>NC_052623.1:246319156-256319156 GCF_016161935.1 Mauremys reevesii
TCACTTTTGTGTGCACTTGTATATTTCATTGTCGGCAACCGCTGATGATCACATCTGTGCAGTACATTAAGTGGCAAGCCTCTTCATCTGCACGATTTTTTTTCTGATGATTTTTTTTGTGAATAATTCATATGATTATGAAGAGAAAAACTGCTATTTTCTATCTCTTTCTCTCTTCTGCAGCACAGATTAAAAAAAAATCTTGCTGTAAATTGCATGATTGGGGAGATAGCCTGCTTTCAAATAATTTAATTCATGACAAAACCTAATTACTGTCAGGTAATACCCTGTCAGCTTTAATGCATTTCATCAGTCATAATGAAAAGAAGAGCATTTTATGACCCATCTAATTATCATTACATTTTAGGGGGAAATGAATGGCGTGGAGCTGAATGTTAACTATTCCATTTTATTCCTTTACACATGTGGTTTGGCATATTATTCACTAATTTTTTTAAAAAAAATATTTTTGGGGGGGCGGGGAGGGCTGGAAAGATGCAATTAGATCTGGGTGTTTGTCCCTTGCGCGCACACACAAAAAAAGTGACAACGTGGTTAATGTCTCTGCAGGTTAGTGTTGACATCGGGTATCTTATTGCCACAGTCCAAATAGAGTACTAATTACTGCGAATGATGTCACCGTAGGCAGAGGAATAATCCCATCATTTAATTAGTTGAATGATTTAAACAAAGATTTGCATAGATGCACTAATCAGTTGCCATGAATTACAGAGCAGCAGTTGCCAGCGAGGGGTAACAGATCATACAGTTGGAGGGGGAAAAAAATCTCATCTCCTTGAACATAATTAATTTAATTGTCCTCATTAGCTGTACCATTTGTTTTGATTTTATTTCTCCCTTTTCCCCACACAACTTCTCCCTCCCTCTCTTCTTCTCGGAGTGCATTGGCTGAGCGCGAGCGAGAGACACACTCACACTGCTGTATTTTCAGAGTGGTGTGGTAGCAGAAGTAGTCTATAAACACAGGGAAGTGCGTCTGCTCGCTGAGCGTATGGGTGCGTGCACGAGAAAGGCAGGTTTCTGGCGAGTCTTGCTTTTCTCTGCAGATCATATCAACAGAAGGGGCTTTTATTTATCTGCTGCCTCTGACTGTGCTTTTCGGGAGCTTGCTCAGGTTGGTTGTGGCTGAGTTTGGTCCCATCCCATTTAGCGAGAGGAGGGCAACAGAATCAGGAATACTCACAGGTACTGAAGTTATCTAAGTGTGCCCCCACCCCCCAAAGCGTGTGCATTTACTAGGTTGATTTGACTTTTTTTTTATTAGAACTGCTGGATTATATGGGGGGAGGGGATGGTGGCAGAGTACTTCAATGCTTTTAAACCTTGGGGCTTGAAAGACTTCCATAATATGAGTGTCATTCAAATTTAGGGTATGTTGTAAGCTGACATCTTTCAAAGCTTTGTGGAAATCTAGTGTGGTGCTCCTAATAGCAGACAACAGAGAATCACTTTGAAGTCTGAAAACTGGCTTCACAAATTCTTAATCTGGTCTTTCTCCAAGTGCAGATGGCTCTTAAAGGAAGATGCTGTGGATTTTTTTTTTACTTTATTTACAGTAGACTAGGCTCAACATCTTTTATTATAGAAAGCCAAGAAGCGTTCAGTCACGGTTACAAAGCTCATTAGCCAAGTATGCCATACCTATTTTATTTATTTATTTATTTATTTTGGTCGGTCTGGCTTCTGGTCAAGTAGATTTAAACATTTGATTCTGTCCCTCCACCCTTTAAGCATAGAGTGAGATCTCGCATTAGATTTTGGGCTGGGCATCCCATACAGAGAGACGAGTTCACTGGGGGATTATCCTGAGACATGGGCAGTCAGTTTAAACAATAATTTAAGGTGGCATATGCCAAGCGGTGCCCAATGTGAGTACTGGTAGATCGAGCCCCTTGGCAGGTCTGATTGGGAGTTTGGAGATATGCTTGAAAGTTAGGAACCAGCTGAGGAAGGAACTACAACACTGGAGCTCTCAAGCAGTTCTGAAAATCCCATTTTGGCAGCGTAGAGTTAGTATTGAATGGGTTTTCACTTTCACCTTAAGGGTCTTTCCTGGGATTAATTAATAGCGCCAGAGATATGTGTCTCTTGCCTCCCCCCCTCCCCCGCTTCTGTTTTGCCTGGGCAACTTTTTTGGGGGGTGGGGGGGGGTGCACGCTCCCTCTCTTTCCTGAGTCTGTTTCTGGAGGGCTGATGCTGAATGGCTTCTGTAGAGGTCACTTTTTGTGTGAGGTTGTCCCTGGTGTTTGTGTCTAGCATATGCATGTGGTTTTGCTGACTGCACTCTCCGGCTTGTAAATTTTCACCATGGGAAATTACCAACAAAGCCCAATCTGTCTCCTGGCTGCTTTGCACTTTCCGAGGGCGGCTGTACTTGAGTGAGCTGCAGAACGGGAGGGGGGAGAAAGAGGAAGGGGGGGTGTGGTGAGGGAAGAGAGGTAAATAGCCTTAAATCGGAAGGGAGCTGCTTTCTCTGTGGTCTTCCACGAGAGCTGCTTGGGCTCTGCTGGCTCAGTAATAACCGAGTGACCTTTTCTTTTGCTGTATTATGTCTGGCTGGTAAGGGATTGCATTTTGCAGCTGATAAAGCCCTGACTTCATTCAACGCGGCTCCTCACACGCTGCTTTTAGGTAAGTTGTCTTCAGCCAGGACGGCGAGAGACAGCCTTGGATTGCAAGATACTAAAAGGAGGACACCTGTAGCTCGGATGCGGTCAACACAATTACTTGGCGGATCCTTGAGGACCTCATTATTTTAAACTTAAAAGAATAGCGAGCTCTCTTCTCCCCCTCCCCCCAATCTCTCCCGCTCATCCCTATATTTTTCCCCCAAACAATGCTTCTTTTTGACCTTTCCCAAGGAGAAAAGCTACAAAGCAGCCACTGTGCTTATTGAACTGCCTCCCCCTGTATCGCTTAATTGAGAAGGTAAGTGAGGCGACTGTATACACAAGCTTTGGGTCATTTATGTGTGCGCGCATCTCTCTCTCCCCTAATGAGTCATAAACTGGGGCTGCAACACACACAGACTCATTCGTCTCTGCACTGCAACTTTCACTCAAGCTGCAGCTCTGCCGAGACTGTTTTGTTTAAATCATGTGAGGCTTCATTATTTTAATGATGAGACATGAAATACATGCAATCGGAGGATGCTGAGCGAGACCCGCGCAGCTGAATGTCTGGAGAAACAGCAGTCAAAGTTAACAATGAAACTGCAGCAATTTCCACATTATTTTTCCTTCCAGAGCGTCTCGAAATGTAGTCTCAATGATCGGGGAGCAGGTGGACGGTTTTCCCCCTCTGCTTTAATCCCAGCACCTCCCTTTAGAACAGTTTAATTTGTAACTGGCTCTGTTATTATTTTGAACCCTTGAGATGGGGTCCAGCAATTACCACTCCTCCATTGCCACAAATGGATGTTTGTTTTTTTGCTTGCTTGTTAAGGCAAAGCAAATGGGGTGAGAGGAGGGAATAGTGAAATGCCAAATACACAGGGGGTAATACACTGCATCAGCCTGCTTCCCAGTATATTTTTACATGAGGTATGTATGGAGCGGGGGGTGGGGGGGCAGAAAGGGTAGCCAGATTGGTGTTATGAAATACTAGATCTATTTATGATCTTTTTCATATTGAACATGATATGGTAGGCTAACGCTGCATGTGACAGTTTAATCAAATCCATTTGTTACCACGAAGCTAAAAGAGACCGCTGGGATTATAGGATTACGGACAGAGTTAGGGGAAGCATGTGGTTTTGTCATTCGCCATCATTTTGCACACTGCTACATTGCAAGTGGCTGGCTTGTGTTTGTTCCACCAGTCCCCTAACCTCCACCTTCTTCCCCCCCCCCCCCCCACCCCAGTCTCCAAAGTGCCTGCACAATAGCCCAGCTTCGGCTGTCTGGTGTGTGTGTCTGGCTGCAGCGCATAAGGCTCCTCGTTTGACCCAAACTGGGGAAACACTTGCTACTTTGGCTGGGATTTGGTGCTCAGTGAAAAGGCGCTATCTAGGCACTCTTAAGTCAACTCATGCAGAAAAAGGAGAAAAGTTTTGGTAAGGTTTCGATCTCGTGTCTTAGTTTGTATTTAGCATCAACGGTGCGCACTCTGGGAGTGTTGAAAAGGCTGATTTCTCTTTCTAAATATGTTGCTGTAGCGTGTGTGTGTTCTAAAGAGATCTGAAATATTGCTTCCTTGAACAGTTTTGTAGTACTGCTGCTTAAGCCAATTAATCTTGCTAGGTGCAACAAATATTGTACATTCTCTTGCAACCCCTTGCCCCATCCCTGTGTGGCTTGAAAAGGAATTAGCACAAAAGGCTTGAGTGTCTAACTCCAAAAGGGATCCTTTGTTGTATAGTGTATGTATGTTTCTTATTTTTTTTTATTTTGCATGTGAGCTGCATCAAAATTGAACTCAGTCTTGCAAATCTCTTGTTGGCCTTTGCCAAGCACTAGCACTTTGCTGCCATGGTAACTGTAATTAAACTGATAAGAGTGGAAAAATGTCAGTATCTCTGAGCCTTGCAGCTGCATTGGAGAAAAAGGGAATCAAATTGGTTCCCAGCATCATTGCTCCAAAAAAAAAGGGGGGGGGCTGTAGGGGTAGGAACACAGTTAAGCAGTTCCAGTCCCTGAGATCAGGGGGACATCTATTTGCATTGTTGTCCCTCAGGGGGCTACAGCCTGCTGGGATGCTCTGGGCCAATGAAGAGAGAGAAACAACCTTTTAGGCCCAATCTAGCTTTCAAAAGGGGAGGGGGGAATCTTTTGTTTGGTGTCTCCTGGCAATCGAAAGGCCATGTTGGCCAAATTTTTTAATCTGTGTCAGTGCTCCCAGCTGTGGGACTGAGTTCCTATTTTAGCATCCATCTAACCTCCCCTTCTCTTCTGCCCACTTCCCCCTTCCCAGCATTCACCCCCCCCCCCAAAATCTGATTCATACATGTCTTTAGAAGCGCGAGTGAAGTTTTGTTATTTACTATAGCAAAATTAGCTCAAAAGTACACACAAGAATCCACGTTCACAGTACTCAAAAACCTTACTTTTTTCATTTAAAAAAAAAAAAACCCTGGGTGTTATGGAGTTGCGGTTACTTTGTTGTGTTAACTACAGAAGCTGAGACTGTGCGGATGAATGGCACAGAACAAGAGAGCATAATGGAAGCAATCAACCGTTGTGCTGGTTCACAATGCAATCCAGGCAATTAAAAGCTCACCAGAGTTTAAATGAAATGGTTCTACTTATTTCTGCGCACCACACTGCACAGGCTATTATTTGTCTCTCTTTTTAATTATGATTTCCCTTAACCTGTCAAATAACTCGGAATAGCAGGGTCTCGGAGGCAATAAGAATTTTCCACAGAACAATTCACATGCCAATCTCAAACTAGTTATGACTCCTCATGTGCTGTAAGCAAGTTATGAAATGTATCTCAGTTTATGAACACTTAACTTCTTTTAACACTAGTGTATCTTCTTTTCTCCTGAATGGTTGGGAGAGAAGCCGTTGGCTGCTTTGTAAGTGTGTGACTACAAGCATCTGGGGCATCTGAAAAGCAGGGGAGCTGGAACAATTTGTGTACTGGGGGCGCTAAGCCATTGAACCAAACGGTAAACCCTGTATATGACGGAAACTCGGTCAAGCTAGGGGGTGCGGCAGCTACCCTGAAAACATTTTTGGGTTTTCCCCCTCCCGAGAATCTTTAATTCTTTTGTTGGTTTTGTGTATTTTATTTGAAAATTCTTTAATTTTAAAATTACTTAAGTTATCCAAACTAGTCTTTTTAAAACACAGGCAAAACTTGGCCCTTTGTGAGGTATAGCCCATTGATATTGGTAGGAGCTGTGCCTAGCCAAGGGCAAAATGTAGCCCTAAGTGTTCTAATGAACCAGTGCAGAATAAGCACGGAAAAGTCAGATGCTTAGCCTCTGACTGATACTTTTAGTTTAAGACTAAATATCAACTGTTAGGGAAGAACAGTATGTTCTGTCCAGCACCTTCCACAATGTGGGCACCGATCTTCATTGCAAATATTAAGTCTGCATTGCAAATACTCTAGCGTACACCAAATACTTGTTTCCCTCAAATTGAGGAAGAGGGTAAGTAATGGTTATACAGTTGGAGTGAGATTTGATTTATTTATCTATTCTTCGCTGTATACTCTATTTTCAGGAGCCTATTTCCCCCCCCTTCCACTCTTCTCCTCCTTTTGTGAAGTTCATATCCACAAATTGACAGCCATTTCACAGTACATTCCAAATAAAAAGAATGGGAATGAGTCATTTTGAAGGATTTGGTTATGGCAGACCAGGGTAAAGTCCAGGAATTGGTAAATCAGAAGATAGAAATCTTCTCTTACCTTTCCCCAGGAGTTCAAAGGGTAGAAGATGGTGTCTAGGAAATTTCTTCAACCTACAAAGCTGTGCTATCTGCTGTGACTTAAAATAAATAAATAAATTAAAAAATCCATGATAGTATACTGGACTACTAAGAAATGTTAATTTGAGAGTGGCAAACTGGGGTCAGTGATTGTGATCAGTCTAGACTATAGACCTGTGATAGATAATGGGTAGTGCTGTGTAGGGAAACCTTGGTTTTAATTTTACAGATCAGGTGCTCAACTCACTGAGCTGAGTGTGGTTTGGAAAGGCTGATCACAGTAGCTTGTGCCCTAGAACTAGCGGAAGTAATGTACACCCTTCAGCAACAACCAGTCAAACAGTGTGTTTGTTGGTGACTGTATCCACAGGGAGTCCTGCGGTTCTTCCTTAGAACAAAAGGATCCAGACAGTGGTCCAGGGCGAGCTGGCTGACCGTAAGATGCTGGCACTCTTTATTTCAGACTAATATATTTTTGGACATCTTTTAATGTAATTGATCACTTTCCATGTAAGCAATTGCTGTAGTTGCCATAGGGATCGTATGGGATCCTTAATGGGTGAGAGCTTATCCATGAGACCATCTATGTTAATGTGACCCACACAACAGGGAAAAAAAAATGGAAACTCTTCCCTAGAAATGAGGGGACAGAAATTGTCCAGGGTTTAGAAAGAGGAGGGGGGAGTATCCTAAGAGTCTACCAAGCACTGCCAATACCCTTTTTCCCCCCCCCTCTCTCCCCTGGGGGGGAGGGGTGACATACAGGTCAGGCCCTAAGGAGGACTTTTAGAGAAAAATTACTAAAATGCTTGAAATTTATTTCCAAGTAATGTTAAACATCAATTGCATTGGATTAATTTTCACCAAAAGGGATGAGGCTTCAATCTAATGCAGCTGTTGTGAAAAATCTCTCCTTCCCCCCCAATGGACCCTACAAGTGTTGTCCTCATGAGAAGATAGATCTTGCCAGTTGGATGCATCTGAGCCACCTTTACCTCAGCCCCAAGAAAACAGGTGGGGTCAGTGGGTTGGGGCATGAGGACGTTCTCCCGAATCACTGAAGCAGAGACATGAGAAGGGAGCTGTGAATACAGTTAAAAATCTTGATGTAGCCTTTGACCATGTCCTTACTTTTGCATCACATTTTCTATGTACTCCTCCAGTTGGAAGACACTGCAGGCCACACCTTTACTTATAACATGATGACCTCAGACAAGCCTTTGGGGAATCATGAGGTTTGATTATTTTAATGCTCTCAGATTTTTGAGCCTTGCATCGGTTCTTGCAGTTTGTTCACTTCAGACTGCAAAAGGACATTTGCTCGCTGGTTTGATCAATTAGGATCAGAGACTGCCAGCCTGGATTTTCTACCATGGTTACCTATCAAGTGAAAATTTTTACATTTAAGATATATATTTTAAAGCCCTTAGCTATCTTAGCTCCTTATTTAACCTGGATTCCCTCAAGCTAAAGTTTCAAGTCCTCTACAGTCCTTCATCCTTCTGAACTTTTTAAACCAAATTCCAAGTAATTTAGGCTGCTTGTTCATCAGTCTCTTTTCATTGGTTTATATTGTGTATGTGGTTTGGAGACTGCCTTGTGCAAAGCCATGAATGGCACCGATATTTAACAAATGCTTATTTCAGAGGAAACGTTAAATGCTGAGGTTTCTCTTTACTCTGAGTGGGTATTAAATATCCAGTGGGATTTTTCCATAAGGTATTTTCTCCAGTGTTCTTGACACAAGTTCTTTAAAGGTGTTCTGTGTGCTGTTTGACTGCTGCCTTTACCCACCATTCATGGCTATATTTAAGTAGTGCTCTATGCATGCTGCTTGTGGGTGGCGGAGCAGGGTGTAAGGTGCCATAGACAGTGCTTAAGGCACTGGCATATGACATGAGTGATCTGAATTTTTTTTTCTGGCTCTGCTGCTGTGGGCTTCCCATGTGACCTTGGAAAAGTCACTTAATCTGTGCCTCAGTTCCCCATATGTAAAACGGGGATTATGTCCATATACCTACTGGGAGCCATGAAGATCAATTAATTGAGAGATGCTACAGTTCCGGGGGGGGAGGGGGGAGACGCAATACACAGAGACAGAAAAATAAAATTGTTCAGTATTTATGAGCTGTTGACATCTCAAATTAGCACTGTTGTATTTTGGGTTGCTTTGTGTTACATACTAAGTACTTTCCATGTAATGATATGTTAATCTAACAAATGACTAATAGATGGCAGGGGAACGGGGGCATGCCACAGTGTGAGTGGGGATTAGTGTTCTAACTTCAGTGACCACAGAGCTTCTGAGGTAAAACTTAAATCTTACTCCCTCTGGCCCCCCAAAAAGCCTCTTAATGGGATCTAGAATCTGTGCAGACTGCAGTAACCGTATGTTCTCCTTGCAACTACACTTAAAGACCACTTGGAATCTACAGCTGGCACAGAATGCAGCAGCTTGTCTTAGCAGTGACAGCCATAAAGGTATCTTATAACAGTGTTTCAAAGTCTACACTGGCTTCCTGTTGGCTTGTGTTAGCTTAACCTGAACTAGGTAAGAGATTATAGCTACCTCAGACTGCTTCTGCCTCCTGGTATGTTACCGCAACAATTGAGATCATCTGATAAGCTAAATTTTGCAGTCCCCATCTTTTATAACAGTATGTGGTAGGGTATCCTTGGTGAAGAGTCCATAACTCTGGATGCTGCTTTCCTTCATTGCTCTCACAGAGTCCACATCTGACCTTCAAGGCATGGAGCAGAGCCCTACTATTTTCCCAATCTCTGCCTGAGGAGGGAGAGCAATGAGTGTGCGTAATAACACTTGTTTCTGGGTTGGGGTTTCATTATATTGCTCGGATCTTTCACATTTGGCTGTGAGAAACTGATTGTAATATTTATAATTGGGTGCACTCTTATTAAAAATACATAAACTTATAGGCTTGGCTTGAAACACTGGAAAAAATATAGGGGGGTGTGTGTGTGGTGCATGCTCTCTTGCTCTTTCTCTGCTGCCTGCCTGCTGTAAGGCAAGGAGCAATAACGTAGCCCTGTTAGATGTTTAAAATGGGAGGACTTTGAGATGCTGGGGGCAGGGAAGAGAAATACTTGGATTTTAAAGGACAAGTCTGATAACTATGCCAATCTGGGGTGGGGATTCAAACTAGTAACCTAGAGACATTCATTTTCAAGGTCTTCGGGGGCAGATGTGTTTTTACCCTGTGCACTGTTAAAACTAGTGCAGTCGGGTCCTACTCCTGATTGTGTCCTTGGTGATACAGCAACTAAGGCCTTATCTATACTATGGGGGGAGATCGATCTAAGTTAAGCAACTTTAGCTACATGAATAACATAGCTGAAGTTGATGTACTGAGCTCTACTTACCGTGGGGTCCACACTATGCTATGTCAACAGGAGATGCTCTCCCGTCGACTCCCCTTGTGCTTCTCATTCAGGTGCAGTACAGGAGTCAATGGGACAGTGATCTGCGGTCGATTGTAGCGGGTCTTCAGTAGACCCGCTAAGTTGACTGCTGATGCATCTATCGCCGCACATTGATCCCCCAATAAGTGTAGACAAGCCCATAGTATCATTTCCAGTTCTCATAGCCATCTATTCCCCCTCCTTACAAGTAGATGTCAGCCACTCAACATCTCATAAGTGGCATTCACTGTTTTATCTAAAGCTATAATATTTCCATTTACTTCTCTTTAGGAATGTTTGTTATAGCAGGTGTTAGTTCATAAAATGGTCTTGTTCTATAGCACTGTGTACTGGCCAGAGCTGGGAAATCAGGAGAAGTGGATTCTGTTGATCTTGCCAGTGAATCACTGACCTTGTGCAGGTCATTTTGAAGCTAATAAAGCTTTGATGCTATTTAGTCTGGATGAAAAGTGCTCACAGAGGAAAAAATTCTCAGCACCTCCTAATTTTCACTAGCTGGCACTTTCTTTAGGTGCCTAAATGGGAACTGAGCACCCAGAAATCTGGCCCCAAATGTTGAGCACTCTTGAAAAAACTAGACTTGTACCTCCCTAATTGCTTCAGTTTTCCCACCTATAAAATTGGGAGCACTCGTGCTTAATATTTGTGAATCATTTGGATGTGTCTAGTACGAAGTATTATCAAATTCAGGATTTTTTTTTTGGCTTCTGATTCAGCTCTTCCTCAGATTTGTTCAAATTTCTGGCCATTATAAAAATGTCAAAATTCTATTAATTGATTTTTTTTAACCCATTATATAGCAATTTTTGCCAAGTGACTGAGAAGGCAGGGATGTTAGGGAGAAGGTAAGGAACCTAGACGAGATCTGCACTAACCATTTAGATTAAAGGAATATTAATGCTATTGTCAATGTGATATTAACTATTTAGATCGTGTGCTTCATCTAAAGAGCTGTCTCTTTATGCATTAGGAAGAAAAATTCACATCTGTGAAGGGGAGACAGTTGTTGATCTCATTCTTCTGTCTCATTTGTTTTATTTCAGGTATACAAATGCTCTCAGTCCAGCCAGACACCAAGCCGAAAGGTTGTGCTGGCTGCAACCGTAAGATCAAGGACAGGTATCTTCTAAAAGCCCTGGACAAATATTGGCATGAGGACTGCCTGAAGTGTGCTTGCTGTGACTGTCGTTTGGGGGAGGTGGGCTCCACCTTGTACACCAAAGCCAACCTTATCCTTTGTCGCAGAGACTACCTGAGGTAGGAGGGGGGAGTTATGGTTGTCTAGCATGTAAGCATTGTAGTCCTGTTCAATCTTTCTTACACAGAGACAGACCTTGGAACAATAAACACCTGACTGCTATAAAATCTTCGCCCAGTACTATATTTTAAGTACTGCACAGATAAAACAAATGCCATGATAGAGAAAATACTTTGACTTGAAGTAACCCACTGCGTACCTTCTTAAAGTATAGTGTTCAGTGTAAAATGTATAGCTGTCAGCCTGACAACACTGGAGTCTGAAGCCTTCTATTTAGAGGAGAGTGTAAGCATTGTAGCTTTCTCACTCTGCGGTTCTTCTGCCCTTAACTTGGAGGAATCCTTTCTACCTCTTATAACAAAAGTGCAGAGATCTACATCTGTAAAGCGCACTAATATGTTGCAGATTAATTGGTTCACTTAGACTGTGCTGGTGTGTTTTAAAGTAGTGCTGTTTAAAACAGTGCTACGTTGACATGCACTAGGGACCCTTAAGTGCACCCCAGCAAAGTCTACGCAGACCCATTAATGTACAATATGTTAAGTGCGTGTTAGAACTCTCACCCTTGTAAAACCCATTACCCCACTCTGCAGAAAAGACCTAAAATAGATTAGGTAGTATGTCTAAAATGGCCGTATACCCCAGAAAAATGTAGCAACACAAATTAATGTGAAATACTGTAATGGTGATGACTGGTACTCAACTGGCTGGCCTCATTACATCTCCCTGCCTTAATGATGATCCGATTGTGGGAGGAGAACACAGGTGTGAGCTCTGTGCTGCTGCTTGGTACCTCCCATTCAGTTATGCACTCTCTGACCTGCGATACAGATTGAGGCGCTTCAAACGCAGTCTTGTGTAATGTGGTGTGGTTTTCCTTGTGAAGCCCACCATTACAGGTTTGAGAACACTGAACTGAATGCAAGATAGTCTAGCACAGGTGCGGCGGAGCTCAGCATAGAGTTTGGACCCTGAGATTCTTGTGGTGAGGGTGCCAGTGAAGTACCTCGTGAGGTCTTATTCTAACAAATTGGTACAGTTGCTTGAAAAGGCTGGAAACCATATCTAAAGGAATTAATATACAACTGTCAGTCATATGCTCATGGCCGTGGTCTCAAAATGCAGAAAAACAGCTTCTTTCCTGGTGACAATCTAGCTTCTCCTGATTTTTTCAAACTAATTTTTAAGGCCCCCCACCCCCATTTCAAATGATTATGCAGTAGTGAAAAAAGTCACATGGAAAAAGCCATGATGAAGTTACAGGTTTATCGGTGTCTTTGTATTTGCTGTCAGTGAGTTAAGCAAATTTGGGATCTTGAAATAAAGATGTGTTCCCTGTGCCTCTCAAATCAACAGCAAAAAATGATCAAGACGGTTCTGTTTTGTGGTGCAGACTAGAACCTTGTGGTGCAGACTTGTTCTATGGCTGCTTGGGCTCTGCACGGCTAGCTCGAGTGGAAAACTTGGTTTGCCAGTAGATTGAGCTTGAAGATCATTTGACCTAATATGCCAGTAGGAAGGGACCCCATTTCTACATAGTCATTTGTCTGAATATAACCACACTTGAAACCTGCATGTAAGTCAGTTTATCATCTATACACAGTATTTGCTTTTCTGATTAGTGTAACTACAACCAACAGGGGAGATAAATTGTGTTATTGTCAGGTTTAAATATTTCATCTGGCTGTGGATTCATTAAAATCTAGTCCTGGTGCTTATTCTGTAGTGATATTTGCGAGTGCATAGACTCAAACTTTGTATTTACACTAAACTTCAAACTGATGCACTTAAGGTAATTGCAGATAGTCGTATTCCTCATTGCCGCCTTATTTACTTATGCAGTGAACCTGTACAAGTAATCTTCATTATAATGCTAATGAAGAAGCTAGTTGTTCTCTAGCATTATAGGCAAATAGTTTACAAAAATATGAAAACTTATTTGATATGAATATGAAGAATAAATTACTTTGTACTAATGAACAGATTCGGGTTAGATTACAGCTTCAAACGATCCTCTTACAATCTTTTATTTTAACTGTAAACAGAGTTGTGGTCAATTACATATAAAATTGTTGTAGCTTCCTATTAATTTATGTGGTGCCCTCTAGAGGATATGTGACTTCAATGATACTAAAAGAGTAAAAATAGTTTAACAATTTCTCTTTCTGTTCATTGTTTTTCAATAAGACATCCATTCCAGAAATTCTATAAGCAATAATGGAGCCACTCTGTATGCTTTACATGGTTCGATTATCAAACTGGGGGAAGGAGGTTGTTTGCAGGGAGGCTTCCTGTCTTTCACCCTTCTTCAAATCTTGAGTGTACTCTGAAAAGTAGTAGTTTCTCAGTATCAGCACCTTGATATCATTGTGATTGGCACTATATAACCTCCTTGAATATCTGGAACTCCTGAACTCTATTCAAACTTACTCTCCCAGTTAATGATGATAAACTAATTTTACTTCCCCTTTCTAAGCAGGGGACGTCTCTGTAGTAAGATGTAACAAGCTACGTCCCAGAGGATTCATTGGTGGCCTCATCCTTAAACATATGAGTTGTCCCAGTGACTTCAGAGGGACAATTCATATCAATTAGAGGGGCAGTTGGGGTGGGTGCTGCAGGAATGAGCCCTATTCTGTTAACCAGGAAGTAAATTTTCTTGTATAAAGAAAGGGCTCAGTATTAGAAATAACTTTCCATGAAAATGAGATGCAGAATATAGTTTCCCTGCAGGCTTCTGTCTCCTGCTCACACACTCTTAGGTTAAGAAATGAAGACTTAATTTAAGGAATTTAGGTTCACTCTTATATTTTTGCATCCAATTATAATAAATGGAACGTACTATTAATACAAACAGTTTTTCTTCAGAAATGTGAAATGACCTCTTAATGTATCGACCTATCCCAATCTGTACTCCATTCTGACTGGCAGCATGTCCATTTACAAGAGTGATATTCTCTTCAAAATCTGTCATTATGGCAGTTAATGACCAGTTGTTATGTTAACAGCCCTTGGGCTGTTAACATATCAGACTGGTTGTTAACTGGAAGGTTATTACTTACTTAAACCACAGGTATGAGTTGTATGAAATATGCTTTAGTTATGTCTCACAGGGAACTTTTACAAAAAGAACTTTAAAATGAAAAACTGCTTATTGTTACCCTTCTCGGGTGGCAAGGTTTTTGCCTACTCTGTCTGCTCACTTGACTTTTGCATGTTCATTAGCACCCCGGGGCACATCCTTATTTTAGGCGCAAAGCATGCGTGGCCCTATCTCAAGGATTGCTACTCTGCTTGCGCGCACATGTGCCGCAGTGGGTATTTTCAGATGCATGGTAATGTGTGCCGTACATCTGAGACTAATATCTGGCCCAAAGTGTCAAATGAAAGGCTGACAATTAAATGTAACTCAGTTGCATTAAATAATGAGCTTCCTCAGAAGCAGTGAAAAATATGAA
Source organism: Mauremys reevesii (assembly GCF_016161935.1). NCBI lineage: Eukaryota > Metazoa > Chordata > Testudines > Geoemydidae > Mauremys > Mauremys reevesii. The sequence continues at coordinate 246,333,715 of NC_052623.1, forward strand.
ACTACAGCTGTGCTAAGCTAGTAGCAATGTAGGTCAATCACCCTTTTCACTTAGGTTTTTAACTACGCAAACCCTGCTGAGCGACCAATGACTACAAAGTGCTGTTTCATTCCTATTTAATTTTGGCAGCATTTCACTGAAGAGCAGGCATTCACGTAGCTAAATTATCTTCACCGTTTCTGGTTTTAACTCAGCTCCATGACACTAAATGTTGGAGTGCATATCTCTTAGTAAACCCAAAGAAGATGGTTTCTGATTTTTTTTTTTAAAATCCATTTCAACATGGAAATTGAATTAGAACTTTTATTACTTTTGCCAGGCAAAATTCTCCAGCCAAGCAAACAGATCATAGGAGAAGGATTCACAAAATAAATATTAGGGTGGGCTTTTTTTATGTAGTATATTTGTGGGAGAGTGAAATACAAAACATTACAATTTCTTTTTCTTATAGACAATGATATTTTAGCTTGTAAATTTACTGCAGACTTTAAAAGTATTGTGAACAGCTATAAAGATGACTAGATTACTTTTTGTTGGGGAAGATGATGAATTATATTTTATTTGCTTTGCTTTTGGCTGAAGACTTCAGAGACAAACCAAGTTTAAAAAAAAATTGGCACAGATCTTGTAAAGAATGAAAAGCACGCTACAGAAAGTAAAGCGTTCAGGCATAAACATCCTAAAGATACAGCGTCTGTAAAATATTTAGATTGTGGAAAGATGGATAAGGTTTGCAGGCTGCAAAGATATGAATTGTTTGAGGTGGATTCAGTCTTGCCTGTACAGTTGCCCTTACTCTAAAGGTGGTGGTTATTTAAAAATACATAATAACAGGAATACTTTGGGTGAAATTCAAGAGAAGGAACTTTTTAAAATGTGTCGTGGTCTGGTGCTGATTAATAGCTCCTGTGTGGTGTGTGGGTTATTTCCCCCCCTTCCTTAGCATGTTGCAAATTGCATTTAAAAACTGCAGACACCTAGGATATTAACTCATCCAAAAATACATACATACATACATTAAAAGTGTGTTTTCCAGGGAAAACACTAGGAGTAGTTGGGTATGGAGTGTATTCTAAACTGTACCATATTTAATCAGCTTTCTTAACTCAGGGCAGGAACTGTCAAAGAATGAAGCACTAGGTCGCACTGAACTCCAAGTTTACCTATTGACGTATGTTTGCAGGACTGAAGCATAAAAGCTCACTTTTCCTTACTAAGGGCCTGATCCTGGAAAGCTTTATTAATTGAATATTCTTGTTGGAGTCTAGAGGACTATTCATATGAATAAGTTTGCAGAAATGGGCCATAAAAACATTGATTTTTAAGATATGTCAGACATTGCATCTTTCTGCTTGTTAGGAATTTTTAGTGTGTAAGATACATGTGTTAATAAAAACTACACTAATTATATGTGCTGTTAGCTTTTTTTTAAAAAAAACTATTCTATAAAAATTGCAGTAAGAAACAACTTTTCCACTAACTGCTAAAGCGTGTGGTGAGATCTCCAGGACACTTCAGTCTGTCATTGCTTTGTATAGTTTTTCTACCATACACTGATAACTAGTAATACTTCTCTGATATATTGGTCTAACTAGGCAGGATGTTGTATGTAATTTTATCCATTTTAGCTTTTAATATGGCACCTTCAGTTACACTGTAATAATTAGTGTTTAGTCACATGTGGAAATACTATATTCTAATACAATCGCTAAAGCATAATCTCAAAGTTTGCTAGTGAAGTTTGACGCTATCCAGCAGTTCCATGTTTCTGGTAATTTGTGCATTGTTAAACTCTCATTAATCCTATGGCTGTACTCAAGGAATTTCAGGAGAGCTGAAAGCAGACACATAAGTTCTCCAGAAATTTCATGTTAAAAGTACATTTCATTTTGAAAACTTCTGCAGCATTTTGTGATACTACTATTATATGGTATCTGAGTAGCAAATAATTGCACTACAAAGATTTTTGTCAATTGATAACATTTTAACAGAAGTTTTTTTTATCATTTTAAGCTAGCCTGTACAATGCTAAACCAAATTCTATAGGATAGTTTAAAAATTCTATAGAAAGGATTTTGTTCTCTATTGAATTGTACAGGATTTTAAAGAGTTTATTCTAATCCTTCTATTTTAATATCTATAGTATCCTGTTTCTTCCCTATTGATTTCTATAGGACTCCTCCATAAATGAATATCTGTAACTCTTCAATATCTGTAACTCTTACTTTATGTATAAAGTATTAGCTATATTTCAGTAGGTTGCTTCTGTAGGTGTAATTACTCTCAAATGCACAGTGACTGATCTATGTTTTATGAGAATAGATAGGAAACTTGTGTTCTAACTTTCGCAATGTTGTAGTATCAGATTTATAGTATATTCTTTCAATGCACCCTAAGTGCTGGTTTACAATATAGTAGTCTACAAAAATAAATACAGGAACATACTTTTATTCTCAAGCATACAATTATCTGCATATAACAAATTTTAATATTATTTGTCTGCCAGTGCAGTGTGGAATCTGTGTGTGGGTTTTTTTTTAAAGCCAGATTCAAATTTCCAACCATCTTATATTTTGTTTGTTGCTTCTTGTCTACAATTTTCCTGATTTTTTTTTATGGTATTTTACTTACTTTTGTAAATACTCTACAGCATGATTTTGGTTTTGGGAAGATAAATTCTTGAATCTGTTACCAGTGACAGATGGTTTAATTTCTAGCTTTCAAATGTGACTTAGATGTACTATACTTTCCTTTCTTTTCATTTTTTTCCCCAACTTTAACATTATGCTTGTTTCTCAGTATTAAATGTAACCTTTCTGGTGGCTTATAAGCAAGCTAGGAATTTCCAAGGTAAATTTCGAAGGTATCCAAGATGCATTTTATGCAACATTTATGGCAGATCAAATAAATGTTGTTTGATAGTAAAGCAAAAAGCTTAATAAAACTTCTTCTTTCATCAATTTTCCCAATAGAGGGATTTTTTTAAAAAAGGAAAACCATGTATTTTTCCCATTGAAAATTAAATAAAATATTCCTTGACAAATACATGTTTGAGGACCAAAATATTTAATGTATGTACAATGCATATTTTCAATGCTAAAGGCTATCAGTTTTCATTTAGCAGTCATAGGTATGCTAAAATATGAGGGCATATATTGTTACCAGATGCCTTGTGTTTTGAAAGCTTATTTTCCCCAGTGGAGACTTTATGGTGACATGGAAGGCCCTTTAAATAAATCTAAACGATATCCCCAAGCTTAAAGTCTGTCTGGCCCAAATATAATACTTGAATTGAATTTTTGATTCTAATGTTCACTTAGGAACTGAATGACTGAAGCCATTGCCAAGAAATCTTCTTGTAGTTAAGAAGTTATAAATCATGGCATTTTGGTATTGCTGCTATTTTATATCCTTCTGTGGCTGAGACTCCAAATTATTCTAAATTCATGGGCCATTAGCCATTGGTCTCTCAACTCCCTTCTTTTCTTTGTTTTTAGATGCCCATGGAAATGATGCATTTATTTATTTCAAAACATTAGAGCTTAAGACATCCCTAGGAATACACTGTTCCTTTAAGAATAGATATTGATTCTGTCACCAAGTCATCTTTTGAGTACAAGATGGACAATGTAGTTAGACATACCTGACTTGGCAGAAAAAATGTTCTGTTCTGGAGGGCATACATGGAATTGAATGCAGCCCACAGTAACTAAATTTCGGATTTACCTACACTGCTTATTCTGCAGTTTTTCTAATATTTAGAACATTGTTAAATATATCCTTTAATATACTTTGGGGTTGGGAATGCAGTAAAGTAATGGCACATCTTTACCACACCACAGCAAGGACACAAACGAAACTCACTTAAATAGCTGAAAAGTAAACTCAGTATTTCAACCAAAATCCAACAGAGTATGTATCATTCTGTTATCAGAATGAAAGGATTTCCACTTAAACCTCATAAGCCATTCATGCTTAGTTTAAAAACCTGTTATGATACAAGAATGTGTTCTGGGATGGATGCAGGAATTATATGGTGAAATTCTGTGGCCTGTATTATGCAGATCAGATGATGATGGTTGTCCTTTCAATCCTTAAAATCTATTTCAGATATGGACCAATCTGCCACAGTACTTAAACATATACTGAAGTTTAAATATTTGAGTAGCCCTCTTGATATCAATGGGACTGCTCAAGGGCTTAAAGTTAAGCATGTGCTGAAATGCTTCGGTGGAGTATTCTATGGAGAATGTATACATAATGGTTTGTCTTCATGTACAGCAATCCAGCTACGCTGCTGTAGCACTTTAGTGAAGATGGGAGAGCTGCTCCCGTCAGCGTAGTTAATCCACCTCTGGGAGAGGCAGTAGCTAAGTTAATGGGAGAAGCTCTCTCTTGTTGACAGCGCTGTCTACAGTCAGGGGTTAGGTGGGTGTATAACTCTCTCATTAGGGGATGTGGCTTTTTCACACCCTTGAGCAACAGAGTAATACTGATATGTCTGTAGTGGCCTTAGACCAAACTCTAGCTTCAGATCAAAACTGCAACTACCGTTTGCTCGAATAAGAATTGCACTTGCGTGACTGAAGGCACAAGTGGCCAAAATTAACAGCTGGGGAAGGCTTTTATTTGAGTTACTGTTTTGTAACAAACTATACAACATGTTACAGAAGCCTTTGCTAGGGAAAATCACCTCCTATAAAATGAAGTGTGTTCAGACCTGTATTGGTATTCCACAGGAAATTCTCCTGCAGTTTCTGTGTTAAGTGGCATTCTGCAGTACTGTAATTTAAGCTTTTCATCTTTTCTCTTGCAAAAATGATAATGTCTTGTGTTAGCACATACTGGATGAAAGTGAGAATTGCACAACATCTAAAGATAAAATTGCTTGTGGGGAGAGAAATCGGGGATTTTATTGCAGCTTCCTTTTACATTTTGAAGAGGTGAGAAATAAACAAGGGATGTCAAATTTTGTAGCCAGACATACTGTAACGGGATGTATGTTGTACTATTTAGAAGGGAACTATACAAAACCAAACTGCAAATGTCACTTTGAATTTACCTCCATTACTTTTGCATTACGATTTTGTGGTCAAGCCTTTGAAACTAGGGCTTTGTGTGAGATATATTATGGGAGATAAGATTTCTCACCCTAGATATCTGCTAACAGCTGCTGGTTAATCAATTCTATTAAGCCATGGGATAACATGTAGTTTTGTTCCTCCCTCCCAAATTCTCCACATGTTGCAATAGAAATAGATGAATCACAGAAGCCAGACAAGAAAAAGATGTTTGGGTTGAACTAGGCAAATACTAGGGGGAAAAATCTGACACAACTCTCCTTAACTCCTAAATGAACTCAGTTATTACCTGTGTATGGCCCTTTTGTGTTTATGGAAAGTAAAGATTTACATATATACAACCCAGTTTTAATATTTGCTCAAAGTAATTTTCAGTCACATAGGTGAGTATAGATGTGTATGAATCCACAATTCAAGCTCACTAGTACTTGCAGCAGAAGTACTTGTGTGTTTATCCAAAAGTCAGACCATGTAACTTACCTGCAAGATTACAACTAAATAGCCGTGCTTAAATAGCAAGTATCAAATACTTGCAGAGAAATGTTTGCATCAATCCACAGTTCAACAAGGCTGTGTTACTGTTTTGAATAACACCCATAATTGAGGAAATCACTATTGCTAACGCACATCTTTCTTGAGAAATGATTATTCATTGGATTACATTAACTGAATGTAGATTCTGAGCTCTTCTAGAAGGGTGTGTGTCTAGTATGTAGTACAGTGAGGCATAGATCTCAGTTGGGGACTTCCAGTCACTATTGTAATAATTAACTGTTGACTCAGGTCTACTGTTGGGTATCCTCTATCCCTCCTTGCAGTGCAGGATTGTTCCTTATCCATACATCTTCCTTTATGTTCCAGGCTGTTACACTCAGAACTGTTATACCTCTATTCTTAGTATAGAAAGAAGTCCTTTATATACCACTTGTTAATATCCATATACAATAACTTTGGATCCTCTGGCCCAGAGGGCTAAAAAACTCCAAAAACACCTTCTAGTGAAAACTTTCTTTACTGTAAACTTGTGGGGGAAATGCATTTTTCTACAGTTGGGGGGGGGGGGTGTTAATTGGTAAATGTTCAGCCCTAGTTGCTGCAAAGAGAACTTTCTAAATCTGAATTGTTCCCCCCTCCACACACACACACTCTCTCTCCTCTCTCTCTCTCAAGAAGAGGGAACTGACACACTCCCTCAAGAAGAGGTAAAGGTGGAAGTTTACTACAAGGGTGTCTTGCAATAAATGCTTTTAGTTACATTATTTAGTTTTAACTTGCTACATTTAAAAACAAGTTATTTTTATCTAACCTTTGGCCTTCAGTCCTGAAAACACCGCACCCTGTGCTTGACTATTACTTCTAATCTCCCCATTGCAGAACCACCATCCCAAGCCACAGGGTGGTGAGGTTTTTTGCTCATGAAAGGCTCAAGACCACAAGGCTGCTACGGGCTATTTGCAAACTTGCTGCCAGAGCTGTCTGGTGAAATAGTACAAGCCTCACCCTATCTTTGGCTCTTGTAGGTCAATCAAACTTCTGACTTCTATACTCAGATTCATTCGCTCTTTCTCCCTCCCCCATTTTGAGGGGGTGTGGGGAAAGGATCACACCATGTTTAGGGCAGGTTAAAAAAATAATTTGATCAACAGAATTCATCTAGTGATTCAAAACTAAGGCAAAGGGTTTTAAAAATGGGTGATTAAAGTTATGCTCTGAAGTCCTGATTTTTAAATAGGTGCTCTGATTTTTCAAAAACTGCTGAGCACCCAGCAGTGCTCACTGACTTCAACTATGGCTGCTGGTGCTCAATCTTTCTGAAATCAGGCACCTTCACCTGATTAAAGATGGGCTGGAGTGCCTAACTTTGGACCCCCTTTAAAAAAAAAAAATCATACCCCCTAATGACTTGTCTATTAAATTCTGCATTGAGAATAAATTAATTCTATGCAATCTAGGCCTGCTACATGGTGAACTTTAAAATACTAATTTTAAAAAAAGGCAGCAAGAAGCACTGTGATCTAGTAGCTATGGCAGAACTTTGGGCTCCACTTTCGATACTCGCTCATCTTTAATTTCTGTGCCTGTTTCCTCATGGTCAAATACTAGGATACTGGACAAGCACCCGAAGACTCCCATAAGTGTTTTTGTTTTGGGGATTTTTGTTGAAGCATAAGAAGGTACAAATGCTTCACTGTGTTCTAAAGAGGCAATCATTCAAAAAAGAATCTTCAGTATGGTACTAGATATTTATAGCAGGTAACACAAGGTCATTTTAAATTAATTCCCAAGAGACAGGAATTTTTTAATCATAGTAATTATGAAATCTAAACCAGGAAATGCTATGAACATCCCAACAAATGTGCTGTTTTAACATTGATGACAATAGTCCCAAATTTGCCATACGCAGTTCCTCAAGCTCCTCACCTAATTCTTAATGAACTATTAAAAAAAATCACCCAGTGAATAAAAAAATGAATACATGTTTAACTATGGGTGTGTGTCATGCTTTTGAGACCCTTTAATATGAGCATTGATGTGTGTTTGTGAGGCTCCCAGTTACCTTCCATCTCTGGGCATGACCTTGTCTGATCTCTTTCCTGCCATGTCTAGAACAGTACCTGGCCCCCACCCTGTTTTCTTACCTCGTATGTGGTGTTAGGCTAGTTCTCTCCTCTCTGGGAACAAAATTATATTGCTTTAAAGGAGTAAATCTTAATCTACCAAATGGGGTAGTGCTACTCATTACAAGTTCCTTTAAGAATTCAGATGTTTTAAAGTGCTCATGATTCCTTTATTCTACCAAAGCAATATTTTCCTTGATCTGCCACTTTTACTTCCCTCCCTCCCTCCCTCTCCACCCAACCAAATACATCTTCTGTATTTAAGGTGGTTGTGTGTGTGTGTGTGTGGTTTTTTTTTTTTTTAAATCTCTACAGGAGCTAGTTTATTTGTAAAATCTACTGTAGTTTGGCAGGTTCCCAGTCATTCATTCATAGGCACCTACTGCATCTGGCAAAATAACTCCAACTAAATATGCTGTGTGTATTTTTTTGGTAACACAGGTGGACTTGCGATCTTAGCAGATAAAACACCTAGTATAGATGAAAACAGTTTTTTTCCTGTGTGTTTTAAAAAGCAGCTTTTAAGCCTCTAAGGTTATTTTATCAGACGTGCACTCTGCTGTTTAAAAAATTCCTTGGCAGGTTCTTCATTTTAGGACAAAGGAACGGAGGCAGTTAAAGTCTACTTTTCCCTCCCCAGTAAATATGATCCTGCAGGGGTTGTATTTCTGAAAAGTAAGTTCTTGCCACCAAATCTTTACTGGGTAGTGCTTGGATTATTAATGCAGCACACTGTCAGAATTACATAGGAAGTAGGTGGTGTTCCTTTTACTGGAGTATCCAACAGGTCTATTGATACAAGGATAAGTGTTCCCTTTTCACTAAAAGGAAAATTGGGCAGGGTGGGGGAATGAAAGAGAGGTAGCAGACACATTTCATTTCCAAGAAAATCACAGTTGTGAGTCTGGATGCAGGCCTAGAAACCCTATATCTGCAAAGAACTCAGGGTCCAACCCGATAGATGGCCAGCCCCTCAAAGGACTGTCATACAGCCTTGCCAGTGCTGCTCCATTAAACTTCCATTGTTGTAACTACACCAGTCGTGTAGCTGCACATGGAAACAAGTCGGGGGGAACACACTGGTACAGACTTAATGCTCTTCTCTCAGCAGAGCTCCGGGGTAGGCGCTGCACTAACCAGACTGCCAGCGATGCTGGGCTCAGTGACTCTCAAACTCTTTTTTTTTCCTGCGGACCACTTGAAAATTGCTGAGGGTCTCCAAGGCCCACTTAATGATCTTTCCAAATGTTGTTTGTACCATTAGCTAACTATTGTAAAGCACTTTGGATAAAAGACCTATATATTTAAAAAAAACATTAACTTTTTTGTTCTACCAATAAAAGCACACAACTCATATTTCCATAGCAGTAGTTTTACCTTTCAAATACGATGGCTGTACCCTCTCTCCCCCACCGCGTGGCAGCGTCCGAGCTAGTGCTGGGAAGGAGGGTGGGACTCTCCCTGCCACAGTAGCCACAGAGCTGAGGCTAGGAAGGAGGGCCATCTCTCCTTGGCAGCCACAGCCCTGGAGGTGAGGAAAGTTACCTCTTTCTCTGGCCACCGCAGCTCTGCACATCCCAAATTCACCCCACCCTGACTTCTCACCCCACTGCCCCCTGTTCCTCCCAAAGCCACCACCTCATCTTACATGTGCGTCTTTGCCAGGGTCCAGGCACCTAATTAGTGGAGCCATGCCTGCGCGGCTCCGTTCATTAGGTGTCTGGCCCTTCATTGTCCTGTGTGCGGCTGCCCAGCCACGCACCTTAGAGGGAATTATCTATGGACCACCTGAACGGAGTTCACAGACCACTGGTGGTCCATGGACCACAATTTGAGAACCTCTGCTTTAGATTAAAATATGATGGCCTCAAAGGAGCACATTTGTGATAGAAGGCATAGAGTAAGTGTTGGGAGCTGGTTCGGCTAGCTTCTCCTCTGCATGCTTCTTGGATTGCTATACGGGGCCGCTATACAGAGCAGCTGCTATGTTTTCAGTATCAGGTCCCCAGTCACGCCATGCCATGCCCAGTCAGATGGGCTGCCTTTGGTGGGTGAAGGGCATGAGTCAGGGTAATCATTCCACCTTGGTACTATAGCCCACCTTTGGGTGGATTTTCCATTTCCTGGGCCCTCTTTGCAGCATAGCTTATAGACAGGTGGGCAAAAGTAGGTGTGGTTTTGGTTATACAAAAACAGGACCCAAACAGGTTAAGAGTTGCATTCCACTTATCCAACTCTTCTAAAACTTGGGTGTGTCAAAAGAGAGGGAGAACCACCTCTTATTAACACTTATCTCTGCCCAGTAATGTCTTTGTTATGGACTGAGAGTGCTGCAGAAGTTTTAGGAAAACCTTGCCTTTAATTACCAGTAGTTTAATTTTTATTTAAACCACCCTTCCTCCTCCTCCCAACCTCAAACAAAATGTTGTCAAACAGATAGCTGGACTTTAGCGGACAAGTGCCAAATGCATCTGACCACTTGCTATCGGTTGTCCCTCCTTCTCATACTGAAATGACTCCACAAATAAGCCAAAAAACTCCAAGACCAGCAGCTAACCATATATAAGATTCACACTGGAACTGCACTTAGAGGGTACATGTGGGGTGATGTGAAGTCTTGGCTCACCCACTTGAGACCTTGAGATGGAAAAGTTTTTTTTGTTCTGGAACAAATTCTGTAGTAACACACCACCTTCCTTCTACCTGCCCTGCAGTCTCTGTTGCCAGAAAGTCCTGTGACTATGTGCTCTCTTCTCAGTACTAAAAATATGAAAAACATAATGGGTACTTACTGGTTAGAAGAGAGAGCTCCGTGCAGGCTTGCAGCAGGGAACAGCTAGTTACAAAATGGCTACTTTAGGGTTGCAGCTGGTTGGCTCTGCAAAACTTAAAGGGCCCGCTTCAGCAGGCATGCTGGGAAAAAAATCCAATAAAGGCACAACTTTGCTCTCAAATGAATTAATAAAGAGCAGGAAATGACTAAAATAAGTGTTCTGAGGCAGCAAGTATTTCAGTGGTATCTCTCTCCACTATTGGATCACAGCCATGGTAGTTCTGCTACCTAGCTGTTTACAGGCCTTACAAATGCTTTTCCTGATGAGCCTGAGCATGTTGAATGTGGTGTTTGTTACCTCTGTAATACAGTCTCTAAAGGTTGATCAAGTTAAAAAACCAGACCGATCAGATGAGATCCTGATTCTCATTTATTGATGTCCTGAAATGCTGACTGTAGTGTTTCCAGAAAGAATGATGCTTAAGGCCTTTTTCTGGCTACAGGTTCAGAACTACCTGGCCTACTTGAAGGTTCCTATACCTTGTGCTAGAAGATGATGTACTTCCTGTGGACTGAATTGCTCCTTTCCAGCACCAATTTTGAGAGGTTCTTCACCCTCCCCCCCTTTCTTTCTTCATTGATAGCTAGGTACCAGCACCCAGTAAAGAAGACACTAGACTCTTCTGGGCACAGGACAAAAATAAAACACACAATTTTTTTTTATTTTAAGATAAAATCTCCCAGAGATATTATATTATTTGAATTGTGTGCACTGAGCAGGGATTTTTTGTTTCCTACATATTTCACAACTTGCCACAGTGATTCCAAAAAGTCACATAAGCTTCTCTTATGCTAACACCAAAGCATAGACTTTTCAGTGTGTGCTTTTGTTTACTTAATTTCAAGAAGGCCGTCTTGGCTCTATTATGGTTTACGCCACAGCCTATAGTGGGTGTACTATAGAGGCACATTGTCCTGGAGGCAGGGCCCAGAGGCATTGTGCCTGAGGCAAGGACGTTGCCTCCGGGGATGCTGGAGGAGAGTGCACAGCAGCGACCGTGGCTGGGTGCAGCATGCTCTCTTCTGTCCCTCCGGTTATCTCATTTCTGCTGGCTGTTGCAGAAGGATGGTGAGCAGGTCCTTGTCTTCATTCTACCCATTAAGGGTGTCTAGCGATAGCACTTGACTTTCACAGCTTTTGCACTCAGACAGAACAGTGACTGGCCTCTGCCTTTTACTCCCATTATGTACCTATCTGGGATTAGCTAAAGTGGCTGGGATATTGGGGTGATCCTAGTCTTTTGGGAAAGTCCTCCTAGATTTTTTTTTTCTTTAAAAACAGTGTATAGAATTGTGTAGCAGTGACACAAATCTATAGTACATTCTGTGGGCTCTGAAAATAATGTCTATAGGCCTTTTCCACCAGTGTCGCCTGTGGAAACTGCAGCTAGAGTGGCTTTCAATCCCAGTGGTCTCTCAATAGGACCAAGTTGGGTATATTTTCAGGGTCTTGTGCAGGCTGCATAGGTCTCCTGTTACAAAGCGTTTCATAGCAGCGGGACCCTGTATGATGATGTACCACAGACCAAAGTCATAGTGGGCTTTCTGTCTGAATCTTTCTCTCGTGACTTGAGAGAGCTGGCAGCCTAACTACTGTAACCAATAGATTCTAGTTTCTGTGTATTTTGGGTGGGAAAGTCGTGTAGCTCTTACTTAATGCCATTTAGTCACTGCATTTTTTTTTAAAATACAAAGATTTTCTCTATATTGTAACATAACCTTAGCACCGGATCCCTGCTCCTTTGCCAAAGATGTCTGGGCTGGAGTAAAGACCTGCTAAGACTCCTCTCCTTCCCTTGTAAATTGCTGAGAGAGGTCAAATTACAAAGAAGAAGGGTAATGGGCTGGCCCCAACTACGGGCATGGAACCAGCTTTCAAGGTGCTGCAGATTTTAGATCATCCTCCAGAGGTCAGACAGAGGAGTATGTTGTTGCTTAGAGTATCTTGAGTGCCTATATCTAGCAAAGGAACTCTCCCTGAGTGAAGCATTGCACTGTTACTTAACCTCCCACCCTAGAATACACTTACAAGTTCCAACCACAAGAAAGAGGAGGAAGTGGCCAGAGCACTGGACTGGGATTCAGGAAACCCGAGCTCTATTCCTGGCTCTGTCACGAGCCTGCTGTGGGACTTGGGCCAGCCACTTCACCTCCCTATACCTCAGTTCCCCCGTCTGTCAAAGGGGGTCATGATACTAATGTCCTTTGCACACTACTGGAGATTTACCTATGAAAAGTGCTATATAAGAATTAGATATTATTTCTCATTAACAAGGGTGATCTCCCAGCTGGGAGGGCAGCATCCACTGACTCCCTCGATACCTTTTCGGAGGGGTTGGCCTTGTCCAGGGTTCTTTGGTGTTCTGCTTTTGCTCTGATGGCATTTTCATCCCTGCCCTTTAGCACTTATGCCCTTTATTTAGCAGAGCTGTGTGCCCCCTTCCTTCTCCTGATAGGGAGGCTACTGCTGTCCCTGTGGGGAAGCCCCCAGAAGGGGCTCCAACCCCTCATCCTAGATGTCAAAGAAACTGCTGTGGGAACAATTAAAAGGCCAAGGGTGAGAGCCAGTGCCTTGCCAAGCTCCTAGTCTTTAAGCCACTGTTGTACCCTCCCAATTCTGGGCTGCTGCAGGGACCAAAGCAGACCTAGTATAATTAGAGACAGCCCTGGAGAGTTAACTGCACCGGAGCAGCAGCCTGTCTGCAGCTACCTATGAGCAGCATCACAGCCCAGAATCTTTTCTGTGTTACATGCTGTAGCTCTGTCCCTGACGCTCCCTTCCATGCCTAGCCCTGGGGTTTTGCATGAGGGCTCTTGGATGGGACCCTGTGACTGTCTTCCTCAGTTCCTGGACTCAGGAAATTCTCTCCCTGCTGGATCCACGGCTTTTAGCACCCTTTTATGGTGCTCCAGTGCCTTTATCTAGCATAAAGGGGTGTGAATCTCACCGCAAGATCCTTATGAGAGCCCCAGACCTTGCAGCAGATGTTACCGCATGAAGTGCACAATATTCTAAACAAGACAAACAATTTTAATTCCAGCCCAGACCTTCTCCTGCTCTGTTGGGAGAATTCATAGAGGATCTAGGAAGGCTACAGATTCTGACAAATAGTCTCAGCATTTACCAATGCCAGATACTCTCTGTTTATTTTTGAAGGCTATATAGTTCTAATGATCACTTCTCTCCCTCTGTGAAATGACTGTACATTTATTTTCTTCCAACCTACCCATTAAAAATCACACACACACACACACACACACACACACACACACACACAAAACAGTTATGAGATGCAAAATGAACTATGGGCCCGGTTTAAATAGCTGCGTAGCTGCCTCTGAAGAACATGCTGCGTACCAGGTGCTTGATTTAGGGTGGCTTGGGAGGGAGGAAAGAATCCATTAGAATATTCATAGCAGAATTTTAAGAAATACATTTTTTCTTATCACTTTTAAAAATGCCAACTCTCCCCATGTCCAATCATTGTTTTCACTCACTTTTCCCTTCCTGGGGCCATGGAAGGTTGTTATACTTGGTATTTAAGCTTCTTCATCAAGATCTTTCCACTTTCTTTTTAAGTTAGTGTTTAAGTTCCTCACTGACAATCTGCCTCCAGTCATGTCTGCATGTGGGGCTAAATCCTTAAGTCCTTACTCGGTCGCCATCTCTTATTAGTCCAGAGCAGGAGTTTTTACTGATCAAGTCAGAATATGGCCCTGTACCTACAAATAATTTTGTTTTGGATTAATTACGTAGCATTGGTGATCTGAGAATCTCTGTGTCTTATCAATGTTCACTAGCCCTCACAGTTGTCCTAAGGGGGCAGTAGACATTTCACTTTACAGATGGGTAAATTGAGGTCCTGGGAAAGCCTAGAATGCAACCCAGGAGTTCTGAATAGTATCTGTTCTTGGCATTATCTATTCTAAACATCTAAGGCCCCCATTACTGTAGTATCTGAGCACCTCATAATCTTGAATGTGTTTGTTCTCACAATACCCCTGTCAGGTGGGGAAGAGCTATTAGCCCCATTTTATAGATGGAGAAATGAGATACAGACCCTCAAATGTATGGAAGTTAGGAGCCCCCCTTTGAGGATCTGGACCAGAAAAACCAAGTAATTTAAAGTCACAGTCTCTTGCAGAGCAGGAAATTGAATGTGGATCTTTCAAATTCCAGACTAGCACCTTAACTGTTGGACCATTGTTCCCCTACTGATCTCAACCTATGACCAGGAGAGTCCAAGTGCTGTTGAATGATTAGGAATTAGTTCTTGTTTTCTCTCTCTCTCTCTCTCTCTCTCTCCCTTTTTAAAAAAAAGAATTATCTCAAAGTCAGAATGTAATTAACAGATCAAGAGCTAGATCCTGCATCACTTATGCAAGTGGAGTAGTCCCATTGACTTGAATGGAATTACTCATGGGAGAGTGGTTACTTGCTTATAGGATAGAACGTTTGCAGGATAGAACACCCCGTTAAGCTTGGTAAAAGTTTAATAAATCAGGATAAGATTTTTCAAAGGGGTCAGTATTGGCCTAAATTTACTGCCACTGACTTTAAATCAGATCAGAGTCAGGCCAACACTGATCCATTTAAAAAAATCTATCTCCTAACATACAGACTCACCAAGGTAGACCACTGCAGATAGCTCACAGGAGGCCACACATACAGCTGAAATACAGCTGTTCACTTGGAGTGGGGTGCATTTCACCCCAAATGAGACCATGTTCCTTTTGCCATTAGCTTAGTATTCTCAGGCGAAATCTTTATAAAACAAAATTTGTATAAAAAAAATTATTCAGTACATGTTTATTAGGTAAGCGGCATAGTGAAATAGGTGCTTATTATGTTTTTACTATTTAAAATACACCCTAATCCACCTGGCTGGGTTTCCACCATCTCTTGTAATATTCAATCAAGCTCTTGTTTCATGAGAAATGTGACAGTGCATTGTTGGCACTTTACAAACCTACAGCCCTCGGCAATTGTTAATGAGAAGGCATGTTTTTTTCCCGTTCAGGACACAATGAGATTTTAGACAGATGAATGCTAAGAGAACCCTATGTACCAAAGGCAATGTTTACTGCATGTAATACATATCATTGTTTGTCTCCTGTAGTGAAAAATACTTGTGTCATGCTGTTCAAATGTACTCCTGACAGAATAGTGCTTGCTATTATAGGGTCCATTGCTTAAAAAAATGATATACTGACAGAAATACAATTTAAGAAAATTTAACACCAAGGGTAGTTGACCATGTAGGCTACTATTAAGGGGCCAAAACTCAAGGCCAGGGTTTTATTAAAAAAGAGGGAGAGTTTATTTGCTAGGAGTAGGCAAAGTTTAAAAAAAAAAGAAAAAAAGAAAAAGAAAAAAGAAAGGAAAAAAAATCGAACTTGCATTGCTTGGTCTCTAGTGTGAAGAAAATTAATGAAAGCAACAGTTCAATAAGATTTTATTGCAGAAATGTTTAAGTGAAACATTTTAGGAATGCTTTGGAATTTTTAAACAGTTACTTACCATTTAGAGTGCTGTAACACTACAGTGCATATCAAATTGTTGCTATTGGATGCAAGGCACACCCAGTGCTTTTCTTAAAATGTGTAGTCAGACCTGGTTAATTTGAATCAGTTTATGCATTCCTCCATATTTTTTATTTGGTTTAGAAACCTATGGAGATTAACAACTCAGCAACATGCACACACAAAATACTGTATTTGATTGGCTACCACTTAAAATCATATTGAGAATTCAGATGTTTGGTCTAAGGTAGAGCTGGTCAGATTGTTAGTTGAAAATAAATTATTGAATAAATTTAGCCCTCCCTTGCCCCCATCCTCCAATTGCAAATTGATCCTGAGTTTAGTTGTGCATTTGCCAAATAGTTCATACAAACCTGTGTCAGTCTATGGGGTGTTCATGTTTGCTTTGGGTATTTGTGTTGCATGATTGGTCACCTAATTCACATGTGTTCCTTCTCTGTGCTGAGAGGACTGAAGCTTTTTCATATAGGAAATGAATGAATCAGGCACAAATATTTATTTGTATATGTGCACTGATACTGCAGCCATTCATAACTGGCAAGGGATATGAATGTGGTCAAATTGAGCAGCTGTTTGGACGTTGAATGAATGTTGACAAATACTGGTTTGGTTTTCAGTTTTTTGTTGTTTTTTTTTATTACCCCAGTAGTGAGACAAACTGGCCAAATAGGAACTAGATTAGGTGTTTTGATTCTGTGGTGTTTAAGTGCCTTTATAAACATATGAGTTTCAAATTAAGCAAGAAATGCTAGAAGACATAATGCAGCTAGCGCTTCCTGTTTACGTTAAAAATTACAAAGTGTGTGTGGTGTTATATGGGGGCAAGACTATCAATGGAGCTTGCCAGTTAAACACTGAAATAAGGACCAGATTTGAAAAAGTGCTCAGCACCCAGCAGTTCCCATTGGGACTCTTTTATGGCAAAATTTACTATAAGAGCTCTTCTGAAAATCTGGCCATTTAGTTTGGTACCTAAAATGGGAGATGAGCTTTCTTCAAACTACTCCTTACTCCTCTCAAGCAGGGGCTCTGACTTTGCTATGGACTTTTACATCCTATTCTGTATGAAAACCAAACGGGAGTATTTCCAGTGAAAGAGGAAGTCCAAGGGTTTGAGAGAAGTGTGTGCCGTTGAGTAGATACCCTGTGCTATTAACAAGTCAACAGTTACTCTAGTTATTTCTAAATTTCAGTAGAAAAAAATAATGCCATGGATTCTCAGACAGTACCTTTTGGCAAACACTTTTTTTTTTTACTGTATCCACTATCTCTTTTTTTTTATAGCAATACAAACAGATACATATAACAGTGTAAAAAAAGAGTCACTAAACAAGACTTAATATGTGGTATTTAATTCTCATTAATTGGTTAAAAAAAGTGGGAGCCAATCTAGATTTGAGTGCTGGAGAGGGATTTTTTTCATCTTTGACATAACATTATTTTTCTTTATAACCCTCTTCCTTTAATATGAGGTACCAATGTAATTGTGTACAATTTCACCTGCTAATAGTAATGACCGGGTTCATCTCTTTGGCCCCTACCTTAGCAATATAAGCAGAATACTTGTTATCCAATAAGCCTTGCGTATTCCTGGGGATTGCACTACAACAAAAACGTACCCTTTTGGTATGAATTTATTTAATCCTCCTTGAAAGTGTCCTATGCCCCATACAGAACATATAGAAGAAACAGACCCTGCTTTGAAGAGCTTTAAATCTTCGGGACTTGACTTCAATGGAACTGCTCATGTAAATTACTCATGTGCACAGGTGTATGCAGAATCAGGACCTAACGATTTAACAAGTAGTTCTTCTTAAATTAAAATGTAAAGTTACACACTGAAATTATCAGAGATGTTATCTTGTAGAGGCACTTCTAAATTAAATCATACTTCATGTTGTAAAGGAATTTCTTTGTGATGTTAGCACTAGATAAAATTTATTGAAAGTGAAATAACTAAAAATCTTGCAGAGTGGATTTGATTTAAATCAAATAGATTTAAATCATAATAGTCAGGAAGGCTCGATTTAATCATGAATTTCTACATAAGAGTGCATTCTTGTTGGTTGTTATAACCTTAATACATATTTTTCACAACTCAGAGATAGATGTAGGTTTCATTTTTAGAAGGTACACACTATACATTTTTAAAGTAATTTATTTTGAAAACTTTTCATATTAGTTTTACAGCTATATCAGAAAATGAATGATTGTTTGGTTGTTTCATTTACCAAAGGTAATTGAAGCAGCTATTTATGAAGTCATTGGGAGGTGAACTATCTCCAATTCAACAGGTTAATCATTAATATTTGGAGGATTTTCTTGCCATGCTGTATTAGGAGGAGAACATCACCAGACAGACATTTAAATTGTTTTATTTAACTAAAACAACAACAACGTTATATATTCTGGATTTTTTTCCCCTTCAACAGCAAACATAATATTTTAACAAAGGAAGCATATGAATTTTTGAATTTGGTTGAACATTCAAGTTTTATAAAATCAGGTTAATTTTTGTTAAAATTGTTTTTAACTAAAATAGTTAAATGAAATATTTTAAAAAAAATGTCCTGATGTATCAATTGTTTCTATAAGGAAGACATTCCCTTCTTCTGTTGTCACACAAGCACATACAACAGGATCATTGTGGACATTGCTCCACCCATCAAGACTCAGGTTAACAATTTCACCTTCTAGACCTTTTGCACACTGCTCAATTTCTCTTTCATACACTTTATCCAGCAATTTGCCTGCAACATCTGGTGGACTGTATCCTGGTCTTAATGCTGAACCATGTAAATGAAGTGTGGTTCTTAATCGTACGGATAGGAGAGTTTGTTGCATAAACAAACCAAGCAATTTTTTTATCGGTTACCTTTTTTTTTAATCTGCTGGTTCTTATCACAAACTTATCTGTGGTTGTTTCTGGATGATGGAGATTTTTTTTCTCTTTGCTACAGGTGATATACTGTGGCTATGTGACATACATGATGTGACTGAAACACTATCATTGGCAGATAACACTGAAACTATAGAAAATAATGGTGATCTTGAAGGTGGATAGTCTTCAGAATCCTGAATGTTGAGGATGGATTCTCCTAAACAAAATAAGTCAATGCAGTTATTTAATTATTATTACCATACTGCTCATTTAGTATTACTCATTGCATTCACTGACACTCAGTACTACTTTGAAGGTGAAATTGTAAAAGGAAGATCTGCCTATTTAAGATATTTATTTTTTATCACAACCGCATCTAAAAATTATAGTACCATAGAGTAACAACTATATTTTTTGCTCAAACTTGAGAATTCAAGAATAGTCCAGAATGAAAGTCCTTAAGAAAGAAGTATGGAATAAAAGTTTACCAACCTGAAGATCCTGCATGTTCAGACGTGTTCCTTTCATCATCTTCAACATAGCTTCCTCCTGTACCTTCTGCTCCGTACTGGTGCAACCTGGTATAAGAGATCCTTCATTATGAAGTAGGGTCCTGGTCCCTGGGTTTTCCCTTCCATGGGGAATCCATCTATTTCAGTCACCTCCTTCCTAATGTTGTCGTACCTTGGGTCTTCTGCCTGGTCCCGTCCAAAATTTCCTCTCCTGGGGCTAATCTGCTCTGGGAGATCTAGGGGCCCAGCTTCTGTTGCCCCTACTGGTTCAGAGGTGTTAGGGTGTGGATCAGACTCGGGTGCTTCTCCCTCTTGGGCAGCCTCCTTTTCAGCTGCTCAGGTCCGCCTACCTATGAGAGCGACCCTCTGGCTTTGAGTCAGTATTCAGGTTCCCAAGACCTTAGCTGCCCCTCTTTTTCCTTTTTAGTCTTTCTACCCTGTCTGGGAGTGGGGAACAAATTGGGGGATATTTCAGAGAAGATTGGAGGTTGACAGTCTGCTGTGGATGCCTCACTAATTTCAGGGTTCCCATCTTTCTCCAGTCCCCCTACTTGGAGTAAGTCTCCAAACCCTGGGAAGTCCCTCCCTATGAGCATTGGGTATGGGAGTTTAGGGATTACCTCAGTAGTGTTCCCTTGGATCTCGATTTTTACTGGGATGGTGGGGTAGTAACTAACCGTCCCATGGACGCATGTTATCCCCGTACGTTTAGCCTGCAGCAGCTGACTACACTTCACGAGCTTCCCTGAGATAAATGTGATAGCACTCCCCGAATCAACCAGTGCCGTGGTCTTTACCCCATTTAGTTTCACTGGTCTGGTGTACATATGTGGGGTTAGTGAGACCCCCCCACAAGGTGGATTAGGGAGCATGGGTCTGCCCAGTTCCCCAGGTTACACTGCATTGGCTCCTCAGCATTGGGACACTGTGCAGCTATGTGTCCCCACTCCCCTAGGCATTCCCCGGTCTCTTGTTTTGGGCAGTCTAACATCACAATCTTCTTCCCCCTCAGTGCTCCGACTCTTTGTGGCCTCTGGTGGGCCTTCAGCCCCTCTGTTTTTCCACCTGGGCCCTCCTGGTGGCCCAATCACCCAAGCTCTAGGGTTTGGTGCTGCTAGTTTAACCCAGGGTGCCTCTTCCTTAACTGGTTGGGTCAGCTCCCTCGCTGTCCTTCGCCTCTCTACCAGTGCAACAACTTCGTCATAGGTGGAGGGTTCGTACTGGCTCACCCAGGCATGAAGGTCTGGTGGTAGTCCCCTCATGTATCGGTCGATGACCAGAACCTCTAGTATCTCTTCTGGACTCCAGGACTCAATTTGCAACCACTTTCATGCGAGATGGATGAGGTCATACAAGTGGGACCGCGGGGTTTTGTCTTCTTGGCACCTCCACTCGTGATACTGCTGGGCCCGCACTGCGGTCGTTACCCCAGGTCTGGCCAGGATCTCTGCTTTCAGCTGGGGGTAGTCTGCTGCAGCCTCTTCAGGCAGATCATGGTAGGCCTTCTGGGCCTCCCCACACAGAAATGGGGCGAGGATGCCAGACCACTGATCTCGAGGCCAGGCCTCCCGCAGGGCTGTCCTCTCAAAGGCCAGAAGGTATGCCTCTACATCATCCTCCTGCGTCATTTTCTGCAGCCAATGGCTGGCCCGTATGATCTGTGTCCCATCATGGCTGTGGTTCAACTCTGTAAGGGTCTTTACCTGGTTTACCAGTTCCCGCAACATAGCTCGGTCTTGAGCAGCCTGGTCCATCAGCAGGTGATTAGTCTCTTGCTGCAGCCGCACTGCCTCCTGGACACGGGTAGCCTCCTGCTGAGCAGCCGTGGCTTGTATCAGTGCCCGCACTACGTCATCCATTGTGGTGAAAAAAATAAACCCTCCTTTTTTTTTTTTTTTTAAATCACCTTCCTCCTTCCACCGTGTTGTGCACACCAAATCCCACTGCTAAAACCAGTTGTGACAAAGTTCCTCCTCTATCTTGGTGGGTCCTGCGCTTATTGGTGGATTTGTTCACCTCAGATTTTCACCATGTGGGTCAGGGAACAGCCCAGAGACCTTCCCCTCTGGTAGAACCCACAGTCCAGGTCAAGTCCTCCTGTGTCTGATCAGGAGTTGGGAGGTTTGTGGGGGAACCCGGGCCCACCCTCTACTCCGGGTTCCAGCGCAGGGCCCTGTGGACTGCCGCTGTCTAGAGTGCCTCCTGGAACAGCTGCACAACAGCTACAACTCTCTGAGTTACTTCTCCATGGCCTCCTCCCAACACCTTTATCCTCACCACAGGACCTTTCTCCTGGTGTCTGATAATGCTTGTACTCTTCAATCCTCCAGCAATACGCCTTCCCACGCTCAGCTCCTAGTGCCTCTTGCTCCCAGCTCCTCGCATGCACACTACAAACTGAAGTGAGGTCCTTTTTAAACTCAGGTGCCCTGATTAGCCAGCCTGTCCAAATTGATTCTAGTAGTTTCTTCTCAATTGGCTCCAGGTATCCTAATTAGCCTGCCTGCCTTAACTGGTTCTAGGGAGTTCCTGCTTGTTCTGGAACTGCCCCTGTTACTTTACCCAGGGAAAAGGGATCTACTTAATCTGGGACTAATATATCTGCCTTTTAACCTGGTGGGCTAGCTTGTACTCCACCCTGATTCCAAAGCCTGCCGAGGATATCAGTTGGCGGCTCCTTCACGGGGCCGTGAGCACGGGCGTGTACTTGGCGCGGTTTACCCCTCTCCCAAACACCTGCCCCTTTTGCGGCATGAAGGAAACCCTGGCGCACATTTATCTAGAGTGCGCCAGGTTGCAGCCCCTATTCCGGCTCCTCTTAGATCTCTTCTTACGTTTTTGGTTGCACTTTTCCCCTCACCTGTTCATCTATGCACTCCCCATCCGTGGCCCCACAAAGTCATGGGATCTCCTTATCAACCTCCTCTTAGCCCTGGCCAAACTAGCCATCTACAAAACCAGGGAGAGGAGGTTGGCCAACGGGATTTCCTGCGACTGTGGGGCCTATTTCCGCTCCTCCGTCCGTTCATGCATCCAGGCAGAGTTCCTCTGGGCGGCGTCCACTGGCTCCCTTGACGCCTTCGAGGAGCAGTGGGCGTTGTCCGGGGTTCTCTGCTCGGTGTCCCCGTCAGGTTCCCTTCGTTTAGCCCTATGACCTCACTCCCAATCCTGTTTTTTTCATTTGTTGTCCCCCGTACTTATTTGGTTAAAAAACAAAACAAAAACCCCCTCTCCTGTATCCATCCGGCCTGATCCTGTCACAGTAGATAGAAAGATTAACCTAAATAATCTATACAGAAGCCCCTGAAACCCGATAAGATTGGGTCCCTAATCCATGAACTATTGGAACTCATTTACAAAATTTTTCTTAAACATTACATGAATATATTGTCTCATATTATAGCATTAGAATTTATAATCCCTATTCCATGATGATATCTTTGAGCGATAATGATCTTAATTAAAACTATCTTTTATAAAAAAATCTGATTTTTTTAATGTTTTTTTTAAATCATTGATTTTTATCCACCCTGAAATCTAGTTTCCGTGTTACAGTTTATATTCATGCTCTCTTTAATTTTTGCTTTACTCTCAGAGAGTTAACAATGTCATGAGAATTAACAACATCAGTTACAGTTTTGTAGTCAATTTCACTTTTAGATCCTGAGCATTATTTGGGTTTCAAATACCACATGGTAATTATTCAGTTGTTTAAAAGTAGTTTGCATTGTGGATTTTTTTTTAATTGTGGAAACACTGACGTTCACTTTTATAAAAACTTGGGGATTTCTTTTTAAAGAAATGTAAATTTTGGACCAAATTTCTGTTGGCAGTTTCCCTTTGAAAATTGCTTACTTTTTGATGGTGACCATTCTAAGTTACATGTTGACTGCAGAAACACTAACTGATAGGCACAAAACAAAACCCAAAAAACCTTAGTTGGGGGACCAATCAATCAGACTGGACAAGATATCCATATAAAATCTGCAATGGACTGGGTTCCTGTTCCCTTTATGATAGTGCAGCTGCCATCGTATGATGGAGACCAAAACCCATATAACATAAAACCCTTGGCACTATTTGCTTGGCCTTTCTTTCCACGATGGTGGAATACAGCATTAAATATTAGAGTGATACGTGGGCTGCTACCTCTGAGTGCTTTAGCACCTGTCAGGCTTCATCTCTCTCTCTCATAGCAGCTCTCTCCCTAAGAAAAGTGGCCACCTGCAGAAAACATTCCCAGTTGTTTTCTGACTTGCCCAAGCTGTTGGCAATTACATCATGGAAGGGGTGGCAGTGAGCACAGGCAAATAGCCAAAGTGGGTGATAAGTGGAGAAAGATAAATGGAAAGCGTGCTGGATATGGAAATTATCCGTGAACATGAAACTGGTAAGAGTAGTAGAGAAATAGAGTTTATGTGTGGTCATAACATGAATTACAGAAACTTTAGGAAACAAGAGGCACTTTGAGTAGAATAGAAGCATATTTGTCACAACTGGAAGAAAAATGTGTTGGTGCAAGCATTGGGTAAGAATAACAAAATATCTACTATGATGCCTAAAATAACAAACAGAAAACAGTTTGGCAGCTGATATGCTGTGACTGCTGCCTATTATGTTGGCCAGTATTGCCTCATTGATTCTCTGTGCTTCACCAGTCTGTTCATTGTATTCACCTGTTACCTGTCCTGTTTCAGTTGTAAGCTCTCAATGGCCAGGATCATCATTTTGTTCCGTGTTTGTATAGCACCTCGCCCAGTGGGGGTCTTTATCCTTGTTTGGACCCCATAGATACCTTCACAGTACAAATAATAAAAACACCCTACACTATTTAATAGGTTATTAAAAGCTGCAAGATAGAAGAAATGTTCCTATTAGCAGGGCCAAGCCTGCCAAACAAGGCACTGAATGGACCAAAATGGGAGGAAAACCATCACTGTAAAGCTATCTGAGAGCCAGAGAAGGTGTTGAGCTGTTGTATAGTGAGCTTCATGGCTTATTAGCTTTTAATTATTTTTTTTTTAACTTTGGTGCTGACACTCCTGTTCTTGCTCCTGGCCAACTTTATGCATATTATTATGGCTTATTTGCTATTTTGGGGCAAGTCCTACAAACCTTCCTAATGCAATTAAGTCAGTATGAGGGGTGAGTTGGTGGTGGTTGTTTTTTTTTTGCTCGACTAAAGGTTTATTTATGTTCATACAGTTGAGAGAAGTGCATATGATGAAATGATATGGTGTAGTGATACAAGCTTCCTCCGCTGTACAAAAGTTTATCTACATCCTATGGAGATAAAAATCCTACATCCGATGTGCATGTCCATAAATATGGAGATGGTGGGAGTCACCAGATGGCACTGGTATACATAGTTCTCTTTCTTAGTGGGAGCACTGTTCAATCTTTACAGAAATGCTGTATTGTTTTTATTTCTTAGGGTAGCTGTTGCAAGCAGCAGGAGATTTTGCTCTTTGCCTTAATCTCTCTATCTAGAATCAATTCTTAGGGCAGAGTTGTTCCCTGGGAATTGATCATTGGTGTTTTGGCTGACTTTCTGAAAGACACTATTACTTATCTGTCTGTTCATGTCCACCTCTGTTCAAGAGCTTGTGTATATAGTGTAAATAAAACAAGTTACACCAAGTAAATACCCAGACTCTATGCCAGTGATTTCTTCTCCAGTAGAAAATCAACTTGCAAACCCTCCAGATCTGTTACCTTTTGGCAGTGATATAGAGTTTCCTTGCAGGGAAACTGAGCTGGTATTCCTCTTGAATAGAGATGGAACAAACTATAGAGGTACTTGCAGAAATCAAAACTGTCCAAGGGGCATTAAAAGCTGGGCAGGAGGAATTATGAAGAAGACCTGAAACAGGATGGAGGCTTCTCAGAAGGAATTGATACTAATCAGGGAGAGTACAGCAAAGCACAAATTCTCCTTCTGCTTGCACCAGCTCCCTACAAAGAATTTGTATTGCAAGCCCAACAGCAGTACATCATTTCCTCACACTTGTAAAACCCTTCTATGTGTTCTAGCACCACCTTGTGGCTCCCACCAGAACCTTATGAATACAAGGCATTAGATACATGCCTTTGTCTGGATATTTGATGGGCACTGTAAGTGATCCATTGTTACAATGGCCACATGCATTTATTAACAGACTTCACTCTACTCCAGAAATCAGCTTTTTTTCCTCCTCTTAAAAATTTTAAAATTCTCCATAATAAAAATCAGACACAATGGGCCAAATTTTGCCCTGACTTTAAATGTCATGCAATTGTACTGTGGCTAATGGATTTTCATGGGTTATAAGTCAGAGCAAAGAATCAAATTTCACTTTAGGACTAAGTAAATAGCCCCCACACTCTTCTGAGCAAAGATGTACTCTGTGGTCAGCGCCTGTGGCCTGATGCCATTGAGGTTAGTGGATGGCTTTCAATGGGCATTGGATGAGGCCTTGTCAAATCTAAAAAAATAAAGTGTGATACTAAGTCATAACATTTTTAATGTGATCCATGATTCACATAGTCTCACTTTCCTTTTCCTTTCCTCTTCCAAGGTCCTTTGCTAGATTATAGAGCTTAACTGGTCATTCATAACAAATTTCAAATTTCACCTCTCGCCCCCCATTCAAGAACAGAATGAATAAATCTGAGAAATTTCAAAATTATTGTTTTAATTGCATAGTCAGCAATTTTTTGCAAATATTCAAAATACAAGCTAATTCCATTCATATAGTATGTTTTGATTACTCAGGTAAGCATAGCTGATAAAATCAGGTTTCTGATGCAACAATATTTTTCTAGAATATTTTGCAGTATTAATATTAGTTGTGTTCACTAATCTGTTAGTAATTTTTTAAATGTAGCTTTCTGAAAATATTCCAGTGAATGCAAAAAAGGCCATTTACACAGTTGAAGCAATTTCAGCAGAAAAATTTGAATGAATATTTAATGAACTTTTTGGCCAATTCACCAATTCTTAGATTTTATATTCTATGAACTTTCAGATCTGTCCACAAATACTGTGTACTCTGCCATTCTACCAGTAACAAACAATAATTTAGCCCTAGTTCAACTACTACTTTTTTTTTTTAAAGCTGTATCCTTGCGCTCACAAGAAGTGTAAGCCCCGCTAAAATGGCCCCCAAAAGACAGGAATGTAGCTAAACCTTGATACAAGTATCTTCAGACCACCCTGGGATTGAAATCATGACTGGTTTGTCTGTCAGCTTCCCAGAACCATTGGTGGTTATGGGGTGATAGCAGAGAGCCTCTTCACTGGACTCTGAACAGTGTCTTGGTAATAGATTATCAAATGGCAGAGAGGTGCTTTGTGGGAAATGCTTGTAGCTGTGACATACTAGATACAAATAATGCATTCACACTTCCACATTTTCCTACACTTTGCAACCTTTGCATAGGGACATCTGGGAAGCAGAATAACACATCCTTAATTTTATAAGGACATGGGGAATTTGTTAGAATGAGGAAAATGCTTTATAGTAAAAAAACAAGCCAAAGCATCACCCTTGCTCAATAAGATCCGCTAATAAGTGTGTTTTTCATTGGAACAGAGCATTGTTGCCTCTTTATTTCTAAGTACAACACGATGGGGGGGGGGGTTCTGAATTCTCACTCTTTGTGTGGTAACATAGGTCTGATTCTGGGTACATGGTGAATCCAACCTACTGAAGCCAATGGACTGTAATCCTTTTGGGGCTAAGGGTTGCAGAACCAGACCCGTACTCTTTATTATAATCTTTCAGTAATTAAAGTCTTCAGTGTAATTGATACTCTGTTAATGAACAACAGTAACAAATCCTAAAAGGGTCTGACTGGGCAGGATAACCGAGAAAGAATAGGCTTTTATAGTATGGGACATAGTGCGGCAAAGTGGATCACTGGGAATTTGGGGGGGGGGGGGAGTCTGTGCACTGAATCTAATGGGACAGGTTGGACTTCAGTGTAAAATTGCCTGTACAAGAATTGGCTGTACTCGCAAACTGCTTTAGTACTGCAGAAGTGGCCTTCAGTGTATATCATGTCTTAAATGGTAACTGATTGTCCTAAATGTCTGCCTGCCCTATGATTACAGCCTCTTGAGCATCAATTAAAATTAAAAGCAGGAGTGAATTTTTCCTTTCAGTTTTCCCTTTCCCTTTATGTGCCTGTCTGTGATGATGATTCTTTTCATCTTTAAAATCAAAACCAAGCTATGCACTAAAATTACCACTTTTAATAAATATGAACCACATTTAACTTGAAGAACTTGGTACCCTCCCCCGCCCCAGCACCTTAAGCAGAATTATTACTTTATAGTCTTACCACACCTGTCTCAGGGGTGGTTTGTTCCCTTTATAGAGGAGGGAATGGGAAGCTTGACTGAAATATCTGTGTGGGAGCCATCTAGGCTTCCACTGATGGTATCAGAGCCACCAGAAGCTTGCTTGTATCTCAGAGTGGGTTGTTGGTATCTGAACTGGCTTCTCTTCTGAGCTACTGCTGTAGCTGCTGGCCACCATGATTTTTTTTAGGGGATATCCAACCCTTGTGCCTCAACCAACCTGCTAGAGCATAACTGTCCGCAGTGGGGATTTCACACCTTCCTCTCAACTATATGCTGCTGACCACTGTTGGAGACCAGACACCATCTCTGCTCCTCTGGCAGCCTGTGCTTCTAGTATATTACACTGGCAATTTCCAGGGAGTCTTTCATCAGTACAACTCCACTTGTGATCAGAGAGCTACTGTAAACCATCCACCAGAAATTTTACTACTAGCACTACCACCGGTGGAACTGCATGGCTGTCAAGACCTGACCTTTCTTCACACTCCATAGTGGCAGCAGCCAGCCTGTTGGGTGTAGAAGAAATAGGAAGCAGGCCTTCACTACCTTCAGCGGTACTACTGCCAGTCTTTGGGGGTTAGAGATAAGATTAACCCTAGTGGAGGAGGAGAAGAGAAACTACATTTGAGTGGGTGGGGTTGGTCAAGCATCAGAGGAACAATATGCATCAAGCAATAGACATTGGAGAAGGGGGAGGAGACAAAAATACAAGGAAAGGAGATGGTGGGTGTTGTTTGTTTTCTAATAAAGAACAATAAAGAGAGAAAACAGAAATGAGAACAACTGGAGATGGTCAATGAGTATATAGGTAGAAGTAGAGAAATGCATGGGGAAGGAGTAAAGAAATATCAGGAGGAGAAAAGCAAGAAATGATCTGCAATTTAGGTTAATGGATTTTATTTATTTCCGTGACAGACATGCTACAGCAATAAGTTTGCTGGAAAGGGCAAAGATTCTGTCTCGCTCACTCACTTTACCTTCTTACTTCCAGCTACTCTGAAGTCTACTTTAGCAACTAGAATATGAAGACAAAAGGCCAGGTGCTCTGTCACCTGGCCCTTTAGTGGAATCATGTGTAGCAGTGAACATGCTACCATTCTGATTCAGTTACATGTTACATCCAGTGTGCACTGCTGTAAATGACTATGCAAGGTACAGGGAAACAGAGAATTGAGATATTTGAAAATTCACAAGAATGCACACACCACCTTCTGGCAGCTCTGCTACAGCCATGAAGCCTGCTCTTATTTAGAGAAAATTTTGTTGGAGTAAATCTTTGGAGTGATGGCACCTTTGACAGACCCCAGCATATGTCAGCAGCCTCCTCTGCTGCAGGTAGCTGAAAAGTCTCCTCCCCACTCTTCCCACACACACATTCAAAATAGGCAGGCGGGGTGGGGGAGCAAAATGCCTACAACTGGCCCTGTGTCTTTCTCCCACCGTGCTCACTTCTGTTTATCTATTTTGCATCTCGTATGACTTTAAATATTTCAGTTTAAAAAAAACGAAACTGTTTTCCCTGGGAGTGTGTGCACCTATCCTATTTTCTGCCCACTCCAACCCACACGGAGGGGTGCATGCCGTACCATAATAAAGCCAAACAATAGTAACAAAAAATATTGCTACAGTAGACAGCAGTAAACATGGGGCCTATTTAAAATGACTGTATAAAAGACGTTATTGCATTAGTATCATGCTCGTTTTAATGTCATTTGTACCTTGTTAATTTGTATCACACTCCCCACTCCCCCAGCAAGATTTCTAAGGAATATGACATGAATAGTCTCAGGCAGGATGAGCTTTACCTGGGCACTTGCCTAGGAAGAGAAAGATCTCTTTCTTCACCTTTTTCCTGCACTCTTATCATTTCCCATCACTTTAAGCTTGTCTATGCTTGCAGCACTGCCTGCCATGCTGTCTGCCACTGACCATCACAACAGGAAAGGAAGGGATAAGCTGTAATAACAGCTAATCTTTGGTGACTTGAAGTTGTAACTCTGGTAGGAACCAAACAGCATTCCTACTTCTACTATCCCAGAAGGATACCTAGGAACATTGGATTTAATCATACTGGTTCAGTCCATCAAGCCTGGCATCTCAGCTTTAGCAGTGACTGGCCAACATCCAGTACTTCAGAGGAATGGGGGGTGAAAGGGGCCGCGGGAAGGAATAGAACAGGCCAATTTTTTAAATGCTATCAGGATTTATTGGGGTGTGTTTTAAGGTGTGGAGAATGCTGCTTGGAAGGGAAGATTCTATCCTGATTTCCCACTGTTTACAGTGGATACCCTAAAACATGTCATTTGATGACCCCTATTTTAAAATGTGTAATACACTGCTTACCAGACACCATGTACAGCTAGAGCCAGTTGATGTTTAAAAAAAAAAAAATTCCCCAATGGCCTCTCTTTTGAAGTTGTGACTTTTTTTATTTTTATCAACAAAATGTTAATTGAAGCCATTGTCAGAACTGTTAACGAAGGAGTTACTGGATTCAATAATATTGAATAAAAGTGTTGTATTTTTAAACAAATGAAAAATGAGATTTTCACATGCTGCAGAACAGAAATAATTTCAAAATGTGATGTCTCCTTCCACCGTATGCCCACACACTGCAATTAGGCACCTGCGGCTGGCCCATGCCAGTTGACTCAGCTTCGTGGGGCTCGGGCTGTGGGGCTGCTTAGCTGTGGTGTAGATGTTCTAGCTCAAGCTGCAGCCTGAGCTCTGGGACCCTCCCACCTTCCAGGGTGCCAGAGCCCGGTCACCAGGCAGTTAGACAGCCCCACAACCTGAGCCCCACGAGCCCAAGTCAGCTGGCATGGGCCAGCTACGGGTTTTTAATTACAGCGCAGATGTACCTTTAGTTGAGCTCCTTGAGCTGCAATAGCCTGATACTTACAGCTTTCATAGTTCACAGTTAGCTCCAATGGGAGAGGCCTCAGTACTCTGTACAGAACGTCTTGGGTTTGTTACCTGCTGCTTATTATTAGTAGTATTACCATCGCGCCCAGAGGTCCTAGTCATAGATCAGCATCCTGTTGTTCTAGGTACTAAACAAACACGAAACAAAAGGCAGTTCCTGTCCCAATGGACTTACATAAAGGCACAGTGGTTAGATTGTGCTCTATCGATAACAACAAATGGTGTTGGTCAAAAATTTACTCGGGCCTTTTTAAAAGCTGCCTACAGTACTTGAGTATGGCCACCTGCAGCAATGAATTTCACAGGCTGGCCACACAGGCCCATGTATTTCCTTTTCTGTTCAAATGTTATCTGTAGTATACTTCACGTGGTGACAAGAGTACCTGGACTATTGTGTGGCTGGGTTAAATGATGATGCAAGAAGCTACGAACTGAGTTCTTTTAGAATAGCTGCAAGCCAAGGACTGGGGGCTGGGAACTGCAGAGTTCTAATCCTAGAGGGAATGCACGGGCTCTTGGTACAGTAGCTACTGACAAGGGGGATTTTCAAAGGTACAAAGGACAGTTAGGCAACAGCTCTCATTGCAAACTGGTAAGAGTTCAGCACCTAATTTGTACAGTTGAAACCCTTCTGCTGAACTTCTCTGCTTCAGTTTTTCTCTCTCTCTCAAAGTGTCAGGGCTTGTCTACAAGGGGAAATTTCCCAATATAGCTATACCCAAATAATTATCCTGCTGTAGTTATACCACTATAAGTCCCCTTGTGGACACACACTTTTGGAATCAACCTGATTTTATTCCGGAATAGAATGTCCACATAGGGACTTATCCTGGTTCAACTGCAGCAGGATAATTATTCTAGTAGAGTTACGCCTGGAAACTTTCCCCTGTAGTCCCACCTTCATGCTTACCTACTTCACAGGACTGTTTTAAGGATTAGGGAGTTAATATGAGACTATGAAAAGCACCAGCTAAAATGCTTCTTGTTACAGCAGCTTACTTTGAACACTGGCCCAGTTCTTCTAAATACCTGTATTATCCAAAGTGATGTTAACCTAATCTCTTTTTTGTATGTGTGTGTTTTAGTATCGTATAATGGATTATTTCATTTAATCGGTCTCCTGGAATGGAGGGATCCTTTTTCATTTTTGGTGGGGAGATGAAGTGGGTTCTCTGAGTGGAACAGGTAATGCATAGTTCTGACACTTAGGCACTTTTGCTACTTTTAGGAAACTATGAAGCTGCAATTAGACAGTACAAGTAATGCTCTTAAGGGGCACAAGCTACAGTTCTGTAATACATTCCTTTCTTAATGTGACTTGATGTAGATAGAGTGAGGGCCTATCAGGTGTGAAAAGCCCTGCTGCTCCTGGCTTGGAGTGGCCTCTAGACAGTGATTTGGCGACGTCAATCTAGTCATGCTTGATTTCGACACTTAACATGCTAAAGCAGGATTTCTCTACCCCCGATCAACTTCTCAATTAGCAAGCTGCCTTGTGTAACGGCCTTGTTTCACAATCCCTCCGGGCTGCTTCAGGGGTCGTTAGGGTGAGAAAACTCTAGCGCTAGCTCCAGCTCTGGCAAAAGCAAGGGGAGCTCAGAGATTTCCTAAACGCATATAACCCTTTTTCAAGTTGTTTGCTTTCATGGGATTGATTCTTGGCACATTAAGAAGCTTAAGGCTTCAGTATCTTCTTAAACTGCCCACCTTATCGCCTTTACAGCTGACAGTTTCCTGACAGCCTTAGTGTAAGCAGAGATAACTAGTAGGTTAGTGTGTGGGAATAGGTATATAAATATATATACTAGTCAGTATTTTCTGGGTGGGGATGAAACTTCATTTACAGGGCATATGGCTTGGGTTAAATAGCAGCTATTATCTGTGGTCACTGTTATTTTAACAGCACACTTTGAGATTTGTATACAAAACACCGATACACAGTTATGTTAAGTGTGTTAAAAAAAAAAGGCAAATATATGTTCTATGCTCCCAAATGTTCTTGCCTCTCTTTATTAGGGAGCAAACTGTTGTTACATTAAATATTCAAACTACATGAAATCTCGAGGGCTTTCCTTTCCCACCGTGTGTTACCAATATTCATGCATATGAAGAACAGTAACCCACATTCAAACGGCACCTTTTTTAATGAGCAATATATGTCAACATGACACTTTCTTATGAAATGCTGCTTTTTAGGTTCTGCCTTTATGGATGCAATAATTGAGATGTTTCTAATGTATGCAGTTGTATTAACCTGCCCATTGTATGAAATTTTGCTCTCCTCCTAACTTTACACTATTTGTAATGCTTCTAGCATTATCCTCCATTCATGATCAGGCTGGTTTAATTAAAAAGTAGCATTTTGCAGATAAATTAATTACAGATTTGGGTGAGGTTTTTTGTACAGGATTTCCTCAGTCTATGCACAATGGGGGGAAAAAAGCATAGTTAAAAAACATTGTAACTCTGGCATGTCTAGAAAATGCCAACCATCATAAAGCCTAAACCGCTTATTAGATCAATGAAGAAAAAGGCTGGGTTACTTGGATTTTTTTTTTAATTCACACGTCTGTCCTATTTTCAGTGCAACTTTTTATTGAAATAATTGGGTCAATGGTAGAAAAATATCAGGCAAATGTGTATCTTAATCTGAGTAATATTTTGAAAGCATGTTTCTAGAACCAAATGTGAACCGTGTGAATACTCTTTTTTTTTTTTAATTGCCTTTCTATAATGTTTAGATTTTACTTTCATTCTTGGAATAATTTTACGCCAAAGCTGTAATCAGGTTTTGTGTATACACGTTGCTGATATATAGATTGATGCACTGCAAATGCATGCAGTATCTGTAAATATAGTGTATGCACTTCTTCAAAATAGCTTGATGCTTTGATTTGTAACTTTTAAGGTTTTACTTAAAATTCTAAACACTACACCTAGCATAGCTATTTCAGTGGAATACTTCAAATAGTGAGTCCTAAAGGTGACACAACAAAGGAAATACCTTGGATACGGCAGCTTTTATTTATAAAGGAAATGCACACATAGTCCAGTGAAAGCAAACGTAACCTGATTTCGTTTCTATAGGAAATTTCTATTAAGAAATTGCTTTACTTCATGAATTTTCAAGCACATTGTGAGATTTTTATGAACAAAGTGAATTACATGTATTTTTGTCTGGTGGTTTGATTCCCTTTCCTTTTCTTAATTTCTAAATGTTTCTTTTATAGCAAACATTATTTTTAAAAGACTTTAAAATCTCCCCTTGCTCATTATGTAGCTCTTGCCTTAAAATATTTTTGGAACAGTGTGTTTGTGGTGGGGGGGGAGGTTTCAAATTGTAATACATTTAATTATATTGTACAATAATGAACACATGGCTCTTTTTCTTGCTGCCTTAAATCTAGTTTTAATTCTCCTGCAAGAATGTTTTCCTGTTCTTGTATACACATACACACAGAACCCTAGCCTAACTCTGCAAGCAGTTTTCTGTAAAGCAGATTATTTGTATTCCTAATACTATATCCCTGAAATAAAATACCATGTCCCTGAAATAATTTCATTCTTGGACAAATGTTTATATCAATGTGAGGCTGCTCAAAATAATATCATAACTGTCATTTTCATAGTATCTATCATTCACGGCTTTTAAAGGACTTTTACAAACTGAACTTCTCAGCGACCCTTTAATAAAACCCCATTCACAGATGGGTAAATTGAGGTTCATAGAGGATGTGATTTGCTCCATGTCACACAGCAAGCTACTGCAGAGACCAGGACTAGAAGCCCAGGAAATAGTGATCTCTTAGCCCCCTGCTTTAAACACTTTCCCTTTTCCAGAATTTCATTGCTGCTCCATCATGACCGTTTTGGTACAAAGCACAATTATATCTACATGTTGGAAGCAACTACTGCCACAATAGGAACAAGAGTTTTTGTCTCCGATCCTGAAACTGCCTCCTGTTCACCTGCAGAGCCCCACTGACATTGCCGGGGCTCTGCACTGGCACACAGATCCACCCATGTGGACGCAGTAGCAGAATCAGGGCCTTAGTTGTCCCAATAGCGCCTATCTCCTATTTTGTTTTCCCCTTTTGTGCCTCTCCTCCTTTCCTGCATGCAGTAGCTCAGATTCTCTCACAAGCTCTCCATGAACGGTGATGGTTATGGGCTGGGAGTAATTTATCCCTGCAGCTTTTGCATTCACGTATACATATTTCCAAGCAAAACAAGACATGGAAACCTGATGAGAAGCTTGTGGCTGCACTGCCGCTTCCTACCTAAGCATGTCTTTGCCTACAGCACCATGGCATGAAAGAGCCTGCTAATGATTCTTAAATGTTCATTACTGTAGTTCCTCTTTCAGAGTATACTTCTCACCTTGAATGACCCATGTGTTGAATTTTAAATAAGGGAGCCTATGATAGTAAGTCTGTCAGGGCACTAGACTTTTTTTTCCCCCTCCAACTCTTAAAAAGCTTTCTATTACAGGACTGCTTAAGGCATTCTTCAATTAGCATGTGCTGTATTGTGGCTGGAACAGCTGTTTACCATTTAATAAAGCATGGCATAATTTATTTTCCGAGTCTAGCAGCCGTCTTTTCTGTTACACCAAGGGAGAGAGACACAGCAGCTACATTGTTCGCAGTCAGCAGTGAAATAGCTATAGACTCTATTATATGATCTCATATACCTATTAACTCACTCTTCAACTCCATGTCAAGGTGTGTTTACCTGGCAGTCTGTGTGTGGATTTCTTAGCCAGAGAGTCTATATTCTCTGTCGCCTTCTGGGCAAAATTAAAAAAATAGCTATATATTACATTCCTCAAGTTAGGCAGCTAATTATCTATATTTACTTTAATTTCAGTCCCTCCTGCACTCCCAGGGGCAAGCTTAATAGGCACCACTTAGGGCTTCACACCTAGTTGCCTGAAAAACAATGGAATTGCTATCGCCAATTAAGCCAGTAAGGGCCTGGCCAACTGGGAACTACCCTAGCTATGAGGTTTCTGTCCATTCAGTTCCTTCCTTCTCTTCCTACCTTCCTCCTTCAGTCTTTGGCCTGAGAGACATGCCTGCTTCTATTCAGCTGTGTGCCTGGTGGGTCTGAAATGCACCCCAAAATATTTTGTACTTTGAAGCAGCACTCCAGCTGTTACTGAAGACTCTAGGGTGCATTTAGGTATTGAAGGCACCTAACACTAATGAGCTTGAAAGGAGGACGCCCTCTTACAAAAGGAAGTGCAAGCCTTTTTATAGGCACTGAGTGGAATGCACTCTTTGGGATGAGTGAGCTGGTAGGAGATAGGGAGCAGGGATGATTTAAATGCAGGTTACCTGCTCTTGAGGCACTTAGAATGGTCCTTTATTTCCTTCTCTTTCCTGTCTCCAAGGCAAAGAGGTAGTCTTTTGGTTCGAGCACTGGCCTGAGACCCGGACTCAGTTCCTGACTCTGCCTGGAAATCCTGTGTGACCTTGGGGAAGTCTTTTAATCTCTCCGTGCCTTCGTTCCCCCTCTGTAAATTGGGGATAATAGTACTGTCCTACCTCATAGGGTGTTTTCAGGCTACATACATTAATCTTTGTGAGGGTTTCAGATAATGCATATGAAGGTTTTACAAGCAGGCAAATAGAATATGCTGCATTCACTGAGTGTTAAACCTAGCTGTCACTACAATTATAGCCTATGTAAGTACCACTGTGACCCTTGCGCTACTGAAAATAGAGTAGTGTTCCTCTGCCTCTGACTAACTCATTTCTTGCACCTCCAAATGATACTGGATGGTGGGAGAAGGGAACTTCTCCGTTGCCATTGACTTTTGTAATTTGAATTGCAGCCCTCCATATGGCTTATAAAGTTGGATACATTATTAACACATAATGATTAATGATATAGTGCATGGATAATTGTATAATGCAGAGATATGGGCTTAGATCTAAAACACCTCTCAGGTTTGGGAAGTATGGTTCCAGAATTTAGCTTAGCGTCCCAGGCCCATTTCAAATACTAAGATAACTGGTACATGGCCTTAAATTTGTTTTTAGATTACTCTCTAGTTTGACAGTAGAAATACATCTGTTGAATATCTCCAAATTGCGAGATTCAGTCTGTGCATGTAGATGGATTTACATGCATGATTAAGAGTAAAGCATATGTAGAAAGATGAGGTTTACATGGGGCCTATGTGAGAATAGTTATAATATTAATATTGACTTTACCGATAGAAGTTTAAGCATGTCATGATGCGTGAATGGTGGAGCAAAACAGATCCCCAAATACTTTGGGAGGTTGTTTTTAACTTGGCTTTATTTCCAAAATATCAGTGCATGCACCACTGTGGATACACAATACTATCTTCTTTGTTTTTTAACTGAGCTGAAGCCATGTCTACACTACCACCTATGACAGCAAAACAAACATCCCCTGAGCAACATAAGCTTCGCTAACATAAGTGGTAGTGTGCACGGCACTGTGGCGGTGGGAGAGCTACCGCCACTTGTTAAGGAGCTGTCTCCTGTCAGCACAGAGTGGCTTCATGAGCAATCGGACAGCAGCGCAGCTGCATCGGTACAGCTGTGCCACTTTAAGCTCACTGGTGTAGACATGGCCTAACTAAATGCATTTAGAGATGAGCATGTATCAGGATTTAAAAAACAACTAACAGTAAAGTTTTCAGAGACCACAGTAAATTAGACTAGAATCTAAAGCATGTGTTTAATTTAAAATGAAAATTATAGCAGCTGAGTAGGATCCAGTAGGGGCTTTTGGTACCTGAGTGATTTTGGCATAAGCACATTAGTTGGGTGTTTCTCCTAACATGATCAGTAGCAAAACAGTTAAGTATTTTAGACATTTACCTTGTTTTATTTAGGTTTGAGAATTAACACTCCATTGAGACAAATGGGATTGTTCACACCTCCCAGCTGTGTGTCATACTGGCCAACAGACTCAGGAAGATGGTAGGGCATCAGTTACACTCCATCATGTTTTTAAGGCTTTGGAAAGATAAAGGCTAGAAATACTTGCTAAAATGAAAGCTTGAGGCCTAGTCTACATTTAAAACTTAGATTTGGTGTAGCTTACAGCACTTAGGTGTAGAAAATCCTCCCCTCTCAACACAGTAGCTATACCAACCTAACCCCTTAGCTACAGTTAGGTTGATGGAAGAATGCTTCAGCCAACCAAACTGCTGTATCTCGGGCACAGCAGGAGCTCCAACAGCTATGGAAAAATCCCTTCTGTCCATGTAGTCTGTGCCTATACTACAGGGTTAGAGAAGCATAGCTACTGCTCTGTAGCTAAATCACTAGCGCCTATAGTGTAGTTTTTGGAGCACATTTCTGCAGCAAGTGCCATGAAATACATGGGGTCTGGTTGTAAAGAATGTAGTTTAAAAGTGTACAGTATATCATGGATACATTGTTTCAAGGGTTTTGAAAAACCAGAATTCATCCTTGCTAATCGTAGGCTATGGCTACGCTACAGAGCCTCCTCATGCAGACTCAGCCTACCCTAACAGGAGTTTTTCTGCTGTTGTAGGAACACCACCTCCCCAAACAATGCTAGCTACATCAACCGAAGCACTCTTCTGTCTGCCTAGCTGCGTTTATACTTGGGTTGTTGTCAGTATAGCTGAGTCCATCGAGGAAATGGTTGTATCACACCTCTGACTGACATTTCTATGCTGGTATAAGTTTTAAGTGCAGACACGGCCTTATATAGAGAACTATCACATGCAGTTGGTATGGCAAAAGGATGGACTAGGTTTTCTGAAATTCTACAGGGATAGTTCATGGAGAGTGCGTTGGCACTCAGGCCAGGTCTGCACACAAAAGTTAAGTCGACCCAGCTACGTTGCTTAGGGGTGTGAAAAATCCACACACCCTGAGTGATTTAGTGATGCTGACCTAACCTCCAGTGTAGACAGTGCTAGGTGGTTGGAAGAACTCTTCTGTTGACTGAGGGTAGGTCTACACTTACCATTAAAAGTGCAAAAAGTCCCTTTTTTTGCGCTAAAATTGCGGGAGTGTCTACACTTGTTAATGACTTTTTGTGGAGAAACTCAGAAGTTTCACTGCAAAAAGAAAACCACCTTCACGAGAGGCGTACATTTACCGCTGTTCTTTTTGCATTGCTGTGAAAGTGAAGACACGTTCTAGCAGTGTAAACACCTTTTGGCCTCCGGAGGATATCCCACAGTTCCAAAAGCGA
The DNA here is from genome assembly GCF_016161935.1 of Mauremys reevesii. Lineage (NCBI taxonomy): Eukaryota > Metazoa > Chordata > Testudines > Geoemydidae > Mauremys > Mauremys reevesii. The sequence continues at coordinate 246,372,670 of NC_052623.1, forward strand.
CCACTCAGGCCAGCATCTCTGCTGCTCTGATGCACAGAAGTCCGCCCCTCCCCCTGTAAACCCCAGGAAGTTTGAAGCTCCCTTTCCCTTTGTTTGTAGATGTGGCGGGGAAAGCAGCCAGACAGCAGGAGGTTTAAAAAAAAAAATGCCACCAAAGAGACAAGCAAGTATTGAGGCTCCTGAGATATGAAGCAGGGCAGCATGGGGCACTGAGCAGGGACCCAGAATGCCTTCCACTCACCTTCCCCTTCCCACAAGACCTATCGAGAGAGCTGCACTACAGCGCAGCTCTCGTCCGTGATGGAAGTGCTGCTAGTGTAAACACTCTCTGACACCTGAGGAATTAAGTGAGTACACAAACCAGCACTTTTCTTTCACCGGTTCCCTATCACCGGTGAAACTTGCAGCACAAAAACTCTGTAAATGTATGGTTGGCAAGTTTGTAGAAATTTTGGTGGTGCCCAGAACCCCCCCCCCCAACTCCGCCCCCCCAAACTCTGCCCCGACCTGCCTAAGGCTCTGGGCAGGGTTTCGGGGGGAGGTATGGGGTGCAGGTCCTGGGCTGGGGATTAGGGTGCAGGAGGGGTGCAGGCTCTGGGAGGGAGTTTGGGTGCTGGGTGCAGGCTCCGGGCTGGGGCAGGGCGTGGGTGTGCAGGAGGGGGTGAGGGGTGCAGGCTTTGGGACGGAGTTTGGGTGCAGGCTCTGGGCTGGGGGCGTAGAAAGGGGGAGGTGGTGCACGCTCTGGGAGGGAGTTTGGGGATAGGAGGGAGTGCAGGGTGAGGGCTGTGGGGCTGAGGATGAGGGGTTCATGCTGTGGGGGGTCAGGGCTGGGGCAGAGGATCAGGGTGCAGGGGGATGAGGGTTGGGGCTGGGGCTGAGGATTAGGGTGTGGGAGGATGAGGGCACTCAGGGCTGGGGTTGAGGATCAGGGTGCGGGGGGATGAGGATTAGGGTGCGGGGGGATGAGGGCTCTGGCTGGGGATGAGGATTAGGGTGCAGGGGGATGAGGGCTCTGGCTGGGGATGAGGATTAGGGTGCGAGGGGATGAGGGCTCTGGCTGGGGATGAGGATTAGGGCGCGGGGGGATGAGGGCTCTGGTTGGGGATGAGGATTAGGGTGCGGGGGGATGAGGGCTCTGGCTGGGGATGAGGATTAGGGTGCAGGGGGATGAGGGCTCTGGCTGGGGATGAGGATTAGGGTGTGGTGGGATGAGGGCTCGGGCTGGGGATGAGGCTTATGGTGCGGGGGGCTGAGCGCTCTGGCTGGGGCTGAGGATTAGGGTGCGGGGGGATGAGGACTCTGGCTGGGGCTGAGGATTAGGGTGCAGGGGGATGAGGGCTCTGGCTGGGGATGAGGATTAGGGTGTGAGGGGATGAGGGCTCTGGCTGGGGATGAGGATTAGGGTGCAGGGGGATGAGGGCTCTGGCTGGGTCTGAGGATTAGGGTGCGGGGGGATGAGGGCTCTGGCTGGGAATGAGGATTAGGGTGCGGGGGGATGAGGGCTCTGGCTGGGGCTGAGGATTAGGGTGCGAGGGGATGAAGACTCTGGCTGGGGATGGGGATTAGGGTGCGGGGGGATGAGGACTCTGGCTGGGGATGAGGGTTTGGGGCGTTGGGGAGGCTCAGGGCGAGGACTGAAGGGCAGGGTAAGGGCAGCCTGCCTTGCCATTAGTGAATGGCAGGCGCTAGGACGCTGCGGCAGCAGACAGCAGTTCTGCCGGGAGTCGATCTCCGGCAGCACAGAGCAGGCAGGGGAGAGGCGCGCGCTGCTTTTTGTCAGGCAGGGACGCGGCGTGCGGGGGGACACGCGGGGGGGATGTGGCAGGTGGGGGCTGGGACCTGCTCTAGGCAGGGACGCGGCGGGGCCGGGGGAGACCCGCGGGGACCGGGGCCCGATCCAGGCAGGGCCGGGGGAGAGACCCAGCTCCAAATATTGCTGGAGCAGGGCCCCCAGCCCTGAATATTCCTGGAGCCCGGGCACCGCAAACATATATAACCTGCCGCCCATGTGTAAGTGTAGACATACCCTTAGCTACCACTTCTCAGGGAGGTGGATTACCTACACCGACCGGGAGAACCTCTCCTGTCACTATAGTGAGTGTCTACACTGAAGTGCTATAGCAGCTGTGCCGCTATAGCATTTCAAGTGTAGACAAACTCTTATTCTCCCCACACACTGATCTACCCTGTGCTGTGCATCTGTGTTGTTCATTAAAATAAATGGTTTTTACACTGAATTAGGTACTCGGATGCAACGCTGTGCGCAATACAGAAGTGGGGCAAGAAAGAATGTTTTAAATATTGGAGTTTAATTTAGGCCAAGTTATTTTTTACTTGGCCTGCTTATCGTCACTTCATTTGCTGCCCAAAATATTAGTATGTTTTGGAAGTATGTGAAACAGAGCAGTTTCAGCTCAAAACTCACATCTTCTGAGGTTCAGGTTACAAACCATCCTGCAAATACCTATGCATATGCTTAATTTTAGGCTCGGGAATAGTGCCAGTGAAGCCAAAACAGATAATTCATGTACATGGTGTCAAAAGATCAGGGCCAAACTCAACAGACTAAACAAAAAAAACCACAGTGTCTCTGCTATGAGGCTATAACCATCCTTCACCAACAACTTTTCTGTGGCTTTGAAATGCAACCATAAATCATCCCAGGTTCACTTTAAAAAAAAAAAAAATCACGAACCATGGGACTGATCCTGAGATGCACAGATGCACTGCAACTTGAGCTGAGCTTTGAGTCTGAAACCAAACCCCTAAGCCTTCCAACTCATAACAGATTGTGTTGTGGAAATTAACACAATTCTAAGGCCGTGTCCCATGTACTGTATGCCTAGGCTTGTTTAAAAAGTAAAATAAAAGTGTTTGGGGTGGGAGAGATTCAGTTACCTATTGTAGCTCCTTCACTAAGTTTAAACCACAGCTAAATCATGCAGTGTAGCTAGAACTACCCACTTTTTAAACAGCATTTTTAACAAGGCAAACCGTGATACAGCCTTGGATTTTAGTAGACCTGTGCCACGGTTCAGGACTGTAGTTTTGGCACTCTTTCATCCCACTTACGTTATAAGGAATAGATTTTTCAAATGCTCCACACTCAAAATTGTGGCCAGGGATTTCAAAAGGTACTTAGCATCCACCATCTTCAACTAGGCCTCTAAGTGCAGATTTTTCAAAATAATTTAGTACCCAAGGTGCTGAGTTCTTCTGACAATCTTGCCACCTACTTTAGTGTCTAAACTGGAGCTAAGCATTAATGAAAATCTGGCTCTGTTTATGATGCTAGACTATCTCTTTTTTTTTCAAAATCCGGCCCCAAGACTGTGTGTGGTAATCTTGCTGATCTACCCATTTTGCAACTGGATAGCACCACCCCTTTCTATACCCCTTACCTCCACCCGCCCCGGTGAACAATGCCTTGGTTTTGTCAGTGTAAGTATAGGCACAGATAGAAATAAATCCGGAAGGGTTTGAAAACTGGTAATTTTCACCTACTGTCAAGAGGTTTTCATTATTTCCCTTTCTATTCTTCCACCAGTGCTCCCTCCTTTCCATTTTTTCCAAGGTCTCCCTGTTTTCACAGCCATTACTGATCACTAGGGTAAAGTTCAGCTCAAATCTAAGAGCTCAGTTCAGGTCACAGGGAGTCTTTCCATTGGCTTTAGTGGGTGCAGAATCAGGCAGTATGCAAATAAGCAAGCTGAATTTGAACTCTGCCTCCTTCACCTCCAGGGATGATGCATGGCTTAACGTCAGTAAAAACATGGAGCAGTTTTCTTTTTTCCCTTTGCTAAAAGTACTTTTCATTTTATAGTGACCATTTATACAACTGTACCAGGAAGCTGAGGCTGGATAGCGTGAAATACTTTGCACTCCTTGTAAAAACATGGCAAATCTACTTGCTTCAATTTCTGTAAAAATTCACTTTGGAAAATTTTCAAAATTGCCTAAGGGGTTTAGAAATACAATTGAAAATCAATGGGGCTTGTGCTCCTAAATCCTGTAGGACACTTTGAAAAGCTCCCCTTAATCCCTTAAACCATCCTCATCATATTAAAATAACATGTTCTTTTAAAAAAAATATTTTCCATGTTTTTAATCAAGAGCCTTAGATTATGAAAGGTAGATAAATTAATTTTTAGGCTCTTTTACATGAATTTTTTTGCTTTCCTACAGAGTATATTATGCTGACTAGATATTTGCCAAAGGCCAAATTCTGCTTTTAGTTACATGCATGAAGCTTCTGTTGAAGTCAATGAGCTGGACACATGCATACAAGGAGAGTGGTTGATCATTGATTTCAGTCAGCATATGGTGAAATTTAACATTTTGGGGTGTACTGTTTCCTCACTCTCTGCACAGTAGAATAAGAAAGTGTTTTAAATGTGCCAAGTATTCTCTCTCAAAGTTTGTTCAAACAACTCCTCTGTGGGGATAATGTAATCTGAGGATTAGGTCCTGTCTCCAGTTAACATATGGATAAATGGAGACAGTTTAAGTGAGTTGTCCAAGGTCATTCAGTGGGTTAGTGGCAGATCCAAGCTTAAAACTCAGTTTCTGGCAACCAGCACTGTGCTAATATCACAGACCTCACTTCCTCTTACAAATCCTAGGATACATAGAAGTAATTTACCTGATGATAAGGGAAATTTAATACAGTTAACAATCAAGTTAAGTTAGAAATGTGGTGAAATTCAGTGTAATTACAGTAGAACCTCAGATTTACGAACACCTTGGGAATGGAAGTTGTTCATAACTCTAAAACGTTCAGAATTCTGAACAAAACATTATGGTTGTTTTTTTTCAAAAGTTTACAACTGAACATCAAGTTGGTACAGCTTTGAAACTTTACTGTGCAGAAGAAAAATGCTGCTTTTAATCATCTTAATTTAAATGAAACAAGCACAGAAAGTTTCCTTCTCAAATCTTTTTTTTAAAACTTTTCCTTTATTTTTTTTTAGTAGTTTATGTTTAACAAAGTCCTGTACTGTATTTGCTTCTCTCTCTCTCTCTTTTGTCTCTGCTGCTACCTAATTGCATACTTCCAGTTCCAAATGAGGTATGTGGTTGACCTCTCAGTTAGTAACTTTGGTGTTCATAACTCTGAGGTAACCAGTGCTTAATTTGTGCTGGGGCAGAGCATCAGCATCTCTAGGCTTGCAGGTCATAGACCTGGCACCTCTGGGCAGTGCTTAATGTGTGCCAGGGCTTACCTGGGACCTTTGGGCTTGCCATGTCAGTTACCGATCCCAGCGCAGGCAGCAGGAGACTCATGCTGGCCACAGAGCGTGCTTTCTGCGCTGGGGCTGCAGCCGCCTCACCCACAACTTCCAGCACCACTGCCTTGCCCACACCCTCATGGGGACCCGCACCAGGAGAAGGTGAGAGCAGGGCCCAATCCTGGACCCCCTGGAGTGAGGGGTGAGGTGCTCGTCCCCCTGTAGGGAATTCCTCCCCGGCAGGTACCCCGATCAAGCCCGAGAGGAGAGCGATCCGGGTTCAGATGGCAGGGTCTGCAAACCCTTTGCAGGAGCAATGGATCGGGCAGGAAGGAAAATTACCACCCCTCCCAGCATTGAGAGAGCAATGGGGATGGGTGGGGGAGTAGTGCACTGCTGTTCCATGTCCCCTGCCCCATTTGGAAACCAAAGCACCAGCCCCCCTAGGACAATCACACGGGGTGTGGGGGTATGTTTGGGGTGGGTGTTTGGGGTGGGGTGTAGATTGGGGGGGTGTATGGGCATAGGCAGATCAGGGAGTGTGGAATGGGGGGGTACATGGGGGCTAGGCAGGGTTGGGTGTATGGAATGTGTGGGATAGGGGTGCATCAGTGCTTAATTTGTGGCGGGGCTGAGCCCTGGCACCTCCTTCATTACAAATTAAACACTGCACTTAACCTTCAGGTTTCTATTCAGGAAATCCGCCAAAGCAGAATCAATAGTATGATACATAATTATATTGTTTCTTATGGGTTTGTTTTTGTGGTGGTGGTGGTGGTGCGTGTTGGGCTTTCATTCATTTTTTGAGCACCATGCTCTACATCCTTCCAGTGTTTTGTAAATGAATATTTGTTTGCTTGCAGTCAGTGATTGCTACAACACTTGTACTTAATTTCTTAAAATATAGTTTAAACACAGTTTGAGAGGATGGCTCAAAAATTCTAAAGAAAAGCTAGCCTTGTCTAATAAATTCTCTAGTCTAAGGGCTATCAGTAAGGACCAACATCATGTCCCCTAGGGATAGCCAGGACACAGTGTAACTACATTTTAATATAGAAGGGAGCAGGGGTGCTGAGAGCCATTGAACCAAACTGCAAACCCTGTATAGAATGGAAACCACTTCAAGCCAGAGTGTGCGGCAGTACCAGCAGTACCACTAGTTCCAGAGGCTGCTGAGTCTTAACCATTCTAATAACAGCTGAGAAGAAGGACATGAGCGTTGGGTAAAAATGGAGCAGCGGTATAAATACATGACATTCTTTGGATAAACAAGAGCAGGCCTGGGAGTCTGTCTCTCCGTGCATCAGTTTGAACGAGGAGACTGTTAGAAAACAATCATTTCTTTTTAACAGTAAAATTCTGAATTCATAAAGTAAAATCTTGTTTCAGTATCCAGTTTCTGGGGGTGGGGGAGGAACCAACCCCAACAATGTATGATTTGGAGAATCTGGTACATGCTCTCACCCAAAGGAGTACCCGAAGGTGGCTGTTGACTGATCTCTTGATGCTTGGGCAAAACTGAGGAGAAAGTCTAACAAATGCATCGTTTTGCAGTAAATTAGATCAGATTTCCGCATCTCCGCACTCAGTCTGTGAGCTGACAGTTCAGTAGAACGTTCCCTTGTAAGGTTCGCCCTCTTAGGAAAAGGGGCAATAATTCATCATTAGGATTTCAGAGTCCAGGTGTAGATGAAAACTGATGGAGCCTCCAGCGAGGCAGGGAAAGTGCACAGAAGAAGAAAATTTTATCTGAAGCCTAATTCCCTGGTTACAGCAGAGAATAATTAAGATAATATTGCTTCAAGAGTTCTTTAATGATTAAAAATCACATATGCAGAATCCATAAATTGGAGGGCAACAGATTGGAAGGATATAGCATCAGAGATCTGTTTTGTGCGCATTGTACAGGAAAGTACACCAGTGGCAGAACAGCAGCCTGGACAGCCACAGGAGACCAGGCCCATTCCAAGGACTTTGTTTAGATGCAACAAATCATTTGTCTGTTATTAACCCAGAGCTTGTAATTATGCAGATTGCCATAGATTTTCCTGGGCCTGGAAGTGAGATTGAGGGTTGTTCACACTATAGCAGGCAGCTCAGGGCTGGCCATGCATTACTGAACTTGCCACATTTATCATGTTGACTGATGGCAGCAGAAGCAGGTCTCAGGTCCCAGTGGTTAATGTAGTGGGTAATTAACTGTCATTTGCCTAGTAATAGGCTGATGATCAATGGTTTGTGTGGAAACAAATTCTAATCAGGTAGCTGATAAATGCTCAGGGAGCGAGAGCAATTGAAATTGGGGGAAACTATGTCCAGAATTTCAAAATGGCATTGTGGGTTTTTATTATTATTATTTATTTATTTATTAATGTGTGTGTGTGTGTGGAGGGGAGAACTATGTTCTTCATATAAACAGCTTTATCCCAAATGAACCGCAGCTAATATTAATCTCACTTGAGTTTGTTTGTGTGTGTGAGGGGGAGAATTCACTCTAAAGGAGGCATCCTCTCCTCTGCTTAGTTGAAATTTATAAATAGGTCTGGTGCTTAAAAGTGAAGCAGCTTCCAAGTGGTGCGGTTAGGCCAGAGGATGTACAATAAAACCCACACAAAGTGAATTCCAGTGATTTTTCCATTGGTAGGGATACAAAATGATGGTCCCAAATTGTTTCATCGCACTGCAGCGTGCAAACTACAGTGAATCTTGGGCTTACACAAGTGTTTTATATTGAAAAAGACTTGTTGGTAAATAGTAACACCACATACACTTAATCCCCAGTTCTTCAAAATAGTTAAGCACATGCTTAACTTTAAATGTGTGAGTGGTCCCACTGAAGTCTTGAGAGTTCCCACTGAATTGGATCTCAGGGGAATGGGACTATTCATGTGCTTAAAGTTAAGGGTGTGCTTAAGTGCTTTGCTGTATTGAGCACTTAAAGCATAACTTCCTTGTTAATGGGTAGTTCAGTATAATGATACTTTACATTTATGGCTCTTACATAGCACCTTTTGCAACCTGATCTGCATTTCTTGTACACCTCTAACTCTCATTCACCTCCAGGTGGGTGTGTAAGGAATGCAGAATTGGGCCCTTGGTCAGACTATCTCAACAGTCTTCACACGTATTAAACCTTACAATATTCCTATGAAGTAGGTAGATTTTAGGCCTATTTTACAGATGAGGAACTGAGGTTTGAGTGAAGCCCACCCAGGAAATCTGTAGCAGAGCTGGACCTAAGACTGGAATAGAATGTTTAGAAAGGGAATATGGATTAAAAAGCACTGTGTATATATATAATTTTAATCAGCGCTGTAACAAGGGTGAGGTGAGTGAGGCACTTGCCTCGGGCGCGCAAAGTGGAGGGGCGCAGCTCTACCACGATCAGCGGCGCTTCGGCAGCAGCTCTACCACCGCCGCTTCTTCAGTGGCAATTCAGCAGTGGGTCCTCCTCTCCGAGAGGGACTCAGGGACCCGCTGCCGAATTGCCGCCGAAGGATGAATGAAGCGGTGGTGGCAATTTGGCGGCAGGTCCTTCCCTCCGACAGGGACTCAGGGACCCGCCACCGAAGAGCCTGGAGCCGGCCCTTGCCTCGGGCACAAAAATTCCTTGTTACAGCTCTGATTTTAATCATAAGTTTTGACAGTTAACAGAAACAAAGTTGACATGGGCTTGAATAATCCAACAGGAGCTGAGTAACACAACGCTGCTGATTAAGCTGGGGTGTTCGTTATCTCAAAAAACTTCTTCAAATAATGGTAACTAGCACATCAGACAATCATTGGAAAATGGTTCAGAACTTCAAAATAAACATGCATGTATTTATGCAAAAAGTTCATCTTAAGTGGAAGCAGAAGGCATAAGGAATTGGAATTAAGTAGGTTTGTTGGTAACTCGTGAAATTCAGTAAAATGGAAGGATGTGATTAAAAAAGTGCATTCATTTTTATGTTACCAAACTGAATTTTATACAGAGCACCTTTGAATTCATTAGTTTAGAACTGCTTTTAATTTGGTGTTTCCCTTGAGAGACATTATATTTTTCTGCTGTCAGCCTGATGTTGAGGAAAAAAGAGAACTGGCAGATGTGGCGTTTTCATCTAGTTTGCTTCATAGTTAAAAACAGCATTAACTGCTATACGCAGGCAGAGCATTACTTTTAATAATCCATCACAACTATTAGGTAGTTTAAATAAAACTTCGTTTCAAAGATTGCTGGTGTGTGTAGCTAAAATATTTTTTTTCTTGTTCATTATAATCCTCGTATGTTACAAAAGTATGCATACATGTAGGATTTTTTTTGTAGTGTTCTCATTTGAAAAGTTTCAAGAAATCTTTAACAAAGAGAAATCTTTTAAAATTGTTTTCTTAAAAATATATTAGGCATTTTTACCAGACATTTCAAATGGTTCTTACAATATATGATACCTCTACTCCTGATGTGGCTATATATAGTTTAGAGCCTCATTTACTTTAATGTGCTACCTGAATAACATAATCATAGCTATAACTATGGTAAAGGGTTGTAAGGTGTGTGAACCGCTAATGCTTTCTGACGATTTAAATGACTTGTTCATAAAATGTTCTTTTAATAATAATGGTAAAGCTTTTAGCACTAGATGTCAGAAATGTGGAGAATATTGGCTTTTTTAAGTGTTATTTCTTTTCTAGCTAAAGTGTGTTTTAATAATAAATAGCACTGAGGCCAAGGTTATGTGGTGCTCATATTTACAGTACAATCCAAGTAGAAAGATTCTTACCATATTTCAAACTGGTTGACCTCTGCTCGCATGTGGTTATGTAACTTTCCTAATGTATTTGTCATTTCCTCATTTGCTTGAACAAGATGTTTCTTTCATAAGAAAGGTCAGTGGAGTATGTACCAAAGAAGAATATTTATGTATAAAAACAGCATAAAAATTACTTTGCAAGGCACAGTATTATTGTGGCACTGGTTTATAGAGCTTCCCAATGCTATCCCACTTTATCGGCAAGTGGCTTCAAATGGGATTGTTTCATGAGAGCGCTTGTTCTGCTAAATACCAGCCTTTCCCGCGAATGGTACCCTGGCAAGTTGAATGACAATTACATATTTTTATAAAGCCAAAGAAAATAAATGGAGGTATAATTTTTCCCCTACCAGTTAATTGTATCCTTGAATATCTTCCCTTTGTGTGTCCTCAGGTTATTTGGTGTTACAGGAAACTGTGCTGCTTGCAGTAAGCTCATACCTGCTTTTGAGATGGTGATGAGAGCCAAGGAAAATGTTTACCACCTGGACTGTTTTGCATGTCAACTTTGTAATCAGAGGTAAGAGGACTTCTTGGTTTAATTCTGTAGGCTAACACTAACTGATGTATATAGTTTTGTTTAATGGAGAGAAAGCATTTGCTAGTGGTTGAAACACAAGGCTGGGAGTCGCACCCGGATTCTTTTTCCAGTATTGCCACAGACAACCTGTGTGACCTTGGGCAAGTCACTTAAATTTTTTGTGCCTCAGTTCCCTCATTCCCTCAAGAAAATGATACTTCTGCTCACTCACAAGGGTGCCTGTCAAGCTTAATTAATTAATATTTATAAAGTGGTCCAAGATCCTCTGCTGTAGAAAAGTGCAAAGCAGTACCATTTATCAGTATTATGTTAATTTTATTTAAATTCCTCAGCTTTGTCAGTTTAATTTCTTTTAAAAATACAGACTATTTCTTTCTGTTGACAGAACTCTTATCGTTTGAATTTACAGGACATTGCATTCTATTGTTCTTTGTAAATCAGCATTGGAATCATGTGCCATGTTCTTGTGATATTACAAACATTCCAAGGCCCCAATCCTGCAAAACGTGTTCTGTGCGAGCATGTGCCTGCAGCTACATAGAGCCCCACTGACATTCATCCAGGTGGAACATGTTGCAGGATCAGGGTCTAAAACTGCAAAATCACAATGGTTGAGTTTTTCAAAGTCAATTAGGATATTTGGTTGCACAGTTCCTAGTCATTTCATTCAGAGTGGGCAGCTAAATCCTATAGTATGCTTTGAAAATCTCAACCTATGTCAGGGCTGGTCTACTCTAAGGGGGAAAATCGATATAAGATACGCAACTTCAGCTACGTGAATAACGTAGCTGAAGTCGAAGTATCTTATATCGATCACTTACCCGTCCTCACGGCGTGGGATCGATGTCCGGGGCTCTCCATGTCGACTCCGCCACCGCCGTTCGCGGTGGTGGAGTTCCGGAATCTATAGGAGCGCGTTCGGGGATCGATATATCGCGTCTAGATGAGACGCGATATATCGATCCCTGAAAAATCGATCGCTACCCGCCGATACGGCGGGTAGTGAAGACGTAGCCTCATTGAGGTGGAATCTTGGCCCCACGGAAGTCAATAGGGATTTTGCCATTGACTTCCATGGGGCCAGGATATCACCATTGGAAATTAAAGAATTTATTCATATGTACTATTTTATGTACGTATTACACTGCCTCAATTATTATATAATCCCACAGTTAGTAACACATTTTACAGTTTACATTTCTTTTACATTTGCATATGAAGAAATACTCAGCATACAACTTTTTTAGATAGTAACTAAAAATTACTACAATAATATTCTAATGTAATATTCACCAAATGTAAATCTAGCCCTAAATAAGCCATGCTAATTTACCCTGTACTGCAGTGTATTATTCTATAGCATTGTAGTAATTTAAAAATCAAGCATCCCCAGAGTAACATAAAATGTACAACTGCTAATAAGTATAGCACGGTACAATTACACTCTAAAAAAGCTAAATTGACCTTTTTCATCATGTTGCATGGAAAATTAAAATATCAGACAAATAATAACTGCAGCTTAAATGATATAATAATGCAAAGTAATTATAGGTTGTAATGCTATTTACAGATCCTGTATCAATTTTGCCTTGCTACAGAACTAAAAGGCTGTATTCGAAATAATGTCTACCCTACCAGTAGAACCCACTGAAGTAAGACACACGCACTCCTAAATTCAGATTCTAAAACCTTTCACATCCCTACTGCTGCAAACCATTGTTCTAGTATCATTATTAAAGTGCCTAATATATTTCTGTTGTTCGCTTCATTTATTACATGCCATAATGGGGCTGCATATCTTTAGTGTTGGTTATGCACAATTAGCACTTAGTTATTGTCTTGTCACTTCAGCCCATATAAGACAAACTTCTTTAATGCAAGAAGTCAGCTAATCTTCATCAGTCAAGCAAAGCAGACAAATTTTGTTACCCTGAATGCAAAAGCTTCCAACTTAGGTGGTACATTTAATTTAACCCCCCTAGTAGCCCTCCAAAACATTAACAATAATCATTATAATCCTTTTCCTATTGCCATAAATGTGAACTAATGTGTGTCTTCATAGTACGAAAAGCATCAGAGTGGTGATCTTGGACAATTTAGGTTCCTATTAGGAATATTCTCTGCTGTTTTTTAAATGAAGAGTTTTAGTGGGGGTATCTAATATTTTTGGATCCACTTTGTTGTTGTTGTGGGTTTGTCACCTCTGAGCCTCCAATCTAGTGCCTCATTTGGGGTTTTTAGGGTTTTCCTGTGCTTTGGGCAAGCTGCAGGCCAGAGTGCTGATACTCGTAAGCATAGGTGCTGGAACTAGCAGTCCCCGGGGTTGAAGTGGTTTCCATCATATACAGGGTTACGGTTTGGTTCAGTGGCTCTCAGCATCCCCACTATACAAATTGTTCCAGCACCTCTGCTCATACGTAGAAAGCCTTATGAGAAGGGTCAGGGATCCTTGATCACACAGGGATTGCCATACCTGGCGGGCACATGGTCCGTCTAATCAAACCAGTGGCCAGTACCAAGATGTTTCAAAGAATTCCATATATTGTAACCTCACAACACAATGGAGCACAATCTTGATCATAGTCTCAGGGTACTATTGTAATATAAATATTTAATAATAATGGACAATAACAAAATAACCTACCCATAGAGTATGTTTCTTCCTCACCACCTGACATTTGTGACTATCTTATGCCCTTGAGCATTATAATTTGTACCTCTTGTTTTTATTTTGTTTTTTATAAATTCTAATTTATGGATGTGCATATTATATACAAATTTCTAATCCTACTAAACTCTTGAATGTTATCTTGTGGCAATGAGTTCTGCTACTTATGTATTTCATATTTAAAAAATCACATCGGTGTTATTTTATTTCCTTGCAGTCTTGTATTATGTTAAGGTAAAAGAGGAGTGCTGGATTGACCTCCTGGTACCATTCATTATTTTGTATTCCTCTATCATCACACCTCATTATCTCCTCTTACTCTTTTCAATCTCCATACCTCCAATAATTTTCATTGCCCATCTCAGGACCCCTTGTATTTCCTCTGTCTCATCTTTGAAAACCAAATTCCAGGTCAGGGTGTGTCACAACTCTAGTGAAGCACCTCCCTCTCGGTCACTCCCCAGACTGGTATAAGGGGATGCAGCCACTGACACCATGTGTGTTTTAAGCTACTGGAGTCTGAACAGAGTCTAGGCACTGCTGTTCTATTGGAATCGCTGAGCTCCCTCTCGGGGTGCAGATTCTGCGTTTAGTATCCCCACCTGGGAGCTGTGATTACATGGTTCCCTGCCCAGCCACTAGAACCAGAGCTGACCCCTCAGGCTCCACTCATAATCCCGATAGCTTAAACACATCCTCTCCCAAAACTCCACTGGAAGGTTTGAGCTTTCTGGTTTGCATCCTCAAAGGGACATGTGGTAGGCGTAATGCTTAACACACAGAGACAGACTTTGCACTAGTCTAAGCCACAATTGCTCTTTTCTTAACAGATAAAGCACAGAGCAGGGCCGTCTTTACCCATACACAAAGTACGCAGCTGCGTAGGGCACCAGCCCCTGCTCTGTCTCTTCCCACCCCTGCTCCGCCCCAGCCCTGCTCCCACTCCACCCCTTCCCAAAACCCCTCGCTTTGCCCCACCCTTCCTCTGCCCGCCTTGCCCCTTCCCTGACCCAGCCCCGCTTCTTCCCGCTCCTGCTTCTCCCCAGCCCCGCCCCCACTCCCCTGAGGAGTGCAGCAGGGCTGGGCTTGCACTCACTGGCGGCCTAGCCAGCCCCCAAGCCAGCCTCCCCAAACCCACGGAGGCCTGGGGCCCCACATGCCCCCCCCCCCCGGTGGGGGCTGCATAGGGCCCCAGAATAGCTAGGGACGGCCCTGGCACAGAGAGTACTGATCACATAGAAAAAATATATCCTGAATGATCCTTGGGGGACCTTGTGAGTTCAAGTACGCAGGGTTTCCTCCGCTTCATCACATCAGGTTGCTGCAGCAGCTTTTCTCTGCTTGATTTGGTGAAAATGGCCAAAGACCCCAAAGAGATCAGCTCCTGTCCTTTTTATAATCTTCCAGTCCCTTTGTCAGATGACTCCCCGATCAGCCTTCTCAGGTGATCCTAGACCCCTGCCAGGTGACCTTTTTTCCGACAAACCAGTTCTCCGAGGTGGGAGCCAGTCTATTTTCTAGGATGGTTGTATTTGAATAGAGGAACATCCAGAGTTAACGACCCTCTATAGTCAGCCCTCTGTTAGTCTGTGTTGGAATTTCAGTACGATATGGTGGTAAAAAGGCAAAAGAGAGAGCAACTTGCCCCACTTTCAAAATGGAGTTTGCATCTTGGTGAAGACACACACAGAGTTCATAATCTCAAAGAATTCATAAATTGTACAGATGTACTCTGTGCCAACAATACCATTATGCTTCTATCCCTTTTCCTATGCTTGCCTCCTGTGTATGAAATATCATTCCTGAGCTGACTCACTAAACCCACTGTTCTCATTCAAGTAAGACCCATTTCTACCACTATCTCTACATAAAATGAGTTGAGATCAATATTTTCTTTAAACACACACACACGCACGCATTGAGCTAACAAAACATGCCAGCCATCTCTCGGCTTGTATATTAGATCCCTTTCCCCACTCCCTGTTTTTTGTCCCTTTTAATTGTAAACTCTTTCGGGCAGCGTCTGTGTCTTTAGGGCAGACTTTAGCATATTTGGAGTGCTCTTGTAACATAACTGATAGCGATATACCATTCTTCGTATGCGCTAACATTTTAATTGTTCAACTACTGCTGTGCCCTGGGAAGAGGTTCCCAATAAGCTGTTAGCCGTTAACAGGCCTTTTTCCTAAGTGAATATAGTTAATTTAAAACCCATGATGAGTGGATTAAATTATTACTCTAAATTTGCATTAGTTAACACTGAATTTCATCTGCCATTGGGCCGCCTGCTTGTTCAGCTTTGTCAGGTCTGTCTGAAGTTCCTCCGTCTTCCTTAGGTTTAACTAGCCTGAATAATTTTGTGTCATCTGCAAATGTAGGTTCTTGACTGTTCATCCTCTTTTGCAGATCATTAATGAATAGACTAAGCCACATCCTGTGGATCCTTGGGGCAACCTGGTGTTAAGTTTTTTCTGTGCTAAGGGACATTAAGAATAGGTGTAATGTTTGTTATGCTCAGGTAGCCAATTTCAATGAGTGATGGTATTTATTTGTTTGTTTTGGTGGAGCTCACTTCATTCCTAAATTCTTTGGCTTTATACAATCTAGTCCTGGTTGATCTTTAATTTGTCAGTTTATTCCAACATCCTCTCTTTAACACTCAAATACATCTTGATTACTTGAGAAGACTACGGTAGATCTCGCTACAACATCCTCTGTGCTAAAAAGTGATGTGAAGAAATAATTTAACTCCTCTGCAATATCCTTATTCTCCTTAACTGTTCCCTTTATTTTCTGGTAGTCCATCAGACCTCCACCAGGGTTCTACCCAGTATGTCACTGGGCCGTGACTCGGTTTCCCCTTCTTCCCCAGGTTAAACAACTTAGACTTCATCCTGCAAGTGTTTTCTCAATAGCTCTCCCCTTTTGGAAATCTGGTTGGCTCAGACCCTGAGTGCAGGCTTTCCTCCAGCAGACTCCTGCTCTCCTCATGTCTGTTTCCCAGGCTCTCTTCTTAGGAATGCTGGAGAGTCACTTAGCCTAGTCCTCCGCACTGATCCTTTCTTGGCTATTCTTCCTGCCCTTTAATGGAGTAAGCACAGCCAGGTCTGCTCTCCCTGGAGTCTCTCTTGTGACTTAATTTGGGCTGCCATCATATCTCCCAGCAGGCCTGGTTCTTAGACACATGCTCTCCATCATGTGACCCTTTTATTCCTTTCTTCCAATGGGGGAGGGAGGATAAGCCTGACACAGGGTCCCAGCCCTCTTAGGAACCAGCTCACAGTGACAAGACTCAGCAATTCTGCTGCTTGGCTATATATTCTTGATAGGTGCTTTTATATCTTAACCATTCTCTCGTCAAGGGCTTGATTCAAAGCTTATTGAAGACAGTAGAAAGACTCCCTTAGATTTGGTATATTTTAGATCAGGACCTAAATTCGCTCTTAGGTAGAGAGCTACCATTTATTTTACCTCTTTCTTTTTATTGACTTCACTTAAGTTAGATCTCCATAGCTTGAAGGATAAGTTTGGTTCAAACTATCTTTTACCTTGCCATTTGTCCTTTTTTTTTCCTTCCTGCCTTTGCTACTTTTTTCTTTTTTGTTTTTTGTTTTTAGGGGTATGGATGGTTCCTGTGTGTCTCTTATGGTATGCCTAAGTAATCTCCATTCTGGGTCTAAAGAATTTAATTTTTTCACCTTTGACTGAAGGGTTGCTGTGACTAGCTTCCTCTATTTTTAAAAAAAATCATCTTTCTGAAGTTTCATACCAGAGAGCTAATTCTTGGTACCGTTCCTCCCCTAAGGATTCTATGGTGGTCACTGTGATGTAGTCACTTACATGGTTCAAATTCTGCCCTTTGCTCCCCACAATCATTTTCAACCTCTTTTCCCAAGTAGAAGAACCCTTTACCTTCTCTCAGCAATAGCCCCAACCCAATCAGCGGAGCCAGGGTAGCTTCTAGAGAACAAATATTATCATAATGGAAAATAGAGAACAAATTAAAATAAATAACTGGCAAAGATTGATGTTGCAGATTAATGTTCCCTCAAACTTTGACAAGTGTGCCAAAAGAGAGTGTGTGGTAACTAAGGTTTAAATAGAAAATCTTACATCCTGGGTTCAGCCATGTCCATGTTTGACCTGCTGAGCTAAACTTGCCAAACTCACTCTGCATTCAGCTCTCATACCTCCCAGAGTTTGTCTCCCTCCTTTCCCTCTTTTGTCTCATTTTCTAGCAGCCTGACCCAATAGGCTCCACCCCATTCATCATCTCCTAGATAATTCCTCTCCACCTTGCTGGGCCAATTTGGGCTATGGTTTAAAACTCCCATCTGACCACCACCACCGAGGGATATTAAACCTCATCTTCTCTCCTTTTATTTTTTCTTGGAAATTCTCTTTATCTTAACAACTGGGCTTTAGTTTGTCTGGCCAAACTTTCATCCGAGTTCCAGTCCCAGTATATAAACACTTTCATCTGGCATCCTATAAAAATATAGGAGGCCTACACTACGCGACAAAATTGTTTTATTCTTTATCAGACAATTTTATGTGGATGATATTAGATTTCTATATGTTTAACTCTAGCATTTGATTCCTACAAGACCTGAAAGGTGAGGTTATTTCCCATCTATTTTAGAATACAGTTTAATACCTGTGGATAGAAATCCCATGCTTGAATAATAAGAGTATAGAAGTAGGAATGTACTACCTGGCCAGGATGGTGATGGTGATTGTGAAATGCTCAGGGGTGATTACAAAAACAGAAAACCCAATAATAATAATAATGGGGGATTTCAACTATCCCAGTATTTACTGGGTACATGGCACATCAGGATGGGATGCAGAGATAAAATTTCTAGGCACCATTAATGACTGCTTCTTTGAGCAGCTAGTCCTGGTTAAACTGAAATTAAAAGGAACAATCACAAGAGTGAAACGCCTGCAAGCTGCATGGAAACTATTTAAAAACACCATAATAGAGGCTCAAACTAAATGTATACCCCAAATTTTAAAAAAATCAGTAAGGGGACCAAAAAAAAAAAGCCACCATAGCTAAACAATAGAGTACAAGAGTCTTTTAGAGGCAGAAGGATGTCCTTTAAAAATTGGAAGTCAAATCTTACTGAGGAAAGTGGAAAAAAGCATACATTCTGTCAAGTCAAGTGTAAAAGTATAATTAGGCAGGCCAAAAAAAGAATTTGAAGAGCAACTAGCAAAAGGACATGAAAACTAACAGCAAAAATATTTAAGTACATCCGAAGCAGGAAGCCTGCAAAACAATCAGTGTAACAACTGGATAATTGAGGTGCTAAAGGAGCACTCAAGGAAGACAAGACCGTTGTAGTGGAGAAGCTAAATGTATTCTTGGCATCAGTCTTCATTGCAGAGGATGTGAGGGAGATTCCCACACCTGAGCCATTCTTTTTAGATGACAAATCTGAGCAGCTATCCCAGATTGAAGCGTCAATAGAGGAGGTTTTTGAACAAATTGATAAACAGTAGTAAGTCAGCAGGACCAGATGGTATTCATGCAAGAGTTTTGAAGGAACTCAAATATGAAATTGCAGAACTACTAACTGTGGTATGTAACCTATTGTTTAAATCAGCCTCTGTACCAGATGTCTGGAAGATAGCTAATGTAATGCTGAGTTTTTTAAAAAAGACTCCAGAGGCGAACCTGGTAATTACAGGCTAGTAAGTCTAACTTCAATACCAGGAAAATTTTACTATAGTAAAGAACAGAATTATCAGATATACAGGTGAACACAATTTGTTGGGAAGAGTTAACACAGCTTTTGTAGAGAAGTCATGCCTCTCCACACCATTAGAATTCTTCTAAGGTGTCAACAAGCACGTGGACAAGAGTGATCCAGTTGATCTAATATACTTGGACTTTCAGAAAACCTTTGACAAGGTCTCACACCAAAGGCTTTTAAGCAGAGTAGGCAGTCATGAGGGAAGGTTCTCTTGTGGATCAGTAACTGGTTAAAAGATAGGGGGGGGGGAAGCTATGAATCAGTTTCCACAGCAGAGAGGTCAATAGCAGGGTCCCCCAAGGAACTGTACTGGGACAGTGCTGTTCAGCATGTTCATAAATGATCTGAAAAGGGGGTAAACAATGAGGTGGCAAAATTTTCAGATGAGACAAAATTACTCAAGATAGTTAAGTCCAAAGCAAAGCAATGGCAAAAAGTTACAAAATGATCATGAGTCATCATGGTTAGTTTTCTGAAAACAATGTGCAGAAGCAGACAAAAAAAACTAAAAAACCAAAAACTAACAGAACATTGGGAACCATTAAGAGAGGGATAGAGAATAAGACAGAAAATATCATCATGCCACTATATAAATCTATGGTGTACCTACATCTTGAATACTGTGAGCAGTTCTGGTTTCCCCATCTCAAAAAAATATATATTAGGATTGGGAAAAGTACAGAGAAAGGCAACAAGAATGATTAGAGGTATGGAACAACTTCCATGTGAGAAGAGATTAAAAAGACGAGGTCTGTTCAGCTTTAGAAAAAGAGGAGACTAAGGGCAGATATGACAGAGGTCTATAAAATCATTAATGGTGTGGAGAAAGTGAATAAGGAAGTGTTATTTGCCCCTTCACGTAATGAAGAATCAGGGGTCACCTAGTGAAATTTATAGACAGCAGATTTAAAACAAACATAAGGAAGTACTTCTTCGCACAATGAATAGTCAGCCTGAGGAACTTGTTGCCAGGGGATGTTGTGAAGGCCAAAAGTATAATCAGATTTAAAAAAGAACTAGATAAATTGATGGAGACTAGGTCTGTCAACTGCTATCAGCCAAGATGGTCAGGGATCCAGCCCCATGCTCTGGATGACCCTAAACTTCTGATTGCCAGAAGCTGGGACTGGATGATAGGATGGGTTACTCAATAATTGCCCTGTTCTCTTCATTCCCTCTGAAGCATCTGGCATGGGCCACTGTTGGAAGACAGGATACTCGGCTAGATGGACCATTGGTCTGACCCTGTATGGCCATTTTTGTGTTTTTATGAATAAGATTTTCCATACCAAACTTTTAATAATCTTTGAAAAGCATAGCAAAAAGAGGTGTACTTTATTGGGCTGCAGTGAGTGATATCGTATATATGGTACCAATTCTTACCAAGGAAAGCATGTAATTCCCATAACAAATTAGACATTAGCCTTTGATGTTATAGATCTTTTGACGAGACCCTAAAATTAGCAAACCGTAGGTATATATTAATGAACTATGAGGTAAAATAAAAACTAGTCTATTGAAATGTACGCATAAGCATTAATCAGAGATACATTGGCAGATCAATTAACTTTTACAAAAATTGGGAGGGAGGAGAATAAGGGACTAACTGTAATTGGATACAAGAAAAAGTTTAAGGGTGTTTTGTATCTGAATGAAGAGATTGTATGGCTGCTGACCCTAGGAGAAATCTATTAAATGCTTCCACATTTTGTTTCATACTTTGTGCAACAACAGCAGAGGAGGCACTTTGGACACAGCCATCTTGGTTCCAAGCCATTTTTCTTACCTTCTCCCACTGCATTGTCATGCATCTTGTACTGACTGCTACAGTAAAGATGGCAGGTAATTGTGAGATCCCTTTAGCACTTGGCTCTGGAAAATGAAATGGCTGTTTCTTGGAATGCAAGTTTTATACTTCTTGTGATGATCCAGGCATGCCATCTGTTTCCAAACAAAGTGATAACAGAGGTCATTTCATGATATAAATGGCCTTCATTTTACCATTTTAAAATATGACAGGAGTTTTAGGATGAAGGTTAATTATATTGGTCATTCCACTAATATCACAGACATGTCAAAAGTATTATCGTCAATTTATGGCCAGTAAGTCCAATCTGTCATGTTAATGCTGCCTATAGTATATTTTCCTGCTCACCTTTGCATGCTTATTAGGTGAAATGTACAAAGGATTCTAGGAAAGAAAATGTTGCACAGCACCAGCCACTATCATCTCCCTGATATAGCCAGAGATGAAGTAAAAGCCTTACCTCGTTTTGCAGACACCAGTTAATGTAGAAACCCTTTGCTTTACCAGAAGTCCGTTTCCACCCTTTCTCCTTCCCCTCTTTTCCAAAGGGAGATGTGAATGCTTTCAGTTGAGTCTCTAATTTATGAAAGTGGAAATAATGTAATCCCATCTAGGAATGAATGAATCTCCAAAACGTGGGGCTTCAGATGCTTATCTGATCTTGCCAACTCATAGGTCTGAAAATTTAACAAGATTTTGGCACTTTGTTCCAGTCCAGTTTCAACTAAAAGATATCAAACCTATTTTTGAGGGTCAAATAAGATCAGAGGTTTGGGAACATGGGGGGGGGGGGGAAGAGATTTTACCTTGTCTCCACCAATTAGTCTTCTCATATCCTACTAGTGTATTAGTACAAAGTGTCATTGAATGTGAGTTGAGCTTCTGTTCGGTGCTACCCCTTTGTCACCAAAATATAGTTCACAGGTATAACATTGAGGGAAAAATTCAAGACTAGCCCTTGCGCCTGCAAACACGTTTTAGTCACTAAGCCCTGGTCTACACTGGGGGGAGGAATTGATCTAAGTTACACAACTTCAGCTACGTGAATAATGTAGCTGAAGTCGACGTACTTAGATCGACTTACCGTGGTGTCTTCACCACAGTGAGTTGACTGCTGCCACTCCCCCATCAACTCTGCTTGCGCCTCTCATGGCGCTGGAGTACAGGAGTCAACGGGAAAGGGCTCAGGGGTCGATTTATTGTGTCTAGACTAGACGTGATAAATCGATCCCCACTGGATCCATCACTGCCCACTGATCCAGCAAGTAGTGTAGACATACCCCGAGGTTGCACAGCATGTAAATCAGCACAGAATTTGGGCCTTAGTATTTAAAATTACTGAATGTTCTTCAAGAGTATAAATATGAAATGCTAGAAAAAATACATGATTTACCATGGGACACATAGGCCCAGATCTTCAAACATATGTAGGCACCTATCTAAGGTCAGGGAGATAACATTGCAAAAGCAAAATGTAATGGGAACAAATCTGCGGTTTGTGTAAAAGTGTCCCTGCTCATTTCTAGAATAGGACAGTACACTCCCTGCAGATTGAGGTTGGTGGCTGAGGTACGTCTTTAGGGCTGAAAGATTAAATAAAATAGTGACATAGGATTTTGTCATCTTGAAAGGAAAGACTCAAACATTAAAAAAAAAATCGAAAGCTTTGCAGCTTAAGTTAGTTTTGCTTCATGATGTATTTTAAATATTTTAACCAAGTTATCCCAGGGATTGTTTTCTCCTTTAATAACTGTTTTATTTTGGAAATAATCCTTGTGTTACCCTGGACCCCAAAGGAGTATTTGAATGATTATATGGGTTTGAAACAGTGCATTCTGCTAGCCCAGGAGATGTAATCATGTCTCCCTCTAGTGGCTGGCCCACAAAGAGTGACAGCCTGCTACTTACTCATATTCTTCAAATAGTAGGAGCTTGCATTATCTGTACTGAGTTCCTGCGACCTGTCCCCATCAACATCAGTTGTCATATATTCGTCACACTAGGATATTGTTTTCAGTGTCTTATTTATTTTATCATCCAGTGCAAATACTTCTATAATAGAAAAGATAAATGAATAATTTTGTATTTAAAGTCAAACATGCTTTTTTTTCTGGAAAATGAACTTGCATGTGAAAAGGCCACCTATGTATAACTTCTGTATCTAATCTGGGGAGCTGCGGTCACATCCATACACTTTTCAGGCAAAAAAATAGACTAGGATTCAGTTTGGTTTGGGGAATATTTGAAGAATCAAGAGTAACCTGAGGAGAACTAGTTCATTTCAATAACTCTCCTTTTCAATATATCAACTCCAAATATTTTTTCTGGTGCTTACAGCTCATATAGTGGGATTGGGGGAAACCTGTAAATTGTATAAAATAGGCTTGACCATAAATAACTTAAAGATTTCAGGATCATTCCATAATCTGTATTTTCAATCATCAGCAGCAGGCAGTAATCCTAGAGGAAAAAAATCCACAAATAGACAAACCAATTTTCCTTTAAGAGCAAAGCTAATTCTTTTCAATCCACTTTTTTATTGCACTGTTTTCCCTCTGTCTGTTTAGCTAGCATAAGGATAAATTTCCAAAGCTACCCAGTTGGAAAATAAATGGGTTCACTGTTTGTCTAGCATTCCAATCTTTACAAATGTAAATCAGTCCAACTGCTACTCATTTAAACCGCCAACTTCACAAAACATTAAAGGGCTGCTTTCAATACACAATTTAATCTGCAACAATTCACCAAGATTTCTGCTTGAACATCATTAGAAATTGACTATCTGATAAAGAGAGACCACTAGCAAAGGTCATGAGGGTCACCTTCTGTAATTATACGAAGTTTTACTGGGTCAACTACAGCAGACACCACTATTTGAAGGTTAAATTTTTACAATTAAATACATATACAGCTATTCCCATAGCTACTCTGCTGTTAAATGTACCATAAACAACACAAGCATTCATTTCTGACCCTAATTGTGTCCAAGATGTCCCCATTTGGAAATTATACAGGAAAGAACATTATAATCTGTTACACATGAAACAATACTTTATATAGTAAGATGCATAATTAGCTGATGGAAACTGGTTTCATTTATCCACATCAATCCAAAGGGGTTCATTTGGGTTACTCTCTTTAGTTTAATTGGAATGCTGCAAGCAAGGGCTCCCAATGTGTGTTATAGCTGGAGAGTTTGCCATAAACAAAGGAATATAATCCTGTTGCAAAATCAGTCATTAATGAAACTTTTTTCTGTATACTAGGCCCCTCCTTGTTGTTCACTAGATGTGTTAAAAAGCACGTCTTTGTTTTTAAAATGATGTATATAAGTAGCCTGATAATCATGCACACATTGCTTAGATTGAAATTATTACTTAAGTTTGAAACTAGATAGTTGAGGTAAATGTGCTTTCTACTCCTCTGAGACAATAAAATACAATTATACAATATTGTTTTCTTGGCAACCAAGTTCTGAGACATTTACTAGAAAACTGGGATATGTAGACTGCTGTATCACAAAGTGGGAAGAAATTACAGCTATTTAGTAACTAAATTTACAGTTGATTCCTACAGGTAAACCAGTGTGTGTGTCTACATATGCTTATGTGTGTTTGTGTGTATACACACAAACATATATAGTTGTAATTCTATATACACACACATTAAAACGTTTTGATTCAAAGGACATTTGAATTTAGTGGCTATTGGCACTGAAATATAATATCATGATAATTTACCATTTGTATAATACATAACTGTGTGTTAAGCATCCAACAGCATATGATGATATCCTTTTTCTGATTTGTGTAAAGAATTAGATTAACTTTGCATTCAGCCCGTGGTCTTGGATATTATCCTGTTTTGTCTGTGCAGGTATGACCTGCACAAAGGATCTTGTAGACTTCAGTGGACTTTCAGTCAAGCCCTTGGTTGAGGGACCAAAAAGCACTCTGATGCACCAAATTTTGTTGAACGCATGGAATATATTTAGATACCAGCACAAATCCAAAGCTGGGCTTTCATGCACTGTTTTGCACAGTGTTGCATCAGACACAAGAAATGACCAGACCTGGTCACCATCTAGACCCACATCAGCCAGCCTGCCCAGGCCAAGTGCCCAGAGGCAATGATCAAATGATCTCTCTCAAATGATCCATCTCCATGATCTGACGAATCTCTCTCCTCCATCCATCTCATCCCTCTGGACAGATCCTATTCCATTCCCATTTTCTGGCCCATTTAATCCAGGTTTACTTTATTACCCACCATAGTCCTTTTAAACATAACCTCCTCTTATTCCCCCACTCCCTCCCCTTTTAAGGAGTCGTGAAAGTCAACTTCCTTTTTTGATTTTTTTAAAAACTTCCCTTTTTTTTGTTTTTAGCCTATTAATTATATTTTGTATTTAAATATTATATTAATATTATAATATTATAACTAAATAACTCATCCTCTTATACATCAACTTCATCACCCTTCCCTTCTATCTTTTCAACCTTCTAAGAGTCTCTCCTCTTTCTTCTTTCCCTTCTCTCCCCCCTCCTCCTCTCCCCCCTTCTCTAAACCCTCATCATTTCCTTTCTTTTGCTATTTTATTTTCTCTTTTTTGAACTCTTTTTTTTTTCTTTTTTGTTTTGATTAGTTGTGGGTGTACCATTGATTTATTTGAGGGGATTATAATAATATAGTCATATTCTATTATTTATATTTTATTCTCTTTCCTTATTCCCTTTTTTTTTTTTTTTTTTTAACATCCTTTTCTGACATCTTTGACATCTTCTTTTGAGCATAACTCCAAGATTAACTATCAACTCATCTTCCCTAAATTATCTCCCATCATGTTGTATGTATTGTTGGGGTTATAGTTTTATTTGTTTTTTGTTTATTTATTTTTTTTACATTTTTTTTCATTTGCATTTTCATTTTATTTTTTTTCATTTTGTTTTTTTTTTTTCTTTTTCTTCACAGATCTTTCTTATCTATCTTCTCTATCTGTCTTTATCTATTAACTATCTCTAGCAGTTTTTTATCACTACTCCACCTCTTTTTTCTCTTTTTGATTAAATAAATTGAATAGGATTTAAGGACTGATATAGGGGAACACTGCACCTTCCCTCTCCATTCTGACCCACCCTCTCTCTAATTCCTTTGTCCTTTCCTCCCCTTCCTCCCCTTGTTCCCTGTCCAAAGGACTTTTCCTTATCCATGAACAATTTTTGACCCATGACAGAGCCTTTGGTGAGACCCTTGCTTTCCTTGAAAAAAATTGGCACTATGTCCAAATCTCACTTGTCCACCGGATCCCCTTTGTTTGTTGTTTGTTGACTCTAATAGATAGATAAAAGACGATTTCCTTTACAAGAAACCTTGTTGACTATTGCTCAAGAGTTTTATGTTTGTTTATGTTTTTTTTTTTTTCTTTAATTTTATTTTATTCTTTTATTTAATACTAATGACCCCGGTTAGACTTACGGTCTGTGTATTAGTCTACCCCTCCTGATCTTTTTTTTTTTTTTTTTTACATAGGCTAATTAGCATTCTCACATCAGCTGGCGATTTAAAAAGGAGGTTACAGTTTTTTGTTAGTATAGTTTCAACTTTGTTGTCTTTATTCTCTTTCTTGTTTGAGCCATCTGGTCAGTGATCTTAGTGACTTGTTAATGTAATGTTTATCAATTTAATCCCTCTACTGATCTACCTCTACTTGATCTCTTCATCAGATTCCACCCTCAGATTTGTCACCTACAAAAGCCAGCTCAGGTTCTCCTCCTCTCCTAACATCCCGTGCAGTGAAAGAAGACTGAGGCAAAGATTTAGTTTTTTTTTCTGCAATTTTTTTATCATTTTTAATTTTTTCATTCATATTTTCCCACTCAAGCCACTACCTGGCTTCCTGCTTCTGATGTACTTAAAAACATTTTGTTATTTTTTTTTACCTTTGAGTTTTTTTTTTCTCTCTCTTCTTTTTCTTTCTCTTTTCTTATTACACTCTTGTTGCAAGTTGGTTGCCTTGTATTCTTTCTATTTGCCTCACTTTGACTTTTTTTTTTTTAAAGTCTTTTTTTTTTTCTTCACTGCTTCTTTTACATGGTGGTTAAGCCACGGTGGCTCTTTTTTAGTTCTTTTACAGTTTTTCTTAATTTGGGGTATACATTGAAGTTGGGCCTCTATTATGGTGTCTTTAAAAATGTATGCTGCATTGTCTGTACAACAAAATCATGAACACTTATGGTACAACTTTTTAGATTTAAGATCATATTGTTGCCTTGTAAAGCTACCTTTTCTTTTCTTTGTTGTTGTATTTTCAGATTTTGTGTTGGAGACAAATTTTTCCTAAAGAACAACATGATTCTGTGCCAGACAGACTATGAGGAGGGTTTAATGAAAGAAGGTTACGCACCCCAGGTTCGCTGATCTGCCACCACGTCGTTAAGAATATAAAGCACTATGTTCTTTTATCTTTTTTGCTCAACATGTATATAAGAAATGACACAGGATCCTACTGAATAGCGTAGATATAGAGAGACAGGATGGTCACGTGGAATAAAAGGCGGACTGCATATGTATGTAGTGAAAATTGCTCCAGTTCAGAGTTGAATGTTTATTAAAAAAGGTAACTGTACATACTGCTGGATTTTTATTTTATTTTATTTTTGGGAGCTTGCCATTGTTTTTTTTCCTTTTTGTGTCATTTGGCATGAGATGTTTATTTTGGACTATTGTATATAATGTATTGTAATATTTGAAGCACAAATGTAATACAGTTTTATTGTGTTACCATTTGTGTTCCTGTTTGCTTCTTTGTATTGTTGCATTTAGTACAATCACTGTCTAAACTTATTGTATATTTATGCTTTCTGTTACCAGCTATTTTAAATTAGCTGTATCTTTCTAGTAAAAAGAATTAAAGAGCAAATCCCAACCATTATGCTACAGTTAAGAGCTTAAAATACTATTTACATTACAGCTATTTAAAAAAATAATAATTCTGGCAGCAACCACTGCAAACAATGCTATGGTTAAGGGTCTATCAGCACTTGTGTTATAAGCCTCTATTTTTCAGGGGTTAAACCTCAGCTGTTTAATTGTATAGATCTCCTCCAAGAGCACTTTTATTTTATTACAATTTTTTTGAAAAACAACTCTGGCTGGTTTGGGACGTATTATAGAAGGCGCAAAAGTGAATGATTTTGGGTGCTGCTTTTGTGCTGCTAGATGTTCAAAATAAGTTGCTTTTATTTTTAAATTAGCTGGAAATTAGGCCCTAATGCAAACCAGTGCCTTTGGGTATCTTGTAACATATATATATTCTGAAGTTGTTTAATTTGAAAAAGTGACTTCTGCTCTTGTGCAGAGATCTTTTGTAAGATCACATTTCTTAGGCTTTGAGGTTTGTTTTTTGAGGGGTTATTTTGTGTGTTTTGTTTTTTTGCATCAAGACTTAACCCTAACTTTTCATGGAGAGTTGTGTGGCTGTGTCCTAAGTGACGTGTTCTAAAATGATAAGGTTAGAAGGCATCAAGAACAGCTTCAGTTATGTGTGTACGTTAGAGAAAAGGCCCTTTTAGCTGACAGTAGGAAAGTGACTTATTGCTGACAACTACCCTCGGTGGTTATTGAAGAAGACAATTTAAACGCTGAGGTAGATGGGACAATACTTTTAAATATCATTACAGAAAACAAGAGATACCACATTCCTCCGTGTACAAATCATACTGTTTACGATGGTGTAAAAAAAATTCTGTCCTGCCTATGCTGGCAATTAAATAATCTTCAACACCTGGTAAGAGTGGTGGGGCCCCTTTCCTGGCAATCACTGTCAGGAACAGGTCCATCTCCTAGCATAGATGGAGCTACATTTTAAAGCCGCGAGACTGTTCCCTCAGCAGCAGGCCCCTAAGTATTCATATTCCTGGCAGAGTTTAATGACCAGTTAGGCTGAGGTGAGAACTATGAAGGGATAACATGTAACACATGGGCTAAATGCACAGTCAGTCCTTTCCTCTTTGGCACTATTAAAGCTCACCAGGAAAATAGCCTGTGTTTAAATGACTGACTCTCTCGTATGAGGCCATGAAATTTGGGTTTTCTTTCCACTAAGAATCTTATACACAAAGTACATCAAAGATCTTTGGTATATCTCCAATTTTTTTTTTTTAAACACAATCTCCTAGAACTGGAAGGGACCTTGAAAGGTCATTGAGTCCAGCCCCCTGCCTTCACTAGCAGGACCAATTTTTGCCCCAGATCCCTAAGTGGCCACCTCAAGGATTGAACTCACAACCCTGGGTTTAGCAGGCCAATGCCCAAACCACTGAGCAATCCCTTCCCCTCTGTTGGTTTGATTTATAGTTGTAATGCTGTCCTGAGCAACTCCTATTATCTCTTTCTGTAGTCACCATGGTGGAGGGGAGGAGATTCCTTAGTATCTATTGTGTGAGTTCTGAATAGACTGCACAATGGATTGATTTGGAGATGGGTTTTTAATCCTGATATCTGAATTTACAAATTTGTCCATCTAAGAGAGATTTAGCATTATAATATTGTGGCTTTTTGGTATGGATATGAACCCAGATTAAAACTAAGGGCTAGTCACAAAGCTTAACTTTCACTATCTAGAACATGGAGGAAAGGAATGGTCACTAATATCATAGTTCATTCTAGTCAGAGAAAACAGTCCTGTTCAAAGGGTCTCAAAATTTTCAGAGTACAGACCACATCTTAATTGAGAGATTGTGGTGTGGACCGTATCTTCTCCCATTTGTGATCCCATGAACCTCTGCCACTCCCATTCACAGTTACATAATACCCCTGTAGTGACTACAGCACTTGTTTACATGTAAGGGTCATATTAGGAAGGTATTTACATATTTGCTTCAGTGGTAATAAGTGTTTTTGCCTTTTTAGACAAACAAATTACAGTCTCCTGTTGTTCCTCATTCCACCTCCCCACTCCAACCTGTTTTGTTACTTTCAGCTAGAAGCAAGAATGACTTGCTAGCTCTTCACAGACCACAATTTGGGAATCTCCAATCTAAGAGTCATGGCAAGGGATGGGAATTAAGAAACCTGGGTTCTGTCCTTGACTTGCTGTGCCCAAGGGCAAGTCACTTAACTTATCTGTGCCTCAGTTGTCCCATCTGTAAAATGGGGATAATATTTACACTGCTTTTGTAAAGCGTTTTTGGCTCTTCAGATTCCAAGAGGAATATGTGCAAAGTATTATTAAGAGCATTAGTTTATACTGGGAAAAGTTAGCGGAGCATTTTTTGAAATGCTAAGTAGGTGGTCACTTCTGTAAATTAAAATCAGTCATAGACATGAGGGAGAAACAAATTAAAAACAGTTAATAATCTATTGAAGACTTTTGGCATATGGATTGAAAGCAGATAAATGGCATTAGTATTGTAAACTTAATAGCAAGCTCTTGTTAATACAAAGTACCACTGTTCAGATCTGTACAGGATTAGTGAAGAGAATGGATTGTGGAGTATGGGTGGGAGAAAAGTGGCTCTCATGAGGGCTTGTTGTCTGAGATATATGTATCAGGCACATACATATAGAAAATAAGTGTCTGGAGGATATTACAAATATATATAGCCCTTGATTTGGGGACGGGGTCAAGAGAAGAAATAATTTGAACTACGTGAAAGTGTGCAACATCCTCTCTTATATAATTTTAAAAAATGGAAATCTAAAATATTTAACTGAACCATTACCAGAGTACAAAAGACAATGTTAAAGAGGAGTGATCTTTCTCTGAGCAGCTTTATTGAGCAGTTTAGCTGAAGCCTAAGCCTACCCTAATTTTCTTTTTAATCATCCACCTCTGTTTTGGCCTCTTCGTTGCTGCTTGTGATTAAATTCTCTGTTTGCATATGAAGAAACGTTCTGTGGTTCAGCTTGTGCTTGTTTGTCAGCCAAGACTGCTTCCACTAGCATCTTCTGCCTGGCTGTATTCTCTCTTCATGAATCTCTAAATCGACGTAAACTGATGTTTTAAACAAATTATATATCTATCTAGTTCTTGCACTGCTGTTTTCTAATCCACCTGGTGACGTAAAAACAATCAAACCTTATTGTTTCAATTGTAGAAAGACCCTCTACCAACTGCTACCTTAACATGCTGTGTCTCTGCTGCTGCTGACAAATCAAGACCACTTTGGCTCTGCAAAAGCAGTGACTGAGGTTGAAAGTTGATCAGTGTTTTTTTGTAATTACACTTTCATCTTGCTTAATAAATTTTCTGGTTTATTTCACACACACCTTTCCCTCCCTTCCACAGTGCTCAAATTTGTGCACACCAAAAAAGTGGTATGGGGGAACCTACTACAGTCCCTCAAATGTACTTAATTGCCAACATGAAATGACTTAAAGAAAACAGAAAGACAAGGTGCATGAGGTAATATCTTTTAGTGAGCCAGCTTCTTTGGTGAGAGAGACAAGCTTTCGAGCTTACACAGAGCTCATCTCTCTCATCAAGAGAAGTTGGTCCACTAAAAGATATTATCTCACCCGCCTTGTCTCTCTCATATCCTGGGACCAACACAGCTACAACAACATTGCCCACATTAAATAAAATAGAAAGAAAAGTGGGCAGTGAGGAGGAAGATTGTGAAAAACAAGAGGGATCGGAAAGGTTTAGCCTGTACAGACAAAGTACTTAAAGGCTTTTTTGCAACATAATATGCAGCAGCTTCTTATAATTTTCTCAGCGGTCGGTAGTTTACAGTCATCTGTACCTAGAACAAATCTTGTCAAAAAATGAAGGTCTGTAGTGATTGCTGGGTATAATTTTATACATTTAACTGATTCTTCTGAAAGCTTCAACTGTGCTGCTGTTGTCAGACTAAATTATCAATTTATCCATTTGTTGTTTAATGAATAAAAAATCCTCCTAAATCCTATCAAACTGGCTTTGGAGATGTTGTGGTTTCAATAAACAATAAGCTTTAATGACTCAAACTACAGAAAGCAAAGTGTGTACTGTATACAAAAGCAGTGTTTTTATTCTTTTAAATACCACTTTAGATAAAAAGCCAATTACACATTCACTTAAATACATTTCTTCCCCCAACCCCAGATATACAGACCAAAACCTGTTTAGTGTTCGCTTCAGTACATTGCAAAAAGAAACCATAACACAATATACATGAGGTAATAGGCCATTAGCACAAACATGTTCCTCATATAATCCTTTTGTATAAGAACCCTTTCTAGAAGCTGCCAATTGTGGGTGATAGAAGTATTATAAAGGAAGTGATTTTAACACTGTTTAAGTCATTTAAAGCCAAGGTATGTCTGTTTAAAGACTTAATGGAAAGGTTGGATGTACCCAGTACCTTTAAAATGCCCTTCTGCTGATTTATATTCATCCCGGACCTGCTAATAATGAGTATACATAAGCAAATATCTTCTACCTATTCAGCATGTCATTGGTATGAAAGTCCCAGAAAATATCTCACGTAATCAATGTGTTCGGAGAGTTATCTAGCACAAATTACTCATTAACTCAATAGCACATAATAAAAAAGAACATCAATTAATTAATGAGTCACCCTCAGATCACTTTGATTACAACACAGCTCTGTTGAAACAGCAGTTATAAATGGAGCTGCCTGGCTTTATTCATTGTTTGCAATTGGCCCATTATTTTGCTGAGACCGTTGTCATATTTAACACATGCCTGCAGATAATTGTGTGATTAGTTTCATAAATGAAGAAGCGAAGGCAGCACACAGAATATCATGCTTACAGAGAAGCCTAAACAATCAGGAAGCCACAATACTTCCCACAATGCTTGCAAACCGCTGTCGCATGCAGGCATTGAACTGCACCTGTGTTTCAGGTTCTTTATTTTATTTTAATGCATACAATTGCCCTAGTGCTTTCAAAGCCCTGTGCAAACATAATTCAACTATGCATCCCAACATCCTGTGAGGCATTATTCCTATTTTACAGATGAAAATATTGAGGCACAGAGGTTAAAGGGTTTGCCCACAATCACACTGTCAATCTATGCAACCCAAACCCAGCATTAGCAGGGCTCCCAAATGTGCTGCTCTAATCACTTTACCACAATCCTTTATCAATAGAGGCCCTAATTCTGCAATGACCTCCAGTTGGGCAGCTCCCCCGCCTTTGCCTGTCCAGTGCCCCATTGATGTGAGTGGGGTTCTGGCAGGAACAGAGATGCCCTCCCTTACAAAGCTGATTGGAGGGCTGAGGCCATGAACAGTGTAATATATACTGTAGATTGAGCTCTTGAGACTTATACAAAAGCTGATTCTTTTTCTGACCTGAAGCTGCTTAGTACTTTAATTTGAATAATGCTTTAAAAACCCACTATTTGTGAATTGTGGGTGGTAACTATGGTGTTTTCAAGCTTTCTTGTCACCTAAAGGTGTTTAAAAAAAAAAAAGGAAAGGAAAGCCTAATAAAAGACTACAAAGTCACCACCTACAGTTCCTAAACTAGCTTGGTTAAATGCCATTCCAATAAGCTTATAGTGTAATTATAACAGTTCCCTTAGGTAAGTAGGAAACATCTGTTAGTAACACATAGCAGGTGTTAGCAATTACACATACCGAAATTTAAAAAAAAATGTTTTTAATTAAAAAGAATTCTGTTTTCTGAAAAAGGAACGCATGGTAAGTCCAAGCCTGTGTGACTCCAGGTCCCGTCATGCAAAACGATAAAGGTAAAATCACCAAGGCTTTCCGTGTTTGACTCCAGATTATTGCAATCAAAACTGAATTGAGTTTCAGTGCATTTTTTTAAACCACATACAACTGGTATTTTACGGTATGAGGCTCACTGACTTCATGTGATCACTGAACACCATAGAACTAAAAGTATTTGAGCATAGCCAAGGTGGCTGAATTTAAGCAACAAACGTAATGGGCACTGTGTGAAGGGGTGTAAATGCAGGTAATGCTGCCTAATATTTTGTTCACGTTCCCTTTATCCCAGTAGTGGGAAACAGTTTCTAGATTATACTAGAGACAAATCAAACTCTAATGTCAAATTACTTTGAAGAAATAGCCAAGAGCAATTTATAGTTAATGATGTGATTTGCTGTTGCCATTGAGAAATAACAAGAAAGCTAGCTTCACAGTAGAAGGCCAAGCATTTTAGGGGTGTGTTTAATATATATATATATATATATATATATATATATATATATATATTAAATCAGGTAAGTAACTCACTACCCCTACCCCCCAGCCTGTGAATATCACAATCAGGAGCATTTAATGATTCAAATCTGCACACACCTTTGCTGTCCTTTTAAATGAAAGTGTATAAAACAAACTGTATTTGAGCAAAGCAGTGAGCACCTATGTGAACACAATCTATGGATCTGCCTTAGCATCCAGCTGGGACCCAATTATTCAAGACCCAGTGATGCTTTAGACAAAAGTATTGTAAAATTCTAATATGGGAACATATTCTTTCTAGAAGCAGGTCTACAGCAGTGTAAATTAGATTATTTTTCTTCACTTTCTGTTCCACAGGAGTATTCTGTATTTACACACACACACACACACACACAGGTATGAAAAATAGTATCAGTATAGTTATATTAAAGAAAAATACATACATTCTATACTCAATTAATTCACATACTCCCAGAAAGCAAGAATGAATTTTATTAACTTTTTCTGCTTTAAAAAAAAAAATATTTCTGGTATTACATTTATCCACTAGGTTATGTTGTAGGTTTTGCTACACATCTTTATTTCTTATTTATAATATATGCCTATTGTTGAAGGCCTTTCTCTCCATCTAAATCATTAATATCTATATTAACCACAGCCAGACCAGTCCTTGGTAGTACCTGTACACCAGTGCCCAGAATAGATGAAATAACTGAGTATGTAAAGCTTTTTTATTCTGAAAAGATGGCATATTATATTAGCAAGAGCTTTTCTGTACTTAAAATAAAATTATTATTTATTACACACATTTTATAGGCCAGCCATTACTGTAGTTCAGTGTCCAGGTATCCAAAAATGGTTTTGTAAAGTTCAGCTGACATAGCAGACATATAAAGGGATAAATAGCATAGCAACAGGTATAACAGTATTTAAAATCCCCAAAGTAGAGTTATCACTATAGAGTACATACTGTAGGAAATGACTCTTGGACTTTGCTACCCAAATACTTAGGCAAATGCGGGTGTCTGTATTTTGAAAGCGAAGATACCAGGTGGACTGTTGACAGCAGATATGTAACTGGCAAACGTCACTCATTGAGAGTGGCAGTCACAGATTTGGCCCTGCTGTCACACAGTCATGCCAGCTGAAATGTCACTTATAAGCAGGGCTGCACGCAGTGAGGAAGATTCCCCTTCCAACTCCCTCTTCCCAGCCCCTAAGGATACTTCGGGGTTTCTGACACACGGGCAAAATATCTTTCCTCACCTCATCTCATTGCCCCCATCCACCACGGTAGGTCTCAGTGCCTCAGGGTAGGAAGGGGGAGAAGTAGGTGGCCAGCTCTGTTGCTTTCTGGCCTTAAGCAATAGCACATTTCACCACCATGGTGGAAGGGGAGGAGGAAAGGACAGGTAGTAGCTGAAAAGAAGCATAATAGTGAACCCAGAGAGAATGAAGACAGACAGGCACCAAGAGAAGGACAGGGAGGAGAACAAACAGTGTAAGTACAAATAGGGGAAGGATGGTCTTAAGGCTAATGCATAGGGCTGGGAGTCAAAACTCATGTGTTCCATTTGCAGCCCTGCCACTGATGTCCTGACCATTAGGATGTGATGGTGCTTCTCTGTGCCTCAGATCTCCCATTGATAAAATGAGGATAAGAAAACTGACCTAGCTCCCAGGCAGATGAAAATACCTAAGGGCCTCTCAGATGAATGTATCATTAATAAATGAATGTTAGAGGAGGGGAGAGAGTGACTCAGAAAAGATTGCTCCCTTCACACACATCACTCAAGTTGCTGATTGGGACATGGCAGATATGTACACATTAAGAGACTGGGGAAACCAGACTGAACCTGTCAAATTCCCATGGGTGTACAAATATATCAAATAGCAATTTGACCAGAACACAATCCTTAAGTCAAGACACCTTGGGGTGGTTCTGTTGACCTAGGCAAATTGACCAGTGTCCAGCCTTTAGTTCCTCACACAAATTGTTGCTGAATATGCACACCCATAGACCAAGAGCATGGCTTTCCTGAGCACCCACTCAGGAGTACAAGGGGGGTATAAGGTGCCCTCTGTGCAGCCGACTCACATTGCAGGCTACAGCATGGGGGAGGGAAGAAGGCAGCTTCTATAGGTCATTACTCCCGCCTCCCCCAAGTAAGTAGGCAGGGCATGGTTAGCAAGGGAAGTATGGTGCAACGGTTAGGGCACTAGTCTGAGATTCAGGCAGCCTGGTTCAGTGTCCTTTTTTGTGCCCTTGGACAAGTCATGGAAGCCCAAATCATCAAAGTAATTTAGGCTCCTAATTTCCATTGATTTCAAGCAGTTTATAAAGGGCTTCGCTTTTTGAGGGCAGGTTAGGTTATAAATTCATTCCAAAGTTTTATTGTGCCATGAAAATGCAGCAGTTCTGATATATTTTTAGGTTATGTTGGCATTTCAACTAGAGCTTTTGGCTTTTTTTCTGAAACTGCCCTCACCCTCAGTTATATATCCTAAGGGCTTTAGCCTGCATTTTCTCTCCATTTAATTTTAGTCCAGCAGCTTCAATTACCTTCAGAACTTGTTTTAACCTTACGTCATATTTGTCCTTAGACTTCCCTTAAACTAAAATGTCACCTGTATGAAACTCCTACTCTTTTCAGGCCTTGCAGTATCTCACTTGTTTTCCTTTGGAAGATGTCTGAGGCACTTGTTACGTAGAAGGGGAGGAGACAAAAACAGCATCTTCTGAATAGCATTATAAAAGTTGTTAGGTGGGTGCCATCAAGCTGGAGAAGACATTGCCAGAACCCACTAGCTGCGTCTATTATTGTTAATATTTGTCTTACAGTAGCAGAGGCAGAAACATAAGGATCAATGGGAATTTTTACTCTGAAAACTTAGGTGCTGAGTGAGTTTAAGCGCCTAGGGGATTTGGCAGGAAATATTTGGATCAGTGGAGCCCAAACTGGAAGTTAGGTGCCTAAATACTTTCAGAGATCCCACACTTAGTCTCTGTCCTTGCCTCAGTTCCCCATCTTTAAAATGGGGATAATGGCACTTTCCCACCTCAGAGTGGTATTGTAAGGCTAAGTACATTAAAGATTGTAAGACACTCAGATATGATGGCAGCAGGAGCCATATAAGTACCTAAGATATACACGACCCTTTCCCTGAAGACAAATGACATACACAAAAAAGAGAGGAGAGGGAATACAATCAGGTATGTTCGGTTTATTTAATAGTTTCATAGATTCCCAGGCCAGAAGGGACCATTGTGATCATCTAGTGAGAACTCCCATGTAACGCAGGCTACAGACCTTCCCCAAAATAATTCCTAGAGCAAAACTTTTAGCAAACATCCAATCTTGATTTAAAACTTGTCAGTGAAGGAGAATCCACTATGACCCTGGGTACATTGTTCCAATGGTTAATTACTTTCACCATTCAAAATTTGTGCCTTCTTTCCAGACCGAATTTGTCTAGTTTCAACTTCCAGCCATTGGATCATGTTATACCTTTCTCTGATACATAGGCACCAACTTTTCCCGGCGCCAGTGGGTGCTCACAGCCCCCCACCCTGACTCCACCCCTGCCCCACCCCAACCCCACCCCCATTCCAACCCCTTCCCCAAAGTCCCCGCCACAACTCTGCCCCCTCCCTGCCCTTATTGGATCCCTCCCCAAATCCCCACCCTGGCCCTGCCTCTTCCCTCGAGCAGGCCATGTTTCCCCTCCTGCCCCCTCCCTCCCAGTGTTTGCCACCACAAAACAGCTGTTTCATGGTGCAAGCACTGGGAGCCGGGGGGGGGGGAAGTGGGCACATGGCGCGCTCGGGGGAGGAGGCAGAGGCAGAGCAGAGGCAGTGGTGAATTGGGAGGGCAGGGTGGAGAGCTGCCGGTGGGTGCAGAACACCCACCAATTTTTCCCCATGGGTGCTCCAACCCTGGAGCACCCACGGACTCGGCACCTATACTCTGATAGACTGAAGAGCCCACTATTCAATATTTGTTCCTCATGTAGGTACTTATAGACTATGATCATGTCACTCCTTAAAATTCTCTTTGTTAAGCTAAGTGGATTGAGCTCTTTGAGTCTATGACTATAAGGCAGGTTTTCTAATCCTTTAATCAATCTCATGACTCTTCTCTGAATTCTTGCCAATTTATCACCATCCTTCTTGAATTGTGAGCACCACAACTGGACACAGTTTTCCCCGTGGGTGCTCCAGCCCTGCAGCACCGACAGAGTCGGCGCCTATGCCTGGGGTAGAATTCCCATCCTGTGAATATGGCCTACATTCTTTGTTCTTAGATGTGTGTGTCACAGTTCAGGACAACTACACCTGTATTTCCCCTCAGTGGTCCAGCAAGGCCACCCAATCTAGACATGTCCCTCTCCCTTCTGACTGAGGTATTTCCATGCTGCACAGTTCCCTGCCTTCAGTGAGTTATTTCCAGGACACACGCATGCTTTCTCTTTAGAGACTGTTAACAGGTGTAACTGCTACAGTTCTCACGTATCACACAGCACTTTCTAGGCAAGCCTACTTTATTCTTAAGGTTAAAATCAACATAGAAAGAATATACAAAAAACAATAAAAGCATCTGCACACATGGTAAAAGGGGTACCAGAATTAACCCTAACCCTAACATGGATTCTGGCAAGAGCAGGCCTTCAATTTCCCTCCTCCCCCCCCAAAAGCCCCGGGCGGGGGGGGGAATTCCTTTGTGGTCACAAGTTCCTCACAGCTTCAGCTCAGAATAAGCAACCAGTCTTATGATGATTCAGTAGGCCCAGTCCTTCCAACCCTGTCCTAAGTATTGGGGTCCTCCATAGACTACGGGCCCTGTCCGTTTGCTGGATCAGGAAGAACCTGAGCTAGTTCAAAACCAGGCTGTTTTTATCCCCCAAACCTTGTCTTTGCCTGTTGGTCCCTAAAGGATCCAGTTTGAACTAGTATCAGTAGCGTAGCTGGTGGGATTCAGCAGAAGCAGCTGCTTCCGCTCAGGCCGGCAGGCGCAGAAACAGCGCCTGCCGGCCGCACGGCCGGAGGAGCCGCGGGGCGGCAGGCCGGCTCGGAAGCCGCGCCTGCCGGCCATGCTGCCCACCGCACGGCCGGAGGAGCAGCAGGGCTGCAGGCCGGCTCGGAAGCGCAGCAGGGAAGGTGAGCGGGGAGGGGCT
Organism: Mauremys reevesii; assembly: GCF_016161935.1. Taxonomy (NCBI): domain Eukaryota; kingdom Metazoa; phylum Chordata; order Testudines; family Geoemydidae; genus Mauremys; species Mauremys reevesii. Next base: position 246,411,804 of record NC_052623.1, read on the forward strand.
GTCCGGTCTGGGGGTGTGGCCAGAGGGGGGGAGCCAAGGGGACGTGGCCAGAGGGGGAGCATTTTTAAGTTTTTTGCTCCCCCTACCCTGAAAACCTGGCTACACCACTGACTAGTATATGCACACATCTTGGGGGGGGGGAGGAGGAGGAGGGTGCTTCTGAAGGTTCATAATCCCAATAGCATCTCCTCTCCCAAAGGGAGAAGGCAAATACAATGGCCCACTAACACATACACAAATGTATTTTAATACAATGTACCCAAAGGCATTAACCCTAATTCAGTAAGGTTTCTCTTAATTCCATAAGGTTTGCTCAGGATATGACAGGAAATTGTCAGTCTGCCACAGTATACATTTACATTTAGCCACATTAAAACACTTCCAATTATGTTTTCTGACAATTACAAGCTATTTAAAGTAGGTGTCAATTCTTCCCATCTGCCTCTCAAACCATTATTAATTGGCGGAATACATACAGCAGAAGAGGGTCTTCTTGAGAAGATATTTGAAGGAGAAAAAGAGAGTAAGGGTCTTATGAGTAAATTCACATTACACCATATTGTTGTATCACTTCACTTAGAAAATGTATCTTCAGACCTGCCACCCAGTAGACTGGGCATTCAGGTCTCCTACAGGTCTACTGGGAAACATGCTGGCCTGTGGGAAAAGCCCTGTCTGTTTGGCTGTCCTTCTCCATTCCCTGCATCCAGGGGAAAAGCAGTTAATAAGAGCTGCTCCATGTGCTAATGGACAGCTAGTGCCCCCTCCTCACTGTCAGCATAGGGTTGGAGCGTTCCTGGTCTGGACCATTCAGCCCTGCTCAGCGGGTCCTCGTTTGGCTGCCCATTTTCCTTTGGCCTGGGAGGGGAACTGGGAAGAGCACCCACTGCTGCTCAAGCTCCCCAACTCCCCAGGCCTGGAGAGGGAGATGAAGATTCTGTACTGCTGGCACGTTCTCCCCAGCAGAGCAGCTGGGAGATGCTGCTCATTTATGGGGAATGAAGTGAATGGGGAATGAGGAGCAAGGCCTAGCTTCAGGTAGGGTTGCAAACTTTCGAGTCGCACAAAACCAAACACCCTTGCCCTGCCCCTCCTCTGAGGCCCCGCCCATGCCCCACCCCTTCTCTGAGGTCCCGCCCCCACTCACTCCAGCCCCCCTCCCTCTGTCACTCACTCTGCCCACCCTCACTTGCTCGCTCAATTTCACTGGGCTGGCTCAGAGGGCTGGGATGCGGGAGGGGCTGAGGGCTCCAGCGGGGGTGTGTGAGCTCTGGGGTGGGGACCAGGGATAAGGGGTTTGAGATGCAGGAGGGGGCTCCGGGCTGGAGGCGGGGAGCTGAGGGTTTTGGAGTATGGGAGGGGGATCAGGGCTGGGGTAGAGGGTTGGAGCACAGAGGGGAAGTGAGGGCTCCAGCTGGGGGGAAGATAAAGGGTTTGGGGTACAGGAATGTGCTGTAGGCTGGGATTGAGGGGTTCGGAGGGCAGGAGGGGGCTCAGGGCTGGAGCAGGGGGAGTGAGGTATGGGGGGGCGCTCAGGGGTGCAGGCTCCAGGTGGCGCTTACCTCAAGCAGCTTCTGAAAGCAGTGGCATATCCCCCCTCTGGCTCCTACATGGAGGCGCGGCCAGGTGGCTTTGCGCGCTACCCCATCCACAGGTGCCACCCCCACAGCTCCCATTGGCCACTGCTACCATCCAATGGGAGCTGCAGGGATGGTACCTGGGATGGGTGAGAACATGCTGAGCCCCCTGGCTGACCCTACGCATAGGAGCTGGAGGGGGGACATGCTGCCGATTCTGGGAGCTGCATGGAGCCACGGCAGGCAGGGAGCCTGCCAGCCCCGCTCGCGGCACTGCCAACCGGACAGTCAATGGCTGATTGGAGCTGCCAGAGTCCCTTTTAGACTGGGTATTCCAGTCGAAAACCAGATACCTGGTCACCCTAATTTCAGGGATAAAGCTGCAGGGTCCCGAGCACATGAGTGCAGCAGAAACAGCAAGAAGTGACAGCAGGGTCAGTTTGGAAGTGGGTCTGGAGGACAGACTCTACTGGGGGGAGGCATTGGGGTCCTGTGGGGGATCAAATTATGTGTGGATCTGGGTGTTTTGGGGGGTGCAATCATTTTGGGGGTCGGTGCAGGGGTCAGAAACAACTCAATACTCTGTGTGAAGGGGGATCAAAATAAAGGGTGTCTTGTGGGGCCAGATTTAAGTGACTTGGTGATTTAAATGATCAGATTTAGAGGATTGATTAATTAATTCCATAATGTATATAATATTCCAATATACCTTTCCCTCCTTACTGTTTCACTGAGTCTGTCTGTCAGTCTATGCTTATATGGAGGTGCCTGTTTCTCCGCCACGTTACTAGCCCCACATGTGGCACACCACCTTCTTGGTACAGCAACATGTTCTATCACCCACATCACTGTTCTTGAGATTAACAGTCCAAGCCTGTTCATGAATGTTATCTTTGGACCCAGATCCCAGGAAATAGGCATCTCCCTTATTCCTTTGCTTCAATAGACATGACCCCAGTATCCTTTTTTCTTCCATTTCCAGAAGGGCCAGAGGCTTGCCCTATGTTCTCCCTTGGCACACCTGCTTCATTTCTGCCCAGGGAATTTTGGGCTCTCAAGAAGCACTTTTTATGGTGCTTCCTTTTTTCCCCTCATGGGAGTATTTTTCCCTCCGCTCTTCCTTGTATCATGCTTCCACTGTTTCATTGCTAGGTGACTTGCATTTTCATTTATGCATTGGATCTGCAATGCCAGCAACAGCACCTGTTCCAGACTTAGTTCAGACATTAACTGTAATTTTCCTGAAAGCTTCTTGTCTAAAATCCCAGCTACTGGATGATTTCTTATATGTCCGTCCTTACTGATATTAATGTTCTGCTTGTTCAGCCTAGGCCTTATGAAAGACTTTTGCATTTTGTCCAGGCCTGTGCCTCTGGTGGTAAAAGCACACCTCTTTTTATATTGCATTCCAGTTTGGAATGAAATGCTCAAACTTTTTAAGAACTAGAGATGAAATCTCAGACCTACTGAAATCAACGGCAAAAGTCCCATTGACTTCAACAGAGTCAGGATTTTTCCCTATGGGTATGTCTACACTGGAGCTGGGAGTCTGACAGGTACATACGCAGGGTGGCTAGCCTGTCCCGATGCTGGCACTGCCCTGGCTACATTCTGGTTTTAGTGCACTAAGTCCCTTAAAGCTAGCACGAACATGTCTCCTCAAGCTGAGAATCACACCCCCCAGCTCAAAGTGTAGACGTACCCTAGATCCTAGTTACTCTTATCTCCTTCATCAACAAAGGCAAATGAATTATACACATTTTCAGCTTCAATTCCCACTGCACATTATATTAATGGGCTGATCTGAAGCCTGTGTTGAGCTTTGCTGCTATTTGCTGCCTGGCCACCCAGGCCATACTATGGGTTATCAAGCTGGAAGTCTTGTAGAGCACTGAATTTTTGCTCTTCCTCTTGTTTATGCCAGCTCGAAATGAGTTAACTTCCAAGAACATCTCATGTGAGCATCCAGATCCTGATCCAAGAGGTGAAATTCTGGACCTACTGCAATCAATGGGAGTTTTGTCACTGAGTTCAGCTGGGCTAGGATTTCACCCCTTGTGTGAATGTTGGTTTGCAGGATCAGGCCCTAAGCCCTCTTCGGGCAGCTCTTCCTGTCTATGTCAGTGGCTTTGCCAGAGCCAGTGCTAGTCCTCTCTTTTGACTCTCTTAAGAAGAGGCTGCTAGTCAGAGTGTATAGTATGATATGTTCTCTGATGTGTACGACTGGGAATCAATGTAAGATGGAGCAAGCTCGCTTTCACTCATCACCTAAGGCAAAATTTGAACTTGGGTCTTCAGAGTTAAATAGTTAGTATGATAACTTATCCCACCTTCCATTGTCCTCATCTCCGTTGAAGACACTGAAAAATGTTCTTCCTTCGGGCTCCTCTCCTGTACGTTCACAATTCTGCCTACAATTAGATTTCAGTCCAGTAGATATTGCTAACCAATACACATCTACAGCCTGCAGAATATTCCACTTTTACAAGTAGGAGAGTCATGCAGCGAGGGCTCACATAGCAATATTGAGCAAAGCCAGATTAACACAAAGATAGGGAATTCAGCACTTACGAGCTGTAGCAGGGTGGACCCCTGCTCCTGCCCTGAAGGGTTAAAAACAGCCCTGGGAGGGGGCTGTGGCTGGAGAAAGCAGCTTTTAAGCTGGGCTGATTGGGAAGTGGCTGCAGCTGGGCCACGCCGCAATCAGGCCCAGCTGGCCCCTATAAGAGGCTGTGAGCCAGCAGCCCAAATGGTCTCTCTCTAGCTATAGAAGGAGATGGGCCTGGCTGCAGGGAGCTGGACAGAAGGTACCCGAGTGAAGCAGGGCTGGGGAAAGGCAGAGGAGCTGGGGAGCTCCAGCCTGGAAAGCCCCAGGCTGTGGCCTAGCATTGGGCTAACAGGTACTGGGGGTTGCAGAGGGCAGCCCAGGGGTAGGCAAAGGCAGCAGGTCCAAACTCTCCTTGCCAGTGATAAGTAGGCTGATACTGCAGTCTGCCCCAGGACGTGGGGCTAGACAATGACTGGCAGTAGCCATATACTGAGGCAAGGTGGGGATAGAGGGTGGGGATTCCCTGGGGAGGGGAGACCCTAAGACTGAAAGAAAGGGGTTACTGTCAGGGAGCAGCACCCCATGTAAAAGGGCACCGGGTCCAGGGAGGGACACGGGGGCCAGAGGACAGGTGGATCACTGGCCTGTAGAGGGCGCTCCAGAACTGAATCGAGCTAATTCCCAGAAGACACCAGCAGGAGGTGCCATAGGGGTGAGGCCGCTCCTCTACATGAGCCTTAGAGCATCTTATGCTCTGTGTAAGCAAGCGAGCTGGTGAAACTAAATCTGTAGTGTCTCAGATAGGGTCAGAGATGGGAGAGTGGTTTCTTGTCTTCTGTCGTCCAACATGGGTTTCCACTAACAAAACAACATGAGGATTTCATTTGGAAGAAGAAAAAAAATGCTAGTAGATAAGTATCCTCTTCAATGCACTGGGTGGCGGAGACTTGTGATTGTTCAGTGCCTACTCCACGTACCTGCACTTTTGATTTCCATTCAGGGCTTTTGCACCTGAAAGTCCAGTATCTGCACCTCTGCTTTCTTCAGGACATTATTAATCTCTTTGATGTCTGTTCCTAGGAAACGAGAGTCCCACAACTCTGCCACTATGCAGTTAAAAACTTAGGCAATGCCAGCGGCTGCTTTAAATGTAAGGGGACAGAAATGATTAGCTCTATCAACTTTTTTTTTAAATGGAAGTTAGACAAGCCCGCGGCATACTTGCACCTGTGATTGCTTGCTCTTTCCACTGCTGTGCCCTATGGATCTGCTTGCTTCAAATGACCCTAAGGCAATAAACGCTCAGAAAGTATCCAAATGGTTCTCCGCTTTTGTGCTGGCACACTTTCAAATCACAGAATTAATGGCTGTGATTTTTATATTTAAAAAATGGACTCCATAGTCCAGTCTTTATTTTTACAGAACAGTCTCTTCTTGTACAGACCACTTAACCTCCAACTGAAGCTAAACTAACCAAAGGTTTTCTTTGCAGGATTTAACATTTTTGCTGTATAACTATTTGGATTTAAATAGCAACCACAGGCCCCAGTTGAGATTGAGGCTTCTTTGACCTAAACATTGTACAAACACACATTAGGGCAGGAACTGGCTCTTAAAGAGTTTACAGTCCACACACGCACGCGCACACACACACACACACCAAAGGTGGAAGAGGAAACAGAAGCACAGAGGAGTAAAATGACTTGAGCAAGGTAGCACAGCAGGGCGGCGGCTGCAAACAGAACCCAGGTCAACTGAGTCCCAGTCCACCTTTCCTAGGGTCTGGATGGGCACTACTGTTCAGAATTTGTACAGGATCATTCCACATACTTTGGTTCCATTGTTATTATTAAAGAACTAAACTGCTCCATCAGAATGTCTCATCTTTATTGCACATCTTAAACCCAGTCTTGAAATTGGTCCTATCTTATCTAAAATACAAGTAATGCAAAAATTTCTAACAGATTTTTAAAACCTGCCTGGAAGGGGTCCGCCATATAGTTCTAACCCTGAGAATCCCATTACCTCTATTTTTTCCTGGTTTGCTTCCTCACCATCTGAAAGACCCAGCAGCCTTTCAACTGAAGAGGACGAGGGATAACTACCCCTTTGGAGTCAGTTCAGAGATATTCTATCTGGAGTATCTTACTGCACATATTTTTAGAAATGCTCTGCACTATAGATCACTTTTATATTTTGTAATGTAACGGGCATTTTTGAAGGCCAAGAAGATCATGATGTTGTTGTTGTTTCTTTAGCCAGAAGGACTAATTACACATTCAGTTCCTGACTTCCTTACACTGGGATCTGTTATGTGGGTATTGTAGAACTACTACTTGCATTTCCTTAATGAGGCTCAAGTTTTTATTTAACTCAGAAAGAGAGAATTGCAGGGAGTTTCAGGGATAGCAATACACCGCTACCTCGATATAACGCCACCCGATATAACACGAATTTGGATATAACACGGTAAAGCAGTGCTCCGGGGAGGAGGGGCTGCACACTCCGGTGGATCAAAGCAAGTTCAGTATAACACGGTTTCACCTATAACGCGGTAAGATTTTTTGGCTCCCAAGGACAGAGTTATATCGAGGTAGAGGTGTAGCCACCACTTTTCCCAGTGTGACAGGCAGCCCTCAAACTTACACCTTTGTCACTGCAGTTCTGCAGACGCATCCAGATTGAGACCCTGATCCAGCTATCAGATCCATGTGTGTTGGCCCCTGTGCTCATGTGAGGTCCTACTGAAGTCCCACGTATTTCAATGGTACTTCACGCAGACATAAAAGTCTGCCTGCACAAATCCAGTCCCAGGATGGAGGTCTTTATGGCAGGATTTTCTAAGAGAATTAGGCAATGAGTTGAAAGTCAATGGGAGTTGAGCACCTACCTCTCCCATTGGGCCTCTGAAAAGTCTCCCCCTTAGACAGCTGTAGAGCACAAAGTGAAACATTGATCACAGATGCTTGTAGCCAAGCAGAACTACGTGTGCTGGCTGTAGGAAGAAGTTAGAATAGTGAATTGTGGAAGCCTTATCACTTTAAGTCATTTAAAACTAGATTGGGGAAAGAACTAAAAACAATACTGAACTGAGAAGTGGATGAACTGCATGATTCAGCAGGTCTCCAAATTCCAATAATTAAATTGAAAGAAAGCTTCAGATTATATTTTACATGCAAATTAATATTAGAATTATATTATAACAAAGCATATGAACATTTTAACCTGGAAACAAAACCCTGTTGTATTTTCCAGTGTGAATGTGGATAGATTTAGGTTTTCTAACTAATTGTTTGGTGGCTAGTATAATGTATCCATAGACTGAAATTACTCAAGCACTGGGGAAAGAAATCAAGGCAGTAAAGAAATGTGTCAGGGGGCAAGGTTCTTCCATTGACCCTCCCAGTCAGCAGGTGATGGAAGCTTGCAGGAAGGCACTAATTCTTGTTGACTCATTGTGGGCAGGTGTGGCTCATTAGCTCATCCGTGAATCTCTCTCTTTTGCTTATGTTCAAGTGCTAATATATGTACACTCAAATATATCAAAAGGGGTAGCAGCTCCTTGGATCAGATGTGTCCTTTGGGAGGAATTTTTTTTTGAGGGGGGAAGGGAGGGAGAGAGCTGAGTGGGAAGCATATTTAAACATAGGCACAGCAGCTAAAAATTTGTGTAGTTGCACCTTCCAGGTCTGGAAATAGGGTGACCAGACAGCAAACTTGAAAAATCGGGACGGGGGTAGGGGGCAATAGGAGCCTATATAAGAAAGACCCAAAATCAGGACTGTCCCTATAAAATCAGGACATCTGGTCACTCTATCTGGAAATGAAAGGTCCTCCTGCAGCAACTATTCTGCTCCTGCCATATGCCATCAAATGGGATTTATTTCAATGTAATTAATTAATAGATAAGCATTTGTTTGGCTTTCATCACCACAGCATCTCCTTTCAGAAGAGGTGTCTGAATATACATAGTCTAATGATATGAACATTCCAATTTGCTTTATATTTAAACAATGACTTCTGTTGCTGATGCTGTAAAGCTTATTCGTTTGTTCATTTCATTGTTCAGTAACGTACTTAAGCTCATGCCTACATTTAAGCAGGTGTCCCTCTGACTTCATTTCCAGGGATCTGTTGGCTGGACATACAGATTGGTACATCAGAACATGGAATTGCCATACTGGATCAGATCCCAAGTCCATCTAGTCTAGTATCCTGTCCCTGACAGTGGCCAGCATCAGATGTTTCAGAGGAAGGTGTAAGAACACTGTAGTATGTAAATGTAGGATAATCTGCCACCCTTCTTAAATGTCATCCTGATCTCTACTAGTTAGAGATTGACTTATGCCATGAATCATGAGGTTTAACATCCCTTCAAAATTTTTTGTTAGCATTCGCTGTTATAAATTTGTATATTATGGGTATGTCTACACTACGGGATTATTCTGATTTTACAGAAACCGTTTTTTAAAAACAGATTGTATAAAGTCGAGTGCACGCAGCCACACTAAGCACATTAATTCGGCGGTGTGCGTCCACGGTCCGAGGCTAGCGTCGATTTCTGGAGCGTTGTACTGTGGGTAGCTATCCCGTAGCTATCCCATAGTTCCCGCAGTCTCCCCCACCCATTGGAATTCTGGGTTGAGATCCCAATGCATGATGGGGCAAAAACAGTGTTGCGGGTGATTCTGGGTAAATGTCGTCACTCAATCCTTCCTCCATGAAAGCAACGGCAGACGATCATTTTGCGCCCTTTTTCCCTGAATTGCCCTGGCAGACGCCATAGCATGGCAACCATGGAGCCTGTTTTGCCTTTTGTCACTGTCACCGTATGTGTACTGGATGCTGCTGACAGACACGGTTCTGCAGTGCTACACAGCAGCATTCATTTGCCTTTGCAAGGTAGCAGAGACGGTTACCATCCCTATTGCATTGTCTGCCATTGTAAATTGGTGATGAGATGATGGTTATCAGTCATTTTGCACCGTTTGCAATTGGAAATTGGCGATGACAGTTATCAATCCTTTTGTACCGTCTGCTGCTGTCATGGGTGCTCCCGGCTGGCCTCGCTGAGGTCGGCCGGGGGCGCATGGACAAAAATGGGAATGACTCCCTGGGTCATTCCCTTCTTTATGTTTTGTCTAAAAATAATCAGTCCTGCCTAGAATATGGGACAAGTGTACTAGAGAACCAGAGAGCATAGCTGCTCCGGGTCGGAGCCTCAGAGATCCCGCAGCAATGATGAGCTGCATGCCATTCTAGGGGGTGCCCCTGCAATAACCCCACCTGTTGCTTCCCTCCTCCCCCAACCCTCCTGGGCTACCATAGCAGTGTCCCCCCATTTGTGTGATGAAGTAATAAAGAATGCAGGAATAAGAAACACTGAGTTTTTAGTGAGATAAAATGAGGGGGAGGCAGCCTCCACCTGCTATGATAGTCCAGGCAGGACATTAAAGGGTTGGGGAGAGAGGAGCGCAGCCTCCCGCTGCTATGATAGTCCAGGGACTACAGATTCTTCTTTAGACATGAAAGGGGAGGGGGTTGATGGAGCTCAGCCTCCAGCTGCTATGATGAGGACGGTTACCAGGCCTTTTGTACCATCTGCCGGGAATGACCAGGAGTCATTCCCATTTTTCCCCAGGCGCCCCCGGCCAGCCAGGAGCACTAACGGGCTGATGATAATGATGGCTACCAGTCATTTTGCACCATCTGCCACCAGGAAGGGGATGCTGGTGTTCAGCACTGCAGCACCCCGTCTACCAGCAGCATGCAGTAGACATAGGGTGACATTGAAAAAAGGTGAGAAACAATTTTTTCCCTTTTCTTTCAGGGGGGAGGAGAAGGGTGTAAATTGACGACATACACCCTGAAACACCCGGGAAAATGTTTTTGACCCTTCAGGCATTGGGAGCTCAGCCAAGAATGCAAATGCTTTTCGGAGACTGCGGGGACTGTGGGATAGCTGGAGTCTTCAGTACCCCCTCCCTCCCTCCATGAGCGTCCATTTGATTCTTTGGCTTTCCGTTACGCTTCTCACGCAGCACTGTGCTGAGTCCCTGCTGTAGCCTCTGTCTATCATAGCCTGGAGGTTTTTTCAAATGCTTGTCATTTCATCTTCTGTAACGGAGCTCTGATAGAACAGATTTGTCTCCCCATACAGCGATCAGATCCAGTATCTCCCATACGGTCCATGCTGGAGCTCTTTTTGGATTTGGGACTGCATCGCCACCCGTGCTGATCAGAGCTCCACGCTGGGCAAACAGGAAATGAAATTCAAAAGTTCACGGGGATTTTCCTGTCTACCTGGCCAGTGCATCTGAGTTCAGATCGCTTTCCAGAGCAGTCACAATGGTGCACTGTGGGATACCGCCCGGAGGCCAATACCGTCGAATTGCGGCCACACTAACCCTAATCCAACATGGCAATACTGATTTCAGCGCTACACCCCTCGTCGGAGAGGAGTACAGAAATTGGTTTAAAGAGCCCTTTATATCAATATAAAGGGCTTCATTGTGTGGACGGGTACAGGGTTAATTTGGTTTAACGCTGCTAAATTCGGTTTAAACGCGTAGTGTAGACCAGGCCTATGTTATCCATATACATGTCCAATGCCTTTTTGAATCTTGAAGTTCTTGACCTGCATGATTTCCTCTAACATACATAAGCGCACATACACACAACTTTATATTTGTGTGTATATTATATAAACACACACACACACACACTGTTAAGAGTCATAGATGGTTGGGAAATAAAAGACAAATAAATATTCAATTACAATTTTCATCAAAATTTCATTTTCATCAAATGGAAAATGTTACAACCATCTTGGATGTTGTCATTGAATGTTTAAGCACTCCAAAGTCAGGAAATGACAAAGACAGTTGTAATGAAGAAAATGTATTTCTTTTTTAAAACTCTCCTTGTACTTAAAATTGGCTGAAATAATTTGGCTCAAACACACTAGGACTGGAAAATTTTGGCCTCAAAGACTGAAGTTTCAGGAGGAAGTAATTAAAAATAGGGGGTTAGAATTGACAGAAAGATATTCTTATATGTCACTTGCATTACAATAGCACCTGTAGGCTCCAAGTATGATCACTACCTCATTGTAATAGGCACTGAACTCAAACTCTGTTTGATGCTCTGTCCTCTTGTAGGGGTGGTTGTGCTATAGACAGACAATGATGAGAACACTAAAGCCTTTACTAACAAAGCAGGATCTTTTAGTTCAGGCACTAAGGCTCATACTTTAAGATCCCAGGGTCACAAATTCAATCCCCACTGCCAATGTCCCACCCATGGCATGGCATTACACATACACATAATTAGACCCTGCCTTTAAGAACTTACAATGTAAAAGAGACAAGACAGAGAAAGGGAGTATTATTATCTCCATTTTACAAATGGGGAATTGGGTACAGAGAGACTAAGAGATTTGCCCCAGGTCAAACTGGAAGCTTGTGGCACAGGTGGTAATTACACCCAGATCTCCCCTGGCCCTGTCTTGTATGTTAACCCCAAACCATCTACAAGTCCTCATGTTGCAATGTACAATGTGTGGCCAGAACCCTGCATCTATGCAGTCAGTGGGGCTCCGAGGAGGAGGCGAGTTCTACCCAGGAGGTGTAAATTGCAAGGTAAGGGCATACATATATTAGATATGGTACATTATATATCCGATTTACATTTTTATGACTAGAATATTGCATTAAGACTCACTCCATAGTAACATGTTGTGTTGGGACTCTCACCCTGGCAGACTCTGACAGAGGCATTATTGCCTGAGAGGTTGCATTGCTTCCTGGGAAACATACAAAGCAGCCATGACTCTACCCTTGCCTCATATGGGTTTTATAGGGCTGCTGTGACTGGGAGAGTCACTCTGTTCTTATGAGCTAGGAACAGAAAGATAGACTGTGCTGGGCCCCCGAAGAGGGCTGCCAGGTGGGAGGAAGGAGACGTCTCCTTGCACTCTCTCCCTGAGTCCTCGTATACGACGCAGTATAGGACATAGTCTGACCCTGTGTGCAGAATAATGACTATTTAAAATGTACACATTTTCCTTTTCACCATTACAGATACACAGCACAAAATCAGAGTGAAGGAATTTTTTTTTCTTTTACAATCTGTCCATGAAATGGCTTTTTTAAAAAAAAATCACATCTGTACTCATTTTAACGGTCACTATGGTACGGGAATACTTAGACACACAGGCATATATGTCGAGTAGGTATAGTGTAATATTACAACTGCATGGAATGTTCATAGGGCTATATAGAGTTTGACCAAGATAGGAAGCCAGTCTGATTATCTATAAAAATGTAATGCAATAATATATTATCCTTTACTGAAGATTAAATAAAGCCAATTTTCTTTAGGCTGAGAGCATTTAGTTTACTACTATCAATATAGGTGGCAAAATGTGCACTTTACTGTAAAAAATAACTGTACGGGTAGGTCCAGTATGTTGTTACTATCAACTGCTTCGAAAGCTACACTCAGATTACAAGTTATCAAGGAGAGTGAGGGAAAAATGATCCAGCCTGAGCAATGAAGGGGTTAATTATTAGACCTGAGTTAAAGGTGTCCTCACATCTAGGCACTTCATCAAGCAATGGAGTCAGGAAACAAGGGAGAATAGATGAAGGTGCTAGGGATAATAATGATGGCAAGTAATGATTTCCCTAGAGATGGTCTGATCTATAGCCACCAGCAAAGAAAAAAAGGCTAGAAAGTACTATAACATTACCTTGGAGTACTTAACAGACTCAAAAGCAGTAACCTGGTGTCAAAAAAAGGCCCATCACCCTGCTCATTTTAGGTATAAGAGTTATGCCAAAGTACAAGAGGGGAATGCAAAATTCACATATGAAATTAAACAGCTGAAAGGTATGATTTAACAATGCTCAAAACTCAATAAGCCAAAGATAAACAGCAAATTAGATGACTCAATGTCAGGAGAAAAAACATCTTCCATCGATCCCATCGTCAAAAATTAATCTGCCCGAGAATGCCCTCTGCTCCAATCCCAGAGCTGATGAAGAGTGGAGGAATAGAGTAAAACCTATGTACCAGTGCTTCACCTTCAGGCTAGACCCTGATTACAATCTCCTGTGAGACATTTCAGCATGAAGCGCCTCTCATGTTGGGACTGCAAAATTAAATTGCGATCAATACGTTACAAAAATAATTGGGGAAAAATGTTCAAAAGTCAGAGCTGCACTGTGTGGCTGAACAAACATATGAAAGTTGTCCCCCCCCCCTTACCTTTCTGGGGGTTATTCTTCAGGATAGATCAGTACAAAGGCATCTCCTGATAATAGTGCTCTTAGAATAGTTTCACTCACCTTGTTAGGGAATTTCAGAAGCAGTAAAGCACTTACAGTGTGCAAAGTGCATTGTATTAATGCCAAATTTTGAATTTCACACACACACACACACACACACACACACTTTTTTCTTTTTTGGAGTTCCAATCTAGATTTATAACTTGTTTTTACCTTTTTTGGTGGCTGTGTAATTCTCGCTGCTAATGGCTTCCTATTTTTTTTTTTACTGAGAACATCAATGTTTTTCAATCTGCACACAAGGTGGGGTGGCAGAGGCACAACAGAAAACAATGTGCCTTGTGGATTGTTAAAACCTTGCCAGAGATGTTATATTTAAAATTTTCATAGACCTAAAAGTTGAGATCTGTAATCAAAGTCAGAGTAAAATATGTTTAAATTAAACTTTTTCATACCTTCAGCAACTCTTGCTGTACAGACTCGCCTACTTTTCCTGGCTTAAAGTAGCTCTCATCTCTGGTCAAAGAGCTTCTTAGAATCCACACACACAAAATTGGAGGAAAGCAGGAATTTTTCATTTTTCATTTTCACAATTTCTCAATTAATGGAGAAAGAGATAAAGAGGGGAAGGACTGGGGGAGAACATGATCTTATCCAGATTGTTTTAGGATTTTATATTTATGCACAGTTGGCAGCAGATATTCCGGAGTTTATTAGCAAGGTTTATGAGTGTATTTAGGATAAGCGAAGCCATTTTGGTGTTAAGATATGGTACAGGAAGTATCATAAAAGAATGCCCATAATACGTCTCAGTAATGTTACTGTACAACAAAATACATATCAAAGGGAGATATCAAACATCCTTTAAAAAAAGAGGTCAGCATACCTCATTAATTCATGTTGGCAAGGGGAGAGCAGTTTGGGGTGCTCGGAAAATATTGTGAAATAATCATCATCTGCTTGTGTATTCTTGGCAGTGGAATGCCTTTAAACACTGGAGTTAAATCTGTTTGTTAGTTAAAATGTACCATACAGTGAAACAAAATAACTCAAAGTAAATAATATTTGTACATAGTAATCACATGGATTGTATTTTCCAAGTCATGAAACACAGCAGGTCATGTGGTTATCTTTAAGGGGGGGGGAAACAATCCTCAGGGATTTTATGAATCATAGCCAGATGCCTATAATCCCCCAGAGGTGTGATTATCTCATGACAACCACTTTCATTGAAGTTGTCTTATTGCAACCACATGAAAAAAAATCTTTATTGTGAAGGAGGGGATATTTCCTGCTAAAGGGGGAAAAGAAGCAAAACTGGCAGTTCTGAATGCTGAGCAGCTATTTCAGCCAAACACTGCCACACTCACAAGTTAATCTGCCTCTTTTTGATCTTTGAGTTGGCAATCAAAATGTTTCCTAAACCCAGTGAGCTTTCATTGTTGCTAAAACAAAATGTTAAGTGACATAAACACTACAGGCCTGATCCTAGAAGATGTTGAGCACTTCATGAGAGATGCCAAGTGCCCTCAACTTCTATCAGAGTGCTGGTCAATTTCCTGCATCAAATTAATACACTAGCCTTTCATCTCTGAAAGATTAAGGTTTACGTGTCATAAATCACAACTGAAATGAAGTTTGGTGGTCTCAAAGTAATCCCTTGTGGACACTAGTCAACATTAGAGCTGTGCAAAATATTCCAGATGAAATGCAAACCCAAGCAAACATTCCTGCTTTCTGGTCTTGTTATAGACTCAACTCAAGTTCAGCAGAAAGTCTGCAAACCTCCTGAGAGAACTTGGACTCAGTTCTAAATAGAACTGTGCTGATATATGTTTTTTTAAGTAAGTCCCTGTAATAAAGTAATAGATACACATATGCTTTGAATGTTCTCTGGTAGTGGTCCCAATCATAATACTGTTTAGTATCAGGCTACCTAAAATATTTATCAGGAAGTTGGGTGTGTCCATGTTTGGACAAGAAAATAAATAGCTTGATGGGTTGTTCCCAGAAGAGCAGCAGGGCTTGTCTTCCTTACGAGGAAAAAATTATATGGTGTTCATAGAAAAATTTTGTGGAAGCTGAGGTTTCGTTTGATGCTAACATCAAACTAGGTGTGCTGCTCCATTTTCTAACATCAGCATTTCATTCTGATACCAGCATCACCCTTCAGCCAAGCAGCAGCATACATCCAAGCCCTGGTAGGTTGGCTTTCCAATGGAGGAAAAAGCCATGAGGTAGAGCCTGGGTACATTCTAAGTGTAACTTGTCTTATTTACACACTTACATCAATCCTGGAAGACATATGGTCAAGTAGCAAGCAAGGCAATGCTTTCTTTCAGGAACTTCAGCCCAACACCAGTGCCCACTTCCCAGAGCACAAGAATCTGCCTCAGGTATTGACTCTAACTGGAGACCAAAACAAAAAGCAAACTCACACAACTCCCTCACCAAGGAGTGCTGCATCTACCTGGAACCTTACATAACAGAAACTGACAACATAGTATGTCTTCCTGAGACTGGAGATTTGCTTGTGTAATGCACTGATGAGTGTGTGTTACAGTTACCTTTGTGTGCCAATCCACAGAGGATATGAGTTGTTATAGCCCCTATCTACAAAAGCTTGGCTCTTTAGCTCAAGCTGGAGCAGCTCATACTTTTAGGGCTATAGTCCCCAGTGTCTGCCAAGGAGGCAACCATCACACACACACACACACACACACAGGACTTGGGACACTATGGGATACTGCACCAGTTGGTGGCACCTGCCATTATATTTTTATTAATTATTTCTATTACAGCAGCACCTAGAGGCTCCAAATGAGGGCAGACCCCTGTTGTGCTAGGCGCTATATATACAAGAGGCAGTCTCTGCCCCAAAAAGCTTACAATTCAAATAGACATAGCAGCCACAGGGTGGGAGAAAGGGAATATTATTATCCCCATTTTGCAGATGAGAACCAAGGCAGAAAGAGATTAAGTGACTTTTGTGAGTTCACACAGGGAATCTGTTGCATAGCCAGGAATTGAACCTAGAGGTTCTGAATCCCAATCCAGTGCCATAACATCCTTTCACTCAACAAAGTTCTTCTTTGGATTCAGGGGTTTGTCTCAACTCCAAACTCAAAGTGAACCTCAGGAAGGGGTTGGAGGATTGTGATTGAAAAATAAGACTTTAGTGCAAGCCCCTTCACAACAAAACTTTCTTGTTATACAGAGGTCTGGTTTTGTAGAACTAGTGCAGCATTTAAAATGAATGGTAATGAGAATAACACCTTGCAGTTTAAATAGCACTTTTCATTCACAGATCTCAAAGTACTTTTCAGAAGTAAGTATTTGATCCATTTTACAGATGGGGTAACTGAGCCATAAACAGGTTGAATGAATTGACTGGGGTCAAGGTAGCCACAAAACTGAGAATTGGACCCACACCTCCTGCTTCCCAATCCCATGGTCAGTTCCACAGACCATAGCTGATATATTCCGCTTAAGAAAGCTAGGATAAGAGGGATATCATCAAGCAGGATTATGAATGAACTTGAACCTATGAATTCATTTGAATGAAGCCATCTTTCTAACTTCAACATTCCTCTGCAGTCAGGGCCATCCCTAGGGGAGTGCGGGGCCCAGGGCGGAAGTGATGGATTTGTCTCTTCCAGGATCGACCATGCCGGCCAATTGCACCAGCCCACAGGTGCAAGGCCTGGAGCGGCGGACCCCAGGGCAAAAGTGATGGATTTGTCTCTTCTGGGACTGACCATGTCAGCCAATCGCACCAGCCCATGTGGCCCCCCAAAGAGCGGGGCCCGGAGCGGCCGCTCCGATTCGCCCACCCAAGGGATAGTTCTGCCTGCAATGATGGAAACCCACATATAAGAGCCACTGACTTCATTGTGTCTAGTGAATGAGAAACAGAAAGGAAAAGTGACCCAGAACAGAGAATGTAAAACTGACCAGTCTATTCCCTCCTTTGAACCAAGTGAAGTGCCAAAGTAGAGAAAAATAAATTTAATGTTCAGAATGTTAAGAGGTGAAGCTGTCTCTAGACCCAGAACCTGGAATTGTGTACTGTCAATAAGATCCCAGTTCTGCAAGTTGCTCCATGCCACAGTCCTGTATGATTTCCTGGATCATCATGCCCATGCCGAGCAGATTGCACGATTGAGGCCTCAGAATGTTATGGCTTATGACTCACAAGTTGCAACTCCAACCTGTCTCATTAAGGACTATGTTACCAGTTCTTACTGCTAACATAACAGCACCCACAGTTTTTCCCAGAGGTGGACAACCTGACCCCCTGCTCCACACTTCCATTGCTGGTTGTATGATGGGTTGGGGAGATTCCCCACTCACCCCTCACATCCTACTCTGGCCCCAAAAACTATATTTTAAAGTTTAAAGTGAAATGGGGCTCAAATGACCCATGTATTAAGTTACAGCTTAGCCACTACAACCAGATGTAACAGAAGCTTCTGGTTACTACTCTTCTGCTGCAGAGCATGATGGAGGCTGTGGTGGTAGCATTAAAAGCTTGCATCCCAGTCCCATTCTGATAATATTCATTGTCAAGGAAAATATGCTCTGTGCCCATCTTTGCAGAAGTCTTGTGGGATACAGTTGGGGCAGGGGGAGAGATCTACTGCTTAGCAGGTCTTGGAAGTCATTATGCTATTGAAGTGGGTATGGAGTCCCCGCTCCTTTGCACATGGTCGGCTAGTCATGGCTTTACCCTCTTTACAGAGGCTTGTGGCACCAACAGTCCTCTTATACTTTCTGGCCCCAATTTTGAGCTGCACCTCTCAGGAATCACAGCTCACAGCTGGAGTGGAGGGCAAAGTTAGTTTTAAGCTACCTTTGTGCCTCCTGAATTCTGGGTGTGTCCCCCCAACCCCAGTATAAATTAGCACAGCCCAAGGGGTTTCTCTAACTTGCAGGGGGTTTGAATGGCCTCCTATGGACTGCTCTGCTGACCCAGAATAGCAGAGTGCTCTGACCATGCCCCTTTTAACAAGGGCTATGCAGGGAAATAGCACTGGGTCGTTTTGCCTAACATATGCCACTCAGGGAACACCCTCCTCCCCCATATCACATGTATTCCACAGGGGGCAGTTGACCTAACTCTGTGGCTTCTTCACATCAGCTGAAGCAACACTGAAGGGGTCTCAACAAAGCCCAGAACTGGGATCCCTGACTATGACTCCCATTGCGATCAACCCTTGCTCAGAAGGCACAAAGAAGAGGAGAGCTTATAGAGTTCTCTGCCTCTCTTTGCGTGCACACACAGAGGCCTGGCACAAACTGCCTTGAATGCTCTGTATTGCTCAGTTAGTTCACTATACTCCTGGTATCGTCATCATTAGGAGCACTACCTGTATTGGTTATACCACTTACTTCAAGAGGGAGAAATGAGAAACAATTGCCGCTTAAAAAAATGTATTCTTAGAATATGGCTAGTACACATGGGCTTATAGCTTCTTTGCGATAAGTTGCCAATTCATATATATTTATAGTAGGCCTAATTGTCAGATCTGATCTGTCACTTTTTGCCTCTTAACTCATCTATCTTCCAGGGAGTCTGCCCTGTAAAGTACTTTGAAATGCTGCTTAAAGTGATAAAAAAAATCAGGAAATAATAGTAGCATTACTCTACATTCTCTCCTCAAAATTAGCTCAAAGTCAGATATTGGCCATTAACTCCTTTGACCTGCTCATCTTTGAAAGACAGGTGGAAACTGAAAGTAGGACCTAAGACTCTTTAATATCTTCAGCACTGACATAATCTTAATTGTTTTCTCCCTTTCTAAAAAGACATAAATGGATTTTAGAGTGTAGGTTATAGAAAAACTATATTTTCAGGATAAGCCAAGTGATCATAAAACCAGCCTCAGAAATCCCCCAGCAGTAAACCAGTATTGGGTAGTAGTCATAACGATAAAAAAAGTGATTTAGATTTTTTTTAACTCAAACAAATATATACATTCAAGCCCGAGCTATATCCTGTGCTTAGCTATAAAGTGATGGGTTCAAATGCTAATTGAAGGATGAGATACTACAAGTCTAAAATTCAAACAAAGATCCATTTTGATAAAAGTGTGAACCAATATAACAAAATGGGATGTTTACAAAGCAGATTGGAAGCCTCAGGGGATTATTATGGATATACAGAACTTTTCGATTCTAAGTCACCAGTTCACACTCAGACCAGGGCAGATGTGACAACTCTCACTTGCTTTGCTTTGCTTTCTTTCTTTCTAAATCCCAAATACTATCTGCTCTCTTCATGCACCCATCACATGGCAGGGCTGTTGTAGCTCTCAACCTTTCCAGATTACTGTACCCCTTTCAGGGGTCTAATTTGTCTTACATACCCCCAAGTTTCACCTTACTAAAATCAACTTGCTTACAAAATCAGACATAAAAATACAAAAGTGTCAGAGCACACTATTACTGTAAAATGGCTGACTTTCTCACTTCTCCCATATAATTATAAAATAAATCAATTGGAATATAAATATTGTACATACATTTCAGTGTATAGTATATAGAGCAGTATAAACAAGTCATTGTCTGTATGAAATTTTAGTTTGCACTGACTTTGCTAGTGCTTTTTATGTAGCCTGCTGTAAAACTAGGCAAATATCTAGATGAATTGATGTACTCCCTGGCAGACTCCTGCATACCCCCTGGGGTATGCCTACCCTTGGTTGACAGATACTGTGTTACAGTGTCAGGAACTTGTGTCAACAAACAATAACTTGTGATGATGTGCAATGTATGAGGCTGACTTCCACCAATAAATAAGGACACCAGTGCACAGGAGACAACTCATAGACTTTAAGGTCAGAAGGGACCATTATGATCATCTAGTCTGACCTCCTGCACAACGCAGGTCACAGAATCTCAACTGAGCCACAAGGACCTGCAGTTCTCTTTGCCCACTCAAAGCCTCTCTGAATGAACCTGCTAGGGAAGCAGTCAGGGAAAACATTCAGTTAAATCTACTTTAAATTATATCAAAAGCTCACTACCTTTCTGATCCAAAGCCCCCTCAAGTCAAAGAAAGTCTTTCCATTGATTTCAGTAAGCTTTGGATCAGGCCCTATGGTAATACTACTAAGCAGAGCTGATCGAAAAAGTATCTGATCATGTAATCATACATGTGCACAAATGGAGTGAATTGAGGTTTCTTGGACAACCTTAACTCTGGCATTTCCTAACTACTGTGTGCTAGAGATTTTGCAAGCGTAACATTCTTTTATTTTTATTTTCTTATCTAAGAGAGAGAGGGAAAGAGATCGAGAAAGGATAGCAGATGAAAGGGACAGAGACATGTTTCATAAGATACAGTATGGTTGGCTGCCTTTGTTTATAACACTTTTATTTTGGGGGTTTAATTATGTGGTTAGCTAATGTCTTAAGACTTGTTGTTGTATATGGCTGTAAGTTTGATATATTAAAACTGGTTACATTTTTAATCCATTATTTGTGATTTTTGGAGGTGGGGGAAGTGGGTGCGGATCAGGAAAAAATGCACCAAATTCCTTTCTCGTTTAAATGAACAGAACACCACCGATGCTGCTCCTACTTCCAGCAGCAAAGAAGAGCTATCTAGGAGCGGAATTTCTGTCCCCCAGAACAAGTCAGAGCCAAGAAGCCCAGGAAGGTAGACAGATGAGCAAGCAAGAAACCAGACAGGCAGGCCTATATCTCAGTGGATACTCTTGTCGGCTGTCTCAGCTGAGAGGCCAAGGACTGAATGGACCTGGAGACTCAATTACTTTCCACCTTCTTGAGATGGTCCCTTCTGGTCAGGGGTGAGACATTATGGCTCGAATATGTTGGGAAAGCTTGTGCTGTTACTGCCTTCCCTATATCTCTTCTGCAGGAGAGGAAGTATGGTCCAGTGGTTACGGAACTACCTTAGTACTTGGGAGACCCATGTGCAATTCCATACTTTGCTACAGACTTTCTGTGTGAATTGGGTAAGTCACTTAGCCTCTCTGGGTATGTCTACACCGCAGCTAGAAGGTGTGATTCCCAGCCTCGGTAGACTGGCATGCTAAAAATAACAGTGTGGATATTACACTACAGGTGATGGCATGAGTTAGCCTCCTGAGTTTGGACCCAGGGGACTGGGCAAGCTTGGACTCAGATGGCTAACCAGTGCCACAACATCCATGCTTCTAATTTTAGCACATTAGCTCAAGCTGAACTAGTATAAATATGTCTCCACAGGCTGGGAATCACATATTTGAGCTGCAGTATAGACATACCTTCTGTGTCCCAGTTCTTTATCAGTGAAATAGGTATAATAGCGCTGCCCTACCTCACATGGATGCTGTGAGAAAAAATACAAAAAAGCTTGAGGCACTCAGGTACTACAGTAGTGGGTGCCATATAAGTACCTAAGATAGATTGACGTCCTTGTAACTATGTACATTTGTCTCCAGAATTGTCAGGTACCTCAAAAGCACTAATTCATATAAAGAAAGACGATACAAATACCAACATTTGTATAGAAGAAGCTTTTTTTATCATTAATCCTATAAACACCTTTCACAAGCCTACATATGATTTTAAGGACTTGAGCTTATTATCTTGTCTTTACTGTAAACTCATTGTTTTTGTGCCACACAGAGTTTTACCAAGAGGCATTACATCTATGCTAGCAGCAGGTCTGTGGATATTCATATGGCAGGCAGGAGGTAGGTGTTTACTGGTGACATTGCTTGCTTTCTCTAAGGGAGAATATGGAACAAAAATAAAATGTAGAATGACTTTGCAGTATTAAGCTGATGCCTCAAGATGGTAATTAAACCTAGCGGTGGAAGTGGTGATTTATGAGCAATGCCTGTTAAGGTGTTAATGAAAACATCCCATTAAAAACAAGAAGTAGAATTTAGGTCTTTGTCTACACTAGGGTTTTTAGACACTGGTGTAACTCCACCAAAGTAGCTTGAGACCCAAACCCAAAGCTTGATCTGCATATTGTAGCTGTCTCCTTTCTCTGACAGAGCTAATCAGCCAAAGACCTTAGCTATCAACTACAAACTTTATCAGGTGTGAAATCTGGATCTGAATTTTGCTCCTTGAACCTAGCACTAGTATAAGGGCTTGACTACATTGATGATTTTAACCACTGATAAAGCTGCACCAGTGACAGTGCATGACACTGATGTAAATTGTGATATGCACTGATATAGTGCATCCTGATTTCTATATTCTCTTTGTACACAGTGATTTTATTTGGCCATAAAATTTCTGTGGGGCAGAAACCATCATTTCAATATAGGCATAAACTAGAGCTAGTCAGAAAATAGGGGGTTTATCCTCCATGGAAAATTATGACCCAAATGAATTTATTTAGTTTTCAGTTTTGTTGAAATTTGCAATGGAAAATTGACTTTTAGGAAAAATATATCGAAAACTGAAATTGTTTGATTCAAAATGGTACCACTGTGCCTCATGGGAGTTATAGTTCGGTGCCACATGCTCTCATTCTCTTCGCTCGGCTGGACTCTGTGGTGACACTACATCTCCCTTGATGCACTGTTTTCTCCCCTCTTGGTGAGGGGAGGGAGTTCATTGTAGTAGTTCCTGGCTTCATCGAGGGAGTTGTAATTTGGCTAGAGAACCTGTTCCATAGGGAAGAATGGGAGTGGATGGCACCCAAACTAGAGCTCCTATGAGGCACACTGGTGCCCCTCTGAATTGAAATATCTCCATTTTCAGCTTAAATATTTCAGTGTGTGGTTGAGAACTGAAGACTTCTCAGCTTTTGAATGGTCTGTTTTTCAACAAAAGATTAATGGTTTTTCCATGGAAAACACACTTTTTGTGAAAATGTTGTTTAATTGGAAACCCCATTTTCCATCAGAAAAGTTTCTATGGAAATTTTTCAACCAGCCCTAGTGGGGGCAGTAACTAGCACAATGGTGCCGTGCTCCTTGACTGGCATCTCTGAGCACTGCCATAGTACAAATAAATAATAAAGAAGAAGAAGAAGAAGAAAATCAGCATTTTGACACCTAATTTCAGCCACAAATTATCTAACCTATTTTCTTCTCAAGTGCTAATGTTCTATATTATTTCGCAACCACCAAATATTCTTCTATTTTCAAATCTGTATTAAAAACTGAACACCTAGCAAAAGAGACTTAATTCACTGGTTCCCAATGATTTATCAATAAATGTGTTTAAATTATATTTGGGGTGGTAGGGAAGGAAAATGCTGTGCTTGCAGAAATAAAAGCTACATTAAACTACTTTATTTTTTACTTCATTTTCCATATAGTAGAGTTCATATATTAATTCCTTTTATCAGGGCAAAACTGATGTTATCTCCCCTTTGCTACAAAAATTAAAGCCATTCTTAAAGTGACCTGAGACACACCATAGTGGAAAGGTATCTATTAGATAAAGTTAAATGAAAAGCAAGAAAGATTTCTCTGTATAATCTTGCCTCTTACCAATGACTTGGACAGATCTTTTCAAACACTAAAATGAAAGGACTTGCAGTTTCTGAGGTTTTCTAGGTTCACTTACAGTACCTGAAAAAAACTGCCAAAGTAGAAAAGTATCTAAAAGGATAGAAGATCAAATTTATTTTCTCATACAAGGACTCTTTTTGCTACTGGTCATAAAAGCTAAGAAGCAAACCTTCAACAAAATATCAAAAGAAGCCATAAACAGCCCCTACGTTTCAGGTCAATTTTACAAACTGAAATCAGTTTCCCACATCCATGTAAAACAAGCTGCAGAATGTGGATTTTAGGAGTTAGAATTTGATTTGCGCAAACTCTCCCCCTCCATTCTTTTCCTCCTTCCACAGGGAGCAAATCTTATTTAACTCATTTCTATTTAAAACATGACCCAATGTTTTATTCCTCATTTGATTTATGGAAAGAATCAAATAAATATCAAACATTTGGCAAAATAGAGAATAATTTCTGACCCCATTGTGAAATATGTGTTTTACGACTAGTTATTATATTATTTTTGTTATTTAATAATAATTAACAGGAAAGATTCACCCTCTTTTGTATCAACAAAATGAAGGGACTCTAGATCCAGCATTTGTGCTTTGGGAGAGCAGAATGTGGGGGAATGTTGGATGTTTTGCATAGTGCCCCCATTCCCGTTTATTCCATATAAGCTCCTCTGCTACATGCGCTGCAGGATTTTGTCAATGAGGCTAAGGCAGGAAGGGATGGAGCAATGGACCAGGCACTTTCTGCAGCATTACCCCCTACTGTGCCATCAGATTTCCAATTGGGAAATCAGGACTTCATGCCATTAGTTAATGCAGTTTCAAACAGCATTACCTCCCATTGGACCCCTCTGCAGATGCATCTGTGTATACAGGACTAGGACTTCACTTTGTCACGTATCCTGAAGACCCAAAGGAATAAGAAGCTGCATCCAGTACCCTCTCTGCACACCTCAAACAGACCACCTGCTCAGAGGGTGGGAAGGGGGTTAGATGTAGGTAGGAGGCATCAGATTGTAAAGTTTTGGGGTGTTTTTCTCATATCTTGCTTCAGTTTATAATTTCTCTCTTTCTTTATATAGATATAGATAGTTAAGATGCTTAGGCACCGTTGAGTATTAGATGCTAAGAAATGTAAAACTGTAATTATTATTTTTATTACACTTCTATTGTGATGTGCCAGGGTATAAGAGCCACTGATACAGAAGGAATGATTATTGGGAGTTGTAAGCCCCAGTCTTTTATTGGGATCTGTTAGCAACTCCTTCAATGGGACACCGTATGGGCAAAAAAAGTTTGTGCTCTGAGATCCCAATGCATTATCAGCGCCTTCAAATTTGTAACACCATAATTGTGTAATGGCGAATTCAACTGATAATCACAACATTTGTTTTTGTTCTTTAAACTGTGTAACACATTTTATCCCCCCAAAATCTCAAAATTCTTTACACACTTAAAACAATGAAGTAATACAGGTATCACAGTTAGTACTGAAATGCAGTCACTTTGGGGGATGGAATATGATCATTTTTTAAAAACAGTGCACAGCAATTACAATGTATTGCTTAGATTTCAGTTGTGCCCAGAATGAGATGGGTGCTTTCCAAAGAGAGGAAGACAAAAATCTTTCTCCAATGAACATACAGTTTAAATGCCACAGAAAAGTTTAGGGCAGGAAGGGAAGGAAACTGTACATTTTAAACTATGGGAGAGATTTTTTTTTAACAGGCAATATACAAGAGTACAATACAGTCACTGGAGAATTCTAATGCTTTGTAGATTAAGATTAGATTCAGAAATAGCAAAAATGGAGCTCACACAGTTTGGTTAGGGATGGGGCAAAGTGTGTACTCCCCTACATACAGAATAGGTTTTTGCTATACAAGGCTCATTCATAGGAAAATCAGTCACAAAAAGACAGGTATGCTTTTTCTGCATTAAGCACTAACACTGTCTTCATGACACAATGAGTTCTTGATAAACAGAATTATTTTAAATAGCATTATAAAAGTAACCAGTTTACCTCATTGTCTTTCAAAGGGGCACAGATATTTTCAAGGTGGTGCACATGAATTACATACCAGTCTAATGATCATGCAGTGCATTGATAATTTACCCCTAAATGGTTTCTATTATAACCAGCTAGTCAATTTCCATGTCATAGTGAGGCATACCTGAATAAAGGGAGGGCCAGATGCTCCTCTCACTTACACCAGTTTAACTCCAATGACCTCAGTGGAATCTCCTGATTTACACCAGTGTAAGTGACAGGAGAATCAGATCTGGTGTGGATAATGGGTTATGGTGCATTTGTGATCAACTCAGAGTACCCGTCCATTAAGGAACAATGTACAAAATTTATTTTATTGTGTCACGTGACCATCCTTGTTCTGTCTTGTTTCTCTAAGAAGGAACAGTCCAAATCTGGAGAAATGAAACTAGTTCAGACATTTTTAAAGCACCCAAACCATGAGCATATATAGAGGAAAAGTGGAGAAATAGAGAATGCGGCTACTACTACTTAGCAATTTCCACCCAAAGACTTCAATGTGATTTACAAACGTGAATGATGAGAGAGACAAGGTGGGTGAAGTAATATCTTTTGCACATATAGGCATATGTGAGCTAGCTTTAATCTAGCTAGCACAAGTACTGACAGCAGGGAAGCCCTGACAGCATGGAATTCAGTACCTACCCAGGGTACGGGGAAGGCTTCCCTGTGGAAGCCCATGCTGCAGCAGCAGCTTCAATGCAATCGGTACTTGCCCTAGTCAGTTTAAAGCTAGCTTGGGTATGTGTATATGTGCTGCAATCCCGCCTTCCATTGCTGTGGCGCCATACCCAAGGAAGGAGCCTGATTTTCAGAAGTGCTGAGCATTTAAAATTCCAATTAGTCAATGTGTGTTGGGTGCTTCTGAAAACCTGGCTATAGGTATACCAGATTGGAGAGCCCAAAAATGGAGGCACCCAAACTTCTGAAAACGTTCACCTAAGTAAGCTGCCAGACGTTACATAGAAACTGTATCATGGCCAGGGAAAGAACCCAGTGTGACGGGTTGCATCACAGAAACCCCATTGGCGCTGCCAACTGATGTGCCAAGACTACTTCTGCCCCTGCTTTCCCTGACAGCTTGGGACTCCAGAACCCTGCTTGGTTATGGCTTGCTGGCCACAAACACAGACCCAAGTCTGAACCACGTCCCACAAACTGCAGGCTTAACTGAAAGCAGCTTAAGAAGTGTTCCTGTCTTTAACACTCAGATGCCCAACTCCCAATGGGGTCCAAACCCCAAATAAATCCATTTTACACAGGGTAAATTCATAAATTGTTCACCCTCTATAACACTGATAGAGAGAGATGCACAGCTGTTTGTCCCCCCTCCCTGCCCGGTATTAATGCATACTCTGGGTTAAATAATCAGTAAAAAGTGATTTTATTAAAACAGAAAGTAGGATTTAAGTGGTTCTAAGTAGTAGCAGACAGAACAAACTGAATTACCAAGCAAAATAAAATAAAACATGCAAGTCTATGCCCAATACAGTAAGAAAACTGAATACAGATAAAACTTCACCCTCAGAGGTGTTCCAGTAAGCTTCCTTTTACAGACTAGTCTCCTTCTAGTCTGAGTCCAGCAATCACTCACAGGGGCGGCTCCAGGCACCAGCATGCCAAGCACGTGCCTGGGGCAGCAAGCCGTGGGGAGCGCTCTGCGTGTCACCGAATCTGCGGGACTGGGGACCTCCCGCAGGCAAACCTCCGAAGGCAGCCTGCCTGCCATGCTTGGGGTGGCAAAATACCTAGAGCCGCCCCTGATCACTCACACCGCCTGTGGTTACTGTCCTTCCAGTTTTTTTCAGGTATCCTTTGAGGGTGGAGAGGCTATCTCTTGAGCCAGCTGAAGACAAATGGAAGGATCTCCCAGGGGTTTAAATAGACTTTCTCTTGTGGGTGGACACCCCTCCCTCCTCCTGTGTAGAATCCCAGCTACAAGATGGAGTTTTGGAGTCACATGGGCAGGTCATATGTCCATGCATGACTCAGAACTTACAGGTAGCAGCCATGGTTCACATGCTACCTTGAATGTTCTCAAGTAGATTTCTTATGTGGATTGGAGCCTTCCAAGATCCACTGTCCATTAAGTGTTTCTTGACTGGACACTTAACTTGCAAATTCCTTTCTAAAGAAGCTGCCCAAATGCCTTACTAAGGCTATTTAAAATCAAACCAGTACACAGCCAATATGCATAACTTTGAGTACAAAAATGACACATGCCTACAAATAGGATGAATATATTCAGTAGATCATAACCTTTACATAGATATGTTACATGGCATATGTAGCATAAAACATATTACAGTTATGTCATATGTACATTCATAAGCATATTCCCATAAAGCATTGTGGGGTGCAATGTCACACCCAGATCTTCTGACTCCCAGTCATAAGCCTTAACCACAAGGCCATATATCCTTCTTTTTACAGTACAGTGATTGAAATAGGGCCATTTTATAATTTGATCGACAATTATTACGCAGGATGGCACAAACTGTCTTAATAAGGATGGTGTGATCAGCAAATGATAAACTAGTTACAAATGTCCATACCCAGCTGTGGCCTCCACTATCTTTCATATTATGGATAAGTTCACCATATCTGTATATATTAGTCTCTCTGTGTAACAGGCAATACTTCAAACTGGGCAGGAAAGGGTGTTCGGACAAAGCCTGTATTCGGTCAGTGTCACTAACAACTGTGGAAAATGTCTGTCTTGCACTTGGCTGGTTTACTTGTAAACTATACTATCTGCACTAGGGAAAACATGTATAAGTCTCTTGTAGGCTGCAAAAGTATGTGGTGCTATTGTTTTAATGGCCTCAATTGCCAAGATTCCACAGCCAACTAGAGATGGGTGTCAGATCGCTACACAGAATCTCCAGTACCTCCGGAGCTGGGAAATAGAATCTGTGCAAATGGAAACAAGATAAAACATAATCAAGGGTATCCTTAACATTAAGACAGGGTGTGAATCAAATATTGCAAGACAAATATACCTCAAGCAGCTTCATAACTAGTTTTTTGACCTCAGCACCTGGTTACTAAGCCTCTTGTGTACAACTGCCCTTAATATGCAGAATTTAAATAACCCAGTTGTTTGCATGTACCCAACTGCAGGTGGATTTATATCACTGGGGGCCGTTTGCATGGATGGAGGAAATAGATGGCCTTATATGTGTAGGATGAATTATTTTAACATGTTAATAGCTCATATCCTTCTCACCCCTTCAATTGGCTGCATGTTTTGGAAATAGAGGGTGCTCAGTAGCTCTCAGCATCAGACCCTAACTACTGCTACTTGCCTCAGAGTTTAAATGATCGTTGCCTGAAAAATGACATTTAAATATGATAGAGAAATGAAAAAATCCCCATCTTTGGAGGTAGTTAAGTTTTGACTGGACAGAGCACCAGAAAATATTAGAATGAACAAGAATAATTCTGCCCTAGCAGGCAGATGGACTAGGTAAATGAATCAGTCTTTTCTGTAACTAATTTCTATGACTGTATGATGGGACACTCTGCGAACTAGTGATTTACAACTATAATTTCTAAATCAGTACAACACTGTGTATGTGCGTAAACCAAGATTTCAGATCACCTTACAGAATGTGCGCAAATACATCATCACTTTGCTTGTTAGTGTATTGCAATTAGGATATAAACCTGGCACGAACACAAGCTGGCACAATTTTGTACCCTTAAGATGATTTGCCCCAGAAATGATGGCCAGTGCAGTCCAATGCATCACTTAAGTGGTGTATAGACCTTGTTTCATCCCTCAGCACAGGGGGAGATTTTCTCCCAAGTTAGGATCGTTCCCTTGTCTTCAAGATATTTCCATTTGACTACTAAGAAACTACCACTCTGAGGACCAGATCTTCAATTGTAGTGTAGTTCTTCAGTGTTGTTCTATTGTCTCCAGTGAAACTGTGCCAGTTTTCACTAGTGGAGGCTTTGGGGTGAAACCCTTGTTCCCATTAAGTTACTAGGAATTTTGCTTTTTGACTTCAATGGGGCAAGAAGAGGTCTTTTTTTTTTAAGAATGAAGTGATGCACACAGCACCATGCAATATGCAAGTTGTAGTTCCTTTTATGGAAAGAGTATGAAGTTCTTCAGACCATGCACATCCTGTTATCTTGTGATTGCTTTCAAAGTGCTCATAAAACAAAATATAAGATAAGTCATGTTAATGATGCATAGAAATTTTTGTCATTTACAAACATGTTAAACTGAAATTAACCTTTAAAATATCTTTAAAATGATAAAAACCCACCGTGGTCTAATTCTGCATCAGATAACACATGGAAGGCTTTGCATTTTAAGACCACTTTTAGTCTGTGATCATATTTTTTAATGAAGAGGTCCACGTAAAACCAAAATGACAATGGACATTTAACAGGAAAGGACCGAAGCAATAAATGTCCAAAGAACAGCTGGATCCTGTTCAGAAGGCATGAGTGTGGAACATAACTGACAGAGTCTTAATGCCTCTTCATTTTGCACAAAGCTATAGTAAAAGTGAGGCATCCTCTGGAAACTATCGCATGCTGAATGTGACTCATCTGTAGCGGAAAGAATGACATTTTATTTTAACGGTACAGAACTGAAACTGATTCATATATAGGGACTCTCAGAAATTAGAGACAGAAAAGCACATCCCACTACAGTCAGTGACAGTTTTCCCATCTACTTCAACAGCAGTTGGTTTGGACATGTATGATGAAAGCATGACCCCACTGAAGTCAATGGCAAAACTCCCATTGATTTAACTTGGGCCAAGAATCAGGATTTCACACCGAGAGTTCTAGGGCATAGCTAGTATTTTAGGGTATTTAGGACATCATAATATCTAGTATCAAGACAAGCTTAATATTTGGCATACAAATATATTTGCTCATTCGGTTATTAGTTAGGTATAAGGCACTAGGGGGCAGATTCCCAGATGGTATTGTCATAGCTCCATTGAAGTCACCAGCTGAAGATCTCCCCTAGGTATCATACATCTAGTCCATCTCCATGTGCCAGTGCAAGATTGCTCACAATAAAGTATATTTCTCGTGTTTTGTCCTATTCTGTTTGAAACACCTTGAGTGAGTGGCCTTCCACAATCTAATAGATCTCAATCACAGACAGGTTTTCCTGATAGCTTATGTATTTATAAGTTTATTTTTGTGTAGGTCAACTTGCTCTCAGTCCACATTACACATTTAACAGGCAAAGAAAAGTTACCACCAACTGGCAACACGCCAGATTCAGCCCACTTCTTGAAGTCCCCACAAAAAAATTATGTTTAGGTGCATTTCCAAACCAGGAGAACACTAAATCATAGAATCACAGATTATTAGGGACCCTCAAGAGATCATCTAGTCTAACTCCCCTGCTCAAAGCAGGACCAATCTCCAAATACCTAAATGGCCCCCTCAAGGATTGAACTCACAATGCTGGTTTAGCAGGCCAATACTCAAGCCACTGAGCTATTTCTCCCCGCTACATGAAACAACTGTGCCTTCCAATGTACACTGAACAATCCAAAACTTGGATGCTGCAGAACAATTAGAAGAAATGAATTAGAGGGTTATTAAGAATAACCTGCTTGTGGGTGACAGGTAGGATTTGACAACCAAAGCATCTTAACTGCCGGTCTGAAGCTGTTGAATATATAGGGGGAGATTCTGCTACAAATCATCATAGTATGACAAGTTAAACCAAATGAAGATCTGCTCCAGAGCCTTTGAAGTTGTGAAATGTACATCGACCTCTTTTTTGTTTTAATTAAAATAATTATTTACCAGATTTCAGGTATTAATGAGACAGTATCAATTTGAATGCTTTTAAATGAACTCCTTTTTAAAAATTCCAGTTTCTGTTAGAATTCCCTTTATCTTTTCTTTTTAAACTCCATTTTTAAAACTAGCAAGGGTTTTTCTCCAACCCTGTAAATATATGTAAAGGTGGTTTGAATAAAAGAGGGGTCAATCTCACTCCATTGAAGTCAATGGAAGTTTTGCCATTGACTTTTGTGGGAGCAGGCTCCAGCCCAAATGTCTCATACCGAGAAACATTTACACACACAAGTAACTTTACCCATGTGAGCAGCCCTACTGAACTCATAGGAGAACTCAACATATGGCAGAATCAAAGCCTATAGGCAAAAGATTGGGTCCACAAGTTTCCACTTATGTGCTTCTGTTTATATCTCATTGCTTCCACTAATTTGGCTCCAAAGCATAAAGTAAACTCTGTGATATAAATGACATAATTTAATGTGACTAAGAGATGTACAGATGGCACAACATTGCCTCTGCTGTGTGGAGAGGTCAGACAGCAATTGGCTATAACACAAACTACACTAATATGGAGCTACAAGCTGCCAGATCGGGGTCCCTCTTACTAGCAGT
Source organism: Mauremys reevesii (assembly GCF_016161935.1). Classification (NCBI taxonomy): domain Eukaryota; kingdom Metazoa; phylum Chordata; order Testudines; family Geoemydidae; genus Mauremys; species Mauremys reevesii. The sequence goes on from NC_052623.1 coordinate 246,444,163, forward strand.
CTATACTATGTGACGTAATCAAGCATGCAGCTGCTTTCTCAAGCTGTAGTTAAGCATGTTAAAGCGACACCATTGTGAAGTTTAGGCTCAACATTTCAGTTTTGTTTAACAAAACTATATTTATTAGAAATGTTTTAACAATTTTATTAAAAAAGAGTTTGAGAAAACGGGGGGAGGGGGGGAGATTTGTCCAGATTTAAACATAAATAACTTATGTGTTTGCCAATCATACCAGAGCATTTTGTTAGTGCATTAGAACTAGTGAAAGAGAACTGTGTAGAATCAAAAATGAAACCAGTCTACTTCCATTATCCAAGCCAAAAGGAAGACAGAAAGTTAATAATTCAGTTAATGCAGATAAGTAAATTAGGTGAGTACATTTCATCCACTTTTGAATATCAAAGGTGTTATTAGTAAAATCAAGAAGGAAATGTGCTTATAACAATTTTAGATATTTAGCTAGGCTGCATCCCTTTATATTTTATTTTAAATTGAGTGGATGTAACAGTCTTTCACTATAAAAGTTGTATGTTAAATGAATACATAAACCAATTTATTAATCCATCTATATAAAGATAAGATCTTGATCCACACACTGGCCCCTTTGTATCTTTCTGGTAAAGTAAAAGAGTCTTAACCCTGCCTTAAACGTGCAGCTGAAGATTCCTCCACCACAGGGCAACACTCAGATGGAGTAGGGCTGGTGCACCCAGTAGGGTACATGCAGAGGGCAGAAGGGGCAGACCATACTGCACTCCATTGATCTGAAGTCAGTATAAAGGGCTTTAGGGGGCCACTATGATTCAGATCCACAAAGGGACTTAGGGATTGCAACACCTAACTTTTGGTACCTTGAAAATCACCGGGATCCACAAAGCCTAGGTTAGGTCCCTAGACTCCTTGTACAATACATGGGTGAGAGATATACATCTATGAATGGGTCCATGCTAGGCAGGGAGCCTCCTGAGCTAACCAGTGGCTAATGTGGATGAGAGGGATGTGTCCTAAGCCCCACCCCTCTCATGGAGTTAGGTGCCTAAGTCTGGGCTGCAGATAGGCCTCTCTCTCTCTGCTAGTGATGTCTTAGGAAATGATGCCTCCCTTGTGATGCTGGCAGTCTAAGGGCCAGCTCATGCCAGAGCCTCAGGCCAATTCACTTGTTTATTAGTCCAGATCAAAGCAATTGTTGAATGCATAAGAGTGTACAGGCACATACCCCTGTAACCAAATAACCATCAAACATGAAAGCAGCCTTGTGGAATGCAAATGAACAACTTTAACAGAAAAGTGCTAATTTCAAAGCAAGTGACCTTTGTGTGAGATGATCCAAGGTCAAAGACTCTAAGTCATCCAAGTCGCTCACTGCCATCAAAGGAAAAGCCCATGTAGGTAGTGACAGTCAGCTTGTTTTCTGTGAGAAGAAGCTATAAGTATGGATTCAAGGAAGGATCCTGCATCTCTGGATTCTTTGGACTCTTACAGGAAATTGTACCAGATGCAAAGGAGAGATCCCCAGGGACAATCTGGGTACCCTGAAAAGACTTTTCAATAACTGGCAGTTTATTACATCACTGCCACCTTTTGGAATTACAAACTGACTCACCTGTTAATATATTTTATCTGCTTTAACCTCTCAATAACTCTCATTTCCTTTTCTTAGCTAATAAACCTTTAGTTATTTTACTATAGAATTGGCTATCAGCGTTGTCTTTCACCTAAGATCTGGAGTACCAATTGATCTGGGGTAAGTGACTGGTCTCTTGGGATTGGGAACAACCCGATGTGGTGTGATTTTAGGTTTAAATGACCTTTTATCACAAAGTCCGGCTTGTCTGGGTGGCAAGATAGACTGGAGAGTCTGAGGGTCTGTCTGTGATTCCATGGTAAGACTGGTATAGTGCACATTTGTTACTGGCTTGGTGAAATCTAATTCTAGAACACACCACCAGCTTGGGCTGTCTGCCCTGTTTTTGGACAGTCTGCTCCAAGGTAGGCACTCACAGCCACACCAGACAGCATGACAATTACGTTTTACTGTTAGACCACGTGCCAGGGATGTTGAAGATGCAGGTTCAATTCACCCCCTTTCAGCCTAGTGGGAGAAAGGATTTGAACAAGGGTCTCCCATGCCAGCGCCCTAACCAATGTGCTATTGAATATTCTAGTGAGGGCCTGTTGAAGCTGTTCCATTTTGTGCAAATATCTAAACAGTTATTGGGTCAGAGAGAGAGAATGTCTCTATAGCCCAGGGGCTAGGGGGTGTACTTAGGTTCCAGTCCCCCTGCTCCAAGACTATTTATTTATTATCCCAAATGGAACAGCTTCAACAGGAGAGATTGAGGGAGCCTTACATCAGGTTCAAGTGATCATGCAAGAATCATAGCTTACATTTTTAAAAAAAGTGTCAGAGAAAAGCTTGAAAATGGTCAAAAATAAATCCAGAAGATAAATAAAAATAATCAGTTCTGGATTCTTTTTAAACTAATCTCATGATTTCCTGGGGCCTGATTCATGCTTTTGAACAGCTGGACTTGGCAGTACTGACCTAGAGGCAAGTACCCGCATACTTGGTTGAAGTTCCTGTTTGAAAGGTGGCCCTTTTCCTATCACTATAATGAGCAAAATCATAACCTGGGTGAAGCTTTGTGCCCTCTGTTATGCAGGAGCTCAGACTAGATCATACCAGACGCTTCTGGCCTTAAAACCTATGTAAAACCTAACTCGGAACACTATCAGACACTGCTGAAGATTGGATTCAGGGCCAATCTTTGCAGCTTAGCCTCATCCCCTTTTAGCACTGGCCTACAGCACTTTCTGACTCTCCAAACAAATTCACCTTTGCCCTGAGAACAAGCAGGCGAGACTTCAATCCCAAGCATTTAAAAATAAAAAAGGGGGTGAATAGCTGGGTGAAAATCTTTCCACAGACATTTGCTAGACTTGTTAGATGAATTCACATCAGCCATGCTTGCACCTTTCTATGTTCAATTTCTGCAAACCCTCAAGAAATGAGTACTGCTCTTACCAAGGTTTGCAGATAGTGAATTTCAAACTGGACTTCCCTGAATAGTCATGCAAAATGCATTTTGAATTCATGCCTGAGTTATTCATGCCAGGAGGGCTTGCAGGATCATCCAATCATTGACAAGAAGCTATACCAAGTGACTTATCTGACCAATCAGAACTAAACACAGATCTAATTTCAAATCTTCAGTCTCAAATATTCTCTGTGAACTGTTTGTAATAGGTAGAAAAAGTCAAGAAAAATTCATTTGTCAGATCAACTTAAATGATGAATACTCACTTGAGGAAATCCTCATCTATTTATGGGTATACCAGATAGTGCTAAACTCCTCAAGAGATGGTGGAGTGGAATTCTAAGAGCTTGTCTTCACTACCGGGGAGATCGACACTGCTGCAATCGATGCAGTGGGTGTCGATTTAGCAGGTCTAGTGAAGACCCACTAAATGACAGCAGAGCGCTTTTTGGTTAATACAGGTACTCCATTGGAATGAGAGGAATAAGGTAAGTCGATGCTGTCGATGCAGCGCAGTGAAGACACTGGGGTAAGTCGACTTAAGCTACGTTGACTCCAGCTGTGTTATTCACTTAGTTGGAGTAGCATAACTTAGGTCAATTTACCCCGGTAGTGAAGACAAACCCTAAGTGTAGCACACGCTGCTTCCTATGAAAAGGACTAGTAAGGCTGCTCTTCTGTGCATTACCTCAGAGGCAGTTTGACTACCTGAACGCCAAGACAACCAGAATGCCTTTAGCTGCTACAAAGCAGCTCCTCAATTCACCACCCCAATGACCACCGTGGCTGGTATAGCTATATGATAAATCCACAAGGGCCAGATTTTGCCCTCATGCCCCTGTCCTACTGGGGAAGCTACTTCTTAGCACAAGGTGGCAGAATCTGGCCCATAATTAGCATCATATCCCTTTTTAGCTGTTCATTTGTGAAATCCATCACATACCCTTACCTTCAGGCAGAAGGCAAAGACACTCTCTGCAAGTTCCTTGTGCTACTCTGAGCCATCAGTGTAACATTATCATATCCTTTGTTTCACCTTAAGCCAGAAACTACTCAAGCTAAATGCCAGCCTTTACAGTGTTTCAAATTTAGAATCTTTTGGAGGAGGTTGCTCTCACAGTGCATTAGCCTGCTGCATGGCTTGATTAGCAATGCTCTTTCTGAGTGGTATATTTACTCCCATGAGCACTTTATCATTTATCATACTTATGTTCATTTTACTCTTATCCCAATTGTGGCAGCTTTCATGTAAAACGAGGGGGGGGTGAAAACAAGATTAATTCCTACTTAGTACACCTTTAATGCCACACACGCACTTCAGAGGCAAACACGTGCCCTGTATCCTTTTTATGTTTGGCCTTTTTGGTTTCCTCATCAGAATTATCTGACTGTAAATACTAGACAGAGCTGTGGGAAAATAGAAAGCAATGTAGAAATCAGCATATTCACCAGAGAACAGAGAGGAACAATGGAAATTCAGGCCAACCATCTGGCATGAAGCAACGTTCCATATCAAAGGCACCCACTGGAAAAACCCACTGGCGAGATATATTGTAATTTTGGGGCACAGTAATGTTGACATTCTGTTTTGTAGGTTATCTACTCTCAGCTCGGACAGATCATTGGAATGTAATCCAACAAAGATATACACGTTCTTTTCAATTCATCTGACGGGAAGAACTCACACAGGCTGCCTTTATGCAAAACTGCTTTTCTTGGCCTCCCATGGGTCAGATTGGTCTCCCCCAAGGGTGCAGAGGGGAATGCAGAAGGACCATATTGGTTCTATAATATGAGGATACAGGATTCAGAAAGATGATTGGGCATCAAGGAGCACAATTCTAGGGAGACTCCCTGCACCCCTTCATGCAGATGGAGATTTCAGAGCAGGCTGGGGAAGAACTAGATACACTGCTCTGCCAAGCAACTTTGCCTAGAATAAGGAAGACTAACAGATGTGAAAACTGCTGCAGACCAGAGGCAGCAGTAATACCTTGACAGTACTTTTGCAGTGTGGAGGAAGAGTCTGTTCTCCATTCACGCAGCTCCACCCCACTGAGTTCCCTAGGGAGTATGTGGTGCCCTGGTTGCAGAGGCATAACTCTTCAGAACCTAACAGCAAGAAATGAGCAACTAGAACTCAAAAAATTATTTGGAACAAAATGTGGCGTTTCACTCCCCCCCCTTCTCATTTGGGAACTGTCTGCAGCTTGTGAAATTCTCAAACAGAAGTGTTATTTCAAATGTATGATTTTTTTTCCAAGGAACATTTCTTGGCCAGTAGATTGCTCACATGCAGATCATTGTGAATCTTCTCAATTCACATGGTGCTGGTTAGTTACGTAAATCCCCTGCCTGGTATTGTTTCTGGTCCCTGACTTATAACAAACCAACCCCTGCACAAAGGGTGTATTTTGCTGCCAAATGCACTAGTATGAGATGGTACCATTTCATTTATAAGAAAGGAAAAAAGTAACAAGCACTTACCAGGTGGCAGGAGGAATACAGGCAGTAGCAACAGCAGCAAACAGTTACAGTATGGCCACTTTAGGGCTGCAGCTTTTTGGCTCTGCCAGATTTAAAGGGCCAGACTAAGCAAAGGATGATGGGAACACATTTCCTACAAGAGACCAGCCCTGTGCTCAGCAAAGTTAGAAGGGACCACTAACTTACCATTTTGTTGTTATGATACCACCACTATGTTACAACCAGCAGTATCTCATCTTGTGGTTTGCAGTTACTTAAATGGATCTGGCTCCTGGCCTTGTTCCCAGCTGCTCCCTCAGATGTGCAGCCTCTTCATTGAAAAGAAGAGCCAGAAGACTGTAAAAGCAGCTGGAAATAAAGAGAAGGGCCAGCTTGGCTACCTCCTCTAGGGACTGCTGGTAGATAAGAGGAGAATGAATGGGTGAGGAGTTGGTCTGTAAGGGTAGGGGCAGATTCTCATTGGGTGTAAATTGAGATATTCCACTGAAGTCAATGGAACTGACACCAATTTATGCCAGTGGAGAATTGGGCCCAATATCTCTATTAAGTGGCGTTCCCCAGTATGGGAAAAAAAATAAGATCCTTAAAACGTACATGTGAAATTTATTTTAAAAATATTCAGATAGTTGATCTTAATATTCACCTTTTATGAATAATTGTGCTAGTAAACCTGAAAAACCAGAATGCTGATGGAAAGTGAGCATGAAAGAGTTGTGAACATGGTCAAATTAATATTTACTTTGGGATTCAAAGAAATATTCTGAAATGCTTACACACACACACACACACACACACACTTCTTTAACTTCCATAAGCTGAGTCAGCTCCTACAATGAGCTGCCCACACTTGTAGCCAGAAGCTGTGTTGGCAGCTTGAAGGATGAGCCTCTGAAGGGCGTTATGTGGCCAATGGGCAATGAGTGCCTAGAGGAAAAAGTGGGCACATCTTGAAAAAAAAATTGAAACTGGCAGCCTCAACGGAGAAGGTGCAGATTGATTTTGTGTGGAGACTCAGCTAGGTTCCCATTCCTACGGGTCAGGATCAAGGGATGTGTGGGGAGCCGTGCGTGGCTGCTGCCTGTACTATATGATGGTACATAATCTGGGAGGGGAGAAGGGACCTCCATCTCCTGCACCATCCATCTGGCACCTTTCAAAAGTATTACATTCACTTCGTTTCTTTATATCTTGACCTGCTACTAAGCACACAAGACTCAAGGCCAGATCCTCAGTGTAGCTCCATGGAAGTCAAAGCAGCTATGCCAATTTACACCAGCTGGCAGGATCTTGACCCTCAGCATTTAAATAACCTCAACCTTTCAGTCTCAGAATTTGTGATGAATGGTCATTGTCAGCTGCCTTCATGTTCACGTAAGGTTATTTGCAGGTTGTTATCAGTCAAGGACAGTGCACCATTTTAGCAGGAATGTGTTTCAACCTTTCCATATACAAACAAGAATTTTCTAGGCAATGTATTTGAAGGTAATGCAACAAAGGCACAAAGATGCTTAGAAATCTTTTACCTGATGCACATTCCAGCTCTCAGAAACATTTATCTTAATAACGTTCAGATCACAACAGCAAAAATGTTTTGCTGAAGTTGTATAAGAAACTTCTTGATATTTTGTAATACTGTGAATGAAACTACTCCTGATGCCAGATTATTTAATCTGGCAACTTCTGAGCCATCAAGTATAGCACAAGTGTTTACATGATAATGGTTTGTAGGAGAAATAAAGACAAGAAGCAGGGGTCGATATTGGGATGAGTGTTATAATGCATTTCTATGAAATGGGCCTGAGATGCAAAATTGTCTGGATCTGGATTTCAGACCACATCCCCATTACAGCTATTGTGTTCTGAATGTACTATAGACAAGGTTTTGGTTCTTCTCATTATAAAGAGAGGGGCCAGCTGCACATTTTTATTCAGATCTGGCTTCAGACAATGAACCCCCCAAAAACGTGAGGAACCTCTTTTTAAAGGCACTTATATAATCCTCATTACCATATTATCAGATCACCTCACCATCTGTGATGTATTTATCCTCACTGTGAGGTAGGGAAGTATTATTCTTCCCAATTTACAAAAAGGAAACTGAGGCACAAACACTAAGGGTCAGATTTGGAAAGGTATTTAGGCACCTATGGATACAGATAGGCGCTTAGTGGGATTTTCAAAAGTGCCAATGCACCTAATTCCCATTGATTCCAATGTGTGTTAGGCACTTGGCACTTTAAAAAAATCTGACCCTAGCTGATTTATCCAAAGCCACAAAAGAAATCTGTGACATTCATAGAATCATAGAATCAGAATCTCAGGGTTGGAAGGGACCTCAGGAGGTCATCTAGTCCAACCCCCTGCTCAAAGCAGGACCAAACCCAACTAAATCATCCCAGCCAGGGCTTTGTCAAGTCTGACCTTAAAAACCTCTAAGGAAGGAGATCCCACCACCTCCCTAGGTAACCCATTCCAGTTCTTCACCACCCTACTAGTGAAAAAGTTTTTCCTAATGTCCAACTTAAACCTCCCCCTCTGCAACTTGAGACCATTACTCCTTGTTCTGTCATCTTCTACCACTGAGAACAGTCTAGATCCATCCTCTTTGGAACCCCCTTTCAGGTAGTTGAAAGCAGCTATCAAATCCCCCCTCATTCTTCTCTTCTGCAGGCTAAACAATCTCAGTTCCCTCAGCCTCTCCTCATAAGTCATGTGCTCCAGCCCCCTAATCATTTTTGTTGCCCTCCGCTGGACTCTCTCCAATTTATCCACGTCCTTCTTGTAGTGTGGGGCCCAAAACTGGACACAGTACTCCAAATGAGGCCTCACCAGTGCTGAATAGAGGGGAATGATCACATCCCTCGATCTGCTGGAAATGCCCCTACTTATACAACCCAAAATGCCATTAGCCTTCTTGGCAACAAGGGCACACTGTTGACTCATATTCAGCTTTTCGTCCACCGTAACCCCTAGGTCCTTTTCTGCAGAACTGCTGCCCAGCCATTCGGTCCCTAGTCTGTAGCAGTGCATGGGATTCTTCCGTCCTAAGTGCAGGACTCTGCACTTGTCCTTGTTGAACCTCATCATATTTCTTTTGGCCCAATCCTCTAATTTGTCTAGGTCCCTCTGTATCCTATCCCTACCTTCCAGCGTATCAACCACTCCTCCCAGTTTAGTGTCATCTGCAAACTTGCTAAGGGTGCAGTCCACACCATCCTCCAGATCATTAATGAAGATATTGAACAAAACCGGCCCCAGCACCGACCCTTGGGGCACTCCACTTGATACCGGCTGCCAACTAGACATGGAACCATTGATCACTACCCGTTGAGCCCGACCATCTAGCCAGTTTTCTATCCACCTTACCGTCCAATCATCCAACCCATACTTCTTTAACTTGCTGGCAAGAATACTGTGGGAGACTGTATCAAAAGCTTTGCTAAAGTCAAGAAATAGCACATCCACTGCTTTCCCCTCATCCACAGAGCCGGTTATCTCATCATAGAAGGCAATTAGATTAGTCAGGCATGACTTGCCCTTGGTGAATCCATGCTGACTGTTCCTGATCACTTTCCCCTCCTTTAAGTGGTTCAGAATTGATTCCTTGAGGACCTGTTCCATGATTTTTCCAGGGACTGAGGTGAGACTGACTGGCCTGTAGTTCCCTGGATCTTCCTTCTAATGTAGTGCCCATCTTTAAAAAAGGGAAGCTTTTTTCCAGTCATCCGGGACCTCCCCCGATCACCATGATTTTTCAAAGATAATGGCCAATGGCTCTGCAATCTCATTGGCCAACTCCTTTAGCACCCTCGGATGCAGTGCATCCGACCCCATGGACTTGTGCTCATCCAGCTTTTCTAAATAGACCCGAACTACTTCTTTCTCCACAGAGAGCTGGTCACCTCCTCCCCATACCGTGCTGCAGAGTGCAGCTGTCTGGGAGCTGACCTTGTCTGTGAAGACAGAGGCAAAAAAAGCATTGAGTACACTAGCTTTCTCCACATCCTCTGTCACTAGGTTCCCTCCCTCATTCAGCAAGGGGCCCACACTTTCCTTGACTTTCTTCTTGTTGCTAACATACCTGAAGAAACCCTTCTTGTTACTCCTAACATCTCTGGCTAGCTGCAACTCCAAGTGTGATTTGGCCTTCCTAATTTCACTCCTGCATGCCTGAGCAATACTTTTATACTCCTCCCTGGTTATTTGTCCAATCTTCCACTTCTTGTAAGCTGTTTTTTTGTGTTTAAGATGAGCAAGGATTTCACTGTTAAGCCAAGCTGGTCGCCTGCCATATTTACTTTTCTTCCTACACATCGGGATGGTTTGTTCCTGCAACCTCAATAAGGATTCTTTAAAATACAGCCAGCTTTCCTCGACTCCTTTCCCCGTCATGTTATTCTCCCAGGGGACCTTGCCCATCAGTTCCCTGAGGGAGTCAAAGTCTGCTTTTCTGAAGTCCAGGGTCTCTGTTCTACTGCTCTCCTTTCTTCCTTGTGTCAGGATCCTGAACTCGAACATCTCATGGTCACTGCCTCCCAGGTTTCCATCCACTATTGCTTCCTCTACTATTTCTTCCCTGTTTGTGAGCAGCAGGTCAAGAAGAGCTTTTCCCCTAGTTGGTTCCTCCAGCACTTGCACCAGGAAATTGTCCCCTACACTTTCCAGAAACTTCCTGGATTGTCTGTGCACTGCTGTATTGCTCTCCCAGCAGATATCGGGGTGATTAAAGTCACCCATGAAAACCAGGGCCTGTGATCTAGCAACTTCTGTTAGTTGCTGGAAGAAAGCCTCGTCCCCCTCATCCCCCTGGTCTGGTGGTCTGTAGCAGACTCCCACCACGACATTACCCTTGTTGCTCATACTTCTAAATTTAATCCAGAGACTCTCAGGTTTTTCTGCAGTTTCATACTGGAGCTCTGAGCAGTCATACTGCTCTCTTACATACAACGCCACTCCCCCACCTTTTCTGCCCTGCCTATCCTTCCTGAACAGTTTATATCCATCCATGACAGTACTCCAATCATGTGAGTTATCCCACCAAGTCTCTGTTATTCCAATTACATCATAATTCCTTGACTGTGCCAGGACTTCTAGTTCTCCCTGCTTGTTCCCCAGGCTTCTTGCATTTGTGAATAGGCACTTAAGATAACTCGCTGATTGTCCCGCTTTCTTGGTCTGAGACAGGAGTCCTCCCCTCTTGCAGTCTCCTGCTTGTGCTTCCTTCCGGTATCCCACTTCCCCACTTACCTCGGCGCTTTGGTCTCCTTCCCCCGGTGAACCTAGTTTAAAGCCCTCCTCACTAGGTTAGTCAGCCTGCTTGCAAAGATGCTCTTCCCTCTCTTTGTGAGGTGGAGCCCATCTCTGCCTAGCACTCCTTCTTGGAAGACCATCCCATGGTCAAAGAATCCAAATCCTTCTCTCCGACACCATCTGCGTAGCCATTCGTTGATTTCCACGATTCGACAGTCTCTACCCTGGCCTTTTCCTGCCACAGGGAGGATAGATGAGAACACCACTTGCGCCTCAAACTCCTTTATCCTTCTTCCCAGAGCCACGTAGTCTGCAGTGATACGCTCAAGGTCATTCTTGGCAGTATCATTGGTGCCCACGTGGAGAAGCAGGAAGGGGTAGCGATCTGAGGGCTTGATGAGTCTCAGCAGTCTCTCCGTCACATCATGAATCCTAGCCCCTGGCAAGCAGCACAACTCTCGGTTTTCCCGGTCAGGGCGGCAGATAGATGACTCAGTCCCCCTGAGGAGAGAGTCCCCGACCACCACCACCCTCCTCCTCCTCCTCTTGGGAGTGGTGGTCGTGGAACCCCCATCCCTGGGACGGTGCATCTCATGCCTTCCAATCAGTGGAGTCTCCTTCTGCTCTGTTCCCTCAGATGTATCATCCACTCCACTCTCTGCACTAGTACCATGAAAACAGTTGCTCACCTGCATCTGTGTTTCTGGTACATGGACGTTTCTGGTACTCTTTCCTCTTCTGGAAGTCACATGCTTTATCCTCGCTGGCCTTCTGTCCCGGCTGCGTAGCCTGCTCTGAATCGTCAGAACATTGTGCCCGCTGAAGCTGATCCTGAGGTCTATCCAGGAAATCCTCATTTTCTTTTATGGAATGCAGGGTTGATATTCATTTCTCCAGACCTTGAATCTTCTCTTCCAATATGGAGATCAGCTTGCACTTTGTACAGACAAAGTCGCTTCTATCCTGTGGAAGGAAGACAAACATGGCGCATCCTGTGCAGGTCACAACAGCGGATCGCTCAGCATCCATAGTCTCTTCCTTCTAAGAGCTTCCTTACTTGTGGCAGAAGCTACTCAGAGAAACCTGCGAGAGGGGAGCCTCAGTAGGCTCTCTCCAGGCGAACTCCCAGGCAAACTCCTTCTGTTTGCCTCTCTGCTGCTCGCTGCTCAGCTGGTTTGCAGCTGACTGCCTTTTTATAACAGTCAGGCCCAGCTGGAACAATTTACACTGTTCAAACAAGCAATCAAACAATCAAGCATTGAACCTGACTTTCCCAGATCCTAAGTTAGCACCTTAAAGACTGTCCTTCCACTCAGCCTGGGGTCTGAATCTTGACTTTTTGTTTTGGTCTATCTCTGACATTTATTAATGTTTTAGAAGAGAAAATGAATAATGAGCCAGTGACGTTTGCTGATGAAACCAAGTAAAATGATAAGGGGTTCTAAGAAACCCCACATGAGAGCGGAGTAGGGGGAACACACTAGGAGATTGGGCAACACTACAGCAGATAAAATTTAACATGGACAAATGTAAGACAATGCCTGTTGATCATAACTAGTGTTAGCTCATCCTCTGATGGACAATGACTATTACAGTACCTCTGAGGAAGAAAAGATGTAGATGTTCATTTGGATAGCCCAGTGAAGATATCCACCCAGTCTCCAGCATCAGTTAAAAAAAGAAAACTGGAGGCTTGGTGCATTTTTAGGGGGGAGGGATAGCTCAGTGGTTTGAGCATTGGCCTGTTAAACCCAGGGTTGTGAATTCAATCCTTGAGGGGGCCATTTAGGGATATGGGTCAAAAATCTGTCTGGGGATTGGTCCTGTTCTGAGCAGAGGGTTGGACTAGATGACCTCCTGAGATCCCTTCCAACCCTGATATTCTATGATTAAGAAAGTAAGATGGAACAATATAGAAAATATAATCATTACCATTTCATAATGATATTGTATTAGACAATGATACATCCCTATCTGAAGTATTGTGGTCAATTTTGGTTGTGTCAAAGAAAGAATGGAGATTGCTAAAGGTCCAGAGAAGGGTAACTAATATGGGTGAATATCCAGTTGGGTTAATACATTGCAGGAAATAATTTATTAAATCAATTTCACCTCCTTTTTGTTCACCAAGTCCACGATGTCCTCAGATTTATTCATTATTCAAAATAATCTGCCAAATAATTGATAAATAAATCCTAAACTGCAGATTACTCACAAAGAACACTTCAGGAACATTCAGCATACAGAAGTCAAGTTGTGTTCACTAGTTTTAATTGGATACAGAGGTCACAGGTATGTTTTTCTTTCCTAGTTAAATGAGCTGGGGGAACACTAAGAATCAGCTTTCCAGTGCAAAGAATCGCATTCGCAAATTCAAAATTTGCCTTTGAGAATATTCTCCAATATTTGACTACAATTTTCCATTTCCATGAACAGTCCTGCCAGTAAACACTGTCACTGGAATATCTGTGGAAAGCAAACTCATAAGGAATGCAAGCTCAGAGAAAGAGAATCCAATGACAAGGTCAAATGAATATTTGTAGAAATTGTTTTGCAATTTTCATTTAATTCTAGTCAAATAAAGTTTGGTGAGAGACAGCAAAATTTAGGAATAAACGTTAGAAAGGTGTTGATTAAGGTATCCACATTTATGAAGGGTATAGTGGAAACTAATCAACCTCTTTTCCCCTCCTGGATGCTCTTAATATAGACAGGGCTATTTAAAATGAAAGGGCAGTAACAACAGAATAAATAAAAGAAAATACTGCTTTACGCAGTGTATACTCAATGACTAGAATTCATTAACACAAGAGGTGGCAAAGTCAGATAATATGGCTGGATTTGAAGAAAAGCAAGGTGATTTTATAGTTACAATAGATGGGCCAAAAACTTCTTGCAAATTCCTGAATCTGATTCTTTTGCTCTGGTTTTTATTCTACATTGGATCCAAACCAATGGATTTCTGGTTACCAACAGTGATACAGACAAAAATCTCATTGGTAAAGCTGTTCTGATGAGATATTCTGCTCAAGATGCTAGACATTTTGCAAGGACAGGTGATGGTGTGAGAATTCTACTGTTGAAGAAGTCTCATGAGAATGACTCACAAAATGATAGAACTGTCGTCAAACCCAAATTCTACCCTAGATCAAAATATAGCCTAAACCTAACTCAGAGCCATAAACAACTTCCTCTGCTTATCTCTAGTAACAAAATGTGTAGCACTGGCAACCTTAGACTTAATGCAAACTATGCAGTCTCAGGGGGTTCTGCTTTTCCAGGTATCCTGCACCATGCACCTGCCAGTTAGATTGCTAGCCTCATTTCTTCATTTATAGTTCCAAACCATGGTAAATTGAATTCCCAAACTGCCCTCTCCTAATCCGGGTTTGCATTTTGCCTCCCTGGTCAATAAAGGAGGATCAACAGAATAGACTCAGGCCTGGTCTACACTGTGGGGGGGAGAGTGTCGATCTAAGATATTCATAGCATAGCTGAAGTCGGCGTATCTTAGGTTGATTTACCTGGCCGTGAGGACGGCGGCAAGTCGACCGCTGCTGCTCCCCCGTCGACCCCGCTTCCGCCACTCGCCACGGTGGAGTTCCGGAGTCGACGGCAGAGCGATCGGGGATTGATTTTATCGCATCTACACTAGACACGATAAATCGATCCCTGATAGATCGATCACTACCTGCCGCACAGAGGAGATAGCCAAGGCAGGAAGGAAGTGTCATCACAATCACATGGTCTTATTTTTGTTAAACATTGTCCTTCCTTCCCCTTCCACCCCCGCACCTGGTGTTTCTCACCACCCTTGTTATTTATTGCCTTATGCTAATAATTCTCTCTTCACGATAGGGACTGCAGCCCAGCTCCTCAAAGGTATTTAGGTGCCTAACTCCCATTGATTTCAATAAGCGTTGGGCACCTACATACCTTTGAAGATCTAGCCTTCATCAAAGTGTTCTGCAGCCTTATGAGACTAAATAAATATCTAATAAGTATATAGGCAGGAAGACAGTCGTAAGGAGGGAGGATTTGCAGATGGTGTGTCACAGAGGACTTCTCAAAAACTAGTTCTGACTTTGTATGCAAACTAATATACCCAAAGCATATTTTCACTGCACAGCTAACCCAGGTGATTGATAACCAGGTCTGAGAACCTGGGTTAGCCTAGCCCATGTGTGAGTTTCCTGACAGCAAAACCTTACCCATGTTAATGTGTCCTCACTGTTCTGCACTTGCCCATGTGTGTCTGGGGACAGGTTCTATGTGCTGAGTCGCTCTAGGATTCTTTCCCAGTCAGTTGTATCAATTGTCTGTCCTGTAGGGGTCATTGTTGGAATCACTTGTATGATTTTACCTGCATCCTCTCTGCAACATGAGTGTTCCAAAATGACTTAAACCACAGCTCTAATCTGCACCCCCAGTTAGACCAACTAGCCGGGGCTTAAAGCACTTCCAAACCTGGATCAGAAGTTTTTCTGTGTGGATGGTAGGCGGTGGGGGGGTTGGGCTAAAACCCAGGTAAGAACCTGGGCTAACTGTGCAGGGAAAACATTCCCTCAGCGTAATCCAAACCTGCTTTTGGGTTTAAAATAGTTATCTAAAGGGGAAAGAAGAGATTTTATTTTCAGCCTAGGAGTAGCACAAATAGTCCTATGTATTAGGTATGCATGGAGGAGTAGAGGTAGAAGGTATTTCACCTTCTTCTGAATGATCTAGGTATTGGCCACTGTTAGGGGCAGAAAGCCAGGCTAGACAAAGCAATGCTCCATTATGGCAAATGCTATTTTCCTGTACTGGAATGACAGCAATTACTGTATGTATTTTTTACTATACTCTTCCATTATGGCAATAAATGGTTATTTAAATACCATCAGGTACAAATTACTCCACTGGAAAATACAGCAGGGAAAAGTAACAAAGACATAGAACTTTTAAATCAATCTCATCTTTCCACCTGCCATATGAAGCAATTTCCATGCCAGATGGCAGATGTTTATGATGGTGCTTAAAACAAGTAAAATTTAAATGGATCTCAAAACTTAATTGTTTTAGTGTAAAGGGCTCTCAATTAAAGGGTTTTCAAAAATATTGAAAACTGGAAACTACCTGAAAACCGTAATGCTCCTTGACATAAAAGAAAGGATAAAGAGATCAGAATCTCCAGAATTAAAAGAGAATTTTCTTATTCCAATGTACAGTCTTATCCCAATGTACAGTCTCTCTTAATCATGCTATCATATCAGAGAATTCTTCACCCTTTCAATATAACACTTAAACTGTACAGGTGGAATTTCCCTGGTACCAAGGCATGAAATTTTATAAGGGGTATAGATCGATCAGGTGCATTTTCTCCCATTTACTGTTAGAAATGGACCTGAATTGGAACCCAAGAGCTAAACAAACTTGGTTGAAACCTGAACTTGGCTCTGCTTTTGAGTTTTGCAAAAGACCGTATTTCTTTTTAAATGGCCAAGTCGTCTTCATGCAGCAGTTTCCACACGCTGAGGGTAACAGCTCATCAGAACTAAGCAGAACAGATTATTGCAGTCTGCTCTCATTCCTAGCCTGTATCAACAGAGGTAGGCCTGAACTGGAACCTCTAACACAATACTCCACTTGAATTTTTGAGAGGAACATTGGATTCTTCAGACTAATGGAGATGACCCTGCTCCTGGGGATTTGTCTCATGGTAGATCAAAAACAGGAAGTGGCCTGTTTTCCAGATCTGTTCAGATGTGTCCCATAGTGGCAGAAACCATGAGAAAACAACTGAACCTGTTAAACTGCCACTACTCAAGACGACAGAACTCTCCCAGGATCATCTGATGTCACAAAAGGCCATTAGTTTGTGTTGGGGGGCAATGGGGAGCAACAGGAGAGGCCGTGTGAAGCATTGTGCACTGAAAACCAGCCCTTGCCAATATTCCGGGGAAACACTCCTCTAGAAGGGTGTATTCCCCTCCATGACGGGTCAGCTCCCAGGGAGCTCAGCTCAAGCTCAGCTTGAATCTATGTCCAAACCTGCAGAAAATGGATCACTGCCAATCTCTAGAGAACAAACTTCTTCACAAACTTACCCTGAAGGGTTTGCATAACTGTACTTTAAGGATTTTGGATGTTGGGTGCCTATGTGAATGGAACCTCCAAACCTCCAGGAGGTTCACCCATCTCTACTGAAAACTATCTTAAAAAAGGGGGGCATCTGTCCAGCTGCAGATTTTACAAGTGCTTATACCAGGGGCACTATACCAAGTTTCTACCATTCACTTTTTCCTGAGCAAACTGAAATCATAAACTTTAAACACCTGATGCCCCTCCACTCCATTTTATATCATCATAATAATTGTATCTACTTCCTGCCTCTTACTCTTTTCCAGGTCACTGGTATTGTAACCCTCACCTATTCAGTATGTGCTCTGTTCCCCTCTAGTTGTGGCTTGACCACATATGGAAGTAGATGATCCTGCTACAGTGAGCAGGTCCTTTTAGCTCAGGCAGTAGAGAGGCTCATGCATTCAGATGCAGAACACCCAGGTTTGATCACTGCTGTCAACTACCCATTCGGGAGTGTTACAATATGAAGTGCAAAGGTAACACCAACAGACCCTCGGCAGCGGCGGGCAGGATTGAACTTGGGATCTTTGGAACTAAATGCATAAGCCTTTACTACATGAGCTAAAAGCTACCTGGCTCTTAGTTGAGGCTGTAGCAGACTCATTAATCTCTAGGTGGTCTCGGTGCTGCTAGTGGGAACAGAACACCACACCCAGGAGGTGTGTGGGTTACATAAAGAATCAAAGTTAATGCTGATTCTTCTACTAGGCACCTCCCACCATCCTGAAACTTCACTATCAACAAGTATCCTCTGCTCCTAGCCAAGTTTTTATTCATTCAAGTGGCTCCAATTTAACGATTAATGAATTAGATTCTTTTGCTGTACAATACCAAGAACTTTCCTAAAGTAGTGGTAATGGTATCCATAGCTAGTCAATGTAAATGTACCCACTGATAGATAACAGGCATAGGGATGTTAGCTCCCCTTGTCTTGTGAAATTTCAGTTGGGTAATTGCCCCTGCAGTTTCAGTTAAATGTGGTATTTTTCCTGTTCTGAGTGTGTAATGTTGCCATGTTCCACTCCCAAGATCCATTGTGGAAAACTCCTATGGAACTTAATAGAAGATGGTGATCATCTCTATATAATGTTCTTTTAACATAGTCTCTGTGTGTGTGCATGCACATATGTGTGCGGGTGTATATATACACAAAGAGAGACCATGATCATTATCAAGGTTGCAAAATCAAACATTCCAAAGTTAGGAAATGCCAGAATTAAGGTTGCGGTTTAACCTTCAGTCAGCCCCCACCATGCACATGCATTATGATACAGACTTTAATTATATGATCACATACGATTTTTTTCCACATGACTCTTACCTCATTCATGTACAGGATGAACAGTGCTTACTCAATATTTTGTTGTATCCTCATTGTTCAATGTGTGGTTCCATACACTACTAGGCCTGTCTGTAATTAACCATCTATACATTTTAATATAGAAATATATTTTCCTTCTGTAGGAATATATAGGATAGTTAAAAAAGCCTATGGAAGGGTTGTAATTTTCTACTCAGTTTTATAGGATATTAAAGTAATTTCTACTAATCCCTATTCAATTACTGTAGAATCCTATTGGTTTTATCCATGTCAATTTGTATACCATTTTTTCATAAGGGATGGCCATATTGCTATGAGCAAAGTAACTTATACATAGGTTTTGAAAGTTAGTTTTGTTCAGTTGCACACATATTTATGCATGCCAAACATAAGCATCCAAAATATCTTCTGAGTACACACAAAGTCAGATGTCTGTGTATTCACTTGGCTACTTAGACACTTACTAGCCAGGTGGAAATCCCTGGTTTGTTCCCATTCTTCACATATTTGCACACACAAGTTAGAAGCACACAAAAGGTATGAATGGAAGCACATGCATGTTATGGCTGAAATCCTGCCCCGTATTGAAGTAAACAGAAACTTTCCCATTTACTTCCCAATGGATCCAGGATTTCAACCACCTTTTTACAATCTAGCCTTAATGGTTGAAGTCTTGAACCACTGAAGTCAATGGGCCAGGATCTCACCGACTGGTTTTATAGTGTTTTGAATCTTTTGAAATGAGCAGTTCTGTATGTAGTACACAAGCAGACACTTACTTAATTGGTGCACATAAACTACTAAACATGATAGTTCCACTACTGTCACTTTTTGGTGGCCTAGATTGGAGGAAAATGGTGGTACTTTCCCAGGCTCAGTATTACTCCACTATAGCTTGTGGGGGTCAGGCTGATACCACTGTCGAACATGCTTACCAATATTTTCTCACTCAAGGCCGGCTCCAGACCCCAGCGCGCCAAGCGCGCGCTTGGGGCGGCATTTTGCCGGCAGGGCGGCAGGCGGCTCCAGTGGACCTCCGCAGGCATGACTGCAGAGGGTTCGCTGGTCCTGCGGCTCGGGTGGACCTCCCGCAGGCATGACTGCAGAAGGTCCGCCGGAGCTGCCTGCCGCCCTCCCAGCGCACCCTCCACAGGCACGTCTGCAAGAGGTCCCCCGGAGCCGCAAGACCAGCAGCGCGCCCCCTGCGGCATGCCGCCGTGCTTGGGGCGGCCAAATTCCTAGAGCCGCCCCTGGTCTCACTGTTTCCTTGTACTTCCTCATCTGTCTGTCTGTATCCATCTGTTGTGTCTTATACTTAGATTGTAAACTCCTGGCTAAGCCTGTCTTTTTGTTCTGTGTTGATACAATGCCTAGCACAAAAGGGTTCCAGTGCATGACTGGGGCTTCTAGGCTCCACAGTAATACAAATAAATAGTAATAATAAAGGTACTCTGAATGGGTGTTATGAATAGATCTAGTAACATAGTGCATATTGTAAAAACAGAGGCAGCCACAGGCAGCAGGGAAGGAGCAGATGTACTAGAATTTGAGTTCCACTCCTGTGTTTCAAAGGTTGAGGCTAACTCACCCCTGTTTTAAACCACTGAATTTATCTTTGGGCATTGTCCTCTTCCAAGCTCCCATGCATGTCCTGGGTCAGTCCCGCTTTTCAGTAGAAACGAACAAACACAAGCAAATCAACCAGCTGGCAGATGGGAAGAACAAACAACCCTACAAATCCAGAACTAGAGAAGCCCCTTCACCCACTTACCTACAGCTCATCCACACTCTCCTGCCCTCTGTTTCTACTCTTCTAGTGTGTACTGAAGCACATTGCTGTTCTCTCATAGCTGGCACAGTGTCTTCAGGGAAGTCATGGAAGTACAGTAAGTGTTTGTTTAATAAGCTGACCACTAACATCATTGTTGGAAGTATGAAACTTCCAAATATATATATATATCCACTGGACTACTCACATGAGGAAATTTGACCCCATGTTTGGAACCTTCTTATAGTGAACTGAGATAATACTATAGTTTATACTAAAACTCCTAAATTAGTTCAGTGCATTGCAATTAACAAACTGCCATTCCAGTTACATGGGACCTCTGTTTATATTAAAGCAAATTTTTAAAAAATAAAATCTTTCTTTGCTATGAGAGCGCTCATATATAGCGTATATATGATCGTTATTATTATGCAAGCTCACGAGATATACAAAAGCAATACTTTTCCTTGTACAACCAAGTTTCATTGATAAAACAATGAAGTGAACTAACTCCTTTTCTAAATAAAGTTTCACCAATAGCACTGTACGTTAATGGAGCTATTTCATTGCTAATGTGACTGACTGCTTATTGATTCTTTCAATAATCCAGCAAGGGCTTCAGAGTACAATTTAGTTTGGAGAGCTACGGGTCCAACATCTATGCTCAATTACAACTTTCAGAAGGGTAGATCAATAAAATTTAAATTGCTTATGGTAATCACAACTTCAAATCATTGCGATCAGCATAAGCAATCTGCTGACCCCAGCCAAGCTCCTAAATTGAAACTTGTAATGAGTGGTCATTTAGTCCGGGTCCATTCATATTATTTTGGAGGCAGGTGATGAACAATTAAAGATCATCCAGCACCTTCCCTGTCCAACATTCCCATCTGAATTCCCAAAGTACTAATATGCAGTAATCCTGGGGTATAGGCCTTTGCACTTCTTTAATGGGTATTCTGTATGAATAAGCAATTATATTTTCTATTAAACAATTTCAGTGTAATTGAATTAGCAGTTATAATATTGCTCAGGCAAGCAGAAGCTTTCCTAGGAAAAAATTAAGTGATATTGGGTAATTCAAATTAATTTATAGTACTGAAAAATGTAACCATTAAATAGAATTGCCTCCCCTCTGAAAAAAAAAATACAATTAACCAACACATTGTTTCTATGCATAAGTTTCTTAACAATTTGTTTTTTGGTCATTATAGCATTTCCCAGTTCATTATAAAAACCTGTCTATTACAATGAACATTTTGTAGGCTGTTTTCTTTAACAAAGTAGGTTGCAAGTTTAAACAAAGATAGCCTGCAGATTACTTTCACAATAAGGAGTCAACTTAGAATTACATTTTAATAAATCATTGACAATAAATCTTCTGCATTATGGCACAAGGGTTTAGAGAAGGCGGAAAAAAAAAGGCAAATACAGGGAAAGCGATCAATGACAATCCCCTTCTGCCAATATAATAGATTGACCGACTCTAATGTAAAGTTTGTTACACACAAAAATAAAAGCCCCACAAGCTTTATTTAAAGAAGATGTAAGAACAATTGCCACAGAGTCAGCGGACAGAAATGAGATTTAATTAACACTCCCATTTACTATTATTCATGTGACACCTCAGTAAGTTTTGCATAATTTAAAACTCTGGTCCAAATCCTATGGACCTTACTCAGGACTAGAGTTAGATGAATAGTTTTTAAAAAACTCATTTGAGAATATTTTCACTGTTAAAAATGCCAAGGTCAGTTCACTAGTTCATGAGGTCATAGTATTTGTTTTTCGGGAGTAACCAAAAAACTACAAAACATTTCATAGTTGAGATTCATAAAAACCTGTGTGAATTTTAGCATGAACGATGCCTTGTCTGAACATTTGTATCTTTGCTATTCATTGTTCTCCTGTTTAAAACATTTCAGTCATCCAATCAGGGAGGAGGAACAATTCATAGATTCTTTCATGGATTCATAGATTTTTAAGGCCAGAAGGGACCACTATGAGCATCTAGTGTGATCTCCTGAATAACACAGGCCAAAGAACCTCTCCCAGTCATTTTCTGAATCACGCCCATAACTTCTGTTTGAACTGGAGTATACCTTTTAAAAAGCCATCCAGTTTTGATTTAAAGACTTAAAGTGATGGAGAATCTACCACATCCCTAGATAAGGTGTTCCAATGGTTAGTTACCTTCACCATTAAAAACATGCACCTTATTTTTAGTCACCATACCATGCAACACCAGCCCATTGTATAATTACTGCTAGAAGAAATAATACTTTTCCATTTATGCAGCCCTTTTCATCTAAGGATTTCAAAGCATTGTAAAAACGTTAACCAAAACTCACAGCATCTTTTTTGAAGTCGGGAAGCATTCTTGTCCCCATTTTATGGATGGGGAAACTGAGACACCAAGGTCCTGATTCAACAATCCATCACTATTCAGCAAAGCACTTAAGCACTAGCTTCAATGGGACTTCTACACACACTTAGAGTTAAGCACACACTTATGTGCTTTGTTGAATAGGGATGGTTTTGAGCAGGTACTTAAATGTTGTGCTGATTGAGGCTTGGGAGATGAAGGAGGAAAATTCAAAAGCACTCACAAAGTTTTGGGTGTCCAACTTGATATATTTAAGACGTGGTTATCCGAGGTGCTGAGCACCCATAACAGAATGGGCACTGAGGGTACCCAGGAGTTTTGAAAATCAGGCCCAGTTGTCTCAGGCTGGGCACCCAGAAAATGAAGCCACCTCATTAGAAGCGCATTTGTAGATACTGGCCTACGTGTCTTTCTCAAGTTCACACAAAGTCAGTGGCACAGTCAGGCACAGAATCTAAAAGACCAGGCTCCCTAACTGCCTATGTCCATCACTAGAATACACTGCTCCCACTGTGGGATGGACCTCAGACCTGGGCTAAACTTAAAATTTTGCTAGCATTAGGGTGACCAAATGTCTTGTTTTCAAAAGGACCGTCCCATATTTAAGCCCTCCTACAGGTGTCCCAACTTTTCCTTAAAAATGGGCAAATTGTCCTGTATTTTCTGTCTCCTCCCCATTAGTACTGGTGGGTCCTGCTGCTGGCTGGATCCCTGCTCACCAGATGCCCACCCACCAGCGGTGAGTAGGGGGGATCCAGTGGCCGACGATAGGGGTGGGTATGCAAGCATGGTTATGGGGCGAAGCTGCAGCATGTGGGGCCAGCTGTTTCCCCTGCTGGTCCATCAGCGCAGCCCTGGCTGCGGGCTGGCTCTTGGCCACCAGGGCTCACCCCCTGTCCCATTTTCAGCTGGCACTGGCTGCATGCTGCGGTGGCTGGTGAGTGAGGGCTGGTGCCAGGTGACAGCAGGTTAAGTGTCACCTCTGCTGCCCACCATTCTGTTATTTAAGTGCTCCCACTCTTGCTGTCCACGCCCTACTTTGCTCCTTCACACACCCCCAGCCCTGCTGCGGCCCACTCCCAGTGCTGTGCAGAGAACCAGCCCCTGGTTGGAGCGCTCAGCTCACCAGCAGCTTGGCCAGAAGGCTCCGTCCTTCCCTCACTGCCTCTGGCTGGGCTGGTGCCCCGGGAAAGCCCAAGACCTTCCAACCTGGGGCGCTGGCCAAGAGGAGCCAAGCCCTGTATGTGCCAAGGCCATGCATAGGGCTGGCACAGGGAAGCCTCTCCACCACTCAGCTAAGCTCTGGAGTGGCAGGGGCAGGGAAGCGATTTTCAGCCTGTTCACGCCCCGACCCTGCAGACTCCACAGAAACCCTCCGGGAAGGGGGCTTAGCACCTCTTCACCCGTCTCCCTTCCCACTGCCCTGGGTTCTGCCCCCAGGGAGCTCCATCCCCTAAGCACCGTCCCCTGCTGAGCCACCTCTCTGGCCAATTTCACTGAAGCCCCTGCAGTCAGGTTCCCTGGGCCCTAGTGCACAATGCATCCTTTGGGCTTAACCCCTTCCTACCTGTGCTGTAGCCGGGAGATAGGAGGCGGCTGGGTTATATCGGTGGCCAGCAGCAGTCTGGAGGTGTTAGCTGCCTTTCAACACTGTGCGGGCAGGGAGAGTCAAGCTGCTGTCAGCCCCAGGTGATGGGGCTGGGGGTGGAGAAAGATGAACTCTGCAAAGACACAGGCCAGGTCATCTCTTCTCCCCCTCACCCCTATGGCTGGAAGCAGCTCCCGTCCCTTCCTTCCTGCTCAGTGCCAAAGGCTGCTGCTGGCCACATTCTACTGTGAACCCTGGCAGAAATCTGGAGGGGTGGGGGCATGTGAGTCTGCACCCCCCCCCCTCCCCGGACGTGTTGCCTCAGGAAAATGCCTCAGGCGCCAGGTACCAGGAGATGCTGGTCTGTCCCGGGGGCCCAGCCAGGCATGGAGGGCACAGTCAACTTGATGTTAATTTGAATGTTTTACTGAATAGTTTTGATTGTCATTGAACTCACTTGAAGACAAGTAATTTTACCAGGTGTCCCATATTCAGCATAGGGAAATATGGTCACCCTAGCCAGCATAGTGGTATAGGTTAGAAAAATCACACCCTTGACCAACATAGCTATGCTGGCAAAAGCCTCTGTGTAGATATAGTTATACTGGTGTAGTAAGAGGAGGCCCTGAGATATAAACCTTGGTATCAAGGCCCAGTATGAGGCCTAAGGCCTAAACTAAAGTAATGGTCAAGACTTTGCTAACATAAAGCAAAGTTAAGCTGTGAGCCAGAGGCAGGCCCTGCTCACAGAAGCTGGCAAGGAAAGGGCTGATGCTGCAAGAAGATACGTACCTAAAAGGCACTGAACACTAGATATCAGAACATTCACATACTTGCACATTCCACACAGATAACAAAGAACAGGCTGGCCCATCCCAATGACAGGGGCAAAAGGGTAATATGATGGATAGAGTTGTTTTGTTCAAACCAACATGTACAAAGTGAGAGGTGGCACCTTACTACGTAGAGGGGTTGTACCTTGCTGTGTAGAAGGGTGGCACCTCAATACATCAGGTGTGATGTGTAACTTGTTTGTACCTGTGTATAAGAATGTATCTGGGGTGGCGTCTTTGTCCGGCCGAGGGGGCAGTGGAAAGTCCCGCCACTGACTGAGCCGAGTCCATTGACCGTGGGCGCATATTCGTAGTATGCCCTGAATTAGGCTAAGAAACCTACAGAGAACTATTATTGTGTCCAATAAGGCAATAAACCTGGTCGACGTGCCTTCGTACCTTACTAGACTCTGTGGTCATTGGGGGTTCTCTTCGGGTCTGCTGTGTCAGCTATCTGCAGAGCTGGGGCAGCACACAGAGGGAACACATGCACGCAGCCGAGTGATATCAACAAGGAGAAAGCAGAGCACCACACCGGTAGCATTCTGACAACATAAAAGTCCTTTTGCCGGTATGGATTATTTCATTTGGGGAAATGGTATAAGCTATATCGGCAAAAGAACTCTCATATAAAATGCATCTCCACTAGAATGGTTTGGTGGTATAGCTGTACTAGTAGTGCTATACCAGAAAAACCTTTCTACTGTAGAAAAGGGCCAGTGTTTTTTCCTACCTTGAATACTTACGATATTATGAAAATAAGAGGCAAGAACTAATAGGAGCAAATTGTAATTGAGATCCTGTTTAAACCACAGCCCCATGTAAAAGTGTGCCCTTATCTAAGGTTCTGAGGAATTCATACACTGTCCTGGTTTATTCCCTCTGCCAAGCATGTCAGTTTATATGTAATATACCACTGCTTAAAAGTATCAATCTTTAAAAAAAAAATATGCTGATATTTTACAGCCACTCCTGCTTGCAATACAAATGACATAATTACATGTTTCTGGCTGGAGGGGGTCCAGTGCTTTTAGTACATTTTTTAAATGCAAATCTTAAATGCATTTTATCCTAAAATGGCTAATGCAAAAAGGGCAGTCTGAGAGTAAGATGGACAACATTCCCCACAAAAATAAATACAAGGCAAGGAATGAAATCTGAACTAAAGCAGCATACTGGAAGCTGAACTGATTATTTATTGAAATATTTTAACATAGTGTAATCGGTAACTGCCAAAGTCAGATGGATGATAATAGTCTGTGTATCTTTGTAAGACGAATGTGTGACTTTATAAATAACAAATAAAAACTTACTAAAGAGTCTTAGTCACAAAAATAACCTAGAAGTTCATAATAGCTTTGAAATGACCCATTCAAATATATTCAAACCAACTCCTGCCACCTAAGGCGTCACGTTCATCACACTAGGCCAGATTGTGAACCCTTTACTCAGAATGGCGAGCAATAATTCACATGCAGGTCAACAGTGATTCCTGTGAGTAACTGCTCGCCAGCCTGAGTAAGTTGTTTACAGCCTGGCCTGGAGCAGAAGACTGTGGCCATTCAGAAGCTACCAACAGCAGCTAAGATAGAAACTAGGTCCTCCTAGGCCCAAAGCACAGGCCCTTACTACTTAACTAAAAGCAGACTCGCCATTAGCTGTTATCCCTATGGGGCATATGACAAATGGCGCAGCACTTCTGATTCCATTCTTCAGAGGTTAGTGGCACATATAAATTACCACAGTGGTTCTCCACCAGGGGTACGCAGAGGTCTTCCAGGAGGTGCAGCAACTCATCTAGATATTTGCCTAGTTTTATAGCAGGCTACATAAAAAGCACTAGCAAAGTCAATACAAACTAAAATTTCATGTAGACAATGACTTCTTTATACTGCTCTATAAACTATATACTGAAATGTAAGTACAATATTTATATTCCAATTGATTTATTTTATAATTATTTGGAAAAAATGAGAAAGTCAGCACATTTTCAGTAATAGTGTGCTGTGATACTTGTATTTTTGTCTGCTTTTGTAAACAAGTAGTTTTTAAGTGAGGTGAAACTTGGGGTATGCAAGACAAATCAGACTCCTGAAAGGGGTACAGTAGTCTGAAAAGATTGAGAGCCACTGAATTAGCCAACTGATGACACAACAACGGAAGAGAAATTGGCTATGTTTCAATTATGAGACAACCCATACTCGAAAAATGTCTTTTGAGTTTGGTGGGCACTGTATGGAAATTTGGGAAATATCATGGCAATGGGAAGTTTGTACTTGGAGCAACAGCAGGCTCAGGCTTTGACTAATTACTGTCTGCCTTCCTAAATTCCACCCTGCAGTTTCAATTGTTGAATAAGTTGTTAATCACTGTATATCTTAAACTATTGTGGAATGTTATTCTGCACTATCACATTTCACCCCCGAAGCAGCTGCATTTCAGTTGTAGACATTCATTGCTTTGTGGACTGTTTGTAAACATTGTTATGCACTTTTAGATCCATCAGAACAAAAGATGATTGAAGTGCAAGCTATTAATACTTACTTACGCTGGCTTTTCAGACACATAAATGACATAAATTTGGTGGTCTCACTCCAGATTCCAGTGAGCAAAACCCACCACCAACAGTGCTAACTTATTGTCAGTCTCAGTACAGAGGCCAAAAACTGAATGACCACACATGGAGTAAGCTATCCTCTTACTCCTAGAAGAGGTCCCTGCAAGTCAGGGATGAAACACATTTGTAGGACAGCATGGAGAAGCCTGCATCGTTGCTGGCTATGCAGTGGTTGTTTTATTGATATAGTGACGAGTTCAGACTCCATGGTTGTCAATCTAGCACTTTTCAGGCTCTCTGTGACTGTGGAGCCATTTTCCAATCACTCATTCATATGTGCATCTGGGCAGAGTTCCACTGGGCAGCACCCACTGACTTCCTCGATCTCTTGAGCAGTAGGCACTGGCCAGTATCCCTTACTTGTTCTCTCCTATTATTGCACCTGCCCCTGCCCTTTAGATTGGTCCCAAGAAATGAGTTGATCTCAGCTTCTTTTTGGCTCCTTCCCTCTCTGAGGGGTCAGCTACTTGTTTTCTGTGGGTGGGCCCTTTCCCTATGCAGGATGTCAAGTAGGCTAGCACCTTGCATGAACAACAGAATATTAATTCTGACATCCTCATGCCATTTTTCCTCAATTTGCACTTAAGCAAACTCGCATTGACCTTAATAGCAGTGTGCTTGCAGAAGGACTGAGGGCTAAATGGTTCCCCTACACAGATATAACTTCCACAAGGCCAGGAAACTCCACCAAGGTGTCTTCATGTAGTTTCTTCTGCGAAGAGAATAGCATTTGCCCTCTTGTGGTAGCAATCTGGGCCACAAACGTCATGCATTCCCTGGGAGCTGTGGAGGGCACAGGACCACTGAATGGGTTCTGAGCCCTGCATAGCACTGCCCCTGTTTTTTGGCAGTGTGGTC
Organism: Mauremys reevesii; assembly: GCF_016161935.1. NCBI lineage: Eukaryota > Metazoa > Chordata > Testudines > Geoemydidae > Mauremys > Mauremys reevesii. The sequence continues at coordinate 246,472,432 of NC_052623.1, forward strand.
ATACTGCCAGTCTCCCCAGCTGGTGACTGGCATGGGGTCCCACTTAAAAAGTGTGGGGTTTCTGACCTGCATTAAATCTTCAGCTTTGGTTGCATTAACTTTCCTCTGTAGTGTCTGCTGGGCTCACAGGAAGGCTGATACATGTCCCCCACAATTCCACACCAGCTCACTCACTCCTCCTTTGGCCTGCCCACCTCTTCCCTACTCATAGTTCCCTAGACCCATGCAGAGCCCTCCATGGCACCCCGGAAAGGGGGATGGCTCTGATTCACCCCTCCGTCCACCCTTTCTATCATAGGGCTGGTGTTAGCCCTCGGCAAAAGAAATCTGCAGTAGAGAAGGGGAGCTCTAGATGCTTAGGGTATATGTGGAGCCAAAAGGAACAATTTGAGCCTGCATAATAACCTCAGGATTTGGCCAGTCATTACCGAGGACCCATTGTCATGGTACCAACAAATTTGTATCTGTAAATTTACTGTGGTTTTCGAGTCCTCCAAAAATCACAGCTGTCATTTTTCAGTCATTAGTGCTTTTAAATATTTGAAGTTCTTAAGACATTGAGGAAAGTCACAAATAACATGAATCCTCTCTACTGGGTAGATTTTAAGGCTCTTTCAAGTTTAAAAGCAATATGTCATTTTAAAGATTTGTGGATTTCTTGAAAGAAAGCTGCAAAATTAGCCCAACAAATCCTTAATCCATATGGTGCAAATGTTACATTGCTACTTAAAAAGCCCAACAATCTGTAAGTTATTAATCTCCCACTGTTTGTAGAATGGGGAAACAAGCTGAGGCCAGGTTCTGATCTCTGTTCTGATCTCAGTTACACTAGTATAAATCTGGAGTAGCTCCACTGATTTCAGCATTAACTACTTCAGATTTACTCTAATGTAACTGCGATTAAAATCCTAGGACCCAGATTTTTAAAAAGGTATTTATTTAGGCATTGCTACCCTCAGTATTTTGACACCTAACTGATTTCGGAGGCTAAATCTCAGTTTCAAAAGGGATTTAGGCATGCAGGAACCAAGAGCCCATTCACAGTCAATGGAATTTTAGGCTCCTAAGTGCCTAATTCCCTTCTGAAAATGAGATTTAGGCTCCCAACTCATTTAGGCATTGCAACAGTGAGCACAAAAATGTCTAAATGCCTTTAAAAATCTAGGCCTGGGACTTTTGTTAATTCTGTAGCTAAAGAGGGTCAATTTCATCACAATTTGAATTCTTCATGCATCACAATTCTCATACATTTGGCAGGAAGGCTGCAATAAACTTTGTTTCATAGAATCATAGGAGTGGAAGGGACCTCAAGAGGTCATCTGGTCCAGTCCCCTGCACTCACGGCAGGACTATGTATTATCTAGACCATCTCTGACAGGTGTTTATCTAACCTGCTCTTAAAAATCTCCAAAACCTCCCTAAGCAATTTATTCCAGTGCTTAACCACCATGACAGTTAGGAATTTTTTCCTAATGTCCAACCTAAACCTCCTTTGCTGCAGTTTAAGCCCATTGTTTCTTGTCCTATCCTCGGAGATTAAAAAGAACAAGTCTTCCCCCTCCTCCTTGTAACAATCTTTAAGTACTTGAAAACTGATTTCATATCCCCTCTCAGTCTTCTCTTTACCAGAGTAAACAACTACATTTTTTTCAATCTGCCCTCAGCAGTCATGTTTTCTAGACCTTTAATCATTTTTGTTGCTCTTTTCTGGACTTTTTCCAATTTGTCCACATCTTTCCTGAAATGTGGCACCCAGAACGGGACACAATACTCCAGTTGAGGCCCAATCAGTGTGGAGTAAAGTGGAAGAATTACTTCTTGTGTCTTGTTTACAACGGTCCTGCTAATACATCCCAGAATGATGTTAGCTTTTTTTTGCAACAGTGTTGCACTGTTGACTCATATTTAGCTTGTGGTCCACTATGACCCCCAGATCCCTTTCTGCAGTACTCCTTCCTGGGCAGTCATTTCCCATTTTGTGTGTGTGCAACTGATTGTTCCTTTCTAAGTGGAGCACTTTGCATTTATCCTTGTTGAATTTCATCCTATTTACTTCAGACCATTTCTCCAGTTTATCCAGATCATTTTGAATTTTAATCGTATCCTCCAAAGCACTTGCAACCCCTCCCAGCTTGGTATCATCCACAAACTTTACTCTCTATGCCATTATCTAAATCATTGATGAATCTATTGAACAGAACCAGACCCAGAACTGATCCCTGTGGGACCCTACTCATTATGCCCTTCCAGCATTACTGTGAACCACTGATAACTACTCTCTGGGAACGGTTTTCCAACCAGTTTTGCACCCACCTTATAGTAGCTCCATCTAGGTTGCATTTCCCTAATTTATAAGGCTTTATAAGTTCATTAAACTAATGAGATGTGAGTTAAAATCACCAACATCATCTGAACTAACGATAGTGCTTCTGATTCAGTATAAATCAGGAGTGAGTTCCCTGAAGTCAGTGGAGTCACAGTGGTATGAGATCCAAAGCAAAGTCAGCATGTTCTACAAAGAATAGGCCCTGTGATAATTAGATTAACAAGGAAGCAAATATACTGGTATGAGACTCAACCCTGCATTCCCATCACACCCAAGGCTTCCATGGTGGGCCTGATCCCTGTATTCCTCAGGCACATGATCAAACCCCTACTAATGGGCAGATTGCAAGCCCTTTGGGGCAGGGACTGTCATTTATTATATGTTTGTAGAGCACTTGCACATTGGAGTCCATCCCGGTCATGGCCATTGTTGTTACCATAATCTAAATGTTTAATATTATGATTGGCAACAAGAGGGAAATTCTGGTGTTCAAAATTCTCATGACTGAGGAGTGCTAATTCAGCTACCTCATGCAAGTGCAGGAATGCGGATGGAAATCGTGGGGATGCAGCCAAGAACAGAATTTGCCCTAAAATGTAAGTCTCCTTTTTTTTGAAATCTTGCCCTTATAAGGCCGGATGGTGGCTTTAAATTGCTGCCCGCACTGGGGCAGGGCAGTGAGGAGGGACTGTGCACTCTCAGGACATGCTTCAGGAGCACAAGCCAGAGTGTCACCTGCTACATCCTTTTACAGGCTGCAATGTGCGGTTCCCCCAGTGTAACCAACTCTCGTGATTGTCTCATAAGCCTCATGATGCATTGGTGTTTCTTTTAAAGCCCTGACTTCTGAGTCATGTGCATACAGGGAAATCTCAGCTTTCATTTTTAAGCCCCCTAGTTGTAGATAAAAAGCTTAAAAATGTGACCTAAGAGCAGCCTAAAGCCTCAGAAACCAGAAGGCAAAGAAAAAGAGCTGAAATATTGGTTATTTATTTTTAAATCTCATGATTTTTAAGCCAGTGATGATTTTGAAGTCATGATTTTTGGGGGGCCTGACTCATGATTCTTGAATGTCTGAGGCTGATAATACAGCATCCTCCTGCTCCTGCCTTCTGCTCCTTGGCCCCCTGCGTCCTTGTGCGGGGGCACCCCAGTCCTTCTGCACCCACAGAAATTAGAAAGACACCATTTGACTTCATTGGGCTTCAAATCAGATTCCAGAAGTATAAGGATGAGGGAAATACAGCCTAGATGGAGCTATTATAAGATGGGTGAATAACTGTTTAGAAAACAGTTCCCAGAGAATAGTTATTAGTGGTTCACAGTCAAGCTGGCAGGTCATATCGTGGGGTCTCACAGAGATTGGTATTAAGCCCAGTTCTATTCAATATCTTCATCAATGATTTAGATAATGGCATAGAGAGTACATTTATAAAGTATCAGAGGGGTAGCCTTGTTAGTCTGGATCTGTAAAAGCAGCAAAGAGTCTTGTGGCACCTTATAGACTAACAGACGTTTTGGAGAATGAGCTTTCGTGGGTGAATACCCACTTCGTCGGATGCATGTAAATAGGATGAAATTCAATATGGACAAATGCAAAATGCTCCACTTAGGAAGGAACAATCAGTTGCACATGTACAAAATGGGAAATGACTGCCTAGGAAGGAATACTGCAGAAAGGGATCTGGGGGTCATAGTGGATCACAAGCTAAATATGAGTCAACACTATCCCACTGAGACTGAGACACAACAGAGAGTGTGGAAGGGAGGGTAGCTTCTCCTCACCTCCCTTGCTGGCTTATGATGAAAATGGCTCAGTAGGCTGTGACCCTTGCTTCTAGAAAGAGAAGGGCTACGTGGAGGGTCACAGTGAGCCTCTGAGGCTAGCGAAATCCACCAGAAAACATGGGACCCACAGAGACAAGGACAGAGCTTAAGCACTGGAACAAATTGACCAGGGAGGTTGTGGAATTTTCCTCATTGGAGGATTTTAAGAACAAGTTAGACAAACACCTGTCAGGAATGGGATAGTTATTACATAGTCCTGCCTTGAGCCCAGAGGACTGGACTAGCCGACCTCATGAGATCACTTCTGGTCCCACGCTTCCATGATTCTAGGGTAGTGCTGAGCCCCCAAGGAGGGTGGAGGGGACGGTTGCTTAAGTCCTCCCCACATTGCACACTAGGGCAGGGCTAAGCACAGCCTGGCCTGTAATGTCATTGTGTCATTGTAGCTAAAAGCCTGACCCTGCAATCTCGCCGCTTCTTCAGAAGGCTAAATATGGATCTAGGTGCTTAGCTTTAGGAACCTGCACATGAAGATGTTGGCCCTAGAGGACAATAGAACCAGGAGGTATAAGCAGCCAGGGTTTATAAAGAAGAAATTTTGCCTAACAAGCCTGCTTCCAAAAATAGTGGAACGGGGGACTGAAGTAGAACTATACATTAGGAGTAGGCTGGCATGGAGGGACTTGGGTGTTTGCTAAGTTAGGGTATGTCTACACTGCAATTGGATGCCCACAGCTGGCCCGTGCCACCAGCTGACACGGGCTAAAGGCTGCAGTCTAAGCTCTGGGACTCTCCCACTTCTTAGGGTCCTAGAGCCCAGACTCCAGTGTGAGTCTGAATGTCTACACTGCACTTACACAGCCCGTTAACCCAAATCAGCTGGCACAGGCCAGCCACAGGTGTCTAACTGCAATGTAGACATACCCTTAAGGAACCACACGCCGTGCATCTCTGTGAGTCCAGTGATTCAAAATACCCACAGAGGACATGCAGAAGGGCACAGGTGCTATTTCAGTCCACAGATGAGAATACAAGCCAGGAAGGCTGTGTCGTAACCCCACAAGCTGTCCGTGGAGGGTGTTTGGATCACTCAGGCTTTGCACAGGAAGGTGAATTTTAGCCTCAAGATGGTTGCATGTTGTGTTTGACAGTTCTTCATGTTGTGTCTGCCCCATTAAAAATCTATACCAGGGACAAATCCTTCTCACCAGGGATAGTTAAAAGTATCTTCCTTTTGTACTCGCAAAGGAATCTAAACCCAGCACATTAAGAGAGGCATCAAAGAGTCACTGCTGCTTCATGTAGGCACAACTAACTCACTTCAGAGTCTCCCACCTCCTAGTGCAGAGATAAGCCATGCAAAGAGTTCATTTTGACCTTTTACCCCAAAAGAGTTTCTACTGAAATGTGTGATGCACTAGAAAGATAGATTCAGAAATCAATATAGCAAGATTTAACAAACCAGCATGCATACTGGATAAGATCCAAATGTTTTACTATAAGAAAAAAAAGTTTTATTTTTTTATAACAAATATTTTCTTTATGTTTGTGCTCAAAAAGTGTGTTATTTTTCTCCTTCTGATTTATGTGAGATTGACAGACAAAAAGTGATACAGACAATTTCTCCTCACCTCCCCAAATCTTGAAAAAGCTCCTCTGCTCAGCAATTTCCAAAAGCCTTTCCTTGGAATTAGAACCAGTATCCAGAATGATTTGCCTATTAAGCTGCAAGCATTATTGCCACATATTTCAGTTCAAACATCAAGGCTATTTAGAAATATGGGCCCAAGCTACAAAGTTCAGATCCAAATCCAAACATCCTCAGACTTCAGGGATGTTTGTGTAAGCAGAGTCAGGATGAGCTCTACCCTGACATCTGGTGGTAGATTACGGGGAGTGCAGTGTGGAAGTTTCAAGTATTCGTATTAGCATTTCAGTTATTTGCATGGGCTCTCCCACCCCACTTAGCATACCGCAAAGCAGCATGGGATGGTTATTTTCACAGCTGTGGGAGCCCCAATTTCATTGTTATTGGGGCAGGAGGAATGAAATGTTGTCACCCTGATTGGGTAAATGGGGAACTACAAAATTGTCTTGTGATGGGGGGGTTTCATTGTCAGCTGGATAGCGCTTGCTAGATGGGGCACATGGGTTCCAAAACCCATTGAAAGAGAGAGGCTGTGGACAGATATCTGTACTGGGTGGTGCAGGCTTCTTGTGTGAGCCAGAAGCACCAGTTCCACCTGTGTCTCTCTCCACTGTGGAATGTCAGAGTTAATTTTTGATTCCCTTGAGAATCTAGATAAAGGTTACTGAGCTGAACTCACAAGCACTGGGGCTCCCCTACTATGAGCTGGAATCACTAAGAGCTGAAATCACTGAAGAGCTGGACTTGCTGAGCTGAGAGCACTGAGTACTGTGCTAATGAGTGGGGGAGCCTGAAGCAATACCGTGGAGCAGAGCAACTGGCAGAACGGAGTGGAGCAGTTTGGGCAGCCACTGGGTGAGTGGAGCCAAGCAGCTCGCAAGGACGGCTGGAGTGGCTCACAGGACAGCTGGTGGACCAGAGCAGCTGGCAGAGGGGAGCAGCCCACAGAGCAAGTGGAGCTGAGCTGTTTGTGGGGATGACTAGTGGAAGCAGAACCCCACGAAGAGGCAGGGCAGTTGGCCCCAAAACCACGTAAGGTGCCCCTTTCTACCCAGGCTGGGGAGGGGGACCTCTGCAGAGAGACTCTTGAACTCTGGGGCTGCACTGACCCAGGACAGAGATTTTTGGATTGTGGGACTTTTGGGACTGTGGGTGATTTGGGGGTTGCTGGACCCAAGGGCCCCGAGAGAAGGACATGGCCCAATTTGCTGGGGTGGGTCTTTGCTCACGGTTTGACCTATGAACTCTAGCTGAGGTATTTTCCCAATTTAATGCTTGTTGTTTATCATGTATTAAACCTTTTCTGCTACACCAAGACTCTGTGCTTGCGAGAGGGGAAGTATTGCCTCCTTGAGGCGCCCAGAGGTGTGTGTAAGATTTTCCCAGGTCACTGGGTGGGGGCTCGAGCTGGTTTTGCATTATGTTGTGGGGAAGGGACCCCTATGTATTGAACCCGGCCCTTGCTGCTATCGTTTCGGCCCGGCAGAAGGGTTACATTTTGATCTAGGATTTTCGTTCATACCCATCTCTACTTGGAATGCAAAACAATTCTTCAAGTCCCATTTAGTTCTGCCTCAGTGACTAGTGTTCATGATCTTGTGGAATGCATTTTTTTCTTCTGCATTTTTCTCCTTCGTCCCAGCTGTAGAAATCCACAGCATCTTCTGTAGTATTCAGATATCCAGCCTCTTAGGCTATGCTTACACTGCACAATTTATCTGAGTGATTGGCACCTGAGATGGAGCACTCTGGTTAGCCTAGCCACAGTATGAGCATGCCTGCTGAAAAGATGTACCTGTGTTAATGGGTATGACTGTTTCTATACTCACCCAAGTATTTCTGGGAGAACGGCTCATGGTTCTTTGGGCTGAAACTCTAGGCAAGGCATTGGAGGACTATCCACACTTGAGTTATCTTGCCTGCATCCTGACTGCAAAGTGGGCAGGTTCCAGGTTCCAGCTAATCATAGCTTGGTCTTTAGCCCACACTCCTTGCCGTCCAAGCAAGCATGGGTTCAAATCTCAAATAAGCATGTGATTGAGGGTTATGTGTGCAAATGGTAGGGGAGGTAGGACCACAGGCTAAGACTACAGTGTAACCATACCCTTACATATAATTACACACTTCAGCTGACGAGAGCTACTAGGAAGACAGTGGGATTGATGGTAGTGCTACCGTCCTTTCCAAAGACACTCTTAAGGCTCAGGGCCGGCTCTAACTTTTTTGCCACCCCAAGCAAAAAAAGAGTGCTGCCCCGCTGTTTGCATAAGCACCTGCAAGCTTGGCAAGGGGATTTGGGCCACAAGATCAATATAGTAGTTCAGCTTGTGACTGGACATCCTCCAAACCTACCCTCTGTGTTGGTCATCTATTCAGAACCTTCATGATGCTCCCTCCACAACGTGTAGATGATGCAGAGGCTCCGCTGTATATTTGCTTAGCCTATAGCTCAGACCCTGCAATACCCCACACAAGGGTCCTTGTACTGGCACTCCAGATGGAGGTGAATTTCAGTCGGTCTGCTCAAATAAAATTATATAGTATGTATAAGATTCCTGATAACACTTCATAATGTGATCAGTCTTGGCCCCTTATAAGCAGTGCCTCTGCTGACTACATTAAAGCCTCTCCATTCATTTCTGAAGTTCTCTAGCACAGAAGTGCCTTCTTCAAATGGAGAATTAATTTTGAAAACTAATTCTTCAGTTTGATTATGAAAAATGAATATCTGAATAAGAGAGGGTGGGTCATTTTCTTGTGTACAAGCGTCTCCTGGTGAATATCAATCAGTGCCATTTTGGGCCAGTGTCATTAATTAAATTACCACAAAGGTGGACTGGAAAGGAATAGATTACTAATAACATAAGGATTCATTGATGCCAATGGGAATTTCACCCCACCACCATTTTTTTCGGCTGAAAAACCAAACCAGTTAAATATTTTACTATTGCTCTTCTTGTCATCAAGTAGTTTTGATGAAAATTCATGTACTCTATTTAAAATGTTGTATAAAATCATATGTACTTTTTTTTTTTGCGGGGGAGAGGGTGGTGCATGTAAACATTCCCCTACAGCTTATGCTAGTATACAGGAGCCACAGAAAGTGTGTCAGGGTGCAAGACTAGTGAGACTCTGTCAAAGCTGAGTGAAAGGCAACAAAAAGTAAACAGCATCAATGGTAAAATATATTCTGTTTTTTAAATTATTATTAGAAAGAGATATGAAATAGACAGATATATTTATTTCCCCTCTACAGTTTTAGTAATATTAATATTACTATTTGAACCTGATTTTTGAAAGGGACACTATCAGCATGTCATCTACTTCAAAATATGAACTAAAAGTCATTTCAAGATCTATTCTCCCCCACCCCTAAGTTTCCCTATCAGATTTGTTTTATACAATGCCATTCTCCTATTTTAAAGGTGTTTTTTCTTATTCTCTGTTATATGAAAAACCCACAGAAATATTAGGAGAAACTGACTAGCTAAAAGACTCTGGGCTTGATTACCAAGATCTGTGGCCTTAATGTACCAAAACAACTAAACATGTGCTTAACTTTAAGCATATGAGTAGTTCCATTTACTTAATTAGGACTATTCACATGCTTAAAGTTAAGCAGGGGCTTAACTGCTTTGATGGAGTAAGGCCAGACCACTCGGCACTTTGCAGGACTAAACCCCATAAGTGGAAACAGTTGAACTGACCATTCACAAAGTGGTGTCAAACACAGAAGATAGATAAACTGAAAATAAAATATTTTCTCTCTAATCATTTTCAGTTAAATAATCTAAGTAACTTGTAATTGTATTAGTAAAAAATATTCAGACAATCTTTTTAAGCCGTGTCCCTTTAAACAGTTAAACATACAATTGCATGTGAAAAATGTGCACATAATTTGCACATGCAGATCATTGGTTGTGTAAATTGGTAATTATGACAATACACGGGCATAGTGTCAATAACTGTATGTCAGATTGGTCAAGCAATTCTCTGGCTAATGTTTAAAACCTAAACTTTTGATATACATTTGCCTTAGACCTATTTTCCTGTCCCTAGAATTTTTGTAGGCCCAAACAGTTTAGTTAAGTTCCTGAATAAAGTTATCGTAGATTTTTTTTCAGCTATATAAGATACTGATGGAGTTTTGATGCTCATGAAATGAAGGATTAGCACAGAGGTTAGTGCAGTGAGAAGCTCTGCAACTTTCTTCACATGGCTCTGACAAAGTATCTAAGGGTATGTGTACACTAGGGCTTGTCTACACTACTGCCTGAAGTCAATCTAAGATACGCAACATCAGCTACGTGATTAGCATAGCTGAAGTCGATGTACTTAGATCTACTTACTGCAGTGTCTTCACTGTGGTAAGTCGACAGCTGATGCTCTCCCATCGACTCTGCTTGCACTCCTCATTCTGGTGGAGTACTGGAGTTGACGGGAGAGCACTCAGCAGTCGATGTATCACATCTATTCTAGCAGGTAGTGTAGACAAGCCTAAACTGCTAGAATGGCAACACTATGTATGCTGACTGGAGGGGTTCTCCCACTGGCATAGGTAATCCACCTCTCTGAAAAGCAGTAGCTAGGTAGCGGAAGAATTCTTCCATCCATATAGTGCTCTCTATGCTGGGGGTTAAGTCAGCATAGCTGCATCTCTCAAGGATCACATCCCTGAGACAGAGGCTCCGGAACAGGAGGGCGAGAAGGCCATGGCCCCATCATTTTTTACTGTCCATAAGGGTGAGTGACGGAAGGAGAGGGTGGAGAGGAGCGAGTGGGAGGCGGGGTCTTGGGGGGAAGAGGTGGTGCAGGGTGTAACCTCTGGGGAAGTGGCAGTGCAAGGGCTGTGGCTTTGGGAGAACGGGCAGCACAGGGGTATAGGGCCACAGTTCAGGTGCCAGTGGCCCCCTACTTTTAGGGAGTGTCCATTGCTCCTGCCCTGAGAGATGTAGCTATGCTGATATAAGTTCCCAGTGTAGACCAGGCCTCAGTCTAGAACACTCATATCCCAGGCAACCAAAGTTATGTGGCGTTGCCTAATAAGAAAATGTTCAATACCATGAGTCATATTCATTTCTACCTCATGCCCTTTATACAATTTGAACCCACGTCTCCGGAGACGTCTTGTCTTATCCAGAACCTCAGGTGTGGCCATTTAGCAGAGCCTGGGGTCAGTTTGTAGGTGACCTTTGCAGACTTTTCATCCTCAGGCCAACAGACACTGGGCCAGTTGCAGGAAGAAACTTAGAGCCATCTCAGTACTGTTTGAAGTTAGACCAGATGCAATGGCAACTAAGGATCACCGGAGTGCAAGGGTGTTCCAGCCATGCCCCCTCGCCATGTCCACTACACCATGATTGGGTGGAGGTCTAGCTCTACCATACCAGAGAATTATAGAAGGAGAATCCTCAGCTGGATGCTTAAGCCAACTTTCAGTTTGTTTTGCTGTACTGGAGCGCACAATATAGACTTAACAGGCTAAAGGATCTGGCCCCTCTAAATCCAGTTTCCAATACCCGCATGGCTTGATTTGGCATCCTAGTGAACGGAAATACTCTCAATCTGAGCTTCTCATGAACACTACTGAAACAGCCTCATGTGACTCTTGTGGATTCACTGCACAGAAAATAACTCCTTGAAATTAGTGGGTCCAAAAGAGGAAAAACACTTTCTTTGCTGTTCCTGTTATGGAAAAAGTTTTGCCTGAGATGCAAGAGAAACCCTGAAGGTTATAGGGTAGCCAACATAGGATTTGGGGCCTATCCTCATTTAACTAGCATAGATACCTACTTTATTACATGCCACAGAAATGTTTAGCACAATGGATCTCAGATTTCTTAACCACCTCAAAGACAGAAAGTCCTCTTGTAAACATTACCTTCCCAAACTATTGACCTTGAGGACACATAGCCTGCACTCCAAGGGAATTGGGGAAAGGGGATATAGGTAACAGGATAGCATGGATCCTGCAGGCACCTAATCACAGCAGCTCCTCCAAAATCCACATGGATCTTGGGAACCAATCACCCCTACATATTCCACTGGGAGCAGAGAGGGTTTGCAATCTCCTTGCAATGGAAAATCAATAGAGAAATTCCTTTTCCAAGCCTACATGTGGGGGACAAGCATATGATATTGCACATGGAGTGAAATCCAGGCCCTACTGAAGTCAGTGGGAGTTTTGCCCTATGGAACCTCCTGTTGGGGCACATCCTCCGCTGGTGTAAATTGTCGTACTGCCTTTCAGTGGAGCTATGACATATTACGTTGTCCTCAGCTGAGTACCTGCCCCAGATCTTTAAGACCCTGATCCTGAAGTCAGATCTCCTCACCAATGTTGAGCTCCATTGGAGGGGGATCCAGTTAGTGGAATGAGTCCTAAAATTAGGTTGGACAAAGCATTAGTAAATATATTGTAGCAAACAATCCTATATTGGCACAGGGCTGCATTAAATAGCACCTAATAGGTCTTTTCCATCTCTAACTTCAGTGATTCAGTCAGTTTCATTTCTCCAAGAATAAGTAGGGAACTAAAGAGCCTCAAAAGACCCTGCTCTTTAGCTAACATCCAAAATGGTCTGTGTATACGTAGAAACAACGTAGAAAGATATAAAAATAGGTCTAAATTAGCATATTGCCAAATTGGCCTACTGTAACAGTTCTTTGAAGTCTAGCATGCTGACTGATTCCCCAAAGGAAGTTGAGCACTCTGAAAACAATTAAAAAAAAAGAAGAGTACTGTTGTTAAATTAAGCAGTGAGAGTCTTGGAATAGTCTAGGGACTAAACAAGCCATTGAATCACTTAATAACCGCTCTTCCTCAACACAGGACACAGCAAGTGCCAACCAGATTCCTCCAAACTGAGACAAAACTGATTGAAAAAAAAAGAAAAACAAAACCAGAATTATATAAAAGAAAATTATTTTTGGAATGTAATAGGAGATAACAAGGCACCAAAACTGTCAGTAGTTACTGTAGCTAACCCTGTATTTTAAGATTGATCCTAATGTAAAAGTACTGTGCAATTTAAGAAATAAACATAATAATCCCTGCCATTTTACACAATACTTTTTAACTATGCTCCCCATTTGTATAAAGCATTGTATTAAAGCAATTTTGGGTGGCGCAAAAATCAAAATGTTTGTTTCCCAAAGATGTTATTGTGATACTGAGAAATATATTTTAAGGGGGGGGTGTTAAAAGATATTTCATGTGCAACACTGAGTAAACATAATTATATCCTGAATCTGTACGTACCACACAAAGAAAGACCTTCTGTATATTAAACAGTAGATATATTATATTGTGAAATGTATACTGTGTGGCATTTAAACCATAATGAAATGCATACATTGTGTATTGACAAAGTGTCATTATTGCTATTTTATTAGTAGTATTATGGTAGTACCTAAGAGTACCATTGTGCTACATATACAGAAAAAGTAACTGTACCTGCCTCACAGATCTTATAATCTAAATAGACAAAAACAAACAAAGATGGTGGGAAAGAAGTATATTATCCCCATTTTACATAAGGGGAAGCGAGGCTCATACAGATTAGCCCCTAAATGAACGGGAGTCTTTCCATTCTCTTCGATGGGCTCTGGATCTGGCCCGCAGTCACTTGTCCAAGGTCACAAATGACCTTGCTGGTGCTTGTTGTTTAAAACACACACACACACACACACACACACACACACACACACACACCTATACAACAACAAAACACCCCCACAGTTCAAAAAGAGGAAGCAAAACATAAGCAATCAAATAACTTTATTTTATATGCATTCCTGCTTGATACTAAGTGTCCCTCTCCTGGGTAGCAAGTGAAAATATAGGGGATTTTAAATGCTTTCTCCTCTCAAAAGAAAAAAAATGTCTCCTAAGCAATCAAGCCTAACTGTGAGAATTAAAAATATCTCTTCCATATGTTCAAGTCTCCAAGTAAAGTAATATTAAGTATGTATAAGAAAGTTCAGCTAGGAACAGCAAATGATTAAAACAAAGTCCCTAGGGTTGAAACGCAACAGGAGTGGACATAGATAAAGTGCCAGGGAAAGGAGATGAAATACAAACAGGATGTGCTGTGGTGTCCAAATGAGACACATTACTTAAAAAAGGTTGCATCATTAACCACTCCATCAACCAGGTCTGCTAGGGCTGCAATGGACTTTCCATTGCCAACACCAAGTTCACTGGCAGCAGAGAGTCCTTGGAGAATGTGAGGATCTTAGTGCTACTGTCCAGCATGCTTGCTATTTCTCACTTTAATACTTTAAAACACTTGAGAGAAAAAGTTTATAGTTCTTACTTTAAAAGAAAAAACCTGCTACATTAGCAGTTAAGAAATTACTTTATATCAAACATTTGGGCGTGGGCCCCTTGTTATACAGGTCCCATTAACGGACACCCCAAAGGAAGTCAGATATTGCTCCAGAACAGAAGTGGCAGGGGGTGTTAAATTCTATGAAGAACCAGCAACAATTTGCGCACTGATTGTGCAGCTTTTGTCATTAGTACTTGTCTGGCCATTCTCTCCTACCCTTATTATTCCTTCTGCATGCTACCTCGCTAGCTTAGGGTCTGCGCTTTCAAAGCACCACTGTCGCGGGGTAGATACACCCCATCACGGGTGTCAGGTCATGGACGGTCAAAAACAAGGGATGTGCTGGTGGCAACTAGATTCTATACTGGTGACCCTGACTATAAAGCGGGTTATTATGGTCTAGTGGTCAGAGTCCCTTGGACTGCCCTCACTCTCAGGGCAGCATGGTGTGACAGCCCAAGTCACTAGACGGCCCTTCCTTACAGGGCTGCGTTGGCCTATTGGCCAGAGTCACTAAAGTTGCCCCACCCCCTCTATGGGGCTGTGTGGCCTATTGGCCTCAGTCTATAAAGTTGCCCACCTGCATGGGGCTGTGTGGCCTATTGGCCCATCAGGGAAGTAGGACACCACCTAGGGGTGTGTGACATCTGGGATAGGAGGACTCGGGCCCTCCCTACTCCTCTGAGTCCCAGCCCAGGGCCCTGGCAGTGGCAATGGTGCTCACCACTGAGTCAGCAGAGATCCCCCTGAAATATGCTGACATGTTCCCAGGTTCTACAACTGGACAATCTCTAAGTCCCCAGGGCTGCTTCCTACCCTGTCTTCGGCTATGGTGATCCATGATTCCCCTGGGTCTCTGGGGTCCTTGGCTTGTGCAACTCCTGATGGCTCGGTCCCCTCTGTGAATTCCACAGGCAGCCTGGGATCCGTCTCAGGCTCGGCATGCCTTAGCACTGTCGTCAGGGCCTGTAGCAGCTCTCAGGAGAGAGCTTCCAATCTGCATCCTTCCCCTTCAGCAGCCTGCCCAGACTGATTGGGGCTGCTTCCCTTTATAGCCTGTCTCCAGGCTGAGCATGCCCTGGAGGGGCAGAGGGGCGTGGCCTCCTCAGCCTGCAATGTGCAGTTAACCCTTTCTGGGCCACAGTAGCATAAGTAAACCCCATCACAACCGCCTATATTTAAGAAAGGAAAAGAGTGATCTGGAAAATTAGAGGCCTGTTAGTTTGACCTCAGTTGTATGCAACATCTTGAACAAAATTTTGAAAAGAGAGTAGTTAAGGATATAGAGGTAAATGGTAATTGGGATAAAATACAACATGGTTTTACAAAAGGTAGGTTGTGCCAGACCAACTTGATCTCTTTTTTTAGAAGACTTCTGCATTTCCTTAGTCTAGAAAATCAGTTGATGTAATCTATCTGGATTTCAGTAAAGCATTTGATACAGTTCCACATGGGAAATTACTAGTTACCTTTGAGAAGATGGGGATTAATACAAGAATCTAAAGGTATGTAAGGAACTGGTTAATGGGGAGATTGCAACAGATCACGCTGAAAGGTGAACTGTCTGGCTGGAGGGAGGTTACTAGTGAAGTTCCTCAAGGATCAGTCATTTTTCATTAATGAACTTAGCGCAAAAAGTGATGTGTGCTCATAAAATTTTCAGATGACACAAAGTTGGGAGGTATTGCCAATACAGAGGTGGACCAGAATATCATTTAAGAAAATTTCTTTGACCTTGAAAACTAGACTAATAGATATGGGATAAAATTTAATAGTGTAAGGTCATTCACTTAGGGACTTACTACATTATTTTTTTCCATAAGCTGGGGAGTACCATTTGGAAATGACAGAGGAAAAGAAAGGCCTGGGTATAATTGTTGATCACAGGATGACCATGAGTTGCCATTGTGATGCAGCCATGAAAAAAAGACTACTGCAATCCTAGGATGCAGTAGGAGAGGTATTTCCAGTAGAGATAAGGAAGTATTATTACCTTTATATAAGACACTGGTGAGACTTCATCTGGAATACTGTGTGCAGTTCTGGTCTCCCAGATTTAAGAAAGATGACTTCAAACTGGGCCAGGTGCAGAGAAGGGCTACTAAGATGATTCAGAAGAGTGGAGAACCTACCTTATAAGGGGAGATTTAAGGAGCTTCGCTTGTTTAGCCTAACAAAATGAAGGCTGAGGGGAGATATGATTGCTCTCTATAAACATATCAGAGAGATAAATACCAAGGATAGAGAGGAGTTATTAAAGTTAAGGGCCAAAATTGTCACAAGAACAAATGGATATAAACTGGATCACAGGCTTCAGCTTCCAACTTTCCCCAAGGGTGTTCAACCCCTGCTCAGCCCCAGATTCTGCCTCATTCCATACCTTCCCTCAAACCCCCACCCCCACCCTGCTTCTTCCTGCCCTTGCTCCACCCCACCCTGCCTCTTCCAGCCCAGTTCTGTCCCCTCCCCCAAGTGCACCCCATCCCTGCTCCCCTCCCTCCCAGCGCCTCCTGCATGCTGTGAAACAGCTGTTCCAAGGCAGGCGGGAGGTGCTGGGGGGGGGGGAGTGGGGAGGTGGCTGCCAGCGGAAGCTAAGCACCTGCTAATTTTTTCCATGGGTGCTCCTGGAGCACCCATGGAGTCGGCACCTATGAACTGATCACCAATAAGTTTAGGCTTGAAATTAGACAAAGGTTTCTAACCAAAGGAGTGAAGTTCTGGAACAGCCTTCCAAGGGTTGCAATGGGGGCAAAACTTATTTCAAGTCTGAGCTTGCTAAGTTTGTGTAGGGGATGTTCTGATGATGCCGCCTACAATGGCACATAGCCCATCTGTGACTTATATTAGCAAATATTTCCAGTGGTCAGAGATGGGACCTGGCTGAGGGGTCTTGGCCGCATGCACAGGGACTAACTGATCACTATATTGGAGTCGGGAAGAAATTTCCCCTCAGGTCAGATTAGCAGAGACCCTGGGAATTTTTGTTGTTTGTTTTGTTTTTGCTTTCCTGTGCAGGATAGGGCATGGATCACTTGATGGTTTGAACTAGAATAAATAGTAGATTCTCTGTAACTTGAAGTCTTTCAGTCAAGATTTGAGGACTTCGGTAACTCAGCCAGAGGTTACAGACTTACCACAGGAGTGGGTGGGTGAAGTTCTGTGATTTACAATGTGCAGGAGGTAAGACTAGATGATCTCGATGGTTCCTTCAGGCCTTAAAGTCTATGAGTCTATGTGTCTTCTGTTCCCAAGGAAGTTGAGGGCACTAGGCAACCCACAAGAGGCATTCAGCACCTTGAGGGCTAGGCCCTTTGGTCTTGCTCTTGCAGAGTGCTGAGTGCCCTCAACTTGCACTGAAGTCCATGGGAACTAATGGCACTCAGCAATTTGCAGAATTGATCCCTTAATGAAGAACTCAGAGACCAGCTTCCTTGATGAGCCCCAGTACAGATCTACAGTCTGACTCAAAATGGAGCTTGTAGAGCTACACCAAAGACCAGTTTTGAGTAATCTTGAATGCTTCTGGATGCACCCTGAGCTCCACTGCACATTAGAATGCACAGTTATCTACAGACCACAGTTTGGGAGCTGTTACAGGAGTTGTATATCTGAGAGACAGAGAGAGATGTAGAGATATGTGACTATATGTAGACAGTAGCGAGGTACGTATAGCACAATCAACTGTCATGTTCATAAGTTTGTAGGACCAATAAAGTCTTGGTTGTACAGTGCAAATGGCTTCCTGATTATATTGCTCCTTCCAGGAAACATCGGGTAACAGTAAACACATATAGGTAGGAGAGGTAATATGGAAGACTCATTAGAGCAGACTCCAAAACTTTTCCATCGTGTTGACCACCATTTAGTTCTAGTCTTTTCAATCTCTCTCCAAGTGCATGTTTTTACATACCTCTATCTTCTTGCTCATCACTGAACCACCTTGCTAGACCAGCTCCTCTCCCAACCTCCAATCACAATCCAGTTTGCAACACCACAGTCCCCAGTAAACAAACCCATGCCCACCCTACACTCCATCACTTCACCAGCACACAAATTCAGTTCCCCCACAATCCATTCTCTCCCTACAAATCATTCTCTCCACACACCATTCCAGGCAATTTAAACCCATGCAAACTTCCCAATTCCCTGCCTTGTCCTACTTGTCCATCCCTCAAATCCTGTCTCTCCTGCTCCCAGACTCTTACTTCTTCCCCACCCTACCCCATCTTACCCCTTCCCCAGCTCCACTGTCTATCTCCCTCAGTTTCTTCTCTAACTCCAGGTTCCCCAACTGCCTCACGTTAGTCCCTGTCTCCCTACAGACATTCCCTTCTCTCACCAAGCCTCAAGCCAAGCTGTTCCTCCGATCCTCCCCTCAGTCCTTAGTGACACTGGTCCCTGCCTTTGTTCCACTCATCCACTCTTTTTTCACCTTTTCCCCTGCCCTGTCTTCCTGACTTCTCATGATAGCAGTCTCTCAATGGGAGGGGCTAGCCACCAGAGTATGTCCCTGTCCTAGCTATACTCAAGCAGCTCGCTCCTCCTGTTGCTTGCACCACTGCAGCTATATTCTATTTTTAGTGTGCTAGCTTGATCAGAGCTAGCATGGGTGTGTCTACTTGAGCCAGGAATCACATCCTCAGCTTGAAGCGTAGACATACCCTGTGTCTAATCAGATTCAATTTCCCCTCTCAGGTAAGTTAATTCACACAACACCTTAGACTTCCAAGCATTGTAAATACTTTGGTCTAATTTCAGTTGGCGGGTTTAGTGTGTGGGTGGCTGGGTGGTGTGGTGGCCTGTGATACAAGAGGTCAGACTAGATGATCTGGTCTTAAACTCAACGATTCCACGAACGAGTTAGTCTCCCTTTTAGCACAGTTTGTTCTTGCACCTAAAAATAGAGGAGAGAAAGAAGCATTTTAAAAAAATTGAAGTATCTGATTGCAATCCCATAAAAATTGGCACAAGGACTCAGGGGTAGTATCTGAAACTACATTTGGCTTGTTGTTAATATCAAGTTGAGAGTGTCCCTGTAACATTGTACAGAACAAAACAGCTCCACATGACCAGAAGGGTACATTTTCAAGTGGCAATCTCTCCTGACCCCTGCTGAGATATGCCCCATCAGTAACATGAAGCCAAAGACCACTTGCTGAGATCAAAAATATGAAAATGGACTGGACATTTCTAGTAACAGCAATTAAAACACAGGTAAAGCTCGGAGGGGTGGAGACTCCATGACAGGTTTCAGCTGAGATTTCACAATATAATATCTTGTCCGTGCAATTGCTGTATGTGGTAAAGGTATTTTAGCATTATGTAAATAAAGGGAATACTGTACAGCCTCGAATGCTGGGCTAGATCCAAATCTCATTGAAATCAGGGGGAGTTTTTTCAATGAATTAACTGATCTTTGAATCAGGTCCATGATGAAAATGTCCATGGTGATGGGAACTTAGCTCAGTTTTGTATTTTTTCAGTATATAACATATTTATCATGGTAAAATGTGTGATTTTTTTTGCATGTAGTTATTTGCAGTGTTGTAGCTGTGTTGGTCACAGGTTATGAGCGAGACAAGGTGCGTGAGGTAAATAAAAAGTATTATTTCACGAAACTCGTCTCTTGTATAGAGTGACACATTTCTGGGGCACACTTCTCTTCTTGAAAGCACATATGCATGGGGCTCAAAAAAATACTACAATCAGAACTGCATGAACTCAGGATGCTATTTCAAATGGGAAAGCTCTATAGAATTTAATAGAAAATTATAACTAGTCTGTAGGTTGCTTTTTTTTAAATCTCCTCTAAAGAATTCTATTACTCCTATTGAATGGATGTCATTCTTTAGTAAATGTGTGTGTTTTTAGAATAGTATCCATAGACCCCCTATCTGTTTCATTCTGTACATTCTATGGGACTTCCCCATGAGGTAGATCCATACTAGGGTTGGATGAACTGGTTCAGAGTGGAGGACGGGGGGAAAAAGCCCTCCATGATCCTTCTTCCCTTTCTAGAAGAACTAAAAATGAACCTTTGCACTTTTTTATTATAATTTTGTTCTCTTACAGCGAACAGGTAATTGTCCACGAAAAGTTCAAATCCATTAAATAAAAAACTCAATTTTAGATATTTTCCCTCAATCCAGCCAGGTCCTATTCATTATCTTGACACTGTGCTGCACCCCTCTGCCAAGTAGCTCACTCAAAGATGCCCCCAGCCACTTTATTTGGCATTTGGCGTGACAGGTAAATCTGCTACACATACACTATATTAAAGGGCAGCTTCGTTTTACAAAGACTCAAGTCATTTTTTTACATTATCTTTAAATTCTCCAGCTTGAACTCTGTGTATGGCCAGATTCTTCTAATGAAACCATTATAGAAAAGAGTTTTTCCTCCTAATCTGGCACTAAAAGCCAGGGAGAGGAAGGCAGAACTCCTGGGTTCTATTTCTGACTCTGACTTGCTGTTGGATTTTAGACAAGTCCTTTTTTCTCTATGTCCTTTACTTTACCCCACTGCTAAATATGTGCCATATTTATTTACCTCTCAGAGATATTGTGAGGCTCTTTACTTTTTTTAAATAAAGATTTGTACACTAAGAGCCTCAGATAAAAGAAGTTATACTTTTCAGTTACTTATTATTTCACTCATTTAACGGCAAATTTAAAAATTGGTCCAGCGCTTCAGCTGTAAATTAAAAATATTTTTCCATTTTTTCCCCACACAAAAGCCTTCTCCTAAGGTTCTTCAGTATAACGCTACTGTAGCCAGGCACCAATTTGCCTTGATGTCTGTTACGAATTTGTTCTTTGCAGCAAGCGAAATATTTGTTTCCTACAACCCAATCTGCCAGGACAGCAGAACAGCACTGTTTCGCTCTTTACAGATTGACTTCTGTTGCAATACTGGTTTCCAAAAGAAAAGCCAAAGAGGGACATCTAGTGGCTATATAACATCAGCAATTGACACAAAAATAACCATGTAGGTAGCCAAGGGGAGAAAAATTGTTGTACTTATGGAAAGGTGAGCAAGAAGAACTTCATTTGTCCCTAATAATAATAAGAAGAAGGCAGGGAATTGCTGTAAGTTTTTTTTAAAACAACTGCTTATTTTATTATTTTCTAATGGACACCTCAAGAGCCCAGGGGAAGTGGTTTGAAATTAGAACAATATGTCTCCTGCCAAAGGTGATGGCCCATAAAAAGTGAGCCAGCCTAATGAATTTAAAAACAATCATACAAGACAAAGAGGAGAGCTAGTGAAAAAAAGATTAAATCTGGATAAAGGCAGACAAAATGGACAAAGATGAACTGATGCCAGGTAGAAAAGTCTTAGGGTATGTCTACACTACAAGAGTAGTTCGATTCAACTTAAGTCGAATTTGTGGAATCGACCGTACGAAGTCGAATTTGTGTATCCACACTAAGGACACTAATTCGACTTTGTGAGTCCACACTAACGGGGCAAGCGTCGACTTTGGAAGCGGTGCACTGTGGGAAGCTATCCCGCAGTCCCCGCTGCCCATTGGAATGCTGGGTAGAGCCCCCAATGCCTGCTGGGGGAAAAATGTGTTGAAGGTGCTTTTGGGTACCTGTCATCATTGAACCATCAATCACGCCCTCCCTCCCTGAAAGCGCCTGCGGGCAATCTGTTTGTGCACTTTTCTGGTCAGTGACAGCGTGGATGCCACAGCACTGTGAGCATGGAGCCCGCTGCAGTTATGGCCGTTTTCACCTCCTCGCACCTTATCGTCCACCTCTTCCACAGTCAGCTGCTGAGAAATCGGGCTACTTTTCAATGGTGCTGCAAGCACTGGTGGACCATAGGGGACGTTTTACCAACATCAACGTCAGGTGGCCAGGCAAGGTTCATGACGCGCGTTTTCAGGAACTGTGGTCTGTTTAGATGCCTGCAGGAAGGTAGTTTCTTCCCGGACCACAAAATAACTGTTGGGGATGTGCAGATGCCTACAGTGATCCTCGGGGACCCAGCCTACCCGCTAATGCCCTGGCTCATGAAGCCCTATACAGGTGCCTTGGACAGCGACAAGGAACTCTTCAAGTACCGGCAGAGCAAGTGCAGAATGGTGGTGGAGTGTGCTTTCGGACGTCTCAAGGGGAGATGGCGAAGCTTACTGACTCGCTCGGATCTCAGCGAAACCAATATCCCCATTGTTATTGCAGCTTGCTGTGTGCTCCACAATCTCAGTGAGAGCAAGGGGGAGACCTTTATGGCGGGATGGGAGGTTGAGGCAAATCGCCTGGCTGCTGATTACGCTCAGCCAGACAGCTGTGCGATTAGAAGAGCCCAGTGGGAAGCGCTGTGCATCCGGGAGGCTTTGAAACCTAGGTTCCTCAGCGAGCAGCGTGACCTGTGACTGTTCAGTTTCTTTTCAGAGAAGCTGAACCTGCCCCTGTTTCTTTACCCAGTTACTGTTGACTATCCTCTGCAGTTACATACCCCATTCAACCCGTTTCCCCCACTTCCAACACATGTGTAAAAATAAAATACATGTTCCATTGTTACTTAACAAAGGTTTCTTTATTAATGACTTTGCGTTAAACGGTTGAAACTGGGACGCAGACTGTGCTGGGTAGGGTGTGCGGTGATGTAAAGACCGCCTCTAAACTCGAGGAATGACAGGATCCTACTCCTAGAGCGGTTCGCAGCGCCGGACTGGTTGTTTCAACGGAGCCTGCCATCCCTCCTTTTTGGGACTCTGTGTGCGGGGGCTATATGACCTTGCGGCGGGGGAGGACGGATACAGATTCCCCTGCTGCATGGCCCTGTGGTCCAGGACAAAGACCACTGCATAAGATCTGTAACCGCCCTCCCCCGCTACAAAGTCACGTACCCCCACCCCACCCACACAGAACCTGGAAACCACCTCTCATACCGACCAGGGTGCCTACTGACTGCACTGTGTGTGTGACCTGCTGCTGATCCTGCCCCCGTGTCTGTACCCTGGTAAAGGTGACTGTCCTATGCAATTACCAACCCCCTTCCCCACCCCACCCTTCAAACACAGTGTTCTGTAAAAAAACATGATGGAAACAGTAATTAACAGCAAAGTATTTTTAATAATTAACTAGACAGTTAGGGGATGAAACTGGGATTGGGGCTTGGGTGACTCAGGAAGGGAAGGACTTCTCAAAATTTAGGGTATGAGAGCTTTTGGGTACTTGAGCACTCTGCTGGGGTGCAGTGACAGTTTTCACGACCCCTGGCGCCCCTCCTTCTTGTTAATTTGGGTGAGAGGGGTATGGGACTTTGTGGCGGGGGAGGGCAGTTGCAGATACACTTTGGGGGGGCTCTGTCCTCCTGCCTGCGGTCCTGCAGAACATCCACAAGGCGCCAGAGTGTGTCTGTTTGCTCCCTCATTAGTCCAAGCAGCGTTTGAGTCGCCTGCTTGTCTTCCTCACGCCACCTCTCCTCCCGTTCGCTGTTTGAGCGCTGGTACAGAGAGAGGGTCTCCCTCCACTGGCTCTGCTGGTCCTCCTCGGCTCGGGAGCAGCCGAGAAGTTCCGGAACATCTCATCCCGTGTCTTTTTCTTTCGCTGCCTAACCTTTGCCAGCCTCTGTGAGGGGGATGCTGTGGCAGGTCTGGAGACAGTCGAAGCTGTGTGATGGGAAAAAGCGAGTGAATTCCTTGCAAGGCTACATTTCTGCGAACAGTGAACACAGTCTAGTCTGTCTCTGTGAACAAGACCATGCACAGCACTTATCTCGTGCGCACTCCTGCTGCAGGCAATCCTGAAAGCATAAACTCTGCCCCTGTTCCACCCCATTGCAGTCTCCCCCGACCCTTGGAATTCTGGGTTGAGATCCCGGTGCCTGATGTGGCAAAAATCATTGTCGCGGGTGGTTCTGGGTAAATGTCGTCAGTCATTCCTTCCTCCGGGAAAGCAACGGCAGACAATCATTTCGAGCCCGTTTTCCCTGGATTACCCTGGCAGATGCCATAGCGTGGCAACCATGGAGCCTGTTTTGCCTTTTGTCACTGTCACCGTATGTGTACTAGATGCCGCGGACAGAGGCGATTCAGCGGCGCTACACAGCAGCATTCATTTGCTTTTGCATGACAGCAGAGATGGTTATCAGCCATACTGTACCATCTACCATGCCACTGTAAATTGGCAATGTGATGACGGTTACCAGTCGTATTGCATTATACCTTCTGCTGCTGTCATAGGTGCCCCATGCCGAGATCAGCCGGGGCCGCAAAAGACAAAACTGGGAATGACTCCTCGAGTTAATCCCTCCTTTATGGTAGTAAAAATAGAATAATTCCTGCATAGAATATGGGGCAAGTGTAGTAGAGATCCAGTGTATCAGAGATCCAGAGAGCACAGCCGCTCCGTGTCAGATTTTGCAGGAATGATGAGCTGCATGGCATTCACAGGGGGTGCTCCTGCAACAACCCCACCTGTTGCTTCCCTCCTCCCCCAGCCTTCCCGGGCTACCGTTGCAGTGTCCCCTGATTTGTGTGCTGAAGTAATAAAGAATGCAGGAATAAGAAACAGTGACTTGTTAGTGAAATGAAATGAGGGGAAGGCAGCCTCCAGCTGCTATGATTGTCCGGACAGGCCATTAAGCAGTGTTGGGGAGAGGAGAACAGCATCCTGCTGCTATAACAGTCCAGGCAGTACAGAATCTTTTCTTTACACATGAAGGGCGGGGGCTGATGGAGCTCAGCCCCCTGTTGCTATGATGAAGACGGTTAGCAGGCCATCTACTTATGGGCTGATGATGACGACGAATATCAGTCATACTGTACTGTCAGCCACCCATGAGGCGGGGGCGGGAGGATGCTACAGTACAGTGCCGCAGCATCGCGTCTACCAACAGCATTCAGTACACATAGGGTGACATTTAAAAGAGTCAAGAGACGATTTTTTTTCCTTTTCCTTCTGGGGGTGGAGGGTGGGGGTACATTGACGAGCTATGCCCTGAACCACCGCGGACAATGTGTTTGACCGTACAGGTATTGGGAGCTCAGCCAAGAATGCAAATGCTTTTCGGAGACTGCAGGAACTGTGGGATAGCGTGCGTCCTCAGTCCCCCCTCCCTCCCTCCATGAGCGTCCATTTGATTCTTTGGCTTTCCATTACGCTTGTCACGCAGCAGCGTGCTGAGTCTCTGCTACGCCGTCTGTCTGGAGATTTTTTAAAAATACTTCAGACCAGGCGTAACATTACAGTAATTCCCCTAATTAGTTGCAGGAGTCACCGAGCGAGATCACCCTGAGGAGGGTCACTGAAGGAGATAGAGAGCGCATGCTGAGTGAAAGCCAGCACAAACCAGGGGCCTATGCTGCCATGCTCGGGTAGGCAATGCTCCCTGAGTACCTCATGAAAGCCTGGCGCGGAAAAGTGTGCTACCACGGAGCACCCAATAAGGCACCTCTCCCCAGGAACCTCCTGCGGAGGCTTTTCGATTACCTCCAGGAAAGCTTCGTGGAGATCTCCCAGGAAGATTTCTGTTCTATCCCCATATATATAGACCTCCTTTTCACATAGTTCAGATTCCTGTTCCATTAATAATAAAAGTTTACATGTTTAAAGCACTTACCAACTGATCCTTCCCCTGATTCAGGGTCCGGGTTAACGGCCGGGGATGGTTGGTAGGGGATCTCCGTGAGGGTGATGAAGAGATCCTGGCTGTCGGGGAAACCAGCGTTGTAAGCGTTGTCGCCTGCCTCGTCCTCCACAAACCCTTCCTCATCTTCCCCATCCGCGAACATCGCCGAGGAACTGGCCGTCAACACTATCCCATCGTCAGAGTCCACGGTCACTGGTGGGGCAGTGGTGGCAGACCCACCGAGAATGGCATGCAGTGCCTTGTAGAAGCGGCATGTCTGGGGCTGGGATCCGGAGCGTCTGTTGGCCGCTTTGGTCTTGTGGTAGCCTTGTCTCAGGTCCTTGATTTTCACGTGGCACTGCGCTGTATCCCGGCTGTATCCTCTGTCTGCCATGGCTTTGGAGACCTTCTCGTAGGTCTTTGCATTCCGTTTTTTGGAGCGCAGCTCCGAAAGCACAGACTCATCGCCCCACACAGTGATCAGATCCAAGACTTCCCGGTCAGTCCATGCTGGGGCCCTCTTTCTATTCAGAGCTTGCATGGACTCCTCTCCTGGAGAGCTCTGCATCGTTGCCGGTGCTGCTGAGCTCGCCCCGATGTCCAACCAGGAAATGAGATTCAAACTGGCCAGACAGGAAAAGGAATTCAAATTTTCCCGGGGCTTTTCCTGTGTGGCTGATCAGAACATCCAAGCTCGGACTGCTGTCCAGAGCATCAACAGAGTGGTGCAGTGTGGGATAGCTCCCGGAGCTACTAAGGTCGATTTCCGTCCACACCTAGCCTAATTCGACATGGCCATGTCGAATTTAGCGCTACTCCCCTCGTCGGGGAGGAGTACAGAATTCGAACTAAAGAGCCCTCTAGGTCGAATTAAATAGCTTCGTGGTGTGGACGGGTGCACGGTTAATTCGAATTAACGCTGCTAAATTCGACATAAAGTCCTAGTGTAGACCAGGTCTTAAGCACAACTACTGGATGGGGGAACTCCAGCAGACAGTGAGGAAGGGATTCCACAGTACTTGAGATGACTGCCCCCAGACTAATCCGGTGGAGGGAAGGCCAGCACAACTAATTTCATCTGCTTTGGAGCAATATAGGTGAGATACAGCCGCTCAAGTACCTCAAACCTAATTAACAGCTCTCTGAAATACCAGCAGGACCTTTGATTACATACCAGATTGACAGGACTTTCTAAAGCCACACAGAGAGCAAAATCCAAAGCATGCCTTAAAATATGCACTATGAACCCTTCATCAGAGGATCACAAAGTGCTTGACCCATGTTAGTGAAAATCCTCACGACACACTGTGATCCTGGTAAGTATTATTAGATCCATTTCACAGATGGGGACATGGAGAGGTTAATTCCTACCTTTTCTTGCTGAAGACATACTGAGCAGGACTAGCTCCAGGATAACAGGGGAAATGCATAATGGGGTATGGATATTTTAAAGAGGAACAGCAGGCACCCCCAAGCTAACATATGATGTGCCACAGCATCTATGCTAACCCACTAGGTCCCAACTTTACCCCTTTGCAACAGAAAATAAACCTTGTGGGATTCTGCTGGGTCAGCAGCTTTACTAGCTGGTTTGCCTCCCAGCACTAGGTGGCCCTGCTGCCACATATGTATGCTTCTGAGGGCTGAGCGTGAGAGGAAAGGGGAGCCTATGCCCTCTTCAGCCTCTAGTGCATTTGCATCACATAAGGAAAATTGTGCCCCTAAATGACAAGTCCACATGGGAGCAGAACAAAATCCAGGATCCTGACTCTTAGTCCCCTGCTGTAACCACTAGCCATTGCTTGGCTTTCCATGGAACACCTTGAATAAGGGGACTGGGAGTAAGGAGAGTTTGGCTCTCTTCCAGACTCTGCTACTGACCCACTATGTAACCTTGGTCAAGTCAATCAACCTCTCTGTATCTCACTTCCCCCATTGTACAGATAGAGATCATACTTAGATTCCATCGAGAAACACTATGAGATGAAGGTATTCTACAAATATTAAGTATTATAAATTCTACAGAATTGCCTTTAAGATTTTAGGGCAGGGTCAAGCACACTGTCTGCACTTAACAAATAATAATTAATAATTAAGACTTGACACAAAGTAATCCACATTGCTGACCTGCGGATCTATGACCTATGATCCCACAGACAAGGATTCGATGAGGGTTAGTTCTTTGGTCATGCTACCTGGATTGGTCTGAAGTTGTAGCTAGAGCAGGATGATACTGACCAGATTAAAGTCTTAAGAAAGGGTAAGTGTAATGAAAGGTGCTTCCTCCTGGCTGCTCTGGGGATTAGCTCTTTCCAGGTCTGACACCATCTTCCACCACTTGTTGTGCACCCTGCCGCCTCTGGCCAGGTCACTATGTGCCTTCCCCCTTCCAGGGTATCAAAGTGATTCTGTAGAAACTGTCTGCGACAGTCTTCTCATTCACTGCCCAGATGATGCCACCTCCCCAGCAGCTTGTAGGGGAACCCTGGCTTGCCCTGTACTCTGAGTTCCAGCTCAGGGTCCCTCTAATCAGCAGCCAAAGTCTATATCACCTTACTCCTTGCTGCCATTTCTCTGAGCCTCTTCCTACATCCTCCCGCCACCCATGTTTCCCTCCTTCTCTCTCTCTAGTGTCCAGAGAGTGGCTACAGACTTCCTCACTGTAGCCCCTTTCTGCTGCCAGCTTCCTGGCTTTATACTAGCCCCACTGTTCCTTCTCAGTTGGGTTCCATCATCATTCAGGGGACTATTTAGGCCACCTATTTCCCCTCAACTGTGACCTATCCAGTTAATTGACCCCTTCTGAGCCTCATTAATCCCTTCTAGGGTAGTGTGGGTGAACACCCCATCACAGTGATGCTTTTTCTCAAATATGGTCCTGGCCCTCCATGGATTTCCACATGTTAAACACCTGCTATTGAAATCAATGGAACCACGTGCAAGTGCAGGGATCCACCCATACAGAATCACTAACCTGCAGGATCAGGGCCCATGAGTACAGCAGCTGGGTTGAGGACTACAACGTTAGGTTTCATTGTTTACAGCTGGCTTTTCTGTGGGCAAAGCAAATGTGTGAATAAACTAAAGGAGAACTTAGATCAATGTGTAATAAACAATTCTGACTATGCATAGCCCCCACGGAGTCCATCATTTTACTATGAAAGTCATTGTGGTGCACTGGAATGAGCCCCAGGCTGGGAGACAGGAACTATGCTCTAATCCCAGCCCTGCCACACCGACTTGCTGTGTGTGGTCTTGGGCAAGTCACATCAATGCCTGCCTCGGTTTCCCCATCTGTACAAATGCAGACAATACTATTAACCATACCTGTGCATAACCCTGTTGTGAATGTAAACTAGTAAACGACTGCTCAGTATTTTGAACATCATAAGGAGTCAATATTATAATTATAGACAGTAAAGGAATGTATTAAAAAGAGCTCCACAGCATGCATCAGTTGCCAGAAAATGTGCATCCTGATGCACACTTAACAGTTATACATATATATGGGAGTCATGGCATGCGCCTAGACTATAAGGAGATCTGCCTCATCTTAGATACTTATATGGCCCCTGTAACCATAGTACCTGAGCTCTGCACAATATATTAGTCTTTACAAAGCCCCTGTGAGCTTGGAAAGGATTATCTTCTTTTTACAGATGGCCAACTGAGGCACAGAGAGACTTTGTCCACCATCCTTCAAGGAGTGTGGTCAAACGGGAATATGAACGTTGATCTCCCACATCCCCAGGTAGCATCCTAATGCCTGGGCCATCCTTCTTCTTTGAAGGCCTGTCATGTGTCACTTGAAAGGCAGTTTTCCATGAATTTGCAATAAAGTCTCCCGTTCTAACAATATTCTAAATGTCCTGCATTAATGGTTACACTATACAATAATATGTCAGTGATCAGACTGGCGTGGTAAAAATATCTCTTTTAATTAAAAGGAATAAAATCATTTAGTAGAACTCTGCGTCTAAAACTTTGGTTTCTTTGTTTCTTTCTCAGATAAGTAACTCTACTAGTCTATAATTGCCATCTAGCACTTTATCAAATTGGCCATTTGCTTTTGGGCTGAGTTATCATTAATATGTTTTTTTTCCTTCTTTTCTTAGTAGTTATGTTTTCTGAAGACCTGCCACTACCCTATGAATTAATTCCTTCTGAGCGGAGCCACAATACCTACAGTAACAAGCAAAACTAGAGCTCATAGGATGCTTTTTTTCAAAGCAATGCTAACTTTATGAAACCTTTTCTACTTACATTTTCCCAAAAGCACATCAGCATGTCCAAGACACAAAATAAAGTGGCTACTAATTGACACTAGTGGTGATGCAACTTGGGATACGCCAGTATAGCTGGGCTAACAAGCTAAAGCATTAGCTTGTGATCCTATCCTGCCCATTGTTAGAATCGTTTCACCTTTAATGCAATAAAAATAAATGGCTCCCAAATCTGACAACCCTCAGAAAGGTAGATTGTGGCTGTAGAAGCAATTGCCATGTAAGGGGCTATGGCCCCACCCCAACACCAATTTTTGAAGGTTTTCTGCTGGGGAAGCTAGTTGTTAATCCTTTAAAAGGATCCAGCATGTACAGCCTCTAGCACATGAAGGCATGTCCTGCACCACTCGCTACACTATTACTCGGGCAACACACGATATGGGATGCTGGTTGCCTCATGTGCAAAGAAAAACATAATATGGGCCTGTATGAGTGTGTAAATACCCACATATGCACTTCCAAATGCTGTACTGCATTAGCAATGTTAAAGGTTTAAAACTGAGATAGTACACCTGAAATTTCTCCTGTCTGCTCTCAAAGCAGAAGTGTATTATTTCTGCAAGTGTGGAAGATTCCTCAAAAATCTGTTCGGCTGGTTTTCATTTTTCCAACAGAGTGTGGGGAGGAAGGGGCGCGCGGTAAGAGAAATGTGTCCATTTAAAATGTTACCGAGTTTTTTTCTTGCACTCAGACTTGTTTTTAAACGTCAAACCTGACACATATATACACCTGAAAGAGAACTAGTGCCTTTGTCTCCTTGAAAGAAGTGGTGGATTCTCCATCTCGGCTGTCTTCAAACCAAGACCAGCAGCCTTTCTGGAACATATGCTTTAGTCAAACACAAGTTATTGGCTTATTACAGGGGTAAGCATGTGAAATTCTATGGCCTATGTTACACACACAACAGGTCAAACTAGATGATCTAATGGTCCCTTCTGGCCTTAAAATCTATTAAGTTTGGAAGTCACTAACAAAGCTTTGGACATCTGAAACAATTATACAGAGTATATTCAGTGACATTGTTCTCCCTAATTTAAATGGAAGTATGAAGGGGAGTTTTTCAAAGTGTTCATGCCTGAAGTTGTTTGATCATATGGTTATTTTAATGTGCAATCAGTAAAAGGTTGTACTGACAGCCTGTAGCACATGGAAAACCACCTCCTCAGACTGCACAATATTTGCACTGCAACAGATAATAGAAAACATCTTCTAAACGAGAAGCATTGACACATTTTTTTTACTTCAGCACTTCTTGTTGGAATTCTGTCTAGTTTTAAGAAGTGCTAGAGTTGATGGGGGTATTTTTGTGGAATCTCTTTTTCAAGTTATACTTTTCCATTTTCAGTTTGAGAAAGGCTTTGAAATTTCTACTGTGAAATCAAAAAATTTCTAGAAATTGTTAATGATGCAGGTGTAAGTTGCTACTGTGAGTAACTGGGCAAAAATATGGTAAATGCTGAATTATTCAAGAGCAGGTCTTTCCAGGAAAGAAAGCTGTGAGAATAATTGGTTTTTTCGATTCACTTGTACCAAAAATAATTAAAAAATCATTTTGGGTCAAGTCAAAACAAATGTTTTTCAGTTTTTTTCAGCAAAACAACATTCCCCACCCCTCCACGCTCCCCCCCCAAAAAAAAAATTCAGGTCAACCAAAATGTTGTGTTCATCCCCAAATGAAATGCTTTTTTTAGCTTTCAGGTTTAACCCTTTTAAAATAAATTAGTTTTAGTCAAATTTCAAAATGAAATGTAATTTTGAAATGAAAAACCAAAATATTTTGTTAGAAAAAGTCAAAATGATTTGAGTTTTTCACATAAGTAACTTTTTTTTCAAGCTAAAACTAGTCACTAAATTTGATTCAAATTCACAAATAGCATTGGTGGACCTGAAACTGCCTTTTTCAGCTAATAAAATTTGTCTGAAAAATTTCACTCAGCTCTGCTTCCAAGTTACTATGGGTAAAGTTTTCAAAAAATACTTAAGTCAATTGGAGCTTAAATCTGCCCTCTGTTGAGACTTATATGTCTACACTGCACACTCCTTACAGTATCATATAGAGTACATACACTGCACCGCCACCTTGCACAGGTACATATAGCAGTGTAGACAATAAGACACTCTTAGGTGAGCAAATGCACCCTTGAACCCTTAAGTGATCTACCACCCAACTGGTGCCCCCTTCACCCATCTACACTAGCAATATAGTATCCTGCTATCTCTATCACAATGAAAGGCTCTGGCAGCTCCGTGTTGCAGAAGCCTTTCCCCACCTCTGGGCCCTGCCAGAGTTTCTCCCTGCCAAAGCCTTTCATTGCATCATGTAGCTACACACTGCAGTGTGGGAGCAGCCTGGTTTTCACTACAGCATGTAGCTATGTGTACACCACAAGCTGCCGCCAGTGCACTGTAGACATAGTCTTGGGTGCCTAAGGGCACATCTACACTACAAACTTTTGCTGATGCATGTTACCCCAGCATAAAGCTGACACAATTAGTATATCACTTGTGCGAGTTCATATTTGGCTCCTTGCATCGATGCTGTGCTTACTCACCAGGAATGCTTGTCAATGCACAGTACAGAGCACCAGGGTTAGGTGTCCCAGTGTGTATATTGCCACCGATCAGCACACTGTCTTTTGGGAAGTTTTGGCAATGCATGGTGGGGCAGAAATAAGTTACATAGGGGGTGACTGGGATTATGGGATCAAGTTCCCATCATGCAATGTTCTCCACCCCATAATGCCATCTCTAGCCCATAATTTTCATGTCTATTTTGAAAATCCCATGAACCCACAATGGACTTGTCAGTGTCCACCATCTCTGACAGAAGCCTGGAGCCTGCAAAGCTCTGCACTATTGTCATGAGCACGGAAAGCACGGGTCACAGGATCCTCCCATATTTGCAGAACTGCAAGAAGAGGTGTAGGAAACATGATGATTTCCAGGAGGTCAGATTGCTGTGGGACATAGTGAGAACCAATTCAAGATCATTAGTGGCATTCATGGAGCAGCTGTAAATAGTGGGCCATTTTCATGCAAGTGTGCAGGGCCATTAATCGGCTCCTGGTCCTCAGGACTGCAGCTCTCAGCAATGTGCAAGATATAATGGATGGATTTGCAGCAATGGGGTTCCTGAATTGTGGTGGAGCACTAGATGGCAGAAATATCTGTGCGTTGGCACCAGAGCACCTTGCCACATTGTACAACAAAAAGGGCTATTTTCCAGGGTTATGCAAGCACTGGTGGATCACTGAGTACCTTTCAATGACATCAGTGTTGGCTGTCAGGGAAGGTGAGTGACACACATCTTTAAGAACACAGGACTGTTCAGAAAGCTACAAGGGACTTTCTTTTCTGACTGGTGAATTAAAATCAGTGATGTTGAAGTGCCAGTAATGATGCTGGGGGACCCAGTCTACCCCTTACTCCCCTGCCTCATGAAGCCATACACTAGGCACCTGGACAGCACCAAGGAAAGCTGGCGCAGAATTACAGTTGAATAATGCTTTTGGTAGATTGAAGAGGCGTTGTTCACTCACAAGATTGTATTTCAGAGAGAAAAGTATCCTAATGGTTATAGCTGCCTGTGTACATAAACAATCTTCTCCATGTGCCCCTCCCCCCCAGTTTTACATAAAGCAGATAACTCTATGTCTTTGTTGTACTGATACCTCTTCTAGTACAAGTAAATTAATGAAAAGGCAATAGCTGTGTCCTGCTATGTTGGGGGCACCATCACTGTAACAGGAAATACATTTATGCACTTGTTTGAGGTTTCTTCCCCTGCACTGGTCTTGCTGGTGCTCGAATGCTGGGACCGACTGGAGTCTCAAACAGGTCCTGCCTCATGGAATAACTGTTCCCTCTCATACACACTGCAAGTTCTCTATCCTCCTCTTCTTTCTCTTCCCCCTCTCCCTGGCTGTTTATGTCAGATTCCTGTATCTCGGGCTCCTCTGAGGTATCCACTGTGGTCTGAAAGGTGGTGGTGGGATCTCCGCAAAGTATGGCATACAGATCTTTGTAAAGTGTCAAGTCTGCAGCTTGGCACCAGATCAACTTCTGGCCTCCCTGGCCTTCTGGTATGCCTGCTGCAGTTCCTTTGCTTTCATGCAGCACTGCTGTTCAGCCCTGTCAACCCCTTCTCCTGCATTCCCCAGTGCAATCTGCTCATAGATGTTCACATTTCTATGGCTGGTCTGTAGATGTGCTGGCAAAGCCTCTTCTCCCTACAGGCACAGGATACCTGTGGGGGGGCAGGGGTCCCATCAACTCCTCCACAGGCCCAGCTTCACGTCCTTCAATGTCTTTCTCTCCCCCACCCCTCGGCCCCCAGACACCCAAGGGGTTCTTGGAGCAAACAAACCAAAGAAAAGTCCTCTCCCCTCATTCTTCCCTGTTAGGAGAGGGGAGCCCATGGGAAATTGAAAAGAAACAAGATTGACCTGAACTCAGGCAGTCTTCCCGGGTCAGCTCTTAGGGCTTAGTCTACACAAGGTCCACCTTCAGCCCCTCCTCATGGGGCATGCTGCCCTGAGGCTGGGTAGTACAGCTTCGGAAACAGTGAGGCTTGTTGGTCTCTCTCTCTTAGGTCTAGTCTACACTGGCAATGTTAAAGCACTGGCTTGGCTTGTGTAGTCACAGCAGAGAGCTAGGAGAGAGCTCTCCCAGTGCTCTAAAAAACCCACCTCCATGAGGGACCTAGCTAGTGCACTGTCTACACTGGTATTTTACAGTGCTGAAAATTGCTGCGCTCAGGCGTGTGTCTTTTCACACACACACACCCAACCCCGAGCAAGAAAGTTGCAGCGCTGTAAAGTACCAGTGCAGACAAGCCCTTAGAGAGCCCCTATCAGCAGTCTGAGGCAGGGCAACCTCCTCCCTGGTCATCACCCCTTCCTGTGGCAAGTTTTCCCTCTTAAGTTCCCCTGTCCAGGCAGAACAAGCTTTGAAAGTGTGCCTCATTAGTGTTGAACTGGCCCAGAGGTGCTCATTAGTCTCCTCTCTGTCAGTGCGAGGGTGTGCCCCAGCCCCTTCACAAGATCCCATGCATGGCAAGATCCCATGGGCAGATGAGCAGTTGTGCAAACAATGGAGAACTGCTAGATGTGCTTGTCAAACTGGACAATCAGGAAAAGGGATTTAAAAAATTCAGTGCTTTAAAGGTGGGGGTGCCTTCTAGTATCCATGACTCCTGGGCAGTGGAGTTCACAATTGTGGCCAGAGCAGTCAGTGTTGTTGGGCATTGTGGGACAGCTGCTGGAGGACCAATATAGGGTCCAATATAGGTAATGCAGTGTTTACATTCATGCTGAGTGAACCTCAACACATCAACCATGGTTGAATGCCATTCAGGGAGGTGAACTGACTGCACTGCTGTAATAGGGTGCTTACATGGGTGGGAAACAAATTTAAGTGTAGACACAGGAACAACTATGTTGACACAAGATGGCTCATGTTGACCTAACTTTGTAATGTAGACCAGGGCTAAATTACTTGGGGTAAACATTTCAGAAATACCTAAGTGCTTGAGAAAACAGCCTGTGTCCAAAAGGAGGATTGGACCAGATTTTGGTATTTAGGCACCTGAAGATGAAGACAGGTGCTGGTGTGATTTTCAAAAGCAATAAGGCAGTCATGAAGGCAGAAAAAAATGATTTCCATGGAAGTTAGGCACTTAAGCCCTTTCAAAATCCCACCAGCCACCCATCTGTATCTGTAGGTATCTAAATACCTTTAAAAATCTCACCCATTGTGACTGGACATCCTGTCACACCTTTATAGCAACTTTCTTGATTGCATTTTACAAACAAGGTAGGCATGTATCATCCCATTTTACAGATGTGGAAACCAAGACACAGAGGTTTAAGCAACCTTGTTTGAGGTCACAAAGGGGGTCATCACTGAAGCTGAGATCAGAGTGCAGGAGTTTCCAGCTCTCTGGTCTTGAGCTCAGGCTACTAGTCCACACTTTTAAAATCTGTGCAGCATATCAGCTTCAGTGGGAGTTGCACAGCTCAAGTAAATAAGACTTTTACTTTTATTCCATACCTGAGCATGAAGCAGGGCTACACTTCAAGGATTTGCCCAAGCTCTAAGCAAAGGCAAGTGCCTCAGATGCCATGAGAAATTTGCACAGAAGAGACTTCTGGGGTCCATCATGGCCCTTAGAGACTGGCAGGGGTTTGGGGCAGCAAGAAACTTTCAGTGAGAACTGGCTTTCTGAAGCCAGCCAAATGGGTGAGCAGTTAGCTGAACCTTTTTCCGTGGAAACCCAAGAACTGCATTCCTAGAATAAGAGTATGTTTAGGCCAGCCAGCCCTAGCCACTCCCATGAGTTCTCTGCTTATCTGGCTGCACAAAATGGCTAGCCTTGCAATCAGAGATGCAGGTATTTCATGAGAAGACAAGAGTGATAACCACAGTGCCGTCTTGCTTCCAATACAGGAAGTTGCATTGTCTACCTCAATCCTAGTATAGTCCAAACCCTAGCAGCACCAACTTCAAAAAAAGCCATCTCTGCTAGATCCCCAGACCCACAAGCCCCACTCCTTCCATATTTTCAGATGTTGCAACTTTTTGCACATTTGGCTGACCAAAGAGAGGCAAATGATCTAAGCCAGAAGCAAGCCTGAATTAGTTTTATCCTTCTTGCTTTATTGTCTAATAAATTGGTACAGGAGCTAGTCATGTTGCTTAAAAGTAATGGATAACTTCAAATGGAGTCCTTCCCAGATGTCTTGCATCTTGCACTGAAAGACACTTGTCTAATATTTGAATACATTAATAGAAATTTAAATAACAGAATCAGCTAAGATCTGACCTATCTTACAAGTGACCAGTTATACGAACCATTTTTCACTGCAATTGTGGGAGGAGGAGTTACATCAATGAAGAACTCAACATCCCAATGCCTTCAGTGCACTAGAAGTCACTGCAATGTGGTTTTAAGGACATAAAAACAATGCAATACACCATATGGCAACTTATGCACCTTATCTACTGTGATTTAAAGATGTATGGTTTTATGAACTCCTCGGTCCCCAATAAGTCAGTAAAATAGATTGTATCCCAAAAGGGTTAAAATTAGCTCACCCAATTACTACATTTCTCTATCATAGCTTGTGATCTCTTATTATCTTTAAAAGGATCCATATTGTTTTAATATCTTCCCAGTGAAAGTGACATGGGCACATCACATATCCTAAAGCAGAGAGACCTTCCCAGAAAATCTACTCAAGGTCCTCCCATTGAGTTGGAAATAGGAGTTTCTTTGAAACTGATACAGCAGTAAGTAGGTTTTGTAGGTTAATCATGGCTTACAACTATGTGTACACAGATTTTTGTTTTGCTTTTTATGGGGAGAAAGGGGGAGAGGAAGACAAAATATACTTTTTTAGTAATCAACTGTAAGAGAAAAAGAATATTGTACAACCATAAGTATCTAGTTTCTCTTATTTCTTAGCTAAGAAGCATGTGTTCAGAGCTTTGATGCTGATTAGCAAAATGGAAAGGACTCAAAACTAGTTTTTTTGTTTCAAATGTAGGATCACAGAAATAAAGTTGGCCCTAAGTATTTATTTTCAGAATGTTTCACCTCGGTACAGGAGTTTGATGCAGATGCAGTTAAAGATCATATTCCTGAATACGATATTGTCGCTTTTTTCTCCTTGCCAAAGTGTAACAAAATGAGACTAGCTCAATAGCCTGGAAGCTGTAGGATACACCGCAGCAAGGAACACTCCAATTCAGAAGCAATGCTGCAACTCTGTCACTTTGCAACTAAAAGAACACAAGATAGGGCGGGGACATGGGAAAATGTCAATTGGCTGCAAGAGTCACTCCTGCCTGCCAAGCTATTGATTTTCTTGAGCATCC
Source organism: Mauremys reevesii (assembly GCF_016161935.1). Taxonomy (NCBI): domain Eukaryota; kingdom Metazoa; phylum Chordata; order Testudines; family Geoemydidae; genus Mauremys; species Mauremys reevesii. The sequence goes on from NC_052623.1 coordinate 246,510,274, forward strand.
ATAATTAACATGCCTTACAGCACTGCAACCTCACCCATGCAGAAGGGAGGGGAAATAACAGTCTCTGGAAAGGGGAAGCAGAGAGAGTGTTCTCAGGACACTGCCTGGACTGCCTTTCATAGAATCATAGGCCTGGTCTACACTAGGGAGGGTGTGGGGGAAGAGAGAAATCAATCTAAGATATGCAACTTCATCTACGAGAATAGCATAGCTGAAGTCGATGTATCTTAGATTGTTGCAGCTCCCCACTTGACTTTGCTTCCGCCTCTCGCCGAGCTGGAGTTCAGCAGTTGATGGGAGAGCGATCGGGGATTGATTTATCGTGTCTACACTACACACGAGAAATCAAGCCCCAACAGATCAATCGCTACCCACTGATCTGGCGGGTAGTGTAGATGTACCCAAAGAATATCAGGGTTGGAAGGGACCTCAGGAGGTCATCTAGTCCAACCCCCTGCTCAAAGCAGGACCAATCCCTAGACAGATTTTTGCCCCAGATCCCCAAAATGGCCCCCTCCAGGATTGAACTCACAAGCCTGGGTTTAGCAGGCCAATGCTCAAACCACTGAGCTATCCCGTTCAGCATGGCTCAGCTCTAGTAGGAGAGAGAGAGACCCCACATTTTGGGGTAAAGCAGCAGCAAGATTAACTAATGTAACTATTAAAGAGCAGTTACATAGTAGGCATTGGCTTCTGATGCTGGAACTTATGCTCATTCTTGGTAATGACCTATGCACCACACACCGTAGGTTAAAAAAAGTAGCCACTTCTTCAAACACATCTGAATGTGAATCCAGTGATCTTAACTGAGTAAGACCGACAGAGAATAGACATGAAAGATTCAAGCACTGCTTTGGTATTTTATGAAACATCTGTGACATGCACACATTCAGATTAACATCAGCAGCAAGTTTAAGCTTTATCCTGCACTTTCTGAGCAAGATCTTCCATTATTGATCTATTTTTGAAACACACCACAACATATGCATTCAGTAGATATGTGTATTCCCAGAAGATACACAGTCACCTAAGCAAAGTCTAGCTCTTTCTCTTATGTGGTTCTTTCCCATCATGAAGAAGCCCCTCCTCAAAAGGGCTGCTACACAGCCATAAATCTGGAGTAACTCCAAAAAGTTAATTAAAATTTTCACCTGTGTAACAAAACAGAATCTAGCCCAGAAAAAAAAATATATATACACACACAATATATTAAATATGCTATTAGCCTGAGAAAATTGATCTGCTGGAATTTCATTTTGTAATCCCATAGTGGATTACACCAGTAACAATTTCATCAAAAATTCTTTGCAAGGCCTGGCATTATTTGCTATATCTTATTATTAAGGTAAACGTTCCTCAAAAGAACAGTATGATTTGAATCTCTCTCTGATTCATTGTGACATCCTATTTGCTGGCTGCAGTTAGAGGAGTCAAAACAAAAACAAAAACTCAAACACACTTATTTTTTTTTTCTTGTCTTTATTGATTTAGGCTTCGGAGATACAGCCCAAAAGAGTGCATCTGTAGAAAATCACCATACATGCTATAGATACAGCACTGTCGTATGTTCAGAATCTTAAGCCTTCAACAAATCACAGAGAGAACATTCAAACTAGTGTTTTTTGGCAGAGCAGACTGTGAATAGAGAGGACATGGGGAGGGAACTTTTTTGCTTTGAAGAGAAACATTTCAAACAGGAATGAAGAGCCTCTTTGTTAAAAATGCAGCCCTAGTCACCATGTAAAAATTGTTACAAAGATTTGACAGTTCATTTAAGATAGCCATGTTTAATCTAGTGTACTGTTGGAAACTTCATGTGGAATGTCGAGGGGGTGATGAGGCTGTGTTCTAGTTACAGGTACAATCCAGTTGTCAGCACCCTGTATGCCATTGAGATGGTAACTGCATACCCAGCTGCCCAAGACAAGCCTCTGCTGGGCTGGGGGAGAGGTGTCAAATACGCAATAGTGTGAAAGATTCTAGCCCCAACGAAGATCCTGAAGTGCAGCAAAGCTGTGGACAGAGCAGGGCCACTCAGGGCATAGAGCAGACCAATGCCAATAAACGGGACAATGTTTTCAAGGTCGTTCAGGTGGCACCTGGGGAAAGAAAGTTGTACAGAATAAAGCATTGGTTTAAAAAAAGACTTAGAAAGTTCTACTGCATCTTCAAAGCAGTGCTAACAACTAAGGACCAGATTAACACACATTTATCTTTATGCTCATCAGTGGTTTTGTACTGGTGATCCCTTTCACATAGCAAACCTTTGAGTATGACCCCCCCCCGATAAATATATAAAAAAGTGTTTTTAATTTAACACCATTATAAATACTGGATGCAAAGCAGGGTTTAGGGTGGAGGCTGACAGCTCATGACCCCCCCCATATAATAACCTCGCGACCCCCTGAGGGGTCCCAATCCCCAGTTTGAGAACCCCTGATGTACAATCACAGACTCAATAAAGAGTTAATATGAAAAACATATTTTCTACCATTGCATGTCCCTCAATTCCCTTCCCTTTCCCCTGGCTTTAATTTTGTATTTTAAATTTTATAACTGTCTAATTCCTGGAGTGCACTGGAGGTACAATTTAACTGAAAAGCACTCCAAAATATTAAAGCTGTATTGGATAGTCAGTCTAATTAATTCTTTAGAAAGTACTGTAATATGCATTATTTCAGCTATCCTTGATAGTCTGCAGCATTGCTTTTATGAATTCATTTTCATGATAAACTTCAATGCACAAATAGTTTTATTCCTTCCAATCAAAGTGCCTGACAGTCAGCCATCTTGCAGAACAATCTTTTTTGAGCACTCTGGCCTAATGAGTGTCCCATTTGTTCCTCTAGTTGTTTCTTCTCCACCGGTAGGCCACACAGTTTTCAGCTATTGTAATTTTGATGCCATAAATCAAATTATCTGAAATGGACCCAAACCAAAACCCCAGATCTGAAAATGCTCTTCCACACCTCCCGTTGAACTCTTCCTCTGCTTCCACAACTTTGGGAAAATTTAATTCAAGCAAGAGCTTTGCTGTTTGGCACTACCATTAATTATTTTAGGTTTTCCTGCTAGCCAGTAACAGATTAGGAACTGTTTGCATTGCTTTTTATCATAAAAGCAGAAACGCAATAAAAATATACATTAAACATAGAAATGTCATTATGCCTCTTCTTACACTAATAAATCCAACTGAAACTAAATCACTCTTACAGTATGCTTCATTCTTCACAGTTGTCATGAAGTTTGCAAAAAAACAGCAACCCATAATAACTATTTGCCAACACCATATAAAGTTAACCACTGCTGTAAAAAGAATGTGTGTTGCAATGTTAATTGAGTAAGTTGAACTGGGCTGAGTTAACTGTTCTGTGGAAGCATCAACACTGGAATCAATGGCCAGGACCATAACCAGGGTGGGGCGAGCGGGGCAGCCACCCAGGGTGCAAAGCCGCTAGGGTGGAAAAATAATGGGGAAAAAAACAGTAGGGGGCATAAATATGCTTGCTCACCCCGGGTGTTAACATGCCTAGTTATGGCTCTGTCTATGGCTTTAGGGGAGGAGGGCTTAGGACAGAATCTTAACACTGATTTGTGTGTGTAATTCTAGTAGGTTGTTTGTGGTTTTTTGTTTTGTTTTTAAAACAGTGTATCCTACATGGACAATTTACTATGGTAGCAAAGTTAATACTCTACTTTCACATGGCCCTTTTCATCTTTTTGAAGCTATACACGTACAGGAATGACTTCTCACTGAAATGCAGCCACTTTGGTGAACATAATGCAAGTGGACACTAGCAAACAACTCACTGCACAACAGAGGGGGAGATGGGGAACTTTTGGCCAGTATCCTCAGGGAAACCCCTCAGGCTTATAAAGAAGTGCCCTGGACTCCTTGGTGGCCACTCAGAACAGACTTCAGGGAACTACAGTAGATTCCACTTATTAAAAATCTCTATGTGGCCAGCAAAAAATTGCTACCATCCAGCAGTTGCTAATAAGTGGACAGCGAGTTTGCGAAGCTGCAGCCAGAGAAGGTAGTGCTAGGACATGCCTTTCCTGGCTGCAGCTCTGCAGGCCGGACAGTGGTAAGGAGAAAGGCTGCAGCCCAGATGTCAGGGCTTTCTACATGGAGCAGAGGTACTGGGGCTGCACCGTACTTCTCCCTGAGCTCTCTCTTAGGGCTCAGCATATCACAGCTCTTCCTTCCCTGCATGCAGCTCCCTGCAGCAGGGCGCAGCTCGAAGAATTCAGGCACTCTGCATCTCTGGCATCCAGGCTGCATCCTCTTCCCACTACTGATCTGCCCACAGCCTCACTTCCCAGCCTGCAGCCTTTTACTGCCTCTGTGCAGGCAGGTTTGCAGAAGGAAGAGCTGGGACAGCTGTGCACCAGCCATAAGTTTGCAGGGCTGCAGTGAGGGAAGATGTCCCAGCACTTCCTTCCTTGGCTGCTGCCTCACAAACCTTCCCTCACCTGGGGGCTTTCTTCCCAAAAGAGTTGGTAGTAAACCGGTGCCAATATCCAAATCCCATTCACAGTGATGTTAATGGGATGGGATTGGTTCCCAGCAATACGTTTCCATTAACTGGAAATCAGGATATATGGAATCCTCTCTACATAACTCTACCTTTGCAAGGATGCATTTGATTCCTAGCGATGGTTCCAAAGAGTCTTGTTGCTTATGTTAAAAGAATCTTCCCCGTCACTGACATTTGGTAGCTTGCTCCCCAGCAGCGGGAATAAAGATATAACTTCATATTAAAGCCATTAGGAGAAAGAGTTGTGGGCCATGTTTATTAGCCATTTTTATATTGATAAAATCCCTTTTGCTTTAATTTTTTTTTTTTTTTTTTTTTTTTACTATATCACATAAGTCACTAGTCTTCATTAAAGTTGAATGAAATGAAAAATTTCCTTTTTCGGGGGTACAGCAGGGGGATTAGTAATGGTTTGTCAAAAAAGTATCTGTAAGTAATATTTTTGTGAGAGTACAGATGAATGTCACTGCAAGCTAAATAAAAGCAAAAAAAGTTTCAAACCAATATTCAGCCCCTAGAGAGAGGCTCATGGCAGAATGGAAACACTTAAATTCCAATACACCGCAAAGAGACACATCACCATTTTTTTAACAGAATATAGGATTACGTCTTCCTGTATGCATCTTCCTGTATAACTAGCACAACAGTAGGGAACCTGTGGATTCCATTATGCAAAGAGAGAAGAGGCCTCAACTCCCACTCAGTACAACACCTCGCCAGACTGGGCCCTGTGATACTATCTTGAATTCCATGATTTGAATAGGTAATACACCTGTGCCTCTTCCCCGCCATTTCCTTTGCATTAGCAAGAGTTGAAAAGGAAAGGTCAGTAATCACAGCTGTTCGTGTGCAAGTTGCATAAGCAGCTTATTTATACTTACTATCACCCACTGAAGTTCAGTCCAGTTTTTAAGCTTGGTTTACAATCTTCCCCACGCCCCCAAGTCATACACACATTGGATATTGCTCAGGATCAGGCTTTCATTCACAGTCGGCCCTTGCCCACTCAAATAAATAATATTTAAATACATATATAAAATTAACTAATACATATGCTGATCAGATTGTGTTCTTTTTAGACACTTGTTCCATTAGATTACCACATAAACAAAACAAATTATATATGGGACCTAGAGAAAATGGGCTGTAATTCATTCTCTAAAATAGCTTTATTCTGCTACCCAAGAATCGTTCTGATAGACTTCTGTGGTATTACCTGCGCACACGTTCAACGTCTGGGTCAGTCCGCAGGTACTTCTTAGCATTCTCACCTTTGCCAAACGTTGCTGTATCTTCTGGGTTACTAAATGCCTGTTCAAACAAACACCCCCCCCCCAACCAAATGCATTAGAAGAAATGCAGCTCTTCTTGCTAAGATATAAAAGCTTCCTGCAGCTTGGTGCAAGTGTTCTCTTAAAGAACATCCCTAACATCCCAGTAATCCTAACCGATGTTACATACGTGCACCAAAGCCTTGTAAAATGCCAAAACTGAAAAAAAATCAAGGCTACTCTACATAACAGCTTTTGTACTAGTAGAACTACGTGAGTGAGGGGTGGGATTTTTTTTCCTATGTAGTTATAATGCTACATGCTCTAGTGTGGAAGCAGATATACGGGTGCCTTATATCAGTATAGCTTATTCCCATTCGGGAATAGTCATATTGGTATAAAGGTGCTTTGTATCAGAAGATCTGTGTCCACACTAGTAGAGCTGTACTGCTCTAACTGTAACAGTATAGCTTAATGCAATATAATCTGTGTGTGTGAACGAGGCCTCAGTTATAGTGAGGGCTGGAAGAAAGTGGAAGCTGACTGAAACTCAACCTTGCCAAGATAGAAGTGGTATGATTGGTCTGGGAAGCCATCTAGGTATAATTGCTGCCAGCTTGCTTGCTTTCTTCCCTCAGATTCCCATGTGGCAGCAGTAGCCAGGTGGGCTTCTCCCCTCCCATCTGCCTTTAAACTAGTTAGGAGGCCGTTACCTCTCCTCTCACGTAGCTATATAGTCCTTTGTTACTTCCAGACTGAATACTGCAATACACACAGCTTGGAAATCTGTGCATTTCCTCCCCACCCTCCCACCCCCAATTATTATTTGGTTAGTTTGACACACAAAAAAAATCACACAACATCTGCTTTATAAGATGTGTGCTCAAGAGACAGTGCGTTCTGCGCAACAAGAGAGAATCCACCAGTGAGAAAGGATTTCTATATAGAAGAATGGAATAGTTTCAGGAGCAGAAAGATACAGTAACTCAAATGTGTCTGTAAAAGAGACAGCCTTGTAATTACGGTGGTAGGCATTTCTATTAGTGACATTAAATGAAGCACCACCAGACTAAGGAAAGGAACTGAATATTATGAGAATAATAATAATCAGTATTTAAAGCAGAAAAGGGAAGAGATACTTTTGATACTTTTGTATTTTAATGTGAATCTCAATCGGTTCTGCCACATTACATCCCTCGTTTTTTACCTTTCTTGTCATTCTGAAGAATGCTGTTGTAACACTCATTAGCATCATTTTTAAAAGGACAATGGTTGTGTAGGTAGCATAAGCCAGGAACACCTCGCTGTCAATTAGCTGGGCAAGTTCAGCCATTTCAGCGTATCTCACTGAAGACCTACAAGAGAAAATTTAGGCCAAGAGTGTAACAAATGGAAGTATGATGATACATTCACTAGAACAGCTTTCCTTAGCAGCGCTGTAGCGACGCCATAATTAAGGCTGAGACTTAATAACTCTATGCCTAAACCCTCTATCTTCACTAGGCTGCAACTCTAAAAAGTCCTCTTGGTGCCCTATAGTTCTCCTTTTCAAGGAATTGTTCATTGAGTCATGAAAATATGCAGCCAAAACATTTAACAAACAACCACACAAAGAAAAACAGTTTAATTACAGAACATAATACACCTTCAGTCATCAGCACTATAAACATAGTCAAGACTTTCCCCTAGCATGAAGTTAGACTGACTTCTTCAATGTCTTTTCCTTAACAAGTTCAGTGGGTACGATGAGACAGTCCTAGGTTTATCTTTCCACTTAATATCATATAATGAACTTTTATTACTAGCGGCATAATTAAAGTTGCATGCACTTGAGCCTGCTCAGGATATAGATATGGGTTATCAAAAGTCTCCACCAGACTATCACTGGAAGAAAAAAAAGACAGGAGAAAAAATGTATCTAATCTGTCTTGTTTTCATCAAGAACACGCCATAGAGACTTATGTCTACTTCAACTGGAGGCACCGAAGAACACTCCTATGTGTTGGGGATTCAGTAGGTGGTACTTGAGTCAGAACAAAACAGATACCCCAACAAGGCATTACGGGGCACTGTAGTGGCAGATCGGGACTAAGCCACTCTCTTACATAAGTTATATAGTATTAAATTCTAACCACTTCTTGTTAGAGATTCCATGCTATTTTGTGTGTTTAGATTTTTAAGAGTAGGAGTGGTAAACCAAGTATCCCAGGCAAAAATCAGAACTATATCAAAGCTATATATTTTCTGGTGGAATATTTGACACTTTAGCCACTTCTTCTGTTTTGTCCACAAATAGGATGATTGAATTTATTTGTTATTTAAGATTATTCACCAAACAATTTCTGGAAATAAATCAAAATATGTTGGTTTGCTATGGCTGGTTACATGGTACTGTCTGTTACCTGACTGGGTGAATGTAACTTATTGCATGATATTTCTGGGACAAGTTCTTACATCCACAAGTTCAAAATATGCTTCCCAAAAACACTCATTTACAACTTGTTTTTCCCATAAATATCCACAAGATCATAAGCGTGGCTGTAGAGGGTCAGGCTCATGATCCATATAACCCAGCGAGGCATGCCAGATGCTTAAGAGGGAATGAACAGAACAGGGCAATTATCAAGTGACCCATCTCCCTGTTGTCCACTCTCAGGTTTTGGCAGTCAGATGTTCAGGGCTATCCAGAGCATAGGGTTGCATCCCTGACCATCTTGGCCAATAGCCATTGATAGACCTATCCTCTATAAACTTATCTAATTCTTTTTTTGAACCAGTTACACTTTTGGCCTTCACAATATCGCTGGCAATGAATTCCACAGGCTGACTATGCACTGTGTGAAGCAGTACTTTCTTATGTTGGTTTAAATCTGCTGACTACAAACTTCATTGGGCGACCTCTGGTTCTTGTGTTCTGTGAAGGGGTAAATAACACTTTCCTATTCACTTTCTCCACATCATTCATGACTATATAGACCTCTGTCATAGCCGATCTCTTTTCTAAGCTGAACAGTCCGAATCTTTTTAATCTCTCCTTGTATGGAAGCTGTTTCATACCCATAATCATTCTTGTGGCCCTTCTCTGTACCTTTTCCAACTCAACTATATCTTTTTTGAGATGGGGCAACCAGAACTTCATACAGTATTCAAGGTGTGGGTGTATCATAGCTATATATACAGCAGCATTATCATATTATCTGTCTTATTATTTATCTGTTTCCGAATGGTTCTTAACATTCTGTTTACAGCATTGTTGCAGCCATGTAAGTATCTTTTATTGGACCAATTTCTATTCGTGAAAGAGACAAGCTTTGAAGCTACACAGAGCTCTTCTTCAGGTTTGAGCATTCTGTAGTTTTGCTGACTGGTGCTGCAAATTGAGCAGATATTTTAAGTAAACTTGATTGCTAGTACAGTCAGGGCCGGCTTTAAGAACTGCGGGGCCCGATTTGAATACCCGGCGGTCCAGGTCTTCGGCAGCACTTCGGTGGCGGGGGGTCCTTCACTCGCTCCAGGTCTTCTGCGGCACTGAAGGACTGCTCCCGACGCCGAAATGCTGCTGAAGACCTGGAGCGAGTGAAGGACCCCCCGCCGAAGTCCTATACTGCCGCTGGGTACATAAAAAGAATTACAAAATTTAAAAGGCGCCTAAGGCATGGGGCACAATTCCGGGGAATCGGCCTAAAGCTGGCCCTGAGTACAGTCATTACATTACAAAAAGCAAAGGTAAAGAGTGTGAACACCGGAAGATGAGGCCTAAAGGAAAGCGAAGAGGGGACATAACAGTTTTCAAATATGTGAAAGGTCATTACAAAGAGGACAGTGATCAATTGTTCTCCATGTCCACTGAAGGCAGGACAAGAAGTAATCAGCTTAGTTTGCAGTAAGAAAATGTAGGTTAAATACCAGGAAAAACTATAAAATTAGTGAAGTACTAGAACAGGTTAGACTAGGGAGGTTGTGGAATCCCCATAATTGGAGATTTTAAAGAACAGGTTAGACAAACACTTGTCAGGGATGGTCTAAGTATATTGAATCCTGCCTCAGATGGGTGGGATGGACTAGATGACCTCTTGAGATTCCTTCTAGCCCTTCATTTCTGTGATTCTATTTATATATTTTTTTGTTTTGTTTTTTAAAAGGGAACTAAACCAGTTTCCCCACCCCCCAAAAAGAAAAGAATTGCAGTCTTTGCTATATATTGCAAAGAAGCAGGGTGCTAATCCATTCCCCCCACTTGGCTTTGTTGGTGATCTTTAAGTGTGAGCAGGGAAGGCATGGGTAGCTGCCAATACACTCTTAAAACACTTATACATACAAATGAACATTTATACTAAAAACCAAGTATTAGTGCTTTTAGTGATTCACTGTCTTGTGTGTTTGTCTGTCTGTCTGTCTGTGTGTCTCTCTCTCTCTCTCACACACACACACACACTTCCTCTCCCCACGTATAAATTGCTTGTACCCTGTAAAGAACAGAAGCATTAGATCTGGTATTTTTGTTTGTTTATTTTAAATTGTTTAGGAATCAGAACTGGTTACAGGGTACATGATGGTAGCCAGAAATACCATATATACTCGATCATAAGCCGGTTCATTTATAAATCGACACTCCCCCCCCCCCCCAAGATGAATAAATAAAATGGAAATTTTTTATAACCCGTTCATAAGCTGACCCTATAATTCAGGAGTCAGCAAACTTTGGCTCCCGGGCCATCAGGATAAGCCGCTGGCAGGCCGAGATGGTTTGTTTACCTCGAGTGCCCGCAGGCATGGAGGTAAACCTAAGTAAACAAAGTGTCCCTGTGCGCCAGCTGCTTACCCTGACAGGCCGGTTTAGCAACTGGTGGGGAAATTTTTTAGGGGGGAGAAGCTGGGAGTCAGGGGAGTAATCCCTGTGACCACCCCGCACCCTACCCTGGGATCCCCACACTCTCCCCATCCCATCCCTTCCCACCTTATCTGGGGAGGGCCAAGGGAGGATGTGTCTGGCCCGACTGGAGCTGCTCCGGTGGACGGTGTGGCCACAGCATGTTCCAGTGGGCTGGGTCAGGTGGCACGGCTGCAGCATGCTCCAGCAGCGTGGCCACAGCCTGCTCTGGGGGGTGAGGCCAAGCGGCACGGCTGCAGCCTGCCAGCCCCGGAGCTGCAGCTGCTTCGGAGGCTGGGAGGAGAGCAGCCTGGCCAGAAGGGGAGAGACTCTGGCCCCGCCTCCTCCCTTCTGGCTGTGGTGCCTCTCCTTGCTCCCTCTGTTGGGGAGAGGGGCTGTGTCCCACCTCACCCCTTCTATACCTGTTCATAAGCTGACCCCCTTCTCTGGTGCTTCCCTTTTTTACTAAAAAAAATTCGGCTTATGAACTAGTATATACGGTAGGTCTCTTCTGGGTTGAAGAATGATTTTATTTTTACTTAGAAGTATGAGCAACATACTATATGTATTAGTATGATATTTAAATAATAGACATGAGTATCTCATTTTTTGCAATAAAGCTATTCACATATTTGAGTGAATTATCAGTATTTGAAGGTAACCACTTCATTTTCATCTACTCAGGGACACAGTGAGCCTGCTTTGTAATCAAAACAAAACTTGCCTAAGTATTTTACCCCTTTAGAAAGAATTTTTAAGAACAGGTTTTACCACCATTTGCAGGAAAAGATTACACTAAAAAAAAAAAAAAGTTGGTTAATGAGAAAAGAATAGGCAACTGTTAATTCTTTTCCCAAGGCTTTTAAAAGTAGTTCCAAGGAGACTGTTCTCAACAGCATAATGCTCTGGAGAGGATGGAACTTTATGTCAGAGCTATGTTACATAAAATAATCAAGATTAAATAAAACATTTGTATTGCAGTAGTGCCTAGGCTCCTCGGATGAGATCAAAGCCCCACTGTGCTAGACACTGTACAAGTATTCTGTAAAAGACAGTCCCTGCCCCAAAGAATAATTTGAAGAGTTATTTTGCTGTAGGTTTTCTGTTCATAAGTCACAAGAGCAAAGTCAGGTGGCTTATAATATCAGGGGGACCCTTGATGGACCTATAAACCAAACCAAAAAACAAAACAAAAAAACCCACCACCAACAAAAACCTACATTAAGGCCACCGTTATTTGGGTTGCAAAGTCATGCACTTGAAAGTTAATAAAGGTTAAATTTGTGGTTGCCCATGCAGCCATAATTCCGACCCCTCATGCAACCAACCTATGCATTGAAGGAGGCAGGGGTCCCGTAGAAAAAATAGTATGCGATCCTGTAATTAGAGACTTTATCATAAAACACACACATAAGGGGGTCAAATTAAGGTTGCTCGGGCAACCGTAAATCTGGCATTTCCTAACTTTCAAGTGTTTGACTCTGCAATTATTATTTTTTAACACAGCTCTTTTGTAGGTGATTTCGGAGGCTCGGACTTTCTTTTTAGAAAAGAGAGAAAAACAAGTTCTATCATGCGTAACCATCTTGACCTGACCCTTCAGCATTGCAGCATAGACTGCTTCTACTTGAACTACAGGACTGCATTAGCTAGAAGCAGAAGGCGGTTGTTATCCCCAGTTTTTGTGGGACATGAGCAGCTGTGTCCAAGGGATAGTCGGTGGACCCAGCTCAGCCAATGTCTGTCCATTGTCCCACACATTCACTAGGTGGTGGTAGGGCCTCTACTCTATGCAGTGCTGCCAGACTGGGGTACAGATCACTGGGGCCAAGAGCTAGACTTGGAGGTGAAGGAGCCAAGCCCATTCCAGCTCCCTTCCCCAACACGCCACTACAGCCGCTCTCAGATGTGCCCAAGGCAATGCGGCACGCTCGCAATAGTCGCTTGAGAAACGTTGGTGAGAGAAAAGAAACAGTGATTCTTTAACCATTTCTCTCAGCAAAGATTAACAGAATTTCATGGGACTGTTGCAAATAACGAAGCCAAGTCAGTCAATCTGTTCCAGTGGAGCGCCCCGAGCGGGGGTTTTCCACGTCCTTTTATTATAATCGGTTACATAAATCATCCTATTATGCGCATGTACTAACTCAGTCCAACTTCTCGCCCCTTCTCCTGATTGGTGCTTTATGCACTGCGTGTTCCAGTGGTAAACACCTGGTCGGCGCTTAATCAGTGTGTCTCCTGACCGAGTGTGGGGGGGTAGGAACCACTTCAGCCGCTCTAAATTCGGGTATCAGAGGGGTAGCCGTGTTAGTCTGGATCTGTAAAAGCAACAAAGAATCCTGTGGCACCTTATAGACTAACAGACGTTCTGCAGCATGAGCTTTCGTGGGTGAATACCCACTTCTTCAGATGCAAGTAAATTCGGGGGCGGTCTTCCTACCCCCTTAGTGCTTAAGAAGTGTAAAGTTCCTACATCCCCTCCTTTTCTGTTTTGTCGACCCGTGCCTGGTCCGCATGTTTCATGATTTTATATGCATACATGACGGCTTGGGGTGTAGGCAGGGGTTTGCGCCGAGAGGGTGTAAAACACATCCTAATTATATTAGGAATACACTGAGCAAAGCAACAAAAACCAATCAAGCAGGCGATAACAATCAAAGCATATTGCAGAACAGTTCGGACCTATCCCATGGATGGCAGCCACGCCCAAAGGTCATCCCCGTTGCATTTACAGCACTGCCCGGCGCCTTACATACTGGGACCAGGCAGGTGCCCAACAGGCCATGCATCTCAGGGGCTTGCTGTAAACAAAAGGAAGATTAATTGGCAAGGACCGCAAGTCGAATTTATAATGCATGCGGTTACGCAATTCGGGTTTGGCCCCAGCCGGTAACACACAAAAACAACACAACAATATGGTAAAAGAATTAGCGGTCAAACAGGCAAAAATAGCAGCAGTAAAATTTTTGGGGGTAGGCTTGGCCTTGTTATTCTCCAGCGTTTGCTGAGCCTGCTGCGCCAGTCGTTTCACCTGCCCCCAGGTAACCTTTGGTGCCGTCTTTGTGGCTCGGCACACTGGAAAGGTCTCAGTTAGGTTCAGATTGAAGTTGGGTATTGGGTTCTTGAGGCTTTGATGCCACGTCATCGTGCCACGGTCGCACATTTTTGGCAGGGACCCACAACGGACCTGTGGGAGTAAGCACAGCGGCATGCCCCCGTCCCCAGATTATCAATGGAATGGGGCCATACCAATTAGGGTCTGGGTTCTGCCTATATTTGACAGATGGGCGTGGGAGCGGGGTTTCTGTCTTAAAATGTCGTTCAGTGGCTGTAAAATTTTGAAAAATATTTAAAGTATTTAGGGTAAACAATACTATCGCTAATTGGTTTTGCTTGGCGCCCGGGGTTGGCTCATCATCCCCCACTGTTTTGTTTTGCTTTTTTAGGTACTCTTTAAGTGTACGATTGGTTCGTTCCACAATGGCTTAACCAGTGGAATTGTACGGAATACCAAAGACGTGATTAATTTGCCACTGCGTGCAAAAATCCGCAAATCTGTGAGAAATATAGGCGGGGTCGTTATCGGTTTCTATCAGTCGGGGGCGGCCCATAATGGCCACCGCAGCAAGAACATGATTAATTACACGTTTGGCTTGTTCGCCCCGTTGGGGGGTGGCCCAAATATAATGAGAGTAGGTATCAATGGTAACATGTAAATATTTCCAAGGAGAAAAAGGGGGATAAAGCGTGACATCCATTTGCCAAATTTGGTTTGATTGAAGGCCGCGGGGATTAACACCCAGTTCGGGATAATGATGAAGACTTGCACAATGATTACAGGTTTGAACAATATGTTGGGCCTGAATTAGGGGGATCATAAAATGCTTCGCTAAAAATTTAGCATTTTGATGAAAAAATGCATGACTATCAATGGGATCCGAAAAGAACAGAATGAGTTAACTGAAAAAAGCTAAAGATAAGACGCTGGCCACAGTCAAGGACACCACTTACAGCTAAAACTTGGCGGACAGCCAAGAAAAAGGGGGGCTTGGCGGACAGCCAAAAAAAGCAGCTATGAAAGCGGCAGAACTCGGCCAGGCACTAACAAAATGTGTTAGCCAAAAAGGGAAGGGCAGTAAACTCAGTCATGAATGGTAAGATGTGATCCAAATTTACTTAACAAATCTCTTCCCCATAGGGATACAGCAATATCCATGATATAGGGTTTAAGGAGAATCTCCTTTCCCCCTTCTCGCGGAGTTATAGCAATCCATCGGGTGCTTTGTTGAGCAGCCTGCAATCCGCCCACTCCCCAAATGGCTGGCACTTCGGATTTGTCCCAGGTGGACGGCCACTGCCGGGCGGAGATGACTGTAACGTCAGCTCCAGTATCCACCAGCCCTTCAAGGGGGATACCGTTGCAGTAATAGGTACGCTTAAATTTTGCTCGTCCTATTGCTTGAGTGATCGCCGCCACCCGAGGATGGGCCTTCGCTAAGGTGGACCCGAAACCCCCAGCGTCCCGGGTCACATTTGTTCCCCCTGCGGGCAAACAGAAGGGAAGGATCACCATCTGGGCCCATGAATCCCCTCGATGCAGCTGTTTTGGCATATGAGCCCAGATTTGGACATAAATACTTCCCTTATAATCACTATCTATTACCCCGGGAACTATCTGAATGCCGTATTTTCCGGCATGGGAACGAGGGAGGATTAGCCCCATAGTGCCCGGGGGCAGGGGTCCAGAAAGTTGGGTAAGAATCGCCACCACCTCCCCAGGGAAAGTGAGCTCCCTATCTTCCTGCAACAACAAATCGATTCCCGCACTTCCTAGGGTGGCCGCCGGGGTATCATAGGCGGTGCCTCCTCCCACCTTTGGGCCGGGGCTGGGGGATCGCCCGTTGCCCAGTTTCCCGGAGGTTGGGCATGGAGCGGGGGATTGCTGCGGCATTGGTTTGCCCAGTGGTAACCCTTCTTACATCGGGGACAAATAGACCTTGGTCTATTGGACTGCTGTTGCGTCCCGGTATTGCCCCCCCCTCAGGGGCCCGACACTCCCTCTTAAAATGGCCTGGTTGCCCACAATTAAAACACTTTCCCTGGGGTTTGGACCCCTTCTGCATGGCTGCTGCCAGCAAATTCATCTGATGCACTTGGGTGCCCACATCCGTGCACGCTTTTAGCATTTCTGCCAGAGTGTACTCCGGTTTGGTCACAATGGACTGTAACACCTTGCGGCAGTCCGCATTAGCATTCTCATAAGCGAGTTTCCTCATTAATTCCCACTGGGCTTCAGGATTATCTACCTGCCTCTGAATAGCCTCCTGTAATCTGTTAATAAATTCCACATACGACTCTTGAGGGCTCTGGCGGGTGACGGTAAAGGACCGGGTTTCCCCGTCACCGGTACTTTAAACAGGGCCTTTAAAACACAACGCCCCACAACTTGGAGCATTACGAGAGGGATATTCGCAGCCTGCTCCCGTATGCTGGCAAACGGTCCCACTCCATACAGCTGCTCGGGAGTATAGGCCCCCCCCGATGCCCGCCCCTGTTGTAATGCTTCCTGTTGAAATTCACTATCCCAAATAACATACTGCGCGGGGCTTAAAAGCATCCTACAAAGATCCTTCCAATCTTGGGGGAGCATGCTATATCCATTTGCAATCCCTTCTAACATGCCTCGGGTGAAGGTGGATTTCAATCCCGACTCAGTAACCGCTCGTCTCGCCTCTCGGAGAACGGAATAGGGGAGGGCTGTGATCTCCACTTCAACCTCTCCCGCTGCGTTGCCAGGGCGATGTGTCACTGGGAACGCAGCCAATAACTCCCCAATCTCCTCACTGCTCAATTCTCCCTTCTCCTTTTCCCTCTGTATCATTGCCTGAAAAGGGGACAGCCGAGAAATCAGCCGTGAAGAGCCATCCGTACCCGGACATGCATCATGGCATTCGGGTACCGCCTCAGGCAGCTTAGGGGGCAAGATCAGAGGGTAAGGAGGGGGGGCTGAGGGCGCGGGGGCGAGAAGGATAGCCCTGGATGACGCTCCAATCCCGATTGTCTCCAGAGCCTCCTTACATCGCTGCCAAAGCAGGAGCCACTGCACCGCGGCTCGAGGCTCCGCATGCAGTGTCGCCCCTATCTTTATCCAATCATCTACTGACAGTGACCCGTGATCCGGGTACCAAGGACATTGGCGATTGATTTCAGCAAGTAGCTGTTCTAACTGACCCAGGGAGACTGGCCTGCCAGCCTGCCGTATGATAGCCTGCAGCTCTTTCGCATGAACTTTCTGCTGAGCTGACAGTTCCCCCCCCATACTAATGGAACGAGGCTTCCCAGCGATTTTCGGTGCACCGAAGGCTATTCCAGCCGGTGAGCAGGGGGAATCACGTCGGGGTCACCAGATGTTGCAAATAACGAAGCCAAGTCAGTCAATCTGTTCCAGTGGAGCGCCCCGAGCGGGGGTTTTCCACGACCTTTTATTATAATCGGTTACATAAATCATCCTATTATGTGCATGTACTAACTCAGTCCAACTTCTCGCCCCTTCTCCTGATTGGTGCTTTATGCACTGCGTGTTCCAGTGGTAAACACCTGGTCGGCGCTTAATCAGTGTGTCTCCTGACCGAGTGTGGGGGGGTGGGAACCACTTCAGCCGCTCTAAATTCGGGGGCGGTCTTCCTACCCCCTTAGTGCTTAAGAAGTGTAAAGTTCCTACATGGGACCATAAAAAAAAAAAAAAAGAAAGAAAAAAGAAAAACAAAAAAGGGCACTTCTGCAGCCTGAGAGAGTCTGCCTGCTGAACAGCCAAGGCCTGTTGCTAACAGTGGTATGACAGTTTCTCAGAGAAAGGGTCATAATAGTCCTAAATATAGGAGTCACAACCAATGCTCACTATAACATTGTATTTACCTATTTTCCGTATTTGTGAAAACTGATCTCAGAAGCTCCAAGCTTCTATTAAGTTTAGGCCTTGTCTTCATGGGGGGCTTGGGAGAGATGGAAGGAAAGGTGAATTCTTATGTGTTAAAATCCTAGTGAAGACAAGGCAGTTTGCAGTTTTCACATGTGTTATCAGATCAAAGAAAACACTATGGAGGAGTTTAGGGTTGACCTGCTAACTTGTGGTAAAACTCCAACTGCCTTGTCTTTACTAGGATTTTAACACCTTTTTTTCTTACTGTGGACATAATCTTAGGGTACATCTGCACTGTGATAGAAGACTCACAGCACAGCCATCGCCAGCTCATGTCAGCTGACTTGGGCTGCATGACTATAAAACTGCAGGGCAGATGTTCAGGCTTGGACTGGAGCCTGGGTTCTTGGACCTTCCCCCTTCACAGGATCTCAGAGCCCAGGCTCCAGCCTGAGCATCTACCCTGCAGTTTTACAGCCCCACAGCCTGAACCCTAGTCAGCCGACATGGGCCAGTCGCAAGTGTTTTATCACAGTGTAAACATACCCGAAGAATTGGTTGGATTCCACAAAGCTCAAGTGAGAAGATCTCAGAGATCTTGTCCACGCATGTAGCAGAACCATGTTAACTCATGCCAGTCTGTCACAGTTCCACAACAATTGTGATAAACAACCTATTGCCCATATTGTTGCAGCCAGAGGCTTTAGCATCAGTATGTCCAGTTTTTGTTTGGTTTAAATCTTGCTCTCTGCAATTCTGCTTTTCTCTGCTGTGCATAGATGCAAACTGCGGGCCTGATGCTTCAAGCCTGCCATGCATAGCACTCCTGTTAAAGTCCAGTGGGGTTCAGTACAGGGAGAAGCTACAAGAGGAGGCCACTCTCTGTAGAAAATGGTTTCAAGTGCTTTGTGGAATGGCCTTGTCTATACTCTACAGGCATGTTAATACTACAGACTTGAGTTGACCTTTGTTAGGTCAACTTAATGCCACTGTAGTAATTACTGCAGTGGCTGATGTCCACGCTACCCTCCTTCTGGTGGTGGTGCATGTTCTCACCAGGAGCGCTTCACCAACTCAAGAGGGGCAGTGTGCTGAGAGCCAGGGCTCTCAGATCCATGCAGCACCCTACCAGGAACCCAGCTGCCCCCCCAGGCTCTCACCTCTCTGTTCCCCGTGGGGAGCAGGGAGCAGCCACCTGGGCTTCTCGCTTTCCTGAGCAGAGAGCCCAGGGCTGAAGCCCTGAAATTGACAAGATAACCAAGAGCCAATGTAACTAACGCAGTGTCAACACTGTGACTACACAGACACAGCATCGCTGTAACTAAATTGACACGAGCCCTACGCCTCTCGTGGAGGTGGAGTTACTATGTCGGTCATAGGGCACTTATATCAGCAGGAACAATGCTGTAGTGTGTATACTAACATAGCTAGGTCCATGTAAGCTGTGTCATGTAGATCAGGCCCAAATCGCACTAGTTTAACTATGTGTGTTCTTTTAAAGATCATTTAGTTCAGTCTCAAACTTCTGTACTAGCGACCCCTTTCACATAGCAAACCTCTGAGTGTGACCCCCCCCAATTAAAAACACTTTTATATATTTAACACCATTATAAATACTGGATGCAAAGCAGGGTTTGGGGTGCAGGCTGACAGCTCGTGACCCCCCATAATAACCTCATGACCCCCCGAGGGGTCCCGACCCCCGAGTCTGAGAACTCCTGATTTAGTTAAACTAGGGCAAAACCACAGTGTGGACACATTTAAATTGGTTTAAAACTGGCTTATATCAACTGATCTTGAATTAATAAAGAATCAGTTAAAACTAGATTGAGATAAATCAATAAATTTGTTTAAGAGTATCCGCATGCGGGTTTTATATCTAAATCAATTTAAAAAACATTTTAACATGTAATATCAACATGGCCTCAGTATCTCAAGAGCAGTGGTTCAACCTTTTCCCCTCTTGCAAACATGGATAAAGATCTTGTGGTCTCCCTCAACCCCGCAGTTCCTCATACCACCTATTTTGATTCTCAATCTTTTTTCATTCTGTGGACCCACAAAAAGGACTTTGCATACCTCACTACAATTACCATCTGTCTAAAGAATTTCACAACTCTAGCACAGTACTCCTGCTCTGACAAGTTCCTCTTATCTCCAAAGGGGGCCAGTCCACTTGCTCAGGGCCATGACTCTGCAATTTCATCCTTATCAGCCTTTTCCTTGCATCACCCCTGTACACAATGGGCACAAGGATAGGTCAGTTTACTCACAATCATGCTGACTTGGTTGATTTTTTTTTTTTAAATACACAAGTAATTCATTCATGGCAAAAAGCATTGAGAAGAATTACTGCCTTACCCTGCATCTTGACAACATCCCAAGCTCTGAGTTCTTCCTCAGGTCAAAGTTTTAAATGTAATTACACTAACTTTCAAAGTTAGTTTAATTAATTTGGGGGCGGGGCAGGGGAGTAATGAATCCTCAGTGGAGGGTTTTGTTTTTTAAGTAATTTAAATCATTTGGGGCCCTGTTTATTTCAGAGCTGAATATTTGTAAGTAGCTTGCAATCGCCTTAAAATATTTCAGGTTTGTCCACACAACCGTAGGTAAAAAGAACAGGAGTACTTGTGGCACCTTAAAGACTAACAAATTTATTTTAGCATGAGCTTTCGTGCTAAAATAAATTTGTTAGTCTTTAAGGTGCCACAAGTACTCCTGTTCTTTTTGCGGATACAGACTAACATGGCTGCTACTCTGAAACAACCTTAGGTGTTTGTTATGTTTTGAAATATACAAACATGAGTCCCAATCCTGCAAATACCTAGAGAAGGAAGCAATTTTGCCCATGCAAAACAGCCTCACTAAAACTATCGGACAAATGGGTGGGGAGAGTTCCTTCGGTCACAGGGGGAGTCCCCTTCATCTGGATGGGAGTGCGTGCACAGGGAAATAAAGCATTACTGGCAGTCACAAGAATAACACGATCATCCCCTAAGAAAACAGCAGCCTGGTTTGCAGAACACAAAGCCAATCAGTGTCTCGCGACGGCACAATTCACTGATCGCTGCTCCCTGGCCCCTTCTCTTACAAACCTCAGCCAAAAAGGATCCACTTTGGGGATCCACTCGCGCCGGGCCGGCGGGACCCCGAGCCGACTCCCCGCCGCGCCCGAAGGAAGTTGCGCTCTGGGGCTGAACTTTGCGCCTGGGGCCCAGCTCTGCCTCTCGGGCGGGAGCTCGGAGCCATGCGGGGAAGGCGCGTTGCTGGGCTTCCGTGAGCCATGTAGCCCCCGCGGCACACAAGTGGCAACGGGGAGACACCCCGCACCCCACAGCGTCTGCCCGCCTCCCCCCCCGGCCGCGCCCCAGCCCAGGGGGCGCACTGAACGCACCTGGTTTCCGATCGGCTGGGCAGGCGAAAGGTTCACACGCACCGACCCCGCTCTGGTTCTGCGTTCGCAGCCCGCCCCCTGGAGCAACTCGCCCTCCTTCCTGGCACGCCCCTAGCTAAATTCCCCGCCCCTTCTGCCTGGCCCTCCCTGCCTGGCTTGTTCCCTTCACTCCAGCCCACTTTTCCTTCCCTCGGATACTTTCCTCGGCCGGCTCCCTCCTACCTACCTCTTTCCCCGCCAGTCTGGTCTGATCTTTCCCTACTCTCCTGCTATCACCTTCTCTCCTTCCCTTCCACCCACCTTCATTCTCTTGCTGCCCTCCACCCCGCTCCCTCACTTTGGAGCGTGATCACCCCTTAGCTCTGAGGATCACACTCCCCTACAAGTGTAGGAGTGTGTTGCAAGTAGGGAAGAGGCAGGGTTTGGATCTTTTGTAACAGCTCCAGTGTTTCAAGGTTAGGAAGGAACCTTGAGGCGGGCACTTGGCCAATAGCATGCAGTGCCCCATTCCTCTCTGGGAGTTTGTTAATGGTGTTTTGAGTTTTCCTTGCATTTTAACAGGCCTTGGGAATGTTTCCATTATGCTTGGGTTACAAGTCCATGCCATATGGTGAACGAAACCCTTACTCCCACTGGTGGGCAGGTGCCTACACAAGCAGTCTCACTGACTTCAGTGTAACTATACCAGCTAGTGACATCTTTGCAGTGCGAAGAAAGAGGTTCACAGTTTCCTGAGAGTTTGTTTGTTTCACAGTTTGTTTCCTGAGAGCGATGCCTGAATCATACCCTCTGAACACCCCTGGATTTTGGGAGAGTGTTGAAATCGAAAAGGTGCAATTTGGGCCCACCGCCATTACAAATACAGAATGGATAATGTTTTCAAAAGACCCTGAGTGAGTGAGGAGCCTAATTGCCATTTTCAAAAGTGACTTGGGCTTAGGCTCCTAAGTGACTTAGGTGCGTTTGAAAATTTAGCTCAGTAGCAAAAGTTTCCTTTACAAAACAGTGAGCAGGTCGCTCACAATTAGCTTTTGCAGGAAGTGAAAGGCTTGTACTAAAAGAGAGAAAAGAGAGATTCAGTACGTGCCATGGATTTTATCAGCCAGCGCACGAGGACTTGAAGAAGAAAGAGAGAAACTGGACTTTGAAACTTCATTTCCGTTTCTCCCTCAGCATCAGTGACAATGATCCTGTGACTGTCATTCTGATCATCGTTATGCCAAAGCGTTCAGACTAACCAGGTCAGAACAAGGAATCAAAACTGCAGTCTATCCAACTATCAAGAACTAAAAAAAGAAAGAAGAACTAACTCTGGGAGAAAAAGATTTCAGAAGCAGCCTCACCACCATGTGGCAGATCAGAAATAGGTACAAAATGGACACATTACATAAAATGCCAGCACTGCTGTCAAACTTGTCCTAGGCTCATAGGGGCTGGTTTTAAAGGGATTTAGGTGTTGTTGGGCTGAGCAGACCAATGCTTACCTCCTAGGAAGCTTGCCACCTAGTGAATTTTCAGCCCCGAGTTAGGCATCTCCATGCCACCAAGGCTCCTTATAAAGTTCATGGGGGAAGTTAAGTGCCTAGCAAAGGGATCCTCAGAAGTCAGCCTGATGAGCCAGGAGCTGTGCAAGCTAGCCAGGAGTGAAATGCCATGGAAAGGGGCTTATGCCTGGTGCGCCTGTCTAATGGACCAGAGATAGGCACCTCCCACTTCTTGTGATCCTCAGCCACAAACCAGCCTAAACTAGGTAAGTATCAGAGGGGTAGCCGTGTTAGTTTGGATCTAACGAATCCAACGCATCCGATGAAGTGGGTATTTACCCACAAAAGCTCATGCTCTAATACGTCTATTAGTCTATAAGGTGCCACAGGACTCTTTGCTGCTAAACTAGGTAAGTCACTTAGGTAGCTCATGCCCTAGCAGCCAACCCCTCCACTCCGATATTTATCTCCGCCTCCTGCTCAAACTTGACTCCCCTCTCACAGTCACCCTATATTTCCCCAAGCCCTGGTTGTCTTTTGTGGGGATGCTATGTTGCCCCAGCACGTAGCAGTAGCCTGCATCTGGCCCTGGTGCTGCGAGGTCCAACAGATAACAGAGCATGCCTACAGGACAGAGTCCTGCTGGCAAGATAAGCCACCCTGTCTAGTTTGAGAATTCTGCTTCTGAGCAGTTCATTAGTTGCAGGGTAGCAGCAGCGCTTAGGTTGCTTTGAAAATGCGGACAGAGGGAAATCTTGGGAGGGTAGGCAGCACCTGAGCTACAACTCTGAAAATGCTAGTGGTGCCTATGTGGTGGATTTAGGCATCTACCTACCTGTTTAGGTGCCTAAAGACCTTTAAAAGCTGGTCTATGTTCTCAGTGATTCACTGACCTTGCAACACATGTATACCTCATTACACCAATAAAATACCTGCCCTTGCAGCCCTAATGTGACTACCCAATCATGGAACTATTCACTTGAGAAAAGACTGCAGAGTCAGCAGTCCTGTTGTTAAAGTTGATACCCAAGGGTGAGTTTTGCCATCTTCATTCACATTGAGTAGCACCTACTCCGTCAATGGAAATACTCAGGCCAGTAAGTGTCACTCAGCAATAAGTAAAGGTAGCAGAACTGGGCCCACAAATCTAAGAGTTTCTGCCCCACCCCCCAAGAATGGAGAAACAAAAATACATAGAATTATTTTCACATTCTTAGAATTAAATTTGAACAGAACATTTTCTATGCTGGCAGAAGTCTCGGCGTGTAGACATAGCCAATGTTTCCTACATTTTAAAACAAATAAATAGTTTACAAAATAATATGAATCATGAAAACTGTATGGTTCAGTATTTCAGATCTTAAGTCAAAATATTTACTAACTAATTCCAAATGAGTATAAAACTGTTGCAAAAATATTTGATAATGGACCAAATTCATCCCTGGCACAACTCCATTTACTTGAGTGCACAGTCTTACTCCCTCTAGTTAAAAAATACTTCCATCACATAAGATGTTGAAAACTATGTAATTTCACTGTGGTTCACACACCCCTATTTCAGAGGATCTCTATCTGCCATCCAGGTACTCTGTGGAGTTGCTTCTGAAACATTGCTGATGTATCTGTCTTCAATTAATGATGCTTCTTATTAGTCATAGTCTGGTCCAGGACTGTTCTTGAGTCGAGAGGCTTTTTGGATCAGTTTATAGCTCAAAAACAGCCAAGTGACTCTCTACTCCATATGTGGATGCTTGATGTATTTGTTCAGGGTTTCTTTTCTTGTAAGTTCAATCATGATAAAATTTGAGAACAACATAGAAACTGAAGAAATCACCAGTACACTGGAGGACAGAACCAAACTGAAAAAGAGCCCAGTAGAGATGAGAACAGTGAGACCTGCCCACAAATAAATGTAAAGCCAGTAGACAGGAAACTCAGGAAGAGGAAACACCAATACAAAATGAGGGAACATCACCAAGAAGCTGCACTAAAAACATTGAAGCGTGTTCATATTCATCTTACCTCCTTCAGTCTGTCCTATTCATTTCCATGTCGCCACACAGCAGGGCGAGTGAATACTGCAAAACGGTATTACGTAGATTGAAAGCCCTTTGTGGCAAGGACCAGCTGTTTGTTCTGTTTGTACAGCACCTAGCACAATGGAGACCTGGTCCATGCCCAGAGCTTCTAGACACTCCAGTAATGCAAAAATAAACAACAATAATATTCACAAATGTTTCTTCTGATCCCTAACAGGCATTCAGTTTGACCATGTTTTTGCCCTTGTTCGCTTTTCAGCAAACATTCATTCATGCAGCTGTTTAGAGAACCTCTTGCCTTATGATATTTACAGATGAATATGGATATTTTCTATTTGCACTTCTCAGCTGGTTTATAAAGTTTCACTCATCCGACCATGGAGCAGAAAGAATACTCTGATTTAGGTGAACAATCACACACTGCACATAATGAACAGCAAATTGTAGAAGACAGAATGATAGCAAATAGTTTGCAAAAAAACACAAAAGCTGAAATATGTTCACAAACTGTTTATCTGTTCAATTATGAGTAATGAATACATTCATAAAAATCAAAGCCTGTTTACTAATCGTTTGAAAACTGAAAGGGGGCTAAACTGAGAAAGAAATATTCACTACAAATAGTTTGCTCACTTCTAGCAAGCTCTATAGTTGCTGTAAGGAATGTCTGGAATTGAGATCAAGAGCCTGGACAGGCAGGTATCCAGAAGAACATGGCTATCGTAAGAAGCAGTCCACCATATGAAAACATCTGTGAACTATTTCCCTATAGTACTTGACCCTTGTAGTCTTGATTGAGCAACAATTCAGAAGGCAGCTTCAGCTTGGTTAGTGCAGAACATTTCCAGATAGAAGATCCTTTGGTTCCTGTTTCTCCTTGCCACAGCACTCACATTCCTACCTTTCAATTGCTATTCTCTCCGGGAATTCCCAATTTCATTGCAAAATGGGGGGGAGGAGGGGCATCAGCAGTGCTGTGTGTGATTGTGGCGAGTGGGAGGATGAGCCTTCTCTGTATGTATGCATGTTTAGGATGCTGTTTGACTTGTTTAGTGGCTTGCAGAGTGCACATTCTGCAGTCATTGTGTCAATTCGGAAAAAATGCATGTGGTCTAATGTTATCTTTGCAGCTGACAGTAGCATTCATGGAAAGATATATTACAGGCCCCCGAAGACCCAAATTACATTGGGGGTATCAACCACAGCTGTCTGCAACATTATTCCAACTGAGCAGTCACTTTTAGTTGGAGTGTGAGAGTTCTGGGAATATATTTCAGAACATTGAAGACCATTGGAAAGTCAATTTAGGCCAAATTGTTAATAAAACAGGTTTTACACACACTGAGATTATAAGACGTTTCCTTTTTAAAAAAAAAAAATCCAATGAAAAGACCTTTTTTTAAAAGTTTAAATATACAGTGGTTGCAGGCCAAAATGCTGCCACATCGTGATAATGCATACCAGGCAGAAAGCAAAACAAAGCAGACACTTAGGCATTTCAGTGCCTAGAAAACCATAGGAACACACTGCAATCCACAAAGCCTGAGTTAGGTGTCTAGGTTTCCTATACAATAAATGGGGAGAGACAGGTCCCTTAGTCTGCAATCCATAAAGCCTACACACCAGGTGGGGAGCTGCCTCAGCTAGCCAATGGAAGGTGCCCCACTGGACGGATGTGTGCTAAGCCATCAACCCCCCTGAGATCACGGTGGCTCTAGGCACCAGCAAAGCAAGCACCTGCTTGGGGCAGCCCATTTGCAGGGGCGTCAGGGATCTAGCATGGGAGCTGAATACCAACAGGGGGCTCTGGGAGCTGTAGTTCCTTGGTTAGCTCCCTGCCTATAGAGCCAGCCCTGGAGCAGGGAAAGAACTATATTTCCCAGCATTCCCTTGGCCACTACCAACTGGAAAAGAAGGAGGGGGACCTCATGCAGCAGCATGCTGTGAGTGGGGAGTTGCACTGTGGATGGTAGGGATACCATCTTTTAACACCCTGCCACCATCCACTCCCTCCGACTGCCCCCCACAGAAACCCCAACCCATCCAACCAACCCCCCCTGCTCCCTGATCACCCCCTCCCGGGACCCCTGCCCCTAACTGCCCCCCCCCAGGACCTCACCTCCTATCTAAGCGCTGCTGCTCCTTGTCCCCAACTGTCCCCTCCTGAGACACACCCCCAGTTCTCCCCTAGGACCGCACCCCCGACCTGTCCCCTGACAAACCCCTGGGACTCCCATGCCTCTCCACCCGCGGCCTGGCCCCGGACCCATCTAACCCCCTTCTCCCTGCCCGACTGCCCCCGAACCTCCGCCCCATCCAACCCCCTGCTCCCTGACTGCCCCACAACCCGCTACCCCTTCTCCAACCCCCCCGCCCCCTTACTGTGCCACTCAGACCAGCATGTCTGGCTCCGTGCAGTGCCAGACACGCTGCTGCATACATGCTGCCGTTCCCCCCCCCACACACACACACACCCAGCACCTGCCTTCCAGATTTGAACACCTCAAAATTCAGGAGTGCTCAAGTTCAGTTTGGGCAGCTGTTACTTCATTTCTCCCAAATCAAATATACTGATCCACTGTAACTTGCTCTAGAAAAAGTAGGATAAAATTGAGCAAAAAATGCTTCCCAGTGGTTATTAGGACTGGAATTGCTATTTTCAACAGCCATTGCCT
The DNA here is from genome assembly GCF_016161935.1 of Mauremys reevesii. Lineage (NCBI taxonomy): Eukaryota > Metazoa > Chordata > Testudines > Geoemydidae > Mauremys > Mauremys reevesii. The sequence continues at coordinate 246,537,470 of NC_052623.1, forward strand.
TTTTTTGTTTGTTTGTTTAAAAGGAAGACAGTGATATTGCATTGGCAAATTCCCCATAGAAAGAAAGAATGGAACAAAAGAATAATAAAGGCACCTCAACTTTTCCTCATTTGTGGAGGACAGTCTTATAATATGCATCCAGATATCCTCCAATCACACAAGCTGAAAATTGTTCCACTTTACTGCAGCTCTGTAACCATATGGGAACCAATCCTGTCTGTGTTCTGTGCACATCCAAAATTCCTGCTGAATGACCCGCCCTGGCAGCAAGTTACCAGTGACCCAGGGCTGCGGCGGAAGGAGGGTGCCGGTGGGGAGGGGAGAGCCCAGGGCTGGGGCGGCAGGAGGTGTGTGGGGGGCACTGGTGGGGGGACAGGGGGGAGCCCAGGGCTGGGGCGGCAGGGGGTGTGGGTCGGGGGGAGAGCCCAGGGCTGGAGCAGCAGGAGGGAGCCCAGGGCTGGGACAAGGGACAGCCACCATTTTTTTTGCTTGGGGCAGCAAAAAACCTAGAGCCAGCCCTGCCTGAGATAGACATCTAAGTCTAGGGTGACCAGATGTCCTGATTTTGGGGTCTTTTTCTTATATAGGCTCCTATTACCCCCCACCCCCATCCCAATTTTTCACACTTGCTCTCTGGTTACCCTATCTAAGCTTAGGCTACAGGGAGGCACCTAGTTCAAGGGGAATAGAGGTGTTTGGTTGTGTAAGTCACAAGTGGTGCCCAAAACAAAATAGCTGGGGGGCAGAACGAGGGAGATTCCCTGTTCAAGTCTCTCCTCCTGGGGAACTGATCAGTCTGTTTTCATTGTTCAGACTGAAAGAACTGCAAAAACTAAACAAAATGGTAAAAAGTAAAGGAGATTTAAAAAAAAAAATCTTTCAATTTTAATCATCTAAGATTGACCCCAACAAGGAATTGTTTGCCCTGTTGCTGTTCTGTTGCTCCATTCTAGTGGCACAAAGAAGCCACAGAGCCCATTTCACTGATTTCATGAGGATTGTTTCAAACAGTTTCATGGACTCCCCAGGTGCCCTGGAGCGGGCCCAGCAGCTGGGGAATTACTAGGGGGAAGGAAGCATGGTCAGAGAAAACCCACGCCTTGGGGATTCCTGGGGGCCATAAGCAATATGGCCTTGTGGCTGCTGGGAGAGGTTTACCTGCCGGAGAAATGGCTGCCTCCTCCCCTTTCTCAGGTGGGTCATTAGCATATTCACTGACACCAGGGCTATTGAAAAGGCTTTTATCCTGCCTTAAAGAGAAAGAGTTAGTTTTCACAAGTACAGCAGGAACAACATTTTGCAATAGTGGAACCAGGATTGGGGCACCTCTCTCTGTTGCAAAGGGGTCAGCTGTATGGTTGCTCCCTTTTGGGAGAACAGTTACACAGTTTCCTCTTAAAACCTGAGCCACAGGTTGGGTGCCTGAGAGCACAGATGCCATTCCAGTAAAATCCTCCGGGGCAAACCCTTCCCTGTAATTAGTGAGCAGACATTCCTGTACTCCCCCCACATTCCTCCTTAGCTTCCTCTAAGGCACACACCTGTGTGCTCCCTAGAGAGGAATCTATCCCCTGTTCAGCTGTGGGCTCACAGCTAACAGCCAGAGCAGACCCTTCACTGGTAAGCATTTTACCCTTCTCCTTCTTTGAATTGGGTTTGCCTCCAGTTACAGAGCTCATGGAATCCACACCCACTGCAGAACTTCATCACTTTTTTCTGGGCTTTCCTCTAGGACACATTTTTCTATGCATTTTAGAGTGAGTTCTGTTCCTTGCTTAACTGCAACTTCCTGCCAGCCAGCAACCTGAGCAGTCTTCCTACTAGCAGGCAAAACATTCCCATCCTCTGAGGGAAAAGCCCCGGGACAGGAGCAGTTCTCAACCATCCCAGCAAACTCCTTTGCACGGCTGCAGAGGAAATAAAGAGACACTCTCCCATTTCCTCAGCAGTTTTTGTAGCTTAATTTTTCCCACTGCGGCTTCAGCATAAGATTCCTCCTTGCTGCTGACAGACCCCTGGACAGCCAGAGACACATTAAAAAAAGTCATTACCCAAAATAATTTGTGTAGGATTATGAGAGACAGCCACAATGATTAATTCAGCTTGCAAATCCTGAGCTTCCCTGTGCACTTTAGCCAAAAGCACAGGGATTTTGTGACCTCCTACTAACAAAAGCTCTACCATCTGTCCTGGAAGTATATCTTTCTCCTGAACCAGGTCTCTTCTGACCATAAAAATGTCTGCACCAGTATCTCTCCATACAGGGAGCTCTTTGTCATTTACTCTGATTGCCTTTAAGTGCTTCTTGCCAGGTTCTGCAGTGGCAAACTTTACAAACCCCTTAAAATAAGTGGCAATGGCCTGAGGAGCCTCTGTGCTCTGGGTAGCAGCATTTCTATGAGTTACCTGCTGCCTGTTCCTACTCAGCGCAAGGCATTTATTCCTCAGGTGCTCAGTGGAATTACAATGATAGCACCTTATGGGCTGTTCTGCTTTTACAGATTTGAGATGAGGACAGGAGAAGTGAACTTGGGGAAGTGAGCATTCAGCCTCCTATCCATCCTCCTCCTCCTCCCCAGCGGTAAAACGGGGACCTTGCATCTCACCAAATTTAAACCCCTCTGCCTGTGATTTATTCCGAATAGATGCTTGGGATTGTTCAAATTTACCTGCAAAAGTTGCAAGTTCTTCAACCATCTCTACCTCTTTATCCTATAAACACTGTTTTACATCATCATTAGACATATTCAGGAACTGTTCCTGAGCAAACAAATCACACATTGCTTCAAAGCTTGTAATACCTTTTCCCGTTACCCACTTATCCAGTAGGTCTCTAATTTGGTTCACATAAGCCACATTACTTAATCCAGCCCCTCTCTTAAGGCTTCTAAATTTTACTCTATAAATTTCAGGTGTAATCCAAAACTGTTTTAAAACCAATTCCTTAAATTTACCATAATTGGAAGCATCATCAATTGACATCCTACTGAATATCCAGAGCTCTCCCAGTCAACTTTGCAAACAAAGTGGTCATCTTTTGATCCTCATGAATCACATTGAGCATACACAGCCTCTCAAAGGTGATGAAATATTCAGCAATATCCCCAGACTCACTGTATGCTGAGAACAACCACTCCCATTTGTGGATTTTTGGAGAGGTGGAGCCCCAGTGTGGGGTTCTGTCTATTTCACTCCATTACAGCCCGTTGATGCTTCCTCTTTTTCCTCCAGTTCTTTGTCTGTCAGTTCCAGGGCTAACTTCTGTTTCCTTATCAGCCTCTAGTTTTCTCCATTCTTGGGCTTCTTCAGCCTCTAGCTGCCTCAGTTGCATGGCTCTCTGATGTGCAGCCTTTTGTTCATCAATTTCCAGCTGTTTTAATTCTGTCTGTCTCTGGTGCATCTTTTCACTCTCCTCTACTTGTAACCTGGTAGAGCTCCAGCTTTTTGGTAGCTTCACTTTCACTCATTTTCCTGCTTTCCCTGTCCCTACATCCCTTATCCAAAATAAGCAAACAGAAAACAACAAACTAGTAACCACTTTGTCTGTTCTCTAGCCACCACACTTAAAACTCACTTAAAATCACCATCAGTGTTTAAGAGCAAAAAGTTGTGCATATTATCCTGCCGACTATGCCACTGTGATGGGTTGGACCCCTCCTTTTGGGATGCCACCTGATGTATGGGATTTCTCTGAGCCCACCTGCTCTACTAGCCTGATCCCCCTTTCCCTGTTTTGCTGAATCAGGCTCTCTGGCTGCACACACCCACAGGTAGGGACGCACCAGCTGTAGAATTGCACAGTCTGCAAGCAGCTCTCTATGGGAAGATTCAGCTAGGAAATTGCCCAGCACTCAAGTGCAGCTCCCCTCTGGAAAGTACATCCAAAATAATGTCTTGCGCTATGGAGAAATCTATATAACTTAAGCTCATAATTTTTTCCCCTCGCTCAATGTGGAGAAAGATATGCACAACCACTTCCCCACCTCCCCCACTTATAAATTGCACAAATTGGATTTTATAACAAACAAAAACAAGTTTGTTAACTATAAAAGGTAGATTTTAGTGATTATAAGACAGGGTTTCTCAAACAGGGGTCGCCGCTTGTGTAGGGAAAGCCCCTGGCGGGCCAGGCCGGTGTGTTTACCTGTCCCGTCCCGCAAGTCCAGCCAATCGCGGCTCCCGCTGGCCACGGATCACTTCTCCGGGCCAATGGGGACTGCTGGAAGTGGTGGCCAGTTCATCCCTCAGCGAAGCAGTGACCTCTGTTTGAGAAACCCTGTTATAAGGGATAGCAAACAGAACAAAGCAGGTTACTGAGCAAATAAAACAAAACATGCAAACTAGGCCTAATACACTCAAAAAACAGATTACAAAATGTAATTTCTCACCCTAAATGTTGTTTTAGGCAAGTTGCAGAGTATGTGTAGCTTAGAGTTCCAGTTATTTCCTTTTATAGACTAGACTCCTTTGTTTCCAGTGGAAAAGTACCAGCAGTGTCCAAGGTGGACTTTTTACCAGGTGACATTATTATCTGATCTTGTTGTTGGTGTCATTAGGCATAACCCTAGGTAACTCAGGAGGGTGGAAAACCATAAGTGTCAATAAAGCCTTCCTGTACTAGGCCTGAATGAACTAAAGTCACTCCATGTCTGACCAAAGCGCTTCCATGTTTATGTTTGAACTTTAATCGACCTAACAGGCCAGCAACAGAGAATGGTTATCAGTTGCAACACCTGTACCAGAAGGCAATAATGAGGCCTGCTATAATGAGGCGTGCTTGCTCCTGGCTAAGGGGCAAAATAACAGATCAAAAGAAATAAAACAAGATAACTGTTCACAGAAGAGTTACTAACGAGCTACAGTGGTTGTTGCCAAGTATGACTTAAGTGCTTAATGTAATTGCTACTTGCATGATGTATCTGCTATAGAAAAATAGACGGGAGGGGGAAGAAGGGGGGGTAGTGGGGGTAATAGGAATGCTTAGCTGAAGTTATGTATAAAGAGGGAAAAAACTGCTTGTAGGTGTGTGCTTGATCTGAGACGTGTCTGTGTCTCCTAGCACCGCTTTGAGATCTCAAATAAACTTTGTCTGCTTCTCCACCTTGGTGTGTTTATTGGAGCAAAGCACACCGGGCAACGAACCGCTGTTGCTGCCTCGGGCATTCTGTGCCAGCAACATTGTAGTGTCAAAGCAACCATGAAACCAGGTTTATTTGCAATGTTTACAGGAAGGAACTCCCAGAAGATGTGGGATCCACATCTTCTCATTGTCTTTTTCCCAATGGCCCACTAAGGCTGGCCCATTACTGTCTGGTGATTATCTCCAAGTATAATCACAGTTGTAATTGTTACATAGTCAATATTCCTAACTCCAGATACAGAAAGCATACATGCATAAAAATTAGACAATCACATTCAGTAAGTTATAACCTTTCCAGTGATATCTTACACAAGCCTTCTTACATAAAATATATCTTAGTTATGACATATTAATAGCATAAGCATATTTCTATAAAGAATATGGAGCATCACATCATACCAGAAACCAATGGACATCTTTCTTTGACTGAGGACGTGCCTCATTTAAATGACTGAAATCTTCCACTTATCAGGTTTTACACGTTCATTGGAAATAATGTCCCCAACAAAAGTCAGTTCTGTAACCCCTAGAACATATTTCCCCCTCTTAGTTTGAGGATTGCAGCTCTAGTTTTATCCAGGACTTCCCAAAGTCTACAATCTTGCTCCTTTTTCACTGAGCCCCAGATCATGTCATCCACTGAGGTATCAACATCATTAATATGTTCATAGATCATATGTATGGTGCTTTAGCTATGCCAAAGAGTAAGCATAAGAATCTGTATCTTCCAAATGGGGGTATTAAATGTGCATAGTTTTGAGCTTTCTTCAGTTAATTTTGGCTGCCAAAAACCTGAGGATGCATCCAATTTACTGAAATATTGAGCATTTGCAAACTGGGCCATAATCTATTCTCTGGTAGCAGTGCACCTTCCCTTCACCAATATATTTGTTCCAGAATAACCAGTTACCTTTATTTTTGTTGGTCCCAGTTTTGGTCCTATTTTCAGTCTCTCATAATCTTGTACAGACAGAATATTAACCTGAGCTCCTGTGTCCAGTTCAGTGGAGTAATTGTTCCATTCACTGTCATAGGCAGTATCCAGTCCCTCTCATCAGGCTTGGTAGAACCCAGTACAGCTATGAAACCAGATTGTCTTTAACTGAATGCACTTGACTTTGCTTGCTGCATTTGGGATCTGCAGCATTTTGCAACATGATTATTTTCCACACATTTATGAGAGAGTTTCCAAAGTCACCACAGTGTTTGAGTCCATGCTGTGATCCACACCTTCCACATAACTGTTTGTACCCAATTTTCCTCCTAGCAGTGGTTTTCATACTGAGTGGTTCCACTTTCTGATTTGACCTATTCTGGCTATATTCTTTAATACTTATTACATGGCTAACCACTTCTGGTTTCTGAATTCAGCTCTTTGGCTTGAGTTTTCAGTTTCTGCTGCCCTGAATACTTGGAGAACTTTTTCTAAAGTTAAGTCTCCTTCACAGAGCAGCCTCTCTCTTACCACATTGTCTTTAATACCACAACTGATTCTATCTCTGACCAGAGACTCTGTCAACTCACCAAAGTCACAGGTTTCACTGAGTTTCCTTAATTCTGTGACATATGATCCCATAGAGTAATCAGTTTTTTGCATGCATGTAAAAAATGTGTCTCTCTCAAAGGTGTAATTCCTTTTTGCATGCAATGTTTCTCACATGTAGTCAGTATTTTATTTAACTTCATGCTTTCACTGTCTTAAAACTTAAAGCTGTTATAAACATCCAATGCTTCCTCCCCAACAATATGCAAAAAGATTGATGATTTCACTTGATAATTTTTTCCTTCTACCCCATATGGCTGCTAAATACAATTCAAATCTGTTTTAATTTTTTAAATTCTCTGCAACATTGCCTGACAATTGCAGACTGGAAGGAGGTTGCAACACACCAATTCCTGCCCCACCTCCATCCCCCTTAAGGTAGTCAAGCTACTATTGTGCTCACCAAATACATGCAAAAGCTTCTGTGCTTGGTGCTCTATGTGCTTTTAAGGGGTTTACCTTAGTGTCTGCGTTCAATTGCAAACACAGGAGTTAACTTCAAAATGACTGCACTTTCCTTTCCAGTCAGCACTTCTGACACCGTGTAACGATTTTGGGATTCATTAAATAACCCACCATATGAATGAGAAAGGAATAAAACTTTTAATAAAACAAACTGGAGAGCTTCTGTCATGATTTGCTGCACGCAGCCATGCTGTATTCCTAACCCCCACCTACAGGGCACATCTCCAAATTCCTATGTTCATAATGCTGTCCCTTATGAGGGAGTGTCTCAAGGGAGTGTCTCTAAATTATAATCTTCTACAAACATATCTCTACAGACCCCAAAACACATTCTAGATTATATCGAAAATATCACTTCTCTATTGCATCACTGAAATCAAGTCAATAGAGGGTTGAGAAAACATCAATCATTCTGCACCTCTAACATTATAACATAGTTTCTAGATGGAGAAATTGAGAATATTCTAATGTCTCCAGATGAATAATAAGTAGAATTTTAGGTAGGCAGAATGTAATTACCCAAGTTGGAATTTTGCCAGGGATATTAGATTTCTGCATATATGACTTCTGTTTTTCATAGTACCCATTGTGTAGAAAACTGAAACATGAATACCCTGGGGTATTTTTGGATGCTTGGATGGGATTAAAGTGAATTTTGAATGCTTGCAATAGATACATCTAGAAAATTGAAGTCCTCAGTTTATCCATAGAATAGGTCAGCACAAGTACAACTTCCTATAAACTGCTCCCTACCAGCTAAAATTGACACTTTTTTCTCATTGTCCAATAGGATAAACTCAACTGTCACAATATGTTGTTATATCACAATAGGTTGTTATGGTATAAATGAATGCTGTGTCAAAACACCACTATGTTGTGTCAAAGGACACAAATTATTTCAGGACTCGTGAATGTTCCGTAATCAGCATTTCCAAGATTCAGAAGCCCAGGGTTAATACATGACAAAAGCAGAATTACCATGATGGGTGGCAATGTTGTAGCTGATGTATCTCTGTCTTGAATTTGCACTTCCAGTGGTGAAAGGCTGGTTTCAATTTCCATGACCCATTCAGTCCTTGGCCTCTCAGCTGACACAACAAAGATACTAATTAGTGACTGCTGTGACAATGGAGCTGATTCTCCACTGCCTTATATCTTGTGTAGTGATTAGCACCTGTGCAAAGGGAGTTTAAAATGCTCCCAAGTAAGCCTGTTAGTTTCTGACATCTATTTTGCACAGGTGTAAGTGATAATGCAAGACAGTGGAGAAGCAGGCCTGCAAGATTTGTCAACTGTCAATTAGTTTGAGACTTTTGAGCTCATTTCGCATACGGCACCAAAAAGCATCCTGACAGTAATGATCTTTGGTCACTACAGATCTGACCTGGATTCACATAAGTGATCTAGTGGTGAAAGGCTTTGTCTCTTATTATAATCCCTTAAACCATCCAGCCCCTTCCTACACCACATCTGAAAAGAATTTCACAAGACAAGTGCAGCAAGTTCCCTTCTGGGAGCAACGGATCCCAAAAGTCCTGTCTACCCTGGCAAATAAACAATGCAAATCCAGTGTTCACTATAAGGGTTAAAATTAGCATAATTACACCAGTTACAATTATTTTGGTAATTTATTTCCAAACCCCTTTCAGCAAGTATGTCTGTAATAATACACACACACACAAATTCCCCCAGGAGTAGAGAGTTAAAGAAACCCCTATGACAACCCAGTTCCTGTTTCTCTACCCCCTCCTCCTCCAGAGCCCATCCGGGGGCCAGACACTCACAACCCCTTCCCCGTCAGAGCCCAGCCACAGGCCTGCTCCTTGCTTAGATACCCGCACCCAGGGGCGGCTCCAGACCCCAGCACGCCAAGCGCGTGCTTGGGGCGGCATGCCGCGGGGGGCGCTCTGCCGGTCGCCGGGAGGGCGGCAGGCGGCTCCGGTGGACCTCCCGCAGGCGTGCCTGCGGAGGGTCCGCTGGTCCCGCAGCTTCGGTGGAGCATCCACAGGCACGCCTGCGGGAGGTCCACCGGAGCCACGGGACTGGCGATCGGCAGAGCGCCCCCCGCGGCATCCCTCCGTGCTTGGGGCGGCGCAATGTCTAGAGCCTCCCCTGCCCGCACCTCCTCCTCGCCCCAGAGCCAAGCTGCAGGGTCCTCCCAGCCCAGACAACCCCGCTCCCACTCTAGAGCCCAGCCATGCCCCCCCCCAGCCCAGACACCTGCCCCCCTACCCCTCAGAGCCCAGGGGCCCAGAGCCTGATGCTCAGTCCCAGGCTTGCATGGAGTTTCCTGCATGCTGCCTGCCATCTCCTTCCCTCAGGGCATGGGGGAAACTGAAGCTGCTGGGAACCATCTAGCTCTCTTCTCCCTCCCCCAGGCAGTGTCTTCAATTTATGAGCTGGGCTCTGCCAGGTCTAGTGCCAGGTCTAGTGCCCCCTAGTGATGGCCAACAGCTCTGCAGCCAATTTGTCTGGGGGAAAGGAAATTCTGTGCACACAACATTAATTTCTGCAAAATTCTGCATTGTTCAGTGGTGCAGAATTCCCCCAAGAGTAACCAATTTCTTCCCCTTGTTTACCACCATTCCCTGCCCACTTGCTCATGAGATGGGAGTATGATGCACTTGGTCACTGCTCTCTCTTGCTCGAGGCTAATGTGGCAGCTCAGCAGTGTAATGGGCACCCTTAGACCCCTGCAAATCCCCTTAAATCAAGGGCACAATCTAGCCCTCTATATTTATATATTCACCTTTACTTTGCCTGTTTATTTTAAAAAATCTTTCATGAAGTTACCTCAGTCATTTAATACTGAATTTTCAGTTGCACTGTGTTTGATTTATAGACTCTGAAAAGCTTCCCTGAAATTATACCCCCACTGGTTTTCAGGACAGTTCAGGGATGATATCACTCCTGTGTCCCATTCTGTATTCCCTCTGTTTCTCCAATGACACTGCAGATAAATTGATATTAATGCTACATAAGGGAGGTCAAGGGCACATTACGGTTGCCTGATTTGCCTGTATACAATCCCTCTGCTAGTGATCTGCCATGAAATATCTTATAAAGCACTCTGGACATTCCATTTGACCATAAACACCAGGGGCGGCTCCAGACCCCAGCACGCCAAGCACGTGCTTGGGAAGGCAAGCCGTGGGGGGCGCTCTGCTGGTGCCGTGAGGGTGGCAGGCAGGCTGCCTCCGGCGATTTGCCTGCGGAGAGTCTGCTGGTCCCGCGGCTTCGGTGGACCTCCCACAGGCGTGCCTGCGGAAGGTCCTCCGGTCCGGGAGGTCCTCCGAAGCCACGGGACCAGCGGACCCTCCTCAGGCAAACCGCCGGAGGCAGCCTGCCTGGCATGCTTGGGGCAGCAAAATCCCTAGAGCCGCCCCTGATAAACACCAATGAAAGTTTTATTGACTTAGAAATCTTCAGGAGCCTGTAAGAAACTAGAAATTCAGAAATATTTAAGATAGCTAATGCTAAATAGGCAGGGCCTTTTATACTAATCTGGCAGGGTAAAGGGGCCTTTTAGTGAATGGTAGGCCTGGTCTACACTGGGGCGGGGGAATCAACCTAAGATACGCAACTTCAGCTACGAGAATAGCGTAGCTGAAGTCGACGTATGTTAGTTCGACTTACCTCACATCCTCACAGAGCAGGGTCGATTGCCGCGGCTCCCCCGTCGACTTTGCTTCTGCCTCTTGCCGAGCTGGAGTTCAGCAGTGGATGGGAGAGCAATCAAGAATCGATTTATTACATCTACATTAAACGCGATAAATTGATCTCCGATAGATCAATCGCTACTCGCCAATCCGGCGGGTAGCGTAGACGTACCCTAAGTGTAACTTCAGCTACAAATTAAATCCATTTCAAGGCCCCATCACATTGCCAGAGCTGTGTAAATGGCCCTTAGGGTAAATGACAATTAGGCCCTAAGTCTTTAGTTTAGTAAAACTGAATGCATCAAAGTTCATTAAACTTACAAGAAACAAGGCATTTTTGTCCCCTAATAAGAGTATCAATTCATGGAGTTAATCAGGAACAACTCCACGTGTAGACAAATCTTTTAAGGATGGGCAAACTAAACCTTTCCAACTCACACAAATGCTGAAGTCATTTGTACATTTAAATGACAAGATCCAAATGTGTCTGAAAAACTAGTTGTTTCCTGAGATCTCCTTGCCTTTATTTTCAATTTTAAATGAACTTGCAGTTCGTTAAAGGTCCTGGAAGGAGAGTGCTGGAGAGTGAATTCCTCTGTTTATCTACAGAAGAGTTACAGCGACTACAGCAACAGTTTAATTTAATCCACATGGGCCCAAAAAGGTGCCTCAGTCCTGACGCAGTACTCAGAGGATGGGAGGTCAGTTCAATCTGTGCCTATTCAAGCCTCTTGACTTGGACTGATACAATTTACCTTTTTGTCTATAGTTTTCTATGTGGAAATGTGTCTAATAGGATCTGAATTCAGGCCACCATGTCACTTCACAAAGACCACAGAACAGCTATCAGCTATCAGCTTGTAGCTAGTTTCAGGGCTTGTCTACATTGGAAAAGTTATAGCTGTGTGCATAAGCTGTGAATTTAAACTCTTATAGTTCTATTGGTATAACTCACAATGTTGACACTCTTATTCCAGTATAAGAATGCTTTCTTCAGTTTAGTCTGTCACTTAAGGAGGGAGCTAAGCTAAACTGAGAGGAGGGAGAACCACTTAGGGCCTGTCTGCATGGGAAACTTGTACCAATTATACCAGTATAGTTACACCGTTATAATGATATCCGTGTAATTCCCCATATGGACACACTCATTCTAGAGTAAGATTGGCTCTTCTCAGTTTAGCTTAAACCCTTTCCCAAGCAATATAAACTGGCTTTTTTTGGTTTAGTTAATACCAAAATAAGCATGCACATATGGATGATTATACCTGTATAACTATATTGGATTGAATTCACACTTTAGCTTATATTGGTATTATTTTACCAGTAGATAAGCCCAGGTATTGAAATAAGTGTGTCCATATGGGGAGTTTTACCAGTACAGTAACTCCTCACTTAAAGTCGCCCTGGTTAACGTTGTTTCGTTGTTATGTTGCTGATCAATTAGAGAACATTCTTGTTTAAAGTTGTGCAATGCTCCTTTATAATATCATTTGGCAGCCGTCTGCTTTGTCCACTGCTTGCAGAAAGAGCAGCCTGTTGGAGCTACCTGGTGGGGGCTTGCAACCAGAGTAGACCAGAAGCCCCCCTATCAGCTCCCCGCTCCCCTACGTTCCCTGTGTGGCAGCTGCCCAGCAGGTTATCTATTGCCCGGCAGTTCAGCTGTCCCTCCCCTCACTGCCATGTGCTGCTCCTGCCCTCTGCCTTGGAGCTGCTCCCCAGAGCCTCCTGCTTGCTGTGCAGGGTGGGGTTGGGAAGAGGGGGGCTAATATTGGGGTGTCCCCCTCCCCCCTGCTCCTGCTTACCCCATCTTCCATAGAGCCGGGGGAGGAGGGGACACAACAGGGCTCAGGACAGAGGGAGCTTCCTGGCAGCAGCTGCCATCTCAACTTGCTGATATACTTAAAAAGGCAATGTACTTAGAGTGGGGTCAGCGTAGTTAAAGGGCAATGTGCATCTCTCTCTCACACAGCGTGTGCGTCTCGGTCTGCCATGCTGTCTCCCCTTCCTCCATTCATGCTGCCTTGTAAAGTGTGAGGCTACATTAACAACAAGTTAACCCTTGAGGGCTCAGCCAATTGCTAGTTCATCATTTAGCAGTAAGGCATTCCCTGGGAAATATCCCACCCTCTGACTTCACCACCTCAACCAAGCTTCACAATCATCATTGCTGTGTACAGTATTAAATTGTTTGTTTAAAACTCTGTGTGTGTGTGTGTGTGTGTGTGTATTAGTCTTTTGTCTGGTGAAAAAAATTTCCCTGGAACCTAACCCCCGCTATTTACATTAATTCTTATGGGGAAACTGGATTCACTTAACACTGTTTCACTTAAAGTCGCATTTTTTAGGAACATAACTACAACATTAAGTGAGAAGTTACTGTATAATTACGTTGATTTTACTATACAGGTATAATTATACTGGTAAAACTTTCCCATGTAGACAAAACCTCAGTCAGTAGTGACTTGGATTTTTGGAGCCTGAGCTTTATTATGCTAAGGCCACTATACACCATTCTCACAGCATAAAGCAGTCTTCATGTGAGAATAAACTACATTTACACCCGCCTTAAAGCCTTCATGCACTGCTAGAGTGGTGTAAAGTGGCTTTTGTTTAAATGAGAATCAGCCTCTTAATCTAAGGATATATCTACACCAGAAACACTACAGTGACACCACTGAGTAAACACTTTCTACAGCAATGGAAGGGGATCTTCCACTGCTGTAGTAAATACACCATGTCATTAGCCGGTAGCTAGGTCAACAGAAGAATTCTTGCGTTGACCTAGAGTGGTCTCATTACATCACACAGGGCATGACATTTTTCACAGCTCTGAGCGATGTCGTTAAGATGACCTAACTTTGTAGTGTAGACCAGCCCTATACATAAAACATTTCAATTAACTCTATTTTTTTTGTAAAATTTCATTTAGTGGGAAAATTCAAAATTCTTTGTTTTCCTTCTGACTCAAAACAAAAACAATTTTCAAAATCATGTAATATCCTGTGAAATGGAAATTCTGGTTCCTGTACAGGTCTACTCCTAAGAGCCTAATTCACTTTTGAAAATAGGAATTAGGCACCTAAGTCACTTGGTTACTTTTGAAATGTTTACCCCAGGTGCTGAGGTACTTTTGAAAATCCCAGTATAGAAGCATCAACCTTTTTTTCTTATGCTTTGTGGAATTATAAATTTTATTTGTGAATTTTCATGCAACTGCTTGGAAGTCATGAAAATATTCACAGATCCTGGATGTTTCTCAAATTTGAGAACAGATGATTCTCTTCAGAAATTATACCTGAAGTAAGGTAAGCTATCAATGAACAACGCACAAGCTAGGTATTATTTATCTATTATTCATAAACTATAGGGTTTAGCTGGGATTTAATAAGCATTGGGCAAGCCCTCTGCAGGGATGAATTTAACTTCATGTAAGTACTTACCACTATAAATCATCATCATGTTCCTATTACACCTCTGGTGTTTAGAGCAGTGACAAAGCTCCTCCACTCCTGTCTGTTTCTGGCAAGTCTTTCAATGGCTCCCCAGTTGTACCCCAGGTTTTTCAGGTCGGCTTCCACTGCTCTTTGTCATGTTGTTTTTGGGCGGCCTCGTTTTCCAGGTTTCCATCTTATTGCTACTCTGGTGATAGAATCAGTTTCCATCCGAATCACATGGCCAATCCAACTCAAACGCCTCCTGGCAATGATGGTGCTCAGATCCTCTTGGCTGCACTGTGTCAATAGATCTTGGTTTGAGATTGTTCTGGGCCAAAAGATACGGAGGATTTTTCTGAGGCAGGTTGTATGGAATGAAGACAGTTAAATAAGATAATAAGATAATAAATACTTTGATGAAATTAATGATCAGTCTGATGTGTGTGAACAAATTGCTAGCCAATTTTGGTGCTAAATTCATAATGGAAGTTTTTCATAATGGCTATGTAATGTATATACACACACTTGTGGGCACCACCTGGCTTTTTTAATCTTTTATTTATTTATCGTGTTGGTTAATATTTTAAATCATATTTATGTACAGTAAATTATCTAAAAGGTGGCCTATATAACTTCTGGAATTAAACCTTTCTACCTTCAGAGCATGTAGGTAACCTGGTCAGAGATGCCATATCTAATGACAAAAAATCCAGTCTAATCAAACATTGCTTAAAATGGGGTGATCAGAGATGGGCTTGAACTACATAACCCCAAAGGTTTTGCAATCTGAATTTGGGTTCAGATGTGAATTTGACACTGGGGTGAAATTGTGACCCCAGTGAAATAAAGGGCAAAACTTCCATTCACTCTCATGGAATCAGGATTTCACTGCTGCTGTCTAAACTCTATGAGCTTGTCTACACAGGGAAGTTAATGAAAAAATAAGGTGTGAATTTAAAGACCAATAGCTATTACACACTAACTCCACATGTAAGGATTCTTTGGGCTTGTCTACACAGATGTTAGTGCACAGAAAGCCAGGGTGTGAATCTATAGGGCTTGCTGTGCAGTAGAGTCCCATGTGGACATTCCCACAGTGTCCTAAAAATTCCATTGTGTATTTTGACATAGTCTCATTTCAAACAGCAGTAGGTCAAAGTGCAGCACAGAACTTTTAGTGCACAGTAACAGGGCCCACATACCGAGATAGTGTGTGGCAAGTTACTATGCAGTAGATTCACACCCTGGCTTGCCACACTCTAACTCACTGTGTACACAAGTCCTGGGTGTGAAATAAGAGTGTCCACATGGGGAGCTAGTGCGGAAGAACTAGTCTACAATAGCTATTCTGGACTACTTCCCTGTGTAGACAACTCTTGAACAATTTGAACTGAAAAAACATAGATCTGAACACCCAGGGATGTTCAGATCTGGATGTGAATTCTATAGCTTGGGATCATTTCTCCTTGTTTTGGTAATTCAACACTTCCATTTTCAAATCTGAACTGGGAAGTACAGATGCTCACAACAACAAAAATAAGTAAGTTGACAGAACTTTTCCAAACCTTAAAAAAGGTTTGTTTTGAATTTCAGGTGTCTTCTTATTTTACCTATGTTACCGGTCTCCTACATTCTTGAGCACTAACAAAATCTCCTCCTCCTATAAAAGGCATAATATATAGAGATATACCTATCTCATAGAGCTGGAAGGGACCCCGAAAGGTCATAGAGTCCATCCCCCTGCCTTCACTAGCAGGACCAAGTACTGATTTTGCCCCAGATCCCTAAGTGACCCCCTTAAGGATTGAACTCACAACCCTTGGCTTAGCAGGCCAATGCACAAACCATTGAGCTATCCCTAAAAGTATTAAACAACCTTGTGCACTAAGTTTAGCATGAGTAATGCTTTCTGAATGGTGATTGTAGCAACCCATTAATGGCAATAGCTTGAGAATATTAGCAAAAAATATTTTGACTGGTGATAGTGGAATCATTTAAACTGAAGCAAATTTCCCCAGGGAATCCATTTTTTTTCAAGCACTTCAAATCATGAAAAAAAAAAGATGAAATGCAGCCCGTATTTTACTGTTCTTAATTCTTTGACAAGTTATCCCTGTGAATAAGATGACAATGTAGTCATATATTCCAGCATAAGAGAACTTTTTTGGTAGAAAATATTTTGCTGTAGCTACATTGGTTAAATTCCATATATAGCTTCAATCAGAAATGTTACAATTTTATTAATAATTATTGTTTGTATTGTAGTAGCACCTAGAAGCTCCCATCATGAACCAGGACTCTATTGTGTTAGGTATTGAACAAAGACCAAAAAACAGTCCCCATCCAAAGAACTCCCTTCTCTGCACTGTTTAGTGTTATGTTCAGCCAGAAACCCTAGACACCGCCCTCCAGCCCTGCCAATCCCCGGGAACTTTATGGACATTTGGAATCCAAATCCAGTGTTGTGTCTGAATTTTGTGTCTGACTTCTGTTTCTACAAATGGCCAAACCAAAACCATGGATCCTAATGTTGTCAAATGTTAGGGTGGTGGGATTCTAACTCCAGGTCCAAATCTGAATTTTGTGGTTTGAGCTGTTTAGATTTTTTACTGGTGCAGCAGCAGCAAAAAGACTACTGCAGTCCACTCCCGAGGAGGCTGAATTACAGTGAAGGGTTAGTGAACCCTGAACATTTTGTAAAATATGTTGGATGAGTGGGAGAGAAAGTTGCTGTTAGTATTATTGCTATTGTTATCATGGGTATCTTGGGAGAAAGGGGTGGGGTAAAATATTCTCCCATGGGTCAGCACCATGCCTGGTTTTCACCTTCCACAGCTATTCTGTTTTTAAAGTGCTGGGCAGCTACCAGAAATAGTCTTATCTTACCTCTACAGTCTCCAGCCTAGTGCCAATGGTATCAGCCTCCCTTCCCTACCACACTGCATGCAGCACGTTCTGTCAGGTGAATCTTTCAAGAGGAAGTGCAGAACAATGCATAGCTTCCCAGAGGTATAGATGAAGCTATACACTGTCCGTGATCCATGTCAGCAGCTTCCCTTGATGACAATGGGCATCTCAGTCACACATTGGGCCCAATTCTCCCCCCTACAAATGGACTGAATCCAAAGCCCATTGAAGTCAATGGAAGTCTTTCCACGGACTTCAGTGGGCTTTGAATCATCCCCAATGTAAGTCCCATTGATTTCAATGGAAGTTACACACATGCTCTACAGGGCTGACCACAGCCAATGAGTGGCCTTTAGCTCTGAACTTTCCCCAGGTTCAAGAGAATCCACGCATGGGATTGCAACTCAGGCGCATTACAGGCCTTTCTGTAGTATTACTTACACAACTGCAGAGCAATGACAACAGTTCC
Source organism: Mauremys reevesii (assembly GCF_016161935.1). Taxonomy (NCBI): domain Eukaryota; kingdom Metazoa; phylum Chordata; order Testudines; family Geoemydidae; genus Mauremys; species Mauremys reevesii. The sequence goes on from NC_052623.1 coordinate 246,555,087, forward strand.
GTACATTAGCTCAGGTAACTTTACCCTGCAACAGTCAGAGATAAGTTATCAGAGTAAACACTAGAGGGACAAAGTTCTAGTTAGTCAACTCATGCCAGTCAAAGATCGAGTTCACCGCAGCCCGTCATTCAAAACAGCAAACTTATGTTCAGCTTTTGCACCTTTGTGTAAGAGCCACTGCTGTAGTGAAGAAAGACTGGTCAGCTGTATGTGTGAATGCCCTGGGCAACTAAAGTTCATTATATAACACTAAAGATAAAAAGCAACCTATTGTTTTACAGGAGAATGAGTAGCATGAAAGGTATAAAATGTATTAAGAACAAACAAGCTTATTAGAGTCCTTCCAACTAATGTCTCATAATATTTGTTCCTCTTACCTATCTGATTACATATTAGGAACGTGAGTAAGGACTATTCTTGTGTAAGATACTGCAAGATCAAGCCTGGATTTTTCAGTGAAAGGTGCTTCATTTCTGGAGCTTTGGTTCTGTATCAATGCTGTAAAAATAGCAGGCTGTAATAAGAACCACATGGATATTATTATTTGCTATTTTAATTGGCATAACACCCAGAGGCCCCAGTTAAGGATTGTGCTAGGTTCTATACAAACAAAATAAAAGACAATCACTTGCCACACACAACTTAAAATCTAAGACCCTGATCCTCCTAAGATTTACACACATGCTTGACCGTTTATGTCAATAGGCCTGCTTGCTGTGCATGAAATTAGGCACACGCATAAGTCTTTGCAGGATTTGGGCCTAAATTAACTGCAAAAGGCAATGAGTGCATTTAACAAAAAAAGATGAGTGGAGAGGAGGGAATGGGGACAAGGGTCATGGGGATAAGAACATGCTGATGCATAGGATATATAATGCACAGCACGCTTTCAGCTTGCATTAAAAGGATGGGGTTTTATATGTACATATAGACTTTTTAAAGAATTTTTTGAGAGACACTTCCAAGGTATCAGACCAGTGGTCCCCAACCTTTTTGCGGCCAGTAGCTCATTCATGTTTTCAGAAGAGTGTGGCGGGCGCCAACAGTTTTTCAAGGATTATTTTGTATTTGTACATTAAATAATATGAAATCATATTTAACATAACATAATATATGAATCCAGAGAGAAGAGAGAAGCCACGAGCACAGAGAACACCGGCGCCTGCAGCCCCGGAGTTCTCTGTCCGCGGCAGGCGCGGGGCCGTGGCTTCTCTCTGGCTTAAGCCACGGCCCCACACCTGCCAGGGACCGAGAACACCGGCGCCCGCAGCCTGAAGCCATGGAGTTCTGTCCCCGTCAGGCACGGGGCCACGGCTTGTCTCCCCTGCTGGGCACTAGGCGGGCCCCATGCCTGCTGGGAACAGAGAACACCGCGCTCGCAGCCTGAGTTCTCTGTCCGTGGCAGGCGCAGGGCCACGGCTTCTGTCCTGAGCTGGGCACTAGGCGGGCGTAAATAAATGCCCCGGCGGGCGCCATGGCGCCCGCAGGCACCACATTGGGGACCACTGTATCAGACCTTTTGGATACAAGACATTTGACAGACATCTAGCTTTTCAGAGCAGGTGCCATAGGTAAAATTTTCAAAAGCACCTAGGTGACTTAGGAGCTAAAGTTCACTGGCTTTCAATTTGAAAATGGAATTTAGGCTCCTATGTCACTTAGGGCCTTTTGAAGATGTCACCCCACACCGTCACATATGTTTGTACAGCATCTAGCACAAAGCAATTGCAATCCTGACTGGGACCTTTGAGAATTATTGCAGTAAATAACACTAGGCCTGAGTTGAACAGTTAAGATCAGAAGTTCTCGCAAACTCTGGGGGTATTTGGTTATCAGGATTCAGTCAAGACTCATCTTTAATCTATTTTTATCCAATTACAGGACTATAGGGGCTGAGAGGGTCCTGGGTTTGCCAGGGGCCAGTGTGACCCCTAGTACAAGTTAGGACCGCTCAGGGGCTCACCCTAACCTGCACCCCCACTGCTACAGCCACTACTGACTGTTCTGGCACCCAGTGACAACTGGGGCATAGGAACTCCCCAGCTACACCCTTCCCTTCCTTGGCTTAGTTTAGGGGAGCCAAACTGGCTGTGTACCTGCCAGACAAGCAGGGAGTATTCTCTGAAGAGGTCTTATGGCCACAGTGCAGGGGGCATTTTTCCCATAGTCGGTAGCTTTAATAATTTCTAGAAGGTAAAGAAACATTAAGAGTTGTCAGTTCTTGCAGTTGTCATGAGTCTCATGATATTTGGTGTTAATCTTAAAGCCCCACCCTGAAAGTCAGGTGATTACATAAATCTCAGCTTCCATTAAAAAATAAAATTTCTAGCCCTCGAGATTGTGGAGAAAAAATTGAAAACATGACCCAAGTGCAGCCTAAAGGCTCAGAGCTAGAAGGCAAAAAAAGAATCCCAATTTATTTTTTGCTTAATAAAAATAATCATGATTTATAAGCAATCTCAGGATCCTGGGGCCTGGTCCATGATTTTTTTAAACTAACTATTCTTTTCTGAAACAAAATCACTTTGCTTTGGGGGTGGGTAACCGGGTTTGGTAAATGTCTGGACTGGTTTTTATTTTATTTGAACTACATGGACCATCCCTAAATTCTAGATTAGTGATTTAAAAGAGTATTAAAAAACAGCCAGTCATATGGTGCCAGATCCTGGAACGTGCTGAATGTCTCCGGGCAGGGCTGACTGCCTTCAATGAACATTAGCAGTAACATTGGAAGTTGAGGGTGCTAAGCACCTCAGGTTCAGGCCTAGGGTCCTTTGGAGCAATTAATAGCTTTCAACAACATACGAGTTCTGGGGCATTTTATTATGTGTGAAATGATGGACAATCTTCTGGCGAAGGCATTGGACTGGGACTCATGAGCTGAGTTTGAGTCTCAGCTCTGCCACACTTTTCCTATGTGACCCTGGGCAAGTCACTTAATCTCTCTGTACCTCACTGTAAAATATGCCCATCTGTAAAATGGAGATAATGATATTTCCTTTCTCCCAGGCTTTTAGTCTCTTGTCTACTTAGACTCTTTGGGACAGGGCCTGTAACTGTGTGACTGTACACCTCTTAGCACCCTGGGGCCCTGATCTCAGCTGTAGCCTTTCAGTGCAGTTGTAATACAAATAATTAATAGTAATGTCCAACAGTCAGTGGCGTTACATCAGGGATGGATTTGGCCCAAGGCCCATATAATTTAAATATGATGGATTTTTAATTGATTATTTGGAAAGAGACCTTTTCCCAGGTTCACTAACTCACTTAGACCCACGCACCAGTTAGCTATATTTAGGGATGAGGAGGAGGCAGAGTAATTCTTAAAGTGCTCTGTGTGTCTAACAACTGAGTTGACTGACAGCCCTTAAGTGCTGCCTCTTTCAAAACAAACATGACTCACAGCCCTCAGGCAGAGAATATGCAGGTAGGAAATGTTATTGAACTGTCCATATTTGAGAAACAATGAAATTCAATATAATATCAACTAATAAAGTTTCATTTATTTTATTAAAATCAGGCTAATAGAATGAGGAAAGGGTAGTTATAGCTGCAAGAAGTCTAGCAGTGAAATGCAAAAAGATGACGTGAACCTAGCGTTAAGAGTTTAGTGTAAACCTGGAGAAGCAAAACAGTATTTTCACCTCATTCCCTTGTGCTCGAAACACTGAAAGGTACAATCAGGGTCCCAGCCATATGGTGTGTTCTGTGTAATCTGAGGTTCTCTTTGTAAGAGTAATGGTTGTAGTGCGGTTGTTGTAGCTCAAGTCTAAGACCTCAAGTGTATCTGGCCTTGCACATGGTATCATTGCCCTTTTTCAACCTGAGTGGCTAGTCTAAGTTTGGGATCTGGAATGTTGCAGTTGGGGTAGAAATTGATGACGGAGTCTAGCATTTTCTTTGATGCAGTCTTATTCACAAAGAATGTACAAGGTTTTGCTGCTCCAAATGCTGGAGGAAACAGAAACAACAGTTTCTTAGATTGCAGACGTGCACGTGGTCAGAAGACTATAGTGGAACTATCCGCCACATGGTGCTAGTTTCTGGGTAGGCTTTATTAGGCTTTGTTTTAGTGGTGGCCCCTTGACTGTCTCACAACCTTCTTAACTGAAGGGTCAGTTTTAATGAGGTTTAACTTTTGACTCATAACAAGGTTTAACCCTGCTCATAACAATCTGTTGCTATTTTACCTATAAGAGAAATGGGCAAGAGCTTGTCTCCTTTCCTTCCCTTGTACACTTTCTGTCCCAAACAACAATTTAAGACAGGAAGTGACAAATATATTTTCCAAATGATGCTGCAGGCAGAAACTAAGTAGGCTGAATCAATCCATAGCGAGGTGTACGAGAGAGTGGGAATACACCCCAACCCTCAGACTTCTGAGCAAAGGTTAGCACAAATATAGTCCAGTGGGGACACTACACTCTGTCCAAGGGTGATGCTGATGCTCTGCTTTACTTGTGCTCCTGGAGACACTGGGCCAGGTTCATTGTCACTCTGTGCCTTGCACAGTCATCTACCTCAGTGCAAAGTGGATGTACAATGCTACCATTCGGATAGGAAGCATTTTGCATGCCCTCTGCATGGAGGTATATGGACTAGACACATTACAGGCCAATAGTGAATTGGTCCTCCCATTGTGACTGTCTGGAAGACAGTGCGTCCAGAAGCTGCCACTGAAGCAATATCAATGTCTTAAGAGCACAGTTCAGTTCCATCCATGGTAACTACCTTAGGCCCTAGCCTGTGGTTTTGTTTCAATTAATATTTATTTAGCTCTTATTCAGGCAGATTCCCACTGACGACACAGGAGCTCTGCCTAAGTGAATTATAGAATACCAGGGTTAGAAGGGACCTCAGGAGGTCATCTAGTCCAACCCCCTGCTCAAACCACTGAGGACCAATCCCCAGGCAGATTTTTGCCCCAAACAGCCCCCTCCAGGATTGAGCTCACAACCCTGGGTTAAGCAGGCCAATGCTCAAACCACTGAGCTATCCCTCCCCCTTCTGAAGTCCTCCGCCAGTTCTGCCTACTTACATTCTTTCTTCAGTTTCACTGGCAATTATATTAACCACTTCCTGTCCTAGACTTGGTTGCTGTTTAGCAGTCACCATGTTTTATTCCAGAGGTGGCTGCATTTAGTGGATCCTGGAACATATAGTTTAACAGTTAGTGCAACACTTTGGAATAAAAGGAACTACGTAAATGCAAGGTCATGATCTTTAACTATCTCATGATTGTCAGAACAGTGTGTGATACACACCGTGGGTGAAATCCTGGCCTCATTGATGTCAATGGCAAAAATCTCACTGACTTCAATGGGGCCAGGATTTTACCCCATGTGTATTACAACACCTAGGAACAACGGGCTCTCTTGAAGACACAGTAGCAGCTTTAGCTCTGAATTTCTTTGGTTTTGTCACTTTACAGAAAACTCAATATTGATTTTGTATTTACCCCGTAGTCTGTTTTTAACATTTAACCCAGTGAGAGGGCTATTGTGGTAGCTGGGAATAACACCTTCCTCATGTCATTTAGCAAAGGAAAAGTATTGGCAGACACTCTTCAGTGTCTTTTTTTCCCTTGGGTCTCACCAGCCTAGGAATCATTGTCTTAAAATTCATCTCAGGCATATTTTCATGTGGATTTAGTGTTCCTGAGAGGTGGCCTGGCAGACCCAGGGATTGGAGACCTCTGTTATCCATGGAACAGGGAATGGCAGCAAAAGTTTCCCAGCCACCCTGCCAGTTTGCTACTGTGTCTTCAACCTGATCTGAGTGGGCCTCCTCTTGAGGAAGCCAGGCACTTCAATCTACAGGCTCATTTAATCCTTAGCCTCCCAGTATATGGGTGCATAGGAACAAAGGAATTGCCATGCTGGATGAGACTCTAAATCAGTCTAGCCCAGTATCTGGCAGTGACCCATACAAGTTGCTTCAGAGGAAGTTATAAGATCCCCACTACGCAATAAGCAGAAATGGGACAATTTGCCTCTACAACCTAGATTGCATCTAATCTCTAACAGATATTGGCCTAAGGCCTAAAGCATGAGGTCTACATCCCTTGCAAACATTTTTGTTAACAATCACTCTGATAACTCTGGATATTCTTGCTAGCCATATAAAAATCCAATCCCTTTTTGAGTCTTGCTAAGTTGTTGGCCTCAATGCCTTCTTGTGGCAATAAGCTACACAGTCTATTTATGTGTTGTGTGAAAAAGTATTTCCTTTCATCGATTCTGAATTTACCACCTCTTAAGTTCATTGAATCTCCCTTTTGTTCTGTTAGGAATTAGGGAGAAGAGAACTCTACATCCACACTTTCAAGACTATCCATTTTATTTAAGACAGTCTTATTATCCTTATCCAAGACCATTTCTGCACCAGATGAAGTGGTTACTAGATCAGCTGCCCTCCAATTTTGTATTGATATTTTTCTCCCTCTAAGTAGCTGCAAGACATCACTACATGATTGCCATCTATGACCTCTGCATGGCCTCACTTCATCTCTATTGAGACCTCACCCCAAAGCCCAGGAAGTCAATGAAAAGACTCCCATTGACTCCACTGAGCTTTGAATCAGGCCCTGGTGGCCATGCACCATTAAGGGGTCAGGAATAAGTTGTGTTCCCCTTAGCAACTTCCACACTAGGGAGGCATAGGAAATGCAACTTAACTGTCAGTACATACCTGATGTTTGCAGTGCTGTAGCTGTATTGGTCCCAGGTGGACTCCGTGGCAGCTACCAGAACTCAGCACCTGGTGAAAAAAGAATCATACTCAGGTAGCATCCCCGTTTGGGCACACACACACGCACACACAAAATAGAAGCACTCAAATCAGGTGAAGCTTTTGAAATGTTGGCTTTTACCCACCCCTGTCTCCAAAATGAAGATAATCCCTACCTCACAGGGACATTGTGAAGCTCAATTGGTAGATGCTTGTGGAAGGGAAATGTGAGGCTGGGTAGTTAATGGTTGCACTTGGGACAGAGGATTTGACTGAGGCACTCTCTTCTTTTATACCCAGCATCTTGTGAATAAGAACTATTTTAATACATTGCTTATATTCAATGTTGTGAACTGACAACTGCTTGTGAAGCATTATCTGCATCTAAATAAAAGTACCTTTCATCATTTTGTCTCCAGACTGGATCTTTTGCCACAATCAAGCAAAGTAGAGCCCATCACAGGACACCCATCGGTACTGAAAATGACTCCTTCATCATGGAAGTATCTCTGGAAGACCATAGAATTTGCTACAGTGTCAATGGAACCACTACAGTCCATGCCCTTGTAAATGTGAGGCACTTCCACTGACATGCAATGAGATTCACAAGTCTGGATCCAGCACACACACCATGGAAGTCAACAGGAAAGCCACCGTGTTCTCTACCTTGATCTTGATGAAGATACAATTGGGGGAAATTAGCTACTGAATTTGATTCAAGTAAATATTTCAAATAAATTCACTAAAAAAACATAGACTAAAAGCACTCACACACACTATAGCCCAGGGGTCGGCAACGTTTCAGCAGTGGTGTGCCAAGTCTTCATTTATTCACTCTAATTTAAGGGTTTCGCGTGCCAGTCATACATTTTAAGAAGGTCTCTTTCTATAAGTCTATAATATATAACTAAACTATTGTTGTATGTAAAGTAAATCATGTTTTAAAATGTTTAAGAAACTTAATTTAAAATTAAATTAAAATGCAGAGCTCCCAGACTGGTGGCCAGGACCCGGACAGTGTGAGTGCCACTCATGCCATAGGTTGCCTACCCCTGCTATAGCCTCTGCAACAACTCTTCAATTTGTTACGGTTTGTATTATTGTCCTTGACTGGGGCCTTCACGTCCTAGACACTAAACAAATTCTCTTTGTCAACAGAATAAGTACAGCAGTGACCGCTCTTCTCTAAGGGGGAGAAGATGGAGTAACTTACCCTCATGGCTTATTGAGGCTTTGCCATTGCCAAAAAAGTGCTAAATTAGGGCTTGATCTGGCACAGCTGAAGTCAATGGGAGCCAAGCCATTAACTTCAGTGGGAGTAGAATGAAGCCCTCATTACTCATTGCTGAATTGATGTTGTGGATGTGGACACCTGACCACCAGAGACCCCCTGAGACTACAAATTCCTTTCTCCTTTTTTAAGGCACTTAAGGGGGGAAATGAATAACTATGGTGGGCTGTCAACTATTGTGCCAACTTTCCTCCTGATGTGATTCCGAAAACAGCTAAGATAACCTCTGGGGGGAAAAAGATGCTTTGTAATGGAAATAGCAAGTAGTTCTTATTCTAATGAACACAGTGCTGTCATAAGTTTAAAGTTCAAGTCTGAGGTGTAGAGACTGAAAAAAACAGAACCCTTAAAATAGGACAATTACAGTGTGTGTGTTCATTGTCTGGACTCTATATAAAACAAGAGAAAGAGACAAAAACTTAATTTTCCCAAGGAGGTTTACAATATTTCTTAATTCTCAGCAGGTAGATATTTCACAACATTAGAATTTGCTTCTGCATTCCTTGTGCAACCCTGCTTGGGATTGGTAGGCATTTTTCCCAGCCCACCTTTTGTGCCCTGAGGTCCTTCAGCATTGTAAAACACACTATCACAATTGGTGCTAATTGACCCCTTGTTGGCAGTTTCAGCCAAGAGGCCAAAGACTGAATGGGCTATGGAGATTAAACTACCCTTTACCTCTTAGGGCAGTGATAGGAAAATTGAGGCAAGTGGCTCTTTAATGTATCTCCTGTGGCTCTTTGCAGCACAAAATTAAAACACTATGTGATTTAATTATTAACCAATCAGGATGCTTTTACTATGTTATTAACCAATTGTAGCTGATAAAATAATAATACTTGGTCAATCATTTCGCTGGGAGAATTATATCAGAATTGTAAATGAAACAATGACTTCACACTATGGTGGCTCTTTTGGGTAATGTTGATCGCTAATTTCATTCCTGAATGACTGAGGTCTGAGGGCTAGTCTACACTACTGCGCTACATCGGTGCAGCTGCATTGGTGCAGCTGCGCCGTTATAGCGCATCTGGTGAAGACACATTATGCTGATGAAAGAGCGCTCTCCCATTGGCATAATTACTCCACCTCAACGCGAAGCAGAAGCTATGTCAGTGGAAGAGCATCTCCTGCTGACTTAGTGATGGTGTGGACAGTGCTTAGGTCAACGTAACTTCCATCACTCAGGCTTTTTCACACCCCGAGTGACATAAGTTACATGGACTTAAGCGGTAGTGTAGACAAGCCCTGAGTATCCTTATCTTAAAGTATATCTGTGCTGCAATTAGACCATAGCTGGCCTGTGGCAGTTGACTCAAGCTCTCGAGACTCAGGCTGAGAGGGTGTGAGATTGTGGTGTAAAGGTTTGGGCTTGGGCTGGAGTCTGAGCTCTGGGAATCTCCCACTCACAGCATCCCAAGCCTGAACGTCTACACTGCAAATAAACAGCCTGATCCCCGCAAGCCTGAGCCAGCTGGCACAGGCCAGCCGCAGGTTTTTAATTGCAGTGTAGACATACTCCTAGAGAGGAGTCTTTCCTACCTAGGGTTGAGGTGCACTGGCCAGGGCTGCAAGAGAGAGTTTGTATTGTTGCTTCTTGTTCAGTTAAAAAACAAAGGACTTTATTACTAGCCATCTAGCTGCTTTCACTAGCAGTTAACTCGTTTCAGAAATGCTTCCAATAAATAATAATAATTTAAAAAATCTTTTCCAGGAAAAGTTTCAGGCAGGAAGTACATTACTAGTAAAGTTTATAAATCAATGGCAGCGGCAGGTTAACCTGCCCCTGAACTTAGATGACACATTTCTCCTGATCAGAGCTATGCTGAACTGTATGAATGTAATTTAGGTATTCAGTGAACCATGGTATCTGCAGGTTTGCTGAGGTTGATAGCTTTTTACTGTTGGTCTGACTTTTTTTCTGTCCCAAGGCTAAGAGTTGCACTAAATCTTCACCATCAGCTATCTAGTGTGTGGAAAATAAACGTAACAGTTTTAAAATAGTTTGTACTAAATACTATATAGCTATTAGTCTGATTTTTCTAAGGATGCACCCTATGTCAAAGCACTAGGCTAGTAAAAACTATTTTATTGGCCTCCTCTGGATTCCTGGAAGAATCTATGAAACATTCCAGTGGTCTTTCATGAAACTCATGTATTCAGTGCTGGCCCCCTCCTCCAAAATAAGTCTTAGGAGGGCCGGAGACAGAGTTTTAAAAAAGGGAGATTCTAGCGATCAGGCCAAATTCTGTTCTGTTATACCAGTGAAGCGCCACTGAAGTTTGCCCTGGTGTTGCCAAGAATAGAGTTTGGTCCACTGTATTCTTTTAAAAACATCTTGGACCAAACTCTACTCTCAGTTACTCTGGTGCAAATCCCAAGTAGCTCCATATAATTCAATAAAGTTACTCAAGGTCCCTCCTCCCCCCCCATTCAACAAGATACCTAAGTATGTGTATTTTAAGCATATGAATCACTGAAGTCAATAGGATTAATCAGGTGGTTAAAGTTAAGCACGTGTTTAGGTATCATGTTGAATGGGGGCCTTAATACATACCAAGTCACTAGAGTTTCTGCTTTACTGTTATTAGGTTGTTCAACTTGTGCTTGAGAGTAAAACAGACATTTTTATGAGAGGTCTTTCAAAGCTGTATTTTGTGTCACAGCACTTTGACTGCTTTAGGTTAGAGATCTTTACTGGTATCTCACACAAACTAGTATAAAGATTTTTATATTTATTTCTATAACATTTTTTGCATATATTGAGAGGGAGGGAACCAACTCTAACCCTTCTAAAAGTTTTTTTTTAATGAGCAAGAATTAATATGAAAAGATGGATAGTATATGTTGATGATCAATACAGAAATTAGATTATAAAATCTTTAGGGCAGGGGCCATCTTTTTGTACAGATCCTATCCCAGTGGGGTCCAAGTCTGATTTAGGTTTTTAGAAATAATCATGACACAAATACTATGAAATAATAATGTTCTCTAACATAACCATAATCCCCTCAGTGGAAAAGGCTAAAGAGAAAAAGGCATTACCTGCTTCACAAGAGAATGATCATATAATGCAATATCCATATTTAATCTAAACCTGTGATGGACAAAATTTGTCTCTTAGATGCACATGATGTCTGTCATTGACTCAAGTGGGAGTCACATGTACACACTGAGAGCAAAATTTAGTCCTGTCTCTATTTTCTTAAGCCTAAATACTAACTGATCTGATGGATAACTAAAATATCCAGAGAATGGCCAGATTCCACAAAAAGTTTGGATTTTCAGAAGGCTCCTACATGATCCTGTGAAGCTCCCAACATAGGAGTATAACCAGAGCCTACCATACTTCACCAGTCCCCAACAGATGGTTCCTTGGCAGAGGCTCCTCTAACCAACTCTGGAACCAGACTGGACATAGAACCTACCTCTAGATCAAGAAGCTTCTTTGTGGACCCTTCCCTGCTGCACCCAGTGTTCCTTTCAAGAATAGTTTCTTATGAACCATGCACATTAAAAATTTGGCTTGAAGTCTGCCAATGTCAAGACTTGTATACTAGAGCAGGTTGGAAAATGGAGAGGAAGACAACAATTCTGGCAAAGTTTTTTGTTTCCTTTTTGAAGCAGATTTTTGTTTTGCCAGACAAAAACAAAAAAAATCCACCCATCGCTACACTAAATACTAAAGTCTAAACTTGTATGCAGTGTTGTTGTAGCCAATATTAGAAAGACAAGGTAATATCTTTTATTGGACCAACTTCTGTTGGGGTGAGAGACAAGCTTTTGAGCTACACAAAGCGCTTCTTCAGTCTGGGAAAGATACTCTGATGGTTACAGTTAAATACTAGGTGGAATTTTTGCATAGGTAGTTAGCGCACATTCTACAGGACTGTTCAAGGAGTGGCCCATTAACACTGCTGTGGTCATAAGGCAAAAGGGGGGGGGAAGGGGTATTGGGTTACAGATTGTAATAAGCTATATATCCAGCGTCTCTATTCAGTCCATGATTTTTAGTGGCTAGCAGAGTTATGAATTTAAGCTCCCAGGCTTGTGTTTTGAAAGTGTCGTGCAGGTTTCCTTTGAGGATGAGGACTGCGAGGTCAGATATAGAGTGATCACTTTGTGAAAAGTGTTCACCCACAGGTGATAGGGTGTTTGTCTTTTATCATTTTCCTGTCTGAGTTCATCTAAGAGCATAATGATTGTCTGGTTTCACCCTCATAACTTGTTATTGGGGCATTTAGTGCACTGGACAAGGTATATCACACGTTGTGATTGGTGTGAGTAGGAGCACTGGATCTTGAAAGGTGTGTTGATCTTTGTAGCAGTAGAGATATGTCTGAAGGTTTTGTATCTGTTGCCCTGGCAGGGTCTGGTGCTGTTTTGAGTTGGTGTGCCCTGGTCTGTGAGGGAGTTTGCTTCTGATGATGAGCTTGGGGGGTTCTTTGAAGGCCAGAAGTGGGAGTTCAGGAAAAATTTCTTTCAGGATGGAGTCCCCATTGAGTTGGGTTTTAGTTGTTTGATGATCCCCTGTATGAGACCCAGTATGGGGGGGTAGTTGACAACTGGGATATGCAGTCAGAAGGGTTTTTATTTCTGTGTTGAAGCAGGTTGTCTCTAAATTAGATTATAAATTACCTCTAAACATGGTATAGAAGCACTTAGAACAATGTAGAAAATCAACTGCTCTGCACACTCACTTCACTGTCAGCCCTATGAAGCTTTGTTGGATCCCTGTAGATCAGTGTTTCTCAAACTGGAGTCGCCGCTTGTGTAGGGAAAGCCCCTGGTGGGCCGGGCCGGTTTGTTTACTTGCCCCATCCACAGGTCCGGCCAGTCGCGGCTTCCACTGGCTGCAGTTCACTGCTCCAGGCCAATGGGAGCTGCTGGAAGCGGCACGGGCCAAGGGACTTACTGGCCACCGCTTCCAGCGGCTCCCATTGGCCTGCAGCAGTGAACTGGGGCCAGTGGGAGCCGCGATTGGCTGGACCTGCGGACGGGGCAGGTAAACAAACCAGCCCGGTCCGCCAGGGGCTTTCCCTACACAGGTGGCAACCCCAGTTTGAGAAACACTGCTATAGATATAGGTGCTGGCAGAATGAGGTGGTGAGCATGCAGTGCTTTGGCATCATGTAATGGTTCATTTGTTTGTGGGGTATAACCCTTCAATGACAGCTGCGTGGAGTGATAAATAAGGCCTTGACTACACACAGAATTTGTATTGCTTTAAGTAAGTGGTACAGTCCTCTAGTGTGATGCAGTTTTATTGGTATAAGAGTGCTTTTACTATTATAGTTATCCATGTATGGGAAGAAGACTAAACATACTGATATAAGTCACCTTTATCCACTGTGTCCATACTAAGACTTTTACTGGTATTCCTAGATCATCAGAAAAAAAAAACCCTCACACTCTTAACCAAAGTGCTTATACCAGTAGAACTTTTATGTGTAGACCTAAGTCAAAAACTGGGAGCTTCTTAGGGCAGAAACCATAGATTGTGCCTAGCACATTATGGGTTCCACTGTAACATAAATACATAAATTATGAATGATATAGTAAGGCAAAATAGATTCAGGCAGGGAGAACACACTTTTCTGGTAATAGCAGCAGCAGCTGAAAGAAATGAACCATAGCAGAGAAGCATTTTCCTGAGTTCTAAGTGCTATACATTCAGATTAACAGAATTAGGGAGACCTTTTCCAATAACGGCATCTGATAACTTCCAATAATGTTCTAGAGCAGCTCCTGGGAATTCAGTGGGAATTGATGTGATCAGCACCACATTAAGGCATTAAGCACTTTGCAGGATGCTGCACAGTATTTCCCCCCTTCTCCCCAGTCTTAAATCATTATTGGAAAAAGTTTGAAATCAGAGGCTTGAGATCAGGGCTCTTTATTTATATTTTGGCTCTATTACTGAGACTATGTGATCTTGGGTAATTTCCATAACTTCCCTGCGCCATAGTTTACGCATCTATAAAATGGGGAATACTACTACTTACTTACCTGTCAGGAATTTTCTAGCCTTAATTAGCAGAGGACTAAAGTTTCAAAAATGACTATAGTGCAGAGGTCGGCAACCTTTCAGAAGTGGTGTGCTGAGTCTTCATTTAGTCACTCTAATTTAAGGTTTTGCGTGCCAGTCATACATTTTAACATTTTTAGAACATCTCTTTCTATGAGTCTATAATATATAACTAAATTATTGTGGTATGTAAAGTAAATAAGGTTTTTAAAATGTTTAAGAAGCTTCATTTAAATTAAATTAAAATGCAGAGCCCCCCAGACCAGTGGCCAGGACCTGGGCAGTGTGAGTGCCACTGAAAATCAGCTCGCATGCCACCTTCAGCACGCGTGCCATAAGTTGACTACCCCTGCATAGTGATTTTGGATGTTCAACTTGATTATCCCTCTGAAAATCAGGTCCCTTTAAGGTGTCTTAAGGTGGGCACCCAAAATCACTACTCACTTAAAAAAATTTTAGGGGTATATGGTCATAAAGTATTTTTGAGACCCTCCAGTAAGAGTTTTTATATGCAAGAACAAAGCTATAATATTTGAGAAGGGGAAGGTTACCCATCATTGTATATTATTTATCATCATTTTGGTATAAAGATGTTCTGAAACAGAAATTTCCCTCCCTTCATCCCCCTCACCCAATTCAACATCTAAGATTTACAGCCCTAATTAGTCTTGGTTGTTTTATTCCATCTTCTCCATTTTGGGGCAGAGAGGGAGATGGGGGAAAATCAGCCAAACCTACCCAGAGCAACCTGCAAAGATCCATAGAAGAAACAAGCCACAAATTGTGAGAAGAGATCAGTTAGGGAAACTCAATTTGATCCCAGTTCCCCTCAGGATATGGCAACCTCGTGAAAGTATGTTACGTGATTGCCAAAGGCAAGTGGTTTTAATTGCAAAATACCATACATCATCGTGTCATCAAAAAATTGCCAGCACTTACTTGCATAGTGCACGTGAATGCTACAAGGCTTAGCTTTCATTACGGATCTCTTGCTTGCTGACCCAGTTTTGACTGGTGTCAACTCAGTGCTGCAGTGTAAATTCTTTTTGAACGACTGGACAGAATTCCACTGAAGCGTGTGAATAAACACAAGTTTGTTGGAGGCTGAGTTAAAATCTAACATCTCCCTGGTGGAGCTACATAAACTACTAATTTTTTTCCTATCAGTTGTCTGAATATTAATAGATGTTGTAAATGAATTAAAAACATCTCACTTCGGCTTCTTGCCATCAAGTAGCTTATTTCATCCTTTCCTTGGAAGGAGCCAAATAACATCCTGGAATATATTAATTAGAATTAAAATACAGTGTAAAAATGCGAGCATTAATACGTGTTCATTTTGAAATCATAAGCACAAAAGTGAAGAGACTGTAAAAGCTAAAGTGGCTTCTACCACGTTAGCTTGGCTGTATCACACCTCCTAGATTATGTTATGGAAATACATTCATAACAAGCCATAATATCTTAAGGTTAGATTTAGAAAACAGAAAAAATATGACTCAGGGGCAATGTGACTGTGTAACAATATGGAGCAACCTTAATTTTGAAATGTCACAACTTTTTAGTGCTTGACCTTCAACCTTGCATGCACATTTTCTGTTTTGGTTTTGTCTTTTGGCCAGGGGAGAGGTGGTTGAGAAGGGAATTGCATTTTACTCCCCCCCACCTTTTTAATGAAAAAGTAGTTCAAATGAAATAGAGAAATAAGAATTTCTTGGGCTCGGAGAGCATGTAAGTGAACAGACCCAGGCAATGGATCTAGTCAAAATCTTTAAAAAGTGCCTCTGAAATTTCTCCCTTTCTGCACAAATTAGTATTTCAATGTCCTGAATTCTAAGGGCCGTGGTTGTACTCAATAGTTGACCAAGTTTTCTTCCAAAATTAAAAAAAATCAGACAAATGTATGAAATCCTAAAGAAAATAACATGACTTGGGGAGAAGAAATTTCAGGTGTTCAGATGGGCCTGATAAATAATGATAATAAACATGATTTAAGATAGATGTAACTTAATATTTATATACCAGTAGTTCTGACAGTCACAAAACAAGATCAGGGTCCCATTGTGCTATACAAGCACACAGCAAGGAACGGACCCTTCTCCAAGGAACTTGCAATGTAAATATGCTTGAAAGTGAACCCTGTTCACAATACCAATAACTGTTATAGTAGGCAGCAGAAGCTTTCTGATCTACTTCTAAGAAAGTCAATCGTAAAGGTGTGAAAAGGTCTAGAAAAATCTTACTTGTTGCTTGGTCAAAAAACTGTAGCTGTTACTCCTTTCTTACCTGATTGGGTGCGTCCTTACAAGCACCACCAATACTGTATTGTTAAGGGGTTAGGTAATAAAGGTAATGGTTGGAGATATACCAATCTCCTACAACTGGAAGGGACCTTGAAAGGTCATTGAGTCTGGCCCCCTGCCTTCACTAGCAGGACCAATTTTTGCCCTAGATCCCTAAGTGTCCCCCTCAAGGATTGAACTCACAACACTGGGTTTAGCAGGCCAATGCTCAAACCACTGAGCTATCCCTCCCTCCTGGGTCAGTTCACTGGGTCACATCACAGCAGGCTTTTACACAGGAGCTCAGAGAGCAAGGATGCTTCTGTACAGTGATAAGCATGATGGTTACCTGCAGTCAAACTCCTTTTACTGTCAAGCAGGGTGCACCACGCAGACAACCCCAATGGTGACCTAACAGCTATGAAATGTGAGGAGTAAGTCCTCAAAATGTTTCCTTCGCTCTGCGCTAGAACACAGAGTCACTCTCAATACAAGATATCTCCTATCTGCCACATTTATAGAGAATGGGTAGTTTAAACTGTGCTAAAAGAAAACATTGTCTGCTGCTGCCCATGCTGAACCACAGTAGAACAGAACTAGCCCACTAGGTAGGATGCTCAGGGTGGATTTGTCACATAAGACTTGGGTTTAGGGTTTTAATCACAGAAATGTAGGGCTTGAAGTCATCAGGTCCAGCCCCCTGTGCTGTGCCAATAAACAGACCATTCCTGACAGGTGTTTGTCCAACCTGTTCTTAAAAACCTGCAAGTATTCCACAGCCTCCCTTGGAAGCCTGCTCCAGAGCTTAACTACCCTTATACTTTGAAAGTTTTTCCTAATATTTAACATAAATTGCCCTTGCTGCTGATGAAGCCCATTACTTCTTGTCCTACCCCCAGTGGACATGAAGAACAACTGATCACCATCCTCTTTATAACAGCCATTAACTTATTTGAAGACTGTTACCAAGTGCCCCCCTCAATCTTCTTTTCTCAAGGTTAAACATACCAAGGTTTTTTTTAACCTTTCCTCATACATCAGGTTTTCTAAACCTTTCATCATTGCTGCTCTCCTCTGGACTCTCCAATTTATCCATATCTTCGCTAAAGTATAGCACCCAGAACTGGACACCGTACTCCAGCTGAGGTCTCACCAGTGCCAAGTAGAGCAGGACAATTATCTCCCATGTCTTGCACATGTCACTCCTGTTAATACACCCCCAGAACTATATTAGCTTTTTCAGGGTTATTTCTGTGGGGTTGGGGAGGTTAAAATGTCTTCTCTATATTAGAGCTGGTCCATTTTCTGATTACTATATTTAAAGTTGCCTGGCACTTTCCAGGCACTGTGTCTGTGGGCACTGCGATGGAGAGCAGGGAGACTGTCAGTCCTGGGCTCTTGTTCCTCCACACAAGCAGCACGGCGAGTAGAGCTGGGAGGACAAAGGTAATTCCATTTTGCAGAGGATTTTAATCTTTCAAAATTTGGTTTCATCACAATTTGAAATGAAAACCAAAATTTTTCCACACTCTGGAATGGAGCCCCTGCTCTGAGACAGTCATCCTGGCAGGCTGTTTTAGGGATGTGGACCCTAGAAACCCCGGGATCCAGAATCCAAAGGTAGCCCTACTGAAGGGTTGTTGAGGGACTGACAGGAACCAAGCACGTTTCTGCCTGAGATCCGTCGGATATTTGCTGAAATCAAACTGTCTCTGTGAATGGTTCAAAGTTCAACAAACTGACAAAATCTGACCAAAGAATTATTGGAATTTTTTCAACTAGCTGTACTGGAGAAGAAGGAAGAAAAAAGCCTGACAAACATAATAAGAATGAAGACAATAGGGAAAAGAGGAAGAAATGCTGTGATGCTGGTACAATAGGTGCCAGCTCATGCAAAGGCCCTTATGTCTCACTAAACACTGAAAAATGCATAGCTGGAAACCAGTCTGACTCACCTGTGTGTTAGCATTGTTATAATAGATGTTCAGTTGGATTTATATAGAGGCAATATGATATTTTCTGTCGTCTTATCTATCCCTTTCTTAATGATTCCCAACATTCTGTTTGTTTTTTTGACTGCCGCTGCATATTGAGTGGATGTTTTCAGAGAACTATCCAATATGACTTCAAGATCTCTTTCTTGAGTGGTAACAGCTAATTTAAACCCCATCATTTTCTATGTATAATTGGGATTATGTTTTCCAATGTGCATTACTTTGCATTGATCAGCATTGAATTTCATCTGCCATTTTGTTGCCCAGTCACCCACTTTTGAGAGATTCTTTTGTAGCTCTTCGCAGTCTGCTTGGGACTTAACTATCTTTAGTAGTTTTGTATCATCTGCAAATTTTGCCACCTCACTGTTTACCCCTTTTTCCAGATCATTTAAGAATATGTTGAATAGGACTGGTCCCAGTACAGACCCCTGGGGGACACCACTATTTACCTTTCTCCATTCTGAAAACTGCCCATTTATTCCTATCCTTTGTTTCCTGTCTTTTAACCAGTTATCAATCCATGAGAGGACCTTCCCTCTTATGCCATGACAGTTTAAGAGCCTTTGGAGAGGGACCTTATCAAAGGCTTTCTGAAAATCTAAGAACACTATATCCACTGGATTCCCCTTGTCCACTTACTTGTTGACCCCCTCAAAGAATTCTAGTAGATTGGTGAGGCATGCTTTCCCTTTACAAAAACCATGTTGACTATTCCCCCAACAAATTATGTTCATCAATGTGTCTGACAATTTTGTTTTTTACTATAATTTTAACCAGTTTGCCTGGCACTGAAGTCAGGTTTACCAGCCTGTAACTGCCAGGATGACCTCTGGAGCCCTTTTTAAAAATTGGCATCACATTATCTATCCTCCAGTCATTTGACGCTGATTTAAATGATAGGTTACAAACTACAGTTAGTAGTTCTGCAGTTTCACATTTGAGTTCCTTCAGAACTCTTAGGTGAATATCATCTGGTCCTGGTGAATTATTACTGTTTAGTTTATCAATTTGTTCCAAAAACCTCATCTAATGACACCTTAATCTGAGACAGTTCCTCAGATTTGTCACCTAAAAAGAATGGCTCAGGTTTGGGAATCGCCCGCACATCCTCAGCCGTGAAGACTGATGCAAAGAATTCATTTAGTTTCTCTGCAATGGCCTTATCATCCTTGCATGCTCCTTTAGCATCTCGATCATCCAGCAGCCCCACTGGTTGTTTAGCAGACTTCCTGCTTCTGATGTACTTAAAAAAAAAATTGCTATTACTTTTTGAGTCTTTGGCTAGCTGTTCTTCAAATTACTTTTTGACCTTCCTAATTATATTTTTACACTTCATTTGCCAGAGTTTATGCTCCTTTCTATTTTCCCCACTAGGATTTAACTTCCACTTTTTAAAGGATGCCTTTTTGCCTCTCACTGCTTCTATTACTTTGTTGTTTAGCCACCGTGACTTTTTTATTATGTTTTTTAATTTGGGGTATACATTTAAGTTGAGCCTCTATTATGGTGTCTTTAAAAAGTTTCCATGCATCTAGCAGGGATTTCACTTTTTGCGCTGTACCTTTTAATTTCTGTTTAACTAACATCCTCATTTTTTTATAGTCCCCCTTTCTGAAATTAAATGCTACAGTGTTGGGCTGCTATGGTGTTTTCCCCACCACAGGGATGATAAATTTAATTAGATTATGGTCACTATTACCAAGTGGTCCAGCTATATTCACCTCTTGGACCAGATCCTGTGCTCCACTTAAGACTAACTCAAGAATTGTTCTCTTGTGGGTTCGAGGACTAGCTGCTCCAAGAAGCAGTCATTTAAGGTGTCAAGAAATTTTTTCTCTGCATCCCATTCTGAGGTGACATGTACCCAGTCAATATGGGGATAGCTGAAATCCCCCATTATTACTGAGTTTTTTATTTTAATAACCTCTCTAATCTCCCTGAGCATTTCACAGTCACTATCACCATCCTGGTCAGAGGATCAGTAGTATATCCCTACTGCTATATTCTTATTATTAGAGCATGGAATTCCTATCCAAAGAGATTCTATGATACAGTTTGGTTCTTTTAAAAGTTTTGCTTCATTTGATTGTATGCTTTCTTTCACATATAGTGCCACTCCCCCACCAGCACAACCCGTTCTCTCATTCCGATATATTTTGTACCCTGGTATTATTGTGTCCCATGGATTAGCCTCATTCCACCAAGTTTCTGTGATGCCTATTACATCAATATCCTCATTTAATATGAGGCATTCTAGTTCACCCATCTTATTATTTAGACTTCTAGCATTGGTATATAAGCACTTTGAAATCTTGTCACTTTTTAGTCTGCCATTATATGATGTAATTGAATGGGACTTTTTTTCATTTGATTATTCTCATCAGATCCTACCTGTATTTGATCATCTTCCATCCTCTCCTCCTTACTAGGACATAGGGGAGGATCTATTAATGGAGATTCTCTAAGGGATGCCTCTGCCTGAACCATTTGCTCCTCTACACCTGCTGGCTTTCCCCCAGTCCTTAGTTTAAAACCTGATCTACGACCTTTTTAATTTTAAGTGCCAGCAATCTGGTTCCATTCTCCTATAATCTGCCAGATACATTTTGATCTCAGAACTGGAACATCACAGGGTTAATTCATGATATTGGCTTCAGATGCTCTTGCTATGGGTAGACAAGTTGGCTCTGATTCTTCTTCTATTTACACTGCGGTAAATCATTAAGCAACTCTGTGGGACTACAAGAGATTACACTGGTAACATTTATGGAAGGAAGAATCAGGTTCATAATGTTTATATTGTTCTGGGTTGGTTAAACCTCTTTGAAACTGAGGGGTGTGCTGGCTTTCATTTAAGATAGGTGTAAGATACCATTAAGCTCCTTTATGGAATCAGATAACTGAAACAAGAGCAGCCTCCACTCAAAATAAAAGGCACATGCTGGCAGAGGGGTTATGTGGCTCTTGTTTTGTGAAGGTTTGTGTGCCTGTGAAAGAGAAGGAGAAATGGCAGAGAAGTTTCCTTGCTGCCTTCTCTCTCAGCACCAAACACAGCCTGAACAAGTACTGGGTCTGTGGCTCTGAGAAAAGCCTAGAGAGAGCTTTTTTAGGCTGAGTCCCGGCTAAAAGGAGTTTAGAGCTGCAAGCAAAGAAACTCTCTCCTATTTGATTCCTCCTGTGCTGTGGTAAACAGGACTTTATATACATTCTTTGTCAACAAACATGATTGCATCAAAGAAATACCAACCCCATCATCAATTTCTCCTTCTAATGGGACCAAGCCACAAGACCCCAAACTTTGGGTATCCACTCAGTTCAAAAAGGGTAACAATATTAAAGACCTAGTATTTTATAGCAGCTGGATTACTACCCAAACAATCAAACATATGTAGTATTACACACACACACAAAAAACCTACATGAAAGGAACACCATGTTTGCAAAATCATACACTCCAAAATTAGGAAAGGCTAGAATAAAGGTTTCCTGTGCAACCTTAATTTGGCCCTGTTGTCTGTATGTATTATGATATATTCTATAATTACATGATCACACTCTATGTTTTCCCACAGGACCCCTGCCTCATTCGGTGCACAGGATGGACAATGCTCACTTAATGAGCACCTATTCAATATTGTTTCTGCCTTGTTGTTCAACATGTGGCCCCAGGCCTTATTTACTGCACACTTTTCAAACCCTGCTCTGAAAATGGAACTATTAATTTCCTCCTGGGCTTTTCTAGGACACATTCTTGTGTTCCCCGCATACCGCTGAAATGATACTCAAAGCCTGCCAGCTACTTTCCACGCTAGGAATGGCTCTCAGTTGGCCCATTCAGATCTGAGTTCTTGGTCAGGCCCATTCCCAAGACAGCAACGAACAGCAAAGCTGGGAGTGTGACTTCAAGTGCAGACTTGCTCCGATCCAGGCTTTGGGTCCACCTCTGCTGTGAAGGTGACAAAGGTTTTGTGAGTGCACAAATGTGTACAGTTAGGGGGGCAGGGATAGCTCAGTGGTTTGAGCATTAGTCTGCAAACCCCAGGGTTGTGAGCTCAATCCTTGAGGGGGCCACTTAGGGATGTAGGGCAAAAATCAGTACTTGGTCCTGCTAGTGAAGGCAGGGGACTAGACTCAATGACCTTTCAAGGTCCCT
This sequence comes from Mauremys reevesii, assembly GCF_016161935.1. NCBI lineage: Eukaryota > Metazoa > Chordata > Testudines > Geoemydidae > Mauremys > Mauremys reevesii. Next base: position 246,577,567 of record NC_052623.1, read on the forward strand.
TCCAGTTCTAGGAGAAATATAATTGGAGATATACCTATTATATTAATTATACAGCATAAGCACCTTGTACTAGCAGATTTTTATCCTTCACTCTTCTCCAGTTGACTTCCCCTCTCCATTTATTCAGACCAGTCCTGCTTCTTGTGCCATTATCAATTATGTTTCAACACCGTACTGTATCCAACCTAATCTCTCTGCTATCAGGAGTCCTTTGTCCTCTCTGTTTCAATACTAACTCTTCCTCTGCTAACCAGTCAAAGGAATTTTTTGTTTTGTACCTGTTGTGGCAGTATGTAAACACAAATTCACATTCTTTGAACCAACAGAGAATTGCTAAGTGTATAACCATTTGTAATGCATTTGCATTAAAAGCTTTGAATTGCTATCATATATTATCTACGATTAAGCCATTTAGTTTGATTACATGATTTTGGAATTACATATTCAAGTTTGTGTATGTTTTTGAAAAGTGAATCTGTTTCAAAATGTAATATTTCTTGAAATGTCTTGATTTTTTTTCCAAATACTGTATGATTTTGAATAAGCAATGGTATTTCTGACATCAATCCCAGCTCCCAGCAATTAAGAGTAGGATTTAAAGTTCATTATTTTATCTCTCATTTAAGGATATTGCAGATATGGGGAAGATAAATAATCTTGAAATTTTATGCAGCTTCTCAGAAAGATCCAAAAATCCTTTATAGATTGTATATATAGGGATTGCTCACCCACCACTGAAATCCATTTCTTGAGTGGAACATGACATGTATTTTGCACAAACAATAGTTGGCAATTTTAAAATGGAGAGTGAAGAATATCTTCTTCCAAGTGAATGCAGGGGTAATTTTAGCTCAGTAATATGTAATCACTCATATTGGAATTTGGTCAGGATATCAAAGTAATATCACCTAATCTTTCAGAAATTCTGTGGGATCTTTAAATAACCATGAATGGTCAGGGACCTGAAGCATTAGATAAGTATCTATCTTAGTACTTTAGTTACTTATGTAACACCAACTGATCTGCTATCTGTTGAATCTCCATGATAACTTCTTGCAGCACCCTGAATTTTCTTTGGTCATCGTGCATCCAGATACTTGGCCAGACCTTGTTTGGCTTATGAGAGTTAGTGCAATCACAGTCCAAGACTCTGTATCTAAAAAAAAAAAAAAAACCAATCGAGAAATTGGTATATGAACTTTGGTCAGTTTTTCCACCTACATTGTTAAGTGGAAATACATTTAGAGTAGTTAAATATAGAACACAGCCATCCACATCATGTCAGTTTAAGGTTAATATGATTAAATTTTTTAAACTCAAGAGTCATCCTTATAGGGTACTGCGCATATCTTGAGCTATAAACAGAGCACCCACAACTTCTGTCAATGGCTGTTGAGATCACCCAGGACCTAACCAGGAGTGCTTAGCACCTGACATAATCAGGGTCTAAATAGACTTTTAAATCATCCTTCAGGGGCCAGATTTTAAAAAGGTGTTTTAGGTGCCTAACTCCCACTGATTTCCATTTTTAGATAACAACATCCTACTTTCACTTTCTTAACTGCTAACTTGACATCTGACCCTTTTTCAGTGATTTAAAATGAGGAGATGATCATTATTCTTATTTTTTTTAAGAAGATGCTGATAGCAATGATGGAACAATGATTAAACTGGCCTAAGCATTTGGAACATGTGACAGGCACTGATCTAACTGGCCGCTGGAATTAAAACAACAACTTGTATTGCGACTTATCATGCTGAGAGACATCTCAAGGTGCTTTATAAAAAGCTTTGCAATGGTTTAATGATACATTCTTCAGTGCCACGCTAACAAGTCAAAGCCAGAAAGAAAACAAGCGTGTCTCGGGTTTTGTTTAGTTTTTAAATAAGTGCAGTGGAATCAGTACCCCTTTCACATCTGCTTAGCAGGCTCCAGAGAGAAACTACTAAATGGAGACAGTGACAGCATTGCATTATATTAGTAGCAAGGCACACAAGCCAACAACACATAAAAATTGCAATTCAGTAGGAGTTAAGTGCGGATGGCAAAAGTTAGGTATCTAAATAGGTGGTCTGATTTTCAGGCCCAGTCACAGAGGTTTGAGGCCCCAGTACATTATGTTTGCTGGGGCACCACCCCTCCCATTTCACGCTATTTACTCAGACAATACAGATGCTCAGAGCCCCAGTACAATTGTCCCTGCTTTCCCTCCCTATTGTCAGTGCTGTGAGCAGCCACAACTCCCCTGGGCACCAGTGAGAATTTCAGGTACTTACTACTTCTGAAAAAGTCAGGCCATTCTTATTTTGGTGCCTGGGTTTGAATAAAAGGAGGGATTCTCCCTTTCACTAAGGCACCTGCACTAGCACAGAGCAGCTGTAAAAGCCCCATAGTCAGCTAGGAAGAATTCCTCCAGTGCAGGCCCTGCATAGGACCTCACATAAGCCCTGGCCCAGGTGAAATACCAGGAGCGGGAGGACACATATTTGGGGCACTAGATGAGTTTCCACAGCACATGCTACTTTAAGAATTTTGGGCTGTACCATGCAGTGGATGAGCCCAATGGTAACCCATAAGAGGCAACCATCAACTAGAGCAGTCTCAAGGTTCTCAAATTTATGCGAGGGGCCCTCACTGGAATCATACTGCACACAGACGTCTTAAAGCCACCTTACGTGAGACATTTAAAACTAGAGATGGGCCACTTGTGCTTCAGTTTGGGAGCATTTGGATCTAGCATTTTGATTCAGGCCTGAGTTTACTTTAAGACTGCCTTCACACGGCCCTAGAGAAAATACTATTGGGAACAATCCTGAATTAGGTTGTGGGAGCATCCTAAAGTAGTCTTTTACTCTCTGATTTCTGTGTTTTAAGGCAGTTATGTGCTCACTCTTCCTTGAGCTGGATAGGATCCTAGCAGCAGTATTTTGTACCAGCTGAAGTCTGTTAATTGTGCGTGCTGGGAGATCAGCCAAAAGGCCATTACCACAGTCTAAAGGAGATAAAATAGAGGCCTAAACATGGTTCTGTGCATCAGCAATCAAGAACTATTTCTAAGGCAGTAAAGGGAGATTTTCATTCTACCAGAGATATATAATTCATATGTTAAGCTTCAAAGCCTAAGAAGAGAATAAAGATGTGCTGGAGCCTGGAAGTTCCTACTGAAATCCAAACTTTCCCAAAGTTCAAGGGTGATCCATGGTTCTGATTCAGGCCTATCTCTAGAAGAAACTTCATTAGACAGTTACAAAAAAAAAAAAAGACGAAGATGGAAGCCAGTGTCTCGACTAGACACGCAACAGCTCTGGTTTGGCTGAATCGAATTAAAGCTCTAGACATCTAAGCCTTTATATTGGATAGCCAAGCAAACAGCACAAAGATGTGAGAAATATTAGAACTATTTTAAAATTCACCCTAACATATGTATCATTAGAATAGGAATGCAATTTCAAATCCACATTGATTCATTCAATTGCTGACAGTGACTTGCATACACAGATTAAAAGCAGGGATCCAAGCACACAGCTGTTTGGGGCACCCTAGACAATTGATTTTACTGTCTGGGCAAAAGGTCAATGTTAATTATTTCAGTTGAAGTGTTACTGCATATTATAGCCCAATTCCCCCATTTAAAAAAATAGAAGCAATTGACTAGAACTGTACAAAGAGGAAGGAGGAGGGGAACCACACACACAAAACCATACTATTACAAGCTATCTGGGTTTGAACTAAAAAAAAAAAAAAAAAAAAAAAAAAAAGATGAGGTTTGAGTAAAATTAGCTCTGCAGCTAGCAGTCTTACTTTGCAGGTGTCACAGTTCAGGGCAACTGCACCTGTATTTCCCCTCCATAGTTCAGCATGGGTATCCACTCTAGGCTTCCGGCTGTCAGTTGTCACCTCTCCTGGGTAGAGAGCCATGCTTCTCTCCTTCCTGACTGGGGTTCTTCCAAGCCCCACAGTTTGGGTATAAAAGGACCTATTATTTTCTGAGAACAGTAGGAACCATCTCGGATTCACAGATAATATTGTCTCAGTTGTAGACACAGCCTTAGAATCTATTTCCAATCTCTACCTAAAAATCTATGTCAGAAAAGAATATCCTAAGTGCCATCTACAAACTATAATGTGACATAAAAAAGCCATCTTTCTATATGATAGAACTGGTTCTAATCTTCCCATTAGAACAAATGTCATCATAAAAAATATCTGCCAACAATGTGATATAAAACCGCACCATGCATCATGAAAAATAATTGCAATACAATTATTCCTGAATTATAAAAACGTCAAATAGGTGCAATAAGACAAGAGCCTGAGAACATATATAATTATCTATGCTGAGCAGTTTTTCATATGTTTGAACAAAATCTCAAGAAATAAAACCTCTGCTGCTTGAAGGAACAGTGTAATCATGCCAAAAATCATTCTTATTATAGTAGTGGTTTTTGTATCAGCAATTTTAAAATCAGCTCCCTGCAGAGGACTTTATAAAGGCAAAATTAGTTGACTTTTCTCTCGGATAGTTATAAACCATGTACTCAACAGCAGAACCAGTAGCCATCTTCTCCCCTCCTTTGCTTACTCTCTATCGTTCCATTTAAGCAAGGTAGAGTACCTTATAACTGTAAGCAGGCGAGTAGCCACATTCACTTCTGTAGGACTGCTTGTACTTAAAATTGCACATGTGCTGAAGTACCTGCTGGATTGGCCTGTAAGGATGGCAATAGAAAACTTAAAGGTTATTTCTAACACTTTGTACTTCCATAGCTCCTTTCATCTAGGATCTCAAAGCACTGTACAAATTTTAGTGAGCATGGCCTCATACCACTATGGTGTGGTAGATAAATATTATCCCAATTCTGAAGATGGAGAAAGTAAGGCCCAGCTGAGGTAAACGTGACTTGCCCACAGTCACACAGGAAATTTGCAGAAGAACCACGATAGAAATCTTGTCTCCTGACTCTTTTCATTATTTAGGGCCTGACTTTACAAGGTGACAGGGACCTTCGAATTCTATTCACTCACATGACAGTTAGGAGACACAGGATTGGGTCCTTAGTTTTAGGAGGAAAAAATATAAACGGGGGCATTTTAAAATGATCACAAATTATTCTGAGGGCAAAGGGACACTACTCTTTGGAAAGAAAAGTGTAGAACACAAGGGGAAAGGAAGATGAGTAAATTTATTGCTACCTTATGAAAGTTAACTTCATATATTTTCAGATTTGAGATCTAATATTTGAAGCAATCATAAAAATATCTCAACATTATCCAGCCTCCACTCAAAAAGGGGGTTATACAATATCTAACCCCCCTAGGGATACTACAGATTATTCTCATTTGAGAGTTAAATATGAAACTGGTCCTGTCTGCACACTTCACTGTTGGTCTGGAGTGATGCTCACTTCCGGGATTTGGTTCCATCTGTTGTGGTGTTTCCTTCAAACAGAATAAGCAAGAACTGCAAGGGCTTCCCCAAAAGTCCCAATTTAATTATGGCTGGAAAGTGAAAAAAACAAACATATTTTTTATATATTCCCCTGCCCCAAACTTAAATCAAGTACCTTGTACTGGTGCTGCACATCTGAGGGCCAGTCTTTGCTACTGTCTTTGAAAAGGGGGTTATTCATATCCTGCAGCAAGGGGGAGGAGGGAATCAGGCCTTGGGTTCTCCGATTCCTCTAAGAAGTTGAAAGTTTTTCAAGAATACACATACCAAAGAAGGAATAAAACTATGCAAATGTTATTTAGTAGCATAACCACATAACTTCTAAGGGTATTCACAGAGCAGTTCTCTTATAATCAATAGTCTTAATAAACTGGTAATTTTGTAGCTGTTATCTTCCAGCCTTCAAAGTGTACTTTTATCACATTTAATGGTTGTTTATAGCTTAGAGAACTTTGAGTAGATGTGCTGTTTTTCCCACTTTCACAAATATGCGTTCTCAGCTCCTTGATAATTGTATTTCAGGGTTTTAATTGGTCCTTAACACTATTTACAAATCATTCTGATTTTAATATATGTTTGCTCTTCTGGAATGTATGGTCCATAGGCCTACGGACATTATTCAACATTATTCATTGCTGCTGACAAGATTTATTAGCAGCATCAGATATACATTTTAAATACAAGAATACCAAAAAAGCACCATTGTGTATTATGATTTATTCCAATTATTCAAAATACAGATTCAATGTTCTGTGCTTAGACTATAGTGCCTAAATACCATAGGGATGAGCAACACAGAAATCTCATAAATAGATACATTAAGTGGAAGATTATAATTTTTTTAACCTACATATAGCCTTTACTCTGAGGCTGTCACAACAATCACACATTTTATTGAATCAGGTCTCATCTTGCTTCTTCACCTCAGAGGAGGAGTTATTGTCCCTGTTTTCCAGATGGAGAAACTGACCTTATGAGACTTTGCCTAAAGTCAGACCACAAGCTTGAGTCAAAGCTGGACTCAAACCCAATTCTTCTGCCTCCCAGTCTGTGCTTTAACCACATGGCTATCCTATCACACCTTTTAATTTATTTTATTTTCAGAGCCACTTTGGAGTCTTCCGAAACAACTACATAAGTAGCAGGTTATCTTCAGACTGTCAAAGACCATTGCTTCCAGTAATTATTTTTGTCTCAGACAGACTGAAAGATATTCTACTTTTTCCTTTCCTACCAGGGAATCAACTGCACAGAGAACACGAGGAGGATTCACCTAATAATTGGAAGAATGACCCTTTCTTTGAGGTGTGGAAATAGACACAGTGCACTCCACTAAAACAAAGTAGTCATGAACAGTGCCTGTCTAGCATCATGATTATTCAGCTATTCTTACTAGAAAATATTTTATAGGGAACAATGCTTCATTGGCAGGGAGATGAATTAGTCACAGCTATTACATACATTAAGTTAAACAATTCTCTCTCTCGCACACAAGAAAGATTAAAGTGGTAATTTTAAAAAACATAAGATTCTAGTCTTTGCCTCTCCTATCACATCTCTGTTTCCTGTCACTGAAGTGGTCACCCTTTTAATCACATTGCAGTCTTTGGATCAGTATACACAGGACCAAATCCTTGTCCCATGGAAGTCAACTGGAATTCTGGCATTGACTTCAAAAGATGGCTACTGTTGGAGCCATAAAATATTTCTGCTTTAACCACTATGGTCCAGATTTTTAAAGGTATTTAGGTGTTACTCTGCTCAATGTTGCAAAGCCTAGCTGTCATAGGACTCTAAGTTCCATTTTCAAAAGTGACTTAGACACTTCAGCTCCTAAGTCTCACTGAAAGTGAATAGGATTTAGGTGCCTACGTGCCAGAGCCTCAAAGGTCTTTAGGTGCTTAATTTCCATTGGAAAAAAAATCAGTGGAAGTTAGGTATCTAAAGACCTTTGAGATCTGGGCTTACATTACTTTTGAAAATGAGACTTAGGAGCCTAAGTCAGCTAGCACTTGCAACACTGAGCAGAGCAACACCTAAATACTTTTAAAAATCTCAGCCTGTGTTAAAAAAATTACACTTGTACTGCCAAAGAAGTCAGCGAAATGTGCATGAAGTTTTCCCCTCAAGAAATGTGGCAAGAGCTAATTTGACTTTTCCAGCCCATGAAGAGAAGTTTAGATCATAGAACCACATAGGCAACCAGTACTCAACCAAGTCAGAGCAGGTAGTAGGTTAGTACTTGTTGGTGCTGAGCCAAACACAAGTGCCTGGGCTACGTCCTGGCCAGGTTTTACTATTTTAAATGGACTCTAGAACCAAGAGATTTCCTTTCTGGTGCTGGCCTATTCACTTGACAGATGGCCTGCCAAAATATAACTTGTACCGTCAGCCCACTGTGACCACTAGGAGCCCTGGAAAGAACAAGAGCTTTTATAGCAAACCCCACTGCAAGAACTAGTTGTCCCATCTTCACAGAGCTATCCCTTTAAAGAAGATGCTTTCAAGGATTTCAAGATCCAGATCCACAAAGGTACTTAGGCACCTAAGCCCCAAACTTACACATCACTGCGATCCACAAAACTCCCACTCGGCTGCCATCTAACCCTGCAGGGGCCTCAACTCACTCAGTGCCTAAGTTTGTGCAAGCAACAAAGAATCCTGTGGCACCTTATAGACTAACAGACGTTCTGCAGCATGAGCTTTTGTGGGTGAATACCCACTTCTTCAGATGCAAGTTTGTGCAGTAAAAGTTCCCTCAGTGCCTATGTTTCTAGCTGGGGGCATGCCCATTACTGCCTCCCTCTAGAAGTCCACATGCTCATCTCACATCTAAGCCCCAGTGCAATTTACAAAGTGTGGGAAGATAGGCACTTCTCTTCCTAAGTCACGTGCAGGGCCTGATCCAGTAGGTGTGCTCACAGGCCACATAAAACACTCAGGACAGAGAAGATGGTAGCCCAGTGGTTAGGGTGCTCACCTGGGATATAGGAAACCCTCAGTTCAAGTCTCTATTCTACCTGCTGAAGATACCAGATTGGAACAGCAATCTAATAACTCTCAGGTGTGTATCCTCACCACTGGGCTATAGGGTGAGTCTCAGTCTCCATGGCCCAATTAATATTGAGTTAATTAAAGTGGAACAACTTCAGCTGAATAGAATATCCCCTAAGCTAGTGGTCCCTTTGTCAATCTGACCCAAAGCCTTTTGCTGGGGACCAAGAGGATTTGTCAGATGCAGGACTTCTCTTCTAACCCACTTCAGTCCTGAGCTGCTGCTGTTGTTGGTTTCCATTTAAAATCTCACCTGCTTCAATAGTGGTGTAACTAAAATATATTATTAGGTCTACCACCACCTTTTCTCAGTCACTTTGTATTAAGCATTCTAAGTACTACATTAAGGGGTAAACCAGTGAGCAGATTGACTAAAGGGTTTCATCAAGACCATACAGCAGGTCAGCTGCAGAGCTAGGTATAGAACACATGTTCCCTGGGCTCTCATCAGCAAAACATACCACCATTATTATAAGATACATATACTTAGAGTATCAAACATTTCAACTCACAGAGCCAGAGCTATACCTAAAACAATCACATCAATAGAAGCCCACTCTCACACACTGGTTTCAGCCTACCTTGGGGGTTTTATGGGGGTTAACCAACCAAGCAGTCAGTTATTTTCCCTGCCTGACCCCCAAATCAAGCAAATTAACATCAAATAAGGAATTGTTGTCATCTAACCCAATTGGCAAGCCTTCTAGCTCTACCCCTCTTCCCATGAGCTCATTTGCCCTCAATCAGCAACACCTGTCAGAAACAGGTGCCCCACCCCAAATAAAAATCCTTTAAAGACAAAAATCAACAGTGGAACAGGGAATATTCCCTATTAAAATGTGTGTAGGAAGCAGAGTATATTTACTATAGTGTTTTCAATCTGGTTTTATACTATAGTTATATCTTCCAATAGAATAAAGAAAGGGCACCTTAATGCACCAGCAGCTAGGTAAGAGGTACTCCCCAGAATGGAGTAGGTGTGTATTCTGGTCATAGTACTTTCTTCTTCCCTGGTTTGGGACCAGGTTTGTTAAACTATGAAAGAGAAATCAGATGGGGCTGCAGGTGATCTCTGTAGCTTGCTTTTCTCCAGCCATCAAAAATGAATGAAACTCATCCTAGTCCATTTCAGAGAAGGTGGCAGACATAGATACTGGTATGATACAAAGTTCCCTCATCCCCCACAGTCCTACCCAGAACTAAGCAAACTCTGTGATACTGCTAGCCAAGTTCTGGCTTTAGAACCCTGTTTGAATTAAAAAAGAACCCTGGCTGAGAAAGGGGTTCAACTAATGCTTGGATCTGTGTTTCAGGGCTTCTGGATTTAGTATTTATGGGCCATTACAGAAATAAGTTAGGGCAGTAACCTTTTCACCTGATACCAAAGTTCAGTGAATTTTGGATCTGGGATTCTGACTTGGGCCTATCCATGTCATTTATATACTATCTTGCATCTCTATTACTTAATAATAGGTAGGTATAACAGCTGCTAAAAGGTAGGGAGCATGTGTGCATATAAGTATCTATATAGTTAGATAAAACCAAAAAAGAGTCTCTGTTCCAACAACTTGCAAAGTGAGGACTTGATTTAGACTACTTAGAAACAGTGGGTCTGATTCACCATTGCCTTTCACCCTGTGTAGTCATTTACACCTGTGCAAAGTGGGTGCCTAACACTACCATTTGGGACATGTATAAATGGCTATGCACAGTAGTGGAGAATCACCTATAGGAGGTCAGACAAGTTTTCTGTAAACTTCTTAGTGGATTGCCTGGTAGGGACATTGTAAACTTGTAGGACCTTCCCAATTTCTCTTTAAGTTGACTATATAGAGTCTAATTAATACCCAAGATCCAAAGTCTTTCTGACTCTGATTCCCTATGACATGTTATAGCTGTGGTATAAGGTCAGCCTAAAGAAACTGAGCTGGTTTGGGGTGCTCTTGTATTGCTTTTTCTCTTTATTAATACCCTGGGATTACTTTCTTGTAAAACCTGCTTATTGTACTTAAATGTACTAGCATTTCTTACTTTTCTAATTAACCTTATCTGAATTTCAACCAAAAATAACAAGAAATGTAATAATAAGATATTGTTCACCTAAAACCATAAATTCTTTCTATCTTTATCTCTTTGCTTGCAGTTTCTCACTTGTTGCTTAATTAAGGTAGCAGAATATTAGCCCCAAATTATTTTCTTGATCTAGTACTTGAATTCTGCTGAAACAATTTAGCCTTTCTCAGTATTTAACCTTTATCTGTAACGTGCAGATACAATTTGGCACATATTGTATTTGATTCACATAATTTAATGGGTAATATTATTTGTGGGGGAGTCTTGTTCATAACCAGACAAACTAATTAAATAAACAGATTGGATTCAGCAACTTTGTGCACTCAGAGAAGTTTAAATACTGGTGTCCCCCATGCTCCTTGATCTTGAATGTAACAGCACTAAAGTGATAAGTACCCTGAGGAATTGTGGTAGTAAGGTGTGGAATTCAAAGCAAGGGTCTTACCAGTTTGTTAATTACAGTGGAGGATAACAGAAGTGTACATACAACCTAACCCACTCAATTTAGTCTTGCTCAGCACAGCTAAGTATGCCCGTTACAGACCTTAGAGACTTACAAGAAAAACAACTTCTGAACCACGCTGCTGAGAGGGAGAAAAGGAAATTCTCCAGGAAAGGCAAGCATGATGGAGACTCATCTGGGTTCAAGTCTCAGAAGAAACTTCAGGTGGCCATTTGCCTGCTGTTGATGGAGCTGTGTGAGAGGTTCACTTTCTTTGGTATTGTCTGCAACATGATTCTCTTTTGCACTATCAAACTTGGCTATCCCAACTACCAAGCAGCCATCATAAATATGTGCTTTGTAGGTGCCTCCATGTTATCACCTGTGTTTATGGGTTGGCTTGCTGAACATCTGGTGGGGAGGATCAAGCTGGTGTATATCTCCATATTTCTCCACTTTCTAGGTAGGTGCTATGCCATGATTATTTCATCTACAACATGCTTTTTGTATGCAATTCTGCTCTAAGAAGTCAATTTTTTAAAAAGTACTATAGAAACATACTATTCCTTACTTATATGCAAATTCAATAATTGTCTCCAACCTGGTGGCCTCACCAAAGTTCTTTAATAGCTAAGGACTTAACTTTTCTTTCACAAAATGTACTGGAGTAGATTTGCTAATATACCTTAAAGAAGCATTATTTTGAACAACACTAAATAATGTTTGTAAAATAAGGTCAAAATTTTCAAAGGTGACTAGAGATTTTGGGTGCTGCAGTCTGAGAGCCTAAACTGTAACACCTTAAAGTGGCTTAACTTTTCAGAAAGCAGGCTCTCAGCATTTTCTGAAACTGAGCCTCTTTAAGGTATCAAGTTGGGCACCCACAGTCACTAGTCACTTCTGGAAAATTCAGTGATATAACCATTTGTTAAGGCCATAATTTGCAATGCATTTCTCCAGTTGGTGCAAATTTAGGGGGTTCTGCTGTATTTAAAAGCTACATGGTTGTTAATAAGACGTATATGTTGCGTAGATAAACTTTGAACTCGGGAGCCACATTTTGATGCTTACCTTTAGGGCCTGACTCATATTAGCACTATCTGACTCCTTCCCCCACCCAATGGGCTAAAATCTTTTATACAAAGTTCAGGATACACTTCTTAAAATATTTTTCCAGGTAATTTACATGTGTGAATTTTACTGACCCATGATCTTCTGTACATTTGAAGTCCCCTCAATATACAGATATGTAATGTATGGACACCTCCTAATGATCCTCCACATAGTGCTGGAATGGGGGACAGTATGAAACTTTAGATATGCACAGCTATTAGTATGGGTTGTCAAGGAGATTGGGTGATATAGAGGGTGGAACCACTCCCTTTCCTAAACAAACTGAGTTTGCAAGTCTCTGCTCACTTTGTACAACTGTCATGTGGAATTTAGTAAATGTCAAAGCTGATGATGGCTTTGGCAGCTCGAGTTGAGCTGATCTAAAAACTGAATTATCTTTTGTCTCTAGGACAGAGTTGAGTTGATTGCTACTCAGATCAGGCAGGTACAACTAGACAGTAACAGTCGATCTCTGATGCTGCAGCCTGTTCTTTAAACTGCACAAATACCAGAATTAACTTCATAAAATCACCAACCTTTAAGTGGACAGCACAGGCAGAAGATGAGGGCAGAACAAGTTATTGCTGTTCCAGGGCCACATTAACATAAATATTGGAAATTCACCCAGATTTCCAGAACTCTATACTAAAAGAGATATCAATTGCATTGCTGCTTGATGTATAGCTGACACACAAGCTTATTCACATTTACTCATCCCAAGAATTTGTTTGCATGCAGGGAAATAAGTTGTTATTTAGATAGGCATCAGAATAACATTGGACTAATTGAGATAATTTCTAAATCAGTCTTCTCTTGAGGCAACATTTCTGTCCTCTTGACCTCCATCCAGAAGTGTGAGTTTGAATTCAGTTGTGTGCAGCAGATGCCCCGAGGTCATGTTTCAGAAAGCTTTGCACTGGAAACTCTAGCGCCTCCTTTAGAGTGTTGCCGCAGCAGGAAATAATTCTGTGTTGTGTGCCTCAGCTATAAAAACACCTGCTGTGGATGACTGAAGAGAAATTGCCGCAAGAATTTAAAAGAAAAAAAATGACACGGAGTTTCAAATGGGTCAGTGGAAAGGGAGAAAGAAGGGGACCACTTTGCCTAGATTGCCAAGGCACTGTATGAACTACCTGAGAAAATGACTTCCTTTGTATTCTCTTCCTTACTCCATAAACTCCCTGTTTGGAATCCCCTTGCCCTTTGATTCTAGATTACAAAAAAAAAAAAAAAAAGACATCAAAGTGGGACAAATTGACTCTAATGATAAAACAAGTATAAATTGTTGAACTGAATACTGAATATACTGCATCAGACCACTTAACCATCCATTGACAACTGTCAGAGGTAGCACAAAACATTTTCCAAAGAGGAACAAATGTCACTATAGCAAGGGAAAGTTTGTGGTAAATAAATATAAAATATTATAGGGATGATGATTTGATACTAGACTTGTTAGTGTAAATACAATGTATGGGATATGACTCTTTATTGTGGGAGCTTATTACAAATTTTTGCTTAATCCAGGCTGGGGTTTCAGATTTTGATGTTTAGTATCACAATCCTGGTCTCCTGTTGCCATGCTTGAAGCAGACGTGTGCAGATATTATGTATATAATGTATTTGCAATCTCTCTCAAAATACACTTAAAAGGCTCATAGAATATAGGAGCCTCACTTTGCTCATAGAAACAACGTTGTAGATTGGAGGTGCCAAATTTCGACTGCAGAGTCCTAAAATATGTTCTGGGGCTAACTTTTTCTGAAGCTGCAAAGGGAAGAGTAAAACTGATAAAATAAGTAAAAATAATCAAATAGCATATCTGAGAATACCTCATAACATTTGCCAAATTATCTGATGAATATTGTTCATCTAGCTGTGGTGATAAACTACAACTTTTGAGTTCAAGCAAGCAATTTCTATTAATCCATCTAGACAGATAAAAGAGTAGCACAAATTATGGTCATGTTTCTTTATTTGTAAAGAGAACTTCTATGCCACTTAACTGCAGCCCTCTGGCCCCAGGCCAGCCCTGAAAGCAGCAAAGTTCAAGTACTTCTGCCATATGTAGTCAATATTCTTGCCTAATAGTAGTTTTCAGAAAAGTTTTGGACTTGTACCCACATCTCACTCTAAAGGAATGAATAATTTTCTCTCCCATTGCATGTGTAGATATATTTTTTTAATAATTCAGAGACTATAATTCCAATATAGCTGTTAATCTAGAAAATAAATACTGGATTCAATGCTTCATTGTTTTAACCAGTTACATATGTCCATTTTCTTCCCCATTGCAGGTACAGCCCTACTACCTGTTGTTGCCTTCCCCTTTGAAGATTTTTATACAGACAGACACTATATCATTCACCCGCTAGCCAAAAAGGAGCAGAAAATACTCTTCTACTTTGGGCTAATAACAGCCTGCTTTGGATCAGGAGGCATAAGAGCTGTAGTTTGTCCACTGAGTGCATACAACCTTGAGGACTTTGAACCAAAGGAACTTCTTTCTTTTTTCAATTGGTGAGTTTCTTAATATTGCAACAGAACAACTGTGTGAGATGATGGAGCTTAATTAAAAACTCAAGTGCATCTCAATTTTTAAAAAATGATGTATATAGGAAATCTCATTTTTAGCTGTAACAATTAGTTTTCAAAAGGACTACCTAAATTTCCTTCCAGGCACATAGAGTCATAAATCTTAAGGCCAGGAGGAACAAGTCTGATCATAGTCTGACTTCCTGTATAGCACAGGCCAGGGACTTTCGGCCAGGATGAATCAAAGTCAGGTGATTTGCCCAACTTGAGACAAAATTAATAAGCTAGTTGCTCTTTAGAACCAAGCTATTCTATTTGAGTTCTTACACTATGGTACTTAAAGGCCTGCCAGGGATGTGGTGAAGTTGCTTGCTGGGTCTCAATCCTTTGCTCTAGGTTGAGTAGACTCCATATCGGTGGCAAAGTTCCTTGAACACATATAAGTACCAATCAAAACATCACATTTGGAACTGTCATTTACTTCAAGAAGTGGTCAATTTTCCTCATGTGAGCAGTGGTGATAGAAAGATAAGCCTCATAGATTCTCTTTCCAGCTGTGACTGACAGTTTAGGGCATCAGGTAAGCCACTTGACTTCTGTTCTTCAATTTAAACATCTGTATAGTTACCAAGGCTGGCTGGAAAATTTCAGACAAAAACATCTTTCATTGGAAAATGGGGCTTCATCAAAATCACAATTTTCTACAGAAAAAGAATTTTCATTGGAAAAATTGACATGTAACATTTTGTCAACCCAAAATGAACTGTTTCCTTTTGGTTAATAAACTGAAATGGAACACTTTGACATTTACAAATTTTTTTTTCTGGACACTTCCACAAAGTTCCAACAGTTCAAGATTTTTGTTCTGATTTGAGACAAAATGATGACGTATCGGAATTTCTCTTGGGACAGAAATTCCTTTATTAGATACGCACAAATATTTACCTGCCTTAGAGGGAGCTTTGTGATACTTAATGTTTGCCAATTATCCAGAAATTCTTGATTGAGAGGTGCTATACATGTGCAAAGCATTGTTGGTACTACTAAAAATAAATCAAAGTGTATCTATTATGAACTGAAACTGAGCACATTTGAATATTGATAATGCATCACTGATGAATCAATGAAGAATTTATTAGGTCATATTTCTGTTCATATAGGGATGCCTTTGAGGGCTATTCCTTTTCCTCCCCCCAGTTATGTTAATATTGAAGCTCTTTGGATTAAATCCAAACTTCAGTGAATAGTGTAACTTTACTAAAGGTGGAAAAGACTGTTTGGTTCCTTAAAACAGATTCTGCCTCCTTGACCTGCCCAAAGGAGAGAGAAAAAATCCTCCTTTTTTATTCTATTCTGAGTTTTAATCCTTAATTAGCAACATCATTTTGATTAAATAAGACTCTGGAGGATTAAGACTGGAGAGCAATCAGTTGTTCTGAAAGATAGCTCTGGAGAATTTATTGTACTATGATTTTAGTCATTCAGAGTTGTGTTTAATCAAAGTGACATTTCTCAGTGTTGATTACAAAGGAGACATAACGACAGAATGAATAAAATATTTCCTTGGGGGAATCCAAATGGGTCAGTTCTTGGGGCTTTCGAAGTATCAGGAAAGGTGTGTGTGTGATTAAAAACTAATTTCTACAGTTGTCTGGCATCTGGGGCAGGAGCCATATGATTTGTAATCTTAAAACTAACAAAATGAGGTTTACTTCTTCGCATTCCCTAGTCTCATTACAACCTCGTAAGTATATAATCATACGCTATTTTCTCTTCTTGGTAGATTCTTTGTCACGAGAATAAATGTTTAAAATACATTGTTGCTTTTTAGCAAAATCTAGATTCTTATCCAGCCTGCTTTACTTCAGAAATCAGGCCTAACAGCTTTTCAAAAATCAGACTTCTTGCAAAGGAGTGTGTAACTATGATCTTAACCCTAGTGTGTGGTGAGGGCTGCATTACACTTCTAGGGCCTGAATCCAATCTCTGGAACAAACTAGGTGTAAAATCATGGAAATAAATGGAATTTCACTAATGTTAAACTAAGAAGAGGAAAACTGGGCCCTGAGAGTCTGAAGCCTGGGGCTATAAGTTAAGGCTGTAAACTGGTACTACTACTTGATGCATGAGAACTCCCATTGCTGTCGATGGGAGCTGAGCAAAAGGGTCGGAGACAGAATATGGTTCTTAAATCCTTACCATCAACTGAGCTAGTAAAGCAAAATTGCCTTGCGCACTGAGGTGTTGGAAAATTGTGGTTTGTATAGGACCACTTCTATATCTGTCTTTGTCTTCTATTCCTTCTCCATCTTGCTTGGGGTTTCCCTCTTCCTTCTACTAATATTTCTTTCCTTTTTTGTTTGCCTCAACTCAATCTCTCAATTATTTTCGTCACTCCTATTTTATATTTATCTCTTTTTTTTGTTCCTTTCTCCCTGTGTTCACTACCATGGCCACTGAATTTTTGTACCCTGCAGGGTGTCAGAAGGACTTTCCTTTCTGCAAAGCCTCATTGTCAAATGAAGAAAAGTATGGTAAACAAATGTTTCTGCATAGTTTTGGAAATGGACCATTATCTGGTACTTGGAGTCCAAACTCCACTGCCTATAGCTAGTCTAGCTTCTGTATAACACTCTTCATCGGTAGATATCAAAACACTTCATCAGTATCATTATCTCAATTTTACAGACTGGGTAACTGATGCATAGGGTGGGTGAGTGACTTAGCCAAGGTCACCCAGCAGATCATGGCAGAGCCAGGAATAGAATGCAGGTCTCCTGAGTCCCAGTTCAGTGCTAATCTAATAATCATAGCAGTGTGGGACTGGATGGGACCTTGAGAGGTCATCTAATCCCCTGCACGAAAGGCAGGAGTACATAATAACTAAACCATTCCTGACAGGTGTTTGTCTAACCTGTTCTTAAAAACCTCCAATAACAGAGATTCCACAACCTCCCTAGGCAATTTGTTCTGGTGCTTAACTACCCTGACACGTAGGAAGTTTTTCCTAATATCCAGCCTAAAGTTTCCTTTCTGCAATTTAAGATAATTGCTTATTGTTGTATCCTCAGAGGTTATCAAGAACAATTTTTCATACTCCTCCTTGTAATAACCTTTTATATACTTGAAAGTTATCATGTCCCCCCTCAGTCTTCTCTTCTCTTTAGAATAAACAAACACAATTTTTTTTCAATCATTCCTTATAGCCATCTTTTCTAGACCTTTAATCATTTTGTTGTTCTCCTTTGGACTTTCTTCAATTTGTCCATATCTTTCCTGAAATATGGCACCCAGAACTGGACACAATACTCCAGCTGAGGCCTTATCAGTGCAGAGTAGACTGAAAGGATTATTTATTGAGTCTGGCTTACAACACTCCTGCTAATATATTGAGAATGGTGTTTGCTTTTTTTGCAACAGAGTTACACCGTTGACTCATATTTAGCTTGCAATCCACAATAACTCCTAGATCCCTTTCTGCAGTACTCCTTCCTAGGCAGTCATTTCCCATTTTGTATGTGTGCAACTGATTGTTCCTTCCAAAGTGGATTACCTTGAATTTGTCCTTGTTGAATTTTATCCTATTACTTCAGACCATTTCTCCAGTTTATTTTGAATTTTAATCCTATCTTCCAAAGTACTTGCAACCTTTCTCAGCTTAGTATCATGCACAAACTTTAAAAGTGTACTCTCTACACCATTATCTAAATCATTGATGAAGATATTTGACAGAACCAGGACTGATCCTTGTGGGACCCCGTTCGATATGCCCTTCCAGCTTGACTATGAACCACTGATAACTAGTCTCGGTGAACAGTTTTCCAACCAGTTATGCACCCACCTTACAGTAGCTCCATCTAGAACGTAATTCTCTAGTTTGTTTATGAGAAGGTCATGCGAGACAATATCAAAAGCCTTACTAAAATCTAGATGTACCACATTTACTGCTTCCCCCCACCCCATCTACAGGGCTTGTTACCTTGTCAAAGAAAGCTATCAGGTTGTTTTGACATGATTTGTTCTTGACAAATCTATGCTGATAGTTAGTTAGCACCTTATTATCTTCTAGGTGTTTGAAAATTGATTGCTTGATTATTTGCTCCATTATCTTTCCGGATACTGAAGTTAAGATGACTGGTCTGTAATTCACAGGGTTGTCCTTATTCCCCTTTGTATAGATTGGCACTATATTTGCCCTTTTCCAGGCCTTTGAAATCTCTCCCGTCTTCCATGACTTTTCAAAGATAATCGCTTAATGGCTCAGATATCTTCTCAGTCAGCTCCCTGAGTATTCTAGAAATGTATTTTATCAGGCCCTGATGGCTTGAAGACATCTAATTTGTCTAAATAAGTTTTAACTTAGTCTTTCCGTATTTTAGCCTCAGAGTTTGCCTCATTTTCACTGGCATTCACTATGTTAGACATCCAATTGCTACAAAATGTTTTGGTGAAAACTGAAACAAACCCATTTAGTACTTCTGCCATTTCCACATTTTCTGTTGTTGTTTCTCCCACCTCACTGAATAACGGGCCTACTCTGACCTTGGTCTTACTCTTGCTTCTAATGGATTTGTAGAATGTTTTCTTGTTACCATTGATGTCTCTAGCTAGTTTAATCTCATTTTATGTCTTGGCCCTTCCAATTTTGTCCCTACATGCTTGTGTTGTTTGTTTATATTCATCCTTTGTAATATGACCTAGTTTCTACTTTTTGTAGGACTCTTTTTTTGATTTTTAGATCATTGAAGATCTCCTGGTTAAGCCAGCGTGGTCTCTTGCCATACTTCCTACCTTTCCTATGCATTGGGATAGTTTGTTCTTGTGTCCACAATAATGTCTCTTTGCCAACTCTCTCAAACTGTGTTTTCCCTTAGACTTGCTTCCCATGGGATCTTGCGTACCAACTCCCTGAGTTTGCTAAAGTTTGCCTTCTTGAAATCTATTATCTTTATTGTTCTGTTTTTCCCTCCTACCGTTCCTTAGAACTGTGAACTCTATCATTTATTGTCACTTTCACCCAAGCTGCCTTCCACTTCCAAATTCTCAGCTATGATCCTCCCAGCCTTGGGGGTACAGAGCTTTTTCCTCCTCCATCTTTGGGGGTGATTCCTCTTCACCCATTGCCAAGGCAGCATAATGGTTCTTCATCACCATGGTTGGTGGGTTGTTCGTAGCTAGTTCTATGGTAGCATCATGAACTTCCAGTCTGCTACATCAGAGTGCCACAGAATCTGGGGCCTTGTCATAGAAAGAATTTATATAGATTGTGAAAGGTCTTACCTGGTGATTTTTGGTTTGTTTGTTTCTGTCACTAACATCCTGACCACTTGCACTACAGCTCCATTACAGTCATCCTCAGAGGGGGAGCTATTCCACCTCTACAATAATGATGTTTGAAATGTGAGGGGGCACTAAACAGTGATTAAAGTTTTTGACCTTTCAAACACCCACACACACATCCCCAGCCAACCCCCGCAGGTGTGTGGTCTCCAGCAGTGCAGTTTGTTGCACTGGTGCCTGTAAGACTGCTTAGCTGCTGAATCCAGGGCTCGAATCTCAAGTATCCTGCCTGTCTCTACTCCAGAGAGGTCACTCAGATGGCCTGAAGAATGCAATGGAATGTCAGGAAAGGAGGTGGGGCATCAAAATCAGAAACAAGCCATAGGCTCGTGTCTAGGTTCTTATATGCAATTCATCACTGTGACATGATGATCATGATGGTCCCTTCTTGTCTATGACACGAGCACCCCTCAGAATTTTGAAATGTGCACATCAAGATACATTTCTCTTTCTCTCTTTGCTCCAGTCAGCAAAGACTTGATATTTGTTCTTTACTTATTTTGGTGGCAGTATTGATCTCAGGGCACCAAGATTTATGGAGGTCCTAATTTCTTCTGAGAATGAGTTCCAGTTGCTGAAAAAAGTCCATCTCCTGCACATATGGGTTTCATTCTTTAGGCTGCCATTTCCAGTGGAACACAATGGACATTATAGTCATGTCGGGTGAGACAGCCTGGGCTGATCTCATGGAGAGCTCTGGATACCAGGATTAAAACCTTGAATTTGGCCAGCATCTGGAGCTGTTTGCCCCATCGTGCAATTTTAAACTTAAAAACAAAATTGCCAGAAGAGGGCTAAAGCATGTGTATGCAAAACACTTCCATAATCTTTAATACTTTCTCTCCAAAGTGGTTAACACCAAACCCCAGACAACTGCTTTACATTTAAATAAAAAAAACTCTCTAATAGTTTCATATCTCATGACAGAAATGGTTTAAAAGACACAGCACTAGCTAAAAATAGTTAAAGTTGAAATTCTCGGGGACTTTTTCAGATGGCTTTGGAAGCTGGTTTAGGCCTGGAAGTCCCTGCTTCCTGGCATACATAGTATTGCTAGTACCCCTGCTTCCCAGCATACATAGTATTGCTAGTCCCCCTGACAGCTGCCAAATGCTTCTCAGAAGCACTGAGTTCATCCAAATTGGATATGTCATTATTCTTTCCTTGGCCACTGCCTGTATTTCCACTAGGCTTGCTGCTTAAAAGTGCACTCCTGCCCACTGCTTCTAAGCCACTGTCGGATGCTCTTCTTCCCTAACAAGGCAAGAGAGATTATTTTGTTTTGAGTTGAACAAACTTGGGTATTGTCACTCCTCCACGTCTTCAGCATTATAAAGGCTTTTCCTCTTGGTTCTAGCTAGATAGGTCAATGACAGAGTAGTCAGAAGCACTACAGTAATGATCTCAACATTGTAACTTACAGTGATGCCACTACAATTTTCTGGGCAATTACAACAGACTAGCAAGGAGCCTTTTAAAGAGAAGAAGCAGAGGCAATGCAGATGGGTCCTTGGTGTTTAATAGCAACTGCTTTTTCTCCCCTCCCACCCCTTCCCCTCTTCTCAAGGTTCACAGCCAAAACATTGATCTGATCTTTAATACATGTTCTCTTATGTAGAGGACAGTGATACTAGACAGATTTGCTGCTCCAGTTGAGCTGATAGTACGCCCTGCCCACTCACTTGTGCTTCAGATAAAAAGTTGTAGAGGTGAGCAAGAATAGCTAAGGTCATCTCTCCTGCTTGTTTATTTTAAGCGAATTCAAGACTAATGATACATGCTGAATTGACAGCGCAAAGACTCAAGTTCTTTGGCATGGCAGGTGAATTGCAGGACCCTCATCAGTGTTGGGGTGAGGCGTCTGTTCGAAAGGGGACATGCTGGATAGGGGCCATCAACGGGACGCACTACAATGCAATCCGTAAGTAGTGACATGGAGGCTGGCAGGAGGGGGGGAGGGAGGGAGGAGGAGGAGAGGAGGAGAGAGGGAGCGAGTGAAGCTGGGGGGATGGGGAGAGAAGAGATTCCTGGAGGCATGCAGCCAGCTCTTCTCCAGGCCAGGGAGGAAGTAGCAGCCAGCAGCAGCAGGCAGTTGCAGAAGGACAAGCAGAGCGGGAGGTGTAAGGCGCGGCTTATTTTTTTGTGTGGAAAAATGTTTCTGGAGGAAGGGGGTTATGGATGCATGCATGTAAGTCAGTTATCAAGCTTCATCCATTCAAGCGCAGCGTATGCCCTGCCAGTTATATAGGCAGAGCCACTGTGTCCCTTGTCCCCAGTGACGGTGACGGCCCCGCGCCACCACTCTTCGGGGGGGGGGATTTGAACACACAGGCACGGCGCGCCGGCATAGGGGCGAATCCACATTGCTGCTCTAAGCCCCCGCTGTTCCCTAGTGACTCGCAGTAGGAAAAACATCTTCAGGATTAAGTCCTGTGAAAAATGTTGGGAGACTTTTAGTGAAGAGATAGGAGATAAGATCACCCATTTCGCGGCTTCTGTGTTGTTTTTTTTTTTGGATAAAAGAATGCAAGTGAGAACTGAAGAGTGAGAAGAACTAACAATTCATGTCTGGAGATAGATGGATACAATGCTGCTGTGTGTGTTGTGTGTTGTTGTGTGTGTGTGGTGATGACCTTGACTGACTGCCCAGATGTTCAACATCACAGAGGAAAAAAAAGAAAAAAAAATCCCGAAAGAGAAAAAGAGGACATGTGAAAACTGTTTTTCAGCCTCTGCTACAGAGAGAAAAGAATTGAAGGAGGCTCCACCTTCCCCACCATCCAGGCCCTTACACCACCACACCCCTCCAACACCTCCCTGTCCCCCACCCAGCCTGATACCTACCACCACCCACACCCTCTACATTCAACCATCACCACCATGTATATGCACCTGCAGTGCAAAGTGCAGCACACAACACCAGGCACATGGCATACACAAACTTGTGACTTCTGTACACCACACCACACCACCCACTTCCTTGCCCTCTGATGTGTTGTGTTGTGTGTCTGTCTGTCTGTGTGTGAAGTTTTTTTTTTTTCAATAAACAATTCTGGCTTGAAAAACAAGTTTTTATTATAGCATTATATGAAAGACATAGCCTAGTAGAAAGAAAAGAAGAGGCAAAATCATATTATTATTATGGATAATAGAATAACAGTGTAAGCAGTGCATAGTGCAATGCAAGGCAGCAAAGCAACATAACATTTGGCTTGGCTTTCCTCTTTCCTCAAGGCATCCTAATCCCTAAAGCCCTGTGCCTGGCCTCTCCCTCTCTATTGCTCTCTGCTCTGGCATATTCAGCCTCAGCCCAGGACTCTGAACCTCGGTGGTCCATGCCTCACTGTTTGTTTCTTCCTTCCTTGCAAAATATGGAGAGGGGGCAGCAAGCGCTTAAACGCGGGGGATGCTGCTTTCCCAAGTCTAGCTTCCCATACAAACATCTCCACACACTCCACAGTCATTCTGCACCGGCTCAGCCTGTAGTTGAACAAGGATTCACATGCACATCCCCGATCCCCCCTACTGATCTTCCTGTCTCCCTGAAAAATGCTCCTCAGGCCACTTGAACAGGCCCAGAAGACGTGCATCGCATGCATCACCCAGAGCCAGCCCAGCCTGTGTAAAATGCATGAAAGGTGATCGATCCCCCCTGGAGGACCATAGAGAAATACCCCCCCCGATTAATATTGATGACTCTGATGGGGGGGGCCAGAGAAATAGAATGCGTCCCCCCATCTATCCCCAGTTAGTTAGAACCCCCCATTGTGCAAAGCCATCACAATGTCCTGCACGCCCCCCAGTCACGGTCTTTCTTAGCAGGATGCTGTCTGATTGCCATCTTCCAGATTGCAATAGCCACCCTTTTTTTTTCCGTCCAGCAGGCAGCTCAATCTCTGTGTCTGCGCGCAGAGTGGGGCGAGCTCAGCACACAGTCCCATGAAAGTGGCTTTGCCACTGCTCGTCATCCCAGACTTCCATGACGATGTGATCCCACCACTCAGTGCTTGTTTCATATCATATTCATCGGACTCCTCACCTCACACTGGAGCTGAAGGAATAGCTCGACTGCCAACTGTGTTGTGCTGTGCTGGTGACACATCAGCAGTCCTCAGCAGATCGATCGGGCCCCCCCACAGAAACGCGATTTCACAGAGAGTAACAGAAAGACACTCACAATGCTGCAACTTGTAAGTGTAGCCAAGCCCTTTGTTCATATTCCGCAGGACAGGTAGAACCCAAGGCAATAGCAATATGCACTCCTCCAGGCTTCCTCAGTGTGTCTCAGTCTCAATACACAGAGTCTGTGTGTGTGTGTGTGTGTGTGTGTGTGTGTGCACGTGCACGCAGGGGTGTGAAATCAGTTACCTCCATGCTCAGTTAGTCCTTGCTCTCAGTGCAGTGGATCTCAGCAAGGGTGACAGCTGTAGTGGTGCTCTCACTTTGATACTGAAACTGCATACAAAAGAAATCTGAGCAATGTGTTCTGTTGATTGTCGAGTTCTTGTTTATATTCTTTAAAATAGTATTAGCTTTTTAACACATTCGGAAGTTTGAGACACGTTTTAAAGAGGCCTGAATTTTGTCATTTTCATGCTGAGCATCCACTCTTTGAAAATCAGGGCAATAATAAGGTGTCTCAAGTTTGATACAGAGATTACCGAGTGAGATTTCTTTGGCCTGTGTTATGCAGGAGGTCAGACTAGATCAGTGGTGGGCAACCTACAGCCCGTGGGCCGCAAGCAGCCCATCAGGGTAAGCTGATTGTGCGCCGTGAGACATTTTGTGGGCATTGACCATCTGCAGGCATGGCCCCTCACAGCTTCCAGTGGCCGCAGTTCACCATTCCTGGCCAATGGGAGCTGCAGGAAGTGGCAGCCAGCACGTCCCTGCGTCCTGCTGCTTCCTGCCGCTCCCATTGGCCAGGAACGGCAAACTGCGGCCACTGGGAACTGCGGAGGACCATGCCTGCGCACAATCAGCGTCCGCAAAATGTCTCGCAGCCCTCAAATCAGCTTACCCTGATGGGCCATAGGTTGCCCACCACTGTGCCAGAGTCAGCAAGGAAACACTTTCTCCTTGTGTATAGAATTATACATTTGGCATGGGGCATTATGGGTTTTTTCATCTTCCTTTGAAATGGTGTTGCCAACTCCACACATTCAAAAACCTTAGTCAGGCATCCATAAACCAAGAGATTGACTTAAAAATCATGAGTTTAAAAAAATGAGGTACTTTTTGTCTTCTGGCTTTTGAGCCTTTAGGCATCAGCATTTTTTCTATAACCATGAGAGCTAGAAACTTGGTCTGTTTTTATAAGTAAATGCTGAGACTCTCCCATAATCAAATGAAAGTTCATGTAGACTGTCAGGCTACGCAGGATCCTGGTGCATACCACACGGGTGTAAATACACCCCACTCACTACTGTTAAAGTAAGTAAACTTTTTAACTTCAGAATGCTTAAAACGGTACTTTTTGCAACAGAATTGCATTCTTAATTACTTGCATCTCTTCACCGGTTTCCCTCTTAGAATAACTTTTGTCTGTTTACCATAGGTTTTATTGGCTGGTTAACTTAAATTCAGCAGTTGTCTTTGTTAGCATTTCTTATATCCAGCAATCTGTGGCCAAGAACCTTGGTTTTCTTATCCCATTTGTGTCTGTGCTTATGGCCCTAATCACAATTCACATGGTGCGCAGTGAAATGATTTACCAGCCCAAAAAAGGTAAGATGCAAATATCTGTCTCTTAGAAATGTTTTAAAGGTGACTTAAAAAAATTGTTTAACTGTTCTTTCCCCAAAGCTACATTCATTCTGTCTGCACTCATTTTGGACTTAATCCTGCTGAGTGCCTCCTGTGAAGGGCTGAACATCTTCTACCGCCATTAACTTCAGCACTTTGCAGAATCAGGCCCATATAAAAACAGTTAAAACAGGCCCTTACCAGGAGGTGGCTGCATCACGAGAGATCAGATGCTGATTTTCTATTTTAAAGCTATCATTGCTGCAATATAAGCTATTACAATAAAACCTCAGAGCTACAAACGCCTCCGGAATGGAGGTTGTTCGTAACTCTGAAATGTTTGTAACTCTGAACAAAACGGTATGGTTCTTTCAAAAGTTTATAACTGAACATTGAGTTAATACAGCTTTGAAACTTTACTGTGCGGAAGAAAAATGCTGCTTTTAACCATCTTAATTTAAATGAAACAAGCACAGAAACAGTTTCCTCACCTTGTCAATTTTTTTTAACTTTCCCTTTATTGTTTTAGTAGTTTACAGGTTTTGTTTTTGGGTTTTTTTTGTCTCTGCTACTACCTGATTGTGCACTTCCGGTTCCAAATAAGGTGTGTGGTTGACGGGTCGGTTCGTAACTCTGGTGTTCATAACTCTGAAGGCCTGCTGTATCCCTAAAACTAAATATTAGAAATGTTGAACAGTTTAAACATGCAGATAGCTTTGAGTACTTTAAAACAGATGTATTTATACAAAGAAATTTTTACTGCATCTCCCAGCTTGTTGCAACATTTTAACATATAGCAATTCCTTAAAGTATTTTGATTCTGCTTTATAACTTGTAAAATGCAATTTGTATGCAATAGGAGGCAGGGAGCCCTATCAAATGCAAGAAATTAAGCTACCAGAAAAGAGAGTAAAAGCTTAATGTTAAAATAAACCCTGCTTGTTTAATCAGTGGAAAATATAGTTAATAGAAACACATGTTAGATGGATGTTGGCAGTGTTGTTGTAGCCATGCTGGTCCCAGGATAAGAGACACAGTGGGTGAGGTAATATCTTTTATTGGACCAACTTCTGTTGGTGGAAGAGACAAGCTTTCAAGTTGTACAGAGCTGAGAAAGACCTTGGTGAAGCTCAAAACTTTGTCCCTTCTCCCAACAGAAGTTGATCCAATAAAAGCTGTTATCTCACCCACCTTGTGTCTCTTACTTTTGAACGATGGCTATTGTTTCTGGAATTTTCAGACACATTCATTACTCACATATATGAAGCATCTTTGAGTTCCAAGGTGAGATTAAGATTCAACCCCACGATGCTGTGATCAGGTGGCTTCTCCTACCTGCTTCAAATACAGTTCACCTAAGCTGAGACAAGACAAGGCTCACTGCTTCCTTGGGCTTTGTGCTATTTCTTTTTGAGTTCCATTTGTGAATAAAATCAGTCTCCCTCACAAGGCTAACTACTGCCAGGGTTGCTCAGCCCCCATGCTGAAGTCCTCTGAGAACCATTCCCTGTACCCTAAGGTCAAGGTGTAGGGTGACCAGATGGCCCGTTTCTAAAGGGACAGTCTTGTTTTTTGGGACTACTTCTTATATAGGCGCCTATTACCCTCCACCCCCTGTCCCTTTTTTTCCACGGTTGCTATCTGGTAACCCTATCAAGGTGGGGCAATGTCACCTGCAACAATGAGTCAGCAAATCACACACCTCTTCTGAGTCTCTACTACTTTGCACTCTGGATAGTATTTTACTCCCATTTTGCACAAGTATAAGCTCTATCAAATCACATTGGTAGTGTTGCACATAATGTGTACAGGTGCAAAGAACAGAGGCTAGGATTTTCAGAGAAGCCTCAGGAAATTAGGGACCCAAATCCCATTGATTTTTTTCAATGGACTCTCTTGAAAATTCCTGCCAGAAACTGAAGACAGTGGAGATTCTGGCTCATGGCACATTGACACCAAGGACATATCTGAACAAAAGCCGTGGATCTGAATGTACTTAGCATGAGGAAATTTGTATCTGAACTTTGCAGCTTGAGCCAGCCTGTCTGTTATGGAAAAATCACGGCACCAAGGTCACTAGCAAGGTTTACTCAGTTCCTTATGGTCACAGCAAAGAAAACAAGAGATACCAAGAACTTTTGGGTAACAAAAGTGGCCTTACAAAAATGTTAATTGCCCTACAAAATCAGCAGAGGCAGCTCTTGTTTGTATATCGTTGCTTAATGTTTTTCTGAATGAACGTTGTTTGGTTGAATTAATATTTTGCAAGTTTCAACAGAATTGCCCATTTTGGAGTAATATTCTGAGGGTTTTTAATTCTTATTTTGGCTCCTTCCAATAAAATGACTACATTGGAAATTCTTTAGAGCCATAATTCAACTCCAGAGGTGACCTTAAAGAAATGATTTTTATATATGCTCCCTTTTTATTTTAAGGTAACATTTCCAATGTGGATCATGCATTCCATCATGTTTAGCGGTCAAGCACTGACTTCATTTGCATTTCTTCCCACTGCTATAATTTTAAGAACTGGCAGGTGACCAAAGATGAGAAAAAATGTGTGTCTACCATCTAGAGTACAATGTAGGCTTTTTATCATAATTAAGTAGCATAGATATTCATGATTAGATCAAGGTCAGAGTAGCAGAACATCAGCGCCAAAGGCTGTAAGTATAAAGAAGGGGAAAGATTGCTTTCTAAATGTTTTTATTTTAGTGTCTAAACAGATGTACATTTCCAAGGAAACGTTAAAAATCTCAACATGTATAAACATGAAATGGATAATGTTGATATATACTGTGGTACACGGTTATGTCTGTAGAACAGATATCTGTTGCAATGATAGTGCTGCACATCATAAAATTTCTGTACCTTCTCCCTTTGCGCTTCTTACCCTATGCCTTCCTGAATTACTGCTTCAATTAACATCAAAGTTCAAACAGTGTATTTCTCTAAAATTACACTCCTACTTAAAAAGCAGGGGTAACTCCTGGCACTACTAATATCAGTGGCAAAGCTTTTATTGACATCACTGAGGCCAGAATTTCACCCAAGTTGTTCATTTAAACAAAACTGCAACTACAGATAAACAAGCTTCATACACAGGTTGAGTTCCAGATTTGTCTGTCTTGTTTACCAGGGAGGGACCAAAACTCATCTGGAACGCTATACATTGTTCAGAAATATCTAGTAGCTAAATAATATACTGCAAGTAAATATATCATTGCATTCTTACTCTTGTACAGAGCAAAATATTTTCTAGATCTTCATAAGCGGTTGATTCTCAGATTGTATTATGAAAGGAGGGAAATTGTTCTAATAGGAAATGCATTGAAATGTCAGGGCTTGACAATAATCTGTCATCCATGTTAAATCTTCTTTCCAATGTGAATAATGGAACTTTGTCTGATTTTTTTTTAATGGTTGTTATTTCCAAGGGTGTAATCTGCAATAAACTGGATATGCTACAGTGCAAACATTTCTTAAGGTGTAACACTTTTCTTTATTCATCGTGGCCACCTATTTAATAAATGAGTACAGCTGTCTAAAACCTTAATCTCCTGAGAGGGCTGATTTCAAGAGGAGTCCTGAGTTCCTGACTTCTCACAGGACTAGGCTGTAACTGCACCTCCTGTAAATGAGTGCATTCTTTGTAATGACACAATGTCAACTGTGGGGCAAAAAGCTAGAGATCAGCCCATGCGTGTAAACATCAAATAGCTAGCTACAGCCCCGAACTACGACAGCTTGTGAAAACTGTACCCTTACACTAGTTCTCTAATGTCCATTTTCACTTCTAAAAACAGTCTTCATACTGATTTGAGAATCCAGAATCTATACCCTCTTTCTTTTTTCTGATCAGTTTATCTTAATTTGAACACTCCTATAAAGATTGCTTTTTCTTCTTGGTTATGTTTTTGGACCTCAAACCTTTTTTTTTTTTTAAAAGAGTATGTAAGCCAGAAGACTCGATATTTGCTAACTTGGATCCGTATTATATATTTCCCTCTCTGTTAGGGAGATCTTATTTATCAATGCCAACAGTCTGGCTGTGCCAGAGTGGGTTTAAATCTTGATTAGCCAATAGCCATTGCTTTCTTAGTTCTTTCCTGACATTAAGTGAATAGTGTTTGTGATAGGTACCAACTCAGGAGATGAACTCCACCATCAATAAACAAAATAGGCCCCAGGCAGCAGCAGTGCAAACTTACCTCACACCTCTCTGTCAGTATGTCTCAACCCTGGGATGACCTTTGTGGGATATAGGCATTTAAGATCTATCTATCTTATCTTATCTAATCTAATCTATCTATTTTACTCATATTACCCCTCCTTTACTGTAGTATCCGAGTGATTCAGACACCCCTGTGAGGTAGAGAAGTGCTATTACCCCGTTGGACAGATTGGAAACTGAGGCACAGAGAGTAAGTGATTTGCCTGAGGTTGCACAGGCAGAGCAGGAATGTGACCCCAGGACTCCCAGACCGTAGGCTCGGACCGAATGACTGAACCATCCTTCCTGTCTAAGTTTCCATATTTGTACTATTGCTGGTTTCTCTGAGACTGACAACAAGGATGGTAATTGCGGTTGAGGTTTTCGTTGTTTTGCTAGGAACTGGACTGAGAACCTCTAATTTATTTCAGACAGCCTATCACATGGCCATCAGAAGGTAATATATTTAATAACAACTAACCTGACCATGAAACATAACCATGACAAGTTCTCTATCCCATTAGCATCCACTGAGCCATACCTCAATTCACCAGTGCCTCCCTCTTTCATTGACAGTATTGTTGGTTGGCATACAATAGCTCACTACTGGCTTGAATGGAAAATGACCCAGATCAAATCAATACAAAACACATTCAAAGGAAAATATTAATACAGTTCCTGCTCAGCCATAACAATAAATCATTCCAAAGTGTTAACTGGTATTAACCTATGTACCTCAGTAGGGCAGTTTAGGGTGGATGCTGCAACCAAACTTGGCCCTGTATGTTCAACTTGTCTTGTAAAGATGAATGCACTGGAACAAATCTGGTCTGCTACATCCTTTGGAAATAACCAAGATAAATCATATCAAGTTGTCTTTTGTTCCGAAAGTGATTTGGCTTGTCTTCAGTTTGGCAGCAAGTAAAACGTATTGATGCATGATGTCTCTGATCATTCACAGGTAGTTCCCAGCTGACCACCTTTGGGGTAGTTGCTAATGCACTGAAAATGTGCTGTGTGAGATACCGCCACCTTAGTGGAGATGTGCCAAGCTGGTTAGATCATGCCAAGGAAAACTATGGTGGCTGGTACAGTGAGACTCATGTGGAAAGCACTAAGTTGCTTGTCAGGCTCTTTCCGCTCTTTGCATTTCAAATTCTATATAGAATGTGCATCATGCAGGTGAGTAAAAAGCTTTTAATCCTAAATTCCCATGATTATTAAAATATGATGAAATATATTTAATACAATTGTATATCTAGTTTCTTGGTATGGTCTTCAACAGCTGTTTTACCAGTACAGTAGTCTTGATTTACTAAAACTTACCAGGCTATGGTCACATTGACTCTCATAAACTAAGGATGATTGGCTTGATCAACGCTTGAGAGAGAGCCTCAGGTGACGCAGGAAGACCAGTACGTGCTACTTTTTTCTTTGAATCATTATTGTTCTAGTGCCCAGTGCTAGGGTGCTCTGCTGCTGGAGTTTGGTGTGTTTCAGGTGAGGATCTACGCACTTGTGGTTATTAAAGACAGAATACCAGTGCTCGTTAGAAATACCATTATCTCCAATTTCCTCAACAAATTGTAACTCACTTGATTTTTTTCCACCACAGACTTTCTCTGTAGTCCTAGTTCTATGCTCTTTATACTGCTCTGGAGGGGATGTGTTGCTGGTGTGTCCCACCCCAGAGGTGGGTGTATTTCAGTGGTGGATAAAGTGATCCTTTCACAGCCTGTGTAGGGGTCTCTCTGCTTCTGGGGAAGAGGTGTTGTATAAATGTGAAAGTGTCTTGCAGATCTACTTAGGTAGACATGATTTTTTTGACTGGATGTTCCAGGTTAAGCAGAAGTTTTTCAAGGTAGTTTACCCTGTGGCAACCTGCTTAGCTGTATGTTACTGAGCAGGCTTTGCACTTCACTTCCACTGATTGGTGCTAAAATTAGTGCATGGTGCTAGGCTGCTTGAGGAAAAAAAAATCTTAAAATACCATATCTTAATTATACTGCTATTATTGACAGTCATTCCTGAGACAGCCTTCTCCTAAAAATAAAAAAGTTGATGTTGACACTTGACATTACTAGCCACTACAAGGTAACAATGAACCTCTAGTGACACTGCTTATAGTCAGAATATTCAGGCATGTATTTGAAAAGGGAGTCAAAAATTTTGAAGGGGATGATTTTTGTACTTGAGGCAGAGGAAGCAATGATTTCAAGGCTTGAGCCTTTTCTTTGATTAGGCAATAGATTAATATTGCTTCTGTAAAGATGAATAGCACTTTCTCTATATTATGAACAGATTTGTGTGCCTGATAATGTTATTCCTATTCATAACATCGATCTTCATGTGTAATTAGTGACAGAAACCAGAGGTCTATAAGTTGTGTGGCAACCATTTTGAGTTCAGCCACCATTTCTTTGTTCACCTTAAGTTTTTGCATAGTTTGTATCCTCCTCTGGAGGTGAGCAGTGAAAATCCCCTTTTTTAAAAAAAAAAAAAAGAGATTTAATATTCTGAATAACCCTAAAAGTCCTGAAGAAACTGGAATCATTTTGTCCACCACTGACTTGCAGACACCTCAAAGGTGAAAACATGGCAACTGTTTTAGGAATGCCTAACAACACCGAACAACAATTTAGGACAGCAATTGAATACTAGATCTAACTGAAGCAGCAAGAGGCTTAAGTAATTGGAAAGTAATTATCAGAGTTGGAATCTCCCCAGGAAACTAAGATTAACATGATGATGTTATGAGAAGCACCATGGGGTCCTCTGTGTAAGTGCTCCAGACCTCAGTTTTATGTCTCATCTGAAAGAATTATGGAAAACAAAGCTAATGTAAATAACATTAGTTTCATACATTTGTCAAATCAGAGATTCTTGCTCAAATGCATTTAATTGAATTGATTTACGTTGGGTTTACTGAGGGATTCATCTTATTCTGGAGAATTAGCAGGAGTAGAAGGCATACACTTGTGGTAAAGATACAGGGGTAGGCGTGAAGCGATCTGGGTTCTATACCCAACTGTTCTGTGTGACCTGGGCAAGTCACCTATCTCTCTCTCCCTATCATTCTGTATAATGACACTTCCCTGCTGCATGTAGGGATTGGGAAGCTTAATTAATCAATGTTTATAAGGTCTGAGGCTAGAAAAGAAAGAGACTTGTTTCTTAACTTTGGTGAGAACTGCTCTGATACCATGATGATGAGTGACTTTGTAAAAATCTATGTAACCCCCAAGGAGATTCCCTGATTCCTGGGGCTCTGTCTGCTGGCAGCTCAGGGAGAGGCACACTGGCCCTGGGGGAGCCCAAGCAGACTCAGAGTCTGCCCGGCAAGCAAACGGGAGTGAGATGCCACTCCCAGGGCGTTCAGGAAAGGGGATAAGACATTTTTTGAGTCAGTTTGGGGCCAGCCAGGACAAGGGCAGGACTGGCTGTGTGGTGAGCCCCAGGCCTGCATGCAGGGTTCCCCCTGAGAACTGGCCTGTAGGGACCTGAAAGCAAGATCCCTCAGCTGGGCTTGTCCTTCTCCACTGATGCTTCCCAGTTTGTGGAGTTTTGCTGGGAAACTTCCCCAGCCAGGCTGAGTTAGCCCTCCAGCTCCAGTTAGCCCACCAGTCACCACATGGTGAGCTCTGCTCTGTCCGCTAGTTCAGGGCTGTTGCCTGCTGTGTGTGTGTCTGGAAACTTGGCTAGGAGAAGACAGT
Source organism: Mauremys reevesii (assembly GCF_016161935.1). Lineage (NCBI taxonomy): Eukaryota > Metazoa > Chordata > Testudines > Geoemydidae > Mauremys > Mauremys reevesii. The sequence goes on from NC_052623.1 coordinate 246,611,245, forward strand.
TTGGATTTCAGTACAGTAGTCTAATCTGCATCTTGAGCTCTGCACCCCTTTGTGGTGAGGGGAAATCCTGGGACTGAAGCAGCCTGATTTCTGCCTGAAGAGCATCCCTGCCAGCAGAGATCAGCCCCTCTGCAGTGACTGAGGAGTCCAGAGTCATCTCTGAACCTGAGGATCATTCACAGAGTTTGTGAGTGCACCATCTTTTAGTCAGTCAGTCATGGAATTTGTTTTGGTGACCCTCTACTCCCTGAACTGTGTCCTCAAGCCAGAGAGTAAGGGTTTGGGGATTTTATAACCCCCTGCATATTAAACCTGTGGAGGGACTTACCACCTCCTCCCATTTGAGAGTCCTTTGGGCGGTACTGAACCCAGTCAGCCACACTGCTAAACCACTGCAGAGAAGAATTTTGTGGTCATAGGTCATCAAGGGCCCCAGCAAATTCTGCGTACCAATGGGACACTAATCTTACATTTGCTACATCAAGTCACGTGACTGGGGAAAGTCACAGGTATTAGCAGCGTGGGCACCGGTGAACCTAACAATAGTGTTTTACCCTGTTGTATTTGTCTCCTGTTTAATATAATTATTGTGTTTGTGTTATTTCTTGGAAGTCTCCAACTATCTAGCAAATAAGTGGGGATTACCCTGTAGTTAGAATTTTCCTCCCAAGCTGCCCTGCTGACCCTGCCAGGAAGGAGTGATGGGGGTAGAGGCACCGCCAAATAAATTCATAGGAAAAAATAAAGAAGATACACCCTGTTGAGTGGGTGGAAGGATCCAGAAGAACCCAGACCTGTCTATCAAAACCTGTAAGCAGATTGGCATTAAAGAAGGTAACCGGGTGGAGAGGGGGCGCTACACCTAGATAGACCTTCACTGTAAGACACAAAAGAAATACAAACTGTCCCCTGCTGTGGTGGGATACACCAATCACATCCTATAAACCTACTTTGATTTCACTGGACTTGGGGGACTGGCACTAGTGGGCCTCTCTCCTTCCAATTATCAGTTTCTCTTTTCATTTACTGACCTAGAAATACAGAGAAATGCTGTTTATTAATGTTATGCTTATCAATCAAGTTTTTCAAGTGTTGGTCTGGTTCTAAAGAGCATGGCCAAATATTCATCCTGTACATCATACTGGTGCATCTGTTAGATACGACTTGCTAACATGGGTATCTAAAAAATTACTGCTGTCTTTATAATGATATATTCCGACTTGTGTTTTTCTGTAAAATGAGTTCATGTCTCACTTTCCTATGGAGGTTTGTGGCTGATCAATTCTATTAATAAATTGTTTTCCTGCAGTATAAGGAGCAACTAAAACTTCTTTCGCAGAGTTACTGTTTGAGTTCAATCAATCACTTTAACGAGGGATAGACAAAGACGTTGATACTCAATGGTCATAATTGCTGATCCTGTTATACTGCAGGGCAATTGAAACAGAAGTAAAAATTTAGCTCTCAACAGAGGATGACGATGACAGCATCACAACAACAGGCAGATAATTGATTCATTTTGTTATGGTTGGGCCTTCCCTTTGAGAGTCTAGTAAAAGATCTGCAAGTATTTGCATTGTCATTTCAGCTTGGAGAAGAGAAGATGGAACAAGATCCATTTGGAAGAGGTTTCCAAAAGTATTAGAATTTTGTCCCTTCAAAAAAGCCTAAAACTAGTATACTAATAAACAGGGTTTTTCCCCAATGCAGATTCCTTCAGGATATTATCTCCAGACCATGAATTCCAACTTGAATTTGAATGGATTTCTCTTGCCAATTGCAGCAATGAATGTGATAAGCATCATACCCTTATTAATTCTTGCTCCTGTTTTGGAATGCATCAACACTCATCTATTGAGTTCCAAGAGAGGCAGACGCTCTCCAACAGTTTACATTAGTGAGTATGAAATACATATGTATAGGGTCTTCATCTGCATTTCATTCCTGATTGAAATACTAAACTAGCTGATGGATAAGAAGGGTGCACTTGCTGAATGACTCTATCAGCGTATTTGCAATTATGAACACTGAGATGAAAAACCAACTGTTTTGGGGTTGTCCCAGGATTGATACTACTTGAAGTGATTGGCTGTAACTGAGCCAAGGAAACATGCTGGTGATTAAGAAAAGGTCTCCACCTCCATTTAGAGACAGGTTGGGGGGGAATCATTTTGCCTTGAGCCACTAAAAACAGACAAAAAGTTTTGAGACAAACCACTCAAGGATGTACTAGAGGGATAGTCCTGAGTCCCTAGGTAAGAATTTGCTAACCACCTAAAAGGTTTCTGCTAGTTCTAGTTAGATTCCTATAATGCCTGGTTTTCCGAGTATGAAAAGTTGTCTTGTCTTTACCTCTGTAAATATAACCATGAAACATTTACGAATGTGTAGTTGTTGTGGCTGCACAGTGCTAGAACACATCAAAGTCCTCAGGTGCCAGTCGTGTGCTCGGTGTACATCACTCAGAGGCAACCAGTGTAGGTGCTTCAGCCGCTAGGCCTTGTAGGCAATAGCCGTGGTGGGGCCCAATAACCACTCAGACAAATGCCTAAGTGAAAGGGTATTTTACTGGAGTGATAGGAAAGGAAAAGCTTGCAGATGCCCTAGGTACAGAGTCTTTAACAATTACAGTTCAAAGTGAGCAAAAGCAGTTCTTGTTTGGGTCCCTGGGGCAGTCCAATTGAGAGTCAGAGCTTGTCAGGTCTAGTGTCTTGGCTACCTTCTCCAGTCTAAATCTGGATCAAAATATGAATTTCCCAGTAGGCTCTATTTCTGTAGGAGGTCAAGCAATAACCATGATTCTAAATCTCTCCCAAAATGTTGGGGCATTTCACATCTAGAGACAAATTTTGCAAATTTGGGACTCATGCCTTGTCAGTTCATATCTGAGAAGAACAATGTTCACCCATTATTTATTTAAATCTGTCTCCAGTCACAAGGATTTCCAGACAAAGCGAACTCTATTCCTGTTTATTTTATCATCCACCCTGCAGTGTAAACTTTTCAGACAAAACTGTTCATAAACCAGTATTTCCTCTTCTGTATTAATTCAGTGCCCTGTGGCATGGAGGACAGTCAGTGCTGAAATGCAGAAGTATTAATCTGACTAAAGTTAGACCCAGGGACGGCTCTAGACATTTCGCTGCCCCAAGCATGGCGGCATGCCTCAGGGGGCGTTCTGCCGGTCGCTGGTCCCGTGGTTCCGGTGGACCTCCCACAGGCGTGCCTGCGGAGGGTCCGCTGGTCCCGTGGCTTCGGTGGACCTCCCGCAGGTGTACCTGCGGAGGGTCCGCTGGTCCCGTGGCTCCACCGAAGCCACGGGACCAGCGGACCCTCCACAGGCACGCCTGCGGGAGGTCCACTGGGGCCCTGCCTGCTGCCCTCCCGGCGACCGGCAGAGCACCCCCCACGGCATGCCGCCTCAAGTACGCGCTTGGCGTGCTGGGGCCTGGAGCCACCCCTGGTTAGACCAATTAAGGCTGTTATTAAGTCTTACACAAACTAGAAGCGTATAACCCAGCAGGTGGCAATTAACCTTGGTTTTCAAAAAACATCTAAATTAAACCACAAAAAGTACATTCAGATAATAATGTTTTCCTTAAAACCATGGAAATTCCAAAAGGGTGCTAGGGTACTATCTTATTGTTCTTTACTGCAGCAGAATACATGAGGTGGCTCATTCTTAATGGTTCCATTTTTAAAAATAGCCTCCCATTTTGTGCCCATAAATAACTTGAGGTGCAATTAACTGTTGGTGCAAGCGATGGCTGTTAGATATCTAACTCATGATTGCACCTGCAAATCTGCTAGAGCTGTAAGTGCCAGCATTTTGTGCCAGAAGTTAATTAGGTTCACAATTATTTGCAGGAGCAAAATTGAAAGTGTAAATAGGCTGTTGGTTTTAAGCCAGGTCCTAATGCATTCAAATGCAAATTTCATTACAGAAAAGAAACCCAATAACAGTGATATTAGAGAAACTTTAAAAAAAAAATTAAGACAAAGTTACAATAAAACATTAACCTACTACATTATATATTATTTATTCATGATCAGGTTAATATCAAAGAACCTGGCTAAAGACTAAAAATCTTTAAAGATGTAACTGCATAAATAATATAAACTATGCATTATTAATCCGACAGTAACATTACCTTTGGAACTATTGTGGTTTGTCATGGTAATCCTTATATGCAGAATGTTTAAAAATTCTATTTACCCATTAGACTATATTAGATCTTCCAAAAACATTTGTTTTCTTTTTATAAATTAGGGATGATTGAACTCATATGAAAAATTAGTGAACCTAAATCTTATCCCCAAACTTATTCTGAACCTGAACCTCTCTCTGAGACGTGCATGTATTCAGTCAACTTCTTTAAGATTATTTCTCATATTTGTGGAATTCTTCTATTTCTTGATTCAATAAAGTGACAAGGATTCAAAAAAGAAATGGCCATATATGTGGATAATGATAATATCCAGATGTACAATAAGGATTTTTAAAAATAAGGTGATATTAATCCTTTTGCTGCAGGATATAAAGGGGAGTTAGGAATAAACTTTCTCTATTCCATAATTGCTTACTGTAGGATTTCATGCATCTTCCTCTGAAGCAACTGGAATTGGCTGCTGTTGCAGATAAGAGACTGGATTAGATGGACTGCATGGTAATTCCTAGGTTAAATTGATATTTAATGCATTTCAGGCTCAACTAGAGGTAGGAAATGTTGTCTCTTTGCCAGGTAATAACACACTTTAGGGCTCTTAGAGATTTCTGGTAGACGATTCTTTAATTTTGCAGGCAAAAGTTTTCCCACTGGAAAATAGGTGAGGCAGAATCAAGATATTAGTGCAATTTGTTTACAGGATGTGCACAAGTTCTGTTCCTTTGAACGAAGATCACAAACTGCACTCGGGACCTTCTCTTGGAAAAACCTCAGCTAAAGCCCTGCTATTCTGTCCCTAAGGGCATGGCTACACAGGGATCATACATCGCATTAATTTAAGTTTATTCACCTTCAAGTGCCTTGCGTCCACACACAGCATTTTTTTTAAAGTGAATTATTCAGCATTTTAGGTCACAGTAATTAATCCCCTTTGGAACAGGAGTAACTCTACTTCACAGTTTGTTTGTGTCATGGTTCATGCTACAGATTAATCAATTTTAAGGCCAGAAGGGACCACAGTGATCATCTAGTCTGACCTCCTGCATAACATTGGCAGTAGGACTTCCTTGAATGAATGTCTCTTTGAACTAGAACAGATCTTTTAGAAAAAAACTACTAATCTTGATTTTAAAATTGCCAGTGATGAACAATCCCCACAACCCGTCGTAAGTTGTCCCAATACCTAGTTACCCTCACTGTTCCAGTCCGAATTTGTCTAACTTCATTCTTCCAGCATTTGCCTACTAGACTGAAGAGCTCTTTATCAAATGTTTGTTCCCCATGTACATACTTAGAATGTGATCAAATCACATTCTCTTTGTTAAGCTAAATAAATTGAGCTCCTTGAGTCTGTCACTATAAGGCATATTTTGTTTTCTAATCCTTTGATCATTCTTATGGCTCTTCTCTGAACCATCTCCAATTTTTCAACTTCTTTCTTGTATTGTGGACACCAGAACTGGACGGCAGTCACACCTGTGCCAAATACAAAGGTAATATTACCTCCTGGCTGCTACTTAATATTTTCCTGTTTATGCATCCAAGTCTACCACTACATCCAATTGCTAACTACTCTATTTCTGGCAGTACTCCAACTGCTATCCCACACCTGGATTGGCCTCTCTCTGTACCCATCCACTGCTTCGGGGTCATCTTGGCCAGATGTTCTCTCTCCCTTTAAATGATGGCACAGTCAAAAGTGCCCTGTTCCAATACCAGGTAGTGGTAAAGTCACAAACCCATTAAAGCACCCATGTTTCCCTACAGACCGCTGCAGAACTCTTGGACTTGATTGACCTTTTTGGAGAGCTAGTCCCATCTGATGAAGTTATCAGAATGCAAACCTCATCAGGACACAGTCAGAACAAATGAAGAGAGGGTATGCTCCCAGAGCTGCTTTCAGTGCCAAGTCTAAGCAAAGGAGCTCCAGCAGAAGTACCCAAAAGCAAGGAACAAGAGTGGGGCCTCCAGTAATGCTCCCACTACTCACCCATACTGGACCTGGACCTCATTTTTACAAGCAATGCTACCACCACACTTAAGAATGATATGATGGATAGTTTTCCAGAAAGTGTCCAAGACAATATGGAAAGGGCCCTTGACCCCATGTGTAGAAGGAGGTCTGACCAGAAGGAGATTTTTCTGAGCACCCAAGAACAGTACGACACAGCAGATTCAGAAATTATATAAGAACTCCATGTGGCCAGCCATACTGAAACTGCTGTTGAAGAGAGCTCTATCAGCAGCCAACCTGAAAATGCAGTGGATAGGAGTTGTACCGCTTATTATTGTGTGCTGTATTACAATACAACAGTACAAATGAATTCAAACAACTTTCTTTCTGGGTAAAACAGCTGTCTACTGCCATGTTAGGTAACACCAGTAGCATCTCTCTTTTTGCTGGGTTTTTAACCCCTTCACCCAGCAACTTGCTCAAAATGGCATTTGTGCCACAGATTTAAAGAGAGAATGTTTTATTTCCATGGAGTATGAAATCCCAAAACCATCAGCAACACTTGCTGCTTCATTTTCCCCCTTCCTGAGATGCTCTCCTTTCCTCCCCCATCATCCACAGCATCATCCCTTGTGCTTGGCTCACAGTGCCATTAGTGCCCTCAGCTTTTAGCCAACTTGAAATTTTGAGGTAAATGCCTGGCAAGTTTTAAGGCATTCATGGTTATCAGAAGTCCTTGGAATTAGAGCAATTATTGCAGGATTCTATTTATTTTGCAGTATACTTTATGCTGATTTGTGAGTGTCATAAAAGAGAATTTAAGTCAAAGCCAGACCCCTATTTTGACATGCATATTGCAAGGCAAAGTAGTTCTCTCAAGACTGCTTATATAACTAGTGTTTCCCTTCTACTGCTGCACTAGCTAGGAGGGACATCATCCTGGTCAAGGGCAGTACTGCATATCTTCTGGGTTTGCCCATTGCCTTTCTGAACGAGTCTCTTCTGTCTCCTGGGGACCTGCCTGAGGATAACGTCCACCAACAGAAGGACAGCCAGCAGAGGTGCACTTGTAATTAACAATCTGCTCTTTGCTGACCCCTTCACCCACCCAGCATTTTTAAAGGGGTCCTATACAAGAGGGAAGTAATTTGGAAAATTTCTTCTCAAAATGAACCAGAGCGTGAAGAGAATTCCACATTCCAAAATTGCGAGGAAAAGCAACATTTTATCATTGTCAGCATGGAGACTAGGAGTGATACAGTATGTACTTGTGCTTTTTCTGACTCCCTTTAGCACCTGTAACACACTGCTCTATGCGTAGAGGGGACTTATCACCTGCTGAGAGGCTGACAAACCTCTGATGGGAGGGGGGAAAAGGACACAAGGATATGTTCAAGGAATGAGGGATTGCAAAGAGGGAAGTGTGATTGCTCCAGGAAACCTTTTCTCCACAAAGGCTCAAAATGGAGTAGCTGACCCTAGAAAAGGACACAATGCAGAGGCAAATGGCTGTGATGGAGCACTTTTTGTTACAAAGGTCAAGACCACCTCCTGACTCCCATGCTTCAGAGCCAAGCTCCAGCCTGCGCCACAACTTCAAAGCGCTGTCTACACAGCTGTTTTTAGAGCACAAGCCCTGCAAACCCAAATCTGTTGACCCAGGCTGGGAGGGTCGCTTCTGTGAGCTGTGTAGACATACCCTCAAGGATCCCAGAGGAAAACTGAGGATTATAATCAAAGATGTTCACAAGCTTATGCAGTGGCTAGGGCTGCTTTTTCTGTTTTGTGCAGTGCTGCTCTGTATTGGTTAGTGCTCATGAGACACATGCTACGGGGCACCACAGTGGTGATTGTTCCTGAAGGAGGACTGCCCCATCCCATAAGATGAGGCATTAGCTGACACTGTAGTGGTTTTATTTGGCTTACATAGGACTCAAACTCGTGTATTGCTCAGGTCTTGCTTTATTTCTCTCAATGTCTGAATGTCCTCAATACCGAGCATTTTGTGAATTCATGGATTCTCATAATGGCTTCAAACTCACCACCAGGTGAAGTAGGAATTTTCCCAGGAGTGTCACCATACCCATGAATCAACATACTTCATTGACACTTTGAGGCTCCTTTACCTAGGTAATCACTTGCACTTTCTCTGGATCTGATCTGATCCCTGCCCATCAATGATCTGGCCTAGAAATGAGAATTCTGCCTTTTTACAATTTGCACTTGTCATTAAGTGTTAGTCCTGCTTTCTCCAGTTTTTCCAGGACTGTAAACAGATGTTGGTTATGTAGGGTCGATCAGTAAATAATGAGATACGGATCCATTTGGCAGAAAACCCCTTCCAGGAGTTGACATTGTTCTCTGGAAGTGTTCAGGAGCAGATGGTATTCCAAATGGTAGCCTATTGAAATAAAACTTTCCAAAAGGTATCATGAAGATCATTAGCATTGCAGATTCTGCAGCAAGTGGTATCTGCCAAAATCCAGATGGAATATCCAATTTTAAGACATCTGTTTCAGTAAGTTGTCCAAGACTGTGTTCAACATATAAGAGGATATGTTGCTCTCTACTACAGATATTCTTTTTGAGCTTGGTAAGGGTTACACATATCCAAACTTTGTCATTTGGCTTTGGGACCACTACCATGCCAATACACCGTTCAGGTGGGTGTCTATTCTGGAAATTACACCCATCTGATCTACGCAGCTGAGCTCTTCTTTTACCCTGGGCAGTAATGGGAGGGGGACTCTACTAGGTGTTAACAGAGCAAATGGTATAAGTTTAATGTGGTTTCTCCCTCCATTTCCCCCAGTTCTTGGAATAATTTTGGGAACCTCTTCCTGATCTCAGGTTCTAGGGCTATGATTAGTAGGTGGCTAGTAGCGCACTGCATAGGCCATCTACAATGTAGACCTCTTTGGATGTAGTCTTCTTTCTGAGTTTCAGTGGCCAAAAATTTTCCTTTCACATTTAATGGGGACTGTCCTAGGACTTTCAATATCTTTTTGTTTAGCTCTTGGCGTTTTGGTGGTTTCATCCTACTGAAAAATTATTCTGAAGTTACTGTTATATCAATGCCTGTATCTATTTTGGAGTTTGCTTTATATTTTCCCAAGGCAATTGTGGATGATCAATGGTGGTTCTTTTTGGTTATCTCCTACGGCTCCAAAGTAGGAGTGTCTTTTGGATCATGTTTTTGAAAGACAAGGTGTTACCATATGTTTAGACTGGCAGACTGCTGCATAATGTCCCTTTTTTAAAAGACCTTTCCTGCATGTGGTGTTTCTTGCTGGACAAAGCTGTTTGCTGTGAGGTGGTTTGCCACACCATGGGCATTTTTTCACGCTCTTGCTGTATTTCTTTTCTTTACTCCATGTTAGCAATTGCTCTCTTTGGGTCCCTTTGTACTTGTACTGGTCTGGGTAGGTTTGGTTTCTTGGCATCCCGAGATATTTTCCTCTCCATGTCTGTGGTATCTATAGTGGATTCTTTCTCAAAGTTACTCCTGAGAAGAATCTCTTGCTTTGGAGGACTATGTTCTTGGCTGTCTCTAGTTTGATGTTAGGATCATTTTGAAGTGTTTCTGATAGTTGGCTGTCCCTCAGCCCTCAAGTAAGCCTGTCTCTGATCAATTCTTCACTCATCTCCCCATAGCCACAGCATTGGATTAAGTTGTGCAGGGCTGTTTATGAAATCATTCACTGACTCCCCCTTCTCTTGCTTGCATAAGTGAAATTGTGCCTACTCAAAAAAATCACATTGCAGTGTGGCAAGAAATACTTATCCAATTTTTCAGCTGTATTGAACTATGTCATCTGAGCAGTTGTGAGGCTTCTGGGAAGGATAATATTCTCTTCTACTGATCCCATTGTATACAGCAGGGTATTAACTTGTTTCTCTTCTAACTGCTGGTGTAAACTGGAAGCCTGACAGAACATCTGGAATCTGCTTACCCAGAGTGGTCATCCTTCAGGGTGATGAAAATCAAATTCTGCTGGGGTGGTATTTAAAAAAAGTCTGGGTAAGATGTAGCCACTTCTAGTACTTCTGTGCCCCCTAGTGGTCACGCTAAATGTTGACAACCCACCAACCTCCTGGAGATGGAGAAGAACACATCACTTACAGGAAATTGTGACCACTCCATAGTTTGGTGATGCTATAGTTCCATTGGTCTTAAATTTGCACTATGTTCATGTTTGTTAGTTTTTATTCAATTAATATAATTTGTTACCTATGTTATTTGTTACCTCAATAGATATTTTTGGTAAAACTTGGTTTAAAAATGTCATTGAGGAACAGCTCCCCCATGTAAATTCTTCATACAACTCAATACACAAACATATTTTAGTAGTCTTCTTGGTAACAGTACATTTATTACCCACAACTAACCCCTGGCCTCATAGTAGGAGCACAACATTTCCCTGACCAGTTGGGTCATTTTTCAGAAGCACCCTCTTCAGCTGTCCATGAAAGAGCAGTATGCTAAGCCACACTCCATGACTTCCACTGCACTGTAGCAGCATTTATGCAGGTTTTCTGCTCAGCAAGCTTGTGTGCACTAACCTACCATGCAGTAAGTCCTTGAGTGATGTGTGAAGGAGGTCTCAGGCTGCCATCCTTGGAATTTCTAAGTAATTATAGATGACAATTTCCTAACTCAAGAAGTGTTGTATCGAGCACAGGGGGGATTTTATATTAGACTTTGTCATGCTAAATAAAGAGGAACTGATCACAGAACTAAAAATTAGTGGTAGCTTAGGTACAAGTGATCATGACTTTATTCTGCTTGCACATAAATTTTAATCAAATCCAAACAATTAATAAATATACTTGGTGCTTTAAAAGGGTCAATTTCACAAATCTAAAAACAACTATGAGCTAAATCAATTGGGAGAAATAATTTAAACAGAAAACTGTAAATGATAATTGGGGATTGCTTAAGAACATTTTACTAGATGCCCCAAAAGCCACAATCAAGCAAAAAGCCCACACTTTTAAAAAATGGCTTAAGGGGAAAGGGAAAGCAGTTATAATAAGAACAACATATAACAAATGGAAAAAAGGTTGATAGAAATGACTAGAAATCAGAAGTTAGGAATTATAGAAAATTGCTAAGGGACGCAAAAGGACACAAGGCAAACTCTCTGGCCAGCAAATTTAAGGACATCATTTTATTTTTAAGTATATTAGGAATAAGAGAAATCCTAACAATGGTACAGGTCCATTTCTAGATGGAAAAAAGTAGCACTGTCAATAATAATACAGAAAAGCAGAAGTGTTCAATAAATATTTGTTTTATATTTGGGGAAAAGCCAGATGATTTATTTACTTTCCATTCCAACAGGAACTGAGGATGTAAAACAGCTGCTGCTAATGCTAGACATTTTTAAATCAGCAGATCAAGATAACTTGTATCCAGGACTTTTAAAAGAGCTGTCTGAGAAGCTTTCTGGACCATTAGTGATGATTTTCAATAACTTTTGGAATACTATAGAAGTTCCAGAGGATTGGAAGAAAGCTAATGTTCCAATATATAAAAAGGGTAAATTGAATGACCCAGATAACAATAGGCCTGTCAGCATGGCATTGATCTCAGGCTAATTAACAGTTGATACAGGAGTTCATTAATAAATAATTAAAGGAAGGTAACATTAATGGTAGTCAAGATCAGTTTATGGAAAACAGATCCTGTCAAACTAACTTGATATCTTTTTTTTTAAATATGATTACAAGTTTGGTTGATAAAGGCTATAGTGATGATGTAGTCTACTAAGACTTTGTAAAGCATTTGACTTGAACTGCATGATATTTTGATTCAGAAATTAGAATGGTACAAAATCAACATGGCACACAGCAAATGGCTTAAAAACTGGCTAATTCAAAGGTCAAAATATAATCATAAATGAAGAATCATCATTAACTAGGTGTGTTCAAGGATTGGTTCTTGGCACTAAGCTATTTAACATTTTTATCAATGACCCACAAGGGGAAAAAAAAGTCATCACTGAACGTTTGCAGATGGCAGAAAGATTGGAAGAGTGGAGGATGGGTTACTGATACAGAGCTGTATCCATCATTTGGTAATTTGAGTGCAAGCAAATACATTTGTTAGTATTAAAAACACGTAGTAACATTGTACATCTAAGAACAAAGAACATTACCCATACTTACTGGATGGGAACTGTATCCTGGAAAGCAGTAACTCTAAAAAGGACTTGGGGTCATGGTGGCCAATCAGCTGAACATTAGATCTCTGTGTGACACTGTAGCCAAGAAGGTTAATGAGATCTGTGGATATATAAACAGGGGAATATGGTGCAGGAGTAAGGTGGTTATATTATCTCTTTATTGGGCACTGGAATATAGTGCCTATTTTTGGTGTCAACAATTCAAGAAGTATGTTGAAAAATTGGAGAGGGTTCAGACAAAAATCATAAGAATACTGAAGGGTTCGAGACAACCTGCTGTCATAAGTATAAATCCAAGTATCCCAAATCTCTTTTTTTTGTGGGGGGAGGGAGGCAAAGGGGTTAGATATCGGAGTGAGGTCCAGTGGCTAGAAGAGATGAGTGGAAACTGGGTCTTTCTTAGATTTTCTGTTCCTAGCTCTATCAGATTTGTGACCCTGGGCAAGTCTCTTAACTTCAGTCTTCCTGGATACCTAGTAGTAGGGTATTCAGATGTTAAATACATATTTGTGAAGTGGTTTGATACCCAGGTGAAAAACACCATATATAAAATACCAAATAGTAATATTTTTCTATCTGGATCCTCTGTGGCTTGACCAACACTAACATAGCTTTTTATTTGGGGAACTTTTGACATAATAGATTGCAAGAAGCTCCTTGAGGGCTTTATACCTATCCTTGACATGATGCATCTGCTATAAAATTCTCTCCTGTCATTGATTTTCAAGCAATAATTCATCCAGGTTCCTAATAAACACTGAAGGGGCCTTAATCAATGATAAAATCTTCCCAGAATGCAGTTTTTGTTTTTAAAAAAGTGTATTACGAGTTCTAGAAATGCAAGAAAGCTTCAGACTGGTGGCAGGGGTTAGAGAGGAGTTTTGCTGGGGGAAAGGAAACCACACAAGGACTTTATTTTGAGTCATGTGGCTACCAAAACCTTCAGTGTTCTATCTCTTTTGTCTCAACTTTGGTGTAATCTTGACTTTGGCATAATTGAAACAGTCTCAGAAACAACCACCCTTTGAATATTGTAGTTCAGATGGTGAACAATTTTGGGATACAGAACAGCATGAAGCTTCTTAAACCAAGGTGTACTAGCACACAGCTCAGATATTTGGGCCTGAACTGTTAAAAGTGACCTCTAATTCTAAGCAGATACAATTTTTTGTAGCCAGCTTAGGGCTTCACAGAACCCATGACCTGTGTGACCAAATCATATCCTCCTTCATAAGCTACTAAATAGATTTTCTGCACCCATGTGGAGCCCTACTGAAGTCAAGGGGGCTTCATGAGGATGCCAGGGGACTGCCAGTGCGTACTGCAGTTCAGAATCAGGGACAAAGGGGGTGAAAACCACCTTTACAAATTAAATTAAATGCAACCTTAACTATGGAGCTGCTTATGACACCTTGCTAATAAGAGCTTCAAAAAGCTCTGTGTGGTCCTAACTGGGTCTTGTGCTCTTCCACATCTAGTGAATGGGCTGACAAGACACTGTTCATGTGGGTACATCCCTTGATCAGACCATTACCCTTTTACTGGCAATGTAAAATGCATCCAGCAGAATTTCCCCATGCTCTTTGTAGCCTTCTCACCTTACTCCCACCCTTTTCTCCTCCTGCTTTATGCCTTCACTCATGTGACCCCTCATACCTTCAAAGTCTCCTTTTCCTCCTCCACTTACCATCTTGTCTCTCCCGTAAAATGCTTCTTTAAAAATGCTACCTCCTTTCTCACCTCCCTGTGCTCAACTCTTGCCCTTTGCTTTATCTTGTTTAGACTGTAAGCTCCTGAGGGCAGAGAACACTTCTTATCTATGTGCTGAAGTGCTGTGCAAATGTGTTGTGCTGTATGCATGGATAATTAAGAACTCACTGAACTCCATTTTGTGACCATGTTTTTAAAAAGAATACATTACAATCCTATGTCACTTGAATATACTGGAATCCTATAACTTCATTCTTGTCAAAAAGTCTCTCTCTCTATTTGCTCCATTTACCCAGTTGTTGGTTATTTCTCTGCGGCTCTGTCTGTGATGGTCGCTGGATTTTCTGAAATACACAGGAAACACTTCCCTCAGATGGAACAGACTCTGTCAGGCAAGGTGCTTCCAGTTTCCTCCATGCCTTGTTTTCATCTGGCTCCTCAGTACATTTTACTTGGAGTGGCTGAAGCTTTGGTAACTCCCACCTGTAAGTACATTTTATCAACTAACAAGGAATTACATTAACTTCACAAGAAGAATTAGAATGACTTTCATCTGATTTCTCACCCCTGGCTCTCTTCCACAGGTTTTCTGAATAGGCCTATTCATCACCTGCACTGAAGGAGCTTAATTTCTGTTCTTTGCTGTACTACATGGTGAACAATAATGTTCTCTGAGATTAGGAGGAATTTTAGAATTTGTCAGACTTGGTCAGCCCATTGGACCATTAAATCTAGTAATCCACCCATGAGCAGTGGAGCCAATAACTGCACTAGGCAAACTCCATCCTTTCTCGCTTGTATGTTGACTTTCTACCCTCTGCAAGTTGTTAATTTATACTGAGAAGCATGAGATTTGATTAACCTTATTTTAGCTTGCATAACTACAAATGCTGTTAGCCTTCAAAAATTATGCACAACTCTTTTAAAACAGTTGTTTTACAATTACAGTAGTTGACTAAATTACCTTCTCAAGCGGTGAATTCCACAGAAAGAATAATATATTGTGTATATTTCTCTTCTTGTTTTTATTGTTCTAAAACAATTTCAGAAGTGTTCAGATTTTACATAGGGGTAGGAAATAGCTTGAATATTTTGAGTGTTTGAATTGTCATTCTTATACTCTTAGATTTCTAGGAACTGAGGGTCACGGTCTCACTCAAAAGATAATTTTCTCTGGATGTAATGCTTAGTACATACATAATGCCTCTTCATCCATACATTTCAAGCACTTCACTGAGGCAAGTGTATGTGGTTTCTAGGTTACAGGCTAAGTGTAACAGAAAATTGTGACCTTCACTATTTAGCTTAAAAAAGAAAGGGTTAAGAGGTGACTTGATCATGGTCTATAAGTATCTGTATGAGGAGAAGATTTTTCATGATAGAGGGCTCTTTAATCTAGCAGACAAAGGCTTAGCAATGTCCAATGGCTGGAAGATTAAACTAGATAAATTCCAGCTAGAAATAAGGCACAAGTTCCTAAAAGTAAGGGTAATTAACCATTGGAGCAACTTAGCTAGGGATGTAGTGGGTTCTCCATCACTCAGTCTTTAAATCAAGAGTGGATGGCTTTCTATAAGATATGCTCTAGCTCAACTAGGAGTTGTGGATTTGATGCAGGAACTGCCTGGTAGCATTCTATGGCCTGTGATATGCAGGAGGTCAGATTAGATTATCATAGTCTTAAAACCAAGACAAATATTCAAAAATGTACACAAATTTTGGACATCTTGGGTTTGGGGTATTCAGTCTGAGGGCCTAGGTTTGAGGTGCTGACCCTTACGACTCCCACTGATGCCAATATTCCCATGATACAATAGAGGGGTTATTTATTATCTTGTCTAACACAATTATCTGTTAGTTACCTTTTAACACAGGGTTTTGTGAGCATCCCTTTCCCAGGCTGATCCCTCTAGTTCTGTTATTACATTTAAAACATTACATTAAAGGAACATTAAGGTTGCAAAGTCAAATTCTTAAAAGGTAGGAAATGCTGGAATTAAGGTTGCTGGTGCATCTTGTTCGTAGTGTTGCTGAGGCTCTTAAAAGCTTGATTTTGCAACCTTCACGTTACTTATAGCTGTTCTTTTACAGTGTAATTTCCTTAAAAAAAGCAATCTGAATAAACAAATTCCATCATGTGGAACAACGCGCACACATGCACACACACCCTGCCATGGGTCATCAGCTGGGTTAAGGATCTTTAGATCCACTGCGCAGACATATGCCACTTAAGCTAATGGAGTAACTGGTAGTGTTAGGCTGTTATCCACTTCTTCTATCAGCTTTCTAAGAGATTCTTCTACTTCTCTGGATATTTCTAAGCCAAGCATGAATAAAGTTCAGCCCATGGAGTTCTGCCCTTTGCCACTCTCACTGCACAACTGCAGAGTGAAGACAAAACTGGTGAATTCAGGCAATTCCTGTTCTGTTAAAGATACAAACATATTATTATGGTTGCATTAAACTTAAGATACAGTTGAAAGTTTTAAATTTATCCCTGTGGCTCCTAGCATTTTGCCTACACCAACTAAACAGAGGAACTTTGCTCATATGTGACCCTGATGTAGGCTGCTAGTTGAAGCAGCTACCCTCCTGTTACCAGGTCAACTCAAATCCTGAACCTCTTCAGGAGGAACAAAATTTCTGCAACAAATCCATGGCTGCCTATGGCTTTATTCTTTTAAAAACTCTTAACACTGTTCCTTTAAAGAAATCTACAGAGAGTTGAAAGATAGGACTCCTATAATAAATCTTTCTAGGAGCACTCAGTATCTCCAAGGAGTTTTGTGGGGTGGTTTCAAGCCCACAATGTACACCTGTTCTTTATTAAGGAGTATTTAGTTCTTGTTACAGTACTTTCATCTTTTAAAATGTGCTAAATTTAAAGCATGTTTCAAATATTTTGATTGGTAGCTATGGCTGAACACACACACACACAGAGCAAAAAGTCAACAAAAGAGAGAGCAAGGATACAATAGAGCTAAATGAACAACTTGAACTAGTTTACACTAGCTATGTTAATCTGCTAATAGAGAATTTATATACTGTGACTGCTTTGTCAAACAAAGGGTTACCACATCTGCAATGTCTGATGATGCATTGCAAAAATATCTGCATTTCTAATCCAAGTGTCTCAAAGTACTTTGCGAATGCTGAGTCTCATAACAAACAGTCTCTTAGTTAAGGAATATATAGGGGATCACTTCGCCCACCACTGAAATGCAATAGTCTCTCTAGGGTAGAATGCAGCAGCTGTTTAATAGCTCACTGAAACACTGTGGGAGAAGTGAAGAATACAGAGTGCAATTGAAACATCAGGAGTAATTTAGGTAAGCAGAATGCAATTACCAGAGCTGAATTTGTCCAGGATGTGTGCTTTATACCCCTACTCTTGCAAAAAGAAAGCTCCATCTGCACTTAATGATTACAAGTGGTCTGAATATTGGTTTTACAACTTCCTTTGGCTTTGTCTTCCCTGCTAAAATAAGTGTCTCTTTTATCTTGGGGTAACTAATGTGTGCAAGCTATCCTGAGATTAAAAAAAACAAACACACACAGTGAAGACTCGGAACTTCAGTTTTACTATGAGGTAAATTCACCAGTGTCAACCCCTGGAATGGGTATAGGGACATTTACCTCATGGTTTATCTCATAATACAACTAAACAATCCTATAGGCCTTCTATTAGTTATTCCACATTAAAAAACACACCTTTTCTTTTCAGCAGTGAAGACTAGGCCACAGACTGTACTGTCATACACACAGCACAGCATATGATCACCTTCCCCTTCCCCACACATTCTGGTTTCACTCCTGAGTGAGGTAAAAGCACCACTTACTGAAATCAGGTTCAAAACCTAAATTCTTAATAGGATTTCCAAATCCCTCATTTGGACTTGCAAATCAAGGATGGGGACAGTGATTGTATTTTGTCAGTTGTACTCCGTGATAATTCAGGCATCCAAATGTGGAATTGGGATCTCCCATTGACAGTCTTCGCATTGTGAATTCTTTCCATGAAAGTTGCTGCAATATCAGCTAAGGAAGGGGAAAGGGAGAGGAGACAGAGGATTGGAGTTCCTGGGAGTAGATACAGCAGAGCTCCAAAAATGAGATTATGAAGACTAGAGACTTTGGCAACAGCTGATTCCAAAGAGAATCTGTTATGATTCACAAATGTTTCCTGCAGAAAACTGGGCAGGAAACATTTGTGAATCATAACAGAAATTCTAGTGAGGCAGAAGTCCTTAATTAATAATTGGCAAATAGTCTTGATGGGTCACTTTTCATGATGAAGGAAGCAGTTCTGCTCATTATCAACTGTTTTTTCTCTGATATTCTTAAAATTTGAAATCCAGGAGGAGGTAAGTCCCTTGTTCAATTTGGCTTGTTCACATAGAGACGCCTTCTGTACCTCCCTAATAATCTAGTTTAATAACTTATTTGTAATTAGTCTAAAGGTGACCAACTGGTTTGCTTCACTCTTTTTTAAGTAATTGCTGGTTTTGTACTAAAGGTGCAACTACCTAAACATCACTGTGAAGGAGTGAATACATGGCAAATGATGAGTTACTAGGGGGAATTTACTGCTTGTTGAAGGTGTTCAGGGACGGTGCAAGGATGTTTCGCGCCCTAGGCGAAACTTCCACCTTGCACCCTCCCCCGTTCCCGAGCCCCCGCCCTGAGGCTCCCCCCTCTGCCCTGAGGCACCCCCCCGCCCCAGCTCACCCCTGCCCCGCCTCCACCCTGAGCACACTGTCGCTGCTTCACTTCTCCCGCCTCCCAGGCTTGCGGCGCCAATCAGTTTAGGCGCTGTAAGCCTGGGAGGTGGGAGAAGTGAAGCAACGACGGCATGATCAGGGAGGAGGTGGAGCAGGGGTGAGCTGGGGCAGGGAGTTCCCCTGCGTGCAGCCCCCCCCCTTACTTGCACAAAAATATTGTTCTATTTAAATGAAAAAAAAAGGTCCTTTATTAATTACTTTGATTTGAACTTTTATTTTCTACTGACTCTCCAGACCACTGAGCAAAGCCATTGCAAAGGAACAGGGTGACAATTAAATCCCGCTGTACCATTTCTGAAATGCTTGAACATCACTGTAGCATTAGGCTGTACACTAAACTTTTTTGGGGGAAAGGTGCAAAAATCCCCAAAGATGCATCTCCACTCATCAGGGTGGGGAACATGAATGTAGCAAAGCTGCTGAGGCCACTAGCATTGTTAACATGTCATTAAATGCTGCTCAAAACAAATCTAAATGACACCATCTAAAAACACTGGTAACCATGGCATCCTTGTCTCCACTAGCACCCCCAGTTGTTGGTAGCACTAGTGGAATTGCTGCTAATAACAGTGGAAAACTTTTGTGTAGATAAAGCAACGTAGTACATTAAGAAATGTAGTACATTAAGAAACATCTCTAACCTCTCTAAAGCCTCCCTAAGCTACCACATGTCGTGTCTGCTGTTTTTGTTTTGTTAGTAAGATCCCTTAACTAGAGATGGTCAGACTTTTGGTTATGACATGGGACTGGAAGTTGGGATGGAGAGGCAAGATTTCTCAAAACTGACTAGCGACTTTGTGGAGGAGAGGTCCTTAAGTTTTTTGGGTGCCTGGCATCAAATACCTTAAACTGGGAGTCTGAATTTCAGAGGTACTGATCTTCCACCCTCTGAAAATCCAAGCCTCTTCAAGGTTTCTCAAGGTGGGCCTCCAAAATCACTAGTCACTCTTGAAAATCTGGGTTCAGTTCCTACCTCTGCCATTTTCAGTGACTTGCCTGAGGTCACATACAACATCTCACAGCCTGCTTCCTCTTTTGTATAAAATGGAGAAACGAGAACTTTCCCACTTGAGGAAGTTTGAGGCTAAATTAAGTAATTGTAAAATGCACTGTGATCATTGGATAGAAAGGAATACACATCTGCCAAGTAGCCTTATTACTAGATGACTGATTTTTGGGATGGTCCACTGTATGATCATTTTAAGTAGCTTAACTTAGAATGTTATACTTCAATAGGTTGCCTTTCCATAATGATTCAGTTTCACTGTATATTTTAAAAGTAGTGGAATATAAGCTTCATGGTGTATCCTGTTGCAGTAGGCTCTGGGCTTTTTTCTTTTTCAAATTTATTGGATTTCTAATTATTGTATCTTTTGCCTGGCCATCCCTAAAAGGTTATTTCCTTGTGTAACTTGTAACTATCTTCTGCTTCCTCGCAAAGGTTCCTTACTAACATTCAGGCTTGTGCCAGGCAGAATTCGAGGGATTGCAATGCACTTTTTGACCGTCTTCAATGGAGCTGGTTGTTTTATGGGAGCCTTTATTGTTCAGACAACATACATAGGCTCTCAAGGTAAGAATATGCTCATGTGGTAAGTTTGCGAGATGAGTTTTCTAATCCTACTGGCTATTGATTTGAAGAAGCATGTACCAGCATAAAAGTGGCTGCCAAAGTTTATTGATTTACTTTCACAATTAAGATAGAATTAAGATAGGAAATAGACTTGCAGCTGTATTCATCAAATTGTAATGAGTCCTCTTACTTTTGATAGGTGGAGTAATTAGAGAATGGCATCTGTGAGGAGCCCCATGCTTTCTATTCTGAAATCATGGGCAATAAATTGGCTATCAAGAACCCTTCATCCACCAGAACAGTCAGCATGTGTCTATCCCCAGCCACATTTACTTGGGGATCATCTGAGCCACCAGAATGTGTGTTCAATGCTTTACGAAAGGTAGAATAGTGGAATACATTGTAGGTATGTTGTACCGGGGCCTTGAGAGTAAGGACAAAAAAATAAGATTGAGATTTGCAAAACTGACCAGGAGATTTAGACACACAGCTCCTATTGAAATAATGAGAAATGTGTGGCTAAATCCCTCCAGGACCATATTTTGCCACCCTATCTCACACAGGGTAGTATCTTACTCTGCAAATAGTCATTGACTTTAATGGGATCATCAATTGCATAAGGTACTACTCAGTGGGAGCAAAGGTGTCACAGTCTGATGCTTAGTTAGCTATGAAAAGCTCAACCTTGAACTTCATGCAGCAGGCAAAATAAGGGTGAAGTTGAACCTCATTCCAAAGCTGAAACCAAGCTCTAACTGAACCTTTCTTTTCAAGTTAAATATCTCCTTGGTCTTTCATTTTTCACACATGTCCAGGTGCTGCCAGAACCCAAAAGTAAGAAAACGTTGTGACAAGATATTTTCACAGTATTTCTATCCCACTTAGAAAAGAGCTAGCATTCCCAGAAAACTCATTCTCATGACATTTCTAAGCCAATTACATACATTCAACCAACTGAAAGCATTTATTATAAATCTGACTTTCTGGTTACTCTTCTGAATTGGTCATGGTAGGAATCTGGCACACAGTTCTTAAAAATACCTTTTTTGTTGATGAACCTTTGTTAGATACAGTTAGTACGTAGGAGTTCTCTATGTTATGATTACATTTAAAACACCAGGAAGTATTTAGAGCAAAGGAATAGGGCCTCCTTTGTTTATATGTCCAAAATATTTACCATATTCAAAGTCATCAGTTTTACAGATTGGTTGACATCCATAAATTTGATCATTACCACCTTTCAAGAAGTCACCCTTTTAACATGCTACTGTTGCTGGCTGTAGTACAAACTACAGCTGTAGTTAAAATACCTGCCAATTTTCAGAGATGCTTGGGTTGCACCTATGTCTCCAAGAGACTTTATTCTGGGGAACAGTGCAGTTAAAAAGATTGTGTATCATTGAAAAAGTATGTGTCAGAAAATATTAATCCATGCTTCCAAGATCTGGATGTACAAGTAGTTGGTATCTTAATCTGTTTCACTTCTGTAATGAAGTTTCTCTTATATTTGCTTAAGTTAAGTTAGATAGAATTTTATTTCAAGCCATGAATTTCATCTAGAAATGGAAACGGATATTAAAATGCTTAGCTCAACAAGTCACCTACAAGTCTTCAAGCAGAAGGGCCAACAGGCATAATAGTTGAGGTTACAGCTGGTCAAAAAGTTTCCATTAAAGCACATTTCCTTTTGAAATGTTGATTTCATTAAATCAGCATTTTCCCAGAATGTAATCAACTTTGTCAGAATTTTCAGTGATAAAATTATCAAAATGATTTTTTTATGAAAAAGTTGGAATATTTTGTTTTGTTGAGGAGAAAATGTTTTATTTCAACTATCATTTTGATATTTGTTATGATTAAATATAACATAATTTATATGATATTATAAAAGTCAGAATGCTTAGACTCATGTTATGTCACAACATGATGTCATTTTATGTATTTTTGTTATACCAATTATAATAGGAAATTACTGATTTAAAAAAATATAAAATCAAAAGTCAAAATTGAAACAAATTTTAGGGGGGAACAAAACTCTTTGATCCAACACAAATGTTTTTTTTAGCAATTTTTGATTCACAGGTAATTTTGCAATTTCAACTTTTTGTTCCAATTCGGAACAAAATGTTTAGAATTGTCAGAATTTCCTATGGAAAGAAATTCTGAGTTTCAACTCGCTGTCATTGAGATTTTCAAAGGCAATTGGTGGATTTAACCATTCATCTCTTACATTTTTATGGGAGTTGTGTGGCTAAATCCTCTAGTCAGCTTTGTAAAATCTCAAGCCACATCTTTATCTCCATTACTGACTTCCTGTGAGTGAACACAGAACTGAACACAGTGAACAGCTACTGAAAGTGACTTTCCACTAAGGAGAATTATTTCCGAGGTGGTTCAGTGGTTGTCTGAACTCCTAAGGTTTGGGGTTTGGCCTAGGTAAGCCCCTCAAAAGACTAATTCTTATCCAAACCTGTAATGAGAATCAAGGTGAATATTATTCTTCAATGGTGTCCTCCTGTTCTTCCAGTGAGAACACTCAGATTACTCTTTTCATTTTCATGTAATTGATATATTTTTAGGGCCTCAGAAGTTCCATTCTAAAAATGGGTAGAGATTCCTCTGAGGTTCTTTTGCCTCGACCCTAAACAGAACCAGTTCACCTATTCCTAGCAACTATTCCTGGAATGATACTGTGATTTGGGAATATGACTGAACAATTTATGAATTCTGTGTAAGATTTTGAACCTTATGTGTCTGTGTCAGGCTGCAAACACCATTCTGAATGTGCAGCTTTTTGCCTTCTGCATGGTCTCTTTACCTCTGTTGGGTTAAAATTGGATGGTGGCAAAAGAATAACAGTAGAGGGTAGTTGTCTCTTAAGTACCCTATCGTTGGAAATCATTTCATTGTAGACAAGACTAGTCCCTGCCCAGAAAAACTGGTTTAGCAGTGAGGAGGTTGTCATAAAGTCACTTGGCAAGGGTTTGTGCTCATGGGGGTGGAGGGAGGGGAAGGGTATCACCTGGCACAGTGGGACTGGAGGCTTTAAAAGGACAGAAGCTTTTCCGCTCAGGGGTCCTTTTTCTCCAGTCCATGAAGAAGCAGCAACCCAGCATGTAACACCTCATGAGGTAGGGACACCCTGCCTGCTGGAACCCAGTTGATTCCCCACAGACTCACATGGGGAGAGTGAGCTTGACAGTAAGGGACATTGAGGTTTAATATGTTTATTGTGTTATTTGTTCTGTACGCTCCTGTGCTGTACATGATTAAGTATAACGGAGCATAAATGTGTTAGACTATGTGAAGGGTGTGTGTTGACTGTTTGACAACTACTGCATGCCAAGTGATAAAGCAGAAGTTTCACACCTTTAGGGTGAAGTTTTGGTAAAGGGCTGTGTTTAAGTACTGGGGTGGCTCAAGGGTCAGCAGTGTGGCCAGAGGGGACAGGTGGATGGACAGGGGCTCCAACTCTCAGAAGGGGGTGCCATCTAGAAGGTCTGTACCCTGAGAGGTTGCCTAAGGACCCCAAGTTTGGGGCAGTGGCTGTTCAGGCTGTAGGGACTTAACATTCCTCAGGGGATCCAGAGACTTGGATTGTCCCCGCAACAGTCCTAATGGGTGTCCACTCGCTAGCATCTGTGACAGACACACAACCTTTAAATATAATGTAAATATTTCTGTATCTCTATTATATAACCTTTTAAGTGTGAGATTTTATGAATATTGTAATACTTGCTACTTACTTCTGCTAACTTTTGATTCTGAGCCATGAGTTAAGCTAGGCTTGTTTGTAAAAATTCAGACCTTTCGAGCTGAGTTTAAATTATAATGAAACCAGCAGAGGTTTTCTTACCTCATTTCCAAAGGAATGCAAGAATTTGCTGCTGCTCCATCTATCTTTTGATGCCCATTCTGGAAATGGTGTCAGACATGATACCCTTTTCCAAATTATTCCATTATTTTTGCATGATTAAACTGTCTGTATTAGGCTATGTTACTCTCATATCATTCTTGATTACCTTTCTTGGGGCTTGTGTTGTATTGTTACAAGTGGTATGAATAAAGTAGTTTTGTTGTTTTAAAAACCTCCAGAGCTGCTTATTGTTGACTGTTGACCTCTGACCTGATCATGGAGGGTCTATAATTTTGGAGTAAAATATCATATATCTGCTAAGCATGCTTACAGAAATAATGACGTTATTGAAGCTGTAATAGGAAGTAGGTGAATATAAATAATTGTGTTAGTATGCTTTTGTTACGTTAGTGGCCTGTTTTATGGGTGTGAGGCCAGGCGCGACAGTCTGGGTTCTAGTCAGGCTAAGGCAGGGGTTTTTAGTTAAAATTATATAGACCTGAGGACATACCCAGGTAACAGTTTATGCCTTCTCTTGCTGTGCAAGTAAACAGGTGACCGCAAGTTGCACAAATTAGAGGGGACTTGGGGGCCTTCTGCAATATGTTAACTAGGCAGTTTGACCCCAGTGATGTACGGGAATTATTAAGAAATGCTTGACACGATGTATTAATGTTAATGAGTAGAAGATTAATTAAGGAAGTCCGCAATGCCACATATGGATAATGGATAGGTATTAATCTTGTTATGGTCATGGAAGATGATCAAATATGGTTGTAGATTCAAACAGTTATATAAAGAAGGGAGTATAAAAGATCCAGTCTAGTTTGGGGGTTTGTTGGGTCCCTGAGACTTTGTAAACTAAATCAGGACCAACTCTCCACTTACTTTTCCTTCCATCTTTTTTTGTAATGGTCTTGTGATGAAGTGTAGTAGACTCAGAGGACCCCTGCTGGAGTCCTCACGGTCCTACTACACCCCACTCCAGGAAAGAGCAGTAGAGAGAAGTCCTCCAGGCTGCCTAGGAGCTGCTGGTTAAAGTAGATTCAGTTGCTGGCAGGAACTAGGGGAGCAAGGAAGGTGCTTCTGGCTGGCTGCAGGGACACAAGCAGGACTTCAGCCTTGGGTTGAAGGTGCTGGGGCTGCAGGCAAGTGGCTCAGGGAACACAAGCTGCATCAACAAAGTAAAAAGGGATGCAGCAGATGGCTGTTATTTGTAGGGTCCCTGGGTTGGGACCTAGAGTAGTGGGTGGGCACCAGGAAAGTGGCTGCATAAGCCCAGGGAAGGAGCTGAAGATCTGGAAGAGGGTCAGCGTTTGTTGGACTTTGATACCTCCCCAGAAGGGGAATTAAGTGAATTGTAAACAGTGACTCATCTGGAGAGCAGGGGTCAGTTGAGGCTTGCCAGGGGACAAAGGTCTCCAGGGAGGAAACCCTGGGGGCACTGCTCCATTCCAGAACTGGGATCACTTGAGAGCTAGCCCAGAAGAAGCTGAGGAATAAGTCCCGGGAGTGCTACAGGAAGAGACCAACTGAGCGTACTGTGATAGTTGGACTTGTACCCCAGAAGGGGTTTGTTTTGTTCACATATGGACTCTGTATGACTCGGCTGGTGGCAGGGGCAGCTCTAGGAATTTTGCCGCCCTAAGCACGGCAGGCAGGCTGCCTTCCGCAGCTTGCCTGCGGGAGGTCCGCCAAAGCCGCGGGACCAGCGGACCCTCCGCAGGCAAGCCGCCGAGGGCAGCCTGCCTGCCGCCCTCCCAGCACCGGCAGAGCGCCCCCCGCGGCTTGCCGCCCCAAGCAAGCGCTTGGCGTTCTGGGGCCTGGAGCCGCCACTGGCTGGTGGTCTGAGTTGCCAAAGATCCACTGAGGTGAGTGGAAACCGGTGGAAGGCCCTATGAACAGCGCAGAGCTGAAAAAGAACAGGCATGCACATATCCGATAGAGGGCGTTCATGAGAGGTGAGCGGACCCCATCACAGGTCTCCATGATGTAATATTGAAGGTCTGAACAATGCACGAAATCACTTTCCCGTACTTATTCTCCTCAAAGGCAGCACTTCTGAGAATGACACTAGGCGCCAGTACCAATTAGCCAATACTGACATCAGCTACATCCCAATCCCTAAAAAAGTTTAAGTTCCATGATAAAGAGTGCTAAAAAATAATCAATATCTGAACAACTCATGGTGAAGGAGGAAGGCAAACCAACTTGAATTGGTTGCTTTTAAACCAGCTGAACCTGGGTTAGGTTCTGAAGTCCAGACCTTGTTCTGTCACAGTGAAGCAGGATGACACGTGCATTGTGCTGTTGTAAAGCTAAATTCAACAAGGCGTGTTGTGTGGATGTTAGGCTACCGATGCTTTTGCATTGTCCCATGATTCAGGTTTACTGGAACAAGAGCCTAAACTATTTTGCGTTCTCCCACCCTTAGTTCAGTGGAACCCATGCTCTTGGGAAGCTGTTCAGAACATACTGAATTAGAGTCAGTGAAAGGATACAATTTGTGAATTACACCACTGAGCATGAAAGGTGTTGATTAAACTACTTCAACCTTTTTTGGATCGTGCTCCATATCACTAGCTTATAGTATTTTTTTATTGGCACAGTTGATCAGCTATCAGTCACACAGAGTCTAGGCTGCATTAATCACATTTTAACTCATCTAAGGAGGATGGTGTGAATATGATAAAATAAGACTTCTTGAAATCTGATGAGTGCAAACAGATGATGGGTGACAGTGATATTTTCAGTACAAGCTGGGAAACTGATCTCTTTTGCATCTTTTACCTTTCCTGACATTTTAATGGAAGAGATGCAAAACTAAACCTGTCCTCCTTTGCTAATCATTTCAGAATAAATGTATCTAAAAGTAGTAATGCAAATATGTAAAGGGGGGTGGGTCAGAGGGGAGGAAATTAGTCCAGATTGCCTCTTTCTGTTAAGATCTCTGGTACTAATATTCTCACTTGTGAGTTTTAACTTACCTGTGTGATTAGCACCAAAATATGATACTGCCAAAAGACGTTTTACAGTCCAGATGGCAGTGTCCACTGATGCCTGTTTAACCAATAAGGATTTGAGACAGCATGTACTAAGACTTAGACTTGGGAGTGATAAGCATTAACTATATCCCATCACTTGGTGAATTGATTGAGGGATATGTGAAGCTCTTGAAAGATTTGAATTTAAGTGTTTTTTTTTTAATTCCAAGTCTCAGTAGTGGGTTAAATGTAAGTATCTGGGATTTATTCAGGATAGACTAGTCTGCGGGATGGGTTCACTGTGTTTTATATGTACCCTTTAACTATGAGTTTATGGCATTATTTGTATGGCAGTAAACAAACTGCACTACCCATCCAGCTTGGGGCTCTGCTGTGCCTTCAAGGTACAGCCCTGCAAGGGAGGTAGTGTAGCTCCAGGCACAGCCCTGAAGATGCAGCATCCATTTTTTCTGTATCCAGGTGGACCTTCTAGCTTAGGTGGACAAATGGTGGTTCTACAGCCTTGCCTTTCCCTACCAGCTTTGGAGAGGCTAGTGCCTGCAACAGCACTAGCTTCATGCATATGCTTCGTGCTCCATGCAAACCTGGCATAATGTGGTCCTTGCATTCCCCATAGTAGGCCAGGCTTTGCATGGAGCACAAAGGGCATGAGGCTGCTCTTGCCGTCCTGCCCAGCCCAAGCCGCTACCTCTCTCTCTGTATACATGTGCAAGGCCAGGCACCATTGTCTTAGGGTAGGTCTACATTGCAGCTGGGAGCAAACCTCCCAGCCTGGGTAGACAGAGATTTGCTAATGGGGCTCAAGCAAGAGTGGTAAAAATAGGCGTGTGGAGCCCGCCCAAGCTCCAGCCCAAGCCAGAATGTCCATATTGGTTATTTTTAGCATGCTAGCTTGAGCCCCACTAAGGCTGTGAGGCGTTTTACATTGCCAACCATCACTGTAGTATATGAGCATCTTCTATGTAAAATTGATTGCAATGGCTCTAATTAGGTTAAGTAGCTCTTCCAATCAGTCATGGAACACACACGCAATTCATTGACACCCAAAAGGAAAAGGATCTCAATCTATCCATGGTTAGAAGTAGCTGATAACATTTCGCAGCATGAATCAACAATGAGAATTTTTGTGTTGGAATAAACTTGAAAATAGGGGAACTGTTTTGCAAGTCTAATTCCCAGTGAGCCAGTATCCACATGACAAACCATCCCCACAACTGGGACTTCTGTTGGCAATCTCAATAGAAAAGCCCAGGATGTGACCAGGGTGTGGAGATACTGCCAACTAAAAGCACAGACACTGCAAGTTAGTGTCTGGGACAGCAGCTCCTGGAATTCTGTGATTACAACAGACTCTCAGCTTCCATTTAAAACACTGAACAATCAAAACAGACCAAGTAAAGTTCTGTGTCTCATGGTGTAGAAGAAAAGCTTGAAAACATGAACAGACTTTACTCCATGCAGGGAGGCTTTCAGTCTTCAGCCAGCCTGAAGCAATAGCTCCTAGCAGAGTGAGCTGCCCTCATGTGTCTCAGTGGAATTTTAAATCCAAGCCCTATTGCTTTGTGGAGGCCACCTCAGCAGACGATGGTGTGTGGGTGCAGGATAGAGCTGGACAGATGTCACACTCCACACCTTTACCCTCCGTGGAAATTTTCAACTTTTCATTTAAAAGAAAATCTAAGTCAAAACTTTCTGTGGAAATTTTTTTTAAACAAAAGCCCAATATTCAGCTGAAAAACCATTTTGACTGAAAATTTTGGACCATCCCTTGTGCAGCAGGCCTGGGCCACCCACGCAAATACATGCTGGCTACTGGTTAGGTATTTGGAAGACTCCCAGTACTGCTGTCACCCCTGCCTATCTGGAGGAGGATCTCTGCTACTACTGGGGAGAGACTGGCCCCGGCTGCCAGTATTGGAATGGTGGGGGAGAAGGGAGCCCCACTGCTGCCTCCCACTTTCAGTGCAGCGGGGGGCATGACACAGGGGCAGGACTTGTCACAGTGTGCCTATCGTCTGCCCTGAAGACAGAACAACTTTCTCACCCCAAAACTAGCCCTTCTGATTTGAGGAAGGGGGTGCTTGCATTGTTGTGGCTTTCCTTGTCAATTTTCTATTACACTATTGTCTAGACACCCCCTTCAGATCTGGGCCCCACTGGGTTAGGCACTGTTCAAACACAAGGCAGAGAAGGAGCGTGAGGGAAAATAAACCCAGAGAGAAGTAACTTATCGAGGGTCACACCGGAGGTCAATGGCGCAGCATGGAGTAGAACCCGGGTCTCCTGATTCCCAGTCCGGTGTCCTATCCGCTAGATCATGCTGCTTATTGCCAGGGCCGGCTCTAGCTTTTTTGCTGCCCCAAGCGGCGAAGGAAAAAAAAAGATAAAGCTGCGATCAGCGGCACTTCGGCGTCATCTCTACCGTGCTGCTTCATTCTTCGGTGGCTGGTCCTTCCCTCCGAGAGGGACCAAAGGACCCGCCGCTGAATTGCCGCCGAAGACCCGGACATGCCACCCCTTTCCATTGGCCGCCCAAGCACCTGCTTCCTGCACTGATGCCTGGAGCCAGCCCTGCTTAATTCTATACTTGTTCTGCAGATGAAAAGAGGGCTTCCATCTCCAACACTATTAACACTTCACCAGCACTGAAAACTCAGTCTCAGGGACTCGGTTTTGGGTCTGTTCTCTTGGAAGCAACAAACTCCGCAGAGCACAGGCATGGAACTAAATTCATTTTTCTTATAATTCAGTAGTATTTTAATGACATAGTTTCTATGGATTCCCTGGTAAACTCAGTTCCATTACGAAGTTCCTGCTGCTCACATAGTTAGACCAATAGATGTAAATAATCCAACAGACAGTGTGAACTCTGCTTTGACAAGCTGTAGTACAGAACCCCATGCTTGCTTTTCCTTTCATCAGATACTCACTCTCCCTCCTTCTTCTATCGGCCACTGGGGGATGTAAAATGAAAAACTGCCTGATTGTGAATTATGTCAGTAAAAGTTTATATGCTACTAAAATGAAGTTATGGTACCTGGGAGCTCAGTCAACTGACAATGTTAAATGATACGTTTTAAAACTAGTTCTGAGATAACACCACAAAGGGAGCCACACATGCAGAGGTGAGGTGGTGCTGTTCTCCGACAGGCGGAGAGGCATCACTGTGCAAAACAAAGTCTGGAGAAGGATGAGGGAAAATTACTGTACTGATTACAGTTGATCCTTATTGATCCAGAGAGATCTAAAGGGGACTGCTTAGTGGAGCGAGAGATGTTTACAACCTTGAGGTATGGATGAAAGCGTATGAGGATGAAAGAGGAAAGCGGAGATCCTTTTTTCATTCCTTTGGTCACTCTCTCAAACTGAAGTCATTTCCTTCTCCTCCTCATTCTAATTAGGTTAAGTAGCTCTTGCAAACTGAGCTAGGAATGCCAACAGACAGCTTGGGTCAAATTAGGCTATTAGTTTTCAATGGCACACCTGCAAAAGGAAAAGTTATTTTTTTCTTATTCCCCTTTTAGCAAAGCCTTCTGGGGAAAAGCTGCTTTCTAATGCTGGAGGACTTCATATTGGAAATGGGGGAGTGAAGTGCTTTCTTGGTGATAAGCAGCCTGAGTTCCCAGTTAGAATAAGGGCTTGATACTGCCTGTAGAGTTTTGCTCCGATATTTTAGCTCCTCTGTCACTCTGTGCTTTCAGTTTGGTTTTGTGTGTTAACTATATTTGATCATCCTTCAAGAACTGAACTTCTGGAAATCCATTCTAACTAATGACTGGCTTCCTTCTGTGAAACCCAATCTCTACAGTTACCAAAAGCAAATCTGCTTCTGCAATTATGATGTGCACAGCATATCTGACAGGCAGGGGAAAACTTTTAAAGTATTGCAGTTACCCAAAATTCTTGAGGTGTTTTGGATTGTATGTGCATATGTGCCATTGTCCTTTACTTGATGGAATTTGAAGTGCTGAAATGTGTCATAAGCTCTATACTACCAAGAGGCCAAATGGTAGGGGTCTGTGCTTATAGAGTATTTACAAATAGCTATGGTGTGCAGCATAAAGAGGACCAGAAAGTCCTAGCTGTTGCAGATCCCTGGCCAGTATGTTAAACAACAAAAAGGCAAAGCTTCTTGTTTTTCCAGTGACTGGTGGATGGTGCTGCTGGAAGGCCTGAAGCACTTTGACTTTACCTTCTCAGTTATCCATTAGCACATTTCCCATTCACAGCAAAGTTTGAGAAATGTGGTTTTGTTCCAAACAGTGCGGGGCGGGAGAGGAGGAAGTAGAAAGAGAGTGGGACTTGCTGGACAAGAAGACTGGATCTGGGTGCTGTGTTAGGGAGACTGCAAATGGCTGGGTCAACAGGAGGGAGACTGAGATTGCATGAGGAGCTACAGAGAGACTTGGAGTGGCTAGGAAAGGAGACGGGGACTAGGAACCAGTGTGGCAGGAAAGGAGGGGAGGAAGGAGAAGAGGCACATCTGACAAGGAATTGGCGTTGGGGGCGAGAACTGGGACTTGCTGGACAATGAGCCTGAGACAATGAGCGGGGCGGGGGGGACGGACACTGAGGGTGAATGAAGAGTTCAGGGACAGAGACTGGGACTGGGAGCCAGTTAGGGCAGGAATGTGAGCAAAGGGGAGTGGCTGGATGCCAGGGTGAGGGAAGAGACAAATTGGATGAGGTGTGTCATTCTGAAACTCTCTGGATAAGGAGACTGCAGTGGATTTAGGGGTAGACTGGGGTGAGACTAGGATTTGCTGGGCAAGGAAAGTGGGACTGGGATGAGACGTCTGAGGAGTGGAAAGTGGAAGATATTAATAATTTTTTCTCAAGAGCAGGGTTTAATAGGGTGCCATAAATAAGGCCTGGAGGCACCTATTGCTCAATGAGAAAAAAACAAAATGTTGGATAACTTCTCACAAAGTGGGCACCATTCATTCTGCGCACTCAGTGAGTGTCCTGTGGAAAAAATAGTATGTGAGCATGTAATTAAAGACTGCATCATAATGCATATACACATGAGGTTTAATTAAGGTTGTATGGGCAACCTTATTTCTGCATTTCCCAACTTTAAAATGCTTGACTTTGCAACCTTAAATATGTTCGATTTAATGTAGATTTTGTGTGTGTGATACAAGTATAGAGAAGATGATCAGAGAGCAATGTTCAGGGTGCTAAGTAGAGACCTGGGTTCAATTCCCTCATCCACCATAGATTCCTTTGTGACTTTGGATATGTAATTTAGTTTCTCTATGCCTAAATTACCCATCTGTAAAAGGGTACAATAGATGTGTTAAAGACTGTAAGGCGCTCAGATACTGAGGTAATGGGGCTATATGAATATCTATGATAGAATTCAAAGCCCCCATCACTGTAGGATCTATGTGATCTTACACAAGCTTATATTTCAGTAACTTATATGTGACCTACCTCCTAGCCAGTTGAATAAACTAACACTGCTTCAAATATTTGCTTCACTAGGCAATTGGTTCCCAAACTTCCTAAATGAGGGTAACTTGGAGAGATTCTACTTCTTCTTGGCTTCATTAATGGTGGTGAACACCTTGGGGTTCTGGACCATTTCACACAGGTAAGTACCAGAAAATGAGGATCTGACACTTCACTAGTGTGTGTAGGATTTCTCATTAAAATTACAAGTAAACCTTATAACAAAGCAGTGCTGACTGAGCAGCCTAGAGGTAGTTCATTGGATTACCATGTAGAAGGTCAGAGTTCAGGATTTTCTCTCCCCCCCTTGGAGAGAAGAGGCTTGAAAGTACTTTCACTGGGATAAGATTAAAAACAAAATATACATCCTTTGTCCCAGTTGTTGAAGGGGTCTTAAAAAGCTAAAGTTCTGTGAAGAATGCTAACACTAAAGATGGAAGGGAACTGTTTAGGGGAATGTAAGCATAATTGGATGGAATAGAGCAAAGGAATGCATAGGGAATATTTCCTGCTTCTCAGCTGTATACTAATGTCAGCTAGACTCCCTGGTGGAGATGTTGGAATGACTCAAGTCACTCAAATGCAGGAATCAATTCTATATTGCCAGTAGGCCTTACATTATATAATCTGGGGGTTCCCAAACTGTGACCAATAGGACCACCAATAATGTTTGCAAAACTGTCGGGGACATGGTGCTGTCTCTACCTCCTTGTTTCCAGCTGCTGAAACATGTTAAAATCCAAAAATACACTAAATACATAACTAATATTTTCCCTGTAATCAACAGTTGTCATAGGGATGCTATTCAGTCCCCAACAGAAGGACAGGCAGCCCACACCATTGCAAATGGGAAGGGAGGGGTCCAACATGAGGGGAGGGGATAGCTCAGTGGTTTGAGCATTGGCCTGCTAAACCCAGGCTTGTGAGTTCAGTCCTTGAGGGGGCCACTTAGGACTCTGGGGCAAAATCAGTACTTGGTCCTGCTAGTGAAGGCAGGGGGCTGGACTCAATGACCTTTCAGGGTCCCTTCCAGCTCTCTGAGATAGGTATATCTCCACATATTTATTTAACAGATAAAGTCTCTCTATTAAAATGTGATTCACACTATTAAAAACATCAAGAACCCTTCAGATAAGCTAAATTAACTTTGCTAATTTTAATTTCTATGATTCTTCTGCTGGAAGGCTGGTAGCTTGATATGGGCACTAAGTATTCTTGAAGTGAATACCTCTGAGGGAAATGTGCTTCTAGTAACAGGGCCTGATTAAAAATCTGACTTGTTTTATTACAGATTTCCCTAACTTTGCAACACCAAGGACCATGCTGGCATCTTGCCAACCACATAAATGCCATATCTAATCCAAATCTGAATTTATACCACGAGGCAGCAACTAGAGGGTTAGCTCTGGACTATATTTTTTACTCAGATTCTTGCAATGGATAGATCAATTTCATCTCTGTGTACCTCAGTTTCCCTCATATAAAGTGAAATATTATTATCCACAAGTTCAATGAAGTGCTTTGAGGCCCATTGCTGAAACATACAAGTACGAATTATTCAAAAAGTACTATATTTTCCTACATGTTAATTTATTTCATGCCTGTTCCTTTAAATGATCAAGACTATAAACTACTGCCTAGTTTTTCTACAGCACTTTTCATCAGTAGATCTCAAAGTGTTCAATATCTTCATTAACGATCTGGAGGATGGTGTGGACTGCACCCTTAGCAAGTTTGCAGATGACACTAAACTGGGAGGAGTGGTTGATACGCTGGAGGGTAGGGATAGGATACAGAGGGACCTAGACAAATTAGAGGATTGGGTCAAAAGAAATATGATGAGGTTCAACAAGGACAAGTGCAGAGTCTTGCACTTAGGACGGAAGAATCCCATGCACAGACTAGGGACCGAATGGCTGGGCAGCAGTTCTGCAGAAAAGGACCTAGGGGTTACGGTGGACGAAAAGCTGAATATGAGTCAACAGTGTGCCCTTGTTGCCAAGAAGGCTAATGGCATTTTGGGTTGTATAAGTAGGGGCATTTCCAGCAGATCGAGGGATGTGATCATTCGCCTCTATTCAGCACTGGTGAGGCCTCATTTGGAGTACTGTGTCCAGTTTTGGGCCCCACACTACAAGAAGGATGTGGATAAATTGGAGAGAGTCCAGCGGAGGGCAACAAAAATGATTAGGGGGCTGGAGTACATGACTTATGAGGAGAGGCTGAGGGAACTGGGATTGTTTAGCCTGCAGAAGAGAAGAATGAGGGGGGATTTGATAGCTGCTTTCAACTACCTGAAAGGGGTTCCAAAGAGGATGGATCTAGACTGTTCTCAGTGGTATAAGATGACAGAACAAGGAGTAATGGTCTCAAGTTGCAGAGGGGGAGGTTTGGTTGGACATTAGGAAAAACTTTTTCACTAGTAGGGTGGTGAAGAACTGGAATGGGTTACCTAGGGAGGTGGTGGGATCTCCTTCCTTAGAGGTTTTTAAGGTCAGGCTTGACAAAGCCCTGGCTGGGATGATTTAGTTGGGTTTGGTCCTGCTTTGAGCAGGGGGTTGGACTAGATGACCTCCTGAGGTCCCTTCCAACCCTGAGATTCTATGATTCTATGAAGTGCTATTATCCACATTTTACAGATGGGAAAACTCAGGCATAGGGAGGGAAGTGACTAGCCCAAGGTCACACAGCAAAATCCCAGCAGAGCAAATCCTTAAAAAGGAGGGTCATATTGCTTTGGTTTTTTTTATTTGCAGATACAGCAATCTGAATCAAGAATATGACCAAGGGTTCAGAGGAAGCATCCTTGACAAGAAACTTCTGCAGCATGAAAATTCTCCCAAGTTTTATGACAGTGTCCTACAATATTCTTCCACTTTGTCTCCTATGGAGACAGCCCTATAAAATTTTACCCTTAATTGACAGACCTGGCATCAGAGTGCAGTCTACCTGCTTTGTTGCAGTCAGTCATCTGGAATATTTTAATGAAACTGCCTATGTATTTACGAATGGCCTTAGCAATAATACCGATTTGTTGTTATATTTTTTACCAAGTACCACAAACAACTGCAAGCTTAGGGCCTGTCCCTGTAGCTGCTCCAGCAGCATAATTCCGGTTGCTGTCAATGACAGCTCCACAAGCAAAATGGCTACAGAGCAGAGCCTTTTAAATGGTGAGGGGAAACGTATAATGTGTTAACATATGTATTTAATTATGGCTTAAACCGAATAAAGTCACTTAGAAATTTGTTTAGCAAATCATTGAGTCACACATTTACATATAAACTATTTTAAAATCTTGTTTGGAGACACTAGATGGAACAGTGGGTTGGAACTCAGGAGCTTTGTGTTCTGTTCCCGGCTGGATGACCTTGGGCAAGTCGTTTCACCACTCCACACCTTGATTTTCCCCTCTGTAAAATGGGGATAATACTGACCTCTTTTGTAAAGCACTTTAAGAGCTACTAATGCAAAGCACCCTGTGCAAGAGTTAGGTGGTACTATTATAATTATTTAAATAACCCCAATTATTTTGCTCATCAGATGCATGCACAGGAATCACTTCACTCATCACCTCTGGAATACAGTAGCTGTTTAACAACCTCACCTGGCAAAAATACAATGGAGTTTTTAAATGTAAGAATGCTATATCCAACCCCCTCCCCCAACAGATTTGGAAATAACTCCCTACTTTGGAATTTGACATGTTGACAGTGAGGCTACTAATCATTCCCTTGTCAGCAGTGTCAGGGGATTTTAATGACTACAAGTAGGTGAGACCCTTTTAAAATCTCACTGGGAACATGAAACAGTTAGCTTCACAGTTTTCTTCCCTTAAACACTGTGCTGGGGGATTTGCTGTACAGGGTACATCTACACAGCAACAAACAAACAAAACCCCCACAGCAGTGAGTCTGAGAGCCCCGGTCAACTAATTTGGGCTTGTGGTATGGGGTAAAAATAGCCATGTAGTCATTCAGGCTTGGGCTGGAGGCTGGAGTCTGAAACCCCACGATGGGGGAGGACTTGCAGCCCCGGCTTCAGTCCAAGCCTGAATGTCTACACTGCTATTTTTCGCTCTGTGGCGCAAACCTGAGTCAGTTGACCCGAGCTCTGAGACTCGTTGCAGTATTTTTTGCTGTGTAGACATATGTGCCCGTAGTGGTTTGGAGGGAAGAGAACTGCCTTCTATAAAAGTGATAGGTTCTTTTGCAATAGGGCTTGCATCCAAGAACTGACCACATCTGTCACTGATGCTAGGCAGTGCTGATGCCAATCTGTCTGGAGTGTTATCCAGAAACACAGCACAGGTTTGTAATATAGATATTCCCTAGATATCTTTTACCCACAATACAAAGGTGATACAAACCTATAAAGATGATTATCATATTTAGTTAATTATAACTTTTCCACTGATACCTTACACAATATAGCTGGTAAGATTCATTGCACTTTTATAATGATGATGGGCAATCTCTCATTAACAAGTTTGATCATCTTCCATGGGAGTTATGGGTCCTCAGGTGGCTAATGAGGCCAATCCTTGAACCACAAGTTCTATTACAATGAGGGCAGATGTTTGCAGGCTCAGCAGGAGGGCCATTGACCATGACTGGAGACCAGTCTCTCCTTCCTCCTGCGCCTCTTGTCCACTTCAGCTTGTCCGTGAGCAAGTTGAAAATGCAGGCGACCATCACATAAGACTTCACTCCATATTAAGCGACCCTGGGCAAGTGTCTCCCAAGTGTCAATGTCAATATTACACTTTTTTAGGTTGTCCTTCAGCAAGTCCTTATAATGCTTCCGTTGTCCACCCACATTATGGTGCCCTTCTTTCAGCTGAGAGAATAGGTCCTGTTTTGGGAGGCGATGGTCTGGCATCCGGACAACGTGACCAGTCCAGCAGAATTGCTGATGGATGATCATTGCCTCAATACTGGTGGTCTTTGCCTCTTCTAGAACACTAATATTGGTGTGCATGTTTTCCCATTTAATCTTCAGAATCTTATGAAGGCATTGTTGATGGTGCCTCTCAAGGACTTTCAAGTGGTGTCTATAGGTTGTCCGAGTTTCGGACCCATACAGCAGTGTTGGGAGAATAACGGCTTGATAAACAAGAAGCTTGGTGTCTGTTTGAATGTCGTGATCTTCAAAAACCCTGTGCCCTAAACTAGAAAAAGCTATACTGGCACAGCTCAGAAGATGTTGAATTTCTGCATCAATATCTGCCTTGGATGAAAGATGACTTCCAAGGTAGAGGAAATAATTGACATTCTTCAGTGCCATTCCATTGATTTTGATAGATAGG
This sequence comes from Mauremys reevesii, assembly GCF_016161935.1. NCBI lineage: Eukaryota > Metazoa > Chordata > Testudines > Geoemydidae > Mauremys > Mauremys reevesii. The sequence continues at coordinate 246,649,240 of NC_052623.1, forward strand.
GCATGTAATACCTCATTTGGAGAAGGCTGATAGAGCACTTTAGTCTTCTTGATATTAAGAGTGAAACCAAGACATGCGTAAGCATCTGCAAACACATTCAAGATAGTTTGAAGATCTTTCTCAGAATGGGCAAAGATTGCATTGTCATCAGCATACTGAACAGCTTTCCATCCATTCTGTAAATGATTTCAATGCCAGCAGTAAACTTCACAGCAAGTAGGTAAAGAATGATGGCAATAAAAACCGCAAACATGGTTGGAGCGATGCTACAGCCCTGTTTGACTCCTGTTTGTACTTTGAAAAGTTCACTCTGGGAGCCAGTGCTGCTCAGAACAGTCACTTTCATGTTATCATGAAACAATTGAGGACATCGGATGTCCTGATAAATACATCAGTCTTAGAAAGTACAGTCCAGAGGGTACGGCGATTCACTGAATCAAAGGCTTTAGTTAGATCAATAAAAGCCATGTACAGTGGTCAGTTTTGCACCTGGCACTTTTCTTGTAGCTGCCGTGCTATGAAGATCATATCTGCAGTTCCACGACATGGTCGGAAACCATTCTGTGACTCCAGTAAAATTTCTTCTGACAGGGGCAGAAGGCAGGTTGCAAGGATCCATGTCAGAACTTTGCCTGCAGTGGCTAGGATGGAGATATCATGATAATTTCCACAATCCACGTTATCCCCTTTCTTGAAGAGGGTGACAATCAGGGCATCCCTCATTTCACTGGGTATCTCCTCCTTTATCCAGATTTTAAGGATAAGCAGGTAAAACTGCCAAATTAGCTCTGGTCCACCGCTTTTAAAGATTTCAGCAGGGATCCCATTTGGACCTTCTGCCTTGTTCTTCATCTGCTCATCCCTAAATGGTATCTGCTAACCTAGTGAATGGGAACCCGTTTGCCACTAGGGACTGGTCCCAGCAACTATTCAGCTTTCTACTACCATAGGTTAAGGTGATCTCTCTTTATGTCATGGGGTGGTGACCTGGTACTGATGAGCCTGGGTTCAGTTCCCGCTGATGAACACAGTGGCTATGTACGTATATATCTACAGTCTCCTATATATTCACACTGATGGGCTTCAAACTTTATGAGAACAGTTCATGACAGGAGGAAAAGTCTGACACCTGGTGGCAGTACAGAATGCATTCCAACTACAAATATCAAACTGTCTATTGTGATGGTGGATGTATCGTATCCCCTTCCCCTCACAAGGGGAAGAAAGTTAACTAACTCCCTGCAAAGGAAAGAAACCCTGCCACAGTCATGATGGGAGGAGCAAGCAGCTCAACTTCATTGATGGGGGCGGGGATGTGAAATGAGTTTTGGGAGGGGCCTTTCCACCCAGCAGCATCTCACTTGCATCCTGGACCTGGGCTGAAGAGGACCCTGTTTCTAGGACTGGGTAGGCTGCAGTAGTAGATTTGCTTTTGGCTAGAGGGCTAAAGAAGGGAACTATCAAAACAATAGAGATTCCCTCCCTCCAGAGGAAGGACTTTAAGGCAGTGGCCGTGCACCTGATGGAGAGGTAGGCTTGGTGTAAAGTATTGTTTACCCCTTCTTAGCCCAAGTGGTTATAAAAATTTGGGTTCTAGTGGATTCTTTACCTTAGGAGGATGGAATGAGATGTTTCTATGATTCAGTTCAGTTACTTATCATGAAGATACCTAAAGTCCTGTTTCCCCGAATGCAGCAGGGATGAAACAGGAGACAAGTTCTTTGCTCACAGAAGTTCACAACTCCAAGCCTCTTTCCAGCCAGGCAGCACTTAGCCCAAAAGCTCTTTCTAGCTTTCTTTCCTCAGGATCACACTAGCGATTCTTCTGTGGCTGTTTTTGGCTTTCTGCTGCTTCTCTTTCACCTTCTCTGGTGTTTCTCCCTGCCTATATCTTATATAGACACACAGCCCCACCAATCTGCCCTAACCTCTGCATTGTCTATATCAGTCCGTAGAAACCCCATAGGCCACATGGTTCCATTTCTACTCAAGCCTTGTCATGCGTCTGTGCTGTGTTTTGGCCGGTGGCTCCTGTTGTTTCAGCTATTTTATTCCATCAAGGAGCTCAATTGCTTTTTACACTTACCCTGAGTAAAAGACACCCACCAGCTTCAGCAAGGTTTAACCCACTGCATAATAGTATTTATACCATGCTTAGCATGATACTTGACAAACTAGCAGACAAGCTTCTAGGTGCTCGGGAGCTCATTAAACAAGAATACTGAGATTCTAAATCACCAAGAGTTATTGATCAGGTCTCCACTGCATGTGTAATTGCACAGCACTCTTCCATTGTTTTGTCCCAGCATGTACTGGATCAGTGTAAATGACTTTGTTGATTCAGTCTCATCTTTGGAAGAAGCCAAGTACTCTTCAAGGAGCTGGGCTGGTTAGTTACAAAGGCCAAGGGGGCAATGTAGGGGCGGGACATGCGAATGAGTGTGTAGAGTAACGTAAAGAGAAGCTCTGGAATGTCAACATAGCCTCTCTTTGCCCAGGATATTGTTAATATATGATAGTTTCTGGTAGGAAAAACAAATGTTAAGGCCCAGTTGCCTATGCTTGTTGTCTTATTTGATATTTGTACTGTACTGTGAGAAGTAAATCCAGGAATACGTACTCTAATCCTTCAATGCAAGAGTTCCAGTTCTGAAGCACGTTGTGAATGAACAACCAACTAGCAGAGGTTGTGCACTTAAGGGAATGGATCATTCCAGAAGTCTTGATTTAAGGGGTATGCTGTCTAGCAACCCAGAACCTGGCTACTCAAACAGTTGCTGTGTACACAGTAAGTAATATACCTAAATTCCATTTTAATATTCATGGATGTTGCTGGTTATCAAGTGTTCATCTAAAGGGTTAAATGTATATGGTGCAAAACGTAAAAAAGAGACCAGTTCTGTTCCAAACAATTTCCTGGGCACCACAGTTAAGGCGCAATGCGTGGGACAACATTTCAGGTAAGGGAGGGTGGAGAAAGATCCCTGATGAGGATTAGGATATCCATCTGTTAACTTTGCGTTGACGATAGAACACATGCTCCCTATTGGAACAAGATGCATTAAAAGAGCAATTTCACTTCCAGTGCCTAGCAACAATGTCATTGAGCACCTGCAATAGTTTAAACATTAAGTGTAATTGGCTTTGCTTGACACAAATCTGTAGTTTTGTAAATAAGAACAGTTCAGTTTCCATGTAATACCAATTAGCTGAAAGGAATGCTTTGTTTACTGAAGTCTGCAGCTTTGCAGAAGAAAGATAGAGTTGTTAAGGCTAAGTACTAGACTCAGAAGATATGGGTCCTATGCCCTGGCTCTGCCACAGATTTTCCATGTGTCCTTGGGTAAATCACTTAATCTCTTTGACTCACTTTCCTAATCTGTAAAATGAAGAATAATGTTCCTAGGTGTCTTGGGAGCTCTCTCCAATGATCTTTACAAAGAAATTTAAGGTCTTCAGGTGACAGTACTTTACCTTGGTAGAACACCTTCTTTTTGTCTGCTGTACTCTTACAATAATAAGTTGCACAAAGACTAGCAAAGTTCCCTGGCTCTGTCATGGGATGATTTTTTTTAATTGCACCTACTACTGGAGCTTGAAAATCTTCATGAATCTGCTAGAACCATTGTCTCTGTTCATGGAGTGATAGAAGAATGAGGGAGTGAGCTATCTGACCAGAAAATGGGTCTTGTTCTATTTCTGTTGGAGACCTAGGCTCTGGAAGAGAGGCTATTTAGAAGAAAGCTTTGCTTGCATGCCTAGAAGAGAACTGTATATTTTTTTAACTTCTTTGTATTTCCTTTATCTTCAATGTCTGAAAAGCCAGAAGCATCAACTTTCTAGAAACTACAACATTCACTGGAAGTTTGCCTTAGAAATGGGTAGGCATTCTTGCTTCACAAGAGGCACTTTCTGGGGCAATGTTTCCATTAGCATGGTTTCTTTTTTGTCACTAATGTAAGTCCACTTTAAAACTAATGCAAGGTACCTCACCATGCCTTTTTGTCATTAATCGAATGGAAATTATCACTTCTCTTCTACTCTTCTGTCTGTAGCAACTCTTGATTTGGAATTACTATTCCATTTGCCCAGCCCCTTTAATCCTTTTTATTTTAAAAGGCCGATTCCACCTGTGACTGCTTCTCTAAGTATAGCTTTCCTTGATTCAAAGAAGTTTTCTATTTCTATTGCATGATTTACACAATATATTTGTACTGGCACATGGTAAAGCCTTAAAGACGACCTGCACATTCTTACTGTACACAATTCTCTCGGCTTTACCAATATATGGTAGCAAGACTAAAAACCATTCAACTAATTAAGCTTTTTTTTTTTTTGCGGGGGGAAGATCCTGAGATTTCTAGGCCTACTGAGATTGCAGGCTGCTCCATGTTATAGTGTGGGGTGAGAGCACTGTATTAGAGCACCATAAGTATCATGTTATACATCCACCATATAGGTTGCACAAAAAGGTCTTTCTTTTTAAAAACCATGTGACCTAGTGGCTTTTAGTTACCTCCTGTTAAGATTAAAACATGTTGCAATATATTAAATACCAAAGTGACTAGAGATTGCTGGAGCTGGATCTAACCTCTTCCAAAGTTAAAGGTTTTGGGTAGAACTTTTTGCTGCAATTTGAAATATGCTGGTTCAACAAACATTTCACAAAAAAGTACCGGTTTCCACTTAACTTTTTTTATGAAGGTTTTAGAGAGAGTGCAAGAGGCAGATACTGTAGCCTGGGAGCTGGGGTACTGGTTTGGGAGGTGGGAGATCCTGGTTTAAGTGCCTGTTCTTTCTAATCTGGCATGATCTAGAAGGAAAAGCTCTGCTCTGAATCAGGCAGAGCTGAGATTTGAACCTGGGTCTCCTGCATTCTAGACACAGATAGACACACACAGGCCTCTCTCTGAAGAGAATGCTGTTTTTTGTGAAAACATTTGAAAGGTTTTGGTTTTGTTCCAATGCAGAATGAAAACAAATCTCAAAACCTCAAAAGTTGCCATGAAATGGAATTGTCATCCTCTGGTTAGCTCTAGTTTTGGGCCTATATGACACCTTTTATAAACAAACAAAACACTACAATAACTTACTGCTATGGGGTGTCTTCATGTGTTTGGCAATACATTTCTCTTGCTGCTATTATGTCACCAGCATTGCATTAGCAGGATCAGCAGTGAGGTAGCAACTGGAGGACTGCAGAAGTGTTTACGTAAAAATGCATTGTAGTCTCTTTCAACCTAGCTATTGGGGTGGATGAGAAGGTAGGGTTATGACACTTATTGCAGTGAAATTGGCTTTCTGGAAATAATGTGGCTAAAGTAATAACCAATCTCCAAAAAAGAAGGCTGTTTGCCTTAGTGTAGTTGAAAAGAGGAGGAAGCAAACTGAATCACAAATTCATTTACAAAGCAAAACACTAGATTGTACATAAACTGAAAATTTGAACAGACCAGGGCAAAAATTCTGTTTTTTAAACTCTTTTGATTTCAATTGAACAAGCAATACTGGTGATTCCAAAATTCAGTGTATCAGTATGTGGAGCTCTTTTCTACTGTCCTTGGATCATTTGTTTTGAAGTATTTGATGCATATGATGGAAAACACATCCCCAGTGGTGGAGACATGTAAGACGCTGAATAATAGAAAATGGTGCTTGTGTCCTGGAAACAGGAACACAGAATACAATGGAATAAGGAGACTTCACTGAAGAAATCCCAAAGGTGCAGATTATGTAGATATTGCAAAAGGAAAAGGTAGCTTCCACAAGAGGGAAATCACAATTCTATTCCCCTCCCACTCCTTTCAAATGACTTTGCTGAGAAAGTGATACCTTGTTAAAAATACTTATCGTTTCATTGTAGAAAAGTTTGGTGTTTTGTATTTTGGCATTTTTCAGGTATTGTAGCATTTTACTGCAGCGCATCCAACACTTTTATTTCTGTAACTGATACTTGAGCTCCTACAAACATGCATACACATGCCTCACAGAAATTTTGTTTCAGAGAAAAAAGTCTTGATGTTGTGGGAATGAAGTATTCCAATTTTTTGTTTTGAATTTTTAATGTTGTATGATATACTTTTTAAAGAGTCCAAATCAAACAAAATATTTGCATTTATCAAAAGGAAACGTTTTGATTGATTGTCAGAAGAATTTTCTTTCACGGAAAATTTTGAAATTTTGGGGTTCCATCTGCATTCTGAATGAAGCCAGATTTCAAAAATCTCAGAATTTTTCACAAAATCAGAATTTCCATACTCCACACAGTTCTCATTATGGGATCTTTGGGTGAAAGTAAGGAAGCTGCATAAGGCCATGATATGTGTGTTATTGGATGTGTATACGTTGAGAGAATGGACCTGAGTGGTGCCCATTTTGGGAAGTGATTTCTGGGCAGGATGGCGCAAGACTGCATTGAGACTGTGGGAACTAAGAATTCATTCTCTTGTTGGATTAAGGGAAAGTTTACAGACCAGAGTCCTGTGTTCCATCCTTTGGAACAGGATAGTCATGTTAGCTGACGGTCTGAATTGCATCTATTAGGGTTAAGATCTATTAGTGCGAGAGTGTGAACATGTAATGGATGAATGTCTCATATCTGAAATATATAATGGGAAGAGGGTTCTACAGATAATAATGCTGGCTGAAGTATTTATAGTGAATTCAGCACATTTTTTTCTATCTGTGAATTACCTTTTAACCTTTATCAGAGAGGTAGCCGTGTTAGTCTGGTTCTGTAAAAGCAGCAAAGAATCCTGTGGCACCTTATAGACTAACAGACGTTTTGCAGCATGAGCTTTCTGGATGCATCCGACGAAGTGGGCATTCACCCACGAAAGCTCATGCTGCAAAACGTCTGTTAGTCTATAAGGTGCCACAGGATTCTTTGCTGCTTTTAACCTTTGCATATTTTGTTCATCATTTGATTAATGGTTTATGTGAACTATTCTCTGCCATTATTACTTTGAATACATATTATAAATAGTGTATGATTGGTCAGCTAAGTCACATGATATTGCTACTCCTTTCTGACCTGTGCAGTTAGCCAAAATTCAGGTTTCTGCAGGTTCTTTCTGTTAGGAAGAGAGAAAATGATGATGGAGTCAGGTATTCCTCTGCAATCCTGTTGTTTACAAAGAATGCAGTTAATATCCTGTTTCCCTGAACACTGCAGGAATCAGATGGGGCACAGACCAAGCCCCTTTCCAGCTGGCACTTAAACCAAAAGCTCTCCCTCTACATTTTTTTTCCTTAAGACATGTTCCCAATGGTAGTTCTAGCTGTGTCCATGACTTTCTGCTGGTGCTGTCTCTGATTCTCTGGTGCATCTCTTTGACTCTCTTACACTTTTTTCTGTCACACACACCTGTTGTTTCAGCTTCCATAAATGGACTTAATGGTTTCTTACAACTATGTTAAATAAAAAGTGGTGATTACCCCACCAGCTTTGAGGAGCTTTAACCCAACCTGTAACAATATCATTTCTGCTCTCCAGTTTTGAATGGCTTCTAAAATCACAAAGAGCTTTCAAGCTAGCAACATACATACTTGAGTACTATTCATATACTCACTAGCGTTCATGACACATACCCTTTCCACAAACATTTGCGCATCCTGGAACACTCATGGAGGGTGATGTAAGAGTCCCAAATAATCAGCAAAGCAAATTTGTGGTTTAGTCAAATGTTTGTGAATACCTTTCTGAGGTATCCACACAACTCTGGTAATGAATGAAGCATGTGGATCCTTTAGAAATACTTAGAAACAGTGGCCCAATTTAAATTATTTATTGAACACTGAAACACAAATTGCACATTAAATCCCCAAGCTTCGGGGGGCGGGGGGAAGAGTGTCTCTCTGGCAGGTCACATAACACCAGTCACTCAAATGTGTAGTCAGTGGTACCCCTGCACATACGTAACGTAAGTAAGGCTGCTTGACACCTCTGAGAATATTTCTCATGTTAGATCTGTGGTAAATGAGCACATGGTCCAGAATAATTAATGGTAACACTTCAGTCCTTTTTGACAGAGCTGTGTTGCTTATGCAATTTGCGCTGGTCTGTCTATTTAACTGCAATCAGCCATGCCTGAAAGACAGGAAAGAACAAGATGGACAAGTGTGTCAGTGAGTGAACCTCTTTGCCGTAATTAGAAATGCACAGGGAATAAATTATCCTCTAATTCAAGCTGTCCAGCTCACGCTAATAATAACAACCCAAGAAGCAATCTGTTTATAAAAATCAAACTACATTTGTGAGAACGTTTCCTGCAGCATGAATCTCATCATGTAGCATTACGTCAGTTTATCATGTATAAATGTCTTTATCAGTGCAGTTTCTGTCTGGAAGACATGTTGATTTTGTAGATGACTTTGTTATTGATTACTTAGATCTAGTCAAAATTACCCTGGCCAGAGGATTCAGAGCTAAACATTGATCCTCTGGGCTAGCTTCTCTCCTGGTCTAATTTAATTGAGTTAATTGACATTAGATCAGGGATAAATTTAATAAAATTAGAGCATGGGTGACTTGGCCTAGGAAGTTTGTGCTCAGTAGACTCCTTTATACTTCGTTCTTCTTTGTTCCAACCACTGAGGGGAAGGGTCATTTCTGTGGAGGATGGGAGAGCAGTCTGTTCTTTTTAATGTGTCCCTTCAAAGCACTTTTCATGTGAGGCTCTCTTTGTGCTTTAGAAATATTGGTAAAGTTGACCTGGTAGCACCCCTATGAGGTCAGTTGGTATTATCACCATTTTACAGAAGTGGAGATTTAAGTGAATTATCTGGGCTATTGTGTGTCAGAGCTGGTGGCAGAAACCAGATCTCTTGTCTTCCAATTCCTTGCTTCAGCCCCAGGACCAGCTTTCCTCCACCAAATCAGATGAAACTGCATAGACTTTTGGCACAGTCTATAGACATCATCCTGATGCAACCATGTTTGGTTCACAGGGAGCTACATCGGTGAAAATGCTAGAGATAAACTGAACCAAAACTCTGCATAGGAGCATGCCTGAACTTCAGGGAAATTAGCCTTCGAATCTTAACGTTAGGGCTCAATGTTGTCTCTAAAGGGAAGAGATATAATTTCATAGAAATAGATTATAAGGGCCAGACGGGATCATTGTGATCATCTAACTTGATCTCCTGTATAACACAGGCCATAGGACTTCCCTGAATTAAAGCTTGTTTGAACTAGAGCATGCCTTTCAGAAAAACATCCAGTCTTGGTTTTAAAATTGTCTGGCAAAGAATCCACCACAACCCTTGGTACGTTGTTAACCTTTACTATTAAAAATTTGCTCCTTATTTGCAGTCTGAATTTGTCTGGCTTCCAGCCATTGGATCTTGTTAGACCTTTGTCTGCTAGACTGAAGAGACCTTTATTATCAAATTTTGTTCCCCATGTAGGTACCTTTACACTGTGATCAAGTCACCATTTAGCCTTCTCTTTATTAAGCTAAACAGATTCAGGGAACTCTATCACTGTAAGGCAGATTTTCAAATTCTGTAATCATTCTTGTAGCTCTTCTCTGAACCTTTTCCAGTTTATCAATATCCTTCTTGAATTATTGACAGCAGACCTGGGCACAATATTCAGTAATGGTCACACCAGTGCCAAATACAGTGGCAATATAACTTCCGTACCCCTTCTCGATACTCCCACTGTTTATTCATGCAAGATTGCGTTAGTTCTTTTGGGCCACAGAGTTGCACTGGGAGCTCATGTTCAGTTTATTATCCACCATGGTTGCCAACTTTTTTATAGAGTCCCCCATCTTGCAAGTATGGCCTATGTTCTTTGTTCCTAGATGTATAATTTTACAATTGGCTGTATTAAAATGCATATTGTGTCCAATTTACCAAGCAATGCAAATTGCTCTGTATCAGTGACCTCTCTTTCATTATTTACCACTCCCCCAATGTTTGTGTTCTCTGCAAATTTTAGTGGTAATAACTTTGTTTTCTTCCACATCATTGATAAAAATGTTAAATAGTGCAGGGCCAAGAGCTGATCCCATTAGACTGGTCAGGGTTAGGGTCCAAGATACTGGAAAGTGGGAAATTGGGTTATGGGTGACATGTTCATCCTATTCGGTATTGCAACTATAAGAATAACAGCTAAATGTCTTCCTCCTCTGAGTTCAGTGCCAGAGAGGGAGACTGAGGACAGGTCTACACTACAGAATTACTTTGGTATAACTACGTCATTCAGGGATGTGGATTATTCACACCCCTGAATTATGTAGTTTTACCGATTTAAGCACTGGTATAGATAACACTGTTGTCCACTCTATTTAGGGCACCCTGCCTATCCCCTACCAAGGGCTCAAGGTGTGACCCAATCAATTTAGGCACCCCTACCCTTTGCCTTCCAAGGGCTCAGGGTGTAAGGCTCCTATGCTTACCCAGGGGACTCAGGAAGAAACATGGTCCATTTAAGTACCTACCCTTTCCCTCAGGACTCAGGGCTCTATGGGTCTGCAGAACCTTTTCCCAGTGAAAGAGCCTTACATAGTTGTGCTCTAAACATCTATTTATTAGCAACACACAGAGAATAAATATACCAAGCAAATCTCTCATGCTCACCACTCCCAATATATAGGCAAATTTCACCCCATGTCCATTCAGGATCCACTCATCTGGGGGTTCCTGGTGATGCCTCTGCACGTCATGGTCATGCAGAGGGGTCAGAGTTCCAGCAGCTTGATGTTGAGCTGCAGTCCAGAAATGGTTCCCAAAGAGCATTGCTTTTCATTTACATTATATAGGTACAACTAGCTCCCTTCTTCAAATCTACTAAACCTATTACATTGTCCCACACTCCTAAATAACAAAAATGTTAACCAATTACACACTGGCACCTGTGTCAGGTGCCAGTGTGTTTTCCTTCCTGCCCAAGTTTTTTACATTTTATCTTTGATGCCCAAATTGTAACTTAGTTGTAACCTGCTCTGTTTATGCAGATGGTCAGCATAAAAATGCTGGTCTGAGCTTATCTTACCATTTATTGAGTCTCTTTCTGTATCCTCCCTAATTTTTCCCAGTGCCTGGGTGTCTCTACTTTACAGCCTTGGTGGTTATAACACTCGTTAGGAACGTTCCTCAGGTGGGGGAGCTTTATCAGCAGCAGAACATTGTTTTTTTCGATTTTAGTGGTGAACTCCCCAAGTTTCAGCCAAGGCTGTTTTAACTTGGGGGAAGGGGGAGTTGATCAGGTCTCAGGCCTACAGTGCTATGTCAGCAGGAGCGCTTCTCCTGCAGATATAGGTACTGCCAGAGGCGGCTCCAGGCACCAGCACACCAAGCGCATGCTTTGGGTGGCAAGCCACTGGGGGCGCTCTGCCAATCGCCGCGAGGGCGGCAGGCAGGCTGCCTTCGGTGGCTTGCCTGCGGAGGGTCCGCCGAAGCTGCAGGACCAGCGGCCCTCCACAGGCAAGCCGCCGAAGGCAGCCTGCCTGTCGTGCTTGGGGTGGCAAAATGCCTAGAGCCGCCCCTGGGTACTGCCTCTCACACAGGGGAATGAACCACTCTGACTGGAAAGCTGTCTCCCATCAGCTTAAGTGTCTTCAGGAAAGTGCTAAAGTGGATGTAGCATTTTAAGTGTAGACCTGTCCTGAATTTCAGAGACAGCTTGAAACTACTGAGCCCCAGAAGCATCTAGCCCAAGTGGTCAACTGTTTTTGCTCCTGAGCTGGGCCCTGGGTCAACATAGTATCTGGTAATAGACTATATGGGCCTGATCCTGTTGAGTGCTCTCAATTGATTTCAGTGGGAGCTGAGAGTGCGTAGAGGCCTGCAGGAGGGTACTCAACACCCAGAAGACCCTTCCAGAGTTACAGTAAGAGTGAGAGAATTAGCCTCATAACATGGAGTCTATAAACCTGAATGCACTGTACACACTTTAAAATTGGGAAAGTAATCAGGGCCTGGGATTAGATTTGTTACTTATCCTCCTTTAGAGCCAAAAAACATAAAGAAACTGCTCGAAATTGGAACAGCTGTCATGAAGCATCTCTGACATTTTTAAGCAATCTGGGATCTTTTGGATGAAGAGTCATGATAGTAACTGTTTTTCTGGAATGCTCAAATATACACATGAATTTTCTCTGTTGGACAATGTACCTGAAAAGAGAATACTAAACACAAGCAGTCACCCTAAAAAGTACTCATTGTTGCCTTGGCGAATAGCTTGCTAGCTGCAGTATTTCTTACACTAAGTGTGTGTAGCAAGGCCAGATTCTGATCAGGAAATTTATAGAGGTACAGTTTAAGCAACCAAATGCTCTTTCCAGGGCCTCTGGTTTATTTACAGGTGTCTCTTCAAACAAAACAGTACAAATTAGAAAAGTCACTGGCCATTAATTCAGAGCAAATAATTTATTCAAATGCAAAACATGAAATCGTCAAATTAAGTCACCATTACAATTTATTCATGTTCATTTGCCCCCCACAAAAAAACCCACCTTTCTCTGAACAACTCAGCTTGACTGTCTGAAATATGGCATTTGTACTGTCAGTTACCATCCGTAAGTCATGTTTCTGTTCCCTGATTGGTAACAGCACAAATTGCAAATTTAGACCAGAACAATCAAATGCTCAATTAGACATTTGTTTTCCATTACTAATCAAGCTTCAAATCCATCCTCGCTTGTATTTGTGCTACTAAAGTTTTTCACACTCTGGTTCTCTGATACCCAAAGGGAATTCCTGAGCTCACTGAAGGCCATGGCAAAACTCCCATTGACTTTAGTGTGGCCAGGATTCACTGTTGGGGCTTGTCTTCACTTTGGGCTCAATTGGCGCTGCTGCGATTGATGCAGCGGCATCGATTTAGATGGTCTGGTGAAGACACGATAAGTCGATGAGAGAACATTCTCCCATCGACTTCAGTACTCCACCTCAACGAGAGACGGTAGCTATGTCAACGGGATAGCGTCTCCTGCCGACGTAGCGTGGTGTAGGCACCGGGTTAAGTCGACGTACTTTACATCAACTTAAGTTACGTAACTTAAGTTGCGTAACTTACATTGACATAAACTAGTGTAGCCAAGGCCTGGTTGCTTAGCTTATGTCCACACTTCGAGCAGAGGGTGTAATTTCTGGCTCGAAAAGACATATCCGAGTTTAGAGCTAGGGCACTAAAAATAGAGTATAGCAGGAGAGGCTAGCTGCCCCAAGTAGGTGCCTGTCTGAGATGCTAGGCATCTCATTAGCCCCCTCCCCCTGCTTATGCCGCTGTGACTATGCTCTGTTTTTAGAGTGCTAGCTCAGTCAGCTCCAAAGTAAATATACCTCCTGGAGCTGGGACGCTCACCTCCAGCTCAGTGTCAGCGTACCCTTAGGGTACATCTATGCTGCTGCAATCAAAGGTGTGAGCTCTGCTCAGGTAGGCATACCCATGGTAGCTTCAATCTAGCTGATACAGGTAAGAATAGCAATGATGCTGCAGAGGCAATGGCTTCTGTGTGGACTGTGAAAGCCCTCCTGGCTACATATTCGTGTTGCTAACCTGCACTGGGGTCCATGCCACCACGTCTTCACTGCTATTTTTAGCTAGAGTAAAGCTACCACAAGTACGCCTGCCCAAGCTGCAGTCACACTTTTGATTGCAATATAGGCATCCTCTCAGTGGTGGCACTTTCTCTCTTTCCTCTTTGTTTCCAGACACGAGCAGGAGACTAAGGGCAAGTCTATATTACTGTGCTACATCGGTTGCTGTAGTGCCTCTGGTGAAGACATGCTATGCTGATGAGAGAGCACTCTCCCATGGGCATAATTACTCCACCTCAATGAGAGGCAGAAGCTATGTCAGCAGGAGAACGTTTCGCACCGACATAGCGAGGTGCAGACACCGCTTTAAGTCGATGGAACTTACATTGCTCAGGGGGATGGCTTTTTCATACCCCTGAGCAATGCAACTTACATTGACTTAAGAGTGTAGACAGATGAAGAGCAGAAGTCAACAGAAGTAACTAAGCATTTAGTGCTACTATGGACATTAAAAATAATACTATGGACATTTTTTGTGTGAGCAATTGCTACAGTTGCCGCAAGGATATTATTAAATGCCTAGCAGACGGGAGGTAGTCTCAATGATATTGAGTGAGAGGGGGTAGGCAAGCCTGTTATTAAGATATGGTCCATACTTTGAAAAAGTCTGATATGCTGGTGCTAACAGAGCATGACAATGTACACAAGGGAATATAATTGAAATGAAATTTGCTTTTGAATGACCATTAGTGGGAAATTCTGCCCTCTCACCTCCAAACACACTCATGCTGTTCTCTCAGCCCTTCTTATAGCAATAGATAAAGCACTAACTTTCTTCACTTTTGACAAAACAATCCTGGCTCACTTTTTTTGTTGTTGTCACATGGCACCATAAACCAAAACTTCAGATCCCTATATCCCCACACAGCTTAACACTGTCCTGTGAGTCTTTTTTTCCCCAGAAATTATATGAAAACTCCTATTATCTTTGCGTTGTAATAATAATTTTTATCCTTACCACCACGCCCCCAACAGCATTTTGTTCCTGAGGTCAGCACTGCTCCTACACTGCACCAACACAATTGTTTCCCTCTGTGTTCATCTCCCCTTGCATTCCTTACCTCAGAGATCCCCTGCAGCATGAGAGAAATACCCTGTGTTTCCATCTTTCCTTCCCCTCTGCATCATTATAATATGTCCCATTTTGCCCCCACTCTGTTCTGCTCTCCAACCCAAACATTCTTGAGAGCACTTGCTTTCCCAACTCTTTCATGTACTCTGCTACCCAAGCTTGTTCTGCACTGTAATATTACAGAAATTCCCCAACTCTGAGCACTGGAGAAGGACTAGAAAAATAAGCAAACATTATCTGTAGGATTTGGTATAGAAGAGCATCTTTTCAGTGATTGTAGTTTTCAGGTCTCTTCTATCTGTAAGGGGTGACCAAAGCAATGTTTCCAACAAAACCCAATGCAGTGGCACGCGCTCACTACTCTTTGTCGTACCGCTTCTTTCTGTCACTGCCAATTAAGTGATGCCTCAGCTGCATTTGAGGAACAGTGGGGACATCCAGTGGTCACATGGGTTAATTAATTGCAGCAGAATCCTTCAGCAAGCTTAGGGTTTCCAAGTGTTCTTATCTTCCTAAGGATACATTTGACTTGTTTTTCATCACAGATGATTCTGCTGTAAAGTGGCTGACAGAGATTGCTTTTGGGTTTGATTTCTTTCTTTGTAGATGTGTGCGCATTGTGTAAGTTATACCTACCAGCATTTGAAACCAATAAATGGGGTCATATGCAGAAGAAAAGGGGACATCTTGTAATTGCAGTCTAAATCCAGGAGGTGCATTCTGAGGAGGGAGTGGGAAAAACTATAGCTATTTTGTTAAATGTAAAATATAGGAGCATTTGCTATGCATGTTACTCTTGTCTGGCTATTGGATGGCTTATGGGGAATGAGTCAGTGTCTAATGTACGCTTCACAAAAACTACTGTAAAAATTGGCACTAATTGACTCACTCATTAGCAGTCTCAGCAGAGAAAAAATTGACAACTCCCCTGTCGTAGTGTTGCCAACTCTTACCGTTTTTATACACTCTAAAATTACAAGATTTGCAATGAGAATCTAAGCTTTTTTTTTAAAAGTACATATTTAGCCCTTATGGTTATGGACAACCGCTTGAAAACATGAAGGGAATGCAACTTAAATGCTCAGAAACCAGGAACAAAAAGATCCCTGCCCATTTTTTTTAATATCATGATTTTTAAACCATTTTCATGATTTTTAGAGGCTGGACTTGTGATTTTTGTTGCTTGAAGCTGAAAATACAGCTGTCCTCTCACCTTTAGAGCTGCTTTTTCCTTGCCATGGTGGTGACACATGGCTGGAGCAACATGTGGGGGAAGCTTGTATGGCTTTTGTTTCTTGTCTAAACTGCTTCAATTTCCAGAGCTGTTAACCTGACAGCTTAGAGAGGAAGGAGGATTCTCATAGTGAGGGTGTTAGCCTCAGCGTCAGGAGACCAGCATTCAAGTCCTGGCTCTGCCATAGACTTCCTCTATGACCTTGGGCAAATCACTTAGTCTCTCTCTGCCTCAGTTCCCCATTTTTCCTCAGTAAAAAGGGATAACAACACTTCCCTACCTCTCAGGATTGTTGTGGGGATAATTATATTAAAGATTATGAGGTGCTCAATACTATGATAATGAGAACCAGAAAAATCATACTACAAAGATTTTTCACAAGAAATATCATTTATTTGAAATACTATATACGTCATGAGAGAGGTGGAGAGAGATGACAGTGGGGTATAGAAGTCTTATCGACATGAGTTTGTGATGACTTTGATAGGAGAGGCCCATGAGATATTCCTGTCTCCCATATGAGGCAGAGAGAGCATTTATATAAAACTACCCCCTACCGGGGTATCATGAGGCTGATACAAGATGAGCCACTCTGAGTTCTGGCCAATGATGGACCAAAGTCCTCCAGTCTTTCCTTGTTTTAATGATCATTTTCCATATCAATGCTGCTGCTGAGCTCTTTGCATGCCCCACTATGGGGGCGGGGGGAGATTAAAATGCATTGTGTACTGAGCATGGCAAGGCTTCAGCAAATCCTGTACCCTGTTAGGGAGTTCCATAGCATGGGAATGTGAGCCAAGAAAGCCCTGTGCCATTGGCTTATGACTTTTACCCTGTCAGTAACATTGTCTCAGTCGATTGTCAGACTCCACACTACCTCACCATGCGCTGGTGCAGCAATTCCTTCCCTGCATCCAATGGCAGCAGGAGAGACCAAATTACCAAATTGGCCCCTCCTGCTTCCTTTTCAGAGGAAGGATAATCTTTGGCTCCAGTCTTGGCTTCTTGGGCTGTGGGTCTTCAGATTCTGCAGAACTTCTAGCACAGAGGGTCATCGCAGCCTGTGTAGGGACTGCAGCTGGGACCTGGTATTGATTTTGCAGAGGGCAGTGGGGAGAAGGGCACGGTCACAGGTGAGGATGGAACAAGACTAGTCCTCAGAGGTTTTACTTCAGATTCAGCCCCACAAAATCCAGAATTGGTCCTGGTCACACCCATCCAATTTCCTTCTCCATTTCCTCCCTCTTCCTCTCCTCTCTCAGCTCCTAAGCCCTAGTCAGTCTAGTCACTCTCCAGGCCCTGAAGCATCTCTCCCCCCAGCTGCCAGAGATCCTCATGCTGCTTTCTCGTACTGCACAGCTGCTGCCCCCGGCCCAACCTATCCCCCTCTCTTCAGTTCTTCCCTGCCTCTAGCCTCATCTTCAGACATGTCCTGCTTTGTTACTGCTGGTTCCTAGACTGAGGGAGGAATTTGGAGCCAAAGCTGGGCAAACTAGGACCAACAATGGGAGGAAATGTGGAGTGTTGGGGAATAGAAGAGCACAACCTATCAGGCAGGTTGGATCTTTCTTTTTTTAAGAGCCCCATTCCCCCAGTGACCAGAAACTTCCCCTTCTCTCTAGTGCATCTCCCTGCCCCTCAGTGGCCTATGGAAAACTCTGAAAATTGGATAGTTTTAGTGATATCCACTTAAGAATTAGCCAGTTTCCAAAGAATGAATGAGTTATGAGCACAACTCTCGGAAAAGAGACACTGTAGATTGCAAGGAAGCCATGAGCACTCTCAGTATTTTCCCCTTAGCAAATCAAATCAAATCCCCAAGGTACCCTTAATTAGAGGTCACTCTTGAAAATTTGGGCCTAAGTGACTTAGTGGCAGAATTAGGAGTATAACCTGTCTCCTGCTCCACTGTTCTAGTAACTAGGCCACACTCCTTTCCCAAAGGAGTTGCTTCTGATATTGTGTGTTTTCAAACAACTTACAATAATATGCATTTGAAGTTCTTTCTATTCCAGTCCTGCCAACAGAGAAGTCTAACGACTATCATCAGTAGTGGATATTGCAAAGATATTTTTCTTTTCTTGAGATGAGCCGTTCCATTTTTTTGCTTGAAGTTTAACTTGATTATGCATTCATTAAAGAGGAGTGATGGCAATGATTAAACAAAAACATCTTTAAAATGCAGAGTTCATTTCAACCCATTTGGTTTTGTTACACACAAATTGGATTTGCATTGCATCCCGCACAGCAGGTACTCCACTTGAAATCAAAGACAGATGCTTTTATGGGATTAGAAAGAATATCTTGAGGAGTTGGGGGGGTGGCGGTGGAGATTGAGAGTTTGGGGTTTTTGTTTTTGTTTTTTTACTTTTTGTGTAATAACATTAAAATGAATAATGATGGCATTGCTGTTTTATCTATCTTGAGTATTATTAATATTATTGTTCACTTACAATTAAAAGGAAATGAGAGCCCCATTGTAAGTTGAGTTGTTGACAAAACAAAAATATTTAATTTTGGATTCCTTTTCTCATAAATATCTAACGATACCTGAAACTATTTGAATTTTAATTGTAAATGGCTTAGAATGAAAATATTTGACTGTTAACTGAATCATATCAAGTGAGGACATTGAAAGTTTAGTTTGAAATTAAGCATTAATTCAAATGTCTCCCCAAGAACTGACATTAGAACTTTAACCCATTCACTGTAGACATGAGGGGGAAGGTCTGTTAATTTTGCACGTTGTGAAGACATGTTCCTGAGACTGGGATCTTGTGTGATAAATAGGATCAAGATAATTCATTTTCTCTCATGGGGGAGCTCAAAGGAAAACTGAGATGTTCCAGGAAGTGACGCCAATGATTCAGAAGGTGCCATCATGTCGGATGACACTAAAACCAAGATCCTGACCGCTTCCTTAAAGCTCTTTCTGCACTTTTTACAAGAGTATGGCTATTAACCCTGATGCTGGCAATTACATTTTACTTACTTCAGTTGGACAATGGATTCTTTGTGTGATATAGAGCTGTTATGCACTGCTAAGCAGCTGCCATCTTTAACCCCTGAGAAGGCTTCAAAATAGCGATTCATCCATGAAGGACTGATCTGGCAGGCACTCTGCCCAGACATCCTGTTGACTGTAATAGCATTTCTGTGTGTGGTGCACTTGCAGCATCAGGCCCTTCTGGTCTGATTTTTCTAAAGTAACTAGTAATTTTGGATGATTTAATTTTTGAGTCTCTAATTTGAGACACCTTAAAGAGGCCTGACTTTCAGAGAGTGGGTGTTGACACTTTCTGAAAATCAGGTTTCTTTAAGGTGTCTCAGATTGGGCACCCAAAGCCGCTAGTTAAGCAGAAAACTTTGGCTGTAGTCTGTGAAGTGCTTTGTGAATCCTTTGGGATGAAAGATGCTATATAAATGTAGGCTGATTAGACCAAATACATTCCTGGTGTAACTACTGTGTATATAATGATCGCATTATTCTGGATACTCTGGCTTACTGTCACTTGCTAATAGCAACCTTAGTTACAAAAGTGGTTGCTAAACAACTTCCATAATAACCCCCTGATTTCATATGTTAACTTTCTGAAAGTCGTTTTTTGAATTGAAATATTTTATGTTTAGTCTTTGACTAAAGGTGTAAGTTAAAAAAAAAATTCCTTCACACAATTTTGAGACATGGGAGTGTGAAAAAATATCCTTCCATTATGAAAACAAAACAAAAACCCCGCTAGCCACACTTACTGGAATAGGGTCAAAATGGGAAACTTCACATCACTATAATTCAAGGAAGAAGAGACTGGAGGTAGAAGGAAGAGAAAGTGTGAATTATTATTTGAATTGCAGTAGTGCCCAAAGGCTCTGTTTGGGTTGAGGTTCAAACACAAAAGAAGACATTGTCCTTACCCCCAAAGAATTCTTAATGTATTTTGAAACCAGACAAAAGATACAACAATAGGAGAGATGATTTGAGAGGAGGCTGGTGAACAGGTGAATCATCATCATCGAACAGGGTAACAGTAAAATCACATGATTATCTATAATTTTTGTGCACAACCTGGTGGTTCCAAGCGGTTTGAATTCTTAGTAAGTTAATAGATAAATTTTTGTCAATATCAGCTCATCTGGCTTGGCCCTCAAACTAGCTATGGTTGGATAGACTCAGCTATTGAACTCAAACTCAATGGAGAGATTCCAACTGATTTCATTGGGCTCTGTATCAGGTCCTGATTTCTTCTAGGTCTTGCTTCACTGTGCATTCTTTCTGACTGACTTGACCAGGTAGTTAGGCAGGATCAGGGAATGCTGTTCAGAACAATTTGCATCTGGATTATTGAAACACATGGCGCAAAACTGCCAATACAAAATTGCTTTGATATTAAGGTCAGGAGAGTTTGAGGTGTTCATAAAATTGCAGATCCCATAATTAAAAGTTTCCTGAAATGTTTGGATCCAAAATTCTACCATATTGTGTACGTTTTCAATGAGTGATCACAGAAATAAGGTTCTGCATGAGACTGCATTCTGGTCACACCCATTTACCTCAGTGAGGTTTGGGCATCAAAGCCTAAGTGTGAATGCTAAATTAGTTATGGGATGTTAACTCAGCCACATTACACATCTATCTAGTACTTCTTCCTCTTCTTGTTTTCTGGTCAAATATGTAACTTAACATACTACTTTTTATATATAGGATGCATGCAATAGAATTAACATTGCTAAAGAAACACCAATTTTGCATTTTTTTTTGGCTATCTGCAGGGCCGGCTCCAGACCCCAGCGCACCAAGGGAGGGCGGCAGGTGGCTCCGGCAGACCTCCCGCAGACGTGCCTGCGGAGCGGCCGCTGGTCCCGCGGCTCCGGTGGAGCATCCACAGGCATGCCTGTGGGAGGTCCACCAGAGCCACGGGACCAGTGGACCCTCTACAGGCACATCTGCGAGAGGTCCACCGGCGCCGCGGGACTGGCAACCGGCAGAGCGCCCCCCGCGGTGTGCCGCCCTACTCCTAGAGCCGTCCCTGGCTATCTGACTTCAACTATTCAGCTTCTATATAGTGCAATACAGCAGGTTGTTTCCCTGGTTGCTAACCACTTTGGACAATGTGTTAAAATTCTGGTTCCTTTTTGTTGTTGCCTTGCAATGCTGTGTCAGGTTGCTCATTCTGGTCTATTTTTAGTTATTCTCACCTATGGAACTGTGTCTTAGCACTTCTTGTAGAGCTGGTGGCAGTTTTGATAACATCCAATTCAGGAAACCTATACATGTTCTGATATGTTGTTGTTGTCCTTTGCCTGGATATATTCATTAAGTATTAGCATAAACAGTGGTGAGTGAACCTCAAAATAAAATTCTGAGTATGGCACAGAACTAGATGCAAAATCCAGATGTTTATCAGACTATTTCAGAACTTCTATGTTCTAGAAAATGGGTTGGAAATATCATGAGACCAAGCTTGCTTATAAGATGCCTCCTACTTTCAGCCACATTGGCAGTATTTTGAAATATTCTTTCCTGTAATGTATTTAGGACTTGCAAATTGAGTAATGACTGAAACCAGGAAGTACAAAGGAGCATGATAGTAAGGAATCTGAGACCATACCTACATAAGTTCTCCTGACAATCTATTTCAGCCTGTTAAATACTTCTTTCTTCTTTTTGAGCTATCCTAGTAGGGGAAAAAAGGAAGGAGACAAAATTAGAAAATGCCAGCGATAGTAAAAGGCATGATGTTTATATGGAGGACAATAGGATTAATGGAGACGGGACATGGGGGGAGAGGTAATGGAGCAGAAATTTGGAATGAAAACTGGTGTTGTGCTCAGGGGTCTTTTGGCAGACAGAGGTAGGGAACTGGATCAAGTGAATGGTAGAATGGAGTTGAAGAAGGACCCGGTTGTGTTGGGAGTTGGGAGTGAAAGGATAGGAAATGGAAGAGTGAGGGCATGGAAGGTTTAGATAAACAGTCACATTTTTCAAAAATTAATTGAATCATCACATTAGAGATGGCCCAGAGCTGTGAAGTTCAGATCCAATCTCCCAGTGTTCAGTGGGCTCAGATCAGTTTTTGGAGTTTTAGCTCTCCTTCTTCAAAACTCTTGAGATCTATCTATCACTGTCTATCAAGTCCTAGGTGTAGATGTTGAGTTTTTGATCTGAATCCTTATTCTGAAAACCAAGAGCAGAGCAATCTTGCTCAATATATCTCCTGTAATAAATTCCAAACAGACCCAGTATCTAGGAACCAACTTCTAATGGATTAAAGTTTTGTCTGACCTACTTGAGAAGAATCCAACTTCTCATTTGACTACATGCAGAACAATACCTCCCTATACATCTTTCACTCAGTGGCCCTCTCACTAAATTCTTAAATCAACATACAAAAGCCTGAGGAAGATATTCATGCTTGAAAATACACACAAGGTAATTTGAGAGCAAATTTTAGGTCATTTTGAACTATAAAGTCATTCCTCCACCCCAAGAGATGCTAATGAGATTCAGATCAATATATTTGGATATGAAAGGTCAATCTGCTTCCCCTCTCGTCCTGTTATCCATTAACAATGTGTTGTAAGGCTGAGATTTTCAAGAAGGACCTTTTAATAGATGTTTGCTTTCCATTGAACTTTTAGAGAGAGAAATTTAAGGTTCTACCTTTGAATTTATCATTCCAATATTTCAATGAGTTTGTTTTGCTTATTGAAGAAAAATATCACTACCTGCGAACAACATTTTGATATTCAATTACCAAATGATCATTTAAAGGCCTTCTATTCTGAAGTTAAGTTTCTTGTGAGGCTTTTTGAGGGTCTTATGATGATTTCTTTTAAACATTCTTAGCAGTATAGAATTTTCTGTTAGAGCTAGAATTTATTAATCCTGGATGTAGATTCCCACGTCCAAAGGAGGGATCTTGCTATACATTGTATATGTGTTAATATGATATTGGTCATATGTTATATGTTAGCATTTGACTTAGAAAAGCTGTTTATATGGGAAGTCTTTCTACTTCGTGTCTGATAAAAGCTCTCAGTAGCTATGAGCCTGAACCTGGGAGATGCTGAGCATCCTAAATTCTCATGGAAGTCAAAGGGAATTGGAAGAGAGACAGAACTTTACAGGATTCGTACCCATCTCCTTCATTACTTGACATGATGGTTCAGTCAATTTTCTTTCTCTCAGCTCTTTAATAGACAATTTCACATCCATGACAGAGTAATAATAAAAACAACTGAATGGATTTTTGAATGCTTTTTACTCTTTAAAGTATTGTGCTGAGTTCTCAGATTTTTGGAGCTAATTGTGTTTGCAAGGTCTCTTTCTGCTTACTCTTTCAGCCTCTACCTTATGTAAGATCTATGGTGTTCCTCCTCAAAAATTGGTCTGGTGCTTACAAATAGCAAATGAGAAACACCCGGCTCAGAAAATATGAAAACCTCCACAAAGACATTCAGATAACATGGTGATAGGTGCAGTATAAGAACCTAAATAGAACCTTCATCACTCCCGCTCTATGTTAAGCCTTGTTGAAACACAAAGTTGTATCATTGAAACTATACTGGCATACTTAAATAAAACAACTACCCCCACTGTGGTGGACAAAGATATGTCAGTATAAAGGGGTCTTAAACTGGTATGACTATTCCCAAACAGGAAGGAAAATAAACTATACCAGTAAATGGCATCTTCATACCAATATAACTATGCCCACTGTAGTGGCAGTACCCAAGATTGGTGTTTTCTAAAATACACGCTCTAGTTCAAAAGGAATTATTGTGGAAGCTCTGCGGGCTGTGTTATAAGGGAATTCAGTCTAGATGATCACAGTGGTCCCTTCCGGCTGAGACACTATAAACAATTGGGGAAGGGGGGAATCACACCTCTAAAATAGTTATAATGGTACAAAAACAGCGTGTTGACCATGCCTTAGAGTTTCAGTGCTGTCACCTATCACTGTAGTATCTTTATAATGAACTTCCTCCCCACCTCTGGTCTGAATTAGGCCGAATTTGATCATCTTCCAGGCACATTGCAAAAACTATTTATTAGACAGGGTTTAGGAGAAAGCTTTTGAGGATATGTTCCTTGAGAGTATATGGGTTTTTTGTTGTTTGCTTTGATTGGCTGGCTGAGTTGATTCGATCAATATTGGGATGAGCTTAGTTTATTCAGCCATGATTTTTAGGTTCACTTGGCTGTCATAATTACATTGTTGTCAGGGTGCCTACAGCTCTTTGTACTGGAGTTTTTAAACTATTGCTTTTCTAAAGAAACTAACATTCTGAGTGCCTTCCTGGTAAAATAGATTGGTGATAGCAAAGTCTTTAGTGGACTCCGTCTCGGGCACTTCTCCCTTTCTGGATTATAGGTAGCTGTATTTAATTAAGGTCTGTTTGCTTGTTGTTGTTTTGCGGGACAGTGAAGGAATGTTAGTCGTCTGGTTTATAGTGGAAAAGCTTTATCGAAGAGGAAGCTTCTGCAGCTTTTCCTAAAAGGTGGTTCAGATTCTGGCTTCCTCTAACCTCCTCTGGAAGTTGATTCCACAGCAACAGTGGCTTAACCACACTTATTTCCTATTCTAAATATAATTTAACTCATATCTGTTGGCAAATACAGACTTCTTTTTAGTGGGGATTGCTGTATATACCTGTAACTCTTATTAGATCATTTGGATATGCTGATTGACAACAGCACGCCTGTGTTTTTGACTTGCTTGTCAAATTTGGACGGAAGAATTGCCAGTGTGAATGGTTTAAAAGTGATAGCTATTTGCAGCATGTGTCTGACAAGAAAGATAGGTGGTGATGTATGAATCAATTGTATGTTGTTTTGTAGTGAGGTAAATTTTTAATCACATTTCATAAGTATTTTAGGTAGAGAAAGTAATTGATCGGAGGGACATAGAGGGGCATAAATATTTCATGCCATCTCCTAAAAATAAAAGGAGTCCTGTGGGCTCTTTCATGAGTGTGTATGTTTTTATGTTTTCATGCCATCTCCTAAAAAACGAAGCTGAAGGTCTACCGAGAAGTGGTGCTTCCAATTCTGCTGTACGCCTGCGAGACGTGGACTGTGTATCAGAGTCATGCACGAAGGCTCAATCACTTCCACATTTCCTGTCTGCAAAAGCGTCTAAAAATCAGATGGCAGGACAAAGTGCCCGATACTGAAGTCCTTATCAGAGCCAGTCTGCCGTCAGTTCACACACTGCTGATGAGAGCCCAGACCAGATGGGCCAGACATGTCGTGAGAATGTCAGACAAGCGCATTCCTAAACAGCTCTTCTACGGAGAACTCACCCAGGTAAAGCGCTCCCATGGAGGACAAAAGAAGCGGTTCAAGGACACGCTGAAGACCTCTCTGAAGTCCCTCGAGATCAACACCGCCACATGGGAAACCCTCGCACTGAACCGTCCAGCATGGCGCAGCCTCATTCACACAGGCAGTAATACCTCTGAGGCGAGGCGTACTGCTGAGGCTGAAAGAAAACATGAGCTGCGCAAGTCCAGAGCTGCCCGCACATCATCGACAGTGCCATCACGTCTGTCCGATGTGTGACGGGATGTTCCACGCCTGAATCGGACTGATCAGTCATCTTCGGACGCACAGAGTCCGGTCATTGAACGAATGAGTTGTTGAGGTCTTCATCGACAACGATGGACGAACATCATCATGTTTTTATATGGTTCAGGATGAGGGAATTTATTCATGAATGTTGAAAAGAAAATATAACAGTAACAACAGCTGCTGGAATTGGTTGAGACTCCAGTGACTTACACAGCTTTGTTTTGAAGCAGTTAGTACTTTTGTGGGAAGGGGGCTTATAAACACTTTCCTTTAAAAAAAAAAAAAAAAAAATCTCCATACATGGTGACACCTTTTCCCTACTTCACTCAATTCCATTGCTAATTCATGCAGACCCTCCCCTGGCACTGACAGAGTATAATATTATCATTGTAAGCTGCAATGCTAAACAGAAACTACTCTTCACTTGAAAAAAAGTATGGGAAAAGGAGGATACAAAAGACGGTTCAACATCATCACCACCAGGGCCGGCTCCAGGGGTTTTGCTGCCCCAAGCAGCCAAAAAAAAAAGCCGCGATCGCGATCTGCGGCAATTCAGTGGGAGGCCCTTCACTCCAAGTGGGAGTGAGGGACCCTCTGCTGAATTGCCGCCGAATACCTGAAAGTGCCGCCCCACTCCGGAGTTGCCGCCCCAAGCACCTGCTTGATAAGCTGGTGCCTGGAGCCGGCCCTAATCATCACCAAAACCACGTGGCAATTCAAAAAAATTTGTTTTTTTTTAATAGAGCTTAGCATGTAGAGAAGAACACTATTAAGCAGAAATAAATCCAGGAGATTGTAAACTCTTCATGACAGGGACCATATTTTCATATGCATTTGTACAGCACAGTGGGACCCGGACCCTGATTGAGGCCTCTAAACATTACATTTCCCCCCTCCATAAAACATTATGGTAAAAGAATGTTAAAGTGGGAGAGTCAGGCATTCAAAAGTTAGAAAATGCCAGAATTGCACTGAGTGATACAATAGTGCTGTAGGAAAAAACACTATGTGAGTATGTAGCTAAAGACTGTATCATAATGCACATGCACAATGGGGCAGATTTAAGGTTGCAAATGGTTACAAATTAATTTAGGCAGTCACTAAATCAAAGCAACCAACAACAACAAACTCTTCCTTCCACCCCATATTTGCTCCAGAAATTCTGATGTTTCCTAACTTGAATGCTTGACTCTGCCAGCTTAACTTTGTTTGAATAGGGTGGGGGTTGTTTTGGTCTGCAGTTAGGCTAAGACTGTATATATCCACACTGAAGAGTGGTCCCGTTTGCAGCTTGAGTGTAAACAGCACTCGGGCTGTAACCTACTGTCCAGAATGGCACAAATAGCCCCGGAGGAAAGCACCACCCCACTTGGAAGAAAAAGGGGTGGTGGTGTCTCTCTTTCTCTCCGAATTGTGGAGTGTTTGGGAATGAGGCTAAGAGTGGCTGTACTTTGCTGTTCTCTCTCTATTTCTTTCAGCTGTGGAAATGGGGTTTTGGTTTTCTATGTTTCTTTAGTTTTGTGGTGGTTATGGGATTTCTTTTGTTTTAGCAGGCTTTTGTCTGGCCGCAGGGCCAGGATGGCCAGCCAAGGGAGACAGTTTGTTGTGGACTCTGAGGATTTAACGTGTGACTGGCTGCCTGGAATGGGCCATGCTGAGAATGCTACACTCAGGGCAGACTGCGAGAAATAGGGCAGAGAATCCCCAAGCTGGTGGTTTATTCTATAACTAGATTCACCAACAAAAGAGTTTTTGCAGTAGCAGTGCCCCACTAGTTAACCAGAAGCCAAACACAGTTCTCCTTAGGCATTCCTGCCCTTGGCTCCCATCCAGATAAACAGCTCTAATATGGTATGGGGCTATTGAAAACCTAATTCACCACATGTGAGGTTCTTACTAATCCCAGAGGATCAGACACATACCCTCAGATCAATTTATATTTCAGATCTTACCCAAATATCACGCCGCCAGCCAATCCTTAGTAAACTAACTAAAGATTTATTAAGAAAAGAAGAGAGTTAGAATTTGGTTAATAAATCGTATAGATGCAAATGTTTGCAAGGTCCTCATATCAGGTTTATAGCAGTGGTGGAATGGGCTGCTGGCTTGTAAAGTCTCTGATAACTTCCAAAAGATTGAAAGATCCTCAGTCCATAGTTCATGATGCTCCTTTTAGTTGTAAATCCACAGTCCAGAAAATTAGGGCAAGGAAAGAGGCACAATGGAGATGTCTCCGGGTGTCTTTCTATATCCTCTGCTGTGTGCATGGAAAATTACTTTCCCAAGCAAAGCCCGCAACCGCTGTTTGTAGAAAGTTACTGGCCCAAGATGGAGTCCAGGATCACATGAGCAGATCACCTGGTCTGCTGAATCACAGGGTGTGGCCATTGGCCCCTCTCTGGCTGAGACATCCTCAGGAAGGGCTAGCTAGGGCAAGATGAGTTTCTTCTCTGGCCCATTGTGAATGCTGAGGGCCCTTGATTGGCCACCACTACATAGCTGTCTAGCCTTGGTGTAAATTTATCTGGAGGGTGTCATCCAGGAATACAACACAGGTTTAAGATACAAGCACATAGACAATATTCATAAATTCAGATACAAGGATGATACTTGCATATAAACAGTATAATCCTACTTGGCAAATGATAATTTGTCCATTGACATCTTACATGACCTACTTTATACAAGATTTATGGTAATTGTATAACAGTGGTTATACCAATTCTATAAATGTTTACCTTTAATCATACAGCATCATATAACCCCTGGCTTGTGGATTTTGCCTCCAGGTTCTAATCTGCCTGTGTGAGGAGTGTGTTCTAGCTATGGGGAAGGCGTTTGGGTTTTAAAATGCGGGCTGTGTCTCCTTCCTGAGCAAGGCTGTTGTGTTTGTTGCCTCACTTAGCCTTGTTGAGCAGGTGGTTGTGGAGAGCATTGTTGAATGTTTTTGTCCCTGTAGTGCCCCTCTGTTAAAGCCACTCTCCAATGTTCCTCCCTTTTTAGGAAATGAGCAGCTGGCTAGAGACCTGGCAAGTTATGGTAAGATCACTTGCCTGTAAAGCTCTAGAGGTTTGGCATGTCTTGTCTTTATGTAGCCAGGTTTATATGATACTAAACAATGTTTCCAAATTTCTAAAGTTTCCTGAAGTACAGGACTGGTGAGTGTGACCACATTGAGCTTGTTGCCACCGAGGACATGGTCTGTGTTCATTGTGGGAGTCTGGCACATGTGGTTAATCAGTGCCCTAAGGAGAGATGGGCTGCCTCTGGGAACAGTGACCCCACCCCTTGGAATGTGGAGGTTTCGGAGAGTAAAGTACAGGGAGTGGTGGCTGTGGTGGAGACTGAATCCCAACAGGCTCCAAATGTCTCTGGGGGTGCTGGTTTGTGCTGTGGGGGAGGGGTTAGTGCCACCTTTACAATCTTGGGGACATGGCATTGCTGGCTCCTGACTCAGTGGCCTCTCGGCCTGAGCCCCACTGTGAAATGGAGGCTGTGCTATGGATTCCGCAGCCTAGGCTGTGGATTTTGGCTTGCTGGCAAAGCCCCAAAGCAAAAACAGCCATGGAAGATGGAGGCGGCTCTAGTTGGGAAGCACACTGCTGAGGATGATTCTTTGGTTGGGGGCATGGAGAACTCTCAGCTATTAGTTTTGCCCCCTTAGTCCCAGCAGCCCCCCTCAAGTTCAATAGTGACTGACTCAGAGAGTGTGAGCAATACTGAATTCACAGATTCTTTGCATGCTGAATTCCCTGGGGGGGATATACTCCAGATGCTATTGGTAGGTTTCTGGGTGAGACTAAAGGGAAACGTGGAGTAGAGGTGGCAGATTGGTTTCCTGATTTTGATTTGATTTTGTTGTCTGCTCAGTATGCAATGAGACGTGTCTCTGTGTCTAAGGGTACATCTACGCTAGCCGCTGGATCGGCGGGTAGTGATCGATCTATCGGGGATCGATTAATCACGTGTAGTGTAGACGCGATAAATGGATCCCCGATTGCTCTCCCATCGACTGCTGAACTCCATCTCGGCGAGAGGTGGAAGCAAAGTCAATGGGGGAGCCGCAGCATGCCACAAGGACGCGAAGTAAGTAATTTTAATTCAATCTAAGATATGTCGACTTCAGCTACGCTATTCTCGTAACTGAAGTTGCATATCTTAGATTGATTTCCCCCCATACTCACCAGTGTAAAACAGGCCCCTGAGTTTGACAAACAGAAGCAGTACAGACTGAAAAAACATGACCAAAGTGCATGTCTCTTTGACCAGTGAAAATATTGGGAATGAATGGATCTAGGAGAACATGGTGTTTTTGTTTGAGTGGGGCTGAGGGCTCTGTCTCTGTCTCTTTCTTATTTTTTCTGGTGATTACTGGTCTGATGGATAATTTTGTATGTGGCTTTCTGAATGTGAATGGGTGCAGGGACATCAGAAAACATATGGCTCTTTTTTCAGTGTGTGTCCCAGAGAAAAGTGGACATTTCAATTTTTCAAGAGACTCACACAGATGCAGGCAACCAAACTCATGGACTCCCTAGTTGGAGAGAGGAGTTTTTTCAGTGTCATGGTTCCGTGGCAAGCACAGGGATTGTCATTCTCTTTGCAGACAGGGTGAAGCCTGATTCAGTGGTTGTGCAGGAAGTTGTTCCATGACATTCCTTAACGGGTTGAGCTACTTTTGAGCAATATCTTCTTTTTTGATTACTATAGGGAAAGACAGGGTGTGTTGCTCGGGCGGAGGTGGGGAGGAGGCGTGTTTGTTTTTTTTCCAGAGGTTGGGTGCACTTTTGGCAAATTGTTTGACAAATGACATTTTATTTTGAGGGGCATTTTTAATTGTACTCGTAATGAGAAATTGGATAGGAATCATTTGGAACAACATCCTCTGTCTGCTCAGAGACTTGCAACTCTCTTTTACAGGATTCTGACATATTGATGTGTGATGACATTTTCATCCTTATGCACAGCAATATGCCTGGTTGAGTGCAGTGCCAGGTCCATTTGGACCGTCTTTATGTTTTTAGTCATCATTTGTCTTGTTTGCTTTCTAGCTGTATTGTCCCTACTGGGATTTCAGATTATGGTTTAGTCTTACGTGTGTTGTCTCTTCCTTCTATTCAAGACCGTTGTCCATATTAGCATTTTAAAACTCACTTTTTATAAGATGTTCACTTTCTGGATTCTCTCAGTTATTTTGGGGGTGCCTAGGTTGCCTCAAAGGATATTTCCCCCTCCCTGAGGCAATGGTGGGAGGTGAGTAATGTTAAATGTTTTTGTCACCAATACTTTCAGCAGACAACCCTGAGCCTTCGCCTGAGTATGAGTTGGGGGTTGTGGAATTTGAAAAAGCCTTTCATAGCACTAATGATGTTGGGTTGCTTGAGAGCTTGAAATATAAAAAACATCTCTTTCAATACCTATTGGATAGCCAAGCTCAAGGAGCACTAGTTAGAGCCTGATTTCAGGGCCTTTCTCAAATGGATGTGCCTACTCGGTTTTTCTTTAGCCTGGAAAAGAAACACATGGAACAGAAGATGATTGGCCACTTCAAGATGTTGTCGGGCCAACTACTTTCAGAACCTGTGGGAATTAGAAACTTTTTGTTGTGAATTTTTTCTCAGATCTCTATGCTGCAGAGTCTGTATGTCTATCTGAGACTCGACAACTCCTTGAGGATCTTCTTAGGATCTCAGCATTGGGCTTTGCTCCAGAGAAGACAGCTGGTATCAATGCTTTGCCTGTTGGACCTTTGGGCCTTACTTGCTCCAGATTTTTTTCAGGAGAACATCAGAGAGAAGATATTGCCACTCACTTGTCATTGAGCAATTCTTATTCTGTTGCCTAAGAAGCGGGACCTTGAGAAGGTGAAGAAGTGGAGACCTGTGTTCCTGCTTTTCTCAGTACATAAATTTTTTTCAAAGGCCTTGGAAAATACACTGGAAACTGTGATTGGTTTGATCATGCACACTGATCAGACCTATTGCATCCCCAACAGGTCCATTTTTGATAAACTTGTCTTATTACGGGATGTAATTTTGTCCTAAAAAATGTTTGATTTGCACATTGGGTTGATGTTTCTTGATTAAAAGAAGGCTTTTAATCATGTAGATCGTGCGTGTTTGGTTTTGGGCTCAGGTTTGTCTCCTGCATTCAGTTACTGTATAATGAGACATATAGTCTACTGAAGGTGAATAGTGTTTTGAGGGCCCTCTTTCCAGTTCGTAGGAGAAACAGAAAGCATTTTTCCCAGGCTGCACTCTTTTGAGCAGGCTTCCTCAGCTTGCATATATTGGTAGAAGAGTGACACACTCCTGCTGGGGGCTTGGGTGATCTCCCGCCCCCTGACTTTACCTGTGGGGGGCTATTGTGGAGCCAAACTAGTTTTAAGGCACTGGGATTCATGCTGGAACCAGATGCTATTTTGGATCAGAACTGGGGGAGAGAGGGGAGTTCTGTAAAAGTTGGAGGGGAGGTTGCAAAGGTGGATATGGGATTTGCCTCAACACTCCATCCAAGAGTGGGTGTCAATCATTAATAATTTAATTGCCTCTGTGTTGTGGCCTAAGTGTATTGTTTTGGATCCACCTCCACTCTTTTTCTAAAAAGTTCAGAAGGTTCTTTTGGACTTTTCCTGGACTGGCTATCATTGGCTGAGGCAGAGTATTTTGTAGCTGCCCATTATGGAAGGGGGTCCAGGTCTCATTGATCTTTTGAGCAGAGTTGCTACTTTTTGGTTACAGTCTCTGCAACAGCTGTTTGGAGATTAGCCTGTTCCTTGGAAACAACTGGCCTTTGCTTTTCTTTGGCAGTTAGAGGGTTTGGGTTTTGATCAGGACCTTTTTGTGTTGGACCCTGGGTGCCTCACTTTTTGAATTGTTACCCAGTTTTTTCAAAGCCTTATTAACAGTTGGAGATTTTTTTAAAGCTGAGGCCACAGGGATAGGCAACTGGAGTTCCCAGGTCTGCTTGCCATGAGGATTCCTAGTTTTGTTTCTAGGTGTCTTCTCTTCCCTTACTTCAGCAGGTGTAACAAAACTGTCCATTTAATTGATTTTACTAATTTTACATGGGTCTCAGCAGGTAGCTTGGCTGTCAAGCTTGGCTTTTATTCCATTCACTGGGTTTCTCAGTTTTTATCAGAGATGGGCTCAGCCCTTCTTAGAGGCAGTTTTGCCAGTCTACACAGTTGCCTCCTTAAGCAAGCCATTCCTGATTATACTAATGTTTCTACTTTTTTGCCTGTTGATCCTGTTGTGGATTGGGATGTTGACAAACCTGGCAGCTTTGCCTTCAACAGGTCTTCTGAATTTATTTTTAATAGCTTAGGCCATATTTAAAAGAATATGCTAGTGGTAGAGATTTGTCCTTTTTGAACATTTGTTGATTATCCGGATACGATATGGAGAAGAGCACTTCTGTGATGGGCTCCAGCCAGCTAGCCTGGTGAACAGTATACAAGTCTCGAATTGCGAAGAGGATGGTTGATCTCTAATGGCGAATTCTTCACAGGGCTATTGCCACAAATACATTTGTGCATCATGTGACTCCAGAGGTGTCAGTGTCATGTCTTTTTTTGATATGGAGGAGACTGTTTTTCATGTTTTTTACTTGTTCTTACTTTTTACTGTTAAGTATAGGTTCACAGATAGATCTGTGATCTGCTTTGCAACTTTATTTTGGCTCAAACAAAGATGTCCCTTTTAAAAAGAAGACAAAGTAAATTATTTGGTACTGCCAAAGTTCTTTGGTTTTTTTAGATTTTTAGTGGCTTTATGCCTTCATTTGGAGTTTATATTATAAGTGATTTGGATCAATTTATTCAGCATTGGCTATTGGAAATGCAACTTGTACTGCTGGGGATGGGCAATTATTTTTGAGTTTGTAATTCATTTTTCAGTTTCTACTATCTTTCTGTCCTGACTTTATTAAGTCTTTTTAAACGTCAAAATCTCTATCAGGTTAGGGGCAAAACCCAAGAAAGAACTTGTGTTAACTTTACTGAAGACAAACCCTTAGTCTTCAAAGGGGTAAGATTACCAAAGGCAGTTTTGATTATTTATTCTTTAAGAAACTGGCTGCTGGCATGGATGTGGTGGTGGTGGAGTGTGTGTGTGTATAAACATAAATAGATGCTAATTATAGAATAGTTTTAGAAAATGTCTGTGGGAAAGCAGCCTCTTAAATCCAATAAACGCATTACCAGGTCCCCTCCCTGTCTGTTACCAACTTTGGTAATGCCATCATCAATCCACAAAGTAATTCTCTGCTTAAAAGCTGGGTAGTGGTCTCAATTTTTCTTTTCCTCATGTTACTGCTCATCTCCTTCCTAGCACAACACCCTGTTTAAACAGACTGTGAAAATATAGATTGGGTGATCTGTCTCTTTTAGCCCATCCTGTGATGAAATTTCTACTGTACTATTTTATTGTGACATTACCTGACTAGATAAAGCCATTTTCTTTCTGAGAAGCAAAAGGAGCTAGCAGTGTCTACATAAATCATGTTACTCATCTCATGCTGAGACAAGAGTTCCCAAAGGGAGATCCTTTGGGACAATTCCCTACTCAGTAGAAAAACAAACAGAGGCATAATATGCGTTTGAAGAACAGGGTTTATCAGTTTTATAATGTTGCTGTTATTACAATAAACATTTTTGTCCAGCTATCACATTTTATTTTAACAAATATGGTTATTAAAGTCTAAAGCAAAAATGAAGGAAAAATCCCTTTTTTCCCTAAAGCATGTGATATTGCCATTTGTCTATGATGTTGTTGAGCTGTATAGATGTCTCAGAATAAATGTTGACCTTATCACCCTGAAGTTAGGAGCCATATCACCCTAAGATTGCTTCTTTGAATCTTCCCCAGCATTGGCTTATTACTACCTGGTGGAGATTTGGCAGCCTGTGTTAAATCTGTTAGTAGAAGCAACTCACTTCTAATAACACCTAGCTTTTATATAGCACTCTTCGTTCAATATTTTAAATTGCTTTACAAAAGAAGATAAATTTCAGAAGATAAGTTTCCTTAGCCCCATTTATAGCTGGGGAAACTGAGGCGTGGAGAGGTGAGTGACTGGAGAGTGTCAAAGGCAGGTCAGCAGCAGAACTTGGACTAGAACCCAGGTGTCCTCATTGCCAGTCCAGTGCACTCGTACACTGGACAATGCTGCTTACTTCCTGTAGAATAGTCCATTGTTCCTAATAGATCAATGGCACAAAAGCCACTGTCATACTTAGCACTGCTTGTTGATGGTTTCAGCAGAGAGGCCAAGAAGTGAGTGGCCCTAGAGACTGAACTACTAGAGGCTGGCCTTTTAACTCAGGACTAGAGGGTAGTATACGAGAGCTTGCAGAGCTGCTACTTGTGCTGTCGCTGTTTTGTGGATACACTGAGAATTGGGTTTCCACTCCACATCTTCCTCAGTATCCATCATTTGGATGCTGTGATCTTCACCCTGTCCCTGTGGGGGAAAGGGTTGGGTTTGGGGTGGTTTTTTGTTTTGTTCCCTGCAGTCTATTGACTTCTGGGTTCTCTGGCCCCTCCCTCACCTGAAGGGGCAGGCCTTCAATTGCTTTGGGACTCCACCCACCAATTTCAGTGATCAAATGCATAGGTAACAGCACTAAAATAAAATCGAAAGCAATGTGAATTAAATAGTCAAAACTTGGATATACTAATTCCATGTTGGCAGGAATAACAATATATAGTAGCTCTGTCCTACCTCTGGTTCCTGGGGGCAGCCACCAGCGAACGTATAATAGAAAATCAATAACTACGCATGCACAGTATTTTGAAGGGTTATTTGTCTTTACTGTTGTTCAGAATCCCTAGCAAAAGGCTTCTGTTCTGTAGGAGTCTCTGTGTAATGTGCAATAAGCAACCAAACAGTAATAATACTTTACACTTCTATAGTACCTTAACTCAAACCACTTTGCAAACATTGAAGAATTAAACATCCTTGCATTCCTGTGGAGTAGGTGAGTCTTGTCTCCATTTTATAGTTGGGGGGATACTGAGGCACCAAGAGATTAAGTGACATGCTGTCACAGGATTCAGAGGTGCAATCCAGACCAGTGAGGGTTTGTCATATTTTAGCCTGTAATCCTAGGTGTCTAAAATGCCATGCTGCTGTGGCTCATAACCTGAACACCAGCAGAAAAGCATGCAGCTCGCACCCTGAGTGTCTGAGTGCTTGCAGCCTGTTGTGGTTGAGCAGCTCACACTCCAGCAGCTTGTCTACAGCCCCACTCTGACTTCCACCTGCCTTAGCTACAACCAGCAAGGTGACTTCAACACCACTCCCAGTTCCTAATTTTCCAGTACCATATGCTCTGCTATATCCAGCCCTTTCCTGGACAGTTCAAAGAAAGGTTTGTTTGTTCCTTTAAAGAGACTAAAGTACATCACAGCTGATTGATTGGGGGTAAAATACACCCTATCCTTTAAACACAGCACTGAGTTAGTTTACAATAAAAATAAAACAATTAACAAAATATACATAGGATTAAATGGATTCAACTATAAGGAATGAAGACGAGTTAAAAGAAAAATAAAATAAAATACGCTTCTAAAACTTGATCTAGCAAGGGTACTGACTTTGTTCAAGATGATTTTTCTCTTAAAAATCAACAATCTTCCTTCTTCCCAGACATGGCTGATTTTCTCTTAATCAGGACCTTCCACAAAAAGCATCAGGGCCTTGTTTCTCTTGTCTTCCAAAGTGAAAGATCTTTGCCTATGCAGGTTTCTCATCTATACTCCGTTTCCAGAGACTTCAGTCCCCACTTGGTTGAAGAACCCATCTTCCTCAGCTTGCAAGAGCTCTGTTCCCTTGCGACTAGTGATGGAGCTAAAGATGGCTTCTGTCTTTGCTTATATCTTCCAAACCTCAATGACCTTGTTTCAAGAGGCAGGATGATCTCATGCTGTTCTTCCCTTCATGTGGGCTTCCCATTCTCTTGATGATTTCTGTGTAAATGGAGTTTCCATTGTTTTTGATGACACCTTCCTTAATCTCATTGAAGACACACTGCCTTCTCTCCCATCTGGGGGAGAAACTGTTTAAAGAATATCATTAAGTATCCATATTTCCTCATATAATATTAATGCATACATTTCACAATGATATTAATCACCAGTGTCATTAGTTTTCAGAAAAGACCTCACTCTATACACTTATATACTATAGAAATGTAGTATGCACTAAGGCTGTGAGTTTGTCATGGAGGTCATGGATTCCATGACTTTGTGACCTCCCTGACTTCTGGTGCGGCTGGCTCCGGGGCTGCCTGAGCAGCTCAGGCAGCCTATGGGCCAGTTTCACCAGCCGCTGCTGGGGCAGTCTTGGGCCACCGCCCTCCCCACCCCAGCAGCAGCAAGAGAAGTTTGGGTGTCGGAGGGGGCTCAGGGCTGGGAGTTGGGGCATGGGAGGGGGTGAGGGCTCTGGGTGGCGCTTGCCTTGGGAAGGCTCCCCGGAAGAGGCAACATGTCCCTCCCTCCCTCAGCTCCTAGCTCTGCACGCTGCCTCCACCCACAGGCACTGCCCCTGCAGCTCCCATTGGCCGCCCAATGGGAGCCACAGAGCTAGCAGCACGCAGAACTAGGAGCTTAGGGGGGACAAGTTGTCACTTCTGAGAAGCCGGGTAGGGAGCCTGCCAACTCCCCCGTCCTCAGAACGAGCGGAGGTCCCGGGCTGCTCCCACCCGAGCACCCATGGCACCCCCTGGACCACCCTCCTCTCAGCACTCACAGCACCCCTTAGACTGCCCCCCATCTGGGGTCCCCTGCACACCTGCAGTGCCCCCCAGCCTGCCCTCCCCCCAGCAGCTGCAGGTCCACCGTGGGCACCCGCAGCACTCCTAAGATTTAGTCAGGGGTGTAGTACAAGACATGGACAAGCACAGGCTGTGAATTTTTGTTTATTGCCCATGACTTTTATTAAACATACTTGTGACTAAAACGTAGCCTTACTTATCACTTGACATTCAGCCACCCTGTCTTTATAGACCAGTAAACCTTTGCAATGTATTCTTTGAAAAGTAAAACCCAGACCAAGCTTTTCTTACCTGCTGGGGCATAGACACCATGCTGTCTCCTCCCCCACCTGTTAGCTTGATATCGTTGTTTACCTGATATGTAAATGTACCTGTACCTTCATTGTCTCTGCCTAATGACCAGGCTGCTGGTTAGAAACGCAAACATATTCCTTTGTCCAGGGCAGACCTGTTTACAAACTTCCCCAATATATCTGGTTTAAACACCCGTTAGTCATAATTATAACATAGATCCATAATTCTTAATAGGCACCATGCACATACATCACACAAAAATATTAGTCAGTGAGTTATTAGTTTTCCGATGACACATTACATGTTACCTTTTAAGATAAGTATGTCACCAGTGTGTGAGATATAGTCATGCCCGACAAGAGTTGCTGACCCTGAATAGTGAACCACAAATGGGCCTCTGTGTCACACATGCCCACAGTCTGTAGCAAACTCAAGAATAGAATCAAGGTGTCTGCTCCGTACTGAGGTGCTGTGTGCCCTTGTCTCCACAGAGAGTCGAGTACTCATCACAGGATGCATCTAGCAATTTGCAGCATCATACCGCAGGTCTCCTGACATCTATTCCTGTGTCTTAACCACAAGACCGATTTTCCCTCCCTAAAAGTACAATGACTTCAGAAATACATCAAAAATTAGATATACACTACCTTCAATTCATATTTCTTTTACCCGGGCTTCTGTTGAGCACTATTTGTTTTCCTTTATCTTGCCTATTTTTGAGTAATTTAATTTTCCAGTTTAATCTAACAAGCTCCATTCTGAAATACTGGAGACATCTTAGTTAGCTGATTCATCCCATCTGGGGTCCTGTTCCTCCTTTTGATAAAGTGTTGCTGGCTATTCTGTATGTTCTACATTGCATTCCTTCCCCAGCCCTCACCCCCACCCTCGTCTAGAACTACCTGTACCATATAGGAAGGATCAAACATTTTGGATTTTTCCCAGTCTAACTGAGAAATGCAATATTTATCACAGATTACTCAGAAAGAAGAAGAAAGGAGAATCTAAGAACGTTGCCCTCAGCTGTGTTTCTGTCAAGGCACAGTGCATGTCCCAGTCCACTTCTGTTTTGCTCAGCATGTTCGTTCTGCTCACTACAAGGTATAATGCAACGAGACTGATGAAGTCAGTTGCCCACTGGCCATGTGAAGGAAAAAAACAACCAAACCTGGTTGTTAGTTATTGCTACTAAAGTGTTAAACAAATCTCCCAGCAGCTAAACTCCCTTCCCTTTTTATTACTTACAATACCTTGTAAATTAAATATTTATTAACAGAAAACAGCTTTGCTCACTGACTGATCTTGCAAACATGGGATAAACCCACCACAGCTGGCCAGTAGCCAGTTGGTTATTCAGGCTGCTAAAGGAAATTGGCCTCATGGAAAGGCAAACTCTGTATGATTTTTATTTCACAAGAACAAACTGTTAACAAACCTACTTTTCCAACTGTATTCAGCCCTCATGAAAATCCTGAGCAGGGTAGTCACCAGGGCCGGCTCCAGACCCCAGCACGCCAAGCACGTGCTTGGGGCGGCATGCCGCGCGGGGCGCTCTGCCGGTCGCCGGGAGGGCGGCAGGCGGCTCCGGTGGGCCTCCCGCAGGCGTGCCTGCGGAGGGTCTGCTGGTCCCGCGGCTTCAGTGGAGCATCCACAGGCGTGCCTGCGGGAGGTCCACTGGAGCTGCGGGACCGGCGACCGGCAGAGCGCCCCCTGCGGCATGTCACCGTGCTTGGGGCGGCATAATTGCTAGAGCCGCCCCTGGTAGTCACTCTTCTTTCAAAGATGACTTTATTTTGTTTGATAGTACCTATCTTGAAATGCACCTGAGGCATTTCAAATTAAAGTAAATCTAGACAGTGGTCATTCCAATTAATGTGCCAGGCCCCAGCCTTGTGAAATGAAAAGATTTTTAAAGCAGCTGTTTCTATGATTGTCCTCTGTTTGGAATGGAAGGCTGTAGATGTGAAGATGAGGACATAACCTTTGTGCTCCTGCAAGGTCCAACTCCAGCAAGCCCCCCACTTGGATCTCAGGACATAATGGTATATAAAAATGAGTGGGGGAAAGCATCTGAGACCCAGTCCATTAAAGGCCTTAAAATGTAAAGCCAAGATCTTCACCTCATTTTATGCCTGCACAGGTGGGTGGCATAGTGAACACCATAACCTGTCAGCTGTGGCAGGATATCCCTTTTGATACAAATGTTGACGGAAACAAAGTAGAGTTAGTCACAAAAATCACTAATATAGTAGGAAAAAATTGGGATTATAGTTATCAGACAACTAAGCCACTTGGAAACAAAGAGGTACTGAACACTGTGTCCACCTTCCGTTACATATATTGAATTGCAAAAGGGGCACGCCTCTCAATATCTCCACCAATGCATTTTGCCAATGAGACAATATTCTATTTGTCACTACAAAGGCCCATCCCACAGGGACCCAGATTCCTATCCCCTAAAGTTTCTTGTGATGGGTCATTCGCCTCACTCTCACCCTGGAGTGGCTAATATAGGTGAGAGAGGGTAATCAGCCATAGACTGCACCTGGAGGGGCAATGAAGCGTAACAAGAGATGAAGCTCATCTGGGCAGAAACAGGTGGGGCTTCTATAAAGCCAGAGGGGTGGCCTGTAGTCAAGCTCCCTGATACAAGGGTGTGGGAGGAGACTAGGAGCTTGTAATAGGCAATATAGGGAGTAGTCCAGGGAAGGAGCCAGAAGGTTTGGGAGAAGAAAGATCTGAGCTGCTGGCTGAAGGGTCCCTGGCTTAGAACCTGGTGTACAGGGCAGGCCCAGGTTCCCCTTCAAGCTATTGTGGGAGTGACACACAAGGGGTAGCCTAATTGGGGGCTGACAGGGACAGTTTGGAAGGAGACTTTGATAATATCCTGGAAGGGGGTGGGAGGGCACTTCATTGTAACTTGGCCAGAGAGCTGAGCCATGAAGAGGAAAGTGCTGCAGCTCTGGGAGTGTGAGAGGAGCCACGGAGAGTGTCAGTGGGATGACCGGCTGAGTAACCTCAGGAAGGGGCATCAGACCATGTGGCGAGCTAATCCCCAGATGGGCCACTAGGAGGCAGCAGAGAGTGAGCACCCATTACATTTCCCCTAGCAGCAATAACCCAACAGCGGTGCTAATATCTTCTATGATCCAACGTGTAGATCTCTCACCAAACAGTACTTAACAATTGCCAAAAATGATCTGAAAGCTCACAGGTCTGAGTGTCATTCATTCCCTCTGCCCTAGTATTGAGCGGAGTAAGAGAACAAGTGCAGATCAGGAGCATTATTTGCATTGACTGATGTAGCAATCAGACTGGCAAGATAGGGTCCATTTTCCTTCTCTGTGCATTGGTTGACCCTTCTTTGCTTTAACAGGAAACTTTGCAGAACAGTTTCCCGACATGCACCAGAACTGCAGCTCTTACCAAGGCATCTTTGCTGTACTTGGGGGTTTTCTAGCAGCTCTCTTCATCTCTGCATGCTTCTTTCATAGACATAGCGCTGGTAAAACGTGTTGGCTTGGCAGATCTGGGGTCAGAAATCCCCTATTCCAGGAACAGGACAGACCACAACAGTGAAAGCTCCCCTCTCTGCTATTTCACCAATGGGCCAGCCCCTGGCCCTCACCTCCAGAGTGTAGTTCAGAAAGCAGTTCAGTCTTTGTAGCCATGCAGTCCTTGGGCTCTGATCTGAGATTGCCATTACAAGTGATTTTCTCATTGACAGCTTTTATTATATAGAAGCCAGTTCACTAGGAAGTGGATCAGATCATTAATGCATTTCATATAAGCCTCCAGCTGACAATTAAAGGATAATTAGTCGCTACCAGTCTGGCCACATATGATCCAGTGGCTGACAGAGAGAAAAATCATATGGACCTTTCTTCAGTTCTCTTGTAAGAATATTTCACCTCCTTGATATTTACTCCCTTTGATATTTGATGGTGTATATTTTATCACTCCTTAAATGCTTTGCCAAGCTAGAAATATGTAAATATTAAATCTACCTTTTAGATTTGTGCTAAGATACACAAACGTTGCTGTGCAGGCAGAAGCCAAGCAACACAAATCTCTGCACTTTCTTCATTCAACAAACAGCGACAGCATGTTGTAAGGTGAGCTCCAACAACATGCCCATTTGAGGCCACTCATTTAGGTTGTGAAGCATTTGGTATTTAAATTTAAATTTGGTAATTAAATTTCCAGAGCACATAGGTTGCTATCATCTAAGATCCTTGCACAGCTGCACAAGGTCCCTCTCCCACTGCATGGCCAAGCAGGGTGGCAATAAATGACCAGTGTTGGGAATATCCTACTTAAGGAAAATTCTATGTCCACATCTTTAGTTGCTTATGTCAGAGTAGCTGCTTTACTGTAACTCTATTTGTATATGTAGTTATTTCCATTGTTGTAAAGCTACTCATTAGCAAATGACTGTTAGCTCTGCTAAGGCTATTTAAGGGCCATTGCCCCCAAGAAGATTGGAAACTCTTTCCTGCTCATTTGCCCAATTTGCACTGATTGAGCTTCTCAGCCTGTCACAGCTTAGCCGTCCTGCTTCCATTTCCAGGTCAATGAGGCATCACTACATGTAGAGAATGGGTTAGAGGAGGGTGATAGCTGTTATGTTTCACCGAAGACACACAGAGAAGTTAATTCAAAACATGAAATACTCTCGCTGGAAGGTTGCAACATAACACTACTTCATTGCTTAGAATTCAGAAAGCTAACACTGGGGTGACCAGATGTCCCAGTTTTATAGGGACAGCCCTGATATCTGGGGCTTTGTCTTATATAGGTGCCTATTACCCTTCACCCCATGTCCCAATTTTTCATGCTTGCTGTCTGATCACCCTAGCTAACACACGAGAATTCAAAAACAGAGAGAGATAAAGCAGGCTGCTCCCTAAGGCAGAGAGGCACAACTCAACTGACCTGCAGAACTGAATGAAGCTAGATGCAGATTGCATGCTTACCTATAGAGCTCTCTAGCCTTCAAGCAGGACCCGGAAAGAGCCCATAGCATTTAAACTGGTAGCTTACAAATGTAATACAGTTTTACACCACAGTAACTCAGGGAGCTCATCTGGGGTCACCCTAGCAAATGTAGTTGTATCCATTGTCTGCCACATTCATTGCAGATTGGCAGAGGGGTAGAGGGTGAGCCTAATGTCTGTCTCCACACTCCAGCTCCCACTCCCACTGCTGAATATTGGCTCCTGCCTGTCCACTGGTGGGGTGTGATTTTTTTTTAATCTTGCCCATGGTAAGTGGTAAATGGGTAGGCAACGGATGAGGCTATAAATAGTAACATATGCACCAAAGAGCCCCAAGACACAACAGGAATTTGTCACAAACACTACCTGTGCTGATGGGACTGTCTTGTGTCAGAGGCCTGGTCTACACTAGGACTTTAATTCGAATTTAGCAGTGTTAATTCGAATTAACCGTGCACCCGTCCACACCAGGAAGCCATTTAATTCGACCTAGAGGGCTCTTTAGTTCGAATTCGGTACTCCACCCCGACGAGGGGAGTAGCGCTAAATTCGACATGGCTATGTCGAATTAGGCTAGGTGTGGATGCAAATTGAACTTACTAGCTCCGGGAGCTATCCCACACTGCACCACTCTGTTGACGCTCTGGACAGCAGTCTGAGCTCAGATGTTCTGATCAGCCATACAGGAAAAGCACTGGGAAAATTTGAATTCCTTTTCCTGTCTGGCCAGTTTGAATCTCATTTCCTGTGTGGACGTCATGGCGAGCTCAGCATCACTGGCAGCGATGCAGAGCTCTCCAGCAGAGGAGTCCATGCAATCTCAGAGTAGAAAGAGGGCCCCAGCATGGACTGACCGGGAAGTCTTGGATCTGATCGCTGTGTGGGGCAATGAGTCTGTGCTTTCGGAGCTGCGCTCCGAAAAATGGAATGCAAAGACCTACGAGAAGGTCTCCAAAGCCATGGCACTCAGAGGATACAGCCGGGATGCAACGCAGTGCCGCATGAAAATCAAGGACCTGAGACAAGGCTACCAAAAAATCAAAGCGGCAAACGGACGCTCCGGAGCCCAGCCCCAGACATGCCGCTTCTACGAGGCACTGCATGCCATTCTCGGTGGGTCTGCCACCACTGCCCCACCAGTGACCGTGGACTCTGAGGATGGGATAGTGTCGAGGGGCAGTTTCTCGGCGATGTTCGCCGATGGGGAAGATGAGGAAGGGTTTGTGGAGGACGAGGCAGGCGACAGCGGTTACAATACTGCTTTCCCCGACAGCCAGGATCTCTTCATCACCCTCACAGAGATCCCCTACCAACCCTCCCCGGCCGTTAACCCGGACTCCGAATCAGGGGAAGGATCAGTCGGTAAGTGCTATAAACATGTAAACATTTATTTTTTAACAAAACAGGAATAAAAACTATATAAAAAGAAGGTCAATGCATATAGGGATCGAACAGAAATCCTCTTGGGACAGTTCTACGAAGCTCTCTGAGAGGTACTCGAAAAGCCTCCGCAGGAGGTTCCTGGGGAGAGGTGCCTTGTTGGGTGCTCCGTGGAAGCACACTCTTCCGCGCCAGGCCATCCTGAGGTATAATGGGAGCATCGCCTCAACCAGCAT
This sequence comes from Mauremys reevesii, assembly GCF_016161935.1. Taxonomy (NCBI): domain Eukaryota; kingdom Metazoa; phylum Chordata; order Testudines; family Geoemydidae; genus Mauremys; species Mauremys reevesii. The sequence goes on from NC_052623.1 coordinate 246,693,351, forward strand.
GGCAGCATAGGGCCCTGGTCTGTGCAGGGATTCACGCAGCATTCGCTCTCTGTTTCTCCTGGAGACCCGCCTCAGGGTGATCTCGCTCGGGGACTGCTGCATCTAATTAGGGGAATTACTTTAATGTTACTATTGTGAATGCTTGACTTTTTCTTTGCATAACAATGACCGTCGTTTAACAGCCACGTGTTGTAGGCTGCAGAGGAAAAGCATACAGGGATCTTTCCCGGGGACAGCCGCGAGGGGCTGGAACAGGGTCAGACTTTATGCTTTCCAGATTGCCTGCAGCAGGAGGGCACTGCTATCCATTAACTGTTAAGCAGCCTAAAGTTTACGGCTTACCAGGCCTGGCTGCTACACGGATTCTGCTGTCCTGCCCCGCTTGTCCGATCTCCAGTGCAAGACCCCAGGCAATGAAAGCGAATGCCGAAAATTCGAACTTGTCCTGAGAGCACATGAGATTAGGTGCCCTGTATGGTCTTATTCACAGAAACTGAGTAGACTGTGTTCAGTGTTCGCAAACATGTATCTTTGCAAGGAAATCACTTCCTTTTTCCCATCACACAGCTGCGGCTCTTTCCCGAACTGCCCCAGCATCCCCCTCACAGAGGCTGGCGCAGATTAGGTGGCAAAAGAAAAAGACTCGGGACGAGATGTTCGCTGAACTGATGGCCTGCTCCAGAGCCGAGGCGGCCCAGCAGAGCCAGTGGAGGGAGACCCTCTCTCAGCAGCAGCGCTCACACAGCGAACGGGAGGACAGGTGGTGGCAGGAAGACCAGCAGGCGACTCAAACGCTGCTTGGACTAATGAGGGAGCAAACGGACACGCTCCGGCGCCTTGTGGATGTTCTGCAGGACCGCAGGCAGGAGCAGAGAGCCCCCCTGAACTGTATCTGCAACCGCCCTCCCCCGCCACAAAGTCCTGTCCCCCCCTCACCCAAAATCACAAGAAGGAGGGGCGCTAGGGGCCGTGAAAACTGTCACTCCACCCCAGCAGAGCGCTCATGTACCAAACAGCTCTCATTCCCTAAAGTATGAGAATTGCTTCCCTTCCTGGCTCACCCGATCCCAAATCCCAGTTTCATCCCCCAACTGTGTAGTTGAGTATTAAAAATAGTTTGCTGTTCATTACTGTTTCCGTCATGTTTCTTTGCAGAAGACTTTGTGTGAAGGGGGGGGAGGGGTTTGTTAATTGCATAGGACAGCCACCATTAACAGGGAACCGCCAGGGGGCAGGATCAACAGCAGGTCACACACAGAGTGCAGTCACTAGGCACCCGGGTCACTCTGCGAGGTGTCTGCTGCCCCAGGTCAGTCTGGGAGGTGTATGTTGCCCCAGGGTCCGAGCGCCTGGCATCCACAAATGGCAAGGCAGGCTGCCCTTACCATGCCCTTCCACCCTAGCCATGAACCTCTCCGATGCCCTGAGCCCCAGCCAGAGCCATCATCCCCCCACACCTACTCACCCTTCCCACACACCCCTCACCCCTTCCTGCAAACCCACCCCTTCCTGCACACCCTCCGGTAACCGTCCTCCCCCCAGAGACTGCTGTAGGAGCAGGAGCCTGTCAGTCCTCAAATGTAGAAGCGGTCTGTACATCACTGCACACCGTACCCACCACAGTCTGCGTCCCTGTTGGAACCCTTGAACGAGAATTCGTTAGTAAAGAAAACTTTGTTAATTAAAAATGTTCCAATAACTTTATTTTTAAACGTCTGTTGGAAGGGGGGAAACCTGGTGAACGGGGTATGTAACCGCTGAAAAAAGTGAATTGTAACTGAAACAGGGGCAGGTTCAGCTTCTCTGTAAAGAGACTGGACAGTCATAGGTTACCCTGCTCTCTGAGGAACCTAGCTTTCAAAGCCTCCCGGATGCACAGCGCTTCCCGCTGGGCTCTTCTAATCGCACGGGTGTCTGGCTGAGCATAATCAGCAGCCATGCGATTTGCCTCAACCTCCCATCCCGCCATAAAGGTCTCCCCCTTGCTCTCACAGAGATTGTGGAGCACACAGCAAGCTGCAATAACAATGGGGATATTGGTTTCGCTGAGATCCGAGCGAGTCAGTAAGCTCCTCCATCTCCCCTTGAGACGTCCGAAAGCACACTCCACCACCATTCTGCACTTGCTCAGCCGGTAGTTGAAGAGCTCCTTGTCACTGTCCAGGGCGCCTGTATAGGGATTCATGAGCCAGGGCATTAGCAGGTAGGCTGGGTCCCCGAGGATCACTGTAGGCATCTCCACATCCCCAACACTTACTTTGTGGTCCGAGAAGAAACTACCTTCCTGCAGGCGTCTAAACAGACCAGAGTTCCTGAACACACGCGCGTCATGAACCTTGCCCGGCCACCCGACGTAGATGTTGGTAAAACGTCCCCTATGGTCCACCAGTGCTTGCAGCACCATTGAAAAGTAGCCCTTTCGGTTAATATACTGGCTGGCCTGGTGGGCCGGTCCCAGGATAGGGATGTGAGTGCCATCTATAGCCCCACCGCAGTTTGGGAATCCCATCGCGGCGAAGCCATCTATGATGACCTGGACGTTTCCCAGGATCACTACCTTTGAGAGCAGTAGGTCAACGATTGCGTGGGCTACTTACATCACAGCAACCCCCACGGTAGATTTGCCCACGCCAAAGTGGTTCGCTACTGACCGGTAGCTGTCTGTCGTGGCAAGTTTCCAGAGGGCTATGGCCACTCACTTCTGCACACTCAGGGCTGCTCGCATCCGGGTGTGCTGGCGCTTCAGGGCAGGGGCCAGCAAGTCAAACAGTTCGAGGAAAGTGCCCTTACGCATCCTGAAGTTTCGCAGCCACTGTGATTCATCCCAGACCTGCAGCACTATGCGGTCCCACCAGTCCGTGCTTGTTTCCCGGGCCCAGAATCGCCATCCCATAGCATGAACGTGACCCATTGCCACCATGATCTCCGCGGCGCGGGATCCCGTGCTTTGTGAGAGGTCTGTGCCACTCTCACACTTCATGTCCTCACCGCGCTGCCGGAGCCTCCTCGCCCGATTTCTCAGCAGCTGACTGTGGAAGAGGTGTTCGATAAGGTGCGAGGAGTTGACAACGGCCATAAGTGCAGCGATGATCGCAGCGGGCTCCATGCTCGCAGTGCTGTGGCGTCCACGCTGTCACTGACCAGAAAAGTGCGCGAACAGAGTTCCCGCCGGCGCTTTCAAGGAGAGAGGGCGGGAGTGACGGTTGAATAACGACAGTTACCCAAAACCACCCTCGACACATTTTTCCCCCAGAAGGCATTGGGGGCTCTACCCAGCATTCCAATGGGAAGCGGGGACTGCGGGAACTGTGGGATAGCTTCCCAGAATGCACCGCTTCCAATGTCGACGCTTGCCCCGTTAGTGTGGACTCACAAAGTCGAATTAGTGTCCTTAGTGTGGATACACAAATTCGAATTCATCAGGTCGAATCCACAAATTCGACCTAGCTTAAATCGAACTACTCTTGTAGTGTAGACATACCCTGAGAACAGATTTGTGTACTATTCAGCTGGGTGCACTGTGAGTATAATGTTAAATATATATATTTTACTGTGCCTGTATTTGCTATATACATGCACCACTACCTACAGTATACTGTTAATCACCCTGCTTTGCTTTTCCTTACTAAGATTTACAAATGTACTATAAACTGTATCCAATTCTGTGGCGTAACTCTCACTGAAGTGGGAAGCACCAGTTGGGCAAGCCTCAAGTCCTTTTCCTTTGTTAGCTGTAGTGATCATGAGTACGTTGATTTAGTTGGGGGATGAGGCCAAATTATTCTCCCCCAGCACAATTATGGAGCACAGAATTTGTCCTTTAGACCAGGGCCGCCCAGAGGGGGGGACAAGAGGGGCAATTTGCCCCAGGCCCCAAGCCCCACAGGGGCCCCCACCAGAGTTTTTCGGGGTCCCCGGAGCAGGGTCCTTCACTCCCTCCGGGGGGCCCGGAAAACTCTTGCGGGCCGGGCGCAGGAGCTTCTTCTGCTCCCGGTCTTCGCCGGCGGGGGGTCCTTCCGCTCCCGGGCAGAAGGACCCCCCGCCGGCGAATTACCGCCGAAGACCGAGCGGGACCCGCCGCCGAAGTTCAGCCCGGTCTTCGGCGGTAATTCGGCGGCGGGGGGGCCCTTCCCTTCCGGGACCCGCCACCGAAGTGCCCCGAAGACCCGCGGCGGGGGCCCCCCTCCGCCGAATTACCGCCGAACCGGGCTGCACTTCGGCGGCGGGTCCGGCTTCGGCGGTAATTCGGCGGGGGGGTCCCCGCTGCGGGTCTTCGGGGCACTTCGGCGGCGGGTCCCGGAATGGAAGGCCCCCCCGCCGCCGAAGACCCCGGGCCCCCGGAATCCTCTGGGCGGCCCTGATTTAGACTCCTCAGCTTAAAACCGGACCCCAGGTACCGCTTTCCACAGGTCTGATTGCTTTTGCTCAGTCTCGTCTTACATACAGGAGGGCAAATTACGTCCGATTTTATACCCGTGCAACCCCAGTGAAGTCCCCCGATTTGTGCTATGTAATTGAGGGCAGAATTTGGCTCAGGGTCTCTCTTGTGTAACACTTACAACGTGAGGAGAAACACTTCAGTTGGGGCCTCAAATATAGCTTATCTAAAGGCAGACTTCCCCACTAATTGGTCTCTCAGCATTATTCCTCTCTCTTGTCACCATAGTCACTCACACCTGCAGGAGCACAAAGAGCTGCAGCATGCCCACGTATGGCTTCATATGGCCTCTTAACATGCTGTCAGTTGCTGAACATCATAGGACTCTGTTAACCTTTGGAGCATAATATGTCTTTAATGCAGTTACAGGAGGACTACCATGATATGTTCTACATCTATACGTACAAAAATGTTTTTTTCCTGGGGGATTGGATGGCCCAAGGGATACTAATCATGGGAAATGGAGCCTTTCACCTCTGAAATAGGGTTTGTTTGTGAGCTGAGAGTGAATAGCCAACTGATGGCAACAAGTGTCCTATGTGAAATGAACTGGTGGTCCCAACTGAGTTCCCAGGAGACAATTCCACACCGCATAGTTCACCAATCTCACCACCATAGTTACCATGAACTGACATCTTGAGGCTAGTCTTGCAGAAAAGCAGGCAATGGAGACTATTACACTCACTCCCTAGAAGTAGTTTCATCTAGGTAGGTTCTCTCAGCAGTGTGAGAGACGCTATTGCCTATGATGCACCTGTATGTATCCTGGCCGAATAGAGGATTTCAGTGTCCGGGCCTATTTGGAGTGGGGAATTTAAAAAGAAAAAAAATACCCATTGTCTAGTCAATTGCTTGGCTGCACTTTGGTTCATTACAAAATATACTTGAGACCAAATAAGCAACATCAGTCAGATTTATTGTTAAAAGTCAATAAGAGTATAGTACAGGAAAAAAGGTTCAGTACAATATCAGTTTCTGGGAAGCCATCTTGTGCAGCGTTGTTAGATTCACCTTACACAGAAGGCGTGCTTCAAAGTTACATATTTCAGTTAGTAGTATTTATAGGATAATTTTACAAGTTGCAGAACTCTTTACATGTCACTAAAATCCAACCCATCAGTTCCTTAACTAATTGTTCTGTACCTTCCTTTATTTTTGTTTTGAATACTAGCATTCCAGGTACTAGTCTGTGAAGGTACCTCCCCAGCTTGTACCAGGGCAGAACATTAATGTATTTTGCCCCTTTACAAGTTTCCTTTTTTTAAAATGCCAAAGCTGATGTCAGTTTTGCAAACTGTAATGGGATACTTAGCTTAAGTGAACAAGAGAACAGAAAAGGCATAGGCCAATTCAGGTCATGTAGATAGATATAGATATCATATGCTTAATATATATAGATAGATAGATAGGTAGATATATGCTTAATGCATATTAATATATGCAGTGTGAATAATACATATTGATAATATGATATATAGCAAGATAGATATATTAGACCAACATACAGTGGTCAGCACCATGTATCAGTATTTACAATGAACGAGTGTAATCCTTCCAACCTGCAGCCAACTTTAGCATTGCATTCTGTGACGGGTGGTATAAGCATGGTATGTGGTTGATCTATCTCCATGTTTAGGCCATTTAACACTTGCAGTCCTTATACCTCTTCTATCTCCTTGCCGACGGCATCACTCATAAGAAGATACTTCTTGAGCATCTTTCTCTGCGTTTTTAGGTGGAGCTGCTAGGGCTATCCTCTTGAGCAATGGGGGAAATGACAGGATGGCAAACGGCAGCAGTAGACATCGTCAATGTCAACTCATGGTGTCCAATCATGTAAATTAGCCTAATAAAAATGGATAGCGATGGATTAACTCTATTAGAGTGATCCTTTATTTCCAAGCAACCATTTACAATCTTCTTTACTGCACTCTTCTACCCAGAATGTTCCTACTAGACTTCTCAGAAACCACTGTCATAGCACCGCCTAATGTCCATACTGGCCATTTTGATTTGTCATTAATTTAAGACGGTAATGAAGATAGGAAGCCATGAAAATCAAAGGCAGGGTTTTTTTTTCTCTGTTTGCTCAAGTATTTGTTAGTGCACCTGGAAAGCTACTGCCACAAAAGCCACCTTGCCTCTCAGTACTCTGATTGCCCAACCCTCCCATCTACTCAGCAAGGCAATCTTCTCAGATATCTGATGCAATCGCTTCATGCAGAAATGGGTAAGAAGCAGGGAACAACTTCTCCCTATAGAGGAAGGGATTGAAAACCTGACCTCTAATAGGAATATCCTGGATGGATGAGTGAAGAGCACCGAAGCGTCCAGAAGGGACTACATGCAAAATATAGGCAAAATATAGGACTGCATGTCAAATATAGACATTATGGAAATACAATCGTTAGGAAATGTGCTGCTTAAGAATAGCAGATCCTTTTGGAGAGGGTGGCACAGAGTGTACTGTGGAAATGGTTTGTACTACAAAAGTAAACCTCAGAGTGCCTTGGGAGATAGGACAACAGGCTCTATTGCAAGATTTTCAGTACTTCCTGCTGCCACGGAGGTCAGCAAGAATTTTAGCTCTTCCAGTTCCAAATTCTGAATGGTTCATGTCTTTCTAGTTTATCGTCAAGACCAAAGTGGTCCAGCATTATGGAGTCAATAGTATATATTTCCATCTTTTATATTTTTAGTATTATTATTATTTATTTCCATCTTCCATCTTTTATATTTATTATTATTATATTTATTTTTATTTTATTTATTATGAGGTCAAATCCTGAAGTTCTTTACTCAACAAAAAGTCCTGTTGAGTCAAACATGAATCTTGCCTGAGAAATGATGAAGTAAAAACTGAGGGCCAGACTGTGCATATCCCCTGGGAAAACCCAGAGGCTAGGGAAGCAGCAAGGGGAAACGTCTATGCAGAGACGTATCCAAATTTTTCAGTCATTGTGGCTCATTTTATGTCCCCTCATGCCTGCTCCAATGTCAGACAGCAGAAGCGGGGGTTTCTATCTCCAGGATCCATCCATGGGGGTATAAGGCCGTGCACACAGAGGCTATGTGCCTCTGCACTAGTTCTGAAAAGAATCCCTGTTTTGAGCTGCTGCAGCAGCATATGTGCATAATATACAGGGGAAAGCATCAGAAATAATGAGAAATAATCGTGTGAATAAGACATATTTGCTCCATACAAAGAGCTGGGATTCCTGATGTGTGATTATCCTAGCCCCTGGCAGCTGGTGAGTATGTCTGTGCTAGCTGACATGTCTACACCCCATCTGAAGTTTGTCAGTTGACAAGTGAGATTGTTAAGCTTTCTGGTGGGGATTTTTCATAGCAGATGTTTTTCTTCACTTACCATTTGTTTTAATTATTCCTGATGTTTTGCTTATCAAATTGCAGGCTTCTTCAAAGGAAAAGGAATAAGCAGTTGTCATAACAACAAAGCTTCTCATTACCATAGGAACCTCTGACAGCTTTATTTAAAATATATATATTTAAAAAAATTAAAAGAAAAACCCAGCCAATTATTTTTATCAGCCTGATTCATGTTCTTCCTAAACAGATTAGTGTTTTCTCCAGAAGTTACAATGTGATGGGGAATGTGTCATGAATATTTATTGTGACATAAACCTCAGGGGGCAAAACAACAAAAAAATTAGTGAGTTTGTTATCCTGATAACTTGCTAAGCCATTGCTAGAAGTGGCTTGCCCAGATTTGCAGTAGAGGGCACCAAGCTTGAGAATCAGAAGGTGCACCCAGAAGTGAATTTCTAACACTCCAAAGTTCATGGACGTTTGAATCTAGAGAGTGGAGGATGTTTAGCTCATTAGAAAGATGGCACCGTTTGCAAAATTCACACCTGGATCATAGTTTGAATGTTCATACCCCCAAAGCAGCAGTATGGTTAAATTTGATTGAAAAAGGATGTGGAACTTCCTCTGCCACAGCCTAGAAAGAGGGGGGAGGTGAGGGGAAGTGCTGGTTAGTCCTGTAGCCCATAGAGCTGGCTTTAGCATTTTATTTTACTTAGCAGTAATGCAAGGAGCCTACAGGCCATATCCTGTAAGACATTAGCTTAAGCAGTTCGCATAAGGCATAAGTTAGCATAAGGCTTCAAGGCCTACAGTGACCTTTGACATAGAAAAATGGCCCAGCAGTTACCCTGAATTTTGGGGAAGTAGGAATAGTGTGCTTAAGAGGGAAGTTTGTGCATAACGATACCAGGTAACTGCAAGAACACTGATCTGCTACTAGGTTTGGATCTTTTGGGATAAAATGTTGGCAAATGCTTAACCATAAACTTGACTTGGCAATGAATTGATATATTTTATAATTAGTGGAAATTATTAATATACTGACCTATAGGATAAGAATATCCCAACATTATTAGGGTGAGGGAGTTAGATATGGACAAGGGCGGCCGGGCATTCGAATGAATAATCATGACAGACCCTAGGCCCTGTAATAGGCCAAACCACTGTGTGTGTTGCCATTGTTGTCAGTCTGGATTTGGACCATCGGACTTGCCTGGCATTTCAGGGACAGAGTAGGTTCTTTGTCTCTTACCACCAGATCCCCAAGGAAGGATGTGAGTATACGCAAGGAATGGTACAAGACACCATCTTAACTCTGCATATATATTTTTTGCTATCTTTTTATGTGGTTTGCAGCTTTTTTTCTCTTTACTAATTGTGTTAATAAAAGTTGCTAAAGCTTTGCTTTGCCCTCAGTGTGAGTGTCTGCATTGTGCACACCTGGATATTCAACCAGATATTGACGTTAATAACCTTGATTCTGTTGTACCTGATTCTGGGAGTAGAACATCACAATTCCCAGCTCTTTCAATCAGCATTAACTGGAAATCAATAACCACTAAAGATCTGGGCTACAAAGCTTAACTGGGTTGGGTGGGTGAGGTAATATCTTGTATTGGACCAGATTCTGTTGGAGAAAGAGAGATGCTTTGGAGCATCACAGAAATCTTCAGCACTGCTCCCCCCCCACCCCCCTTATTCTTTCTCTGCCTACCCAGGCTAGGCTGAGAAGGAATAGTGGGGGAGAGGCACCACTTGGCCATTCCAGGTAAGGGAGAGGCACTGCTTGGCTGTGGCAGGGAGAGGAAAGGGAGATTCTTTTTGCCTTTAACACAGAAGAGGGGAACAACTCTCCACTCCCTCTGCTTCATCCTATTTTGACCCCTAACCCCAAAAATGGCCATACTTGGTCAGACCAGTGGTCCATCTAGCCACGTATCCTGTTTTTGACAGTGGCCCATGCCAGGTGCATTAGAGGGAATAATCAGAACAGTCAATCGAGTGACCCATCCCCTGTTGTCCACTCCCAGCTTCTGGCAGTCATAGGTTTAGGGATACCCAGAGCATGGGGTTGCATCCCTGACCATCTTGGCTAATTGATGGACCTATCCTCCATGAATTTATCCAATTTTTTTAAATCCAGTTATAGTTTTGGCCTTCACAACATCCTCTGGCAACAAATTCCACAGGTTGATTGTGCGTGTGTAAAGAAGTACTTCCTTTTGTTTATTTTAAACAAAAGAACAGATGCAGAGATGGGCTACTAGTATGTTCCAAGGAATTGAAAACCTAACTTATGAAAAGTGACTCAACAAGCTTGGCATGTTTAGCTTAACCAAAAGAAGGCTATGGGGAGATATGATTTCTCTCTATAAATACATCAGAGAGATAAATACCAGGGAAGGAGAGGAGTTATTTAAGTTAGGCGGCAATGTGGACACAAGAACAAATGGATATAAACTGGCCATCAACAAGTTTAAGCTCAAAATTAGTTGAAGGGTCTAACCCTCAGAGGAATGAAGTTCTGGAACAGCCTTCCAAGGGGAGCAAAAAAACCTAACTGGCTTCAAGACTGAGCCTGATAAGATTATGGAGGGGGTGATATGATGGGACTGCCTACAGAGGAATGTGGCCCATCAGTGACTGCCAGCAGCAAAAATTCCCAACAGCCTAAGATGGAACACGAATGGAAGGCTTTGAATTACTACAGAGAATTCTTTCCCAGGTATCTGCCTGTTGGGTCTTGCCCACATGCTCAGGGTCTAACTGATCTCCATATTTGGAGTCAGGAAGGAATTTTCCCCGGGTAAGACTGGCAGAGACCCTGGGTGAGGTTTCACCTTCCTCTGCAGCATGGGGCCCAGGTCACTTGCAGATTTATACTAGTGTAAATGGTGGATTCTCTGTAACTTTGTCTTTAAACCATGATTTGAGGACTTCAGTAACTCAGCCAGAGGTTAGGGGTCTATTACAGGGTTGGGTGGGTGAAGTTCTGTGGCCTGCAAAGAGCAGGAGGTCAGACTAGATCAGGGGTTCTCAAACTGGGGGTCAGGACCCGTCGGGGGTCCCGAGGTTATTATGTGGGGGGTCGCAAGTTGTCAGCTTCCACGCCAAACCTCGCTTTGCCTCCAGCATTTATAATGGTGTTAAATATATTTTAACGTGTTTTTAATTCATAAAGGGGGGGCACACTCAGAGACTTGCTGTATGAAAGGGGTCACCAGCACAAAAGTTTGAGAATCGCTGGACTAGATGATCACGATGGTCCCTTCTGACCTTAAAGTCTGAGTCTACACCTGCTGCCCATTAATTTTATTGAGTGACCCCTGGTTCTTGTGTTATGTGACGGAGTGACTAACATTTCCTTATTCACTTTCTACACACCATTCATGATTTTATAGACCTCTATCATATCACCCCTTAGTCATCTCTTTTCAAGCTGAAAAGTCCCAGTCTTTTTAATGTCTCCGCATATGAAAGCTATTCCATGCCCTTAGTCATTTTTGTTGGCCTTCTCTGCATATATTCTTTTGAGATGGGGTGACCGGAACTGCAGTCAGTATTCAAGGTATGGGCATACCAGGGATTTATATAGTGGCATTATGATATTTTTTGTTTTATCATTCCCGTTACTAATGGTTCCTAACATTCTGTTCGCTTTAGAGACTGAGTGGATGTTTTCAGAGAATTATCCATAACGACTCCAAGATCTCTTTCTTGAGCAGTAACAGCTAATTTAGGTTCCATCATTTTGGATGTATAGTTGAATTATGTTTCCCAATGCGCATTTCTTTGCATTTATCAACACTGAATTTCATCTGCCATTTTGTTGTCCAGTCGCCCACTTTTTGTGAGATCCCTTTGTAACTCTTCGCAGTCTGCTTGGGACTTAACTATTGTGAGTAATTTTGTATCATTTGCCACCTCACTGTTCACCCCCTTTTCCAGATCATTTATGAATATGTTGAACAGCACTTCTCCTAGAAGAGCTCCCAGGGGACACCACTATTAACCTGTCCATTCTGAAAACTGACCATTTATTCCTACCCTTTGTTTCCTGTCTTTTAACCAATTATTGATCCATGAGAGGACCTTCACTTTTATCCCATGACTACAAGTCTGTTTGGACTTTTACATCACTGTCCAATTTTTAGTATAAAATAAGAAGCTAGTCAGTCTTCTGTGTATTCTAGGCAATGATGGCTTTTAAACAAAAGAACCCAAAGTATTCTAAGCAGGGAGTAGTTCATAGGCACCCACCCCGTGAGTGCTCTGGGGCTGGAGCACCCATGGAAAAAAACTAGTGGGTACTCAGCACCCATTGGCAGCACCCCATGGATCAGCTCCTTCCCCCCAGCCCTCCCACCTACTGGCGGGCCCTGCCGATCACCTCCTCCCTCTTCCTCCCGGCACCTCCTGCCCACTGCTATCAGCTGTTAAGCAGTATGCAGGAGGCACTGGGGAGAGAGGGCAGGGTACGCTCGGGTTAGGGGTGGAATGGGGTGGGGCTGGGAGAAGAGTGGGGGCAGGAAGAGGCAGGGCAGGGGTGGGAGCTTTAGGGGGAGGGATGGAGTGGGAGCAGGGACGAGGGTGGAGTGGGGGTCCACGATCCCCCAGGAACTCAGGAAGTTGGCGCCTCTGGTAGTTGACAAGTATATCTAACTAAACCCTATAAATCTACTGCTTTAAACTTTTACATCACTTGATTGAGGTTATACTTTGTCTTCAGTTTAGCTAGAAATACTCCTTGCTAGGCATAATCGACACCATAATTCCCTCCTTTTGCCAAGGAAGGAACAAGCCTCCACAGACATCTCTCATTCTGCCCTTCTCTATCAAGGACTTCAACAAGCAGCTGTTTTTCTCTGGCCTAGCAAGTTGACAGCCATGAATTATTGTCCCCTATGAACATCTCCCACAGGTATCCATATTTCTCCTGTCAAAATGATGACCCTGGAAAAATATGGAAAACCCTAACCATATAAAGCCAAATTCATCTCTGGTGTAACTCCTCACTCAGGAGCCAGCTGAGTTAAAGAATGGATGAATTAGGCCTGTAGATTCTAAAGTTTGTTTGATGCAGATTATGTTTAAATCTAAGCACACAAAAATGCATGTGTTTTATTCCTGGGGACTTCCTCTTGTGTGTGGTTTAAGTGTGCCACAGGAAACTGGCACACAAGAGGGTTTTGGCTGCTTCCCTCCTCTGAGAAATATGGCTTTGGTTCTGTTGTTACATGAGATGGTGTGGGGAGCTATTATTTAATTATGACAACTACACACATACAAGCCATGGCATTGGGAAACACACATACACCATCTGCTAGGTACCATGATTTAGCTGTAGGCGTACAAAAGTGGAGTCTTATGAGCAATAACTCTATTCTGGGAGGCTGTAAATGCAGGTCTTCTTGCACAGTGCTGCCGAGGGAGGCATTTGAGGAGAGAACATTCCTGGATGATATAGTCATTACTGTTTCAGAAAGATGTTAATTTTTACAATAAATAAGCTTAATCCTTTTATGCAGATCGTTTTAGAAAATAAACAGGCCATTTTTATGAGCTAGTTAGAACAGGGGCTGGGATGGGATTTGCAGTAAGATCCTGCATATGCTATAAATTGTAGGCAATTTTTAATTCCAAGGGAACTCACTACAAACCAGTTGTCGTTGTTGCTGTTTTTATATAATATAGAGATATAACAATTTTTTTAAAAAAAGTTTCCAAACATTTAAACCACTAAACCATTGCTTAGTGGAGCTAATATCTTGGTTACTAAAGAAGAAAAGGAGAAGGGTTTTATGTTCTGAGTCTGTGGTTTTAACTGAGGATCTTTATTTGGTAAAGCTCAGAATACTCACGTGAAAGATCAAGAATGTGAGAAAGCAATTGATGGGGGCTAAGCACAGACCTGCAATTCAGGAAATCCTGAGTTCCAATCCTGGCTGAGGCACCCATGTTGTCTCTAACTGTAGCAAGTTATTTAGGCCACATTTCTACTACCGTAAGCACTGAAGTCACGTGTGGGGGCAGGTGTAACTCAGTGTAGATCTGGCCCTAGACCTCAAAAGGGCACTGTAAGGATTGTTGTCAAATGTTGCTGTTAAACAAGAAGCCATAATACAAGCAAGGCTCTGACATGACAGGAAGGTTGTAAAAACATTTGCAGTTTGAACAATGTTGGTATTATTTGAGGTATAACAAAAGTGCTGTCTTTCAGAAGAAATATAAAATAAGGTCCTAACTATTTGTAATAATTAAAGATCCCATGCCACTGGCCATAAGTTGCGGTCAAATTCTATTCTTTAAGAAATGTCATTCTGCGATACATTCAGAGGACAACACCCTTCATTGTCACTCTGGATATGGTAACTTCTTGCTCTAAACTCTTTTGCAGTGTGACAGTGTGATTTAAGTAGCTGTATCCGACGAAGTGGGTATTCACCCACGAAAGCTCATGCTCCAAAACATCTGTTAGTCTATAAGGTGCCACAGGATTCTTTGCTGCATTTAAGTAGCTGTGCCATCCCACAACACAAGTGCCTGTATTTAAGTGGTGCAAAAATGGTATACTGGTTAAGCCGCTAGCCTAGGATATAGGCGCTCTAGGTTCAATTCCTTGCTTTATCCCCCAGGTTTTTGTATGAGCCTTTCTGTGCTTTGGTTGCCCCTCTGTAAAAGGGGAATAATAGCACTTTCTTACCCCACCTGGGTGTTGTGAGGATAAATACATGAAAGATTCTGAGGTGCTCATACACTACGGAGGGCCATGAGATAGACAGTTTGGCAGTGTACTGTTAAACAGCTGTGTTATTCCATTCCAGGAGTGTCTGCATTTCAGCAGTTATTCCATGACATTTAAAGCACTTTCCTTTCCTTTGGGATAAGAGGTGCAATATTAATGTAAGACAGTATTCTTGTCATCCATTGAATGCAGCCACCTAGATATCATAATTTAAAAAAACAGATAAGACACCAAGTAATACAAAGACAAAAATCAACGGAGGAGTTGGGTTAACATCCCAAGACATGAAACCAGATTGTCACTGTACCTTAAACACCTTGCACATCTGCTGGCTTTCATTCTTGTGTACCCTTGTGCCCAAGGGAAATATTTGGCTTGTGGTGTAAGACTGGCACGCTGTCGTTACCCACGTGCAACAAAGGCTAGGCTTCAGGATGTAATACAGCAATTATTCTTTTAAAAAATGTTTTTCTTTTAACCAATTCAAATATAACTGGGATGAATGAAGTTACATGAGTAAATATCAGTTTTGTGTAAAAACAATAAGAAAAATGTAAATGGAATCTGGGTGTGTGAGAGGGAGAAAAACTGTTTTCATCATGAAAGCGCCTGTAATTCCCAATTAAGTGTATAATCTAATAGCCAACAATTCTGTTCACTCACTCTGTAGGCCACCACTAACATCATGGTCAGGAGTCCAGCAAAGCTCTTTTTTGTCTCTAAGAGACAGGTCATACTGTTCAGTTCCCCCCAATTTATTTAAATCTGTTACTTTATTTCAAGTGCTAATTATCTCTCACAACAAACAGAGCCTTGTCAGCTGCAATTACTGGCATTACAATAGATTATCAACAGAAAAGTCTGTCTTGAAGCAAGGAGGGTTGCCTTGGTTACCAACCCAAAATGCTTCTGTATTTCAAGTCTAACCACAATTTCCTGACTTACTTGAAATATTGCATCAATGAGGCCACATTTAATCTCTTTTCTCCTATTTTAATATTACATATTATGGGCCAAAGTTGACCCTCTATATTCCCATTGAAGACACTGGTAAGTGTGAGGACTGAACTGACCATATATGTTACACGACCACAGAGGGTCAGGTTCTGCTGGTGTTTTCATTCATGTGAGGCAGAAGTAATTCCTTTATCATCACAGGAGTGACTTCTGACTTGCACTAATATAAACAAGACTAGAGTGTTGGTTTCTGGATGTTTATCGGGTGTTCTTCCCAGCATGGGACAAAATATGAAAATGTTTTTTTTTGACAAGTGGGCGATGGAGGCTGGTATCATGGACTGATTAAAGGTGGGTGTCAGCCTTTCAGTACTGGGAAGACAAGTGTGTTCTGATGAGCTAGAGAATAGGAAGTCAGTGAAGGGGCACAAAGTGATGGACTAGGAATATGATGGTTGAAGCAATGGCCATAAGTGGGGCAAAATTGCATTTGTCAAGGTTGGTGCAGTATTTGGGGGTAAGGAATGTCTTTTGTTCTGTGTTTGTACAGTACCTAACACAATGGGGTTCTGCGCCATGACTGGGGCTCCTAGGCACTATAGCAATGCAAATAATAATAATAATAATAATTACTAATCTTGTCCAGTAAAACAATCATACACTATTTCAGTTAGTAATCATGCATTGGTAAAATTGCAGACACTGAAAGTTGTGTTGTGGGTAGGAATGGGCCAGAACTTTGAAGTTCAGCTATGGATCAGGATCTAGATCCAAAACTCAGCAGCACTAAGATACAGGCTTTTGGTTTGGGTCAGCATAAAGAGAGTTAGAATGAGCTCCGGATACAGATATGAAGGTTGTAGGCAGGGCCGGCTCCAGGCACCAGCTGAGCAAGCTAGTGCTTGGGGCGGCATAGTCTATGGGGCGGCATTCCACCCAAACCTAGGGCAGCACGGCCGGTTTTTATTGTTGTTTTTTTTTGGTTTGCCGCTCCGGCCGCCCTGTAGGGGGCGGCAGTGCGGAGAAGGGGAGCGCCCTGCAGCAAACTGGGCAGGGGCAGCCCCTGTTCTTCCCTCTCCACCAACTGGAGCGGCGCGGAGCCCTCCCGGCAGGCAGCACAGTGGTCGGGACTGCGGGACAAGCGCCCGGCTGAAGCCCTGGCCGCCCCCCTGCTCTCTCTCTGCCCCGCTCCCTCCCCTTCCTCCCCGCTAACTGCAGCACAGGGAGCCCCCTGCACCCTGGCTCTGGCTGCCAGGCAGGGGTTTTTTTGGTTGTTTTTTTCCCCCAGCTTTGCCACTTCGGCCGCGCCAGGTTTTTTTTTTCCTCTTGATTTGCCGCTCCAGCCATGCCCCAGGTTTTTTATTTTGTTTTGTTTTCTTTCCCTGCTTTGCCGCTCTGGCTGCGCTGCAGGTCCCTCCCCCCCCCGCTGCTCCGGCCGTGCTGCAGGTTTTTTTGTTTGGTTGTTTTTTTCCCCTCCTGCTTTGCCGCTCCGGCCGCGCCACAAGTTTTTTTTGTTTTGTTTTCTTTGCTGCTCCGGCCGGCGCTGCAGGTTTTTTTATTTTGTTTTGTTTTTTTTCCCCTCCTGCTTTGCCGTTCGGCCCCCCCACACACACTTTTTTTTTTTTTTTTTTTGCTTGGGGCAGCAAAAAAGCCAGAGCCGGCCCTGGTTGTAGGTGTTTATGTTTGGGGTTTTTATTTGGCCCTATCTCTGATTCTGAGTCACAAAGCCACAGTTAAGTGTCTTCAGTCACCTAAGAAACATTGGGTTTGATTTTATCTGTAAAACAGGAGACTTTCAGAGTTAGTGATGTTACAGTGGCGTAAACTTAGTGCAAGTGAAAGCAGAATATGGTCCATAGACTTTAGTAGTTAGATCAAGCCTTAATTGTAGTTAGATTCTAAATGTGACATCCTTACTAAACAGATTTGCTTTCTATGTGCATTAGGGACTGCTGAGTTTAGTGATAAAAATTAATTATTTCTCTTTTTACTCCTGTTAGTACTACAGAGCCAACACAAGTAGAAAAGAGTGAGCTTCATTCCATTCCTCCTTCTGCATCATCACTGTTGATGAACTGTTATTCCTGGTGGTAGTGTCCATGAAGGAAAGAGTCCACCTTAACTCTCAGATCCTAGGCTGAGTTTACAGGACTGGGGGAAAATCCCCTATCTCTGTGCTTATAAACCGAGCATACTTGATCTGGAGATTGTTGATACAATAAATGTGAAACCCTACAATGCTGCTTCAAAGGTCACTTTTCAGAGCAGAATTACACTTCAATATATTCATTATGTTTATTGTAATATGAATGTAATATTTATTGCTTTTCTAAAATGGTTTCCCCTACATTTAATTTAATCTTTGGTTTGGTCATGGTGCTGAGCAGGGCTTCAGATTCAGAAGATGTATTGAAGAATTGAAATGGAAGATTGAGGGCCAAGAAGAAATTAGAAGAATTTAATAGCCATAATATCAAGACATGTAATTAGAAATTTCTTAAGTACATCAGCAATAGGAAGCCCACAGGACACTCAGTGAGTCTACTATTGAGCAATCAACGATAAGAAGATTGTAGAACCATTAGCTGATTTCTTTTATTGGTGCACAGAAGGAGAATGGGGAATTATGTACGTTGGTGTTACTATTAGTACTGAGAGCTAGCCATTGTCAAATGTAGGTATCAAAAAGATATAATTTTACATCTTGAGAAATAAAATTAATGTAGATTACCAGGATCAGGTTGCACTCTCCAAATGACCAGAAGAAACTAAACCACAAAGCACCTATTAACAATAATAAGTAACATATTTGTTAGTTTCAGGGGATGGTACTAGAATACAGAGCCTTTCATCTCTACAGTCTTTCATTTCTGAATCAATATTATCGCAAGCCAACAGCGATTAATAGTTATCATCTGAAGGCTATTTACTAGTCTCAGTCTACTTTCCAGTGGTCTCTGGCTCACATAACAAAAATCATTGGTATTAATTAACACCTTTGTTGGCAGTATTAACAGGCAAGCAAGGACTGAATAGACATGAGCCAAGATTTTTAAAAGTGAGTGCCTTAAACTAGACTCCAGGGGAGATTTTTCAAGGCAAAATGGCTGCTACGCACCTAACTGCCATTTATGCCACTGAAAACTTCCCCTTAAGGTCATATTTAGGCACCTGAGTAAGTTGCCTGGTTTTCAAAATTGCTGAGTCAATGGGAGCTGCAGTGTGATCAGCACTTCTGAAAATCAGGCAGCTTATTTGAGCATCTAAAACATGGATTTTGGGGTGCAACTTTTGTCACCTATTCTTGGAAAATTTAGCCATGGAGATTAATCTACCTTCTCTCCAGTTGTACTATTGTTGCCCATGCTGTTCTTGTTTTGTGGCTAAACGGATGGCTGCACTCCAGGGCTGTAAATTATGAGCAACATGGTTTCTTAATAAAGTACATAATGAACCATAGGTACTATCCTGGAGTGTTGGAAGGTGGCTAATCTCATTCTAATATTTTTAAAAGATGCTACTTGTTTGAATCTTGAGTATTGATCCTGAGTGCTACAGTGTGATAAGCCTGACTTTTACAACTAAGGAAAACAGTTGAGAAAACGAGTAACTTCAGACTTATAAATATGATAAGGACAAACCAGCACGGGTTTTGTATTGGAAAATTGGAGCCTGCTAAGAATAATGATTTTAGAGCCCACTGAAGTCAGTGGGATTTTTTCTACTGACCCAAATGGTCTTTGGATCAGGTCCCATATCACTGAAGTGCTAGAGTGGATTCCTCAAGCTCCATGATTAAAATTCCCTCACCAAACTAAAGGCAGAACTGGGGCAATTTCCTTCCTGATAGAATTCAGCTCATCTGGAAAGTGCTACATCATCCCTGCTACAGTTATCACCCCTGAGCCACACGCAAAAACAACAACAAAAAAACTTATGATGAGCCCTTTTTTTCTACTTTAAAATAACCAGATTGTACTAAATGGCAGATTTTTTAAAAATACCTTTCGAAGCATACCCAGGGTCCCCATTTTATTAAAAGTCTCCCCCCCCCCTTTTAAAGTTCTGCTATACTCTTAGTATGCGGTGCTAAAGTCTGTTTTCAGGAACAAAGTGTAAACATTACCAGCAAGGTACAGTTCTAATATGTGTGCCTGACACATGTGTACGCCTTCTGGTTAAAGTTACGAGGAAGTGTTTTTGTTTAAATTGGAAAACACTAGAGCTGAGCGTAAAATTCTGAATTGAGACACAGTTATGAAAACTTGGTATCTGTTCAATAAGAGTTAAAATTCTCTCATGTATGAAAAAGTTGAATGGGAGCAAAGAAACAAAGTTTAGCAATACATTGCCAATTGCCAGGATATAAAGATCAGCACTAGAGGATCACCTCCTCCCTCCACCCCCAGCCCCACCCAATCAACATGAGAACCTGTGTTGGGCAATATGTTTATTGACCAACCAAAACAGGGAGAAGATGATGGGAGGAGGAGTGACAAAGGTCTCTCAAGTCACAAAATCACTTAGGTTAGCCAAGAAAAGGAAGGACTGTGATTCTGATATAGCGATTACTTCATAGAGATGGCTGGGCTACTTTAAAGTTAACTCTTACTTTTAATTCAATTTCTTAATTAAAGGTAAATCTTTAAAACTGCCCAGGTGTATGCAAAGCATAGCAGCTGGGATGGCGGCATGAAGGAGGTGTGGACTGATGGGAGGAGGGGTCCCAAGGGAGAAGCAGTAGCACAAAGGAAAGCACAGACATTCAGAGATGGCTACTTAAGAACTTTGCTTGTTATGCTGTTGCTAAAATACATTGTGTAAGTTCTTTCCCACCTGCTTCCCAGTCTGCACTTTGAACTGTTGAACTGCACCATGCACTACTATATATATCAGCTAATAATCAGAGTGCAGACAAAGGAGTCTGGAGGAGCCTTGTTTTCAAACCAGCCTAGCCACTGATACAGACCAAGAGCTGCAAATGATCTTACTAATGATTTTGAGTGCACCCTCTATGTTAGTGAGGAACTTTTTACAGTGGCTTAAGTTGGACCCTAAAATCTGCAATGCCCAAAATTGCTGGTCACATTTACAAATCCTGGCTAGACTTGGAGACCTTGGCAAATTCACTGACTTTTTTGTGCCTCAACTGGAATGTTGGGAAAATACTACACACAAGCAAATAATGAAAAACATTTTCCATGAATATCGTGTTCGACACTTTAATGATTTTTTTCTTGAGCCGTTTGCATGCCCCTCTTTTGTAACTTTTCTTAACGACATCACACTGCTTCTGATTATACCCCTGTGAGCCTCACTCAGAGAATGTCTAGACTAGGAGAAAAAATACACCAGCATTCACCTTAAGATGACCAGCGAATGGGTTTAAAATACAACTTGACCTGCCTACATGTGTCTTTTAAAATGTGTGTGTTACCTAACACACTTGGGGGGAAAAATACACCATCCAAAATTATTCCTCTTCCTTCTTGGGTGATCATTAAGCCTGGTCAAAATTTTTCTACTGAGACTTTTTTTGGTAGAAAACTGTGTATTTGACAAACAAATGTTTTCACCCAAAGCATGTGCTTTTTCTCAAGTTCTAGGTTTTTAATCAGACAAGTGAAGTTTGGAAAATTTTGGCTAAGATTTAAAATTTTCACTTTCTGGAATGAAAAGTCAAAATTTTCTGCTGAAAATTACAATGAAAAGGAAATAAACAAAAATTGATTTCATTGCAAGGTTCCACTGGGGAAACAATCCCATTTCCAGACCAGCTCTAGTAATGACACTCTTTGAATACTTGTTAAAAGTGATCACATTTCCCCTTAGCCCTATGAGGGGGCAGTAACTATGGCAGAAGATGCTGGAAGCCGCTCCTTTTCCTCAGTGTATATGCTCAGGTATATGCAGGGATACCGTAATGATCAGTGTAGATAGCAATTACACCAACAGAGTCGGCTGTATTTTTATCTTAGTGCTAAATTGTAGTCTTGTTTTGCTATGATGTTGTATTTAAAGCAGGGTGGGAGAATGTTGAGGAAGTCTGAAGTCCCACCTAGTGCACTGGAGTTGTTACTTGCAGTATCCCAGTACATTTGTTGGTTTCTATATGTGAGTATTCAATGCATTCCCTTCAGCTCTTAATGGTTTGGCCAAATCATGAGTCTGGTATTGTTCCTGGCCTCAAAGGGGGTGTAACCAACTAGTGTGTACATGTACTAGGGAACTACTCCTGTACACTTGCTGGCAACCGACTGAAGACAGGCATGGGGAGGTTTATGTCATTGTTCACTGTGCTAAATTAGGGGCCCCAATGCAAGTTTTCTGCCTTTAACCTGTGCTGGAATATCTGGGGCCATGTCATCCGTAAAAGCTTCAGAAAGGAATAAGGAACTGCACATATATAATTTACAAAACAGTGAAGTTATGATGTCCCTTAGGTCTGCCTGCACCTGGGAAATTGTTCTTCCTATGCTCATATGTCCATCTTGCAATGGAATTCTGAAACTTTAACAGGAGATTCAATGCCATTTTGTACACTGCAAGGTGAACCAAATGCTTTCTGTCCATTTCATTGCTGAGAGATGGATCACTTCCATGTTCTTGCAATCACATTATTTGCATCTGGAATGAGGTGTGGACACACGTCTTTGTAGTGATTCTTTAAGTTAACTGGAAGAAATAAATCCAGTTTGTTTGTTTTAAGGCAAGTTTATCCCACTAATTTGCATAATTTGTTTCTTAGCCATAAGAATTTAGAAGGAAATGTTCAGGATCACAACATATGGAGAAATAATTGTGTCTTATTATTTATTGTTTGTTCTGTGGTAGCACCTAGGGGCCCCAGTCCTGGACAAGGACCCCATTGTGCTAGATGCTTCCGTGAAGAGCTTACAGTCCACGTATTCATACATTCTTTCCAGCAGCCAGTGCTTCTGGCTTCATCATTACTGCACTTCTCTGAATCCCCTCCCATTTGTCGACCGCCATAAGGCCTGATGCTTCATTCCTCGCACACCCAAAACTCCCACTGAATCCAATGGGAGATTGGAGTGTGCAAGGAATGTAGGCTCAGGACCTTAATCTATTTATATTGAATATACTCACCCCTCAGATGGGGAGCTCCACTAGAACAGAAATAACTAACAACAGTAGGACTACTTGAAAGCCACATAGAGGGAGGGCAGGAGGGAGGAGATTTTATTCACTTCAGCAGTACAAATAAAGCAAGAGCTTTCTTTCTAAAGGCATGTGTGGGAAGGGCAGCAACAGAGCAATTACCTGGTGGGTGGGAAAGGGGATTTTGTCACTTTGGCAGTGCTGACAGACAGAAATAAACTGCTTCCAGGGGGGAGAGCAGGATAAGAACATGCACATCAAGAGCGTAAGCAGAATTAAAATGGGCCCGTAAGGGGATTTATTGAGGTTGTTTATTTTTAAGTGCCAAAGGCCCCTGCCATTTCATCATGTGCATTAAAAAGAAAGCGAACAAGTTACATCCAAATCAGTGAGGAAAGTGCAAGAGGCAACAAAAGGGTTGTGCCCCTTATGCAGCTATCACAAACATGGGAGGTGGAGAGCATACATTGCAAGTCCTGTGGTGGTAAGATGCATGGTCAATCAAAGCCAAAACCCTTCCTTATCCCCACTGGAAGCAAGGAGTAAAGACGAAGCAATTTAAAACTCCCCAAGGCAGTAAGAAAAGGCTCTTTTCCCCTTCTATGCATGAAAATACAGACCTTGGTTGCAGTGCTGTGTCGGGCATAACTACCCCTTAGGGGACACAGCACATTGACAGGGTGAGCCAGTTTTGACAATATGAGAGCTATTTGAACCAGTGTGAATGTGGATGGCTGCCGTTATGTATTCAATTTTTAGTTAGTAAGTGCAAGGGTGCTGTGTCTGTGATGCATTTTTCTCAGAGGGCCAGATTCTGTTACCCTTACACTGAGTAGCACCTCGCTCTATAGCTCCATTGACTCTCATGGAATAAGGTGCTACTTATTCATGAGAACGAATGGCAGAATCGGTCCCATAATGACTAATGCTGAGATTGCAATAGGGGTGTGAAATGTGGCTATTTTGTACCCACAGTTATGGATTGTTGAGATTGTTCTGCTGGAAGGGATATTATTATGCGTTATATGAACTGTAGATAATTGGTGTATGGATTCTGAATATGGAGATGGTTCTATTTCTTTAGTCTGGTTTGTTAAACAAAACCCAACATTCCGCAACTGATAGACATGAAAAATTGCAACACAATTCTATCTAATTCACAGTTAGAAATATTCGATTGCTGTATATATTTAAACACAGGTATTGCATATTCATTCACGTTATAGGGAAAGTTAGGTCTTTTCCAGCCCCACTTGCCTCTTATGCCAGATGCAGAGGGACACACTCAAGACAAGTCTTGAGTGTGTCCAGTCTCTCTCTGTCTCCATAGGGGAAGCAACCACAGCAACTGGGAGAAAGTGCCAGGGGGTGGGCAATGGAAACCCTCCGGGTTCTTCCTGACCCATAATATATCCTTGTATTTCACTAACAGGTCTCACCCTAGATGCCTAGAACTAATTTTGAGTTAGTAAGTGGTTGAGTGCCAAAGACTGGGAAACTCACTACATTAGTTCAGCACAGTATCACTTCTATTAACAAATGTGCTTCCATATGGTGAAAATACAGATGAAAAGAAAGCAGGCACACCTACAGCAAGACAGACAGCCTAGAGATTTTTCAGCTAACATGTGATGTCACATGAAATTGACATCTTCTCAGACAAAAGAAAAAAGCTTGACTTAATGAATTCTATGGGTGGGTGTAAAAGAGAAAGATTTCTCTGTGCATTATCATTATCTGGGAAGGCAATTTTGAGTTAAATTGGCATGTCGGCAATTAAGGGCCAAGTTTATAACTCTTGGTCATTGTAACTGTTTGAATTTTCAAATTGCTTATTTTAGAATTACTTTTGGTTGAACTGCCACTGACAGTCCCATCACTTTTCATTCTTAGAAAGCTTGAGTGGCAAATTGATGAGGCTTGTATCGAAGAGCCCTAGTTTCATGTTGATACCAAACTTACGCCTCTAAAATAGAAATCCACCTACTAACATCAGATAAAATCCTCATTCATTGTGATTTGATATACTACTTCTTGATAAATGTAACACCATATGCTAAATTCATTCACTTAAGCACTATGATGTCACCATCTTTATTTTGCTTTCTGTAACTTATTTAATTTTAAATTCTATTTTGAGTAATAAAGCATATACATTTACAAGACTTTCTCAGCAAATTTCATTATTTCTGGAAGCAACCTTACCAGAGCTTTAAAATGATTCTTAGCTGCTCTTCATTTTATCTGCCAATTGTTTTAATTCTCTTGTCATCCCATGAAGTCAAAGAGAGTGGGAGAAAGGAACCATATTTTTATTTTAACAATTTAGGAATTTGGCTTATTCTGTAAAATGAAGGAAGTGGATCTCTTTAGCTTTAGTGGGTTGGCCTCTTTTTTTTATCCCTGTACAAATGTATTAACTTATCATGCACTTTGTACTACCAATTCAGAGACAGATTTTTTTTTTAAAGTTTTTCTTCCTCTGTACTGTCACTTTTGATTCACAGTTGCTAAGCATTGCAAGAGCTCACCAGAGGGACACTCTCCTAGTGTGATTTGCAAACTTTGAAATAACACCCACCAGCAGAAGTACCATATGCTACAAAGTTTCACAATAAACTGACAGGAGCATTTAATTTATAATTTCAAATTCAAAAAGTGTCAGGGTTTTTATACCAATAAATGCCTTTCCAGTTAGCAATGGATGATGCTTCCCTCTAAGTGGACATTAAGTAATATTAATTTCCACTGTAATTCCTACAGAGTTTGATGATAATGACGGCCACATTTAAAATCAGATCATTTCATTGTGGTAAGCAGTGGCATTGCTGCAAGGTAAATTTGTGAATTTTCCAAATGTGTATCCAGCTTGTTGGGTTTATCTATATATGGATTATGGCATGTGGACTATTTCCTCTCTGTAACTTTGGTATTTCAGTGTACCCTTTTTGATAATAAAATATAGTACCAAGGAATATTTTTTCTAATCAGTCAAAGGCAAACTTCATATAAAACACAAGCTGTTCCCTTTGTGATTAATTTTCATCCAGCTGCACTTAACTACAACAGAGCCAGCAGAGAAAACTACTTGGCAACACTTCCTAATTAGGGGACGTTAATTACTGCTAAATACTATACAATTTCTATGTTATAAGAGTTCATCTAAATCAATGTTATTACAGTACTAAAGGAATTAATAATGATTTCATACTTAGAAGCTGTTGCCAAACTACCCATTAGTTCAGAGTTTAAAAATGACTTTACAATGAAATCTCTAAATCTGCATTACATAAAGTACTGGAACAGTCACAGCCAATCACACTTGGCATTTCTATTATGGATTAATAACTGCACCTGGTGGCCTCCCTTTTTCATGATTGTGCTGATGGGGTGAGTAACAGGGAGAGGCAAAAGGAGCCATGAGGCAAAGTTTCTCCCCCTCCAAACTGAGACAGTGATGACTATCTCATATGAAAACGGATATTGATCTGGCTCCACTAGCAGTTTTGCCCTACACTTCAATGGGTGGAGGAGCAGGATCACTGACTGAAATACAGTTAAGAGGCCATTCACCCCTCACCCCTTAGTTAAGGCTCAGGGTTATCTAGCCCTAAAGTAGGAAGCACAGCCCCATTCATCTAAACTCTTGTTTGGCCACCCACTTCAGATGTTCCCTGAACAGTTAGGTAAAGGACTTGTATTGCCTTTGTTACATCATAAAGTACCCTGAAGAGCTTTCCCTTATATTATTTTTAAATACATCTGTAAAGCTTAAACCATCTGGCCTATTTGAAAATATTATTTCATACAACCTCCAGAGACCTCAAAGCACTTTACAGAGGAAGACAGTAATATCATCCCCCTTTTACAAAATGGGAAACTGAGGGGGGTGAGGGAACATGAAAATAATTATCACAGTAGCCACTAACTGGCAACCTTGGTGGTGGGGTATCATTCTATTCACCACTGGTAACAGACTTTCAAAGGGAAGAACTGCGGGTGCCAAAGTCAGTTGCTGAGGGCCTAGTCTAGGAGCAGTAGAATTGTGTGATTCCATCCCAGAAGAGCTGGACACCTCAGGGGTGAACTCGGGGACCAGACCAGAAACGGGCCAGAGATGAAGCTAGCCCCGTAGCTGTGACATCTGGCATAAAGGAGCCAGAGCAGACTGAAAATCTCACCCAATCTGTCCCTCTTCATGATGAAGTATATTGACTTGAACTGCCACTGCCTTTGGATTTCTGTGGTTAGATAGAGCACTTCAGTTTCCAGCGCTGTCAGGCTGTCATCTTTCTGCTTTGTTTTGTTTTAAATATGAGAAATATTTATCCTAACAATAAAGATATGCAGTCAGACTGTTGTGTTTTATGTGTGCAGAGCAGATAGCTGACTTGTAGGACTACTATTTTGATAAGAGTACCTTATGCTTAAGAACCAGGCTTAAGGTTATTTTTAAAGAATTATTCTAAATACACATTATAAAATGTTTATATGTGCACTTAGGAACATAGTTATGGTTTCTTTGTTGTTTTTTTTAAAATAGTCTCTTTGCACATACTTAAGATGTCAGAAATGATTTGTGGTTCCCTCACCCTAAGGCTGTGCAAAAGAAACTCTTAGAACCTTAAAAGTGCTCCTAAAGTGCACATATAAACAAATCAATTGGCACATTTCTGCTGCTCTTGCCTCTTCTCATGTAGTCTTAGGGCATGACGAGAAACTCTGAGCAAAATAGAGTTTTTCTGTCACCTTTAGAATGTGAGAGGATATGCTCTTGTGACAATAAAAGCACTGCTAAGTGCACCTCCAATCATAAATCATTTTCAGAATTGCGCCTGGCTTTTTAATTTCTTTCATTTGTAGGATTTATAACACACTGACTTGTTAAAATGTTTATTCAATGCTTTTTGCATCACATGGGCACTCTTGGCAAGATACCAGATTCTCATGTGCATTAATCTAAATCTCGGCAGCAATAATCTATGTTTTTAATAAATGACCAATAATTGTGTGCGGGGAAGGAGGATTTTCTGCTATTCTTGTACTGATTAAAGTTACCACCAGTATGGATGGTTAAACTGGATAGTTCCACTCTTCCCTAACTAATATTCACCATTCTTCCTTTGTAACATTGTGTCATTTAAACAGAAAGCTTCTTGCCTGAAAATTATTTATAGAGAGTTGCAGAGCTTTATAAGATTTTTATATGCTCCTCTGCAAGCCAGTCTCCTTTTGGAATAGAGTTTGCTTTCAATTTTAGTTCATGGAAGAGAACTATTTGATTTCTTTTCATAGTTCTCAGCTCCAGAAATGTGTATGAACATATATCATCTCTTCTGACAACTTCCTTATTTCTGCTGGCTTTTGGGGAAAGCTGTATAGAATCCTAGAAGTTAAAGAGAGATTGGATGATCTAATGGTCTCTTCTATCTTACTCCTAGTACAAAATTGTGCCCTTACAGTACACGTCTGTCTAGTATTTTATTCAATCTAGTCCCAAGTGATGGGACTTCTGCTATTTCCTCTGGGAGACTATTGAGCAGCCTAACATCTTACTTTCAAAAAGATCTTTTATATTCATCCTAAATTTAACCTTTGTTAGTTTAATCTTATACTCCTAGTTCTATTACGGTGTTTACACTAAATCAATAGAAGTTAGGAACCTAAATACTTTTGAGGATCTGGGCCAAAGTGTTTGATTCTTCACTGTATTCTGCTATTTTATGCTGCTGCACTAATTTGATTTCAATGGGCTACATTGGCATAAAACTGGAGTAACACAGTGGGGAATGTGGCCAAAAATAGTTATACCTGTTGCATGTCATCAGTGTGAAACTCCTGAGTGAGTGCCAAGTATTACTCCCGGGGGAATTCTGCGCCACCACGCATGCAAAGAATTTATGTCCCCCACAGATTTCTTTGCTTTCCCACAGAAAAATTACTTTCTGATGGGGAAACAAAGGGAAGCCACAAGAGTGGTCTTGCGACCCTCCCTAGCAGTATGGTCCAGGTGCCCAGGGCAACCAGCAGAGAGGTAAATCACTATGGGGTAGGGAGCAGGATTGGGGAAAGCCAGGTTGGTGGCTCCTACTCTGTGCCAGTTTCAGCTGTTAGCCCCAGCTGATCTGGGGAGGATGGGACTTCCTCTTCCCCTGCACAGTATCCAGGGCCATGTTAAACCCACCCCCAAATTTCTCCCCTGGGTGTAGGAAGCTCTGTAATCTCTTCTCCTCCCACACTCTCCCTGCGCTTCCTGCACCCATCACTCCTCAGATGCGGGGTGGGGGATCAATGTACAGGGAGCTACTCCCCCATCCGGCCAACCCCTGTGTATCCAAATGCCCTCATACCCAGACCCTCCCACCAAGCCTCACCCTCCCCTGCACCCAGAATCCCCCTCCCGACAAGCTCCACTCCCCCTGCACCTGGACCAACCCAATGAGCCCCACATATCTGGATTCCCCCCTACCAAGCCCCAACCATCTGTGCCTGGATCCCCAACCCACTGAGTCTCACTCCCCCTGCATCTGGACCCCCTAACTGAGCCCCCCACACCCAGACCACCCTTCTGATCTCTATTCCCCCATAACCAGACTGCCCTCTGCTGAGCCCCAACCTGGACCCTCCTGCGCCTAGAACTCTCCAACAAGCCCCTGTGCATCCAGATCCCCCCCCTGCTCCCAGATTCCTCCCACTGAGCCGCTGGCACCCAGATTGCCCCACACAAAACTTCTCACCCCACACCTGGATCTCCCACACTAAGCCCCTCCACACTTGGATCCTGCCTTGCTGAGTCTGCCTGCCCACACCTGGAGCACCTGGAACAGAGGGGCAGGGCCTTGGGGTGTTTCTGGGGCAGGCCCAGTCCTTGCGCTGGATCGGGGTTGGGTGCAGCCTCACTGCTGAGTCTGTGTCCGGGGGGGAGCTGCACAGTGATCACCCACCTCTGTGCAGCCAGTGGCCTGTGCTCCCCAATGCCTTGTTGGAGCCTCCACATTTATTTGACAAATAAAATTTGCAGAATTTTAAAATGTTATGCTCAGAATTTTTAATTTTTCTGTGCAGAATGCCCTCAGGAGTAGGTACTGTTAACAATATCTATACCACTGCCCTCTAGTGGAGAAAATGTCAGACTTCCTCAAGAAAATAAGATTAAGTCACTGCTCAACAAATAAGCAGGTGTGCATGTTGTATCTAAGGGCATAACACCCGAACTTCTCAGATGCACCACAGGGCCCAGAAGTGTAGCATTATACCAATGTTTTGTCCAGGCCTGGACTTCTGGAAAGGTCCTAGCAGAGTGGGAGGAAAGGATCATCATCCTGCTTTGTAAGGGGTCAGTTCCACACTTGCAGTAGCTACAGGCCACTAACTCTGCTTTCTGCTCCCAGAAATGTTTTTACAAATGTCCAACTCCAGACTCTTCTTGTGAAATGCTGTTACTCAGGGTTTCACTGCTGGGTGACCTACAATGGAGACTCTACTTTTTACTCTTCATCTTTTATCTGAGATCCATTTGACAGCAGCATATGTTGATCTAAGGGCACCTTTTGATTATGTCAACAGAGCTTCCCTATGGAAGACCCTATGGGGCACTGGAATTTTCAACATCCTCCTGAAGTTAACTCAAGATCTACACAATGACTCAGGGGCACAAGTGTGATGGAGGACCCATAGACCTGATAAGATTACGTTAGATCTGGGGTGAAGGAGGGATGTATCCTAGTCCCAGCCCTGTTCTTCCATGCAATGGATTGGCTGCTTGAACAGGTCTCCACGAATACTACTGTAATTGTCAGTTCAACTTCTTTTACTGACCTGATGACATCATCTGTGTAGTCCTCTTTGGCCAGGATGCAAACAACCTTAAATAAAGATTAGGGCTGTCAAGTGATTAAAAAAATTAAACACGATTAATCACGCTGTTAAACAATAATAGAATACCATTTATTTAAGTATTCTTGGATGTTTTCTACATTTTCAAATATATATTATAACAGAATACAAAGTGTACAGTGCTCATTTTCTATTTCTTTTTATTACAACTATTTGCACTTGTAAAAACAAAAGAAATAGTATTTTTTCAGTTCACCTAATACAAGTACTGTAGTGCAATCTCTTTATCATGAAAGTTGAACTTACAAATGTAGAATTATGTACAAAAAAAACTGCATTCCAAAATAAAACAATGTAAAACTTTAGATCCTACAAATCTGAAAGCATGCTCCACACCTCATCCCACTCAGATTTTGGAAGGCACTTCAGATTGTTAAACCTTGGGTTGAGTGCTGTAGCTATCTTTGACATCTTACATTGGTACCTTCTTTGTGTTTTGTCAAATCTGTAGTGAAAGTTTTCTTAAAATGAACATGTGCGGAGTCATCGTCCGAGACTGCTCTAACATGAAATATATAGCAGAATGTGAGTAAAATAGACCCAGAGACATATAATTCTCCACCGCAAGGAGTTCAGTCACAAATTGAATTATCACATTAATTTTTTAACAAGTGTCATCAGCATGGAAACATGTTCTGTGGAATAGTGGCTGAAGCATGAAGAGGGATATGAATGTTTAGCATATATGGCATGTAAATACCTTGCAATGCCGGCTACAAAAGTTCCATGTGAATGCCTATTCTCACTTTCTGGTGACATTATAAATAAGAAGTAGGCAGAATTATCTCCTGTAAATGTAAACAAACTTGTTTGTCTTAGCGATTGCCTGAACAAGAAATAGGATTGAGTGGACTTCTAGACTCTAAAGTTTGCATTGTATTGTTTTTGAGTACAGTTATGTAACAAAAAAAAGCTACATTTGTAAGTTTCATCTTCACAATAAAGAGATTGCACTACAGTAATTGTATGAGGTGAATTGAAAAATACTGTTTCTTTTATCATGTTTACAGTGTAAACATTTATAATCCAAAATAATATAAAGTGAGCAGTGTACACTTTGTATTCTGTGTTGTAATTGAAATCAATATATTTGAAAATGTAGAAAAACATACAAAAATCTTTAATACATTTCAATCGACATTCTATTGTTTAACAGTGCAATGAAAACTGTGATTATTCACAATTAATTTTTTATCACAATAATTTTTTGAGTTAATCGCATGAGTTAACTGCGATTACTCAACAGCCCTAATAAATATGCACTAGAGAACTTCAGCACGTCGTAGTTGCCCTTGGACTAAGATTTCTTGGGCAAAAACAAAATCCAGAGTGTCAGCACAAAAGTTGTGATACAAGACATCTGTAACTCCACCAGAGAGGTCCTTTGGGGCCATCTGCCTGTCCCAAATCAGGGTAAAGGAGGAGGGTTGGGCGTGGGGCTAGCAACTCCACCCCGTAAAAATCAGCTTGCTACAGAAACGCCAACAATAGAGTTAACAGAGACTTTTAGCCTGGAAAAAGAAGGGTCTTCAACTCGAAGACACATGATGCTGGGTGGTGAAAGCCGCGAGGAAGCCACTAAGCCGATCACCCTTCTTACAACCAGGAGGATTACCATCGGCACATGGAACGTGAGGACCATGTACGAGTCAGGAAAGACGGCGCAGGTTGCAGCAGAGATGAGGAGCAACAACCTGACCCTACTAGGCATTAGCGAGACAAGATGGACGCAAGCTGGACAGAGACGACTGTTGACAGGAGAGCTGTTGCTGTATTCAGGACATGAAGAGAGCAACGCACCCCACACACAGGGAGTAGGCTTCATGATGTCCAAACAGGCACAGAGAGCACTGATTGGTTGGGAGGCACATGGTCCCAGGATCATCACAGCATCCTTCAGAACTAAAATGAAGAGGCAGTCCTACTGTATGGAGCTGAAACCTGGAGGACAACCAAAACAACCACCAGGAAGATCCAGACCTTCATTAATAGCTGCCTCAGAAGGATTCTCCAGATCCACTGGCCAGACACCATCAGTAACATCCACCTCTTGGAGAGGACCCGTCAACTCCCAGCAGAGGAAGAAATTAGAAGGAGAAGGTGGGGCTGGATAGGACATACACTACGCAAGCAGCCAACCAACATCACCAGACAGGCACTGCGGTGGAACCCCCAAGGCAAGCGGAAAAGAGGCCGCCCAAGAAATACCTGGCGACGCGACCTTCAGGTTGATAGCAAAAAAATGGGCTATACCTGGAACCAGCTAGAGCGAATGGCCCAGGATAGAAGACTCTGGAGATCTGTGGTTGGCGGCCCATACCCCGGTTGGGGTGACGGGCATGAATGAATGATGAATGAATGACATCTGTGCTGCTGGACAAACCCTGGAAGTATTGGATGAGTTCATCTGTCTAAGCAGTACATTTTCATCAAATGGGCACAGCCAGTGAGACTTCCAAAGGAGAATCAGTTTAGCAGCCCCGACCATGAAGGACCTGCATAGTATCTGGAGCCAAAAGAAGGTGAAATTATATGCAAAAGATTTCTCAAACCTCCATGCTTCCAGTCCTCTTATATGGATCTGAAACATGGAAGTTGCTTAACCAAGACAGCAGCTGGCTGGAGGCATTGCATATGCATTGCCAGCAGTGACTTCTGGGCAAAATATGGTTTGATTTTTTCAGGAATAGGGATGTATTATTGAGGACTAGCCTGGAGAGGATTGAAGTCAATTGTCACATCTTGGTCATACAGCCACCTTGGAGATAAAGCCTCTGCACATTGAACTCTGACAATCCGACTTGAGGTCAGGAAGAGACATTTTCTGGCCACTGACTGGAGGTGGCCATGTGGGCATTCACAACTAACCTCGTAGCACCAGATCAGTAAAAAGCCAGTGAAGCTTTTAGACACCTGAAATAAAGCCATACAATGTGGCCTACCATGGACATTTGGAGCTATGAACCTCTGCTGTCTATACATGTTGTTTGTTAACAACTGATGATGATGTTCCCCTTTAGGGGCTGACCCAGAGAGCACATGAACTATTAACACTGAATAAAGATTTTTTTTCTTTAGCTCGAGGGAAAGGGGTCTTTATTTTTTTAGCAGGAAGTCTAGGGTTTTTTACTATTGAGAACCATGAAGTTCTGGTGCAGACAGATTAATGGGAAGAATGCAGGCAAGCCATACTGGGGACGTTAGCATCACAACAGAAGCTCCATTTGTATTGATGGGAAGTGAGCTCTGCAGGGTGGCAGTCCACAACAGTGTTTCTTTCTGATGCTTACGGACAGAGGTGAGACTTGATCTCACAGTGATCTTTGACACTTCTGTGCCTAAGATGCTGTTGACTCACCCATGAGACCTTGAAAGGATGGATGGAGTTGCATTAAGCTAATTCTGCTCATTCTTCTCCGGCAAATACCAAAGAGTCATGACGGGCAACTGCTTCTCCTTCCCGAAGGCTCTCACCTGTAGGTCACAATCCTGTCACTATTCAACATTTTATGTGAGAACACTAGGGGTGACTTTTGTGACAATATGGTCCCCACTGCCCTCACTCCGCCAGTGACATCAACTCTGTTTTCCTTTCTCTTCCCTCAACATCACTGTTTTCTCCCAGCTATCCCAGTGTCTGAAGCAAATTCCATCTTGTGTGGAAAGGAAATGGTCTCAAGATAGATTTAGGAGAGCATGGCATTGCTGGAATAAAAAAGAAAATGCCCAGAGAAGTTTCAGAAGCTAGACCACATTCCCTCTTGGGGAGGGTGGGGGAGGATCTGTACCCCCACTGGAGAAGAAAGTACGCAGTACCTGGGTGCCGCTGGATCTATCAGGCCTCCTGAACACGTTACAACACTAGGCAGACAGCTTCTGTCATTTTTAACTAGCCAGAAGATTATGCTCTTTTCTTTAAGATGAAGCCTTAGTCTCAGTTATTTGTGCTTTTGTCACCTCTGTGCTGGCCTGGTGTAATAAATTGTCTAGGACTGAAGGGAGATATCAGGCAAAAAATTGCATCTGTTTCATCCCCTGAAAGCATTCCATCTAAGTGGGACAGATGCACACTAGTGCTCTGGGAAGTTCAGTGGGTCCCAGAGTCTCTTCAAGGTGTAGGTCTTTAGCTTTAAACGGCCCCAGTCATCTCACAGACCACATATCACAGTAAGCCATTACCGATGAAGACTACAGCCACCTGACAGAACCCTGAATGAAGCTCTTATAGGCTGGGACAAGGCGTTCTCAGTGGGATTGCCTGCTTCCAAAGGTCACTATAAATTTACTATTTGAAGGGAAACATTTTAAGGTTCCTCTCTGTGCAGGCCCTCCCACAACAGCAAACAGGCCTAGCAATGCCTTTCCTCTCATTAAACAAGATAATCCCATTGATGACATCATCATAAAAAATAAAAGAATAGGGAGGGGAGTAGCGTGCAGTCCTTTGTTCATAGATCCTAGAGGTACAAATGTGTCACAGCTCGGTGCTAGATACAGTGTGATCCTACCCCTTTGCAGGATTTTGTTTTAAACATTAGAGAACTCATCAAACCCTGTAATTCAGGATTAAAGGGTGCTTGGGAGAAAACCTCCTGGATATAGTGTACTGTAGCTTTAGAGCTCCAATTCCCCAACCTTGGCACTCTCACAGTGCATCTGTTTAACATCCTGCAGGTCCTGGAATTCACTCTGAGAACTGTTCTAACACAGCGTGCCACAGAACCGTCCCCTCTGTGCTCACATTACGCTTCTCTTCAAGTTCAGAGGGAAACAACACAAGTTCTCTTTTTCCTACACTTTTTCTCTTATCCACTGCCTAATAAAGGTGTAATATGAAATGCTGGAGAAAAAGTAGTTGTTTTTCCCTACAGTAGAATTCCTTTTTCAGTTATTTTTAATCTGATATCTATTTTAACATGTATTCACACTACATTTATTTAAATTTCTCCCTCCCTTTTGTTTTATTATTTACCTCCTGTTCCAAAGAGATCATAAAAGATGTTATTTCTATGAACAAGGGGTGGTGGTGGTCTTCTTTACTTTACTCCCCACCTTTCTTTTTTCCCTATCATCATCCAGCCAGGTGCCTGGTTGAAATTGTGATCAGATGGGGGTGATTTCACCCATATTTTTGGAATTGGATTAGATTTCCACTAACCAGACAACTAAGTGCGTCTTGCTCAGAGGCTGGATCACTATGCTGTGCCTTGATTGAATTCAGTTCCTGAAATAAGTCTGAGCATGAAAGAGTGCTTTGGGTTAGACAAGAAGACCAAGGTGCAGTTGATGCTATTAGTATCCAGACAGTACCCCACTATAGTGCTGCTGCATGGATTCTCTTCTGGCGCTGAAGAGAACATCCACAGTTACATTATGTATGATTTAAAAATATTATTTAAAAAATATAAATCCTCATGCTTCTAGTCATAAGTCAACAACTAACTCACGGGTGTAAGGCAGAAACTTCCTCTATCGGCAGCTAACTTCAGCATAAGGTTTTAGCACCTTCCACTGAAGCATCTGTTGATGATTGCTGCCAGAAACAATTTACTGAACTAGGTAGACCACATGTTGGATCCAATTTGGCAAGTCCTACACTGGATCAGGCCAGTTGTATTCTTACCTCACAAATAGCAGGGAGAGAGAAGGAATGTGGCCAGTTAAAAGTATTGCTCTTGAGAGTATGCCAGGAATCCCAACACCACAGATCTCCAGGTATCCAAATGGAGTGTCAGTCCATCCATGCAGTGCTATAGACTCCTTTCCTGTGGTAGAACATAACCTACTTTGTGATTATGCTGTTGTTGGCTACCTGGTCTTCAGCTGTGGGCTTCTACTGCTTCTGAGAAGAAAAACTGGTGGGTCTAATGTTGCTTCTGCCAGAAGCAGCATTAATTTTCAAGGAGAAAGCTGTATTTCTCCTAGAAGAACATCCATTGCAAAGTAACTACTTTGTGGCTCTTCCACCCCTGCAATCTGGCTACATCCTCCCTGAAATCACAGTCAACCTCAGACATCATTGGGTGTAGGAGCAGCTGGTACTTCATGAGGGTAGGTCCTGCTCTATTTCATATTTAGTGCATTTGTTCCTCTCCACACTGACTGGTGAAGGGGTGCTCTTGCTCTGCCTCTTTTTTTTTTTAAACCAAGGTACCCTTGTTATCAGCATGTGAGAGCTGTTCTATCTCAAACACATGATGCAAACCCGCTGTGGCTTGTAAAACTCTGCAAACAAATTAAACACTAATGGCAAAATGGAGAGGTGGTATTTTTATTGGTTTTGCAGAAAAAACACCGTGCTTTTGTGCCTCCAATTTTTACAACTACATTAAACAGTGCTTACTGTGCCGGCAAACTCCCTTTTCCATGATCCCTAAATAGGGAAAGACAATTGGGCTTTTGTGCACCTACACCCTGTAAATAGAGCAGTACCAAATGATTTCTTTTGAAGCATCTGGTGTATCTACCAATGCCAAGGGCAGCATAGTGTATACGATGGAGCAATATTTTGATCTTCTGAATAGTCGTTTTGCTTTGGATAGAGATAAAGGGAAAACTGTAATGCAGGCCAGAGAATGCAGTAACTGCAATCTCCAAATAAATAAAATAGATGACTATCATATGATCCGTCCAGAAACAATGTGATGAATGCATGCTGAGTCTGAGTCAATGGAACCAATGGGAGAGGATGAGAAATCAGTTTGATTTCATGATAATCTCTCTCTAAGGTCAAGTGAAAGATGATATAGGACATAAGAATGGCCATACTGGGTCAGACCAAGGATCCATCTAGCCCAGTATCCTGTCTTCCAACAGTGGCCAATGCCAGATGCTTCAGAGGAAATGAACAGAACAGGTAATCGAGTGATCCATTCCCCTCTCTCCCATTCCCAGCTTCTGGCAAACAGAGGCTAGGGACACCATCCCTTTCCATCCTGGCTAATAGCAGACATCCCCTTCCTTTAATTTTCCTCTAATACGTGTGCTAGCTGCATTAGCTGTTATTAATCAGCCATTGTTTAGCATGAACATGTGATAAAGCTGGGATACCCTCTGTACTCTGTCACTTTTGGCATGATCTATAGAGCCACTGGGACTTACGTGCTTGTTTGTCATGGTTGGTAAGGAGGGAATCCAAATACTATTTGCCAATATTACTTTTAAAAAAAATTTAGAACATAGAATTTGACTGGTGTGTCAATTCCAAAACGAACTGTAATAAAGTCTAACAACTGTGTTTCCATGAGTTTGGTTTTCTAGTATTTCTATTTGGTAGTGAAATGTTCTGCTTTTTAGTCCATCTAAGGCAGCAATTCTACAATGTTCCCTTGAGCAGACAGGTCAACATTTTGAAAAGCGACTAGGGATTTTGGATGCCGTACTTGAGACACCTTAAAGAGGCCTGACTTTCAGAGATGGCAGTTCAGCAATTTCTGAGAACTGGCATCCCTAGGCTATCTCAAGTTAGGCACCCAAAACTGAGGCAGTTAAAATCACTAGACATTGGAATAATCTGACCAGCACTGGATCTCCTTGTTTCAGCTGCTGAAATGTCCAGCTGCTACAACTGGAATAAATTATTTGCAAATATTAATTTTCCAAATAAGCAGTTGTTGTAGTTCCTAATGGGAGAGGAGGTATCTGAACAATGTCTATTAAGATGTGGTCTCTACTATGTAAAAGTTCTTGATTGCGTGATCTAAGGTATTTCTAGGCCACCCATCACATGCCTGCCACAGCTTGAAAGCGGTGCTCTCTCCAACTCCCTGACAGTACAACTTTATCACTCTTAACCCAGTTTAAACTATCTGGGATTTCAATGCAAATGGTCAGTTGGCATTTTATATACTACATCTTTGTACCAATCTCCATCTGCCCTTTTAAGACGTGACCAGATGGAGATTTTTCTGTCTTTCCCTCCTGGGTAAATTGTATCTAATTAAAAATTATTCCCTCCCTCCCCCTTCCTGCTACCCTCCTACACATTTTATATATCATCTAGAGCAGTGCTTTTCAAAGTCGGGCCGCTGCTTGTTCAGGGAAAGCCCCTGGTGGTCCGGGCCAGTTTGTTTACCTGCCGCATCCGCAGGTTCGGCCGATCGCGGCTCCCACTGGCCGCGGTTCACCGCTCCCGGCCAATGGGGGCTGCAGGAAATGGCACGGGCCGAGGGATGTGCTGGCCGCCCTTCCCGCAGCCCCCATTGCCCTGGAGCAGCAAACCACGATCGGCCGAACCTGCAGACATGGCAGGTAAACAAACTGGCCCAGACCACCAGGGGCTTTCCCTGAACAAGAGGTGGACCAGCTTTGGGAAACACTGATCTAGAGGTTACCTCTGGTTATTTCAGCAAAGGATTATCAGGTCCTGGATAAAACTTGGGGGTTTTCTTTGGGGAGGCAAGAAGTCAAAGTTCTAACTGAGCAAAGTAAAATTAAAAGTAGATCAGGTTGTCCTGATGTTATGTTTTACAATGTATAGGGTTGGTTGTTTACTTTAGAAAAGGGGATGGATGGTGGACTTCTGCTATAAGGGCATTACAGCTGTCAAAATACAATTTACACAATCTGAAATTTACACCTAGGATATAATCCCTATTGAAGTTCTTTCTTTGTTATAAAATATAACAACTGAAAACAATCTCCTTTTTTGCCATGCATATCTGCACATGCAGCATCTTAGAAATGTTCTGAGCTTGGTTTGTACAGCCTTTCACTTGATTCTCTATGGCAAGAATTTTTTTCTTAATAAAGAAACTAAAATGCTTAAAAAAGTACACTAAGATCCCAAATCAATAACAGGGCACTGAAAATGTCCTCATTTAAAAAGAATGGTTTTACATGTTAGAGCTACAGCAGGACTTGAAACAAACTTTGCATCATATCATCCCATGAACTCTGGAACTTTGTATTTAGAGCTGAACTGCACAGGTGGCTGCTGCATCTCTAAGGGGCAGAAGATAACCTTGGATCTGAACTTTCCCAAAGTTTGGAGTTCTTCAGATATGGTGCCAAACTTTCCATGCAGGCTATCTCCAGTTAGTAACTGACTTCAGGCACAGTCTGTCCTGTGTTTCTTGGCAGCAGCTGATACCATCATAATAACCTAGGCAGGGGCTCATCTTCCTCAGGGATTTATTTGACAATATGACCTTAATATCCTTCAAGCGGTTGTCAGAAAATGGGAAAAGGCTGTAGCAGTGGACAGGCTGGAGGAGGCAGTACAAACCTAGGGCCAGTCACATAACACCAGCAGACTGTTTATTATTAAAAAACAAAGCACAAAACAGGTTTAATGTAATCACTTTTATTTTTATTCATTTTTCCTCCTTTCTCAGTGTATCATAAATTCCAAGACAGAAGCATTTAAAATGTGAGCAGATGATGCTTTCTAGAAGTTCAGCTTTTTCAAAATATTGATTGTCCAGGAGTTGAACAATATTTTAGTTGGGTCATTTTTTTTTAACACCTTGAAGAAAAGACATGAGGAGCAGTGGATGGCTCAGAGGAGTTGCAAAAGGCTGTGTTTAAATCTAGGTTTACCTCAATGGCTGTATAATGGGAGTCTAAAGACAAAGAAAAGAACAAAATAAAACAAACCTGGGACAACAGGTGTTGCGGGTCAAGAATTGGGAGTGCACTGGCAGAAATGTGTGCAATTTTGCTTGGCACCTAACTATGCTATGCGGCATATTCTGCCACATTTATTTAGATTAAGTAATACATAATTATAGGAGTAGCCCCACTGAAATCAATGAGATTATTTGCAAAGCAAGGTACTCATGTTGAGTAGTGAAGGTGGCAGCAACTGGTCCTTTAACTGTATCAGCACCTATACAGCACTCTTCGTCTATGGATCTCAGAATGCTATTAGTCCCTATGTTGTACATAAATTTTTCAGACAAAAATGTCTGAAATTTAGCAATTACAAAAATAGCTTTAGGCCAAAATATAGGGATTGGAAGGTCTTAGCACAGGAGTTACATTTTTCCTCCTCTGAAATGGTTTGGTATAAAAATACAAAAATATGCTGCATACATGTTATGGTTTACCTGTTATGGTTGCTCTTCTCTGACTGTGACTTAGGCCTGGTCTACACTGCGGGATTGGGGGGGGGAGAGAAATCGATCTAAATTACGCAACTTCAGCTACATGAACAGTGTAGCTGAAGTCGACATACTTGATATATTTACCATGGTATCTTCACTGCGGTAAGTCAATGGTTGGCGCTCTCCCGTCGACTCCGCCTGCGCCTCTCGCCCTGGTAGAGTACTGGAGTTGATGGGAGAGCGCTCGGCGGTTGATCCAGGGGGTAATGTAGACAAGCCCTTAACAACAGCAAGTGATACTAGCCTGCCACCTATTCCATGTGAAGTGGCTGCATTGGGCCATACCTTTGCCTTCCGCCACAGCATGGGTGCTCAGGCACAGGAGCAGAATTTTGCCACAAAGTTATTCTACCCAAGAACTGGAATTTTCCTTCATAAAGGCTTGCAATGAAGTCAGAGAGAAGCTCTGTGATAAAAAGCACCACCTTCATTTTGAAAAAGAATATGGTTACACAGCTCAGTCTAAGAGGCTGATTCTTGTGTGGTGCAGGAGAAAACCAGAAAAGGTCAGAGGCACTAGGAGTCTATTGCCTGCTAGGAAATCATCTTAAAACACATTTTCTAGTACCAAGTATTGCATATAGGATTATATTCTCTGCAAATGCTGTACTCCATTTTTCCTGCTGTTCAGCTTATCCATTTGTCTAATAGTACAGTACGCTACTTTAAAGCACTGGAACGCTGGTAGAACTTCAATATTAAATAAACCAAATCTTGATTTTTACATTACAAGAATCTCCTTGAAACTAGCAGTTTGATATGTGGCTAAATCCCTCCCACCTTAATCACACGATTAGTCCCGCTGAAGTCAGTGGGACTAGTTACAGCAATGAGATAATCAAGATTTACCATATTTCTAGTTACCAAGAAGAATGTAGTGATGACACAGTACATTCAACTCACTGAAGTTTGATCAGCAGATGGGTAGTGAGTTGGGTATTATTGTTACAGTGCTGTAAGTATAAACACTACTTTACCCAACGTGTAAAAGACAGGGAGCAGCCCTGTGTATAGGTTACCTCTCAAATAACTTATCTTTTTACATATACATTTAAAAAATGTCAAAAGTAAGTTGTTTTTAGACAAAGTCGAAAACTCAGCCTGTAAGTTCTTGTACAGCAGCAACATTCAGAAACTGACACTCTGAACCTGTACATCAAAATGCAAAGTTCTGCATGAACGTGTTTAAAAATTAGGTTTTTGCCAAGCAAGTTAGGCTGAAATTTTCAAACTTGAGTGTCTAAAGATAGGCACCTGAATGTATATTTAGGCATCGAGATACGGATTCCCTGATTTTCAGTGGTTCTGATCTCATTAACATCAGTAGCAACAGTGGCTGCTTAGCTGTTCTGGAAATCAGGGATGTAGATACCTAACTATAACTACTCAAGTTTGAAAAATTTGGCTTTAGCTACAATGGCACTTTATTTTAAAAAAATAGCCAAGTTTCATTGTCTCCGATTATAGTGTCTGAAATATAATTTAAGTAACAATTAATAGAGCAACATGTCTATGGCTAAAGCTGCAGCCTAACTGACATGGAAAAAACCTGCAAAATCTGTAGCTCTTGAAAGTAATTAGAGATCTGTAGCATTCCACAGATACTTCATATTCGGCTCCTGGAAAGCATTACTAGGCGATTTAAAACTTTTTCAAAGTATTACAATGTTATCATTGCCACTGATATGCTTTTCAGGCTGGTCTGAGGAAGACTTTATGTTATTAATACTGCAAATCTTTACTAACTATTTCAGATTTACTTTCCACCCCTCCAAATCCCCCCATTTTGGCTCAAGCACCACTGACTAGACTTGAACATATTTTTAAATACAACAAAAATATGAAGACAGATAATTGGTTCTTTTATATGCACTTTTGGACTCCGTTGCAGGAAAGACTTTAGGACATTATTTTCTTAAAATTCTCTTTATAAACGTCATCCTGAATTATTCATATGGCTAAGCCATTGGCAGGTCATGGTAAGCTGCATATCTGCCAGTCACATGATGGTAAATCTGCAAGGAAAAGGAGAATTTATAATGGTATCATGGGCGGCGAGTTATATACCCACGTGGTGCCCGGGCAGCAGCAATATTCAGAGCCCAGGGGCCCAGCTCCACCAATATTTGGGGCCGGGTCTCCCCCCGGCCCCACCTGCCACCCCCCCGCACCTCCCCCAAGTGTCCCCCGGCTCCTCCTTGCTGGCCCTGTGCACGTCCCCGGCCCCGGAGGGAGCAGAGCGTCCCTGCCTCTTCTATGCAGCTCCATGCTGCCTCCCTGCAGAACTGCTGCCACAGGGTCCTAGTGCCCCCCATATCAACTGCCAGGGCAGACTGACTGAGCCTGCACTTCCACCTCAGACCCTTCCCTTTTCTGGCAGGACCTTCCATCAGCACAGCCCCCCCACCCCCAAGTCACTGCTCTTGCCCCATGCTGGGCAAGGAGGCAGCCCCATCCCCCACCTCCAGTGAGACTACAGTCAGGGGCAACAGCAGGGGAGGAGGCGCACGCAGTACCCCCGGCACCCACCACGGGGGAGGTGAGGGAGATTCCTGGACCTGAGAGAGGCCCTAGGAGCACATGCAGTGACAGTGATGGGGGTGAGTGTGCTGCTGGGGGGGGCGGAAAAGGGGGGCTGCTCCCCCAGAGCTCGCTGCTGCCGGCAGGGAAAGGGCTGGGGGGAGTCCTCCTCTCTGGCCTCTGTCCCAGAGCAGCCTGCCTGCACCCCAACCTCATCCCCAGCCCTGCCCCACCCCAGAGCTCACACCCCCAGCCAGAGCTTTCACCCCCCCACCGCACCCTCAACCCTCTGCCCGAGCCAAGCCCCTCCAGCACCCCAAACACCTTATCCCCAGTCCCAGCCAGAGCCCTCATCCCCGCACACCCTGCCCCTCTGCCCGAGCTCTGAGCTCCTCCAACTCCCCAAACACCTTATCCCCAGTCCCAGCCAGAGCCCTCATCCCCCTCACCCCAACCCTCTGCTCTAGCCCTGAGCCTCTCCAACACCCCAAACCCCTCATCCCCAGCCAGAACGCTCACCCCCCCACACTCCTGCTCATGCCCTGAGCCCCTCCAACACCACAAACCCCTCATCTCCAGCCCTAGACAGAGCCCTCACCCCCTACACTGGCCCTGAGCCCCTCCCACGCCTCAAACCCCTCATCCCCAGCCCCAGCCAGAGCCCTCATCCCCCCACACCCTAACCGTCTGCCCTGAGCCCCCTCCTGCATCATCAACCCCTCATCCCCAGCCCTACCCCCCAGCCCTCACTACACACCCCACCCCTCTGCCATAGCCCTGAGCCCCCTCCCACACCCCAAACCTCTCATCCCCAGCCCCACTCCAAACCCAGCCCCACCCCAGCACCCCCTCTCTCCCCCAAACTCCCTCCCAGAGCCTGCACCCCCTCCCTCCACACTCCCTCCCATTGCCAAACTCCCTCCCAGAGTCTGCACACTGCACCTCTCCTGCACCCCAGACCGCCTCCCCCACTCAAACTCCCTCCCAGAGCCTTGGGCAGGTGCGGGGTGGAGTTTGGGCAGGGCGGAGTTTGGGCAGGGGCGGGTTCTGGGCACCATCAAAATTTCTACAAACCTGCCGCCCATGAATGGTATCATACACAACTAAAAATTAAAAAGGTATCATTAGCCAACAAATTAATGACATGTTGAGGGGCAGTTGGGTGTTAATATATTTTAAAGTGTGTGTGTGTGTGTGTGTATAGAAAGATTTCTA
Source organism: Mauremys reevesii (assembly GCF_016161935.1). Classification (NCBI taxonomy): domain Eukaryota; kingdom Metazoa; phylum Chordata; order Testudines; family Geoemydidae; genus Mauremys; species Mauremys reevesii. Next base: position 246,737,680 of record NC_052623.1, read on the forward strand.
TTGACTACAATGGGCTTCAGAATAGACCCATGTTGAATATAAAATGTACTTTTTATTTATGTCCCTTTCCCCCACCTATCATATGCTCCTGGTTGTTTTAGAGATTGTAAACGTTATGGGCACTAGAAGCAGATGAATACTCTAGAATGGGTGTAACACGGCCCCCTCCCCTATGGCTGTTCAGTAGGAGGAGGCAAAATCTCCTACTGTATGCTGCTACTACTGCAGAGGGCTGTATCTTACATCACTGGCATGGCAGGCAAGCAGTTCCTAGGCAGGTACCAATATCTGGCCACATCCCTCCTTTGCTAACACATTCTCACTTCCTGAAGGGTGAGAAACAAACATGGCATAGCTGCAGGCTTTGGAGCTCAGCAGCAGCAGAGTGACTCTGAGTGGTTGAAAGCCAGCAGAGCAGATTCTCTCTGCTCAGCACTGTGAGCCTGGCCCAGATAGCTGCCTAGGGAGGCAATGCAGACTGATTGGATCATGGAAGCCCCCTAATGACTCCCTGTAGCAACAAGCTAGATTTAAAGAAATTCAGCATGGAAGCAAAATTGTAGTTCTTAAGTAATTAGAATCGTGCTCCATTATCCTTGAAATGGTGTGGAATACATATTTCATGAAAGCAATAAGCAAACATTTTCTAGAAAAAATGTTCTCTCTCAACCAAGACTGGAAGGAACCTCCCTGGGGCCTCAAATCCGGTCCCCTGCTATCACAGAACTAACCTGTCTCTCGATATCAGACAGCAAAGTACTGGCACCTAGACGAAAGAGGTCTGATTTCAGCCATTCATCTCCTAGCTCCTCCTTCATCAATATAAGCCAGGTAAGAGCGTCCTTTGCAGTACGAATGCCTCCGGCAGGTTTAAATCCAACCTTAAAAAAAGTGTAATACATACAAAATACTATTTATTTTCAGTGATTTGTCTTCATTTTAGGAGAAATGAAAATCTGCATATCTCCAGCTGGGAAATGTCCACAATGTACAGCCAAGACTCTGTTATGGGTTAGGGTCTAACTTTAGGCAAAGCCTTGAACAAGCAATAGTGTGTAAGCTGCACCAACTCAGGAGTAGTCCTGGAAGGCTTTGTGCCTCAGACACCCCTGTGAAAGGTACAATTCCCTCCCTGCTTCCTCCTTGCTTCTGGAACCCCAATGAGAGACTGGGGTAGAGGCAAGACAGTGCATTCCCAGCCACCCCTCCACCCCCCACTCACATGCTCTGGGGAAAGAGGGAGAGGATAGGTAATGTCTCCAACTCCTACATGCCTGTTCCCAAGTTCTGGGTAGCTGATGTAGGGGTATAAAGGATGATTCTTATTCCTTTGCACAGGCACAGTCACCATCTAGTTCTAAATGTCTAATAATAAACACACACACAAACATCTCCTCAAAGATGTGGAAGCGAAGAGGTCCGTATGCAATGGGAGTTATCTGTCAACAACTGAGAGGCTTCTATATTTTACTGAAAGCGCATGCATGATAATTACTGTATATGCTACCAGTCTGTACTCTTAAGCTATATTTAGTACACTACAATTAATATACAGTTAATTGCCTGGATATAATAAATCTTTCTAGAGGGATGCACCAAGTTGGGTCTGTCCCTGCTAGACACATGAAGTTTTGTTTGTTTGTTAATTTGGCAAATACTGTCATTCCAGGGAACATCCACAGAATGTGTTTTTTATCAGAACTGAAATGTAGGGCCCGCAATATATGAAACAATGTAGATTTGAAGTTAAACAATGCATGCTGTGTTAAGAGAACACATTCTGGGTCCTATGTCGGCCGCATAGCCATACACTTTTAGGATTGCAGAATCCGTCCACATCACAGTCCTTAAGAGCCTAGGAGTTCCTACACTAGAATGGACCATTTATCCATCAAGTTCATTATCCTGCCTTCAGCAGTGGTCTATACATATGCCCTGAAGCTTGAAAAGCAAAGAGAATAAGAAGCAGGCTTGCTGGTATTTGATGTAATGCAGGAACAATCTGGATAGTCTGCAGTGTAGTATATAGTGGTGCTTTCACAATTCCCTCCACTCCAGGAAGATTCTCCTCAGAGAGCCCTGAGATCTTCCCTGTTCCATTTTTTCCCTTTCATTCTGCTTTCTCCTTACGCCCTCACTACCTGAGAGGATTATCAATCTGCTAAATATTTGAAGCAGTTATAGCCTGGAAAGCACGAATCCCATTTTTTAGAGGATACAGTGAGATCCGTAAGAAAATTTACTGGAATTAAAAAAAAAAAAATTTTAACTACGTATTTGGTAAAGATTATAGTAATTTAGCAAAACAAACTTGTAGAAGAAGTATATTTCTCTCACACTGAAGCATTCTAATAACACTATTTCTAAAAGATAAAACAGGAAAAGCAGCTGAATCTGAAATGCAGAAAGAGAGAGAGAGAGAGAATGTAATAGCTCTGGTTTTCCAAAAATAATTCAAACCACAGCAACTGGAAAAACATCTGCAATGCAAAGAATTAAAGCAAAGTGTATATGGTGTCCATTTTTCTTTCACAAAGGGAAAAACTAATGAAAATCTCATTAGATTCTTCCTACCAGTGTCAAAGCTCTTTGAGATAATCTGTGGCTAAAACAAGTAAACTTCACGTTTTCTTTAAAAAAGGGTGAGGAGAGAGAAATTAAAAATAACATTTGCACAATTTTTCCTGTTCAACATGAGTATTCTAAAAAAGTTTTTATTTTTGCAAAGAGCTGGCAATGACTGGCCTATCCTCGCCTTCATTTCCCAGCTTTCCAAAGAGCACATCTGACTGCCATAAAAATGCAAAAAAAAAAAAAAGAAAGAAAGAAAAAAAGATATTTAATTCAAGAGCTGCATAAAGTCTAGCTGCCTTTTCCCTGATGTTTCACAGCATTTCATTATTTTGTTTAATAAGTTCATCTCCTCGAGAATTTTCTCTTCACCTTATATTATTAAAAGTAATATGTTTTTCTGGATTGGGGGTTTCCCAACAGAAAAAACCAATTTGTGTGTGTCCTTCAATAATGACAGGAAAAGATTATTTCCCATTATACTGCACGCTTTTCATATCACTACCACAGCTTATCATTCAATAAATGTTACTCTGCAACCTGTTCCTTTCCTTGAAAAAGTTTAATTTCTGTATTAACCTGTTTTTGCCGGCTCACGCCTTGCTAGAAAGCTTCTGTACAGCAGCAGAATTAGTTTGTTAAAAGAACCATTTAGAAATCTCTTGTCACTGATAAAATTGTCTGCAGTTAATAGAAGGATATAAAGTCAGTTTACATCTAATTCTCTCACACACACACACACACACACGCACACGCAGGGAAATAGTCAATGGCGTCACATAGGCCTCATCCAGACTAGGATAAAAGGTGTGTTGTTAGAACGTACCATGTTGGGGGTTGGGGCACGAGAGGGGGCTAGGGGTGCAGGCTCCAAGTGGCGCTTACCTGAAGCAGCTCCTGGAAGCAGCGGCATATCCCCCGCTCTGGCTCCTACATGAAGGCACAGCCAGGTGTCTCAGTGCGCTGCCCCGTCCACAGACGCTGCCCCTGCAGCTCCCATTGGCCGTGGTTCCCAGTCAATGGGAGCTGTGGGGCAGCACTTGGGGCAGGAGCAGCGTGCGGAGAACCCTGGCGGCCCCTACGCATAGGAGCTGGATGGGGGACATGCCGCTGCTTCCGGGAGTCCCCCGGGGCCATGGCATGCACAGAGAGGGGCAAGCACCCGTCTGAAGCACCGGAGCAAGGCAAGCCCTGGACCCTGCTCCCCAGCAGAAGCTCAAGGGCCAGATTAAAATGTTTGAAGGGCCGGATGTGGCCCCCGGTCCGTAGTTTGTCCACCCCGCCCTACCTGGCCAAGAAGAAAGCAGTAGAATTTGTACTTGGGGTGAGACTATAAATTAATCAAGTCAGAAGATACAACATTTTACTTACAAGTATTGCATGTATTGGGTCAATTCTCAACTGATGTAAATCTGTGTTGCTCCATAAACTTCAATGGATCTAGGCCAATTTCCATCAGCTGAGGATCTGCCCCACTGTTTATTAAAATTCACATTTAAACAGCCTATCTAGTAAACCAAAACACTATATATATGCAATGGGGACTGAATGGATGCTGCACAAATTTTCCCAGGGGGGAAAAATTCCTCTTTAACTGAGACTTAACATGGGACGTTTCAGCCAAAAAGGAACATTTTTATAAGCAATTACAAAGAGGCAGCTATAAGGGAAGTTGAGTTGCAGCTTGACCTATATGAAAGCTAAGATATATGTTCATCAATCAATCAATCAACCAACCAATCAATCATATGTTCTGTATTTTGAAAATATTCAGGTTTTACCACAACTTCTCAATGACATTGTTTTCATTTACACAAAAGATTCCGAAAGTAAGAATTACCTTGTTGCCAGTTTTCCAGTAGAAATCTCTAACGGCTCGCACCATGACTATGCCTACTGGAAGGGTGGCATTAACTGCTTCTTTTCCTGTAGAGGTCTTAATAAAATCAGAACCTTAAAAGGAACAGAAAACTCCATGGTAGTTTTATAATAACAGTAATTCTTTGCATGTATATATAGCTCCTTTCATATTTTACAATCATTATTAAGCCGTACATCATCCCTGTAATGTAAGAATTATCCTTTTTACAGCTGGGGAACCTCAACCACTGTGAGGTTAAGAGTCCTGTTCAAAGTTTCAGAGCAATTCAGAAAGAACAACCAGGGGAGAGAACCTAGGCATTTCTATGATTAGTTCCTGTCTCTAGCCATCAGAACACAATCTGTCCTCGCTCATGTGCCAATCAGCTAATGTTATGATATACGACATTTAATGCATGGTCAGTAATATATGTAGGCATTAGAGAAACATTCCAAAGAAGTGGACAGTTAGCCTTGGTTCCTGGCTTATTTCACTCTGCATTTTCATTTGAATAAAATGTTATTCTTCACTTTGTGGCCTGAGCTCTTGTGAAGTGTTGGTTGTACCCGGCTGCATTTCAGTGTTGTCTTACGTGAATCCTGCAACACAGTACTCAGTTTGCAAAATACTACTTTTTTTTGGAGGGGGAGGGATGTGAGCATAGCCAGGTGTCTGATGCTGTTCCCATACAGTTCAATAACATCACTCCCATTGACTTCAGTGCAGCAGGCTGGAGCCCTGGAAACTGCAGGCTCTTTAACTAGCAAAAGTAGTCCGGGAGACCAATTCAACCATAGCGTAAGCCTGCTGCTCCCATTTAAATCAAATTACATCTGCTTACACCTCGACATCAAATTTAGCTCAGGGTTTGTTTTATAGCTCATCTGAACGGTGGCATCTTCAGCAGCACAATGCCTTCTAGCAGTAATCTGGAGCAGTTTCACTACGAGAGGAAAGCAAAGGAGGCCATCTCTTGAATCACACCACATCCCACAACACCATGGGTTTCCCTGTAAGTTTCCCATTCAAGTACTGAACAGACCAATTGCTGTGTAAGCTGTGTCATCTGATGAAGATCACATTTTGACCAGATGGGGCAACACAGAAACTCTTCTTAACACCACGGGCATGCAATTTAAAGTAAAGGGCAATTAACAATTGACGGAACTTTGCAAAAAATTAAGGTGGAAAAGGTCATCTCTTTTATTGGACCAACTTCTGTTCTTACCTAATCCTTCTTGTCTCTCTAGTATCCTGGGAAAAACATCGCTACAACAACACTGCAAACAAAGAGTTAAGGTCACCCAAACACTAAACAAGTTATGTACTTTGGGGCCACTCCCATTGAAATCAGAGTTTTTCTTCTGATTTAAAAGGGAGCAGGATTGAGCCCACTGTATACACCTGATGGTCACATCTTTTTTTTTAAATGGAAATGAAACTTTAACACTATCAAATTATATTTTTTCAGTTTTTCTTTTAAGTGCAGAATTTAAGTCCTTCATTACAATACTTCCTCTCCCCACCACAGTACAAGGTAAGTCAAAGCTTTTATAAGTCTTATAATTACAAGTCTCTATGGTACAGTTTCATTAAAAACTTTCATTAAACAACAGCTGCCCTTGTATATGGTCTTCTAATCAATTTGGTCAAACAGAATGACTTCTAATCAGCTGTTGATAAAAATAGAAGATGAAATTTTAATTCTAATAGATTAACCACAAACTCAAGATAGTCTTCAAAATCCATCTAGCTCCATTCTCCAGTGGATTTAACGACTATTCAGCAACTCATTACTAAATAGAACAAGATGAACATTTTCCAGTTCATTAAAGAAATGTACTATGTATTTTTGCATTGTCCTCATGATTCGTTACAGGGAGTCTTAATTACAAGATAATGGATAATGGTTATTAAATGCAGACTCCAGTAATGAAGCTCTATTCATTTGCGAGCCTCAGAGACTGCGAAGAGGGGAAAATAAAATTACTAGCTTCAAAAGATTAACGGATCAAATTATTATTCAATTTTGAAAATTTCATTGACTTCATAGAAACAAGAAGAGATTAAAAACTATTATTAGTAGAAAAGTAATGCATTTATTTATTTATTTTTAAATAATATCTTAAGGCTATTATCAGAATAATCAGCTTTTGGATGTGATCGTTAGACAAACATACAGCCAATTTAGCATCACCTCCTAACAATGAAAACAATACATTTTTATTTCATGAACAAATTCTATTTATGATACAAGAGCTTGCTAGCAGGATTCCATAAAGAATCTTGCAGAACCCAGAAGATGTATGCTACTAGAGAGCACTACAGGGTAAGGTATTATTAACATTTTATATTTCACTTATGAAAAAAAAGGATTTAAAAATCGACCACTGCTTTAAGGAGCATGCCATTAAGTGGAATTCATGCCAACCTTGTAATTGGAGTTTCTGGTGACATTATTCACCAGCTCCGTGTTTTCTATACTTGTAAAAAACAAAAAACAAAACAAAAAACATGCTACTGACAAAAATTCAGCAAGAGTTTGATCAGGTGATTCAGATCATTTTGAACCTATAACTATCATCTAGCCTCCCTTTTATGAACGCACATACACAAAGGCAAGTTTTCAAATACATTTCTAAATAGCTTGTGAATTAGAAAGTGACTCAATGAAATACTAAGACTAAGATCTTCAAAAACCGGTGTCTAAAATTAGGCTTCTAGGTCCAGATCCTCAAACGTATGTAGGTGCCTAAGTCGTTAGGCACCTAAATATCTTTGAGGATTTGGTCCTTAGGTCCCTATATAGGCCCTGATTCCAGATCATGCAGAGCACAGGTGGAAGGCTGTGCCAATGCAGAACCATTTTGTTTAGGTTTTCAATGGCGCTTGAAGGGAGTTAGGCACCCAATTCCCATTGCATTTCAGTGGGATTTGGGTGCCCAAAATCTTTAGCTAGCTTTGAAAATCCCAGTCATTGACTTCAACGGAGTTTTGTGCATTCTCAGTAGTATACCTGCATGCTATATTATACATAGGGACCTACCAAATTCATGGTCCATTTTGGTCAATTTCAGTCATCGGATTTTAAAAATTGTAAATTTCATTATTTCAGGTATTTAAAACTGAAATTTCATGGTGTTGTAACTGCAGGGGTCCTGATCCAAAAGGGGGTTGTGGGGGGATTGCAAGGTTATTGTAGAGGAGTTACGGTACTGTCACCCCTACTTCTGCGCTGCTGCTGCTGGCAGCGCTGCCTTCAGAGCTGAGTGGCCAAGAGTGGTGGCTGCTGGCCGGGAGCCCAGCTCTGAAGGCAGTGCAACTGCCAGCAGCAGTGCAGAAGTAAGGATGGCATGGCATGGTATTGCCACCCTTACTTCTTCATTGCTGCTGGTGGGGCGCTGCCTTCAGAGCTGGGTGCCTGGCCAGCAGCCGCCGCTCTCTGGCCACCCAGTTCTGAAGGCAGCGCAGAAGTAAGGGTGGCAATACCACGACCCTCCTACAGTAACCTTGCAACCCTCCCACAACCCCATTTAGGTCGGGACCCCCAGTTTGAGAAACACTGGCCTTCCCTGTGAAATCTGTATCGTATAGGGTGAAGTACACAAAAGACCAGATTTCATGGTCTGTGACACATTTTTCATGGCCGTGAATTTGGTAGGGCCCTAATTATACAGAACAAGGGACTATGGTGCTAACTAAGTGTCCTAATTTACAAAACACTGAGTACCCAGCACTTTTGAAAATCCCATTGGCTACACTGGGAGCTGCTAGATCAGGCCATGTATTTAGGTACCTCAGCGTGGACTTAGGAACCTATATGTTTTTTAAAAAAAAGATTGACAAAAGGGTTCAAACATCTGTTATTAGAATGGAATAATTTGCAACGCTGTGGTTACAAGAGAGAGATAGCCCTGTAGGGATCTCTTTCTTCAGGATTTAATTATTTATTCTGGGGATGTAAGGGAAGTGTGACGGGATGTCTGCCCCACACAAGACTGGAAGGGGTTAAGAAGGCCAGGCAGGACAACTAACTCCACAGGCTGTATCTGGAAGGTGAGACAAGGAGCAGGGAACTGAAAACAGGTTCAGCTGGGCAGGAACAGACAGGGCCTATAAAGCCAGGAAGCTGTCAACAGACAAGGAAAGACTGAAGGAAAACTTTGGGACCCCGGAAGCGGGGAAACAGAGGTAATGACCTAGACAGAGGGCTGAGTCATGAGAAGGAGGCTGCCGTTTCTGGAGCGAGAGGGGCCACAGGAGGAGAGGACGGTGAGAGAGACACCACCGGAGGAGGGCACAATGCCTGGCTAGAGCTAATCTCTAGGATGACCAGCAGGAGGTGCTACCAGTGGTGAGTGGACCCTGTGACAGGGAGATACTGCTATTTAGTACAATCTGGTGCATTTCAAAAGCAAAAAAGTGTACTTTTCAGAAGAAAAACTTTGTGAGCCAGAAATAGATGCAATACCTAGTAAGGATGGTTTAGCAGCATCTAGACATGAGGATGAGCTCTACCAGAGGTAGAGACAGCTACACTGTCTATCTTAGGTACTTGTATGGCCCCATTATTGTAGTAACTTATTCTCACAATACTCCCACAAGGTAGGGCAGTGCTATTATCCCCATTGTAGAGATGGGAACTGAACAGAGAGTCTAACTCACTTGCCTAAGGCCAAATAGCCAATCTATGGCAGAGCAGGGAATTGAACACCAAGACTCCCAGGTATCAGCTTAGTGGCCTAACCACTGGACCATCCTTCCATACTTCCCCAATTCACTTCACATAGCAAAGATCCCTTATATCCAGTGACGAGCTGCCAGAATGTTAATAACTGGTTCCCTACCAGGTCGTCAGCAGCACTTCGGCGGTGGGTCCTTCAGTGCTGCCGAAGACCCGGAAAAAGTGAACGACCCGCCACCGAAGTGCCACCGCTGCCCTGTCCCCTGACTGCCCCAAACCCATCCACCACCACCCCGACAGACCCCCGGGACTCCCATGCCTACCCAACCCCCCCCCGTTTCCCGTCCCCTGACGGCCCCCCCGAACCTCCGCCCCCTCCAACCGCTCCCTTCCCTTATCCAATCCCTCCTCCTAGCCCTGGCCCAGCCCCCTTACCATGCTGCTCAGGGCAGCGTGTATGGATGTCGCGGAGCCCGCTGGAGCTCACAGCCCCACCCTCTTACCTTGCCGCTCAAAGCGGCAGGAGCTACCCAGGAGCAGTCCAGAGCGCTGGCACCAATGGCGTGGCATGCTGAGCCCCTGCAAGAGGGGGGAAGGCAGGGGAGCGTCCCCAACCAGAAGCTCAGGCAGGCCAACCGGGACGGCCCGCAGGCCGGAGTTTGCCCACCCCTTTATCAACTGGTGCTAAACCGGCTTGTAAATTTAACAACCAGTTTGCACAAACCGGTGCAAACTGGCTCCAGCTCACCAGTGCTTATATGTGTAAATGTAATTGAGCAGCTGATTAACACTGTCAAATGTTGTTTAGATTACAGTTTTCAGGAACAATATTATGGTGCTATAATTAAGCAATAAGAAATAATAAGCAGTGTAGCAATCATGGAGTAATCACAACCTTTGGATTGCAAAGCACCTCAAACGCCTTGCGGGCATGATTATCTCCTGATAACTGCACACTGCTTGTAGTTGCTTAGTCCTAATAAAGAACAAAGATGTGGCTGGCACTTTAAAATAATAGGCAATTTTCCTGCAATTTTCTATAACTACTAGTAAAGCACTCGTGAAGATTTCTTTGTTATTGTACCCCAGTTACAATACCATGTGGCAATATGAGGTAAATGTATGTCCCTACAGGATCTCTAGGTCACATATAAAATGACTGGGGGCCAAGCTGACTTAATACAGGCACACAGTGATTGTACCACGTGTTGAAGAGTAATTAATACATATTGTCAACAATGGATATATGTTTTATGGCCAAGATTGTTTAAAAATGTGCCTAAAGTTAAGCTCCTAAGTCCATACTTAAGCATCTAAATAAGTGGCTTGACTGTGGGAGCTGCTAGGTGCTCAGCTCTTTGAAAATCAGACTACTTAAGGATTTATGTGCCTACTTCTAAGTTACTATTTTGGAAATTTTTGCTCTATCAGTTTACAGTAAAGTAATTTACATTGTCAAATACTGCATAGTGCATTTCTGCTCTGAAAAGTGGCTGTAAAAAGTAAATCAGAGCACTCCACACTCCCTGTCTCTCGGTAAGCCCATATCCTATTTGCTCTGGTTATAAATAAAAGGCTGACCTTTCTAATTGCTAGTCCTGCCATCTCTGCTTGGGCTTCAAGAGTCAAAATGGGTTCCTCCCTCCTTGCATATCATCACCAGTAATTAAGATTCTGCCTTTGGGGACACTTGTGGGCCTTACACAAATCATGAAATCCTTCCTCATGCAAAAGTCTCTCAAGACAATAACTCTGGTCAGAGCAGGATGCTGCACCCGTAGATGATGTCTGGTGAGAATGATATCATTAGAATCATTCATGGTTAGCTATTGCACAATTATAGTGTCTACTGCAGTTCTCCATAGGATAGGACCAGTTCATTAGTATTGTGTTTCTTGCATGTTCATTTTATGTGTGTTCTTCTTAGCGATTCAAAAGGAAGAGCTACATCAGCTTTTCTTATTCACCAGTTTGCCCTGTGTGTTGAATATTTTTGAGAGGGGTTCTTCCAATCCAAACTTTACCAGGCATAGTTGGAGGTAAAATACATACTTTATCAATACAATTATGTATAATGAAAATTTCATTTTTTCCTAGCTGAGGTTTTCATTTTTCTAATGTAAAACTTGCATTTCATTCAAGGGTTTCAGAGAACTTTATCTATATATAGATTCAAAACACCCCTATATGGTATTATCCCCATTTTGCAGATGGAAAAACTGAGAGGGGTAAAGTGTAAGGCCACATAGTAAGACAGAGGTAGAGATCAGGAAGAGAGCCCATGAGTCTAAATACCCACACTCACTCCTACTGAAATCATTAGAAAACACTCCCTCAGCTTATCCAACAAGAATGGAAGCTTGCCTATACTATGTTTCTTTACCTAATAATTGCGTGATTACTATTCATAATTGGCTCAGTTATTGAGCAGGGCAGCATAAATAATGGAGACATGGTATGTGCCAATTTTCATCATGTTTGAAAATACCATGGTGTGTCCAATTCTGAGTATTCTAGTACACGCGATTTCCCATTTTAAACATACAATTAGGTGCACTGGTTTGAAAATCTATCTTTACTTGAACTGAATTGCACTGTGTCACTCACTAGCTCTTATTAGGGTAATCTAAACTAAATATCTAGACAATAAAACTATTGTACAATATGTATAATAATATATCTACTCTACATATTATTTATTATTTATTGACTGTCCAAGTTTTAGATCAATATTGTTTAGTAGCACAAGATATTGTCCAGCACAACCTCTATTACACCCGTTTTAGGCACTAACATATGTAACTATAGCAACATATGCTCTGCCACAAGTAACACTATGATTTGGAAGAAAGTAATAGATATGTACAAATAGTTTAGAAGAATAGCAGTATATAGCATAATATGCTACATATGATTTGAGCAACTGGGTTTAATTTTGTGCTTTCTAATGCCGATAATATATTTGTTCCAAACTCGCTAACACTAAAAGTCAGGTGTGCTTGAGCATTGTCTATTAACTTGTGAGAAAATTACTCAAATTGAAGAAATAGCTGCTTAAAATGGATTTAGAAATACATTGTACTGAACAAAACAAGCTAGAAAATTAGTCTACTTCAGGATTAGAAAGTGCTATGAATTCTAAACATAACTTTTAAAAGCCATATATAACACAACCAAGATCATGATACTTCAATGTCATCTTGAATATTTTTCCAATATTTTATTATAAAAGTACTTTAAGATGCTGTCCCTGCTCTCTAATTCAGAGAGCGAGAGAATTGATTTGGTGGGGTGGGGGTGAAGGGAAGGGGATTTCCATGTGTGAAGGTTATATGCCATGCCTGAAAACTTAGAAGACAGAGTATCTCCTATAGTCAGCTTCTGCTCAGTGAAGAAGACTATGGAGGTAGCATCATGACAGTTATGGCACCAATCATAAGGCCCAACTAATTTGGCTGCCTTTCTCCTGGGTCCTAGCTGTCATCCACTGCAGTTGCACTTCCAACACCGTGTATCTCTGGCCACAGCCATCCCCAATTTGAAGCTAAGATATCTTCTAGGCCTTGTGACAGGATTCTTAGATGGGGGAATATAAAAGGGAAGATGGAGCATAGAAGGGAGATCCTTTACAAATCTTAAAGGTCTGGCAATGGAAATGAGGAAAACATTTGGGTCAGTTTTTTTAAATTAATGTATGCCCCCTCTTGCTGCATGTTAGCAGACATGAATTTACCCTAGAATGCTGGGGCCTGATCTGCAACTCTTCCTTATGACTGAGTAGGCACTACTCCCATTAGTAAGGTTTGTAGGACTGGCAATTCAATGAATAAAACTCTCCGTAAATTAACTTCCCTACAGGAGGGATTTGGCTCCCTATGCATTTTAAAAGTCAGCTACATATGGTCTTAGCTACTGTCAAATTGTGTATCTGTATTTCACATGGATGCTTTATCAACACCTGGTTTGGTAATACTTGTAGTCTGACTGAATTTAACCACAGTGCTAAAAAAAAAAACCAAACAAAAAACCCATACTCTTGCAGGTATCTGTCAGAAGTGGCTATAATCCAGGGAATGGCTAAACACTATGTTGGGGGTTTGATTCTCTGGGTCCACTAGTCAGCAGTGTCCATTCCTGATCTGGTAACAGGCTACAAACCATCTTCTGGCTTCCAAACCAACACCTCCCATTACAAAATTAGTAGTCTGATTTAAACAGCCATTTTTTTTGGTAAAAGACGTTCTAAAAAGAATAAATATTCACACTTGCTTTGCATATTACCCTACTTTATAAACCTACATATTTATTTTTAAATGTAGATCTTATATAAAATATTTTTAAAAGTATTAATAAAAATCATTTTGAGTTTTGGCATTTAATTCCAAATACAGCAGATGGGAGGAACTGAACATGAAACCTTCTTTGTATTAGATGTATAAATCCTGCCAGGTATTTGGTAAGGAGTTATTAAATGTCAACCTTCAAAGAGCCTGTATGTATAATGTCTTTTTTTTTTAAATCAACTAAAGATGGCAGTCTTGTGTGAAGAAAAAAAAATTAAGGTACTGCCTTTGACAATATTAGCCACTTTCAGGCTACCTCTTCCATATTTGCATACACAGGAAAAGTGGCCAAGTAAAATATTGGTCTCCACTCCAAGTTTCCCAACATACAGACTTGTCAGTAGGTAGATCTTCTGCAGTTATAACAACACAGGAGACCTTGTGCAGAAGAGCATGATCAGTTCCCTGACATGGCTATTTTGTCCGTAGGATACTCATGTGATTCCAACGTACACAGTGATACTGCAAAAATTAGCACTAACGTCTGTCTATCTATACAGCACTATATATGCTTTGTGCAGTGTATATATTAGCAGACATTATATAAAAAACACAACTAATCAGCATAGTAGCCCGGAGAAATAGAGGCTTGAAAAATCTGGCTCTGATCTTTTGAGCTGAGTGTATTCTTTAACTCTGTCACCATTTGCTAATATTTAAGCTGATGTATTGTACCAGACATAAGAACAATTTTTCACGGCTTAGGTTTCACATTTATTATTGTCTTGAGTGATCTATGTTATCTAGTGTTGAAATAGGATCATAAAACCCACTACTATATTTTATGTCGTCTTCATGTATAACCTAACATATGAATATTTATACAAAAATGAACAATAAAAGAGGAGTTTAAACATGATCTGTATATTTTTGAACAGCAGTTGCTTTTAATTATATTAATTTCTTCACTGTTTAGAGCATGAACTAAAGATCAGGAATCCTGGGTTTCATTCCTAGATCAGCCACTGACTTGCTATGTCATCTTAGACAAGCCACTTTGGCTAAAATTTTCAAACTTAAGTGCCTGAAGTTAAGCACTTAAATATAGACGTATGCACCCAAGTAAGCGGTCTGAGTTTCAGAGGTTCTGAGCACTTGCAGTGCCTACTTAAGTCAATAGAAGCTATGGGTGCTCAGAATCTGCCATCTAAATTAGGTGGCTAACAAGGGCTTGAATAAGGCTCTAAGTGCAAAATATTAATACTTTTGCACCTATTTGGCTGGCTACATTTTTAATTTACTGCAACTAAAATACCTACATTAAACAGAATGGCAGCTAGTAATGGGAGGCAATATTTCATCAACCTGCTAAGATCACACTATGCAGAGTTAAAACATGCAAGATGAAACAGCATAATGTCAGCTGCCCCAGGTGTGTGTTTATAACAGAGTGTTTAAATGTGACTATCAGATGTATTTGCAATAACTAAAGGGCTAGCCTTCCCCCCAACCCACATCCCCGAGGCTACCAATAAAATCAAGGGAGGAAATACCATTGATTTCAATAAGAACTGGATTTGGCAACTTATTTAACAACTTTATTAAAATAGTTCATAATCACTAAAATGTAAGTGCTGAAAAAAGTGGCACATGAAAGGTAAATATTTATAAGGTGGTTTAAAAAATACATTTCTTGTAAATTTTGGCGGAGGAGTAGTCTGAAAAGAATGGTAGTAAAAGGAAGTTTGTTGTTTATTTCTATAACTTATTTTGGTCTAAAATGCCATTAAGAAGCCCCAACATCTGCTCAATAGCAGCTGTAAGTAACATTATGAACACTCAGACAATTTATATCTTTCCTTTTTATTAAAAAATAAACAGGTCTTTTTAAATTATTCACTAGAAAGTTAACATAAAATCAGTGTGGTAGCAGCTAGCGCTCTGCAGAAAGGCATCTACAAGCTTTGTAGGATCCTGCTGATCTAAATCTTTCTACATTTCACTGACTACTCTGCTTTTTATATGTTGCCGAACCCAATTTAGCAAATTAAAACACTGAAAACCTATATGCCATATCAAAATCACATCCATAAACAATAAAGAATGGAAAATACATCTAGTGCCCTGCTAATTACTTTTTCCAGCTTGAAATGGCTCCATTCTCAGCTCCTCTTTGCAGTGCACCAGTCCCAGTCAAACAATCTCAATCCCTCCTTGCATCCATGTGCCACAACTCCAGGAATTAGATATTAGCCTCAGCTCTCCAATACCTTCTGAATACTACGTGTTGTGACAGAATATTGACACAAATTAATAATACTTTGTGCTTATCTAGAGCATTTTCCTATGTAGATATCAAATCTCCTTGCGTCCTATTTGCCTGCTTTGGAAGCAACACTCTCAAGCGTGGTACAAAAGACATGGTGTAGTGTGAGAGAGGAACCAGAACAGCCACCTCAGTGGGCCTGTTCAGGCTCCTGACTGGCCGAGCCTGCCCAGAGCCAGGAGGTGGACTGAGCTGCCCCCCGAGCCCGGTACCGAGGAGCTGCGGACCCGCTGCAGAGCCCAGCGAGAGCAGGTACCCATGGAGGGGGAGTGGGCTGGGACACAGTGGTGTGGGCCTGTGTGTCCCCCCCTGCCCCACCACACGGGTGGCAGACTCCCCTCCTACCAGCGGTCAGGCAGAGAAGCCTGCACGTTGCTCAGCTCCTGCTTGTGGCTCAGCTCCTGGGACAGGGACCTGCCCCTGGGACTATTGTTTGTTGCCCCACCTGACCTCGGGCTGGGTGGCTCAGCTCCTGATGCACCAGGACCTGCGCCTGAACTCTTATTTGCAGCCCCCCCTGCTGAGGAGGCTGAGCCTAGACTGCTGTGTTTGGTGCCGTTTCTGCTCAGCTCTTGCTTGACCCCTGCCTGACTGAACTAGTACCTGCTCAGCCCTGCCTGAGGGTCTGAGCTAGAACTGCTGTGTTGCTGCCTGACCTAGGGGGGGGGGCTTACTGACTGTAACTGCTCAGCTCCGCTGCCCAGACCGGAGCTTAGAACTGGTGGGTGCTCAGCCGGAAGGGTCTGTCCCTAGACTAGTGTGTCTGCTGTCCCCGCCTGACTGAGGGCTGGGACTCAAGACCTTCAGAACCACTATTACACATGGGCACGGGTTAGATCACAGAAACCCCCTTGGGAACTGCCACCTGATGTGCTGAGACTACCTCTAAGCCTGTTTTCCCTGGCAGCTTGGGACTTCAGAACCCTGCCTGGTTGTGCCAGACATGCTAGCCTGTTACAAATACAGACCCAGGTCTGAACCATGTCCCCCCAAACCTGCAGGCTTAACTCAAAACAGCTTAAGAAGTGCTCCTGTCTCCAACACCCAGTTCCCATAGGGTCCAAACCCCAAATAAATCCATTTTACCCTGTATAAAGCTTATACAGGGTAAACTCATAAATTGTTCACCCTCTATAACACTGATAGAGAGAGAGAGGCACAGCTGTTTGCCCCCTAAGGTATTAATGCATACTCTGGGTTAATTAATAAGTAAAGAGTGATTTTATTAAATACAAAAAGTAGGATTTAAGTGGCTCCAAGTAATAACAGACAGAACAAAGTGAATTACCAAGCAAAATAAAACGCGCAAGTCTAAGCCTAATACAATAAGAAAGTGATTACAGATAAAATCTCACTCTCAGAGATGTTCCAATAAGTTTCTTTTACAGACTAGCCTCCTTCTAGTCTGGGTCCAGCAATCACTCACACCCCTGTGGTTACTGTCCTTTGTTCCAGTTTCTTTCAGGTATTCTTTGGGGGTGGAGAGGCTACCTCTTGAGCCAGCTGAAGACAAAATGGAGGGGTTTCCAGGGGCTTAAATAGACTCTCTCTTGTGGGTGGAAACCGCTCCCTCCCCCTGTGCAGAATCCCCTCCACAAGATGGAGTTTGAGTCACCTGGGCAAGTCACATGTCCATGCATGACTTAGTTCTCCACAGGAATGTTCCCAGGAAAGCTCAGATGTGGACTGGAGTCTATCAAAGTCTATTGTCAGATTAAGTGTTTCTTGATTGGGCACTTACTGAGAATAGTCTTTTCTCATGGAGCTGACCAAATGCTTCACTGAGGCTACTTAAAATCAAACAAGTACACAGACAATATTCATAACTTCGAATACAAAAATGACACATGCCTACAAATAGGATGAATATATTCAGTAGATCATAACCTTTGCAAAGATATGGTACATGGCATATGTAGCAGAAAACATATTCCAGTTATGTCATATTTACATTCATAAGCATATTTCTAGAAAGCATTATGGGATGCAACATTGCAACCTCTTAAGACCATACAGAGGAGGTGCTCGCCCTTAAGTCAGCCTCTTTTGTCTCCGCTTCTCTAACGTTTTGGCTGAATGGTTCATGCAAAATAACCCCCCAAAACAGTTACTAATCTTTTGTAACTGTTGTTCTTTGAGATATGTTGCTCATGTTCATTCCAGACTAGGTGTGTGTGCACCGCGTGCCCAGTTTCCGGAGATTTTTCCCTTAGCGATAGCCGAAGGACCAGCTCCAGTGCCCTCTGGAGCTGTTCATGTATGTGCTGGGTCCTGCTGGCTCAGCACTCTCTCAGTTCCTTCTTGCTGATAACTCCAACAGAGAAGTAGGAGGGTGGGTCCATGGAATGGACATGAGCAACACATCTTGAAGAACAACAGTTATAGAAGGCTAGAATAAAATATGAATATATACCTATCTCATAGAACTGGAAGGGACCTTGAAAGGTCATTGAGTTGAGTCCGCTGCCTTCACTAGCAGGACCAAGTATGGACCCTGACAGGTTTGTTTTTGTTTTTTGCCCCCAAATGGCCCCCTCAAGGATTGAACCCACACTCACAGGACTTGGGCTCCAGTGTTATTTAAACACAGCATAGACATTTGGGCTCAGGCTGGAGTCTGGGCTCTGCAGCCTGAGCCCAAATGTCTACCCTGAAATTAAACAGCCCCACAGCCTGAGCCCTGCGAGCCCTAGTCATCTGATGGGCCAGCCATGGATGTTTAATTGCAGTGTAGACATATCCTTAGGGTCTGATGAAAGGGTCCATGAAAGTCAATGGGAGTCATTCACCAGGTTTTAGATCAAACCCTTATTGATTAACAAAATCTCCTTATGACTAACTTGGTTCTTTATACTGGAATATTTTCACATGCAGTAGCTTTCTGTCTCTTTTTTCTATCTTATTTTGCCATTTGTTTATCCTTTTGTATACTTCCTGTTTTGTATTTGTATGTTTTATGAATCACTCAGATTTCTTCTGCTATTTATCACAAACCAGTTTTATTTGAATGAATGCAGACAATGTTTCGTGCTTTGCTACTGAAGATGTTCTAGACAACAAATTCCTAATCAATTTTTTCATTCAACATGTTTTTCTTTTAAGTCAATTTCATATTCCGCTACCTTAGGCACACGCCTTCAAGATAATCTAAAATCAGATAAGCATGATCTCTACACCGAGCCCATTTAAAGAAAAACAAAACAAAACAAAACCCTAAAGTCATGCCTCTTTTATTTCCACAACTGTATTAAATTTCTTTTAATGGTGGTGAGTTTTCCAGCTATTGTTCCTCCCAACAATCTCTTAAAATTACTTTAATATTTCATAAGTCAATTTTGCATTTCTATAATTTCTAGATACAGTAAGTTAAATATTTATTTCTATTTATCGCTTGTTTTGTTAAATTTAGCTGCTGCTCAAGTAATAAAAAACAACCTGAAATAACACAGAAAGATACCAGTACCCTGTACATCTATTGATTTTCATAATATCTACAGGTTTTAAAATTATTTCAACCCATTACCTTCAATAGAGAGTCTTCACAGATGCTAAGTTTATGCTATGAAGCCATATTATTTTGATGGCATGTCTGACTAGAACTATCCACTCTGCAATAATTTCTGAGTTTGATGCGGTATGAAACTTCAGAAGTTTTAGCACAAACTCTAACAAATTATTTAATAAGAAAGCAAGCTTTCATTCATGAGGACAATTAACACAATAGGGGTGCAGTCTCACCTCTATGCATTGGTGGTTATAAATGGAAAATATATCATTTACTTAATGTTTGCTGCAAAGAGCTTTAAGATGATCAAATGAAAAATGTTATGCAAGTATTAGCACTAGAATATGAATAGAATGTTGACCCTTCACAACAGTAGCAATAAACCTTATCATAATGCTACACCATGTAACCCACTGTTCAGCGTATCTTATGCATCCTGCTCCAGTGCGTGATTCAATGAACCACTTGCTCTTTTTCCCTCAAGTGGTAGAGATCTGTGCTGAAGGTCCTGAGTTCAAATCTTGCTGATAAGCCATATGGGAGGGTTATTACGCTGATGTAAGATGACAAAGGCTGTCAACCCTTTGACTAGTGTAAAACAAAGCACTGTATAACTGTGATGGTGGTTTCATTATCACAAAGACAAGTCTCTAAGATACATTTAGCAAATTAGAGAATGGTAGGCAAGATATAAATGGAGTGATTTCATTGACTGCTCATGCTTTAGGACTGTACTACTGAAGACTTATAAAAGGTCTCCCTTTGGGTCAGATCCAAGCCCAGTGAACTCACTGGAAACACTACTATTGCCTTCAATGGGTTTTGGTCATTCATCCATACCTATACTAGATAGTATCATTTCAACAGAGTGAAGCTTGCACAAAGCCCTGGGGTATCCTGTGCTGCCAGCGAAGTGCTGCTACTCCATCTCGCATGCAGGTCTCTCTGTTCTGACTCCATGTTGCTCAAGGCAGAGTCAACACTGGAGGCATGGCCATAGGGAAGAAACGTGATACCGCTGCTAGGCATCCTCAGCCAGTATACTGCATTCCTCCTTACACTGAGCTCCTCAAGGAGCGTACCATGCAGCTTGTTGAATCTCTCCCATTGCATAAGAGAATGATCTGGGGTATGTTTTAGTTGGATTTCCATGTATGCAGCATATGGGGTGGGAAATTAGCTGCTAAAGAAAGGCATCCTTTCCTGCTCCAGACCCAGCACTACACCACCCACCTGGCTCTCCACTGCAACCTGCAGCAGCGCCCTTCTTCCCAGCTGCTGCCTCCCCTGTTTCTACCACAGACTGTGCCAGGGGTCAGACCCAACTACTCCCACCCAAAAACTTCAGGTCTTCCCTTGCTGCATATTTGACAGCCCCTTTGGAGGCTTAGCGGCTTAGCTGTACTCCTACTTTTTCCTCACCAGCAGACCTGGGCAAATAAAAGACCGCTATCTTTTCCGTAACTGGTGTTCTTCGAGATGTGTTGCTCATTCCCATTCCATAACAGGTGTGTGTGCTCGCCACGTGTATCGGTGCCAGATGTTCTTCCCTTAGCAGTATCCATAGGGGACAGGCTCTGGTGCCTTCTGGAGTGGTGCCTGCCAGCTCCCCACACCCTCAGTTCCTTCTTGCCGGAAACTCCAACAGTGGGGAAGGAGGACGGGTTGTGGAATGAACATGAGCAACACATCTCGAAGAACAGCAGTTACGGAAAAGGTAACTGTCTTTTCTTCTTTGAGTGCTTGCTCATGTCCATTCCATATTAAGTGACTCCAAAGCAGTACCCTTGGAGGTAGGTAGGAGTTCCCGGACGTGTAGATTGCAACACAGCTCTGCCGAACCCAGATTCGTCCCTGGCCTACTGAGTGATAGCATAATGAGCGGTAAATGTGTGGACAGAGGACCACGTTGCAGCTCTACAGGTGTCCTGGATAGGGATGTGCACTGGGAAGGCCGCTGAAGATGCCTGCGAGTAGGCTCTGACAATCAGTGGCAGTGGAACCCCCGTCAGGTCGTAGCAGGTCCTTATGCATGAGGTGATCCAATTGGAAATCCTCTGCAAGGACACCGGGTGACCCTTCATCCTATCTGCTGTAGCGATGAAGAGTTGAGTCAATTTTCGGAAAGGCTTGGTACATTCTATGTAAAAAGCTAAGGCTCTCCGGACATCCAGGGCATGAAGACACCTCATTTCACTGGTCTTGTGCGGTTTGGGACAGAACACTGGGAGGAAGATGTCCTGATTCATATGGAAGGTGGAGACCACCTTTGGCAGGAAGGCCGGGTGAGGCCGCAGCTGAACCTTATCTTTGTAGAAGACCGTGTACGGAGGTCCTGGGGTTAAGGCTTTAATTTCAGAGACCCGTCTTGTTGATGTCACTGCCACCAGGAATGCGACCTTCCATAACAGGTGGGAAAGGGAGCAGGAACCCAGCAGCGAAAAAGAGTGGGCCAGTGAGCCTAGAGAAGACCAAATTAAGATCCCACTGTGGGACAGGGGTCCGTACCTGTGGGATGAGTCTCTCGAGCCCTCTCAAGAATCTGTCTGTCATGTCATGGGGAAACAGTCTGTCCTTGGATCGGTGGCTGAAAAGTGGAGATGGCCACAAGATGCACTCTAATGGAAAAGTGTGCCAGGCCCTGGTTACTCAGATGAAGCAGGCAGTCTAAGACTGTACGGAAGAGTGCGAGGAAGAGATGCCACATCCGATCAAGTCCGCTCCCCTGGGTTCAGCCATGCAGCATTCACGCTGAGAGGTGGAGGACATGAGGTTGGGGTGCAGGAGCCAAGTGTGGGCCTGTGACTGCAGGTCTGGTCGGTTGGGCAGGGGCCAGGGAGGGGCCACTGTCAGGTTCATGAGCATGCCGAACCAGTGCTGGCAAGGCCACACCAGGGCTATCATGATAACCTGTGCCCTGCCTCTCTTGATCTTTGCAAGGACCTATTGATGAAAGGAATTGGAGGGAACGCATATATCAGGTTTCCTGACCACAACAGGAGAAAGGCAGCGGAAAGGGAGTCCTTGCCCAGACTTTGCCACAAATAAAACCGATGGCATTTCATGTTTAACCTGGTAGTGAACAGGTCCACTTGGGGAGTTCCCTACCTCTGGAAGATCATTCGGGCTACCTCTTGGTGGAGCGACCACTCGTGGTGAGAGGAGAAGGCCCTGCTGTGGTGATCCGCTAGCATGTTCTTGACACCAGGGAGTTGACAAGCTTCCAGATGGATTTCGTGGCTGATGCAGAAGTCCCACAGATGGGGATAGCTCAGTGGTTTGAGCACTGGCCTGCTAAACCCAGGGTTATGAGTTCAATCCTTGAGGGGGCCACTTAGGGATCTGGGGCAAAATCAGTACTTGGTCCTGCTAGTGAAGGCAGGGGGCTGGACTCAATTACCCTTCCAGCTCCATTATATAGGTATATCTCAATATATTATTTTAATAGCCAGGATGCCTTTCACATGGAGATGGCCAAAGCCATGGTGCGAGCTGTAGAGTCTGCTGTGTCCAAGGCTTCTTGGAGGCCACTCTCGCTGCAGCAGTGGCCTCTTAGAGGATCGCCCGGAATTCCTTCTTGGACCTTTCAGACAGCAAGACCTCGAACTTGGCCATGGCTTGCGACATATTTTAGTCATAGCAGCCAAGGAGGGCTTGGTGGTTGGCCACTCTCAACTGAAGGCTAGAAGACTAATAAATTTTTCGCCCAAACAGATCCAGTCTCTTCGAGTCTTTATTCTTGGGCGTAGCACCAGGTTGACCCTCCCCCTCCCTCTGATTAACGGCCTGAACTATGAGGGAGTTTGGGGCTGGGTGACTATAGAGATACTCATGGCCTTTAGCTGGCACAAAATATTTGCACTCAGCCCTTTTTGAGATGGGTGGCAAGGAGGAGGGGGTTTGCCATAGGGCATTAATTATTTTCGATACAACCTCGTGTAGGTGTAAAGCCACTCTAGTGGGTGCTGTGGACCAAAGGACGTTGAACAGGGAGTCAGATGGCTCCTCTAGCTCCTCTGCCTAAAGCCCCAGGTTGGAGGCAACCCTCTTCAAAAGCTCCTGGTGAGGCTTGGCGTCATCTTGTGGAACTGGGTGTGGGGAACCTGTAATTGCTTCATCCGGCGATTATGAGGATGAATCCAGCACCGGGGGATCCATCACATCCCCTGGCAGTCAATCTGGCTGCTCCCCTAGGTCCTCATGAGCCTGGGGGGGTTTTTCCCTGTGGGGCCTCCACTTCTGGAGGAGGGCAGGATACTGCAGCTGATGGCCTATCTGAGGCCCCCCCACACTAATCGGGCAGCCTGGGAAGACTGGGTGAATCCCCATGGATTCCAGGGGTACCACGCTGCTGGCTATTGGGTCAGAGGCCTGGGGTCAGTTGCAGTACCGAAGTCGTCAATGGTACCTCTGGTGCTGGGACCTGATCAGCACCGGAGTCGTAAGCGGAGCAGACGTTGTGGAGTGACCTCACCGTAGTGCCAGCCGCTGTGCCTCAATGCCGACCTGTCCAATCAGGACTAGCCCCTCCCGTGGGACCCCAGGGATCTTTGATGGATCTGCATCGGTAGACTGGCAATCTATGCCTCACGCTGCTTGACCTGTACTGGGATCTAGAGTGGAACTGGGAGTCGAAGCGGGCCAGGCGTCGATAGAATCTTCCTGCAGGGCCTCGGGCGTCGATGGGACTTCGAGTCGATGGAGGCCTTCGTCACTGTCCGGGGTGGCAGGCATAGTAAGGAGGGGCTTGACTGCTTGACATGAGCTGGGGCCCAACTCCCAGACGGAGTTGTCGAGCTGCCCAGCACGGGTCTTGGCTCTCCTCCAGCCCTTTCCTTTTCCTTACGGGAAGTGGGAGATCTTCCCTTCGCGGATCCCTTGGGCTTCTTGGCCGAGGCAGGCTGGCTTGGAGATGGCAGTGGCGGGGCACTCTGTACCGACGCTGCTGTGCTCAGGGCTGAGTCAGATCTCTGCTCCGGTGCTGGGGTCAGTGCCGACTCCGTCAGGAGTGCCCTGAAACGGATGTCTTTCTGCTTTTTTGTTCTGGGTTTGAACGACTTACAGATGTGACACCTTAAACAGCTAACGTGTGGGTCACTGATGGGCATGGGTCGCTTACAACAATCGCATGGTTTAAAGCCTGGGGATTGGGGCATGCCACATCCCTAGGCTGAGTCCTGTCCGGGACCAACTAACTAGAACTAATACTAAGGATAATTACTAAACTATATACAACTATTTTACAAAGAAACGTTTGTGAGGCACATTGAACTAAGGCAAAGCTAGCTGAAGCAGCAGAAGTTCCAGCACTTTCACTGGCGGCAAGATGGAACTGAGGGTGGGTGGAGCTGGTGGTGCCCCTTATACCACGCCATGAGGGCACCACTCTAGAGGGTGCCAGAGCCAGTACCCTACAGATACTGCTAAGGGAAAAACTTCCGGCACTGGTACACATGGTGAGCACACACACCTAATATGAAATGGACATGAGCAAGCACTCGAAGAACTATGTTTTACGACAGAAGAATGTGTGGACAAAAATGCATCTCCACTCCACAAACAGATCTTCTCTGAGGAGCATTTGGCCTTCATTCCTTACTCAGGCAAAATGCCCGTTCATCATGTGCCTTTAAGCGGAGTAATATTTTGTCATCAAGAAAATTCTCCCTCCCGCCCCCCATTTATTTGGTACCTTTCATTCAAAATGTTCTACAAACTTTACAAACATTCATTAATTAATCTGACAAAAGGTCTGGTGAAAGGTATTACATCCATATTACAGATGGCTAAGCAGAAGCCCAAGGAGGTTGAGTGACTTGTCTAATGTCAATAGCAGGCTGGCAGTCAGGAGTCCTAATCCTCGGTCTTCTGTTCTGTCTCTGAGTATACTACTTTCTTTAGTTGTTCTCCCTCCCTGACCCGTTTGTCTGTCTGTCCATCTGTCCCCCAAGAGCTCCTTGGGGAAAGCACAGTCCTGCTTGCAGGGCTGAAAATCACCTCGCATATCATGGCCGCTACCAAATGAAACTGTAATAATTCATAAATAGTAGGCCAGATTATCTGGTTTAAATTGGCATGGCTGCTTTGATTTAGGGGAGCTAAGAATTTGCCCCAGTGTGTTTGTATATGTGCAAATAAGCCACACTGCTAATTATGATTGTTTGCAATTTCTTGTCAATTTTGTTTTCTAATTACCACTTTCTACATATGCAAACATCAAGAATCAGCAAGTGTCATCATTTGAGAAGTAGGGAGTGTCCCAGCACACACCCTGATCTCCCTTCCAATACTGCTATAGAAGCCAGCTAGTACACTTTTTGGTAAGTAGAAGACCTAAAAATAGGCAATAAAAGTGTGGTGCTGTATAAATATTTGGGTTTGCAGCTTATTGAAGTGTAAACTAATGAAATTCTAGTATTCTCATTTTATTTCTATAGCTCTCAGACTCTCCCTTGCAGGGGTTTTCTATTTTTTTCAGTGCCTCTGTTTGTTTCTGGTAGTAGTTTAGCTCTCTACTTAACCACACTCTCTTCTGTTCCTCTTTTGACTTTACTGGAAGAATTTTTATAAGATCCCCTACTGTTTCTTAACTACTTTCCACTCCTTCACTTTTGATTCCCCATACATAAATTATTGAATTCCAGCCAGATTTTTAAAATCTCATTTTGCATTCCTTCAAGGTCTGCTTTATCCACGTCCAATATTTTTTTTTGTGTCACCATCCTTTTTATGGACTGTCATCAGCAATTCAAATCTGAGGATGATGTGATTGGATCTTTAGAGCTTTTCAACTTCAAATTTACCTCTCATGCCTACATTATTCCCAAAGATTAGTTGTAGAATAACTAAGCTTGTTGGCAATTACACCATTTCAGGGGGCAGTCCTGTACTGCCTGATTGAACATGCATCGTCCTTCATTTTTCTATTACTGCTTTTTCACTCAGAATCAGAATAATGAAGTCCCTTTTATTGCTATACCAGCCCTTTTCAGAAAGAGAGAGAGAGTGTCCTATTTCTGCACAAACATTTCCTGCTCTACCTTGTCATCCAAAAACATTTTTATTCCATAATCTAATTTAAATGTTTATTCAAAACCCTCCTCTCTGTCCTGCACTGTGATACACAATTCCATACAGCTGATCTCCAGTGCACAGAATCTGTACTCATTCTTTACACTGAACTTCTGGTGATGTCAGCTGAAGTTCTGAATGTGCAGAACAAATGCAGACTATGCAGGATGCAAGACATCTGCTCTGCAGAATGGAGAGAGTTATACAACGATAGTGTGGTTTCTTTCTGTTGATTATGGGCCTGATTCTCCTCTCATGAAGGACCAGATTGTGACCTGCTGTACACACCCATGCAGGGAAGGAAGGAGGTGTAAAGTGTCTCCTTGCTCTATCAGTGTATCATGTGTCATCCCACAAGTGGAGTGACGGAGCAGTGTGAGACGGAGCAGTCTGAGAGGCTGCTCTACCCTCTTCAACAAGGAGTTGGAAGGAGCAGAGATTGGATCAAACATTAACTCCGTTCCTCCCCCATCCCAACACGCCAGCCAGTGCAGTGGAACTGCTGTGGAGGGGAAGCAATTCATGCCCACTATGGGACTCACACAGATTACTTCCCTCTGGAAGGATGAAAGGAACTAGGCACCAGACTGTTCCTCAGGCTAACAGTCTGGACCTGTGTGCTCTTGGAGCAATTATCCATTGCCCCTTACTCAGGACTTATGGTAAGGACATAAGCTACCCTTTACCACTGTGTAAAGCAGAAGTAAATCAGTGAACTCAATGATATTGCAACTCTGTAATAAAAAGCAAAGAATAGGGCTCAACATGGTTACATCTCTTGCCACACCTTCTCCTGCTTTGGTTTGCTTCTTGCTTTCAGTTTCATAATTAACTAGATCGCTGCAGTTTTAGTTACAAATCACAATATTCCTTAAACACAATATGCTTTGAACTCTGAGTGACATCTCAACTTCTGGACGGAGCACAGGATTTAAAGTCAGGAACTCCTGAGTTCTAATGCCAGCTCCTGATTTGCTCTGCCAGTTGGGTTCTCCTTATGTAAAAAATCAAAAAGAGACTCCTTTTACACCTCAGTGGGGTATGGTAAAGGTTACTCTGCCAATGTGTGTAGAGTGCTTTGAAGATGTATATAGTTATCTTAAGTGCTATATATTATTATTTATTCAGAAGTCTAGTTTCCTACACTTTCCTACACTGCAGACAGTATGCCTAGTTTTTCACTCAGATTTTGCTAGCTGGCTCGCCTCCCTTGTTCATTTCTCATAAAACATTTGCTTGGAAGAATTTTTCTCCTTTGGAGCAGGATAGTCCACATGTTACAGCAGGAATATGTTCCCAGCACCCGGACAGCTACCAGTATGTTTACTGCCCTTCATAGAACAGGACATGGTGCTTAAAATGCCAATAATTGCCAGCTCCTTTCTGCCCATGCTCCCAGTATTCACAGCATAAGTGGAGCTGTACCAGCATTAGGAACAGAGGAAATTTTGTGGGGGAGGAAGTGAGACAAGACTATTTTCTAGTGCCCATCCTCTAAACACCTTGGATTGTCCTTTCTCTTCTTTTAAGCTATTAGCCTGTCACATCCCCTCTTCATCAAACTGTGGGTGCCTGTGCAAGGTGGTGTACTGGCCCTTTAAGAATCAGGCCAGTACTACCATGCCCTAGCACAGGAAACAGTATCATTGAGGGAGAGGAACTCCTCCAGGGTTTGTGAAGAAGCCCAACCTATTGCCTGTGGCTTCAGGGCCCTAGGCTGGGAGCAGGGCCGGCTCTACTGTTTTTGCCGCCCCAAGCAGCGCGCCGAATTGCCACCGCAGACGGCGGGGGCAGTCCGTGTGCCGTTAAGGCAGCACACGCGGTTCCACGCTGGCAGCAATTTGGCGGTAGCTTCTATTTTCAGCCGGAAGACAAAAGCCGCCGAATTGCCCCCGCGGGCAGCTGAACATAGAAGCTGCCGCCGAATTGCCGCCGCCGTGGAAACGCATGTGCCACCCTAACTGCACGCGGACTGCCCCCACTGTCTGCAGCGGCAATTCAGCGCGCTGCTTGGAGCGGCAAAAACACAGGGACTGCCGCCCCTTGCAGATTGCCGCCCCAAGCACCTGCTTGGAATGCTGGTGCCTGGAGCCGGCCCTGGCTGGGAGTTCTATGAACAGGGCAGGCTAGAACTTCTCCCTTCCCT
This sequence comes from Mauremys reevesii, assembly GCF_016161935.1. Lineage (NCBI taxonomy): Eukaryota > Metazoa > Chordata > Testudines > Geoemydidae > Mauremys > Mauremys reevesii. Next base: position 246,766,127 of record NC_052623.1, read on the forward strand.
CAGTAGTCAGGGACAAGGCTGGCTTTTTGTAAGAAAGCCAGTCGCTTTCTGAGATCCAGAACAGCAAGTCTGCTGGGAAATGTCTTTCCTAACAGTCCTAGTTTCTGGGAAGGCCTGCTGGGAAATTTGGAGGGGTATATAAACAGCACCATTCTGGCCAAAGAGCCAGACTGTGCTAGTGGGCTTTCCTCAAAGGAGTGGGTAAGAGAGACCATTTGCTTCAATTCTGGTTTGGTTGTAAAAGTTTAATTGTTTTTTATAATGAGCTGTGGCAGATACTTCTGAAGGGTGACTACGAAACTGGGAATTTTTTTCTTTTCCTGTTTGAGCAGACTGAAATAAAGTCTTGGTCAGGAAATGTTTTCTGTTTACAAATTCCATCTGCCTTTTTTCTTTTGTCTAGCCTGCCAGTTAGCCCTTTCACATAGCAGTTTTCCTCGCTCCTTTATATTTTTTGCAGTTGTTATAATACATAGAGATCACAGGTGTTAGCTTGTTCAGACATTTGCCTCATCCTCTTTTTAAACTCAATTATTCTAGGATTGTATTTCCAAATGTATTTGACTAAATCCATTATGCTTTGATATGCAATCATTTAATTTCCTTAGGCATATTTAGTCATTTCAAAGAGCACCTTTGTTAAGGAGTATGGGTTACACCTTCATGACCTTTCCGGGGGTAGCTGCATACTTGTGTGAACACTTCTAATAGTCTAATAAACCCAAACATCTATAACAGCTTCAGAATCTCTTCCCCCAGACTTCCCAGGGGTGAGACAGAGGAGGGTCTGAGTGATATCAGACTAGCTTTCTTGTGGGGAAAAAATGACACACACAGAAAACTAGCTCCTAAAATGGGTACATTTATCTATCAGTTTCCACATCTCAATCCCCTAGCTGCATCCCTTGCGCCATAAAAGTCTTCAGGTGCTAATGGGATATTTTTGAAAATTGGACAATACGGCTAAAACCCATTTTTCAAAACCAAACAAACTTTCTGCATGCAATGTGCCCTTACTTAATTCATACAGAAAAGGTTTTCCACATGTTTTTTGAAGCTACAGCTGCCTTCCTCATTCTTGTGCAACTGGCTTGCCAATTTTTTGATGTCTTTGTCAAAAACACACAGGCCTTCTTGTCATAAGCAAAGCTGTGTACACAGGCTAAGATAGAAGCAACGATACATATAAAAACAATTTCCAAGTGGAGAAAAACTTAGCACAGCGTCTACTGGTTTGGAGAAAATGTGCTCTTATTTGGCCCCTTTAGTCTTGGTACTGCCAATAGGTTAAAAGGATTGAATATCTGCTGTAGGAATGGGCACGACTTGCACAGCGAGTGCGGCCACCAGCACAGGAATGCCACTGATTGGTTCAATCTCCTCAGTGTATGGCAACCAGCTGATAGAATCACAGGTGTAATCAGTGTCCCTTAAGAAGCTGATCTTCCTTAGCCCACCTCTAAGGGCATGTTTTCACTAGCAACATTAAAGCTTTAACGTGGCTGTGTAGTCGTGGCACCAGCTCTCCCAGAGCTGTAAAAATACCACCCCCATGAGGGGAGTAGCTCCCAGCACTGGTGCACTGTCTACACTGCCACTTTACAACGCTGAAACTTGCAGTGCTCAGGGGGGTGTTCTTTCACATCCCTGAGTGAGACCGTTGTAGTGCTGTAAAGTGCCAGTGTAGACAAGGCCTAAGTGTATGTCTACACTGCAATTAAAAACCTGTGACTGGCCTGTGTCAGCTGACTTGGGCTCAAACTTAGGGACTGTTTAATTATAGTGTAGAAGTTTGGGCTCAGACTGGAGCCCAGGCATTAGGATCCTGCAAGGTGGGAAGGTCCCAGAGCTCAGGCTGAACAGCTACAAGCCTGAAAAGCTACACTACAATTAAACAGCCCCTTAGCACTAGCCTAAGTCAGCTGGCATGGGCCAGGCATGAGTGTCTAATTGCACCATAGACATAACCTAAGACTTCAAAGACCTCAAGAACCGACAGCATGGCAGATAAACAGCCAGTGATGTAAGATTCATGATTCATATTGAATTGCAGTCTGCTTCCTTGAAAATAATGTACTTCCTCAGCCACTTATGTGCACTCACTCCCAGGTGCCACTATTTTTTCCCTAACACTGCAAGAATTGCATCTCTTAGCTAACGGATTATCTTTAGAGGGATGTCAAGATCTTTGTAGCTATTTACCACAGGGTTAAATAAAGAGAGGTGTATAATGTTAAATATTCCAGAAGAATTAATACTGTCAGTCAAATCTCAAAGACTTCATCTGGGCTTTCCAAAAGAGCTTAAAAGGAGGCAGGTGTCTAGCTCCCATTGAATTTCAGTGGAATTTAAACACATATTTTCCACTCCTTTGAAAATCACAGCCTTCAGCTAGGCACTCGTTTTGCCAGATCAGATGAATGGTACATGTAGTCTAGTATCCTGCTTCTGGCTGCTGTCAACACCTTATGTTTCAGAGGACAATGAAATGCTTGAATAATGTGGCTACAATGCACTGTGCAATGCTGAACATTCAGAATGTGGTTGGGCTGGGGATAACGTAATGGGGATGTTAAGAAATTGAATATGAAGGAGCACTTCCTTTAAAAAAAAAATCTGACTAGTGTTGACATGTGCCTCATGTTCTCTAAATAGTAATGTAATCCAACAATATGACCGCATGCAATAAAGTCACATGGGCTGATCCTCTAACTTATTTTTTGGGTTTGTTGAACAGCTGAGCTCCAAGCACTTGATCCCCAACCTTCTCTAGGCCTAATCCTAAAACCGTTAGGCCAATGGGAGTCTTTCCATTCATTTCAATGGGTATTGGATCAGGTGAAGAGCGCTTGCTAAATATGTTGCCTAGCAAAGTCTAAAGAACAGGTAGGAATCCTAGGCCAAAGATGGACTTTTGTCCTCTGCCATAAGGAAACAGAATTGGGATGTGAAATAACATAGGACCTGTCTACCTGGGGACAGAGGGATACCTCACCACTGCAATTAAGACCATCCTTCATTATAATCTTGAGAGGACAGAAAGGCGATAGGGCCTTCTCGGTCCCAAGAACTCTCACCCTTTGAATATTTACTGAAGTACATCCCTGGCCTGCTCCACAAATTCCTGTTGTTTAAGGGGCAAAGAGTTTGTTACCATTGGGAGGAGGGTTAGTTTGCTGACCTGGATTTAAAATAATGACACAGAAAAAGTTCTTTTGATGTAATTCTGGGATTAATTTGGGATTGCTGTAGTGCCTACAGGCCTTTTGAAATTTGCAGGACTTAAGGAATTAATATTAGCACTGCAGCAGCCAGTTGTTTCTCCAGTTATGTTTCGATATCACTGGCAACATAAAATCTAATGTAACCCATTATTTCCTGGTTTTCGAAGGTGCTGGGCACCCATAGTTCCTACTAAAGTCAAACTGCCATGAGTGTACAATACCTCTGAAAATCTGGTAGTATCCATACAGAAATGATTAGACAAAATAAACCCTTGACAAATTATCCCGGGAGTCAGCCAGAAGACGTCTCTTACTTGCCACCAGTGTTCAAGGTGCACACAAGGTTTGGAGCGACAGATGAGAGAAGATCAAAGATCCTAGACATTAGGACATAGCATTTTTCAGGAGTGAAATTAAGACACAGAGAGGAGTTGCACAGTTAGCACCCCATTGAGCTGAAAGGAGGAAATTTCATCTCTTTTAGGGGCAAATCCCACCCACTCCCCAATGGGTACGGATGGCCCTCCTGTAGCGGAACCAGTTCTAGTATGCAAATGGCATGTAGCAGCACTTGGAGTGGCTATGCAGAGCAAGTGGTACAGAGGCTTCTCCAGCCATGAGGCTGTAAGGGCAACAGAACTTCTCTGCTGCCAGTGATTGCTCAAGGGCAGAAGGATTCCTCCCGCTCCGGCCCTGGAGGAAGTTGGCAGTGCACAACCTGACTGCTGAGACTGTTTGCTAGTCCCAGATTTAGATCTCGGGGGCCTGTCTGTTTCAGATTAGCTGTCGGTAAATTCAAGATGGCAGCACTGAATCGGCCTATGTTCAGAAGGGTTCCTTCACCAGACAAGAGTGAATAATTTATTTTAGATCAAAGCTTATTCTACAGAAACTTCTGGCTAAGATCCCACCAACTTGTCCCAGAAAACTCCCTATGTGCCTTGGCAACTGGATTACTTCGATTATAACCACTTTGGGGCAGGGATGATCTTTTTGTTCTGTGTTTGTAAAGTACCTAGCACAATGCAGTTCTGGTCCATGACTGGGGCTGGTAGGCACTATTCAAATACTACCACTAATAGTAATAGTTAAACCACAGAAAGGCATGTCTGTCCATTTGAATTTCTGGTGTCCTTACTCTTTACACTCTTGGGGCCCGTCCCAATCTAGGAACCAGATTCAGCATCACTGTAACCTTTTTAAAAGTTAACAGGATTGACAGCATGCTTCTTGCTAGTAGAATTTGTAGCTGTTTCCATGAGTAATTTAATGAGGGTGAGGATTTCAAAAATAAAGAAAAAATCAAAGCCCACAGCTGTAATGCTTTTTAAATTATGATTCTTCTGTGGTGAAAAACTTATTGTGGTCGCAAGAATTAAGCATATTGAAATCAATGGGAGTGGCTGGATCTGCAGCTGTTTTGCAAATCAGGTGACTTCTTAGCATGCCTAAATATGGACTTAAGAGCCTAACGTGCAACTCAATTTTGAAAACCTGAGCCCAAGTTCACAATTTTGACTTGGTGTGGTACTATCAGCTTCAGGCAGTAACAGATATTTAACAGCAAAATAATCCGATCACAACAACAGTACAAATGTTTACTTTTTTAAAAAAATCCTCATCTCTGTTAGGCATGATAGCAAAAAGTATGCTGTCAAGCCCACTTTTCTCAGGATCATGCAATGGCAACTTTTCTTTTTTTTTTTGCATCCATGCATGCAAAATGATAGTTTCTAGCATGATCCAAGCAAGACATAGCGTCAAATTTATCCTTCATGCAACCACCTAGTTCAATGGGTCTGCTTGATGATCAGCACATATGAAAATCAGATCATGTATTCAGGATCTGAAATAAAGATTTAGGAGCTGAAAAGTAGGCACAGCTTTTACAAAAGAAATCATAGTATTGGTTGCAAAGAAGTTAGGTGCCTGAAAATAGAGATTTAGGAACCTAACTTTAGGTGCACAGGCTCAGATTCTCCAAGGTATTTAGATGCCTAACGCCTATTGATTTCAATGGGAGATAGGCATCTAAACACCTGTGAAGATCTAGGCAACAGCACCTTATTTTTCAGAGGTGCTAAGCACCTGCAGCTCACACGGACTTCAACCGGAGTTTTGGGTTCTCTGTCTATGTGAAAGTCAAGCCCCCATGTTTCCAAATTTGACCCAGACCCCTTGGATACAGCTCTCCAATCAGTTCAGATTCCCACACCCACTCTCAAACAGAAAGCAAGAGATCAAAATAAAGAAGCTACTATACATATTCACAAGGATAAGTACTTACAAAATGAATCATGATGCAAGAAAAATCATTAACAATAGAGCCACCTGCTGTACTGCAAGAAAACTACACAGTAAAAAAAAAAGGGGGGGGAGATAATGTATAGAATAAACCAAAATAATTTGCAGTTTTCAACTATTATGTATTACAAAAGAGGTGAAAATGATCAGCAAATCAAATTAAACTACAGTGTAATTGTTATATGGCTCACCTCTTGTCACAATGATTTTGATGTATGGATAAAAACCATATTTACAAGCATAGTCCTCATCACTGTACTATGTGAATATCTCAAAAACACTAAGGAATTGAGCCTCTCAACACCCTTTAGGTAGAAAAGTATCATCTCTATATTACATAGAGAGAAACTGAGGCACGGAGCGAGGTTAACTTGTACAGGGTCACAGAAGAAAGCTGTGGCAGAGCCGAAAATTTTTATTAGAGTAGTATTTGTTCAATGTCGATAATGTGCTTGGCAATTTATCCTACACAAAAATAAAGATATTCTCTGTCTCAGAGAGCTAACCATAATAAAGATGGGCACAAGCAAGACAGGATACTCCAGAGATGGGGATAACTTAGGTGATTCTAATTTAAACTTCCCTCCATCTAATTCAATTATTGAAGTCTCTTCTTAACGAGCACTGTGAAATACGTGGGTTTGCAGAAGGGGTTTTGAGAATAGAATCCTTGTCAGCTATCTCCTAGTTCTGAGTCTTAATTATGAGACCACCTTATGTCCCTAAAACAGGGGTCAGCAACCTTCCAGAAGTGGTGTGCCAAGTTCACTGTAATTTAAGGTTTCGTGTGCCAGTAATACATTTTAACGTTTGTAGAAGGTCTCTCTCTATGTCTATATTATATAAATAAACTATTGTTGTATTTAAAGTAAATAAGGTTTTTAAAATATTTAAGAAGCTTCATTTAAAATACAGTAAAATTAAAATGCAGATCTTATCAATTTAGTGTGATCCTTGCCTGGGGTTCCAGCCACCGGCCCCGCTCAGCCCGCTGCTGGTCTGGGGTCCAGCCACCAGCCCTGCTCAGCCCACTGCCGGTCTGGGGTTCCGGCTGCCGGCCCCTTGCCAGTTGGGGTCCCTGCCGCTGGCCCCGCTCAGCCTCCTGCTGGCCTGGGTGAGCAGAACCCCAGGCTGGTAGCGGGCTGAGGGGGGCCAGCAGCTGGGATCCCAGCTGGCAGGAGCTGGCGGACGGAATCCCAGACCGGCAACGGGCTAAGTGTCTCAGTCTGCTGCCGGTCTGGGTGAATGAAACCCTAGGCTGGCAGCGGGCTGAGTGGTGCCAGCAGCCAGGACCTCAGATCGGCAGCAGACTGAGCCACTCAGCCCACTGCCAGTCTGAGGTCCCGGCCATCGGCCCCACTCGGCCCACTGCCAGCTGAGTGACTGGAACCACAGACCGGCAGCGGGCTGAGTGGCTCAGCCCACCGCCACTCTGGGGTTCCAGCCGCCGGCTCCTGCCAGCCAGGGTCTCAGCTGCTGGCCTGCTCAGACCGCTGCCAGCTTGAGGTTCCCTGGGGGTCCACAGGCCAGCAGCGGGCGCTGAGTGGGGCCGGCGGCTGGGACCCCGGCTGGCAATGGGGCAGCAGCTGGAACCCCAGAACGGCGGTAGGCTGAGCCGCTCAGCCTGCCGCTGCGTGCCATCAAAAATCGGCTCGCGTGCCGTAGGTTGCCGACCCCTGCCCTAAAAGCTTGTGTAGACTAAAGGAATTTGCAATGGGCTAATATACATACTTTGCACTGGTACAAAACAGTGCTTGAACTGTTGTCATGCACCTACCCTAGGGGGGTTGCACCGTCACAACTATATCAGTGCAAAACAAACAGTAAATCACTTCCAAAAAAAAAATCACTTCCTGTTTATGCTGAGCTGTTTGTCTCCCACTTACTTTGCAGCTTTCAGCTGAGGCCTAAGGATCAGATTAAAAGTAATTTTCTTTGATGTTTTCAACAAGGAGGAAATATTTTGCAATTTTGGAGTGCCTCTTAGCTGCAGATAGAGAACACTGCTGTTTCTCGGTGTCCCAATTATAACCTGACTAAGCATTTTACCGCTAAAATATCTAGTTGATGTGTGCTGTTATTACTCGCTGGAGATTTTGCATGTAGAGTATCAACATATGTGATTTGGGAAGCTAACCGTTTCATGGAGCTGTTATTCTCTACACAATGGATGTGAAGATGGAAATGGGGGTTTTCCAAATCAATTTTTCTAGGCAGTTTTCACTGTATTTAAAATATTAAAGTGACAGAATCCAAGCTGGATATCTATCTGTAGGCATTTTGGAATTGCTTGGACCAGGGCTGGCCTTACCATGAGGCAAACTGAGGCGCATGCCTCAGGTGCCAGACTGTGGGGGGGCACCACTAGGACCCAGACTGTAGAAAATTGTGTCTGCTGCTGGTGCATATGTATTCTCTCTGCTCTAGATGCACAGAGATGGTGGAGTGCTGTGCTGGAGGAAGGAGGGCACAAGAGACATAACAGGCAGGCAGGAGAACAGGTGAGAGAGAATAACAGAAAGCAGCAGGAGCTGCAGAGAGAGAGAGGAAGAGGAGCCTCTTATGTACATCTCTAACACCAGCTTCTCAGGGAGCTTCCTGTTTCCTGCTGCTTCCCTGAACCCACTTGAGGAGAACAGGCAGTCAGCTGAAGTAGTAGGAGCCAGGTAGGCCCTTAAGACACTGATCTCTTCCCTCACTCAGGCCCTGCTACCAGCCTGCTTATTTGTCCCCTTCAGTGTAGCCCTCAGTGTAGCCCTGAGTGTTGAGAGCCACTATAGCTGGCACAGAACAGACAGTCATGAGTGAAAGAAGAAAATGCCCCTCTGGGGCAGCATTCAGAAGAAAGAAAGAAAGCAAAGGAAGCTTTTCTATCTAATCAGGAAGGAGCTCTCCAGACCGAGTGAGGATGTGAGTGGTGAGGAGATGTCTGATCTTCCAGTTATTCAGAGTGCAGGTGACCTGGCAGCTACTGCAGCATCCATATCTCCGTCTCAAATGGATGTAACCATGCACATTCCTGAAGAAAAGTGTAGATCAGAGAAGAGTGTGGTGAAGGCACAAGAAACAGCTGCTGCTGAATTTAGTTCCTGTAGTCTAAATGATCCAGGACTGTGGACCCACTTGAGCAGTAGCCTGAGGGACTTCCTTGTACTGCATGGGCCACAGCAAGTGAAAAACTTCATGTTCCCCAAATACAATGAAAATAGAAGTTTCCATCCAACATATTACTGGTGTGAAATCCCCAATGGTGAAAAGTGGAGAGGCCATGGCTTATGTACTCAAAAACCCAGAATGCTGCATACTGTTTTTGTTGTAAACTCTTCCAGTCTAATGTTCCAGCCACATTGGGTTCTACAGGAACAAAGGACTGGAAAAATCTGGCTAGAAATCTGGCATGCCATGAGAAGGCAGCAAATCACCAAAGAGTTTGAGATGAGACTAAGGTTAAAGGCCACCATAGATGATCAGCATCAACAGAAGATTGCATCAGAGTCTCTTTACCGGCAAAATGTTCTGAAAAGGCTCATTGCCATTGTGAGAATGCTTGCTACCCAAAACCTAGTGCTGTGTGACACTTCAGATCAGCTGTATGTGCCAAACAATGGAAACTTCCTTAAAATTGTGGAGCTGATGGCTGAGTTTGATGCTGTACTCCAGGAGCATCTAAGAAGAGTCACCACCCAAGAAATGTACACACACCACTACCTTGGAAAAACAATTCAAAATGAGATCATACAGTTACTGGCAACAAAAGTCAAACAGAAGATTTTGACATATCTGAAGTCAGCAAGATATTACTCTGTTATTCTGGACTGCACACCTGACATCAGCCATACGGAACAAATGTCTTTAATGGTACGTTTTGTAACAACAACACAATCTAGTGAAAATGTCCCTGAAATGGTGACTGTCAGAAAACATTTTCTAGAATTTATTGACACTGATGATACTGGTATGACAAATGTGCTTCTTAAAAAGCTGGAAGATATGGGAATTGCAATAGCTGACATGAGAAGTCAGGGCTACGATAATAGTGCCAACATCAGAGGAAAGAACAAGAGTGCAGACACAGATCCGAGAGTTAAACCCTCGAGCTTTTTTTGTCCCATACAGTTCTCATTCATTGAACTTGGTGGTCAGTGATCAGCATCAGCTTCTAGTGAGGCTGCTGAATTTTTTAACGTAATTCAAAGCATCTATGTATTTTTCTCTGCATCAACTCATCAATGGCAAATTTTGAAGCAACAGCTGGGAACATCCTCTCTGATAATGAAACCACTGAGTGCCACACAATGGGAAAGTCGAGTGGAGGCGATAAAGCCTATCAAAAACCAAACTGGGAAGATAGATGATGCCATAGTTGCTCTTATGGATGATAATGCTATGACAGGAACTGTTCGAGGGAAATGGAATCACCAGAAACATACATAACTTCAAATTTATGTGTGGCTTAGTGTTGTGGCATGACATACTGTTTGAAATAAATGTTGTAAGCAAGAGACTCCAAAGTGTTGACCTTGATATATCTGGAGCAATGGAACAACTGGACAAAGTAAAGTCATACCTACAGTCTTACCGGTCAGATGAAGGATTTCAAAATGTTCTAAAGAGTGCACAGAAGTTAGCAGAGGAACTTCACACTGAAGCTATTTTCCCACCCATTCAAGAATACAAGAGTCACCGAAGAAGATGACATTTTGATCACGAGGCACAGGATAATCCCATAAGAGACCCCAAACAACAATTCAAAGTCGAATTCTTTAACCAGGTGCTAGATTGTGCAATACAGTCATTTGAAGAACCTTTCATGCAGCTCAAGGAACACAGCAGTATATTTGGGATATTTTATGATATTCCAACCCTCCTCACTATACCTGAAGAAGACTTACACCAGCAATGCAGGGCACTAGAGACAGTATTGACACATGATGACATGCGCAATATTGATGCGAGTGATTTAGGTGCTGAACTGAAAGCCCTTTCAAGATACATTTCAGCAGGATCAACTCCAAAGGCTGTTCTGGAATATATGTGCACAAATAAGATGACCACCCTCTTTCCAAATGCTTTTGTTGCTCTGCGCATACTTCTAACACTTCCTGTAATGGTTGCCAATGGAGAATGCAGCTTCTCCAAGCTGACGTTAATAAAAACACATCTACGCTCCACAATGGCATGGGAGAGGCTGGTCGGCCTTGCAACCATCTCAATAGAGCATGAGCTGGCCCAGACTGTGGACCTTCAGCAGGAAGCAGTTCAAATCTTTGCAATCAAGAAGGCACAGAAAGCACCACTTTGATTATTCAAACAGATAAAAATGCCAGTGTTTACTATGCAGACAAGAAAAAAGTTACATTTACTGTTCAGGCATTTGAAAGTTGTGTTACTTACATTTTTTGAACAAGGCATTTTAAGTTGTTAGTTCTCCTGTATTGGGGTAGGTAGCAGAGCAGTGCCATGAGAGGAGTAGAACAGGAAGAAGGCAGAATTGAGACTTTTCAAAGTTTTGGCTCAAGCGAGGGAGCTCATTTGAGCTCCCTGCCTCAGGTGCCAAAATGTTGTGGGCCAGCCCTGGCTTGGACAAGGATCCACCCTCCCTCCCCCCAAAATTGTATGCATCCCTGTTCAGATGCACTGAGGATGGGATGCTTTAGCAGACAACATTTGCTCCCTGAAAATGCAGAGTGGCCTTGTCATTTTGAAGCTATCTGCACACAAATACTAATGAACGTTATCTGTAATGCCTATAACAGCCACAGTATAATAGTCTTATTTATAAAATAAATCAAAGCAATGCTTTACTATCAGTGTATAAAAGAATCTCTAAAAGAATGATCAAATGAATAAAATCCATTAAGCACTTACTGGATATGTTTTCAGTTTTCATTGATCTGACTGTATTCTAGTACTGAGCAGTACTTTTCCACTGCAAATTTCTATTATACATTTTTAGAAGGGCTTGTCCAGTCAGGATGTTAATGCACAACAAGTCAAGGTGTGAATATATAGCATGCCAGCTTGCCACACAATAACATCCCATATGCACACTGCTACAGTACACTAAAGTTCCATTGTCAGAGTGCATTATGGAACTTTTAGTTCACTATAGCAGTGCCCATACAGGACGTTACTGCATGGCAAGTCAGTGCACTGTAGATTTGCACGATGGCTTGCCATGCACTAACATCCTGAGTAGAGATGCCCTAACATCGGGTGATATTCATACCTGTGCAGAGGCCCAGCCCAAGGCATATGCACCACTTAAACCCTGAGAACATCAGACTTCAGGGTCTCAAAGGTGAATTTCATCCTCAACACACAGATCTAAATTTGTACCTATATAGGGATAGACAGGGCTCATCAACATGAGCTTACAGGAGCAGTCCCAACAATATTGGAGCAATATGGCCTAGTGGATAGAACACAGGACTGGGATTAAGAGTCTCTAGTTCTATTTCCTTCTCTACAACTGACCTACTGGGTAACCTTATGTAAGTCACTTTACCTCTCTTTGCCTCAGTTTCCCATCTGGAAACTGGATATACTAATCCGGACCTCCTTTGTAAAGTACTTTGAGATCTAATGAGAAGTGCTATTTAAGAATATATGAGGAGGTAGAATTATTATATGGGACTTACTCGTGTAAGTGGTCATTGGTATGAGTAAGGGTTGCACAATATAGCCCAAGGTAAATGGAAATAGTTCTCCCATATGTACTATTTGGCAAATTAATAATGTTTACAAATCAGATTTTTTTGTCCATATTACAACTGGTCCAAATGTTTTGAATTCTGAAATTTTGATGACATTCTGAATTTAGATGAAACTTACTACTTTATTGTAAGTTCTTCAGAGGAAGAAGTGTCTCTTACTATGAGTTTGTATTGTGAGTAGTAGAATGGGGCCCAGTCTCAACGGGGGCCTTTAGAAGCTGCTATAAATACAAATAAATAATAATATAGGAAAAAATTTTACTAAACTTTTGCAAATTATTCTTCCCATTTTATGACCAGCTCCAGTAAATATCATAGTTTTATACAAAAAAAGTGACATATCTTACTACCTGCGATATTAATCGTTACTAACTGGGGTGTTAAATACTTAGAATAAACAAAACTGTGATCTAACATCCAACCGTCAAGCCCCTAATTTAAAACTAAAGATTTTCGTGACTGTATTATCTACAGAATGTTTAAAAATGCATATATTTACCTGCCATCATCGCTACCATGCTGGCTTTGTAGACATTGGTAAGTGATCCCAGCTCTCCTGTTGCCAAGATTGTTTTCATGTGAGCATCTCCACAGGCCTGACGAAACTGACGGATCTCTTCATAGAGGCCTACGGGAAAGTCATTTTAAAACTATAAAAGCTGGTCAAGAAACATTCTGAAGTATGGTGTTTATTTCCACTTCTGGGTGAATGCAAACAGGTCTAAGAACTAGTTATAAAGCAAAATGTTAAAGATTCAGTGAATCACATTGCTGTGTAGGTAGTTAGCACTGCTATACAGTTTCAAATTCATTTTAATAGCTGTTAACTTCATTTCATTCAAAACCAAGAAACTATTCAAATATGTTTGACATATGAGAACAAGTCAGCAGTATAAACAGGACAAAGACTTAAAAATCTCACTGACTAGCCCTAAATATACCAATAAAACATTATCAATACTTCTAAAGTCTCTCCTGTTTGCTTGTTAATAGCTTTCCTGTACATTCATTGTGTCATTTTTCTCCTTCTCACTCCAGCCTTCTGATGCTCTCGGCCTTGTAATCAACTTTCTGGAATGTCTTCTACTTTCTGGAATGTGTTTTGCAGCCTGTCCCACTCCGTCTCGTCTTCCACTCCTCTTCTACCCCACCATTTCTAATTCTGCCCTTAGATGACATACACAGTTCCCAGTGGAGTTGCATACACGCATCCAAGGGCAGAATTTGGCCCTTATCCTTATCCATAATTGATAAGATGAGCTGGTTAGAATTCAGGAAGGAGCTCGTGTGTGAACCTGTAGCTATTAAACAAACCAACCAAAAAACTCTGCTTTTGAATCTGAAACGATTGTCATAGCCACAGGAATGCCACGCACCCAAGTGCCCTTCCCTTGCAACTTGACAGGCTCTTATTTCAGTATGGACTAGAATAAATTTGAAAACATTAAGAAACTTCTAATTGACATTGTTTTAAAAAATGATTAAACCCCTTTGACCTGATCAGATAATGAGGGGTGAGTGTGGAAACACTGGGAAATCCACCATATTTTGGTGGAGACTGAAGTATTCTAAAATAACAAAGGATGGGAAATAGCCGCTAGATAAATCCAAACATGAATATTAATACACAGTCATGCTTTTCTAGTAAAATATAACTACAGACATTTTGAAAAAGGGCAGATACCCCAACATTAGCGACCTGGAGAAATCAAGTATGGGAAGCCCTTTTAGTGGAAACAATGACAGACAGCTTTATATCAGAATCAAGTAGTTTCTATAATATAGTGTTGCCATTTTTGAAATTTTAACAAAATAAAGATACAGATAAAAGGATGACCAACCAAACTGGGTAACAAATTCAGATTACGAGTAAGATTTGTTAATACATGAATGGAAATCAATGTATATTAATACACCTCTACCCTGATATAATGCGACCCGATATAACACGAATTTGGATATAACGCGGTTGGGGCTGTGCGCTCTGGTGGATCAAAGCAAGTTCAATATAACGCGATTTCACCTATAACGCAGTAAGATTTTTTGGCTCCTGAGGTCAGCATTATATCGAGGTAGAGGTGTAATGATTAACTATATTTAAATACATCTTTGCTGTGCAATGGACCATGATAACTGTGGACATTACAGAGCAAAGGCATGTTTAGTGATAAACTAGCAATCCTCTCTCCACCCCCAAGAGACTCTCCAAACCATTCAGTGGACTTATCAAACTGCTTCACTGCTGGTCCTCCATTCCACCTGCTGTGCTTCTGCATTCTATTGATGTCAGGATGTAGCTGCTGTGTTTGATAGCACTGCAGTGTTCCACTGCGACATACTATGCATATTAGCAGACAACTGGCTAATGCACTTAGTGAGTCCCTTTATAGACACCTGGCTTACCTCACATCTCACTATGTACCCAAAGTGTGAATTAATCAGTGCTACCATACAGTCAAACATGTATTATTGATACTCCAGAAGCCTCCTAGATCAAATCAACACTCAGAAAGGAAACACAAAGAACCTGTGTTATTTGCTTGAGTAGAGGATTTGATAAGTGATAATATGACTGGCTGATGCTCATGTTAGATCATGATACAGTCTCTTTTTGTGGAGTGACTATTTCCTGAAGCCTTTAGAAAACCAAGGAAACAGCTTTCATGTTCTACTAGTTTCAGTAGCAATAAGAAAAGATTCAAGTTTTCTCTAGTTCTAAGACATGCCGCCAAAAATTTCAAAACAAATTAATAGAATGTAAATTTAGGTTGGATGCCATGAAAGAAAATTATCTTGTTCTCTGAAGGTAGTGCTATAGTTATAGTATTATTCCCCCCCGTTGATATGTGCTTCTATATGAAATTAAGTATCAGAGGGGTAGCCGTGTTAGTCTGGATCTGTAAAAGCAGCAAAGAGTCTTGTGGCACCTTATAGACTAACAGACGTATTGGAGCATGAGCTTTCGTGGGTGAATACCCACTTCGTCGGATGCATGTAGTCTATAAGGTGCCACAGGACTCTGCTGCTATATGAAATTAGTGCAGGAATGAGTTAACTGCCTCACTAGCCAATGGCATGTGTGGCACCTAATGAAGAGGAATAACTGAGGCTCCTCAGCCATCAGTATCTTTTCTGTCACATTCTTCAAGGTAATGGTGAAAATGCAAATGTACTTTTTCCCCTGACTCTAGCAGTGGGGGCACAATAACATGTCTGTAATAGTTACCATATATTCAGAGAACAATTGTTACAGATAATATCTTTTTTTTATATGGTGCCTTTGATCCTAAAATATCCCAACACACTTTTCAGCTTTACAGCACCTGGGGGGAAGGTACCCTACGGGCACAAGTCATATTGCAATATAGTAAAGAGAAAGGAAGTTTTGATCATGGATTCAGTATTCACACAGAGCAGACGGGAGGCCATTTTAGGGTTGCATGCAAATTATTTGCACAAGCTTCATGATACTCAAGTTGCATGCTTCCTAAGGAAACTGGGCTGAGTAGATCATACCGGACCTGAACTCATGATTTCCTGGTGCCTGGGCTTTGTACGTGGTAGGGTTTGCTGCCAAAAATGTGTCTGTTGTTCAGCTCCACCAGTCCCATCACTGGGAAAGTGCAGACAGGATGCTAGCAGCCCCTGGTATTTTAACCACTATGTTGTTCAGATTTCCTGAAGAGGGCTAGGTGACAAAGTGGTTAAAATGCCAGTGACTGCCTCATGCCTTGTCTACACTAGTGCTCCTTCTGCTACAACTGGTGGCACTGAACCAGTTAGTAGTAATGGTGGAAAACTTATTTTATGTAAAAAATGACTAGTGTAGAAACATCCTTCTCATTTCAGATGTGAAACTTAGACCATTACACTACTCCACTATCATTGGAAAGGCTGTGAGAGAGCCAACTTCTGGCTGTTGTGTAAAAAAAAAAAAAAAAAAAAAAAATCGGCCAACCAACCCTCAACACTCCAGGGAAAATTGCTAATAGTAGCATCTTGATACACAGAGCAATATCTGTATTAAAAGTTGTCACTTCAACTCAGCAAAGACTCAAAGGGGAGAAAGAGAATCATGGCCTGTCTTCTAGCCTTTAGATTTGGGCAAGATCCTCAGCTGATGTGTAAATCAGCATAGTCCCATTGACTGTTGTAAATTGGTACCACTAAAATCAACAGAACTGTGTCAGTTTACACCAGCTGAGGAGCTGACTGAGGTACAGTCTGTGCTGATGGGGATGCAGAGTGGCATGAGGCAACAGCAGCTTTGTTAAAAGACTGAGCCCCTCAGTGACTCAGCTCAATCTTAACATTCTCCACGGCCTGCCAAAGAATTTTAGTGGATTTGTGGCCCTCTATTATCTTAAAGTTGCCCAAACCTGTTTTAAGGAATTTCTCCTTTTCTGGTTTGACCTTCACTTGCTCTTTCGTTGGTTGGTTGATTTTTTAATCTTGCTTTCCTTTCTCTTCTCATAGTTCTCTCCCCTCCATTTCCATTCCTCACCCATCTTCTTGCAATAAGAATCAGAAACAAGGTCCCCCACCAAATCCAGGCAAGTTTGGGAAGGCGAGCAGGCAGTGAAGTGATTTTGTGGATGTCACTCTCCAAATACAGGACTGTCAATAGCCCCGTTAACAATGCAGCTTCCTGTTACCAAAGTCCAGTGGGCCAATGGAAATGGAGACAAATGTTGAAGTGGCCTATTGAAAAGGTGACAGATCCTTCAATTCCTTAGTGGCATCCGAGAAGGAAGCCTTACTGGAACCAATATTGGGGAGGGATTTGGTATGCAGTTCCCCTGTGGAGTTCGGCCTTCAGAAAGGACATTGGTGCTTCAACTATAATAGAGCAGCTGATGGTGGGCTCATAATTACCTAGAAGGGATTGGTGGAGATTGAGCAGCATGATCATGGCATCTCAGCAGGCTTTGGGACCATAGTGCCCAATCCCACACACCTATTGATGTCAATAGAGAGATTCCCATTAACTTCAATGGGCCATGGATCATTTTTTGACACATGGCCTATACTGTTGTATAGTGTTCCATTTCCGTTGCTGCAGCCTATTGCTCTCCCAAACAAAAATGTCATTTGCCTTTCATTCATGATATGCCAGTGGAAAAAATCAGATAGTTAAGTACACAATACTTTCTGAAAAGTACTACTGTACTAAATCTGCTCTTTAACAATTTTTTTAACATGCACCATTAGAAAGCATGTTAAGCAGTTGTTAAAAAGCAGATTTAGACTATTATATTTCAAGTACAATAAATATATTCAACAATATGTAAGAACAGCTTTAAAGTAACTCTCCGTATAATTGGGTGTTCACTAAAATACGTAATATAACATTGTCCAGCAACTTTTTAAACAAAGTCACAAAAAAATTAGAAAATGCAGTTTTCATCTATCAAGGTGACTAATTATCCCACAGTCTAGGGGGGAAAAGCTGAAAAAATACATAGAAACAGAAAGATCTAGTTTGCAAAATAAAAAACTTAATATAAACCACACATATTTTTGTCAAGAACACCTGAAGTTTTGAAGAATCACAGCATGAGAAAACAACCATAAAAATACACTGGGGCTACAAGTATATGCAAAGGTTCTGTCATTATTATAAAGCACATGAGCAAAGCAGTTGTGGTTTATGAAGTCATTGGAACAAAGATGTATTTACTGCCCTCGCCACTACTTTTCAATTTTATATAACACATGGGTCCTGCTTCGAAAGACTTCCTTAGCCCTTTCTCTGGCTTCCTCAAATAAATTGTAGAATGCAAAAAGATTTATCATTTCTAGACATTACATATAGCCAGAGTTTGGGCTATATTATAAATCATATATATGTCTGTAGAATGTTAATCCTATATACTGAACATCAGCCTTGCAACAAAATTTCCCCTCATCCACTAGAGTTCCTTTCCTTGATAGGCGAGTTAAATATCAGGGTTTTTATTCCCCCTGTTAATGTCATCCTCAATGTTGTAAGGGTGGGTGAGTAAATTTTGTTCCTTGGATAGTTCTCTTTTCATGACAAATACAGTACACACAGATGTACATTCCTACATAAACTCTCAGAAATCTATCAGTGATAAACTCAGTGACCCCCTTGTGGAAATAAATCACAACTATTTATTTAAAAAAAAAAACTGCTTTCTTCAAGTTTACCACAACATTTTCTGTGGATAAAAGAAATGAATAAAATGATGAAAAGTCAAAATCTGATTTGTTTACTTTTAATCTACTCCACCCACCCTGTCACATCTGAGTGCTCCTCCCCAGTTACTTCTGTTCCTACGTAACTGTCTGTCACCACATGCAGAAAAAGCTGATACAGTTCAAGTTAAAACATACACACCACAGCTGCAGTGGTGCCAGTTCATCCTGTTTCATGGGGCAAAGCCTAAGACCTGCAACTTCCGATTAACTTCAATAGGAGTTAATTCACTTTAAGGCCAGGAGGGACCACAGCGATCGCCTAGTTTGACCTCCTGCATAACACAGGTCACAATTTCACACAGTAATTTCTGCATCGTGCCCAATAACTTGTGATTGAGTGTCAGGTGTTCAGGATCTGTCCCTGTGACAGGGCAGCTCGGCCCTGCACTGGTACAGAGGGGATTAAGGAAGCCCCACCCCTGAGGCTCCGCTGGGCATGCTCCACCTGGAAGTCAGGTGTAAAAGCCTGCAGAGCTGCTCAGTCAGGGCTGACTGCCGAGGAGGGACACTTGGCAGGGGCTCCAGCCTAGGAGCCATTACAGCCCTTACCTACGAGAGCTGAAGAGCCAGAAACCTGGATCAGAGGCTTGCTGCTATCGGAACCCCAGGGAGTGTCTGGTGCTGAGGAGCCTGGAGACCCTGATACCATATGGACCCCTGCTGCAGGAAGTGACCCAGAGAGGGCGAGGGAGTGGTACCTCCCACCCTTATGAGGTCAGTGTGTTTCAGTAGATTCCCTGCTGACCCTGTGGTGGGCTGTTCTGCCACTGGTAGGGCCCTGGGTCAGGGCACAGTAGAGTCGGGTAGGTCCAGGCCCCCCTATCAGGGGCTGCCACTCCCTTGTGATGGCCCCCAGGCACCAGCCACTAGGCCCCCAGTTTTGCCTCCAAAGCTGGCTGTATTGACTCTCACCACTAGGCCACGCTACCCCACTAGGGGAGGGGGAAATTAGGTGGACTCTAGCCATTGGGCCGCATTGCCCTAGGGGCACATTGAATGGACTCTGGCCACTAGGTGGCATTACCCCACTCAGGAAGAGGCAGTAGATGGACCCTGGCCATTGGGCCACACTCTGCTGACTACCAGGCGGGGTGGTGTGTGTGTTAGAAAATGGACGTAGGCATAGAGAGGCAGGGTTACCTCCCACCCCCCTGACTTAAGGGGTCGACGAGGTACAAAGCCTGCCACAGTCCCTCTATTATTTCTTCTTTGACATCCCTTTTCATAATCATGTACAATATACTTTAAATTCTATTTTCTGTTGATTACATGGGGTAACTCAGTGACCCCTGTTCTAAGAAGTTTGTGTCTAAGGCCTGCCCATGTTGTGACCTCTGAAGCATGGTAACTGCAGGCATGTTCAGAAACAGCTATTCAGCACTGTTCTGCACATTAAGCAGAACAATTCTTGACAACTTTTTCAGGCACCAATTGTCGCTACTCTAGGGCAGATTGGTGTTCTCTTGTGGATAGGGCTCTCTTGCAGCCAACTGGGTTAGCTGGAACTGTGCTCAAGACTAGTCCTCACTCCCGTTCCTGGATATGCAGTGATAATATGCTTTGTAACTCTGATTGTGAACAAAAGTACAGCTATGAGAAAGTGATAGGGCTGGATGGAATATCTGAACTGTATGAGAACAGTGTAATTGTCAGATGTCTGTCTGAACACTAAAGAAGGAAAAAATACAAATACTGCATTTTTTTATAATATGGCCACCACTGAGCAGCAGTGGCCACTTCAAGTCTGCTGTGGGGGTGCAAACCCTGCTCAAGCAATAATGTGGAGATAGTCACGTAGAGGCACCCGTTTCATATGTGGTTCTCTCCTTGCCCATACAAAAAAAGGGGGGGGGGGATGAGGGACGAAATTGCAAACTCTTTCTATTTTATATCAAGTCTTGCAATATTTGATGTTTCACTTACAGTCCCAGCTCCCAGAGACAAGCGATTATACAAGAACTTTAGTTTTCAGTTACAAAGTTTATAGCTCTCACGGGTTGTGGAGAAAAGTTTGTGAGCCAAGTGAACCCTAAAAACTCTAAAACAAGAAGGCAAATCAAAAGAACTAATTTTTTTTGCGGGGGGAGGGGTTTTGTTTTAAATCTCATGCTTTTTGCATACTTGGGTCTGGCAGTACTCTCTGTCCAGCTATCCATAGCCTTAGAGATCCCTGTGTGGGCAGGTGGAAGGTGCTGTGCCTTTTTTTTCTCTTTGGCATTCAGCTGATCTTAATACCGTCCAAGTTTGTATAGCTCCTGCTGCAATGCGGGGCTCCCTTAGGAGGACTGTTGGTGGGTCAGGGAGCCTTTGGCTGTGGCTGAATGGAGTGGAGGAAAGCAAATAAACTCAGAGCAAATGTGGAGACAAAGGGGCCTGTTGCGCAGATGGCTCTGGCCTCCAGTAGGATTTAGAGGATGGGGAAATCTGAGTTGAACCTTTTCTTTTCTCCTTAGGTGGATGGGACAAACCCTGCCTCAATGACAGAACTATCTATTGGAAACACCATGAGGGAACTTTTTGAATATCCCCCTCACTGATCCCAGTCAGTGGGTTTTTCCACAGAAGGGCACAACCTGCACTTTTAAAAATTAATTTGTTCATATCTGATAACTAATTATTCGCTTTTTTTTAAATTTAAACATTTTGATTTTTGCAGCTCTCAAGAATGTTTAATAGTGGAACTATATAAGTCGCCTTATCATTTAATTATTTTGGTCCATATTAGGATCCTACACAAAAAATTATTATTCAGAATTTGGTCAGATAGTAAAAACAGAAGGGGGGATTAATGCTATTGATATTCTGCATAGTGTAACCCATTAAAATGCTAAATATGTTTATGAGAAGATTATTTATGAATAGTTCCATTTGTATACACCCTATAAAAAGTGCTCGAAGTCTGTGGCTCCACTAATGTCTCTATTACTACTTCATAATAACTTGGTTTGTGTCTACACTAAGCAGTTTCTGAACCATGCAGGAAAGGTGCTACAGAATCACAATTGAACCCAACTAGTGTGCACACTGTTCCAACTAGAAGTCTAGCACATCTAATCTTTGTAGTCTGGTCACTCAAAGGGTATGTCTACACCAGGGGTAGCCAACCTATGGCACGTGTGCCGAAGGCGGCACGCGAGCTGATTTTCAGTGGCACTCACACTGCCTGGGTCCTGGCCACTGGTCCAGGGGGCTCTGCATTTTATTTAATTTTAAATGAAGCTTCTTAAACATTTTAAAAACCTCATTTACTTTACCTACAACAATAGTTTAGTTATATATTATAGACTTATAGAAAGAGACCTTCTAAAAACGTTAAAATGTATTACTGGCACGTGAAACCTTAAATTAGAGTGAATGAATGAAGACTCAGCACACCACTTCTGAAAGGTTGCCGACCCCTGGTCTACACTCATAAAATGCTTTGTTTTAGAAAATGTGTTAACACACATTTTAATTAGCATGATGCTAAACACAATTTGGAGCCTACTGTAAGCATGCATTTTTGTGTTTAAAAAATGTGTTAGCTGATCATGGGAGGGGGACATATGATTAACCACAATCAATTAATATATATTTTTTAAAACCCACACAATGGTACTAGTCTATTCTAGAAGATAAGTCATGTTTAAGTTAAAATGGTGCTAGCTCATTTTATAATGCAATACATTTCCACGGTGCAGAAAAGGCCTAAACTGGCTTCTAAAACGGTTTCACTTACCACTGTTCAAATTGTACAAAACTCTTTTCAAAACCAGTTTAGCTTCATAGCAACATGGATAGGGCATAAATATCTCCCAAGTCACTGAATTAGACTAATTTTTGCAACACAAAAATCAGCACAACAAATTAGCTTTAAGATGGCATTTGAATGATAATTATTCTTTATATCTCCATTTAGATCCTTAGAACAAATATATTGTGGAGAGCAGCTGTTTGGGCTTTCTGCTTACTTCCCAGTTAGTATATTTCAATCTTTTACTGGAGGTATGACCTCTAGTGGAAGAAAAGAGGATCATCTACTTACCACAGCAATTTCAGTCCTGTTATTATTTATTATTTGTTTCAGAGTAGCAGACGTGTTAGTCTGTATCTACAAAAAGAACAGGAGTACTTGTGGCACCTGTGGCAGAGCTCTGACCTTGCTCCCGTGGGTCCTGCACTTCTAGGCGGTTTATGCTAGCCTCAGTGGCTCACTGTGACCCTTCCCGTAGCCCTTCTCTCTCTCTAGGGCCAGGGTTGGCCAGGTTTACAGTCTACTGAGCCCTTTTCATCATAGGCTGCAAGGAGGTTGGTGCGAGAACTCCCACAGTCTCTGTTCAGCCTCCTGTCCTGACAGGGACCTGACTTCCCCTTCCAGGAGCTGTTCCTGTAGTGGTGGGTTGGGGGGGAACCCGGGCCCACCCTCTACTCCGGGTTCCAGCCCAGGGACCCTAATGGTAGCAGCTGTTGGCAGCCAACCTTTCACTGCCAGAGTTGCTACATTTCCCTGGGCCACTTCCCCACAGCTTTCCTGCTTCTCCCTTCTTCACCCGTACCTTAGGGCTCCTTTAACGATGTTTTAGGGTGTCTTCAGTAACCAGTCCTTCAGCCACACTTCCTCTCCTCTGGCTCCCTGGCTCCCCTGCCTGACTGGAGTGAGCCCTTTTTATAGTAACAGCAGGGCCTTAATTAGAGTCAGGTGGTCACATTAACTGAATGGCCTCACCTGACTCTTTACAGGTTAATTAGAGTCAGGTGTTCTCATTAGCCTGGAGCAGCCCCTGCTGTGGTCAGTCAGGGAACAGAAAACTGTTAATCCAGTGGCCAGTATATCTGCCTTCTGCTATTCTGCTGTACCCAACTGGCCTGGGTCTATCACACACCTTACAGACTAACAAATTTATTTGAGCATAAGCTTTTGTGGGCTACAGCCCACTTCATCGGATGCATGCTGTGGAAAATACAGTAGGAAGATATAGATATACACAGAGAACATGAAACTATGGGTGTTACCATACACACTCTAACGAGAATGATCAGTTAAGGTGAGCTATCATCTTTACTTTACTATTTCCCCAAGCTTATTCCCTCCCCACCCCAGCACAGTTCCTCACATCTTCTTGTCAATTGCTGGAAATGGGCTATTGTCATTACCACTACAAACAGTTCTTTTTCTCTCCTGCTGATAATAGCTCACCTTAACTGATCACTCTCCTTATAGTGTGTACGGCAACACCTATTGTTTCATGGGGTGTGTGTGTGTGTGTGTGTGTGTGTGTGTGTGTGTGTGTTCCTACTGTATTTTCCACTGCATGCATCCGATGAAGTGGGCTGTAGCCCACGAAAGCTTATGCTCAAATAAATGTGTTAGTCTCTAAGGTGCCACAAGTACTCCTGTTCTTTTTATTATTTGTGTTCTGGTAGCAACTAAGAGCCCCAATCATGGATCAGGACTCCATTGTCCTAGGCACTCTACAAACACAGAAGAAAAGGACTGTCTATGCCCCAAAGAGCTAACAATCTATGAAAGATTGCCAACAAAGGTTGAACTATGATGGCTTTTGTGATGCAGATGTCAGTCCACAATGATCTGGACTGAGATCACCAACTTATTTACTGCATCTGAAATCAAAATAGCCATTTTGAAAGATAGCCAAGCTGATGCCAGCAACCTGGGTTGCTGCATGTATTTGAGTACAAGCTGGTATAAGTGAAGAATATTGTGAAAAAGATCAAGATACATGAACAAATTAGCACTAGGATAACACTCATGAAGATACAAATATTGGCATGTTGCAACTGATGAAATTTTAGTCCAATGCTAATTGTTAATTGAAGGAAGACAGAGATCAGAAAATATGATATGTCACTATGATGATTACATTTCCTTAACTAAACTCAGTTATCATATGTTCCTTTCTGAAGTGTTCTCAGTGAAGGCTATTAGTGCTCGTTTACCTTTACATGGAGATTAGTTATAGGACCATTGTCAGCACTTAAGGCAAACCATTCACGGTACATTAAGGGAGAACCAATTAGAGTGAAACCATCTCCAGTATTATTACACGTACTAATTAGAGAGAGAGAGAGAGAGAGAGAGAGAGAACACTAGTAACAATATGAACTGTAAATTTGTACTCTCAACTTCAAAGAAAAGCAATTAGAAGACACATCCATTTTTGTCAAGAACCAAAACACACATTTTAACGACATACCATCTACACTGACAACCCGTTTGGGTATTTTTTTGACCATTCTGTTTGTGGGTACTTAGACCATCAGCATTCACTTTTCTGCTGTCTCATTTGAACTAAGCAGAAGTTGGGAAATTATTTTTCAAATATCTCTTTATATAAACTCTTTCAAGACTCAATCTAAAAGTCAGGATTTTCCAAAGTGAGCAAGTGATTCTTGCTGTCTAATATGACATCCCTTAAAGTAGCCTGAATTTTCAGAAAGTGGTAAGCACGCCCACCATCTGAAAATCAGGCTCTTTCAGAGTGTTTCCAATTCAGCACTCAAAAAACAGGAGGTATCCAGATTACTAGTCATTTCTGAAAATCTTGGCCCACAGTGAGCAATCAAAAGTCAAATTCTGCCATCACCAACATGGGCAGAGGATAAAAGTTGGCTCCTTAGCTTTAGCAAGTGCTTACCTTCCCACTGGCCAGTCAGCACAAGGGTTCTGTTAATTACAATGTCGATCTCTCTGGCACCATCTTCCACTGCTATCCTAATCTCTTCTAATCGGTTTTTCAGTGAAGTCTGTGCAGCTGGAAACCCAGTTGCCACTATGAAGAATGGGAAAAATAAAGTTGTGAAGTAAGCAAAGACTTTTATATAAATATAATTGTTATTAAGGCAGATTGGTGGTATAAAAAGTCAAGTTTTTTTTTCTTTTTTTCCCTGAGAAGGAAGTTACTCTACAGCTCCAGTAAAGACTCAGGGAGGCACCGAATTCATCCCCCACCTCATTTATTAGAACATTAGTTCTCCCCTTGAGTTCCTTAATCAGTGCTTTGCTCGGTTTTAAATGTCTCCTGCAAATTGATTTCTCCCACTTTCCTTACAGCTATTTCCAGTTCAGCCTGGCTAATACATATAAGTCCATTGCCTTCAATGGAGTTCTGCCTGCATACACAAGCTCTGAATTTGTCCTAATGTTTGAAATCATCTTTGATATGTATGTTCTTCAGTCCTCCCAAATTCTTTGTAAAAGGTATTTGAAAATAAGTGCAACTAATACAGGCAAGTAATAGTCACAATATAGGTAAAGTTGAATGCAATCATACCCTATTCAACAGTCATTTGAATATTTGTACTTAAACAATATAAAGATAACTTGGAAAGGAAAAAAATTATCCTTGTTCCACTCCCTCCCCCTCTCTCCCCTTCTGATGTATAAAGAGAATCTGGAAAAGTTCTCTTTCCCCCTTGCAAACACAAACATGTTTTTGTGGTGTTTTTTCAATCCTAAATTCCACATTGTCTGCCCTCTGTGGTGCCTGAAGAACTAGTAAAATGATGACGTCATAAAGAATCGAGACAAAGGTATTTTTACAGGGCTGGACCCTTGCACCTGCAGAGAGTCTTGCTGACTTCAATGGGGTGGAAGGATCCACCTGCATGCAATCTAAAAGCTGAGCTATTAAGCAAGGAAGGGTTTTGATTTGTCGATGCTAACAGCTATTCAGCTTTAATGACTAATTCCCCTTGGGAGAAAAAATGTCTGTGTCAAATTAATTATCCCTACGCCTTCAGTTCAGGTATGAGATCAACATACACACCTCAAAGACCCCCAGGAGATCCTCTGCCAGCAAAATTTAGACTTGACAACTAAAAACTTGACATTCCAGATACTTTTTAGTGAAAAACAAGGAGTATCCTCCCCATCCCAACCCACCCCCAGCAAAATACCAACCAACAAAAAAACCAACAACCCTTTCAGGTATTCTTCACCCATTCTATAAAAGCAAAAAGGGCACAAGCCCACTGGGAAAATAATCTTTTAAATAATACTTGTAAAGAAGAGAAACTTACCTGAAGCTACTGGTATGTTACAACCAGCAGCCTTGAGTGCTTTAACAGCATCAGCTACTCTAGCTGGATATACACAGACAGCCGCTGTAGTAATACCTGCAAAAAGTTACAATCCACTGTTTCACCTGTATATTTCTATGTAATGTGCATTGTCTTCTAGTCCACACTATGGCCTTGTGTGCACTAGATTTTTTTTTTAAATCTCCTACTCTTGCACAACCACCAACTGCTCTCTGCTGGCTGTAGCAACCGTGAGAGCTTTAATGACAGCAGGGGTCAGGTGGCTGCTGGTAGAGCTACCACCACATCCATTAGCCCTGCCCTGAGAACACTGAGGCTGCATCAGTAGTAGCTCAATCGCAGACACAGTTTAAGGCTGGAGTTCTTTATACGCCAGTTTCAGACCAGTTTGCTCTGGGATTTATGATGTCAGAAACTATGCTATCAGAGTATTGTACCTAGGGACCTATAGCGCAGTTTGACTAGCATGGAATACCGTTTGTGTTAGCACAGTTTCACTGTGTTTCTGTTTCAAATTTTGTTCTCAAAGTCTAAGAAACTTGGCCTGATATTTAATTTTTTTTTAAATGTATAAAGGATTAGAAAGAATTCATAAATCAGAGTTTAAAAAGGGATTGGGTCTTTCCTATTTCATGACTATGGCTAACAATCCAGGGCCTGATTCACCACTGTGTTACTCTAGTTTTACACCACACACCTCTGTTGAAAACAATGGGGTTATGTCCGTGTAAAACTTACCATTGCGATTCGTCGATCAGGCTCCAAGTGTTTATACAGTATTGGTGGGTTTGGTTTTTGTTTGAATGTTGTAGTTCAAACAAAGTACCAAAATCATGTGGCATTTTAAAACAGTCTCCTGCATCTGACACATCAGTGATATTAATACTTCTGAGAAGTTACGTTGTGCAATGCTGAATATTGTATGAAAATACGCCATTTTACGGACGTCATTTAATAGAAACTCTGTATGGCCACATCAATGCCTTAACAATTCCATTCCAATCAGTATTGGGTGTAACATTTAGACTTATATTGAGGGCCCAGTTCTGCAAGATACTTTGGAAATGCCTATGCCACAGCAGGGAGGTGTGATTCCCAGTGCAGGTAGACAGACTTGTGCTAACTCTGCTCAAGCTAGTGTGCTAAAAAGAGTAGCATGGAAGTTGCTGCAAGGGTGGTGGCTCAGCTAGCTGCCTAAGCTTGGACCCAAGGAGTCAGGTGGACTTGGACAGCTAGTCTGAGCCACTGCCCATGCAGTGATGTCCACACTACTATTTTTAGGACGCTAGCAGGTCTGTCTGCCCACATTGGGAATCATGCATCCCAGCTGCAGTGCAGACACACCCTTACGGTCAAATCCTGACCCCAATGAAGTCCCTATTAGTAAACAGAACTACCTGCTATTTTGATCCCTTTCTTAGTTACTGACGTAACTGGGTGGCAGAGACAATTCTGAGGAGAGAAAAAAGCCAATTTTTTCAACACACAGCACGTGTCTGTATCTAATTGTCTGCACAAAGGCGAAGAGCCAGATCCTGGAGCTACACAGAATAACCTCAGCCAGGGTTATGACCCAAAATATTTACAGACACTAAAAAAAGCCCAAAGGTTTATTGGGGATATCACGTGCATTTAATGCAAATAGATTTAGTGCCACCTTACCATCCAGTTATTAAAAGAGAGATTTTTTTTTTATATTTCATAGTTTTATTCTCTTAATGGTTTCCATCTCAAATACTGTAGTGTATTCTATAACTGCCCCTATTGCGATCTCGATCTGGGATCTGTAAATCAAGGTGAGGTTTTTCCCACCCAATTCTTACATCAGAACTAAGGAGAAAGATTTTGCAATCAGAACTTATTTTACCATTTCTTTGAATGAGACTTTCTAGGATCCAGTTCACTCTTCCAGGGCTGTTTGGCTGTGCAATACTAGCGCTAACATCAGTAATGTTCAGGCAGTAGAAGTTGAAAAAGAAGACGTCAAGTTTATGTTCTGTCCATAACCAGTTTTATAAAGCCAAAGCTTGCAAGTAATGTAACCAAAACCATCATACCTTTATCATGCATATTCATGGCTCTCAAAAGATCTTCTCTGATTGGATGCTTGGCTTTGTAACAAAGCCTGTGAATGTTTGAAGGGGTGTCATCACCTGAAAGGGTGGTGAGGTCTATGCAGGTGACAGCTCTCAGTAGCCAAGCAGCCTTTTTTAGGGAAAAAAAGTAATACACAAAAAATAGATTAAGTTTTTAAATGTGGCCCAGGTGATTTAGGAGACTAAGCCTATCTCAAAAGTGAGTCACTTAGGCACCTACGTTTCATTGACAATCAATAGTGCTTTTGAAAATTTTACCCAGTGTCTAAAAACCAGCTACTATATAGTCAAAGGACAAGTTCCAATTTATGGCACATGGATCAAAGGCTGAATAATGAGCAGGAATCCTGGCATATTATTCCACCAGGATCCTAAAACAATGATGCTTGTATCTGGGCAACCCACTGGAGGAAGGATACAACCTCTCCCCAACAGAACTGGCCATGTGCCCATAACATGCTAAATCTGCCTCATGCAGAGCCAATCTGCATAGAAAGCATGGACATTTTGCCAGTTACTTCAATGGAGCCAGGATTTCACTCTAGGTGTCTCACATATGTTTTAATATTTGGGTCCTAAACGCTAGGTGTCTCAGATTTCCTGTCTGTAAAATGGGAACAATAATATTTAACTATTTTCCTGTAAAAAAAGTTGAGAATTGACTAACATTTCTAAAGCATTTCAGTATCCTTGGATGAAAGATGCTACAGAACTTCAACAAATATTTTTAACTGTGATTGGGTTGTATTTTTTTACTTCAGAAAGTTAGCTTTTTACATCAACTAGTTTTTTTTTATAACCTGGTTTAAATTAAAACAAAAATTGTTTTCCAAAAAGAAGGGAATATTTAATCAGCTGCTAAGAAAGGGATTCTAGTCTCATCCCTTAGGAAATGAGTTGTGAAGACAGATGTAGTAAACTGCTTCCAAGAAATGGTGTGAACTTTATTTGTTTTAAAATAGGATTTTGGCTATATATATATATATATATATACACACACACACACACACACACACACACACACACACGGATATAGACTTGAGCCACAAAGTTTGGATGTGGAATATTATCTACAACTGAACTTTCCCCAAAGTTCAGGGTGTTAAGAGTTAAGGATCATATTCAGGCCCATCTCTATTTGTTAGGCAGCACTTGAGTAGATGAAAAAAGATGTTTATGAAAACAACCCCTCAGTGTTCTTTAAAGAAAAACTGAATTATTTAGCTCAACAGTAGTGTTACTACATAAATAAAGAGCTGAAGGGTACCAGGGGCAACAATGCATCTGTCCTGCAGACACATTAAGGAGGACAGCAACCCCAGAGTAAATCACCACCCCAAGTGATTATATCTATGCAATCCAAGGGGCTGATTCTTCACTTCGTTGCACCTTATGTGAATATGTGGTGATTTACAGCAAATCAGAATGCTCCTCATAGATATTAAGGCCATAAGGGACCATCATGATTATCTAGTCTGACCTCCTGCACATTGCAGATTACAGAGCCTCACCCACCCACTCCTGTAATAGACCCCTAACCTCTGACTAAGTTACTGATGTCCTCAAATCATGATTTAAAGAGTTCAAGTTACAGAGAATTCACCATTTACACTAGTTCAAACATGCAAGTGACCCATGCCCCATGCTGCAGAAGAAGACAAAAAAATCCCATGGTCTCCGCCAATCTGAACTGGGGGGAAATTCCTTCCCGACCCTAAATATGGCGATCAGTTAGATCCTGAGCATGTGGGCAAGACCCACCAGCCAAACATCTGGGAAAGAATTCTCTGTAGTAACTCAGAACCCTCCCCATCTAGTCCCATCACTAGCCATTGGAGATATTTGCTGCTGGTAGCCGCAGATCAGCTACATGCTATTGTAGGCAGTCTCCTCGTGCCATCCCCTCCATAAACTTATCAAGCTAAGTCTTGAAGCTAGTTAGGTATTTTTTTTGTCTCCACTGCTCCCCTTGGGATGCTGTTCCAGAACTTCACTCCTCTGATGGTTCGAAACCTTACTCTAATTTCAAGCATAAACTTGCTGATGGCCAACTTATATCCATTTATTCTTCTGACAACTTTAGTGCTTAACTTAAATAACTCCTCTCACTCCCTGGTATTTATCCCTCACATGTGTTTATAGGGAGCAATCATATTTCCCCTCAGCCTTCTTTTGGTTAGGCTAAACAATTCAAGCTTTTTGAGTCTCCTCTCAGAAGGTAGGTTTTTCATTCCTCAGATCAGAGGGGAGGGGAGAAGAAGGGAAGGAGCAATTATTCAGTAAAGTGGGGGGACGGGACGGATATAAATCAGGATACAAACATCAGGTCAGAAAGGAAATAATTGATCTATTTCTAAATCTTTCTAATACTGGAACAGCCTAACAGAAACAGAAAGAGCGAAGGAAGGAGAAGGACCTCCATGAAAAAAGATTAAGCTAGATAAGTTGATAGATTTTATGATGAGATGGATAACGGGCTTAGTCAATTTAACAATAGTATTGCCAACAGTAGTAAAATGGTATGGTGGGTGAATGGTATTTTATTTTTTTCCAGGGTTTTTGGAGAGAGGAGTCTTGCCCCATGCTCGGTTCTGGCCAGCGCGCCATGGGTCGGGAGGGAATTTTTTCCAGGGAAGGGAGGCATGGCCTGCTGTTTTTTTTTTTCCTTCCGCATGGGGGGGGGGGGGGGGGGGGGGCAGGGGCTGGCTAGGAGTGTGTGTGGATCTTTATTGGCCTGCATCTTGCAGGAGGTCAGACTAGATGATCATAATGGTCCCTTCTGATCTTGAATTCTATGATTCTATGATTCTAGTAGCCCTTCTCTGCACCTGCTCCAGTCCAAATTAATCTTTCTTAAAGACGGGAGACCGGAATTGCACAGAGTATTCCAGAGGCTTCACCAATGCTTTGTATAATGGTACTAACACTTCTCTATCTCTACTGGAAATACTTCGCCTGATGCATACTAAGACTGCATTAGCTTTTTTTTCACAGCTGCATCACATTGGCGGCTCATGGTCATCCTGTGGTCAACCAACATACCCATGTCTTTCTCCTCCTCGATCTCTTCCAACTGACAAGTCCCCAGCTCATAGCAAAAATTCTTGTTAGTCAATCCCTAAGTGCATAACCTTGCATGTTGCACTATTAAAATTTCATCCCATTTCTATTGTGACATTGCACCCCATATTATTCATAGTTTTATGATTATGATATAATTATGATGCATTTATAACAAGATGGGTCATGTAATGTGTCATTGGAAAAGTTATGATTTGCTGAATATGATTATCTTATTTGTATGCATGTATCATTTTTGTATTTGAAGTTATAAATATTGACTTTGTACCTGTATTTCACAGGTAGTCACACCTGGGTGACATCCACTAGGCAAAATGCTTCCAAGTCTAGATAGCTGACTGTGAAGGGCCTATTCAAAGTAACGGGCCATTAGGAAAAACAACAGGCCTTAGGAGGTGAGCCTTCCTGAGAATGCTGCAGACAGCTTGTAAGTAATGGCTGCTATGACTCAGCAAGGTATGCAAGGGCATGTGGCCAGGCCACATGACACAGAACTCCATCTTGGATACCAGTGTTTTTCCACAAACTGAGTTTGGTACAAAGGGTTCCCACCCTATGCTAAAGCTATGTAAGTCAGGGAGTGACATCATCTGTTGTTCTTCACTCCCCCACAACTGAACACCTAAGAGAAGCTCCTAAGGAAAAGGACTTGGAACAGGGGTGGGTATCCCAAGCTGCAAAGCAAATGCAGCTTGTCCCTTAAGAATCTGCAAGCTTGCTATCATCAGCCAGGGTGAGAAACTGCTAATTCATATCCAGTCTATCTAGTATGTTAAACTTAGTTTGCGGTTTTGTTTATTTGCTAGGTAATCTGCTTTGATCTGTTTGCTTTCCCTTATAACCACTTACAATCTATCTTTTTGTAGTTAATAAACTTATTTTATGTTTTAATCTAAACCAGTAAATTTGGCATGAAGTGCTTGGGAATCTTAGCTCAAGGGGCAGGGGCTGTTGCATTGCCTCTCCACGCTGAGGGAGAGGCAAACTCTATGAGCTTATGCTGTACAGTTCCCTGTGCAGTGCAAGATGGCATAATTTTGTGTTTATACTCCAGTGCGGGTATGCGTGCCTGGGGAGCTGGAGGTTATCTTGACTGTAGCCTCTCTATTGTTGGTTTGTGCAGTGGCTGGTCAGAGAACCTGCAGGTAACTGCAGCTGGATGTGTCCCTGCCTGTGTGAATTCTGGTGGAAATGTAGGACCAGGAGCAGGTCTGCAGCTTGTCACAGCAGCACAGTGTGAAAAGGAGCCCAGACTGGTGAGTCAGAGGGCTCAGTGGTACCCCAGTTCCAGGTGGCACCCTGCGGGGAAACCTGCCACATCTGTTACTCCAGTTTTCAAAGTCATCCAAATCTTCTTATATGATATTCCAGTCCTCCTCCAGATTGGCAACACTGTACCTCCCAACTTTGTGTCATCTGCAACTTTGTGTCATCAGCCTCACTTCAGTCCCTGGCAAAATCATGGAGCAGGTCCTCAAGGAATCCATTTTGAAGCACTTGGAGGGGAGGAGGGTGAGCAGGAACAATCAACATGGATTCACCAAGGGCAGGTCATGCCTGACCAACCTGATTGCCTTCTGTGATGAGATAACTGGCTCTGTGGATATGGGGAAAGCAGTGGATGTGATATATCTGGACTTTAGGAAAGCTTTTGATACGGTCTCCCACAGTATTCTTGCCAGTAAGTTAAAAAAAAGTATGGATTGCATGAATGGACTATGAGGTGGATAGAAAGCTGGCTAGATTGTCAGGCTCAACGGGTAGTGATCAATGGCTTGATGTCTAGGTGGCAGCCGGTATCAAGCGGAGTGCCCCAGGGCTCAGTCCTGGGGCCGGTTTTGTTCAACATTTTTATTAATGATCTGGATGATGGGATGGATTGCACCCTCAGCAAGTTCGCAGATGACACTAAGCTGGGGGGAGAGGTAGATACGCTGGAGGGTAGGGATAGGGTCCAGAATGACCTAGACAAATTGGAGGATTGGGCCAAAAGAAATCTGATGAGGTTCAACAAGGACAAGTGCAGAGTTCTGCACTTAGGAAGGAAGAATCCCATGCACTGCGACAGGCTGGGGACTGACTGGCTAAACAGCAGTTCTGCAGAAAAAGACCTGGGGATTACAGTGGACAAGAAGCTGGATATGAGTCAGCAGTGTGCCCTTGTTGCCAAGAAGGCCAATGGCATATTGGGCTGTATTAATAAGAGCATTGTCAGCAGATCGAGGGAACTGATTATTCCCCTCTATTCGGCACTGGTGAGGCCACACCTGGAGTATTGCGTACAGTTTTGGTCCCCCCACTACTGAAGGGATGTGGACAAATTGGAGAGAGTCCAGAGGAAGGCAACAAAAATTAGTAGGGGGCTGGGGCACATGACTTATGAGGAGAGGCTGAAGGAACTGGGGTTATTTAGTCTGCAGAAGACAAGAGTGAGGGGGGATTTGATAGCAGCCTTCAATTACCTGAAGGGGGGTTCCAAAGAGGATGGAGCTAGGCTGTTCTCAGTGGTAGCAGATGGCAGAACAAGAAGCAATGGTCTCAAGTTGCAGGGCGAAGGTCTAGGTTGGATATTAGGAAACACTATTTCACTAGGAGGGTGGTGAAGCACTAGAATGGGTTACTTAGGGAAGTGGTGGAATCTCTGTCCTTAGAGGTTTTTAAGGCTGGGATGATTTAGTTGGTGTTGGTCCTGCTTTGAGCAGGGGATTGGACTAGATGACCTCCTGAGGTCTCTTCCAACCCTAATATTCTATGATTCTATGACCTATCTCGCAGACGTCATTCACCACCAGGAACGTGACCTTCCGTGACAGATGGGAAAGGGAGCAGGAATCCAGTGACTCAAAGGGCGGGCCAGTGAACCTAGAGAGGACCAAGTTAAGATCCTACTCAGGGCCAGCTTTAGGAACTGCGGAGCCCGATTCGAATACCCGGCGGCGGTCACCAGCCGTTGTTGCAGGGGCTGCATCTGGAGCCTGGCATGGCAGACCACATAAGTGAAGGCTGCCATGTGGTCCAGCAGGCACAGAAAAACCCTGGCTGTAGTCAGAGGAAAAGCGAAGACTTCCGCAATGAGGTTCGCCATCGTTTGGAACCTTTCCTGTGGCAGGAATGCTCTGGTGCAGGTAGAGTCAAGGACCGCTCCAATAAACTCTATCCTCTGCACCGGCACTAGCATCAACTTTTTGTCATTTACAGAAGGCCCAGAGAGTGGCATGTGGCTTGAAGCACCGCGACGTCCCTTCAGACTTGAGACCTGGAGCCGCCTTTACCCGTACCTTGATGACTGGCTCGTCAGATTTGGATACCCCGGCGCCTGAGGTAAGCCACTCCCACCAACATGCATTTGGTAAACACCCTTGGTGCTGTTGCCAGGCCAAATGAGAGGATCGTAATCTCATAGTGGTGGGGCCCCACTGTAAACCAGAGAAAGCATCTGTGTCCTTGAAAAATCACTATGTGGAAGTATGCGTCCTTCAAGCTGAGGGCGGCATACCAGTTTCCCGGTTCCAGGGAGGGGATAATAAAAGCCAGAGAGACCATGCGGAACTTTAGCTTCTGTAGGTACTTGTTGAGGTCTCGCAGATCCAGGATGGGCCATATACCACCCTTGGCCTTTGGGATTAAAAAGTACCGGGAATAACCCCCCCGTTCCTGTACTCTAGAGGAACTTTTTCCACCACACCCAGCTGTAGTAACCTCTATCTCCTGCACGAGGAGACTCTCATGAGAGGGGTCCCTGAAGAGGGACGGGCAAGGTGGGTGGGAAGGGGGGGTATAAAGGCACTGAAGGGTATAATCCCGTTCCACTGAGCTGGGGACCCAGTGGTCTGAAGTTATAGCGGTCCAAGCCAGGAGGAAAGGGGAAAGGTGGTCAGATAACGCTGGGAAAGATGGATCCAGGGAATAGTCTGGTAGGTCGCCCTCGGGCACACCCTCAAACGACTATTTGTCCCCCTGCTTACAGGTTGAGCCCAAATGGGCAGAAGGTGGAGGCGGGTGACTCGGGCGGTGCTTGTAACCCTTGGCTCGTTTATGGGGCTGGTCTTTCCGAGGCTGGCTCCCCTGGCCCTGAGGCTGCTGTGCTTTGAACCGCTTGTGTGCCAGGGCTGGGACGTAGAGACCCAGGGTTTTCAGGGTGGTGCAGGAGTCCTTGAGGCCATGCAACTTGCTGTCTGTTTGTGCCGCAAATAGGGCCCTGCCGTCGAAGGGCAGGTCCTGCAATGACTGCTGGGCCTCGCTGGACAACCCAGAGAGGAGCAGCCAAGAGACTCACCATATGGAGATAGCGGAAGCCATGGTGCGGGCAGCATCAGCATCTGACACTGCCTGGAGGGCCGCCTGGGCCGCAGTCGTGCCCTCATCGAGGATCACTTGGAAAGCCTTCTTGGAAGCCTCAGGGAGCCACCCTTCGAACTTGGCTTGCCATATATTGAAGTTATATTGGCCAAGAAGGGCTTGGTGATTAGCTACTCTCAGCTGAAGGTTGGAAGATGAATAAACTTTATGTCTGAAAAAATCCAGCCTCCTCAAGTCCTTATTTCTGGGAGTGGCCCCAGGTTGTCCCTGCCTCTCCTTGTGGTTAACCGCCTCAACCACAAGGGAACTGGGGGCTGGGTTGAAGTATAGGTTTTTGTGCCCTTTGTTTGGTACAAAGTACTTACGCTTAGCTCTTTTAGAGATAGGCGCCAGAGAAGAGGTGGTCTGCCACAGGGCATTAGTGATTTTGGAGACCCCCTTCATGAAGGGGTAGGGCCATCCTGGTGGGAGCCGAGGACCAGAGGACATCAAACAGAGAGTCCAAGGGCTCTTCCAATTCCTCTGACTGAAGCCCCAGGTTAGAAGGGACCCTCTTCAAAAGTTCCTGGGGCATCTTGGTGTCATCCTGAGGAACAGGGTGAAGGAGCCCCACATGATAGCTTTGTCTGGCAATGATGAGGAGGATACTGGTGCCACCTCCACATCCATTGGTGGTCCAGCAGCTTGCTCCCCCGGGTCCTCCTGGACCTGCAGGATCTTACCCCCTGAAGTCTCGAGCACTGAAGGGGGACTGGATACTGAGGCCGCTGGCCTCTCGGAGGCTCCATATACCAATTGGGCAGCCTGGGAAGGCTGGGTGAACCCCCAGAGGTTCCATGGGTACCATGGTGCCGGCCACTGCACTTGGGGCCATGGGACAGGTTTCAGTGCTGATAATGTAGTCGGCACCACCGGTACCGGGGCTTGCCCCACAGTCAGGAAAGCTTGCTCAGAGCCAGAGCTACCAACAGAGTGGTCGGTACCAGGTGACCAGAATTGGGCTGAGCGGTGGCTCTTGTCTGACCGGTACCGGTCTCAGCGTCCCAAAGCCGAACTGTCCGAGCGAGATTGTCTTGGTCGGGCTCTCAGGGACCGACAGTGTTTGGTGGATCTACATCGGATACCCGGCGATCCACGCCTCACGCTACTCGACCAGTACTGGGACATCAAACGGGACCGGGAGCTACTACAGGCTGGTTGCCGGGAGGATCACCCTGAGTAGGGCGATCTCCTTCTTGGAGACGGGCAATGACAGCCTGGCGATCTGCGGTCTCTGGTGTCCAATTGGTCCCAGGATCAGTACCAGGCCCTTGCAGGCGGTCGGGGCTGGTCCCGGAGTTCCTGCCAGGTGGCACGTGCCCCAGAGGGTCTGCACCAATCCAAGGTATGTCTCGAGTCCCTCGACTGGTGACCCTGGTGCAGGGACCGAAGAGGGCTCAGCTTAGCCTGCCTCTCTAGTCCTGAGGCATGATGGCTTCAGGCAGGCGAGCGATGGCAGGACATCCCTCTCTTTGGGGAACGGTGCCGTTGAGGCGGGGACACACGTATAGGTCCCACTATGGGTTTTCCCCTGAGACCGGGACACCACTGGAGCCAGTGTGGGCGGCACGGGAGGGTCAGGATGTCCTGAGCCACTTGAAGGGCTTCGGGCGTGGACGGCACCTGAAACTGACCTGGGCCCACACCGCTATCCGGGGTCGCAAGCAAAGTATGGGATAGGCTGTACCGCTCAACCTTAGCTGGGGCCTGAGTTCCCAATGGGGGCGTTGAGCTGCCTGGCACGGGTCATGGCTCGCCCCCAGCCCTTTCCCTTGCGGGAGGTAGGAGATCTTCCCCTCACAGTCTTTTTCGGTTTCTTGACCAGAGCTGTGGAGGGGAACTGGTGCTGGCTTGTGGATGGCGCCAGCAGAGCACTGAGCACGGAGGCTGCGGTACTCGGTGAAGAGTCGGACCACTGCTCTGGTACCAGAGTGAGTGCCGACTCCATCAGGAGCGCTTTCAGACGGATAGCACACTCCTTCTTTGTCCTAGGTTTGAAGGACTTGCAGATACAGCACTTGTCACCTATGTGCCATTCGCCCAAGCACCTTAGGCAGCTGGTATGTGGATCACTGACGGGCATAGGCCGTCTGCATCAATCACAGGGCTAAAGCCTGGGGACCGGGGCATGCCCCATCCCCTGGCCGAGTCCCGTTCGGGACTAACAAAGAGTTGAGAACTACTAAGGGTAACTAAGAACTACTAACTATATACAACCATATTACAGGTTTTCAAAGTTCTCAAGAACTGAGAATGAAACAACTCTAGACAACGCAGCAAAAGTTCCAGCACCATCACCGGCGGCATGAAGGAACTGGGGGGGGCAGAGGGGGAGCAGCCAGCGGCACCCCTTATACCGCGCCATGCAGGTGCCACTCCAGAGGGTGCCAGAGCCAGTCCCCTATGGATACTGCTAAGGGAAAACTTCTGGCACCGGTGCATGTGGCAAGCACACACACCTAATATGGAATGGACATGAGCAAGCACTCAAAGAAGAACTTTTGGACATACCAGAGACTTATTGCAAACTAGCAGATTAAACATCACTGCTATTACCCTGATCTACAGATTCTGAAATCAACTGTAATGTATATGATTCATTTTAACCATTTAATAACTCTCTTCTCTTTTATTTAAACCTTTAGTTTAGTTTACTAAAGGATTGGCTATCAGCTTGGTTTTTGGGTGAGATCCAGAAGTACATATTGATCTGGAGGGAGTTTCTGGTTCTTTGGAAATGGAAGAACCTAATATATGTGATTTCTGGTTTTAATAATCATTTATCACAGAAGTCTGGGTGATGCATGAAGGGCTAAAGGGCCTGAAGGGGACTGTCTGTGGCTCCATCATAACTAGTGCAGTATTTAGGAAGGACACATTTGTTACTGGCTTGGTGAAGTATTATGATAGAATACATCACCAGTCTGCATATATGCCCTGTATTCTGGCAATGTGACCTGAGATTGATTTTAGCTGTGTCCCAAACCAGGTGTCGTGACAATTGGCATAGTCTTGGCAGGATACATATAGGTCAATTGGGCTTTGGATCGGAACCCAGCACTGTTAACATTTAAAGTTGATATTGAGAGTTTTAAGGGTTAAACGTTAGTGACCATGAGTCAGTCACAATCCTATGAGGATATGAACTTAAAAAGTATGTAAAGATAGAATAATAGGTCTTACGGGGGACATCGCCGATCAGGACATGAGAGATTTGCTCATGGAATGTGACCAAAAGGCAGCAGCAGAGGCAATCCAGATGCAGACCCTGGCGAACAAGCAACAGTTTGAGCATGAAGAAAAAACGGCAAAACTTCAAATGAAGGAGAAGGAGGCTGAGGATGCAGAGGAAAGAGAATACCAGAGATGTTTAGCAGAGACTGAAATTGAAAAGGAGGCTCATAAAATGCACATGGAACAGATACAAGCCAAGAAAGAAGCACATCAAAAACAGGTAGAGGCTCACAAGCTGCAACTCCACGTCCTGAACAGGCAAAGAGAATACTCTGTGGATACTTCTCCTCAACAACAGAGACTGAGATAAAACCTGTCCAATTTATAAAGAATCTAAGTAGCTTGAAGAATTTTTATCTACTTTGTGGTGTTCGTAAAATTCCAGAAGAAAACTGGATGCCGATTCTCCTGACCAAATTGACTGGTAAAGGGAGGCAAGTGTTTAATGAAATGGGGGTGAAGGAAGCTTTGGATTATAAAAAGATTAAAGCAACTGTACTGAAAAGGTTAAAATGCCTCCTGAGCCCTATAGGTTGAAATTTAGAAATCTTAAGATGTCGGATAATGTTACTTATGTGGAATGCACACATAAACTGCTTGGTTATGTTAAGAAGTGGGTCATGGGAGCAAGAGCATATGATGACTTTGGTAAACTGTTGAATTTAATTACTCTAGAGCAGTTGCTTAGGCTGACACCTGAAGATGTTAAGGCTACAATATGTGATAGAAAGCCTGACTCAGTTTTAAAAGCAGAAGAAATCGATGACAAATATATAGCAAATAGGGCTCATGAGGAATGTAAGCCCCCGAGGAAAGGTAATCCCTCTGCACCCCAATTTAAAAGGGTTGAAAGGTTTAATAAACCTAACCCTAGTTTTGTTAAATAACCTCATAAAAGTCCAGAACATAAAACCTCTCACTCTAAGAGGAAACAGGTGATCTGTAATCACTGTGGAACCCCATGCCATATAAAACCAAAATTGCCCAAACCTTAAAAACACTCCACAGTCTGCCCCCACGAAACCTGCTTTGAGTGCTAATGCTGTTACCTTAAATACAGAGGCTAACCATGTAAGCACTAACACTGCCACCTTGAGTGCAAATGCTGTCACTTAGCCTGAAAGGAGATGGAAAAGGAAGGGAATGACCCCACAAATTATATTAATGCTGAGTCTCTGGATGGTAGCAAATAATTAACAGTGCAAAAGTTAATAATGTTAGCTGTGTAGGATGGCACTGTTAAGCATCTGATATTACTTTAGTTAAAGGAAATCTTGTCAGAGCAGGAGATTTGTTGCCAGATAAGTGTGTGAATATTTTGGCTCTGAGTTCTCTGTGAAAGTACTTTTGGCCAAAATCCACCTGGAGTGGGAAAATGTTAAAGGTGATATTGTGGTTGGTATTTGTGATTTGCTACCCACTGATATCTTGATTGTTAACAATATAATAACTATGTTTCATCGGGTTAATATCATAACCAGGTCACAGGGAAGGTATGGCTCTGATGCAGGTACCCTGCCTGGTATCAGTGAGGAAAACTTGAGCAGGTAGAGAGTGTCTCCCAGCTTATGCCAGTTGAGAACTTGTCTGATACGATTCTGAGGTGATTCTGGACTTAAATTAAACACTGGAAGAATTTGTTGCTGCTCAGAGTAGTGCCCCAGCTGAAGAAGTAAGAGGAGGATTTTTTTTTTTTATGAACGATGGATTTTTGTTTAGGAAGGCTCCTTCAGGGAAAGAGAGGCTTCCTAGTGAACTTGTAAACAGATAATTAATTGTACCTGAAGAGTGCAGGAGAGAATTGCTCCCACTAGCTCAGGGAGAGCCATTGTCTGCTGACAGTAGCAGTGTACCCACTGAAAAGGCTGTCCCAATTGCTAACTGCCAGAGTTTTCCAGCTGAGCACAGCTCCACTGACTTAACTCTACAGAGTACCAGGAAAGATGGCTTAGCAAAGGTTTCAGAAGGGGAAAATGGAAAAAGAATTTTGGGGGAATATAAAGATGCCCTGTAACCAGCTGGCTTTGCCTAACCAACATTTTAGAGTAGTAGAGTTGTTGGCACATGA
Source organism: Mauremys reevesii (assembly GCF_016161935.1). Lineage (NCBI taxonomy): Eukaryota > Metazoa > Chordata > Testudines > Geoemydidae > Mauremys > Mauremys reevesii. Next base: position 246,807,450 of record NC_052623.1, read on the forward strand.
GTATTCCTATGCTGATTCTTTAATGGAAAATGCCCAGGACAGAGAGGCTGATGCAGCACCTGTCCATCTAGCTTGTGTGTCAGATCCTGCTTGGGTAACTGACTTTTCAGAGCAGAGCAGCCGTGCAGATGAACCCTTGGGAACACAAAAGGTGGTGGAAGACAGATTCTCCCCTCTAGACCCTTTGAATATGTCCTAGTGAGCTCACGCAAATCTGATTCCATGTGGAATCACAATTTAATAGTTGAAAATCACCAGGACACTGATTCTGACATGCGGGTGGAAACTGACTGTATCTCTGAGACAGAGGTCAGTCTTTGAACTTGTAATGGCTGTAGATTCAAAATCAAGCAGTGAGCAGTGTCTGCGAACATGAAAATTAACTGGCTGGGAGGGGGAAGGGAGCTTTGCCCATCGCCACTTACCCAAAGAAAGCTGCTGAGAGGATGCTGCTAGAAACAGACATTCCTAGTCAGCAAGTAGAGTCTTTTAACCATGAAGGCTCAGATTACAACTGTCCAGGAACAAGAGGCGGAGAAGGGATGGATCCTGAAGGTGAGGGCCACCAGTTAATCCCAAGAAGGTAAATAGGCTTTTTGCATGTGCACAACCATGGCATTGGGAGACAGCTCCACAGAGGATCTGCTAGATTCTCCTACATCCTTACCTCACCGAACCCTAAAATACCACAGCCCTAAAGATATGATTGAATTAAAAGCATATGCCAAGGGAAACATTAAGATGAAGGAAAATCTAGTGACTAGTTGTGGTGCTAATGATAAACCTTGTTTTTCATTACACGGTTTATCATAAGCATCATAATTTTCATTACAAATGAGTGTTTACAAGTATTTTTGTTATACCATGCTTTCTGCTTAGACAGTTTGCCTCTGAGGTCAGTTTGTTCAATACCCTTCTTGAATCTTTGCACAGTGATGACCATGTTTACACTAAGGTATCTTTTTTTTTTAATACAGCATCACACTCTGAATGCAAAACTGATGTAGGAATGGGTGTCCCAGATACTGCTGAATACAACCTAAGAATTTCCCATTCTTTGTAAGGACTGTTATGGGGACCATGCCCATAATGTCACTGAATCCCTTTACAAACTTACTGTAACAATTAGTCAGACCAATAATGGATTGGACCTGCTTCTTTGTTCTAGGGGCATGGCCTTTACTTCTAAGTGATCAGGGCATACCAAACTATTGTTCATCCTGTGTCCTATATGGATACTTTTGCAAACCCTATTCTGCATTTGGAGACCTTGGCAGTGAGGTTGAGTTCCTTCAGCTTTTGTAACACAATTCTTACATGATTTATGTGATCTTGCCAGGAATGACTGAAAACAGCTAAATTGTTTATACAAGCTCTGGCTAATGTTTGTAATCCATTCAACACTTTGTGAACCAGTATAGTGATTTTATGGGCTAACAACTATGTCACCTTATGTCACCACCAGTCTGAGGTATATGCCCTGTATTCTAGCAGTTTGACCTGAGATTGGCGCTTTTACCCGTGTCTCATACCAGATGGCGTGACACCTAGATTATCTTTAATCTCCACCCCATCCTCAGCATTTAGCGGTGCCATTTCTTCTTTACTCATTATGTTCTTATTTATATGGCTATAGAACCTTTTACTACTGGTTTTAATTCCCTTTGCAAGGTCCAACTCTGCTTGGCTTTTGGTAGTTCTCACTATATCACTACACTTTCTGCCCTCCAAGAGGTAGCTTTCCTTGCTGATCCAGCCCATCTTCCATTCTCTGTTGGCTTTCTGCTTTCTCTTAATCACCTGTTTGAGATGCTTGCTCATCCAGCTTGGTCTCAAATGTTTCCCTACAAGGTTTTTCCCTTTGTGTGGGATGCAGGCTTCAGATTGTTTCTGCAACTTTGACCTATAGTAATTCCAAGCCTCCTCCACATTTAGATCCTTCAGTTCTTCAATCCAGTCCACTTCCCTAACTAATTCCCTTCATTTTTTTTAAATTTGCCCTTTTGAAATCAAGGACCCTAGTTGCAGATCTATTTTTTGTTTATCCTTTCATTTAGTTTAAACTGAATTAGCTCATGATCACTTGAACCAAGGTTGTCTCCTACAACCAGTTCTTTTATGAGGTCCTCAGTACTCACCAAAACCAAATCTAAAATGGCATCACCTCTTGGTGGTCGGCAATATTTGGTGAAGAAATCTGTCCACTATAACATCCAGGAAAATTTGGGCCCTACTATTATTAGTAGCACTTGTCCTCCAGTCTATATCTGGGAACTTAAAGTCTCCCATAATCACTCAATTCTCAATAATATTTATTTCATTAAAAACATTAAAGGTCTCCATCTATATCCAAATCGGATCCTTGTGGTCTGTAGCATACCCCATCTGTTGATCAAGCACTATCCCAGGGGAACCACTACCAGCTTTCTTCCCCAAAGTGATTTTAGCCCAAACAGACACTGTCTTATCCATTCCATCACTTCTAATTTCTTACCAGTCTACCTCATCATAAATATACAATTCTATTCCACATTTACCTTTATTTCTGTCTTTTCTGAACAGCATATACCCTTCAATACCTGTACTCCAGTCATGAGTACTATTCACCATCTTTCTGTTATTCCTATAATATCTGGTTTCACTTTCTGCACCAGTAGTTGTAGTTCCTTCATTGTGTTACTCAGGCTCCTTGCATTGGTATACAAACATCTTAGTTGTTTCTGCTTGTGTTCACCCACATTCCTCACCCAATTGGGTACCGTCATTCTGCTGCCAGTATTACCTACCTGACTGTTAGCTTCATTGGTATCGGCACTGTCTTTCCTCTTAATGTTCATTTTCCTACTCACTGCTGTTCCTTTCCATTGCTGTATCCTTTCTTACCTGATTTTCCTCCTGCTCAACATTAGAATCAGGTGTGGCGATTACATGAGCATCTCCCAACCATCTACCCCAAGTTCCTAGTTTAAAGCTCTTTCAATTGGTGGTTCCAGCCTCCATCCCAGAAGTCTATTTCCCTCCTTATTTAGGTGGAGTCCATCCCATGAGAATAGTCCTCTGTCCATATATACCTCTTAGTGGTCAGACATCCCAAAGCCCTCCTTATAGCACCACTGCCTGAGCCATCTGTTGATCATCATAATCCTGTTTCACCTTCATTCTTCTCTTCTAGGGACTGGTAGAATCCCACTGAAGATCACCTGAGCCTTCATTTCCTTAAGCATCTTCCCCAGTCTGGCACAGTCTCCCTTGATACGTTCCAGCAAGAACCTAACAATATCATTTGTTCCCACATGAAGGACAATCAGTAGATTCTTTCCTGCTCCCATTAGGATCCTCTTCAGCCTCAGGTCCACATCCTGTATCTTAGCTCTTGGCAGACAGCAAACCCTTCTGTTCTCCAGATCAGCTTCTGTTCTTCTTAGTAGGGAGTCCCCAATCACATAGACGTGCCTTTTTCTGGTGACGGTGCGATTCTCCAGACTTCCTCCTGTTTTCTGGTTGCTAGTCCTCTTGTCATTTATTCTCCCTTGCAATCTTCTGCGAGTCTTCCTGTATCCTCCTGGGGCTCTGAAATCTGGGTATCTCCATTAGCTCTTCCCTCTTCTTATAGGACTAGCCACTCTTCTCTTCTTCCTTGTCCTCCCTCCTGTGCTCCTTCTTCATTTTCCAACTCAGCAAACCTATTCCTGAGCTCAATTTCCCCTTAACTAGCCAGTCTTTTCCTCTGCCTGGTTCTCATAGTCACATGCTTCCACTGGCCACTTTCCTCACCCAGCAGTCTCCTCTCCAAGTTCTTCAGTCCATCTTGAGTCTTGGCTTTTCCCTTCAGCCTGCTCTTGCCTTCCCTCCATCATCTGCTGCGATCCCCTTCAAAATTCAACCATAGATCCTAGGATCTTCTCTTCAATCAGCTCTATGAGGTGGCACTTCATACAAAGCAAGCTCTTTTCAGGTACCTGCTCAGGAAAATGCACATGCCACAGTTTCCACACCCGGTCATCCTCATTGTCTCTTCCATTCCTTGGATCACTACCACTGCAGCCTCTATAGCGGTCATATCCTGCCCTCCTAAGCACCTGTCAATGAAAAAAAACCAAAAAAAACCCCACCAAAACAAAATTAGACATCCCCCTCCCCCAAGCTCTCTTTACACACTCCCACTCAAACTACCCTGTTTGCTGACTCCTGTGCTGCTGGCTGACTGCTTGCCTGACTTTATAGGACCCCTAATCAGCAGAGCCCCACCCCCAATCAGGGTTCTGCTTCTCGCACAGCACACTGCCTCCTACCAGCATCTGCAAACTGAACAGGAAAAAAAAAAACCAACCCCCCTCCCACAAAACAGAAAAAACACACACAAAACACACTCACTGCCTCTAAGGTACAGGGGCTTGCCTCCTCCCTTCTCCTCCAACAGAACTCCCACTCAAACTCCCCTGTTTACAGCTTTGTTTGCTGGCTCCTGTGCTACTGCTCCTGTTTTATACCCATTTCACACAGGTACAAACGAATGCCCAGGGAGAAGAGAATCAGGCCCCAAGCATCTAAATGTTCTCTAGGTTAAGAAGCACTCCAAGATTTTTTTAAATCACTATTGGTATTTCTCAACCTAGCATTGGGGGAAGACCATATAGCTACAATGTGACCCTAAACAATGCAGGACACTCATAAGAGAGACTGTAAACCAGCTTCCAACCTGCCTTAAACAGACTGGGGGGGCGGGGGAATGATGTTTAAAAGTGTGTTTTTTAACTATTAATGTTATGATTGTTGAACAGTTCTTACACCAAGGTAGAAAGCTGTCTTCCAGATTCTTCTACTGGGTTTTCACATTGATAGCACCAAATGCATCCTGACGTAAACAGAGAGAACTTTTACTGTAGTTCATGGGAACTGTGCTCACTTACACCAGGGTTGAATCTGGCCTCTAGCATCACAAGTGTTGACAAGAGGGCTGCCTCCAGCCATAAGCTCAGAAATACCAATTATAATGTAACAGTTTCCTAATTCGATGTTTAAAGTTTTCAGTTTATTCCTGGAGATAAGCCATTTTTCCCTATGCTATGAATTTTTATACAGCTGGCCTGAGAAGAACAGGTGTAGTTTTTCTTTAAGACACTACTACAACTTCCTATGGGTCAAGTTCTGCCCTCCAATAGGGCTCCCACTGGAAATTCTGAAAGCTGTGCGTGTATTTGAAGGCAAAATCTGGCCAAGTCTTGGGACACTCTTGCACCTTGCCAGGTTTTCTATCACAGGGTCCAGTTCCATACCTTTTATGCATGTTAAACATTTATTAATGCAAGTAGCCCCTCTGAAGCCAGTGGGACTCCTGGCAAAATACTGCTCAACATGCATAAGGGTTGCATGATGTACCAATTTCTTTACCATGAGTTTCACAGTAAGTGGCGTATTTTGAATTGTACATAACTGGTTAAGCAAAAAAAAAAATCACACATTCGGGATCATTAAGGGAAAAAAGAGTTAGGTAGGTCAAACTTGACAGGGACCACAATCATATCATACAGCTTTAAAATTAAAAAATAAGACTTTGTAGAGAGATCTGTCTGGGAAACAGAATAAATATGCTTGGATAGTAATATACAGTTTAATCCACTCATGAATAAAGATGCCTGAAATTCATTTGTAGTTTGGCCACTCATGAGTTATCAGGTTTTTAACTTTTTTTTGGAGAAATGAATCATCTTAGTCCAACTCATCATCATCAAATACAAATTATTAAAATAAGACATGGACAACTGCAATCCTTTAGGTTTACATGCATCTTGAATGAAATCCAATACTACAGTCTAGAGAGGGGATATGACGGCTTTAAATATACAGAAACAGAATGCTTAAAAAGAGCACTTACTTGCCAATCCTTTTTCACAGTTCTTCGTGACTGAATTTGTTCTGCATGCCTTATAACTGCGGGTTGATTCACTTGCACTCTTGAGATCGAGCCAAGGTCTAGGAAGAAGACTCCCATTAATTTTAGTGTATTTTTAATATATGTTAATGGTATTTTAAAAGGAAAGGTCCTTATAATTCAAGTCCTTTGAAGGTAGCTTTGGACTCGTGTGCCCCTTTAAGGACTTAAAGGCCTTTCACCAATGCAAAATATTAAAAACCCCTTCAGCATGACACTTTGTCAACACTTATTCAAGGGAAGGGTCTGTGAATCAGATGTATATACTGGCTTTTTGTTTCCTTTTAAAACTTCTGAGTTACCGGTAATTTAATGGCATTGAAGGATGGCAGATTGCTAGTCCTGGACTCTGAAATCTTCTATGCCTTTAAGAAGTACAGCAGAGAAAATGGCAGTTCAGTTTCCTCACACTGCCCACCAGTGTGCTTCACTAACCTCTGACTTGTCCCTTGAGGGGCAAGATCATGCCTGTTCAACCTTTGGCTGCTCTGCTCGGGCTGCCAGTTATAACCAATTGTGATGTGGACACTTGTCTCCTGGTATCTATGCTTCTGCCATCACCTTTCACCAAAGCTACCACACAGCTCCTGTGATGGTAAGGAGTTTGGGTCACTATTGTCCTAGGCGAATTTCAACTAGCAGCCTACAGATCAGGCCCTGTATTCACCAGTTTCCAGAATCATCCATTCTTTGAAAAAAACACACACATGCAAATTGACTCTCTCAAAACCTATGAGATGCTGCATACTTCCTAAGAGGTGCTAAGCACTTTCAGCCTTTAAGGAAATTGAAGGCAGAACATTCAAAAGTGGGTACCGATTTGGATGTTAGGTGCTGGGCATCCACAAACTGCAAGTGAAGTCAACAGGAGCTGCGGCTTCTTCTCAACTCTAATAGTCAGGCCTAAGGTGTTCCAAGCTGAGCACCAAAAATTGGAGGCACTCAAAATGAACATCCGCTTTTGAAAACAGGCTAAATAGCAAATGAGAGCTGAGGACACTCAGCACATTCCAGGATTAGGCCTTCTACATCTTCAGCTTTGAAACTTTCATTGGCATGACAATGCAAATGTTTTAATTTGAATTAATGTTCACTTGTGTACATATCCTCTTGATCAAATAATGAGTCAATGATGAAACTAAAGGCAGATGGATATAAGCAAAGAAAAATATTCCATAAATCTATGGTCAGTTAAACTCCAATTAGTTCTTCCTAAATATCTCTTGACCAGGTAATTAAGCCCTGTGGTCACTCTGAAGACAACTTACCTATGGATAGTGCAAAGATTCAAGGATAAGATTTCCAAAAGTGACTAGTGATTCCGAGTGCCTCCATTTTTTAAAGCCCAAATGGAGGTACCTTGAAGGGGCTTAATTTTTCAGGAGGTGGGTGCTCTGCACTTTCTGAAAAATCAGGTCCCTTTTAAGGGTCTTAAGTTGAACACCCAACAGCTGAGGCAACCAAAAATCACTAAGCACCTTTGCAAAAAGCGACAAAGAGTCCTGTGGCACCTTATAGACTAACACATGCGTCTGACCAAGTGGGTATTCACCCACGAAAGCTTATGTTCCAATACTTCTGTTAGTCTATAAGGTGCCGCAAGACTCTTTGTCACTTTTTACTGATCCAGACTAACACGGCTACACCTCTGATACTAAGCGCCTTCGGAAACCTTGGCCCAAGTCTTTTTCCTCATTGGACTCTAGGGGTGACGATGACCAGCTAACACATTTTTAAAGTTGTTAAACCTTGTCTATGTTTGTGTTTAAAATTGTGTTAGATCAAATATATTAGACAATGATTTTTCAGCACAGCCCGTTTTCCTAATTTATATATGACCTGGGACCTTCTGGAAGCTCAAGGAGGAAACAAGTGTGACTGGGAGGTTAAGGGGAGATGTGGTGGGAACACAGAACGAAGGCAAGAAACCAAGGCCTGGTCTATGCTAAAAAGTTAGGTCGACTCAGTTATGTTGCTCAGGGGTGTGAAAAATCCATACCCCTGAGTTATGTAGTTAAGGCAACCTAATCCCCAGTAGAGACAGCACTAGGTCAGTAAAATAATTCTTCCATCGATCTAGAAACTGCCTCTTGAGGAGGGGGATTACCTAAATCGATGGGAGAACCCCTCCCATCAGTGTAGGTAGTGTCTACACTGAAGCGCAACAGCAGCTGTGCCGCTGTAATATTTTAACTGCATTTATCAGCAGAGTAACTGGAGATATCTGTACAAAGCTAATAGCACGCAAAAATTTAACATCCCACCATGCCAACATTTTCTTACTACCATGTATTTATTTACAGATAATTAAACAAGCAACAAAGACATAGAGAAAACACTGGCTGCAAGCAGAGAAATCAAAATGAACCAAGTGTGTCAGATGTAATTCTAGAGAACAAATGATCATTTACAAATTTGTAACATTTCCATCAAGACTGTAGCAGCTTTCACCATACACATCCACTTATGCTTTAAAATCAGAGAGGAAGGAACTCATGTAATTGCAAACACATTTTATAACAGAAGAACCTCAATGATTCTGCATTGGCTAAGTCAAAAACCTGCACATTCTGTTTCAAAGGAACAGCACTCTGGTCTCGCCCCACATCTCTGAAAACATCGGAAAGTGCTATAGCTTATATGTTCTTATAGCCTGGGGTTGGTGGTAGAATTTTCACCCCTTTAAGAATTTTTGACAAATGAAATGCAACTGGAAGACCTTTGAACATGCACATATAAACAGTTTAACTATAAGGTAGCTGATCCCTTAGGGCTTGTACACACTAGCACTTACTTGGGTATAACTTTAAGTCTCTCGGGGTGTGGAAAAGCCACCCCTCTGAGCAATATAAGTTACACTGACTTAAGTGCCGGTGTGGACAGCGCTATGTCAACAGGAGAAGCTCTCCCGCCAACTGGAGCACCCACGGGAAAAAAATAGTGGGTGCTCAGCACTCACCAGCCACAGCTGATCGGCAGTGCCCCCAGTTGATCAGCGGTGCCCCCAAACAGCTGATCGACGGCTGAAGGAGGGCAGAGAGCAGTGAGCAGGTAGGGGCCTCAGGGAGGGGGTGGGGTGGGAAGAGGCAGAGCGAGAGCAGGGCATTGGGGGAGGGGATGGAGTGGGGGCGGGGCCTAGGGACAAAGCGGGAGTGGAGCACCCCCGGGGAAAAGAAAAACTCAGTGCCTATGGATGGGAGAGCTCTCTGCACTAGCAGCGCTACAAGGGTGCAGCTACATCGGCACAAGCAGTGCTGCTGCTGTAGCAATTCTAGTGATGTTGAGATCCTGAAGTGATCAGTGTTCCCAGAAACCATTATATACAATGTTTGACTTAGTCTACAGAGAGGAATTAAAACACGGATCTGTGTCAGAGCTGTGATTCCCCTCCTATGTGCCTAGTATACAGGCAGAATCATTAGACCTTGCTGCAATTTATCAAGACTCCTGATAACTTTAGTACACCTCTACCCCAATATAACGCTGTCCTCGGGAGCCAAAATATCTTACCGCATTATAGGTGAAACCACGTTATATCGAACTTGCTTTCATCTGCCGGAGTGCGCAGCCCCCCCCCTCGGAGCACTGCTTTACCACGTTATATCCGAATTCGTGTTATATCGGGTCGCGTTATATCAGGGTAGAGGTGTACCTACTGGGGGCAGCATGACCTTTCAATCCCTTTGGAAGATTTGATCAATTATTTTAGTAGCTCAGTACCTCGTCTGAAATGCTTTACTTCTTCTCTAATAAGACCTACTGTCCACAGTTACTCTGGCACTGGACAGCAAACAGTGAAGAGTTCCCTTTGTTCATAATGTCCTGATTCTTTCCAGACTCACTCACTGTGTTCAAGGCTATGAAAGACAATTGAGTTGATCTGTCAGAAAATTAACTTTGTATCACTTCTTCATGGAGCTAAAAAGTCTGTCGTAACACGTGACTGCTTGTACAGAATATGGAAAGTAGGCAGAAGAGGAAGGATTGGAATGTTAAATCCAATTTGTTACAAATCGGTAATTCTTTCCTTTTGTGCTATCCTATGCCATAAACCTAAATCTGACTGAGTGTGAGTCTACACAGCCAAAGCTGTGCACAGGTTAGCCTACCAAAGTGACACAATAGCAGTGAGGACAGCGCAGCACAGACCTCAGAGTGGGCTAGTGAGCCAAGTACATACCCAGGGACCATGCAGAACTTGTGCTACCCACACTGCATGGTCTTCACGACTGTTATCTACACTAGCTGGATTCAAGCACGCTTGTGTCAGCTAGCCTGCATACCGCTTTTGCTGTGTAGACAAACCTTCGGGGGGTAAGAAGAAACTTCCCCTGTGGGCAAGTTATTCCATTATTATCCACTTTGGAGTCTTTAGCAACTTCCTCCGATGCATCTGATACTGGGCATTCTTAGGGACATAATACTGTACTACTGTGGTCCCCAACCTCTTTGTGGCCAGTAGCACATTCATGTTTTCAGAAGAGTGTGGCAGGTGCCAACAATTTTTCAAGACTTATTTTGTATTTGTACATTAAATAATTTGAAAAACATCATATTTAATATTACATAATATATGAATCCATAAGATAAAAAGGGTAATTTTACATGTAAAAGGTATTAATTAAATTATTCGGCAATTACTCTTTCACCTTACCATGTGAATTTGCTCTTTTTTATCTACCTGTAAGAAAAATTAAGGAGTTTTTACAAAATAAATATCATAAACAGTTTTAATCTTATTTATTTTTAAAAAGTAAAATGTTGAACTGCTGGTCCAAATATATTTATTATTCTTACTTTAACATAGAATGAAGCCTGCAGCCCCGGAGTTCTCTGTCCCCGGCAGGTGCAGGGCCATGGTTTCTCTCCGGCTTAAGCTGCGGCCCTGTGCCTGCCGGGGACCGAGAACTCCGGCGCCCACAGCCTGCAGCCCTGGAGAAGCCGAAGAGGGAGAGAAGCCATGGCCCCGCGCCTGCTGGGGACAGAGAACTCCGGCGCCTGCAGCCTGCAGCCCTGGAGAAGCCGGAGAGGGAGAGAAGCCATGGCCCCGCGCCTGCTGGGGACAGAGAACTCCGGCGCCTGCAGCCTGCAGCCCTGGAGAAGCCGGAGAGAAGCCACAGCCCCGGGCCTGCCAGGGACAGAGAACTCCGGCGCCCACAGCCTGCAGCCCTGGAGTTCTCTGTCCCCAACAGGCGCGGGGCCATGGCTTCTCTCCCCTGCTGGGCACACATAAATGCCCCGCGGGCACCACGTTGGGGACCACTGCTGTACTAGATGATCTAATCTGGTTATGGCAGTTCATATGGTCCTAGTTAACCCATTGGTCAAAGCTACTGAGGAACTCTGGAAGGGAGAATCACAGACATATATTTGAGGAAGTAACACGCACGTTAACAGATATATTTGGCTTAAACAAAAGACACAACTGAGTCTGTGCCATTCGAGAGATGGCTGGACAACTGGGGAAAACCAACTATCCCACTAAGGGATTCTTCTGTTAACTCAACTTACGTTTTCAGTTTTCCCATTCAATACCCTCTTAAAAACTCATCTGTTCAATATTAATGATCATTACTACTACAACACCGAAAAAGCATGCCAGAACAAATAAAACAAGAGCCCAGATTTTTACAGATTACAGTGCTGAGCAGAGCAATGCCTAAATACCTTTAAAAATCTGGACCAAAATCCCTGCCAAGAAGAATTTACAATGTAATATTAGACGTGTGAGGGTAACAAAAAATTGTAAGGGATGTGGTGTGGAAGGACAAAGGTTATGGTAATAAGCAGGAGCAGATGGAGTCTCCAATGCAGCACAGATCTTTTCTTCAAGCACACATCTCTATTAATTAAGAAGGGGATGGGGAAGAGAAAAATAAATAAATATGTATCAGCATAATCATCTCTAAATAGATTTTCAAAGTTTCCCATGTGGGATCTTACCAGACCTTTAAACATAAATGTCTTTATTCAGAAAAAAAATCAGTCTCAATCCTAACTTATGTCTATTAAAATTCAGAACATAACCATTATTTTAAACAGAACTGTTTGCCTTGGATTTTTCCCCCCCACTTTATAATTTAGAGAGTCTGGCTAGGGAAAACTATATTTAATTAGGCTCATTAACCTTGCAGTGTGAACACTCCTTTTTTTTTTTTTTAAATAAGTCATCTGCTAGTCATCTGCATAGTCATGTGGCTTCAGGGATAAAAGCAATTAAAGCAGATACATTACAGCTAATTAGCCAATATTCTGTAATCACACTCTTAAAGTTTACTTTTTCCTCTGAAGACATCTGAAAACCTTCAAAACTGTAGTTAAAGTTTTAACAGGAAAACCATTCTCTTTTGAATTGGTAACACAAATCCAATAATACTAAGCTTTTCCATCAGTAACAAATAAATAAAAAAATCTGCTTCAATACATAACCTTATAAATACCCAATCTACATAACCTACTCTTTTTTTAATGCAGATTTGCTCCTGACCAAAAGTTGGACTTGTATTTAATCCCTTTGAACAGCTAAATTGAATGCTTAAAAATAAAAAAAAAATTTTTAAAGATAGTGTTTGCATTTTTAGTGGTAAAGTGAGAAATTCAACTAAACATAGTCCAAATCCACCCTCATTTACATAGGCCTAATGAGTTAAATGGAACTACAAATGTAAGTAACAGCTCAAGGATCAAATCTCATAATGGAATGTGTTAAGTTGGTTACCACGTAAAGTGGGTTTTGAGGTTTGATTTTCTGAGTTAGAAACTATAATCATGTGAGACATTTTGGGTATCACCCAAACCAGTAAGGGGTTCTGTCACTACATACATTGTAACTCTGGGGGCCTTTGTGCTGTGCGGCGGTTGTTCAAATTTCTGAAACCAGCGTTACTTTTGGCAGGGTGACACTAACAACTCTTCCAATCCCAGGTCTCCCCAAATATGCCCATTGCAAGTTCTTAATTACCAAACACTCAGACTGTCACCCTTTGGTTCGTCATCCCTGAAGGCATGAAGCCAGCCCCTCAGTTACCAGCTCACTTTGGCACACACGCTCTACACAGTTTGCACAAAAGACACCCGCTTGAGATAAAAATAAACAAAGTCCATTTAACAGAAAAACCACAGATCCAAGGATGAAATAGCAAAGGAAAGCAAACATATACAAGTTACACAGAAAACTAACATAAAGATGCAACCTTTCTGATTAGATACAATTCCCCTTCCTAAGAAGTGTTACCTATTACCTTAAAACAGTTTCTTAGCCTACCCCCTAGCTATACAAAGGACTCAGGGCTTGTCTACACTGGCACTTTACAACACTGCAACTTTCACGCTGGGGGGAGGGGGGAAAATACCCCCACCCCCTCCAAGCACTTCAAGTTTCAGCACTGTAACGTGCCAGTATAGACAGTGCCCAGCTCCCAGCGCTGGTAGCTACTCCCCTCGTGGAGGTGGGTTTTTTAGAGCGCTGGGACTACGCGACTACACAAGCCACGTAAAAGCACTGCCACGGCAGCGCTTTAGCGTTGCCAGTGTAGACTAGCCCTCAGCATTCATGGACAGCCTGGAAACTAACCCCCAAGCTCTAGATACTCTTCAGTTCAAACCCCTTCATTTTAAAAGGGGTTTGAATTTTGTTTCCACCTCAGTCACTAAAGATTTAAAGTGGGGACAACTCCTTCCTTTCTTAGTTCCTGAAGATTGGGGTTTTCTTTTCAATTTCAAGCTGTTCCCATTTGCTCTGGTGGTTCCTTACTGTTTTTTCCTGGCCTGGACCAGGGGCTAGGTGCTCAAAGCCAGTCTGGTTTGGTTGGGGAGGCAGCCCCACTCCATGCCTGATTGCTTCACTGCCCTGCTGCGAGGTGATGCTGAAGTTGCACTACAGTTAAATTTTTGTATATAGATAGATAAGATAGATACACACACACACACACACCCTTCATAACTGTATCCTATATGCTTATCTCATGATTAAGTTTTATGTATTACAAGCTTTCATACAAAATAATATAGTATGCAATCAGTTGGTTTAACTGCTTATTTTGCGGGGGGTTAAACCTTCTGTTCTCTTGTTCAGATGGCTGGCTTGTCACATCATGGTAATACAGTGGTCCTTGCTCCCCATGCTAGGCTTCCAGTAGGGCTGCAGTTGTCTCTGTCCTTCCATGGCCCCAGTCTAACTGGATCCACGCAGGTGACCCTCGCGCACACAGACAACCCCATTGACCTCAAGGGGACGCTGCATAGTTGCAAAGATCCACCTACTCAAATCCAATTATTATCAGGCATGTTAGGAATGTGCAAGAGCTCCTGTATTACACACAATCACACAAATTACTTTCCATGAGTCAAATCAATTAGTTCTAAAATTAGAGCTGGTCAAAAACATTTTAAACAACTCTCAACAAAATTTTAAGTTGTCAGTTTTGCAAGGTTTTTTTTTTCACATTACCTAAAAACCTGGTGGAGGGAGGGGAGGAGGTTGGTGAACAAAAATGTTGATAATGGTTTTTACAAAAATGTCTTTGAGAAACTGCGCACACAGAGTTGGAACTACAGTACATGAAATTTTTCACAACACTTTCAGCTAAACCACGGTTGAAGCTGTTTGTTTTTTCCAGAAAGGCCATTTTTAAAAAAAAACACTAGTTAAAAATTGTCCACCAACTCAACCTAAGAGTATTTTTACAAATATTTTCATTCTTTCTCCTAGAGGTGGGGAGAGCAGTGCTAGGTGGAGGAATAACCCTGGGCAATGTGGAGTCCCACATTTCTCCCAATGCACAGAGAAGCATGAGTCACTGTAAAGACGCACACATGTAAAGAATATGATCAGGAAACAGGTATGGAAACCTAAATAAAATTACATTAAACAAATGTCAAGGTTGCAAAGTCGAGCACCTACAAGTTATGAAATGCCAAAATTAAGATTGCCTGTGCTCTGAACTCCCCTTTTCCCTGCCCCCAGCTCCTCTCCCATCCTCTCTCAAGCTCCTTCCCCTGTCCCCCAACGCTGCATCTTTTCATCCTCCCCCCTTGCCCATTCCCCCCCCCCATCTGCATTCCAGTTAGGTTGCATCCTCCTACTCTACCATGCTACCTTGATGCCAACAGAAGGCACATTGAGCGCACAAGAGACAGTACTGTGAATCTGAAGAAATCAAAAATCATGAGTTGGCCCCCAAAAGTTTGGCCAAAAAAATTATGATTTTAAACAAAAATATTATTTTTTTGCAGTCTGTCCTTTGACTTTTGAACTCCCCCTGCCCCTCCCCAGTGTGTGTCGGACAATCAGTGGTGCCCACTCTTCCAACTGTATTGGGTAAGGTGACTATGGCCCTTGCTTCACGATCTCTCACCCCCACATCTGCCCGTCCATCTGCCCAGCATTAATCCTGTCCCTCAATGCCTCCTCTACCCCCAATTCAATCTTTCCCCTCAGTTCAGCCTCCCTACTCCATCAGACCTCAAAACCCTCAGTTCAGCCCCGCCCCCAGAAACCTCCACCATCAGTTCAGCAGTTCCCACCCCACTCAGTTCAGCCCCCTCAGGCAACCTTAATAGTCAGGGCTCTACACCAGGGGTGGGCAAACTTTTTGGCCCAAGGACCACACCTGGGTGGAAAAATTGCATGCAGGAACATGAATGTAGGGCTGGGGCAGGGGTGCAGTGTGCAGGAAGGGGCTCAGGGCAAGGGGTTGGGGTGCAAGAGGGGTGAGGGGGTGCAGGAGGGGGATGAGGGCAGAGGGTTGGGGTGCAGGGTACAGGAGGGATGCATAGTACAGGAGGGGGCTCAGGGCAGGGGGTTGGAGTGCAGGAGGGGTGCAGGCTACAGGAGAGGTGCAGGGGGGCTCAGGGGGTTGGGGCACTGGCTCCATGCCGCTCCCAGGAGCGGCTGGCACCATGTCCCTGCAGCTCCTGGGGGTGGGGAGGGCAGATGGCTCCGCGCGCTGCCCTCACCTGTGGGTACTTCCCTCGAAGCTCCCATTGGCCGCGGTTCCCCATTCCTAGCCAATGGGAGCTGCGGGGGGTGGTGCCTACAAGTGAGGGCAGCGCGCAGAGCCGACTCCCTCTCCCAGGGACCACAGGGACGTGGTGCCGGCCTCTTCCTGGAATGGCACGGGGCCTGCAGCGCGATGGGGGTGGCAATCCTGTGGGCCGGACCAAAGCCCTGACAGGTTGGATCTGGCTCGCGGCCCGTAGTTTGACCACCCCTGCTCTACACAAACTAGCTGCATCTCTGGTTTTAAGCATCCTTCTTTTTATCTTCTGTCTATAACGGGGCGTCCCTTCTTCCTCTGATGAGGCTACCTCACATGAAAATCCCTCTGGGAGGATTATGATAAACTTCCTGGTGGAAAGTCTGTATATCAGTTTGCTAACCCCACAGTGAAACCAAATGAGGCAAGAGGGGAATGCTAGAGGCATGCATTACAAAAGTCACTCCTCTGGAGAGAATTCTTTCCAGCAAAAGTCTATTTTATTCATCTGATACAGTCGTAGCCTGTGGCACACCAAAACAGACCAATGGCCTATCAAATCCACTATCCTGTTTCCAGTAGTCTATACCTGGTGCTTCAAAGGAAAGTGGTAAAACACGCAGACTAAGCACCTGGTCAGGGCATCTTTGGAAGCAGTGTGGGAGGGGGCAGATTCCTTCCTCCCTGGATTCCTGTGACAATCAGTTTATACATAAATACAGGAGATTTATTCCCCAATCTCAGCATGTATAGCTACAAATGGTGTAGATTGTAAAATCCTCTAGCCCTTTTCAAAATCTGCCTTCAGTATGTGACTCTTGTGGCGAGCTAATTTCACAGGCTGACTGTATTCTGTATGAAGTGGTATTTCCTTTTATCCGTTCTAACTGCACCTTCCCTTAGTTTTAATCAAATAACTACCTTCTTCTGATATTATGGGACAGTGGGGGAGGGGGCGAGAAGATGGAATTAATTATTTTTAATGCTTTATTTTACAGAAAATAAGGAATGTAAAATTGCAATAAACAAAGAGTGATTATATCATATGACACGAGTTGAGGACAACAGTCTCACTTTCATTTATGGAAAAGATAGGCATGCTATAATCCTGGCATCTTATAAGACATTCTAGATGTACAAGTGACATGTTTTAGCATAGAAGAGAAGAGAAAGGAAGAAATCAAATGGAATAATCTTTTAAATCTTTTAAAATTCTTTGTAAATATATTTGACCACTAGGTGTCTACCAGAAAACTTGAATCGCCATCCAACAATTGTGTGCAGCAAGCATTACCGGGTAGGCATGAGGCAAATGCTTTGCACTGCCACTGAAAAGACATTAGCACAAGCTAGCTAAGCCCTTAGAATACCTGCTGAGCCCTCCCATTTTGCATGGGTCTAGTAGAAAAGGTTTGTAACATGGGCAGCTGCCAACATAGCAAAGCCATGAAAATGGCAGAAATGTAAACGTTCAAAGTGTCTTTATTTTAATGCTTCTGACTCTGATATGAAAAACTTTCAAGTGATCTGACCAAATTCATTCTCTGCATTCCCCAGTGTAAATATGTCATTGACAGTTAAATCACTGCCTCTTGAGAATCCATTGGTGTCCTCAGCTGCTTGTTTGCATGCTCTGTCCACACAATGCACTTTATTTTAATTGACTCTTTCTGCTTGAAGTTTATTTTACATCTAAAGAATTAATACATACAGGACCTAAGCAATCCAAAAATATTTAAAACAGTAGCTCTCCAAAGTTTTTAAAAAGAGCATTTGATTTTTTTTATTATTATTATTATTATTATATTTCATTTTATTTTATTTTTGCCCAATTTGGAACACCTTGGGCCTGTTTTTTTTTTTTTAGAAATGCTGAGCACCCATAAGTCCAACAGAAGTTAATGGGAGCTGCAGATGCTCAGAAAATCTGGCCCGAGGTGTCTCAGATTTGACTCCCAAACACTAAGGCACCTTAACATTTGGGACACAGTCTATGTCACTCCATAAGGAAAGTTTTACTTAACTAAAAAAAAAAAAAAACACAATAGACCTGATATATTAATATTCTTTAAGAAATGGTTTTAAAACATTCTTCCAATATGCAGGCAGGAACACCTCTAACATTATTTTACATTTTAAATGGCACCATTGATCCTGATGGATCCCACAGTGGTTTCCATACTATAATCTTGCACTCAAAATAAGTCAAGGAGGAGAGCTGTTTTGGAGAGGGAATACTTGCTATTGAAATGTTTTGAACACACTTGAATGTGCATTACAGAATGAGTGGTAATAATAAATTTATGTAGTGCTTTTCTGCTGTAGATTTCAAAGTACTTTACAAATCATTATTTTGGAGTTTTGTTGTAGAAGGTAGAAACCAAGGTATAGAACGGTTAAGTGACTTGGCCAACGTCATGCAGCAACTCATGAACTCAGCCAGAAATAAAAACCAGGTGCCTCTGAGTTAGTCCCATAACCTATCCACCAGACAATACCTCCATTATATTCACTTAGATATATGGATCTATTTGAGGACAATTTACTGAGAGGGATACAATCTGCTTTGCCTGGTAACATCATAGGATTCTACATAAACACTTCATAGTGAACCACATAGGTGATCACTATATAAGATGTGAACACTAAAGTAAGTGTTTTAAAAAAAAAACAAAAAAACCCATGCAATCTGCATGAATAAGGTTTGCAGATACTCTCCAGTATGATGGTATGAGTCAAACACTGAATACTATCATACATATGCCAGCAAAAAGATGCCTTTCAGATAGGGACACTTAAGGGTCACTTCAGGTTACCCCAGATCATACACTAGATCAGTGGTTCTCAACCAGGGATACATAATACCCCTGGAAGTACACAGAGATCTTCAAGGGGGCAGGGGCAGAAGGTTTGTATAATTTTTGTTGATGTCCAGAACGGGTTCAAGCCCTGCCCTCCCTCTCCCACCCCCACCTAAGGCTCTGGGAGGGAGTTTGGGTGCGGGCTCTGGGCTGGGTAAAGGGATTGGGGTGCGAGAGAGGGTGAGGGGTGCGGCGCTTACCTCAGGCAGCTCCAAAAAGTGACCTGCAGCAGCAGACCTGGCAGCAGCTCCTAGGCAGGGAGCCGGGGGATCTCTGCATGCCACTGCCCGCAGGCACTGCCCCTGCAGCTCCCTTTAGCCTCAGTTCCCTGCCAATGGGAGATGCGGAGTCGGTGCTTGGGGCGGGGGCAGCATGCAGAGACAAACCCCCCTCCCAGGGCCACAGGGACATGCCGGCCGCTTCCAGGAGTGGCGCGGAGTGAGGGTGGGCAAGAAGCCGCCTTAGCCCCGCTGTGCTGCCAGTGGTGGTGGCCGGGGGCCCCCTGGGGCCTTTCAAATTGCCTGAAGGCAGCAGGCAGGGCCAGGAGACACTCTAGGTGAGGCACGTGAGGGCGGCAGGCAGGGATGGGGGAGAGACCTGGCCCCGAACATTGGTGGAGCTGTGCCCCCGGGCCCTGAATATTCCTGGAGCACAGGCACCATGGGCCCATATAACTCGCCACCCCTGCCGGGGGTACATCAACTAATCTAGATATTTGCCTAGTTTTGCAATAGGCTACATAAAATGCACTAGCAAATTCAGTACAAACTAAAATTTCATACAATGACTTTTTTATACTACTTTATATACTATACACTGAAGTGTAAGTACAATATTTATATTCCAACTGATTTATTTTATAATTATGTGGTAAAAATGAGAAAGTAAGCTATTTTTCAGTAATAGTGTGCTGTGACACTTTTGTATTTTTATGTCTGATTTTTGTAAGCAAGTAGTTTTTAAGTGAGGTACAACTTGTGGGTACGCAAGACAAATCAGATTCCTGAAAGGGGTGCAGTAGTCTAGAAAGCTTGAGAGCTGCTGCACTAGATCACAGTACCTCAGCAGCTTGCTTGTAGGAAATGCAACATTTCAAAGACATGGAAACAAAAGATGTCCTTTTGGTTAAAGATAATGTAATGGAGGACAAAATAATTTTTTTTTACCAGAAATCTTGTGGGAAACTCAGAATCAGTCCAGGTGGGGAAAATAATTGCTTTCACTCCAGGAAGAAAAAAAGGAATGTACAGAGAAAGGTGAATCCCTTGATTCACACATGAGGATGCAATGAGTAGAAAAACATCCCATTCTCCCACCACCCAATAAGGATGGTGAAAGGAACAGAGAAAACATTGATTCAGTCAGAACCCTAGAGTCACAAAACAATCAGGGCAGGGAGTCCTGCCTTGTTTTTGTGGCACTGTTGGCATTTGCCTAAAGCTGCTTGGAATAGCAGTGGTGACAACTCCTGAAATGTTTTTATAAATCTTGCCCTACTGGGGTATTACTTAAAGCCTCGGGTTCTGGAGATAGGTGATTACAAGTGAATCTCACCATTAATTTAACAACAAAATATATTTCTAGCCCTCATGGTTATGGAGAAAAGCTTGACAATGTGACCCACGATTAGCCTAAAGGCTAAAGAACAAGTAAAATAAGAATAACCCATATTTTTTAAGCCAATCTCATGATGTCAGGGACCCTGACTCAGGATATTTGAAATTTTGAGGTTGTCAATACTGAAATAGTGTGAAAATCTGTTTTATAAACACATCCTTGGATTATAAACCACCAGGTTTGGAATCAGCCCCTTCATAGTGCTTTATTGGTCTCTGTTTGTGAGCAGTTGCACCCTTGGACTTTTGTTTTCACAAATGTTTATGGACAACAAATATTGGGCCATGACCCCACATTTGTTTAACCAAGAAAATAATGTTTCAGAAGAAAGCAGTTCATAAAAGTAAGGTCAACCGTGTGGCACAGATGACTAATCACTAAGTTCAAAGACCAAATTCCAAATACTTAATCATCAAAACCTTGAATGATCCATAGGTGAAATATGCTCATAAAAGCTACTCAACAATTTTACATAATACAAAAACTCATTTAAAACTGTGATCTCCTCTCAGACAGTGCAGCAGCAGGATAATTCATCATATAAGTTAGCAAGTAATAGTTCAAACAGATAGAGCCAACCCCAAGAAGACAATTCCATTGCACGACAACTTTCGAACCTTGGAACAAAAAGAAAAACTTTCAAACGGTTTCACAGAAGTGAAACTGGGAGTGTGTAAGCCATACCCCAGGCCAGTACCCGAGCCACCCAGCTAGAGAGAGCCTCTCATTCTCTGTCCTTCCTGATGAAAGTTTTGTGGAAATTGACATGTTCCCACCTTGATACTAACTGTTCTGGAGGGGTCCAAATGTTATGTTGTTGGGTCACAGCTGGCCCGTGCTGACTTCTCTACAGCTGCTGTCCAGGAGGCATAGATCTACCAGCAGCAACAACAAAACCTGGGAGTCCCATTATTACTTCTGCACACACATCCCTTCCCTGAAGGCTCAGGCAGGGTTTGGGGAGGATAAGATCCTTAGCGCCCCAGTGGGCTGTTGACAGCTTCACCTCCACTGGGGAGTCCGTGCTGTCCCCTAGGCACCTGAACGCTGGACAATGTCTTGACTCCCTCCGTGTGTCTGCTGCACGCCCCCGCCCCCCCCTCCCCTCCATTACACGTGCAGGCTGCTCAGCGGGAGCGATCAGCTGCTGCCCCTTACCCAGCTCTGTGCCCGGGTTTCTAGCCGACATGATCAGCACCAGCAGCAGCAGCAGCCCCCCGGCCTGAGTGCGGTACTTCCTGGGTACGCCCCTGCTGAGCCCTTTGCTCCCTCCCCTCGCACGGCGGGCAGGAAACAAGGATCCCGGGCTGGGCGGCTCTTTCGTTCCCCCGCCCAGGCTGGGAGGGGCTTGGTGCTCTAGCTGCGCGCTTCCCGCCAAACTCAGATCAGACCCTTCCTGCGCGGCAGGAGAGTCTGGGGAAGTCGCGCTCCCCAGTAACAGGCCACCCTTGCATTGCTGGCTGCGGGCAGGGACAGCCCATTAGCTCCTTCCCCGCCTTCATTATGCACTCGTGCGTTGCTGTCGGCACGGGAGGCAACCACTGCATCTTCCCCCCCTGCACAATCACACATTGCTGTATATACCTCAGGGGACATAAGCCACTGCCCCGGCACAATTATACCTCGCACTCTCCACCCCGGGGATGCTGACAGGCTCCCTCAACGAGTGAAACCCTGAATTGTTGTCGGCTGGTAGGGAATGCTGCCTGGTGCCTCTTTAAATTGGTTCAGGTGTTTCTGATAAGGGCAACACCGTATTAGGCTTCTGTTGGAAGAAGGCACTGTATAGAGCTTGGGTAGTTTTAGTTAAAACACTGCAGCTAGAACATGAATTTTTTTCACATAAAAATAGATTTTGTGTGTGTGTGTGTGTGGCCTCTCTTTTCACAGCTGGTGAAATGCGTTTTTTATTTACAGCCTTGAATTAAAGAAAAGCCATCACTCACAGCTAACCCAGCTTCTGGAATTTTCCAGACTTTAGTCTTCAGTATAAACAGCCCACAAAAAAAAAATCTAGCTTCAGCAACATACTTTCTCTTCCTCATAATAAATCACAGCTAATTGTGTTTCCCTTCCTGATAAAATCTATTTTCAGTTTGTGTATGTGGTGCTTTGTACATCAGGGGAACACCCAGCACCAGGGCCAGCTCCAGGGTTTCTGCTGCCCCAAGCTGGTAAGAAAAAAAAAAAAAAAAGCCGCGGCAGCGCTATGGCACCGCTCCACTCTTCGGCGGCAATTCGGCAGCAGGTCCTTCGCTCCGAGAGAGACTGAGGGACCCACCCTGGAATTGCCACCAAAGACCTGGCTGTGCCACCCCAATAGCAGCCATAGTGCCACCCCTTTGTATTGGCCACCCCAAGCATCTGCTTCTTTAGCTGGTGCCTGGAGCCAGCCCTGCCCAGCACCCCCATGTTCATCCTTGTAAAATAATTGTGTGGTATCCAATGCAGTTTGTCAAGTCAGGTGTCTCCAGAAGGCTCATGATGCACTGAGCATTGTTGTTACAGTAATGTTATAGTAAGGTTATAGGCTATAATTTCATGTACATAGTTATGAGGCTGAAAATGTATCCTCATGCCTTAAAATAAGCCCAAGCAAAAACTCTCCTAGAGCAGAGAGATAGTTCATACCTCATCAGGGCAGGTATGGGACAAACCCAGCCCAGCATCACAGGAACAAAGGACACTGGCCTAGGCAGCAACAAAAGGATCTGTTGGACTCTCCAGTGAGTCATCCCCCTTCCTTGGGCCGGTTTGGGACTGCGATGAGGTAACGCTCACCTGATGCTGAAAGAGTGGGGGGGTAGGGAGCAAAGCCAAGAGAGAAGAACGAACATGATAAAAGGAAGAGATTTGCTAGGCTCTCTCTCTCTCACCTCCATCTACAGCCACCACACCAAGCCACTGAAGCACTGATCAAAGCGGAGAGCCTATCTAAAGGACAATCAGCCAGCCCATGATGAGAAGCATCTAAGTTTGTAAGGGTACTGAAAATGTTAAGAGAAGCTTAGAATGCATTTTGCTTTTATTTCATTTGACCAAATCTGACTTATGTTTTGACTTATAATCACTTAAAATCTATCTTTCATAGTTAATAAGCAGTGCATTTGATTTAAAGCGTGCCAGAGACCTCCCTTGGGATAAAAAGCCTGGTACATATCAATTTATTTGTTAAATTGACAAACTCATAAAAGCTTGCAGCATCCAGTAGGCATAACTGGACACTGCAAGATGGAGGTTCCTAAGGTTGTGTCTGGAACTGGAGATATTGGCTAGTGTCATTCAGTTGCACAATCCAAGGAGCAGCTTACATGCCAGAGGCTGTGTGTGAACAGCCCAGGAGTGGGGGTTCTCTCAGTAGAGCAGGGTAAAGCTGGCTCCCAGAGTCAAGGATTGGAGTGACCTAGCAGATCACCGGTCCAGATAATACCAGAGGGGAACGTCACAGCATACACATTTAAAATTTGTTAGACCTTATTTAACTTCCCTATGCACACATTTTTCAAAGTTTGTAAGAATGTGGTCTCACACCCAAAACCTTTTCATATAAGTTGGCTGTTTTGGCCTCATCCTTCATTCTAGCACCAGAAACTGCAAAATTTCACTTCGATAGATCACTACAAGAGAGCAGGGGTCAGGGCTACAAGATTTTGATACAGCATATAGACTTTGGATAGTATTTTAAGCTATTAGGTAAAGACCAATTTAAAAATTAGATTAAAAAGCAACTAGGTACTTTTCAACACAAACTTCAAGATATGATAGTTGGAATTTAGCTTTTCAAACTAAGGCATGTACCTGATTTTTTCAGAAATGTTGAGAACACAATAGCTCCAATTGATGCTAGAGGAAGCCACCAGGCAGCTGCGTGATTTTTGAAAAAAGGTGAACACCTAAGTAGCTATTGGATGCTCAACTGTTCTGAAAATTAGGCATCGGCTTAAATATGGATTTAGGAGTCTAAAATTAGATTATTCATTTAAGATCTTGGCATTGCCTATTTCTAGTCCTCCACTGCAA
This sequence comes from Mauremys reevesii, assembly GCF_016161935.1. Classification (NCBI taxonomy): domain Eukaryota; kingdom Metazoa; phylum Chordata; order Testudines; family Geoemydidae; genus Mauremys; species Mauremys reevesii. The sequence continues at coordinate 246,831,857 of NC_052623.1, forward strand.
TGAAGTATTACTTTTGTAAAGTCTGTTAAAGTAGGGTCAGATAGTTTTACTATAAATTACATTTGACAGTTACTACTACTTTAAAATATGCAAAGAAAACAAGGAATCATACTATGTTTGACTTATTTTAACTTTTATAAATCCACTTGAACTCTTACCTGCATTCACAAAGTTCACTTTTTAAATTTTCTTTAAATCTTAACAAGTATGATAACGCTACATATCATATTTCTTTTGAAGAATCCATTCTGGTATTTTAAGGACTGCAAGTCTGAACACCAGAAGTACAGGAAACATTTTAAAATCCTCATCCCCATGCCATGAAATTCACATTTTGGTTCACTTTGAATTTATTTGGCAGACTATAACAGCAAGAAGACTGTTTTGTCAAAAGCTATTTCTCTTGAAGCCACATTATTTGATAAATGATGCCTTTATTACCTCTCAGAAAGGAAGAAAGTTGTGGCTATCAGGCTGCTGCACACATGCACTATACAAATGAAAAGTTATACAATATTAAATAAGTGACATTACAAAATTAAGTATGGTAATAACATGGCTTTAATGAAGAAAAATATGGTTTATATTGAAGGAAAAGAAACCTATTTTGTAAGCCAGCTTGGATGACTAAAAGCATGCTCTGTACAAATCCACTGTAAAGGAATATGGTCAGCTTCTGAAACAATTCTGATGTACAACCAAAATATGTTTGCAGTATATACTTCAGATGTTTCAAAAAATGATCTTTTAGAGATTTTAAACTAAGTTTAAAGAATAAAAGATACAAGACTTGTGAAGCAGGGTACCCGTCACCCACTATTCCAGAGACTTTAATATGAAAAAATGCTCGTTCCCTTTTCCTCTTTGCAGAATACTAAAAAAAAATGAATATTAGTAAGAACTGAGCAATAACAAGTGCTCTTCTATTCCATGAACCCAATGTTAACAACAATAAAATATGAGTCTGTTGTCAAGGCATTTTATTTAGACAACTGAAAACAGTTAGATGTTCAGAAGCGGTGTACAATGAAACAGAAAAACCGAACCAAATACTTGAGCACATAATCCCTTCTTTACAACTAAAGCCACATCTGTCAACTTTCAGAAAAAATACTGGTAAAAGCCATTACATTTTTTCTCCATAATAAAGAAAACACTACAATAAATTTAACTGAAATTGGAGAGACTGGATCTTGGCTTGCACACTTCACTCAGACAGTAGGCAGGTGTGCTAAAATATAGCAAAACACTACTACTTGTCTTTTTAGATACTCAGTTCTCTTATGGATACCACCTAGCCAGTTCCAACATATTCTCATCAATTACTGCCCATCTTTGCCTTATGTAGAGAGCGCACTCTGGAAGGCTGCTGCTTATCACCATTTGCTTGATTTAGTCTCTATGTCCATTTGTTGCATAACAGCTGTGATGGTCAAGCCTTAACTTCAGGAGTTGAGCTGTAGATGGAATCTGAATTTTCAGAAGCAAGGTCTTCTGTGGTTAAAATAGGAAAATTATTTTCAAACTTCATCTTAGATACAGAAAATAAAATAACCACCATAGCAGGACCTGAAACCATCTTTAAAATTAAACTTTTCACAAATGTTTCACCATATCCCTTTAAAACAGTTTACAAGATTACACACAGTTCTACTCACTGGTCTATAATTTTCTCATTAGCTTCTTAATTTTTTTTTTTTAAATGTTTGGCTATTTCCACATATTCTCAGGAAACTAGGTTCAGGGATCTTGTGAATTTTGAAAAGCATCAGTAAAGAGCTGACACAGTATCCACATATACTAAAGGAAATGTTATGCAGATTAATCCCTGTGGATTAGTTCTGACACTGTTAGGTGTATTTGAAGTAGATAGTTATCAATACATTACCTAGCTCCTCTTCTGCAGTTCCTGGAAGGCTGACCCTTGCTTTTGCCAGCTCTCCACCCTCCTCTTCTGTGAAAAAAAAAAAACATTTCTTCTAATTTTGTTAATCCTAATCCCCATTCACCTCAGACTCTGATAGAAGATCCCCAGTTATTTTTAAGTGAAAAAAAAAATAGCTCATTTTAAAACTTTGTCTAGTGGTGAGAGGGGCAGGAGGGTTGGCAAACACTTCCAATTACTGGAGAGCTGTTCTGCATGTGGCTAGGCATTTTACTGCTGGTTTTATCAAATTTATTTTTAAAATTCCCTCAATTTTATAATACCACTCTTTGCTTCTCTACTTATGCACACTTGTTTCTGTCTTGTCCTTGCTTAAATTACTGAAAAAAATACAGTGTGTCACGTGTTGTTTGAATCTTATTTTACATTTCTATAACACCAAAGGAAAAAACTCTACATGAGACTATTTTGCTTAGAATATTCACCGAGAAAGTGTTTATTAAATTAGCTTATTGGTTTTAAAAGGTTAATTTTGTAGCTGCAAAAAAGAAACAGCAAGTATTTATTAATTAAATTGAATGGGTCTGATATAGAGATTGTTAAAGGAAAGAAGTTACTCTGCCAGGTCTGACTTTTAACCGGCAACTAGTTGTACAAGATTGACAGGTATCAGAGGGGTTAGTCTGGATCTGTAAAAAGCGACAAAGAGTCCCATGGCACCTTATAGACTAACAGATGTATTGGAGCATAAGTTTTCGTGAGTGAATACCCACTTCGTCAGACGCACAAAGTGGGTATTCACCCATGAAAGATTTTGACAAGTTCTGATGCAACTGAGTTTTACAAAAATACACACAAAGTTCTTACCAGGAACTACACATTTCCAAAGACCGTATGTTTTCCCTACTGTCGTCTGCCACAGTCTTAACGTTCCATCCTCAGAGCCACTAGCATACAACTCTCCATCTGGGCTAAATCTCACACAGTGAATGGGACCAAAGTGTCCTTTGTAAGATTCTATAAGAAATAGTTTTGGCACAGTGTTAAATTTCAAATCTTAGGCAACAAATAAATAGAACTAATAAATTACTGGTGAAGAGGGGAAGGAAAGGAAGAAAGAAGTTTGTTTTGTTTTTTAAATACAGCAGTTTCTCAAAAGGTTGCACATGTATCTTCTCAGACCAAGGAGTACAAGCTACAATTGCACCCCAGTGAACCTGAATTTTGGTGCCTATCAAAATGTGCTATTGAATTAAAAACTGACAAGTTAATAACCAATTGCTAGTCAGTTCCAGGGAAATAACCATTTCCCTTCTTGTATAAAGCAAGCATGCCAACAAATAAGACACAGGTATCACGAGTGCACATCAGGCTCTTCCATCCATCCTCCCAACTATATCCATTATTCTAAACTAGTGTGGGACTTGAATTGGCAAGATTCTCATGTGCTTCAAAAACAAGAATATTGCTAACTTCATTTGGCTGGCAAAAAACAGCTAAAGAATGTGGAGAAAGAAACATATGCATTGTCCATACAAGCAAACGAAATATTTAAGTAACTTATTTTTTTGCGCAACCAGTGAATGCTACACTATTTTACACCCCATATGCAATTTACACTACTTTTTACATCAACACTGAATCTGACTCATGGATTCCTATTGGAGTGGATACCTGCTTATTCCAGGCTGCTCTGAAAATGTTGTGTTAGGTTTGTTGGTGCAGGAGGCTGCGGGCTATATTTTTTAGACTAGTTAAAGTTAACAGCATGCCTTTAAATATGTAACAAATGTGTTCTGAAATAATGAGAGAGCTAAATAAACTTCCAAATTTAATCTGAATACAAGTTATCAGAAGATATTGTGAAATCAAATTATAATCTTTACCACATGAAAACTGGAAAACTTACCTAGCTCTTCTCCTGTATTATAGTCATATTTATAAAGTTTAAAGTCTTCACCACCTGCAACAAGAAATTCTTTCTCAGGGTGAAGGGATGCAGAGTTGACTGTAGCAGGAGCTTCAAACGATTTAATCTGCTCCAGACTAGGGAAAAAGTTTTGTTAATGCTATACATGTTTTTAAAAAACAGCACTTTAAGCCTGTCAGTCTAGGAAAATGTGATGCTCTTCCTACAAATCACAGCTTTCTTAAAAATGCCGTTTCCAGTATAAATCTTAAGATGGTAAATTCGCATTTCACTAAACTAAAGACAAGCTATTACACCTTAACGCTTTGTGACCAATGCCTCACTTATTGTATGCACTGTAACAGTTCTCTTGCATGGGCTACTTGTGTTGCATTACAACCTCAGATTTTTACTTTAAGTAAATCATATACAACAAAATTAATTTTGGTTTAATAAGTTATACATGCAAAAATATTTGCTGCCTGATGATACATGCATAGCCAAACAAAGTCATCATATTCTTGTCTGCTGCCCTTGTTCTTCCCTTAATCTCTTCTTTTTCCTTGTCTTCAAATTGTTCTGTCTAATTTTGTATAGTAAACTCTTGGACATTGGTACCTTGGTTACTTATTCGCTAGTACAAGAGTCTTAACAGTGAGTTAATGAGTAATTTGTTGGAAAGTTGTCCTTTAACAAAAAGGCTTCTTAAACCGTAAGCTCTGTGGGGAGTTTGTCCACAATTGGGCCCTGATCCCGATTGAGGTATTATATAGAGAAGCCAATACAAATAATAATTCTCAACAAGAGCATTTATTATAAGTACTATACACACGTATAGCTGTGGCAAATTTATATGCCCATTAGTTTAGATGTGTGTGCTAGTAAGTTTGATTCTAGGGCTGACTGAGTAGTTCACTCCTCAACCTCAGTCAAACCTTTGCCTTTCTACCACCATTCCAAACAAAGATGCTAATCACTACAAACTGAGGTGGTTTAGTGATACACCCTTTGTGCAATAAGAATTAGACAGAGACCTGCAAACAACTGTTAGCTGGTAATGATTTTCAAGTACTATTTCAGCTAGATTTTTATAGTTAAACTAAAGATGAGTGTCTATGCCCCTTTATTTTGGGGAAAACAAGGGTAGAAAAAAGAAGGGGAAATTTTAGTTTCATTAGTGTGGCAGATCAAGATCCTTTTCCCCACAACCCTACTGGCTCAGTGTCACCTGTCGCCCCTCCCATATGCCCTCTACTCCTCTTTATACTTCTGAAGATTTCAAGTTTGAAACTTACGTCTCTGCACTATGAAAAGCAATAGTCCTCCCATAGGTTATCACCAGTATCTCCCCCTCAGGAACATACTCCATGCTGCTCACAGACATTGCAACATTTATTGCTTTTACTTCAGTCATGGTATTCCGGTCCCAGAGGCTGTTGGGAAAAAAAGATACTTAAAATTACTTGAGTAAACCACATTACTTTCATTCACATCAATGCAAGACTTTGGTTCTAGTCATTCTAGATTGTTAATGGTATGCTGAACTGGCCACAACATGCTCTTAAAATACAGCTACCTCTGGAGCAGAATGCAGCAAGGGTTCTGCTACAGCAACACTTTGTGATACTTACACTGTTAAACTGGTCTGGTGTTTCAGTCAGTCACCCAGGGATGATGAGCTCTGTACACAATCACCAGTGCTCTGAGCAATCCAGCTTCCTAGTGATAACACTTATGATCAAGACTTCGGGCTAGTCTACACTTACCAGCCGGGTTGACGCAGTGAGTTCGACTTCTCGGAGTTCGAACTATCGCGTCTAATGTGGACGCGATAGTTCGAACTCCGGAAGCGCCGCGGTCGACTCCGGTACTCCACCACTGCAAACGGCAGTGGCGGAGTCGACCTTGGAGCCGCGGACTTCAATTCCGTGGCGTCTGGACGGGTGAGTAGTTCGAACTAGGGTACTTCGAATTCAGCTATGCTATTCACGTAGCTGAATTTGCGTACCCTAGTTCGACCCCGCTTCTTAGTGTGGACCAGCCCTTCAGCTTCGTAGTGATAACACTTATGGATTCTGGTGCGGGTGCAGTGGGACCAATGCTAATACATGACTGTAAACTGTCAGCTCTAGGGCCTCTGCTAAGCTTCAACAGAGTGAAAACTAATCAGGATATTTCCAGTTTTAATTACTATTATTTCAAACCCTGTGAACCCATCAGTTGCTGATGGAGATAAAGGAAACTGAGGAGGAGGGACTGAATGGCAGAATTGACCCCACCCCATTCCACAGACCTCTCTACTACTCTGCACTCAACATCACATCAGACAGAAGTCTAGGGGATGGGGAGAGGAGATAACACCCTGGTCACAGCAGCAGCAGTAGTAGTATAGATTCCGCCAAGCTTGCTCAGGAGGTTCTAGGCTATAGGGGGCGGGGGAAGGGGGGAAAAATGCTCTTCCTTTCCAGTCAGAGGGGCTGTGGGGGCTTCAAGTTTATCAGACACCTACTAGTCAGACTTGAGCCGAAGATACAGCGATTGGGGTAGGACACTTGTAAGAATCCCAGCGCCCTCCCCTTTCTCACTAGTGTGGCAAGGTGAGGAAGAGGACTGAGCCTGTCACCAGAGCACTGCCTCCAGACAGCAGAACTCATCCCCATCTTTTATATCAGCTTCTGACTAGTAAATGCCTGGTACATTTTTCAAGCTTGACTATGATGGACATAGTGGCAAACAAATAACTTGGCCATTACTACCATCTCTTCACAGGCAATAAGAGTTCCTTCCCAATGCCTCAGTGACAGGACTCATCCCAGTTATGAATTCATCCTCTCTGGGGTTTTTGCCATAAAAAAGCAGAGGAAAGTGACTTAACAATATGAAATTAATCAACTGGTATATTGGGGCTTAGTGACAGAAAACATATTTGATAAGATCACATCAGTAACAATTCTTATCTCAGCTATATACCCTCATAGATTAGGACATTAAGAAAGGTCAATATAAGACCACCTCACCCGGTATATCATAATTAGAGATCCCACATACCACAAATCAGACACTGACTATTGACATTTATATACTTAAGTTACAGAAATAAATGAATCTGAGTTCTAAATATAACCATGTTTTTAGTATTAGAAACCCAAAAGCCAACTGTACCCAAATACAATTATATGGAGAGAGAACAGCATTTTTTTTTTTTTTTTTAATGGAAAGTTAGTATTTCTTACCGGACAGTTTTATCATCAGCTGAAAGGATCTGTTTGTCATCACTGCTCCATAAAGCCTTTTTAATACCCGAAGTATGTCCACTGACCACCTGAGGTTCTTAAGATTAAAGCAAACATCTTAGTACATGAAATAACAGGGAGATTAAAAACAAAAATCTTACCACTTAAAATCAATGAACAAACCATTTCACCTTGTTTATAAGTCACTATAAATAATTACCAGTTGTCATAAATCAATAAATGGCATCAGGATGACAATGCTGTCAAGTTGCTAGAGTTGTATTTTATTTTTTACCTGAAGTAATTCCAGGAGTGAGTGACACAGGCCTAGTTGATACCTGCTTCTTAGTGCTTGTCTACACAAGAAAGTTGCACCAATTTAACTTCATGTATGAATTTAAACTAATGAAGTTAAATTAATGCTAACTCTCTTACTTCAGCTGAGTCTCAGTTGAGAACAAGTAAATTAGGAACAGGTATAAGCTAAACTGAAATGAGCCACTCAAACCAAAATGAGTGTCCACACATGATTTTGCACAGGCTCAAACTAACTGTTTAAAAATCCATTTAAATTAAACCAGCGCAACTTTATTGTGTAGACAAGCCCCTAGTCTAGAAACACTGGAAACGTTACAAAGTAGCTGGTGTTAAACAAGTTTACATGTCCCTGAAGGTAAATGTAAGATGCGAGCACACAGAGCCTGGCAAACACACAAAGGCAAGTACCTTCTGTGCATGAACCCATGCTCCATACTGATGAGACATCAAACGGTTTAAATGATTGCACATTTTTAAATTCTTTAGCTCACCTTAAAAATAGAAAGCTTCAAATCAAGCTAGTGTTGACAGTAAAATAAATAAGAGGCGATGCAACCTGAAGGATGCTATTGATTTTCAGCACATCCTACAACAGAAATTTAGATCTCAAATCCTATCAACACCAACCATTAAGAACAGAATTTCAAATCTTGATCTCTTAAGTATAATTCATGAAATAGAGCAGATTTGAATATTTTCAAAGGAACAGTCAACTGAATTATGTGCAACTCTACAAAATGAATGCGTCAGTAGGATAAGAAAAACTGACTAACCTGCTTCTGGCTTGCTCAAGTCATAAATACGCAACAATTTATCTTGTCCACCTGTCAACAGGTAATTGCTGTCCTGAAATAGTTAGAAGTCATGGCGAATCAGCTTTTTTATTAAAAACGAAAATGTTACTTTTACTATGAATATTACAATAGCACTTTTCTAGTAACCCGCTAAAACACCTATTACAATCATTTCATCCTCAGAAATGAAAGGTTCACCTGAACCTCTCCCTGACAAAGCATAAAGCACATGAAAACAAGGGCAGCAGTTACATCCAACTGTTTGACTCCCTGACAAATAAGAAGATTTTTCATACCTCAGTAAAATCCACACTTTTGACAATATGCTTGTGAGCCAGTGTGATCAGTTCATCCCCTGAAACAGCATCCCATACTTTGCTGAAAGACAAGAAAGTACAAGTGTGGTTTCATTAGCCAGTACTGACTTTATTACAAGCTAATTTGGCTGTTCTGGTTATAGGGACATTTCCCCGATAACTACCATTATTTCTAACACAGTAATTATGTATAAAAAGGTCTATGATGTTCTGATCATTACTGCACACTAGGGATCACCATTCTGGATAAACGTGGGTTTCTCAAACAGTTAAAACCCAGTACTGGAAATGATTAGTTTGTGAGAATACTCCCCCTCCACGCCCCCCAAAAGCCATTTCCTTAATTCTTTTGTACTACCAGCCCATTGCTCCTACCTCTCTTCTCTCGAGCAGTTCAGAATTAACAGCACTTGTAGCTTTAGAGGTAGATTGGTACAGTATTCCTACTTAGATCTACATAGACTAAGTGCTCATGAGTGGAATACACATTTTCACAAAGACTTGCACACATACTTAACTTTCCATACTGCAAGTATCCCCAGTGACATCAAGGTGATGTAAGACTGAGGCTCAAGAATATCCAATATTCATCAATTTCACATAACAGCAGGTACTTTGAGTTACATGCGTCTATGCAAAATCTTGGTGGGAAAGTTGTATAGATTACTACCTGACCCGTGAGCAAAGGAAAAATGGAGTCTTAAAAGTAGGGAATTAGCAGCAGGGGAACAAAATCATTAACTCTGGTATCCCACATAATTGCAACATAATTAAGAATTATGAAGGATACCTGAATTGTCTGTGTAGGCCACTATATGCTATTAATCAGGCTGTTCATCCATAAAATAGGGCAGTTATCCAACTTGACAGTATTAACTACCATTCCTCTCCTTGGATCGTTATCCTGTTGTGGTGGAGAGGCTTATGTGTCCCAATGACCCTCAGAACTACGTCATCCAGAGTTGTGTACTCCTGGTAGGGCCACCCTTGCTGAACAGTTCTGAGGGGAGGTTCCAGACAAAGCATGCGGAACAGGTGTATTTCGAGGACCTGTCAGTTCTCTGCAGCTGTGAAGGTGGGTAAGGGCTGCAGCAAGACTGAGACCTCCAGTTGTCTCAAACTTCTCTGCCACCGGCTCCAGGGCTCCTTCTTATCAAGTTTTGTGAGGTTGCCACTGGCTCACGTTAAAAGATTTCACACATAGGCCTCTGCCAATGGTGTTAACATCTCCCATTAACAAAGTCCTGTGGCAATGGATAAGTAGTGGGGGGAGGACGAGCAGTGATCTCTGGGGGTCCCTAGTCACTAATCTGCATGCAAGTGGCGGCCATGTGGTCATCTTGCGCTTGGACTTGTGAGACAGAAGCACAATTTGACAGCTGCGGTCACTACTGAGCAGTCCTTTTCAGGATTCCTTCTGCTCATCATGAATGGGGAATGGACTAGGAAAGGTGCCCTAAACATAGGCTCTCCCAACCCCTCCGCCCGCACTAGATCATTCTACCTAGAGTCAGAACATAAGAAGCAAAGTAATGAAGTTCACCTTTGGAATGTTCACACCCTCTCATGGATTTCCCGAGCAGTGACTGTCCTGAAAGAAGTGCCATGACAGCTAGCGAACTTGCAGGATATGACATCGAAATTGCTGCCCTCAATGAGAGCCGTCTGGAAAATGAAGGCTAACTGAAAGAAGATGGAGTTGGCGATATCTTCTTTTGGAAAGGAAAGTCATCTGAAGAGGCGCATATTCATGAGGTTAGTTTTTCGACCAAAAACAAGATTTCCAGCCTTTTTTTTTTTTAAACTCTCTATGGGTATTAACGAATGTCTGAAGACTCTTCGTTTTAAGCTTAGTAACAACCAGTATGCCATGTCATGTCATCAGTGCATACGCTCCCACGCTTGATGATGAAAACAACAAGGACAAGTTTTACTGTGCTCTGGACATAGTCCAGACTGACACAGCAAAGGAAGACAAGCTCATCCTCAGGGATGACTTTAATGCCAGAGTTGGGAACATCCCAAACTCTGGAAAAGCACCATTGGGAAAGGAGGTAGGGGAAAGTCTACTCTAATGGCATTCCCTTCTCAGCAAATGTGTGAAGCATGATTTGCTTATCACAAATACCATCTTTAGATAGAGGCACAAATATAAACCACTTGTAAACACCCACATTTCAGGCACTGGCATCTTTTTTTACCACAAAGAATCCTGTGGCACCTTATAGACTAACAGACGTTTTGCAGCATGAGCTTTCGTGGGTGAATACCCACTTCTTCGGATGCAAGCAGTGGAAATTTCCAGGGGCAGGTGTATATATAAGCAAGCAAGAAGCAAGCTAGAGATAACGAGGTTAGATCAATCAGGGAGGATGAGGCCCTGTTCCAGCAGCTGAGGTGTGAAAACCAAGGGAGGAGAAACTGGTTCTGTAATTGGCAAGCCATTCACAGTCTTTGTTTAGTCCTGAGCTGATGGTGTTAAATTTGCAGATGAACTAGAGCTCAGCAGTTTCTCTTTGAAGTCTGGTCCTAAAGTTTTTTTGCTGTAGGATGGCCACCTTAAAATCTGCTATTGTGTGACCAGGGAGGTTGAAGTGTTCTCCTACAGGTTTTTGTATATTGCCATTCCTAATGTCTGATTTGTGTCCATTTATCCTTTTCCTTAGAGACTGTCCAGTTTGGCCGATGTACATAGCAGAGGGGCATTGCGGGCATATAATGGCATATATTACATTGGTGGACCTGCAGGTGAATGAACCGGTGATGGTGTGGCTGATCTGGTTAGGTCCTGTGATGGTGTTGCTGGTGTAGATATGTGGGCAGAGTTGGCATCGAGGTTTGTTGCATGGGTTGGTTCCTGAGCTAGAGTTACTATGGTGTGGTGTGCAGTTGCTGGTGAGAATATGCTTCAGGTTGGCAGGTTGTCTGTGGGCGAGGACTGGCCTGCCACCCAAGGCCTGTGAAAGTGTGCGATCATTGTCCAGGATGGGTTGTAGATCCCTGATGATGCGTTGGAGGGGTTTGAGCTGGGGACTGTATGTGATGGCCAGTGGAGTCCTGTTGGTTTCTTTCTTGGGTTTGTCTTGCAGTAGGAGGCTTCTGGGTACACATCTGGCTCTGTTGATCTGTTTCCTTATTTCCTCGTGTGGGTACTGTAGTCTTGAGAATGCTTGGTGGAGATTTTCTAGATGTTGGTCTCTGTCTGCGGGGTTAGAGCAGATACGGTTGTACCTCAGTGCTTGGCTGTAGACAATGGATCTTGTGGTGTGCCCGGGATGGAAGCTGGAGGCACGAAGGTAGGCATAGCGGTCGGTAGGTTTTCGGTATAGGGTGGTGTTAATGTGACCACCACTTATTTGCACCGTGGTGTCTAGGAAGTGGACCTCCCGTGTAGATAGGTCCAGGCTGAGGATGATGGAGGGGTGGAAGCTGTTGAAATCATGGTGGAATTTTTCCAGAGTCTCCTTCCCATGGGTCCAGATGATGAAGATGTCATCAATGTAGCGTAGGTAGAGAAGGGGCGTGAATGGACGGGAGCTGAGGAAGCGTTGTTCCAGGTCGGCCATAAAAATATTGGCATATTGTGGGGCCATGCGGGTGCCCATAGCGGTGCCACTGATCTGGAGATATATATTGTCATTTTTTTACCACGTCATCATCAGGGCCTATGATCACACTGATGTCCATATTAAACGAGCCATGAGAGGTATGGGTGACTGCCAGACAGATCAATTATGAACATGCAGCTTTCACCACAACGCCGTAAACAACCAAAAGAAATGCAGAAGAGATTTGGCATTGTGGCACTTCAAAACCACACTAGTTGTAAGACCCTTCAGCAATGCCTCATGAGAGGCTCTCTGAACTACCCAACAACATCAATGATATCCAAACACACTGGGAGGAGTTCAAGACCATTATTCACAAGGGGCTGAAGAGATTGCATACTCCACTCACCGCCATTAAAATTAATTTAATGAGAATCAGGAAATCTTAGCACTTATTCATCAGAAGAAAAGTGCAGAGAATGCCATTTTACACTTGGCAAAATGAACCTGCAAAAATGAGAGACTTAATATAGGCTTAAAGCTGTAGTTCAAAGGAGGCTGCGAGACATCAAGAATCAGTGGCAACAGGCAAATGCCAGGGAGATCCGGAGTTTCGCTGATCAACCTGATATGAGAAGCTTTTTTCAAGCAAATCTCAGGACAGCTCCACCCTCCTTAAGGACAATGCAGCCCATAAGCAATGTTGGAAGGAGCACTTTAAAACTATTGAACCTCAAATCTGAAGTCTCAGCTCTCACCATCAAGTCCATTTCTTAGCATCTAGTAACAGAACCGCTTGCAGACCCTCCCACCCCATCTTCTGAGGAAGTCTGGGGTGCCGTTACTCAGACTAGACACAACAAGGCGCCATGCCCCCAGACAGTGTCCCTGTGAAGGTCTTCAAAATTGGTGGAATAGCACTCATGTAAAAACTTCATCAACTTCTTGTTAGAATTTGAGTTAATGAGGAAATTCCACCCGACCTAAAGAATGCTAATATTATGACCATTTTAAGAAAGGGGACAAGTCAATGTGCAGGAATTACCGAGGCATTGACCTCGTATCCATTGCCAGGAAGACCCTTGCTTGCATCCTTTTGAACCATTTCCTCCCTCTTGCTGAAGACGTCCTTTTGGAATCTCACTAAGGTTTCAGACCGTCTCAGGGCACCACCAACATGATTTTTGTAGCACAATAGATCCAAGGAAAGTGTAGAGAATACCACCAGCCATTATTTATGGCATTTACTGACCTACGGCCTCTGATTCCATCAATCGTGGAGCATTATGGAAGGTGCTATCTAGGTTCAGTTGTCCATTGAAGTTCATTTGCATTCTCAGGCTACTTCACAATGGTATGACCACCACCATCTTCTCTACTGGGCTGGAGACAGACCCAATCATCATCTGTACTGGTATTAAGCCGGGCTGTGTTACTGCCCCAAATCCTTTTTCCAGCTATCTTGCCATTATCTTTATTCTTCTTTGTGACTGCCTTTCTGCTGGAACTGGGATTATTGCATCACATGGAAGGCCAACTCTTCAACTTGCGACATCTTCATTCTAAAACTAAGGTCAGCAGGACTGTTATTACTGATCTTCAGTATGCTGATGACAGTGTTATCCTCACGCACACCAAAGCTGACATGCAATCCACTCTAGATCTTTTCTCAGGCACCTGTGACTTTTCCTCCACATTGAGAAAACTAAGGTGGCTCCACCAGCCTGCCCCAGCACAAGTTGCCCCCTTCTCTGACAAATTGTCATTGGTGGTGAACTCCTGGAACATGTTGACTATTTCCCTTATCTTGGTAGCCACCTCTTCCAGACAGCCAATTTCAATGTGGAGTTTGAACACAGGACGTGTTGTGCCAGAGCATCCTTTGGAAAGTTGCTTCATCATGTCTTCATTGGCAGAGATCTGCAGATGGAAACTAAGATCCTGGTCTACAAAGCAGTAGTCATCCCCACTCTTCTTTATGTGTATGAGACATGGATGATATACCAAAGCCATTTGGAGTGATACCACCAGCACTGCCTTGGGAAGATTCTCCGTATCAGATGGGAAGATCATTGCACCAAATGCCAGCGTTCTCTCTGCAGCTACCACCACCAGTGTTGAGTCGAAGATTATGAAAAATCAACTTCACTGGGCTGGTCATTGTGTGCAGATGGCTGATACTTGTCTTCTGAAGCAATTTAAGTCACGGTACAGAATTTGCAGAGGGACAGAGGAAACGTTACAATGACACCCTGAAAGCATATCTTGAGAGTCACTGACCCCATGAATTGAGAAGAGTTGGCTGGCACTAGACTGCAATGGTGTTGCATCATATATCAAGCCTCAGCCTGTTTTGAGCAAGGTGATTCTCTTCAAGAGGCTGAGGAACAGTGGAGAAGGAAGGAAAGTGTACAGTACCCCAGTCAGCAGTTGTGCTCTCTCCAAGCAACCACCTGTCATATATGTGGTAAAACCTGTTGAGCATGGATGGGACTCCTCAGCCATCTTAAGTCTCATAAAACTGTAATTGCTCTAACACCCCAATTCAGAAAAATATAGTATCACAAGATGAAACCCCAACACAGTGAAATTTCAGTATTAATCATTACTTACGCTGTAAAATCTGCAGCTGCTGTAGCTGCTTTAGTGGCATCCCTATTCAGAGTGGCACCCCAGACAGCACCTTTATGACCTAGAAATGTTCCAATCCAGTCACCCGTGTCACCCTGGCGTAGCATAGGTTTACCATCTAGGCAAAAAACAAAGATTAATTTTCAGATAAAACAGCTTTACTTTGCTTAATAGCAAGCATAGTTCTAATGGAACAGTTCCAGTTACGCTACCGTGTAACAAAAAAGAAAACACCAGAGCTCTTTGGCAATGGAAATGTGACGTATCTTTGAAACAACATATTTTGTTACCAATTTAATTAGAGATGGAGCTTTAATTTTGTATCTGTTCATATAGGGACTGACTCTTGCTATGTGTATCTAACAAAATGGTGCCATAATTTTGGCTGGGGCCTTTAGACACTACTGCAATACAAATAATACCACCTTTTTTTGTGTTCTGGTTCATTTACTAATGAGTAGTTTTCTGTCACCCTGTTAACAGCGCTGTACTTGTTTTAGTTTCAACATATTAGCACCTGCTTTTGATGCCAACACTGCTTACAAAAAGTTTCATTTTAAAATTGTCTGATATATAGATTACTTTTCAGATACATATAGCAGTTGTAAATATGAAACAGAATTAGAAAGTGGCATTGTAGATAGACAAATACAACCTAGACTCAGTAAAAGGTCCAAAAGAGCCTTTTATAGAAGGGGATATGTAGAGAAATAAAATGTGTGTGCATGTATTTGGTGGGAGAGTGGCATCTTTATGAGATCTGGAAGAAAGCCCTGCTGGAAAGGGATATGAGCATGAAGAAAAGTCAATTCGGTGCTGCTAATGTACTGTAATACTAGCACTCTAAGTCCAATTATGAGCCAGTTAATTTATTTGAAAAACATCTCATTTAATAATCAGCTACCACCTAGAAAGTGCAGAGGTTGAAGTGGGCTGGGCTCACAGCAACTTGTAGAACTGCTATTTTCACCAGGGGGTAGTGCCTAATTTCAGAATTTAAAAAAAGCCACTATCAAAATTTTTAAAATGTTCTACCCCTTTAAGATTATGACGAGAACTGTTAAGATGTGAGCTGAACGTAACTCAGCTAGGTAATGGAGTAATGACTGTCTGAGTATGCACAGTCTGAAATAAGCACGAATTGTCAATATTCTTTTCAATTTGCTAACACCCTAAGGGTGTTTCCACAAATATCAGCACTGGTAGGTATTTCACTGCTGACCAAAGCATGCAAGAAATAACTGTTACAACTACATAACGAACAGCTGTGCCATCTGAGATGTCAAACTGAGATCAGGCTCACTGTGGGTGGCATATGACACAATCCCACCCATTATCTTCCCCCCAGATCGACCCCCGGGGATGCCTCTATCCCAGATCGGTAACTCAGCCTGGGTACAGGGCAAGGCATCAGCAAGTTTTTGTCTCCCACGCTAGGGTTAGAACTTAAGGTGTGTTTGGGTGTCTCCCACGTCACCTGCTTGCCCGTGTCCACAGCGCACGGTAACGCAACTAGAACTGAGGGGGGGGGGTCCTCATCCGCCAGCTCCGGGGCACCCTGATGGAGGCCGCACCCAGACCTGAGAGTAGAACAGGGGAAACCAGCCCCTCTAGGGTGACCAGACAGCAAGTGTGAACAATCGGGACAGGGGTTGGGGGGCAATAGGAACCTATATAAGAAAAAGACCGAAAAATCAGGACTGTCCCTATAAAATCGGGACATCTGGTCACCCTAAGCCCCTCCCCCTCGCGTCTCTCCCCAGGGAGGGAGCGGCTGGCTGGTGTAGGAGCGGAGCCCCCGCTTCCCGCCCCATTCATGGCAGGATCGCGCGAGGCCCCCTCCCGCCCCGAGCTCACCCTTGCAGGCGCTGATGAGGAAGTAGCCGTAGGGGGTGATGTCGCTGAAGGCCAAGTCCACCACGGGCCGCGTGTGCCCGGAGCACGTCAGCGGGGTCTGTCTCATCGCCATGGTGGCGGCGGCGGCGGCTCCGGGGCGGCGGGAGGAAAGCGCGGCGCGTGCGGCGAGGGCTGGGGGTGGAGGGAGCGAGCGGGCGGGCGGCGGGGAAGGGGGGAGGGAGGCGCACACACGGGACGGGAACACGAGCGAGGCCGGGCTGGGCAGGAACAGGAAGCGGCGGCAGCGGAGGAGGAAGTGACGACGAGCCGGAGCAGTTGGTACCGCCGGAAATTACGTTTACCTAAGGCGAGGGGGCGGGGGGGAGAATGGAGGTCGGTGTCTGTTTGTCTCCGTGCGGAAGTTACGCGCGTCCTCGCTCTCGCAAGCGGCGGTTCCGGCCGTTCCTCCCTGCGGGGCGGGGTCCGAGGCGCGTTAGGCGCCAGGGGCCGCTGTCTCGCGGGGGCGGGGCTGTGAGGTCACACAGCGGGGGGCGGGAGCCCTAGCGGGTCCGTGCACTCCCTGCCCCTTCTTGGCGCAGCCGCCCGGGGGAGGAGGCGGCTCTAGGACGTTTCGCTCTGTTCGGGGGTGGGATGTGTCTCGTGGTTACCGTAATACACAGAGTATACACAGCTGCACCAGGAACAAGCGGGGGTGGGAACAGGTGCCGGAGGCTGTGAGGTCGCTGGGTTGTTAACGTAGCACTGGGCGGGTGGGTCCGAGCCCAGCTGGCTGGAGGCGTGGCAAGGTCCCCCCCCCCAAAATAGTCTATTAGCTCTCAGGCCCCGCTAGCACGGGTCTGGCTCCCCGGGCTGGGGGAGGCTCGCTCCCAAGTGCCGTGTAGACACAGCGGCCCCTGGCTCTTTGGCACAGGCCTCTAGTTTAATGGAGCAAATCCCCCACCTTGGGCTGTTTTCGTTGACATTTCAAATGTCTCAGTAAAACCTGAGGCAGGACTGAAACGAATCCCCAAGCTAAGTGGGTCTTGAGCAGTGTGGTCCCTAGACATTTTGGTGCCCTACGCAGGTCCCCCATGGGGGGGGGGGGAGGATGGCCAGCCCCAGGCCTCTGCAGGGGGTGGGGCTGGAGCAGGCTTGGGGGCAGGGAGGAACCACCCCCCAGCACAAGTTGGCAGAGAAGGTTGGGGCTGGGTCACTCAACTTCCTGCTGCCCAGTGATCGCAAGGCGGCATGCTGGACCCTGCTGCAGTCCCCCAGGCTGTAGCTCAGGGGAAGGGTTGGAGTGGGGATGGGGCTGAGGTGGGGGCTTTGGGGAAGGGTTGGGGTGGAGTGAGGGCAGAGCAGGGGCAGGGGCAGCTTTCCTGGCTGGTTCAGCTGACCGGGGGATTGAGCTGGTCACTGGAGCAGCACGTAGTTGCGTAGGGCACCAGGAAATTTGGGGCAAGTGGGTGCCCCAAATTTCCTGGTGCCCTACGCAGCTGCGTAGTTTGCATATGGGTAAGGATAGCCCTGGTCTTGAGTCTGACTGTCATTCTGTGACTATCTGAGGAAGATTCCAGTGTCGTCGTCCTATCCCATTGTTAAGCTCTAGAGCAGTGGTTCTCAACCCAGGGGCCCATTGTGACCCAGTCAGCACATGGCTGCAGCCCATGTGACATCCTCATCAGAGCCATACAGGTAACATATATTGTGTGGCTGCATCCCACATAACACAGAGAGAGCTGCATATGGGGTCCAGAATGGTAAATAGGTTGAGAACCACTGATCTAGGGAGACAACAGCGGTGAGAGTGTTGGTGTCACTAGGCGTAGCTACCAGGTAACTCGGGGGGGTGGAAGACCACGAATGTCGATGAAGCCCCCCTGCTCTGGGTCTAAGTGAGCCACAGTAACTCCATCTTGTGAACTTTAACCAACCTGCATGCTAACAGCCTAAAAGCAAAATCTGTGAGAGTCAGCTTTTTAGCAGACAGCTGCAGCTCTGCTCAAACTAGCAAAAGTAGTGAGGAGGCGGGGGAAGGAAGGGGGAGAAGGCTTCATGTGCTGAACTGCCAAGGCCAACAGATAACCATACGAATGAGAACTTTTCTAACAAGCTATAATGTAATGCCTAATGTAGCTGCAGTTAACAAGGGAGGGGTAGAGGGGGATTGAAACAAAGGCTTTTACAAACAGCTTGACATATAAAAAGGGGAAACTGCTTGTTTTTGTTGCGCTGGATCTGAGATACTATTTCTCCTAGTGCCTGCTTTGAGATCTCAAATAAACTTGGTTTTTGCTTCTCCACCCTTGTGTGTCAATCAGTGCTACGCACACCGGGCAACGAACCACTGCTGCCTCCTCGGGCTCTTTGAGCCGGCAACAAGAGGGAAGTGACATATTTCACTGTCTTAACACTCAGTTTATATAATCTTTCTATTGAATAAGGCAACAAGCTTTTTAAAATCTAATACCCAAATACTTTGTGTAATCCTGTCACAGGGAGTACAGGAAAGGTGTTTAAAGGAAGGGATATGTGTGATGCTTTTCTTGGGAATAGTTTTTGGAATTGGGGAACATTTATTGCTTTCTTTCTGTCTTAACGGGACTCTAAACCTTTTCCTATCCAGCACTATCCTTTGCCCCTCCTTTTCTCTCTCCCACATGCCCCTTAAAAATTAAGCTAGGCTCATGTACTGTGTTGGGTCTCAGAACAGCACTTCCCCTCTGAAATGTACACTCATAGACTTTACGGTCAGAAGGGACCATTATGATCATCTAGTCTGACCTGCACAATGCAGGCCACAGAATCTCACCCACCCGCTCCTGTAACAAACCCCTAACCTATGTCTGAGTTATTGAAGTCCTCAAATTGTGGTTTGAGGACCTCAAGCTGCAGAGAATCCTCCAGCAAGTGACCCCTGCCCCATGCTGCAGAAGAAGGCGAAAAACCTCCAGGGCCTCTGCCAATCTGCCCCGGAGGAAAATTCCTTCCTGACCCCAAATATGGCGATCAGTTAAACTCTGAGCATGTAGGCAAGACTCACCAGCCAGCACCCAGGAAAGAATTCTCTATAGTAACTCAGATCCCAACCCATCTAACATCCCATCACAGACCACTGGGCATACTTACCTGCTGATAATCAAAGATCAATTGCTAAATTAATTGCCAAAATTAGGCTATCGCATCATACCATCCCCTCCATAAACTTATCAAGCTTAGTCTTAAAGCCAGATATGTCTTTTGCCCCCACTACTCCCCTTGGAAGGCTATTCCACAACTTCACTCCTCTAATGGTTAGAAACCTTTGTCTAATTTCAAGTCTAAACTTCCTAGTGCCCAGTTTATATCTGTTTGTTCTTGTGTCCACATTGGTACTAAGCTTAAATAATTCCTCTCCCTCCCTGATATTAATCCCTCTGATATATTTATAAAGAACAATCATATCCCCCCTCAACCTTCTTTTGGTTAGGCTAAACAAGCCAAGGGAATGTGAGAGGGATTAGGATGGAAACTAATTAGAAAGAGGAGATATCTAACTGATTATACTTAAAATAGGACAAAACATCTTTTGCTTTGATGAGTGAAACATTCTGTGCTGGCACCTGTGCTCTTCATGGCCTTAAATTCAGTATTAAAAATTAAGGCCTTCATATTCTACATATTGTGGGCTACCTACAGTCTGTGGGCTACACTTTGACTATCCCAATTTAATTTAAATGTAGTCCGTTATTTTGTTTAGGTAGAAAAATGCTTACACATCACTCATTCCTCTTTAGCAGGTTAATCGTTACTTATTAATTAAGATAAACTTATTTTGTCAAGTCTGGGAACTCTGTAATTAAACAACCAGGTTTTTAATGTATTTTTTTTTATTTAATTTAAAAAGCACTTTTGTAACTGTCACAGAAGATTGATATAAACTGAGGGGAAAAAATCCAAGGTCAGCAAAGCTGAAACTTTAAAGAAACTTGAAACACTTAAAGCTCAAGCACCGATGACGTTACAGACAAGCTGTGCACAGGAAAGTATGGCTTTAATGGTCCCACAGCTTTGATTAATTTTCTTTAATCTTGGACTGCATTCTGCCCTCTGCACAAAGCAGCAATATGATCTCTAGTTGGGGAGATACAAAACGGTTAAGACAGAGAAAGACATAAATGTCTCAAACATGATGAAATGCAGATGAAAACTGTTGCGCTGTCAAGCTATTACATTCAGACTATATTAAAATCTCACCAGGCCAGACAAAACCCTATAGCTGCTTGTCTCAAAAACAGAAAATAGGGCCATAAAAATATGGCTGATGGTGCATCATTTTATATAGATCCTACCATTAATTCTATAAACTAGGGGTTTCCATATGCTGCAGAAACATGAAATATTAAATAACATAATTGCTGTTGCTAAGAGCCTGCTTTCCAAGCACTTACTACCAAGGGCTTCTTGCCATGAGTAAGCTCATTTATTGCAGTGGCTGCACTTGGTGGTAAGAATTTTCAGGACTGGACTTTATATCTTCAGATAAACCAAATAGTTACAAACAACTGCATATGGATTCAAGCTACATGGTTCCTAAATTACGGTGAGGATTACTTTAATGAGGCCTAGATAAAATAGTTAGGATATGGAAGACTAGCTTCCAAAAAACTAGCTGACTTTGTTCTATACCACTGAAGTTGTTTATATTTCTGGCCACTGAAACTTTTACAGTAGTAGTACAGCTTAGGTTGAGATCGCACTATTCACCCAAGCAGATTTCAAATTGTTTCATGTGGCTGAGAAATAGCTAGTAATATACAAACCATACATGGGAATAACTTGATACACCACTGAAACAAGCTACATCAGGGTGAAATGCAGCAGCTGTTTAACAGCATAGCAACACTGCTGACTGCTTAGAACAGCAAGTGAGCAATACTGTATTAAAATACAGGGGGGATTTTAGGCAGACATAAAATTATCCTAGGTTGAGACACCACATTTAACACTGAAAGAATTCTTACAGAAATCACCACAAGCTCTTTAATGCCCACACAGCTAGCCAAGCCCTCAGTTTGAGGGTATGTCTACTACAAGTGCTACAGCAATGAAAGGTATTTTTCCATTGCTATAGTAAATCAACTCTCTCAACAGGTGATAGCTAGGTTGATGGATGAATTTTTCCTTTGACCTGGCAGGATCTACTCTGGGCCTTAGGTTGGTTTAACTGCATTTCAGGGGTGTGTGAATTTTTCACACCCCTGAGCAACATAGCTAGGTGGATGTAATTTTAGGTGTAGATCAGACGTTATATCTCACCCGAACTCAGGCAGCACCAGCAGTACAGTGCCTCTTCATGTTGCATTGATTTAGTACTGATGTAAAGAGTAGTAAGTGTCCTATCTGTTTAGGCTCTGATTCAGGAAAGCACCTCTATCATCTTCAGGAAAACATTCAAAACACGAACTTTAAGCACATGCCTAAATAATACTGAGACAAATGAGATTTAAGCTGGTGATAACTGATTTCCTGAATCAGTGCCTTAATGACTAAAACCACTTCCTGGGTTTGCCTGGGACTTAGAGGACTCCCATCAAAATACTGCCTGGCCTACCTTAAGCTAGTCACAGGAAAAATGGAGGCAGCATAGGGAAGGAGGAGGAAGGTTAGAAAGAGTATGGTAAGTAAGGCTACTTATGCAGACTATGTTTCAGAGTAGCAGCCGTGTTAGTCTGTATCCGCAAAAAGAACAGGAGTATTTATGGCACCTTAGAGACTAACAAATTTATTTCAGCATAAGCTTTCGTGGGCTACAGCTCACTTCTTTTATGCATCCGAAGAAGTGAGCTGTAGCCCACGAAAGCTTATGCTGAAATAAATTTGTTAGTCTCTAAGGTGCCACAAGTACTGTTCTTTATGCAGACTATGAATCTAATCATAGCATATAAGATAAAACTGGGTAATTAAAACAAAAAAAAAAAGGGACTGTCATCTCAAATTCTGATGATTGAATAAATCAGAAACTCAATGGTAGCATAGACTTATAATTCATAGTTAACTGTTTATTCTTTTTTTCCAGTTATTATCAAAGTAATTTCTTGTTGCTTTGACTGATATAAGCAGCCTTTCACCAACCACTCCTGTCAGGAAACTCTCAGCATCTTGTAGTATCTGGACCAATATAATCACTAGGATGCATATCACAGTTTACAAAGCACATTGTAGGGCTCTTCCTTGTGGAAGATTCAAAAAGCAGATCTGCCTCCTTTATTAAATGGTATCTTTATACAGCCAGTGATTAAATTTTATCAAAAATAGCTGCCAAAAGTCATCAGTGTTATCAAAATGAAGGGTGGAAGTTGTGTTGTTTAATTTAAAAAATTGGATTCTGCAGTTTTGATAAAAATTAAACATGACTGAATTAGGCATAGGGCAGTGCAATATACAAGTTTTCAGTCCCCAAAGGTCCTTTTCATATGTTATCTCAGGTACAATTTTCAATACCTGCCATACACTATACTCCTTCTGTCACTAGGTGGAGCCCTTTCCATATCCACTGCTATTAGATTATGTTATGGGTAAGGCCCTTCATTTCTGAGTTTTAATTTCTTGGGAATTTATCAATGTTTATGTCAATAAATAAAAACTGGTGAAAGTCAGTGCAAAAAATTAACTTCAGTTTTTCTTATGAATATCAGAGTTAATAATGAGGGATAGGAGGACAGAAAAAAAAGCAACAAATAGAGAAAAGAAAAAGGTTGTTTATGAAAATCCATTACAAAAATAAAATTTCTTTAAAAAAAACAAAAGCAGTTTACTGTTGGTGACTTACACAGTTATGGTTGATATAAGGGGCTTCTGTATGAACTCCACATCTCGCTGTCTTCTGGTTGTTTAAAAGTTTCAGAATCCTCATGTTCTGAAATGTTGTCAGATGCAGTTTTTTGTTTTCAACCCATTTAGCATGTAATAATGTCCTTGCTGCACAAAACTAAAGTATTCCAGTATTTCTGTGACTTAGAAAAGGCTTCCTTCCTCTAGCAAGGAAAGTGGGTTGCTATCACCTGAAGGACACCAGAGAGAATAGACAAAGAACAGTACTTGAACAGAACCACCATCCCAATATCATCATCTTCTGTGTCACAGAGGTTAGGACTAGGGATGTAAAATACTAACCGGTTAGTGTTGGTCTTACGGGTTAACCGACCCTAACCGTTAACCCCCAGCTCTAGGGCCAGCCGGAGCAGCCCAGCCCCAGGCTGACCCACCGACCCCAGCCCCGCGCCATACCAGCCCACCATCCCCAGCCCCATGCTGGCTCGCCAGAGCAGCCCCAGTCCCGCGCTGACCTGCTGACCCCTGGACTGCCAGCCCCAGCGGCCCCAGCCTCTCTCCCTTTAATTGGTTAACCGATTAAATGACAGTTGTTTAAACTAGTAACTTTTTTAATGAATTTGAATTGTTTAAACGGTTAACTTTTTAAATGGATATTTACATCCCTAGTTAGGACATGGGCTGGGAGCCAGGAGGGAGCAAATCCCAGTCACTGAGACACAGACCTGCCAGCAGCTGGTGGGCTGCCAGTACTCTCATCCCCACACCATTTGCTCCTCAACTCTGTGCCCCTGGAGCCTGCAGGGGGATTGAAGTGACTTGTTCCTGGCCTGGCAGCAAGAGGTGGTGCTCTCTGGGGGTGAAGGAGACTGTGCTCTTTCCTCTGGGGCTCATGTCTGAGCAGTGACACATCCCTGGGCCCAGCTACTCACAGGAGAGCAGGGGGCAAGTGAGGGGCCTAGCACTTATGGTGTCAATTGGGAGGAAGAGAAGAGGTGCCTGCAGGGGTGGCTCCAGGCCCCAGCACGCCAAGCGCGTGCTTGGGGCAGCATGCCGCGGGGGGCGCTCTGCCGGTCGCCGGGAGGGCGGCAGGCGGCTCCGGTGGACCTCCCACAGGCGTGCCTGCGGAGGGTCCACTGGTCCCGCGGCTTCGATGGAGCCATCCTGGCTAATAGCCATTTATGGACTTAGCCACTATGAATTTATCCAGTTCCCTTTTAAACATTGTTATAGTCCTAGCCTTCACAACCTCCTCAGGTAAGGAGTTCCACAAGTTGACTGTGCGCTGCGTGAAGAAGAACTTCCTTTTATTTGTTTTAAACCTGCTGCCTATTAATTTCATTTGGTGACCCCTAGTTCTTGTATTATGGGAATAAGTAAATAACTTTTCCTTATCCACTTTCTCAACATCACTCATGATTTTATATACCTCTATCATATTCCCCCCTTAGTATCCTCTTTTCTAAGCTGAAGAGTCCTAGCCTCTTTAATCTTTCCTCGTATGGGACCCTCTCTAAACCCTTAATCATTTTAGTTGCCCTTTTCTGAACCTTTTCTAGTGCTAGAATATCTTTTTTGAGGTGAGGAGACCACATCTGTACACAGTATTCGAGATGTGGGCGTACCATGGATTTATATAAGGGCAATAATATATTCTCAGTCTTATTCTCTATCCCCTTTTTAATGATTCCTAACATCCTGTTTGCTTTTTTGACCGCCTCTGCACACTGCGTGGACATCTTCAGAGAACTATCCACGATGATGCCAAGATCTTTTTCCTGACTCGTTGTAGCTAAATTAGCCCCCATCATGTTGTATGTATAGTTGGGGTTATTTTTTCCAATGTGCATTACTTTACATTTATCCACATTAAATTTCATTTGCCATTTTGTTGCCCAATCACTTAGTTTTGTGAGATCTTTTTGAAGTTCTTCACAATCTGCTTTGGTCTTAACTATCTTGAGTAGTTTAGTGTCATCTGCAAACTTTGCCACCTCACTGTTTACCCCTTTCTCCAGATCATTTATGAATAAATTGAATAGGATTGGTCCGAGGACTGACCCTTGGGGAACACCACTAGTTACCCCTCTCCATTCTGAGAATTTACCATTTATTCCTACCCTTTGTTCCCTGTCCTTTAACCAGTTCTCAATCCATGAAAGGACCTTCCCTTTATCCCATGACAGCTTAATTTACATAAGAGCCTTTGGTGAGGGACCTTGTCAAAGGCTTTCTGGAAATCTAAGTACACTATGTCCACCGGATCCCCCTTGTCCACATGTTTGTTGACCCCTTCAAAGATCTCTAATAGATTAGTAAGACACGATTTCCCTTTACAGAAACCATGTTGACTATTGCTCAAGAGTTTATGTTTTTCTATGTGTCTGACAATTTTATTCTTTACTATTGTTTCAACTAATTTGCCCGGTACCAATGTTAGACTTACCGGTCTGTAATTGCCGGGATCAGCCCTAGAGCCCTTTTTAAATATTGGCGTTACATTAGCTAACTTCCAGTCATTGGGTACCGAAGCAGATTTAAAGGACAGGTTACAAACCTTAGTTAATAGTTCCGCAATTTCACATTTGAGTTCTTTCAGAACTCTTGGGTGAATGCCATCTGGTCCCAGTGACTTGTTAATGTTGAGTTTATCAATTAATTCCAAAACCTCCTCTAGTGACACTTCAAATCTGTGACAGTTCCTCAGATTTGTCACCTACAAAAGCCAGCTCAGGTTTGGGAATCTCCCTAACATCCTCAGCCGTGAAGACTGAAGCAAAGAATCCATTTAGTTTCTCCGCAATGACTTTATCATCTTTAAGTGCTCCTTTTGTATTTTGATCATCAAGGGGCCGCCACCGTGCTTGGGGCGACGAAATGTCTAGAGCCGCCCCTGGGTGCCTGGTAGGCAGGTGTCCGGTACTCATGGGGGAGCGAGCAGTGAGAGAAGAGTTTGCCCAGTGGTGAGGGGGACAGAGGAAATGAATTGGGCTCTATGGCCCAGGGCCGTGCTGAAGGCCAGGAGCCAGCAGGGGGCCAATACTCATGAGGGCTGCTTCCCTTTCCCTGCAGCCTGTCACTGCAATACTCTGACACCTTGGCAGGTTCAGTAGTGTAGCTAGCGGGGTACAGGGGAAGCATCTGCTTCCCCTCAGCACATTTTCAAAAAGCGGTGCCTGCTGGGCCGGCGCTGGGGGCAGCACGGCCGGAGGAGCCATGCAGGGGGCAGCAGGTGCGGCTGGAGAAGCGAGGGGGCCTGGTCCTCAGCCATCGCGCCCCATGCTCAGCATGGCCCGAACATCACTGCAGCCACAGGCGGCTCAGGGCTTGGAGGCCGAGCGCTCCCCGCCCCTTGCTAATGCGGCGGGTGGGGAGAGGCGGGGGGAGGCGAAAGGGCCCCTATGCCTTTAAGGCCGCCTGGCTGGCAAGCCCCGCATGGAGCACACCGAGCGCTGGGAGCAGGCCGGGGACAGGCAGCAGCGCAGGACAGAAGGTGAGCGGAGGGGGTCCATCCAGTGCCTTGCACTGGGGGGTCCAGGCGAGGGGCTCCCCAGGGCCGGGCCCGCAGGGCAGGGGTGCAGGCCGCGCTGTCTGGATGGGGGGCCCTGGCGCAGCACAGGAGCCTGGAGCCCGGGGCGGGGGCCAGCCCGGGACCCCGTGGGTGGGGCTGGGTGGTGCAGCCTGGAGGGGGACACCTCCAGAGCACGATGAGCAGGAGACTCTCCTGGGACCGCGGCAGGACGGGGGTATCTGCACCCCCGGGAAGCCCGCAGGAGTTTTGAGCTGGGCCCCGGGGTTAATCTGGGGGGGAAATGGGAGGATCCAACGGGGGCGTGGCCAGAGGAGGAGCCAAGGGGGGTGCCTTTTTTATGTTTGCTCCCCCTACACTTAGAACCTGGCTACGCTACTGGGCAGGTTCCCTTCCCATCTTGCCTCCCCGCACCAACCAACAGTTGCCCTGTGCGCAGCCATACTGAAGAGACCAGTGGGGAGTCTGCAAGCGAGAGACTGGGTCCAGGGAGTTCAAGCAGGTGCAAAAATCCAGGTAGCTTCTTCATCAAGAGGACCCCATGTCTTCCCAGCAGTCCTCCTTCATGGAACACACAGCATTCTATGGTCAAGGAAGCCAAAGCCCTCCCATTGACACCATCATGAAGATGCTGAGCAGTGGTAGAGGTCCAAATCTGGGGTCATTTGAGAAAGGGGATCCTAGGCTATAGACCCCTTCCAACCCACCCACCCCCCAGCATTTTACAAAATGAGCAGGTTCTTATAATAGGTTTTGTACACACCTGTGGCTCATACTTTGAGCCCTGTGCAGATACAAAGTGTGTATCCGCATCTGATCTGCAAAAATTCCATGGATTTGCAGGGCTCTACGCCGCTGCCGGGCTGAGGCTCTGAGGCACACACCCCCACCCCACCCCACCAGATCCCAGTCGGGGAGAGCCGCACAGGCAGCTGTGGGGAGTCCGCACGGAGTCAAGGACCCTCCATCTGCCCTCAGCCAGACAGGGAGTCTGGAGGTGTGGACACGGCCAGAGCTGCTCTTGTCCCCCCCTGCACAGTGTTCCTGCCCCCCGGGCCTCCTGCCCAGGGCAGATGGAGGGCCCGCGCCATGGTTCCTCACAGCTGCCTGCCTGGCTCTTACCATCAGAGCTCTGCACAGGTACAAAATTTGTATCTGCATCCACACTACCTGCAAAAATGGTCCATGGATTCGGATATCCATGGATATAAAGTAGGTACCTGCAGGTTTGCAGGGCTTTACTCGTACTATTGTTCTGAATGTCCCCCAACTGATTTCAGATGCTTGACATTTATATCAACTGGTGCCTGGCACCCACTGTCCTTTGGGGAAGTAGTATTGAAAAACAGATAACAGAACATATAATAGAAAGGTCAAAACTTAAGTAGTTTACCTCTCTAGAATGGCATATGCTAAACACTCATGCAAAAAAAGATTGAAATATTCATGCACAGCAAGACTAGGTAAGAGGGTTTGCAGGCAGTGCGTTGCTATAGCAATATGGTGGCCCAAGTGAGCATGCTGTGGTCATTGAACTTAGTTACATTCATGCACTGTAAATTCAAACCCTACCCTTGGTAGCAATCTGAGAATGATCTGTGGGCATGTTGCTTCTATCTGCTTCTGTTAAAGGTTTTTTGTTTTGTTTTTTACTATTGGGGAAATATGTACTGCTAATTTGTACAGCTAATTTACAAGGGATTCTAACTTTTCTGAAGAATAATAAATTACATACTTTACACAGATAAGTGAGAGTGATTGCTGGCCATGTTGCTCCTTTTTCTAGCTGGGGGATTATTATAGCAGAGCACCAGCACTGATTAACTAGTGGGAGGCTGAAAGGCAGAATAATGTAGTCATCTTTCCTGAACAATGGAATTGAGTGTGCTTAAAGATAAGGGATCCCTGATACCCAGTCCCCTAACATGAGGTGCTCATAACGTTTTTATATTTTTATAACTTTTTGGTGCACTGCTGGGAATGCTGGGGTTAGAGCAGTGAGGAGGAATGTAGGTGTGTATGGGAGCAGTGGTAGGGACGTATGGGCTGTGAGAGAGCAGGAATGGGGGATTAGAATGTGGAGGAGTAGGGAGAGAGGGATTGAGGCAGGGGGATAAATGGTGATGGGTGGTAGGAGAAGGGTTGGGGGATTCAGGGGATGTGGGACACAGAGGGAAGACATGGGGTTGCATGGCCTGGGGAGTGGGTGGGCCTGTCAGTCCCACATTCTCCCATCCTGTGTGTGTTCTGGGATCTGCGATGTTGGAACATTGAATTTGTCTGTGATTTATCTCCCTATCTTGTCAGCAAATCTACCCTCCAAATGTTCAAAGCACTACTATTATCATTCCACCACAACAAAGTTTACAAGATTCGGGAGGACTACTTAAGAATCACATAGCCTCCTTTTCTTTTAGTTAGCTCCCTCAACCTCAAACCTACATGATCATTACACCTGCCTAAAGAACACTAACATTTCCAAAAAATAATTCTCTGTTAAAAACAACAACCAAAAAAACCCAAAACCTAGTACATTCATGGACAAAAAACTCAGTTCACAAAAAGTTAAGGTGATATCTCATGCCCTTCCAAAACATTGAGTTCAGCAAAATACAGACCTCTAAAAACCAGGAAATAAAGAGTTAAGGTACATGCCAATGCTTTTTGTGATGCCTCAGTATACCCATAACACACATACACACACTCCAGTCTTTGCTCAGGGAATAGGGCCCATGACCGCTATAGGATCCAGTCTAACATCTTCTCATTGCTAAGGTAAAACTTGTGTTTAGGTGTACTGAACATGAGCATACTCCACAAAAAGAACACCAGACCTGCTAAATTTTACAACCCTTAAGCACAGGATTCCATCTAACACTATATTTATACTTCCCCATTATTTAACCCACATACCAATCAGTTATCCTACCGCACAGATGATAATCCCCATGTCAAGAAGACATTTGTGCACTGCTGCTGAGACATCCTTCAGAACTCATCACCAAATTGGATCCCTCAAGGTACATATTCAACTTGTATTTTTGATCATACTTCAGGGATGGGGGAAAGGCTTATCTCCATCCAGAGAGATGCCTTCCCCGCCCCCGCATCACTTTATGTCACAATGGCAGCTCTGTCAAGCCATTCCAGCTCATCCCTCTACCATTCAGAATAGCCACACCTAACAAAGTGATCACAGCTGGAGTGCATGAGGATAATTCTCAGTGGCTACTGCCACCTCCATAGGGCAGAGTGAAGGTTGCATTGGCATGTAGTTTGATTCCATATGTCCTAGTTTTCAGAAGGTCAAGGTTAAATTACCATAACTCTTTATTTCCTGGTTTTCAGAGATTTGAGTTTTTCTGAACTTGATGTTCTGGAAAAGCACAAGGTATCACGAAGCAACTGTAACTCTGCATTAACCAATTTTTTTGTCAGTGAATTTTTACTAGAGACTTTTTTTAATCTAGCAATTTTTCCTCATTCAATTACATTTAGTTACATTCCCTTAGGGCCTGATCCTTATACTCCAATTTTAGTGGTATAAGAGCAGCTCCAAGATACTTAATCTGTACTTATCAGAGGTTATGTTTGTATTAATCTAAATTGTAAGACCTCTTACCACCCTCTAATATGCTATCAGCTGATTTGTTGCAGGAAACCCATCACTGCAGAGAAGTAAGGCTGTAGATATATCAATGACTTTCCTACTGTGCTTTACAGGGCAAATTATGTGATACCATAAAGAGCAGAACAACTTTTTCAATTTAAAATGTTATGTACTAGACTCTCCTTTTCTTCTTGGTCATACCAACAGGACACTAGACGTGGAGGGCTCTGAGTTACTACACAGAATTCTTTCCCAGATATCTGCCTGGCAGGTCTTGCCCACATATTCAGGGTCTAGCTGATCGCCATATTTGGGATCAGGAAGAAATTTTCTCCTGGGTCAGATTGGCTGAACCCTGGGGGGGCCGGGGATTGCCTTCCTCTGCAGCATGAGGCACAGGTCACTTACAACTAGTTTCAACTAGTGTAAATGGTGAATTCTCTGTAACTTGAAGTATTTAAACCATGATCTGAGGACTTCAGTAGCTCAACAAGAGGTTAGGGGTCAGGAGTGGATGGATGAGTTTCTGTGGTCTGCAATGTGCAGGAGGTCAGACTAGATGATCACGATAGTCCCTTCTGACCTTAAAGTCTATGAGTAAAGTTAGGTGAACTTGAGACCAATATAAAAATAGAGTGTATCCAGAAAACAGGTAATACAGGCTTAAAATACTTGTGATATTCAAAGAAATACTAGTGATATAATTTCTATTGTACATACAACTAATTCATACTATTATTTCAATCCTTAGGGCATAAAGGGCTTTCAAAATGAATATTTATTATTTCTGTTCTGTAATTGAAAATGTGTTCAATTTAAAAGCAAAATAGGCAATAGTTATTCCTGGTGTGAATCCACTAATGTCAACACAGTTAGACTAGGGATCAGTTTGGCTCCTTGTGTACAAATGTTGAGGGGTTTGGTTTGGTTTTTTGCCAGTCTCAAACCTGATAGAATGCATTGATGAAGTTTAACTGATTGTATGAGCCCATGGTGGTGGGTATGATACTAGCACCCCTGTATTCACACCCTACACACTATTCTAATAATTACAACATATGCCTTGTGAAGTATCATTTGAGAACTAATAATCCACTGATCGTTAATATTTTTGCATGATGTATGTACACAGTGGGTATTAAGAGTTATGGATATATGCTAAAATTATGAGTGAAATGTGTATAAACCAGGTATGCCAGGAGGAGCTGTGAAATAGGTCTGTCCTAAACAAAGGAATGTGTGTTTACTTCAATTTACATATAAGCAGTAAACAGCACCATCAAGACAACAGGGGGAGGAGATGGCAGGAACCAGAACAATTTGCATTACAGCAAACACACGTGGAATAAGAAAGAGCATGGAGCTTCCATCACCACCAGACTCCATGTTGCCTTCTTCACAGCTTGAATAAATTTTACTTTGAGGGGTAACCCTTAGAAGAATCCATTTCAAAGGTTTACTAGTTCTATAAAGACTAACCGGGTGGGGCTTGACCTCAAGTGATAAAGAATTGAATAAAGTGATTGTATACAATATTACTGTGTTATAAAAGCATATAGAGTCAGGTCTATTCTGAAAGCTAACAACACACTGGTGATTAACATCATTGTGAAATATATATATTAACACTTTATGAAGAAATATGGATATTTAATGATATGTTTTAAAGTCTGGCAAAACAGAGAGAAACAGGTTCCCTAACAGACAGGAGAGAAGGCAGCTGTTTACCTGTCTCCTATGTAAATTAAGCATGGTGGAATCAAAACAATGGAAGCCCCGTTTACATACAGTGTATGGGACACTGTGGGAATAGAAGAACAGCATGAAGTCACACTGCCTCTTGAAACAAAGTCATTGAACTTTGGAAGACATAAGCAAAGACAAAAGCCATCTTTGGCTCCATAACTAAACAGACACAAGGGAATAGAACTCTTGCAAGCTGAGAAAGATGGTTCCTTCAACCAAGGGGGGACTGAAGTCACTGGAAACTGAATATAGATGAGAAACCTGCTTGGGCAAATAAAGTATTGCGCTACATTAAGTTTTAGACGTTGGGATACACATTTTCACTAGTATTTACTTCTAACCATTTCTAACTGTTTCTTTTATACTTGAACTCACTTTAAATTCTATTTTCTTCTGGTAATAATCTTGTTTTACTACCAATCTAAACCAACAGTTTAGAATTGATGTTTGAATTAAAGTGAATGTTAACTCCAGTTACTATGGCAAGCTGGTAGGTTTTGTGTCTTTAGAGGAACAAACAAACCTTATTATTTCTCTGAACTGTCGAGGAGAGGGATGGACTTTACAGATCACACCATTTGGGGAATATTTTGGACTGGGAATGTGCTAGGGTTACCCTGCAAGTAGTAACCACGGCTGATGAAAGCCAGACTGTAGCTGTAGACAGGCTGCTGGGGTCAGAGCTGCTGAACCTGAGCTGTCTAAGTACACAGACACTCATGGTGTGAGCTGCATGCTTGTAGGGTGGTTGTGAGCATCCCAGTTTGGAAGCTACAACAGCAAAGAATGTGAGGCACCCAGGATTACAGGGTAGGCAGTGACAAAACCCCTCATGGGTCTGGATTAAACACCTGGGCCCCATCACAGTGGTTGGGCTGCTCAAGTTTCTATTCTATTCCCATAAAAGTGAAGCTTACCCATGAAGAGAAGAGTTGCATCCCCTGAGAATAGGCAGTTGCAAAACAGTTCCAGATAAGGGAAAGTACATAACAGCTAGGGTAGGTTAAAAGATAGTGAATTGAATGGAATGATGACGCTTGACTTGAACTTTATTCATGAGACTTATTCCTAGACTTTGAACTTTACTTGTGCAGTGGGAACTCTTGCCAGCTGCATTTCTGTGTAATCTCTAGGACTAATATTGCATGTGATTTGATTGTATCACAAAAGTTTAAGGCTTGAATTCAAGCAGTGTGATCATACAATCTTTCTTGTTTTCTTTGCTTTTTTCTTGTAGTTGTCTATGAATTACTGTAAAACCAAATCACTCAAGTAGGTCTATTTGCCTCTTTGAGCCTCTTTGTGTGAGTAATAATAAAATAATAATTGATATCTAGCACTTCAGATTTTAAAAGTCTTGTACACATAATTAGTCATCAACACATCTGTGAGGTAAGTAAGTAAGGTGAGCTGAAGTTGGAGTCTGGTAACAGGTCACCTACAGGAGTGCCATTGTTGTGCTAATCTGCTTTTTTCCATAGTAGTGGTCATTCCAAACATTGTTTCCCTGTCTAGTAGAGGCATAGAGTCCTGGAATTGAATGGCGTGTGGAATTGGTAATAGCTACATAGCATCTTATTTATAGATCATGAATCAAATCTGTGCCGACTCAAAAAACCAAGAATTGTTACCATATTGATCATTTCTATTGGTCAGTTCAGTCATTTTTTTTTAAACCCACATGATCATAATTGACCCCCTTCTTGGTAGCATCAGCAAAGAGGCTGAGGATTGAATGAGTCTGTAAACTGAACTAGTTCTCACCTCCAGGTCAGAGTTGAAATACATTGGCAAGGAAGTGATACTGTGATGCATTCCATGTGTCCACTTGTCTCTGCTAAGTAATGGACAACTTATTTCACATTGCCACATGACAACAACTTTCAGTTATTGCTGATCTTGGCTGGATATGAATTGCTGACAGGCTCTGTTTCCCATAATCACCTGAATCAGTCAGTCCCCTTCACAAGTTTTCTTCATCCACCTGCCTTCTTCATCCATATGCACTGTAGCTTCTAAGCAGGGCCTGCCACCTTCCTTTTACTTTTCTGTTTGTTCTCTCTTCAGCTCCCCCATTTAAAGCTGCAATTAATTTGCTTGGCATTATATCCCTCTATTGGTTCATAAAGAGGCTGCAAACTTCACTTACCCTCTCGCTCCCTTCCTCATCCACTCTTCAACACAGCACTTAAGAGCAATGCAAAGGATTCCAGGTAACGATTTGTGCTTTTGTGGTTTCACATCAGAGCTTTCAGTTCCCTGCATGTTAGACTTTCTCTGTTCTCTTGAATGTCAACTGCTGACCCTATTCTGCTTTGAGAAAGTCACCTTGAAGTGGAACATTTATTGCATTAAGGTATGCAGACAGGAGAGGAGATTCAGCTACAATACCTGAATTCAAAGCTGCCGTAGGAACAAAAGAAAGAAACCTTTTATATATAGTCTATTGGTTGGCTTCAAATAGCATGGGGATGGATGATGAGTAGCATTCAAGCATCAGAAAGAAAAAAATATCAACTAAATCCTTTTTGAGACTTTGGATTAATGTTTGTTTGTGCTGAAACAATTATGTACTTGCATGCCCACATAGTTTCAACTTGAGTTGGGGCCAAATCTCAGCTCCAAACACCCCCTAAATTTGAGGCCATTCAGTTCTGGATCTGAACTTCATGACTGGCTCATGGCTAAATAATGACCTCAGCCAAAAGCCTGGATCCAAACTACCACCCTTAAGCTTGATTTATACTTAATAGTTAGGTCAACATAGCTCTGCCAGTCCAGGGTGTGACAAAACCATCCTGACTACCATAGCTATGCATCCTAACCCTCTATGTAGATGCAGCTGTGTTGATGGAAGAATGCTTCCATCAATGTAGCTAACTTCATTTGGGAAGGCAGTGTTACTACACCGATAGAAAAACCCCTTCTGTCAGTGTAAGCTGTCTACACTGTTATGCTAGCATAGCTAGCCAACATAGGGGCTCATCTTCAACAGGAAACTAAGCGAGGCTAAACTTTCAAATGAATTTTGCTTTGAGATTTTGGGTTTGTTCAAACCGCCACCCTGCCCAAACCCATAACAAATACATATGTGTGAGATGAAAATCCATAAAGAAAACGTTCACACAAACTCCTGTGAACCAAAGCAGCTTATTTTGGCAGAGCTCAACATGTTTTCTAGACTCACTTCAGCTTCTATTATGACGATAATCCAAGCAATATCAACGCATTCTTTCCACAAAGATTTTTTCTGCTTCTCCCAGGACAAAATGGTAACATGGAGGTCAAAGGTTTGCAGCATCAGAGAGCTATGGACCAAGATGATTTCTTTGTAGCACCAGAGCTGCAGGACAACAGAGGCTTGTTTTCCAGTATGAGGAACAGTGGTGGGAAGTAGTAGAAATCCTAGTGTTTCTCAGTTAGATTCAATAATTTTGAGAAGGCTTGCATGCCCTTTCACTAATATAAATGTACATTTAACATACACCTCTTAATATATTTTGTTTCCATAACAGTCAGCTGCTGCCTTTCGGGGGATAATAAAACTAATTTCCAGTCACACAAATGCATTATGATGTATTGTGACTGATTTACTTATTTCAGGAAAGCTAAGAAGGAAACATACACAATAGCAGCCTTGTCAGTTAGAATGTCTGGATGGAATAGCAATTATCCGCTGAAGCTCGAGCAGATGTATGGGGTGTGAATTACAGAAGAGGGAATTGGGGGATTATAATCAGCAAAACTGATTTGAGTAATTAATCAGCAGCAGGATACATGTGTGTGTGTGTATGAAATGATCACGTCTTTATTAACCATGTGATGGAGCAAACCAAGGAAAGTCAGTTTCAAAAACCAGTGTTTTGCAGATGTTCAGCCTTATGGCTACAGAAAGTTTAATGGATTAGCAGAAGAATGGCCTTGTGATTAAGGCACAAAACTGGAGGCATAGGATATGTTTCATTCCTGGCTTTGACAAAGGTTCACCATGTGACAAATCTCTTAGGCCCAGATCCTCAAACGTATTTAGACTCCTCATCTCCATTAATTTTTCCATGATGCTGAGCACCCAAAACTCTTACTGAAGTCAATGATAGCTGTTGGTGCTCATCTCCTCTGAAAACTGGGTACTTAATTTCTCCCTATGGCTCAGTTTACCCACTTGAGAAAGTCACATTCAGTAATAACACCTCACATGCGTGGTGATGTGTGGCTCAATTCAATCATAGTTATAAAGTTGTTGAACTCTTCTGTGAAAAGTGCTCCAGAACTGCCAAGTGTTTAATATTAATAGCCTGTGTGTCTGCTTCTCTGTGCCTTTTCTACATTGCCCATTCAATGTCTTCCCAAGAAGTCTCAATTAATTACCAACTACTATTTTTGTTATTTTAATTAATTTTGTAATTGTTTTATTATTTAAAAAAACAGATACCAACTACTTTTAACTGAGCCATCAAGACATGCACATGTCTAAACTGAGTAACCACAAAATCTTATTGTTAAGACTGTGAATTTGTCACAGAGGTCACAGAAGTCGCGTGACTTCTGTAGCGGCTGGGGCATTTGGCCCAGGGTCCACCTGAGCAGCTCGGGCAGCCCCTGGGCCAGGTGCACTGGCGCTGTTGGGACAGTCTCAGGCCACCTCCCCCCCTCCGCCCCACCAGCAGCAGGAAGAATTTGGGTGTGGGAGTGGGGCACAGAAGTGGGTGAGGGCTCTGGGCGGCGCTAACCTTTGGGGGCTCCCCAGAAGTGGTGACATGTCCCTTCCTCAGCTCCTAGCTCCATGTGCTGCCTCTGCCTGCCGGCACTATCCCTGCAGCTCCTATTGGCCGCGGTTCCCGGCCAATGGGAGCTACAGAGCGTGTGCTTGGGGCTGGCGCAGTGCACAGAGCTAGGAGCTGAGGGAGGAACACATCACTGCTTCCAGGGAGCTGCAAGGAGCCGGGTTTGGGAGCCTTCCAACCCCACCAACCCCCCACCCAGCACCAGTAAGGAGTCCTGGGCCGCATGCTACTGCCTGCCCCCCTCCAGCACCAGCGGGGGTCCCAGGCCGCGTGTTGCTGCCTGCCCCCACCAGCACCAACCTGTTATGTCTAAAATTAGATAGTAGGCTTTTTTGTTGGAGGGATCTTGGGTGGGATCTACAAAGGAACTTAAGCATTGCAACACCAAGCATCACAGTGTCTAACATATAGGTGCCTAGAAAATCACAAGAAGAACACTGCAATCAAAAAAACTGAGTGAGATGCCTAGGCTTCCGGTACAAAGAATGGGGAGAGATAGGCATCAAAGAATGTGATCCCCAAAAGCCAGAATGCTAGCCATGGTGCCCCCTAAGCTAGCCAATAGGAAATGCTGATGACAGGAGGGTGTAGTAAACCCCACCCTCCTCACGGAGATTGGTGCCTAAGTCTGGCGTTCAGGGAAGCACCCAAATATCTTTGTGGATTTGGGCCCTCTCTTTTTAGTTATCTGCTAAAGAACCTTGCATCCTGGGGTAAAAATAATGAAAATACCCAGACATCTATAAACCCAGGCTTTTAAAGCATTCTCCAGAGACTGGTTAGAAGTGTGTACAGCCCATGCACAATCTGTGTCAATTACAACAACCATTTTTATTAAGTTAATTATTTATTGTGAGGCTAAATTACATGGTAACCGAGGGGAATTGGGAATGAAGGGATACAAATCCATCTCCAGTTGTTAGTCGCCAAACATTGTTAATATTTGATGTCTCATTGGGTGACTGTTATTAAATGAGTTGGTGGTTTCAGTCTAGTTCTTAAAGAAGACGTGTCCACTTAATAAAAACAGCATCCTAATTGGCTGCCTTGTTGGCAGTCTCAACAGAGAGGCCAAGGAGGGAACTACTGCCTTGCCTCTAAAACCAATTGAACAGGGCTGAAGCCATTGACAGGCTAGTGCAGAGAAAGATTGAACTGCCACCGTATGTGCAGTACTGGTACCTGTTGTGTATGAACAGAGGACTTTACTCTTCATGGCTGTCAGGCAAACAGGTTCATCAGATCTATAATTCATTTACAAAAATAAAAAGCAGATGAGAAGCCTGTCCTCCTAATATCTAACTCAGAATTGAATGAGGATTCTCGGTCTTATCTTTTCCAAGGAAACTCCAAATGTGTTGGCTACTTCCCAGATGGCCTGTAGCTGTTCCCAGTACTTGGGAGTGGTTGCTGGACCCATGAGTTAAAAATAATCCAAACAGTGGAAAATTGATGACACACTGAATTTCTCAACAACTACCTAATGTGAAAAGAAAGAAAACAATTCAAAATATAGTCCCATGAGCATGGATTTATGCACAAAACATTTATCTTGAACTGAAACCCTATGACACAGAAATGGTCTGATTATTATCAGTAATCACTGAAAAATAAGGGCCCAAACTTGTTCCCACTGAAGTCATTGACTCCAGTAGAAGCGTGATTCTTATTTCTTAATGCTTATTCCACGCTTTCCATTAGGGTTCTCCTGTGATTTAACACTTAGAAATAACTGGAAAAAATTGTGTATTGAAAAACGGAAGACCAATATATTAATTTATCAGCTCACCTCATGTACTAACTGCCTAAATACATCTGGAATTCTTCTGTGTGATTACAAAAATCCACCATTACGTATACAATATATGGCATAAAACATACTTTTTGCAGGAATTAGCAGGGAATAGAGAGGACTGTGTTTTCTGATACTCGAGCTGAGAGACTCATTTTGTGAATATATATTGTGACAGGGTCAGTCCAGATGGCTACAGGAGAGTGATCGAAGGCAGATATATTAGCCCCAGGTTAAGTAGGTCCTCTTTCCCTGGGTAAGGTAACAGGGAAGGTTCCAGAACAATCAGGAACTTTCTGGAAACAATTAAGGCAGACAGGCTGATGAGAACACCTGCAGCCAATCAAGAAGCTGCTAAAATCAATTAAGGCAGGCTAATCAGGGCACCTAGGTTTAAAAAGGAGCTCCCTTCAGTTTGTGGTGTGTGTGTGAGAAGCTGGGAGCAAGAGGCGCAAGGAGCTGAGAGTGAGAGCTGCTGGAGGACTGAGGAGTACAAGCATTAACAGACATCAGGAGGAAGGTCCTGTGGTGAGGATACAGAAGGTGTTGGAAGGAGGCCATGGGGAAGTAGCCCAGGGAATTGTAGCTGTCGTGTAGCTGTTCCAGAAGGCACTCTAGACAGCTGCAGTCCACAGGGCCCTGGGCTGGAACCCAGGGTAGAGGGTGGGCCTGGGTTCCCCCAAAAACCTCCCAGCTCCTGATCCAACACAGGAAGATCTCTGAGGCTAGCAAAATCCACCAATAAGTGCAGGACCCACCAAGGTAGAGGAGGAACTTTGTCACAATATATATACACACCAGAATTGGACATGCATTGGATGTACTCTGAGGTCACGGAAATCCACAGAGCTGTTTTCATTTGTGTGCTTCCATTATAGATTTAGCTATCATTGTAATTACAAAGCAAAACTGTGTAACAGCATGCTTGGGAAAGGATATACGATAGTTAAATCTATAATGGAAGTAATAAGTATAACACACATGAAAACAGTATTGTGGATTTCCACGGCCTCAGAGTATATCCAATTTATGTCCAATTCTGGTTCTCTCCAGTGGAAGGGATAGAAGAGGTGAAGCTATCTAGTTTATTACATTTTCTGGGAAATTAGGTCAGCTACACACTCTGGAAATTACCCAGTTTCACCTTCCATTCTAAATGGAGTTATTGGGTTTTTATCTTAATGTTCTACATGTGAGCTGCTCAATCCAAGCATCTACCCCAAGCACCAATTGCTGGGAAGAACTTTCATCCTGCTTTGCATAAAATATTACCCCAATACAAGAGAAACTCATGATGGCTGGACACTCTAATGAACAAGTTGGTGTTAACCGCCCCTCAGCCCCTGACAAAATTTGGCCTATTGTATACAATGAAGTAGAAGCTCCTGGAAATATTTTGAGCCACCACCTGCAAAATGAACCTGTGAGCTGCTGGCTACAGGGCCGGCTCTAGACCCCAGTGCGCCAAGCGCGCGCTTGGGGCGGCGTGCCGCGGGAGGGTGGCAGGCGGCTCCGGTGGACCTCCCGTAGGCATGCCTGCGGAGGGTCCGCTGGTCCCGCGGCTCCGGTGGAGCATCTGCAGGCATGCCTGCGGGAGGTCCACCAGAGCCACGCGACCAGCGGACCCTCCGCAGGCACGTCTGCAGGAGGTCCACCGGAGCCGCGGGACCGGCGACCGCCAGAGTGCCCCCCGCGGCGCGCCGCCCTGCTTGGGGCGGCGCAATTCCTAGAGCCGCCACTGGCTGGCTAGTGAAAGTCATCCAAAAAACCTATGTTTGTTTCTAATGGAAATAATCGACACCTCCAACATAGAAGCAAACCCTCCTACTTCCCTGAAAAATGCAACAGTCACCCCAGTTCTCAGGATAACAACAATTGATGCAGAAAGCCTCTCCAAGTATCACACTGTGTCCATTCTCTCATTCCTAAGCAAAATCATTGAAAAAGTATGACAACATGTTACATCTGCAAGCATCCTGGGTGCCAGACTGGGGAAATATCTACTCTGTAATTGGGAGTATCCTTCCAGCATGGGTTGGCAGACACTCACTAGCTCTGTTCAAGCTAGCCCACTAAAAATAGCATTGTAGGTAGGGATAGCCTGGGTGGCACCTCGGGCTAGCTGAGTGCAACCTTCCTGTCCCCCGGGTACGTACTCAGGTGGCTAGCCCAAGCCACCACCCATGGTACCCCCAGGTAAGCTACTATTTCTAGTGCGCTAGCTTGAGCATAGATAGCGCAGGTCTGTTTACCCACACTGAGAAGCATGCTTCCAGCTGGACATACCCAGAGATAACTCTAGTGACATTAGAGATGACTTTCTCATGGTAATGTATGAAAGCCACATCTGAATGCTCATACTAAGTCTCTGAACTCTAGGGTACAGATGTGGGGACCCGCATGAAATACCCCCTAAGTTTATATTCCACCAGCTTAGGTTAAAAACTTCCCCAAGGCACAAATTCCTTGCCCTGGAATGGTATCACTGCCACCACCAAGTGAGTTAGACAAAGATTCAGGAAAAGGCCACTTGGAGTTCCTGTTTCCCCAAAATATCCCCCCCAAGCCTGTTCACCCCCTTTCCTGGGGAGGCTTGAGAATAATATACCACCCAAATAAGTAACCAAGGTGAGCACAGACCAGACCCTTTAGTGTCCTAAAAACCCAATCAGATGCTTAAAAACAGAACTTTATTATAAAGAAAAAAGTAAAAGAAGCACCTCTGTAAAATCAGGATGGAAGGTAATTTTACAGGATAATAAGATTTAAAACACAGAGGATTCCCCTCTAGGCAAAACTTTAAAGTTACAAAACAAAAACAAAAAAAACCAGGAATAAAACTCCCTCTTAGCATAGGGAAAATTCACAAACTAAAACAAAAGATAATCTAACGCATTTCCTTGCTATTACTTACTATTTCTGTAATATTAGATTTATCATTTCAGTAGGAGCTGGATTACTCGCTTGGTCTCTCTCTTTGTCTCAGCGAGAACAACACACACAGAGCCAAAGCAAAAATCTTCCCCCACAGATTTGAAAGCATCTTCTCCCCTTATTGGTCCTTTTGGTCAGGTGCCAACCAGGTTATTTGAGCTTCTTAACTCTTTATAGGTAAAGGAGGGAATTTATGCTACTCTTAGCTGTATGCTCATGACAATGCTGCTGATCTGTTTACATCTAGTCACATCAGCATGGCAGTTCCATCTATGACTCAGTAAAACAGCTGTAGTCTTCTGTATAAGACTTCATGAAAATTGAAAAGAAATATTCTTGGCTAACGGCATTAAGCTGTCTAATGATCTTCTCTGGGATCTTTGAGTCAGTGGAAAGGATGTGATTGAGACGTTGAACTTGTGTCTAAACAGTTCTGTTTTGAAGAAATAAAATCAAAGCCCTGAAGGAAAGGGACTGAAATCCTGTGGTTGGAGAGTGTTCTTCAGTGTATGAGCTGGTAAATTAGCCCTCTGGCTTATAGTGGCCAATAGAAGAACTCTGCTGCTTTGTTAAAACTACAAGGAGAGAAGGTGAAAGAACACATTTTTTCCCAAATGAAATTAGAGAGTGGGTACTTTGTTACCCACATTTGAATGCGAATCTGAACCAAATTTAAGGCACAGCAGTGTTGCCAATTGTTGCAACTTTATTGCAAGTCTTGCACTAGTTGAAGTTTTACTTAATGCTCCAGTTTTTGGAGACAAGTGATTAGATGAGAAATTTGTTTTAATTATTATTGTTATCTCATGGTTGACAAGAAAAAAAAATGAAAATGTGGTTCAGGTGCACCCTAAAAGTTCAAAAAACAAAAGGCCAATAAAAACCCTAAACTTATTTTTTTTAAATGTCATTATTTTTAAACCAGTCTCAGGATTTTTGTGAGTTTGCCTCATGATTTTGGAATATTTGGGATTGCCAATCATGTTGATGTCTAATTTCTGGGCCAATCTGTAAGGTTTAAAAAGATATGTAGAGACAATCCATTTTAAGTGAATGACACCATATAATCTGTTTATTAAACTAATTTGTTTCTTTCCCATGAACTCAATGTTTTGGGATTGTTGTCACTATAAATCATAAAAACCGGAAGAGTAACATCTTTATGGTCCAATCTGAAGTATTTAAATTCCAGCTTGTGGGGACTGGTTGGCTCAGGGAATTATTAAAGCACCATAGAGTCTTATACAACCTACATTTACCATCAGCTGGGACAGGATGGATGGTCTTGCAGTTAAAGCACTGGACTGGTACACAGAAGAGCCGGGTTCAATTCTGATTGTTGCTTCAGGCTCCCTTTGTAACTATGGGCAAAACACTTAATCTCTCTGCTTCAATTTCCTCTCTGTAAAATGGGACTCCTACTCATTGTCTATTTTGATCATAAGATCTTCAGGGCAGAGACTTTAGGCCAGCTTCCATCACCCTTATCATTCAATCTGCCTACATGCAGGCCAAGATACTAGTCACTGTGACTAATGGTTTATGTCAAGTACCTCCCACAACAGGGCCCTGATTTTTAGTCAGCTCTTGTGGTGTCACTGTAAATTAATGAGCTAACAAAAATTGGGGTAGACTGATGACTTTTAGTGGTCTCACTCTAGTTACTAGTGGAGAGGTGTTTACAACACACAGGCCATTACCACACTTGTTGGTAGTCTCTCAACTACTGAATCATGAAACTAAACTTTTCTCCCAGACACAGAAACTGAACTCTAGCTTCTTCACTTCAGGGTTGAGGCAGTGTGGAGAAGTTCACACTGGCTGGGCCCATCCTATACCTTGTCTGTGGTTACATTAATGACTTCCATCTCTCAGAATGTCAGGTGCTACTGTCATATTGTGGAGTTCAATCCAGACCAGTGAGGGGTTGTGTCATTGGTAATCCTGTGGCCTTGGGTGCCTTCTGTCCTCTGCTGAGGCTCACAGCTTGGACATCAACAGCCAGCAGATAAGCATGCTGAGCATCTGTGTGTTAAGCAGCTCTGGTTCAGCATTCTGATTCCAGTAGCCTGCTTGTTACACCCCAAGCACACTTTGGTCTCTACCAGCCTTGATAACTACAACCAAGTGACTCCAAGTCCTGAATTTTCCCCAAACCATGTGCTTTGCTATGTCCAGCCCTTTCATGGACTATTAAGGTGAATGACAAGGTTTGTTTGCTCCTTTAAAGAGTCAATACCCAGCAGCTTGCCACATTAACTGGAGTTAACAACCACTTCAAATTCATCCCCCCTGGGTTGGTTTAGATTAAAATAAAACAATTTTATTAACAACAGGATATAGGTTAAGCAATGCCAGTAAAATAAATAAAAGCAATGGTTATAAGCAAATAAATGTGAAAAACATGCATCTAAATGTCTACAATTTAAACTAGCGAGGAACAGCCTTTGTTAAAAATGGTTTCTCTTACTAATTATTCTTTGTCCATCATGTCTGACTGTCTCTCAGTCAGGACATTCCACAGAAGTACAGGGTGCTAATTCCCCTTTTCTTCCTAAGTGAAAGATAACTTGGGGGTCTTTGCACCTCCCTTTTATGGTCCAGTGAACCTTTGAAATGGATTCTTCTGTAAATTACACCCCAAAGTAAAGTTAATTCAGACTGTGAGGAAGGAGACCTAGAGTCTCACGATAAAGGAAATTCCATGCTGATTTTTGCTAAAATGCAAATAGATCTCTCCCTGCCCTCTGTGATGCAATGAATGACCACTTGACATGTGATCGCTAATCGACTCTGATGACATTTGGCTGGAGGTGTTGCCATATCTTTTGTTTGAGAAAAACCTGTTTACCCACTACCCTGACTTGGCAGATAAACACATTTTAGTTGCACATTTCCTTGATATTTGTATGGTCCCTGGGGGATTTTTTTTGTACATACATGATGCAAGAACATTAATGATCAGTGTGTTATTAGTTTATCTATGATTCCTTACATGAGACATATCAGATACAGTTTATGACTTTAATGAATTGGGATACACAGAA
This sequence comes from Mauremys reevesii, assembly GCF_016161935.1. Classification (NCBI taxonomy): domain Eukaryota; kingdom Metazoa; phylum Chordata; order Testudines; family Geoemydidae; genus Mauremys; species Mauremys reevesii. The sequence continues at coordinate 246,876,583 of NC_052623.1, forward strand.
TTGTTCAGGGCAGCTGAAACTCACTGCCAGATACCAGTGAGTCTATTGCCCTCTTGCATTGGGATGCTGTTAGGGTCACAGCTAAATTTCCACAAAAGTACATTTTAAAAAACAAAGCAAAATTAACTTTAGAAACTATATATGTAGCAACTTGCATTCTTTCTAAGCTATCCTTTTAGAGTATCAACCTAAACTTTAGATTTACCGTGCTGCAGGCTACAACAGTCCTGACTATAACTCTATAGAAAAAGACATGTTAGAAACTTTCTCCACCAAGAGTGCTTCTGCATCATTTGTTTTGTGTGCAGACTTTCATACAAAATAGTTCCCTTTAAATTTTTGATTAACCAACATTTTCTCCAAAAGAAGATATTTACCAATGTATAAAATGATTTATTTCAATATTGTCTCTTCAGGATACATTCCCAAATGCCTCAAATAGCCAAAAATAAATAATCATATTACCTTACATAGATTTGGGTTGTATCTTATGAGTTTAAATTAAAGAGGTATGGGCCTTATCACTATTTGGAAGGGAGAGTGTTAAAAAAAAGCTGTAAAAAGCAACACAGAGTCCTGTGGCACCTTATAGACTAACAGACGTTTTGGAGCAAGAGCTTTCGTGGGTGAATACTCACTTCATCAGATGCAAAAAAGCTGGTGAACTATATACTGAAATTCACAATATCTTGGCAAAGGGTTCTACTAATTAATAATTATTAGATATGAACTCAAACCAAACATTCATCTTTGGAGGTGTTTGGAATCCAAACCCAGATCCAGATATGATTTTGCATATGCTCTTTACCTTATTATTTATAATGGTACTCTTATGTGACCTTAGGCAATTCACTTAATTCCTCTGTATTTCATTTTCCCCATCTGTAAAATGGGACAAATAATGGTCATCTCCTTCATGGGGCTGCGACTGAGGTTTAATTAATCAATATTTGTAAAGTGCTTTGAGGTTCTTGTAGGCACTGTGTAAGTGCAAAAAGTTAGTTTGGCTATTTATTTATTTATTTATTTTTATTTTTATTTTCAACTTGCTTGCAAATTGATCTGATTCTGTCCAGCCAAAAGAGAGCTGCTCTAGCGTAATTGTATAGGATACTTCTTTTACTTTGGTTTGTAAACGTATCTAGCTCAGGTTCTTGCTCGCTTGACAGAATCTTCCTTTTCCTAAAATGCTTTCCAGACTTGGGGAAGAATTACTATATTGAGAAAATATGGAGGATGTACAGTATCTCAGGAGTGGATTTCTGTTTTCATTTGGGGGATAGTTCTTGGTCGTTTCCATATGGTTCAGAATTGCAGTTCACAGTGGTGAACAGGAGGTTGTAAAATGTGGTGTGCACTTCATAAAACTGGTGGGAAATATGCATGTACTTTAAATTCAAAAGGGACATGTGCAAAATTGTTGTAAATGAAGAAAAAGTGGCCTCATCTGCTATAACCATGTTTTGTTTTTGTTTTCAATCTTGCAAAAATTGGATACAGAAATTAAAATGTCTCCCAAGCATCAGAGGCTCACTCAGTGGACCTTGGCAGCAAAACTAAGTTCATATTTTCACATGGCTATTTTGTGCTTCAATAATTTCTCTGGTGTATTAAAAATAAACAGGCTCCTCTCCAATATCAAAACATGCATGTCTTCTCTAACACTTATTTTTAATTTCTTTCTTTAACCCTTAGGACTTTGTAATCTCCATGTGGGTGTCACCTAGAGACTGGCCATTTACTAGAAATTTTGAGTCACTGTGAAGCACTGTTATGAGGAGGAGTGAGGGTCTGTCCAGTGGGTGGAGGTGTCAAATCAATTCAGGATTCTGTAGTGGAGCAAGCTGAAGCCAAGGTTAAGAAAGAACCAATGTGGAGCCCAGAATGGCCTTGTCCAGGAAGATAGGACTGCTATCCAAGAAGGTGGATGGGAAGTGTGAGGTTTTTAAACCTCACAGGATCACATTTTTCCAGAGCTCAGTAGAAGATGGAGAATGGGATGAGGTGTAGTTCCTCTTGTGCTGGAACTCTAGGGATCTAAAGTAATAAAAATAAATATAGTAGCTTTTTGTACCACAGTGCACAACTCTAATGTTGAATATAGTTGGTTAGAATTTTCAAAATTAATTAGTGATATTAGATGTCCCACTTAAGACACCTTAAGGTGCAAGAGTCAGGATGTGGGGGGTGCATGGGGTGTGTGGGGGCGGGGTATGTGGGGGGTTGCAAGAGTCAGGGCAGAGGGCTGGGGTCATGGGTGAAGGAGTCAAGCAGAGGGCTGGGTGTGTATGAGGGAGCTACAGGGCTCAGGGCAGGGGTCTGGGGTGTGTGCGGGGCACAGGGCATGGGCCTGGGGGGTCTGCGGGGCTGTGGGGCTCAGGGCAGAGGGCTGGGTGTGTGTGAGGGGAGGTCAGGGCAGAGGGTTGGGGGTGTGTGAGGGGAGGTCAGGGCAGAGGGTTGGGGGGTGTGTGAGGGGAGGTCAGGGCTCAGGGCAGAGGGCTGGGTGTGTGTGAGGGGGGTCAGGGCAGAGGGCTGGGGTGTGTGTGGAGGGGATCAGGGCAGGGGGCTGGAGGGGATATGCCGCTATTCCACCACCCCCTTCCCCAAGGCCCTGCCCCCGCTTCTTCTCTGCCTCCACAGGGAGCAGCAAGCACACTGACTCTGCTCCTTCCCAACCCTCTCCCTCACAAGGGCCATCAGCTGATGGGCTGGCAGGGAGGGAGGGACGGAGAGGTGGAGGGGGGCAGGAACCCAGCACACTATGGGAAGAGGCAGGGGAGATGGCAGGACCAAGCTTCTGCCTCTTGCCCCTTGCTCCCTGCCCCTGTGGGGTGGGGGGCAGAGGGTGGAGAAGAACGGGCTGTGCCGGGCTGGGCAGGATTTTTAATGGCACGCTGCTACCTGCCGGAACTCCAGCAGGCAGCAGCGTGCCATTAAAAATCAGCTCGTGTGCCATCGTTGGAACGCGTGCCATAGGTTGCCAACCCCTGGTCTAAAGGTTAAGTGGCTGAGGACTAGATTGTAATGTTATAATGTGGCCTTAGCATTGCCACCTTTGCCTCACAACCCCATTCTTTCACTGAACTTAGGTCAACTAGAATGGATAATGAGATCCCAGGTATCTCATATTGGGCACCCCAAAATTGAGGCACTCAAGATCAATGACCATTTTTTTTAAGTTTGGCCTATATTTTCATATCTGTGAGGAACTGATGTGTATGTATCACCTGCGACTGAAATATGATTATCCTGCTGATACATATCAGCTTTATACAATAGCCAATCAGACAGAACCATCTCATCAGCAATTTTGCATTTCTTTAAAATGGAAAAATATATACTGGCTAGTGAATGCACAACATTGGTTCTGTAGCATAGTGGCTTGGCTGGGCTATCCAACCCTGATTACTAAAAAGGCACATTTGGGTTGGAGCAGGTAATTCCTTATAAAGGACAGTAGATAGCTGCACTGAAGGGGGAAAACAGAAAACTGCAGGAGGTAAGTGAGGCCTTCTCTAGAGAAGATCTGGAGACCAAGGGATTTGGAAGCTAGAGCCAGAACCTGAGGTTCCAGCCAGGTTGGTGTGGGAATGGCCTGCCAAAATAGGAAAGGCCTCAGGCAGAAAGGCCTGGCAATATGGTGAATTGGAGATTGCTGAGCATGAGCATGCTGCAGTAGAAAGACCTGGGGTGTGGAGTTTCTTTTGAGAATTAGGGTGGCCACTTATGCATTTCCTGAATACTGCACATTCTGGAATGAAGTGACCCTGCCCCAGTTGTTGTGACTCACCCCCACTATTGTGACCTCTCATTCATAGTACATATGAAGTCACGTGAGGCTATATGGGGGAGGCCATTTTGGCATGTGCTGCCCTGCCCCATAGAGGCAGCACCAGCGGGCCTTTAAATGGCCAACAGCACACTCAACAGTCATTGTGCACTTGCTCAGCCTGTTGTTGAACCACTCCTTGCTGTTGTCAAGCTGCCCCATGTATGGCTTCATAAGCCACGGCATTAAGGGGTAGGCAGGGTCTCCCAGGACCACAATGGGCATTTCAACTTCTGGTCAGGAAGAAAGCCCCTGCTTGCAACTTCCTGAACAGGCCAGTGTTCCAAAAGATATGTGCATCATGCACCTTTCCTGACCAGCCTGCGTTAATGTCTGTGAAACACCCACGGTGATCCACAAGCCTCTGGAGAACCATTGAGTCCAATGGTTGACTTTCCCACTCTGGTTAGCGACCAATCGGTAGCAGTCTGGAGTAGCCAGCTTCCAGAGTTCAATTGCCATGTGCTTCTCCAACATCAGGGCAGCTCTCATTCTTGTGTCCTTGCACCGCAGGGCTGGGGCAAGCTCATCACACAGTCCCATGAATGTGGCTTTCCTCATTTCTGAAAGTTCTGCAACCACTGCTCATCATCCCAGAAGTGCATCACGATGTGATCCCACCACTCGGTGCTTGTTTCCCGAGCCCCAAAGCGGCGTTCCACTGTGGTGAGCATGTCTGTGAATGCCACAAGTAATCTCGTGTCGTAGCTACTACGTGTGGTGAGATCAATGTCAAACTGCTCTTGCCTTTGTAGTTTAAGGAATAACACCATTGCCACTCGTGACGTGTTGGTCAGAGCAATCAGCATACTAGTCAACAGTTTGGGATCCATTCCTGCAGACCGAAGAGGCAGAGTTCACAGTACACAAACTGTTGAAAGATGGCACCAAATGTGGACGGAAGCACAGGGATTGCTGGGATGCGAAGCAATGTATCACGGGGCATTGGGACAGGACCCAGGATGCCCTGTGACCCCCACTCCATCTTCCCACAACTCTTAGCAGCAGCAGCAGAATAAATGCTCTGTGGGATAGCTTCCCAGAGTGCACCAGTCCGAATACCACTGCAATTGCTGCAAGTGTGAACACGCTATTGTGCAGGCAGCTGACAGTGTGAACACACAACAGTGGTTTCCCTTCAGCACTCTCTGAGCGGCGCTGTAACTCCCAGCAGTGTAACTCTATCAGTGTAGACATCCTCAGTTTTCTTGGGCACTTGCTTATCAGAGTAACGGGCAGGGAAAACCCCTGTGTGTTTATTATAATGACCGTATCTATAGTTGCAAAGAATCCTGTGGCACCTTATAGACTAACAGACATTTTGCAGCATGAGCTATCGTGGGTGAATACCCACTTCGTCGGATGCAAGTAGTGGAAATTTCCAGGGGCAGGTATATATATGCAAGCAAGAAGCAAGCTAGAGATAACGAGGTTAGTTCAATCAGGGAGGATGAGGCCCTGTTCTAGCAGTAGAGGTGTGAAAACCAAGGGAGGAGAAACTGGTTCTGTAGTTGGCAAGCTCATGCTGCAAAACGTCTGTTAGTCTATAAGGTGCCACAGGATTCTTTGCTGCTTTTACAGATCCAGACTAACACAGCTACCCCTCCGATACTTATCCATAGTTGGCTTACTTGCAATTGAATGGCGAAAGCTTAAGAGATTAGGTAATATGAAATGACTTTCCACACTAGAGAAATAAGCTGTCAAGTCCCTTCTTCCCCATCATCCTTCCAAAGAGAGAATCAGGTGAATGAAATACACAAGAGACATTTGCATTTATTACTAAGCTTTTGCATTCCTTCAAACCTGTTATAGCATTCACCTTATCAACTAGGAAAACTGCTGTAAGTGTACAGGCCTGGTGCTGGGGGAGTGTGGTCTTTCTGTGATATAGTGATTTGATTGATTGGAGTTGCTGTCAGATGTTATATATATTATGTTCCACTCGGAATTTAGACAGTTCTTTGCCATTTGCCTGTTCTGACAGGCTGGAAAGCTCAATCTATTGTTCCTGTAGGGTGACCAGACAGTAAATGTGAAAAATCAGGATGGGGGGTGAGGGGGTGTGTATAATAGGAGCCTATATAAGAAAAAGACCCAAAAATTGGGACTGTCCCTATAAAATCGGTACATCTGGTCACCCTATGTTCCTGGTTTGTTTTTAATTGTTGCAGTCTCCATGCTGATAACTTTAAAGTCTACAACTTAGATGAGGCTAGCAAGAATACCTCTTTAGAAGAATACAAAGCAAAGTTGCATGTAGGAATAATTTATTTTGACTTGCTAGCACTTTGTGTATTTTGTGTTATCTTTTACAATGGAGTCATTCATCCTGCAATATCAGAATCCATGCTAAGTATAATGGCAATTCTGTTTCTTTGGGAGTCTGACCCAGAGCCTGTTGAATTCAATGGAAAGAGTCCCATTAGCCTCAATGGGCTTTGGATTGAGCCCTTATAGCACCCCCAGTTTGAAAACCTCAAAGCACTTTATTATTGTTAATGAATGAGGCCTCACATTGTCCCCATCCCTTAAATATTATCATCCCCATTCTTCAGGAAGAGATTGGATTGGTGAGTGTGACAAGAATGCAGGGAGTTACCAGGGGAGCCTGCACTCTGAGGACTGTGACACGAATTAGCTCCCTCCCCCCAGGCCTGATTGGGAAATGAAATGTAATTAGCTAATTAGGATAGCTGGCAGGGTGGACTAAAGAATCAATTAGCACATCCACTGAGGATTGATAAAAAGGCAGAGGAAGACAGTACAAGGGAGAGGAACAGGCTAGCTGAGCCTTGAGTCAGTGAGCTCACCAGGAAAGAAGACCTTGTCTTCGCTTGGGTCACAGCTAGCACCCGTGAAGGTACTGGTGGAAGGACCCTAAATAAACAGCTTAGTGTGAAGGTCTGGCCAGCAAAGTCTGAGCAGGTTTCTGTGGTAGCAGAGGCAGAGTACTGCCCTTACAGTGAGCGACCAGGAACTAAGGGTACGTCTACACTACGGGATTATTCCGAATTTACATTAACCGGTTTAGCAAAACAGATTGTATAAAATCAAGTGTGCGCGGCCACACTAAACACATTAAATCGGTGGTGTGCGTCCACGGTCCGAGGCTAGCGTCGATTTCTGGAGCGTTGCACTGTGGGTAACTATTCCGTAGCTATCCCATAGTTCCCGCAGCCTCCCCCGCCCCTTGGAATTTCCGGGTTGAGATCCCAGTGCCTGATGGGGCAAAAATCATTGTCGCGGGTGGTTCTGGGTAAATGTCGTCAGTCATTCCTTCCTCTGGGAAAGCAACAGCAGACAAGCATTTCGCGCCTTTTTTCCCTGGATTGCCCTGACAGATGCCATAGCATGGCAATCATGGAGCCTGTTTTGCCTTTTGTGACTGTCACCGTATGTGTACTAGATGCCGCTCACAGAGGCGATTCAGCAGCACTACACAGCAGCATGCTTTTGCTTTTGCATGACAGCAGAGATGGTTACCAGCCGTACTGTACCATCTACCATACCATAAACTGGTAATAAGATGATCATGGTTACCAGTCCTTTTGCACTGCACCATTTGCTGCTGTCATAAGTGCCCCTGGCTGAGATCAGCCAGGGACGCAAAAGCCAAAATTGGGAATGACTCCCTGAGTCAATTCCTCCTTTTTGGTATCTAAAAATAGAATCAATCCTGCCTAGAATATGGGCAAGTATACTAGAGAACCACTGTATCATAGAACCAGAGAGCACAGCTGCTCTGTGTCAGATCCCGCAGAAATTATGAGCTGTATGCTATTCACAGGGGGTGCTCCTGCAGCAACCCCACCTGTTGATTCCGTTCTTCCCCCAGCCTTCCTGGGCTACCGTAGCATTGTCCCCCCACTTGTGTGATGAAGTAATAAAGAATGCAGGAATAAGACACAGTGACTTGTTAGTGAGAAATGAGTGGAAGGCAGCCTCCAGCTGCTATGATAGTCCAGACAGGACATTAAGCAGTGTGGAGGAGAGGAGCCCAGCATCCCTCTGCTAGTCCAGGGGCAACTGAATCTTTTCTTTACACATGAAGGGTGGGGGCTGATGGAGCTCAGCCCCCTGTTGCTATGATGAGGACGGTTACCAGCCATACTGCACCATCTACCAGGAAAAATTAGGGCCAGGCGCCCTTGATCGACCTCACGGATGCTAGTCGGCATGGTTGCCAGTCCTTTTGCACTGCCCCATGTGCCAATAGGCTGATGATGATGATGGATATCAGCCATATTGCACCATCAGCCACCCATGGCGGCGGGGGAGCAAGGATGTTGGTGTTGAATGCTGCAGCATCACGTCTATCTGCAGCATTCAGTAAAGATAGGGTGACATGTAAAAGAGTCAAGAGAGGATTGTTTTCCCTTTCACTTCTTGCATAAATTGAGTCCATGAGTGTCCATTTGATTCTTAAAATGATTTTGAATTCTTCTGTAACAGAGCGCTGATAGAACAGATTTGCCTGCCCTTACAGCAATCACATCCGCATAGTCCATGCTGGAGCTCTTTCTTTATTTTGATTTTTAACTGCATCGCCACCCGTGCTGATCGGAGCTCCACGCTGGGCAAACAGGAAATATTCAAAAGTTCGCGGGGCTTTTCCTGTCTACCTGGCCACTGCATCCGAGTTCAGATTGCTGTCCAGAGCGGTCAGTGGTGCACTGTGGGATACCACCCAGAGGCCAATACTGTCGATCTGCGGCCACACTAACCCTAATCCGATATGGTAATTCCGATACTAGCGCTACTCCTCTCGTTAGGGAGGAGTACAGAAACCGGTTTAAAGAGCCCTTTATATCGATATAAAGGGCCTCTCAGTGTGTACGGGTGTGGCGTTAAATCGGTTTTACGCTCCTAAAACTGGTTTAAATGCCTAGTGTAGACCAGGCCTGAGAAATGCAAGCCTGGGACTTGTGGCTAGGACACAAACTACACTACCTTGTGTGACACAGGTGTCTCCTAGGAATCCATCTACCTAATCAGAGCCTTGGATTGCAAGCTATTTTTAGCAGAGATCACATGCTTTCCAGCTGTGCTGTAAAGCACCTTGTATACTTGGTTGCTGTAGAAATAATAAAATGACTTTTGATTACTCTTATCTCAGCTTGGCTATTGATCAGAAAATTATTTATCTATCTTTAGGTTTTATTTTTCACTTGTCCAGATACAGCAGCATTGACAAGTGCTATAGAGCATTATGAGAAAGTCACTGTTAACCCCTGCAAGTCAGTTTGTTTGCATACGATATGAATGTTTCCAGTATCCATCTTCCACAATGCTTCCTCTTCTACCAGCAAAAGAAATTGTATGTATGTCATCCCAAAAGACAAAGTAGCAAGGACTCACACATTGCAATGCAAAATAGGAATTTAGGATAAAACTTTCAAAAGCATCAAAGTATTTTAGGAACTTAAGTCCCATTTTCCAAAGTGATTTAGGCACTTTTGTGCTTAAGTCTTGTTGATTTTCCCACTTGTGCCTGCTTGCTTTGATTTTGGGGGATGGGGAAAGAAGAATAGGAGAGGAATTCTGTTGTTCCTAATATATCATGTAAGTTTCACTTTAGATAGAATTCCCTTCCTCTCCCTTTAGAAAACCCATGGATTTCAACCGGAAGACAAATGTTCATATAGCCAGGCTAGTTTTTCAAACCCAGTAAACCCCAAATTAGTTTGAGGGGTGTGAGTCCTCAAGCTGCATGAGATTCACTTATTTTACATCCTTTAGTCAGGCAATAACAGTTTGGTAAACTTCTGACATCTATGGTTCTTCTGTGGTTGTGAATGTGAAAGCTCTTTTGTACCTCACTAGAGAGTCTTCTGAAGAATTTAGCTGATCATTTCCAATAACTATTTTTTCCAGGGATTAGATCCAATTTCTTTTTTTTCTTATATTCCAAAAATGTCAATATTGTGAGCTTGCACCTATTTCTTGGGTTGTTCTGTTCATGTGCTAAGTAATCTTCCATTTTATGAGGGTTTCTTTCCATCAGTCTCAATTTTTCCCTTTGTCTCCATACAGCTGCACCAGCCTTCATCAGTGTCTGATGAAGGCTATTCAGCCTCCTTTTCTAAATCCAACAACAGTCTTGGGGTGTCTACCTTTGTGCAGCAGTGAATTCCACAGGCTGACAACCCTTCCCATGCAGAATTTTTTTTTTAAGTGTGAACGATTGCTTGTTCTTATCTTGTGGGACAGTGTAAAAAGCATGGACTGACACTTATTATTACTGTATATTTCAAAATCGTGATGGAGCACAAAAGCCCTTGTCAGGAATGGGCCCTTGTTCTACGTGTGATATGAAGATACAGTCCTTGCCTTGAAGAGCTTACAATCTAAAAACACACAAAAAGAAAAAAAGAGAGACAGGATGGGGAGAGGGGTACAACATACAAGGAGCAGGAGCAGGGTAATAATGGGCAATCTTATGTTAGTTCTGTTTCTTCTTCTTTTCAATTTACTTATTAATTTATTTATGCAAAAGTATCCTATGGCACTCTGTACCTCCAAGTTGTGAGATTTTGCTGTATGGAAGTTACTGAAATATGCTGTAAGTTTGAGATTCTCTACTGCTAGGTGGTTATCCACTTCCAGGAGAGTGTTAAGTGACCTTTAATCAGCAAGAGAGCTGTACACAAGGGATGTATAATACTGTAAGATGGCTGCACAAACATCACACACTGGGGGATTGCTCAACTCTGTGATTTAGTAAAGCCCACCAGGATATGTCTGAGCTAGTGTTTTCCAGGCACATGGACTGAGGATATAAACTGGGGACAATGGCATCATGTTTTTGGCCTTTCTTCTCCCCCAGCTACACTGGAAGCAACAAGAATGCTGGGAAGACTTGAACGGAGGAGACTGGTGCCAGGCTTAAAGGGGAAGCCTGTGTACTAAGAACTGTAACATCTAGCGGTGTTAGAAAACTGCTTGATCCAAATACTAATAAGGTTAACCTTGTCTAATAAGGTTTAAGATTTAGACTGTGTGTTTACCTTTTATTTTCTTTGGAAACTCTCTCTGACCTTTTTCACCTACCACTTATAATCACTTAAAATCTATCTTTCTGTAGTTAATCAGTTTTATATTTTATCTAAAACAGTGTGTTTTGGTTGAAGTGTTCGGGAAATCTTAGCTCAGTCCTCTCCACATGGAGGGAGGGCAGACTGGGTAATAAACTTATACTGGTCAGGCTTCTGAGCAGGGCAAGATGGTACAATTCTGGAGTGCAAGGCTAGGGGCTTGGGAGATTTGCTGGTGCCTTCTTCTGTATGATTCATGAGTGGCTCAGGGAGCATTCATGCATTCTTCCTGGGTGGGGGGCTCCACATACAGTTGTACTGAGTGATAACAGTGCCTGGAGGGGTTTGCTGCTTGTCACTAGCAAAGCATTGTGAGAGACAGCCCAGGCTGGAGATTTAAGGGGGCACAGCAGTATCTCAGTTCCAGATTGCACCCCAAGGATCCCATCACACATCCCTAGTGAGGTCATCAGTGGGGATTGAACACAGGAAATCTGGGTATGTCTACACTGTATTTTTAAACTCCACAGCAGTGAGTCTCAGAGCCTAGGGTCTACAGATGCAAGATCATGGGGCTTGCGGTATGGCGCTAAAAACAGCTGTGTTTGGGCTCTGCCAGGAAGTACCAGCTCATGCTAAGATCCCTAAGCTTCACTGAACACTTACAAATGCATACCTGGAAGCTTGTCTTGCTTACCCATGTGTTAGCATTATCAAAATAGATATTAGAATTACAACAATATGTTTAGACTTCATGGAATGCTTGTAGGATGCTGCATGTATTAATTGTACTTATAATATCTGTATCCCATGTTACAGGTAGTGCTTAAATGTTTGCTCTATAACTATAAAATATTTAAGACAGTAAATTCCCACAATCAGGGGAGAAACATTACCAAGTGTGAAATATTAATTTACCCCAAGAGGTGTTCTCTCCTGCCCATCAGGAAAGACGACTGAATCCAAATGGGCCATTGTGGAACAACGACTTTGTCATTTGCTCCCCACACCCACCCATGAAGAGGTTATGTGCAGGAGCGCTTGTCCCATCAGCTTGGACTATAGAGAGGGAGGAATAAAAATCGCTAACTTGAAGAAACTGAAGTCTCTTTATGCTGTCTGAACTCTGAGGGGCAAAGATTCCTAGACTTAAGCAAAAGATCCCCAAGCTGCTTGGCTTGGGTTAGCACCAAAGGACATAAAACCTTGCTTATCATAGAAACATCTATTACCTTCTGAACTTAAGAATGTACCTCATTTGTGTATATGCTTTCCTGCTTTAATCTTGGAAATAACTCATTTCTTTTCTTAATTTATTACAGGATGGGCTACAGGTGTTGTCTTTGGGATGAGATCTGAGTACAGTTGACCTGGAGAAGTGACTAGCCCTTTAGGACTGGGAGTAAACAGACTAGTGTTGTGATTTTTTGGTGTGAAGTGACCATCCATCACCTAGTCCAGATTGCCTGGGTGGCAAGAAAGGCTGGAATGCCTGAGGGGACTGTCTGTGACTCCATGGGAAGACTGTTATAGTACTTTAGGAGTTCACACTTGTTACTGAGTTGATGAAACTCAATTATAGAATATACCACCAGTCTAGAGTATCTGCCTTCCTTTTTGACAAGCTGCCTTGATGTTGGCACACTCAGGGCTTGGCTACACTTACGGTTTGCAGCGCTGGTAGTTTGCAGCGCTAGTCATCCAGCTGTGTAGGAGCAGCGCTGGTGTGTGGCCACACTCACAGCTACCAGCGCTGGTGTGTGGCCACATTTGCAACATTTGCAGCACTGTTGGGAGTGCTGCATTATGGGCAGCTATCCCAGCATTCAAGTGGCAACAACATGCTTTTCAAAAGAGGGGGGTGGAGGGTGGTGTACTGTGATAGGGGGCGGGGAAGAGAGAGAGAGTGGATTTTTGGAGCCAACACTGTGTGTTAGTTTCCTGGATTGAAAAATCACAAAATGTTCACGAGCCCTTAGTCTTAACTCTTAATTGCAAACAGCCTGCCCTCCAACACAGACTCCCCGCTGTTTCACTCACTCCCTGTGGTGTACTGTGACAGGGAGCGGGGAAGAGAGAGAGAGTGGATTTTTGAAGCCAACAGTTTAGCTTCCTGGATTGAAAAATCACAAAATGTTCACGAACCCTTGGTCTTAATTGCAAACAGCCTGCCTCCAATGCTGTTTCACTCCCTGCCTCTCATTTGATCGTTCACAGCCAGGTACAGATAGCTCCTGTTTGCTGTCATCAGTGTTTGTTTTTTAGATAAGCAGTTCAACGGAGCTCCGATTGGAGTTCACAACAAAACAAAGAGAGGCTGCATAACAAAACAAAGAGAGTAATTTAGTTAAAAACTTTCTGGGATATCTCCTTATTCCCTGGAGGCCAATAAAAGCGCTGGTGTGTGTCCACACTTGATGAGCAGCGCTGGATCACCAGCGCTGCAATCGCGACACCCCAACCTGGCCAGGTGTACAGCCAGCGCTGCAGCCAGGGAGTTGCAGCACTGGATGTGCCTTGCAGGTGTGGACGGTTACTAATTGCAGCACTGGAAAGCCTCTACCAGCGTTGCAACTTGCAAGTGTAGCCAAGCCCTCAGTTGTGAACCATTGCAGACAGCATGACTCGGGGTATGAACTCTAAGGAGGCAGGTGGGCTTCAGAACCTATACTCCAGCCCAGGCTGCAACACCTACACTGCTGTTCTTAGCACCATGGCATACGTCTGAGTTTGTAGACTCAGGCACTAAGACTCACTACCATAGGTTTTAAAATGCAGTGTAGACATCCTAAAAGAATAAGCTCTGGCCTCTGGAGCTAAGGGTCCATTAATTTAGAGGCAGTAGATGACTCATAAACTTCTAATATAGCCCAATCCAAGTGGGGGACAAAGATACACGTTACCACTGAGTTACCTTTATGTTTGTTTTTCTGTTAGAGAGGAGGTGTAGGAGAGGGGATAAGGAAGGGAGGGGAAAGGTAAAGAAGTAGGAGAGGAGGAAGGGAATGATGGAGAGGAGCATGAGGTTGGCAGTGGAAGGACTGCAAAAAAGAAGAAATTTGGGCTAACATCCAATCAGCAAATGGGAAATAATATTCATAGTTTGCTTTTTAAAAAGCAGCCTGCTGCTATCACTGGTGCTGTGAAAGTCTAGCGTAGGGAGATTTATGGGGCCTCGCTCTGCCTCAAGCTGTTTCTCCAAGCTATTGCTGAGGAAGTCCATGGGGTTCCCACTCCATATGGTGGGGAAAGGGGCAATTACTGCGGACTAGTGCCCTAATAGGAGACCCCATACAGAATTCAGGTTTGTGGGGGATAGTGGGTGGCTCTAATTGGGTTTCTCTATGTACTACTCCCAAAGCAAGTCATGTTCTCACAAATGAGCTATGGCCAATGGATGAGGGGCAGGCAAAAAATCCTCAAAGCCAATGCCAGCTACAAAAGTGCCATGTGAATGCCTGTTCTGACTTTCTGGTGACATTGTAAATAAGAAGTGGGCAGCATTATGTCCCGTAAATGTAAACAAACTTGTTGGTCTTCGCGATTGACTGAACAAGAAGTGGGACTGAGTGGACTGTAGGCTCTAAAGTTTTGCATTGTTTTGTTTTTAAGTGCAGTTATGTAACAAAAAAATTTTTGTAAATTGCACTTTCACGACAAAGAGATTGCACTAAGAGGTGAATTGGAAAATACTGTGTTTGTTTACAGTGAAAATATTTTTAATCAAAAATAATTATATAAAGTGAGCAGTGTACTCTTTGTATTCTGTATTGTAGTTGAAATCAATATATTTGAAAATGTAGAAAAAGATCCAAAAACATTTAATAAATTTCAATTGTTATTCTCTTGTTTAACAGTGCGATTAAAACTGTGATTAATCACAATTAATTTTTTTATTGTGATTAATTTTTTGAGTTAATTACACGAGTTAACTGTGATTAATTGACAGCCCTAATTTCCATAGAGAATCTAAAATTTACAGAAAGGCGAAGTAAGAAAAATGCTACTTGAACATATTAGAGTTTGATTTATGGATATCTACTTTATGTATTTTGACATGTGATGTTGACCGTCATTTATAAAGCTTTATCTTTTCGAATCTCAGCGTCTACTGTCATTACATTATATTGTCTGACCCATCCATAATTTCCTCCAACTGTGAAAATTTAAATTGATCTTTAACAAAGCATAAAAATAAAGCAATATTATCAGACAAAATTATATAAAAAAGTAATGCTGCCAAGCCAACTGACAAGAGAGTCTACAAATATGGGTTTTGAACAATCTCTTTTGTTCTGGTTTGTTCATGTTTTGCTAGAAAGCAGCAAGAATACAAAATGTTTTGGAAACATGTTTACTAACTCTGTTTTTACTGTATCATAATACATAAGCCCTATTTTATTCATTTCAAATGTTGTGGGAAAATTCTACTTAGACCACAAATATAACCTATCAGTTTAGAGGCCAGTGTGACATGTCAGTTGTAGATTGTCTAGTAACATCTGGGTTTAGATTAGAAATTAAAATTCAGCTTTCACTATGGAGTTACTTTATTTTATTGTTTATTTATAGAGCCTGAGGAGATAAACCCTTGCTGGGTTTTTAAAGGTACTTTTAAAAAACAAAAAACATAAACTCAAATGAACAAGAAAACACTGAGCTTTTGGGCTCAAAATCACTTCTACATTTGTTCCAGATCCTCCAGTCCATATTTATTACTAGAATGGACTCTTCTCAACTTTTTTCCAAAGCAAGATTTTTGTGTTATTTTGCTTAAAATGCAAGGAGATTTGAGGGTTCCCTCACTACCCTTATAGTTTCAGTTGTGGTATTTTTCTTTCCTCCCAACTCCCTCCCCCAATTTTTTCTTCATACCAACTGCAAAGTGGCTCATCACAGCTGACCTTTCGGATTAAGGAAAGATGATGTCTTTGTTTCTCCTCAGCTGGCATGGATCATGGTGGAGTAATAAAAATTGATTCACCTCACACTTATACAAGTGTAAATCAAGCATAACCCTATTTGATTCAGTGGAGTTACATTTGTGTGAAAATGTAGTATGCAAGAAATGAATTAGGCTTGCTTCCTAAATCTTTCAGCTGAAGACTCTGCAGTTGCTAAAGTGTCTGGTCTTCCATTTATCAGGAAAAGTGGGAATTCAATAGCAGATCTAAGCTTGAGTTTCCCAATTTGCAGCATCTGATGTGGTGCTATTTGAATAATTGCCTCTGTGTTTTAGATATTGTGTGAACATGGCATTAGTGATGGGTTTGTAGACTTGTAATTTTCCCATACACCCTGCTTTTCATGTAACACTTGCAAAAGTAGATTACAAATGCCTCAGACCAAGATAACTTGTGATCTGCAGAATTCTGAAAGTGGGGGGTAGAAAGAATCTCAGCTGAATTTGTCAGACCCTTCTGCAGAATTGCAGTGACTCTGGAGCTGCACATCACAGGAAATATCCCTATGATATTCTACAAAAACCTCAGAATTCTCCCCCTCAAATAAATTTCTCTCTAATTTTCATAAACCCTTTATTTCCACCCACGCACCCTTTTTATTTCTTTATTAGTTGCTGCTTTCTCAGCCCAAACTTCTTGACCTGCTGGCCTTATGGTAGATGAACTCATACCAAAAGAAAAAGGGTGACAACAGTTTTAAAAAAATAAATATCTACCTAGCCCATGTACAATCACATCCTTAAGGAAATCTGCTAAAACATAGGCTGGATGTTGGTACATAAATCAGAGTTTCTTCGGGCAACCTCTTTTTACTTTCTTTTCTTGTCTATTCTTCCAGCTCCCACTTTATTTTTATTTTTGCATTCCAATCTGCTCTCTACATTCCTGTTCATTTCCCCCTTCCCTTTAAGTATTCTCTGCTCTTTTGTAAAAAGCATGATTGCATTCTGCAGCCATCCTCCAAACACTGTATTATCATTAGTGCAAGCCCAGCAATTACAACAGATTGAAAGAGGAGGAGGAACCCTCACCATGCCAGCCAAAGAAGAGGGGAAGTGCTACACTCCCAACCTCACCCTTATTTTAACTCCTGTGTAAATTGCAGTGCTTTGCACAGCTTATATGTAGTGCTAGATGTGACCGTGGTCGCTGGAGGGGCTATACTGAGAATGCTCAATCAGAGGCAAACTGCAAAGAATAGGGCAGACGATCCCCAGAACTGGTGGTTTATTCTATAACTAGATTTCATCAAGCCAATAACAAAACAGCTTCAGCAATACCTTACTGGTTTCCAAGATGTCAAAATACAGTTCCCTTTAAGAGACAACCAAGTCTAATATAGTGAGGGTTACTGAAAACCTTATTCACCATATATAAATCCCAAGAGATTGGACACATTTCCCACAAGGTCAATGAATATCTCAAAGACCCAAATACATGCTTACAGATGATTCTTATTAACTAAATCTTAGATTATTAAAAAAGAAAAAGAATTACTGTGGTTAAGAAATCATCCTATGTTTCAGACATGAATAAAGTTCTTAGGTCAGTTTCATAGCATAGATTGTGAGGTTGCTGATTTATAAAAATCCTTCTCAAATAAATTTTAAAGGTTATAGTCCAATAGACAGTCCATGTGCAGAGTGTGTTCAAATTCTTCCATGAGAAATTGCAGGGATAATCCAGAATAGACCCGGAGACCTCAGTCTTGCGACTTAGATTTTCCCTGACAAAGTTTAAATAGATCTGAGATAGCGAGATAGCAAGGATCAAGCCCGAAACCTTCTTTATAGCTGAAGTTCATCTGTGATCACAGCAGGCTTCATTGGCTGAAGAATAGGTAATGTGTATTGTTGCTTTGAAGTTCATCTCTGTTTCCTAGGCATAAGCCAGTAACTAGTTTCATTAATTAGTATAAGGAAATTAACCATCAAACAGTTCACAGTTAGTTTACTACAAACTTCAAATAGAAATGAAGACAATAATATTATTGCACCACAAGTCCCATCTAAATGATAATATCCCCTTTTGATCTCTGAATTAATAGATTACGGCAGTGGTTCCCAAACTTGTTCTGCTGCTTGTGCAGGGAAAGCCCCTGGCAGTCCAGGCTGGTTTGTTTACCTGCCGCGTCAGCAGGTCCGGCTGATCGTGCCTCCTGCTGGCCATGGTTCGCTGCTCCAGGGCAATGGGAGCTGCTGAAAGCGGCCACCAGTACATCCCTCGGCCTGCACTGCTTCCAGCATCTCCCATTGACCTGGAGCAGTGAACTGCGGCCAGTGGGAGTTGCGATCGGACGAACCTGTGGACGTGGCAGGTACACAAACCGGCCCGGCCCGCCAGGGGCTTTCTCTGAACAAACGGCAGAACAAGTTTGGGAACCGCTGGACTATGATAATGAAACATTATAGAAAGGAACAGAAGTTTAGTATCTACAAGCTAATTAGATCACATTGACAAACTTCTAACAAGATATAGGTAAACAGACAAATACAATTAGTGTCTAACATTAATTTTCTAACAATATGGGCCTCCATATCAGGATGCTAGTCTACTTAACATGGCCTGGCTAACTAACTACAAGGAATGGCCCCTGTTTAATATATCCTTAAAAGGTACTTTCAGGTCAACCAGCATACTGTTTACTTAACCCTCGCTGGCTCAGCATCACACTAGAGTTCTTTTTCCCCCCACAATGCCTATCCATTCCCTCTCATTTATTTCTTCTTCCTTCTAGGGCTCAGCATGCTTTTTCCTCTGTGTTAGTATCTCATCAATCTCTTCCTCGTGTTTTTTCTCTATATATCTTTTCTTCTTCCCCTTGGCCTTCGGGGGACGACTCTCTCCTGAGTCTTCATTTTCAACCCTTTTCCCAGTTACCCTCTTACCTCTATTCCCTTTTCCTTCCCAATTATTTCACTTCTCCACTCTCACTTTCCATCTCTTGGGTCACCTGATCACTCTTTCTCTGTCTTTCTCTAGCTTCCCCCACACTCACTCTTACTTTCCTATGTGCCTCAACGCACAGCTCCAGTAAAGGCACATGTGGATTCATCAATGCCTGATGCCTAACACACCCAGGGATGTGCTCCTGGGAGCCTCAGAAGGAAAACTAAGCCCTCCAGAGGAATCAGAAATTCTTTCTTCTAGAATATGAGAGATCAGACAGCAGCTCCCTCCCACCAGGCTACCATGACCCGCAGCAGCATTTGTCCTCAACCCTGCCATGAGACCAAGGGCCATCCAACCACCCCTTGCAAGACACAACTTCAACTGTTTCAGAACAACTGATTAATCATATTTTTTTTAGATTTGTTGAAGGTTATCTTTGTGATACATAAATATACCTTCCAACATTATTTTTTTCCTGTACCTGTTGCTCCATGAGAAATGTCTGGTTTTTGCTAGAAGACCCAGTGGGAGAGCAGAGAATTGCTGGGACTGCAATGTTACTATCAGCTGCAATCTGAGCTGTGGTGTTCCTGGTCCAGAGCTGGGAAGGAGGGAATGTTTGTCAGACTCCTTTTTTGTTTGCTTGTTTTTGTTAAAACCTGTTTAACTCAAAACTCCTGCTGAACTGTTGACAGAAGTTCTACATCTCCGCCCCTCCCCCTTCAAGTTAGAGCTGGGAAAGTGGCAGCTCTGATTTCATCTCATTATGATGTCCCTGTCTCTCTCACTCTGATCCTGTAATGAGCTCCATGCTCCTATGGAATCCAACTGACTTCCAGGGGGTTCTGAACAAGCTGAGTCATCTAGCTCCACAAAGCAGCTTGCAGGGTGGGGGCCTAGTTCTCCAGAAAACAGCAGCCGCCCAAGGCACAGTTTGATGTTCCTTATATTGTTAAAAAACAAACAAAGGTCCACCCTTTTCTTTAACTCTTGGTAAAATCTTTGAGGCCACCCTTATGTATCATGAAGAAGCAGTAAAGGGGACAGCTGATGGCCATAACCTTCCCTAGCCCTGCAAATAAATCCTTGATTTGCATAAAAAGCAAGTAACACAGATGTGAGGCAGGATATGCCTAGTGGAAATTCCAGTAGAATCCACCTTCTGTTTACTGGTTTCTACTGATCTCTTTTGGTTTTTACAAAAAATCTGTTGCCTCTTTTTAAAAACTAAGGCCCAATCCTGCAAAGATTAACGATGTTCTTAGTTTTTCCCTTGGTGAGCAGTGCTACTGAAGCCAAAGAGGCCACTCACAGTGCATGATTCAGCATGTGTGGGAGGATTTGTCTACATAGGGCATTATTCCAGAATTGCTTTTCTCAATTAACTTCATGTGTGGATGCTCTTATTCTGGAATAAGAACACCCAACCACAGAGTTAATTAGGAATGGTTAATTCATTTAAAATTCACACCCTACCTTAATGTTCATGTGTTGATAAGCCCTACATCTTTCAGTATTGCCAAGCCCAACTATTCCAAAATCATGAGTCAGCCCTCAAAAAATCATGAGATTGGCTTACAAAACATTAACATTTAAAAATAATACCTGCAGGTTCTTTGAATGTATCTTTTGTGCAGGAAACTTTCATGAATGGATTTATGTTTACAACCTTTTCTGTGCAGCCATGAGGGCTAATGTTTTCGATATGCTAGCCACAAGAGCTAAAAAAGGAAAACTGAGATTCTCAGGTAATAACATGACTCTATGCCTTGGGAACTAGAAGACCCCTTCCCCCCAAATCATCAGACTTGTAATAAAATAATGAGATTTGGCAAAAGGAGACTCTTTGCAGGATGGGGGCTTGCATATGAGCACTAGTGCCCACGTGTGTAGAGTGAATCACATGCATAAGTGTTTGCAGAATCAGGGGCTATTTAGTTCCAGATGGAACCACTATAGAATAAACCAGCTGAAAAACTTATTTTGAATTTTCCACTTGGGGTGGTAGACTCCATCCTCATACTAGATTAATTTGAAGGCAGGTTTTACAATATCTGCTTTTATGAGGAAGGGTTTGTTTGTTTTTGTTTGTTATTGCTCTTATTCATGTTGTCATAGCCTGGAAGACAGCCCTGTATTTATCAAACAATCATGCAAATCACACAGAGGAAAAGAGGAAGAGGAGACTATTACTTTTTTAGCTGAGAGTTATTGAGCTTAGAGATGGGCTGGAAAAACAAAGCACAGCATCAGATCCGTGTCAGCATTTTGGAACACCACAAGTTTTGAGGCTGTTCTGACCAATCCTGCAAACACAGACTCTGCATGTACTATCACACATGTGTGAATCTCACTGAGTTCAGTGGGATGGCTTCTGTGCTTAAGTGTACAAGTGTTTCCAGGATAAAGGTCTTGGTTTCGCATGTTACCGGGATAGGGTAAAAAAAGTGCAAATTTCAGAACAAGATCAGGGGCTGGATTCCAATCTCTCTCCCTCCTCCCCTCAGTCTCAGCTAGTCCAAATGTATGGATTGGTTTGAATGCCCGGTTGAACACTCTCCCTGATTATTTCTGTATTGATTTTTCATAAAAAGTACACCGCGCCTAATTAGGGTGACCAGACAGCAAATGTGAAAAATCAGGACAAGGGGGGGGGTAATAGGAGCCTATATAAGAAAAAGACCCCAAAATCAGGACTGTCCCTATGAAATCGGGATGCCAGGCCACCCTACGTCTAATTAACCTTCAACAAAATCTGGAGTCACATACTGTACTCAGCTGCTTTGACGGGAACAGGCAATAAGGTCAGGGCGGTGATTTCACCTCCCCTATACTACACACACCAGGGAGGGAGGTAAAAGCTCTCGGGAGCGAGCGGGTCTGAACACCAGGTTAGTAAGAACGCGGCTCAGCTCACCCGATGCGGGGAGGACTATGGCCAGCAGGGGGCGCTCCGGTCTGCGGCAAGCGGCAGAGGCGGGCGCTTCGGGACCCTGAGCTGCGTCCTCCCCGCGCTGCCGCTGCTGCACTTTGTTCCAGCAGTATTAGCAGCAGAAAGCCAGACCCGGGGGGAGCAGCGTTCAGCAGCAGAGCCGCGTACCCTGCGCGCCTCCTTCCCTGAGGCTGGTTCTCTATGCGCCGGAGCGAGCCCGCCTGGCGGGGGGACATTCCTTGGCCACCTCGCGCCTAGGGCTGGGGGGCTTTCCCTGCCGCCCTCCCCTCCAGCTCGCCCCCGGTGCAAGGGGAGCCTGGTGGCCGCACGTCAGCTGCTGCCTGCGAGGAAGGAAAACAAGCCCCTCCAAAGGTAAGAGGCTCCCAAAGGCGGCAGCAGCAGGGACTGTGGTGAGCTGGGATGTTCCCAGCTCATTGAATCCCCTTTTGTTCTCCTGTAACTCCCCCCGCCCCCACAAAGTGTGTGTGTTTGGTTTGGCATGGGCGCTTGTTTTTTAATATGGCGAATTGCAATGTCCACTGTCCCCCTCCCTTCCCCTGTTTCAACTGGTGTGGGGGGGTTAGAGACTGGAAGCCCTCAGGCTGGGAGCCTTGTGTGTGTTAGTCAACGATCCGTGTGTTTTCACGCCTTCGGGATCTGCCCAGTGACTCCTTCCCTAGCGTATTTCAGACCTGGGCTATCCAAGTAGAGTGAGAGTATTTTTTTTTCTCGTGGGGTTCCCCCCCCCTACACACACCTTGTCAGGGTGTTGGGGAGACAAACGCTGCTGATTGTGTGTCTACATTTTCCTGGTAACTTGAGCGGTAGCTGCTACACCTGCTCTCTGATCTTGTCAGCTGGGCTTCCACCACGGGAGGTTTGTAGCTGACTTTATTGTCCCCCTGGAGTAGAGGTGCTGTTTGAAGTACTGGTACCTGTGCCTTAATGTGGCTCATGTTACCAATTTGTCAATATCAGACAATGTCCTAACTAGGGGGATTGGGCAAGAGGGGCTAACAGTGTAAGACTAGTGTATCTGTTTTCTCTGTGTCCCTCTCCCCGCTTAGCAGGTGATTTGGCTCTTCCTCATTATAGTGCCACTTACTGTTTTTTCTGAAGGCAGCTCTTCTTGTCTGTGACCGACAAAATGCACTTTTTTTTGGTGGGATACCTTTGTCTGTCCCACTCCGTTTTACTCCTCTGTTGTCTCTGATCTTCTCTCTTCAACCTTTTCCCTTCTCTTTGTTATCTTTCCTTGGCACCCCCCCCCCCACTTGTTCTAGGCTCTAACACCAGTGGTGGTCTCATGGTCTGTCTTAAGGGATCCCCAGCAGAACTACATACACCATGATTTCCCGGGGGGATAAATATTTTTGGATTGGGCGTGAGCACTCAAAAAGCAATTCCACAACTGGGAATAAAGCCTGGCTTAAAACTGGTTGGTAGCAACCATAAAAGTAGCTAGAGGGACAGATTTTCCTACTACTACTTTGTTGTTCTCCTCCCTTTCCTCAGTTTTAATATCACGGTAGAACAGATGAAATATGAATAAAGATGAACACCTTTTGCTGTGAACTGCAGCTGTAAAATCCCGTTGACCTCAGCGGGATTGCATATATATAAGTAATAGTGGAATTTTCATTTAAAATGAAGACCAGAGAAGGACCTGTGTTCAGATGTATGCTCAGTAGGGGGGGTTTCTGACTTTTTTCCGTAGCATGGGCCACATCTTAACAGGGTGTCTCTTGGACATCTCCCCTCCCATTTCTGATCATGTGGCCCTTCTATTCTTTCCATTTGCCCTTGCACAACAGCCTATGTCATCTACCAAAGCTGCTTATGTGGGAAGGTAATGTTAGCCAAACATTTGTGTACTTAGCAGCTGGAAACGAGGCGAGTAAGTACCATATGCCCAAGCACCTCTCCATGGACCGGAGCAAGTAGTTCACAGACCATTGTTTGACTACTGCTGCATTAGGCCATATGGGAGATGAGTTTGGCATTCTCAGCTTAGTTTTTAATGACCAGTAGGGGAGCTGAGATTTTTTTTAAAGGTTAATGTGACATAAGAAAGGGGCTCTGCATTCTGTCTTGGTGTCCATGCTGTTAGTAAAACGTTTGTATCGATAATGACCAGGTTTGGTCTAAAGGACATCATGGAGCTAAGTGCCAGGTATCTTCTTTGTACAATGACTGTCTTGTACACGGCTAGTGAATAAGTGTTGTTTGGCAGATTTGTATCTTTATTCAGGGTAACGTGATACTTAATTCAGACCTCGCACTAGGGCAAACTCACTTCTGGCTTTTTTTTTCTCCCTTTTTTTGTATATTTTATTGGCCTGGACTCTCTTAACACAATTGTCTTTGAACATTATTTTTATTGTACAAGAAGTTATGAAACCCTCTAGGATTACACTGTGTGTGTGTGTATGTATGTATATACTGTGAAGTTTTTGTATCTGACTCTTCATGGTCTTTGATCTAAAACTTTTTGAATGGTTGTATCTGACAGATGAAATTGGGAAGAAGTAAATACAAATAAATGTCCAATTAGAAGGAATACACTGTGATTGAAAGTTACCAGGACATAAATAAATTATTATACAGAATGAACAGTTATTCTAATGATACTCCCGTTTTTAATCTCTGCATTTTGCCATACAAGTAATTCTTTTCAGTCAGATGTTAACTTCATACATGAAATATGATTTTCAGTCCAGCTGGAAATGTATCATAGGCTCATAGAATATCAGGGTTGGAAGGGACTTCAGGAGGTCATCCAGTCCAAGCCCCTGCTAAAAGCAGTACCGATCCCCAACTAAATCATCCCAGCCATGTAAAATCACTTCTGTTAACTGCAGCATTTTTTTCCTCCTGTGGGTGAAAGTTAAACATATAAAGTTAAATAATTGGTGCCTCCAGAGCCTAAATATATCAAAATGTCTCCTTTTGCAACTGTAGTGGAATAATAGAAAACTTGAAGGCACACATGGTAAGGACTGCAGTTACAGAATACTTGCTGACTTTCATTTCAGTGAGTAGTATTTGCTTCTCTATCATCCTTGTCTCAAGTACTGTGTCATCCAGTAAACTGGGAGGCCTTGTGTCCTTGGTCCTCCAAGGTTTTTCTCTGAGTATTACAGAATCTCTTCTCTTTAACATGAGTGGCTGGTAGCCACCAAGAAAAGTGATTTAACACCTTTGAATGATGCTGTTTCAATCTTCTGCTTAGAAAAAGTTCCAGTGGTGCTTTACACTGCTGTGTGTATTGATTTTCCTAAAGTGGCTGGGGTACACCACCTTCATGTGGCGAGGCTTGTTTTTTATATTTTCTTTGGTACAAAATTTTCCATAAACTAATATTGTGTCTGTTTGCCACGGAGATCCAAAGTTTTCAAACATCCTGGCTCTGAGTTGGTTTTCCAAGTATGCTATGCAATGATTTGCAACTACACGGCTTTTAGCCATCTTTTTTTATCTGTCTTTATTAATGTGTGTTGCAGTTATCAATGGCTTTAACCTTCTTGAAGCTTTTACCTTTTCGTTATTTTCCCTATCGCAGTCTCTAGTTAAAGGGTCACTGTCACTTGAAAATCACCTTTTTGTCTGAAAATCTTGTACTTACTCTAGTTATGAGGAATAGCTATGTTTCTGATCCTGCAGACACATACACTTATTAAACTTAAGCAAGTGAGTGGTTTTGCTTAAATCAGTAGGACTGCTGGTGTGCATAAAATTGAGCATTTGTGCAAGTGTTTGCAAGATTGAGACCTTTGGTTGCTCTAACTGAAAGATTAGAGAAAATATTTTAATATGTTTGTACATTTGATACCTTTGTGAAGAGTCAGTTTTGCTGTTCCCCTGTAAAATTAGTAATTTTATTCCTTGTTGAAAAGCTCTCAATTAACATTAATGTGGGAGCAGAAAAACTCTACTCGTCTTATAAATATATATTAAATCCAGGATATGAAATCCAGGATATTTTATATATATTTTAAATCCGGGATATACAATTTAAAGGCTGCTGTGTCAGAAACTAGTAGGTTTAAAAAAAATAGCCCTTATCAGCTTGAACTTTGAGCTCATCTCCATTTTGATCTGAGACCAGAATTCCCACAAAGTCTAATGCACATACAAAATGTCATAAATAGTCTCATTGTGACGGAACTGCTCATATGCTTAAAGTTAAGCACTGTGAGGCCAACTGGCAAGAGGGTTACAGAATGTCCTGATTCTGGTATGTACATTCTGGTTCACCAAAGAGGTCATGTAAGGTCTTAAATAAAAGCGGGGTCACACTCACAATTAATATCATTGTGAAATGTATGTACAGACAATACTGTAGGGAGTAATGTATTTATCCTGAAAATATTTTGTAAAGTCTGCATCAAAGCAAGCTTGACAAACAGGTTTTCTATCAGCTGAGGGATGTTTATTCACCTGTCTCCCTGTTGAGATGTAAATTAAGTATTGTCTCATTCACAATGGGTCTCTCATCACTGAGCTAAGCTTAATGTAAAAATTCCAAAAATGAACTAAGAGCTAGAGAAACACAGCAATGGAAGAGAATCTTCTCTTGTTATACACTTCAAAGTTTTACTGAACTGTATTCAGCGAGCAAAGATACCCCATCCTGTTACCACTGGGAAATAAAGGGGTGGTGTGTTTACATTCATGAAAATGGGATCTCAACCAACCTTGGTTGAAATGCTCCAGAGGACCCTGGGGGTGAAGTAAAGCTAAGTTTGGTCTCTAGAAAGCATGTTATGATTTTATTTTATATGTAACTTTATTTCCAGTTTGCTTACTCACTATCCCTTGAATCTTGAGTTTTTTGATAACAAGCTTATTGTTGTTTTTCACTATAAATATGTGGTAGTGCTGTGGTATTAAGCAAGGTGCTGCTCCTGAGCTGAATCGTATGAGCGGGTGTGCATATGGTCCATCTGGGGGCCGCAGACCTGGTATTTCTGAGAGTGTTCAGTGGTTCAGCTGGATGCTACAGGGGAGCTCTTCAAAGGGGCTTGGGGACTAGGGTGCACCTATTGCTAACCTGCAAAGCAAGGTAAGGACTAGCACTGCCCAGAGGAGAGTGCTTGGGTGGCTAACAGGTTGGTGATATCAGGGAGCTGACACCCAGTTAAGCACAAGGAAGTCTACCTCTTGGTGGAGGCAGAGTGGTTACAAGGTGAGACTCAGTCCTGGGTACCCTGAGAACCGACACAAGCACATCTGTATGTGTTTGCAAGGTCAGGGCCTTGGGTGTTAAAGGCAACTGTAATTGGTCAAACATTTCAGACTTCTATTTTTCAGTTGGGCTACACACATGAGTAAAATTACACATGCCATGAATCTTTGCGGGATCAGGGCCTAAATTGGAAATAGCTGATTGCAAATCCTCTTGTTTTGTCTTGATTACCTCCATCATGTTCTTGCAATATGTATATCCAAATGTTTAGCCAGCTAAGTGAAAATAGTAGAAACCTTCAGCTGGAAAAAAGTGCTGCTGATCAGTCTTCTAACTTCTGTGTAGCACATTAAACAGTATCTCCATTTAGCCACTTCTAAGGATTTTGTGCAATGTAGTTTTGATACTTTTATCTTTGACCCTCATTGTTAAAAAGGTAAACATTCTGTCTGTATCTAATCTCAGAGCTCCACTCAAGCCAGCCTCTTCACCAGTAACACAATTAAGAAATTTGCCATGTTTTCCAGTAGAGTGCAAATCTTTGATAATTCATAACAAGTCCTGTATTTGGATACAGACTGGCTACTTAGTGAGGAGGGCTTTAAACTAGGTTTGAGGGGGGCAGGTGAGTCACAAACATGGAGACCTGGGAGAAGGGTCAGAATTTGCGGGGAGCATGGGCTCTTACAGCAGAGATAAAGGAGAGACAAGACAGAACTGGGATGGGGGAAAATCAAATCAGTATACTAATCCGAGAAGTATGGAGAATAAGCAGGAAGAGCTCAAAATGCTAGTAAAACACAGTGATGACATAGTTGACATCACAGAGATTTGGTGGGATAATAAGCATGACTGGAATATTGGTATAGAAGGGTACAGCTTGCTCAGGGAGGACAGGTCGGGGGGGAAAAGGGGAGGATGTGTTGCCTTATGTATACACTTGGACTGAGGTTGAGATGGAAATAGGAGACTCATTGAAAGTCTCCAGGTAAGGCTAAAAAGGGCAAATATAGTGCTCATCTATAAAAAGGGAAATAAGTACAATGTGGGGAATTATAGACCAGTCAACTGGTTGGAAAACCGTTCCCTGAGAGTAGTTATCAGTGGTTCACAGTCATGCTGGAAGGGCATAACGAGTGGGGTCCCAGAGGGATCAGTTCTGGGACTGGTTCTGTTCAATATCTTCAGCAATGATTTTGATAATGGGTACACTTATAAAGTTTGCGGAAGATACCAAGCTGGGAGGGGTTTCAAGTGCTTTGGAGGATAGGATTAAAATTTTAAATGTTCTGAAGTAAATAGGATGAAATTCAATAAGGACAAATGCAAAGCACTCCATTAGGGAGGGACAATCAGCTGCACACATACAAAATGGGAAATGACTGTCTAGGAAGGAATACTATGGAAAGGGATCTACGAGTCATAGTGGACTGACTACAAGCTAAATATGAGTCAACAGTCTGTTTGCCCCCCCCCAAAAAAAGCGAACATCATTCTGGGATCTATTAGCAGGAATGTTGTAAGCAAGACACGAGAAGGTATTCTTCTGCTGCACTCTGCACTGATTAGGCTTCAACTAGAGTACTGCGTCCAATCCTGGATGCCATATTTCAGGGAAAATGTGGACAAATTGGAGAAAATGCAGAGAACAACAACAAAAATGATTAAAGGTCTAGAAAACATCACCTGTGAGGGAAGACTGAAAAAAAATGAGTTTGTTTAGTCTGGAAAAGAGTAGATGGAGAGGAGTATGTCTTCAAGTACATAAAAGGTTATTACAAAGAGGAGGGAGAAGAATTGTTCTTAACCTCTGAGGCTAGGACAAGAAGCAGTGGGCTTAAATTGCAACAAGGGAGATTTAGGTTGGATGTTAGGAAAAACTTCCTAACTGTCAGACTGGTTAAGCACTGGAATAAATTGCCTAGGGAGGTTGTGGAATCTCCATCATTGGAGATTTTTAAGAGCAGGTTGGACAAACACCTGTCAGGGATGGTCTAGATAATACTTAGTCCTGCCACGAGTGCAGGGGACTGGACTAGATGACCTCTCAAGGTCCCTTCCAGTCCTATGATTCTATGATCTTGTGTCCCGTGACACTTCAAATATGTTGGCTTGTTTTATTTCAATGAAATATCGAAAAGCTGTTTTTCTCCCTCCCTCCCCCCCAGCATTTTGAGAATGATGATAGGACTTGCTGTGAATGGTAAAATGTTTGCCACAACACTGGAAAATCAGTCTGCTTCCAAATTATGCTAATAATTCAGTATGTTAAACCAGGCCTTGTGCAGATCTTTTTTTCTTTTTTTTTCATTTTTTTAATGGGTGTGTGTTAATATTTGATAGAGGTTTTATCTTATAAACACTTTAAATTCCATGTTTGCATGTTATAGTTTGATTTTGATTAGTCCAGGGCTTCAAAAAATACCACACATTGACTAGTTAACCTACCAGCCAGAAGCTAATATGAAAGACGAGGGAAAACTCTACAAGTGAAGCCTACAGGCAACCCTACACACCTAGTCCCAAATCCTCTGAAAGGTACTGAGGCTCCTAACTTTCATTGAAATCTATGTGAGTGAGGTGCCTAATTTTCCAAGACGATCTGGACCCTATTCTCTGTAATGGGAAGAGGCAAGATGATGGGCTTCCTTCTAAGGTATTGTTCCTTGACCTTGCTTCATCTTCTGTATTGGCCTCGCTCTCAGGTGTGTAAGGAAGATACTTTTCAAGTGACATTCCTTGCTGGAAGTGAGAGGGAGTTTATGCTGATTTCCTGGCCCACTTTGGAACCTTCTGGCTGCTGTAGGGGACACACAGGGGTGGAGTTTGCAGGGCTGACCGTAAAAACATCTTTCACTTTGCAAACTGAATAAACTTGATTGGAAAGTCCTTCAAGAGAGAGTGAATGAGGAACCCTTTTATGCCATTTTGTAGTTTCTCTTTTGATAGTATTAATTTCAGTGTGGTTATTATCAGACAAATGATTTTAATCCAACAGTGGTTTTAATTTTTTTTTGTATTGATAGAATTGCCAAATGGGTGGCGACAGGGACAATGAAAACCTTTCCAAATCTTTTTATATTGAAAGGCTCCTTAATATTCTGTCCCCCCAAACCCAACTGGAGGAGTAGTCACTTAATGTAGTGTGTTCTAAGTGTAGCTAGAAATCATATTTGGCTCATTCACAGTGTCTAGAGATGATGATGATTTATCTATAATTTTGAATGCCTAAGAATGTGTTGGGCACTTTGGAGAGACAAGTAAAGACAGATGGTGCCTACTGAATGTATGTTGCTTCCTCAGTGGTTCCCAGAAATACCCATGTTCTCTGACAGTATGTATTAATTTTGTTTTAATTAGAAGATTGTTATACTTTAGAGTTCTGTAGAATAAAGCTGCTTTACCTTGACTCCCAGGTACTTCAGATTAAACCCACTGCAATATCACTAGGCGCCTCAGTGCTTGCCACCCAGGGATATTTTTAGCAGGAGAATAAAGAGTTGTATTACGTGGGGGTGGAGTGGTATTGCTTATTGACTTGTTCTTCTGTGAGTAAAAACTCTCTTTACCCTTGTAGAAAAACAGGCACTGGGCTTGCTGCTATTAATTTCCTTAAGACACTAAAATGCTGTCTCGAGCAGTTGAGAAAATCAAAGTCACATGTTAGCAATACCTTTTCATCTGTTGGTTACCGACAGGTCCAAAAACTCTGGGCAAGTAAAGTGTTTAATTTACACCTGCTGCAGTTTTACAAAGTCTGAGCTAAAAAGGAAAAATCTCATGAGACTGAACAAGTGTATTTATTCTCTTAACACTTGCAGCTATACAGTGTGATTTAACAAGATCGTGAAAATTGTTTGTTTTAGCAATGTTTTCACCTTGGCTGGTTGAAATTCAACATTACTGTGACTCATTTGCTTAGTGCTCTCGTGAGTTCTGCCTGAAATATATGAACTCTGGTTAAAGGATTTGTTCTTTCTTCCCTGTGTGGAAGAGAGAACTAGTATTATTCCAGCCTTCTGCAGTGCTCATCTCACAAATGTTCAGAATTTTTTTATTTTTTTTGGCTAGTGGAGTCCGGCTCTTGACATCTTGTTCTAGAGTTTTGCCTGTCTCTCTCTCTCTCAGTGAATTTTGCTCAGTGTTTGATTTATGCCAAGGCTGAAGGCACCTCTGGGTTTGCTGCGTCAGTTATGATTGTAAAAAAGTTGCTTGAGACCTGGAACGTAATTGCTTGAGCCCTGGCACCCCTTTCATTACAAAATAAGCAGAGGTTCTGCTTGCTTTTGGTGGTGCTCTTGGGATACCCTCATCCTTATTTCATCTTTACAGCCAAATCTCGGACACTTTCCAGAACTGTCATCTTAAAATTGAATCTGGCCTAATTATTCTTGAGGGAGAGTGTTGTGCTTTGTGTAATTTATAGGCTGGGATTTTCAAAGGCACTTGAGGGAGTTAGGTGCCGCACTCCTTCAAGCCCCTTGGAAAATCACAGTTTATTTCATGACTATTTTGGAGTAAATGTAGGAAAAAGTAGGCATTCAATGGCTTGAATTTACAAGAGCTGAGTGAGATTCATTGGAGAGTTTAGCAACTCTAATCTCTAAAGTTATCCAGAAAAGAAGATGGAAATATTGGGGACATGTGTTAAGAATGAAGCCAGAACATCTGCCATGGCAGGCATGCTATTGGGCAGCTGGAGGAACACACAGAAGGAGCCAACTGAAAGAATCCCTCTGTTGAACATTACAGAGAGGGAAAAGTTAAGAAATATAACAACTTTGCATGTCCTCTGAGTGGTCCAGATCAGACAGGGATGGTGGAGCCTGATGCGTGCCCTAAGTGACATCTGATATGGGAAAGATCTGGATTCAGATTAATGACTGTATTACATATGGTTTATGTATTAGAAACCTTTGTACTACAGTGGAATGTTCATCCTGTTTTTTCAGCTACCCAGTGTAATTTTGTAGTGTTACGAATTATGATGATAAATTGAGTTCTTGCTGTGAAATCTAGTCATATCGTGGCTTTGGGGTTTTTTTTTTTTTTTTTCATATCAAGGTGTATTTGAAGAGAGCTTGTTGATCTCCTGGCCTTTTAATAAACGGAGAAGTCAGTCATATATTTATGTGCCTCTAAAATAATTTGCAGCTTCTCAAATTAGTGCGAGCATTCCATTGGCCTTAATTGCAGTTTTATAAGTTCATCCAAAGGCAGAATTTGGGGCCTACTAGCTTAGTTATGTAATTTTACACTTTGTTTTCCTCCTCTTGGATGTCCCATCATCAGCTCTAGCTTAATCTTGCCACAATGGGCCTTTTTTATCTGTGCTCCTAATTCCTCTCCTCTACTTGTATCATTATTTACAGATCCACAATCCTTCCTGTGTTCTCACACCATTGGTGTGATTTTTACCTCTTCTTTATTTCTTCTTCTCTCTGTGTCTAGGGATAAAGAATGGTCTGGGAGTTAGGAGGGATGTTTTCATATGCTCCTTCAGTACTGAGTGGTGTTATCTGAACAAGAAACTGGGAACAAGTTGCTCCAGAGGTCTTATCTTGGTGGAGACTGACACACTTTGTGGTCTGGTGCAAGTCTCTTATAGGCAGAGTTTTCAGAGGTGCTCAATTCTCCTGTACGTAAGACTTGACATGCTGGTCCCTCTAGTCCAGTATCTTGTCTCTGACAGTGCCAGAATCTTCAGAGCAGTAGGCAGTTATGGAATAACCTTCTCACTGGGAAATCTTCTATTTAATCCCTATTGGTCAGATGGAGGCGCTAATGCACCTATTACATTAAGGGTTACAAAACCTCAAGAGTTTATGTAACTCTGGATGTTCTTATTATCCATGTTGTTGTTAGCACCTATGACCTACAGTCCTGGACCAGGTCCCCATTGTGCTAGTGCTCTACAAACACAGAACACAAAAATGGTCCCAGCCCCAAAGAACTTACAGTATACATTAAGTCATTTGCCTTGGTAACGGATGTTTCACTTCCGCCTCTGTTTTCCCATTTGTAAAACAAGGGTAGTACCCCCAGCAGTTTTGTGGTGATTATTTAAGCAAATGTTTGTACAGCCTTTTGAAAATGTAAAGCACTAAATAAATGTGCAGTATTATTATTTTTACTAGCAGCTGGTTCATCCTAATTGCTGCCATGAAAGTTCCAATGCTAATGGCAGCATCATACTTGTTCTGTGTTGACTGGCTTTCCTGGTTATTAGGCTCCTAAGAGTTTCTGCCTTGCCATTGCTTCATTCAGGAAATGAACAAGATAGATAGCCCACCCCATTGGTCTTATAGCACTTGGGATAGAAATTACCTCTTTCAATCAAGTTTGTGTCTTTTTCATGCAACGTAGCGCTCTTTCTGCATGCGCTGACATCATCCTAGTACACTGAATCTAGTGCCCCCATTACAGAGAAACAACAGAGGCGTTCAGGGTGGTAGTAAAAGTGCTGGTCAAGTCTATACTGAGGACAGGGGAGACGAGCAAAGCTGTCCTCTGTTACCTAATCATTGTGAATGACCTAAATGGCTTCAAAAGTACTAGAACTCCACAATTGGAATATTTAAAAAAACAACCCTTTTTTGGAGCATATACAGTATCAGCAATGCACAGTATTAGCTGGGATGTGGGCTATGTCATTGTGACAATACACCCCTGTATTCACACCTTACACTTGATAGTAATAATCTTTGTGCAGAATATGCCTTGGAAGGTATCCTCTGAAAACTAATAACTCTCTGGACAATAATATCATGGTAACACGTATGTAACAATGTTATAAGTGAAGTTCTGAACATGAGCTGAAATCATGACTGAAGTGTGTTTTGCCAGACAGGTCTGGAGAGTGGGTAAACCTGTTTTTCAAAGACAAGGACAAGCTGACACTCAGGCCAGGTATCATCAAAGCTGGGGCCATTACCTATCAAGTGGCCATTCTTGGGCAAGGAAAGGGGGCAAGAACAAACAGATCTGCAGTTTAAGTAAACAACTTAGCAACCCCCCACTAGACATCATGTCTCCTTGCTCTCAGCTGGAAAGAACTTTATCTAGGGGACCACCCTCTGGAAGATGCATTTCAAAGGGAGACTGACACATAAAAGTGAGGGACAAAAACACCCCAAGTTGTCTCTCCTATCCATCTCTCTTGAACCTAAGAAGACAAAAGAATCCAGCTCTTTGACTTTAGGAGTGATTGGTCACTATGGCTGTTGGAAGCATGTGGTAAGAATTTTACCTTGGACAAAGCCTAGTTTGTAAAGTTTTAGTACTAGGAAGTGTTTTATCTTTATTTTTCTTGTAACCATTTCTGACTTTAATGTATTATTACTTGTACTCATTTAAAATCTACATCTCTGTAGTTAAATAAACCTTTTTTTGTCCTTTTAATCAAAATTAATCCAATGTTGTGAACTGTGTGGGTAAATCCATTTAGGATGGCAAGTTGTTGTATATTGTTCCCTTATAGGGACAATGGACCTTTGTTATCTGACAGCTGGTAATGCAAAACAGAATACACATTTTTTGTGAAAAATCCAGGACAGGGAGTGTGTTGGGGTCACCCTGCATGTGGTAACCCAGGCTGGTGGAAGCCCAAGTGTGACCGGAGTGCTACTGGCAGGCTGCAGCTATACACAGACACTCGGGGTGTGACTGGCATGCTGGAAGGCTGTATGTGAATGACTCAGGTGGCAGCTACAACAGCAAGTCAGTGTAAGGCATCCAAAGTTGCAGGGCAGGGGTGACAGCCCCCTCAGTGGTCTGAATTGCACCCTGAAATGTCACAGCCATCCAGTCTGAAAATTAAATGGAAGCCAGCCACTAGCAGTTGTGTTCATGACATTGATATGTAAGAGATGGATTTTTGCTATTTCCCTACATTTATTTTTCCTTTTTGGAAATGTTAGTCTGTGGTTGGAAATATGGGGAAAGAGACATGGTAATCCATAAATATTAGCCTTTGGGTTTTTTTAGATTTGCATTTGTGAAATATCCATGACTTGGTGCTGAGCTATTTTTATTAACATCCTAGTTCTTATCACATGTAAACAGCTTGTAAAAGGAGGATGGGAACACTGTCTTTAAGCCTCTGATTTCCAAATTGCAAGGAAGAGAAAGGAAGATTGCTTCCAAAGGGCTTGAAGGTAGATCGTGGGCCACTCCTATCCCTTCTTTTTCTCTCTTATTTCACTACTTTAAAAAAAACAAACAAAAAAAACTAGCCTGAGGCTACAGAAATATTGGTTGGATTAGCAGTTCTGCTCATGTAGAAAACCTTTCATTTGCTATCAGCTTTGAACAGTATTACTCGAACAGTGACATTTGAAACTAAAAGGAATGAAAATGTGGTGGAACTCTGGCAAATTACTGGCAGTCTCCCCAAGCCATCTCTGTTCAAGAATGCTAAGGGGACAAGAGGGAATGAGGTAATTACAGCAAAGGGAACAATTTGGTTAATCTGTTTTTACAAATATATCCTGATGATTTGATAGGGAAAAAGACCATCCGGTCACTTTACAAGACTTTACAGTATTATTCTGTTGGAATATTAGGAATGTATTAATGATCATAAAATGTTTTGGCTTTGAGGGAGATTTGTATATTGGATCTCTTTCATTTTGTTGTAAATATTAAGATCGGCATATAATGGTTTTGAATAACAGAACACTTTGGGTAACCTGTTCCAACATTCTTAATTGCTGATTTATGAGATCTTGATTTTTCATATGGGTGTTATGTTAGGAATGTCCAATACCTTCTATTGTACTCTATTATTATTTTCATTGAATGACCCATGTCAGTAGAGAGTGACTGTAGCAAGTGATCAGTTACTAACTGTATTTTAATACCTGATCCATAGCTCATTGACATCAATAGGAGTCTTTCCATTGACTTCAATGGGCATTGGATCAGGCCACATTGATGGTGTGCTATTGACTAATAGGCAAATGATTAGTGATTTAGTAGATTGCAGGAGTCATGATTGAATTTACATTGCCTGAACAGTAGGATATCCTATGTCTGTGAAAGCTGACTTGTAACGGGGGGGGAAAAAGTATTCGTTCTGATCCCTATTTTGCTTCATATAAACAAACTTTTAGGTCACCTTTGAACGTCATTAAGCAGCAAAACAACGCACACACCTATTTATTTTTTCTTTTGCAGATCCCTCTAAAATCAAGCATGGGTTGTACAGCTGCAAAGTCCATTTGACTTTCAAATCAAAATAGCTAAGAACATAGAGGTGTGTGTGATGTGACACACGTATGCATCTTTATAATCCACCCTAGTTAAAACTGGGAGTTGAATTCAGAGGTTTGAAACACAGCTAGCATGGCCTTTGAAGCATGTTAACGTATGTTAAGTGGTGACACTTAGGCTTCTGTGATTCAGTAAGTTGTTTTTTCCTGTGAGGAACTTAATCTTTCACTTATACCAGGGTTAATAAAAATAAATAAACAGTAGCTTTTTTTAGTTATTTAAGAATGGTGGTTCTTTTTCCTAGCATGTAGTAGCTCAGCAGATTGATAGGAATATTAGTGTTCTTGCTGTATTTCTATATGTTATGCTCTAAGACAACAACTAACTTTTGAAGTGCAGAAAATCTGCCCAAGGGTCCCTCATATCAAAGTATAATATGACATGCAGGTTCTCTTTTTTTTTTAATAAGAGACCCATATTCATTCATTGAATATACTAAGGGCCTAATTTTAAAGTAGTGTGTGTGATGGAACCTAGATAATCTCTTATTTGCGCAAAATATTGGGTCTCTCCCCAACTTTCAAAGAATTAATGGAGTGCTGTAGCAAGGTCTTGTATTACTAGAAGATAATTATTTTTACAGGAGATTCTACAGTGTATTTGCTGGTACATTATGAGGTATAATCATAAATAAAATAAAATGGCCAGCATCAAAATTAATGTGCAAAATAAGGCCATTTTTATTGTTCATTTTATTCACTAGCTTGAAAAATTAAGTAGTTTGCAGTGGGCCTCCCAGTTGTTCATATGAATTGGTGAGGGTCTGCTGAGCCGGACTGTATGTATCTATCTGGCGAGCAAAGGAATGGTGAATCTGAGGAGAAACTGCTGCCTCTGATGTGACAGTTCTTTCCTGTACTGTCTCTTTTTAGGCTTTGCATTTGGAAGTGTAATAAAAGGATAATGTATGTACTGAGCCCCTTAATGAATGCAGATCCCTGTCTGAGCTGTGGCCATGTGATCCGCCTGTCAGTAGGCGGAAAGGTGTTTTCCAGTGCTTGTGTGACAGGCTGTCTCTCGTCGCCTTGTACTGACATGCTCTAAAAGCGCACTCCTTTTTGTCATGGCAGGTCTGTAAACCGTATTCCCTTCCTCCTCATACATACCGGTAAGTCTTGTACATTTAATAGGCATTGAATGAAGTGTTTAAAGTTTGGAGACTGCAGGGGAAAAATAGGGAAATTCAGACTCCAGGCTGTGTGTTTCTCCCCTTTAACTATGCACCTGGTTAGTGTATAACTTCTTGCTCAGACAGACAGGCACAGGGGGACAAAAAAAGATAAGGATAGAATAACTCAAACCTAAAATTCTCTTTTGGTTTCTTATTTAATATTTGTATGGTAATAACACCTCTATTGTACTAGGTAATGAATACGCAAGTTAAACAGAACTTTATTATTTAAATAGTGTTTATTTTTAAAACAGGTAAAGAGCTTTCATAGATTGTAAGGCCAGAATGACCTCCTGCATAAAACAGGGTGTGGGCTTTTTTTCCCATTTACCCCTGCAATGAGTCAATAATTTTGTGTTTGACTAGCATATCTTCCTGAAAGGCATCCATCTTGTTTGGTGATATCAGGAGGTGGTTCCAGTGGTTAATTTATGCTCATTAAGGCACAAATTTTTAACAAAGTTTCAATTTCTCTGCAAGTTTCAGCAGTTACACCCAAACAGTTCATTGATACACTTGTATGGATATGTCAGATTTGGCTGAGTACACTTCAGTTGCTCCTTGGGACAATGTTAATTAAATAAGAATAAGGTAAATACACCAAAGAGTAAAATTTTTGCCGATGTTGAAAAATATAAAACAAGATAAGTGTGGTTCAGATGATCTCTCTTACTCTCCTCCTCTTCACTTCTCTCCCTATTTCCTGTAATGGACAATGGACTGCTTTTATCCCACCTGCATCTTTTCACTGTTCTGGTGTTCCTGGCACACTAGGTTAGACTTTCAGTGGAAGCACTGGTGAAGTCTAGGTGATTCAGGGGTTTGAGTATTGTGAAAAGAAGTAGACCCACTGAAAGGAAATGTTGCCTGCTGCTATTTTGTTCATTAGCATAGAAAATATGCTGTGTCCAGACACACAGACTTTACTCCAAAGGGCATATGGGCTATAAAAGCAGGTGAGAGTAGAGGGATTGGGAGTTATGGATCCTGGGTTCTCTTCTATCTCTGCCCCGACTCACTGTATGAATTTGGACAGATCACTTATCCAAAGGGGTAGACTGAGAATGGGTGTGTCTATGCTTCACTATCTCGTCGGCAGGGCCGGCTCCAGGCACCAGCATTCCAAGCCCGTGCTTGGGGCGCCTATCTGCAGGGGGCGGCAGTCCGTGCATTTTTGGCCCCAAGCAGCGTGCCTAATTGCCGCCGTGGACGGCGGGGGCAATCAGTGTGCCGTTAGGGCGGCACGCACGTTTCCACAGCAGCGGCAATTTGGCGGCAGCTTCTGTCTTCAGCCGGAAGACAGAAGCTGCGCCGCCACAGACAGCTGAACATAGAAGCTGCCGCCGAATTGCCGCCACCGCGGAAACGTGTGTGCCACCCTAACGGCACATGGACTGCCACCGCCGTCTGCGGCGGCAAGTCGGCGCGCTGCTTGGGGCGGCGAAAACAGTAGAGCCGGCCCTGCTTGCTGGGATGTTCCGAGGCTGAAGTAGTTTATAAAGTGCTTTGAGGTCCTTGGTTGGAAAAAAAGCTAAGTGCAAACTAGTGCCGGGTCAGATCACTCCTGCCATGGAGAGACCCATGAAAAGGGCTGGAGAGGCAGGGACTCCAGGAGAGAATCATTTAATAGTTTGGAGACCTCCCAACCTCTCAGACTCTGGAGGCTGTGGGAAGGGGCAGAGGCATAGAGGCATCATACGTTTCATCTGGCTTTATCAGGAGCTTTTTTGCACTTGGTTAGGTGTCCCCTGTGGTGTCTCAGTAGCAGCTACAAACAAGACTCGGGGAATTGATACTGCTTCCAACAGTATAGCAGCTTGGATGTCCACAGTTGGTGTATGGATATGCCACAGAGTGCCCAGTCCCCTACTTAGCCTCAAAACCCCAGGGACCTTTCCCTCACACAGCTTTGGTGGAGGAACTTCTTTTTGGGTATAAGGGAGAGGACATAGTGCTGATACAAGTGGTACCCCTCCCGCCCATACGTGCACACCACCTTCATGGGCAGGGAGATATGCCCATGGAGGGGTCCATTCTACACTTCCTATGCTGAGGGAATGCTCTAGGGCAGTGTTCATTTCTACCATTCTGCATAGGTTAATACGGGCCAATGCATTTTCCTCCCCAGGATGCAAATGACCTTACAAATGTTGCATGTTTGAAGCTTAGTGTCATTTTGTGGTAAAGAAGCTTTTTTTTTTTTTTTATAGGCTTTGGGGTGGTGGTTTGTGCTTGCTGATCCGAGGGCATATTTAACTAGCATTCTCAGTCCATCTCTGCTGTTCAAACAAATTTTCCTCCTGGTGCTTCTGGAAACTCCCTGGATCAGTGCTCAGGAAAAAAAATAAAATTCCAGAGCGTTTTGCCTTCATAGCTTTTTCTCTTTCTTCTTTTTCAGGAAAATAATTCAATAGTTTCAGTATGAATCTGTTTTTCAAGTTTCCTGCAGTTATCTTTTGGGTCTCTCCTGGTGTTAGTGTCCTTACTGGGAAAACAAAGTTAGTAATATACACGTTTCCTGTGCAGTTAATGTGTTCTTAACAATGGTGCAGTTAATGTGATGTGCAGTCCAGATTACGTAGCTTCTAGTATAGCTAAATTCATATTAGAATGTTTGTGCCTCTTAGGAGGGAGTTCAGAGATTCTCTCTCTCCCCCCACCCCCCGATGTAGCTAAGTAGAAATACTGCTTACTAAAATAATGTGGTTACTGATATCCTGTCTTTGAGAACCTGACTCTGACCATATGTGATTGGACATAATCTTCTGTCTTGTTGGAAATGACCAGTATAATACAGTGGCAAAGCATGGTGACGTAAATTTCATTATTTAAATGGCCACTGTTAGGATTAAGCACATGGGTGTTTGCCGTGTGTAACTTTACTCGCATTGTTCAATTGAAGTCAATGGGACTAAATGTGCTTAGAGCTAAGCACATGCAGAGAGATCTGTGGGATTGGGGCCTAAAATGTTATGTCCAAAACAACAAAAACCCAAACAAATGAACCCCAACCTTGTTTGTTTGTTAGTAGAAGCTTAGATTATATTAAGATTAAAGTAACTTTAAAAAACACATTTTTCACCATTTATGCTATTCCTCCCCACCATTGCTCCAGTTAAGAATGTGTTTTGATTGTGTAATATCTGCAGTGTTTGAGTTGCAAACACCACAGAGCAATGTTTGGAGTCAAACAACCAACCTGTTTTTCTTTAAATAAAACAAAGCATGAAAACATTTCTACTAAGGTTACATTTTTGTAAAATCTTCTGGGGCTTAAACTACCTACCAGCAGTCTCCCTTTCTTGCACTTAATATTCATCAGTGGTTTCTGACAATGAGTCAGAGTAATTCTTACATGACCAGGGGGTATAAAGTACTAAGAATTCTTAAAATGTTTCCCATCTTCTTTAGATGATGTATGAAAGAGAAACTGAAAATGCCCTTACATTTCAGTTCAGATGGGTTGTTGCTGATTTTACTGCATTCAGCTCCACAGAAACCAGGGGACGAATAGAAATTTAGAAGATACTAGTGCTTACAGACAAGTAACACACTCTATAAAATTATTGTATGCTGCCAAATTAAATTTGGGGATTAGCCTCTTTCTTGTTTCTGGGCTGTCCGCTTTATAGACAGCCAAGATCTGAATGTATCACTTTACATCCTTGCATAAAAGCATGCAAGGTTGGATACTTAGAATTCCAAAAGCTAATTAATGAAACTCAATAGGTCATGTTTGGTGTTACTGTTGAATGTTGTCTTAAAATAGAATTAAACACTTGTCACTGATACAGGTATTATTGAGCTAAACATCAGTCCCATTTAAGTCAATTGCAAAAGTCCAGCTGACCTGAAAGGGACTAGGAATTGGCCCTCATGTTTTCAGTAATAGAATCGAAGAGGAGGTGTTTGTGGCTGGATTAGTTCAGTTGTAACTGATGTAAGATTAAAAAATGGGAAGTGTTGTGGGTGAAGGGGCACATAAGTTAGGACAGAAGGACAGCAAGTTTGCAGATGACACTAAACAGGGAGGAGTGGTAGATAGGATACAGAGAGACCTAGACAAATTAGAGGATTGGGCCAAAAGAAACCTGATGAGGTTCAACAAGGACAAGTGCAGAGTCCTGCACTTAGGACGGAAGAATCCCATTCACTGTTACAGACTAGGGACCGAATGGCTAGGAAGCAGTTCTGCAGAAAAGGATCTAGGGGTTACAGTGGATGAGAAGTTGGATATGAGTCAACAGTGTGCCCTTGTTGCCAAGAAGGCTAACGGCATTGTGGGCTGTATAAGTAGGGGCATTGCCAGCAGATAGGGGGACGTGATCATTCCCCTCTATTCGACATTGGTGAAGCCTCATCTGGAGTACTGTGTCCAGTTTTGGGCCCCACACTACAAGAAGAATGTGGAAAAATTGGAGAGAGTCCAGCGGAGGGCAACAAAGTGATTAGGGGGCTGGAGCACATGACCTGTGAGGAGAGGCTGAGGGAACTGGGATTGTTTAGTCTGCAGAAGAGAAGAATGAGGGGGGATTTGATAGCTGCTTTCAACTACCTGAAAGAGGGTTCCAAAGAGGATGGATATAGACTGTTCTCAGTGGTGGCAGATGACAGAACAAGGAGTAATGGTCTCAAGTTGCAGTGGGGGAGGTTTAGGTTGGAATTAGGAAAAACTTTTTCACTAGGAAGGTGGTGAAGCATTGGAATGGGTTACCTAGGGAGGTGGTGGAATCTCCTTCCTTAGAGGTTTTTAAGGTCAGGCTTGACAAAGCCCTGGTTGGGATGATTTAGTTGGGAATTGGTCCTGCTTTGAGCAGGGGGTTGGACTAGATGACCTCCTGAGGTCCCTTCCAACCCTGATATTCTATGACTTGTGGTAACATAGTAGAATCCATCCATATACACACTGCGGTATGTGATTGGTGGGAGCAGAGAGAGTTTCCAGGGCTCTCTGTTCTGCCCCCTTGATTTTGGCAGCTAGTGTGTTTTCTTTCTGTTTGTGGATTCTAGCCCTGATCCTGGTGAAGATAATTACCCTTGAGAATGCAATCTAACATTGAAAGTTAATCACTAATCCCCTTCCACACACTCCCCCTTCCCCCATACGCGCACACACTAACATTTTGTTTTTCATGGTCTCCACTCCAGGGAACCTATTAGTGTTAGTATTTAACATTTATATTGTGGTAGTGCCTGGAGATCTCACTCATGTTGGGGCCCAGTGGTCTTTGGGACCGAAGCTTGTGGACTTGGTGTTTCCAAGCCTGTGCTTGTGTCCACTTTGTATTGTAAACCCGGGTTTACAGTTGCGGGATCTGGGTGTTTCAGTCATGCTAATGCATTCACATTGCACTACACCCGACCTTCTGGCTTGGGTCTTCTGCTTGAGCTGCATCCACACAGCAAAATGACAAGGCTTGGACCCAGGACTTGGACTCAGACTCACCTCCCTAGTATGATCCGAGGAACCTGAGTGCTTACTGACGAGAGTCAGACTGATTTGTGTGTGGATGGAAGAGGGGCTTAGGGTCAGACCTGAGTCAGATGTAGTGTAGTGCAGTGTAGTCAAACAGTATGAGACCAAAGTCCTGGAGCTAAGTGGAGGAGTTGGGTTTTTTTCTAGCCTGTCGATTTATGTATTTTCTGTTGAATAAACTAACAGCAGTTTTGAGAAAGGCGGGCTTGACTGTCAGTCTCCTTTATCCACATCCCCATGCTTCCGCATGACTAGAAGCTGTCATTACTAATTTAAACGTATCAGTACTAGAAATGGATATGGCTTTTCATTTAAAGTGCCCAGATTCAACTTGTGGTCCCAAGTGTAATGAAATTGGTGAGTGTAATCTCTAACTGTCCAAATGATCAAGGCTTAGCCTTGATAGATGTGCTGTGCTGCGGTTCTCAAATTCAGGGCACACCTCACATGGGATTGGCCTCTTAAAGATCATTATCTTAATGATGAATGGAGTGCTCAGCCACAAAGTGTTAACAGCTTTAAAGATTTTTTTTTTGTTTTTTTTTTAAAGAGAAAAATCAATGTGTCTTACCAATTAACCCATTTCTGCGCATATGGAAGGCTAATCTCTACAAAGATTAGCTAGATTCATGTGGGTGTGACAGCATGTTGTAACTGTTCCTGTTGTGTTATCATCTTGATTCTCTGGAACATTCCATGCCGCTATGAAATCACATAAGTGTAACCATTTTTGCAATATACCCTTTCCCCCTCCACCTTTGGCTCATAACTTGGCTGCAAACATTTTTTTTGCCCTAATCATTTGGCATACAGTATAAAATCTCAGTTAAACTAAAACTCAGCATTTTAAGATACGCATTTTTAAAATGCGTATAAAATCCTGATGGGATTTCGTTGGTGGTTTAGTTTTTGCTACTATACTTTAAAAAACAAACAGGGCCTCATTATTCAGTTTTAGCATTAAACAGTATACATTTTCTCCATTAATTTCCATTTTTTATTTGAGCACAGATAGTGTACCTTGTTCCCATCAACATCCAAAGCAGGCATAGTCCATGAGTATTTTACAGACTAAATAGACAATATCTGGGAGGCTGTAAAATGACTTTAATTTAGGGCCAGATTCAAAGGATACTCAGTGCCTTGCTTAGAAGTTGTTTAAATTTTGTTTAGAAAGGGCTGGTGGCATTATTTGCCTGTTTGGATTTCAGGAAGGACAGATTTGAATTGTGTGAGTGGACACAAGGAATAGGCAGTTCCGGATGGAGGGTATGTTACGGAAGGAATTAAGCCTAAATTTTCAAGAGTGACTAGTGATTATCAGTGCCGGTTTTGAGATAGCTAACTTGAGACACGTCAAACGAGTCTGATTTTCAGAGAGTGAGTGTTCAGCTCTCTCA
This sequence comes from Mauremys reevesii, assembly GCF_016161935.1. Lineage (NCBI taxonomy): Eukaryota > Metazoa > Chordata > Testudines > Geoemydidae > Mauremys > Mauremys reevesii. The sequence continues at coordinate 246,920,745 of NC_052623.1, forward strand.
AGGTATCTTGATGTTTAGGAGGCACCCAAAATCCATTCTTTAAAACATAGACCTTTAGTTGTAAGCTGTTCAGGGCAAGGACCATGTGTTCCAGTGCATTTGTACAGAACCTGGCACAGTGGAGCTCAGATCCCAATTAGGACCTGTGGGCACCACTGTAACACAAATAAATAATACGGTGAATGGAAAAGGGTGTTAAGATGAGAATGTGAGGAAGAAATGGAGATTTTTTTTTTTTTACTTCAATAGAGTTCACTGTCTAGCTGAAATTTTATATTTGCCATGAAAGGAGATGCCATCTGGAAAGCTGCAATATGCAGAAGCATGTCGGGTGTTTGGCAGTTAGTTATTCTTCCATTTTTTTATATTAAAGCATTCCTTGAGCCAAGATTTTTTTTTCTAAAATACATAAGTGCAAGCCCAGAACTCCTTCTTCGATGTGAGTGGGAACATTTTGATCAGTCTGTAATGGTCAAGGCAGTGAGAGTAGTGAGTCGAACTGAACTGTTAATATGTTTAAGGCTGTGAAACTGATCTGACAAAAGCTATAATACTCAAAGCTGTTGATGACACTTCATTCCTAAATTAGGGCATGGTCTTGTTGCCTGTAGTTGGAGAGCAAACACTCTGAAATTCCTCTGTCTTGTCGATTTGCTATTATTTATGATCTGATACTTGCTGGACCTTTAGAACACAGAGATCAAACCTCAGCAATAATGTAATGCTCTGGTTTGAAACAATGACAGCTAGGAAAGAATCAGATAGTGACCTACACTTTATCTCTGAAGGAGATAGTAATTGCTAGGTCAAGCTTGAGGTTATTAATGGATCATTGTGGGAACTGCACTGTCTCCCTGCAATACGTTTACTCCTTTTGATAATGAATTTAAGAGCTGCTACCATCTGTTTAACTATGTACCTTTTTAAAGTAAAATTATAATCCTGCTAACCTCTGATCCACCCAGTTCAGAAGCTGTCCGTTCCTGTCTTGACAGATGGATCTTCTAGGAGGAATAGAGAATTTTAGAGGTTTTTCCTTTTCCAGGAGAGTGTGTGTGTGTGTGTGGGGGGGGGGGAGTGTTTTTAAAAAAAAAAAAAAAAAAAAATAAACCCTCAGTCATTTGGTCATAGTTTGCACAGCTTCTTTTCTGTTTGCAGCGATAACACAAATCTCTTGCGTTTATATAGCTCCTTTCATCCCAATGGATACTAAAACTCTTTATAAACATACACACATACAAATCAGTTTCCTCCGTCAGTGGAATGAATTGGCTCTGAACAGATCACAGAAGCCTTACACATCAGTTTTGGATGGAAAGTGAAGGAAAATGCTGCATCAACTGGAAAACGAATGAGGAATGTTTAAAAGGCTGAATGTAAATGTCCTAGGTGAAGTTTGGTTGGGGCACCTGTACTTCACTCCCCGACCCCAAATCTAGATTATAGCAAGTGGCCAGGGGTTCACTTAAATAATTTCCAAAAGATAGCACCTTCTGTAGCTCCGTGCATTTCACCTTCACAGTACAGTGGCTCAGACACAAACAGAAAAGGGTCACTGATTAAAACACGAATGCTGATTTTTTTCATACAGTATCCCGGGCTTTCCTTGGACGTCTCTTGTCCCATATTGACCAGATCTGATCCTGCTTTAGCTGGAGATCTGCTAAGATCACAACCCACGGTTGCATTGCTGCAGGTAATTAATCTACGTAGGTGGTGTTAGTAAATTAAATGTGATATGATTGGTTGTTGAGGGGAAAAAACGTTAAGTAGGGCTCTGGTTTTGTCTAACAGAGAAATGCAGCATCACAGGCTTGGCTTACCCTTCCAGTGGAAAGTCTCCTTTTCTCCATGATGGCAGCCTGTCCAGTTGGCCGGGAGCCTCGCTTTTTTGAATGTTTCTCTGTCCTGAGTCCTTTCCTGACCCACAGAAAAAGAGGGGCCCATAAGTAGGAAGCGCTTCCCTGGTTCACGCAGATTTAATAGTTTTGTCCCAAGTACCTGTAAAATAAAGCCTAGGTGAGCAATGTCACGTTCATGCCGTTCGGTACCTCTTGCTCTTACAGTTAAAGCAACATAGTTCTCAGGAGGCCCTGAGAGGAAAGTTGTGCTGTCAGTCACCATAACATTTTCCACTTGGGACTTGCCTTAGGCAGGCATATTGCATCTAGCTTTCCAGTTCCTTCAAAGCGTGGGGACCTCTCTTCAAATTGCATTAAAACTGTAAAATATTTTAAATACTAACTATAAGAAATGCCCAGTTAGGTGTATTGAAACAATAATTTACTCCACCCTTTGTCCCCCAATATACAGCCCTTTCCTCCACTTTCTGGTTGAATCAGGGAGTGGAGCTACAGTGAGGAGGGATAGCTCAGTGGTTTGAACATTGGCCTGCTAAACCCAGGGTTGTGAGTTCAATCCTTGAGGGGGCCACTTAAGGATCTGGGGCAAAAATCAGTACTTGGTTCTGCTAGTGAAGGCAGGGGACTGGACTCGATGACCTTTCGAGGTCCCTTCCAGTTCTAGGAGATTGGTATATCTCCAATTATTACCTTTTATTACCTTTGACATCTGACTAACTCCTCAAAGCGGTATCAAGTACCTGGCTGTGACTCTGCCTGGAAAGACACCAGTTTCTTCTCCTCCTCCTCCTCGTCCAGGGAAGTAGTGGTGGGAGAGTTTTAACCCTTAGTCTGACCACTTGGGAAGGGAATTTATCCTGAGCAAGTTGCACCTGCATCTGAAGAGCTATATGGGAATGGGGGAAAATTTTTCCTCACTTGTGAGTGGATCTTGGATTGCTGCCAGATTTTGCCACCTTATTCTGCTGAGGTTGGCTTTGAGCAGTAAGATCTTGCTCAGCTCTTCCTTTCCTTAGTGGAGAATCATGCAGCTCCCCAGCTGCTGCTTTTTTTTTTTTTTCTTCCTACACCAGATGCACATGTAGGAAAGGAGGAAGTCGGAACCGCACACTGTAGCCTTCAGCAAGTAAATAGCTGAGCCAGGGCTCTAAAGAACTACAGCTAGGAGGATAAGGAGGTAACATCTGGGAAAAGTCTAGCTGCTGTTGGAGGGGAAGGCACTTCCTTCTCTATTGTGCCTCTCACCCCCCCACCCCTCCCACAAAAAACAGACAGCTGCAGATCCTCTGTCTCCCTTCTGCTGTTCTGTGCTATTTCACGGTATCGCTTCTGTCCCTAAGGGTACATCCAGACTACCCGCCGTATCGGTGGATAGCAATCGATTTTTCGGGGGTCGATATATCGCATCTCATCTAGATGCGATGTATCGATCCCCGAACACGCTCCTGTCGACTCTGGAACTCCACCGGAATGTGCAGCGGTAGCGCAGTCGACACGGGGAGCCGCGGACATCGATCCCGCGTCGTGAGGACCTGAGGTAAATCGATCTAAGATACTTAGACTTCAGCTACGCTATTCACGCAACTTCAGCTACGTGATCTTAGATCGATTACTGCCCCCCCAACCCCAGTGTAGACCAGCCCTAAGTACCTGATGGCTAAAGGTCTCTTCCCAGCTTGCTTTCTGGAGGTTAGACCTTGTTGGTCTGTAGTCAGAACCCCACGCTCATGCCTCATTTTACTCTGGGCTGCAATTGATAAAACAGTTCTTTAACGTTTTGTCACGTTCCACACAAATAATTGAATAGAAACAGAAGGAACGAACCAGTTACTTTAAGAAAAAAAGGGGGGGGGGCGGGAAAGAAGAAATCTTATTCAAGGGAGTAAGTTGTTATACCCAAATATATTAATCCTCCTACTGCATCTGATTAATTAAAGTAATTCCCTCCTTCCATTTTGCATTTATTACGTAGCTGTGATCTAAAAGAGGCTAGTGTCTTCCATGCACAAGATCATGACCACTACTGTCTACCTTTGTTATGTTTTAGGTGTTTAAGATATTGCTAGTTTTATTTCAGATGATAATTCAACATTAATATTATGGTAACACCGGTGGGGGAGGGGGAAAACTAGTTTGGGACCCAACAGCACTGTATAGCGTAAATGACAATCCCTGTCCTATTTCATGGAAAACAAGTTCAGTTTATCACTGTTTCCAGCTGCATTGAATTATTGATTTTTACAATTAAACTAAAGGGTTTAACGCCATCTGCAAACTGTTGGGTGTGACCTGTTTCCATCTACATGCCAGAGTGTATATTTGCGGTGAGGATTAGGGGTTTCACTTCCTGGTCTCCTAATTGCAGATTGATTTTTTTTTTTTTTTTTGTGTCCATGCTATTTCTGGCAAGATTTGCATGGACCAATTGATAGTGCCAAACAGTTCCTGTGTTTTTTAATGCCAAGAACTGTTACATCTCCCTCAGTACAGTACATCTGTGCAAAGTATTTTTACTAACTACAGGATAATTGGTAATTTAAATACAGTGTGGTCATTTTCCCATGTGGGGGAATGGGCATTTGCAGACAAAGTAGCAGAAAAGTGAAATGGGTGCTTATTAGTCTAGTCTTCTGTTCTTGATTTTTGCACTCTGGAGACTTTTTTGAAACTAGATATCATTTGAGTTTTATAGCATTTTCATTTAATTCCGTAACAGTTTGGTGCGAAGTTTCACCATTATTCTATTACTGGTGGCAGAAACAGCAGTGAAGCACGAATGGGAGAGGAAGGCACAGGCCTTGGTATGACAACACAGTGATGCAGTGTTTTTTGTCCCCCGTTTTCAGTATCACTCCCACCATTGCCAAAACTGGTGAAGCCGCACCACTGGTTGTGCAAACATGAGAGATTTTCCCCTCCCCTTTCCCCTCAAATGCTTGCGTAGAATGGCCCTAATGAGTCAACCACTTAAATTCTAATTTCTATAAATATATTTTCTTCAAGTCCAACTTTTCTGCACGGAGAGACTCTATGCTGCTGCTGTTTGCTTTGCTGACCATAGGGAATGTTTTAATGCCACCACTTATACTAGGTGAGCTGGTGAAACGAATTGGCCAGGTCACTACTAGTAAATATTTGCATGATTACTTTTTGTTTGAATAAATGTAGCTGTTAAGGCCAAGAATTCATGTATTTGGACATTCTGTCTAGAATGACCAAATACATCTTCTGAAATAAGGTAGGTAAAGGCTGCATAGCATGTGTGTTCAACTGACTACTATGCATTTATGGTTGCCAACGCTCCAGGATTGTCCTAGAGTCTCCAGTAATTAAAGATTAATCTTTAATTAAAGATTGTCATGTGATGAAATCTCCGGGAATTCATCTAACCAAAGCTGGCAGTCCTATGTGCATTTAAGTTTATTTCTTACAGAGACAGGCTTGGAATGTGGAGATCTTGGTAAATGTAATTTTTCTGGGATAATGGAGTAAATTGGCATGTAGCCCTGCCATGTCATGCTTAGTTGAGATCCTGAGGCAATATTTAGTGTAATGGATTAAACAATGCTTCACTTCACACAGTAATCTGTTATACAGAAAGATACGTTTATGGTTTTCAAAATAAAGACTCTTTTCACTGTGAATTTAGCTAGTATTCTATTAATTGTTTGCACAGAAGTATAGCTAGTTCAATTTTAGTCCTTTAGCTTGTCCCAGGACTCCCATAAATGTTTTTGTTTTTGTTTTTTTGTTTTTGTTTTTTGTAAGAATATTCTCCTTAAGGAGTGCAGACTTGAAGCCATGGCACTTACCAAAAGAATTGGGCTACAGAAGCTTTAAAGTCTAGATTTTTAATTTAGAAAGTGGGCATGCATAGCCAACATTTTTTAAGAACCAGTAAGTCAGGCAGGTAATCTTGGATCAGTTAAGCTTATGGTTAAACAAAAATTCATTGAGTTCAAGAGCAGGAGGGACCATTTTATGGATGTCATCTTGTGCTTTTAAATTTCTTTAAATTTTCACCTACTATCCATTTTCCAGAGGGAAGCTCAACTCGCTAGACTTTCAGTAATCGTCTGGGTACTTCTGTTTCTTTTTAAATTAGAGAGTACCACCAATGTTTTTCGCCTCAGCTACCTGAAAGCTCACATGATAAGCCTTTCTTATGGTGCATGAAGTATAACTCTATTTTGATCAGATGATGATTAAACATTTGCAACTCAAATATTTGATATTAGAAACAAAATTACAACAACACATACTCCCATGAAGTTGAGTGTTAAAGGGGAACAGGAAGATAGGGTGGCTGTAACCCATGATTTTGTAGGTATCTTAGGTTGGCTTAAAACGACCACTTATGAATGCTTACATGTGAATTGTATGCTATATTCTATTAATATATATATATATATATATATATATAGATATATATATATATATATATATATATATATATATATATATATATATATATAAAAATAATAATCATTAAACCTTTGCCTTATCTTTCTGAAAAGATTAGTCTTTTGGCTATTGGCTTCCAAGATAAAAATTTCTTTTGGTTTAGTGATAATTAGTCTAAGTCACCCTTTGACTTCATTGGATGAGTGGGCTGGAGGATATGGGTGTTCTTCGCAATTCTTAGGGGAGCGATATTGGCCTGATCCATAGTAGAGATTATTGAGATTATTTCGTATTAGTTCTTTGAAGTGCACAAATAGATATTCCCCAAACAGCCTTTTGCGTGTAATTAGCATACCTGTACTTCATCCCCCACCCACTTCTAGAATTTCTCTGGTTCTTTTCTACACACCGATCATGAACATTTGCCTGAATCAGAGGTGGTTCGTACAATGCTGTCAAACCTGCAGGTGCAGGGCACACCCTCAATCTCCGATCATGGGGGCACCACCACATTCAGGACAAGCTGAAGTGCTAGTGTGATATTTACTGCTCATACTTAGTGCTGTGTGGTGTGGCATAAGCGACATTTTGTGCTAAGACTTTGGTGACAATAACTTGAGGAATGAGGATGTCTCCTCCTTTATCCTGGCCTTGGCTCAGCCCTGTTCTCTCTCCTGTTTACAGAAAACTTCATTCCACTGTCCTCCCCCAACAAATAAACCAGTTTGGGACACGTTGGCTATTCTCCCTGCAAACCTCATGAAGTTGAACTTTCCCACTCAGCTGGTATAACACAAGAGTTTGCGGCTGGTGAGGTGCAGAGGAGGTGTATACTGGATGCAAGCTAATGACTTTGCAGGGCGTATCAGGTTAGTGTGATGAATTCGGGCTATCTTGGTACAGCTTATGAATTTTGATATTGTGAAGTTGTATTATGCAAATCTTCTGCGTTACAAGTGCCTATATCTATGTGGATCCACCATGGCTGAGAGGTCCTGTGGCATTTACACCCCAGAGAGGTACAATGGGAAATACTTAAGGTAAACGTTGGCACTTAAACCTCAGAAAAAGTTATGCTAAAAAAATAAAAAGCAGCTGTGTCATTAGAAAAAATAGTTTAGATGATTCCTCTGAAGGGATGGGAGAAGATAGGAGCAATGGAAAGTTGCCAGGAGGAGAACAAAAGAGTCCAGGTGACCAGGAGGGTTTTAAAATAAAGAAGCACACAGGAACAGGGCCGGGGGCCAGATAGGAAAAGGAAGCCTAGGGTAAGAGGGGCAAGGTCACAGAAACTGAATGAGGGGCTCCATGAGGGAGATATCACCCAGCATGTAGCAGGGGGACCTGCCCTCTTTCCTGACTCCAGTGTTGCTGCAAGAGACTGTGACCCCAGGCCAAATAATTTCTTGGAGTGATGAGACAGAGGCAGGGACATGTATTGAGTGTTTGTTGTTCTATGTGATCTGTACTCTCCTGTGCTTAAGCTAATTAAGAAATAAAAGAGCATAAAGATGTTAGACTGTGCAAAGGGTGTGTGTGTTGACTGTGTCATCACTGCTGCATGCCCCTGAGAGAGGTAAACTGTTAAACTTCACACCTTTGGGGGTGGAATTCTGGGAGAGGGGTGTGCTTCAGTAACTGGGGTATCTTGGGGCGGGGAGAAGGGTCAGTGCTGGTCTTGGGGGCTTAGAGCAAGTGGGCTGAAGAGGCCCATTTCTGAGAAGGAGCAATAGACTGTAAATCAGTGCCCAGGAAATGTGCCAGAGAAACCAAGAAAGGAACTAGTGCTACCGCCTGCTGAGTCTCTAGAAGTTTAACATGCACTTTTGGGAATCCAGAGTGCACAGGCTTGGATTCCCTTCACAGCAGGAAGGAGTGCTTGGTAGGTTCTGTAACTGGCGGTTTGAACCAACCTTGCTCTGAAGGGTTCAAAAATCTGTTCTTGAATTTTTCTTGAAGCCCTGGTATGTGCACCTACAGAAGATGCATTTGGTGGTACTCGCGTTGTCATCGTTTCCATTACAACCTGCTAATTTTAGTTTTATAACTTGGCCCTATATTTTTTGCTCCAAGCTGAAATTTGGCATAGAACCCATCAGGCCATGATGAGCTGAATTCTTAACCATATTTTCTTTGAGTTTTTGGTAACTAAAGATACTGCTTAAAGTGCAAATAAAGAGAATTTTTGTGACTTCAGCTATAAAAACAGCATTGAATTGGTTTGTAAAGCTAAAGTAATGCTCATAATTTTGTTAATGGGTGAGGTCCTGCTTTTTTAAAGTACAGCTCAGATAGCGAGATTTTATAAAGTGCAACAAGCAAAGCATTTGATTCACAAGCATTTAGAATTCAAATTTCCTGAGCATTCTCAATGATGACCTCTGTAGTCACACTGGTTAATGCACTACTGGAAGGCTCTCAGATACTATGGTGATGAGCACAGTATAACAACCAATATAGAATAGACTGTTTAATATAGACCCTAATCCTGCAATGAGGTGCATGTAGGTGAATTTCTGCACCCACATGTGGCTCATTGCAGAAACAGGGCCTTAGAGCGGCAGACTAAGAGGCGACTTGGCAGAAGTATACAAAATAATGAATAATATCAAGGTGAATTGGGGTATGCTTTCCTCATCCTGGCTTGTAATACAGGGACAATGGGATGTCCAGTGAAGTTGCAATGTAGCACTTACAACTGATATGAAGGAAATTCCTTATTTTAATACACCACATAATTAACTTGCAGAAATCCTTGGTACAAGATATCATTGAAAGCAAGTACTTAATAGGATTTACAAAAGGATTATGCATTTATATGGTTAGTAAGAACATCTACAGGTACATTAGGATTTTTCTTTTAAGAATGGACCTTAATGTGTGAGCACATAAGCCAACCACTAGCCTATGGAGGGGAAGGGGCTAGGAAGAAACTTCCTTTGGACATGTTGTTTCATAATTGTCAACAATAGGGCTTCTTGCAGCATTTTTTGGAATCCTCTAGCTTAGGGGTAGGCAACCTATGGAACGGGTGCCGAAGGCAGCACGCGAGCTGATTTTTTTCAGTGGCTCTCACACGGCCTGGGTCCTGGCCACCGGTCTGGGGGGCTCTGCATTTTAATTTAATTTTAAATAATAGAATCCTAGAATCTCAGGGTTGGAAGGGACCTCAGGAGGTCATCTAGTCCAACCCCCTGCTCAAAGCAGGACCAAACCCAACTAAATCATCCCAGCCAGGGCTTTGTCAAGCCTGATCTTAAAAACCTCTAAGGAAGGAGATTCTACCACCTCCCTAGGTAACCCATTCCAGTTCTTCACCACCCTACTAGTGAAAAAGTTTTTCCTAATGTCCAACCTAAACCTCCCCCTCTGCAACTTGAGACCATTACTCCTTGTTCTGTCATCTTCTACCACTGAGAACAGTCTAGATCCATCCTCTTTGGAACCCCCTTTCAGGTAGTTGAAAGCAGCTATCAAATCCCCCCTCATTCTTCTCTTCTGCAGACTAAACAATCCCAGTTCCCTCAGCCTCTCCTCATAAGTCATGTGCTCCAGCCCCCTAATCATTTTTGTTGCCCTCCGCTGGACTCTCTCCAATTTTTCCACATCCTTCTTGTAGTGTGGGGCCCAAAACTGGACACAGTACTCCAAATGAGACCTCACCAGTGCTGAATAGAGGCGAATGATCACATCCCTCAATCTGCTGGTAATGCCCCTACTTATACAACCCAAAATGCCATTAGCCTTCTTGGCAACAAGGGCACACTGTTCACTCATATTCAGCTTTTCGTCCACTGTAACCCCTAGGTCCTTTTCTGCAGAATTGCTGCCCAGCCATTCGGTCCCTAGTCTGTAGCAGTGCATAGGATTCTTCTGTCCTAAGTGCAGGACTCTGCACTTGTCCTTGTTGAACCTCATCAGGTTTCTTTTGGCCCAATCCTCTAATTTGTCTAGGTCCCTCTGTATCCTATCCCTACCCTCCAGCGTATCAACCACTCCTCCCAGTTTAGTGTCATCTGCAAACTTGCTAAGGGTGCAGTCCAGACCATCCTCCAGATCGTTAATGAAGATATTGAATAAAACCGGCCCCAGCACCGACCTTTGGGGCACTCCACTTGATACCGGCTGCCAACTAGACATGGAACCATTGATCACTACCCGTTGAGCCCGACCATCTAGCCAGTTTTCTATCCACCTTACCGTCCATTCATCCAGCCCAGACTTCTTTAACTTGCTGGCAAGAATACTGTGGGAGACTGTATCAAAAGCTTTGCTAAAGTCCAGAAATAGCACATCCACTGCTTTCCCCTCATCCACAGAGCCGGTTATCTCATCAGAGAAGGCAATTAGGTTAGTCAGGCATGACTTGCCCTTGGTGAATCCATGCTGACTGTTCCTGATCACTTCCCCTCCTTTAAGTGGTTCAGAATTGATTCCTTGAGGACCTGTTCCATGATTTTTCCAGGGACTGAGATGAGACTGACTGGCGTGTAGTTGCCTGGATCTTCCTTCTTCCCTTTTTTAAAGATGGGCACTAGATTAGCTTTTTTCCAGTCATCCGGGACCTCCCCCGATCGCCATGATTTTTCAAAGATAATGGCCAATGGCTCTGCAATCTCATCGGCCAACTCCTTTAGCACCCTCGGATGCAGCGCATCCGGCCCCATGGACTTGTGCTCGTCCAGCTTTTCTAAATAGTCCCGAACTACTTCTTTCTCCACAGAGAGCTGGTCACCTCCTCCCCATACTGTGCTGCAGAGTGCAGCTGTCTGGGAGCTGACCTTGTCTGTGAAGACAGAGGCAAAAAAAGCATTGAGTACACTAGCTTTCTCCACATCCTCTGTCACTAGGTTCCCTCCCTCATTCAGCAAGGGGCCCACACTTTCCTTGACTTTCTTCCTGTTGCTAACATACCTGAAGAAACCCTTCTTGTTACTCCTAACATCTCCGGCTAGCTGCAACTCCAAGTGTGATTTGGCCTTCCTAATTTCACTCCTGCATGCCTGAGCAACACTTTTATACTCCTTCCTGGTTATTTGTCCAATCTTCCACTTCTTGTAAGCTGTTTTTTTGTGTTTAAGACGAGCAAGGATTTCACTGTTGAGCCAAGCTGGTTGCCTGCCATATTTACTTTTCTTCCTACACATCGGGACGGTCTGTTCCTGCAACCTCAATAAGGTTTTTTAAAAATACAGCCAGCTTTCCTCGACTCCTTTCCCCGTCATGTTATTCTCCCAGGGGACCTTGCCCATCAGTTCACTGAGGGAGTCGAAGTCTGCTTTTCTGAAGTCCAGGGTCTCAGTTCTACTGCTCTCCTTTCTTCCTTGTGTCAGGATCCTGAACTCGACCATCTCATGGTCACTGCCTCCCAGGTTCCCATCCACTATTGCTTCCTCTACTATTTCTTCCCTGTTTGTGAGCAGCAGGTCAAGAAGAGCTTTTCCCCTAGTTGATTCCTCCAGTACTTGCACCAGGAAATTGTCCCCTACACTTTCCAGAAACTTCCTGGATTGTCTGTGCACTGCTGTATTGCTCTCCCCGCAGATATCGGGGTGATTAAAGTCACCCATGAGAACCAGGGCCTGCGATCTAGCAACTTCTGTTAGTTGCTGGAAGAAAGCCTCGTCCACCTCATCCCCCTGGTCTGGAGCTCTGAGCAGTCATACTGCTCTCTTACATACAACGCCACTCCCCCACCTTTTCTGCCCTGCCTATCCTTCCTGAACAGTTTATATCCATCCATGACAGTACTCCAATCATGTGAGTTATCCCACCAAGTCTCTGTTATTCCAATTACATCATAATTCCTTGACTGTGCCAGGACTTCTAGTTCTCCCTGCTTGTTCCCCAGGCTTCTTGCATTTGTGTATAGGCACTTAAGATAACTTGCTGATTGTCCCGCTTTCTCGGTCTGAGACAGGAGTCCTCCCCTCTTGCAGTCTCCTGCTTGTGCTTTCTCCCGGTATCCCACTTCCCCACTTACCTCGGGGCTTCTTAAAAATGAAGCTTCTTAAACATTTTAAAAGCCTTATTTACTTTACAAACAACAGTAGTTTAGTTATATATTACAGACTTATAGAAAGAGACCTTCTAAAACTGTTAACATGTATTACCAGCACGCGAAACCTTAAATTAGAGTGAATCAATGAAGATTCGGCACACCACTTCTGAAAGGTTACCAATCCCTGCTCTAGCCTTTATTAGATACAGGATATTGGACCGGATAGACCACTGGTCTTATTGAATCTGACAATTCTTTTAGTCCTACTTGCTCATATCTGAGGTGGAGGAGCAGGAAATCTCGCCCTAGGACTCTCAATGCATTCAAAGAGAGGCAGCATTCAGAGTCATACTCTACATCAGACTGATGCTCCTGCTGGCAAATATCAGCACAATGACAACTTTCATTGAGAAATCCTTCACTATAGAGCAGTGGTTCTCAGCTTGCTTACCATTGTGGGCTGCATATAAAGCTCTCTGTGTTTTATGTGGGTTGCATCCGTGCAATATATATACTACTTGTATGGTCCTGAGGATGTCACATGGGCTGCAGCTGTGTGCTGATTGGGCCGCAAGCAGCCTGCAGGCTGTGGGTTGAGAACCACTGTTCTAGAGGAAGGGAAATGGTGACAAGTGCAAGCAAAAGTGTGTGTTTTGGTTTTGTAATCTTTTTCATCTATATGATTTTATATGGTCAATATGTGAATATCATATTAAACATTGCAGTTTGCCTTGCCTGACTTAATGGTTTAAAGGAAAGAAATGATCCACTATGCCCCTGTTGCTAAAGAGCACAAAACTACATTGAGATGAGCTACATAACACATAACTTTTCCCCTGCTGCAGCAGTATTAACCTACAACAAAACTTTCGGATGTTTTCAATTCTGCTAACCCATTAATAACAGGGCTCAAACAGATGATGATGATGTGTCTGTAGTATCCTGGGACCAACACAGCTACAACAGTACGGCAACCACACAAGTTGATGAGGTACTGTAATATCCATGATGCATCATACATTGAGTACTATGCCACAGATTTTCTTAAGTGAGTGGAGCTATTGGGTTACACAACAGATTGCCTAGATTGAGAGCGGAAACTCTGTTGCATTGACCTTCAACATTAGAAGTGACAAGGTTCTGGAAAACATACTCTAGGGAGCTATCTTGCTTAGATCTAGTCTATCTCATCCATGATCAGATTTAAATTATTCTAATCCAGCAAAGATAGGAAATATTCTTTAAAAAAGTCTGAAGATAACCTGAAAATCTGAACACTGAAGTTCATATAATTTTATAATGTGGTTATACAAGATTCTTTGGGACACATTAGTAACTACTGATTAAAAGCGACTGCTTTATTGTTGAACATAAGCAATATGAATTGATGTGGTTGAGTGGCTAAAACAGAGTAACAAAATTGATGTACGAGTTTAATAAAAGATTTAGATGTTTCAAAGGTCATGTAGCACTTTCTCGTTCTGCTTTAAATAAATATTTCATGAAAGAAGTATTGATACAGTTTGGAATTACCTTTTTGATTATGTCACTATAAAAAAAACCCACTCTTCAGCTACTAAGATTAAATTACTGAGACTACAAGTTAGTTTGTAGCAACAATAACACATACTTAAAATAATTTCTCTTATTGTGGTGTCCATGATGTGCTAGGAATTCCTCCTCCCCCCAAAATACAAAGCAACAAAGAGTCCTGTGGCACTTAAAGGCTAACAGATGTATTGGAGCATGCGTCTGACAAAATGGGCATTCACCCACGAAAGCTTATGCTCCAAATACATCTGTTAGCCTTTAAGGTGCCACAGGACTCAGTCTGCATCTGTAAAAAGCAAGAAAAACACGGCTACCCCTCTGATACTTATAATAATAATAATAGGAGATATACTTATCTCCTAGAACTGGAAGGGATCTTGAAAGGTTATTGAGTCCAGCCCCCTGCCTTCACTAGCAGGACCAAGTACTGATTTTTGCTCCAGATCCTAAGTGGCCCCCTCAAGGATTGAACTCACAACCCTGGGTTTAGCAGGCCAATGCTCAAACCACTGAGCTATCCCTCCTCCCCCATGTACTTGCCCCCAAATACAGTAACTCCTCTCTTAACATTGTAGTTATGTTCCTGAAAAATGCTACTTTAAGTGAAACGATGTTAAGCGAATCCAATTTCCCCATAAGAATTAATGTAAATGAGGGTGTTAGGTTCCAGGGAAAATTTTTTCACCAGACAAAAAACTATATATACACATAAGTTTTAAACAGATAATTTAATACTGGTACACAGTGATAATGATTGTGAAGCTTGTTTGAGGTGGAGGAATCAGAGGGTGGGATATTTCCCAGGGAATGCCTTACTGCTAAATGAACTAGCAATTGACTGAGCCCTCAAGGGTTAAGTCTCTCACTCTACAAGGTAGCAGGAAAGGAGGGAGGGCAGACAGAGAGAGACAGACACACACCCTGTGTATGAGAGAGAAAAATGCGCATTTGCCCTTAAGTAGCTGACCTCAGGCTTAAGTACACTGCCTTGTTAATTAAATCAGCTTGCTGAGACCTGAGACTGCAGCTACCTGTGTCCCCCCTGCTCTATGGAAGATGGGGTAAGCGGGGTGCAGGAGCAGGGGGGAGGAGGAGACACCCTGACATTAGCCCCTTTCTTCCCCGCTCCCCTGTACAGCAAGCAGGAGTTTCTGGGAGCAGCTCCAAGGCAGAGGGCAGGAGCAGCACATGGCAGTGGGGGGAGGGACAGCTACTGCACAGGGAACTTAAGGGAATGGGGAGCTGATGGGGGGGCGGGGCAGGGGGAGGGCTGCTGGTCCACCCTGGTTCCAAGCTCCCCCCAGCTAGCTGCAAGGGGCTGCTCTTCCTGCAAGCAATGGACAAAACAGGTGGCTGCCAAACACGTTAGAAGGGAGCATTTCACAACTTTAAATGAGCATGTTCCCTAATTGATCAGCAATTTAACATCGAAACAACATTAACCAGGACGACTTTAAGTGAGGAGTTCCTGTATAGGAAAATGGAGTGAATGCTTAATTTCTACCCCATTATTCCAGCCCAGGAACTTGTACCTGAAGAAATCATTTTCAAGGGCAGGCCAACCTCTGTTTTTCTTTACTTTGATGTAGAGTAAAGGTTCATGACCTGCCTCAACAATGGTGTAGTGGTTGTGTTCAACTAGATCATCCCTGTATCCACATGACTTCCAAGGATTAAGCACTGTGGCCAAATAACTTTTGCCTAGTGGTTAGCAAACTAGGGCATGATCAAAACTATTAAGCACAAATACTTATGCAGTTTGGTAAACAAATCTGCAGTAATTCATCTCGTGCCTGAAATAGTTTCTGGGGCTGTCAAGCAATTAAAAAAAATCGTAATTAATCACGCGATTAATCGCACTGTTAAAGAATAATAGGATACCATTTATTTAAATATTTTTGGATATTTTCTACATTTTCAAATATATTGATTCAATTACCACACAGAATACAAAGTGTACAGTGCTCACTTTATATTATTATTTTTTATTACAAGTATTTGCACAGTAAAAGACACAAGGAGTTGTATTAGGTAAATTAAAAAAATACAAGTACTGTAGTGAAATCTCTTCATCATGAAAGTTGAACTGACAAATGCAGAATTATGTACAAAAATGTTTTATTTGTGTGTAGTTTAATGTAAAACTTTAGACCCTACAAGTCCACTCAGTCCTACTTCTTGTTCAGCCAATCGCTTAGACAAACAAGTTTGTTTACATTTGCAGGAGATAATGCTGCCTGCTTCTTGTTTACAGTGTCACCTGAAAGTGACAACAGATGTTTGCATTGCATTGTTGTAGTTGGCATCACAAGATATTTACATGCCAGATGTGCTAAAGACTCATATGTCCCTTCATGCGTCAACCACTCTTCCAGAGGACATGCGTCCATGTCGATGATGGGTTCTGCTCGATAACGATCCAAAGCAGAGTGGACTGATGCACGTTCATTTTCATCATCTGAGTCAGATGTCACCAGCAGAAGGTTGATTTTTCTTTTTTGGTGGTTCAGTTCTGTAGTTTCTGCATCGGAGTGTTGCTCTTTTAAGACTTCTAAAAGCATGCTCCACACCTCGTTCTTCTCAGATTTTAGAAGGCACTTCAGATTCTTACATCGAGTGCTGTAGCTATCTTTAGAAATCTCACGTTGCTACCTTCTTTGTGTTTTGGCAAATCTGCAGTCAGTGTTCTTAACCCAGCACATGTTGTTCATTTTATCATCCGAAACTGCTATAACACGAAATATATGGCAGAATGCGGATAAAACAGAGCAGGAGACATACAATTCTCCCCCAAGGAGTTCAGTCACAAATTAAATTAATGCATTATTTTTTTAACAAGCATTGATCAGCATGGAAGCATGTCCTCTGGAATGGTGGCCAAAGCGTGAAGGGGCATATGAATGTTTAGCATATCTGGCACATAAATACCTTGCAAAGCTGGTTACAAATTGACATACAAACGCCTGTTCTCACTGTCAGGTTACATTGTAAATAAGAAGCCGGCAGCATTATCTACCGTGAATGTAAACAAACTTGTTTGTCTCAGCGATTGGTTGAACAAGGAGTAGGACTGAGTGGGCTTGTAGGCTCTAAAGTTTTATGTTGTTTGTTTTTTGTTTTCTGAGGGCAGAAAATCTACATTTGTGAATTGCACTTTCACAACAAAGAGATTGCACTTCAGTACTTGTATGAGGTGAATGGAAAAAATACTATTTGTTCATTTTTACAGTGCAAATATTTGTAATAAAAATAATATAAAGCGAGCACTGTAGACTTTGCATTATGTGTTGTAATTGAAATCAATATATTTGAAAATGTAGAAAAACATCCAAAATATTTATTAAATTTCAGTTGGTATTCTATTGTTTACCAGCGTGATTAAAAGTGCGATAAATGTTTTTAATCATGATCAATATTTTTTAGTTAATCGCGTGAGTTAACGCTGATTAATTGACAGCCCTAATAGTTTCCCTTCCCTCATCTATCTAGCGGCTTGCCTCTCCTTCACATTTCTTTTCCAAGCCCACCTTTTTAAGCAATTGATCCCTTTTTTCCCTTCTCCTTATTAGTAATTTCGAGACCCTTATTCTCCTGAAGTGTTGCCTTTGTATGGTTTCTGTTTTAAACAGTGAAACAAGACATTTTTTAATCTGTTTGTGAATTATGATGTAAATGTGCTGCACTACTTAAATGTTTTGTAATAGTAATGAGCAGCAGTTGGTTTTAAATAGCTTTCATCATTTTCTGGGAGGCAATATGTGAACAGCAACTGCAACCAGAGAATTTCCCAGGGTGCAGTGGGAAGACTGTCTGGAACACCTTTCTCAGTGTTGGTAATCAGACTAGGATTACGGTATGTTGATATTCATCAGTTTTCAACATGCTACTTCTATGCTACTGAGAGAAATGTTAGTTTCTGTAGGTGTTTACAGCTGATATGCAGCCTGACTCTTTCTAAACTCCCACTGATGATGATTAAAAAGAAACAAAAGGATGACTGTTGTGTTTTGCTGTCTCTGTTCTCATCTGTTCATCTGCTCCACTCCTGAAGAGCTGAAGTGCAACACCTGCTTTTTCTCCTGGTGAACAGGCACATTTATAGAGGTGAGAGCACTCTACAGCAAGGAGAGTGATGGTGCAGCTGTTCGACACAGGCTAGCGGCCACTCTTGTGAACCATTTGTTAGAAAAGGGAGTTGCATTTGTGGGTGGGTGGTCTGGGCTGTGCAGAAGATATGGGAGGGTAAGTGAGGCTGGGGAACCAGAGGCATGAGATGGAGGGGGTTTCTTGATGGATAGAATTCTAGTGCTTCCGTTCACCAAGGCATTGCCATCTGAAGGACTCTTTCAGCGCTGCTGGTGCTGGTGTGCCTGAGAATGACAGCAGTGCCAGGGAAACCTTCCTTAAAGAATGAATTGACGAGACACCTCTCAACACAGTCACAGTTATCCCCATCATACATACCTTCCTTCAGTCTTGCACAGAGCCCTTCACATGGGAACCTGCTTTTAAATCCATCAGTACTTCCCAAAGAACTCAGAGAGACAATAGGATTATTAAGATGGCTACAACCTTTTTATCTCGTCTTGTGTGACTGTGTAGAGGATTTATGCAGGTGATTTCTATTGGTCTTAAGTTTTATAAACCCTGATTTTACAAGAGTCAACTTAAGTTGAATGTGTCACTTTAAAAGAAGGCAGTCAAACCTTTGTAGGATCCCTAAAGCATCTCTTCTTCCCCCCCCCCCCCACCTGCATGATGATGGCTCTTTAGAGAGAGAGTGTGTAATTTTCCTGCAAGAAAATCATTCCTGTCCAGGAAAATCATTATAAAATGTACATGGTTAATGATGAAATAATATAAGTTGTAAGAGGTGACGCAATAGGATATTGATACCTTATGGCAAATATGGTTGCAGATATCAGTTGGGAAAACCCTCATTTATAGTATTTCTGGAGATTACGTTGCATTGTGTAGTGTAGTAGAATAGGCCTATTCTGTGAAACTTTTAAAACTTTCTCCCATAATGGCAGGGGGAGAGGGGGGTTGCACAAAAACCTTTAGATGTATCAAATATAAATAGTGTAGCAGTAAGCACAGAAATATATTTGAAGTAATTGGTTATATTTTCTATTATTGTGTAACCCATGCTAGTCTACTCTGGCATCATGTCCCCCTCTAGTGAATAGGCCATATAGAATTTTCAGTCCACTATTGCTAGCAGACCTAGTCATTCAGTTCAAGAAGTGGAGAAGTGGAGACCCACCTAGTCTGACCTCTTGTCTAATCTACTCGAGAAAGGCCTAACAAGAACTAATGGCTGGAAGGTGAAGCCTGGCAGATTCTCATTAAGCACAGTGATGGTTATTTAACCATTGGAACAAATGACAAAAGGGAGTGGTAGATTCTCCATCTGGTGATGTCTTCAGATCAAGATTGGAAGCTGTATGCTTTAGCCAAATACACATTATTGGGATAAATACAGGGGTATCTTGGTGAAATTTAATGGTCTTTGATAGACCATCTAGTCTGACTTCCTGTATAATTGTCCTTTCTGGCCTTCTGCATGCAAAAAGAATGAATATGAATAGCTCTGAGGTGTAATTGCCATATTCATTTCAGTGGGTACTAACTCAAATGCTAAAAATACTTTAAATACCAACATTAAGTATTACACTGCTCATCAAAACAGGTAAGAAAAGAGAAATATCACATTGTGAAGTTTTACCCAGGCTACTGACCCCTCATTTTGGGTGGGGCCTCTAACAACATGGGCAGAATTTAAAGGTAAGTATAGTTGGTTTCATTTTCCTTAAGTGGGGGAGTTCAGATTTCCAAAGTTGGAGGAACACTGCTGTAAAAGATGTATATGCTCTGTATTTTACTTAGAGGTCTCTGTGTCTCCTTTTTGTTTTTCAGATTTTCTAAAATTGCAAAATCAGCAAAGAGTCCTGTGGCACCATATAGACTAACAGATGTATTGGAGCATGAGCTTTCGTCGGTGAATACCATGAAATTCACCCACGAAAGCTCATGCTCCAAAACATCTGTTAATCTATAAGGTGCCACAGGACTCTTTGCTGCTTTTACAGATCCAGACTAACACGGCTACCCCTCTGATACTAAAATTGCAAATAAATCTGCTTCATGTGCACAGTCTTTTCCATGAATACAAAATTACTTTTCAAGCTATTCCTAGGAATCTAAAATAGTAACAAAGCATTGCCACCTGTAAATATCAATTGTCATTTGTGAAAGGGTCAAGAAAAGTTCTGTCTAAACTGGTAGGAAAAAGCTGCCAAAAAAAAAATCACCTATGTATCTAGTAGGGTCTGTTGCTCAAGTGCTAGTTTTTGTTTAATAACATAGTTTATGTTGCATTAACATAGGAAGCAAAATGACCCCAGCTGGGAGTTCAGCTCATCCCTAGTCTGACCTTCCCAAAACTACACACAGAAAGCCTCTCCCTGTAGATTTATCCTCAGTACCTGTGCAAGGGAAGGGAAAAGTTGAACAGAAAGTTGTTCACTAGGATCCATGTATTACCCCTGATTTTTTCATTTAGGAGCAGTCATATTAAGGAAACTAAGATTAAAAAAACCCTGATGTTTGTAGTTTTTTTTTTTTGAGAATGTATATTTAAGCCCCTTCAACCACACACACCGCTGCTGATCTTTGCTTTCTTGATCACTACACAGATTTTTCAAGAGTAGCTAGCAGTAGACTGAAACATGTAAGAAACTAGCCAGTTATTGCTTAGAACTATATGGGCAGACATCAGTGAAAAAGACCGGATTCCTGTCAATTTGACACGACAGCAAGGGCACCGGATAAGCTCAGATGACAACGTTTTCTGTTCACCATAGATGAGTGGATAATTTTTCAGGACATGGCCATGCCAATATGGTAGGATGTCATGTCTTACAATATAAGGATGGCTAGGCCTGCTCAGTATTCGGATGAGAGCCAAGCCAAGGCAGGTTGTTTCTGGAAGTGATATTGAGGAATTAATTAGAAGCCATTCTTGCCCCTTTTTACAGAATCAATACAGACAGTATGGTCATGAGTATTCTGTGCTCTTTGGAGGTAGCTTGTTTTAAAATATCTCTTGGACTTTTTTCGCAAGAGTAAGTGTTATCACAAGTTCCCTGGATAAATTCTGGCTTGAATAATTACCTTTTGTCTACATAAATCCCCCTGTAGTTTCAGTTGCATAAATATCACTCTAATATCACTAAGATCACCTTTTGTGAAGTGCTTTGAGATCTACTGACAAAGTTCTGTGCAAGAACTGGGTGATGAGGATTTGTTCTATAGTGTGAAATAGCTGTGACTTTATGCTTCAGTGGCGTAGAAGAACTGATTCCCGTATGTATGACTTGCATACTGTGTTGGAGTGAATGGATATGAAAAAGCAGCGCAAATGGAAGATATTAACAGTGGTGATTCTTCCTTAATCTGTCCTCTTGTTGTGAAGCTGATCAAAAAGCTTGCTACAAAACTTCTGTTTACATTTTTGGGCGTGGTAATCTTAAACTGAGGAGTTAGAATTCGCTGCCATAAGGAATAATGGGAAAAATGTATTTCATCTGCTCATATTGGCTAACCCCCAGGTGTGAGGAATTTAGCATTAGCTTCTGGAGTTACTGATGAGTATGGGGAATGAAGCATGTGCTGTGTGACTTTCAGCTAACCAAATAGGAAGAAGTCTCTAGTGCTTTTCTGATAATGTATTCCTATCCACCAATTAGCGGAGCTCTTGAATGGTGTTTTATAGCAACTCCTGGGACTGATTATTTGAATGTCTTCAACTTCAGTCAGAGCAGGATTGAGCCATTTTTACAATGGGGGTTGAGGGAATTCCACACTTTGGGGAATGAATTCCTGTATGAAGGAAGTATAGTTGCCAAAGTGTGATAGAAGCAGATACATGCAGAATATGAATGAATCTCTGCCTTAGACCCTTTGAAGTCAGATGAAAGGAGACATGCTTACTACAATGACAGAATGATTTGTGAGAATGTGTTTATAAAAATAAAAACAACTTTCTTCTTCCTCCAATTTAAATCCAAGTAGCTCTAAGGGTTTATCTTTGTGCCAGTTTTATCTCTCTAGCAAATCTTTTTTCTTACTTGATTCAAAATCCAATCTGAACCACCCACATGACTTCCCTCCCCTACAGACACTATCTGGTGTTTTGTTTGCACAGTCATTTATTCATTAATTGCTTCCATGTCCAGGGCTGTAAACAGTGAAATTGTATTAGTGAGTAAGAGCTCCTACACCAAGTGATGAAATCTATATTTCTTCTGCCTTTTGCTTTTTTGTTGGCCTCTTAATGCAAAAGCCAAAAATCCATCACGACTATCAGAGCAAAACAGTTTTGTGTGAGTGAGGATACTAATATGTGACATTTTCTTTCATTAAAAATTCCTTAATTTCTGCCCTCGTCTTCATTGAACTTAAGCTAATTGTGATTTTCTGTGTAGGAAGCTACTGAGATCATCAATTACAGCTGGAGAGGAAATAGCAAAATGAATTATTTTGGCACTGTGGTTTATTTTAGGCAGTCAAGTATGGACTCTGTGGCTTAACCCTTGTACACATAGGCTACTCTATGATTTCATGTTTTTGGCTGTGTCCTTCATTTTGCCCAAGATTCTACCTCATCCACAAGTGACTTGCTTTTTTGTTTGGGAGTGAGCAGGACGTAAGGGTCACCTTAAGATTGCTGTCTGTGTTTGGTATGTTGCTTGTATAGGGCTGGGTCTTGGTCCATTTGAAGTTAGTGGCAAAACTCGCATTGATTTAAATGGTGCTAAATTAAGCTAACAGTGATATCTTTTGATCCATCCCTTTTCCCACTTTCTTGCTAGCTGAAGCCCAAAATTTTAGTGTAAGTACTTAGCTTGTATACAGAACTTTTCATTAGTAGATGTCAAAGTACTTTACAAAAGAGGTCAGTGTCATCCCCATTTTACAAATTAAAAAAAAACTGAGGCACAGATAGGTGAAGTGACTAGCCCAAGGTCTCCCAGCAGCAACAGAACTCGGGTCTGCTGAGTCACAGTCCAGTGCTCTAGCCACTAGGCAACACTGCCTCACTAAGGCCTGGAATACACTAGTGGGGGGATTTGAACTAAGATACGCAACTTCAGCAAAGTATCTTAGTTTGACTTACCTGGCTGTCCTTACGGCGGCAAGTCGACTGCCGCAGCTCCCCCGTCGACTCCGCTTACTTCTCCTGCTGAGGTGGAGTACAGGTGTTGATTAGCGGATCGATTTATCGCGTCCAGATGAGACTCGATAAATCGATCCCCAATACATTGAAAACGACCCACCGATTGGGCGGGTAGTATAGTTGTACCCTAAGTCCCAACTGCCCAAATAAATGGAATCATGCTTTGCTTGAGCATGGGTCTCATTTTTAGTAAGTCACTAGTCACCTGTCTATCCTGGGCAAACAGTGCTGAATTACATTAAACCTTATCGTGTTAAGTTTAAGTATTTTACGAGTTTGTTGTATTCAAATGCAAATGTTGATATACTGTTGAGGGAGGACGTGTAATTCCATGAGGGAGGGAGATCACAGCCATCTAGAAACTAAGCAATCCGAGGTGGTTAGGCAAGTTCATGCAGGTTGTAACCCCTCTGGAGAACTAGCACCAGCTGGAGAGAGGCTTGCATCTACTGGTTGATAGTGGATTCTCCAGGCACCAACAAACAAACAGGAAGGATTTTTGGTTAATAGCCATAGATAAAATGGACTCGGGGCCGTTTTTCTGACCCAGCCGACAGACAGGACCTCTGGTCCTGGGAGGCCCCTATGTTTGGAGAATGGCTGGAAGATCTTTGGCCCACTGAGTCCCCATAAGACTTGAGTGCTGGTTCTGAGCTGAAGCTGTGATGAAAATAACACCAGTAAAAAACCTTGTGTGGGGTGTGAAGGACTAATCACCATGCAGAGCCCTTGTTAGAGTGAGGGTTGATCTCTGGTAAACTTATTAGCATGTGTGTAGATTTTTGTTGTTTTTAAAACATTTTCTCTTTAATGCTTTTATGTTAAGAATAAGTGTGGTTGCTTAGAAAGGGCTGTGTGGTAACTTACTGTGTACCATGTCGGAGAAGAGAAGTGAAGCAGCCTTCCTAGGCAGTCTATCTTTTGGGGAATTCACAGCATAGGCAGGGAACTTTTCAGCCTGGAAATATGCTGGTCTTAAGAGAGAGAGACTTGGGTCCTCTTCGTCCAAGAGAAATGACGGCTCAGGAGCCTAGAGTGAGTGTCCTTGCTGGACCATAGAGGGGGAATACAGGTGCAGTTGCCTTGAACTGTGACAGTAGTAATGAATCATCTTACTCTGATAATATTTTAACATATAGCTCCCTAAAGGCAGGATTTCAAATAGACTCAACGCTAGATTGGTCAATTCTTCCTCCTGAATATTTCTGTGCTGTTTGTGGTTCTGCTGAACCTATCAGCAATTTGGTTATGATTCCTATTTGTTTTTAAATAAGCGAATTGAAAACTTGCCTTTGGGAACCCACCAGTGGGGGTGGGGGAGAGGAAATGGAATCTTTCTTATGAAGACTAAAAATTTGGTTGTTTTTTACTGGAAATAATCCCAAGGACAAATTTAAAAAATGGGAAGAAGAAATGCAGCAACAAACATGATAAGACCTGTAATAATTGATGGACTCATAAGTTCCTATAGGGTCCAGCCTTCAACCAATGTAGAATGAAATAGTGGAGGTGACATGTGGAAAGTGAGCAGAGAGGAATGTCTGGGGAAGAGGCTAAACTTGTTTGATGTTTTGAATACCTGATTTGGAGAAAGGGAATCATCCTGAGGAAAGTGTCTGGAAAAATTGGTGCATTACTTGGAATACCAAGTAATGACAAAGGAAGTTCCAGCTGTCCTTCACATTTGCTCCCTCTGCCCCTTCCTCACTTTACCTTTTATTTTCAGTGTCTTAATGCTTTAGGTCAGGTGACTTGGGCCGTGTCTACACTACCCCTTATATTGGCAAAACGTATGTCGCTCCGGGGTGTGAAAAAATACACCCATGAATGACGTAAGTTTTGACGGCATAAGCGGTAGTATTCACAGTGCTATGTCCAGTCATACAATGCCTCTGTCTGGCCTTTTGCCTCACCATCTGCCTACAGAAATTGTAGAATGGAGAGCAGAGCAAATGTGGCAGCAGCTGACCTGACACCATTCATTTTTCATAGGGAATGAAGAGGTGAAATGGGTATTTTTTTTTTTTGCCTTGTGCACTCTCTACTACTAGCAATTGCATCCAGGTGCCCACACACAGTGTGCTATAGAAGACTATATGGAGGGAGCAGAGAACGTCTACAAGTTATTCACAAAATTATTGGCAGAAGCACAAATGTTGCCATCAGTTACGTGTACAACTACTCATTGCTCTACGTGAAGGGACTGTGTTCTAATTTTACACTTCCACACTTTGCAAAATCATCTTTGAGCAGACACTAAACAATGGAACATCTCATCCCAAAAGGGAAATATTTGGGAAGGTTGTGATCATATGAAGGAACGGATTAGAATGGATACTTTCGCAGTCATAACAATAGGTGTTATAACTACTGTGGATAGTACTGAGGCCCTGATTCTGCAAAGGGAGCCCCACCGAAGTCATTTGGGCTCCAGAAAGGCTCGCAGAGTCAGATCTTTGTCAGATTTAAATCCAGTTTTGTGCAAAGCAAAAAAATGAATTGTAAAGTACGTTCTACCTCTTTGTAGAGTAAATCCAACTGAAGAATTAATTGGATCTACTGAACAGTGACGTTAGAATATGTACTGTAATTGTGAAGCTGAATCTTCTCTTTATGTCCTTTCTACTCTCCACTAAGTCATCTTTTTGGGCAACCACCTTCCAGTACTTCTGGGCTAGAAACATCAGCCCTTTGAACTGAATCAAGCAGTGGCAGAAATGGTAAATCTGTGCCTAATAGTATGTCTAATCAAACTGAAGTTTTGAACACAGGCACATGGGAGTTGCTTAATTGGTCACTGGTGAGTTATGTTTGAGTGTGGTCTCTTGTTTTTATGAAGGCTGAAACCTTTAAACAAGCATTAAATGCCAAGGGTTGAAGGGTTGTGGACTCCCTGCTTTTGCCAGAAAAGTGACTGATTAGTTTAAAAGGGAAGGCGTTGTCCAGGCTACCAGTTAATCCTAGGAAATCCTGACTGTTTTTTGTGTGTGGTTTTCTCTCTTTCCCCCCCCCCCCTTTTTTTTTTTTTTAAATAAATCAGTCCCCTGGGAAGCCAAACTTGAAAGAAAAGATAGAGCTACAGTGGTTGGTACATTGCACTAAACAGCAAGAATCTGCCTTTTTAATATTAGAGGGCTTTAGTCTGAGAATACAAGCTGTGGGGCTCCGATAACAGAACCACTGACTGGCTGCTGTCAAGTTGAGGATGATTAAAAGTGCCAGGTCTCTTCTCCTTCCTCTCTCTCTCTCTGAATGTAAAACTAAACTCTCCAAAGCCTTTTATGTAACTGCCAGGAAAATGTTTTTCACTGATATATATATATATATATATATTTTTAGGGGACGTGTGTGTGTGTGTGTGTGTGTACGTACACGTGTATACATACATACACACACACACACACACACACACACACACACACACACACACACACACACACACTTCATCTCCAGTTTCCTTTTGAAGATGCTTTGTAAGAAAAAAAACAGCATGAAAGTGACCCTCCAGGTGTGGCATCTGTTATCAGTCTAATATCTAAAATCTCCTCCTCACCATCACCAGGCGAAGATCCTGCACTTGTTTCTAGATGGACTCTATCAGGTTTCTCCCATCTGTGACATATGTGGTAAAACTGCAGCAATCTGTTCCTTTCTGAAGCTGATGACGCTGCAGTTCCATGCAAGCAAATGTGTGGAGTGCTGCCCGTGCAGTTTGCTACTCTTCTCTGTTTAAAGTGCTGTCTTGCCAGCTAACCATTTGCTGTCACGATTTGTGTTCACAAAGGGATTTTTACCGGAGAGGTTGTTTGGTTGACTTTTGCAAGTTGTCAATCAGTATGTTTTTAATATTCACTGTGCCTTTAAATACCAGTAGGCATTTTAGAGCCCTATCCCTACAACCTAATCAGGGTGGGCAGAGCTTTCTGTTGGTTGTTCCATTGAAGTCAGTGCCGCTCCACCCCATTTCCTGGGTGGTCCTGTGCAGATCAGATTGCAAGATTGGCGTCTTAACTGTACAGAAAGCTTAGAATACTAGATTTCACATTGGTGTAAAGCATTCATTGTATTCCTGGCAAGTCACAAGATACCTGCCCTTAAAATCACACAATTCTCATGACCATCATGAGTACTTTTTCCACATCAACTCTGACCTAGCAGCTGCTATCTTTGGAATTGCTTGAGGTCGAAACAATTGCTTTATACAATCTGAGAGCTCAGAACTCCAGTGGTCAAATGATGTAACATACTCTCAATCTAAGAGCTAGCTAATAGGGGGAAAAGGTGCTACAGTTGTCATAATTGAAGTGTGAGTGGATGGGGGGGAGGAACAAGACAGTAATCAGAGCAATGTGTTTTGGTTTTTTTAAGGGCTGATATCTTGTGATCTCTGGGCTGAATATGCTTTTTAAATAGACCAGTACAAATGCTTTTAGGACCAGTAAATCCCAGGAATGTAGGGCTGGAAGGGACCTCGAGAGGTCATCTAGTTGAGCTCCCTGTGCCGAGGCAGGACCTAGTATAACTAGGCCATCCCTGACCGATGTTTGTCCAACCTGTTCTTACAAACCTCCAATGACAGGAATTCCGCCACCTCCCTTGCAAGCCTGTTCCAGTCTCAACTATCTTTATAGTTCTACATTTTCCCCCTAATATCTAATCTAAATCTCCCTTGCTGCAGATTAAGCCAATTACTTCTTGTCCTATCCTAAGTGGATGTGGAGAACAATTGATCAATGTCCTCTTTGTAACAGCCATTAACATATTTGAAGGCTGTTATCAGGTCCGACCCCTTCCCACAGCAGTCTCAAAACTAAACATACCTAGTTTTTAACCTTTTATAGGTGAGTTTTTCAAAATCTTTTATCCTTTTTGTTGCTCTCCTCTGGACTCCATTTAATAAGGTTATGGACAGATGGAAGTGTGGCACCCCGACTTTGATACAATACTCCAGTTGAGTCTTCACCTGTGCTGCGTAGAGCAGTATTGTTACCTCCCATATCTTACATAGGTCACCCCTGTTAAAACACCCCAGAATGTTAGTTTTTTTCCATAACTGCATCACACTGTTGGCTCCTATTCAATTTGTGATCCATTATAACTCCCAGTTCTTTTTCTGCAGTACTACCACTTAGCCAGTTATTCCCCATTTTGTAGATGTATGTTCAATTTATCTTTCCTAAATAGAGTACTTTGCATGGTCTTTTTATTTAATTTCATCTTGTTGATTTCAGACCAATTCTCCAGCTTGCTGCAAGGACATTTTGAATGCTAATCCTGTCCTGTAAAGTGCGAGTAACCTCTCCCAGGTTGATGTTCTCTGCAAATGTTATAAGCATACTCTGCATTCCATTGTTCAAGATGAACCTCTGCAGGACCCCACTAGATACAGTTTGAGAGTGAACCATTGATAACTACTCTTCCAAATAGTATATGCTGGCTTTGTGCATTGAGCATGTTTTCCTTTGCTGGTCTTTCACAGAGCTTATGAAAGCCTGTTGCTTATTTACAAGTAAAATAGGTCTCCTGTAGTTCAAGTGGGAAGACAGTTGTGCCTTGGTTTTGAAGGTCACAAATTCAGGACCCACTGATGACCTTGATATCTGCATCCACTATTTGTTACACAAATTGTGAGCCTTAACTAGTGAATGCAAAGAAGTAGTGGCAATAAGAAATGCTGATTGTTAAGAAATCAGAAAGCCTCTTTGTTTACATAATGGCTATAAACCTTTGAAAACAAAATACAGCAGGGACCAGGTAACTTTGTTTGAATGTACAATAATAACTTTCACTTGATCATGTGCAATACTGATGTATTGCAAATCACCTTGATTATGAATGCTTCTACTTGGATACAATAAACTCAGTGCTCATGAGTCACTAATATCACTGCACCTAATTAACACAAATTATATTATTACAAGAATTCTGATAAACCCATGAAAATAATTTTGTTTAGTGTACAGTACATTGAGAATGACGTGCAGCTGAAGACTTGTGTACTATCTTTTGCCTCATATCCTATTATTTTTTTCTTCACTCACTTTTCTTAGGTACCTTTTGGATTCCAAGTTTCATCTTTCACTGTTTTCAGATGCAACATCCACCTCAATCATTTGCTTAATACTTTGCACTTGTATTGTACCTGTCATCCAAAACACTTTAAAAGTATTAATACCTACTTCTTACATAGTGTTTTTCATCAGTAGATCTCAAAGTGCTTTACAAAGGAGGTAAGTATTAATTGAGCATCAGCACCCCTTGTGGGGAAGGTTGGTTTTACACCTATTATAGAGCCAAGTAATGAGAGGTACAAACAGCCTTACCCAACTTATGTTGGTTAACATCAGTTAACCTATGTGATGAATCAATGGCAGAGGTAGAAATGGAATCAGCACTTTCGAATTCCAAATTCCCTGCCCTAATCAGTAGATCCATTTGGTCAAATTCCTCTTTATTAGGTAGGTGTAAATCCAAGGCGAATCAAAGTAAATAGAAGTACTTTAGATTTATAGTGGTGTATCTAAGATCAGATTTTGGATCATTCCATGTGAGCATTTGAACTTACAAACCAAACTGCTTTGAATGGCATGTAATTTCCAAAAATTGGCACAGGGTAAGAATGCTCTTAGACTACCCTCCTTACAAGGTCTTTAGCCCCCTTCACTTCACCCGAAATGCTGCTGGATTGTATGGTAGATGCTCTTCAACTTGGGAGAAAAAAGGTTATAGGTATCACAAGCTGTTAAAAATCTATTAGTGGTTAATGGTCAGTGATGGCTGAATAATTTCAAACCAAAGAAAATATTGGCTTAGCAGTGAATTGAACAAAGATTTCTCTTGTTTCTCTAAGTTTTGTCTAGAACTGTAGAATCATTGGCTGTGCAAGGTGATCTCTAGCAGGTCTCCTCATAGCAGGATTGACCCATCTTTTTCTGTTATAGGAATAGATACCTTGCTTTAATCATTTTAATTCATAATTATGTCCTTAACTTTGCCCACCATTATTTAAGGGACCTTAGCCTTTTTGAAGCTGTGTGTTGGGTATTTTGAAACCCAAAGTCCATCTACCCCAACCTTAAAGCCAGAAGGGAAGGATGGTGTTTTTACACTGAAATAGCAACTTGCAGTGTTTCCAAGTTCAGAATGGAGATTTTGGGATTGGTGCTGAACAGACACAGGGCATGCAGAGTGGCTGCTTGTATGTGTGCACCCCACTCTTCAAGCTCGGGACTGAAGTCATGAGTGAGAGCCACTCTTTTAGTAGTGTTTTGACAGTTTGATTGTGGGGGTTTTGTTTTTGTTTTCTTCTTCTTCTTCTTCTATAGTTTGGAGGCTTAAGGGAAGGCATCATGTATCAGAAATCAGTCTCTTCCCTCACGTGACCCAAGTAACTTTCTTTTTATATGGTGGGGAGTGGAGAGGAATCTGAGACTGTCCTCTGATTGGTACACAATTCAGAATTATTTTACTGTCTCAGGCAGGTTTTCGTAACATATACAAAATCATGATGCTTCTATGTAGTGAAGTGAATGGAGAAGGGGAAAGTGGGCAAGTGGTATATAAGGGTGCCCTTTCCCCACCCAAAAGAAAATTGTTTTCTATCTAAATTCCCACCATTAAAATGTTCACCGTTGGGACAGATACTTTCCTATTCAGTGTCCTCTGCACAGGGTAACTATATGCAGGTTTGATTTTTTTGCTTGCTAGTGCTTCTCTTAATAAATTATTATTTTATCTATCTATCTATCTATCTATCTATATCTGTGTGTGCGCGCGCGGAGGAACTACTATGAAATATCTCTTTTTAAAAAAGATAGTGTCAACATACATATGGTGTTATCCTACTCTGATATTGCCCTGAACTGGCTAATTTCTTTCTATGTCAGCGTTTTATAATTGAATTCGCACAAAGTACTTTTATATATTTTTAATTCATAACATTGTGTCTATCTGCTGCTCTGGGCTCATGCTCAGTGTTGATCAAAATACAATCAGTGAATGGAATAAAATTACTTAATAACAAAAACAAATACACAATCCCCCCACAGATATAGGCGGAAAGGACCCTTCATGCTCTTTCCTTTGAAGAATATGACTCCATGAATTGGCTTCCACCTTTGTTTGAGACGTTGCTGTGGTGATGAATAGGCTTCTTAGAGTGTGTGTATGTGTGTGTGTGTCCTGTTTCTCGTATATAAAACGATAGTTCTGATCATATAGCTTTTAATCTGAATGGCAGTTCTCACTCTGGCAATGGTTAAGTCTCTCGATAAAGCAGTTAAAAACAGAATTAGTGATTTAGTGGAATTAGTTACTGACATGATCTTAATCTGCTGTTTGTTTGTTTTTTGACACCAGCTAGCAGGAACTGGGCACTCACAAAGCTTTAGATTTTTCCATTGCGTAGAACGTGAGTTACAGAATAGCAGATGGTATTCTTTATAGCTTGTTTGCACCGTAGACACTAATTTTGCATCATTACTTGAACTTTATGAAGGAAAATGGATAGTGAAAGGAACCGACAGAAGTGTCCTTCAAGGGAAAAAGGCAAACATCATCCTTAATGTTTTTTTGTTGTTTTCTTTTTTAAATGATGCTTGCATAACATTTCAAAGTATAAATTTGTTATATTGGAAGGGAAAAACTCAGGAAACTGATCTGTTTACTTTTAAATTCCACCTGCCAACAAATATTACAAATCAGTGTTTTTGTAATACACAAAAAAATACACAAGTATATTCTAAACTTAAAATATGGAAAACTGCTGTAGAAGTTGCGTTATCAATGCAGGTAAACGAGAGGCAGAAATGTATATTGCATGGATCTTACACATTTCAAAGTATTCTCAGAATGCTACAGTTATGTTAACAGTGCAAGTTTTTTGCTGTTACAAATATGGTTCTAAGGTACAAATTGCTTGAAGATCAAGTAAAAATATAAATTCTGAATAGTGACTCTCCTCTTAGAAAATTGCTTGTGCTGTTTTTAAATGTTTGAGCATTGCTACTGGGTAAGATCTCTTCAGATGTGATGCTTAGGGGTTTTTTGTTTTTGTTTTGTTAATATTTTTCATAGGGCAAGAAAAGAGAAATAGTGCTGCTGCTATATAAACAACATGACCACGAATCTCTATACCTCTGGAGCAAAATGCAGACACCACTCCGAAGACCTAGACTTTTCCCACAAGAAAACCCAATAAAATTAAACCATCATATTTAAAGAGACAGTACCCCAGTAGCAAAGGTCAAATATTAAAAGGCATTGGATAGTCCACAGTGGCAGCCACCTGGAACTTTTCTTCATGAGAGCTCCCACTGTTCCTACCATCAGTAGAGTTGAACCAGTGATGCTAGTAGGAAGTATTTCAGGAAAAAGACGGTGCCTATAATGCGAGGAATGATGGTTGAGTGGTTAGGGTATTACTCTAGGACTTGGCAGGACCCGGGTTCAAGTCCTTTCTCTACTGCAGAATTTCAAGCAAGTCACTTAACATCTCTGTGCCTTGGGCTCCCTTCTGAAACCTGAGGCTAATAGTACTCCTCTACCATGCAGGGGTGTCGGGAGGATAAATATTTTACGGATTGAGAGTCACTCAGATACTAGGATCATGGAGACCATATCAGTACTTATGAGAGGGAGAGACATTTGTCTAAGTTAGACAGAAGGTTGCTGCAGTAACAGGACCTTCAAAGGAGGGGATGATGAAAAGTAGGAAAAATAGGCATTCTAGAGGATCTCAGAGAGCTCTTCACCTCACACCTGTGCCAGCTCCCTCTGGTTTTTTAGGAAACAATGCAGTAGGTATGTAGAATGGGATTTAAAAAAAAAATTTCTACAGTATTTGGATCCCTTACTTATTGGAACTGTTTCAAGGGCTAACTTTACCCAGTTTTAAATGCATTTGTTTATTTGAAGTTCATCACTTTGAACTATATTTCATGATGACCAATACCACTTCTAAAGTGTGTTGTGATTGGCAATAGTGGTTCACAATCATGTTTCAAATTAAACCCACATGCTAATGGCCCTTTAGCACTACAAGTTTGACTGTCAAGACCCCTGGTTACACTACAGGTGTGCCCTGGCACTGTTAAAATATTATTCCATTTTGGAAGGGCAAAGGAAACCCTGAGGTGCTTGAACATGGCTCAAGGATGCTCTTACTGTCTCATTCTTGGTACAAAAGTGAGTTTTGCTTTAACTGTGTCAGGAAACAGCTGTGCTAAATCTGTTTCCCCCCCCCCCCATATGGTTGTACTTATATAAGCCTCAGTACATGGGTTGTAGTAGCAACTCATGACACAAAGCAAAGTAACTTTTTTAGAGACAACGGATGTTGCTCTCTACTTGTCTTTCATCCTGGCCCTTAAGTGATCTCACATTACCAGCTCTTTAAATTTGTGTGGCTGTGGTTTCATAAATCAGATTAATATTCTTCAGAGACTAAGCTAAAGCAGTAAAATTGAGTTACTTAAATCAGGATGCTAGAAGAGATGTGGCTTCTTTTCTGCCCCAAGACACACAAGCCATTTCTTGTTTTCATTCAGAACTGTCAGGGGAATGAAATGTTTCTGCAGAGGCCACTTTACAATTTTATTTGAGGCAACCTTGTTTAAAACAAATGGCCAAATGCGCACAACCCACAATGACTGCAGTAAGTGCCTTGCACAAATACTTTTATGTAAAAGGGTTAGAATCATCAATAATTAACTTGTTGGGTGGTATAATAGATTTTAGAAAGAAAATTGAGTCCAAGCCTATTGAAAGTCAATTGTGGATCAGTCCAACTGACAAAGTGATACTATGCCCAAGGCCTTGGTAGGAGGGCCGTGCATGTGCTGTGGTGTATATGTGCCAAAAATCATATGATCCTTTTGATAAGGGAGCTTCCGTACAACAATCAGGTTTTATGAGGGGGAGAGCAAAAATAATTTACTTTCAGAATTTCACTTAAAAATATAGCTGGTTTTGAATATGCAAACAATCCTTAAATGCGCCCTTGTGTACAAAATTCTTCACATATTGATAATGGGATAGAAAGCCCTTTTATTTCTAGGTTGATAGTTCAATTCCTAACCAGGGGCCCAATCCTATATAGAGTATTGTGCAGGTGCGGGCCTCTGCTAGCACAAGTCTCTCCGAGGGGCCCAGCCTGGCAGTGAAAGGAAAATATGCTTTGGTCTATATGACCTCTGATTTCCCCCCCAGAGAAGACTTTCCTGAGGAATAGAGTACTTAATTACCTAATCTGACACTGGACTGGTAGTGCTAAGGAGCTAATTGTTCCATCAGCTGAGAGGGGGAGTTGAAAAGCACCGGAGGGAAGTGCAGAGTGGGAAATGCTAACAGAACTGAGGAAAAAGGGATCTTAGGAGGGTGAATGCTCTCCCGGGAGAACGGGCTGACATCTGAAGAACGTTGTAGATAGAGCTGTTGCATGGATTTGATGGTAGTGGTACTATTAATAAATCACATAGGGGTGTTAGCAAACAAGAGGCATACAAGACTGAGTGGGATCACAGGACATGAGCATAGCCTACCCTGTTGCATAGTCTTGTCTATGCTAGGAAAATAGTACCTTGTTTTTAAGCAGTGATCTGAGCTCTAGTGTATACTGGGTTCTCAAGCTGCTCTTTTTGTTTGGTCACTTTGTAGTGAAAACCTGAGCGGGTTTCAAGACAAGGAGGTAAAATCACCTGAGCCATGTCTCCACTAACACTTCCAATCTAAGGGGCAGCTACACCATTGCTGAAAGATGGATACTAATTTTCCTAGTGGAGCTGCATCCCAGGGCTGTCAATTTGGTATCTCTCATGAACACTTAAATCCACTGGAGACAAAAAGAAACATTGCAGGGGAAAAATTAGTTTTGTGCACTGTTGTATTTTATGCCAGGTGAACTAGTACAATCAAACCAGTATTTGAAATTGAAGTGTCTGTAATTTGCACATTTTAGAGCTTTTTTTTAGTTACATTAAGAGCAGCAACTCTGAGCTTACATATATTGGCATGTATTTTTGTTGTGTACCTAGCAAAAATTCAGCTGAATTTTTATAAGATCCATATTAATATGCTCCCATTTAGAGGGGTGAAATCATGTTCTCAGTGTCCAATATTGATTGATTGGCTTGTGTGTCCAGAACTAATGGCCATCAGAGAGAAATTGATACATTTAAAAAAATAGTATTTTACTTCCATGTACTGTAGTTAATCAGAGATTTTTGCAGTTGGGTTGGATTGTTTTACAACTGACTGTAGTTTGATGCTGTTTTAATCAGAATATTTTAATGGGGTTAAAATACAGTTAAAATCTGGCACGTATTTTAATGTCCACTTAAAGATCTGGATTATAAGTACCGAATCTATAAATTAGTTGAAGATGCAGGGTAACTTTTCACTAGTACACAGCCTAATTTATTAAGGGATAAGTGTGTGTTGGTTTTGCAGATGGGCTTTGAATTCTTCTTCCTTAACCAGCAGGGTAGGATTGCAGGAATAGGTCCTAAATGAACTCTTTAATTTTTAAGGAGCAGCTTCACATCCAAACCTTCTTGTTTGAAAGAAGGTGACACTGCACTATGTGCATGGATCCTCTCGAATGGAGGGGAATATGTGGGAAGGATCCTCATGGCACTATCAAAGGCACAAAAATTCCCTCCCCCTCTTCCAGGTTAGGAGTTGGTTGTATGGTAGAATTTCCATATTAGGAGGTTGAGAGAATGTGCAGCTGTGGCCTAGTTAGATGTTCTTCTGTACTTTTGAAAAATCAATATGAAGAGACACACTATATGCCAAAGTCACTCAGCAGGGGCGCTGTCAAACACCCATTTGGAGAGACAGTATCTCTAACAAACAGGGTTATGAATGAAACTCTGGCTATCTTGTCTGATCTATGTTCCTTTTGGACACTCATTGACTCAGCTGTGTAGAGATGATGTGCATTTGTCACTTTTGGAAATCCTTTCTCAGTGCACATGTGGGGTGACAGGATAGTGGTAAAAACTGTTTTTTCCTTATCGAGCAAGGCTAATGCTCCATCAGAGCTACGTGCCAGGGCAGTTTAAATATTGTCTCTTAGGAAGAGTAAATGGTTGAATTTTTGGACAGTTGAATCAAAATAGCAACATGCCTGTAAAAATGGAGTCAACAAAATCAACAATAAAGTATGTGCATGCGCTCCAGTTCTGTTGAAAGATTTTCATCCAGCTCTACCTTTGAGCTTCCCAGAGCATTTGTCTCCCTTGGTTAGATTCTATGCTCCTTAGGACAAGGATTTATACAGTGCCAAGCACATTATCAGACTTAAGAAATAACGTTGACTACGAAGTCTGGAAGATCTTCTTATAGACTAAATTAATGTATTCATGTAATATGTTGCGTATTCAGAAAATGCTTTACTAATTAGCAATAGCTAAAATTGTTAAAATATCCCCAAACACACCTCAAACATTATTAAGGTTAAAAACATTGTATGCAACCTTTATATTTAAACATAGTTTATTTTAAAATGTGAATTGTCTTAGGTCTTGTAACTGAGATTTTAAAAAACATTCTTTAGGCAGCATTGTGTAACTTGTGGAGAAGGGGACAGGGAAAGAGTCAGGATTCCTGGAGTCTATGTCCAGCTCTGCTGCTACTGATTCATTGCGTGAACCTGCACTCTGAGACCGTTCTCATTTTACCAAACTTAGAGGGTTGTTGAGATGGAATTAATTATGGTTTGTAAAATTCCCTTTGATCCTACAGTATATTATTGGCTTTTGCAATCCAAAGTACAGTATTAGCAATTATCATAATTATATATTAAACAAAGTTTAAAATGACCTGTTTCTGGTGCCCAGTATTTTCATAAGTCGTTGATGTAAGTTCACTCTTAGGTTGAACGGAGGTAATTTTTCCTCAATGGATTTAAAAAGAAAAATTAACGTATCCACGTAAATGAGGGAAATTCCAACGATTACCTACCCGTCATCACATTTTACAAAAGGGACACATGATAGTTGAACTGCAACCATTCTGAAGTTCAAGAAACTGCTCCTTTAAAGATGCTTTGGATGCTTGATATGTGAAAGTCTAAAATTATGGATTGCATTTCTAATACATCATAGTAAAGTGTACTTTAGAGGCATGCTGTGATGTCTTGTTCCTGGAGATACAAAAAACTGTGAACCAATAACATGCAATCTGGTTTAATTGAAGTCATGTAATTTCTGTTAATCACAAGAGTTCTTGAAGGAGAGTTTAAACCTATATTGTAATAGTCTTTTGAATAAAAGTATAATAGGCAGCAAATGATGTTGATGTAGTCTGTCAATAATTAGTACCATTTCTTGGTTCAGATTCTGATGGGGTCATTAGAGTATTATATTAACTCAGTTTATATTATAACTTTTATAGCAGAATCTGAAACTTTTTGCTATCATTTTGGGAGAGGAAAGTTCCTTCAGTGCTGTATTTATTTCGAAATCCTGCACAGCAGGTTGATCTCTGTTATACATAAATGCTTAGTCCGTATTCATAACATTCAGGATTTTTTTAAAAGCAGTGTCATAAAGGGCTTCTTCAGATGCTTTTATTTAAAAACAAAGAGAGACCATTTTTTCCAGAAATAATTAAGATAACAAAATGATGGACTCATTATGGTCTTCCCCAACTATAATGTTTCCGTACAAGTCTGCTTACATGTAACATTTAGGAAAATATCAGCTAACCCTGTCTTCCAAAAAACTACCTCCCCCATAGCCACTTTCATAATTGTCAGCGTATGTGCATTTAATAAATATAGGCCCAGGTCCTTGGCCCCACATCCGCTCGTTGCTCTGCCTAGGCCAGGGGTCGGCAACCTTTCAGAAGTGGTGTGCCAAGTCTTCATTTATTCACTCTAATTCAAGGTTTTGCATGCCAGTAATACATTTTAACTTTATTAGAAGGTTTCTTTTTATAAGTCTAGAATACATAACTAAACTATTGTTGTATGTAAATAAGGTTTTTAAAATGTTAAAGAAGCTTCATTTAAAATTAAATTAAAATGCAGAGCCGCCCGGACCGTTGTCCAGGACCCGGGCAGTGTGAGTGCAACTGAAAATCAGCTTGCATGCCGCCTTCGGCACGCGTGCCATGGGTTGCCTACCCCGGCCTAGGCAGTATAAAGTAGCTGGATAGCTGCCTTATAAAGGCACCTAGGCATGTTCTTGAAATAGATTCTTCAGTTAGCATAGAGCCAGCATAGCTGGCGGGGCAGTATGGGGCATGACCATAGCATGTCATGCTCCAGTACCCCCCAGCCAGTACAACGGTCACTATTTCTGCTGATGTAACTTACAACTGCCCCTCAGCTGCTCTAAGTTTAGGTCAAAGACCAAAACTGCACCCTGAATTCTGTGCCAAATGTAGCTCCAGCTGGAGTCAGGGATCTGGTCCATAATACTGAAGAACTATTATTTGATGTAGAGATTTTGGCTCTTGCTGACTCTGGATTTTTCAGTCAGCTGATGCCCACTTGGTTTGATAGTAGTCAGTTCTCAGCCACAATCTGCTTCAATGCTTGCTAACACATTGAACAGGAGCATGGGTCTTACGGTAGCCATGTAAAATGGACACCATGTAATACAGTGCTACTTCTGCAGGTTGTTTTATATGGTTAGCCAGGTATATAGTTCCGAAATCTTTTCAGGGAAAAGGGAAGTCTGGTACGTCAGGAATGGTGTGCAACTGTAAAAAGTGAGAAGATTGCTAGTAATTAAAAGCCTTGGTGTAGCTAAGCACGTGCTTAGCTTTAAGGGCCTTGATCCAGCAAAACCTTTAAGGATGTGCTTAATTTGGTGCACATGTGCAGTAGTCCCACTGACTTGAGTAGGGCTGCTCAGTTATAGGGGTGACAAGGTGCTTTGCAGGACTCTATTCATTTTGGATCTGATCCATCTAAGGATTGTGCAGTTAAACTAGGAATTGATGAAAGAAGAGGAAATCCAGCAGGTGACTTGTTTTGAATTGTGAACTATGTGGAGTTAATACAACTGAGGGAAGGGGAAGTTCAGGGTAATGGTCACATCTCTGCCAAGAAGTACAGATTCCAGATATACAATGCTTTCAAGTGTCATAGCTAGATTGTTTTAAAAATACAAAGGCTATCAATTCTCATGCTTCAGTTATTCCTGCTAATTGCCTGCAGGAGTTAGGAAGGAATTTTTTGCCCTCCCTATAATAAAATCTTAGAACTCAGCTGGCCACATAATGTGTTTAGAGGGTTGAGCATTTCTGGCTTTCTCAGTATCAATAAGTATTGGCCACTGACAAAAGGGGGATACAAGAGTAAATAGACCAGTGATCTGCTCCAGTATGACATATCCTACATTGCTATCAGAATATATATTTTTATTGTAGTTTATGCTGTCATAGGACTATTCAGTTCTTTAGTCTCAGTGTAATGTTGTGAAAGTCATCCGCATTTTCTTCAGGTAATGTATGCTAATTTGTTTCTGCTTTAAGGGAAAAAACTTGAGTATCTTTATGGCTAATATTGTCATTTAGCTAGAGTATAAAAAGGTTATGATCTTTCTTATATGGGAGCACTTAAAAACATCTCAGTTTAAATGCTAGTCTCTTGTTTACTGGAGCAAATTAGTTAGGGGGAAAATATTCCTCAGTGCAGTCATTGGATCTGGCTTGAATGTTTTTTTGGTGGGGGGGAAAAAAAACACACTCATGTGCAAAGGGGATTATCAACTTAAAAATCATGTTTCTGTCTGAAAATGTTTGACCTATTGTTACAGGAAATACCTACATTTCTATAAATGAAAGTGATTATAGAGAAAATTTATTCCTCTCATTTTTTCACCTTTGTGCACTTTATAATTCTGTCTGTATAAGCAAATTCACTGTTTGACTCTGTATAGTCAGTTGATCAGTTTCCTCTCTTAGTAGTTAGAAAATATTTGGTTGTTAAACTGTTAATATCAGCAGCGAGATTCAGGGGCAAGTGCAGTGCCTGAAACTAGCCACGCTTTTGTTTTTAAAAGTGAAAATTAATTTTCAAACCAATACATTTGGTCCTTTTAAGCCATAGCAGATTATGAATAACTACCAGGAAGAGATCTAAAATTTTTAAATCAGATGAGTGTTTTTAACAGGTAATAACCTGAACTGTGCTTACCCCAGCAATTTTCAGGAGAGGTAAAAAGCTTCTGAGTCCATTTAAACAGCCTCTGAGCCCCTCCGTTTCTCTAGCTTGAACTCCTTTATATTGTGATTGTACTAGTTGGGAATTTGACAAGTAAAAGTCTGAAAGCTTGGGCCAGGAACAATCTAATGTGAAGACAAATTTAAAAAATGAACCTTGCATATACTAAGATTCTCTTTTCCCTTGTAATTCTGACACTGATTAGTGACCATTTTCACAAGTAAGGTACCTAAAGCTTGGCAAGGACATTTTTGGCTAACAGCACTAGCTGTGGTGTCCTGCTGAAATTCTGACTTTGTGTAATTGCATTCTGTCTAAATTCCTGTTGCCTCAAATGGGTACAGTACCCTTCACTTCTTACCCTAAACTGATGTGTAATGTTGCTGGTGCTGTAACAATGGCTGAGGGCATCACACAAAGTGTGGGTATTATTCAGAGATGGATAAAATGAAATGAACCCTGTGCGGTATATAGATAGTAACTGTATATAAATGGTGTATAATTCTGTAAAGCACTTGATGCTTGAAAGAGAGACTCTGTATGACTCTTTTGGCAGGGTACTTGGGAGGGGTTGAGGCATTACTGTGTTTTCCTACAATATTTAGTGGTGGATGTGTGGGTGTGTAAATCAACTGTCCTCCAAAAAACATAGGTTGAGATTTTCAAAGCTGAGTGAGAAATTTCGCACATACAATTCCCATTCAGCTCTATAGGAGCTGTGTGGTTAAATCCTCCTGTCAGCTTTGAAAATCTCAATCTTATTCTCTCTCTTTTAGTGCTTTACTCAAATAAAACGTGTCAAGTGTCTTGTGTGAGGAATGAAAACTGATTGTGTTTCTTTAGGCAGTGATCAATTGCTGTGGTACAGTGTAACATAGTAAACTTGGTGCTGGGCACATGGCTTTTGAAAAGACTATTTGGTCTCTGGATATTTGCACTGTGGCATGGGGAAAAAACATTTTTTGCATTCCATATATTTAATGACTTCTCTTAATTCTAAATCATTCTCACTGAGGTAAGCTTGCACGGCTAATCTGCCTATCAGTGTTCATTGCTGATTTTTCAGTTATATACATTATACTTCAAAAAAACAAAACAAAACACTGCTGTAACTGAATACGGACTGCTCAGAAGCAAAGTAAATGTTTACTTATTAAGCAAGTAAAGGAAATCTTGGTTACCGCCCTTGAAAAACTAAGTGAGGAATTTCATCCAATATGTAAACTCAGATAGTGGATCCCACCCTTTTTGACATAAGGTTGTGTCATCTAGAGGAGTGGGGTTTTGAACATGAGTCAGAAGCTTTTACATTAAATTTTTTTTCTTTTAATAGACCTGAGTTTGAGCTCTGATAACTAATTTGTTTGCTGTTTTAAGACTTTTTAACTAATTATTGAAATAATTGCAGATCAAAATATGTAGGTGTGTGTGTGTGTGTGTGTGTGTGTGTATAGAGGGAGGGAGGGAGTGAGTATTGGTTAGCATTAGAATATTGACTTTGTGACCCATTGACCGTAGAGTTTATTAGCAATACCCTGTGTTGTAAAATAAGCATTTTGTAAGAGTTTTTAAAGAATTAATACTGCCAATGCCTTTTTAAAACTGCAGAATCTGATTACTATGAGCTGATGAAAAAGCATGATTATCACTGAAATTTTCAAGCTGGAGAAGTAACCCCAACAAAATCTAATCTACCATGCTTATAAACTTCAATTTGTTTATTGACCAAATACAGGTTGATCTTGGCTGTTCACATACTTCATCTTGCCAATTTCCTGTATCAATGTTTGGATTTAGTCCCAATAAAAGTGGAATACAGAGCCTCTAATATCTGTAGTCATATGGTAA
The DNA here is from genome assembly GCF_016161935.1 of Mauremys reevesii. Lineage (NCBI taxonomy): Eukaryota > Metazoa > Chordata > Testudines > Geoemydidae > Mauremys > Mauremys reevesii. The sequence continues at coordinate 246,962,831 of NC_052623.1, forward strand.
AGATTAGAAGCAAAACATAGATTTCCAAGGAGACACTGATATACATGAATGGAAGCTTTTTTAAAAAAAATCTTGCTTAGATAAAATGTATTAGTTTCAGTTGGTGTTTGCCTAAACCACGCTTTCTAGTAGATTTATTTATGGTCAATCAAGTTGTAATACTTGTTCTGACATTATGAGCTATGTACACACACTATTTCTATAGCACCTTCCGTTCAGGGATTTCCTAGCCATTTAAAATCAAGTTTCATATCATCTCACCCGGGTCTTCGGTGGCGGGACCTTCACTCGCTCCGCGGGGCTTCAGCGGCATTTTGGTGGTGGGCCCTTCACTAGCTCTGGGTGTCTTCGGTGGCACTGAAGGACCTGCCACTGAAGGTCCCGCTGCTGAAGACTGCGCCACAGCGGGTGGCGCATATTTTTTTTTTGAGTGAGTTAAAAAGGCGCCACTTTTGGGGAATGTGCTCAGGGGGAGCAGCTGCTCCCCTCCTAGCTACACCATTGGTCTGTATGCTTGAGGGGCAGGGCGGTAGTGACCAAGATTTTCAAACATGGCAAGTGACTTTGGGTGCCCAACTTGAGATACCTTAAAGGAACTTGATTTTCAGAAAGTGCTGAGCCACTCTACCTCTGAAAATCAGACTTTATTAGGTTGTCTCAAGTTGGGAACCCGAAAGCCGAAGCATTCAGAATCACTTGTCAGTTTTGAAAATCTTGCCCAATATCCTATATATTTCATCCTTCAATATGTAAGACACTACTCTCTGCTTTGATAAGAATCATTATACTGTATCATGCATAGAACCAAGTACCACACATTGTTCTTTCACATCTATTTGGGAACTTTTGTGCGTCATTTAAAGCAAATTTAAATATCTATGGCTCACTTGATCTAGAAATATATAGCATTTTTCTTGCTTCTTTTCTATCCTAGGCTAACAGAACATGCATATTAAAGTTCTGCTCTGCCACTGATTTCTGTAGCCATCATTAACTGCTAGGTAAAGACCAGTATTGGAAACCAAGTAACTCATCAATAGCCAATAAAGGACATGCTTGACTTAGGGAAAAAAATCAAGGGGAAAATATTCTACCGTGTTAGATTTACAATCCTGCCTGGCTTTTTAAGCAAGCCATAGCTTGTTGGGACTCACTGGAGGGGATCCAGAGAAAAGGTATACTCATTGAAGGGAAGTGTGACATCATTGGATGCAGCCTTCTGGTTGGAGAGGTACCGTGGTAAGCAGGTGAGAAGGCCCCTCTGACTTTTCCATGGGTCATTAGTGTCCATCAGAATGGGCTTGTAGCAGAGGTCCTGTCTCTTGTCCCTGCCCAGCACCTATGAAAGATCCTCACTCCAGCTGTGTCAGCTGTGGGTGGCTTTTCCCGCTCTCGGCTGTCTGTGAACATCTTTCCTTTCATCACAGAGTGAGATGTTACAGCTAGTGCAAATCACAAATAAGGAGCTGTACCTTGAAGTGTGAGTTTGCTGCACAAGCTCGGTGCCTTTCCCATTGCAGCAGGAGAGGGGAGAGTGAACAGCCAGGACAAGGGAGGAGCATGGGTCTGGTCTGAGGAAGCATGCAGCTGTGGAAGAGCATGAGGCCCAGAGGCTATGGCAGGGAGTCTGGTTTGCTTTTGTAAAGGAACCTCCAACCCTAGAGCACAGAGTAAGGTGCCACTCCTGCCAGGCATGTACACTGCTGCTGAATGCCACTCTATAGTTTGTTCTCTGATATAAGTTCATCTGCCAGTGAAAGTCTTGGAGGCAGTGATGTTGTAGCTCTGTCGATCCCAGGATATTAGAGAGACAAGGTGGGTGAGGTAATACCTTTTATTGGACCAACTTGGTGAGAGAGACAAAAAGAGCTTCATGAGGCTCGAAAGTTTCTCTTTCTCACCAACAGAAGTTGGTCCAATAAAAGTTATTTCCTCACCCACCTTGTCTATCTAGTGCAGGGGTGGGCAAACTTTTTGGCCTGAGGGCCGCATCGGGTTTCGTAAATTGTATGAAGGGCCAGATAGGGGAGGGGGTCGTGGCCTGGCTCCCACCTCCTATCTGCCCTCCCCTCCCCCCCCCGGACTCCTGCCCCATCCAACCACCCCTGTTCCCTCACGGCCCCTCTGGGACCCTTGCCCCATTCACACACCCTTGCTCCCTGTCCCCGGACTGCCCCTGGACCGCCGCGGCCCCACTCCACCCCCTTCTCTCATTCCTGATGCCCCCCCGACCCCTGCCCTGTCCACCCCCCCCGCCTCCCTGGCCCCTGACTGCCACTGGCACCCCTGCCCCGGACTGCCCCCTGCCGCCCCATCCAAACCCCCCTCCTTCCTGACTGCCCCCAGACCCCGGCCCCCCATCAACCCCCGTTTCTCCACCCCACCCTGACCACCACCCTGAACTCCCCTGCCTCTATCCAACCCCGCTCCTTGCCCCTTTACTACGCTGCCTGGAGCTGGGCCATGCTGCCGCCACCACACAGCACAGACACTGGGTCAGGCCGGGCTCTGCCGCTGTGCTGCCCCAGGTGCTCTCAGCCCCGCTGCCCAGAGCATTGTGCTGGCGGCGGAGTGAGCGAGTTGAGGCTGTGGGGGCGGGGGGACAGCAGGGGAGGGGCTGGGGGCTAGCCTCCTGGGCCAGGAGCTCAGGGGCCAGGCAGGATGGTCCTGCGGGCCATAGTTTGCCCAACCCTGATCTAGTGGAAGTCTTGAAATCTCAGTCCAAGAGCAGTGAGGAAGTTGCCTATGCACTGATATGCCTAAGTGGTTGAGCCTGCGTGGAATGAAGGTGTCCCAGAGATGTGGCTGGGGGAGAGGACTGTGTTAGGACACTTCCCATCCCCATAATGAGTCACTTTGCAAGTAGTCCCTCCACTGGGCTGTCTCCTGCTCTAAGTTGGTATTGGTAAATAGTTGTGGCCAGTCTAGGGAAATTCCTGAGGACTGTGCATGTATTTCCTTCTCCTGTGTCCATGGTAATGGCAACAATGACCTTCAGGTCAGGAATTTCCTGGTGTTTAATTGCTGCATTAAAGAGCCATGTTGACTTTGCCTGAGGCCCTTAACCCAGCCAGTCATTAGTGTCCAGGAAATGCCCTCTCTGTCAGTCATTATAGCTTCTCTTAATTTGAGCTCAGACGGCCTTATTAGCGTGTCCTCTATTAAACAGAAGAACAACATAGATTTGAGCCCCAAATAATTTAGTACACATTTAGAATTCGTTAATCTCATCCAAACAGTGTACCAGAAAGTTACCACCTTGCCAAAACAATACATTGGTCACTTATTTATTAGGAGCCAGGCCCCATTGTCAGAGGCCACATGCAACAGAAAAATGAGTCAGAGAAGTGGGCAGCAGCCCAAGGATCAGCTGATTGTTGATGGCTGCCTGCCTACTTGCTGTCACGGAGTTGGAAGTGGGAGGAAGACAATTGCACATCCCATGGGGACCAAGCGGATGTATCTGTCCCAGGAGTAGGGACAGCAATTTAGAGGATCTAGATAATTAAGACTACTATTTGTCTTAATTCTCCGTAGTCATGAGTGATTCTCTTGTAACTTTTTAGTCATTTGAGTTCATTATTGCTTAGAACATTTTATAAGCACCTTCTTCAGCAATGTAACAAACCAAAGTCCAAGGTAAACTATGACACCCTATTGATTCTATTCCTGGCATATGGTGAGATAACGAAACTCCTTGCGGAATGTACAGAATGCTTTGTACTCTGATCTTCCAGTTCCCACCCATTTATAATCATGGCATTTTTGCCCTTAGTCATTTGTAGCTAAGATTTTAAAAGGGTTGAACAGTTATTCCTCTAGGCTTGTCCGCTGGACTGAGCTTTGCTGAGCAGTATTCCATATAAGAAGCCTTTATAATTTTTAGTTAGGAGATACTCATGGATTTTTATTTCGATCAAGCTGCCGACCATCGATTTCTGTTTACACAATTAGACTGAAGGAAGACTCTGCGCTGCTGAAGAAAACCACCACCTGGATCAGGACTGAAATAAGGTTTGAGGAAAAAATGCTTGTTGTGGTTTCAGAGATAATTTGTCTTTGTCAGTCTTTCAGAACTCATTAATAACTGTCTAAGCTATGTCTGCATTACTGAGGTAAATGAGTGTATTAGCCTTGTTTAAGTGACAACGCTAATTTAAAAAATAAATAATTTTATTTTACCAAATACAAGTCGGTGAATTTTGACTTTTTGTGGCTTTGCAATGCATTTATGAACTAGTCATCTTATGACTTTTTCGTATTCAACATATTCAAATATCAGAAGCAAACAAATATCAGTCAACATAAGGTTGCAGGTTGGTATTTGACCTTCAGAATTAGTTATGCAACTAGTGGATCGACCACATGTTCAGCAAGAACTATATGTATTTGGTCAAATTGTTTTAAAAGTTCTTTGAATGCTAATGTTGTGGAATACTGTCCAGCCATTTTGAAGCTCTAGTAATTGCAAAACATTTGACAAATGGTTTTTTTCACTATACAGCCAGCTCCAATAATTAATACTGTAGTTCAGTTTCAGTGAATTTCTGCTTAAGCTGTTCATTCAAAGCCTGGTTTGAACTGTACAAGAGGCAAGTGAATAGAACATGTTTGTGTCGTAGTCAGCTGTATGTGGCACTTTCTTTTTAATAGTCTGTGGGACATTGGAGAACCTTTTACTGTAAAATTACTCATCTTGTCCAGGAATACTTTTTTTTTTCTTTTTTAAATGTGACATTTAGAGAACATTTACAGATTTGGATTCTGGGCCAGCATAAGATGTCATGGAGTGACACACTATGACGAATCTGAGTTCTCGATGAAAACAGCCTTGACAATATTAATATAAAGTGTGCAAAACACCCAGCAAATCCATGGTTTCGGCTTGAAATTGAGTGGACTAGAAGAATATATTTTTCTGATTAAATTCTGCAAGTGGGCGTTAATGATTTTCGAAATGTTGAAAGAATCTGTTCTGTAGCCTTTTTGTTCTTGGCATCTCCAGCTGTATTACAACAGCTCAAATTATGTTTCACTTCAGTGCTCTAAGGTTTTACCTTACAACATTTGAACTAAATGGTTTCAAATTCTTTCAGTTTTCTACATTAGAAAGTAAAATTGTTAATTCACAAACAGAATAATTTTATCTTTTTGATAGATTTAAAAAGATATTAAAAATCACTTTGAGAGGATAATATGGATATTTAAAAAATGCCTCAAGGTCTGTGCAAATGACTGTCTTATTTGTGTTTAAAAACTCCATACTAAAGAATTCCCAAACATAGCGCTGAGTGCCCTGGACGTGAATTTTAAAATTCAATAAAGGAAAAGTTACACAATCAAAGCAGGAACAGCTGCACCATGATCATTGTGGAAGTGACTCCCTAGTTGAGGATGATCATTTCAGTTCTGAGACTGATTTTTCACCCTATCTTTGACTCTTTTTGCACTCCCTCCTCATTTCCTGCCCTATCCGCTTTCCTCCCTATATCCAATGCCCGTATCCGGTAAAATAGAGGAAAAAACCCTATTCCTTTGTGTCGAAATTCTGCATGCTTGGCTAACTTACTACCACTATGTTTCAAGGAACACTATATTCTCAACCATTTCTACATATTAATGGCATTTGTGTGGGACATAATTACAAGAAATAATCAGACTGGCTATTCATTTCCATGATTAATTGAGGAGACAACACAGATAAAACTGGTAATTATTTTTATTTAGCTGAATGGGGGGAGGAAGTAGTAGTCACCATTTTAAACTACTTTAAGCACATACACGTGAGCAAGCTGGGAACCTTCTATTTCAGACAGCTGTCCAAACATCATAAGTTGGTTTAGCAATTGTAGTATTCAGCGTTTTGGTGCCTGGACTGTTAAAGGCTGTTAAAACTCCAAATTTGATGCATCTGTTTTTAAACGTATTTTCAAAGCCTTTGTCATTCTTTTATGTTAAGCAAATATGTTTGAAAAGCTCTAGGCAATAGACATATGGTTTATAAAGATGGATACAACTGAGGCTCTTATTTATTTATATATAATATTTTAAACCAAAATCCTTGTGTAGTAACAGATCTATGTGCAATGGAAGAAGAATTTTTTGTGATTTTAAAAATACTTTTTCTAATGAAGTTGTCATGAACAATGAAGGGAGTGTGCATATGTTGGTGACTGCTATTTTGACAAAATGACAAACTCCAAAACCTTTGGGTTAGTGGCTGAAAAAGGTCATGATTCTAGACAGAAGGTACTAAATAGATTTTTATAAAGCAAGCAATCAGTCAAATGACAGTGCAGAGAATCCTGTGTGATGAACTTAGTGGAGTTTTGCTCAGTGCTTAATTTGCGCCATGGCTGAGCCCTGGCACCTCTAGGCTTGGCAGTTCATAGCCCCGACACCTAATTGGTTGAGCCCCGTCACCTCTTTTTGCTACAAATTAAGCACTAGTTTTGCTATATCAAGACCCCACCTGATGGCTGAAGTCCTCGCTTCTTTTTCCCAGGATTACCTCCTTTTCCACCCCAAAGTGGAATATTACAACCTAGCTTCAATCTGAGACCACGTTGAGTATGTAGGGCTGGCAGTTAAGTGGGGAAAAACATCTTTTTTATTATGACTTTACCATGTCGGTCATGAAAACCATTGAGACACAGAACATGGAATCCCAAAAGGATATATTTTCAGTCATTTTCTAAAGTGGAACCACATTTGAAATCTGAGATACTAAGCACAGTAGGATCTGGAAATACGAAATAAAGGTGACAGACAACCTTTTATTCTGCCCGTTGGATTTAGTTGCTTATTTTCTCAAATTTAACCCCTTCACACATTACATCTTTTTTAAAAAAATGTTCAAGGAGTAGGAAGGGCTGAGAGGAAAGAAAAAAGGCTGAGGGTGAGCATAGGATGGGGAGCTGCTTGTGGGGGCAGGTGGCTGAGAACTTGTATGATCCAAGGATTACATTGGAATAAAAGTGAAGAAGTCCTTCATATATACAGCTATTTCTGACATACCGGCAAAGTGGTGCATTGGGCTTGGAGATAGGTTTTTGCATTGTCTGGCTTTTTGCAGTGCTTTAATATGTTTTTCTCAGTTTGGGGGTGGGTGCAATCAGACCAGTGAGGGGTTATGTCATCACTTGCCCTGCATGCCTCACAGTGCTTTGCTGGTGTAGCTCCCAACCTGGGATGCTCCCAACCAGCCTAAAAGCAGGCGGGTCACACCTTGAGTGACTGTGTGCTTAGACAGCCCTGGTTCAGCAGCTTTGACCCCAACAGCCTGTCTCCAGCCCTGCTTTGGCTTCCACCATTGGTTATAACCACTCACAATCCCAAATTTTCCCCAAACCATGTGATCTGTAAAGTCCAGCCCTCTCCTATACAGTTCAGGGAAATAGTAAGGTTGGCTTGTTCCTCTAAAGACACAAAACACACCAGCTTACCACATTAACTGGAGTTAACAGTCACTTTAATTTAAACATAGCACCGTTGATTCATATTAATAGTAAAACAAGTTTAACAAAAGAAGATAGGATTTGAAGTGAGCTCAAGCATAAGAGAGAAAGTTTGAAATAGTTAGGAGCTAATAAAAGTGAAAATGTGCATCCAAAAGTCTAAAAGTTAATCTAGTAAGGTATAATCTTTGCCTAAGTAGGTTTCTGCCCTGTATTCAGTTTCCAGCGACTTCAGTCCCCACTTGATAGAGGGACCCATCTTTCTCAGCTTGCAAGAGCTCTGGTCCCTTGTGTCTGTCCAGTGATGGATGCCAAAGATGGCTTCTGTCTTTGCTTATATCTTCCAAAGTTCAATAGCTTTGTTTCAAGAGGCAGGATGGCCTAATGCTGTTCTTCTCTACCTTCCCATACTTTGTATGTAAACGGGGCTTCCACTGATTTTATTCCACCATTCTTTTAATTTACAGAGGACAGTGGTTTTCAACCTTTTTTTTTTATTTGCGGACCTGTAAAAAATTTCAAACAGAGGTGTGGACCCCTTTGGAAATCTGACATAGTCTGCGGACCCCCAGGGGTCCACGGACCACAGGTTGAAAACCAGTGACCCAGGAGGCAAGTAAATAGCTGCCTTCTCTCCTTTCTGGGAAGGAAATTGTTTTCCCTCTTTGGCCACATATCATTAAATATCCATATTTCCTCCTAAAGTGTTAATACATATATTTCACGATGACGTTAATCACCAGTGTGGTGTTAGCTTTCAGAAAAACCCAAGTCTCTACACTTCTATAACACAGTAATATTATATACAATCAATTGATTCAATTCCTTATCACTTGAGGTCCAATCCCTCCCAGAAAAGCCTGGTCTACACTAGGCGTTTAAACCGGTTTTAGGAGCGTAAAACCGATTTAACGCCACAACCGTCCACACTAGGAGGCACCATATATCGATTTTAATGGCTCTTTAAACCGGTTTCTGTACTCCTCCCTAATGAGAGGAGTAACGCTAGTATCGGTATTAACATATCGGATTAGGGTTAGTGTGGACGCTGATCGACGGTATTGGCCTCCGGGAGCTATCCCACAGTGCAGCAGTGACCGCTCTGGACCGCAATCTGAACTCGGATGCAGTGGTCAGGTAGACAGGAAAAGCCCCACGAACTTTTGAATATTTCCTGTTTGCCCAGCGTGGAGCTCCGATCAGCACGGGTGGCGATGCAGTCCGAAATGAAAATAAAGAAAGAGCTCAAGCACGGACCATGCAGATGTGATCGCTGTAAGGGCAGGCAAATCCGTTCTATCAGCGCTCCATTACAGAAGATGAAATTCAGAATCCTTTTTAAAAAATCTCCAGACAGACGCCATAGCAGGGACTCAGCGCACTGCAGCGTGACAAGCGTAACGGAAAGCCAAAGAATCAAATGGACGCTCATGGACTGGAGGACTGAAGCTATCCCACAGTTCCCGCAGCCTCCGAAAAGTATTTGCATTCTTGGCTGAGCTCCAAATGCTTCTAGGGTCAAACACAGTGTCCATGGTGGGTCAGGGCATAGCTTGGCAATCTACTCACCCCCCCCCGCACCCACCCCCAGAAGCGAAAGGGAAAACAATCCTCTGACTCTTTTACATGTCACCCTATCTTTACTGAATGCTGCAGCCGTCAACACCAACATCCTCACTCCCCCCCTGCCATGGGTGGCTGATGGTACAAAAGGACTGGTAACCATCTTCGTCATCAGCCTATTGGCACATGGGGCAGTAACCATGCTGACTAGCATCCGTCAGGTCGATCAAGGGCGCCTGGCCCTAATTTTTTCTGGTGGATGGTGAAGTATGGCTGGTAACCATCGTCATCATAGCAACAGGGGGCTGAGCTCCATCAGCCCCCACCCTTCATGTGTAAAGAACAGATTCAGTTGCCCCTGGACTAGCAGAGGGATGCTGGGCTTCTCTCCTACACACTGCTTAATGTCCTGTCTGGACTATCATAGCAGCTGGAGGCTGCCTTCCACTCATTTCTTACTAACAAGTCACCATGTCTTTTTATTCCTGCATTCTTTATTACTTCATCTCACAAGTGGGGGGACAATGCTACGGTAGCCCAGAAAGGCTGGGGGAAGAACGGAATCAACAGGTGGGGTTGTTACAGGAGCACCCCCTGTGAATAGCATACAGATCATAGTTTCTGCAGGATCTGACACAGAGCAGCTGTGCTCTCTGGTTCTATGATACAGTGGTTATCTAGTACACTTGCCTATATTCTAGGCAGGACTGATTCTATTTTTAGATACCAAAAAGGAGGGATTGACTCAGGGAGTCATTCCCAATTTTGGCTTTTGCGCCCCTGGCTAAGAGCAGCCAGGGGCACTTATGACAGCAGCAAATGGTACAAAAGGACTGGTAGCCATGATCATCTTAGTTCCAATTTATGGAAGGGTTTGGATGGTGAAGTATGGCTAGTAACCATCTCTGCTGTCATGCAAAAGCAAAAGCATGCTTCTGTGTAGCGCTGCTGAATCGCCTCTGTGAGCGGCATCTAGTACACATATGGTGAGAGTCACAAAAGGCAAAACAAGCTCCATGATTGCCATGCTATGGCATCTGCCAGGGCAATCCAGGGGAAAAAGGCGCGAAATGCTTGTCTGCCGTTGCTTTCCCGGAGGAAGGAGTGACTGACGACATTTACCCAGAACCACCCGCGACAATGATTTTTGCCCCATCAGGCACTGGGATCTCAACCCGGAAGTTCCAAGGGGCGGGGGAGGCTGCGGGAACTATGGGATAGCTAGGGAATAGCTACCCACAGTGCAACGCTCCAGAAGCCGATGCTAGCCTCGGACCGCGGACGCACACCACCGAATTAATGGGCTTAGTGTGGCCGCGCGCAATCGATTTTATACAATCTGTTTTACAAAACGGGTTTATGCAAATTCGGAATAGTCCCGTAGTGTAGACGTACCCTTAGTCTTTATAGACTAATAAACCTTTGAAGTGGATTCTTCTGAGGGTTACACCTCAAAGTAAAGTTTATTCAAGCTGTGAAAAAGGCAACATGGAGGCTGGTGATGAAGAAAGCTCCATGCTCTTTCTTCATCCACATGTGTTTGCTGTAATGCAAATTATTCTGTTCCTGCCATCTCCTCCCCTCTGCTGTCTTGATGGTGCTGTTTTACTGCTTATATGTAAATTGAGGTAAACACACATTCCTTTGTTTAGGAGAGCCCTGTTTAACAGCTCCCCCGACATACCTGGTTAACACACACTTCAGTCATAATTCCAGTGTATATTTATAACTCTTTATACCCGTCACGTACATATATCACACAAGAATATGAATGACCACTGAGTTAGTAGCTTTCAATTGATACCTCACAAGGTATATTTTGTACAAAGATTATTACAATAGTGTGTCTGGTGTGAATACAGGGGTGCTCAATGTGACAAATGTATTTATATGCTAGTAGTACAGCTCCCAGTCAAGATCAGGGCTCCCTTGTGCTCAGTGCCGTACAAACATAGAATAAAAGATGGCATCCACTTGAAAGAATTTACAATCTAATTAGATAAGGCAGCCAGACAAACAAGGATAGATGACATACAAGCAACACGTAATTGTGTTGCCTTGGAATAGCATCTGATGATGTACCATCCTTCAAGAAGTTAAAATCTTTAATCCAAAACAAGAAGGACAACGATAAAGAAAAATTCAGTCAAAACGTATGCTGATACAGAGACAGAAAGCTTAGTGCTACTTATTCCCCTTGTGCCGGGAGAATTGGCAAAATGTTCTTGGTGTTACTTTGCACATTAATGGAAATAAACAATATGCTACTGCTTGCCCTTCTGGGATTTTGAGGGATGTTTTCTCCTAACCAGTCTAACACTTACCTTCAGGCTGAGAGCACGTGAATTGAGTCCTGGGAAGTCTTTATCTGTGAGAGAAGCAGTGAAATAAGAATATGCCTCCTGTGGTCAAGGATGCATTTAATGTAACTGCTCAGAGCACAGGAGGGGCAAAGTAAACCAGGTGACAATGGTTCAGAAAGATGATGGAATGTAACAGCTAATGTCAAAGAAGTCTTACTCTCCCTGCTGTCTAGGCACTAGGATCAGATCCAAAGCTCATAATGTGCATTTTTGTGTTTTGTTTTTAAATATTTGCAAATAGTAGATAGCTGTTTTCTTACAGTTCATTGTAAGGTTGAAATGCAATACATTTTCCTCCTGTTGTATAATTCAGTGAACATGACTTATTTTGGTCAAGTGCTAATTGTAGTCTGACCAAATGAATATAATACTCATATTCATAGAAAATATACTCTGTGTGTGTGTGCGCGCGCACAGAGACACAAAATATGTACATGTATGTAAGTGATATCCATGTGATAAAATGGAGAGGCATCTGAAAATATAATTTATCACATAGTGCACTTATTCACATGTCTGTTACCATGTCCCCTTTCTCTGGCCTTCTCTGGGAGGTTATACAGAATGACACTTAATCTGTTGTAGGCATTTAACTAAGAGTTTCAACTCCCAAAATCCATACAAAGTCACAAACTTGACAGAACAGCAACTGAATGAAACTTTTATTAGCAATTAACAAAGTAGCATTTTTAAATATTTGACCTAAAAATTTAAAATGCTTCAACACTGAAAATAAGGCTTAGTATACATTATTAAGCATAGTTATGTTTGCAGGAAGCGTGGGGGAAAAAATCACATCCACAAAAACCCTGGTGTAGACTCAACTATGTTGACAAAAGAAGCAGTCTTTTGTCGGCTTACCTAATGATCAGGGAGAAACTCATTCTGTCAGCATACACTGCTCTACATTAAGGACCTCTACCAGCATAGCTATGCCACCAAACATTTGAAGTCTAGACAGGACCTGAGTGTTTTTCTAACCTGCCCTCATGTTCAAACACTGCCATCACGTAGGCAGGGAAAATATTTAATCACTCCATAAAAAGCTGGAATACAGAAAGAATGGATAGCTCTGAAGATTGGTAACAACATAGGGCCTTGCATTTCTAGTGTCCATGCTGTTGGTTTTTGACTGACTATTTGGTGGCTTAACATGAAATGCGTTTGTCACCTCATAGGGGCACATCACTCTTCATGCTAATTTAGAACTCTTTCTAGGAGTTTTTGGAAGAGAGGCCAAGTATTAATAGACATGGAGACTGAATTCTTAAAAGCGAACTGTGGAGGTAAATAAGAATTCTTATTTTTAATACAACCATATGATGTAAAAGACAGCCTCAACTTAAAGACTTAGTTTTGTTATAAATCTCAGCTCTTGACACGCTTATGGCTGGAGGACTCCCTGAGGGAATAGAGAGCTGGCATGGGATATAACACATGCCCTTAACCAAGGTGGCAAGGAAGATTCAGGCACATTAGGAAATAAATGTGGGGGATGCGCTTCCTGTTCTGTGGATAAATAGACTTAAGTCATTAGCACTGTCAAGCCAGAACATTTCATGTGCACCAAATCTACTGCCAATGGTGGCTTTTGTTTTTTGAATCCAGGAAAATATAGTTATCACACCTCTAAATTCTTCAGTAGACTTCTGCCACCATGGGTTCCTTTCTTTGAACTTCTCTACCTGCTCTTTCTCCAAGGCTGAACATCAAACCCAATAATGTATTCCTATTATTAAGGGTCATAATACACTTCCAAATATGAATTCCTCATATTCAAGTTCAACCTACCCCTTCTAATGTTTCCTATATATGTCACTGAAAAAACACTAACAGATGCCAATTATAATACCACAAGCTTTTATTGCCAATTCCTTTTCGGATCATTAACTAACCAGTACTTTAACCAAATGTTGAGACTTATTCTATTTAATATTACATGATGTCATACTTTGCCAGGCCCCTCTTTCTATTAAGATGGTGTCAATGTGTTTTTCAGAGCTTAGAACGCCTTAGAAGTTTGGCACTGAAAACTGCTTACCAGATCTTTTCTTCCAACTCACGTGTGTTGGCTTGTTACTGTAGAGTTTTTCCTTTGAACTGCTTCCCAGGGTTTATTCTCTTCTAGGGAAAAAACCCACAGACTTAAACTGTGGAACTACTTTGAAAAGTAGTTATGCGGAAAAGGCATTGTGAGGTTCCATGTTTGTGTCTTGATGGTTCCAGATCAAGTATGCTCAGTTTCCGTGTAACTGCAGACTCCGCCTAGGCATCTGAGAGCTCTTTTTTTTGTTTTGGGCGTCATCACAAATCGTAAAGCTTCTGCTGATTTAATCATGCTCTCGTGACACCTTTACATCCCATTACTGTGCATTGGATTGCACAGCTGTAACTGATTGATTGTACAAGTAAATGGAAATGAGAGCAGTTCTGTTTATACAAGAGAGAATAGAATTGTAGCTGTGTTGGCACTGCTCTGCTAACAAGTAAATATGTAGTACGGTCTTATTTGTGTCGCTAAAATCAGCATCTGCTCTTGAGATCAACAGGGAGCTGATCCGAGTGTGACGGTGCTATTTTATATATCTATTTATCAGAGTAGAACTTCTGCTTGTACTCTTGGAGCATTGTGGTTTCTTTGGAAAAACACCCATAAACAATGAAAGAGACTTAAAAACTCATTTGTGAGGAAAAGACATAAAAGAAAGGTTGTCCAAACTTTAGACCCGACAACCTATAAAGTTTCCCTTTAACCAACAGCACTGACTACTATATGTTCTCAAACAGGCTCAAGGGCCACAGATCATCTGTTGGCACCTGGCGCTGCTTTTGTCACAGTGGTGAAATATCTGTCTTCAAGCAATCAAACTTCCTGCTGGCTAGAGTCTGTTAGGGTTTTCAGGGGCTTTTTTGACAAGTTAAACTAAATAACTCCCCCCCCGCAACTCCTCTCTGTATCTTCTGTGCCCATTACATTTGTTTTGTAATCAGGAGTTTCTTTGCTTTGAATTCAACTGTGGCCAAAATTGCTAAAGGATGCTAAAATTGGAGGGTGGAACTGTACCATAAATAATTGACCTTGAGAGATGAAAGAAATAGGAATGATTTCTATTGCAGTAGTGTCCAGTGGCCCTGGGGATTAGGGCCCCATTGTTTGGTGCTATACAAACACGTTTGTGCCCCTAGAGAGTTTGAGACTGTGTATTAAGAAATGTGAAGTCGTACGTGCAAGGTGTGAAATACTAAGCAGGAATCGTAAATATTCAGCCGCATTCATTGATTTTAAATGAGCTGATTTAAATTTTGTCTCCTTAATACAGGCCTAATAAATTGTTACTATTTAAAGGTGACAGAGCTCTGTAGTTTCCCCAGGAAAAGGACTGAAATTAGAAAGGCTGATAAGAAATTTCTATCAGACAGTCTCTAATTTATGTAGTGTTCACAATGTGAAATGCTTGAGAACGACTAACTAGCTTGCTATTTCTAGATGAAAGATTGCTTCTATTCAGTCCCTTCTCTATCTGCCTTCCTGACATGTTACAGGAGTGACACATTCATAGTAATAAAGAATAGAATATATTGACATGTGTAAATGTGTCTTGCTCTTACAGTGATATTTACCTGACCTTTCAGAAACTGGTTGGTTCTGTTCTTTTATCATGAAAAGAGAGCCCCATTCCATGCAAAAAAGAGTTTCTCTGAGTTTCATAAAGTCACACAAGCTTGGCATGGCTGGTGCATTGTCCTACATCTAAGCTGTGAACACTCTCTCAGATAAAAGATTATACAGACTGAGGAATACATTGCTCCTCTGGAATATAACAATGTAACATTTTAGGGTAAACAAATGTTCATTTGCTTATACATGTTCTAGAGTGTCTTAAACTTTGAGAAAAATTAGTTTCTTTGTTAAAATTCTCATATTATAAAGAAAGATTAATTAATTTCTACTGTTTGTAATTTATTTTAATTTTTTCCTTTCCCTTTAAAAAAAAACCTGATATTTTTGTTTTCCCTTTAGAAAAGAGATTAGAGATTAAAAACTATTATGAAGGACTGCATGTAAAATTGTATTGATAAATACAATTACCAAAACCCCTAAGACTATCTAAATGGGGGAGAAGGGGAGTGTTCCTCTATAGAATCATAGGACTGGAAGGGTGCTCGAGAGGTCTTCTAGTTCAGTTCCCTGCACTTAAGGCAGGACTGAGTATTATAGACCAGGGGTTCTCAACCTTTTTCTTTCTGAGGCCTCCCCAACATGCTATAAAAACTCCATGGTCCACCTGTGCCACCACAACTGTTTTTCTGCGTATAAAAGCCAGCGTTAGGGAGTAGCATGCAGGGCAATTGCCCAGGGCCCCACGCCACAGGGAGCCCTGCGAAAGTAAGGTGCTCACGCTTCAGGGTCAGCCCTGGGTGGCGGGGCTCAGGGTCCCAGGCATCAGCCCTGCATTGTGGGGCTTCGGCTTTCTGCCCTGGGCCCGAGTGAGTCTAATGCCAGCCCTGCTTGGCGGACCCCCTGAAACATGTTCACGGTCCCCTAGGGGCCCCGGTCGCCTGGTTGAGGACTGCTGATCTAGACCTTCCCTGATGGGTGTTTATCTAACCTGCTCTTATAAAACCTGCAGTGATGGATATTCCACAACATCCCTAGGCAATTTATTCCAGTGCTTACCCACCCTGACAGGAAGTTTTTCCTAATATCCAACCTAAACCTCCCTTGCTGCAGTTTAAGTCTATTGCTTCTTGTCCTATCCTCAAGAGGTTAACGAGAACAATTTTTCTCCCTCCTCCTTATAAAA
The DNA here is from genome assembly GCF_016161935.1 of Mauremys reevesii. Lineage (NCBI taxonomy): Eukaryota > Metazoa > Chordata > Testudines > Geoemydidae > Mauremys > Mauremys reevesii. The sequence goes on from NC_052623.1 coordinate 246,979,019, forward strand.
ACCTTTTATGTACTTGAAAACTGTTATGTCCTCTCTGTCTTCTCTTCTCCAGACTAAACAAAGCCAATTTTTTCAATCTTCCCTTATAGGTCATGTTTCTAGGTCTTTAATTATTTTTGTTGCTCTTCTTTGGACTTTCTCCAATTTGTCCACATCTTTCGTGAAACATGGCACCCAGAGCAGGACACAATACTCCAGTTGAGTCCTTGTCAGCATGGAGTAGATTGGAAGAATTACTACTTGTGTCTTGCTAATACAACTCTGAATATTTGCTCTCTTTGCAATAGTGTTACACCATTGACTTGTATTTAGTTTGTGATCCACTATGACCCCCAGATCTCTTTCCACAGTACTCCTTCCTGGGCAGCCATTTCCCATTTGGCATGTGTGCAATTGATTGTTCTTTCCTAAGTGGAGTACTTTGCATTTCTCCTTATTGAATTTCATCCTATTTACTTCAGACCATTTCTCCAGTTTGTCCAGATCATTTTAAATTTTAATTCTGTCCTCCAAAGCACTTGTAACCCCTCCCAGCTTGGCATCATCCACAAATTTGTACTCTCTATGCTATTATCTAAATCATTGATGAAGATATTGAACAGGATCAATTCCTGCAACATCCCACTTAATATACCCTTCCGGCTTGACCTTGCTGTCACTCTCAAGGTTGCTACTGCTGGCAGAAGTGTAGACACAGCTTGAGCAGCAAAGCATGCTTTTCTTGTCCTAGGCCCTGTCTTCCATGTGTTTGTATGTTCTCAGCTTAGGGCCCGCTTGTAATTCTAGACTGACTGACCATTTCAAGCATGCTTGTTCCTGTTTGGGTGAGTTGACATAGAATTGTGGTATGACAGGGTTAAAGCATGCCTTAGCCCATGGGCTCTGGGTACAGTTCCTTAACATGGTTTAACACTTCAAGGTCCAGTCCAAACAGGCAAAGCTAATTCATGTTATATTACACTTGGCACGATATCAGTGCACTGCACTTAAACATTTGTTGTGTTTATGGAGCCTTACAAATATGTACCTTTTATGTGTGCCTAAGTATTAAATGTTCATTTTCTGTTGTAGATTAGGGAACTGATTTTGTTTGCAGTTCAGGCAGCTGTTTTGCTGCTATTGAAGCACAAATGATTAAGGCCCCAGTTCAGGAAAACACTTGAGCATATGCTTCAGTGCTGTCCCGAATGGAGAGATTGTCCTGAACTGGGGCCTGCCCTAGGCATACTTAATTTTGAACCAACTGGACCTCACTGGCTGAGAGTCCTGGTTTGAGGAGTCCCTGGTGAATCATTTACAGCTAGTGAAACAAACCACCTACGAGAGAGCATGGTATGCAGTCAGCAACCATAGGAGCTTTGCTGGCGAAGGCAGCTATCAGGAGAGCAAAGCTGGTAGCCCTGCCCGTGACAGCCCACTGTTTTTTATATTAGTGGCCTCCATCCAAGCTGGTACTTGAATGAGGCTCAATTGACGTGACCTCTGAAAGCACAGGCCATGTTACCGTGGTCAATAAATGGCTGAAGTGATTTTGTGTATAGCTGTGGGGAGTGGTACTGGATCTGCAAGGAGGCTACATTGTTTTGCAATATGCCTTGATGATGATGGTAGTGGTGGGGGGAAGTGTTAAAGTCATGCTACTGGATACAAACATTGCTAACCATAGTGAATTACTGTAGAGACCAGGGCAGCGTGTGTGTGGAAAGATTTTTTTGTTTGTTTCACATAATTCTAATTTGAAACTCTTGAAAATTTTCTGCTTGCTAGATTCTCTTGACTGGCATAATGCAGTTTTCATTTCTTTAATCGAGGCCATTGGAAAAAAAATATTCACTGCGAAGGGCACAAAATACCATGTGAAAAAATAAAGGTATAAGTAGGGATTAAGAAATCCCCGGAACTTTAGCCACCTTAATACCTTGCCTGTGGTGTTTGACTTTCATTCCAAAACAATGCAGTAACAATATAGTTAATATCTTGCATTCACTGGCGTGAAAACCTATCTACAGAACTATACGTCACAATGATACATACTTTTTTAGAGTAAAACTGATATACTAGTTACATTACTGGACTGCGTAATTTTTGTCCGTCTTGTAACCATGGATTAGTTTTGTTACTCTTATCCTTACAGGCCATAAATAAGGCACTGTCTGCCTAGGGTGATAACTATTCTATTAAAATGCTTTTGCTACAGAAGGCTTTTTGTTGTGAAAAGAACATTAATCTAGCTCCCAGTAAGTTGTATTGCACTTTTCTTCAGAAATAAATGAACACAATAAATTCTTCATGAATAAATGAAGTGCTTTTGGACCTCGGATCCCAAAGGTTAAAAATCAGAAATGACCAAAATGTTTGGTGTACCTGATAGCTGAACTGACACAATGGCTGGCCAAAATTTTCCAAATGACTAGTGATTTATGTGTCTTAATTCTGTTGTGCCCAATTTGAGACCTGTTGTTTCTCACAGGGCAGATACTTGCTTGTTTCTAAAAATCAGGCCCCTTTAGGAGCCCAACTTGAGACACTTCAAAGACTGAGGACCCTTCAAATCACTAGTGACTCTTGAAAGCGTAGACTATTCTGTGTACATTAACAATTTGAACCATGGGTCACTGCACCTGGTGAGATTGCAATGGTGCTGCTGTGGTTGCATTTTTTCCCCCTGCAACCACACTTATGCTGTATTGCACCATTGCATTCACGATTGTGTGTTGCAATTGATGTCTCTTTGCATGTCCAGGAATGAGTCCTGTCTAACATAGCTTTTCTGGGATCTCAGATCTGTCTGCTATTTCTCTCACTTTGGGTCCTGTTTGCCTGCCACCCCTCCCCCAAATCTGTGTAGGGTTGTCTGCTGCAGTGGCCACTTCAATAAAAATGAAGCAATGATACAGATAACTATATAACAGTGTCCAGCCCAACCCTTGGAATATACTAAAAGTAAGAATTTCAGTTCAGTTTCCAATTCCAACACCCATTGTGGGATGGTAACAAGTAGACTGTTTGCACACGGGGGCTATTACGCCAGCAGTCCTCACCCACGCTAGCATTGCAACAGCGGAGCCTGGCATGGTGAAGGGCTGCATATGTGGCAGCTACTAAACTTGAAGTAAGCTTAATCCAAATGGTTGTGTGGTCACCTGTGTGCTGTTGGCATCATTTTTAGGTGTGGATGAGAGGTGCATGATAGATGTGCAAAGGGTTAGCACCCTAAATTTCTCTCCTGTAGACAAGCCTTGGCTAGGATTCCAACTTGTGAAAAATTCCAGTTTAATGATTTATTCCAAAGCTGTTGACATCTTCCTGATAACTTCTCATTTTGAGGCTCAGCAAGGAGGCTGATTATGCTGTTAATCTCTTGCCAGGCCACATGAATGCCAAGTATAACTATTTAGCAAAGACATCCTTTTTTTTTTTTTTTTTTTTAAAGGAAAAATGTTTATCCTTCTACTGCTCTAGCTTGCCTAAAATCCACCCTTAAAGTCCTGTGTATTATTTAAAAGTGCATTTCTCATTCTCCCTCTCCCCCACCCACCCACTCACTTTACAGCTCCTATTTCTAAATGCTGGCAAGCATGTTATAAAACTGTAAGCTAATGTTTTATTTTCACACTTCACAATAGATGACCTTGGAATCTAGCTTTTCTTTGGAATGGACAATAAATAATTAAACTTCCTCCCTGTATACTTGCTGCAGTAGCCTGGGTGAACCTAGGCAGTTGTTGTTTACACTTTCAAGATGGTTAACCTCTAATTGATTCCCTCCCCAGAGAGTCTCTGCTTTTTTTTATTTAAAAAAATATTTATATATTTCTTTCATTGTATTGCACAGCAGGTGCTGTGTGTAGTTTAAAAGACAAATATCAGTTAAATCTAGCAGCAAAATACAAAACAAACACAAGTCTCAATTCTGAATTACAAATTGAATTTTAAGAGAGACTGCTACTGAGTTCTGAGGTTTTCCTCTGCCTTCTCTGAAAATGTATAATCTACATAACATGTAGGCTTCTAATTTAGTCTCTTGTCTAACATAATTATAGGAACTGGAATATCCATTTCTTCCACCTCACACTAAAAAGGTCCGTTTTGTAGGTATGACAGATATACTAGTATAGTGGCTCTCAACCAGGAGTCTGGGGCCCCTTGGGGGAGTCACAAGCAGGTTTCAGGGGGTCTGACAAGCAGGTTTCAGGGGGGCTGCCAATCAGGGCTGGCATTAGACTTGCTGGGGCCCTAGGCAGAAAGCCAAAGCACTGCTGCATGGGGCTGAAGCCCAGGGCCCCAAGCCGGCTATCTGGGGCTGAAGCTGAAGCCTGAGCAATAGCTTCATGAGGGCCCCCGTGGCATGGGGTCCTTGGCAATTACCCTGCTTGCTGCCCCCTAATGCTGGTCCTGGCTCTTATATGCAGAAAAACAGTTGTGGCACAAGTGGGCCATGGAGGTTTTTATAGCATATTGAAGGGAAGGGGGAGGGAATCAGAAAAACAAAAGGGTGAGAACCCCAGCACTAGAAGAACTAGGGAAAGGAGAAAAGAGAGAACTCTCTGAACCTTTCCCAGTAAGATAGAATAATTGAGGAGTGAGCATTATCTCTCCTAAATCTCCCATTATGCTGTAGATGTTTTAAAACAGACAAAACTAATATTGTGGGAGATGTAGAATAGTCTGTAAATGTTAATGTTCAAGCAATGTGATGTGGGATTTACTGAATAGTGACAGCATACTGGGGTGAAAGGAATTATTTATCATGGCATTTAGAGACAAGTCTGACTGATGGTGAAAATGGCCAGCTGACCACACTGATGTGTGCATGCTGTATTTCTCCTCTGAGATTTATCTTGGCGTGCCTGGGTGCTCAGATTCTCATGATGTTGAAGAGTTCAAACAGGTAAAAAAAAATAAAAGGATGAGCAACAATAGCTAGGTTAATGATTGGTCAGCTTTTCCATAGCATGATGGGGAGGAGAAACAAGCATTGGAAAATTAAATAATAGTCAGGTCCTCAAGATGCTCTTGTTCAGAATAAGTATATCGCAGTGTTTTTGGTGTGTATCTTTGGTGCCTCATTATATACATTCATGTTCAAACAATTTTTAACTTTTTGTAAAACCCTTAATATCTATGGATAAAATAAGTTTTTTAAAAGTACAGAATTTTACATTTGGTCTGTTTATCTTAGGGTTTTCTATAGCTCCCATCACTATATTGGTTAAGCATATTCTTCGATAAAGGGAAATTTACTCATTTGTTTTTTTATTCCAACGTGCCCCACTGTACTATGCTTGCTTGAGCATATTTTTTTGTTAAGCATGTGATATAAAGATCTCTATTAACATTAGTGCATATAACGCACCAAAACCAGCACTGCTTCACATTTGTTCCTCCTTTATCCTTAGACTTGTGAATAAATGAATTCTGCTTTGCCAATAGATTCATAGCTTCCAAAATCAGAAGGGACAATTGTGATCATCTGCTTTGCCCTCCCATGGAACACAGGCCATAGAAATTCAAAATAATTCCTAAATCCAATCTTGATTTTAAAGTTGTTGGTGAAGGAGAAATCCACAACAACCCTTGGTAAAACTGTTCCAATGGTTAATTACCCTCACTGTCAAAAATTTACACCTTTATTTCCAGTCTGAATTTATCTAGATTCAACTTCCAGGCATTGAATCGTGTTATACCCTTCTCTGCTAAACTGAAGAGCCCCTTACTAAATATTTGTCTCCCTTGTAGATACTTACAGACTGTAATCAAGTTACCCCATGACCTTCTCTTTAAGATAAGTAGACTGCGCTCTGTAACTAGAAGGCATGTTTTTTAATCCTTTAATCATTCTTGGGGCTCTTCTCTGAACCCTCTCCAATTTATCAACATCCTTCTTGAATTGTGGGCACCAGAACTGGACACAGTATTCCAGCAGGAGTCACATCAGTGCCAAATACAGGGGTAAAATAATCTCTCGACTCCGGCTTGAGATTTCGCTCTTTATGCATCCCAGTATCACATTAAATCTTTTTGCTTGTAGCTTTTGGCCACAGCATCACACTGGGAGCTCATGTTCAGCTCATTATCCACCATGACCCCCAGATCTGTTCAGATGCAGTGCTGCAGCAGCATTCCCATGTGTGCACTGAAGAGATCTGCTCACTAATGTTTTTAAAAATTTTGACTCAATCCTTAGTCCCTTTTGCTTCTGTTTGCTGACTGAATTGTTCCTCTTGAGATAGCCTCTCCAATGGATGAGAGATAAGAAGTGAGATTCGTGGCAGATAGAGGGAAATGATGTGGAAAACCTTTCTACTAATTCACTTTTCCTCTTTCCTGCCTTGTCTCTTCTCCCTGTGTTCGTCTCTTCTTCTAGTTGTCTTTCTCCTTCTTGCCTCCATGTCCTTCTGTCCATCCCTTGTTTCTCTCCTCTTTGCTTATCTAGTCCCAGTGATGTGTATGTATGCAGTGCTGAAGTTGCTCCACTGGTTGTAGTGCCCTCTTCAGTTAAAGTAAGCATGGGGCCCAGTAATTGTGCTCACTGCTGCTTTAGAGGAAGCCCTACTTGTAGCTGTGAAAAGTGCATCACCCGGAGAGGTGATAACCAGTCTGTGCTGGCCTCTGGGACTTCTTGCATGCACTGGTGTCTACATTATTTTTCCTTGTCTATCCCACCATCCTGTGTTCTCATTTTTGAAGTGTTATTACTAGTGAGGGAGAGGGTGGACTCTTTTAATGCATATGGGTCCAATGATCCACTCTTATTATTTATGCTGGCTGTGAGAGTGAGCAGCTGAGATGGTGTAGCAAGAGAAACCAGCTGAACTCTTCTTTGTTGGGAGTAAATTCTTCTCAGCAGGGTTCTTCTTTTGTGGCTCAGCTTTCTGTCATTTAACATGAGTACCCTGCTCCCTACCTACTGTCCTCCTATAGATGTCCCTTTTCTTAGGGCTTCAGCTTCAGTGAGTGATCATAAGGATGGTGTCTTTTTAAAGCCCTGCTACTGCAAGGCAGATTCTTACTTTGGGAGGATCTCTCTAGATTCCAACCATTTCATTCAGAGCTGGATAGAGACCACTTGCTCATGTGTGTGGCTGGAACTGACCCCTAAGTACTCTTTGGCCATTTGCAATATGGACCAACAGATTTTATCATGACTGCAGCTAGAAGGGGATGTAACCTGAACTCAAACCTGTGAAGGCTGAAAAATAAGGCAGTCTAGCTGATATTAAGTAGAACTGCATTATCAGATGTTATGCCTGTCTTCCAGAAGCTTCTACATTTCTAGCAAACCAAGCCCAGCTAGTAGTTAACACTTCCTTCTCTTTAACATCAAATTAAAATTGATTCCACCCACTAGCCAGGCCCCTCGACTCTATCAGCAGGGCTCCAGCCTCTCCCTTCCCCTTCTAGGAAATTCCGTAACTTTCTCATTATTGCCTAATAGGTATAACACGAATGTTGGTGTTCGCATTGCTTCACTTTACCATTTTATAATAGATATATTTTTGTTTACGGATTGATATTTAGAGCCTAATATTTCCAATATTAAAAATAACCTTGTTACCTGTTATATTCATGTTTAAAAATGAGTGACAGAAATTCAGGAAGTGGGAAATGGGAGAGAAATTGAGCTGATTTTTCACAATCCTGATTTGTTGGAGGACAAAATGGAAAAAAAAAACACAAGAATAGACGACGGGGAAACTCTGGGGTTACAAAGATGAGGAAGGCAAAAGTTTGCATACACTTGTGAGAAATTTTCTCTCCCCCTCACTGTTACAAATGTAAAATACAAGACCCATACCTTTCAAAATACCTTTTCATCCAGTCATGCCCCTTACTCTTGTTCTGATCTGATCCCTGCACTCCTTTGTCCAACCAGCCCTTCACCTGCAGCCCAAAGGTGTCTTCATCAGGTAGTGTCTTTCAAAGTTCATAACAAAGTACCCTAAAATACACTGTTCTTGAAAGTTACTGAAACACCTTTCATGCCTTGAAAATCTTCAAAATGCACAAGGTGTTGTGGGACCTCTTCCTTCTGCAAAAAGTAAGAACATGCAGACCTGGAGTTGTGGAGAGAAGTGTGTTTCCTTCATCCTGTGCAGTGCTCTGTCCTGGGAAAAATGCATAACTACCATATTTTTAACTGTACCAGCCTTCTTAGATCTAAGCCAGTAATGTGAGTCAACTTGACAGGATGAGAGATTTCTTCCATTCCTTGTGTGTGCTTGAAGGCTTTATGGAAAATTATTTGTGGTCACTTTTTGGCATCAGCTTTATATCTTTAGTGGCTTGTTTTCTGTTTTGGATCTCTCCATCTCCTCCTTTAGAGTACACTAAATCACAGCAAGTAGAATATTGGATGAATGCTGAATAGGAGTAGTATCATGTTTGGGAAGTGTAAATTATATGATATTACATTTTATTTATTCCAAGCACAAGATGTACAGCATATCTCCTCTTTAAAAAGCAAGACACCATAACTTCCCTGATGCTGTATATTTACAGTAGATCTAATTTAAAGTGGTTAGAAAGCTGAAATTAATTATTGGTTTACCAGACAAAGGGAATCTAATCTACAGTAATTGGGTTACTCCAGTGCATTTGATATAATACAAAATAATACACTTTTTATGAAGAAAATATATAATAAGGAGCATAGCACGGTGTGAATTTGGTTGACACACTGGGACAGGGTTCTAATTAATGGTACATCTCCAAAGCCTAGTTCTGACCTATTTTAAAACATTAGGATTAGACCATCAGAAGATGTCAGTTTTCATAGCTGTGTTGAACTTTATTTAAAAAAAAAAAAGACCAAAAATGCCACCATGGCAGAACAGCAGAGTAGAAGAGGCAGAGACGAAAAGGCATCCTTTAAACATCAGTCTTCACTGCAGATGTGAGGGAGATTCCCACACCTGAGCCATTATTTTTAGGTGACAAATCTGAGGAGCAGTCCCAGACTGAGGTGGCAATGGAGGTGGTTTTGGAACAAATTGATAATTTAAACAGTAATAAGTCACCAAGACCAGATGGTATTCATTCAAGAGTTCTGAAGGAACTCAAATATGAAATTGTAACATCTCCAGAGGCAATCCTGGCAATTACAGGCCAGTCAGTCTAACTTCAGTACCAGGAATATTGGTTGAAACTGTAATAAAAAACAGAATTATTAGATATATAGATGAACACAATATGTTTGGGAAGGGTCAACATAGCTTTTGTAAAGTCAAGTCGTGCCTCACCAATCTATTAGAATTCTTTGAGGGAATCAACAAACATGTAGACAAAGGTGATCCAGTTGATATAGTGTGTGTGGACTTTCAGAAAGCTTTTGACAAGGTCCCACTGCAAAGTCTCTTAAGCAAAGTAAGCAGTGAGGGGATAAGAGGGAAGGTCCTCTCATGGATCATACTTGGTAAAAGATAGGAAACAAGGGGTAGGAATAAATGGTCAGTTTTCACAGTGGAGAGAGGTAAATAGCAGGGTCCCCCCAAGGATCTGTATTGGTACCTCTGCTGCTCAACATAGTTACAAGTGATCTGGAGAAGGGGATGAGGTGGCAAATTTTATAGGTGATACAAAATTACTCAAGATAGTTAAATCCAAAGCTGACTGTGAAGAGTTGCAGAGGCAGATGAAATTCATTGTTGATAAGTAAAGTAATGCACATTGGAAAACATAAACCCAACTATACGTATAAATTGATGGGGTCCAAAATTAACTGTTACTCTCAAGATGCAGATCTTGGAATCAACGTGGATAGTTCTCTGAAAACATCAGATGTGCAGCAGCAGTCAAAAAAGCAAACAATGTTAGAAACCAATAGGCAAGAGAGAGAGAAGACAGGAAAATATCACAATGTCACTATATAAATCAATGGTACATCCACACCTTGAATACTGTGTACAGATATATTAGCATTGGAAAAAGTACAAAAAAGGGCAGGAAAAATGATTAGGGGTATGAAACAGCTTCCATATAAAGAAAGATTTAAAAGACCAGGACCAGTCAGCTTAGAAAACTAAGTGGGGATATGACAGAGGTCTATAAAATCATGAATGATGTGGAGAAAGTGAATAGGGAAGTATTACCCCTTCACAGGGGTAATAGGCAGGGGATGCTGTGAAGGCCAACATTATAATGTGGGTTCAAAAAAGAATTAGATAAGTTCATGGAGGATAGTTCCATCAATGGCCATTAGCCATGATGGTTAGAGATGCAACCCCATGCTGTGAGTGTCCCTAAACCCGTGACTGCCAGAAGCTAGGGCTGGATGATGGGATGGATCCCTCGATAATTGCCCTGTTCTGTTCATTCCCTCTGAAGCATCTGGCACGGGCCACTGTTGGATGATGGGACACTGAGCTAGACGGACCCTTGGTCTGACCCAATACAGCCATTCTTACGTTCTTATGAGCTGTGACAATTGACACCCGCTGAGGATTTGTCCCAAAGTTCTTTGGAATCAAGGTCGTGTTGTATTATCTAGCCAGGTCAGCAATGAATTACGGCATGGTTTTGTAAGCTGGTTTATAACATGGCTCATTCCTGTGTATACACATCAGGGAAATCCATGTTAGAACTTTGCCTTTGTCATGGTTCTGGCTAACTTGATTTGACCTATGGTGTAAGCAAGTGCTTCTTTAGAAATGCTATGAAGTGGATGACTGCTGATGTGGTTGGTTTATTTGTATTGTGGTAACAGCTAGGAAGACTAATCGTGGAACAGGACCATGCTGCACTACATACTGTATTATCATTTTAATTAATGATTAAAAGATGGGTGTAAAATCAGCCATTCTCAGACTTTCTGATCACACCAAAACTAACTGAGATATGGCAGAGAGGAACCAAGATGCAGCGTGTGCAAGTGTGGATGGACCAGGTGGCCACGTGCAACAAAATGCAGTATATATGTATTTTTAACTAATGTGGAATCGTGCACCAGAAAAGGAAAAAATAGCAGTTACAAATTGAGGAACAGCTGTCTGAAAAGCAAAATATGAAAACTTTGAGAGAAGTAAATCAAACAGACTGCTCACAAAGCAATTGGGCCCACAGGGAAAGCTGCCAGGATTCATCAAGATTGTACAGAGTCTGAACACCTCTTGGAATTTCCACATTCCAAATGGAGATTTGTGCTGGGCATGCCCGGGGTTGTGCTAGGAACCTGAAAAAGCACACAGATTCTGGGGGAGGGGAGGGTTCTATCACTGAGCTCTCTGAAAGCACTGTCAGAAAAATAAATAAATAAATCCAGTGTTGTGTTCTGTTAATTTGAGGGTTTTAAGGGCCAGTTTCTGAGAGCCAACCTTAAAAGAGCCTGATTTCTAGAGGGTGAGTGGTCAGTGCTTTCTCAAAATCAGGCCTGTTTAAGGTGTCTTAAGTTGGGCACCCAAGAATTGATAGGAACCCCAAATCATTAGTCACTTGTGGAAAATCTTGGTCAAAGGTAAGTATTCCTCGCTTTAGCCTTATGTCGTCTTGAATTTGGAGTGCATTTATGGTCCCTTCAGTTTAGGAATATGGGGGTGGGGAATAGCAGTGGCCAGTTAATTTAAAAAAAGAATTGTGTTGTGTGGATGCAAGGCATTTTAATTCAATAACAAAAGTTAATGGGAAACACCCTCTTTCCCTGCTGTAAAAACCTCTTAGGACATACAAAAATACTTAAAGACAACAAATCAGTGCGAGAATTGCTGTGTATATGAGTAGAAACTGAGGTCAACTTGTCAAGTGTAGCTGCTGTCAACAACACATTTCTCCTGGCAACAGCAGAAAACACTTTCTTCTGCCTTGTTTGCACATTGATTATTTGCACCTGTAGCTTCTTAGGACTGGAGTTCCAGCAGTGGAAGTTGTAGAGCAGACAAAGCTCATGCACTAGAAGAGGGGATGAGCTAGGTGGCCTAAAATGGCTTCTCCACTTCTAATTTCTATGATATTTGGCTTGTCTGAACTGATTCAGTTTTTTCTTTCTGTTAGAGGAAGCAACCACATGTATCTCTGCTCAATCTCACCTGAGTCATTGGCAGCAGCTGTGATGATTCAAAGTGTAGATAATAAATCTGAATCAAACTAAAGCATGCAAATTTTGTAGACAAATAGTTTCACTGCCTTTGTTGTTCTGGACTCCAACCGTGTTATGCTCTCTTTAATAAAGGAAATGGAGGCGGTTTTCTTGGCCTGCTGGTCTAGATACTAATTGTGCCCAACCCCTCGGAATAAGAAGGTAATTGACCCTGTTATTCATGGCTCCATATGATTCAGTAACCTCTCCATTCATCCCTCCTACTGTAACCTCCTAATTAATTGCTTCTGAGCCACTGGTTTCCTACAGAGTTCAGGAGATAATCGTCTCCATTCGTCATCACTTGTCTGAAGGAAAGGGGCACATTTAAAATCTCATTGTTGGGGTGAGGTAATTCTTCAGTGAGAACACTGTACAGTAGGTGCCTCTTGAACATATTAGCACACTCTTGGTGCTGATTGTTTGACCAGGGCTGGAACAGCTGCTACTTCAGGAAAAGCTGGTTGATTTGTGTGTGACTAACCACTGCTCTGATCTTACTGATCCTGTGGCCATTGCAGAGAAACTCAGCGCTGCCAGAGAGAATAAGTGTATTCAGGTGTCATTTCAGAGAGAGAGAGAGAGTGAGTTTCACAGGCTAGGTGCCAAGCTATTACTGATTTTATAATGGGAGTCAAGCATCAACTATCCTCTGTGCCTTTAAATTTGTATAAAAATGAACAAGCAGGAAAAAAAAAACTTTCAAGTGGATGGAAGTAGCTTGTTAGGCCTTAATTGTGAGATGAATGTAATATAGGGCTTGTCTTCGGTGCAGTGTTAGCTTGAGGAAGAGTTGGAGTGTTGCCCCTAACGCGACTGTCATGTGCATACACACACATCTCTGTCTAGCTCGATTATGATAGTGCTTTAAATTTACTTGAGCTAGCTGGGTGTGGGTTGAAGCTTGAAGGCCTCTGACACTTGAGCTAGTAATGCAGTGGGGGTGCAGCTCCAACTCAAGTTAGCACAACTGGTCAGCTGCTAATCAAATTCACTCTGTGGAGCTCCAGTGATGTTTCGCATTCTCACTTGCGCTAATTGCTGAAGTGAAGACAAGCCCATAGATCCAAATAGAAGAACATGATCCCATGGCCAATATTTTCTGAAGTGTGGGATGCTAAAAATTAGCTGAGAGACACAGACGGGTCTCAGTTGTTTTCCCTAGAGTTTCTGCTTTTATTAAGAAACAAAGAAGAAACTCAGTCTCCAGTGATTTTGACTGTGAAGAAAACCTTCAAAATGTGACTGAAATGTAGCCAATGCAGTGATGTCTACCTTAGTGTGTAGAAAAGCTGAGACAATAGTGCTGAAGTGCTCATTCACATGCCAGCCATGATACTTTAAATATCAGCATTAACAGTTTCACGGCTCACCAAAGCATGTCAGAAAGGAGTGGAAGAATCTTCTTTTAAAGATCTATACAATCTACTTTAACTGCACGTTGTGGAGAAGGCCTATCATAAATATGCATAAGTAAAGGAAAAGGCAGAAGAAAAAAATAAAGCAGGAGGAAAAAAACGAATATAAGGAAGGAGAAGAGGTTACGTACAGTTGAAAAAGCAAGAGGACAGGGTTTAGAAAAACATTGAGATAACGAAAGACAATATAAAGATAGCGAAAAAAATTGCAGTTACTCCAACTTGTGTGGCAGGCTCCTTGGGGGGGGGGAATTAAGGTTGACATCTGCTTAGTTTGGACTGCTTAGCTGGGAAAACATTTGAGAGGGCTCCCTTGGGACCCCCTCCTTTAAACCTATTGTAGTGCTGATAGGGATGATAAGTTTATGAAAGGAGCAAGGGTTTGGAATTTGGCTGCATATGTAAGCAAAACTGTTCTCTGTGAAGATGGATTGAGGAACAGGATATTTTTATAACCCCATTTTTAACACTGATTTTGTGAAACCTATAGTTATCTTTTTTATTTTTTTTATTTTTAGATAAGCGATATTTCCTGAACAGCTAAATGTCTGCACTGCAGCATCTGCTCAATGTTTCTGCAGCTATTTATTTTGCTAAATGTTCACATGGACCTGCTGCACACTAGTTTTTTGAAACATTGGACTAATCAGAAAAGATGATTCCATAGAGGGTAACAAATGTATTTTGCGTCTCCAGTTTAGCTAGATTTAAAATGTTACCTAGAGAAGAATGTCCTCTAAATTCCCTTTTAATCTAGTGCTGCTTTATTAAGTTATAATTAAGGTGTCTGTATGGACCTTACCAAAATTAATTTTATCCAGGGGTTCTCAAACTGGAGTTCAGGACCCCTCAGGGGATCCTGAGGTTATTACATGGTTGGTCACAAGCTGTCAACCTCCACCCCAAACCCTGCTTTGCCTCCAGCATTTATAATGGTGTTAAATATATATAAAAGTGTTTTTAATTTATAAGGGGGGTTGCACTCAGAGACTTGCTATGTGAAAGGGGTTGCCAGTTTAAAAAAAAAAAAAAAAAAAATTTGAGCCACTGATTTAATCTTTTCTGCATCCTCCTTTCCCAAAACATCTTACTTAAAAGGAATGTGCCAAGCATTGGGTGTGGAAGGATGGTTAAGTTACTGAACTGCAACTTAGGAGCTGAATCCAGATCTCTTAACGGCCACAGACTGCCTGTGTGACCCTGAGCAAGGCCTGGTCTACACTGGGGGCGGGGGAGGGATCGATCTAAGTTACACAACTTCAGCTACATGAATAATGTAGCTGAAGTCGACGTACTTGGATCTACTTACTGCGGTGTCTTCACTATGGTAAGTTGATGGCTGACACTCTCCCATCGACTCCACCTGCACCTCTCGCCCTGGTGGACTACCGGAGTTGACGGGAGAGTGCTCGGTGGTCGATTTATTAGGTCTAGACTAGATGCAATAAATTGACCCCAGCTGGATCGATCGCTGCCCATCGATCCAGCGGGTAATGTAGACAAGTCCAGTTAATTTCTCTGTGCCTCACTACCCATCTGTAAAATGGGGATACTACTTCCATTCTCTTGTTTTTTGTCTGTCTTCTCTATTTCGGCCCCAGTTCAAGAAAATGCATTCTTGAAGTGCTTTTCTGAGTTGGGGTCTTGGACTGTAAGCAGTTTGGGATAGCGACTATCTCCTACTATATGTATGTATTGTGCCTAGCACAATGGTGCCTCTACTTGTGGTTGGGGCTACTGTAATGTAAACAATAATAATATAGGCAGTTAGGACTAAAATTCAGATTTTGAAAATTATAAAGGTTTCACAAAGCTTAACGTTCATCAATGTTTCCATAATATCTTTAAACTGTGAATTAGAACTTTTAAAAAATGATTTTAAAAAAAACAAAAAACATTCCTGTGCAGTGCTTACAAGGCAAGGATTGGTACATATTGTTGATACCTGGGAATATGCAAATGAAAGTGACTATAACCAGAAGTGAAACTAGACCATCCTCCAGGCTGCGTGAAAGTAAACAATAATGAGGTGGAAGCCAAAAGTAAGCAGTATAAATGGTGAAAAGCAAATATAATTTTAAAAAAATGCTTAGGTTTCAAAAATCAGAAGTTGTTAGTACCACAGATAAGGAATTTTGTGTTTAACCTGCATGTTTTTTTAATGTAGCTTTTATGTTTACTTTTTTGTGTGCATTTATCAGATGCCAGCGTTGGTTTGGGGTCAAAGTTTGTTAGTCACCTGCCCGTCCAATGGCATCAAGTTCAGTATAGCCAACCCCAGTACTCAAAAATCATGAGTCAGGTCCCAAAAATCACAATTCTCTTAAAATTATTATATTTAAAAATAAATGTTGTGCTTTTTTTATTGGCCTCCTGGTTTCTGAGTCTCCAGGGTACAGCTGGGTCACCATTTTTTCTCTGAAACCATGAGGGTTGGAACTTAATTTATTTTAAAAAAAAATGAAATGTAATTACGTCAGGAGCTCGGGCTATTAGAAGAATGTGGAATATTGCAAAATTCATAAGATCATGAGTTGGCAACACTTCAAATGGCTCATAAACATGCAAAATGTAGTTTAACTTTTAATAAGAAGCTAGTAAAAAAATGGACCATTTAAAAACCCAACTTTCAGTCATTGTTCCTGTCTTTCACTGTGTACATTGCTCTTCAGTCTATCCAAAGACTTTCTAAGTGAAAACAGGCCATCCTCATAGGAGAAGATGAAGCAAGGATAAAAAGATTAGCAGAAAAAATAGTGCTAATGTTTTTTTCAGGATTTCATAACTATTTAAATACTTATTTGAAGTGCTGCTGGGTGAATGCTGGCATTAATCCAATGTGCTTTTATTGGCATCTGTGAACAAATTATCAAGGGCACAGCTATTTTTTTTAAACGCTATAAAAACAAGACCTTTGAATAGCAATTGTGTGTGGGACAAATATTTCTTTATTTGAAACAGTGTATGAGTTTAATTTTTATCTAATGTGCCTGCTCGGGAAAGGAAAACTGTCCTCCTTGGACTTCATTGTGTAAACAGGCGCCTAGGAATTCTAGTTTGAAATTTAGTAATTGGTCGGGAAATGGAAGCTTTGTGTAATGCATATAGTATTTTTTTATTTCATTAACCGCATAAGAAGATCTTATCTGATTTAGACCCTGATTCAACACTCTGATTTGTGTGGACTCCCTATATCCATGCAGAGCTTTCAGTTGTCTTCTCTAAGAGAAGAATCCTCCAACTAGTCAGGGTTGGCTGTATATTTAAAAATCTTTTTTTACAAGAGCTTTGTGGAGAACAGTCATTTTGTTGTGCAGAAGAGAGAGATTTTGAAAATTGGGTTAGTTTCAGTTTGGAACAAAAACCAAAAATTCTACAGGATGGAATTACCATTCTTCACCCAGCTCTAATGGGAGTTTTGGCTCTGGGGCAGTCCTCCAGTTGGGCTGCCCTGGAGTGTTGGGCTCCCAAGCAGGCCGCTGAAGAGTCGGGTACCTGGAAAATCCGGGCGTCCCAGCAGTTCACAAGGCTGTTGATCTGCTAGGAAATCAGGCAGGGTTCTGTTAGAAATTTTGTTGAAATCAAAATGTTTAGATGTCAATGAATCAGAAAATGCCAATTAAAGAAAGTGTTCATTGAATTTTTTTCCAAACCAGCTGTTCTTTTTTAAATTCAGAAACATTTGAACTTTTGTCTTGAAATTTGCCTTGGTGACCAAAGAGAGCAATTTCAGACAGTTATCCCATTAAATGTGGCAAATTTTAATTTAACACATTTGGAAGACCTGAAGTTGAACAGAAATTTTGATTATGATTAGATATTAGAACCATATTTTCAAAAGTGGCTTCTAATTTTGAGTGCTTTTGTTTGTTGGATACCCAACTGTAGATACGTATGGGTATGAGTCTTAAAGATCCTGAAAATATCCTCATGGGTGGTCACCACCTCTATAACACTTAACCCTTAATTGTCTGAAGTTGGCCACGCAAAATTAGAGACTGTTTTTACAACTGTGGGCCTTAATTTCTAAAATGAATATTGCCAAAGGTGGGGGAAAAGACAGACATTTACATTTTTCCTCACTATATTATTAACAAGGAAAAACTCTGAAAACATTTAAAGGATCAGATCATATTCCCTTTATTATTGCCTTCAGTGAGAGATTTATAGGAGTACAGGTGAGCAGGATTTGGTTCATAAGGTTACTTTTTTAAAACAACAAGTGTAAGGAGATATACAGGGATTTGAAACCATGAAACCCATCTAAACCATTTATGCAACTCCTTACTGTTCAGTCTCCCTGATCACGTAGCTATACGTTTGTAGCCATCAGTAATAAAGTCCATTCCAATATTGCAACTATGACATTAGTGTCCTAAGTTTTTTCATATCCTTGTCCTTTTGATTATAATCAGTGTACAAGCAGTGTAATCCTAGGCTCACTGATGGCAGATCAGTATATTTGTGTTTAATTTTAAGGTAATACTTATTGAATTGCATAGTTGTCTAGGGTAGTAATATGGCTGCATATTAATCTTTAGCATGTGCACACTATACTCGCAAAAAAATCAGTGGTCACCTAAAATCTTGACCAAAGTCCGGTTCTTGAGTCAATGTAGGTACTTAGCTGCTTTTAGCAATAAGTCATAGTGGTTTCAGGCACTTTACTTTCACAGTGGCTGACATCTCCTCATACAACCTGAGTTCCCTGATTTCCAAACATGCTGAGCGTTTAGTAGCTTGTGCCCAAGGTCTGTCCTTTTACTACATATTATCACACACGTCTGCCTTCTAACTTCAGGTGAGGGGAAGGTGTCCCTGAAGTTGTTGCTTTGGTTTCCAAATGAAACTACTCAGAATTCAAACAGGCAGGTAAAAGCTACATGATCTAGAAAGAACCGGGTCTCAATTGTGTTGATTTCATTGTACTGTTTAAGTCAACATGCTACATTGTTCATTGCATATCCTTATAATGCACCACCCTGATTAGGAGGCAGGAGAGACTTTTAAATTACCAATGTCCTGGTGGTTTTGTGTGTGTGTGTTCCTTGAATAATTTATAGGGAATGTTGCTACATGCTGAATTTATGGGCCCTATTAATCCCTGCTATCGTTCTGTTGATTAGGTGAAGCTATGCCAGGAATGTGTCTGGGGTTTCTTTACTAAGAAGTTGCTTTAGCAAACTGTATATATTTTATTGACTACAGCAAGTCAGCATAAGCAATAACCATCAAAGTACAGAGACTTTCTGGGAGCGAGTGATCAGCTGGAAGCAACTGAGTGCTGAGGCTGTGTCTACACTACAAACTTCTGCTGGTGTAGCTATGTCAGTCAGGAGTAGGAAGAAGGGTAATTTCTGACCAACACAGCTGTGCTGGCAGAAGCCTCTAGTGTAGAGACAATTATACCAGTAAAACTGAACTCTTGCCAATATGCAGTAGAACCTCAGAGTTACGAACACCAGAGTTACAAACTGACCAGTCAACCACACACCTCATTTGGAACTGGAAGTACGCAAGCAGGCAGGAGCAGCAGAGAGAGAGAAGCAAACATTATACTTTGTTAAATGTAAACTAAAAAAATAAAGGGAAAGCAGCATTTTTCTTCTTCATAGTAAAGTTTCACACTGCATTACATCAATGTTCAATTGTAAGGTTTTGAAAGAACAACCATAACGTTTTGTTCAGAGTTACAAACATTTCAGAGTTATGAACAACCTCCATTCCCAAGGTCTTTGTAACTCTGAGGTTCTACTGTAGCTTGTTTTGTTTGTGGCCAGAGATTTAGATATCATAGTACAGAGCACAGCTGTGTCCATGGTAGGAGTGCTTTGCTGGTATAGTATTCCTAAACCGATAAAGCGCTCCTAGTGTAGACATAGCTAAGGGACTCCTATCCATTACTGATCTTCAGGAAGTGCCTTGCACTAAGGCATGGCTGTTTTTATCTGGCTATGGAGAAAAAAATCACCTATTTCATTATGAAGGAGTTTATAAAAATTAACTAATCCTCAGGACTAGAAGGGTTGAGACATTTTTGATCAAATTTTTTTTTGCCAGAAAATGCAGGTTTGTTGAAATTGGAAATATTTCACGAAAATTGGATTTTGATTAAATGTTTTATTTTTTATGACATTTGAAATGAAACAAGAAGTTTCCTGTTGATTCAGATTTAGACTTTCACTTCATTTTGCTTTGGAAAAGCCAAAACAAAAAAAATAATTTTGAATTTCCTCATGGAAAAAAATAAACATTTTTCTATTTTAATACAGAAAAGCTTCTTTTGGTTTATAAATCACCGTAATGGTTGAAGTCACAAGTACTTTCAGATTGTCTAACTATTTTATGTTTGCTGCTTTATTTGCATGTCATTTGGTCCAGGTGAAACGAGGATAAGCAGCATTTTCTAATCAGGCAGGTTTAATATTAAACAAGGTTCCTGGTAGCTCATCTCCCTTTATTTGTCAACATTCTTTGCCAATGAATAAATAAAGGGAGATGAGCTGCCAGTAATCTTGTTTAATGTTCACATAAAAAAAATTATTAAAGTAGAAAGGTTTTATGGCTTATGTCAAATGTCATTCTGAACTTGCCTTCTCAAGTCAGCACTCCTAGTTTCAGCCTTGTTGGGAGGTGCCTTTGTAACCTTTTAGTTTTGTTTCCCCCTAGTTACACGGAGCATTTCCTGTTGAATCAAGCTTTAGGTAAACATTTCTTTGTAGCTTATGAGGAAACAAATTATACATCTTGTATCAAAATACTGAGCGTTAACTCCTTTCTTGCAGGTGAAGATTGAGATTCTCCTATCTCTCATTGTTTGGTGCTTGTGCTTAGTGCCAGTATAGGGGATCTGGGTTCCATTCCCAATGCTCGTATATGACTTGGTTCCTATGGGTGATGGAAAGAGGAATTTATAGAGAATATGCCCCCAGTTTTTTCTGGCTAATGGTCTGCACTGCCATGTTTGAGATCAGACACCATCCCTACTATTAGTTTAGAAATTGATTCTTAGAGGTAACTAGCATGCTATATTAGTGGGATTCAGCCAGAGTGGGTAAAAATAAATGCCTTTAAACAGAATCACATTTTTTAATTTGTTAAACACAGGTTTAAATGAAAAATATCTCTTTTTAAAAATAAATTTGAAATGGACAACTTATATGTTAAGACCTAAAGTTATTTATTAAAATTAAGCAGTTCATGTTTGCTGCCGAGTTTTAAAGAAATCACCAGTGACTGGTGGAAGTCATTGACTAAGCCCCTGAAACCAGAGTTTGTTGAAGTGCTGAGCCAGCTTTTGAGACCACTATCCTCTTTTGCAGGTGCAGTGAGAATGGTTTGTTCGTTTGTTTTTCTGCATTGTAGTTTATTCAACTAGTTCAGTTCAGTGACTAGTTGATTCAAAGTTAATAAACCAACTGGGAGTTGAAAAGCGCAAATGCAAAATATGATTAAAGTAGATTTAAGTTAGTTTCCTGCTTGCTGATTTTAAATCATGATTTCAATTGCTTTGATTTAAATCAGTTCACCCTAGATTCAGCCCTTTATCGTAGGGTATGAGTATACCGTACCTAGGAGGGTAGACAGATATGCTAGCTGGAGCTAGTGTGCTAAAAATAGCAGTATGGCTGCAGCAGCTCAGGCTATCCACCCAAGTACATACTCGGGGATCAGGCAGGTTTGTGCTCGGGTGGCTAGCTCGAGCCACACTGCCCATGCTGCTGCGTTCACACTGCTCTTTTCAGTGGGCTACTTCAAGCAGAACTAGCGCATGTCTGTCTACCCACATTGGGAAGCTCACTCTCCCACCTGCTGTGTAGACATACCCTTTGTGGCTTGTGCTGTTTGCCACCATGTGAAAGACCAGGTGGATTTGAAGGAGCACCAGTTCCTTTAATGTAGCCAGGATGTGAGTGTAAGCAGGGACCAGCCATGAAACCCGCTGGTCAGAGCAGTGTGTTACTATGCAGAAGATACATGTACAAATCCAAGGTAGCTGGAATGTCGCTGTGTAGTCTAGAGAGCAAATGTTAATACAACGTTGAAGTTGTTGTAGACAGCCAAATGATAAAGAATTAGACCTAATCACAGTCAGAAAGCTAAAGTAGAAAGGAGCATGAGACTGTTTGTTTTTCCACTAATATTATTCTTAGGTCCCATCTATACTTTGGAACTGGTTGCAACATACTAATGACCAACATGGTTGAGCCTCTTTCTATAAAATGAACCAAACCATAGCTGAATAGTGTTCCCAAGTCACGCTACAGCGGTTGACTTTGCAGGCCGGGTCTGGGTCTATGGTTAAAACAGTTTGGTTCGGTCAATTCTACCAAAAAACGAACAAACCAGGTTTAAACTGTGATAGGAAACTGCTTCTATCCAGAAACAGGACAATGAGATTCCCTTCTGCAGTAGTTGTTACAGTGTAGGTGGAGCAATGATAGTGAGTCATTTTAGAGTATAGAAGAGATTATTTTCCTTTTAGCTTAAAGAATGAAAGTGTTGTTTTGTTTAAAAAGGAATCCTTTTGCAGCATCTGAAATGTCTCATTTTAAAGAAGCTTCTTACATTAAAAAGTCTGTTTTATAACCAGAAAATGTAACTATATGAACTATATGAAGCTTAAAAATGCTAAAATACCTGTACTGTGAAATTGGGAATCTCATCTTAAATGGCTGGTTGTGATGAAGCTAAGTGAAGGGACTAAAGGAAATGGTCTCAAAGAAAGGAAGAAAAGCTGGCTGGCTGATTAGCAAGCTTCCTCTAATTTGGGTTTTAGTTTTAATTTTTAGAACTGGGTGGGCAAATCCAGGCCTTGAGCTCCCGCCAGGGAGCAAGGTCCAGGGCTTGCCCCGCTCCATGCGTGCTGTGGCTCCATGCGGCTCCTGGAAGCAGCGGCATGTCCTCCCTTCAGCTCCTACATGTAGGGGCAGCCAGGGGACTCCGCATGCTGCCCCCACCTCAAGCGCCAGCTCGCATTGGCCAGGAACTGCAGTCAATGGAAGCTGCAGGGGTGGCGTCTGTGGACTAGGCAGTGCGCAGAACCGCCTGGCTGCCCCTCTGTGTAGGAGCCGGAGAGGGGATGTGCTGCTGCTTCTGGGAGGTGCTTGAGGTAACCGCTACACAGAGCCTGCACCCCAACCCCCTCCCATCCTCTGAATCCCTCGGTCCCAGCCCTTCTGCACTTCCCCCCCCCCCCCACCCCCCCCCCCCCCCAGACCCCGCACCCCAGCCAGACCGCCCCCCCCCCCCCACTCTCCAATCCCCCCCAGAGTCCTCCCTCCTCCCTCCTCTCTCTCTCTCCCCCCCCCCCCCCCCCCACACCCCCAGACGGCCCTCCCTCCCTCCTTCACCCCCCCCCCCCACTCTCGAGAGCATTCATGGCCCGCCATGCAATTTCCATACCCAGATGTGGCCCTTGGGCCAAAAAGTTTGCCCACCACTGTTTTAGAAGGACAACGAGAGAAATTCTGGAGGCAGATGCAGGCCAGAGTTCCAACCCCCAACTCTGTTATCCAAAAGAGAATTGAAACCTGAGCAGTATGGGAAGTGACATCCTTTGCTTTTTATAGCATCCTGCATTATCTGTCTTTTTTTTGTACTTTTGTTTGCCATTTTCATCCTTACTTTTGGCCATCTACCCTGGTGTGACACCTTTGGAGGATTTTGCTACTTCCCAGATTCTTTGGTCTGGTCCTGTCTCCTTAGGCCCAGAGGCATTAACCAAGTAATGTTTAATAAGTGTATGTATTAATTCTATTACCATAGCACCTAGAGGCCACAAATGAATATGTGGTCCGTTTGTGTTAGTTGCTGTACAAATAGCTTGTCATCTAAATAGACAAAACTGAGGTCAATGTAAGCTGAGTTGTGTTGACCTAGTTGGGCATGTGCCTACACCACAATTTGTCTCCCACTGACGTAAGCACCCTGTAACAGTGATGCAGTAACACCATCTCCCTGAGCAGAGCCACAATCAACCTACTTAGCTCAGTGCAGTGGGAGTGTAGACAATGCATTAGTTGTGTCAACCCTGAAAGTCCTCCAGCCGCTGTCCTGTAATGCCCCTATCCTTGTGATAGTCACCCCTGCAGTCATAATTTTGAATTTCACCGCCCAGGGGTCACCGATACCACCTCTTTTCCCCCCTTGAAAACTCCAGTGTGTTTTTGAAATGCCCTCTCTTGTTTGCACACTTTGGTGAACGCTGCTATTAACTCACTTCTGTTGTGTGCGTCCGACTGTGCTAGCTCCATGCACACCCAGAACTTGGAGCAGAACTTTCCTGGGCCACTGGAAAGAAGAGGCTGTGCAAGCAGAGCTGCAGAACAGCCATAGAAATATTGACACCTGTATGCAGATTGTCCAGGGGATGCTGCAACAGGGATGACCAGCAGTGCCGTGTGAAAGCAAGGGAGGGTGAGAAAAGGTGCTGCCCTGCAGCTCTGCCATCTTTACAGTGAGCTGCATGCTATGTTTGGCAGTGACCCCAGCAGCACCCTACAGATGACTTTGGGCATTTTGGAAGAGCCTGAAGCAGAGACCCCTGCTGTGAACAGGGAGGAGGAGGAAGGAGACTCAACGGGGGACGCAAACCATGCCTCGAGCCAGGAACCATTGGAAACTCTGTGAGAGACTCTAGCCAATCTCACCAGGCAAGTGCAGATGAGCCTGCTGGTGAGAAGGGGAAGGGAGCCTGGGTAAGTGTATACATACATTATTCCTTAATTTAGTTTATAATATTTTCCTTTCCCCTCAAACCTCCTCTCTCTCCCTTTCTCAACCCCAACTCCCTCTTCCCCATTGAAAAGTGGCACCCATCCCTTCCATTAAGAGAACAAAGGTATTGACTTTTGATAGCTTTACCGATTAATGTCAGAATATAAAAGGCTTAGGGGATACATTCAAAAAGAGTTGTATGGCAGTCTGATCTGAAGAGGAGTGTGTAATCAATGTCCTGTGCTTGGTTAGAAGTAGAACAGAGGGAGAGTTGCTTTTTATATCTTTGCCTTGTTTACTTTGTTTATCTGAATAGGGATGGTCCTTTTTATCCCCTTGGGAGATTTCAGTCAAACTTTTACCCATGGCAGTAGGAGACTTTCCCATGCCATGCTGTGCTGAGTTCGGCTGGCACCATTTCAGTAAACAGGCCAGCAGCATATGGGCCCAGGTGGCTTTGGGATCCAGTGGCAGCTGGATTCTCTGTGCCTTTGTCATCCCCAGGAGTGAGATGCCAGCCAAAATCACCATTCTTTGTGAAAATAGTGCCAATAAAGGTAATAAGGTAAGGTAATAATTGGAGATATACCAATCTCCTAGAACTGGAAGGGACCTTGAAAGGTCGAGTCCAGCCCCCTGCCTTCACTAGCAGGACCAATTTTTGCCCCAGATCCCTAAGTAGTCCCCTCAAGGATTGAACTCACAACCCTGGGTTTAGCGGGCCAATGCTCAAACCACTGAGCTATCCCTCCCCCTAATATTTACTGTGCTTTCCCAATGCCCATACCCCAGTAGGGGTGACTAGCATTGCTACAGAACATCCATCTCCACACTAGGATCTATTCACCAAGGTAGAAGCTGCAGAGCACTGCTGCAATGAGATGCTTCAATGGGAATAATGTAAGGGAGTTTTGAGACTTATCTTTCCCTTTCTTTTGTGACTGTAAATCTAATGATATATATGTCTGTTTTATTAACAGCTTCTGGTACAGTGGCCTTGAGGGATGCACCATCCTTTCGTGCTGAATGCTTGACTCAGGTCCGGAAGAAAAAGAAGAGGGAGGATACAGTCTGTAAGATCCTCCAGTCCTTTCCAGGCTCGAACCATGAACACAAGTTTTGGACGGGCCATGTGAATGTGACCATGGAGATGGACCAAGAATAGAGTGTGACTGCTGCAGGAGAGGCAAAAGGACCGAGATACCCATTGGGGAATGCACCAGGACATGATTGATTTGCTCAAGCAACAAACTCAGTTGCTGCAGAGTATTATTGTCCTACCTACCTAAAGGCTCTAGACCCATTAGCCCTTTATCCTTGGAGAAGTCCATCATCGCTGCTCCCTATACCCCCAACATACAATGTAGCAAAATGGTATACATCCTTACCTCTACCACTCCATGCTGGGGGACAACAAGTAGAACAACAGCTACACGTACATCAGTGTATATGTATCCACAACCTACTACAGTTTAGATACATGGACATAAATGTTCACTGTTTACTTCCATTTTTACTTGAGATTTTAAAGCCTAGTTCGCTCCATTATGGTTAAAAAACCAACAACTTTTATTTGTATGTGTGTTTACACTTCTGTTTTGTTGCCTGTTTGTTTTGCACACAATAAAGTTGTGTTGTTGGAAACTCAGAGTATCTTTATTATTTTACACCACACATTATGGAATTCAAAGTTGGAGGCACAGTTCCACCTGTATTTAATCTAAGTGCACATGAGACACAATTTCATAAAAGCATCAGGCAAGGGGGGAGGGATAGCTCAGTGGTTTGAGCATTGGCCTGCTAAACCCAGGGTTGTGAGTTCAATCCTTGAGGGGGCCACTTAGGGATCTGGGGCAAAAATTGCTCCTGCTAGTGAAGGCAGGGGGCTGGACTCAATGACCCTTTGGGGTCCCTTCCAGTTCTAGGAGATTGGTATATCTCCAATTATTACCTTTATTACCTAACACCACTGTGACTGACTGTTAAAATGGTCTCCATGGTTTAGCTCTTCTAATAGCCCTTGTTTGGGGCTGTTCAAGTTCAGCAGGAAATCCACAGTGGGAGCTGTTGCTACCCAACTCCAAACTGATTTTCCACTGACTGATAGCAATTTAGTGTTGCAAGCTTCCAAAGTGTGATCACCACTTACTTTTCCATTGTATGTGTTGCTTTCATTTTGTGTCCCTATGATGGAGGCAGGGCTGGCTCCAGGCACCAGCCCAGCAAGCAGCTGCTTGGGGCAGCCAATGATGAGGGGAGGCATGTCCAGCAATTTGGTGGCAGGTCCCTTACTCCCAGCCGCCAAATTGCCGCCGAAGACTGAAGTGGCAGTGGTAGAGCTGCAGATCGCGATCACGGCTCACCTTTTTTTTCCTTCCCCCCTGCTTGGGGCGGCAAAAACCCTGGAGCCAGCCCTGGATGGAGGTCTGGGACAAGCTCAGAACAGAGATCCAGAAATGTAGCCTTTCGCCTCTGGAAGTTCTGTAGCTACTACTTATCACCCCAAACCTCTATTACAGTATGATCCCATTACTCAGTGCTTCTTTCTTGGGCCCAGAAACAGCAATCCACAGTATGGAGTTGTGATGTGAACACCAGCAACAAGTTGACATTTTTTTTTGTGATGCCCGTCAGCATCCAGTTATTGTGCTTGAACGTCTGTATCTTCCTCATCACCAGCGATCCTAGAAATCTGTTTGCCATGGAAAAATGCAGAATTTTCATTTTTACAGAGAATCTTTAGTTTTTTACATTTTGTGGAAAAATAACATATTAACTATTAACTAAATGTTACTGAAAGTACCAGTGTCACTTATTCTGTGTGCACAAGCCCCCCCAACCCCGCGCTTGATTTTTGAATGTGCTTTAAATTTTCATCGCTAAACATACTGGACTAAAATGCTTCTAGCATCTAGAGGTTACATGTTTTAATGCATCTCAAATTTCACTTCAGCATCCAGATGTGAGTAATTAAAGTTAGGAAAAGATGCCAAAAACTGTAAAAATCACCCCTAAAGACCGTGTCACTGAGTTTGGCAAGGACAGATTTCACGTTGATGATGATGTGCTGTTTTGTACTGTATGCAGCAAGGCTGTAGATTGCGTTCGAAGGCAGACAATTGTAGAATACACGGAAAGTGCTAAACAAACTAAATGAAAAGAAACGAAAACAATAGGCTGGAACAGTAGGGCCACCGACAATGAAGAAACAATGCACTGCGACTGGATCATTCCAGCATTTTACAACTGCCAAAGAACAGCGGGAATACAGACATAGAAGTATTTTGGTATATGTAACCAATACAAATTGCAATTCTATTAATTTTATTGTATTATAATGATTGATGGCACTGGTAGGCTTTGAACTTGCTTAAAAATTGTAAATATAGCAATAAAATGCGTTCAACTGATATTTATATATACTGTGGTTAGGGAAACTAAAGTTCAGTGTTTCATTTTAACCATGGAAAAACATGGATATTTATGGGTTTTTTCAATCAGGGAATTTTGATTTTTTTTTTATTGCAGAAAACTAGGATCTCTGCTCATCACAATCCCAGTTGTAGTAGTACTGATTCAAGCCAGCAAATACAAGAGAATCATGTGCACTTTATTAGCAATGCTCATGAGAATTGCCCTGAGCGCTGCATGATCCAAGCTTCTCTCAGAGAGAGAGAGAGAGAGAGAGAGAGAGAGAGAGAGAGAGAGACCAAAAAGTGCCTTGCAGGACTCTGGGAGTGGTGTTTGGTTTTTTTTTTTTTTTTAAGGCATGGAAATTGTGGGCTGTGCAAAAGTATAATCGGATGGAGAAAATGGCATGGGGGGAATTTGACCATGGTGAGTATGGGCAGAGCTAACACAAGCTCTCAAGTATATGTGGGCTGGAACAATGTACAGACTTCAACAGCTGTATGCCAGCTTAACTTGCATTGACTGAACTGTGCAGTGTAGACGTGTCCTGACCAAAAAATGAAAGGAAGTAAGTATTATTCCCATTTTTTAGATGATGATCTGAGGCAAAGAGGTTAGGTGGCTTTCCCAAGGTCACCAAAGGAAGTGTGTGGCATGGCTGGGGGTTGAACCCAGATCATCTGAATCTGAGGCCTGTTCTACTTAGGTTGGCCTAGCTATGTCACTCAGGCGTAAAAAACTTACTCTTGAGAGATGTAGTTAAGCTGACCTTAAGCCCCAGTATAGACACCGCTGGGTTGATAGAAGAAGTCTTCCCTCCCAAGAGCTACTGACTCTTGAGGGAGTGGAATAACTACAGTGACAGAAAAGCATCTCCACTATGGTGCTACAGCTCCATAGCTGTGCCATTGTAGAATCTGTAATGTAGACAAGCCTAAGCCTAAGGCCTTGTCTACACTGCCACTTACAGCGCTGAAACTTCCTTCACTCGGGGGGGGGGGGGTGAAAAAACACCCTCCTGAGCAATGCAAGTTTCAGTGCTGTAAAGTGGCAGTGTAGATGGTGCTACAGTGCTGGTAGTTTTTCCCCTCACTGAGGTGTGTTGTGTGTGTTTTTTCACAATGCTGGGAGAGCTCTCCCCCAGCACTGGAGCTGCGACTACACAGCCGCATTAAAGCACTGCCGCGGCAGAGCTTTAATGTCAGCTGTGTAGACATACCCTTAGTCTGTTAGGCCCCAATGAGGCTTTCTTACAATGGATGTTCAGCGATCACCCCATTTACAGCATCAAGACAACAGTTTTGGACCTTGGCTTGTCAGGTGAATGGTGATTTTAGGCAGCTTGGTTTAACATTCTGTTAATCATGGCAGTTTCCATAGACCCACCCTACACATGCTCCAGGCTAAGGGTTTTAATACTTTTTAGCCTTCTGTTGTGGATATGACCAAAGTACGATAGAAATGTTTTAGCCTAAAGCACTTTTAAACCATGCTTAAAAACACTTGACATCGCATAGTTTTATTGTGAGAGTAGGTGTCACTGTTGGCCTTATCTATGCTGGATAAAGTTATTAGCCTCCAGCACTCCTAAGATCAGCTTTTCTGCAACTACTTTAAAAGGCGTGCTTTATACCATTTATGCCATGCTGCAAACCAGGCTGACTCACTTTGTGCTTGCGGTGCCAGTGTAAGTGAGAAGTGCTGATGAACTAGCTTGCACAAATTAATCAGTCCTGCCATTGTCCTACAACGGGCATTGTGCTTGCACTGTTTTTACTCTGCTGCTCTGTATGTGCACCTCAGAATAGCCAATGGCTTGGTGGTTCCGGCACTCGGGCTGGGGAAGAAACCCAGGTTCAAGTCCTTGCTCTGAATCAGGCACAGCAGCGACCCGCACGTGGGGGTGTCTCGTATCTTAGGTAAATGCCCTGGGAATAATCCCTGACCAGCTCTTCTGCCTTGTATAATTTGCCAGTATATATGATCCCACGGTGAATGTAGTTCTGTTCTGCAGTGATGGCTTAATTCAGCTTGTTTATTCACGCCCCCCTTTTGCCTGTGGCTCACTGTCTCCATTCCTCCATCGGGCATTTTCCACCAGTATATTTATTTCTGTGTACGTGCTCTCTCTGGCATCGTTCCCTGCTGGAGCTGCCTCACTACTCGTTACAGACTCCCTGAAGCCAGCTTGAAAACTGTTCTGCATTTTTTAATAAAAGCCTTTGAACGCTTGGCTCTATTAATAAACTACCAAAACCTGACCTCAAAATGGTCATTCCAGCCAGACTAAGAGCAAAATTGTATCTCCGGCATCGACAGATGACAGCTGAGAGATTTGCCTTGCTAATGTTCATATACTGAAGAGAAAACTGTAATAGATTGGGTTAGTTTGAAAGTTTTTTTTACATAAAATGATGTGGTGACTCCAAGTCTAGTTCTCAGAACACAGCTGTCCCCGTTATAAAATGACTGTCATGTTCAGCACTTACTGGCACTCTATGGCAGTGTCTGCAGAGACCAGGATTTAATGGACATGGGCTGACCCTCATTCGCTTTCCTATAAAGTGGTTCTTCCAGATGGGGGTAGGAACATGTTGGTGTGATTGGGTGGGAATCTGCCAAGCTGTTCATTTGAAAAAGAAGAACGTCTAACACCTTTCACAAGCATTTCAATGAAAAAAAATCTCAGTAATACAAACCTTTTAACAATCAGCCTTGTTCAGTCTCTTTGCAACTCTTATTATTTAAAAAAAATAACTCCAGATTGGAGCTGGTCAGGAATTTGCAGACAGAAAATCCCCTATCTCCAGGGCCAGAGAGGCTGACAACCCCCTACTTTCCAGTTCCCATAGTTGGGAGATGAAGAAGGAGAGGGGTGCTGAGCAGCCAGTTCTCTCGGCTTTTCCAGCAGTCAGGGTCTTAGGGTAGGTCTATACTTACCCGCCGGGTTGACGCGGAGAGTTCGACTTCTCGGAGTTCGAACTATCGTGTCTAATCTAGATGCGATAGTTCGAAATCTGGACGCGCTCCCGTCGACTCCGGAACTCCACCACCACGAACGGCGGTGGCGGAGTCGACGGGGGAGCCGCGGACTTCGATCCCGCGGCGTCAGGATGGGTAAGTCAGTCGAACTAAGATAGTTCGACTTCAGCTACGCTATTCACGTAGCTGAAGTCGCGTACCTTAGTTCGACACCCCCCCCCAGTGTAGACCAGGCCTTAGCAATTGACAGAAAATGAAATTGACAAGAGCCTTCTGGGTGGACAACCAGGAAGCCAAAAATTTCCATTTTGGTTCTTCTGGAATGGAATTTTTCTGGAAATCCTTTTCCCAAGAAAAATTTCATGGGACAAAAAGTTTGACTCTTCATCCTGGTTTGGGATAATCTCCCCCCCAAAACATGAAATTTTGCATGGAGGAGGGATTTCCATTTTCTGTTTGGTTCCATGATTTTGGTTTAGTACTTGTATAGCAGGTACATATCTGTATAGCAGGAACTGTGCCCAAGGGCTATCACTCAAGACAGACACATACCTGGGAAGGAATTCTGCAGTTTGGCGATCCCTCTCATTGGGTTCTGCCTGGATCTATAGGCATCATGATGGCTGGCTGCCCATGTCTAATAATACCTTTTAACATAATCATATTTTTAAAGTCAAATCACTGGTTTATCACTTGTAAATTATGAGCTGATTTTCAACGTTGTATCTGAAGTAATAATAATATGAAAGCAAAGCTCCACCTCCTCTATTAAATGCAAATGTTAGAGTCCATACAGTTGGCAAACACAAAGCTAATTAGTTGCAGATGACTGCATTTATAAAAACAATAAACTGCTATTACTGTATTTTAAACTTGGTCTCAGTTAAGTAGTTCTTTACCCCTCATGTAGTAACATGAGACATTTTTCCTTCCCTCTGCAAAAATTCTTGATCTTTCTGGGGAAACTTTGCCTGACATGCATTTTGGGGCTTCTGTGGTATAGCAGTACTGCCAGTGGTTGCTAATGTAAAGTCCAACATTTTATTCTCTGGATAGTAACCGGGTTCTTTCCACGGCCCGTACTCTTTTTATAAAGCTTCCTGTTCAAGCCAACAGTGGTGGTCACTTTAGCCACCACCCTTTTCTTGATTGATGGACTCACTCAGAGCAACAAGGATCTTATAGCTTTGGTTTTGTTCTTCAGCAGACTTTTCAGACAGTGCAATCTGCCACAACATGAATGGTGCTTGTGTTGGTAATGTGCTAATATGTATATGTGCCATTGACATTTATCAGATAGAATCAGAACTCATCAGTAGTCATAGGTACTATACTGCTGACTACTATCGGAGATTTTCCTTTTAGCTGAAGGGATAGAAGCCTATACATCTGAGGAGCTCCATCTTTGGCAGTATAGTGACAACTCTGAAGAGCTTGGTGGCCATGGTTTTGTTGCAATATAAATAAAACCCAACTATTTACTGATATTTGTATTGAAGCATCATCTAAGGGCCCCAATCAGGACTGGGGTTGCACTATGCTGGATGCTGCAAAAACTCATAAGAAGTCACAGTCCCTGCCCCAAAGAGTTTACAGTCTAGTTTAAGAAAAGATGCAACAAATGATTGCAATAAGCAATAGGAGACAGGGAAAACAAAAGGAATAAGATCATACAGTATCTCTGTACTAGGCTAGTTTGTGTTCACAAGTTATGTTGATGGTTCCAAATCATGTAAAAGTTGCATTTAACTGAGATTTTATGTTTAAAGGCAAAGCTAATTGGGATGCATTTCTCTGCACATGAATGCTAATAATTCCATATCTTTGAACAATAGATAATCTTTTCCCCTTTTCTTTTCTGTCCTGGGGACCTTTTAATCTGTCTCTGCTTCATTGACCCAGGTACCTATTTCACACCTGTGTGATTCTTCCCTGAGGCTTTGCATAACTGTGTAGAACTTCAGAGTAATTAATGCTCATTTTTGTTTCAGACAAGGCAGTTTATTCTTTAATTAACAGTGGCTTTATTGTTGCTTTAACACTTGCACATAGCATTGTACAGGGCCGCCCAGAGGATTCAGGGGACCTGGGGTCTTTGGCGGCAGGGGGCCCCCGCCTCCAAATTGCCGCCAAAGACCTGGCACTTTGGTGACGGGTCCTGGAGCTATAATATTGTTTGTGCTGATTTTGTTAGAGACACTAAATACAGTTTTATTGAATCCATGGTTAGTTATGCTGTAACAGATTAATCTTATTTTGCTTTATCATCTAAGATTTTAAACTCATCTGAAAGGAAAAAATATGAATGGCTCTTTGACAATGATACAACAGTTTTTGGTCTGCTACCCACACAAATGTTGCATTGTACTATTGTACTGGGTTTTATTTTTGGTATCATAATTGCACTCTGCCTACTATCTGGCTGCGGAAGAATCCTTGTCTTTTGGGGTATGTGCTGACAGTGAGTTTGTGTTTTGTTATTATCTACTGTTCAAGAAATACATTATCACTGTCTCACCCGTTCTTAGCCTCCTCTCTCCCTGCTCCCACACACACACTCTATAACATTCCCCCGTCTCTGTTTGGAAACCCTCAGCAATGGTGATAAGCTGTTGCTTTTTATCAATCCGATATTGTTGGATGGGAGTAATTAATTCAGAATGTATGCCATTTGTGTTTATTTTTGGACTTCGCAAGAGTTGATGGCTGCATAGCTTTTTACTGTGACGGTAACATCATAGTGACATATCTGAGGAGTATAGAAATAATTATGTATTTATAACCAGCAAAGAGAAAATCAGCAAAAGAGCAAGGCTCCCTTGATTGTTTGGGAGCGCTGGAAATAATTGCAGGTGAGAGAAGAGAAAAGGAAGAAGTAACCAGAATGAGGAATTGGCTTTTGTTCGGTGATGACTTTAAGAAGCCATGTTGCTGCCCTACTTTTTGTGTTCAGTCATTGATCCTTGCTAGTAGCAGAAAAGTCCTTTGTAAAGGGTAATATCAGCATTATGTATTTCAAGATACATTTTCACTGCCTGGATGAATTATCTCAGAAAAACGGAGGCACTTACCTTAACCCACAAACTAAGTATACTAAGGCTTTTTTTAAAAATTGAACTTTTCAAAGTGTCCTTTTCTGGAGGTTGTCGAGCTTCAGTGAGGGTTGAGGGCACTCAGCAGCTTTCAACATTAGGCCCATTGGGAAGAAGTCATGCTCTGAATAAGGGTGTTACTAACATAGTTCTAATGTAGTGTCAACATAGTATTTAGACTCCAGTTCTGTAAAATACGTAAGCATGTTCTTAAGCTTATTTTTATTCATCAAAGTGCCTAAGTCAGCAGGAATTAGCACATGTTAAATTTAATCATGTCCTTTGATTAATAGAGGTGTTTTGCTGATGTGGGGACTTAATAGAAAATCAAGAGTGGTTGGGGTGGGGGGGCAGGGAAGAGTAACATGGGCGAATTTGGTTAAGATGAAAAGCATGCAGAACCCTGGATTGTTCTGACAATGTTAATTTTCAATGGCTTTGCAGTGTGTGTTTTCATTTATGAAGCCATGTTTTAACTTAACAAATAAAACAAGTGTATAAATCATTTAATAATAGTAATATAGGATTTATCAGACATGGATAATTTATTTCATAATGAGGCACTAGGAATTTTCTCTTGGGCATGTCTGACTATTTTGCACTGTAAATTCTCTATATGTGAATTAGCGACCTGATGCAAACCTTTTCTACACTATGCGCCACTTAACATAAGAACATAAGAATGGCCATACTGGGTCAGACCAAAGGTCCATCTAGCCCAGTATCTGTCTACCAACAGTGGCCAATGCCAGGTGCTCCAGAGGGAGTGAACCTAACAGGCAATGATCAAGTGATCTCTCTCCTGCCATCCATCTCCATCCTCTGACTAACAGAGGCTAGTGACACCATTCTTACCCATCCTGGCTAATAGCCATTTATAGACTTAGCCACCATGAATTTATCCAGTTCCCTTTTAAACATTGTTATAGTCCTAGCCTTCACAACCTCCTCAGGTAAGGAGTTCCACAAGTTGACTGTGCTATGAAGAAGAACTTCCTTTTATTTGTTTTAAACCTGCTGCCTATTAATTTCATTTGGTGACCCCTAGTTCTTGTATTATGGGGATAAGTAAATAACTTTTCCTTATCCACTTTCTCAACATCACTCATAATTTTATATACCTCTATCATATCCCCCCTTAATCTCCTCTTTTCCAAGCTGAAGAGACCTAGCCTCTTTAATCTTTCCTCATATGGGACCCTCTCCAAACCCTTAATCATTTTAGTTGCCCTTTTCTGAACCTTTTCTAGTGCTAGAATATCTTTTTTTGAGGTGAGGAGACCACATCTGTACACAGTATTCAAGATGTGGGCGTACCATGGATTTATACAAGGGCAAGAATATATTCTCAGTCTTATTCTCTATCCCCTTTTTAATGATTCCTAACATCCTGTTTGCTTTTTTGACCGCCTCTGCACTCTTCAGAGAACTATCCACGATGACTCCAAGATCTTTTTCCTGACTAGTTGTAGCTAAATTAGCCCCCATCATATTGTATGTATAGTTGGGGGTATTTTTTCCAATGTGCATTACTTTACATTTATCCACATTAAATTTAATTTGCCATTTTGTTGCCCAATCACTTAGTTTTGTGAGATCTTTTTGAAGTTCTTCACAATCTGCTTTGGTCTTAACTATCTTGAGTAGTTTAGTGTCATCTGCAAACTTTGCCATCTCACTGTTTACCCCTTTCTCCAGATCATTTATGAATAAATTGAATAGGATTGGTCCTAGGACTGACCCTTGGGGAACACCACTAGTTACCCCTCTACATTCTGAGAATTTACCATTAATTCCTACCCTTTGTTCCCTGTCTTCTAACCAGTTCTCAATCCATGAAAGGCCCTTCCCTTTTATCCCATGACAGCTTAATTTACGTAAGAGCCTTTGGTGAGGGACCTTGTCAAAGGCTTTCTGGAAATCTAAGTACACTATGTCCACTGGATTCCCCTTGTCCACATGTTTGTTGACCCCTTCAAAGAACTCTAATAGATTAGTAAGACACGATTTCCCTTTACAGAAATCATGTTGACTATTGCTCAACAGTTTGTTTTTCTATGTGTCTGACAATTTTATTCTTAACTATTGTTTCGACTAATTTGCCCGGTACCGACGTTAGACTTACCGGTCTGTAATTGCCAGGATCACCTCTAGAGCCCTTTTTAAATATTGGCGTTACATTAGCTATCTTCCAGTCATTGGGTACCGAAGCCGATTTAAAGGACAGGTTACAAACCTTAGTTAATAGATCCGCAACTTCACATTTGAGTTCTTTCAGAACTCTTGGGTGAATGCCATCGGGTCCCGGTGACTTGTTAATGTTGAGTTTATCAATTAATTCCAAAACCTCCTCTAGTGACACTTCAATCTGTGACAGTTCCTCAGATTTGTCACCTACAAAAGCCAACTCAGGTTTGGGAATCTCCCTAACATCCTCAGCCGTGAAGACTGAAGCAAAGAATCCATTTAGTTTCTCCGCAATGACTTTATCGTCTTTAAGCGCTCCTTTTGTATTTCGATTGTCAAGGTGCCCCACTGGTTGTTTAGCAGACTTCCTGCTTCTGATGTAATTAAAAAACATTTTGTTATTACCTTTGGAGTTTTTGGCTAGCCGTTCTTCAAACTCGTCTTTGGCTTTTCTTATTACACTCTTGCACTTAATTTGGCAGTGTTTATGCTCCTGAAGATCATTATGCCATATGATGTCACCAGAGGTAATTTTCTCCAAGATATTCTATGAAATTTCATAGCTGTCCTATGACTTAGAGTCCCGATGATTGGCCATTCTCAAGATATCCATTCTCTAATTGTTAGAGACTTTTCTTTAATAATCTTACAGCTGGAGAATTCCCTTTTCCAGACTAGCAGATCAAAGGCAGACCAATTCTGAAATATTTGTTTTAGCTAGTATTATCTTGCAAGCATGACCTTTTTTCTTTCTTAACAATGCTCTGTTGAGAGGCTTTAATCTGTTCTAGAGGGCAGCAGCTGCCCATAACCCTAGTGCCACTAAGAAATCTGAAGTTGAATTATTTAGTGTGTTACTCTTTTTCTTCCTCAACTGAAAACTCTGCAGTCTCCATCTTGAATTTTTCTGTTGCTAATTAGACAACATTGATCCAAACACCTTGAGTAAAATATTCTTTAGTTGGCAGATGTCCTGTGCTCAACACATAGTTCCCTTTCAACTTGATGCAGATTTTGGGTGACTGCACTTAGGCCTGGTCTACACTGGGGGCGACTAAGATACGAGAATAGCAAAGCTGAAGTTGATGTATCATAGATCAACTTCTCGACTGCCGCCGCTCCCCCGTCGACTCCGCTTCCACCTCTCGCCGTGGTGGAGTACAGGAGTCGATGGCAGAGCAATTGGAGTTTGATTTATCGCATCTACTCTAGACACGATAAATCGATCCCCAATAGATCGATCACTACCCACCGATCCGGCAGGTAGTGTAGACGTACACTTAATGTTTCCCATCTGTCTTCCTATAATATCTTTGCTTTTTCTTCTCTCTTTTAATTACCACTAGGGTGAAGTATTCTTGATATTAATACTAATACATTGCACTTATAAAGCCCTGTCATCGGCAGATCTCAAGACACTTCATAAAGAGGGATGAGTATTACTCTCATGTTACTGATGAAGCATAATGAGGTTAAGTGATTCGTTCGTGGTCACATAGCGAGTAGAAGAGAACTCTTTCTCTTGAATCTGACGCTCACTGTAACTACATTTTGAAAAAAGATCAGTGCCCTTTATGACCTTGATTTTATGGTAAGCTCATGGACTTAGTTACTACATAAAACTCGTTGATGTCATATGATGGTCATACAATATCTAGCCTGTGTATATATAGCAAATCAAATGGCATCATAATTTCATTATGGTTGGCAAAACATCTATCCATGTATCTATCTGTCTTTCATTGTTTACATTACACACATTGTACTGCTTTCACTATACCAGTGTGGTGAAAGCGGTACAACATCCTCCCCCAGCCTGTTCAAATGTGATTAGATGGTGTGGGCTTATTCCTGTAAAGTTGGCAGAATAAGCAATACCAGCATAAGACACTTTTGTACTGGTAGAGTTTTTTCCATACTACAGTTGTACTCTGTTTTTCAGTTAAAAATCACACCTCTATCTGCAATAATTAAATGGGAGACAAACTGAGAGTAACAGTTTTTATACTGCTGCCCATTGTTGTACTATCTGGGTGCCTTCCGTGTGAGAAAGTCCCCAATGGACTTCATGCAGTCTCTGCCACTTCTCCCTTGTCAGGGTAGAAAACTCTGATCAAGGTAACATTTTGTTTGTATTAATTTTCTGTTTTAAAACTATAGTGTCACTTGACTTCTAGCTAGTGTTTTATTCCTTGCAATGCGCCTTTCTCAGAGGGGTAGGAAAATGAAATAATTCCTTCAAACAGAAATAAAGATATAAAAAAAGAAGATGCTTTCATAAGTAAATTGCTGTTTTCTAAAATCTCTTTAGAAGCAGGGATCACAGTTGTTTTTTAAGGATGTTTATCTTTAAATTATCTAAAGCCAGTAACACCAACTTATTTGAGTGAGACCTGTTGAGCTGAGATGAGAGGAAAAATTAAACAGGAAGTAGAGTTATTATTAGATTCTGGGATCTCAGTGGCTTAACAATGTTTACTACTTGACTTGCTATAGAACTAGTTTTCAGAGACTGAACGAGCATTTAGAATTTAAAAAAAAAATAGCTGAGACAACTTCATAAGTGAATATTAACAAGCTAATGCACTACATGTTCTAGTAAAGTGTTTAGTGCTTGTATGCTGCATTTTAAAAAAAATTTCCTCTGTATTTTGCAGCTACTCTGAAATAAGTGTTGTTTTTAAAAACTATTTTTAAAACCGCTAGATATTTTTTTTAAAAAAGTAAATTTGATAAACAATGTTATTTTAGAACATTGAGCTTAAAAAGCAAATTAAAAAATATATAGTTTTGGTAATCAATAGCAACTTTTTGGTACTACACCTCTACCTCGATATAACTCTGTCCTCGGGAGCCAAAAAAATCTTACCGTGTTATAGGTGAAACTGCGCTATATCAAACTTGCTTTGATCCACCAGAGTGCGCAGCCCTGCACCCTCCCCTGAGCGCTGCTTTACCACGTTATATCCAAATTCATGTTATATTGGGTAGTGTTATATTGAGATAGAGGTGTATTTTATAAGTGTCAGATAAAACATACTCCTAAGTGGTTTAGCTTTGTTTTGGTTTAGCTCCTGAACTGTCTTGGTCCAGGGAGTCAAATGGGTCTTTAGTACATATTTATAATGATGGTTTCCGAAGTATTCTCCATTTAATTTCAAAAGCATATGAAGTTTTTAATATCAGAAAGTTGCAAAGGGAAGATAAAATAATGTGTAACTAGTAATCACCCCTCATTCAAAACTACTGAATAACTTGTGATATTTGTAATCTTGCAAATTGTCTAAAATCCAATAATTGAGGAACATTTAAAAAAAGTAATTTTCTTCAATATTTTTCGTAGTGGTGCATCTAACTGAAAATTCTGGGTTAGTAATGGCTTTCAGAGGATCAGTTCTGACTAGATTTTTCACCAGCATTCAGTTTTTGCCTTCTTCTAAAACATTAACTTTCAAATACAAGATACTGATATAGATGGAGCCATACGTTCAGTATTGGTATGGCAATTCCCATATTCCTAAGTAGCTGTCTGTTCCCTTTTAGTAGCATTTGCATTATCAGTACTTGTTTTGGCTATTTCCCGAAGATCAAGAGGTCTGTTTTTCCCACCTATCCATTGATACATTGAAAGTTTTCAAATTAATGTAAATCCTCCATGTGTAAATGGTAGAATATCCTTCCTAATACTTTGTATGATGATTTCTCTGTCTTTATAGGATCATGAAATCCAGTGTTATTTCAGTCTCAGTTTTTACCTGAAAGGATACATTTAAGGCCTTGTCTACACTGCCACTTAACAGTGCTGAAATGTTCTCGCTCAGGGATGTGAAAGAACACCCCCCTCCCCAAGTGCTGCAGGTTTCAATGCTGTAAAGCGCCAGTGTAGACCGTGCACCAGCGTTGGGAGCTACTCCCCTCATGGGGGTGGGTTTTTTACAGCCCTGGGAGAGCTCTCTTCCAGCACTGGTGCCTCGACTACACAGCCACGTTAAAGCGCTGCCAAGCTAGTGAAGGCATACCCAAATTAAAGGGGTTTACAGCCTTCCAGCCAGTGTAGGCCTACTACTTAGAGTTATCTCGGACACAAACCACTGTGTTTTACCTAACTCCCTTTAAATTTAAACTTTCAGAATGTTCCCTCCAATGGATTTTAAACCCCACAGTTTTTAAACATGTCTCCTTAGATGATGATCTTTAATTCTAAGTAGAAGCGATGTAGCTATTTAGCTGATACATTTTATAAATAGAACAACATAGCTATTAACTTTAAAAAAAAAATTCAATTCAGTGTTTTTAGTTGGAAATGAAACAAATTGACTAAGCCAGTTACTCTTTTAGAAAGAGTAGTAAATCTTTAAGTTTAAATATCACTCTTTTTGTCAACTACTTTGCTTTATTTGAGAAGTCTTTACAAAAGAATATTAAATCAAAATAAAGGCTGCTAATTTACCTACCCTGTTCTATGCTTGGACAGTGCCTAGCACAAAGGGGTCCTGGTCTGTGACTGGCAGCCCGAGGTGCTCTGCCACTGCAAATAATAATCTAACTTATTGGTTCCTTTTCCTCCCTAATTTGAAATGTACCATATTTTTCCAACTGTTTTTACATCTATAACAAACCTATATATTGTACAATACATTAATTTCATATGTTGTTTTTTTCTTCTCTAGATTGTTCCCCTGAGTGAGTGAAGACCAGAATGAATGGACATATTTCAAATACCCCTCCTAGTGTATATGGAAGTTACTCTTCTCAAATAAAGTAAGTCTCTTCCCTCACTCTCTGTTACCTGCCACCTGCATACCCCCAAAAAAGTTTTATATTTTTTCCATTTGTATTTAAGTTTCAGATGTTGAGAGTAGTAATAATCAAAATCTTGAAAAGTTTTTTTTAATTTGTCTCCTGAAAAAAATGCCGAGTTTCTGTAAGGGAAGTTTCAGTTTCTGTATTACGTAATCAAAGTGACAAATGACATCTGTGTATATCATTTTTCGATTAGTATTAGTGATTATAATTTTAAATCTGTATTGTTGAATAATCTCTTCAGGCTGTCTGCAACATGGAGATACATCATAGTGGCAATAAGATATTTATTTTCTTAAAGCTGTCATACTACTTTGTCTAGAAAGTGAAATGGTTAAGTCGATGCTGAACCCAAGCGTTAGTTAATCTCATTTTTAATATCAGAGCCTATGTTTCTATGAAGATGGAATTTACATTATCAATACTTCCAATGTTGTTCGTTCTTTAAATTGAAGCCACATATAATTCATTCTTGTTTTTACATAGTGAGGACATTGCTTGCCCTTTCCTTTTAGCCTTGGGCAGTCAGATATTCTCCTTCCTCCCTCTCTCCCTCCCCCGTCTCTCTTTTATAATACAGAAGCAGTAGTAAGTTAAGCATAGAAGAAAAGGTAAAATCCCACCAAAATAAAAAAAAATCTGGTATTTATCAGGGTTTTTCTGAAAGATGTGCTCTAGTGCAAACAGAAATTGTTTTGGGGAAGTTCTATGACCTGTGTAACGCAGGAAGACAGACTATCTGATCACAGTGGTCCTTTCTGGCCTTCAAATCTATGAAATTATGAATCTATTTTATTATTTGTGCTGTGGTAGTACCTAGGAGCCCCAGTCACGGACCAGGACCCCATTGTGCTAGGCACTGTACCAACACAGAACAAAAAGATGATCCCTGCCCCCAAGAGCTTACAGTCTAAGTAGCTCATGTGTAGTTATGTATGTACATGAGGTGGGGTGTTCATTCACATGGCCCCTGCAGAAAGTACTGTTGTATACATATGTGGTATATGTATTTGAAAATGTTCACAAAGCTCAGATACTCTTTAGCAAAAAATACCAAATCAATTTATAAATAGACTAACCACACATCTTTTCTTCTAGTGGATATGGTTCGCCAACGTTTGCTCAGGCGGAGAGGGAACAAAGTTCGAAAGCAAGTGCAAAGGCTATTTATGGTAAGCCTTGCTTAATGGATACTGAATCTGTCATTTAAACAGTAACTTTTTAAGTGTTGCAAAAATATATGCAATTACAAATTTCAAATAAATATCTGAGTTAACTTATTCTTTAGCACGGTTAGTTTTTTGTTCTTAATATAAAGTAGGCTTCTAACTGCTTACCTTTAACAAGTCACCATTCTTACAGTATTTATTGCAATAATGAGTTGAAGAATAGTCTTGTGGCCCAGACACATCAGAGGGAATCAGGAGATCTGGAGCCTATTCCCAGCTGTGCTATAAACGTTGTGTTGGCCACTTAACCTTTCTGTTTCTCAGTTTCCCCATTTACAAAAAGGAAAGAATATGGATCTGCTTTTCAGAGGTGGTGGTAGGAATAATTAGTTACTGCTTGGAAAGGTCTTTCTATTCTTTGGATGGAAGATGCTGAAGAAAAGTGTTAGTTCCAAGAAATAGTAATAACTACCGTGGGGTATATAAAGAAACGAAACTATGTCAAGGTTAACAGACTCAACATCTGCCTCCTTTGGATTGTGGTTAGGGTTGGGGGCTGGGAGTCTGGACCGTGGGATTGTATTCCCTGAGCTTTGTAACTCTGAACAAGTAAACTAGTCTTTCTATGTCTTGTTTTTTTTCCCATCTGTATGTTAAGTAGAAAACTCTCTGCCAAGAACTGCCTGATCCCTAAAGCAGTATATATTTCAGGGCACTGGCATTGCCTACCCTAAATAAATGTTTTCTTTCAAGAAAAAAGAGATGAATTTTTACAGCTGCTAATAAGCAATCCTAGATCATTATACCTTTTGCATTGTTCTGTAAGGCACTGGTGTTGAATATGTTTGACTGCTGTGTTCTACTTAAAGAAGTTTATTCTTTGTTAATAAATGGATCAATGGTAAACCAGTATGGAGACCTGAGGAAGCATAACCAAGAGTGGAATGAAAAAATGAACAGCTTTTAACAGAGTGCTTTCTTATTAACTTGGGAAGATCTCTTTCAGGCTTTCTCACATGACCCCTGTTATCCATCTCCATTGTCAAACCCACAGTGTGTGAGAATAAAACGTATTTGTAGGCAATGCTGCGTAGACACGTCCTTCCATAGCAAGCTGGTCACTTCCATCTTTGACCCCATGGGGTAACAGAAAAGTCAAAGACCAACCAGAATTGGTTTCTTTATTCAAAAAGCCAGGAATACTTTCTACTTTCTAAAGAGCTATGACAACTCTGTGCTATACCTGGGTACCTGTTATGCCATGCTACGCAGTGCTACTTACATATTTCCAAGGTGACTATCACTTTCGTATCTAAGTGCCCCCTTAACTTGGTGGTGTTATACACAATTTGTCTATAGTTCTCCTTATGTGCTAAGGGTGGTGTGGAGGTGGTTGTCTACAATTGACCTCACTGTTTGGATTTCAGGGTGTGAAGTCTTGCCCTAGCCCTTTGAATTTCCTATTACTCTTTCAGGAAAGTAAAATCAAAACATACTAGCTACATAACTAATTTAGACCAATTCTGAAAAATGTTTAGGGATATAGTTTTTCTGAGAGACACTATTCAATTGCTTGGTACTATATACTGAGAAAAAAAATCTCTATTGCATACTGTTTAACTTAGCC
The DNA here is from genome assembly GCF_016161935.1 of Mauremys reevesii. Classification (NCBI taxonomy): domain Eukaryota; kingdom Metazoa; phylum Chordata; order Testudines; family Geoemydidae; genus Mauremys; species Mauremys reevesii. The sequence goes on from NC_052623.1 coordinate 247,022,497, forward strand.
CTGAAAAGAGCCCTATGGTATTGATAATATAGGGTTTTCTTCCAGCTCTCTGTTTCTACACATGAATCATAGAAACATTTTTCCTATAAAATGTTAGAATGTTGGCTACCAGGTAAATGGAGAAGGAGCCATTTATAGTTATTCCTGTCTCGTGTCTATAGGGTTAAGCACAGTTCCATTACCCAGAATCAGTTCAGATGCTGTGTTTCATGTACTAGTGTAAGCATAAGATTTAAAATACCCAATGAAGTGGGTATTCACCCACGAAAGCTCATGCTCCAATACGTCTGTTAGTCTATAAGGTGCCACAGGACTCTTTGCTGCTTTTACAGATCCAGACTAACACGACTACCCCTCTGATACTTGACAAAATACTTAAGCTCTTTTCTTACCCCAGGATTAGATCATGGCAGGGCCATCACATCTCCCTCTAGCCTCCATAGGCAGATGGATAATTTGATTGTTTCATGTGCCTCTCTCAGATGTCACCATAACAAGGGACTTTTTGCCTGTTACATTCTAAATGTAGAATTAAATGTACTATTTAAATGTTGAGTAGAGGTACAATGATCTCAACATTGTGTAAAAATTAAAACCAGTGTCTCTTAACTTGTTTTGATGTCCAGAAGTAGGTTTGAGGAAGACCAGTTGAAAGTTTCTGGGTAAAGATAAAAGGGGGAAAAATAGAGGTGACCTCATGGTAGGAGTCTACTACAGATGACCAGATTAGGAAGAGAGGAGGAGGATATGGCATTTCTAGAACAACAAAAATATCCAAAACACAAGCTCTGGTAGTCCATGGGGGACTTTAACTACTCTGATATCTGTTGAGAAAATAATACAGCAAAATAAAAATTTTCCAACAAGTTCTTGGAAAATATTATGGACAACTTTTTGTTTTAGAAAGAACCAGCGGACAGCCATTTCAGACTTGGTTCTGACCAATAGGGAGGAATTGCTAGTGAGTCTGTAGGTGGAAGGCAATTTTAAGTGAAAGTCATCATGAAATGATAAATTCCATAATTCTAGGGAAAGGAAGGAGTCAGAACAGCAGAATAAGGACAATGGACGTCCAAAACAAACTTCAACAAACTCAGAACTTATAGGTAATCTCCAAGGGAAGAAAATCTAAGGGATAAAGAAGTTCAGGAGAGCTTCAATAAAACAGTATTAAAGGTAGAACAGCAAACTGTTATGTTGTGAAGGAAAGATAGGAAGAGGACAGTATGTCTCCAGCAGAGCTCTTTAATGACCTGAAAATCCAAAAGGAATCCTACAAAGAATAGAAACATGGGCAAATCGTGAAGGAGGAGAACAAAAAATAGTAGAAGCATGCAGGACAAAATCAGAAAGGCCTAAGGGACAAATGAGTTACACCTGGCATAAAAGGCAATAAGAGGAGGTTATTTAAGTACATTAGGGATGTAGGAGAAAGGACGTGCCGGTCCTCTATTCAGTATGGCAGGAGAGAGAACTGGTGGCATCAAAAAGGCTGAGATGTTTAATACTTGTTTTGCATCAGTCTTCACTAAAAGGGTTAATGGTGACCAGATACTCAACACAACATTAACAAGGGGGAAGGAATGCAAGCCAAAATATTGAAAGAACAGGCTAAAGAATATTTACCTAAGTTGACAGGAATGAGACTTTGGTCAATATGATATCGGAGTATGTGTCTGTGTTTGAGGACAAACTCAAAGAAAACTGAAGTTAAATGTAAGTAGGGAAGGTGGAAGAAGAGCTGTTGATTGAAGTTGCAGGAGAGAAGCTGAATCAGAAGAAAAAGTGTGTACACTAGGGAAGTACACTTACATAGGAGAGAGATCTGGATAGTCGAGAAGAACCATCCAGTGTGGCTGGGCAGCAGTGAAAAATGTGACAGGAGTATTGTGGGACTGGCAATTAAATAACAAAATTGAAGGAGAAGCATATGCTGCATGTGTTTATCCCTGGCTGCTCTATGGTTTGAAAATGGAGGGTCTTACAGAGTTGAAAGAAAACAAGATACAGGTAACAGAAAATAATGTAGTGAGGAGAGTGATAGAGAAGTGGATGGGAGACAGTGTGTGCATGGAGGAAATTAGGGGGAAGATGAACTCTATGATAGGCTGCAGAGTGCACATTTCAGTTGGCTGATAAGAATGGAAGAAGAACGGCCAGCAAAGAGAGCCTGGGGAGAAAAGGACAACAAGAAAAAGGAAGTGGAAGCACAAGGATAGGATGGAAAGGCTCTGTTAAGGGATGTTTGAAGACAAAGGGACTGAAACTCCAAGATCTACAAACCCGTGCCAACAAGTGGAAGGGATGGTGTAGAATGTTGACATCTCCAATCTCACAAGCGGAAACAGGAAAAGGAGTCAAGAAGTGAAATGAAGTTGTATTCAAGTCATCAGGGCTTGATGAATTTCATCCTCGGGTATGTAAGGAACTAGCTGAAGCATTCTTGGAACAGTTAGCAATTATCTTAGAGAACTCTTGAAGTATGGGTGAGGTCCCAAAGGACTGGAGAAGGGCAAACATAGTACATGTCTTTAAAAAGAGGAACAGAGAGGACCTTGGGAATTATGGACCATTCAGCCTAACTTCCATACCTGGAAAAATACTGGAACTAATTATTAAACAATCAGTGTATAAGCACAAAGAGGATCATAGGATTATAAGGAATTGCCAGCATCAATTTGTCAAGAACAAGTCATTCCAAACCCCTAACTTCCTTCTTTGACAGGGTTACTGGCCTAGTGGATGAGGGGGAAGCTGAAGATGTGATTTATCTCAGTTTTAGTAAGGATTTTGACACAGCCCCTCATGATGTTCCTATAAGCAAACTAAGGAAATGTGGTCTAAGTGAAATTACTATAAGGAGGGTGCACAACTGGTTGAAAGACTGTTCTCAAAGAGTAGTTATCAATGGTTCAGTGTCAAACTGGAAGGACGTGTCTAGTGGGTTCTACGTGGGTCAGGGGTGGATTTGGTACCATTCAATATTTTCATTAATGATTGGATAATGGAGTGATCAGTGTGCTTATAAAATTCGAATGACACAAAGCTGGGAGGGCTTGCAAGCACTTTGGAAGATAGGATTAAAATTTAAAACGACCTTGAGAAATTCAAGAATATGTCTGAAATCAGCAAGGTGAAGCTCAATAGAGAGAGATGCAAAGCACTACAGTTGAGCATGAAAACTCAAATGCACAAATACAGATTGGGAAATAACTGGCTAGTGGTGGTACTGCTGAAAAAAATCTGGGATCACAAACTGAATATGCATCAACAATGTGGTACATTGTACAAAAAAGTTACCATGTTATCAATAGGAGTGTTGTATGTAAGACATGGGAAGCAATTGTCCTGTTTTGCTTGGCACTGGTGAGGGCTCAGCTGGAGTATTGTGTCCAATGGTTAAACTGGAGAGAGGAACAAAAATGATAAAAGATTGAGAAAAGCTGACCTATGAGGAAAGGTTAAAAAATCTGGATATATTTAGTCTTGAGAAAAGAAAACCAAGGGGGACCTATTAACTATCAAATATGTTAAGAGCTGTTATAAAGACGATAGTGATCAATGGTTCTTCATGTCCACTAAAGGTAGGACAAATAGTGATGGGCTTAATCTTCAGCTACAGAGATTTAGGTTAGTTATTAGGAAACCCTTTCTAACTATAAGGGTAGTTAAGTTCTGGAATAGGCTTCCAAGGGGAGCTGTGGAATCTCTGTCACTGGAGGTTTTTATCAACAGGTTAGATAGACAATCCCTGACAGGTGTTTAGGTTTAGTTGGTACAGGGAGCTGGTTGTGATGACTCCTTGAGGTCCCTTCTCAAGTCCTGCATTTTTATGCTGCTTTTAATGTAACTCAAGTACAGTTCCTGTTTGTTTTAATATTAAATTCCTTAGTGATCCTTTTTAAACAGGAATTTCTGCATCCTGTATGCATTCCTTGGACAAACAAATCACACCTAATTAGAACATTAGGAAGTAAGAAAGAAAACCCACTAAGAAAAATGTTGATCAAAGTTTTGTTTTATAGAACATTTTTTATGTGACTAGGACACAGCTTTACTCTTCTGGCTGTCTTCCCAGCTCTGTATTATCATCCGTTCATTTTAAACTAAGAAGTGTAGCAGAATCAGCATAATTATCTACAAATGTAGAATTTTTGTTCTTTGTCTTGAAGTGCTGTATCTTCCTGAGTTTTTATTTCAAACACAATAGGATAATTTCAGGTATGGAATTTTCATTTATGAAAAAATTAGAAACAATGTGGGTGGATTTGAGATTAGTGATGGACAGAAGAGGCTTTCATTTCTATATATTTTAGAATCCAGCCCAGATTAGTATCAATTGACAGTTATCATATAATTGCTATTTGGTGGCCTGTGCAGAATGAGTTGGTGATCTCAGTTCATTTTCAGCAGTATTAGAAACATCACAAAACTACAATTGGAGTTGCCAGGGGTGGAATGGATTTGAAGATTCAACTCTCCAACAGGACCTTAATAGAAAAAAGTTTGCTCTGTTAGCTGCCTATGCTTTATATGTTCTGGCTCTAGGACTGTCAGTCAGTTCCACCAAATATGTGTAAATTGGAGAAGAAATGGTAGCAATGCCTGAATTAAAAAATGCATCTGAAATCTCTCTTAAAAGCAATGTAGTTTATCTTATTATATTTTTAACATTTTTAGTAACTGTAGTACCATCTAGCTGCCTCCAGCATGTGTCTACAACAGTGGTTTTCAACCTGTGGTCCATGGACCCCAGAAGTCCCCAGACTGTCTAATTTCAAAAAGGGTCCTCACTTCCATTTGAATTTTTAGGGGGTCCTCAAACACTGTCCCTACAACATTCTCCCTTTCTTAATGTTAAGGAATTTTTAGCAGCGGGACAATGGGGAAAATTTACTCTTTTTGTTTCAGTGTTTCAGTTGCTTTTTGTAATTATCCCAGCATCAGCCTTTGTTCCTGGCTAGTCCCCTTGTTAGAAACAGCCACAGCCCTTTGCACTCACTGACCTGTTTTATGTCATAAAGGGAGAGGCTAAAAAATTGTTGTGGGTTCTCCTGAACATGCTCAGTAGCAATGTATCTGTTGCTTAAGCTTTATCATCTAGGAGGGCAAAATTTTCAAACGTGCCAATGTCCTATTTCCAGAAGTGATTTATGAGCCTAAATCTCATTGAGAGCCAGTGAGATTGTGTGCTCGCCTTTTTCAAATTTGTTGAGAGAATGGTGCTCAAACTTTCATGCATTGAAAATGTCAGCCCTGAAGTACCTAGATAGATTTGTGTCTGTTAATACCTAAAAGTTGTTTCTCTACAGTGGTCATTCTGAGAAAATTGACAGTTACCTTCGATACCATTATCTCAGTATTTACAATATTTCCTAGCCAGGCCTGATATTTAGCATTTGCAGCATTCCTTACATGTACAAAATACTGAGGAGATCTCTCTTTATCTAAGGCATTTGACATGTTTTTAAGTGTAATTGGCATGAATTAATTTCCTTCCATTGACTACATATTGGGCCCAGCATGGCAGTGGAAGCTTCTTCACACTATCTTACCAACTTGGCTCAATCTTGATATGAGGACTGTCTTCTCTGCATAGTTAACCTGAGTGATTGGCACATGAGTCTTAGCTTAGCCCAGGTGTGAACATCCCTACAGCAAAACCCTGCCCATGTTACTGTGTCCTCACTGGTTCTGCTCTTGCCTGTATGTGTCTGGGAGCAAAGCCCATGGTTCTTTGTGCTGAGACACTCAAGGATTCTTTCCCAGTCAGTTGAAGGAGAACTTGTCTGTTTTCAAGGGGGAACTATGGGAAAGGCATTGGAGGACTATCTGTACTTTTGTGGGGAGGTTTTTGGTCTGCATCCTCATTGCAAACCTAACCTATATTCCAAGCCTGGTCTTAAAGTTACCTCCAAACTGTGTCAAAGGTTTTGCAGTGTGGATAGTGGGGATGGGTGAAGTGGGGGTAACACTTGGGTAAGAGTATTTAACTGTCTAGTGAAGATATACCCATAAACGTGGCCACCTCTGTAGGGTAGTTCAGTCTCCATGACTATTTAGTCTTTTCTTTGTCTTTCATCTAAGACTATTAACAATTGTTCCAATTGTGAAGTGAGTTTAGATGGTATTTGTGATGTGACCACTTGTACGTTATCACTCGCGTTTACATGGCAATCAAATGGTAAGAACTTTTGATTACTACAGTCTTGGCCTTTTCTGTGTCAGTGACCTCTTCATTTTCAACTCCTTTCCTGCCTGGACCATTCAGTTCTCTTGAGAGCTGCCTTAGGATATATTTCTCCTTCGAGATGAGAGCTGTCAGGTAACTCATAGAAAAAATGCTCTACGCATTTTTAAAATTCCTGACCTTTGCCTCTGAAATGAACTTTAAACTCTTAATCTTTTCTGTTGAGATCTTAATCTTATCTATTGTTCTAAAGTTAGCTTCTCCGTCTGTCTCCTATGGAACTGCTTCTGGTTGTCACAAGAGCTCTGTGGCTTCGGTTTGGAGCCAATAGTGATGACGCACTGGGCTTTTGCCAGTGAGTGATGACAAAACAATGACATTCTTTTGCAAAACTGAGTTGATGGTGCACGATAAATTGTTTAAACATATCTTTCAGCACCGTGCCTAATAATGACATATACTTCCTTTTGGAGTCTAAAACTTCTAGCTTCTTCAGGACACTTCAGTAAGCCATGTGTTTTTATATTTAAAAAGCAGTAATTATAATTGTGCTGCTGCTTAGATGGTGGGGATTAAATTGCTTGAGAATTTTCATAGTTTTCAGTACTTAATTTAAAGCAAAGTCTGGAAGGCTTTTAAAATGTACACTGTATAATTACAAGCTCCAAGAAGTCACAACCAGGTCAAGGGATTCATAGAGCTAGGCATGCTACAGATATGATAAATGGCTTAATATTTATATTTATATTTGTTAAAAATGTGTGTGCATCTGTCTCTCAAACCATAATTGATCCAAAAGGCCCAATCAGCATAATCCTTTTGGCCCTGTCCCTTATCCAAAAGGGCAGAAACCATTCTGAATCTGTCTAGCATGCCTGTAGACACACACCAGGAGAGTTACATGCATGTGCAGTCCCAGCAGTGCACAGTTGTCGCAACCCCTGTTTTGGTTGCCACCAGGCCTATCTCCATGGCTGCAGCACAGATAGAATAGCCCCATTAGTGAAAATATTCCTGCCCCCCCCGCCAGTGCACCTGTACATCTGGGCACATCTCACCTTTCAATTCCCTGCCATTACAGGGGCCTTGGGCATTGGTAGTACCTTGGTCTCTTCTGTTCTCTACCTGTGGCACACAGTTTCCTGAGAACTGAAATATTTTGACCTAACTAAAGTCTTTGGGCATAATATAGGGGTATCTGGATGAAATTTGATGGTCTGTGGTAAACAGGAGGTCAGACTGATCCAATGGTTTCTTCTAGCCTTATACTCTATGAAACTGCGAAAAATAAGTGAAGGGTGCGGGACAATGCTTTTATTCTTTCTGTGCACCAGCCCATATGGAGAGAAAGACACATGCACCATATACAGATTGCCCTGGGGGACTGAATAAGTATTCCTAAGCAGTGGAACACTAGACATTGGGATTCTTGATTTCTGTTTCTGGCTCTGTGAGCTGAATGTTTCTGTATGGTTACAGAAAGCATAGCTAAATGTAACATCGCTCCTGTCTGGCTCATCTGTTGGAATGGAGCCTGGGACCTCTATATGTAAAAAATAAAAGAAGAGCCTTTACCACTTGAGCTAAAGAACATGTGTCTTAGTATGAAAGTAATAGAAGAATCATAGACATCATATGTGGTCTAGCCACTAGAGGATGACACAGAGCCACACTGTTAATGTGGGTGGCATAAGCACCTAATTTGTCATGTTCCTTCTGAAAGACTGTTTGGCAAAGTGGTTGAGACTTGATGGTTATATTAGAGTCCTGGGTTCTGTCCATAGCTCCTCCTGAAGGGACCTTGTGCAAGCTCTTGCTTGTCTTACCCATGAAACTGAGTGATAGCTACCCCCTAAAGAATGAAACTTTGGTTCATAATATTTTTGTGCCCTTCACAACTTACTAACAGCAGTCAGTAAGTGAGCTGGGACTAGAACTCTGAGTCTTTGAGCTTGCAGTTGAATGTACTTTTCACTGGGTTCCAGGCCAGAGTGTAGGGGAGTCCCTCCCTCTTTCTTGTTTGCTTCCCCAAAATGGTATGAAGGCTATACTTTTTCCCATCATCACATGATTGTCTGCAGCAGGGGCAAAAATCACAATAGATTCCAGAGAGCTGACAACATTAATGGAGTTTCCAAAGGCACAGATAACTGTAAACAAGTCCTCATCAGAGGAAGAATTACAGTCCCATCTTAATCTGTGTCCTTATGTGTATTTGAGAAGATAGTAGCAGACAGGGGTTGAGCTAGGCATTCAGACACTGTGGTGATCAATGTAGTATAAGCACCTGTCTAGATTAGAATAGTGAATCTCCTAGCCAGTCAGAGAGCCCCACACTATGAGTAAAGTGGTACAAAGACTTTACCTTACCTCATGATTTGATTTTTAGATCTATGCTGTTATAATTCTTTTGATTAGACTTCTTCAGTAGTGGAGCATAATTAGATTGACTTAAATCTGTGTTTCTTTTTCTTACCATCATCAAAAAGTTATTGTAGGTAGCTATTGTTTTAGGCATTTCAACTGTTTAAATTACCTGTGGTGGTGGTGCTAAACTACATTTCTACAAGCTTAGTGTTTTGGATATGAACGTGATTTGAAAACAAAGACTATCAGATTAAATAGAATAAACTCTCTGGTTTTGACACTTGTATTAATTCTATCTGGCTGTGCCCGTTGTGGAGCCTTAATAACTCTCTTCATGCGTGGAGGGAACTGATGAGCTGGACCTAGGAAACAAGATGATTACAATGGAGAGTGAAAGCATAAAGGGAAAAGTGTTAACTTTCATTAAATCAACAACTTCCATAGTTCATTCTCAAGAGTCACCATGAGAAATATTCTTATTGAAATATCTTGCAATAGGCAGGCAAATGGCAAACACTTCAGTCTTGCTGTATGGCTGTCAAAATGATACTAGTGAATATTAATTAGATACTTTAATTTCCACATTTGGATTTCATTCCATTAGCACATCAGAGAATCGTAAGTATTTAGTCTTAGACAGAAAAACTGTGTGGCCTGAGCCTAAGAAATGTTGGTGTCAATCTTTTGGAGCTGCTGTAAGAGTTCCAAAAGTGTATTCATAGAAACAAGATAAATTTAATTTAAGGCTCTACTGAGTTTTATGTAACATTTAACCAAATATCTGGAAGTGGTATTAGGACCAAGCCAAATTAGAAGTAGAGAAGTGGATAGAGCAATAAGTAAAAACAATGAGAAGTCCTTGAGGCATCAACCTCAGCCTGGACCAGTCCACACAAGAGATCCACTTCCTGAACACTACAGTGCAAAGAAGCGATGGTCACATAACCACCCTATACTGGAAACCTACTGACCTCTTTACTTACCTATATGCCTCCAGCTTTCATCCAGACCACATCACGCGATCCATTGTCTACAGCCAAGCTCTAAGATACAACCGCATTTGCTCCAATCCCTCAGACAGAGACAAACACCTACAGGATCTCTATCAAGCATTCTTAAAACTACAATACCCACCTTCTGAAGTGAAGAAACAGATTGACAGAGCCAGAAGGGTACCCAGAAGTCATCTACTACAGGACAGGCCCAACAAAGAAAATAAAAGAACGCCACTAGCCGTCACCTTCAGCCCCCAACTAAAACCTCTCCAGCGCGTGATCAAGAATGTGCAACCTATCCTGAAGGATGATCCCTTACTCTCTCAGACCTTGGGAGACAGGCCAGTTCTCGCTTACAGACAGCCCACCAACTTGAAGCAAATACTACACCACACAACAAAACACTAACCCAGGAACCTATCCGTGCAACAAACCCCATTGCCCACTCTGTCCACATATCTATTCAAGGGACACCATCATAGGACCTAACCACATCAGCCACACCATCAGGGGTCCATTCACCTGCACATCTACCAATGTGATATGCCATCAATAATTTTTTTTTTTTACCAAGCTGCTAGTCCATCGCTAGCAGAATTAGTTTGGGTGTTTTTATAAATATTTTTTACTGTGTTAAATATGTATTGAATTAAAAAAGAATCACTTAAGGAAATGTTCAAACATTGAATTTGAAAGCCATGAAATTAATGGTAGATGTAAGTTAATGAAAAAGGAGAAAAGGGTTGTATCAAATAGCAGAAAATTCATACATCTTACAGACAGTCAAACATATTATTACATCATATAGTCATACTGGCTTCAAGAGTAGCTTTATGAGGAGGGTGATGCAGTAATCCAGTCTGGAGGTTACTATAGGAAAAACCATGAAAAAATTACATGTTGAAAAATTAATCCCTAACACTCACAAACGAAAGGTGGGTTTTGTTTGTTTTTTGTTTTTGTTTTTTTTTTTAAATGGGACAAACCCTCTGCATTATTTATCATCTTGATCTTGGTTCAGGGAAGATTTGGGCCAACATTTTCAAAAATAAGAGCCTGTTTTTTAAATCAAATTCCTAAAAGGATCTGATTGGAGAAATCTTGGAGGAATATCTGCAGTTCTCTTGAAATCAAAATATATTATGAATTTCACTGGATATTTTGTTTAAAAAAAGAAATCGGGAGGGGGGAAGTTCCTACAATGTTGGGACATCCTACTTTGACATTTTTGGAATGAGACATTTTAGTTTTTTGTTTTGAAATGACTTTTTATATAACATAATACAACATAAAAAGTTGACATCATAATAAGACTGTTATTGAAACAAAATGTTTTGGTCAACCCTAAACTATTTATTATTTTTATAATTTCCTTTATAGAGAACTTTGTAATTTTGGAGCAGGAGGGCCCTCTGATGCCCAGAAAAAAAGGGCATGAGATTAATTGCCCTATGAGGGAAGTACAAAAGAGAACGTTCCCTGTGTGGAAAAGTCTGATAATAGTGGAAGGGTATAACCTGGAACTGAGAAGGACAAGTACCAAAGGAGTGGAGTCTTGTGACAGGTTCTCAGAGTTGAGGTCCCTGTAAGGAGAGGCGGAGCTATTCTGCTGACTCACGCTAATTTATGCCAGAAGCCAGACCATATAGAGCACATTTGCTCCAATCCAGAATATAAAGCAGTTTGTGTAACCCTTTTTGAAGGGAAATGCAAACTAGGGTCAGGGATTAAAGGGTTTTATAGGCAGAACCCTAAAATGTAATAAGCAAAGCCCTAGGAGAGCATAGGCTGAAATTGATTTTTTCTACCGAAGTTACCAAAAAAGGAAAACCTCAGGAAATGGTTAATTCTGGACACTGTCTGCTCATGAGCCTCCTTTATAGCCTTTCCTTCAGTCAACCCATCCTGGGCAGTCCCTGAGACCTGGCTCTGAGGAAGATTGGATAATAAGCAGCTGAGTTGGCCATGTCAGGGAAGGGAGTGAAGCTTGCTAACCATTGAGTTTTAAATGTGTATTTGAAAAAATTGTTCTGCTAGAAATGACTACCAGTATTTAGGCTGAAATTGGGTTGTATATGTATTAGAAGCCAAATTTTGGAACAGTTCTAAGTGTACAATATATTTTCTGGCAGATATTTTCTCTAAAGGTTGAGAAGTCTCCGTGCAGTGATTGTTTCTGCTAATGTTTTTAACCATAATTGAGAGAATAAGTGTTACGTAAATCTTTGGGATCTGGTAGAATCTGTCTGATTTTGCCAGACAGATTTGAGCAAATTAGGATTATGTAATGCATGGTGGAAAATACTATAAGAGCACTTCTCCAATAGAATTCTTAATTTCTCCTTGTAATAGACCTTCATGCTTTCTACTTTTGCTTCTGGAATGTGTATTATATCTGTTATCTAGTGCCGTACAAAATCATCTGTGAGATAATCTTTGCTGGGTAACTGGCCTCCCAAATATTTTCTGCAGAGTGCCCCTCATAATTGAGATAGAGATCACTATCGGATGCTGCCAAACATCACACACATGTAGATATCTTAAAAAATTGTGAGGAAACGCTCCTGTATCTGTAATGATAGTAAAGACAGTTGAGTGATGAATATAGATATTCGTGACCTATGCTGACAATTCTCTGATTTTTATAAACAGCTTTTTTTGGTTCTGTTCTGAGTAGTGTGTATGCCCACACCAGTTGTTACTTAACTTTTTTATATATATAACAGTGTAAAAGTATTACCTTCCTGGGGCTGAAAACATTTCATGTGGCATCTTGTCTACCGAAAGTGCTATGCTGTTCTGTTGGATGGGGACATGTTCACTGCTGCTGCTATACAGTGCTTTTGGAGGCCCTATCTTTGCACTAAGGGGTGGGCAAACTACCGCTTGGGGGCCACATCCCGACCCTTCAGACATTTTAATCCGGCCCTTGAGCTCCCGCTGGAGAGCAGGGTCCGGGGCTTGCCCCACTCCACATGTGCCATGGCTCCCAGAAGCAGAGGAATGTCCCCGCCCGGCTTCTATGCGTAGGGGCAGCCAGGGGGCTCCACATGTTGCCCCCACGCCAAGTGTCACCCCTGCAGCTCCCATTGGCCAGAAACCACGGCCAATGGGAGCTGCAGGGGTGGCACCTGCGGATGGGGCAGTGGACAGAACTACCTGGACGCACCTCAGTGTAGGAGCCAGAGGGGGGAACATGCCGCTGCTTCTGGGAGCTGCTTGAGGTAAGCACCCCAACACCCTTCTGCGCCCCAAACCCTAGCCCTGATCCCCCTCCCATCCTCTGAACCCCTCGGTCCCAGCACAGAGCACCCTCCTGCATCCCAAACACCGCACCCCCAGCTGGGGCCCCCACCCTCCCCACACACCCCTGCCCCAGCCCGGAGCCCCCTCCTGCACCCTGAACTCCTCATTTCTGGCTGCACTCCCAACTGGAGCCCTCACTCCCTCCCACATCCCAACTCCCAATTTCATGATCATTCATGGCCCGCCATACAATTTACATACCCAGATGTGGCCCTCGGGCCAAAATGTTTGCCCACCCCTGCACTGAGACTAAGGTGTTTAGCAGTTGTGCACACTAAAGATCATAGGCCACCTTTTGGAAGAGTTGCATGTTGGCCTGTTATGACCTTAAATGAAATGCAGTGTAACCACCATGCAAGCCAGTGTTTCTTTAATGTATAAGTATAATAGAGGCATATATTTTAATATTTTATATTAATATTTTAATTTTACAAATTTTATAGCAGATGTAAAATTCCTTGTCCTGGTTTAATTTGATGAAAGCAGAAACGTTAATCTATTTAGCCTTCTGTTTGAAAAAGCCCAGTGGGTCAAGCTTTCAGTAAATCAGAACGTGCAGTGGTTTTTCTACATGTCCTCTTTCCTGTTGCACGACATCCAATTTATTCATTTACAGCTAGTAAGTTAAGACTGTTGCCCTGTCATCTTTGGGATGGAAATAATTATAGCTGTTGGGTTAAACCAGACATTGCTTTTTAATTCCCTTGTTTTGTTAGGAACAGATGGACTTTACTTCTTCAGATCTTCGTCCAAACAAAAAAAGAAAGGTAGCAAATGAAATAGAAATGGTTTATTGAGTGTCTTTTGAGGTGCGTGTTTGTGGTGGTGTTTTTTTTAAACACTTCTGAAAATAAGTAATATGCTGCAAAAGCAAAAATATTAGTAACAGTTAAATTAAAGCATTAAATGCCAAGGACATTTTTATTTGTGTTTCTAAGTAATTAAATTAGAGCAGATGATGGGGATTTTTTTTACAGTATGCCCTTGTGCACCATCCTAAATGCATCTTCTGGTAATCCACAGTAGTCTGGTATTTGGTTGATTGTACTGCAGACTAATCTCACTAAAGCAAACTGAATAACTGTTGTAAGTTAATTGCCCCTGGGTGACTCTGTTTCAGTAAGCAACGCTGGTCTTCTGGGAAGAATGACAGCAAGCTACCAAGAGTTCTCTGTAACTACTGCCTTCTATGAGATGCGCAGACACAATGAAACTATGGGCCTGTACTTCCTGCTAACTATCACCTGCTAAGCAATATCCCACTGAAATCATGGGAGTTGAGTGTACTTCACTTCTTGCAACATAGGCGTCCTCCGTTATTAAACCCACACTCCATCTGACTTGAAATACCCATGTAAAGAAACACGATTTGGGAAGGCCCTTTGTTTTACATTGGTCTAAGACCTCAATGGGTATCAGTCTCTTCTGCTGTACAGCCCTCCCAAAAGATCTGTATAATTTATAGACCCTAAAGTCTTAAATAACTATTCAACCCAAACCTGCCATCATTTTTAGTAGCTGAAGTAGTGCTTTGATGTAGTTAGCTCTTGGAGACTATTAACACAACAGCACGCTTCATTTTTCACAAATACACAAGTTGTCTCTCTGGTGAAATTGATATACACTGTACATAATCAGTTTTTCTCAGCTTGAAACCCAGTTCATCAAAATGCTCATTTATCTCATCTTAAGGCAGAAAAATTGATTATTTAAAAAAACAAAAATACTGGAAACTAAATCCTGAAAACCTTACCCTGTCAGGTCTCCTATTAACTTCACTTGGAACTTTGCCCGAGAAAGGAAAGAAATATTAGGCCCTTCAGTGATTAAGGGTAAAGGTTTCAAATATTACATTGAGAATATTTTTGTATTAAATTAAGATGATGCTTTTTTTTCATTGATTATGACTTTGTAAAGTGTATTATTTTTTCCCCACTGGCATAAAATAGACCCAGCATGATATTTCTGATTTTGCAGCGTTATATAACAGTCAGAAAAATATAAGATATTTCTTTTAGAGTAATTCAGTGTGGCAGTTCTGTACTGCATCTTCGGCATTTGTCCTTTCTCAGCATATTTCTACACCAGTAATTCATTTATTTTGAATATTTGGGAAGAAAGAAAGAAAGGCAAATCACATTTGTGTGTGGGGTTTTTTTTAATAATTTCTACAATATTCAGTTTCAAGTCCCTGATATTTAAGATATTGATTAGGACTTTTTTCTGCTTATTCCTGGGGTTTTTTAGCTATAGAGTAGTAATTTATAACAAGGCACACTTGGTTTCAGAGTACATTAATACATATACGAAAAGTCCCAAGCCAGTTTTGCTAGCTACATAAGTGAGAAGTCAAAGATTTAATATTCAAACTTTACAATACATTATTTTCAAACAATACTTAAAATGCCAATAACCTGCTGTGTTCTGAGTTGTTGTGTTGAGTCTAGCTTTTTGTTTGCCTCCTACTGGCTTTTTTTCATGGTATTGTTCATGTGGATATATTTTGTGCTCAGGGCTACAATGAGGTGAAGGCTTTTCCTTTTGAGTATGATAAGTAACAGCTTTTCTTTTTCTACCTTTGTATAAAAATATTGTGGGGTATCTGAGACCTTTTTAAAAGATATAAGCTTCTGCACAACATGGAAGCAGGTGAATAATTATTCCTCTTTATTATTATTTTTTAGAGCAAAGGAAGAGTTATGCACGGGACAGTGCCAGCAGCATATCCGAAACGTCACAGTATCATGTGGAGGTAAGACTGAGATTTCCAATTGGAAAAATAGCAAATACCCGGACACAATTTTTAGGGTAAAATGCAAGGTCTAATTTACTCTTTCTAGTACAGTTCTACATAATATGCAATGATTTGTTTCCCACCAAGCAGTGTCCATAGATTGGAAGACATATACATCATCTAAAATGTTTTGCCAGGCAAATGTCACTTTTAGTATAATATACATTTGATTATGTCTTGGATCCTGCAGCTAGACCACAATGGGCTACAATTGTGTCAGATTTTATGAGAAAAGCAGGATTGCCTGCAGTTACTATTTGGCAGGGGGAAGGGATGTGTCTATGCAAAATCTAGGTGCCTCAGGGAGTGATGTTGATAATTCAATAGGTGATGTGCTTTTCTCCTTGAGCTTGTTGCCTTCTAGTCCTCAGGCACAGTGTTGAGATGATCTGTGTCACTGAAGCTCCATGTTGGATGATATGGAAAATGGAGGCTTTGATAAAATATCATCATCATCATCATCATCAGAGAGCTCAGACTGCTATTCGCAACAGCAGGGGTCTTAACGTCAGGGCTGGCTACATTCTGTTATGGTTAATTACGTTCTGCCTACCAAATTCCCCCTACTTTGCAATGCAGAGTTTCTCTTGCTTCCTGTCCTAAACTGCTGAGCAGAATTACTGTATATTGATGTCATGTTCTACCCCAGGAGTAAATCCATTTAAATTCTGCAGGGGAGCAAGCATAGGTGCCGACTTCCCCTCTTTCCTGTGGGTGCTCGACCCCCCCCCCCCCGGCCCCACCCCCACTCCAACCCTTCAGTGGGGCCCTGCTCCACCTCTTCCAACCTCTGCCCCCTCCCTGCCCCTATTCCAACCAGGGCCGGCTACAGGCACCAGCCCAGCAAGCAGCTGCTTGGGGCAGCCAACAGTGAGGGGTGGCACATCTGGGTCTTCGGCGGCAATTCGGTGGCGGGTCCCTCTCTCCCTCTGAGTGAAGGACCAGCCGCTGAATTGCCGCCGAAGACTGAAGCGGCGGCGGTAGAGCTCCCGCAGATTGCGATCACGGCTTTTTTTTTTTTTTTTTTTTTTTTTTGCTGCTTGGGGCGGCAAAAACCCTGGAGCCAGCCCTGATTCCAACTCCTTCCCCAAATCCCCACCCCGGCCCCGCCTCTTCCCTGCTTCCTCTCCTGACCGAGCCATATTCCCGCTCCTCCCCATCCCTCCTAGAGCGTGCTAATGCTGCCGAGGCAGCTGGGTGGGAAACTCTGGGAGGTAGGCGGAGGAGTGGGGATGCGGCGCGCTCAGGTGGGGAGGAGGAGGTGCGATGGGAGTGGAGGGGAGCTTGGTTGTCAGTGGGTGCTGCAGCCACTAATTTTTCCCCCTGAGTGCTTCAGCCTTGGAGCACCCATGGAGTCGGCGCCTATGGAAGCAAGTCCTGGATGCTCACATATTGTTTATAAAGCACTTTATGATCCTTTGTCGTATAAGACAATTTAAAATATAAGACATCATATTACAGCCTTATTCTGATACGACAGTAGACGTTCTGTTGTGTAACCAAGCAGCACTGTTGTGGGACTAAATTAGGTCCTGCCAATGCCATCAATCCACAGTTCTTCATTGTTCAGCTTTAAATTCAGAACCTGTGTAAGTTGTTACATGTTTGATGGTTCTCAGCATCATCTTACATTCTATTGCTCAGATCGCCTTCACAATCTGCCTGCAAAGAAATACTTATGTTGCTTTTGACTTTGTATAGTTTTGTCTACTTTAGAAATTAAAGTTAGGCATTGGTACTCTATTGGCATAAAGATTACTGCATGTATTTGGAATGCAAGCGTTGCCATGTGAACAATGAGTATAATCTCGTTACTAACTTTTATTTTGCCTTTTGAGTTGTTTAAATTCCCTTTCATTTCTGTGTTAATATTATTTGGTCTTATGCAGCTGCCATATCCACTGTCTTGGTTACACAGTTAATAGGTATACCATTCTGTGTATTTGATGCACTGTTGACATGTTAGAAAAGAAATGTAGCAAAATCATAACTGCAAGGAAATTGGATGGATCCGGAACAATGGCAGTGAGATATTTCATTCACAGGCCACTGGTTAAAAATAAAATACATGCCAGGCTGGTAGTGAACAAAAGTGATACCATAAAATATTTGTTTGGTAGTCTATATGAAATGCGTGGCCCATCTATCTAGAAGAAACAAATGTTTCTATGAGAAACAAATGAACCACATATCATTGCTATTAGTATGCTAGTTGTCAGCTTTAACAGAAATATGAGGACCTTCCAGGTCAGGGTTGAGGCAAATTAACAGAGTATAGGTCAGCTTCCTGTTGTGCTGCTGCCTGTTTCACTTTCCAGAGGTGCCAGGCTGCTACTTGTCATGCATGGTAAATTAATGTTCTGAGAGATTTTTTTTTTTTTTAAATCCTGATAGTGATGCCTGAAAAATGTCAAAATATCCAAGGTAGTTTAACTACTAACAGAATGATAGAGGATAATAAATTGTAGGTTATAGTAGTCAGTTGATTTCTTTAAGTGACATTATGGAATAAAAAATCCTAGCTTATCATCAATGGGATGTGTCATGTATAAAGGCACTCTTTTTTAAATGCATGGCTTGTCATCCTGTTTCACTACAGTTTAAATACTACAGACATTTGGTTTTGGAAAATGAGTTTTAATGCATGTGCATTTATTTACGCATGTATCGATCATCAGCACTTGACCACTTTTGTTTTGGACCGGAAAGAGGCTATGATAACAGTGGATGATGGAATAAGAAAGCTGAAATTGCTGGATGCCAAGGGCAAAGTGTGGACCCAAGATATGATTCTTCAAGTGGATGATAAAGCTGTCAGTCTGGTGGACTTAGAATCAAAGGTAGGGTTTGTAAATGGCATTCTCATTTTCAGAAGGAAGAAGAAGGGAATCGGTGGGGAAAAGAGTGTCTGAAGAGTTTTTTATATTATTTTAATTACTGCTTTATTATTGTTTGGATGAAATTGCAGCAGCATTTCAGAGAGCAAGACTCTGAATTTTTGGTAACCAGAAATGTGTAATTTTTTCCCTCCCCCGCTGCAGAATGAACTGGAGAATTTTCCTTTGAGCACAATTCAACATTGCCAAGCTGTGATGAACACGTGCAATTATGATTCTATTCTTGCACTAGTTTGCAAAGAACCAGCCCAAAACAAGCCAGATCTTCATCTTTTCCAATGCGATGAGGTTAAGGTAAGGCAATAATAGGGACCCATTGCAGATTACTTGAATTTTGTAATGTTGTGAATTGACAGTGAGGAGGAAAATCAATTATACCAATATAACAATGAGGAAGAGAGATAGGATAAGCCAGCAATATTTTAGAGTAAAGAAAATTGTTAAAAGTACTTGACTTTATTTCTGGGATTGTACATCTCAATTTCGGTATGTTCAGTAATATAATTTGTACTGCATCTTCAAATTCTGATAAGTAATTTCATGGAACTTTTTAATTTTATTTCATAGTAGTTTTAGTCACCATATTGTATCCTTTTTTTAAAATAACACTAATCACATGGTGGAGTTTCTTCAAATAAACATTTGGAATGGTTCCAGCAATAGTGATGTGAAGATGACTGGAGTTAGTTGTGTGGCCAGTGGCATGCTGACAGATCTACTTCTGTTGGTTTTTGCGGCATCTCCACTAGGGGGATTCTGCCAGCATAGCTAAGCTGGCAAAGGCTCTGTAGTGCAGACAAGCTCTGAGATTATATACATTCAGTTTTCAGTTAGTGGTGAAGTTCATACTGAAGGATGTTCCCTGCCCATCTCATTTTTTTCCTAACCTTTTAATTGCAATCCCTATTGGTATGTCTACACTGCAGTGTAAACTCAGTATCAGGCCTAACCCCCCTTTCACCTACACACATCATGATAACCCAGGGCTCGGATCCAGGGTCCCAGGATCTTGTTAGGGTGGCAGGTATGAGCCTGACTCAAGCCCCACTGGACTTGTACTCGGGGAGACTACAAAAAGTATTCCACAATCCTTTGTCCTCTGGACAGCCAATTTTAGTGGACAATCAAGTTTTCACATGCTACACTATGGACAAAGGGCTAGAGTGGCTACATTTTGGATACAAGGAATTCTGGGATATGAATGGTTGGACTCAGGCCCACATAAGGCAGTGTAGATGCTGGAGCCGCCCTGGGTTCAACCATTCCCTTTCTTATCTTTAGTGCTGTTGCTATTTGTTTGATGTGCAATGCCTTTCACTAACATGCTTGAGAAAACTTAACATAATACCATCATCATGTAGGAAAGAAGAAATCATTTGCTCTGGCAGTAATTGTTGACTTGAAATAATTACAACTGTTCAGGCACATGTCAGCTTAAATGACACATATACCAGAAAGACAACTTGGGTGAGATAATATCTTTTATTAGACCCACTTCGGTTGGTGAGAGAGACAAACTTTTGAACTTCAGAATCCTTCAGCTCTGACCTTTCACAAGCAGAAGTTGCTCATCCACCTCGTCTCTCTAATATCCTGGGGCCAACTTGGCTACAACAACACTGCAAACGTACGCACCAGAAAACAGTTTGATATCAGGACACTGATATATGTATCAGCATCCAGACAATAGCACTGTGTGTCTCTTTCTCTAATTGTATTGAAAATAAAGTTGAAAGAAAATTCTTTGATACATATGTTCCTGGACCTAAATGTATTTCAGAAACAAGCAGGTGGATATTTTTTATCCTATCTATTTAGCCTAGTTAACAACGCAAGTGTTTGGCAGCCAGGTAACATCTGTTTCTGTCACTGCAGGCTAGCTTTATTCATGAAGATATTGAAAGTGCAATCAGCGACAGCAAAGGGGGGAAACAAAAGAAGAGGCTTGACACGCTCAGGTAAAAAACTTCCAGGTAGTATCAGGAACAGTCTAGTAGAAAGTAATTTAAAATCATCCTTTTCTTTTTCTCCCCCATTCTTCTCTTCCCAACTGTACTATTCTTTACTATTTTGTGGTAATCTTCTGGATAGTATACACCTACCATCGGGGACAACAGCTTGATTTATTTCTATCTCTCACTGTCTGAATTTACAACTTCTGTTCTTAACTCTCTCCTACTCCAATGTTATACATAACTGTGTTCATTTGGGAGAATGCTGCCACTTCCTGTAGTTGGTGAGAGGATGTGTTAAGGATGGGGGAGTGAAGTGCACAAAGAGTTAGTGATGCCTAGTATTCATAGAAAGAGTTTATCACAGAGCAGTCTTTCAAGTACGCCTCTACTCCGATACAACGTGACCTGATATAACACAAATTCGGATATAACATGGTAAAGCAGCGCTCCGGGGGGCGGGGCTGTGCGCTCCGGCGGATAAAAGCAAGTTCAATATAATGCAGTTTCACCTATAACGCGGTAAGATTTTTTGGCTCCCGAGGACAGCATCATATCGGGGTAGAGGTTTATGCTCAATTTACTTACAAATGACAGACCTGTGTACTGCTAACTTTTTATGTCTGACAAAGAGTGACATGTCATGTATCTGAGATTTCTCCGTACGCCCCCTTGCCTTTTCCAATAACACATTAGAAGGGAGAGAATTTTTTTTCCAAGCTTCATCTCTGATTTGTTATATTTCTTTAGGATGATTTCCAAAGCTGACAGCTCTATTCCTCCACCTCCAAAAGCGCCCGCTCCTGTTCCCCCAGGTACTGTCACGCAGGTGGATGTCAGAAGTCGAGTGGCAGCCTGGTCTGCTTGGGCAGCTGAACAAGGAGACTGTGAGTATTGCTGGGAATTGACGGTGTTGGTAATTGAGTGATTGGCAATATTCTGGGCAGCATGTTTGCATGTTGCCAACAAATAAAAAGAATAATTACAAACAAAAGCTCCGTGAAGATTATGGTAATTGAGGCTAAAAATAGAAAAGACCAGTTGAATCATCTGCTCCATTCCCAATGGGGCAGATCAGGGCTATTCTCTCTTCTACTCTTTTGTTCACTCTAGTTTTAAATGCCCCAAGCTGCCACTTCCCTAGAGAGACAATTTGATGGTCTAGTAGATTTGGCTGTCAGAACCTGAGCTATCTCATTTACCCCAACTTTTCCTTTTCTTAATTTGTGTCAAGTATCAGAGGGGTAGCCGTGTTAGTCTGTAGCCACTCAAACGAGGAGGAGTCCGATGACACCTTAAAGACTAACAGTGCCACCAGACTCCTTGTTGTTTTTCTGAATTTGTTTTACTCCATTTCTGTGATATTGAAATACCCAGAATTGAACATGATATTCTAGGCACTGTCTATGAAAGTTAACTGAAGTCTGGCTGCTGCATGGCCTTGCTGATGTGCATAGTACTTACTACACAGCATAGCTCAAGGAACTTAGATGATGCTGTGATCAGTAATAGGGAATTTGCAAGATCAAACCCTTGCATGGTAAATTTCTCAGGGCAACAACCTGACTTCTTTTTTTTTTATTATTATTTTATTTCTCAGCTAATCACTATGATAAGCTGACTAGGGGGCTGGACTCCACTTCTCTTCATTTTTAAGCAAATGGCGTGGCTAAATTGGCTGATCATCTTTACAAGTGTAAACAAAAGTGTGTTACAGAAAAATGAATATTTGTGATTCATATCTTCTGCGCAGGGCTTCAGATTTTTTACTATAATGGAAAAACATGCTTTCTATCAGACAAAAATGAAACTATTGCTAATTTGGAAATAATGCTTTCAGTAGAATAGAATATGTTTAAAGAATAATTTTGGGTGAATTGAGTTTTTGGAGTTTTTACTTTTAATGGTTTCTTATTAAAATAAAGAAAGCAAAAGAATCCATTATTGATGAAGGTTTTTATCCCATTTTCTGTTTATTGAACGAAAGTATTCATTAACAAAGTGTACAACTGTGCAGCACAAAGCACTTTAAAATGTCCACAGAAAGCAGTAATGGTCAGAACATTTTTACATACCACCACACAGCATTATGTGCTACATCAAGCAAAGGCTAATTTGTTCTTTTGTTTGAATTTATCTTTGTTTAACGGTGTTTGTGGTGGTGTATTTTGTAAAGTGGACTCTTACTGAATTGTGTTCCTGACAATTATATATATTTTTTTCTATTTGTGTGGATATTTTCTAAATTGTCGTAACTGAAACCCCCCGCAGTTAAGTAGATTCAAGTGCCGTAGCCTTTAATGAAACTTATTTTTAAAAATGCAGACTTAGAATGGTTCCCTGTAACATTAAGATTTGCTGTTTTGAAAGAAGAATCACTGAGTCTGCCCTTCCCTACTTGTGCACTATCATCTTATCACATCATTTCCCCCCCTCAGCCACCTGTGCCAGCCTCTTCTGCCTAATTTGTCAGTTTCACACAACTGCCCCCATTCCTTTTTCCATTTTGCCCTTTTCATATGGAATGCCCTCCTTGAATTGATGCTTGAGACCACATCCCTTATCCCCATCCTCCTCCTCAAGACCTACTTCGCTGTGATTGCTATCAGAAAACAGTGAAGTAAGGGTGACTAAATGAGGATAATCAACACTTTATTCACTTATTAGTCAATTGCATATCCTTGTCTGCAATCCTCCACTTTGTCATTTGACTTTGGTCCCAATTCTACACACGAGTAACATAATTTTACTCAGATGCATAAAGCTAAGCACATGTTTAATTGTTTGTGGGATCAGGACTTGGGATGGTAAATTCTTCAGGGCAGAGGCTGAGTTGGATACGTTGTGTTTGTATGATGCCTACCACAATGGGGCTTTGTTCCAAACTGGCCCCTCAAGGTGCTAATGCAATATAAATTAATAATAATAATGAGCCTTTGAGTTGATTAACTGTCACTCAATTGCAACTTGAGCCTGTTTTATTCTGTTTAAAAGCAATATTTTGAGGCGTTTCCCCTTGTGTTCAGTAAAAACAAAATTAAAGTCCCAGCTATTACAGTGGTGGACACTTAAGAAATGGGAACAATATTGACTGGATTTAAAAAAAAAAAAAAAAAAGCCCAAAGAAAAAACAAACCTTAAACAGGTCATCTGTTTGTATTTTCTACAAATATAAACTAAATCTACTCACAAAGATTCTTCATCTCTCCATGCCATTTTTGAATCATAAAGGTTTTGTTGTTTTTTTAAAAAAGACATAAGTTCAAGTGCAGTACAGTAGTTTCAGGTAGATCATGTTTTAAATCAGGTATTAAAATGCTTCTTCAAGGGAAACATTAGCATACTTCTCATTTGTCCCTCATTTTCATGAACATCACTTGTCTTAATTGCAAAGTTAACTATGCTCCATACAAATTTGATGTCCCCCTCCCTTTTTTAGTGTTGCAGATGATTTACATCAGAAAGAAGGATTCATGAAATCAAAGTTGTAGAGAGAGTTATTTTGCACCAAAGGAAGGAATTTCACAGCATTTTAAGTTGCTTGCATATATATATTTTATATTTTGCCCCTCTTGTTTTGGGGTTTTTATTGCACATTGTGTGTTCCACATTTGGGCCTCAGCCGGTTGAGAGGTATGAACTTTTTAGTCTTCCAGGAATGCAAGGAATGGTGGTTCCATATGTAAGATTAGTATATATGGAGCTTTGGCTCTTAGTTTCTGATATCCTTTACTTTGTATGTCTCGTCTTTTCTCCCCGCCCCCTGTAGTTGAAAAACCCAGACAGTTCCATGAGCATGAAGAAACAGCTGAGATGATGGCAGCCAGGATTGACAGAGATGTTGTAAGTTAAGATATATGTTTGTGTGCAGTATTGTTCAGTGTTCTTGAAATGTTGGATGGTTGCTTCATGAACAGGAAGAGCCTTTTTCAAAGGCAAAACACAGTTCTTGGTGAGAGTTTGCCAGTCATGCCAAACTGTGATAGACTTATAAGGGGCACAAAAAAGGACTGAAATAAGACCATCAAGATCAGATTCAATTCTGTCCTGTGGAGAACTTGAACTGTAGGTATGAGATGTGAGCGCACTAAGATCTTGATTCAGGATATCACTTCAGCATGTGCTTAAATCCCTTTTAAGTCAATGTACCTTAAACACATGCTTAAAGTTAAGCATACTGACATGTTCTTCCCTGAATAATGATGGACCTGAGCAAGTGCTTGAGCTTTCCTGAACTGGGGCATGTACCTTTCCCCCACTTGGTCTGTACTCTTATGCATTGAAAGGAATTTTTCGCATTCATCAAAGAATGTCACATCTACTGGAAAGTGCAACCCTGCATTTCAGCAAGTAATAGTTGTAATACTTTGTTTTAGCAGAGAATATGAAATTACAGCTGTTAGAAAATGGCTCAATAGCATCGCAGGGAAAATTATGTTTTAACAAAATTTCTGCATGTGCTGCGTGGGAGAAACATAGTGTGTGACTCCAAGCTAATTAAATGCAAAATTTAATAATCTCAATACTTACCTTTTTAAAAGCTTTTAATGGTCACAACTATTGAAAATAGAGCAAAATGAGAGCTTGAGAAATTTGTAATTGTCAGACATAGGATGAATCTACATAGGCAGTACTTCCTGGAATTAATGTTGAGCATAGGAGACTGCTGCTAGGATGCTGTAAATTTACATCAAAATGAGGAAATGACTAGCTGTGCTACAGATTAGACTGAGACATTAATGTTGTTCATCTCTTCTGCAGCAAATTCTGAACCATATTTTGGATGACATTGAATATTTTGTTACCAAACTTCAAAAAGCTGCTGAAGCATTTGCTGAACTTTCAAAGAGAAAGAAAACCAAGAAGAATAAAAAGAAAGGACCTGGAGGTAAGAGTTGTTTTCCCTCCCATCCCCCAGGTATTTTTATTGCCTTGTTCTTTAAAAGTCATTCATGTAGCTAGTGAATGTGGTTTTGTTTCTCTTATTGCATTGCGTTGTGTTTTTGTTGTTACTCATTCAGTTTAATTGGACAAGTCACTTTGTTTCCCTTGGCTTAGGTTTGGACATACACTGAGATCTAAAAATAATTGGGTTCTAGTCCTGCTCCCCTTCCTCATGCAAGCAAAATCCTATTGCCATCCTTCTCTGGAAGTCAATGGGAGAAAAGGCAGCATAGCTAGCCTATGTTAGTAAAGTACATGTCCTGAATTACCACAATATCTATATATTTTTTTTCATTTTGTTCTCTAGAGGGGGTTCTCACTCTTCGTGCAAAGCCACCACCTCCAGATGAATTTGTTGACTGTCTTCAAAAATTCAAGCATGGCTTTAACCTTCTGGTAAGTAGCTGCCAGCAGCTGAGGCTCCACAGGGCAGGCAGGGGTGACTTTTCCTAGCTGGTTTGAAGTCAGATGCAGCATACTCTTTCCCTGCTGCTACAAATTGGCTCTGAGTGCACCTTGATGTGTCACTTTCACCCACGCGTTTTCAGATATCGCCAGCCACCTCCTGTGCTAGAAATGTTTTTGAAGTTTCTGATTGTGCAGGTGGAAGTGTGGGAGAAAGGTAGATTTGCCTTTTTATTTTAAAATCCAGTTTCTTCGATTGCTCTGGTTACTAACAGGTTGTTGTGCTCATGGCACCTCTGCTCCCCAGAGGCACCTCTTGGGAATAGACCCCAGACAGCTCTCTCCTTCCCCCTGGACTGGTGACCACACTGTCACGCTTTCCCCAGGGCTCTCTACAAGGCCTTCTCCGCAGTAGAGAATTTTGGCCTAACCACTCCCTTGCACATCTGCAACCCAGCACGCATCCACGCATATGGCTGCTAGTGACTGTGCACAGATGTTTGTGTCACTGTTGGGAATGCCTTCTTTTGGGTGAGACTAGTCCTATATGTCACTCTCAGCAGTTGCAGCACCTCTAGAGGCAGCAAGCCTCAAATTGCACCGTCAACAGTTATTAGTCCTACTAGCGTAATCCCACATTGCATCCAGTATTGGCCAACCTGCCTTACTGTAGCCCTGAGAGATGGTGCTTGATTGATTTTGTCTTCAAACTCCCTATTCAGGCCAGGGCTAAAAGCAGTGATTTTTTGACTGGTTTCATTTCTGTGCAGGGCTGCAGTCCCAATCTCCAAAACACCCACCCACCCACACACACACACACCGCCCCCCCCCCGAGCAGCAGAGACTTTACAGCGGTGCTATATGACTGGCGAAGTGGTAACAATAATAATAAAGTTTAACCCTTTTACATTCAAAGTGTTAACTGGTTTCTAGAGAGGTTTGTTAGGAAAATGTACAGCTCTCTCTTGTTTGCTTGCCAGCCTCCACAGATGTGCTCTTTATTTAGCTTTTCAGTTGTGCTTGTCAGATTCTCTATGCTCATTACCACTGTTAAATATACTAAACAGTATGGGTCAAATAGGCCATAAAGAGAGACTTCTCTTACAAACCTCACTACCCTCACAGTGCTCCATCCTGTGGCCATCTCTTGCCCTAAACATCATTAGCCATTGGCAGCCAGTGCTACCCATTCAGGTACCCACTTTTGCCATCTTCTCCTCAATATGCCTCAGAGCGTCACTGGGAAATTTTAATTTCCTGTGTGCCCCCCTTCAGCTATTGGCTTTTTGCTTCAGTGGCTGTGACAGCAGTGCCACTGGGAGAACCTGTCCGCCGCCGCCTCCTCCAATAACTGAGCCAATCAGCTTTCTTCTATTTCTCCTTAGGGAAATGAAATCCCACTGAAGCGGGGGTTGTGCTCCAAGAGGCCTTTGTAAGGGTTGAGAAGGCTACAGGGAAATTGCCCCTACATCACATGCTCTGCAACCACAGTTGTTGGACTTGAAGCAGGAATTAATTCAGGGAAGTTCTATGGCCTGTGTTATACAGGAGGTCAGACTAGATGATCGCAGTGGTCCCTTCTGGCCTCAAAAATCTATGAACCACTGACACTTTTGTTGGGAAGTGGGAGTGGGTCTCCACCGTCTCCATGCCCTTGTGTCTGAGGACAGCAGGCTGAACACAGTAACGGTGCCTTAGTTGAAGCCTACATAACTTTTTTTCTTCTCCTGACCCCCACATTCAGCAGCTCTTCCCCAAGGACACCATAAAATCCTCTGCACCAGCATCTTTGGTCAACTGTAAGATATACTGTGCGAATCAGCTGTATAGTACATGCTTGTGTGATCTCTTCTTCCCAAAGGATAAGTGACCCATATTTTTGGCAACCTTTAACATCCTATATATAAATGCAGAAATAAATATGACCTGCACTCTAATTCCATAACTAAGGTTCTTTCTTTTAAAGGATGATTCTACCATGTACTATTCAATTGTCATAGAAGTTACCAATTTGTTTTTTCTCTTTTCCCCTCCTCAGGCTAAATTAAAGTCCCACATCCAGAACCCTAGTGCACCCGAATTGGTTCATTTTCTGTTTACACCATTAAATATGGTAAGATTTGATCTTCAATGTGTCCTTCAGACCTGCTTTGTTTAAATGCTCTAGAACCCTTTAACAATAAAATTTTATCCTTATATTTTAATGGTGACAGGTTATGGGGGAAAAATCACTTATTTATTTTAGAACTAGAGCATATTTAGAAAATCAGGATGTTAATTTTGTTTATATCCATTCCCTCATTTTAAGTAAATCCACTTAGCTAAATTGTCCTTTTTCTAAAGTGTGTGTGTGTATGCATATGCATATTTACATTTTGCCTTTACTGATTTTTTTCTTAGCATTAAAAAAGAAACACAAAACTAATACCTCATATTTACACAAAGTGGAAGGAGAATTAAATACATACACACCAGAGTGAGGAATAGACAGTATTTGCAGGAGAGTTAAATGCTTTTGATCATGGCAATACAAAGATACTATTTAGCTTCTTGGGTTTTAGATGTGTATTAGAAGAGGAATTGTCAAAAGTGGGTCCAAATTTCAGATGGTAGATGAAGAGCATAGTGATAAGACTATCCAGCTCCAATAGCTTGTCGTGCATCTTGTAATCAAAATGCATTGACCAATCACAGTAATGTTAGCTTTTCAATGGTCTTTTTATAAGTATAAAATTTTTATTAGCAGTAGCATAACTGTCTTGTACTCAAACATTCTGTAGTGTTGAAGTGTTTAGTCTACATATTCAGTGGAATGTCCCTTTCTTGTAGTCCGTATGCCTCCAAACTCTGTGCTTTATAAGGAAGATTGTGGGCTAATTGATTGCGTTTTACTTCATATGCACATGCACTACGCACAAAAAACTATGTGAAAAGAATATTATTAAGGTTGCAAAGAAAAGTACTCGAAAGTTAGGAAATGCCAGAATTAAATTTGCTGATGGAACCTAAAATCAGCTTCCTTTTGCATATGTGTTTTGACACTGTCTTTAATCCCATACTATTTTTTTCCACTGGACCCCTGCCTTATTCATTGCACAGAATGAATGGAGCACACTTAGTAAGGGGCTATTGAATATTTTTTTCCCCTCGTTGTTCAGCGTGTGGTCCCAGGCCTTATTTACTGCACATGATTCAAAACCTGCTCGGAAATCAGACTTACTAATTTCCTCATGGGCTTTTCTATGGTACTCGTCACTGTAGTATTTGAGTACTTCACAAACCATTTCACAACTCCCCTGCAAAATGATGTGGTATTTTCTAGATGGAGAGCTGAGATGCAGAGAAGTTAAGGTCAAAGCAGTCACTAATTGTAGGTGTCCAATTTGAGACACCTCAGACCTGTTTTTTCGGATTACTTAGCAGCAGTTCATATGTTCAAAGCACAGCTCCCATTCACTTCACTTGCAGCTGTGAGTGTTCAGCACTGCTGTAAATCAGACCCTAGGGTCTCAAGTCAGGCACCCAGAAAATGTGGACTGCACAGTGAGTGATCCCTGTGAAAAGTTTGGTTTAAGTGATATCACATGGGAACTCTGTGGCAGAGGCAGAGGTAGAATCCAGTTTAACAGGGTATTATTCAACTGTCTGAACCATGAGATTGTCATTTCTGTTCCTGCAGACCCCTGCCTCATTCAGCCCAAGTCTCAGGCCTGTTTTTTTCATTTGTTGCCCTTCATAATCATTTTGCCTATTGGATTCAGTGGCTCCTCCACTTTAAGGGAGTGACTCTTTGTTTTGGGCAGGCCAAACAAGGGAGATGTCCTATAAACAACAGCCTCTCGAGCTGCACAGCGCTGATTCAACCTAGAGCAGGTCCATCATGTTCACTGAGTGAGCCAGGGGTCCTGTGGGGGTGGAGAGGGGGGAGGTATGTGATCATGCAATTAATGATTGTATCATAGTACATGTGCACAAAGGGGCTGAATTAAGGTGGCACAGAAAACCTTAGTTCTAGAATTTCCTAACTTTTGAGTGTTTGATTTTGCAATCTTAGTAATGGTCTTTTAACGTGGTGTTTATGTGTAATATCCCAGGTTTTTTAAAAATCAAACCTCAAAAAAAGAAGGTCCATCGCGTTGCATCATAGTGACACCCACATAGTTCATCAACAGGACTGGCACCTTCAAGATCCACAGCTCAGACCTCTGTCACTTCAACTAATGGAGTGACTGACACCATAGTAACTTGTCATCGTCTCTGTGGGCCAGCACTAGAGGGGGATGAGACATGCACTTTCCCAGTGGGTTTCCCAGATATTTGCTGACAGCAGAGAAATGGTGAGACTTGAGTTCTATTCCAGGCTCTGGAGATCTCTCTAGAGGCCACAGATCTTTCTGCCACCATAAGCTCGTCCTCTCTAACTTGGACCCAACCCACTCTTTCCCTGGCTCCTTGTCCCAGGCCCATTCTCCATTTCTCACTCCCCAGTCCCAGTCTTCCTCCCTGGGTTCCTAATCCAATTCCTGTCTTCCCCCACCCTCTCCCTGGCTCTTTGTCCCAGTCTCTCTGTCCAATCAGTCCAGCCTCCTCCAATCCTCCAACTCCTCATACAATCTGTGTTGCCCCCCTGTCAACTGACTCCCAGTCTCACCCCCTGTTGCCCTCAGTGGCTTTTAGTCCCAGTCTCCTTGTCCAGATGGTCATCATCTCTCCGAACTCTGTCCTCTCTCCCCCACTTCCACTCCAGTCTTAGTCTTACTAAGCTCCTTGTTCCTATCTACTCCTTTCTCTTACCCCTGGTCTGGTTCTTATCCCCTCTTCATTTAAATCAGATGGCTTCCTCCTCTGTCCTGCTTGGTGTCAGCAGGGAAGTGATTGAGAGCACCAGAGAGAGGTAGGCTCAGGCTCTCCGTTCTTAGTTTTGGTGCCTTGTCTTTGTCTGGCTGGGAACAGCAATTATAGGGAAGCCCTTTGGATTCCCTGTAAACCCTGGACTAAAGCAGATTCATTCACGCTGTAGAGATGGTGCATGTGCAGTCTGGTCAGCAGTAGGAGCTGAGAGTGGATGGAGCATGGCAAATGCTCATGAAATCTTTGGATAGTTTAGCTTGGAGAGTTTAGCTGCTAAAATCTAAGACGTTTTTATGAGCATGTGCGAAATGAGAGATTTCAAAGGCTTATAATTTGGCCAACCGTGGGTAGATTTTCATAGGAACAGCAAAAGGCCAGATGCAAAGACCATCTCCTCTGCTAAATTCCAAATTCCTGCTCCAAAGCACAGGGGTGCTAGAGCGTCTCAAAAAAAAATTTTTTTTTTAACATGGGCAAAAAAACAAGTTTCCCTACCCCTACTCCTGGAAACTGCTGAACCATTTTGGCTGAAAGTTTCCCCCCTTCCCCACCAAAAAAAAATCAAAACAACAAAACACCACATGAACCCTGAAGCAGATGCCTGGCATGGAAAATTTCAGTTCAAACACTTAGTCTGGTAAAGTTATAAGCTACTGAAAACAGGGTCTTATCATGGGAAGTATTGAGTAACCTTAATAATAGGTAGCTCCCTTCTCCTCTGTAAAAGCAGCAAAGAGTCTTGTGGCACCTTATAGACTAACAGACGTTTGGGAGCATGAGCTTTCGTGGGTGAATACCCACTTCGTCGGATGCATGCCCGGCTACCCCTCTGATACTTCTCCTCTGTAGTTTTTTATTGGCTCTTTCGCCACAGTCTTATATCGTGTTCCTGATGCTTTTCATACCCCCTTTTCTCCCCATTCCCTGTTTCTTCCCTGTGTTCCCCATTTATTCCTATCCTTGTTTACTCTTCGTTTTTCACCAAACATGCCCCAATCATCAATCTTGACCCTTATTTCACTTTTTTCCCCTTGGTTCTGGTGCTAGTTGCCTTGTGAGCCTGATCATATTACTTTACTGATTTGGATGATTCTGAATGGGTGGTTGGGCTCCCTCATGGAACGCCATGCATCATCTTTACATTGCTTCATGGCAGAATTTTTACACAGATCCGTTACACAGAAGTCTGAACTTTCCTTTACTATATTAAATCTTTGACCTGCCCTGGACAAGATGGGCTGGAAGGACACTTCAGTCATCATTTTCAGCTTGTCTACACATAAAAGTTGTATTAGTTTAACTTAAATTGGTTTAATTAAACTAGTTCAACTTTTGTGTGAGATCTCTTGTATGCTGTATCTGTTTAAACCTGGTTTATAGAAATTTAGCTTGCATCAGTAAATTTACAGGCACAAGCTCAACTGATATGAGCCAGTTTAAACAGATATAAGAGTGTCTGCACACAAAATTGAACTGGTTTGACTAAAAGGTGTGGTTTTATACAGATGTTGAGCTTGTGTACACAGTGGGAATCAGAGGTGTGTAAATTGTAGAGCGCTCCAACATATCACTCTTTAAATCCCCATGGTGTGCAGTAAATGTTCCCAGATGCACTTGATGTAGTCCCATCAAATAGGACTACATCAAAGTGCTCTAGGTATACACTACTGCCTTCTGTATGCAAGCCCTTAATTAAATGGTATAACTTTGTGTGTAGATCAGACTTTGGTCTTGTATCAGGCAAAAGCCACCAATAGAGTGGGTGCCTAGAATTCTTACTGTTTTACATGGTTTATTGTTAGAATTGATTCTCTGTTACCCCCCAATAGAATAAATAGTCCTTTTAAAAAAAATCTTGATTTAGGTGGTGCAGGCAACTGGAGGTCCAGAGCTTGCTGGTACGGTACTCAGCCCTCTCCTAACAAAGGATACCATAGATTTCTTGCGTTACACTATCAGTAGTGAGGAAGGACAACTATGGATGTCATTGGGTGACACATGGACCAAAGCCAGGTATGAAAATATCTTTGCTGATTTTATAGATGATCTTTGAATATCTATTTGGATTTATTATCATAGTCTGTATCGACCAAAGAAGCAAACTCCCCTTTAGTAGTCTACATTTTTGCTTGCTTTGAGCCTGATCCAACTCCAATTAAAGTCAGTGGAAAGACTCCCATTGATCTCAATGGGAGTTGGACTGGGCCGATTAAGAATATGAAAGGACGTGTTGGAAGAATGGGGACAATTACAAACATTGATTTTATTCTGTCTGTGATATTGGGAGGACGGGGCTGAATTACATATTCTCTTGCCCACCTTTTCTCTGAATGGTCCTTTCCATTCTTTTTCTCCTTCTATCGTCATTTGGTCATCAACCAGCTGGACTCAATTAAAAATCTATTTCAAGGGTAGTGCAGCTTTTAGTAACAACAACTACAACAAAATTATATAAATAGAATTAAAAATCAATTTGTACTTTGAACATCCCACAGATTATTAAAAGCAGAGACTTGCAATGATTTTTAATGCCTCTGAAGCATCTTCATAGTCCTTAAAAGATTTAATCTTTTTCTTACGAAGTGTCATTGAGTGAATGATTGAATCGCACTGAAGATTGAAGATCTACCATTAAGGGATCCTAAATTGTGAAATAATAGATTCAGCTGTGCTTATGGTTAGGGACTCATAAAAAATGTGACCTTTTCATGCATGTTGCTGTTGAACTGTAGTGTATATAAATATAACAAGTTCATCTAATTACTTTTATGGTCTTGGGCTTACATAAAAGCCTTGCAAACAGAACTTCTGAAAAAGCTGGGATGAATCAAGTATCTCTTAAGCCTGTGGCCCTTTGAGGTTATGGTGATGATCAATAAGTGTGTTAGGACTTGCGTCAGAAATGTGTCCATTCTTTTTGAATTTACTCATCCACCCACTCAGAGACCAGATCAAATGACTAACCCTCTATCTACGTAATTAAAAAAGACTGAATTTATTACTGATAAAAACTGCTGCATTGCCTGCTCTGGAATCTGAAGGCCACAGATTAGCTGATGAACATCCACAGAATAGAAAGAGCGCAGGCTTTGGTAGTGCAAAGTTCATCATGGCACCTTGCTTTCTTGAAGTGGACTATCATTAGGGGCAAGAATCTCCAAGCCTATTCTTCCTTTGGCCCTTTTATTGAGACTGCTAATAGAGGTGCCAGCTGAGGTGGTGCTTTTTTGTTTTGTTTTGCTCCTGGTTTGATAGGAACTGGACTGAGCAAATCAAACTCCTTTCGCTGCCAAAGAGCAGCTTCCAGTCATTACTGACCTAGGCCCTGATCCAGCAAAGGCCATGTCGATCCTTGCAGAGACCCACTGACTTCACTGGAACTCCAGGAAAAGGGATTATTTTGGTTGGTCAGAGCCCTATGCTGGAACTGAACTAAATAATAGAACTAATTATCCTGTTGTGAATCGTCTGTGCCATCCAGTCCTCTAAAAAAGGCAATAATTTAATTCAAAGAGAAATATGTGGTGATGGTTTGGGAGGAATACAGGAATGTAAATGAAGGGCAAGCAAGCTTTGAACCTTAGAAATAATGGTGGGACTGGCCCCTTGTTTCTATTGTGCTACTGTGCTGGGCAGCTTAGCCATACTGTGCCACTAATTAACAAGATGATCGTTAAAAACCCAGAGGCTGCTGATCAGCTATAAGTTAACATTGACATGCCAGTGTCCTGTGAAATACTAGCTGCTCCTATAACTGGTTTGATAGCATTTGTCACCTTCATTCATTTTCAGCAATGCCCATAATGAGAAACATTAAAGGAAACTATAAAGTGCATTCCTGGGGCCCATTTCTCCTTTAAGAGGCAATAATTCAACCTGCAAGGCAATGTTTTTTTATATATAGTACGTAGGCACAGCACACCATGAAAAACTCCTTGAGATACGGTGAATTCAGATGGTGAAAGTCAGTGGATCTCTAAGGAATAATACGGTATTTCAAAAAAAAGGAATATGTATCAGAAAATTCAGTTCTGCAAAAGTAGTGATTACATTTACTCTTGTGGGTGTGGGGTTTTATTAATAATCGTTTGTGAGACAAAAGAAATTGCTATTATAGCTTTCTTCTTCCTAGTTTTAGCTAAGTCCCTGTTGCTTGTCAGCCTCCATGTTTGCTTTGCAGATTTCATTTTAAAGCGTGCCTCTCCTGTGAACCCTGTGCATATTAACCTCCCCCCTCACCCCCCCCAGACAGAGGGGTATTGTAATACTTTTGTTTTCAAAAGATAAAATCAATCCCATGCTGCTTTGGGATTGGTCCTCCTGCTATCCATCTTTCGCATTGCATCTGAACTTGTATGGTCTAGCCTGATGTTGGAAGATCCTAGGGGCAGAGACAGTCTCTCTGTGCTATGTAAAGGAGGAGCATAGATATCCTCAGTAAATAATGCTTCCTTCTCTGTAATTAGAAGTTCCTCATGAGTAAACAATTGCAAAGCATTTCATGAGAACCTGCAGGATTGACTATTGAAAATAACTTGTGCAGATCTTGATATATGCCTCTTCCTTCTTTATACAGAGTGGACTGGCCCAAAGATCAGTTTATTCCACCCTATATTCCACGCTTCAGAAATGGTTGGGAGCCTCCTTTGCTGAGTTTCATGGGAGCTCCAAATGAGCAAGAACTAAATCAGTTGGCTGAGTCTGTGGCAAATGTTGCAGAGCACCAACGGAAACAGGAAATGAAAAGAATGTCAGCTGAGGTAGGTTAATTGCTACAGTATTTTGTGAAGTAGGTGGGAGACCAGACCAACTGTTCACTCCATGAACAAAACCGGCTTAAGAGTTGCACTGTATAATTGTGTTGCTGCTAATGAAGAGCACGTGGAGCTAGATTCTAGTGTCATTGTCACAGTGTAAGTTGGGAATAACTCCAGTGAAGTCAGTAGCGTTACTCTAGATTTAGCCTGTACAACAGATAAAAGCTGGGCTCATGCAGTGGCTAAAATATAGGGTCTTAATATGGTTCCATTGAACTCAGTGGAGTTTTTTGCTACTGTCTTAAATTGGAAGTGGAGTCCAGGGCCTAAAGAGCCTTTTTCTCTCAGATACATGTGCTCAACTCCCATAGCTCTCTCAAAGTGACACAATATTATCTAATACAGTAATCTGTGTGTGAAAGATAACTAACTATATTTGCCCACTAAAACATTCAGGCTCATGAACACCCCTCCACTCCCATCCCCTTGGTCCTCTTTCAAACTCTTAATAAACAGATGGGCCCATCCATAAAGTTAGCAAATTTGAGCTCTGAGGAACCAAGGATGGACACCTATTCCAGAGTGAAAGGGCTTTTAGGGAGAGTCCCCTACCATGAGCCCCTCAATGTTTAATTGAGAGGTGGTCGGGAAATGTCCTTTATTTCGCATGAAGAGTTTTCAAGAAAACAAACATTTGTTTGTTTTTCATCACTTTCCTGGAATTTTTCAGGGTTTCTTTATGTAAAAAGATGTCATTATAATTTAGGGCTTTATAGGTTAAATCAATCCTTTTGCTGTCTCTGAGGCCCTTAAGTCTGTTGTATATATTTAAAATGAATACTGCTTTCTTAAGAAATGCCGATACATTGTCTGTTGGGAAATGTTTTTGTGGCAGAGATGTCCATATAAAGGTATGGATGTCTAGGGGAACAGTCAGGGAGATGAACAAGGTAGGATAAGAAGTATCCCAAATGACACAGACTCCTGAAAAAGTCATACATGTTTCCCATTCACTTATTTTGAACACCGCCTGACTATTTCCCCAATACCTAAGCTGCCCTTGAGTCCTTCTGGTGGTTTTTTTGTTGTTTTAAAATCACACTTTCCTTTTTTAATTTAATGTTTTTCTCTCCTTGTTTTCTGTATGAACGTGCAAAATAAACAACCTGAGAAAACAGAGAATGGTGTCTTCTAATCTTTTAGTCATAATCATCAGAGGTATCATTTGTAGTTGTATTAAGTTAAAAAAATATTCCAAATAGAAGTCTGATTTTTTTTAAGTTGATTGCACTCCTTTAAACTTCTATGACGTTTTGGTGCCTTGATTGGTAATTGTTTGGTTGATTAGAAAAAAAAGAAATAAACTTTGTTATAATGAAGCTTGCAGCACTGAGGCAGGACTCCTCGATTTCTGACTGCCATGAATCACTGTGTGGTCTAGGGGAAATCATTTAAACTTGCTATAACTTGGCTTCCCCACTGGTAGCATCACTCTCAGAATACCTGTCTCACAGAGGTGTTGTGAGACTTAATATTTATGAAGTGCTTTAGGGTCCTCAGATGAACGATGTATGAAGGGCAAAATGTTATTTGTGTATGCTATGAAGACAGTATAGACGGTGATACCTAAATGCTGCCTTAATTACCAGTCATCTGTTTTGCTGTATGGTTATACTTGACAATAGCTGAAGTGCAAAATCAGATGAGAGATGATGGTGAAAATGTGTATTTTTCTGTTGGTATCTCCCTGAAGTGCACCCATTTTTATTCATGTTATGTCACTCTTACTAGGTAGTCAGCTGGTAATTGAGGCAGTATGTGAGATTTCCCCCTTTTCGTGACAAGCGATCCCATTAACAATCACTGACACTGTGATCCAGTGTCAGTCAGGTACCAGCATAACACACCTCAACCTCGTCCTCCTGGCGTCCCTCCCTTCCTACAGGGCATCCTTTTTCAAAAAGAAATACTACCCTGTGTTAAATAATGATATGCTTGCTGCTCCCATGGTTACGGTTCCTTACCTTTACAACTAGGGATTGATCTGGTGTCTAGCAACGTAGATCAGAGATTGATTCATGAGAACATTTCCCAATCCTGAATTTTAAGATACAATTGTATACACTGTGTTTCCATTGAAGGGGTTGCATGTGCAGTCAGTTCAACAATAATTATTTCAAAGGAGAAACTATGATGAAAACACTGTAGATTTGCTTATGATTGTAGCTGTGCTGTTAGGCTCTTTTCCTTGGATTATGAGCTTTTGGGGGCAGGGACAGTTTTCCTCTGCCTTTATGTAGCATGGAGCACAGAGGGGAGCCAGTCTTGATTGGAATCCATGGGGGCCACCACAATGCAAATAATTGTGTGTGTGAACTAAGGTGACTTACTCCTTCGCAGTTGTTTCTTGCATACATACTATAAGCTATGGAACACTTGATGGTGTTTCTAGAAGGTTGTAATATTGCTGTTACGCCACAGACGTTTTCTAATTTTGGTGATGATAATACTTACCTACTTCAGAGGGGTATTGTGAGGCATTTATCAGAAGCACAAAACTGAGGCACAGACAGGGTATGTGATTTGCCCAAAGTCACCCAATAAGTAACAATCAGAGCCAGGCTCAGATTTTTGCCAGCTCCTGGTTCACGAGTCTGTACTCAGTTCACTAGACTCTGCTACTTTATCAGTGCCATATTATTTTACCCTATGTTTTGATGATAGCGGGAGGAAGGGAGGCCTAGAATAAGTGGCTTGAACTGCCCCAGAAATTAACTCCTTAGCCTATAGCTCTGCTTTTTGGAACTGGGTGGTGGTATAATTATATTAACAACATTAAAATATTGTCATTGCATATTGTGCAGTGGGTTATTGGCATGTATACAGTGGCAGCCATTCAAGAAGACCTTCTAGGCCCTCCAAGTGTACTTTTCAATCTTCAACAAAGATTTTAATATTTCTATGTGCTGTTGACACATTCACATTAAATTATGATTTATTTAAATCCTGAAACTGCCACCCCTATTCCCGTTGAGTAGTACCTTTCTGTCTACACAGCTCCACTGGCTTCATTAGGATACTTGCAGAGCAAGGTATTACTCAATGTAAGGGTGGCAGAACTAGGGCCTTGGAGAATAAGATTGTATACTCCTAAAATAAAGTAATGTTACTGAGTAGCTCTTATTCCATACACATACTCAGCACTGTGTGTAGTTTATCTGAGTTAGAATGTCTGCAACCAGAAACAAGGCTTAAAGCCTGATGTGGTGGTTTTGTTAAGATATATCCAGTCACTGTTTATAAAATTCAGCTGCTGTAGGGATGTTTAAGTGATAATGTGGATTTTACCCCCAAAGAACGGTCTTGATGAAGAATATCAGCTGCACTATTCATGCAATAGGTTGAGTTAGGGATGCAAATTCTTTATTCTTGTGCTTCTGATTTCTTTGTTCATGTATTAAAATGCACAAATAATAAAATTTTCATAGCAGAATAACAAATGCCAGAGAACAAGGGAATGTGAATGCTGACAGAGAACTTACAGGTGTCAGATGACGTTGCTGTAATCAGTTCAATAACTACGGCTGTCTTTGTGTATGACGTTAATCCCTTTTGTTTTCTGTCTTCCAGCACCCCAGTGTCCCAGACTATCCTCCATCTGATGGGTATGCATTCAGTAACACAGTTTACAAAAGAGGGCCTCTGCTGGACCAGGGGGCAGCTGTTGCTGCCTTTAAACAAACTGTTAGCCGACATGTAGATAGGTAACATTGAATGGACATCGTGTATAGAGCTGTGGATAACTGTCCCAATTTATCGCTATTGGGGTGGAGGTGTCTCTGTTTATTCTTCTATTTCTATGTCGAGAGAGTGCGTCATTTCCAAAAGGAGACAGTCCTCCCTGGCTTGGCTTTGTTTAATGCTGATTATATAAAGCTCCTTTAGAGTACTCTCTGCACGAGCACCCATTTAAAGTCCTCTTTGTACACACTGTTAAATGGGTGCTTCTGTCAAAAGCAATAAATTAATGGAAGTGGAAATCTGAGCATTATCAGACTGAATCAGAACACAGGATCTTTTAACATGGACTGAACAAACCATATTTCTGGTTTGTTTCCAAATGTAGAATGCCATTTACTCTGTTTGGAAATACAAAGAATTGCTTTGCCATTTCTTGGAATTTTTTGTTACTCCCCCACCCCACTCCTAGTTTTGATTCTTAACACCCATGTTTAGAATAGGAATCAAATCTTTCTTTTCCCTGTGCTCGTTGTGGAATTACACATACAGCTCTGAAATTGTAACAAGTGGTGACCAAGCACAGTGCAAGGGAGTGTTTTTGCACAAAGGAGCTATTCCCTTCGCATCCCTTCAGCTTTGTCTGAGTAGATTATGATCAGATCCACTGAATCAGTACCTTGGATATGTGATGGGTTCTCTAGTTGGGCTGTGTCTGTATGGGAAGGTTATACTGGTAGAAGTGAAGGTGTAAATTTAAACAAATATAGTTATACTGGTCCAATGTAAACACTCATTCCTCTACAAAAGTGCATTACTTTTGGTTTAGCTCATGTTACTTGGGAAGAGGTTTAAGCTAAACTGAAAAAAGTCAATCTTCTCCAAAATAAAAGTGCCCACACAGGGAGATTGTACTGGTACAACTATACTGATATAGTTGATACCATTTTCCTGTGTAGACAAGGTCTTAGCTATATGGGAGGCGGGGAGGGGAAGGCCAGCAAAGTCCTTACAACTGTTGTGTTAACTAGCTGATTTCAAAATTGTGTGGAAGCAATTGTGGAGAGATGGGAGAGCTTAAGTGGAAGGGGGAAGGGTGACCTGGGGAAGAAGAAAACAAACTGCCCATTTCAGTTGCAGGATGCATATCCTCAGCCACTTTTAACTCGCTTTTTATTGATAGAAGCTAAATTGGTAATTTTTCAACGCTCCAAAGATAGTTTTTGTAATGGAAGGTGAGTTGATAGTGGCTGCTAGACCACAAACTGCTGCTATAAACTTCTTTGACAAAGAAGGGTTCCATGTAATCCCCTATTTAAAAAAAAAAGGGGGGAGAGAGAGAGAGAGAGAGAAAGGGAGAAGGACACTTAAATTGAATGAGCCATTCACTAACGGGCTAGAGTGTGCAATGGGAGGCTACTGACGCGCACTTCTTGGGTGGTGGAAGGTAGTTGACTTTTGATCTCACAGTGTATCAGTAATGGACACCTGGGATGCATGGTTTATATCATCACTCTGACACAGGAGGACTAGGGAATATGCTTTCTAATGAAGTTGTGTGGTGTTTCAGAATACATGTAAATCCAGCTCCAGGAGCCTCCCAGTCTACTTGTGCTTGATTGTGCTTTCTGAGATACTATGTTACAAATGGTGGTGCAAAAAATGAGCTTTTTTTTTTTTTTTTTTGCACCAACATTCGTAACATAGTGGCTCAGAAAGCCTTGCAACCAGTTGCAGTCTACATAGGAAAGTGCAAGTTGATTATAACTACATCGTATCTAATTGGTAATGTGGTGGAGCAGCAGTGAAGGTGCATGTGTGGTGGGCAGGTTTCACAGAGAATAATCAAGCATAAGTAGACTGGGAGGATCCTGGAGCTGGATTTGAAAGGTGGGATTTTCACTGGCCTCCCTCTGCTCTAGAAAATTTACCACTGAGCAGAGTTAAAGCTGTACTGAAAGCTTTTGAAAATCCCACCTGGATTTTTTTTCTATTGGGGGAGTAATTGAAGCGAGGGTTAGAAACTGCAGACAGTGGGATGAGTTTGAAAAGGCAGCACAAAAATGTGTAAGGACCATCAGGAGGGCATTAGTCATGCATTGAAATGGCAAGAAGGCAATCAGAAACTGCGTAAACCAATAAGGTGGTTTAAAAGTGAGTACAAAATAGGCAAAACTGGGATAGCTATCCTCTCCTTTGACATTGTAGTGACTAAATTATGGTTATGGGTATGAACGTTGTTCATATCATGTTTTCCTTTCCTCCCTTACATGTGCTAATTGCTTTCAGTGTATTGTTTTTTCTTTCAAACCTATATATAGATTTACAATCTAAATATGACTATGCCTTTGTTCTGCTCTTCAAGTAAAGTGAGACAGTTCTCCACAGCCAAAAATAGCTAGGTAACTACTGGAGTACTCAAGGACATACTTGGGATCAGTAGTTACAATCAGTGAACCGCCAACAGCAAAAATTCATTCACCTCTCCATGGTGTGACGTTATGTCCAGCATTTCAAAGTCATTATTTGTTTACCGTTTACATTATCCACTAGTTCATGAACTCTTCTATGTGGTGGTTTTGATGTGCATGTCATTTGCTTTAGGTGCATATTGCTTTTGTTTCTTTTAGAAGCTTTTGGGGGGAGGGAGGGCTTTTGACCTCAAAGACTTGGTTGTACAGCTGAGAAGCCACTAGCTCACTTTCCAAAAGGAATTGGAACAGATCTTTCCTCATGGAACGAGAGTGCTGTACTCTATATTCTTCATCACACTAAGTTTTATATGAACCTTACCTTTAACTGCTCATAAGACATTTTAAATTATCGCTTGAGGTATTAGTTTACGTGGAGCCTTATGGACAAATTAGGAAATTTACCTGTGGTGGACAAGTATTTTTGACATTGGCAATTTAGTTTGATTGGGTTTAATGCTGAAAATCATTCATTCTGTCTGCAGTCATTGAGACATTACAAACAATTGATTTGAAATGTAAATTGTGACGCACTCTAGAGAGTGCAGTCTCTCTCTAAGCAAGTAAGATGCTTTGTAAATTACTACAAATTGTAAACCTTTCCCAATATATCAGTTTGCTTTATTACACAAGACTATTAAATCCAGTATAATCTTTTACAGGAATACAGCTATAAATCTGATGCATGCATTTGATTTACCTTAATGCAATGACATCTGCTAAGCTCTAAATTATTACAGTACTTACTGCAAGCTCTGAGCTAACCATTGTTACCAACTCTTGAGGTCTATGAAACTCAATTAATACTTTTTGTCTTTTGCTGGCTCTTTAATGTTGTAGTGGGTGATTATACTGTGCTTTGGTAAATTCTATGGCAGTGAAGTGCCCTAAAATAGATTAGCAGTATACAGCTTGCTTAAATGTTTTATTTTTTGAATTGCTTGCTTCTCTTGAAAGTCTAGCAGAATAATGGTTGGGTTGTTTGCTTTGTAGAAATTATGAAGCACACAGTAAGGCACAGCCCAAGAGATATGCCAAATCCAAGTATGACTTTGTGGCAAGAAACCACAGTGAACTTTCTGTCTTGAAGGATGATATTTTAGAGGTAATGTAGTACACAGAAATGAAATTTCTAATACTTCCCAGAACTGATGGCATCCTCTATGTGGGCAATGTGAACGTTTTGGGTGATGACTCCTGACATGCTCATCTGAATTCTTCTGTAGGAATATGGAAAGTTCAATTATTTTGTCTTGTATCTTAGTCAAGATGCATGGGGATTCCATGCTGACCTATCACTTGTTGCTATAGACCTCATCTTCTTTAATAGTTGATTGGGATTTCACAGCCTTCTGCAATATGAATTTTAATACTAATAATCTTTGTATAACAAGAAAGCCTAGAGACCCCATCCTTCCAGTCATTGTTCATACACATAGCAAGGGACAGTCTCTCCCTTGGAGAGATTACAATTTAAATAGACAAGCCAGTCAAAAGGGGTGGGGGGTGGGGAGGAGAAACAGAGGCACAGAGAGATAAAGTTCTTGCCTGAGTTCTTGCATAGCAGTGGCAGAGTCAGACCTGGGTCCTCTGACTACCAGCCCAGTTCCCTATTCTTGAAGCAATGCTGTCTCCCCAACTATTTACCTTTCCAAAATGTCATGATACCTTTGGGTTATTAATATCCTTGGCCAGCAGTTTAGAATGCATACGTTCACCTTTAAGGGTGTCTCATCTTTTCACACATATCTCTCTGCTTACTTCCACTATGCCCCTTACACAGGGAATGCCCCATCTGAACTGATCTGTAAGATCACTCCTCTTTTTTTCCTCTTCCACATCTCACCTCTGCTAAAGTGCCTCAAAGAAACCAAGCCCTTATGGGCTATGTCTACACTTGGAGCTGGGATGTGTGATTCCCAGTTCGAGTAGACCCTACATGTGCAAGTTCACAAACAGTGGTGTAGCCCCAGTAGCATGGACAGCAGCATGGGCTAGCCACCCAAGTACAAACCTACCAGTACTCAGGACAGCGAGCCCATGCCACCACTTGAGGATGCCTGTGCTGCCGTGACTATGCTACTGTTGTTCGCACACGAACTCAGCGAGAGCTAGCATGAGTGTGTCCATTCAAGCTGGGAATCACACCCCTAGCTTCAAGTATAACTGCAGCTACTGAGGGACAGAAAGAGATGGTTGGTACTTCATAATATATAATTTAAAAAAAATTTTACTTAATCAAATATATTCTTTTTTTATTTATGTCTTACTCCCTTCTGCCTTCATAGATCACTGGTTAGGCTATAAGATCTTTGGGGGAGGAACTGTGTATTTATATCTGTAAGTATAGTGCCAGCTACATTGGCACCTGAATCCTGAGTTAAACCTCTAAATGCTACTAAATATAAATATTAATTATAATGATACAAAGGGGGAGTCTGCAATGGTTCCTTTGAGGCATCAATAAGAGCTGTGTCTTGGCACTATAATCAATTATTTGTATTTCTAAAGTGTTCTCGACTATTGACTGTGTTGGAAGCATTTGATTTCTGTACTGGTGGGAAGTCTTATTTATTGTCTCCTGTGGAGATTAGAATAATTCTTTATCTGAATTGAGCATGAGGGATAATATATCTCAAGCTTAACTTAATTAATAAAAGGCAGCATAATTCAGTAAATTCCCATACCGGCCACCAGAAA
The DNA here is from genome assembly GCF_016161935.1 of Mauremys reevesii. Taxonomy (NCBI): domain Eukaryota; kingdom Metazoa; phylum Chordata; order Testudines; family Geoemydidae; genus Mauremys; species Mauremys reevesii. Next base: position 247,066,864 of record NC_052623.1, read on the forward strand.
TCCCCAATTACCCAGCACCCAACATTCCATAAATACAATCACCACACCCCCAAATAAAACCAAAAAAGAGACAAAAAAAATCTTCTAGTTAGCTCAGAATGAGTGGGTGAACTGGAGGAAGCAAGTGAATTACATTAAAAATGCACTTGCCCGCTATTAAATCTTAAAGATCAATTATAGATGAGATTAAAAAAAAACCTTCAATGTCCTTTTTCTTGTATGATTACTGGTCAGACGTGCATTAGAAACACAGACTGTTTAGAGGCAGTAAACAACGTATTTCTATATTAATGAATCAGCGAACTGGGAAGATTTCAGATAATGTTTGTTGACTATGTTTGGGTCACTCCCTGTCTGTTGACTGGGATGCATCTAAGATTTGGTTTGGTTAGGTTAGTTCTTATTATGTCAGTGTAGAGGTCACCAAACAGTTTGTGCACCTCTGTGATGTTCTGTCCTAAGCAAAATCTGGTGTACAGATTAATTTTTTAATGTCATGAATCAGGTTGACCTGAGACGGACACAATTGGAGACGGCAGTAGAAAATGTGTGCCCTCCCTCCAGTGATTGCAATCAATATAATAAAAAAGTAAATAGGAATCATGGAAAGTGGGGAGGAAGCAAAGGCATATGATGAGTAAGGAACTAAATATGACTGAACAATTGACAGTTGCTGGACCACATCCTGGCAACAACAGGGCTTTGCTTTAAGTGTTGCAGCACAAGCCAAAAAACAAGCCTGATATAAATGTCATTCAACCTTTTAACATGACTTATCATTGTATCAAATGTTTTCAGATCCTCGATGACAGAAAACAATGGTGGAAAGTTCAAAATAAAAGTGGCCTTGCAGGGTTTGTGCCAAATAACATCTTGGATCCACTGCGACCTCAGGAACCTGGTTTAGGACATTCTGAACCTGCATACAGTCACACCATACAGGTATCCTTTGTTCCTTTGAAAAAAATCTATTTATATTTTTAATGATGGAGTAGGGTAAGGTGGTTCAAAGCAGGACTTGGAACAATAACAGAAATCTGTAAATTCTACGGCAATGTCAAAATTCCTGTTGCTCTATATAAGTTGAATTTTATTTCTCTGTTATGTAGAGTCTAAAATAAAAATAAAATTGATAGAATTTGTAATAGGTCAAATCTTTTCCTTTGAATCTTCTGTTTCTGTTTTCTGATTGACAGACATCAAATATTTGTACCCTAATACGTATGTTGTACATTTTATTTTAATTGCAAATACCTTTCATATGTTGATAGCTGTTGATGCCAAAGAAGGAGTTTGAATTATTTAAGGTAGGGTTAACTTAATTCCTTCTCAGAGAGTGAATTTTAGTGTATCCTTTAGTTTCTGTCCTTTTTGCGTGTTGTATGTATATCTATTAGTCTGTAATAGCTAATTCTCACAGTTTTGGCATTTATAAGTGAATAGGTGTAGACCCCTGTGTGGTTCTGTGGGTGCCATGGAATCATGTGTTTGCAGATTGAATTTATGGAGCAATCATTTCTCAACGATAGCCCGAGAGCACCAACAGAAAAATTTGCCCTGATGCTTGTCTCAAAGCTTTCGGCGTAATTTTGTTTTTCTTTTACATAATGGTATATTGAAATATTTTTATCGGCTTGTTATATACACGGAACACAATCAATACTGCAATGGTAAATTACAAGGGTTCTTTACATCCATATAATTACTCATGTGAATAAGGTTTTGCAGGATAAGGGCCAAATACATTTTTTTACACTGTCGTAACAGGCCAACGGCTCTCATTTAGCTGGAGATATCATGTTTTTTGAGAGCTTGTTTTTTTCTTTCTACCGTGTTGGTTCTAGAGATGGGCATGCCAGTTAAGATAAAGCAGAATTCCCAACCCGGCCCCTGAACCAAACTTTGATCCAAAATGCAAACCAAACTTCAACTGAAACTTTCTGTGGTTAACCTGGTTCCCCATCATTCATTTCCTTGCACCATTGCATTTCTAGTTTCCAGTTCAAAATATAAATGCTCATCTATTATTGTTCAGTGTTTGTATTGTAGAGGCATCTAGAGGCCCTAATCAAAGCTCTGCTGCTAGGTGCTGTCCACATACATCACACAAAAGAAGGTGCAGCCTTTTATGCTATTTCTGGCCTGACTAGGGATACCTGAGCATGTCTTGTGAAACTAGTCTCGTAATATTTCCAGGCTAGTATTGAAAACCCAGTCAGTTCAGATAAAGTATTTTGGATAAGTATCCAAAAGTTTGAGCACTTACTTGAACTTGGGCCTGATCAGTAGTCCATATAAGTCAACGGGAGTCTTTCCATTGAGCTCATTGGACTGTGAATCAGGTCTTTTATGAAGTTTGCCTCTCACTAGCGGTTTTCCAATAATATTTGAGCTCTTCCTATGAATAAATTCTGTTTTCTTCTGTGTGTGAAATGAAGCATGTATGTGTGTAGTGTTTTGCAAACTGTTTAAAGATCTGTTGTGGTTTTTTTGTTCTTACTCAAGTGCATGTGTTTTCAGTTTGTTTGTTTTGGAACTACTTACCAAAAAAAATTAAGCAGGTCTTGTTGGGACATTTTTGAGTAGAAGTTCTTAAAACGTTTTGCATGATTCACTCCAGATTTTGGAGGATTTCTTGAAATAATGAAACAACATAAAAAAATAGAAATCCATGTTTTCACTAATTTCACAGAATCATGGAAATTAGAAATGGGTAATAATGACCTTTAATGCCATAGTCCTTCTACCCCCTTACCATTGTGGATTATTCCCAGCAGTTCATTGTACTTCTGCTTTGTCCAGTTTGAAATAATCCAAATGCACCACTTCCCTTATGAAACTATTCTAGATCTCACAGGGAATTTTTTTTTATTCACCCTAACTGTTCCGTTCCTTATCTTCATCCTGTTGCTTGATTTGTCGATGCAGCTGGTGGCTATGTAACCCAAAAGAAAGAACCTATATTTGAAACATAAGAACAGCCATACTGGGTCAGACCAAAGGTCCATCTAGCCAGTATCCTGTCTTCCAACAGTGGCCGATGCCAGATAAGTCCAAATCCTATACAACTGTACATACTAAAAATAAAAAAGCAACAATATAGGAAATAATGCATAAAGAAAGCATTCCCCAGGCAGCTGCAGGCTGTACTTTGCTCATTATTGTTGTTTGATCATTTTAAAATAATCACTAAATAGTCATCATCCTAATGTTTGCTCTCTGAGGCAAATTACATTTGGCAGTGCCATAATTTATGTTATCTAAAAAATCACCTAGATTTATAGTCATGAATGAGGAAGGTCTTTACAAACCCAGGTACTAGTTACTAATCTCACCTTCTATTTCCTGTTGAAGATTATAAACTTAAGTGCTCGTGAGCCTTTTCTGTCCAGTATTAATATGGCCCATATTAACATAGCATCTGTGCACCTCACTGTTTTTAATATGTTTAACCTGTGAAGTATGGAAGTGCTATTATCCCCATTTTACTGAGGGAGAGATGAGGCACAGAGAGACTAAGTGACTTGCTAAAGATCCCCCAGGAAGTCTCTGGGAAAGCAGGGAATTGAACCTGGACCTCCTGAGTCCCAGACTGGCACCATAACCTTCTTTTGTCTCCTCCGAATGTGAATGGTGTGAGCACTGGCTTCTGTACAACCAGTTCCAATGCACTCAAGTGCTGAGCAGGCTTCTCCGTGCTTTCAAACACAACTTCTGCTTCAGCACTGGCATGCATAGGGCCTGTCAGCTGTGATGAATGCTGTGGGCATTTTTGATGTAGTTATTTATTTGTCCGTTCATTTAATGTGTCCCTGGTGGTCTGCAAAGCATACGTGACAGCAGGGAAAATCCACTTCCTTGTGCTAAGGCATTAAGGCCCCATTGAGACTATCAAACTCATTTTTCTCATGATTTTTATCCAGATGTAAGCCCTCTCTTGGGGAGGTGAATAGGTAAGGCAGGGGTCGGCAACCTTTCAAAGAAGAGCCATTTTTTTTGTTTTTGTCTTTGACCATCACACGCAAAGCTACTTGTAGAGTTAGAATTTATCAACTAATAATAATTGAACATATTACAGTTATTGCTACTCACCAATACTTTTAATGCGACTTCTGCCATTTGAATATAAACAGGAGAGGGTGTGGGGTCTGTGAGGGAGTTTGGGTGCAGGAGGGGGTTCTGACCTGGGGCAAGGGGCTGGGGTGTGGGAGTGGGTGTGAGGTGCAGGCTCTGGCCAGGAGGCACTTACCACAGGCAGCTCTCAGCTGGCGGCGCTGCAGGGCTCAGGCAGACTGCCCGCCTCCATGCTGTGGCCCCACGCCGCTCCCGGAAGCGGCTGGCTGCTGGCACGTCTCTGTGTGGCCCTGGCGAGTGGGGAGGCATCTCTGAGCGCTGCCCCTGCCCCCAGCACTGTCCTCACATTGGTTCCTGGCCAATGGGAGCTATGGGGACACTGCTTGCGGGGGCGGGAAACACACAGAGACCTGCTGCCCCCCCTCCTCCCAAGGGGCATGCAGAGACATGCCAGCAGCCAGCCGCTTCCGGGAGCGGCATGGGGCCAGAGCCCTGCTGTGTCACCGGCCGGGAGCCACCTGTGATAAGCGCCTCCTAGCCAGAGCCTGTACCTTGCACCCCTCAGAAAACAGCTGCCCACAAGCGGGCAGCCAAAAAGCCACATGCATCTCTGGAGCCACAGGTTGCCCACCCCTGAGCTAGGGCATTAATGATTGCACTTAATTACTTTAATATATGCAAGAGAGCCTTTTGCGTACCTGCAGCTGTGTTTGCTCTGCTGGTGACCTCTGTCAGTACACACTGAATTAGATTTTGGATTGAACTCTTAAACCTCTTCATGGACTGGTCCAAGAGAGTTACCTGATAGCGAGTCCTTGGTGCCTTTGGAGATGGTGATCGATGCAGCAGACTTACAAGATAGGCGAGCCACTAGCCCAGTCTACCTCTGCAGCCCAAGGTCTGTGGAATGTTCTCCCTAGAATGAACTGTGGAATTTCAAACTACACCTCTACCCGGATATAACGCTGTCCTCGGGAGCCAAAACATTTTACCGCGTTATAGGTGAAACCGCATTATATCGAACTTGCTTTGATCCACTGGCGTGTGCAGCCCCGCCACCCCCTCAGCGGAGCACTGCTTTACCGCATTATATCCGAATTCATGTTATATCAGGTCCTGTTATATCGGGGTAGAGGTGTACTAAACAAAGACATTCAAAATACTAAAATAGTAACATTTTCTTTTACATCTTTCAGTATGGCACACTGGTTCTTGTGTATGGATTTTATGCTAATGTGACTTCCTTGTTGTCATAGCCTCTTACGATTTTAGCTATTTAATCTGCGTTTGTTACTGTGGAGCAGCAAAGATATTTTGACTGATGTCAGATAAATAATACATTATGCATATTAATAATTTGCCATGCAATCTAATCATTTCCCTTCTTTTAGTAATAACATTTCCGGTGGAAATATAGTAGATACAATAATTGTGCATTTTATTATTTTTTCAAAAAGTAAAATTGAGAGATGTGATTAAAAAGTTGTGTGACATGGTGGATACGGCCCTGTGAGGCAGAGGAGTATTATACCCATTTCATAGATGAGTTCAGGCACAGAGGGCAAAATTTGACTCAATGAGATTTAGGCTCCTCAGCCACTTGTGAAAATAGGAATTAGTGCCCAAGTGACTCAGGGACCTTTTGAATATTTTATACAAAGGAGCTTAAATGACTTGACAAATGTCACCAAGGAATTTGGTGAAAGAACTGGGAATTGAACTTTGACATCCTGATTTCCAGCCCACTGCTTTAACTCCAAGCCCATTTCTTTTTTAACCCTTTGCAAGTCTGTGCTGTGGTGAATGAGAGAGGATCCTAGATAGTTATATGCAAATATTTGCTATCCATATTTTTTGCAAATTGTTAGAGATTACTCTAATCCAATGAAGCAATTGAATGTAGAGCTATATGTAGAACACATTTTTCGCTTTACTGGCAATTCCAAATAACGGGGGGGATGGGGAAAATTGTTTTGGGTCTAACCAAAACCAATGTTTTGTTGTTTTTTTTTAAATTTTCAGCTACTTGAATTTTTTTTTTTAAATATAATTTCTGGTTGAACAAAAATGTTTCATTAGATTGAGTGTTTTAATATTTTTAATACATTTACATTACATTTTCAAATAAATAGTCATTTTGAACCAAAAAATAAAAATATTTTCTTTAGAAAATAATTGGTTTTTCATTTTGACTGTTTTGGAATTTTTTTTTACATGAACAATTGTCAAAATGGATGCAATTCACAAAACATTTCATAGAGTCATAGATGTATAGGACTGGGAGGGACCTCAGTAGATCATCTAGTCCAGCCCCCTTCACTCCACGCAGGACTATGTAATAACCATACTATTCCTGACAGGTGTTTGTCCAACCTGTTCTTCAATGACGGCGAATCCACAACCTCCCTAGGCAATTTATTCCAGTGCTTAACTACCCTTACAGTTGGGAGGGTTTTCCTAATATCCAACTTACACCACCTTTGCTTCAATTCCAGCCCATTGCTTCTTGTCCTATCCTCAGAGGTTAACAAGAACAATTTTTCACCATCCTCCTTGTAACACATTTTTATGTACTTGAAAACTATTATGTCTGTCTTCTCTTCTCCAGACTAAACAAACCCAATTTTTTCAATCTTTCCTCATAGGTCAGGTTTTCTAGACCTTTAATCATTTTTGTTGCTCTTCTCTGGCCTTTCTCTAATCTTTCCTGAAATGTGGTACCCGGGACAGGACACGCTACTCCAGCTGAGACCTTATCAACGTGGAGTAGATCAGAAAAATTACTACTTGTGTCTTGGCTAATATATCCCAGAATGGAGTTCACTGTTTTTTCAACAGTGTTACACTGTTGACCCATATTTAGCTTGTGATTCACTATAGCCCCTAGATCTTTCTGCAGTACTCCTTCCTAGACAGTCATTTCCCATTTTGTATGTGTGCAACAAATTGTTCCTTCCTAAGTGGAATACTTTTCATTGTCCTTATGGAATTTCATCCTATTTACTTCAGGCCATTTCTCCAGTTTATCCAGATCATTTTGAATTTTAATCCTGTCCTCCTAAGCACCCAACCCCTCCCAGCTTAGTATTGTCCTCAAACTTTATAAGTGTACTCTCTATGACATTATCTATCTAAATCATTGGTGAAGATATTGAACAGAACCAGACCAGGACCAATCCCTGCGGGACCACACTCGATATGCCTTTCCAGCTTGACTGTGATCTCCTGTTTCAGTATTACTGAATCTTCATTTTTCACCCCCCAAAAAAAGTTTGAGCCAAAAAATGTGCCCAGCTCTAATTGATTGTGTAGTACAGTTGAACTCAGAAAGCCACTGGAATTCCTCAAGGGCTGCTGTTAGACATGGTGGTGTTTAATATCTTGATAAGTGACCTAGAATAAAGCAATGATAAAATTTACCAAAGGTACATGTGTAAGATCAGTGGTTGACACTGGACATACCCCCAGGATCTTCAAGGAATTTAATGTTGACAATTACACATTTTTATGCCATTTGCAATTCTGAAGAATTGCAAAGCACTTATCAGTCTTTGTCAGTTAGGAATCAGTTAGAATATGCTGTATATTAGGTAGATGCTTTCACTTCTCCTGTATTGCAGCTATTACTCCAGGGGGAATTCCGTGCCAAAAAAATAAAAACTCTGTGGACAATATTTTTAAAATTTTGCATATATTATTTATCAAAACAACACAATATTATCACACCAGTTGAAATAAATTACCAAAATAATTCAAAGATACCTGTGAACAAGTATATCTGTAACAATACAGACGACAAAAAAAATTCAGGAAATGTTTTTTGTCAAATAGATTCCTTATTAGGCATATTAATACAGAATTTTGAGTAATAATTTATTTAAACTACAATACAAAATGTATTTTTGCACCCCACAGAAGCAGTGCAATGGCTAGAGGGAGTCAGGGGTAATAGAGGAGCTGAGGTAGAGAGGAGTAATTGCTGGGTAGGAGCCCTGGAGTGAACCTGGAGGGTTGTTGGGTGTGGGTGGGAGAAGTATGAAACAAGGTGGTTGTTTATTTTTTTTTTTTTTGCAGGAGAGGGATTGTTAGGGAGTTGGGGACCACTCCATGCAGACCATGGCTGACTCCTAGCTTCTCTCATTCAGTCAGGCACATCTGCCCCTGTCTGCATGTCCCTGCACCCCTTCTCTACCCTTTTCCCCAAGTGTCCCTGCACCCCCACTCAGCAAATCCCTGACCTTATTCACCCTCTGCCCTGTTCCCATGTGTCCCAGCTACCCTTGTCCCTATGTGGCCCTGCACCCCCACTCCCATTCAGCCCCCCACCAGCCCTTCTGAGCCCCAGTGTATGTAACCCTCCAGCAGAACTGTGTGCCTCACTCTGTTCCCTCCCCATATCCCATGCCTCCTCACCTGGTGCCGGGGGCAGGGGCTATGAGGACTGCAGCCTCTCTTCCTTGCTATCGGCTGCCGACTGCTCTGGCCAATGAGCTGGCTGCCCTATATTCTGGCACCTGGTGGGCTAAAGGCATAACTGCAGCTTCTCTCCAGCAGAATGTATTTTCTGCAGGGGGGCGGGGAAATGCAGGGGACATGAATTCTGTGCATGCGCAGTGATGCAGAAATTCCCCCAGGAGTAAACCATAACAGAGTTGGGCTTGGTCAGTATTAAAAGAGAGATCTCCAAAGGAAAATTCAAATGCTGTAGGAGTGTTTGAGCTTATTTGGGATTTGTCATGATTATAGAGCTAGCTGCACCTCTCTCCCATTTTTGGTCTCTGAGAGCACACCCTCAGGTGCCAGGCCTCATGCTCTTACCTGTCTTAGGGTGGAATTTCACAATTACACCATTCTTAGACTGGGCTCTGGGCTTCAGTAGCCTATACGTCAACCATCATTACCCAGCAGGTCCAACTGGGTTTTGTCACCTGCACTTCAGGAGCCAGTGACAGAACATTCTTCTTAAAACCAAAGTGTGTTTATTAGCAAACAGAACAAAGCAATAGGGCAGTGGTCCCCAACCTTTTCATCTGGCGGGTGCCAGACAAAGAACTGTGGCGGCGGTGGAGCACCCGCCGAAATGCCGTCGAATTTCTGTGGCATTTTGGCAGCGATGCCTCTCAATTACGTCGCTTGTCGGCGGCAAGTGATGTCATCGAGAGGCGTCGCCGCCGAAACGCCGCAGAAATTCGGCGGCATTTCAGTGGATGCTCCACCGCCGGCCAGGACGCGGGCGCATTTAGATGCCCCCGCGGGTGCCATGGCGTCCATGGGCACCGCATTGGGGACCCCTGCATTAGGGAATTCTGTCTCTTCCCTCTCCATTCCTTTTTCATCCCTCAGTACTTATCTCTAACCATTGCAATCCTGTGGAAAACAGCAGTATGTCTGACTTGGCCTATATATTGAGACACAATCCTGGCCACACGTGCACATATACAAACACTCTGGTGTGGTGGAAATAAAATCCTGCCTGCCATAGATTGATCACAGCTACTTGGGTTTAGCTGGTCCCTCAATGAACCTTATCTGCCTTAGGCAGGCTTACACTACAGGGGAAAGTCAATCTAAACTATGCAATTTGAGTTACTTTAGTGGCATAACTGAAGTTGACGTAGCTTAGATCTACTTACCGTGGGGTCCACACTATGCTATGTTGACAGGAGACCCTCTCCCGTCGACTCCCCTTACTCTTCTCATTCTGGTGGAGTACTGGAGTCGATAGGAGAGCGATCCGTGGTCAATTTAGCGGGTCTTCACTAGACCCGCTAACTTGACCCCTGGTGGATTGATCGCCGCATTGTCGATCCACTGGGAAGTGGAGACAAGCCCTTAGTTTTACTTTAGCTGGAAGTTATAGTTATGCTACCAAACCTTCTGGGCTTTATAAACTCTTAAATTGGATTCCATTTTAACAATTCTAGTTAAATCGCCTCAAATATTAGTTTCAGTGAGAACAAATTTTAATGTCCTTTTTTTCCTTTCAGAACCCCCTAACACACATTTAAACAATTAGAATCAGAGGTAATTAGGCTACTAAACACTTAGAAGCTTACTGTGCATCCGTATAATACTGTATCTCCCTGATCTCACCGAAGAGGTTTTTTTTAACCATGAAGAGTAGATGCTGTTTGTATCTATTCAAAGGTACCTTTTAAAGCAAACTGGTTACTTACTAGTGTCATTCATTTTTCTAGTGTTTTTCTTAATAACTTCCTAAAGAAAATGTTATGTTTTAAATTCTTACCAGTCATTCTGAGGATCCTTATAAGAGAAGGCAAATGTACCAACGAACCTATCTTTTTATTTGCTTTTGCATGTGAGCACCAAGGTAGAGCTCTGTTATCCTCCGTTAGGACAAATGTCTTTTACATTCCTTGGAATCTACCATGAAGTCTTTCTTTCAAGTCTTATTTTTTGTTTAGCTATTGGCTTAATAGCTCTCTGTGAGTTCCCCCTGACACTGAGCATTTGTGCCCCAAATTCATGTCTGTTGCCAGCTGCTCTAGGTACCGATGTACTTCTCTATTGCCAACTGTTAACTTCCCTGTTGATTGTGAAGTGTACTGTGACAAAGGGAAACACATGCCAGATGCTCATTTGGTAGTGGCCAAAGAGATGTCGTCATTTTGAACTGAGCTAGTATCTCTTTATATTATTCCTTAATAAAATGGTGTTCTATTAAATTTGCTGTCATAACATGGGTTATTAGTGACTGAGAAGATGCCACTTTTCTATCTGAGTCGATACTGATCCTATTCTGTGTTATGCTATAAGGGGACACTTAGCTGTTAGAAATGTTCTTGTTTGGATGTCCTGATATGTAAGTGTGTCCTGATTACTGAGAGTGGTTCAATTTCCCATTTAGTACTTTTTTTCAAGAAATGGGAAATTAATCTTGACAATCCTGGCCAATACCACCCAACCTAAATTCTCACTCTAGGTCTAGCTGTCTGCAGTGTTCTTCACTTCCTGCCCTAAATAGTGATGTATTGCTGTTATGCACTGTTACACTGCTGCCGTGTTTCATCTCAGAGGTAGTTAGTAGTCTGAGAGTGCAAAGTGATTTTATTTTGTATCTGTGTATATATATATATATATATTTAAATCACATATAGGGAGAAGGAGTGTGTGTGTGTGTGTGTGTGTGTATTTGGACAATAAGTCATCTCAATAAAGTACCCATGGATCCCCTGGGACAGAAGTTGATATGTACACACACAAGATTTTTATCACAAACTATTTCTTCCTAAAGCAAAACATTTCTCTGAGTATATTTTTTCCCTGACAGGTTTCAGAGTAGCAGCCGTGTTAGTCTGTATCCGCAAAAAGAACAGGAGTCCTTGTGGCACCTTAGAGACTAACAAATTTATTTGAGCATAAGCTTTCATGGGCTACAGCCCACTTCTTCAGATGCATAGAATGGAACATATATTGAGGAGATATATATATATACACATACAGAGAGCATGAAAAGGTGGGAGTTGTCTTACCAACTCTGAGAGGCCAATTAAGTAAGAGAAAAAAACTTTTGAAGTGATAATCAAGATAGCCCAGCACAGACAGTTTGATAAGAAGTGCGAGAATACTTACAAGGGGAGATAGATTCAATGTTTGTAATGGCTCAGCCATTCCCAGTCCCTATTTAAGCCTAAGTTGATTGTATCTAGTTTACATATCAATTCCAGCTCAGCAGTTTCTCCTTGGAGTCTGTTTTCGAAGCTTTTCTGTTGCAGAATTGCCACCCGCAGGTCTGTCATTGAATGACCAGACAGGTTAGTGTTCTCCTACTGGTTTTTGTGTGTTATGATTCCTGATGTCAGATTTGTGTCCATTAATTCTTTTGCATAGAGACTGTCTGGTTTGGTCAATGTATATGGCAGAAGGGCATTGCTGGCACATGATGGCATATATCACATTGTAGATATGCAGGTGAATGAGCCCCTGATGGTATGGCTGATGTGATTAGGTCCTATGATGATGTCACTTGAATAGAGATATGGACAGATTTGGCATCGGGCTTTGTTGCAAGGATAGGTTCCTGGGTTAGTGTTTTTGTTCAGTGATGTGTGGTTGCTGGTGAGTATTTGCTTCAGGTTGGGGGGTTGTCTGTAAGTGAGGACAGGTCTGTTTCCCAAGATCTGTGAGAGTGAGGGATCATCTTTCAGGATAGGTTGTAGATCTTTGATGATGCACTAGAGAGGTTTTAGCTGGGGGCTGAAGGTGACAGCTAGTGGTTTTCTGTTATTTTCTTTGTTCGGCCTGTCTTGTAGGAGGTGACTTCTGGGTACTCGTCTGGCTCTGTCAATCTGTTTTTTCACTTCAGCAGGTGGGTATTGTAGTTTTAAGCATTCTTAAATGTCTGGTCATTCAATAGCAGACCTGCGGGTGGCAATTCTGCAACAGAAAAGCTTCAAAAACAGACTCCAAGGAGAAACTGCTGAGCTGGAATTGATATGCAAACTAGATACAATCAACTTAGGCTTAAATAGGGACTGGGAATGGCTGAGCCATTACAAACATTGAATCTATCTCCCCTTGTAAGTATTCTCACACTTCTTATCAAACTGTCTGTACTGGGCTATCTTGATTATCACTTCAAAAGTTTTTTTCTCTTACTTAATTGGCCTCTCAGAGTTGGTAAGACAACTCTCATCTTTTCATGCTCTCTGTATGTGTATATATATCTCCTCAATTTATGTTCCATTCTGTGCATCTGAAGACGTGGGCTGTAGCCCACGAAAGCTTATGCTCAAATAAATTTGTTAGTCTCTAAGGTGCCACAAGTACTCCTGTTCTTCTTCCCTGACTGCATTGAAAGAATGCAGCTATCTGCATCCAGGTGTGTGCACTGCCATCCAGTTTGCAGTTTTCTTTGCCTCTTCTGTTTTTTCTCTTGACTCTCTTCTCTACATACAAGCCTTATCGACAGTTTCTCTGCTCTGAAAGTACTGTGAGTTTCTTTATGGTTTAATGTATCAGCTTGCACTAAACACTTTTTGACAGTTTGTTTTCTGCCTCAGTTGGCTTTTTCAGATGCACTGTTGGCATCGCTTCTCTTCAGCTGCTTATATTGGCACAAAGATATCACCGTTCTGTGCCCTCTGTCACTGTGTTTGAGAGGAATCTGATTCTGTCCCATGGCCAATACTCTTCTTTGATAGCCTGATTTTTTATTTATTATTCTTTTATAATGTATTAATTTGCATTGTGGTGGCCCTTGGATGCCCCAGTCCCAGAGCTGGTCTATGTACAATTTTTGTACCCCTTAAATTATATTGGTTTGAGGTTAAAGTGATACAACACCTGAGAGTGCGAACAAAGTTATACTAGTATATAGATGTTAAACGCTAACCTATACTGGTATAGTCTACATGGGGAAATTTACCAGCATAACTACACCTTTATATTTATGCCACTGTGACGCCACATGTAGACGCTCTTATTCCAGAATAAGTGTGCCCACATGGGGAGTTATACTAGTATATGTTATAGTGTTGTAATCGTATTAGTATAGTTATGCTGGTAAATTTCCAATTGTAGACAATCCCTTACTCCCGTAAATGTAGAGGAATAAGTTATATCGGTATTATATTAGCACCTTTCTACTGATACAGCTGAATCAACGTTAGAGACGTATACTGTTTTAATTATTTCAGTAGAAAAATCACACCTATCATCAAAATAGTTAAGTCAGTACAAAAACTATGGGAAGACCAGACTGGTGGCCAGGGCCCCACTGTGCCAGGTGCTGTACACCCACATAACAAAAATATAGGTCTGACCCATGGAGCGTATCTTTTTGGAAGGAGGGATGGGGATTTTGAAAAGGACATGTAATCGGAATCCCTACTGCCTAGAATCATCGTTAGTCAGTGAGGCCAATTTTTAAACTAAGGCTTCAGATGAATTTTCATTACATCTTTCTGAATACAAAGAGAAAGAGATGAAGTTTCTTTGTGAAGTTTTATGATGTGAGAGCAAATTAACCTGATGCTTTGATGTAACATAGGAATTTATCGCATGATTAACTCTTAAGTTGAACTGCTTTGGGTGTATTATAGGTATGTAAACTTACGTACCTTCAAAAGCAGCAAAGAGTCCTCTGGCACCTTATAGACTAACAGACGTCTGTACCTTGTAATGAGACACGTTGAGGTTCTTTATAGTACACAAAAACAAAGAAACACAAAGGACAAAGTGTGTAATTACCTCTGAGACTTACTAAAAGGATACTGGAAGAAAGCAGTGTGCAACATAAAACAAAGGAAAAGTTATTCTGAGTTCAATATTTTGGCCTGCAGTATGTGAAATGTGTTTTGGAACATTTTCCAAAAAAGTGTAACCAGTGTTAGAGCTAAATTCCGGTCTTGATTTTATGCCTGGATCCCACTACTTCAGCAGGAGACACTTGCATGTGAAATTTGGCCTTAAATGGATATATTGTGTGTGTGCGCGCGCGTGTATACAGACACACAAACTAATAAATTGCAGTATCTCAGGTGTCAGGAGAAATGGCTATATTTCCATCTTTTATTTTTTTCTTGTCTGACAATGCAGCCGCAGTGACATAAGTTGTGCTAACACTTCATCTTACACAGAGAACATATTAGGAAGATTAGTTACTTGAATAACTGACCAGTACAAGTGATAAAGTGTTATAAATAGAGAAGGAGGAGTGTTTCTTAGTGAAATTTATAGATCCACGAGGACTATATATTTCTATTGACTTCTTAAACTGAAGTTAAGTGTTTGGGGGGTGAGCATGTACATAAACTGGGCTATATATATGTCATGGTTTGAACATGATATATATTCTGTTTTGTTGATGAACATGGCCAAAATATACATAGAAAATATAATGCTTCATATTCGGTGTTCTGGCAATGATCAAGAAGTGGAGTTGGGATCTTCATTGCTTGTATAAATAAGTTATTGTGATGGAATGTGTGTCTGAGGAAAGATTAGAACAAATGGTGCAAACCCAAGATTCTTGACAAAGTAGCCTCCACCGTGATGTGGCCTTTTTTGAGATCTTTCCTTTTCATGTAAAATACAAAGTTTTCCTGAAATAACCTAATTCCAGTGCCAACAAGCTTTTCTGAAATACATGGGGCCAGATCTTCAGCGTATGTAAATTAATGAGCTATATCTGTCTGTATCAGTTGAGTATCTGGCTCATGATTCTCTGGAAAACTAGGGCTTGAGCCAGCAATGTCCTAAGCATTCTGGCCATGATCCAGCAAAGTACTTATGCATGTGGTTTACTTTAACCATTTGAATAGTCCCATTGACCCCAGTTTCTAGGTTACACATCCTTTTCAAACGTATCCCTTTTTAAAGAGCCCTGGCAGGTCTGATGCAATACCCAAATGGTTTAACTAAGAATGAATATGAAAATGAATAATAGTGCACTGTTCAAAATTAGTAAGTATTCCCTAGATGTAGTTCCTGAATCTTTGTCTATTTCAGTTTAGGTTTCTTACCACCTGTTTTAATGTTTGTCTATTTGGATGTGATGTGTGAAAAGATAGGTTAGATGAGTACTAGTCACCATACATTTGGTTTCATATATGTATGTTAGGTGACCAACTTTTCACCTGCTATTCTAAAGAAAAAAAATAAGAAAGCTGATAAAGTATGCAGTCATTGGTATCAAAAGCTAATTAATGCCACTAATTGCTTTTTAAAAACTGCTGATGTGGTTGAAGTTCCAATATTGTGCTAACAATCTCATTTGATGTAATTTACTCCATTTTCCTCACAGCAATTACTGGGAGAGCTTTCAGAGGTAACACAAATTGCTATTATATGTTACTGATTTTCTAAAATGTGTCTTTGTAGGCTGAATCTTTTGGGTTGCATCATTTCAAAAATTCAGTAGTGCGTACTTGTTGCTTTCCTAATAATAGATGAAGATAACCTGATGAGTGAGTAGAAGAGGTCTTCCAAATACCTGAATTTTTTTTAAAAATTGAGTAAACTCAGTTTTAGTACACAGTTGGCTTTAGCACATGATTGAGCAAATTTTGGAGTATGTTTTATGTAGTTCTACATTTATAAGTGGAACTTGAGTGGTTTTCCCTGTTGGATTATATTTTCTTTCCAAATATGAAACTGATAGTTGGTCTCTTCTATGGGCATAGTGCTCGTGGGATGGCTCATTTGACAATGAAAGTGTCCTGGGATGTCAAATAAGAGTTACACCTGGTATTCAGTAATCCCTGCATTGAGATTTGATTGTGGTGATGAGGAACATTGATGTTTTGCCTTTTAATGCACCATTCTTTCAGTGCCATCAAACCAGTAATGCTTTTTTCCCCTGTGTTTAAAAGACAACATGAATCACACTGTGGGGATAGCAGTTTGACATTTTTAAATCTGTGAATTTAATTATTATTGAATTTCGTTAAAACATTTTACAAAGTACTTATGAAGTACTTAAACAAATTCATTAACTCACCTGTTGATGTATTTATTTGCCACTTTGTTTCACCTAAAGAGTAGCTTTCTGTTTGTTCTTTCATATTCGTATTCCACTTTTAAGGTGATCATGATATTTTTAAAGGCAATTATTGGCATCACACCCAAATGCTATAGCACAAAAAATGTCCAGCGCATGAATACCTGTAAGCTTCCAACATTGGATTGCACAAACCAAACAAAAAATAATTGTAAGGTAATATATTAAACAATAAAATTGCATGAAACAAAGTAAAAATCTTTTATGTGGAACATATTTAGGAAGATCTATTAATTTAATAACTGACCACTATAAACAATGAGAGACCGCAACAGAGAAATAGAAGCGCATTTCTCAGTTTAATCTATTAGCTTTGAAACCAATAGGACAGATTCTGATCTGTTGTAAATCAGCATAATTCTGCTGGAGCTAAACCAATTTATACTCTCTCAAGATCTGGGCCCATATATTTTTGGGTTAAATTTCTCCATTTTGGCATTCACGAATAGGGGCAGCTGGTTAAAATTAATGAAAGGTCGAATATTCAAATATTGTTAAGGCACTGATGTGCTAATATTTTAACACATGGTTCTCACAAATATTTCCCTACTTAATCTGTGATAAACCCACCTGTCCTTGGGGGATGGAGATATGTGCTCCAGGAAGGATTGGGGCCTGGGGAGTTTACTCATTTGTTTTGCCCGCTAAAAATAGAATAACTTCTTATAACTAAGAAGGCAGGCCTCACTACTTTATATTAAGATGTACTTCTAGAAATGTCAATACTTTGCTCCTGCAAACTATACAGAGTATATTGCTAGCATATTGCATTGTTCAGCTTGTACAATTTGCAGGGGACATGGCAATGTAGATTTTGTGTAAGATTGCCACCCGTCCAGTTTTCACCGTTCAGGTTTCCGCTTGTGGGTCTGGGTGCCATTTGACAATCCCTGATGTCCAGGTTTTTATCTGGGGGGCAGGGAGGGGGGTGGGGCTTTGAGGGAAGAGGTGGAGCAGGTGGCGGGGCTTCAGGGTCCCATTAGAAAGGGGGCAACCCCAATTTTGTATGAGTATCTAAATGTATCTTTCCTGCAAACCCTTTTGGAAAATACTGTTTAGCATAATCTGGTACATTCTGAGAAAGAAATTGCTCCTCAAAATTGTTTTTGAGCCAAATAATACATCACAGCTGCAAGAGTTGATGTTGCGTGTTGTGGGAGGTGGATCAACACAATGAGGCAGGAAAATAACCACAACGCTTCCTTACAGTTTGATGGCAAAATTGTAACAAACACCCACGAAGGCATCACTGTGTTAAAGAAACAGACTTAAATCATAACACACTTGAAAACATGGTAGAAATGCGGAGTTGTTTAAATACAGATAGGAGTTTTTGTCTAATCAAACTAAAAAATGTGTGATGTGAATATTTTTTTTCCTGTGAGCCTCAAGAGCAAACATGTGACGAGCACATTTTTCTGTAGTTAAACTTGTTCAGACTGAAGCAGGCTGAGCCACAAACTTCAGATCTGGGTCCACGCTTCCTCAAAGTTGAGGGATGTTTAGATGTCTTTCTGAAAGATGTAGACTAACCAGAAATTGTTGAGGTGGATGTACAGCTGCGTGAAATTTTTCTTCCATAACTTTTGTCAGTGAAAAAATAGAGCTTTAGTGACATCAAAATGTTTTGCAGATTTGTGTCAATTTGCTGAATTGTTTGTTTCAAGGAAGAACACACCCCCAAAACCTGAAAATTTGAAACCTTTTGGTTTGACACATTTGAAATTAAAGGTTTTGATTTTTTTATTCAAAACAACCTTTCAGTTAAAAATTTCCTTTAATTTTGTTCATAAAAAACCTATAACATATTAAAAATGCTCAGAATCAAAACAAAAGGTTTCATTTTGAGTTGAGTGAAACTTTTCATTTGACCCAAAACAAAACTTTTTAAAAAAAAAAAAACCTTTTTGGATTCCTGACAATTTTGTAAAATGTAATTTTTGGTTAAATTGGAAATGATTCCCTCTCTCCCCCAAATTGCCAGTGAACCAAAAAATCCAGCTCCAGGTAGGTATAGGAATCACTTGGTGAAAGATATGGCCTATGCTTATGCAGAAGGTCAGACTAGGTAGTCATAATGATCACTGCTAGATGTGGGATTTTGGCTTGGCCTGTTGCAGACATAGAAGTCAACAGCAAAGTGCAGATTAAAGGCACACTTTCCCAAGGCTTGGGTATGTTTGGACCTAGGATTTTTGTTTACCCAGCTCTCATACATATGTTTAATCAGGTAGACTCCAGATATTCATATGTCTCAGAGGCCACTCAAAACCTTCAGATAACTGGAGTTTTGGATTTAAAAAACTAGTTTTAGACAGATTTCATATTTGGAGGAAAGAAATGAGTTCTCTATAATCAATATTGGGAGGCCATGGACATCCAATGTGACGGTAGTACAACTTGGTATATAAAACCATCCAGGCAACTCAAAACAGATGTGGATGGAATCTGCTCATAACTTTGGCCCTCTTACCCAACTGTGGTGTTAGCAAAAAGAGATGTTGGTGATGGTGTTGGGATAATCAGAGTTTATCTTAAATAGTAAGACAGATGGACAGACAGACAACATTGAGAATATTGATGCCAAAGTAAGTTTTTTGGGAAAGTGAAGCTGTATGTCTGACAAGTAGCATGCCTTTCTGGGATGAAATGAGATTGCTGACTGCAATGTACGCAGGTGCTTTCCTGCAGAAGGTTTGTCTTTTGAACACTGAGGGATTTCACGGTGCAGAGCTAATTATGTGTTTGCATCTCTTCAGAAACAAAGGATGGATTATGTTCTGAAACAACCCGATTCAAGTCCTGCTGCTCCATCACCACCTCCGACACCAGCTCCAGTTCCTGTCCCTCTCCCTCCTATTGCACCAGCACCTATTCCAGTTCCTGTGCCAAAAGCACCAGGAACTATTAGCCGCCAAAGCAGCACCTCTAGTGAGAGTGGTGGTACCATTATGCGTGACAGCCAGAGACACAAACAACTTCCTGTGGATCGTAAGTTTCTTCAAAACAGCCAGAAAAGCTATTTTCCACCATTTCCATCCGTTTTAGCATTTTAAAAAACACACTTTTACATTTGATATTTGGCTTTTACCATAACTTTAAAAAAAATCATCTTTCCATATCACCTAGTGCTCCTGTCCAATAACTCAAGCTAAGCAGGGGTGGGACAGTTCCCTACTTGAAGAAAAGTCATCTGAGGAAAGTAGCTCAAGTAGTAGCTGCAAGAAGTGATGTTTGGGGATTCTCCCTCTTAATGTGTAGTAGCCTGATGCTTTAATATGATAAGGAGCAGTGGTGGAGATACTGTCTTTCAGATGAGACAAAACTAAGGTCACTTCATGTCATTAGAGACCTCATGACACTTATTGCAAAAGGGTGTTAAACTGTCTATGTATCACAGGCTACATCTACACTTACACGCGTCGCTATGTGCCACAGTGGAAGGCAGGCTCCATACATGGTTGTCACTATGTTGTGGAGCTACACGCTGCAGCGAAAGGCTGTGGCCACGGGGAAGGTCTGCAGCAGTGGAGAGGGAGCAGGGAAAAGGCCCTGGCACTGGGGAGGCAGTGACAAAAGGCCCTGGTGGGGGGAGGTGCAGGGAAAGGCTCTGGCAGCAGCAGCCTTTCCTCACTGCCTTCCCCTGCCACCTCCCCTCACCATGGGAGCCTTTCACTGTGGGCGGGGGGAAGGCTCTGGCAGCGGGGAGGCAGTGGGATACTACACTGCTAAAAATAGCAGCCCAGCTGCGAGAAGCACTGCTTGGGTGCGTAGAGAGTCGTGTAGGCCACTCTCCTCGCCTAAGTAATGTCTCACTGTCTACACTGCTGTTTATACCCATGCCAGCTGGGTGTGCTGTGTCTGTTCTCTACATGCTGCCATAAGTATAGATCTAACCTCAATACTTATGACGCCCATCTCGCAATCCTTAGAGTATTTGTCCTCACAACACCCCTGTGAGGTAGGGAAGTGTTGTTATCCCCCATTTTACAGATGGGGAACTCAGGGACAGTGAGACTAATTTGCCCATGTGGCAAAGTCTGTGGCAAAAACAGGAACTGAACTAGGCTTCCCTGAGTTTCAGATTAGCGTCCTAACAACTGCACCATCCTTCCTCTTGTCTAACCCTGCTGTCGCAGCCAAATTTCAATTCAGCTAATTATATTATGCCTACATATACGTCCTCTTTCATTTCAATTGAATATATTGTTCTTTGTATCCTGACCTGAACTGTACAACAGCTATTACCTCCAACCCCAGAGGTGGCTGCATGTTAGCGATGGGAAAGTGTGATTCCCTATGTGTTATTTTGGGAAAGCCTTTGGAATCCTTTCTGAATAGATAACATTATAAAAATGATTGTGATATATTTGAAAAAATAATTTAGTGTCAGTCTTGATGTATTTTTGTGTTCAGATATACAGCAATGTATTTCAGCATGTGAAGTGCCCTGCTAGTATTCTGAGAAAAGTTACCCTTTCTTTTAATGCACATCCATGTATTCAGCATTTAGTAAGCAGTTAGGGCTCTCTGACAGGAGCCAGAGGCTAAAACTGCAGAAGAACAAGCAAGGAGTTAATTTCTTATATTTTCCTGGCTTGACTGAGAGCACGTGGCCTGAAATTATGGTAGATCTTTAAGAAGAGCTCCCTGGTAATCAAGGAAGAGAGACAGAAGAGGTTGGCTACTGGAAAACTCATGAATATGTACATTTACCGATGACATTTCCAAGACCTTTTTCCCTCTCCGTTAGGACTTGGTTTTCTATAAGTGTATTTATGTTACACTAGTTACAACACTGGGTCTGTTTTGTAGAGAAGATATAAAATTGTCAAGGGGTAACATTTTTCAGAAGAGTCTTAGGCATGGCATGTAGGAAGCTGAACCCCAATGAATCTATGGGATTTAGGCTAACTCCGTTTTAAAAATGGGACTTAGGCGCCTCAGTCACTTATGTGCTTTTGAAAATGTTGCCCCGGGTCTAACATGTCTCAGGCTAAAGCCCTAGGAAGATCTGCTGAGGCGTTAGCAAGTTTGAGGATTTGAAGTTTGCATTACAAAGTAGGAACCATAATCTAACTGAAGACAACCCTGTAATCGAGTCCCCTAAACGTGGTTGAAATTGTAGCATAGACAGGCCCATAAGTGAACTTCGGTATCTCTACCAACCATTCAAACCCATATGTCAGGAGGTTAGAACACAGCACTTTATCTAGAACATGGCGTTGGATCCAGCATTGTATGGATGTTAGCTCAAGTTCTTCCCAAAACAGTGTCTTAAATGACATTTGTAACACATGGCTGCTGTGTCCCTTGCTGTGTATCCCTCGAATAAGAAGGGTTTTTTATAGTAACATAATTCCAATAATTGAGCAGTTTTACATATGTCTAAAACCAGCACTTTAATAGTGTAGTTTAGAAATCAGGCACTCTGATTTCTTTCCCCAGAACTGAAGAAGAGCTCGGTGTAGTTTGAAAGCTTGTACCTTTTGCCAGCAGAAGTTGGCCCAATAAAAGATACAGCCTCACTTACGTTGTCTCTAGTTTACAAGTAACTGTTACAGACTGAAAAGGTGACACTGAAATGAGATCTTAAGCGATTTGGCTGTTTGTGGGTTGTTAGCTCTTCCCTTTTTTACCCTTCTCTGGCATGGCAAAAAACCTAGCAACATTTCTGGTAAAGTTGTACTAATGTCCATGTTTAGCTCTCTGAGAGAGCTCTCCCTTCCATGTTCCCAGTAAGTAGAAAACGTGCCTTACTGAATAAACACATTTCTCAGTCTGCAGAGCTAATTCAATAGGGCATCTTTCACTTGACCTATTGAGACAAACTGTAGTGCACTTTGAACTTAACTTCACTGAGGCCCATTATGTCCTTTCCTTCTGGAACAGACTGACTATTTAAAGAAAAGCTCTAAGAACTAATTTAGCCGTTAACTAATGGGGCCAAAAGGATGTGGATTCAGCGTCCTACAGAAATATTACTTCAGCAATGAAAATCCCTCAGAGTTGAGCCTCTCTCTGCATTATCTGTCATTATCACCACAAGGTAATGTTGCACCTACACTATGAACTAGATCTACGGTTTCATTTTGGGGACAGTTTATTGTCAGTTTCTGCATCTATCGGAATAAGTGATTTGTCACTTAAAGGGCAACAGAGATGATAGCTCATAAGCATGAGGCAGGTCTTCAGTCCTTAGAAAATAATTCCAATACTTCCTTCCTCTGAGGCTGTGTTCTGAGTTAGTGTTCCCAGCCAAAGCATATAACCTTCCAGAGAGGTACAAATTTCCATTACAGAATTGACCCAGTGCACATCTGGTTCAGCTTGCTGTACGCTTGAGGCCAATGCTGGAAGCTTCAGAGAAGCAACATTTTGTTGGGTGGAAATTCTAGAGAATTTGGTAAATATCTTGCTGATTTCCAATGACCATAAGCAACAGTATCTTAGTAAGGTTCACTAAATACCCCTTAAAATTTCAGCAGTGATACCGTTTAAAATAAAAACAAACTGCTGTTTTGGTCTCTCTTATAATTTGTATCTACCCCTTCTCCAAAACATGCATTGAGAAAGTGGATTTAAATGGTGACAGTCGCTTGCAGAAGGAATGCAGTGAACGCTAGGGATGGTCAAAAATGTTCCATCTGAATTGTTTTTCAACTGTTTTTCCCCAAAATGTGTCTGCTTCCCACATCCAATGTCAATGTTTTGTCAGAAAATTAAATGCCCCAAACCAAAGTGTGTTGATTTGGAAGTGCTGCCACAGTGCCTTATGGGAATTGTTGTTCAGCTACTGCACGTTTGTGCCCCTTCTCATCTACAGCCTGGACATCTCCCCTGCAGCTGCAAAGTCTTCCCACACCCCCTCTTTTGGTTTTTGTCTGAAATTTTTCAGTGTTCAACATTTTGCAGGAAAAAAACAAATATTCTGTGGAAAATTAAACAAAAGTGATTTTTTTTCATTTTTGTCAAAAATTTCCATAGAGTTGTCATAAATAAACAGATCAGGGTTAAGGTCTCTTTTACCTGTAAAGGGTTAACATGCAGTACCTGATGACCACCTGACCAGAGGACCAATCAGAGACAAGATTTTTCTGACCTCTGGAGAGACTTTGCTACAAACTGAAGCTCTACACAAGGGACTGAGGACCCATCCCAGCAGGGGATGTATTTCAGAGATTTGATTTGAACCTGCAGCTTATGCCATCGCTGCTGCAAGCCTGAACTAAGAACTTTGCCATCACTGTATGTAATCGATTCCATTTAACCAATTCTGCCTCTCATCTCTACCTTTTTCCCTTTGTAAATAAACCTTTAGATTTTAGATTCTAAAGGATTGGCAACAGCGTGATTTGTGGGTAAGATCTGATGTGTATATTGACCTGGGTCTGGGGCTTGGTCCTTTGGGATCGAGAGAACCTTTTTCTTTTATTGGGGTGTTGGTTTTCATAACCATTCATCCCCAGGACGAGTGCACTGGTGGTGATACTGGAAGACTGGAGTGTCTAAGGAAATTGCTTGTGTGACTTGTGGTTAGCCAGTGGGGTGAGACCAGAGTCCTCTTTGTCTGGCTGGTTTGGTTTGCCTTACAGGTGGAAAAACCCCAGCCTAGGGCTGTGACTGCCCTGTTTAAGCAATTGGTCCTGATTTGGCACTCTCAGTTGGGTCCCGCCAGAATCGCTCAGTCACAGTGGCGTAGTTGTGCTTGGATCCACAGAACCAGGTCAATTAAGCTTTGGGTCAGAACCCCACGCTATCCAAATTTTAACTTTGGGATTGAGAGTTTGGTTGGTTAAAGGTCAGTGACCATGAGACAGAAAGCATCAGGAAAAGCAAGGAAACTGCAAGCCTTGAGAGACAGCCTGCAGTTTGATTATGAGCAAGAACTGGCAGAAATTCGAATGGAGAAAGAGTCTGATGAGAGAAAGAAAGAAGTTGCTAAGAGAGAAGAAAAAGCTCGTAAGAGGTGTCTGAAGTTGCTGGCTGCTGAGGAGAAAACTCAACAGATGCAACAGGAGACGGCTAGACTCCAACTCCAAGTCAAAAAAGCAATGGAAGAACAGCCGAGACTGTATCCTCTTGAAAGTCCAGTTTGTAACCATGTTGGTATGTTGTATAACTCTGAGCAGTTGTCTGGGGGTAACCAAATGTACCCCAACAATGCCACCTTTTATGTCAATGCTGTTACTGTGGGTTCAGTAAAGGGTGGCCCCATAAATTGTGCCAGTGCTATGTATGGGAGTGGGAATGGAAAATTCATAAAGAGTGTAAAAGTCAATGGTAAAAGCTGTTCAGGGCAAACTATGGCTTCTAACATCACTCTTGTTAAAGCAGATCTGGTCAAAGAGGAAGATTATTTACCAAATCAGGGTGTGAATGTTGTGATCCTCTGTGAGTTTACTGTCCGTGTGCCTTTAGCCAGAATCCACCTTGAGTGGAATGGGGCTCAGCATGAAGTGATAGCTGGCGTCAGGAAGTTATTGCCTAAAGATCTTTTAATTGGGGAAAATGTTAAAGCTTTGTTCAGTCCAGGTAGCCAGTCACAGGAGAGGAATAATCTTAAACCTGTGTCTATTGTGAGCAATAATTTGCCTGAGGTGGGTTGCTCCAAAGGTTTGTCTCTGCAAAAAAAGCAGTGTGTCTGTAAGTGGAGTTTCTGAATGTCTGTCTAATGTCTCAGAAGTGAATCTGAAGTTAGATCAAGAGCAGAAAGATCTCATTGGTGAGGAAAATGTTTCTCAGGAGCAGATTAAAGTAAATGGTCAGGTTAAAGCCCTAACTGAGGAAGGAAAGGGTAAATTTGTGATAGGTGATGGATTGGTGGCTAGTGCAACTTGTAGAAGTGAACCTAAAATGGGTAACTGTGATTTGCTAAAAGTAGCTCAGTGTAGTGAAAAAAGCAGCAGCTTATCTGTTGGGAGTGGCAATGTGCCTGGTAGGGAAAGTTTGGAGGGGCCTAGGCAGCCTTGTGAGCTGATGGCTTTGTCTAGTCAGCAGTTTGGGAAGACAGGGATAGTGGAAGAGGAGTGTCCCTATCCCTTACCTGTGTCCTATGTGGAGAAATGTGACAGTGGAAGGAATGTGCCTATGTCGGTCAGGGGTATTGACTTGCCTATGAAGGAAGCTACCTCGGTCTCCAAGCAGTTGTCTGTGAACAGCCCTGTGTGCTGGGACAAGGGAAATGAGATCCCAAGCTATGTGTCTGGTGAAGGAGAAGGTGTCTCCGGCTCTTCTGTGTCTGTGGAGCAGACAGAAGGTGCCTTTCAGCCTGTAAGGGTGATTCAGTTGTCTCGGAGTTGGTTGTAAATACAGCTAAAGCCCAGGAAGGGAATGGTCCTGAGTTTGTGTCTGCTGGGGAGAATGGCAATGTTGCATCCAGTTAGTGTCTTAGCAAAATCCCAGAGACCAGACAATTCTGGTGCTTGTAGTTTGCCAGTTGCTAATGTGTGGTTGAAAAAGGGTGTAGCAACTCTGTCTGATCAGGGTGATACCCTAGCCAGGGCACAAGAAGAGCATGAAGGTGATTTAATGGTGTTACCTACTGACAGTTTGACCACTTGTAGCAAAAAGGAAAAGATTCCTGAACTAGTTCATGGCCAAGGGAAGGAGACTGCTTCTGACCTATTATCTAGAAAGTCTGTAGGTGTGCCTAAAAGGGGATTGTGTAGAAATCCGCCTGTTGGGCCTGAGGTGATTCTGAATGTAAGTGAGACCCAGAAAGTGTCTGTGGTTGCTCAGGGAAGTGTTCCTTTAGAGCAAGCCCTAGATGAAGAGGGGAAGGGCAGAATTTCTGGAGAGAATCCCCCCCCCCCTTTCTTTCTCAGTGAAAGCAAAGTAACAGCAAACAGGAATAAAGAATTTCCTTTAGCAAAACACACAATTGCAAATGTAGAAATCAAATTATAAGACTAATTCGCCTTTCTAATTAATACTCACTATTAAATAGTAAAAACTACTTCAGGAGAACTTGGAGACATGACTGTCCTCTCTTAGATCCAAAGAGAGCTCTCTAACAAAGAACACAGACAAAGGCTTCCCTCCACAGAGATTTGAAAAAATCTTGTCTCTGATTGGTCCTCTGGTCAGGTGGTCATCAGGTACTGCATGTTAACCCTTTACAGGTAAAAGAGACCTTAACCCTGATCTGTTTGTTTATGACAGGAGTAGAAAAAAAAAATTTTGACCATCTCTAGTGAATGCTTTTTTTGTTTTAAAAATGGAGTGTGGTGGTATTAAGAGCAAACATGCTTTTTTTCCCCAAAAGCATCTTTTAAAAATCAATCCTCTGTTGTGTTCATCTTTTTTGTCTCTCTTTAGGTAGGAAATCTCAGATGGAAGAGGTACAGGATGAGCTTATTCACAGGCTTACCATTGGCCGGAGTGCTGCGCAGAAAAAGTTCCATGTGCCACGACCAAACATACCGATAGTTAATATCACTTATGATTCCTCTGCTGAGGATGTGAAAATGTGGTTGGAGTCAAAAGGATTCAGCCCAGTGTAAGTCTGAGGATGAACTTGGGGAATCTCTAATTTCAGAATACTGTATAAAGGGAAATAAACTACAATTTTGCAAAAGAGACTAGGATTTTGACTGTCTAACTTGTGGTGTTTTCCAGATTTTCAGAAAGTGCTGAGTACTCCCTCTGAAAATCCATTCCCCTTTAATAAGGTGTCTTAAGTTGAGCCCCCAAAATATTGAGGCACCCAGAACCACAAGTCACTCTTGAAAAATGTTGTCCATTTATACACTGATTCTAACAAAAGGAAATCAGATTGCACCCTCTGTCAGTGACTGACTTCCATCCTAGTAACCTGTAAATCTCGTCTTCAAAATTATAAACACGTTTCACCCAAAATGGGCTGAGTGCTACAAGGTGCTTATTTTATACTACAGGGTTCCACTTTAATGGGTGGTAAGGGCACTTAGCCCCTTGCAAAGTCAAGGAAAATTTAAGTGGATTTGACCAGTTTTGATCTACTAATTTTGAGTACCTCAGCATGTAAAGCTTTTGTCTTAATTTAATAATCCTAATGGGGATAACTTGGGGAAGAAAATGCCTCATGTTTCTCTCCCAACTGGTGGATTTTTATTTATTTGTATTATGCTTCTCACAGAACTATAAAATTTTATGGTGTTCACTCTCTGATATGCCTTTTTTAGGACTGTCAATAGCCTTGGAGTGCTGACAGGCGCTCAGCTTTTCTCTCTCAATAAGGATGAATTAAAGACTGTTTGTCCTGAAGGGTCTAGAGTCTACAGCCAAATTACTGTACAGAAAGCTGCATTAGAGGTACGTCTAATCCCTCCCATCAAAATGGCGTATAGTAGCTGGTAAACATGAACAATTCTTAGGTTGGTAGGGTTCCCATCTCTAATCATTAGCAGTTAGGATGAGATTTTCAGGGGTCAGATTATCCTACACCTACTGTTAGGGTTCTTATGCCTTCCTCTGGGGCATTGGATGCTGGCCATTATCAGAGGTTAGATGGACTACTGGTCTGATCCAATATGGCAATTCCTATATTCTTCAGACTGTAAAATCAGAGGTGATTCCCCCTCCTTCTGATCTTCATCGCTCATTTTGTCCTTCTCTCCTGTTCTCTGCTACCTTCATCTTCCTCTTCTCCCCATCCTCTAGCACAGTGGTTCTCTACCAGAGGTACGTGTACACCTATGGGTACACAGAGGTCTTCCGGGGGTACATCAACTCATCTAGATATTTGCCTAGTTTTACATCAGGCCACATTACAAGCACTAGCAAAGTCAGAGCAAACTAACATTTCATACAATAACTTGTTTATACTGCTCTATATAGTATACACTGAAATGTAAGTACAATATTTATATCCCAATTGATTTATTTTATAATTATGTGGTAAAAATGAGAAAGTAAGCAATTTTTCAGTAATAGTGTGCTGGGACACTTTTTTGTATTTTTATGTCTGATTTTGTACGCAAGTAGTTTTTAAGTGAGGTGAAATTTGGGAGCACGCAAGACCAATCAGACTCCTGAATGGAGTACAGTAGTCTGGAAGGTTGAGAGCCACTGCTCTAGCAGGCTTTCAGCCATTACAGACTGAAATTCTTCCTTTCTCTGCTCTCCCCACAATGACATTCCACCTACTAGTGGGACAGTGTTTGGAAGGACAAACAGACTGGATGCATTTTGTAGTGATGGTAATGTGTGCTTATAGCCAGCCATTTTGCATAGATAATCAAGAATGTATTCTTTCTTAGAAGGGATCAGTTGAAGATTAAGAAATGTGATAATGGTGGTGAATAAGGGCTATCAGATCACTGTGGAGAATCATAAGTAATTATTGATTGACATTTGTGTGTGTTTATACACATGCCGTCCCCTCCCCTACTCCCCCATGATTTGTAACTTTATAAAGCTTGACATTTACAACAGCTTTTTGTGACAGAAGACCTCATGAATGAATTTAGATGGGAAATTAGAAGAAGGTTTCTTACCACTAGAGGAGTGAAGTTCTGGAAGAGCCTTCCAATAGGAGTAATGGGGGCAAACAACCTAACTAGTTTTGAGATGGAGCTTGATAAATTTATGAACAGGTTTACGTGATGGGGTTGTCTCCAGTAGCAGGGGACTGGACTCGATGACCCAGGAGGTCCTTAGCAGTCCTGTGTGCTGTGTTCCTGTTTTCAGATGTGCGAAGCATTCCTATCTCAGTTAGAGTTGTGGGTACTCAGCACTTTAGAAAATTAAGTCCAGTGATACCTGTTTCCCTTGGATTGGAGTGAGCTGATACCACCAGCTGATTTGGCATAGGAAACCAAACATCCATTGGATAGTAATGATTTCCAATCTCTATCTTCATCATCTTGTTTGAACTGGCAACCTGGAGGCGAAATGTTCATTTACCAGTCACCAAAGCCATGCATGCCACTACCAATGCTGGCACTGTGGGAGGGAGTCTCAGCAGAGAAGCAAAAAACAGAATTAGCCATGGAGACCAAATATAAACCTGAAACTGGTGAACTGTCCAGTTCAGGGTGGAGGCAAATTAGCTGGGCAGTATGGGCAAGTAGGCACTGTTGCTACTCTATGTAATTTTAGTCTTCTACCCTCAGTCCAGCACTTGAAAATGGCCACAGCCAAAATGACTATACTGGAAGAATGCCTTGCCCACTGTGTTTGCATGTATTATATTTTTGTGTTTTACTTACTTTGCCTATAGCTTCTATACTTTTATTGGAAAATAACAAACCCCCCACTCTCAACCATTTGGATGTATATGGGAGGGAATAAGTTACTTAAAATGAGTTATACCCACATTTATTTTTACTATGGCTTTTTTAATGTCAATATGTTTTGGAAATTATCCTCTAAGGAAACGTACCCAGTTTTAAAATACAGTAACTCCTCTCTTAACATTGTAGTTATGTTCCTGAAAAATGTGACTTTAAGCAAAACGATGTTAAGCGAATCCAATTTCCCTATAAGAATTAATGTAAATGAGGGGGTTAGGTTTCAGGGAAATTTTTTTTCACCAGATAAAAAAACACAGACACACACACACACACACACAGACACACACACTATACGTTTTAAACAATTAAACAATTTAATACTGTTCACAGCTATGATGATTGTGAAGCTTGGTTGAGGTGGTGAAGTCAGAGGGTGGGATATTTCCCAGGGAATGCCTTGCTGCTAAATGATGAACTAGCACTCGGCTGAGCCCTCAAGGGGTTAACACATTGTTGTTAATGTAGTCTCTAACACAAGGCATCACGAACATGAGGGAGGAGAGACAGCATAGCAGACAGAGACAGACACACACCTTGTGTGTGAGGGGGAGAGAGAGAAATGCACACTGCCCTTTTAAGTAAGCTGAGCCACTCTTAAGTGCATTGTTGTTCTAAGTGGATCAGGAAGTTGAGACAGCAGCTGCTGCCCCAAGCTCTCTCTGTCTCTCTCTGTCTCTCTGTGTCCCCTCCATGTTCTATATGGAGAAGGGGTAAGCGGGGTGCAGGAGTGGGGGTGGGGGCACCTTGACATTAGCCCCCCCTTTGCCCCCTGCACAGCAAGCAGGAGTCTCTGGGAGCAGCTCCAAGGCAGAGGGCAGGAGCAGCACATGGCAGTGGGGGGAGGAACAGCTGAACTGCCGGCAATTGATAGCCTTCAACGGATAGCCTGCTGGGCGACTGCAGCGCAGGGAGCTTAGGGGAGCAGGGAGCTGATGAGGGACTGCCGGTCCACCCTGGTTCCAAGCCCCCAGCAGCTAGCTGCAACAGGCTGCTCTTTCTGCAAGAAGTGGACAAAGCAGACGGCTGCCAAACGATGTTAGAAGGGAGCATTGCACAACTTTAAGCGAGCATGTTCCCTAATTGATCAGCAATGAAACGACGTTAACCAGGACGACTTTAAGTGAGGAGTTACTGTTTCATGTTTATTACACAAGATGATTCAGACACTTGGCGTATGAATAACACAACTGTAGACATCCACACACCTCACAGTTGTTACAAAGTGGATACAATACTGGCTTGATGGAGGCAGTCAAGGAAACAGGAGACTTAAACACTGATTTTGAAAGGAATCCCGCTGTTAATAGTTGATGCTGTCAATGGGCATGGTGGTGTCCTATAGGGTATTAAATTAACTGTGGAGATGTACTATGAGCAGATGTGGTCTGTCTTGTTGCATATATCTAGGAAAATATTCTTGTGCTCAATGGATGTTAATTTGAAAATTAAACATGTCTCAGGTTAGTAGAAGTCTCATTCTCCCTCTGTGTTCTGAGCTTTTTTTGCTCACCTTTGGTTTCTGTTGCTTCTTCATTCTGCAGGAATTTGAGTGGTCAAGGCTTGTCTATTAAGATTATCTGCAAATGTTAATACGCAGGTATTGGAAGTTTTAAAAAGGAGGTTGATCTTTTTTGTTGGTTTCTGAAAGGCTTAATTAAAATTCAGTCTCCACCTTATCATTTGACTTTAATTTTAATTTAATAAGTTCAGTCTTTTTTTGGACTATAGAAGCAGCAAAGAATCCTGTGGCACCTTATAGACTAACATGAATACCCACTTCTTCAGATGCAAGAAGTGCATTTCACCCACGAAAGCTCATGCTGCAAAACATCTGTTAGTCTATAAGGTGCCACAGGATTCTTTGCTGCTTCTACAGAACCAGACTAACATGGCTACCCCTCTGATTTTTGGACTATGTGATGCTTTAACCCAGGGGCAGGCAAACTTTTTTGCCTGAGGGCCGCATCGGGTTTCGTAAATTGTATGGAGGGCCAGTTAGGGGAGGGGGTCGTGGCCTGGCCCCCACCTCCTATCTGCCCCCCCCAGGACTCCTGCCCCATCCAACCCCCCCTATTCCCTGACAGCCCCTCTGGGACCCCTGCCCCATCCACACACCCCTGCTCCCTGTCTCCTGACTGCCCCTGGACTCCCACTGCTCCATCCAATCCCTCCTCTCATTCCTGACTGCCCCCCTGGAACCTACACCCCATCCAACCACCCCTGCTCCCTGTCCCCTGACTGCCCCTGGAACCCCTGCTCCTGACTGCCCCCTGCCGCCCCATCCAACCCCCCCTCCTTTGCTCACACTGAAGGAGCATGTTTTTTTCTGTGCATGTCTGTCCTGCCTCCAAGAGCATGTTCTTACTTAAATTGCAGAAAGCAAGTCTGCTTGCAATTGAATGGCAGTGGCCATTTCTGAAACATTATCTTTACACCAGCTAGCAAAAATGAGCTGTCTTGTTCTTAAAAGATAAAGAAATATGTTATCACTCAAACTGGAAGCAGTTCAAATAATAAAAGTTTATAGAGCCATGTAAAATTGTTAAACCAGTGTAACCCATGACATACAGATTATCTAAGCATTTAGATAATTAACTCATTTTCATAAATGTCTGAATAGCCATTGGGTTATGAGTTTAGCCATACAGATCTAGCTAATATATAGAACAGATTAGAAGATTCCATGTACTCTAGATTTTGCATCCTGTGTCTAATACTTGTGACCTGTGTACCAGAGGAGTTGACTCTTAAGTCAGTGCCGGTACAAATAACATCCCATGCTAGACTAAGTCTGGATCCACCCAAATTCCTCTCTAGGGCTTGTCCAAAGACTGCTCCTTGATCCGGGTCCTCTCTGTGATGCAGGAGCACTCCTGAATCTGTGCACCAGATTCAGGGAACCTGCCTTAATCCACCTCTGTGTAATGGCTAATTCTTCAGTTAAGCGGTGAACTAATGCCCCAAACTTAGGCTACTGTAATTCAGTAGTTGCACCTGTAGGAAAAATAATATGCTAAGTGCAATAATGTAAATGTCTGTTTTGTTTTATCTTCTGCTGAACGTTTTTTGATCAGTCCTCCACCTCTGATTGTGCTGAGAAAACCTCCATTCTCTCCTTTGAATTAAACCAGAATTCAAAAGTAGAAGAGAAAGCATACATTTTTAGGGCTTTCTATGGCCACTACATAAACATGGTCTAAAGAGAGTGAAAATCAAGGGAAGAAGGTGTTCTGGATTGTTTTTCTCCCTGGAGGGAGATAAATGGTTTCTTACAAAATTTGTTACATTGAATCAACTTTTTTTTTCCTATTTGTTTTTAACCTTTTAAAAAGCCTAAAAAATGGAAAGCAGCATAATTGCTGGTCTTGAGCAGCATGCTGTAAAAAGAATGGCTCTCTGCCCAAAGCAAAGTGCCTGGAGTTGTGAGATCTGGGTTTTGTTCATGGCTTTGCTACAGACTTCTTGAGTGACTTTAGGTAAATCACTTTGAGTTCAACTCTCAACTGTGCCCATACAAAACTTAAGCATTGTGGAGAAAGGGGTGCTGATCACAGCTCCCTGGGGCTTTGTGCCCAGCCTCAGGCTAACAAATACTTCAGGGGTCAGCTTTAAGGTATGCAGAGCATTGGGCCCAGCAAAAACTAGCCCTGCCCTGCTCGCTCCACTTCCCACACCAGGCAGTGCAACTCCAGCAGAGAAGGCAATGGCTAGAGGTCGTGGACCAGGCACAGTAGGCAGCATCCACCTGCTTTATGCTAGTCAGACATTCTCCTCTGCATAGAGAATTTTCCCGGGGTTTCTTCAGACAGCTTATGTTCAGTTTTCACCACTGATGCAATGCAAAATGAACTTAGTGCACCTGAAAATTGTTTGGCCCTTCATCTGCCTGGGTCTGTTTCCCTGTCTGTAACATGGGATTAATAACAGTTGCCTCCCTTGCAGGGATGATGTTTGTGTTAATTCCTCTGTTGAAAGCAGTATAGAAGTTGAAAACATACTTTTACATTGTCTGTTTTCCTGATTATCCCCAAAATGGATCATTTGAGGTCCATATTCCAGTTGATTCCCTTTCACATCTCCCTTAATGGGAACTATGAACATGCCTAAATACAGAAGAATTAGACATCCCACCCTCCACCCTAGTGGGAAATGATGGCTGATTTTTCTAATATGCACATCATGTTGCCCAGTGGCTAGCTCATGCAAAATAGCTTATTGGATAATACGCTGTAATCAGACTAACTTGGCATAAATTGTAAAAAGCTGTAATTAAGAACCAATTGAAGAATTGTTTACCTAGCCTTTGCATAAGGAAACTGTTGCTAGCCTCATATGATGCAGACTTCCTATCAGTGATGAGGAAGGTTAAGATTCTCCTAGTTCTTAAGGTAATTTTGTTACAAAGCTACATAAATAGTGGGTTTGTATCCAACTGTGTAATCTACTAATCTTATTCAATGTAATGTACAGTGTAGAAGTTTCCAATATAATTAGCGTGTGTGCTTGCATGCTAATGACTTCATTCAAATTACCAAATGGTCTGTAGGCAGAAGAGAAACACAGAGATTTGCTGTAGTTTCTCCATAAATGTAGAATGGTAAGAACATAATTTTTTAACTTCATTGAAATTGCTTTTCAGGCAACGTTATTTGGGTTGGTTAGATAACATGGATCAGTTGTAACCGCACTGTGATAAGTGCTAAATCCATGTGCTAAAATGTTTATTTACCCATTTTACCTACTGTATAAAGTGGGGCTTCTGTTTAGGTTCCAATCCTGCAGACACTTGTGTGTGTTCAACTTTGCACATATGCATAGAGTCATAGACTTTATGGTTTGAAGGGACCATTATGATCATTTAGTCTGATCTGCACATTGCAGGCCACAGAACCTCACCCACCCACTACTGTAATAGACCCATAACCTCTAGTTGAGTTACCAAAAAATGCTCAAATCACCGTTTAAAAAACATCAAGTTACTGAAAATCCACCATTTATACTAGTTTAAACATGCCCCATGCTGCAGAGGAAGGCAAAAAGCCCTCAAGGTCTCTGCCAATCTGACCTGGGGGAAAATGCCTTCCCAACTCCAAATATGGAGATCAGTTAGACCCTGAGCTTGTGGGCATGACCCATCAGCCAGACACCTGGGAAAGAATTATCTATAATAACTCCGAGCCCTCCCCATCTAGTGTCCCATTACCGGCCATTGGAGATATTTGCTGCTAGAAGTTGCAGATTGGCTACATGCCATTGTAGGCAGTCTCATCACACCATCCTCTCCATAAACGTATCAAGTTCAGTCTTGAAGCCAGTTAGGTTTTTTGCCCCCACTGCTCCTCTTATAAGGCTGTTTCAGAAATTCACTCCTCTGATGGTTAGAGACCTTCATCTTAATTTCAAGCCTAAACTTGTTGATGGTCATTGACTTGAGTGGTACTGTGCATGTAAAATTAAACAGGTTGCAGGATTGAGGCCTGAGGCCTTAAGCTCCTAAATAAATTGAGGCAAAAAGGATGAAATCTTGGCCCCCTCGAAGTCAATGGCAAAACACCTATTGACTTCATTGAGGTCAGGGTTTCATCCCCGAGTACTGAATAGCTTTTGTTGACATCAGTGAGAGCTGAGGATGTTCAGCCGTACTGAAAATCAGGCTGAACTTATTTAGAAGCCTACAACCCTCATTCGGGAAAGCATTTAAGAATATAGATAAGTTCCTCACTATGTAGGACATCACTTAAGTGCTGTCCTGAATGGGCCACTTTACGTATCAGGGCCTAAATGTGGATTTAAGACCTAATGTTAAACCGTCTGTCTTATTAAAATCTTGGCTGAAAAGCCTTATCCTGTTGCTAGAACCACAAATTAACTTGTTTTCTCCTTTTCATTTTTAGGCTAACAATGGTAGCTCAGAACTACAGGAAATCATGAGAAGACGACAAGAAAAAATTAGTGCAGCTGCCTCAGATTCAGGAGTGGAATCTTTTGATGAGGGAAGTAGTCACTGAATGTTGTTTCCTTTTAATCCCATTGTCCTTGGCATTATTCCATCAAGCTTTGTTTTAGGAAGCAATGAAGGGGAATGTCTGATTTATTATTATTTTGTAGACATAACTTGTTGCCATAAAGAAACCATGCAACTGGACTTGACAGAAGCACCCACTGCTGGACATTCTTGGCACTCGAGAAAACCCTTACACCCAAACATGAGTTTTAGCCTTGTGGAATTAACCATTTCGTGCTCTTTGTGGATAATCAGAAACACGTTGCTGCTTTTGATTTATTCCAGTGAAGCTGAGCCAGCAGTAAGACATACTTGGCCTTCAGTAATATGAGAGTTTAAATTCCCTCTGTCGCTGTAGTCTGTGATTCACTCCTTTTGTCTCAGTCTCATGCTCTGAACAGCAGGATGTTCAGATTTATTTAAAAGTTCTTGATGCCAGCAATCAAAGACGAAATGTTTAGAATGCAAACAGCAGTTCAAGCCATCGGAACATAGGCTGAATTTTTCTTGTACCTTGTGCAAGGCGTTTTATTACTAATGAAGCTGTTGATAGCAAGAGAATATATTCTGTACTTTGATTTTATTTCTGTTTCACTGGTTATGAACCATACTATTACACAGGAATAAATAGAAAACATTAACACACAAGTCAGCTTACAAAGGTGGTCAGACCTGCTTTTGATAGCCATAACGGTATTCACAGTATTTTTTTAAAATAGACTTGCATTTTTGTTGGTAACTAAACTAGTCAAAAGGAAAATGTAATCTAGACTCTTCTTGTGTGTGTTGATCCTAAATGTCAAATTTTCTGTATGTAAAAAAAAAAAAAAAAAAAAAGTTCATTTATAAATTTAATCTTTGGAAATATTATTGATTCCAGGGTAGAGAAAAACACTTTCCAGCAAATGTTATTTTTGAAAACACAATTTTTGTCACAAAATGTTCTATTGTTTCACATGTATAAAGACTGACACGTCATTTAGAAAGATTTCATCATCTAGTTTCATTAATTTTCATAGTGCCTTTTTCACATGATTCAGCTGAAAGTCTGCAATAAACAGTGTTTGATGTATGTTAAATAGTTGTATCTTTGTTGTTACAAACAGGGAGTTGAGGCTAGGAACCATTCCAGATTTTGTGCTTAGAGTATGTTCTCTATATACATACTAGAAAAATAAATAGTTTTTTGTAATCAGTGCTCCATTTTTCATAGCATGATAAGCCCACATCCTAATAATGCCATTCATCCCAAAGTACCTTTATAAATGCTTTTGCTGTGTGTGTATTAAATGTAAATAGTATCTACGCTTGTCACTCAAATGCAGTCATCTTCAAGAATGGAGAACACAAGGTATTGGGGGAATGTCCCTGAATGGCTGCACAAAACTATTTTATGCAGGCAAAGTCTTTGTCATTTCGCATTATAGCATAGAACTAGCATCCTGTCTTAGCACAATGAGTCACCTTGACCAGGTCTCTAAACACAAACTCTTATGTGTTTTTAACTCAACACACTGACGGTACCCCAGTCTTCTACAATAGTGCAGGTTTCCTGGTCTTTGTCCAAGAAATGTCATCCTAGTGTAGGTGTTCTCTTGTGGGCAATGAATGACTGACAAAATACTCTTGCACCTTGCTTTATTTTACATCAAACACAAAGCTTCCAGCAGATAAGAGCAGTAAAATTTTTAGGCGGGTCTTTGGAAACTGAAGAATGCTCACTACTGTAAAATGGCACAGAACACTTATATCCTCCTCATTGATGGCAGTCACGAGTTTACGTTTAGATTTCATATCCTTCCTCAGATTTATTTGATCACTTATGGACTGATTCACTTTTGGCCAATTGGAAATGTCTACTGTGAGAGAGCGGGAACACTGTTCTGGGTGCTGAGTCTATGGCTACACTACAGTACAACACCTGCAGCTGGCTCCTGTCAGCTGACCAGGAGCTGGGCTGCAGCCTGTACAATTGCAGTATCCATGTTTGGCTTCAGGCTGGAGCCCTCCCCTCTTCAGTCTCAGACCCCAAGGTCCAGTCACAGCCTGAACAGCTACACTGCAATTTTATAGCCCAAGTGAGCTAACATGGCCCAGCTGCATGTTTTAGTGCACTGAAGACGTACTCAGAGAGGAAAGGAATAAGCTGCATAATCCTCCTTTTACTATGGTGGCTGCTTATAGGTTGGAAGGAGGCCACAACAATGACATCTATGGAAATACTTGAGGAAAAAATCATCCTCATGCTGTTTAGGGGACAAGAAATGAGCAAACTGAAGAGCTGATCCCCACACAATTGCAAGCTGTAATTGTATGGCATTATCTATGCTAAATTAAAGTGCCCATGTGTTCTCTGCGTATCAGACTGAAAGCTGCATTGCATTTAGGGAAGTATCTGCTTTTGCTAAAATTACTCTGAAGATGTAAAAGTTCTCTGGGGCCTTGCCCACTTAACAGCTGACTGTCACTTCCGCTCACTTTGCCCTAGAGCGAGGCAAAAGAACTCACTGTGAAGTTCCAAAGTGGTTTTCATCGTGTTCACACAGTAAAAGAGGTTACCCAGTGTTTCTCAGCTGAAATGTTAAACAGCCCTTGGCTCAGGCAAAGTGGTGATTTATAACAGATTTATGTTTTTATTGTAACGGTGCTCTGGAGAATTTAGACGCCAGTCTTTAATTTTAGGGACAAATCATAGATGCAGGCTGCACAGTAACAGTATACATTGAAAACACTGATTTGTTAGACAAACTCAAGGCAGGAAAACACTGAAGTATGTGCTGGCCTTCCTTTGCTGACCAGGGCTGACCTTAGGTACATGCTTTAAGGACTTTTCTGGATTGAGGCCTCAATGCTTTTAAGATGACAGGAAGGAAGCCAAGAAAAACAAACATGACTGGTGTAAGTACTTGTAAACAGGCAGCCCTGTCTTTGGAAAAGTGTTCTTTTGTGAGAAACAAAGGAAAATTGTCATTGCAGAGGGATGTTTGTGAACAAGCGACTGGTTTTCAACTTGCTTGCATGTACAGCCATATTGAAACAAGTGGCCTTACTCCTGAGCAAAGTCCAGTGCTAACAGCATAACAGGTCGATAAAGAAAATATTGGTCTGGCAAATTACCAAGATTGCTATTGAACAGTTGATTGGTGCCTGCTGAGTTTGAATGAGGGGAGCAAATCAGGCCCACCTTTCCCAGGGGCATGCATGTTTATGTATGCAGTGCACAAAGTAGGGTTGTGTGTATGTACAGTACATGAGGAAGGCCCTAATGTGTGTCTGTTTAAGCTATCAAGTATGTGTTTGCCTGCTTATGGGTGCTCAATGTTGTTTGATCCCCTAT
Organism: Mauremys reevesii; assembly: GCF_016161935.1. Lineage (NCBI taxonomy): Eukaryota > Metazoa > Chordata > Testudines > Geoemydidae > Mauremys > Mauremys reevesii. The sequence goes on from NC_052623.1 coordinate 247,106,079, forward strand.
TCATCAATTTCTCTAAATCATCCAAATTCTATGGATGGGTAATAGTTGCTCCATTTATGTTATACTACTGCTGCAGCAGGAGAACATCAACATTAGCAGGCTATAGCCCTTGTGTTGCTATTTCTCATGAGTAGTGTTGCAGGTTTTATCTTTTTTTCTTTGTAAGCTGCAATTCCTTAAATGCTGATGGCTGTCAGAATGTGGGCCAAAAGAACTTGACTGTATCTAGACTACAGCATTTGCACAATGTAGAAACAGCGAAGCTGCTAAAAGTAACCATGGGAGGTTGGGTGAATGAGAGCTTGTTTTCACACAGGCGCCTTTAAAACTTCTATAGGAGAGACTGTTAAGGCTTATTTGGGTTGGTGAGTTGATTGATTTGGGAAAGGAGGTCAAACACAAGATGAAGCACTATTCATCAAACTCAACGGTCAAATAGTTTTGTAGTATATACAGTGATGATTTAAATTGAGTAACTTTGAACCTGCTGTTCCTTTCTTAATTAAAAACTAGGGCACCACAAGGGACAAAAAATCAGCACTTGCACATGGTCTGAAGCAGAAATTTGTTGTCATGGCTTTTTCCTAATTTAAGTCTTAGAAGATACAACAGTCAATCTGCTCTAAGTAGTGTGGCACGGTTAAGGAATTGTTTCCCACCCCTAGCCCCCCTTAGGCTTGGGCATCACTGAGCTAGCCGGTAAAGTACTGTCTGTGTTTAGTATGGCTAACATAGCTCCCTCTCTGGTTCTGGAACACAGCCAGTCAACTTATGGTGCTTCTGAGATAGGTCTGGTACAGAACACCTGGTGGCAGTGTAGGGGAAGTACAGCACTGCCAATATAGATCCTCTACATCACTACTAAAGTGATCTGAACCCAAATCAAACAATTTACCAGTTTTCATTACAACAGTGCAGGTTTGAAAATCTCTCTCAAAAACGCAATGAGTTGAGAGTTGCTCCAGGCTTGATTTACTATAGAAACCCAAACCACATTTGTTTTCCTTTAACGTGTATCTCATCATGTGTTCAGCTTAATTTTTCAGTCAAAGGTTTTGAACCAAAATCACAGTTTTGCACTGTATATTGTCACCAACTGTATATTTAATGAGCTTTGTAAAAGATACCTCTGAATCTATTAGTCTTCTGGTAGCTGTATTTGGCTTATCTTTGCGTTTGAAACAGTCAATTCAAACTTTAGTGTTTATAAAACAATGTAAGTTTTATATTCACCACGTGACTGTGCCCTTTACATGTCACAATAGGCCCATCCCTTGAGCAGGTTCCTGTTCACTGGAGGGAGGGAAAGAACCTTCTACCCTCTGCTAAACTCCAGAGATTGCATGAGACAACATCTTTAGAAGAGTGCAGTCTGCCCTGCAAGGAAGATAGTTGGACATGGCTCCCCTCCGTGTGGTAGCTGAACACTGGCTTTTCGCAGATTCACCTCAGTGAGGCCCTAGTGCCTGATAATGGAGCACCCTACATTGGAATGACAACTTTTCTGAGGTTTAGAGGGAAGAACAGGGTAGCAGAAGCCTCCCTAATGTCTACCACCATCTTGCACGTAACGAAAATGGGAGGCAGCCTGTAGGAAGACTAGCATGACCACTTCTAACCTGTACTAATTACCAAAAAGAAAATATCAGGTCAACCTTTTACCCTAAATATCTCTTTGGCTTTCATAAAAACCTCTGCTTAAATCAAGCAGGTGTGTAGCCTGTACTATTTGCAGAAATGGTGGTGATTGGTTAATTATGGGGTGTAGTCTACAGTCATATCCTGTCCAGTTTGTGGTGTGTTATAACATCCATCTTTGCTGTGATGCTTTAGATTCTCCATTTTGAAACAGATTAATTCATTCTAGAGAATCAGTGGGTAATGGACAGCGACAGCAAAAAAATGAATAAAACAGCCCCAAGGTTTGATTTCACCAGTGTAATTTGTGCCATTCAACCTCACACAGCTCTGGCCTCAAACTCAAAGTCTATTCTACAACCTCACATAAGCTAGGCCTAAAACAGATACTTTATATACATTACTGCTCTGATTGAAACTTTTAACGCTTCCAACAGAATGAAATGAACACACTTGTTTTCCTCCCATTGATTGTAAAGCTATGCCTAGTGTGTATGGTATATACTGAAACCACTACACTGATTATCTATTTCTAATATGTGCATGGACCATAACTCTAGTTTACAGGATGTTCATCCTACTCAACTTTAGAGTCAAGAGGAGGCTGGGCCAAACACCCCTGTACTTTGTGGCGGAGTGGAAGCTGCAATCCAAACCTGGATCCTAACTTTGACGCCAGCCCCATCTCCAATGAGGCAACTGAAAATCGAAGTATTGGGTGTTTGAACTTCACTAGGAGATGGGGGGAAAGCTGACTGCTACAGCGGAGCACGTGGATCGGACAGAGACTTCTCTTAGAGGAGAGTCTATAACCTAGAGAATCTGTATCAATAGTCAGGAGCAGAGGATAATGTAAGGGCCAGATAAGACGAGAAACATTCACATAAAGAAGCGGACACATCAGAAAATGGCAGATAAACAAACAGTGACAAGTTTTTAAAGTGCATGTACACAAATGCTAGAAGTCTAAATAAGATGGGTGAACTAGGGTGCCTTGTGATAAAGGAGGATATTGATATAATAGGCATCACAGAAACTTGGTGGACTGAGGACAATCAATGGGACACAATCATTCCGGGATACAAAATATATCGGAAGGGCAGAACACGTGATGCGGGGGGGTGGCACTATATGTGAAAGAAAATGTAGAATCAAATGAAGTAAAAATCTTAAGTGAATCCACATGTTCCATAGAATCTCTATGGATAGAAATTTCATGCTCTAATAAGAATATAACATTAGGGATCTATTATTGACCACCTGACCAGGACAGTGATAGTGATGATGAAATGCTAAGGGAAATTAGAGAGGCTATCAAAATTAACTCAATAATAGTGGGGGATTTCTAATTATCCCCATATTGACTGGGAACATGTCACCTTGGGAGGAAATGCAGCGACAAAATTTCTCGATACTTTGCTTCTTGGAGCAGCTGGTACAGGAACCCTCCAGTAGAGAGGTAACTCTCTATTTCGACCTGAGTAGAACGCAGGAGCTGGTCCAAGAGGTAACTATAACAGGACCGCTTGGAAATGGTGACAATAATATAACAACGGTTAACATCCCTGTGGTGGGAAGAACATCTCAACAACCCAACACTGTTGCATTTAATTTAAAAAAGGGGAACTATGCAAAAATGAGGGGGTTAGTTAAACAGAAATTAAAAGGTACAGTGACTAAAGTGAAATCCCTGCAAGCTGCATAGATGCTTTTTTAAAGACACCATAATAGAGGCCCAACTTCAATGTATACCCCACATTAAGAAACACAGTAAAAGAGCCACCGTGGCTTAACAACCATGTAAAAGAAGCAGTGAGAGATAAAAAGGCATCTTTTAAAGAGTGGAAGTCAAAATCCTAGTGAGGTAAATAGAAAGGAGCATAAACACTGCCAAATTAAGTGTAAAAAGAAAAGCCAAAGAGGAGTTTGAAGAACAGCTAGCCAAAAACTCAAAAGGTAATAAAATGTTTTTTGAGTACAGCAGAAGCAGGAAGCCTGCCAAACAACCAGTGGGGCCCCTGGATGATCGAGATACAAAAGGAGCGCTTAAAGACAATAAACTAAATGGATTCTTTGCTTCAGTCTTCACGGCTGAGGATGTTAGGGAGATTCCCAAACCTGAGCCAGCTTCTGTAGGTGACAAATCTGAGGAACTGTCACAGATTGAAGTGTCACTAGAGGAGGTTTTGGAATTAATTGATAAACAAGTCACCGGGACCAGATGGCATTCACCCAAGAGTTCTAAAAGAACTCGAATGTGAAGTTGTGGAACTATTAACTATGGCATATAACCTGTCCTTTAAATTGGTTTCTGTACCCAGTGACTGGAAGATAGCTAATGTAACGCCAATATTATTTAAAAAGAGCTCTAGAGGTGATCCCAACAATTATAGACCAGTAAGTCTAACGTCAGTACTGGGCAAATTAGTTGAAACAATAGTAAAGAATAAAGTTGTCAGACACATAGAACATAAATTGTTGGGCAAAAGTCAATATGGTTTCTGTAAAGGGAAATCATGTCCTACTAATCTATTCAAGTTCTTTGAAGGGGTCAACAAACATGTGGACAAGGGGGATCCAGTGGACATAGTGTACTTAGATTTCCAGAAAGCCTTTGACAAGGTCCCTCACCAAAGGCTCTTAAGCTGTCATGGGATAAAAGGGAAGGTCCTTTCATGGATTGAGAACTGGTTAGAAGACAGGGAACAAAGGGTAGGAATTAATGGTAAATTCTCAGAATGGAGAGGGGTAACTAGTGGTGTTCCTCAAGGGTCAGTCCTAAAACCAATTCTATTCAAATTATTCATAAATGACCTGGAGAAAGGGGTGAACAGTGAGGTGGCAACGTTTGCAGATGATACTAAACTACTCAAGATAGTTAAGACCAAAGCAGATTGTAAAGAACTTCAAAAAGATCTCACAAAACAAGTGATTGGGCAACCAAATGGCAAATGAAATTGAATGTGGTAAATGTAAAGTAATGCACATTGGAAAAAATAACCCCAACTATACATACAATATGATAGGGGCTAATTTAGCTACAACGAATCAGAAAAAAGATCTTGGAGTTATCGTGGATAGTTCTCTGAAGACGTCCATGCAGGGTGCAGAGGCAGTCAAAAAAGCAAACAGGATGTTAGGCATAATTAAAAAGGGGATAGCGAATAAGACGGAGAATATATTATTACCCCTATATAAATCGATGGTACGCCCACATCTTGAATACTGCGTACAGATGTGGTCTCATCTCAAAAAAGATATACTGGCACTAGAAGCAGTTCAGAGAAGGGCAACTAAAATGATTAGGGGTTTGGAAAGGGAGCCCATATGAGGAGAGATTAAAGAGGCTAGGACTTTTCAGCTTGGAAAAGAGGAGACCAAGCGGGGGAGGGGCGGAATATGATAGAGGTATATAAAATCATGAGTGATGTGGAGAAAGTAGATAAGGAAAAGTTATTTACTTAGTTCCATAATACAAGAACTAGGGGACACCAAATGAAATGAATGGGCAGCAGGTATAAAACAAATAAAAAGAAGATCTTCACACAGTGCACAGTCAACTTGTGGAACTCCTTGCCTGAGGAGGTTGTGAAGGCTAGGACTATAACAGCATTTAAAAGAGAACTGGATAAATTCATGGAGGTTAAGTCCATTAATGGCTATTAGCCAGGATAGTTGAGGAATGGTGTCCCTAGCCTCTGTTTGTCAGAGGGTAGAGATGGATGGCAGGAGAGAGATCACTTGATCATTACCTGTTAGGTTCACTCCCTCTGGGGCACCTGGCATTGGCCACTGTCGGTAAACAGGATACTGGGCTGGATGGAACTTTGGTCTGACCCAGTATGGCTGTTCTTATGTTCTTAGATATGACTGTTGCAGATTAGGCCCAGGCCCAGGTAATGTGTCCTAGGTAGGCACAGGGAGGCTTGAAATACATACAGAAATACAGACTGTGGCAAGGGCTGCCTGGCTCTGGGGATTTTAGTACTACTTTATGATTCTGAATTAGGCTTAGGTGAAGAGAGACTGTCTGTCTTCTGGGTGGCCTTTGTGCAATAGCCACCCTAGAGAAAATGGCACCCTTGTTATTTGTGGCACAGAGGTGAGCCCTCCAGCTCAAGGTTGAGGCACATTGGTGGGGCAGTAGAAGAAGTTTGCATGGTTGTAGCCTGAGCAGTTACCAGTTCTGTCCATGAAGACAGGATTTCGGTCTCCAGGAATATCAAGTTGGGTATTTAATGCTGGTGCAAGAGGCCAATTTAAAAAAAAAATGGTGGTTGCATTCCAGCTCTTAACTGAGTGGCATCACCCTACAAGTGATACAGAAGTGGAGACTGAACTAACTTGTTGGCCCATAGAGGTGATTCGTCCATGACAGGATGGAGAGACATGGGTAGGAAATATGGGGTGGGGGGAGGAGGAAGTAGAGCTGCTGCCACCCATTCAGTGATCAGAGGGTGTAGCTTTCAGTGGGTCTGGAACCCTTTCACAAGTACCCAATTTACTTTTGGAGAGGGGAATAGATCTATGCCAATATAGTATTCAAAAAGATGGTCCTAAATTCTCAGGCCTTTGAACAGTTGCTGAGCTGTGGTGCACAGATACAAAGGTAGAGAGATCCCAGGTGGGAAAAGCAGCAGCCTTGCTCGCAGTGTCATTTTCACAGGTAAGCAATCCAATGTGTTTACTTTCAGTTCACAGTTTTGTTTTGTTTTTTTACATTGAGTACCATTGCCTCTAACTTCCAATGAGGTGACACAAAGCAACAGATTACAAAAATGCCATCAACATCCACTCTGAAAGCATCCATGTCACAATACACAACAATGTACCGGAATTATACAAAGCCAAAAGAAATATAACATATCCTAAATATGCTGACTAGAAATAAAACTGATAGCCAAAAAATCCAAACAAACAACAAAAAACCCAACCCCAAAGTCCCTGCAGGAATCAGTACCGATGCTTTGACAACATCCTGGTAACGAACCCATAAAATTTCCTTAACATGCCAAAACCCTCATTTCCACATCTCCATGAATTCCCAGTTCACCAGAGAGGTGATGCTGCATTCATTACAGCAACTATTTTTTTTCTCAACATGAATCAGCTTCACATTTTTACACAGGGCTAATATATTTTAGAAAATAATAATAATAACTAAAAAAACAAAAACAAATCAAGAGTATAGGCACCATAGACTGCTAAATGCTACAGCAAGAGAGTCTAAAGGTACTCCAAACTCTTCTGCGCTTTCATTAGCTTCAATCTTTTTTTAAAAAAAAATTGTAAGTGATGGGGGCATTACCGAAAAGAGTAACGAGAGGAACAATCCTGCTGTTTAATTAGGAGGAGCACAATCGAGAACCAGACCAACAGAAGTTTTCTAATGTAGGTCTTCTACGCTAGCCTTGAGCTATACTGTTTGGATTTTAGGAGAGTTACTAAAGCTCCCTGGGTACTGTATTCTCCCTACTCCACTGAAGCACAGAACCACTGTGCTGCCGTAAACATAGTCAAATCAATATCCCATTTCCTCTTCACAAAATCCACAATCCTTCATGTTTGTACATGCCTCGTATTCACTAGTGAGGTATTATTAGATACTAACAATGCCTGTTCTCTTACGGACTTAAGCACAGACCAGTGAAACATGAAGAAAGCTCTTCTTCATTCAGATTCAGCCGTTAAAAAAATATTGCACTTGCTTTTTACCTTAAGCCCAATCTGCACAGAAAAACTTAAAACAAAAACAAAAAAAAACCCCAACCTTTCAGGAGTACTGTATTTTATGCACATATAGTATCTTTTCCATCCTGTTGTTTTAGTTGAATTTGGTCCAGTATTTAAAAAATGTCCAGAAATTAAACAGTCCAAGACACTGCAGGCTCTTTAAGGCTAAGTCTCCCCAGTGCTTCTAAAATTTAAAGTATCTTTCTTTTATTGTCCATATACTGCAAAGCAGTGGCCTTCCATGGCAAAACAGCTAGCAGTTCAAACAAACAAAAAAACAATAAAAAAAATCTGAAGCAAGGGAAGATGGGTGTACTTCATGGTCTCACCTGGAAGAAAACAAAGCAAATGGATCCTGTTTGAAAATGATACACAACATTTGCCATTTAGTTTTAGTTTTACCCAAAGCTCTGTATAGGAAGGGAGGGAACAAAAAACCAGGACAGGCAATATGTTGAAAACTCACAAGTGATATTGGGTGCAAAAGTTGATAAACCTTAATGGGGCCTGATTTTCAGAAAGTGTTCAGCAACTCCCTTTTATAAATCAAGTTAGGCACCTAAAAATAGAGGTACCCAAAATCACTAGTCACTTTTCATAATATTGGCCATGGTTTCTATTCCTGGATTATTAATTATTTGTGTGCATGCATGTTTAAGAGAATCCCAGCTTCTCCCCTCCACCCCCCGCCAGTTCAGTTGGAAACACAATTTAAAGAAAAATACACTGGGGACAAGAGTCTGTCTGACCTGACAGGAGCAATGGAAGGAGAGAAAAAGGAACAATTTGGGGAGTAGAGGGGGAGGCAGGGTCCAAAGTTTGTATGATGAATTGTATAATCAAACAAACACTTACATAGCACAGGCTAGCCATATAGCTCAACGTGCTTTACAAGGTATCATTAACTCAGTTTTACCGATGGGGAAATTGAGGCATGCAGTTGCTAACTGATGCACCTAAGAATGCAAAGTGAATCAATGGCAGTGCTGGGTAAAGAACCCCAGCATTTTGAGTCCGTGGGCCATACTGCCTGGCTGCGGTTTGACAGCACATTTTGGTTTTGTAATTGTTTTGCCTGTTGCACTTAAAAAAGTACTTAAGATGTCTGTATTAACCATTAAGTTGCTCAGTGTTGGTGCTGGTAGCAACTTCGGACTGCTTCCCTAGCAGGTTCACAAGTTCCTGAGCTTTTACTCTTGCTGCCAGCTGTCTCTGAAGCAGCCTGGGTGCTGGGATAAGGAAACCACAGGGAGGGGGAGGGGTTCAGATGGCCGTGATAATTTGGCAGTTGGTAGATGACCAGTGATTGAACACACACTTGTGAGTGACTGATGACAACCCCTCATAACTTTTTGATTTTTAATTTCTCCTTTAACCTTAAGAAAGTGCAGCAACCTCATCAGGATGATTTATGTGAAAAGCCAGGAGAGGGTTTTATTCAGCTTTTTTTTTTTTAATTAAACGATTGGTGAGCCAAAAAGGTCTGAAAATGCTAAGAAACATGAGATTTATCATTCCATGCTAATGCAAACAGCTAAAGGGATTTCCCTCTCATTCTCTGCACACACTACCCCCACCACCACTGAGGCGCAGGGGGAAGGGAGGGGACAGGAGATCAGGCATGGAAAGCTTCAACCCTAAGGTAGAATTCTGGGGAGTATGGGAAAAGGTAGAATGAAGATCCTGATGTAAAACATTAATTTCATCAGTTGCTACCAGACAACTGGGATTATAATCGTGAGCAGCGCTGAAGGGGTGGCACTGTCATACGTACCACCTGTGATTCTGAACTAGGACTTGCTGACATTCTCATATATGACATCACTGATGCAGAATTGCTGTTTCTTCTTTAGCCACATCAATTGCACACACTGGTGAATAAAAATGTATTGTTCCTGGGAGAAAAGACCAAACATATATATTTTTGCACCTAATATAGCTTGGTAAACCTGGTCAATAAAGTAACATTGATAATCATCTGCACGCAGATTCTTAAATAATATCTGTAGTTATTAGTATGCTGCCTGCATATCTGTGACCCCATTCAAGAAATTAGAGTATACAATACCCGTGGAAGCATAAAGCTCATCAGAACTGCCCATGTCACTATTATTGACTCTTCTTAATTAACTGAATAATTAATAGACTGTAGTGCTGTTGACTGAATTTATGACACCGGGAGAATGGTGCTGTCTGCTAATGGGAATCATGAAGTATGTAAGGCAATAAAATGTATGAAGATATAAGTGAGGAAGGGGTCAGGTCTGTTATTATTTGATACTAAAGGGCTCTTCTGTCGAGCAGACAAAGTATAACAAGATTCAAGGACTGGAAGTTGAAGCTAGATAAATTCGGACAGTAAATAAGGGACACATTTTTTTAACAGGGAGCGTTATCAACCTTAGGAACAATTTACCAAGGGTTGTGGGGCTTCTCCATCGCTGCTCATTTTTAAATCAAGATTGGATTTTTCCCCCCTAAATGAGATGCTCTAGTTCAAATAGGAATTAATTCAGGGAAATTCTAAGGCCCGTGTTATGCAGCAGGTCAGACTAGATTATCACAGTGGTCCCTTCTGGCTTTGTACTCTATTAGCCCCCATACCGTCTTGGCTATTGTTTTGTCAGATCTCACAAACTAAGTGGCATCAGTACTTGGAGGGAAGGCCTCAAAGGAAAATCCAGATACAAGCAGCAGCACTGGCAATTCTATAGGTGGCACTCCCCCCTCTGCGGTAGTAATGCCCTGCTGTAGTAAGAGGGGCCTTGTTGGGGAGATGGAAAACTGAAGGTATTACAAGATCCTTGGCACAGTTTGCAAGAATAGTTACGTTAACCTCACGGTGCTAGCCAATTTACAACTGGGTAATTGTATTCTACCATCCTAAATTGCCCCTGCAATTGCAACCTGTCTGGTAACTCTGGAGGGCACTGTTGAATAACTGCTACATTTCCCCTGGCCATAGCTGCATTTCAGGGCATGTGAAGCAATTCTTGTGTGTGTAATTTTGGAAGTATTTTAGTATATAGAGGAGCTTCTGTACAAAATCCTTATATTCTTATTTCTTGAAAATATATGACAGGTCTGTCTCATCTTATGCGGGGGTTCTGTTCCGCGGTTAGCGTGTAAAGTCAAAATTACATTGAGTTCAATGGCAGGCAGAATCGCCTGCACTACAGGTACAGAATTAAAATTGTTATTTTTCTCTTTTTTTTGTTTTTGCCGACCGCATAAAGCTGAAATCGCGCATGTTAAATGTGCATAAGATGCGACAGACCTGTATGCCCTTAAATCTTAAGGCATCATACTCCTTGTATTTAGGCAAATAAAGCCATACCTGGTGGTTTTCTATGCGTGTGCATTTATAACTTGTGACTCATCACAATAAACAGCTAAAAACGGATGGTTTCGGTTCACGGCGTGTTTAATAATTTATTTATTTACTGTGGGATTATCAACCACCAAATTACTTACACTATAAGAAAAGTGGGGCAAGGGCCATGTTTCATTGTATGTGTGTACAGTGTTAAGCACAATGTTGCCTTGATCTTTAATTGGGACCTCTGAATAATAATGCATTTCACCTTGAATTCTAAACCTCATCAGTTAACCTCATTCCAATGTAAATGGCGGCAAAACTTGAAAAAAACCATCAATCCTTCTCCAGACCTTGTGCAGAAAGGGAACACTCACTCAGAACCTGGCACAGACTGACTAAGAGGTCTGAGATGGCTTTAAACCACAAAATTGGGGTTTGGATTTCATATTCCCTCCCCAAAGTTGTTCAGACTCTGGGATTTGGTTCAGCTCCTTACAAATATGGGATCATCTACACAGGGATATAAGCCCTGCAGCATGGCTCTGGCTGGTTTGGGTTAGCTGACCCTCCACCTTCCCAGGACCCCAGAGCTCGGGCTCCACCCTGCGCCCGACTGTCTACACAGCAATTTTTCAGCCCCAAAGCCCAAGCCCCAGCCCCATGAACTCAAGTCAGCTCACCCTAGGGTGACCAGACAGCAAATGTGAAAAATCGGGACGGGGGTGGAGGGGTAATAGGAGCCTATATAAGAAAAAGACCCCAAAATCAGGACTGTCCCTATAAAATTGGGACATCTGGTCACCATAGCTGACCTGGGCCAACCATGCGTTTTTCATCCCCAGGTGCACATATATCTTATGAGGCCACTCAAAATTCAGATCTCAAATCTAACTGGATTTCAAACATCCATTAATCTGGGATCCTGGGTTTTGATTCAGGCTCATCTCTCCTTTAAGCTCACCTGGGGTTCATTCAGTTTGTAAACTGTTCAAGGAATCATGGCCAAGTTTCCAGTTTGAAATGAAACATGAAACCAGGTGAGCTGTGAGTGGTTTCAAGTTTTGTAATGAAAGGTTCACACAGCTCTAACTGATCCATCCTGTCTGCTCTTAAATTACACTGACACCTAGTGGCCTGTGTGGATACACCTTTATAAAGACTAGGAAATTCCACTCTAATTTAAAAAGAAAAAACCTGAAGAGGTCAGGGCTGGCAAGCACAGAAATGGATGACACCCTGCCTGTGAGGTAAGATTTTACTGTTTGTCAGGATGCATTAGAGCAAGGTTTGTTGACTAAGACTATAAAACAGGTATGTCTCCCTCACAGTGCCAATGGGCCGGATCCTTGCTCCCCAGTATTTAATCCTGCCCACTGGCACCAGTTCCTGGAGCACTTTAATCTTGATCTAGCTTTCTGAGGCATTACAGAGCCCTTCTGTCGGTGTGTGTGAGTGCGTGAGCGTATTAGGAAGAGAGAGGAAAGAGGACCTAGCGATGCTTTGCTAAAATGCCAGTGCAGCAGGGAACAGGCCAGCTGGCCAACAGCATGAAACTTGGAAACAATATGAAACTTGGAAGGCCATCAAAATGGATTGTGTGGGACTGAGGAGCTCCCTGCTCCCCAAATAAAAAGGAGATCAAGCAGCACACCCTGGTCTCTCCCATCACTCTCCTCTGAACCATACTCAACTGGACAGACGTAAAAGCCTATTCTACGACATGGCAATTCAGTGAAATTCAAGAATTAAAAACAAACAAAAAACCTCCCCACCAAATAATTTTCATGCCTTAAGGCCTTACATCGGAGTTTTTCCTATGACATCAGTAGGCATTGGATCAGGTCAGGTGATGGCCAAAGGTGCTGCTGATTCCTCTAGAGAATGAAGTCCTCTACATACAAAAAGCAACAAGATGGGCAATGGCACTGCAGGCTTCTCTCATACTACAGCTAACCTGTTCATCCTCTAGACCCTGTAAATCCTGTGCATATCTCTGAAGGCTGCCAGTTGTGCTGGTGGTATTGTGATGTGGTCTCCTCCCCATTAGGAACTGGGTGGAGATCACCAACTTGTTTCACGTAGCCAACAGGCAAATGACAGCAAATAAAAACTTTCAGCTATAATTAATGCTCTTGGGAATGAAAAGAGGAAAATAATTCTGTTCTGAAGCTTTGGTCTATTTGTTTCTGGAATAGTGAATTTTTCACCGAAGTATTTTGATTTTTTTTTTTAATTTTCCAACAGAAACATTAGCCAAGAAACAGAGAGGGAGGTGAGGGGAAGAAACCTCTTGCCCCACCTTTTGCTTTGTTTTTGTTTTCCAGTTTTCGTATCGTCACTGTATAACTCTTAGATCATCAGCTTAGTCAGATGAATGGATCCTGAATGGTGGTCTGATCCTACTACCAGTCCTGTAACCCTAGATCAAGGCCAGTGTTTTTCAAAATGGTGTATTTTATGTAACTCATACACTTCGGCTACGTCTATACTACCCGCCCGGGTCAGCGGGTAGCGTTTGACTTCTCGGAGTTCGATATATCGCGTCTCATCTAGACGCGATATATCGAACTCCGAACACGCTCCCGTCGACTCCGGAACTCCACCACCGCGAACGGCGGTGGCGGAGTCGACGGGGAAGCCACGGACTTCGATCCCGCGGCGTCTGGACGGGTGAGTAGTTCGAGTTCAGCTACGCGATGCGTACCTTAGTTCGACACCCCCCCCCCCACACACACACACAGTGTAGACCAGGCCTTCTATTTTAATGCTTGTTCACAGACTAGTTTCCTATAAGGTGGGACTAGCCCGTCTGCTTTAGAAAGCTTCAACCAGATTGTAAGTACATTGATCTACCCTGATCTGTTGATAGTTTAGGTAGCAGACTCATAAAAAATATTTTATCTATTTACAGGACTGTGTCAGAAGCTCAATAGACTCTGTAGCATAACATAGTTATGATGCCTACATTAGTGCAGCATGGTATTTTTAATACATTTAATTTTGAAAATACATGAAGATGAAATTCATACCTCTGTCTGTACCATGGACATCCTATAAGACCGCATGTCAGACACCAGCCCTAAGATATCTACAAACTCATGATCACGAATGTGCTGTAAGAGCCGATCCAATGCTATAAATGTTCCTGTCCGTCCCACGCCAGCACTGTAACACACACATCATTACAGGTTACTACTTTTGAGGGGTGGGAGTAGAGGGAATAAGTGGTTGTGGGGTACAGAAAGCAAATGTTGTGCTGTAATTCAGAATTATGAAATAATCATCCTGATGACAACATGTCGAATTTGCACTGGATTCACACAATTGACTAATCCTTCGAATATATGCCATGCAATAATTCACAGTTCACTTATAAAGAATGCACAGGACTAAGGGCTTTGCAATTATTTCACCTTTCTTTAAAAAATTATAATTGTTATACAGAAGAGCTGTGATAGGCAATTGACTAATTCTGCCTCGCTGAAACTATCTGGGCTGATATTCTGGGCCAAATCAGATGGGGGTAAATTTGGCCCCCCTCTGACGGTCTTACATTTTCTTGACTGGCCACCTTTCTCTGTTATACCTGCAACTCTCTTTCTCCCTTATATTTTTCCTAATGATGAGGAGAGGTATACAACTACTTGAGCTGTATCTGTGAATTCAGACAGACCTACATTACGATGCCTACAGCAAATGAGCTTGACAAAGTTACACTTGCAGTTCCACAAGGTTTAGTGTCATAGCTCTGCAAAGTCAACGGACTTCTTGTGAAATGATCACCGTGACACTGACTGGTTTTGAGGGCCACAGAAGAGATGTTCAGCTGCTGGGCGCTCAGTACCTTTTAAAATCAAGCAATTGATTTAAATGCCAAAATATGGATTTAAAAGGCTAACTTTGGAAGGGTGAGGGAGAAGATGGAGAAAGAGAGAGAAAGTCTCACACACTATTTATTTATTTTTAATAGAGAGAGTGAAAATCTTAGTTTAATTTTATTAGGCCTGATTTTTAAAGGTGCAGAACAGTTTGATGTAAATAGGTGTGGATCCAACATTCTAAAAACCAAAACATTTGCTTTCACATTCTTGATACAACTGTATGTGAAATTGGTAAATATTATTTGCATACCGCAGAGAAAAGTTTTATGCGGACATGGGGTGGCTTTAGGCATAAATTGACTAGACAGATGCATAGAATATCATATATCTGGGACATTGGTAGGATATTTATTAATCCAATAAAAGTGGTTGATTTTACAAATATGACCGAGACGGGATAAAAATTCATGAATTCAACAACAGTTTTTTGATCTATTTAACTTGACATGTCCTATCATTAATCAGTTAATCCATTTTCATGAATTTGGCAGACATGATAAAAATCATGACTCCAATAGAGTCATACATTTATTATTTTAAGTGGTAGTCAGTTTAATAAATCCATTAATAGACTATCAATTTCATGCGTTCATTAAAGTTAGAGAAGAATTTTAATGGTCTCCAAAAGTATCCAGAAAACACTGGTTCATTTTTCCACTGATTTCATGAAATCATTACTTCTATCTATGCGCTGCAAGACCTACACTGCACTTTAGCATTCTATCCAAAACCACAGTTCTCTGAAGGTGGAAAAGTCAGACCCTAAATGGTCTAGTGTACCACTGCTAGCCCCCATACTCTCCCAATGCAAAGTATGCATGAGCCAGGGGAGTTAAGTATAGGGTTGTGAAATTAAATGCTGTAGATAAGCCCCTTCTTTGAGCCTACCAGTGTCTGTCTCAATTTTGCATTAGGGCTCTGTCCTGCAGCTGTACTCACCGTGAGTTTACCTAGTAACTTCTGTGGAACAACTCATAAGGAGACCTGCAGGACTGAACACTATTAGAAATGAAAAAATCTGCTATTGCACCACTTCCTAGTGAGAATTCTGGAAATCTCATGAGGAACTAGAAAGGGTGATATTGTAAAAGGCTGTTTGCTGAGAACTGCCACAGTTATTTAGGGCACACCATGTGACTGCAAAGGACAGAATGTTCCACACACCACTTCAGTAATGAGGAAGCTATGCTGGAGGCTTTCGACATTGTATGAATGCAACATAACTGTGTCTATGCATATCCATACACACATTTTCACAGCTCATGAGCAGATGCCTTAGAATGGGTGATGTAGAGAGATGGGGCTAATAGCTTCATGAAGCTTTGAGTTCCATTCAGGGTATACCTACAAGTTTAAACACACACTAACTGATCTGTTACACACCTCTTTCTACTATGTACCCTATAATAATCTACCATTACCAGGAGCAGTCTTACCATTACACATTGTGGGACAAATTAATCTTTGATGTCACTACAATGGAGTGACATCAGGAATCAATTTGGTACAATTATTAATGCAGCAGGTTCCTTCAGAGAGCTCAATAGTGTCTTACAAGAAGCCTGATGATGAACAAAGGTGACAGTTACTATATAAAAATGCTGCCCTCAAGAAAAGAAAAACCTGCATATTGTGTCATATGGCTTACTGCCAGCCCATGGATTTAACTCCCAGCGTTGGTTACTGAAGGCCAAATTATCCGAGAGCGATGATCTACACAGAGTACGTCTCTGTAGGGAAAAGGCATACTGCTTGACAAACTGTTTTGATTTTTCCATCTGAATTGCAAAAACATGGAAATGCAAGTGTACGGCAAGGTCCTCAGATGATATAAAACAACATAGCATAACTCCACTGATGTCCATGAGGCTAATTTACCTCAGCTGAGGATCAGACCTGTAATACTTTACTATGATAAAAATATATGGTATGTGTCACACTCTCCCCTTACATCTAGGAACACAGAATGAAATCCTGGTCCCATTAAAGTCAATGGCAAAACTCTGACTTACTGCAATAGGGACAGGATTTTACCATAAGACACAAAAAAACAAACAAACAAAATACAATTCTCAGCACTTGAAAGGTAGAAAGAAATCCCTCCCTCCAGTGTTCTTCTCAATGTATTTGAATGGTTACACATTAAAGGAAAATGGAAAATTAAGCCTTTACCTGCAGTGTATGACCATGGGGCCTTTACTCTTTGTTGACTGCTGTCTGACCATCTGTACAAACTGCAAGATGCTCTCTGCAGCATTTGTAGTGGGGACACCATGATCAGGCCAAGCAGTGTAGTTAAAATGCATTACATCTTGCACCTCATCAGCCTAAGGGGGAAAAAACAGAACAGCAGCATGTTCATATTTGTTTTACCTGTGCAGTCATGTTCAATCTGACTCATGCATTTACAAATACAGACTAATGAAATTAGAGCTAGTCAAAAATGGTAAAGATTGTATGGGAACATTTTCACATTATTTTTGCTCCACAGTTTCAAAAAGGAACTATAGTTTCAGTTAATATATTTTGAAAACTTCAAAAATAATTAAATAAAAAATTGTATGGTTTGGAGATTTTGTTTTAGTTTCTCCTTTTTCTTTTCACCCCATTTTTCTGGATGGACCAGAAACTTGGGAATTTTAACATTCAGGTTTAATTGGAAAAAAATAAAAAAACAAAGAAAAACAGGTTTTTGAGAAAAAACTTTTTTAAACAAAAACATTTGGCATTCATAAAATTTCTAACAGCTCTAACTGAAATGTATTAGAAGGCTAGGACAGTACTTCAACAAACAAGGATCTGGCTTTGAGACAAAGGCACTCAAGTGACAGTTTTTTAACCCCACAACTCAGGACAGAGAGTTGATGCTGTAAATTCCTACAACACTATGGTTCTGATCCACTGTATCAGTCTCCCATTGTTGCGTAAGTTCAAATAATGATTCCTGTAATTAGTAGTGCCATTCAAAACATTGGGAGGCAGAGATGAAATTGGAATAGACACCTGAAAATCTGGATGCTTATCCAAACAATTTGGTTCAGAAATCTGATGCTCTCAAAATAATTTCTATATTTCCTGGTTTTGATAGTCTATTCTTGAACTATTTCCAGTCTTTCTGGTCCGAATTAAAAAGTATGGGAATGCACCGGAATGGTTGCAGTTTGATTCAGTTCTATTACATTACATTTGACAACTGTTTTGCCCATTCCTAGCTGTACTTCTGCCTTAACAAAGTACAAGTGTTTGAAAGATTGGACTGTGCAGTAGACTCCTCCCACTTCCTCTGTGGGAAGCAGTTAATACAGCAAAACATTCTATTACCACAGTACCAAGGGATGGAATACCATTCATGGATTAAATTCTGTTTTATTCAACAGCATTTCAGGGACACTGCATCAAAAGAATGCCACGAATAATGTGCAATTGCCTCCTTTACAAACAATATTCCTCAACTTTTATATTCTTATTTTCAGGCCTTGAACAGTTTATAATTGAAAATGGACCATCGTCTGATACACAGGACCAAAAAAAAAGTGGCTGAAATGTGGTCTCCAAACAAACCATCATAATTAATTATTTGTCATGATCAGGGCCCCATTATGCTGGGTGTTGTACATCAGGGTTACACTACGTAAGGATCCTCCTTGGAAACCCCAGATGTCCACATAGGGCACAATTAGTTCTCCTTTACACCACAGCAGCAACGTACCAAGCAGAACAGTTTTGTGATGTGAACATTTGTCCACTAGGATCTAGACTAGAGAGACAACCTTTACTCCCTGGAGATGCCTGGGATGGATAGAAATAAGAGAAGAGCCTGAACCAAAACCCCAGATCAGAAACTCTTTGAAATCTGAAGGTGCTCGCAACCAAAATCTATTTATGAATGTTGCTCTTGGTCCCTCTCTCTCTCTCTAACTGCCTCAAAACTCCAGGTCTGAACACCCCTGGATTTTGGAGTGTGTGAGATATGGATCCAAATTTTGCAGGATGGGCTGATCTCTAATGAAAAGCAATGAAACATCTTTCACTGTCACCTACATAGCTGATTCTGAAGTTCCTATAAGACCAGTCCATTTGCTCCTCCTCAGAAAGCATCTCCACTGTGATGTCCCCATAAGCAATAGGCTCTTCTGTAAAAGGCCAGTAATGATCGCATTTCACCTAGAAGAAAAGAAAAAACAACAGTACAATCAAAATCTATTTAGACTCAAGTTTGGGAAGCAACACAGCAGAATTTTGTTTGGCACTGAAGCATGTGTGTGTGTTATAGGAGTACTTGTGGCACCTTAAAGACTAACAAATTTATTTTAGCATGAGCCTTCGTGAGCTGCAGCCCACTTCCTCGGATGCATAGAATGGAACACACAGACAGGGGATATTTATACATACAGAGAACATGAAAAGGTGGAAGTATGCATACCAACAGGCAGAGTCTAATCAATTGAGATGAGCTATCGTCAGCAGGAGGAAAAAAAACTTTTTGAAGTGATAATTAAGATGGCCCATAGAAGGTGTGAGGAGAACTTAACATAGGGAAATAGATTCAATTGGTGTAATGACCCAACCTAGATACTATTAACTGTGGCCTAAACAAAGACTGGGAATGGTTGGGTAAGCAGGAAGGCCAAAGTACAATTGGAGTTGCATCTAGCAAGGGATGTGAAGGGTAACAAGAAGGGTTTCTTCAGGTATGTTAGCAACAAGAAGGTGGTCAGGGAAAGTGTGGGACCCCTACTGAATGGGGGAGGCAACCCAGTGACAGATGACATGGAAAAAGCTGAAGTACCCAATTTTTTTTTGCCATGGTTTTCACAGACAAGGTCAGCTCCCAGACTGCTGCACTGGGCAGCACAGTATGAGGAGGAGGGGAGCAACCCTCAGTGGTGAAAGAACAGGTTAAGGACTATTTAGAATAGCTGGACATGCACAAGTCCATGGGGCCAGATGCAACGCATCTGAGGGTGCTGAGGGAGTTGGCTGATGTGATTGCAGAGCTATTGGCCATTATCTTTGAAAACTTGTGGCGATTGGGGGAGGTCCTGGACAATTGGGAAAAGGAAAATATATAGTGTCCATCTTTAAAAAAGGGAAGAAGGAGAATCCAGGGAACTACAGACTGGTCAGCCTCACCTCAGTCCCCCAAAAAATCATGGAGCAGGTCCTCAAGGAATTCATTTTGAAGCACTTGGAGGAGAGGAAGGTGATCAAGAACAGTCAGCATGGATTCACTAAGGACAAGTCATGCCTGACCAACCTGATTGCCTTCTATGATGAGATAACTGGCAGTGTGGATATGGGGAAAGCAGTGGACGTGATATACCTGGACTTTAGCAAAGCTTTTGATACGGTCTCCCACAGCATTCTTGCCAGCAAGTTGAAGTATGGATTGGATGAATGGACAATAAAATGGATAGAAAGCTGGCTAGATTGTTGGGCTCGGCTCGATGTCTAGCTGGCAGCCAGTATCAAGCAGAGTGCCCCAGGGGTTGGTCCTGGGGCTGGTTTTGTTCAACATCTTCATTAATGATCTGGATGATGGATTGCACACTCAGCAAGTTCACAGATGACACTAAGCTGGGGGGAGAGGTGGATATGCTGAAGGGTAGGGATAGGGTCCAGACTGATCTAGACAAATTGGAGGATTGGGCCAAAAGAAATCTGATGAGATTAAACAAGGACAAGTGCAGGGTCCTGCACTTAGGACAGAAGAATCCCTTGCACTGTTACAGGCTGGGGACCGACTGGCTAACTGGCAGCTCTGCAGAAAAGGACCTGGGTATTACAGTGAACAAGAAGCTGGATGTGAATCAACTGTGTGCCCTTGTTGCCAAGAAGGCTAACGGCATATTGGGCTGCATTAGTAGAAGCATTGCCAGCAGATTGAGGGAAGTGATTATTCCCCTCTATTCGGCACTGGTGAGGCCAAATCTGGAGTATTGCATCCAGTTTTGCTCCCCCTTCCCCCCACTACAGAAAGGATGTGGACAGATTGGAGAGAGTCCAGTGGAGAGCAAACGAAAATGATTAGGGGGCTGGGGCACATGACTTATGAGGAGAGGCTGAGGGAACTGGGTTTATTTGGTCTGCAGAAGAGAAGAGTGAGGGGGAATTTGATAGCAGCCTTCAACTACCTGAAGGGGGGTTCCAAAGAGGATGCAGCTAGGCTGTTCTCAGTGATGGCAAATGACAGAACAAGAAGCAACGGTCTCAAGTTGCAGTGGGGGAGGTCTAGGTTGAATAGTAGGAAAAACTATTTAATTAGGAGGGTGGTGAAGCACTGGAATGGGTTACCTAGGGAAGTGGTGGAATCTCCATCCTTAGAGGTTTTTAAGGCCCAGCTTGACAAAGCCCTGGGGTTTGGGGTTGGACTCTATGATTGCCTGAGGTCTCTTCCAACCCTAACCTTCTATGATATCCAAGATCATAAGCAATATACATGTATTAGATGATTATATTTCACATTTCATTTTGAAAAATAATGTTTTGTCATTTTTACACAGCTCTCACATTGACAGTGTCCCTATTATTATTAAAATACCATTGACATCTGCATGTCATTTATATGTGTGTTATCTGTGTAAATGGCTAGAACTAACAAAGAAAATAGCTGGAAAGCAAATGTAGATGCTACAAATAACATGGCCAAGACTGTGTTGATTTGGTTATCTCAGTTTAATAAAAGAATATCTGTTACATTGACATCTGTTAGAATGGCTGCACTGAAACCATGCAGTAGAGTGTGTTGTGTCAAATGCTAATTTACAGAGAACAATATGGTATTTTGAGGCACGCTTCAATGAAGAGAAAAAGATCACTGGTGCCATCTTTAATTTTAGTATTGTTTTGTTCTCTTGTTCCTAATACTGCCAGAACAACAGTGCTAGAAAATGAGCATTCTCTTCATCCACACAAGAGGTGCAGCATGGGCTCTGGCAGCTCCTCCATGCTGCCCCAACAATGTGTTGACCTGAAGGGAGAGTAAGACTCTATTTCAGTCCATAGGTGCTGGAACTAGGGGTCCTTGTGGTGCTGCTGCTGCACCCTCTGGCTTGAAGTGGATTCCATTATATACAGGGTTCCCAGTTTGGTTCAAAGGCTCTCAGCACATTCAGGCACCATGCCCAGCCAATTCTCTGCCTCTCTGCTGAAACTCCCAAGCAGGGGGACAACCGGTGCCAACTGTGCTAGTAGTTTTTGTGATGTGGATACACACCTGTAGACTAGGAACTGAGCTGGGACCACCACTTATTTCAGAGATGCCAAGAAACAGCCATCAGACAGTAATAATTTTTCATTCACCACCAGCCTGGATTCAAACCAGTAACAGTCCCCTGAGCCATCCACTCCCTATTCCTGCCATTTTAAAGTCTAATTTGAGTCATGTAAGAATCTTTTACTCTTGATAAAATCTTGTCAGCCTGTTACAACAGGTAACTTCCTACTAAAGATGGGACCAAAGCCAAACCCGAGGTCCAAACACAGCTGAACTTCAGAAAGTTCATATTTGGATTCAACTATTATGGCTCTACCATTACTCATGGAACCATTCAGCACCAGCTCTTTAGACTTGTTATTTATGATCATTAATCTTAATTGTGTTACAGTAGCACCGAGAGAGGACTCAATTCAAATAGGGGCCCCATTGTGCTAGGTGCCCTAACACTACAAACAACTAGAACTATTCCTACACTGAAGAGCTTACAATAAGTGACCATGGGTCCCCTTCAGGATCTCCTATTGATTTCAAGAACTTGCCTTATATTGCTGTCTTGTGTTAGAAAATAATGCAAAGGAACCTAATGACCACTGAAATTATTTATTTCCTTGCAAAATGCACATAGGATTATGTTACCTACCCTTCTTTTTTCATTACACTGAGTGAGCATAACAATGATTTGCGATTTTTGCTGGAGAACCATCTTCCAAAAATCATTCCTTGTCTCTGGCAATGGCCCCTGGGTTGCAATGTATTCCTGTGGTGAGTTGTAGCCCTAAGAGACAGGAGCAATTTATTAATATACTTCATTTCACAGACTGTTCAGAACATAAATTTTCCTCAGGAGCATATTTACAATATGTTTTTAAAGTTATATTTTTGAATGTTTAAGTCCAAAATTCAAAGAGCTTTTTAAAAATAATTCCTAACATGAAGAAGCCTATATCAAGTTTTTTGGTTTGTTGTTTTTAATTCAGTGAAAACTTTTTTTTTTTTAATCAAAATATTTCCAAAGAGATTTTGAGTCCCAAATACTACAGGGGAACCTGGAATTAACCTGTGTATGGACAGAAAGTAAAACTGACCAATGTAAATTCACTGTCCAAAGTTAGTGAAGTAAAAAAAATAAACAGCATAAAAAATGAAAACTAAATCAGGGCTGGGTTTTTTTTGTTTGTTTGTTTTTACAAAAAGTTTTAATAAATTTAATACGCTGTGATTTCACAAGTACAATAGTTATATATCCTTATCTTGTCCTTTCCCCCAAATAAATTAAGTCGCACCTGTGGTGAATTAAATTTAATAATAGAACAGAAAGGAAAGGATTAATCACCTGAACTCTAATCAAGGAACACATGCATAAGTGTTTGCAAGCTCAAGACCCAAACAAGTAAAATACTTGGTAATCTCAGACCGAAAATAATAGATTATTCTAAAAATAATAATTCTTAAAAGGCTATCATATTTATCATATACCAAACCTGAAGCACCTTTAGGAGAAATTATACCCATACATTCCTATCCCTCTGCTAATCTGTCTGCTTTTATTTGTAGATACTTTTGGGGGCACTATTGTAGAAAAGGGTAATTTAGTAAATAATACAAGATACCATTTCAGTATGCTGCTAGCTTATGTGGCCTGCATCTTGCAGGGGGTCAGACTAGATGATCATAATGGTCCCTTCTGATCTTGAATTCTATGATCAAGCATATTTGCTGGGTGTCAGGGCTGATTTAACTACGACCCTGGCTCCCTGTTTACAGTGAACACAGGAGGAGATTATCAGCAGAACTAGGTTTAGAAAGTTATCCAATACCCAGAGTAGTTGGGGGAAAAAAAACAGATACATTCAAAGCACAGTATGTTCCTTCATGAATTAGGCTATGGATGTATCAGCCCACAGCATTCAAATAACTGAAATACTGATGATTTGGAAGCACTTTCCACAGGCAGCCTAATTCAGCATTTGCCATCTCTAAAAAACTCAGTTCAAACTCGACACTCCTAATAATTCGTAAGTACAGAATACATTTCATTTTGCTTCCTATGAGGTGTGTATATAACTGACGCAGAACATTTCTGTTGACAGTGGAAAGCAGAT
The DNA here is from genome assembly GCF_016161935.1 of Mauremys reevesii. Lineage (NCBI taxonomy): Eukaryota > Metazoa > Chordata > Testudines > Geoemydidae > Mauremys > Mauremys reevesii. The sequence continues at coordinate 247,129,971 of NC_052623.1, forward strand.
CACCATGAACACTAGGGTTTGAGATGAAACTACCATGAGGTGCCAAGTGGGAGAGTGATCATCCAAATAAGCCCGAAACTAGCATAGTCGTGTTGTATCTAAAGTATTGGAAGGTGGTTTTTGTGCGTAGTATTAAACACATCTAAAATATAAACGTGCAACTGACAAAAGCTGAAGAGACATATCTGGATGCTATATATATATATGTGGATGCTATAAAATTGTCATTCTGGTTTTCTGACTAAGCATCAAATGTACACATTATTAATATTTAATGAAGAAGAAGAGCCTGCATGGCCTTATCACTTAGTTCTGTGATCTTGTCAGATCTTGGAAGCTAAATAAAGTTGGCGCTTTGTCAGTGTTTGGATGGGAGACTTCCAAAGTGATGCACAAAGTGGTGATATTGATTCAGTAATACTCTTCCTAGTTTAGTCAGTACTGAACCAAGTCCTTAGCATGAAGCTATGGGCCACTGTGCTGTTTCAGTGGAGAACTAGAACACAGACGTGCCAACCATTTGTAGTCATTAAAGATGCCGCAGCACTTTTCATAACAGTAGGGAGCTTTTCCCAGCATCTTGGCCAAATTCCTATGTACAAACTTACATTCTGCCTGCCTGCATACCCCATACAGTTACAGCTGAATACAGCGTTCTTCACTTGCTGTCCTAACACTATAGCAGTATTGCTATGAGCTGTGAGACAGCTGCTCTAACATAGTGAAAGGAAGAAGGCGTGAACAGAACAAGGGCAAGATCAGGGTAGTGCAAATAGAAGCTATGTTTGCACACCATGCCCTGGGGAGCTCCATGTTCTCTGTGCATTTTAACTGTACCTGTATCTATGGTTCACTGCCTTTATTCCACATAGATTAAAATATTGGGAAAAAAACCTTTAGCCGTTTGAGAATAGCAATGCAGAGTTCAACCTTTCCACCCATGTCCCCAGCCAATTTCTTCCACCTGTAACAGGATGCACGCAAATTTCAGTGTTGCTGTGGCAAAATGTGCACAAAACAAGTTTATGGGCTGGTGAAAAGTGCTGTTCACTGAAGGCAAAATTAGTGACATTGTGGTAATTTTTTTTTTTAAAGTCACCAAACTGCTAGGAGTTTTCACTACCTGTGTGATATATCCCTACTAAGAACATTAAGCCTCAGGTTGATTTGAGTCTTATCACTTACAGGAATATAGTTGGCGTTAATGTAGTCTGAACCTTCTTCTTCATTCATCGAAACTAATCTGACACGGCTAAAGTCATCTGTAAAAACAAGGCGGGAAAAAAGAACGGGGGCAGCTTGAGCAAACAGTGGGAGGTTTTAAATAATCTCTTAAAAATTCTGAAACACAATTACACACGCCCCAGCATAACAAAGGCAAAACTGTAGAGGGCCAGCATGCCATACTAATAAGTAATGCCCAGTTATCGCTACATGGATACAGCTTCATTACTGCTACACGCTCCTGCCTTCAAGAGTCTTCACTGTCGGGTCTCTTTGGATCGCATTGAAATCATGAGGAAAAAAAATGTTGAAGAAGGTTGCTCAGCAGTAGGAATGACCTACTATATTCAATCATGACAAATATAAAACACAGAGCTTCATCCTTTCAAAAGTAAGGGAGACCTATTTCTTGCCAAGGACAGCTTTTAAAACAAGCTTTTATCTGCTGGAAAATCTGCACCAATTCCACAATTAAAACTCTTCACCCACTTCACCCCCACCCCCGCCCTCCCAAGGGACCTTCTCAGGAGTCTGCGTCTATTGTACTTACATGGCAGGATATTTGTATAGCGATTTTTACATCGATTCATGGGAAGGTCAGCAGCAAAATGGGGTATATCAAGCCCAATCAGTTTTAGCTCCTGTGTATGACAGAAGGGAAAATGTTACAATTAAAGTAACTAACGCCTGAAAATTAATGGTTTGTGAATAATGCTTCTGACACAATGGCCAGACTGACCGCCCTGGACTCCAAAGCACTTTATTTACAGACACTACAGATACAGCAAGTTTCCTTGTAATACCTCATCATGTGGCTCATACCTAGGCAACTACTTCTAAGAGTGGGAGGGAAGTCTGGTCTCCATGCCCATTCACCCTTTGGCTACCCTGATGAGAATGTCAGTATGTTTGTCAGTTACTGTCACCTAAGCTGATGATTTTGTTACTATCTACCAAACTCATTCCACATAGGCCACTGAATAGCTATCAGATGGTGCCACCATCTGAGCTAGATTTCAGTAATGCTTCTTCAGTTACCTACAACTCACAGCTGCTTTTGATCCTGAGATTTATATAATTACTATTCATTACCTTAAATAATCAGTCTAAAATATTCTGTAACATATGATCATAAATGAGATGAACACAATGTGTGCCACCTGAGAGAACAGTGGGTAGAATCCCAACCCTATCAAGTCAAATGGAGTTTTGCCACATGATCAACAGATCCAAGATTCCACCCAGTGTTTGTAGTTCCCTTTTGTCTTCACTTGATAATCTTGCATTTTTAGCACTGGGGAAAGAAACTAGTCAGACAAGACCATGTGTTAACTGTCCCTTTGTTTCAGAAGATTTGGTTGTCACCAGTGCCATTTTTCATTTTAAAAATGCATTGCAGTCAACTTAGGCCGCCACATGGACTATGCTACAACAGATGTGTGGGTCCAAATGCCACAATCATACCACCCATCTGGTTCTTTCAGTTTGGCAAAAGAAGTAGTCCAATTTGGGAGAGGCAGCCAGGAGCTGTTTCCTCCATATACATACCTCAAATTGCAGAGAAAATTTATAATCTGAATCTTTGGCCATATCCTTGATGTAGCCATCGAAGTCATCCAACTGCACAGGGCTTTTCAAAAACACATGGAAAAGAAATTAATTTCTTAAATAGATTTGTTTTATTTTTGAGTATTAACAATTCACTAAACTGTATTTTTAGCATTGTATTCTACTAAGTAATTATACCTGGGACAGAGCTTGAAAAACTCTGAAGTTTGTGTACCTGAAATGTGATTCATCCTGTCCGATTAATCATTTACCTGTGATTATGTGGGCAACTGCTGCTAATAGGTTAAATCTACCCACATCATTAAGCTAAATTCTGCAGTCCATCTTGAGGCAAAATTCCCATTGGCTTCAGTTTGAATTTTGCCTCATTTAGGATGCAGGATTTGGCTCACTGGTGATGGAACATAGAATTGAGAGTCAGGAGAGCTACCAAGTCCTGACCCTTCCAATCAAGCTGTTTTAAAGGGGGCCCTCTAGCTATAGCGCTGATTGAAATCTCCATTTCAATTAAAAATGAGCCTGGGATGCCAGATTTGGATCCCAATTCTAAATCCCATCACAGTTCAGATGGTCATATCCAGGGTTTATGTTCTGGTCATCTCTAATTACAATACATTGGCACTTCTTCCTGGACAGCAGCAAAGGCAGTTTAAATGAGCTGCTTTAGTGACACATAAAAATCCCTTTCATACGGGGGTAACTATCTGGTAAACACACTTTTAAATGTCACATGCACCATAATCACACAAGCCATTAATAGGTTTCATTGGCCTGAATTTGGGTCAGACAAAGTCTATGATGTAAAAAATGCAAATTTCAGCCCCAGAGCAACAATTGTTTTCCACGGGCTTTGATAAGTTCAGGTGTTTGCCATGTTTGACATTAGAAGCCAAATTCTACTCTAGCATAAGTGGGCACAATGCCCATTGAAGACAATGGAGCACAGACATATCGGGCCACATCTTCAACTGGTATAAACTGGCCTGGCTTTATTGACTCTAATGGAGCTATGCCTGTTTACTCCAGCTGAGGATCAGGCCCTGAATTCAGGCTAAAGAATGAGTCATTAGTTTAACACCTTAAATAATGAAATACAAGCAAAGAGTTTTCCTTGCGTAATTATCATGTTTTAATTTACAAAATATTGAAGCATGTACACAATAATCCGTTCATTTACTTAAAGACAGTTCCTTGGTGGCATATTGCTTCTGTCTCCAGATAATTACTCCTGTTTAACATTAATAATCTAATACACAACAGCAATTGCCAGCAGAGCCCAATATCAAGAAGGAAATAGCAGTTTCTAACGGTTTGTTATTTTTAAATGAGGAAAAGCCCTGTTGGAATTGCTAACTTAGTATCATAGAAAATTAACCACTGGGGGAAAAAATCAATCAGTCAGGAGCTCTTTTACTACAATCCGGCTGTTGAGAAGACAAAACAAAACACAGGATACTCTTGATTTAGCGCAGGGGTTCTCAAACTTCTTTGCATTGTGACCCCTCCCCCACCCTTTCTGACAACAAAAATTACTACATGACCCCAGTAGGGAGGACCGAAGCCCGAGTCCGCCTGATTCCCACTGCCCCAGGTGGGGGAGCCAAAGCCAAAGCCAAAGCCCCACTGCCCTGAGCAGGGAAGGGGTCAAAGCCAAAGCCCAGGGGCTTCAGCCCCCGCCTGGGGGCCTGTATCCTGAGCCCCACCGCCCAGAGCTGAATCCCTCAGGCTTCGGTTTGGCTCGAGCCCCAGCAAGTCTAAGCCAGCCCTGGAGACCCCATTCAAATGGGGTCCTGACCCACTTTTGGGTCCCGACCCACAGTTTGAGACCCACTGATTTAGTGTAATTATCTGTTGCCATGTGCTTCCAGACATCTCTTGCTACAATCTCTCTCTGGAGGTATTTACCAGAATGAAGAATATTTATCTCTGTAACTTCAACACATTTCGTATAGTCATAAAAATTATTGTTCAGTCCAATGTGACTATCAATTTTTTTAAATTATTATTTAAATATCAAAACGTCACATACTTGGTCAGTTTCCTCTTCTTTAATCCATTTTTGCTCCTGTAAGGCAGACAAACACAGCTTCTTTTCAGTATAACTCATCATCTAGACTTGATTAAAAATTGGCCCTACTGTCAAAACTGAACTGGTTTCCACCTGAATTGAATGTGTAGGTTTTATGATCTCCTTAATATGTAGGTCAGGAGTGAGAGTGGAAAGTTGATCTCTTTGAAGTCAATGGCAAAACTCCCTATGGATTTCATCCTTTGGCGTTAAGGCACTGCTTGCATTTCGGAGGAGAGACTGCCCACAGGCAACCATGCTCAGAGACCTTGGGTGAAATCCTGATTATGCTGACGTCAATGGGAATTTTGCAACTGACTTCAAAGGGCCCAAATTTCACCCCTTGTGCCTGAGCCTGGCATAATCCCTCCAAAAGTGCAAGCCAAATTAGCCTGCTACATCCCTTTATGAATTGCAGCATAAAGTTCCATCACAGTCACTTCAGCTCTGTCCCTGCCTCACCTGGCCCTATCTGCTCTAGGAAAGCTAGTGCCACCATACAGATGAAAGAAACACAAGGACTGAGATTATGCCTGACCCTTCACAAGTGTGCAAGGATTGGAAGTCCCTTGCAACCTACTTCCCCCTTTCCAAACACATGTGAGACTAAGAAATTCTAGCCTATACATGGCATTTCATATATACTACATAATCAGAATAAGGAATGATCCCCTGCTTCCATAATGAAGGCAATGGTAAATATCCCACACATTTCAACAGGAGAAGGAAATGAGTGAGTTAAGCAAGGTAATCCTTAAGAAATGGAAATAAAAAGTGCAGTATACTAACCACCATCATACATTACGTATTGTTCCAGACAAGGAACCCTGGCTCACGTCTGTCTGAAAACAGTTCTAATATGTGACGATTCACACACTAAAGACGACCTGAAGAAGAGCTCTGCATAAGTTTGAAAGCTTGTCTCTCTCACCAGCAGAAGCTGGTCCAATAAAAGATATGACCTCACCCACCTTGTCTCTCTAACTCACTACACTGTCTACTGCTTACCTCTGAAGAGTTTAAATTCACTGACAGCAGGAACAATGTTAACCAGTGAGATTATATGTCCAAATGAGCACATTCTGAATTAATTTAGCTACAGTTTCTAAGAACTATTGATCATGTCTGCTAGAACAATCAGACAGCTTGAACAAATTTCTGCTCCCTAAAAGGCCCATCAGATGTGCTAAATACTTTTTCTGGGCCTTTAGTGATATCTGCCCTTAAGTGTGTCCTGCTATAATAAAGTTAAAACTTTTTTATTTCATGGTCACAATCAAGTGATTTCTAGATACTCTTGGCTAAAGCAATTGATACTAGCTAAGATTGGTTGAAATTAGATTTTTTTTAAATCCAAAAATGGGAAAACTAATTTATTCAGGGAAAAATATTTTGATGAATTTTTAAATTTTAATTTTTTTTTAAATCGGTATTTTCAAAAAATGTTTTGAAATAGCAAGGAAAAATACAGAGGAAACTGGAAAAAGATAAATTTAAGTTCTCTCTCCTTTTATCTCCAGAGGAATAAAAAGGAGGAGGGGGGAATTAAAAAAAAAAGACTAAGGAAGGGAAAAAACACCCCAAAAAGTCAAAACATATTTTCTGGAAATGAAACAAAAAGTTTTGAACATGTTTCTAAAAAATTTGTTCATTTTTTTCATAAAACAACAAAAACCGGAATGAAGCAAAAATGGCCTGTTTTCTTTCTAAATAATTCCCACTCAAGAAAAGTTTTTTGATCAGCTCCATCATCAGCTACTACTCTGGGCCTGTACCTTCTTGTTGTATTATAACAATCCATTTTCATTCATAACAGATGGTGCGTCTGCAGAGTTAACATAGCTATGCCAATAACATTTCTACACTAGTGTGGAACAATTACTATGTAATACAATATATACCATTATCTATCTAACTTGAAATAATTTTTTGCTATTTAGACACCGACACATGTGCACCTTGACTATACCCATACCCTTGAAACATTTATTTTACACCTTTATGGTAGTTTTGCCAAAGAAGTCTTTAAAATGAGTTTATCCAGGCTATCAAAATGATATCCCTTGTGACTAGGGTAAATCTGAAAGCTCGGCATACAGGATTAATTTAAAAGGAAAAATATTAAAGTGCTGCCTATGATGTGAGTGCTTCTAAGAAATCTCCTCCAAGGAACACTTCAATAGGCACATAAAACAGATGATTGTCTCATGAGGTATGGATGTCAAACAGAAAACATTTATTAAGCTTTCAGAATCTCAAGAGTCCTTTGTTACTTTACATTGCAATGGCTGCTGAGTATTCACAAAAAGTCATAACCAAACTGCACGTAAACAAGGACGCTTGAAACAAGAGATTTCATTTCATGCTGGTATTCCATTTACATTATAGATTTAACATAGGCTTAGTAAAAACTAATCTAACTCTGAAGGCCTGATTCTCCATAGTGCCACATCTTGTGTGGTCCTTTACACAGTGCAGCGTGGGTGTAGAATACTAGCATCCAGATTTGATAGCATGTTACATCCACTTTGGACTGGTGTAAATGACTATACAAAGCATAGGTGCTGGAACTAGGGGTGCGGAGGGTGCTGCCACAGCCCCTGGCTTGAAGTGGCTTCCACTATATACAGGGTTTACAGTTTGGTTCAATGGCTCTCAGCACCCCCACTATACAAATTGTTCTAGTGCCCCGACTCAAGGGGCAGGTCAATGGAGTACCAAGCCCTGAGCGATTTTTGGAGGGTTTGCTCCTACTCTTATAAAAGTCAATAGCAAAACTCTCATTGGCTTCCATGGGAGCAGACTCGGCCCCTTTCTCTCGTAATCAAAAAATTTACTTTATCTAGATCCATTAGGCAACAAAGCCAGAGATGATACTTCATCTCCACAATCCTTGTATAAAATATTCCTCTGACTAACTTATATAATTGGAGATATACCAATCTCCTAGAACTGGAAGGGACCTCAAAGGGTCATTGAGTCCAGCCCCCTGCCTTCACTAGCAGGACCAATTTTTGCCCCAGATCCCTAAGTAGCCTCTTCAAGGATTGAACTCACAACCCTGGGTTTAGCAGGCCAATGCTCAAACCACTGAGCTATCCCTTCCCCCCCAGGGACCACTTAACTGGGAACTGCCATTCCACACAAATACTGCCCCATCCTGGTAAAAGATTTTGGCAATAGCGCGAGAGAGCCACTCTCTTGATTTTAGTACCAAACAGCAGAGGCATCACTTTGATTTCAGATCTAGACGGGCACAAACTCCCACCCATTAAGTAAAAATTTCTTGGTCATACATATATTAAGATTTCATTTATGATTTTGTATGTTTATAAGCAAGCTACAGACATGGGTGATCCATGTTATGGCTGTTTATAAACACAGCAATTAAAGAAGTTGGAGATGATTATAAGCCAGGGTTGTAAGAAGCCTTTGGATCTAAATCAATTGATTAGCCACTTATCAAAACATCAATCATTTATTAATCCTTTATAAATGGAACCTTAATATAAAGTGCGACCCATTTATTATGGCTGGGGAGAGCTAGCTCAAAGCATTTGCTGTACAAATTCTGGGCCAGTTTTTGCTCCCAACAGCAAAACACCTATTGACTTTGGTGGAGAAAGATTGCACCTTTAAAAACAAATGGGTTGTTCTGGATTTACCCAGGTGAGCTAACACCAAGCAATTAGTAAGAGAAGATGGAAGCAGAAAGCAACAACAGGCAATCAGCAAGTGGACGAAGCAAAAGTTACAAGGGGGTTTGTAATAAAGTGATAAAAGTTGCACAGAGACAATAATGAAGTGCGCGAGAGTGACCACTACAAAATGTTCTTTTTAAGTAACAAAATGGGTAGGAGCTTAAACAAGCAAAATGTGAAGCGAATAGCATGTATTTACATACATACATACACACCCACACACACACCCCATCTCCAGTCCATATTTCAGCACATGAAAATTACTGTAACTTCAAGAACTTCCAACCATTTGAAAACAAAAGAGCACATTTTTCATGTATTGGGAAATTAATATGGTTTAGCTATTGCATAGGGAAAAACAAGTAAAATCACTTACCAAGGATTAATATAAAATGCCAAAAGATAATCAGTCCAGAGGCATGAGGGTAGCAGAGTTAGGAAAGCAAATACACTTCTACGCCTGTGAGCATTAATAGATAACATATATAAAGATGAAAAAAAGTGAGGAGAGTTAGTAAGACAAACTAAACTCAGGAGCTAAGTCAATTGCATAATAGAGGTTAGTTAACAGGATAAAAATTTCCTGTTACTCTGTTAAACGTGAAAATTATTAGATTCCATGGCACTGGTACTCCATGATCCTGAAGCTTGTGTAGTAATTTATACCTGTTCAAAGTGAGTGTAAAATTGTACACAACCGGATGGGAGCATTTTACAGTAGTGCAAATACACCTCTATCCCAATATAACACGAATTTGGATATAACGCAGTAAAGCAGCTCTCCGGGGGCGGGGGGGGGGGGGGCTGTGCACTCCGGTGGATCAAAGCAAGTTCGATATAACGCGGTAAGATTTTTTGGCTCCCGAGGACAGTGTTATATCGGGGTAGAGGTGTAACTACACAGAGTGCAAGGCAGTGTAGATTTACGCCCAATATTTTAAAGCAACATTAACGGATGTAACGGTGCCAGGTAAAGATGCTCCATATGAACTCAGGGTGGGATTTTCAGCAGTGCCTAAAGTCACCAAGGTACTTTTAAAATCCCACCCACAACTTTGTCATCATTTATATTGCTCTAGTTTATGGTATTTAGGATATTTCAAGGGAGGTACATTTCATTTTCAGCTACGTATAGCTATTCTATAGCCTGAATTTGCAAAACTTGTTATGGCAAGTAGTCCCATTGGCTTCAGTGGGAATATGTGTACGAGTGTCAAAGGATCAGGCCCATATACCTTCTCAGTACTGTTGAGTCAGATTTCTGCAAATGACCATGAAACTGCAAAGGCAATACCACTAATAGGCAATACCAAGCCTTAAAGAGTCACCATACATTATTCCCCAAGATTTCCAGCAAAGTTTTATTTGTTCTTTTGCTAAACTCAGTTTATTTCTGTTGTTTCTGTGGATAATTTTTAAGGCAGATTTCGCTACCATTAAATATAAGTTTTAGATACAAAATAACTCAACATTTATATTTGTGTGTTATGGACCAAATTCTGCTCTGAGTTACACAGATGTAAATCCAAAGAAGCTCAATTAATACAGGAGTTACTCTGGCTTTACAGCACTCAGTAGAATTCGGTCCTGTATAATCAAAGTACTTTAGAAACATTAACTCTGACTGAAACTGATAGAGTCTGCACTCCTTATTCAATCAATGGGAGTTTTAACTGAGTAAGAATTTTGTGATGTGGCTTATCATAGTGATAGTGTTTGCAGGGTACATAGCCAATCCTTATTGCCAAAACAAGGCTATATTTGCCTTGCGTCAAATAAAAGCAGCTAGAATGCTTCTAAAGATATATATATAGACTCATAGACTTAAGGTCAGAAGGGACCATTATGATCATCTAGTCTGACCTCCTGCACAATGCAGGCCACAGAATCTCACCCACCGACTCCTGTAACAAACCCCTAACCTATTATCATGAACGCCTGGTACTCCCAGAAGTAATACTGCTGACCTATACCCGACTACTTTAAAAGAGAAACAAAGAGTGGACACTTCCTTTGTCTGTGGTGTTGGCTAACATGGAGATAGCAGCACAAATGGGGCGTGTGTGTGTATGAGCAAGAGCGTGTGTGTGTGTGCACCAGGGAGAGAGAGTGAAAATCAAGCTGCATGTGCAGTAAGTGACCCTAACCAAAATCATCCAGTCTACACAGGAAAACCCCACATAGGGAAGTGGAAACTCCAAGAACTTTCTACTTTTTGTTGTTGTTGCTGCTGCAAATAAAGGGTGCTGGGGAGTTTGTTGGGCCCAAGAGCTATAGAGATTTTTACAGATTTTGGGGGTCTGTCAGATTCATGTCTGCCTGGGGGCAAGGGAAACAAAACTCACCTGGTGATGCTGCCCATACAACCCATCCTCCAGGCAGCTATGAAGCATGGAGTGGGAGAGTGGTTTAGGCACCAATCCTGTAAACACTTAAGCACAGGATTTACTCTAAGCACATGAGTAATACCACTGACATCCAGACTACTTACATGCTTAAAGTTAAGCATGTGTTTGTGTGTTTATAAGGTCAGGTCCTTAATCCTTAATAGTTGAGAGGAATCCCTGTGGGGCTGGTGTGGGGACAAAGTGGGTCCCTTCACAAGCAAGCCTCTATTTTCACAGAGGGCCTTCCACCGGGCCTGGAAATAGGAGCAAATGTTGTTGCCAAGGCAACCCTCTTCCCTTCCACATCCCCAGGGTCAGGGATTTGCAGGTCTTCATCCCATCTGCCCACAGAGGCAGACGGAACAGTTCTGGCCGAGGTTTCCTTTCATCCTCGGATATCAAACAGGAAAAGTGTCCATCAAACCACAACCTAATCTGATTGAAATTCTTATCTTTCTTTACAGGCAAAACTCCCACTGAAGTGAGGACCTCAAGATTTGGCCCCATTGCCTTAAACTGGTCAAATACTAACAGGTATAATCTTTGAGAATTCATGCAGATGATAACTCAAGCAACAGGAATGGTCACACTTACTCATGCAAGCCTAACAATTAATTCTCCCCCCCAAAGCCCTTTCTGTTTTTAATAATGTCTGTTGCTATTTTAGTAATTTGATTCCAGTGTGGATTTTTAATTTACAAGAGTGTTTGATCTTCTGCCTGGGCTGCAATTAATGTACTCCAAATAAGAGAAGCTGAGAAGGAGATTAGCATGTACTCAGTATGGCTGGCTGCTATTAAAACTAGACCAAGCAAGTGAAGCTTGTTTAATATGTAGTTAATTAGCAGCACTGTTAGGTATTGACAGGCTTTCCTGGGATTGTTTGTTCAGTTTGTGTACTTATAAGCAAAAAGCTTGTTTTGGTGCAGTATCAATCCATTTAATCCCATCCTTGCTGGGAGCCTACACCCCGTGAGATCATAGAAACAGTGAGTTTTTTGGGTGGCTGACAATAACTTCCCAAAACTGTAAACAAGTCAGTTAGGAGCAGAACTGGACTATCGGGAACATGAATAAGAATCAACACATCAGCAGACAATAGGGAAATCACTAGGGCCCATTTTGCCTTGATGGAAGCTATTAGGGTGGATTTATTTGCTCTAACACCTCTCAGGGAGTGATGGAACTATTGACGGAATGGAATAACTAATCAATGCCTGCTGTTTCTGCAGATGGTTTTCCAGACCTGACAGGGTATGTTTTGCTACCAAACACCCCAGCAACACTGAGCACAAAGTTGCAAGAGCTATTTGAGCTAGCTTGGCCTTGTTTCAAATACAAAGGAAAAATAACTAATGGCACTGGGGCTTGTATTTCTGTGAACAGAGTTGTTAGCTGATGATCTATAAAGAGCAGCCTCACTGCTCGACATTAATATATCTCCATAGAGCTGCTAATGGATTTATAGATCAGCCTTCTATCCCTTTGTTATTTTAGGAAATATATAGAATGTGTGTAAGGGAAAGAAAAAAATGTAGCTAGTGCAGTTGGAATATGTTGTACATCCTCATTTCCTACTAAAATAGTTTCTGACAAAAGACATGGCCCTGGGCCATCATTCAGTCAAATAAAATATGAACCACCACCAAAAATCAGCTACTGTTGTTTTATGTTAAATTGCGCTAGTGATCATATAACAAAAACATAAGAACATAAAAGTCAGACTTGCCAACGAAGGTAGATGGTGAGAAAAGGATAAGGGGAGGGGAAGCATAAAGGTAGCAGTATATAACTCACCAGTTATATGGAAGTTTTCCATCTCTCTCCAATGAAGCAAAATTGACAAAGGTTCCAGCCCCACACTCCCTGTTTCAGGAAGACCATTGAGTTCAAGGTTATCATTGCTGAACAAACATAATGCTTGTTGATTTTGTCAGCGGTGTCGCCCTAATACAGATGGTTTGAGCATTGGCCGGCTAAACCCAGGATTGTAAATTCAATCCTTGAGGGGGCCATTTAGGGATTTGATGATTGGTCCTGCTTTGAGCAGGGGGTTGGACTAGATGATCTCCTGAGGTCCCTTCCAACCCTAATAATAATCTATAATCTAGATCACTAAGAGCCTGATTCTAAGAGGTGGTATGTATCTAAGCCTCCCACTGAAGCAAGGGCTGAACTTGCTGGGTACAGCTCAACTGAAGTCAGTGGATCTGCACCATCGTAAGCCATGTCTGGATGTGACCCTTTAGAAGTAGTGGGTGCTGACCATCTCCTGAGATCAAGCTTCCTAATATTCTGCCTCAAGAATAAGATGAGAAAAAAGTTGTCAATATGGATTTCTATCTAGGGATGTAAATGGCACCAATCTCCATAGTTTCAGAGCCAAGTGCAGTATTCTCCTGTTCATCTGAAATCCTGTTGTCTGAGCCTCTGCATTATCTGAATCCCTTCCTTGTCCCCCCAGCATGAGACACATGCGCCTTGCAGCATGCATCTCATACTGGGGGACAAGGAAGGGATCTGGATATTGTGGAGGTTTGGATAATAGAGCAGAGACCCCCAGCAAGGACTGTGAGGATGATAATAATGAATCACCCTGCTGCTGATTGGCCCCTGCAGCAGTGCAGGGAGCCCTCTGCAGCCCCGTTGTCACTGAAGTGAGTGATTAGGGCAGAGCAGAGACCCCCATTCAGGAGTGCAAGGATGACGACAAGACCCTGGCTGCGGGGGAGGCCATCCCACTGCTGAATGTCTCCTGTCCTCTCGATTATCTGAATAAAATCTGTGTCCCGCCCCCACTATTCAAATAATCAGGAGTATACTGTATTTGTCCTTACATCACCCCTAGAAGGTAGGGAAGCATTATCCCCATTCCACCAATGGGGAAAATGAGGCATAGTGTTTAAATGACTTGCCCAATACCACAAAGGAAATGTGTGGCAAAGCCAGGACTGGAGTCTTTATTCCAGTGCTTTAACCACAAAACCAACCTTTGACCTTCTCAACATCAAATGAAAAACTGAATGTTGAGTATTTTTGCTTGTTTGCTTTAAAAATGATTACATGCAAGTATATACTTAATTTTTTTTTTTTAATTCCTCTTGTGGTAGAGAAAATGAGAAAGAAAAAGCCCTGGGCAGCATGCGTGATATTTAAATAGGGAAGAGAATCTAGATTTTCACAGAACCAGCTATATACAAAAGGAACAAATCATGCATTGAAAGGGGTCCTATGAAAATTTAGGTGATGTGGTAAATTCATTTGCATGGAGTATATGGCAAAGACTTGATACATGAAATGCAACAATCTGTTGTGTAATCAGTGAGCAAGTTTTTTAAAGTGACCCTCTGAAGTGACATTACTTGGTTTTCTGACCTAAAAGGGAAAATTCAAATTAAATGTATTATTTCACACACACATTATGGTTCTGGATTATAAGAGAACGGAGACTCTCAAGGCTCAGACCTGCAAACCTTCCCAGTCACAGAACTACATACAGAGGATCTGGGGGATTAGCCACCCAGTTTAGCTAGCCAGTCAAGGATTAACTCACATAAGAAAGGCAAACTGTAAGCTACAAAACTAGCTAAAAGAAATCAAATCTCATTCTTCAGGACATAGGATGGCTGCTGCAGGTGTATGAAGGAACTGCATCATTTATAAAGAGCAGTACTTGGAGGGAGGGGAAAAGGTGCCTTTCTTCTGTCTGAAGGAACAAATACTGGGAACAGAGAGACTGATCTTGATTGATTAGTTATCTGATCTGGAATGGCAAATTTTGTGTTCCCAGCAATTTAAATGATTTTGCAAAATAATCTGGACGATTTTAAGAATTCTATAAACCATACATCTTTATCTGTCTTAAAACCATCTCATATTTTATTTAATATTCAGTAAATCTGAGCAATCAAATGGCCCAAGAGAAGATGACTGCTGAGATAATAAGCCCTTAAAAATGGTTTGACTTTGCATTTTACCAAACCTTTCACAGCTCCAAATTAAGACACAGGTTGAGGCTAATAATTCCACCCAACAGTAAGAATAGCTATGCGATAAAGCAAGTAGAAGTTATACTCCTAAGAAACAGCAGCGGACAGGGACACTTTTGAGGTACTATGTTTATAGATATCTCAACCACCAAGTGAGCACAGAGGGTACCATGTGCCACACAAGCAAAACCCAATATTATATTTTACCCATTATTTTAAAGCTTCTTGAACTTAGAATGAGATTGGATTTACCTGGCCATTTGCAGATGTTTCCGCCTGAGTACAACAAGAGTCACAAGCAACAGTCCAATCAGGAGAATGCTCAGGATGGCTAACACAGAGATCACCACTATGTTGGGATTCATCTCTGTAACTGCACACAAACAATGACTCTGGGTTATTAATTTCAGAACACATGATAATTTTATATTTATATATATTATTGTTTTATATTCTTCTCAGTCAATCTTCGGAGTGAGAAATCTTATCAGTGGAGGTTAGGGCAGGTTTAGGGTAACTGACCCCATACAATTCAATAAGGGGAATGACATGGTTGTGGCATGGTTGCAAGCTTCTGCACAGGAAGCTTTTATGAATGTTAATGAAAAGGAGGAAAAAAGAGGTAGGGAAGGAGGAAAGAATAAGTGTAGATAAAATCGATATCTTATTTATCTAAGTGTCCCACAGTGCACTCCAACATCTGTGGCATTATATGCCAGCAATAATCAATACAGTCTCTAACCTGTGTCTGAAATAAAGGGCCCAATTCTCTGATGGGGTAACTCAATTGAAGACAACTGAATTACATCAGCAGATAATTTGGCCTAAAATATTTTGTTGCAATTAGAGACAGAGTCAAGGCTCAGGAACATTCTTAACAGGTATGTCTGCATCAGCTTTTTCAGATTTATTTCTAGTTCTACAGGACATTATTATTATTTGTATTGTGATGGCACCAAAGAAGGGAGTATCCTTGACCAGTAAAGCTTACCATCTATTGTAAGAGTGTCTACAGAAGCAGTCCTTAGAACAGAACAGGGGTTTAAGCTAAGTACTACATGCTGAACTTTGACATTTAGGTCATAACATTACTTGCAAGATATGCTTTAGTCACTTATGGTCTGATCTCATTAACTAAGCAGAACTGAGCCTGATTATTCTGGATGGGAGACCCACAGCTATAAGGAAGTGGTAATGGTGATTCAATAATGGCATTCTTCCTTCCGAGTAAATTTGAGCCCAGAACCCACGAGGATGCTAGAGGGGCTTGGCTCCATCAGGAGACATCTTTTTAGTTTCTGCCCTCTCCAGGTCATTCAGTTGCCCTTTCCTTCTCACCTCTTCCCAGTTCATTCTCTGGATCACTTCCTCCCTGAAGGCAGAAAGAAACTTCTCATTACCACAGAGGAAGAGTCCCAGCCTAGTAACTGAGACTTTGCCTGGACACAGCTATGATAATTTCCTCTACGGGTGTCATCAGGGCAGTAATCCCAGAGTCTTCCTTCAAACTGGAAGCAAGGGGCTATGAATTATAAATCCCAATCTAAAAATCTAATTAGAATTATTTTAAAACACACACAGAAATTGGGGTTTCCCTACAGATTAGAAAAAAGGCACTCCCTAGTGGTGAACAGAGGTGACAGCAATACCTAATACCTAACACTTAACCAGCTGCCGTCCCATTCCACCCTGGAGCTGGCTACATTTCAGTGAAATAATTCTGATATCAGTAACACCTGAAAAGCAGCTTCAGAAGGAACATAGAGGCAAACATTATAGTTGTGTAGAGAGGTGGAACTGGTAAAGTCTGGCTTACCCATGGTAGAGACAGCTATGAAGGTGGGAACGCTAGGGCTGTTGTGGCTGAAGGTAGTCACACTGCAGTTGTAGGACGTGGCAGGCAGTAGGCTGGAGATAGTCACAACATGTGAAGAAACAGTAACAGGTTCCTAAAGATACGAAAAAAGTACATTGTAGTTTGTCTCTCTCATTCAACCCTTGTTTTCTAAGTGAATTGAGATCTGGCAAAAGAAGACAGCCTATTTAAATGCTCGGATGGTGGGCAGGGCCCACCTAAGCAATGAAAAGAGCTGCTCCTGAGATGCAAGAAGGGCCACAGAATCCAGAACTTAACTGATTATTGATGGCAAAAAATGAAAAACAGAGATGGAGGTGCAGCTCTCAGGGGCAAATGAAGGATCCAGAGGGAGAAAACCAAGCAGAGAACCTCGGACAGTACCCACTCTTCCAATTTGTCCAGGGAGTCAGTAGAGCAACACATAGGAACTGTGCCTAGATGCATGCACAAGGACCTGGAAAATGGCCCCACAGCCATAAAAAACTTCCCTGTCAAGCTTCCTCCTCCTGGACAAATGGACAGTAATCTTAGCTAGTACCAGGAGTAGATTGGTAAGGCGGTCTTGAGCCTAATCCAGACTGACAACTCTGAAGGCTAAAGTCACATTTATCCACAGAGCAGCTACAGTAGCAGCAAGCTCCCCATACACCATCTTACAAATGTGCCTCATCCTTTCCTTGGAGGTAACTCTTTCACCAGTGGAGGGTAGTTCAAGTATCGTTGCACTTTGCCCGCAGGTGACTTCTTTGAAGTGGAAGATCATAGTAAAGCCCGAAGGATAAGCAGCATTTATTAATACAGCTATCAGACCCCTGAGCCTTGCTTTTCTAGTCAAGAAAATGTACACCTCTTTGTAAACGTTATAAATCTTCGTACAGAGTTTTAATGGCTGTTTCTGTGTTTGATGGATGGTGTAAAAGGTGTTTTATAAATGCTGATCAGATGAAAGAAAATCAATAAAATAAATGTGTAGACCTACAGAGAACTTATGCTCTCATTGATAACCCTTTTTTCTACCAATTCAGCTAAAATCAGAAGAGGTTTATTGATATGAAAATAGGGCAAAATAAATTGGATGTTTCAGCTGGTAATTTAGAAAGGGAACTAAGAGTGTATTTGTGATCCACAGCCCTGGGCTAATGAACACAATGGGTGAAACATTATGCAGCAAACTCTGATGGCCACAAACACAGCGTGGGAGTTCTGTGCAGGTCTGCGGTCATTTATAAGCTCCTTTTATCTTTGCAAGGGTCGCTGTTGAACTAAATTCTGAGATCAGTTACACTGCTGCATACAGGATAGCACTCGCATAACAGAGCTGAATTTGCCTCTTCTAGTTGAAGGAGATAAAGCAGCTATAGTATGGCAATAGAAGCTGGTTGGAAGATGTTTGGGGGGTTGCCCACCCATGGAGAATTTTGATGAATATATATATATATTTTCATTTTAATCAACATTTTCTGTGGAAAAACATCAACCGTTGAAAAACTAAAACCCCCAAACCTGAAGAATTTTTGGTTTTCTGATGGAAAAAATAAAATAAAATAAAAATTCTGGAAACATTTCTCATGAAAATATTCATTTTCATCCAAAACCAATCTCTCACTGGAAAAAAAAATGGCAGAAAACGTTCAACCATCTCTAACAGCAATGGTTTCCCCAGTTTCTCAAAAAAGGCCTCTCCTGGGCACCAAAAATATAATCGAGCCTCCCGCATTTTAGCCTGGGACTTGAAGATGGGTTGGGAAAGGGACTTTAATGGATAATCATTAAAAACTGGTGAAATTAATGAGAAACGAGTTGATCTTTCCCAGGGCTAGATAACCTGGTCAACAAACCAGCACTACAAATGGCACCCTTGTTGAGAGTCTCACCAGAGATGAACCCTGGAGATGGAACTACCCTCACTACTTTAATAACCCCATTGCAAACCTGGACTGACTCAATCCTAACTCACTGACATAGGCCAAAACCTTTTTTGTTTTGTTTTTAAATGAGTGCCTAAAGTTAGGCTTCACGTCCATATTTAGGCACCGTGTGGCTCCGATTAAGTCAGTGGAGCTGCTGGATACTCAGCATATTGACAGGATTACTGACCTAGTGGATAAGGGAGAAGTAGTAGATGTGATGAATCTTGATTTTAGCAAGAATTCTGACAGTCCCACTGACATTCTCATAAGTGAGCTAAGGAAATGGAATATAGATGAAATTACTATAAGGTGGGTGCACAACCAGTTGAAAGACTGTACTGAAAGAGCAGTTAATGGTTCATGATCAAACGGGGAGGCCTTATATAGTGGGTTTCTGCAGGTCAGTCCTGGGTCTGGTTCTATTCAATATTTTTATGAATGACTTGGATAATGGAGAAGAAAATTTGCTTATACAGTTTGTGGGTGACACAAAGCTGGGAAGGGTTGCAAGGATTTTAGAGGCCAGGCTTAGAATTCAAAAGACCTTGACAAATTGGAGAATTGGTCTGAATTCTACAAGATGAAATTCACTAAAGACAAATGCAAAATACTTTACTTAAGAAGGAAAAATCAAATGCACAGCTACAAAATGGGGAACAATGGACTAGGTAGAAGTACTGCTGAAAATGATCTGGGGCTTATTGTGGATCACAAATTA
Organism: Mauremys reevesii; assembly: GCF_016161935.1. Lineage (NCBI taxonomy): Eukaryota > Metazoa > Chordata > Testudines > Geoemydidae > Mauremys > Mauremys reevesii. The sequence continues at coordinate 247,149,395 of NC_052623.1, forward strand.
AATATGAGTCAACAATGTGATGCAGCTGCAAAAAAGGCTAATATCATTCAAACACCTGTCAGGAATGGTCAAGGTTTACTTGGACATGCCTCAGCGCAGGGGGCTGGACTTGATTTCTCAAGGTCCCTTCCAGCCCTATATTTCTATGATTCTATGTTTGAAAATCAGGCCAATTAATTAGATGCCTAAATATGGATTTAGAAGCCTACCTTTTTTTCTTTTTTTTTTTTTTTAAATATTGGCCATGGTCTTTCTTCTGTCCTCTTTGTTTTCTCCATTTATCAAACACAGACTATTTCTCCTTACGTCCATCGATATGAGAACCACTGCATCCCCTGCCATCTAGAACAGTCTTTCTTTGTCTCTAAAAGTCATCAGCTCTCTTTATCTACATCTCAGCTGGGGGAAAAAACCCTATCTTTTCTCTGTACATCTATCTCAGAATTACTGTGCCTCTGTTATTGGAATTATGAGTTAATGGTTTTAATGTTTTATTCACCATGGAAATTTTTGGATCCAAATCTGGGTGTGAACTATCCCAAAGTTAGGATGTGTTTGTACATGGCTTTTCAGTTCCAGCCCACCTCCAATTTCAGGATACAGTTTCAATGGAAAACCCTACATAAAATCATGGGACTGATCCTACACAGTGTTATAGTGTGTGTCTAGAATAGCATAAGTGGTGTGGGTTTTTTTAAGTGACATCCTATGGTGCTCAGGTAAGAGAACTGTGATCCAGAACAGGTGCTCCAGCTGTCTCAGGTGTGGAAAGTAAGCCTAACGTGCTGCACGGGCTCTATCACCATGCATTCATGCTGCCTTGATCTCTATTTCCCCCTGAGTTAATATGAGACTAGATGGGGCCACATTAGTATCTATTTAAGTAGAGAGAAAAGGGGGCATGTTTATGGAGCTGAGTGGGTGTGTCTTGAAGGAAAAGGCCTACAAGAAACAAAATAGATGGGGAGCAGCCATCTTTTTCAAGAAATTCATACTGTATGAATGAGGATCCTACACAGCTCATAGTACTGCAGGTAACAGGCCTGAAGAATAGATGAAGACTAGAACAGAAAAATGGCCACCATTTGCATGGCTATATGCCTCTCAGCTAGCTATGTTGCTGTGTATTCCTCACTCTTCATCCTTATCCCTCCCATCCCCTAGGTTCAGATGGCTTTGTGGAGCTCATTGGAGCCGCATTGCCCTTTAGCCAATGAATACTATCCCCAGCTTGTTCTCCAACACATAGGAAACCTAACCAGCCAGTTAAAATCCCTAACTTCATGTGTGTGGTTAGCAAGACAGAAGGAGGATTTAAATATGGCAGTATTTCAAGGGTTATTCTACTCGAGATTCTAAGGGCTTTATTCTCCACTGCCTTGCACCTTCTGTGACTGAGTGTCAAGTGGATGTCAGATGCTACCATATTCCAATTTTATATTGTTTTACATCCATTCTGCACAGGAGTAAATGACTACGCACCATGAAAAGCAGCAGAGAACCAGGCCCTAAGGACATGTTGTCAATATCTGGGTCTAAAATGGACAAGGTGAGGTAGAGAAAGAGGCAGCCACATACCTGCAACTTTGTTTCTTGGCCAGAGCCAGCCTGCTGGCAGAAGACTTCAAAGAAATCCGCCACTCCTTCCTCCACCCATAGCAGAGTCACTGAAGTCTGGGTCTTGTTCACAGCAAACAGTGATTTTGGAGGAGCTGGTTCTGGATGGGAGAGAGAGAGAGAATCTCCTTTCACCAAGCTTATCTTTTGGTCTTTGGAAAATCAGCAAGGGGAACCAGCAAACAGAATCAGTGAAATGAATAATACCCGTCTTGAATTTTTTTATTTCCTTCAGAGACAATCTGTCACACTGACACAGCTATTAAGCAACTGATGTAAAACAGGAAGATGGCTAAGCATCTTGGTTCTTCTTCTCTATTTAACAGTTCTCTGATTGGCTTGCTCGATAACTACTTCTCTTCCCCATTCAAACAGTGTTTGGGGGAATGTTCTATTAATAGACACATTTGCATAAGTTCTTGGAGGAAAAAAAGGTTGCCCAACTGCTAGGAAAAAGAAACAGTGTGTAGGTCAATTAGAACTAAAAATCTTGACTGCTGTCATTCTGTGTAGAACATTCAGAGCCACTGGATTTGGATGTGTTTTAGATGGGAGAAGAAGATGCTTTCTTTCTCTACTTGATTCCAGAAAGCAGTTCTCCTCAAACTTCTTTGGCCTGGCTCACCATCCCCAAAAACTATCCTATAGTCCACTATATCCCACTCCCCCTTGCAGCTGCAAAGGATTGTGAGTTGGCTTCATGATGAGAAACGAGGGGCTTTTTGTTGTTGCTGCTGTCACCTGGTTGGGAGGTGTGCTTGCTGAGGGGGTGATGGGTCCTGGGTAGAAATAGTGTTAGGAGGGTTGATACTGTAATGGGATGGAAAGCTAACTGCAGGGTTGGGGAGCTGCTGGTGTGATATAGGGGTGTTGGTCTGGTGAGGAGCTGAAGTGCAGAGACTGGCTACTGAATGTTGGTATTTCTTCCCCCCCAAACCTACCATCCTTGGATCTTCGATCTTGGCATAGCTTTCAGAAGTCTGTACACCTGGCTCTCTAGGTAACCTGATGGACTGATTTCCCTGCCTTGCAGCTCAGTGCCACATAAGCAGCAAGGAGGAGAGGGGAGAATGAGAGCTGCCCTGGGAATGGGTGGGGTGGGAAGGGATGAAGCAGGATGGGGAAGATGCAGTATCAGTAAATGGAAGGAGTGAAAGGAATGAGCTGTTCCTTCCCTCTCCTGCCTAGACTCCTGCTGGGCTTAAGGGCTCTGGGATTCTTCTTCATGTTTTTTCCCTCCTCTAATTGGTGAGGCACAACCCAATGGGTGTTTTTTATCACCCCACTTCCAGGTGGCTATGGAATACTGCCCCAAAAAGGAGTGTCATTCCAGGTATGTTAAGAACAGAAGCGATGTCTTTCTGACACATATCAGTCTTGCACTTCTCTCCCTCACAATGAGAAAATAAAGAGGAGTACCACAAACTGTATGTCCCAGGTGCACATGTGTGCATTTTATAACTCTAATCAGTATCGGGGGGGGGGGGGGAAGGGGGGAACTCTGCAGTGAAAATGAGAAAATAAGTAGGGATAGATCTGAACCTAGATCTGCAGCACCCTGAATACTGTGGGAGGCAGGAGAGGATGGAGTTCAAAGTCTGATTTCTGATCCTATTTTCTATAACAGGTTAAATCAAAACCTTGAATCCGTGACACCCTTACATTTTAGGAGTTAGAAATATGGATCTGAATTTTCCTGTTCAAGCCTCTCTCTAAAAATTAGTCAGGGCCCTTCAACTGATTACCTTAAAACAGAGCTGGGCCTGAGCCCTTAAATTTTGGAACTTTACCCAGGTTGGGGAAGTTTGGATTCTCGGGACTCGATTCTCTGTTGTTCTCCAGCCTGTGTCATCATCTATACCAGTGCAAAATGCTATCAAATCAGAATGGCCATGAGATTTGCACACTCTTTGCACTGGTATAAATGATGAAACAAAGTGCAGGGCAACAAAGAATCTAGTCTCAGGTTTTTGGTCAGTTTCACTGCAGAGACAGAGCATAGAAACATAGATTTGGATCCACATTCAAACTTCCTCAAAGTTCAGGAGGCACAGGGAGGTTTGGATCTGAGGTTTCCAGTCAGGCCCTTCTATCTTGGTCTTGGCAATTGTCATCAATAAATGATAAAAACCTGACCTCTAGTGGTTGTAACTAACAGATACAGCGTCAGCTTTAAGGTGGACTATTGAAAGAAAAAGTGTGTAGAAGTTTAGAAGCCTTTCTTAGCATAGTTGTCCAAATGTTGATACACTTTTCCCAAGAATATTTAAAACCCAGGGCGTGACCCTGTTCTTAGTCACACTAGTTTTACACAAGCAGTATTACCAACCCCAAGTTTTCAAAAATCATGAAAAACATATATTTGGCATTCCTTTTATTTGCTCTCTGATGTTGCCAAGTTTCGAGTTCACATTTTCAAACTTTTCTCTGAAGCCATAAGGGCTAGAAACTTACTTTTTAAAAAACTGAAAGCTGGGATTTGTCAGGCAATAGCCTGATTGCAGGAGCTTGAGGCTTTCAGAAACACACCAACCATTGTGAGAGTTGGCAAGACTGCCACTGTTGGAACTCCATTAACCTCAGAAGAGTTACTCTCCATTTGCCCCAATATAAGTGAGCTCAGAGTCAGGTCCCTAGTTTTTATGCCTGTTAAGTCTTCTTTACCTGGCAGTCTGGAGAGATAAGTATAATAGAATTATGCACATTCCGCCAGGGGATCTCAGAGGGCTCACACGTCATTTCTTGCACCTCTTCTGTGAGGTCAGGGAGTATTAGCCTCATTTAATAGATGGGAAACTGACAACAGACTAAGACACAGAGAGTTAAAAGGTTAGATCCTTCACTGGTTTTAAATGGGTGCCGCTCCATTAAAAAAGCTAATGCGGTCTTGGGATGCATTAGGCGAGGTATTTCTAGTAGGGATAAGGAGGTGCTAGTCCCGTTATATAAGGTGTTGGTGAGACCTCATTTGGAGTATTGTGTGCAGTTTTGGTCTCCCATGTTTAAGAAGGATGAATTCAAACTGGAATGGGTACAAATAAGGGCCACTAGAATGATCCGAGGAATGGAAAGCCTGTCGTATGAAAGGAGACTTGAGGAGCTCGGTTTGTTTTCCTTAACCAAAAGAAGGATAAGAGGAGATATGATTGCACTCTTTAAATATATCAGAGGGATAAATACCAGGGAAGGAGAAGAATTATTTCAGCTCAGTGCTAATGTGGACACGAGGACAAACGGATATAAATTGTCAGTCAGGAAATTTAGGCTTGAAATTAGACGAAGGTTTCTAACCATCAGAGGAGTGCAATTCTGGAACAGCCTACCGAAGGAAACAGTGGGGGCGAAGGACCTCCATGACTTTAAGATTAAGCTAGATAAGTTTATGGAGGGGATGGTATGATAGGATAACTGGCTTAGTCAATAGGTCAATAAAGTGCCACACTGATAATTAGTACAATGGGTCAATGATAGGATATTGTTAGCCTTTTTCCAGAGGGTCTGGCTGGAGAGTCTTGCCCGCATGCTCGGGGTTCAGCTGACCACCATATTTGGGGTTGGGAAGGAATTTTCCTCCAGGGTAGATTGGCAGTGGCCCTGGAGGTTTTTCGCCTTCCTCCGAAGCATGGGGGAGGGGTCGCTTGCTTAAGGAGTGGGTGGATCAGCTTATGTGGCCTGCATCTTGCAGGAGGTCAGACTAGATGATCATAATGGTCCCTTCTGATCTTGAATTTTATGATTTATGTCAATGGAAATTTACCCATTTACACACCAGCTGAGAATCTGGCTTCATATTTTCCAAAGCTTGGGGAGGCACAAACAGCAGCAAAGTTTTGAAAGTTTCAGTGGGTGGCCCTCCAGTGGAGGCCTGAACACCCAGGCAGTGTGAGCATCCAACACACACAAGATTTTCAAAGCACAGAAATGTCCCACATTCTGCTTTGGAAAAACAATAATCTAACTTTGAGTGCTCAAAAGCAGAGAGTTAGCGATCTGCAGAGCACCCATAGGAGACCCTCTGAAAAATCCCCTGCATGTGACCTGCCTAAGATCTTTAAACTGGGGGCCTAATTCTCCCCTGCTTTGTGTACTCACTTAGAGCAAAGTGAGAGTAAAAACAGCCATTTTGTGCTGGCAGTGCCTTATGTTCACTTTACATAAGTGTAAATGACCACGTCTAGTGCAACACAGTAGAGAATTGGGGCTTCAACATACACGTCCGTGCCCATACACTCGCTGAGGTTCAGGTTGGTTTGGCTAGAAACACTAAAGGGAATCTGGCTACATTAATTGGAGATGTACCAAACCAGATACACTTTGTACAGCTAGTCCCGATCTCTATGATAAGCAGCTCGTGTGCAGAGTGCAGGAGAACCACATGGTCCATAGTGAACACTGGGTTTGCTCCAGCTCATCTCCCAGTCTCTTTCCTGAGAGGAAGGGTTTTAAGAGTGGCTATTTGGGAAGCAAGGTGGGGAGAAGGTCTTTAGGATGGCTAGGCTTCACAGTCAGTTGTGAGAAAGGACTGGGGAGTGTTTCTGTTTACTTTTTGAATATGCTTTTTACTTTTTAATTACAGGCAAGAGCCCTTGAGAAAAAGACCTTGCTGAATGAAACTTTTTTCCTTTTCCTTTTCATTTGTTCCAGCTTGCAGGGTCAAACCGAACCAAAATCTAATCACTCTTGAAATATGGGGAAATCCGTGCATCTCTCCATCTGTGCTGTTTCGGTGTTGAAGGGAAGTGATTCCCTATATACAGTGGGCTGTATTCATTGGTATGCTCAGCTGCTTTGCACTGCTCCCAAGATACTAGGGTCCAGATTTTTAAAAGGTATTTTCGGCACCCAATTCTTATTGATTTCAATGGGAATTAGGCACCTAAAGACCTTTAAAAATCTGGCCCTAAATAGCTATAAACCCACTGCCGCCAGACAGATGCTCCAAGTCTATGGGGTTTTTTGTGTTGCTTTGACAGGGCAAGAGCAGACAAAGTGGTATCAGTGACTCTTGCCCAGACTGCACGTTGAGGTGCAAAGTGATTTGGGGTCATTCAGGATAAGGAGGCGATATAAAAATGGAAGTGGTTTTGTGCTGGGACTTTGTTGGGTTTTTTTCTTTTTAACTGCTGACTTCTGTGAAGACTGCCTGAGAGAGTGTGTGTGTGTGTGTGTATGCATGCATGTGTATGCACTTTCAATTTTAGTGCCCCTGGGATCCAAGGAATAATAATATTTTGGACTTTTAATGAACTCCTGGATAGCAGAGTGCAGTACAGACATTAATGAATTAGGCCTCACTACACCCCTGTGAAGTAAAGTATGTATTATTCTCAGGTCCATATGAAGAACCTGAAACACAGAGATTTAGGTACAAATGCCCAAAAGCAGCCTTTAATTTTGAGCACCTCCTATGTATTGAGTGTCTAATTTTAAACACTTAGGGTATGTCTACACTACAATAAAAGACCCGCAGCATGGACACAGCTGGCCTGCAGCTGATTGAGGGGCTATAAAGCAGCAGTGCAGATGTTCAGGCTCAGGCTGGAGCCTGGCCTCTGAGCACCTGTGAGCCTGGGCTTCTGAGCCCGGGCTTCAGTCTGAACCCAAATGTCTACTCTGCAGTTTTAGCCGTGCAAGCCCAAGTCACTGACCTGGGCTCTGTGACTTGGCGCCAATTTTTTTTTTATAGCAGTATAAACATAACCTTTGGGTCAATTTTCAGGGATGCTGAGCAGGTCCCATAGACTTCATTTGGCATTATGGGAGCTCAGCTCCTCTGACTATCAAGATCTAGGGCTGAAAACCTCATCCAACTGAAGTCTGTAGGAGCTTTACCATTGAGTTTGATGGAGACAGAATTTCACCCTACCTGTCTAAAGTTTGGCACCCCAAACGTGAGGCACCCAAAATTAAAGGCTACTTTTGAAAATGACCCACTCAAGGTGTCTCAGACATTTTGGAGAAGAGTCTGATCTTCTGAGAATCAGTCCTGTGCTTTAGGCACAAAACTACCTCTTCTTCTCCTAGCACAGATAAAGAATAGCCTATATTAAATTGTGACAACATCACATCTGGACATTATCTGAAATAAATCCTTCCTATGCCCAAGCAAATGGATTAATTTTTCTGCAAATGGAAAGTTCCCAGATGAAGCATGGAAGAATATGATACCACCACATTTGGCAGGAGTAGTTCATCACAGCTGCCCAATGCTGAGTAATCTACCACTTAGAACAGATTCACACGATTTCTAATCCCAGATCTCTCTGCTCCCTCAAAAACATCAAGGAGAGACTGTAGGACTGACCTTTGCCAAGGTAAACCGTCTTTACTATTCTTCGTGCAAAATTAAAATGTTAAAGGTGTGAAATAAAGAGCGGTGGAGTCTAGAAGTGATTTATGTAAAATGTATTTGTTGTGTTTTCTCTTAAATATCAAACAGAAGAACTAGAGCAGAACACCCAAAATCTTCTGTATTAACCAGCCCTGACAGAATATTTCCCCTTCCATCAGCAAGCCAGAAATAATAGTCCTTTTTGTTAAAGAATGGTTACAGGGATGTGCAATATGAATAATATGTTCCATTTTCTGAATCATGTAAATGATGCTACTTGAAGGAGTCAAACATTTCCAAATACCATTCAGAAAACACCTAGCTACTGATATTCAGGAGCCAGATTAACACCCACACATACATTTTTGTGGAAATGCCTATGGGATAGGACTGGTATGGGGAAGGAAAACGCCACAGAATGAAACATTCCATCTAGTGGGAGAGGCCTGGGGGAATCGCAGATTGTGGAGGCTGCACTGCCCCCCAACATCAATGCATTTCAGGGATCTATGTGGAAGGGAGCTCCCTTTTGCAGAGACAGTTATTCTCATGCGTCCCATCCAACTAAGCAGGATTGCTATTGCCATTGACAAGGTCCATCTATGGCTGCGCCTCACACTTTAGTTCATAGAGAGCTCCATTTTGAACAGACCCTTGGGGGATAATCCAGTCTCAAGTTACCAAACCTATCTCCCCCACCTTCATAATGGGATTTGTGCCGACACCAGTAATTAGAATCCCAAGATTTCACAAGTTCCCATTCAAGGCACTTCTGGGACTCAAAGTTTCCAGAGCAGCAGCAGGGTAGCAATATTAGAAGATGCAGAGATAGCCTACATTACCTTATCCTCGCCCTATTCCTTAAAACATCAGTAGTAAAGGAGGGCAGTGGGAGAATGAACTGTCCTGGGAAGTCCCTCCAGCCAAGACACATTTTACTTGTTTATTTGATGTATGTGTTACAGACACACAGGCAAATGATGCAAGATTTCAATGGATTTATTGCTCTTGTAAAAATTACAGTGTGGCTCTTCTTCAAGTGAGAAAACATTTGTCATCTTTGGGGGGGGGAGAGGGAGGGGGAGACTTGGAATCAGTCCAAGACACAGAGTTCAGATCCGGAGGGGAACTTTTCAAAAGTTTGAAGGGTTCTGGTCTGGACCAACAGAGGTCAGCTGCAAAGCTTGGGTTCTCACGCCAAAGTCTGGGTGTGTTTGGACCACTCGCAGGGAAACAATTATGGGACAATAGTGCTCTCTCATGTTGTTCTGGATAGGCTCTACTTACTGCCTCTTAGGGTGAGATACTGCCTCTCCTAATCACCTTGAGTAGAACCTTGTTTGGAGAGTAGTCCCACTGAAGTGAATGGGACTACCCTCAGCGTAAGGTACTAATCAAGGTGACTATATTGCAGCCCTTATTAAATAAAAAGAGTGAGGTATATGCCTATACCTTTGAGCTGAGGAAAGTATTGAATCTGCCCTAATAAACAAGAGAGGGAAACTACATACAATTAACCAGGCAAACAAACACATTCTCACCCAGTTTCACAATCTGTGTTGTGGAGGTGTTGCTTCCTCTCTCAGTACAAGCAGTTACTGAAAGGTTGTAGATGTCTCCCGGAGGCAGGCTCAGAACTGCAGTCATCACATTCCGTGTCACCTACAATGATCATTGGTACCAAGTATTAAATATTATACAAATAAGACAGCCTATTTGAAGAAATAAATCAAGCACTTCATGCACTGTGGACAAAATTCTAATCATCAGCACAAATCACTTCCGCATACTCTGCACTTGTTATATGTTCTAATTCCCAATGACATTGATGGATGCAAGACACAAGTTCAATAGAATGTCACAGTGCAGAGAGAAGTAAATTTTACAGTCTATTTCTTATTGGTTGAAACAAACATAGCTAGTGAAAGATTTTTAAAAAAACAACTTTGAGGGGACTTTTTTAATCTGGATTTTGCAAGTTACATCAAACTTTTGAATAATTCTAACCAAACCATGGATCAGAGCACCCTGGAACTTTGGGTATTTGAAAATCAGTTTGGAATCCCTAGGAAAAATATAAAAGTTAGGGATGGATGAGCCTGTACAGCTATGACCCAAGATCATGCCTCTAGATTTGCATGGGAGGATCCTTGCACCCATTTGGAACCCTGCTGACTTCACTGAGATTCCGCATAGGTCTACCTGCACAGAGTGGATTGCAGGCTTAGGCCATAGGAAGAACTGACTTGAGCCATGCCCAGAATTCAAATTGAACCTAGAGCTGAATGTGCTTTGAGGTTCAAAAAGAGTGTGAATAATTACTGTTCTATTATTTTTAATGTCCAAGCACCTCTCCCATTTCCCAGTTGCCACTGAAAGAGGAAGCAGAGTTGATGACATGCCATCAGAAAGGTTGTTCCCATTGCATTTCTACCCCAGCTACAAGCAATGCACATCAGAAACCTCAAGGTAGTACCCTCCTTAACCAATTGTGTAATCATAACCACCTGGAGAAAGAATACGTAAATTATATTGCCTGCAACTAAAAAGGAAACACAGGCATGTTTTTGGGTTAAGTCACTAGTAATTAAAAATTGAAGGAACATGTCAGGTCAGAAATCAAATAATTCATTTATTTTAAGAAATATTACTTGTTTTACTGATAGCACTTTATATTATTAAAACTGTGGTTGCATTTTTAAATTCTCACTTAATATTACCACATTTGGTGTTATTTCTATTTGCAAGAGTAGATCATACAAGGTGCTAGTCAGCCACAATTCCCAGTTCATTTTATGGGTATAATGGGTTCTCAGCACCTCAACATATCAGACACTGAATGGCTGTTTCGCTTACTAATTCTCATGATCGATCTCAATGCTTCTGGTCTGGGGTAGCAAAAATGGAAGGGAAATATTTTATTTTTAAATCATGAAACAAATCTATTAATGTTGGGTGAGATTTACCCCTGTTCCGAGAGCCAAAATAAAGTCTATGCACTATTCAAGTCCCACCTCAGGTATGTCTTCACTGCTCAGTTAACCCAGGGTCCTACCCAAGTTCAAACCCAATCTCCACCACCACCACTCTCCACACACAAACATCTCTGACTTGGGTTTGGAAATGCTGAAAGCCTAGGCTAGCTGATCCAGCTGGGATATGTCTCAGCGCTGGTTTAACTCAGGCTGGAATCTGCCCACTTTGCAGTGAGGATGCAGGCTAAATCATTTAAGTGTGGCTAGTCCTCCAATGACCTTCCCACAATTCCCCTAGAAGAACAGACAAGTTCTCCTGAAATTGATACAACTGACAGGAAACTCATTCTTTTTTTTTCTTTTAAAAAACAAGAACTACTTTATTTTGAAGTCTTAAATGGGTTGTAAAGGGTGCATAGCCCTTATACTGGCTCTCTGCAAAGGGGTACATTTAACCCACTAGGATTTGCAGAAGCTTAATTGACCTGACCATAGTTTGTAATATGAAGTTTGTGTATTGAACATGACAACTTTTTTTTTAAAACATTAGAAAGAACAAATGCGCAGTCATGAAGCTTTAAAAATCCTATTAAGACTTACGCTCTTTTTGATTTTTTTCTTGCCTTCAGCAATGATCATCCAGTGCAGCATCCTGGAATGAGACAAGTCGGTCTCATCATCTCCATATGTCCAACTGACATACAGCAGATTGTTGAAATATTCTACTGAGGTGATCTCTGGTGACACCGGGGCTGGGGAGAACAAGAAAAAGATGTTACAAACAAGATCTAACTTAATATATAATTAAGTCCAAAAATTAACCTTGGCTACTCACTGCCAAAGGGACTTTATTGGGAGAAAGAGCTTAACAAAAAAAAATTAGACATGTATAAATAAGACTAGCACCTATAATTGCACTAGCTCTGCATTGCTTGTAGGTATAGTTGGTTGGAAAACTGAAAAGCTTCCACATAAGAAGTCTTAATTCAAAATCTCTCAGGGCTGGTCCATACTAAGAAGCAGGGTTGAACTAGGGTACGCAAATTCAGCTACGTGAATAGCGTAGCTGAATTCGAAGTACCCTAGTTCGAACTACTCACCCGTCCAGACGCCGCGGAATCGAAGTTCGCGGCTCCAAGGTCGACTCCGCCACCGCCTTTTGCAGTGGTGGAGTACCGGAGTTCGAACTATTGCTTCCGGAGTTCGAACTATCGCGTCCAGATTAGACGCGATAGTTCGAACTCCGAGAAGTCGAACTCACCGCGTCGACCCGGCTCGTAAGTGTAGACTAGCCCTCAGTTGAAAAATGTTGGAAGTTTCAAACCAATTTGAAACAAAATTTATTTCAACTCTACAATAAAAAATGAACTTAAACATTTAGTTTAAACTTAAAACTTTTCAACTTCTTTAAAAAAAACTGAAATGAAATGACATTTTAAATGAAAAATAAGTGAACATTTTCTTGTAGAATCTTGTTTTCTACTTAAAGCCATTTCATTTCAGTTTCTGTAAACAAAAACCACCTTTAAAATCAGAACAAAACTGTTCGGATTGTTAAGAAATGTTGATTAGAAACAGAAGTGTTCACTTTGAAATTTCCTGTGGGAAAACTGATTTTTTTTTAAATCAAAATTGCCATTTGTCTGCAAAACAAAAACAACTTTAGTTTTGAAAAAAACACCCTCCCCCCCCCACACACATTTTCAACAGGACAACTTTCTGTACAAAAATGTTGACCAACTCTATTCCCAGGGTGAAATTCACCACCACGCAAAAGGCCAGCACAAAGCCTGTGCATCACTTAAGTCCTCAAAATAAACTTTAAGGGAAAATTAAGTGGAGTAGAGGCAGTGAGGTGAACTCCAATGATGCCTTAAAACCACAACTGAGCCCACAGTGACTTCAATGACATTGTGTGGGTACAACAGAATAGCATATTATTCAGCGAGCACAGTATATTTTTTGGGAACTACATGATGAAAAAAACTGAGTTCTTGCACTTTGTAAAGGCATTTAGACCCATGCAAAGGGAGTTCAAAGTGAGTTTAACACACTACCATGTGGATACAGTGCTTTTTACACTCATTTCATATAGATGTGAATGTCTACACAAGGCTGTGGAGAATCAGAACCTAGACTATTTTTTAAGTGGCCACAGGATGTCACTGTTGCTGTCACGAATGTAGCTGAGCATATACATTTTATCTTGCATTTGAACTTTTGACTCTAAGGCCTGGTCTACACTAGGACTTTAATTCGAATTTAGCAGCATTAATTCGAATTAACCGCGCACCCGTCCACACCAGGAAGCCATTTAATTCGACCTAGAGGGCTCTTTAGTTCGAATTCGGTACTCCACCCCGACGAGGGGAGTAGCGCTAAATTCGACATGGCTATGTCGAATTAGGCTAGGTGTGGATGCAAATCGAACTTAGTAGCTCCGGGAGCTATCCCACACTGCACCACTCTGTTGACGCTCTGGACAGCAGTCCGAGCTTGGATGCTCTGACCAGCCACACAGGAAAAGTCCCGGGAAAATTTGAATTCCTTTTCCTGTCTGGACAGTTAGAATCTCATTTCATGGTTGGACATCGGGGCGAGCTCAGCAGCACCGGCAGCAATGCAGAGCTCTCCAGCAGAGGAGTTAATGTAATCTCTGAATAGAAAGAGGGACCCAGCATAGACTGACCAGGAACTCTTGGATCTGATCGGTGTGTGGGGCGAGGAGTCTGTGCTTTCGGAGCTGCGCTCCAAAAAACGGAATGCAAAGACCTACGAGAAGGTCTCCAAAGCCATGAGAGACAGAGGATACAGCCGGGATGCAACGCAGCACCGCGTGAAAATCAAGGACCCCAGACAAGGCTACCAAAAAATCAAAGCGGCAAACGGACGCTACGGAGCCTGCCATCACTGCCCCATCAGTGACCATGGACTCTGACGATGGGACAGTGTCGATGGCCAGTTCCTCGGCGATGTTCGCGGATGGGGAAGATGAGGAAGGGTTTGTGGAGGACGAGGCAGGCGACAGCGCTTACAACGCTGGTTTCCCCGACAGCCAGGATCTCTTCATCACCATCACGGAGATCCCCTACCAACCCTCCCCGGCCATTAACCCGGATCCTGAATCAGGGGAAGGAGCAGTCGGTAAGTGCTTTAACCATGTAAACTTTTATTCTTAATATAACAGGAATCTGAAGTATGTGAAAAGGAGGTCTCTCTCTATATGGGGATAGAACAGAAATCCTCCTGGGAGATCTCCACGAAGCTCTCCTGGAGGTAATCGAAAAGCCTCCGCAGGAGGTTCCTGGGGAGAGCTGCCTTATTGGGTGCTCCGTGGTAGCACACTTTTCCACGCGAGGCTTTCATGAGGTACTCAGGGAGCATTGCCTCCCCGAGCACGGCTGCATAGGGCCCTGGTTTGTGCTGGCTTTCACGCAGCATGCGCTCTCTATCTCCTTCAGTGACCATCCTCAGGGTGATCTCGCTCGGAGACTCCTGCATCTAATTAGGGGAATTACTGTAATGTTACGCCTGGTCCAAAGTATTTTTAAAAAATCTCCGGACAGACGGCATAGCAGAGACTCAGCACGCTGCTGCGTGACGAGCGTAACGGAAAGTCAAAGAATCAAATGGACGCTCATGGAGGGAGGGGGGACTGAAGACGCAAGGTATCCCACAGTTCCTGCTGTCTCCGAAAAGCATTTGCATTCTTGGCTGAGCTCCAAATGCTTCTAGGGTCAAACACAGTGTCCGCGGTGGGTCAGGGCATAGCTCGGCAATTTACGCACCCCCCCCCACCCTCAGAAGTGAAAGGGAAAACAATCCTCTGTTGACTCTTTTACATGTCACCGTATCTTTACTGAATGCTGCAGATAGATGCAATGCTGCAGCACTCAACACCAATATCCTTGCTCCCCCCCCCGCCATGGGTGGCTGACGGTACAATATGACTGATATCCATCGTCATCATCAGCCTATTGGCAAATGGGGCAGTGCAAAAGGACTGGTAACCATGCTGACTAGCATCTGTCAGGTCCCCCAGTGTCAGGTGAACCTAATTTTTCATGGTAGATGGTGCAGTATGGCTGGTAACTGTCTTCATCATAGCAACAGGGGGCTGAGCTTCATCAGCCCCCACCCTTCATGTGTAAAGAAAAGATTCAATTGCCCCTGGACTAGCAGCAGGATGCTGGGCTCCTCTCCTCCACACTCCTTAATGTCCTATCTGGACTATCATAGCAACTGGAGGCTGCCTTCCACTCATTTCTCACTAACAAGTCACTGTGTCTTATTCCTGCATTCTTTATTACTTCATCACACAAGTGGGGGGACAATGCTATGGTAGCCCAGGAAGGCTGAGGGAAGAACGGAATCAACAGGTGGGGTTGTTGCAGGAGCACCCCCTGTGAATAGCATACAGCTCATAATCTATGCAGGATCTGACACAGAGCAGCTGTGCTCTCTGGTTCTCTGATACAGTGGTTCTCTAGTACACTTGCCCATATTCTAGGCAGGACTGATTCTGTTTTTTGATACCATAAAGGAGGGATTGACTCAGGGAGTCATTCCCAATTTTGGCTTTTGCGCCCCTGGCTAAGAGCAGCCAGGGGCACTTATGACAGCAGCAAATGGTGCAGTGCAAAAGGACTGGTAACCATGCCCATCTTATTACCAATTTATGGTATGGTAGATGGTACAGTATGGCTGGTAACCATCTCTGCTGTCATGCAAAAGCAAAAGCATGCTGCTGTGTAGCGCTGCTGGACCGCCTCTGTCAGTGGCATCTAGTACACATACGGTGACAGGCACAAAAGGCAAAACAGGCTCCATGGTTTCCACGCTGTGGCGTCTGCCAGGGCAATCCAGGGAAAACGGGCTTGAAATGATTGTCTGCTGTAGGAAGGGATGACTGACGACATTTACCCAGAACCACCTGCGAAAATGGTTTTTGCCCCATCAGGCACTGGGATCTCAACCCAGAATTCACAGAGACAGACTAGACTGTGTTCATTGTTCGCAAAAATTTATCTTTGCAAGGAATTCACTCCCTTTTTCCCATCACACAGCTTCGACTGTCTCCAGACCTGCCACAGCATCCCCCTCACAGAGGCTGGCAAAGATTAGGCGGCGAAAGAAAAAGACACGGGACGAGATGTTCGCTGAACTTATGGGGTGCTCCTGAGACGAGGAGGACCAGCAGAGCCAGTGGAGGGAGACCCTCTCTCTGTACCAGCGCTCACACAGCGAACAGGAGGAGAGGTGGCGTGAGGAAGACAAGCAGGCGACTCAAACGCTGCTTGGACTAATGAGGGAGCAAACGGACATGCTCCGGCGCCTTGTGCATGTTCTGCAGGACCTCAGGCAGGAGGACAGAGCCCCCCTGCAGTGTATCTGCAACCACCCTCCCCCGCCACAAAGTCCCATACCCCCCTCACCCAAAATAACCAGAAGGAGGGGCGCCAGAGGCCGTGAAAACTGTCACTGCACCCCAGCAGAGTGCTCAAGTACCCAAAAGCTCTCATACCCTAAATTTTGAGAAGTCCTTTCCTTCCCGCCTCACCCAAGCCCCCGTCCCAGTTTCATCCCCTAACTGTCTAGTTGATAATAAAAAATACTTTTCTGTTAATTACTGTTTCCGTCATGTTCTTTTAGAGGAGACTGTGTTTGAAGGGGGGGAATGGGGGTTGGTAATTTGACAGGACAATCACCTTTACCAGGGTACAGACATGGGGGCAGGATCAGCAGCAGGTCACACACACACACTGCAGTCAGTAGGCACCCTGGTCGGTATGGGAAGTGGTTTGCAGGTTCTGTGTGGGTGGGGGGGTACGTGACTTTGTAGCGGGGGAGGGGGGTTACAGATCTCATGCGACGGTCCCTGTCCTGGACCACAGAGCCACACAGCAGAGGAATCTGTATCCGTTCTCCCCCGCCAAAAGGCCACATAGCCCCCGCACACAGAGTCCCAAAAAGGAGGGATGGCAGGCTCCGTTGAAACATCCAGTCCGGCACTGCAGACCGCTCTGGGAGCAGGAGCCTGTCATTCCTCGAGTTTACAGGCGGTCTTTACATCACTGCACACCCTACCCAGCACAGTCCGTGTCCCAGTTTCAACCCTGTAACGCAAAGTCATCAATAAAGAAACCTTTGTAAAGTTACAGTGGAACATGTATTTTATTTTTAAACGTGTGTTGGAAGTTGGGGAAGCGGGGTGGGCGGGGTATGTAACTGCAGATGCTAGTCAACAGTCACTTGGTAAAGAAACAGGGGCAGGTTCAGCTTCTCTGTAAAGAAACTGAACAGTCACAGGTCACGCTGCTCACTGCTCGCTGGTACTTGAAGAGTTCCTTGTCGCTGTGCAAGGCGCCTGCACAGAGCTTCACGAGCCAGGGCATTAGCGGGTAGGCTGGGTCCCCGACGATCACTATAGGCATCTGCACATCCCCAAGACTTATTTTGTGGTCCGGGAAGAAACTACCTTCCTGCAGGCGTCTAAACAGACCAGAGTTCCTGAAAACACACACGTCATGAACTTTGCCTGGCCACCCGACATTGATGTTGGTAAAACGTCCCCCATGGTCCACCAGTGCTCGCAGCACCATTGAAAAGTAGCCCTATTTCTCAGCAGCTGACTGTGGAAGAGGTGGACGATAAAGTGCGAGGAGTTGACAACGGCCATAACTGCAGCAGGATCCGTGCTCAAAGTGCTGTGGCGCCTGCGCTGTCACTGAGCTGAAAAGTGCACGAACAGATTGCCCGCAGGGAGGGAGGGAGGGAGGGAGGGCATGATTGACGGTTCAATGATGACAGTTACCCCAAACCACCCTCGACACATTTTTCCCCCCAGCATGCATTGGGGGGAAATCCCAGAATTCCAATGGGCAGCGGGGAGTGTGGGAACTGTGGGATAGCTTCCCACAGTGCACCGCTTCCAAAGTCGACACTGGCCCCGTTACTGTGGACTCACACAGTCGAACTAGTGTATTTAGTGTGGATACACAACTTCGACTTCATAAGGTCGATTCCACAAATTCGAATTAAGTTGATTCGAAATAGTCTTGTAGTGTAGACATACCCTAAGAGGAGGACAAAGGTTTTTGAAGTGGAAATTTAGGATGGTGGCAAACACAATTTTAAGCAATTTTAACAGAATTTATTATAGCACTTCTTCTATCAAGTCCCTCTCAAAACCCTCTTCTTCCATGATGCCCACAACAAATGAATTAATTTTTTTTAAAGACGTCCCCCTACTCTGGATTGCCCAGTGCATCCTATTTTTATGTCTGTCTGACTGAGTACAAGCTTTCCTAGGGAGAAACTGTCTCTACTTGTGTAATGAGCAATCTGAGTTCATTATTGAAATGAAATAAATGAAAAATAATGGTAATAATTCTCTCCTATTTCTCTCTCAGCATGGACAAGATCATTTGTTTCCTTTTTTGTGTGCATTCAAAATGTTAACAGATTTATAATGATGAAGCAGCAAGATATGTAAAAAATAAAACACACAAGAAAGAGAGGAAATGAAAACTACAAGCATCCATATGAAGGAACAAAGGACAACTTCCAAATAAGAACAGACATGACTATACTCAAACACATGGTGGCCCAACCATCTTAGACCTATACATGCTGCACTTTATCATGATATTTATTACTAACTGGCTTCAAAGTGCATTCTGTCCTCCATCTAGATAAACAGCTTTATATTTTAATATGAATATTTTGTTTGTATTTTTAAATCCCACTGTTTATAGCAGGTGCCATTAAAACCTCATTAGTTCCCTACTTTGCAGTGTTTGTGGTGTCACAATGTTGCATATAGTAAATACAGCAGGGTATCACAGTTGCTGCAGGTGCCTGGGGTGCTGAATGAGGGGGGTTATAAGTGGTGCATTTACTTGTATACAGTCTTGAAGCCTCACAACTCGTCCTCCCCAACAGGGGACTTCAGACCAGAGGTTGCTGGAAAGATCTAGGTCATCTAGTCATGTTGTATTTTTTTTTTTTTTTTTTACATTCCAGCTGCAGTAGATCACTTAAACAGCAATCCTGCAATGAGCTCCATGCAGGCATTAATTTCAACTGGGGTCCACATAGATGCGGCACTGTCTGCATGGAGCCTGTTGCAGGATCTGGGCCCAAGACCTGTGATTATCTTTGTGTTTTGGTGTAAATGGTATGTTGAGATTTCCAGGCTACAAGGTTTAGCCTCTCAGCAATAAGAGAAGCACACAAGTTTGGTTGTAATGGCAGGAAAGGCAGAAAAGGTGAGGCTTTTTCCTTAGAACATCAGGCTCAAACTCTGCAGAGCAAGTAATATTGTTAATATGGATACAGGAAAGGCAAAAGTGTTCAATAAATATTTCTGTTCTTTATTTGGAAAGAAGCAGGATAATGTATTCATATCACAGGAGGAGGAAGTGCTTTCTAGTTCTTTTGTAACTAAGGAGGATATTAAACTGCATCTACTAGGACTAAACATTTTTAAAGCAGCAGACCCGTATAACTTGCACCCAAGAGTCCTAAAAAGAGTTGGCTGAGAAGATCTATGGCCCACTGATGTGAATTTTTAATAAATCTTGGAATACCAAGGAAATTCCAGAAGAGTGCTAATGTTGTGCCAATATTCAAAAAACATTCAAGCAGGATGACTGGGTAATTACAGACCTATTAGCCTGACATCAATCCTGGGCAAAATAATGGAAAAGATAACACGGGATTCAAATTAATTAAGAATTAAAGGATAGGAATACAATTAATGTCAGTCAACATGGTTTATGGAAAATAGGTCTTGTTGAACAAATCTGATTTCAATTTTTGTATGAGATTTCAGGTTTGGTTGATAAAGGTAACTGCCTAGATACAACACACAGACTTTTGTAAAGGCATTTGACTTAGTACCACGTGACATTCTGATTAAAAATTAGCACTATACAGTATCATTAAATCACACATTAAATGGATTAACTGACATTTCCAAATGTAGCTGTCAATGGGGAATCGTCACTGAATGGGGGAGTTTCTAATGGGGTTCTGCAGAGATAAGTACTAAGCCCAACCCCATTCAACATTTTCATCAATGATTTGGAAGTCAATATACAATCACTGCTGACAAAATGTGCAGATGACACAAATACTGGCAGAGCATTAAATAATGATGAAAACAGGGCAGTCAGACAGAGTGATCTGGATTGCTTGGTAAACTGGGCCCACTCAAACAAAATGAAGTTTAATATAGCCAAATGCAAAGTTATATATCTAGGAGCATGAATGCAGGCCATACCTACCTTGTACATACCTACAGCACAGGGTATCCTGGAAAGCTATAGCTCTGAAATGGATCTTGGGGTCCACAGTGTACAAACAACTCAAGACATGTTCCCAGTGTCATGCTGTGACAAAAAGGACTAATACAATTCTTGACTGTATACATAGGGGAGTAAGAAGTAGGGAATGATTTTACCTCTATACATGGCATTGGTGAGACTCATGCTGGAATACTGGTTCTGGAATGCATTTAAAAAGGACGTTGAAAAATTGAAATGGGAGTGTACAGAAAAGAGCCACAAAAACGATGTGAGGGCTGGAGGAAATGCATTAAGAGAGAGACTTAAAGAGCTTGAGCTGTTTAGCTTATCAAAAAGAACATTGAGGGCTGACTTGATTACATTGTACAAGGGAGAAAATAGCGGGTACTAAAGGGTTCTTCAATCTAGTGGAGAAAGAGATAACGAGAACCAATGAATACAGACAAATTGAAATGAGAACTAAGGCACACATTTTTAACAGTGAGGGTGATTAACCGTTGGAACAAACGACCAAGGGAAATGGTGGATTCTCCATTTCTTGGAGTCTTCAGGTCAAGACTGGGTGCCTTTCTGGAGAATATGCTGTAGCCCAGGGGTTGGCAACCTTTCAGAAGTGGTGTGCCGAGTCTTAATTTATTCACTCTAATTTAAGGTTTTGTGTGCCAGTAATACATTTTAACGTTTTTAGAAGGTCTCTTTCTATAAGTCTATAATATATAACTAAACTATTGTTGTATGTAAAGCAAATAAGGTTTTTAAAATGTTTAAAAAGAAGCTTCATTTAAAATTAAATTAAAATGCAGAGCCCCCCGGACTGGTGGCCAGGACCCAGGCAGTGTGAGTGCCACTGAAAATCAGCTCGCGTGTCGCCTTTGGCAGGCGTGCCATAGGTTGCCTACCCCTGCTTTAGCCTAACACAAGTCATTAGGCTCAATACAGGGGTAACTGGATGAAATGTAATGTCTGATCTTCTGGATAATCACAGGCCAAGATGATCTAATGATTCCTTCTGGCCTTAAACTCTCTGACTCTATGAACTCTATGAAAGTTCTTGATTTTGAAAAGCATCTAACTCAAGGGAGAGAGTATGCAAGAGGTTTATTCATTTGTTTCAGATTGTGACCATGTCTACTACATAAAAACTTGATCCATTTCTCCACTGAAGGCACTGACAGTTTTTCCTTGTCATCAATGACAGCTGGACATGGCCCTATGGCAGATGAAAATTTGTAGTAATCCTTCCACGGCTGAATTTTGTTGCATCTTCTGGAAACACCATATTGAAGAGTCCGGAACCCACTAGGGCACTTGCACTTTAAAATCTGTCCTTGAAGCACAGAACAAAGGTGCAGAGAGAAAATATTTCTTCCCTCATGCTTGGCTGAGTATATTATGTAGCAACCAAATGGTTAAAAAGTGACTTCATTACACTGACACAGAAAACGGGTGAGAAATGTTATCAAAGAGTATTCACAGGACTCTGGCAGTCACTATTAATTTTACAAGTCATATGCCCAAAAAATCATTGACAACAGAGTGCAAAGAAGTGAGAGCAGATGTTTCAGGATGGGATTTTGCCATTGACTTCAGTGCAGCCAGGATTCAGTGATTATTTTTGTCTGACAGCTAAATCAGGCCTATCTATATTAGATCTCCTGCAAGCGGTGCTCACTGAGTGCCTCTGCAGCACCATCTCCACAACTCCCCCACCTCACCTCCAGACCAAGCAGAAGTGCCGGAACAGTCGGGAGTGGGTGGAAAACAGGTGGACTGATTTTAGTGGCAAATTTTTACGGCTCTGAGCCCAGCTAGGAGAAAATGGGTTCTAGTCTATCCTGTGCAGGATCAGAATTATTCACTGCTTTCTCATCAGTTACACATGGGCCCTTGGTCTACACAATGGTGCTCTCCAGACTGGGCAGAGGACATCATTTTGCTCTACAAAATGGCATCCTCCATGTGGTGTGACCTCACATGCACTAAATGTGTGAGGTCAGAATGCAATTTTGTAGAGTAAAATGGTGTCTTCCATGCAACATGACTTTGCAAAAGCTCCAGAACACAGTGTTCTGGTGTATTCTGGCTCCACCACACCACTGCACAGGAATTCCCGAAGTGCTTGTCCTTCACTGTCCTCTGTCAGGCTGATCCAATCAGTAATGTGTTCCTGGTGCTATTTATTTATTATTGCATTGCCTTCAGTGTATTTTACACTACTCTCCAAATGTTAAATTCTCATTGAAGAATCCTTTGCAGATTTCAAAATGTCACACGACTGCACACCGCAGAAGTTGTCTGGGAGAGCCAGAGGTTTGGATATTGGGGTAGGGATCATTTGGGGTTTTTTACATCCAGGAAGCTAGAGGAAATGGGATTTGTTTTCAGTATCCAGGTGGCAATGGAGATTTTTTTTGTCATGGGGAGAAAAATGCATATTTTCTTCCCCTTCTCATTGTGTGAAAAGTTGATTTTGATGTGGTTTTAAATTTTGGAGGGGAAAAAAGGGCATTTCCTCATTTCCCACCACAGCATCACTTGACAGCAGCTAGATAATTAGAGCTGGTCAGAAATTTATTTTCTCTTTCTGCAAAAAATCTTGCTGATTTTTTTCTCCCACATCAACATTTTCTATAGGAAATATTTAGTTGGTTTCCGACAAACACCCAAAAGGAAAGCAGACATTTTCCATGAAAATTTTTGGAAGGTCAAAAATCCAATTTCCCCAGTTTTCAATTGGCACCATGAATGGCTCTCTGCTCCCCACCTTCAATATCTGCCACTACATCAAAAAATGACAAATGAGCACATTAGCTTGATTTTTCTGCTAAATTGAACTTAGAGGTGTTAACATTGGAAGTCCGATGAGTATCAAACAACATTATTTCACTTCTGATCCTTTTAGTAGAAAAATCAAACTAACATGCTTGTCATTGTTGGAGACAGTAGCAGGTACTGGCTCAGGGTACTGCAAGTCCCCCAAAGTAATTCAATTTTGCTTCTGCCATAATATAATTTTTATTTCAGGGGAACAGTATCTTATTATTAATTATTTGTATTGCGATAGTATGTTGAGGCCATAACAGATATCAGAGCCCCATCATGCTTTACCATGTACACACAAATAGTAAAATATGTTCCTTGCACTTCAGACTCCCCAGGACCCCCCCCGCCGCTCCCATGTTGAATTAGCAATGCAGCATTTGCATTTAGGCATTTATAGGTCTAGATAGGTAGATATAGGAGATATATGATATGGCATAATAACAGGGAAGGCCAACAGGAAAAAGAAAACGAACCAACGCCTACTGTGAAACATGGCATAAAACAGTATACATATTATAAAAACAAAATAAAAGCAATTGAGAATCTTGTACAATGTAGCATGTAGTGGGTAGTAGTTGGGGGGGGCTTTGGGAGGCTTGCTGTGCAAACTCATTGGTAGTAGTTGTATTGGCAAATTTGGGCAACAAACAATTTTTATTAACAATCCCCCCACCCCCCCCCACCCAGGCACTGCTGCCTAAATCCTCCCCCCCCCCTTTCAGGCCAGGGTCTGCAAACAAAAAAATATAGATAGAATATAGAACAAAGGCAATTTTCTCTGTGTCTTCTATGGGGGGGGGGGGGGGGATGTGAGGACCAGAGAGGGGGGGAGAGAAAGGGAAGAGAGACTGCTGAGCTGATCCAATGCAAACTGCAAAGGAGGGGTCAGGCAGCAGGCACACTACCAACCAAAACTGCCCAGAAAAAACAAAAAGGAAAACCATGTATGAAAAAATGAAAAAAAAAAGTAAATGTCACAATGTCACAACTCCCAATCCCCATTAAGGTATTTTAAGTAAAAATTAATTTTTTAAACTTATAAGCTCGTAAAAATTGTAAACAGGCAGGGGGAGTTTTAACCCTCCTCTCCTGCATGCATGCTTTGTATAATAAAAAAGTGCCAGTGTGTGTCTCTGAAAAAAATCAAAGGCGTGGTCAATTTTTCCACGACACACTGAAAGACTTACAATCTAAATAGACAAGACAGAATAAGAGTGGGAGCAGAAAAAGAGAGGCACTAAGGGATCAAGTGATTTGTCACAGAACAGGTCAGTGGCAGAGGCATGAGCAGAACCCAGCTCAATTGAGTGTTGGTCCATCCATTCCAATATTTTGGAAGCAAGATATTGAAATAGATGAACCAATGGACCATCCCCTCCCATATCCTGCTTCCAAAAGTAGTCATTAACTGAAGCTCTGGGGAAGGCAACCTTCTTCTCCTTTAATACATCTTTGATCCGCCTGGCTATTTATGTACTGCTGCACAGTTGGTCTGCAAACACTATCTGAGCTTGTACAATTATTATTGTTAATCATCCTAAAATTACACAACCCTTGTTGAAATCCATCCACAGTATTTCATTGGCTTTTTTAAACTGGAACAACTTTTTAAACCTATTTCTGTGAAGTACATAGTTTTCCCAAAGGCAATATACGTTTACTTCAACCCTGAAAGTGTTACCTAAATGGTGATGGCCTTGTCAATGGGAGTTGATGGTGCTCAACATCTCCAGTAGTTGCTCACCATCTTGGAGAACTGAACCCCAAGTATCTGAGTGAGGAGTGAAGGGGCATCAACAACAGTCAAGGACCCACTGGGAGACAAGGAAGCCATCTGAGGATCTGGCTCTGTGTGACTTGCCCAAGGTCATAGAGGTAGCCTCCCAAGTGTCAATCCAGCGCCTTGACCCCAAGACTATCCTCCCCCCGACCCATCCCCTTGCAATGAACAGAGGCAACACTTGCCAGCAAAGACCAACTGGGAGTGTGAAAAAATTGTAGCACAAAACATGGCCAGCCTCATTTTGCACTAAAATAAACAGCCCTACAGCATGTTAACTATTTATGCTGTAATAAATGTCACATGGCAATTTAATGTGTGTGAACTGTGGGGTGTAGACTTAGATACTAGGAAGGGAAAAGAGGTGGGGATAAAAAAGAAGGACTTGGGAACAGTAAAAATATAGGGAAAAATATACTTTGTTTAGTTTTAGGTCCCATAGTAACTGAAATACAGAAGCTCCCTTAGCTGGTCCATAATAATATAGCTCCCAGCTAAAGTGGAATCCAGAGTTAGAACAATCCTTTGTTTTGGCTGAATGGGCAAGTTGTGTGGGCCTCTGATAGGTTTCCTGACTAAACTTGGTCTTTGGCTTAGGCAGAAGCCTGCTCTAGCCTGGAAGCCCACAGGCTCAACTAGGGTAACCAGACAGCAAGTGTGAAAAATCGGGACAGGGGGCGGGGGGGTGATAGGAGCCTATATCAGAAAAAGACTCAAAAATCAGGACCATCCCTATAAAATCAAGACTTCTGGTCACCCTAGGCTGAACAAAGCCTTTCAAGGGTGGAGCAAATCTTTCAAGGTTGGGCAGGCTTATGTCTAAGCCAGGCTTCTAAGCTAATGTCAGTCAAATGCTAAGTCTTCCAAAGCCAGAGCAGGTCCCTGTCAACCCAAGAGCCCAGAATAGACAGAATCTTTCAAAGCTGAGTCCTGACCCCTGCCCTCTCAACTCCAGCCAATCAATCAGCAATCACTCATCACAATAGAGCTACACGAATTCAGTAATAAAGTGGGCAAAACTAATGGTGCATGAAGGTATAAGCAGAATCACTGAAATTCATGGGGCAGGTCAGCAATGAAATGACGTCTGTAATGAATCAAAACAACTTTCACAATTTGCCCTACAAGGCTTTAAAATTAAATTCTAAAAAGCCCCTGCACAAATATTTACAGGTGAACACCACCATAATCTTCCTAGATACGTTTCCTCAGAACTCACATTTCCCCTTGCACTTCTCCATCAACCACTTGCCGTGCTGCTGCTTACCTGTTATGTAGCTGATGGTAGAACTGTCACAGCAGCTCAATTCTGGGTCTCCCCAAGTCACCATGGTAACCCGAAAATTGTAATACCAAGCAGGCAATAGATTGGCTATTTTCTGTAAAGGGACAGCAAATGGCGAGTCACTGCTCAGTAAAGATTTTGTCAATGTAAAAGATGACTGCCACTTGCTATAGAATAGATTTACTGCTGCCACAATGTGTACAATGCTGCTGACTTGAGTGGAACAGTGCCCACTTAAAATCCATGGTTAATCTAGCCCATTTTGAACTTTTAGATTTGTAAACGCTTTTCAAAGAGAGAGAAAAAAGTAGGGCTAAATTCTGGCAGATGCTTGGAAAGAAATTTTACTCTTAACCCCCTTTTCTCCCAGAAAGGAATGCAATGATACATTAAAAAAGCTACAATAGCATGGACCCATATCCTGTTGCAAGACAGCTGCCATTCCTACTTTCCATTCCCATGAATCATTTACACCCTGAGGATGTGTGTGGCTTTACTCTAGTGAGTACACCATTGAGCACAAGAAAGCTATTCGCTTGAGTAAAGATATTCATATATGTAAGTGTTTGCAGGACCGAGGCTTTAATTTGTGCAATGGCCTATGCACAGAGACCACTTCCTAGCCATGGCAACCATATTGTGTACAAACAAACATGTAGGAGCAAGGATTTGCTCATGTCCCAATGCTCTCATTGATTTCTAGAGCTGGTCCAAAGTTTTGAGATGGAAGTTTCCTGTCAGAAAATGCTCATTAGGCAAAATCAACATGTTCCCATGGGAACATGTTGATTTCAATGAAATTTCACTTTGAAAAAGTAGAACTTCTTGTTTTGATTTGTTGTTTCAAATTTCATAATATAAATATTCTCTGTTTTTCTGTCAGACTCTAGACAAGGGGGGGAATTCAACCCAGAACATTTTTAACTACATTTTCGTAAAATCATTTTTTATCTCAGCCAAGTCAATATGTTTTGTTCAGGGTTTGTTAGTGTTGCCCCAGAATGCACGATTCTGCAATATCACAGATGCCGGAATGGTAATGGTTATAGGGAAACTTCAGGGGCAGTCTTATAATGGTGCATTGTTGAGCATTTCTAGTGAACCCCCAAAAGCCAAAGGCTTAAAAGACTGAAAATAATGTTATGAAGTTAGTTAAACCATAGTGCCATGCAGCCTTGTCAGAGGTGGGACTCAACATTTATTATTACATTTTGCAGTTCATTTTTAAAGAAACGTTCACTTTCATTTCAACAGTACAGTGACAGCTAGGGTTGGCAGAATTCAATTTTTATTTCCTTACAATGTTGACAGACAACACCAATGTTTATTTTTAAGCATTTTTTAGAATTTTAACTATTTAAATTTTCACAGTTGTGGGAAATTACATGGGGAGTCAGAGAGTTATTGAATGACAGCAGAGATGGAGATTAAAAAAGTGAAAGCTTTAAAACACACCAATTGTCAACATCTCACATCAAAATATACAAAATAAATATCCTTACATCAAAGCAATAAGTTCTTAAGTAGCATTCTTCTTACTTTGCCTATTGGTAAATTGAAATTATTGTTGATGGAAATATTTTTTCATCGTTTTGTGTTTTGGTGAAATCGACATTTACCAATAAAAATCTAATCCTTCCATGCAAAGATTTAAATTGAGATAAAGGAGTTCTAACTCCTCTTGTCTCTGCATGTACCTCCCATCAATATCAACTAGAATGCAAAACAACAGTGGACAATATTACTTGGCAACCATCTTAACTTTTGAACTTCATATTAAATGTCATTATTTCTAAGATCTCTTGGGTTTTACTCTAATTCTGCCGCATCATGATAATGACAAATTAATTACTCATTTAGTAGTTTATTTTGCCTTCTCATTTCCTTAGAGTTTTACATTTTAAATTTAGAGGTGCATGCTCAATTCCAATTAAACCAGTGTTACTACAATGACTACATGAATAGTGTTATGCATGAGTCACAAATGATTATAGTTTTCAATAGGAGCAACAGCTATCGCTATCCTTGTTTTTTTTTCAAACTCAACTTCCTAGACAATTTCAGCTGAAAAGGAGAATTGCTTATGGTTTTTCTCAGTCCAAAGGTAAAGTTTTAACAAAAGTTATCCATCCGCACTTGACAGCTAGAAAAATGTGTGGGGAGCGGGGGATGGAATGAAGTGTACACTTCTGCTGAAAGTCCTCAATCTTGCAAAGTTTTATGCATATGCTTAAGCACATTTGCAGGTTCAGGGCCTTTAAGTCTCTTTTGGCATGCACATAACTCAAAAACTAAATATTCCAGATGATTCACTGACATTATCAATGCTAGCTATGTAGATGGGGCTTTATTTCTATTTCCTCATGGAGATGCTACAGTTGCAAAAGTTTTTGACCACACAACTGTGGAAGTGCACAGTGGGATGGGGCGGGGGTTAATTCAGTGGGGAGGGGTTAATGTTTTAATTCTGTTGGGTCAAGTCCTCTCACCTTGAACACAGCCCTAGCAAATGAACTTTGCACAAGGAAGTCCTGCAAGGACTGAGGCTGGGAAGGAATCTGCCCTGAAGTCTTGGAACACCAAACACTCATGGGCTAAAGTGCCATATATAGCCACTGAACCCACCCACACTCCAATGGAGGGAAGGGCCATTTACTATCCCCTTACTAGATATACAATAAATAATTTGCACATTCATTAACTTTACCATGGATTTTCTGGCATTCCCTGGGGAAAATCTCTCTCTAATATCATGGTAAATCTCTCTATCGCATGTGGAAAACGTCCAGGGTTTAATGAAATCTGGTGTGTCTGCTGGTCAGTGGGCAAAATCTGAAAGAAACATTATCAGGAGCAAGCACCATACATGCAGGTGTGGGTAATAATCTGTAATGGTTACTTTACCACTGATGCAGTTAAGGAGACGGTAGCTGCAATTTCGTAGTAGGTCGTCCACTCAGAGGTCATCATTGATGGATTGAAGTAAAACATTTCTACAACATATTTCCTGAACACCCCAAGGTAAGGCCTGTTCCAACTGAGAATCACAGCTGTAGGTCCCAAAGGGTAAAGCATCAAATCCTTTATTCCAGTGGGTACTATAAAACAAGAAACTGGGGTTATTCACAAGTGTGTAGTTGCTAATGACAATTTTCACAACTAGTTTTCGCTCCCCTTTAACCAGCTATTCATATTTTTGGTCCATTTTGGCAATAAATTACTCCCATGCATATGCCTAACAGCTTGCTTGGGCCTCCATACAGAAGTAACAAGTTGTAGCATTGGTCCCTCAATTCTTATAGGCCTAAACTTTCAAAAATGACTACAGATTTTGGGTTCTTCCATTTTGGGGTGCTCAACTTGAGATGCCTTGAAGAGGTCTGATTTTCAAAGGAAGATGCTCAGACCTTTTTTGAAAATCAGGATCCTTTAAGGTGTCTCAATGTAGGTAGTCAAAAACAGAGGCATTAAAAATCATGATACTTGTGAAAGCGTAGACAATAATAAAGAATACTTTCATGTCTATTCAACCGTCCATGGAAAATATCCAAAAGTGCTTTACAAGCATTACTTAAGACACAGAATGCAAGTGTTATTATCCCTGTTTTATAGACGGTGAAATTGAAATAGAGAGCGGTCAAGTGATCTGAACAACTATGTCACACAGCCAGACTCTGCAACCTTTAGTCATGCTGGAAAGCACTTACTCAGATATGTACTTCAATGGGACTACCTGCTTAAGTAGGTATCACTCAGCATGAGTAAAGGTTGCAGTTTAATCCACTCTGTGTAGGTGCCAGAGCAAAGAATAAAATCCAGAATGCCCAAATGTGTAACAGCACTCAAAATCATCCATTCCCTCATAAATCTATCCTTTCAGCACCTTCTCAGAATATTAGAATCTTTCTAATGAAACTATGACACTGAGGATGAAGAGGAGAACTACTTTTTGTAAGTGTTATTTCTCTTATTTTTGCTTCGGCCTTAACCACCACCAATAATTTCACCAAACCAAACCTTTTAAATAGGAATTTGAATGATGAATTTGCCCTTATTTGAACATGTCACACATTGTTGTTTGATTCCATGACATTCCTAATTTTGTTATGAAATCCAGATTAGAAAATATACCTAGAAATGGCCTTTGGGCAAAAACTTCACATGTGTGGGAGCTATGCATGAGTGTAGTTAATTTTGTCATTTTATCTCTATTCCTTCCATCAAGGACAGTGCATAGTAGTTTGGAGAAGAAACAAGAAGCCCTAATTTCTAGTCACCTGCTCTCTTACAAGGCATATGACAAGCCAGTGACAGAACCAGGAAAAAACCCAGATCTCCTGAATCTCAGTCCAGTGTCTTAGCCACGGTGGCACACTGTATCCCTCAAGGGGCATTTTCTCAGAAAACCTGATAAAGTTAGGTTCCTAAACCCATGTACAAATTAATGGCTTAATTTCCAAGGTGCTGAGCTACTCTCAGCTCCCACTGAAGACACCAACTCTCATGGATGCGCCGCACCTCTAAAAGTTACAGTATTTATTTAGGTGCCTAAGTATAAATATAGGTCCCTAACTTCAACCCCCTCATTTCTAAATCTTAGACATAACTCCTTCTATATTGCAGTGAAAGCCTAACCCTATAATAGCTGTGTCACTCTTTTCACTAAAGACACCTTCAGATACCTCCTTCACTTCTTCCCATCCTCCGTAATGCAGTTAAACAACACATGAAAAATAATCTATTTTAACCACCAACATGGCAAGCATACCCAGCAAAATATGCTACACTTCTGAACAGGCTCTGAATATGTTTGCACTGAGGCTGAAGGTGTAACTTCAAGCTGGGGTGGATGTACCTGTGCTAGCTTGAATCAAGCTAGCACGCTAAAAATAGCGGTGCAATCCCGGTGCACAGGTGGTGGGATGGGCTAACCATTCCAAGTACAATCTCATCTGGAGTGACTAGTCTGTCCTGTCGCCTGTGCAGGTGCAGCCACACCGCGATTTTCAGCATGTTAGCTTGACAAGAACTAGCGTGGGTATGTCTACCCAAACTAGAAATTACACCTCCTGCTCCAGTGGAAGAACACCCTAAGAGATCTAATAGGTAAGCTGTTCAAAACAAAAAGTCAGTTTGAATAGTAGACGCATGGGTTACCAATGGCAAATGTAACAGGATCAGAAGGAGGTCCAACCAATGGGCCTTTACGTAAATAAATCACAACCTGGTACTGGGCACCGGGAACAAGATTTTCAATGATGCTGTTGCTTGAATTCACCTATCAGAAGGGGAACAAATAAGATATTCATTTGGTGAGTAAGAAAGAAAAAAGGAGAGCTGAAATAGTACTCACCTAGCTGTATTTCAGCGGCAAAAGGACATAATTCTGAACCTACTGAAGTCAATGGCAAAATGTTGATTCATTTCAGTGAAAACAGGATAGTCAAACGCTGAGATGGGAATTGTGACTGCTCAGCCCATTGAGCTCACTCACTATTTGACCCAGAGAATGTAACACCCTTTATTACTGCAGTACAAGGTCAGTCATGACAACCAGGAGACATTTACAGTGAGTATATTGTATGGTAATGAGACTAGAGCACCAGATTCCTTTCAGGTGTAACTCTGTGTTTACATACTGTGGTTTCAATAAACATCTGAAATTACTTTGTGCCCCTCTAATTCATCTGCAGCTATGTGAGCTAAAGGCAATATTATAATAGTATTCTACCTCATGAAAGTCAGGGTGTCAGTTGATTGCATGGATCAGAAAGGAATTACCCTCTCCCCCGCCTCAAGTACAGTACTGTACAAATTAGCTAGGGGGCTTATGGATGCTCCCCCCGCCCCCCCCACCCATTTTGAAGCATCTGGTACTGAAGCATCAGCATAAAAGCCTCAGCTCTGAAACATCAGATACTGTCCAGTGCCAGAGGCAGGATGCTGTCTAGATGGTGGATTCAGTCTGATCCAGTATGACAAATCTTATATTCTTAAGAATCAGTAAGTGTACAGAGCAGCCTTGGGAAAAGCATCTTTTACTGCATCTTTTCAGTGATTAGGGGAAAGATGTTTTTTCAGAAACAATCTTAGCACAATTTCTAACTATTTGTATTACCAGCATGAAATTGTTCAAGCAGCTGTCAGCGTGAACAATGTTTTATTACAGTGGAGATGGTAGTGCAACTGTCAATCTAGGGAGCTCCTTTAGGAAGGTAGGATACCTTTTATTTACAGACAACAAGAGAAGGAATGGATGGACTCTGTACTAGGTCTTACTTCTTTCTGCTTGCCAGGGAGAATTCAAACAAATGGCCATCAATAATAGAGGCAGGAGGACCTGGCTGAGTTCTGGTTAGAGGTGGGCAAATGTTCAATGAAAATACTTTAAAAAGCAAAATAAATACGTTCCAAGCAAATTCTCAGTTTTTATTCAAATAAATGGTTATGAATCCATTTTTGCAGTGCTCATGAAGCTGTAATTCAGGCCCACATTCTAACCACAAAGTTAAATTAACCCAAACCAGAACTTCTTCCTCTATTCTACCTCAAGGTTTTTTGTCATCACGTCATAAACCACTTCTGGTGAACCTGAACCCACAGAAGTCTGAGTTCGTACTGGCTGGGATGCAGCTAGAACACGGGCAGTTTGGATTATTGGTACTTGCACCCTTTACTCAGACCTGTCACTACAACAGCCTGAATTGAAACCTCAGATCCCATCATCCTCAACTTTGGGAACATTTAGAGCTAGATATTATTCTACATGAAAACTTTAGCCCCAGTTTAAGGAAAAAATGTATGCATGTGCTTAAAGTTAAATATACACTGTAATGCTTTCATGAATAGGAATGGACTTCAGCACATGCTTTAAGTGTTTTAATGAATCAGGGCCTTATGGATGGTGTCTTATCTCTGCTTAGACTTGTCACTGCAGTGTTTTGGATTGTCGTCACGATAATGTTCATAAGTGTATAACATCACTTGTGGACTGATGGATAAACGTTGCTTCTTACACAGCTCAGCGAGCACTATTATGAGGAGGTTTAACTGAATGTATTTATTTTTCTTACTGTATTTGAGGAGTCTATATTTCCTGCCCCTTACCTCAGTGCAATAATGCTTTTCAAGTCTTTGACTCTCCTTTTGCTTCTGGCATGTCAGTGACACAACAGATACTATCGTGTTGTTGCTGCCGCTGTCTTGCGAAGACGTCCAGGACATTAAGGCAGTGGTAGAACTTAGCACAGTCACACTCACATGCTGGGGCTTTTCTGTCAGTTCTTCAATCCATTCCCCCGTCGGACCTGAAACATTCCCGGAGAAGAACACATAAGCAGGGGCGGCTCTAGACATTTTGCCGCCCCAAGCATGGAGAGTCCGCTGGTCCCGCGGCTTCGGCAGACCTCCTGCAGGCATGCCTGCGGGAGGTCCGCCGAAGCCGCAGGACCAGCAGACCCTCCGCAGGCAAGCTGCCAAAGGCACCCTGCCTGCTGCCCTTGCGGCAACCAGCAGAGTGCCCCCCACGGCTTGCCACCCCAGGCACGCGCGCATAAGGCAGGACAAATCCCTGGCTTTACCCTGTGCATTTAGGGTGCCTGCATTTATGTCTTTTAAAAACATTCTGCTGTTAGAAGTTAATTTCATGCTAGCGAAAGGTGCTGAATTGATAGCCCTTTACACCGACAGACCCGGGACAGAACTGACAACAGCAGCAAGAGCTCCCCACACTGCCCCACCAGTATGTAGTATAGCAGTGAATCAATGTCATTTGGTCTCCATGCCCAATCAGCTCTTGGTCTCTGCTGCTGAGATGGCCCATTAGTGCCAATAGCAACAGGGAATTTTGTGATACGGACCCCAGGACACAACAAACAGCACTGAAACCACCAATTCATTTCAGTATTTGTAGATCAGCACAGAAAGGAGAAGGGTCATCAGGATGTCTGTGTGGTCACCGAGTACGTGTAGGGGTTGCAGCTCTTCTTCTAAGCCCAGGAACATGAACAGTGGCTGTGCAGAAACTGCAGCGCTCCCCCATGCCCTATCCCCAGTTTGGGAGTGTATTCCACTCCCCAACTTCTGTATATGTCACCACACAAAGTCCAATTAGCCAGATAAACTAAGGGGTAATTTCTCCCCATCTGCTTCCTGTGGATACCTCAGTCTTGGCAGGCCACCAGAAAGGTTTACAAAATCCACCTAGAATACTAAGAGTCTTGAGTCTTTCGGGATTTGACAGAACAAGCAAAGAGAACCTAATAACTCTCTGTGCTGTCCTAAAGGCTTTCAAAGCAAACTGAAAGCAGCATTTGTTCCTAGATGTACACATATGTGTGTGTTTTAATACAGTACAGTTAAATGTAAATGTGTACGTGTACATCCAGGGACAAAGAATATAGGTCATACTTACAGGATAGGGAACTCTATCCAGGGAAACAGTGACTCTGAAAAAGATTTGGGGGTCACGGTGGGTAACCAGCTGAAGATGAGCTCCTAGTGTGACGCTGGGGGCCAAAAGAGTGAAAGCGATCCTGGGATGCATAAATACAGCAATCTTAAGTCAGAGTTGAGAGCTTTTATCTCTATATTGAGACTGCTTCTGGAATACTGCATCCAGTTCTGATGCCCATAATTAAAGAAGGAGGTTGAAAATTGGAGAGGGTTCAGAGGAGAGCCACGAGACTGACTTAAGGACTAGAAAACACACCTTACAGACTCAAGGAGCTCAATTTATTTATCTTAAGAAAGAGGAGGTGAAGGGGTGACTTGATTATCTATAAAAACCTACATCAGAAACAAATATTTAATAATGGGCTCTTCAGTCTAGCGGAGAAAGGTCCAATGGCTGAAGTTGAAGCTATCCCAATGGGAAATACAGAGTGAATTTTTAAGGGTGAGGGTAATTAACCATTAGAACAATTTAACAAGGGTCATGGTGGATTTTCCATCACTGTCTATTTTAAAATCAGGATTGGATGTTTTGCTAAAAGATCTGCTTTAGGAATTATTTTGGAGAAGTTCTATGGCTGGTGCCATGCAGGAAGTCAGATTAGATGATCATAATGGTCCTTCTGGCCTTAGAGTCTATGAATTACAAAAAAAACACCTTCTGCATTTCACATAGCCTGTAAACATTTATTACATTACTGTATAATTTTAATACAGATAATGTTCTTTGTACACAATGGGCCAAATTCATCCCTGGTATAGCTCCACTTATGCATTACATCTTTTGAATATTATATTCCCTGGAGAGTACCAACCCTGGCTAGAAGGAATTGTAATTTATTAGGAATAAATTGTATTGTATTTAACAGGAATAAATAAGATTAATTTATATCCCAAACTTTGAGGAGGAGGGTTGGAAATGGGATAGTATAGTCCTGTATTATTGCTATCAAATTTAAAATATAGTATACAACTCTGCTGTTATACTAGCTATTACTAGCTGGTATCTGTGAAAAAAATTCACAGGGTGGTGAAATTGTCATAGCAGAAGTACTCTGGCACCCCTTCTTGCATCAGCTGTCCCTCTCTTCTTCTCTCTCTGTGGTGTCCAAGAACCAGGGCTGCCCACTGGGCGGGGGGGCGGAGGCAAGTGGGGCAATTTGCCCCAGGCCCCACAGGGGCCCCACGAGCCTCTCCAGGGTTTTGGCGGCACTTCGGCAGCAGGCGCCACCCGGTGAATACAAGCGCCACAAGTGACGGGGGAAAAAAAAAAGCTGCGATTGGCGGCACTTAGGCTGCTCTACCGCCACCGCTTCATTCTTTGGCGGCAATTCGGTGGCAGGTCCTTCCCTCCGAGAGGGACCTGCCACCGAAGACCCGGCCCTGCCCCAGGCCCCCTGAATCCTCTGGGCGGCCCTGCCAAGAACGGTTCATTTTTCAGTGATAGGATTTCTGAAACTTTGAAGAAAAAAAAAAAGACATTCAGCTCGAGGCAGCCATCTGACATGGAAAATTTCAGCGTGCATAGTTAAAATTTGGAAAGGTTACAAGCAACTAAAACCAGGGGATTATAATGGAAAGTGTTAGGCATTATAGACAAGAATTATAGGCAATGCTGCCAACTGCGTCTAGGATATCTAGCTGTAGTATTCTGTCTCTAGACAGGTGCCATTCTCTCAGAGTTGTGGCTGGCTGGTGAGGCACACATTTCTTATCAGTATGGGATTCTGTAGACTGCATTCTTCTGTTCATTTTCTTTTGTGCAATGTTTGTCTCACTTTCTTGTTGGTGGAGTTATTCAGGCATCTCATGCACTTGTGTCTGAAAATGTGAACTTGGTCCTCAGATGGATGAAAGTCTGAGCTAATCTACCTGTATCTCACTTATTGACCTAGCTGTCAGTCGTGATCTAGATTTAAGCTATATGGTGTTATTTCACATGGATTACACTGTTTTATAAAACCTATAGTTAGCCCTCACCCGCAGAATCCTACAAGTAAATTATCATATAGTTTTCCTACTTCTGGATTTTGCAGGTTGGGCCTATTTTTCATTTTGTCTGCAAAAAATTCAAGTTCCATGTTCATGTGAGTTCCTTCTTGAATAGCTAGCAATGACTCTACCAGATATCTACCCAACATTTGATTCTTAACACAGGCAAGATAGCAGGATAAAGCCCCATGAGGGCAGGTTTGCTTACCTGGTTTTTAATGTATCTTGTTCCCTGTCATATGAAAATTCATGGAGACCAGGCTCTTTTGGGACTGTTGTAGGTTGCAAAGGTGTCTACTAGTTTGATGAATAACCTCATTCAGTGTTTCATTTATCACACCTTACATACTGTTAAAAATACACCGTATGGGTGAAATCATCACTTAGATACTTACTGATGTAAAAACTAAGCGTTTTGGCTGATTGACTTCTCCGAATTTCACAAGACCCAGAGGAACTAAAGGTTGTCACAGATAACTTATATTTCCCTGGTTCTTTCAGTTCAGCAATAAATTCGTGAGTATCTTCACCTACCGTCAAAAATTCTGTGGTGTTCTCTAAATCAGGGAAGAAGAAGAAAAATAAGTGTGAATTAATTGAAATTTGAGAGGGCTCTGACTACCGAGGAACTGATTTGTATTGGATATGTTAATGCTGCCTCTGCTGCAAGATGAAAAGGTATTGAAGAGGTCTGGATTTATGCAGGTAGTTTTATTCCCTTGCTGTCAGTCCAAGAATAATTAATGACCAAGGCTTACGTATAGGTGTAAAGTAATAATAGACCATGGTCAAAATTTCATTCAGTAACACTGATGATTAAGGAAGATTGTCGTGAACATGAAACACTTGAAAGTGAAAAACAATGTAGTGGGGAAGAAAAGGGTTTGCTATTTTTTCTTCTTTCTCCTTATTGTTCTGAAAAATTTCCCTGCCCCAAACAGCAGAAAGTCTAAGAAAACTGGCTGTCAGAAAGGGCCAGCTGAAAAATCATCTGGAGAAGTGGATGAAAAATCTCTAGCGTGGGTTACCTCACTGTTGCTTTATGATGCATTAAAGGCCCTCCACCAACCACCCCCTAAACACACAACAGAACATGTTTTTCAGCTTTCCATTTAGAGAAACTTTCACCAGAAGATAGCCTATATTTTCTCTCTCTCTTTTTTACTTTAGGTTCCATAGGGAAACTTCTCCACAGGCAGGGACAGCTGGATGATGCAATAGATCTTTTTAATCTCTACATTCTATGGGCTTGATTCTGCTGTCACTGACACCAGTGTAGATCTGGAGTAACTACAATGAAGTCAGTGGAGTAATCTTTACACCACTGTAAAACTGGTGTAAAAAAAGAGAATTAAGTCTTATGATCCCATCCCTAACCCACCCACCCTCCACTCCCAGTTTTTAATCACTTAGGACTTGTACACACAGGGAAACTGTTGCAAAATAAGCTAGCGTGTGAATTTAAAAGCACAAGAGCTATTCCACAGTAACTGCCCATGCGGACACTTTTATTGTGCACTCAGTGCCTTTTTGTGCTTAAGTCACTTCCAAAAGCTATTCCACAATAGCTATTTTTGGCTAGCTTTTGGGTAGACAAGCTCTAAGGATATTTACATGAAAAGTTGACCCATGTTGTTTAAGCATTTCATCTGTTTGTGGTGTTCATAGAATATCAGGGTAGGAAGGGACCTCAGGAGATCATCTAGTCCAACCCCCTGCTCAAAGCAGGACCAATCCCCAGACAGATTTTTGCCCCAGATCCCTAAATGGCCCCCTCAAGGATTGAACTCACAACCCTTGGTTTAGCAAGCCAATGCTCAAACCACTGAGCTATCCCTCCCACCATGTCCAACCTGAAGTCCCCATGCTTTACTTGTGAGA
This sequence comes from Mauremys reevesii, assembly GCF_016161935.1. Lineage (NCBI taxonomy): Eukaryota > Metazoa > Chordata > Testudines > Geoemydidae > Mauremys > Mauremys reevesii. Next base: position 247,187,841 of record NC_052623.1, read on the forward strand.
CTCATAATCAACTCCTATGGAACTTGTGACTTCACAATAGATACAGCACTTAGACTCGACAAAAGGAGTAAACAGTATGCACATGTGAAACTCCTGTGCAACAAGAATCCTATTGTCATGAAAGCGTCTTTAGTAGTATAAAAAGATGAGATATTTAAAAATAATAATGTACACGGCAACACTCTTACAGTGAAATAAGGTAGTGGGCAGAAGCTCTTCACTGTGGCCAAAAATCAAGTTATGTCTTTTGTGCATGCATGCAAGAAAAAAGCTGGCCAAGCGGCATGTCACTCTAGCTTCCTCAAAACCCCTGAGTTCACACTCCATGGTCAAAGCCACAGAAAGGTGTTTCAGAAGGGTGTTCCAGGGTCCTCCTTAACCCAGAAACCCTGTCTCTTATGGAAATTACTCCTGATTTGGTAGCTCCATAAGAGACTACAGCCTGGTCACCATGCAGATTTATGTTAATGCTGTTTGCCAGTAACAGGCTTGCCAATTCTCATGATTTTATTGCGAGTCTTGCAATATTTGGTGTTTTTCATAATGCCTCAGATCATGTTATTTTCTAAGAATCTCAGCTTTCATTAAAAATAAAGGAGGGCGGGATTCATTTTGGCAGAAAAAAAGCTTGAAAACGTGAACCAGAAAGGCTCAAAACCCTAGAAGTCAAATAAAACCCCCCAAATTTTAAATTCTCATGATTCTTGAGCACTTGGAGTGAGCAATAATAATGTAGCCTGAGCTTTTGCCCAGAACTCAAAGTGAATTTATTAATCCAATATTTGGTTAGCTCTCATTACAAATATGTGTGAGTTGCACAAGTATGAGCTCAGAGTAGCTGAGATCTGGTTCCCATGTTTAGATTTCATTTCTCCATGTCATCGCACTCACTACTGGTCCTGAATGAAATAAGAAAGATCATAGCAGGTGGAAACAGAAAGGACCTCTTAGAGCATCACGTTAATCTCTCCTGACAATGTAGGTCCTCAGCAGAAAATATGTAGACTATGCCAGAAATTAAATTGATGCTATGCTTCATCTTAGTCACGAAGAACCCACATGATAGAGGAGATCTTCTTGTAGTATTTCCAGCCTAACCAGAAACAAGAAACACCGTATATTATACAACAAATGCATACTCTTATCTCCATCCCAGTTTTGCAGATACAAGAAATCTGAATGAAAATACTTACGGTTTGCTATCCCCTAATTATTCTGAGGAGAAGAATTCACCACTAGGAATGATATAAAGAAGGCCTGGGTTTTACTTTACCTTCTCTTTCAATGTTAATATGAAATCCATCAAATGCCGTGGGTGGTTTTGGTGGCAACCAGCTTAGCACCATTTGCATAGGGAGGAAAGATGGAGTTTCTGGTGTAAGTTTCCCTGACATGCTGGCTGTACTGGTGTTCTCATATTCACTGGGAACTACATTGACAAACTCATCTTCACCTTCTGACGAATCAGCTTCATTAGTCCACCAGTATGGTTGGGATGTAGTTGTGTAATCAGTGCTGTTATAGTGGTAATCAGGCCATGCGTAAGAGGTGTTTGCTAAGGGAATTTCAGTTGGGTCATTAGAAAAATGGGTAAGTTTATCTTGCCCTATTACATCCTGTGGTCCCATGAATGATTCTTCTGGGAAATTTCCACTGTGTTCCTCCCAGTTATTCTTGTTCATATGTACAATCTGGACAGAAATATTTCGAGGAGGGTAGGGAACTAGAAGAGAAAAGATTTTTTTAAAAAACAGTATGTATGTTTAATATATCCCTACAGCGGTTAGTTAATTCACCATGGAAATTAGCATGTCTAGTTTGCAGCAAGAGAAAATACACATTATTTTGAAATTCATTGTTCTTTCTATTAAGATTCTTTCTTGCTTATACAGGTGTAAGCCAAGACTCACTCCATGTGGGTAAAACTAACATAAAGGGAGAGAAGAATCAGGTCTAGAGCGTACAGGAATGTAGTAGTGTAGATGTGGGGACACTGTAATAAATTTACTCATGAGTAGCCCAACTAAGTTGCTCTGATGGGAGAACATGAGTAAAAATAATCAAGCGTGTGTTTGTAAGCTGGGCTCTTCGTTTCTTTCATTGCACCTTTTAAATCCTCTTGTGCATGGAAAACTATTTTTGTGGAACTGTGAAATGGAAATACTGAAAAAATATCTTAATACACCGCACAGCAACTCATGATGTAAAATGTCACCCTGATCACTATATGGCTTTTCCCTCATAATTTTAGCAGCCAGCTTTGTGCAAACATCTAGAATGATGTTAACACTTTATATCAAGGGAAAGCTTGATCTTAAAATTTCAGATGATACACAGCATGGGTTTCTAACTGGAGCATTTTGTACAATAGCTGCTGTACTAGATTGCAACCACATTCAGTACCTTTGTGGATTGTACTGTATTAAATTTATGAATGTTCTGTGTAACATTGAGGACTAGGAATTGTATTTACCTTCATGGGGGGAGGATTACTGCAGTTCATCCAGGAACTGAAAAACAGTGGGGAGTGATTACTGCAATCCCTGAGATTGTAAACAGCTCCAGAGAAGTAATACCTCTTGGGTGGTTGTTATATACTGGTTCCAACAGGTACGAAAGGCCCAAGGGGAACAAAGAAAGGGCTTTTGGTATTTAAGGCTGAGTTTAAACAGACTAAGGGCTCTCTCTTTCTAATCCAGCAAATGGACATAACCTTTGGTCCCAGTAGGGGCCCCAACACTTGCTGAAAGGTTGGAAGGACTTTGGCCTGTCAGGGCCCCATAGAATTGATGGCCAATTTCTGAGCCTTTTGTTATCTGTTATATGTTTTCTCTCTATTCCTTTACCCTTAAATAAATATATTCTGCTGTGGAAAGAGTTGTGTGGTAATTTGTAACTGCTGGCAAATTGCTTCTTATCCCTGGAGAGAAAGCCTAGAATATCTTGTTTTAGGCAGTACGTACTTTTTATAAGCAAATGTTCATAATGGAAACACTGAGACATTACCCCTTACACAGTGCTGCATGTAGACATGCTGTTAACGGTATATATACACATTTTCTTCACCTGTTCTGTGCTGTTTGGGTTCATGCCTGACACCGCTATATTCCACTAGCGTGCTTTTGTTGAATGTTGCTTCTGACACCAACTGAAATGTGATGTTGCTGTAGCATATTCCTGGCAGCCAGTGATTGAAAACTGTTTTACCTTTAAAGAAATCTGTAGAAGGGCAAAAAACACACAAACAAAAAACCAACAACCTGACATACATCAAATGTTCACTTTCAGATAACATGGTGGCACACTTTAAACGAGCGGTGTTTTGGATGTTTAACATAGGTTAGCCCAGCCTAAGTGATAAAATCCCAATAATTGAGTTTGCCAGTGTTTTTCCTGATTGTCAAAAGGTACTTAGATGCAAAAAGCAGCAAAATGAACATGAACAATTTTCCTGGGAAAGATAATTGCAACTGGCAACCCTGTTCAACATGATATTAGCATATCGAAGAACAGCTGATAAAAAGAAAAAAAAAAAGCTTCCAAATCCCTGTAACTACTGCATACAAGAGTTCACTGACTATCTTATGCAGAACTTGATGTCTTAATTCACTAGAAGACCAGGGGACAACTTTCATAGTACGCATAGCAGAAATGGGCCCAGTTTGTAATGCCGAGGTCTGGGTTAATCTCTAACATTAATGCATGGTGGGGGAGGGAGCAGGAAATTAGGGCTATTTGGGGGTGGGGACTTTGTGGCTGATTGCCTCAAATAATTAAATAAAAATCCAGGGTGCATTTATTTATTTATAGCAGTAGCACAGCCATGAAGTCAACAAATATTGCTGCTGAATTCACTCCTTCACCGACCCCTTGGAACAGCATTGCATGGCAACTCTTACGTAGTGATTTTATGTATTATGCATCCAATAAAATTCATTTGCTTGTTAGGACAATTCTGCTGGCTATTGTGCAATTCTGAGCAAATAAGGTAGCTACAGTATTAACCCTTTGGGGGCTGTGTATATATCCATATCCTTTTGTCACCTTTCAGAGTTATTCTCCCAGGACAAGCTTATTTGCACCTGATACTATAGACAATACTAATTCAGTGGGAGTACCGTCAGATTTCAACTAGCGTAATTGAAGGTAGAATATGCTCTGATTCATTGTCATCACATTGCCATGGAATGTTAGGTATGATTAAGTTTTCCCAGCCCAAAATACTTTCAGGGTAACATTCAGTAAATTGCAGATGATTCTGCAACGCTGGCTGAAAACTCAATGAAACAAATCTTTTTACCAACACATTCATTGGGATGGCACTTTTCCATAGGTGTATTTTCCCTTTAGGAGGAGAGTTTAAGCCTGCAAAATTTCAGCCCAAAAGGTGAATATTTCAGAAACTTATGAATGAGTGGAGACAAAAATCTTATATTGGAAATTGTTTTGCAGCAACTGTAGCTGTTGCCGCCAAGCGTTCACTTATCACGGAAACAGACCTAGCTGTGGTACGGATTGTGGGAATAGACACCAACCTTGCCCAACAGGTTAAAAGAGAAATGAAGAATAATTTTCCATTTGACACCCAAGGAAGCATTTATGTGCTCTGTCAGAAGAATATAATTTCCTGAGCTGTGATATACAGTAGAACCTCAGAGTGATGAGCTGACCAGTCAACCACACACCTCATTTGGAACACATTCAGGCAGCAGCAGAGACCCCCCTCCCCCAAAAAAGCAAATACAGTAGAGTATGTTAAATGTAAACTATTTTTTAAAATAAAGGTAAAACAGCATTTTTCCTCTGCATAGTAAAGTTTCAAAGCTGTATTAACTCAATGTTCAGTTGTAAACTTTAGAAAGAACCACCATAACGTTTGTTCAGCATTACGAACAATCTCCAGTCCCAAGGTGTTTGTCACTCTGAGGTTCTGCTGGAGCTGCAGCACTGGCATTAGCACTCTGCTTGTGTAGGAAGCACTAGTCGTCTTCAGTCAGGGCCATTGTTTTATGTCTGACAGTCACCTGTTATCTCATTTTAAGCCTTTCTGAGCCAATGGCTCGTTCCAATGTTACAATTCATAACATTAGTAACTTCTACAGTTAGCTCTTCAATCAACTAATCTTTGGTCTTGGGCACTTGGGGTGAAACCCTGGCTTTTGCCACTGACATCACTATGGCCAGAATTTCACCTTTATATCACCACATGAGTTCTATAAACTACATTGTAGCTCTCCTTCTTTCTGACTTTTTGGCTACAGAACAGCACCAAAAGAAAAGATTAGAACATATTTTGGATTCCAGTGAACACATTTACTTTGAGGTGTCATAAATTGGGAACCCCTGGTCCAATTAACTTCAGTTTGGATGGGAAAATTCTATCCAACCTCAGTGTTCATGTACCAGTACTGAGGATAATATTCCTTTCTCTGTGGATTTTAGAGCTAGGATGGGAATTGGGCTTAAAATTGAAGATGAGTGGCCATCTCTAATATATATGGAGATATACCTATCTCATAGAACTGGAAGGGACCTTGAAAGTTCAAGTCCACCCCCCTACCTTCACTAGCAGGACCAAGTACTGATTTTGCCCCAGACCCCTAAGTGGCCCCCTCAAAGATTGAACTCAAAACCCTGGGTTTAGCAGGCCAATGCTCAAACCACTGAGCTATACCACCTCCTCCCCAAATATGGAGAGGCTACTACCTCTCTATAACATATAGGCTATTTAAATGGGTAGTTATAACATCATTGAATAACTAATTATGTTAAACCTTAGCACTCCTTTTTATTTTCCTGTAGATTCAACAGCAATAAATGAAGTGTCAATAGATGGTAGATATTTAGATTAACCATATTTGCATTGTTTTCAATATTTTTTTTCTTCTTCTTACCTTTGTATAACATTGTTCTATAGTCTTTGCCTTCCCAATAGCTTATGTTTACTCTAGTGAAAACATTGTACTTCTCTGGATACTGAATTTCAAACAACACTCCCGTTTCTGGAGATGGTTTGTAGTCATATATAGAAACGCTGCTTACGGGAAGAGGTTCTAAAAGACATGCAAAGAAACAAGCAGAAAAGGGGAAGAAAGGAACATTAGTAGGCATACAAAAACGGAGAGAGAAGCTTTCACCTAATTTTACCCCCCCCTCCCCAAAGAAATCACATTATCCACTTCCATATGGCATAGAAATTCTTAGACACATTGGTTGAAATCCTGGCCTTGATGAAGACAACAGCAAACCCACCATTGACTTCATTAAGGCCAGAATTTCAGTCCATGTGTCCCCAGCTCATTCACTATCCACAAAGCTTATTCCTCTCAGAGGATGAATTCACCCCTACGCAGAGAGCCAGCAGAAAGCCTGTGCAGCATTGAAGTCCAACTCAAGCCCTCAAAGTGAAGCTTAAATAGGAGGTAAGTGGTGCATGGTCTGTGTGCTGGCTCTCTGCATAGGATTGAATTTCACCTTTATTACTTGTCTTCAGATCAGAGATGGGCCCTGACTAAAAACAAACAAACAAAAACAAAAAAAAAGCTTTGAGGGTAGAGTAGGGTGAACAACAGATTTTTCAGTTCACTGGCAATTTCATAAAAAGATTGGAAAAAGTTGTTTCAAGTCAAACCAAAAATGAAAACTTTCAGTTTTCAGCAAATTAAAAAGTTGGAAAAAACAGTTTGGGTTCAAATGAAACATTTTGTGCAACCCAAAATGAAATGTTTCATTAGGATTTTGAGCATTTTTTAATGTTTTACATTTTTGTAAGTAAAATAACCAGAAATTTTGAAATGAAACGTTGTTCATAATTTTGAAAATATCAAATTGCAAAATGTTTTTGTGTTGCTGAACCTAAATTTTTCACTGAAAAAATTTTTGGTCAGAAAATTTCACTCTGCTCTACTTTGGGATGTTCATAAGCATGATGTGGATCTGAACTTTTCAGCTCACTTCATCTCTACAGCAAAAGGGTATCAATGCAATGCCAAAGCAGGAAACACAAGACTTTCATATCTACTAGAGTTAAAAAAAAAATTACTTCCTATTTTTATATGTTCTTGTTTCTGTCTATTTTAGGTATTTACATGGCCCCCATCACCGTAGTATCTCAGTGTCTCATGATCTTCAGTGTGTTTATCATCAGAATACTCCTATTTTCACCCCTGTTTTACAGATGGGGAACTGACTCACAGAGTTTAAGTGACTTGCCCTAGGTCACACAGGAAGTCTGTGTGGACAACAGAATTGAATCCTAGTCTTTTCAAGTTCCAGCACTGGCCCTTCTTTTGTCTAGTCTTGTTATAAAGTAAGAAAAATGGGCCCAGATCCTCAACTGTTTTTCATAAAGCAGCAAAGTTCCATTAATTGCAGAGGAAGATTGCTGGCCAATAACTCACGTGTGTTGTGCTTACTGTTCATTGTAATATGACTCTATGGTGATTGCACAATGTTGTTGTCAGTTTCTATCAGATGAGAATCTGGTCCAATATTCATAATATTGGAGCCACAATTGTTAAATTTTTCGTTACCAGCAAAATCAGTCTATGGCCTCATATGTTTCTCAGCTAGGACAGACTTTCCAACATGCTTTCATAACGTGTGAGTTGGCCACACATATCTAGCCATTGGGCAGACATACAAATAATGGACAACATTTTTAGTCAGTTTTTCCACACAACCATTTTAATAATTCACTTTACACCCAATGTTCTCAGTAATTGCTTCTACACTTATGATGTAGGCTTTTTAGCTCTCCAATGCTTGATGGACACAGACTGAAAAATACCAGATGTTCAGTACCAATTATTATTATTTGTACTACAGCAGCACCTAGAAGGCCCAACAACTGAGATCAGGGCCCCATTGCGCTAGGCCCTATATAAAACACTAGTAAGAGATAGTCCCTTCCCTAAAGCACTTACAATCTAAATAGCAAAGATAAAGGGTTGGAGAAAAGAAGTATAATCTCTATTTTACTAAGGCACAGAGATATGAAATGATTAGTCAAAGCTTGCAGAGCTAGTACCAGTACAGTACCTTAACCACAAGATCATCTGTCCTCATTACTACCTTTTGCCAGATAAACCAGTTCAAACAGATTAAAAAACAAGCCAAAGTGGCCCATGAAGAAGTTGGCATATTGGGGAGCCAACCTAGTATCCATGGCTTTCCCATGGTTTGGACAAAGTGTTTGCTGTTGAATGCAAAATTGTTATGGGTGAGGATGAAATGGATGTGTTTGATAATGTGTTTGCAGTGGATATCTGAGGCTTGTTCACTGTCTTGTGAATATTTGAGGAAGACAGCCATGCTGTCATTGTGAGGTATGTTGGCGTATAGGCAAGTGACATCCATGGTGGCACAGATGGTGTTCTGAGGGAGACTGTAAATGCTGCAGAGTTTGTGGAGGAAGTCAGTTGTGTCCTGGAGGAATCTGGCCCTTTGCATGGTGAGTGTTTTGAGGATAGTTTCTACGAGTCCCAATATTCCTTCAGTAGAGTGCTGTGGCCAGACATGATGGGTCTGCTTGGGTTTCCTTGTATCTTAGCAATCATGTACAAGGTCCTTGGAATGGGCTTGCGGGAGATGAGTTGGTTGAGTTTTTCTTGGAGTTCTTTGGGGAAGAATTTTATGTTATCCTGAAATCCCTGGCTAAATTATGGCATGGGGTCTTCTCTGATTTCTTCACAGTAGGTGATGTCGGAGAGTTGTCAGTTGGCCTGGTTAACATAGTCATCACAGTTGAGGACTACGATGGTGCCCTCTTTGTCTGCTGGTTTGATCACTAACTGGTGGTTAGATTTCAGTGACTGTGTAGCATAGCTGTCCTCTCATCGGTGGCGAGATTGTGGTAGATGTAATGTGATGTTTGTTAAGGATTTCAGTCAATTCTTTTCCTGAAGCAAGCAATGTAGTGATCAGAAATGTGGTTTTGTCCACTCTGTGGTGTCCAGTCAGATTACTCTTTTTTCTTATGATTACAGGTGGGGACGTGGTAATTGTGAGTGGTGTCATCATTGTTGTGAAAGAATTCTTTGAGGTAGAGCTGGCGGAAGAACTCTTCTAGTACTCCACATATTAGTATAGTATCAGGTTCAATGGTGGAGCAGAAGTTCAGTCCCTAAGGCCTGCGGATTAGGAGCTATCCCACAGTGCACCACTGACGCTCTGGACCGCAATCTGAACTCAGATGCAGTGGTCAGGTAGACAGGAAAAGCCCGCGAACTTTTGAATATTTCGATCAGGGGTGGCGATGCAGTCCGAAATCAAAATAAAAAGAGCTCCAGCATGGACCATGCGATGATCGCAGTAAGGGCAGGCAAATCCGTTCTATCAGCGCTCTGTTATAGAAGACGAAATTCAGAATCATTTTTAAAAATTCTCCAGACAGATGCCATAGCAGGGACTCAGCACACTGCAGCGTAAAGCCAAAGAATCAAACATGGACTGGAGGACTCAAGCTATCCCACAGTTCCTGCAGTCTCGCATTTGCATTCTTGGCTGAGCTCCAAGTGCCTCTAGGGTCAAACAAACAGTGTCCATGGTGGTTCAGCAATGTACACCCCCACCCACCCCAGAAGTAAAAGCGAAAAAAATCCTCTCGTGACTATTTAACATGTCACCCTATCTTTACTGAATGCTGCAGATAGACGCAATGCTGCAGCAGTCAACACCAACATCCTTGCTCCCACCTCCCCCGCTATGGGTGGCTGATGGTGCAATATGACTGGTATCCGTCATCATCATGAGCTTTTTGGCACGTGGTGCAGTGCAAAAGGACTGGTAACCATGCCGACTAGCATCTGTCAGGTCCCCCAATGTCATGTGCACCTAATTTTTCATGGTAGATGGTGCAGTATGGTTGATAACCGTCTTCATCATAGCAACAGGGGGCTGAGCTTCATCAGCCCCCACCCTTCATGTGTAAAGAAAAGATTCAATTGCCCCTGGACTAGCAGCAGGATGCTGGGCTCCTCTCCTCCACACTCCTTAATGTCCTGTCTGGACTATCATAGCAGCTGGAGGCTGCCTTCCACTCATTTATCACTAACAAGTCACTTTGTCTTATTCCTGCATTCTTTATTACTTCATCATACAAGTGGGGGGACACTGCTATGGTAGCCCAGGAAGGCTGTGGGAAGAACGGAATCAACAGGTGGGGTTGTTGCAGGAGCACCCCCTGTGAATAGCATACAGCTCATCATTCCTGCAGGATCTGACACAGAGCAGCTGTGCTCTCTGGTTCTCTGATACACTGGTTCTCTAGTACACTTGCCCATATTCTAGGCAGGACTGATTCTGTTTTTTGATACCATAAAGGAGGGATTGACTCAGGGAGTCATTCCCAATTTTTTTTTAGCCCCTGGCTAAGAGCAACCAGGGCACTTTATACAGCAACAGATGGCGCAGTGCAAAAGGACTGGTAACCATGATCATCTTTTTACCAATTTATGGATTGGTAGATGGTACAGTATGGTTGGTAACCATCTCTGCTGTCATGCAAAAGCAAAAGCATGCTGCTGTGTAGCGCTGCTGAATCGCCTCTGTCAGCGATTCTAGCACACATACGGTGACAGTCACAAAAGGCAAAACAGGCTCCATGATTGCCATGCTATGGCATCTGCCAGGAAATGCTTGTCTGCCATTGCTTTCCCGGAGGAAGGAGTGACTGATGACATTTACCCAGAACCACCCGCGACAATGATTTTTGCCCCATCAGGCACTGGGATCTCAACCCGAAAATTGCAAGGGGCGGGGGAGGCTGCGGGAACTATGGGATAGCTAGGGAATAGCTACCCACAGTGCAACGCTCCAGAAATGATTTAATGTGTTTAGTGTGGCCACGCGCACTCGATTTTATAAAATCTGTTTTACAAAACCGGTTTATGCAAATTCGGAATAGTCCCGTAGTGTAGACGTACCCTAAGAGAGTACAGATAATTCAGTTCCACTTAGGAGTATCTTGATAAATTGATGATGTTTGGGTGTCATGTAGTGAGTACTGGTGCCATTGTTTCTCCCGGAGGTGGTATTCTGTAGGTTGTGGAGTAGTTTTAGTTGGTCCCACTTTCTGTTTTTGTGTTGGATGGATGGAGGTCACGAGGTTGTTTGTTTGTTTGTTTTTTGTTTTTTAATAATAGTTTTGGATTTCTTGCATGATTTCCAGGTGACTGATTTTTCTCTTTCAGTGTTTGGGAGAATATGATGATTTCTTGTTTGAGGGTCTCAGACTTATTGATTCAGTTGGGAGAGGAAGCAGAAGTCACAAAATTCTAGAAAGAAGGCAATGAGTTTGGCATTTCTGTCCTAGTTGAAATCAGAGAATACTGGTCTTCTTGGAAAATAGAGTGAAAAATCCCATGAGATGAGACTATTTTCTACACGAAGAAGCATTGACCTATTGCAGCTAAACATCCACACATCTGAATACCTACTACTTATTCAAACTGAATCTCCAGGACACTCAAACACCAATACATATTGTAATGTGTGGAGTCTGTGAAAAATATTGCTGACAACATCTGATTTAAGAGCCCAGAAATAGATAACAGCAAAAGCAGGTCACAAAATACAAAGCCTTCTATCTTCTTTCTATTGAGTCTATTCCCATCTCTTCAACTGAAATAAGTGGCTGATCTGGTTATCCACATGACCACAGGGTGCATATAATAGCTCTTACACATGGTAGTGCTTCAAATATCAATAACAATGTCTGAATAGTACAACTCTTAGCTGCAAGTCATCTTTCACTATCGTGGGTCTGCCTTGGGCTCTTTCTTCTATTATCTCATTCAGATTTTGGCCTTCCTTATTATTGTAATAATTACGGCAACTTTCTAAGTCAGTGATTGAATTATCCAGTTATTTCTTCCTAGGACAAATCAAATAAAGGGTAGAAGTCGTATTCATTTTGAATTCAAATTATTTTGGTTCCTGATGTTTTGATTTAATTAGCCTATGATTGAATTAAGTGGAAGATGCTATGGATTGCCTTTCCTGCTGTTATGTTTCATTTACCTTCCTCTCTCTTTGGCTTGAGAAAATGCTAGCACAGTAATGTGAGTGAGAACATGGAATTTAGAGCATCTCCCATCAGCCTATTCCCTCTGGCACTAAGTCTCCTAATCTAAGCCAATTTCACACTCTGAAATTACAGGGACACTCTATAGATAAAAATAATGTTCTGTTTTTTATTTCTCATAACTTGGGTTACTAGCAGCTCTCTAGGTTATTAAAGCTTAATGAATATGTATACTATTTTCCTTTTCATCATATGCATTTAATTTATCACACTATGTGGAGAATGAAATTAGTGACTGGTCAGTTTTACTTCCCTGCTCTCTCAGCATTTAGGGCCCAGTCTAGCACCCAATCTTTCAATTTACTTCAATGACCCTTAAATATAGAAAGATGCCAAAGTGCTTGATCTTCCAACAATTCAAAGGAATATTTTAGAACAGTCTCTCTCACCCTATGCATTCCATTTGCATTTCATATTTTAAAAATAATACAATATTTTTCTATACATTTTAAGGTGTTATTTGTAAGCCCTCCTGTGTGGCACAAAAATATTTTTTTTGAAGTGCTAAAACCTACACTTGGGCATAGATGATTTTGGTGTCTCTTTTAAATAAGATTTAAAATTAAGATTTAATAAATGTATTCACACACAGTGTCCTTTCATTCTAGATGCTCATAGAATATTATGCCCGTGCACAGCAGTTTGTAGGATCAGGACCTACACCCATACCTGAACTTTAAATAGCCTGCCTGTGTTTAGGATACACACAATTGTGTTTCTTCTGTAGGTCTGAGAATCTGCTGCTCCCATAGCAACCTATTTCTCTTCTTGTCTATTGAAAATTTTCAACTTCATCATTTCGCCTGGACTCCCTTGCCCTTTTGTATTTAATCTGTTACCTGCATTATGCAAATGGCATGTGAGAATAATGGAAGTTGCAAACCTCCTTCTCATAAACCTAGTCCAATTTCAGATGTTAAATCCTTCAGAAAGCCTTCAAATCAGTGCCAGCCACATTAAAGTTTTATATGGCTGTTTCAAACCAAGAAAAAAAAACTGTACTTTGAATATTACCTCCACCCTCCAACCAAATTTCCCAAATAAATTTCTTTTTAATATTCATAAATCTGCATGCCCTACATTCTGAATTCATTATGGGTTGCCATGCTAAAGTGGATGAGTATTACACATGGTTCCTAGAAATGTGCCAGGGATTAACTCCTTTACCCATTGCACCCAAAAATAGATTAACAATGACTGACATTTATATACCGCCTTCCATAGAGAAGAATCCAAGAGCATTTTTACGAAGTAAGGCCATCAGACTGCTGACACGTTCTCACATGTGGTGTCATTTTGCACACAAGTACTCCCAATTGAAGTCAATGGGGCTACTGACAAATAAATCATCAACAGGCATAAGTTTCTCCAGAATCAAATTATTATTTATTTGTATCATATTATTGCCTATATGCCCCAATCAGGATAACAGCTCCATCACTAAAATGCAGCAGCTATTTAATGTATGCAGCAACATCACATTAAGGTTTCGGATAGGTAGTGAAGAACACCATTGCAACTGTACAGAGAATTTAAGCAGAGATACCAACTGGAATGTTCCAGTGTGACTAGTGATTTCGGGTGCCTCAAATTCTATGGGCCCAGCTTAGTACACCTTAGAGATGAGAGATATCAAAATTGGGGCCTCCATGTTTAACACAACTCAAAACCTCTTTTAAAAAAAAGTTTTACATTTCATCTGAGAGACAGCACTCAACCTCCTCCTACAGCACAGATTCTATGATGCTTTGGAGGGAAGAATGGCATCTACTGAATCAATAGTGCCATTTCCTGCAGCATCTACTTTGACATTCAAGTATTAACCAGTTCCAATACTGTTTACTTTCTAAGAACTGATGAAATTACAGTCCCCAAAAGGTACAGCTGTAGGGCAGTAGGGAGGAGGGGAAAAAAAGAAAAAGATCTATGGACAGAATTCTCTTTATACAAACTATTTTTTCAAAGTTTTCCCATGAGGAGTCAGTGGCTTTTGAAAAGCTAAGATATTTTACAACCCTAATCTTCTAGTTACAGGGCAAAACAAATATCAAGCAGAGCAGTTCTTAATGGTACTATGTGTCCTGATTTAATTTCCCAGTTGAAATACAAGTTGTTGTTTTTTACAGAGAGGCACATGGTAATTTTGCAGCATGCTGCCTTCTCTACTCCTTTAAATGTGTAAAGCTTGTTCTCTCAATGGGATTAACCCCACAACAAAAAAGCAAATCAATACAGAGTCAAAAACCTAGGCAACACTGATGTAACTCAGCCTAGAAAGGCTGTCTCAGAATAAAGCTTAGTGAATATCACTAGACTCTCAATAAAATCAAGTCTCCTGACTGGAAAAGGGTGGGACACGGGTGAGGGGTTTTAGTCACTGGTTTTAGAGTTACTTTCTTTATTGCTTCCAAAACTACTATATAAGTGGGATTTAGCACATGTCGACACAGCAATCAGAGATGTGATGACACCTCAGGTAAGCATCCCCCCTCCCTAAAGTAATCTAGTTAGCATGGCTAAAAATAGCAGAGAAGATGTAGTGACACAGACTGCACAACCCAGCCCAGAATCCTAGATACATACTCACACTGTGAATTCACTTCTATTTTTAGCCATGCTAGCTACACTGAAGCTAGGGTAGGGATGCTTACCTGAGATGTGATCACAGTGTAAATGTACCCTTAGCTAGCAGCTTTCTTGCAGATTCCAAAACACTCAATACACATTATAAATCCAGGAATCACCTCACCCTTCAATGAAAAGAAGCCACTTTAAGAGCAGAAGGGAGCAGTCTTTAAACAGCACCACAGCATCACACATCACTATTATTTTTTAACCTTATCGAGTTCAGACTCCGGGGGAGATTAAGGCTAGATATACAGAATGCAATTATTCTTGCTGGCATTTGGCCAGGACACCAGGGTTAACACACCTAGTCTTGTAAAAACTGTCATGGGATTTTTTTTCATAACAAGTGGTCAGGACCTCAATTTTACCTCTTCTTCAGCAGTAATGTGTCCAACACCACCATATTGAACACTGGTCCACTACTGAATCAGTGGGAAGAGTGACACTTTCTTATCACCAATACCACATTCTGTCTTGCACGTCTCCCATCTAAGGGCAGATCGTAGCCAGTTCTGCTCTCTCTGATGAAATCACAATCCAAAGTAGATTGGCAACAGATTGGATCTGCTCAGTTCACTAAATCTAAAGCTGGGAGTTCAAGTATAGCAATCACTGGACCCTGCTACAGCCTCCAAATATGTGGACTATAGAATCCAAATAATACATGATGCTAAAGACACCAGAAGCTCTATATTCTGTGGAGTTTTGACTAGTAATGAGAAAGTCCTAACTAGGGACACGTGAACATATTCACAACAAGTGAAACTGGCCAACTGTTCCTTTTTTACTAGCATCAAACTTTCTGACATCCATCCCAACATTTTCACTGCAGCAAGAAGCACTGTTGGATATCAAAACTACTTTCTCTTTGAAAACAAACCCCATTTGATCTCACAGAGAAGGTCCAAGTTAAAGATGACAGCCCTATGTGGCAGAAAAAAAAATCCTGATATCTTTTCCCCCTGAACAATCTTTTTCTTCCTAGACAGAAGCCTTTGATGAATGCAGCAAAAATTCTGTCAGACTTCAGCGGGGTGAGATTTCACCCTGTGAAGAGAGATTACTTTTTTTTCTTTTTTGTCCACCTGCTGAGAGAAGAACATCACAGAAGGAACTAGAATAGGGAAAGGAAATCAGCTCGTAGGAATATTGTATTGGAAAGCAGAAAGTTCTCAATAGAGAGAGCTTTTCTATGGATCCCTGAGGGGAAAAGCCCCCTTCCCCACACTCTGCTCTCAGTTGCCTTAGCACAGGATTGGTATGAAAGACGATGTGGTGCCACTTCACAGACACTTCTGCAAATATCAGTAAGCCCAGAACTGTTGTGAAATGTTTAAGGACAGCTTCGGGACCAATTACAGTCAACATCATTTATCTCAAAGAGTCATGCATCATCAGCCACATAGCTTGATTTATCTCATGGCAGCCCAACACATGGGGCCAGTTCGTAGCTGGTGTAACTTGACAGAAGTCAATGGAGTTGCATCAGGATGAATTTGCTCCAGGATCCTGGCAGCAGCATATCACTTCTTTAAGTCATAGATAAAAACAGATTAGATAAATCTATTTTCCACATGGTCACACTAAGCCAATGATATTTAACAGATAGAGAACATATGACCTATGGAAAAATATGAATTGATCCTAATTACTTTACTGGTTGCCAGAATATCAGACTTTTCCTGACCAAATCCCATCATTGTAACATTCCTCTCCTCGATTAAAAGACCTTCTTGAGAAGGCTTCGATATTATAAGGGGAAATAGTAGCAACCCATATACTTAGGTGGCCCATGCTTTCCATCAGGAAGGATTCTTGTAACCTTTTCTTTGAGAAGTTCTTACACCTGCATTGTTTAGAGCAAACCTTTCACTTTCATCAGGGCAAATGTCATTAGGTTACAGATACATCTTTACTTCATCCCAGGAAACTCTGTTTATCTTTTACTAAATTTGTAAGTTCAGACTTGTGTCTCTGCCAAAGCAGCAGCAGCAGACACTGTACTGGGAATAGTAGTGGAAAAAAATTTCTTCTGAATTTGTTTCCCAAGTAAAAAAAGGTAGATTTGGCACTACTGAAACAGTTTGCAAATTCACGTCATTTTTGCTAATTGTTTCAGTCCATCTGCTTCCCCCTCCCTCACAAAATAATCAAAAAAAAAAAAATCAAAAATCAAAACTTCATTTTGGGGTCAATCCTAAACCATTTCCCCCTGAATTTTTCAGAATTGCCAATGAACTGAAAAATCAGTTATTTGCACAGCAGTATCTGGGAACTCCATGGAAAGGCCAGAGCAGCTGCCGGGTGCTGAACTGGTATCTCTTCGAGGATCCAGCACATAGCCTTACTGGCCAATGCTCCAACCCCATCTGGGGATATCACTTGGAACTGGAGCACTTCCAACTAGGGGGAGAGAAAGAAATCTAGCCCAGGCTCTATCCAACCACAGCCTATACCCAGTGTGCAGCCCCAGCGGCCCATCAGTCCCTCTGGGGGCACTATATGGAGCAGGAGCTCTCCCAATTCCTGCGAGTAAGTGGGGAGTAAGAGTTGGGCTGGGCTCCTACCACTTTCAACTGCCCCCTGCATCTGGACCCAGTGGTTCATCCTCCATTAGGAAATAATAGCCTTCTCCTGCTGGCAGGCAGCTAATGTAGCCAGTCCTGTCTCTTAGGTGGTAGCGGTCTGTACTGTGGTGCTGAAGGCTCAGCATTCAAACCATGAAGATGCAGCATGCTGATGAGTTGTTACAGATGTACATAACCAAATTTGTTTTTACCATTTTCCTTTAAAAACAAAATCTAGAAAATTGCATTTTAAAAATTACATTCAAAGGACATTATTAAGGTTGCAAACAAGCACTCAAAGTTAAGAAATGCCACAATACTTCTGGAACCTTAACCAAGTCTCCTTGTGCATCTTTGATTACATGAGCATATACTATTTTTTCGACAGGTCCCCTGCCTCATTGAGTGGCATTTCCTAACTTTCAAGTGGTTGACATTGCAACTCAAATAATGTTCATCTAATGGACTTCTGGAAGATTGTAATTATTGTATATGCTGTTTGTTGACAGCGGCAGTGCTGTACTTGCACAGTCTCAAAGTTCCAGAGTAGGGCTGCCAACTCTGACAGAAACTATTCCGGGAGATTTCCCTCCTCCACACACCCCCCAACCTGATATAATGTCATTTTCTTAAAATATCCTATTAAAATCTCCTGGATCATTTTCAATAGTCATTGGAGACCAATGACGATTCCAGGAGACTCCAGGCCAATCCTGGAGGGTTGGCAACCCTATTCCAGAGCCAGAAACCAAATTATACATTGATTTCAATTTGTCATTTGACCCCAAAGAGTACTCTGTATCAAAAAACTCCCCCTAGTCCCAGAGTTTCTCCTGATTTGCTTCAGCCAGGTCTTTATCAGCCCAGTTTAAACAGTGAAAAGGGCTGTCTGGTTTTATGTGGTAACAACTCATCACAGAAACCTGGGTGTGAATGAGACTTATGCCCAGATGTACAATCGAAGACCTGATTAATCATAAATGGCTAACTATTTTTTCCCAATTGAAGTTCTAAAAAAACTCCCAGAACTTTCAGATTAAGAAACCATTTTAAGCGACACAAACTGGTTTCAATGCTTGTAAGCCATGTTAGATGCTGAGGCCTGCAGTCATTCTGACATTCAGTGAGAAGCCTTGGTACCTCTCACGATGTGGCTGGACTAAATGCAATCAGACCTCCCTGCCCTGTTTCTGGTAGATGAATCCTAACAACGTCAACACAAACAAACCTCTTAAAAGAGGGGCTACTAAAAGGTGCTCCTTGCTACAAAAACTTTGAGATGTTCCACCTGGGTGGGAGATTGTCACAGTGACCACCTGGCTTCCCAGTGACAACTGCACAGAGCAGCTCACCTCCCATTCATGGCCAAACAACATCCATGTGACAGCGACAGCAGAAGAGCCAACACCACATGGCCAGGTAGCTCTCATTGGACTGCCACTTTTTAGGTCACAGGCCACAGTTTGGATCACAGTATGTATATACGCACATAAAAGGTGAGAAATTTCCATCAAATATGTTTAGACAGGTTTTCGGGGTTGGTTATACACAGCTCAGGTCCTGGAAATGGCTCATCTCTTCTGCCCATCCTAGAAAGGAGCTTCCCTGGCCCACCTGCTCAGGGAATGAGTACCCCAGATGAGCCTGGGGGTGCCCCTTTCCAGCCTTTGTTATGGGCTGGGCTACCCAGGTAGGCTCTACAGCTGCTCTCTTCCTTCCACCCAAGACTTCAGAGCCTTTGCTCCTAGTCCTCCCCACAACCCAATCAGGTCCTTTTTAATGTAGTTCAACCTCTTCACAGAATTATCTTTGGAGTGACACACACAAAGAAGAAAGAGAGAAACTGAATAAATTGCTACTTACTGGTTAACACAGTGATCGATCTCACTGGTTTGGAAACCATATTGGAATTCACCACCACCAGAGTCACTATGTAATAAAGGCCATGATAACTGGCATTAAAAACCACAGGGGAAGGTAAAGTGCTGTTGAATTCTTCAAACTGGAAAAAGTAGTTCTTGGATTCACCAGTGATCTTCACAACGTACACAAAGGACGAGCTCACTACATCAGACTCCTCCAACGACACTACAATGCAGTTGTCATCTCGGACAGTAACTTGGAAAGGTGCTGCATTCTACAAGACAATAAAAGAAGAGATGCTAAAGGAAAATCCAGGGTATCATCAGCAATTTCACTTTTATCTACACGTTTAGGTATTTACACCACACTCATTCCTGTGGCATTTCTGTGCCTGCTTCCAGTGGGATGAGAGATAAGAATTTCATTCCACAAGAGGGTTAGTTTGCCAAGTTCTAGCAATCTTTTTAGGACCTGACCAAAAGTGCAAAGTTAATGCTACACGATTATTAGGCAAATCCATCTGCCAATGCAAGATTGTTCCCTACAGTATATTTTCCAATGCTATGACTAGTCCAGCTTTCAATAACCCCAAAACCTGAAACTCTGCTGTTTCCCTAGGAAGACTATTTCTGATATGCAGCCTGAATTGCCCTTTTCACCACACAGGTTGCAGGTTGTTGTTGGGTTTTTGTTGTTGTTGCTTCTTTTTTTTTCTTTTCTTTTCTTTTTTTTTGAGTAGGGGCAGGGATGAAAGGGGGATACCAGGTGAAGAAGGATTTTAGAAAAAGCTGCAAAGAATACAACTGAGGACAGTAGAGTCAAGAGGCCAGAAGCAGGGCACTATAGGCCTGATGCTGAGAAATAACAAGAATCTGCAGCTGAGGGCAGATTTCTGTGATATACAGAACTGCCCAAGCACTCTCAGAAAGTCCTGTCTAAGCATGCACTGGGTGCTCGGCACCTCTCAGGATCAGGCCTCATCTTTGCATCTCAAAAACTTTCATTAGTGTTTGGGACATGAGGGAATAGGAACTCTTGCCAGTCACTGCTTTTTCATCTCCTAAGTTCAGTCATTTCATTTTAAATGTTTCTTTCATATGCAGTTAAGAAAAAATTGAGCGATTTAACCTGGTTTTCCTATATCATGCGCATGTAAAGTCACTGCCAGCTGAAAAACCTTTTCCTTTTATTAATCGCAAGCCAGCTGTCAGCAAGAAGCACTTGTTCTCTACAGGAATTCTGAAACATAACTGCTGTAATTAATTAGAAGAAAAGATTAATCTTTACAGCAGTGGTTACTCCTCTTTCTCCTTTCTCTTCCCTTCCCCTCCACCCCTTTTACAGATGCTGTATTGCCAACTCCAGGCATTCAAAAATCAGGCATCAGGCCCCACAAAATTGTAAGATTGTTTTAAGAATCATGAGGTTTTCAAAAATAATACACATTTTTATTATTAATTTGCTTTCTGGGTTTTGGTTCGCATTTTCAAGCTTTTCTCCACAATCATGAGGCCTAGAAACTTTTATTTTCCTAAAAATTAAAGCTGAGGTTATTGCAAATTGAAATTACTCCATGAGCTGGGGTTTGAAGAAGAATACCAAATATCTGAAAAGTGGTGATAAATTTGCAAGAGTTGGCAACACTGTATATAGTAGAGAACGGAGGTTGAAACCATCAACATTAAGTATTACAGAAAGTGGATGTCCTACAAAATGGCAAACTGAGTTTCAGATCCTGAGTACAGTTGCAGGCCCTGAGTCTGTAGAGAGGCTGAAACAATAGCTCAGAGAGGTGTGAACTACCCTGTACAATGGGATGTTAACTTCTAGACCTTCTATTCTGGGGAACCCCTCCACTACCACCTCTCAAAGAGGGAATTGTGTGAGACAAGTGCAATGGGCTAGCTCACCCACATACCCACAATGATACACCAAGGTTACTGGGGTAAATACTGTGGGAGTTCCCCTGCTTCTTAAGAAGTCTGTGTTGCCCCTGCTGCTCTCAAAAGAAGTGGTGCTTCTACTGCTGCTGCAGTCGCAGACGGAGGGAAAGGCTCAAGTTGCTGCCTCTGTACCTATGGGAAGGGAGGGGCCCATCGGCTACTGCCACTCCAGCAAGGGGAGAGGTCACAATGTAGGATCAGTGCTGTGAGGGTGAAATCACAAACTGGCCCCTATGTCAAGGTGAGCCTAGAGCCACAGATTGCCTTAATCTGTCTCCATACAGATAGGAGACTTGTTCCTGAAAAAGCTGAGAGACTTTCGAGCTGGACACAAAGTACAGCATTGGTCTTTCTCTACAATGGACCTAATCTGAACCCAAACCTGGGATAAACATCAGTTCCAAATTTTGATTTGATCTTTGCAGTTTGGTTCCAATCTCTAATCCTAAAATCCTTTAAAAGTGATTTTAGGATTTTAAAATGATACACACAAATTATTATTAGGAATTAATATCTGATGGCAAAAGTTTGTTACACTTTGCAGATGGCACAGTCATTGCCCCGAAGAGTTTACAGTCTGAGGTCCCAACCCTGCAAAGACTTACACATGAAGGCTTACAAATGCTTACCTTTTCTCCATTTGGACTGATATGCTTACCTTTTGAAGTCAATAGGGCTAACCATATAGGTCTTTGCCTAAAACCTCAATCCTGACTCACACAGGATCCAATTGCAGGATTAGAGATTACATTTTAGAGCTGGTCAAAACAAAAACAAACAAAAAAGCAACAACAACAAAACGAGGGGGGATTTGGGATTTCATCCTCCTCCTGTCAACATTTGAAATTATTCCTACTACACCCCAGCCCCATGGGACATCAAGGAAGTGTCCATAAAGTTGGTCTCCATGAAACATGGGTGTGCCTGTCACTTGACAAAGAATCACAGAAAGAGTAACTTTATTCTAAGACTAAATAAGGAATTATGGTCCTGATTAATAGATTATAAACCCAGAAGGGGGCTCTGTGGTGTCATCTGAGCTCCTGTAATAACACAGGGCATAAGATTTCCCTTTATTTCTGTTTGAACTAGTGCATATCTTTTAGAAAAAACATCCAATCTTGATTTTAAAATTGCTAGCGATGGAGAATCCAGCAGAACCCTTGAACAGTTATTCTAATGGTTAATTACCCTCACTGTTAAAAATTTGCATTTATTTCCCTTCTGAATTTATCTAGCTTCAACCTCCAGCCATTGGACTGTGTTAGATCTTTCTCTGCAAGACTGAAGAGCCCATTATTAAATATTCGTTCCCCATATAGGTAATTATAGACTGATCAAGTCGCAAAGTCACTTAACCATGTACCTAACATGAAGCATGTGAGTAATCCTATTGAAGTCAAAGGGGTTTGAAGTCAATGGAACTACTCATATACCTAACTTAGGCCCATGCTTAGGTAGATAAGGTAAACTCTGCTATCCCTAAAGATACTCCAGCTTTCTCACTTCTAACCAGAACCTATCCCAGCACCCAGGGCTGGCTCCAGACCCCAGCGCGCCAAGCGCGTGCTTGGGGCGGCGTCCCGCGGGAGGGCGGCAGGCGGCTCCGGTGGACCTCCCGCAGGCATGCCTGCGGAGGGTCCGCTGGTCCCGCAGCTCCGATGGACCTCCCGCAGACGTGCCTGCGGAGGGTCCGCTGGTCCCGTGGCTCCGGTGGAGCATCCGCAGGCATGCCTGCGGGAGGCCCACCAGAGCCGCGGGACCAGCAGACCCTCCGCAGGCACGTCTGCAGGAGGTCCACTGGAGCCGCGGGACCGGCGACCACCAGAGCGCCCCCTGCGGCGTGCCGCCCTGCTTGGGGCGGCGCAAATCCTAGAGCTGCCCCTGCCAGCACCGTCCCCAATCCCCTTGCCTAACTTCTTGCTATACATTTAAAAGAAACAAACAAATAAAAAGCCCCATTGAAAATCTGTATGTTTTAAGGCAGGCAATTACAGTTTAAACCATAGTTGCTCATATTAATCGTAGTTTACATTACTGGTGGTGCTAATAAAGTACAGCTGGAAATTAATGATATAATTGCAGAGTTGTATATAGACTCAGCATATAATTATATGCTTATAAGTGTCATTCATATTTGGTGCGATTTTATTCTTTGATATATATATGTATATATATACACATGTATATCACACACACACACACACACACACACACACACATATATGGGTGTTGTACTATGGTGCAGTTAGTACATTTTATTAAAAATTTTCCCATCACAAGGTGTGCTGGACTTGATAGTAAATTCCAGCCATCTGACAGCCAGGTCACCCCCGCTACATAACTCTCATACGATTATCATAATATAAATGTAGCACACTATACAAAAATCCTCACAGTAAGTTGCTACTGTTACCAGTGGTAAGATTCAGATGCAGACAATTAATTCCAAGTGAGCTATCATTGAAGCAAAAGGCTGCCAGTGAGTTTGTAAAAAAGAGGTAATCACTCTCCCTCACACACCTGCGCCCATATGCTTTAAACTATTGCCTGCACGATGCACATTTTTGAGCGACATCTGTTCTATAAATTATAGGCATTGCATGGCCTCCTTCAACAACTTCTGACCTTTGGTTCTGACTTCAAAATGCAGGGACAGATGATAGATCAGAATACAGGAGTCAAAAACTGATGTGAAAACTTAGGTCATTTTTCTCTCCTCTTGCATATGCAGTCTGATTTTCTAATGCTTCTAAAAGAGTGGGCCAATGTGTGATGTTCTCTCTCTCTGTATGAGAAGGTGGTTACTGGACGATATTGGTTTTGTGCTTTTGGGAAGAAGGGCGGGGACAAAACCAGGATTGTTTCTAAGCATCACTGTCAGTGATAAACATCCCCCACTTAACTAGAATGTAAAGCTGGTGTCTCTTAGGACTGACAGCATCAGTATGGTAAATACACATTTCATTACTTCTGGTCAGCTACCTTCAGAATTTAATTTGCTGGTGTCGCAGCTGGAGTGGCTGTTTTATGCCTGTGGGGAAATTTGGCAGGACTTGTGCATTCTGAACCAAATGATTAGCTCCAACTTCCTTCTGAGTTTATTATCACAAGCGTGTGCTGCACTAAAGGACTTAGAAAAAGGGGGAAGTGAATCCTGCACTGTGGTGTCTGCTTGCAGTCCCTTTCAGCACAGGGATAAGTCATGACAATGGAATTTCCAACCAACAACCAGTTCCCAATTAAAAAAAGCAAGAAAATATAATGACATCACACAAACGGCTATTCAAAGAGTAAAGGGGAAATAAATGGCATGCAGCAGAGCTCATAGCTCTATATTCTGGAAGTCTATGTTCTCCTTTTAGATTCCTATATGCCCAATATCACTTTTTGAATCTAAGGCCAGCCTAGGATCTACCATGCCCCTTCCCTGAGGCCCCACCCCTTCCCCAAAGCCCCACCCCACTCATTCCACCCCCCCCCTCCCCTGTCACTCACTCACTCTCCCCCAATCTCACTCACTTTCACCAGGCTGGGGCAGGGGGTTGGGGTTCAGGAGGTGGTTCGGGGTAAAAGCTTTAGGAGGGGGTACAGGGTCCTGGCTCTGGGAAGGGGGTCAGGGCTGGGGCAGAGGGGGTTGAGGTGCCGGAGGGGGTTTGGATTGCTGGCTCTGGGAGGGGGTCAGGGCTGGGGCAGAGGGAATTGGGGTACAGGAGGGGGTACAGGGTGCTGGCTCTAGGAGGGGGCCAGGGCTGGGGGTTGGGGTGCGGCCTCCTGCCGAGCAGCACTTACCTCCAGTGGCTCCCAGTCGGCAGCGGGTGCAACGAGGCTAAGGCAGGCCCCCTACCTATCCCGGCCCCATGCCGCTCCCGGAAGGGGCTAACACGCCCTTGCAGCCCTTGGGGGCACAGCGGGGGGCACATGGGTCTGCGCGCCACCCCTCTCTGCAAGCACCACCCCTGCAGCTCTCCCAGCCAATGGGAGCTGTGGGAGCAGTGCTTGCAGGCAGGAGCAGTGCACAGAGGGAGACCCCTGCCCCCCACCCAGGGGGCTGTGCTGGCCGCTTTCGGGAGCAGTATGGGGCCAGGGTGAGCAAGGAGTCTACCTTAGCGGCAGCCACACTGCACCACTGGAGATCGCAATCGACTGGGAGATCCTCTAGGATCGACCAGTCGGTGACCACTGTCCTATGACAATATAAGCTTTACATATGGGGTAACAGGGTTACAGAGAGGTCAGAGATTGAAAAAGGCCACTGATTTTGCTCTCCTTAGTCTTTGGGTATCCAACCTATGACATGTTGGGCTGGATTTTCAGAAGTGCTGATCAGCCAAATGTTCCATTAACTTCAGATGGAGATGTGGGTATGCAGCAGTTCTGAAAAATCAGGCCCAAGGTGTCTCATGTTGGACAACTGAAAACTGGGGCAGCCAAAATGAGTGGCCAATTTTGAAAATATTGGCTTAAGTGACTTATATTCATAGATTTTTTTAAGGCCAAAAGGGAATCCCTATGATCAGCTAGTATGCCCTTCTGTCAACAGAAGAGGGTTTAGAACAAACTGATAAATTAAATAGTAATAAGTCACCAGGACGAGATGGTATTCATCCAATAGTTCTGAAGGAACTCAAATGTGAAATTGCAGAACTATTCACTGTAATAACATCTGAAAACAGCCTCTGTGCCAGATGACTGGAAAGTAACAAATGTAACATTGATTTTGGAAAAGGGCTCCAGAGGAGATCCTCGCAGTTAGAGGCCGGTCAACCTAACTTCAGTACTGGGCAAATTGGTAGAAACTATAGTAAAGAACAGAATTATCAGACACATAGATGAACATAATTTATTGGGGAAGCAGTCAACATGGCATTTGTAAAGGGAAATCATGCCTCACAAATCAATTAAAATTCTTTGAGGGAGTCAAAAAAGCATGTGGATAAGGGTGATCCAGTCAATATAGCATGCTTAGAATTTCAAAGGTCCCACACCAAAGGCTCTTAAGCAGACTAAGCAGCCGTGGGATAAGAGGGAAGGTCCTCTTATGGACAAGTAACAAAGGGCAGGAATAATGGTCAGTTTTCACAATGGAAGGAGATGAAAAGTAGGGTCTCCAAGGATCTCTACTAGGACCAGTGCTGTTCAATATATTAATGATCTGGAAAAGGGAATGAACAGTGAAACAGCAGAGCTTGCAGACAATACCAAATTATTCAAGATAGTTAAATCCAAATCAGACTAAAAGGAATTACAGAGGGATCTCAAAAAACTGGATGACTGGGCAACAAAATGGCAAATGAAATTCAACACTGATAAGTGCAAAGTAATGCACATTGGAAAAAATACTCTCAACTACATATACAATGGCAGCTTCTAAATTAGCTGTTACCACCCAAGAGAGGTCTTGGAGTCACCCTGGATAGTTCTCTGAAAACTTCCACGCTATGTGCAGCACCAGTCAAAAAAGTGAACAGTATGTTAGGAACTATTAGGAAAGTGATTTAAAATAAGACAGAAAGTATCATAGTGCCACTATATAAATCTAAGGTGCATGACACCTTGAATACTGTTTCCAGTTCTGGTCACCCCATCTCAAAAAACGATATTGTGGAACTGGAAAAGGTTCAGAGAAGGGCAACAAAGATAATCAAGGGTATGGAACAGCTTCTGTACAAGAAGAGTCTAAAACGATGAGGGTTGTTCAGCTCAGAAAAGAGACAACTAAGGAGGGGGATATGATAGAGATCTATAAAATTATGAATGGTGGGGGAAAAGTGAAGAGAGAAATGTTATTTACCCCCTCACGCAATCCAAACAGCTTGATGAAATTAACAGGCCGCAGGTTTAATACACACAAGAGGAAGTACTTTTTCCACACAGCACACCTATGGAACTTGTTGTAAGTGGATGTTGTGACAGCCAAGAAGCATAGCTTCTTCTTCAGGAGCAGAGGAATGAGAAATATAATGTAAGGGCCGGATCAGATGATGAACAGTCACATAAAAAAGAATCTGGCACATCAGAAAAAGGCAGGCTAATAAACAGGAACAAGTTTTTAAAGTGCTTGTACACAAATGCCAGAAGTCTAAATAATAAGATGGGTGAACTAGAGTGCCTTGTGATAAAGGAGGATATTGATATAATAGGCATCACAGAAACCTGGTGGACTGAGAGCAATCAATGGGACACAATCATTCCGGGGTACAAAATATATCGGAAGGACAGAACAGGCCGTGCAGGGGGAGGAGTGGCACTATATGTTAAAGAAAGTGTAGATTCAAATGAAGTAAAAATCTTAAGCGAATCCACAGGTTCCACAGAGTCTCTATGGATAGAAATTTCATGCTCTAGTAAAAATATAACATTAGGGATCTATTATCGACCACCTGACCAGGATAGTAATAGTGATGATGAAATGCTAAGGGAAATTAGAGAGGCTATCAAAATTAAGAACCCAATAATAGTGGGGGATTTCAATTATCCCCATATTGACTGGGAACATTTCACTTCAGGACGAAATGCAGAGATAAAATTTCTCGATACTTTAAATGACTGCTTCATGGAGCAGCTGGTCCGGGAACCCACAAGGGGCGAGGCGACTCTAGATTTAATCCTGAGTGGAGCGCAGGAGCTGGTCCAAGAGGTAACTATAGCAGGACCGCTTGGAAATAGTGACCATAATACAATAGCATTCAACATCCCTGTGGTGGGAAGAACATCCCAACTGCCCAACACTGTGGCCTTTAATTTCAAAGGGGAACTATACAAAAATGAGGGGGTTAGTTAGACAAAAGTTAAAAGGTACATTGACTAAAGTGAAATCCCTGCAAGTTGCGTGGGCCCTTTTTAAAGACACCATAATAGAGGCCCAACTTCAATGTATACCCCAAATTAAGAAAAACTGTAAGAGAACTAAAAAAGAGCCACCGTGGCTTAACCACCATGTAAAAGAAGCAGTGAAAGATAAAAAGACTTCCTTTAAAAAGTGGAAGTCAAATCCTAGTGAGGCAAATAGAAAGGAGCACAAACGCTGCCAACTTAAGTGCAAAAGTGTAATAAGAAAAGCCAAAGAGGAGTTTGAAGAACGGCTAGCCAAAAACTCCAAAGGGAATAACAAAATGTTTTTTAAGTACATCAGAAGCAGGAAGCCTGCTAAACAACCAGTGGGGCCCCTTGACGATGAAAATACAAAAGGAGCGCTTAAAGATGATAAAGTCATTGCGGAGAAACTAAATGGATTCTTTGCTTCAGTCTTCACGGCTGAGGATGTTAGGGAGATTCCCAAACCTGAGCTGGCTTTTGTAGGTGACAAATCTGAGGAACTGTCACAGATTCAAGTATCAGTAGAGGAGGTTTTGGAATTAATTGATAAACTCAACATTAACAAGTCACCGGGACCAGATGGCATTCACCCAAGAGTTCTGAAAGAACTCAAATGTGAAGTTGCGGAACTATTAACTAAGGTTTGTAACCTGTCGTTTAAATCGGCTTCGGTACCCAATGACTGGAAGGTAGCTAATGTAACGCCAATATTTAAAAAGGGCTCTAGGGGTGATCCCGGCAATGACAGACCGGTAAGTCTAACGTCGGTACCGGGCAAATTAGTTGAAACAATAGTAAAGAATAAAATTGTCAGACACATAGAAAAACATAAACTCTTGAACAATAGTCAACATGGTTTCTGTAAAGGGAAATCGTGTCTTACTAATCTATTAGAGTTCTTTGAAGTCAACAAACATGTGGACAAGGGGATCCGGTGGACATAGTGTACTTAGATTTCCAGAAAGCCTTTGACAAGGTCCTCACCAAAGGCTCTTACGTAAATTAAGCGGTCATGGGATAAAAGGAAAGGTCCTTTCATGGATTGAGAACTGGTTAAAGGACAGGGAACAAAGGGTAGGAATTAATGGTAAATTCTCAGAATGGAGAGGGTAACTAGTGGTGTTCCCAAGGGTCAGTCCTAGGACCAATCCTATTCAATTTATTCATAAATGATCTGGAGAAAGGTAAACAGTGAGGTGGCAAAGTTTGCAGATGATACTAAACTACTCAAGATAGTTAAGACCAAAGCAGATTGTGAAGAACTTCAAAAGATCTCACAAAACTAAGTGATTGGGCAACAAAATGGCAAATGAAATTTAATGTGGATAAATGTAAAGTAATGCACATTGGAAAAAATAACCCCAACTATACATACAACATGATGGGGGCTCATTTAGCTACAACGAGTCAGGAAAAGATCTTGGAGTTATCGTGGATAGTTCTCTGAAGATGTCCACGCAGTGTGCAGAGGCGGTCAAAAAAGCAAACAGGATGTTAGGAATCATTAAAAAGGGGATAGAGAATAAGACTGAGAATATATTATTGCCCTTATATAAATCCATGGTACGCCCACACCTCGAATACTGTGTACAGATGTGGTCTCCTCACCTCAAAAAGATATTCTAGCACTAGAAAGGTTCAGAAAGAGCAACTAAAATGATTAGGGGTTTAGAGAAGGTCCCATATGAGGAAAGATTAAAGAGGCTAGGACTCTTCAGTTTGGAAAAAAGAAGACTAAGGGGGGACATGATAGAGGTATATAAAATCATGAGTGATGTTGAGAAAGTGGATAAGGAAAAGTTATTTACTTATTCCCATAATACAAGAACTAGGGGTCACCAAATGAAATTAATAGGCAGCAGGTTTAAAACAAATAAAAGGAAGTTCTTCTTCACGCAGCGCACAGTCAACTTGTGGAACTCCTTACCTGAGGAGGTTGTGAAGGCTAGGACTACAACAATGTTTAAAAGGGGACTGGATAAATTCATGGTGGCTAAGTCCATAAATGGCTATTAGCCAGGATGGGTAAGAATGGTGTCCCTAGCCTCTGTTCGTCAGAGGATGGAGATGGATGGCAGGAGAGAGATCATTTGATCATTGCCTGTTAGGTTCACTCCCTCAGGGGCACCTGGCATTGGCCACTGTCGGTAGACAGATACTGGGCTAGATGGACCTTTGGTCTGACCCGGTACGGCCTTTCTTATGTTCTTATGTTCTTATAACTGGATTCAAAAAAAGAACTGGAACTGAAACTGCCCGAGCCCTGGGGCTGAAGCCGGGGCTGGGGCTGAAGCCACCGGAACCCTACCCCACTGCCAGCTTCAGCGCTATCCCCAGTGACATGGCTTTGGTGGCTTCAGCCCTCTACCTTTTCAATTCTTAGTAGGGGGCAGGGGTGGGACTAGTGGGGGCTTTCAGGAGCTATAGCCACGCCCTCTGCAACAAACCTTCCCAGTGCAAAAGTCAAACCTTACTCAGATGTAAGGGTTGCATAGTATAGCACATCCCCCACCCACAATTTTCTGTCTAGCCCCCTGACTGAGAAGAGACTGGTGCCACCCCTGGTACAGGGGGGGGATCATAATTTTCTTTTAGCCCAAAGGGGGTTGCCAGCAGAAAAAGCTTGAGAAACACTGACAGAGGTTTCATCCTCTGAGGGCCACAAACAGATGTGAAGGAGTCACACCAGAGTCCCCTTTTATGGCTAGATGGAAGAGGAGGTCAGTGGTCATGAAGCTTTCCATCTATTGTAACATGGGATTTCAGTTCGAAAGAGGTGGAGCAGCACTGCTTCAGGCACATTACTTGTATTTTGAAGTTTCAAACATTTCTTAAATATTCCCCTCAGGAAACTTTCTGGCCCCTGTACCACCTCTATTGCAGTCACTTGACACGCTCCACCACATTCCCACCTCTACTTCACTCATTTTTCCACTCCCTCAGAAGCCAAACTGGGAAAACACACAGGTTCTTCAGAACATTCCATGTGGCACCAAATAGTTCCAGAGCCACCAAACCCCACACTGGGAGCGTTTTTTGTCTGCCCCTTTGCTCTTACAGCGGGAAGTGTTAGCAAAAATGCCTCAAATGATCACAACTGTTACTATGGTATGGCACAAGGACAGAGGCAGTTGCAAAGGTAGGCATGACCCAGACCATGTCAGGGAAAAGATCCCCCTCCAGGTTCTAGACCAGGACTTTGAATCAACCAAAGTAGACAGGCCTGAAAGTTGCTAACTTCTCCTTTTGGAGAGGATTCTATTTGCCTGATAGACAATAAACAACCCCATTTATGGAAGATGCAAAATGTCAAGACTCCCCTTGGAATTTTTTCCTTGACAGATTATTACAGTCTATTACAGCAGCAAAGAATCCTGTGGCACCTTATAGACTAACAGACGTTTTGCAGCATGAGTTTTCGTGGGTGAATACCCACTTCTTCGGATGCAAGTACCCGGAAGTGGGTATTCACCCACGAAAGCTCATGCTGCAAAACGTCTGTTAGTCTATAAGGTGCCACACAATTCTTTGCTGCTTTTACAGATCCAGACTAACACGGCTACCCCTCTGATACTTGACAGTCTATTACGGATTGTCAGTTGAGTAGGCAGAGACACCGTGTGAGCCTTGGAAGAATCCATCCTGGTCATTACATGTTGTCCAATGCACTCTAGGACAGGACACAGTTTTGAAGAGTGTCAACCACAAGAAGACAGGAATTGTCTGAGGTGGTCACAAAGGATTGACACAGGAATAATAGGATGGGATTTGGTAAACCAAGAAGGCCTTGCCATCGGTGCTTTCACTTTGAGCACCAGTTCTTCACAGGTTATAAACAGATACTAATTAAACAAATACTCTGTAGAAATGGAATCCCCTTGCCATAAAGATTTTTCATGCAAAAAGGATTATTTTAAGGAGTGAAAATACAACAAGAACATTGACTCTCAATAATTTATGATGTTTTATTTAGGTTAACACATCATTTCTGGCATTCTGCTCTATTAACAGTGTCCTCGGCACTCACACTGTTTTGGATCTTGAGAAACCAGTAATAACAAGCTGGTAATTGTATTGTATAAATAAGGTTAAAAAATTCTTTGTTCTGGGGGACAGCATTAAAGAGACAGCATCCCCTTTTCCTCTCCCTGCACCAACTGAGGCAGAAATGTTTGTTTTTTAAGCAAATGTCAATGTTTTCTCTATGGAGCGTGATGTTTTGCTGCTATTTGCTAAAGCCGTCTGCTGGGTTTTAGATCTATTACTACAGACTGTTCACCCTTTTACTCAGGGCTTAAATTCTTATGGAGTATTTCCTGAAGCCCCCCACCTCCCGCACCAACATGCTATAAGAACTCCAAGAGGGTTGAAAATATTTACCAGATCTCTGCTCCAGACAGCTCCAGCTGAATTTAAGCCCTGCTTTTACTATAATTTTAATTGAATCAAAATAGGTGAGAATGGAAGTGTTTAGATTCAGTTAAGATGATGATACTTAAAAAAAGGTAACACCTAGTAAAAACACCAAATATTTAACTCCTCCCGCCGCCCTCCGGCAAAAAAGAAAAAAAAATTGTGATGGGCACAAACCAAACCTAGGGATCCAAAGAGCAGGAACTTTGAGGAAGTTCAAATCTAGAGGAGAACTTATGAATGGCATCTCTCTCTATTCTAGGGCCAATTCACATACACACCTCCTCAGGAAGTTCAGATCCAGGCTTCAATCTATCTTTAATCCAAACAATTCTTTGAACTTCTCTCTGTAAATAAAACCATGACAGAAAGAGCACCTGCTCTGAAAGACGATACTAAACTGTACTCCAATCCCATCTACCAGCACAAATATATAGCTCTGAGTTATTTATGGAGCATGTGTAATTAAAATTTAGCTGATCCCTAGTGGACATACACACCATAGATTTGAGATGAACTACGTTTTAATTAAAACAGCTCTTCCCACATGATCTGTTATCAGAATAATAGAAAACATGATCTGGCATGGGAAAGACCTATTACATCATCTAGTCAAATCCCCCTGCCAGTGCTTGAGTGGTCCCTACAGTGCCTTTCTCCAATCTAGTTGCTTTCCCTGCCTTTGGGAAGGCACAGAGTGCCAATTCCCACTTGCACAAGTATAAAATGATCAGGGTTGCACGTAGTCCAGATAGGAGGATGAAAAGTTCACATTAGATGGCTCTTAAGTTCTGAAAAAAAACCCAACATCTAGGCACCATAGAGGTGACGATACAACATTTACTTGCATATGTATAATACTGCTTTGCACGTGCACAACCCCTTTGCATCTGAGGATGTTGAAGAGTATTTCAACAAATGATACATTCTAACAATACTGCTACGAGGAAGCTATTATATTCACTTTGCATCTGGGGAAACTGAGGCCCAAAGAGGTTGTATGCAGTGTAGTTGTAGCTGTGTGGGTCCCAGGATATTAGTGGGGATAAGGTGGGTGAGGTAATATCTTTTGTTGGGCCAACTTCTGTGGGTGAGAGAGAAGTTTTCGAGTCACACAGAGCTCTTCTGGCTTGAAAGCTTGTCTCTCTCACCCACAGAAGTTGGCCCAATGAAAGATATTACCTCACCCACCTTGTCTCACTCAAAGAGATTATTAGATCTGTCTGGAATCATAAAGCAAGTCAGTGGGTGAACTAAGGAGAGAAGCCAGGGGTTCGAATATTCTATAATTCTGATCATAATGTGCCAGATTTTAAAGGCCATCAGGCATTATGTCTTATAATGCCTCGGATTTCTTTAGTGTCTTTCATCCAAGGAGCTTGAAGCACTTTAAAAACAGTAATGAATTAAGCTTTAAAACATGCTTGAAACATAAGTAAATTATATCCTCAGTTTAAAAATGCGTTAATATATTTACTTACTCAATACAATCCACATTTTAAAACCTCCCTCTGTACATAGTTACTCCAGCTAGTTAAAATTTCTGGAATTTTTAAACTGATTACATTTCAAAATTAAAAACAAAATTGGGAAAAAATGCCAATTATTTTCCCTTGGCTTACTGACCAACTCTAGAGCTGATAAAACTGTTTCAGATTTTTGACATTTAAAATCTGAAAATATTGAAAAAGGCAAAACAAAATGTTCACCCATTTCCCCCTTCTTTTCAACCCATTTAGCTATTTATCCTGCTGTGCTGCTAAGGGAAGTAATAATTATTAATTTTAAAAATAGATTTTAAAATATTAGATGATAAAGAAAAGTCAACCACAAAATAAACTTACTGTTTCAATGCTGCTTATTGTACCCACAGACTTCAGCCTAATGTATGTGACATGCTGGCAGACCAAGTGCCAACTCTTGCCAAGGCTTTAGGTTTCAGCTGAGCACTGACAAATTCATTGCTGGAAACCAGTCTGTTACACCGTGTTTAATCATACTAACACACAGATGAAAGTCCAATATCCATTTTAGTCTTTATGAAATGCTTGTAAGTTGCTGCATGCATTAATCTCACTCATAATATCTTTATCACATGCTATAAGGCAATATTTAAGATTTTGCTTTGGAACTGTAAAATATGTTTGCTCTGAAGCTGTAACTCAGACAGGAGAGATCGTCTCCTGCCCATCAAGGAGGACAATCAAAACTAAACAGGCTATTGTGAGACATCACAATACACAAAGACTTTGTTTTTTGCCCCTTTACACCATGAAGAGGCTACATGCTAAAGGGCTCATCCCAACAGCTTGAATTCTGGAAGAAGGAAATAAAAATAGCTGACAAGAAAATGTTTCATCTTTTTGCTGTTTGCTCCGGCCCTGTGAGAGTCCAATGAAACCGAAGCAGAGATTCCCAGGTCAGCCTGGGTTAGCCCTTAAAGACTTTCAGAGCGGACAGATTACTACAACTCTATCACCTTTTAAAATCACAGATTGTATCTTTTGTGTGTATATATTTGTCTGCTTTAGCCTTATAACAACTCTCTCATGTCTTAGTTAATAAATCCTTAGTTTATTACAGGATTGGCTACAAGCATTGTCTTTGGTGACTGATCTAAGGTACAAACTGACCTGGGATAAGTGAATGGTCTCTTGGGACTGGAAACAATCTGAATATTTGGTGATCTTTGGTGTACAGTAACCAACTATCAGTAACTCCAGCTTGCCTTGGTGCCAAGACAGTCTGGAATGCCGAAGGGGACTGTCCGAGACTCCATGGTAAGACTGTTATAGTGCTTTAGGAGTTCACATTTGTCACTGGGTTGGCAAAATCTAATTATAGATAATGCTATGTTTTAGTAATGGGTATTTTTAGTAAAAGTCATGGACAGGTCACGGGCAGTAAACAAAAATTCACGCCCAGGACCTGGACATGACTTTTACTATATACTCCTAACTACAACTTGGGCAGGGGGGCCAGGGGTGCTCTGGAGGAAGAGAGGGAGAACAGTCCGGGGACACCATGGGTGCTGGGGGTGGTGGCTCAGGACCCCGCTGGTGATGGAGGGGGGCGGTTGGTGGAGTTAGCAGGGGCTCCCTACCCAGCTCCACATGTTTCTGCAGCTCCTAGGCGGTAGAGGGGCCAGGGGGCTCCACAGGCTGCTCCCACCACAGCTCCCATTGGCCAGGAACTGCAGCCAATGGGAGCTGCAAGGCCAGAGCCTGTGGGCCCAGACACCATGTAGAGCCCCTTGGCCCCTCTGACTAGGAGCTGCAGGGCCATGCCAGTGGGAGCGGGGGAGCCCCCCCACCCTGAGATGAGCACCCCCCGTGTTGCATCGCAGGCGTATATGAACAAAGCTCTTCAGTCAGTTTGATTGGCAGCAAAAGTCATTTATTTCTCTCCAGCATACATCTTTATACTCTTGAAGCAGGCAAGCAAGCAGTTGCTAATTGGTTAACAAAATTAACACAGCCGGAGCTGTGACTTCATAGAACTAGCCAAGGCCAACTTCTCAAAACAAAGCTCAAAGCCTAATTAACCCATCCTAAAAACCTAAACATCTTAGCTTCCCACACTACCAACTGCCAAGCTAGCAAAATATTCCCAACACCTCCCCCCTCTACCCAAAATCAAAAAGGAGGGAAAGAAAAAAGGAATAAAAACATAAGCAAAACATTTCCAACTTATTACAGCATAACACCACAATCTATCACAAGCCAAAATTAAAACTTTATAAAGCCAACCTATATAACCATGCAATTCTTAACATAACCCCAACAACACCAAACAAAAACAAAGCACAACAAATAAATGGTGTAAATTCTACAGGATTCCCCCCTTCTCTATAGCACACCAACTTGTGGCAAACTTCTATTACCAAATCATCCCTCAGATGTCAGGCGATCAAACTGACACTGAGGGAGGGGGGGGGTCCTAGAAAAACACAACATAAACCACATAAAACGCAAAAAACAATTCTGGCCAGAAACACAAACAAATAAACACCACAAAACAAACATAAAACACATAACATAAATTTAACTCTGTAAACAAATGCATGGTATATCAAGTACTAAGCAGCTAACATCCATATTCCTCAATTATCTAAAATACAAAAACAAATATACCCCTACTGGGCAATCAATCATTACTTAAAATACACAAATACCCTTATTAATTTCAGACAAAACAGGGGAATCACTTCATCAAGTAAATCATTTACAGGAATACAATTGCATCTTGGCTTACTTCTAAATTCAAAGCTATTAACAGCTTAAAATTTTTTTTTTTACTTTTAACTTCTACTTTTAAACACAAACAAAAAACA
Source organism: Mauremys reevesii (assembly GCF_016161935.1). Lineage (NCBI taxonomy): Eukaryota > Metazoa > Chordata > Testudines > Geoemydidae > Mauremys > Mauremys reevesii. The sequence goes on from NC_052623.1 coordinate 247,224,492, forward strand.
TCACCACTTATATGCCCTTAAGCCTAATACAATTTCAATTACATAGCACTATATACATTCTTCAGCTAATACAACAAAATTATTTATAACCAAACAATTACAAACTAATAACTTTACCTAAATTTATTTACAAACATTTCAAAAACACCAAAACTTTACTCTTTAGCAACTTTGCAAAATTCAACTGCTGTTCCCTCTAGCAATCACAGAGTTAACTTTTACTCTGCCTAACATTACTCGCTTGTAGTTAATTACCTTCTCTATCAACTACACCCTCAAGGTTATCAACCAGTTTTCCAAGCTTCTTGTCTGTTGCCCGCCGCCTGGGCCCGATCCTTTTTTCCTCTTCAAGTTCTCTATCTATCGCGTGCCTGCCTGGGCCCGATCCAAAGCACTTTACATAAAGGTATTTTGGGTCACATAAATTCAAAGCCATTCTCCCAAATTACCTAAATTTATGCCTAAATAACACCATAAACTCCCCCCCCTTTGAGAATACTCAACAAACCTTTTGGCTGAGTTTTCTCAAACTTTAGAAACAAAAAACAAATAGGCTCTAAAAAACAGGTGTTAGTAATGGGGGGGGGGGTAATATCATTTACAATCCAATTAGGGAGGGCAATACATGCTAAAAAAAATTCCACAACACAGGGCGCAGCCTGTAAAATAAATCCCAAAATCCAATCAATACCACATTTTTTAGCAGGAGTCCCAAATTTTTTCCTGCCAGTGTGCAATTCTTTGCTTCTTTACCAGGGTCAGTTCTCAATGCCCTTTTAGTCAGGAATTTCTAGACATTGGCAATATCAATGATGTGAGTGTTTTTTCTTCTGTTCCACCACCATCGTGGTTCAAGTTCTACGGGGGAAATTATCAGGACATCATCCTATACATTCAGACAAAGCAAAAATTATCTCAATCAATTAAATCATTCAGGGAGGATCAAACAAAAAGGATCCTGGCACAGCTAACAAGCAGTTGTCCTCCAGGGGCTCAGGGTGTGTACATCTTGTTGCTTTCTCAGTCATTCCATCCACCATTGCAGCAGTCATCTCTGATACTGACACTGTTGCAGTTTCTTCAGTCCTACTGTTTGCAGCCTCAAATCCCGAATGAGCAGTGGTAATATCTTGGACTAGTTCAGGAAATAGTTTTCCAGGCACTGCTTCTAAAGGCTTTAAAGTTTCAGCTGAGGTTTCCATAGATGTTACAGTTTCTGCAATGATTTGTTCTTCAATTGCTGCAGCTGTAACAGGCACAAATGTTTTTTGAGCCCCAGAGCTTTCAGTACTAAAAATGGGTGAGCCAGTATCTGCCAGCTGCACAGCTAAATTCTCTTGCTCCTCTTCATCTCCCTTTCCACACACAGGCAGTTCTTGAGGACACATGTTGCTCTGTAGAGGGGCCCCATTTACAACTGCCCCTGGGCATTCTGATACTAGGTTAGATGGCGCATCTCCTACATCATTCTGCATGGGGGCCTCAGCTGCAACCACTCCAGTGGGCGCTGATTCCAAGGTAAACACAGTATCTTCTACCTCTGTCGTCCCAGGTGCCTCAGTTACCCCACTCTGCATTGCATCCCCAATAAAAGCTTCCTGAGTGATCTGCTGCCCATCGGATCCCTGAAGCCGAACAGTTCGGATGGGCTTACGCGAAGTAATGTCCATAGCAAAGGCAATTTGGGGAGGGCCGGTGGATCCAAACCCTCGAGACCCGCGGTCAATCGGGGTCGATCGGGGCGCACATCCCTTGAAAGGTATTAACTGAGCAAGACGTGTACCAGCAGTTATAGTCACAGGGGGACAAAGGGCACGTACCATTATCCCAATATTCCCCGTATAATCGGCATCAATAAGGCCAGGCAAAACAAAAATACCTTGTTTTGATGTTGACGAGCGGCCAATCAAAAGGGCACTCAGGCCAAATCCTAATGGACCATCGGTGTTGGAAGGAAGAACTTGAACCTCGTCAGTCTCTAAAACTACATCTGTCGCTGTGGCCAAATCCACTCCGGCACTGCCACGGGTTGCTCCGGTGAGGTGTTCCAGGCAGCCGGGTTGGCGGGTGGAGGTACTTGTGTCGTAGCGCTCCTCCAAGGGGCGCTCCGTGATCCGTTTCCCGGCAGCGGTGTTCCATCCTTCTTGTAACGCGCCCAACAGTCGGCGGCGCGATGTCCAAACTTATCACATCGTGTGCAAGCGCCAGTTGCAGCTTCAGGTAACACATCAGAGGCCCGCTGCTCATTTTGCATAGGGCAGTCCCGCCGGAAATGCCCGGGTTTTCCGCAACCAAAACAGGGGCCGGCTGGCCGGGTAGGTTTTCTAGCCCCCCGCTGTCGCCCGAGCAGGGGTTGTAACGCCACGGCCAGTGCAGAGGCCTGTGCCTTAGCATGAATTGCTGCCTTATCCGTCTCCTCAAGCATAGCGGCCCTACCACATGCCTCAATCATTTCCATCAGGGTCGCAGTCTTGGGCAAGGTGGCTAATATACGGCGGCAAGTGGGATTTGCATTCTGGGTTGCAAGATCAAGTCCAACTGCAGTTCTGGCCTCTGGCGTCAGATTAGGAGATCTATCAATAGCCTCTCGAAGGCGATCCAAAAAGGTGGAATACGGTTCCGATGGGCCTTGTGTAATTTTAGCATAGGGAGGGGTCGGCTTCCCCATCTGGGGCACCGCTTTAAAGGCAGCCAAAGCCAGTTCCTGTGATTGCTGCAGGATCCGGGGATCGAGGCGGGCTTGCAAATGCGGGTCAACAAAGCGACCGGCTCCCAAAAACATATCAGCAGTGGCCACGCGCCGAGGATCATCATCCGGTAAATCCAAATTGCGGACAAGAGCCAAGTCAACTCTCTTAGCCCAATCATCTTTCCACAACAGTTTCTGTGTAGGTGTAAGAAGCATGTCAGCTAGCTTAATCGCATCGTACGGACACATTGCTTGGCCAGCAAATACCTGTTCAATGATAGACTGTACATACGGATTATCTAGTCCATAAGCCATGATCGATTTCTGTGCCTCACGGATCAACTTCCAGTCCAAAGGGGCCCACCGTCTATGATTAGGGTGTTGAGGGTCTGGCGTAATCACCGGAAAGGCCTCAGGTGTTAGACCTTCAAGGATGGCTTCTCTTAAAACCCCATGCCAGCGCTGTACCGGATCCGGAGGGTCCCCAGTTGGAGGGTCCCCGGGGCCAGGCGGGGCGGAAGGGCAAGTCGGATGAAAGCGCCGTGAAGATGCGACGCGATGATCCAGGTGGAGAACCGTGCAACTGGTCCAACTTGTCACACATATGCTGCAGCTGTCGACCCTGGCGCTCCATCTCCTTATAGAAGGCATCAGACTGAGTAAACTGAGTAAACGTAGTCAAATCGGGATATGGCTTTGATGGCACATGTTCCACCCGAGCCCCCTTCGTTCCCCCGCAATCGTGGCACCCCCAGGTCCCGTGGACACGGCATGGCTTTGGAGGGGGCGCATACGGCAAGGCTGTCTCCATAGGCTCGGGCGATCGGGGTAACGGGACCGTAGCAGGATCAATCATGTCGGGGCCAATAGCCACATTGGAGGTTAGTGGAGCCGTGGCATGGGCAACATCATCCATAGGGTAGGGGTTGGAAGCCAAAGGTATCACCGTGTCCTCACCACCGAAAAACTCTCTGGCTCCAACCGGCAACACAGAAGGCATTCTGGGCGTTGGGCGGCAAAGCTCAGAAAGGGCCGCCTGCACTCCTGCCTCGGCCGTGAGAGTTTCTACTATCTCCTTCGCCTTATTCCATACTGGACTCAGGGAGAAGGCCTCCTTATCGCCCTGAGCCACCGACTTCCAAAGCTCGGAGCCTAGCCGCTCCCAAACAGTTTTATCAAAAATTGTACTTGGTTGAACAGAAAGTCCCCTTCTCCGTCCCCACCGCAGCAGACGGGATAACGTATCAGAGGGGAGCTTCTCTCCCTGCCGCTCCGCGATGCGCATCAAATATTCATGCACCGTCCTTTCTTCCGCTGATGCAGCGGTTCCCATGTTAGCTGCTCACCTCTGGGCTGGGGTGTGCCTCCTTTCAGACGCCCTGCGGCTTGCCGCCGACACTGAGCTCAGGTGCGCCTCTTTTGGACGCCCTGCGGCTCCTAGCCGCTCAACACTGAACTCAGGTGCGCCCTTCTCTTCGGACGCCCTGCGGCCGCCGCTCGACACTGAGCTCAGGTGCGCCCCTCTTTTCGGACGCCCTGCGGCTCCTAGCCGCTCGACACTGAGACTCAGGTGCGCCTCCTTTTCTTCTTTTCAGTTCAGGCCACCAACACTGTCCTCATTCAATCACGTCGGGGTCACCATTTGTTGCATCGCAGGCGTATATGAACAAAGCTCTTCAGTCAGTTTGATTGGCAGCAAAAGTCATTTATTTCTCTCCAGCATACATCTTTATACTCTTGAAGCAGGCAAGCAAGCAGTTGCTAATTGGTTAACAAAATTAACACAGCCGGAGCTGTGACTTCATAGAACTAGCGAAGGCCAACTTCTCAAAACAAAGCTCAAAGCCTAATTAACCCATCCTAAAAACCTAAACATCTTAGCTTCCCACACTACCAACTGCCAAGCTAGCAAAATATTCCCAACACCCCCGCACCTCGCAACCCCCTGGCCCCTAGCCTGAGCTCCCTCTCACACACCCAAACTGCTGCTGCTGGCCACTGCAGAAGTCACGGAAAGTGACAGACTCTCAGCCTTAATTACAGAACATACGACTACTTTGGGCTCTCTGCTCTGCTTCTTGACAGTCTGCCCTGAAGGTGGGCACTCACTGTTGTGAGCCACTCCATACAGCGTGACAGTCTGTAGAGAGCTGTCCCACTTACTAGGCATGCCATATTATCATCTTACTTTTATGTGGTATTTTCTTCCCAAAGAAATTTAATTTTTCCAGTGCAAAACTGGAGGGAGAAAGGAAAAAAGGTGAAAGAAAGTGGGGAACATTCAAATTTTACACATTTTTAAAAATACTTTTTATATTTTTTCCTGCGCAAAAAATTAAAAATAAGAGCAAGTGCCCACCAAAACATTTTCCGAAACACTGTTTTTCTAAATAAATCATTGTTCAAACTTTTTCACTGAAAAACAAAAATCATGAAAAATTTCAGTTCAAACAAAAATTCTTTCATTTTGCTTAAAATGCATCATAAAACATTTATTTTGTTCAAGTGGCTCTAGTGGCTCTTCTTCTCAACAGGGCACAAAGATTGCTGACTCTAGAGAAGTCAGATACTAGCTACCTTCAATTCATGCAATGCCTTCCATTCAAAGATCTTGGAGCACTTTACAACAGAGCTAGCCAAGAAATATTTTCCTGTGCTGTGGACATTTTTGAGTTTTTTGAACATTTCCCTATTTCTCACTGGAATGAAACCAAAATCTTTTGAAATTATTAAAAAAAAACAAACAAAAAAATAACCACATCCCAATATAGCCAATAAGGATACTCACCTCTGGATATGGGAGCATGATCGAGTAGGGACTCAAACCTAGCTCTCCCCTATCCCAGGTGAGTGCTCTAACCACCAGCCTATTGTTTTTTCTCGGGTATGTCATACTTTCTCATTTTGACCAGAAATTCCATCCTGGACCTGACACTTTCCCCTCAATGAATCAGCATTTTCTGATGAAAAATAGTTTTGTTGAAAAATTCTTGACCAGTTCTACTTTGCTGTCAGTGAATTAAGCTTTAAAACATGCCTGAGAGGTCTGCAGGGAGAACACCAAAGGAGCCTAAGGGTGAAATCTTGGCCCCATTAAAGTCAAGGGGATCTTTGCTATTGATTTCAATCTTAAGCAAATTCAACTCCCTTCACCTCTTATGAAAATCTCAGCCTCAGAGACTCTCTCAAAGGTCAGGCAAGTTTGAGATAATAGCTTTTACTGGGCCAAACTGCTGGAAGAGACAGAGACAAGTTTTCAAGCTACAACAAAGCAGATTGTGCCAGTCAAGAATAAAACTCAGATTGCCTGACTTCCCCTCCTGTTCTTCAACCAGGGCCGGGGCCCTATAATTACTCTCAGTAGCTTTTCCCCCCACAACCTGTCAATAACCAGACATGTGACTATGGTGAACTCGCTCCCTTCAAAGATGATTTCTTTTGGTTCAGACAGAGGATTTTAAAATCCACGGAGAACCTGTTGTTCTGCCCTTCACTCACACGGCCGTGCTCTTGTTTTGCACAAATTGGCAGGAGTTGAGTTGAGAGTGTCTGCTGAGATTTTTCAGTTACTTAAACAAAGTTCCTGTGGCTGCTTATTGTCTTCCTTGCTGGAGTGTTTGCTTTGTGGTTTCCCTTTTGATTTTCCCTCTGACCTGAACTCAAAGAGATTGACAACGAACCAATCAATGCCGTTTTTTCTAACTTGCTTGCAAAAGATGAGCTCTGTAACTCTCTGTACAGCATGGACTCAACTGCTATTCCACAATGCTTATTTCTGTCACTAAACCCTGATTTTGAATTGATTTAAAGCTAGTTTTTAGCCAAGGCTCAGTCATTACAACTTGTATGAGAGATTCCTACCTGCAAATGGACCATGATCACAACAGATTATGTGATGTGCTACTGGATTTAAGCACATCCTTAAATCCTTTGCTGAATAGGGGCTTATGTGATGAAGGGTGGTCTTGTTAATGCCTGTGAATCAGGAGATCTACATCCTATATTTAATTCTAACCTGCATAACTTTGGGTAAATTCCATAACCGCACAGTTTCCTCATCAAAAGTGATAATATACAACTCCCAGTTATGCTCCAAGGTTTAATTTATTAGTGACTGAAGCACTTTGAGATAACCAAATAGAAGGTGCTATATACACTGTAAATGCAAAGTGTTATTACATGCTGTTCTTGGGTGGTTTTTGCATCTGACAGTTACTCAGTGATCCAGCCTTACCTAGCTATTTAAAAACACTCCCATCACCCTGATATCTTATTCTGAGCTAGCTCAGCTGCAGCAGCAGGACAGAAAGCATCAGGATTAAATCTCTAGCTGGTTTGGTGGATAGAAATCCTTGAAAATGGAATTTAGAGAATTTGGCCTTGGTCCTTCAATTTCTCTTTATATGTTTCTGGATTTCTTCCATTCTCTTGACTGAGTTTTATTCCAAACATGACAGTGGCCAGCAGAGCAAGATAAGGATTAATACACTAGGAGAGGAAACACAATTGAGAAAGTGCATGGAAATGGCAAGTCTGTCACATCACAGTAAAGTCAAAGTGAGCAGCTTGTGAAGGGAAAAAAAAAAATCATGACTTCCTCATTTTAATTCAAAAGATGGGAGATGGAGTCAGGACTCCAGGATTCTCTTGTCTGCTCTGAATAGAATGAACTGATACATGAAGTGACCTTGGATAAGTCACATGACCTCTTTCAGTTTTCCCATCAATAAAGTATAATCATATTTACTGTGCTTCCTTCACAGTGCTTACTTGACTAATGATGCAAAGAGCTTTGTGATCGCTGTTTGGCTACTTTTGCAATAACTGAATACAGTATACACATCCATGTTATTCTGGGTGGCTGGCAGCCATTTGCCAACCAGCATGCAAGGATTTGCATAATCACAATATGGTTATTTCTGAATAACCATACTGCTAATATGCAAATTCCTCTGCTCTCAGTGACTCCAGTACTCATTTTCAAGACACTGCCTCAGCTTCTCCCCATCCACTCAGGCTGAAGCAGAAAACCTTCAAAGTTTACTGAAAAGAAGAAATGGAAATAAAAGTAAATGGTACCGTGAGGGGTGGAAGTTATTTGTTTGAGGAAGGATGGTCCAGCACTTAGAGCACCAGCTTGGTCCTCAAGAAACCCAAGTTCAAGTTCCTGTTCCACCACAAATGTCTTGTGTGACCTTGGGCAAGTCACTTGGTGCTAGATATTTTTAAGAGGCCTTTAATCTCTCTCTGCCTCAGTTCCGCATCTGTACAATGGGGCACTAGCACTTCCCTACCGCACAGGGGGTCTTGAGAGGATAGATTCATTAACAATTGTGAGGCACTCAGACACTACAGTAATGGGGGCCATATAATTAACTAAGACAGGATGTTTTGTTTGGGGGATTGCAGATTTTGTTTTAAGTTTAAAACACACTTTTGATTTATTCCCCCTCCCCTCCCACCACACACACATCCTTCCTCTCATATTTCTCTCTGCTGTCCCCACACCCCTGGCAACTATGCCCCTGCAGATCTGCTTCTTTTTTTTTTTTAACCCATTGTCATGTATTTCTGTTTACATGTGGAGTATCCCAGATCTTCTCTCCCAATTCAGTTTTGAAATACTGGGGCTGTTTCAAAGCCACTGAAGTCAATGGGCTTTGGATCAGGCCCACATATTGCAGTTATTATAAAGAGAAGAGAGGTTTCAGAGTAGCAGCTGTGTTAGAAGAAACTTAGTTACCTCTGGCAAGAAAGAGAAGGGGAAGAAGATAGAAAGAGGAAGAGGAAATTGAGAGGGGAAGATTGGCTCTTCTCTTCCCCTGCAGAATCAAAAGAGGGTTTATCTTTTCTATTTTTGAAAAAATGAAGCTTTCAGTGGCTCAATAACCCATTTTGGGTGCCCTTCCACCTTTTCTCTTTAAAGTATGAACATATAATAAACAAAAGCAAGCACAATAATATTAACTTCCTGTTAACTCAGTAGCCATTTGTTGCACTGATAAAACTGAGGTCCTGAAGCTTATTAGCCCAATTTTTCACTGTAGTAATTCATTCCAAGCAGTATTGTGCTTTTTGATTTATCCTCTAGGATTCATTCAGGAGACTGATATAAACTACCCAACTTGTTACTGATGAATCGTAAAAGAGGGAATTGAATTATAAAGTCTTCTGGCTTCCTGGCGATAGATTTTATTAAGTTGTATTACTACACTGAGGATATTTTTGTAATGTAGTTTTAAGTTGCATCAAGGTGCTTAGAGCATATAAATAGATACTTTTTAATTATTTGCATAAATCTAATAAAATATACCCAGCTCTAAAGCTGCTTTGTTCTTCTTCTTCTTGGTATCACTATGCATTCTTGGCTCAATCCTGGATCTTTATATGCCAAGAGAAGGGGGAAATATTCCAGGTCCTCATAAAAGAGAATTGCTGGTACAGAAAAATCACTAAATATGAGCAGTGACTCTTCAGGCCTAGAATCCTGAAGGAAAAGGCAGAACGGATTAAAAGCACCTTCAAACAGACATGGTTTTAGCACAAGACTATGTACTGCACCAGTGCATCTGGATTAATGTAAAAAGGAATACAAGAACCCAAACACAGTTGTAGATTAAGAACTTAACACTGGCTACATTAAAAATGTTTTTAAATGGGTGTGGGGAGGACATGTGTGCCAGACATTAACGGGAAGCCTATTTGTGCTCAATTCATTGGAGAAACATTTCAAGGACACATAATCCTTGTGAAATGATGTATCCTATATTCCTTGAAGCAGATGACAGTCCCATTATGTACAAAGTATCATGTGTGATGAATACTGATTTGTGGTATTTATTATTCGCTCAATATGCAGGACCTATCAATGTAACTCTCTTTCACCTCAATTGAAAAGGTAGACCCCTCTCTATGTTTCACAGAAGAGGCAATATTGTAAAACTTGTAACTTACAATAAATCTGAATGTGCACTGGGGAGACAAGTCATAAATGATTAGGGCTCTTGTGGTGAAACAAAACAGTCTTGTTGACATGTGTTCCTAAAACATGTGACAATTAACAACAAGCATGAGGTTAAAAAAATCACTTCATATTTCATTGTTACTAAGGAAAATGGGAGCAAAATCAGAATTCAATGAACAAAACTTTGTACATCTGGCATATCTTTGTAATTTATTTCTTGTCGAGACAAGATAAGAAATAAAAATAACGCACATTTAATCAAGACTAGAACTTAAAGATTCCCATTCCCGTGGAATCTACGCCCCTCACAATCTTTAACGTATTTATCCTTGCAAAACACATTGTGAGGTAGGGGCAATCCTCATTTTACAGATGGGGAACTGAGGGCTTGTCTATACGTACGGCTAAAACGGCACTGCTGCAATCAATGCAGCTGTGTCGATTTAATGGGTCTGGTGAAGACCAGCTAAGTTGATGGTGAAGCGCTCTCCCAGCTTGTCTTCACCAGACCCACTAAATCAACACAGCTGCATTGATTGCAACAGTGCCGATTTAGCCATGCGTAGAGACAAGCCTTAAGTGACTTGCCCACAGTCACAGAGGAAGTCTATAGAAGAGCAGAGAATTGAATCCAGGTCCTCCAAGTCCTAGGTTAGGGCCCTAACAACTGAAGCATCCACCATCATATTTAAGTATCTTACTTGGTACAGTTCTGAGGAAAAAAACAAAACAAAAAAAAAACAACTTTGCACAGTACCCAGAACAATGTGGACCCTGTCTTGGTTGAAACCTCTAAGTACAACCACAATATAAATTATTATTATTAATAATATAAAACATTCACCATTCCCCTCCCCGTCCCACTGGCTGAATCCTACCCTGATCCTCAATTAGCAAATGGATTGAGAAGTCACCCGCCCTTGCTGACTGCCTAGCAGGTGTGGCTGTGGTGAGGTTGGTGGAAGGTGTGTCGGAGCTCCCAGCTGGTGGCAGACATGAGCATTGATGAATTATTAGTAATTATCATGACACATGCCCCAAAAGCACATCTCATCAAAAATGTTCCTGACTTTTAGCAGTGCATCTGTCAGTGCCGCGTGAAAAATCAGTATTGGACAAACTGTGGTCATATAAACCATGTGTAATTTAAATATTAGCATTGGCCTTTGCAAACCTGGCCCGTTCATCCATACCAACAGCCCTCTTCTGCTTGTGTTTGTCTCCGCATCCACTCACAGCAGCATGCTTGAGTGGAGCAGCACTTTGCCTCCCAGTTGCACAGGATGGTCCAGTGGCGAGGACGCTAGCTCGGGACTTGGATTCAATAACCTGTTCTGCCACAGACTTCTTGTATGACCAGCCATGGTGCAGACATCCCTTGGGACCAACTGGGAGAGGGCGTAGTGGCTGCATAGGGCTTATAGGGATCCCCGGGGTCTGATGTCTACAGAACAGTACGCCGAAGGCTGGCATGTGAGGTCTCTACCAAGCTCCAGGTACACACTTGTTGTCTTAATCATTGCAAGAGGGATGACCTCTAAGGAGTTACGTATCTATACTGAAAACTATGCTCTTGAGGTATGTGAGTTAAGCCAGGTCGCCTGAAGGTAATTGACAGGTTCTGTTAAGGCAGGGGGCAGGAGACGCTTATCTCCCTGGCTGACCATTATGATGGGGGGAGGAATAGCTCAGTGGTTTGTGCATTGGCCTGCTAAACCCAGCATTGTGAGTTCAATCCTTGAGGGGGCCATTTGGGGATTGGTCCTGCTTTGAGCAGGGGGTTGGACTAGATGATCTACTGAGGTCCCTTCTAACCCTAATAATCTATGATTCTATGATCTGACTGTCAGTGCAAAGCAGCATGCACTCTACACCAAATAAAGCTGGACTCAGAGCAGTAGACATCATGCTATTATTTCAACCTGTCCCTAGAGAGCTGATTTCCCATCACCAAATGCAGGTTTGGCAGCATTACCCAATATAGCTCTGATGCCGCCTTAAATCAAATACATACAGTTCTCAGCACCACCACAATTTGATACATTTACAGACAGAGTGCACATACGGGATCAATATCAAATATATTAGAAGAATTTTTTACCTAAAATTAGATTTGAGCTTTTCTGAAAGTTTTTTTTTTAAATCACCTTTTTTCCTTCAGTGAGCTAATGAACTTTCTGATTTCTGCTAGAAGCACTAATGTGTCATGAGTGGGACAGGTCTCAGAGTATTCTTTATCCACCTAGACAAGGGAAATGCCAAAGGTTTCATGCAAGAGCCTTCAAGACCCTACTACTAGAATCAAGGAGTTTCAGATAAGTTGGCAATAAAGGCTTTGAAGGTTTTCCCATCACTAATAATAGCATAACAGGAGTCACTGAATGGCACTGTAACATATAATTTTACAAGCTCGTCTCATAGCATCCAAACACTATTCACCCTTTAGGCAACGTGTTGCACTATTGTTAGTTTAGCCATGTTGTTACTTTATGGGGAAGCTGTGGCAAGCAGCAGGGAACTTTCCTCTCTGCCTAAATTTCTCCAACTAGAGTAAATTCTTGAAGCAGAGTTGCTCCTGGAGGAACCAGGAACTAGTGTTTTGGCTGAGATCTCTAAAGAGAGGTTGGGCCTGTGTTCTGCTTGACCACTTGTGTTCCAGGACTGATACAAAGTGAAAAACAAACAAGTTGCAATAAGAATATATCCATTGCATAGCATTGTGATGTTTCATTACCTTGTGTCAGTAAGTTGCTTTGAAATCCTATAGTGAAAGATGTTCTATTGTAGAAATACAAAATATTATTAAAATCTACAGATGAGCTTCAATCAACCCTCTGTTTGAAAAAGTTCTACAGTCGGGGGAAGTTTAGATCTAGATCTGAACTTCAGTTTTGGACACCATCTCTATAAGAGGGACAGGCAAAAATACTGGATCCAAACACCCTTGAACTTTGGGAAAGTTTGGGTCCAGATTCAAGAATATTGTGGCTCAGGCTCTGTGAATAATAGTATCCGGAATAGAAAGCACACAGACTTCTCCCATCCTCTCCACCAAATTGTCATAGTCACAGATAGTAACGAATGAATATTTTTGGTGAATGAACTATGCTATAATGCTATAACTCTAAATTCCCAGTTGGAAGAAGAGTAGTAGGGGGAAGTCATGACCCTACATTAAATTCCTCCTTCTCTTCTCTTCTCTCATTTGTTCTTAGCATTGAACAGGCTTTTTGCTTTCCAAAAGGGACAAGAGACTGAACCTGAGTCATCTGAAATGGATTAAGCCAATTGGAAGGTCATGCATAGAGTAATACACGATTATTTCAGGCCCATCTTTTCTTAGGGTGTTATCAAAGGCAAAGGGATTTTGTGCACACAATAACTGACACTTAACTGAGAAATAAAGATGTACCGTTGCCACTGTACTGTTGCCACTGACATTAGAAAATACTTTTGAGTTTCAAGTATCAGAGAGGTAGCCGTGTTAGTCTGGTTCTGTAAAAGCAGCAAAGAATCCTGTGGCACCTTATAGACTAACAGACGTTTTGCAGCATGAGCTTTCATGGGTGAATGCCCACTTCGTCGGATGCAAGTGGGCACTTCGTCCGACGAAGTGGGCATTCACCCATGAAAGCTCATGCTGCAAAACGTCTGTTAGTCTATAAGGTGCCACAGGATTTTTGAGTTTCACAAATTTATACACAATGGTTTTTGGATCCTGATATTAACTTAGGCCAGAGGCCTGCATGTTAACGACCAAATCCTATTGCACAGGACAAATCTCATGTAAAATAGGAATTCTCTTGTGAAGCAAAGCTATGAGGCTGAAAAATGGACGCCTTATCCCAAATGGGCTAAGCTGCCCACACAGCCTGCTGCTACGGGACAGCAGAAAAAGTCAGACATGGCCCTGCCATTCTCCCAACATGGACGGGGTATAGGGCTATTAATTCCCCCATATCTCATCAACACTCTCCTCCCTCAAAACTCTATGCCTTCCAAAGGAGGCACCACAGAGCCGTGCTCCATAGGATACCACATCTCCTAGTTATGATTGTTTTGAGGTAGCAGCCAGACCCCAATCAGGATTAACGCCCCACGGTGCTGGGTGCTGTATACACTGGACCAGATCCTAAGCTGGTGCAAATCAGCACATCTCTATTGAATTAATGGAGCAGCAACAATTTGCAATAGATAAGTATCTGGCCCATTGTCAGTGACAGTCCCTGACACCAAGAAGATAAGGACCTGACAAAGGGAAAGTGGCAGCAGGCCACATTACAAGAAGTCAGGTTTACAACCAGACACACACATTAATTCCTATCTTTTTTTTTTGGGTGGGGGGGAGGAAAGGCAAGACAAGCAACATATGAAAGGTGTGGGAGATGGTAGCAATCAAAGCATATACAAATTTTATATACATCTGTTATGGGTATGTTTGACATATATTTTTTAAAAATATATGTCAAATATACATAGCAGCCCCTCAACTTACCAGTAGAAGTTGGAAGATTTCTTATTGGTGTCTGGATAGAATCTGTGTGTCTGAAAGAGGGATTTGAAAAAGGAGAAGCTGTTGGTCTCATGGATCAGATTGGGCAGGGTGTGCCATGCATAAGGAAGTGGTGTGGAAGGCAGCACAAAGAGAATTGTGGGAGCAACAGGGAAACAGATGCTTGAGACTGCCATTGTTGGTAAGAAAGAGGAGCAGGCAATGATGTGGTAAGAGACCTGCTGTTAAGGTCCTTGAAGGACGAAATGCTTGAACTTGATAAAATGGACATGGTGCTGCCACAGAAGAGATTCAGTGAGAAAGAGGACATGATCAGAAACTCAGAAACCATTGTATAAATATTAAGCATTATTGTACAAATGGGAAGCCCAGGATTTCACCACTAGACTGCTCCTATAATTTCTCTGTCCTAAGACCAGTACTAGGGTTTTCACTATGCACGCCAAGCCGCAATATGTCAAGCTCCTTATATTCCTCCAATCATTCACATAATAAAGTGCCATTAAATATTTCCCTGCCCTTGTCAACCATCCATAACCCGCCATAGCAGAACCAATCCCAGCTCAGTCAATTGAGACAGTGCTAGAAATGTCCTTACATCTCAAATTGCTAAGAATCAATTTCTTCCTGCCCCCCCACTTCCTTTCCCCCTCCCATGCTAGAGATCAGTATAACAGGAAAGAAGGCAAATAGCACATCAACTTTGGATAATTACTTCCTAGACGGTATCATTTTTCTTTTGGATGTTCTGCCAAGCAGTTAAAAATCTCAGAAAGAACTGAGATGTATTTAATTAAATCCCTCTTAGAGACGTCTGTCTTACCAGGGAGAAATCCTTATCATTTTTGTTTATGTAAAATCAATTAGTTATCACACTTGTAACTTTTTTCCTTTGAGAAGTCTTGTTTGAATTACAGTCATTATTCCACCTACATTCTTGGTCTATCTCCCCAGATCCTCACACTCAACTTCTTTTCTGAAAATGTGCTGTAATTGCTTGGAACACTTGAAACATACGAAGAGATTAAAAGACGCAAACATTGCTACACTGTTATCAGATGTGGTTTTTAGGGAAAAAAAATTATAGTTTTAACAGTCATGTAAGAAATTCCTCCTCAGCTGTCAATAAAATGGGACAAATCTTCAGATGGCGTAAACTGCACATCTCCAATGGAACTATGCCAGTTATTTATAACTATTGAGGACCTGGCCTATTGTTTTAAAGCCACACGGTGCTTTTCATACTAAGCAAAAAACCTCACCCAATACTGAGTTTTATCTAGACTTGAGCGCAAAAATAAAAAACCTGGATCTCAACTCCATTGAATTTTGGAGGTGCTTATAGTGTGCAGAGAGAAGGCAGGATGCAGAGATCCCAAATGGGGAGCCTCGGCTCCCAAGGGGACTACTAGAATCCTGAAGAAAAGAAGGGTGGTCTTGTAGTTAATCTATGGGATTTAGACCCAGGAGATCAGGGTTCAATTCTTTGCAGAATTGCAAGAACACAGGCAGAGCCATCCCTTTGGTAGGGCAAATCAGGGCGACTGCTCTGGGCCCCGCCCTTTGGGTGGTCACATGGGCTGGTGCAATGGGTTGCTACGGTCAGTCCCAGAAGAGACGAATCCCTCACTTCCACCATGGGTCCCCCTGCTACAGGCCCCATGGTTTGGGGGACCCCATGGGCTGGTGCAATTGGCTGACACAGTCGGTCCCAGAAAAGATGAATCCGTCACTTCCGCTCTGGGCCCCGCAACCCCCTAGGGATGGCCCTGGACACAGGGCCACATGCTCTCTAGGCCTCAGGTCCCCACCTGTAAAGTAGAAGTGATAGTAATTTTTACCTCCTAGAGATGTTAAATTCATTAATATCAAATGTTCAAACTGTATGGTGATGGGAAACCTTAGAAGCGCCTAGAAGGATGAGAAACACCTGCCATGGTGAGATGTAGTCACAGTGGATCACCTTGTGCCAAGTCCATTTCCTTGGTGAAGGAGAAAGGATTGGGGCTTTACATACTATTTTGAAAGGCTAACCACACCCACAGAAAGTGATCCAAAACTTCACACATTCCTCTTTCTTGGATGAGATTTAAATATGAATATACTAATACAGTATTCAGGGAGAGGGAGGTTTCCTCTCCCTCCATTAAAATCCCCAAAGCACTGACTAGTCAGATGTGATTGGAGAGACGCTGGATACAGCTTGGCGTACAATATGAGATAATGATATGTGGGTATTGTGTGCGTTATTAGTCTCTACTGCCGGGTATTTGAACTTACACTTGTGTGAAGTGGGTGTTAAACACAACATGCAAGGCAATGGAAGACTAGGCACTGTGTGTGCAATCTGATATAAATACATTGGTTCTACATCTCCCTTCCCCTCTCTATTAAAAAGGGGGGAATATACCTATGGCAGACAGAGCTTGATTAATAATCTGACACTTAACCATACAACTGGTTCAGCAAAGGAGGCAGCAGCCTCCTGTCAATGTGTCTCTCTTTAGGGGAAGAGCCCTCAATAAGGATGAGACGATGGTTCAGCCTCCATTCAATTCACCAGCTCTGCATATGTATTCTGTTAGGGGCATAACTAGAACTGGGTAAAATTTTCGAACAAATAGTTTATTCACCAAAAATTCCAACTGCAGCCTAAAAATATTAGGGGACTGGGGACTAGACTCACAAGGGAACTTAGGCACTATTCACAAAACCACTGAACAGCTGGTGCCTCCTACATATCGTATTGCTGTGCTGTGGTTGCGGTGCTCACCTGGGATATGGGAGAACTCAGGGTGGCACCAACACCTCCTCCTCTTAGTTTGCAAATGTTGTATCCAAATTTCCTTTGCTTTTAATAAAATAGCCATTAAAGTTGCCCAGAAAAATCGATATGCAATGTTTCATTCAGGGTGAATACAATGTTTTGTTTGACTTGGAACTTGCTGTTTGTTTATTTTGCTGAGAAAACCAAAATATTTTTAGTTTGGGTAGCTCCAAAATGATTTTTTTTTCAGTTCACCTAGCAAACCAAAACAATCAATTATTCACAGAGCTTTAGACAGAACCTTGTTCCAGTACACACTCATTTAAATGGATTTTGTGCTGAGGAAGTCTGTAGGAGACTGGAATCCTCCCTAAGGGCACAAGGCAGTAGTAGACACACTCCATAATTACTCAGATGCTTCTGTGAGAGGAGGATTTCCCCGTTCATGATCTGAAGTCTCAAATATTTTTAGAATAGCATTTAAGACAGGGTGGGCAAACTGTGGCCCACAGGCTGGATCCAGCCGATCAGGGCTTTGGATCCAGCCCGCAGGATTGCCACCCCCATGGTGCCGCAGGGCTAAGGCAGGCTCCCTGCCTGCCCTGGCCCTGCACCGCTTCTGGAAGCAGCTGGCACCACATCCCTGCAGCCCCTGGGACTGCAGGGGGCTCCTGCAGAGGGAGGAGGGCTCCGTGTGCTGCCCTCAGCTGCGGGTACCTCCCCCGAAGCTCCCATTGGCTGCGGATCCAACCCCCTGTCCCAGCCCTACATTCATGGCCCTGTATGCAATTTCCCAACCCAGATGTGGCCCTCAGGCCAAAAAGTTTGCCCACCCCTTATTTAAGCTCATATTTAGGATTTACATTTGCTTTTCTCAATGGAGCCATTGCTTTCTTCTTCATGGAATACAGTTGGGAATTATAATTCCCTAAAACAACTGGTTATAGACCCAGGGGATTTTGTTGTGTATATGAAGTATGTTAAAATGCATTAATTGTATTCTTAACTAAAGGCATCTTTACTAAATAGTAAAGATAGTTTGATAGTTTGTATCTGAAGATCATCTGCAAAGTGCTCACAATTCTCCTATGCTAAGTAGGTAGATATTTTAGTCCTGGGGGAATTCTGCACCATTGTGCAATGCAGAATGTTGCAGAAAATGTTACTAAAAAACTAATTTGCCCCTACTGATACTCACACCTTCTTGTCAACTGTTTGAAATGGGCCACTCTGATTACATTGGCCTCATTACCACTACAAAAGTGATTTTTCCTCCCTTGGAATTCTACTGTTGAGAATAGCCCACTTCCACCATAACTGAATTGGTTCGTTAACACTGAACCCCCACTTGGTAAGGCAACTTTTCATGTGCTGTGTATTTATACCTGCCTACTGTATTTTCCACTCCATGCATCTGTTGAAGTGGGTTTTAGCCCACAAAAACTTATGCCCAAATAAATGTGTTAGTCTCTAAGGTGCCACAAGGACTCCCCAGTGTTTTTGCAGAAATTAAAGTTTTTGTGCATAATTTCCTATCCCCCACAGTGGGAGAGATACAGAGTTCCCAGCAGCTGCAGTTCCCAACATGCCCTGAGGGAAGGAGACAGTGGCACACAAGCAACTCCACACAAGCCTGGTTGGGACCCAGCAACAGGCTGTTTCTCCTTCGTGATCCCTGGGTGGTAGGGGGGCTAGTGTCTGGGATGGGCGGGGGAGCACGGCTATGCTCTGGGAGGGAGGGAGAGGGTGTTTGGGCTGGGGGGGACCCTGCGGCTGGACTCGGGGGAGGGTCAGGTGTATTGGCTGGGGGGGACCCTGCGGCTGGACTCGGGGGAGGGTCAGGTGTATTGGCTGGGGGGGACCCTGCGGCTGGACTCGGGGGAGGGTGGGTTATGGGTGTCTGGCCCCCTGACTGGGCTCTGGGTGGGAGGGGGCCAAGAAACAGGAACTGGGTTGTCATAGGGGTTTTCATTAACTCTCTACTCCGGGAGGAATTTCTGTGTAGGTCTGTATGTTTACAGACAGACCTGCTGACAGGTATTTTGAAATATATTACCAAAATAATTGAAATTGGCATGTTTATGTAGTGTTATTTTGACAAATAATATTTGCAGAATATTAAAATATTGTGTGCAGAATTTTTAATTTTTTGGCGCAGAATGCCCCCAGGAGTAATATTTACCATATTTTAAGGTTGGGGAAACATACGCAGAGGTTAAGCGACTTGTCCAAGGCTACATCGAGAGTCAATAAAAACAGCCCTGGGATCATTAGAAATCATAAGTTTTCTCTCATCACAAATGGCCCCCTCTATTGATATGGGATACCTATATCCTGGATCCAAACATCCTGGGACTTTGGTCCATTCAAACTTTGGCTCAGAATTCTGTGGCTTGAGTCCAGCGCTAAATCTGCTGCTCTAACCACAAAACCATTCTCTATGCTGACATGATCATCACAGATGGGTTTAGTGAATTCCACATATTCAAGCAGAAGAACATTGAAGCTGGGCTCTGGGACCAGTTATGATCCTTTCGGGATCTGAGCTGAAACCAAAAATATTGGTAAATTCAAACTTGACCCTCTGTTGAAATTTGCAGTGGTTTGAGTTTAAGATTTTGGATTTGGCTTATTTAAAATGATTCATTCCCAGTCTGGCTTCCCACAGTGCACACTCACTCTCTAGAGATGTACACTGCTTCTTTTTGCAATGCAACAACAGTCATCTGCCAGCCATAACTACAGCTGACCCACAAGAGAGCTCCAAGTGTCAGGAAATGCAAGTGCTGCTGTTTTCATCTTACTGTAAGTCTGCACAGCCCCAGTTACACAGACACTGAGAATTGTTAATCAATGAAAGGCTAAGCAAAGAACGGATGGTATAAAGTGCTTGCTAACACTGGAAAATGACACTAACTATTGCACAGTAGAAGACAGTTAATTATGAACTGTCTATGATACCAGGACTACTCTGAGGTCCGCACTAAAGGGGTGTAAATTCTAGTACTCATTAGCATGTTGCTCTCTAACTGGCCTGAGTGGACCCTGCTGGCATGCACTAAAAGTTCCCTAATGCACATTAATGGGATCCGGTTTCAAAGAGTACTACATTAACACGCACTAGGGAACTTTTAGTGCACACCAGCAGGTTCTCCAAGGGCCAGTTAGCAGGCAACATGTTGATGCGCTTTAGAATTCACACCCCTCTAATACACATTGTTGCGCGGTATAGACAAGCCCTTTGTGTTTCAGAGGAAAGGAAAGAGAAAATGTGGGGGAAAAAAAAAACAGGAGTACTTGTGGCACCTTAAAGACTAAAATTTATTTAAGCATGAGCTTTCGTGAGCTACAGCTCACTTCTTCGGATGCATAGAATGGAACACACAGACAGGGGATATGTGGGGAAACCCTACGAGATCTGAGGGTAGAAGGTCATAGAAGAGGAGGAGGAGGAGGAGTGTCACTTGTATGGCCTTGTCCCCCCCTTCCTTAAGATGCAGTGACCAAACTGCATTTAGAAGGCCAGTGGATCAGGGCACAAGAAGGGCATGCCAGATCAGGGAAGTACGGTGTTCAGTGCTCACTACTGATGATCCGCCTTAGGGTGTCATGTTACTATCAGCTCAGGATTAAACAAAGACTGTGAATGGCTTGCCAACTACAGAACCAGTTTCTCCTCCCTTGGTTTTCACACCTCAACTGCTAGAACAGAGCCTCATCCTCCCTGATTGAACTAACCTCGTTATCTCTAGCTTGCTTCTTGCTTGCATATATATACCTGCCCCTGGAAATTTCCACTACTTGCATCCGAAGAAGTGGGTATTCACCCACGAAAGCTCATGCTGCAAAACGTCTGTTAGTCTATAAGGTGCCACAGGATTCTTTGCTGCTTTTACAGATCCAGACTAACATGGCTACCCCTCCGATACATGTTACAAGTTGCGGCTTGTATAGGGATCTGAGCTGCGGTGGACATTGGAAGCACATCTTGAGCTTCCCTCGCCATTGGGGGTGTATAAGCATGGGTTATATACAGTAGGACTCTCTGTGACCCTCTAGTGCAGTGGTGGGCAACCTGCAGCCCATCAGGGTAATCTGATTGCGGGCTCTGAAACTTTTACTCACATTGACCATCCACAGGCACAGCCCCCCGTGGCTCCCAGTGGTTGTGGTTCACTGTTCCTGGCCAACGGGAGCTGCAGGAAGCAGCAGCCAGTATGTCTCTATGGCTCGCCACTTCCCACAGCTCCCATTGGCCTACCACTGCTCTAGTGGCTGGACTATATAGAAGTTTATGAGTCTGTTACTGCCTCAAAGCTAATGGACCTGGTTTATCAGAGGCTTATGGTTTTAGCTACTGAGGTCCAATCACTATTGCTGACAACCTATCCAGAGGAGCAGTATTACATTATATAGAAATAGAGATATTAAATTAGCTGACAACCTGAAGGGTGTCCATTATCCTTCAAATGCAGTTTGAATATCATTCATTATTATACAAATGAGGTTTGAACTGAACATAACTGTTTACTCTCCAAGACATCAATTTAGTGAGTTGGCATTTCCTCATTACCCCAAATATAAGATAATTGTCCATGTAATTCCTTCAGCAAGTTAATTGCACACAGTCCTGCTTTGGGTTAGGAAAATTAGCTGTCAGCATCACATAATTTTTATGCATCAGCATCTCAGCTAACATCCATTCAATTACATTATTGCAGTTATAGAACTATAGCCAATGTGGGCCTTAGCATAAGCATAGCAAGGTTCCTGAACATCCTTTATTTAAAAGACAATACGTACTAGAGTATTTTATGGTACTTGCCCCAAACATTATGGGAGAGGTTTTCAAATGTGCCTAAGGGATTTAGGAGCACAAGTATGAGTTTGTGGGACATGTGCTCCTAACCCCAGTAAGAGTTTTTTAAAACTGTGCTGTGATGCTGTATGGAATCTGGGAGACACTTTACGATATTGTTGATACCAATATTGTAAAATTGCAAGTGATCTGACCAGATGTGCTGTGTATGGTATCTGTGAAAATGTTATGATTTGCCAAGTATGATGATCTTATTTATATGTTTGTATCACCTTTGTATTGTGAGTTATAGATATGTAAGGTATATCTGTATTTCAAAACATGTGCTATGTTTCTGGCTGACACCCCCAGACAGACTGGCATCAGCACTGCCAACCCTTTTCACTGGCCCATCAGCTGTACAATGAACCCACCGAAAGGAGCCAGGGGATATAGCTTATGAGTCAGCAGGACTGGTAGTGGCATGCCTCTGCACAGAACCCTAAGGCTCTCTCATGTTATGTGCTGTGAATCTTGTGTTTGGGACACAGTAAGTACCAGCCACATGGCAAAAGGAATATAAAGGGCAGCTGCATCATCTCCATTTTGTCTTCAATCCTGCTTCTTACCTCTGAAGTAACTTTTCTACAAACTGAACCTGTGAACAAAGGACTGAATGACCCATCCAAACTGTGGATGTGTTCCAGCGGGACTTTCCAGCCAGCAAACTCACCAACACCACTAAGAACCTGATATACAAACTTTGTAGTCTTATGTATGTATCTGATTGCTTGACCATTTAACAACTCTCTTCTTGTTCTTTCTTTCTTCCTTTCTCTTTCTTTTATATTAAACCTTTAGTTTTAGGTACTAAAAGATTGACTGGCAGCATGGTATTTTGGGTAAGATCCAAACTGATATTGACCTGGATATTGACCTTGGGTTCAGAACAACATTTTGTATATGTGAGCAGAGCTTTTAAGTAACTTCTCACTGTACTGGACCTAGGTGCTGATTGGGAGCCAGAGACCTGGAATGCAATAAAGAGGACTGTATGATTTCTTTTTTCAGCTTTTCGATAACCAATGTGGAGATCAGAAGCACAGCTTGTGACTGGTGGGTGAGTTTAACTTCAGTGTTAGCCAGCAGTTTTGGGAGAATCTGCTCTCCCTTTTGCAGCCTGCCCTGACCTTGGCATTTTCAATGATGGCTACCCTAGGCACCCTGGGTCACACTCCCTATACTGTATAGAAATTGGGTAATAACCCTTTAAGTAGTTTGTGAGCCCATGTATGGCCTTCACTCTCTTCTATGTTTCAGAAGCCACCAGAACAGCACTGTGTATATGTAACTAGGTTTTCAGTATTATATAGGTTTAGTTATTTGAGCCACACTCATTAATGTTATGTACATTGTGTAAAAAGACAACATGCTGCCTACAGTGATAACAGTAACACTACGGTGTTTTGGATCTGAACTGGTTGCTGCTCCATGTGCCTGATTCTTCATTGCCTTACACCTTTTGTAGACATTTACACCCAATTAAAGTGAACACAAAGTGGGTCTGAAACTACCACCACATCAAAATAGCTGTGTTTTACATGCACTTGATATGAATCCTGCTAGGAACTTCCATTCATATCAGAGGGAGTTTCGCATGCAGAGAGGTTTCAGGATTAGTCCCAATAATACCACCAGCTCTCTCTTATACAGAGTTTTTCATTCACATACCTGTTGACTAGAGGAAGCACCATACATACACCTAAAGACTGCCACTGGGGATGGGGGAGAAAGTCACCCCACTATCCGCTATTAGTTCTGCCACTGACGGTATGCTCAGCAGCAGGGAGTCAATGCAGTAACTTGAACATTAAAGCCACTACATGTAATAAATCTGATTGTGGTGTTTTCGACATTTTGTAATCTGCATAGCAACTAAGTAGAAAGATCTAAATGAAGTGAATTGCACTGCAGTAAAGCATAAATCACTGTTTCTAGGGTCTTTTGCATTCTGGACATATTCCTTAGTGGATTGAAAGGAGCACTTCTCTATCAGTTTCACTTTCTTTTGGACAGATGTGATGTTTCTGTAGCCATTATGGAAGATGGATGCACCACTAGGTTGTACCAAGTGGAGCCCAAGATCTTTTAATTAGATAAGGGAAATGAGACAATTAAAATTGAGTTTGTTTGGTGGGAGAACAGAGCACTCAGCTCCTAATAAAGTGATTCAGGTTGCTCAATAGCGATCCCTCTGGTAGGTTAGGGAACAACAATGAATGGCCCCAGAGAAAGCGCTGCTCAGTCCTCGCTGCTCACAAAAATGAGGATGGCTAACTACAACGTGGGGTTTCGAGAATGAGAACTTTAAAGCAGTAGTGTGATCCTAGGGAATCAGACAAGAGCACAAGATGCCCTCTGAGCCCTTACAACCTTAGTGGTCCTCAGGGAAAAAAAAAATCAGATTCTATTTTATGCAGGCTTGATGGGAGGAAATTTGCTTTCAACCAGTGCATCACTGTAGTAGGAAACTGAGTCACTAAACTGAATATAAATTAAACTAAAAAAGTCTTAAATATTTATGCAGTGTTAAGGTTGAGCTGTTTTATGCACAAAGTCAGGGAATTTAAAGTTATGGTTCCCTCCCAAAATCCTAAAACTCTGCCCTTTAAACATCATGCTTGCACACATCTACGTTTTGTGAGAGACCTGGGAAAAGCCACAGAAGAAAAATAATTGTATTTGGGTGCGCATGTATTTAAACTTGTGATCACTAGGTAACATTTTCAATTCAAATTTTGCACACCTTGGTCCGGTGTCCCCCCATATGCACTTCACTGCACCAAGCGATACTTGAAATTAGTAGACTGGGAACTGAGTTTGGCAGACCACCTGCCGGCTCCTTCTAATAGTTATAGGGGCTAAAAATGACATTATAGCTACAGTGTGCCACTATAATATCAGCTGCCATACAGCAATAATAATTCAGGCCATGCTGGGGGGAAATGTCTGTGCTTATAAGCATACACAAGACTGAACATAACAGGACCAAGGAAACAATCAACATTATTAAAATGTGTTTTATATATGCTAATTCTGAATCCTATTTTTTTATGCAATTCTTTTTGCAGTTCTCATTATCCTTTGAAGGCAATACATCATTCCTAATTCTTTGATCATAGCCCCAGGGATAGTGCCCTGAAGGGGAATATCTAAAAATCTTGAGACTTGTCATCATGCAGATTTATACCCCAAGATAGATCCAGCAAAAGGGGAATGGAACATCTTGGTATTTTTGCTGTTTGAATTTTTAAGAAATAAAATGGCTGGAAGGAGGTTAGATATATGCAGGCATTTCACAAAGTGTTTAGTAGAAACCACCTGAAAAGGAAGGAAGGAAGGAAAGAAAGAAATCACTTCTATGCCTGCTCTACATTACAAATGTGCAGCACAACTGGCTCATTCACCACAGTACAAATGATTTTTAAAATCTGAAAAGTTGTTAGTTTTGGTTTTTAAATATAAAAAAAGATTTTGAAATTTCCTTTGAAAACTATTGGTGTGCTTCTACTGCAGAAGACACTCAATATAAAAGCTTTTTATATTTCCCTTTTTTAGTCCTTAATTTAGTTTTTGAACCATTGAGTCCTCTATTATTACTCAGCGCACAGTACATGAAATATACATCTTGTACGTCTTTACTGTCCTTTCAATTACCAGTACAGTAACTCCTCACATAACGTTGTAGTTATGTTCCTGAAAAATGCAACTTTAAGCAAAACAATGTTAAGCGAATAAAATTTCCCCATAAGAATTAATGCAAATGGAGGGGTTAGGTTCCAGGGATTTTTTTTTTTTTTGGCCAGACAAAAGGCATTATATACATTTTAAACAAGCAATTTAATACAGGTATTAAACAGGCTGGCAGCCCCCCCGCCCATCAGCTCCCCTGTGCCACCCCCTCCAGCACCTCCCTCCTGCCAGCAGACCCCGTGGATCAGTGCTGATGGGAGGAGCAAGGACACAGCGCGCAGCCTCCCCTCCACCTCCCCTGACTCCTGAATGCAGCCAATCAACGGATTGCTACAGGCAGAAGGCGGGGGGAGCAGGGGGAAGGCGCTGATCCACGGGGTCCACCGGCGGGCAGGAGGTGCTGGGGGGGGCACGCAGGGGAGCTGATAGGGGGACTGCCAGCCATGGACAAAGCAGGACAAATGACATTATAGGGGAGCATTGCACAACTTTAAATGAGCATGTTCTGTAATGGAGCAGGGACATAACATCGAAACAACGTTAAGCGAGAGAATCTTAAGTTGGGAGTTACTGTATTTATATAGCACCAACAGCGTGCAACCAGTTTAACAGATTTTAATGCGAGAAGTACCCATTATGATCAACTAGTCTGACCTCCTACATAATAGCAAAGGCCACAGTACCTCAACCCTGCATCAAGCCCATAATTTGTTTGCGTTACAGCAAATCTTTTAGAAAGTGATCCTGTCTTCATTTAAACACATCAAGTGATTGAGAATCCCCCACACCCCAAGGCAAGTTATTTCAATGGTTAATTACCTTCCCTGTTAAAAATATGCTTGACTTCATGTGGACAGTTTTAAACTCACTTTTAAGTTGTTGTATGCTACATTATACTGTGTGTAGATAGAATTCTCTGCTGAGATCTGCACAGCATATCTAGAATTGGATGTTCTGTTCTCCCTCTACCTTCCATTGACATAAATCTGAGTTGCAAGAAGAGTATTATGTCAGAGACTAGATAATTTGAACAGCTCTGAAAGGAGAATTGTCTCCTACATATACAATATAACGTAGCACAGTTAAATAGGGCCTGATTTTTGTTTCAAGAGCTGCAGTTCCCGCACTCCCAGCTAAATCTAATGGGAGCTCAACACTTCTGAAAAATCAGGTCCTAAGATACAAAACTGTCAATTTAGAATTCGCTTTCATCTCCTCCAAAGAGTTTCCAATCACCTTCAGTATTAGGCCTGCCTTCCCCTTCCCCGCCCCCCCGCCCCACTTCTTTTACACATCCAATTTTCCCCTCTTGTCCTTGGTCACTTGTATGGCTAGGTATTCCCCATCAATCTTGATTCAATGCAGCAGTACATCATTAACTCAGCTTCCAGCAGCAATATAAATCCTTACAACCCAGGACGTCAATTACAGCTCTAACAATTAATGGACCTAAAATGAATTAAAAATTGAGAAATACTGAAAGGCATCCAACTTCTCTTCCTTTCCCATTTTCCACCTGAAAGATGAATTGTTGAAAAATGTACTGGTTGGGATATGTGCAATGCTATACTCTAGAATATACCCAACCTACTTATAAAATGTTACCAATTATACTCTCTTCTTGTGGCTGGAGGGTTGTAATGACAATATGACGAGAAAACTGATGCGAGTAAGGACTGTCTTGTTAAGCTACAGGACCGAAAGGTAGAAGATAGAAATTATATTCTCAGTCTTGCCACAGGAAATTTGGACAAGTCAGAGTCTCTGCACAACTCAGTTTCTCCACTGACCAAATGGGGAGAATAATGAGAGAGCATTTGGAATTTAAATTAATTCATGTTTTAAAAGTGCTTTGAAATCTTCTGATGGAAGGTGCTATGTGAAAAAAGCCCAAATACTAGGACCTTCCAGAAGGGATTCTCCTTTCGGATATACAGTAGTAGCTTATGTTTCTGGAGCTCAGAACTATATATTCTATTCTTCACAGTGAAGTGTCATTTGGACTAAGAGCTGATGTGTATATACAGCAGTTGTCATTTATTGATGGAAAATAATTAAGATTACCAGGGTATGACATATAGCCCCTGAACACCACATACTTTCCAGTGTTAGTTGGCATCATACATGGCCAATGAACCATTACAAAGAGCACCTGTTCTAATGAATTGTCCAGCTTTATAAAATTCTACTTACCCACAACTGGGACAATTTTTTTTGGATGAGTAAATCCCGATTAACCTTTTATTCAATTACCATAATGATCATCATGATAAGAGTGGGAAGTTATACTTCATTTATTGGGATTTTTATGGCACTCTTTGCCAGAATGTGTCTCAGTCGTTAATGAATCAAGATTAACAATACCCCTATAAGGTAGGTAAACATCATCATCTTCATTTTACAGATAGGAAAACTTAGACATCAAGAGGTTAAGTGATTGTCCAAGCTCACAGAGAGTCTGTGGCAGAATCAGAGCTTAGATCTCCTGACTCCTTAACCTGGGCTTTAACCACAAGCCTATCCTAGGCTGATGCAAAATATCAAAATGTAAGGCTGGACTAGTCTCAGCATTAACCCTATTCCAGAAGCCGATTGCTGTTCAGAAACAATCTGAAAATATTCAGGATCGTGATGGCGGACGGGGTGAGGGGTGAGACTTAACTCTCAGGAGAGCATTCCAATCAGTCAGTGGTTGGATTTTAACTCAATCATGTGACCTGTGCGAAGCGGCCATTTTGAGGCCACCCCCCCCCCAATTAAAACCTCAGTTCTCGCCATCCTCTATTTTAAGCTCTATTTCCATTAAGTTTTTCCAGATCCCAAATACAGCCTTAAAATAACACACACCTCATCCCACTAGATACACACCACTGAATTTGAACC
Organism: Mauremys reevesii; assembly: GCF_016161935.1. Classification (NCBI taxonomy): domain Eukaryota; kingdom Metazoa; phylum Chordata; order Testudines; family Geoemydidae; genus Mauremys; species Mauremys reevesii. The sequence continues at coordinate 247,252,859 of NC_052623.1, forward strand.
CAATTAAAAATAAAGAATGTAAAGACTCCAAATACCGAGGTATTAGTACATCCCTAATTGTAGTTCACCCTACCAGCACAAATACAAAGATTCACTAATTATCTCCTGGAGGTGAGCAGGGCTAATTTGGCTTTGATGTCTGCTTTGCAATTAAATGTATTCCAGCAGCCACATGGGGTAGAAGAGAATAAAGAATAATACAGCTTCCAGTTCTTCAATGACCTACTTACAATATTAAATGCATGGGTGTGGGGAGCAGCAAGGAGAATGTAACTACAGCTGACACTTGTCTGTGTTTCAGTCCACAGAGGAATCAATATTAGACACGATTTCATGTCCTGCTGAAAATATTGTTAAAACAACAAAAATGAACGGCAAGGAGAAATTAACACAAGACTCTGGCTTTCACTTATGATCTACCCCATCCTTTTCTTCCTATTGTTTGCCATGTCCCAGATTATTGCAAACCTAAAGGTCATTTTTAGTTGTTTATTACAGTAGCATTCAGCAGTTTAGCACTGTTGCTAACACATAATACCTGCTGCAGAGAGCCTACAACCTAACTAGACAAAGTAATACTTCCTATCTCCAGTTTACAGATGGAGAAACTGAGACACAGGGAGAGCAAGTGACTTACTCCAGGTCACACCACAAGTCTGTGTCATAGCTTGGAATTCATTCCAGCTTTCCCAGTCCAATGGTTTAATTACAAGAAGTCTGCCATCTTCTCTATTTTCTGCTTGATTTTAAGGCGAAGAGCCAAGCAGCTGTATTCAAATGCATCTCTCCTGTCTGGATCTCTCCATTGCATCAGCTGTCCCAGAACTCATTTTTTAAATATTTTTACATACAGTTTTTAAACATTAGGATGGTTTTTTTGGGCATGATCTCTGTCTTCATTGTTTTGGGGCACTGATCCACAGCATAAAAAGTGTTTATTTAATTCCTTGACTTTACCATGCCAAAGTATCTTGTGTCAATGTAGCAAAATAAAATGCATTCTCAACAGGGCTACAGAAGGCATTTTCCTAAATGCCTTTTTCATGAACACAGTTTGAAATGCCTATAATTTAAATGGCACCACAAATGTTCTAAAGAGCCTAATTGCAAGATTTTAACCAAACACATGAGACAGAATTTAAAAATCTGTTCAACAGTTTGAAGCTTCATGGTATGTACATAAGAATACAGTGGAAAGCAAGTCCTACTTTGTTAGACTGGAGTGAATACAGAGTCACTCCATTTGAGGACAATCAACTGAGTTTTTTTTAAGCAGGTGTCAGACAAAGAATCATCTCAAAAAACTCTGTCTTTTTATCGTTTGAAAATTGGACAAAGACATCAAACATATATGAGCCAGAGCTACCCTGATTTACACCAGCTGAAGATCTGGCCCTTTAGAACAGCTAAAAAGAGAGCAACCAAGACAGGAGGAAAAAAATATATGGACTTTCCCCCTTTCTGCTCACTCCTGCAGGAGAGACTATGTGATGTGCTCTGCAGAAGGATGAGCAACACCATTCAGCTCAGTATTGTTCTTGCCAGCCATACAGCACAGAGTGAACATGTGGTATTTGCTAGCTCACTAACAGTTGCCAGATTGCTTGAAGGAATTATTCACATCTCTAGTGTTTACTAATCCTCACCCACAGACAGCAGGCCTGCAAAACTATTTTCCCTTTCCCTAGCTATGTCTGAGTCAAACCACCTCAGGCTGTCATCTCTCCTAAGCTAGGCAGGGTCAGCCTTGTTCAGTACTTGGACAAGAGATCTCCAATAAGAGGTGAGGTACTGTAGGAGTGATATTGGTTAATCAATACGCTGTGAATTGCACTGTGGACAATGTGGCTGGAAACATTTTCCCCCAGCAGTGTTGTCAATAATTTGTCATAGAACTGGAAATGAAGACAAATACTATTTCCCATTGAAATGGGAAAGGGAGTTTAAATGGGTAATTATATTCGGCCTAACACGGATTTTAGCCAGGATGTCCCTAATCGTGCAAAAAAGTTGTCATGAGTCCTTCCACAGGCCACAAATCGTCAGGATCTTGAATTAATGCCTCCTCCAAAAGACTGGGGTGGGAGAATCCTGTTCTCATTAAAGTCAATGCCATAGCTCCCATGGAGCTAGGATTTCACCCAGCATGTCCAAACATGGCAGCACCATGCTGTGTTATTAGTTCAGACTTGACTCAGGGTGCCACCTACTGAAACATCATCATCATTTGCAGTTCATATTCATCCTATTACTCCTATAACCGCCAACATTCAAGTGAATGTGAAAGTGAGTATATAGATCTCGTTGCAGGAGGCAGCATATTTCCTTAAATTGCCTTCAGTAGGTCTCCTTCCAAGCAGCACTTCACGAATATTATCACCGTTGCTTGCACTACTTGGTCTGTAACTCTTATAGAACATTGTTATACAGCTTCATTCTGGGAGAGGGGGGGGAATGGAACACAGACTACACTAGTTTGAACACCAGGCAGAAGACAGAAATTCTAGGTTATATGCCTTGCTCTTCCACTGAAACCTACTATCTCTGTCACCAGCTGTCACTTAACATGTCAGTGCCTCAGTTTATCTACCTCTACAGTGGGTATACTACTGTGCTACTGCTGTACCTCACAGTGGCATTTATTCACTACATTTTTGTAAACCATTTTGAGGGGTTTGGATTAAAAGCACTATATAAGTGCAGCATATTATTAATGTTACTGCATAGACTTTCTTTTTAAGCAACGTCTTCATACACACACAAAACACGTTGAGCATTTAAATCCTTTCTCCTTTTCATATCAAGATGCTCGATTGTGCTTTTAAAGGTTATTAACTGGTTCTAGAATATGGTGTGAGTTTTTGTTTGCTTACTTGTTTGTTTTTTAAAAACCTGAAAGTTTCAAGATATCAGGAGGAAATATTGTAATTGCTTACATCACTTAGAATGCTGACACACTTCCTTCAGCCATTACTGTGTTCACACAATGAGGAGATCATTACAGGCCGCTCTATGTTATTTATTTAGGAGGTGCTACATGTAACTCTTGGGCTAATGCTATTTATAATAAATAAATTGCAGAGCAGCATGCAACAGCTATAAAGTTCATTTGAACAGCCAGAATACTAACTGCATTCCTTGGTTTAATTATTCAATTCTTCCCTCCCAAGAATGTTTTTTTTTAGCCCTGAGCTATGTGTCTAGCGTGTTTGGTTCAGATCCCAAGAGAATATTGACCAGGTTCTCTGAAGTTCTCTGCATTATTTATCTCTTCTTACCATAAGAGGTCTGATAGACATACGGTTTCAATAATTAAATGCCAACAATTCATGTTGTTGGCCAAAACCCTGAAGGACCATAACAAATAAATAATAATGCTCTGCATTTTTATAGCATCTTTCATCTGCAAATATTAACTTGCTCCCGCACTAACTTTATAAGATAGCTTAGAATTATACTATTTACACATTTTCACAAATGGTAAACTGACACAGGGAGGTTGGTTAGCTTGCCCAAGGTCATAGCTCAAGTCACTGGCACAGGAATGGCATGGGGTAGGGGGAAGCTTGTGGGGCTATAGGCACCCGAAAATTTGCTTTAGCCCAGCCCCTTTAACTACCCCATAGCAGCTGCCGCTCTCTAGCTGCCCAGCGGCACAGCAGAGAGTGGAAGCTGGTGGCCTGGCTCCCAGCTCTGAAGGCTGCACTGCCACCGCCAACAGCAGCACAGGAGTCAGCCCGTGCGGGGACTGGGGAACCTGAGGGCAGCCCCTAGCCCTCTTCCCTGCCCACCGGGGCATGCCACCCAGGGCAGGTGGAGGGTTCAGAGCTTCCCATAGCTGCCTAGATTGACCTGCTCTGGCCCCACTCCCCGTGATCACTGCTCCCTGAGAGCTCCATTGGTCCCAAAGTCAGGTCTCCTCACCTGGCAGCTGTTACCAGCTGTGAGCAGTCAAAGGACAGCTGGGAGCTGAGGAGCAGCCGCAGCCCTGGCCAGGGGACAGAGTCTCAGGGAGGAGAGGAAGAGGCAGGGCTGAAACTTAAGAGGACCAGAGGGGGCCACAGAGAGGGGCAGGGCCTCATGACCAGTGAAGGCACAACCCCCCCACCCCCACCACAATTTTCTGTCTAGCCCACTTCATTCCCCCCCATCCCCTGGGAAGAGGCTGACGCCACCACGGCACTGGCACATATGGGAATATGTTCTCAGAGTCCTGCCCCCTTTACTTTCAACTTATAGACTCACTCTGATCTGACGTGGATGAAACAACTGCCATCAGTGTAGTTACACCAGGAAAAGGTGCTGATTCCGTAGGTGCTCCAGGGCTGGAGCACCCATGGAAAAAAATTAGCAGGTGCTTAGCACCCACCAGCAGCCAGCTCCCCCTTCCCTCCAGTGCCTCCCATCCACCGCTGGCCCCACTGATCAACTCCTCCTCCTCCCTCCCAGCACCTCCCTTCCACCCACCACAATCAGCTGTTCCGCAGTGTGCAGGAGGCGCTGGGAGGGAGAGGGAGGAGAAGGGATAGGGCATGCTCACAGGAGGTGGCAGAACTGGGCGGGAAGAGGTGGGGTGGGGGCAGAAGAGGGGTGGGGTCTTGGGGGAAGGGTTGGGGTGGGGGCAGGAACAGGTGGGGGCAAAGGTGAGGGGTTAGGGGAAGGGGTGTAGTGGGGCCAGGGCCTGGGGCAGAGTTGGGGGTTGAGCACCCCAGGGGCCCAGAGAAAGCCAGCGCCTGTAACACCAGGACAAAAACTAGTAAAAGTGAAAATCAGAAACGGGTCTATTATTGCTGCTTTGTTACCAAAATGTTTTGTCATCACAATGTTGAGAGAGATCAAGGAGGATGGGCTAGATGGACCACTTGTCTGGATCCAGAATAGCAATTTCTGTGTTCCTAACTGTGACACACTATGGGCAACAATGATTTCAGACAAGATAAAGAAGCAATTGTCACCTCATTTCCAGTCTAATCTGTCAAAACATTCATTAGAGGCAAGATATATATTTTAGTTGCTTTTCTTCAATCATTTTCTTTTCGTGTCATTACACATGACCCCGTTTACCTTAGAGAAAAACAAGAAAGATAATAATGATTTTACAGTACATAGTGTCTTTCATCCCAAGTGACATGTTGAGAGCTATGATGAGGCATGGCACTAGCCTAAGACTTTTTTTCAGGCAATGTTCTCTGGAATTAGAATCAGATTTTGGTTTCAGGAAACAGCTGAACTTGAAGGCAACTGAGCAAATAGAGCCTGGACTGAGTGTTAGTTTTCAGCCATTTATTCTATTTTCTCTCGTTTAAAATTGGACAAACTGGTTTGGATAAAATCAGAGTTACCAGCACAAACGTTCTGCAAAGACTCCAACAAAACCTATACTGACGTTCAAAGCAGTTTGGTTCAGTTTTGCACTCTGCTGCATTTCAATCTCATGTGAAGGCAGTGCCCAGACAGCATAATAAGCTTGTTCTCAAAAAATTCCTTCAACATCTCAGAGTTGCCACTGATTTCAGAGAAGGATCCAAAATTTTGGCTGCTTATCCAAACTGAACCCTCAGGACTTTTGAGTATTGGCATGAACCTATTTAGAGCCACAGACCTAGCACAGAAACAGTGACTTTGTAAAGCTACATATGAAGCTGTGACATACAGACAGATCTATTGTAATGAGAAATGTATCAATATAGGAAGTAGGTATGTCTTCTGTTTTTTTAGTTAATGTAGGGAAGTAGGAGTCAGGAATCTTGATATCCATTCCTGTCTCACTTAACAGCTATGGCCTGGATCCAGAAAGGCGCGTAGACACTGCAATCCCGAGTGTTATGATGACTAACTTTTAGGCACCGTGAAAAAAAAAATCACTGGAATCCACAAAGCTTGGGATTCCTATACAATGCATGGGGAGAAATTGGCGCCTGAGAGTGGGATGCACAGAAGCCAGTATACTAGGCACACTGGGGCATAGACATAAGATAGGTGTCGGGGCACCTGCCAGAGGCAGAAACTTAGGCACTTACAGAACTTTGACAGCAAAAATGTAGATGTCGAAGTACCCTATAGGATTAGACAGGGCCGGCTCCAGACCCCAGCATGCCAAGCGCGCGCTTGGGGCAGCGTGCCGCGGGAGGGCGGCAGGCGGCTCCGGTGGACCTCCCGCAGGCATGCCTGCGGAGGGTCCGCTGGTCCCGCGGCTTCGGTGGAGCATCCGCAGGCATGCCTGCGGGAGGTCCACCGGAGCCGCGGGACCAGTGGACCCTCCGCAGGCACGTCTGCAGGAGGTCCACAGGAGCTGCGGGACCGGCGACCACCAGAGCGCCCCCCGCGGCGTGCCGCCCTGCTTGGGGTGGCGCAATTCCTAGAGCCGCGGTGACAGAAGGTAAGGTCCATGGGAAGAAAATCTAAGGGATAAAGTTGTTCAGGAGAGCTGGCAGGTTTTAAAGGAGACAATATTAAAAGCACAAAAGCAAACTATCCCGATGCAAAGGAAAGAGAAAGCACAGTAAGAGGCCAATATGGCCGCCATGGCCACACTGCTATTTTTAGCATACTAGCTCAAGCAGAGCTAGTGCATGTCTGTCTACCAAGCCAGTAAGCACATTCTTAGCTGCTGTGCTTAATTTGGCCTCGGAGTTTGTATTGTTAAGTTATTTGTGCACACAAACACCTGTGTTTGCATGGGAAAACAGCATGCAATGTGATTTAGCAATGAGCTGACCAATGCACTCATGCATATGGCATATATGAATATTTTTCAGTTTACATGTAGGACCAAGGACACAAATTTCCATGCTTTTGGGAAATTTGGCCCTATATATAGGTCTGTTATCTATTCATTCTTGTAGATCAGGGGTCTCAAACATGCGGCCCTCGGAGCTCTTCCCTGCGGCCCGCGGAGCTCCCCCAGTTACTTCCTGTCGCCGCCAAACTCCCCTCAGCCCCGCCCCCCTCCCCGAGTTATTTTCTGTGCCTAAGCTCCCCGCGTGCTGCTCCCCAATGTTTGGGGCCGGGTCTCTCCCCTGGCCCCACCTGCCGTCCCCACGCGCCTCCCCCCAGTGTCTCCCGGCCCCCACTTGCTGCCCCCTCACCGCCCGGGAGCCTGCCCGGGAGCTCACGCTGACTCCACTCCTCCGCTATGCCGGCTTCCGGCATCACCTGCTGCCGCAGGGTCCTAGCGCCCCCCTGCACTAGGGCCAGGGCAGGCTGCCCTTCCCCTGCCCTTCTGCCCTAGTCCTGAGACTCTCCAATGCCCCGAGCCTCTCCAATGCCTCAAACCCCTCACCCTCAGCCCCACAGCCCTCACCCCTGCACCCCCTCCTATCCCCAAACTCCGTCCCAAAGCCTGCACCCCCACCCCCTGCCGCAGCCTGGAGCCTGCACCGAGCACAGAGCCTGCACTCCAGACCCCCTCCCCCACCCAAACTCCAGCCCAGGGCCTGTACTCCAGACCCCCTCCCCCACCCAAACTCCCTCCCAGAGCCTTAGGCAGTAAATCTAAGTGCGTGTTTTGTCCTTTAAGTGAGGTGCATTACTGAGTGTATATATTTATTAAAACTGCTTGGAAATGACTTCGTCAAAAAAAAGAACACTCATGGAAGAAAAGAGAGTTTTCCAAGACAAATGGGAGAATTTATATTTTTTCACAGAGGTAAAAGATAAAATTCAATGCCTTATTTGTCAGCAAACGATTGCTGTTCCCAAGGAGTATAACGTGCGTCGGCACTATGACATGATGCACCGTGAAAAATATGATGCATTCACTGGAAAAATCCGAGAGGAAAAAGTTCAGCAACTTAAAGCAGCATTTGCCAAGCAAAGAAATTTATTTTCAGGGATTAACAAGTCTAGCGAAGATTCAGTAAGAGCAAGTTTTTGTGATAAGCGAAATGATAGCTAAATCATCGCGACCTTTTACAGAAGGCTTATTCATAAAAGAATGTCTTATGAAGGCCAGTGAAATTTTATGTCCTGATAGGAAGAAAGTTTTTGAAGGCATAAGCTTGTCTGCAAATACAGTTGCCTGCAGGATAACGGATTTAGCTGATAATGTGCAAAAACAATTGATTCAAATGGCAAAAGACTTTGAAGTATTTTCAATTGCTCTTGATGAGAGTACAGACGTATCAGATACCGCACAGTGTGCAGTGTTCATTAGAGATGTGGACTGCAATTTGAATATAACTGAAGAATTGCTAGACTTAATGCCACTGAAGGGTACCACAACGGGATGTGACATATTTCAAGGATTGGAAGAGTGCATTGAAAAAGCTGCGCTGCCATGGAACAAACTCATATCTTTGGCTACGGACAGTGCGCCATCAATGTGCTCTGAAAACATTGGTGTGGTTGGATTATTGAAGACCAAACTGAACAGCCTCAATATACCAGGAATTAGCTTCACCAGTATACATTGTATTTTGCACCAAGAAGCCCTGTGTAGTAAAAGTCTACAAATGAAAGAAGTTATGGATGTAGTTGTTAAAACTGTTAATTTTATACATGCACGAGGGCTGAATCACAGACAGTTCACTTCTTTTCTAGCAAGTATGGACAGTGAATATGGGGAACTTCTGTATCACACTCAAGTTAGATGGCTGAGTCGTGGAAATGTTTTGAAGCGTTTTTTTGCACTTAAAGAGGAGATTGATTCCTTCATGAAAATGAAAAACAAGGAGGTTCCACAGCTTGCTGATTCCACTTTTATCTGCAACCTTGCTTTTCTAACAGATGTAACTGATCACCTGAATGCACTGAACTTGAAACTTCAGGGTAGAAAACAGGTGATAACACAGATGTATGACAGTATTAAGTCATTCAAAGTCAAGCTTACTTTATGGGGAAACAGCTGACTGCTGGCAATTTGGTCCATTTCTCAACTCTGAATTCCTTAGGAAAAGTTGAACCCAAATCCTTGAAAGAATATGCAGAGATCATTTCTAACTTACACAAACAGTTTGATGTGCGGTTTAAAGATTTCAAGGCACTTGAACCACATTTTCAACTTTTTTCCACACCATTTGCTGTTGAAATTGACAATGTTGCAGAGGAAATGCAGATGGAGTTAGTGGAGCTTCAGTGTGACACGATTTTGAAGCAGAAGTATACAGATGTTGGAATTCCAGAATTCTACAGGTTTCTTTCACAAGAAAGATTTCCCATGTTATTCTCTGCTTCTGCAAGGATAATGGCAATGTTTGGAAGTACATATATATGTGAACAGTTTTTCTCTTCCATGAAGATTAACAAATCTGTGTTAAGGTCAAGGCTCACTGATGAACATTTGCAAGCAACACTGAGATTGGTTTCGTCTCAGGATATCAAACCTAATATTGATGCTCTGGTTGATGCAAAATGCTGCCAGCTAAGTGGCCAAAAATGAAATGACTGTCAAAATTAGCACTGACGTTTCACATTACAGTTAAAGAAGTTAATAAAAAAGTTAATAAATTGACTTTTAATAGCATACTATATTTTAATACTATACTACTATATTACTCTTCATTTTTTTTCTGCCTACCTCCAGGCGCTTCCCGCCGCCAAGCCGCCAAACAGCTGTTGGTGGCGCTTAGCACTTTCCAGGAGGGAGGGGGGAGGAGCGGGGAGCCGCGCGCTTAGGGGAGGAGGTGGAGAAGAGACAGGGCAGGGGCGGGGCCTCATGGAAGGGGTGGATTGGGGGTGGGGCCAGGGGCAGCAAGGGGGCGTGTCAGTGATGCGGCCCTCGGGCCAATGCACTAGTCCTCATGCGGCCCTCGGGGTCATTTGAGTTTGAGACCCCTGTTGTAGATGCTGAAATGGAGGGGCCAGGGAGCCATGCCCCCCCGACTTTTACCAGCCATAAGGGTGAGTGAGGAGGGAGAGGGTGGAGAGGAGCAATTCGGGGGGGGCTGGGAGGAAGAGCCGGCACAGGAGCAGGGCCTCAGGAGAAGGGGCAGCATGGGGATCAGGGCCACAGTTCAGACACCATGGGCCCCCCTCTTTTAGGAAGCTTCCACCGCCCCTGTGTAGAGGTGTATTCTGGAAAGTGATCTACAAGATCCTATTAAATCCTAAAAATGTTAAAGCTGGGGGAAAGAAAAGAGCCCAAACCTACAACCCTATGTCATGCAAGTTATTTCCATGAAGTCAACAGGCCTATTTGCATGAGTAAGGACTACCTACATATGGGATGTTATGTCACGTACTGTGTCTTTAATCAAAACCCAAACCTACTATAAGAAAGGGCTAATTGCTCATCTCAACTGATTTTTTAAATTGAAGCAGCCCGAGTCACTCTGATTCACAAAGCTTCTTATATCAGCAACCTTTTTTCCTACAAGTGTTTTACAAAATGGGTGGTGAAATTGGTTTCTAACAAAGCATTAAGTCTTCAGCTAAGCATAGATGAAAAATATGGCAAGTCAAAGTACAAGGTAGAAAGTGAAGAGGATGGGAAACATCAGTGGAAAAGCTTCCATGTGGGTGGCAAGAGTTGTGGCAGATAGAAGACAAATGCATTTGCAGGCAGAGGATTGTGAATAACCTGTATCTCCTTTTTTGTCATGTGTTCATGAGTAATATCAGCAGTATAAATGCTTTGATGGACAGCAGTTCTTAGAACCTCATCCCTTCCCCATTTTTAGAACAGAGAACTTTTTACATTTTCCTGCAATGCGAGACATCAGTTGAGTTTGTAAACAAGGCCAAGAAACCCTGGGCCAGACCAGAAAAAAGCAAATTGTAAATGAGAGAAATCATCACCTGTCCTACAAAGTCCAAATCTAGGGACAGTTTGTTTGCAAGAGAGCTCCTCTCAACTGCTGGGATGGTTGAGAGACAGACAGAGTCAGAGTCTGACGTACCCAGGACACAGACCAAAAAGGGCTTTCTAGAGAAAAAGCAATGAGCCCAATGCTCCACTCTCTTCAGGACTAGCTCTAGGCACCAGCAAACCAAGCATGTGCTTCAGGTGGCACAATTCCAGGGGCGGCATTCCGGGAGGTTTTGCTTCAGCAGTTGTGCTCTCGGAGGTGTTTTTTTTCTTTTTTCTTTTCTTTTTTTTAAGCTTGGTGCTGCAATCAAATCTAGAGCTGGCCCTGCCTCTCTTAGACAGGTTTCACACCACTTACACTCCACTGATTTCCGTGAAGTTAGTCTTCAACTCACCAATGTAAGACATAAGAGAAGCAGGCACAATATCTTGAATTACGCTTGAAAGCAGATAGGAAGCAACTGGAGTATAAAGAGCAAAGGTGTAAAATGCTCAGTGTCCCTTGTATTAGTAAGCAAATGGGCTGCTTTGCTGTACAAGAGCTGAATCTTCTAAGTGGTCTCATCAGTAAAAGGAGAGTGTTTCCAACACTAACAATTGTTTGGTAATAGCCACTCCATGGTCCTGCTCCCATATGATAAACACACCCATGGGGAATGGAAAGCATCTGCTCATGCCTGTATTCTTAAAGGAGTCCCTCAGGCCTGATTATTTTGCAGCAACCCTGCCCCTTGTCAAGTCTCATTGATGAAGCAATCTTTGCCAGCTCCATCAAACCAAGCTACTTTACATTACAAGTATGTTCCTCACCACTTCGTGAGCTTTAATTCTGCAGAACCATCATATCTTAACTGAAATAAGATGTACCTGCTCAGTATCAGTTCAAAGCCACCAGTAATTCAAATTCTGGCAGCCTTTGCTAAAATAGGGTCAATCTAGACAGGGATTTTTCTCCCCGCTAGAACCTTTAATTTTGTGGTCTTGCTCCTCCTACTGTACATGCTGCTACCACGTATCTTTGCTTAGCAGCAGTCCTTGATTAATAACAGCCTCTTTCAGTAGCTGCTTCTTCCCATAATGTTTTTAGATTAACAGATTTTTCAGGCCAGAAGGAATCATTCAGATTAACTAGTCTGGTCTGCATAGCACAGGCCAAAGAACCACATCCAGTTGTCTCTGCATTAAGCCCATATCTTGTTTGAGCTATGGGACATCTTTTAGAAAGATATCCAGTCTGTATACCTTTGATATCAGTCTCTCTGTTTTAAGATCTACTGAAAAAGTTCCTAACTGTCAGGGTGGTTAAACACTGGTTAAACACTGGAATAAATTGCCTAGGGAGGTTGTGGAATCCAGGAGGAGGGCAGGGGGAGGCAGAGGCCCCGAGGCCCCCCCACCCCCCCCAGCCCCGGGGCCCCCCCCCCCGGGCCCCGGGGGGCGGGGGGGGGGCGGGGGCCGGGCGGGGGGGGGGGGCGGGCGCTTGCGGGGCGGCGCCGGGCCCGCTGGGGCTCCGGTCCGCCGCTCAGAAGTCCCCCGCTCAGGGCGGCTGAAGACCCTGGCGGACCCCGCCCCGACCCCGCCGACCCGCTCGGGCTTTTTCGCGGGCCGGCGGGTCCTCTTCGGGCCCCGCCTTCCTTCGCCTGCGAGACCCCCGCGGCACGCCCCGCCCGCCCGAAGACTGGGCTGCACTTGGGGCGCGGGGCGCGGCGCGCGGCGGCGGCGGGCGGGGGGGGCCCGCCGGCGTCTCAGGGCACTTCGGCGGCGGGTCCCGGAACGGAAGGGCCCCCCGCTGCCGAAGACCCCGGGCCCCCGGAATCCTCTGGGCGGCCCTGGTGGAATCTCCATCTCTGGAGATATTTAAGAGTAGATTAGATAAATGTCTATCAGGGATGGTCTAGACAGACAGTATTTGGTCCTGCCATGAGGGCAGGGGACTGGACTCGATGACCTCTCGAGGTCCCTTCCAGTCGTAGAATCTATGAATCTATGATGAGATGTGCTTTGTGAAGAAATAGGTATTATTGTTTTAGGATCCAGCAGGAGCTCTGCTCTGTTATTCCAGAGCTACAATTACCAGCTCAAATTTGTTTTCATTCGTTATCAGTGGAACATCATAGACTCCAAGGGATCTGTGCTGGTGGAAATGAAACTCGAATCCCTGCTAATAACAGATAGCAGCAAATAAGGATATCAAGCAAAGAAAGTTTGCTTTTGTATAAACGTTCTCTCTTTGCCAAGTTTGCTGCAGTCTGAAAGGCCCTCTCTGGAGTAATTAATAATTACCCAAGACTATCATGATTAACTGCACTACTCTTATTATGCAGTAGAAGCTGCCCATCGCTACACTGCCTTTATGAAGAACTCCTCACTCCTAGCCAAAAAGAAAAACGCTGTCTTACTTTTATTATTCTCCTGAGGTACTCACGGCTGCTGAGCTTGAGGTAGTTCATAATGAATATCAGTAAAAGCTAACTGAATCTCCTCCTGCCCTCCTCAGGTAGTGCCAATCACCACATCAATCAAGTTGTGGGAATGCAAATATAATCAACTTCCTGGGTGTAAAGCATCAGCCAGATAATACTCATAGCTGATGAGCCCCTAACAGAAACATTGTGAAAAGGATGCCATTTTGTTCTTTGAACCTGAGATGGCAAAAAGTTTTCTCCTACAGGGTCCAAGACAGCAAAGTGCCGAGCACTGCTGCGTCAGCGGGTGGCCTCAGATGTCACAGGGAATGGGCTCCTATACAGGAGCAAAAATGATCCAGCGAGTGTACAATTCTTAGATTCTCCTGCTTTGGCAAGATAGGTTTCTCATGAACCACTACCCAGTGTAAACCCAATGGGCCAGATTGCAATTCCCTTACTCACACTGACTAGCACCTAGCTCTTTGCAGGGAAAGGGACAATGGAATGTGAGTGAAGGTGCGACAGCTTTCAATTTAAGGTGCAGTGAGAACCCTAGATTCTGACACCCTCTAGGCACAAAACAGATCCACCATGGGCAGCAGCAGTCATGGTGGTTTCCCCGTCCTGCTCCCTGCCAATGTACCTACACTGTTCTGAAGGAATCATTTGTGTGTGTTGGATGTTAAGATAACTCAGTGTGGAGATGCAAACAATGGACATGTTTCACCATTCCCTTGAACACCGTGTAATCATTTACACCTGTGCAAAGTGAATGCAAAACCGGTATAAAGTGCTACCATGTGAGTGTGGGAAGTGCTTTACACCCAGTTTGCACTAGTGTAATAAATGACTATGCAAAGTGCAGAGCAATGGTAAATTGGGGCCCTTGATGGCAGAGTGCCTGCTACAGTGGTGGTTTTAGGATTGCGGACAACATCTGTCCTCTATAAATCCATTAAAAATACCCTTTCAGAGAACCCACAAATGTGATAGCAATAGATTTCAATCCTGCCAAACTCGGTGGTGACTAATTTACAGTTGAAGGATCTGTATCACCATGCCAAGTTTGCGATCCTCCATGGGACTGATTCTCCCCTATCTTCCCCTTTACGAGTATGTCTACCCTGCAGCTGGCAGCGTACTTCCCAGCATGGGTAGACAGGCTCACGTTACCTCTGCTCAAGCTAACGAGAAAAATAGCCATATGGCCACAGCACCATGGGTGACAACTCAGGCTGGCTACCCAAGTAAAATTCACCTGAGCCTCTTGGTATGTACTCAGGTGGCTAGCCCAAGTTGTCACCCATGCGGCCATAGCCACGCTGCTATTTTTAGTAAGCAGTTAGACTAGATCTGCCTACCTGCACTGAGAAGCATATGCTGTGTGTTACCTGCCTTGGAAGTGTTTTTATTCTTTTTGTCACCCAATAGGAGTAAATGACTATGGAAGGGACCCCTGTTACATCCACGGATGCTCCTGAGTGGAGCTCCATTCTGCAGTGTTCCTGCTTGTCTGGAAGGTATTCTCCGGCTGGTGTCATGGAGCGGGGCAGGCAGGGCGTCCCCCGTCCGCTGCTGCTGCCGGGGATGCGGCTGCTCCTCAGTTCCCGCAGCCGCAGCCCCCCCGGGGCGCCCGGATTTCACCCACACCAACATCGCCCGCCTGGGACTGGGCGCCGTGGTCCTGCTCATCCTGGGTCTGATCCTGACTGAGGCCTATTAGGGCTGCCCGAAGGGGGGGGTCTAGGAGCCAGGATCTGGCCATGCAGAGAAGAGAATCTCCCCAGGGGATGAGCCACTTCCCCTTGGGGGGCTGAGATAGCAACAAAACACCCTGTCCCCCAAACACCCCTGCCTCAGAGCTCTCCACCACCACTCCCAACCTGACAGCTGCACCCCAATATCAAACCCCTGATCCCTGACCCCACGCCACCAGCCCTTGTGCTGGGCACGTTGGGCTCCCCACAGAGCAGTCCCTGGAAGGTGCCAGGGACTTACTCTTTGGCCCAGCTGGGCCAGTTCTGCTAATGAATTCAATGTAATCGAGCTCTCTGTTAGTCTCTAAGGTGCCACAAGGACTCCTAGTTGTTTTTGACTAACACGGCTACCACTCTGAAACTTATCAACAGCTGTGGTTGTGGATTCCTCATTTCTTTATTGTTCTGTCATTATGGTTCCCACTTCCCTATTGTTTGCTGGATGAACTCTGTCTGGTTCGTCTATTATTTCTGTCTGTTACATAATTAATTTTGCTAGTTGTAAATTAATTAAGGTGGTGGGGTAGGATTGGTTAGAGAATTTTGTTAGGATTGGTTAGTAAAATTTCAGTATAATGATTGATTAAGGTACAGCTAAGCAGGACGCAAGTTTCACTATATAAACTGGGGTTCAAAAGTAAGTTCTTTGGAAACCAACTCCAGGACACAGCGCCAAGATCAGAGCTGCCAGACCTCAGCACTCTGCCCATGACACCGTGCAGAAACAGGATCCCCCAGACGGACCTGATCAAGAAAAGTTCATCTGTCTTATTGGGAGTGACGAGCATTGTTATGCTTAGCATGTGCAGTCTGTTTTTTGTGATTGTCAATAAGTAGAGAATAAGGCTAAAAAAAAACAACAACCCATCACTGCCACTCCAAATGGGCGGGGGTGAGGAGGGGAGATCACAGCATGGGAGCAGGACACATTGTGATGCACGGAGGATCCCAGGTTGCCTTAAAACAGTCATGGTCTGGTTCAGAAGCAGGATCTGCTTGAACACTGCTGCTCTCACGTGTGGCACTGATCAGAGAGGAGCTGGATTCTTGCACTGGGCACCCATCCCTAAGTATAGGGACTGACAGTGAAAAGTACTGATAGAACCTTATCCTGGTGCATGCATTTTGCTCTATTAAAGAATCCCATTTCCAGATGTCTTGCTTTATGAGGGTTTTTTATCTGAGCATGTGCAAATTGGACTCGACATTAGAAATGAAATGCAGGCCTGGCGTACAAAGACTTTTCTATGTCGAAACAGCCACAGTATTACTGTCACTGCCTTGTAACCAAGGAAATATAATTGTAAGGCGCCCATTAGTGCCAGTTCTTAAAACGTGTGGTTTCTTTCCCAGGGTGTGAGCTTTCCAAACTGGTCACATACACACACCTGCCTCCATAGCCTCAGCAAATAATATTCCCATGTTTTTTGTTTAATCAAAGCATTTTAGTCCAGCATTAAGGGCTGCATTAATAACTTATACAGTGAAGCACTGGCAGATTTCCCTTGTTCTCACTGCTGCCTTCTTAGAGCCCCGACTGCAGTTCTGACTCAAACAGAACACTCATCACTGCAAAGGACGTCTGCCCTCTGCTGGGATTTCAGACTCAGGCTCATAATTTGGATCTTGGATAAAAAGATTACCTCATCCACATTTGCCACTCCTCTTCTTTTGCTAATGATGCACCAGCATTTTTCCTGAGGTGATTACTTTCCCTGGTTAGAGCTTGAGAAAGGTCTGTGTGACAATGGTAATTAGTATTACAATTTTTTTTCCCTCCAGAGCGTATTTGGCCTTATAAAAAGGCTTCACATTTTCATTTCATTCTTTATATTTAAATCATGATAACATTTCTGTACATTTTCATTTTGCAAGCAGCTCATTCATTCCGTTTTTTCTTTAATAACATGAAACCTAAACGACAGCATTTTAACTGCTTATGGAAGTGTAAAGGACACCGCCAAATGAGTGTTTGACTAGGCCATTATTTTCGCAACAAATAACTGCAATGTTGTATGTTGGGGGAAAAATTCTACGAGGCAGCACAGGATCTTCACTATCACAGGCTGCTCTCCCTGCATACACAGGCAAAAATCAATACTAGCTTTTCATATACCAAAGTGGAACGTTGACATCTAGATTAACAGTCCAGATCTGAAATGAGAATTTTGCTCTGAATATATGAGAACTATGATTCCTACTGGGAGTTTCTTCCCCATTTAATCAGCTGCAGCATCTTTGACAATTGTCACTCCATCTCAACTTAACATCTGAATGTGTCGGTATGATAAAGGAGGGAGGACAGTGCAAAATTGACAGCCATGTTGCCTGATGCCATCTATTTATCTACAGAATAGGAGAATTATGAATGTGTTTTCTGCATGCTATGCATTTAAGTTTCCAGAAGTCTGCTGTCTGCCATCTTGTGAGGCAGATCTGACCTGGCATTTACAGGGGAGACACAAGTTGTGATCTCAGTGTTTCACCAGTGTTTTTTCCCTTAATCTAAAATAAATCATTTAATATCTAGTTGCGCTGTATGTATTGAAAGCATAACAAGATACAGTAAATGTAACTTCAGGGCACTCTTCTCCACTGCAAACTAATGTGCTTCATCTCTGACCTGGGGTATTCCATCTGTAGGGTGACAGGACAATTCAGCCTCCAGGCCCCCCTGGGCTCTTTGCTGAGTTTGTCCATATAGGTGCTAATTATAGTGATCTTGTGACGTTTCAGAGTGAAATGGTTTTTTTGCATTACACCCCATGAGCGGCTGGATTGCCTCACTCATCTTTAATTTGTTGAACTAATAGTTTTTCAGGTTATAAACTGAAAAAACAGCTCTGCTCATAAATCCCACAAATTCTGCATTCCTCCATCAAGTTTAGCTCTCAAGGACCACAGAAACTGTGTGACGAATTACAACAGGGCTGCCAACTTGGAGAGGGGTGGCATAAGGCTCTGAGCCAAGTCTCTCACTTCTCCAGAAGCCACATCACAGCATGACAGCATGCCAATACTGTGCTGGCTTAAAGCTGTTTCTGAAGGTTCACAGTCACCATCAGGTGATCCTGGACAATGTGGGGAACCTGACGGAGCCAGATCAGAGGAATCCCCTGGTTTCCCCATGCCCTCATTTTCTAATACATACCCGCTATGGGAGATTCCAAATGAATCTTCACACAACTGGACTGTCCACATGCTGTTCGTACAGACAGCTTCCCCCCTCTTCCTCCCAGTGGGGCCAGCAGTTTCAGGCAATCTAGAATTCTGCAGTCCTAGACAGCCTCTAGGTGCAAAAAGCTCCTTGTCAGCTTCCTAGTCTTTTTTCAGAGGCAGGGGTAGAAACAAAAAGGGAAGGAAGGAACAAAACAACACAAGCAAGAACAGGATAGGAGACACAAATGGAAAGAAAGGAGGTGCATATGGCCATGCAGAACCTAGAGATGAGGCAGAAATGCCAAGTTCAGACAAAACCTTTTCCAAAGTTTAGAGGCCTTTGGATTTGGTTTAGGTTATTTTTGAGTAAAGGAAGTTCAGAACTGGAGCATTCAGGGGTATTTGGATGTTAGGTTCCAGTAACAGCTCATCTTTAACAGAAACCAAGGGAGAAATGGGTAGCAAAAAGACATCTCGAAATAAAAATCTACCTGCTAAAATGCTGACGTCTCCCAGCTTCCCCTGACTCCCTCACCCCAACAACACATTCTCTTGGAAACAGTATGAGGAGCTGATCTAGTCACCAGACAAACAACATTAGTTTTTCATTATTGCTCACACCAGTTCAATCCCACTGTTTGGAGCACTAGTGTAGTGGCCACAGGCATGTAAGCGCCATGCCACGGAGACATGAACTAAGCAGGGTTAGACAACACCATATTTAAATTGCTGAGGGGCTACTAAGAGCTAGGGTGACCAGATGTCCCATTTTTAAAGGGACAGTCCCATTTTTTGGGACTTTTTCTTATATAGGCCCTTATTACCCCATCCCATTTTTTCCACATTTGCTATCCGGTAGCCCTACTAAGAGCCTTGTCTACATTGGGGGTGGTTTGTCCCATGGTTGTGACAAAAACAGAGGGAAATTATAGTGCAGACACATAGAAAAGGGCTTAACATCAGAGTTGAGTCTCTCCGGAGAGTGTGGCAGCATCATGTTACATTTGGCTTTGAACACAGGAAAACAATCAATTCATCATAACCATTCTAATTATGCTTTTCTTTGCACCCAGTATTCACCAGCCTTCCCAACTCCCATCCTTACTGAATGACAAAGTTGGGAACAGCCAAAAACAGTCTGAAGTCATTATAGCACACAGTACCTGCTTCTTTTAATGTACTGTCGTGTAATTACTTTGTCAGCTCAACATCATTCCACACAGAACAGCTGCAATTGCTCATTATTGACTGTGATAGTTAAAGCCTCCAATTTGTCCCTGTCAGAAAGCAGTGTCCTTAACCCGATTCAGCCGATAGTTATGGAAATTCCACTGTGACGTTGCACCCCTTAATGCTTTATGGGCATATGCTTATAAAAATGTAAATATGACATAACTGGAATGTGTTTTATGCTAGATATGCAATGTAACATATCTCTGCAAAAGTTATGGTCTACTGGATATATTCATCCTATTTGTATGCATGTATCATTTTTGTATTCAAAGTTATGAATATTGGCTATGTACTTGTTTAATTTTAAGTAGGCTCAGTGAAGCAGTTGGTCAGCTTCCTGAGAAAAGACTATTCTCAGTAAGTGTCCAATCAAGAAACACTTAAGCTAACAATGAACTTTGAGATGCCAATCCACATCTGAGCTTTCCTGGGAATGTGGCCTGGCTTGTAAGAAACTGAGTCATGCATGAACATGTGACTTGCCCATGTGACTCCAAAACTCCATCTTGGAGCTGGATTCTGCATAGCAGAGAGGAAGGGGGTCTCCACTCACAAGATAAAGTCTCTATAACGTCCTGGGAGACCCCTCCATTTGTCTTCAGCTGGATCAATAAATATCATTTGGTAGTGGAGAGGCTACCTGAAAGAAACTGGAACAAAGGACAGTAACCACAGGAGTGTGAGTGATTGCTAGACCCAGACTAGAAGGAGGCTTCTGTAAAAGAAACTTACTGGAACATCTCTGAGGGTGAGATTTCATCTGTAATCACTTTCTTACTGTATTACTTGCGTGTTTTATTTTATTTTGCTTGGTAATTCACTTCATTCTGTCTGTTATTACTTGGAACTACTTAAATCCTACTTTTTGTATTTAATAAAATCACTTGTTACTTATTAATTAACCCAGAGTATGTATTAATGCCTGGGGGGAGGGGCAAACAGCCGTGCATCAGTGTTATAGAGGGCGAACAATTTATGAGTTTACCCTGTATGAGCTTTATTTATTTAGGGTTTGGACCCCACTGGGTGTTGGAGACAAAAGAACTTCTTAAGCTGTTTTCAGTTAAGCCTGCAGCTTTTGAGGGATGTTGTTCAGACCTGGGTCTGTGTTCGTAGCAGGCTAGCGTGTGTGGCTGAAACCAGGCAGGGCACTGAAGTCCCAAGCTGACAGGGAAAAGTGGCTCAGAGGTAGTCTCGGCACATCAGGTGGCAGTTCCAAAAGGGCTTTCTGTGATCCAACCTGTCACATCCACCTGTTTAGAATTTCATTCTACAGCAGACAGAAGGAAATGTTCAAACAATTCAGCTAAAAATCCAAATGTCAGGGTGAAGGAGTTTCCATTGATTCCATTAATTAAAGACAAAACCGTGAAGCTCTTACTCTGGCAAGATTTTCACCAAAGCCAATAGGAAATTAGCATGAGTAAAACAGAGTGAGGACTTCAGGGTTTGGCCCTGGTTTCCTGTGAGACCTTGGGCAAGTCAATTCCTCTCTGGGTGCCTCATTTCCCCTCCCCCCCATCTGTAAAATGGAGATGATACTGACCTCCTTTGTACAGCACAGAGAGCTATGGATCAAAAGCGCTGTACAAGAGCTAGGTGTTATTATAAGGGGCCAAGCCAATCTGCATTGCAGCACAACTGAGTTCTATATGCTCACACCAAGGATGAGTTTACCTCAAGAGGGCAGACCCTTGAGTGTCTATAGTCAAAAAGGTGTCAGTAAATTAAGTTCCAGCATTTCATAACTGATGAGGTGTTAACTCCAACATTCTGGCCAAATTTCAGTTTAGGTAGTTACATTCTGCCTACCAAAAATCCACTATCTAGTTTTGATTGGAGAAGTGGAGAGAAGAAAGGATAGACAGTGTGGTCTAGTGGCTAGGGACTGGACTTCACTGAGAGAGTCAAGATATCCGAGTTCTAGGATGAGCTCGGCCACTGATCTTCTGTGTGATCTTGGGCAAGTCACTTCATCCTTCAGTGCCTCTATTTCCTCACCCACCCTTTGTCTATTTCATTCATTTATATTGTAAACTCTTGTGGGAAAGAATGGCTTCTTACTAAGTACTTGTATAGCACTTTGCATGATGGGCAATATCTGAGTACAAATAATATTTATTATTGTTTATCACTTGCCTATATAGAGAGGTTTTTGGATGCTAAATGGGAAGCACAGTTCACCCAGAAATGGCTGTATTTAGTGGTGGCTAAATGATCACTAGAGATGGGCAGATACTATAAAAAAAATCCTTGAGGAGCTGAGCAATTTAAAAAAAAAAAAAACCATTTGCTTTGTATGTGTTTGCCCCCCTTTGGTCTTTACTTTCAGCAAATATTCCAGTGAGCAAGTTTTCTGGCAAAAATGTTTGCAGAAACAGTGAACTTTAAGTGAACCCAGAGAATACTTTGTTAAAAGTAAGTATCTGAAGAAGAAAGTTGAATTTAAAGAGTTATGCCTATGCAATCTGGAATGGAAATACACCATAGTACCTATATCAGAGCTAAGCAACATGCCTTAGATATTTCAAGTACTGAATCCACACAATGAACTGCTCACAAACAAAGAAAACCCCCATGGACCAAGTATTATTTGATGAAGTTATTCAGCCAATTTCATGAAAACAATGAATTCAAGGCAAAAGTAAGCAATGTACATACATTCCACAAACAATGAGAGAAACAGGATTCATCAGAAGATTTATTCTTTGTGAATTACTTAAATCTCAGCATCAAAATCTGTTCCCAGTTACACCCACGAAAACCAATGGTTATTAATGGAGCTCTGGGAGTCTGTGTTGGAGCGGAATTTGGATCATACTCTGTAAAGTGTCTTAAGACCCTTTCGGATGAAATGTGCTATATAAATATAAAGGTACTAGGAAACACTAGGGACTGTAGAAATTAATCCCATTAACAGTGCAGTTAGCCACGTTAATTTGGGTAATATTCTGCCTACTGAAATTCCCGGCATAGGTTCTGGGAACCAAATTTTCCAGCGATTTTCTTTTCGGCCCATGGGGTTGTATTACAATAATGGAACAGGATCTGGCCCCATGGTGTTGTTTAGTTTTTAGTGTGTGGCTGTGTGCTGTTAAATTGGCAAAAGTGGCAACATTTCAATGGTGGGCAAAGCATATGTTAACATATGTGAATAACTCTAAAATCCACCTGGCAACAAGGACTAAATAAGATTAAGATCTTTTATGATTAAATATTTTCTATTCCAGAAATTCTACAATAGGACTAGCGCGCCTATACCAGCATTCATGTGTCTTAGAAGGAGAAATGAGACAAATTGTTTTCATTTAAAGATGTGATACTTTCCTTCTCTCCCTCCAGAAATTAAATGGTGAAGTAGGATGATTGACAAAAAATTTAACAATATCTGAGCAGATTTAATTAAAGAAGCTTCCCATTTTATTGCAGACAGACTGTCCCACTTAATCTTCCCACTCTTTGTTTTCGCTCTCAGAGCACCTTTTTGTGCAATTAAAGCAAGACAAACTGAGGTTCCAATTAAACTCCTTTCAAAATATATAGCAGCTACCCTCCAACATCTGTTAAAAGAATTCATAAACCAGCACATTTGCAAATTAAATTTCAGGATTTCAAACAACACTGATTGTCCTGCTTTCTTATCTGCTGCATTTTATACTGTGGTAAAATAGACTATGTTAGCATTTCTCAATCTCTGAGTCATGACACTGAGGGGAGTTTCCAGGAGTTGCACTGAGGGGCAGTGGGTTGTGGGCCTAAGGTGGTCACCAATAATTGTCTGGAGAGAGAGAAGGTGAGAGTTTGCTGCCATAAACTGTCCTCTGTCTTCCATTAACACACACTTGCTTAGTCACTTGCAACTGGTTCACCTCAGTTACAGAAGCACCTCGAAAATCATTGTGCAGATCCTCCTGGAATCTTGTTTTGCAACATTCTATGTAGCAGAGTGAAGAATTATGGGATGCCTCTCAGAAGTGACCTCAAATGAAGTCAGTAGCTGGTCAAATGTTAAGCTATCTTGTGGGAGGTAAACCCAGGAATACATAGGAATAGGCCCAATACTTTTTTGTTATATCAAGTTCTACCAGCGGGATGCACACTGTGAGCTTCTACACTGCTGACCAATCCTACAAGGAGTTCTAAAGTCACAGCTGTATTGTAGCCCTGGAAAGAACCAACATTCCAAACATGGCAGATGTTGAGTGTGCCTGCCTTACGACTTTACACTGTGGGAGTAATGTTTTCCCTCCATCCTTTGTTCAGACTGGGTTCTTTGGGGGCAAGGCCTGGTCTCTTACTATGTGTTTGTACAGTGCCTAGCACAATAGGCACTGTACTTCTGATCTTGGTTGGACCCTCTAGATGTGATAATACAAAATAATAAAGAATAATATTAATAATTTCCCTGTTGGTATATCAGAGCCCAGCTCTTGTTTGATCCTTTCAATGGCTTTTTGTTTTATCAGGGCCAATTTAGGTTTTTTTCCCCACTATGTTTTGGTTTTATTAAAACAAAAAATTGCTACTTTTGAAATGTAAAGAAAATTAGCAAACTGAAACATTCCAATTCCACTTGGACAAGCAATCTCAGATACAGCCAAAGCAAATGTCCTAGCTGCCTAAGCATTAGGCTCAAGCCACTGAGATACCCTAGAAACTTCAAATTTTATCAGGATCAGTTTAGTCCTTCATGCTTCCGAAGGTTAATAAACTGATTTTCCTGTAGTTTACTGAGGAGTGCTTTTCTTCAGTAGATCTCAAAGTACTTCATTATCTTAAATTACAGGATGTTAAGATAGCAAATGATTGTGCAGATAGGGTTTTATGGCACTTAAAAAAAAAAAAAGTAGTGCTTTGCTATGGTGTCCTGATGAAAACATTTTTTCCCCACCCCATCTGTTATATTATAGTTCTCCTCTTCAGAGGTAGCTGTATTTCCAGTGGTTCTTTACATTTATCATTTGTAAAGCATTCTGTGATTTTTTTAATATGAAAAGTACTGTAGAATCATAATATCTACAAGTTCTATTGCTCCGTGCCTGATGAAGGATCATGGAGCAAGAGGCAACTATTTTTTTTTTATTTGCCTCAGCCCTCTGAAGTTAAAGCATCAATAGTTGAAATGAATAAGGATTTAAAAGTCTAACCTACTCTCAAACAAAATTCTCTATTAAATTGAAGTTAAGGCTGAGTATATAGCTTAGTAAAATCTTTACACTAACCCTATAGTTAGCAAAAAAACAAGCATTAGAAACCCAGGAAATTCTGTGGGGATTAAACTTTAAAAAAATCCTAACAGCGCAACGACTGACCACAGTCATTGGGAGGGATAGAATCCAAAGACGTTCAGCACCAAGACCACTCAAGTGGTAGAGGCCTCTGCATTTGGCCAGCAAAGCAACCAAGCAATCCAGCTGCGGTTAATGGGATCCTCATGTGCTAAAAACTAAGCATGTGCTTTTATGCAGTAGTAGTAGGACGATGGGGGATGACGACATGTGCTCTTTACATTAGTAAGTATGGAAATGCATAGTTAAGATCACCCAGACCATATCATGGAGCCTGATAGAAGAAATCTTCAAAATAAGGGAGGCAACTACATTGATTTAAGGAACTAATATGTTGACATCCATGAGAAATAAGAAATCTTGGGCATTGGAAAGGATGGAGAATGGATACTAGGAGAAAAGGACATTTTCTTCTGATGTATATAAATATAACCAGGGCAAAAAACACTCAGAGAAATTCAGAGTTTGCAGAATCAGGGTCGGATCTAGTAGGAAAAGGGGATTTAAAAAAAAAACAAACAAACCCGTGGTGAATCCTACTGTGAAATGCCCTCCTCTTCCCCCAGGCACACCCTCCAAAACTTTGCCAGACAAAAAAAAAAAATGTATGTATGTATGTATGTATCAGAGAATCCCCAAGCATTTAACTGATTGTTTTTAAAACACAGTGCTTACCTTTTAATATTTCAAAGAGTTTCTAAAGATAGATATCAAAATAGCAGCCTACCCAGCTCCACAAGCTGCTCTTGAGCGAGCTCCCTGACCTGTCCATAAGGTGTGTTTTAGTCAAAACACAAGTTATGGACTCAATACAGGGATAACTGGGGGAAATTTATGATTAACAGAAGATCAGTCTAGATGCTCTAGTAGTCCATTCTGACCTGAAATTCTACGAATCTATGGGTGGGGCAGGCAGGCAGGCAGCCAAGAACTGTTCACCACTCCAGAGATGCCTAGCCACCAGTCTCAGCAGTTGGTCTCCAACGAGCAAGCAGCAGGAAAGGAGATGCCTGGTAAGCAGGGGCGGCTCCAGGCCCCAGCATGCC
This sequence comes from Mauremys reevesii, assembly GCF_016161935.1. Lineage (NCBI taxonomy): Eukaryota > Metazoa > Chordata > Testudines > Geoemydidae > Mauremys > Mauremys reevesii. Next base: position 247,278,497 of record NC_052623.1, read on the forward strand.
AAGTGTGTGCTTGGGGCGGCATGCCATGGGGGGAGCTCTGCCGGTCGCCGGGAGGGCAGCAGACAGGCCGCCTTTGGCGGCATGCCTGTGGAGGGTCCGCTGGTCCCGCAGCTCCGGTGGACCTCCCGCAGGCGTGCCTGCGGAGGGTCCGCTGGTACCACAGCTCCTCCGAAGCTGCGGGACCAGCGGACCCTCCGCAGGCACACTTGCGGGAGGCCCACCGGAGCCGTGGGACCAGCGACCAGCTGAGCGCCCCCCGTGGCATGCCGCCATGCTTGGGGCAGCAAAATGTCTAGAGCCGCCCCTGCTGGTAAGTGACTATGGTTGGTGTAGTGAGTAGGTGGGTTCAGGGTATAGAAATGTTCAAGGCTGGTTGTGTTTCTGTGTGCTGGACATTTCCCTATGCAGCTAACCAGTACAGCAGAACAAGGTGTTGATGCACACCAAGATCTCACGGGAATCCTCCAGAGAGATCTTCAGAAAAGTTTCCTGGAGGTACTCAGCAATCCTCCACCAAAGGTTCCTTGGCAGAGCTGCTTTGTTCCTTCCCCAGTTGTAGGAAACGTTCCCAGCCATTCAGCAATCACTTGTGCAGAGACCAAAGCAGCACACAGGCGAGCAGTATAGGGACCAGGGCAGAAGCCACAAGCATGCAGTAGATGTACCCATGGTTCCCTGCTTACCCTCAGCAGTGAGAGATCTGCTACAATGACCCCCCACCTGTGGAAAGTTGCTCCTATTCATATCACACTGCATGTCAGGCAACTGGGAATCTTCTTCAGTTAGGAACTTCGTGATTAACAGCACTGCCATCTGCGCGGTCTTAATGACAGAGAATAATGGGACATTGAACCTGCTCCCAAGATGCACCACAATCTGCTCCGCCTTCCCACAAGACCTAGCAACAGACGGTGTATAGCTGGACTGTGGGATAGGTACACAAAGTGCATCGCTCACACTGTCGATGATAGTGCTCCCTGTGGACGTGCTCTGCTGACACGGAGTGAGTGTGATCATGTAATACTGATTTTTACTATAATGCTTTTTGAGTGTTGACATAAAACTTTTATCAACAAAACTCTGTAGTGTAGACAAGGCGTCACTTTCTTATGGTCATTCCTTTGCATGCTCCTTCAAGTGAAGGGACTAATCAGTCAGTATTTTCATAGGGATCATACTGGAGAATGATTTGATTTTTCCCCCCCCAAGAATTTGTCACCTCTCTCAGCATTACTGGGCAGCAATTAAAGAATATTGCATCTTGCGGGAGTCCACTATAATCTGATTTACTTTCTACAATGAGACTTTTTTTTTTTAATTCTGTGCACATTTGAGTTGGGAATATCAAAAGGTTTGTGGCTCTGCACACAGAGATCAGTCAGACACCGTGATCAAAAGGGGACTAACCCACAGTGATCCGTGAAAAAATTCCCATGTATTTAAATCTGAGGTTCCCTTAAGGAAGGAATCAGATGAAGTGCTGTGCCAAAATGTTAACTGAGTCTGAAATTAAAAATAACAGGTGTTGAATCGCTTGCATTACTGAGTGAAGGATTTTTTGTTTGATTTATTTGGTTTGTTTGTTTTGTAGCTTCTCTTGCCCTACAGGTCAGATATGGAAATTGATTCCAGTATCGCTAGCATATGTTTGAGTTCTGCTCTTGATCTGCTTAGCCCTGCCACTCTGCATCACTGCGCTGCTACATTTTCAGTGAAATGGCAGCTGGCATATTGCTGATTGAGAGGAATGGTGTTATCTTTGCCTGATTAACCCTCGGAGGCAGAGCTTGCCGTTCTGTTTGTGCAGCACCCAACACAATGGGATCCCACGCATAGCCATGCCTGTCTGACCGCTGCATACCAAAGCAAATAGCATGTCTTAGTACCTTAAACAAATGGCAACACACACCACAGAAAGAGATCCCTGCTCTCTGTCGTAGGTTTTTCTCCAGATCCACGCGCCAGGTGCAGGCTAGAATGTGTATTTCAACAATGTATGATTTTTACCCTGTTCCCAGGTGCTTTTCACTAATAAGAAAGGCATTAATAAGTGTGCGCTTTGGCATGCAGCTTTAAGACTTGCATGGCTTTTCCCTACCTTCTGGAAATTAAAAAAAATAAATTGCTGCTCTAATACACTCGAATTACACAGACCTTACCTGGATAGTTTCTTAATGCAATGAAAAACTATACAGGTCTACAGCACTGGGTGTTATATAGCACTGCCATGGAGGTTCCGTGAGGAAAGTTTTGAGTCAGTAAGACTTTGTTTAGATTAGGATTTAACGATGTGTTAGACCATGAGCCTCTCTCCCAGGGTTCACCTTACATAGCTAAATTGAGGTAAAACTACAATCAATCTACACTAGGATTTTACAATGGGTTAGGCTTCTCACACTGTCTGGAGTGGCTCATAACCATGAGTGCCTATCTCAGGGCTGACTGTCAAAAACAGGGCAGATCTATCATTAGATTTTACCAAGCCAGTAATAAATGTAAACTCCTGGATCACTATAACAGTCTTAACACTGAGTCACAGACAGTCCCCTTAGACCAGGAGTAGGCAACCTATGGCATGTGTGCCAAAGGCAGCACATGAGCAGATTTTCAGTGGCACTCACACTGCCTGGGTCCCGGCCACTGGTCTGGGGGATTCTGCATTTTAATTTAATTTTAAATGAAGCTTCTTAAACATTTTAAAAACCTTATTTACTTTATATACAACAATAGTTTAGTTATATATTATAGACTTATAGAAAGAGACCTTCTAAAAAAGGTTAAAATGTATGACTGGCACGCGAAACCTTAAATTAGAGTGAATAAATGTAGACTCGGCACACCACTTCTGAAAGGTTGCCGACCCCTGCCTTAGACTTTCCAGTCTATCTTGCCACCCAGAAAAACTGGATTTAGTCATAAACGGCCATTCTCTCACACTCACACACACCATTCAGGTTCCTTCCAGTCCCAAGAGACCAGTCCCTAAGCCCAGTTCAACTGATACCCTAGAGCTTACACCAAAGACAATGCCTCTAGCCAATCCTGTAATAAACTATCTAAAAGGTTGATTAACTAATGAGAGATAATTATTTACGGGTTAAAGCAAGCAAACATGCACACATCATACAAGTAACAGAGTTGTCGTGATCGGTCAATTCAAAACATCTTTCAGGGCAGACCCAGGAGGCAGCCCCTCAGAGTTCCAACAGCAAAGAGATGAAAAATCTCCATGTCAACTATTTTTGTTTCCCCTCTTCCAGTATTCAAAGCGATGGTTGGAGGCCTTCTGCACATATTCTCCATGGGTGAATGGGGCAATTAACAAAGCTTTTCCATCTTATGATGGCCCACTTAAATGTTGATGGTCCTCCTGGATGGGTGAGGGTGGGGATGATTCCCGTGCCTGGATTCACATGTTCAGAGCAAAGTTATAAAGCAAAACGTACATATTTTCTCATAGTATGGAATACAGACATTACAAGTGAGATTAATGCACACAGCAATTTACAAGCATTTAATAGAGTTTAAACACTAAATACATTCTTGTAAAACTAATACCTGTTTTGAGCAAAACTATCATGCAAGTGAACTGGTCTGGTCTCCAGCTATGAGTTTGTCAGTTCTTAGCTAATGCCTGTTCTTAGCTAATGGGTGGCAAGAACTGGCACCCAGACTGCCAGCAACCATGTGTTAGCTTCCTCTTTGCAAAAACACTTCCAAGGTCACTTCTACAGAAGGTGTTATTTAAATCAAGCTAGCTAACATGTTCCAACCACACCCCTTTAATCCTTGTCCAAATCCAAACCCAGACAATAGAATCTGTAAATAGGCCCTTAGAGCATCTTTATTTCAATTGTTATTTTCCACTCTCAGACATCACCAGCTTCCTCCAAATGCGGCGAACATACATTTGAGTAGTTGTAACAGAAAGTTTGACGAGTATGTAAATCCTCGTCCCTTATCCTATCAGCCACAGATTGTTCACCTTAAACCTCCTTGCAGGAGAGTAGCCTGAAGCAGCAGTAGCTCTCACTGAACACAAGCAAACCACTACCTAAAAGAAGCACACACGACTATCACACTAACAACCCACTTCAGTTTTTTTTAAAGCCCTTCTGTAACTCCCTGAGTTTATATGCCCTGTGGCTAAAATAGGCAGGAAGGAGAGACTAGTGGATGGAGCACTCAGAAGATGTGGGCTCAGCCCTGTGTGACTTTGAAGCCTCCCATCAGCATCACACTAACCCACGAGTTTAAAAATAAATAAATAAATAATTCTACAATTCTCTGCCTCTATTTATTCATCTGTAAAATGGAGATAATGCCTTTACTCCACAGAGACATCATGAGGAGCTCAGCTACAGAGATGGCAGACAGGCCAGGTGCTTGAGAAAATGCTACAGAGTTAGACCTCTCAACGATTTGATGTTGGCAACTGCATGACTGCCTGCCTTCTCCTAAGTAAGGCTTTAACTGCTAATTCCATAGAAATCAATGAAATCTGAGTCGCTGAAGCAACTGTATCCTAATGGTTCAACTGCACCAAATTGAAAACCAGCAGGTTATTCATGAATGACAGGTGCTGTCTCAACTCCAGAGGGCGGTTGGAATTTGCCCAAGGTGTGTCCAAGTGCTCCAGGAATAGTCACTGGCTCTTGGTCACCTTCCCCAGTAACAAAGACGTGAGGGTTGAGGGGACTTTAGGACTGGGCAGCAATGGTGAGCACTCCAATGTCAAGAGCTTGTTTATTAAGGGCCTGGGTTTGAACCTCTGCCTGCTTAAAGAACGGCCACCACCTTTGCTTCTCTCAGCCTGACAACCAGTCAATAGCTGCATCCCAGCATATTATTTGCCATAAGCACAAATGACAGACAGGGGTCAAATATACAATTTTACTACTACAAGATGTGCCATGAGAGCAACACCAACCATAATGGTTAGGATTTATTTGATATATTGTCTAAAGACAGCTTTTGAGGTGTATATCATCACAGGCCACTTAAATAGCAAAACATTCCTTCTTAGCTAAGTATTGACCTCCTGTACTCTAATCATGCTGTAGTAAATTAGTATCTGGCATACTCCTGAAATACCCAGCCCTGGCTGGTGGGGTCACCTTTTATACAGATTATTATTATGGCATAACTAAACTCAGGGCCCCACTGTGCTAGGCACTGCACCGCCAGAGTAAAAAAGTAGTCTCTGTTCCCAAGAGCTTACATTCTAAGTAGACAAGACAGACAAAGGGCGGGAAAATGAAGTAGTAGACAAGGAGCGGAGGCACAAAATGAATAAGGGGGCTTGGCTAAACTTGCGTGTTAGAGCAAATTAAAGCAGCCCCGGGTGCCCTAGCTCACTACCTGTCCACACTGGCAACGAACGTAGAGCACTCTGACTCCAGGGTTAGAGCGCTCCTGGTACTCCACCTCAGCGAGAATATTAACTCTTGGTGCACATTGGCTGAAACACCCGGGAATCACTGTGAATGAAGTGTTGCATTACTGCGCTCTGATCAGCCTCTGGAAATGTCCCATAATCCCCTTAAGTCAAGTGGCCACTCTTGTCATTGTTTTGGAATCACTGCAGGATATGCCCTTTGAAAACTCCATTTCTGACAGCCAGCTGCTTATCTGCTCCAAGACAAAAAAGCAACCATTACTGAGAGGGAGGTCTGCTGCTGTCTGAACTTACAAGACAGCATGCTGACATGCTCTCAGCCCCCCAAAAACCCACTCTCCCCCCCCCACATACACACAATACACTCCTTGTCACACTCCACCCCGCATTTGAAAGGCACATTGCAGCCACTTGTACGCTAGGATAGCTACCACAATGCACTGCTCTTTGTAGCCATGCAAGAGCTGCTAAGGTGGCCATGCCAGTGCGCTTGCAGCTGTCAGTGTGGACAGACTGGAGCACTTTTCCTACTGCGCTCTTCGAAGGCTGGTTTAACTCAAAGCGCTCTACATCTGCAAGTGTAGCCATGCTCTAAAGCTATATCTACTCTTAAACTGCTGCGGCTGCGCCACTGTAGAGGTTCAGTGTAGACACTCACAGCCACAGGAGAACTCCCCCCGTCACTGTAATAGTTAACCCACCTACCCAAGGTATAGTAGCTAGGTTAATGGAAGAGTTCTTTCATTGACCTAGCACTGTGTACACTAGGGGGTTAGGTCAGCTTAACTACATGCTCAAGGGCACAGAATTTTTCAGATCTGGCCTAAGCAAGTTGCCAAAGGCCACACAGGGAAGATTGTTACAGAGCCATAAATTTAACTCAGATCCTCAGTCTCAATCCACTGTTTTAGCTATCAGACCTTCCTTCCTTTGTATGCAAACTAGAGAAGGACCTTCCAGACAATTAAAAATAAATTATTTCTATACCGCAGGCCCTGATATCAAAAGAGAAAATTGTATTTCAGTTCCTTTTTGTTCTCCTCTCTCTTAGGGATCTTGTTTGGCAAGTGTGCTAAATTGTGCAAAAACTAAATGGTCTTATGCTGTGCCCTGTTTCTATAGCCATCAGGAAGAATATAAATGGAGAGTGTGATAAGGGAAAAGAAGCAGGACTTAAGGGATCCATATCAAAGAGCAGACACACACACACACACGACGATCATCAAGAACCTGCAACAAAATGAACGAGTATTCAGTGTGCACACTCTGCTTTTAAACCAAAACATTCAAAAATTGTCTGTGGATTGGACTTAATGTCCAATCCTGCAAGACACACCTTCTGTGAGGTGTTGAGTGCCCTCCAACTGGTGGGAGTTCATAGATTTAAGGCTGGATCACCTTGTCTGACCTCCTGCACAACTAGGGTGACCAGACAGCAAATGTGAAAAATCGGGATGGGGATGTGGGGGGTAATAGGAGCCTATATAAGAAAAAAAATAAAAAAATCAGGACTGTCGCTATAAAATCGGGACATCTGGTCACCCTATGGACAACAAAGGCCAGAGATTTGACCCAGTGAATTCTTGTATCTAGCCCAATATCTTATGGTGGTTGAAATAGAGAATATTTTTCAGGGTACATCTACACTGCAAATGGAAACATGACTAGTGCAAGCCATACTCATGCCAGCTTTAATCTAGCATAGATAACAATAGCAGTGCAGATGCATGTACCAGAAATCCAAGTATCTACCCAGGATCCACAGCAGACTTGTACTTGGGCAGCCAGTTCATGCTGCTACATCCTCACAATTATTGTTACCTGCACCAGCTAGATTAAAGCCAGCATAGGTATGGCTACCTGATCTGCAATCATACCTTCACTTGCAGTGTAGAGGTACCTTTAGAAAGCCATCTAGAACTTTCCAGGGGCACTCAGCACCCTATAGCACCAGGCCTATTTTGAGGTGAACACCAGCAGGCATACCTAATTTCGGCAACAGCAGCAAATGCAGCACAGCTGTTCCATGTAAAATACGAACATCATTAAACAGTGAGTAGGAGAGGTAATTACTTATTATTGGGTCACTGGAGGAGGATTGTTCAGAAACCCACAAAAGACACAGAGTGTGAACGACACGTATGCAACTGGCCTGAAAAGAATGTATTGACATTTCATACAGAAACAAACCTTGCTCACTGGAAATTCCACCCTCCCTCCCCTAAATGAATGCAATCTTCAGCTGAAATGAAAGATCACTCCCCCCTCTAGCCCTCTTGGCACCCCTACAAGCCTGATTCAACAGCACTAATCATGCACGATATATTCGTGTTGACTTCCCTCACAGACTGAAGAGTTGCGGGATCAAGAGAAAGCAGGGTTTTTTCCCTAGAAGCTTTGCACCATTGCTCATTTGGATATCTAATTTACCTGCTCTGCACCATTTTTACAGATGGGGAACTGAGGTACAGCAAGATTAAATGGTTTGCCTAGGACTTCTGAAGCAAATAGAAGAATTGAACCCAGAGGCCCTGAGTCCCAGCATTAAGCACAAGTTACTCCCCTCCCCTCCCCCCCTGCAAACATACCTTTGGGAATTTGCATTTGATCATCACTTATGAATGTCACATCTACAGGAGGGGGGGAGAAATAGACTCATGTATTTATGTTTTCTTCTATTTTATGCGGTTTCAGCAAAGAAGAAAATCTTAATTCTGCTCTTGAAAGGCCTAATCAAATGGGCTGTGCATGTTGTGCATAAATATTTTATCAGACGAAAACACTTCCAGAAGAATGTCTTTCCTTTCTACTCTGTCCAGTTCAAATAAATGTATAAACAGTTGCTGCTGTTTACAAAAATTTTATTTTATATCACCCTGGGAGCTGGTTCAGATGGATAAAGCCTTCCATCATGGTTTAACTCCAATTATCACACTACACTAGTATCTTTTCCAAACAGGGTGATTGAGCAAAAACACTCTCTTAAATGGAATGCAGAATTGCATCAAGCACAGATACCTTGGGTGCCTGCAGCCTGTCGTGGACGATGAGGTTCTTTTGGAAAGCATTTTAGATAGGCAATTTCTTCAGTAAGTTTAAAAGTATAGACACTGATGTGATAGCAAACATCCCTGGCTTAGATAATGACATTAGGCACATCTTTGATGTTCAGTAGACTATTATATTCAAGGTTTATGATGTGTAAGAAATGAACCTTTACTCTGTCACTGTTTTTAGGGTCTTCTGTCATGTTAATCAGATTATCTACGAGAGTTATGCTTACCATCAGTTTGTTAGCGGAGATCCACTTATTCTGCTTGGCTTTTAAATTCTCACAATGATCTGGCTATGGGCCTCAGCCTGAATTCATTTTGCACCCAATTACCCCATGCCTTCAGTGAGAATTTGGATGTGCAAAGAATGCAAGATCAGACTTGAGATGCCTTATTTTCTATCTAGCTCTTCAATAGATGAACTTTTCTGCCCTGGTAATGAAAAAGAAAATAGCTGCAAAAAGTATATGTGAATGAAATATGACCCAGTGATTGGACACCTATACACACCCCTAAAAAGTAGTTTACTAAATATGGGTAAAGAAAGGAGATTTTTCCTTCTCTCTTAATCCACTGTTTATTCCTTGATTTTTTTTTCTGTTAAAAGAACACAGAATACGTAATAGGACTGCAAACATAGTTAGAACACGTTACACAAAAGCAATGCACCAGAACAACAGTGGAGCCAGACTGAAAAATATGGATCCATGTCAAAACTTCCCCAATTCTCTGTTCATTCTGCTAGTGCTCCGCAAATTGTTGCCCCTTACACATTGCTTCTTCCAGGCAGGGATTTGGAAAGGGTCAGGCAACAGAGCTTAATGCATAGTGGGAGCTACAACAATATCCATGAAAAATAATGGTCAGTGACTAGTGATTTTGGGTGCCCAATCTGAGATACCAAAATGCTGAGCACCCACCCCTGAAAATCAGGTACTTTTAAAATGGCTTAAAAGTGGAGGCATCCCAAATCACTTTGAAAATCTTGGCTCATTGATCATGCATGGAGTGCCAAGTCAACACCCTCTCCTCATTCCAATCCCTTTAAAAACAAACAAACAAAAAAACCCATTTCTTCCATGTCATCTGTAAGCAACAAGCTGTTTGGCTATGTTTATATTAGTGGTTTTTCTTAGCAAAGATTTTCCACCATTGTTAATGACAGTGCAGCTCCACTGGCAGTAGCAATAGCAGGAGCGGAGCACAGCAAGTCTCCCGTGGGTATTTAACACAACTGTCTAACCTTCCACAGAGCAGCTCTCTAAGCTGTGGAGTTAAACATGGATGGCCTCTTCAGCCTTGTGTATGCTGGGGGCTAGTCTATGCTGAACATTTACATTGGCATAGCTGTCTCTTGGGGGGAGGGAAGGATGTGGATTTTTCACCCCCACACTCCTTGAGAGTTGAAGATAAACCAACCTAACGCCCAGAGCAGATACCACTAGGTCAATAGAAGAATTTTTCGGTCAACCAAGCTTCTGACTTTCAGGGAGATGAATTTACTACAGCGATGGGAACATCCCTCCTGCCACTGTAGTAAGTGTCTACACTGAAGCACTACAGCAACTGTAGCATTTTAAGTATAGATATAGCCTGAGGTTTCCACCATTGCTACCTCCAGTGAAACTGCACTGATATCAGCAACAGTGTATATTTTTGCCAAAAAGCCCTAGAGCAGGCAAAGCTTGTGTGCATGCAAGTTTGAAACCCACTGATGAATGGGGTTACAGGTTCATCTCGGTCTCTGCCCCTCCTCCCCCAAGCCAATCCATAGAGGATTGGAGTTGTAACAAGCCATCAGCTAGAGAGTCTTGCTTTTACACTCAGGACATCCAGTGCTGTTGGCCAAAATACTCTTGCCCATGGGTTACACGTACACGCACCTACATTTGCGCACACAAGAAATGGAACACAATGGAATCAAGGGGTGAAACTTATCATTGAAGCCAATAGGAGTTTTGCCATTGACTTCATCAAGTGTAGGATTTCATCCAAGACAAGCTTAAGTGAAAGCTGAATAACTGATCCTATTCGTGCCAGTATTTAGCCTTAGATGGAGTTTACCACCAGCTTTGGGCTGCATTCCCAAGCAACCTGGCTCCAAGACTCACACCGTCCACGGGCTGTGCCTCGATCAGAAGGCTTGAACTCACTCACTGTGATCCTATTGTTTGTCTTTTCTCCCCCCAGCTTCCTCCCCTCCTCACCACAGACAGTTGTTTGTTATTCTCACTCATTGTGAGACATCTATAGCTAGGGCCCAAACCTGTATGCACTGGCTACTGGGCATTGTGCTCATTAATGTGCAGAGTCCTGCTGACTTCAGTGGTACTCCTGACAGTGAACATTGTGCCCATTAGTCAATGCCTGCAGATCAAGGCCTGGAATGTAAGTTGAGCTAGTGACCTTCTCTTTATTTATTCTGTTACATGCCTTTGGGTGCTCCATAAGTAACACAGCAGAGAGTATTAGTAATAATCGTAGTGCCTTCCCTGGAGAGCTATCACCAGCATCTCTGCATCCTGCTCCTGAGGACAGAGGCTTAAAGCCACAATCTAGCCTGCAGTCACCAGAATTAATTAGTAAATGTTTCACAAACAAACTAAAGCAAATGCAAATTACCATCATAACAGCAGCAGTGCACAGTAGGAACTCAAAATACCAGGCCACAGCAAACACTCATTTTATTAGTAAATATTAGATTCATCATCATCAAATTCTCAAGCACTCCACCATCTCCCTTGCTGCAATTATAGCCCGTGTGCGATCAGACTTCAAGGAGGATTTGCTTTCCAAAATGCACACAGGGAGCCAGATTCTCAGCTGGTGTAAATTGTCACAGCATCTCTGAAGTTGCTGGAGCAGTGCCAATTCATACCAGCTGATCTGGACCAGGAGTGCCATTTCTGTACATTTTTAAAGGATTACTCAAACCTGAAGCAGAAAAACAAAGTGTGAGTCCCACTACAGGGAATGTATAGCTCTTGGAAAAGGTTTTTCCTTTAAGTGTAAACACAAAGCTGCCATGGGATAAGAGGGAAGGTCCTCCCATGGATCAGTAACTGGTTTAAAGATAGGAAACAGGGTAGGAAAAATGGTCAGTTTTCAGAATGGAGAGAAGTAAATAGTGGTGTCCCCCGAGGATGTCTACTGGGACCAGTACTACTCAACATATTCATTAATGATCTAGAAAAAGGGGTAAACAGTGAGGTGGCAAAATTTGCAGATGATACAAAATTACTCAAGATAGTTAAGTCCACAGCAGACTGCAAAGAGTTACAAAGGGATCTCACAAACCTGGGTGACTGGGCAGCAAAATGGCAGAAGAAATTCAATGTTGATAAATGCAAAGTAATGCACATTGGAAAACATGATCCCAGTGATACATATAAAATGATGGGGTCTAAAAGGTACAGAAAAAGGCAACAAAAAAGATTAGGGGTATGGAACAACTTCTGTATAAGGAGAGATTAATAAGACTGGGACTTTTTAACTTGGAAAAGAGAAAACTGGGGTGGGAGGGATATGGTAGAGGTCTATACAATAATGTTGTGAAGGCCAAGAGTATAACGAATCAAAAAAGAACTAGATAAGTAGATGGAGGATAGGTCCATCAATGGCTATTAGCCAGGATGGGCAGGGATGGTGTCCCTAGCCTCTGTTTGCCAGAAGCTGGGAACAGGCAACAGGAGATGGATCACTTGATGATTATCTGTTTTGTTCAGTCTCTCCGATGCTCCTGGCACTGGCCACTGTGGGAAGACAGGACACTGGGCTAGATGGACCATTGGTCTGACCCAGTATGGCTGTTCTTATGTTCACAAGATATATGGTTGGATAACAGCAAAGTTGTGACAAAAATGGTACGGAGCAACAAAATTCTGAATTACTGCTGCCACTTAACTCCCCTGCTCCCAAAAAAATTATGCCAAAGGTCTCAGAATATAACACATGTGGGCATGTACATGACTTCGAACAGCATCTGCAATTACACTATGCTAAGATAGAAATAAAGGGTTATCAATCCGCACTGCTTCAAGGCATAAGGTAATCACCAGAAAGGTTTAGAAAGAAATAACTCTCCCATCACCCTTGTTATCATACTGAACAGAGCTGTACCAGAAAACAATTTCCCCATCTATGAGAGAGAAAGATTTTTACATTTGTGTCATCCCATATCAGGATAACAAGTCAAAAATTCCAAAAAATTTCATAAACCAATAATCTGAACTGTTTTTTTGGATCAAGCTAATCAATTGGGGTTGCATATCAGGCCTATACAGTGAGGCTTGAGTTTCAGTTTTGTCCCCCAGACTAGATTCCCTAATTAGGATTCACCAGTGGGGCACTGCTTAAAATAGAACTGTTAAACTCATAACATTGATCCTTAAGGGCACAGAAGGCACCTCCCAACCTCTTATTTAGCACATAAAATCCTGTTAGCTGGAAAAGAAAATGGTGCACCCGATTATTCCTGGAAGAGAATATACGATGGTTATCAAAGTATGAAAAGCACAGAAAATTGAACACTCGGTAAAAAGTGCATAAGGGTGTGTATGTGGCAGGGGAGGGGAGGAGGTGCGCGCACGCACACACAGGTTAGAGGAGAAGGAATCTTCCCCCATAACATAGCTGGGCAGGCATGATGATAGCTATACTGGCTTTCTGGGTGCTGCTGCATCCCGTGGGATAACAGTAACACCTATGAGCCTCCTACACAGGAGCTCTGGCCGGCCCAGCACATCCACACACATTGCAAGTTCACTTACGGTGATCCTGATTCTTCCTCTACCCACCACCAAAGCCTTTCTATTGCAGAAGAGATCCGCTGAGTAACCCCCAACCCACTCCCGTGTGGCTCTCCTCCCTTCCCTGCAAAACTATTAAGTCATCCATCTTCCATGATTTACCCTCTATTTACTCCATTACTTCTCTTGTCATTTCTCTCTTTCCTCAAATGGAATAGTCCCGTAGCATCTAATGGGGATTAAATCAGTTGGGCTCTGTAGAAATTACTCTTAAAACCTAGGGATTTAATAGTGAATGAGACCCTTTTAATAAGTACTTTGAATAATCTCACCGTATTTGGGAATATAGGATGAAATCCTACCCCCATTGACTGAAATGGGGGTGAGGTCAGGATTTCACTCCTAGTTTTCTATTTAATTGTGTAGGGTGGTTCTAAAAAAAACCCATTAGAAAGTTTCTGTTCTATTCAACACTATAGGACTTTTCTGTAAGAATTGGCATCTGGGAGAAGGCCCAGGTTAAATGCCAAGCATGCGTGTGGAATAGTTCAGCAGCTGGGAAGCAGGTTTGGATAATTTGTGTAGGTTCAACAGCTGGAAGAAGGATCATGAAGTTTGTAGGCAGGTTTGGTACCTGGATCCTTGTCAGGGGACAGGGTATTTGCTAGTAGCCTGCCACACACACTGCCCCTTTACCTTTCACTCAGCCCCTAAAAATACAAATTGCATTATTTCCACAAACAAAAAATACACCAAAACAATATATGCTAGTACACTTGTTAAAGAGTCCACGTTAAATCAAATGAATGGTATTTTAGGGGTAATACTAAATCAGGGCCCCCTTGAGCTGCTTGGGACCCTAAGCAATTATTTAGTCTGCTAATGCCTAGTGTCACTACTGTGCTCTGCCACATCCTGCTTATTTTACCCACTTGATAATCCTATTGGTGTCAATGGGTTTACCTGAGTTTTAAAGACAAACAGGATTTGGCCCCAGAGTGGTTTCAAGTTTGGCCACCCAAAGACAAAGAACTGCACCAGTTAGTTCAGTGAATCACCTTGCATTCTTCTGCCTATAAACCCAAAGACAACTATATTCACAGGGCTCAATTTTACATCCTGGCTCCAACAAGCCTCTTACTGACTTCAGAGGAGGGCCGAAGTAGTCTCACAAGCTGGCGCTGCTTTATACCATCATTAAAAGTGCACAGTTATGTTTATGTATGCTCCATGCCTCTTAGCAAAAAACAACACACATTAATTGTTTCAAAATTGTATACTGATCCTCCCATCTGTGACCTTCTCAAGAAGATGAAGGCAATTTATCAAATTGAAATAAGGCAAACTAGTGTAACTAGGCAGAAGTACCCAACTTCATTTTAAGGTTATTATAGCAATGGACTCAAGCCTCTAAGCTGGTATTTGAACTCTCCTAAAGAATTTGGATTGGCCCATTACAATGAAAGAAGCCAGTCACAAAATTTGATCTGGATCAGTTCATTCCCCAAAGATTGGAGGTGTTCAGATCTAGGGTTATCATTTGGAATCATATCCACTATAGGGTGACTATATTTCTCTAAGCTGAAAATGGGACATCAGGTAAGAGACAGTCAGAGCTCAGGGACCAGCCTGAGCCCCACCTGGCAACATTGCCGGCCCAAGCCAACATCACAACTTTTTTGGCAAAACTGGGCATTTGTCCTGTTTGCTCTTGCCCTTGGGGGACGCAGAGGAACTTTCAGGTGAGAGCAAATAGGACAAATGCCCAGTTTTGCCAACAAATTCATGACATCCACGACAGAACTTAAAAAGGGGACTGTCCTGACCAAAGTAGGACATATGGTACCCTACTTTTAAAGTGACTTTAAAAACAAAACACATCCAAACTGAAGCTATTCTAGACATTTAATATTTGTATCTCAAAGAGAAAGAGTAGAAATTTCAGGAGGATGGCTTTTCCTTCACAAGATTTCCAATGCTTCTTTGTTTCAATGAAGTCAGAAATACAGACAGTATTTCTTTAGCATGAGGCATTTTGGTATGTTCATGCCTGAGGTGAGAGATGTACATGTATATACAATGACAGAAGACTCGGATGCTCATAAAGTGTTCTTTTACAGCTGATGGACTGAGTGGATTTTTAGTTTCTCAGTCAGCATGGCAGCCTCATCTTTAGCCAGGATCCAAGGCAGAGCCCAAAGCTCAGGGTTTCTTTGTTTCCTCAGCTGAAGGACTCTCAAAAGGGGTTTCCCTCTTTCCTTATATCCTCAAAGTTTTATCTTAATTTTCAAAGTCAGGAAGCCCTCCTGGAGCTCAGCTTGCTGTGTCCACTAGGAAGCTGATGCCATGTTAAGTTTTGCACTCCTTTCCCCATGCCAAGATAGCCACCTAACTATCTCCCCTCACTCACTAGTTTGACGGTTTGTTTACCTTTTATGTAAATGTACTTCTATTGCTATCTCTAGCTCAGTTTACATTGCAGACACATTCAAGCAGGCAGGACCACATTCTAGTCTTGGGGATAGGGAGGGGATAAACGTAAGTTCTACCTGCCAAACACATTTTAAGAACTTATTTCTAGTACATACATCATAGATCACCCATACATACACTACACAATAATATTAATGACCTGAGAGTTACTGGATCACAAGAGATCCCTCACATGACACCTTTTAGATACAGATTATGACAATGGGTTGGGGCACACTCAGCTGATCAGTTCAGTTGAGGCTGCTACATATTGGGGAGCCCATTTCCTTTTGGCACTGGGGTGCTCTTGGGGGTCACATCAATGTAGTTTTAATAATAATAAAGCCTCGTCACTCATCCTTTGGTGCTATCTATTTAAACCCTGAGAAAACAATTACTCTAGGGGCAAAATCCTGGGCACATAACAAAGCCCACTGAATGCAACAGTGTTACACAAGGGATGGATGTGGCCCAATGCATCTGAGTTTCATACAGGATGAAACTTTTTCAGAGGCATCTAATGAAATCAGACTGCCATTTCCCATTGAATTTCAGTGGGATTTGGGTACTTAACCCCCTTAAGCTATTTAAAGACTGCACCATGATCATGCACTGGTATGCAGATAACCTCCTGTTTCCTCTTACTCTGTAATATTTAAGTGGGTCTTCGGTTGTTTCAGCCTCATCTTTTTTTTCTCCTGTGAGCTTAAATCATTTGACTTCTGCCCCCGATCCCGATTTCATTATAAGCTGAGCTGACAAACCTCATCACAACTACAATTTGCTTTGGACATCTTGTTATTGCATCAGGCTAGTTTTCATTAGCTGATTTCTAATATGTAAAATGTTTCTTCTACTTCACTTAGCTACTTGAAAAGGAGAGAGGTATCAGACGTCTCTCTCCCTTTGTGTACATATCTGCTATAATACTGCAGATATCTGCTGGAGTGCTTTTCTTCTAACAAGGAGCCAGATCATTCAAAACAATCTGCACATGGAGGGTCTCACACATGCAAATATCCCCATGCAGGGAGAGAGAGGTAGAAGGTCAGGATTTGGAGGGGGGGGAAGCATAGCTGCTTTTGCAACACCACTGGATCCTCCTACTGTCCTCTCCACAGCTTGGACAGGCCAAAGTGGGCTGATCGGGGGATGCACCCCACCCGCTTCCAGTCCCGGCTAGCACAGCTCCAATAGAATCATGTTTCCAGGGAAAGAAGAGCATCCTGATTGCCAAAGCCACTGTGGGGGGGACACAGCCTCCACATGGATGAACCTAGTCTCTTGCATGTCCTACAGGACCTTTAACAGAGAAGGCTGGGAGATAAGGTACAAACCACATCTCTAATGTGAGGGAATCTCTGATGCGATTCTCCCAGAATTTATTTGCCCCAAACCCAATACTGCTGCTTTTTAACATCTGGCCTGCTGTTTGGTAATGAGATGACTGTAGTCTCCACAAAGGCTAGTGGGAGGTAAGAGAGCAGTTCATTTTCATTGAGATAGATTGGTGCCTTCTGGAAGCCAAGGAAGCGTGGATGCCCATCCAGAGCCTTTAGTGAGAGTAAGGAGGGTGGATAAAACATTTACTAATCCACTGAGTAGAGGTGCATAATGTGTCATGAGACAGCATGGAGGGAAGGACAATGAGAAGTTGATGTTTCTAGACATCAGTGGCCAATTGAATTGGAGGGTGAGCGGTGTCTGGATGGCATGAATTGCAGATCTGTATCTATGAGATGGCAGCTGAACTGGACAAAATGGAGCCAAATTGATAATTCCAGCAAAGAGGCGATTCCAGTCACTCCGTTTTCAGTATTGTTAGGCAGAGAATGGGTGGTGGCAGAACAGAGACTGTTTGTGGATATTTAACTATGAATTTCCTGACTAACATTTTGAAGTTACAGCATATTAATGATGTTTCAATAAGCTTGCCAGTGAGTTTCCATAGCCCATGAAAAAAAAGCTTTTAGAAACAAGATCACCGTGGTTTTGTTGCCTGGGGGAGTGGTAAGGAATTGCAAGGCAGGCAGGACAGCTGGAGGAAGAGGTTAGAAAAATAATTATGCCAACCCATCTTTGAAATTAGTTCACATTTTAAATGCCGCTTGCACAGGAAAGACCTATAGGGGGAAAACTCCCATTGACTTCAATACAGTCACGTTTTCACCCAGAGACCTATTTAACGAAAGCTCAGGTCACTCCTAGACCTTTGGCAAAGATTATACTAGTTCTTAATCAAGGGCCTGATTTTAATGGCCTAAATCCATTGACACACATACTGTAGGAGTAAGATCAAAATTAAAGCTCAATGTTTACACATTTAAAACTCCTTAATGAAAAACATCCAGAATTTTACACCTATTCTTTTAGAAACCAATACACACTAGGATTTTCTGCCAGAATCTTGGTTAAGAAACACTTGAAGTTTCTAGCGTACACAGTTTCTGAGCTACACATCACAAATTAAAAAAAAAGAAAAGAAAAGAAAAAGAAAAGCATTAGAATGCTCTTTTAAAAATCGTGGTTATTTTTCTGCCCATACCTCACAGTACAAATTTTTGAGATGTGTAGTCAGAGGAAAACCTATGTGAAATTTCATGCACAAAGGAACTTTTGAGAAAAATTTAGCAAGTACAGAGGGGTCAAAATCCAGGAACCGGAAAGATAGCCTGCAATCAGATTCACATAGAAAGACCCATATGGGGTCTCAGTGAAATTGTCAGGGTTCCACATCAGCACAGGGATCTGCACACATAGATCTGATTGCAGAATCTGGTCCTTAGCTATGCAAAGTCTGCCATCTCTCTATAACAGCGGAAGCTATCTGAAGAAATTAACATCGAAACTAAAGTACCTTTTTGCCCCTAGAAAATGCCCTCCAGGTCAGGACTCCAGTATGTTAGGGGGGAGCCTTGCACTCATGCTACCCAAGCTGTATCCTCACTGTGGATACAAGAGGCATTCAGAGATAATAATCTGACTGCTCTTACAGGTAGTAAATTTAATTAGAAAAAAAATAAATAAATGCTTTGTGTATCTTCCAGTAAGCAATCAGCCAGTTGTAATTACAAGGTTGATGCCACTAATCCTCACTTCTTTATGTATGTCCTTCAGCCAAGTATGACTATTAGGGATGGAACAGTTTACAAATGATTTTTTTTTAAACCACCCTATCTTCTGGGTGTTCTCCATTACTGAAGTAATTTCACATCACAATCTGATAAATAATAGGGTCCTCTGGGATGGAACTTTTATGAGACTTGTCATGTAACTGCAGAGTAATTAATTATGTCTCCTATTTACACTTTGTCAGATAAGAGCATTAAACAGCAAGCAGCTGGGAGGGATTCTAGAGCTCTGCATATTTACTCACCTATATGCAATTAAAAGGTAGATAGCAAGGACCTGATTCTCATTTATACTAAAGCCCCTCTACACCACTCTGGCAAGGCAAAGGAGCCTTAAAATGAGATTTTACACTCACTCTGAGGCCCCTGCATCCTTCCAGATTGGTGTAAAGGGGCCTTAATGTAAATAAGAATCAGGACCTAAATTTTCAAGTTATCATCATCAAAGTAGATGAAAAGAGGAGGCAAGGGGGCAGGGGAGGGGAAGAGATCGAGAGCTGCTGTTAATTAAATGGATAAGTTGTGTTTGTGTCTCTGGCTGTAGCGTACCCTCACTTGTTTGTCATACACTGTTCCAAATTAATTTAATTGTATTTGGATATTTGTCTTCTCCCCAAGACAATGAACATAAATCAAATGTTAAAACCTGCATTAAATATGACTGGGTGGCTTAAAGGATTGGAAATGGGATACACAGCCTTTTACCTCTAGGGCACCAGTTAATCCAGCTTCAAGGTTGGTAGAGAGCAAGAGTAATTGCCTTTTCATGACAGTACAACAGCCTACGTCAAAATGACCTGGTGGTATCATTCTAGTCCCTAATAGACAGTGGTCTGCATCATAACTGGCACCACAGGAATGGTCTCAGCAGAGAGGTTAATGATTGAATAGACACGAAGAGTGAACTACCTTTTCAGGCTGACAGAAGAGGTTTGAATCACATTGATGGGCTGAGACTGCTGGTAACTAGCCGGACTATAGTTATGCTGCACAGAGGCAGTTGTAGTCCTGTGGAGAGGCACAGGATAGAGACCTGCATTCTATCATATCTTTGCTGGATACCTCTTCATCTGACAAAACTCAAATGAGGCACAAAGACTCAAAATGATATAGACACAGTAAAATATTTTGTCCAGAAAACTTTAAATGACATGGGGTTCCTTCCTTTAGCATAAATGACTATTACCTCTATTTCACCATTATTTCTGATGTTAATAACTCTAGAAGTAAAGAAGCGGGGGGATGATAAATTTGTGTGGAGGGAAAGTTGATTTAAATCTATAACGACTGACCCCCCTCAAAACAATGGGCATTTGAGAGGTATGCTGTGTCTCTCTGTTCCTCAGTTCCCCCATCTATAAAACTGGGGATATATGCTGCTACTTCTTGATAAAGTGTTTGAATATTAACCAATTGGGGAGAAGCGATCTACCTAGATAGTAGGTATTATTCAGTTTCCATTTCTGTGAAATGGACACTTTCATGAGCTTTTAAACAAAATGTATTTTAAGTCATTAACACCAGACTCAAGATTCACTCTTCTAGAAGTTCACAGCATTTAGTGGTTACCCATACTAAAAATATATAGCCTCCTAATAGGCTGCCAAGCAACATGAGTAAATATAGTAAAAACATATCCTTAAAGCAACATATTAGCCTGACTAGAAAGTGCGGGGGGGAGGGGGGGGAGGAGATCATTCATTCATGCCCGTCACCCCAACCGGGGTATGGGCCGCCAACAACAGATCTCCATAGTCTTCTATCCTGGGCCATTCGCTCTAGCTGGTTCCAGGTATAGCCCATTTTTTGCTATCAACCTGAAGGTCGCGTCGCCAGGTATTTCTTGGGCGGCCTCTTTTCCGCTTGCCTTGAGGGTTCCACTGCAGTGCCTGTCTGGTGATGTTGGTTGGCTGCTTGCGTAGTGTATGTCCTATCCAGCCCCACCTTCTCCTTCTAATTTCTTCCTCTGCTGGGAGTTGATGGGTCCTCTCCAAGAGGTGGATGTTACTGATGGTGTCTGGCCAGCGGATCTGGAGAATCCTTCTGAGGCAGCTATTAATGAAGGTCTGGATCTTCCTGGTGGTTGTTTTGGTTGTCCTCCAGGTTTCAGCTCCATACAGTAAGACTGATTTCACGTTGGAGTTGAACAGTCGAATCTTTATTGCCAAAGACAGCTCTCTGGAGCTCCAGATGTTCTTGAGCTGTAAGAAGGCTGCTCTTGCCTTACCAATCCTTACTTTGATGTCTGCGTCTGTGCCACCCTGCTGGTCGATGATGCTACCTAGGTAGGTGAAGGACTGCACTTCTTCCAGGGGGCTTCCATTCAGTGTGACTGGGTCGTTGCTGATGGAATTGATCCTAAGGATCTTGGTCTTGTCCTTGTGGATGTTGAGGCCAACCTGTGATGACGTGGCTGCCACTACGTTGGTCTTCTCTTGCATCTGCTGTTTACTGTGCGAAAGGAGTGCAAGGTCGTCGGCAAAGTCCAGGTCATCAAGCTGGGTCCACAATGACCATTGGATTCCATTCCTACGCTTGTAAGTGGATGTCTTCATAATCCAATCGATGACGAGAAGAAAGAGAAGTGGTGACAACAAGCATCCTTGTCTGACTCGTTCGCACCTGGAAGCTGTTTGTGAGCTGCCCTCCATGGATCACTCTACAGTGTATGCCGTCGTATGAATTCTTGATCAGGTTGACCACCTTTGCTGGGATGCCATAGTGCCGAAGGAGCTTCCAGAGGGTCTCTCGATCCACGCTATCGAATGCTTTCTCATAGTCAACAAAGTTGATGTACAACGAGTTCCACTCCATAGACTGCTCGACTATGATGCGGAGCGTTGCTATCTGGTCCGTGCATGATCTGTTCTGCCGAAACCTGCCTGTTCATCTCGTAGCTGTGGATCGACGGCATCCTTCATTCTCTCTAAGAGGACTCGGTTGAAGACCTTCCTGGCACCGACAGGAGTGTGATTCCTCTATAGTTAGCACAGTTGCTGAGGTCTCCTTTCTTGGGGATTTTGATGAGATATCCCTCTTTCCAGTCAGCCGGAATCACTTCTTCTTCCCATATTTTCTCAAAGAGGGTACAGCATTTCCACTGAGGCATCCAGGTCTGCTTTCAGGGCCTCTGCTGGGATATCGTCAGGTCCAGCCGCCTTCCTGTTCTTCATCATGGTGATGGCTTTTCTGATCTCGTCTCTGGTTGGTTTATCGCAATTGATTGGGAGGTCCTCGTTGGCTGGGTCGATGTCTGGTGGATTTGGTGGTGCTGGTCTGTTCAGGAGTTCCTCAAAGTGCTCCGCCCATCTGTTCATCTGTAGTTCTATTCCTGTTATAGACTTTCCCTGCTTGTCTTTAACGGGACGTTCTGGCTTGCTGAACTTTCCAGACAGTCGCTTGGTAGTATCGTACAGCTGTTTCATGTTACCGCTGTATGCTGCCTGCTCTGCTTCTGCTGCCAGTCCATCCACATAATCTCTCTTGTCCTTCCTAATATTCCTCTTCACTGCTCTGTGGGCTTCAGCATACTCATTTTGAGCTTTGGCCTTTGCTGCTCTAGTCCTGCTGTTGTTGACTGCTGCCTTCTTCTTCTTTCTGTCTTCTATCTTTGTCAAGGACTCTGCTGTGATCCACTCTTTCTGCTGGTGTTTCTTAATTCCAAGCACTTCCTGGCATGCTGACCTAAGTGTGTCTCTCACTTTCTGCCATCTGTTGAGTACACTGTCTTCCTCTTCCTCAGACCGATCCTGTAGTACTGAAAACTTATTCTTCAGCGTCAATCCAAAATCTTCCTTGGTCTTATGGTCCTTCAGAAGGTTGACGGTGTACTTCGCTCTTCTGTCTGACGCGTCTATCCAGTTCTTCTTCAGCTTCAGCTTCAATCTGGCCACCACTAAGTGATGGTCGGACGCCACGTCTGCTCCTCTTCTAACTCTAACGTCCTGCAAGGATCTTCTGAACTTCTTGCTAATGCAGACATGGTCGATCTGGTTTTCTGTCATGCCTGCTGGCGATACCCAAGTACTCTTGTGGATCCGCTTGTGAGGAAAGATGCTGCCTCCTATGACCAGATTGTTAAGTGCACACAGATCCACAAATCTCTCTCCATTCTCACTCATCTCTCCCAGAGCATGGGTCCCCATGACTTGTTCGTATCCTGTGTTATCAGGTCCAATTTTGGCATTAAAGTCTCCCATAAGGATGGTAATGTCTTTGTCTGGGAGAGTCTCTAATATTTTCTGGAGTCTGTTGTAAAAGTAGTCTTTGTCCTCCTCTTCACTGTCATTGGTTGGAGCGTAGCACTGAACAACATTCATCTTAATCCTCTTCATTTTAGTTCTGAAGGATGCTGTGATGATCCTGGGACCATGTGCCTCCCAACCAATCAGTGCTCTCTGTGCCTGCTTGGACAACATGAAGCCTACTCCCTGTGTGTGGTGTGCGTCGCTCTCTTCATGTCCTGAATACAGCAACAGCTCTCCTGTCAACAGTCGTCTCTGTCCAGCTTGCGTCCATCTTGTCTCGCTAATGCCTAGTAGGGTCAGGTTGTTGCTCCTCATCTCTGCTGCAACCTGCGCCGTCTTTCCTGACTCGTACATGGTCCTCACGTTCCATGTGCCGATGGTAATCCTCCTGGCTGCAAGAAGGGTGATCGGCTTAGTGGCTTCCTCGCGGCTTTCACCACCCAGCGTCATGCATCTTCGAGTTGAAGACCCTTCTTTTTCCAGGCTAAAAGTCTCTGTTAACTCTATTGTTGGCGTTTCTGTAGCAAGCTGATTTTTACAGGGTGGAGTTGCTAGCCCCACGCCCAACCCTCCTCCTTTACCCTGACTTGGGACAGGCAGATGGCCCCAAAGGACCTCTCTGGTGGAGTTGGGGAGGAGATGGAGAGACAAAAACCTGCTGAACTGAGAATTTGGGAAATAATTCCCTGACTTTACCATTATGATGATGGGAAGGAAAAAAGGATGTTCTGGCCTATTCATAAGAACCATACATATAGCACCTCATCTTCCCCCACTGCCCACCAACCCAGACACCCAAATAAATAAAGAGGGCACAAATATAATGACTTGCACCCAGTAGAAGTTTGGATGGATGGCCTTCCAAGCCTGTTTACTTCAATGGGCTGTCAGCTCCATATCATATTGCACTTCAAGCAGGGCCGCTCGGGGGGGGAGGGGGCAAACTGGGGCAATTTGCCCCAGGCTCCGTGCCCCGCAGGGCCCTGATGAGACTAGTATTCTATAAAATATTGCAATTTTTTTAAGGGAAGGGCCCCCCAAAATTGCTTTTCCCCAGGCCCCCTGAATCCTCTGGGTGGCCCTGACTTCAAGGACTATTTTGCATAGACATGCTATCTGGAGTGGTTAATGACCATGAGTGCCAACCTCAGGGCAGACTGCCAAGAAGCAGGGCAGAGACCCCAAACTGGTGGTGGTATGTTCTATAATTCAATTTCACCAACCCAGTAACAAGTGTGAACTCCTTAAGCACCATAACAGTCTTCCCATGGAGTCACGGACAGTCCCCTTCGGCATTCCAGTCTATCTTGCTATCCAGCAAGCTGGACTGAGTGATAGTTGGTTGCCATATACCAAAGATCACAGAAGATTTAGGTTGTATTCTGTCCCAAGAGACCAGTCACTTACCCCAGGTCAATTTGTATCTCAGATCTAAAAACCAAATGCAAGCCTTGTAGCCAATCCTATAGTAAACTAGCTAAAGATTTATTAAACAGGAAAAAGAAATAAGACATTATTTACAGTTAAAGCAGGCAACATATATACACAAATGTGTTACAGTCAGTGGTACCAAAAAGGTGATAGAGAAGTTGTAACCAGTCAACACTGAATGTCTTTTAGGGCTAACCCAGGTTGATCCTGGAGAATCTCCGCTTCTGTTTCCTAGCTCCAGCCCTGCGAGAGCCCAAACAGCACAAAGACATGGAGAAACATTTTTCCCCGTGTGTCCTTGTTTTATCACCCTTCTTCCAGCGTTCAAGCTGATGGGATGGGTTCTCTTATGTGACACACCTTCATGGGTGTGAGAGGGCCATTGACCCAGTCTTTGGGTCATGGTGTTCCACAATAGCCCAGTTAAGTTTTGATAGCTCTTCCAGATGGGTGGGGAAACCACTCCTCCTGCCTGGGTTCACAAGTTCAGAGCAGGCCAAAGCAAAACTTACATATCACCTTATATCATAAGATACACACATTATAAGTAAGATCAATGCATGCAGCAACATACAAGCATTTTATAGGGTCTAAAACACATTATTACACGTTCAACACCTATCTTGAACAACACTAACATACAGGTGAGCTGGTCTTGTTTCCAGCTATGAATTTGTCAGTGCTCAACTGACGCCTGCAGCCTTGGCAAGCACTGGTCTATCAGCATCATGTGCAGCTTTTAACGGGACACGGTGTCAATAGTTCAAATCTCTAGTTGAAGTTTGTAAAAAACAAAAAAAACCACACCCACTACAGCAGCAACAAAAACAAAAGCTAAGACTCGGGGAAGAAAGAAAAGTTTAAAACCTGATCTGAGCTGAAATACTTCAATAAATTCTTTATAACTTTGTTTTTAAACATTCCTCTTTGCCATGGGAAACCCAAACACCAAAGATTTGTGCTGGCATTTGAGAACAAACAAAAACATCCCAATGATACAGAATCCCTTAATGAATGGGACTAAATATGGAAAATGAAACTAAATCTTGGTTCACTATCCAAGCTAAGTTAAGCATAGAAGAGTATGAATGAGGGACAGTATTTTAAAAGTTGAATTTACTTTCAATGTTAATACTCCCAGGTGTTAGTGACAAGCAAGGACATTTTTATGAATATGGCTGTATCTTGCAAGTGTAATTTGTAAATAGCAAGCAGATCACAGCACCAAAGGAGCTGCTGATACTTTTTGTATTGCCTCCTACCATATCTTTAATAGGTTTGGTAACAGTGGTTTAAAATGAACATTTCAGAGAAAAGATGCTAATAGTTCACAAATTGCCAATGTAATTGTATTTTTCTTATATGTTTGCAGAGGAAGAGTCTCTAGAAACAGCAGCAATACAAGTGATATCATTATATTGCTACTTAGGAAAACTACTACATTACCTGAAGATCCAAAATACCTGAAGCACATATGGTAAATAAATCACATTAGATTCCAAGTGCTGAATAATTATCACATGATGTACAGGTTGGGCAGTTACTATATAGTTATGTAGTCATTACCAACTAATTACATGGTTTTGTATGCCCTGTAAAACAGAGTTCCATTTTCTTTTAACGTGTAATTGAGGGTTTTAATGTTGGGAGAGAATAAAGGGATGAAGAACATGACTGGAAGTCTTTTGTTTTCCCACAGATGAATAGTGTGATAGGTGAATAGGGGCAATATAATGTAAATGGTATTCAGTGACAAAACAGTTGTTGGTGTTGCTTCATAGAGGGCTTGGCTACACTTATGGTTTGCAGCGCTGGTAGTTTGCAGTGCTGGTCATCCAGCTGTGTAGGAACAGCGCTGGTGTGTGGCCACACTCACAGCTACCAGCACTGGTGTGTGGCCACATTTGCAGCGCTGTTGGGAGTGCTGCATTATGGGTAGCTATCCCAGCATTCAAGTGGCAACAACGTGCTTTTCAAAGGGGGGGGGGTGTACTGTGACAGGGAGCGGGAAAGAGAGAGAGAGTGGATTTTTGGAGCCAACACTGTGTGTTAGTTTCCTGGATTGAAAAATCACAAAATGTTCGCGAGCCCTTAGTCTTAACTCTTAATTGCAAACAGCCTGCCTCCAACACGAACTCCCCGCTGTTTCACTCACTCCCTGTGGTGTACTGTGACAGGGAGCGGGGAAGAGAGAGAGAGTGGATTTTTGGAGCCAACAGTTTAACTTCCTGGATTGAAAAATCACAAAATGTTCACGAACCCTTGGTCTTAATTGCAAACAGCCTGCCTCCAACGCTGTTTCTCTGGCAAGCAAACATTCACTCCCTGCCTCTCATTTGATCATTCACAGCCAGGTACAGATAGCTCCTGTTTGCTGTGATCAGTGTTCGTTTTTTTAGATAAGCAGTTCAACGGAGCTCGATGGAGTTCACAACAAAACAAAGAGAGGCTGCATAACAAAACAAAGAGAGTAATTTAGTTAAAAACTTTCTGGGATATCTCCTTATTCCCTGGAGGCCAATAAAAGCGCTGGTGTGTGTCCACACTTGATGAGCAGCGCTGGATCACCAGCGCTGCAATCGCTACACCCCAACCTGGCCAGGTGTACAGCCAGCGCTGCAGCCAGGCAGTTGCAGTGCTGGATGTGCCTTGCAGGTGTGGACGGTTACTAATTGCAGCGCTGGAAAGCCTCTACCAGCGCTGCAACTTGCAAGTGTAGCCAAGCCCTCAGTGTAGGAAGAAGCCCTCAGTTTGGATGTATGGGATTTAAAGCTAATAATAAATTGGTGGATCCTTCTCCAAAAGTTTGGAGAAGCAGCCCAAAGTTCAAATGCTCATCCAAACTCCTTAGGCTAGTTAATTGGACTGGAAATTTTGTAAGATTCCAGGTACTTCCTAGATCCAGTCTGAGACCCACCCCTCTCATGGCATTTCAGTATTTCTGTTCCTAATTGGAGAAAAAAAAACTGTAAAGGCTCATTAAAGTGCAAACATAAGCTAAAATTGTTATCCAATCTCTTCTGTGCTACAAAAAAAAAAGTCTTTATTTTTATCCAGACTTTTCCCCCCCTTTTTTTGCACTAAACAACCAAAAATATGTAAGGAAAAGGAAGGATGGTTTTGTGCTTAAGATGTAGTTGTTGAGGGTAAAATCCTGGCTCTATTGATGTCAATGGGACTTTTACCATTCATTTCAATGGGGCCAGGATTTTACCCTAAATTTTTGAAGCAGTACAGGGGATTCAGCTACTGACGTTCCATTAGAATTCTACTAAATCCTCTGCACTGCTTTATAAATCTTAGCCCCAAGTGACTTCATTCAAAACTATCAAGATTATCCGGCAGCTTTCATAAACACAAGATATTGAATCAGGGCCAGCTTTAGCAAGTGCGGGGCCCGATTTGTGGGGCTTATACTCAGCGAGCGGTGCTCCGAATCTTCGACGGCACTTCGGATTGCCGCACTCCGGCCAAGGTAGCGAGGCCCTATTAGGCATGGGGCCCGATTTGGAGGAATCGGCCTAAAGCCAGCCCTGTATTGAATTTCATGTGCTTTTTGCAGCTCAGAACCAGAGATGGGCCTCTAGGTGCACTTAAAAGACAGTCCTTTCCATTAACCATTAAACAAACCTATTGCCAGCATTTCAAGGTTGTAGTGAAACCCAAAGTCAGGCAAGTTTCATTGTGATTTGTGACAAATGTTACACACAGCTCTATTCCCAGTCTGAGCTGTGCCTAAATCCTGTGCTAGGCTTTGGCTCCTATACTAAAGACGACAGAAACATTTACAGTTATGATAATAAACTGAATCTGCAGAAAGGAACTGGTAACAAAAATTGCTAAATACTTCCTCTTGATTATGAAAAATCAATGTACAGTGTTTTCAAGGTGTGTCTCCTTTTACTGCCATATACCATACACCTAGCAACAGAAGTGATGTTAATAAGCTACTGTTCTCTTTGCCATAATAGGTACCAGAGAAGCATAATCTATGAAGCTATAAACATTTCCAAAAATCAAAGCAATTGCCATTCATTATGAGGCATAGACCACAAAATTGACGTTCTTATATTTCCATTAATTACGTGCTGGTTTTTATTTTTTTAAAATTGGACTTTTAAAGCTGAGGTTCTGTGTGAGCGTTTAAGAGGTCACGGTACTTTAAGAGTGCCCTTGTCGAAAAGTTTCCTCACCACATTGTTTTTGATGGAGTTAGTCTTTTTTGTGCCGAGCAAAGCGAAGCAGAGAAAGAGGACAAGGGCAAAGGAGAGGTGATTCCAGCTCAGAATCTCAAGACCCGCCTGACCCCAACATAACATTAAAAACAGCTGCCAGGCAGATTTTTGTTCTGCTACTTGACCCTAAGGCAATAGAGGACGGCTGTGACAGAGCAGAGCTCTACCACGCACCCTCACTGCCCTCAGTACAACCTGAGGTGCAGTGCCCAGCTGCAATGGAGATGTGCCAGCAGGGAGTTCTCCTACAGGGAGCTCTGTACTGGGCCTTTGCAGCTGGATTTCAGTCCCTTAGTGCCATCTCTGTGGGGCAAAAGGGACACAACCCAGCTTGGGAATTTGGCTGTTGGTGTGCAAAGTATCCATTTTGCTCCGTCCTTCCCATGCCTGAGCTGCATTTTAATTCTAAAGTAATTTCAATAGGTTTGCAGTGTCGGGACAAATCTTATTTTGTTTTTCTCCATAGGAGCAATCCCACTGATTTCAGTAGGAGTACATAAGAGTATGGAGAACAGGATTTGGCCCATAGCCTTTAAAGTGCTTTGGGAGTAAAGAATGCAAGGAGTTATTCTATATTGTGTATTATCTATACATTAATTACATTAAAAACCAGTGCTTCCCTGGGCTTCTTCCCCACAAGACCCTGGCCTCATTCAGGGCACAAGAGGGAATAGTGCTCGATGAATGGGTAGCTAGTCAATGCTTCCATTTATCCTCTTCAGTGTGGGGGCCGCCTGTGCACTATTTACTGCATGCCGTCCAAACACTGCGTTGAATCCAAAATTACTAGTTTCCTCGTGAGCTTTCCTATGGTGCTTTCACCAGAGTATCTTAGCTCTTTACAAACATCAGTGAATTTATCTTCACAACATGCCTATAGGTGAGGTGATATTATCCCTAGTTCACAAATAGGGAACCGAGGCAGAAAGATTATTTTTAATTATCAACTAATTGTGGGTGCCCAATTTAAGAGGACTAAGATTCAATTTTCAGAGTGATTAGCTCTTTATATATTCACAGTAGAGCTCCCATTGACTCAAATGCAGTTGGAGAGCTCAGCACTCCTGCAAATCAGGCCTCAGGGGGGAGGAGGGGCTGTCTCAAATTGGGTACCCAGAAAAGGAGGAATAAAGTAGCCACCTGTGAAAATGTTGATTTACATGACTTGCCCAGCATGTCTGCGACAGACGCAGGGATAAAATCCAGTTCTCCAGGACAGCATTCAGTTGCCCGGACCATGAGACCATCCCTTCTCTTCTTGCAACCCCCTGCCTCATTCAATATTATTGCTACACACTTTCCAACTTCTGTAACAAATAAAGCAGGGATGCTCTGGACAACAGCCTCCACACAATTCTCTACACATCCCTGATTCATACATAGGTGACTCGTGGGAGGGGCACCAGCTAAGGGAGGGGCACGTGACCTCCCCACGTGAATCCTCCCTGCCCCCAGCCTGAGCCCCCCTGCACTCTCCCCATACCATATTAACTGGGGGGGGGGGAAGGGGGAGCTCTGTCCTCCTGTTGCACTGGTTCCCCCTGGCATTTGGATGCTCTTCCTGGCAGCCAGGCCTTGGAGTCACTCCCAGATGCAGCTGCCTGGGAGAGTGCCTGGCTCTCCCAGGCAGCATGGCTGGAACAGGAGAGGCTCTGGCCCCGCCTCTTCCTCTCCCCACCCAGGCTGGTGGGGGCACTTGACCCTGGGAAGGGTCACTTGACCCTTTGTGTCCCTTCCACCAGTCGCCTTTGCCACAGAGCACCATCTATCTGGTGCACAGAATGAGGCAGGGATCCTGTAGAAAAAAAATAGCATTACATTATATAACTAAAAACCTGTATTATAATACATACACACAAGGAGGGTGGTGAATTAAGGTTACATTAAAATGTGATTTTTTTCTGAGATTTATAACTTGGCCAAATTTGAGCAAGTTTTCATTGGAATGGCAAAAGGCATACCTCTGCCATCAGGGTGATGCCCTTGCAAAATTTCAAGTCCCTGCTTCAAAGCGTAGAGATGCTAGAGCAGGGGTAGGCAACCTATGGCATGAGTGCCGAAGGCGGCATGTGAGCTGATTCTCAGTGGCACTCACACTGCCTGGGTCCTGGCCACCGATCCGGAGGCAGGCTCTGCGTTTTAATTTAATTTTAAATGAAGCTTCTTAAAACATTTTAAAAACCTTATTTACTTTACATACAACAATAGTTTAGTTACATATTATAGACTTATAGAACGAGATCTTCTAAAAATGTTAAGATGTATTACTGGCACGCGAAACCTTACATTAGAGTGAATAAATGAAGACTCAGCACACCACTTCTGAAAGGTTGCCGACCTCTGTGCTAGAGCTTCTCAACAAAACAATTAAAAGATTTTTTTTTGACTTGGGAAAAAAACAACAACATTTTCCCCTAATCTCATTCTTAGAAACAGCTGAACCATTTTTGCTAATTTTTAAGTTCAGACTGAGGCAGAATCATGGCATGGAACGTTTCAGCCTGAACTATGTAAGTTTGGCAAAGCTATAAGCAACTGAAAACAGAGCCTTACAATAGAAAGTGTTGGGCTGGGCAGCTTACCTAGAAGTGTCAACACCTGCATTACTTAGAATTAAAATATGATATACTGGGATGTAAAGGGGGGCAGGGGGAAATGACTCACTGACATGGCTGGGCATGGTGTAGTGGCTCTCTCCCCATCTGGCACTCCCTGCTGACAGCTGAATTGCCCCTTCCCATGACTCAGCCGTCTGGCCAGCTCATGATTTAAGTCCACCACTTCCAGGGTAACAAAATGTCCAAACACCTTGTATCAGGCTTTTGGCCCAACTTTGGGCCCCATGGAACTCATTCCCTTTTCTCAGTCACCCTTTCCCCCTTCTCTGGGCTCATGCCACCATACTGGCAGGGGAATCCAGGCTCTCCTGCTACACTGGGTTCCAGCCCAGGAACCCTATACCCAGCAGCCAAGAACTACTTCATCCAACTCCTTGTTCCTGCCTCACTGGGCTTCTTCCTGCTCAGCCTCTCTCAAGCCTTCTCCTCCCCTACAACTTCTCTAGGTTCATCCTTCTCTCAGGGCTCTCCTCTGGAATCCTTTAACAAACCCAAACCAAAAGATACAAACTCAAACCAACTTCTGCTCACCTCAGGCTTGGCCTTTCATGCCTCTTAATTTCCCCTGGGTTGTACCTCCATTGAACACCTCCCAGAAAATCCAGATCCTGCCTTTTAACTGGGGTTACCACTAGCATCTGCTCTGCTCCCAGTGACTTCTCTCTTTCCTGGCCTCCTGTCAGATCTCTTTATTCATGAGAGAATCCCAGCACCAACTCTTCCCCTTTGTATCTCTTCATGTCTCTACTCTCCCTAGTCCCTGAGTGTGAGTGCAGACTCTTCCTACAGCCACCTCCCTCTCTCAACCTCCTCTGTGTTTCATCCTCAGTTAAGCCTGGCTCTCCCTCCAGCTGCAGCCTGGAATGTTAACTAGCTTCTAAGGCCCACACTAACCTTGTACTAAATCAGTGCAAGTAACAGTTCACAAGCTTGCCCTTTGTAGCTCTGTTCAAGTCAAACAGTTACTGGTGTCAGTTCCGTATCAAGCTTTAGGAGTTTGACTCCCTTCTTACACCAACTCCCACTGAAGGCAAAATTATTCAGTTTACGCCATCACCATTGTAAGCGAGAGGCCCCGTGGACAGCACTGAATCAGGCTGTGTGTGATTATAACTCAGCTGAAGCCAGCAGAAGTCTTTCCATTGAGTTCAACATGCTATAGATCAGGTCCATGCAAAGGAATTTAAATCTGGAAATGTGTGTCTCACACAGCATGTCCGGAAAATTTCAATTTCTTTTCCATTTCTCTCACTTTTAACAATCCATATGGATTAAACAATGCATAAGCATGCTCCAGTGGATGTTAGGCCAGTGACTAATTTACTGAACTACCCAAGCAACGAAGGATTATTTTATCTAATTAAGACAGAGCTCAGTATTTAAGACAAAACATTTGCATTAAACAGACAGACAATCTAGAATTATAAATACTGTTGAATCTGAAATAAGAATGTTTATCTTCCTTCATATAACAATGCTCTATTGACACACATTATACATCATTCCCCTTTGCTTGCAATAGACTAAATGCTCAATTATATCTTTGAATAAAATTAAAAACCAAATGTGGTTCTTTTATTTTACTGCAGGTCAATCTTGATGTGTCATGCCATTAATGAAGTGCTTTTAATTAGGATTTGTTTTGCTTTCAGTAATTCACACATCACTCTTGTCAGACTGGGAGTTAATAGTATTCCTGGGTTCTAGTCCCATGTCTACAAATGACTTGCAAAATGATTTGCCCTACAGATGAGGTCAAGTTATTTAAGCTCTCTTGGGAGGTTTTCAAATGCACAGAAAACAGTTAGGCACCCAACTCCCACTGAAAGTTAATCTGTCCTTTTTGTGCTTTAGAAAACTCTTCCCATGTATCCATCTACCCATAGGTGCCGACTTCATGGGTGCTCCAGGGGTAAAGGACTCACACACACAAAAAAAAAAAAAATAGTGGGTGCTTAGCACTCACTGGCAGCTGTTTCACAGTGTGCAGGAGGCACTGGGGGTGAATGGGGGGAGGGAAGAGGGAGTAGCGCTGGACAGGAAGAAGCAGGGTGGAGCGGGGTGGGAAAGGGGGCCTGGGACAAGCGGCGGGGGGAGGGGGGGAGGATCAGCACCCCTGGGCCCGGAGGAAGCTGGCACCTGTGCATCTACCCACCTGTAAAATAAGTTTCCTAAGCAGATATTGACTTCTTTTTGAGTAAACAAAACACCAAAATGCATCACTTTGATCTTCCCCAGAATAAATCAGTCTACATACTGGGTATACTTTTACAAGCATTTCTGAATTACATCAATCAGAAATATTAGGAACTCTAGCAGCCAATGTCTGAAGCATAATTTAAAAAAAATTCTAAAGGGAAGATGCAGTTGGAGGTAAAATTGGCTCATCTATAATGAATGATCTAATCCAGATGGCTCAAAGGAGTATGAGTTTCCCTGACCTCCCTCTGCATCCTATAAGCATGTGCTCAGTTACACATGCAATCTGATTGCATGATATTCTCCTGAGTTTAGGATTGTTACTGACTATACAGAAGACTGTCCTGTTATAATCTCAAATCAGGATTTTCTTGTGCAACATGTAGCAATACCACAAACAATACCTTTTTTATGATTTAACCTTACTAAAACATATTTCAGTGTGTCAGTTGAGAAACACAGTTTAGGGGGTGAAGTAAATGAGAATTTGTTGGAACTGTTTCGGGGGAAAGGGTTGGTTTTGATTAATTTCCCACTTCAAAACAATTTTTTGGAAACAAAGTTTTGAAATGGTTGAAACATCCTGTTTTGACATTTTCAAAAGAAAAAAACTTCCCTTTTTTATTGTTTAAAGTATATTTTTGTTTAGACACTTACGTAAACTTAAGGTAAAGCTTAAAAAGGTTGAAATTACAAAAAAAATATTTTGAAATTATCAAAACAAAACATTTTAAATAACCCAATTGGAATTTTCTTTTTGGATTTTTGGTTTGCAAAAATGAGATTGACTTTTTGTCTCAATTTGGGAAGAGTAGAACACCTTCAAAATCCTAAACTTTTGTGGGATAGAAATACCATTTTCCACCAAGCTCTATTCATTTCCAGAGCTGATCAGAAAATGAAAGTTTCTTTGTGCTAATCTGTACATTCTTTATCAACATTTTGACTTTTCTCCAGCAGCTCTACCCATTCCACATAACTCATTGCGATCAGGGGGGCTTCTGCTGCAGACTGAGAGAAGCATAAAATGCGAAGTGTGATATCCTTACAAATTTTCAGAACAATATCATACCAGCCAGCCTACATTTAGATAAGACCCATTATTCTTTATGGGTCCTGGCACATTCTACAAATCAACTAGATAGAGCTGGTTGAAGTGTATCAAATTTCAAAAATTGAATTTTTCATTGAAATTAAAAAAAAAAAAAAAAGAGAGAAACACAGATTCCTTCCCCGGCCCCTTCCCACACACTTTCCCTGATTAATAAGAGAGAGAGAGAACAGCTCTAATATACAGGAATCATGGTGATTGTATAACAGCACATAGCAACATTTTGGTAGTAAGAGACACCGTACATAGTTGAAAAGACAGGTGAAGTTTAAGCAGGAGGCAGAATTTAAATAAACTGAATATGATTAAGACACAAAGTATTTATTCCCCCCACTCTTATGAAGAGAATCTTGTGAAAAGTTCCATCCTTTACTGAGTTGGCAGCACCAGTGTGCTCTCTTAAGGCCCCCCCCTCCACGTAATGATACTGCTTCTAAGATTTAAGATGAGCACAGTACAAAGTGAGAGGTGCATGTAAGTGCTGACATTAAACCTGTTGCTAAATAGAGTCATTTTAAAGGTGATGCCTTAGAAAACACTATACTTATTCTCCTGCCTGTATATCCTAATCTTGTAGTACGTGCACACACACTTACTTGATTGAATTCAATCATTGTTACTTAGTCCTGACAACTGCGAAATTGGACCCAAAATTGGGCAAATGGACTACTCACAACAGTCAGTACTATGGCCACAGTTCAGTAAGATAATTAAGCATCTGCATTACTTTGCATTTGCGCCATTCCACTGAAACCAAGAGAACTACTCATATGCTTAAGGTTAAGCAAACCTTTAAGTTCCTGGCTGAATTCATACCTATGTTCTGTAGTAAGTATCAGCAGGCTCAAGCCCTACATTGTAGCCTAATCCTCCTTCCAATTAAATTGAATGGAAATTTTGCCACTGATTTCAGTGGGGACAGGACTGGTCCCTTGATGGCCACTATAGCAAGGACTCGGTATTCAGACTAAGAATAATCTCTAATAATGCAGCCATCACTGTTATGAGTATCGGAGAACAAAATCTCTAGTCACAGATTAAGAGCAGCAACGTTGAGCACCAGCTGAAACATTTCAACGATACTCTGAAGAAATATCATGCTATTATGGATTAAACTGAAAGTACAAAAGCTATCTTTTTTGCTTTTAGAAACATTAGGAGCCACTTGATTTCTAGCAAAGTTACAAGAACTTAAAAAACAAACAGTGATATCCAGATCAAGGTCATATTCCTTCTGGGGAAGGCATTGCTACTCACTAATAATGTGACAGATTAAATCCCAGTATGTTTTGTGAAAGCACCTCTGTTGTCAGTGATTATGGGTTTTACTTCTCAGTGGGGACCTTGATGTAAATCTTATAACCAGTGATAATACTGCAAAATCTATTTTATGGCCCATCAACTTGTCCTGGGGTAGAGGAAACCAATTTATCTACCAGAAATGTTGGATTATGATTAATTGACAGAATAGATGCAATTTAGTCAACTGAAAAGACCCAAACATATGTTAAATGCTTTCCCAGAAAAGGTGTGGGGTGAAAATAATCTAAAGCTCTCCAGGAAGGCTTTATCCCACATCTTTTGAAAATTATGGTACAATAATTGAAGAAAAACAATCCTGATATACTTATAGCCAGCGGAGCTGAAAGTCATTGCACCTGGTTCTGACCTCAGTTACATTTCTGAATGTGGTGGAGTTAATCTGAACTCACAATGGGGGTGACTGAGATCAGAATCTAGACCATTGTTTCTCACTGTGAAATATGATCTTTGTCTGTGAACAGCTGACATTTCCAGTGAAATCGAATTTTCATGCAAACATGCTTTTTGTGACTATTTAGAATTCTGTTGAAATGCAAATGTACTGGAGGACTATTACAGCTGTAAATGGAGCAAAGACCTCTTTTCTTTACACATAAACATACAGTCCAAAAAGAACGTACAAGAAATGCAACGTCACATGTTTAAAATGAACCAATTTCAGAAGTATTTGGTTATTTGGAAAACCTTGGGTGTTCCAAATTGTATCACAACACACACACATTCTGGCAGAACCCCAAAACATGTAACCTTCTTGCATTATCAGGGTACTGATAAAAGGCTGCTGGTGGGGCTTATGCCCATTAATGCCACATCTGTTTAGGGTCACTGATATAGTGCAAGGTGCGGTACCACTTATTGCCACAGTTCCTTGCCTACATTGTGAATTGCCCAGCCAGATAGATTCTCTCAGCAGGCCTGCTTTGCCTTCTCTTCAGAGGCTATATACCATGTAAGTGGCCACACAGCTCATTTTAAGCAAGCACATTTATTCTTAAAGGTAAAAGCATTACAGAGAAAACATATTAAAAACAAAGAAAAACCTACCTACATGTTAATAAGCTTACCAGAGATCACCCCAATTCCACCAAGGGCTCTGGCCAGTGAATGTCCTTCTAACCCCATCAAGGGGCTTTTCTGTTGTCACCAGTTCATAACCTTGGCTCGGAACAAGAACCCCAATGAATCCGAGTCACTCTGTTACAGTTTTTGGGCCTTTGATTTTGTTAATAGGTAATTTGTAGACAGTGGGTTTCTCCTCACGGTGTAGTCTCAAAACATTGGGACCAGAAGTGGAAATTTGCATTCACCTCTTCCCAAGTATTTCCTAAAAAAACTCATTCTACTTTGTTTATCCCAAATGTTCCTTCTTGTCTGCCCAGTTGTTTCAAAGTCCTTTGAAGCTCCTAACATCTCCCAGGGTTGAAATTAGTCATGTCTCCCCCATAGAGACATTGCAATCCCACAATAATACATACACATTTGCACTTTTAATCCAATGAACTCCTAAAATACTTAAACTTCATTCAATCAGGGTCTTCAGGATATTGCAGGAAATTGCCACATCTGTCTCAGATTTCTGAAGCCTGAGACTGGGTTTTCCGAGTTTGGAGGGCTGAGCACATGCATGCAGACATAGAGGGGAATCAGTGTTCTGAGGCAAGGAGTATCAAGTGGGAATGTTTACAGGTCTAAAAGGGCAATTCTGAGCTGTGGAGAGGTGAGGTAAGAAAAGGAGGGGTTCTCGACCTGGGGCAAAGGGAGCATGTAGAGTGTGGGTGTGGGGTATGTTTCTGAGCAGGTGTTGATTGAAGGGAGGGAGGAACTTGGGGAGTTTGCATCTCTGCTCTTTTCATGTGCTCCATGGAGGTGCAGTGCCCCGAAGAGCAGGGAAGAGGTGGAGCTGTGGCCCTGCCCCTTCAGCACCCACATGCAAAGTGGGCCTTCTGCACCATCATATTGTGTGGGGAGCTACAGGAGGGACTGCATGGGGTGGTGAAGTTCTGCACTTCCCTCTCCTTCCCTGGACGTACCACCATGTAAGCTTTTACACCCAAGGAGCAGATAGTTTGGGGGAAGGGTGGTGGAAACACTGAAGGAATATCTTCATTTTACCCCTCCACCCATTGCCAATTATTTGGCAATCATGATTTGATACAATTCATTTTCTTGAGATGGTCTCTCCAGCCAATCTCTCTCTGTGTTAAATCACTGTTACTAAAGTAACATTTCAAGCTAAGAATGTATGTTTGATAAGAACATAATCCTCGGCTGTGGGCATGAGAGAGTTCATGCTCTAAAAGGTGGCTCTGCATACAGATTACAAACCCTAACATGCATTTTAAAAAACACCCTGTGTACATACGGTATAGCAGTCTAGCATCTGAGAGAAATGACCACTCATTTAGATAAACTGAGACTGTGGAGAAACAAGGGGAAGGGGAAAAAGAGAGAAAGATGTTTAGTCTAAACGCTCCAGGTAAAGAGCTTAGGTAAACTGCTACAGGAAGGCAGCAAACTAGTCTGCCAGAAGGGGCAAGGCTAGCTATATAAATGTTAATGGATTGTATTCAGCAGGGGAGACAATATTGTATGAAGACCAGAGATCATATCTAGATGTAGCTTAATTGTATATGCAAATGATGTTAGCAAAGGACTTTTGATCTGGTTCACATCTTACAAGATGCTTATTCAGGGGTCCAGAACTCAATTACATATGCTACAAAATACCATAAGGACACAGGTTAGCATGGGTAAGAAAACAAGCAGAATAACAAAACCTAGTGATTCAGAGTGATTATTTGATACATCTCAATTTTCTAAATAGAGCTGCTCAGAAAATTTGTCTGAGAAACAGATTTAGCAAAAAGTTTGCAGAACTTAATGACTCTGCAAGGGGAGCCACTTTACTGCAGCCTCTGAAAGGATGCAGCTCATTCCTCCAGTTCCCTGTACGTCCAGCCCTTTCCATTGACCGAACCATGAGGGAAGGTGGAACTCTGGGATCATCCACCCCCACTCAATACTTGTTTACAGTGGGACCACAGGAGCGCCACTGGACTGAGGACCTGGCCCCAAGATTTGGTAGCATAACCCTACTGTGCAGAGAGGTGGGAGTAGGGTCCTTATTTCCCAGCATGGCTACATTAGGGTTAATCAAAAAGATAGCCCCCCAGAGATGGAAGACCACAAAAGGGTACAGAAGTCCATATGTGTTTTAAACTTTCTTCCAATTCCCATTCCCCATCATTTCCCTTTAGGGGACCCTTCCCCAACAAGGATTATAGCATGCTGGTTTTTAAAAGGCATCTTTCATATCTCAAGCAAGAAAAAAAAAATTCATAGGAATCCCTCTTTGGTCCCAAAATAATTCACTCCAATCCTGACATCTCAAGATATTGCAGTAAAGAGCACAAGTTTGTTTACCTAGCAGATACACCTTCTTAGAATTTGCTGAAAAATACATATTTGCCCTATTCTCCTGGAAGATCTAGCATGTTGCCTTTTTAAAGCTGTATGTAGAACAAGCAATAAGAAAACTGAGGGGAGTCCATTTCACTTAACAGAGAAAGGTGACTTGCTTAATTTTTTTCTTCTATAATTTAGACTTTTCTAAACTTTTAACATTTTCTATAAAGGAAAGAAGGATTGTGCTTACATCAATGGGTAGTGGTGCAATGCACCAGCCATCTTTTCCTCCCCTACAAATTTATAAAAGTCATTAGTTATAAAATGTTGGTAAGAAAAGACAGAGAGTCACATGGCGTTGTAATCACAATCCAAAGTAACAGTTCCTTTGGAGCTCATTAAGAGTATTGAGTACTTTTAATGCTTTATTGATTTAAGGAATAGTGTTTCAGCAATCAATACAAATACTCTAAGGAAAATGTCCAGAAAAGGTTTTCATATTTTCCTTTGAGATGCATATTTTTCCATCTTGAGTTTTACAGTTCTCTTTTTAAGAGGATGCAGTTGTGGCCACTTTGTTTGCTCCAGGGCTTAAGCCAATCTCTAGCTATTAGAAACCATTAGAAACTTAACTGCGGCCACTAACTCACTGGACATACATCTAAAGAGCCATCAAATGGAAATGACCTGCAGATGCTACAAGAGAAAGGTGACTATTTTAATTATTATTATACACACACACTTTTGCAAGTTGATGTGCAAGGTGTTTTTCTTTTGTTTGAATTGGTTTCTACCCTTTATTCCTTCTTTATGGTGAATAAAGAAGACCTGTAACTTAAATTGAAATCAGCTTCCCTCAACAAGAATCTAAAGTAAATTAAGATAGGTCTTCTTTAGCCAAGTCCTAAAGTTAGTTCTATGCTATTAACATTCTAATACTCTGCACTGGCTTCAGTAAATTCACACTGAATTTATCCTGGCCACTCTCTAGAATCTCAACTTTCATTAAAAATAAATTCTAGCCCTTATGGTTGTAGAGAGAACCTTGAGACTGTGAAACAAATGTAAACAGATGCAGAGATGCCTGCCTAAGTCCACAGGAAGCCTTAAACAATAGCTATAAGAACAAACTGCCCCAATTCAGTACTGCCGAAGCTAATAATTTTATCATGACTTTTGCAATATTTAATGTTTTGCTTAAAGCCCCTAGAAACTACTGATTATAAGAAATTGTTTCCATTAAAAAATTTATTGCTCTCACAATTGCAAACCAAAGC
Organism: Mauremys reevesii; assembly: GCF_016161935.1. NCBI lineage: Eukaryota > Metazoa > Chordata > Testudines > Geoemydidae > Mauremys > Mauremys reevesii. The sequence continues at coordinate 247,319,145 of NC_052623.1, forward strand.
TTGAAAATGTGACCCAAGTGAAACCTAAAGGCTCAAAAGCCAGAAGGCAAAGAAAAAGAAACCAAAATATATTATTTTAAAAAGAAATCTCATGTTTTGTAAGCCAATCTCATGATTTTTAAACAGTACAGGGTTGGCACTACTGCTATTCATCTCAATCAGGGCCCCAAGGAGTCCATATTTCCACAGCTGTGCCATCAGGCATTTTATCAAGATGCCACAGAACTCAGCATTTTACTACTGAATTTGCCATTTTGCTGCAGCCAAGCACCCAACACTTTGCATTCCACATCCCTTCTCCACTGGGACCTGCCCGGAGGTGCCTCCTGCTCCTGCTTTTCCCCTAAGGAGAAGTTAATTGGACTGCAGTGCATGCTCTCTGCACTGTTCCATGGAGCCAGGAAGCAAGGGGTGGCAGGGGGAAAATGTCAAGGAGCTAGAGCTGGAATCCAGCTTGCAAGCAAAAGAGCAGGGGGAGCCAGCAATGTAAGCTGGGCTGGAGTGCAGGTGTTCTGTGTCCAAATCAAAAGACAATGTGGCTGGCTCCAGGGGTCAGTAATGGAACACAGCCTTTCAAGGGAATGTAACCAGCTCAAATCCAGCTCATAGCACCTTGAAAATCAGGACCAAAACCTTAATGTCATTACAGTTTTCAGCTCACCTTGCCAGAATTTCCTCATATAGAAGTGAAAACAACCCTTGCTTTAGACTTCTAGCCTTCCCTCTAAGTCCTGCAACCAGTCCCCCCAGACTGAGGGTCTGCCTTTTATAGGATTACACATGATTGTCTACAGCTAGCCCAGCCCTGCTAATCTGCTGAGCTACACTTAGGGCAGGAAGATGCTTATCACTGTGACAGGATTAACTCTTTCCTCCCGAATACTGGATGGGATCCACACATCCTCCCCATGAAACAGCAAGGTTTCCCAAACCACATAGCTAAACCTCCATGTTAGAAGAACAATTCACATTCTACTAGACACTTCAATGCAAGGCTGGTCAACCCAGTTAGAACTGGCTCTAATTCACATCACCACAAACTGTAACATACTTTGACTATATCTGAGTGACACTCATAAAAGATACAAAATACTTCTGTCTCTAATGAGTCAAAGAAACCACCATTCTGAGAAGTAAAATCACCCTGATCACTAGGCCAAACACTCCAGCAATGCCTAAAGAGAGTAAGATTTGATTCCATGTCGCTGAATGATTACTGTAAGAAGTTACCAGTAAAAGCTTAATCAACAAAACACAGCAGGCAGGCACATCTGTAGTAAGAGCTGGGTGTGAAAAGAGAAAGGAAGCAAAAATAAGTGTGCTAATGCCAGGGCAACAGGAGCTTCCATATCATGTTCTGCCTTTTCCAAAATGCTTCTGTTCCTTTGAAGCTTCCTTGTTATTTCCTAACCTCATAATGCTCACAAATCTGTGACATATGAAAATTATTGTTGGCAGTGTTGTTGCAGCCATGCTGGTCCCAGGATATTAGAGAGACAAGGTGGGTGAGGAAATACCAGTATAGCTTGAAAGCTTATCTGTTTCACCAAGAGAAGTTGATCCCATAAAAGACACTACCTCACCCAGTTTGTCCCTCTAATATTAAATTGTCATCTTCATCTCTGTAGCCTGAATGGCCTTTGTAACTAGGCTTAGAGCAGGAAGAGAATTTCAAACCATAACTATTAACATAAAAATCTAACATACAAGTTTTTTGCATTGCAGTAGCAAACCAGATCGGAGCCCATTGTGAGAGGCACTCTACACACAGGAAGAGACAGTCCCTGCCCCAAAGGGCTTACAATGTAAGTGGACAAGCCAGAAGGGGAAACAGAGGCACAGTGAGATGAAATTTGCCCAAGGTAACATTGCTGTTCAGTAGTCAGAGCTCAGAACAGAACCGCCGTGCCTTGGGTCCTAGTACAGTATTCTTCCGGGATGTCCCTGAGTGCATTATTGTGATTGGCTGCATCATACTGATGCCTTTGTAGAGGTTCAACATCTCTATCTGGATTTTTGAGCCCACCTCAGATATGAACTGTCTTGGCTGCCTCTGAAGTAGATTTTAAGCACCCACCAGCACAGTTCATGTCTTAATAGATTCATAGAATTTAAGGCCAGAAAGAACCATTAGATCATCTTGCCTGACTTCCTACATACCATAGACCATGTTATGGTCTGGCAGCATGTTATGCCCACTTTGCACTGGTGTAAGTGACTGCACGCCTTTCAGAGTGACAGAGAATCAGGCCCATTTTATTTAAAAAACAGGTAATTCTCAAATGGGCTCTTCAGGTAACAGGAAAAAGTTCTCCAGCCAGCACAACTCATTTCCCTTTCCTTTACACACACTGGGGGAGGGATTATGCAAAACAGTGCTCCATACCAGTTAAGCAGAAAGGGTTCATAACACCAATAAATCCTTGCTGGAAGATGGAGCCTACCCATAGGGATCCATGTAAAGGTTTGTAAAAGCAGCAAAGAGTCCCATGGCACCTTATAGACTAACAGACGTATTGGAGCATGAGCTTTCGTGGGTGAATACCCACTTTGTCGGATGCATGCAAAGCTCATGCTCCAATACGTCTGTTAGTCTATAAGGTGCCACAGGACTCTTTGCTGCTTTTACAGATCCAGACTAACACAGCTACCCCTCTGATACAGGTAAAGGTTTCTTATTGTCTGGTTGCGCCAACAGATAATCATCCTGAAAAAAAAAAAAACACAAAAAAAACGTTGCCAATCATGCAATATTAAAAACTTGAGAATTCCCTGACTCATTATGGACCAGTTCCATGCTTCAGCAGGAGCTCTGCAATAGCCAAGCCACAGCATGTTGCTTAATTAAAGATCTAGAAAAGTTGGAACCAGCAAGGATGAAAGAAATGGGTCATCAAAGGAGGTGTGGGGGGGGAAGCATCATTTGTAAGGGGCATTGATCATATGCTGTAGAAGTGGATGTGGGTAGAGCTGGTGTAAACACTGAAGTCAGTGAGGGTCGAAGCCACTGAATATCAGGGATTAACTTGCATTTCTTTACCCATTTGTTTCTTTCACAATTTATCTTAAACCATCTCCTGCTTAATTTCTTAAGCTCTGGGCCCCATTCTATTCTCAGAAGAATAGAATTCCAGCCAATCCCAATAGTGGTTCTGCCTATAAATCTGAGGGCAGAGTTGATCCCAAAGAATTTTTGTATTACAGGCGAAACTCAGAATTCTTGCAAGTTCGGGCAGCTCCACTGATGTCAGTACAGTTACATGTGCTTACACAGACTCAGAACATGGCCCTGTGTATTTCTCTTTGGCACAAAATTAAATTTCCACCCACGTATCTTAAACTGCAACTCAACTACTGAAGTAGAAAATCTAATTGTAGAAAGTAAGCACATTTTAGATAAACATTCTGATTTTTTTTTAAATTGGCAGAAAAGAATTTGCCTTTTGCCTGGTAGCATGCATAGAGGTCTACCGTTCTGTAGCTTAACAGATGTCTACGACAGGTGAAATGATCTAGGAAACCACAAAAGTGTCCCATTGTTGTATCTGAGTGGAGCAGACAAGTTATAATCTGGATTTCAAATATCCCAAAGTTTGGGAGAGTTCTGATCTGGAGTTTTGATTCACCTTATTACAGAGGTAGGGACCATTTAGAAAATTCTGATCCAGGTTTGGGTGGGTATTTTGATTTTATGGGATGTTTGTTCACAGTGGTTTTGCTTTATGTACTTCTATAGCTGTGAGCGAACAATGTAATACTGGAGGGAGTGGCATTGTATGTGGAAATGGCCCCAAACCAGTACCATTTTACCAATCCCCTTCAGTTGCCAAAATGTGAGGGCTTGGGTAAATAGGAGACCCAAATCTCAACCACCCTTTGTTTTGGGATTCTTTCCTCCATAAAGTATCAGAGGAGTAGCCGTGTTAGTCTGGATCTGTAAAAGCAGCAAAGAGTCCTGTGGCACCTTATAGACTAACAGACGTATTGGAGCATGAGCTTTTGTGGGTGAATACGCATGTCGTCGGATGCATGTTTCTCCATAAATAGCCTCCATTTTTGTCCAGCTCTAATTAAGTGGCCTTAGATTCCACTTCTGATAAAGAAAAACCTCCTATAAGAATGCAGGAGTTCAAGGTTGTTCCCTTTTTATTAGCTCTGTCAGTCTGGTTACAATGCAACCGCACTCTTGTTGAAAAAGGTCAAGTTCTGTTTAAATAAAACTTTTTAAAATTGTCTAACTTTAGAATAGTGAAAACCCTAAGCCATCCAGTGGTAGGATGACCATATTTCCCAAAGGGGAAAATGAGACACCACACAGGGCTGGCCTGAGTTGCTTGTCCAAGCCCTGCCTGCTCCCTGCACAAGGCTGGGGCTGGCAGTCGCTGCTCGCTTAAGCCCTGCCTGCCTCCCTGCATGAGATGCCACTCACCCCCCTTACACATTTCTCCACACCCCACTTTTTTGACAAAAGAAATTTGTCCCATTTGGGCATTTGTCCCGTTTGCTCTTGCCAACTGATAATCAAATGGGACAAATGACCACTTTTGCCAAAAAGTCAGGACAGGGCTTAAAAAAGGGACTGTCATGGCCAAAACAGGACATATGGTCACCCTGTCCAGTGGCCTCTAGTAGTGCTAGTGTTAATGTAACAAATCCAAGGTTAATAGGACTTCATGGTTAGCACTATGCTACACCATCATGACAATGCTAAACTTCACAGCAGCAGAAGGGAAAGATCTCAGACCATTCTGCTCCAAGGGCTTGATCCGTTAACTCCCACTGATGTTTGGATTGAGTCCCAAAAGCACAGTAGAATCTCGGCTAGACGTTTGCAATATACACATTATTCATAATCAGGTAGATCTGATTCCATCCAATAGAGGACCATGTTGCACATGAACACAATGCGCTTACACACTATCTGTTCTACTACTGCTAATTTCTTTATTTTTAAATGCCAGTGTTTTTTATTAGCCATAGAAATAGTAGCATTTTTTTTTTTTTTATAGGTTCCTTTTTACACAAGGTTGTTTGAGAGAACTTGCTTTTTTTTTGAGCACATATTTTTTTTTTTACTTTTCAAAGTGTTTAAAAACTAAGTCCTTTGGACCTAATACATTATTAGTTAAATAACCTGAAGCAGGATAATTTTGAAATATAATACACGTAAGTATAAGCTATGCATCCATTTATCTTTCTGTAATTGTCAGAGTTTCTCTTACAGTTTTAATAACTAACAGTTAAATATGTAAGATCATATCACATTCTCTCTTAACTCTTCATGGGCTGTAGTCAGAGAGCTTGATCCTACAACTGTTATTCACAGTAGAGCCAGTGATTTAAAGGCCCTCTGCAAAAATGGATTACATTATAGAACCCTATAGTATTAATTTTGTAACATCGCAATCTTTTCCTCAGCAACTGACTCTGATGACACAAGATTATACTTTTAGTACCTGATCAAGCAGAAGAAACAGTAAAGTTGGAGGAAGAAAGCCCTTATTAAAATACAAAATCCCTTAATTACTCGTAAGCAAAAAAAATGTATTCAGAATAAGGGACTTTGTCGGTGTTCCTATTTTTAAAATTGTCTCTGTATAATGATTCACTCTTTAAAGCTTTGTCACACCTGTGGTTATTTCCATGAAGCTCCACCCAACAAAGTTAGTTTCTTTTGTGATTTAGTGAATTTTCTTTGGGTTTTTAGTCAAAAATGATTTCTCTTTATTTTTGAAGTTTTTAAACTGATGCAAGTGTTCAGACAGTTTGATGGGCACATCCAGTCTAGAAATCAAATGCTAAATAAAACCAAAAACAAACAAACAAACAAACCCAAAACAGAAACCCTCTAAGCTCCTTGGGGAAGAGATCATGACTTGTTTCTATTTGAAAAGCATCTAGCACACTTTGGATGCCACTATACACAAATAAATAAAAAATAAAATAAAATAAATAAATAATATCAATCAACAATCCTCTCCTCTTCTGGATTTTGCAGCACATCCTTCCTTCCGTGTGTCTACAGTTTAGACTTCAAGGCAGAGCTTGTAGACAGTTTCTATATTGTACAGGTCCAAACACATTGACACTAAACACATGATAAATAAATAAACCTGGCTGCTGTTGGAACTCTTTCTTTTAAATTCATTGGAAAAAGTGGATCTACCATTCTTTCAGCAGGAATCTTTACCATCTACTACCTTAGAACTAATTTTTCCCCACTACATTTTTAAATGAGTGTTTCCATTCAGGTTGATTCTTCCCACTAGACTCACCATTTCCTCAATGTTTATAGCAACAGTACTATCAGCAATTGTGGTGGTGGACAAACACTTGTAATGAACCCTTCCTCCTCATTTGGTGGAACTGTGCATTTAAGGGGTAAAGAACTTCAATATTAAGACATTACCCCATGTGAACAAAGAGGAAGTGATACTAAGTAGCTGGTGTCTGTGTAATCCACACACTTTGAATAAATTACATACAAGAAACAGGATGGGCAGTCCCTTCTCTCACCTGTGGGCCTCTCTTGAAACTTGTCTGCTTAATAGTAAACCAATAAGATGTCAACTCTTGAGATGTGTCTGATCCAAGACTTCAGAACGAAGCATTTGGAGAAGTTGAAATGTGAAATAGACTTTAGCAACTTTGACACATTTCTGTGTTGTTTTGGAACTTGTCTGGGTGTCACGTAAGCAGGCCTCAGCATAACTGAGGATCTTAGAGGAGATTAGACAGACAGACCATTTCAATTTTAAAGTGCTCAAGGCTCTAGCTGTCCTAGTCCTGTTGGTATTAATAGGAGTCACATGGCTGAATCCCCCGAGGAACGCTTTGAACACTTAGGGGTGATCACTGGAAACCTCACAGCAGATAGGAGAAAAGGGAGAAAATTTAACAAAATGTCCTAACCTATTTAAACAATGAATTTAGTTTTGTTTCCCTAGGATCTTACAAACAGTTGTGTTTAAACAATGTGCCAGATCCTCAGGTGATGTACATTGGCATTGCTTCACTGACTTCTGATGTTCTGGCCCTTTATTTTCACAACATTTTTCTGTTCATTTTTAGGGCTGAAATTCTCTTTACTTTTATCCATTGTGCTGTAGCAAATGTTCTGATATAGTAGTCTTTGCTGTGAAGATCTCAGAATATTGGGGGATCTTGCATACCAGGGGTCCCATCTTAGTATCAGATATGTAGGAGCGCATCAACTACATCTTCAAATATGACCTTGTATCCCCTATTCCATAAAAACCTCCATCATTCCCACCTCTCCCAATAACTTAAGTTAGGCACCTACTCCCCACTGAATTTCCCATAGACTCTTTTGAAACCCCCAGCCTCTGTATTTAAAGATCCCAAATTGACTTCTCTATCCCCAACATTTCATCCCCTATTCAATCACACATCTCCCCCTATTTCCTTCTGGAGGTCTTACATGAGGAGTTCAACATGATGAAAACCAAGTTTATTATCTTCCTTCCTAAACCTCCTCCTCTTGCTGCTTTTTTCTGTTATTGTCAACAGTGTCACCATCTTTCCCATCACTAATGCTTACAGTAAGATATTTGTGCTCTAATTGCATGCAGGAAATACACTAACTACAGTAATCTGGACACTACTTTCACTGTGGTACAATATGCTGTCTTTATGCTAAGCCAAACATGATGCATCATGTCATTTCTGGAACTCCTTCATTTAAAAGCCAGTGTCATTTCCTAGCATGTGAGATTAGCATTTCCCCTTTCTTTCATTAGGAGTTACTCGCTCCACCTTTTCTATAGTCATTCAAGATCAAAGTACAGTGCTGGGAAAAACTAGTAACATTTTATTTTAAGCATCTCTACATTATTCATTCAGTTATTTGTTGCAGTAACACTGATCTTAAGGAATTCATTTAAAATTAATGTGAAATGTCATGTTTCTTCCATTAAAAAAAAATCCTTTTCTTTTCAGAATTTCCATGTCAGGAGCTGATATATGATCATGGAAGGAGAACCACCCCCCTATAGATGGATAGATATGCTATGTAGAATATATATTTATCTAGGCTATTTTCTTCATTTACCTTTTCTCCAAATTCAGCATTTTTATGTAGGAATATAGGAGCTGCCAGGGTGGAGCAGACCAATGGTCCATCCAATCTATTGTCCCGTCTCCAAGAGCAGCCAATGCAGAATGCTTCAAAGGAAGGCAAAAGTCCCCTACACTGCACCTAACAATGCAATAGTCATAATTATGTAGTGCTTCCACTGTTTATTATTATAGAATATCAAGCCTTCAGAAATATAAAGGGGCCCATTGCAGTAGGTAGAAAAACTCCCATTGATTTATAATGTGCATCAGATCTGGCCCTGTCTGACTAAGCCTGAAAATAGCCCTGAGAGGCAAAGAGGTATTATTTCCAGTTTACAGATGTGAAAGCTAAGACACAGAGTTAAAGGGGAACGAAGTGCCCAAGTCCTAACAAACGTCCTTTCTGCTTTTGAAAATTTCCCCAGGAGTCACTTGTCTGTCCAAAGTCAATGAATCATTGTCAAAGACAGAGTTAGAATCTGTCTCCTGATTCCCATTCCATGCTGTTACCATGCAATCCACTGCTAAGGAAACTTCCTCCTGACCCCACTAGCAGAGCAACTCATGCCCTGAAGCACATGAACTGCTAGCCCTTGCTATTTCTCTTTACCATTGTGCATGTAATGGCATATGCCATAAATAAATGTCCACTCCTTTTTTGGGAATGTTTACAAAACTATTTTGCCACCTTGTAGCAGTTGGAGTTTCATTTGTCAAACTGTGAAAAAAATAAGTTTCATTTTAGTCCATTTTAAGATTGATCATCGCTTGTTTTATCTTTTGACTAAACTAAAAATTTTGTTCTGATGCCAATATTTAAAGACAGCAATAATTAAAGTGTAAATTTCTAATTTTTAGAGGGCTACAGTGCTTTTGGTAATAAAGATGTTATTAAGCAACCACTACAACGGCCCAATCCAACAGTACATGAAACCAGTTTGACGGTTGCCAGTTTAAGAACTTCAGGATCAGGCCCTAAGATTTATGGGGGGGTAAGACATACCAGATAGTTTTAAGACAAGCTAAAAAAAATAGATACAAGTACTTTGTGCTTTTGTGGTTGCAAAGCAATGTCTTAAGGGTATAAGGATATTGTTTTCTATGCTAGAATTTCAGCCAGTGATGCTCCCTCAGGTACTGGAGGTGTTGGGAGAAATTTATCCCACAACTTTCTTTTTGAGTCCATGTCCCTCCTGGCTAGTGAAAGCCAGTGGGAAAGTACTAACTCCCTTACTTGGTGAGACTGTTCACATCTCTCAGAGAGGGCAGGGTACCTTTTACTTTCAGGGATGCAATAGTGTGGCCTTTGCTCAAGAAACACTTACTGGACTCTGACAATCTTGCAAGCTATTGACGAGTATTATCTTCCCTTCTTTGGTATAATTGTGGAGCGACAACTCACACAAAACCTAGATGCCTTTGATCTCCTTCACCCTGGGCTATTTGGGTATACATCTGGTTATGGCACAGAGATTGTACTGGTTGCATTGGGGCTGCTCTTCAGTGGCTTCATTTTTTTCCTCTTAGAGGGTTCTCAGCAGGTAGCTGTGGACAACTGCTTCTCTTCCCAATGAGCTCTCAGCTGTGGGGTGCCAAAAGATGCACCCTCAATAAATGAGCTGCTGCATTTTGCACCAGCTTCAGTCTTCAAGTGGTTTTAAAGTGTAGACCCATGTAGACTGCATTGCATTAATCTTAAGGTGACAAAAGCAGGGGTGGCTCTAGCTTTTTTGCCGCACCAAGCATGGCAGGCAGGCTGCCTTCGGTGGTTTGCCTGTGGGAGGTCCCTGGTCCCGTGGATTCGGCAGCTTGCCTGCAAGAGGTCCGCCAGTCCCGTGGCTTCGGCGCACCTGCCACCGAATTGTCACCGAATCCGTGGGACTGGCAGACCTCCCGCAGGCATGTCGCAAAGGCTGCCTGACTGCCGCCCTCGCAGGGACCAGCAGGGCGCCCCCCGCGGCTTGCCGCCCCAGGCATGCGCTTGGAGCATTGGTGCCTGGAGCTGCCGCTGGACAAAAGCATGGATAACAGTGACAAAATTCTGCATCCAAAAGGAAAGGACAACCTCCTAGCCAGACACAGAGGTAAAAAGTTGACTGAGTCAGCCCTCCGTTCCCCACTCCAGTTCAACATTTATATGGAGCCATTAGGAAGATTAATAAGGAGACATGGGGTGTGGTGGGTTTTCTATGCTAATGACACCCAACCGTATGTCTCCATGTCATCCCACTCAGATGATAAGTTCCATGTCTAGTCAAGATTGGGGCATGGATGAGACCGAGCTGGCTGAAGATCTACTCAGCTAAGACTGAGGTAGTGATGATGGTTTTTGGGGGCAAGTGGCTGGAGGAGATAACAGAGATAAGATCAGTCCCTGTGATTGAGGAAGTATGCTGCCATTAGTTAATAGTGTTCACAACTTAGGGGTGATTCTAGATCCCCAGCTACTGTTTGGCAATCATATCTCAGCAGTGACCCAGTCAGTTTTCCACCATATGCATCTGACTAGGACACTGGCCTTTCCTTTCAGGGGCAGGCCTTCACACTGTTACCCACGCTTTTGCTGCTTCATGATCAGGGTATTGCAATTTGCTCTACATGGGACTATACCTTAAAACCATTCAGAGACTGAAGGTAGAACAGAATGCAGCAGTTTGCTTACTGAGAAGGTCATCATGACACCAGTGTCAGGCTCTGCACTAGTTGCTCACTGGTCTTTGGGTGGAGTTTAAGGTGTTGATTATGACCTCAAACTATAAATGGCCTGGGACTGACTTGTCTGAGGGACTCCTCTCTCACCATGCCATACTGCCACAGCTGCAGCCAACAGGGGGCGCTCAAGCTGGATCAGTTTCATTATATAAGAGAGGCTACAGTTGGCGGGGCCTTCTCTGTGAGGGCCTGAGACTCTGGAACTTGCACTCCCCTTGGTCCACATTTGGGGACTCTCCAGGCACACTGCAAAAGAAAATGTGTTCAATAGGATTTGGGGAGAAGGCTGGGGATGTGCTTTCTAGATGAAGGTTGCAACCTGATTGGCCAGACAAGTTCCTGTGAAGCGGATTTTAATTTAATAGCAGTTTAGTTATTGTATGATTAATTATGTTAGGGTGCCTCAGGTCTTGGAATGTTGTTTTTATAATTTTAAATCTAAACACATATAAAAAACACACCATGGAACTTGATCCTCAAGGCTTTAGGGACCCAGTAGGTTAAGTAATGTATTAAGTCAGTAAGGGATTCCTATAGCAGAAAGGCTGGGACAATTTTCTGAAGGAAGCTCTAACCTACTTCACCTCTCACCTACTGTAAATCCTTACTGATCTCTGGCCTGTGCTCCCCAGGTGAACTCTCTTACTCTTACTAGTTTCTAAATCAACTGTCAGTTGAGAAAGCCATTGGTGAAGAGCACTGTGTGGGTTAAGGTTTGTACTGAGGTGCTTCGAGATAAGTAAATGCTATTGCACTGGACCATGTCAAGATTCATGTCTCAGCTGTAAGCGTCTCTCTCTAAAACTGTGAAAACACAATGTCAGAAAGGGGAGAGAATAAGTAGTTTGAGCAGGTTTGTCACTGGGTGAAGCTTCCTAGTGGTTGTTTTACAAATTGCCAGATGGCAGTAAGAGAGTGACATTTTATCCCTACCAAACAGATGCAGCTCAGAAAAAGTGACATTAGGTCCACTAATGCTGAAGCAGCAAGCACACAGACACTGTTTGCCCTTCTTCAGATTCTCAGTTCAGTGCAGCTGTTTTCTCAATGAGATTAACCTCCAGGCAAAACATCAACTTAATAATGCCAGGTTGGCAAATTTCAGTATTTCTAAGGAGCCAGAGCTAACCTGTCTCCAACACGCTGGCATGGCTAAAGAGCATAGAATTAACAAAATGCTTTGTACAGAAATGTTGACTTCTTTAATTTCATTAATTTTTCATTGCAAAAAAAAAATAGTTTTGATCTTTAAAGACAATGGAGTGAATTTCATAGAATCATAGGACTGGAAGGGACCCCGAGAAGTCAAGTAGTCCAGTCCCCTGCACTCATGGCAGGGCTAAATATTATCTAGACCATTCCTGACAGGTGTTTGTCTAACCTGCTCTTAAAAATATCCAAAGATGGAGATTCCACAACCTCTCTAGGCAATTTATTCCAGTGCTTAACCACCCTGACAGGAAGCTTTTCCTAATGTCCAACCTAAACCAACCTTGCTGCAATTTAAGCCCATTGCTTCTTGTCCTAATGCTCATGAAAAGGGATTCATAGCAGTGGTCTGAACTGAACACTAAGGGTATATCTATCCTGCAGTCAGAGCTGACACTGTAGCACATGTAGACATACTTGAGCTCGGGGCCGGTGCAACCATTTAGGTGACCTAGGCGGTCACCTAGGGCACTGGCATTTGGGGCGCCATTTTCTTTGGCAGCGACCATGGCGGCCTGATCTTCGGCTGCCTCAGTCGCCGTTGGCATTTAGGGGGAGGGAGCTGGGGCAGGAGTGTGGGGAGGGCTGCCTGCAGCAAGTAAGGGGGGGGCAGCATGCAGGGGAACTCCCCGCCCCAGCTCACCCCTGCCCCGCATCCTTCCCGAGCACGCCGTGGCCGCTTCACTTCTCCTGCCTCCCAGGCTTGCGGGAGGCGGGAGAAGTGAAGCAGCCACAGTGTGCTTGGGAAGGAGGCATGGCAGGGGTGAGCTGCTTCACTTCTCCCAATCAGCTAAGGTGCCGCAAGCCTAGGAGGCGGGAGAAGTGAAGCAGCGACGGCGTGCTTGGGGTGCTTGTGCTCGTGCGTGGAACAGGGGTGAGCTGGGGCAGGGGGTGCCTCAGGGCGGAGAGTGGGGAGCTACCGCAGGGGGGCGCCTCAGGGCGAGGGGGGGGCGCAAGGTGGAAGTTTCGCCTAGGGCGTGAAACATACTTGCACCAGCCCTGTTTGAGCTAATTTTGATCTAGCTATGGTGGGTCCCAATAGCAATGAAGCCAAAGCTGCACAGGAGGCAGCATAGGCTGTATAACTCTGCCCAGGACTGTGGGTATGTATTCAAGTGGCTAGCCGATGCTGCCATGGCATCACTGTTATTCGAGTTATATCTACATGTGCTGCAGTCACACTTCTGATTGTCTGTGAATATATCCAAAGTGGTTAGGCTCTATGCAAGCTTCCTCAGCTTACTCTTCCAATGCATTTCAGTCCTGTCCTTTCACACCCCTGTTTATTCCAGTCTATGAATTCTGAATGCACCCCTTGTCAAAGCATCTAGTGACCATCCAGATGAATTAATAAAAGTAAGTTTGCCATCTCACAAATACTGGAAGCACAATGTATGACTGTGAATACAATGCATCGCAATCCTGATCTGCAAGCTTTCCCTGATATTTCAGTGCCAAGCCACCATACAACTCTGTTAATACACTTCATTATCACCCTGAAGCATCTCCTGCAATTCTAGTCCTTGGCCTTTCTTGAGCAGGGACAGTCAATGGTACTATTGATATTTATCTGGCTCAGAAGTGGTGGTTATTTTCTCCTGGGATGAAACCCTGAGGCTTTAGCTTTCTGAACTTTTCCTTTTCTATATTTCTTAGCATTTATTTTACAGGTAGAGTGTGTTCCATGTAAAACCACATGTTTTCCTTTTATTTTGTAACAGCAAACTTTGGTCTCATTAGTGCTGATGAAAAGCTTTAGCAAAACATTTACGCACATAACCCAGTCCCATTGCCATCAATAGACTAAAGCATGTGCTTCAAGCAATGCACATGCTTAAGTGCTTTGCTGAATCGGAACCTGAGCTAGAATATAAATTAATTTCAGACTTTTCATCTATCTGCAAGACTGCAAGGACCCAGTAACAGTTTCTTTCTAAAAGAATCTGGGATTAAACTCTTTGAAACAAAAGCCTATTCTATGCATTCCCATTTTACTTCAAACAAATCTATGTTTCTTGTGGAAGTGAGGAGACTAGCTTCCAACAAATATAATTTGAATAGATGCGGTGGAAGCTTCTTCTTAATAGTTCTGGAAATAGAATGCCAGTCTTTACTAGCAACACCACTGCTATTCTAGGCCCTGATCCTGCAAACTCTTACATGAGTAGTCCTATTGATTTCAGTGAGACTATTCACACCAGTAAGGATTACTCACATGAAAGAGGAATTCTAGGATCAGGCCCTTAGCTGAGGAGCTCTTTTAAGCAGTGATTGACAATTATCCAAAACTGTGGGTTGGTTTTGTAAAATGTGCAGAATACTATAATTTCAGTGCAATGATAATTATAGGCAATGCCATATGCCTGTGTGGTATGTACATTTCCCTTTAGTGGAGTTACATGAAGCATATTAAATAGGCTGAAGAAAATGTTAAAAAGACCCAAAAGCGTCAAGACAAAAATGTCATGCGTAACCAAGCTTTCAGCATTAAGCAGAACTTTGAAAAGTGAATCTCTCGGGAAGACATTCTGAGCTTGAGCAGAGAACGGTAATAATCTGATGGTAAAGCTAAGCATAGCTATGGTTAAAATATTTTTCCCCATTTGTGCTTTACATGATCACAATGATGCCCTCGTAATAAATAAGACACATGAAAAAACGGATCCATTTAGTGACAGAATGTTTTCATGGCCAGACTACGCATTTCTGAAGTTCTCTATTATTTATTGGGCTGATCCTGTCCAAGGGGCTGAGTGTCTTGGAGGTACTGGGTGCCCCTCAATTACCCTAGGCTTCCGCACCTTGCAGAAGCGGGCCCTCCGGAAGGTATCAGGGGGGTGCTGAAGGGATAGCTCCAGTTTACCTCCTTGCATTCCTAGACAATCTCTGCTGATAAAAATCAGTTGGGAGGAAAGAACTAAGTGAACTTATTGCATAATGGAACTTAATTACTGTGCAATTAAATTTCAAATCACTCTCAAATGAATATCGTATTGTCAACCTTTCAACATGTTTGCTAATACCCCAGTAATTAAATACCTTTGCCCTGGCAGAACAATTGTATAAACTAAAGCAGCAGCAGCTACTGTAGCCTAGCGGCATGTTTGTATGGTATACATTTTGGATGCATGCAATGATTAATTGACACATAAAAGGCCAGATGTAAACTGACATTGCTCAATTCACCTCACTGGGGCTGTGCTGAATTTTCACCAGCTGAGGATCAGCTTCTTCATCTCAAAACAGAATTGATAAAGAGCCACAATAGGTTTTCCGGTACTGATGACAGCACAGGTTGCAGTGCAATGGAAAGACCAAAAGGGAGGTTTATTAAAGCAGGAATGGTTACTTTAGAGAGGTGTCTCTCGTATTTTCATTTTGATTTCTCTCTCTGCTTAAAGGAAACCGAAGCTCATCAGCACACACTTGCAATGGGCACCATGAGAACAAACAATAAAACAGCAGCACTGGTTCTTAAGTCTTCATCCCACTGAAGGCAACATGTTTCCGAGGAGGAACAAAAAGCCCTCCTCTGCATGTGCCTGCCAGCACTGGAGGATACAGGAGCCGAGAGAGATTACCCTGTGAAAGTGACCTCATTTTGCCTTAGGAAGCATATTCCAACAAACCGACCTTTGACGCCAGCCCCTATTATTCATGGTTAAGGAGCACAAAGGGAGAGGCGGCAGGGAGAAAATGTGACAAATCCACTTTTTTTTAAAAAACACACATCCATCAAAAAGCATGCACGAAGGAGACAACAATCAATGAATCCACCCGTACATCTGCCCTGCCCTAGCTCCCAGACCCCCCCCCCCCCCGCGCTAAGGGAGGGAGATGCAAGCCGGGCGGGGAGGCTGATGCATACGGTCTCTCCCTTACCTTGAGGAACAAAAAGAGCCATAGCAGGGAGCAGAGGGTCATCCGGGTGCTGCTCCCTGCCTTGGGCCGGGGTCCGATCATTGAAGTGCAGCGGGAGGATTGCACGCAGAAATCTCAGCCGGGCTGCGGGGCTTCTCCTCTGGCTGGCTCCGAACTGGGGTTCGCAATGGCGAACTGCTGCGGCGTCAAACGGCTCGAAGCACAGGCGTCCCTCCCAGGAGACACACCGTGCCTCTCCTTCCCCTCTTCATGTGTGTTATTGGGGAAGGGGGGGCGTATTTTTCCAGTAGTTTCTTTGATCTCTTAATTAAAGGGGGGGAAGGGTAAATCGATACTCTGCGGCGGCTGTGCTCTTCCTCCTCCTCCGGAGGTGCAGAAGGTGGTCAGCTGAGCCGCCAGTTTTCCTTTGCTCTGGTCCTTCCCTATTGGCTTTCGGTGAATGAATGAAGACTCCTCATTCCAGGCTCCAGGCTGAATGTGACGAGCAGCCTCCCATCCCCACCCTCTCTTAGCTCCACCCTTCCCCTCCCCCAAGCTCTGCCCCTGCTCCCAAACCAGGTCTCTCATGTACTTTCACCAGCCGGTTCTCTGGCTTGTCACCGTTCAAGCAAAAAGCAAACAAAGTCGCAAAGCAAAATGCATCCTCAGCCCTTTCCCCTTGCCTCCCAACCAAGTTTGACAAGATCCTCATCTATCTTCCCCGACAAGCAACTGGCCAAAAGCGCTCTCAGCATGGTGCCCCACCCATTTCTTCCCGGCAAGGTAGTTTCAAACTGAGCTGCCAGAGGAAGAAAACACAACAGGGTAAATAGGGCTATAAAACCTTATTATTCCCTGAGAGAACCACCCTGTCTCTCTAATATCCTAGCACCAACACAGCTAGAAAAGCACTGCAAATATTATACCTTGCCTGGGACATTATGGTGATTTCAGTCTATACTTTCCAAGGGAGGTTTCCATACATTTGCCTCTGTCGACCTCCATCTAGAAACTGGTTTCTATTAATAACTGTCCCACACTTACAGTATCTGAGAATAAGATCCAGTGCCTAATTATGGTACTGATCCCAGTTTTGACTCTGTGCCCATACAGATCACCATAGACTTCTGGGTGGCTGCTCATACTGCTTAAAATTAAGCATGTGCATAAGTTTTTGCAGGATCCAGGCTTAAGTGCTTAATCATACCAGGTGCCGAGCATCAGTTGTGGGCGCTCAACATCTTACAGGAGGTATTCAGGGCATGCAGCAGGAAGCCCAAACTGCTCTAGTATCATTGCATCACCTAACCCACTTAAAAAAATCCATTCAGACCTCCAAGAGGAAAAAAGCTGTTCCATAACCTAGGATTCGGAGAAGATAATAACATCCAGTTTATAGATCTGATTCCCTTTCACATTGATGTAAATCATGAGTAACCTTATGGAAGCCGGTTGAGTTACAACCCATGTAGGCATGAGGAAAATCAGGCCACATAATGTAAATGTGCAGATATGGACTGATGGCACTGGACCGAATGGACTTTGTTATTGGACCTTGACTGCTTCCTACTTTTTGTCTGAGTGATCTGCTGTTTTACATGTGGGCTGATACAGTGGCTGAATGAAAATGTTTTTGAAGTTTGTTTTGTTTCCTAATGTTCCAGAGTCACTAAAGCAGGATGTTGCCTACTAAATTAATTAATGTGCCTACTTAATCTTGTGGATGAGTCCTTTAAAATAATCAATTCAAAGGTTGTTTTCTTACAGTGATATGAGTTGGATGATGAATCAGAGTTTAAAGGCTCTGTTTAACTTCCATGCAGTTTCTCTCCAATTTTCACATAATTTGGGACTTGAGTCAACAGAAGCTCTGATTTCTATGATTCTGGAGCCAGATGAGGGTTTGGGGTTTTTCTGGCGAATTAGGCACTATAAATGGTACTAGCTGAATTATTTCCTGCATTTCATGGGGATTAGTCCAGAAAAGAATGGGAAATTTAGGTAGCAGGCAGCTCCTGGGAAGCTGCCCACATTTACAGCCCAAGAAGGAAATTGTTGTTTGCATCTTTATTTCTTAGTAGTTAGGAACAGCAAGGGCCTAATTACACAGAGTACCATCTACCAGTGCAGGATATAGGTCCACTGAGTGTGTCAGGCTATGGGGCATTATCTGGAGCCCGTTAACAAAAAGGTAACTCCAATTCAGCATTTCCCTTCCTTATACACAGGTGTTCAGGGCGATGGTTTAAAAGAGTGGCTGCTTGAAAGACAGGGCAGTGAATACTTTTGGGAAGGTAGAACTCTTATGTCATGGTATAGGGGAGTACAATGAACTTCAGAACTTAAGGGACATTCTGCAGCTGGTAAATTATTGTAGTGGTGATAAACAACTAACTCTTGAGGGAAAGAGCTTACTGACTTGCTTTTCTGGGCAAATCATTCCACAAGTTTACAATCAGATAGCAAGCAGATATTATATTTGATATGGCCTGAAATTAAGAGAAAAATCCAAGAGATCTCATCTGACACTGAAAAATCTTCCTTCCTTACTGTTCTCCATATACCCCATTGGTGTCTCAAAACAACACTCTCAGAGGCAAAGGTGGAAGAAAGTTGAATGAAATGAGAATTGCTTCAGGAATAAGGATACCTTAGGGTAAGGGACTTGGGTAAGACTTCTATAGTTATAAGACTTGAGTAAGCCAACTCACAGCCCAACATGAGAGACTGGGCTATGATGACTTTGCACCTTCCCAGTTGGAGCTGGCAGATAGCACTACCCAGAATCTCTACAATGTGTCCCTCCCACCCTATGCTGGAATTTGTGGAGCAGGGTGGTCCTTGGCAACCAGTCTTATGGCTGTCTCCCCAAGCCAATACAAGGCTTTTAGGGCTGCTTTACACCACACTAGTCCTTTTATCTGGTGTAAAGGGGCTGAAGAAGGGGCAAGGATCTCACGTTCATGTTTTGCACTGCCACTACAGTATAACCCTCCCCACTCATCTCATACCCTTCTGAAATCAATGGGAGTTAAGGGTATTCAGCATCTCTCCAGTGATCAGGCTAGTGTGTATATATAACTGGAATCCACAGGAGATGATCATTTTAATTATTTGTATTAAGATAGCCCCCAGAGACCAATCAAGATCAGGACACTATTGTGCTAGGCACTATATAAGCACAGAGTAATAAGCAGTGGCTGCCTGGAAGAGCTTGCAATCTAAACAGAGAAGACAGACAAAGGGTAGGGGAAAGGAATGTGACATCCGAGCAGAGTGAACAAAGCGAAGGTTGGCAGCCTATGGAGGTCAGTCATGTTAGGTCCATGGTTTTTGGTGACTGTTCCCTGGAAAGTCTTGGGAAGCAACTGAAAAATTGCAAGAAGATGAGATGTCAGGGAGTAATAAAGAGACACAAGACCTGTTTGAATGGGAGGTGAG
Organism: Mauremys reevesii; assembly: GCF_016161935.1. Lineage (NCBI taxonomy): Eukaryota > Metazoa > Chordata > Testudines > Geoemydidae > Mauremys > Mauremys reevesii. Next base: position 247,338,447 of record NC_052623.1, read on the forward strand.
AAAAATAAATTCACAAGAAAAAAACCTGGGAAACATGAAAAGATGAATTGATTACTTTATTTTTTTTCTTTTAGTGTCTGAGCAATAAAACAGAAATAAATGAGTCTGTTTATTAATAAAACAATAAGACAAAATAATTAATGAGAACCTTTGTGATACCGCAATTTCAAGCAGAATAATCATTAGAAGAATTTTCTGTAACAGTGTGCAGTAAAGTTAAAAGGTACTGATGAGCAACTACCAAAAAATACTTCATGACAAATAGCAGCTACCCATTGGGTACAGAAGAAATGCTACACTGACAGTTTGAAAGGCAATACAATGTAAAGTATGCAATGCCCCCACAGCAGCCTGGGGAAAATAGCAAGGAAGGGACCTAGGAGGCAGTACTGTATTCCCAGTTACTGATTGGTCCTTAAACCAAATGATTGAGAAAGATCCTGAACCGCCACTCTGGCCCCTTTGTACTGCTTCTTGTAGGGCAGCTGGGGCTCCCCGATTCTCAGAGGAAAATCCCTAACTCACATAAAGTTGAGATCAGCAACTCTATGCCACCTTTCCCAGAGTGTACCGGGGATGAAGGGTAGCAGGCTGGGGACAGGAGCTCATGCTGTGCTTTGGCAAACCCTATTGGCATAATCTTCCCTAGAAGTCTGTTACAAACCAGAGCAAGTTACAGCAACCCTCCTCAGATATGCCAGGCAGAACTTTAGTGCACGTTAGAATATGGGCCAGTGGGACTTGATATGAACTTTATTGGTTATGGCTAAGGTTGTCACAGATATTTTTAGTAAAAGTCACAGACAGGTCATGGGTAATAATGAAAAATTCACAGAAGCCCGACTTTTACTAAAAATATCCATGACAAGAGGGGAGCCTGAGTAGCTTTGGGCGGGCTGGGAACTCCCTGGCCTCCACCACCCCTAGGGGCTCAGAGCTCCAGGGTCCCTCTCCTCTGGTGGCTCCGAGCTGCAGGGGTTCCTCCTGCCACCCGCAGCTACCGGGAGCCTCCCCTGGCGCCCATGGAGGCGGTGAGCTCTGGGGGTCCCCCTGCCACCCACAGTGGATGGGCACAGCAGGGTTCCCTCTTTCCACCTGCAGAGGTGGAGAATTGCAGGGGTTCCCCACTGCCTACGATGGCTGGGAGCTGAGGTGGGGTCCACCTGCCACTTGCAGCATCCAGAAGCTGTGGGGGATTCCCTCTGCCAGGCAGGGGACCCTGTAGCTCCCAGCCAGGGCTGGCTGAAGTCACGGCAGTCTTTGGAAGTAACACATTCCGTGACTTCAGTGACTAAATTGCAGCCTTAGTTATGGCTCAGGCTAAGATTTTGTCATAGATATTTTTAGTAAAAGTCACAGACAGGTCCCGGGCAATAAAGAAAAATTCACGGATGCTTGTGACCTGTCCATGACATTTACTAAAAATATCTGTGTCAAAGTGGGGTGCTCAGCTGCGGGGGTCCCCATACCACCCGCAGCAGGTAGGCAGCTGCGGGGACCTGCTCAGAGTTCTAGGGTCCTCCTGCTGTCTGTGGCAGCCAGGAACTGCGGGGAGCCTCTGCCACTCACAGCAGGGGTACCCCACAGCTCCCAGCCACTGTGGGGTGACCCTGCAGCACCCACTCGGCACAGCTGTTCCCCACCCCCACTCATCAGCTGATTGGGGCTGCATGGCCGCCAAACAGCTGATAGAGGGTGGAGCTCCTCCAAGCAGCTGATAGGGCTCAGTACCACCATCAAACAGCTCTTTAGCAGCTCGGGGAGGGGCTTGGGAGAGGGCAGAGAGTTGGGGGAGGAAGGGGAGGGAGTGGGGGTGGGAAGAGGCAGAGCGAAGACAGGGCCTTAGGGAAGGGGCGGAGTGATGGTTGAGCACTTCTGGGGAAAATTAAAAATCAGCGCCTATGCCTGTCATATAAGACAATAAATTTGCATGCAAAGATCTGTAAGTCTGTATTTATTCATACCATATATAAGCAAATAAAACAATTCACTTCCTCTAAGCTTATCAAAACTTTTTAATTTTAAAAAATAACTGAAATGCACTATCAAGAAATTAAACTGTGCACCAACATTGAATGAACCAGTATTAAATAGTCCTACAGTAGGTGACAGCCTTAGAATGTTAACCCTAGTCCTTTAGTTCAAAAAGTTGCTTTTCTCGCCTTTGCCTTCCTGAACTGAAGCACAGCAGCATCAGAGAGATCCAAAGACTGACTAGTGCCATTTTCAAGTGACAAAATAGCAAGCGATGTTAGTCTCTCATTGGCCATCATCGATCGAAGATATGTTTTAATGAGCCTGAGCTTCAAAAAGCTGCGCTTACCAATCACAACTGTGACCAGCAGCACAAGCAGAATTCTAAAAGCTATCCACACATTAGGAAAAGTGTCCTTCAGCTCTGCAGCATGAGTGAATCGGAGAAGTTGGAGTCGCAAGTGCTTACTGTGTTCCAAAAATGTGACTGATGTCCATTTTGACAGAGGTCTTCATCATTGGCATCCAAACATTCCCCATGTGTCAGCATCCAATGAAGGACCGTACAATTGTTCAAGAGTGTTTTCCTGTCCATCGGAAGCTTACTAAGGTCATACAAAAAAAGCCCAGGTCTTTTTGTGGCACTTCATTTGTCCAAACTTTTCTTCCAGGGACACTCGAGCAATGTCAACGAGTGAGCAAAAATCTCCCTCTTGAATTTTTCTTTTGAGCTTCCCATCACCTCACCTCTGCCCTCATAACCAAACTGTGTCTTCTTCCAATGAATATGAATTTCCTTGAAGACAGGCTCAACTCTTAAGTTTTCTGCCATTTCTTTGTCAGCAATGATTGCATCTTCAAATCCGTTGTCTCTGTAGGCCACCACGAAATCAAGGCAGCTTCTCATCAACGTAGTAACAGTCATGATGTTCATCGATTGAGTTTGTAATGCCTTGCTTACAATATTTACCTGGAACAAGATATCATGCCAAGCCACAACTGAGACCAGAAATTAGAAGTCGGTGATCTGGTTTCCCAGGCTTTACAGCTCGTTTCAGATTCCAACTTTGGCTTAACTTGACTGTGCCAGTTCCATTAGGGAATCGTAAACCTCAGTCACTTGGTACCTCACTAGCCTTATATTGACAATGCGGCTCTCCCAGCGAGTGTCACTTAGTGGCTTCACAGTCAGATTTGTAACATTATCCCTGAGACTCTTCCACCTGATAATTGATGCTGAAAACAGGACATATATCCTTTGCACTACTCCGAAGAGAGATACTGAATTTAAAGATAATGAAGCTGCATCTGCCACAACCAGGTTGAGGGTATGGCAGCCACAAGGCATGAAGAAAGTTCTTGAATTCAGCACAAGGATCCTTGCCTAGACACTACTGTTTCTTCCTTTCATGTTCACACCATTGTCATAGCCTTGGCCATGGCAATCCTGAAGCTTCATTTTATTCTCATTCCAAACATACATAAACAGTTCTGTTAGGCCTTTTCCAGTAGAGTCATCCACAGACCAGAAGCAGATAAAGTGTTCCTTTATTTGGATATAACCATCCTCGTTTTCAACAAATTTTACTGTAAATGACATATTTTACTGTAACTAATGTCAGCAGTGCAGTCCATTATTACGGCATAGTACTTTGTTTTGCCAAGCCACACCAATGTTATCAAGCACCTTCTTTGCCACAAGGTCAAACTGATTTGTTTTGAATTTTTTTGCTGCAATAAAGGTCCATAGCTTCTTTATGAACTATTCGATGTAGGTGCTCATGCATGACATTGTCATATTTCTCAAGAAGCTCTACCAAACCAAGGAAATTACCATTATGTTCAGTGAACAACTTATCCAATGAGCACCGGAAAGCCAAATTAATCTTTGCAAGGAAGAGTGTAATTGACATCAGATGTTCAAGCACGTTCCTCCAATGCTGGGTTTCTACATTAATACTACTCTGTTTTTCTGCATCTATGCATTTATTCAGCTTGAGCCCGCGCTCGACCTCCATCCATCTGGAGTAGGCTATAAAATGGCCAGGTGACTTTCATCTTGTTTCAGAGCATCAGCTAAGTTATCCCCGTAATTGGACCCAGAAAATACAAGCAACAATTTGGCGTTCTTGTCAAATATTTTGCAACAAAAACAGAACACTTTGTCAGTTGATTTCAAGTAAACTAGCCAACACCGATTCAGTTTCTCACCATTCTCGAGCATTCTTTCACAGTGTGACTTTGAGAAGTGTTGCTTCTGATTATTTACTGGAAACATCATATCCTCAATTTTGCCCAGCCCATTCAAAATTGTACGATCAATATAGGTAGAGTTTAAGATCACCGGCCATAAAGAAGGATCTGATGTATCGATTTGTGGTGTGCAATTTTTTCACAGCTTTTTCCTTCATCATGCGAAGCTGATTCTTCTTTATCATTTCTCTCCTTTTCATGTAAACCAAATTTTTCTTTGTCATTACTCTCCTTTTCATGTGAGCCACATTCTTCTCTATCATTACTCTCAAGGAAAACTGGATGATTCTTCATCATTTTTCTCACATTTCCATTCCTTATCTTCAAGTAACTCTGCTAATTCCTTCCTAATAGGATTTCCATCATTTACACTTTGCTCCTGAATTTCTTCTGCATTGGGATGATTAGACTGGGCGTTAGGCAGTAGCATTTTGTTCTGTTTCAGATATTTTCTCACCAAATTTGCTCCTTTCTGCAAATTAGATTGCAATTGAGCTTTTCGCTCCTATACTGAGCTCCTGAAGGTTTCTTCAGGGGCATCTTTTATTTTCTCCGGGGGAAAATAGACAGTATTAGGGAGAGCAAAAGTCTATGTTCCACAGTCTTAGAACATCATCAAACATTATGTGTTAAGCATGCCAAAAGAAGTAACAGTATTTCTTTCATGTTGTTGCCTAGATAGGGGTTCGATAGATATCTCTGGCATCTCATCAAATATGTCCTCTATTAGTCGCTACTTACACTCTTCAAGTCTTATAACACAAGTACACTTTCACAATTACACAATAAAACAAGATTCACAATATCGCAGTGGGGCCCTTGCTTCACTTCAGTTTGTTCTTATATCTCACTGACTGACTGGCAATGCCTTGCCCTTTATATACCCGTGAGGGCATGGCTGAGAACATTCTAGGAGGTTCAAGGAAAATGTAGTTCTCAGAAAGTCTGGAAGGTTCCACAAAATTCTACAAAGGTCCAGAACATTCTACGAGGGTAGTGAAAAATGAACCCACATATGGACTACCTGAAACATTTTACTTCAAACATTCTATTTTCCCTTTTGTAGCTATCAATGAAAACAGCTCCACAAGTCCAGTGCCCCCCTCAATCCCGGCACCTCAGGCAGTCGTCTGGGTCACCTGCCCCTAAATCCAGCCCTGGTTAAATTCCTAGAGTACTGGCTCAGTGTTCACTGGGCTCACTGTAAAACTGGAGGATGGATTATCTTTTAGGGCACAGTGTGAAGTTGTTCAAAAGCCTTGGTCAAGAATCTGGATGGGATATACCAAGATTTTACAGGCAGTGGGATAGTAGGGCAAACACTTTTAAAAGGAACCCATATCCTACATGTCAAGGATATAAACACCACACAGGTTTCCACACCAAGAGTAGGACTATTTCTGTGACTCTCATGGAAGCCCCATGCTAGCTATAATCTTAGAATTACACCCCAAAAGTAGATTGTTTGAAGGACTAAAAATAAATTACAGCTGCCTGTAGTCAACCATTTACTGAGTACCATCCTGGCTGAAACACAATGGATATTAATAAAAGCCCAATGATTTACTAAAGCTAAACTAAGTGGAGGAGTAGGTTTTTTTTATTGTTTTGGATTTTTAAATTTACTGATTTGTGCAAAGTGTTTTCTGGTTTCAGTCCATGCGGGTTTGGTTTGAGGTTTATATTGAAATAACCCCAAAAATCTGAAAGCAAAACTCAGCCAAACCCTTCAAGTGTTGCCTGCTTTTGGGTTAAAGCTGACTTTTGCAAATTTGCAATCTGAAATTATATAACAGCCCAGGTCATACAAAGCTTCACAAGCCTCAGCATACCTTTAGCTAAAATTGGCATGAATTTTTGTTTGTAACAAAACATGAACCTGGAGATAAGCTTAGGCCATGAGGTCATCAAAAAGAAGCTATTTGTCACTGAAAACCGTTTTCATTTGAAAAAATTTGACCCACTCTAAAAACTAGATTCTCACCTACATTCTTTTCATTTCCATGACTTCAGTAGAGAAAAGAGAATAAATGGGGGCCCAGGACTGCTAGAATAATGTGAGCAGTTTTCCTTTGCGAGTTCTTGATTTGATAAATACAGTCCCAGTGCTTTTTAAAGGTATGTCTTGTATCCCTCTTAACATACATGTTGACAGCTCTTTAAGTTCTGTATTTTTTCATAACTAGAATGACTGGCAGACCTCAAGTGGAGAGCATACCCAACTTGCAAATACCGGTATTTAATATTCTCGCCAGCTAGAGAGGCACTGAACTATACTATATAGATGGTCATTTCCCTTTTAAAAAAATAGAATGCTGTCTTTGCCATTGCCTCTCTTCCTTATGAACAGACTGTTCTTATATAGAACTTTAAAAAACCACACACACACACACGGCATTGTACATTGGAATAATACCTGAAAAGGACCACCTGTTGTGAGGAATGCAGTGAGTAAAGATACAGAGTAAGGTCAATGGGGATGTGCAACACTTACCCAATACAGTTTTTGTTTACCTATCTGCTTTTCTGCTCCCCTTCCCCTAGTAGAGAATCTGGAGGTTATTGCATGAGTGGGAAGTTTAGTTTATACAAAGAAACACCTATATAGGGAAGAGGATTTACTTTTCTTGACTCTTTGTTCAATTCTCATTATTACCATGTATGTGCCCTTTACCTCCCATGGCTCTCCATTTGTATCATTCAATGCTTAGGGTGTGTGGTCAATAAAAGGCTTGTAGAGGTCACTGGATGTGCCCATTTTATATATCATCTTCCCAGATACAGCTGTTGTGCCATCACTGTCTCATGGTCTGACCAGGCCAGAGATGCACTGGCACTTCAGGAAAAGGGAGATTTTCACAGTTTCTAAGGGTCATCTCACTCAACACGTCCCTCGGCAAGCCCTTTAAGTAGTCACACTCAAATCTTTCTGGTTAAGGTTCACCAACACGGAGTTATGTTTATTTAGTTGATGCTGGGTTATTCACACCCACACTGAGACTCAGCCCAGCCCATTTGACCCTGAAGAGTCCAAAATAAAAGCATCTTGAGGTTTATTGTGTCCGTGTCCAAAAGAATGCTTACTCCAGCCAATCCCAGTGGAAAACCCCATTCACTGTACCTTTTGCTTGCAGAACATATTGATCAGCTCTGCTCTAGATACTAAAGGCTCACAGGGAAAAATTCTTTCTCCTCTTGTTCCTTTGAAAGCAAAACATTTTACTACAGCAGTGGCAATTGAACATGGCTGATCTAATTCCTGCCTCTCATTGTATCTGTGTTCAAATCCTCCTCAGTCTTCATGGTGCCTGGGATCTGTACATCACCCCACCCCCAATCCCCTTTGGCCCTGCTTGTTGTCTTGCTTTCATCTTCTAACCAACCGAGGTCACCAACCTCTCCATTCCTGTTTCAGTGTCATTTCTTTCCTCTACAAGGGCTAATATTATCAGTTAGTTCTTGTGTGGTGATATCCATCCAGAGATCTCCAAACACTTTGCAAAGGAACACAGATACCATTATACATCCTTTTGCCGGTGAGAAAGGCAGAAGCAGAGCGAGATGAAGAAGCAGCCCAAGATCACAAGGCAGGTCAGTGGCAGAGCTGGGATAGAACCCAAGTCTCCTGATTCCCAGCCCAGTGCCCTGTTCTCTGGATTATGCCATCTTCCTTTTATGTACAACATATAGAGTTGAATTACAGCTCAGGATCCCGGAGAGCGCTGTCTGGGAGCACCATTAGATCACTGTGAAGGGATGTAATATTAATATTGGGGGCATCCAACACAACACCCCTAAGAACACAAAGTAAAGTTTTGCTCCAAAAAAGGGAGGAAAGCCAAAGACCCCATGAAGTCACTACTGACTTTGCTATAATGTGGAAGGGTTTCAGATACTATGGTGATGGGAAGTTATATAACCCTAAGACAGACTCACTCATTTATTTGGCTTCCTAATGTATTAATTTTATTCCATATTCTTCACAAACATTTTGTCACTGGTTTCTTGAATGTGGCCTTTTAGGTTAGGGGAGAGAAATGTATGCTTGGTATTGCTGGGAAGTGGCTCTTGCTACTCCTATAAAAACAAAACCTATACCAATGCATACAATGGGTGGACCTATAGCCATGACACAGCTTAGTTGCACACCTTTGGGGACATAACAGGCAGCACTGACTGGCTTCCCAGCCTTCTGTTCCCCATCACTTTTCAGTGAGATGCTCTGCAGAAAGATAGGGCTCCCAGTGTCTTCCTACTGCTAACAACAGCTCCAGCCAAACAAACAATTGGGAAATATAAGCAATCACATGAGACTTAAGCTGTCAGTCACACAATTTGATTAATGAATGCTAATTACTGGATACTCATAGAAAACACATATCAAGAGCAATCCACTGGGTGAAATGGGTTTGCAGAAATAAAAGAATGCATCAAATTATTTCAAATCACAAATATATTCATAAAATGTCAGTCTGTTTATAGATAATGTACTGTGCTGAGTGAATTTCACTCTGAAGAGAAAAAGGGCAAACCTTGGCAAAATTAATTATCAAAACCAAATTATTTATCCAACTCCAGCTGCAGGAAATTGAGACAAATAGAGTAGCAGGATTCCAAAAAGGGATTTAATATTTCTACAAAATGGGAGCACAATTTGTAGCTACATTATGTAGGGGGAAAGTGTTTTATAATAAAATTCAATCCTCAATGTTTTGGGACTTAGAAAGATCATTCCAGGGTCAGGGAGAACTTTTCTAGCTCATGGTAGAAGTTTGCACAACTGCAAAGTTATAGCATTTTTTTCTTCCTTTCCTCTGCAGCATCAAATATTGATGGATTCCGGACTACATGGAACACAAATTTGGTATGGCTTCTAAAACAGGTTGAAAGAGAAAATTGTTGATATATTTGTAGAATTTCCCTGTCTTTGGCCAGCTAGAGACCACCTTGACATTTCTCAAGTTTTTTAAACTTCTCAGTTTTTAATATAAAATATTTTTTTAAAATAATTAAGTTGTTTCCCTTTTTTGGTCAATTATAAGGCAGCCCTTTTATTTCTATCCATAAATTATTACACAAAACACTAATATGCTAATATATTAATTATGAAGTTATCACATATATACACCCATGGGAGTTTTCTCATTGACTTCAATGCAGCCAGGATTTCAACTTTTTTAATTGGAAAGCAAATTAAAGAGATTCAAGTGGATGGCTCAAAGAATTTTGCAGTATGGTGATTTTCACCTCTAGGATATCGGAATCCAGTCTAGGTTGGTAGTGACCAGATGTTTTTATTTTCTAATAGGGATTCAGTGGTCGATGGGAAGTGAGTTGGTGGTCTGAAACAAATTTCTATTGGATAGAAGTGTGTATCAGAAATCTCCCACAGCTTCTGAAGGGATGCCAAGGATGGAATTGACATTATTTGGTATTCTTCTCTCCCTGCTAGAGCAATATGATCCATCCAGGCTTGAGTTGAAGCACGCTGGGAGAAGCTTATGTTGCTCCTTCATATTTTGTATCTTTTCAGAGTACAGAGAAGGTAGAGAACTTCAGTTTCCACTGAGAATGGCAGATATTTAAAAAAATCCATTGCCAGTGGTGATCCATGACATGGTCCCTGTGTTAGTTCTGTGAATGTTACCAAATGCGTGACAAATACTTGGCTCATTGTCTTTTGCTTCCTAGTGACCCTCAAATCTCTAAATGCCAAATGAATTAAATTGCTATGAAATTAGAGTCAAACAAAACGAACTGCAACAATAAAACCCAGAACAATCTGCATTTCCATGGTATTTTTGTTATAATTAAAAATATTCATAAAGCTTTACAAAGCATGAAATTACCTCCTATTTCTGTAACATATAGTAGAACCCTGATATCAACTCAGGGAGAAAGTCCACAGCACCGGGAGACTGCACATTTTACTTCCAAAAGATGTCTACAGAACGGTTCGAGTATATGCTGAGTGCCAGCTGAAACTGCTAAGAAAATGTTTGAGTGGTCTGATGCTTTTGGACTAGACAGCTCTGACATTTTCTGTCAGCTTAGGAAATCTGTGCTTAGCAGGAGGTATATCAATACAGCAGCAAAATGACATTATGGGGGCTTTATCCAAAACAAAGGTGTTTACGAATGCAGTACTGTAAACTATAATAACTAATTGTGAAGCTTTTATTGAACTCTGCATGGAAAATGCATCTGTCAAGTAAACTGTCAGCGACATTACCCAGATAATGAAATTTGCATTCTTAGATGGGATTATGAAATACTGAAAGCGAAGTATCTTAATAAAGAAGTTTTCAGAAATGGAATACACTCAAAAGAAATTAGGAATAGTTGGAACCTCAAAAAATCTGGTTTAAGGATTCTGTTATCTTCGCACTGGTTTAGCAGCATTTTTCCTACTCACCCTCCCACATAGCCCCTCTGAAGTCAGTGGAACTAATTCACGGAATAAGGCACTATTTATTCATTGTGAGGGGATCAGGATCTGGCCGATGGAATACAGAGGGATTCAAGATGCCAGAATTCATATCTGAACTATAAACATTCCGAAGTACAGGACAGAGCTATTCAGATCTGGTTCAGGCTACTAAATGCATGAAATTTGGTTCTGGTTCAGATTTGGATTCAACAACACTGACCCCTTCAGACTTCATTAGATGCCTGCACCCAGGGATTTTATGCAGGCTGATCTCTAGATTGGAGATTGCTGGTTTTGGATAGCTTGTTGACTGGAAGGACTTTTCTGATTTTTCATTGCAACATTTGGATGGTTAGAAAAAAAACACAGAAACTAACAAGTTCAAAATTGTGAAAAACAAATTATAGGAGGCTTTGCTGTAAAGTATTAGATTATGGAAGGGCTCATGAAAGACTTCATAGTCAGAGACATCTGCAGTCTCAGTCTCGTCATTCTGAGCAAAATATTAATGTTCTAATATCAAGATGATGGCAATGCACTGAAAGCCAAAGACCAAATAACTTCTTTGCAGTGAACGTGGATGGTGATGAGAAATGGAATCCTGTAATATGAAAAGATTCTTTCAGTTCTTGAAATAAAGTTACTACTAGAATCATATTGAAGTCAACAGGAATGCACTGAGACCTGAGAAATGAGGAAGAACTGGCTGACAACAAACAATTTGCAAACCAATAGACAGAAAATTGCAATCTTATGGATTATTGTGCAGCACATACAAATGATATTCCAAGTCTCATAGACAGAAGAGTAAGGTTTCTGCCTATCATCATGTCATTGATCCATCCTACATGTATCAAATCAACACGTTATTTATAAAGAAACAATATTGATCTTTTCATCAGGTCATTGATGCAATGGAAATGGGAAGGAATAAATGTCTTGCCAGTGTGGCAACACATCGCATTCTTTTTGACTTGTTGCAACTAAAGGGGAAGGTACTGAACTTCATCAACAATGGCTAATCACTTATAAAATGTTCAATTTCCTCAATATGAAAATTCCAAAGCTTCCTTGTAAAGGTCTCACTATCAGACAATATATTGACAAGAACTAAGGTTGACAAGAAACCTTTGAAGGGGGTGGTGGCAAAGAAGAGATTTGAATTGTTATTTAGAAATTAATGTCAATCCCAGAAAAGAAATTCAAATGGCTGAGAATATTCTGCTAAATCATCATCCATACATGAGACATCTTTAGATGGATACAGTTGAAACTGATGAAGCATCAGTGAATAGTCCACTGAGCTTTGTACTGGTGGCTAGCTAGCCTTGATGGACCTTGTGCACCGTTCTACAAACTAACCTGGTGCTGACCTGAAATACAAATGCTCAAGAAATGTTCATCAGCATCAGCACAAGAAAATTATTTCAACAGTTAGTAAAAATAAATACCTAAAATTATAGTGATATCAGATCACATTGTCAGGTAATACATCCTGTGCTAAACAACATTTTTACTTTCAGTTGAGTATTGCAAAGAGTTTCACAATATTAATTAATTAAGCCTCACAGCATTCCTCTTATAGGAAAATACTACCATCTCCATTTTACAGATGGGTAAACTGGGGCCCACTATGTTAAATAAATTGCCTGAGTCAGTACTTGCCCTGAGTCAATGACAGAACCAGGAATAGAACTTAGAATGTCAGTTTCCCAGTCCCCCATCACCACCACCACTTCCTTTATCACTGAAATATACTCCCTTCAACTTTGGATAAGTGCATCTCCTTTTGTCCTGGCCACGCAGGAAGACAGACAAGGTACCAGGGATGTAATTTAGTTAGGCAGCATCTTTAATTCATCTGGGAAATATGCAGAAATCAAGTGTAGAGTGCAGGTCATGATTCCTTCCTTAATCATTTCCACCTATTTGGGGAGAGCTTCCATCAGCCCTCCACCCTCCAATCCTGGGGGACCCCACTGCACTACTCTCTAAGGCTTAAGGGGCTGGGTTATCTACCTCACTGTACCAGACGTTAGGAGCCCCAACCCCCTTTGTCAGCTTCTTTAGAGGATGCTGACCCCACGTCCACTTCCAGCTGTGGTTTAATAAGGGAAATGGACCCCATGTAGAACTAGTATCTCCACTGACAATACCATCCTCTCCCCTAGGTGGCCATGTGCCAGTGGCTTATCTGAACTACTTCTGGTCCACCCTCGCTCAGGTGGTATCTCCCACTGTCCTCTCATCAACCAAAAGGACGGGGGAGGGGGGGAGACCTTAAAAGAGCCATGACCCTTTCTCTTCCTTCTGGCCAAAGCCCCTTCCCCCCTTCAAGGTTGTGGGGAGCATGTTACATTCATGCTCAGAATACATCTGCACTGCAGCTGGGAGCATGCTTCCCAGCTGAGGTAGACAGACATGCACTAGTTCTGCTCAAGCTACCAAACTAAAAATAGCAGCATTGCCAGGGGTAGCACAGTACCTGTGGTTTCCAGGCAGGTTTATTCTCAGGCAGCTAGCCCAACCAGCTGTTGGTGCTACCCCTGGCTACCTTTCTATTTTAAGCATCCTAGTTTGAGCAGAGATAGCATGAGTCTGTCTACCTGAGGTGGGAAGTGCACTCCCAGCTGCTGTGTAGACATAAACTCACTGTAGACTGATGGTTACGCACATAACCAAAACACACTGTAGTTCCCTATTGGCTGTGCATATGGGAAATCACACAAAATGTGATCTAATTAATTCCTGTGCATTGTCAACATAATATTAGATATAAAGGCTCACATTTACCAATGGTATAAGCAAGCGCTATCTCATGAAAGCTGAAGAATTACACATTGCTTTATCAACACTGAGCTTCTAAAATTAGCAGAGACCCACAACATCCTGTTTAGCTTAATTGTTCTCCTCTGATGAAAACAAATACGCCAATATTTAAGAACTGTAAAGATCTTCCAAAAATATGTATTATTCCAAGGACATATTTTTCTGAAAAATATCAATATTAATGCAGCATATTAAATTAGATTAGCCAGGGGTTACAAAGTATGTTATTCTGTATGAAATCCAATGCATTTATTTCTCTGCTAGCCTTTCTGAATAAATTAGTGCAGTAGAATTTAATTGGTATCAAAGATATCTCTGCTGCTTTATATTTTACAGTGAGCAAGGAAAAACCTTCCATGAATTTTACTTCCCTCTAGGAATATGAATGTCATTAGAAACTAACGGCAATTAAAGCATGTTGCTAATGTAGTCACATTTGCAATGAAATCATTGAGCTAGTGGAATCTCTCTATTAACCCACAACACTCAGGCAGCTTGCAAAATTTGTCTGCGAAGGATGATGGGAGATGTCTAAAAAATTAGGTGCCGATACTGCAAGTCCTTGCAAGATGCTCACGGTTGTTCCACTGTGATGGAAGTGGACAATATGGATAGGTGCAAATAAAGCTAAGCACTATGCACAGTTCTCCACTGTGACGGGAAGTAAATCTGAACTTCTCTGCTCACTTGCTCCCTTATTTGCAAGAGCACCAAGTAAAGAAGTAGCAGGGCACGGGTGAAGGATAGGTATAGGTAAGGCTGTAAGTACAGGTATATTCATGAGACTCTTAGCTACATACACCCCTCGTTGGTCCTGCTTGGTGGCTTCACTTATGAATGCAGCATTTGGTTTCCCCACTCTCCTTGGCCCGATCTTCATTTTTACTTTTTCCTATTACATGCAACACGCTATACCCAGGCTGTGGTAGATCATATACATAGGTAGCTACCAGGGTAAATCTAGATTTCACTAGGATCGCTCTCTCTCTCTCTCTCTCTCTGACTCCAGTCTTAACCCCGAGAAGAAGGCTGCTTGCGTCCGCTTGAGATTCCAGAGTTTTGGGTTGTGGATATTTGCCTGACAGACGACTGGACAAAATATTCTTTAGGGAGGCTGAGAAAAAGCCATCTCTCTGAGGGAGGGCCCCCCTTCAGGCCTTGCTCTCCAGTGTGTGTGGAGCAGGATCAGTGTCTTTATGCTGGCACAGTGAGAGGGAGGTGGGGGGTGCAGAGCGAGCTCACTCCGCAGCAGTAGCTTCTATCTTGCTGGGCCCAGTTCCCTGCTCCCACTCATTAGCTCTCGCCCCTCACAGATTCGGAGGAGCCCACTGTGGCATTCTGTACCTTGGGGGAACACCCAGCACTCCCATGTTCATCCTTAGAATATGATTGTGTGGTATCCATGGCAAAGTTTGTCATGTCAGGTGTCTTCAGAAGGCTCATGATGCACTGAGCACTGTTGTTATAGTAATGTTATAGGTTGTAATTTCACATTTATAGTTATGAGGCTGAAAATGTGTCCTCACGGCTTAAAATAGGCCCAGGCAAAACTCTCCAAGAGCAGGGAGGCAATTCACACCTCATCAGGGCACGTATGGGACAAACCCAGCCCGCCTCACAGGAACAAAGGACACTGGCCTAGGAAGCAACAAAGGATCTGGTGGACTCTTGAGTGAGTCAACCTCCTTCCTTTGGTCAGTTTGGGACTATGATGAGGTAATGCTCACCTGACTCTGAAGTGGTGGGGGGCAAAGTCAAGAGAGAGGAAAGAACATGATAAAAGGTACAGACGTTTGCCAGGCTCTTCCTCTCTTTTCCACCTCCATCTATAGACATCACCGCCAAGTGACTAAAGTACTTACCAAAGGGGAGAGCCTGGCTGAAGAGCAACCAGACAGTCTGCGGTGAGACGCATGCAAGTTTGTAAGGGCATTGAAAGTGTTAAGATCAGCTTGGAATGTGTTTTGCTTTTATTTCATTTGACCAAAGCTGACTTGTGCTCTGACTTATAATCACTTAAAATCTATCTTTGTAGTTAATAAATTTGTTTGTTTATTCTACCTGAAGCAGTGCGTCTGGTTTGAAGCATGTCAGAGACTCCCCTTGGGATAACAAGCCTGGTGCATATCAATTTCTTTGTTAAATTGACGAACTCATATAAGCTTGCAGTGTCCAGCAGGCATAACTGGACACTGCAAGATGGAGGTTCCTAGGGTTGTGTCTGGGACTGGAGATATTGGCTAGTGTCATTCGGTGGCACAATCCAAGGAGCAGCTTACATGCCAGAGGCTGTGCGTGAACAGCCCAGGAGGGGGGTTCTCACAGCACAGCAGGGTAAGGCTGGCTCCCAAAATCAAGGATTGGAGTGACCTAGCAGATCACCAGTCCGGATAACACCAGGGGAATGTAACACCCACCACAACATTTACTGAGAAAAATCCAATCCTTCCAAGCCTGCCTATAAGTGAATTGTCAGTAGACTTGAAATAAGATTTTGAAACACTGCCACCTTGTGTTAGGTAAAGATGATAACACTTGTAAAATAGACCTCGAGAGGTGAAAGTGTTAGCTAGTGTCTATGGTTTTTTTATTAAATTGTGATGTCAGTTGTTCTGTACAACAGCAGAAACAGACTGCTGCACATAAATGATTGCAATAAAGGAATCAAACACTTCACACACACTGCTTTAAATGCTGCAGTAACGGTACTGTCAGCTATTACTGTAGAAGTTTTAAATGGAGTACGGCACAGCAGAGGTGACATCTCCCATTAGGGATGAAACACTAAATGCTTTCAGACTAGCTAGTTCTCAAAAAGCACCAAAAGCTGAAACAGCACCCTCTCTCTATTTCCTGTGTGAAAGGAAAATTGATTATCAATATTATTCATTATGGCACTCATCTGAAAGGAGGCTATGACCCTTTGAGATTTGATGATGGCAAGGATAAGCGCAGCAAAGCAAAGGGGAAGCAGGGAGGGAATTGTTCCCCCCAAGGGTGTCTCTGAGTAACTGTGCCTCCTGGGACTACTCATAGCGCAGTGTACTGAGAATACAGTTAAAGAGAAATTAGCACAAGTCTAATGGCCAAAATACTGAGAGGTGCTGAGCACCTGCAACTTCCATTGCACAATAGATGCTCAGCAACATGCAGGAAATGGCCGTTATGATAACAAAATCACTGTAAGCACACGGTAAAGAAACACATATTACAAGTGCCTGTAAGGGCCAGATCCTGCCATCCTTATGTTGAGAAGTACCTTACTGGGACAACTCTTGGAGTACACAACTACTCAGTGCAAGTAAAAGTGACAGGATCTGACCCTATGATATTACATAATTACAGATTGTACCCGAATGTATACATACAAGGGGTCAAAATTAAGCCTGCGCATGCAATCTTAACTTTGACATTTCCTATATGGAGTTCTTAGCCATGAAACCTGAATGTTGTCTTTTGTATGGAATATATGAAAAACATTGATATAAAAGGTTTGATCTTATTGATGATTTCAAGTGGCAAGGGCTGCAAGATCAGCCCCCAGCACTGCACAGTAAATAGCAATGCTTTTCATGATGTTAACATTGGCACTCAGTATTCAGCTTAAAGAAAACCCACAGAAATTGAAACCATCTGTTCAGATTAATCCGTAGTAGTAAATAGGGGAAGCCTGACTCGGATTCCCTTTGCAAACTTCACATTGGACATTTAAGATGCACCACACTGTTAGCGCAAAGACTGTAACTGTTTAATGTGGCAGAAAGATAACCTTTACAGGTAAAATGGAGCTAGGTGTTTCCTTCGGTGTCTCCATTTGTCTGCTGTCTTATACGTCTGTTGTTTCTTGTCTTATACGGAGAGCATAAACTGTCTTTTTGGTTTGTCTTTGTACAGCACCTAGCACAAGGGTGGTCTGGTGTACGACTGGGGTCTCTAGGTGCTAGTGAAATACAGCTAAAAATCAGTGACATATTACTACATTTCTTAAAAGAGAATTAACTTGATCACCCTCTCCAGATTTACATAAGTGACATTTTACAAACAATGTCTACAAGTGCTGTAATAATCTCCCCGTGTGAATGGCAGGTAACTGTGACAACGGTGACAGGTTTCAGAGGGGTAGCCGTGTTAGTGTGTATCAGCAAAAACATGAGGAGTCCTTGTGGTACCTTAGAGACTAACAAATTTATTTGGGCATAAGCTTTCATGGACTATAACCTACTTCATCAGATGCATGGAGTGGAAAATATAGTAGAGAGGTATAAATACACAGCATATAAAAATATGGGAGTTGCCTTACCAAGGTGTGGGGGGGTCAGTGCTAATGAGCCAATTCAATTAAGGTGGAAGTGGGCTATTCTCAACAGTTGACAAGAAGGGGTGCCTTCTTGTCTGTATTTTCCATATTCCAAATTTCCATAGAAACAAAATTGTTAAAATAATGGGGCAGAAAATTGTGAATATTTTTAATCTTTGTTTCCATTTTCCAGCCAGTGCTACTTAAAACTCAAGTTTTGTTTCCACCTTGAAATGTTAAGTTCAGGGTAATAAATCTGTAAACAACTGTGGTGTGTGAGACACATTTCCTGTCTATTGGATACAGTCTATGTGTCTGTGATAACTATAGTTAGACTTGGAATGACTAGATTTTTTTTCAATAAATGTTGATTTCACCCTATACATCCAAACTGACAAAAAATTCCATTGATAATAATCAAAATCTGCAGATAGGCAAAGTAAGAAAAATGCTGCCTGATAACTGTTTGGAGGTTTATTTACTTTGTATATTTTGACATGTGATGTTGACAATTTGGGGTTTAATGGTTATAAAGCTCTAACATTTTGAATCTCAACATCTACTGTCATTAAATAATTATCGTTTGACACATCTCTATTGCCTGATCTGCCCCCTCCCCCCTACAATTTTGCACAACTGAACATGTAAATTAATAAAAATACAAAAATACTTAAAAATCAAGTTCTCCCAACCTTACCAAAACTACCAGGAAGTTCTTCATGGCCATAGTGTACAGCACAATGGCAGCCGGGTTGTCCTAGGCTTTCAGAAGTATTACAAATACTACAAATACTTAACACCACTTAAGTGTTACTAAACACTTAAATTATATACTGTATTATGTTACTAAACATTACAAATACTTCACATTTTGGTGCCTTTCAACTGAAGATCTCAAAGCATTTTACAAATGCATATGCTCACAAAACCTCTCTGTTAGGTGGGACTATTACTAAACTCTTTCTACGTTTGTGTAAAAGGAGACACAGAAAAGCCAGTGACACAACAAATCACGGAAGAGGAAACTAGGAGTCTGTAGTTTCAATCCACTTCTCTAGTATAGTAGGCCACACTGGAAACATTTTGATAGTTTTTCAGCCTCAAATTCCTACATTCCTAAAATTTCTAAACAAGATGAGAAAGGCTGAATATTTCCTTTAAAAATGTTTTAAAATGTATTTTCATCTCATTTTCAGTTGTACTGATTGCATTTTTTAAAGAGAAGTTTAAAATATTGGGTAATGTTCTCTGTTAACATTTGGTATAGGTTTCCAGTTTTATGGTTATCCAATATTGATTTAATGAAATAACTTTATTAGTTTATTACACTGATTTATGAACAGAGAGCACTGTGCATCAGCTGAGTATAAATGTACTTTCTTAACATTAAGATTTCTAGTTAGAGTCTAATCAGTGCTCTCTGTGTTAGTGAACTTGACTGTCATAATATTGCCCCATGAAGCAAATTTCACATCAGAAACCTAGTCCTGCCTCTGCATCTGGCTGAATGGAACCTCGCTGAAGTTAGTGGGGCTTTGCATGGGTGCAGAAGTTCACCCACATCATGGATGCAGTCACAGGTCCACATTAACTGGATTTGGCCTCAAATTATCTGCATTTTTGATTGCAAAAAAAGAGTCCTTTACTAAAACGTAAGACATTGTTGGCAAACCATATTAAAAGGGGAAATCCTGCAGGTGAAATTATCAGAATAGAATGGATTTCTCTGAAGCATTTAGAAACATCAGAAATCCTGGAAAGCTTTTATAAATCTGTTTTGATTCTATTGGCTCATGCAAACAATATGCTTCCCGTATACTTGACATGTCACTAAACTATTCCCGTCCTTCCCAAATTTGCATTACAATTAATCCTCTTAAGCAAATCACCACTGGCCAGATGTCTTCAGACAAGCTTAAAACCCCATTAAAATGCATTCTGCCCTCCCCTTGCCTTTCAGGAGCTGTGCTCAGTCTGACAGGACTGGGGATTTACATATCACAAATCACAGGTTTTAGAAGTATAACTGAAATAGAGTGCCCCCACCCACCTTTGTTTCTCCCCAACTTATGGTACAGTTCCTTAGGCTTGTCACCTTCTCAATGAATGTGAGGAATATCTGTGGCAGCTGAGGAGAAAGGGATGAGAGAAACAAGAGCAGGCTTCCAAAAACAGCAAAGGGTTTGGAGGTTAGGTTCTGATTAGGGCCGTCAAGTGATTACAAAAATTAATTGTGATTAATTGCACTGTTAAACAAAATTAGAATACCATTTATTTAAATATTTTTGGATGTTTTTTACATTTTCAAATATGTTAATTTCCATCACAGAATACAAAGTGCACAGCGCTCACTTCATATTTATTTTTTATTACAAATATTTGCGCTGTAAAAAACAAAAGAGATAGTACAAGTACTGTAGTGCAATCTCTAGCATGAAAGTTGAACTTACAAATGTAGAATTATGTACAAAAACCCCTGCATTCAAAAATAAAACAATGTAAAACTTTAGAGCTTACAAGTCCACTCGGTCCTACTTTTTGCAGCCAATCGCTCAGACAAACAAGTTTGTTTACATTTGCAGAAGCTAAGACTTTCCGCTTCTTGTTTACAATGTCACCTGAAAGTGAGAACAGGCGTTCGCATGGCACTGTTGTAGCCGGTGTCACAAGATATTTATGTGCCAGATGTGCTAAAGAGTCATACGTCCCTTGATGCTTCAACCATTATGCCAGAGGTCATGCATCCATGCTGACGATGGGTTCTGCTTGATAATGATACAAAGCAGTGCAGACCGACATGTTCATTTTCATCACCTGAGTCAGATGCAACCAGCAGAAGGTTGATTTTCCTTTTTGGTGGTTTGGGTTCTGTAGCCCTCAGGTACTGGCTACTAGGCCACACTGCCCTGCATCAAAGGGCCGTGCTATTGACTCTGGCTACTAGGGCATGCTGTCCTGTATCGAAGGGCAGCACTATTAACTGTAGCTGCTAGGCCATGCTGCCCTGAGCACCAGGGCTATTAATTTTTCACTGGTCCTTAGACCCTGGGGTGGCAAGGTCAGAGACGGACAAGTGGACTTACCGGCAGTGTTTGCGTACCCCTTGGTACTCTTCTTTCAGGCTGGGGTGTTCATACATTGCCACACAGGGTGGAGAATGCGAGCAACAACTGGGACTGGCTCAGAGGTCCATAAGAAGGGAACTAGACAGTAAGATCCCCACACCAGTCAGAAATGGATACTGAGAAGCTCCTGAAGTGGATGCTGGAAAGTCAGCAGCAGCCAGCGGTCCAGCAGCAGCAACAGTAGGCACAGCTGAGGTAGCAGATGGCCAGTCAACACCAGCTCCAGATGACCCAGCATCAGGAGCAACAGCAGCAGCTGCTTCAAGAGTTGGCTGCCCAGCACCAGACCCAACAGGAGCATCTGGTCCAGTAGGTGGCAATGCTATTACAGTCGGTTGGACCATCCCCACAGGGATAGGGATAGGAGAAGCTCTGGTGGGACTGCTTATACATCTCACCAAGATGGGGCCAGGTGATGCTCCCGAGGTGTTTCTAATCACCTTTGAATGGGTCGCTATGTCTGCCCATTGCCCCCAGAGCACTGGGCCCCCTTATTGGCCATCTATTTAACTGGCCAGGTGCAGACCACCTACTGCAACCTCGAGCCTCACAAAGCCTTGGAGTATTCCCGAGTGAAAGCCACCATATTGGATCACACTGGCATTAGCCTGGAGATCTACCACCAGTGGCTGCGCAAAGAACAGTATCCCTCTGGAGCTTGACCATGGGCTGTGGCCCAGCGGGTGCAGGGCTATTGTTGGAGATGGTTGAACCTGGAGAACTTAACTGGGCCCCAGGTGGCGGAGGCAGTGGCCCTAGAACAATTCATGCAGATACTGCCAGCAGGTGGGAAGGAATGTGTACAACACCATCGACTGGCGATGCTGGTGGAAGCCGTGGGCCTAATGGAGGACTACCTGTTGGCTAATGGGACTGAGGCCCAACTCCAGAGGTCTGGGAGCCCAAGAAGGAGAGAAGGGCCAGCAGGAGGGAACTCACAGACAGGGCCGGCTTCAGACCCCAGCGCACCAAGCGCGCGCTTGGGGCGGCATGCCACAGGGGGCGCTCTGCCTGTCGCCAGGAGGGCGGCAGGCAGCTCTGGTGGACCTCCCACAGGTCTGCCTGCGGATGCTCCACCGGAGCCACGGGACCAGCGGACTCTCCGCGGGCACGTCTGCAGGAGGTCCACCGGAGCCATGGGACCGGCGACCACCAGAGCGCCCCCTGCGGCGTGCTGCTGTGCTTGGGGTTGTGAAATTCCTAGAGCCGCCCCTGCTCAGAGGATGGAGCCGCGAGAACCCCGATGCCTATCCCGCCTACCACTGGCTAAACCCTCCACTCCCGAACCCCAATGACAAGCCAGCTGAACCTGGGCTAGGAGTGAATGACACCCATAAGAGGGACGAGGCCCACCGCAGGAAGACCCCAGGCCCACAGAGACCCGAGACCGCTGCTGGGAGTGTGGCCAAGAGAGGAACTTTCAGCGGGAGTGCCCTTATATGGATTGTAACTATGGCCAAGTCTGGGTCACTGGCCAAAGGGCATGGAAACAGGGCCCAGATAAGCTCCTGGTCCCTATAAAGGTAGAAAAGATCCACATAATCACCCTAGTTGACTCCGGATTAGCCAGACACTCATGCAGGAGGGGTTAGTTCCCGGCCTAAAACTCTCTGGGATGCAGATGCATCTGCAATGTATTCATGGTGACATCTGCCCTTATCCCACCACCAAGGTGAGGATCAAGATCTACCACTGGGAGGAAGTCCACCATGTAGGTGTGGCTCCCAGGCTAGCCTACCTTGTAGTGCTGGGGCGGGACTGGCTTGAATTCAGGGAGATCCTCCAGAAATATGAACAGATAGCCCCATGAGCCAAGGAGGCCAAGGCCGCAAGGAGGGAACTACTCTGCTGCTCACCAGAAGTCGACCCTGGGGAAGGATCTTCCCCCAGTGAGCCATTTGCCAATGCCCAATCCGATATGGACCACCCCATAGAGGACACCCAGGCAGAGCTGGAACGAGATGTAGATTTTGTGCAAGAGCAGAGAGAAGACCCAACCTTGAATAGAGCCTGGGAGCAGGCCACGGCCCCAGACCTGGAAGAGGTGTAACACCAAGACCCCCGCAATGGCTGCAGCTCAAGATCCAGCAGGTCCGCTTGTATCAGGTGATACAGGAACTGCAAACACTAGAACCTCTCCGTCTGTTGGTCGCCGGAGCCTCCTGCACTTGGCCTGCCCAGGGTGTCACATGGGCTATCTGGGGCAGGAAAAAAGACTCCCCAGAGAGTAGCCCGCCATTTCTTTTGGCCCAGCATCCACCAAGAAGTCTGGTACTATTGCACTTCTTTTCTAGAATGCCAGTGGTCCAGACCAAAAGGGGTACCCCGAGCGGCCCTTATATCCCTTCCAGGGGTCAGCACACCCTTCAAACGTATCAAAATGGACCTTGTTGGGTGCCTGGAAAGAAGTAAGACAGAATCCATTTATTCTAGTAATCACTGATTATGTGACTTGATACTCTGAAGCTGTCTCCCTCCGATCGGCCCCAGCACCCACTATCGCCACCGAATTGGTGAAGGTCTTCGCTAGGGTTGGGATACCCAAGGAAATCCTGACTGATCAGGGAACTAACATGTCCTCTAAACTGATAGCGGAGCTGTGCTGTCTCCTGAATATAGGGCAGAGGGTCAGAGATTTTTGGCATGTGGCCAATCAGAGTAATCCACTGGTGGGACGTAAGACATTTTGTTTACGTTGACGTCCACAGGCATGGCCCCCCTGCAGCTCCCAGTGGCCGCGGTTCGCCATTCCTTTTGGCAGCTCTATTGACTCTGGCCGCTAGGCCATGCTGTCCTGTATGGAAGGGCAGTACTATTAATTCTAGCCGCTAGGCCATACTGCTCTGGGCACCAGGACTATTAACCTTTCTCTGATCCTAGGCTCCAGGGTGGTGAGGTCAGAGACGGACAAGCAGACTTAATGGCGGTGTCCGCATACCCCCTAGCACCGCACTTTTGGGCCAGGGTGTGCATGCACTGCCACACAGGGCTTAGAAATTTCATCAGAGAACAAATCCCTCCAGCTCACTTTTCAAGTTTCATGCTCTGGGAGCAGGTCCTTGCTTATGTTAAGAGCTGCATATAAGTTATTGTTTGTTGGAAGCCATTGGCTGTGCACAGCAACACAGTAAGTTTTATTAGTCCCATGATCATTGCTATATAATCATCAGAACTCTCTAATGGCACATTATCATTAGCTATTTATATCTGTATAAACATCGGTCTTTTATAGAGCATTTCTGTAACAGTTTATAGCTCACTGTGTGTGGAGGGTGACCAGATAGCAAGTGTGCAAAATCAGGACAGTTTTATCAGGGGTGAGTGTTGTAATTCCATATATAAGACAAAGCCCCTAATATTGGGACAGTCCCAATAATATCGGGACATCTGGTCACCCTATCTGTGTGTGTGAGTTCATAGATCTAAATAATATTTTGCACATAGATGATGGTCACACACAATGGAAATACCACCAGACTGCATAGTCTCTTACCACTATACATTCACCATCATTCCATAGATCAGAGCATAGTTCCTCTTTAAGATGGAGGTGGCTGGGAATATCCACTCTACATGGCACACTTCCCTTTTCAGCAGCAAAAACAATGCCAACAAATGAAGCAGAAGTTAATGTTGCTTTAACGTCTCAATGCTCTGGAACCCCAACACTGAAGAGGCCACTTGACTAAAGCCTCAGTATGGGAGCCAATAGCAGCAGGGCAACTGAGTTGAGGGTATAAATCTGAGAAGGAAAAGACAAGGATGATCGCAGGCTGCACTGTAGGACTCACTGGGCTGCACTGTGGGTGTGTGTTCCTAGAATGGAGCGAGAAATACATCTGTTTAATTCTTCCAAGAAAAGTCATGTTAAATATTGTGAAATCTTTTTTTCTAGGTTTCTCCAAAGTGCTCACTGAAAGAGAATGCATTGGTTACTCTAGTACTTCATCTCTTCACACACAATCAGCTCTCCTTCTACTGTAGCCAACTATTGTCCTCCTGTATCCAGGCAACAGACTCTGTAGACATTTCCATCTGCTTCTCTTGTTCTTTTTGGAAAATGCCTGGTCAATAAAGAAATTGCCAAGCAGTGTGAGATTCTTACTCTAGACTCCAAGGGCCAGGTCCTCAGCAGATGGATGTCACTGTAGCTCCATAGAGGGCAATGGCACCATGCAGATTTACATAGCTGAGGATTTGGTCGTCCGGAGAGCCATTGGGAACAGCCAGGGCGTTAGACAAATATGGCCAGATTCTCAAAAGGGCTCAGAACATTGCCATTGTTACAATGGGAGCTGCTGGGGGCTGTGCCCTTTCGAAAATCCATCCAAGAACGTAGTTTTCAAAAATCACCTGATTTAAAAGCCTCAATCCCACTGACTTTCAGTGGGGCACCTAACTCACTTGGGTAAATTTTTCAAAAGCGCCTATTACCATATCTAGCTATCCTGGAGTTAACTGAAGTGACATTTCTTCACAAATATGTGATTTCTCAACATGTTAATGAATGATCTTCCTTTCATTTGATAATTTGGTCACCACACCTGCTATGCACTCTGAGGCTGAGTTTTCACATTGCGTCGCCTCGCCTGTGTGTATATTCTTTAACACTCCGATGAATGTTGTGCAGTTTTAGGACCACAGAGAGCAGCAAATTACATGTGTGCACAGATGCTCATGTACACCCAAAGATTTGAGCTCTGTTCCTGACAAGTCAGAGGGTCCAGTGAGAAAGGTAGCATTGCATTAACTCAGCAGTTCTCAAACTGGGGTCAGGACCCCAAAGTGGGTCATGACCCTGTTTTAAGGGAGTCACCAACACTTACGTTAGACTGGCTGGGGCCCAGGGCCGAAGCTGAAGCCCGAGCTCCACCACCAGGGGCTCTGGCTTCGGCTTCAGCCCTGGGTGGTGGGGCTCAGGTTACAGGCCCTGTAGACGGGTCGGACTCACCCCCGCGGCGCCTCCTGCTGGTTGTCCTCGGGAATTAGCTCATTCCAGCTCTGGAACACCCTCTACAGGCCAGTGATCCACCTGTCCTCTGGCCGCCGGGTCCCTCCCTGGACCTGGTGCCCTTTTACATGGGGTGCTGCCCCCGGCAGTAACCCCTTTCTCTTAGGGTCTCCCCTCCTCAGGGAACCCCCACCCTCTATCCCCATCTTACCTCAGTGTATGGCTACTGCCAGTCATTGTCTAGCCCCACGTCCTGGGGCAGACTGCAGTATCAGCCAACTCATCACTGGCAAGGAGGGTTTGGACCTGCTGCTTTGGCCTACCCCTGGGCTGCCCTCTGCAACCCCCAGTACCTGTTAGCCCAATGCTAGTCCACAGCCTGGGGCTTTCCAGGCTGGAGCTCCCCAGCCCTGCTCCCCTCAGGTACTTGGTCTCTAGCTCCCTGCAGCCCAGCCCTGCTCCCTCTTCAGGCAGAGGAAGACTGTTTGGGCTTCTGGCTTCCCTGGCCTTCTTATAAGGCCCTGTGGCTCAGTTTGGGGCGTGGCCCCAGCTGCAGCCACTTCCCCAATCAGCCCAGCCTAAAGCCCCTTCCCAGGGCTGTTTTTAACCCCTTCAGGGCAGGAGCAGGGGTCCACCCTGCTACAGGCTCCCTCATGGGCATCGGGTAGCATAGGCAGGGGAAGGCTGTGCCTCCCCAAACAGCCCTGCGTGGCCCTACCCATGCTTCACCCTGAGGCCCCCTCCTGCTTGCAGGCTGCTCCTCTTCCAGGAAGAAAACTTGGGGAGGCTGGGGCCATGCCACACAGTGCTCCAGGGTTGGGGTGGGGGGGGGCACGCTGGTGCCTCCCACCAGTGATCCAGGGCTGCGGGGGCTGCGCACCCACCTGCCGGGCACTCTGGAGCTGGAGGCGGGGCTGGGGGAGAAGGGCTGGCAGCCGTGGGGGGTGAGGGGACTCTGGGCTTCGGTGGGGAAAGGGGGTTGAGAGAGGTGGGGCCTCAGGCAGAAGGGGTGGGCTGAGCTGGGGGCTAGCCTCCCTGAGCTTGTGGCTCACCCACTGCCCATAGGCTCCCTGCCCGGAGATGAAGCTCTTGGGATTTGGCCCCCCTGCCTAGGGTGGTGGGGCTCAGATGGGCTCAGGCTTCGGTTCCCTGCATCCCTCACCCACCCCGGGTCATGTAGTAATTTTTGTTGTCTGAAGGAGGTGACGGTGCAATGAAGTTTGAGAACCCCACATTAACTGAACAGTGAGGATAAAAAATAATGTATCAGACATAAATATACTTACAAATAACTGGATTTATTTAAAGAAAGCTTTTTAAAAAAAAACATTTAATTTCCAGGGAGCACATAAATCATTTTTCCTTGCAGCTGTCAGTTGCGTGCAGCCTTCCTCTTCACTCGTGTGTTCCAATCAGTCATTTAAAAATAAACACTGCAGCCCTTCCTCTCACACTGTGCATACCCTATGGAATGAACCAAGCATGCTGCACAAATAATGGTGCACTGTGTGGTCATGTAGTCACAGAGCGCATTGTATGTTCATGGCATAGTCTACAACAGACCATTGCAGTGCATATGCACCAAAGGGTGGAGATGCAAGTTAAGATTGCACATTCAGCCTAAATATTAGCATTTCCTGATTTTTGAGATCTTGACCTGGAAACCTTGTTGTTCTCTTATCTTATTTTTTGGTGTAAATATGTAGTCTATTATACATGGTATCTCACTGTTTTCTCTTGACTTGTAGTTATAGAAATCTAAATTACAGCGCACTCTGTCCGTAAAAATCACCTACACACAGTGATCAAACCACCTGGACAAAATCATTGCTAGACTAACCTATACTCCACTTGTAAGAATCAACAGCTTTCAAGAATCAAATCCTCTGGGACAGATGTGATTCTTACAAAAGGAGTGCACTGTATTTCTAGAGCGTTACATCCTGACAAGATGAAACAGTGACATTAATACAGTGGTTTTAAAACTTTTTGAGCTGAGCTCCCTTTGAGTTACAATTTTTAGTTGTGCCCTACAACCCAGACCAAAATAGACACCTAGAAAAGTATGCTAGATGGCCTAATGGATACCTTAACACAACTTTAATTAAATTACCTACACCTGTTAAGTTTCAAATACAGATATTCACCAATTAATTTGTAGAGTGTGCCTGTTTCGCTGCGGACAGTTTATCAATTTGTAGGGAGATTTTTGAAACCGACACACTCTGAGGTTGTCCTCTACTTCCAGTGTCAAATGGTACTTTGTCTTTGGCACAGCCAGAATCTAATCTCACACAAATAAGATGAACGAAATGGTAAAAGAGCTTTGATCACACACTTTGACAAAGTTGGATATTTGGAGCCAACTTGCAACCAAAAATCCCTCAAAGGCTGTTTTTTAACTTGAATGTTCTGTGTCCTATCATGGTGAAGTTTAATCAGCTTCCATCTCTCAAATGACATTCAGGAGGACAAGGTCACTGCCTCGGCTACAAAAGGTTGGATCATCCAGTCATTCAGGGGTACATTTCCTTTGGGAAAATATTTACCCAAACTGGCTCTGAGAGAAGTCAAGTGATTCTTGATTGGCTCCACAACACTCAAAACTTCAGATTCTGTTTTGTCAATAATGTCAGTTGACAACAGGAATAGAACACTTAACCCAGTTTCAATCTTTGTTTCCCAGAGATCTAGCTTTCTTTTGAATGCCGATATCTTGTGCAGGTCAAAAATAGTACTCTCCGCCCCTGGCAATGAGACATTTAGAGAATTCAGTTTGTCAAAAATATCAGCAAGGTAAGCCAAGAGCACAAGCTAAGCAGTGTCTCTGCATTGCTGAAATTCAAATTCACTAGAAAAAGTTAAACTTTGTTTCGTAGTTCCCCCCTGGATAGTCACCTGACTTCCGTGTGAAACAACAAAGCATTGTACTCTGCTCCCATTTCTGCACAAAGCATTACAAAGAAATGTACCGTTGTGGGCTGCATCTTGATAAAGTTCATGATATTAATAGCAGAACTCAGAACATCAGTAAGTTGCTGATCCATGTTTTGAGTTGCAAGGGCTTTGCGTTGTTTCATACGGGTCCACGATATATGTGGAGCAATTTTAAACACTTTGGCTTTCAAGCCTGCCCTACCTCCTTTAGACATAGAATGGACTCAATCAGTGCAGAGTCTGACGCAGTGAGACGTTAGGAGGTTGTTTAAAATACATTTCAGATCCAGTTGCATGCATCTTAATTGGCTTGCAGAACAAAAAATCTTCCAATATTTCGGTTTCATGAGAGTACTGAACATAAGCAACTAAATGCATTTCTTTTGATATATTCGTTGCTTCATACAACTGGATTGCAATAGAGAGATCAGCTGTGCATTGATATTTGCTGACATGTCAGAGATTTGGTGGCGGACCGTGTTGTCTGACAACGGGATCATTTTTTAATCTTCTCTGCCGCACTGTCACCAAGCATCATCCTGCAAACGTCAATCACAGCTGGGAGAGAATCAGTTTTTCCCCAGTTGTGTAAGGCTTTTTATTCTTGGCAATGTGGTACACAACTGATAGGATGCTTTTAAAGCACTTGTCGAGGGGATACCACATTTTTCATTGTGTTATTTGTTTGTTAATTTCTCGTAACTTTCATTTGAAAAAAAATCACTGTACTTTCCTACCAGATCACCATGTTTTGTTTATAAATGGTGTCTTAATTTTGTTGGCTTCAGGCTATCGTTTGCTAAGGTTACTAAACACACTACACATTGAGGCCTAATTTCTCCAATAACTGCAATGAAAATGAGACCAAAATCCAAATATGCTTCATTGTGTTTTCTTTGTTTTGCAATTTTTTTCCTGTATCAACTTCTAGCTGTTTCAGCTTCTGCCTTTCACTTAGAAACACTACCGTCTTTTGGCAATAAGTACCGATCCATTTTTCACCATGTAATGATATGAATAAATATCAAACTCACCAGTGGAATAAGCACTGCACGACTGCTTGTTGTAACGACAGGATAGGAATGGCTACACTACATCAGAAGGTGGGAAAGGTAGTTGTCACAATAGAAATGATGGTGGACTTATAATTAAATACATTGTAACGTACTCTTGTGTCCTGCATCAGCTGCCTTGTATCGGCCAAAAAGTCCATCTGATTACATCAGTTGCAAAATGTTTATTCATAGGATTTCAGTGTGTGTAATTGAAAATATCATGTTCTTGTTATATAATAATAATAGGGAAAAATGCTTTGTGCATTGCTCTCCACCACCCCTCCCTCCAAGTTCCTCCATGCCCCCCAGTGTGGCACACCTAGAGTTTGGAAACCTCTGCACTACAACTTCTGTGACTAAGAACAAAGGCAGCCTGCAGGTGGCAATGTTAGACCATCTTAATTTCAAGCTACAGGGAGTATTATTTACTGAGAAGTAATATTAAATCAGTGGTTCTCAAACTTTTGTACTGGTGACCCCTTTCACATAGCAAGCCTCTGAGTGTGACCCCCTTATAAATATATTAAAAAGTGTTTTTAATTTAAACACCATTATAAATGCTGGAGGCAAAGCAGTGGTTGGGGTGTAGGCTGACAGCTCACGACCCCTCATGGAATAACCTTGCGACCCCCTGAGGGGTCCCGACCCCCAGTTTGAGAACCCCTGTATTAAATAGAGTGTTTTCACTGTTCATCTTTTCTTCTTCTTAGCTCCATTTTTAGTTTATTTTTATGCTAGGGTGGGCACCAAGATAATCACTGCAATGATGGATTCACTTCCTATTTGCTAAAAGGCATGCTTTTTAATAATGGTTTCCCCCTTGGCAGGCCTTTGCTGAATGGTAACACTTCCCTAGCTTTTGCAGAATGAGAGAGTTGGACCTCTGGACACTACTTGATGGTGTGCATGGTAGACAGACAGACTTGGGATGGACAATTCACTTTCGATTCAAGATGTGCATAGGCTGAAGATTCATTTCAGAAGCCTGGAAACCTCAGGCTGCTGCTAAGATGCAGAGATGACATTCATAAACAATTTCCCCATGGATAGGCATCAGTTTGGGTGCTCTTCCCCCAGACATGGATACCTCCCGCTAATCCATTTTTGATTCTGCTTAACTGCTTTTGAGTAAAACGTCTGTATACCCTGCCTTTCAAAGACACATAAATTAAAATAATTAAGTGACAATATGGTTAAATATTCTTCAGAATTGCCATGCCCAGAGGGACCTGAAACTTGGAAACCTTAGCTATCTTCCTTGGGTGTGTGTATGGGCGGTGGGTATTAAAGGCCAGGGGAGGCTAAGCTTCCACAAAGCTGTCTTTGAGAGCCCAGACATCTGGGCTGTTGCCCCGCCTGCATTCTGCCCCCAGGTCCCACTCCCACTCTTACCTGTGGCCTGACCCTCACTCTGCCCCTACCCCTCTCTGACCCGCTCCTTCCCCCAAGGACCTCACCGCCTGCTGAGTCGCTCCTTTTCTCCAGCCCCTTAGTGGAGAAGAGGAGCAATGGCGAGTGGCTGGCGGGCAGGGCGGGGGAGAGGGAGTGAGGCTTGGGGGTGAGTTTAGGCAGAGCATGGGTGGGCTTTGGGGGGAGCAGGCCAAGCAGGCACAGGCCTCAGGGCAGAGCCACGGTCCAGGCACCAGGGGAGCTTCTGGAGCTCATGCCCTCCTCTGCAAATGCCAGAGCCATGCGCTGCCCATGGGTGGGTGGGAGAAGGAAAAATCTCACCCCCTCTAATAGAAACATTTGGAGAACAGTGTAGCTGAAACTTACAGCCCTTCACTAACAATCACAGCCAAATAAGTGCCTTTAGATTATAAACTCTTTCTTCACATATTGCCTGCAAGAGTATCAAGCTCACTGATGTTGTTTAATTAATAAAATTATCCTGAGGGACTGGTAACATCTTCTACCTCTAGGTCACTGCTTTGAATCCAGCCCCAAACCAAGGTCTGGTCTACACTACGGGGTGGGGGTCGAACTAAGGTATGTGACTTCAGCTACGCGAATAGCGTAGCTGAAGTCGAACTACCTTAGTTCGACTGACTTACCCGTCCAGACACGGCGGGGTCGAACTCCGCGGTTCCAAGGTCGACTCCGCCACCGCCGTTCATGGTGGTGGAGTTCCGGAGTCGACCGGAGCGCGTGGGGAGTTCGAACTATCGCGTCTTGATTAGACGCGATAGTTTGAACTCCGAGAAGTCGAACTCACCGCGTCGACCCGCGTGGTAAGTATGGACCTACCCCAAGAGTGCTTGAAAGCTGTTACTCCATGATGGCTCCTCAGTGTAGTGCCAGTATGTTACTGGTAAGGCCATGTCCGGTTCCTAATTGAGAAAATTACAGTATTTCCATCCACAGAACTCAAAGCTCTTGGGAAAATAAGCCTCCTGGCACCCCAGGTGATCCTACTGGTAGATATCAGCCCAATTTTACATAGGTGAAATAGAGTCACTGAGCAGCTCAGTGAGTTTTCCATACGTTTGTGTGATCTTGGGAAAGACAGTCAAAAAACCTAAATTCCAGTCCTAAGCATTAACCACAGGCTGTGATTTCTCTGTATGCAGCAGGGATACATGTTAGAAACAAAACAAAACCCATCACACTCTTATTATTCACTTTGAATACTGCTGTTCCTTAGGGGAAAGTGCCAGTATTTGAACGTCTGTTCCAAACACGCAATTAGCAACCAGGGCTTTGATAAAAAAAACAAACCCAAAAATTTACAATAATCTCATCCTTCGAAATGCTCTGGAGAGCTTGCTGGTGAGAAACTCCATCCTGAAGGCTGGCAGAGGCTCCAATCAGCTAATATATCAAAGTTCAAGTGTAGCTTGACTACTCTCCAGGCCTCAATAAGAGATACAAAATAATTCCCACAGATGAAGCCACAATGCTAAGGGAAAGCAAGAAAAATATGCATT
Organism: Mauremys reevesii; assembly: GCF_016161935.1. NCBI lineage: Eukaryota > Metazoa > Chordata > Testudines > Geoemydidae > Mauremys > Mauremys reevesii. The sequence continues at coordinate 247,371,225 of NC_052623.1, forward strand.
ACTATACCCTGCAAAACTGTAAATGGATCATGGTGGTCAAGCCCACGCTTGGATGCTGTGACTAATAAAACAAAAGTATATGTCAGAATGTCTGTTGTTGCATTCATCATCAGTACCGAAAGCCACCTCCACAAGGCGGGTGGGGACAGGCTGTTTACTTGCAGATCTTATATGAAACAGAACAGGGGTAGCATTATTAGTCTTGGTTCAGAATAACAGAAATAAATGATCACTGTAATGAAGTAGTTAAGCACACCATCTGGGAGAAATTAACTAGATTTTTAGAATCTGGATGAATTTTCTTCATCTATACCACATCTAAGACAGGTCACACAGTACAGGGATCTAAACTTTTCCCAGTTGTCTTTCAGCATCAGATGTAAGCATTTCACCCTATGATATCTATCTCCCTAGCTAGTTCGGTTCTGGGATTTGAATACTGCACATGTCTATCCATGTTTTATTATATCATGAATTCAACTATATTAAAATTCTTAAAACATTAAATTATTCAGGTAATCATAGAAAAGAGCAACAGAAAAACAAAAACAAAAACACATTCCCTATGTTTTGTCCAGATACGCACCACAAAATGCATGCTAATTCCAAAGCTAAATTCCCAGGAGTCAATCATTTGTCCATTTACTCTTAGGAAACCTGGTATTTACCATTCAGTTACAACTAACTGAGATGGCTACTTCTAAAATGTTTATTCCCGGCCAGATGTTGACACCCTTATTTACACTGAGCAAGTAGCATGAGTAAAAGTGGCAGGAGGTGGCCATCTTTAATCTCTACAAATTATTTACTTTTCACACTATTTAAAAATATTGTTTCGGATTATAACAACTGCAGCTGCCCCTTTAAGGAAGTTGCTGCTGACAGAGTCAGGATTTTTAAACAGCTGCAGAATTTCCTTAGTAAGGGTTTTCATGAATAGTTCTTTAATATCCTGGGTCACGCTCCGCTATCTTCTCACTCACAACGAGCAGCATCTTCCTGAACAAGTAGTCGGTCCCGTTGTCTTCATTGGTCTGTCTGTGGAGCGCTCAAGGTGAGGAAAGGTATAATAATTTGGGATATTGAATTATGAGAGTCTGTTGTCCAATAATACAGCACAGCAGCCCTGTTGCTGTAAAGTCTACAGGAGCGTCCTAGGATATACTTTACATAATAGAGCAAGTAGCTGTGTGTCAGGTCTGATGAGGGGGAGATTAATCAGCCAGATCATAGTAATGGCTGTGCTCATATAGATCCTGAAGATTTGATTTTGAGTTCTCCGTCTTTGGAAGCCAGTGATCAATAATTGAAAACTGAATTAAAATGTGTGTTTCTGATCATTAGGAACATTAATTGAGTAGGGAAAAGCCAGGCATAAATTAAGCTACTACAAACTGTATTTTTTAATATCATATGTAAAGGTACTATCAGTTTAGCTAGGCCCCCGCAATGAACATTCTTCTTTATTAAGGTCATATGAACCCTGTACAGCATGCTTGGGGAACTGGTTTGCTTGCTCTCCAGTGATTAAGTACATACAGTGAGGTATAGTATAAATGATGATGATATAGTATGCTACAAAGTCTTTATCAGCACAAGTTTGGGGTTGTCACTTTACTCTCATTCCTAGGCCTTTGACAAATTCCCCATGAGGACAGAGGTTCTGAACTTTCTGAGGCCTCTGATACCTGGATCTAGGCTCATTTTGGCTTTCTCTGATTTTGTGTCTTACTCCACAATAATTTTGAATAAGGATTCAAATGTTTTAAGGCCAGAAGGGCCATTATGATCATCCAGTCTGATCTCTTGTATAATTCAGGCCACAGACCATTACCTACTAATTCAATAACTTCTGTTTGAGCTATAGTATATCATAATGCTTAGAAAGATATCCATTTTTGATTGAAATATGTGAGAGAATCAATTTAAATAACTTAAAAACTTACCTAAACCTTTGTCCAAAATTCAAATGGAATTAGCCTGAAATTTTTCTGAGCTTTGAAGTAGATTGTTCACTTTTTTCTCCTCTCCTTTACATCCTATTTTTCTCCTCCAGTATTAACAATCCTTGAAACTTCCTTATTTTGGCAGCTGTCAGGAGCAGAAGTACAAAATGGAAGTACCCCAAGAAAGCCCCTTATGAAATTTTCAGTCTGATTTCTAAACAGCAAAGGTTGAGAAATAAGGTTTATTTGAGCTTTAATTAGCTGATTTCCCCCACCCCATCATTAAATATCCTGATTCTTTGGATATACCTATACCTATCTCATAGAATGGGAAGGTTATTGAGTCCAGCCCCCTGCCTTCACTAGCAAGACCAAGTACTGATTTTGCCCCAAATCCCTAAGTGGCCCTCTCAAGGATGGAACTCACAACCCTGGGGTCAGCAGGCCAACACTCAAACCACTGAGCTCGCCCTCCCACTTCAGCAAACTTTTCTTCAGATTAATTTATTTATAGCTCAGGACAGCGCTCAATCAAAACCTGGATGTAAACTTCCTAGCTCTATAATGGGCCAAACCACAGCCCTAGAACCAAATCTGAGGTAACAAAAATGTGAATCCAAACTCAAACTCTGGGAAAGTTTGAAGATGTCAGAATTGGCCTATTACACACTGATATGTTTGAACTCAAACTTGAATCTGAACTACAGTCTGGATCTGAGGTTTGGGTTCAGGATTTTGGACCATCTTTGCCTGGAGGTAATCTTTATTACATTGGCTTGAAATGGGGCAGAGCACAGGCATGCTGACCCAGTGGGATAATTGTGCCTCAAGAGCTCAGTGCCTTTCAAAGACAGCGTGTCTGCTACACCACCCCTTGCAAAAAGCTCCCCTGCCAATCCAGCCACCTCCATTGACTGCTGTGGAATGAGTGTTACTGGGGCTCTGCCGGCTCCCTGCCTCAGGGGATGCTAGCGATGAGCAGTTCCTTTGCTGTAAGTATGCCTGGCATCTATGCCCATGCTTGTGCACCTGTGCAAGGCCAGGCAAAATCTATCCAGAAATTGTTTTTGTTAGTGGAATCATCTCCTGAGTTATGCTGACAAGGGATGTTGTTGGCTCCTCCTCGGTGACTTCACTTATCTCATTAAATGGATGTACCTACTATATTTGCATGCTCATTATCTAAGTAATTATCATCCATTCCCTACTCCTGACAATGCCACAGGCATATTTTCCCATATTAGGAAATTCACCTCTTTAAAAAATTGACATTTTTTTCAAGGCAACAATACCCCTATGTTGTGCTGGCTGAAAAATCAACTAGTTCTATAGTCATCATAATTTTAAATGGCTCAATAAAGACTTCCACTCAATGAGCAGTAGTGTTTATAGAAACAGGTAAGATCTTAGACTGTACTGAGAAACTGATAGAAAATAATTGAGAATACATTATATATTCATGCTGTCACATTGATGGTACATCTTCAAAGCTGACTGTAGAATGCAGAGTGGTCACTTCCAAAGACACAGCTGCTCTAGAAAAGCTCTACAAAAGCATTCAGTCAGGGCTGGGGCTTACATCAGAAGGAGAAATTCGAGAGATGAGAACCATTTAGTTTGGCTACCCATAGAAACGGAAACAAACCTCACACTTCTGTTTTAGGTCTAGATTTTTGTACCGACAGCAGGCTGAAACTTTTTTGATGATTTTTTTCACCAATAAAGGGGTGTATCAAAAATGAATTTTATAGCAAACAAAATTTCATAGGATGAATTTTTTCCATTTTCCAAATAAAATCATTTTGCTTACAAAATGTTTCTCGTTTTTCACTGAATAAAGCAAAGAGTGAAAAAATTCAAATAAAACAAAAACTTTTCTTTCAACATTTTTTTGCAAACCCCACTCCCTCCCAAAATTTCAGTCAGTCCATTTGAACAAAATATGGAGATGTTTCAAATCCCAAATTCTGGTTCAGCTCAATGTCGGCTCTTGTCACTTCACCAAGCTCAGTTCTTTAAGGGCTTGATCCTGCAAGGTATTAAGTAGTCTGGCCTGGTCCACAAAGCAATTAAGCACATGCTTGACTTTAAGAATGTGAGCAGTTCCACTGACTTCTTCAGTGAGACTATTCGTGTGCTTAATGCTAAATACATATTTAAGTGCTGTGCTGGAAAGAGGCCAGAACATTCACTACCTTGCAGACTGAGTCCTAAAGCTTCCATCAGAAGTCACTCAGTTCCAGTCCTTCACCACTTTTGTTCTCTGAATTTTGCTCTTTTTGGGGGATGGGGGATGAAAATGAAGACCAAGGGCCCAATTCACTATTGCCTTACGCCACTGACACTACTCTAACTTCTCTGAAATGTCCTGAAACTGGTGTTATGCAATAGTGAATCATAAGAACCTAAGAGCAGCCATACTGGGTCAGACCAAAGGTCCCCAGTATCCTGTCTTCCAAAAGTGGCCAATGCTAGGTGCTCCAGAGGGAATTAACAGAACAGGTAATCACCAAGTTATCCATCCCCTGTTGCCCATTCCCAGCTTCTGGCAAACAGAGGTAGGGACACTCCAGAGCATGGTTTTGCATCCCAGCTCATCCTGGCTAATAGCCATTGATGGACCATCTTCCATGAATTTATCTACTTCTTTTTTGAACCCTGTTATAGTCTTGGCCTTCACAACATTCTCTGACAAAGAGTTCCACAGGTTGACTATGCATTGTGTGAAGAAATATTTCCTTTTGTTTGTTTTATACCTTCTGACTATTGATTTCATTTGGTGAACACTAGTTCTTGTGTTATGAGAAGGAGTAAATAACACTTCCTTATGTACTTTCTCCACACCAGTCGTGATTTTATAGACCTCTATCTTATCCCCCCTTCATGATCTCTTTTCCAAGCTGAAAAGTCCCAGTCTTATTAATCTCTCCTCATACAGCAGCCATTCCAGATCCCTAATAATTTTTGTTGCCCTTTTCTGAACCTTTTCCAATTCCAGTATATCTTTTTTGAGCTGGGGTGACCACATCTGCATGCAGTATTCAAGATATGAGCATACCATGGATTTATATAGAGGCAATATGATATTTTCTGTCTTATTATCTATCCTTTTCTTAATGATTCCCAACATTCTGTTTGCTTCTTTGACTGCCGCTGCACATGGAGTAGATGTTTTCAGGCCCTGAGTATGCATTTCTCCTCCCTTGTCTCATATATATTGCAAGTTTTCTGGGAAATTGATTATATGGAGGATGGACAGACATGTTTTTACACTGGCAATTTCAGACAGTTATCCATTAGGAGAAAATTACCCTTATTAACTTGTCTTTGTAACTTGATTAGAGCTTGATGTCCAAATCAAATAAAAAACAAACTAAACTGAAGTATGATTTTTTATTCCAGACTAGTTGGCCTTGTGACAGTGGTCATAAACCAGAGGGTTTAAACAGCAAAAGGGAAAGAAATTAATCTGTTCATGTACTGAAAAAAGTTTTAGAGGATGCAGACTAATTGACATGACAAGTCCTTTAGGTGACTGTATTGAATCATGGCCTCTATAGCAAGGATTGGTGGTCTCGGAATCTGTGTGTGTCCACTAGGAAACTATCTTATTCAAATGCATAGGGCATTGGAGACTCCAGGCTTCCTCTCTCTATAGAATTCCAAACACATCTGGTTAGACAATAAATGGAACAGGCGGATTGGCCAAAACTCATCCCTAGACTATTGATTTCAATAAGTTACACCAGGAATTAATTTGATACAGCATTTTCCAAATTTTGAAATTCCATGACTCCTTCCCTTACTTTCCATTCCTTCATATCTGAGAGAATATTTTCTGAGTTACTTCCTGTTTTTTTCCTCTGGATATCATGATTTTCTTCCCTTCATGGTCCATAATGTTATATAGTGTCACTGAGTTCCTTAAAAGCTGCTTCTTTCCCTCCCACCTCAGCCTATATTTCAGTGGTGGGTGAAGTGATTCATTAATTTCAGTGGAGTTTTGATTATACCTCCTCTGAAGGTGGCCCAAATCTGATTTGACATGAGGCTATAGGTGAGCACATTATTTAGCTTAAAAAAATCACTTCAGACTGAAAATGTACAGAGCAATAATCATACCTTAAAAAAGCTGGTCAAAGCTAGTCTCAGACTAGGTGCGCAATAGAAATGCTGCATAAGGACCAGGGCAAATCTCTACAGAGACCCAGTCATGATTTAGGGTTTGTCTACACTTGAAACGCTACAGCAGCATAGCTGCAGCTGCACCATTGCAGTGCTTCAGTGTAGACCCTACACCTACACTGAGGGGAAAGGTTCTCCCATTGGTGTAGGTAATCCACTTCCCCAAGAGGCAGTAGCTAGGTTGACAGAATTTTTTTTCCAACAACCTCGCGCTGTCTAGAGCAGGGGTTAGGTTGGCTTAATTATGTCAGCTTAACTATGTGGATTTTTTAAGCGACATACCTGGGTCAACCTAACTTTTTAGTGTAGGCCAGGCATAAGTGGGAGTAAATACACTAGCAAAGCCTCAATTCAGTATTTATCAGATGAAATACATCTCACCAGATCAAGTAAACAAAGAAACAGACCCAAGTTAACTTTAATGGAAGAAATGATCCTAAGCAGAATTCATTCTGCTTTTATCACAATAGTAGTGCTGGAATTTTAAATGCTTTTTAAAGTCACAAAAAGCACAAAATGTTTCTAATTCAGTAAATAATTCATTAATCCTACTTTGATTTAATCCACTCAGTGCTGCTGGTTGTTTTTCAAAGACAGATTAATATTTACTTTGCCACAAAAACAGGTGGCTAGCTTGGGAGTGAATTTATTTCCCCAAGAGACATCTCAGCTAGGAAAGCTTGCTTCTGGTACAAGTCAGCGAAGCTAAGAACTTTATTTTTTACATGATCCCTCACAAACAAGGCCCTTCTTTATTGGAAGTCCTTGTTTGTATCTGTTCATACTCTATTGCCAGCACTAAATGTATTTTCGTAGACAAGAGACCCTGATTAGCAACTTGACCTTTAGTGGCGGAGAGTTTGTCGAGGGGTGTCATAATGACAGAGTGCCACTACTCCACCAGGGGGGAAGGAAGCAGAACAATTGGCACAGCCCACACAATGTGTGGGCAAGCTGGCTCCTCAGTATCGGAGAGATTCGTTGATTCAGTGCATCTCATGGACTGTCTTCTCTGGAGGGGCTTCCGCAGAGCTCTGCTTACAGTTTAAATCTACTTTCCCCAGGGGTAAGTCCTTCCTTACTCTTAGATGTAGCTGGTTGTACAGGCAGAGGAGACGTCAACTGCCACATAGACAGAGAAGGTGTTCCTATGAGGGTAATCCTAAAATCAAGACGTGTCCACAGGAGGTTATACTTTGGTTTATAACTAAGGCCCTACTTACTTTGTGATATTGCGGAAATTGTGGTTTTTGCAATATTAGGCTTCTATTGCAATTTTGACAGCAGGGTCTCCTGCTTTCAGCCCTAGACATCCGGAAGCGGAAAATTGAGGAAAAGTAATAATGGACTTCATTACCATAAATAAGGTCTATTATTACTTTTCTGCAATTGTCCATGGCTTGTCCACAACTGAGCCGCAATTTTTTTTACAGTCATCCCGCTATTCAAGTAGGGCCTTATTTATAACAGAAAAAACAAAAACACCTAGTTTCTGCTTGTCTATTATGGGCCCTTCAGAATGCCCCATAGGCCAAGTGATCTCACTATTGCAGACCAAGAACAGGGAGAGAGAATTCAAAAGTTGAGGCCTCCTCACAGAGAACTGCCTACACAGCAGGGCTCACTTTTTCAATGAGGAGGCTCTAACCAGACTGCCTCCACTGACTGCAGCTGTGGATCAGAAATGAGTAGCATCACCAAGGGGCAGAGCCGGAATCAAGAAACAAGGTGAGGAACCAGAAACAGGAGTAAGCTGAGGTAGCAAGGACTGAACAGGAGCACGGCTGGGGAACAAGGCAGGATAAGGAACAGAAGTTGGGCTGGAGTAAGACAGGAACAAAGCAAGGAGGAGCAGCTGCAAGTACAGGGACGATCCCAGCTGCAGGCATGAACACATTAGGGTTGCCAGGCATACGGTTTTCAACCACCACACCTGGTCGAAAAGGAAACCTGGTGGCTCTGGTCAGCATCACTGACCAGGCCGCTAAAAGTCTGGTCGGCAGCGCAGCAGGGCTAATGCAGGCTCCCTGCCTGCCCTGGCTCCATGAAGCTCCTGGAAGAGGCCGGCATGTCTGGCTCTTAGGTGCAGGGGCAGCCATGGGGGCTCCCCAGCCAATGGGAGCTGCAGGGGCAATGCCTACGGGTGCAGGCAGTGCACAGAGCCCCCGGCCCCTCTGCCTAGGAGCTGGACATGCTGGACTCTTCCAAGAGCTGCCTGAGGTAAGCACCACCCAGCTGGAGCCTGTACCCCCTTCCGCAACCAAACCTCCTGCCCCAGCCCTGAGCCCCCTCCCACACCTCAACTCCGTCCCACACCCCAACCCCCTGCCCCAGTTCTGATCTCCCTCCTGCACCCCAAACCCCTCATTCCTGGCCCCATCCTAGAGCCCATACCCCCAGCCGGAGCCCGCATCCCCTGCCCCAGCCCGGTGAAAGTGAGTGAAGGTGGGGAGAGCGAGCAGGGGGCGGGGGGAAGATGGCTGCTCAATGTGTTATAGGGTTGCCAATGTTTGGGGGATTGCAAGTGCTTAAAAGTTAGGAAATGCTGAAATTGAATCTGTCTGTTCGGCCCCTTGTGCTTATGCATTATGCTACAATCTTTGTTTACATGATCACCAGCTGTTTTTTCCACAAGACCCCTACCTCACTCAACATAGCTCAAGGGATCTGCCAACGTTGTGCCAAATCCACTCAACCACCATGCTCCCCTAGAAAAATTATTCTAGAGCCATTAGGGTTAAATATGTCTACTGGTAGAGATCATTGCTTTAGGGCTTAATTGTGCAACCCTCCTTTACATTGGGCTACACTATACCTTGCAATCTGCCAAGATTCTTATCAAAACTCAGTCCCTGCTTCCCCTTTGCTCCATGGGGGAACTAAGCTAGGCCAGATCTTTGCCTGGCACAGCTCACTTCCCCCTTGGTGCTGGCTCAGCTGCACTAGCACAGTGGGAGCCGGAGCTAAGACTCTGCTCCTTCCCTGTCCCACCTGCACAGGAGAGGAAATAATGATTGATGGCAGTGACTGATGGCAGCTGTTCTTCCCAAGATGTTGATTCCCCTGTGCTATTGATAGACCCTCTTACATCCCAGCATGGGCTCCTAGGCTGGCTCAAAACCGAACCCAGTGGGGCAAGTAAATCCTCACCAACATGAAATCCCGAGTTTCAATCTGGAAATCTAGCAAACAAATCCAGAAATCCAGGGGTGCACAGTCTAGCCATCTTGTGGTTTCTCATCTTTGATCATGTCAGTGACAGTGAGCCTTCAGGAACTTTCCTGTGCATAAACTCTGCCATCCCTATGAGTGCAAAGTCTTCCTTGCCTGGTACTTAAATATCCCCTCTCCCCACATTTCCAATTATTACAGATGATATCACCATTTGAATTAATGCATATGGCCTGAAGTTCCATTCAAAAGAGACAAGAGGGCACCGTTATTATTGCTAAGATTATCTGTCTTCAGTAGTCTCCCCCCACTTTTTTTTTTTAAATGGACTTCACCCAGGTCTCAGACATTGCCCTTCAGGAAGAATTAGGAGCTGACATGACATCACATACTATTCCTGCTTTCTTTAAGAGAAGCTTGTTCCTGTACATTCAGGCAAGGTGTCATGATAATGTGGAGTTATATATGCTTTCATCCAATGGGAGCCACCTGTGACTGGAGGCTAAATATAACATGAATCTCAGAACTAGTTTGACAGCCTGTAGATAGTTCAAAGCTGTACTTACATAAATTTGCTTTAATTAGTAGTATCCTGGATTCTGACTGGCAGATGCTGGGACCGGATGACAGGGGATGGATCACTGGAGGATTGCTGTTCAGCTTATTCCCTTAGAAGTATCTGGCATTGGCCACTATCAGAAGACAGGGTACTGGGCTAGATGGACCACTGGTCTGACCCAGTATGACTGTTCTTATGGAGCAACTCACAAGCAATTTGTTTCTTCAACTTCCTTAGCTTTTTCAGTGCTGAGCAACTGTAAATGGCACTTTAACAACATAGTAAAGGGGCTTTCAGCAGCAGATTGCTTCCTCTCTTTGAAAATAATCACTTTTATATTCAATTATTTTCCATGGATTATTTTTAGTTTGGATTGGATGATTAGCACACTTTCGGTGCTCCTGAAAATCAATACCAGCCAGGGGAGAAATTGGCTTAACGAGGTAGGTAGCAGATAGAAATGGAATCTGTATTATATCTACTTTAATGAACACATGGAAACAAATTCTATTGATCACCCCACATCTTGAAACTTACAATAGGGATCACTTTTTAAAATATATAGGGTTGTGCATTTCAAGCTAGGGTACCCTCAAACTTATATTAAACAAGCGTGTGTAGCTGGAGATTATTGTTATGATGAAAGGTGCTAATGGCTGCCATGGGTTGCAGGTACGGGGGGAGGGAAGGGAAGATGTCTTCGATTTATTGCTAATCAGTCTAGCTTTTATGTACTAGTTGTTGTAATCATTTTGACTAATCAGACTTTGTGTGTAACTAGTTGCTGGGACAGTATGTGTACAATAGTATCTTCAATTTACTACAAACCCCTGAACATACTGATTGCAAATGAATCAATAATAAAGTAGTGGATAACCCCACTGGGAGATAATGATACAAACATCAGAACTTCGTTGAAATTGAACCGTCTCCATGAAGAGTTTCAATTTTGTCAAGTCTGCAAATTTTGATGAAAAATGTTTCACTGTAATTTTTCCATCTCCCTTTAGTTATATAAAAGGGAAACTCCTTAGACAATCTCTCTCTTTCGGAACTGACACCAATAGCAGCAATACCAGAGTGGGAGAAAGTATCAGGAACCACCATCCCTAGCCAGTCTTATCTCACCCACCCTCAAGGAAATGTTTAGGTGAGCAGATTTGCCTTGCATGGAAGCCTGAATCATCTCAGTTAGACTCACAGAATCAGAAGGGGAATAAATTCCAGAGTTTAAGTTATTCTGGAATCTTATTGCAATGAAATCGGAGCAAGTTTTCAATGATTTGCAGTAAAGCCGGCATGCAGCATTTTTCATGGTTCTCATATACATTAGATGTTATATGCAAGATTAGTGACATTGATTACTTCCATTTTGGAACATCCAATTTGGACTCTTTAAAGGAACCTGGTATTCAGAAAGTACTGAGCACCAATCCTCTGGGGAAAAAAATCAGACCACTTCAGCATCATCTTGATGCTCAAAAAGTGACTAGCAATTGAGCCTTCTATGTCTTGGTGAAGTGTTTTCAAAAGTGACTAGTCATTTTACATGCCCAAGATGAGGCATCCCTAAAGGGGTCTGATTTTCAGAGGGCGAGTGCTCAGCACCGAGCACCAGGCCCGTTTGAGGAGTCCCGGAATTGAGATACCCCAAAATCACTAGTCATGTTTGAAATTTTAGCCAAAACTTTTAGTTAAATGGACAGTAATATTTCAATCTGACACCAATGATAAATGATACATGTTGCAAATACTATAGTTACTTAACTGAGAGGAGGTGTATAGAACTCTCACAGCTTGCTGCTGGGACAGCTGGGGGGAGCTGCCATTTTGTTTCAATTCAGATGCAGAATATTAGGGAGAGTTGCTATATTCTGTTTTTCTTATTGAAACTTTAAGAGAAAACAATACAGAACAGATAATCTCACACAGGAGTCACCTAAAAATAGCATACATGTTTTGCTGCACAGATTTATCATGCCAGCCAAAAATTATAGAAGTCTGATATCTAAGCCAATTAACACCAATGCAGTCTTTTTCAATACCAGTTGGCATGCTTCTTTAAGCAGTAAATTGCTGAATTAGACTCTTCCTCTACAATACTTGAGAAAAATTACAACTCTTTACTGAGGCAGGAAGCTTCAAACAAGTGTACAAACAATTGATGTACCATAGGTACATCTCAAATTATTTACTTTGTTATATATCTCATAGAGCTGGAAGGGACCTTGAAAGGTCGTTGAATCCAGCCCCCTGCCTTCACTAGCCAGACCAAGTACTGATTTTGCTCCAGATGGCCCCTTCAAGGACTGAACTCACAACCCTGGGTTTAGCAGGCCAATGCTCAAACCACTGAGCTATCTCACCCTCCTATAAATCTTTAAGATGATGCACGGATGTTTTTAGCTATGTTCACTGTCCTATATTATTAGTCTTATTTTGTTTAGTTATAAGCTGGATATTTCAGGCCAACTTCCTTTTCCCACCCCCACCCCCCTTAGGGGGAAAAAAAGTGTAAGCATTTGCACCACCAAGACATAGAACATTCTTTGGATTAGTTAAAGAAACATCACTATGATGGATGAACCCACACTGATTAAAGGTATATTATAGGCATTACTCTACAATCTTTCCCAGGAGAAACACTTAACCTATTTCCATTAGCTATTTTGAAATACCATTGAGAAATTTATTCCTATTGACTTATAAATGCAGGTGAAACATTAACATTATCAGCTTAAAAATCAGCGCTTGATTAGTTAGCAATTAGTACAATAACATTAATGCTGTTACTTGCTGCAGTATATAAGGGTCAAATTCTGAAGTCATGGGAGTTTTGCCTACATAAGGACTGTAGCAAAAAGCTGGATAAGGACAACAAGACTTAACCCTATGAATTCTCTTATGCCCTAATTCAATGCAGTGTTCAGGCATGTGTCTCACCTTAACCTGAATCCACAGAGACTTAAGCATGCTGTAAGCAGTTCCACACAAAGCTATAGCAGCCTCCAGTATCAGTTCCTGGCATTGCAAGGATATTCACCTTGAGTGCCCTTTGATCACTTTATGGCCTTGTGATGACCAATTTCTGTCATAACGTAGCCCTCCAGCTAAGCCACATCTGTCCAGACCTCTTCCAGGGAGACAAAAGTCCAACTAGAAACCTAAATGTCCTAACAAGAGATTGTTTAATTTGTCTTGGGTACTTCTCCATCCTTCCTCTGTGATCAGCACTCAACCCCATCACAGGCTCAATAGTCCTTGTGCTAGGGCTTTTACACCCCTTCCTTAAAGCTGGTAGCAGAACCCAGATCCACGCTCTGCTCTAGGTTGCAGCTTGGTCTGCTCCTTTAGATGCAGTGCTGTGTCCCCAGGACATTCCCTACCTCTTAGCCCCTGGTGCTGTTTCCCAGGAGCTTTGTGTTAATAAGCCTCTCCTCAAGTTCCCAAGCTTCTCTTTAAGTCCTTCTAGCTCCTTCCCTGGAACACCAACCCACAAGTATGGCTCTCTGGGTCTTACCCCATTTCCAGGGCCCACCACTGGAACTAAACAGGCTCTCCCCAGAGATAGAGAGAGCAAGCATGCACACTCACTCATTCCTGGGTCTCCTTTTTCTGACACTATTCTCCTATCTCTAGATAGAGAGTCCACCCTGATCCCTTCACAGTCTGTGACACATGCTTCGGTGCTTTGTGGAATTGTGGCCTTAACAATCACTCTTTTTAAAACAAATCCTTTTGGAGGATTCTCCCTATTCTTTTATAAAAGGGCCTCAAAATTAATTATTGTAATTTTCATTTATTAAAAGCACCTACTTTGTCACATAGCAGCTGTTCTTGTTTGTATCATTATCGCCCAGTGGGGTTATCCACTACTTTATTATTGATTCATTTGCAATCAGTATGTTCAGGGGGTTGTAGTAAATTGAAGATACTATTGTACACATACTGGCCCAGCAACTAGTTACACAAAAAGTCTGATTAGTCATAATGATTGCAGGAACTAGTACATAAAAGCTAGACTGATTAGCAATAATGATTTCCAGATGTGCACTAATGACTCACTAATGCAGTAGTCTCATGTCCTGCTTTATTAGAAAACTAGATATCCATCACCAACTGAGAGGGAAGATAGCAACAGCTACAGCAATGCCTTAATTTCTAGAAGTGCCGAACTCTCTGGCCAGCAGTTATTAACTAAAATGGGAAAACAGGCAGAGACTCCATGAAATCTACTAAGCACTTTGCTATTGCCAATCAATTTTATATGGAAGACACTCAGATACTATGAGGAATGGTGGCAGTATAAAATCTGAAAAGGGCACTCTTCAAAATAGTACTTGAGAGAAAAACAGGCAGTGACACACATATGTGCAGTAAAATGGTTAAAGTATGCCCTGGAATTTATACATCAACCAACCTATATAACATTATGTAACAAAATACAGCCTTAGGCCTTATTTACAGCACACCTTTCAAACATTGCACTGAATACAAAATTACTAGTTTCTTAATGAGACAAGGTGGCTGAGGTAATATCTTTTATTGGACCAACTTCTGGTGGTGAGGAATTGTCCGTTGGCCTGGCAAGAAGGGATGCCAGGCACCCTTAGACTCTTCTGGCAGCTGCTTTCTCCCGTTTCTTTCCTCTCTAGGACTGGAGGGGTAACAGGCCACTGCACATTGAATGGACCCTTGAAATATGTGTTGACTACTTATGCTAAACAATATTGTATTTATCTGTGACACTCTGGGTAAAAGTTTCCCAGATCTGAAGAGCAGCTCTGTGTGTCTAGAAAACTTCTCTCTCCCCAACAGGAGTGGGTCCAGTAAAAGATAATACCGCACCCACTTGTCTCTCTAATATCCCGGGACTGACATGGCTACAACACCACATACAATAATAATTTCTTCCTGGGACCCCTAGGCATTTCTATGGGTTTTGCACCATAGGGTCCAAGCTCTTTAAAAACCACTAATGAATTTATATTCACAATACCTCTGTGAGAACAGGTGGTATAATTCCAGATGAGGAACTGTGGCAGTTTGTGTGTGCAGGCATTGACACTGTGGTCAGGCTGTCAGCCATAGAGTTGGCCTCCAAAATGTATGGGGCGGTTGTCTTCTTCCTGGCATTGGAGACTGGCACCCAGGAGCCAGTGGTGAAAGACATCTCAGTGGGGAGGGCTTCTTTGTTTCCCTTGAACCCGTGGAGGACCTGGGCATAGGGGAGGTTCTCACTTCCATCTCATCCTTCCTATCCAACATTATCCTGTTTCTCCTATTCAACTGGGGGAACAATTCTCCAACCCTCTCCTGCTGGGGTGAAAGGACTCCAGCCTCTACCAAGTCACCGTTCAACTGCCAGCAGTGGTGTGTGGCAGGAGGAGCTTGGAGGGGTCTTTTCTAGTGCCCTATCAGGGCTCCTTGTACCAGGTCTACTACTCTTCAGGGATGCTCAGTGCTGCTTCTGCCAGACTTCAAGGCACATGCTGAGAGACTTTGGCCTGGCAAGGTGGAATACCAGGCACCCCCAAGACCTAGGAGGGTGTTGGTCCTGCTACTGCCAGTGACCCTACCTGCCCAGTTCCCCCTCCTCCTCCACCAGCCAACAATCCTGCTTGGGTGCCAGGGGTAGCCCCCTGTTGTGGCCAGCTGAGTGGATGGGCCCTGCTGCTGAGAGCCATTGGGTGAGGTCTGTGGAGGAGGGGGTTGCTCTGCCATCCAGGAGCAGGTCTATATCGGGGGAGACCACCCCTCCTGCTATGCCCCATCCCTGCCTCCCCAAGCCACAGTCTCATTGCCCTTGCACACTGGACCTACCCCAGCTGGCTGGCCCTCCAGTGAGAGCCGTGGAAGTCTGGGTATTGGTTATCAGGAAGGACAAGGAGGAAGCGTAAGTTGTGGGCCTAGCACCTCCCCCTCCTTGAGGGGGGGATGCCTCCACAGGACATCTAGGGGGAGCCACCACTGAGCCTGATTCTGTGTCCCCAAGAAAGTCCAGTTGGTGGACCCCGTCCTGAATCAGGGCAATTGTTGCCAGAGCAGCTGGAGAGCCCCAAATCAATCAGTGTTCAACAAGATATTGAGGCTGTGAGTGCACTGAGCCCATCCCGGTGCCTGAGCATGGTGTCCTATAAGGGGCACCTCACGCCTGCCCTCAGTGCAGCACCATCCAAAATGTAGTTTCTGTCTTAGTCCCTGACACAGGAGTGAACAGCAGAGGGAGTACAGCAGCTGCCCATGAAATGAGGTAGGGGAATAGAAATACCAGCTGCACAAATGCTCCTGCCTGAAGGCTGTGGGGCCACTGATGGAGCTTAGCTGGACGATGACCAGGAGTCTGTGGAATTGGCTGGGTCTACAGAGTTCTTATCCCCTACCGTGCTGCAGGATGATCTGCACCAGTTCCTAGTAGATGCCTTTGGCTCCAGGGGGAAGGTACAACTCACTCTTCCGTGGTGGTGGTGGGGACTAGCAGTGGGCAAACAGTTTCCATGATTCCCTGATCTACTTTGGGATGGACTATGGATTGCTGTGGGGGTGGGTGGCACTCTTGGCTGTGAGGATTCTCGGCCTTCAAATGATACCAACTACCACCACCTCACTTAACACCAGAGGCTGTAGGGTGAGTCTTCACAGATGCCAAGTGTCTCGCCTTCCTTCAGAAAGGGGGTGGGGGGAGGGAGAATACTCTGTGATCTTCCTGTAGGAGACTTTCACTGATCCAGCTGCTGAAGCCAGATGGCAGCTGGAGTTGGGGAATGGGGTGTACTTCAGCCACTTCTTGGGTGGGGTAGCCACCTGTTGTCCCTGGACCTATGGACTAAGGTGCGAGGGGTTGCTGAGGTCATGCTGGGATGTCTACTGGACCTCTGGGTCTGCGTGGAGGGGATTCTCAACCTGGTTAACATCTCTGTCCTGATGCTGTGCCCAGAGTGGGTGTGCTTCTATTGCCAGGCATCTGCCTTCCTCACCACTTTGTACCCTCACCAGGGGCTGGTCCTGGGTGGGGCTTCTAACATCACCCTGTACATGTGGGACTTTCTTGCGACAGAGAAGTGCCAGGCCACCATGGACATCCTCAGAGAGATTGTTGATCATCAGTCCCTGGTGGATGTCTGGCCCAACCACCTCCCGGACACCACCACCTTCACTTATGTCCATGTGGAAGACACATGGCTGTGCCACTCCTGGATGGACTGCATCTATCTTTCTCGATTTCACATCTTGCATGCCCACTCCTCGAGCACCAGTCTTACCCCATTCTCAGACCACAATCCGGTGGCCATCACGGCCTTGCTGACACCTGAGCCACTAGGGCTGACCTACTGGCATTTCAGTAACAGCCTGTTGGAGTAAGTGGGTTTTGCAGTGTCCTTCCAAGAGTTCTGGAGGGCCTGGCAGAGCCATGTGGGAAAGGCCCATGCCCATCTCTTCTGCCATGACTACACCTGGGGACCAGCCAGAGAAGGGACACAGCAATAGAGCAGCTGGAGTTGGATGTTTTGGAGCCAGAGAGGAGCCTGGCTGCTTGTATTGGGGATCTATCCCTCTGGAGAGGGCATCAGAAGAAGCTGGATGAGTGTATGCTGACAATGAGCTCCTCATGGCCCAGGACCTGGGAGATCTCGCATAGGTGGAGGCTTGCAAAGCCATTTATTAGGCAGTCTCCTCCAGTTGGGTCAACTGGGTCATGAACTCTTGCCTGATGGTCAGGGATGGGTGGCGGATGGGCTACCTCTCACCTGTGCTCTATGCCATCCAGTGGGGCACAGGTCCACTGCTCTGTCTGGCCATGCACCTTTCTGCCACCAATCCCTCCCCACTGGAGAATGGGATTGACCTAGAGGCCAGGGTGTCTGACTGGTTGTGGAGGTGAATGGGCCAGCTCCGGAGCCTTTCCCTTAGGAGAGGGCACCGGTGATCAACCAATTAGTCCCATCCATGTTCTGGCATCACTTCAACACCCTAAGTCTGCCCCCAGGGACTCTGGCCAGCCTCCAGCAGAATATTCTGAAGTTTTTCTAGCTGGTCTCTGTGGGTGATCTGAGCCTCCTCCTGCGAGAGGGCGGACAGGGCCTGCTCGGTGTCTGTAGCCAGGTTCATGCCTTCTGCCTCTGCAGAGGCTCCTTTACAGTGCAGGTAGTCCAATGTGGAGCATGCTGGCACACACTTTCCTCTGCTGCCTCTCAGTGCTCCAATATGTCCGGCAGCTCTTTTATCCCCACCTGCGGTGTCTCCCCCAATACCTCTCTGACTGCTGGTCTTTTACTAGGACCTCCTCAGGACCTGGAAGCTAGTTTCAACAACCAGGTCCATAGCAGCCATCAAGGGGGAGAATCTCTTCATAGAACTCCGACTACATAACCCCCACTTCCATGTGCAGGTGGTAGAGTTCCCCCACGATGTACCAGAGGTTGGTCTTGGCTGGCACCACCAGAATCGGAGACCTCCTGGACTATGATCAAAGGAACTGGGTGGACCTTATGGCACTTGGCCAGCTCATGGGGCTGCCCACCATGCATGTCCCTTCATTTGCTCCAGGAGGTGAAGGCAACCTTGCCTCCCACATCTTTCGCTTTTCTTGAGTGGGTCACGTGGGAGGGTCCTTCCTGTGGATACCTCGTCTCTGGCCCTCTGGAACTCATCATTAGGTCCCTGCCCTGCAAGCCCCCTCAGCTTCCTCTGACAAGCAACCTAAGTCAACTGAAGAACATCCAGCCAGTTTACCTCCAAACTGCATCCTGAGAACATTCTTGTGCTTCATACCACCTACTTCCTTGTCCTCATGTCTCACCATAATACAAAGTGGTGGGACCTGCTGCTACCTGAGGAGGGTGAGGAATCCCAGAGAGTGACCCTGCACTCCATTCTGGCTCCATGGCTGACCAGGGATATCAGTTGATGGCTGATGTGGTTCACTTATCCTTTCTGTGGAGAGAGGGAGACCCTTGCATGTATCTACATAGGATGCGTCAGACTGTGGATTTGAGGGTCCGTTCAAAAGCATCTGATGGTTTGGATTGGACCAGTGGTCTGCCTATTGACTACCCCGGTCTAGGTTCATTTGGTCCTGCTACGGTACAAGGGACTGGACTTAGTGACCTCTCAAGGTCCTTTCCAGCCCTATATTTCTAGGAGTCTATGATTCTATGTGCAAACTGAGATTTTTTTTCAATGGCTCGTAACTTGGCCAAAAGTTGAATGTTGTTTGTTTGTCATGCGAGAAGAAAAAGCACATCCCTGACACCAGGGTAACCCCCTTCAAACCTCAAATCCCAGCTCCTAAGCATGGAGGCACTAGAGCGTCTGAAAAACTTCTTAACACTTAAAATGGGTAAAAAATTAATTTTTCCCTAATCTCATTCTCTGAAATGGCTGAACCATTTTTACTGAAACTTAAAAAAACCCCAAAACACAAAACAAAACACAACAAAACAAAAAACATCCAGCCAGGGGCAAAAGAGCAGCATGGAAAATTTCTTATAGTGGGAAACATTGAGTGACCCTAACTATAGTCACCATTACCAACTACCTATAATAAAAGTCATCTGAACTGACCACTGGCATGGGATTAGCTGTTCATTCTCATTTAATGTATAAGTGAGGTTTCAACAAGATGTGTTTTGCCAAAGGACATGTTAAAGAATGATAAAAATAGTTTGACATAGAAGCAGAAGACATTCTTAAGTACAACCACTGTAATGACTTTAAAAATCACTTTTAGTTTTAATAATCTAGGTATTATTAAGTAAATGATTAAATAATTTTTAATGCTGTGTATAATATTTGTAGCCAAACCAAGCAACCGCCTCCATCAGCACTGGTTTGATTTCAACAGCTTTCTTGGTATGGGCATTGTGACAGGGTGGGACTCACCATTGCGGTGCCTCCTGCTGGCTGTTCTGGGAATTAGCTCTACGCCCTCTTCTGGTGGTGTCTCAACTGCCGTCACCTCTGTTCCTGGAACTGTGGTGCTCCAAGATCACAGCCCTCTGGCTGTGCTGCACTCTATGTTCCCCCCTCAGGGGGAAATGTACTGCAGTCCAATGGTCTAACCCAGGGGTGGGCAAACTTTTTGGGCCGAGGGCCACATCTGGGTGGGGAAATTGTATGCAGGGCCGGGGCGGGGGTTGGGGTGCAAGAAGGAGTATGGGATGTGGGAGGGGGTGTGGTGTGCAGGAAGGGGCTCAGGGCAAGGGATTGGGGCAGAGGAGGGGTGCAGGGCATATGAGGGAGCTCGGAAGGGGGTTGGCGTGCAGGAGGGGTGCCGAGTACGAGAGGGGGCTCAGGGCAGGGGGTAGGAGTGCAGGAGGGGTGGGAGGTGCAGGCAGAGGGCTTAGGACAGGGAGTTGGGGGGCAGGGTGCAGGAGGGGTTCGGGCTCCGGCCTGTGCCACTTACCTAAAGCGACTCTGGGGTGGCAGCGGTGCGAACCGGGGCCAGGGCAGGCTCCCTGCACGCCTGCCCTGGCCCCATGCTGCGCCGTTCTGGAAAGCGCTGTGGCCCCTGGGGGAAGGGGGGTGGAGGGCTCCGCATGCGCTGCCCTTGCCGCGCCTCCAGGTACCTCCTCCAAAGCTCCCATTGGCCATGGTTCCCCGTTCCCAACCAATGGGAGCTGCGGGAGGCAGTGCCTGGCGGCAAGGGCAACACATGGAGCCCTCTGCCCCCCCGCCCCTGGGGGGCTGCAGAGAAGTGGTGCCGGCCGCTTCTGAGACTGCTGTGGGGCCTGTAGCACCACAGGGGACAATCCCACGGGCCGGATCCAAAGCCCTGAGGGGCCGGATCCGGCCCGTGGTTTGCCCACCCCTGGTCTAGCCACTTCCTCAGTGCAAGTGGGGTGAGGGCAGGGACCCGGGCCCACCCAACAATGTTCCCTCTAATTTTTTATATCTATGTGCAGAATGAACTTTATTATGTGCATCAATATGGAGGTGATGTCTGGTGGGGCTGGGGCTGAGGAGTTCAGCGTGTGGGAGGGGGCTCAGGGCTGGGGCAGAGCATTGGGGTGATGGCTCCAGCTGGGGTTGCAGGCTGTGATGTGGGGCTGCAGATGAGGATTTGGGGGTGCAGGCTGCCCCAGGGCTGAGGCCAGAGGACTCCCCCAGCCCTCTCACTGCCAGCAGCAGCATGCTCTGTGGGAGGGGCCCCTCTCCCCCTGCCGACAGCGGTGAGCTCTGGGGGAGGGGCCCCTCTTCCCCCACTGGCAGCAGCGAGCTCCAGGGCCAGGGGAGTGGCCTGTAGCAGCCCTGCACGCCCCAACTCGCTCCCCTCGCCAGTCCCCACCCACCATCTAGCTCTCTCCACTCCAGGCCCCTGTGGCTG
This sequence comes from Mauremys reevesii, assembly GCF_016161935.1. Lineage (NCBI taxonomy): Eukaryota > Metazoa > Chordata > Testudines > Geoemydidae > Mauremys > Mauremys reevesii. The sequence continues at coordinate 247,392,412 of NC_052623.1, forward strand.
CGCGGCCCTTTATAGCCTGCTGCATGGTCATGCAGCTTATAGGGAACTTAGTCACCCACTATTCTGGGTCCCAGCCAGTCCTATAGATGGCAGCCACATGCTGCGTCTCCTCAAACCTCTCAGTCTACTTCTCTGGGCCACTTCCCCACGGCCCCAGCACCATCTCTGCCCTTATCTCAGGGCCTCAGCGTGCCAGCAGTCAGCTGGGAGCTTGCTCTCATTCCCCTGATCCTGCTTAGCACTACTCTGTCCAAGGTGCTAGCTTTCTTCCTCCTGCAAGGCAGGCAGGCTTCCTTCCTCAAGCTCCAGGGAGCAACTGCCTCTGCTCTGCCCTACAGTTCTTCTTATATTGGCCTGCCCAGCCCTGATGGGCTGCTCCTTGCAGCCCCTCTCCTATTGACTGCTTTTCTCACAGCCTCCCTAGGGCTCCATTAACCCTTTATAGGCCAGGCATATTGTTAGGATGGAACCCCAACAAATTGTGAAGTGTGTTTACCATGGAATATCACTACAGGGTTGGTCAGTGCTGCAATAAGATAACCAATGATAGACATAGACTGAACATCCAGACTGTTTTAAGGACTCACTTACAGCTTGCTCTCGACGGTGCTCCATCTGTAAGGAGGCTACGTTCCTTTGGGATTAACCTCAATGATGACATATATGATATTGAACCTGACAGTACCCCCTTTAAAATGTTTTCACTATGCATGCTACTTAATATTCTGTAATTTTAAATTAAGGATACATTTGTAAATTGTTTATAACATTTATTATCCTTTTATAAGCATGTTATGGACATGAGCATTATGTTACACATGGTTATATGCATATTTGCCTAAGTTCATACAATTGGTCATTAGCCATGGTTACAGGGAAGCTATTAACCTGTTGGTTATTACAACTGATTAACCATTTATTAAAACATTTATTAGTTATTTACCTTTATAAACTATTGATAATGTACCCTTAACATAAAGCCTGACTAAATATTCTCCAGAGCTCTACTATATGCTCAAGAAAATTGAACAGCTTAATGCTGGCAGCAATTCCTTCCTCTTCCGCCCCCACAAGGTCTTGATTAAACATGGAGAGGTAACATCAGGAAAAGAGTGAATTCCAGATGTTCTTGCCATCAGTGACCAGATCCACTAAAAAACATGACCATTTAAGTATTAATAAATTGCAGTCAGATACCCATGGCCCCAACAGGTGCAGTCATAATACTGGCAAAGAAAGTATAACTAGCATTAGTTAATATGAATAGAAAATGAATTAATGATGAACTCCCATGAAAAATCACTGCCCCTTTCAAGATGCATGGATACATCTGCAAGAAATTAAGACAGCAAGTGCTGCATGCAGCACTCCTGATTAAAGTCTGGTTTTGCGTATTTGTTACAAACTTTACAAATGTTATTAATTCTCTGCCTACTTCAATACTTAGTCTTATTTATCATAAATTACTGAAATGAAGGCAAGAAAAAAAACTACTGATTTATTAAGGATCCTGTGGTATAAAACTATATTATATTAGCATAATACTAACTAGATTAGTAGAGCATACTATGTAGATAATTTCTCTAACTGTTTAACATATTGTCTTTTCATAAAACTTGGCATCCTTCAGGAAAAAAAACATCTATTTTACATTTAACTTGTCATTGTAATTACTCATAAGAGCATTTTAAGTATGTTTCATTCAATTCCTGTTTCTTCACACATATGTGTTCAAGTATACATCAATTTTAGATCAATGGAAATGCAATAAGTGACACCTATCCATATGATCTAGGCCCCAGCTAGTGCAGCTGAACTGACCCAGCGGGAGAAGTAAGCTACACCAGGAAGAGGGCTGGCACTACCTATTCTCTCCATCCCTCCTCCAGCCCAATTAAGCAAGGAGAAAAACAGGGACAAAATTGTGACTGAGCCACTATTCAGAATCTACTCTGCTCACTCCCCATTATTCAGGGAAGATTGTAGTCTTAGTGAGCTATGTCTTTGAATTTGCAGACTTTCCACTACTAAAACATACCTGATTAGATAACCTTCTGGCATTTGTGTGCAACACAGGCAAGAGACTGACCCACTCAGGTACAGCAGTCCACCCACGCTGATCACAATGCAGGATGTGGGAGCCTAAGGGGCTTGTCTAAATGGGGAGTTGGTTTGCAGCAGGATAGGATGTAACATTTACAGCACACTAGCCTGCCTCACCTAAAAGGTCTCATCCTGCTACCGCATACTGGAAGTTCCATAGTGCCCTTTGATCTACTGCGGTTTGAACAGCAGTCGAGCAAAGCTCACTATGAAACTTTTAGTGCATGGCAGCATGGTCCACAAAAACATGTATGGGGTAGATTTACATCACCACTTGCTGCTCACTAGCTCTCAATTTAGCCAAGCCCCAATTCTTGACACTGCTGTCATGCAGCATTCCACTATGATACTTCATTGTACCATAAAGTAGAGCAACTTTAAATGCTGAGGTTTCTTTTAATCAACATTATACAGTGTCTGGGCTCACGGGGTCCTGCATTTCTTGAATATCCAGCATTTCTATTGGCTTTAGGGATACAATGCTACCACATTGCTTATTTCCTAATGGAATTTAGGCCTAGAACTGACAAACACTTAAAACATTCTTAACTTTACACAAGAATAATCCACTGAACTCTTTGTAACTACTCATATGGCATGTATAATGTTAAACATATCTAAGTGTTTGCAGAATCTGGACCTTAATTATTACACTATTATTAATAAAAGTGATACAGTTTGCATTTAAAAACAAGTAAAATACGTCTTGGATTTTTTTTAATAGTGGGAAAAGTGAGCACAAGAGAGGTTATAAATCATAAGGACACACTCAAGAATCACATCATTAAAAACTCTGTGTAACATGAGCCACAAGGGAAAATATGAGATAATATAATATTAAGTCAAACAGCAATACTTCATAATGACTACAACCCAAACTACCAGCAAAGTTCATCTATAATTTAATGACAAAGATAGCCCTATATTTCATTGGGCTAGATTAGCATATCTTAATAGATTTATGTACAGTGCCTTGAGCCAACACAGAAACATTTGGAAGATGAAACTGAAGAAAACAATCTCAACGTTTCCATGTGTACCTTTAGTAATTGCTACAAATATCTGTGTTAAGACATTAACCCCAAATAGTGTTCAGCAGCTGCTCAACTACCAACTGAGAATCTCCACAGGACCTGAGTGAATACTAGGAAAGAGAGAGCGCGCAAAATAACCAGCCAGTCCACAAATGGACTCAATCTATTGCTTAGGGAAGGGGTGGGGAACCTTTTTTCTATCTTGGGCCCTTGACCCGCAATAAACATCAATCGTGGACCACACACAAGTAAAAAGCAACTTAATTTAGGGTGGGGTTTTTTTTTTTTTTTTTTATATATATATATGAGAGAGAAATATAAAACATTCCACTCACCTGCCTGGAGGTTCACGGAAGTTCGGGGCTTCCCCCCGCAGCAGGGCGAGCTGGCACTTGTGGCTCCAGCCCTGTGGGGTGGCGCCGAGGCTTGGGGCTTCCCGCCCATGGTGAGGCAAGCCAGCGCTTGCGGCTCCAGCCTGGGGTGGGGGCACCAAGACTTGCTGTGGGCCAGATGAAACGAAGCAATGGGATGGATCCAGCCCATGTGCCATAGGTTCCCCAGCCCTGGCTTAGGGAGACCACCCAGCCATCAACCCAGGTAGAACATGTGTTGCACTCAACAGCAAGCACTGCTCCAGGTGTATGCTGCTGTTGATTAATGCACCAGCAAAGAGAACTTGCGAATCTGTACTCCTGGCCTGCCTGGACGACTGCTTTCATCAGTATGTTTCTTACAGCAGAGGACACATCAGTGTTAGCTCTGCTTTTCTATGCCCCCATGGGAAGGATTTGCCCCCCAGTTTGTAGATACTGAAAGCCATCCCCCATGGCAAGATGCTGCTCCTTTGGTTCCTGCAGCCTATAGCCCAATCACACCCAACTGATTCTCCTGCTTTAAACATATGAACTCACTAGCAATCCTGTGCAATTTACACATCTTGTCTTAAGTGTTACCCTCAGGTGGGCAGCATCACACTAAATCATCGGCACACTTCATGAAGCAAGAGCCTCTGGTTTGCCTATTTCAAATGGGGAAATACCTGAAGAAAATAATAAGAAAACAGAAATGATACCATCATCCAGACAGGCAGAGGAAAAATACATTGGACTTTGGCATCACTTGTATAGCTTGTCATAGCAATAAAGTGTTATTGAATGGCCCTGAAATTGTGATAGAGTCCTTCAGGACTACTTACATCAACTGCAGCTGTTGGGAAGAGAGCCCTTTCATTTATACTGAGGCTGAGTTTAGCTTTGCCTGGGGGTTTGTATAGCTGTAGAGAGTCTGGGCTAGAGTTTGCTTCTAGGGACCCTGCTGCTCTCTGTTTAATAAGTGGGTGGAAGAGCAGACCATGGGGGTTTCTGGTGAACGGTGGCATGTCTGAAATACCCTCCTGCTGATATAGGCTGATTCAGGGTAGCTGCTTCTGATGAGCTCCTTATAAACAGGTCAGAATTATTGCTCTAGGCTTGTACTCACCTGTGGGGAGGTCCCCCTGGGAGAAAAATATAGCTCCTACAGCAGCTGCACCATACCTGCAGCTGTGAGTTCACTAAGAGGGAGGAAGTTGCCTGCTCAGCCCTTATATGGGGCCTAGAATCACCCCTCAGAGCAATGAAGCTATAACTAAGGTCATGGGACATTGTAGGTGAGCAGGTGCAGTTACACTGATGCTGGAGAAGAATGAGCATCTAAGAGGAAGCAGCGTTCCCAGCTACTGTCTCTAGCACTAGGATTATCACAGACAACAATAGTAAATGTTTGTGCGAGTCTTTATTTATTGCTTTAATTCCTGTTCCTTTGTTCATACCAATAAATCATTCTGCACTGAAGAGGTTGAGTTTGAGACTCTGCTCCTCCTCTACCATTTGGAACATCTCCATGGCCACAATTTCCATATTCAGAGCCCAGATGAAGGCTTGGCTGCTAAATCCCTGTTTCTAACCAGTGCTTCCTTAAACATCTGTTCCCAAAAAGTGTGCTCCTCAATGCTCCATTGCAACTGATAATTCCAGGTCCCAATTTCCCCCTCCCCGCTGTAACTACTATTTTTCCTTCCACTAGATATACATTTTGGGTAACATGTTGGACACACCTGTGGCTGTGTCTTCACTGCAGGATCACCCTGGGGTCTTACCTGGGGTTCAGCCTATGCCCTCCTATTGTCCTCACCCAAACCCTTTATGCCTGAGTTTATATGTGGCTTTGATTCCGGGATTGCTTGCCTGGCTGGAGCTATAGGTTAGGTGACATAGGAGCCTAAATCCCATTTTCAGAAGCACTTAGATGCAATGTTACCTGCCAAAGGGAGCAAGAAGACTTGCACCGAAGATTAAATCAATGGTAAAGCTCCCACTGATTTCAGTGGGGTCAGGATTTCACCCAAAGTCAAACACAGGATATGCCATACTGGATAAGATCACTGGTATAGTAAGCCTGGCTTCCTGTTTCCGGCATTGGCCTATACCTCCACCCTCCGATGATGGCAAGGGAAGAAGGACTTTTGCTCATCTTGAATATAGCCTATGCAAGGTTGTTCATGAATGAAAGAAATTCCTTCCTGTTCCCCACAGCGATCAGTTTATGACCAGGAGCATGAGATTTAATTACGCTTACTACTGTAGCTTGCACTGCTACAAAAAGGTTTTGGTGGTCAAGAAATTACCCATTGGTTTGTCAATCCTGACATAGCATCTAACTCAATGACCCCCCTGCAGCGTGAATTCCACAGACGCAGAACCCAAATGCCAGCCCTTGAAACTGACACGTACGTCCCCACGTACGTAAAACAGAAATGCACCAGTTACTCGCACAGGAGAATGGAAAAGCCAGTTTATCTAAATTATGTAAACCAAACGTTGAGAGAAGGTTTAAAGCCGCAGCAGTTATTTTTAACAAGTAAAATATAAACTGCAACACAGCTTTAAAATCTGCCTTTGAATTAGCTGCCTTCGTACGATAAGCAGCCAAACTATTTTAAGAGCTGATCCTGAGAAGGAGCTGAGTGTCTGCTGCTCCCATTGAACGCAGCAGAGTTGTGGGTGCTCAGTTCCTCTCAGGATTAGGCCCTGTAAGCCTCGGCCTCCTAATTCTCTGGTGTGCTCTTATTATTCTACATGAGAGAGACTTGAATCATTGTGGAAGAGCTGAATGTGAAGTTAATTTGTATTTAACTTCTGCTCACTAAGAGGGGGATGATTGCCTTTACTGCCATTTTATCTCACTTATTTGCATTAGAGATGAGTTGGAACCTGAACACAGGAGCAATACCCACTGATCTTTGAGGACCTTTTACCTCTGTTTATAGCTGTTACTAAGGTATCCCTATAGCATTGGACAAGTCAGTAAAAAGGGAGATAAAGGTTCTATCCACTGGATCACATCTGTCTTAAGATTTAGAGACCTCAATTCTATTCCTAGCTCTGGCCCTAGCCTAAAAGATGGCCTTGAATAAGCCTTTTTGCCTCAATTTCCCCTCTGTAACACACAAGATGAATGACACCTCCTTTGTAAAATACTTTGGGATTGATAGAGGAAAATTACGTAAAAACTAGATATTGTTTACAGCCCAGGAAAGAAGGTGGCTGTAGCAGCCTTAACACTGTTTTATTGTTAGGCTAGAGAGGGCAGGCAAAAGCTAGTTCCCTCACTATTCCATGTTTCTAGAACTTGACAAGGCACAGATGAATGCTTGTGAACAGTGCTGAATGAAATAGGTGAAAAAACAAACATCCAGAAACTTTGGGTTACATTTCTTAGTTCATTTTTACAAGGATTTTTTCTTTTCTTTTAACCCCTGGAATGTTGACCTTTGCAAAACGTGGAGGGACTGGATTATTCACAGCTGAGTTGGTGAAATCTCAAAAGCCCTTTTTTCATGTGTGCAAAAAATTCACCTTGGGCACAGGAGGAGGAGGATGACAACCATGGTGTAGTCTTCCCACCTACACCAAAGCCGGGTAATCTTCTAGTGAAGTAAGTACAGGGCTGGGAGATTGTGAGTTCAGCCCTACCACTGACTAACCTTAATGTCTTGCACCTTAGAAAAACACTCTTAGCAGGTGTCATTATCTTCATTTAACAGTGGGGAAAAAGAGACTAAGAGAAGGTAAGTGACTTACCAAATGTCACAAAGAAATTCAGTGGCTCAGCTTGTAAGGAAGGACTGTATTCTGGATATTCTTAAATTGGACACAGCTAAAAATTAAGGGGCCAAAGTCCTCCCTGGTTTAACTCCATCAGATCTACACCAAACAGGAATTTGGCCCAAGATATCTAATATGCAGCAAATCAAGTGATATGATTTAGCATAGAAGGACTACGGGCCAGATTTACAAACGCTTACTATCAGATGCTGTACTTGCTACTGTGAGTAGTCCCATTAGGAATGATCTTGTAAACACTTATGACTAACTTTACTAACATGAGTTAGCCCCATTGTCCACCCTTTGATTACAAGGTCACATGTTTATTTTCAGGGACTACTCCTGGTAGTAAACACTACTCCTAGTAGTAAGTAGTTGTAGGATCAGGTTCTATGAAAGTAAGCCCTTACTGCAACACACCTTTTGTTTCTTGAATTGGATAGTTGTGGTCCCTAGCCAGATTGAAAGGAAAAACATGTAGACAGCACCACTGGATGCTAAACTGTTATTACATAGGGTCTGATTTTCAGAGGTATTGAGAACCCACAGCTGCCACTTAAGTCAAGGGTCCTGCAAATCAGAACCTTGGTGTGCCCAAACTTGAACACAGCTTGAAATTCCTTATCTAGCAACACATGGGGTGACTGTAACTTTTCTCCTTAAGGTCTGACTCCTGGTCCTACTGAAGGCAATGATCAAACTCCCATTTGATTTCAGTCGATGCAAGCTCAACCCAGAGAACTAAAGTGTACTGCTTGAGCCCTGGCACACATTTAAATTAATTAAAGTCTCTGGATTGAGTTTCTTTTAAGGCAGAAACCCTTTCTATAGTTTCCATTTCTGGCTGGCACAGACAGTCACGGCATTACCTCCCTCGTGGTTCTCCCACTTGGGTTAGGCGTTTAGTCACAGTTCTCACTACCAGCCCCTGGCACATTTTCTTGCACACCACGGCTTGCTCCGCTCAAGCCAGCCTCGTGGTTTCATGTGATCGCGTAGGCCCAGTTCCGATGCTACACATTGAGAAAGGGGAAGTCTCCATTTCACCTGCCCCTATGCTGTAGATGAAACGCCTCATGCTCACCACCTTTTACACACCCCTCCGCCTTCAATGCTGGTCCTGCTGCAGCCCGTTCCGCGCCCTAGCGCCTGAGCACCTGCAGGGGGCGCCAGAGAGCTTCCTTGCGGCGGCGGTAGCCGGCAGGAGCAGGCGGCCGCGGGGAGCGGGTCCTGCCTGGGGCGGTGTGAAGTCTCCGCATTCTGCGGCAGAGGGACTAGGCGGGGGAGCAAGGAGACTACGGGCAACCCACCATGGCTGAGGTCGGCTCCCTTCTCTGATCACCCGGCTAGGTGAGCTGGCCGGCAGCAAAGACCAGGGCTGAATCCCCGTCCTCCCTCGCGCGGCTGCACTGGGGCGGAGAGGTGAGTTTGATGCATCTGGCTGAGTAGGGCTAGCGCGCACATAGCCAGGGGCTGCTGCAGCAAGAGAGGAACCCTGGCAAAGCCAGCCGCTGTCTTTGCGCTTTGCCAAGAGCAACAAACAAGCTGCCTAATTGTTACCGGTTTATCTCTACGGCGAGTCCCCACATCGGGCAGAGCTAGAAGAGGATGGGCTTCCTGGGATCCTCTCCGGAATCTGCATGGGAAGGTATTAGGGGAGACACCTCCACTTCTGGGGTTCCCTCCTGGCTGCTAATTTTAACAAGAGTAGCGAGGTGGCGAGCACATTGCGAGCGTGTCTATCTGCCCGGCAGTGGGGGAGGATTCCTTCAGCCCTTTCATTAGGAAAGCAAAATATTACCTGTTGCACTGTATTATTTAATCAGTGACAGCAGTGGGCTTGGAGCAGCGATCTGTAATTATTTCAGGGACTGTCCTGATGTGCTCATCACATATGGAAAGCCAAACATTTGCAAGCTGAAGGTCAGAAAACTAGAGAGAACCAAAGTATCCCTTAGATCACACTGTAGATCGATATGCTTCTCAGCTCTTTTGCTGTGATGACACTGAGGCAGAGACCTACAGAAAATCGGAAGAGAAATTAATGTGTAGACTAGTATTTGTTTATCAAAGAGGGGATGGCAGTTGTGTGGTTGACTTAAACCAAATATACCTTTTTTATTTTAATGCATGAGCCTGATTGAGAAGGAAATCTTTGCTCATAGTTTTTTAAAGACATTCTTGGTGACAAACCAGCATTCATACTTTTTTCAATGACATTTGAGTATGAAAATGAATATTGGATTTCTTTTGGAGCTAGAGTACACCCAGTAGTATGTCAATCTTTACTTAAAGAGAGTTTGTTTTATAGCAACACGTTGTCTTGTTTTCTCTCTTTTGCTGATATAGAAATATGGGGTTCAGAGTCTCAACTCAGTTGCTGTAGTGTAAATAAGGAACAAATCAAACTGTTGGAGTTACTCCAGATATAGACCAGATTGGCATCTAGCCCATGTGTTTTAGAGGAAGGTAGCATGTAAATATAGAAAAGGGACACTTGCAACCCTCTAATTTACAGTGTGCATTTATAGTCATCTAGAAATAAGCGTCCATCTCTTTAAACAGTAAGGGTCAGATTCTCAGTGTAAATTGACATAGCTCCATTGACTTCAGAACTACTCTAGTTCACACCAGGTGAGAATCTGGCCCAAGCTGCAAGGCGGTTTTTAGGGTTGTCAGCAGTTATGTGTATTAGAAACCCCAAGAGCCATTAAAACTAGGGATTATATAGTACAGATTGATTTAAGTACTTTCTTCTGCCAGCATACTATAGCATTTTTCATTTCCTATCTAAAGCTGAAAGTGAGAGGAATGTATTGGCCGCATCACATTTATGTCTTTCTTCCATGAGCAGAACTAGAGTAAGAAAAACAAGTTTTGCTACAGATGATTTTACATGACTTGCTTTTGACAAAGCACACAAGTGTGACTTTATTAGGTTAGAAATTGGAAGGCAAATATATGCATTTTTTGGAGTTAAATTCCTGTCTCTCTGTTGGTAGATGAAACAATTCATAAAAGATGTTGCCTTTCTAAATGCTTGTACAGGATGAATATGATTTGCTGTTTACTCCTCTGCAAAATAAATCAGAAAAATGAGATTTCAAAAATATATTCAGATCCTTCTCTAAATAAAGTACATTGGACAAGATTTGTGCAACATATTGTATTCTGAGAAAATGTAATAAAACATTATTTTATTTCTCAAAGGTGCTTGAAACATGTTATTGCTTTAGTGTGGGTAATGCTAATGTAGCAATTAATATATGTGATATTTATGATTAAAATAATCTTACGTCTTTCTATAGAAATATTGGCAAACCTTTCTAACAAACAGATTGGTATTTTTTTGTGAAACATGCTGTGTAGAGAAGTAAAATTATACTAAGGTGTAATTGGTGAGATGAATTACCCACACTAAATGGTAGTATTGGTACAATACTAATCATCTATAGTGCCTTCATCCATAAATCTCAAAGCACTTTACAGAGGAAAGTAAATGTAGTTATCCTTAAATTCACAGATGGGAAAATTGAGGCACAGAGAGAGGTGACATTACACGCTGAAGATCATACAGGAGGGCAATAGAGGTAGTAGGAACATTCTTATATAAAGAGAAACATCAGTGTCCCTTTCTAGCCCTGTGCTTTTCTGAATATTTACATCTGAGCTGAGTCATCTTACACAAAGAACATCAAGGAATTTTGTGTAAAGATTTTGTTTACTGGAATGGGCAAGGTGCAAATATTTAGAACCGTTGAAGACTTTTAAGTAACTGCTGCTGAGTAATTGGGGTTTTGAAATAATTGAGGGTTTGGGAAAGGGAAGAGAGTTCAACTATCTGCAAATAGATTAATGAATACTTATGGTTTTTAAATGTATTCTGTAAAATAAAATTCATTAAAGTTAGTTTGGCCAAAAGTAGTAACTTAATATAAGCTATCCCAGCTGGCTTTAAAAAAAAGTAATAGGGAACCTTATATGGCATTATGAGCTGAGCGCTGAAGATTATTGAATAAGAACCTTTGTTCAACAAAGTGTCACAGGGGCATGTCTCAACAGCTGAGCTAGAAAACTAAATGTTATATATATTCTACACGAATGGTGACAAACACCAAAGGTTTCAGTATTGTTACCTCCGTGTTTGAGGACATTAGCATATGGTTTAAATAAAGAAATATTTAGGAAGAGTCTGATTTCTGCCTACTCACTATATTACACCACTTTAAGGTTCCGTGCAGAAGTCACAATGACGTGGTGAAGCTGAAGACGGGACCTGGGAACCTTCCGTCTGCTCAATTTTGGGTAATCCAGCGAATTCTCCAGCGTTCCATTTTCCCACCATGGCTAAAAGTGCAGAAGTGAAGCTGGCGATCTTTGGTCGAGCCGGTGTGGGGAAGTCAGGTATATTTGTTGTCTGTTTTTCTTCTGTCTTTGATCAGGTGGCTTTTTCCTCACTCTGTCCAGTGTTCTTTTGTGTACGCAAAAAACAGCTGGGACTTCCTCTGATTTTATGTATACCAGTGTGAATCATGCAGAGCATCAGAGAAGCCAGTGGGGTGATATGGGTGTAAAGCTGGTGTCAGAGAGATCAGCATCAGGCCCCTAATTTTTAATTTAGCTTTCCAAACTATTTTTCATGCTCTAGGCTCTGCAAATAAAAGGAATAGTATAACAATGGAAGTGGGATCAGGCTTACTGTTTGAAGTCAATGCCAAGACTCCTATTGATTTCTGTGGAGATAGAGATGGACTAGCATTGTTTAATTTGTCCCTACATAGCTTGCTCAGATTACGACATGTTGATTATTATTTTTTAATTCCCTACACAAAAGGAGGTCAGAGCCCAGGTAGAATAATGCACTTGTCCTGAGCAGTATTGAGTGCTGCAGTGCCTATTGATTCCAGTGGGGATTTCTGGTGCTCAGCAACTCACAGGATCAGACCCTAGGAAAGTGCACTGGAAGCGATGTGGAGCTAACAACCAGTTGTGTGATATCACAGCAGTTTTCACAGGATTCTAAAGAGAAGTGGAAGGACCAAACCAGATCAGGGTGACTTTTTGGATGACCCAGATTTGCCCTGTTTTGAGGAGGATAAAGCAACAACTGACTTTATTCACAACATCCCTATTTTAGCCTCCTGCAGGGTGGAGAGGAAACAGCTGGCGTCTGTTTTACATAGAATATCCCTCCTTGTTGCTTCCACTTAAAATTAGATTTGAATGAGCAAGTTAAAAAAAATGTAGGCTCAGAGGAGTTACAGAACTCCCACCCACTTCAGCACCCAGGGAACAACTGAGCCCTTTAGCGAGCTGCTGGCCAAATTCACCTGCCAACTCCATTGGTGTGCCCAGTGGAACAAACCCCCGTCAGCAAGTGACAATCTCAGTAGAAAACAAAAGTTTACACACACACGCACACGCACACACACACGCACAAAACCCTTTTCTACCGATCTATTCATTCCAGGCTCGATCATCTCAATATTGTCTGGGATTTTGACATCAGAAGGTTTGCATGAGATGCACCATTTGTACTTAGAGCAGTACAATGGTGCATTTATAGAAACAAGTACTGACTGGTAAGTGATATGAGGTGCACAAGTTACCTTGAATAGCGCTGTAGTCTTGCATTTACTTGACAACTTTAGGGCTACCTTAATATACACTTCAGACAATAGGACCAGAAGGCAAGGCATCTCTTAGCCTAATTTACCTCCTGTGACAGTTTGGGACCTTGCAAAATATAAGGCTGGTCTCCACAGGTACCATGTATTATAGCTGTTTGTTTGAAGTGTGAGCAACATGAAGTTACAGTGTGTGCTTTTAAGAACATAGGGCTAGATACTCAGCTGTTGAAAAATCAGTGCAGTTCCGTGGAGGTATATTTTAGTTTACAGCAACTGAGGATCAGGCCCATAAACATTATTATTGTTTAGTTAATTTGGACCCAAGTGTGTTTATTCAGAAAATACTGTACCAGGAAAATATCTGTGAAATAGCTCACTTCCATCAGCCTACAAAGGAAGATTGTACATGGGACAGAGGACATTATAGCGATCATATCACAAAGACAACACAAATTTAATCGTATCTACTTACATAACGTATTTAAAAGGGGGCTCTTAAGATTAAAAACAAAGATTTAAATTGCCTTATCTGTGTTATAATGCCACAGACTGTTAACTGGAAGTGCTGTAATAATCTGCCTTTACTTTCTACCATTTATCCTATTTAAGTTTTGCAAGTCAGTTTGGACAGTGCAATAAGGCCAGTTAGTTTCACTTTTTGTTTGTAGTCAAACTCTGTTTATGGTTGTGGTTGCCTAGCACAATGCTTTGGTTGGATTCAGAATAATGAAGGAGAATCTCCCTCCCAAGTGTCCCCTCTCCCAAAAAGCTTTTTCAGCAAAATTAACCCCTCCCCCCTCCACACACAATATATATTTCTCTTCATATGAGGTTTCGTAACTTTTATTTTTAAAAAAGAGACTTTAAAAGTTCAGTCAAAAGTAATCAGCAGTGTCCTTCGTAAGAACATCTAGCATCTGAGCGGTACAGTTTTCACATTTGGTCTTCCCTTTATGGCCTTCACTACACTAAGGTTTTCTGGCAATTATTCCCCACTGTGCTAATATCAGGACAGCATCACTGGTGGTAGCAATACTGAGACTGTTATTGTGGATCAACTATGAGCAGGATGAGAGACAAAATAGTCCCCAGAGAGCAAACTACAGTGGACAGAAAGGCCCAGTGTTAGGATGTAATAGATGCTGCCTTCTAAGTGGCTTTTTTGTGAAAGAGATGTAGATTCTTGAGCGTGTCCATATAATTTTCCATTAAGATATGTGTCCAGTTTATGATATGTAGTGTGTGAAATCCTGGTTTCTCTGAATGTACAGTACTAGACTTGACTAAGGTAGACAGCTGGAAGTTAAGCCAAGTTCTAAAAGCCAGAACATGACTCAAGACACTGGAGTGGACTAGATGTATATGAAGAAGGAAATACATGTGGCAATAAATAAGACTGTTTTGATTACCAGAGAGTCATTCCAAAATAAGGTCACTGGCTTTCTCTCTTTTTTGGCTCATCCTCATTTAACGAGACAGGGCAAGACATTAGATTCTAGTCTGTCTTAAGCCTTTATTGGCTTCCCTCCCTAAAAGCAGAACATTTGTGAAGTTACAGAAGCATATTGTAATGTCCTGGAAAGATTCCCCTCCCAATTCTTGATCAGGGTTTGGGAATGATTGAAGCTGAGGTAGCCATAAAGAATTTTTTGCAGAAGAAACAAAGTGTGCTGGGACAGGATGCTTTGGGAATTTTAGGCTTCCATCCAGGGCCGGCTCCAGGCACCAGCGAAGGAAGCAGGTGCTTGGGGCGGCCAATGTAAAGGGGCGGCATGTCCAGGTCTTCGACGGCAATTTGGCGGCGGGTCCCTCGGTCCCTCTCTTCCTCTTTGAGCTGCTGCCGAAGAGGAAGAGAGGGAGCGAAGGACCCGCCGCCGAATTGCCGCCGAAGAATGAAGCGGCGCAATTGAGCTGCTGCCAAAGTGCCACCGATCAGCTTTGTCTTTTTTTTTTCTACTTGGGGTGGCAAAAAAGCTGGAGCTGGCCCTGCTTCCATCATGCAACAGTGAAACCAATGGGAGTTTTACCACTGATGTTACTGGCAGTAAGATCAGGGCTTTACTCTGATCTACGTAGTAGTCCACTTAATAGGATGTGTTCAGTAAGACTTCCTATTCTTTCCTTCAGTATATTAATTCAAGGCTCTCAGAAAGGTGGGATGGAGCATGAGTGATGAAGTCTCAAAGAGCTAAAGCCAGACAAACTTCTACACTTGCTGCTAATTGTCAGGTTTCCTTGCCCTTAGGTTTTCTAGGCTAGAGGTATTTTTGTTTGTTTTTTGTTTTTTAAATGGTTACATAAAATCTGTTCTCAGACATAGCCACAATTTACTTATCATCCTACCAGATTAAGGGCAGTAGATTTCATTGCTAATCTACCTCACCTATTTTATTTTCCTCTCTAGATGTAAACCCTTCAAAGATAGAGGACCAAATCTACTCGCACAGGTGTAAATCAAGAATACTTCCACTGAAGCTAAGAAGGTTACTTCAGAATTACACTGAGCAATAAATGAGCATTCGGTACACAGTCTCTCTGTCTTGTGCAAGTTAAACCAGTGGAAGTGTTCCAATGCACGAACACACCAGGAGCTGCATTCTCCATTTTGCTAAGGCCAGTTTGCACTGCATAAACAATGCAAAGTGGCCTTAAACTGGCTGCGGATAATGGATAGAGAATTCCTTCTGAGCAGCAGAACTGTTTGCTGTCTCCTGTGTCAGCCACACACCACCCCTACTTAAGGGGAAGAAAGGCAGTGGCATTTCAAAGGCAGGGAAGGGGCATGGCAGAGCTCTACTCTACCCAGTCCTCCACTGGCATAAGTTAGGGTGCACTTGCCCTGGAGCCAGGCAGCCCTGAATGAGAATGGCCACCAGCTCTCTGTGTCCTCCCCTCTCCACAATGTCTTGGATGGAATGGAGAACTAAAGCTCACAGTAGTTTACATTAGGGCTGTCAAGTGATTAAAAAATTAATCATGATTAATCGTGCTGTTAAACAATAATACTATTTATATAAATATTGTTGGATGTTTTCCACATTTTCAAATATATTGGTTGGTTTCAATTACAACAAAAAATATAAAGTGTACGGTGCTCACTTTATATTTATTTTTATTATAAATATTTGCACTGTAAAAATAAAAGAAATAATACTTTTAAATTCACTTTCTACAAGTACTGTAGTGCAATCTCTTTATCATGAAATTTGAATTTACAAGTGTAGAATTATGTACAAAAAATAGCTGCATTCAAAAATAAAACAATGTAAAACTTTAGAACCTACAAGTCCACTCAGTCCTACTTCTTGTTCAGCCAATTGCTAAGAGAAACAAGTTTGGTTACAATTTGCAGGAGATAATTCTGCCTTCTTCTTGTTTACAATGTCACCTGAGAGTGAGAACAGGCATTCACATGGCAGTGTTGTAGCCGGCATTGCAAGATATTTACAAACCAAATCTGCTAAAGATTCATATGTCCCTTCATGTTTCAGCCACCATTCCAGAGAACATGCTGATGTTGGGTTCTGCTCAATAATGATCCAAAGCAGTGCAGACTGAAGCATGTTCATTTTCATCATCTGAGTCAGATGCCACCAGCAGAAGGTTGATTTTCTTTTTTGGTGGTTCGGGTTCTGTAGTTTCTGCATCAGAGTGTTGCTCTTTTAAGACTTCTGAAAGCATGCTCCATACCCAATTGCTCTCAGATTTTAGAAGGCACTTCAGATTCTTACATCGAGTGCTGTAGCTATCTTTAGAAATCTCACATTGGTACCTTCTTTGTTTTTTGTCAAATCTGTTGTGAAAGTGTTCTTAAACCGAACAACATGTGCTGGGTCATCATCTGAGACTGATATGACATGAAATATATGGCAGAATGTGGGTAAAACAGAGCCGAAGACATACAGTTCTCTCCCAAGGAGTTCAGTTACAAATTTAATTAACAAATTTTTTTTTTTAACAAAGCATCATCAGCATGGAAGCATGTCCTCTGGAATGGTGGCCAAAGCATGATGGGGCATACGAATGTTTAGCAGATCTTGCAATGCTGGCTACAAAAGTGCCATGCGAACATATGTTCTCACTTTTTGGTGACACTGTAAATAAGAAGCAGGCAGCAGTATCTCCAATAAATGTAAACAAACTTGTTTGTCTTAGCAATTGGCTGAACAAGAAGAAGGACTGAGTGGACTTATAGGGTCTAAAGTTTTACATTGTTTTGTTTTTGAGTGCAGTTATGTAACAAAAAAAATCTATATTTGTAAGTTGCACTTTCATGATAAAGAGATTACACTACAGTACTTCTATGAGGTGAATTGAAAAAAATACTATTTCTTTTATCATTTTTACAGCACAAATATTTGTAATAAATAACAAAGTGAGCACTGTACACTTTATATTACATGTTGTAATTGAAATCAATATATTTGAAAATGTAGAAAAACATACAAAATATTTAATAAATTTCAATGGGTATTTTATTGTTTAACAGTATGATTAATTGCGATTAATTTTTTTGAGTTAATCACATGAGTTAACTGCAATTAATTGACAGCCCTAGTTTACACACTGCTGTTCTAATCACTGTTCAGTTTGATTTTACACCTTCATTCCTATTCCAAAGAGAGCTGGGATTTCATAATGCAAGTGGCTATTTTAAAACTGTGATATTAACAGCCATTAAAGAAAGTCACAAAGGTCTGATCCCCCAATGGTTGCAACGAAGGTCTGCAATACATGCATGGGTGGGAGGGGGAAAAGAAAGGCTGGAGAGGAATGACCTGTACGGAAGGCGAAGAGCATGAATGTGTGTGTGTGAGAGAGAAAAAAGAATGGATGGAAGCATTGAAATGGTTGAAGTCTTTTCCAGCTCCCAATTTAATTGGCCTTTAAATACAAAGTTCAAAATACAGTATCTATGCCTAGGAGACTTTTTTTATTTTGACCTTGGAATGATTAGTGTCCAGCTAAGGCAGGGGTTGGCAACCTACGGCACGCGTGCCAAAGGTGGCACACAAGCTGATTTTGATGGCACGTGGGGTGGGCTGAGCCACTGAGCCCGCCGCCGCTCTGGGGTTCCCGCTGCTGGCCCCTTGCCAGCCGGGGTCCCACTCAGCACCCGCTGCTGGCCTGGGGGAAGGAACTCCAGGCTGGCAGCGGGCTGAGACCCCAGCTGTCAAGGAGCTGGTGGTGGAAACTCCAGAGCAGCAGTGGGCTGAACAGCTCAGCCCGCCACCGCTCTAGGGTTCCCGCTGCTGGCCCCTTGCCAGCTGGGGTCCCCCCCACCACAGCCCCACTCAGCACCCGCTGCTGGCCTGGGGGAAGGAACCCCAGGCTGGCAGCGGGCTGAGACCCCAGCTGGCAAGGAGCCGGTGGTGGAAACCCCAGAGCGGCGGCGGGCTGAGCTGGTTCTGGCTGCTGGCCCCTTGCCAGCCGGGGTCCCCGCCACAGCCCCACTCACCTTGCTTCCAGTTGGAGTTCCAGCGCAGGCCCCCGGCCAGACAGGGTCCAGGCTTCTTGCCCTGCTCAGCCCTGCCAGCCGCCAGCTCCACTCACCTCAGCTGCCGATCTGGGGTTCCAGCCGCTGACCTCCTGCCAGCCGGTTAACAACTTATAACTCAGAAGCCTGTGTGCAGCTTAAACTATCTAAATAGGTGCCATTCCAGACATTGGAAAACTCAGCAAGGAAAAGCAAGGGCAAGGATCACACTAAACTAATAAGATCTGCATTTTAATTTAATTTTAAATAAAGGTTCTGAAACATTTTGAAAAACCTTATTTACTTTACATATAACAGTAGTTTGGTTATATAGAGACTTATAAAGAGACCTTCTAAAAACGTTCAAATGTATTACTGGCACGCGAAGCCTTAAATTAGAGTGTATACATGAAGACTCGGCACACCGCTGCTGAAAGGTTGCCGACCCCTGAGCTAAGGTATGTGCTAGCTTAGCTTCCAAAAGCCTGTATAGCTTTTACTTTGTATGGCCCCATCTCAGTGCGGCAGATTGCAGGGTTTTGCACTGGAAAATAGAGCACTTCTAGGTCACTAGGATGAAGAGTTATTTCAGCTGCCGCATACTGGCAAGTGACTCTCATCAGTTTCAAGCCAGGATGGAAGAACCTGCCTGAGAGAAAGGTAGTTAGGAATACAGAAGCCCTGCAGAGAAAATGCTAGGAATAGCCATGCTCAGGCGAAAAGCCTAGACAAAGGTTTTGGTATTTTGTTGTGGCTATTTAAGTGAACAGCAAAGGCAAACCCCTGGAAAGGCCATGATTCAGCAAAGGCTTATGCACATGGTTAGCTTTGCACACTGTGACTGGAAGGGCATAAAGTTAAGCACATGCATAAGTTTGGACCATATCCAGCATCTGCTTATGCTGTGTTTGGAGCAGTGTCAGAACTGCACTTGTGCATGGGGCCCTATGCTACATTGACCCTACTGACTGCAGCGTGCAGATCCAGGTCAGCATATGGCCCTTGTTCAGTGATCACTTTGTTGCAAGAGATCTGCTTTATTCTGGGTTCAATTTCAATGGGCTGTATCTAACCGGAGCTTCACAGTGCCCCATTCAGACTAGGTTTGGGAAGGTCATCCCTTAAAGGCATAGTCCCCAATACTACAACCATCACTACCAAAGCAAAGCTGTGTGAAAAATGAAATGGATGAATCTGGGCTTTATTCTGTGAGATGTGGCGGTGGTCTGAGGAGATCCTTTTGGGCTGTGTGATTTGTGCATGTTTTAAGTTTTATCAAAAGGGAGATATTTTTACATTTGCCAAAAAAACCTGAGTAAACAGAAATAATCTCTTCACTAGAGCTACTCAAAAACAAGAGGGCAGGCAGGGAATCCACTAAAGTTGTTTATTTGTGTGTGGGGAGGGGGAAAGGGGAGTTATGAAATTTTACAAGGTGCTGAACACACACAGCATCTGGTGGAATCACACTCTAACATCAGAAATGTCTTAAACCAATTCCCTTTTTGTGCCCAGTATGTAATTAAGTACAGAATAGAGACGCAAAACAGTGCAGTACAAATTTTTTTGTTTTGTTTGCATAGTAGTTTTCATCCAAGTTTATAGGATGAAATGTTTGTTATATAATTGGTTGGGAAATGGTGGGGCACACACAACATTTTCCCATTTATATTTTTGAAGTCTCAAATTTAAAAAAATTTCAGCCAGCTCTGGTTTGTTATGCTACAAAGTTCAACCTTCAAAACTGGATGGCAACAAGTTACTGAACTCAATACTAGAGTAATTGGGTGAAGTTCTAAATCGTGTGTTATACAGGATGTTGGACGACATGATCTAAACATCCCATCTGGTCCAAACATTTTTGAACCTATGGATGAAATAATAGCAGGGGAGGAAACCAAGTGGTTGAGGCAGGAGACAAAAATATATGTTCAGAGAAGATTTTAAATCTACAATAGGAAACTCTTGTAGATGATCCAGATAGAAAGAGTTCCAGAAGAGAGGGCTCTCAGACCAGTTGTGGCCAGATTCAGCAGAGAGAGGGGAAGTTGATGGTAGACATAGTTGCAACACCAGGGAAGGGTGTAGCGAGACAGTGTATGGAGGCAGGCTAGAATGAGTCCATAGAGAGTTGTAGACACAAGAAGGCAAGCTTTGAACTGAGTTCTACGCCCTCCCCACTCATTTTAGATTTTAACTCCACCTCCTTTTTTCCAAAGCTGCACACACAGTTACCAAAGCTGTCTCTTTAAAAGTGATTTTCAGCCTCACAATGCACATTCTTATGCGCCCACCCCCTTCTTTTACCATTTTTAGTTCAGTGTATTTACTAGGAAATGTTAAATTCTTCTTCAACAGCAATTACTCCTCTAGTTATCAGTTCTGTCAAGGGAAAAATCCTCATCACACAACAGCTTTAAAGTCAGGTTTTATACAGTTGACACGGCCAGGGAAAGTTACCATAACAGGTTACTTCAGAAGTCCAGAAAATGGGGTGGAATTTCATGGTGGTTCAGTGGGTCAATTGCTTTCATTACTTATCTAAAGACTTTCTTATTATAGTGCTTGTTACGGGATCAGCTGTATTCATTTTTCCTAACATGCACTGTATTTGTTTTTCCTAATGTGGTGCTGGTGAAATGTTATTATTTTTCCATATTAAACAACTCCTGCTTCTTCTGTCCTCTGGTTTGATGCCATGGATGAGAGGATGTGCTTATTGGAGGGTCTTGTGTACACATATTTAACTCTTGTGTATTACTAGGAATAGAATGGTACCCAGTGCAGGGAGAAGGGGACGGGAACAGGCCTCTGGCCATGCCCCCAGGCTACTCAAACATGTTCCTTTTTGATGTACGTAATGCTCTAACCTGTGATAGGACTCCTCTGCACCCTTCATCTGGGGTGCAGTTGATCCCTTTGCACCAATTAAGCCCCTCAAGTAGATCAGTTTCACTCATGAAAAGCATGTACAGGGATTCTGGCCACTCTTTATCCCCTGCTCACACTTGCTCGCGAGCAGCCAGTATCAGACCACGGAGGAGACAAAGCCTGTTTGCTTGTGAGTCTGTTTGACATTACATCCTCCTCCCGGCTAACACAAATCAAGGAGTAACTAATGCAGGAATGTACTAGCCTAAAACCAAAGATTGTTCATATAGTCTTATCCCTCTTCTCAGCTTCATCTTCTTTACTGTTCACTGGCATCTACTCTACCTGCATCTTCTCAGAGCAGCTGGTGACAGTTATCAGAATTAAGTCTTGTTCTGCCATTTTTGAAGTCTGTTTAGGTTGTGCTAAATATAACCGGCTGCTTGACCACTGGGGAAAGGATGCCAGACTCCAAGGTTTGTATATACTGCGCTGCTGTCTTAACATACACAAACAAACCACAGTGCTTGGCTTGGTGAGATGGGGACCTTGATTGTTTTTGGCCTCCAGGAATTACTGCAAAAGATAAGCAAAGCCTCCTCGTGGGGTGGTCAGAGGACTCACTTGCCCGGTTATCATAAAATAGTATACAGTATTTTACCACTAACTGCACAGTAACTACCTGAATGTATCATTCAATGCAGTGATGGCTCACAGAGGTGTAACCCCAGTATTTCTTTTGGGTAATTACAAATGCTGGCTTTAGGATTTGGGTATCCCACAGCGAGGTTAATCTCATTCCCTAATCCCACCCTGAGTGCTTGCAGTTCCTACCTTCCCCTTGTTTCCCCATGCCTATTCACATATGTGTCTCTCTGCCCCAGTTTTCCACCACTTCCCCCAACTGATCAGCTCCCATTTCTGGTCTTCCGCCTTCACTCACTAGCTCTGTAAGGCTCCACAGCCATCTGCTGAACCTCTTCCTTCATTCACAGCTGCCTCTCTAGCCTCCCCATTCAGATAAGAGAGCTGGCAGCTGGTGGTGTGGAATGGCACATAGCAGCTCATCACAAGACACTCATGCTGTCCTAGCAACTATGATCCAGATTTGGATTTGTGGGTGCTCAGAACCTCTCAAAAAATCAGGCCCATTGGTTGCCTGGAGACAGTTTCTTGCTGGGTGGGGTTAAAAAGGGCAGCAACACATCTGTTTACACTGTGCAATGTTTTTAGCTCAGGCAGCCCAACCTGGGGAGTGAACATAGGGGCTCACTCCTCAGCTGTAAGCTGCATGCCATTAAGTCAGCATTCTTGCATATCATTAATAGACTCCTGCAAAGCATTCCACGGCTGTGGTGATGAGGCTAGTGTAAGAATGTGATTAGAGTGTAAGTGAGCATCAGCTGATGTAATTTATCACCTGATTTGCAGAGTTGCTGAGTTTGCAGAGTCAGTGGGAGCTGGTGGGCACCCAACACTATTGCACATCAGTAGAGTACCTGCTTTCGATACAAAGGATAGGATTATAATGAGAAAAAAACAACCTTGTCATTCCCTATATTTCCACACCCACTGCCCCCACTTCAGTCCTGTTGGTCACTTTTTCTGCTACATCTTCCCCTTTTGTTCTCATTGGGGCCTGATACAAAGCCCAGGAGAAAGACTCCTGTTGACTTCAATGCTCTTTGGATCAAGCCTTCAGTGCCAGTGACTTTCACACCAGTGTGTAGCTTATACGGTTTATGTCACCTCTGAATTGCTCTGTTGTTTGATCTAGTATTTCCTGCCATTTGCCCAAGATTATACCAACTATTGCTTTAACTGAGTCACTCCTTTTTTTGAAATAGAGAGGAATGCAAAGAAAAAAGGAGAGATCATTCTCCTTTTCATAATTCTGTATGCACACAAACACACACAGACACATGTATGTATTTCGAACGGGTGAAGTACTGTTATGATTCTTATGTTCCCCAGTATATACACACCAGTCCCTTTGCTTGGAGTTACTGTCTGGCAGTTTTTATTATTGTTTCGAATGCATTTACCATGTACATTTTGTGAAATGCTTCATATTATGGTGGTAACTACATAAATTAAAGAACTCGTGATCATTAGCATTGTATACTCTATATCTGCAGGCCAAAAGATAATGGTGAGAGGTATGAAGCCCAGGAAAAAGATGCAATGGATATATTAAACATATGTGCAGCTTTAAAGTTGAAAGTAGGGGGAAAAAAGCCATACAAATTGGCCTGAGTGGCAGATCAGATTTCCAGAAATGTTAGATGTAGTTGGAGTGCAGCAAAATGAGAGTATGATGAAATCACCACCTTGGTTTCAAGAGACCATGAAATCCTTGATGCTCAGAGGTCAGAAAGCTGCTTCCATGCAGGAGTTTGCAGAAAGGAAGTTGTGGATATGTAACAGAAACAGCTTGTGTCAGAGGTGCATTAAATAGCTGGAAATGTTTATATAATGGTGCATGAAAACCTTTCAAGTTGGAAGGAAGCAACTGGTCTGGAGAGTGCAGGATTTGCTACACTAAAAAATGATGAACATATTTAGTGTTTATACTGTGGGTTACATTTCCAAAGTGCAGTGGTAATATTAATCCGCCACTAAGACACTCCTGTGAGGTAGGTCAATTAGTGGGATTATCCCCACTTTACAGAGGTGGAAACTGAAGCAATGGGAGAGGGTGCCCAGCTTGCTCAAGGCCACACAGTGAGTCAGTGGGACTATCAGGACTCTGTTCAGGAGTTCCTGATGCCCAGTTCCATGCTTATTCCTCTTGGCAAAATCCTTCTCCTCAGAATACCTGAAGCCAGTTGTAAAGGGTTCTGTGCCATGGTGAATCCTGTGTGGTGATGTACACTTGAGGAGGTTTAGAAGCTTTCCAAGGGAACTTCAATAATAGCTATTCTGTGCTGTAACATGTGGCAAAAAGCAAAAGCAAAGTGAGCTATTTATTTGTTCACTGGAAGAACACTGCAGCCTATCGACAGGAATACATTTGGGAGTCATCCCAGAAGAATGCATAGTCTGTCACTCATGGATAGATTAAAAAAATCCCCACAAAATGGGGCCCCACATTGCAGTGCCAAGGAAAATACTGTGTTAGAGTTCTGCAATAACACACCTGACTCCCAAAACTATTGCTTAACCCCTGATTGTACATTAGTAGTTGCTGCATTCTGGCATTGGCCAGATGCCAGGCTCAATTCCTACATTAAACCATTTTGACCTTATGAGCATCAGAATGAATTTGTCCCATGAGTCCACGTCTGACATATCCGTTTCTAGGCAAACAAATTTCCTGAAATTTTATTTTAAATTAAGAAAAGCTTGATCTACATCTACTAGGACCATTGTAATTCACAAGAGATGGAAGGGAAGTGGGGAAAACAGAGTCACTTCGGTGAAACTATGTACACCAGCTGAGGTTCTGGCCTAGGAAACTCTTGACAAAGCTGGGAATAGAAGCCAGATCTCGTGCCTCCCAGTACTGTGCTTTAGGCACACCACAATTTTTCCCCATGCCATTGTGGGTACTGAAGAAGAGCATTCCTTGACTTCAGAGGGCAATTAACTTATTCCCTAAGGCACAAGGAATGACAGCACTTGTAACTTGTAGTAAGTGTAACTGCAGGTTCTGGTCTTATTTATAGCTAATCCTTTGATTATTTAAGTCTACTACTCTATTTTGTCTTACTCTTTGGACAGATATGTAACTCTGGAAGCAGCCCTGATGCCAGAAAGGAGTTGCTGGAGAAGTGGAGGGAAAGGCAGCAAGATGTGATTGAATCCAAAATAGTCAACTTGCTATATTTTAAACCTTATATTGGTTTTTTAAAAAAAACCAAATTCACGCTCTACTGAGGATATTTTGGCCACAGGACTGTAGCAGACATGGGGCTCTGACTGTACATTAGCCAGGGTAGATTTGCCATGGAGGAAGATGGTGGAAATTGAGTAGAAAAACACCAGTTCTTGAACCTATAAAGGTGAAAAATATGGATAGACGTTCTCCTGGGCTTAAGGAGAGAGGGTTCATTTTCAAACTGAAGTGGAAAGGCTTGAAAAGCACTGATCTTCAATGGTGGTCCAGGCTCATTTTTCAAACTGAGAGGAACAGAGCAGCCAATAATGTGGAAGGGAGAAGGAGAAGTGGTTGGGGACCACTGGTGTGGGCAAAATCTTCCTCTGTTCATCTCTAGGCAATGCTCCAATTGAAATGAATGCAAGTGTTACCCAAGTAAGGTGGTCAAGCTTTGGTCCTTCCCAATTCCCTATCTACCATAACATAAATTCTTTGTAGAACAGGTACATAGACAGAAATAAGAGGCCATGGGGGGAGTCCCTTAATTCCAGGTGAATGTTCCTGAGAGCTTCTTTTTCAACAATGTAACTAGGAGGCTCACAATCTGGTTCAGACCATATGCCCCCTGGCATCTCCATATAATCCAGTGTCACTTCTGTAGTATTTCTGGGACATTCTTTTCCCATTCCTATGGAGCCTGCCCCCTAGTGTAGACATACAACCTAGATTGCAAATTCTCTGGGGAAGGGTATGTTTTCTCAGTTACTGTACAGTGCTTAACACAATGGCACCCTGATCTTTTATCAGGATTTCTAAGCACTACCACAATATATAGTAACAGGGTTTTACACAGAGTCCAGTGCATGTTGGGGGAGGCCTTTGGGAGTTGAGTCAGTACTTTGGGAGTACTTGTGCAGTATGAACATCATTAAAAAGCCTTGTATAGTTATCACCTCACTATAGAATCTCAGTGCTATGATGTAAGGAATCACCAATTACTTCTATTTCCCTTCTGTTTGGGAAAACAAGCATGCGTTATAGATTCATAGATTTTTAAGGTAAGAAGGGACCATGATGATTGTCTAGTCCAGGGGTTCTCACAACAAATTTTTTGGTGGCCTCAGAGTACCTCCACTAACACTTGCTAGTGGCCGCACTGACACTTTTCCCTAAAATTATTTATTTTCCTAAATTAATAAAGTAATATATACATCCAAATCATTGTAATTTATGTATGTAATGTTTGGGGCTTTTTTTTTTGCAGACTCAATAATAAAAATCATGCACAGTTATCTCTACAGGACCTAACAGAATAGAAACACAAATCCGGTGCTTTGCATGTTCTTGTCTTTTTTTTTAATTATTCTTTTGCTTTTTTGGTAAAAGCGGTTTTACAATTCTGAAATAAATTTAAAAATGCTTTGACATAATAGAAGTCCAAATAATAATGAAAAACATCTGGGTGACTTGGGTCTGGGGAGAGGAGGAGAGGTACGGCTGTGGCTACAGCTGATCCAGGGCTCCTCCGGGCAGGTGGCGGGGCTCTGGCCGGCCCTGAGCGCCTCTGGCTGGGGGCGGGGGACAGGCACTTGGGGCTTTAGCCAGTCCAGGGCTCCTCTGGGCAGGTGTGTGTGTGTGTGCGCGCGTGCAGGGGCGGGGGGAGGACACTCAGGGCTTCAGCCAGCCAGGGGGTGGTGGGAGGGTGCTTGGGGCTTGTGGCTTCAGCTGCAGGAAGGGCAGGGGGTCTTGGGGCTCTGGCTGCCAGGGTTAGGGGTGGGCAGAGAGGGTGGAGTCAGGGGCTACCCTCCCCAAAGGGGAGCTCCACCTGCTGCCCATGTGCCCGCTGCCTCCTGAACCCCCTGCCCGCCCTCAGCTCGCCTCCTGCATCCCTCCTCAGTCCCCCACCTGCTGCCCTCCTCCGCTTACCTCTTCACTCCCTTGCCCCAGACACCCCCGTGCCCGCAGCAAGAACCCCTACTTGCTGGTGGCTCACCTCCTTACTCTCCCACCAGGCTCCCCCGCTGCTCGCCTCCCCCCACTGCACCTTACTCCTTAAACATTGCGTCCCCCACCTGTTTATTCAGAGAGGCGGCGCATGCAGCATTTACAGTGTTCCCTCTAATTTTTCCAAGCCATGTGCACCAATATGGAGGTAATGGGTGGTGGTGGTGGCGCTGAGGAGTTTGAAGTGTAGGAGGGGGCTCAGAGTTGGGGCAGAGTGTTGGAGTGCAGGGGTGTGAGGGCTCCGGCTGGGGGTGCAGGCTCTGGGGTGGGGCCAGGGATGAGGAGTTTGGGGTGCAGGAGGGTGCTCCAGGTCTATGGCAGGGAAGACTCCCCCCAGCTCTCTCTCCCCGCAGCAGCATCTGGGCTGGAGGGGAGAGGCATCTGTCTCCATCGTGGCAGTTCTTTTTGCCCCAGCAGGTCCAGGCCGGGGCTGGGTTCCGGGAGGGGTGCCTGGGCAGGTTCGCTGAGCACCTGTGCGATGCTAAAAAGGTTGCTATGCGGCCACACAGAGTTACAGGCAACTTGGAGGGGCTGATGCTTCCTCCCCCCACCCAGGAAACTGGAGTGGCTGTAGGGAAACCCCCTGGTGGCTGCATGCGCCCACAGTGGCTGCATTTGAGAAACGGTGGTCTATCTGGACTCCTGCATAACACAGGCCACAGAATTATAGGGGAAGGGAGTCTTTTACTGTGCATGTTTTGATGCGAAAAGCTCAATAAAAATGAATTTACAAGAAAAATACCACCCACAAGGTACAGTAGGCTATAAAATTGTGGAGGGAACAGCTTCTTAGGGAGTTAACAGATTTACTGTGCATCAAAACAATCGTCAGTACCCAATGTATGTGGAGTACTGTATCTCCCTCATTAACTGAGATGATGCAATATGAGTGCATTGCAGTTAGCTCTTTTCTGCTATTTATCAATGTCTGGAATGAGTTTTAAAGGAGTTTATGCTCCCCACAAGCCTGTTCTTTTCCACCAGAAGGTAACGTTGTGATCCTGTATAGTAGATGTTCAAGAGTTTCATTACAGCATGTTTGAGTCATGTAATTTTCAGCAGTGGAAGCAGAAACAGTCTAAGTATTATTTGTGGTACCTTAACGTCACTCTCTTACTGCTACAGTGGGGGAAATGACTTGCTGCATAGAGGACAAAGGGCTACACGGGAGTGCATGATTTTCAAGGTTACGTTAAAATAGTCTGTTAACACTCTGATGCTACTTTTAGGCTTTGCGCAAAGAGACTTCTGACATTTGTGCCATACAAAAGGTTGGAAAAATAGTGACGGCTGTTGGGTTCTCAGAACAAGGCTTTAGCAAATACATTCATGATTAAAGCATCTTGAAGCTGGATTTTGTTGTGGCATCTATTCATACCGTAGGCTGCTGCTACATGATAAGAATCTTTTGCCCTGTGGGGGTGGGAGGCAGAGAGGATTAAGAAGGGGTCTTTATGGTATCCAGTGTGGGCAGGTTGACTTCATGTGTTAAGAGCAATGAACTAGCTGTGTAATTGCTAGACAGCTGTGCTTAGTTTGTTATTTTTGGTACTTTAGGTGTATAGACGATTAGATGCAATTGTTCTTGGTTGTATAGCATCTTGATTTTTTAAAAATATATTTCTTATGGGGGTATAAATCATTTTGCAACAGTCATTCTGAAGTGCTTGTATCAAAGCATCTCAGATCCCAGGTGACAGACCAGGGCAGCAACCTCCCTCTGATTAATACCCAAAAGGGCATGGGGTTTACTAGTATGAACCTTCCACCCCTGTTCTGGTGGAACACTACTGCATAACCTAGTGTAGGTCTGGAACATAGGTTTACATTTCATAACCCCTGATTAGAAGTTCCCGGGGGGCAGGATAATCTGGTTAAGGCACTGGACTGCAACCCAGGAGATCTGGGTTTGATGCCTTCCTCACTCAAGGAAGCAATGCCTCTCAATCTCTATACTTCTGTTCCCCAGTTGTAAAATGGGGCAAGTTCCCTGCTTCACAGGGGTGTCGTGAGGATATTTATATCAATATTTGGAGCTTCTCAGACACTACTGTGATGGAGACCATGTAAGTAGGGTAAGACCTGCAACTTGTCTTTCACCTACCATACAGTTGGTGCTTAACAAATAATGACCACTATGGAGCTATTTGTGTCTTTGTTTCTCCAAAATTGGATGAGTACTGCTGGGATAAGCCATGTGTGCTAAAAGCATCTTGGAGGGAGGGAGAAGGAGAGGGATATGAAACTCCGAAGCGTTGATGGAGGCATTATGCCTCAAGAAGAGTTCAGTGAGCGTGGACAGAGCTGGTCTTTGCTACTCCTTTACAAGGATGTCACCAATGCTCCCCTTAAAACACAGTCATCTTGGCAGTCTGCCCAGATGAAGTAGGACTATGGCTATGTGCCCAGCTCAAGGCTAGCGATATTTCAGGCTCAGATGATCATAGAGGAAGTGAGGAATGGAAGTGGTATGATGCCATTTAATCCATCCCTAGGGAATCAACGCAGGACTGTATAGCAGTACTCACCCATATTTTGGCCATCCATTTTTAAGTTACTCATAGAATTTCTATTCCCCTTGGGATTCTATTCCCTAGCTAATAATTCTCTCCCCTACAGGAATTCTATGGCCTGTATTATGCAGGAGGATAGCAGACAGGATGATCAAAGATTTTTAAAGTCACAAGGGCCACTATTAATCTAATAGACCTCAGTTTGAGTAAGTGTTTCGTGATCTCACTTTTCCCTTTGCTTAATTTCAGTTCTTTACTCACAATCACATCCCCTTGGATCCCACTCCGAACAATCCCTTTCCCTTTGTGGAGTTTACACCCTTCAGATACACAGAGATTATCATCATTTTGGGGACAAAGGTTTTTTTCATAATGTCATAACATCTTTTAAATGTAATATTCTCTAAATACCAAAATATTAAAGATGATTCCTGTAAAATGAATGTGAAAGAAATGCATTCAACTTTATAGCATGAACTTATATGCATTAGTTCCATCAAATTTTTGATTCCGCTGCAGCTACATTTAATAAAACTATCATACAAACCCTGATTCTCATGAGTAGTTCCATTGAAATCAATGGAATGCCTTGTGTGCCTAAGGCCTGTTTTCAGGAGTAGTAATTGACAAAACTGGGCTCTGAAATCATTTCAGTGAAATGGGAGACAGGTGCAAGTTCTTCTCTAGAATCACCCTAAGCTCAGCTGCTGAAACCCTTTGGAAAGATGTAGTACTTTCTGCAGACTCATGCTAGCAAGTGGATCTTGTTAGTTTTAATCAGGATATGAGATGGAATTGTCCTGGAGCAAAGGGAACTAAGGGTTCAGATAGAAGAGGCCTTAGGGGAAAGTCCAGGAACAGCCAAGCTTGGGGAGAAAGTCTGAAGATTTGTTATTATTTCATTTGCCAATAAAGCTAAATCCCAGAAAAGTGACAAGTCTGTATAAGTCTTTGGAGCTAGAGGGGAACTTCACCTGTTTATTTATAAAGCTGAAGGCATTAGTTATGGGAAAGTACAGCACTGATGGGTAGAGTCATGGGTGAAATTAAACAACAGCTACACCAAGTATTTGCATCGTGCATTGTTTCCTGAAATTGAGTAGACACAAACTGTAGTGAGCAAGAAGGAGGCTTTTTGAGTGATAGATTCATTCAAATGGACAGGAATCAATGCTGGTCATTGCAACTACTTCTGTGCTGCCATATTCCTTTGTAGAACTAATGATCCATTAGAAAGTTCTTGACTCCATGGAACTGTTCCTTGGTCAGGTACAGCACTGGAGGGTTTGACAAGATGTGGCTTAAAAAATTCATTCTGCCAAAAGGTGAAGTTCAAGTCATTTCCTATTTGATTATGAACAAGTTTGCTTAGCCCTATTTCTTTAGGGCAAGCAATAAGAAGTTTTTTTCTTGTTCATTTTCTGTGACAGATCTGTGATTTACAAGGAGATTCTTTCCACCAGACAGATACTATTTTCAGCTTCTTCTCTGCATTGCCAGTGTTACATTTTCCCAGCAATATTTCCACAATTGAAAGGGATTGATAAACATCTGGGGCCTGACCCAAAGCCCACTGAAGTCAAGGGAAAGACTCTTTGGGTTTGGGGGCAGATCCATGGAAAGAAAAGAAATCTCACTTGTTCTTTGGGCTCAATCCCACCATTTCTCTGTGGGAGTTCTGCCACTCATTACTGAAAGCTGAACTGAATTCTGGTGACAGGAGTTCCATGCACAGAGTGTTAGCAGGGTCAGTCCCATAGAAAGTAACTTACGATAAAAAGTTAGATAGTAATAAGTTCAAGATAACATCATTTTAAAACAAACCTTCTAATGGGATTGCAGTAGACTGTTGAAGCAAAGGATCTGTTCTCTGTCTTACTCTGTGCTGTAACATGTATTGTATTAGAGTTCAAACTATGTGGGGGGCATTCTACAACCCCCCCAAACACACACAGATTTGTCACCTGAAAAGCTAAATGTCTGACTTCCTATCTGTTCCCCACCCCCAGCCCACATCAGTAATAGAACCTGAGCATGTTAATTTATCCTATCAAATATCCTTGCGAGGTGGGGAGTACTATCATCCCATTTTACAGAAGGGAAATTCAGGCACTAGGTGACTGACCCCATATCACAAAAGTTTATAGAGCTGAAAATGCAGATCTCCTGATTCACAGTCCCATTCTTCCTCAGTAAGCAATTTGATTCAGGTAGTCACTTGTAATTAGGTTCTAGGGGGAGATTTTTCAAAGACTTAAGTACTATAGGGAGACTTATCATGCACCCTAATAGCCTCACCTCTTAGAAGCAAAGACCTGTTAAGACACAACCGGTTATCACAGAAACAGAAAACACATACCGCCGGTGTCACTCCTGTATGTGGATTCTCATTTGGAATGTTGACAGGCAGCGGTGATGTGGTGTTTCTGGTCCTGTTTCACAAATGCTGCTATATGATCAAGGAAGAGGTGATTTGTTTAGAGGTTTGTACCATTCATATAATGAGCTGATAGTGTTCGTTATCACAACACAGGGCACCAGGGTCAACTTTGAACTAGGAGAAATTAACAGCAGCCACAAAATGTGCTATTTACACTTTGGATAAATAAAGTCTACTTGGCTCCCATATTTCATTTTCTAATTGGGATGAATGTCTATCTGTCACACTAACCCTCAGTCTTCAGCACTATTGGTGGAGCTGGTACCACCACCTTTAATTAAGGTTGCCTAATTAAAGCTGTGCAAATAGCAATTTTTTCAGTTTGCTGGCCATACCAAAGGGGGAAAAATGTTTCTGGTCAAAGTAAAAGGAAATTGTTTTGGTGAAATGAAAAGTCGAAGTATTTATTTTCAGTTCAATTGAAGCACATTGTTTGAGTTTAAAAGGTTTATTATTTAAAATAACATTGAAATAACCTGTGAAGCAAAGTAATTTTGAATTTAAAGAAATCAAAATGTTTCATTTAAAAAAATGAAACAACAAAACATTTCAAGTTTTGGGGATTTTTTTTTGTTTATTTTTTTTTCCCTGACCAAGACAATTCAGTGAATTCAAACACAATTCATGAAATGTTTCAATTGACCCAAACCTGTAGTTCACTGCATGGACATTGCTTTGGTCAATGGAACTTGCATTGCTCAAGGGGGGGTGACTTTTTCACAACCCCAGCGACTAAGTTACATTGACTTAAGCGATAGTGTAGACAAGCCCTAAATGCCTAAGTCACTTCTGAAAATGAGACTTAGCTAAGTGACTTAGGCTTCTGCTTTTGAAAATTTTACCCCATGACTGACTACACCTGGGCTGGATGGAGGCTAAACCAGCCTCCAGCACACCTGAGGTGCTCCTCTCTAGGACTGGATTGAAAGATGATGGCAGAGGAAGCTTCCAATGCTGTTTGGATAAACAGAGGCCTTCAGTCTGCAAGGCTCTCAAGCCAGCCAGCACTTTTCACCAGCACTAAAACTAAACTAAACACTAAGATGAGGTTTCTCTCTTTTCAGTCAAAAAATGTTAGCTCACAAATCCAAGTAGAACTTGCTTTTTTGTCTGCCGTGAAGGTGACTTCATACTCGCTGCATTTGGCGTGGGCCCAGAAGAGACTGCGGTACGGGGTCCAGCTTTTTGAACAACGTGAGGGTTATATAGACTACGTGAATTTGAGAATGTGGAATGCTGGTAAGAAAGTAAAGCCTTTCTAATAAGACTTCTTCTTATACCCAGGCCTCTTAGGGGATATCAGTGTTTCATATGTTTTTCCATTCAGTCCAGTGGCCTACACAGAAACCTTTCCAGAACGGTTATATTCCCCAGCCTTAGCACTCCCTCTTTTTTTTTTTGAGGAGGGGGGGCAGAAGGGGGAGAGAGAGAGATATCAGTTTTCTTGTGGCCTCTGAATGATCTTTTTTCTTTCTTCCTTTTTTTTTTTGTTGTTGCAAAGGCTGGAATGCAGTGCTCAAGGGAAGCCAGTGAGTAGCTTTGGAGGCAAGATTTCACACACTGAATACAGTATATACACAATGTAGCTGCAGACCTAGCTGCCTTTATTGGTGCATTAAATTATCATTAGGGGTGTACCCTCACAGGACTCCCAAAACAATCCAAATTCTTTGCACATGATTTCAGTGCTTGTCACTTTTCAGCTTCTGGCTAACATTGCAGATGCAACAGAAAATGAAGGTGGTTTTGTTTTTAAAGGCTCAGTTAGCCATTTCATGGACCCAATTAATCATTGTGTAGCCATTTATACCAGTGCAAAGGGTGTGCAAGACATGTTACCATTTTGATTTGAAAGCATGGGTTAGATAAAACACAAAGGGGGTGGGTGAAACAGACCGTGTGGAGAGTGAAAATTTTGCAGTTCAGGCTCATTTGTAACTGAAACAGGAGAAGGGCAAACTGAGTCATTTAAAAACAACAGTCCCGCATCTTGTGCTCTTCCAATGAGCCAAACTCCCAATTCAAACTTCAAGGTTTGAAAGTGTTGTTTGAGCTCACCCCACCATTTATAGTCCCCTTTTTGCTTCGGGCTGGAAGCAAGAGTGCTGCACTACTGAGAGGGATTGTTCTAATGGCATTTCTTACCTGACCAAAAATGAGAATGACCAGCAAGCCTACTGCCCCAGTGAGTTTTCCAGTCCAATATTGCAGGCCCAGAAGGTTCAGATAAATAAGAACGTGTGCCTCTGGGAGTTTATCCAGACTCAAGCTTTTGTTTGTCCATTGCTAAGTGAAACCCAGAAAAAAAAAAAAGAGGCATGGGTTGGTATGTACCCCCTAGATCGCATGTGCTGCAATATCTTAATTAAACTGCACCTTTGTTTACTCAAGCCCTTAAGCATGTGAAACTGAAAACTTAGTAGAATTCTGTTTATATGATAGTGTTGCTGTTCTATACAGCCACATAGTCAATCATTTTTTTCTGTTGCCTAGTGTAGCTGGTAGGTGGGGCAAATTCCCCTCCAATGTAGGTCAGTGTACACAGCAGTCGTGGATCTGATTCCTTACTGGCTTGCATCTTGGATAGTCATTTACACCTAGCAGCATTTTACACACACTTGACTTGACACAGAGACGAATGACTGCATAGGTTAGAAGCTAGTAGATAATCAGGACCATTGGGTTGCCTACTGAAATACTGCAGAGCTCAAAGATCTACTACAAAATATAGAGCTGGTGATTTAGAGCCCAGGTGATGGTTCGTATACCTGTGAGCCAGTGTCTGATGTCACTATTGCAAATAATGCCAGATAGCTAGTCACATGGTGCCATATTAGCATAACTGGATTGAGGCAGTGGTGCTACCCGATCCCCAGTCAACAAAGGGTTAACTCAGCACTTAGTTTCCCATGGGACAGGCACTCAGAGGAAGGTCTAACAACAAAACCTAGTTCTCATATAACACATATCATCCCTAGATCTCAAAGAACTTCGCAAGGGAGGTCAGTCTAATTATCCCCATTTTACAGATAGGGAAACTGAGGCACAAAACAGGGAAGTGACTTGCCCAAAATCATGATCTGGGGAGATCCCCTGGTGGGAATCACCTCTCTCTCTACCACTCATCTTTTATGACGGGAGAGGATGTTGGGACTTCTACTAAGGACCCTAATAAGGCCATCTTAGAAGAGCTTGCCTTTGGAGAAGCTGGGCTTCACACCCAGTGATGAAAGGCCTGGTTAAATCCCAGGCACCACCCTCTAGAGGAAAAGGCCAGATACTTCCCATGTATGAATCAGACAGCATGCTTTCCTTGAAGTCAGTTGAGTTATGCTGGTTTCAACTATTCCATCATCTCACATTGGCGTGCATGATTCAAGGGCATGTGGTGGTTGTTGAATATATGTATTGGGCTGGTTATGAGGGAGGGGTGTTATGCTCAGAGCACTAGAGGACTAAGCCTATCTCCAATTAGTAGATACAAAAAATGAGGGTGGGGCAATCCCCCGGTGAAAGACACCTTCCTCCCAGCACTCATCTGTTGTGATGGGAGAGGATGCTGAGACTTCTGTCCTGGACAGCAATATCAAAGTGACATGACTTTTGACAGTTTCACTAAGGCTTAAGGGTGCCAATACCTCAGCCATATTAACCAGTGACTCATTACTTTCACTCTGCCTGGCCAAGTTCTGAGCAGCAGCAGCAGAGGCACTAGAGCTGTATGTCTGCAGATTCAGAGTCAATACAGCATCAATTACACTGCATCTGTGTTTGGAAGGTCATTTGCACCAACATAAGGACAAGAGACATTTTCCCCCTCTTTAAAATGAAAACTTAAGTTCTCAGTAATCAATGTTTAACCACCACCACAAAAGGCCAAGCTTCCCATACCTCCAGGTGAGTGGATTTTCTAAGCCCTGGTTATGGCCTTTTAAAGATAAATCCATAAAATGGTGTTACAAAAAAGCCACTGGGAAAAAAAATCTGTTCTGCAGCTTTGTCATCATGTTTTCAAACACTGTATAATGAAGAGGAAGAGAATTTTCCAAGTGTAGTTGAGAAGTGCTCCAAAAGTGGCTTATTAAACAATAAGCGTAAAAAGAAAGTGACAAAATATATTGTTTCCCCTTTCGTTATTTTGTTCGTTTCAAGGACATTAAATGTGATGAAACAGACAAAACAGATGTGGGCATAATACAAATAATGTCCTTGGAGATACAAAGAGGCTGGAAGAGTTAGGATCTGACCTGCAATAGATGAGAGTCGTATAGGCTTAAGTGCTAGTATGTGGCTGTTTGCGGTAATATGCCAATCTACCCTAGCGGTACATTTGAAACGTGGTGTTTTTCTGTAGCGTAGGTGTGCATATGAAGTGTCAGTACACACAGTGATGAACAATCATTAAAAGCCTATACCTTATCCACTTGTACAAACAGTCTTCACAGATTTTTTTAACAGTTTGATATTTAACCTTAAAACAATAGTTGGATTAAAGTCCTGAAACAAGGTTATATTAAACAACATCCATAAACTCGAAGTGTTGGAATGAGCCAAAATGATCTAGTGCTGACAGCACTACAAACTGGAACCCAGGATTTCTAGGCTGTATTCTTAGCTCTGCAACAGATTTATGTGGTCTTGAGAAAAGCAACACCATTCTGGGTTTCTAAGCTCATCTACAAAATAAGCATTCTTAAACATCACACCACAGTGAAGTACAGAGAGGAGGCTTAATTAATCACTCTTAAGTCCTCAATATCCTTGAATGAAAAAAGCTATATAAATACAAAATATGAATGATTCAGATAGATTTCCCGTGAATAAAATCTTGGGACTCAATCCTGTAAATTTATGCACGTACATAAATTTATTCACATGACTAGTCCCGCTAAAGTCAATGGTACTACTTGTGTGTAAAATTATGCAGGTGTTCAAGCCTTTGCAAGATCAAGACTTTAGTGCTAATTAAGTTACACTGGATACCATGCATCCCAGTAGAGATGCAGCTCTGTGCACTGATTTCCTTCTTATGTGAACTACTTTCAGTAGAACAGCCTCAGGCTTTCAGATCTCATAAGTCAGGATTCCCTCTCCCCATCCCATGAGATTGACTTAAAGACAATATTTTTAATATACACACTACCTTGGGGTGGGGGGGGGAAATCTTTTTATTTACCTTCTGGTTTCTGAGCCTTTAGGACACACTTACTTCATGTTTTCAAGCCCCACAACCATGAAGGATAAAACTCTTTTCTTAAATAAAAGCTGAGTTTCTCATGCAGCTTCTTGATACTATCTGATGGAGCTGTGATAAACTACTGATAGCACAAGACTTGCAATAAAATGAGGAGACACTGCACTTCAGTTTTGCTTAGTCACAAAAGTGGAGCAGGCTGTGAGCAATCTAGAAGTTTTTATATGTATTTGAGTTCCACAAATCAAGGAGATGTCTGGCTTCAATCCAGTTGCAAGTGTCCACATCAAGCAAAAAAAAATCTAACCCACTGTCACCCGAAGTCTCAGTACAAAGGTCAAAGGATGAATAAGTAATGAGCTAAATATCCATTTTACCCCGAATGGCCCCTTCTCATCGGGATCAGGGCACATGGCCATAGCAGTGTGGGGAACTTTCCAGAGATGTACTTGTGCTGGGGCTTAAACAGAGGACTTTAGTCTCAAAGGCTGCCAGTTGGAAACCTTTCCAGAGTACCAGATAGTTGCATGGATGGACAGTGTACCAGAGAAAAGAATCTAATCCATTGCTTTTCTACTTTCCATGATTCCTAAGTGCTTCTTATGTTTGATTGTCCTTCCATATGGTATTTGCTTTGCAGAATCCCTTTATTCCATAAAGTGTAGTTCTTTAGGTTATGTGCCAAATGATGGCTAACAATATTCCCTCTTTTCCCATGACTGCTTCAGAAATAAAAGACAGCAGCCATCAGAACAGATGTGAATAAGTGTTTGCATCTTTGTCAAAGACCAATAAGATTTCAATCTAACATTTAAAAAAAATGTTTAAAGTAACCCCACCCTCCAGAAGTAATTACCAAACCATAAGAAATACCACTTGGGAAGTAACAAAAGGCAGGAAAAGTCAAAATTATCTTATTGTAAACAAATGTCTACTGTATTCCTGTGTTATGAGCTATTCCAGTCTCTTTAGAAGTTAGTACTCAGCTAAAGTACCCCTGCACCCTACTAAGGCATGATGCCTTTGTCCTCTAACTCTCTGGATTAGAACAACTATATCTTCCATATTGAAATTCAGGTGTTTAGTTCTTAACCCAAGAGGGTGAAACCTGCTTCCACCCAGGGCATGTTGCATGGTGGCTTTCCCAATTGAAAATCCCAACCAGAAGAGATTCTTTGCCAGAATCGCTTGTTGTCATGATGAGGACAGATAGCCAAGAAGACATTTCAGGGTAATTGGAGTCTTAACATGCATAGCATGAACGTTTCAGAAGTGGATTGCAGCTGCCTATAGTGCTTCCTGTAACAGCTGCATGACAGCTACAACTCCCTGGCCTACTTCCTCATGGCCTCCACCAAACACCTTCTTTATCCTCACCACAGGCCCTTCCTCCTGGTGTCTGATAACGCTTGTACTCCTTAGTCCTCCAGCAGCACACCCTCTCACTCTCAGCTCCTTGCACCTCTTGCTCCTTTTTAAACCCAGGTGCCCTGATTAGCCTGCCTTGATTGGCTGCAGGTGTTCTAATCAGCCTGTCTGCCTTAATTGGTTCTAGCAGGTTCCTGATTACTCTAGTGCAGCCCCTGCTCTGGTCACTCAGGGAACAGAAAACTACTCATCCAGTGACCAGTATATTTGCCCTCTACCAGACTCCTGTACCCCACTGGCCTGGGTCTGTCACACTAGCTATGCCACTGACTCACTGTGTGAACTTGGGCAAGTCATTTAACTGTCCTGTGCCTCAGTTTCCTCAAACTGTAGGGTACATAATGCTTTCCTATCCCACACTATTTGATTGCAGTAGCAATCCCAGGCACCAGTCAAAATCGGGGGACCCATTACTGTATGTGCTATACAAATAATGATGATTTGTAGCTTAATCAAAGAGCATTTGTAAACTGCTTTGGGAGTCTTGACTAGAATGAACCATATAGATGCAAAGTACTGTCTGGCATTTTCTGAGAGCTAGAGGAGGGCTGTACAGCTAAAACTCAACTGTTTAAGAAAACTTCCATTCTATTTATGTGAGCCTCTTCTCCCTTCCACCCCCACTTTCCTAACATATGGAAAGTAAGGCAGGTTATGGATCAGGGAAATGTTTACTTGTGAAATGAAAAACTCTTGCTGGAACGCACTTTTTGCAAGTGGGTAGCTTTTTGCTTCTTTCACGGAAGGTTTGTGTAGCATATGTACATTAAATTTTGTATTTCTGTAAAATGCCATTTGATTTGTTTGCACCAATGTTATTAGACTTTTTATTTTTATGTTTGCCTTCTTAACTGGTTGCAAAATAAAGACCTAGATTTAGTTTTCCAACCAACAAAAGTGTTTTCCCCTTTTGTGTTTGTTGACAACTTTGCATTTGTGAGGTCAGTTGTACTATATAATACTCAGTAAATTAGAG
Source organism: Mauremys reevesii (assembly GCF_016161935.1). Taxonomy (NCBI): domain Eukaryota; kingdom Metazoa; phylum Chordata; order Testudines; family Geoemydidae; genus Mauremys; species Mauremys reevesii. The sequence goes on from NC_052623.1 coordinate 247,432,046, forward strand.
GTAGGGCTGAGAGGCAGGATTGTCCAGTGATTAGGGCACTAGTCACAGACTTTGGAGACGTGGGTTCAAGTCCTTTCTCTGCCATGACTTCTTGTGTGACCTTGGCTAAGTCACTCAGGAAACTGAGGCACAGAGGCTACCTGTACTGGGGTGAGGGGAAGATTAACAGCACTTTCCTACCTCACAGGGGTGTTCTGAGGGTGATGCATTCTCAGAGTTATGCAAGATATACTTTACCATGAAGAGAGAAAGCCTGTCATAATTATAAAGATGCACTCAGATTTCCCCTACCACTTCCCATTTGTTTATCTCAGCATCTTGTTTTAAGCCTGTTGGGGCGGGGACCTTCGTTTCAGGTATTTGTACTGTGAAGCTGTGACCTGGTTCAGATGCTACTGACACATCAGTGAATGAGAAGTAACTGGTTAGGGGCTGCCATCTTTCGGAGAAGTCAGAATGCAAAGGATGCGACTATTTATGGGGTCTTTAATTAAAGTTTTCCAAAGTACCTATCTGACTAAGGAGCCTAAGTCTCATTGAAAGTCAACAAGACTTATGCTTCTTATGCTCTTGAAAATGAGACATTCTAGTTACTTCAGTGTTTTTGAAATTTTTCCCCTCTGGTGTTTTTTTTTTATTTAAATAAATTAATTAAATAGAAGTAGAAGTGTCAACTGTAGTGTCCTGGCCATATACTTCCTAACCAGGTTCCCCCTGCAACTTTGATTGGATGTGGTATTCTTCTCTTCTTGTCCTAAAGTGTTGTGTTTTGTTGGACTTTGCTAGTAGACAGTGGTCCCATTCTACTTCAGAGGTGGCTGCATGTCAGTGATCCCTGTATATATGGCTTGAATGTATAAACACCTTACACATCTATGGCACAGTATAAATAATTCTCTCTCTTAAATTGGTTAAGTTTGGGGTTTACCAAGACAAAAAGGCAAAAGTGTGAGTTGCTATTATTGCTCCTCCTTTTTGCTGGAGGCAGAGTTAATGGTGTTGTAGAAGTACATTTGAACCCCTGATCCTCCAAGATGGTGCAGGCCTTGTGAAAAGTGCTAAGTACTCTCCACTCTCATTGACTTCAAATGGGAACCCTTCTCAGGTTATGGGTCATGATTAGTTCATGCACCCTTTGAAAAGCCTGGAAGATAGATCGTGCCTCTTAAAGAGGCTTAAGAATCTGCGGCTATCCTGGTAATCTGTTAAAGAAAAAAAAATCACTCTACTCCCCTTGATCCTTTTTTAAACTTTCCCTGTATTCCTTCCATAGGCACTGAAAGCACTCAGAACCCTGTCTCATCTGTGATACGGCTAAAATTTTATTTCACTGTTTCATTCAGGGCCGGCTCTAGACCCCAGCGCGCCAAGCGCGCGCTTGGGGCGGCATTTTGCCAGGAGGGCGGCAGGCGGCTCCGGCGGACCTTCCGCAGTCATGCCTGCGGAGGGTCCGCTGGTCCCGCGGCTCCAGTGGACCTTCCGCAGTCATGCCTGTGGATGCTCCACCGGAGACGCGGGACCAGCGGACCATTCGCAGGCACGTCTGCCAGAGGTCCCCCGGAGCGCGGGACCGGCGTGCTTGGGGTGGCCAAATTCCTAGAGCTGCCCCTGGTTTCATTCATGCCACTTGTGAGACAAGAGTCTCACGCTACACAAGTCACCCCACAATCACATTCATTAACTCTTAGACATATCTGGTGTGCTTCTCAAGTGTGACAGCAAAGTTGTGTAGAGAGTTAACAGCTCCTTATAGTATTGCAGCTTTTTATTGACATCAGTGAATTAAGAATTTCTAAACTTCAGAAACAAATGTTCTAAATAGAAAACCAATAAGAAGTCACTCCAAAACAAGTATTTAGAGACTAACATTTCTCCAGTGGGTTACAAGAATAGACAGCCATAAAATGACTACCAGCCTCACAAAACTCCACTGCCATTAATTTAGGGCATGTCTATATAGGGAAGTCATTCTGGATTAAGGTAGGGAGTGAATTTAGAGCACAGTAGCTAGTCTGAAATAGCTCCCACGTGAACATTCTTATTCTGAAGTAATAGTGTCCACATGGGGAGCTATTCCAGAATTGCTATTCCAATTATTTTCCCCCATGTAGACAAACTGTACAAGGTCAAGCTGTTACTCTTCATCTTCTAACATCAAGGACCCAGGAGTGAACTACAGGCTTGTAATACTCCCTATGTGGTAAATGACTCAAATATACCATACCATTCTCTCTACAGATTCTGTATTAAGGACTACAAAAAGTGTTTGGAACAATGAGACCGTAGCTTGTTTAGTTACAGGGATAAGGACAAGAGAATGATGTATTGTTGTCACTTCAGATAACGTTGCTTATCTAGCCAACACTGTCGAGATCATGCATTTTAGCAGAGAAGATCAAATATGGTTACTGAACCAGATTCTCAGCTGAACCCCAGAAGTGCTGCCCACAGCTGAAGGGGTGCAAAGGAGCCATTTAAAGCATCTCTATCCTAGGCCTGAGTCTATGCAAGCCCATCTCCTAGGTAGCAGAGATCAGTCTCAAGCTTGTGCCAGCTACCTCCAGCCCTCAGTGGCTAAGGAATCTGGCCATAGGAGTTTAAGGAAGCTCCTTGAACGGAAGTGGATAGGGCTGATTGATGTAGCCTTCTTAACTGCAGAGGTGCCGCTACCAGCAGTGACATAATACTGTAGCTTCCATTAATCGCTTAGATCAATTGGCACCCATTCAGGCCCTGTACTGTGTTTCACTATTCCTCTTTTCCAGCACAGATCTGATTACACCTAGTTACCACCATAATGAGTGCTTTGCAGTGATAAGCATTTGAGATAAATGGGTGACTCTTATGCCATTATGATTTGCCACCACTGGGATCAAGCCAAAAAGTTGTTGATTTCTAGTGAACACATGCAGGTTATGTGCATGGGTTTATGGTGGCTCCTCTGTTAAGATATGGGATCCTAAGAAGCTGCTAATACAAGTGGCATGGGGATCCCCTAGCATGCAAGAGAAAGTGGGGAATATTCAATCCTGGAAAAGCTGGCTTTCTCGTTGTTGTGTATCCCATAGAAACGGCATAACATTTTCATTGGATAAATGCCATCGACAAAGGATTCCAGCCAAAAGTCTACAAAAAACAAACAAAAAACCCCACACTGACTAGTGTAAGCTCAAGTGCCAAGTCTTCAGGACGGAACATTTTCTACCTAGGTTGGTTGCTCAGTGCACTTCCCGCTAACTGAAACAAGGCACCACCTCAATTTCAGTTGTCGTGGAACAAAATCCTGGGCATCCTTTTTACCATGTGCACAAAGTGGTGTCCCAGGCTTTTCTCTGTTTGAGTCAGACAGACAATAGAAGGGGTTTCAGTTGTTGGGCAAGTGTCTGTCCTCCTTCTCTGGGATTCCCTCACACTCGTTCCCTTCTCTCAAACTCTTGAATCCTTTGTGTTGCTCCATCCTTCCTATTATGATAGCTTCGGTTGTGGTTGTGCCTAAGGACCCAGATGACAGCCACATTGTGCTAAGCTCAAATAAGTAACACAAATACAGGCCTTGCCTCTCAATGTACCCTCCTCCAGGATCTGCATGCTCTCCTTCCTGTTTCACTTTTTCCTCAGCCACCCTTTCCTCCCCTCCACTATCCTTTCTCCTTACACCATGGACACACTTCTCAGAAGCTCCTAGTCTGCAGGGTTTGTCCCTTCCCCTCCAGTCACCACTTTGCTGTGCATCCTGCTATGCCTGTATCACACAGAGAGCCAGGCAGCAGTCCTAGTAATGGGGGACAAGGAAGCATTGCACACCATGGTCCCTAGAATAGAACAGCAGAAGCAGCTGATATCTTATTATATTGCAGAGACATGGAACAAAGTAGAAGACTATCTAGGATAGAAGGGAGAGCAGAAATTAAGAGCTGTTGAGAATAGCATTGCAATACACCAGCTAAACACACTAAATATTTGATATATTGAAGAAAGCCAAATATATGTCATCCTTAGGTGTATTTGGCTTCAACTTGTGCAGGGCATCTGTCCATCTCTCACTAGTGCCGGTATACATGGTGTGGCTAAAACCCCGTGCACCCAGTGGAAAATCATCTTAGCTAAGTTAGATGACAAAATTGGCCCTTCCTACTTACCTAGTGGGACTGTGCCTTTGAAGCAGAATTCTTAGATCAGTCCCAGAAGTGTGGGAAGGAAAACAGTGCTGAGTGAACATGTTGGTGATCCGCTTTCTCTAGCAGCGAGGTCTCACCAGTCACCGAAGCACAAGGATCTTGTCACACTTTAGTGCTAGTGGGCTTCCCTTCCTAGGTGATGGGAGAAGATCCAGAAAGTCTGGTGGCTCCAGCCTCTCATTCAGTCTGAATCCAGCCCTGACCCTGCACTGCACACAAGAACATTAAGTACCTTGTTTATATTTCTAGTATGAAGTGGCATTTCTATATGAATAACCATCTGCATCTTGATAAAACAGTTTTATGTGAATTTGACTAGAAATCAAGTTCATTGCCCTAATTAGGCTGAATCCAAGTGAACAAAGGAAACACATCCAACCCAGAAGGAGTTCATCACAAACATCTAAATGAACAAAAAGCACTTTAGTCTCCAAAGATGTTTCATGTTCAATGCAGGGTCCTGTCCTCAATGACAAGCAAATCTCCCTTGACATTTATTGCAGTGTTTAAAAATCAAAACCCTACACTTAAAAGAAAAAAGCAGCAGCTGCATTACATGGATGCTAAATGTCATTGAATTTGCTTTGCCTTATCCTTGAGCAGAAGCTGATAATTAAAAAGAATAAAATGGATGGAGAGCTAGTTTTATGACATCTCAGAATGACAGATTGTCTGATAAATGCTCGTTCAGCATGCACAACTGCTCATGTAACATATTCGGAGGCATGCAGGCCACAGTTTAGGATTTGTTATAAAAAGCCATCACCACAATATGCAGGACTGAAATTTAAGGAATAAGTATTAGTTTTGGAAGAGAGAGTGATAATCTAGGTTTTTAGAGGAGTCTTTCCTTGCATAGGGTTATCTTCTCCCAGAACTTGTGCATCATGGATTGATGAAAGGCATTAGTTACTTACAAATGCAGCCTCAAAATCTGAAATGTGATTCAAAGCAGTCTTATAAGCCCACAATGGTGGCATGCTATCTCCCTGGCACAGGGAGGAACTAGTCCATTTCAGGGCACTTTTTATTAAATACACGCTCAAAAGTAGAGCTGGTCTAAACATGGATTTTCCATTTAGCGGAATGTTCTGCATATAATTTCCATTTAGCGGAAAATTCTCACATTTAGAAGTGTATTTTCATTCTGAAGTTGAACATTTCAAAATTTCCCATTGATATTTCTGAAAAATGTTGGTTTGGGTCAGTTGAAATGGATTGTTTTCATTTTGAAATATTTTTATTTTATTTATTTTTCTTACACAATATAATACAATTTCAGATCAAAACCTTATCAAAATGCTTGGATTTCAATGTTTTTCTTCTTCAGAACAAGAGATTTTATCAAAATTAACACCTTCCCATGGAACATTTAGATTTAGATGAATCAGCAGTTGAAAATTCTCTACAGTTCTACTCATGAGTAACACAAAACAAAGTGATAGGTTTCAGAGTAGCAGCCGTGTTAGTCTGTATCCGCCAAAAAAAAAAAAACAACCAGGAGTACTTGTGGCACCTTAAAGACTAACAAATTTATTTTAGAATGAGCTTTCGTGAGCTGCAGCTCACTTCTTCGGATGCATAGAATGGAACACACAGACAGGGGATATTTATACATACAGAGAACATGAAAAGGTGGAAGTATGCATACCAACAGGCAGAGTCTAATCAATTGAGATTATAGCTCATCTCAATTGATTAGACTCTGCCTGTTGGTATGCATACTTCCACCTTTTCATGTTCTCTGTATGTATAAATATCCCCTGTCTGTGTGTTCCATTCTATGCATCCGAAGAAGTGAGCTGCAGCTCACGAAAGCTCATGCTAAAATAAATTTGTTAGTCTTTAAGGTGCCACAAGTACTCCTGTTTTTTTTTACAAAACAAAGTGATTTTCCTGACCAGCCTGGGCTGCAATCCCCAGAGCCTTTTGCCTTGCCTCTCTCAGCTTCAGGAAAGAGGACACATCCTTCCTTTAAATCCCCTACTGGGTCATGTCACAGCTCATAACTCTTCACTGGCAGTTTTACACTGCCTCAGCCACATCAAAGAAAATTGGTACCAAGCAGAAGATCACCACAAGTCAGCAGGCACCGCAAATGGGAGTGTGGTTGGTGGAAATATGGGAGAAGACAGAAAAAAAAACCATTACCATGTATCAAATCCTGTAGACAAATCAATTTTGCTACAGAAGAGGCACAGCAAGACAAATTACTGCTGCAGTGACAACAACGTGCATCTTAATACATTGTAAAAACAATGGATTTTCAAAAACAGTGAGTGGGGAGGCACAGGGCAGGGCACTGGAAAGTATTGTAGATATGGGTGCTTCATCTCAGATAGCAAGACACTTGAATAGTTTCTGGGCACTTATGCCTATTTTGACCATCTCCTACTATTGTACACATAATATGGAAGCTCCTAAGATTCTCATGAATACTTTCCATAGGTTCAACTCTTTAGTTTTCTTAGTCATACACCCCCAATGTAGACTTTTGCTATTTATCATGTACTGTACTGGGTTCTTACCTTTCCAGTGTCATCATCTCCAATTCCCTTCTGGTCTCCCTCAGTGATAGATAGGTTTGGTGCTTTTTGGTTTCCAGACAAAACAACAGTTCACCTCTTCTGGAGCAAACCAAGCCCCTGACAAAACAAAGAACCTCCCCCCCCCCCCGCCCCACACGGGCTCATTAATCTTCTACCCAATTGACACAATGCTCTTTACACTCCCCAGGCTAAATATTCTCTTTACTGTTGATGCAGGACTAAACAGTTCTTTCCTTGGCCTTCCACAGGCCATTAGCTTCATCCCATGTGAGGCAGAGGAGTGAAGAGGGGAAACTTCACCCCATGTGAGGCAAAGGAGTGAAGAGGGGGGCTTCTTCTAACCTTCTCTGAAAGCCCCAGTCTGGAGCCTCTAAATAATCCAAGATGTCAACATCAGGCCTCTAGCCCACAGAACTACTGCATAGTCCTAGGCCTTTTACTTCACTAGCTCTCTCTCTCTCTTTCCTTGGATTTCTTTCTTTTCACCAGCCTCATTCTAGGTTTCTTCCCCAAGCTCTACACATGCCCTTTTCCTGGGCTGTTTCACTCATCTCACTTGGTGGAGAAATACACTCCAGGTCTGGTCTTTCCCAAAGAGAGCAGTGTTTGCAATATATAGTCCACCCATCACCTGATCTTTGTCACATGACCCATTGCCTACACTTCCCATCAGCATCTTCAGACTACATCTCCTGGAATGCTCTTATTTGGAACTTCATGGGAATCAGGACTATGCCTGGCCTATAGGATCCTTTAGAGAGCACATTTACACCCTGTTACAGATGCATGCAATCAACTTTGGCTTCTGCAAAAGGGGAACATATAGTTCTTGCAATTAAAGTTGATATTAACATATTGAGTTGGTCCACAAAACTTGAGCCTTTCAAATCAGAGTATATGAAGTTATGGAGGCAATATATCAGTTCCTCAATTAAGACTGTGCTGAAATTTGCATTTAAAACAGAAATTCAACCTATTTTTAAAAAAATGAAGAATAAAGTGTATCTGCCCAAAAATATAGCACGTACTCTGTGAGTGAAGACAGAATTTTCTGAGGATTTATAAGTAAATGTATTAAATTTCTGCTATAGTCTTGCATGCTGCCTAGTTTTCAGTTTTGCACAGTAAAGTCAATCAGTTTGTACTGGATGTACCTCAACATGGAATTTGGCCAAATGTGTGCAAAGGCAGGTCTGCCTTGAGAGATTTTGAGCGCTCACCCCTTGATCCATACTCCACTTGAGCCATGGTGAAACAATTGCTAAACAATGGTCAACCATTCACTGCTGTGGTTAAATATGTTGCCTCATGGTCTTCCCATCACTGGGCAAGGTCTCTTTGGCCTCATTTACTGAGGTCTGTTATTCTGAGATGCTGTCTCAGAGTGACATTCATCTTGGTTTAAAGGCCCATTTCAGCCCTCAAAGTAGAACCTAAGTGGTGATTTGGCAATGTGCAGTGCTATTACACCAGAGCAAATTTCACCCATCAAGAATTGATAGCTGGGGCTGTGGAAGAGGGAGAGACCTCAAAGTCCCTGCACATTGGTTTAGCAAACAAACAAGAAATCAAAATGCAAAAAAACCATGAATGTTCTGCATATAATTTTGTTATGAAATTCTCATCTTCCAACCAGGAGAGATTTTACTAGTAATACATGAACCTCCAGAGGGCTGATTCAAATAAACAGCCAAAAGTTCAGATGTTTATCTGAAGTAGTTGGACATCTCTTTGGGCTGTGAAATTGGGTTGGAAATCACACTAGAATACCCTTCCAGTGTGGTTTCTGGTGCTTCCTGCCTATGGTTGAACTGGAACATGGAAGCACAGAAGTTCATAACAAAAAATGATAAACAAAAATAACCAGACATTTTTTGAGCCTGAAAAAGGTTTGGCTTGAGTTCTGAATGTAGGTTTGCGTCATTTCGTATTTTCTCCATGCTATCTCACTCATCCCTGAAGAAGCCTATATCTATTTGAACTTCCAAGAGAATGTAAGTTGGCAGAATGGAAGGTACCTGATGGAATTTGGCCAGGATTGACACCTCTATTCTCTCTCCTGGTAAAGTGGCCATCTGTTAAATTCTCCCCTTCCAGCTTTAGAATTCTGGTGTGATCTTTGGCAACCTCCTTGTTTCAGTTTCCTATTTGTAAAATGGGAATTGTAGTCATTCCCTTTCTCACAGGAATTTTATGAGGTTCTAAGATGGATGATGCTCTGGAGGTATAAAATATAATTGTTACTGTAACTTGGAAAATAATCAGGACCAGTTTAAACAGTAAGAAGCAACCTATTAGAACCAAGATCTAGCTAAATGCATTCACTTCCAGCTAGACATCACATTGATTCAGTACCTCAGAATATGAGGTAAAGCCTCCTTCTTCACATCAGCTCTAGACCCCACTGTCACTTGTCACACTAGCAAGTGTTAGGTAACACTCCAGACTGGACTTTATATTTCAGTGTTTCTAGCACCAACGTTAAGTGGATAAACAGGAAGGTGTGATTGTTCCAGCTACACAAACAGGAAACAGTATCCAGCTGCACAAATCCACATTCTGGCTGCAGCAATGTAAAGGCCAGGTGTATGGGGCCCGAAAGACTTTGAATTGTAGGGTGTCTGTAAGTGCATTGGGAGGACAGTTAGAGTCCAGGACTGGGGTTTCTTTCAAAATCTGCCTGTGACGTTGGACAAGTCATTTAAGTGATTCCTGCCTCAGTTTCCCAACTGTAAAATGAGGATAATTATACCTTGCCATCTTTGCAAAGTGATTTGATATCTATACAGGTAAGGTCTTATAAGTGCACAATATTACTTAAACATCCAATAGTTTCTAGTATACCTCTACATTGCATACTATAGGAGTAAAGGGCCATCGGGGGCTGGGAAAAACCAGCAATAACAGTCCCATGCCCCTACTCCTATCCCAGTTTAACTATTGTTCCTTTTTCAGAACACTTTGCAGTGTTCTAGCCAGTTATGAACTTGGCCATGTTCCTCCTTTGCCATTTTCTGTGAATTATTGCTTTCAGGACAGTCCTTAAGCACATGCCTAATTTTAAATTTGTGCCTAACTTTAGGCACCTGGCTAGTCTCGCTGACTTTTTGAGGGCACTGACTTCAATGGAACTACTCGTGCTTAAAGTTCAGCCTGTCCGTAAGTGACTTGCTGAATCGGGGCCTAAGTGATCACGTTTAACTCTGAACTCTCTCTGAAGCAAGGAGATCTGTATGTCGTTTCTCACACCCTAGGTATTTTACAAACTAATCACTGCCCTTTACTATGGCCAGCACACCTGGCCTTGAGTAATTAAAAGGATTAAGTTCACCATAGCTGTCTAATCTAGATAGTTGTACTTTTCATTTTGTTCTTTCCTTTGGGGTTATTTTTGGAAGAGTAGTGGGTTACTCTACTCTGACTTTTGCTGCTTGAAATTCAATGTGGAAAGCTTGCTTGTGTTTTTTAAAAGCCCTCTCTTTAAGCCTTGCTTTCTGAAGCCATGCAGCACCTTCTAAATGTTTCATCAGAAAGGAGTTCCTCTGCAGAACCTCTTGCACTTTCCGATCTGTCACATTAACAAGGCCAGACTGTAGGTTTTTAAAAATGGAAAATACCTTGTGGAGGAAAGAACTGGATTAGGAATTATTTATGCAAAAGGAATGCAGAGCTAATGGGAGAGGATGACGTTCTCTCAATCCAGGCTTTCACTAGCATTAGGATTCTGAGCCCAATCTGAAACACCTTGAGCCTGATTTCAGAAGTGACAAGCACCCGTGACTCCCATTGGTGTCAGCTGAAGTTATGAGTACACAGCACCTCTGCAAATCTGGCCCTTGGTGTCTCAAATTGGGCCCCTAAAAACAGAGGCACCCAATATCTGCAGCTGCTTTTGAAAAAAGCTGGGCCGTATTCATTCTGTTTGGGGCTGAAATGCTTTCAACATTTTTGTGTGTGTGTTTTCTGGGCAAAGCAGGGTTGTGGGATAATCAAACTTTTAAGAATGAGTTTTGGCTTCTGGCTGCCAAGTGGTAGCCAGCCACACTTAACCAGTTAGAGTCCCTCATTTTCAGTAAACGCCTAGCCTCACTGAAGTCAATGAGAGATTTGCCATTGACATCAGTAGGACTAGGATTTCACTCTTGGGAGCTGGACTTGCTCCTCAGGGGAATTCCACGAAGAATGAATTTGTTCCACCATGTGTATGTAGCATATATCATTGTAGTGGGGGACACAAACTGTCTGGGAGTCTCATGGTCAATACAGGGCTGCTATCAGGCATGTTTTTCCTAGGACTGGCTTGACCATAGGCCCCAGGCAGGAGAACCACTGATAATTAGTGAGGTTTCTTTCCTCCCCTCACCCAGCACTTCAACTGTCCTGGCTGGTGGTATTATACATATATTTACGTCTTGTCCTGTGTTGTGTAAGTTGTGGCTACAGCCCTATGACCACATACAACAGATCTAACAGAGGAGCTAAAACAAATAAGAACCCAAGTGCTTCACAGGCTGCACGTTTGCTACCACTCACCTCACACACACTGGAATGTAGCTGTCTCTGGGGTTGAACACAGACACAATATGAGCCAACACCACTCCAGGTAAGATTTTAAGGAGGGAAGATGAGAAAAATGGATGATTTGGGAGTAAAGGCAATAAACTGGGAATCAGAAAGTCTAGGTTGTGTTCTTGTCCCTGCCGGCTCACGTACTTAAAGTTAAGCATATGCTTAAGTGCTCTGCTGCATCAGGGCCTTAACCTGTCTCTCAGTTTGCCTCTGCGGAAACGGAATGATCCCTACCACATATGTCCAGAATATTAAAAGACCTCATCATCCACAATCAGTGCTAGAGTTTTCCAAAGAACTCAGCTCCCATTTAGCCAACAAAATAAGTGGACAGATTTACAAAAGAGTTTAGCACACTGGATACTGAGCTCCTTTGAAAATCTGGCCATAAGTGTCACAATGGGAGATTCCGAGTGCTGGGAACCTTTGAGAATCTGATCCTTATTTATGTGCCTCAGTGAAAGATGAGCTTTTGTGAAAAATTGACCCCCAACTGTGGGTTTGGAGCAGTCAAAAATCTGACCTTCAGCTCTTGAAAATCTGGCCCATAATACAGGAGGATTGTGAGGATAAATAATTAATGCAAATGAGGTGCTGGGATAACATAGAAAAACCTGTAAATAAGCAAGGAATAGCTTCTTGAGTTGAAACTTGAGAGGGAATGTCAAACAGGCAGAATGTAATTACCCATTAGAATTATGCCACAACACATCCAGGACATGAGGTATTGCAAGTTTCAGGCAGCCATTTCATTGGCATGCCATTTAAAAAGCTTTAAAATATTAAAAGGCAGGCTTTTAATAAAGAGGAGAAGCACATTGTGAATCTGTAATGCTGGCTTTATGATGAGAAAGTGTAAAGGGTATTTAAAACCTGCTCCTGCAAACTTCACCTGAATATCCATGTGTTGTCAGCTGGTTTTACATTTGCCAGATGACGTTGAAAAATGAAAGGAGATGGAAATGAAATCTATGAAAGCCAAGAGCACGTTGCTAGCATATTGCTAGCTCTCAGTTGTTCCTTCCCATAAGAGTTTTTGAGGGACTTTCATGACTTCTAAGTTGCTGGGAAACAGAATCTGTAAAAGAATAATGAAAATACAGTGATCTCAAGCAATCATTTAGTTCTGGTTTTATTATATGTTCCCTAGAAGGCAAAGAGATGAGACACCGAGGCCCTTCTAAACCTCAGTGAAGTTACACCTGATTTAGACCAGTGTGTGAGAGAGGATAATCAGGCTGTGTCAGTTCTATGCTTTATTCCTCACTCAGGCAGGTATTTCTTAGGTTCTCTTTTCTTACCTATTTCTCAGGCATTTGGCGCATTTTCTTTCATTTTCTCAACAGTTTCTCAAATGTGCCACAAGATTTTGGCCTGATCCTGCAAGTCTTCTTTATCTTGTGGAACTCCCACGTCTTTGCTGGGAGTTCTGTGTGCTGTAGCAGAGGGCCTGCAGGATCTGGCCCTCTCTGAGATGTAGTGATTGTAGCTTCATGATCCATGGATGGTGTCTTTCACTTTGTTTTTGCAATGTTTATCACATGATATTCGAACTTAACAAATAATGGGTCAGATACTCAGCTGAGGTAGCTCTGATGAAGTTAATGAAGCTACCCCAATTTACATCAATGGAGGATCTGGTCCATTAAATAATCCTCTTTCAAGTACTCCAATTGCACACTCTCTTAGCACAGCACTGCAAACCTATGGAAATCATGATAATTCTAGGGCTGTCAAGTGATTAAAAATTAATCACGATTAATCATGCAATTAAGAAATTAATTGCAATTAATTGCACTGTTAAATATTTTTGGATGTTTTCTACATTTTCAAATATATAGATTTCAATTACAAAATAGACTACAAAGGGTACAGTGCTCATGCTGTCTCATATGTCTTGGAACTGAGACTTCAAGACAAGCACAAAAAATAAAATTATAAGAATTGGAAACACAAACTTCTTAGGCTGGAAGTCAGGTTCTTTCTTGAGATTTTTGAGGGCTCTTTGTCCTGGTTTCATCCAAGTGAGAAATTCCAAAAAAGTAGCTATTCTCATGGTATTTTCACATTTCTGCTTCCAGCTTAAATTGCTGAGTGTAATAGCATGTGGTATTCTGATTTACATTAATCGTACTAAGGTTGTTTATGCTAATCATTCCTGAATCACTCTCTACTGGAGGGTGTGGCTTCCTCTTTGTTGGCCAGACTTAAATTTGTGGTCAGAGAGAGCAAACGGAAATAAAAATATATTCCCAACAAGGGTATGCTTGTGTGCTTACATAAGACTGAAAACATTACAGGCCAAGGTGCCCAGGAGAATAAAGAAGTTATTTGAACTTTAAACCTCAAAGCACAATTGTGTTCATTTTAATTTGAGGCTTTGATGAAAGGTCCAATCATTTTCTGTTTCATCCTAACTCTGGATGATGGCTGGAAACTGTCTGGTTTCAGTGTTAAATGCCTGTGCTATGCAGTGGGATAAGGGAGTATTTACTAGGGTTGGGACACTTGTCTTAATAAGTCCATAACCAACCACCCCGCTCAGTAGGGCTGGGAACTAGTAGAGGAAGTTGAGCCATGTGGAGGTTGAGGTCTAGGAGGGAACAAGCTGGGGAGCTGGTGCAGGGAGATGGATGAATAGAGGAGGACAGAGACAATAACAGGGAGCAGGTGAGTCAATTTGTAACAGTTTCTGGGAGGAGATGCATGGAGAGTGATCAGGGAGAGGGTCAAGTCTCTAGATGGCTCTAAGGAGGAATCCACAGACATAACGAGGGTTGGGACAATTTGTGGTCAAATTCAGTGCTGACATAAGCAAGTGTAATTCCTCGTCTTCTACAGCGTTGCATCTACTGATGTCCTCAATAAGAGACATCTTTTTTGGGAAAGAGGCAGAGCCGAGGCAAATTTATTCCTCATCAGTTCCTTAGTTCTAGGGCATAAATACAGATTTAAAAATATACCCTACCTTTTATTACTCACTGATTATGACTCACCTTTCACTGGTGCCAGCAGCCATTTTAATGCCTGGAAACAGCATGCAGCAGAAGCAGTACAAAAGAGAGCCAAGTAACAAGATGAGATTACTGATTCATGCTGTGGATATATCATCACTTCAGAGCTGCTTGCTGTCGCTTGGTGCTATCTAAAGAATGACACAGTCCATTGTCCCTAGCTAAGCTGCTTGTGGTTTGTTCAATGTGTTTCAAGGAGAAGATGAATAATGAATTTTGGGTTGTAAATAACAGACCTAATACGTTGCACTCAAAAAGGCACTAGTCAGTCTCCTTCCTGCCCTGCTTCTCCACCTCCTCATCTCTTCCAATATTATTCAGAAATAAGAGTACATTGTGTCACGTGCATACGGTAACGAGAACAAACCATATTCCAAAGCAAAACGCTCCATTGCACATACTTCTCTCCCTGGGGAGAGGATGTGAGAACAAACACGGTGACAGATGTTAGTCATGTTGCTCAGAGAACCACTGGAAGGTGCTCAGATACTACGGTGATGAATGCAGCATAGGAACCGATGTAGAATAGAATAGACTATGTGACCCAAAACTAGTAGTATTTTCTAAAATCTTCAATCTAGACACTTAAATATCTTAAAAGAGAGAGGAAAAGTAGTCTTATTTTTACATTAAAACAAACCTCATCCTTAAACTGTCCATTCATGATGTCTCTCATAAGAGTCCCACATGCTGGATTCTAACCTTGTGTATAATAATATTACTACTACTCATTTTCAGTAATATGGTTGTGTGTAGTATCTTTCATCAGAGAAGCTCAAAAAGTTTTACCGACACTGATTCATTCTCATAGCCCTCTGAGAGAGAGATGTTATTGTACCCACTTTGATGATGGGGAAACTGAGGAACAAAAATTGCAGCGATGTACCGAAGATCACCTAGTAAGTCAATGGAAGACCTGGGATAAGAAGACAACAGTCTTGTCTCCTAGAATCCTGCTCTACACATTAGACATGTTAGGTAAAGCTGGTCAGAGAAACTTTGAGGGAACCATATTCCATCAGAACGTGCAGTTCTGTCAAAATTGAAATGCTTCATGAAATCAGGTTGATTTTGCTGGAATTCTCTTTTGGGAGAAGACGGGGGAGGGAGGGGAAGAGTTCTGACAACATCAAAACATCCCATTCTGACATTTTTGGAATGAAACATTTCCATTTTTCATTTTCAAATGACTTTTCATTTCCATTTTTTTAGTTTGTATTATAATACAAAATAAAACATTTTTGAAATCAAAACAAAATGCTAGGAGAGAATCTAGCCTATGGTTGGGCTTTAATATACAAAAATAACCTTGCTAAATGTGGGAAGTTTAAATGTTTTCATATCTCCCTGATTCTTTCCTGGAACCAACTGTGGGAGCTAGAACGGCTGCCTAGACCCAGAGTCCCAACACACTGCAGTGCTCTGCTCAGCAGACCTTGTTCCAACTTGGCTGCTTATCATCTCTTATACAAGGGAGAAAATTGTCTAAAAAAGATATGAGGCAGCCAATATGTAGGACACAGAAATAAAGATGAGTCAAATATAGATGTTGTTCAGTTATTGATGGATTTATAGCACACAACCCTCCCAAAACTTTTAACTTGTCATTTTCTTTCTGAGAGCATCTGAAAGTTCTGTTTAATAAGTGTGTGTGTGAGCATATTAGTGAGTGTTACACATACTTCTGCACTTAGGGAAAAAGATGCTATAGCATTCTCCACTATAATGAGAACTTTACTACGTTGATTTGTACAAATAAGGTTTGAAAAAAAGCTGTTTTTTCTCTAATTGCCTGAAATTTGCCCATCTCTTAACACAAGTTCAGAGCAATGTGGACAGGGTTTAGAAAAGGAAATAGACAGCCCATCAAACTGGAAGGCCTAGAGAATGAGAAAGAGGAATGGCGTGAAAAAGGTGGATTTAGGGTGGGTAGAAAGTACAGAAAGAAATAACACACATAGGTGTGATGGTGCCAGTAGCAGTAATATGTCTTTTCTCCTCATGCATTGCCTTCCCATTATTTCGTTCTTCAAGACTTCTCGTAAGATTAGTCTGCTCATTCACCAAACAGAGCCACAGACTGGGCGAGCGAAAGGCAAAGGCGGATGCAGTAAAGTATCCAGTGAGGCCCTGGGATCAAACTGCCTGAGCTCATGTATTTAGGACACTATTCAGAACTCAGGAGGGGAACTTTGGCCACATCATTCATCAGGGAGTGACATCAAAGGAGATAAAGGCAAAAAATAATAATTAAAAAAGCTAAGTGTTAGGAATTTGATCCTGCCATGTGCCCACCACTTTAGTTCAGTCCATCAAAGTACTTAAGCATGAGTGGTCCCACAGAAGTCGCTTCGATACAAATAATAATAAAAGCTGAATAGCAACCAGTCAGCCTAAGGCCATGTCTACACTAGAAGCACTATACTGGCATAGGAATACCTGTATACTATACTGGCAAAGCACTCCTACTATGGACAGAGCTATACCAGCAAAGCTGTGCTTTGTACAAGTACAGCTAGATGACCCCACCCTGAACAAAACAAGCTATACACCTCTACCCCGATATAACGCGACCCGATATAACACAAATTCGAATATAACGCGATAAAGCAGTGCTCTGGGGTGGGGGCAGAGCTGCGCACTCTGGTGGATCAAAGCAAGTTCGATATAATGCGGTTTCACCTATAACTCAGTAAGATTTTTTGGCTCCCGAGGACAGCGTTATATCGGGGTAGAGGTGTGCCAGTAAAAGCACAGCTTTTCCAGTACAGTTGTAATACCTACACTAGGGACTTCTTGCCAGCACAGCTGTGTCAGACAGGGATCACACCTAGGGTGAGCAGATAGCAAGTGTGAAAAATTGGGACGGGGTGGGTGGGGGGTAATAGGGGCCTATAACAAGACAAAGCCCCAAATATTGAGACTGTTCCTATAAAATCGAGACATCTGGTCACCATAATCACACCTCTTAACACTACTGACCGACAGCTATGCCGACAAAAATCTGCAGTGTAGACATGGGCTTAGTCACAGATCTCAAATATGTTTACATTTAATTTAAATAGGCAGTTCGTATATGAAAATATACCACTTAAACCAGAACATTTGAGACAATCAAGTAGAGTTTGTAGCTGATTATTTCTAAACACATTATTAAAGTACATTAACAGTCTAACTAAATCTAAATTAAATGTATATTTGGGAATCTTACTTGAAGGGATTACCCAAAATGTTTGGATGAATCATCATTAATTACAATCTCCTTTATTTCATCCAAACAGCTGCACTATCACATGTGCAGGATTTATACAGTGTATTGTTATAGATTTTGATTCAGCAAGGTATTAGAACACGTGTTTAACTTTGAGTAGTCTCATTGGCTTCTATAGGATGTTACTCACATTTAGTTAGACTCTTATTGTACCTTAATAAAATTATAATAAATTGTTAAAGACTTATTTATGGAAGTTTAATTATAGTATTAGGTGTTTACAAATAATCTATTACAAACTCTACTTGATTATCCCAGATTATCCCTGGTATTCTAGTTTCCTATAAGAGCTGTCTATTAAAATTAAATACCTTGCTGAATCCAGGCCATAGTTCCAAGTAAATGTCAAGAATGTTCAGATGTCATCAACAGTACCAGCTTTGGTGTGTACTTTAATAAACAAAGCATAAGCAAATTCTCAATTATATATGCAGTTAGTGGCAGTGACAGCTGCTGAACTGATAGCCCTGGAGAGTGAGGTCTTCATACATAACATACGTACTGTATGAGAAATGCCAGAGCAAGCTGCCCCTTGTGGCAACTGCTACTGTCCTTGGAGGGATCCTCTGAATGGGTGAGAGGCGAGTTCCGTCTTCAGACCAGTGGAAGCCTTGGACTCTCTGCTGAAACTGCCAACTCGTGCTCGTTGTAAATGCTTTTTTGTTCCGTAGTTTGGATTGCTCTCTTCTAGAGAGGGGACTAAACTGAAACCCTGGGTCAGAGTTGGTGTCTCAAACCAGTCTTTACAAGGGGCTTAATCAAAACACCATGAACTTCAGGAAGGGTCAGATTTAGAGCTGGACTTCAAACTCCCAAGGTGACGGCCAGTAGATCCTTAGCCAGCTCAGGGTCACACCAGTCTCCTGGAGCAGATTAGAACGGCCTGACCTGTGCCAGCTGCGAACGGTCCCCAAGGATCATTAGAGCAGCCAAGGATCTCTGGGGCATAGATATGCTTTGCTCATGTCCCTTTTCTCATAAACTAGGGGCCCTATGCTGTGGGAACCCCTTCTGGCTAATTACACCAGCTTTGAGCAACTTTGGCTCAAGAGACTATCGCAAAGCTGCCCTAAATGGACAGGAACATTTGGCCTATGAAGTTCAGATCTGAGGTTGTGGATCCAGCCCTAATATCTACTTGGAGCTTGACTGAGCTTCAGCATCTCGCTTTATGTAAACCATCAAACAACCATCAGACAGTGGTGACTCGTTGAGTGAGAAAGAACTGGCCTTGTGGCGAAAGACTCCATATCCTGTTACCAATCCCCCGGCATTTTTGCTATCTCCAGTGCCAGAAGAAAGAATTGGGTCTAGAAAACACATTCACAACTCACATAAAACTTTAAACCTGAAATCTTAATTTAACTTCGCTTTTCCTTTAGGTCTTACCGATTAAGAACTTTATTGAGTAATTTATGCCCTATTATTTCACTGTATTGGGTAACATGCTAACATTTATTTTAATAGAGGAAAATACATGTAAAATGTCTCCTAATATATTTCCCTTGAAATACACGAAGATTACAGCTGCTGCAATAAACTCCTAATCTCTGAATACTGGACTGGAAATATTTGACATTAACTGGCTGCTTTTACAAATGAAATATCTGCAGCAAGGATATCGAGAAATTAAGAACTTTGTACTAGAATTTGAACTATATTGACCCCAAAGTGGGTGGTGGGTGTTTTGTGGGTTTTTTTTTTGGTGACATTCAGAAAAGTTCAGCGAACTTTTTAAAAGTTTTGCACATGCCTCTATACTTCTTAGTTTCAGCCAGAAACAGAAGCAGCAAAATACCACAAGAGGGACTGCTCTCATGATTATTCATAGCTGACTGAATCCAAGTATGGGAAATCTTTTGAGAAAATCTGATCTCTTGTATTTTCCTGCCTGTAAAACTGCCATGAAAATCCCAGCTTCTGGAGACTGCATTCATAGAGAGACTTACATCCAGACTGGAGCATAGACTGCAAGAATATGAAGTGAATCATAGAATCATAGAATCTCAGGGTTGGAAGGGACCTCAGGAGGTCATCTAGTCCAACCCCCTGTTCAAAGCAGGACCAAACCCAACTAAATCATCCCAGCCAGGGCTTTGTCAAGCCTGACCTTAAAAACCTCTAAGGAAGGAGATTCCACTACCTCCCTAGGTAACCCATTCCAGTTCTTCACCACCCTACTAGTGAAAAAGTTTTTCCTAATATCCAACCTAAACCTCCCCCTCTGCAACTTGAGACCATTACTCCTTGTTCTGTCATCTTCTACCACTGAGAACAGTCTAGATCCATCCTCTTTGGAACCCCCTTTCAGGTAGTTGAAAGCAGCTATCAAATCCCCCCTCATTCTTCTCTTCTGCAGACTAAACAATCCCAGTTCCCTCAGCCTCTCCTCATAAGTCATGTGCTCCAGCCCCCTAATCATTTTTGTTGCCCTCCACTGGACTCTCTCCAATTTGTCCACATCCTTGTAATGTGGGGCCCAAAACTGGACACAGTACTCCAAATGAGGCCTCACCAGTGCTGAGTAGAGGGGAATGATCACATCCCTCGATCTGCTGGAAATGCCCCTACTTATACAACCCAAAATGCCATTAGCCTTCTTGGCAACAAGGGCACACTGTTGACTCGTATTCAGCTTTTCGTCCACCGTAACCCCTAGGTCCTTTTCTGCAGAACTGCTGCCCAGCCATTCTGTGCCTAGTCTGTAGCAGTGCATGGGATTCTTCCGTCCTAAGTGCAGGACTCTGCACTTGTCCTTGTTGAACCTCATCATATTTCTTTTGGCCCAATCCTCTAATTTGTCTAGGTCTCTCTGTATCCTATCCCTACCCTCCAGCGTATCAACCACTCCTCCCAGTTTAGTGTCATCTGCAAACTTGCTAAGGGTGCAGTCCACACCATCCTCCAGATCGTTAATGAAGATATTGAATAAAACCGGCCCCAGCACCGACCCTTGGGGCACTCCACTTGATACTGGCTGCCAACTAGACATGGAACCATTGATCACTACCCGTTGAGCCCGACCATCTAGCCAGTTTTCTATCCACCTTACTGTCCATTCATCCAGCCCATACTTCTTTAACTTGCTGGCAAGAATACTGTGGGAGACTGTATCAAAAGCTTTGCTAAAGTCCAGAAATAGCACATCCACTGCTTTCCCCTCATCCACAGAGCCGGTTATCTCATCATAGAAGGCAATTAGGTTAGTCAGGCATGACTTGCCCTTGGTGAATCTATGCTGACTGTTCCTGATCACTTTCCCCTCCTTTAAGTGGTTCAGGATTGATTCCTTGAGGACCTGTTCCATGATTTTTCCAGGGACTGAGGTGAGACTGACTGGCCTGTAGTTCCCTGGATCTTCCTTCTTCCCTTTTTTAAAGATGGGCACTACATTAGCTAACAGAGTGTAGAATTAAGCCCAGAGTTTGGGTTATTAGACACAGCTGAAATTAGAGAATATGGTAGATTTGTACTTTATACTTACTATGAGATTAATGAGATTCATCCCTTTTAAATAAAATGGGGCCCAATCCTGCACTCCTTGCTCACCTGAAACGCCCATTGAAGCGAGCGTGAGTTTTGTGTACATTGGGAATGCAAGGTTTTCTTTTCTTCTCTTACATATTGTTCTGCTTCCGCTAATCATGCCCCAGGAGAACACGGCAGTAGAACACAACTTAACCAAATGTTCGCTCATTACCCTGGTGACTCATTATTTTGTTTCATAGTTTTAACCCTTTAGTACTGTTACACTGAACTTATTTCTCATTTTTTGAAAGGCCATAACTAATTATCAAATTCAAGCAACATTGCCTACTGTGAATTCCTCTTTCCAAGGGACTATATCCTTTGTCATGATGAATGGTAGTTATTAAAACTCCTCTCTTGAAAAGTGTATTCAACGATGGTCTAAAAAATTAGAAGAAAAAGCATACCACCTCCAGCCCCCTTGAGTTGTGAAGCATATAATAAGGACCATTCATCTTCTGAAAGTCTTTTGTTTGCACTGTAGAGTGCAGCTTAGTTACAAGAGGTGGCTGTGTCAGAAGTGAAAAACGATACCCCCTACTTGCCCCATCATACTTTATCAGCTGATGGAAATTCAGATCTAACTAGCAGCAGAATTTTAAGAAGTGAAAACATTTTTTTTTGTTTTCAAAGAATCGCTTACAAATAAGAGTATCCATTTTGCCATGGAAGGCAAAATACATTAATAAAGACCATACTGTATTACATTTGCTTTCCATAGGGGAGAAGGAGCTTGTTTAGAGTTTAATTTAGGTGTATGTTTCACTTTCCCGATACATATAGCAAAATGTAAACAACCCACTTACTTATAATAGTCCAATGAGGTCAGTTGAAAACCATCTAGTCCTTAATCCTGATGAATTAATACATTTATGACAATGTGCCAAAGTCTATTGTCAATTCTACCAGTATAAATCCAGGGTAATTTCAAAGGAGTCAATAGAATTAATCTCCAATTACTTGTGTAACTGAGAGCAAAATTGGGTCCTTTTCCACTGGCCAACTGGGCAAGTCACTGTCTCTTTCTGTACCTCAGTTTCCTCATCTATAAAATAGGGATAATGATCCTGACCTCCTTTGTAAAGTACTTTGAGATCTACTGAGGAAAAGCACTATTGTCATAAACAGACAGTTAAGGGTTAATTCCTCTTTTACCTGTAAAGGGTTAAGAAGTTCACCTAGCCTAGCTGACACCTGACCAGAGGAACAAATGGGGAGACAAGATGTTTTCAAAGAGGGAGGAGGGAAATCAGTCTTTTGTCTGTTCAGAAAAGTTTGTGCCGGAGTGAAGGATCCAGGAATCAGCCATCTAACATTTCTTAAAAGTAGTAAGTGTTTAGAGAAGGAATGTATTAGATTATGTTTATTTTCTTTTGTGACTTCATTTTTGCATAAAGGGAGAATCAAATTGGGTTTCTTTGTGTAACTAAGGTTTTGCTCAGAGGGACATCCTCTGTGTTTTGAATCTGTTGTACGTGAGAGTAGCTTGCATGCTAATCTCACAGAGGTATTCCTTTCACCCTTTTTCTTTAATGAAAAGTCTTCTTTTAAGAACCTGATTGATTTTTCCTTGTTTTAAGATCCAAGGGTTTTTTGGATCTGGGCTCACCAGGAATTGGTGGGAGGTGAATGAGTCTCAATCCTGCCAGGAAAAGGGGGATAAAGACTGGGGAAATATTTAGGGAGAAGACAGAGTTTTCAAATAACTCTCCCATAAACGTTTGTTTAAACTATTTGATGGTGGCAGCTACTAGATCTAAGCTGGTAAATAATCTTAGGGGTTATCTCATGCAGGTCCTCACATCTGTACCCTAAAGTTCAGAGTGGGGGTGACAAAGGGCTGCCCAGAGCGGGGGCAAGTGGGGCAATTTGCCCCAGGCCCCGGGCTCAGCAGGGGCCCCCAAGAGAATGGCTGAGACTCCTGCCCGGCTGCCCCAGCCCGACCCAACCCCGTCTCTGCCCCTCTTCCGGAGCCTCAGGGTGTCCAGGGCTGCCCCTAAACAGCTGCAGCTTGACTCTGGCAGGGCCTAAGCTCTGCCCCGCTCAGAACCGCGTGGTAAGGGGGCGGGGCTGCGAGCTCTGGGCTGAGTGGTGGAAGCTCACAGCCCTATCCCCTTTACCCCGGGGCTCTGAGTGGGACGGAGCTCAGGCCCCGCCGGAGCCACGCTGCACCACTGTTCAGGGACGGCCCTGGATGGGATGTGCTGAGGCTTCGGCTGAGGGGTGAGCCGAGGGTAAGGGGCCGGGGGGGGAGTTGCTAAGGGGCAGGGAGTCTCAGGGACAGTCAGGGCACAGGGAGGGGGCAGAGGTTGGGGGGGGGGCGGTCAGGGGACAGGGAACTGGGAGGTTGGATTGTGGGTGTTCTGGAGGGTCTGTCAAGACTCAGTGGGTGGGGAAGTGGATAGGGGTTGGGGCAGTCAGGGGACAGGGAGGAGGGGTGGGGTCCCGGGGTGGTGGTGGTGTCTCTGGGGGATGGTGAGAAAACAAGGAGCAAGATGGGTCGGGGATTCTGAGGGGGGCAGTCGGGGGGCAGGAAGTGGGTGGGGGTCAGATGGGGGCAGGGCCAGGCTGTTTGGGAGGCACAGCCTTCCCTACCCTGAAGCTCATTCAGCAGTTTGAGGCTTGCAGAAGAGCCAAGCTGTTAGCATTTCCATTAGGGCTACCATCCCTTTCACTTCTCAAATGCCAAATTATAGTCTATATTTAATGTCAGTGCTATAGGGAGATTCATGTCAGGGGAGGGTAGCTTCATTTAAAATTAGCCACTGGGGGAGGGATCACATGAGAAGAGCAATATCCTTCTCAACCCTACGAAGGGAGACCCCCCTCCCCTGCATTCCCTGAGGCTCCAGAGGGGTTAATTCAGTGGTTCTCAAACTTTCGTCCTGGTGACCTCTTTCACATAGTAAACCTCTGAGTGCGACCCCCCCCCTTATAAATTGAAAACATTTTTTAATATATTTAACACTATTATAAATGCTGGAGGCAAAGCGGGGTTTGAGGTGGAGGCTGACAGCTCGTGACCCCCAGTAATAACCTCATGACCCCCTGAGGGGTCCTGACCCCCAGTTTGAGAACCCCTGGGTTAATTTAATTTTAGCACCCTGTATCCATTCACATGCATGTGCTATTTTGAGCATTTCAGTTTTGACAACATAGGCTCATCCCAGATTCTGGACCAAGCTCAAATGCTCAGTTCATGGAGTATGTACATAAGCTATACTAAAGACAAACCCACAGTAACCGTCTCCAGTTTGTGAAGGACCCCATGGAGCCAGTCTCTAGGAAACAGATAAATGCATGGAGGTTAAGTCCATTAATGGCTATTAGCCAGGATGGGTAAGGAATGGTGTCCCTAGCCTCTGTTTGTCAGAGGGTGGAGATGGATGGCAGGAGAGAGATCACTTGACCATTACCTGTTAGGTTCACTCCCTCTGGGGCACTTGGCATTGGCCGTTGTTGGTAGACAGCATACTGGGCTGGATGGACCTTTGGTTTGACCCAGTATGGCTGTTCTTATGTTCTAACCTAAATGAACCCAAAGTTATGGAGAAGATATGAGTTAAGGAAGCCAGCAGAGTATCAGAAACCTGGAAAAATCTCTGACTGGATGGGCTCAGGCGTTTGGTCACAAGCTGAGGTGGTTCGAAAGTTTTGGATTTTTTTTAAGCAGAATTTTTTATTGTTTCTTTAAATAATCAAACACAGCAAGCAGCAAATATTTGGCCACACACTTCTGAAACCCCAAACCATATTCAGGTTTTGGCAGACTAATTTCAGCTTTTCAATTAAAAAAAACCACAACAAATTTTGAAGGAAAGCAGACATTGTCTGTGATTTTTTTCTGCTTTTTAAAAACCCCTAGTTTTCGAACAAAAAAAACTTTTGATGGAAAATATTTGTCCAACCCTTTTAATGAGCTTTAGTGCCTTTTAGCACTAGCTGATGCAGAGAACCAGTGATACCTTGTAAAGGAATTTTCTCAAAACTAGGTTTGTGCTGAGATGTGGAAGGTTTATTTTTCTCAGGGCTGCCTGTGAGGGGGAGCAAGTGGGGCAATTGGCCTGGGGCCCCGCAGGGCCCCCCACGAGAATATAGTATTGCAATTTTTTTTATGGAAGGGGCCCCTGAAATTGCTTTGCCCCAGGCCCCCTGAATCCTCTGGGCGGCCCTGGGGTGACACCTTCACATGAGATAACCCCTAAACAGTTTTCCTTGAAATTGTTCACAATTTCCTGAAAACATTACTATTTCCTCTTGCACTTTTAGGGGGATGATTTGAAAGACATGGTGCTCTTCCAGTAATGGGGGGAATTACGTTTCTGTACTCATAAATCTAAAAAAAGCACAGAGCAAAGCACCTATTCACACAATTTACATAGCAAATTGTAGAAGCTTAATAATACAGCCTGATAATACAGCTCACAATGATAATCAGGTCAACAGAGCTTCTGCATTAATAACAGGCACCAAAAGGCTTTGTACACCAATTTTAATTATCATTATTATTATGTTTAATACATGAAAATGCAGATAAGGATGTCCTTGGATTATTTTCATAAGTATATGATACTGAAGAGTGCTAGACCTGAAAACACATCAGATTAGGTGGAACAGACATCAAAATTAAATAATAATAAAATACTCCAGCACTTTTTCAGATCCTGATTGCAGTGGGAATGGGAGGGATACCATTCAGTACCTTTCAGGCAAAACTCAGTATCTCGCACAACCAAATTACTATTTTACTGAATCATCATCTTTAGTTCTGTTCAGTATTTGCCAATTCCTAATGTTCAAAAATCAAACCAGGCTCCAAAAAAATCATGAGTGTGTCTTCAAAATCATGAGATGATTAAAGAATATGGATTTTGGGGGGGGTTATTTGCCTTCCTGTTTCTGAGCCTTTAGGGTACACTGAGGATAACATGTTCAAGCTTTTATCTGCAGCTATGAAAGCTAGAAACTTACTTAAAAAAACAGATTCTCACATAAACATATATCTCTAGGTGCTGGTGCATTGTAAAATATGAGATATCATGAGAGTCATGATAAAATCACTGCTTTTGTGAGTTACATTTTAAAGACCTGATATGCTGTTCCTAATAGAGCTCACAGATTTCCCCCGAAGAAAATTTTGACTTTTAATTAAAAAAATCAAACACTGAATTTTTTGTCCAAAAACCATTATTGAACATTTTGATTCTGAAATGCTGCCATGGTGCCTCATGCCCACATTCTTCTCTATGAGCCAGGGTTCCCGGCCAGACTACATCATGCATGATGCACTTTGGTCTCCCCTCCTGCTAACCCACTGCATTTTTTTCATGGGAAATGTAGTCCATCTGGGGAACCCAGCTCACAGAGGCGAGTTTTCCACAGAAAGCACACACATAATGAAAAATGTTGTTCCTTCAAAACCCCAATTTTCAGTTGAAAAACAGTTGTGATGGAAAATTTTCAAGCAGCCCTAGTTCATAACTATACAAAACTGTCCAACTTCTGCAACAAATGATACAAGTCTCCTACAGCCAACAGTCTCACTTGATACAAAGTCCTCTCGGTCACCATCCAGCCTGTGTATTGACTGAGGATGGGGTCTTGAAGGGGGAAATTAAAACTACATGGGCATATAACTAAAGACGATCATAACACGTACATATAAGCAATCCGAATTACGTTTCCACAAGCAACCTTAATTCTGGCATTTCCAAATGTTTGAGTGCTTGACTTTGCAACTTGAACAACAGTCTTTAAAGTAGATTTTTTTTGTACTGAAATACATTAGAGCTGGTAAAAAAACCTGTAAATTTTCCGCAAAAAAATATGTGTGGGGGATCTTTTTATCAAAATGTGAATTTATATTCTATATGAATAAAGTTTGTGTGTATCGCACTCTCTCTCTCTCTCTCTCACACACACACACACACACTTCTTTAGTGTTTCTTAAACACACTAAAGAACCTGGACAAAGATTGTACATGCATCTCACCCATATAAAAAAAATTAAAAGACAATATTGTGGCATTAGTACTAGAAAGTGCAGATGTGTACAGCAAACATTATGATGGCCCCCGGTGGGATGATTGTAAAGGGATGAGGAAGCATGTGCAGCATCAGGAAGTGTTAAAGGTACTTAGGTTTCTCCTTTGTTCACATTGTAACAGGAGGCAAAGCTTTCCCTCATGCACATCAGTCTCCTACTGCTTATCTTTGAGCTTTTAAGGTGTAATACTATTGATTACAATTTTTTTTTAAGACTACCATGATAGTGTCCTTGGAAAGCAGCTATTCTCAGTCAAGAACATTGCATTAAACTCTGCCTTTGCCCTCTAGTGTACATAGTGTCTTTGTGTCAAACCTGAGATCTTTACTTGGTTAAATTCCTATAGATTTTAATGGAATTTTTGCCTGGGTAAGGATTGAGGAAAGACTGAGTGAGGAGCTCATGATTTTGCCCATTATGCATATGTCAAATATCCACTAAATCAAGTTAACATAACACATTTATCTTCATGAGTGTGGAGAGGTCATCAGCCTAACAGGCTATGACATTCATCTGTAATTGAAAGATTAAAATGCCCACTCTAGCCTCTATTTGCTGTAATTGATTGGCTTTTCTATTTATAACTCACACCAATGGCTCTGCGTTCAGAAATGACATTTAATAACTGGGGGACTGTTGCCCAGGAACCTAATTTTCAGGTGCTTGTCAGAGCTTGCTCTTATTACTGACCTGTCTGCCAGAGCCCCAGGCCTGCTGTTTCAGGATGGTATTGGAGGACTGCAATAGCTGCTGAAGAGGGAAACTGACAATTCAGGTCATGGACTACCACTTTGTTGTGTAGCTTTTGCAGCTGCACAGTAAGTGTCTGTGATGCACAGCATTAGATTTCTAACTGAAAACTGTGTTAATTATTCAAACACCATACTGTATGTTAGACACCTTAATGCACCCAGGCCTGCTTCATGTACAGCATCAGCTCTGTACACAGCATTAGTCCATGTATGTTGTGTGTACAGCATTGGCTTGTCTGCACACCATTAACTCAGGTCTTTGATCCACTATGATTCTTGCAGCATAATCTAGCTCTCAAATTCATCCCCTGATGTCAGGTGGGGTCATTCTCCTGTTTGAATGTTTTATACAAACTTGCCATCTTTAGACTAGGTATATAGCAAGATTCCAGGTTGTGGTTGGATTTTTGTTTTTCTGTCTCTTACTTGCTCCCTCTTTAGAGTTTCCTGCTAAGCATGCTAAATTCAAGTAGATGACATATATATATATATATTTATTTTGAAATTTAAGAGCTGGGATCCCAGTGAGTAAGGCGTTGCTAGAAGTTAAAGACATACAGTACTGAACAAAGTGTTTTAGATAATTTGATAATATGAATAAACTGTTCCTGTTCTTGTACAACTGTAACACTAGATAGTGGGAGTTATCTGGTTCATTTCGTGCAAGTAATGCTATAAATTTAAAACTGAGATGCAATAAGGTAATGATGGAAATGAAATGTCATACCCAGGTGCTTGCTGTCTGCTCAGAACTTACTGCTACGTGATATTTAGCCAGCATGATAAACACTCAGGACTCCACTGTGCCATTTGGGGGTTGAGGTATACCAGCCCAGTGAGACCACCTGAGGTACTTTGCCTCACAGAAACTGAATGCCTCCAGGAAAGCCCCAGTGCACAGGAGGGAGTGTGTGCACTGCTACACTCCTTTAAGGGATGCAGTGTACTCTCTCTCCCCCTGACATGAGAGTGGTCAACTCCATGGTTGTGCATAGTGGGTGGAGCCATGACTTTGCCTACTCTATGCCCCTCCCTTGAAGTGCCTCATATAGCTCTGCAACTAACTGGTTTTTGGGTTCGCTGACCATGCTGAAAAGTTAAAAAAAAAATAATAAAAAGTTCCGTTTTGATTGAATGAACATTTTGTTTAACGTGAAATTAAACATTTCCTGTCATGTTCAAGCTTCATTAAATTTTTTTTTATAAACAAAACTTAGATGGAGAAGGAAAGGCAAATCCCCAAATCCCTGTAGTTGTATAAAGACTCCTCCTCCTTTGGGATAAGACCTTACAATCAGATTTTGGTTTGTACATAGAGTAGATTTTACCGTATCTGTCTTCATCAAGTGTCAGATGCTGATCTGAATTGCTTCAAAACAGCATGTTTGGAATTCTAAAAGTTTAGAAGACTGTAATAGGACAAGACACAGGGGATGTGTAAATTATATCATTACATATAACCAGAGGTCAGCTAAAGTTCATACTGGAATGTCTGTGGAAATTTAATCTCTATAGAGATTTTTAAAATATGTAGATATGTGGCGCATATGAGTTTTCTAAAAATCAAAGTATGTTTTATATACATATTAAGAAGACTATCCTATATTTTGACAAAACTGTGAAAAAACTCTTATGGAGCCAGTAGTGAAGACCACAGAAGTTGATCCTGCAAAAATCATCTCCTGAACTTCTATCGAAGTTCTATCAAAACTGGTTTGAGTCAGATTATGCTTTGAAGGCACTGTTTTTTGTTGGGAGCTGTGCAGGACTCTGCCAGAGAGGAGTGCATGCCTGCGTGGGGGAGCTATTGACCAAGAAGAATGGGATGTTCCTGTAACCCATTCCTGGGTCATTGGGAGGGGCGGGGCAAATGGTAGAGAAGAGAAAGAAAAGGAGCCCAGGTTAGAATTTACAGTAGAATCCATATCCAAGCATCTGTGTTTCTTCTTGCCCAGAGGGAAATACTCTGCTGTCATTATCCTGAATTTTATGGTGGTAGGGTGATACCGTGAATACGTTAGCGACTAATACAATGAATACAAGAAGTCTGCATTTGGGGAACAGTGTTAAATTCAATGTGCCCTTAAAATCAATGTGCCTATTGAGAGTTAAATCCTTGGGGTCAAATTTTACCTGTAATCCCCAGAAAAAACATCAATGGGGTTGCTTGGGTTTATCTGAGAGAAGAATGTGGTCCACTGTAATTATGCTCAAAAATATCAAAGCACTTTAGAGGAAATTACTTATCACTGGAACTATGGTACTTACCACAAGACCAAGTTTCTGCCTTGATACTGGTCAGCTTTGGCGGCCTAAGATATACATGTTGTAGCTGGATTTTCTACCTCTTTGTGTGGTATTTTGATGGCAAATAGCCTATCATTTATGTAGACTCATAAACTTAAAGGCCAGAAGGGACCATCAGGATCATCTAGTGTGACCACCTGCACGTCGCAGGCCAGAGAACGTCACCCACTCACTCCTGTAATAGACCGCTAACCTCTGGCTAAGTTACTGAGGTCCACAAATCATGATTTAAAAGCTTCAAGTTACAGATAAATCACCATTTACACTAGTTTAAACCTGCAAGTGACCTGGGCCCCATGCTGCAGAGGAAGGCGAAAACCCCCAAGGTCTCTGCTAATCTGATCCAGGGAAAATTCCTTGCCAACCCCAAATATGGCGATCAGTTAGACCCTGAGCATATGTGCAAGACCCACCAGCCAGACACCCAGGAATTCTCTGTAGTGACTCAGAGCCCTCCCCATCTAGTGTCCCATCACCAGCAGTTGGAGATATTTGCTGCTAGCAGTCACAGAATGGCTACATGCCATTGTAGGCAGCCTCATCATACCATCACCTCCATAAACTTATCAAGCTTAATCGTGAAGCCAGTTAGGTTTTTTGCCCCCACTGCTCTCTTTGGAAGGCAGTTCCAGACAAGCCGCCATACTGGGTCAGACCAATGGTCCATTTAGCCCAGAATCCAGTCTTCCGAGAGGGGCCAATATCAGGTGCTTCAGAGGGAATGAACGGAACAGGTAACCATCAAGTGATCCATACCCTGTTGCCCATTCCCAGCTTCTGGCAAACAGAACCAAGGGACATATCAGAGCGTTATTTTGCATCCCTGCCCATCATGGCTAATAGACACTGATGGACCTATCCTCCATGAATTTATCTAGTTCTTTTTTGAAACCTGTTTTAGTCTTGGCCTTCACAACATTGTCTGGCAAAGAGTTCCACAGGTTGACTATAAGTTATGCAAAGAAATACTTCCTTTTGTTTATTTTAAACCTGCTGCCTATTAATTTCATTTGGTGGCCCCTAGTTCTTGTGGTAGGAGTAAATAACACTTCCTTATATATTTTCTCCAAACCAGTCACGATTCTATAGACCTCTATCATATTCCCCCTTAGTTGTCTCTTTCCCAAGCTGAAAAGTCCCAGTCTTATTAATCTCTCCTCATATGGAAGCTGTTCCATACTCCTAATCATTTTTGTTGCCCTTTTCTGTATCTTTTCCAATTCCAATATATAGTTTTTTGAGATGGGGCAACCAGATCTACATGCAGTATTCAAGATGTGGGTGTACCATGGTTTTATATAGAGGCAGTATGATATTTTCTGTCTTATCATCTCTCCCTTTCCTAATGATTCCCAACATTGTTCACTTTTTTGACTGCTGCTGCACATTGAAGGGATGTTTTCAGAGAACTATCCACAATGACTCCAAGATCTCTTTCTTGAGTGGTAACAGCTAATTTAGATCCCATCATTTTATATGTATAGTTAGGATTATGTTTTCCAATGTGCATTACTTTGCATTTATCAACACTGAATTTCATCTGCCATTTTGTTGTTCAGTCACCCAGTTTTGTGAGATCCCTTTGTAATGCTTCGCAATCTGCTTTGGACTTAACTATCTTGAGAAGTTTTGTATCATCTGCAAATTTTTCCACCTCACTGTTTACCCCTTTTTTCAGATCATTTATGAATATGTTGAACAGTACTGGTCCCAGTACAAACCCCTTTTATCTCCCTCCATTCTGAAAACTGACCATTTATTCCCATTTTTTCTTTCCTATCTTTTAACCAGTTACTGATCCATGAGAGGACCTTTCCTCTTATCTCATGACAGCTTCACTCCTGTGATGGTTAGAAACCTTCATCTAATTTTCAAGCCTAAACTTTGTTGATGGCCAGTTGATATCAATTTGTTCTTGTGTCCACTTTGGCACTTAACTTAAATAACTTCTCTCCCTCCCTGGTATTTATCCCTCTGATGTATTTATAGTGAGCAATCAGATGTCCCCCACAACCTTCATGTTGTTAGGCTAAACAAGCCACGCTCCTTAAGGCTCCTCTTAGAAGGTAGGTTCTCCACTCCTCTCAACATCCTAGTAGCTCTTCTCTGCATCTTGCTAAATAAAAAGGTGTACTTTCTATTGCTGTTTCATTTAATTCCTTCTGTTTCAAAGGTTCTATGTGACTTTCAAACCCATTATCATTCTTACATGAAAGGCCTGGAATAATATATGGTATTAAAATATAGAGAGGAAAACCAAGCTTGTAGGTTTGAGTGCTTAATTGCTTCAAAAGTGGCTATGACCATCTTGCCTGGGCTTGGATAATGTCTCATAAGAAACAAGGTCAGGCAAGACAGATGAGTCATTGACTAAGTATCTCTCCTGCATACAATGCATTCAACAGAGACAGAAAAAACACTTAGTGGGGTAGCTAGGAAGCCTAATTAAGGCCAAATTCTGATCCCAGATGCAGTTGTGCAGTACTTAATGATTTCTGTGGGAGTCTTTAATGCTCCCAGAAGAGCAGAACGTTGCCTTAGGCATCTCAGTACTAAATAATAAAAATACCAACATTTTATATAGCATATTTCATCAGAAGATCTCAAAGCACTTTATAAAGGTGGTAAGTATCATTATCCCCATTTTAAAGATGGGAAAGCTGAGGCACATGGATGGCAGTGACTTGCTGAAGGTCACCCCAAAAGCCAGTGGCAGAGCTGAGGTGTGTATATGTGTGTGAGGGATCTTTGTGGTGGGCAGTTGTGTTTTGCCATCTCTGTGAAAATCTGCCCAAATTTTACCAAATGATAAGCCTTGGAAAATCAGTTTGCAAGTGTTCAGTAGAGACTTCAATTCTAGCAGCTAAAATCTCCAAAGATTCTGTCCTCACTGAGCAGGCACAAGTCTCTCTCAGCTCCTAGTGCTGACCAGGCTGTGCATGCACCATCCCCATCAAGCAGATAGGCATGCTTCAGCCCAGAAAGCCAAAGCAAAGACAGACTTTCACTAGAACAGCTGTTGTGGGGCAGGGTTGAGGAGGGTACAGGAACAGAGAAGCGGGAGCCAGTTTCTCCTGTGCTCTCATTGATCCCCCTGCTGGCATCCAGGCAACATGGAGGAAGTAGGTGGCTAATCTGAATGCACTGGGATCAAAAGTCTGATGAGCGGGGAGGGAAAGGAGTTGGGACAAGGTGTCAGGTGAGATTGGGACTGGAGAGGGGACTGGGGCTGATTGGGACAGGAGACTAGGAAGGCAAGCTGTGGGGATGAGGCTGGGAATGGTTGCGCAAGGACACTGGGAGCTGGTGGGGGCGGGGGACTGGGAGCCAGTGAGGGAAACGGGGGAATGACTTGGAGTCAGTTGACTGTGAGGACTTGGGGAAACTGAAATTAGACGAAGTGGGTATTCACCCACGAAAGCTCATGCTCCAAAACGTCTGCTAGTCTATAAGGTGCCGCAAGACTCTTTGCTGCTTTTACAGATCCAGACTAACACGGCTACCCCTCTGATACTTGAAATTAGACAAGGAATTGCGAAGAGAAGGATTGTCTGGACAAGGAGACCCACAGCCTAGGAGCTGGAGTCAGAGAGGGGAGACTGAGACTGCTTGGGCAAGGAGCTTGAGACTGGAAGACAGCAAGTCTAGAGGAGGAAATTAGGACTGGGTAGGAAAGGAGAATGGGACTGGAACCAGGAGCCAAGAATAGGGAAGGGACAAATACATTGAATGAGATAGGGGCCCTGCAGAAAAAAAGAGTATGCAGTCATGTAACTAAAAACTGTCATAATGCCTATGTACAAGGGGGCTGAATGAAGGTTGCACCAGAACTGTCAGTGCTGGAATTTCCTACCTTCTGAGGGCTTGACTTTGCAACCTCAACAATGTTCTTTTAATGTAGTTTTATAAATGATAAACATATGAATATAAGAATTTCTTCAAAATGGCATCGATTTTGGACAGGTGTTTCAGTATAGGCAATACTTGTACACAGTGGAAACATCTTGTGACAGTTACCCTTGTGAAGAGGATCCACACAAGGTCTATGTACTACCCTGAGGGTTTCAATAGGATGTAAGTTGTGCTGATTCCTTTGGTTGCCTCTCTGCCCAAAGATTAATTCCCCCCACCCCACAAAAACAATCTCACTATGGTGAAAGTTCACCATACCTTGACCTACAGTTTTCACGTGGTAATGTCCTGAAACAGTTCAAGACCTTCATTCCGCTAAGCTATACATTGTTTTGTTATAGCCAAGTCTAGGCTAGGCCAAATCCCTCAGTCCTTACTCAAGCAAAACTCCCATTAATGTCAATGCCAGTTTTGCCTGAGTCAGACCCGGCTTTCTAAGCAGATCCCAGTGAATATTAGAGATACAGCATACTGGAACTATTTATGTTATATCCTCTTTCTAAAGTGCCACAATGTACCATCTCTCCCCTTTTACCTTCATTTCTTTTGTATTGAACCAAAACCTAATAAAATAGTATTTTTAAAAAGACAGATCTATTCCCATTATATTTGGTATGCCTATAAAAGACACTACTTCATTGCATGCCACAGTTAAGATAGATGGAAATAACATTTTAAGTTCCATTTATCTTTTGAATAGATTATGAATTATCCAAATATGATGGATGTTAGTGTGGCAGTAAAACAATCTTGATTTTTTTTCCCATTCTTTCCCTCAGATATAAATTATGTAACAATCTGAGATGGAATATAGTTTTCAAAATGAATTGAGCTAGTAGAAATGAGATACAAATGATGATGGATGTTTTAAGAATGTAAGTGTAAAAACACTGTAGGCCAGATGCTCTCCTCATTCCATGTGCAGAATTCCCATTAATATCAATGGAAGATCTGCAGGCAGAGCGAAGGTGGTATATAGCCTGTGGGCCTAATTATCTTCTCTGTTGCAGTGGTGTAAATCAGAAGCAGCTCCACTGAAGCAAATGAAGTTACATAAAACCAGCATGGGAGGAGAATTAGTGGTTACAGTAGGGTTACACTGGTGTAAAACTGTGGCTTAAAATATCCCACATTGTTTTTCATAGAACTATATCTCCACAATATGTTTTATTGTGGAATTTTCAATATCACTTATGCCCCTGGGAGCCACTTCTGTATGTCTTCTACACAGAACAGCATTACATAGCTGTTTGGAATATTTTGCTACTGGCTCAGAAGTTTACAGTATGTTCTTTCCAATATCATCAGGGGAGCTGCTAAATACCAGGGTGTTGATAGATGTATCCCACGGGGCACAAGTACTATTTCCCTGGGGGAAAGAGTTTCTGATGGCAACAGACATGGCTTATTTTATTTTTTCCCATGTCTGGCTTTCTATCAAAGGTGAACTGAAAAGGTTTTGCTACAGACTAACCATGGGAGGTGGTCTGGCTCACTGGGTGATTAGTAGTGGCATTATGGAGCCTTTCATTATTAAACCATTGGTTCAAATCTAGTCCAAACAGTTTTTGATCAAAAGTCATTTTTGATTTGCTTGACAACTTTTGTAAATAAGCTGATGATTTCAGTCCTGCTCCTAAGAGACACATGTCTGTACCACAGAAGAACCACCATAACTGGCTTGCACTGGAATCTTTGCACACTGTTTTAACCCAGACTAAGGAGAGGGTCTATCTATCCGCTCACTCTGAGGGCTTATCTTCGCTGCATCACTTAGCTTGCATTAATGCAGTTGAGTTACCCCACTTGAGCTCGCCTAGCTCCAGTGAGGAAGACAACATTGTGAAACAACACTTGAGTCACCCCGTGAATTTGATTAGCAGCACAGAGTGTTTGGATTAGCATCTGATGAGTTGCGCTAACTCATGCTGCAGCCTGTAGCTGCATCCCCACAAGCTCAAGCACCACCAGCGCTCGAGCTTCAACCCATAACCCCTGAGGGGCCAGTTAGCTCGAGTTTAAAATAAAGCCCCACTTAACGCAAGCTAGAGATGAGTGTGTGTGTGCATGGGTGTCGGGTTAGGGGCAACACTCAAGTTATACCTCAAGCTAAAATCGTAGCAAAAGGCAAGCCCTTAGCAGTGACTCCCCCCACCCCCCGGCCCCAGTTCAGTATGGATACACAGTAGTGGAGAAAAGTGTAGGGAGCCATTGTACACATAGTGCCTATTCTGTGGATAAATAGAGAGCTTCATGTTCTAGCACTGCCTACACAGCACCTTTCAGCAGCAGTAAATTCACTCTCTGGTTCACAAATAGGATAAAGTACATGGTTGTAAAAATGTTTGCCTCCATTGTACCAGGACAACCCTTGAGGCTGTAATTGCTGCCTTGATGCAATACTAACCTCCCTAACAACATGAGAAGTTTAATATACACATTTCCTGGCTGTGGCCATAGTGGATGAATTCACAAGTATCATAAACAGAGGACGACTGAATGCGCCCTCTGTTCTAATGAACTCCAATGTTCAGTCCTTCATAACTTAAACATTCAAACACCACAAAAACGTTGAGACTGAAATTCTCACTCCTACTTTCAACCAAAAGGTGGACTCCTTTAGAAAGCTCTGAGAAATGAGGAAGTTGAGCCATTTTTAGGTCAGGTGTGTGCCTTTTGAATTATCTGAAGGTGAAAAATGTCTCTTTGAAAAAAAGCAACACACACACACACACACACAATGGGCTAGATCTTCAGGGGGTATAAACCACCATAGCTCCACTGACTTCCATGGAGACGTGCCAATTTACATTAGCTGGCCCAAAGCTTTTTTTGGCAGTCAGATAATTCAGAAGAAGGCTAAGCTTGCTCCGTCCTTAGTTCCTAAATGAAAATGGATGCTTGTGGTGACACGGTTATGGAAATTTGGTTCACAAATTAAAGGCTACAAGAGATTGAAAAAGCTACAAATGAAGTACTGTGCATGGCCAGTGCATCATTTCCAATCTCCTTTAATTGTGTTTGTGAACCACATTTTCCACCCATTCTAAACGGGATTTTTTCTCATCGAGTAGAAAGACTGGAGAGCTATTGGTGATTCCTTTATAGGACTAATGACATGGGCTTGAGAGCCAGAAGAGAAGGAGCAGTCTATTTCAGCTGAAAGAGATTAGGGTACCAATTGGAAGAGATAGAGTTAGGCCGTGGGGTTGCTGCTGCAGGGTAAGGAGGGAACAGAAGACCCAAATAAGTCTGGAGGAGGATCCAAAACAAGGATGCTTATCCAAACAAGAGGCCAAATATACCACTGGTGTTAGTCTGAGTAACTCCACAAAAGTCAATAGAATTGCACCCACTTATGCCAGCAGTGAATTTGGCCACCCAGCATTTCAAGGTTTGTCCAGCACTAATTTCCAACCATTGCGAATAGACTGTAACTGTGGGATGTACTCAAGAGTATTTGCAAAGCATTAGTAGGAAGGAGTTTGGCATAACTCAGATCTCAGTGGCCTCCTTAGAAAAGAAGCTTGAAGGTTCTGACTCAAGATTCTAAGAATCAGAGAAAAAAATGAAGATATAGGTGCCATGACACTACTAGAAGTGAAGTTACCAAAGTTATCACTTCTTGAGCAATCATTAACAAGACATGGAAAACAAGCTCAGTCTGAGACTTAAGGGGGAGTAAAGTGCGGTTTATGATGTTGCGGAGAATGGATCATTTTGGCTCTTCTTAGTTTTTTTACATAAGTGCTGGAGTGTTTGATTGGGCACCCTTATTGTTGGGCACCCAGTCTTTGCTTTCAAGAATGTGGGAGAGAGGCATAACAGGCAGAAGAGGTAGTAAGCATGTGAAGGGAAGTGGAGCAGACAGAATGAGTGTATCCAGAAACATAGAGTACTGTGTGACTGTGTACCATACTTGTCATGTGCATTGGCACAGCTCTACTTTCTGATCTCATATCAGAGACAAGATCTGCTGGGTTACTGTCACTGCTTGTTTTGAGTTTTAAACTTCCTGCCTCCAGTTCAGGGCCCATAATCCCAGCACTTGCTTCCTCCAGCACTTTGCCATATACTCCAATTCGCAGTGTGATACCTATTTGTTTGACCAGGATTTTGACTAACTTTTCCAATAATAGGAAACTGGAGGGGGGTCTGTATTAACAAGCGAGGTTTTATTGAAATTATAAAGCAACAGAACATACCAGAAATACCGTAGCTTTAAAAGTTGGTGATGGAGGTTGCTGATATAAAGAGCCTATATGCCTTGGTGCTTAGCACCAGATATACATTTCTAAAGTCTAGATTGTGGCATTAGGCAGAACCATAATCAAATGTTAGTACATAAGAAGTATCACTTCAGGAATAACTTAAAAGGCAAACCTGAGTCATTTTTCCACTTCTACTATTTTCTTGATCTGCTGGGGGTTAGTGATTTAGTGCTGATCAATGCCTATAGCAAATTACTAACCCTATCACCACTCTGCCCTGACTCTGCTA
The DNA here is from genome assembly GCF_016161935.1 of Mauremys reevesii. NCBI lineage: Eukaryota > Metazoa > Chordata > Testudines > Geoemydidae > Mauremys > Mauremys reevesii. Next base: position 247,470,672 of record NC_052623.1, read on the forward strand.
CTCAACCTTGTGGGACTAGACCCACAGCTCCACCCATCCCCCACCCTTCCCACCCACCTGTGTCTCAGCGAAAGAGATGAAGCAGTTGAGTAGCTTCCCTTACTTTTACCTGCTCTCTAGGGAGCCTACATAGGGGTGTAGCTGGAGCTCTTATACCCTTGCACAAGAACATAATCCAAGTCACAGTCTAGCTTTAAATTAATGAATCGTGTAATGTTTTTACATTTGTATGTGTTTCCCTTTCCCCAAACAGATGTTGCCAGACAAGAAGTAATGTATAATATGATAGCTGAACGATGGTAGAAATAACCTTGCAGTATGTTCAGTTACTCTTGTTCCCTGTCTGACCTACTCTGCCTTTGCTCAGGGTTTATTTTAAGGGACAGGAATATACTACGATTAATGCAGTGTCACAGATGCTGATGTTGAGCACTTGCAGTGAAGGTTTCTGTTTGATCTCACTGGTACAAGAACATGTATGTTCTTTTTATCAGGAGCTTTCCATTCAGCTGATTCATTAGCCTTGCTAGTGCAAACCAATGGAGTTGTAACAGTGGGCAAGGATGGTGTTGTGCAAAATGCAGTTGTAGAAGGTCCTTTATTTCCTTGCAAACAGAAGCTGGTTGAAATTTCTCTCTCATTTTAGGAAAAGATTCATATTTTCCATCAGTGGATCATAGTAGGGAAAAAGCAGGGGAATACAGAGCCTGCCTTGTCTATATCCAGATTTGTTATCTAGAGTAATTTTATAGATTTGCCATTTCAACTACCCCCTGCCTACTTTTCTACCAATTCTTGGTCTTGTTAACTTTGTTTCCAGGTGGCTCTTCCTTTCTATACTTTGTGTCCCTGACAAAAGAATTTCCATATTTCACACTCTGTCCTGTTTTCTTAGTCTGTTTTTTAAACAACCAACCAAACAGCCATTTGCCCTGGATCCCTGAAAAAAAGTTATCAGCTGAGCTAAAGACACTGACAGCAAGTGGGCCAAGTGCATGTACACCTCATGGACCAGTTCCTTCAAGGCCAATCGGATGTTCCAGCCGTGTCCCACCTCTCCCAATACACACCTCTGACTTTGTGCCATCCCTTCTCCCCACACAATCAAATCTATACAGAGCAAAAGATACTCTGTGCCTGGACAGCGTGGTGAGTGGTGAGTGGTGAACCTAAGCAGATTGGCTGTATTGCCACCACCAGCAAGTTCTATTGTCCCAGCTAGGGCTTAACTGTCCTCGCACGTACACTGATGCAAATGAGGAGTATCCTCATTGAAATAAATGGAGTGAATCCAGTGTGAAGCAGGTGTCAGTGGGAGGAGAATCAGGTTCTTGGTGCCCCAGTTCAACCATCTGGAAAAAAAATTACATCACATCACATGCCTCACAGGGGGCAGGGCCGGCTCCAGGCACCAGCTAAAGAAGCAGGTGCTTGGGTTGGCCAATACAAAGAGGCGGCACTCCAGCCGCTATTGGGGCAGCACATCCAGGTCTTCGGCAGCAATTGGAGTGAAGGACCTGCCACCGAATTGCCGACGAAAAGCGGAGTGGCGCGATCGCACTGCTGCGGCTTTTTTGTTTATTTTGCTGCTTTGGGCGGCAGAAAACCTGACAGGGGCAGCAAAATTAAAGCTTGACACTTAATTAAAATGCCATGTTTACTCCCAGGTTATTCTGCCTTTGTGGATGTAAACCTGAGTGCAGGGTCTTCAGGGAAGAAAGCCTGCCAGAGAGAGCGGTTGAGAGAGAGAAAAGTGCCCTTAACCGCCCATGTACAAGGGGTAGAGGGACAAGTGGAAGGGCCTCTACAGCCCCCAAAGTGGATGGCACTGGCTGTGGAGGCGGTTTGGCCAACATTACCAGGAAAAACACTGATTCAGCACATCCTCTTGGCAAATGCACTCAGAAGGGCTCCCTGGGAGTCACTGGCAGAAACTAAAGATGCCCCCAGCTGGAAATTCCAAGAGATCTGTGCCTGACCTGCCTACAGGAGAACACTGCCCCATATCCAGGCCCTTGCTGCCAGGCAGAATGAGTTAGGCCCAACATTTGAAAAATTATTTGAGATGCTGGGATGACGGAGTGATAATTAGTGAAGTCATGTGTGTGCCTCAATTCATTCCCTGGTTCCTTTGGCTTTCTCAGAAATTCTTTGTAATGTCATCAGTGAGGTTGTATTTGGGGCTTACTTTAGTATTAAACACATTTTTTTTACATTACTCAGAAGGGTTTGTGTCATGATTACTCTGGTACTTCATGGAATACAAGTGCTTCAGAACCTAGAAGCACATTGTTTGCTATGCAACAGGCCCCTCGTATATCATCTCCTTCGTAAATATGTGACTCATTCATCCCACATCAGTATACAACCATAAACAACAGAGGTTTAATCACTTGAGAGAAGGCCATGTTGATGTGTGAGTGATGAATGCATGTCTCTAGATATTAAATCATTAAGCTGAAAAACAACCCAAACTTCATAACCAAGTAAAAATGCGTCATTGTTTTAGGGAATTTAATTTTAGCAAGAGGGGCCTTGCAATTTTAAGCTAAAAAAGAATAGTCCCTGCTGAGATTTTTGATTTCTTCTTTTAAAAACAAACACATATAATGATAACTATTAAACAATACTTTTTGTTCCTGTTTTAATATCCTTTTAACAGCCAAAAATACATTCATTGTGATGCAGGCTGCTTCCAGTCAAAATGTGCCTGACAGATCATAATTAATACATAGAAAGAGACAGTTTTAGTGCAATTTCCCAGACACTTCTATAGGAATTGTGTTTCTAGGGAGCAATAAAACCACAGGGAGGTTTTGCAGTATAATAAAGCTTGGCTGTTTAACTGAGCCTGCAGTTATTTGGTCACTGCATGTTCTTACTCAGTGGTTGGGGACTGAATTAAAAAATAACTAGCCTTTCACCTTTGGGGACCTTGAGCTAAATCGAGTTAGAATATTTTCAGTGAAACCAATATGGTGGTCTGAGCTTTGGTAGAGTTATATAGAATCTAGGGTCACATGTTGCCCCCATGCACTTCTGTAGTTCCCACTGACGCCACTGTAGCTCTGCAGCAAGTCAGATGCAGTACTGGTGACTCCATAGTTACAATTACATTGAGATTTGCACTGAATGCAGGATTAAAATCTCTCTATGTTCCCACTGGAATGACAGAAGTTAGGTTCCAGATTTAGTTTCCACAAGAGCTTTCCAGAGGACAACTAAACTTTCTATGGATGAAATACTTATGATCTCTTCCAAAGGAAATAGTTTTAAATGACCTTTGTTGTTTTAATTTGGTTTTAACAATGCCACTCGTTAGGCCTCCCATCAGCTATAGCAGTCACCTAAAACTGTACATTTCATATATGTACACATTGTAATAAAATCCAGATGTGGCACTTTTCAAATTTTTAAACACAGACAGTAAACATTATTCCTTTTTATTCATCAAACTAATCTAGTTCTGCAAAGAAAAGACAAACTGTCAAGCTCCACCAGTTACTTCCATTTTCCGTTTGCCTCTCATATTCACTAACCCTTTACCATACTATAACTCTCTCCTGGCTACACCCCTGACCAGACCCCACACTCTACCTGCCTGTGTTCCTTCCATACCTCCTTGCAATGCAACACTCTTCAGTAGCAGGAATCCCAGTCTGAAAGGCTTGGTTTCATTTGAACAGGGTCCACAGGGGATTCACTAGAAGGAGAAGGTATCTTCATAGCAAATCTTCAAGCTCTGCTTCTCAGGAAAGTATGTCAGTATGTCTCTCACTCTCTACACGCCCCTGTTGGGAGGTAGCAGCGGGGAGAGTTGGAGTGAAAGAGAGTTTTCTGAGAAGCTGAGCTTGCAGCACCACTTATGTAGGCAGCTTCTCTATCTGATGACCCTCCTGAGCTCTAGGTACACCAGCGTTGGCCTCCCTGAGATGCAGTTTATCTTGTCTGGTAGGTGGGTGGTGACACTAATGGGGGAACAGGGAGACCCAAGATACACAAGGGCTACAGAGCAGTGCTGAGGACAAATGAGTAGCAATGCCACAATATCAGCAGGGAGCCCCTCACACTGAAGATGGGAGTTCTCCTTAGAGCTGGGTAATATTTTTCACTGAACTCAGCCATAGCCAGTGATGATGCAATCATTTTCCTGAGCAATACAAGGCCCCAATTCTGCAGTTGGGTCTCTATGCAGTCATAATGGTCTGCAAACAGGCATTTGATTGCAAGACTGGGGCCTAATTAATTAATTAACCTGTGCCTCAGACCTCAGGAGCATTTACCTGGATAGAGGTAACAGACGTCTACTGACTCATCACACAATTGTTGTCAGCCATTCACGAGCCTGTGTTTTCTTATTACAGTGTTTGTAACAAAAGCTAATGCTGTCTTCATGCCTGCACTTTCTAAGCAAAATATGTTTTAATGAAAATTGTGGGCTACGGTAGGTTAAACCACAAAATCTCTCTAAAGAAGGACTGCAATTTCATCTTCTTCAAGCTTTGCTATAATTGTAGGAAAATTATTACTGGTGTCTAAGTATTATAGGTTCCAGAAAACCTCCATTGCTTGGGTACAGTAGACAAGGGTTAGGAAAATAACCAACTATTATAATGAAATTATACTGAACAATGGCTCGTCTTCATTATTATCTATTTGCCAAATGCTGAACTGCATCCTGTTTGAGTGGTTTCACTTTAAATAACATATAATTGAGTTTTAAAAGGTTCAGAGCAGTAAAAAATGTTGGCTGTACAGCAGAATTTGCATTGCAAAGGTTAGAGATAATTAAGGGATGGGGATCTGAAAAGGATGTGAAATTATAAAGGGCAAAGTGAAATTCAGTCAGTTCTTCCTTTTTGGCCAGTACTATAATGTGAGAACAAAGTCTCATTAGATAAGATTAATAACTGGTATGTATAATTTTAAAGCAATATAAAAGGAAATGTTACTTACCTGGGGGTTGCATATTCACAGCGAGTCAGAACATCAAATTCTCTAATTTTTTAAAAGAGCTAGAAGATTTTACAACCTGCAATAACATTTGTAATTATATATGCTAGGACAAGGGGCATTTTTATAAGAAAAGATCTGTATTACACTGTGAGCTGAACACTGTCAGAACTGGGCTGTCTGGTTTCTGTTGGCAGGGATTTCTACAGCTGGGATCCCCCCACCAAGAATGCTCTGTTCCCAGTGCTTGATAGTCAGAATCTTGGTCTATCCAGCTACAACATTCCTCTCTGGAACATTTTTATCTTCAGGGGGACTATGGAAGGTAAAGCAAGAGCAAGCCCATTTCTTAGTAACAGGGCTTCTCCAAAAGCTCAGAGATTGAGGCTGGGATAGGCACCTAAAATGTGGATGATCATCAGAATATATTTAAGCTAGAAATCAAACTGAAAATCTCACGCTTTCTTAAGAGATGATTGCCATTTTTTCTTCCGGGTTGAGTCAAAGATACGCAAGAACATTCTCTTTCATGGTATCTCATGGTTACTGCTTCCAGGCCCAGCTGAACACAGGAAAATACAGAGGTGCACAAAATTGGAAAAGATAAAAGTTGTTCACCCTCTCCAACTTAACTAACTTTTTTCAAATCCCCCAAAAGTTTTGGTTTGAGTTCAGGTTTGTGTGGAGAAGGTAGGGGGTTCTTAATATTAGCAGATGACTAATGAATCCCAAAAGGTAGTCTGCATTGCTGGGTTGCTTGCCAAAGAGGTCAAGGTAAAATTACAGCTATTGTATAATAGAGCCCTATGCAGGACCCTTGTAGAGCCCTGCAGTGGGACTTGGGATCCCATCGGTCCTGCAGAACCCACTGCCATAATCCAGGGAGCAGGTGGATGTGGGATTCACAAATAGTCTGGTGCAGGGCTCTCTTTTATAGGCCGAAATGAGAGCAGGAATAAAGAGAAGGTAGCTAGAATCATGCATATGGTAAAAAAAAAACCTAAAGCCATCTAATAGCAACTATTGTACATTATCATTAATAGTAGAACTGGTTGACATTTTTCTATTGATGAAAAATTGATTATTTTAATGAACATTTCCAATTTTTCTACAAAAATCGAAAACCTGAAAAACAGAAAAAAAATTGGGTTTTCTGTTATTCCTCTCTTTTCTCTCCATTTCTTCTCCCCTGGAAAAACCAAAAACTGAAGAAAAAAAATGGTTTGGAAAAAATTGAGGTTTTATGCTTTTTTTTTTTAAGGGGGGGAGTTCATTTTTTTTTAACCAAAAACTTTTCTGAATTTTGTTGAGAAACATACTTAATATTTTTGTCCAGCTTTAATTAGTAGTAGTATCACTGTAGATTGTTTCCCTTCAATCATATAGATGTTAAAAGTAGATAGAAAATAGAGTGGTTGTATCAATCAAATAAGCAGCACCCCATTTCCCAATGTTCCTCACTTCCCATTAGATCTGTGCGAATCTTTCACAACCGTGACACTGTAAGCAGGCTCAAATCCAACCATGCCGAGAGCCAGCAGATCTAAGCACAACTAATGTCCCACTTAAGCTCTATTTTGAGAGTTTAAGTGGAGAAAAGGCCTTGTGATGACCCCCTGCAGATGGGTAAATTTCATCTTTAGGACCCATATCTTCCTCTCTGTCTCTCCACGCACGTGCGCGCGCACACACACACACACACGCTGCAATCATCTGAGAACATAGTGGGCCATCTTTTATCGTATGACACAGTGTGTGGCCTTTTCATTTTGGGCTGGCTCCCATAGACTCTTTTGGCTTTAATGATGTCCTGAAGATCAAAATAATTGTAATTTTTGTATTTAAAAAAAAAGTTTTCCTCTATTTGGGACAGTGATGATGTAAGTTTAAGACAAGGAATTTTCAGGCACATTGGGGTAAATTTAGAAAACTGACATATGCCAGGGTGAATAATGTATAAGGAAACTGTATATCAAGGAAAGAAAATGACAATTTCAGTAGCTGCTCCATCATAGATTTTAGACAAAGGTATTTGATTGCTTTTATTATTCCTACATCACTTTTGGATGGGAACTGCAACTACAGTATTGATGATTATATGGAATTGAGTTGAAATGGATTTAGGAAGCTGTTTTTCTACAGACTTGTCAGGGATGATATTTATTTTGGTATATAATGTTTACTTGATGGACCTATGAGATCAATATCAATTTCATGATAGATTACTCTTGTTAAATATCATGAAATATGTAAACTGTGGCAAAATATTTGCATACTAAGTACTGTTTTTCTTTTCACTGCAAGTACTTTTCCATGTATTTTCTTCCTCCCTATTTTTAGTTTGTGAAACAATAACTCTTTAGATGGCATAAGTGTAAACTCATTGAGAATCTCAATAGACCATAAATCTAACAGCTGAATTCTATTATAAACAATATCTTTAATTTCATTTCATACTGTTGGTGACATTTCATACAGAAATGATGTGAAATTGAACTTTAAAAAGAAGAAAATTGATTGGACACTTGAACAATCCAAAAGATTAGATTGGGAATCCTTCAAAGGCCTGTGAAGGAGGAACAATCAGTCTTGTGAGGCCAAGTTTTCAGGACCTTAGCTCCCATGTAAACACTTGGGTACAGGATCAAGTCCTGTTGAAGTCAATGGTAATAAGCTTCCATTGATGTCAGTGGGGAGGAAGAGGCACAGATTTTTAAAAAGTATTGATCTAGGGGTTGGGTAAAAGAAAGTGTTTAAAAGGTGATTAATCTATGGATCAATTTCACTAATGTTTCCTCTCTCTTCAAAAGGGAAAGCCGAAAACCTGGATCTAAACAGCAGAGAAGTTTGGATCCACATTTTGCAATTTGAGCCCATCTCTAATTAGGATGTGCAGGGAATAGAGAGAATTGACCTTGTAGCCTAATACCAACCTATGCTGACAAGAGTACAAGGTGTGCAGGGTGCGGCAGGGGGCTCAGGGCAGGGAGTTGGTGCGGCAGGGGGCTCAGGGCAGGGAGTTGAGGTGCAAGAGGGTGAGGGGTGCGGCACGGGGTCAGGGTGCAGGGTACAGCAGGTGGCTCAGGGCAGGGAGTGCAAGAGGGTTGCAGGGTGCAGCAGGGGGCTTAGGGCAGGGAGTTGGTGTGTGGGGTGCAAGAGGGTGAGGGGTGTGGCACAGGGTCAGGGTGCAGCAGGGGGCTCAGGGCAGGGAGTGCAGGAGGGATGTGGAAGGGGGCTCAGGGCAGGGAGTTGGGGTGCAGGAGGTGTTCAGGGTGCGAGCTCCAGCACGGCGCCGCTTACCTAGAGTAGCTCCAGGATGGCAGCGGCACGCACCGGGGCCAGGGCAGGCTCCCTGCCTGCCTGCCCTGGCCTTTGGCCCCGCGCCACTCCATTCCAGGAAGCAGCTGGAACCATGTCCCTGCTGTTCCTGTTCCCAGCCAATGGGAGCTGTCAGGGGCGGTGCCTGGAAGGAGGCAATGCAGGAGCCCTCTGCCTCCTTCCCCCTCTCCCCCCCGGACCGAAGGGGTGTGCTGCCAGCTGCTTCAGAGAGCGGCCTGGGGCTTGCAGCGCCACAGGGGGCAATCCCAAGGATAGGCAGAGAGGTGGGGAGCTTGGCGGGCCACACGCAAGAGCCCTGTGGGCCGCATGTTTGAGACCCCTGCTGTACAGGGCCATTTCCCAGGCATAAATTAGGACAAACCCAAATGACCAACCATAGTAGTGATCAATGCAGTATCCTGGCCAAGATTCCTTTGCTCCAGCCCTGCTGATATTAGGGAAAAGAGCTGGCATCTGTTCTGGCTTTATGCCATCAGAAAATCTCTCTTACACTGAGTGATTCCTCTGGGCTTTTTTTTTTGCCCGCTGTACGACCATATTCTGCGGCAATACATCACAAAGTGGCTGCGCTGCATCTTCAGATCTGGCCCCAGGGCTCTAGCCTGACTTCAACAGATTTTAGTCTTTGCTGTTAATCATAATAGACTTGTAAGCACGATTAGCAGATGGACTAAGCACTATGCAGCTGGGGCTAATTCCCTTTCCTCGTTAATAATATTTGTTAGAAAATATCTGTCTAGTTCCTGCCTCTCCTAGCCTAGAATTAGTGACTGATGTGTGGGTGGCTGGATTGGTTAATTGCACTTGCTTTTTAAAGATCAGCATCTTACTGTATGTAATATCAGTCAGAGAGGCTTCTGCACAGAACTTGGCATGGAACAGAGGACAAATAACCAGAAAGAAACCAGATTTTGCCCTTAGTTACACCCACACAACAGTGTATATTGAGCTGCAGGAGAAACTAGTGCTTCCTGCAGCTTTGCAGCCCCACTCTTACCTGTGGCAGGAGTGCCAAATCTGCCTGCCTGCCAGAGCAACGGTTAAAGTAGATCAAGGGAGGAAGGGGCGCTCACAAGTGTAAAGTGCCCTTCATCATAAGTCTCGACATTATGGGTAATTCAGGGTTGGATCAGCTTGTGGAGGTGGGACGTAACAAGGGCATGAGAAAGGGGACAAGAGAAGGATTGTATCCAAACAGTGTGTCCTCATGCAGGTATCTAGCCAAGGCGTGCATCTGCGTGCTAGGATGTGAAGGTCTCCGGTGCTTCTCCACCCCAGTTAATACCAAGGTGTGAAATTTGTATGACTGTAAAAGAAATAGTTTGAGGTTCTGGGGGCTTGTCCGCAGAAAACTTTGGAATGCCCTATGACATTTCTTCCATTTCAGAACAGTGATATTTCAAAAGGCAGATGTTATGAAGAATTTAGGTCTCCAGTTTAATTTAACCATCCAGATGAGAGAGGGTATGTGTCTGGGAGGAGGGGAGGTTGGTATCTCCTTTCCCTTGTAGGGAAGTGTAACCTGACCTTCCTTCCCTCTCTTTGCAAAGAGGCAGCTGGGAGTTGTTCCTGTCTTCTCTCTCCCTGCAGGATATGCAATAAGGGCTGCGGGCAGATTCCCCTTTAGGGAGAACAGGTTGAATAAGGGATTCACAGCTGAGACAACCTGTCTTTGCTTCTCATGTTTTATTGCTGCTCTCCCACGTGGAGACATGCTGGCAGAAGGCTAAGAGAAATTCTCATTCATGGACCTCCACGTACTTCCATTTCAGATTCCACATCCTAGTAAAACAATAAATAAAACTAATATCATTCTGGGTTGTATTCTGTTTGGCACTGGTGAGGCCTCAGCTGGCGCACTGTGTCCAGTTCTCCTCACCACATGTTAGGAAACATGAGGACAAACTGGAGAGAGTCCAGCGAAGAGCAACAAAAAAGATGGAAGAGTTAGAAAACCTGACCTATGAGGACAGGTTAAAAAAACTGGGTATGGAGAAAAAAAAAGACTGAGTGGGGACCTGATAACAATCTTCATATATGTTAAGGGCTGTTATAAAAAGGAGTGTGATCAATTGATCTCCATGTCCCTTGAAGGTAGGACAAGAAGTAATGGACTTAATCTGCAGAAAGGTAGATTTAGGTTAGATAGTAGGAAAAAACTTTCTAACTATAAAGGCAGATAAGCTCTGAAATAGGCTTCCAAGGGAGGTCATGGAGTCCCCATCACCGGAAGCTTTTTAAAACAAATTGAACAAACACCTGTCAGGGACAGTCTAATTTTACTTGGTCCTGCCTCAGTGCAGGGGGCTGGACTTTATGACCTCTCCAGGTCCCTTCCCACCCTACATTTCTATGATTCTAGGATTCGCTTCAGCTATAGAGGAAAGGAGAGGAAACTGAGTTCCCTCAAGCTAAGGAGACTCTAAGGAGGGGGAGCAATCCTGCTTGTAGCAGAAGAACCAGAGCTGTGCTTACCACCAATCCAGAGGCCACCTCTACTCCTTCCCTTAGCAGACAACCCCCCAAAAATATTCTATTTGCCTTTCTATATCTGATTTTATAGAAGGTGAGTGGTGTAGAGTTCCCCTGCCCACCCCCACTCCATTGTGGTTAACAGATTTTAACACTGTTTTTCAGGTTTGAAAACAATGTTTTTCAAAGTTGGAAAAAAAGTGGCAAAACATTTTGACAATTACTCTGCTTTGAATTTTAGTTTTTCCTTTCCTTCATCCTTTTTCTCTTCTTCCTTTCTCTATTTTAAGGTCTTATTTTTCTCAGTCTTTTTCAGTCTTTTTTCCACAACTAGTTTTCCAAGAGATGACTACATACAATGTGCAATTGTATATGCGAATTGAGTAAATGTCTGCACAGTCAGAAATGGAAAGCTTACAATTATATGTGAAAATACACATTTTGTGTGTACAAAGCAGGAAATTGTATGAACAAATACAAATTATGATCTATCTCATTTAGAGTTTCTTCACGTTTTTGCATAGTTTGCTCAAAAACATCAAGGATGCTTGGTCAATAACTTAAATCACAGTGCTTAGAATCTCTTCTACCATTAACATTCAGTTAAAGCAGTGAACACCTGAAGGTATATAAAACAAGGCTGTAGTACCAGGTGTGAAAAAAATACAGTAGGTTCCTAATTTTACATATCCCCAGTATCTGAACTGCCCTATCTAACAAACTACAAGTATGTCTCCCTGTCTCTTGACTGTCTTTACTTTGGCCATTCTGATTATCTGAATTTGAGTCCCCCAAGCTGTTCAGAGATTTGAGTACTCACATAGTATGGTGATTGGGGCCATCGAAGATTAGATAAATTAGATCAGTGGAGTCCCTTGAATCTCTAAGCTGTAACCTATCAGAGCCATTATGCTAAAAATAAAATATCTATTTGGTTATGGATAGGAAGCATGTTCTCTCACTTGTGTAACCCACACCTTTCCAATGTGGTCTTCTGTCCCCGCATAGTGGTGGCTGGGCCACAAAGGGAGGTGGTTGACCCTGCTATAGCCTTGGCTAACAGAGAAGGGTCTTTTTGCTCAGGCTGTAGAGACTCATGCTTTTACAATCCAGAAGTTCCAGGTTCAATCCCCATTTTTAATGACCCACCTGATGAATGGTGTAACAGTTACACCCTGCAAACAGAGCTGTTTGAGTCAGGTCAAATACTACAGGAAGGTGGTTTGGGAGTGTTTTCTCCCCAGCTGCCTCCCTGTTGTTCTCCTTCAGCTCTAGGAGCAGCTCTGGTCTGAGTTGGGAATGCTCTTGTGAGCTGCTCTTTATTCCCTGTTGCAGTAGTTCCATGGAGAGGTGAGGATGAGAGAGACTCTGGTTGTTCTGTTGCCTGCTTCCCTACTGGATTATGGGAAGCCAAAGAAGAGTAGGATAGGAGCTCAAATGGCTCTGCCTGAGTGTAGGGAAATAGGTGAAGCACGATCAGCATTTAACTATCTGAAGTAATGGTCCATGCCCTTAGCTGGTGTAAACCCACATAGCTCCACTGAAGTCAAGAGTTTGGGTTCCCACTGAAGTCAACAGAGATGTGATGATTTATACCAGCTGAGGATCTGGCCCAATAACACTGGATAATTTTTACTGGAAGAAGAATGAGTTGTCCAATTCAGAAATATTAAAAAAAAATGAACTCCCCCTCTTAAAAAAAAAAGCATAAAACCTCAATTTTTTCCAAACCATTTTTTTTCTTCAGTTTTTGGTTTTTCCAGGGGAGAAGAAATGGAGAGAAAAGAGAGGAATAACAATAACTGAAAACCCAATTTTTTTTCTGTTTTTCAGGTTTTCGATTTTTGTAGAAAAATTGGAAATGTTCATTAAAATAATCAATTTTTCATCAATAGAAAAATGTCAACCAGTTCTACTATTAATGATAATGTACAATAGTTGCTATTAGATGGCTTTAGTTTTTTTTTTTACTATATGCATGATTCTAGCTACCTTCTTTTTATTCCTGCTCTCATTTCGGCCTATAAAAGAGAGCCCTGCACCGGACTATTTGTGAATCCCACATCCACCTGCTCCCTGGATTATGGCAGTGGGTCCTGCAGGACTGATGGGATCCCAAGTCCCACTGCAGGGCTCTACAAGGGTCCTGCATAGGGCTCTATTATACAATAGCTGTAATTTTACCTTGACCTCTTTGGCAAGCAACCCAGCAATGCAGACTACCTTTTGGGATTCATTAGTCATCTGCTGATTACAATGTGTCCATCTGCCATTAATTAGGCAGTCTCTTAGCTGCTATAGAGAAACCAGCAATCAGCTTGATGAAATAAGTAAGTATCAGGGTAACAACAGTGTCTGTAATGTAAGACTGCTCTATGGGCTAAGTATCATTAACTTTGTGTTTCTGCATAGGCGATGCTGTTTTTGTTTAGCTACACATTATCTTTAACAATTAGGATAGCTTGAACAAAAGATTTGCTGGAATAAATTTATGATGCCTGGTAATTGAGTTAATGAGAATGGAAGGTAAACAGCATGAGTGACATATTTCACCAAAATAGGCCAAACATAAAATACAGTTGCAGAGGATCAGGTGAGAGCAGGGACCAATCACATCAATATTACACAGTAGTTGCCAAAACATAGCACTTTAGTCCTGCCACTCTGGTACTCTACCTCTGGCAACAGTCAGTAACTTTTGCCTTGTCTCTGTTATGTATCTAATCAGTTGTGTAATGTCAGACATAGGTGAGCAGATGGGGTTGGGGATTCCTTTCTGATCTCAAGACACCTTAGACTTGCATGGCATTTGAACGGTTGCTTTTGAACCCCACTGAGAGCACCGAAACCGGGAATCCATATTGCAATTTAATGGTCTGACGACGCTCCCATTGAAATCAAAGGCATGGTCTATCCATTTCCATGGGAGTAGGAGCAAGGCCTATGTCCTGAGGTTGTAAGGATTTGTTGACACAGGCACATTAACCAGAACAACTATTCTTCATTAGCTATTCCAGAATAGCCATTATACTTTAAATTCACACTCTACAGTCACACCCTTTCAAGCTTAGACAAGCCCTAAGAGCCTTGAATGGTAAAGCCAGGTCAGTCTTAAAATCAGTATCTGGTGAGGGTGTTAGTACTCACTTGGGGGTGGGGTTCACAGGGGAGATCAGAATTTAAAAAAAAAAACCTTTCACTCTACAATGCAGGAATTTAATACCCATTCTGCAAGCACCAGCTCCTTAGTCTCACTTTCTCTTTCTTCATGTGTGGGTGGGGGAGGGAAGACCACTGCACACTCCTGACCACTTACACACAGTCCCAACAAAGGCCTGATCCAGAGTTTATTGAAGTCAAAGGACTTCAGTGGGTTTGGGATTAGGCTACAACAGAGGAGGATGGATTCAGTACAAAAATCAGCCTATAAATTCATGGCCAAGAGCAAGCAATGACAGGATACTTCCCAGCTGTTGAACAGCTTAAGAGCCTAACATAAAACTGCCACTTGCTGTAAGATCCTCCAAGAACAATCTCTGTGGCACTTGAAATCCTCTGTTCCTGATTGCTGGAGTTTTCTTTCCAAGGATTTCTGTCCTGTTTTCTAGCCGTTAACAACATTTTCACTCACCGTGGCTTTATCTAGTGGAATGGGTAATAGGCTATACTGAACACCTTCTGATCTCCCTACTCCCCTACCCACATTATATTTCCTAAAATGGGAATGTTCCAGGATTTTAAAAAAGTCTATTTTATGTAGCCAATGATGAGAGTGTAATGTATGCCTGTGCCACCCCCACGCCTCCCCCCCACACTTACCCATTTAGACTAGTGGATTTTCCATGACTTCTTGCCATTCCTGGTGCTTGCTCTGGGCTAGGTTCTCACAGCCCTTATTTGGCTGCATGAGCTCGGGATGGCTAAGGGGCAATAAAACCCCTCTTTACTGCCCTGCTCAGACTTTGATTCTGGTTGCAGTGGACAGAGAAGGAACAACTCAGCTGATTCTCCCTGCTTTGAGAAAGTGGGCAGGAAGTGGGAGGAATCCTGGCTATGCCCCTGCACATTCACAAGCGCATTAGACAGAATAGCCAGATTGGCATCAAAACTGCTCCAAATAAAGGTGTGAAATAGCTTAAACTTAACTGAGGATTCCTCTACATGCTCCCCACCCAACTCCCTCATCCCCCCTTAGTGGTCACAGTGTTGCCAATGTAGTCATTTTCCTGTATATTCAAACACCCCCTCTAATTTCAGTTCCTGGGGAAAACACTGATTAACTCAGCAGGTAGAGCGCAGATGTAGAACTGTGACTCTCTGGATCACAGTGTGTCCTCTAGGCTGCTCCTAGGGCTGTGCGACCATGTGCTGCCCCCTCCCAGGTGCTGGAATTAGGGGTATTGCCTCACCTCCTGGCTTGAAGTGGTTTCCATCATATACAGGGTTTACAGTTTGGCTCCCAGCACCCCCACTGTACAAACTGTTCAAAAGCCACTGGTTGCCCCTTGCGCAGGGCAGATTGTAACATTATAATCTAGCCCTCTGAAATATTCTATAGTCTGAACCGGCAGGCCAGCCCTGTGGGGGCAATGCCCATCAACAGAGTTAAAGGGGCACATCTTTTTTAAATAACGGCAGGTAGATAATGAGAAGATGACACTGCTTTAAATAATAATAAATAATAATAAACTGATCCAGGGAAGCATTGAGGAAAGCCCTCAACTCCCCATGAAGCTCTCAACACCCATCTGGTGGCAGGGGTGGGGGGTACTCTGCACTTTGCAGGTGATCCATTTGTAAGATCTAGCCCACAGTCATTGCCTTCTGTGGAGAAAGTTTCAGGATGTACCAGTAAAAAGGAAGAAGCCAACATAGAGCCTGTGTTTAGGACAAAGGTTTTCAACCTCTTTTTCATTTACAGACCCCTAAAAAATTTCAAATGCAAGTGCGCATCCCTTTAGAAATCAAAGACATATTCTGCAGACCCCCAGGAGTCCTTGGACCACAGGTTGAAAACCACTGTTCTGTGCTAACGACAACCTCTCGTGAACCCCTTAGATAGTCTGCAGACCCCCAGGAGTCCATGGACCACAGGTTCAAAACCTCTGGTTTAAAAAATATTAGAAAAGAGGTGGCTGTAGAAGGCTCTCACTGTCTATAAATATCTGATTAAAATGCAACAAGTTCTGACAAAATGCAAGTCATTTAAGGAAACTGAAATCCTTTTTAAAATATACGCGAAAAACAAAATTATTTTAGCTTCCAACTCAATAAAAGAATACACCCATTATGTTAGGTAGATAGATGGCCCTATTACCATAGTATCTCACCATCTTGAATGTCTTTATCCTCACAACACAATGTGAGGTGGGGAAATTCTATTATCCCCATTTTACCAGATTTTCAAAGGTATTTAAGTGCCTAAAGTTGCAACTAGGCACCTTTTAAAAAACATCTACTCATGATAGGCACCATGGGAATCTTTAATCCGATGATACAGTGTCTTGCATCCGACGAAGTGGGTATTCACCCACGAAAGCTCATGCAGCAAAACGTCTGTTAGTCTATAAGGTGCCACAGGATTCTTTGCTGCTTTTACAGATCCAGACTAACACGGCTACCCCTCTGATACATGGGAATCTTTAATGTCTATTCAGCGAAGACAGGAACTTGGTTTTGAAAGGTCTCAACCAAAAGGAATGATGAAATCCCATTGTTTGGATGAGGTAAAACTAAACTGGACACACCACTAAATGAGAAGAACAATCCTGCCTGTGTGGACTAAATAGCTTGGACATCTATAATTTCCATGGGCTTGATTCAGCTGTCCTTCCTCAAGCTGATTAGAATCTTCCTATGCAAGTAGTCCCACTGAGGACTGCCCATGAAGTAAGGTACTGTTCAGCATGAGTACAGGTAACAGAATTTGACCCCGAGGTGTGAACTACAACATCAACACAGCTGGAAAGCACTCCCTAAAGTCTAATACATTCTAAGAGATGCAGAGCCAGGTCTCCTGGCAGCTGTGATGAACATTATGAGCCAGTGATTTTACAACATTCATTGTGCACTACTGTGGATTTTATTTTGTTAGAAGATTTATGATCTTTATTAACTAAATACCCTTCACTGTTGAAAATGAAAGCAGGCTTTAACATCCTAGAACTTTACAATTTAAATTTAGATCATGTTTTTCCCCCCACCCCATTTAAAAGTTTACTCTGCAAACTGTTCCCAGGCTAGTGAGTCCAGATCCCAAACATGATGCTAATAATAGCACTCGCTTTGCTAAATAAGTGCTATACAAAGTACAAAATAAGTGCTATAAAGTGGTGCTTGCAGACTGAGATCTGAGATTATCGCTGTTTAGTTTACTGGGAAAATTAAGAGAATTTAGCACTGTTACCAGAATAAGGTGCCAGGCTCCTAGCCCTGGAGCCTTAAGTCCTCCATTAATTCACAGCATAGATGGTGTAAATTTCACTACATCACTCCCCACCAGTGTGCCTCAGCTCTGATCTGAAGGAGCCTCCTCCACGTGGGAAGGGGTAGTTCAGACTTCATGCCAGTTTGGGGTTTTTTGTGAGATGAACACCTGCCCATTAGAGACCTGATTAAGACTACAAATCTCATTCAGCATAGCTCACTAACCAGACATAAGGTTGTAACAAAAACATTCAGTCCCTATTCACCTATTGTTAGATACTCTATCTTCCCCCATCCAGCTGCTTCCAACCGCTCCACAAAATAGTAGTCCCAGTTTTTGAGAGGGCATTATTAGGTGCTAGTAATTTCTCATTTTACTTCCCTGCCCCCATTGCACTAATCACTCCTGTTTCACTCTGCAGTGGAAGTCTTGTGGATTGTGCACACTTTGCCTTCTGGAGGTCAGGATTTGTATAGCATCTTACAGCACAGACACTTTTATCCTGTGCAGAGTATTTTGCGCCAGTCTTTTATAAACCTTACAACTGTGGCACTCAAGACAAAGAGACATATGGCCCGTGGCATTTAAAAACAATTTTGCTTTTATTGTTGATCACATCCTTTCTGTATTTCTCTTCTCTTGTCCTTTTTGTTACCAGGGACCTTTTTATGGAAATGAGATCTGTTTCTTAAGAGATCATCTGCCCCTTCTGCTGAGTCCCCTAATCCTCTGTGTGTGACATTAAAGTTGTTTCCTGTGTAAATTGTTACATTACAGAGGACTTTTGGATACCAGGTGGTAAACAAGCAGCAGGAGCAGATGTCTTGATAATAAACAGAACAGAAAAAATAACGCTATAAAAGATCAGGTATGTGAGCAACATGCAGAGCGGTTATCATAGTTTTCCAGAGGGTGTAACAAGTTGTTTTAAGAATATATATTGGCAATAAATACTGACAGACATCTGAAGATCACCGTGGCCTACATCACGCTCTCTCCTGTTTTTGCTCTTTTGCCTCTCTCTCCATTCATTACTTTTGGACTCCCTTCCTCCCCTTGCAAGTTTCATATAGAGGGCTGCTAGCCCCTCAGGTCAAAGAGGTCACACAAAGCAAATATTTATATAATCTGCCTCCAAATTTCCAGTTAGACAAGGAACTGTGATATGAAATGAACCAACTGCATAATCAGAAATGATTGATTCCCAAAACTCTCCTACACACATACTCGGCGCAAGGTAAGAAATGGTGCTGTAGTGTTTGTGAAGAATCTCCTTTAGGGGCAGGCTTATAAAAGGGGAAGGGGAATCAGGAAAAATCCATAATGTCAGTTTTCAATACTTTCATTGTTAGCCTAAAAACGTCCCCTGCCCCATCACATGTCCTCCGGAGTTCACTCTGTGAACACTATAGAGATGTGTGGGATTGTGAGCAGTAGTTCTAGAATCTTTAACATTCTGATGTTTATCTGAACCTCCTTGGCCTTTTATAGTGCTGGAAAACTTGGAAGACAGATGCTTTTTCAGGACTTTCCAGCACTTCCTGCTTACAGTTGGGCTCTAACTGCAACAAGGAAAGGCTGTCTCTTAATAATTTGTTACTTCCCTGTCTAATTCCAGCCAAAACCAGGAAGCAATGGGGCATGTGAAAAACTAAACACAAAAATTAACCATTTCCAAACCTTAGAAAAGGTTTGGATGTAGATCAGTTCTCATTTGCTTCAAACTTGCAAAGGATGCTAGTGGATGTAAGGAATATGAAATACTAAAATGGTCAAGGTCAGATTAGTGATGAGAAGTTGTGGTGTTCTACTCAGGCTCTGGTCACAGTCCAAAACAGCTGGCTGTTTCTACTAAAATAAACAGTAGTGAATTATGTAGCAAAGTTGACCTTAAAATTGTTGTTAGGTTTCAGCGTCAACACCTCAGTACAATGAATGGGAGCAGTCACAGTTCATGCGACTCTCAATAAGACCCTACTTCATCAAGAACCATTCAGAAGGTTCCCTTTGCAATCATGGAAAAATAAAAATGTAACGTGATACCACCTTCAATTCCAGTTGATTTTAATAGGACATAAGAACTCTCCATCCCTTGAAGGATAGACCCTCAAGGAGCCTAAATTCTGCAGATGTGGCTAGAACCAGCAGAGGAGCGCTGGTATTGCATGCTGCCACCTACCAACTTAATTCAGAAAGAATGGTACAAATCAAAAGCCCCATTTCTGATCTACAGTTACACTGAGACTTTAACACAGCACTGAGCAGAGGAGGTATGTAAGCTGCACCAGTCCAGAAGTAGGCCTGGGAGACTTTGTATCAAAAAATCATAAAACCATAGGGCTAGAGGGGGCCACAAGGGTCATCTAGTTTAACCGCCTGCCAAGATGCAGGATTTGTTGTCTCTAAACCATCCAAGGCAGATGGTTCTCCAACCTTTTTTGAAAACCTCCAGTGAAGGAGGTTCCATGGCTTCCCTAGGCAGTTTGTTCCATTTTCCTACTGTTCTTTCAGTTAGGAAGTTTTTCCTGATATTTAATCTAAATCTGCTATGCTGTAGTTTGAACCCATTGCCTCTTATCCTGCCCTCTGTGACAAGAGAGAGCAATTTTTCTTCATCTTCTTTATGGCAGCCCTTCAAGTATTTGAAGACCATTATCATGTTCTCCTCCCGATCTCCTCTTTTTTAAACTAAACATGCACAGTTCCTTCAGCTCATATGGCTTCCATTCCATCCCTTTGATCATCTTTGTCACTCACCTCTGGATCCTTTTCTGTTTCTCTACATCTTTTCTATACATTGGTGACAAAAATTGGACACAGTACTCCAGCTAAGACCTAACCAGAGCTGAGCAGAGCAGTATTATCATCTCCCATGCTATGCCTCTGTTAATGCAACCCAAAATTGAATATTTTTTTTTGGCAACAGCATTGCACTGTTGACTCATGTTGTGGTTGTGATCCACTACAATTCCCAGATTCTTCTCAGAGTGCTGCTGCCAGGTCAGTTATCCCTCATTCTGTATTTGTGCATTTGTTTTTTCTTCCCTAGGTGTAGCACCTTACATTTGTCTTGGATGAATTTTATTTTGTTGTCTACAGTCCAGTTATCCAATTTATCAAGATCCCTCTGAATTTTAGTTCTAACCTCCGAAGTGTTTACAACCCCCACTAGCTTTGTGTCATCTGCAAATTTGATCGGTATGTTCTCTATTTCTACATCCAGGTAATTAATAAAGATGTTAAACAACACCAGGAGATCCCTCTGGAACCCCACTAGAGACCTCCTTCCAATCTGATGTCATTCCATTAATGGTTACTCTGTGTTTGCGGTTGTTTAACCAATTATATACCCACTTAATGGTAGTTCAGCCGAGGCAGTATTTCTTCAGCTCACTTCTGAGAATGTCATGTGAGACTGTGTCAAAAGCCTTGCTAAAGCCCAGGTATATTATGTCCACTGCATTCCCCCATCCGCCAAACCAGTTACCTGGCCAAAGAACGAAGTCAGGCTGGTTTGCATGATTTGTTCTTAGTAAATCCATGCTGGCTGCTAGTGATCACTGCTTCATCCTCCAGGTATTTGCAAATTAAATGTTTTATAGATTGCTCTAGTAGCTTTCCAGGTATGGGTCAGGCTGACTGGTCTATAGTTCCCTGGCTCCTCCTTTCCCCCCTTTTTAAAGATGGGCACTATGTTACCCCTTCTGCTGTCTTCTGGGACTTCTCCTGTCATCCGTAAGTTTGCAAATGTTATTGCCAGTGGCTCCAAGATTTCTTCAGCTAATTCCTTCAGCATCCTGGGATGAATAGCATCAGACCCTGCTAACTCGAATTCATTCAAATTAGTCAGAAGATCTCTGACATGTTCTTTACTTATCCCGATCTGCATCCCTTCCCTTTTATTATCTATGATAACTTCATTAGTCATCTGATCACATTATTTTTTGTGAGAAGACTGAAGCAAAGCAGTTACTGAGCAGTTCCGCCTTCTTATCATCTTCCGTTACCAGTTCGTCTTCTTCATTGAGCAGCGGACCCACACCATCCCTGAACTTTCTTTTTTGTCTGACAGTTATAGAACCCCTTCTTGTAGTCTCTAATATTTCTTGCCAATTGTAACTCATTCCTTGCCTTGGCTTTCCTGACTTTGTCCCTACATACTCGTGCTATTTCCATGTATACATCCATAGTGACATGCACGTCCTTCCATTTCCTGTATGTATCCCTTTTGGTTTTTAGATAGCTAAAAACTCCTTGTGCAGCCACATTGGCCTCCTGTGGCTCTTCTTATCTTTCTTCTGCATCAGAATAGCTTGATGTTGAGTCTCTAGTATGACATCTTTTAGGAACTGCCAGCCCCCTTCAGCTCCTTTTCTTCCTAATTGGTCTCTCCATAGTACCTTGCCTACTATTTCCCAGAGTTGGTTGAAGTCTGCCTTTTTGAAATCCAGTGTCCTTGTTTTGCTATTCTCTTATTCTCCTTTCCTTAGGATCTTGAATTCTATCAGATCATGATTAAGGCTATGTTTACATCATAGAAGTCACATGACATTCTACGCTCCAGCCCAGGGGCTGTGAGACTCTGGAGCTGGCAGCCAGTGGGGCCCTGGCAGGGTTCTAGTGACAGGCCACAGGGGGCCCCCTAAAAGGTTCCAGCAACAGGTGACAGACTCCTGAGGGGGCCCTCCTCAAGGTTCCAGCGATGGGCGACAACCTTGTGCAGGGAGAGAGGGAAAGGCATTTTCCCCTTCTCTATACAACACAAGCAGATCTTTAAAGGTACATGTGGATTTCTGGATACTGGAGCAAAGGAAGGGATCAGTCAGAACTAGTTGGAATATGTCCCATTTTCTTTTGGGGAAATATGGTCACCCTACAGCTTCCAGCTGCTGTGGGCAGAAGGGGAACCCCACAGCTCCCAGCCACTACGGGGTGGGGGAAACTATGCAGCCACAGCAGCAAAAGTCACAGGAAAGTCCTGGCTTCTGTGAATTTTTGTTTATTGCCCGTAACCTGTCCATGATTTTTATTAAAATAACCATGACAAAATCTTAGCCTTAATCATGATTAGGTGTCAGACTGCCAACCCAGTGAGGGGACAGTTTGACTGAAAAGCAGCCACTGAAAGCATAGCCAGCAGGTGGCTGAAGAAATGGCTAAAACAAAACAAATAAATTGGCCTATTGTTCCTCGGGTGTCCCTCAATCCATTCCACAGTGGCAGTGTGGAGTTTGATTGACGAGAGGCTGCTAAGAATCTAAGGGCCCAGAAAAATGACAGCCTTCTCAGTGTGTACCTACAACTCCAGGACACTGACAAGGGATGACTTGATCAACCATCTAATGGAGGATAAGGCAAGGACATCCTGTGACATCCTTAATTTCTGCAAAACACAATGAAGAAAGGAGATGGAAGCGAAGTGAAGAGATGGAAGAACCATTGGAGGAAATTGGTTTTATCATCAACAAGGAATGGTCTTAAAAAATCATCTCCTGCAAGTCCAAGTCATCACACATCAGAGTCTTAAACCTCCAACTGAACAAGAACTGCACCCTCAAGATTATCAGATCTACACTCCCACAAGCACAAGTGAAGATGATGATGTGGAAGAATTCTATCAGGAGTTCGAGGAAACCCTCGCTCGAAAATCCACATATACAATTGCAATGGGAGATTTCAGTGCCAAGGTTAGAAGAGGGAAAGAAGGCAAAACGTTCATTGGAAGATATGGCATTGGTGAACTGAATCCACGAGGAGAGCGACTGGCAACTCAGGACTGGAGACAAAAGAAATGTTCATTGGTAACACCTGGTTTAAGGCGGCGGCCAAGAGGAGGTGGACATGAATTGCGCCCAATATGAAGAAAAAAATGAGATTGACTATATTCTGATCGATAAGGGGCACATTGTACAAGACATCTTAGTAGTGCCATTATTCAACACTGGTAGTGACCATCTCTTGCTCAGAGTGAGGCTCAACTTCAATGAAAAGGTGGAGAAGAAAGTGCTACAGATGGCAATACTGAAAGTGACATTTCCAAGAAAGACTAGCCTCATAGATAACTGTGACGAGGGCTAAAAAAACTTTGCTGATAAACTGACACAGTGTGTGAAATTAGCCAAGAAAGAAAGATGGAAAAGAGTGACGGGAAGAATCTTGGAGGAAACGAGGAACTTGCTAGAGAAGGGGAGGAATAAGAAGTGAAATGATAGCAACAAATTTGAGTACTCGCTCCTCTGCAAGCTGATAAGAAGAAGACTAAAGAAGGACTTTGAGAGTACTGAAATGAAAGGCTCTCAAAGATGGCTGAAGATCGCAGAAGCCTCAAAAATGCTAATGGGAATTGATGCTGTACAGGTTGATAATAACGGCGCTGAAGAACAAGGATGGAAAAGCAGTAATTGACAGAACAGAGATGGAAGCTGTCTGCAAAGATTTCTACACAGAACTGTTCGCATCTCAAATAAATGTCTCATTACCAACATTTCAACAGACCAACGAGCACATACTTCCGGTCCAATAATTTCACCCAGCATTAAAATGCAGCCATCTCTAGGATGAAATGCTACCATCATTTAGCATTGTACAACAACACTGCTCACCACTTTAGTACAGAAAGCAAAAGAATAATATCATACCAGATTGAACATACAGGGAAACTTTCAAATAAACAGAATATAATACCCAGTTTGGAGTTTGGCAGGGCACTAGGATGAACACTCAGACCTTGTGAAAACTGCTCTAGTCTTATTAATAAACACATCGCTTTACATTGCATCTGTAAGAGCCCTGTGTCTCCTAACACCCTGCTGGAACATTGCTTCCCTTTTTACTCCGTGCGAGAGCTACCTGCTGAACTCCTGACATTCTGCTATTCTACAAGCACTCCCATGTCCAACTTTGTTTAGCCTAAAGATGGACCCAAGATACACACTTAAGATCTGTACTTCAAATATCTTAAAACCTGGAGGTTCTTGGATGTGGGATATTAGCTTGGGCCCTTATAGAATTGTGGAACAACTGTGGAATTCAGCTTGAGGTCTGAGGTTGGAATTTCAATCCCTCTATACCACTTTCACAATTCAGGGGTGGTTGAATCATTGTGATGTCTGGTTTTGAGCTCATCTCTAGATTAGTTTGAGATCTAATAGAATCATAGCCTAAACTGGTAGGGTTGGACAAATTTCTTGGATAACAGCGATAGGGTGAAACAGCCAGGATACGATGAAGGGCTGCTTGTCACACAGTTCAGCAGGAATTTAAAGGAAGGGTATGTCCTCTTTCCAGGTTGGACAGAGATGCAAGGGGGAAAGCCTCTGGGCCCGTTCAGCTGGCTGTGGGTCAGGGTTAAAAAAAACCATCTGAGTATTATATTCAAATAATAAACTGTGCCCTGAGATAAGAGCCTGAAAGAGAGACCAGTGTGGCATTGCTTCTTTCCTGGTCTGGGAAGGGAGTTCACCAGCTTACCCTAAACAATACACTCTCCTGAGAAAAAAGAGCAGCCCAGCAGCTCTCGGCACATAGCAAGCTAGTCCCAATCTGTCTGCATTTACTATTCTTATTATTTATGTCACGTATATTATCATAGCCTCAATAAGAACTGAGGGCCTTGTTGTGCTGTCATTGCAAAAACATAGAAGTAAGCAGTCTCTGGTCCTAAAGCGTTCACAATTTAAGACAATGAGTAAAATGTATTAGTTAGGGGAACAATGAGACAACGTAATATGTTCAATTTTGAGGTTGATAATGTTTTCTTTTCCTTTTTCCCCTCTGATCTCACTCCATAAACCTCTTAAATTCCCCTTTTTAGTTGTTACAGCCTGCTAAACCTCAACAATGGGATTAACCACAGTGCATGTCCTGAAAGAGATTGAAATGCAGAGAAAAATGTTCCCTTAGTGTTTACAGCACCACCACTGATCTCTATGTCTAGCTTTGAGTTAGCTGAAAGAATGTCAGACAAAGACACTCCAGAGCCACGAATGCTGGGCAGATGTATTTACTCTATACTGGTATAACTGAGATCAGAATATGGCCCTCTGTACTTGACATTCATGCAGATATTTCTCCTGAGGGATCTGCACTTTTAGAAGCAAAGAAAATGCTTCTGCATATTGGTTTAAAACCATCCATCCTCTTTTTGGATTGAATGCAGTGCCCTTTTCTGACCACATTGCATTCCACAATACTGTACAGCTGCCATCTTACAGGGCTTGTCACGTGCTATGAGTCAGGGGAGATTTAGATACACAGGAGGCCACTAAAAGGAAAAAATAAGAAATGGACTCAAAGAAAAATATTTTTTAAAAATGAGTAGCTTAGTTTACATAAGTGCCCTTTGATCATTATAGAAACTAGTTTTACCATGTCAGCTTCTCTTACCAAATATAGTTTAAAGATGATATACCATCATAACAACAACAACAGTCTTGCTGATGTTTTAAATAATGTGATTACTTTTAGGCCATCTTTATGGCTTCAAACACTCACTGTATAAAAGAATCATCATTCATCAATTATTTCACTGGAGAGAAATGTAATTTTTCTTAGTGTAACTCTAAGCTCTATAGCCTCTATTTAAAAAACAAAACAAAAATCCTAAATCCATTTTCTCTGTCCCACTAAAAGCCCAGCTTGTATTAGTTGGCAAGATAATAAATTCATGAAGTCATGTATTCAGGCAGATTGTAAATTTAGCAGAAGCCAGAGCATTTGTATGTCACTAAATCCAAACAGAGATCTAAGTACAACTGAATGATTTAATATAATGGGTTGAGATTTTTAAAGCTGACTAGGGGACTCAGTCACACAATTCCCAGTGAAATTAATTAGTTGTGTGGCTAAATCCCTGAGCTGGTTTTGCAATTCTCAGCCCAAGTGCCAAATTAATTCCTGGTGTAACTTCCTTGCCTTCAGTGGAGTTACACTGCGGATGACAGATGCTCATGTTTCTTTTCCAAGAATAACTTGGCAGGAGACTTGAAAGTGAGTGAATGACAGTGATGGGACAGATTCTATCCTCACTTAAACCCTGCACAACACAAATGACTTCAAATCAGTTGAATGTGGTGACACTGATTCTTTTTTGTGGGTGTTGTGTCTATGAAAGGAAAACCAAATTCTAATCTGTCTGGCTTTTCCTTCCTGACAAGTCTGAAAGATGAAGCACTTCACAAGCAGTAAAATGTTTTGAGGAAGCGGCCCGAATGTTCTTTGTGGTGGACCCCGATCTGTGGAACTCGCTGCTATTAGAGACCAGGCTGAGCCCGAGTCCTACAACCAGAGGAAGATTAGGGGTTTATGGAGCCATTGACCACAGGAAGTGGGGTCCCTTCCCCACCCTTTCCACCTGCAGTCCCGCCTCCAGCACTCCTGATGGAGAGCTGTGTCAGGGCACAGAGGCTTGCCCTGCTCTGCCTGCCTGGCGCTCCTGCTGGGGAGCAGGGTTGGGGCGCAGGGGCTTGCCCCGCTCTCTGTCAGGAGTATCGGGTGGGCTTGAAGGGGAGTGTGGGAAGCCTCCACACCCCACTCCTCGTCAGGAGTTCTGAGTAGGATGCAGGGATGCCCATTTTTCCAGTCCCCCCTCCCCCTAATTGTCCAGGGCCCCTGGGCATGGCCCCACTGCCCCAGTGGCTAATCACCACTACCTGCAACCTTCAAGATGCATTACAAGGAGCATCTCTTTCTGCAGGCCTTTGGAACTGACCCCATAACATTATTGCTGGAAGTAATCACCTAGATTTAATTTCTCATACGTGGCTTCAATCTGAAGAAAATGGGAGCAGACATTGGTCCCTTTTTTAGAAGGAACTGATGTTCTTCTAAATATATTCAGTAGGGCCCAGTTAGATCCTACAGTGATAGATGCCTTAGAAATGCTGGTACCAGTAAAATGTATCTGATGGTTGTCAAGTATCAGAGGGGTAGCCGTGTTAGTCTGGATCTATAAAAGCAGCAAAGAATCCTGTGGCACCTTATAGACTAACAGACGTTTTGGAGCATGAGCTTTCGTGGGTGAATACCCACTTCGTCGGATGCAAGTCTGATGGTTGGTTATCATACCTAAACAAACCTCATGGTTCAAGGCAAAGGGTGACTCCTATCTCTTTTATTATCACCATCAATGGATAAGTGGGTGAGTCACTGTCCTGTCCTTCCTGCCAAGAGTGCAGGTGTCTTAAGACATGGATAGGGGAAACTAAGACAACAGGAAGGAAGTCAGTCAGTCATCACAGTGTGAAGAGAGGCATCTTGGGGGGAAGTGATGGGAGACTGGGAAAGGGAGGTGGGAAATAGCCACTCAGATCCAGTCACCTGGCTTTACATCTGCCAGCTCTCTCCCCACCTTCCCTCCTTGCATTCTGTTCCCTCATGTATTACTATCTGTTATGTCTACAGAATCAGAGGACTCTATGGAGACAAATACAAGACAACTTACCCCACTTTCTGTTTCATCCCCAGAACTCACACGGATCTTTTATTTATCAGCTCCCTTGTGCTTACCAAAACCTGTCTCTTTCCTTTCTCTGCAACTAATGTTGCCATCTCCTCTCACTCTCTAGGTTTAAGGCCATAGTGGTGGCATCCAATTCTTCTCTCCTTTTCTTGCGACTTTTGGCCTCTTTGACTGCACACCTTGGTTATCTTTGAAGTCCACTCCAGACAGCTGCTCTCTATCTTTTCCTTCAGAGTAGCTATTTCCCACCTCTCTTTCCCAGCCCTCACCCCACTGCTCACCCCCAAGCCTCCCCTTCTCAGACTCTGATACTTGACTGACTGACTTCCTTCCTGTCACCTTAGTTTCCCATACCTTCATCTTAAGATACTTCAGTTTACACAGTAAGTGTGAAAATGAAATTTGTTTAAATGGGAAAACAAGTGCATAGATTCCCAAGACCCTTATCCTTCCTCTTTGTGAGCAAGCCCAACTCAAGACATGGGCTCTCTCACAAGTTGTGACAACATGGCAGCACATCGTTGCCTTGGCTGGTAATAGCAGATCCACTTCAGTGCAGAGATTTTGTAACAGTGAGCCAGGTATTAAACTCTAAACATTCTTTTTAGTGTAGGATTACAAAAGTCAGACAGGTAAGAAAAGTTTCCACCTCAACATAAATCACACATTGGGCTTTCAACTCTTCTCGAAGGTTTAATGTACAGCAATAATTATAGGTGACCTCAGCAAGAACTCCTATTCTCAGCTGAATAAACAGAAGGGGCAGCAGTGCTTAGTGTTGTTACCCTGTGCTTCCCTCATTGCACAGTATTACACAGATCATGTCTTTGTGCCTCTTCTGAGGCTATACAAATAAGTGATGAAATGCTGCTGCTAGCCGTCTATGATTATGCATCCCAGGACCACTTGCCCAGCATGTGTGCTAGTGCCCTCATAATTAAGGTTGCATCTAGACTTTCTCTTTGACGGAATAGGTGTATAGTGCTCTATTTAAAAAAAAAGGGAGTAACTATTGAGAAGGTCTTTAATAGAGCTGTTTGGAATATTACTTGTGAAATTAAGAGAGGTATTGAAATTTGCCCCCTTTAAGGTTCACTGAGTTACGGTAAAATTATTTGGCCTGTTGCATGAAATTTCCTATATTAGCAAAACTTTCATTGGCATATGGAATATATACCAATTTCTGAATAGATGTGGAATCTTCATGGCAACTTTTCACATTATATATTGAATTTCAGGCTGGATTGGTTGCGATGGATCACATACTATTAGTTCTGGATTCATGACTGAGTGAGAGTCTACTCTCTTAGAAGGCTACAAGGTTAACAGGAACCATTTGAAAGCTTTTCGCCGAAGAAGAGATTGTAGTTAGGATACTTTCTGGATGATTGTCAGGAAAACTCTGTCCATTTATTATTTTCCCAGTCCAATATAAACTTTCTAAAAAAACCAAAACCAAACAATTCAAAGTCAAGGCTAAGGTCTTGCCTACAATTAAGAGTTTTTCCTCTTTAACTATGCCATAATTAAGTGGCCAAAACCCCATGGTGCAGCTGCAGTTATACTGGTACAAAAGTGCTTATAATATGAGTATAGTTTATTCTAGTTCAGCAAAGTGAAATAAGTGATACCATTATAAAACATCTTATACTGATGTAACTGCAACTGCATTAGGGCTTTTATTGGCATAATTATGCACGTAAAAAAAATCACACCTTTACTGACATAGTTATACTAGTAAAACTTGTTAAGTTTAGACCAGGCCTAAGAAATGAAGCAGTCAAATATCAGGTATTTTGAGAAGTTAAGATTGAGCCTTAAACTTTAACTTCAGCCCTTGTGCCCACATTTTCTAGAATTAAATTTGCAGCTTGCTTTCATCATAAAACCCTATTTAACTCTGAAAACTTTTGGCCTGGAAAATTAGTTTGGCCTGAAAATTGCCATATCCACTCTAATCAACTTTGTCTTTAATTTTCTTTATACTTCTCAGAAATATTCTAACAGCTGCTTTAAAAAAAATTATCCAAAAATTACCCCAATTTGAAACTGACTTTTGTCCAATGTTGTCATCTCCCTGAGGAATGTCTTATTAATATTACCTCTCCAAACTTTTATGTTTAGTTAAGTGTTCTTGAAAACTCATGGTCTGGCATATTTGAAGAAAATAGGTTGTAATTAAGCAAAGTTATTAACTATATTTTTTCGATCAAGAACTTTTTGAGTAGGAACAGAAATTGGGTGTGTGTTGCCCTATATTGATTGGTTGCATCTTAGAAAGAACATAAAAATTATAGCTTTGGCTAGCAGCCAGCAGAGCTTTTCCTCTAGTTCAAATGGAAGAGGCCTGTGTTTTTCAGAGCTAAAGCAACAGGGTTTCTGTCCCAGCTCTCAAAATGTGTATTTCATTATGGAGAAAGGATTTTAATTGTCTGTTGTTGGTGAATGGCCTAGAATTGTCACTTCTAGAACTATGGATTCAAACCATTCTTTTATTTCAAGTTAGATTGCTTGAATTTCATCTATACTAGACTCAAACCATCTTAGATTTTTAAAAAAAGAAATAGACAAAATCAGGCACGATCATATAGTATATAAGCATTAAGATTTTGCTCCTAAAATTGAAACTTACTGTGACTCATCTGATGCTCTAATGTATTTATTGCAGGATGCATGTATAGAATTACAATTTCATTAATTGAATTTTTTAAACAAGTAGTTGGGAAATGCTATAGCTGGATACACAAGATGGCAAGTAGACAAGACAAAGAGGGTAAATTGTTTCAGGAGAATGGTGGTGAGAAATGCTCACACCCCAAGCGAAAAACCAAACTATCAGATTTATAGATTTGCTTTATGATATTTAAAAGACCTAAGCCAAGGGACTGGTTACTTTGAGTGCCTCAGGTTTTTCTGGACACTCAACTTGAAATGCCTTAAAGGGGCCTGATTTTCAGAAGGTAGGTGTTTGGAATACTCTAAGGCATTTCAAGTTGGGAACCCAAAACAGCTAATCCCTTTTAAAAATCTTGGGTCTCCTGGCCACTACACTGCCAATATTCAGCAGCCAGGCCCTTCACTGGTGTGTGTTTCTGAGAATTTTTAAGCTACTTGGGAAAGATAAATTTAAATGGAGGAGTGCCATCTCAACCTTATCAGTAGCATTTTCACTGCAATATTATATGATGGAGTAAACACAAGCAGTTAAATTCTGTATATTTTTTGCAGAAGTTTGAGGGATTAAGTGGGACTTAGGTGGTTCACAGGCCTAATATTTTCCCTATATGTAGAGATTAATTCTACTCACAAGTAATTCTACTCACTTAGTGATAAATACAGGCAAGTAGTCTGCATTTAACTGAATATCTGAACCTGCAATGAGACATAACTCAAGAATTGACACAGCAGGATAAATGTACTTGTACAAAGGTAATTACCAAAGATACCCAGGGACATAGCACAGTATTCAAAGTTCATCCGCTTAAGTGAGCATTTTCCCCATCTAAAACATCTGTGCTGCGATGGCAGTAGATAATTAAGAAAACAATTAAAACTACTCACTGCTAATTCACCACTCTGAAGGAAATTACCTACAGAGGTGCAAGTGAAGCTTTGTTCCTAGTCATGCCACATCCATCCAAACTCAGAAGAATAGTACATCAGCTGCTGGAATTTAGAATTCAATCCTATGTACAGTGGATGAAATTCATCCTTGTGCGGATGGCCAGGACACAGAGTATGTACCACT
The DNA here is from genome assembly GCF_016161935.1 of Mauremys reevesii. Taxonomy (NCBI): domain Eukaryota; kingdom Metazoa; phylum Chordata; order Testudines; family Geoemydidae; genus Mauremys; species Mauremys reevesii. The sequence goes on from NC_052623.1 coordinate 247,502,070, forward strand.
TAAAGCTAAGAGAGGGATTTGATACTTTTCCTCTGTAGAGGGGTGAATTTCACCCAAAGCAAGTTTTGCCTGGGTAACTCCTAAAGGATCAAGTCTTTTATAAATTGCTTGTGACCTTGTCACTTGTGTTTCTTCTAATATAATACAGGTTAGCTAAAATGAATAATTTCCCATTATGAAATGAAAACTAAACATACTTTACTCCCCAAATATATTCAACTGCATGAATAGGGATGGGGGAGGGAAATAAAGATACCAAAAGCTCCATTGGCTATTACTCAAGAAATAGTTTGAAAACAAAATTCCAGCACATAATTTTTACTGTACTACCGAACAAGGATTGTAACAAACTGTAGCTTAAAAATGGAGGAAACGAATGGTTAAAGAGATGCAGAGCCTGTTGATCTATTTATGGATACACAGGTTCCAGTATTGACACCCATCACAGCAGTATCCCAGTGCCCCCAAGAATAAAACGCCAACAAAGTGCCCAATTTACCATCTTCCTGCATTTGTGCAAAAAGAGTTTAAAATGCTATTGAATCAGAATGGTAGTTCTTTTTACAACTGCTTTTCACTGGCTACCTCAGGAGCAGGGCAAAGGAGGAGCAAGCCTGATATCTTTCTCTTTTCCTTCTTTGCTGGGAAGAGCCAGGCTTATGTTTAAAGCCAGGATTGGGATTGAAAGTTACCATCTGATGGTTCTTCAGTAGTTTATGTGTAGTTTATGAATCTCAGTCCTGTTGTCAATTGGTACTTTTGTTGGCAATCTCAGCAAAAAAGCTGGGCACTAAAATAAGCTCTTGCTCTTATGGCTGGTCCCAGAAGGATTGAGCCCATAGGCATGAGGGGAGCTTGCTTTGCCACTGCCTTTGCTTTAGATATTCTGTAAATAAACCAAGAAATTCAGTTTCCAGGGCTGTCAATCAGGCATCTTTCAAAATCAGTAAATTCCTCTTAAAATAAACCCCAAAAGAGCATGTACTATTGACACTAAAATTTATGGTGTTGCTCACCTTAACTGCCATAGAGCAGTTCAACATTCAAACATTCAAATCAAGATCTGGATTTTGAACAAAGACATTTAGGGAAAAGTCAGATTCAGGCTTGTCCTGTTATAAAGATAGAGGTGCTGTTTGTACAATTCCGATCCAGATGTGCATTTGGATTTAAGCCTTCCATTGCCAAAGCTTGCAGGTGTTTGGATTGTATGTGTTGGTTCAAGTCTATTCTACGAAACCTCTGCACTGTCTCCCAAGGGCTCACCATTTCTATATGAGCCTACAGTCAAAAGACCCTCCCCTCTGAAGTGAATGAGTCAGAGGTTTTAAAATTTCATGTGAGATATTTTTGTCCCCCCAGCTCTCGTCGTGCGCTTCCTGACCAAACGGTTCATCTGGGAGTATGACCCCACTCTAGGTAGGTTACATTTTATTCTAAATACTTACGGAATGCTGCAGGTGTTGGCTTTGTAGAAGCAATGGAAAGGCCCGGTGTAAAAATTCCAAAACCTCATTTATCCCTTAAATATGATGTTAAAGCTTCTCTGAGGTAAATCCCTAGCTTGAATGAACAGCCAACTGATGTGGCACAATCAACAGGTATAAATACATTCAAACAAAGGCTGTAGGTGGGGTTAAAACCTACCCCTATTGAAGTTAACGGGAGTTTTGCCATTGATTTCTGTGGGGCTAGAATTTGACCCATGGAAATAAAGATGTTAGTTTTCTGCTTGGGAGTAACCGCCCACTGTTTGTGGACGGTAGAAGGGCTAGGGGAGAGTGCTCAAAGGGGAAAGGGAGGAATAATCCTGTGGACAGTCATTTCCTGTGTAAGATGGTGCAAATTACTTGGGACCACTGAAATGCACAGAACCCCTGCTGAAATGCTGGAGGTACCTAAACTCACTCAATGCCTACATTTTGGCAGTAAGTCTACATTTCTGCCTCTGAGTGCGCACTCATCTCCCACCTAAGCCCCTCAGCGATTTACACACCAGGAGAAGATAGATGTTCAGCTTGAAGGACTCTATCCGATAGGTGTGATCAGAGGCTGCCCACTGGATCAGGCCCTCATAGGCAATCTTACACAAAACAGTTGGGGGCAGGGGAGGGAGAGGATGACCTCTCTCATCACTTCTTGCCCAGTGGTGAGTGTACTCACCTGGGAAGTGTGAGACCCCCCAGTTCAAGTCCCCCTGCCTAAGAGGGAGAAGAGATTTGAACAGGGATCTGCCACTTCTCAAGTGCCCTAACCCTTGGGCTATGGGATATTCTGATGTGGAGATCCCTTCATCTCTCCTGTTGCACTGTGGATAAATAACAAAAGTCATTGGAGCAGAGGGGTTGGATCCTGGGTTTCCCACATCCTGGGTGAGTGCTCTAACCACTGGGCAACAGAGTCGTTCTCATGCTTGCGCTCTCTCTCGCTCTCTCTCTGTGTCCCAAATGACCACTCCGCCCTCTGGCTTCTTGCTAAAATGGCAGAGGCACCCTAACTCCGTGGCTGAGAATTGCAAGCAGAAATAGACACCTCCCTGCAGCCTGGAATTGGGTGCTTATCTCTGGAGAGAGAGGGGCAGAGCTTGGCATACACTGGCTCTGGTCAGCATCTCCCATTGGCTAGCAATAGGCCGCTCCCCACCTCGCTCCCTGCTGGCTTTTGTGGATCACATTTCAAGGTGCCTAACTCACTGAGTGTCACACCACCGAAATCCTTTTGAACATTCAGTCCTTAGCCCCCAGTTTTAAAAGGGGGGCTCTCATTTTGGGGGTCTCTACCTTTGGGTGACCACCTTGAAACACCCAGGTCCTTATTATAGCTCTTGAGCACCCACAGCTCCCATTGACTTCAATCTCAGCTGTGCTGGTGTTTGGCACTTCTCAGAATAGGGCCCAAAGTATCTCAGATTGGCCCCCAAATAGCAAAGTACCCTAAATTACCCCTGGGACCTGATTTTTCAGAAGTGCTAAGTAATTACATCGCTGAATGTGCAGCACCAGTTAAAATCAGGTCCTAGATGTCTGAAGCTGGGCACCCACAAAAGTAGAATCTATCTTCAGACCTGTACAACTAAGTGACTTGTATTGGGTTACACAGGAAGTAAGTGGCCACAAGATCACCTGCTCTCCCATGATCCTTTGATGTCTCCTTCCTTCCACAAAAGGTACTCAGCATCCAGGGCTGCTACTCCTTTGATTGATTAAATTCTACATATTCATCTAATTTTGGAGATAACTATCCAATACAGCTGTTGTGAAGCTAAGCACTTTGAGATGTTCAGATGGAAGAGACTACAAATGCAAAAATTAACAAATGTCATCAATTGGACATTAATCAATGCTAGGTGCCTCTGGTGGAAGCAGTTAGATTGAGGAAATGAGCACACACATGCATTCTCTAAAGAGAATACTATATCTATCCTTATCATCATGGTCTTCCTTTGGTGGCTTATAGCGTATAGGCATCTCTTTAGATACTACATAGCTGGGTTTACTATGGCTTTTTACGGAGAGAGGTTTGTTTTGTTTGGTTTTGTTCTGTTCTTCTGAAGAATCATATCAATCTGTTTCTTTGTTTAAAGCAACATAAACTGTGTCAGTGTGACATATTTACCCTACATTGAGAATAAGCATGTTTGTCAAGTGACTTTTCAAATATAGAACTAAAACAGATGCATACCACACGGCTACTAAGCAACAAGAGATTTTGCCAGAAACACTGAGGCTGCAAGCGACAAAAAAAAGTAATGTTTACAGCTAATTTTCTATATCAGATCCAATGGGATCCATTAATTCTCCCATGCTAGAAGCTGGTTTTCCCTTGGCAATTCCCATTTCTACCAGGACTTGCATCAAAACTTCCAAGGCACAGGAAATTCACTAGGGTTCTATTTAGAGTGAATAAAACAACATAAAATTCCTTGTCCTCCTGTAATTCCTGAAAGGGATAATACATTTTAGATTAAAAGGAATTTATGGGATTCAGTACCACTTTAAGCTTCAAGACAAAAACTAGAGACTCCATGTTACCTCTCAAGTATCAGAAGGGTAGCCGTGTTAGTCTGGATCTGTAAAAAGCGACAAAGAGTCCTGTGGCACCTTACAGACTAACAGACGTATTGTAACAAACTTTCGTGGGTGAATACCCACTTCGTCAGATGCAAGACACTGCGTCTGACGAAGTGGGTATTCACTCACGAAAGCTTATGCTCCAATACGTCTGTTAGTCTATAAGGTCTCTGTCGCATGTTACCTCTGTGTGCAGTGTATTATTATGTCTCCAGGACCCAAGTTATAATGTTCAGCTGCCACACACATGAAGAGGGAGCATGAATGAGTAGCATGGCTTTGCTGAGGACCGTTGGTGCATGGAACTCCCATTTAAAGTGAGGGTCTTGCAGCACTAGGGTTGCTACACAGGATATTATTTCTATACATGTGCCCTGTGTGACAGCTTGTGCAATTTCCTGGACAAACCATATTGAATTAAGCTAAACCTTATTGAATTAAGTATATGTATCATTGTGGGCCAGGGATTGTGTGTAATTTCATAAGGGAGGGGGACCACAACCCACTAAGAACAGTTGGGAGTGGTTTGGCAAATTCATTCAGGTTGTAACACCTCCAGAGAGCTGCTACCACCATCTGGAGAGAGGCTCACATATACTGGTTCATACTGGAGTTTCCAGGCACAAACAAAGAAAGGATGTTTAGTTAAATAGCCTGTGTTAAAATTTACTTGTGACCTTTTTTCTGAACCGACAAATTGACAGGACATTCTGTGCAAGGGGAGGTGGGTGTAATCTTTCCTGGGAAGGGTTGGATGGATTTAGCTCAATCTGTGTTATTGTTCTGAGAAAAGGAGTTATGAACTCGTAATCATGGGATAACCCTTTGGTGGGATTTGAAGGATGGTCACCAGCCAGAGTGAACCCTTAAAGTGAGGGGTTGATTTCTGGTAAGCTTATTAGCATGAGTGTAGGTTCTTTTATTGTTTTTAATATATTTTCTCTTTAAGGCTTTTACCTTAAGAATAAATGTGCTTGCTTAGAAAGAGCTGTGTGGTAACAGCTTTTGCAATTACACTGTGCACTGTCTCTAGGAGAAAAGTAATGCCTGCTTAGGAAACCGGACTTCACTGAGGAATTCTTATTGTAGGCAAGGAGCTGTCAGCCTTGAAATATCCCAGTCAAGAGGGAGAGAGACATGTGTCTCCATCCAAGAGTGGAGGCAGCTGGGAGCCAGAAGCCTAGTGGGTGCCCTTGCTGGACCATAGAGGGGGAATAGACGTGTAGCTGCCTTGAACTATGATCCTGTACAACTGTATCACACTTAATATTTTAATTTTCCATTCTCAACTTACTAAGAATGACAGTATCAGCAGAGCTCATTACCCAGAAAGTATTAACTATCAGCCAACTCTTGGCTGCCTTACATCTTGTTCATTATTGCTTAGTTAAACACATTCCTCTATCATTTTCTTGGTAGGTGTTTGCTACCTTTATAAAAAAAAAAAAAAAAAAAAAGGTACCAAGCCATTGAAGCTAATTGCTAAAGCCCTATGCAAATACAAAATTTGTATCCACATCAGATCCTCAAACATGGTCTGCGGATATCTGTGGATATTGGCACATTTGCAGGGCTCTACTAATTCCTTACCTGCCTGGGTATATGAGGCATATCAATCTCTGTTTATAACAAATCAAAACATTGTGTTATATATGCACACTGAGGATACAGAAGGCGCATAGAAAAAGAGAGAGAGACCAAAGTTGCAAACTTCAAGAGCTAGATCCAGATCCACAGTTTTTTCCAAGTTTGGGGTGTGTGAATTGGGTGTTTCAACTAGATTTTTTCTAGTTAGGATACAAGCTGGTGGGAAGGGGAGGTTTGAGCACCAGGAGGCTTTTAACATACATCTGTATCTATAACAAGCTCACAATTTCCACTAAACAAGAAAATGTGTTATGGTTTTAAAAAGTCTAAAGACGCTTGGCACATCTAGGATACATTTTAACTAGCAGTCTAAAAGTGCTTCACAAACATTAATTATCAACAACACTCCTCTGTGGTGGGTGTTGATGTAGAACTGGAAATATTTGCTCTCCATTTTATTTTTGTTCTATTTACAGATTTAAAAATATCCATCAAACCAAACATAACAGGGTGAAATTCACCTCTGTGGAGAGGACCGGCCCAAGTCCTAAGTACCACTAAATCTGATTCTTTCTGGTTGCTAGGCAATGGTAGCATGAGCATTTGTTTGCCACCTCGCTGGCCTAGCATAGGTATAGCACTGTGGCTTACAACAGGCAGGCAGAAGTGTTCACAAGGGCACAGCTGCAGGATGACCCTTTGGGGCAGCACTGCCACTGCCTGTTGCCATGACAGCAGAAGGACAAGCACATCATGCCTGCCAGACAATATCTTCTCAGGAGCAGAATTAGTCACACATATGCCGAAGCCCCGTGTCCCATGCAAGCCCTGCAGGTGTGCACAGGCCTTGTGTTGGCCCTCTGTAATAGGGATCTATTTCACCCCAAAGACCATATTATGACCTCTCAGTGATATTGGTGAGCAGTTATTCACATGAGTAGCCTTAGTGAGTGAAACTCCATTTCAAGTCAATTTGAGTTTTGCCAGGATTTCGCTCATTGGCTTTACAAGGATTATTTGTGTGAGTTTCTGTTCATCAGTGTTGATAAGTAGGGATCACAGTCTGAAATCTATGACTCTTCCTCAGAGTATGCTGTGACATGACAGTTGTGATAAAGGCCTAAATTGATGGGAGCTGCAAATATTAGTAATGAAAGAAAAACAACATACAAGGAGATTAGTAGTATGAGAAAATAAAATGAGATTCACCCAGGGAAAGTGCATCCCAGGGGATGGAGGGGAATCCAAAACAAAAAGGGAGGGCATAGGGTTGCCAATTTTGGTTGGATGGATTCCTGGAGGTTTCATCAGATGGCATAATATTTAATTAAAGATTAATCTTTAATTCCTGGGGACTCCAGGACAATCCTGGAGGCTTGACAACCCTAGGAGGGAGAAATAGGGATATTGCAGTGTCAAACAAGACCTGCTGTGATAGTGCCAACAAATGAGTTTGCAATGTGACAGAATAACAAAGGCCAATGCAATTCTGGGCTGCATATTTACAGGATATATTTTGGTCCAGAACATCTATATGTGAAAAATTGATGCCCTGGGGACACAAAGATTACCGACCTAACCCCCAGATTAGATAGTGTTCGGTCGACAGACTAATTCTTCTGCTGACCTAACTACCATCTCTCAGGGTGGTGGATTACCTATGCTGATAGGAGAACCCCTCCCATCAGCATAGGTAGTGTGTACACTGAAGCACTACAGTCTAAGAATAGACATACACTAAAATTTCCAAAGTAATCTATATATTATATTTAAACTGATATCAGAGAGCTAATAATCTCAAACAATAGTATCACTAATTCTAGTAGTCTGTTGTATCAAGAAAACTTAAATGGCAACATAATTAAAATGTAAGGGTATGTCTACACTATGAAATTAGGTCGATTTAATAGAAGTCAATTTTTTAGAAATTGATTTGATACAATCGTGTGTCCCCCCACTAAGCGCATTAAGTCAGCGGTGTGCGTCCACAGTACCGAGGCTAGCGTCGACCTTTCAGAGCGTTGCACTGTGGTAGCTATCCCACAGTACCTGCAGTCTCTGTCGCCCATTGGAATTCTGGGATGAGCTCCCAGTGCCTGATGGGGCAAAAACATTGTCGTGGGTGGTTCTGGGTACATGTCGTCAGGCCCTCGTCCCTCCCATCCTCCCTCCCTTCATGAAAGCAATGGCAAAAAATCGTTTCTCGCCTTTTTTCCTGGGTTAGACGTGCAGACGACAGACCACGGCAAGCATGGAGCCCGCTCAGCTCACTGTAACCGTATGTCTCCTCGGTGCTGCTGGCAGACGCGGTACTGCAGTGCTACACAGCAGCATTCTCTTGTCTTGCCTTGCCTTGCCTTGCAGACGGCAGATGGTACAATATGACTGCTAGCCATCATCGTTGTCCCATAGGTGCTCCTGGTCGACCTCGGTTAGGTTGGTCGGGGGCGTCTGGACAAAAATGGGAATGACTCCAGGTCATTCTCTTCTTTAAGTTTCATCTAATGGAGATTCAGTCCTGCCTGGAATATCATGCCAGCTGGAGGCTTTTCCCTCAGGTTGCTCTCCCAGTCGGTAGCACCACGCAGTCGCACCTACCCCAGCCTACCCCTTGCTCCCATGGCTCATGAAGTCTGGACAGTAGTAAGGAGCAGTTCAACTATAGGCTGAGCAAGTGCATAATGGTGGTAGAATGTGCCTTTGGATGTTTAAAAGTGCGCTGGCACAGTTTACTGACTCAGTTAAACCTCAGCGAAACCAATATTCCCATCGTTATTACTGCTTGCTGTGTGCTCCACAATGTCTGTGAGAGTAAGAGGGAGACGTTTATGGCTGGGTGGGAGGTTGAGGCAAATCACCTGGCCACTGATTACGCGCAGCCAGACACCAGGGCAGTTAGAAGAGCAGAGCAGGGCATTTTGTGCATCAGAGAAGGTTTGAAAACCAGTTTCATGACTGGCCGGGCTACAGTGTGGAAGTTCTATTTGTTTCTCCTTGATGAAAACCCGCCCCCTTGGTTCACTCTATTTCCCTGTAAGCCAAATGCCCTCCCCTCCCCCTTCGATCTCCGCTTGCAGAGGCAATAAAGTCATTGTTGTTTCAAATTCATGCATTCTTTATTAATTTGTCACACAAATGGGGGGATAACTGCCAAGGTAGCCCAGGAGGGGTGGAGGAGGAGGGAAGCACAGGGGTGGGGTAATTGCAGGGGCATCCCCTAGAATGGCATGCAGTTCATCATAGAAGCGGCATGTCTGGGGCTCTGACCAGGAGCGGCCACTTGCCTCTCTGGTTCTTTGGTAGTCTTCATGTGGCACTGCTGCGGGTCCCTGTTATAACCTCTGTCCTTCATGCCCTTGGAGATTTTTTCAAATATTCCGGCATTTCGTCTTTTGGAACAGAGTTCAGATAGGACGGATTCGTCTCCGCATACAGCGATCAGATGCACTACCTCCCGTTCGGTCCATGCTGGAGCTCTTTTGCAATTCTGGGACTGCATGGTCACCTCTGCTGATGAGCTCTGCATGGTCACGTGTGCTGATCAACGCACTATGCTGGCCAAACAGGAAATGAAATTCAAAAGTTCGTGGGACTTTTTCTGTCTACCTGGCCAGTGCATCTGAGTTGAGAGTGCTGTCCAGAGCCGTTACAATGGAGCACTCTGGGATAGCTCCCAGAGGCCAATACCGTTGAATTGCGTCCACACTACCCCAAATTCGACCCAGCATGGTCGATTTAAGCACTAATCCCCTCGTCAGGGAGGAGTACAGAAATCGATTTTAAGAGCCCTTTAAGTCAACAAAAATGGCTTCGTCGTGTGGATGGGTGCAGGGTTAAATCAATCTAAGGCTGCTAAATTCAACCTAAACACATAGTGTAGACCAGGGCTAAGACTCAAGATTCTTTACCAGCATCCCCTGTCCTTCACATTCTCCATAAACATGTTTTTTTTTTCTTATTACAGTCAAATAATACAGTGAAGTTAGAGAAATGCTACAGACAATGGAGTTTGTATTATTTACAAGCAAAATATTACTCCATGGTTTTTTTAATATTACACTGGTAGATTCTTGCCCAAAATACAGCCTTTGGATAAACACTTTACATTTCTATGCACTTTTCAGACATGGAACTTAAACAACTTTACAAACATTAATTCATTAAAACTTGACCACACTTCTTTGAGGTGGACGATTTTACTGGTGAGGAACTGAAACACAGAGAGAGAGAGAGAGAGAGAGGCTGTGCAATTTGTCAAAAGCCACACAGCAAGTCAGTGGCACAGCGAGAGAGAGGCTGTGCAATTTGTAAAAAGCCACACAGCAAGTCAGTGGCACAGCTAAGAGAAGTATCCTGGAACCCTCCTCTCCTGCTCTTACTAAACAAGCCACAAACACTATTGCCTTGTATCACAATAATGAACGTTATTAGAGCACACAACACATCTTTGAGTGTGCACATTCACCCTCCCATCAAGGTGCTGTACATAAAGTCATATTAAATGATGTTGCTTTATAGAGTATGATACGAAAAAAACCAGTTCAGCCATACCCTGGTTAACTGAAACTCCCTATCAACTCAAGTGCAGTCATGGTGCCTAAAAGATCAATATGTTCATTGCATTTCACCACCGATCATTCCAAAGTCTGTCTTTTGTGAACATTTTCATAGATTCCAAAGCCAGAAGGGACCATTGTGATCATTTCATCTGATCTCCTGCATAACACGGACCAATGGACTTCCCCAAAATAATTCCTAGATCATGTCTTTTAGAACAACATCCTACTTGGTTTAAAAATGGTCAGTGATGGAGAATCCACTGTGACCCTTGATAAATTGTTCCAATAGTTAATTATTCTCATTGCTAAAACTTTACTCCTTATTTCCAGTCTGAATTTTTCTAGGTTCAACTTCAAGCCATTGGATCATGCTCTATCTTTTGCTGCTAAACTGAAGATCCCATTATTAAATATTTGTTCTCCATGTAGGTACTTATCGACTGTAACCGGTCATCCCATAACCTTGAGTCTATCACTATAAGGCAGGCTTTCTAATCCTTAAATCATGGCTCTTCTCTGAACCCTCTCCAATTTGTCAACCTCTTTCTTAAATGGCGGATGCCAGAACTAGACATAGTATTCGAGCAGCAGTTGCATTAGTGCCAAATAGAGGTAAAATAACCTCTCCATTCCTATTCAAGATTCCTCTGTTTATGCATCCAACGATTGCATTAGCCCTTTTTGGCTACCGTATCACAATGGAGTTCACGTTCAGCTGATTATACACCCCTCTCCAAATCTTTTTCAGAGTTACTGCTTCCCAGGATAGAGTCCCCCTTCATATAAGTATGGCCTACATTCTTTGTTCCTACATGTATACATTTATATATAGCTATATTAAAACACATATTGTTCGCTTGCACCCAGCTTATCAAGTTCTCCAGATCACTCTGAATCAGCGACTTGTCCTCTTCATTATTTACCACTCCCCCAATTAGGGTTTCATCTGCAAACTTTATTAACGATGATTTTATGTTTTCTTCTGGGCCAATGATACAAATGTTAAATAGCCAAAAAACAACCCCTGTGGACCCCATTAGAAACACATCCACTCGATGATGATTCCCCATTTACATCACATTTTTAGACCTGTTAGCCAGCTTTTAACCCGTTTAATCTGTGCATGTATATTTTGTGTCTAGCTTTTTAAATCAAAATTTCATGCAGTACCAAATCAAATGCCTTACAGAAATCTAAGTGTATTACATAAACACTGTTACCTTTATCGACCAAACATGCAATCTTATCAAAAAAGATATCAAGTTAGTTTGACAAGATCTATTCTCTATAAACCCATATTGATTGGCATTAGTTATATTACTCTCCTTTAATTCTTTATGGAGCAAGTCCTGTATCAGCTGCTCCATTATCTTTCCTGGGATCAAAGTCAGATTGACAGGCATATAATTAACTGGATCATCCCATTTACCATTTTTAAATATTGGCACAACATTAGCTTTCTTCCAGTCCTCTGGAACTTCCCCAATGTTCCAAAACTTACGGAAAATCAACATTTATGGTCTAAGTGACTGCCTCAACCAGTTCTTTTAAAACTCTTAGATGCAAGTTATCCAGAATTGCTGATTTAAAAGTGTCTAACTTTAGTAGCTACTGGATGAGAAAGTGCACCTATCAGCTGTGTACCTGAGGTGTTTTGACTGATTTAGTGCAGTGCATTGCAGTTTGGAAACTGTGAAAACCTTTAGAGAGAGCAGCGTTTGCATCCCTAAAGACCAATACCCTCTCCTTACCCCAGTGACAATTTGGGAGGAATCTAGCAGTGACACTAGACTTTCCTAGTCCTTGCACTCAGAAATTAAAAGCAATAAGATTCTGGTTGGCTCCTAAGCAAGGATGTAAGGGGAACAACCTTCTCCACTTTGGCTTGTGCTTAATGCTGTGCTGGAATGGGTCCTTATGGTAGGCTAGCTGCAATCTGCTTCCTTGGTGTCATCTGTGAATTTTATTAATGATGCTACTCATTCCTTCTGGATCAACAATGTTAAATAGGATGGGACCCTACACCATTCCCTTTGGTACCATGGTAGGCACCTCTCCTAGACTTAATTTTCCCATTTTCAAAGAAAAATTAACTTGACCTCACACAAATTTAAGATATCTTCTGTTGCCTCCCACTGTGCTCCTCCGTAGTGGGAATTTATATAAAATGTATTATGGAAATGAGCTGTGGAAACATTCCTGGTTTTTCTGAAGTAGCCATAAGGAAGCAGATGGGCATGGCCTAGAACTTTTTTAATCTATGACACTGGGTTTTAAAGAGCATGGCAGACACAAAAGCGAGAGGCCACAATGAAGGACAGCAGAGGGAAAAGCTTGGAACAATGTGGGAATCATTTATTTAATATATGTTTTAAGTTTTTTTAAATATCAGTCTCAAGATGTAGCATTCTTGATGGCAGTGATAAAATACAGCCTGTTTTATAGCAGCTTTTACATATATACAGTATCCCAAAGCACTTTACAGAATTAAATAAATGGAAGACAGCAGGAAGTATTATACTGGGCACTAGCTATGCCCATGGTAGTTATGATTGCAAAATACTTTCCCTATTTATACTTGCTCATTTTCTGAAACATTCGCCGGCCGGACTGAAATTTCCCCAGGCTTGCTCTATGCCTCAAAGTGATGAAAAAATAATAAATTGTGAGCAAAATCTCTTTGGCTAGTTTCCATTTATGGGGGAAAGTACACACCTGCTCTCTAACGACACTTTTTAAAACTACAGCAAGAATGGCTTATTTAACTTGAAGCTTGTCGTGGACATAACTCGCACTGAGGACTAGTGCCTCTGCTTGGATAGAGGCAGAGGAGAATTAAAAAGGAAAAGATAAAAATTTGAAAAATTCTGAGGCTGTTCAGTACTGACACAGCTAAATCATTTAACGTAGCCTAGCGAATCCCACACTCTTTCTGATATCATTGTGTATCTCCCTGACTGGCCTTAGCAAGGTGTTGGTCGGGGCAGAGGCTTCTTCTCAGACAGTTGGCATGAAGGGGGTTGTAAAATTCAGCCTTAACTCCCATATTTTCTAGATCCACATTTCTGTTTTTTGTGTGGCTTAATATTGCTGTGGGTGTTGTAAACTTTTCACTGAGAGACAAGCATATGGAACATAGAACATGACCTGTTGAAGCCTTAAGTTTTGTATTTCCTGACTTTTGGGGGGTAAAAATTTTAAATGATTTAAGAACTTAAATCACATTTTCAAAAATAACTTAGGAGCCTAAGAGCCTAAATCATGAAGACCCAGGTTTTTAAAGCTATTTAGACATTGCAACAGTAAGAACCACAATGCTTAACTGATTTAGGAGCCTAAATCTCATTTCCAAAAGGGATTTAGGCATTTAGGAGTCTAAATTCTATTGACAGTCAATGGGATTTAGACTCCTTAGTGACACCTTTTGAAAATGAAATTTAGGCTCCTAAACCAGTTAGGCATTGTGACACTGAGCATAGCAATGCCGAAATAGCTTTAAATACCTGGGCCTAAGGGCCTGTCTATAAAAACACTGAGTTCACAACAAGTTGGGGTGTAATCTACCACACACTAGCCTGCCATGCACTAAGCATCCATGTGGACCCTGTTGCTCCCCACTAAAATTCCCCAGTGTCCTTTAACCTACTCCCATTTCAACGTGGGGTAGATCAAAGCGCTCTAGGGAACTTCTAGCATGCAGCAGCTAAGGTCCACACTGACACTTGGTTTGCAGCAAGATGAGGTGTAAATCTACCCCACACCAGCCTGCAGTGCCCTAAGTGTTTATAGAGACAAGCTGTTAGGTGCTTTTGGAAATTTTACCCTTTGCGATTTTTAGCGTGTAACTTTAACATAGCATGAATGGAAAGCCCCATGCATATTTATGGTTCTGCATATTACAATAATAAAAAGAGGGGAAGGAATGCATTCAACATTAAAAAAACAACCTGTTTTATAAGCACGTAGGGCCAGATCCTCCACTAGTGTGAACAAACATTAGCTCCACTGATTCCAGTAAAAGAAAAAGCATGTCATAAGAGCAATAAGAGATGGAGTAGGCAATTACGAGTCACAGGCAAGAAAGAAAAATATTTTTAGATGAGGTTTGACAAAAGATGGGTGGAGGGGGAAGAGTCAGAGAGAGAGAGAGAGACACACACACACACACACACACACAAAGTCATGCTCTAGATGGTAAGTGCTAAAGAGAAGATGTCCCTGGTCCCAGTAGTGGTAAGATTGAAAAGGGCAGAGAGAAAGCAAGTGAGTAGATGCAGAGAGCAGCAAAGAGACACAAAATTTACTCATGCAGCTGGAGCAAATCCATGGAAAACAATATGAGACAATACTAGGTTTTTGTGGAATGGAGGTAAATTGGGTGTGCCATGATTCATGGTTCTCAAATCAGACGGGGACGAATTCTGCAGGCATATACACCATGCAATGCCTGTGACCTCCATGGAGTTTCATGGGGGTAACATGAGTTTTTGGCTCATTACTTTATGACAAGTAATTATGGCAAGCCCTCGTTTCCTATGCATATTTCTTCATCCAAGGGAAAATAAAATTTTTAAATAATGGTTTGAAAGTTCAGTGCAATTAAGCAAGCAGAAGTTCACATGCTTGCATCTCATTTCATCTTATCTGCATCTCATTAGTCTACAGACTGGTCTGAAAATTTCACAGAACAGGATCTCTCACTAGGTCTCCAGTGCTTCCAGGTTGCATGGGGTGGAAGACACCATGAGCATAAGCTTTCTCACACTATTTCTATATGTCTCCTTCCAGTGAGGCTGTCTTTTTTGAACATTGAAACTAGAGAAGGACATGAGCCAAAACTCTGGATAAGAAAAAAATTGGGCCCATCTGTACTCAAAACAGACCTGGCTACCATTCAAAGTTTGGGCATAAAGTTGTGGAGGTATTTATTTCATCCAAATTGGTTTGCCTATTCCTACGATAAACATGTTCCTAAAAGCATAAAGCGAAAATCTCCTTTCAGAGCTGTAAGACAACACTTTACCCCCATTTTCTGCTCTCCCCATATCCATGGAATTTGTACTGAGCAAGACATTGGAGTCAAGAGACCAGATCAGCTGGTGTAAGTTGGTGTAGTTCCTATAAAGACAATTTATGCCAACTGAGGATGTGGTCCAAGAGCTACAAAGTGGATCTCAGAGGAAAAATTGAATTGAAATATGCTCTTCTGGAACAAATGTATTGACCAATTCAGTTTTATTCAGGACAAGAAAATGTGTTCATTCTTCATGTAAATACAACCCAAATCTCCCTTGAATGTATTATAACCACAGCACAGAGATGCTATCAGATTTATCAAAACCTCAGGCTTTGTAGGACATTCAGATTTGCATTCTGTGGATCAAATACTTCAATATTTTCTCTATATAATTTTAATAGTATTGTTTTTTCATAATGACTTTTAATCCATTGTTCAGAAAAATACAGTGATTATATAATACACTTATTAACAAGATAGCACAAATAAGCCCGCAACTAGATCATGCCAACTCCAGTCAAAGCACTTTAACATCTCTGTCGCAGTTTCTCTATATGTAATGATATTGAACTACTGTAAAGCAAGGTACTGTACTGTGTGAAGTACTACAGAAATGCAAAGTCAAGACCATTTAGTTTCAGAAAGGTAATACAACTCAAGATGCCATGATTGGCAGCCTATGCTTTAATCAACTGGGCTTTTAGGAGGCTCCACCCCCTTAGTCGAAATTCATACTTGTCAATTTGAGACTAATAATGGCTATTTGCTTTTTCACAAACATCCAGACAGTGCTAAATGACATTAAAATTGCCCCAAATCCACAAACCTTACTCAAGCTCAAAACCAGATACATCTTTATCCAAAACAACTACCAACATTTCACACCTCTCTTACCCCTATCAATGCTACACATCCAAGATAAAACTCACCTTGGGCAGGCGGCCAGAACAAGATATATGCCCTGCATAAATCCCACTTAAGTCTTATTTTGAAGGCTAACCAGGTAACTGAACTTCTGGAGTGGACCCGGATGCAGAAGAGATGGAGATGACGCCCTCCTCTCTGCCACCTCTTCACTTATGGCCTACTTTTCTGTATTTGTTGCTCTTTTTCCTATTCTCCCATCCCCAGTATTAGCCTGATATTACCCAGAAAACTGTGAAGTTAATTTTTGCACCAACTTTTGCCCATTTTGACAGTTTTGTAACAAACACCAGTAAGTTCCTGGGAAATTTTAAACAAAATAAAAACTGAAAACAATGGGACTTGCCATTTGGCTTCCACCTGCCTGACTGATGGAGGGACTTGCCCATTTGTCCATATTGGTGACAGCTGCACCACTTAAACCAATTTGAGTGATGAGGGCAAGTTACTTTTTGGTGGGGGAGAGGGTGTTGGGTGGGAGAGAATAATGTGAGAGTTTAAACACATTATTCAGGAGAGGTGGCATCCCTCAGTAGGGAAGAGAGACATTCATAGAACATAAAACCTTTCAGAAGTTCTGGTTCAATAAATAAGTTTCCTTGCGCATATCCTCCCATTCCTATTGAAGAGATTTGCACCAAATAAAATGTAAATCTCTGACAAGTGATCAGAATTGCTGAGTACAGTTTTACATCATGTGCATTTGACTTTTGATATAGACCATCTGTGAGTTGGCAACAGTAATAAATCTGAATGTTAGCAAGAATCATTTTCCAAGTTGTAGGTCAAATGCTATCACACTTAAGTGTCATCTACTCATTAAGATAAAACAAGCGTCCTTGTGTCATTAATTATTTGATTAGTTGCCTATTTCCAGAACTTCAGAGGCAGCAAATGCACCCTTATTTTCCTATAACATGGATAGTGTGTATATTTAACTCTCCTTGGCAAGTCTTATAAATCATACACATTGCTTTGAGCCTTTGCTAGAAAAGTGATGATTTCAGCATGTTTCAAAGAAACATGCCGAAAATAAATCCCGCTGTTCTGTAATTTTATCACAGTGTAAGGGCTATGCTTAGCGAGTAGCTTGAGTAGATCCCTGGTCTGCAGCCACACCACTTTCAGCTCTGAGCTTGTCAGAGGGCAAGCTAAGCAGTGACAGGCATGGTCAGTTTTTTTTATTGGAGACCTCCAAAGTAGCAGCATTGGTGTTTCAGGAGGTGGCACTCTTCCCTCCAAATCAGTAGAGAAAGTATCATCACAGCATGGGGTTAAAAGGCTCCCTGTTGCTGGAGTTGCGGTGCATTCAGTGAGGCACAAATCCAAGATCCTGACCACTTAAAAATCATCCATACCAATGGACTCCAACCCCCATATGTAATACTAGCAAGTAAGATAATATCTGTTAGAACAAGCGGGAATGTGAAGGGTACATCAAGTATTCTAGGAAGAGTTTATAAACAGGCTAAATATGGTTCTGAGAGATATCCTGAGTGATCCCAGGATTCTTCCTTTAATTACAAGATCTTACACCAAATTCATGTCTGCTGTAAATCCATCTTATACCATGTGTGTGCATTTAGCTTTTTAATCTAGCAGTAACAATAATATGTATTGCAGAAACTATTTTAACTGAGAACTTTTTTTTAATCAGTCTAATATATTGAAATATGGAAGCCTGCATCTGATTTCGGTATTATTGGCTAGTTTGATATTATAGAAAAAATCTTTTGAAAAGAACTTATGCTGATTGTTTGAAAGATATTTTAATATGATTTAGCCCTTTTCCCTCTTAAAAAAATAAACTGAAGGGGGAAAAAATCCATTAAAAAAAAAGAATAAGTGTGCCACGTTCCAGTCTGAATAAACAAATTGGATCAAGTTCAGCCCTGATGTAAATAGAGCTATAGTCATTGAAACCAGTTTCATTTTTGAAAGTTATGATTTTTTAAACATTCCATCACAGAAATGTCTTGGGTTACATGCTCCAGATATTGTTTATATTATTGTCCAATAGGAAGGCCCAGGCCTGTGAATATTACTGGATAGCTAGTTAACTTTTTTAATTTTTCAGTTCTTTTGTGGTAATTGCAGAGGTCCCATGTATATAGTACAAAGGCTGTGTCTATGGACAGTCATAGTTCTAAGATGTGGTATAAAAGAAGGTTATGGGGTGGCACATGGGGAGAGATGGGTAGGTCTTAGCCGTGAGAAGAGGAGCTAGGATGTTCTGTGTTTGAAAAAGCTCCACTTCATGGATGCTGGGGAAGCTTTACATCACATCACAATACACAGGGGCGGCTCTAGACATTTCGCTGCCCCAAGCACGGTCCCGTGGCTCCGGTGGACCTCCCGCAGGCAGGGGCAGCTCCAGGCCCCAGCACGCCAAGCGCGTACTTGGGGCGGCATGCTGCAGGGGGTGCTCTGCCGGTCGCCGGGAGGGTGGCAGGCAGGCTGCCTTCAGCAGCATGCCTGCGGAGGGTCCGCTGGTCCTGCGGCTTCGGTGGAGCCGCGGGACCAGTGGACCCTCCGCAGGCACGTCTGCAAGAGGTCCACTGGAGCCGCGGGACCGGCGACTGGCAGAGCGTCCCCCGCGGTGTGCCGCCAAGCTTGGAGCGGCGAAATGTCTAGAGCCGCCCCTGCCCGCAGGCATGCCTGCGGATGGTCCGCTGGTCCCGCGGCTCCACCGAAGTCTGCCTGCCGCCCTCCCGGCAACCGGCAGATCGCCCCCCGTTGCATGCCGCCCCAAGCACGCGCTTGGCATGCTGGGGCCTGGCGCCACCCCTGACAATACATGATAGAACAGTAGCAAGGAACATATAGAAGATTCTGCATTTAGATTTTAAACTCTTTTCAAACTGTTTTTATTATTTTTAAGAGTCTACCTATCGTCATCAGGCAACTATTGATGATGAAGTTGTTTCCATGGAGATACTAGACACAGCTGGTCAGGTGAGTGAGAACAGCCGAGACGATCTGATTCTTATACACAAATAAACAGGAGAAAAGGGGTGAGAGTAAGGCAGCTGCATGACACTTCTGGTGACTAAAATCAAGTAGAGCCCATGCCACTCTGAGCAGCGGCTGCCAGACCCGGGTGCTGCACACAGATCGATGTTTAGAGTTTCGTAATGTGGAAAAGCGGGTGGAGATAGTGTGTGACCATGTGGAGAACTCTTTATTTTACATGCCTTAACTGTAACAAAGGCTGAATAAGGAACTTCAGCTGGTGCCCCAAGGTACTCCACTTCATCATCTGGAAGCAACTGTCTCTGTGCACAAGGAGCCTCCCACATAAATCTGCAAGATGAAGGCTCTGCATGAAATCAGTGCAATGTAATCTATGGTAACAGTGACCTGCCTGGCCCAGATCACATTACCAGATTTCCCTAATGGGTTATTGCTCTTGCCCGGTGCCATTATCCAGAGGAGATACAGACAGTCTAGCAGTATTCCTCTAAGTGACCTATGTGGACACGCAAGAGCACCCCATGAAGCTAACCCCTTAGAAAGGAATCACAATACCTGGATATAGGTGGCAAACAGACACGTCCTACAGCCAGCTGATCATACACTATGGTCAGCCATGAACAGCCAGAACACAAGTATAACTTGTAAGCTACATCCACCAAAACAAACACTAGATTCTGCCTCACCATGGCCACCATTCACTCTTACCAAACACTGGCAGGTGCTCACACTGAAAACCACCAGAAACCCATCCAAACCTATCAGACTTTTCCTCAAAATCTACTACAGGGGCACACAACAACATTATTCTGCTCACAGCTGTAGATCCTTAGGATCTGAGTCTCCACTGCCTTGCACCCTGTGCAGTCAATCTCCACCTTTGCAGAATGGATGTAAAATCTGAAAAGTTGTAGTTTTACATCCACTTTGCCCAGGTGTAAATGGCTTGCACCCTGCTCAGTCATTGAGAGGCAAGCATATGGGACGGATGTCTACCTGAAGGGCTTGTATTAGTTTCCCACTGTATTCAGCCAGTGTATGATCTTCTCCTTAAACTGTTATCCTTCTTTCCAAACAGGAGGACACTATTCAGAAGGAAGGACACGTACGATGGGGTGAAGGCTTTGTGCTAGTCTACGACATCACCGACAGGGGCAGCTTTGAGGAAGTGCTGCCACTTAAGAACTTGCTGGATGAAGTTAAAAAACCCAAGAATGTTACTCTGATCCTAGTGGGGAACAAAGCAGACCTGGACCACTCCAGGCAGGTCAGCACAGAGGAAGGAGAAAAGCTGGCCACAGAACTGGCATGTGCGTTTTATGAGTGCTCCGCTTGCACAGGTGAAGGCAACATCATGGAGGCCTTCTATGAGCTTTGCCGTGAGGTACGGCGTCGTAAGATGGTCCAGGGCAAGACTCGGAGACGGAGCTCCACCACCCATGTCAAGCAGGCGATTAACAAGATGCTCACCAAAATCAGCAGCTAAAAGATTTGTAACTAAGTAGAGAACCGGTGTAGAGAAGATTAGGTTGGGGTGGGGAGGAGGCAGCCAGGACAAATTAAAATAAAAGATGGTCAAAGCTTTACTTAAAAAAAAACCACGTCATCCCTTTTTGAGTACATGGAGCAGATTCCTTTCTACTTTATTTAAATGGTTTTTGAGTGGTAGCATCCACTCCACACCATTTCTGTCCAACATCATAGAGACATTCTAAAGGATTGGATGACTCAAGGGATTGGTAATGAGACAGCTAGGTTGCTGGCTCCAATCCAGCCCAGATTGGTAATGACTGAAAATCATTATCTTCTGATGGCTGCTCAGTGGCCTATGAGTTATGAGTCTCAGTCCAGCGAGACATCCTTACCAGAGAGGCCAAGGACTGAATCACCTGGGAGACTGCTTTATTGTACTCTCCAAAATTGTTATTCTGGCACATTTCACTAACACTAAATTTACACACAATTTCTTTTATTATAACTCCTCTTTTCTTGTATTATTTTTCCAGCCCAATACTAGTGCCTACATTCTTAGGTGTGTATTTAAAATGGGAAAAATATTGCATGACAGTAGAGATTTCAACTGGTGATGGGTGAATTTCAATAGGTCTGCAGGACACAAATGTGGCTGGTTTTCCAGGTCTCTCAGATCTACAAAAGTGGGCAGGGAATATTGCATAAACAGCTTTTCCGAAGGCAATTTCAGCATTCCACCTCAAAGAACAGAAGTTTGTGGGGGAGGGAGGGCAGGAATCAGACAAAGATAACAAATCTACTAGTGAAGTTCCAGAGATTTGGTTATGGTTAGTTATGAGTTTTTGATGAAAGTTCCACTTTGCTGCTTTATCCAAAATCATGCATCCACTTTTACGTTAAACTAAAGATAGGCCCAGGCCAAGCCTCAAATTCTCGGAAGGTTGAGAATTCAAAATCCAAACTCATATGCAGATATAATTTAAATGTCCCCTTTCTTTACAAAAGCCCCCAAACTTTTAGGTGTTTAGAACACAGATCTACATTTTATGGCTTGAGCCAATGGTTAGTTTAAACCAGCGGAGAAGAAATTTTTAGGCTTTCTTGAGTTTTTAATAGTATTGATCTGATTTTTTAATTTTCTCCTTTCCTCCATCCCTATGGCTTCAGCCAGCTCTTAACTTTCCCTCTACTTCACTCACCTATTGGCTGCATTTCTGTGGCCTTCTTGAGGGGGAAGAGGGAGGAGAGAGAGAGAGAGAGAGACAGACAGACACACACACACACACACATACATATATACAAGAGCTAGAATTAGGAGGTAGTTAAGAATTTTCAGATTATGCATCTTTCTTAGCAGTTACATTACACCCTTTTAGGCAGCTAGCAATGGAACCAAGACTAACATCATGCAGAGTCATAGGCAACTGGGTGGACCCACTAATAGGAGTCTGAGCAGCTCTTTCCTTTGATTAACATCCCCCTTCTATGCAAATACCCAGAGCTTTATTCTCCACTGCTTGGCATCCTGTGTAGTCATTTACGCCTGTGCAAGGAGAATGAAAAATGGACAGAGGATGCTATCATAGGGGTAGGCAAGTGGTGATATTCGATTTGTTAGCACTTTGCACAGGTGTAATTGACCACATAAAGGGCAACATAGTGGACTAAGCCCTCAGCTTCCAGGTGAGCAGGAAACAGGAGTCCTAAATCAGTTTTTAAACCAGGAATAACTTAAAGAGACTCTGTCAAGTTCATTTTCTTTTAAACAATGTCACTAACACTCTCTCTGATGACTGTCATTGAAGGAATTCATACTCAAATGTACTTTAAAGACCTATATGCGCTTCATTTACTTTCTGAACTTCATCGCATTTGGGACAGTAAAATTAGACTGTTGAATGTGGAGTAAGATTCTTCTTTTTGGTTCTCATATGCTCACATGTTATGATGTTTCAGTTGCAAACACTACAATAGAATCTTCAAAGCATGGCTCCGGTCAGAAGAGCAACAAATAGTTACCTTTTCATTCAACAGATCTTCCCAAAATGTGTCAGTCATATTGCTAACTTTAGTGACAACAATCAGTTTTTGCCTTTTTTTTACTCCTGTTAGCAATGCAGAGCCAACATAGCTATGGGAAAGTGAGCCAGATTCTGTTCCGGCTCATGCATCAACACTTGTTAACTATGGCACTGATCTTGCAAACATGCATGTGATTAACTTAATATGTATGAGAAAGTGTTGTCAGGTTCAGGACCTAAGTTTTTCCTGTAATCTTTAATAATGTGATGTCACAGAAGCCCAAAAGAACAGACTTTACCTTTACATCCCAGGGCAAGATTGCTGACTTGGCAATGGGTGTGTGTGGAGTGACATTATTTTACTTGTACACTAAGGAAATTTGATTTGAAGATCAGCGAGAGAGAACATGGGATGTCATGATGCTCTTTGGATAGACTACATTTTCAGATTAAAACTGCAGATGAAAATACACCCACAAAAATTACTTTTTAAAAGGCGATGACCATGTTTGTAGTAGGAAGTTGTGTCAGGTAAAGAAATAGTATATCATCATCTTACTTCTTGACAATGTCCCTTGAAAATGTGTCTTTCCTTTTAACATTAGTAATGAAATCCCTTTTGAAAGAACACATCATGCTGAGCAAATGTGTCTTACTCGTTAAGGAGAGGCTCTCTAATAAAAGTAGCAATGTTTATTTGTGAAGATTGAGGTTGGAGACTACTGCAAATGACAGACAACTGGACAAAAAAAATGGGGGCTATTTTGTGATTTGGATATTGTTTCTATTTTGTTTTTAATTAAGAGTGCTGTTGTTTTTCCTCTGTTTAATGGGCTGATTGTCAAGCCAATTGTAACACAGTATGACTACAGTCTAATTTACTGCTTCTCAAGCTGTTGTAATTTATTATTGGCTGTTCTGTAGAAGTTTCCTATTTCTACAATTTCTCAAATGAGCCAGAAAATGCCGAAGTGTTGAAAGGCCCAAATGCAAAGTGAACCCATATCCACTGATCTTTCAAGCAGGAAACAGGGTAATTAAAAGCCTTCACTTGTATTCTTACTGCCAATTTTTCTTTTTTAATGGTATTTCCCCTTCCCCTTTTTTGCACTTTCCCCCTGAAGAAGTTTCCTCATTAGTTCAACATCATTGATCGTGATTCATTGAAGTCACAAATAAAGAGTTAGAGATGCCCATACTGCAAGATTTGGATCAGGAGCCAAACTTTCTCCAAGTTGGGATGTTCATATCTAGCGGATTGGTGCAATCATTACAGAAAAGCGCGGGAGGGGGGAGACCATGAAGGTTGGATCCATATCAAGATAAACTTTCCCAAAATTTGGGGATGTTTGTATGTGGGGTTTGGGTACATATATACTCGGCACATATTTTGTACCAAATTATATATAACTGTATGTATTTTGACATACAAGAATATGAAGGCCCACACCTATAGATAATATATAAAAACAATATAAAAATAAAGAAAATCAGTGCTCTGTGTACTGAACTCTTACATGTTCATTTTCCTCCAGATACCTCTGATACTCTGTCTTTCAATTAACAAGGGGCCGAATCCTCAAGTCCTCACTCAGTTTTTATTTAGACAGATTTTTAAAGATATTTAGGTGCCTACCTCTGGGAGTGCAGCACCTAAATACCTTTTAAAATATGGCCCTTTGTTCTTACCTTAGGTAAATTCAAAGTGAATTTTGCCTGAATAATCTGTTCAGGATTTGGCCCAGAGCGAACAGATCAGTTTAACTGGCGTAAATCACAGATATTTCACCAAAACACCTAGGCATCCAATAGATCCAATAGCATTTATAAGGGACTATGGAGCCTTATCCCATTAGCAATTATAGCAATTCAAAGCTGATCAGAAGTGTTATAGCAATCTGGCTATTTGGTTGCCTGCATGAAATTGGCTAACAAAGGTCTGTGCAACCATTATCTTGCCTGTAAGTGATAACTGGGTCAAAGCCATAGAGTTCAGGGTGGTTGCCATTGACTTCATTGGAGACAGGATTTCCCCCAGATATGGCTGTTCCTAAATATCAGGGGTAATTAGAATTCAGCCTCCAGGGCTGTCACTCTGGCAACACCTATTGTTAACACTAAATTTGGTAAGAAGGAGGCAGAGGGATGACAACTACGCTCTTCTAGGGCCCTAATCAGTTTCTGTTACATGTAAGGTAAATTGTCTTACCCCTATGAGAAGAAATGGGATTTTCCTGAAACAGTGACTGGCATTTCCCTAGGAAACGTTGTGGAGATTTTATTCAAATATAGTCAGGCTAAATCCTAAGTTGTAGCTGAGATAGGCTCAGTAAAGTTGAATGTTAGGCATGGGGGGCAGGAAATGGCACTAAACTCCTTAGTGTTTCTCCCAGTCCTTGGTCCATTCAGGCTATTTCCCATGGCAACTAAGGATCACCAGGGCATAGGGATGCCTAAGCCATGCTCCCTTCTCCTGGGACCACCCCCTTTCACAGGGGCGGTGTAGAGCTTCTATGCTTGCCCTGGCCATAAGGGAAATCCTCCAAGGGCCAGGTAAGCCAGCTTTCCAGTTTTGATGTGCCACTAGGGCAGCGCAAAACAGCTGGAGTAGAGTCAAGAATCAGGCTCTTAAACTCTAACTGCCCCATCAACTAGACTCAGAAAGTTTCCTGCAAAATAAATTACTGCAATTCTTAGCTTTCAAGGGGGAAAGATCCTAAAGGTTACGTATGCATAGACTTTCTAGTTCTCTCTTTCTCTAACGGCTCAAACTATTTACATAACTTTCAAGAGGGAAAAAAAGCATTTGTAAAGATATAGAGGCTTTAATTCAACAATACTCCTTGACAGCTTGGTGTAGCTGATTTATTTTCTTTGAATAAGTAAATCTATAATAAAAACAGTGTCATTTTAGAAGCTCTGGTGTTATGTGCTTTATTTCCATTATATATGCCAGGCAGGAGCTAGATGGCCATTAAGATGCAAAGGGCTTGAAATTCAACCCCTTACTTTGTGATGTTACTAACTGCCTGGGATGGTGGCCTATGGGAATTGAGTTCAGTCTTGATTCTAGTGGGCATAGGTCCAGATCACAGAAGCAATTTACATGATTTACACCAGTAAGCTTCACCTTGGACTAAATTCATCTCTGGTGTAACTCTACTGACTTCAGTGGGGTGACACTAAGGATTAATTAAGCCCTTTGCTGGCAGTCCTAGTAGCATCAATGACTGAGTGGACAGGGAGATAGCTACCCTATTCCCTGTATCCTATAGGCAACCCCTTTCCACCTTGCATTTGAGGCAGATTGGTGGGGTATTATGGAAAAGTCATTAGTAGTGCAAGCTTACCATTGAATGGCTGTGGTTTAAATGGGACTTCAGTCTCCAGGATTGTCAGGCTAGCCCCTTCCACCAGCACTAGACTTACAAAAGCAGCATTTATTGTTATTTCAAAAAAATGTTGGCCTATCACCATGCTTTGATGCGCAAGTGATTCTGTACCTATAAAGAGGCTATGGCTACATAGCAGAAGTATTCCATCATGAGAGTACAATAGGTAGACATTGCGTTGCAGTCAGATTTTGAAAGTTTAAACATTAACACGTTATTAGTCCACAGGCTTTGATATGAATATTCATTATGAAAGAATGGTCTTCTGGTTCAAGTAAAGGACCTTTGTCAAGAGAACTGGATTCTGTCCCAGACTTTCTGTGCAATCTTCGGTGAGCCACATAACTACTCTCCACCTCAGTTTCTTAGCTATAAATGAGGAATAACATTTCCTTAAACTCCTGGGAGGTCTGATGCTTAATTCATTGATATTGGTAAAACTTTTTGCACTCACAATAACAACTTCTATTCATAGATCTCTAAGCTTCAGCGCTAGAATTATAGCTTTGCAAGTGGGTCAGTTTTATTGGAAGTAGCATTTATTTGCTCAGGAACAAGAAGTTATGGTCACATCTTCACTTCCAAGGATTTGTCTTCATGGTGCCTTAGTGTGCACAAGCTGAACTAGAAATTCTAGCACACACCTGCAGGCCACGCACTAACTGCCCATGGGGATGGGGATGGCACTCACTAAAAGTTCTCTAGTATGGGTTGACTTACTGCAGTTCGAAATGGGCAGTGCTTGGGTCCTGCCAGAACACCATTCCTGGACTCTTTGGGGGACCTAGAACATCATTCTGGTACTTCTGCTAATTGTAGCCACCTCCCAACCTCCATGCAAGGGGTGAGCAGGGCCCTGGTGCCAGTGTCTAACGTGGGGAGCCAGTGCCAGGAAAAGAGCCCCTTTCCCTCCTTGGCTGCAGAGTGTCCTCTGAGCCGGTAGGTGCTGGTACTGAGCCTTGTTAGGGGGCTCTCAGTAGGGGGCAGTGCAGAGGGAGTGGGGGACCAGACTGTGTAGGCAGCTGAGGGGCTGGAGTTGCCGGAAGCTTGGAGCTGGACCTGGGAAGCAGGGCTTCCCGGACAGCGGAGCCCCCCTGCCAGGCACAGATAGAGGGGACACAGGAATGGGATGGGCTCTGTGAGGAGTCCACTCCCCTGCTCCCCATGGCCTGCCCCACTGCTCCTATCTTCCTCCCAATTCCCACCACTACTCCCCACCTCCCCATTGCTTCCTCCCAGGGCCTCTGTATCTCTGGCCTCCCACCTCCCACCTTAATATTTAGAACAAGCTTCTGCCTCCTCCAGCCCTTTTTTTTGTTGATGGGGGGGTGACTCCAGCACTGGAAATGGGACTATGTCATCATGCACTAGGCAACTTTCAGCATGGACCAGCAGACATTTAGTGCGGGACGTGCTGATGCGTGCTGGAGTTTACACCCAAACTGGTGTGCAATAACATACCCTCCCTGTAGACAAGTCCCAAGTAAGGCAACCCCCGAGTTAAATCTATCCATTGCTAGCTATGTACTTTCAGTTAGTGGCTGACTAATAGTTCTGTCTAATAGGCTTGGTCAGTATTGTTGTATTTTATCTATAGCTTCAACCTACCTCTTCTGCCCTAGTCAAAGTTATCATGGTAAAGATCACTGTCAAATATATTCAGATGGAATGACTAAGAGTATAATCAAATAAAAACATACAAGGGATATAACCTGTGTACAGGTTAAACTCCCACTCATTTCAATGGGAATTTTGCCCGAATAAGGAGTTTAGGATTTTCCACATAAGCATTATCATTTATTAACAGCACATTGGTATGCTGATGATCCACCCAGAAATATAATTAGAAAGATAAAATGCATGACAGGTTTCTTTGTAAAAATATTTTTACAAATCTAATCCAAAAGAAATGCAAATATTATTATTAATGCCAGTTGAAATTTGAAATTAATGTCAGGCTTATGGTGTCCAAGTTTTAATTCCAGTGTGGAAATACAGCTTCTGGATCATTCAGTATTTTAGAATTAGTTTATGTTGAACTATGAGAAATGGCTATCCGTAAATCATTTAAAATAATTTCCTAACAACTCTATTACCTTGGCTCCATGCTCTATCTACATGACAAGCTACAAATGTATAGTGGTTATTAAAAGAACAGGATGGCACATATTTTGTCTTTAAATCTTTAGAAATTAGACAAGATAAATACAATTACCCAAGATATATTTTGGAGTGAAAAGGTCCCATATTCACCTCTACATTCTGAAATGTATTATATTCTGATGCTAATACACCACCACCTACCAAGCCTTTCAATGAAGATATAGAACTCTGGACCTTTAGAACCAAAAGCATGGGCCTCTATCACATGAACTAAGAGTAACTCTGTTATCTGGTACTAGTAAATGGCTTCTTTCACATGTCTGGTCCAGCCACTTATAGGGTGACATGACCAAACATACTTAGCCAGTGTGTTACATAATAACTTCAGCCTGGTTTTCAAAGGCACTAAGGATCCTTGTTGATGTCACTTAGTTTCGGTTGCTCAGTATTACTACTAATGTATCCCTTAGAATTCAGAGTCTGGGTCAGATAAAACCTCAGGGTATGTCCATACTACCCGCCTGGGTCGGCGGGTAGCGATCACGTCTCGGAGTTCGATATATCGCGTCTCATCTAGACGCGATATATCGAACTCCGAACACGCTCCCGTCGACTCTGGAACTCCACCACCGCGAACGGTGGTGGCGGAGTCGATTGGGGAGCCGCGGACTTCAATACCGTGCTGTGAGGACGGGTAAGTACTTCGAACTAAGGTACTTCGAGTTCAGCTACGCTATTCGCGTAGCTGAACTTGCGTACCTTAGTTCGACCCCCCCCCCCCCAGTGTAGACCAGGCCTCAGAGTGTTTACTCTGAGCTTCTATAGTATCATCCATTCAAGAATTCCAAAGCACTTTAGGTAGATGAATGAATGAGGCCTCATAACATTCCTGTGAAATAGGGAAGTATCATTATTACCTATATATTGATAGGGAAACAGGGGCACAGAGAGGTTAAGTGACTTGCCCTGGCAGAGCCAGGAATACAACAAGTCTTGTGACTCCCATCTTTGTACTTTACCAAAAGCCTGTATTCTTCTCTCAGATTATCAAAAATTTATCTACAAAATTGTATTGAAAAACCTCATAAAAGCTGGTTCCATTTCTAGTTGCCACCCCATTCCTAACATGTGCATTCATGCTTGCACGCAGGTTATTGTCCAAACTTATTCCCTTCCTGAGGAATCCCCTTTATTCTTAAATCATGTAGCAAAGCTCTAAGGCTAGGACTGTGCTTACAAGCACAAATGTTAGCCCTCAAGGTTCTTCCCTGAGCGCGCGCGCGCGTGTTCCTGTTCTCTATATTGCTCCAGAAAAGACAATCAGCATTTATACTTCTGAGCTGGAGGTAGCGAGACCCCACATGGTCTGGCTGCCAGGGTGAGTCAGCAGCACAGCTCTGCGATTACACACCTGATCATTTGTTATAATATCTGAATACTTCCACATAGGGTCTGAAAGAGCTGGAACCAAGAAGTGCCAATATATATGGAAAATTTATGTATATATATATATATATATATAAGAAAAGTTAACCACACTTAAATAAAGGTTTAACTTGCATTAAGTTCAAGGGTTTAGGGCAGAAGTTTATATAATCTTTTATCCAATCTATTTCATTCATCCTGAGTGGACTCTGGGGTGTGCCTAACATTTGTAGAGTAGAGTTCAAGGGCACATGTGAAATCACCAGATGTTATTAGAAATATAAGAAGAGCATATTTTTACCATGCCGCTAATACGCTTAATACTGGCCCATGAGTAAAGAGGAGAGATGCCTGCATGAACTGAAAAGAGCAAAACAGGGGTGAACATGCTCTACAAATATTAACATATATATGAGTTTAATTAAGAAAAAAATTGCCCTAGGCTGCCTTTTATTTCCTCTCACTTATTTTCCCAATATTGCAGTAGATGTGAAGCGTACAACCTCCATCAGACACTTTCATTTAAAGACAATAGTTCTCTAGAGGTACAGTTAGGACATGCACATTTTAAAAGTTAATAAGCACAATAGGGAAGATATCAGAGGAGATGCCAATAGTACAAAAAGTAGTTCTAGACAGGGACAAAAAAAGAGACAGATCTCTACATGACATTTTTCAGAAAAGAAACCACTTAAAGACCCTTATGAATTCTGACATTTATACACAAAGATATGGTGGGCTAGGTGTACCCAGGATCCCCTGAAAATAATTAGCATTCTCCCGGGATTGGAGAAGTAGGGATAGAGGAATAGAGAGATTTAGTATGAGAATACCAAATCTTCACCATTAGGATCAAATCTAGCCTAGATTGCTACTAAGTGAGGTGACCATCATGAAGAGAGTTAGTTATCAGTTCTGAAGGAACTAATATCCACATCACAAAATATCACCATGACTGGTACTAATTGGCACCTGTAATTGGCAGGTTCAAATTAAAAGTGAGGATCAAATGGTCACACTGATTGATTTATTCTCTCAACCCTAGAAGTGGCTCATCACCCTTACCATACCCATAGGGCTTTCATTCTAAACACTTCTCACCAGCAGGACACTTCATTGAAAATGGAAAGAAGAGAAGCAGAATGGCTATTTTCAGAGAGTTATTAAAAATACTTGCAAATCATGGGCCAAATTTATTTTCCACTGAAGTTAGTATTGAATTTGGTTCATTGTGAATAGTCAGACCCAATCCACAAACACCAATAACTGGCCTCATGGTAGGCAGGTAGTAAGTAAGTAAGTAAGTAAATAAATAAATAAATAAAAGAATTACACATTTTTAAAGATCTAAATAAAGCTTAAAATAGTCAATCACTTTGTGTTAAAATTTTCAAAAAGCTGCATCTTGTTAGGCAGACATTGAACATACGGAATAGGGTCTTTTTTCTTGGCTTTGTATCTGTGGCCTTTTGAGGAATACAAACATCACATTCTACATTCCCAGCCAGGCCCCTCTCTCTATCCCTGATGCCAACACACACAACCTCTGCCTCATTCCCTGCTGTGAGTGTCTATTTCTCTCCTCCAGGACTTTTCTTAATTTCCAGCTGGGCATCTCCTATTGCTCCCTCTTTACCTAGTCTCTAGTTCAGCCTCTCCCTCTCCTCCCCCAGGCCTTCTGAAGTTAACTCCTGAACTTGCCTGTGCATCCTCCCACCCTCAAACCAAGACTTCATCTTTATTACTCACAAAAACTTACTAAGGCCCTCATCCAAAGCCCACTGAAGTCAATGGGTATCTTTGGATTTGGCCTCTATTTTTATGAGCCCCGACATATGCACACTACATAGGGAAACAGTGGCTCAAAGTGTCACTAGCTTTCTAACTCTCTTTCCCCTCAACAGGACTTTGGCAGGTGGTCGGGAATGACAATTATTGTGGCGTTTGAGGGCCAGTTCCCTCACTGCGAAAAGCTGGTGTAGCTTTCTTGACTATGCTGATTTTCACGAGCTGAGGATCTGGCCCAAAAAGTTTTACAAAACCTAACAATAATACTGTTCTCTCTATGAAATGTCATCTGATTCTCCCTGAAATTTTGTTTTGATTTCAACGATTTTACATTAAAAATATATATTTTTAAGACACTTCAAAATGTCAGGTAATTCTGAAACAAATACCTCAAAACTTTGGTTCTGGCAACTTTGAAAGATGACTTTTTTTTTTAATATCCCCACAATTTGGGGTTTTTTAAAACTAAACGTCATCCAAATCAATAAGATTTCATGAAAAAAGTGTCAGTTTTGTCAAAACAACATTTGTTCAGTGGAAAACTCCTAAGATGAAAATTTTCTGACCAGCTGTAGCCTGGTTTACATTATGCAGAGTATTGCCGTCTTGGGGGACTGGAGTCTGAGCACATGCACACCTTGATTTTATGGTTTTCATTCATTTCTCCTGTTATTGCAGGTAGTAGCCTTGCTGTGTATCTGCTAACTATCTTTTTAGAGCTCAGGAGTGCAGGAGATGCTGCTTAGCTAATGCCCAGACAGTTGTGGCAAGCTCACAAAGTAAGTACATGTGGCATGGAGTCTCTGTGTTTGTTTGTGTGCATGTGCACAAAGGGTCTGTGTCTGTGCCTCGGTTAACTACCCATCAGCTTTGTCCTTAAGTTTATCAGGACCTCAAGGACCAAGAACAGAAAAAAATGTTAATTGTTAAGAAGGTGATAATGTTTCAAAGGTTAAATGCTGCTAAAGTCATCTGTTTATTATGTTTTTGTGCCCTTTGATAAGCAGGGTGGGAGCTGAGGGACTGGGATGCGGTGACCAGAGGGGGAGTTGGGAGCTAGGCAGAGTCAAGAAGAAGAATGCAGTCTCAGATGGTTTTGGGTTTTCCTAGAATAGGGTGGTCTGGGGCTTGGGCGCACCAGAGAGAAGACATTCAAATATTGGCTTAGGTTCTCTCAAGCTCACTCAGAACTCAGGCCTGGAGAAGGTATGTAGAGCCAAGAGTATCCAAGGCCTGCATGCCGCCATCTTGACAGGTGACAATGTAATATTACTAACAGAGAATATTAATAAGGATTTCTCAATTAACACCAGCACATTAGAATGCAAAATATGTACAGGAGGTTTTCTGTAGGTTAAGCAGGATGTTATGGGCCCGATCCTGCTTCCATGGAAGTCAATGGCAAAATTCCTATTAGGAATTCAGCCCTAACTGTATAGGAGGCCAAGACTTTCTAGGACAACTGGAGATTTGGAGGGGCCAACTTTAAACAGAAAGAGTTGTGCACCTGTCCTTTGAAACCCTGGACTCCAGCTGGGCACCCCAAATCACTAGTTACTTTCGAAAAATCTTGGCCATAGTGTATAATGGTCCAAGTGCTTCAACCTTGTGAAAGGCACTTTGAAAAGTCAGTAGTTAATATCAGTGTCTCACTCCAGAGCTAAGCCAGTAAGGCACACGGGCCTTTGAAAACAGACTCACAGCCTCAATGAACTTTTCAAGCCTCTGATCCTTAACACCACAGAACTTGCATGTGGATTGAATAGACTTGTTCTTGGCCATCCCTCCCCACCAACCCACAGAAAGGAGCCTCCAGCTGTAGCTGATGCCTTTTAAGCTAGCATCTGGATTTTATTTACAGCCACTGCACTGGTTTCAGCTGGGGGAGGAGGGTGCTATGGGTTGCACTTTTCACACGTCTTCATGAACTTGATCCACTTGGTTCACTGATTCACTTGAAGCATGAAGCACAAAACAGCAATGTTTTAAATAGGCGAGGGCTCCAGCTGTGCATTTCCAAGAATGAAATAAGGTGTTTTTAATTACCTTGATTAAATGCGTACGGATTGCTCCACTTGCAAATTTCTCTCATATTCAAGGAAATGCTTCCAAAATCCCTAAGGGTCTGGGCTTACAATACCACTGCAGCTAATGAAACCCTGATTCAACAATTGGCTGCAGTGTAAGGCATGTTCAAATGTTTTGCAGAAATAAGTCTTTCCCCCTCCTAAATTCAGCAAAAACGTTGGGGATGCTGGGTAGCTATGGGGAAACGAAACAGAAGGATGGTTTTGTGGTTGAGACACTGGACTGGGACTAAGTAGATCTGAGATCAGCTCTCAGATGGCCACAGAATTCCTCTTTGGCCCCAAACAAATCATCTAGGGCCTAATCCAAAGCCACCAAAGTTAATGGAAAGACTCATATGCTTCAGTAGACTTTGGATCAGGATCTTTCTCTCTGTGCTTTAGTTTCCTTATCTACATACTAGGAACACCACCACTTCCTTTATCCCTGCTCTTCATCTGTCTTGTCCATTTAGTCATTTGGGGAAGAGTCATAGTAAATGTTTGTACAGCACCTTGCACAGTAGGGCCCCAGACTCAGTTGGAGCCTCTCAGAATGTGTCTACACAGCCCGCAGCAGCAAGCCTCCCAGCCTGGGTCAACAGACTTGGGCGAGCAGGGCTCTCACTAGTGCTCTGCAAAAAAGCTTCCGAGCCCAAACTCCAAGCCCAAGCCACAACTTTCAAGTGGTGTCTACACAGATATTTCTAGAGTCCCAGCCCGAGCTCCATTAGCCTAGGTCTGTTGACCCAGGCTGGTAGGCACACTGCAGGCTGCGTAAAATACCCTAAGTGCTACTCTCGTACAAATAATAAGACTAAATTAAAAAAGAAAAAGGAAGCATTTATCTTTAAGTCACAAATTCCAATCCACCCCAGGTCAAGAGTGACCAAACTTATTTAATGCCTTAAGGGTCTGAAAAGAGTTGCTGATCTTATTCTCATTGCTAGTGTAGAGATGTTCTCTGTACAAAAGCTGCTGCAGTCCCTTTGTGTTGCCAGCTCTGTTTTATTGTGAGTCTAAGAAAAATACTGAATGTCATAAAAGTCCCAGCTCCTGGGGCTAAGAAATTGCCTGAGAATCTTACCTTTCATTAAAAATATGTGGTTCTAGCTTGTGGTTGTAGGGAAATGCTTGAAAATATGACTCAAGTTCAGTCTAATGGCTCAGAAGCCAGAAGGTAAATAACTTTTAAAAATTATTTTTCAAAAAACATTCACGATTTTAAGCCACTTATTTAATTCTCTTTTTTTCCTCTGCCATGTCTAACGCACTTATCTTGGCATCTTGTCACTAAATCTTCTTGCTTCTTCTAACCTTCCGTCTCAGTCCTGATGGCTAAAACACTTATCAGGCCCTTGCCATCTCCTTTCTTGATTACTATGCCTTTCTTTGTTCTGACGCCTACTTTGCTCCCTTCCAAACTATGGCAGTAAAAGTGGTTGTCCTCATCCATCAATCAGTCCAACTGCACCCTGTGCGAACCCTTACATTGTCTCTCCCTTAAGGATAGCACTGGATTTCTCATCCTTTACTTCAAAGGACCTTAACTTTTCCCATGCCATTTGTCTCCCCAACCTCACCTACATCTTGGGCCTATTCTGTCATACACTCGCCTATGCTGTCACTTTTGAGGGTGGTCCATTTCCTTCTCCAGCCCTTGCCTTCTGTAGTTTTCCCACACTGCCCGCTATTCATGAAACACCGTCACTAACCCAACTTACCAATCCTCCATGCTTTCTGCATTCTACTCCTTCCTAAACACCTGCTCTTCCCATCACCACCACAGGTAATGAATTCTTTGCACATGATTAATCAAATCTTTTTGATTGTCAACTCTTGAAGGGCAGAAACATACTTTTATTTGCATGTGTTCTATGCAGTGCTGAGTACCTTGAGAACACCAGACAGGAAAATTGGAATAGTTAACATGACCCAAGCCTGCAGCCTTCACACAGGCAAAACTCCCGCTGAAGCTAAGCCTCCCAGACTCATCCCCTTTCACTCCCCCTGTGACAGTAGCTGGGGTGGGGTATAGAAACCACTATGTTCATTCTCAGTTAGAGGATTCCCTTGCTGCTAATGAGAGTTTTACCTGAGAAAGGACTGCAGGAACAGACTTATAATATATGCCCTTCTTTGCACTCTTAGCAGGGAGGCAATGGGGAGAGCAGACATGGAAATCTAGCTACCTTCTCACCCCTAAACTTGGTTCCTCCAGACTGTGACAGAGGGAAGATTTCACTGTTTCTGCTCATGCTGTGCCTGCTCTTTGGGTAATAGAGGCCAGTTCCCCCAGCACTCAGAACCGCATCTAAGAGATCACCTTAAAAAACAAACAGATGATTTCACATGCAAACTACAAAATCCTAAGGCTGATTTTTAATGTATTAGAATGACTGGTGTTTGGGTTGGAAAGCAATCCAAAGGAATGTTTAAATATTGCAGACTCAAACCAAGGTTTTAGTTATTGAACAGGGTCACAGATTTTCCTATTCTTTTTTCTATCCCTTATGGATGACTGCCCTAAGAAAAATCCTCTGTCTGATGTGGGCACTGCACATGCAGAATAGAAAATTCACCCACAAGCTGCTTGTTTCTCCCAGCTGGCAGTACTGGAAGTCACATTGCAAGTGGATGCATGAGTTTGTTAGCTTCTAAAGCCACAAGAATAGTTACCTTTCTTAATGAATGGCTAATGCTGCTTTTTCATCTTGGGTGCATAAAATGATTTAGTAGGTGAACTATACCAGCTGTAGGTTGGGAAGACATTTTCTCAGGAGATGGGATTTTTTTTCTGCTATGCTTAGCCCTACTCATGAAGGCTAGGAAACTAGTCTAGGAAGTCCTGCCTCTGGGGAGGATACTTACCCTCCTTTTTAAAGTGATTTGAGATCTCCAGTTGAAAAGTGCTGTAGAAGAGCTCGGTATTCATTAGAATGGCCCCACCAAGACAGTTGTTGAAGAGTGGGAAACAGAAATACAGAGAGTTATAACTGGAAGTTATACAATCAGTGGGTCAAACCCAGGCAATTCCCAAAAAGTTCTCTAAGAATTTTTTTTCTCCTGGTTTTCCAGTCTGATTTCTAAGCTATATTAAGTCAGATAAACTTCAGAGAAAACAATCTGAATTTTGTAGATACTTATTCAATTGGAAAGCTTCTGAACCTTTTTAGCTTTGCTCATCACTAACTTTACTACGGTTGCATCTTTTTGAAATGGTATGATAATATGGCAAATGCTTTCTTGTAGGATGAAAGACAAGACTTGTATATTCTCTTAATATTCTTGTAATAGAGGAGCAAGAAGAAATATAGTGAGAGAAAGGCTGACACAATCAGTTCTCCCTCACTTTGGAATTTGAGAATAAAGCTGAACCAATTATGTAAACCTTAAGAGCCAACTTAATCCCAGATATAACTCCAGTGAAGCCCATGGTGCTAAAATGTACCTATTTTAGCTGGAAGCATGCTCTTGGATGATGCAAGTTTTAGCTGATTGCACAAGTTTCAGCTTTTAATTAGCATGAGGATGGCACTACACGGCTATCTAGTGGAAAGGTCGATAAAGAAGTAGTTGAATAAAGATGTTTGACTAACTAGCCTTGCCTCCTGTTTCTCTTCTGAACTTCAGAAGTATTGTTAGGGATGGGTTCAAACTATGGAAAAGTTTGGAATCAGATTCTTTTCCAAATTTCACAGCTGAAACACGTCTTTAGGACAAGCTGAACCAAAAACAGAATAGCTGAACACCCCTAAAATTTGGATCCTTTTCAGATCTGAATTTTGTTGCTAAAGCCCAGATCTAGTTTTATTGATATCTAGATTCATATGCCACCAATTATGTTAATTAAACAGAGTTCAAACTCCAGTACAGAATTTTCCCATACTCCTTACTTAACCAGTCATTTTCCTCCATTGGAGGATTAAGCAGCCTTAACTGCTGAAGTGGCACAAAATAGCCTTAACAGACCAGACAACCCTGCCTGGGGAATGCAAATCTCCAGAATGGAAATGAGGCCTGATGAAGGCACTATGGCTAATATCCCTATCCTTGACAAAAAGCTTTAGAAAGTGAACAGGGATGGGGTACCTGACCAGCACTGGCAAATCCATCAAAAGGAGGCATCTCACTGCTGGACTGTGGGAGCAGGCCAGGAATGGTTGTCCCTTTGGGATTTCTGCTGCAGTTGAAGAAAGACATCCATGTAGCTAGAGTGGAAAGGACTCTGCTAGTAGCTTGAGGCTAGGCAAGTCTGCAGCCTTCTTCTGGGAAACACATGCATGCATGCGTATGCACACTCTGAAACCAGAGGAGATAGTGGGCCGCCAGAAGCAGTGGGGCAAATGCAGCCTGCTAGCAATCTCCCCATAAGGGTCCCGATGCAGCTGAGCTTGTTAGCATTTGTTTTGAAAGCAGGATACTAGAGCAGCTTTTTCTGAAAAACATGTCTCTCCATATATTCTAATAGTGATAAGAAATAATGGAATACTGCACCAGAGACTGACTGAATGACAACAGAGTGTACACTAGAGAATGCGGAACAGTGCCTGGAAACATAAAAGGAGGAGACTTATTTGTTGACAAACAATGTTAGATTTGCAGATGCTCTTGCTTTTTTGCCAAAAAATATTTATTAAATAAGATTAAGATGTCTTTACAGTCTTCAAGAAAAGACAGACACACACACACAGCTTGTTGATTGCTTTCAGAGTTGGCTTTCAGCATGGAACATGTTAGACGAAGTCTGCTCCTGGTGTAAGCCCAATGAAGGCAAGAGAGTGACAAAATATGGATGATTTTGACCATTTTGTTTCATCTGAATCAAATGCACACACCAGTCACTCACAGAAAATGGAATAAGAGGAAAGATCTTCCTCCATTGACTTTCCAGACAGTTCTTTTACACGGTTTGAATAAATATTTTAATAGTTTGCAATGTAGCTTCTGGTGTATTAATAATTTAGGAACATTCACAAATTGTACATTATTTACATTGTAATGCTCTTTAGTTATGAAAAAAATGTAAGAGACATTTCCCCACCTCCTGCTGGGTACTTATATACATTGAGATCCATAATACTACTTCTATACTGTGTGTAAAAATAGCAACTTCCTCATAAGGCTTAAATAAAGACCTTATCTTAAGCAAGCCCAGTCAAATGGACAAATGTGCTATACGAAAATGTGAGTATTTAAGGAACAAATGGCGATTCTATAAAAGGCAGAGAGCAAAATGGATTCTGGGGCACAGCTAATGTACACATTCTCTGACATTTTCAGTGAGTTTTACATGGACACCTTCCCACAACTCAGTGGGGGGGAAAAGATTGATTATATCAGCTGAATTTGTAAATGATTTTCCCTGCTCCTGATGAAGTTTTCACTGTGTAGTTAAAATACTTATACATCTCTGAATGTAGAATTATATTTGTTATAAGCAAGATGTGGGGTTGCGCTGCATTGCCACCTAGTGGCAAGGTGTGTAAGAGAATTTTGCCTAAAAGATGGCTGGCCTATCAGAAGCCTATTGGCCAAATACTCAGGGCCCGCTCCAGGCACCAGCTAAAGAAGCAGGTGCTTGGGGTGGCCAATACGAAGAGGCAGCACTCCGGCCGCTATTGGGGCGGCACGTCCGGGTCTTCGGCGGCAATTCAGAGTGAAGGACCTGCCGCCGAATTGCCGACAAAGAGCGGAGCGGCGCGATCGCGTTGCCATGGCTTTGTTTGTTTGTTTGTTTTGCTGCTTGGGGAGGCAGAAAACCTGGAGCCAGCCCTGCAAATACTACCCTTATTCTGTGCATAAAATTCCCATTGATGTAAAGCAGTGGTTCCCAAACTTTAACAACCTGTGAACCCCTTTCACTAAAATGTCAAGTCTCGCGATCCTCTCCTAAAAATGAATATTTCCAGGGATTTTCTCCTTTACCTGAGTATAAATTATAAAAGCAGTGATCTTGGAAATATAAAATTTGTTTTTATGACATGCTTATTACACACTATTATTAATTATATATCATTACAGTATTTTTATTATGAAAATGCAACACTCTTCCAAGATCTCACTTTTGTAGCTTGTATCACTTTGAATAAGCCTATTATAAGACAAGGCTCCTATGTTTCATCAGGGAGTATTAGATGTGAAACAGCATGAAGGTATTTAAGAAGCCAACTCAAAGAGTTCCTCCTACACAAACATTCAGGTCTTGAGCAGTCCAGGCAAACACCACACGTTACAACAAAGCTTAAACCTGTTCTTTATAATAATTTTTAAAACAACACTAGCTGCCTATTTAATTTTAAAAACAGCAAAAAACATCCACCTCCCTTTCCAATTCTTATAAGGAGTCTTGAAGTTTAAATCCCCTCAGTGTGATAGATATGCTTGCTTTGATCTGCTTAGCTCTGGGAAGTCCAGGGGCTCCAGGCTGCTGGCCCCGTGCTGCCCGGGGTTCCATAGGGACAGCTCTGTCCGCCATTAGGGAATTTTTTCCTGAGAACCCCCTGTAACATTTCACAAACCCCAGTTTGGGAACCACTCATGTAAAAGATTCATGTGTTCAAGTTACAAATACGGGACCTGATCCAAAGACCAATGAAGTCATTGGAGCCCGCTGATTTCACTGGACTTTGGATCAGGCCCAGAGGGCTAGAACTGGTACCAAGTATTGCACCAGATTGACATATTTCCCTTCATGATGAAGGAAGATGCTTCTTTAAAGAAGAAAATGAAGGTGATACATACAGTAGCAACCAAGGGCAACACAAGACATCTGAGTGGGGACTGACAATACTGATGGGAAGGAAAACTCATATTTTGTTTGTTTCTTTGGGTACTGGAGAACACTAAGCCACCATTCATTATGAGATCCAAAACACTGGAAAAAGCAGAGACCAACATTTGGTAGAAAAGAATAGGACAGAAGTGAAAGTTGCACTTAAAAAAATTACAGGAGGAGATCAGAGAGAGGTTCATTCCAAGATAGAGAAATCCTTTATCAGATATCCTCTGACTAACAATAGATCACATGGTCAATAATAAAAACTATATATGTCTATATAGCAACATACACAGCTTAAAACAAAAATAGCAGAACTAGCCTGTTTGGCAATGGAAGGGGACATTGGTCAAATAGTCATTTCTGAAAATGTTGCAACAAACAAAATTCATTATCAATGGGTTACAGTGGCTTCACTTAAGAGGTTTCTTCTGTTTTGAAAGATTATAGTAACCTATTCTTATAGTAAACCTATTTTTACCACCTGTGTAAGGCCTATGTTAAGAGGCATCAGAGTGGAACAAGCTCTCTACTTCCTCTATTGAAAAGTGCAGTCATGACACAGAGGACAGCAGAAGAGTGGAGTGGATTCCGGTGAGGTCCTTCCTACCCAGTACCTCAATAAAGCTGAATCACAGGACTGGATTAGGTGGTAGCCCGTCCAGGGTTATAGCAGCTCCCTTGGAACTGGAGACAGACCTGCCAAGTGATACTTGGAGGACTGTCACTTGCGGATTCAAACCATGGGTGGGGTTTGGTGGATGGCTGAGGCAGTGCGTCCAAGGGACTATCACCTCACTGGCAGATGGGAAGGGAATTAGACAGATTACTATCAAAATTACAGGAGGATGGGAGCGGGCAGGGGAAAGAAGAGATGGAGTATCCTACTCTTTATTTGCATATATATTCTGTTGCTGTGTTTGCCTAAGCTTATGACTGTGTTCCCTTTCTCATAATCAAGATACCTTTGTTTGGGAACTGTCTTGAAATGCTTGCCAGTGGAGAAGTTCCGCCTGTTAAGGGTACCGAGGGAGGATGTTTTTCATGATGCCAGGTTTCTGGGTGGGGGCTCAAGGTAATTTAGTTATTTGCCAAGAGGGACCCTTGATTGAACTCAGCCCTTTTTGCTGTCATTAATCACCTGACACAAGGGTTACATCTGTATTACAGCAGCCCTATTGTGTTTGGCACTGTACAAGCAGACGAGAAGAATCATTCACTGTCCCCAGGAGCTCACCGTCTATGCAGGTAAGACAGATGAAGGGTGGAAGAAAATAATGTTGTTATCCCCATTGTAGATGGGGAACTGAGGCACAGGCATCTTAAAGTAACTTCCTCTGGGTCACACGGGACATGTGCTGCAGTGCTGGGAACAGAACACAGTTATCCCCAGTGGCAATTCAGTATCACCGCCACAAGACCAGCCTTCCATGAACTATACAGATGAGATGAAGTATAAGTAATGGCAGCAGAAATGATAACCAGTGACAATCCTGACTTGTGATTAGACCTAGCGTATACATTTTGTCCACAGGCATAACCTTATCCCATCCGTCTCTTATTATGTCAAAAGGTGATGGTACAAAACAGAAGATAAAGCCAATCAAACTAGGCTGTGAAACACATTTGTGCACAATCCAAACAAATTAGTTTCCCCCACATTTAAATCTGAGCTGGATACTATAAGACAACAAGCTATCAGACGTCAAATCATTTGTTGTAGAGGTACACAGACCCTGGGAGAAGGCAATGGAGAAAGCAAATGGAAATCATACGTTAAAAGTATCACCATAGGAACCGGTTCGGAAAGCATGTGGGCGAAGGGAAGCACTAGTGACAGAGTCACTGTGAGCTGTAATCTCATCAGCTTCCAGACACTCACTGGGCCAGGCCTGCTCAGTAGGTGGATGGGGAATATCTTGGTGAAACCAAGGTGTTGTACGGAGTGGTCTCAGGGCCGGTGCAAGGATGTTTTGTGCCCTAGGCGAAACTTCCACCTTGCGCCCCAACCTCCGCGCCCCCAACCTGAGGCGCCCCCCCCCATGGCAGCTCCCCTCCTCCGCCCCCCTTGTGGCAGCTCCCCTCCCCCACCCTCTGTCCTGAGGCACCACCCCCCGCCCCAGCTCACCCCTGCTCCACACACGAGCACCTCGAGCACACCGTCGCTGCTTCACTTCTCCCGCCTCCCAGGCTTGTGGCATCTAAGCTGATTGGCGCCGCAAG
Source organism: Mauremys reevesii (assembly GCF_016161935.1). Classification (NCBI taxonomy): domain Eukaryota; kingdom Metazoa; phylum Chordata; order Testudines; family Geoemydidae; genus Mauremys; species Mauremys reevesii. The sequence goes on from NC_052623.1 coordinate 247,544,469, forward strand.
CCTGGGAGGCGGGAGAAGTGAAGCAGCTCACCCCTGCCCTGCCTCCTCCCCAAGCACGCCGTGGCTGCTTCACTTCTCCCGCCTCCCAGGCTTGCAGTGCCAATCAGCTTAGTCGCCGCAAGCCTGGGAGGCAGGAGAAGTGAAGCTGCCATGGCGTGCTCGGGGAGGAGGCAGGGGAGGGGTGAGCTGGGGCGGGGAGTTCCCCTGCATGCCACCCCCCACACTTGCTGCAAGCGGCCCTCCCCATGCTCCCCTGCCCCAGCTACCTCCGCCTAAATGCCGGCAGCGACTGGGGCGGCCGAAGATCCGTCCACCACGGTTGCTGCCGAAGAAAATGTTGCCCCCCAAATCCCAGTGCCCTAGGCGACCACCTAGGTCGCCTAAATGGTTGCATCGGCCCTGAGTGGTCTTGGCAATTCGGCAGGTGGCACTCTTCCCTCTGAGGTACCACTGCGGGACACTGCAATTTTGGAGATGATGTCTTCTGGATGAGATGTGGGACAGAGTCCCTGACTGCTTGATGATCATTAACACTCCTGGTCATGTTCTGGAGGAGTGGGGGTGTGAACTCTAGATAGGCTCTAGTCCAGCCAGGACACTGAATGTCTCTCGACAGCTTCCATAAGGATAACTGACTCACCAGCCTTGTCCTTTTCCCCTCCACCCTGAACCTCAACTTGCAGTCAGTCAATCTACTAAGTTATCCTCCTCCTCTAACTGGCACCTTTTATTCATCGTTTGCAGCGCACGGAGAGCAAAACATGTAGTTCTGACAGGAAGCAGTAGGTCAGATTAGAAATTCAGTAGGTGCAAGCCATGAGGCAGTTCTCTAGGATTCTGGGAGGTAACCAGAAGCCCAGTCAAAGTTTGTATATTTCCAGCTGCACCACAAAGTATCCGTCTATTACTATTCAAATACACACTCCAATGAATGAATCACTTTTGCTGCTTTTGTGAAGTTGTTTCAGCAGAGCATAGCAACACTACACAATAGTTTAAGACAAATGAAGAATATGGTGTCAAATTAAAACTGCACATACATAGCACAGATGTAATTCATCCACAAAGGCACTGTAGATAAGTGCTGCTCCAGAGCACCCCCTTGTGGCCTGGAATTACCTCTAGTTCCAGGTTTCCACAGCCCTCCTTCTGGAAACTATCTGCACAGATTCCTCATCCCCACTGCCATCCACCCCCGAAGCAAGCTTCCTCAGAAACTCTCTCTTGACTGGGCATGGAGCCTCCTTTTGAGTCACTCACCCAAGCAACTAATCAGTCTCTTAATTCTACCCAGGTGGGTTTAATAACCCCAAATACACATATGTACTTGCTCAGAGAGAGGGGAGAATAGCCGCACCCACTCTCCAAGGCTCCTGGTCTCAGGCCTTTAAAGCAGCGTTTCTCAAACTTCATTGCACCGCAACCTCCTTCTGACAAGGAAAAATTACTGCACAACCCCAGTGCCCTGTGTTACTCAGAATAGCTAGGATTTTGAATAAAATATGCATTACAAGGCTGTATCAATGAAAAGTAGACACTAAATATTTTCATTCACAATACAGTCCCAAGACAATCTTTATATCCAATAGTAAAATAAATAAATAAATATACACACATGAGCTTGCATTGATGAACACAAACCCTTGAAGTGGGGCTCTGTGTGGCTGAGGTAAAAGACAGAGATCATCTTCTACAGCGAGATGGGACCTGTGTTTGTTTTTCAGTGCTTCAGCCCCCAGCCGTCGCAGCCCCTGGCTGACTGGGGCTTCATCCACCAGCTGCTGCAGCCACCCACAGAAAGGTGGGCTAGCTAGAGATTCAGCCTCCCTTCGCCTGTGAACCTCGGGGGCTGGGGCTTTCTGCCCTGGCGACCCCATCAAAATGGGGTCACAACCCACTTTGGGGTCACAACCCACCCTTTGAGAACCCCTGCTTTAAAGGAACAATAGTCTGGGGTTGGCTTATATATTTCCTCTCCTAGACAGTAAGTGCTCCCTGGGACCATCATCCTTTCACCAAATGACTATTTTAGTTATTTTTCTGGCCTTCATCTGTTTTGCTGGACTCGTGGAATGGGACAATTGACCTTCCAAACTACCCCCTCTGGCCTTAAAAGCCAGTACTCCATTACAGACACAATGGAATCATCTCATTGGAATTTGGCCCAAGGACTAACATCCCTTCTCTTGGCCTTCCAAAAATTGCAACAGGCTACTGGTAATTCTTGAGAGGTCAGTGTGGTAACTATAGTTATATAACTCTGTGTTCTACATCCCGCAGCTGTACATTTTGAAAGGGTCTGAATGCAGTGCCATTTTGCAGACAACATGCATGCAGCATGTTACGGAAGAGACGTACACGGTGCCGTCTCTCATGGAGACTTAATTTTTGTTCTTTCTTGTTTCTGGCTTGCCTTAACCTAAAATAAAAATTGTTCCAATTGGAAGCACATGGTAACTCTTGGAGTCAGAAATAGAGCTGGGTGAATAATGGATTTTTCAGCTCATTGGCAGTTTTGAAAAGCCAAAAGACAAATACATTTCAGGGTTGGAACAAAACCAATTCTTAAAAAAAAAAAATTGGCAATTCAAAAAGGTCAAAAATAATTCATTTTGTACCACAAAATGTTTTATTTAAACACTTTAAAACACTTGATTTTTTTTAAAGGGAACTTTGAAACAAAAAGTCATTTCAAATTGAAAAAACAAAAATGTTTTATTTCAATGTATTGTAAATAAATAAATATTTCATTTATTTATTTTGGAATATTTTTAAATCAAAATAAGCAGTTCAGCAGAAGAGATACAAGTCTATTTGGAATCACACAATCTGTGTTTTTTTAACATCCACCCAAAAAAATTGACTAAAGAAAAATTGTGTCTAGCTCTAGTCAGGAAACCTCAGTGAGATATGTTTTCTAAGACTAACAGCATCTCCAATAGCACCTCACTGCTCTACACAAAGCTGAAGCATTGAGTCAATACTGACTGAGGGAAAAGTGACACATACTAAATCAGCAGCATCACTTCCTCCAGAATCTGAGTGCTCCTTGGAGGTTTTTCTATAAAGCTTCTGAACAGACCCAACCCAGTTTAAGCTTGACAGATCTGCTGAATTCACAGTCCAACATGGTCTGGATGCAGGCCAGTAATTCTCTGCAATACTACCATTTAATTGTGCTACTACTGTGTTTGGGAACTAAATCACTAGTATGTTAAGGAATAACTATATATAAGCCATCTGAGTGAATCTCTGTGTTCTGATTTGGAATGTGTGCTTTGTGATGCACATACTTTGGTAAGCCAGATGAATGACTATGACACACAGGAAGAACATTGAGCAGCAAGACAGCATTTTAAGTACTGCATGTGGATTTTCAATTTATTGGTGCTGTGACCGGTTATTTAAAAAGGAAGCAAAAAGGAAAAACAAAGACCCCTCTATTTCACATGCAGAGGAGAAAACGCAGTTCAATTAAAATGTTTTTCATGGAGTTAAAGGCATTGCTGAATTTGCAGAGTCTATGAGAAGTCTTGAAGACAACGTATAAAGACAACTAGAGAAAACAGGAGATTACTAGTCAGGCAGCTGTGTTCTGTTCTGTAGTAGCAGTAGCATTTTGTATGGACAATGCCGTATGCCTAAATACATCAAAGAAGGATTTCACAACTGATTAACAAAATAAGTTGTTTGTAACACGTGCCTGTTACAAAGGACTCAGGGTGTATGTAGCATTAACACACACACAAACAACACGTGCAGCAGAAGTCATAATGCCCAATATTGCTAGCTAAACACCAGCTACCCCATGGAGAGTAGGCAGAACACGCACTGAATAAAGATATGAACCTAACACCATGCCCTGATGGTCAGACTAACAGTGCAAGAGAAATCAGGAACTGATGGTCCTCCAACTGCATTGCACCTGTGCAAAAAGAAGGTAAACATATATATTTTAAAATCACTTTCCTGCCCTTCTGTGCAGTAACAATAGCATAAGAAATAGACTTAAACAAACTGTACAAGCCATACAATTTTTCTCCCCCTTAAACACACAAACTAAAGAAATCCTATTGGCCGTCTCAGACATACCTTTGCTTCTCTCACTTTCATGGCCAGACACCAATTTCCTGGTCCCACAGACCAGACACAAGTTTGTTCCATCATCATTAAATCACTCAAGTAATGGGGATTTCCACAACTTCAATCTGGAATTTATTCTAACATTCAGTCTCGATTTTTCCTTTGCTCTGTTTCAACAAAATTATACCTTTCAGGCCACCTTAGCCAACTTCCCTCCACCCATAGTGCTTTCAGCTATTTTTGTTCCACTTAGTCACCACCCATGTCTGCCCTCCTGCTGGGTGGTACAAAGGCACAGTACAGAGCAAAGAGAACTCCCCCTACCCCACCGGTATAGCTATTCCTAACACAGTTTTCCATTTCTAACACTATTCAGCTATATTTCAGCCAACTAACAAATGTTGGATATGAGCAAGTTTTTGTTCCGTGCTCCTGAAACAGAGTATTCCCCAGAAAGAAAGAAAAAAACAACCCAATATTTACTGCGCCATGTCCACATTTAATCACATGTAGTCCAGAATGGCCTTCAGCATCTTCACAGTATCATTCTGTCCCAAAGTGGGATACATAACATTCCAATGTACCATACTGCTCAAGGTGCCTGATCCAAAGCTTACTGAAGTCAAATGAAAAACTAATGGACTTCAGTGGGCTTCAACTCAAGCCCCTATATACACACCTCTACCTCGATATAACGCTGTCCTTGGGAGCGAAAAATCTTACCACATTATAGGTGAAACCATGTTATATTGAACTTGCTTTGATCCACCAGAGTGTGCAGCCCCACCCCACCGGAGCACTGCTTTACCACGTTATATCCAAATTCGTGTTACATCGGGTGGCGTTTTATCGAGGTAGCGGTGTATATGGTACTTGTATTGCCCCCATTACCATAATATTTGATTATCTCATGAAGTTTATCCTTACAACATGCCTTTGAGCAGGGCCAGATTTACACCTTATGTGCCCCTAGGCACAGCATCTTCAGCACCACCGCCTCCTGCCTCGGCACATGGCCCTGCCTGGCGCCCCTGTCCCGTGTCTCTGTGTAGCCCTGCATGGAGCACTCCCCCATGTGGTCCTGCCTGGAACCCCCTCCCACATCCTCATGTGGCCCAGCCTGGAGCCCCCCTCCCCAAGCCTACTGTGCCTAACCAGAAATACAGCCCTGCCTGTGAGGTAGGGAAGTAATGATATCCCTATTTTACAGATAGGAAACTAAAGGCGAGAGAAGCTCCGTGATTGGCCCAAGGTCACACAGGAAGTCTGTGGCAAAGCAGGTCCGACTTGGATCCAAGTCTCCCAAATTCTAAGCTAGTGCCCAAACCACTGCATCAGTCTTCCTCTATTCGACATTGGTGAGGCCTCATCTGGAGTAGTGTGTCCAGTTTTGGACCCCACACTACAAGGAGGATGTGGAAAAATTGGAAAGAGTCCAGAGGAGGGCAACAAAAATGATTAGGGGGCTGGAGCACATGACTTATGAGGAAAGGCGGAGGGAACTGGGATTGTTTAGTCTGCAGAAGAGAAGAATGAGGGGGGATTTGATAGCTGCTTTCAACTACCTGAAAGGAGGTTCCAAAGAGGATGGATCTAGACTGTTCTCAGTGGTGCCAGATGAGAGAACAAGGAGTAATGGTCTCAAGTTGCAGTGGGGGAGGTTTAGGTTGGATATTAGGAAAAACTTTTTCATTAGGAGGGTGGTGAAGCACTGGAACGGGTTACCTAGGGAGGTGGTGGAATCTTCTTCCTTAGAGGTTTTTAAGGTCAGGCTTGACAAAGCCCTGGCTGGGATGATTTAGTTGGGGATTGGTCCTGCTTTGAGCAGGGGGTTGGACTAGATGAACTCCTGAGATCCCTTCCAACCCTGATATTCTGTGATTCTATGATTCTATTCATTTCAGTCAGTCAATCACAAGTAAAACTGGGTTGGCATTACTTCCTATTGCCAACATCTCTCCCCAGAATAATCTTTGGCACAAATAGGAAAGATGCAGAGGACTGGAATAAACATAGGGCATTTAGGATCAAGACTGGGGTGGGCAAACTACGGCCTGTGGGATTGCCCTCTATGGTGCCACGGGCCCCACGCTGCTCTGAGCAGTGGCCGGCCCAATGTCCCTGTGGCTCCCAGGCCCTTGCCTCCAGGCACCGCCCCCTGCAGATCCCATTGGCCAGGAATGGGAAACCGCGGCCAATGGGAGCTTCAGGAGAGGTACCTGGAGGTGCAGGCCCTCTGCCCCTGCCCCCCATCCCCTAGAGGCTGCAGTGCTTCCTGGGGTGGCGCGGGGCTGGGGACAGGACAGGCATGCAGGGAGCCTGCCCTGGCCCCGGTGCATGCCACTGCCATCCCGGAGCCCGAACCTCTCCTGCACCCCACCCCCCAACTCCCTGCCTGCACCCTGCACCCCTCCTGCACCCCAACCCCCTGCCCTGAGCCCCCTCCCGTAGTCCGCACCCCTCCTGCACCCCTGCCCTCAGCCCCCTCATACACCCTGCACCCCTCCTCTGCCCCAATCCCAATCCCTGCACATCATACCTGCTCCAACACCCCACACTCCCTCCCGTGCCCCAACCCCCTGCCCCAGCCATGCATACAATTTCCCCATCCAGATGTGGCCCTAGGCCCAAAAAGTTTGCCCACCCCGATCAAGACTGATGTATATTTGTAAAACTCAGTGGGGGCCACACCAGTGGGGAAAATACTCAGGGCTACTGTAAGCAATGTGTGAAATGCACTGAAAGAGCCGTGTGAAGTCCCAATACTGCAAAGGGTTTTACAGCTCAGGACTGACATGTATTGGCAGAGCGTGTTTGAGCACCCCAAAGTGGAATTATAGTGAATGCTACAGATCAGGGTTGAGTTGCATTGGCAAAACTACACAGGGAAGCTTATATAATATATATCCACTATGCCAGGCTGAACTATGTCTGGCTCTAGCTATTACTTCTAGTCCTTTGCTTTCATTGGCACTGCATTTATCTGAAAAACAAAACAAAAAAGCAACCATACACCATGCTGGTTTAGGAAGGAGAGCAAATATTGCACTGGACTTGATTCTCAGACAGAAGAGAAGACAGAGGATGTTCATGCTGGTAAATGGGTTATTTCAAAGACAATCAAAAATTAGAATTAAGGTTAAGTCTGAACCAAGTGACAATTAAAAAGCAAAAGAGAATATCTGACATATTGGAAATTCTATCTTCTTTTCTCCTCACCCCCACCTGTATTCTGGTATGCCTATATCAATGCCACACACTCACTCTTATAAAGTTATTTTGGAGAAAAAAAATATTCTAAAAATAACCTGCAGTTTCTTAAAAGATCAAATGTCCAGCTTAAGTTTCTCTCTCAAGTGAAGGCACCAGTACTGAATGCAGTAAATCAATGACAAATCTGACGTTAATAGCTAGGTTCCTTAAAATACACGTGCATGCGTGTCTGTCTGTCTAGCTAGTTTTTCCTAAGTTTCATCTGCTCTTAAATGAATACAAAGAAAAAGTATGTTGTTTCTGAGCAAGGTGAATGGAAGGAGCATCTAGGGAACGTTTCTATTGAACTGGCAATGGAGATCAGGGACCAGACGTTGGCAAAAAGGATAAGGGGAAAGAAAGTATTTGAGGGGTCAGCATTCACCACGTAGTCAGTTGCTATACCATGAAGGCTTACTTTCTCTATCCAGCTGAAGAAGGTGCTTAACTTCTCATGGTCAGACAAGGCCACTTCTGGCTATACTTTTACTTCCTTGTCAGCTGATTGATTTAGCCAGAGGGATAAAGGAATTACTCTTACCCCATTCCTTCCATGGTAAATGAAGGCTCAAACAAAAACAATTTCCCTGGTCATTTCTCCCTGGGGATCACACCAGCAGCTGCTCCCTTCTCCTGCTCTCTCCTCTTCATGATGGAGAAGAAACTACATTCTGTTTCCCTCTTGCCAGCAGGCCTTTCTCCCAGTGTATAGTTCCCATCAGTCCTTCTGGAACTCTAATTCCCAGAATGTCTTGGTCTTGAACTGAAACAGAATTTCAAGACCTGGCTCTTGTTCTTAAGGAGCCAACATAGCCTATTATAACAGTGTCTATCTACCCTGGAGTGCCTCTTGAGTTGCTCTTCCTTGTCCCTGTCTCCAAGCAAGAAACTTTGAAGTGACTCCCATCCATCCCTCCTCACCCAGAGAAGATCATTGTGATACAGGATCTTGGAAAGGAGAATTTGTTTTCACTGGGGAGAAGAGGATGAAGAAAAACAGATGGAAGGAGGCTCTAGTGCAGGTTCAAATTAAAGAGGATGTGAAGAAAAACACTATCCCTTGTAGAATAAATCAATCCTTTTATAAATATAACTGAAGAGAATTCTGAAAGGAAGAAGTCAATAAACTTTACAAGCATAACTACAAGCCCCGACAGTAACCCACATATGTCTTTCACAGCTAGCCTGAGGCAGCATGACTTGAGGATAGGGGCAGCATGAGGAAGTCAAGAGCTTGTTTCATGCCTGGTTTGTATCAGAGAGGAACTTGAACACATCAGCTCTGAAAATTGTGGATCGAGCCTCTCCATAGCGTTTATTATGGAGAGAAGGAAATTTCCTTGGATCAACTGCTCACTGTAAAAACACACAGTATAAATTGTGAACCCCGCAGTGCCAATTCAAATATTTCTTGGGAGGGGGCAAATTCCAGTCTTCACCTCTCCCATGGAGCTACCCTGTTTCGTTCGTCCTCCTCCTTCTAGAGAGATCCTGGCTGTCCCTGGGCTGAGGAGCCTCCCCTGTCTTTTACCCACACAGTGCATGAGCTGGGACTGCCAGGACTCAGGGTCTTGGCTATCTCCCCTGCACTGTGCCATACAGGAACAGACTCCAGATGTGCCAAGTCACAGGTTTGGCCCAGCAGCACCTCCATCTGGATGTTTGGGCAGCCAGGTCAAATTTCAGTAGCATTACGACTACACAGTTGGCGCAATGCCCTGGACAGGCACGGCAACTGCTGTACTGACTTCAAATGGGATCACTGCTTAAAAGTGGTCTGGCTATGCCAGAGGTGGGCAAACTACGGCCTGCGGGACCCTCCTGCCCGGCCCGCACACACCACTGTCAAACAACACTCCAAGTCTGAGAAGCCTTGAAAACTGGATGTGCATTTTGCAGTTTGGAACCATCTGTAATGTCCTTTGATATTGTACTGAATTAGTACAAAATGCTTGTTTCTTTTCCAAGCCAGTCCTTTCAACATGGTTCATCACTGAAGGAATCAAAATTAATAGACATGACTGTACAATGCTGCTGAGTCCAAATAATCAGCGAGGACATGATCCAAAGTTCAGTGAAGTCAATGGAAAGAAGCATACGGACATCAGTAAGCATTGAATAGGGCCAAATTGTGAATGTCTGAGAACCTTTCGTTGTACTTCACAATTTCAACTCTTCCCAAACTGGCCAATATCAAGCATCCATGTAAGACATATATTTAAAGCACAGCACAAATGTTATTCCTCAAAACACCCCACAATCAAGTATCAGGCCCCATTATTGTCACAATGGGGTTCATCTAGGATACAAAATGCTTCAGTCACAGGTAACAGGCTTTTTGCTCTGTGGCTATATATTAATTATGAGATTGGTAAAACAGAGAGACATGAAGATTTTATTTAATACTTAGATACAAGAAATTATAGAAAAGCAAGATAAGTATTGTCACAGTTCAGAGCAACTATACCTATATTTCCTCTCAGTAGTTTAGCAAGAGCCCTCACTCTCAGGCTTCCAAGCTGTTGCTCTCTTGGGTGCAGACCTAAGTTCCCTGTAAGCTGCGCGGCCGAGCAGCTGCCTATTAAATGCCACACAGGCGTTCAGGGTTGTGGCAGTGAGAGATGTCTCTCCCCAAGCCCCGGACCTGCCGTGGCTTCCCTCCCGAGCCCCGACCCAGCCCAGCCCCAGACCTGCTGTGGCCAGGGGACAAGCTCCCCTCCCCCGGCCCAGCTCGGCCCCAAACCTGCCGCAGCCAGGGACAGGCACCCCACCCTCAGCCATGCTGCAGCCTCTCCCCAACATCCCAGGTGCTGCTGCAGGGAGAGAGAGCTTGAGGGGGGGGGAATACTCTTCCCCCACCGTAGCCCCAGGGAGCCCCACAGAACCCCAAGCCCCTCATCCCCTGTCCCACCCCAGAGCCCTCCCCCACACCAACCCTCTGCCCCAGCCCTGACCCCCCGCCCACACTCCGAACCCCAAACCCCACCCCACCATATGAATTTTGTTATGTGCACCAATATGGAGGTGATGTATCACACATCACCTTCATATTGGTGCACATAACAAAATTCATTCTGCACATGGGTGGGAAAAATTCGAGGGAACACCGGAGACTCGTGTAACAATCCACACCCATATCCACCATAGTATGGTATGATGATGATAAAATTACATTGCATCTTGATTTTGTGGCATCTTGTACATCATATAGGTCATGTGATGTGTCTACAGAAAAGGTATGATTTGCTGAATATGGTTGTCCTATTTGTATGCATGGATCATGTTTGTATCTGAAGTTATGAATATTGACTATGTCTCTGTATTTCAAACGTGCTTCCTCTGGGTAACCCCAGCAACTAGCCTTTCACGTACAACAACGAAGAAGCTAATGGCCCATCAGCAAAAACAATGGACCGTGGAAAAGTCTTGTCCTCTCCTGGGGAAGCTTCAGACAGCCTATGGATAATCACTGCCATGACTCATCAAGCATGCAGGGGCATGTGACTGGATCACATGATACAGGTACCAAAATAGAGTTCAGTATTTTTCCACAAACTGGTGGGAACTTGGCTTGGAACAAAGGGGTTCCCACCCTGTGGAAGAAACTATAAAAGGGGGAAGTGACATCACCAAGGGGCTTACTCCACTACAAGACAACACCTGGAAACACCGGAGGAACAAAGACTGAACTGGGGCAGAGGATCCCAGGCTGGAAAAGAGGATTCCTGCCTGTGTATAAAACATCTACAGACTGCTTTTACTATTACAGGGTGACACACTGTTTGATTCAACTCCCATGTAGTGGATAAGACCTAGATTGCATTTTGTTTATTTATTAAGTAATCCTTCTTCTTTGATCTGTTTGCTATCACTTATATCTGTAATTAAAATACATTGGCACTACTTCCTGGATGGCAGCAAAAGCAACTTATTTAAACTCCCTTAGGCTACGTCTACACTAGAAACTTCAAAGTGCTGCTGAAGTGTGCGTGTGGTCACGTGCGAGTAATCCACCTCCACAAGAGGAATAGCTCCGAGTGCTGGGAGCACGGCTCCAAGCGTTCAGAGTCTGTCCACACTAGTGCTATAAAGCATTCAAACTTGCTGCACTGCGGGGGGTGATTTTTCACTCCCCTGAGCCAGCACGTTAGAATGCTATAAAAATTAAGTGTAGACAAGCCCTTAAAATCTGTAGTTAATAAACCTATTTTATGTTTTATCTTAATCAGTGTGTTTTTGAGTAAAGTGTTAGGGAATATTAGCTCTGTTACAAAAGCTGGTGCATCTCTTCCCCACACTGAGGGGGAAGAGAATCACTGTCCAGTGCAAGACAGTATAATTATACCCCAGTAGCACAAGGCTCAGGAACTGGGAAATTGGCCGGTGTCTCCATTTTTGGTCCATAAGTGGCTTAGGTAAAGCACTCAGGTAACTCAGCTGGGGGTGTGGCATCACTTATTGTCATGTTGGGTGGTAACAGGGTTAGAGGGGCTGGCTGTATGTCATCAGCAGAGCAGTGAGAGAGGCCATCCTAGCTGAATAGTTACGGGGCACAGCAGTTCCAACAGCTTTCAGGCTTCACCCCAGAGGTACATCCTGTCACCACCTGCATCTCACTCTCTTCTGACAGGATCATAGAATATCAGGGTTGGAAGGGACCTCAGGAGGTCATCTAGTCCAACCCCCTGCTCAAAGCAGGACCAATTCCCAATTAAATCATCCCAGCCAGGGCTTTGTCAAGCCTGACCTTAAAAACCTCTAAGGAAGGAGATCCCACCACCTCCCTAGGTAACCCATTCCAGTGCTTCACCACCCTCCTAGTGAAAAAGTTTTTCCTAATATCCAACCTAAACCTACCCCACTGCAACCTGAGACCGTTACTCCTTGTTCTATCATCTGCTACCACTGAGAACAGTCTAGATCCATCCTCTTTGGAACCCCCTTTCAGGTAGTTGAAAGCAGCTATCAAATCCCCCCTCATTCTTCTCTTCTGCAGACTAAACAATCCCAGTTCCCTCAGCCTCTCCTCATAAGTCATGTGCTCCAGCCCCCTAATTATTTTTGTTGCCCTCCGCTGGACTCTTTCCAATTTTTCCACACCCTTGTAAAGTGGGGCCCAAACCTGGACTCAGTACTCCAAATGAGGTCTCACCAATGTCGAATAGAGAGCAATGATCACGTCCCTCGATCTGCTGGCAATGCCCCTACTTATACAGCCCAAAATGCCATTAGCCTTCTTGGCAACAAGGGCACACTGTTGACTCATATGATATGTCCAAGCTGCACAGTGCTGGTAAATACACAATGAAGGTAGAGAAAAGAGAATCTGCCTAAACAGACTGCTTGCTTTCTCTTCACAGAATGATAGCAGAGCTATTGCTGCAGATATAAAAGTTACCACAAGCTCCTTCTAAGCAAACCTTATTTATTCTTAAGACAAAAGGTATTACAGAGAAAACATATTAAAAACAACAAAAGAACCTGCACACAAGCTAACTCGCTTACCAGAGTGCACCCTAACATGGATTCTGGTAGTGTCCTTCCAACCCTATCCTAAGGATTGTGGCCTCCATTAACCAGGGGTACTGTCCAATTTCTGGATCACAAAGAAGGCCCCGAGTTAGCTAAACTCAGGCTTTTTATTTAAAAGTCTTTCCTTTGCCTGTTGGTCTCTGGAGAATCCAGTTTAAACTAGTATATGTGCATCTCTCTGGGAGGGTGGGAGGTGGGGGGGGCTTCAAACACTGATAATGGAGGAAGATCATTCTCCCAACTCCCTATTAGAGAAGGTACATATAGTGCCTCAACACCACATACACAATATACCCCAAAAGGTGCTAACCTTAATTCAATAAGGTTTAACTTAACTCAGGAAAGTTTATCTTAATTCCATAAGGTTTGTTCTGAATATGATCTGCCAATCACATACAGGAACATATAGGTATAGTAAAGCACCCCTTTCACCCCAGCAATACTTACAGCTTTAAGATGGTACAAGATAAAAGCAAACTCAACATACTTTCAACCTGATGGAAGCCAGTGGGAGTGAAGGTGGAACAAAGTAAGTGGAGAATCTCATAAGAGGTGATGACATTCCAGGTTTCCACCTTCTTATCACCCCAACTTCCCAACTAGAGATGAGTTTAACAATCTTTTATACACCTTTGAATTCCACCCACAAACATCCAAGGCCATATCTGATCAAGTCTCAGCCTCCTATTCATATTTGGTATTCCAGCAGACCAATTTTAGGGTTCCAGTTGTCCATATGTGGTATTCTGATTGGCCATAATTACATTTCTGACAGTTAATCCAATCATTCACATCAGTCCTTTCCCCATTAGTTTTGATACATCAGTGACCTTCAGCCAAGCTTATTTTTAATACATATGTTTTGGTTTTTCTACCAGCTGTTACTGCTTCAATAACTTTCATTATTATTTTACCCCAAACTACAGATCCTCCAAGATCAGACCAGGGGTCAATGGTCAACAGTATATAAAAACGTGATAATTTTTTCATATGGCTAGCACTTGCATTGCCCAAGCCTAGAAGATTTTACAATTTGTTTTACCTGCATGTTGAAGCTATATTTTGAAGGTTAGTGGAACATCTACTGCCTGTTGTAAACACTAATTGATACAATTCACCTACTGTTGTCTTAATTCCAAGGGCATTTTCAAGGAACTTGCTACAAAGCAGCAATTCTAATTATCTATACTTTATGCATGCTCTCTGAAAGGAGTTTGTGAGGGGAAAAATGGAATTCAAAGAGCAAAATAATGAAAGGAAAGGGGGTGGGGAAAGAGAGCATGAGTCATTCCTCAGAATTATTTGTAAAAATATTGTTACATTTATCCTTTGAGTACAGCAGGTGTTATATAGGAGCAGAAATTTATTTCTTTTTAGATACAGCTGTACATCTGCCCAGTGACTTTGCAGAATTGTACTGTGCAGGATCCCCATGTTTTTCACCTTACAATACAGTAGGGTCTTATGATTCTGCATTGGCATTGAAATTATTTCTTTGAACACTTTGACTTCAGTGGGATTACGTCAAATGTGCTTGAAGTTAGGCACATGCTTAAGTACCTTGTTGAACTGGGACCAAAGCCTGTTCCAAAGTCCATTGAAGGCAATACGACTCTTTCCATTGACTTCAGATCAGGCCTTTACAGAAGAAAACACACTTCAATTTATGACGCAAAGATTATTGCTGGCCCTTATGAGATCTCTGGGGAACATTCTCTAAAGTGGTATGGTTGCTGACAGCACTGTATGCAATGTGAACAAAACAATCCAAAACTCAGCTGGTTCACATAAGACCCAAGTGACTGTTGTTGAACTACATCAACAACTATCATTAGTATATAATAGTTGCTCATATGCTAATCTAAAAATGAAGTTGTGTTTTACCACAACACAATGTGAAAGCCTATAGTTTGACTATAATATCACTATGGTAATTAGAGGATGTTTTATTTCTCTATCCTGTAGTTTTAACTTAATAATCCAGTCAAATTTAATTTTAGATTCAGTGTACTAAATATGTCAATAGCTTATAATAATAGTAATTAAGTTCTAAAACATATGTTTTATTCTGTGGGATTTTTCTCCTGCTGTTGGAGTGGTGCTTGGTTTACTGTAGCTGCTGCCATGCCCTCAGCCTAAACCCTGGAGACCAAGGCTATCATCTCTGAAACTGGCTTGCTTTCCACCCACTTAAAATAAAAAAAAACACAAGAAAAGAAAAGTTTAATTTTCTGACACAGATTCTCCCTCACACTTGTCAATTTCTCTCTTCTAGAAATGAAACAGCCTGAAAATACATGCTATCTAAAATGGATGTCTGTTGCAATCAATCTATCAATGGTGTCATTTCTGAAATAAATCCACAGGTATCTAGACAGGTAGAATAAATCTAACACACAAGGAAAGAACAGGTCCAATAACTGGAAGCTGAAGCTAGAAAAATCCAAACAGGAAATAAGGAGCAAAGGTTTAACAGTGCAGTTGATTAGCCATTGGAACAGACTAGCAGGGGATGTAGTAGATTTTCCATCCGTTGGAGACAGTAAATTACTGAGATGTCTTTCTAAAATGTATGCTGTAGCTTAACCACAAGTTGTTGAGCTCGATACAGGTGCTACTGGGTGAAATTTGATGGAATGTGTTGAGTCTTAATAGATCATCTAATCTGACCTCCTGCCTAAATCCAGATCCAGGTACTTTAAGACGTTACAATGTCAGATGGCTGGCATTCTCTACACAATGCAGAACATTACTTTTGTATATGAATCTCACATATGAACCTTTATATAACACTTATCTCCACTCCCTATTAATCCATGCTTTCAAAATGCTTAACAAACATCACACTGCATCCCTGTGAGGCAGGGCTCATCATCCTCATTATACGAGGGAAAGTAAGAGGTTAGATGGCTTGCCCAACATCACAGAGTCAGTGGTAGTTGTAAATATTTTAAGAATTACTGTAAATTGTGAGTTAAATGTTATTAGAAGGCATGAAAAGCTTCATTGCAAAAAAAAAATCCTTGACCCATGACTTTGTATAAACAGCAAATTCATTACATTCCCACCCCCCAAACAACAAAAGCTATGTCTTTTTGTATAATTTGCTCAGCTATACCAAACCACTAACGCTGTGCATAATCCATTTCATGGTCTCTGCTCTTCATACTCTCTCTTTTGGCTGCGTCAAAGAAAGCCAACATTCTTTCTGCTCGCTCGTCACTTAAGAATTTCTGAAACATTTGCAAGAGAAGGATGATAATGGTGGCGTTCTGGCCAAATTTCAATATGGGGATGTTCAGTCTCTTCCCCCCTGCCCCTAGTTTCCATAGGATTGTTATGTACAATATTTTAAGCCAACATTTAAGAGTTAAGTTTCAATCAAGCTCCAATTGAAGTTGATGGCAAAGGTCCCATTGACTCATTGGGACAGGATTAGGCCCTTAGTGCATTCCTATAAAGTTATGTGTTGCATTTCATGCTGGTGCTGTGTTCCTCTGAGTGAGAATCATTTGGGCACTCAAAGAACTGCTGTAATTGTGTTGGGACTCAACAATTACCTGAGTCTAAGGCTAAGAACAACTGAGTGTATCTTGGAGAACTGCCAAGCAGGTTGCTAGTTTGAAAATGGATTCTCTGAGCTGGAGATTGGACTAGTGTAATATGTCAATTTACACACACCAAAGTGCTGGTGTTCTGTGTTTGTCTCAGTCTTCTGAACTTCCTCTGAATTTAAATGACAGATAAAAGAAGATCAAAGCTTGTTAAGAAAATCCAAGTAGGTGAATACACAAGAAGTTGGCATCAGTATTCTTCCTCACTTCCTAGTGAGGCCAGCTCTTGTGATATTGGTGTTTTCCTTCAAGTCACAGAAGAATGTACGAAAATCTCAGTTTTTTTTTAAATTAATGTTTCATAGGTTCTGAGGCCAGAAGGGACCAGGTATTCATGGTTGTGTAAAGACACTTGAAAACCATGTCCCAGGTGGATCACCCAAAGGATCAGAACCTAGAAGGCAAATAAACAATTCCTTCCCCCACCCCACCTCCATTTGCCGCTTTAAAAATAACGATTGTAAAAGTGAATCTCATACTTTTTGGGAGCCTGACTCATGATTTTTGTGCACCTGGGGTTGGCAATACTATTTGTGTTTTGCCCCTTGTGACAAAGTTCCTCCTCTACCTTGGTGGGTCCTGTGCTTATTGGCAGATTTGCTCACCTCACAGAATCACCCTGTTGGTTGGGAAACAGCCCAGAGACCTTCCCCTCTGGTAGAAGCCACAGTCCAGGTCAATTTCTCCTGTGTTTGATCAGGAGTTGGGAGGTTTGGGGGAACCCGAGCCTGCCCTCTACTCCGGGTTCCAGCCCAGGGCCCTGTGGACTGCAGCTGTCAAGAGTGGCTCCTGGTACAGTACAGGTGTTCTCATTAGCCTGGAGCAGCCTCTGCTCTGGTGACTCAGGGAACAGAAAACTTCTTATCCAGTGGCCAGTATATCTCCCTTCTACTACCCTGCTGTTCCCAACTGGCCTGGGTCTATCACACCCTATACAGCTGATCACGTTGCTGTTGCTCTTCACCCCAGAAGCAGCTGTATTTCATTGGTTCAGTGATGAGGAAGTGATTGGGGGTGAAGGAGTTTGCATCGTTGTACTGTAATTATAAAATCCATTTATTCATGTCTGAGTATTCATGACATAGCAAAAAAAATTTTTAGACCTTCTCTATCCATTGCTAGCTTTGAACACTCAGCAGCTGACCTGTCAGTGATCTGGCACACACCATCTATCCATCTCCTTGCTGGTCTTCCCATGCTATGATGACACACAACCATTCCTTCCATGATCACTTTTGAGGTTGTTTCAGTCTCTATGCCTGATGTGACCAATGTACAGAAGTTTACATCTGTTGATCTCCAACAACAGAGTCCACTTCTCTCCAATAATATTTCTAACATAAGCGTTCATCTTCTTTTCCATCCAGGAGATACCCAAGAGTCTTTGCCACCACCACATCCCAAAGTCTTCAATTTTCCTCCTCTCAGCAACATTAGTTTCCCAGGATTCACATCCATATGTTGCTATGGCAAACAGTTAAGCTTTTTCACCAGTCAAACTTTCATACATTTTGTGATGTCACAGTTTTTCCTCACTTTCATAGGGAGGTCATGGTGGAGTGAGCCATCTCTAATCATCATCTGATTCCTTTGGAGCAGCATCATAAGTTGAATATGTATGATCCAGGTAAATAAAGTCATTTGCTGCCTCTACAGCTTGACTGATAATCATGATGCCTACTTGCATCCTCTTCATCTATGTCAATGTACATGCATTTTGTTTTTGCCATGTTCAGGTACAGTCCATGTTCCTCACTAACTGGTTTTATAGACTCCAACAATTTTTGCATTGAACCAGTGGTTGTAGTGAAGTGCATAGTTGTATCTGGCTATCTTTCTATAAGATAGCTCAAACAGAAGTTATGGGCTTGATGCAGGAAATGCAGGGCTAGGTTCCGTGCAGGAGGTCAGACTAGGTCAGAGGTTTTCAAACTTTTGTACTGGTGACCCCTTTCACATAGCAAGCCTCTGAGTGTGACCCCCCTTCTAAATTAAAAACATTTTTTATATTTTTAACACTATTATAAATGCTAAAGGCAAAGCGGGGTTTGAGATGGAGGCTGACAGCTCCCGATCCCCCATGTAATAACCTTGCGACCCCCTGAGGGGTCCCAATTCCCAGTTTCATAACCCCTTCGGTCCTTAAAAATCTATGAATAGTTGTTCCTGCAGGCAGAAATCTGACAGTAGCTGCTGTGGGTCCATCATTTCATTTGTTTCATCTCCATAATGATGGTGTAACATTTCTGGCAAGCAAATATCTTGGCTTAGGAATTAAGCTCCCAAAACTTTCCTCTTAACTTGAACACTTGCCTCTGTGCAGCAGTGCGTGGCACTAAGGACAGAGCTTGTGCAGAGCACAATAGGTGTTCAAATGGATTACATGCTATCCCTCAGGCTCCAGGCCTTGCAGTATGGCGGAAACAAGGAAGCGTATTTAGAATAATTTATGGACTGCTGTCATCATTTTGCTACCACTGAAATAACTGTATATTAAAGGATCGATCCTGTAGAGTACTGAGTACTTGTAGATTCCAAGGCCAGAAGGATCCATTGTGATCATCTAGTCTGACCTCCTGTGTAACACAGGTCATAGAACTTCCCCAAAATAATTCCTTGTGCTAATGCCAGTGCTAGCCCATTGGGAGGCACTAAGGAGGAATATTTTTGGGACCTCCTCACACAAACACCACACATTAATAGTTAATATGGGGTCTCCTTGAGCTGTTTTGGTCCATAAGCAATTGTCCAGTCTGCTTCCGCCTAGTGCTGACTCTGCCTGGAGCATATCTTGATTTAAAAATACTCAGTTATGGAGAATCCACCATGACCCTTGGTAAATGGTTCCAATGGTAAATGGTTAATTACTCTCACTGTTAAAAATTTACATCTTATTTCCAGTCTGAATTTGTCTAACCTCAATTTCTAACCATTGGACCGTGTCACAGCTTTCTCTGCTAAACCGAAGAGTCCATTATTCATAGAATCATAGGACTGAAGGAACCTTGAGAGGTCATCTAGTCCAGTCCCCTCACAGGTGTTTGTCTAACCTGCTCTTAAAAATCTCCAAAGATGGAGATTCTACAACCTCACTAGGCAATTTATTCCAGTGCTTAACCACCCTGACAGTTAGGAAGTTTTTCCTAATGTCCAACTTAAACCTCTCTTCCTGCAATTTAAGCCCACTTATTCTTGTCCTATCCTCAAAAGGTTAAGAAGAACAATTTTCTCCCTCCTCATTATAACAACCTTTTATGTATTTGAAAACTGTTGTCTTGTCCCCTCTCAGTCTTCTCTTTTCCAGACTAAACAAACCCAATTTTTTATATCTTCCCTCATAAGCCAGGTTTTCTAGACCCTAAATCATTTTTGTTGTTCTTTTCTGGACTCTGTCCAATTTGTCCACATCTTTCCTGAAATGTGGCACCCAGAATTGGACTCAATACTCCAGTTGAGGCCTAATTAGCGCTGAGTAGAGCAGAATTACTTCTCATATCTTACTTACAACACTCCTGCTAATACATCCCAGAATGATGTTCGCTTTTTTTGCATCAGTGTTACACTGTTGACTCATATTTAGCTTATGGTCCACTATGACTCCCAGATCCCTTTCCGCAGTATTCCTTCCTAGGCAGTCATTTCCCATTTTGTATGTATGCAACTGGTTATTCCTCCCTAAATCGAGTACTTTGCATTTGTCCTTATTAAATTTCATGCTATTTACTTCAGACCATTTCTCCAGTTTGTCCAGATAATTTTGAATATTAATCCTGTCCTCCAAAGCACTTGCAACCCCTCCCAGCTTGGTATCTTCCGCAAACTGTATAAGTGTACTCTCTATACCATGATCTAAATAATTGATGAAGATATTGAACAGAACCGGACCCAGAACTTGATCCCTGTGGGACCCCATTTATTATGCCCTTCCAGCATTACTGTGAACCACTGATAACTACTCTCTGGAAATGGTTTTCCAACCAGTTTTGCACCCACCTTTTAGTAGCTCCATCTCGGTTGCATTTTGCTAATTTGTTTATGAGACGGTCATGTGAGACAGTATCAAAAGCTTTACTAAAATCAAAATATACCACATCAACCACTTTCCCCCCCATCCACAAGGCTTGTCATCCTGTCAAAGAAAGCTATCAGGTTGGTTTGACATGATTTGATCTTGACAAATCCATTCTGACTCTTACGTATCACCTTGCTATCTTCTAGATTTTTTTAAATGGATTGTTTAATTATTTGCTCCATTATCTTTCCAGGTATAGAAATTAAGCTGGTCTGTAATCCCCCGAGTTGTCCTTATTTCACTTTTTATACAGTGGCACTACATTTGCCCTTTTCCAATCTTCCATGACTTATCAAAGATAATCGCTAATGGCTCAGATAGCTTCTCAGTCAGCTCCTAGAGTATTCTAGGATACATTTCATCAGGCCCTGGTGACCTGAAGACATCTAACTTGTCTAAGTAAATCTTAACTTGTTCTTTTCCTATTTTAGCCTATTAAATATTTGTTTTAGATAATAATTAAGTCACCCCCTTCATTTTTTTTAAGCTACATTGATTGAGCTTCTTGAGTCTATCACTAAGGCATGATTTCTAATTCTTTAATCATTCTCATAGCTCTTCTCTGAGCCATCTTCATTTTATCAACATGCCTCCCAAACTGTGGGACATGCCTCCCAGAACTAGGCACAGGATTCCAGTGGTGGTCGCACCAATGCCAAATACAGAGGTAAAATAACCTCTCTATTCCTATTCAAGATTCCCCTATTTATGCATCCCAGGATCACATTTGCTCTTTTGGCCACAGAGTCACACTGGGATCTCAGGTTCAGTTGATTATCCACCATGAATTCCAAATATTTTTCACCATTACTGCTTCCCAGGAGAGAGTCATCCATCATGTAAATATGGCCTATATTCTTTGTTTCTAGATGTATACATTTAGCCATATTAAATTGCATATTGTTTGCTTGCACCAAGTTTACTACGCAATTCATATTGCTCTGAATCAGTGACCTATCTTCTCCATTATTTACCTCTTGCCCAATTTGTGTGTCATCTGCAAATTTTATCAGTGATGGCCTTGTGTTTTCTTCTGGGTCAATAATACAAATGTTAAATAGTGTAGGCTAAGAACTGATCCCTGTGGGACAACTGGAAACACACTATGTGGAGCATGTGTGCCAAAGAAAGCTGGTGTTTGGGGGGCTGGTTTCACACCTTAGGGGGTGATGAACCAGAGGGAAAAAGTCTGAATGTCTGGCAGTTAAAAACTCAAGGTAGACAGATTTGGGGAAACTCAGGACTGAAAGAGCTGTTGGTGTCACCCTGTCAGGAGTAACTAGGTTGGAGGGAGCCCAGGTGAGATGTTTTGCTTGTGGGCAGGCAAATGGTGTTGGAGTCTGAACCAAAGCTGTGCAGCATAAAAGCATCCACGGTTACAGGGAAGGCAGTGACAGAACCCCTTATTTGTTTGAATGATCCCCAAAACATCACCAGGAGACACCAACTAATACTACATCTTGTGCTTGGTCTTTTAGAACATTGATCTGTAAGCAGTCTAGATTATTTTCTTCCGTGTTATCCCTGTCTCAGAAAGAGGTAATGCCACTTTTGACAAAGTGCCACTTCCCTTCCTCTTTTGCCTACTTCCAAAATAGGTTATAACCATAGATTTTATCATTCCAATCATGTGACTTGTCCCACTAGGTTTCAGTAATACCAGCTAGATTGAGTTTATACTGATAAGGAATTGGAATTGTTCATTAGTGTTTCCCAGGCTCCTGCCATTAACGTATGGGCAATTTAAGAATATCTTCTCTTCATGTCCTTCCATTTCTTGATTAATTTTGTTCTCAACATCTGGATTTTGTGCTGAATGCTCATTTTCTTCCCTTTTTACACCCTGCTTTTTTGCTATTAATTTATGAGGCGGAGGGGGAGACTCCCACTGGCTTCATTAGGAATGAAGAAGCTAAGCAATTCCTGGTTCAAGCTCCAATTGCCGTAGGTTGATATTAAATCTCTGCCATCAATAGGTGGCTTCACTTCTCAGAGCTTCTGCAGCTACTGAGACACAGCAAGTCAATTTGGGATACTCTGGCTGGGATTTTGAAGGGCAACGTAAATGAGAGTTGGACATCTAAATCACATAAGCCCCTTTGAAAATTGCAGCCAAAACTTAGCATTATATCTGGCAGGTTCACCCTATTTCCTCCCCATTTCTTCTTGGTTTATTATCCCGTTGGTAAATTAATTCAATTTTCCACAGCTCCACTCTGCTCAACTTTGGTTAGGCCCCACTTTTGCAGGACTGCATTTATAGTCGAGACCCCCAAAAAATCCAAAATAGATGCATTTTGGAGATTTCAGGAGACTAGAAATAAAAAAAAATGATTTTGGTGTATGAACACTGAGTGAGCAATAATTTAACCCTGGTGTAAGCGGATGTGATTTCTGGGCTCCAACGGCTACATTCCAAGTGGTATAAGTCAACATAACTGCATTCTCTGTCCCCAAGATTTTTTCAGGCAAAAACCTGGCAAAATACCTCTTTGAAGTGCAAAGTCTTGAGAAAGGACTATAAAATTCAGACCACTGTTTGTAAAACAAACGTTATCTGTTGTGCCTACCTCCTACAGATGTTTCAGGTAAACAAATCAATCTCAGTTTCATTTCAAGGTAGCACAGTCAGTGGCCCCAATTAATCTTTGTGACCTCAGCCATAGCAGGTTCCCTTTACTTATTTTGGGTGTCCGTGTTGTTGCTGCTAGTCATGAGATGAATAATGCTACCGTGTAAAGCACATAACACAGTGAACAATTCAACTTGCATGGCAAAACAGATGCAAAATAAGATGACTCAAGAATAAATGCCCCTAATTGTTCTGTTTCCCTAAATCTTGTTTCTGATTGTGTTTTAATTTGTCTTTGTTAAAATCTCAGTCAGGTCCATACGAGACAGCAGGAAAGGCAAGTCTACCACAGGAGAACAGGTTTTGTCTCTCTGATACTGGAAGGGATTCTAAGCAAGGTGGAAGAACTTACTTGTAACCTTTTTGGGGCCAAACAGTATCATTTTTAGTATAAAAATTAATTCTCTTTAACCTATTCTTATAGCATTGGTGGCTTTCTAAAGCTCTTTTTAGTTGGTAAAGTAGATCTACTTACTAGCACCTTGGAAAGGAAGAACCCTACGTGTTATCCTCTTTAGCACTTTACGTCATCCATATGCTATCAGCTGTACTTTGTGCCCAAGTCAAGCCAAGCTTGTGATAAACCAAGAATTTGAGCAGGCTTTCTAAATGGTAATGGTTCTGCTGGACTGGTACACTGGAAACAAGGAGGAGGTACACTGGAAACACAGGGAGGGAGGAAGGATTTAGGTTTTTAGAGACTAAGGAACCTTTGGGGAAAAGGAGGACTCTATGCAGGAAGGATGAGCTGCACCTAAACCAAAATGGAACTAGATCTCTGGCATGCTGGAGGAGCTAGTGAACAGAAGCAGCAAACCATGGGAGTTTTGCAAGGGAGCTCCCCAGGTGAAGAAGGGTGACTAGGTAACTCTTATGGTGAGTTTGTTGTCTGTTTGGTGCCTGCTTGATTGAATTTTAGTGTGGTCTGTTTCAGGAGCTGTGTGCTGAGCCAAGTGCCCTTACATGAATCAAACCTTACCATAGAATCTCTATGGATAGAAACTCCATGCTTAAATAATAAGCGTATAGCAGTAGGAATATATTACCGGACACCTGACCAGGATGGTGATGGTGACTGCGAAATGCTCAGGGAGAATAGAGACGCTACCAAAAAAACAAACAAACAAAAATAATAATAATGGGGGATTTCAAATGTTCCCATATTAAGTGGGTACATGGTATCTCAGGGTGCGATGCAGAGATATTATTTCTAGACACCATTAATGACTGCTTCTAAACCAGCAAGTCCTGGAACCCACAAGAGTAGAGGCAATTCTTGATTTATTCTTAAGTGAAGCACAGGATCCGATCCAAGAGGTGAATAAGCTAAACCACTTGGTAATAACGACCATAATGTAATTAAACTTAACATCCTTGGGATGGTTGAGGGGGGGATACCAAAGAAACCCACCACAATAGCATTTAAGTTAAGAAAGGGGAACTACACAAAAATGAGAAAGCTAGTTAAACGGAAATTAAAAGGAACAGTTACAAGAGTGAAATGCCTGTAAGCTGAATGGAAACTATTTTAAAACACCATAAGAGAGACTCGGATTAAATATAAACCCCAACTAAAAGAGTAAGAGGTCCAAAAAAAAAAAAAAAGGCCATCATGGCTAGCAGAGTAAAAGAGGCACCCTTTAAACAGTAGAAGTTAAATCCTACTGAGGAACATAGAAAGGAGCATAAAATCTGGCAAGTCAAGTGTAAAAATATAGTTAGACAAGCCAAAAATAATTGGAAAAGCAACTAGCAAAAGACAAAAACAGAATTTTTTTTAAGTACAACAGAAACAAGAAGCCTGCCAAGCAATCAATGGGACCACAAGATACTAAAGGTGCCCTCAAAGATGACAAGGCCATTGTGGAGAAGCTAAATGAATTCCTTGCATTGGTCTTCATTGCAGAGGATGAGAGAATGGTTCCTACATCTGAGCTATTTTTAGGTGGCAAAATGACAGACTTCAGAATGGGCCTTGGTGATCATCTAGTGTGACCTCCTGCACATTGCAGGACACAGAACCTCACCTACCCACTCCTCTAATAGACCCATAACCTCTGGCTGAGTTACTGAAGTGCTCAGATCATGACTGAAAGACTTCAAGTTGCAGAGAATCCATCATTTACCCTAGTTTAAATTAGTAAGTGACCCTTGCCCCATGCTGCAGAGGAAGGTGAATCCCCCAAAATCTCTGCCAATTTGAATGAGAGACAATTCCCTCCCAACCACAGATACGGTGATCAGTTCGACCTTGAGCATGTGGGCAAGACCCACCAGCCAGACACCCAGGAAAGAATTCTCTGCTGTAACTCAGAACCCTCCCTATTCAGTGTGTCATCTCTGGCCATTGTGGATAGATGCTACTAGCAGTGACAGATGGGCCACACACCACTGTAAACAATCTCATCATACCATCTCCTCCATAAATTTATCAGGCTCAGTCTTGAAGCCAGTTAGGTTTCTTTGCCCCCACTGCTCCCATTGGAATGTTGTATCAGAACTTCACTTTTCTGATGGTTAGAAACTTTCAGGTAATTTCAAGCCTAAACTTGTTGGCAGCCAGTTTCTATCCATTTTTTCTTTTGTCAACATTGGCACTTAAATAACTCCCCTTCCTCCCTGGAATGTATAGAGAGCAATCATATCTCCCTTTAACCTTTGTTTGGTTAGGCTAAAAAAGCCAAGATCCTTGAGCCTCCTCTCGTAAGGTAGGTTTGTCCATTCCTCTGATTATCCTAGTAGCTCTTCTCCACACGTATTCCAGTCTGAATTTTTAAATGGGAGACCAGAATTGCACACAGTATTTCAAATGAGGTCTCACCAGTACCTTGTACATTGTATCTCACCTGGAAATACCTCCCCTGATGCATCCTAGGATTGCATTAGCCTTTTTTACAGCTCAGTCATCATGTGATCAACCAATACACCTAGGCCTTTCTCCTCCTCTATCATAATCTAGTTTATAATCCTTCGTATATTGTAGCAATATAGGCCTGCCAACTGACACCAGCAGAGAATTTGTCCCATAATATTCAGTTCTGACAGACACACATTAGTGCTTTGCGTTTGTATAACACTTTCACCTGAGGATCCCAAGGTTATTTGCAACAGATGGAGAGCACAGTCATTTATTGTGGATGGGCTGTTGAATGGCCTCTGTGAAATAAGTTGATTGATTTGGTCCTGATGCTCAAGCACCACAACACACACACACACAAACCTCACTCATTGCCACGTTCAGCACTAATTTGCAATCTCAGCAAATAGACCAATGGGTATGTTGCCCTGGAGACAAAGAGTGAGGATTGCTAGCCCCTGGCAAGGTGCAATGGGGTCACTTGAACTCTCTAGATCAGACGTGGGACCGTCCTGCCCAACCCCTGAGCTACCAGCCCCTCCCACACTGTTCCCCTGCAGCCACGCTGCCGCACGGGCCGCACTCTGGCCCATCGCTCCCACTGGGCAGCTTGGGGAGCTCAGCTGGCTCTGGCCGGGTGTTGCAGCTGCGAGCTCCTGCTCCTGGTAAAGGGGTAGGGGGGTTGGGTAAGGGAGCGGGGGGTCCTGAGGGACAGTCAGGGAGGAGGGGGCAGTTGGGTGGGGCAGAGGTTCTGGGGGGGAAGTCAGGGGATGGGGAACAGGGAGGGTTGGGAGTGGGAATCCCAGGGGGCCGGTCAGGGGGCAGGGATGTGGATGGGGTTGGGAGGGCAGTCAGGGGACAGGGAGCTGGGGGCTAGATAAGGGGGTGGGATCCTAGGGGGCAGTTAGGGGTGGGGGAGTCCTAGGGGTGGGGGGGTCAGGGGACAAGGAGCAGAAGGCAGTTGGATAGGGGCTGGGAGTCCTGGGGGGACTGTTGGGGGTGGGGGGATGGATAGGGGTTGGAGCAGTCAGGGGACAGGGAGCAGGGGGGTTGGATGGGGGTGAGAGTCCCAGGAGGGGGTGGTCAGGGGCCAAGAAGCAGGGGGGGTTGGATGTTTTGAGGGCTCTGAGGGGGGCAGGAATTAAGAGGGGGAGGATAGGAGGCAGGGGGCAGGGGCCAGGCTGTTTGGGGAGGCACAGCCTTCCCTATCCAGCCCTCCATACAGTTGCACAACCCCGATGTGGCCCTCGGGCCAAAACGTTTGCCCACCCCTGCTCTAGATCATTTACAACCTGCCCAGATTTCTACCAAATGGCATTTGTATAGGCAGACTGCCCTTCTCTCAAGTGTCTGTTCATAATCTACACTACGCTTAAGAATACAGCTGAACAATATGACTGGCAAGAGAAACCATCTGCTGCCAGAAAAAGCACATACCCTGATGTATATCAAGGTTGCTGAGAAGAGATGTGCATATCCCTGCAGCATTCAGCTTGACGTTAGCATGGCGCTAGGGAAGGCTGAACTGCAACAGCTAAACTAAGAATTGAGCAAACCTTTTCTCACCCTTGAAGCCCTAGACAAAATATTTTGAGGTTTAGTAAAATAATTGATTACCATGATCATCAGGCCTCTCGCCTTTTTAACGAGCCTGGGCATGTGGTAATGGCAGCCGTGCCTCAGTTTCCCTTTGTCAGTTTAGAAGCATGACCTGAAGGATTCAGCTTCTCTCTGCGGCTCCAGCCCTGTAACTGGGTCAATTGAGTTCCTCCCCTTTCACTGTAGGAAGGGGTCTCACCCCAGTGTCCTAAGAATCCTGTGATGGGCTTCCAGCTGATAGTCCTGGGCCCTGGATATCTCCCTCTCCCTTCTTCACCAGGGGGAAAACCAAGGAAATTAAAAGAGAAACAAAAATGAAATCCAATAGTCTTATGTTAGTACTGCCACCCTGACCTTGGGACTCCAGTAGTCTCTACCCCATTCCCTGTGGGACACAGGCTTGCCATCTCCTCTGGGTTCCAACATAGGGATTCTGTGTTGGGAAGTCAAAGAATATTTGACTAAGTCTCCTGCTGCCTCCTACCTCTGCCTCTTGGAGTCATCTTCTGTATGATAAACCTTCCCTGGATCCTTTTGCCAGGCAACTTGTCTCTCTGAACAGCTTTCCCCTCATCCAGTGCTATAGAGCTCCCACATAGTAGCTATCATCCAATCCAGTAGCCATCCTGCTCTCTCTGGGTTTCAGCTTCTTATCCCAGCTGTTGCTAACCAACAATTTAGCTGCAGCTGGGGGAAGAGATTGCTCTTTTCATTAACTTTTCAGCGTCCGCAGCTGTGTGGAGTCAGTTATACCTCATCTCATTTTCACGTGCTTCTACATTTCCTGGCTTTGGCTAGGACCAGCAGCAGGATGCTCTCATATTTCCAGCTGACTAGTAAAGGGAAATACCAGAAACCTCATGAAAGGGTCAGTTCTCTTGAGATTTCCAGCCCAATTTTTCAGGTCCAGATACAGTTCAGATAAGCAACAAAACTTCTGGGTGCGTATTTGACCCAAGACACTCAGGATTTATGAAGCATTAATACAGATATTTATGGATAAAAGTTGCAGGAGAGAATTACTGAAATTCTGCCACAAAGCCTATGATTTGGGCCCAAACCTGTGAGGTGCTAGTACCAAGTGCACTTAACTCCTATTGATATCAGTCGGAGCTAAGACCCCTCATTATCTTATAGGATCTGACCCATTAACAGCAGCATTAGGTTTATTTGGCTTTAAAAAAATAAACACCCACAACAACAGAAAGTCATCACTCTTGGAATTTTCAATGCAAGAGAAAGTACGGTAGCAGAAGCCCACCCTATGACACTCATCTAGTGCTCTGCTATGGCTTGCCACCTCCCTACCCCATTTGTCAGTCTTGTCGAGTGCACAGGGCACAGGATTGCAAATCAAGACTCCTCTGTTCTATTCCCTGCTCTGCAACTGGCTTAATGTGTAACCTTTGGCACATCACTCAACGTCTCTGGCCCTCTGTAGAATAAGAGAGACTTCCCCACCTACCATAAGTGAAGAGTGTTGAGATGGAAACACTAAATAGCATTACTGTCTCCTTGACCTACTCTCAGCTCCATAGAGCCCCTATGCCTGGAATAGCCTCCCCAGTAACATGCCAACCTCCTTCCATCTCCACCTTCAAGAAACAGTTGGTAATCCACTTCTTCCATTGATGCATATGCGCTCTAATGGCTCTGCCACACTCCGCTCTGTCTGAATGGATGGTTTCTGAGTCATTCTAGCTGCAAATAATTCAGAGTAGCTGGGAACAAAAAAACAAGACACGGCTTCTTCTACCACAGTGACTGACTGTTCTCTAGCAGGTTCACAGGAGAGACAAGGATCTGGCCAAGTCCTCCAGCTGCCTGGTCTATCTTTCTTGGGGCTGGGAATCATTGCTTGGATATGTTGACCAGGACTTTGGCTAGCAATCAGCAGAGCAGAGTGCTAGACTACCATCCTGTCTGGCTCCTGCTCATACACCCATACAACAAGGCAGCAATTAGACATTAGCAACAATTACACAACATTTTGCAG
This sequence comes from Mauremys reevesii, assembly GCF_016161935.1. Lineage (NCBI taxonomy): Eukaryota > Metazoa > Chordata > Testudines > Geoemydidae > Mauremys > Mauremys reevesii. Next base: position 247,574,106 of record NC_052623.1, read on the forward strand.
ACATCAGTCCTCTCAGGAAAATAGTGCAATAGGTTAGTACTATTAGTCCAGTCTTACAGATGGAAAAACTGAGGCACAGTGGTAATTGGATTTGCCCAAAAGTGCAGAGGGAATAAGTAGTACTGGTGGGTTTAGAATTCAGGAATACACAACCTCCAGTCAAGATCAAGTTCTAGACTATGCTTACTGAAAATATTTAGGCTATGTCAGGGGTGGGCAAACATCAGGCCCATGGGACCATCCTGCCTGGCCCCCGAGCTCCTGGCCTGGGAGGCTCACCCCCATCCCCTCCCCTGCTGTCCCCGCTCCCCCACAGCCTCAGCTTGCTCCGCCGCCGGCACAATGCTCTGGGCGGTGATGCTGTGAGATCCTGGAGCAGCACAGCTGCAGAGCCCGGCCTGACCCAGTGTCTGTGCTAAGTGGTGGTGGTGGTTGCAGCATGGCCCGGCTCCAGCCAGGTGGCGAGGCTGTAGTGCCACCAGCCACTGATGCTCCAGGCAGCATGGTAAGGGGGCAGGTAGCAGAGGGTGTTGGATAGAGGGCAGGGGAGTTCGGGTTGGTGGTCAGGGGCCGGGGGTGTGATAGGGAGCGGGGCGGTTGGGGGGGAACAGGGGGTTGAATGGGGACAGAGGTCCTGGGGGGCAGTCAGGAAGGAGGGGGGGTCGATGGGGTGGCAGGGGGCAGTCAGGGGCAGAGGTTCCGGGGGCAGTCAGGGGATAGGGAGAAGGGATGGTTGGATGGAGCAGGGGTCCCAGGGGGGCCGTCAGTAATGAGAGGAGGGGTTGGATGGGGCGGCAGGGATCCGGGGGCAGTCAGGGGACAGGGAGTGGGGGTGTGTGGATGGGGCAGGGGTCCCAGAGGGGCCATCAGGGAATGGGGGGGGGTTGGATGGGGCAGGAGTCCCAGGGGGGCAGGCAGGAGGTGGGGGCTGAGCCACGACCCCCTCCCCTAACCGGCCCTCCATACAATTTACGAAACTCAATGCGGCCCTCAGGCCAAAAAGTTTGCCCGCCCCTGGGATATGTCTACACTAGAGTGTGTACCGTGGCGACACAGTGCTGATGCAGCAGTGTGAAAAAACACCCCCCTGAGGAAAATTAATTTTTCCAGCATAAGCGCTCATGTGCACAGCGCTAGGGCAGCAAGAGAGCTTCTCCCGCCAACATAGCTGCAGCCACTCGTTGACGGGAGAGCGCTCTCCCATCAGCACAATGCAATTAGACGAGTGCTCTTACAGCAGCTGTACTTCTGTAAGCTTGTAAGTGTGGACATGGCCTAAGATCTCTCATGTAGCTGCTCTATGCAGACGGGAGAGGGCTCTCCTGTAGATGTAATTAATCCACCCCCAACAAGCGGTGGTAGCTATGTCAGCAGGACACACTCTCCTGCCAACCTAGCGCTGTACACTTATGCTGGCAAAATTTATGGTGCTCAGAAGGGTGGAATATAAACATGCCTGAGCAACTTAAGTTTTGCCGACATAACTAGTGTAGACATAGCCCTAATGTATGTCCAAGCCTATGGGCTAAATAGTCTCATGCATGGTATTGTTAAAGAATACATGGCTGTATTTTAAATAATCCTTATGGAGGTTGCAGGAAAAAAACATCCCGATGTGTAGAAAGTATAGTAAATATGGCAGGCGACCAGCTTGGCTTAACAGTGAAATCCTTGCTGATCTTAAACTCAAAAAAAGAAGCTTACAAGAAGTGGAAGCTTGGACAAATGACCAGGGAGGAGTATAAAAATATTGCTCAGGCATGCAGGACTGAAATCAGGAAGGCCAAATCACACTTGGAGTTGCAGCTAGCAAAAGATGTTAAGAGTAATAAGAAGGGTTTCTTCAGGTATGTTAGCAACAAAAAGAAAGTCAAGGAAAGTGTGGGCCCCTTACTGAATGAGAGAGGCAACCTAGTGACAGAGGATGTGGAAAAAGCTAATGTACTCAATGATTTTTTTGCCTCTGTCTTCACAAACAAGGTCAGCTCCCAGACAGCTGCACTCTGCAGCACGGTATGGTGAGAAGGTGACCAGCCCTCTGTGGAGAAAGAAGTGGTTCGGGACTATTTAGAAAAACTGAACGAGCACAAGTCCAAGGGGCTGGACGCGCTGCATCTGAGGGTGCTAAAGGAGTTGGCTGATGAGATTGCAGAATCATTGGCCATTATATTTGAAAACGCATGGTGATCGGGGGAGGTCCCGGATGACTGGAAAAAGGCTAATATAGTGCCCATCTTTAAAAAAGGGAAGAAGGAGGATCCGGGGAACTACTGGCCAGTCAGCCTCATTTCCGTCCCTGGAAAAACCATGGAGCAGGTCCTCAAGGAATCAATTCTGAAGCACTTAGAGGAGAGGAAAGTGATCAGGGACAGTCAGCATGGATTCACCAGGGGCAAGTCATGCCTGACTAACCTAATTGCCTTCTATTAGGAGATAACTGGGTCTGTGGATGAGGGGAAAGCAATGGATGTGTTATTCCTTGACTTTAGCAAAGCTTTTGATACGATCTCCCACAGTATTCTTACCAGCAAGTTAAAGAAATATGGTCTGGATGAATGGACTATAAGGTGGATAGAAAGCTGGCTAGATCGTCGGGCTCAACAGGTAGCGATCAACAGCTCCATGTCTAGTTGGCAGCTGGTTTCAAACGGAGTGCTCCAAGGGTCGGTTCTGGGGCCGGTTTTGTTCAATATCTTTATTAATGATCTGGAGGATGGCATGGACTGCACTCTCAGCAAGTTTGCAGTTGACACTAAACTGGGAGGAGTGGTAGATATGCTGGAGGGTAGGGATAGGATACAGAGGGACCTAGACAAATTAGAGGATTGGGCCAAAAGAAACCTGATGAGGTTCAACAAGGACAAGTGCAGAGTCCTGCACTTAGGACGGAAGAATCCCATTCACTGTTACAGACTAGGGACCGAATGGCTAGGAAGCAGTTCTGCAGAAAAGGACCTAGAGGTTACAGTGGACGAGAAGCTGGATATGAGTCAATAGTGTGCCCTTGTTGCCAAGAAGGCTAACAGCATTTTGGGCTGTATAAGTAGGGGCATTGCCAGCAGATCGAGGGCCGTGATCATTCCCCTCTATTTGACATTGGTGAGGCCTCATCTGGAGTACTGTGTCCAGTTTTGGGCCCCACACTACAAGAAGAATGTGGAAAAATTGGAAAGAGTCCAGCTAAGGGCAACAAAAATGATTAGGGGGCTGGAGCACATGACTTATGAGGAGAGGCTGAGGGAACTGGGATTGTTTAATCTGCAGAAGAGAAGAATGAGGAGGGATTTGATAGCTGCTTTCAACTACCTGAAAGGGGGTTCCAAAGAGGATGGATCTAGACTGTTCTCAGTGGTACCTGAAGACAGAACAAGGAGTAATGGTCTCAAGTTGCAGTGAGAGAGGTTTAGGTTGGATATTAGGAAAAACTTTTTCACTAGGAGGGTGGTGAAGCACTGGAATGAGTTACCTAGGGAGGTGGTGGGATCTCCTTCCTTAGAGGTTTTTAAGGTCAGGCTTGACAAAGCCCTGGCTGGGATGATTTAGTTGGGAATTGGTCCTGCTTTGAGCAGGGGGCTGGACTAGATGACCTCCTGAGGTCCCTTCCAACCCTGATATTCTACGATTCTATGATTTACCTTAGGTAACAACGGGCTAAATAAATTCATCTCAGAAGTCAACTGAATTTTCACCAAGGATGAAATTTTCCCTCTTAACTTTAAAATTCCCCTCTCTGACTCAAACAGCTAATCTCTGCTGCATATTCCACAGTTGCTCCACCCCGAGATCTTCCATCAATATCTGAATGTGTCCTGAACAGAGTGCCAACTGGAGAGGAGAATTTTGCCCTAATCTGGTGAGAAAAATTGTGATGCACATTGAACTGAATAGTTTAGCTGCCTGGGTCTATATCAAACAGCGATTTACCATGCTTAATTTAACAGTCCTTCAGCAAGTTTATTTTGTTAGTGCTGAGCAATGCTTTTGTCCTTTGACGTAGGATCCAGTATGGAAAGGAGCTTTAAGCAGCATGTGTGACTATAAAGCTTTGTGAGCTGTTCACCTGGTGATTATAGTCTGTCTGTGATGACTTAAATAGATCCTTAATGTACCTTGCTTGTATTTTATTCTGTTAACTACTGAAGCTATATTCTGTAGGCAGCTATTGATTCTCCTTTCTCTCAGTTTCTTCTCACTTTAATTCAGTACATAAACAACCAATCACCCCCACCTATTCCTACAAGATTCAGGATTTAGCTTCTGGTCAGATGCACATTTAGTTTGTTAATTAAAAGTCAATATCCATCCAAAAATGCAGCCCTCTATCCCTTGTAAGCGTGGCAAATGAGCTCATAACAAGGATGACAAGTGGCAATGACAGTTCCAAATTACAGGCAAAAATTCTACCCTTGCTTTTCCATGCCGCGCATGGCGTGAGGGTGGGGAAATGGAGCACTTCCTACTATGCAGTAGAGGTCAGGGCCATCCTGCCAATGTAGACCCTGATGGAGGGGAAGCTAGAAGTGGCCTTAGTTCAGTTTCTAAAATGATAATGTACACAGCCTTCGCCCATGTTCGATGCGGCCAATTGGTGCTGCAAGCTGAAGCACATGTGGAGGGGAGTTAAGAGCCTGAACACATGGCTAAGTTGACAGAACTTGCCACCATGAAGCTATGGAAAGTTTGCATTTGCATAAGCCAGGACTGTCACTTAGGGCATGATCCAGTGGCCTTCAATGATTTTAATCTCAATGGGCTTTGACTTAGTGCTCATCCATCTTGCTGTTCTCAGAGTATGTTGAGTGGGGTGGATAGGAGGGAAGAAGAGATTCCCTGCACTTTTCCATTCCCTTTGCTCCCCCAGCACAACACAGGGTGGAGTTTTCCCTAAAACATCTGTAACCCTTTACACCGGGATACACCAGGCTTGCACAAATAAAAACTCCTCATCCGATACACATCCAGCTCCAGCAATTCTAGTTTGTCCCTTTCTGAATGGGATCGGCTCTCCATTTCATAAAGCCAAAGTCAGTGACAACACAGTTTTTTAAAATTTCCTCTCTTCCCTTTGTACCTCTCAATCTCGGCCTGCACTGGATCCTCCAGTTCCAGAATCCTTCCATTTTGTTTTTGGCACCAAATCATGGATGGTTTATTGACACCAGAGGTGCTGGAACAATTTGTATAGTGGAGATTCTGAGAGCCAGTGAACCAAACTGTAAACCCTGTATATAATGGAAACCACTTCAAGCCAAGGGGTGCAGCAGCATCCCCAGCACCTCTGATTGACCCTGCCTGCAGATAAAAAGAGGCACTCAGTTGCTGGTTCCCATTGCAAATACATTCACCTTTCTATCTAGACACTAATATGGCCCCCTTCACCATAGTATCCAAGTGACCATTTGGACAATCAGTTCTTTCTAATCTTCTTGCTGAGTATCTGCTGTGTTTCCCATCTTCAACTGACCTATAACATACTCTCTAATTGTTTAATACATAAATTACATAAAGTTTTTGAGATCAACATAAAAGAAATCAAGCCATTTAACAAGGACAGAGCACTGGGCTGGGACTCAGTAGATCAGAGTTCTACTCCCAGCTCTGCCACTGGCCTACTTCGTGACCTTGGGCAAGTCACTTCACCTCCGTGCAACAGTTTCCCCATCTGTAAAATGGAGATAATGATACTGGCCTCCTTTGCTTCAAGATTTACAGATAAACACTATACAAGAGCTGAGTATTATTACCACAGCATATATTTTCAATGTGTCTGCTTTACCAGTAGGCCTAAATTTTCAAGAATAACTAGTGATTTCTTGAAGAGGACCCACCCTCTGAAAATCAAGCCTCTTTAAGGTGTCTCAGGTTTGGAACCCCCAAAATCAAGGCACCCAGAATCACTAGCCATTTTTGGAAAATTCTAGCCTTAAAGTGTTACTGAAGGTTATATTTTATTTTCACTAGGCCAGAGGAAAACTACTCTGCAGTGCCATCTTGTGATACTGAGAGGTGCAACACTGAGAGTCAAGCTTTACCTTCACAGTAACCCTATTATAATGATAATTGGTAAAGGCAATAGGTATAGACTTAGGCAGGTGCTTAAAGCTAAACCTGTTTATGAGCTTTGCTGAGTCAGGTCCTAAATCATTACAACCCCCCTCTCTTTCTACCAATGTAAAATAATAAAGAATGGTCTAGTGGTTAGAGCAGAAGACCATCGGCCTGAATCTGACCCTGTAGGCCAGGGTTTCTCAAACAGGGGTCGCCGCTTGTGTAGGGAAAGCCCCTGGGGGGCTGGGCCAGTTTGTTTATCCGCCCCGTCCGCAGGTCTGGCCAATCACGGCTCCCACTGGCTGCGGATCACTGCTCCGGGCCAATGGGAGCTGCTGCAAGCGGCGCGGGCCGAGGGACGTACTAGCCACTGCTTCCAGCAGCTCCCATTGGCCCGGAGCAGCGATCAGCGGCCAGTGGGAGCCGCGATAGGCCGGACCTGCAGACAGGGCAGGTAAACAAACCGTCCTAGCCTGCCAGGGGCTTTCCCTACACAAGCGGCGACCCCTGTTTGAGAAACCCTGCTGTAGGCCCTGTTTCTGCCTTTGCTATTAACTTGCTGTGTGAGCCTGGGCAAGCCATTTAGTCCCCCATTTATAAAATAGGGCTAATAATACTTGCCCACCTCACATGGATGTAATGCAAGTCAATGTTTGCACTATAGGTAATAATGCTTTGAGCCCCTCTGATGGAAGATGCTGTTTAAATGCACGTTTAAAGTCAGAGTTACGCACTACTAGGAATGCTCTTTGGAAGAAAGCTCACGAGATAAACCTTTTACTTTGCACTTGAAAGTAAGCTGAATGAAAATAATTATGGATTTGCTCCTTATAGATTCTCATTTGCCAAGTCAATCTACAAGAGTGAGGTAAATATTAACGCGCACACTGGGAGAGCAAGGGATAAAACATTCATCTCTTTGTTACCATATTCTTTGTTTGTTACAGTAAATAAAACCATTATTGATGAAAATAATCCAGTAGCTTCAGTTCCCAGAAAGAAAGATCATCTGTCTCCTCCTCTCCGGCAATTAGTTGCATAAATGTAACCAACCATCTGTGTTTTTTTAATGTGGGAGAACGTTCAAAGACTGAATGCAACACACTCAAAATAAAATTGCAGGAAAAGTGCTGTAGCATGTCAAGGAGACAGTTCTGCTGTGGGTATAACAGCACAGCAAGGACACCCACTGAGACTTAATCAACATGAACTACATTTCTGATTTATTTAGACAAACAAGTATCAAATTATCTACTGGGGCTCAAGCACAGCAAGAATCAAAACGAATAGTTCCTCCAGAAGGACAGACTTTGATTTGGGAAGGTGGGGTTTTCATGGTACTGCGCTCAATATTGCCTCCCTAGTCAGCTCTCCAACTCTACATAATTGGTGATGCGAGAGTTCAAAATGCTAATGTATTATTCACCCTGCTTACCAAGGCCATGCAATCCCTCTGTCCTAGTTATCCTCTGATGTGTGTAGCTCCTGACAGAGATTACAAAGGCAGATGCAGTTTGGTAACATTACCTGAACCTCTCTGAAAAAATATCTTCCTTGATTCCATAAACTGTGGAGGAACCAAAGAACGAACATTACCGGTGGTACAGGTGTTTGGTTGTTAGGTAAGAGAAACTTCCCAACAACAATTCATCTAAATAGTTCAGTTTGTGCCTGCATTAGTATTTACGTTGAAGCAGATAGAAGGGTAAGCCTCACAGGGCCTGGGATGCCAATGATATATTTAGTTATTTTGAATATAAAATTATATTATGCTGACCCCAGATTTATGACTGACTGTGCAGGACCTGGCATTTCTGGCATCTTAAACCAAAGATCGTGTGAATTTGGTAGTCACATCACAGAATGGCTGTATACAGTGATGTGCAATGCTGCCATTCCCGTGTTCCAGTAAAACAGGACTACTCAAGGGAGTGAAGTGCATCCTGCTGAGCTCCAAACTATGGCTTCTGATTGCTCTTTCCTTATCATTTCAGTGGAAAGGCAAAGCTAATGAAAATGTATTTACATGAATTTTTACTACTGTACAATGAAAGAGCAGCTATCCCACATGCCGGCAAAGTTTCACAATCTTAAAACTACACATCCAATAAACAGACCCACAAATTACTCCAAGTTCAAATCAAATAATAAGAAAACTGATTAAGCTCCTGTGACAGGGTCCCTGGGGCACAACCTGGACTGTGGGACCACTGTGGGACCCACCAACCAACGTGGGCTGGCCCTCACACTGCGATGCTGATGTCAAGCTACAAACCTCTGACAGGCCCTGCACGTACACAGACATCCACATGCAGGGGCACACCCAACTGAGTTACATGGATGATCTCCTAGTCATTCAGGAACTATAGAGAGGCTCCAGCCAATTCTCCCAGATCCTGCCTTACACCCCAGAACTGTACCATCTTAGGGTACATCTACAGTACGAAATTAATTCAAACTTATTTTATTCAAATTTTCGGAAGCGATTTTATACATTCGGTGTTCTATGTCCCCACTGAAGCGCGTGAATTCGGCGGAGTACATCCACAGTACTGAGGCTAGCGTCGAATATCGGAGCAGTGCACTTTGGGAAGCTATCCCACAGTTCCCGCAGTCTCTGCTGCCCATTGGAATTGTGGGTTAAGCTCCCAGTGCATGATGGGGTAAAAACATTCTTGCGGGTGTTTCTGGGTGTGTGCCGTCACTCGCTCCTCCCTCCATGAAAGCTATGGCAGATGCCATACTACCAGCAGACGGTGCAGCACAGTGCACCGCCTGTCTCCTGGTACTATGAATCCACCTCGCATGTCCTCTCGTCTTTCTATCTACTCTTTCATCTAACCATTTCCCACCTTTTTTCAGCTACCATGAACAGAGCCACACAGCTTCTGCCGCTTTTTTCCATGTTGTCTGTCCTAGGCTCCCGTGGAAGCTACAGAAGGCAACAATTCCCTGCCGTTTTTCGGCCATCATGAACAGGGCCTCACAGCTTCCGCCGCAAACTCTGCTCACATTTCCGCCGCAAACTCTGCTCTCCCACTCTTGCAGCTCTAACGAGCTTCCTGACTCCGTGAAAGCTACAGAAGACAACCATTTACCGCCTTTTATCGGCCATCTTGAACTGAACAGTTCGTTTTGCACCCTTTTTCCAGGATTACCCGTACAGATGCCATAGCGCGGGAAGCATGGAGCCCGCTCAGATCTCCACTGCAGTTTTGACCATTGTAAATACCTAGCGCATTATCCAGCAGTATGTGCAGTACCCGCAAAACCAGGCAAGGAAGCGACGACAACGCAATTAATACAATGATGAGGACATGGACACAGACATTCCTAGAAGCACGGCATGTAGTGATTGAGAGATCATGGTGGCATTGGGCCTGGTTCATGCCGTGGAATGCCAATTCTGGGCCTGGGAAACAAGCACACACTGGTGGGACCGCATAGTGTTGCAGGTCTGGGATGATTCCCAGTGGCTGCAAAACTTTCGTATGCGGAGGGCCACTTTCATGGAACTTTGTGACTTGCTGTCCCCTGCCCTGAAGCGCAAAGACACCAAAATGAGAGCACTCCTCACAGTTGAGAAGCGAGTGGCCATAGCACTGTGGAAGCTTGCAATGCCAGACAGCTACCGGTCAGTTGGGAATCAGTTTGGAGTGGGCAAATCTACTGTAGGGGCTGCAGTGCTGCAAGTAGCCAATGCAATCATTGACCAGCTGGTATCAAGGGTAGTGACTTTGGGAAATGTGCAGACCATTGTGGATGGCTTTAATGCAATGGGGTTCCCTAACTGTGGTTGGGTGATAGACAGAACGCATAGCCCTATCTTGGCCCCGGCACACCAGGGCGGCCAGTACACAAACAGCAAGGGGTATTTTTCCATGGTGCTGCAAGCACTGGTGGAACAAAAGGGACATTTCACCAACATCAATGTGGGATGGCTGAGAAATGTGCATGACGCTCGCATCGTCAGGAACTCTGGTCTGTTTGAACAGCTGCAGAAAGGGACTTACTTCCCAGACCAGAAAATTATTGTTTGGGATGTTGAAATGCCTATAGTTATCCTTGGGAACCCAGCCTACCCCTTAATGCCATGGCTCATGAAGCCATACACAGGCACCCTGGACAGTAGTAAGGAGCAGTTCAACTATCAGCTGAGCAAGTGCAGAATAGTGGTAGAATGTGCTTTTGGACATTTGAAAGGGCGCTGGCGCAGTTTACTGACTCTGTTAGATCTCAGCACAACCAATATTCCAATTGTAATTGCTGCTTGTTCTGTGCTCCACAATCTGTGTGAGAGTAAGGGGGAGACGTTTATGGCGGGGTGGGAGGTTAAGGCAACTCGCCTGGCTGCCAATTTCACACAGCCAGACAACAGGGCAATTAGAAGAGCGCAGCAGGGCGCGCTGCGCATCAGAGAAGCTTTGAAAACCAGTTTCATGACTGGCCAGGGTACGGTGTGACAGTTATGTTTGTTTCTCTTGAAGTTACCTGCCCTCTCTCTCTCTATATATATATATATATGAAAGGAAATAAAGTCTAAATTGTTTAAAAACTGTTCTTTATTATTTGTTGCACAACACATGGAGAGAAATCAGAAGGCAGACTGGGGAAGAGTGGGGATGGGTTTGGGAGGTGGAGGAGGAGGGAAGGACAAGTCGAGAAACCAAATCAAAAGTTCGCATATGCCAGCTTTCTGCTGCTTGGGCGATCCTCTGGGGTTGAGTGTGTGGGTCCCCGTAGCCTCCCCCCTCATGTTCTTGGGCATCTGGGTGAAGAGGCTATGGAACTTGGGGAGGAGGGAGAGCTGTCAAACAGGGGCTTCAGCGGCAGTTTGTGGTTTTCCTGCCTTTCCCGCATTAGATCCACCATACAGCGGAGCATGTCAGTTTGCTCCTCCATGAGCTTGACCATAGCATCCTGCCTGCTCTCATCATGCATGTCCCTCCTCTCTTCTTGTTCCTGTAATGCTTTCCAGGACTCTGCAATTGTTTGCCTCTACACATTCAGCTGGGCCCTATCAGTGCGGGAGGACTGCATGAGCTTGGTGAACATGTCTTCCTGAGTTCGTTTTTTCCGCCTTCTAATCTGGACCAGCCTCTGGGATGGAGTAGATAGGGGCCGTGTTGAAACATTTGCACCTGCGGGAGGAGAAAAAGGGAGGGTAGTATTTTAAAATACACATTTCAGAGAACAAAGGGGACACTTTGGTATGAGTAAGCCATCACACATGGCCAGGCAACAGAATTCAGCTTGCAGGCAGCCTAAGGGCACGCAGGGTTCTGCTTCTTCTACATTCATTTCAATGTTTTCAAACTGCTGGGACCCTTTTCCCATAGCAAGCAATGCCTGGTGGGTTTGCCATAAAGAAGGGCCTGCGGGCTCTCTGGGATGATCACTTCACCCCCGCCTCCGCACTCACCACATGGCTCCGATGAGGCTCTGAGCAGGGATGAGCCCTTTAAATTATATGCAAACAGCCCAATGCGGCTGGGTTTCCCCCCGGCCCCCCACCGCATGGCTCCAATCAGGCTCCCACTCACCAGAAGTACCTTCTCCAGGGTCATGGAACAGGAGCCTGCCTTGGGAGTTGGGGGAGGCTATTGGCTCCAGCATTAAGCATAGTTCCTGGCTAGGGGGGGAAACGGATTCCCCACTTGCCACCTGTGCACTGTCCTCCTCCGCCTCCTCCTCCTCTTTGTCCTCCAATGACTCTTCTTCCTCGCTCCGTGCAACTCCCCCCTTGCAGGTGTCCACGGACAGTGGTGGGGTAGCAGTGGCATTACCCCCCATAATTGCATGGAGATCACGGTAGAAGTGGAATGGGGCTGAGACCCAGAGTGCCCGTTTGCCTCCCTGGCTTTTTGGTACACTTGCCTGAGCTCCTTGATTTTTGTACGACACTGGTCTGTGTCCCTGGAGTAGCCTCTTTCTGTCATGGCCCTGCAGACTTTAGCGTATGTATTTGCGTTCGTTTTTTTGGAATGTAGTTCTTCCATAACAGACTCGTTTCCCCAACATGCGATGAGATCCAGTACTTCCCATTTGGACCAGGCTGGGGCTCGTCTGCGAATCTGGGGCTACGTGATCTCCTGTGATGGTGGACTCTGCATGGTCGCCTGTGATGGTGGACTGTGCTGACGGGCACCTGTGCTGATGGTGACCAAACAGGAAATGAAATTCAAAAGTTCCCGGGGCTTTTCCTGCCCACCTGGCTAGTGTATCGGAGTTGAGAGTGTTGTCCAGAGTAGTCACAAGGGAGCATTCTGGGATAGCTCCCGGAGGCCAATAATGTCAAATTGCGTCCACAATACCTTTAACCCAGGATTGCGATCGCGATTTAAGTGCTACTCCACTTGCTGAGGTGGAGTACAGAAATTGATTTAAAGAGCCCTTTAAATCGAAAAAGTCGGTTTGATCATATGGACGGAATCATTTTTTTTTTCAAATTAACTTGGCTAATTCCAAAATAACAGACTAGTGTAGACCAGGCCTTACACTGTTCAAGGCTCCCTTGTGCAGTGCAAATTCATTCCATTAGTATTTGTAAACTAGCCTTTGTAAACTGAGCTGAGATTTCCCAAGCACTTCAACCAAAACGCACTGTTTTGGGTAAAATATAAAACAGATGTATTAACCATAGAAATATAGACTGCAAGTGATTATAAGTAGCAAACAGAGATCAAAGTTGGTTACTTAGGAAAGAAAATAAATTTGCAGCCTAAGTTCTACAAACTAAGCAGGATTTGACTCAAGCAGTGCCTCACCTTGACAAATGGTATAAGCAGGTTTCAGTTCCTCAATACACAGGCTGGGACCCACCTTCCAGCTTGAGACCACCCTTCCCTAGTTCAAAGTCTTTGTCCTCCAGACAGTCCTCCAGGTGTTGAGTCAGAGGCGGGGGGCGGAAGAAGAGGTCAAGTGATGTCACTTCTCCTCTTTTATATTTTCTTCCAGCTTACTGAAAAGATCTTTGCTGTGACATGGGGATCAGGCAGACTGCATTGGTCGAGCAGTCTTCAATGCATACATGATCTCTCTGAGAAGTCTCTGGGATGGCTGTTGGGAGAGTGGATTCCTTTTAATGAGCCATCAGCGCATGTCTGGCTGGTCCTTTGTTGCAATTGGAAAATTGGCTTCCAACCTCACAACATATTTCAGTAACACATATAGCAATGCTTCAGAACTCACATGATATGATAGCACATAGAATCCACCAGTATATTAATGTTCAACAGACCAAGACTTTTAAAATGACACCTCGCAAGGCATACTTTGTACAAAACTGATCATAATTATAGAACCGTGGTGAATATGGGAGTTCCAGGGTGCTATTTTGAGGTACAGAGCGTCACAGCTCCCCGCACAATTCCCACCAGAGACCCAGACCACCACTGCCAAGCTCTACCCATTGTCCATCTCCTTACAGGTGAGGGAGAAAGGATGAATCCTGAAGACTAACAAATTTGGACTCTTGAGAACCAATGAAGAAGTGAGTTTCCAAGGCTCACAAGCCCTGATGAAGGATGACTGTCTTTTATACTAATGGAGCTCCAGCCCCAGGCCCCTTCTTGAACACAGCCATGGCAGCACGTCATCATCGCATAAATAGCCAGGTGCAGGTTTTTATGGCAGGGCCACTCAGAACATTACTAGGCTGCTAGTAATTTCTCAAACATCCCCTGTTGCTCTACAATGCATCAGACTATTTCAAGCTGGAAAAGTTAATCAAGACCCAGTATATTTTGCACAGTATCTTTTGTAGGTGGCTCAAAAGTATACTAAAGTCATTTTTTAACCTCTTGACTATCTAAAGAAAGTGGGGAAAATCTGGAAGGAATTTGGGATTCTTGTGTGCCAAAGCCTTCCTCTGTCCCTGGCAAATCCTTATTGCTTTAACTGGGTTTGGCAGTGTGGTTTTCATCAGTGGAAGCCAGTGGGTTTGGCTTCTGCTTACAGCTTCCTCTCTCTTTCATATTGATTTTATGGTCAGATGTTTTCTTTTCCAGCAGCCTGTATTGTATTTTCAGCTTTGATTTATTTGCAGCACTTAATATTATTCCATCAGAAGAGGGTCTGTTTTATTACAGGGTCTGGGTTCATCTGCTGCTTATGTTGGGATTTGTTATGATCAGGACTGTCCTCAAGGCTCCAAAGGGGCAAGTACAGATACAAATGTAGAGAATGGGCCCAGTTCTGGTGCCATTATTTCAGAGAAAAATATTTCTGGATTTACACTAGAATCACTCTGGTGTGAATCCAGATTTAAAAATTTTATTAAAGTAAATGTTTGAAATGAAATATACACAGGTTGAGAGGGAAGGTACTGTACATCTGCGGTCAGGCTTGGGTTATGGGAGGTTACAGATATCATTTGCAAGGATGAAAAGATACATACATATCGCATAACCGGCATAGACCCAGTAACTACATTCATTTCTGGATTTGCACCAGAATGGGTACATAATACCATAATTCTGAAGAAAGAGCATATATCTGAATATTAAGCCAGCCTGCTTATCAAGGACAGCTTGTGCAAAGGTTCCCTGCAGCTCTCTCCATCTCAGAACTTTATTTAGGCTACTTTGTATGGTTCTGACCCATTCCCCCACTGAAATAAGTTGAAAGCCTTCCATTGACTTGAGAGCCCAACCCACAGTCCGCTATCACAGATGAGCCTGTCACACCCCAGCATTTCAGGGAAGTTGAAATATGGAACTGATCTTTGCTGCTCATAAGAAGTGAGCAACTGTATGTCCTTATCCTTCTTTGTGTCCCATAAAGTCCTCTTCCAAAAGTCACAAGGAAGACAAGTCATTTGTCTGTCAGTCCTCCCCGCATACTCATGGCTATTTGCCTCTCTCTCTGCTGAAGAGAAAACTTCCAATTCTAGCACACTACACACCTTTTATTCCAGAGTTACTGAGAGGATATCATGGCAATTTTTCCACTGGAAAATAACTAGCCCTTTCTGTTAATATTTCCCATGTTCTTATTTGAGAAGCTTTCCTTCACATGCCTCAAAACTGGCTTGATTTTTTTAAAACTAGTTTACGTGTAATCACAGATCCCAAGCTTCCCCTCTTGCCTCATTCTAATCAATACTGATTTGTCTAAAAGTGAAGCTCAATGAATATTAAAATACTAGTTTGTCAAATCTACTGTACCTACAAAATACATGTGCACTCATACCCATTGTGTTGTGCTGCTCTTTCCAGGTACATGCCATATTTACCATCCTATACAATTTTAAATTTCATGGGCAGCAATATTTCTCATGGTAACTGCCAAGCTTTTGGGGGATGGGAGGGCTGAAGGAGGGTGTTGAAATGGGACTACATTAATGAACACGAGGCAACTTTTAACGTGAAATGAAAAAGTAGTTGGTTTTGTTTTGAAATTTCTCATGAGAATCAAAAGTTCCCCACCTAAAAATTTTAATAAAAACAATTTCCCTAAAAAATATATTCCACGGGAAAAATACCATTTTGGACCAGTTCCAAGTACATCCAATCTGCTAGACAGCCTTGTGTAAAACCTGCAATGGATATTTATTTTGATACATTACCAACTCCTCCTTTGCATATTAGCTTCATACAAGGTTTTTGTTTGCTTCTGATTGTTAAAAATGCAGATACCTTTTTTTAGGCATTTCTGTGATGTCTTTGAGTATTCTCTCACATTTCACTGCCTTATGGTTAAGGAACTATACTTGGAGCCCTGGGTTCAGTTCTTGTTTCTGCCATGAACTTCCTGTGTTACCTTGGGGAAGTTGCTTATCCTCTCAGCCTCACTCCCCCATGTGTAAAATGATACTACTACTACTTTCCTACTTCACAGGAGGCATGCAAGGATAAAATTAATGTACGTTTGTGAAGTGCTCAATGTGTGTGGTAAGGAGGGCCATATACATTTCTGTATAAACAGATTATCAATCCGAGTCTCATCCTGTGTGCCCCTACAGGGTTAGCACTGGGCTGCAGCTCTCCCTGAGGCAGTCAGGGAGTCTCAATCCCAGGAAGTGATTGTAGATTTGCATCAATATTGAATGTTTAGCATGAAGCTGGAGGACTTGGTAATATAAGAGTGGGCATGGTTTTCCATACTGCCACCACAACGTTGCCAAGAACCAAGCTCAACATTGTGCCTCCCCTGCACGCGTTGATAACCTCACACAAGTGAAGCAGGCAGTTTACATTGCTTCACTCATTGATGATGCAGGGTCTGATCTGGAGGCCCTTGAAAACACTCAATGGAAGTTCTTCCTTTTCTTTCAATGGGCTTTGAAACAGGCCCATAATGAATTGTAGCAAGGGAATCACAGACCCCTTAATATAGGTCTTGTAAGCGAAAGGGGGAAAACACAACATGGAACTCATGTGGTGAGGAAAGGACAATCTTGAAGTTAAAGTTCAGGACAAGAAGTCCGGAGATCTGTGTTCTTTTGGGAGCTCTGCAAGAGACTACTTCACAATGTTACTACTTATGGGTGGTGGTTGCTGATTAGTTGATGTTTGTTTTTCAGACCTTCCTAAAAGCCTTGGATGGGAAGTTTTACCAATATCCACAGTATTAGGGAATTTTCAAATAAGATATGTATTTAAATCATACTGCTGTTATATCATTAAGAAATATTCCATTAGTAATATAACAAGATCCCACCCACCTTAAATCTCTTCTGAAAGAGAAACTTATATAACACCAATCACTAGTTCTATTTTAAGGTAGGCCATTCTAAGTTATGGCAATCCTCTATGCCTCTCAATGAGTTCTTTACCTTGGCCCTGATCTTGCAAACATCTATGCATGAGTAATTTTATGCACTTGAATGATCCCATCGACCCATAGGACTGCTCACATACATGTTTTCAGGATCAGGGCCATAGACTGCAAGTTCAGCAGAGCAGGTACCATGTCTTGTATAGTGTGGAGGACAGTATTAGCACTTTAATAAGTTACAAAAATTGTTTAAATTCCTAAAATATTCATGTAAAACATCTGGCAATTAGCCTCTAAATAAACACATATCAAAAATATTTGCAATGTTCACAAAGTCACCATCAGAAACAGATGTACATCAGAGATGTTTATGCTGCAAGATATTCTCTCATTACTTAAAGCCTGATGATAAGCATGTAGATCAGGGGGTCTCAAACTCAATTTACCTTAGGGCCAGTGCCAGTCCTCAAATCCTCCTAGCAGGCCAGCAATGTCGCTGAAGATGGTGTTCAGAAAAGAAAACATTTATATTGTATTTTTTATTTCAAATTTCTTAGAAATAATAAAACTATCATCCAACTTTATACAATTCTTCACCTGCCAGAGAGTTTTTAGTGTTTGCCAGACACCTGGCAACACTTCAGTTCTATCAGTTTGCTGATGTTTGGCCTCAGTGACTGGGCAGTTGAAACCTTCAGGATTGCAGCAAGGTGTGCATCAGATAATTGTGTTTAGTATTTTGACTTGTTTATATTCATTGTGGAAAAAAGTGACACTGCCTCCATGTCTGACTCTGCCCGGCAACTAATGATGCTGTCTACACGGCTGACTCTGCCCAGCGACTAGTGATGGTATCTCTGTCCCTCTCCCCCAGCCAATGGGAGCTGCGGGGGGATGGCGCCTGCAGCAGACATTGACGGCAGAGTGTCTGCATGCGTCTCTCCTCTGCGGGTTGCAGGTTCTCGGGACACAGATGACCCGCAAGCCGGGACTTTGAGATCCCTGGTGTAGATCTACATTGCAACATTTTTCAGTTACATCAACTTCATGCAGCAATCTGGAAGTGACATTTCTTGCATTCATATGCATTGCTATTAGTAATCACTCAAGCTTTTTACTCCATAAACTAGAATCTATTGCCAGACCATTCCACATTTTCTCAATCTATTACTGGATGTTCACATGCAGTAAACTGACTTCAGTTTCACAGTTGGCATGTGATGCCTACTAAATTGATATTCGGGATGGGGGATAGGGGAGAGTATTCAAACCATTTTCCAGTTAAAACAACCTGACAGAGTTAACCTCATAGGTGGTGGTATTGGTGAAACAAATGTTCATCAATAGTCTCCCTCTAATGTCACACGTTTGATGGTGGAAGTTCAACAAAGCGAAGTTATTCCTGAACAAGGAAGCAAGAACTGAAATGTGGTATGAAAGAAGAAATATTTACTCAAGGTAGAAACAAGTCAAAATTTTCAAGTGTGGATGCCAAAAGTTTAGGTGCCTAAATATGGAGTTAGGAGCCTGTTGTGAAGGGATTTGATTTTCAAAGGTCCAGAGCATTTGCAACTCCCACCAAATTCAATGGGATTTATAAGTGCTTAGCAGTTCTGAAGATCAAGTCACTTACATTTAGGTGCCCAAATATGGATTTAGGAGCATAACTTTAGGCTTGTGGTTCTGAAAAAATTGTGGCCACTAAGAAGATGGGGAGGCTGAGATTCACCAATGTCCAGCCTCTCCAGCTGGAATTCTACAAATTATCCCCTACTCTTATTCTCTTGTAATCATCCTGACTCAACACCTCTTCCAACAACCCCAGGAAAATATTCTTCACTTTCTTAACCCCTCACCATCTGTTTACTCATGTGCATATGTCACAGCAATTGAGCATTTAATATCATTTTGATATGGGGTCACTGATGTCCAAGCAACTCTCCATATCTGTAGCAGAAGATACATCTTTATGAACACTGGGTGGGACATCTAGTGCTCACACCCCATTGAAAAAAATGGAATGTGTACCTCTCATATAGCCATATTTGAGTCTAATTGCACGTCAGTGTGAAGCTTGTTACAACATAGCATTTGGCTCCCACTGAACTCAGTAGGAAAGTGGCACTTTTAATTTTTATACAAAAAAGCAACATGAAGAAATCACATAGGCACAGCTGGGTCCCAAATAACCATGTTTACTAATTACAGACCAGCTTGCCAGGCCTGGGCTATATAACGTACTGCTGTTCTGATTAATCTCTAGAGGTTTCTGAAACACAGAACACAGTGAATGCTACTAGACGGCTCACAAACAATTTAAATGGATACTAGCTGATTCCTCTACAATACAGAAAGTTACATAGCTACACTGAATTGTATCTTATTCCTCAAGTAGCCCCCATGATTTCAGTGGGCTTACATGTAGTGTAAGGTGCTACACACTGTGAGTAAATGTATCAGAATCTGGCCCTAAGTGATTGACAGCTTATTCCCAATTTATCTTTACTCTGTCCACTGGTGGCAGGAGGTCATTTTGAAAATGAGAAAGGGAAAACATTACACTGCTAAACCATCTGACATGACAGTTACCCCGCGTGCGTGTATCCTAACAGGGCATAAATGGGGGTACTTTGTGGACTACATGCTGTTGTTCTCAGTAGTCACACTGTGATGTGAGTACAGGTGGTGTGGTTTTGAAATGACATCTTAGCATATGGTGATAGTTTGTGGTTCTGTCCTGTTAAAGTACAGATGCTTTGTGGACAATCATAGTATAGTCAGTAGCAGTTCGTTATTTCAAAAAGGTGCCAATTAAAATCTTTGGCACACCAAGGCAGAATCTTCCTCTCTCTCTCTAACATAGTGGCTATTCAGTTGCCCTCGTATCTCACCAAATGTGAACAATTCAAACATTGGTCTTCAGAAAGGACAGATAAATTAAGAAAAGATGCAAAAGTCAAGAGATCTCTCCCCCACAAGGAACAATATATACTTATTCAAAGGAGCATTATTGTCTTCTGCAGTTTTTGACATAGGAAATTCTATTTAAAGAGTTTAAAGTAACATAAGCCTTTGTGTACAGTCACCAATGGGTCAAAGATACAGTCAAAATCTATACCTGAAATGGGAGTTATTGCAAAAGAGAACCATAAAACTCATGAATCTTTTAGGATACACTTAGGCTATCATGGCCAAAAAGAATTAATATGAAACAATGTATGAATAGGTATTCAGAGCAAGTCAGAGATTCATGTCTCAGATCCTCAGCAGATGAAAATTGGCATAGCTCCACTGAAGATAATGGAAATATGTTGATTAACAAACTGAGGATCTGTCCCAATAGTGCTTGAGGGATTCTATAGACCGCTATTTATGCCAGAGATGAATGCGGAGTCCCAACATCCAGATACAGATTTCAGCACAAACAAGTTTTGCATCTAGGGGGGTCGGGTTTGGTTCATGACAAAAAACAGAAGACGACAGCAAAGGCCACGTCAGGATCTTGCTGGTGCAAACCTCTATAGTTCAATTTCAGACAGGACTGTGTTGAGACAAACCAGGTACCTTTTAGCTTGAACAAGCAGGGTCTGCACAAAGAAGTTGCAATGCAACACTTCAGCGTGAGGTAGTTTACACTCCATAGTCCACACTGTGGGGCCATCGAGACAAGCCCCAAGCTTTCATTAGTGGATTAGTGGAAGCCTCATTATTTGGATAATTAAAAATGGATTAGATCTAAATAAGGGTCAAATTTAGTCCTGGTGTAAGCAACTCCACTAGGCAGGTGCAACTCCCTTATAGCAATGGAGTTCAGTTGTTTATACTATAAAAATTGGCCCTCTCCAATGTCTATAATTACATGAAGATTCTCCTTCTCTAATAAACAAACAAACAAACAAACAATAATCCTGGTGAACTCTGCAGCAAAGTTCCCACTTAACTCAATGTTGATCGAATAATAAACCTGGAAGGGATCTTGCCATGATATTTGTTATACAATCTTCTCTCTTCCTAAAATGAGTTTTGTAGGGGCCATCGCTTACAACATCCCTCTGATCAAGCAGTAGGATATGTATTTATTTATAAAGATGCTCAAATGCCAATCACAAGTCACTGCAACAACATCAAAAGAAGTACATGACGTTACTGGTGAGGCAGAGTACACTCTGTGAACATGTTCTAGTTTTATTTATTTTTTTCTTGAATGTGAAAGCCCCTTGTTTTAGTGCAGCATATCATCTAGCTTCTGGCTAGAATCCCACCAACTTCAAATACTGCTGGCACTTTTGCTACAGCGTTTACTCATGTTGTTTCCTTTTACTTAAGATCTCACTTTAAGGAAACTCAACAGTCTCCTGATTATTTCTGGCTCTACTTATGCTATGAACATTTATATAACTCCCCTCATCTTTACCAGAGTGAATAGCCCCATCATAGCAAATGGCTTATTGGTTTAATTTTGAAAGTCATTCATTAAGAGACTGTTTTACTTTTAAGGCTCTCTTATGTTGCACATTTTATCCTAACGGGTTTTTAAAGATCTACATATGTTGAGAAAATTCCTGCTCTGATTTAAACTCCATGCAAAAGTTGCGCGCATATCACTTTGGAACACAAAGGGAAGCTTTTGGGGCCAAGACCCTCAGCTTTTCTAAATCAGTGATTCTTTCCTAACTTCAGTGGAATTATGCAGATTTAAACCAGCTGAGGATGTCACCCATTGCATCCAGTAGGAACTGCCAAGGAAATTTTAGGTAGACAGTATATAACTTCCAAATTTAATTGGAAAGCTCAGCTGAAAGGCAATCCTTCCAGTAACACAGTGCTCCCTAGTAGAATGCTAGGCCATTGGTTCAGAACAAATGGTAGAAGAAAAGAAGGAATCAAAATCATAGCCAAACAAAGATCAGCTGTTTTTGTAAGTCTGGCAAAAATTATAATTTACCATAGTTTTGCCAGCTGTGAAAATCATTGCCCATGACTCTACATAAAGAGCCCTTCACAGAGAGTTTTATTTTCCTTTAATTTGGGGCCAGATCTCTTGGTAATGTCCTTTTAAGCATATGAAGTGCTTGTTTTGAGAATTTTGAACTCAGTCAGCGATTTGAGGTTATGTCCTATTTCATGCTGTGCTTTTAAGCATTCCTAGGTTTGGCGACAGAGTTCGAAAATTTGCAAGTATGAATACCAGAGAGATTGGAAGAGAAATAGTGGATTAGTTGTAGTGACAACACTGCGTGCTTTAGTATTGGCGCAACCTAGCAACAGTGGCATCAAAAATAGCACAGGAGGAGATGACCCCAATCGGAAAACAGAGATACCAGGAAATGAGGAGAAAAAGACATTGGTAGTGCTTTGAAAAAAGAAAGAGCCTCCTAGCTAGAGCTAATCAAGAACACAAGTGTGTTTCAGGAAGGATTTTGAGATTTGGTTTCATTCTGACTCAGAGTGAAAACTAAAAATTCTGAAATACTTCACAAAGCAATTTTTTAATAAGTGTTTTGTTTATGTATCTGTTTTTAGATGACGTCCTCTTCTACCTCCTCCTGTTGGTTCCATCCAGGTTTGAGTCCACTGGTGTTTGGTTGCACCAATACTACAGCCTAACACAACAGGCCTAATCAGTAGCATATTCAAAGAGGGCAGAATGATTCAACATCTTGGGCCTGATTCCCTCCTCACACTGGAATAAGTTAGGAATAATTCTACACAAGTCAATGGAGATACAATAGTGTAAGGGAGATAAGAGTCAGACCCCTTGTTTTTCCATTGCAATTGTCTTACATCCACATTCATAGATATTAAGGCCAGAAGGGACTGTGATGATCACCTAGTCTAACTTCCTGTATAACACAGACCAAAGAATTTCATCCATTCAATTTGCATTGAGCCCAGAGCTTCTCAATGAGGTAAAGCATATCTCCACCTCCTGGAGCTGAAGAAAGAACTCTAGTCCACCACTTTTCAAGAGTACCACTCACTGGGAATTACTAGACAAGTAGTGTCTAGAAGCTTTAATCAGGATGGGGACCCACATTGCACTAGGTGCAGTACATGCATAAGAATGGCCATACTAGGTCAGATCAAAGGTCCGTCTAGCCCAGTATCCTGTCTTCTGACAGTAGCCAATGCCAGGTGCTTCAGAGAGAATGAACAGAACAGGAAAAGTATCAAGTGATCCATCCCCTGTAAAAATGTATGTACAGAAAATATGTATATATACTAAAAAACGTGTTCTCTAGGTCTGTGATCTAAGGCAGGTCACCAAAAGATGGTGGCAGGTGTACAGGGAGACTTTGGCAAACCAGTAAAGTGTTTGAAACCACTATGGCTTATTGTTAAAGACAGCCTAGTCAGCAAGCTTTAAAAGCAAGTCTCAGCTTGACCAAGGCAGGAGGGGAGGTGGGTTTAGGGTGCCACCGAAAGGGCAGCTTGACCCCGCGTCCTTCCTGATAAGAATTGTGTTAAAATTGCTGATACATGCATTTGAAAAGAGCAGGATGTACCTTTAGGAATGTCTATTGGGGTCTCAAGGCTGCAGGCTCTGGAAAGACCCACACCTGGTTAATCAATAATCAGAAGGAACCTCTTGCTTGAAACTGCTTATTTAACAAGGTTTCTTTAATTACTAATGTATAAATAAGAGGAAAAGCTTGAGACAGGTGGGACTCGTTTCAGGACTGGCCTCTCCCTCTGGATGCATCTTCTGTTCCCCAGCGGCAGACGGGCTGCCGCTGTATCACTCGAAAGCCACACTCAGCTTTGGTAATTATCAAGGGTTGGGGGTGTTTTACTAACTTGTTGCGGACGTGTGTAAGTGCTTGAGACTAGTAAAGTTTAGCTTTAAGTGAAAGCACTCTTGTGTTGTCCTGTTTGTGCCAGCCATCTATCGGTCAGACGGCCATGTCTCCCCTGATTTATTTCCTGACACCTCCTCGCACAGAGTAAAGTTACCAAGAGCTTTGGGTTGAAAGAACCCCGGGTAACAGCAGGCAGGGGAGAAGAGATGCTTCTCTCTCTCTCTCACTGGTCATGTGCAAATTGAGTATTGTATAGGTCACAATGGATGCCCCTTTACAGTGTGAGCAAAATGTGTACCAATGGATTGTGGATGCTACAGATAAAAACTAAAAGCAGTAGGGGTTATCCTGTTTAGAAGTAAAGATAATGAATTTCTGGAACTATAACTAGGATGCCAATAGATCCTTCCCCAAGGAAGTAAACTGACAAATGGGCTTGATCATAAAAGAAAACACTGGACATAGCTTTAGGTGAGAAACTCTTCAGACAGGAGAAAGTCTTGTTAGTTAAATGTAGGCTCTAGAAAGCATGCCATGATTTTGTTTCATACATAACCCTTTGTTTCCAATATTTCTGTTTGCTATCATGTGAAGCTGTGTTCTAAGGTAAGCTGTGGTATACTGTTCCTTTGGGAACAGTGGGCCTGGTAAGTCTGTGACTGGCCAGTGGATAAGGGGACAGACACTGCAGTGGGATGCTCAGAAGATTCAGGGGTTAGAGTGTGCTGAAAGCTAGTCTGGGAGAGTCAAGGAGCTGACCCCTGGCAGGCACAGATGAAGCTGCTTCACACTAAGGGCAGGTGGCATTACAACCCTGGGTCCCCCCCAGGAAGCATCACAGGATTGTACTCGACTGCCTGTTAGGATTAGGCTATGAATAAGTACACAGAAATCAGTACCAAGTACACAGAAATGTAACCAACAGTCAGTAGAGGTGAGACGAGAACTCATGATTTCTTGGCTTGTGGCTCACCATACCACTTCTTAAGACGAAGGAGCTTGGATGAGAAGGCTCTGTCACTTTCTCTTGTGTTTGCAGAACACTGCTTGTCTTGACAGTGCAGCAGAACAGGTAGCCTGATTCAGCTCAAATGTGCAACATTATATGGAACTAGATATGCTTGGGAGCTCTGAGGTGGTCGTCTTGTCAGCTTCGAAGAGCTCATCTGCCTTGGGACAGGCCATGATAGCAGCCAGAAGATCCACATTTATATTGCTTCAGTGACCCAAAACATTTGCTTAAGGCATGCATAGAGCCAGCTGCCACAGAAAGGCTGTGTTAAAGCCCCCTTGGCTTCACTGGGATCAGGACAGCACCTCCCCAGGTAAAAAGAGAATAGAATCCAGATGTCCTCACTCCCAGTCTTGTACCATAAGTCCATCCTTCCTCTCCCTAAGCCAATCCCTGATGACGACTGAATATTTTACTCACTACTATATAGAATTAATAAACTGCATCAGGGCTTAACATAGCATTAGAAATATTCCTGGTTGCCATAATGGTCAGGGTTGCCCCTGAGGCACCTGGCATTGGCCACTGCTGGAAGACAGGATACTGGGCTAGGTGGACCATTGGTCTCACCCAGTATGGCCGTTCTTCTGTTCACAAGGCTGCAGGACACTTCCTCAAAAATTAATCCTTAAGCTTGCCGCAATGAAACCCAATGTTTTCTAAAGCCCATTTCCAATAGGCATCCCCCTGTCTAAAGCAGCCGCCTAAAAGTATACTTAGGATTTCCAGTACAATTTTGCTTTCTACTAGGTGCTATCCATAACTGACTTGGTAGAGTGGTAAGCGTCAATGGGAACATAGGTTTTTCCCCTCTCCAATGCCAGCGTAGGAGGAGCAGGTGCATCTTGCTTCCCTAAGATACTTTAGGATCTGGGGGAGCTGTTGGTAAGACTTGGCAGCCTCCTGCCCCAAAGACCCTGCTTAACAGAGGGAAGACTCTGGGGAGCAGGGCACCCAGACTCCAGCACACTGTAGGAAGGAGCTGCACAATGAGATTCACTTTGCAGACATTTAAGCTAAGGGAGGAGGTTTCAGTACCAGAGAGTAATGTGGGAGCTGTACCTGTGTGGAGGAAAACAGGAGGAAGGTTAGGCTGTGTGAAGTCTAAGTCCAACAAACTCTAGTCTTGGTTGGGCCTTCCCCCCCGCCCTTTCCACAGAGGAGTTAATGACAGATTTATTAGCCTAGTCTCCTAACTTTTGTCTTCCCCAAAAGCACCCTACCCTCAGCAACAACCTTCCAACAACTCTCCAAATAACCTTTTCCCCATGGCCCTGGGGACCTCCCATCTTACTTAAGATATCTTCAAGGAAGATACCCCTGCCTCAAAATGGCTTTCTGCTCTGCCCCCATTTGGCCTCTATATGCATTCACTGTTTCAGAAAGACACACGGGGGTGCAGAGTCATCCCGCACCACTTCTATTTGTCCCTCTCTCCCTCAATTCAACTGAAACATGGCAGTTCCACTTCCACGTTGTAATCTTCATGATGTACAGAGATAAATTAGATTTAAAAAAATTAAATTCTCTTGTTGGAACATTAAAACATAACATACTTTATTTCTTAGAATTCAGAACAATAACACACAAGAGCCCAGAATCGCAAAGGAAGAAAACAGACTGCTCCCTAAGACAAAGACACTTCACCCTCTGACTTTAAGCTGGCTCTTTTCAAATGGACAGATAGTTTGCACACTTTTCTATAGAGCCCCCTAGCCTGCAAGCAAGACTAGAAAACCACCTTGTTCTTAAAGTGATAGCTTGCAATTCCAACAGAGTCCTCAATATACCAAATGAGTCAGCGGGAGCAAGAAAAGCATTTAGTCTTTTATCCACTTCACAACATGTCTTGAAGACTGGAGGGAGGGGAAAATAAATAAGTGTCAGGAAATTTCACAGGACTTGGGAAAGTCAGAGGAAAAGTTGTCACAGAAGAGAGGTGCTGGCATACAGCCTAGTGGGCTGAAATAAACCCACCAAGTTGTTGCATCCTTAAAAAGTAACATTTTCCAAATTACAGGCCAATTTAAGTAAATCATGGCATTCGGGTCACGAAATCTATTTTAATGATTGAATAATTCTGCCAAAGGGTGACATGGCCAATAGCAAGGTCTGATATGTTCTTTGGATGCAAAATTTCAAAACCACTACCAGACGGCCAACCAAAACACTTGCCTCCCAGGTTAAATTTAATGACATTAATTTTCTTGTAATGGAAAAAAATAAAAATCAGAGGTTCAGGACATCCAGAACTAACTCTAAAATACTAAAGATGTTGGTAGAATTTGTCTGAATACTGCACAGTCCCCATGTAGCTGATTCATCAAATGTAGAGAAATACAACAATCTTGTCAGGCTTTTTAATAGATTTATCTGCCTAATACAGAAAAGTATTCTACTTTGGGAACGTCCATATCACCACCAACCCACACTATCCCAAATTCTCTCTCTCTCTCTTTACATAAAGCTACCATCTGATCAAAAGCCAATTGAAATCAATGAGAAGATGATCCTAATTGCTCAACTCTCAGGCAATAGATTTTGAAATTGTTATAAGTACCCTTGCAGGCAAGTCAAAAATTGGCTCCAAAGTGGGCCATTTTTAACAGGCTTCCGAAATGAATAGGAATCGTTGGCTGTTTTGTTTTGGTTTTTGTTTGAGGATATCAGCAGCATTCTGAGTCCTGGATTCTGAACAGCTGGGACTTGAGCAGCTGTGACACTCTGTACCTCAAAGCAGCACCCTGGAACCCCCATATTCACCACTGTGATATTATGATAGGTTTTGTACAAAGTATGTCTTGTGAGGTATCATTTTGTAAGTCTTCATCTGTTGAACAATAATATCCTGTTGGATTGTATGTACTATAACTGTATGCGAAGTTATAAAGTATTACTATATGTGTTACTGAAATTTGTGCAGTTGGGAACATCCACAAATACCCTTTCAGTTAAAGAAAAGGAGTAGCCATGAAAAGCCAGATGGTGTTACTGGATCATCAACACACAATCCACTATCCTAGAGACTTCTTAGAGGAGGCATATACACCCTGGAGGTGAACTAACCCACATCACAGCAAAGATATTTCCAGGAGGCTGGAAGAAAATATAAAAGAGGGGAAGTGACAACACTTGGCCTCTTCTCCCCCCTGCCCCCCCACAACTCAACCCTAACCCTACCCCAACCCTAACCCAACCCCAACTCAGCACCCAGACGAATGTCTGGAAGATAAAGACTTTGAACTGGGGAAAGGTGGTCTCATGCTCGAAAGCAGTCCCAGCCTGTGTACTGAGGAACTGTTACCTGCTTCTACCATCTATCAGAGTGAGACATTGTTTGGTTCAACCCTGGTATAGAGTAAAAGTTTAGGATTTAGAATGCATGTTACCTTAAGAAAATGGAAAGTAAACTCACTCTGACCTTTATACCTACCACTTATAATCACTTAAACATTTTCTGTAGTTAATAAATCTGTTTTATGTGTTACCTAAAACAGTGCGCTCTGGTTGAAATGCTTGGGAAATCTCAGCTCAATTTACAAAGACTAGCATGTGCTCATTCCCCTCTGAGGGAGTAGTGAATTAATTAATGAACTTGCACTGCCCCAGAGAGCCTTGAGCAATGTAAGATGGTACAGTTCTGGGGTGTAGGACTGGAGCTGGGGGGAACTGACTGGAGCCTCTATTTTGATGGTTCATGAGTGACTGGGAGATCATCCATGTAACTCAGTTGGTGTGTCCCTGCCTGTGGATGTCTGGATGTGCAGGGCCTGTCAGAGGTTTGTAGCTTTACATCAGCATCACAGTGAGAGAGGCGGTCCAGGTTGGCGGATTCCAGGGGGCTCAGCAGTCCCACAGTCCAGGCTGCAGTCCAAGGACCCCATCACAGTAGGCCATAGAGAAAGTGAAAGTCTGGATGAGGATTTCTGCAGAGATGGCGTTGAGGCAATGGCATATATGGACAATGCCAATTATTTTTTAACAAGGTCATTCATCCTAACCATCTATTTTTGCTGACACATACAGTGATGTCAATAGGAGTTGCACCCTTGTAGAGGAGGGCAGGATTGGGCCCTTTGCTCATAAAACAGGGATTTGGATGAATCGTGTGTCTCTCTTCCCTTCCCTATGATCATGTAGCAATGGGCTTCCCTATTTTTCTCACACAACCTTGGCCCTGTTTGTATAAGAGATTTCCTTCTGCAGCTCCTGCTGTCTGGAACAGCCTTCCTGCATCTTTCTACTGCATTAACTTCCCACCCTTTTTAAATCTTAACAGGAAAATTTTATTTTGTCTGTTTCCTGTATCTCTGCATTTCTCTCTCCTCCTACTTTTCTTTGTCTCTGTAATTCTAATGTTCAACTCTGTAAAGCATTATGAGGGAAAGAAAAAATATAAGTTATTTAGAAGCCAAAACACGATTTTAAAATGTGCCCTTATAATTCATTTTCTGCATGAATGGAGACTTTTCTTAATATTATGGTACCAGTTCAATGGTTATTGATTTTCTCGTAGAATTGCCCTATTCAGTGAGTTGGGCACATAAATCTTAAAGCGTGGGTATAGTCAGAAAAATCACCTTGTAAAAATATTGTCTTTTCTCAATATATTTGTTCTTTGCTGGGACTCTGACCCAGAGCTGCTTATTTTACTTTACACATTTATTTTTGTTTGCACTGAAGGGCTGTAACTGCTGGCTGGCCTTACGAATCATCAGTAAGACTGTGAGCTAAATTCTGACTCTGAGATCTTCATTTCTGATGAGTGATATAAGAAGCAGAAAGAACTCTTCTGGCATTGTAAACCCCAGGTGTGCAGGGCTGGCAGTTAAATGACGAACAATGTATTCTTTTAACTTATAAACTAAGCCTATTTGATATTGAAGCTCTTGAAAGAGGATGACACAGTGGGGAATTCCACAGTGTCATTTTCACTACAGTTACTTTTCTACTATAATTGCACTTGGGTGTTTAAATTGACAGAAGCTTTTATTGCCACCTATTCACGGGGGTTTTCATTTTTAACTTTATGCACAATGTGCAGCAGTTTGTCTCCATCAGGTGATGCACACTTATGTGAAGAAATCTGAGTATCACAAACCTCGCATCATGCCCCCATGCCGTGGAAAGTAGGGAGCTCAATAAACATCTCACATTTAACAAGAGGGATGAAGAAATGGCAATAATGACAGCAGATGTCCATATACATTTTGAAAAAAAAAAAAGTAAGTCTCATCCCTCATTTTGCAGTTTAAACAG
This sequence comes from Mauremys reevesii, assembly GCF_016161935.1. NCBI lineage: Eukaryota > Metazoa > Chordata > Testudines > Geoemydidae > Mauremys > Mauremys reevesii. The sequence continues at coordinate 247,603,944 of NC_052623.1, forward strand.
GAAATCATGTTGTTTCTCAGAATGGGCGGATCCTGCGCCTACTGAAGTCAACGTGAGTTTTGCCATTTACTTCAAAAGGAGCACGATTAGGTTCTACATAGCCTCCATTCATACAAAATGTGACCTTGTGGTTAGCGCAGAGGATTGGAAGCTAGGAATTCTGGATGTGAATTCTGCCACTGACTCACTGTGACACACAACCTCTCAATGCCTCTCACCTTTTCCATCAGTGAAATGGAGATACTATGTGGTTTTTCTATCTCAAAAGGAATAATGGATGTTTAGATGAAAGACACTAAATAATTAAAGTAGTAGGATAAGAAGAGTTGATCAAGAAATTTCTGATGGAACAGGTTTTCACCCAGAAAGGTTTATCAGGTCCAGGATGAAATGTCTGGTCAGAGAAAGACACCACAATAGCCAGTAGTCCCCTGGTTGGGGCACTCACTTGGAATGTTGGAGGCCTGGTTACAAGTCCCTTCTTTGCCTGATTCAATCCAGGGACTTACACCTGCGTTTCCTGCACCTCAGGAGAGTGCCATAATCACCAGACTATTGGCTACTCTGGGATAGATTCTTGTTGAATGACTACTACAAGGTCTCAGTTTTTTCCCACTGTGGGAAATTTCAAAATCCCAACGTTTTTCATGGGACAGTAAAACCATTTCCCATGCAACTGTAATTATTATAGAAACTCTTGCTTAGTGTTTCTGTGTGATATTAAACAGAAGCTGTGCTTCAGCCCAGATTCTACCATTGAAACAAAGAAGTAAGAACAAACCATGTTTAATCTGTACATCAATTTAATTATTTTTAAAAGTAGTTTTAATTAAAGATTGGCTTGAACTGAAACCCCATAGCAAACCCATATAGCCAAAACAGAGAAAGCTCCAATCCAGATCTGAATATAGGCATAGGTGCTGGAACTAAGGGTGCGGTGGGTGCTGACTTGAAGGGTCAATGGCTCTCAGCACCCCCACTATACAAATTGTTCCAGCACCCCTGAATATAGGCCTGAGCCACAGTGTCTATAATAAGCCTGAATTAGGACACCCTCAAACTTTGGGAAAGTTCAGATGTGAATCTGAATATAGTGATTCTAGTACAGACTGGAACTAGAATTCTGAAAACCTCCACCCTGGAATTTCAGGAAAATGTGGATTCAGACTGGATTTGAAGCTTGTGGCTGATCCCTATTCCTAACTAGTGCCATTGTGATGGGCCAGGTGCCCCAGCGCCCCCTCGCGGCAGGGGCGGGCTGGGGCCTAGCACTGCACCACTCGCTTGTCTTCCGGCCTGCCTCTGGTAGCCGGCGTATCACGGCCTAGTGGCCAGAGTCTATGGACACCCCCTCCGGGGTAGAGTAGCACGGCCTAGTGGCCGGAGTCCGTAACCGCCCCCTCTCAGGGCGGGGTAGCGCCTAGCGGCCGGAGTCATAGCGCCTTCGGGCGAGGTAGCACGCCTAGCGGCCGGAGTCATACACACCCCTTCGGGTGGGGTAGCGACCTAGCGGCCGAGCCCATACACACCCCTTCGGGTGGGGTAGCGCCCAGCGGCCGCCTTCGGGTGGGGTAGCGCCCAGCGGCCGAGTCCATGCGCTTCGGGCGGGGAGCGCCCAGCGGCCGGAGTCCATGCGCCTTCGGGCGGGGGAGGTGCCTAGCGGCCGAGTCGCGCCCTTCGGGCGGGGGACCTAGCGGCCGGAGTCCATGCGCCCCTTCGGGCGGGGAGCGCCTAGCGGCCGGAGTCCATAGCGCGGGCGGGGCAGCGGCCTAGCGGCCGGGTTCATAAACCCCTCTTTGGGGCGGGGTAGTGTGGCCTGGCGGCCGAGTCCATAGCGCCTTCGGGCGGGGTAGCGCGGCCTAGAGGCCGAGTCCATAAACCCCTCAGGGTGGGGTATCACGGGGTGGGGTAGGGGACTCGGGCCCGCCTCTCCTCGAGTCCCGACCCAGGGCCCTGATTGTGGCAAGCTCTCCTTGCCACCCGCTCGGCGGGATCCGCCCGCAACACGCGAGCGGTACTGCAGCTTTAAGGCTGTCAGTTTCTAAAGTCCCTGGGTCACTTCCTACCCCGTCTAGTCGGACGTTGGCGTTGTGGGAGCGGTTCCCCGTAGGTCCCCTCCGGCCGGCGTCCTCTCCGGGGTCTCCGTACGGCCTCTGCCCGGCTGACGCCCCGGTCCAGGCTCCTGGCTCTCCTCCGCAGGAGCTGACGGTCTCGTCCTTCTCCCCCGGGGGTCAGCCCAGACTGAGCAGACCTGCAGGCTTTTATACTGGTCTGCCAGTTGGAGCATGCCCAGCAGAACTTCCTGGGCGTGGCTTCCTCTGCTAGTAGAGAAGGGTTAACCCCTGCTGTACCAGTGCGGGCTGCCCTGCCCGTCACACACCCTCCCCTTAAGACAGCCGCCGGGGCGGCCGACCCTGGACTCCTGCCTCCCTTCCTCCTCCCCGATGCGGGAGAAGAAGTCCGCGGTCCCATGAGCCCTGCCTGGCCGATGTGACACACGGAAGGCGTAGGGTTGGAGGGACAGGTACCACCGCATTATCCGGTTATTTGTCTCCTTCATACTATTATTCCATCGGATGGGCGTGATCAGTCACCAAGGAAAAGGGGTTCCCAATAGGTAGTACCGTAGTGCCTCAACCGCCCACTTTACTGCCAGGGCCTCGCGTTCTATGGTGGAGTACCGGGTTTCGCGGGGAACAGCTTGCGGCTGAGGTACAAGACCGGTGTTCTTCGTCCCCTACCTCCTGTGACAGTACGGCCCCAGTCCCACCTCCGAGGCGTCTGTCTGTAGGATAAAGGGTTTTGAAAAATCCGTTGGACTAGTACCGCTCCCGGTTAATTGTTCTTTCAGGGCGCGAAAGGCCTTTTCGCAGCCCTCCGTCCAACGTACTTTCGGGGTTGTGAACTGCGTGTCAATTCCGTTAGCGGGCCGCGAGTGTGGCGGGTTAGGCACAAACCGCCGATAGTACCCGCCAGCCCCAAGAACTGTCGGACTTGCCGCTTGGTTGTGGGCGTGGGTACGTCCTCAACGCTTCCACCTTATCTACGAGGACGGATCTGACCCCGACCTACCGTGTAGCCCAGGTAAGTCACCTCCTTCTGGCCCAGGTGACATTTCGCAGGGTTCGCGTGAGGCCGGCTTCGCCCAATGCCTGCAGAACTTCAGTCAGGTGTTGTAGATGTTCCTCCCAAGTGTTACTGTAGATGACAATGTCATCGATGCGTACGCCGGCGTATTCGTTGTGGGCGTTCAGCACCTGGTTCATGAGTCGCTGGAAGGTCGCCGCGCCCTGCAATCCGAACGGCATCATCGTAAACTGGTAGAGTCCGAACGGCGTTGGAAATGCTGTCTTTCTCGTGAGGCCGGTGTCAACGGGATCTGCCAATATCCCTTCGTCAAGTCCAGGGTGGAGATGAACTCGGCTTTTCCTAGCCGCCTAGCAGCTCGTCCACCCGGGCATGGGATAGGCATCAAACCGTGAAATTGCATTTACCTTGCGGAAGTCGATGCAAAACCTGACTGTTCCGTCTGGCTTGGGGACCAATACTATGGGACTCCTCCATTCACTCCGCGACTCTTCCACCACCCCTAAGGCTAACATCAGCCCGAGTTCCTCCTTCACTGTCTCCCACATCTTCCTGGGGAGCGGGCGGTGTGTGTCCCGCACTTTGTGTCCTGGAATGGTAGCGATGTGGTGGTTTGCTAACGTGGTTCGCCCGGGTCGCGTTGACAAAACCACGGGGAACGCCGCCACTAGTCGTTCTACCTGGTCCCGCTGGGCTGGGGTAAGCTCGCGGCCTATGTCTGCCGTCCCGGCTGCCTCGGGCTCTCCCACCAGCGGCCCCAATTCTGGTTCTGGCGGGTATGGGGCTATCAGCAGGCCCTCTCGGTCCCTCCAGGCCTTAAGGAGGTTCACGTGGTAGATCTGGGTATCCCTCCTCCGCCCGGACAACCGTACCTCATAATCGACCGGCCCCATCCGCCTGACCACTTCAAAGGGGCCCTGCCACTTGGCTAGCAGCTTGGACTCTGAGGAAGGAAGTAGCAAGAGGACCCGATCCGAAAGTTCGTACCTTGGCCCCCTTGTTATACTGAGCCTCCTGAGTCTGCTGAGCTCTTACCAGATTTTCGCGGGCCAAGGCCCCTAGCTCCCGGAGACGTTCCCGCAGCTGGAGGATATACTGCACCGATCCTAACACGGGTCTCCTGCTCTTCCCAGGTTTCCTTAGGAGATCAAGGATACCCCTAGGCTTCCTCCCGTAGAGGAGTTCAAAGGAGAACCCGTGGACGCCTGGGGTACCTCTCGCACCGCGAAGAGGAGTGCGGGAGTAGTCTATCCCAGTGTCGGGGTCGTCTACAAACTTCCTCAGCATGGCCTTCAAAGTGCCGTTGAATCGCTCGACCAAGCCATCCGTCTGGGGATGGTAGACGGAGGTCTTTAGTGCCCGGATGTTCAGCAGCCTACACAGCTCTGCCATCAACCTAGAGGTAACGTTCGTCCCTTGATCCGTTAATATCTCCCTCGGGATACCTACCCGGCGAAGATTTGTAATAGTTCGTTAGCAATGACCGGTGCCGTGGTGGACCTTAGTGGCACCGCTTCGGGATAGCGTGTGGCATAATCGACCACCACCATGATGTACTTATGACCCGTGCCGCTCTTTTCCAGGGGTCCCACGAGATCTAGGCCTATCCGGTCAAAGGGCGTCCCCACCACGGGCAAGGGTACGAGGGGGGCCTTTGGTACACCTTTTGGCTCTCTGGCATTCTGGGCAGGAGGCACAATAGTCTCGTACTCTGCATGGATGCCCGGCCAAAAGAACCTCTGGGCCACCCTTTGTAGCGTCTTCTCTCTGCCTAGGTGTCCGCCCACGGCACCGAGTGTGCCAGACGGAGCAAGTCCCGACGGAACCGCGGGACCAATAGCTGGCGAGTTCTTCTTTGTCTGGGGTTCGGCACCACCCGATAGAGTAAGTCCCGATGGATCTCAAATCGGGCCCTTGTGGCTGGCGGTGGGGCGGGTCGTCCTCCCTGGTGGACTAGTCGCCTGTTCCCAAGCCCGGCTGAGAGTGGTATCCTCGTTGCTCCTCGAGGAAGTCGGTGTCCACATCTAGCCAGCCCGGCCCTCTGTTGCCGGAGCTCGGTAGGGCCTTGGCTCCTTACCCTCTCCCGGAGCTCCCGAGGGTCCCTCTAGGGGTCCTCTGCCATTGGCTGGCCTAGAAATCCCGGCCGTCTAGCCCGTTCCCAGTTCTCCTGCCTGGCGGCATAGCCCCTTCCCTCAAGAGGCTTGTGAAACCCGGCCAGTCACGCCCTAGGACCACGGGGTACGCCAATTTGGGAGCCACCCCCACTAGACACCGCGCCCGGTGTTGGGCCGCCTCCAGCTGTACCCAGACAGTGGGGTAAGGCTTCACATCCCCATGGATGCACTGTAGCTGGATGGGGCCCGGCAGGGCCGGTGAGCTTGATCAGCCCTCCCGAATAACCGTCTGGCTACACCGAGTCCACTAAGGCCCAGGCAGACGTCCCATCTACCTTCACCGGCAGAACAATTTTCCCGGCTCCCAAGCCCGGGCCCGGTGACCCGCCAACACGTGCCCATAATTGCAATCCATGTACGGGCACTCCCTCCGGACGTGCCCTACCTGACCGCACTCATAGCAGCGGTCCCGTCTCCCTTCGGCGGTGGGGTGGTGGCGGGGGCGGCCCGGCCTTGCGGGGGCCTCCGCCGGCGTCGTGGGATATCGTCCCGGGTGTTGCCCTAGGGCCCCGGGTCACTGGTATTACGGGGCTGGGAAGCCGACGAGGGTCCCCGCCCCTTACGTGGGCCCTGGGCCTGTCCTGGGCTCCGTCTGCTGGGCTCACCCCTGGGGTTGGCCTTCACGTCCCCATCTGCCGCCTGGTAGTCCTCCATCAGGGAAACGCGTCCGCGCGGGTCTTGGGGCGGTGGCGCTGTACCCATTCCTTCCCGCCCGGGGGCAGGGCTGGAAGGAACGGGTCTCAGGCTACCATCTCAGCCACCTGAGCGCCCGTCCGCCCTTCCGGTTCCAGCCACCGCCAACAGAGGTCCCGGATTCGCTGGGCCACGGCCCGCGGCCGAGCCCCGGCGTATCGTTCCCGGCGGAGTCGCTGGCGGTAGGTCTCAGGGCTGACGCCAACCGTCTAAGATGGCGGCCTTAACCTTCGGGTAGTCCAGTGCATCCTGGGAGCCCAAGTTCGCACGCCGCTGGGCTGGGCCCAGGTAGGGTGCCAGTATCGTGGCCCAATGAGCGAGGGCCACTGCATGGCGGTCGCGACTTTCAAAGGTCACAAGGAAGGCCTCGGATCATCCCGCCCCATCTTAGTTAGGCGACGGGTAATTTCCGAGGCCCTCGTCGGGGTTGCCCTCGATGGCCCCGAGAGGCGTACCCGGTGCCGGTCCGATTAGCGCCGCCATCTGTTGAACCAGCCGCTCCTGGTTCGTCTGTTGCTGGGCCGTCAATTCCCGGACCAACTGCTGCTGCTGTTCCTGTTGCTGGACGGCTTGTGCCTGCTGTTGGGCCGCCAGCTGCTGGAGCAGCTGCGCACTGCTGCTGCAGTTGTGCCATCTGCTGCTGCTGATTCTCCAGCAGCCACTGCAGAAGTTTCTCAGGGTCCATCTTGGGCCCTGTGGCCTTATCTCAGGCCCGTTCAAGTCCCTGGTCAGGTGCCAATTGTGATGGGCCAGGTGCCCCAGCGCCCCCTCGCGGCAGGGGCGGGCTGGGGCCTAGCACTGCACCACTCGCTTGTCTTCCGGCCTGCCTCTGGTAGCCGTATCACGGCCTAGTGGCCAGAGTCTATGGACACCTCCGGGTAGAGTAGCACGCCCTAGTGGCCGGAGTCCGTAACCGCCCCTCTCAGGGCGGGGTAGCGCCTAGCGGCCGAGTCAAGCGCCTTCGGGCGAGTAGCACGGCCCAGCGGCCGGAGTTCATACACACCCCTTCGGGTGGGGTAGCGGCCAGCGGCCGGGTGGGGTAGCGCCCAGCGGCCGAGTTCATACACACCTTCGGGGTGGGGAGCGCCCAGCGGCCGGAGTCCATAAGCGCCTTCGGGCGGGGGTAGCGCCCAGCGCCGGAGTCATAGCGCCCGGGGCGGGTAGTCTTGACCTAGCGGCCGGAGTCTATAAGCGGGCGGGGTAGAGCGGCCGGAGTCCATAAGCGCCTTCGGGCGGGGCAGCGCCCAGCGGCCGAGTCCATGCGCCCGGGGCGGGGCAGCGCCTAGCGGCCGGGGTCCATAAACCCCCTCTTTGGGGCGGGTAGTGTGGCCTGGCGGCCGGAGTCCATAAGCGCTTCGGGCGGGGTAGCGCGGCCTAGAGGCCGGAGTCCATAAACCCCCCCCCTCAGGGTGGGGTATCACGGGGTGGGGTAGGGGGACTCGGGCCCGCCCTCTCCTCCGAGTCCCGACCCAGGGCCCTGATTGTGGCAAGCTCTCCTTGCCACCCGCTGGCGGGATCCGCCCGCAACACGCCGAGCGGTACTGCAGCTTTAAGGCTGTCAGTTTCTAAAGTCCCCTGGGTCACTTCCTACCCGTCTAGTCGGACGTTGGCGTTGTGGGAGCGGTTCCCCGCAGGTCCCCTCCGCCGGCGCCCTCTCCGGGTCTCACGGCCTCTGCCCGGCTGACGTCCCGGTCCAGGCTCCCTGGCTCTCCTCCCGCAGGAGCTGACGGTCTGCGTCCTTCTCCCCCGGTGGTCAGCCCAGACTGAGCAGACCTGCAGGCTTTTATACTGGTCTGCCAGTTGGAGCATGCCCAGCAGAACTTCCTGGGCGTGGCTTCCTCTGCTAGTAGAGAAGGGTTAACCCCTGCTGTACCAGTGCGGGGCTGCCCTGCCCCGTCACAGCCAACCTGAAACTCCAAACAGCCATAAACTATGAGATCCTATGGATTTTAATCTGAATTTTGACTTGTGCCCTTTTGTAATTTTCATTAAGATGTTTATTATTAGCAAAACAAGTCACCAAGCAACATACAGAAAAATAAACATTAGAATTGCCTCTTTCCTCCCTACTTTTTCTTTCCCATGGCAACTGATATACAGTACCACATGTGCTACTCAGCCGTATTGCCAATTGTGTTTATTATTAGGCCTTTTTTCATATTCTACATTGTAACTCAGGGCTTGCTTGTCTATGATTGATCCTGTGTTCTGGTAGGACTGAAAAAAATAAAACAGTTTGAGAAAGCACGTACAACACAAATGAGGTGAAAAATGTAAGTAGTCAAGAGGCTAGATAGTCAAGGTCAATTTTAAAGAAGTTTGCATTAAAGTAACTCCTTGACTGAGGTTATATAAGTTCTACATTTAATAGCGCATTTTCTTTTTGTTGCCATTAAGAGGCTTATCCAGTGGGAGTCTTTCCACTGACTTCAATGAGCTTTGCATAAGGCCAAAAGCTTGAGAAGTGCTATGGGATCCTTTTGGAAGATAACTTGCATATAGAACCTATTATTATTTCCCAAACACAAATGTTATGGATTTTGTACTGTGAAGAGCTCTTAGAGAAGTGCTGAAGCCGTTCAAGAATCCAATGAAATATGTAAGGGTTGTTACGTGCATTCATATTTTTCCTAAACAATTGTCAGGAAATATAATCACTATTTTATGAAAGCATCATAGCTCAAAACAGGGAATTACAGCCACATATGGGGAAAAAAATATTAGTTTGAAAAAAATTAGTCACTGTCAGCTAGATTTCTGGTGCCTCAGACAAGTAAAGTTCTTGGGCCCAGTTCTGCCGTGAATTATCCAAATACAACACCCATTGACTTCAAGGACAGGACTGCGCCACATATTTAAGGACATTCTCAGTTATTGTTATGCACATCCATTTCAGTGGGAGTTGAGACCTCTCAGGATTGAGTCCAGTTGCTAGGTAAACTCCCTAAGAAGGCAGGACAATAACCAGGTGAATAAGTCCATGTTAAACCAATACAAGCTACTGTATTTAACCTTGAACCAGTATCCACTCCCTGAGTTAAGTGGAATCAGATGGCTAGAAGTCCCACTTCTGGAAGCTCATCACAAGATTCCTACCTTCACATTGTTATTTGGCAACAGAATTTGCTTTTCTCTCTTTGATTTTAAACTAGGCACATCAACACATCTTTTCCAGCAGCAAGCTTCAAGGCGTGCTACACTGCTTCAGGCAACAGTGCAACTTTTATCCCTATACTTGGGCTCTTAAAATTAGTGAATTACTGTGTTGTGTATTCCTAGTTGTCAGATAAATGATTAATACTCTAATGCTCTAAGTCACCTCTAAGGCCAGCTTGATGGCTTGTGTTGGTTGAAGCCCATGGGAGCGGTTGGATTCTCAGAACTTTTGAATATGTTGTCACTTATTTTGGTGCCTAAATATGGATTTACAAACCTAACTGTAGGCTCCTGTTTTTAAAAATCTTGGCTAAAGCTAAACAGAATAATTCCCTAGCTTGAGATTCAACCCAGTTCTGTTATCCTGAAGTTGGGGCCTGACCTCCCCAACACACTGGGGCTTGAATTCTTCTCCTCCCAATCTGAATCTAAAGCTGCCATTTTTCCATCTCTTCCTTCCAAGCAAAGGAAGGGGGACACAGAGCTGAAGTTTACCCATTAAACAAGGGGTTCCAGCTGGTGCACACTGTCACACATAACTGTGCAATGCTGTATTTGGTGGTGTGGAGTGGAGATTTCATTCTGGACCCAGTGGTGTTTAGCTCAGATCCCAAGCATAAGACTTACTTATCCTCATTGCATTTTTTTTTTTAAATAGTGTGTTCGCAATTTCCCTTTGAATTATTTTGGACTAACAGCCCCATCATCTCCAGGTGCGGACACCATCCTCTCTGATACTGACAGAGCAGAAGGACCCTCTGATGAGTCAGAGGGATTCTGGGTGTGAGTGAAGTCTGATTTTCCTCTCTCTTGTTAAGGAGTGCCCGGGTGTGTTTGTCAATAAAGTTTTTGATACGGTCTCCCACAGTATTCTTGCCAGCAAGTTAAAGAAGTATAGGCTGGATGAATGGACTACAAGGTTAATAGAAAGCTAGCTAGATCGTCGGGTCAACGGGTAGTTATCAATGGCTTGACGTCTAGTTGGCAGCCGGTATCAAGCGGAGTGCCCCAAGGGTCGGTCCTGGGGCTGGTTTTGTTCAACATCTTCATTAATGATCTGGATGATGGGATTGATTGCACCCTCAGCAAGTTTGCAGATGACACTAAGATGGGGGGAGAGGTAGATATGCTGGAGGGTAGGGATAGGGTCCAGAGTGACCTAGAAAAAATGGAGGATTGGGCCAAAAGAAATCTGATGAGGTTCAACAAGGACAAGTGCAGAGTCCTGCACTTAGGAAGGAAGAATCCCATGCACCACTTCAGGCTGCGGACCGACTGTCTAAGCAGCAGTTCTGCAGAAAAGGACCTGGGAATTACAGTGGATAAGAAGCTGGATATGAGTCAGCAGTGTGCCCTTGTTGCCAAGAGGGCCAACGGCATATTGGGCTATATTAATAAGAGCATTGCCAGCAGATCAAGGGAAGTGATTATTTCTCTCTATTCAGCACTGGTGAGGCCACACCTGGAGTACTGCATCCAGTTTTGGTCCCCTCACTACAGAAGGAATGTTGACAAATTGGAGAGAGTCCAGCAGAGGGCAACAAAAATGATTAGGGAGCTGGGGCACATGACATACAAGGAGAGAGTGAGGGAACTGGGGTTATTTAGTCTGAAGAAGAGAAGAGTGAGGGGGGATTTGATAGCAGCCTTCAACTACCTGAAGTGGGGGGTTCCAAAGAGGATGGAGTTAGGCTGTTCTCAGTGGTGGCAGATGACAGAACAAGGAGCAGTGGTCTCAAGTTGCAGTGGGGGAGGTCTAGGTTGGATATTAGGAAACACTATTTCACTAGGAGGATGGTGAAGCACTGGAATGGGCTACCCAGGGAGGTGGTGGAATCTCCATCCTTGGAGGTTTTTAAGGCCCAGCTTGACATAGCCCTGCCTGGGATGATTTAGGCTACGTCTATACTACCCGCCCAGGTTGGCGGGTAGCGTTCGACTTCTCAGAGTTCGATATATCGCGTCTCATCTAGATGCGATATATCGAACTCCGAATGCTCTCCCGTCGACTCCGGAACTCCACCACCGCAAACGGCGGTGGCGGAGTCGACGGGGGAGCCGCGGACTTCGATCCCGCGGCGTCTGGATGGGTGAGTAGTTCGAACTAAGGTAGTTCGAGTTTAGCTACGCTATTCGCGTAGCTGAACTTGCGTACCTTAGTTCGACACCCCCTCCCCCCCCCAGTGTAGACCAGGCCTTAGTTGGTGTTGGTCCTGCTTTGAGCAGGGGGTTAGACTAGATGACCTCCTAAGGTCTCTTCCAACCCTAATATTCTGTGCCTGTTTCTGAGTGAGATCTACCCCACCCAATTCTGTGACTGGTTGGCCCCTACTTGCAAAATGGTAATATTAATTTGCAACATCCTTTAAATGTATGATCCTGCTATGTATAGAAGTTGTGTTGATTATAATAGGTACAATAATGTGGAGCAGCACTGCATTAACGGCTCTTACACATATGTATACAGGTTCTCTGTCTCTCACTAGAATTACATTTTAACTGTTATAGTCTCCATATTAGATATAGAAATATTCCATGTAGTCTGTGTCTTTTATTCCAATGCATCGGCTTAATGTACGATGAGTAGGAGTTAATAGTATTTCTTATGTATTATAATGTATTCTTTTTCATTCTACTGATTTCAATATAACTGATTATTCTTCTTTAAATAAATAAATTTATAAATAAATATAGTCAATCCTTTGAGCAGAAGTCTGTATCCATGTCCTTTCAAGGGGGCTTGCTCTGGGGAGCCCTCTGCGGGTCAGAGACAAGCTCCCTGGTAATACTCTGGCAATTCCTCTGGGGCGGACCACTACCTTATTACCCCTTTTGATAAAACAGATTGCATAGTCTTAAGCAAACCATTCTTGGAATGTCTGAGGTCTAAATCTTGGGGTAACAGTAACCACGTTCATAGCTCCCAGGAGACAGCAAAACAGCAGGTGCTGCTCTAAGGTCAAACTTGCTCAGATAGGCACAGAGAGTTTCAGGGGGATTGCAAGCCGGAACACATGGTCTCGGGGAGAGGGCCACACGTCCCCACTCATACAGAAGTGACAGCTGGAGGCCTGGGAGCTAGAGAGGCACCTATGAGCAGAATATGGACTGGGCAAAAATACAGTTAATCCCAGAACTGTGACAAGCCCCAAGGAACGTGTGGGAGTAGACGGTCCATTATGACAGTGAGGAAAACCTGTTAGATTAATTCAGCTAACAAATCAATAAATGTTTCCATCCAGTTAAACATAAACACCTGCATGTTTTCATTTAGCTATGCAGTGTGTCCATGTTAACAAAAGCACTCCGACTAGGAAGACTCATTTTAAGTTGATGGACATTTAGAATGAGAAAGTTAGCTCATGAAATCAACTAAGACAATGATACATATAACAAAGCATGCTACGTCTGCCAGTAATTTTGTATACCACTGTGTATTTCTATTCAAGAGGATTCGAAGATGGGCTGAATAGCATGTACTGCCTATGTTAACAAAAATTCAATCTCTTCCCCAGTTTTGCTAAGAGTATGAATGAATTAGTTTGCACATTAATCTGCCCAGACTTAAAGCTTCCCATCCATTAAATAATAATTAGCAACTCAAAAAGTATATTGACTAGCTGTCAAGAGGCTTATTTGGCAACTTTGATTCATGATTTGTCTGGCATTAATGGCCAGATTATTACAGGTCAAACATTTTTCTACAGTTAAAGCAGCTACACTGGCTTCTTTATCCTTATATACATTGTTTTTTATTAATTAACAGAATACTGTACATTTACATGGCATTTTACAAGTATGGGGTCATATTGAATGTCAATGTGTATGGTGGGTTTGACATACTGTACCCCATGTTACCCCTTGTACCCACATATTCACCACTACTATATTATATGTTTTGTACAAAATATGTCTTGTGAGGTATCATTTGAAGAGTCTTGATTTGGTGAACCTCATTATCTTGTTGAAATGTGTGTATGAAAGTATATAGCAAAAATCTCATAACTTCATACGTTTGTCACTGAAACATATTGTGACTCTAGGAAATGCCCACAGATGAGCTCCTCAGAGAGGACAAAGGAACTGTACACACAGAGGCCTTACATGCCAAACCTCACATAGAAAAAAGGTGCAAGCAAAAATTTGCAATTCATAATAAAGGACAGTCAGCAGCTCACTTACGGCATGGAGGGTGCCTAATCCCATGACCTAGCACGGATTTTTCCAGCACCTGGAGAAAAGTTTAAATGGACATTGACATCACCACAGGGCCTGTCTCACCCCTATTCCCCCAGCCCCACCCCCAATATCTGCACAAGGAAGCAAGATGGCCTGGAAAACAAAGATCTCCATTAGGACTTTGGGAGGGGCTGGGCCTAACTGGAAGGCAATCCAGTTAACGTGAACTGCTGTTGTGTGAAAGAAATCCTCTTGTTTTTAGAATTATTAGCCTGGTAAGTTAGGATTTAGATTGTAGTTTTGCTATTTTGTTTCCTTTTGTAACCGTAACCAATTCTAACCTTCTATGCCAATACCACTTAGATTTTAAGTGATTATCTTTCTCCAGTAATAAACTTATTTTGATGTTTAATATAAACCAGTGAGTTTTTCGAAAGTGCTTGGGGGAATCTGCTCAGATGACAGAGGCTGGGGCATGTCCAGTACCCTTTGAAGGAGTGGTGAATTCATTAATGACCTTGCATTGATCAAGAAGGTCTTGAGCAGTGTAAGACACACATTTCTGGGGTGCAAGGCTCTGGCTGGGGGAATTTGCTGGGGTTTCCCTATATAGAATCATAGAATCATAGAATTCAAGATCAGAAGGGACCATTATGATCATCTAGTCTGACCTCCTGCAAGATGCAGGCCACATAAGCCGATCCACCCACTCCTTAGCAAGTGAACCCTGCCCCATGCTTCGGAGGAAGGCGAAAAACCTCCAGGGCCATAGCCAATCTTCCCTGGAGGAAAATTCCTTCCCGACCCCAAATATGGCGGTCAGCTAAACCCCGAGCATGCGGGCAAGACTCTCCAGCCAAACCCTCTGGAAAAGGTTATATCATACCAGGCACATAATTGACCTATTGACTAAGCCCGTTATCCTATCATACCATCCCCTCCATAAACTTATCTAGCTTAATCTTAAAGTCATGGAGGTCCTTCGCCCCCACTGTTTCCCTCGGTAGACTGTTCCAGTATTGCACTCCCCTGATGGTTAGAAACCTTCGTCTAATTTCATGCCTGAATTTCCTGACTGACAGTTTATATCCGTTCGTCTCGTGTCCACATTAGCACTGAGCTGAAATAATTCTTCTCCTTCCTGGTATTTATCCCTCTGATATATTTAAAGAGTGTAATCATATCTCCTCTCATCCTTCTTTTGGTTAAGGAAAACAAACCGAGCTCCTCAAGTCTCCTTTCATACGAAAGGCCTTCCATTCCTCGGATCATTCTAGTGGCCCTTCTTTGTACCTGTTCTAGTTTGAATTCATCCTTCTTAAACATGGGAGACCAAAACTGCACACAATACTCCAAATGAGGTCTCACCAGCGCCTTATATAACGGGACTAGCACCTCCTTATCCCTACTAGAAATACCTCGCCTAATGCAACCCAAGACCGCATTAGCTTTTAACGCCACATCACATTGCCTACTCATAGTCATCTTGCGATCAACCAGGACTCCTAGGTCCTTCTCCTCCTCCGTTACTTCCAACTGGTGCGTCCCCAGCTTATAACTAAAGTTCTTGTTAGACATCCCTAAATGCATAACCTTACACTTCTCACTATTGAATTTCATCCTGTTACTAATACTCCAGTTTACAAGGTCATCTAAATCTCCCTGGAGAATATCCCGATCCTCTTCCGAATTGACAATACCCCCCAACTTGGTGTCATCCGCAAACTTTATCAGCCCACTCCTACTCTTGGTTCCCAGGTCAGCAATAAATAGATTGAATAAAATCGGACCCAAAACCGAGCCTTGAGGAACTCCACTGGTAACCCCCCTCCAACCGGACAGTTCCCCCTTCAATACTACCCTCTGCAGTCTCCCCTTTAACCAGCTCCTTATCCACCTCTGGATTTTCACTTCGATCCCCATCTTTTCCAATTTAACCAGTAATTCTTCATGCGGTACCGTATCAAACGCCTTACTGAAATCCAGATATATGAGATCCACCGCATTTCCCTTGTCTAAAAAATCTGTTACTCTCTCAAAGAAGGAGATCAAGTTGGTTTGGCACGATCTACCTTTCGTAAATCCATGCTGTAATCTATCCCAGTTGCCATCGGCCTCATGCTCCGGAACCACTCTCTCAAGATTTTTTTCCATGACTTTGCATACTACAGATGTTAGACTAACAGGCCTATAATTCCCCGGGTCACTTTTTTTCCCCTTCTTGAATATAGGAACTACATTAGCTAATCTCCAGTCAGTCGGTACAATCCCCGAATTTAGGGATTTATTAAAGATTATCGCTAACGGGCTAGCAATATCCCTCGCCAATTCCCTTAATATTCTAGGATGAAGATTATCCGGGCCCCCCGATTTACTTCCGTTAAGCTGTTCCAGTTTGGCTTCTACCTCAGCTACCGTAATGTCTACCCCCATATCTTCATTCCCATCGGTCCCTCTATCACTATTCCTTAGCCCTTCATTAGCCTCATTAAAGACCGAGGCAAAGTATTCGTTCAGATATTGTGCCATTCCAAGATTATCCCTAATCTCCACTCCATTTAAAGTTTTAAGCGGTCCCACTTCTTCTTTCTTGGTTTTCTTCCTATTTATATGGCTAAAAAACCGTTTGCTATTGGTTTTAATCCCTTCGCTAGATCCATCTCCACTCGTCGCTTTGCCTTTCTCACAGCTTCCCTGCACCCTCTGACCTCAATAAGGTAGGTTTCCTTGCTGATCCCTCCCATTTTCCACTCCTGGTACGCTTTCTGCTTTTTCTTAATGACCCCTCTAAGACGCTTGCTCATCCAGCTCGGTCTAAAACTGCTACCTACGAGCCGTTTCCCCCTTCTCGGGATACATGCCTCTGACAACTCCTGCAACTTCAACTTGAAGTAACCCCAGGCGTCATCTGCCCTTAGATCCCTAAATATGTTAGCCCAGTCCACTTCCCTAACTAGTCGCCTTAATTTAGTAAAATTAGCCCTTTTGAAATCATACACCCTAGTCTCAGATGCACTATTGATTATCCTCCCATTTATTTGGAAACGAATTAGCTCATGATCACTCGAGCCAAGGTTGTCCCCTACAACAATGTCCTCAACAAGGTCCTCGTTACTCACCAAAATCAAATCTAAAATGGCATCCCCCCTCGTCGGTTCAGCAACCACTTGATGAAGGAATTCATTAGCTATCACGTCTAGGAAAAGCTGAGCCCTATTATTATTACTAGCATTTGTTTCCCAATCTATATCCGGGAAGTTAAAGTCCCCCATGATCAAGCAGTTCCTATTAGTGTTTACCTCCTTAAAAACATTAAAGAGCTCTCTATCCATCTCTAAGCTAGATCCCGGCGGTCTATAGCACACCCCAATCACTATCCTGGATGAGGCTCTGGTAGTTTTCTTCCCCAATGTGACCATTGCCCAAACAGACTCTGTATTGTCCATTGCAGCGCTAGTTATCTCATTACATTTTACCTCATTATTGATATACAGTGCTACTCCCCCACCTTTACCTTTGCATCGGTCTTTCCTAAACAGCACATACCCTTCCATACCTGTACTCCAGTCATGGCTACCGTTCCACCATGTTTCTGTTATTCCTACAATATCCGGTTTCAATTCCCGGACCAGGAGCTCCAGTTCCTCCATTTTGTTACCTAAGCTTCTTGCATTGATCAAGAAGGTCTTGAGCAGTGTAAGACACACATTTCTGGGGTGCAAGGCTCTGGCTGGGGGAATTTGCTGGGGTTTCCCTATATGTAGTAGTTGATGTGTGGCTTGGGAGGGTATTCGTGCAATTTAGCTGGGTCTGCCTCTGCACACGGATGGCTGAGGGAACAGAGCCTGGCGGGGTTTGCTGTTCACTAGCAGAGCAGTGTAGGTGACAGCCTGGGCAGGAGAGTTAAAGGGGGTACGTGAGTTTCACAGGCCAGATTGCACTGCAGGGCATGTCACAGTGGGTAGAAATACAGGTCAGTAAGTGGGTTTAATGGTGTCTTAATTGATTTAATTTATACTGATGTAAGAAGAGTCAGGATGGGCTCTGCCCTGACATCTGGTGGTGAATTGTGGGGCATGTGGAAGGGAATTTCAGGTATTTGCATTGGCACACCCACCCCACCTGGTGTAGCTCGTGGCAGCCTGGGATGGTTGTTTTGACAGCTCTGGGATCTCCAGTTTCTTTGTTGTTGGGGCGGGAGGAGTGGAGTGTTGTCGCCCTGGTTGTGTGGATGAGGAACTGTGGGACTGCTTTGTGACAGAGCTGTCTCACCATCAGGTGGGTGGCGCTTGCTAGACAAGGGACATGGGTGCCAAAACCCAGTGAATTGAGAGAGGTTGGGGACTGGTGTGTACACCTGATGGGATGGGCCCCTTTTGAGGGCCTGGAACACCAATTGTACATCCTCCTCTCTCCACTGTTGAAGAGCAGAGCTAATTTTGAATCCATTAGGAGTCCATCTAGAGGCTGCTGAGCTAAATTCATGTTGGGCCAATGGTGCACCAGCACCTGGGCTCCCCTACTACAAGCTGAAATCACTAAAAGAGCTAAGCTTACTGAGCTGAGATCACTGAGTGCTGTGTTAACTAGTCGGGGAGCCTGATGATCTATCGCTAAGCAGCTGGCAGAGCGGAGCAGTTTGCAGCACGTTGGAGCAGCCCATGGAACAGTGAGTGGAGCAGTTTGCGGGAGCAGCTCATGGGGGCGGCTGGAGGAGCGGCACAGTTGGTGGAGTGGAGCTGGTCGTGGTGAAGGCTGCAGCAGAACTCCATGGAGAGGCGGAGCAGTTGGCCCCTGCCCCCCTCCACCCCCATTTCCACCCAGGCTGGGGTGGGAGGGGGAGAAACTCTGCAGATAAACTTTTGAACTCTGGGGTGGCACTGACCAGAAACAGAGACTTTTGGGTTGTTGGACTCTGGGGTGATTGGACTTAAGACCCTAAGGGGGAAAGGCCATTTAGAGGGGAGGGATAGCTCAGTGGTTTGAGCATTGGCCTGCTAAACCCAGGGTTGTGAGTTCAATCCTTGAGGGGGCCACTTAGGGATTAGGCCAAAAATTGGTCCTGCTAGTGAAGGCAGGGGGCTGGACTTGATGACCTTTCAAGGTCCCTTCCAGTTCTAGGAGATTGGTATATCTCCTTTTATTACTTGGAGGTGGGTTTTTTGCTTATGGTTTGTGTTATAATTCTGTTTGTGGTGTTTCTCCAATGTGATGCCGCATTGTTTCCCTCCTTTATTAAAAGGATTTTGCTACACTCGGACTCCGTGCTTGCGAGTGGGGAAGTATTGCCTCCTAGAGGTGCCCCGGGGTGTGGTATGTAATTGTCCTAGCACCTGTTTCAGAACTTGGCTGAGGGAAAGGGGAAGGAAAGCATTTGACTTGCTCAATAGGAAAAATGTTATCAGCCAGATGTTACTACAAAAAGTGCCACTAAAACAAAACTTTAACACATAGAAAATGTCCACTATTAAACTTATACATTGAGGAATGGTGCTCCTCATGTACCAATATTAACTAACTGTTGTCCTATCTAACAATGTGTTAGGTGGCAATTTTATAGTGCACATAAAATGGATCTAAGGGTTTCACTGCAGATTTTAAAAATGCTTAGTAATTTGGAAGGCTCCATCTAAAACGGATAAAGAACAATAAAGTGTTAACCTTGGGCAAAAATCGCATTTCCAGAGTGTAACAGATAAAAAACTTGGAACAGAGTAAATGCCTAGAAGAAAAATGCTAGGATCTATCAGAAACATGCTGTTATCCACAGCAGCAAGAACAACTTAAGTCAGGAAAGACTCCTACCTCTTTCTAGTTGGCTAAGAAGAACCTCAATCTGTTCAAGTAACCTCACTCTGGGGTCACATGTCATTCGGCCACAGTGATCCTTGGCTAACCTGAAAGCAGGAAGAACCACCTCCAGATCCTTCTGCCTCCCCTACCTTTGACTGGAAAAGGGAATAACTTAGGGTATATGTCTACACTATCAATTTTCTGCACCACAAGTTATATCTTTTTATTAAAAC
Source organism: Mauremys reevesii (assembly GCF_016161935.1). Lineage (NCBI taxonomy): Eukaryota > Metazoa > Chordata > Testudines > Geoemydidae > Mauremys > Mauremys reevesii. The sequence continues at coordinate 247,623,259 of NC_052623.1, forward strand.
ACTGGAATTAAACCGCTGTTCCATGTCCACACTGTGCTCCTTGTGATGCTTGAGCTCATCCACATTAGCAGGACTTGCAATGGCAAAGACAGCAGTGCATTGTGGTAGCTATCCCATGGTGCAACTGGCCACAGGGTGCTTTGGGAAGGGTTTACAATGCCTCATGGGGCAGGATTGTTCCATGGGCATCCTACTACATTGCCAGCTGCTTTTCAACTGAAGGGGGGGGGGAGTGTGCGACAGGGAGAGTGTGTGTGTGTTATGGAGGAGGGAAGACAGTGTGTTTGGGGGGACCAAAGGAGTGTCAGCTTGCTGTCTTGTAAATTCAGACAGCGGCAGAAAGCAGCCAGTCCTAGAAAAGGGGAAACCCTGACATCAACCCCCATCTCCCTCCCTGGGCTCTCTGCACAGCAATCACTCTCTCTCTCACACACACACACACACCTCTGCCTCTGTGTTCAACAGCATGAGCATTCCACATTAATGGTTTGCTTTGTGTCCCAGAGCAGATCAGCACAGCACACAACGGCTGTCAGAAATGGTGCTTTGAAAGGGGAGAGGCATATGTCTCCAGGGCAGCCAAGTTCAGAACAGTGAGCAGAGTGGTCACTTGAGGCAGTATGGGACAGCTCCGGAGGCCAATTACAGTGCAGAAAGCAATCAAGTGGCTACACTGGCAATAGAGCCCTGGAACGGCTGTGCAAATAGCCTTACAACTCTCATCGAGGTGGGTTTTTTGCAGTGCTGCAGCTGAGGAGTTTCTGCGCACAAAGTGGCTTGGCAGTGTGTACACGTTTGCAGTTTGAGCACAAAAATCTCCTTTACTGCGCAGAAACTTGCTAGTGTAGACAAGCCCTTACTCTTGGCCACGTCCCTGTGGGAGAAAAGGAGATGTCCTGGGCCCTTCTCCTTTTGTCTTCCTTCCTCAGCTTTAGTCGTCTTCTGTACGAATAGCCAGTGGTAATTTATCCTTACACCATTTAAAAGGCCAGAGTATTTGTGGGCCTATTTCTGACTGAGCTTGAGAATGTAGTGAAACCAGCTCATTCATTCACATTTGATGCGGATTCCCCCAAAATTGGGATTTTGGAAGATTTGGCTCTTCCCTTGTTTCAGCCATCACCTGACTGTGATCCCACAACCTCTCTTTAGTTTTACCAGATGTTAATTTTACAACATAACATGATGTGGAAAGAATTTACTTTCCAGCTGCTGCTAAGTGCTCATTTATTATACAAACCCATAGACTGCAGGGCGAAGGGTGAGAGAGCAACAGTATCACCAGGTATCATACCCTAGCTAATGAGAATGAGGGAATATGCTAGTTATGGAAAAACATATATATTAAATAGGAACAACTGGATCTTCTTCATAGAACACGTGGACCGACTGAACTCCTAGAAACCAAAGAAACTTGGCGCTCTCTCTCCAGCTAACTGTACCTTTACACAAAAGTACAGCACACTCAGACAACCCATCCAGGTCCAAGGTTGTGAAGACACAAATAGCAACCTGGGTAGTGTATTATCCGACACCCTCGGCCTCTTCTTAATTTTTCTGTTTCTTATTCATTTTTCAATCCTCTGTATTTTCAAAATTGGAATTTAAGAAAACTGCACATCTGCCCTCCTCCCCAAGAGCACAAAAACCCCTTTCAGTCATCCTCTTGGATGGTGCTAAGCTACCACATGTCTCTCCACAAGTTATCCATGTTCCACCCTAACTTGGCATCATCCTCACTAATAGATTTACAACAGAGACAACAAATCACTAAGCTGAAGCTCATGGAAAGAGTTCAGTATAAAGGTGGGAAACCCACATCATTTTAAATTTCCCACATAAGTTTTGCATGACCCCCACCCCCAATTTTGGCTCTTTATCACACACTGAGTTCCACATCTGGATGCTGGCTGATTGAGAGGGCTGACTGTAGTGTAGGCTGCACTTCCCCATATTCCACAGGGCTTAGGTTTATCGTGTCAATGCTGCTGCTCCCTCTAGGATATTATCGGGCCCATCCTCCTCCTATTTTAAGGTTAGGAAAGGTCCAGATATTTTCTCTCCTCCTGCCACCCTCCTGTGCACCAACACCACGCCTCATAAATGGGAGAATTAAGTAAAAAATGCCATGAGCAGAAACTCACTGCATTCCAAAGCCCCTAAGGAGGACAACCTGTGCAGAGAAAGCAGGCAGCTTAACTGTACAGTAGCAAATCCTGTGAAGAGACTCAGGGACAATGAGCACACTAGTTTGCAGAGAACATATTACACCAAATACCAACTCTCTTATTGACATATATTGCTAAAGGTTAATCTAAAAACAATTTTAGGATTATTTTTTCTGGCTGCCTACTAATATGTTCTTTAGCAGGTTCTCTTTCTATCCGCATTAAATTGTCTTGCCTATAAAGACATTTGTTTAGCAAAACTAATTTAGTTGTAGCAAGAGACACCACTGCACTGGCCATTTGATGCAATCAAATAGTTGTTTGGGTTTTTTTAACTACACCATGATGATGTGAATCAGTTAACATGTTCCCTCTTACAATAAATTTAGCTTACTTGAGTCATTGAAGAAAGTAGTATTGAAGTATTCAGGCACTGAAAAGCACTCAGCAGTCCTTCCTTCCCTCTAAGCAATGTGTATATTTTACTTGATTACATTTACTCTAGTGATTTCTCTTTCACGGTTTCGTTTCATGTCTCCTAAACATGACAGAGTGCAGTGAGCTTCCCCTTTCCCTCATACCAATGGCATGTTTCAGACAACCAAATACCTGTGAGATAAAAAACCTAACTGAAAAAGACTCCAGGCTGCAATTGTCAATGGTGCCTAAATGCAATGGACTTCCAATGGAGATTTAACCTGCAGATTGCGAAGTCACTTTTAGGAATTTTACCCCATATCTCACACTGAAACAGGTCATTTCTACAGTGAATTAATATCTAGCTTCAAGCTAGATAAGCTGTTTTTAAAATAATTTCCTTATCAGGCTGAAATTGATATTTGACTCAAAGAAGTCATATGGACAGTGATATGATTATGAACAGTACCTAAAATTGGGTTCAAACATTAACTAGCGGAAGTTTCAAACCTGAACAAATTACTCCCAGCAGAAACATGCCTGATTTAGTCTAGTTTTTATTTAATAGTAACATTATATGTAAAGTTATGAATTCCCAAACGATGATGTGAGCACATGTCCAAACCCACACATCCCTGACTAGGCAAGAGGTATTAAATAGATCTATTCTAAACAAAGGAATGTGTGTTTTCCTCAATTTACAAGTAAGTAGTAAACAAGGTTCTTGAGACTCTCTGCCCCTCCTGTCCCTTCCTCTCACCTAAAAGGACAAAGGAACCAGTCCTTTGACTTTAGGGCAAAAGACATCTGGGAATTTGGTCAACATTGCTGACAAACTGCAGTGAGGATTTTACCTTGAACTAAGTCTACTTTGCTAAGTTTTAGATACTAGAAAGTGTTTTATATTTATTTCTCTTGTAACCATTTCTGACTTTAATGCTTGCACTCACTTAAAATCTCTTTGTAGCTAAATAAACTTATTTTATTTTTTAATTAAAATGAAGCCAGTGTTGTGTTTGAACTGCACTATTTGGTAACTCCAATTAAAGTAGCAAATTGTTGAATAATTGACCCATTACAGGGGCAATGGAGCTCTAATATCTCAAATGTCCAGGAGAGGGCTGGGCAGTGCAGAACACACATTTGGTGGAAATTTGGGACAGGCAGTGTGTTGGGGCCACCCTGCAACTAGTAACCAAGGCTGGTGGAAGCCGGAGTGTGACTGGAGTGTTGCTGACAGGTTGCTGGAGTCAGAGCTGCAGCTATACACAGACACTCAGGGTGTGACCTGCATGCTGATAGACTGTGAGTGGCCCAGTGGGAACAACAACAGGTGGTAACAACCCCTCACTGGTCTGGATTGCACCATGGAATGTGACACCTGAGTATATTGGAAGTAAGATACTAGCTGAAGGTGTAAAGAGAACTTCTAACATGTAGTTTCCCTGTACATTTATTCCAATACATACTACAAAAATGAGATGGCTGCTAAGTGTTTTAGTACGTTTTAGGTATAATAAAAAACCCCACTACATATAAAGATATAATTTTCACTTTTGCATACTTCATGGTAAATTTCAAAAGGTCATCTGTATGAGATGGGGTAGCAAATCTGGCGGGTGGATTGGGAAAACATTTTTGGAGGCCTGTATAGGTAGGTCACATCACAAGAAACAAAGTGACCTAAGATAGCATTGCTACAAACACACCCAAATAAAAAGCCTCTACAGTTTTATAAGTAGTCATGAAGGCTTTCTAGGGCTGGAAGAAGAGAGCATTCTCCATCGGGAAGCTGTGAATATCCTTTTTCAAGTGATCTTCTCATCATACAGAGGTCAGAATACCCAGTTTAAAAATACTCTTTAAAAAAAAAAAATCTAGACCCTGTATTTCAATCAGCCAAAAGATCTAAAACCACAGTAGCCTGCAGACACATCATAAGCTCACAGTAGAATGCACAGGAATTGGGTAGTATCCCTTTAAATAGTTTGGGAGCCTGCAGGGGGCCTTCCTGCTCATTCAGACTTGGAAGGATTAGATTTTTATTAGTGTCAGTAACTATCAATTTCAACACACACACACACAGAAACCAACAAAAAATATTTCCATTGATAATCAAAATTTACAGATAGAAAAAAGCTACTTGAAAACTTATTGAAGCTTGTTTTGAAGATATTTACTTTGTATCCTTTGACATGTCTTGCTGACAAATTGTGTTTTAACAGTATAAAGCTTTACCTTTGAATCTCAACATCTGCCATTACATAACTGTCTGACCTCCCTCCTTGTCTGACCCCCACAATAATTTCCACAAGTGTGAAAAATTAAGTAAAATCATGTAAAATGTTTAAATCCCATGAGTTTGCATAGCTTAGAATTTAAACAGATAAGTTTTTAAAAATGCATAAAAATAGGTATAACCATCAAAAATTTTACAAAAAATTGAATTCTCCCAAGCCTACTTGTATTGCAGAACTACTAGATCGAAACAGCAAATGTGTACAGTAACTCCTCACTTAAAGTCATCCCGGTTAACATTGTTTCACTGTTATGTTGCTGATCAATTAGGGAACATGCTCATTTAAAGTTGCAGATGTTCTAGTTCACAAGATCCAACAATATCAGCCTTATCACAAATTCCTGCTAGGATCTGTTCAAGGCCATATTAAGAATAGGCTGACAAAACTAAGACCAACAACATGTTGACACTTCTGCTCTGAAGACGCTTCCAGGAAATAGCATTGCAGGCAACACCATCTCATCTCTTCCAATCTGAGCCAAATATTGCAATATTCCTTTAATGCAGCAAAAATACTTATCCCACCTCCACATTTACAAAGTTTTTATCCACTATCCTGCTGTGATCTCAGGGTTATAAAATAGACTTTAAAGCTCTGTTCTGACTAAAGGTAAAAGGAAGATAACATTGAGCTGTGAGTATTTTTCATCTGTAGATCTCAAAACAGTTTGCAGAGGCAGGCAAGTATCACATTTTACAAAAGGAGGGGGAGGGAAGAGACGCAAAGAGGGGAGTAACCTTGGGTAAATCACTTCAGCACTCAGAACTGGGAATAGAACCCCTGTCTCCCAAGTTCCAATCCAAAGCCTCTCCCATGATTATTCTTGTTTACTCTACAGCTTTGCCTCTTGATAAGACTTTTTGTAGGGCTTCTGGCTGATGCATCCTACACAAAACTTCTCTGTATAGTATAGTATAAACTATACTATCTCAGCTTCTCCGTGTCATTGTGACAGAAGTCGGGTTACTTTGAGTTCAGAGATTTTTTACTTAACAAAACCTCAACAGGAAAGTAAATTCCAAGCCTTTGTTTCCTACTTCATCCTAGTTATTATTCCCTGAGTAGCCTAGATGACATGCTTCCACCCACAAGAACCAATTAAGCTATGCCATTCCCCAGCAAGACACACACAACAGTACTCTCTCCTCTTCATTAGCGAGGGTAATAGCCACATCTCAGCCCTTTAAGACTATACATTGGACCTCAAGAATTTTCCCACATGGACAGCAGTACTCATGCTTCACTTCTTGCAGGTTTCTCCAAGAGTTAGGTCATACAACAGCACAGAGTCATTCAGATCAAAGAGCAATTTTGGGTCTTCCAGGAGCTACCCCTCCTCAGAATTGAATATTGCTATTCATAAGCGTGACTGCCCGTCCTAGATTTTATTAGGGCTCAATCATTGTTCTTCATTCACATCTACAAGTACCAGCTTCTCAACATTTAGTCAGACTACAGTAATGACAATGAGTGTCTAGAAATCAGTCTTATTAGACAAATTATACTAAGTACAACAATACACCTGTTAGCAGACACTTAAGACATCAGTATCCCTCTTACAGAAGCCTAAACTCTTACTGAAGGCACCTACCTGCTTTGTTGTTTTTTTCCCTTTGGCTGGGAAGACATGCTGAAATCAGATGAAACTGAAAAACAAGACAAATAGATGTAGGTTCAGATAGCACTTTGAATACAACTACAGTAGACATAAAAATAGCAAAGTAACCCCAATAACCATGTATCCCCTCTAGCTTTTGCCATTATCTATAGCCATGATCTGAGCTAGTTTTAGATCTTCCCATTTCACTTCAGACATGTAGGATAACAACAGTTTCAGGCAATGGTCCCAGGAAAGGCTAACTTACATCTCACTCCTCTGAAAATAAAACATTAAATAAGCAGCACCCTAGAACATTCTCATATATATGACACATGGAAACTATTCAACATATGCTTGTTATAACAACTAAAATATCACAACCCCTTTAATTACAGAATGCAGTAATGCAAGAGATCTGAAAATAAGTTACCTAAAAAAGATGGTTAGGAGCCAATGGAAGATTAGGAGAATAACTGAATACCTTATGTAAAGGAAGGTAAGAGTGGGAGGATGCTAAAGAAGAATCTATTTACCACCAACACTTTTACCACAAAGCTGCCTGTTTAAGCACACCAAATCTGTACTATAAAAGTGACTCCCCCTCTTATCCCTGGTCTACACTATGAGTTTAGATCGAATTTAGCAGTGTTAGATTAATTTAACCCTGCACCCGTCCACACGATGAAGCCATTTTTGTTGACTTAAAGGGCTCTTAAAATCGATTTCTGTACTCCTCATCGAGGGGATTAGCGCTGAAATCGACCTTTCTGGGTCAAATTTGGGGTAGTGTGGATGCAATTCAACAGTATTGTCCTCCGGGAGCTATCCCAGAGTGCTCCATTGTGACTGCTCTGGATAGCACTCTCAACTCAGATGCACTGGCCAGGTAGACAGGAAAAGCCCCAGGAACTTTTGAATTTCATTTCCTGTTTGGCCAGCATGGTGAGCTCAGAGGTGACCATGCAGATCTCATCAGCAGAGGTGACCATGGCGTCCCAGAATCGCAACAGAGCTCCAGGATGGACCAAACGGGAGGTAGTGGATCTGATCGCTATATGGGGAGAGGAATCTATGATATCAGAACTCCATTCCAAAAGATGAAATGCCCAAATATTTGAAAAAATCTCCAGGACAGAGGCTATAACAGGGACCCGCAGCAGTGCCGTGTGAAACTTAAGGAGCTCAGGCAAGCCTACCAAAGAACCAGAGTGGCAAACAGCCACTCCGGGTCACAGCCCCAGACACACCACTTTTATGATGAGCTGCATGCCATTCTAGGGGGTACCTCTACAACTACCCCACCCTGTGCATGGACTCCGTCAATGGATTCTCACACAACAGGGATGTGGATTTTGGGGATGAGGAGGAGAAGGAGGTTGAAGATAGTGCACAGCAAGCAAGCTTTACATGATAGCCAGGAACTGTTTATCAGCCTGGAGCCAGTACCCTCCCAACCCACCCAGGGTGGGCTCCCAGACCTTGAAGGCAGAGAAGGGACATCTGGTGACTGTACCTTTGTAAATATAATACATGGTTTAAAAGCAAGTGTGTTTAATGATTAATTTGACCTGAAGACTTGGGATGCATTTGCAGCCAGTACAGCTACTGGAAAAGTCTGTTAACGTCTATGGGGATGGAGTGGAAATCCACCAGGGATCTCTTCCAAAGCCTTTGCAAAAGGTTTCTGGGGAGGGCAGCCTTATTCTGTCCTCCATGGTAGGACACTTTATCACACCAGGCCAGTAGCACGTAGTCTGGAATCATTGCATAACAAAGCATGGCAGCGTACGGTCCCAGTGTTTGCTGGCATTCAAGCAACATCCGTTCTTTATCTCTCTCTGTTATCCTCAGGACAGTGATCTCTTTCATGGTCACCTGGTTGAAATACAGGAATTTTATTAAAGGGGCATTCAGAGGTGGCTGTTCCTGCTGGGCTGTTTGCCTGTGGCTGAACAGGAATCATCCCTGCTGTTAGCCACGCGGTTGTGGGTGGGGTGAAGCGATCTTCCCAGAGAATTGTGTGTGTGTGGGGGGGGGGTGTTTAGTTGGGTTTGTGCTGCACGTTTACCCAAAAACCACAGCCTGGCCTTTTAAATGGCCAACCAATGGGTGCTTGGTATGGGAAATGAGGGTGCTGCCCACATGTTATGAAGGTTAAAGAAGCCAAAAGACTGTGGCTTACCATATCTGCCTGCAAGCCAAATTCTGTTGCTCGCCGGCCTTGCATGTGTGATCTCACACACCAAACCAGCAGGCCCTCAATATAAGAGGCAAAACGCGACCTTGTAAAGAAAGCACACGTGCTATGTAATGTTAACAGCTTGGTTCACTGTGAAAGAGTCTACCCATTGTTCTCTAAAATGTGTCTTTTTAAATACTATTCTCCCTTTTTTTCCTCCCGCAGCTGCAAATGTTGCAACGCTCCCCCTATCATCTCCATCCCAGGGGCTAGCGAAGATTAGAAGGTGAAAAAAAAACGCACCCGCGATGGAATGTTCTCTGAGCTCATGCAGTCCTCCCACGCTGAAAGAGCCCAGCAGAATGCATGAAGGCAGACAATGTCAGAGTGCAGGAAAGCACAAAATGAATGCAAGGACAGGAGGGACATGCGAGAGGACAGGTGGCGGGAGCATGAGGAGACGTGGTCGGATCAAGATGAGAGGTGGCATCAGCATGATGAGAGGAGGCAGGAAGCAATGCTGAGGCTACTAGAGGATCAAACTGGAGGATCAATGCTGAGGCTACTGGAGGATCAAACTGATATGCTCCGGCGTATGGCTGAGGTGCAGGAAAGGCAGCAGGAGCACAGACCACCACTGCAGTAACCAATGTAACCAATTGTCCTCCTCCCCAAGTTCCATAGCCTCCTCACCCAGATGCCCAAGAATGTGGTGGAGGGGCCTCCAGGCATCCAACCGCTCCACCCCAGAGGACGCCCCAAGCAACAGAAAGCTGGCATTCAATAAGTTTTGAAGTACAGTATGGCCTTGTCCTTCCCTCCTCCCCTAACCCACCCAGTGCTTCCCTCCTCCCCCACCCCTCCCGGGCTACCTTGGCAGTTATCCCCCACCCCCATTGTGCGATGAATGAATAAAGAATGCATGAATTTGAAACAACAATGACTTTATTGCCTCTGCAAGTGGTGATCAAAGGGGGGAGGGAGGGCGGTTGGCTTACAGGGAAGTAGAGTGAACCAAGGGGGCTGGTGTTCATCAAGGAGAAACAAAGAGAACTGTCACACCGTAGCCTGGCCAGTCATGAAACTGGTTTTCAAAGCTTCTCTGATGCGCAGCACGCCCTGCTGTGCTCTTCTAACCGCCCTGGTGTCTGGCTGCGCGTAATCAGCGGCCAGGCGATTTGCCTCAACCACCCACCCTGCTATAAACGTCTCCCCCTTACTCTCACAGAGATTGTGGCGCACACAGCAAGCGGTAATAACAATGGGTATATTGGTTTTGCTGAGGTCTAACCGAGGTGGTAAACTGCGCCAGGGAGCTTTTAAACATCCAAATGCACATTCTACCACCATTCTGCACTTGCTCAGCCTATAGTTGAACAGCTCCTGACTACTGTCCACGGTGCCTGTGTATGGCTTCATGAGCCCTGGCATTAAGGGGTAGGCTGAGTCCCCAAGGATAACTATAGGCATTTCAACATCCCCAACAGTTATTTTCTGGACTGGAAAGTAAGTCCCTTGCTGCAGCCGTTCACACAGACCAGAGGTCCTAAAGATGTGAGCGTCATGTACCTTTCCTGCCCGTCCCACACTGATGTTGGTGAAATGTCCCTTGTGATCCACCAGTGCTTGCAGCACCATTGAAAAGTACCCCTTGCGGTTTATGTACGGGCTGCCTTGGTGCTCCGGTCCCAAGATAGGGATGTGTTCCGTCTATTGCCCCACCACAGTTAGGGAATCCCATTGCAGCAAAGCCATCCACTGTGACCTGCACATTTCCCAGAGTCACTATCCTTGATAGCAGCAGGTCAGTGATCGCATTGGCTACTTGGATCACATCAGCCCCCATGGTAGATTTAGCCACTCCAAATTGATTCTCGACTGACCGGTAGCTATCTGGCGTTGCAAGCTTCCAGAGGGCTATCGCCACTCACTTCTCAACTGTGAGGGCTGCTCTCATCTTGGTATTCTTGTGCTTCAGGGCAGGGGAAAGCAAGTCACAAAGTTCCATGAAAGTGCCCTTATGCATGCGAAAGTTTCGCAGCCACTTGGAATCATCCCAGACCTGCCACACTATGCGGTCCCACCAGACTGTGCTTGTTTCCTGGGCCCAGAATCGGCGTTCCACGGCATGAACCTGCCCCATTAACACCATGATGTCCAAATTGCCAGGGCCCATGATTTGAGAGAAGTCTGTGTCCATGTCCTCATCACTTTTGTCACCGCGCTGCAGTTGCCTCTTCACCTACTTTTGAAGTTTCTGGTGCTGCAAATACTGCAGGATCATGGGTGTGGTGTTTACAGTGCTCATAACTGCCATTGCTCTCAAGGAGAGAGGGGTGACTGGCAACATGGCTTGCAGGGTTGGTTTACAGGGAATTAAAATCAACAAAGGGGGCAGGTTTGCATCAAGGAGAAACACACACAACTGCCACACTGAAGCGGCCAGTCATGAAACCGGTTTTCAAAGCCTCTGTGATGTGCAGCATGCCTTACTGTGCTCTTCTAATTGCAAACAGCCTAGTCAGCAAACAGAGCCAGCAAGTTTTTAAACGTCCAAAGGCACATTCTACCACCATTCTGCACCTGCTCAGCCTATAGTTGTACTGCTCCTTACTACTGTCCAGGCTTCATGAGCCATGGGAGCAAGGGGTAGGTGCGACCACGCGGTGCTGCAGGCTGGGAGAGCAGCCTGAGGCAGAAGCCTCCAGCTCGCATGACATTCCAGGCAGGAGTGAATCTCCATGAGACGAAACTTAAAGAAGAGAATGACCTGGAGTCACTCCCATTTATGTCCAGGCACCCCTGACCGACCTCAACGAGGTCAGCCAGGAGCACCCAGGAGATGATGAAGACGGCTAGCAGTCATACTGCACCATCTGCTGCCGCAAAGCAAGGAGCTGCTGCTGTGTAGCACTGCAGTACCGTGTCTGCCAGCAGCACCCAGGAGACGTATGGTGACGGTGAGCTGAGTGGGCTCCATGCTTGCCGAGGTATGTCATCTGCACGGGTAACCCAGGAAAAAAGGCGAGAAACGATTGTTTGCCATTGCTTTCACGGGGAGTGGAGGGGTGTAAAGGGGCTGACATGTACCCAAAACCACCCACGACAATGTATTTGCCCCATCAGGCATTTGGAGCTCAACCCAGAATTCCAATGGGTGGCAGAGACTGCAGGAACTGTGGGATAGCTACCCACAGTGCAACGCTCCGAAAGGCGATGCTAGCCTCGGTACTGTGGACACGCTCCTCTGACTTAATGCGCTTAGTGGGGACACACACAATCAACTGTATAAAATTGATTTCTAAAAAATCGACTTCTATAGAATCGACCTAATTTCGTAGTGTAGACATACCCACAGTCTATACAAACACGTGATAATACTAGTATGCCAGCAGTGAAACAATAAGAAAGAAGCACTCTGCTAAGTTGAATGGAGAATGGGTATCTTAGCAGACTGAGAAAGAAGAGGCTAACTCATCACATGTTATTTTAATTAACTATCTTTTTCTGGGATTAGCAGCAGCCTCCCATTCATTTGGAATCTCCCTGGCTGCCACGCTCTGCCTAGCAACCATTGCTAATTAGGAGAAGTTGTTTTTCTTGCTAACAAGGAATAGACACTGAAGGAACAGCACTGCGTGGTTTCCCAGCTGATTTGCTTTGGGTTATTTAAAAGGGGGCATTAGTCTCTCACAAGTTCTAAAGAGAATACGTTTTAATCATACTAATTATTTGTAGGAGGGTGTTAATGCAATTTATTAGCAAGAGACCTTAGTCTCACCCTAGTTAAGGTTAAAGCTAGCCTTCCATAACACTGGTCTACAATTTTTGAGACGTCGTCTGCTTCAGAGATAAAATGTGCTATTTATTATGTATTTTGATGTGCTGAATTCAAATATGACAATTAAAGCAACTGATTGGCTACTGTTTCTAAGATATTTAAGTTTTTACATTTTATGTCTATGTATATTGTGTAGATAGTAGAGTTTTAATCATAAATTGTAAACCTAGGTCTTTTCATGTGTTTATGGTTGCTTTACATAATATTTCACCTGTCCTGTTTATTTAACACTTTAAAAATCAGCAAAAGGGTTATATAAATAAAATGTATTATGAAACAAAAGGCAAAAAACTATTATGTACATAGTTTAGTCCTATTCAGTGTCTACTCGGCGCTTCTTGGCTTGTCTCTTGTATTCATTAAATGGAGCATCTCCTGCCAGGAGATTCCACTGCTGTAGTCTGGAGCCCAGCAGCTCTGCCTTACTCTTGGGTAGTTCCAAATCCCTGACAAGGTCATTCAGTTCACCTTGTGTTATGAGGTGTGGTTCAGAGGAGGAGGATGGGAGAAAATGTGGGTCCTGTGTCATTGATGGTTCAGGACCAGAAGTTTCATCCTCTTCCTCGTCTGACTCAAGTGAGAATGATTCTGGTGCATCAGGAACCGGCAGTCCTTCTCCGTGGGGTACTGGGCGTATAGCTGATGGAATGTTTGGATAAAGCACAGTCCACTTTTTCTTCTTTGACACACCTTTCCCAACTCGAGGCATCATGCAGAAGTAACAATTGCTGGTATGATCTGTTGGCTCTCTCCAAATCATTGGCACTGCAAAAGGCATAGATTTCCTTTTCCTGTTCAACCACTGGCAAAGAGTTGTTGCACAAGTGTTGCAGCATATGTGTGGGGCCCACCTCTTGTCCTGATCTCCAATTTTGCAGCCAAAATAAAGGTGATAGGCTTTCTTAACCATAGTGGTTATACTGCGCTTTTGTGATGCAAAAGTCACTTCACCACAAACATAGCAGAAGTTATCTGCACTGTTCACACAAGTACGAGGCATCTCTGCTCACTTTGGCTAAACAGAAATGTGTCCCTTTGCGAAATCAAACACTGACAAATCAGAGAGCACGACACCGTATGATTTCTAGAGCTGATATAGGGCAATTTGTTCAGCAGAGTGATGTAAGTGTCGTTATGATTGCATCATCCATGACTTCTAGGAATAACATGATGCAATTCATATCATGTATGACACAATACCAGCTTCAGATTGCATCATTCATTGTTTTGCCTAAAAAGCAAGTACTGTCCAAACCCAGTCATAGATTTATTCATAGATCCAGTCAAAGATGTATTTTAGTCATTTCTGGTTTAAATTGAGATCCCTTCCCTTTATAACTCACTTATTTTGAGGATGGATCTAGACTGTTCTCAGTTGTAGAAGATGACAGAACAAGGAGTAATGGTCTCAAGTTGCAGAGGGGGAGGTTTAGGTTGGATATTAGGAAAAACTTTTTCACTAGTAGGGTGGTGAAGAACTGGAATGGGTTACCTAGGGAGGTGGTGGAATCTCCTTCCTTAGAGGTTTTTAAGGTCAGGCTTGACAAAGCCCTGGCTGGGATGATTTAGTTGTGTTTGGTCCTGCTTTGAGCAGGGGGTTGGACTAGATGACCTCCTGAGGTCCCTTCCAACCCTGAGATTCTATGATTCTATGATTATCCTCCACCATTCCCAAGGGTCGTATATACTGACCCAATAGCATATCTTGAAAACTAGAGCCAATCAACAATTTTAAGCATCATTTTCGTTCTCAGTGACCTAGAATTAGTAAAGTTTGACTACATTTATTTCAGAAGCATTTTGGCTGTAGAGCAGTGTAATCAGTCTGTTTTGAACCCCATTGCCTAAGGCTCTGGTCCTGCAAATACTTGTCCTTCATTAAGGTCCTCCCTTGTGAAGAGTTAAGAATGTGCACAAGTCTTTGAACTAAATTTACCAGAAATAAACCAAGTTGTATGACATTTCTCTTATGCCAGGGTAGAGTTTTTTTCAGATGTTTGAGACAAATTAGGGAAGGTATTTGGGAGCTCTGCATATACCAAGAGGAGATGATTTTACTTCTTAAAAATGTATCTTTTTGACATGGCTCAAATTCCAAAACATCTTGGCCAAAACACTCCATGGGATTTGCCTTTGCTAGGGAAAGCGGTTGTATTTCGTTTAGGCTTGCCTAATACAAGCCAATCTTTATTTTTAGTATAGATGCAGGAGACTAGGCTTGAACTCATCCATCTAAAATTAAGATTAGATCAGCATGTGTCAGGTCAGGTAGGTCCAACCCTAAACTCAATCTCTTTACCTAGGCACGACATTTATTCTCCTCTTTTCTTTTGCAAGGTGGCGTGTGTGTTGTGGAGGGGATCATTGGTAACTGATTATTTTTTCTTATGTCCAAGGGAGTTATTAAAGGCAATTTATGCATACATGAGAAATTCTGTGGGGTCCCTACATTTTCTTGTTGATTATTACAGAAACTAGGAATTTAAGAACAGCTAGATCATTTCCTCCAAGTACAGGAGTTGCATCTGGCACAGTTTTCGGCATGTGGGATTTTTATGGAGCAGAGTTACATTGTACAAACTCCTGTAGCGATTGTGCTCCTGCTGGGAAGTTTACAGCCCAGTAGCACCTAGTGGCCACACATGAGACTGAGCCCCATTGTGTTAGTTACTGAGTATAAGCACAGCGAGAGCTCTCTAAGTACTTCATAAGTGTCATCATTCCCATTATACAGCTGGGAAATGGAGGCACAGAGCATTGGAATAACTTGCCCTGAGTCACATAATGAGTTAGTGCCAGGACTAGGAATAGCAATTCAGATCTCTGAATTATAGTGCAGTGTCCTATCTTATCCCTGGGATGACACTCCTTCACCCTGCTCAACTCTTCCAGGTGCCCCTCTGAGTTTTGTCTTGGTTTTCAGCTTGAAGTACAGCTTTCTTTGGAAGGCTTGGTTTCTTGGAGTTGGCCATGTATTAATGCACAGAATATGGGCTATATTTGCAAAGTCACAATAAGAATGTAAAGAGTGCACTTGAGAATCAGGCCATGACAAAATTAAGCTCACATTTACAGATTTAACTGCATCTTCTTTACATGGATGCAGTATGGTACAGCCTTACATACATGATCACATAGCATTTATCCCTCCTCTCTCTAAACCTGACAGAGTTGCAACTTTTTCCAGTCATGTATATTTATGTTTTAACTATTTTCACAGAAATGTCTAGTTTATCTTTAGATTTCTTACCTGTGTATTTAATCATTACCCATATATCATACAATTTATTTCTTCCGCTTTAAAATCTGATGGCTGCTTCTGAAGTACAATTGAGGAGCATAAGGAAGCAAACTATGAAAAGAGCTATATGCCAATTGCATTTGCAAGTCAAAGAGTTATGTTACATTTGTTTGTTGTAATGTTACACAATAATGGTTACTGTGTATATTTCATACACCTGAGTGATAGGAAGAGTGTTTGACAGGTAGACCAGAGGTTGTGGAAGAGCTATATTACTTAGTATGCAATACAAAGTGATAGTTTTCGAATGCCTGCTAGGCACAAGGGTTAGAATTGAATGGGCAGCCTCTGCTTTGGTATTTCCTGTGCGTGAGTGCTGAAGCATGCAACCTTGCTAGAGCATCCAAGTGATTTACAAGGTGTTCAAGAGTACTATAGTGTGGAACTGTGGGGCTAAGTGCCACTGAAAGACAAGGTGGGTGAGGTACTATCTTTTATTGGAACAGCTTTTGGTGGTGGGAGAAACAAGCTTTCGAGCTAGAGAGCTCTGCTTCAGCTCTGGGAAACGTACTCAGAGTCACAGCTAAATACAAGGTGGAACAGATTGTTTAGCATAAGTAGTTAACACATATTTTGATAATACATACAATATAGGAGTAATGTGAAATGTTACATGATCATCTGTAGAAGAGAGCTCCTCGAATGCTGGCCTTGGAAACATTTGTTTTATGAGACACAGCCCTATGAAGTCTTTATTAATGTTTCTCTATAGACATGAGTCAGACAGGCACTCCTGTCATATCGTGTGTAGCGTACCTGTGCTAGAAAGAGTGGTAGGAATTTTATTGAGTGTACAGTGGGAAGGGAAAAAAATAAGGAGAGGCTGGGAAATTTCAGCAAATTAGGACAAATAATTAGTCCTTGGTCATGCCATTGGATGCATCAAGTGTGACTAGCTGAAGCTGTTCTACTGTGGATAAATACTTAGAGTCAGTGAGGCAGAGAGAATGATTCTGGAGCCTGGCAAGTAGGGCATCCAGCTGGCAGAGTTGGGGGTAAAGCATACAGGGTCTAGGCTCCCAGCTCCAATCACTAGAAACAACTCAGCTATCTGAACCACCTGATTCCAGGACAGGGGCACTCAGTCATGGACCACTAGCAGAGATAGGCATTTCTCTCTATCAGAGGGATGTGGCTTACAACACATACCCCTGTTACCAGCATCTCCTATTTGACTAACTTAGGTGGCTCCCCACCTAATGCACTGGCTCCTATGAACTGAATTCTAAGGTGCTTAGCTCTCCCCCTCCATTGCATAGGGAGCCTAGATGCTTAACTTAAGAAGCTTCTGCTACTCCTGTCCACAAAGCCTAAAAGTGTGTGGGGGCTATTGGCACTTGAACTGTAGTCCTGCGCCCCATGCCGCTCCTTCCCTCTGAGCCCCCACCCTCATTCCATCCCTTCCCCTGAGACCCCATCACCCACTCTCTCCTCTTTGCCTCCTCACCCCTTGCTCGCCCCTACGGCCAGTAAAAAGCGATGAGGCCATGACCTCCTAGCCCCCCCTGTTCTGGTGCCCCTCTTTGTGGATTGCAATGGTGTTCCTCTGATTGTGTAGGCCCCTAAAAGTTGAACATTGGAATGCTGAGCATTCCAATGCCCTAAATTCCTTTGAATAAAGCCCCAAGTCATTACTGCAAGAGTTTGCAGATTCTAAAGACTGGAGGAGCATAAATAATGAAGAGGGTTACTGATGCGGAGTGATCTTGATTGCCTGGATACTATTTGCTTGCACCCAGCTTACCATTTTGACATGACCAATTGTAGGTAAATAGTTATCATTTAAGAACAAAGAATGTACATCATATTTCCAAGATAGGGAACGATTGTGGTAAGCACCAACTGTAAAAATGACTAGGAGAACATAATGGATAATCAGCTGAACATTTTATCCTAGTGAGACACTGTGGCCAAAAGGGCTAGTGCAATCCTTGGATGTATAAACAGGTGAATCTTAAGTAGAAGAGAGGTTATTACCTCTGTTTAGCATTGGCAGAACTAGCACTGGAATTCCTTGTTCAGTTCTCCTGTCCACAATTCAGGAAGGATTTTGAAGAATTGAAGAGTATTCAGAAGAAAAAAAAAAAAAGTCTTGAGAAAGATTTGTAAAATTTTTGAAACAATGATTTGTAAAATTTTTGAAACAATGATTTGGAATTTTTTTTTAAATTGAAAAAAAAATCTAGAAAATTTTGGTGTATTTTTTTTAAAGTTCTCTTTTTAAATTTTCATTGTGGGAGTTTTTCAAAGTGTTTTTATTACGAATCGGGAACAAGATTTGTAGTGTCAAATTTTCCCACAAAAATGGAAATTCTGAATTTTGACCAGATTTGGTTGCCATACTCTCCAATTCTCATATCTTCCCTTTCTTTTACTAAAGTCAATGGCAGAAGCCTGACTTCAGTCAAAACTCAATTAGGCCCTTAAATTGTATAGGCTTGTAGTTATGACAAAAGATAAAATTGGCTCAGTTAAAGATTTTTCTTTAATGACCTACTGGGCTAATATGCTGAAATTGTAAAATAGCTTTACAGAAAGCTATTGGTTTTCAAATCCTTTGGCTCCCATGGGTATATCAGTTGGTTCCTGGATTTAAAAAGAATATTTGAAGGGTTGGTTCTGCAATGGAGCTGTGTAACAATATAATGCCGAATGCAGGAAGTTGGTTTCTTTTTGGCCTGCAAGTTTTATTTCAGGTGCAGCCACATACCAAGGCATACACAATGCCACTTAGGGCAGTGAATGCCAAATATTGATTTTTTTTTCCAGAATGCTGGTAGATCAATCAGTATGCAAGCCACTGCCTAAAAACACAGCCAAGCATGCTGTAAATTAGCTGCACCATAAATGCAGTGACAAAGGAAGGATGCTCATGAAGGTTATTGAAACCTATGGAGTGTCTCCCCACCCAAGACATGTAGTCCTCTGTCCTCACACAATCCTTTCCCACTCAACACATCCTCTTCCCCGATCCCTCCCCAAAGTCTTCCTGTACAGACCACCTGATGGCCTCAGATAGTAGGGTATGAATATATTGTTTACACACACACTTCACATCCATAATAAAAACTTAGGCCCGCTTCCACTATCCAGTCCAAGGCAAATTGTACAAAAGGAGCCCCTTCCTGCAGCTGCCACTTGACTGGCTCACAGTTCACAAAATGCAGCAACTCCTTTTGAGAAAGGAAAGGCTAATGGTTTCCGCTAACAGTGGCGGAGTACCTTCTGTAGTCAAGCAAGATTCAGAAAGTGCATTTCCCTCTATGAAAATGGAGGTTCAGGCACCTAAAATGCAATCAGGAGAAAGGTACCATTGACATATCGTGTACAGTTACTGCAAATGGTGGATCATCCTCTCTTGCTGATAAGTCACAGTGAAACCATAAATCCTAGAGGAAAAATTACCTATAGTCATCAGACCAAGATGACAAATCAACCTGGCACAGACTTATCCAAAGAGAACTTAAGGATAACTGAACCAGCCACATGCACAGCCTCATATAAATAGCAAAGTTTAATTGTTAGGATACATTTTCAAAAATCTCCAGAAATCACATTTTGTATCAAATAGAGAGAGAACAGGTGGAGATTCTAAAATCCTAGTCAAACAATGCCTCATGTGGCTGCTTTCCCTCGTGCGTTATTTAGTACTACCCCATAGGATTGTTATTCTTTAAAATCTTGACCAATAAAACATGTAGAGCATAATAAGAGATACAAGATACCATATGTAGATTAAGCCCCACATGCTCTCTTCTTCCCTCCCTAGCCATGGTGACTGATAACAAGGCTTGTTCCATTGCCACTCTCTGAAAGTGAGAGCTACACCAGGCAGGAGCCATCTCTTATGGCTCCAAAGAGCAACTAACTCTCTGGATCACATGCAGTTGTCACCAGCGTATGTAGAAGCATCTACCTTTTCTACACAGGGTGTGGCAGAGAAGGAGCTATCTGGCTGTGCAGGGACAGGCCTTGGAAGCTGTCTGAGGAGATTAGCTATTGCTTCCAGCTGTTTATGGATGATAGCTGAGGCTACCCCCATGCCCCTCAGTTGTGTTTACATGCTCTGTATGGCCTCAGAGTCTTCCCGATGGCTGGTTTCTAAGAACTCCAGTACTCTCTTACTTGTTGCAAATGTGACCCTCTCACTTTCTGTAAACTGAAGTTTTGTTGTCTCCTCCTGAGCTTGATGGCTTGGAGAAGCCTGCCCCCCTGGTGCCGCTGCTGGGGGGTGTCATCTCCTTCTTTGAGGTTGCTCTTCCCAGTAGGTACATCACAATGACTTGGTCCTGCAGCAAACCTGTTACAAGCAGTATCTTCTGGTTTCTCTCTGTCCTCCAGGCCAAATACAGGAATTATACTTCCTTCATGCTCCCCTTTAAGGTCAGAGAAATCCAGGATTGAGATTTCATCATCCTGGCTGCTATGTTTAATATTCACTTTGTTGCTCCCACTCTCAGGATGGCTGGACAAAGCATGAGCTGCCACTGAAAGCCCAGGCTTACTAGCATGTGCATTGCTGCTGGTCTGTGATGGTCCAGCCTTCTCCCCGTCGCTTTCATGGCTCTGACCTAACACACAAGAATGATTATTCTTCCAAAACAGCATTCCAAGATGCTGACTGGTGCCAAGACCTAACCATGCTTCTCGCTCTGAACCAAGAATACACCACAGCAATATCCCTTCAGAAGCCATATTAAGACACTCCATTTCACCTGGGTCTATTGGAAGTACAGATACTAGCTGAAAGTGTAAAGAGAAGTTCTAACAGATACGTATCTTTAATGCATACAATATACTAAGAGCATGAGGTGGGTGTACGGAACTGGGATACTTGTGTTTTTTTTCATTAAAAATGTGACTCGGTCCCTTCTCAATTTGTTGTGTTACTCTCTGGTTGCAAAGGAGTTAATTTCTTTCTTGAACAGGACAAGCAATGCAGTGCCAGGGGAAGTCACCACATAAACATGAATGAACTATCAGGAGTTGTCAACCTATGAACTGAGCAATAGAATCATGGAATGTTCAGAGAGCACTGTATCAATTTAAAAAGTGATATTTGTATCGGTCTGAACTAGGAAGTAGTTACTGGACTTTTCTGCAGGAAGTAAAGTCACTAAGAGATAATTAATACAAATGACCAAGCCAGTAAGCCTCACCCCTCTTGGGGGAAACTGCTTAGTTGTATGGTATGACCTGGTTGAAGAAGCCTGGCAAACAAGGAATCAAAAATCTGTACAAAGCAATCACCCTGATTTAGGAAGAGTGGGTCACTTCGATTTACCCATGAACTCACACAGCAACCACAAGAGAGA
The DNA here is from genome assembly GCF_016161935.1 of Mauremys reevesii. Taxonomy (NCBI): domain Eukaryota; kingdom Metazoa; phylum Chordata; order Testudines; family Geoemydidae; genus Mauremys; species Mauremys reevesii. The sequence goes on from NC_052623.1 coordinate 247,644,380, forward strand.
TAGACCCTATGGAAAGGATCCGAAGTACTTTGTTCCAATCCATGTGGAAGATGGATGGCTGCCTGATAAGCCAAACCTGACATGTAAACTGTTCACTGTTTAAGAAGTCTTCTCTGTAATGCTTTTATTATGAACAAATACCTTGCTTTGTGAAGGCTGGATGGTCACTGGTTAACCCTGTCATGGCTGTGAGAGAACAAGGCTGCAGGTGTTGAACCGAAGTGAGGCTTGCTATTCCCATGAATTCAATTTCTTTAAACTGTATTTCAATTGGATATAAAACCAAACCAAAGGGCAGAAAGAATTGCAGCTTAAATCCCCAGTCTAGAGGGAGAGTGTCATGGGACTCCCCCCCAAGAAAGACAATGGCTGGAGGTCTGAAACCTATATAGGGTGCCTTCAAGGAGATCATGAAGGGATCAGAGGTGCAATTACCTCAAGAACCATGACAGTTGGTACAAGGTGTTTTTGAAAATTAAGATGTAATAAAAATCACTATATAAATAAATAAATAAATAAAAAAGAGAGAGTCAGTCCCTACACATACTACATGGTATGGTGTGAAGGGTCTCCCCAGGAGGTGGGAACATTACCCTGAGTTACAGAAAGTGTGTGAGGGAATGTAAATGTTTTTAAAAGAATTACAGGGGCCACTATCTCTTTCTCTAACGGTAGGTGCCTTCATTACCACGTGCCTGATTTTTCATAAATGCTGGGCACCCACAACTCCAGCTGTAATCGAGGGGAATTGTGAGGATGGGCTGGGAATAGAGTTTTATGATCCAGGGCTCTCAAGGCAAATCCTTTATAGTTCCTTCAAAGAGAATGAACGCATGGCAAACCAGGATGTAAATCTACAGCACATTAGAGTGCTGCACACTAACTGGTCATATGGATCTTGCTGCCGTGTACTAAATGTTTTCCAGTGCACACTGATCTGCACCTCTTTCAAAGAGTAGTATGTCATTGCATACTAGGTAAATTTTACTGCACCGAAGCAGGGTCCACACAGCCAGTTAGCGTGTTCAAGATTTACACCTGGCTTGCCACACACAAAGTCTCTGTCTCGACAAGTCCAAAAAGTGACTTCAAATAACTCTCTACATAGAAGTGCCTCTCCAGATCCTTTATACCTTCAGTCATCAAGACTTTCCAGGGCTAAAAGCAAAGTGCCTTCCCTATTAACAGCTGGGAATCGCCTTTTTTAAATTCTCTAAAATTCTCATCCTAGAGGGCTGAGAGATCTGACTTTAAGGATGGACATAGCGAGGTGAATATGGCCTCAGACAGAGTAATTTTGGGAGACAGAAGCTCCACATTTTTGGAAGTTAGAGAAAGAGGAAATGTTTTAGTGGCAAGCAATTTTTCTTTTTTCCTTTTCTTGTTTTAAAACCCATCATCCACCCCTATGTTTGGAATGTTCAAATAAGTCCCAGAAGACTAGGTGAAATAGTGAGCAGAGAGGAGGGATGTTGGTCAAAGATTCACGAGTAGTTAGCTGGTTACAGTTTTTCACTTACACTTTCTCTCTGTGCCCCTCTTCCCTGCATTGTGCCTTTATTTCGGCCTCATTTTTAATTTCAGAAAAAAAAAACCCACCTATTCCTGTGATTTTGATTTCCTTAAACTGTGTTTCAATTGGACTTGAAACCAAACACAGACACAAAAACCCACCATAAACAAATTGAGATGTTTGAGTCACAGGACCCTACAATATCAGCCTTATCACAATTTCTGGTAGGCTCTTTTCAAGGCCATATTACAATTGCAGCAGACAAAGTGAGGAAGAGCAACATGTTGACACTTTTGCTCTGCAGACATTTCCATGAAGTCATGTTGCAAGCAACACATTTTTATCCCTTCTTCTAAAATGTACCTCCAGCCCCCTTCCCATCTGCACCAAATATTACAATATCCAGTTCATGAAACTCTAGATGACACTCAATCCACTTTCTCTTCCATCCCACACTTGCAAATCCTGCTGTGATCTCAGGAGTTATAACTGCAACTTTAAAGCGCTGTTCTGACTAGAGTGTGAGGGAAGGTAATAGTAAGCTCACAGTGCTAGTCATCTGTAAATCTCAAACTAATTTACAAAGGAATTCACATATCATTGCCTCCATTTTATAGGAAGGTGGGGAGGGAAGCAAGACAGAGATGTGAAGTAACTTGCCTAAGGTCACACAACAGTCAGTTTTCCACATAGAAAGCAGTACATTCTAGTTGCATGTCACCTCTGAGATAAGTACAGAAATCCAACTTCATCCCATGATTTACTCACCTTGAGGTTCAAGCGTAGTCATAACTGGGGGTATGGATCATGGATCACTGATGGCAGGATCATGGACAAATGTGATGTTTCAGTGGTGCTCTTTTTCAGAGGTGGAAGCATGGAACCCAGGCTATGGTCAGCATGGACTAAGAGCTGACCGAGGACCTTGCTGAATACATCCTACAAAAAGAAGCATCATGTCATTGACTTGGAGGAAGGACGGTCACTGTGGAGATTGAATCACCTATGTTTCCAGGAAATCAGTCCCTCTGGAGCTGTTGTGGATATTGACAATAGAAGTCTCTGTGGGCTGAAGACTCAAATTAAATCAAGCTACTTCAGGAGTCTAGGTATCCACTGCAGGGATCTATTTAACTATGAAGTCTAGTAGCCAAGGTAAGAGTACTTATATTGCTAGTTTGATGTGACTTGCAAGAGGCATTTATTAAAAATTGAGTGTGCCTTTTTGCTTCCTTATCATGTTTCCAAAGAAGGCTTAAACAGCTTTGTTATTCTTCTTGCCTGTATCTCCACAGTATCACTGCAGGGGAGGAGGCAGAAGAGTAATTCTGCATGTTTTTAATCTTAGAAATATTAGACTAAATTTCCCTAGGTTTTCTGGAGTACCTAGGAGGAGAGGGGTGCTTAGAAAATGGGCCTTGTGCACTTCCACATCTTCCTTGAATTGGGAGAATTAAATCTTTTAAAATAACTATCTTTTCCCACAAGTTGTATGATGTGTCAGACTCAGAAAGGTGTTAAGAAACAGGTCAACAGTATGACTAAACATCTCTTTCCCTCAGCTGTCCAGTTTACTGTCTCTGTGTGAAAATTAGAATCTCAATGAGAGAAGGGTTAAAATTTCAAAAGATCACCAACCAAGATGATCCTTTCGGAGAGGTCAAAAAAAAAAAGTCCTTTCATGTTGTTTCCATGTATTATAAAGCAGAAAAAAAGAGGGGGGCATAAGATCATTCCCTCTCCCCAGTTCTCTTTCCAGGTTCCCTTAATAGTTAGGATCTTCCACTTTGAAAGCTAGAGGATCATTCAGCTCAGATTGGACACGTAGCTCTTCCAGGAACTGCCCCTCATCAAAAATGACTATTATCATTAATAAAATGTGGTTGACTGAGTCATAACAACATCTGGGAGTAGCATTGTGCTTCAACATCATCTACAATTACCAGCCTTTCATGTTTTTTCTAGAGCTAATGGGAACATTTTCAACTAAATGTAATTTCACCTCAGTATGCTATTTAGTCAAAGCCAGAACATTCCACAGAAACTTAGCAGTTTCAATAAAGTTTCTGATGGGAAGGCCTCATATCCAGGGCTCCCTGGTCACTTCTGACCAGAGAAAGAGATAAAAAAAAACTGAGCTTTCTGATCGTAAGACACATTTTTAACACAATTCTATTTTGCAAAAGCATTCCAAAGTTTTGTTTTCATTCTAATGTAGGACAAAAATAAATACTGAAACCTCAAAAGTTTTTGTGAGACTGAACTGTCATTCTCTGACCAGCTCTAGATTTTTCTGAAGCCACTACAGCAATAACAAGGACTGTATAATGTGACTGGTTTCTAGAGAGTAATGATACTGAGTACAACAATCAGCAGGTGGCTAACACCCAAGAGTTAAGATCAGTAATTTACTTGCAGAAGCCTAAATTTCTACTGAAGGCACCTACCTGCTTTGATTTCTTATTTGGCTTTTGAAGATGTGTTCTAGTCAGATGAAACTGAAAAGCAAGAAAAATGATTGTAGGTCCAAATGGCAGAGTAAACAGTAACCCAGCACCATACAAACAAAACACTGCAGCACAAGAACATTACATACTTTCTATCACTGCATTTCATAGAAAGTAAGTCCCAACTGTACCCTTCTTACAAGAAGCTACTACAACTAGGATCTAAAGCAGACAAAAGAATAAAAAGGGGAGATGCATCATATCCAAATGTGTTTTTTAAATACACAAGAAACAACAACCAGCTCTTAAAGGTTGCGAGGCAGGCTTGACAGAGTCCAGGATTGGGATTAGTGGACAGACGGACAAACCAATAAAATCCACCTTCATTTCAACTCCCTGTTCAAGCCACGTAGTTAGAGGCCACACCCAGGCAGTCCGAATACAATTACAGTAGACATAAAAATAGGAAAGCAACACATGGCAATAACCATTTTTCTCCTGTATCTTTTGATATTAGCAATAGCTGTAATCTGAGCTAGTTTTAGATCTTCCCATTTCACTTCAGACCTGTAGCAAGACAAAGATTTCACACAACATTCAGAGAGAAAGTTAACTTACAACCGACCCCTCCAAGAACAATAATATAAGGAGCACCCCAGAACACAGATATATACTAAAATGAAGGAAATTCAACAATTTCTTGTTATGAAAACTCAAACATCATAACCCCTTTAATTATAGAATATAGAAATACGAGAAATCTGAAACTGTATTGCCTAAAATAAATGGTGAGTACTGTACTTTAGATTAGGAGGAGATCAAAATATTTGATATAAAATGCTATCTCTAAAGGAAGCTAACACAGGGATGGGGTGGGTGAGGGGGGAGAAAGGGAAAAGAGAAACATACTTACCAACCCCCAAAGTCAAGTCTCACCACAAAAAGTTACTCCAAAATCTTGGAGACCTGAAAGAGAAAGATAGTTAATTAAAATAATGTATGAGGTAGCCTATCTATTTCTTTGACTGGCACTATTCTTTCATTCAACTGGACTCTTCTAGGATGCCACACCCTGACTAGCAACTATTGCTAATTAGGAGAAGCTGTTTTTTCCTTGCTAACAAAGACTAGACACTAAAGGAGGAGTGGTGTGTGGTTTCCCAGCTGATTGGTATGGATCATTTAAAGTCTCTCACAAGTTTTAGAATACTATATTGTAATTATACTAATTATTTGTAGTAGAGTGTTAATGCAGTTTAATAGCTAGAGATGCTGTCCTTCCATAATCAGCCTGTTTTGCACCTTTTTGCCTAAGACCCATGTCCTGCAAATATTTGTTCTCTGTTGCACAAAGTCTTAACCCTAAATTTACCAGAAACAAACCAAGCTCTATGACATTTTTCTTATGCCAGGGCTGAATTTGTCTGAAAAGTTTGAGGCAAACTGGAGATGGTATTTGGGAGCTCTGCATATAACAAGAGGTGTTTTCACTTCTTGAAAATTTACCTTTTTGATTTGGTTTATCATAATTCCCAAACATCTTGGCTGAAACTGTGAAACACTCTGTAGGGTTTGCCTTAACTAGGGAAAGTTTTGAATTTACTTCAGACTTAGCTACACCATGGTAGCTAAAGCCAACCTTTTTTTCTTAATATAGATACAGGAGCCTAGGCTAGAAATTGACCAGCTAATATGTTAAATATATTGTCCTGGGTCTGCACTAGGAAAATAGCTGAGTTTAGATCACTTAACTAATATGCATTAGGTTACATGGGTCCAACCTAAACTCAAACTTTTTCTAGTTATTTTTTTCTCCTTCCTTCTCTCACAGAAGGTTGGGGGAAGAACTGGTAACTTTTCAGGAAAGAGAGAGGTAGGTATCTTGGGATAATAGTTAAGGAGTTATTAAAGGTCATTTATGTATACATAAGGAATTCTGCAAGGTTAATAAATATCTTGTCTAGTCTGCCTTTTGCTGGCATAACTGTCAATTAGGAATGCTTTACCCTCAATGCACCCTGTATAGATACATATATACTAGGGAAGAAAGCCCTTTGCAAATATAGCTTACTTCTAGGGCTGTCAAGTGATTTAAAAAAATGAATCACGATTAATTGTGTGATTAAAAAAAATTATAGCAATTGTGTTAAACAATAATGGAATACAATTTATTTAAATATTTTTGGATGTTTTTTACATTTTCAAATATATTGATTTCAATTACAACAGAGAATACAAAGTGTATAGTACTCACTTTATATTTTTATTACAAATATTTGCACTGTAAAGAACAAAAATAGTATTTTTCAATTCACCTCATACAAGTACTGTAGTGCAACCTCTTTATCACGACAGTTGAATTTACAAATGTAGAATTATGTACAAAAATAACTGCATTGAAAATAAAACAATGTAAAACTTTGTCCTACAAGTCCGCTCAGTCCTACTTCAGCCAATCGCTCACACAAACAAACTTGGATACAATTTGCAGAGATAATGCTGGCTGCTTCTTGTTTGTCAACTAAAAGTGAGAGTGGGCATTTGCATGGCACTATTGTAGCTGACATTACAAGCTATTTATGTCCCAGATGCACTAAAAATTCATATGTCCCTTCATCTTCCATAGGACATGCATCCATGCTGATGATGGGTTCTGCTCAATAACTATCCAAAGCAGAGTGGATGAATGCATGTTCATTTTCATCATCCGAGTCAGATGCCACCAGCAGAAGGTTGATTTTCCTTTTTGGTGGTTTGGGATCTGTAGTTCCGGCATCTGAGTGTTGCTCTTTTAAGATTTCTGAAAGCGTGCACCCCACCTCGTCCCTCTAAGATTTTGGAAGGCACTTCTAATTCTTAAACTTTGGGTCAAGTGCTGTAGCTAGTTTTAGAAATCTCACATTGGTACATTCTTTGCATTTTGTCAAATCTGCAGTGAAAGTGTTCTTAAAACAAACGTGCTGGGTCATCATCCGAGACTGCTAACAGGAAATATATGGCAGAATGTGGGTAAAATAGAGCTGAAGATATAGAGTTCTCTCCCAAGGAATTCAGTCACAAATTTAAGTAATGCATTATTTTTTTAACAACCATCAACACAAAAGCATATCCTCTGCAATGGTGGTTGAAGCATGAAGGGGCATATGAATGTTTAGCATATCTGGAACATAAATGCCTTGCAACACCAGCTACAAAAGTGCCATGTGAACACCTGTTCTCACTTACAGGTGACATTGTAAATAAGCAGCAGCATCTCCTGTCAATGTAAACAAACTTGTCTGTCTTACCAATGGGCAGAATAAGAAGTAGGACCGAGTGGACATGTAGGCTCTAAAGTTTTACATTTTGTTTTTGAGAAGAGTTATGTAACCCCCCCCCACACACACAAAAAAAGTCTACATTTCTACGTTGCACTTTCCTGATAGAGGTTGTAGCACAGTACTTGTAGGTGAAGTGAAACACTATTTATCTTTTACAGTCCACTATTTGTAATAAAAATAATAAAGTGAGCACTGTACAGATTGTATTGTAATAGAAATCTATTTGAAAATATAGGACATCCAAAAATATTTAATTGGTATTCTATTGTTTAAAAATGTGCTTAATTGCACTGTTAATCATGATTTAGTTCAGTTAATTGTGTGAGTTAACTGCCATTGACAGCCTTACTTATTTCATTTGCTGAAGTCATAAATGATACTGGCAACAAACTTTTGCTGGAATAAGCTGCAGCTCCCTTTCTAGTGTAGGCAAGGCATTCACAGTAGCTTTTATAGAAGGTAGGTATTCCAGAACCACTAGATCAGTTTTCTCTTTGTAGAAAGAGTGGCTTAGAAAAATGCATCTGGAACAGCTTCTCTCCCATTGACTTTGGGTACAGCTACATTGTGCAAACTTTAGCACTTCTGCATATTAGGATGATCACAGCTGTAATAGTTGCAGTTGAGGCTTGTGTGCCCCCTTGTGCTAGTTACTGAATATAAACATTTCAAACTACTGCTTGATTCCAGAGAATCTATCCCCATTATACAAGTGGCCCTTTTACAGAGGCACAAAGCATAGAAATGCCTTAGGAGTAGCAGGGCTGGAAATAACCTAGGACATAGGTCATTACCACCTATCATAACACTCAAGCGTGGCCTGGGTTTCAGATTAAACCACTTTGTTCAGAGCAGCCCAGTTTTATTTTTAAAACCCTGCTCTGCAAGACCCATGTGACATCAATGTCTCATTGAAAATGAGACATCACTTGTAAATGACAGTTGGCTCAGGGAGGTCCTGCAATGCAGAGTGGAGCAATGCCTAAATACCTTTAAGCACAAGGGCCCTAATGTTTTTGCTTTCCTAGGGTATGTGGTGCCATAAACAGAACCCATATCCTCTGTATTATGGGCACTGTACCATCTTTTGAATTTCAAAACTCTTATTTTAGTGTATGAAAAATACTAAGCAAGTGATTGATGCCTTTGACAGGTAGGTCTGAGGCTATGGGAAAAGCTGACTCACTCACCCTTTGATGAGAAAAAGGGTTGAGGCTGCATCTGAAATGATCTTTTACCCACAAAAGCTTATGCCCAAATAAATGTTGCCTTTAAGGTACCACCAGAAAGCCTGTACCCACAGAAAAGCAGACACTTGTCACTCTATGATGTAGATTTAAAGGGCCTGCTTTCCTAAGGGTGAAGATTGCATCTACAACCTTTCACATTTCCAGCTGTGAAGTGCTGAAATATGCAGCCTTGATACTGACTCAGTGATTTTATAGGTGGTTGAAATACATCCACCCACCAGAACCACCAATATTTTATAGGCTGTGACATTTATGCCCTAAAGCCCCTCTAGGGACAGCCCTATTTTGAGATGGACAAAGGAATCCCAGGCCTGTTCTCTCCTGGGGCAGGGGCCAGGACTGAGCAACCCAGGTAGTGTCTAGCCCAGGTTGGCTAGACAGTGGTAGGAATTTTAACCAAATGCACTGTGTGCTTTTCAGAAGTTGCTACCTGAAATCCCAAGTGCAATTCTACCACAGCCATGAGAGCAACAAAAGGAATGTCTGTTGCAAGTTATAACCAGAAACTAAAGCATGTTTACAGGTGAGTAGTTGATCTAGAGCCTTAATTTGTAAGTTCTAGATTTGGTTCTATGGTATATAGGGTAAGCTTCCCAGGCTTTAAATGTCTACACACTAATGCCAGTGGTTGCGGCTATGGCAAACAAGGCTACATATAGCATGACTAATTGCAGTCACAGATGTCTACTATAGAACTGGAAATCACTTCCTAGAAAGAGCAGATTAGACCTTCATTCAAATGCAGTGGCATTTTATTTTGAAGACCGTGATAGCACAAACAAGTAGTATCTGAGCTGAGAAGTGATCTACATTATAGCAGTCACACAACACCTCCAGAAATTGGTAGAGATTTAGGCACAGTGCATACTAGTACTAGCCACTGGTGTCTTTCCTGAAGTATGACAGTACACATGAAGTCAGAAGGCAAATTCATTTAGTCGTCTTCTTCCTTAGAAGTTGAAGTTTCAGGTCCTCCAGGTCACAGGTCCTCCTTAGACTTGGAGGCTTCCTCAGCCTCATTTTCTTGTGGTTCAAGGGAGTCTGCAGACACCTTTCCAGATGGGATGAATGGTCCCACAACCCAAGACAGAGGAGTATTCTCCATCACATATGCCATCAGCTCATCTACATGTTCCTGGGCCTTGGTCACCATCTCCTGGCTCTGGGTTAGGAGGCTGCTGGAGAGATCCTGGAAGGAATGGGCAGTGGAGAAGGATGCATGAAGCTCTTCAATGTTGCGATACACCTGTTTCACCTTCTCCTGGAAGTTGGTGGGGAGACCTTGAATGCTGGATACTAGCATCTGGCAAGCATCCTGCAGCTGCTGGATAATGCTACGGGACATAGCCAAAGTCTCGGACTCCATCTGTTGGAGAAATAGAAGCTTAATTCTAATGTTCAAAACACAATGAGGATCAGACTTGCTATTGCCACAGGTGATGTTGTAAGGCAGCAAGTTATGCTGCAATCACAGCAGTCTGATGGAAAGACCATGGGCACCAACAAGGTCTGCAATGGGTGTGCCATGATCTTTCAGGATAAAGAAAGAGGCCAAGTTGTGCCTTCCCTAAAAGAAGCCACTTGTGACAATGGCAGCTAACAGAGGCAATAAGCCATGTAAGATGGCTTAGCTCTATTCTGACCTAAGCCAAGTTAACAGGCATGTCACTGATTGTAGATCATGGGTTGTCAATCAGTTTTCAGGCTGGGCAGAGGTTTAAAAAGTAGTAAGCATGAATCTCAAGTGACTATGCTTCTTGGGCACAGACCTTGCTGGTATGACATCACTTTAGGGATGTCTAAACTAGGAAGCCACTCATTATGCTCAAAAAGGGAACAACTTTTTGTAATAAAACTAAAGTCACCTGAGTTTGAGCTACTTATCCAAAGATGCAATTATTCTTGGCCTTGCAGGGTGGCTAGCTTCAGACCAGAGCTGACACTGCCACCCCCAAATGTACATACCTCTGGTTTTGCCAAATCCTTCATTTCACTGCTTTTTGGCTGCTCCTTATTCCAGCTCACCCATATGTGATGGAACTTCTCCTGGACTTCTTGGAGAGAGACACCTTGCTTAAGGTATTCAATCTAGAAGTGGATTAAGCATATTGAGAGATGACACTTGCACATCAATTATTTAGTTCCACTGTTTGATATGCCTTCACCACAGTGTGGTATGCTCAATGCATCAAGAGGAGAAGGGTCTAGTTACATAACCCAACTATGAATGAGGTCTAAGCCTCATTGTATCACATTCTATACAGGTGTGGTTAGAGTGTTCCCTGCCCTGAAGGGCATCAGTTTTGAGATATAGTGGAGTTCCTACCAGTCCCATGGTTTGATGGAGCTGGGAAAGAGCCTCTCTGATGCTTTGACTGGTATGTCTCATCTTGTTTAGGGAATAGTGGTAGGCACGTTGGCGAAGTTTGGTTGACAGGGAACCTAAACGCACGAAGTAACTCCGATGCTCTTGTGGTTGTGCTGAAGCCACTTCAGCCCCTTCCACAGATTCAGCAAGTACAGCTAGAGGGAAGAGAGTTCAGGTTGTTCACCCTCAGGTTGAGAGATTGGTAAAGGAGTACAAGCCATACTGGTCTGCTAAATCTTAAGCTCCCTTGTAACAAGCATTTGTTTTAGCACCCATCAAGTACCACAGAGGTAGCTTCAGCCTTAAAACAAAAGGCCACATACCATACAGCATTACTAAGGATTTTGCATACTTTGCAAGTGACTGACTTCTAATGAATAGTCATGCCCATCATTCCTTCTAGTACCACCCTGTCCCCACTTGTTGCTCAAATCATTTTACATGGTTACATGCCCACCAACTAAAGTCTTAAGTCTCAGCTATGAAAAGGCTGTAGAATGAGCCTGCATTTGGTGATGGATAAGATTGAGAAGCCTTGAGAGAAGTTTGGCACAAAGGGAGGATTACCCTAAACTTTTAGGGATAATAGGCCTGTCATTCATGTGTTCTGACCTAGTTCATCATCTGTCATGGGAAGATAGTGATCCAAGAGCTCTTCAGATTTCTCCAGCACTGCTTCCATTCCACTTATGGCCAGTTGGCCCATTCTTGATTCCACAACTGTGCTCATGCTGTCAGTTACCACTGATTTGGTGGTCTTCATACTGTCCTGCACAGCCTCTTTGGTCATATCTACCATTCTGATCATGGTCTCCTTGACATCTGTCAGTCTGGAAGAGGCCAACTCCAGTGTTTCAGATGTAGCCTAGAGGAGAGTGATCAAGCAAGATATTGTACAGTAATTCAGGGTGATACCACCACATTTACCCAGAGATTGAGGTTGGGGAGGGGATTACCACCTGCTCTGCCCCATAGGTCAAATCTTGAGGGGAAGAACTGCATCATGCTGTTAAGCATCAGACCAGAGTTATATATAGTCCCTAGCTCCTGCCTCTTGACCACTTTTAGTATGGAGTGTACCTCTGCTGGAGGAAGCATCCCATTATTGGCATCATGTTTTGTCTAGTGAGAGGGTGGTGAAAGTTACCTCATCAGCAGTCTGTTGAAGGGTTGGTAGATTCTCCTCCACTTTGTCAGGTACTTCAGAAACACACTCCTCTGCTGTTGTCCCTATAGAAAAAGCAGAGTTCAGTTTCTTAATTGGTCAATTTTGCTATTGTAATATTTACAGACTCTGGCTCACATCTGTAATGAGAGCTTCAGTTCTCCAATATGTTCAGGCAGCAATTGTTCTGGGTTGTAGGGGCTGCATATTTCCCCCCTTCCTTCCCCATGTAAGGTGGTTCCCTCCCTCTCCCTCAAGAGATGAGCTCTTTTGTAAAAATTTTCCATGAGAAATAGTGTCCCCTTCAATAGTTCATCGTTCCATGCTTCCTCCCATGCATCCTAATTGGGCAACTGAATTAAGATAGTTATGACTAGCATCTGAACACTTTCTCATCCCATCTATACTTACTGCAGAAGTCTCTTACCCAAGCATTCTAGGCATTACTTTCCAGGCTACCTCACCAAGTGAAAGGTTTTTATGTTCTGAATAAAGTGCAATCATCTCACTCCATAGTCTTACAGCTCTGAAGCTTTTTTATCAAACATTTAACATCCCTCTGGAAGGCACCAAGAAGTTTTTGCAATGCCTTGGCTGCGATAAGTCCAACTAACTATTCTCATGAAGGAAGCAAGTCAGGGAGCAGCCATTGCTGTTGAGCTATTGCCTGATAAGCAGCTAGTTAAAAAAAGTTTAGCAGTTGTTTGTTTGCAGTGTTGTTGTAGCCATGTTGGTCTAGAGATATTAGACAAGGTGAGTGAGATAATATTTTGTTGGACCAACTTCTGTTGGTGACAGCCTAGATTGAGCCTCTCTGGTTGCATTTTGAGATTAGGTACCTTTCAAAGGGTGTTGCTCCTTAAAGGGAGCGAGCTTAGCACTAATCTCACCTCCTGGCTACAATGAAGGTGAGGGCAGGCTCAGCAATGCTAATTCGTGTAAGCAAAGCCCTTTGTTAGCTTCTAGCAAATGTTGCTTACATGCATGGGCTACTGTATTGTTCCTATATAGGAACACCACCCCCACTGCCAGCTTCTCCTCCAGTACTGATTTTCATGGACCTGAGTTTTAGACATGGAAGCTTCCCAACAAGGTGTTAGAGCTTACTGTTGAGAAATTTTACTATACAAATAGAAAGGTCTGCATATATGCTTTACTCACCCTCAGGTTCAAGTTTAGTTACAACTGGCTGTACACTGCTAACTGCAGCATTGGTTATGGAGGTCACTCCCTTCTCTGCCATGTCACAGATGGACCTCACATAGGGATGGCTCTCCTTGGTGGAAGCATAGGCAGTGGCAGCCAGATCATAGGCAGAGTTGACTAAAGGTAGACTGGCCACCCTCCTCAAGACATTCTAGTGAGGCAAGGGACAGAACAGTGAGTCAGGGAGGCCATGTTCTACACTGGGGCTGAACCTTTACATCAAGGGTGTAACCACTTGATGTGTTGGCCCCAATCAAAGGATTGCTTAATGGTCAAAAATCTGAAGAGGCCCAACAGCTGCTTTTGGGGTTAGTACTGAAACTGGATCACAAGGTTAACTAAGGCAAGAAGAATTTTTAAATCTCATTATAAACCAGGCTATTTTGCAGCATCTGGAAGAGCAACTGCACAAATCTCTAGACACCGAGATGTACATATGTGATGCCTGCTACCAGGTAACAGCCAGTCATCTTTCATAGTCACATGTTGAACCAGCATTGCTTAAGAGGGAGCACCTACCTGTTGCTCTTCCTCCCCATGATCTGGGGATGCCATAGTTGTGTCTTTTCCATTAGAAGCCATGGTATGATCAGATCTACCTGAAAAGGGCAAGAAGAAAGGCCTGAAGATACAGGTTAAGTTCCTTAAGGAAAAGTTACAGCACCCTAAAGACAAGGGTGGTGTTCTACTCCAGAGAGGGACTAGAAGAAATGGCAGGGTTCTCATCAGATTATAACTATTTAGAGGACTAGTGAGCTAAATACATTGTCACTGCTTTTTTAAAAGCAGGAAATATTTCAGTTCTGCTACAGCTAAGGAGAAAGCAAGCAGGAGGATTCCTTCTCAAAAAATAGAAGATTTTTCAACCACTCTGTGCCAGGAGATTCTATTAAAGGCAGTAGGTGTCACTACTACTAAAGGCCATTTAATAGTTCTAACTATGAGGAGGTGGGGGTGAGAGAAGGAAGAATGGGATCCTGTCTCACCAGCTAACAGGCTTAAAGCCAGGAAGTATTAAGTTCCCCAGACTCAACTTCTGTCCTACCCACAGCTTCTTAATACAGATATTTAGTCATCCAAACATTTCTTAGTCACAGAAGTACAAAACCCTACCCAAGAAATTGTATAAACAATTTTAAAAAAACCTAAAAAGCCTTACCAACAAGTCCCACTCCTTCAAGGAATGACTTACTGACCTTTCTCAGTACTCCAGACACTGCTTTATTTCACTCACCACCTGGTCAGATTTTATACACCCCTGGTGATGTAATTGTGAGGAAAGGGAGTGAAATACTCAGGACTGACAGTTCAGGTAATCAGTGAAAAGAAGGCTTTGCTAACCAATAGGAGAATGCAAATTCTTTGGGGACTGCAAAGATTGGGAGTGAGTTATTCCCCAAAGGTGATTCCAATTAACTGCACTGGGTCTTTGCTGTCATCCAGCTGAACTCACTTTGAATCCACAGCCTACCTAGAAACAGTTGCTAGTTAGGATGGGTAACATTTTCAAAAATGGGAAAAGGGAGAGAAAAGTGGTGTTTTTTTTTAAAAGGTAGAGAAAAGAGTAAAAAATTGAAATGGAACTTTTCATTTTATGAAAAATCTAAAAAAAAAACATAAAAAACCCCGAACAAATAAAAAATCAGCCAAATATAGACCATCTCTGGCAGTAAGGTTGCAGATAGCAATGTGTCTGCTTCACCTGCATGTTGGCCATAGTTTCAAAGTAAAAAACTGGCACATTGGAACAAGGAGTGGCATATTGGAGACAGGTAGTTTTTTCCAGTGGTTAGAATACTAGCCTAGGATTTGAGCTGGGTTCAATTTTATGCTCTACCACAGACTTCCTGTGTAACCTTGTACAAGGCCTCTTGATGCCTCAGTTTCCCCTCTGTATAGTGGGGATAATATGGCTTCCATGCTTCATAGAAGTTTTGTGAAGTGCTCAGATACTCTGGCAATCAGGGCTATAGAAATACCTTAGATAGATAGTGAAGCATTTTGTTGGGAACAAGAGTTAGGTAGGGTAACTGGAAGAACTTGCACTTCTCCACCTTCATCCCCCTTTCAGAAAAAAGGGAACGTGTGCCACTTTCTGTTTCAGGGAAGGGTGGGAGAAAAGAGTGTTTATCCTTTTGTCACCCCTTCGTTGTTCTCCCTCAGAGTTTGAATTGGAATTGGATTGAACTGGAAGAAAGGTGGTGGTACTGTCCCAAGTCCTGCCCACAATCCAAGCTCTGCCTATATGAGATGCTACTTATAGCAGATTGTGCAGGTGTAAAGAACATGAGCACACATGCTCTGTCGGGTTCCCCTTTGGGCTCTCTGTAAGGTTCAGCTACACCACTGGATATGACCAGATTAAGATGGAGGCACAATAGCCACATGCCTGGATCCCAGTCATGTGATTATGTCAATCTCAGCTGTTATTTAAAAATAAATGTTTCTACCTCACATGGCTGCAAAGAAAAGCTTGAGATTATCCATTGAATAGAACTGAGACAGTGATGTCTGCCTGTGCCTGCCCCCCGCCTCCTGCAGAGGGAGAAGCAGCATCCATACCAAGGGAGGTAACTCTTTACCCCCCACTTGTCCCTCGCTGTTCTTGGTGTGCGCCCACCCACCTTCCCAGGATTTCAACAGGTAAATGCCTAGCTGGGCTCTGTGGGATTGGTGACATCTGGTCTTTTCATCCCAAGGGTCAGATATTGGCCATGGGAGTGTGAATAGTTCCCTAAAAACATCCACTCTCACCATGAAAATGAGATGCCACCCCGGGCTGATCTCCAATCCTCCCTCTCTTTTCTTGCTTACTTTGATCAGCAGTGAAATAGTTAAAAATCTAGACATGTATATCACCATCACTTGGCATCGGAGTTACCCCACTTTGATGAATGGGGCAGTTCACGCCTCTCTGAGCTCCTGTGTCAGGCTCTCTGCAGAGGCAGGCAGATGCCTGTGCGTCCGTTTTTGCTCTTTTCACGTTTTCAAGGTTTTTTCCATAATCTGTTGTCATATTATATTGATAGAGCTTAGCTCCATTAGCACTTGAAGACCAGCCACTCCAGAGAATGCAAGAGACACAGAAATGTAAGTCTTGAGGGGACCTCTGATGCACCCTGACTGTTTTGGGGTTTTGCCACTTTAGCATATAACTCGCAAGGCACAAAGCTTTCCAAGTAACTGAATTTGGAAATATTTTACTGTTCATTCTAAACATATGAAGCTGCATTTCTCACATGTTCTTTCTGGCTGCATTTTGTAATGCTTAAGGAAAAGGCCTCTCCTCTCCACTGACAGTTTCTTCAATACAGATAAATATCAAGGAAATTGTAAACATTTGTACAATGAGCATGATCACATGAAAATGCAATTTCCCATTGGATTCCTTCTTGCTCACTGTACTGTACAGTCTTGTGGCACAAACCACTTCGTGGCATTACTTGTGATATTTTTGAAGGGGTGGAAGGTTCTGGTGCAGTTAGTTGGGGCAGCAAAAGAGTCATGGATAAACCAGAAGCAACTGAGATTCTTTAGTTTAATTTTGATACCCGAACCAGTGCTGAATCCATCTTAATTCCCACCCTTGTAGTCTTTTTATGGTAGTGCTATTGTAACCCACACATCTTCTGGGTGTGGTGTTCTGGCTCAGCGCGTGGCACCGAGACCACTTCAAGAGAGAGCAATTAAGGACTCTGCTCTACAGCCTCAGCTAATAGCTAGTTAACTTTTAGCTCATGCAGTAGAGGCTCATGCACTAAGCTCCAGAGATCCCCAGTTCAATCCTGCAGACTGGGCTTTGTCAGCATTACACTATCCCCTTCCCTTTTAAATGTTTATCCCAAGTGGGCAACTAGATTGAGATTCTGCCACCTTTCCCACTGAACATTGTCATGCAACATTAAAATATTTGTGTGCAGACCAGTACTGAGCAAATAATGAATTTTTCATTTCAGGGGCTGAACAAAAAATAAAATTAAAAACAATCAGTTCAAATCAAAACTCATTTTATTTTTCAGTTTTTCCTCATCAAAATGGAATAAATGAAAAATCAAAACATTTCATTCTGAAATGACCAAAACAAACTGTTTTGACTTTTTCAATTTCTTTCCCCCATTTTTTACTTGAATTTGCAAATAACTTGTGTTCTGAAAAAAAGCATTTTTTGGCAAATTTATGATTAAAAAATATTTTACCCAGCTCTAGCGAGGATTCTTCATCCTGTGTCAAACTGAGCTTCTGTTACCTGTGCTGAAGAATCCAGGTTCCTTAGCAAACTCTTACTCTTTAGGTGGCCTGGCTACTGGGGTGAGGACAAAACACCCCACTGTGTTAGGCTGGGTTACACGACCATTGTGATGTGGAAGCATTTCACACCCACTGTGTACAGGGGCAAATGACTACACAAGGTGCAGAGCAGTGGAGAAGCAGGCCTGTATTGTGCAAGTGTCTACATTTTCAAATATATTGATTTAAATTACAACAGAGAATACTTCTCACTTTATTTTTGTTACAAATATTTGCACTGTAAAGAACAAATAGTATTTTTCAATTCACCTCATACAAGCACTGTAGTGCAACCTCTTTATCACGACAGTTGAATTTACAAATGTAGAATTACGTACAAAAAATAACTGCATTGAAAATAAAACAATGTAAAATTTTTTCCTACAAATCTGCTCAGTCCTACTTCAGCCAATCGCTCAGACACACAAACTTGGATACAATTTGCGGGAGATAATGCTGGCTGCTTCTTGTTTGTCACCTACAAGTGAGAGTGGGCGTTTGCATGGTACTATTGTAACTGACATTGCAAGCTATTTATGTCCCAGATGCACTAAAAATTCATATGTCCCTTCATCTTCCATAGGACATGCATCCATGCTGATGACGGGTTCTGCTCAATAACTATCCAAAGCAGAGTGGATGAATGCATGTTCATTTTCATCATCCAAGTCAGATGCCACCAGCAGAAGGTTGATTTTCCTTTTTGGTGGTTTGGGTTCTATAGTTTCTGCATCTGAGTGTTGCTCTTTTAAGATTTCTGAAAGTGTGCAGCCCATATCATCCCTCTAAGATTTTGGAAGGCACTTCTGATTCTTAAATCTTGGGTCAAGTGCTGTGGCTAGTTTTAGAAATCTCACATTGGTACCCTCTTTGCATTCTGTCAAATCTGCAGTGAAAGTGTTCTTAAAACAAATGTGCTGGGTCATCATCTAAGACTGCTAACAGGAAATATATGGCAGAACGTGGATAAGATAGAGCTGAAGATCTAGAGTTCTCTCCCAAGGAATTCAGTCACAAATTCAATACATAATTTAACAACGATCATCAGCCTGAAAGCATAGCTTCTGCAATGGTGGCCAAAGCATGAAGGGACATATGAATGTTTAGCATATCTGGAACATAAATACCTTGCAACACCAGCTACAAAAGTGCCATGTTCTCACTTTCAGGTGACATTGTAAATAAGATGCAGGCAGCAGCATATCCTGTAAACGTAAACAAATTTGTCTTTCCAATTAGCAGACTAAGAAGTAGGAGTGAGTGGACTTGTAGGCTCTAAAGTTTTAGATTTTGTGTTTGAGAGCAGTTATGTAACAAAAAAGGTCTACATTTGTAAGTTGCACTTTCCTGATAAAGAGATTGTACTACAGTACTTGTAGGTGAATTAAAAAGAAATAGTATTTTTCAGTGCAAATATTTGTAAGAAATATATAAAGTGAACACTGTACAGATTGTATTGTAATAGTAATCTATATTTGAAAGTGTAGGACTTTCAACAAACTTGCGGGAATAAGCTGTATCTCCCTTTCTAGGGTAGGCAAGGCATTCACAGTGGCTTTTATAGGAGGTAGGTATTCCAGAACCACTAGATCAGTTTTCCCTCTGTAGAAAGAGCGGACTTAGAAAAATGCATCCGGAACAGCTTCTCTCCCATTGACTTTGGGTACAGCTACATTGTGCAAACTTTAGCACATTAGGAAATTCACAGCTGTAATAGTTGCTGTTGAGGCTTGTGTGTGCTACCCCGCTGCAACTGGGCCCCCTTGTGCTAGTTACTCAATACTAGTAGATTTCAGTATACTGCATGATTACAGAAACTTATCCCCATTTTACAAGTGGTAGCATGTAGTCCTTTTACAGAGGCACTAAGCATAGAAATGACTCTAGAGTAGCAGGGCTGGGAAGAGCACAGTATCTAGGACATAGCTTGTTTACCACCTATCATAGCACCCTCAAGTTTGGCACTTTAATAATACAACTGGGCCTCTGACCAATAAAGTTTTTAAAACACTGCTCTGCAAGACCCATATGACAGCACTGTAAGTCTCATTTTCAATGAGTGACTTCAGCACTTAGTGCTTATATCACTTGTAAATGAAAGTTGTTGTGGGAGGTCCTGCAATGCTGAGTGGAGCAATGCCTAAATACCCTAGAAAGCAAAAAATGGGGGCCCTTGTGCTTAAAGGTATGTGGTGCACTAAATAGAACCCATATCCTCTGTATTATGGGCACTGTACCACCTTCAGTTGAAATTCAAAAGCTCTTATTTTAATCTGTATGGTTTGCTTTTTATTTCATAGCAGTGATTGATGCCTTTCCTATTTGACAGGTAGGTCTGAGGCTGTGGGAAAAGCTGAGTTACTCACCTTTTGATAACAAGGGTTGAGGAGCCTGGTGGTACCTTAAATGCAATGGATTTGGCCATAAGCTTTTGTGGGTAAAGGACCATTTCAGATGTCCTTTACCCACAAGGGCTTATGCCCAAGTAAATCTGTTACCTTTAAGGTACCACCAGACTCCAGCTCTACTCTCAAAAAACCAAATAATGTTACCCCTGATATTTGTCACCCTATGATATGGATTTAAAGGGCTTGCTTTCCTAAGGGTGAAGATTGCACGTATAGCCTTTTACATTTCCAGATATAAGTATGGAAATGTGCAGCCTTGATTCAGACCAAGTGATTTTATAGGTGGTTGAGATTACACACTAGCACATACCCCATCAGAATAATCAATTTCATAGGCTGTGACATTTATGTCCCAGAGCCCCTCTAGGGACAGCCCTATTTTGAGATGGACAGAGGAATCCCAGGCCTGTTTTCTCCTGGGGCAGGGGCCAGGACTGAGCAACCCAGGTAGTGTCTAGCCCAGGTTGGCTAGACAGTGGTAGGAATTTTAACCAACTGCACTGTGTGCTTTTCAGAAGTTGCTACCTGAAATCCCAAGTGCAATTCTACCACAGCCATGAGAGCAACAAAAGGAATGTCTCTGTTGCAAGTTATAACCAGAAACTAAAGCATGTTCACATCTAGAAATACTTAAGGCTTTAGATTTGGTTCTAATTTCTATGGTATATGGGGTAAGCTGCCCAGGCTTTTAAGTGTCTACACACTAATGCCAATGGTTGCTGCTATTGGCAAACAAGGCTACATATAGCATGACTAACTGCTGGCACAGATGTCTACTATAGAACTGGAAATCACTTCCTAGAAAGAGCAGATTAGACCTTCATTCACATGCAGTGGCATTTTATTTTGAAGACAGTGATAGCACAAACAAGTAGTATCTGAGCTGAGAAGTGATCTACATTACAGCAGTCACACAACACCTCCAGAAATTGGTAGAGATTTAGGCACAGTGCATACTAGTACTAGCCACTGGTGTCTTTCCTGAAGTATGACAGTACACACGAAGTCAGAAGGAAGACTAAATGAATTTGCCTTCTTCCTTAGAAGTTGAAGTTTCAGGTCCTCCAGGTCACAGGTCCTCCTTAGACTTGGAGGCTTCCTCAGCCTCATTTTCTTGGTTTTGTGGTTCAAGCGAGTCTGCAGACACCTTTCCAGATGGGATGAATGGTCCCACAACCCAAGACAGAGGAGTATTCTCCATCACATATGCCATCAGCTCATCTACATGTTCCTGGGCCTTGGTCACCATCTCCTGGCTCTGGGTTAGGAGGCCGCTGGAGAGATCCTGGAAGGAATGGGCAGTGGAAAAGGATGCATGAAGCTCTTCGATGTTGTGATACACCTGTTTCACCTTCTCCTGAAAGTTGGTGGGGAGACCTTGAATGCTGGATACTAGCATCTGGCAGGCATCCTGCAGCTGCTGGATAATGCTGCGGGACATAGCCAAAGTCTCAGACTCCATCTGTTGGAGAAATAGCTTAATTTGAATATTCTAAACACAATAAGGATCAGACTTACAATATCACCTGAGGCAGTGGCAGTAGCAAGGCAGCAAGTTATGCTTCCATCAGACCACTGATTGCAAGACCATGGGCACCAACAAGGTCTGCCATGATCTTTCAGGATAAAGAGGCCAAGTTGTGACAATGGAGGCTCTTAGGGAAGGCACAAGTGGCAATAAGCCATGTAAGATGACTTATCTCTATTCTGAGCTGAGCCAAGTTTGCAGGTGTCACTGGTTGCAAACCCCATGATCTACAATCAGTTTTCAGGCTGGGCAGAAGTTTCAAAAGTAGTAAGCATGAATCTAAAGCGACTATGCTTCTTGGGCACAGGGATGTCTAAACTAGGAAGCCACTCATTATGCTCAAAAAGGGAACAACTTTATGTAATAAAACTAAAGTCACCCGAGTTTGAGCTACTTATCCAAAGATGCAATTATTCTTGGCCTTGCAGGGTGGCTAACTTCAGACCAGAGCTGACACTGCCACCCCCAATGCACACACCCAAATGTACATACCTCTGGTTTTGCCAAATCCTTCATTTCACTGCTTTTTGGCTGCTCCTTATTCCAGCTCACCCATATGTGATGGAACTTCTCCTGGACTTCTTGAAGAGAGACACCTTGCTTAAGGTATTCAATCTAGAAGTGGATTAAGCATATTAAGAGATGAGTCACATGCACATCAATTATTTAGTTCTACTGTTTGACATGTCTTCACCCCACAGTGTGGTATGCTCAATGCATCAAGAGGAGAAGGGTCCAGTTACATAACCCAACTATGAATGAGGTCTAAGCCTCATTGCATCACATTCTATACAGGTGTGGTTAGAGTGTTCCCTGCCCTGAAGGGCATCAGTTTTGAGAGATAGTGGAGTTCCTACCAGTCCCATGGTTTGATGAAGCTGGGAAAGAGCCTCTCTGATGCTTTGACTGGTATGTCTCATCTTGTTTAGGGAATAGTGGTAGGCACGTTGGCGAAGTTTGGTTGACAGGGAACCTAAACGCACGAAGTAACTCCGATGCTCTTGTGCTTGTGCTGAAGCCACTTCAGCCCCTTCCACAGATTCAGAAAGTTCAGCTAGAGGGAAGAGAGTTCAGGTTGTTCACCCTCAGGTTGAGAGATTGGTAAAGGAGTACGAGCCATACTGGTCTGCTAAATCTTAAGCTCCCTTGTAACAAGCATTTGTCTTAGCGCCCATCAAGTACCACAGAGGTAGCTTCAGCCTTAAAAACAAAAGGCCACATACCATACAGCATTACTAAGGATTTTGCATACTTTGCAAGTGACTGACTTCTAATGAATAGTCATGCCCATCATTCCTTCTAGTACCACCCTGTCCCCACTTGTTGCTCAAATCATTTTACATGGTTACATGCCCACCAACTAAAGTCTTAAGTCTCAGCTATGAAAAGGCTGTAGAATGAGCCTGCATTTGGTGATGGATAAGATTGAGAAGCCTTGAGAGAAGTTTGGCACAAAGGGAGGATTACCCTAAACTTTTAGGGATAATAGGCCTGTCATTCATGTGTTCTGACCTAGTTCATCATCTGTCATGGGAAGATAGTGATCCAAGAGCTCTTCAGATTTCTCCAGCACTGCTTCCATTCCACTTATGGCCAGTTGGCCCATTCTTGATTCCACAACTGTGCTCATGCTGTCAGTTACCACTGATTTGGTGGTCTTCATACTGTCCTGCACAGCCTCTTTGGTCATATCTACCATTCTGATCATGGTCTCCTTGACATCTGTCAGTCTGGAAGAGGCCAACTCCAGTGTTTCAGATGTAGCCTAGAGAAGAGTGATCAAGCAAGATATTGTACAGTAATTCAGGGCAATACCACCACATTTACCCAGAGATTGAGGTTGGGGAGGGGATTACCACCTGCTCTGCCCCATAGGTCAAATCTTCAGGGGAAGAACTGCATCTTGCTGTTAAGCATCAGACCAGAGTTATATTTAGACCCTAGCTCCTGCCTCTTGACTACTTTTAGTATGGAGTGTACCTCTGCTGGAGGAAGCATCCCATTATTGGCATCCCTTTCAGAAAGGCATGATGTTTTGTCTAGTGAGAGGGTGGTGAAAGTTACCTCATCAGCAGTCTGTTGAAGGATTGGTAGATTCTCCTCCACTTTGTCAGGTACTTCAGAAACACACTCCTCTGCTGTTGTCCCTATAGAAAAAGCAGAGTTCAGTTTCTTAATTGGTCAATTTTGCTATTGTAATATTTACAGACTCTGGCTCACATCTGTAATGAGAGCTTCAGTTCTCCAATATGTTCAGGCAGCAATTGTTCTGGGTTGTAGGGGCTGCAGATTTCCCCCTTCCTTCCCCATGTAAGGTGGTTCCCTCCCTCTCCCCCAACTTATGAAGTCTCTCTCATGGAAAATTTTTAAGATAGTGTCCCCTTCAATAGTTCATAGTTCCATGCTTCCTCCCATGCATCCTAATTGGGTAACTGAATTAAGATAGTTATGACTAGCATCTGAACACTTTCTCCTCCCATCTATACATACTGCAGAAGTCTCTTACCCAAGCATTCTAGGCATTACTTTCTAGGCTCCCTCACCAAGTGAGAGGTTTTTATGTTCTGAATAAAGTGCAATCATCTCACTCCATAGTCTTACAGCTCTGAAGCTTTTTTAATCAAACATTTAACATCCCTCTGGAAGGCACCAAGTAGTTTTTGCAATGCTTTGGCTGCGATAAGTCCAACTAACTGTTCTCATGAAGGAAGCAAGTCAGGGAACAGCCATTGCCGTTGAGCTATTGCTTGATAAGCAGCTGGTTAAGAAACGTTTAGCAGTTGTAATTGGTTTGCAGTGTTGTAGCTACGTTGATCCAGATTTAGACAAGGTGAGTGAGGTAATATTTTGTTGGACCAACTTCTATTGGTGACAGCCTAGATTTTGAGGCTCTCTGGTTGCAGAATGAGGAGGAGATCTCATTTTGCAATTAGGTACCTTTCAAAGGGTGTTGCTTCTTAAAGGGAAAGGAGCTTAGCACTAATCTCACCTCCTGGCTACAGTGAAGGTGAGGGCAGGTTCAGCAATAGTAATTAGTATAAGCAAAGCCCTTTGTTAGCCTCTAGGAGATGTTAGCTTAGATGCATGGGCTACTGTATTGTTCCTATATAGGAACACCACCCCCACTGCCAGCTTCTCCTCCAGTACTGAAGGAGTACTGATTTTCATGGACCTGAGTTTTAGAGATGGAAGCTTCCCAACAAGGTGTTAGAGCTTACTGTTGAGAAATTGTACCATACAAATAGAAAGGTCTGCATATATGCTTTACTCACCCTCAGGTTCAAGTTTAGTTACAACTGGCTGTGCACTGCTAACTGCAGCATTGGTTATGGAGGTCACTCCCTTCTCTGCTATGTCACAGATGGACCTCACATAGGGATGGCTCTCCTTGGTGGAAGCATAGGCAGTGGCAGCCAGATCATAGGCAGAGTTGACTAAAGGTAGACTGGCCACCCTCCTCAAGACATTCTAGTGAGGCAAGGGACAGAACAGTGAGTCAGGGAGGCAATGTTCTACACTGGGGCTGAACCTTTACATCAAGGGTGTAACCACTTGAAAAAGTGTTAGCCGCAATCAAAGGATTGTTTAATGGTCAAAAATCTGAAGAGGCCCAACAGCTGCTTTTGGGATTAGTACTGAAACTGGATCACAAGGTTAACTAAGGCAAGAAGAATTTTTAAATCTCATTATAAACCAGGGTATTTTGCAGCATCTGGAAGAGCAACTGCACAAATCTCTAGACACCGAGATGTCCATATGTGAAGCCTGCTACCAGGTAACAGCCAGCCATCGTTCATATTCACATGTTGAACCAGCAATGCTTAAGAGGGAGCACCTACCTGTTGCTCTTCCTCCCCATGCTCTGGGGATGCCATAGTTGTGTCTTTTCCATTAGAAGCCATGGTATGATCAGATCTACCTGAAAAGGGCAAGAAAACCTGTATCTTCAGACCTAAGTTCCTTAAGGAAAAGTTACAGCACCCTAAAGACAAGGGTGGTGTTCTATTCCAGAGAGGGACTAGAAGAAATAGCAGGGCCCTCAGATTAACAAGGAATATTTAGAGGACTAGTGAGCTAAATACATTGACACTGCTTTTTTTTAAAAGCAAAAAATATTTCAGTTCTGCTACAGTTAATGAGAAAGAAAGCAGGAGGATTCCTTCTCAAAAAAGGAGAAGATTTTTCCAGCCACTCTGTGCCATGAGATTCTCTTAAAGGCAGTAGGTGTCACTACTACTACAGGCCATTTAATAGTTCTAACTATGGGGGTGGGGGGGTACAAATAGGATCCTATTTCACCAGATAAGAGGCTTAAAGCCAGGGAGCATTAAGTTTCCCAGACCCAACTCCTATCCTACCCACAGCTTCTTAATACAGACATTTACACATACAAACATTTCTTAATCACAGAAGTACAAAGCCCTGACCAGGGAACTGTATAAACAATTTTTTAAAAAAAAACTAAAAAGCCTCACCAAGTCCCACTCCTTCAAGAACTAACCCACTGGCCTTTCTCAGTATACCAGACACTACTTTACTTCACTCACCACCTGGTCAGATTTTATACACCCCTGGTGATGTAATTGTGAGGGAAAAGAGTAAAATACTCAGGACTGACAGTTCAGGTAATCAGTGAAAAGAAGGCTTTGCTAACCAATAGGAGAATGCAAATTCTTTGGGGACTGCAAAGATTGGGAGTGAGTTATTCCCCAAAGGTGATTCCAATTAACTGCACTGGGTCTTTGCTGTCATCCAGCTGAACTCACTTTGAATCCACAGCCTACCTAGAAACAGTTGCTAGTTAGGATGGGTAACATTTTCAAAAAGACCTGTGTGACTTAAAAAGCCATTGACTTTCATTGCCCTTTCCAATGGGAAAAGGGAGAGAAAAGTGGTGTTTTTTTTAAAAGGTAGAGAAAAGGGTAAAAAATTGAAATGGAACTTTTCATTTTATGAAAAATCTAAAAAAAAAACATAAAAAACCCCGAACAAATAAAAAATCAGCCAAATATAGACCATCTCTGGCAGTAAGGTTGCAGATAGCAATGTGTCTGCTTCACCTGCATGTTGGCCATAGTTTCAAAGTAAAAAACTGGCACATTGGAACAAGGAGTGGCATATTGGGGACAGGTAGTTTTTTCCAGTGGTTAGAATACTAGCCTAGGATTTGAGCTGGGTTCAATTTTATGCTCTACCACAGACTTCCTGTGTGACCTTGTGGAAGGCCTCTTGATGCCTCAGTTTCCCCTCTGTACAGTGGGGATAATATGGCTTCCATGCTTCATAGAAGTTTTGTGAGGTGCTCAGATACTCTGGCAATCAGGGCTATAGAAATACCTTAGATAGATAGTGAAGCATTTTGTTGGGGAACAAGAGTTAGGTAGGGTAACTGGAAGAACTTGCCCTTCTCCACCTTCATCCCCCTTTCAGAAAAAAGGGAACGTGTGCCACTTTCTGTTTCAGGGAAGGGTGGGAGAAAAGAGTCTTTATTCTTTTGTCACCCCTTCATTGTTCTCCCTCAGAGTTTGAATTGGAATTGGATTGAACTGGAAAAAAGGTGGTGGTACTGTCCCAAGTCCTGCCCACAATCCAAGCTCTGCCTATATGAGATGCTACTTATAGCAGATTGTGCAGGTGTAAAGAACATGAGCACACATGCTCTGCCGGGTTCCCCTTTGGGCTCTCTGTAAGGTTCAGCTACACCACTGGATATGACCAGATTAAGATGGAGGCACAATAGCCACATGTCTGGATCCCAGTCATGTGATTATGTCAATCTCAGCTTTCATTTAAAAATAAATGTTTCTTTCCCACATGGCTGCAAAGAAAAGCTTGAGATTATCCATTGAATAGAACTGAGACAGTGATGTCTGCCTGTGTCTGCCCCCAGCCTCCTGCAGAGGGAGAAGCAGCATCCATACCAAGGGAGGTAACTCTTTACCCTCCACTTGTCCCTCGCTGTTCTTGGTGTGCGCCCACCCACCTTCCCAGGATTTCAACAGGTAAATGCCTCGCTGGGCTCTGTGGGATTGGTGGCATCTGGTCTTTTCATCCCAAGGGTCAGATATTGGCCATGGGAGTGTGAATAGTTCCCTAATGACATCCACTCTCGCTATGAAAATGAGATGCCACCCCCGGCAGATCTCCAATCCTCCCTCTCTTTTCCTGCTTACTTTGATCAACAGTGAAATAGTTAAAAATCTAGACATGTATATTACCATCACTTGGCATCGGAGTTACCCCACTTTGATGAATGGGGCAGTTCACGCCTCTCTGAGCTCCTGTGTCAGGCTCTCTGCAGAGGCAGGCAGATGCCTGTGCGTCCGTTTTTGCTCTTTTCATGTTTTCAAGGTTTTTTCCATAATCTGTTGTCAAATTATATTGATAGAGCTTAGCTCCATTAGCACTTGAAGACCAGCCACTCCAGAGAATGCAAGAGACAGAGAAATGTAAGTCTGGACGGGACCTCTGATGCATCCTGACTGTTTTGGGGTTTTGCTGCTTTATGATATAACTCGCAAGGCACAAAGCTTTCCAAGTAACTGAATTTGGAATATTTTACTGTTCATTCTAAACATATGAAGCTGCATTTCTCACATGTTCTTTCTGGCTGCATTTTGTAATGCTTAAGGAAAAGGCCTCTCCTCTTCACTGACAGTTTCTATGCCTTCAATGCAGGTAAATATCAAGGAAATTGTAAACATTTGTAAAATGAGCATGATCACATGAAAATGCAATTTCCCATTGGATTCCTTCTTGCTCACTGTACTGTACAGTCTTGTGGCACAAACCACTTCGTGGCATTACTTGTGATATTTTTGAAGGGGTGTGAGGTTCTGGTGCAGTTAGTTGGGGCAGCAAAAGAGTCATGGATAAATCAGAAGCAACTGAGATTCTTTAGTTTAATTTTGATACCCTAACCAGTGCCGAATCCATCTTAATTCCCACCCTTGTAGTCTTTTTATGGTAGTGCTATTGTAACCCACACATCTTCTGGGTGTGGTGTTCTGGCTCAGCGCGTGGCACCGAGACCACTTCAAGAGAGAGCAATTAAGGACTCTGCTCTACAGCCTCAGCTAAGAGGCAGTTGGCTTTTAGCTCCTGCAGTAGAGGCTCATGCACTAAGCTCCAGAGATCCCCAGTTCAATCCTGCCGACTGGGCTTTGTCAGCGTTACATTATCCCCTTCCCTTTTAAATGTTTATCCCAAGTGGGCAACTAGATTGAGATTCTGCCATCTTTCCCACTGAACATTGTCATGCAACATTAAAATATTTGTGTGCAGACCAGGACTGAGCAAGTAATGATTTTTTCATTTCAGGGGCTGAACAAAAAATAAAATTAAAAACAAGCAGTTCAAATCAAAACTCAGTTTATTTGTCAGTTTTTCCTCAATCAAAATGGAATAAATGAAAAATCAAAACATTTCATTTTGAAATGACCATAACAAACTGTTTTGACTTTTTCAATTTCTTTGCCCCATTTTTTACTTGAATTTGCAAATAACTTCTGTGTTCTGAAAAAAAGCATTTTTTGGTAAATTTATGATTAAAAAAATATTTTACCCAGTTCTTGCGAGGATTCTTCATCCTGTGTCAAACTGAGCTTCTGTTACCTGTGCTGAAGAATCCAGGTTCCTTAGCAAACTCTTACACCTCTTTAGGTGGCCTGGCTACTGGGGTGAGGACAAAACACCCCACTGTGTTAGGCTGGGTTACACAACCCTTGTGATATAGCAGCATTTCACACCCACTGTGTACAGGGGCAAATGACTACACAAGGTGCAGAGCAGTGGAGAAGCAGGCCTGTATTGTGCAAGTGTCCCAGGACATATATTTGAAAATATAGAAAACATCCAAAAACATATTGATTTAAATTACAACAGAGAATACTTCTCACTTTATTTTTGTTACAAATATTTGCACTGTAAAGAACAAATAGTATTTTTCAATTCACCTCATACAAGCACTGTAGTGCAACCTCTTTATCACGACAGTTGAATTTACAAACGTAGAATTATGTACAAAAAATAACTGCATTGAAAATAAAACAATGTAAAACTTTTTCCTACAAGTCTGCTCAGTCCTACTTCAGCCAATTGCTCAGACACACAAACTTGGATACAATTTGCGGGAGATAATGCTGGCTGCTTCTTGTTTGTCACCTACAAGTGAGAGTGGGCGTTTGCATGGTACTATTGTAACTGACATTGCAAGCTATTTATGTTCCAGATGCACTAAAAATTCATATGTCCCTTCATCTTCCATAGGACATGCATCCATGCTGATGACTGGTTCTGCTCAATAACTATCCGAAGCAGAGTGAATGAACGCATGTTCATTTTCTTCATCCAAGTCAGATGCCACCAGCAGACGGTTGATTTTCCTTTTTGGTGGTTTGGGTTCTGTAGTTTCTGCATCTGAGTGTTGCTCTTTTAAGATTCCTGAAAGTGTGCACCCCACATCATCCCTCTAAGATTTTGGAAGGCACTTCTGATTCTTAAACCTTGGGTCAAGTGCTGTAGCTAGTTTTAGAAATCTCACATTGGTACCTTCTTTGCATTCTGTCAAATCTGCAGTGAAAGTGTTCTTAAAACAAATGTGCTGGGTCATCATCTGAGACTGCTAACAGGAAATATATGGCAGAACGTGGATAAGGTTAGATCTTCAGCTCTGAGTTCTCTCCCAAGGAATTCAGTCACAAATTCAATACATAATTTAACAACCATCATCAGCATGAAAGCATATCTTCTGCAACGGTGGCCAAAGCATGAAGGGACATATGAATGTTTAGCATATCTGGAACATAAATACCTTGCAACACCAGCTACAAAAGTGCCATGTGAACACCTGTTCTCACTTTCAGGTGACTCTGTAAATAAGAAGCAGGCAGCAGCATATCCTGTAAATGTAAACAAACTTGTCTTACCAATTAGCAGACTAAGTAGGACTGAGTGGACTTGTAGGCTCTGAAGTTTATTTTGTTTTTGAGAGCAGTTATGTAACAAAAAAGGTCTACATTTGTAAGTTGCACTTTCCTGATAAGAGATTGTACTACAGTACTTGTAGGTGAATTGAAAAATACTATTTCTTTTTACAGTCCAAATATTTGTAAGAAATATATAAAGTGAACACTGTACAGATTGTATTGTAATAGAAGTCTATATTTGAAAGTGTAGGACATCCAAAAATATTTAATTGGTATTCTATTGTTTTAAAAAAATTGTGCTTAATTGCACTGTTAATCATGATTTAGTTGAAATAAATAGGGCTGTTAATTGCAGTTAACTTGTTTGCTGAAGTCATAAATGATACTGGCAACAAACTTGCTGGAATAATCTGCATCTCCCTTTCTAGTGTAGGCAAGGCATTTACAGTGGCTTTTATAGAAGGTAGGTATTCCAGAACCAGAGGGAAAACTGATCTAATGTAGAAAGAGTGGCTTAGAAAAATGCATCTGGAACAGCTTCTCTCCCATTGACTTTGGGTACAGCTACATTGTGCAAACTTTAGCACTTCTGCACATTAGGAAATTCACAGCTGTAATAGTTGCTGTTGAGGCTTGTGTGCGCTACCCTGCTGCAACTGGGCCCCCTTGTGCTAGTTACTGAATACTAGTAGATTTCAGTATACTGCATGATTACAGAAACTGTTATCCCCATTTTACAAGTGGTAGCATGTAGTCCTTTTACAGAGGCACAAAGCATAGAAGTGACTTGAGTAGCAGGGCTGAGAAGAGCCTAGTATCTAGGACATAGCTTGTTTACCACCTATCATAGCACCCCCAAGTTTGGCACTTTAAAAATACAACTGGGCTGCTCTGACTGATAAATTTTAAAAACACTGCTCTGCAAGACTCATGTGACAGCACTGTAAGTCTCATTTTCAATGAGAGGCTTCAGCACTTAGTGCTTATATCACTTGTAAATGAAGGTTGTCTCGGGAGGTCCTGCAATGCTGAGTGGAGCAATGCCTAAATACCCTAGAAAGCAAAAAATGGGGGCCCTTGTGCTTAAAGGTATGTGGTGCACTAAATAGAACCCCTATCCTCTGTATTATGGGCACTGTACCACCTTCACTTGAAGGTCAAAAGCTCTTATTTTAATCTGTATGGTATGCTTTTTAATTTCAAAGCAGTGATTGATACCTTTCCTATTTGACAGGTAGGTCTGAGGCTGTGGGAAAAGCTGAGTTACTCACCTTTTGATAACAAGGGTTGAGGAGCCTGGTGCAGGGGCGGCTCTAGGCACCAGCAAACCAAGCTGTTGCCTAGGGCGGCCAAATCTAGGGGGCGGCAGGCTGGGCCGGTGGACCTGCCGCAGTCATGCCTGCGGGAGGTCCACCGGAGCCGCGGACGACCGGACCTGCCGCAGGCAAGACTGCGGAGGGGGGCTCGTCCTACGGCTCGGCTGGACCTCCCGCAGGCATGACTGCGGCAGCTCAAGCGGAGCCGCCGGAGCCGCGAACCATTCGCAGCCGTGCCCGCGGGAGGTTCGCTGTTCCCGCGGCTCCGGTGGAGCTCCCGCAGTCATGCCTGCGGCAGGTCCGCTCGTCCCGGGGCTCCGGTGGACCTGCCGCGGGAGCTCAACCGGAGCCGCGGGAAGAGGGGACCCGCCGCGGGACCGAGGAAGGGCGGCACAGCACACCGCGCTGCCTGGGGCAGCCTAATTTCTAGAGCCGCCCCTGGCCTGGTGGTACCTTAAGTGCAATGGATTTGGGCATAAGCTTTTGTGGGTAAAGGACCATTTCAGATGTCCTTTACCCACAAGGGCTTATGCCCAAGTAAATCTGTTACCTTTAAGGTACCACCAGATTCCAGCTGTACTCTCAAAAACTAAATACTGCTACCCCTGATATTTGTCACCCTATGATATGGATTTAAAGGGCCTGCTTTCCTAAGGGTAAGATTACATCTGGAAATGTAAAAGGCTCTACATGCAAAGTATGGAAATGTGCAGCCTTGATTCAGACCAAGTGATTTTATAGATAGTTGAGATTACACACTAGCACATCTCCCACCAGAATAACCAATATTTCATTGGCTGTGACATTTATGTCCCAGAGCCCCTCTAGAGACTATTTTGAGATAGGCCTGGGATTCCTTTGCCTGTTTTCTCCTGGGGCAGGGGCCAGGACTGAGCAACCCAGGTAGTGTCTAGCCCAGGTTGGCTAGACAGTGGTAGGAATTTTAACCAAATGCACTGTGTGCTTTTCAGAAGTTGCTACCTGAAATCCCAAGTGCAATTCTACCACAGCCATGAGAGCAACAAAAGTAATGTCTCTGTTCTAAGTTTAACCAGAAACTAAAGCATGTTCACATCTAGAAATACTTAGAACCAAATCTAAAGCCTTAATTTCTATGGTATATGGGGTAAGCTGCCCAGGCTTAAGTGTCTACACACTAATGCCAGTGGTTGCTGCTATGGCAAACAAGGCTACATATAGCATGACTAATTGCAGGTGCATATGTCTACTATAGAACAGGAAATCACCAGCAGATTAGACCTTCATTCAAATGCAATGACATTTTATTTTGAAGACCGTGATAGCACAAACAAGTAGTATCTGAGCTGAGAAGTGATCTACATTATAGCAGTCACACAACACCTCCAGAAATTGGTAGAGATTTAGGCACAGTGCATACTAGTACTAGCCACTGGTGTCTTTCCTGAAGTATGACAGTACACACGAAGTCAGAAGGAAGACTAAATGAATTTGCTTTCTTCCTTAGAAGTTGGAGTTTCAGGTCCTCCAGGTCACAGGTCCTCCTTAGACTTGGAGGCTTCCTCAGCCTCATTTTCTTGGTTTTGTGGTTCAAGCAAGTCTGCAGACACCTTTCCAGATGGGATGAATGGTCCCACAACCCAAGACAGAGGAGTATTCTCCATCACATATGCCATCAGCTCATCTACATATTCCTGGGCCTTGGTCACCATCTCCTGGCTCTGGGTTAGGAGGCTGCTGGAGAGATCCTGGAAGGAATGGGCAGTGGAGAAGGATGCATGAAGCTCTTCGATGTTGTGATACACCTGTTTCACCTTCTCCTGAAAGTTGGTGGGGAGACCTTGAATGCTGGATACTAGCAGCTGGCAGGCATCCTGCAGCTGCTGGATAATGCTGCGGGACATAGCCAAAGTCTCAGACTCCATCTGTTGGAGAAATAGAAGCTTAATTCTAATGTTCAAAACACAATAAAGGATCAAACTTGCTACTGCCACTACCTCAGGGGATGTTGTAAGGCAGCATGTTATGCTTCCATCAGACCACTGATTGCAAGACCATTGGCACCAACAAGGTCTGCCATGATCTTTCATGATAAAGAGGCCAAGTTGTGCCATCCCTAAGAGCCTCCATTGTCACAAGTGGCTTCTAACAGAGGCGCTAAGCCATGTAAGATGGCTTGGCTCTATTCTGACCTAAACCAAGTTGACAGGTTGCAAACCCATGATCTACAGTCAGTTTTCAGTCTGGGCAGAGGTTTCAAAAGTAGTAAGCATGAATCTAAAGCGACTATGCTTCTTGGGCACAGACGTGGCTGGTATGACATCACTTTAGGGATGTCTAAGCTAGGAAGCCACTCATTATGCTCAAAAAGGGAACAACTTTTTGTAATAAAAACTAGAGTCACCTGAGTTTGAGCTACTTATCCAAAGATGCAGTTATTCTGGGCCTTGCAGGGTGGCTAACTTCAGACCTCCCCCGCCCTGCACACACCCAAATGTACATACCTCTGGTTTTGCCAAATCCTTCATTTCACTGCTTTTTGGCTGCTCCTTATTCCAGCTCAGCCATATGTGATGGAACTTCTCCTGGACTTCTTGGAGAGAGACACCTTGCTTAAGGTATTCAATCTAGAAGTGGATTAAGCATATTAAGAGATGAGACTTGCACATCAATTATTTAGTTCCACTGTTTGACATGTCTTCACCCCACAGTGTGGTATGCTCAATGCATCAAGAGTAGGAGGGTCTAGTTACATAACACAACCCAATTATGAGTGACGTCTAAGCCTCATTGTATCACATTCTATACAGGTGTGGTTAGAGTGTTCCCTGCCCTGAAGGGCATCAGTTTTGAGAGATAGTGGAGTTCCTACCAGTCCCATGGTTTGATGAAGCTGGGAGAGAGCCTCTCTGATGCTTTGACTGGTATGTCTCATCTTGTTTAGGGAATAGTGGTAGGCACGTTGGCGAAGTTTGGTTGACAGGGAACCTAAACGCACAAAGTAACTCCGATGCTCTTGTGGCTGTGCTGAAGCCACTTCAGCCCCTTCCACAGATTCAGCAAGTTCAGCTAGAGGGAAGAGAGTTCAGGTTGTTCACCCTCAGTTTGAGAGATTGGTAAAGGAGTACGAGCCATACTGATCTGCTAAATCTTAAGCTCCCTTTAACAAGCATTTGTGTCTTAGCGCCCATCAAGTACCACAGAGGTAGCTTCAGCCTTAAAACAAAAACCTACATACCATACAGCATTACTAAGGATTTTGCATACTTTGCTAATGCCTGACTTCTAATGAATAGTCATGCCCATCATTCCTTCTAGTACCACCTTGTCCCCACTTGTTGCTCAAATCATTTTACATGGTTACATGCCCACCAACTAAAGTCTTAAGTCTCAGCTATGAAAAGGCTGTAGAATGAGCCTGCATTTGGTGATGGATAAGATTGAGAAGCCTTGAGAGAAGTTTGGCACAAAGGGAGGATTACCCTAAACTTTTAGGGATAATAGGCCTGTCATTCATTTGTTCTGACCTAGTTCATCATCTGTCATGGGAAGATAGTGATCCAAGAGCTCTTCAGATTTCTCCAGCACTGCTTCCATTCCACTTATGGCCAGTTGGCCCATTCTTGATTCCACAACTGTGCTCATGCTGTCAGTGACCACTGATTTGGTGGTCTTCATACTGTCCTGCACAGCCTCTTTGGTCATATCTACCATTCTGATCATGGTCTCCTTGACATCTGTCAGTCTGGAAGAGGCCAACTCCTGTGTTTCAGATGTAGCCTAGAGAAGAGTGATCAAGCAAGATATTGTACAGTAATTCAGAGCGATACCACCACATTTACCCAGAGATTGAGGTTGGGGAGGGGATTACCACCTGCTCTGCCCCATAGGTCAAATCTTCAGGGGGAAGAACAGCATCTTGCTGTTAAGCATCAGACCAGAGTTAAATATAGACCCTAGCTCCTGCCTCTTGCCCACTTTTAGTATGGAGTGTTCCTCTGCTGGAGGAAGCATCCCATTATTGGCATTCCTTTCAGAAAGGCATGATGTTTTGTCTAGTGAGAGGGTGGTGAAAGTTACCTCATCAGCAGTCTGTTGAATTGGTAGATTCTCCTCCACTTTGTCAGGTACTTCAGAAACACACTCCTCTGCTGTTGTCCCTATAGAAAAACCAGAGTTCAGATTCTTCATTGGTCAATTTTGCTATTGTAATATTTACAGACTCTGGCTCATATCTGTAATGAGAGCTTCAGTTCTCCAATATGTTCAGGCAACAATTGTTCTGGGTTGTAGGGGCTGCCCATTTCCCCCTTCCTTCCCCATGTAAGGTGGTTCCCTCTCTCCCCCAAGTTATGAACTCTTTTGTAAACATTTTCCATGAAATATAGTGTCCCCTTCAATAGTTCATAGTTCCATGTTTCCTCCCATGCATCCTAATTGGGCAACTGAATTAAGAGAGTTATGACTAGCATCTGAACACTTTCTCCTCCCATCTATACATACTGCAGAAGTCTCTTACCCAAGCATTCTAGGCATTACTTTCCAGGCTCCCTCACCAAGTGAGAGGTATTTATGTTCTGAATAAAGTGCAATCATCTCACTCCATAGTCTTACAGCTCTGAAGCTTTTTTAATCAAACATTTAACATCCCTCTGGAAGGCACCAAGAAGTTTTTGCAATGCCTTGGCTGCGATAAGTCCAACTAACTGTTCTCATGAAGGAAGCAAGTCAGGGAGCAGCCATTGTGTTGAGCTATTGCCTGATAAGCAGCTAGTTAAGAAAAGCTTAGCAGTTGTAATCTGTTTGCAGTGTTGTCTAATAGTTCTAGACCAACATGGCTAGAACAAGGTGAGTGAGGTAATATTTTGTTGGACCAACTTCTATTGGTGACAGCCTAGATTGAGGCTCTCTGGTTGCAGAATGAGGAGGAGATCTCATTTTGCAATTAGGTACCTTTCAAAGGGTGTTGCTTCTTAAAGGGAAAGGAGCTTAGCACTAATCTCACCTCCTGGCTACAGTGAAGGTGAGGGCAGGCTCAGCAATACTAATTCGTGTAAGCAAAGCCCTTTGTTAGCCTCTAGCAAATGTTGCTTACATGCATGGGCTACTGTATTATTCCTATATAGTCACAGCACCCCCCCACTGCCAGCTTCTCCTCCAGTACTGAAGGAGTACTGATCTTCATGGACCTGAGTTTGAGAGATGGAAGCTTCCTAACAGGGTGTTAGAGCCTGCTGTTGAGAAACTGTACCATACAAATAGAAAGGTCTGCATATATGCTTTACTCACCCTCAGGTTCAAGTTTAGTTACAACTGGCTGTGCACTGCTAACTGCAGCATTGGTTATGGAGGTCACTCCCTTCTCTGCCATGTCACAGATGGACCTCACATAGGGATGGCTCTCCTTGGTGGAAGCATAGGCAGTGGCAGCCAGATCATAGGCAGAGTTGACTAAAGGTAGACTGGCCACCCTCCGCAAGACATTCTAGTGAGGCAAGGGACAGAACAGTGAGTCAGGGAGGCCATGTTCTACACTGGGGCTGAACCTTTACATCAAGGGTGTAACCACTTGAAAAAGTGTTAGCCGCAATCAAAGGATTGTTTAATGGTCAAAAATCTGAAGAGGCCCAACAGCTGCTTTTGGGATTAGTACTGAAACTGGATCACAAGGTTAACTAAGGCAAGAAGAATTTTTAAATCTCATTATAAACCAGGGTATTTTGCAGCATCTGGAAGAGCAACTGCACAAATCTCTAGACACTGAGATGTGCATATGTGAAGCCTGCTACCAGATAACAGCCAGCCATCGTTCATAGTCACATGTTGCCCAGCAATGCTTAAGAGGGAGCACCTACCTGTTGCTCTTCCTCCCCATGCTCTGGGGATGCCATAGTTGTGTCTTTTCCATTAGAAGCCATGGTATGATCAGATCTACCTGAAAAGGGCAAGAAGAAAGGCCTGAAGATACAAGCTGAGTTTCTTAAGGAAAAAAGTTACAGCACCCTAAAGACAAGAGTAGTGTTCTGCTCCAGAGAGGGACTAGAAGAAATAGCAGGGTCCTCATCAGATTAGGAAGGAATAGTTAGAGGACTGGTGAGCTAAATACCTTGACACT
This sequence comes from Mauremys reevesii, assembly GCF_016161935.1. NCBI lineage: Eukaryota > Metazoa > Chordata > Testudines > Geoemydidae > Mauremys > Mauremys reevesii. Next base: position 247,682,209 of record NC_052623.1, read on the forward strand.
GCTTTTTAAAAGCAAGAAATATATTTCAGTTCTGCTACAGCTAAGGAGAAAGAAAGCAGGAGGATTCCTTCTCAAAAAATAGAAGATTTTTCAACCACTCTGTGCCAGGAGATTCTATTAAAGGCAGTAGGTGTCACTACTACTAAAGGCCATTTAATAGTTCTAACTATGAGAGGTGGGTGGGAGAAGTAAGAATAGGATCCTATCTCACCAGCTAACAGGCTTAAAGCCAGGGAGCATTAAGTTTCCCAGACCCAACTCCTATCCTACCCCACAGCTTCTTAATACAGACATTTACACATACAAACATTTCTTAATCACAGAAGTACAAAGCCCTGACCAAGACACTGTATAAACGATTTTAAAAAAAAAACTAAAAAGCCTCACCAAGTCCTACTCCTTCAAGGACTAACCCACTGACCTTTCTCAGTATACCAAACACTACTTTACTTCACTTATCACCTGGTCAGATTTTATATACCCCTGGTGATGTAATTGTGAGGAAAGGGAGTGAAATACTCAGGACTGACAGTTCAGGTAATCAGTGAAAAGAAGGCTTTGCTAACCAATAGGAGAATGCAAATCCTTTGGGGACTGCAAAGATTGGGAGTGAGTTATTCCCCAAATGTGATTCCAATTAACTGCACTTGGTCTTTGCTATCATCCAGCTGAACTCACTTTGAGTCCACAGCCTGCCTAGAAACAGTTGCTAGTTAGGATGGGTAACATTTTCAAAAACACCTGTGTGACTTAAAAAGCCATTGACTTTCATTGCCCTTTCCAATGGGAAAAGGGAGAGAAAAGTTTTTTTTAAAAAGATAGAAAAAAGGGTAAAAAATTGAAATGGAACTTTTCATTTTATGAAAAATCTAAAAAAAAAAACATAGAAAACCCGAACAAATAAAAAATCAGCCAAATATAGACCATCTCTGGCAGTAAGGTTGCAGATAGCAATGTGTCTGCTTCACCTGCATGTTGGCCATAGTTTCAAAGTAAAAAGCTGGCACATTGGAACAAGGAGTGCCATATTGGAGAGAGGTAGTTTTTTCCAGTGGTTAGAATACTAGCCTAGGATTTGAGCTGGGTTCAATTTTATGCCCTGTCACAGACTTCCTGTGTGACCTTGTGCAAGTCACTTACAGGGCTGGCTCCAGACCCCAGCGTGCCAAACGAGCGCTTGGGACTGCATTTTGCCGGCAGGGCGGCAGCTGGCTCCAGTGGACCTTCCACAGTCATGCCTGCGGGAGGTACACCAGAGCCGCGGGACCAGCGGCTCCAGTTGACCTCCCGCAGGCATGACTGCAGAAGGTCCGCGGCTCTGGCGGACCAGCGAACCCTCCGGGAGGTCCACTGGAGCCGCGGGACCAGCGGACCCTCCGCAGTCATGTGTGCGGGAGGTCCGCTGGTCCTGCAGCTCCGGTGCACCTCCCGCAGGCATGACTGCTTGGGGCGGCCAAATTCCTAGAGCCGCCCCTGGTCACTTAGCTGCTCATTGGCTCAGTTTCCCCTCTGTACAGTGGGGATAATATCGCTTCCATGCTTCATAGAAGTTTTGTGAGGTGCTCAGATACTCTGGCAATCAGGGCTATAGAAATACCTAAGGCCTGGTCTACACTGAGGGGGGGGGGGGTTTGAACTAAGGTACGCAACTTCAGCTACGCGAATAGTTCGAGTTACTTACCCGTCCTCACGGCGCGGGATCGACGTCCGCAGCTCCCCCATCGACTCTGCCACCGCTGTTCGCGGTGGTGGAGTTCCGGACTTGACAGGAGCGCGTTCGGAGTTCGATATATCGCGTCTAGATGAGACGCGATATATCGTACTCCGAGAATTTGATTGCTACCCGCCGATCCGGCGGATAGTGAAGACGTACCCTTAGATAGATAGTGAAGCATTTTGTTGGGGAACAAGAGTTAGGTAGGGTAACTGGAAGAACTTGCCCTTCTTCACCTTCATCCCCCTTTCAGAAAAAAGGGAACGTGTGCCAATTTCTGTTTCAGGGAAGGGTGGGAGAAAAGAGTGTTTATACTTTTGTCACCCCTTCATTGTTCTCCCTCAGAGTTTGAATTGGAATTGGATTGAACTGGAAAAAAGGTGGTGGTACTGTCCCAAGTCCTGCCCACAATCCAAGCTCTGCCTATATGAGATGCTACTTATAGCAGATTGTACAGATGTAAAAAACATGAGCACACATGCTCTGCCAGGTTCCCCTTTGGGCTCTCTGTAAGGTTCAGCTACACCACTGGATATGACCAGATTAAGATGGAGGCACAATAGCCACATGCCTGGATCCCAGTCATGTGATTATGTCAATCTCAGCTTTCATTTAAAAATAAATGTTTCTACCTCACATGGCTGCAAAGAAAAGTTTGAGATTATCCATTGAATAGAACTGAGACAGTGATGTCTGCCTGTGTCTGCCCCCAGCCTCCTGCAGAGGGAGAAGCAGCATCCATACCAAGGGAGGTAACTCTTTACCCCCCACTTGGCCCTCGCTGTTCGTGGTGTGCGCCCACCCACCTTCCCAGGATTTCAACAGGTAAATGCCTAGCTGGGCTCTGTGGGATTGGTGGCATCTGGTCTTTTAGCCCCAAGGGTCAGATATTGGCCATGGGAGTGTGAATAGTTCCCTAATGACATCCACTCTCACCATGAAAATGAGATGCCACCCCGGGTAGATTATGCAGATCTGCAATGCACCCTCTCTTTTCTTGTTTACTTTGATCAGCAGTGAAATAGTTGAAAATCTAGACATGTATATCACCATCACTTGGCATCGGAGTTACCCCACTTTGATGAATGGGGCAGTTCACGCCTCTCTGAGCTCCTGTGTCAGGCTCTCTGCAGAGGCAGGCAGATGCCTGTGCGTCCGTTTTTGCTCTTTTCATGTTTTCAAGGTTTTTTCCATAATCTGTTGTCACATTATATTGATAGAGCTTAGCTCCATTAGCACTTGAAGACCAGCCACTCCAGATAATGCAAGAGCCACAGAAATGTACGTATGGACGGGACCTCTGATGCACCCTGACTGTTTTGGGGTTTTGCTGCTTTATCATATAACTCCCAAGGCACAACGTTTTCCAAGTAACTGAATTTGGAAGTATTTTACTGTTCATTCTAAACATATAAAGCTGCATTTCTCAAATGTTCTTTCTGGCTGCATTTTGTAATGCTTAAGGAAAAGGCCTCTCCTCTCCACTGACAGTTTCTATGCCTTCAATACAGATAAATATAAAGGAAATTGTAAACATTTGTACAATGAGCATGATCGCATGAAAATACAATTTCCCATTGGATTCCTTCTTGGTCACCGTACCGTAGAACCTTGTGGCCCAAACCACTTTGTGTCATTACTTCTGATATTTTTGAAGAGGTGTGAGGTTCTGGTGCAGTTAGTTGGGGCAGCAAAAGAGTCATGGATAAACCAGAAGCAACTGAGATTCTTTAGTTTAATTTTGATACCCTAACCAGTGCCGAATCCATCTTAATTCCCACCCTTGTAGTCTTTTTATGTTAGTGCTATTGTAACCCACACATCTTCTGGGTGTGGTGTTCTGGCTCAGCGCGTGGCACCGAGACCACTTCAAGAGAGAGCAATTAAGGAGTCTGCTCTACAGCCCTAGTTAATAGCCAGTTGGCGTTTAGCTCCTGCAGTAGAGGCTCATGCACTAAGCTCCAGAGATCCCCAGTTCAATCCTGCCGATTGGGCTTTGTCAGTAGTACACTATCCCCTTCCCTTCTAAATGTTTATCCCAAATGGGCAACTAGATTGAGATTCTGAGATACTGTCACCTTTCCCACTGAACATTGTCATGCAACATTAAAATATTTGCGTGCGGACCAGGACTGAGCAAATAATGAATTTTTCATTTCAGGGGCTGAACAATAAATAAAATTAAAAACAATCAGTTGAAATCAAAACTCATTTTATTTTTCAGTTTTTCCTCATCGAAATGGAATAAATGAACAAATGTGTTTCAAGCCAAACAAAATAATTCACTTGACCCTAAATATTTTTTTTTCAGTTTTTCATTTCATGTAGGTTTTGGGTGCTTTTTACCCCCTCCCTTTTTTACAATCTAGCTAAATTTTGAAAGGAATCACCATTTCAAAATGGAAAAAAAAAATAAAGTGTTTCATTTCCAGATGTTCAAAATGAAACTATTTGAAATGAAAAGTCAAAACATTTCATTTTGAAATGACCATAACAAACTGTTTTGACTTTTTCAATTTCTTTGCCCCATTTTTTACTTGAATTTGCAAATAACTTCTGTGTTCTGAAAAAAGCATTTTTTGGCAAATTTCTGATTAAAAAATATTTTACCCAGCTCTAGCGAGGATTCTTCATCCTGTGTCAAACTGAGCCTCTGTTACCTGTGCTGAAGAATCCAGGTTCCTTGGCAAACTCATACACCTCTTTAGGTGGCCTGGCTACTGGGGTGGGGACAAAACACCCCACTGTGTTAGGCTGGGTTATATGACCATTCTGATGTGGCAGCATTTCACACGCACTGTGCACAGGGGCAAATGACTACACAAGGTGCAAAGCAGTGGAGAAGCAGGCCTGTATTGTGCAAGTGTCCCAGGACATATATTTTTTGATGTTTTATGTTTTCTACATTTTCAAATATATTGATTACAATTACAACAGAGAATACAAAGTGTATAGTACTCACTTTATATTTTTATTACAAATATTTGCCTAGTAAAGAACAAAAATAGTATTTTTCAATTCACCTCATACAAGTACTGTAGTGCAACCTCTTTATCATGACAGTTGAATTTACAAACGTAGAATTATGTACAAAAACTAACTGCATTGAAAATGTAAAACTTTGTCCTAAAAGTCCACTCAGTCCTACTTCAGCCAATCGCTCAGACAAACAAACTTGGATACAATTTGCGGGAGATAATGCTGGCTGCTTCTTGTTTGTCACCTACAAGTGAGAGTGGGAATTTGCATGGCACTATTGTAGCTGACATTGCAAGCTATTTATGTCCCAGATGCACTAAAAATTCATATGTCCCTTCATCTTCCATAAGACATGCATCCATGCTGATGATGGGTTCTGCTCAATAACTATCCAAAGCAGAGTGGATGAACGCATGTTCATTTTCATCATCCGAGTCAGATGCCACCAGCAGAAGGTTGATTTTCCTTTTTGGTGGTTTGGGATCTGTAGTTCCGGCATCTGAGTGTTGCTCTTTTAAGATTTCTGAAAGCGTGAACCCCACCTCGTCCCTCTAAGATTTTGGAAGGCACTTCTGATTCTTAAACCTTGGGTCAAGTGCTGTAGCTATTTTTAGAAATCTCTCATTGGTACCTTCTTTGCATTCTGTCAAATCTGCAGTGAAAGTGTTCTTAAAACAAATGTGCTGGGTCATCATCTAAGACTGCTAACAACAGGAACTATATGGCAGAATGTGGGTAAAATAGAGCTGAAGATCTAGAGTTCTCTCCCAAGGAATTCAGTCACAAATTTAACACATACTTTAACAACCATCATCAGCATGAAAGCATATCCTCTGCAATGGTGGTTGAAGCATGAAGGGGCATATGAATGTTTAGCATATCTGGAACATAAATACCTTGCAACACCAGCTACAAAAGTGCCATGTGAACACCTGTTCTCACTTTCAGGTGACATTGTAAATAAGAAGCAGGCAGCAGCATATCCTGTAAATGTAAACAAACTTGTCTATCTTACCAATTGGTAGAATAAGAAGTAGGACTGAGTGGACTTGTAGACTCTAAAATTTTACATTTTGTTTTTGAGAGCACTTATGTAACAAAAAAAGTCTACGTTTGTAAGTTGCACTTTCCTGAAAAAGTGATTGTACTACAGTACTTGTAGGTGAATTGAAAAATACTATTTCTTTTCAGTCCAAATATTTATAAGAAATATATATATAAAGTGAACACTGTACAGATTGTATTGTGTTGTAATAGAAATCAATATATTTGAAAATGTAGGACATCCAAAAATATTTAATTGGTATTCTATTGTTTTAAAAAAATAGTGCTTAATTACACTGTTAGTCATTATTTAGTTGAGTTAATTGTGTGAGTTAATTGCTGTTAACAGCCCTACTTATTTTGTTTGCTAAAGTCATAAATGATACTAGCAACAAACTTTTGCTGGCATAAGCTGCATCTCCCTTTCTAGTGTAGGTAAGGCATTTACAGTGGCTTTTATAAAAGGTAGGTATTCCAGAACCACTAGATCAGTTTTCCCTCTGTAGAAAGAGTGGCTTAGAAAAATGCATCTGGAACAGCTTCTCTCCCATTGACTTTGGGTACAGCTACATGGTGCAAACTTTAGCACTTCTGCACATTAGGAAATTCACAACTGTAATAGTTGCAGTTGAGGCTTTTGTGTGCTACCCTGCTGCAACTGGGCCCCCTTGTGCTAGTTACTGAATACTAGTAGATTTCAGTATACTGCATGATTACAGAAACTGTTATCCCCATTTTACAAGTGGTATCATGTTGCCCTTTTACAGAAGCACAAAGCATAGAATTGACTCGAGAGAGTAGCAGGGCTGGGAAGAGCATAGTATCTAGGACATAGCTTGTTTACCACCTATCATAGCACCCTCAATTTGGCCTGGGTTTTAGATTTTAAAAATTGGGCAACTCTGATGTATAAAGTTTTTAAGAACACTGCTCTGCAAGATCCATATGACAGCACTGTAAGTCTCATTTTCAAATAGTGACACCAGCACTTAGTGCTTATATCACTTGCAAATGAAAGTTGTATCAGGTGGTCATGCAATGCTGAGTGGAGCAATGCCTAAATACCTTTAAGCACAAAGGGCCCCCCAATGTTTTTCCTTTCTAGGGTATGTGGTGCACTGAACAGAACCCATATCCTCTGTATTATGGGCACTGTACCACCTTCAATTGAAATTCAAAAGCTCTTATTTTAATCTGTATGGTTTGCTTTTTATTTCATAGCAGTGATTGATGCCTTTCCTATTTTACAGGAAGGTCTGAGACTCTGGGAAAAGCTGAATTACTCACCTTTTGATAACAAGGGTTGAGAAGTCTGGTGGTACCTTAAAGGCAATGGATTTGGGCATAAGCTTTTGTGGGTAGAGGATCATTTCAGATGTCCTTTACCCACAAAAGCTTATGCCCAAATAAATCTGGTACCTTTAAAGGTACAAGACTCCAGCTGTACCCTTGGGGAAAAAAACTGCTACCCCTGATACTTGTCACCCTGATGTGGATTTAAAGGGCCTGCTTTCCTAAGGGTGAAGATTGCATCTACAACCTTTCACATTTCCAGCTGTGAAGTGTGGAAATATGCAGCCTTGATACCGACTCAGTGATTTTCTAGGTGGTTGAAATAATACGTCCACCCACCAGAATAACCAATATTTTATAGATTGACATTTATGCCCTAGAGCCCCTCTAGGGACAGCCCTATTTTGAGATGGACAAAGGAATCCCAGGCCTGTTCTCTCCTGGGGCAGGGGCCAGGACTGAGCAACCCAGGTAGTGTCTAGCCCAGGTTGACTAGACAGTGGTAGGAATTTTAAACCAACTGCACTGTTGGGATTTTGGGGAGCAACTTCTGAAAAGCTAAGTGCAATTGTTCTCATGGCTGTGGTAGAAAAGGAATGTCTCTGTTCTAAGTTTAACTAGAAACTAAAGCATGTTTACAGGTGAGTAGTTGATCTAGAGCCTTAATTTCTAAGTTCTAGATTTGGTTCTATGGTATATGGGGTAAGCTGCCCAGGCTTAAGTGTCTACACACTAATGCCAGTGGTTGCTGCTATGGCAAACAAGGCTACATATAGCATAACTAATTGCAGGTGCATATGTCTACTATAGAACAGGAAATCACCAGCAGATTAGACCTTCAAAATAAAATGTCATTGCATTTGAATGAAGACAGTGATAGCACAAACAAGTAGTATCTGAGCTGAGAAGTGATCTACATTATAGCAGTCACACAACACCTCCAGAAATTGGTAGAGATTTAGGCACAGTGCATACTAGTACTATGCCACTGGTGTCTTTCCTGAAGTATGACAGTACAGACGAAGTCAGAAGGAAGACTAAATGAATTTGCCTTCTTCCTTAGAAGTTGGAGTTTCAGGTCCTCCAGGTCACAGGTCCTCCTTAGACTTGGAGGCTTCCTCAGCCTCATTTTCTTGGTTTTGTGGTTCAAGCGAGTCTGCAGACAACTTTCCAGATGGGATGAATGGTCCCACAACCCAAGACAGAGGAGTATTCTCCATCACATATGCCATCAGCTCATCTACATGTTCCTGGGCCTTGGTCACCATCTCCTGGCTCTGGGTTAGGAGGCTGCTGGAGAGATCCTGGAAGGAATGGGCAGTGGAGAAGGATGCATGAAGCTCTTCAATGTTGCGATACACTTGTTTCACCTTCTCCTGAAAGTTGGTGGGGAGACCTTGAATTTTGGATACTAGCAGCTGGCAGGCATCCTGCAGCTGCTGGATAATGCTGCGGGACATAGCCGGAGTCTGAGACTCCATCTGTTGGAGAAATAGAAGCTTAATTCTAATGTTCAAAACACAATGAGGATCAGACTTGCTACTGCCACTGCCTCAGGGGATGTTGTAAGGCAGCAAGTTATGCTGCAAGGTACTAATGGCAGTCAAGGTCTGATGGAAAGACCACGGGCACCAACAAGGTCTGCAATGGGTGTGCCATGATCTTTCATGATAAAGAAAGAGGCCAAGTTGTGCCATCCCTAAGAGCCTCCATTGTCACAAGTGGCTTCTAACAGAGGCAATAAGCCATGTAAGATGGCTTAGCTCTATTCTGAGCTGAGCCAAGTTTGCAGGTGTGTCACTTGTTGCAAACCCGTGATCTACAATCAGTTTTCAGGCTGGGCAGAGGTTTAAAAAGTAGTAAGCATGAATCTAAAGCGACTATGCTTCTTGGGCACAGACCTTGCTGGTGTGACATCTCTTTAGGGATGTCTAAGCTAGAAAGCCACTCATTATGCTCAAAAAGGGAACAACTTTTTGTAATAAAACTAAAGTCACCTGAGTTTGAGCTACTTATCCAAAGATGCAGTTATTCTGGGCCTTGCAGGGTGGCTAGCTTCAGACCAGAAGTGACACCTCCCCCCGCCCCTGCACACACCCAAATGTACATACCTCTGGTTTTGCCAAATCCTTCATTTCACTGCTTTTTGGCTGCTCCTTATTCCAGCTCAGCCATATGTGATGGAACTTCTCCTGGACTTCTTGGAGAGAGACACCTTGCTTAAGGTATTCAATCTAGAAGATGATTAAGCATATTAAGAGATGAGACTTGCACATCAATTATTTAGTTCCACTGTTTGACATGCCTTCACCCCAGTGTGGTATGCTCAATGCATCAAGAGGAGAAGGGTCTAGTTACATAACCCAACTATGAATGAGGTCTAAGCCTCATTGTATCACATTCTATACAGGTGTGGTTAGAGTGTTCCCTGCCCTGAAGGGCATCAGTTGAGAGATAGTGGAGTTCCTACCAGTCCCATGGTTTGATGAAGCTGGGAAAGAGCCTCTCTGATGCTTTGACTGGTATGTCTCATCTTGTTTAGGGAATAGTGGTAGGCACGTTGGCGAAGTTTGGTTGACAGGGAACCTAAACGCACAAAGTAACTCCGATGCTCTTGTGGCTGTGCTGAAGCCACTTCAGCCCCTTCCACAGATTCAGCAAGTTCAGCTAGAGGGAAGAGAGTTCAGGTTGTTCACCCTCAGGTTGAGAGATTGGTAAAGGAGTACAAGCCATACTGATCTGCTAAATCTTAAGCTCCCTTGTAACAAGCATTTGTGTCTTAGCGCCCATCAAGTACCACAGAGGTAGCTTCAGCCTTAAAACAAAACCTACATTTCTTAGTAATGCTGTATGGTTTTTGCATACTTTGCAAATGACTGACTTCTAATGAATAGTCATGCCCATCATTCCTTCTAGTACCACCCTGTCCCCACTTGTTGCTCAAATCATTTTACATGGTTACATGCCCACCAACTCAAGTTAACCCTGAGTCTCAGCTATGAAAAGGCTGTAGAATGAGCCTGCATTTGGTGACAGATAAGATTGAGAAGCCTTGAGAGAAGTTTGGCACAAAGGGAGGATTACCCTAAACTTTTAGGGATAATAGGCCTGTCATTCATGTGTTCTGACCTAGTTCATCATCTGTCATGGGAAGATAGTGATCCAAGAGCTCTTCAGATTTCTCCAGCACTGCTTCCATTCCACTTATGGCCAGTTGACCCATTCTTGATTCCACAATTGTGCTCATGCTGTCAGTGACCACTGATTTGGTGGTCTTCATACTGCCCTGCACAGCCTCTTTGGTCATATCTACCATTCTGATCATGGTCTCCTTGACATCTGTCAGTCTAGGAGAGGCCAACTCCTGTGTTTCAGATGTAGGCTAGAGAAGAGTGATCAAGCAAGATCTTGTACAATAATTCAGAGCGATACCACCACATTTACCCAGAGATTGAGGTTGGGGAGGGGATTACCACCTGCTCTGCCCCATAGGTCACTCCATAGTCTTACAGCTCTGAAGCTTTTTGATCAAACATTTAACATCCCTCTGGAAGGCACCAAGACGTTTTTGCAATGCCTTGGCTGCGATAAGTCCAACTAACTGTTCTCATGAAGGAAGCAAGTCAGGGAGCAGCCATTGTGTTGAGCTATTGCCTGATAAGCAGCTAGTTAAGAAAAGCTTAGCAGTTGTAATCTGTTTGCAGTGTTGTCTAATAGTTCTAGACCAACATGGCTAGAACAAGGTGAGTGAGGTAATATTTTGTTGGACCAACTTCTGTTGGTGACAGCCTAGATTTTGAGCCTCTCTGGTTGCAGAATGAGGAGGAGATCTCATTTTGCAATTAGGTACTTTTCAAAGGGTGTTGCTCCTTAAAAGGGAGGGAGCTTAGCACTAATCTCACCTCCTGGCTACAGTGAAGGTGAGGGCAGGCTCAGCAATACTAATTCGTGTAAGCAAAGCCCTTTGTTAGCCTCTAGCAAATGTTGCTTACATGCATGGGCTACTGTATTATTCCTATATAGTCACACCACCCCCACTGCCAGTTTCTCCTCCAGTACTGAACGAGTACTGATTTTCATGGACCTGAGTTTGAGAGATGGAAGCTTCCTGACAGGGTGTTAAGAGCCTACTGTTGAGAAATTGTACCATACAAATAGAAAGGTCTGCATATATGCTTTACTCACCCTCAGGTTCAAGTTTAGTTACAACTGGCTGTGCACTGCTAACTGCAGCATTGGTTATGGAGGTCACTCCCTTCTCTGCCATGTCACAGATGGACCTCACATAGGGATGGCTCTCCTTGGTAGAAGCATAGGCAGTGGCAGCCAGATCATAGGCAGAGTTGACTAAAGGTAGACTGGCCACCCTCCGCAAGACATTCTAGTGAGGCAAGGGACAGAACAGTGAGTCAGGGAGGCAATGTTCTACACTGGGGCTGAACCTTTACATTTTCAAGTGGTTACACCCTTGATGTGTTGGCCCCAATCAAAGGATTGTTTAATGGTCAAAAATCTGAAGAGGCCCAACAGCTGCTTTTGAAGTTAGTTAACCTTGTGATCTGGTTTCAGTACTAAGGCAAGAAGAATTTTTAAATCTCATTATAAACCAGGGTATTTTGCAGCATCTGGAAGAGCAACTGCACAAATCTCTGGACACCGAGATGTCCATATGTGAAGCCTGCTACCAGGTAACAGCCAGCCATCATTCCTATTCACATGTTGAACCAGTAAATGCTTAAGAGGGAGCACCTACCTGTTGCTCTTCCTCCCCATGCTCTGGGGATGCCATAGTTGTGTCTTTTCCATTAGAAGCCATGGTATGATCAGATCTACCTGAAAAGGGCAAGAAGAAAGGCCTGAAGATACAAGCTGAGTTTCTTAAGGAAAAAAGTTACAGCACCCTAAAGACAGGAGTGGTGTTCTGCTCCAGAGAGGGACTAGAAGAAATGGCAGGGCCCTCATCAGATTATGACTATTTAGAGGACTAGTTAACTAAATACATTGACACTGCTTTTTTAAAAAAAAAGAAATATTTCAGTTCTGCTACAGCTAAGGAGAAAGAAAGCAGGAGGATTCCTTCTCAAAAAATAGAAGATTTTTCAACCACTCTGTGCCAGGAGATTCTATTAAAGGTAGTAGGTGTCACTACTACTACTACTAAAGGCCATTTAATAGCTCTAAGTACAGGGGATGGGTAAGAATGGGATCCTGTCTCATCAGCTAAGAGGCTTAAGGCCAGGGTGCATTAAGTTTCCCAGACCCAGCTTCCCGACCCCTGTCCTACCCACAGCTTCTTAATACAGACATTTACACATCCAAACATTTCTTAGTCACAGAAGTACAAAGCCCTGACCAAGGAACTGTATAAACAATTTAAAAAACAACTAAAAAGCCTTACCAACAAGTCCTACTCCTTCAAAGACTAGCCCACTGACCTTTCTCAGTACACCAGACACTGCTTTATTTCACTCACCACCTGGTCAGATTTTATACACCCCTGATGATGTAATTGTGAGGGAAAAGAGTGAAATACTCAGGACTGACAGTTCAGGTAATCAGTGAAAAGAAGGCTTTGCTAAGCAATAGGAGAATGCAAATCCTTTGGGGACTGCAAAGATTGGGAGTGAGTTATTCCCCAAATGTGATTCCAATTAAGTGCACTGGGTCTTTGCTGTCATCCAGCTGAACTCACTTTCAATCCACATCCTACCTAGAAACAGTTGCTAGTTAGGATGGGTAACATTTTCAAAAACACTTGTGTGACTTAAAAAGCCATTGACTTTCATTGCCCTTTCCAATGGGAAAAGGGAGAGAAAAGTGGTGTTTTTTTTTTTAAAAGGTAGAGAAAAGGGTAAAAAATTGAAATGGAACTTTTCATTTTATGAAAAATCTAAAAAAAAAAACATTAAAAAACCCAAACAAATAAAAAATCAGCCAAATATAGACCATCTCTGGCGGTAAGGTTGCAGATAGCAATGTGTCTGCTTCACCTGCATGTTGGCCATAGTTTCAAAGTAAAAAATTGGCACACTGGAACAAGGAGTGGCATATTGGAGACAGGTAGTTTTTTCCAGTGGTTAGAATACTAGCCTAGGATTTGAGCTGGGTTCAATTTTATGCTCTACCACAGACTTCCTGTGTGACCTTGTAGAAGGCCTCTTCATGCCTCTTGATGCCTCAGTTTCCCCTATGTACAGTGGGGATAATATGGCTTCCATGCTTCATAGAAGTTTTGTGAGGTGCTCAGATACTCTGGCAATCAGGGCTATAGAAATACCTTAGATAGAAGGTGAAGCATTTTGTTGGGGAACAAGAGTTAGGTAGGGTAACTGGAAGAACTTGCCCTTCTCCACCTTCATCCCCCTTTCAGAAAAAAGGGAACGTGTGCCACTTTCTGTTTCAGGGAAGGGTGGGAGAAAAGAGTGTTTATCCTTTTGTCACCCCTTCATTGTTCTCCCTCAGAGTTTGAATTGGAATTGGATTGAACTGGAAAAAAGGTGGTGGTACTGTCCCAAGTCCTGCCCACAATCCAAGCTCTGCCTATATGAGATGCTACTTATAGCAGATTGTACAGGTGTAAAGAACATGAGCACACATGCTCTGCCGGGTTCCCCTTTGGGCTCTCTGTAAGGTTCAGCTACACCACTGGATATGACCAGATTAAGATGGAGGCACAATAGCCACATGCCTGGATCCCAGTCATGTGATTATGTCAATCTCAGCTTTCATTTAAAAATAAATGTTTCTACCTCACATGGCTGCAAAGAAAAGCTTGAGATTATCCATTGAATAGAAATGAGACAGTGATGTCTGCCTGTGCCTGCCCCCCGCCTCCTGCAGAGGGAGAAGCAGCATCCATACCAAGGGAGGTAACTCTTTACCCCCCACTTGGCCCTCACTGTTCTTGGTGCGCGCCCACCCACCTTCCCTGGATTTCAACAGATAAATGCCTAGCTGGGCTCTGTGGGATTGGTGGCATCTGGTCTTTTAGCCCCAAGGGTCAGATATTGGCCATGGGAGTGTGAATAGTTCCCTAATGACATCCACTCTCACCATGAAAATGAGATGCCACCCCGGGTAGATTATGCAGATCTGCAATGCTCCCTCTTTTTTCTTGCTTACTTTGATCAGCAGTGAAATATTTGAAAATCTAGACATGTATATCACCATCACTTGGCATCGGAGTTACCCCACTTTGATGAATGGGGCAGTTCACGCCTCTCTGAGCTCCTGTGTCAGGCTTTGTGGCATTACTTGTGATACGTTTGAAGAGGTGTGAGGTTCTGGTGCAGTTAGTTGGGGCAGCAAAAGAGTTATGGATAAACCAGAAGCAACTGAGAATCTTTAGATTAATTTTGATACCCTAACCAGTGCCAAATCCGTCTTAGGCCTGGTCTACACTAGGAGTTTATGTCGAATTTAGCAGCGTTAATTCGACTTAACCGTGCACCCGTCCACACCAGGAAGCTAATTAGTTCGACCTAGAGGGCTCTTTAGTTCGAATTCTGTACTCCTCCCCGATGAGGAGAGTAGCGCTAAATTCGACATGGCTATGTCGAATTAGGCTATGTGTGGATGGAAATCGACCTTAGTAGCTCCGGGAGCTATCCCACAGTGCACCTATCTGTTGATGCTCTGGACAGCAGTCCGAGCTTGGATGTTCTGACCAGCCACACAGGAAATGCCCCGGGAAAATTTGAATTCCTTTTCCTGTCTGGCCAGTTTGAATCTCATTTCCTGGTTGGACATCGTGGCGAGCTCAGCAGCAATGGCAACGATGCAGAGCTCTCCAGCAGAGGAGTCCATGCAATCTCAGAGTAGAAATAGGGCCCCAGCATGGACTGACCGGGAAGTATTGGATCTGATCGCTGTGTGGGGCGATGAGTCTGTGCTTTCGGAGCTGCGCTCCAAAGAACGGAATGCAAAGACCTACGAGAAGGTCTCCAAAGCCATGGCAGACAGAGGATACAGCCGGGATGCAATGCAGTGCCGCGTGAAAATCAAGGACCTGAGACAAGGCTACCAAAAAATCAAAGCGGCAAACAGACGCTCTGGAGCCCAGCCCCAGACATGCCGCTTCTACGAGGCACTGCATGCCATTCTCGGTGGGTCTGCCACCACTGCCCCACCAGTGACCGTGGACTCCAACGATGGGATAGTGTCGACGGCCAGTTCCTCGGCGATGGACAGCCAGGATCTCTTCATCACCCTCACGGAGATCCCCTACCAACCCTCCCCAGCAGTTACCCCAGACCCTGAATCAGGGGAAGGATCAGTCAGTAAGTGCTTTAAACTTGTAAACTTTTATTATTAATGTAACAGGAATCTGAACTATGTGAAAAGGAGGTCTATATATATGGGGATAGAACAGAAATCCTCCTGGGAGATCTCCACGAAGCTCTCCTGGAGGTAATCGAAAAGCCTCCGCAGGAGGTTCCTGGGGAGAGCTGCCTTATTGGGTGCTCCGTGGTAGCACACTTTTCCGCGCCAGGCTTTCATGAGGTATTCTGGGAGCATTGCCTCCACGAGCATGGCAGCATAGGCCCCTGGTTTGTGCTGGCTTTCACGCAGCATGTACTCTCTATCTCCTTCAGTGACCCTCCTCAGGGTGATCTCGCTCGGAGACTCCTGCATTTAATTAGAGTAATTTGTGTACTGTTAGTATTGGGAATGCTTGACTGTTCCTTTGCATGACAATAAGCCTCCGTTTAGAGCCACATGGTGGAGGCTGCAGAGGGGCAGCATAC
Organism: Mauremys reevesii; assembly: GCF_016161935.1. NCBI lineage: Eukaryota > Metazoa > Chordata > Testudines > Geoemydidae > Mauremys > Mauremys reevesii. Next base: position 247,697,986 of record NC_052623.1, read on the forward strand.
AGGGATCTTTCCCAGGGAACAGCCGCGAGGAGGTGGAACAGGGGAAGAGTTTATGCTTTCCGGATTGCCTGCAGCAAGAGGACAGTGCCATACATTCAGTTTTAAGCAGCCTAAAGTCTATGGCTTACCATGCCTGCCTGCTACACGGATTCTGCTGTCCTGCCCCGCTTGTCTGATCTCCAGTGCAAGACCCCAGGCAATGAAAGTGAAAGCCGAAAATTAGAACTTGTCCTGAGTCAGTGCTCATGAGATAGGTGCTGTGCATGGTCTTGTTCACAGAGACTGACTAGACTATGTTCATAGTTCGCAAAAATGTATCTTTGTAAGGAATTCACTCCCTTTTTCCCATCACACATCTGCCACTGTATCCAGACCTGTTCCAGCATCCCTCTCACAGAGGCTGGCGCAGATTAGGAGGCGCAAGACAAGGACAAGGGACGAGATGTTCGCTGAACTTATGGGCTGCTGCTGAGCCGAGGCGGCCCAGCAGAGCCAATGGAGGGAGAACCTCTCTCAGTACCAGCGCTCACACAGCGAACAGGAGGACAGGTGGCATCAGGAGGACCAGCAGGCAACTCAAACGCTGCTGGGACTAATGAGGGAGCAAACGGACACGCTCCGGCGCCTTGTGGATGTTCTGCAGGACTGCAGGCAGGAGGACAGAGCCCCCTGCAGTGTATCTGCAACCGCCCTCCCCCGCCACAAAGTCCCAAACCCCCCTCACCCAAAGTAACAAGAAGGATGAGCGCTAGGGGCCGTGAAAACTGTCACTGCACCCCTGCTGAGTGCACAAATACAAGAAGGCTCTCATTCCCTAAATGTTGAGAAGTCCTTCCCTTCCTGGCTCACCCAAGCCCCAATCCCAGTTTCATCCCCTAACTGTGTAGTTGAGTATTAAAAGTAGTTTGCTGTTCATTACTATTTCCGTCAAGTTTTTCTACAGAAGACTGTCTGTGAAGGGGGGGGGAAGGGGGTTGTTAATTGCATAGGACAGTCACCTTTACCAGGGTACAGACACGGGGGCAGGATCAACAGCAGGTCTCACACACACAGTGCAGTCAGTAGGCACCCTGGTCGGTCTGGGAGGTGTTTTCCCTGTTCTGTGTGGGTGGAGGGTACGTGACTTTGTGGCATGGGAGGGCAGTTACAGAACTTATGCAGCGGTCCTTGTCTCGGACCACAGAGCCACGCAGCAGGGGAATCTGTAACCGTCCTCCCCCGCCACAAGGTCACATAGCCCCCGCACACAGAGTCCCGAAAAGGAGGGATGGCAGGCTCCGTTGAAACAACCAGTCCAGCACTGCAGACCACTCTAGGAGCAGGAGCCTATCATTCCTCGAGTGTAGAAGCGGTGTTAACATCACTGCACACCCTACCCACCACAGTCTGCGTCCCTGTTTCAACCCTTTAACGCGAATTCATTAATAAAGAAAACGTTGTTAATTAACAATGTTCCATTAAATTTATTTTTAAACGTGTGTTGGAAGGGGGGAAACGTGGTGAACGGGGTATGTAAGCGCAGAAGAAAGTCAACAGTAACTGAAGCAGGGGCAGGTTCAGCTTCTCTGTAAAGAAACTGAACAGTCACAGGTTACCCTGCTCCCTGAGGAACCTAGCTTTCAAAGCCTCCCGGATGCACAGCACTTCCCGCTGGGCTCTTCTAGTTGCACGGCTGTCTGGCTGAGCATAATCAGCAGCCAGGCGATTTGCCTCAACCTCCCATCCTGCCATAAAGGTCTCCCCCTTGCTCTCACAGAGATTGTGGAGCACACAGCAAGCTGCAATAACAATGGGGATATTGGTTTTGCTGAGATCCGAGCGAGTCAGTAAGCTCCTCCATCTCCCCTTGAGACGTCCGAAAGCACACTCCACCACCATTCTGCACTTGCTCAGCCGGTAGTTGAAGAGTTCCTTGTCACTGTCCAAGGCGCCTGTATAGGGCTTCATGAGCCAGGGCATCAGCGGGTAGGCTGGGTCCCTGAGGATCACTGTAGGCATCTGCACATCCCCAACAGTTATTTTGTGGTCTGGGAAGAAACTACCTTCCTGCAGGCGTCTAAACAGACCAGAGTTCCTGAACACACGCGCATCATGAACCTTGCCCAGCCACCCAACGTTGATGTTGGTAAAGCGTCCCCTATGGTCCACCAGTGCTTGCAGCACCATTGAAAAGTAGACCTTTCGGTTGATATACTGGCTGGCCTGGTGGGCCGGTCCCAGGATAGGAATGTGAGTCCCATCTATAGCCCCACCACAGTTTGGGAATCCCATCGCGGCGAAGCCATCTATGATGACCTGGATGTTTCCCAGGGTCACTACCTTCGAGAGCAGGAGCTCAACGATTGCGTGGGCTACTTGCATCACAGCAAACCCCACGGTAGATTTGCCCCGCCAAAGTGGTTCACTACTGACCGGCAGCTGTCTGGCGTTGCAAGTTTCCAGAGGACTATGGCCACTCGCTTCTGCACAGTCAGGGCTGCTCGCATCTGGGTGTCCTTGCGCTTCAGGGCAGGAGACAGCAAGTCACAGAGTTCAAGGAAAGTGCCCTTACGCATCCTGAAGTTTCGCAGCCACGGTGATTCATCCCAGACCTGCAGCACTATGTGGTCCCACCAGTCCGTGCTTGTTTCCCGGGCCCAGAATCGCCGTTCCACAGCATGAACATGACCCATTGCCACCATGATCTCCACGGCGCGGCGTACCGTGCTTTGTGAGAGGTCTGAGCCACTCTCTGACTTCATGTCCTCACCGCGCTGCCGTTGCCTCCTCGCCCGATTTCTCAGCATCTGACTGTGGAAGAGGTGGACGATAAGGTGCGAGGAGCTGACAACGGCCATAAGTGCAGCGATGATCGCAGCGGGCTCCATGATCGCAGTGGAGTGCTGTGGCGTCCGCGCTGTCACTAACAGGAAAAGTGTGCGAACTGATTTCCCGCCGGCGGGAGTGACGGTTGAATGATGACAGTTACCCAAGACCACCCTCAACACATTTTTCCCCCCAGCATGCATTGTGGGGAAATCCCAGAATTCAAATGGGCAGCGGGGACTGCGGGAACTGTGGGATAGCTTCCCACAGTGCACCGCTTCCAATGTCGACGCTTGCCCCGTTATTGTGGACTCACAAAGTCGAGTTAGTGTCCTTAGTGTGGACACACAAATTTGACTTTGTAAGGTCGATTCCACAAATTCGAATTAAGTTAAATCGAACTAAACTGGTAGTGTAGACATACCCTTAATTCCCACCCTTGTAGTCTTTTTATGGCAGTGCTATTGTAACCCACACATCTTCTGGGTGTGGTGTTCTGGCTCAGCGGGTGGCACCGAGACCACTTCAAGAGAGAGCAATTAAGGAGTCTGCTCTACAGCCTCAGCTAATACCTAGTTGGCTTTTAGCTCATGCAGTAGAGGCTCATGCACTAAGCTCCAGAAACCCCCAGTTCAATCCTGCCGACTGGACTTTGTCAGCGTTACACTGTCCCCTTCCCTTCTGACTGTTTATCCCAAATGGGCAACTAGACTGAGATTCTGCCACCTTTTCGTCTTAACATTGTCATGCAACATTAAAATATTTGCCTACGGACCAGGACTGAGCAAATAATGAATTTTTCATTTCAGTGGCTGAACAAAAATTAAAATTAAAAACAATCAGTTCAAATCAAAACTCATTTTATTTTTCAGTTTTTCCTCATTGAAATGGAATAAATGAGCAAATGTGTTTCAAGCCAAACAAAACAATTCACTTGACCCTAAATATTTTTTTTTCAGTTTTTCATTTCATGTAGGTTTTGGGTGCTTTTTACCCCCTCCCTTTTTTACAATCTAGCTAAATTTTGAAAGGAAACACCATTTCAAAACGAAAAAAAAAAAAATCAAGTGTTTCATTTCCAGATGTTCAAAATGAAACTATTTGAAATGAAAAGTCAAAACATTTCATTCTGAAATGACCAAAACAAACTGTTTTGAGTTTTTCCAATTTCTTTCCCCCATTTTTTACTTGAATTTGCAAATAACTTCTGTGTTCTGAGAAAAGCATTTTTTGGCAAATTTCTGATTAAAAAATATTTTAGCCAGCTCTAGCGAGGATTCTTCATCCTGTGTCAAATTGAGCCTCTATTACCTGAAGAATCCAGGTTCCTTGGCAAACTTATACACCTCTTTAGGTGGCCTGGCTACTGGGGTGGGGTTGGGGACAAAACACCCCACTGTGTTAGGCTGGGTTATACGACCATTCTGATGTGGCAGCATTTCACACCCACTGGGCACAGGGACAAATGACTACACAAGTTGCAGAGCAGTAGAGAAGCTGGCCTGTATTGTGCAAGTTCCCCCCGCCCCCCCCCCCCAAAAAAGAGTCTACATTTCTAGGTTGCACTTTCCTGATAGAGATGGTATTTTTTCAATTCACCTACAAGTACTGTACTCTTTATCTTTTTACAGTCCACTATTGGTAAAAAAAATATACATAAAGTGAGCATTGTACAGATTGTATTGTAATAGATTTCTATTTGAAAATGTAGGACATCCAAAACTATTTAATTGGTATTCTATTGTTTAAAGATGTGCTTAATTGCACTGTTAATGATTTAGTTCAGTTAATTGTGTGAGTTAACTACAATTGACAGCTTTACTTATTTCATTTGCTGAAGTCAGAAATGATACTGGCAACAAGTTTGCTGGAATAAGCTGCATCTCCCTTTCTAGTGTAGGCAAGGCATTCATAGTGGCTTTTATAGAAGGTAGGTATTCCAGAACCACTAGATCAGTTTTCCCTCTGTAGAAAGAGTGGGCTTAGAAAACTGCATCTGGAACAGCTTCTCTCCCATTGACTTTGGGTACAGCTACATTGTGCAAACTTTAGCACTTCTGCACATTAGGATGATCACAGCCGTAATAGTTGCAGTTGAGGCTTCTGTGCTACCCTGCTGTAACTGGGCCCCCTTTTGCTAGTTACTGAATATAAACATTTCAAAAGACTGCATGATTCTAGAGACTGTATCCCCATTATGCAGAGGCATAAAGCATAGAAATGCCTTAGGGAGTGGCAGGGCTGGGAATAACCTAGGACATAGCTTATTACCACCTATCATAACACTCAAGCTTGGCCTGGGTTTCAGATTAAAGCACTTAGTTCAGAGCAGCCCAGTTTTATTTTTAAAAGTTTTTAATACACTGCTCTGCAAGACCCATGTGACAGCAATGTCACTCATTGACAATGAGACTTGTGATGAGCACTAAGTGCTCATATCACTTGTAAATGAAAGTTGGCTCAGGGAGGTCCTGCAATGTTGAGTGGAGCAATGCCTAAATACCTTTAAGCACAAGGGCCCTAATGTTTTTGCTTTCCTAGGGTATGTGGTGCCCTAAACAGAACCCATATCATCTGTATTATGGGCACTGTACCATCTTCTTTTGATATTCAGAAGCTCTTATTTTAGTGTCTGATTTGTATGGAAAATACAAAGCAAGCGATTGATGCCTTTGACAGGTAAGTCTGAGGCTGTGGGAAAAGCTGAATTACTCACCTTTTGACAAAAAGGGGTTGAGGATGCATCTGAAGTGGTCCTTTACCCACAAAAGCTTATGCCCAAATAAATGTTGCCTTTAAGATACCACCAGACAGCCTGTACCCACAGAAAACCAAACACTGCTACCCCTGATACTCGTCACCCTGATGTGGATTTAAAGGGCCTGCTTTCCTAAGGGTGAAGATTGCATCTACAACCTTTCACATTTCCAGCTGATGTGGAAATATGCAGCCTTGATACTGACTCAGTGATTTTATAGGTGGTTGAAATAATACATCCACCCACCAGAACCACCAATATTTTATAGACTGACATTTATGCCCCAGAGCCCCTCTAGGGACAGCCCTATTTTGAGATGGACAAAGGAATCCTAGGCCTGTTTTCTCCTGGGGCAGGGGCCAGGACTGAGCAACCCAGGTAGTGTCTAGCCCAGGTTGGCTAGTCAGTGGTAGGAATTTTAACCAACTGCACTGTGTGCTTTTCAGAAGTTGCTACCTGAAATCCCAAGTGCAATTCTACCACAGCCATGAGAGCAACAAAAGGAAATGTCTCTGTTGCAAGTTATAACCAGAAACTAAAGCATGTTCACATCTAGAAATACTTAGAACCAAATCTAAAGCCTTAATTTCTATGGTATATGGGGTAAGCTGCCCAGGCTTTTAAGTGTCTACACACTAATGCCAGTGGTTGCTGCTACTGGCAAACAAGGCTACATATAGCATGACTAACTGCTGGCACAGACGTCTACTATAGAACTGGAAATCACTTCCTAGAAAGAGCAGATTAGACCTTCATTCAAATGCAGTGGCATTTTATTTTGAAGACAGTGATAGCACAAACAAGTAGTATCTGAGCTGAGAAGTGATCTACATTATAGCAGTCACACAACACCTCCAGAAATTAGCAGAGATTTAGGCACAGTGCATACTAGTACTAGCCACTGGTGTCTTTCCTGAAGTATGACAGTACACACGAAGTCAGAAGGAAGACTAAATGAATTTGCCTTCTTCCTTAGAAGTTGAAGTTTCAGGTCCTCCAGGTCACAGGTCCTCCTTAGACTTGGAGGCTTCCTCAGCCTCATTTTCTTGGTTTTGTGGTTCAAGCGAGTCTGCAGACACCTTTCCAGATGGGATGAATGGTCCCACAACCCAAGACAGAGGAGTATTCTCCATCACATATGCCATCAGCTCATCTACATGTTCCTGGGCCTTGGTCACCATCTCCTGGCTCTGGGTTAGGAGGCTGCTGGAGAGATCCTGGAAGGAATGGGCAGTGGAGAAGGATGCATGAAGCTCTTCAATGTTGCGATACACCTGTTTCACCTTCTCCTGGAAGTTGGTGGGGAGACCTTGAATGCTGGATACTAGCATCTGGCAGGCATCCTGCAGCTGCTGGATAATGCTGCGGGACATAGCCAAAGTCTCAGACTCCATCTGTTGGAGAAATAGAAGCTTAATTCTAATGTTCAAAACACAATGAGGATCAGACTTGCTATTGCCACTGCCTCAGGGGATGTTGTAAGGCAGCAAGTTATGCTGCAAGGTACTAATGGCAGTCAAGGTCTGATGGAAAGACCATGGGCACCAACAAGGTCTGCAATGGGTGTGCCATGATCTTTCATGATAAAGAAAGAGGCCAAGTTGTGCCATCCCTAAGAGCCTCCATTGTCACAAGTGGCTTCTAACAGAGGCAATAAGCCATGTAAGATGGCTTAGCTCTATTCTGACCTAAACCAAGTTGACAGGTTGCAAACCCATGATCTACTATCAGTTTTCAGGTTGGGCAGAGGTTTAAAAAGTAGTAGGCATGAATCTCAAGTGACTATGCTTCTTGGGCACAGACCTTGCTGGTGTGACATCACCTTAGGGCTGTCTAAGCAAGGAAGCCACTCATTATGCTCAAAAAGGGAACAACTTTATGTAATAAAACTAAAGTCACCCGAGTTTGAGCTACTTATCCAAAGATGCAATTATTCTTGGCCTTGCAGGGTGGCTAGCTTCAGACCAAAAGTGACACCCCCCCCCCCCCCACCCACCATGCACACACCCAAATGTACATACCTCTGGTTTTGCCAAATCCTTCATTTCACTGCTTTTTGGCTGCTCTCTATTCCAGCTCAGCCATATGTGATGGAACTTCTCCTGGACTTCTTGGAGAGAGACACCTTGCTTAAGGTATTCAATCTAGAAGTGGATTAAGCATATTAAGAGATGAGACATTTGCACATCAATTATTTAGTTCCACTGTTTGACATGTCTTCACCCCACAGTGTGGTATGCTCAATGCATCAAGAGGAGAAGGGTCTAGTTACATAACCCAACTATGAATGAGGTCTAAGCCTCATTGCATCACATTCTATACAGGTGTGGTTAGAGTGTTCCCTGCCCTGAAGGGCATCAGTTTTGAGAGATAGTGGAGTTCCTACCAGTCCCATGGTTTGATGAAGCTGGGAAAGAGCCTCTCTGATGCTTTGACTGGTATGTCTCATCTTGTTTAGGGAATAGTGGTAGGCACGTTGGCGAAGTTTGGTTGACAGGGAACCTAAACGCACGAAGTAACTCCGATGCTCTTGTGGCTGTGCTGAAGCCACTTCAGCCCCTTCCACAGATTCAGCAAGTTCAGCTAGAGGGAAGAGAGTTCAGGTTGTTCACCCTCAGGTTGAGAGATTGGTAAAGGAGTACGAGCCATACTGATCTGCTAAATCTTAAGCTCCCTTGTAACAAGCATTTGTGTCTTAGCGCCCATCAAGTACCACAGAGGTAGCTTCAGCCTTAAAACAAAAGGCCACATACAATACAGCATTACTAAGGATTTTGCTTACTTTGCAAATGACTGACTTCTAATGAGTAGTCATGCCCATCATTCCTTCTAGTACCACCCTGTCCCCACTTGTTGCTCAATTCATTTTACATTGTTACATGCCCACCAACTCAAGTTAACCCTCAGTCTCAGCTATGAAAAGGCTGTAGAATGAGCCTCCATTTGGTGACAGATAAGACTGAGAAGCCTTGAGAGAAGTTTGGCACAAAGGGAGGATTACCCTAAACTTTTAGGGATAATAGGCCTGTCATTCATTTGTTCTGACCTAGTTCATCATCTGTCATGGGAAGATAGTGATCCAAGAGCTCTTCAGATTTCTCCAGCACTGCTTCCATTCCACTTATGGCCAGTTGGCCCATTCTTGATTCCACAACTGTGCTCATGCTGTCAGTGACCACTGATTTGGTGGTCTTCATACTGTCCTGCACAGCCTCTTTGGTCATATCTACCATTCTCATCATGGTCTCCTTGACATCTGTCAGTCTGGAAGAGGCCAACTCCGGTGTTTCAGATGTAGCCTAGAGAAGAGTGATCAAGCAAGATATTGTACAGTAATTCAGGGCAATACCACCACATTTACCCAGAGATTGAGGTTGGGGAGGGGATTACCACCTGCTCTGCCCCATAGGTCAAATCTTCAGGGGAAGAACTGCATCTTGCTGTTAAGCATCAGACCAGAGTTATATTTAGACCCTAGCTCCTGCCTCTTGACCACTTTTAGTATGGAGTGTACCTCTGCTGGAGGAAGCATCCCATTATTGGCATCCCTTTCAGAAAGGCATGATGTTTTGTCTAGTGAGAGGGTGGTGAAAGTTACCTCATCAGCAGTCTGTTGAAGGATTGGTAGATTCTCCTCCACTTTGTCAGGTACTTCAGAAACACACTCCTCTGCTGTTGTCCCTATAGAAAAACCAGAGTTCAGTTTCTTAATTGGTCAATTTTGCTATTGTAATATTTACAGACTCTGGCTCACATCTGTAATGAGAGCTTCAGTTCTCCAATATGTTCAGGCAACAATTGTTCTGGGTTGTAGGGGCTGCCCATTTCCCCCTTCCTTCCCAATGTAAGGTGGTTCCTTCCCTCCCTCTCCCTCAAGAGATGAGCTCTTTTGTAAAAATTTTCCATGAAAAATAGTGTCCCCTTCAATAGTTCATAGTTCCATGCTTCCTCCCATGCACCCTAATTGGGCAACTGACTTAAGATAGTTATAACTAGCATCTGAACACTTTCTCATCCCATCTATACTTACTGCAGAAGTCTCTTACCCAAGCATTCTAGGCATTACTTTCCAGGCTCCCTCACCAAGTGAGAGGTTTTTATGTTCTGAATAAAGTGCAATCATCTCACTCCATAGTCTTACAGCTCTGAAGCTTTTTTATCAAACATTTAGTATCCCTCTGGAAGGCACCAAGAAGTTTTTGCAATGCCTTGGCTGCGATAAGTCCAACTAACTGTTCTCATGAAGGAAGCAAGCAAGTCAGGGAGCAGCCATTGTGTTGAGCTATTGCCTGATAAGCAGCTAGTTAAGAAGTTTGCAGTGTTGTTGTAGCCACATTGGTCCAGAATTATTAGACCAGGTTAGTGAGGTAATATTTTGTTGGACCAACTTCTGTTGGTGACAGCCTAGATTTGGAGCCTCTCTGGTTGCAGAATGAGGAGGAGATCTCATTTTGCAATTAGGTACCTTTCAAAGGGTGTTGCTTCTTAAAGGGAAAGGAGCTTAGCACTAATCTCACCTGCTGGCTACAATGAAGGTGAGGGCAGGTTCAGCAATAGTAATTAGTGTCAGCAAAGCCCTTTGTTAGCCTCTAGCAAATGTTGCTTACATGCATGTGCTACTGTATTATTTCTATATTGTCACACCACCCCCACTGCCAGCTTCTCCTCTGGTACTGATCTTCATGGACCCAAGTTTTAGAGATGGAAGCTTCCCGACAGGGTGTTAAGAGCCTACTGTGGAGAAACTGTACCATACAAATAGAAAGGTCTGCATATATGCTTTACTCACCCTCAGGTTCAAGTTTAGTTACAACTGGCTGTGCACTGCTAACTGCAGCATTGGTTATGGAGGTCACTCCCTTCTCTGCCATGTCACAGATGGACCTCACATAGGGATGGCTCTCCTTGGTGGAAGCATAGGCAGTGGCAGCCAGATCATAGGCAGAGTTGACTAAAGGTAGACTGGCCACCCTCCTCAAGACATTCTAGTGAGGCAAGGGACAGAACAGTGAGTCAGGGAGGCAATGTTCTACACTGGGGCTGAACCTTTACATCAAGGGTGTAACCACTTGAAAGAGTGTTAGCCGCAATCAAAGGATTGTTTAATGGTCAAAAATCTGAAGAGGCCCAACAGCTGCTTTTGGGGTTAGTACAGAAACCGGATCACAAGGTTAACTAAGGCAAGAAGAATTTTTAAAATCTCATTATAAACCAGGCTATTTTGCAGCATCTGGGAGAGCAACTGCACAAACCTCTAGACACCGAGATGTACATATGTGAAGCCTGCTACCAGATAACAGCCAGCCATCGTTCATATTCACATGTTGCCCAGCAATGCTTAAGAGGGAGCACCTACCTGTTGCTCTTCCTCCCCATGCTCTGGGGATGCCATAGTTGTGTCTTTTCCATTAGAAGTCATGGTATGATCAGATCTACCTGAAAAGGGCAAGAAGAAAGGCCTGAAGATACAAGCTGAGTTTCTTAAGGAAAAGTTACAGCACCCTAAAGACAAGGGTGGTGTTCTACTCCAGAGAGGGACTAGAAGAAATGGCAGAGTCCTCATCAGATTAACAAGGAATATTTAGAGGAATAGTGAGCTAAATACATTGTCACTGCTTTTTTAAAAAGCAAGAAATATTTCAGTTCTGCTACAGCTAAGGAGAAAGCAAGCAGGATTCCTTCTCATGGCAGAGTGGTTGAAAGTCTTTGGTTATTTTTGGAGAGTCTATTAAAGGCAGTAGGTTTCACTACTACTAAAGGCCATTTAATAGCTCTAAGTACAGGGGGTGGGTAAGAATGGGATCCTGTCTCATCAGCTAAGAGGCTTAAGGCCAGGGTGCGTTAAGTTTCCCAGACCCAGCTTCCCAACTCCTATCCTACCCACAGCTTCTTAATACAGACATTTACACATACAAACATTTCTTAGTCACATAAGTGCACAGCCCTGACCAAGGAACTGTATAAACAATTAAAAATAAACTAAAAAGCCTCACTAACAAGTCCCACTCCTTCAAGGAGTGACTCACTGACCTTTCTCAGTACTCCAAACACTGCTTTATTTCACTCACCAGCTGGTCAGATTTTATACACCCCTGGTGATGTAATTGTGAGGGAAGAGAGTAAAATACTCAGGACTGACAGTTCAGGTAATAAGTGAAAAGAAGGCTTTGCTAACCAATAGGAGAATGCAAATCCTTTGGGGACTGCAAAGATTGGGAGTGAGTTATTCCCCAAATGTGATTCCAATTAACTGCACTGGGTCTTTGCTGTCATCCAGCTGAACTCACTTTCAATCCACATCCTACCTAGAAACAATTGCTAGTTAGGATGGGTAACATTTTCAAAAACACTTGTGTGACTTAAAAAGCCATTGACTTTCATTGCCCTTTCCAACGGGAAAAGGGAGAGAAAAGTGGTTTTTTTTTAAAAGGTAGAGAAAAGGGTAAAAAATTGAAATGGAACTTTTCATTTTATGAAAAATCTAAAAAAAAAAACATTAAAAAACCCAAACAAATAAAAAATCAGCCAAATATAGACCATCTCTGGCAGTAAGGTTGCAGATAGCAATGTGTCTGCTTCACCTGCATCTTGGCCATAGTTTCAAAGTAAAAAACTGGCACATTGGAACAAGGAGTGGCATATTGGAGATAGGTAGTTTTTTCCAGTGGTTAGAATACTAGCCTAGGATTTGAGCTGGGTTCAATTTTATGCTCTACCACAGACTTCCTGTGTGACCTTGTACAAGGCCTCTTGATGCCTCAGTTTCCCCTCTGTACTGTGGATAACATGGCTTCCATGCTTCATAGAAGTTTTGTGAGGTGCTCAGATACTCTGACAAAACAAAGGCTATAGAAATACCTTAGATAGATAGTGAAGCATTTTGTTGGGGAACAAGAGTTAGGTAGGGTAACTGGAAGAACTTGCCCTTCTCCACCTTCATCCCCCTTTCAGAAAAAAGGGAACGTGTGCCACTTTCTGTTTCAGGGAAGGATGAGAGAAAAGAGTGTTTATCCTTTTGTCACCCCTTCGTTGTTCTCCCTCAGAGTTTGAATTGGAATTGGATTGAACTGGAAAAAAGGTGGTGGTACTGTCCCAAGTCCTGCCCACAATCCAAGCTCTGCCTATATGAGATGCTATTTATAGCAGATTGTGCAGGTGTAAAGAACATGAGCACACATGCTCTGCCGGGTTCCCCTTTGGGCTCTCTGTAAGGTTCAGCTACACCACTGGATATGACCAGATTAAGATGGAGGCACAATAGCCACATGCCTGGATCCCAGTCATGTGATTATGTCAATCTCAGCTTTCATTTAAAAATAAATGTTTCTACCTCACATGGCTGCAAAGAAAAGCTGAGATTATCCATTGAATAGAACTGAGACAGTGATGTCTGCCTGTGCCTGCCCCCCGCCTCCTGCAGAGGGAGAAGCAGCATCCATACCAAGGGAGGTAACTGTTTACCCCCCACTTGGCCCTCGCTGTTCTTGGTGTGCGCCCACCCACCTTCCCAGGATTTCAACAGGTAAATGCCTAGCTGGGCTCTGTGGGATTGGTGGCATCTGGTCTTTTAGCCCCAAGGGTCAGATATTGGCCATGGGAGTGTGAATAGTTCCCTAATGACATCCACTCTCACCATGAAAATGAGATGCCACCCCGGGTAAATTATACAGCTCTGCAATGCTCCCTCTTTTTTCTTGCTTACTTTGATCAGCAGTGAAATAGTTGAAATTCTAGACATGTATATCACCATCACTTGGCATCGGAGTTACCCCACTTTGATGAATGGGGCAGTTCACGCCTCTCTGAGCTCCTGTGTCAGGCTTTGTGGCATTACTTGTGATATGTTTGAAGAGGTGTGAGGTTCTGGTGCAGTTAGTTGGGGCAGCAAAAGAGCCATGGATAAACCAGAAGCAACTGAGATTCTTTAGTTTAATTTTGATACCCTAACCAGTGCCAAATCCATCTTAGGCCTGGTCTACACTAGGAGTTTATGTTGAATTTAGCAGCGTTAATTCGACTTAACCGTGCACCCGTCCACACCAGGAAGCTAATTAGTTCGACCTAGAGGGCTCTTTAGTTCGAATTCTGTACTCCTCCCCGACGAGGGGAGTAGCACTAAATTTGACATGGCTATGTCGAATTAGGCTATGTGTGGACGGAAATTGACCTTAGTAGCTCCGGGAGCTATCCCACAGTGCACCACTCTGTTGACGCTCTGGACAGCAGTCCGAGCTTGGATGTTCTGACCAGCCACATAAGGAATGCCCAGGGAAAATTTGAATTCCTTTTCCTGTCTGGCCAGTTTGAATCTCATTTCCTGGTTGGACATCGTGGCGAGCTCAGCAGCAATGGCAACGATGCAGAGCTCTCCAGCAGAGGAGTCCATGCAATCTCAGAGTAGAAATAGGGCCCCAGCATGGACTGACCGGGAAGTCTTGGATCTGATCGCTGTGTGGGGCGATGAGTCTGTGCTTTCGGAGCTGCGCTCCAAAAAACGGAATGCAAAGACCTACGAGAAGGTCTCCAAAGCCATGGCAGACAGAGGATACAGCCGGGATGCAACGCAGTGCCGCGTGAAAATCAAGGACCTGAGACAAGGCTACCAAAATGCATGCCATTCTCGGTGGGTCTGCCACCACTGCCCCACCAGTGACCGTGGACTCCAACGATGGGATAATGTCGACGGCCAGTTCCTCGGCGATGTTCACGGACAGGGAAGATGAGGAAGGAGATGAGGAGGAGGATGAGGCAGCCGACAGCGCTTACAATGCTGATTTCCCCGACAGCCAGGATCTCTTCATCACCCTCACGGTGATCCCCTACCAACCCTCCCCAGCAGTTACCCCGGACCCTGAATCAGGGGAAGGATCAGTCGGTAAGTGCTTTAAACATGTAAACCTTTATTATTAATGTAACAGGAATCTGAACTATGTGAAAAGGAGGTCTATATATATGGGGATAGAACAGAAATCCTCCTGGGAGATCTCCACGAAGCTCTCCTGGAGGTAATCGAAAAGCCTCCGCAGGAGGTTCCTGGGGAGAGCTGCCTTATTGGGTGCTCCGTGGTAGCACACTTTTCCGCGCCAGGCTTTCATGAGGTATTCTGGGAGCATTGCCTCCACGAGCATGGCAGCATAGGCCCCTGGTTTGTGCTGGCTTTCACGCAGCATGCACTCTCTATCTCCTTTAGTGACCCTCCTCAGGGTGATCTCGCTCGGAGACTCCTGCATTTAATTAGAGTAATTTGTGTACTGTTAGTATTGGGAATGCTTGACTGTTCCTTTGCATGACAATAAGTCTCCGTTTAGAGCCACCTGGTGGAGGCTGCAGAGGGGCAGCATACAGGGATCTTTCCCAGGGAACAGCCGCGAGGAGGTGGAACAGGGGCAGAGTTTATGCTTTCCGGATTGCCTGCAGCAAGAGGACAGTGCCATACATTCAGTTTTAAGCAGCCTAAAGTCTATGGCTTACCATGCCTGCCTGCTGCATGGATTCTGCTGTCCTGCCCCGCTTGTCTGATCTCCAGTGCAAGACCCCAGGCAATGAAAGCGAAAGCCGAAAATTAGAACTTGTCCTGAGTCAGTGCTCATGAGATAGGTGCTGTGCATGGTCTTGTTCACAGAGACTGACTAGACTATGTTCATAGTTCGCAAAAATGTATCTTTGTAAGGAATTCACTCCCTTTTTCCCATCACACATCTGCCACTGTATCCAGACCTGTTCCAGCATCCCTCTCACATAGGCTGGCGCAGATTAGGAGGCGCAAGACAAGGACAAGGGACGAGATGTTCGCTGAATTTATGGGCTGCTCCCGAGCTGAGGCGGCCCAGCAGAGCCAGTGGAGGGAGAACCTCTCTCAGTACCAGCGCTCACACAGCGAACGGGAGGACAGGTGGCATCAGGAGGACCAGCAGGCGACTCAAACGCTGCTTGGACTAATGAAGGAGCAAACGGACACGCTCCGGCACCTTGTGCATGTTCTGCAGGACCGCAGGCAGGAGGACAGAGCCCCCCTGCAGTGTATCTGCAACCGCTCTCCCCCGCCACAAAGTCCCAAACCCCCCTCACCCAAAGTAACAAGAAGGAGGGGCGCCAGGGGCCGTGAAAACTGTCACTGCACCCCTGCAGAGTGCACAAATACAAGAAGGCTCTCATTCCCTAAATGTTGAGAAGTCCTTCCCTTCCTGGCTCACCCAAGCCCCAATCCCAGTTTCATCCCCTAACTGTGTAGTTGATTATTAAAAGTAGTTTGCTGTTAATTACTATTTCCGTCAAATTTTTCTACAGAAGACTGTCTGTGAAGGGGGGGGGAGGGGGTTGTTAATTGCATAGGACAGTCACCTTTACCAGGGTACAGACACGGGGGCAGGATCAACAGCAGGTCTCACACACACAGTGCAGTCAGTAGGCACCCTGGTTGGTCTGGGAGGTGTTTTCCGTGTTCTGTGTGGGTCGGGGGTATGTGACTTTGTGGCATGGGAGGGCGGTTACAGAACTTATGCAGCGGTCCTTGTCCCAGACCACAGAGCCACGCAGCAGGGGAATCTGTAACCGTCCTCCCCCGCCACAAGGTCACATAGCCCCCGCACACAGAGTCCCGAAAAGGAGGGATGGCAGGCTCCATTGAAACAACCAGTCCAGCACTGCAGACCGCTCTAGGAGCAGGAGCCTATCATTCCTCGAGTGTAGAAGCGGTGTTAACATCACTGCACACTCTACCCACCACAGTCTGCGTCCCTGTTTCAACCCTTTAACGTGAATTCATTAATAAAGAAAACGTTGTTAATTAACAATGTTCCATTAACTTTATTTTTAAACGTGTGTTGGAAGGGGGGAAACGTGGTGAACGGGGTATGTAACCGCAGAAGAAAGTCAACAGTAACTGAAGCAGGGGCAGATTCAGCTTCTCTGTAAAGAAACTGAACAGTCACAGGCAGGGGCGGCTCTAGAAAATCGCGCTGCCTGGGGCAGCCTGATGTGCTGCGCCGCCCTTCCTCGGTCCCGCGGCGGGTCCCCTCTTCCCGCGGCTCCGGTTGAGCTCCCGCGGCAGGTCCACCGGAGCCCCGGGACGAGCGGACCTGCCGCAGGCATGACTGCGGGAGCTCCACCGGAGCCGCGGGAACAGCGGACCTCCCGCGGGCACAGCTGCGGACGGTTCGCGGGTCCGGCGGCTCCGCTTGAGCTGCTGCAGTCATGCCTGCGGGAGGTCCAGCCGAGCCGCGGGACGAGCGCCCCCTCCGCAGTCATGCCTGCGGCAGGTCCGGTCATCCGCGGCTACGGTGGACCTCCCGCAGGCATGACTGCGGCAGGTCCACCGGCCCAGCCTGCCGCCCCCTAGATTTGGCCGCCCTAGGCACCAGCTTGGTTTGCTGGTGCCTAGAGCCGCCCCTGGTCACAGGTTACCCTGCTCCCTGAGGAACCTAGCTTTCAAAGCCTCCCGGATGCACAGCGCTTCCCGCTGGGCTCTTCTAGTTGCACGGCTGTCTGGCTGAGCATAATCAGCAGCCAGGCGATTTGCCTCAACCTCCCATCCCGCCATAAAGGTCTCCCCCTTGCTCTCACAGAGATTGTGGAGCACACAGCAAGCTGCAATAACAATGGGGATATTGGTTTCGCTGAGATCCATGCGAGTCAGTAAGCTCCTCCATCTCCCCTTGAGACGTCCGAAAGCACACTCCACCACCATTCTGCACTTGCTCAGCCGGTAGTTGAAGAGCTCCTTGTCACTGTCCAAGGCGCCTGTATAGGGCTTCATGAGCCAGGGCATCAGCGGGTAGGCTGGGTCCCCGAGGATCACTGTAGGCATCTGCACATCCCCAACAGTTATTTTGTGGTCCGGGAAGAAACTACCTTCCTGCAGGTGTCTAAACAGACCAGAGTTCCTGAACACACGCGCATCATGAACCTTGCCCGGCCACCCAACGTTCATGTTGGTAAAACGTCCCCTATGGTCCACCAGTGCTTGCAGCACCATTGAAAAGTAGCCTTTTCGGTTGATATACTGGCTGGCCTGGTGGGCCGGTCCCAGGATAGGAATGTGAGTCCCATCTATAGCCCCACCACAGTTTGGGAATCCCATTGCGGCGAAGCCATCTATGATGACCTGGACGTTTCCCAGGGTTACTACCTTCGAGAGCAGGAGCTCAACGATTGCGTGGGCTACTTGCATCACAGCAAACCCCACAGTAGATTTGCCCACGCCAAAGTGGTTCGCTACTGACCGGTAGCTGTCTGGTGTTGCAAGTTTCCAGAGGACTATGGCCACTCGCTTCTGCACACTCAGGGCTGCTCGCATCCGGGTGTCCTGGCGCTTCAGGGCAGGGGACAGCAAGTCACAGAGTTCAAGGAAAGTGCCCTTACGCATCCTGAAGTTTCGCAGCCACTGTGATTCATCCCAGACCTGCAGCACTATGCGGTCCCACCAGTCCGTGCTTGTTTCCCGGGCCCAGAATCGCCGTTCCACAGCATGAACATGACCCATTGCCACCATGATCTCCACGGCGCGGCGTACCGTGCTTTGTGAGAGGTCTGAGCCACTCTCTGACTTCATGTCCTCACCGCGCTGCCGTTGCCTCCTCGCCCGATTTCTCAGCATCTGACTGTGGAAGAGGTGGACGATAAGGTGCGAGGAGCTGACAACGGCCATAAGTGCAGCGATGATCGCAGCGGGCTCCATGATCGCAGTGGAGTGCTGTGGCATCCGCGCTGTCACTAACAGGAAAAGTGCACGAACTGATTTCCCGCCGGCGGGAGTGACGGTTGAATGATGACAGTTACCCAAGACCACCCTCGACACATTTTTCCCCCCAGCATGCATTGTGGGGAAATCCCAGAATTCAAATGGGCAGCGGGGACTGCGGGATAGCTTCCCACAGTGCACTGCTTCCAATGTCGACGCTTGCCCCGTTATTATGTACTCACTAAGTCGAATTAGTGTCCTTAGTGTGGACACACAAATTTGACTTTGTAAGGTCAATTCCACAAATTTGAACTAAGTTAAATCGAACTAATCTGGTAGTGTAGACATACCCTTAATTCCCACCCTTGTAGTCTTTTTACGGTAGTGCTATTGTAACCCACACATCTTCTGGGTGTGGTGTTCTGGCTCAGCACGTGGCACCGAGACCACTTCAAAAGAGAGCAATTAAGGACTCTGCTCTACAGCCTTAGCTAATAGCCAGTTGGCTTTTAGCTTATGCAGTAGAGGCTCATGCACTAAGCTCCAGAAAGCCCCAGTTCAATCCTGCTGACTGGGCTTTGTCAGCATTACACTGTCCCCTTCCCTTCTGACTGTTTATCCCAAATGGGCAACTAGACTGAGATTCTGCCACCTTTTCCTTTTAACATTGGCATGCAACATTAAAATATTTGCGTGCGGACCAGGACTGAGCAAATAATGAATTTTTCATTTCAGGGGCTGAACAAAAAATAAAATTAAAACAATCAGTTCAAATCAAAACTCATTTTATTTTTCAGTTTTTCCCTCATCGAAATGGAATAAACGAACAAATGTGTTTCAAGCCAAACTAAATAATTCGCTTGACCCTAAATTTTTTTTTCAGTTTTTCATTTCATGTAGGTTTTGGGTGCTTTTTACCCCCTCCCTTTTTTACAATCTAGCTAAATTTTTAAAGGAAACACCATTTCAAAATGAAAAAAAAAATCGTGTTTCATTTCCAGATGTTCAAAATGAAACTATTTGAAATGAAAAGTCAAAACATTTCATTCTGAACTGACCAAAACAAACTGTTTTGACTTTTTCCAATATCTTTCCCCCATTTTTTATTTGAATTTGCAAATAACTTCTGTGTTCTGAAAAAAGCATTTTTTGGCAAATTTCTGATCAAAAAAATATTTTAGCCAGCTCTAGCGAGGATTCTTCATCCTGTGTCAAATTGAGCCTCTATTACCTGAAGAATCCAGGTTCCTTGGCAAACTTATACACCTCTTTAGGTGGCCTGGCTACTGGGGTGGGGTTGGGGACAAAACACCCCACTGTGTTAGGCTGGGTTATACGACCATTCTGATGTGGCAGCATTTCACACCCACTGGGCACAGGGACAAATGACTACACAAGATGCAGAGCAGTAGAGAAGCAGGCCTGTATTGTGCAAGTGTCCCAGGACATATGTTTTTGGATGGTTTTCTACATTTTCAAATATATTGATTTCAATTACAACAGAGAATACAAAGTGTATAGTACTCACTATATTTTTATTACAAATATTTGCACTGTAAAGAACAAAAATAGTATTTTTCAATTCACCTCATCCAAGTACTGTAGTGCAACCTCTGTCACGACAGTTGAATTTACAAATGTAGAATTATGTACAAAAAAATAACTGCATTGAAAATAAAACAATGTAAAACTTTGTCCTACAAGTCCACTCAGTCCTACTTCAGCCAATCGCTCAGACAAACAAACTTGGATACAATTTGCGGGAGATAATGCTGGCTGCTTCCTGTTTGTCACCTACAAGTGAGAGTGGGCATTTGCGTGGCACTATTGTAGCTGACATTGCAAGCTATTTATGTCCCAGATGCACTAAAAATTCATATGGCCCTTCATCTTCCATAAGATGTGCATCCATGCTGATGGCGGGTTCTGCTCAATAACTATCCAAAGCAGAGTGGACGGACATTTGTTCATTTTCATCATCTGAGTCAGATGCCCCCAGCAGAAGGTTGATTTTCCTTTTTGGTGGTTTGGGTTCTGAAGTTTCCAGATCTGAGTGTTGCTCTTTTAAGATTTCTGAAAGCGTGCACCCCACCTCGTTTCCTCTAAGATTTTGGAAGGCACTTCTGATTCTTAAACCTTGGGTTAAGTGCAGTAGCTATTTTTAGAAATCTCACATTGGTACCCTCTTTGCATTTTGTCAAATCTGCAGTGACAGTGATCTTAAAACAAATGTGCTGGATCATCATCTGAGACTGCTAACATTGTTAAATATATGGCAGAATGGGTAAAACAGAGCTGAAGATATAGTCCTCCTGCAAGAAGTTCAGTCACAAATTTAACTAAGGCATTATTTTTTAATGACCATCATCAGCAGGAAAGCATATCCTCTGCAATGGTGGCCAAAGCATGAAGGGGCATATGAATGTTTAGCATATCTGGAACATAAATACCTTGCAACACCAGCTACAAAAATGCCATGAACATCTGTTCTCACTTTCAGGTGACATTGTAAATAAGCAGCAGGCAGCAGCATCTCCTGTAAATGTAAACAAACTTGTCTTACCAATTGGCAGAATAAGAAGTAGGACGGAGTGGACATGTAGGCTCTAAAGTTTTACGTTTTGTGTTTGAAAAGAGTTATGTAACACCCCCCCCCCCAAAAAAAATAAAGAGTCTACATTTCTAGGTTGCACTTTCCTGATAGAGATTGTGGTACAGTACTTGTAGGTGAATTGAAAAATACCATTTCTTATCTTTTTACAGTCCACTATTTGTAAAAAAATATACATAAAGTGAGCACTGTACAGATCGTATTGTAATAGAGATCTATTTGAAAATGTAGAACATCCAAAACTATTTAATTGGTATTCTATTGTTTAAAAATGTGCTTAATTGCACTGTTAATGATTTAGTTCAGTTAATTGAATGAGTTAGCTACAATTGACAGCTTTACTTATTTCATTTGCTGAAGTCATAAATGATACTGGCAACAAGTTTGCTGGAATAAGCTGCATCTCCCTTTCTAGGGTAGGCAAGGCATTCACAGTGGCTTTTATAGAAGGTAGGTATTCCAGAACCACTAGATCAGTTTTCCCTCTGTAGAAAGAGTGGGCTTAGAAAACTGCATCTGGAACAGCTTCTCTCCCATTGACTGTGGGTACAGCTACATTGTGCAAACTTTAGCACTTCTGCACATTAGAATGATCACAGCCGTAATAGTTGCAGTTGAGGCTTGTGTGCTACCCTGCTGTATCTGGGCCCCCTTTTGCTAGTTACTGAATATAAACATTTCAGAAGACTGCATGATTCTAGAGACTGTATCCCCATTATGCAGAGGCATAAAGCATAGAAATGCCTTAGGGAGTGGCAGGGCTGGGAATAACCTAGGACATAGCTTATTACCACCTATCATAACACTCAAGCTTGGCCTGGGTTTCAGATTAAAGCACTTAGTTCAGAGCAGCCCCGTTTTATTTTTAAAAGTTTTTAATACACTGCTCTGCAAGACCCATGTGACAGCAGTGTCACTCATTGACAATGAGATTTGTGATGAGCACTAAGTGCTCATATCACTTGTAAATGAGTTGTCTCAGGGAGGTCCTGCAATGTTGAGTGGAGCAATGCCTAAATACCTTTAAGCACAAGGGCCCTAATATTTTTGCTTTCCTAGGGTATGTGGTGCCCTAAACAGAACCCATATCATCTGTATTATGGGCACTGTACCATCTTCTTTTGATATTCAGAAGCTCTTATTTTAGTGTCTGATTTGTATGGAAAATACAAAGCAAGCGATTGATGCCTTTGACAGGTAAGTCTGAGGCTGTGGGAAAAGCTGAATTACTCACCTTTTGACAAAAAAGGGTTGAGGATGCATCTGAAGTGGTCCTTTACCCACAAAAGCTTATGCCCAAATAAATGTTGCCTTTAAGGTAGCACCAGACAGCCTGTCCCCACAGAAGACCAAACACTGCTACCCCTGATACTTGTCGCCCTGATGTGGATTTAAAGGGCCTGCTTTCCTAAGGGTGAAGATTGCATCTACAACCTTTCACATTTCCAGCTGATGTGGAATATGCAGCCTTGATACTGACTCAGTGATTTTATAGGTGGTTGAAATACATCCACCCACCAGAACAACCAATATTTTATAGACTGGCATTTATGCCCTAGAGCCCCTCTAGGGACAGCCCTATTTTGAGATGGACCAAGGAATCCCAGGCCTGCTTTCTCCTGGGGTAGGGGCCAGGACTGAGCAACCCAGGTAGTGTCTAGCCCAGGTTGGCTAGACAGTGGTAGGAATTTTAACCAAATGCACTGTGTGCTTTTCAGAAGTTGCTACCTGAAATCCCAAGTGCAATTCTACCACAGCCATGAGAGCAACAAAAGGAAATGTCTCTGTTGCAAGTTATAACCAGAAACTAAAGCATGTTCACATCTAGAAATACTTAGAACCAAATCTAAAGCCTTAATTTCTATGGTATATGGGGTAAGCTGCCCAGGCTTTTAGGTGTCTACACACTAATGCCAATAGTTGCTGCTACTGGCAAACAAGGCTACATATAGCATGACTAATTGCAGGCACAGACGTCTACTATAGAACTGGAAATCACTTCCTAGAAAGAGCAGATTAGACCTTCATTCAAATGCAGTGGCATTTTATTTTGAAGACAGTGATAGCACAAACAAGTAGTATCTGAGCTGAGAAGTGATCTACATTATAGCAGTCACACAACACTTCCAGAAATTAGCAGAGATTTAGGCACAGTGCATACTAGTACTAGCCACTGGTGTCTTTCCTGAAGTATGACAGTACACACGAAGTCAGAAGACGACTAAATGAATTTGCCTTCTTCCTTAGAAGTTGAAGTTTCAGGTCCTCCAGGTCACAGGTCCTCCTTAGACTTGGAGGCTTCCTCAGCCTCATTTTCTTGGTTTTGTGGTTCAAGCGAGTCTGCAGA
Source organism: Mauremys reevesii (assembly GCF_016161935.1). Classification (NCBI taxonomy): domain Eukaryota; kingdom Metazoa; phylum Chordata; order Testudines; family Geoemydidae; genus Mauremys; species Mauremys reevesii. Next base: position 247,721,186 of record NC_052623.1, read on the forward strand.
CACCTTTCCAGATGGGATGAATGGTCCCACAACCCAAGACAGAGGAGTATTCTCCATCACATATGCCATCAGCTCATCTACATGTTCCTGGGCCTTGGTCACCATCTCCTGGCTCTGGGTTAGGAGGCTGCTGGAGAGATCCTGGAAGGAATGGGCAGTGGAGAAGGATGCATGAAGCTCTTCAATGTTGCGATACACCTGTTTCACCTTCTCCTGGAAGTTGGTGGGGAGACCTTGAATGCTGGATACTAGCATCTGGCAGGCATCCTGCAGCTGCTGGATAATGCTGCGGGACATAGCCAAAGTCTCAGACTCCATCTGTTGGAGAAATAGAAGCTTAATTCTCATGTTCAAAACACAATGAGGATCAGACTTGCTATTGCCACTGCCTCAGGGGATGTTGTAAGGCAGCAAGTTATGCTGCAAGGTACTAATGGCAGTTGAGGTCTGATGGAAAGACCATGGGCACCAACAAGGTCTGCAATGGGTGTGCCATGATCTTTCAGGATAAAGAAAGAGGCCAAGTTGTGCCATCCCTAAGAGCCTCCATTGTCACAAGTGGCTTCTAACAGAGGCAATAAGCCATGTAAGATGGCTTAGCTCTATTCTGACCTAAACCAAGTTGACAGGTTGCAAACCCATGATCTACTATCAGTTTTCAGGCTGGGCAGAGGTTTAAGAAGTAGTAAGCATGAATCTCAAGCGACTGTGCTTGTTGGGCACAGACCTTGCTGGTGTGACATCACCTTAGGGCTGTCTAAGCAAGGAAGCCACTGATTATGCTCAGAAAAGGGAACAACTTTTTGTAATAAAAACTAGAGTCACCTGAGTTTGAGCTACTTATCCAAAGATGCAATTATTCTTGGCCTTGCAGGGTGGCTAGCTTCAGACCAGAAGTGACACACACCCCCCCCCCCACCCACCATGCACACACCCAAATGTACATACCTCTGGTTTTGCCAAATCCTTCATTTCACTGCTTTTTGGCTGCTCTCTATTCCAGCTCAGCCATATGTGATGGAACTTCTCCTGGACTTCTTGGAGAGAGACACCTTGCTTAAGGTATTCAATCTAGAAGTGGATTAAGCATATTAAGAGATGAGACATTTGCACATCAATTATTTAGTTCCACTGTTTGACATGTCTTCACCCCACAGTGTGGTATGCTCAATGCATCAAGAGGAGAAGGGTCCAGTTACATAACCCAACTATGAATGAGGTCTAAGCCTCATTGCATCACATTCTATACAGGTGTGGTTAGAGTGTTCCCTGCCCTGAAGGGCATCAGTTTTGAGAGATAGTGGAGTTCCTACCAGTCCCATGGTTTGATGAAGCTGGGAAAGAGCCTCTCTGATGCTTTGACTGGTATGTCTCATCTTGTTTAGGGAATAGTGGTAGGCACGTTGGCGAAGTTTGGTTGACAGGGAACCTAAACGCACGAAGTAACTCCGATGCTCTTGTGGTTGTGCTGAAGCCACTTCAGCCCCTTCCACAGATTCAGCAAGTTCAGCTGGAGGGAAGAGAGTTCAGGTTGTTCACCCTCAGTTTGAGAGATTGGTAAAGGAGTACGAGCCATACTGGTCTGCTAAATCTTAAGCTCCCTTGTAACAAGCATTTGTGGCTTAGCGCCCATCAAGTACCACAGAGGTAGCTTCAGCCTTAAAACAAAAACCTACATACCATACAGCATTACTAAGGATTTTGCATACTTTGCAAGTGACTGACTTCTAATGAATAGTCATGCCCATCATTCCCTCTAGTACCACCCTGTCCCCACTTGTTGCTCAAATCATTTTACATGCCCACCAACTCAAGTTAACCCTCAGTCTCAGCTATGAAAAGGCTGTAGAATGAGCCTCCATTTGGTGACAGATAAGACTGAGAAGCCTTGAGAGAAATTTGGCCCAAAGGGAGGATTACCCTAAACTTTTAGGGATAATAGGCCTGTCATTCATTTGTTCTGACCTAGTTCATCATCTGTCATGGGAAGATAGTGATCCAAGAGCTCTTCAGATTTCTCCAGCACTGCTTCCATTCCACTTATGGCCAGTTGGCCCATTCTTGATTCCACAACTGTGCTCATGCTGTCAGTGACCACTGATTTGGTGGTCTTCATACTGTCCTGCACAGCCTCTTTGGTCATATCTACCATTCTCATCATGGTCTCCTTGACATCTGTCAGTCTGGAAGATGCCAACTCCGGTGTTTCAGATGTAACCTAGAGAAGAGTGATCAAGCAAGATATTGTACAGTAATTCAGAGCGATACCACCACATTTACCCAGAGATTGAGGTTGGGGAGGGGATTACCACCTGCTCTGCCCCATAGGTCAAATCTTGAGGGGAAGAACTGCATCTTGCTGTTAAGCATCAGACCAGAGTTATATTTAGACCCTAGCTCCTGCCTCTTGACCACTTTTAGTATGGAGTGTTCCTCTGCTGGAGGAAGCATCCCATTATTGGCATCCCTTTCAGAAAGGCATGATGTTTTGTCTAGTGAGAGGGTGGTGAAAGTTACCTCATCAGCAGTCTGTTGCAGGATTGGTAGATTCTCCTCCACTTTGTCAGGTACTTCAGAAACACCCTCCTCTGCTGTTGTCCCTATAGAAAAGCCAGAGTTCAGTTTCTTAATTGGTCAATTTTGCTATTGTAATATTTACAGACTCTGGCTCACATCTGTAATGAGAGCTTCAGTTCTCCAATATGTTCAGGCAACAATTGTTCTGGGTTGTAGGGGCTGCCCATTTCCCCCCTTCCTTCCCAATGTAAGGTGGTTTCTTCACTCCCTCTCCCCCAAGATATGGGCTCTTTTGTAAAAATTTTCCATGAAAAAATAGTGTCCCCTTCAATAGTTCATAGTTCCATGCTTCCTCCCATGCATCCTAATTGGGCAACTGAATTAAGATAGTTATGACTAGCATCTGAACACTTTCTCATCCCATCTATACTTACTGCAGAAGTCTCTTACCCAAGCATTCTAGGCATTACTTGGTGAGGGAGCCTGGAAAGTGAGGTTTTTATGTTCTGAATAAGGTGCAATGATCTCACTCCATAGTCTTACAGCTCTGAAGCTTTTTTATCAAACATTTAACATCCCTCTGGAAGGCACCAAGAAGTTTTTGCAATGCCTTGGCTGCGATAAGTCCAACTAACTGTTCTCATGAAGGAAGCAAGCAAGTCAGGGAGCAGCCATTGTGTTGAGCTATTGCCTGATAAGCAGCTAGTTAAGGAAAGTTTAGCAGTTGTAGTCTGTTTGCAGAGTTGTTGTAGCCACATTGGTTCAGAGTTATTAGACCAGGTTAGTGAGGTAATATTTTGTTGGACCAACTTCTGTTGGTGACAGCCTAGATTTTGAGCCTCTCTGGTTGCAGAATGAGGAGGAGATCTCAGTTTGCAATTAGGTACCTTTCAAAGGGTGTTGCTCCTTAAAGGGAAAGGAGCTTAACACTAATCTGACCTCCTGGCTACAATGAAGGTGAGGGCAGGTTCAGCAATAGTAATTAGTGTCAGCAAAGCCCTTTGTTAGCCTCTAGCAAATGTTGCTTACATGCATGTGCTACTGTATTATTTCTATATAGTCACACCACCCCCACTGCCAGCTTCTCTTCTGGTACTGATCTTCATGGACCCAAGTTTTAGAGATGGAAGCTTCCCGACAGGGTGTTAAGAACCTACTGTGGAGAAACTGTACCATACAAATAGAAAGGTCTGCATATATGCTTTACTCACCCTCAGGTTCAAGTTTAGTTACAACTGGCTGTGCACTGCTAACTGCAGCATTGGTTATGGAGGTCACTCCCTTCTCTGCCATGTCACAGATGGACCTCACATAGGGATGGCTCTCCTTGGTGGAAGCATAGGCAGTGGCAGCCAGATCATAGGCAGAGTTGACTAAAGGTAGACTGGCCACCCTCCGCAAGACATTCTAGTGAGGCAAGGGACAGAACAGTGAGTCAGGGAGGCAATGTTCTACACTGGGGCTGAACCTTTACATCAAGGGTGTAACCACTTGAAAAAGTGTTAGCCGCAATCAAAGGATTGTTTAATGGTCAAAAATCTGAAGAGGCCCAACAGCTGCTTTTGGGGTTAGTACTGAAACCAGATCACAAAGTTAACTAAGGCAAGAAGAATTTTTAAAATCTCATTATAAACAGGGCTATTTTGCAGCATCTGGGAGAGCAACTGTACAAATCTCTAGACACCGAGATGTACATATGTGAAGCCTGCTACCAGATAACAGCCAGCCATCGTTCATATTCACATGTTGCCCAGCAATGCTTAAGAGGGAGCACCTACCTGTTGCTCTTCTTCCCCATGCTCTGGGGATGCCATAGTTGTGTCTTTTCCATTAGAAGTCATGGTATGATCAGATCTACCTGAAAAGGGCAAGAAGAAAGGCCTGAAGATACAAGCTGAGTTTCTTAAGGAAAAGTTACAGCACCCTAAAGACAAGGGTGGTGTTCTACTCCAGAGAGGGACTAGAAGAAATGGCAGAGTCCTCATCAGATTAACAAGGAATATTTAGAGGAATAGTGAGCTAAATACATTGTCACTGCTTTTTTAAAAAGCAAGAAATATTTCAGTTCTGCTACAGCTAAGGAGAAAGCAAGCAGGATTCCTTCTCATGGCAGAGTGGTTGAAAGTCTTTGGTTATTTTTGGAGAGTCTATTAAAGGCAGTAGGTTTCACTACTACTAAAGGCCATTTAATAGCTCTAAGTACAGGGGGTGGGTAAGAATGGGATCCTGTCTCATCAGCTAAGAGGCTTAAGGCCAGGGTGCATTAAGTTTCCCAGACCCAGCTTCCCAACTCCTATCCTACCCACAGCTTCTTAATACAGACATTTACACATCCAAACATTTCTTAGTCATAGAAGTACAAAGCCCTGACCAAGGAACTGTATAAACAATTAAAATAAACTAAAAAGCCTCACTAACAAGTCCTACTCCTTCAAGGAGTGACTCACTGACCTTTCTCAGTACTCCAGACACTGCTTTATTTCACTCACCAGCTGGTCAGATTTTATACACCCCTGGTGATATAATTGTGAGGGAAGGGAGTGAAATACTCAGGACTGACAGTTCAGGTAATCAGTGAAAAGAAGGCTTTGCTAACCAATAGGAGAATGCAAATCCTTTGGGCACTGCAAAGATTGGGAGTGAGTTATTCCCCAAATGTGATTCCAATTAACTGCACTGGGTCTTTGCTGTCATCCAGCTGAACTCACTTTGAGTCCACAGCCTGCCTAGAAACAGTTGCTAGTTAGGATGGGTAACATTTTCAAAAACACCTGTGTGACTTAAAAAGCCATTGACTTTCATTGCCCTTTCCAATGGGAAAAGGGAGAGAAAAGTTTTTTTTTAAAAAGATAGAGAAAAGGGTAAAAAATTGAGACAGAACTTTTCATTTTATGAAAAATCTAAAAAAAAAAACCATAAAAAACCCGAACAAATAAAAAATCAGCCAAATATAGACCATCTCTGGCAGTAAGGTTGCAGATAGCAATGTGTCTGCTTCACCTGTATGTTGGCCATAGTTTCAAAGTAATAACTGGCAAACTGGAACAAGGAGTGGCATATTGGAGACAGGTAGTTTTTTCCAGTGGTTAGAATACTAGCCTAGGATTTGAGCTGGGTTCAATGTTATGCCCTGTCACAGACTTCCTGTGTGACCTTGTGCAAGTCACTTACAGGGCCGGCTCCAGACCCCAACGTGCCAAGCGAGCGCTTGGGGCGGCATTTTGCCGGCAGGGCGGCAGCCAGCTCCGGCGGACCTTCCGCAGTCATGCCTGCGGGAGGTACACCGGAGCCGCGGGACCAGCGGACCCACCACAGGCAGGACTGCGGTGGGTCCGCTGGTCCCGCGGCTCCAGTCGACCTCCCGCAGGCATGACTGCGGAAGGTCCGCGGCTCTGGCGGACCAGCGAACCCTCCGGGAGGCCCACTGGAGCCGCGGGACCAGCGGACCCTCCGCAGTCATGTGTGGGGGAGGTCCGCTGGTCCCGCGGCTCCGGTGCACCTCCTGCAGGCATGACTGCTTGGGGCGGCCAAATTCCTAGAGCCGCCCCTGGTCACTTAGCTGCTCATTGGCTCAGTTTCCCCTCTGTACAGTGGGGATAATATGGCTTCCATGCTTCATAGAAGTTTTGTGAGGTGCTCAGATACTCTGGCAATCAGGGCTATAGAAATACCTAAGGCCTGGTCTACACTGAGGGGGGGTGGGTCGAACTAAGGTACGCAACTTCAGCTACGCGAATAGTTCGAGTTACTTACCCGTCCTCACGGCGCGGGATCGACGTCCGCGGATCCCCCATCGACTCCGCCACCGCCGTGATGAGACGCGATATATCGAACTCCGAGAATTCGATTGCTACCGGCGGGTAGTGAAGACGTACCCTTAGATAGATAGTGAAGCATTTTGCTGGGGAACAAGAGTTAGGTAGGGTAACTGGAAGAACTTGCCCTTCTCCACCTTCATCCCCCTTTCAGAAAAAAGGGAACGTGTGCCACTTTCTGTTTCAGGGAAGGATGAGAGAAAAGAGTGTTTATCCTTTTGTCACCCCTTCGTTGTTCTCCCTCAGAGTTTGAATTGGAATTGGATTGAACTGGAAAAAAGGTGGTGGTACTGTCCCAAGTCCTGCCCACAATCCAAGCTCTGCCTATATGAGATGCTACTTATAGCAGATTGTACAGGTGTAAAGAACATGAGCACACATGTTCTGCCGGGTTCCCCTTTGGGCTCTCTCTACACCACTGGATATGGCCAGATTAAGATGGAGGCACAATAGCCACATGCCTGGATCCCAGTCATGTGATTATGTCAATCTCAGCTGTCATTTAAAAATAAATGTTTCTATCCCACATGGCTGCAAAGAAAAGCTTGAGATTATCCATTGAATAGAACTGAGACAGTGATGTCTGCCTGTGCCTGCCCCCCGCCTCCTGCAGAGGGAGAAGCAGCATCCATACCAAGGGAGGTAACTCTTTACCCTCCACTTGGCCCTCGCTGTTCTTGGTGTGCGCCCACCCACCTTCCCAGGATTTCAACAGGTAAATGCCTAGCTGGGCTCTGTGGGATTGGTGGCATCTGGTCTTTTAGCCCCAAGGGTCAGATATTGGCCATGGGAGTGTGAATAGTTCCCTAATGACATCCACTCTCACCATGAAAATGAGATGCCACCCCGGGTAGATTATGCAGATCTGCAATGCTCCCTCTCTTTTCTTGTTTACTTTGATCAGCAGTGAAATAGTTGAAAATCTAGACATGTATATCACCATCACTTGGCATCGGAGTTACCCCACTTTGATGAATGGGGCAGTTCACGCCTCTCTGAGCTCCTGTGTCAGGCTCTCTGCAGAGGCAGGCAGATGTCTGTGCATCTGTTTTTGCTCTTTTCATGTTTTCAAGGTTTTTTCCATAATCTGTTGTCACATTATATTGATAGAGCTTAGCTCCATTAGCACTTGAAGACCAGCCACTCCAGATAATGCAAGAGCCACAGAAATGTACGTCTGGATGGGACCTCTGATGCATCCTGACTGTTTTGGGGGTTTGCTGCTTTATCATATAACTCGCAAGGCACAACGTTTTCCAAGTAACTGAATTTGGAAGTATTTTACTGTTCATTCTAAACATATGAAGCTGTATTTCTCAAATGTTCTTTCTGGCTGCATTTTGTAACGCTTAAGGAAAAGGCCTCTCCTCTCCATTGACAGCTTCTATGCCTTCAATACAGATAAATATCAAGGAAATTGTAAACATTTGTACAATGAGCATGATCACATGAAAATACAATTTCCCATTGGATTCCTTCTTGGTCACCGTACCGTACAGCCTTGTGGCCCAAACCACTTTGTGTCATTACTTGTGATATTTTTGAAGAGGTGTGAGGTTCTGGTGCAGTTAGTTGGGGCAGCAAAAGAGTCATGGATAAACCAGAAGCAACTGAGATTCTTTAGTTTAATTCTGATACCCTAACCAGTGCCGAATCCATCTTAATTCCCACCTTTGTAGTCTTTTTATGGTAGTGCTATTGTAACCCACACATCTTCTGGGTGTGGTGTTCTGGCTCAGCGCGTGGCACCGAGACCACTTCAAGAGAGAGCAATTAAGGAGTCTGCTCTACAGCCTCAGCTAAGAGGCAGTTGGCTTTTAGCTCATGCAGTAGAGGCTCATGCACTAAGCTCCTGAGATCCCCAGTTCAATCCTGCCGACTGGGCTTTGTCAGCGTTACACTATCCCCTTCCCTTCTAAATGTTTATCCCAAATGGGCAACTAGTTTGAGATTCTGAGATGCTGCCACCTTTCCCACTGAACATTGTCATGCAACATTAAAATATTTGTGTGCGGACCAAGACTGAGCAAATAATGAATTTTTCATTTCAGGGGCTGAACAATAAATAAAATTAAAAACAATCAGTTCAAATCAAAACTCATTTTATTTTTCAGTTTTTCCTCATCGAAATGGAATAAATGAGCAAATGTGTTTCAAGCCAAACAAAACAATTCACTTGACCCTAAATGATTTTTTTTTCAGTTTTTCATTTCATGTAGGTTTTGGGTGCTTTTTACTCCCTCCCTTTTTTACAATCTAGCTAAATTTTGAAAGGAAACACCATTTCAAAATGAAAAAAAATAAAGTGTTTCATTTCCAGATGTTCAAAATGAAACTATTTGAAATGAAAAGTCAAAACATTTCATTTTGAAATGACCAAAACAAACTGTTTTGACTTTTTCAATTTCTTTGCCCCATTTTTTACTTGAATTTGCAAATAACTTCTGTATTCTGAAAAATGCATTTTTTGGCAAATTTATGATCAAAAAATATTTTACCCAGCTCTAGTGAGGATTCTTCATCCTGTGTCAAACTGAGCCTCTGTTACCTGTGCTGAAGAACCCAGGTTCCTTAGCAAACTCATACACCTCTTTAGGTGGCGTGGCTACTGGGGTGGGGACAAAACACCCCACTGTGTTAGGCTGGGTTACACGACCATTCTGATGTGGCAGCATTTCACACCCACTGTGCACAGGGGCAAATGACTACACAAGGTGCAGAGCAGTGGAGAAGCAGGCCTGTATTGTGCAAGTGTCCCAGGACATATAGTGAAGGTCTATATATTCTTCTGTCTGGTCTGCCCACTCTCTTCCCACCTGCACTGGGGAAGGCAGTAGCAGCCCCACGGAGCCTGATATGCCATCAGCCACAGAACAGTGATTCCTTACTCAGCCACTCCTCCTGTCCTACCTGGCTATGTAGGGCAAATCTCAATGTTGCCCTTACAGAGCTTTCTACTCACAAGAGAAGACAACTGGAACTCTAACAGAATTGAAACTACAACAGGGTTCAAAAAAGAACAAGATAAGTTCATGGAGGATAGGTCCATCACTGACTATTAGCCAGTATGGACAGGGACGGTGTCCCTAGCCTCTGTTTGCCAGAAGCTGGGAATGGGCGACAGGGCATGGATCACTTGATGATTACCTGTTCTGTTCGTTCCCTCTGGGGCACCTGGCATTGGCCACTGTTGGAAGACAGGACACTGGGCTAGATGGACCTTTGGTCTGACCCAGGATGGCTGTTCTTATGTTATTATGTCAAGGACTATGCAATGGCACGTTCTGTTTGCTATCTGCTAAAATTCCTAATCTTCTATTAACCTCCCTGTTTTAAATTGATTCTGGTTGCCACACATGTAACCAAAAAATCTTGCTCAAGGTCAGACTTTTTATAGTTCCCTTTTCCCTCCCGCAGCCTGTATTTAAATGATTCCAAAGGGACTTTCAAAGAACCCGATTTATTTACTTACTTCCAGGCTATTCTGAGACTCAGCTCTTATCTCAGAGCTGAGTTCACAAAGATCAAAGCTTTCGTTTGACAAACTTGACAGTTCTACAAATAAATTAGCTCCACCAAGAAGTCCTGTCCTGTAACAGTTTCCAAACTTCTGCAGTGTCACTTATTATGTGCGCCTTCTTATCCATATTCTGCAGTTTCTGTGGAGTCTGCTTATGTTCTACCTCTTAAAGCATTGAAGGGTCCCACAAACCAACAGAGAGGTGTACTGTACACCATATACTCCAGCAGCTCATTCATATGTTCCTCCTCCTTGGTCACTTTCTCCCATATTTGGGAGAGGATTTGTCTAGACAAATCTTGGAAGGAATCAAGAGTGGAGACTGAAGCATGGAGCACTTCTGTGGTATGGGAAACTTGTTGCATCTTGTCCTGAAAGTTGACGGGAAAGTGTTCAATAATAACCAGTAGGATCTGGTAGATAGTCTTCAGGGGTTGGGTGATTGTATTAATCAAGGCAATGATGCAATATTTCAGCAACTGCAAGAAGCAAATTAATAGTGTGAAGGTACAATTTTTAGAAATATCTCTTGAAATGGGAGACGTCTACAACTACACAATTGTTTGATCCTAAAACTGTTCCCCAATACAGAACCATTGTTCCTACCCTCTTTGATGTTTTCCATGCCAATCCAGCCCTGTTTGGTATGGTTCCCCCTGATCATTGAGGAGCTTCTGTTGAAGCTATATACCAGTGATACTCAGCGTTCAGTGGTCCAGGAGCCATATTAGAGATCAACATTACCCAGTCATGTGAATTCATTGTTTCATTTACTATAGTACTATATTACATTTAGTTTTATATATATATATATATATATATATATATATATATATATATATGTATATATACATATATATATTACTCACACAGTAAATCAGTTAATAACTTAGTGCAAGTTGATAACTTAATTGGTTAATAACATAGGAAAAGCATCCTGATTGGTAAATAACTTAGATTGGTTAATAATTAAATCACAGTGTTTTAATATCCCGTGCTGCCAAGAGCCGCAAGAGACACATTAAAGAGACACTTGCGGCTTGTGAGCCTCAGTCTGAGTATAACTGCTATATACGGTCTGGAATAGGCCTAGATAAATAAGAGGTCTTGTAATCTTTGACTCTCGTAAAGACTGGATTGCTAAAGAAAAAAAAAGCTACTGGGACAAAGAACAACAATGAAGCCGCCAAACCTGAAAAAGATAAGTAAAATCTGTCTAACTGAAGAAGCTAACTAACACTAATCCTAATGAAGAAGGCACTGGATGATACATTCTGACAAAACTGGGTCCATGGACCGGGTGAGGTTCCCGTTCCGTCTGCCACCATGGCTGGAAGGAACTGTAACAGTTGGTGCTCCACACCACTTTTATTGCTTTGCCCCGCAAACATTTGGAATCACAAGAGAAGGGTGTAAGGTAGTGTTCCAATGGCATTAAAAAGTTCCATTGATCTTGGCTGTGCCACAGGTACATTCAGTGCTTAATTTGTGTCAGGGCTTGCCAGGGCTCAGTCCCGGCACCTTTAGGTTTGGCCATTCATAGCCCCGGCACTTCTGGGCTTGCCGTATCAATTATGAAAGTAAAAAAAATCTTGATCACCAGCACTTAATTGCTTGAGCCCCAGCACCACTTTCATTACAAATTCAGCACTGGGTACATCTCAAGAGTGGGAATATTCAGAGGCCACTCAAAGAAGAAGATTAGTTATATTGTGGTCCTGCCCAGAACATCCCTGGGATAAGGATGAAGGGGAAAGAAGAACTTTGTTCCTACCAGGGAACTAGTTTGAAGAGCCTCCCAGAGGCTTTGGCCGGCATCCCTCACCTTGCTCTGGGAATGCTGGTAAGCACATTGCTGGAATTTGGTCATTATGGAGCCCAAACACACCCAGTAACTGTCATAATCTTGCTGCCGCTGGGCAGAAGCCATTCCATGCCTTTCTGCAAAAACTGTAGATTTAACTGAAAGAAACAAGAGAATAAGGTTATTCTGCCAAATGAAAGGCGATAATGTCAGAATGGACCACAGCTTCCCCAAATCTTCATTTGAAAGCCTGACTCATAGATTCATAGATTATAAGGCCAGAAAGGCCCACTGTGGTCATCTAGTCTGACCTCCTGTATAACGCAGGCTATAGAACTTCCCCACACAGGCACCAACAGAGTAAGCACGTTCCTGGGGCGGCAAAGGTTTATGGGCAGCGGCATTCCATCCATTCTTGGGGCGGCAATCCAAGCAGCTTTTTTTTTTTTTTTTGGCTTGGGGCAGCAAAAATGGTAAAAATGGCAAAAATGGTAGAGCCGGCCCTGTCCCCACAATAATTCCTAGAGCAGAGCTTTTAGAAAACCTTCGCAGCACATGTTCTACCTGCATCTTAGATACTAAGGGTCAGATTTTCAAAAGTATTTAGGAACACAGAAAGGTAAATAGGCACCTGGTGGGATTTTCAAAAAGTTCCTAGGCACATAATTTCCATTGATAGAGATAGGCACCTTGCATTTTGAACATCTCACTAGATCCCTATCTGCATCTTTAGGTGCCTCAATACCTTTAAAAGGCTGGCCCTTTGGCAACAGCACTACTATTACCACTGTTTGCCACCAATCTAGTGATGGAATTGTTTTAATGAGAAATTGGGTAAACTACTATTTCTGTTATTTGTATTATGGCAGTGCCTGAAGTCCCCAACTGACTCAGGTCTTGTTGTGCTAGGCAGAAGCAGAAGACGGTCTCTTCCCCTAAGAATTTATAATCTAAACAAACAATGGGTGGAAGAAAATATTATCCCTATTTTACAAATGGAGAATGGAAGCACAAAGAACTGAAATGACTAGTCTGAGGCCCTACAGGAATTTGTGGCAAAGCTGGGAATTAAACCCAGATCCAGCGTGTGTAACCACTTTTCCTCTGAAATTAGCCGGTGCTTTTCTAGAAAGGTCGGTGGTTCGTAAAGTATCTCCTCCCCATTTAATAGCATTTACCCTTTGGTAAGGAACATAACCATTGGCCACACACTTACATTTCCCCTATCCATGAAGCATTAACACACAAAAGTGACAACATGTGCTCCAGGATGTAAACACACTCAGCACCAGTCATAGTTTTATGGCTTGGGATCTTGCTCTCCCAGATGTGTGCATTTTACTGAGCAATCTTCAGGAAAACAAATGTTACATAACAGCTTAACATATGTCATCGCAGGGTGGCCAAGTCTCACTTCACAGGATGCCTGGGAACATATTTTAAACTCACTCTCGTCTGTCAGTCTGATATTTGTCTTCCTTTTACACCACAGTGTGTGAATGGATGAAAGCAAGGACTAGAATGAAGGAGTAGCTCATGGCTTAAAGCTAGTTCAAGTGGGAGTCCTGTTAATTATTTGGTCTTATCAATGCAAGGGGCCCTTTATCCATTTACTGTCTTGTTATTATATCAGCCAACTCCAAATAGAAGGAAAGTCCAAGGTAATAAAAAGAGTGGAACATTGGGATGCCCCCATTTTATTTTGGAGCTATGGCAAAAATATTGACACCAGGACTGGAATTTTCAAAAGAACCTATGAGATGTAGGTACTCAACTTTTACTGGAAATCAGTAGAAGCTGAAGACTGAACTCCCTTAGGCTCCTTTGAAATTCTCAACCTGGGTGTGACCCACACAAGTTCTTACCCACTTCACCAGCCGTGGGGAGGTAGGGATGTGCTAGCTCTTCAGCTGTCTCCAGCATGGCTTAAACTTCATTCTTGGCCATATGACTAAAGCTGGTCAGGAATTTTTCAGCAGAATGTTTTTATATTGGAAAACACAGATTCATCAAAACCAAAACTATTCACAGAAGTGTAGTGATTTGGATGAAACTTTCATCATGAAGGTTTCTCAGCTCCAGGATGGAATTGACAGAACCCCACCTAGAACAGCCAATAGCTCCCTGCTCCAAATCAGGCAGAGCAGGGACTTGAACTTGGGTCTCCCATATGCCCAACTAGTACCCTAATTACCAGGCTATTTTAGGATGGGACTTGCTCATGTTTTTGAATGAAAAATTTTGAAAGGTCTCATTTTCATTCCACTGTGGGACAAAAACTAATTTCAAATCCTCCAATTCTGTTGTAAATCAGAATTCTTGTTTCCCAGCCAGCCCTACATACTTTTCATCCCATGACTGTACTCATACCATTAATCACTGCTGATTTGGGGGTCTCCATATTGGTCTGGATGGCTTCTTTGGTCAGGCTGACCGCTCCTATGATCACTGCATCATTTTCCCCCTTCCCTTTGGGAAACCTCATGAAGTCCTTTACATCTGAAACAAGCTGAAGATAAAATAGAGGAAAGTTGGTTTTATACTAAAAAAAAAAGATATTGGACAAAGTTTTCAGACTCGGGTGCCCAAAGCCAGGCTGCTAAATTCATAATGAGGGTATCTAATAAGGTGGGAGTAATTTTCAAAGCTGCTGAACAACGGCAGCTCCAGTTTTCAATGCTTTGACCTCAGATCTCATCTCAAAATATCAGTTGATGAAGGGACATCACCTTCCACTTGTTGTGAGCTTAAACTTCCATACAGGAGACATTTCAATATAATGTTGTCCTGGAACATCTATGAAACAGGGCTTGTGTCATCCAATTTTATCTCCCCTTTCCTAGTTTGCAGCCATCAGAAAATGTGTGTTTGTCCACTGCCCCAAAATTCCCTCCAGTGTTTGAATTGAAACTGCACAGACTGCCTGTTATTGTCTAGTGAAATCCACAATTACCCATTTTTGATCAGATACATTCTTGCAAAATAGGCTACAACTATCCACACCTCTCCAGCAAGGCATTCAGCTGCCACCACAGCTCTAGTCACTCTTGCTAATAGATCAGATCATAGCCTTCCCCTTTAAGGAGTCTCTAGTTGAATAAAAGATAATTACCTGATCAGCGGCCTGACAAAGTATCGGCAGCTTCTCCTCCACTGACTCTAGACCCTTGCAGTTTACTGTTGCAGCTATAGAGAGGTAAATTGAATTAGTTTCTTAACTCTCTTTCAGTGTGAGTCGGAATAGACTGGCTTATGTTTACATGTCCTAGTTCTCAGATCAGCCATATCAGAAGTGGAGACAGGAGGCCAATTTTCCAGCTGGTTTTAGGCACAGAAGTTGCTGTGAAATTGCACACCACCTATGTGTGACAGTCAGGACTGAGGAATTTCCCACAGAATTTTAGTTTGAGTTACACTTTCCCTTCCCATTGAGAAAAGCTTCTCTATCCTGGGTTACTTACGTTGAGGTTCCAGGGTATTCAGAACTGGCTGTACACTGCTGACCGCTACTTCATTAATGGTCTTCACTCCTTTCTCTTCTCCAGTACACAAAGATTTGTTGTACAAATGTCTCATTTTGATGGAAGTATATTTAGTGGAAACCAAGTGACAGACAGTGCTAACAAAGGGTAGGCCATTCGGTTTCTTCAAGACATTACACTGAGGCAAAACAGGAAAAGTCACATCAGCAAAGATTCACTGGCAGGTTAAGAAGCAAACTCAAAACTCTGATTGATCTATCTGGCTTTCCAAAGGTTTAGGACCAGCTCCAGAGCTAGTTTAAATGGCAGCACTTCACTGAAGTCAATGGAGCTACACCATGTATAGTGGTTGTGGATCCGGAGTTGTAGAGGAAATGAAATCCTATCATCTCCTCAAAGAAAATCAGAATCCATGGGCTGCATCAATACGTCTTTTTAAACTAGGTAATTTGAAAAGTCTAATAAAATCAAACATCTAGTCCTGCTTCACATTTCTGAGCAGTAAGTCCTGTAGGTGAAGACACTGAGAAGACATTGGGGTTTGGAGGTGGAGGAAGGAAGTTTACAGCAATTTGAGTCCAGGTACAACTTCTACTAGTTCTGTCTTTGAACTCTTTAAACAGAAAATTAGGATGAACCAAAATCAAAAGATTATTTTACCCCTTGCCCTTTAAAGAGGGGGTGGAATACTTAGTTATGACAGGTTTCAGAGTAGCAACTGTGTTAGTCTGTATCAGCAAAAACAACGAGGCGTCCTTGTGACACCTTAGAGACTAACAAATTTATTTGGGCATAAGCTTTCGTGGGCTAGAACCCACTTCCTCAGCTGCATGGAGTGGAAAATACAGGAGCAGATATAAATACATGAAAGAATGGGAGTTGCCTTCCCAAGTGTAAGGTCAGTTTAATGAGACTTGGAAAGGCAACTCCCATCCTTTCATGTATTTATACCTGCTCCTGTATTTTCTACTGCATGCATCCGATAAAGTGGGTTTTGGCCCACAAAAGCTTATGCCTAAATAAATGTGTTAGTCTCTAAGGTGCCACAAGGACTCCTCGTTGTTTTTAGTTATCACTGTTTCTAGTCTTAGTCTAGACCGTTTCTAACCTAATCTAGTGTGACTAATTTAGTAACTAACAGGAGATGTCATTCTATCTGTTGTGCACTGCACCTTCAAAATCCACCCCTTCTTGCTCACTTTGGGGGCTCTTATGAGACAGCTGCTATTTTGTTTTTCAGTTAGGATGCAGTTTTATGCCAATATTACTTCACACCAGTAACATAAAACTTGTGTACAAGTGTGGAGAATCAGGCTTTTTATACATGTTCTTTGCTGTTTTCCTTAATCAAAAATCAAAGTCAGACAGACTAAAAACAAACATTGCTTTGGTCTTTGTGTATGGAAAAATGGAACAGAAGAAATCACTGAACAGTGGAATGGCTATTTAGAATAGACTTATGTCAGCTGGACTTCCAGAAACCACCTTTGAATTTGCAGAACAATTGTTAGATACAGATAATTTTGCTATGTCAGTCTTGGCCTTGACATATGACACCAGCATGGATGAGAAGGGCTGAAAAGTACCAGTCCTGATGCTACTTATAAACCTAATGTAAGACCCTCAACTGGTATAAATCAGCACTCCTCCAATGATAGACAAGCCAATTTACACTAGCTTAGGACCTGGTCCACTGTCTTTCTTGGCACAGAATGGAGAATTTAGTATTCACATTCATTCAGTTCTGGACTCATTTCAACAGTCACTAAGCACATTTCTTGACACTTCGGTGTAGGGGTGGCCTGAATTACCTGTTGGTTGGTGCTTAGTAATGCAAACCAGTATCCTACCTGCTGAACCTCATATTCCTACAGGATGTACCCACCTGCTTCTTCTGTTCCCAGTTCTCTGAGGAAGCAACCTCTAGTTTGGTCGTCTTAGAGGACATGGTGCAGTCAATTATAACTGAAAGTCAACAGAAAGACATGACAGTGTTAAGTTAGGGTTTTAATGGAAACCTCAGATAACACACAAGGATAGAGAACCTCACAGACTGATCAAAGCCTAAAAACTATGTATGGGGCCAAATTCCCATTGACAATCTGGAGTAACTCCATTAAAGTTAATGCCCCTCCTTGTTCTCTCTCTCTGTGTCTCTCTGTCTCTCATACACATGAAAGAGAGTTTTACTCTGTAAGTTGCTCTGATGGAATGTGTGACATCCTCCCATTTCACATCCTAATTTAAGTCTGATGTAATTCCACTGAGGAGGGCAAGGGGAGGGCCTTGGTACCAGGAATCAGTCTGAGGGATCTGTGCAACTGGGATTTTCTATAGTTAGGTTCAGCACTTCTGGTTGTTTGTAAAATGATTTGAAATAGAAGCCCAGTTCGTAAGCATGGAACAGCCTCCAGCATGGCACCCATGCTCTCTTTCTTGCCTAATGAAATTGTGTTGCACACACACTTTTACTTTTGCTTGGTTTTCTGAGGATGCAATTTAACGGAGTGAGCAGAAAATTCCGTGATAGTTCTTAGTCCAATCCCTTACGCACTGTAAGAACCTATTAAGTGCTTGATCCTGACCAGTGCATGTGGGAGAATGTTGTGCATGTGAGCACAAGCTAAAAGATGATGAGAAGGACAGGGAATGCAAGGGAATCTGATCCTGCCTTAATGAAAGCACTGCTGCATAGCCACTGACTTTCTCCTCTTCCTAAGTAGGAGTAATTCAAAGAGGAGAGTATATAATGTTTCATTTACATGTTGGGAGTCTCTCATAAGCCTGTTTCTTCTCTCACACACCTATTTCTCATCCTTTTTTCTCCCTGCAATCAAGAAGAAGGTAGCAGGTGCACATGGAATTTCAGACTTAGACCCTCCTGTACTCTCTGCTCCTATTCAAGATGGAGCACAGCAGCCTTGCATGTCCTGGTGCACATCATCCAAGGCCTAAGCGGATGAAAAATTATGACCACCACTAGCCAAGGACCATTCACCTAACTACCTCCAAAAAACTATGTATAGGGCCAAATTCCCATTGACAATCTGGAGTAACTCCATTAAAGTTAATGCCTGGACTCACCTAACTAACTCCTAATTAAGTGAACGATCATCACGCAAGGCAATTTTTCAACTTGAAGCCAATTGATGCGACGGTTCATGCCACAACCAGGTGATTGGCAGCTTGGGATTCACACTGGATACAGACTGCCACCCCCTTGTAGTGGTCTCTAGTCTTCTCACTCAGCAAGATTAATTCAATAATCAGTCCATGTGGGATACAAAACTATTCAAAGAAGTTAAAATACTCCTCACTTTTATGATTATTTGTATTACAGGCAGCCCTGATCTATCTAGAAATGCAGATATGCTGATCACCTCACAATCTTTCATGGATTTTAACTTAACAAGACCCCAGTGAGATAGGGAAATACTACCCCCATTTTACAGATGGGAAACTGAGGCACAAGATAGATTATATGACCTACCCAGAGTCTCACAGAAAGCCGGTAGCTGAGCTTGAAATTAAGCCAGAGTCTCTTGAGTCCCAGTGTAGTGCCCTATGCACTACACCGTCCTTTGTACCCCACCAGCCCCCAACCAACAGCATGGCCCCATTGTGCCAGGTGTTCCACAAACACCTAGTGAGAGGCACTCCCTAACATTCTAATTAGATCAGACAGAGAGAGACGGAGAAAAGGACAGAACATTCAAGCAGAAAACTAGCAAATGAGGCACAAAGAGATAAAGTGACTTGCCCAGCGTGATCTCGGATATCTGTGGTAGAACTGGAAAATGAATGCCTGTCTCCTGAGTCCCATTCCAGTGTCCCAACCATAACTCAATGCTTCCTCCAATAACAACCACTTCCCAGCTTCACTGAAGCAGCAGCCACTCTGATTACCTGCCAGTGGGTGATACCGTGTTTGTTTTCATCATTGGCGGGATGGTCTACAGGTGTACAAATTATTCCATTAGTCTTATTCTTCACCCTCTGAAGTCATGTAAGATAACATTTTGTGCATTTTACACCCTTCTCATTCAAGGGATACTTTAACACCATTCAAGGGATACTTTAACTCCAGTCAAGCATCTGTTATCTGACTATTTCAAAACCTGACCCTCAAAACCTACAAGATAATTACACCTTGTAATAGACAAGAATATTCCATCTCATCATTGGCTAAAGATAGTCATGTGACAAAACATGGCATTTCTATTGTTTACCTTCACAGATGTAAATCCTGACATAAGAAACAATGTTGCCCAATCAAATCATGTATGCAAATGACTACATTATGATTGTCTGCAGCTGAGTTCGGTGGTGGCTCTCACCTTTGCGCCAATCAGCTGTTATATGCAAATCCCTGCTTCCCCATTGGCTCAGAAGTGAATAGTTTTTTCTCAGCCTTTAATTTTATTGCAGTTTTTTGGGGAACTCCATGACTGTATAGTTTCAGAAGTATCTGGTAATCTCTTTGTTATAGCTTCATATGTCTTATGAAAGCACCCATGTATATAATGCTGCATTCATTTGCTTTGTACTGTAGTGATCCTTAGTCCATAGTTACCTGTCAAATCGGGAGCCTTTTGATATTCAAGTCAAAAGAAATACATATATAGCTGCTATTCCCATTTTAATGGGAAGTAAACTAAGGCATCTGAGGCTGTGTGACTGTGGGTAAGTCACTTAACATGCCATTGAAAGTGCTACCACGGAATCCTGTCTCCTATCTTTTGGTTTATTGACTGAAAAACACTTTCAAAGGGTAGGAGCATAGCTCCTGCTCATGTTGAGTCATACGGATGGAATGTATTTATCCCTCCTGTCAATTCAAAAAGTCAGAGTGTGCTGCATTGGCTACAAACAACCCATATTTGTAGCTTAGGAAAACATTTAAAAAATGGGTCTAAATTAGCTTCGTGCCATTCCCCACACAGCTCAGCCTGAAGGAGCACCTTAGCAACAACATTTAGCACTTTGCAAACATTTGCTATTAATTACAGGATCCTAGAACAACAGCTCACAGCTCCAAACTCTAAGGAAAGAGGCCAAGTGAGGCCTCAAAAGTTAGCCCTACACTCATAATTTAAACCAGTACCTTACAAATCCTCCAATGTACATTGCAAATAAGTCTTGATACTCTATTGTAACAGCTCTGAAAACTTTTAAAAGCCCAGCTGCCAAACATTAAACTGCAGGCTGGAAGCTAGTGTGTAATTTCATTGCATAGGAAAGCTAACTAAAAGCCTGTTTACCAGCTCCTCCTTGCACCTCAAAGAAAAGCAGCACAGTTCAATGATACACAACAAAACTCACTGGATCCATCTCTTTCAGACATCGTTTGAGGGCTCATATGCCCTCACTTGCCAATTGACTCCATTCGCTCCTGCACTCAACCTTGTTCAAACCGTCCTCCAAACTCAGAAAATTCCCAGGTCCCTCAGCTCCCCACAACCCAATCCCCAGCTACTTGAGAATACCCTCAGCCCACCCCCCATCTATCCCCTCCTTCAACTTAACCACTCCACAGCTCAAAAACACCCCTTCAACTCTGAAATCTCTCCCATTCAACACTCCCAGATGCAGAATAACCATCACCCATCCCTCCAGGGTCAGAATTCTTCCTCTCCCTACCTAACACCCACTGCCATCAGTCTCAGAGGACCCCTGCCCCGCCCCTTTATACCTATTTTTAAAAAAACAATGAGCAACAGGTGGGATTGCATCTCACGGTACATCAGCCACAACACACAGCAGTGACAGTATTGAGAGGACATAGTACTCCTAATTGAGGGCTGCCCCTGGTGGTGACCATTTTGGGCAAGACCAGGTACCCATAGCAGTAGCCCCTGGTGAATCACACTGGGGAAGCTGGTACACTGGGGAAGAGTCGAATGAGCGATTTTGGAGGAAGCAGAAGAAATCCATAAGAGACCCAGGGCTCACGGCATTTGTGCTCATCTCTTTTTAGCAAGTTTCAGCAGGGGAAAGGCCCATTGCTGGGTGAATGGGAGAGAATTTTTCCACTCTATTCCCCTGACAGACACCATGGCTGTTGTCACCCCCAGCAACATCTCCAGGATGAAGTCAGCTGCCTAGTCTTGCTGGGTAATCTACTATGGCTAGAAAGTGTTATTACACAGTTTCCATTGAGCCTGCCTAACTTGCTGGGAGGAGCTGGAGAGAGACTTCTTCTTCCTCAGAGCAGGAAAAGGTTTTGGGTGAGAAACTTCAGGCCTAAGTAGGGTGACCATATTGGCCGGGACAGTCCCTTTTTTAAGTCCTGTCCCTGCCGTCACAACTTTTTTTTTTTCAAAATGAGGCATTTGTCCCATTTGCTCTGGGCGGCTTGATCAGTTAGCAAGAGCAAATGGGACAAATCCCCACTTCCGTCAAAAAGGCGGGTGCGGAGGAATGTGGGGGGGGAGGCATGAGCAGAGATGCCAGCCCCCTGCAACAGGAGACACAGAGCTGGGGAAGTGAGGCACTGGCAGCGTTCCAGCATGGGGGGGTGGCAGGATTCCAGCAACCCACCAACAGCCTCCTGAGGGGCCGACCCGGCAGGGCTCCAGCCACAGGCAACAGCCTCACGGAGGGTGGGGAATACATATCAGGTGAGCGGCTGGCGCTGTCCTGTTTTCTCTTTGGGAAATATGGTCACCCTACTAACAGGCAGCTGGGGAATGTGGCAGAAACTCTAAAGGACATCAGGTTAATAGTAGTGAGGAGACCCAGGGTGACATCCTGACCCTAACGAAGACAGTGGGAGACTAAGTGGGAGACACTGGACGGGAGGTTTAAAACTCTTCTGTGATGAAAATCAAGCTCCCTCTGTGGGTTTTGCAGTGTCCCAGGATCATGTTTCCTTGTGCTCCCCTATCTGTGTGGCATAGCCATCTGCTGTATTGTGAGCTTGGCACCTCTAGTTAACACTAATACATAATAAAGTGGACATAACTCCCATTGAGTTCAGTGGGTTTTGCACCTGATTCTAGGAGGGCTAAACTGAGCCCTGTACATCTAACACCTCACATACAAAAGTATATCTGCTTATCTCAGGGACAAGGGTCCTGCCAAGCAGCTGTGTCCCCTACATCCTCTGGAGCTGCTGAGACCCATATCTCCTAGAGCAAATGGCCATGTGGGGCTGCTGTACCTCCCAGCCCTGAACAAGGAGTGGATGTAGGCAGGGCCATAATGGATGAGGCCAGTAAGGGTTGGGCCTATTAAGAGAGTGGACCCTAATTTTTTACTGTGTATAAAGCCACAGATTCACTTAATCCATCTTGTCCCTGGAAGCTGAAACTAGGTCTGGGTGAACAGGTTCAGATAAGGTAAAGACAGAAATAAAATTTTGTGTGAAATTGCAGCTGAAGCCAAAACTATGGGGAGGTTTTACCCCTGCACTTCATCATTTTGGACTGATCTACACTTAAAAGTTAGTTCCATATTGCTATGTCAGTCCTGTGATGTGAAAAATCCACATCCCTGACTGATGTAGCTATGCCAACATAACCCCCAGTGTAGACAAAGCTCTGTCAATGAAAGACTGCTTCCTTCGACCTACCTGCTGTTGTTTGGGGAGGTGGTGTTCCTAAGCTGATGGAAAAACCCCTTCTGTTGCTGTAGGTTGCATCTACACTATAGGTTTGTGTCGTTATAGCTATGGTGAAGTAGCTATGCTACTATAGTCTCTTTAGTGTAGACATACCCTTTGACTAGAAGCAAAAATATCAGTGGGAGATGGGTCTGAACTAAACCCCCATATTTAAGGTCGATCTTTAGTACCAATATACATTATTATAAAAGGCAGATCTTATGGTATTTCTGGCCCAGCTGAAACTAGAAAATCTTGGAAATCTTGTTCCCCTGAGACTTCCAGATCCCTAGCAAAGGACAAACACAGAGCGGAGGTTTCAACCACAAGGCATCAACATCCTTTGTTACTTTTAAATGTAATTGTTTTTTCCAAAAACAATGTGGTTTTAAAAAAAAATTCCACATGATACTACAAAAATGTAACATCTATCGGACAGTGGAGATATCCTGCACTTGAAATTGATTTGGTTGTCTGACATTCCCTAGATGATACTGGTAAGTAATTCAGCCTTAATCCTTATGACAGATAGATTTACATCTGGCTTTTTAAACGCCAGGCTTATAATCAATGGCATCAATAAACACATTGTGCACAAACATAACATTATTGAAGTAAGGGTGAGATGAGTCACCAATTACAAAATCAAAATATCCAACTAGAAATGTAAAAAGGGCCAAAGTTTAGCCTTCATTTCAGATCCAATGACAATCAGTTTATTTGTAACTACACTGTATACATCATATATGATTGCCTTAGCCTTTGGAGATGTGCCTGTATTTATTTCCACTTACTGACTTTTCTGGGTAATAACAAAGCAGAGCCTCTGCTATGCTGTCTGTTGAATGACCTTTTTATGCAACAGTCTGTGATTTACAGAGGACTGCTTCCTCCACTAGTGTTCTTCTATCTTCCGAGTTCAAAAAAGAAGACTCTCCTACACAACAAAAACCAATACAAAAGCTCATAGCTAAATTCATCCTTAGTTTGACTCCACTGGAGTGAAGTTCTATCTATCTATTCTATACGATCCCCGTTGCTGTAGTGTCTGATACTCCTGGGGGAATTCTGTGCCAAAAAATTAAAAATTCTGTGCACAATATTTTAAAATTCTGCATCTTTTGTCAAAATAACACAATATAATCATGCCAGTTTCAATTAGGTTGGTAATTTATTTCAAAATATCTATCATTAAGTATGTCTGTAACAATACAAACCAAAAAAGAGATTCTGGGGTTGTTGTTTTTTGGGGTTTTTTTTTTTACAAATAGATTCCTTATGAGACATATTAATACAGAACTTAGAGTAATTAATTTAAATTACAATACAGAACTGTATGTCCTGCACCTATCAGAAGCAGTGCAAAGGCTTGGGGGAGTCAGGAGTAACAGAGGAGCTGAGGGAGAGGGAAGGAGCCTGGAGGGAACTTGGAAGGTGGTTAGGTGTGGGTGGGAGAAGTGTGGAACAGGCTTTTGGGGGGGGAGACTGTTAGAGAGTTGGGGACCACCCTATGCAGACCCTAGCTGACCCCAAGCCTCTCCCATTCAATCAGGCACATCTACCCCTGTCTCCGCACCCCCCATCCCTTTGGTTCTCTGCAGCCTCACCCCCCCCCCATCCCCATGTGTCCCTGCAGGACCCCCCCATCCCCATGTGGCCTTGCACCTCCACTCGCATTGAGCCCCTGGCTCAAACACTGTTACCCCAGTAGCTCCTGAGCCTGCACCCCAGTCTATCCCCTCCACTAGCCATTCTGAACCCCAGTCTGTGACACACACCCCCAGCAGCCCTGTGTGCCCTACTCTGTCCTAACCTGGCTCCATAAGCTGGGTGCTGGGATGATCTTCTCCTGGGGGTATTCTGTGTCACTGTGCACACACACCATTTTTTTTTTACCCACAGAAAATACATTCTGCCCAGAAGTGCTGCAGTTCCGCCTTTTTCCCACCAGAGACCGCTGTGGTGCTAGATCAGCCGGCTGTGTTCCTGCTGCCGGCTGTTCTGGTGCCACAGCAGCCTCCGGTGGGCGAAAAGCAGAACTGCAGCACTACTTGGGCAGAATGTATTTTCTGCAGGGAAAAAATGCTGCAGGACACATGAATTTTGTGCGTCCGCAGTGGCACAGAATTCCTCCAGGAGTAGTCTGAGCAGCTCCCAAACATTTCACACACACAAACAACAGTGACAATATCTCTTCTCCTTTTTCCCTCTAAGCCTCTTGGAGAATTTGCTTAATTAGTTTATAGTTTTGTCTGTGTTTATGTGAGAGGGAGAGAGAAGTCAAAGGAATGAGTTTTACATTTACTGCTGAATATGGGGAGGCTCATAGTCATTGTTATCTCTTGAGAAAGTGAATTATGTAGACTAGCTCTAGCTCCTGGTGTCCCGCAATGACAAGTCTCTCACTGTTGGTTGGTTATTTTATTGTGTCCATAGAACATAGCTGCTGTGCTCACAGATGATCACTTAGTGATTACCTGTTCTGTTCATTCCCTCTGAAGCACTTGGCATTGGCCACTGTCGGTAGACATGATACTGTGCTAGATGGACCTTTGGTCTGATCCAGTATGACTGTTGGCTTCTATTTCCTGATTAGCATCACACATCTGGATTTACTGACTCTATATACTTTTCACTAATACATCATGTGAGCTGAGACCCAGAGCTGTACAAAACTTTTGTAATATACTCACACCAGATTAATTGTACCTGCTTTATTTACTGACTCTGCAAACCTGAGCAGATTCATTCAAAGGTTCACGAGGCTGAGTTTTGGAGGTTCTCACACCTCCCCTTGTGTTTCCAAGCACCAATAGATCCTAGGAATCCCCTTATCTTGAAAGTTTCCTGGCTGGGATTCTCCAGGTCATTAATCCCCTTCAGATCTGCAGTCTTCAGGGTGGCCTCTTCTTGCTCTTCTAGAGTCTTCAGTGGGATGAAAGTTTAGCCCTTGGTTTCCTAGTGTAGACTGCCAACGATGGCCAATAGTGCCAAGATTTTTTGAATGTGGACACTAAGCCCAGTGAAGAATATCATAACCCACTGTCCTGTCATTGTGCTTCACAGAGAACTTCCAAGGTCTGCAGAGCTTCTTCTGTCACACGGCTCAGACCTTCTCAGTCTTTGAGCAGTGGCACGTCCTCCTGTAACCCCATGTCGAGCTCTTGGAGTGTTTCCAGAGACGTTAGCCAACCTAGCGCAAAACCTCAATCTACATTAAGCACCAGCATGTGTTGCTTTGGTATAGATTCAACTAGGATCAATGTTGCTGATGAGAGTAAAACCGGAGGGGGTAGCAGGAGGTCTGATGCAAACTGGGAAATGACCTGGTGATGTTACAGCAGTGGGAGTGGTAGGCTCTGAGGAGAATGGACATATAGTCCAACTAGTAGTGAAAGGAAACAAACAGCTCAGATCCACAACCAAACTGGGATATAATCAAGCAGCATGTTCTCATTGCATTAAGCAGAGTTATCTTTTCCTTGTTGTAACCAAGCACTATAATTGCTGAACAAAGGGTGAGGGGAAACTGGTAGATGTTCACAAGAGGGTCTTACTCCTGAGAAGTTTGCAAACAGCTGCTATATCCCATTTAAACTGCATGGTGGGCTTTGGAGCTAAACTGGGGTTAACACCCTTATTCTGAGAGAAAGGGCCAGTTTTAAATCTCATCTAATGTTCATTTTAAAAGGTCTATGGTGTAGAAAAGGTTAAATATCACCTGTCTGTACAAATGAAATGGTACCATGCTGAGGCGATGTGGGGCTATGGGCAGGTAAACCAGCATGAAACAGCTACCTACTACTGGGTTTAAATAGCACTGATTACAATGTCCTTTTTGTTTTCTTTGAAAAGGTTTATTCCACTTCAAAGTGAACAGCAGGGTCAGTGAATGACTCATGTAAATGCTCTGTGGCAAGGAATACAGTATGTCTTTAAGCCTTCAACTGTCAAAAGCTCTACTGTTTTATTCATAAAGCAATTTAACAAGTACTGTAGAACTCAGTGGCGGTACAGGTCCTAAGCAAGGTCAGCTTCCCAAGTTTTGTTATCAGCCCAATAGGCACATCTCATTACCCTGAAAGGATCAAATGGTATCCACGTAATTCAGAGCATCATAATGTTTCATGGCTCAATCTGCAGCCCACAGTTAGCTCTGAGTCATCCACTTTGTCTTTTGGGAAAAAGAGGGGAAAAACACAACAACCTTATATTAAAATACACCAAGATTGACTTGGCAGCAGAAATGAAAAGTTAACCATCCAAGGCAAACTAATAAAAAGCAATTCGAGCTAAGTGAAAATGCTAAGTGGAACACAATTTCTCTTCCTTTAAAAAAAATAACTGAATATTATTGTGTGCTTTCGAATGGCATGACATTACTGGCAATGCCAAGCTCTAGCTGATAAAGTGGTTCACTGGTAGATGAAGGTTTCAGGTAAATGAAGCAGATTGCATGACTCTCTGGGGAACATCTGTGAACATCCAAACAGATGTGAGAATAAATGCACAGGGATCAATACTGGGCAAACTGGTTCAAACAAAAGATTACCCAGTCCTACTTGACCCTTCATGCAGAACTCAAATCTTAACCTTTTTATTGTTATGGGAAAATTAATATATGGATCTCCCCACTCCATCTCCCTCTCCCAAAGATCCAACCATTCCCTTGCTGCCTATCTCACCTCTCACAGGAGGTCTTTGAGGAGAAGACTCTGTGGCCTTTTACCCCTTTCCAGTCAATAACTTTAGGAGCTGGATAACAGGAACATTCCTTCTCTATGGATCTCAAAGGGACAGTCATCTAACATGTCTTTTGTGTACATGTTTGGGTGTGCTCTGTAGATCCAGTAGTTGTTCTGCACTATTACTCATTTTAAGTCATATGCAGTGTTTTAGAAAAATAGCAGAGTGACAGTTCTAGAAAGAAATAAACAGAGGAACCTAGAAGTTGCCATAGTGGACCAGACTAGTGGTCTGTAATGTCCAGTGTGCTCTCACCAGCAGTGGTTAACACCAGATGCTTCAGTGGAAGGTGCAAGAAACTCTGTAGTAGGTAGTTATGACATAGTCTGACCCTACGAAAAGTTTCTTCCTAGTCCCCAATAGTTAGCGGTTGTTTTATGACCTGAAGCATGAGGGTATATATAGTGACAGTTTGGGAACTATGTCTGTGTCAATTTGTGAATTTCATTTTGTATCTGATCATACGTGGTGTCCTATGTTAACAGCCAGTTTGAACTGATATATGTGTAGCCTGTTTATGATATATAGCAAAGACCAGAGAAGGAAGGGGTGTTTCTAACCTTCAGGGGCAGATTAGGATTTTGTAGGGCCCCTGGGCCAGAGGAAGTGCCCCCCCACCCCAGCATCCCTCCCAGCACTCCAACCAGGGAAATGGAATCAGGGTACCGGGGCTGGCCCTGCTCTGCCCGCCCAGTGCTCCAAGCGGCGACAGGGGGCAGGGGCTTTCCCCACTCTGCCTGCCCACCTCCCAACCCCGCTCCCCATCTGTAGTGCCAGGCAGGCAGGTGAAGCGAGGCAAGTCCCCACAACCGCCGCTCCCAGGCTGGTGTGCTGGGCGGGCGGAGCAGGACAAGCCACCGGCCCCTCTCCCTGGCTGGAATGCTGGGCAGGTTGAGTGGGTCAGGGTGTGAGGGTGCCCATTTTTCCAGGGCACCCCAATTGGCCAGGGCCCCTGGGCACAGGCCCCAGTTGCCCAGTGGTTAATCTGCCACTGCTCACCTCGTGAAGAACTAACACAAGAAGAATCATCCAGATGTCTCCCAAGGACTACTGACTCGCTAATAACTCTCATCCTCTTTACCACCTCCTAGGAACTAAGGGTGTTGTTCATGTGAACCCAGCATGACTAGGGCATCAGGTTTCCCTGCTCACTGGCAGTTTCATTGGAAAATTTCTGACCAGCTCTAGTGGCAACAAGTTTCCTGGGCTAATTGTGCATTGTATGAAGAATGTAAATTGTACATTGCAAAGTGTCTGTTTAATTCTGATTAAACATGTCATCCTGAGAGCCATAGGGGTGGACATCCACTGTGTAGCCACAGAACAGGTAGAGATTGGTACGTGGTAGCGTAATTTTCCCCACCAATGCCCTTATCTCTAGGAATAAGAGATTTCTTCCCTCTCCATCCACATTCAGTTCTTTAATTTTTAATTAAATGCAAGACTCTGGTACTAGTTTGGGGGATGTTTGGATTCAGAGCATCAGGTGTAAAATTAGTAGTATTTATTTTGACATTCAACCCCTAAAATGTCACTAAAAGGTGTGACAAAGTTCCTCCTCTACCTTGGTGGGTCCTGCACTTATTGGTAGATTTGCTCACCTCAGTGATCTTCCCCACAGTGTGGGTCAACTCCTCCTGTGCCTGATCAGGAGTTGGGAGGTTTGGGGGAAACCCGGGCCTGCCTTCTACTCCGGGTTCCAGCCCAGGGCCCTGTGGATTGCAGCTGTCTATAGTGCCTCCTATAACAGCTGCATGACAGCTACAACTCCCTGGGCGACTTCCCCAGGGCCTCCTCCAAAACCTTCTTTATCCTCACCACAGGACCTTCCTCCTGGTGTCTGATAATGCTTGTACTCCTTAGTCCTCCAGCAGCACAGCACAGCACAGCACACCCACACCCACACCCACACCCTCTCAGCTCCTTGCACATCTTGCTTCCAGCTCCCCACACACACACACACTTCCTCTCCTCTGGTTCCCCCCACCTAACTGGAGTGAGCTCCTTTTTAAACCCAGGTGTCCTGATAAGCCTGCCTTGATTGGCTGCAGGTGATCTAATCAGCCTGTCTGCCTTAATTGGTTCTAGCAGGTTCCTGATTACTCTAGTGCAGCCCCTGCTCTGGTCACTCAGGGACCAGAAAACTACTCATCCAGTGACCAGTATATTTGCCCTCTACCAGACTCCTGTACCCCACTGGTTTGGGTCTGTCACAAAGGGTACCACAGTGATTTTCCTTTGCTTCTTTTATGTATAGTTAACATTGGCCATGCCCTTGATATCTTTTGCCATGGCTGCAAAACTAGCTCTGAAATAGCTTAACATTCTGAATATCTTTAAGAAGAAAGCTCAGTCTTACAAAAGATACAAAGTTTGCAGCTCTGTGTGTGTCAAAATGCTCTCTCCAGAAATTTACTGAGGCACTAGAGTTTTTTATTTTCTATGGCTTGAAACAGAGAAGAATAAGCTAGGACAGGGCAAGGCAAATCATTTATTCCAGTTATCCTGACTGCCAAAATGTTACTCAAAATCTGTTTGAAGGGTATTGGGAAAACAAGATCAATTACTTTAAATGACAGGGATAAAAAACTGTGTTCATCAGTTTACATTTTTGCCCCAATCAGCTTCTCAAGAAAAGACACCTTTTCTCATAGTTTGGTTTAGTTTTGCTTTGTTTACAAATACTCTTTGAGAGAATCAGAGCAATTAGCATTTTGGGTGGTTCCTACAATGTTCTCTCTCCAAAATGTAGTGGTGTGCTCCAGCTGCATTCTTGTGTTGTGACCTTCAGGTATTCCGGAATTTGATTGGCTGTCCATTCTATTAAATCTCAAAGCTTAAAGAAAGTGTTACTTCCAAATGTTCTTTCCAAAGGCCAGCTCCCATGGGAAGACAGTGGGAGCAGGACTGGGACCCAAAGATAGAATACACTGTAAAAGCAACAGTACAGAACTGTATATAGTAAAATGTCTAAACTCGTTCTTTGGAGACCACCTGTAACAAGAGTTCAACTAGGAGAAAAACTTCCCTGTGGCAGCAAAGCAGCATGTCTTCATGAAACAGTGCTGCCAAATTTTAGAAGAACTGGTGACATTGGTGATTCACTAGTGTGCACTTTTTGCTTCTCAACACTGCAGTGATTCCTATGTGGGCGCGGCCCCATTAAATTCAGTAGACATCCAGGCACACACAGAGGTCCACCTATGTAGAGCACATTGTACGTTTGGGGCCTGAGACAGTACTGAACCAGTGGCCTAATATGGAGTTAAGGATGTCACTATGTATATAGCACAGGAACCATGGGTTGGAATAATAATACCTAACTCTTATATGGTGCTTTTCATTAGTAGATTTCAAACTGTTTACAATGGTCATCGGTATCAGTCTCCTCATTTTACAGTTGAAGGAGGGGGAAATATAATGAAAAACAACCTGACTCTGAGAATTATTGGGATGTAGGTTAGTTGGTGAAGAATATTACTTGGGACACTTAAAACTAGACCAGACGAAGGAATCTTGTGGGGGCAGAGAGATGGGCTGGATGACCACGGAGAGGGTTTCTGTCTCAAATTTTTAGAATTAATGAATTAAACCTCTCACAACCCCTGTGAGACAGGGATGTAATATTGTTCCTATGCTAAAAATAAAGAAACTAAGTCACAGAACAGGACTTGCCCACATTCACAGCAAAACAGTGACCTCACCAGGAGAAGAACAAGACCTTTTCGCCTGCTCTAACTGCTAGACAATGGTTACTCTCTTTAGAGTAAGAGTGAAAGGACTAAAGTAGCTAAAAACCAGTTTAAACGGATGACAGCCAAAGGGAAAGAAGCAAATAAAGGAAATAAAACTGAGGCAAATAAAGGAAAATAAAACTGAGGCAATTTCCCTGGGAAGAAAAGACAAAGAGGTTTTATAGATTTAAGCATAATAGGAAGGAACTGAGTTATGTTTGCTCTTCTGGGAGACAATAATAATATTCCAGAATCCTTGGATACCAATGACAGAATGCCAGAGGAAAACTGAGTCTTAAAAACTTTAGAGCAATCTGCTGACACCTTAGCAAAATGCAATAGCAAATTTGCATTCTCATTAAACAAGGTATAATGGAGCTAACAACATGTATTTCAGATCATAAAATGATTGAAAAGGAAAAATTCTGCAAATGCCTTTCTGTGGAATGACACATTAAGAGGTGCCCAGGACAGAACCTAAAGTGATGTGATGAAATTTAATCAGAGATGGGCTGAACTGCTCAGTTTACATCTGAGTCTGACCTTCCCCAGTTTGAGGATGTTCTGTTCTGAGACTGGGTTCTGGCCCATCACTACATTTTATTCTGGCTCATGTAAATATCAGCCATTTAAATAACTGATTTATCCCCTGCTTAATCCAATGTAAAATAATGAAGTGAACTGTGTCACTATTTGAAACAACTCATTTAAACATAGCTACTGACAGTTGGGAATCTGGATTATAAGAAATGTCCAACTGGAACTAGTTGATTCCAGGAAAACTCTTAACAGTTGGAAAAGTTCTCTGATGTTAACTTCAGAATTTCAAGAGGGTGATTGCCTAAGAAATATTTGATGGCATGATCAGAAGCTACTTCAAAGTGTTATGAGAATGGAGATGTAATTATATGCTCAGCTATACCCTTGCAAGTGCATGCACTGGACAGTTCTGCTCACAGTAAGTGGAGTATAATAAGTGTTACTTTAGGCAAAGTCATTTGCTGCAATATCATACTGTAAACTCATCTAATTTATCTACTGCTTTTCCAAGGAAAAAAATTAAACTGCAACCTCTTTGAGCTCAGATCATGTTTAGTTGGCAGTCCCATGGCAGTACAATAATTGAAGCCAACATAAGCACACTCCAGACAAATTCAGTTCCGTTAAATAAGCACTATTGTATAGGCATTTTGGACTGGTCACTTTTTCTGGGCTTGGGCTAAAGAATCTGAAATACCTATATGAACTTGGCTCTAGGTACAGAAGAGATAAAAGCCTGATTATCTTGTGAGGCACGGTTAACATTTGTCTTAACCTTTTATCACCCCAGAGCATATCCATTCATATATTCTTCTTCGGAACAGTAGGACCAATTCAGATATTTCTTGGGCAAACTCCAGTGTCTCCCTAGCACTGTTCTGGCCCTGCTCATCTGCCTCCACCTTGTCCCTCAAGGGACCCCAAGTCTTCCTCTGCTGGGGAGTCTCCACTCTCTCTTACCCACACAACGCATGGGCCAGTGCCACCAGGAATCGAGTTCTTAGCTGACTCCCCTGTGCTCCATCATACAGGAACAGGCTCCACACAGGTTTAATATGGGACCACTGCTTAAAAGTTGTTGGGCCATGACTCTCACTCACCTTTGCTGCCTTTA
Organism: Mauremys reevesii; assembly: GCF_016161935.1. Taxonomy (NCBI): domain Eukaryota; kingdom Metazoa; phylum Chordata; order Testudines; family Geoemydidae; genus Mauremys; species Mauremys reevesii. Next base: position 247,754,061 of record NC_052623.1, read on the forward strand.
GAACTTTGAGCAAGAGCAAAAACCTGGGAGGAGGTGGTATTCCCCCTGCTAACACCCTCAACAGGCGCTATTGCTTAAGATTTGAATTTACATCAAGCACAGCAGTCCAGGCAAAATTATTTTCCTAAGTCAACACAATTGGTCTTGACTAATATTATGCTACCTGTCTCTGCACATGTGGATTTCGCATTGAGATCACTGATTGCCACTGATTCATGCCACTTGTAGGACAAAACATTAGAGCTGAGAACATCCACCATGCAGAACTGAGAGGAGAATTTTGCCACTGGTTTACAAAAGTGAATTCACATTTTTATGCTGTCTGCAAGTCCAATTCATCCTCTCTGAGGCTCTAGAGTTCCAGTGGCATTTCTTTCTGTTTACAAATGTTTCTGAAAAGGAAACAAATTACAGAGCTCAACAGACACATTCCATGATAGGTATAAGGCAGTGTGGTCTGTAAGACAGAGCAGAGTGTTGGCGACAGGAACTCCTGAGTTCTAGTCTCTGTTCTACAGCTGGGCTTGTGTGACTTTGAGCAAGATTTTGAAAATCTCTGTGAATTTTTCCCCCAAATGTAAAGTGGACATAATACAATTAAACTCCCAGGGGTTCTATGACTGTTGACATCAAAGGAATGGTGCCACCTTATGCCCGCAGATAGTCTGGCCCGACGATTGTACAGCACTTTGAGCATGTAAAGTTCTAAGTGTTATTTTTGTATCACCAATATCATTACTACATGTAAGACTATCATGGACATTTCAGGGTATGCAACCCCCACAAAAAGCATGATATATCTAGATCATCTAGGTTCTAGACAATACTTGCTAGACTCTTCTTTTGAACCAGGGACACAATAAGATTTGTCATGGTGGAAGTCAGATACTACTACGATGAGTAAATAATTATATGCCTGAATAAATAGCCACATTTCAAGGTCCATCTAATCTGTCAGTTTGCTTCCAGCAATAGCCAATACTTGATGCCTCCAAGGAAGATGTAAACAATAATTCTTAATTTACTTAGAAAATGTATACCACAGTTTTTTGTAGAGGATGGGCATTAGTTGTGTATAACTTTTAAAAAGGGTAGGTTATTTTAATGAATTGGCCTTTTAATTTAAAATACTTCATTGAAAAAACTAACCTTCCTCTTTGCTTTGGGCTAGACTTTTTGCATACCAAATAGCTGCAAAAAATAATAACAAAAAAATAATTGGAACAGTGATTAAGAATAAAGGAACTTTATACCAAAAACCCACTATCACAAAACCATACACTGTTGCTGCTACTTTAATTTTGGTGACTACAGCTTTGATGTAACTTTCAGATGCCATTATCCTCAGTTCTTTCCTTGTCCCTTCCCCCCCTCCCCCATCTGGAGGATTTTGGCTTTTTGTGTGTGTTTAGTTTGGGGGGGGTTATTATTTATTTTTAACGTTATCAGGGAAAGTTCCAGTAGTTCAAAAGCTGTAGGGAGCATTTGCTACACAGAAGCAGTCAATCTCAATGGGGTATTACAATACCAGATACACATAGGCCACTGCTGGACATAGAACCGGCTTTGTTACCCTCATCAAAAACCTAGTCAGTTCATTTCAGTAATGACAGCAAAATGACTTCATAACCACTTTCCTCTTTAACGATGGATGGGACTGGGAGTGCGGCCAGGGCTCTCTACAAGAGACATCCATGGACTTACTTTGAAAAAAAAGTCAACCATTACTCATGCTTTTTAATTCCAGAGCCCTGAAAAGTGTTTGTAATAGTAATGTGAAACCTTAAGCAAAGCATTGTTTGTTAACAAGCATGCCATTTTGGAAGAGGTGACTGCTTAAAGTTTACTGAAAATTTACATGAAAATATGTCTGTGAACATCTGTAAGTAGGGGTGCCTCTAGCTGTACTAATAAACTATACAAATAATTTTGTTAACATCTCAACACCCAAAATCAATAGACTAGATCTCCATTTATTTCTCTTCCTTTGGTTGCCACTGTCTATTGTCAGAGTCCAATGTACTCACTATTTCATGGGCAGGGAATTTTCCATAGAATCCACTTCTGGTCACAGAACTTTAGATTTCATTGATAAAGGTGAGTTTTACCTTTATAGTTTCAAGAAGAACATCCAAACATGAACCAAGCAAAACTGAAGAAGTACTGAATGCCTGAGTTTGCAGATAGCCTGAACCAATAACTCTGAGAGGAGTTAAATGCCTTATTCATCTCAAATGGTAACTTAGAAGCCTAATGATGATTATTTAAATACACCCTTAATTTTTTCACTGCTCATCTTTTCAGCAGAGATTCCATATCATATACTTATCCCACAATCCCAAACTCCCCCACCCCCAAAAAACCCAAACAAACAAACAAAACAAAACCTTCCCAGGTTCCAACACACAGTTGTCTCTTACCCAAATGTGAAAATCACCAACTTCCTTTCCTGGAAACCTCTGCTACATGGCTGTGTGTTAAATGATTTTGCAGCACATTAAAAACCAGAAAATATGGTGACAGCATGAAGCAAATTACATAACACCAGACTAACCTGGAAAAAGAATACTGAACTGATATTATTATTCATTTTCATGTTAATGCAGTAAAGATCTCCAGTTTTAAACTTAACTGAAGCTGTCACCAAATTTCCATTTTTGTTGCACCGGAGAGCCATAGAGACCAAAGGTCTTAGCTTGATTCAGAATACATGGGGACTTATCTAGTGTTCCTTCCCATGGCTTCTCCCTGTCTCTTTCTCATCCCCAGATCCCCACAACAGGGCATTTGTCCCAGCCAAGTACAATTTGTCTTCTCCCACCACCTGCACTACTAGGGGTGGAGTCCCAGCACACACATTTCTGTGTAGACAGTCTGCACTCTGGGGATTGGTTCTCAGTGCACCAGAGTCTTCTGACTGGGCATCATCTTGCAGTGGAATTCTTTCAAGAGCCATGTGAATGCCTGCAAAGAGGAACCCTAGCCAATTGCCTATTCAGTTTCTAAATATGACAAAAAGCAATTAGATTTCCTTAACACAAAAACAAATCATTTTAATTTAGAACATTCTCAACAATATCATTTCCATAGCATTTTGGTTATTTTAAATGGTTTATCTTACTACAGAAAAGTTATCTCAGTGACAGCTATCTCATCAGGTGGTGGGAAAATACCATAGAATAAAAAGCATAATAATAATGTATTCATTGGAACAAATTTGGGTGACTCAAGGTGATTGGTAATGGGTTAGTGAACCTTTGACTTCTGGATCATTGCCTGGAATCTGGCACTTAACAATAATGACGAGTGATGGAGCAACCATGACAAGGTCCAGAATACGCATCCAAACTTCTGGATAGGCCAAGCCATTTATCCTGAGGCCCACTTGCTAGTTACTGCAGTACACAAGATGCAGCACCACAATACTATAGATTCATAGATTCTAGGTCTGGAAGGGACCTTGAGAGGTCATCGAGTCCAGTCCCCTGCCCTCGTGGCAGGACCAAATACTGTCTGGACCATCCCTGATAGACATTTACCTAACCTCCCTTGCTGCAGTTTAAGCCCATTGCTTCTTGTTCTATCCTTAGAGGCTAAGATGAACACATTTTCTCCCTCCTCCTTATGACATCCTTTTAGATACCTGAAAACTGCTGTCATGTCCCCTCTCAGTCTTCTCTTTTCCAAACTAAACAAACCCAATTCTTTCAGCCTTCCTTCATAGGTCTTGTTCTCTAGACCTTTAATCATTCTTGTTGCTCTTCTCTGGACCCTCTCCAATTTCTCCACATCCTTCTTGAAATGCGGTGCCCAGAACTGGACACAATACTCCAGTTGAGGCCTAACCAGCGCAGAGTAGAGCGGAAGAATGACTTCTCGTGTCTTGCTCACAACACACCTGTTAATGCATCCCAGAATCATGTTTGCTTTTTTTGCAACAGCATCACACTGTTGACTCATATTTAGCTTGTGGTCCACTATAACCCCTAGATCCCTTTCTGCCATACTCATTCCTAGACAGTCTCTTCCCATTCTGTATGTGTGAAACTGATTGTTCCTTTCTAAATGGAGCACTTTGCATTTGTCTTTATTAAACTTCATCCTGTTTACCTCAGACCATTTCTCCAATTTGTCCAGATCATTTTGAATTATGACCCTGTCCTCCAAAGCAGTTGCAATCCCTCCCAGTTTGGTATCATCTACAAACTTAATAAGCATACTTTCTATGCCAATATCTAAGTTGTTGATGAAGATATTGAAAAGAGCCGGTCCCAAAACAGACCCCTGAGGAACCCCACTTGTTATACCTTTCCAGCAGGATTGGGAACCATTAATAACTACTCTCTGAGTACGGTTATGCAGCCAGTTATGCACCCACTTTATAGTAGCCCCATCTAAGTTGTATTTGCCTAGTTTATTGATAAGAATATCATGCGAGACCGTATCAAATGCCTTACTAAAGACTAGGTATACCACATCCACCACTTCTCCCTTATCCACAAGACTCGTTATCCTATCAAAGAAGTCCTATGATCTGTTACTTTTCTTTCTGGCAGCACCATCTCCTCTCATTAGTCAATCACAAGCCACAGAGTTCTCTTTCTGGTAGCAGAAAGTAAATTGGGACTTTTACCAGAGCTGGCAGGAGGAGCCCACTAACCTATATAGCACATTCCAACCATGACCTATTAGCAATGTATCACTATTCCCAACATTAAAAAATCATGAGTTAGGCTTAAAAGTCATGAGATTGACCTAATCATGGGATTTTAAAAAACAATAAATGTTGGGTACTTTTTGTCTTTTGGGGTTTAAGGCTATATGGTATACACAGGTCATGTTTCCAGACAACCATGAAGAATAGAGGCTTACATATTTTCATGAAGTCACTTGAGTCCAGAAGCTCTGGTGTGAAGAAAACCATCAAACATTGCAAAAGCCACAAAAACTCATGAGAGTTGGCAACTCTGATTTATCCTCACAACATTCTTCTCAGATAAGTATTATCCATGTTTTACAGGTGGAGAGATGGTGACTAGGCCAAGGCACCAGAGTAAAGAGACAAACAATCAGGCCAAGGTTAGAATCCAAGAGTTAATGGGTTCTAGTCCTATGTTCTGGCCACTCTAAGGAAAACCAGCTGATTATATTCACAAGTTTTAGGAGTGCTGTGGTCCATAACAAAATCCATTGTGGTTGTGCAGTTCTTTTCATTAATTGGTACATTTAGAAATATTTAAGCATCCAGCTATCTTTTGTTGAAGTAAAATGTGAAAAATATATAACAACACATAAGGAGAAGCTGGATTGGGTGGACAGAATTCCCTCACCACAAGTTAAAGGACTGAAGAAGTGAATCTGTGGCCTCATAAGAACATCGTAGTAGTCACCACTCCAAACCATGGCCTTTCTGAATTTAGTGGAGATGGAGATAGAACCTAGATCCTTCTTCTCCAAAAGCGCAAGTCCTTACACAGGGATTAAAATGGAAGGGAGTAGAGGGGGAGCAGGGCTCCTTCTAAAAGCAGTGAAGAGCTCCCCCTCCACTCCCAGGCCTGGATAAGCAGCTCTCTCTCACTCACTCCCATAGCTTCCTCTTCAATTCCTGGCCTGGACAAACAGCTCCCCAACACCTCCTTCTTCTTGGCTGTTGCAATGAGAGCTCCCTTGCTTGTTTTAAGCTGCTTGAATACCTGCTCCTAGTACCTAAACTCATGAGGAACCTCCTTTGGCTGAGGTCTGCATCAGGCCTAAGACCTCAGCAGTTCTGATTCCATTCAGTAAAGGACAATAGTACCCATATATTGGTCAGCTCCTTACAATTCTATAAGAAGCATATTTAAATCTGAAGCAACAACTTGAATTTCAAATATTTATTTAAAAAAACACTCATCTCTTTTCCTGTCTGATATTTGGCACCTGCAGCTAAGTTTTGATCACCTCATTTCAGCACATTCCTACATCCTGCTTGCCAACTTCAGACCATTGACATAAATAGACTGCAAAAACTGGTAGTTAGTCCAAGGAGCCTCAGTGTGGCCATGCCTATTAACAGAACACCAAGCAGGTGCAGTGTTTTCACTTAACAATGAGAGATAAGGAAATTATGAAACTGCCACTGCAAATCACTTGTGATGTGGGTGTTCTCTCTGAGCATCAGTCACCAAGGTTTGCTCCCTTCTCTATCCAGGCATGAGGAATGGTGTTAATATTCATCCAGTTAGGATACTGAATTATATTAAATAATGAAAGACCATATTGTAAAGTATATTCCCAAAGAGATTATGAGACCCTCCACTATGAATTACTTGATTTAGGTATGACCTGTATCTCCCTTCATCATAACTATTGGCATTTTTAAAATTCAGTTAGATGTGTCATCTACAGCATCTGGATGCTTTCCCTTATGAAATGCTTTCTACAAACAAATCACTAATTCACTCATGATCATGTACACTGAAGCCTCTACAAGGCAAACATCTGTTTTAACAGACCACCCCAAAGTACCCCCAAATGTACTGAGTCCCATTCTGCTCAACCTTTACTAGACGTCTTGGTAAACTATCCATTATTTTTGGTCACTTGATTGATCTCTGAAAACAGGTGTCATCGTAACTCACTATGTTCCTGGAACAGAGTAGCATTGGCTTCATCTTTCAAATGTTCTCTCTATTCAATACTTGAAATCATTCTAGTAACCACTATGTTTAGATCACAAGTTTAGTTAATATTGTTTCATTGGCTAATGTGGAGAGGGGCCTATATCTGAGAATCATGCTATAAACAGACCTCCCCTGGGTAGTCTATAGAATAATTTTAGGGAAAAGCCTACACCAAAGAGTTTGGGTCTGAACTTTCCCACTGTTCAGAGCTGTTAAGCTCCAAGGCTTTGTAGCATGGTTCTCAGGGGAGAAAATTCTTGTCCACAACTAAACATGATTGATTTCAACAGGTACTTTAAGCAAACACTCTCCTCTATCAGTCATTAATGGACAATTCACATTCGTTGTTGAGAGACTATCTGACAAGAAACTGATATCAAGTTATGTCCAAAAGTAGTAGATGTTCTGTAGAGTATATTTAGTGCAACTGCATGAGCATGCTGTCTCGAGAAGATTTTTTATTCTAGTTATGCTGTTGTCACAGCCAGGTCAGAGGTAGCCAGACCTAGTGGTCAGAGCCAGAGTCCAGCCACAAGACGGGAGCAAAGACTCCACTGAGTCAGGATACCAGGAAATCAGAAACAAGAGACAAACTGGAGATAAAAAACACCACAAGTCAGGAATCAGAGTCAGAAGCAAGAGACAAACTGGAGATCAGAACCATGCGTCAGGCCAAATCAGGATCCCCAAGTCAGCTGCTCAGGGTCAAGCTGTGTCAGGATGCCAATAAATCAAAGTCACAGGCGCAGAAGGCACACAGCCCAAAATAAAGTAGATCCCAGCTGTTTAAACAATTTGCTATTCCTGCCTCTGGCTTAAGTAGGGCTAGTGGGCCAATCAGATGCACTGGGACTCTGCCAATGGAATCTCAGGGGCACAGCCTCACACTGGCCATGGGCTTCTTGGGTCCCAAGTAAGCCATTGGCAGCAGACTCCCAAGTGGAGGGTTGGAATATGGCTGCACCCATAACCCCTGCAGGCCTGGGTTTGAGACCTACAGGTTGTAAACAGCAGTAGGATGTTAAGTTGGGAATTGTCCTTTGGACAGTTGTACTATTAATGAGCCCTTATATTTCATGTGAGATTAATAAAAATGCATTTATGCTGGAGTAGCTTCCAAACTCAATCTGAAATGAAACAGCAGTGCTCTGTCATATGTACAGTCTTAGAAAGGTGTAATGCTTTAGGACCATAAGGAATCAAGATAGCCTGGTCTTATTAATAAAAAAATCTGCTTGATGTGTAGGATGTTTTCTATCTCAACCTAATCTACAGCAAACCAGTCACTTTGGTATCTGTTATAAACTGTAGAAGTATTTAAAGAGTGGAGGGAGGGAGTGGAAGTGGTCAGGTAGTTCAAGGGTGGTGTAAGGGTAAGAGTAATGGAATAAAGTGAAGCAAAGACGAGCCACACATGAATATCAAGAAAAACTTCCTAATACTTAGTAAATTGTGGAATAGTCTCCTAAGTGAAATATGGGAAGCCCTAGTTCATAATAATGAACTTGACAAAGAACTAGCAAAGATATTGTAGATGAAAAATATACTTTGGTGGAGGGATGCACTATGTAATTTGCATTCATTTCTAATTCCTTTACTCTGTGAATCTTCAAAAAAAAATTGAGGCAGCCACTTTTGGGATGAAATATTTAGCTATTCAATCCCTTTTAAAATTTTCCTTCTGCTGTTTTGTGAGGAACTGAATCAAAGTTCTTACTTGCTGTGTATTTGGTGTGCTAAGTGCCTTCCTTGGTGTTTCCCATTCAATCTTGTGCTCATTAACCATCCTTGTTCAATAGTGTGATTGTTGAGAAATTGTGAGCTCTAGAGCAACTAAAGATTATCATCCTCTTCTTGAACATAAAAGGCTGATGAACAGGGATGAAAATCAGCAGTACTCAAGACTTAATTTCCAACATTGTGATATTCCAAAAGATAGGTTATAGAGACTATTGTGTTCTAGATAATACTTAGGCCTGCCATGAATGCAGGGGACTGGACTAGATGACCTCTCAAGGTCCCTTCCAGTCCTATGATAGTGCCAAATGTTGGACCTGCACACAAGTGAGTAAACAGAGGCATTCTGTGGAGGCCTGGAGGAAAGGAACCCTCTCACTTATGCTATGGTGCAGCAGCGGAATTGATCCATAGCTTCAGCTTAGAGTTTCAGTAAACCCCCTGGTGTGTTGGTTAGTGGGTCTCTCAAGTCACAGAGCCACCAAATCTGTTTCCTTGTGTGGTGCATGAAATCCCTTCATCACCCCACCTCCCTTCGATGTTTGGCTCAGTATTTATTTTATCCACACTTTTCACCATCCCCTTGTAGCCCTGAGGATTAATCTGTTGGTCTGTATAAAATGTCTTTTTGATAAAAGTGTGTAGGCTGCATAGATTAATAGAATTTGCAATAAGCTGTAATGCAAGATACCTAGAAGCTTCTATGCCAGACATCCTGGCCTATTTCCTCTGTGATGCTGAAAGCAACCTTTAAGACCCTTACTTAGAAAAGTAATAATAGGAGACAAACCTACGCAAATTGTCTAGGGACTTTTTGAATATCTGCTAACCTTTCACCTAGTTAGGTGCAAAAGGAGGGTATTTCTGCCCACAAAATCTAACAAGTATACCACAAAATACGTAGACAGTTGTCATCCATACGCACATAAAAGGTCAACCTATGAAAACAGGTACCCTTACCTTTCCATGGGGGAAAGACAAATTTGGGCATAGGAGGAAGGATTTCTCCCTGTAAAAAGGGTGGTAATCCTCCATTAGGGCAGACGATACATCCAGCTATTTCCCATCGTCTCACCCCGACTCCCCTTTGAAGGCTGTCAACTATTAATGGTATTTCTTTTCACAGCTGTAAGTATGAACTTATTTCTGTTTTACTCTAAAGCATCTATACTAAGAAGGGTTTAACTCATAGCCAGTTTCTTTGTAACTTCCTCTAGCAAAGGTGTGAAATTCACTCTAGTACTACTGTTGCAAAGTGCATTAAGAACTGTGATATTTTGTAACTTTGTAATCTCATACTGCTTTTAACATTTTACATTTACTTCTTGTTTCATTGATTTTAAATAAAAGGTCTTGTTTAACTAAGTCTGTCTCAGTATAGTTTTTCTGCCACATACCCCAATCTCCTTGTATAAATTCTGTAAAGCCTGATTCAAGACAAACTTTATCTTCTAATCACACATATTGGCGAGCCATACCTATATTATTAATATCTATCAATTATTACTAACATTACTAATTAATTAGAAAATTAATTATTAAATCAAACTAAATTAAGTGGATAAATTCCACTGTCCCTATTAACCCTCCCCAAATCAGGCTACACCCTGACTGAAACATAGGGAACAAGTCACTGACTCTGAACTACAAACAAAAATTCCATTTTAAATCGAGATGGGCCAGAGCGGAGATCTTCAGAGCTGGAGTAGGATCTGATTGTCCCCAAAATTCCAGGGAGGAAGGGAAAATTCAGGTCCATGGCTCGCCTGCAGAATAAAACCAACATATCCCTAGGGCAGAAATTATAGGGACAAACTATCTGTCTTTCCAGGGCAGCACAAAACATTTGTAATTAATATGAAAGTGTCAGAAGAAGCAGCTAAATCACATCAAGCATTCAGCCTAAATACTGAAAATGAGACAAATAATGCAGTTTTCAGAAGTGTCTCAAACCAAGCCTTAAAAATGGCAAATAAGGGTTGAATAAGTGCTTCTTAACAAAGTCTACATTTTTTTCCACTGAATATATGTATATTTCCAGCATTAATGGTTTTGAACTGAATGAACAAAAATCCTCTATCAAATTGACTGCTTATTAAGATCATTTATACATGCTAATGTTCTCATTTTTATGCCACTGCTGTTTCATGTATACCTAAGGCATATTGTGGACCTCATTTGAAGCACAAAGACAAATTTTTACCACCCCTAAGCCATCATCTCTAATTACTTACTCTCCCATTTCTCTAATGACATATACTTGTCCACACCCCAAAGAAGAGGGTAAAGAGTCTGGTGGCCCTTGTAATTCTGCAAGAAGGATTTGAGACAAAGACAAAAGCAAAGAGGGGAAAAGTAAAGCAGAAGAGGTTCTTCTATAGACCCAGATTCCACTATTATTTGGGGCCCAACATGAGTAGTCCTATTGAGAACACATGGCCTGAGGTACAAAATTTTGCTCCACAGTCGATTCCAAATTGCCTCCCAAATGCTGAGGGATGTTCATATTATGGTTTAGGTTTAGATCCATCTCTACTAAATTTGGAGGAATGCCTGGAGATTGGGAGCAGAGCACTTTGGGGAAATGCAAACGCAGAGCACCTGGAAGGCTGTATTAGAGATATAAACTATGGGATAAAGTGCAGGGAAAAGATGGTGCCTGGGGAGCACTGTAAAGGACTACTATGATGCTCTAGGACAAGTCTGAGGGAGAGATCAGACGGATGGGAAAGCAGAGACACTTCCTAGGCTCCTGTGCCCTTTTGATATGGAGATTACGAAGAAAAAACAAAGGACCTACTACTGGAGTGCTGCAGAGATCTCCACTGGGAACAAGGCATAGGAGAACTGGGAAATCAAAGTCTGCTGTAAAGCTATAGGGTAGATGTGAGCCAGAGAGACTATAATGAGACAACACTTTATGGAAAATTGGAGTATTGCAGATCAGACCCTCCGTGTTACTTTTCTTTCTTTCCAATGCAACCATGGATTGCATTCAATTCCCCTTCTTTAACTGAAAAAACACTTTGAGTCAAAGTCATCTCTAGATTAAATCCATTTCTTAAATGGATTTATGCCGGGGATGACTTTATCCCATTTATTTTTTCCTTTTATATAAGGGCCTGTACTCAGATTTGCTCACTGCTGCTGTCAACTGTTCAGAAACATAACATTTAATTGACAAGGCACAATGCTGCTTTGATGGCACAAATTATTACAAGTCGTCTTATAAAGAATTTATGAATTTGTAAATTACAGTGCAAACCACACTGAACACAAAAAGGAGACTTATCTGTTATCAAAATATCAAAGTTGTATTATTTCTCTGAAGATTCCATGTAGGGATTTTAAGAGCAAACTCTTTAAGGAGTACTTGCTGAATTAGTCACAGTTTAAAAGTTGTTTACTATCTATGTGAAACGAGAGAATATTATTTAGTGATCTTTCAAAATGCAGTTTATCTCATTCACTGCTTAGCAGCCCGTCTTCAGAGAAATGAGAATAGAGTTTTGAATGATTTTATAGCCCCATTGTACACAAGTACAGGAAATGCTGTTAAGAATTCTAATCTTTACATGATTAAACTCTTGTTCACCAACAGCACTTTCTGGAAAATCAGTCTCCTTTAAAGGTGTCTTAAGTTGCTCATTAGCCACTTATGAAAATGCATAATCTTTGTAATGTAAATGTAATATAATATAAAACAAATAGTTTTACATATATTTAACCTATATTTTGTGTATCACAGGGACAAATTCTACTCTTTTACAGCACTATAAATCCACTATAGCACTATAAATACCAGAGTATAGTTACTCTGGTATACACAAATGTAAATCAAAGCAGAATTTTGCAGGAATAGAAAACTAGAAAATTAAATCAATACCACTGGGAGGTTCCATTCAGTGTGGCTATTTCTTATGCTTAACCAAATCTTTCAAGGTCTCTCTTCTGCCTTTCCCCCACTGTGTTGTCTTCTGGACAGTAAATTAGGAACAGGTGACATGGCTGAGAATCTCCAAAGGTCACGGCTGTTCAAATATGAGGTTTTGGGTTCAGACAACTGCAAAGCTAGCAGCCTCTTGCAAAATTTGGCTATGGTTTCATAGATCAAAGGGTCCCAAGGTTTATGAGTGTTCTGAACTAGAATGTCATTTTGGGACCATCTCTGGTTTAGAGGTATTAAAACAATCAGCACCCTGATTCTTCACCTACAACTTGATGTCAGCCTGAACCTTGGGGTTTAAAAAGAAAAAGGCCAGTTAATTTTTCCATATTTGTTTTGTTTGTCCCTCCACTCTGAGTTGTGCTGAGACCAGAACTAGAAGTGCCAGAACATCAGCCCCACCAGAATAGTGTGAGGAGATTGTTCTTACAATTCTCCCAGCCAGACAGGAAACACTTCAGCTCTCATGAGAACCTTTCCAAACCTCTAAGGCTCTGAACCTGTAAACAAGCTCCATAGAAACATACTCCAGTATTTTCCACAGGGCCCCATTCATATCAATGGAGCTCATTGCTGGCTCATAGCCAGAGCCGGCTCCAGGCACCAGCTCAGCAAGCAGGTGCTTGGGGCGGCCCAGGAGAAGGGGCAGCACGTCGGGCTTTCGGGCGTCAGGTCCCTCGGTCCCTCTTGGAGGGAAGGACCTGCCGCAGAATTGCTGCCAAAGACTAAAGTTGTGCGGTGGAGCTGTCGCCAATCGCGATTGCAGCTTTTTTTTTTCCTTCCCGCCGCTTGAGGCGGCAAAAACCCTGGAGCTGGCTCTGCTCATAGCCTACATTTGGACTTTAGTTCAGTTCATATTTTGAGATTGTTATTTCATCCACCACAGCCTGTCCAACCCAATTAATACCAGCTCTGATGACAATGCCTGTTAGAAGCAGGACTGAACCCGCCAGCTCATTTTACATAGGGCACTAAACAGCCAGGAAGTGGTAACGACTTTCAGTATTTGAACTAGTGACCTACAAGTGACAAGCAGGTAAAACTGTGCTGACTGGAGCTGTGCTGCATAAAGTCATGATCAGATAAGTGATTATGATTTTCCTATGCTTGCCATGATAATAAAAGCACACAAAGCTTTTCTTCAACATATAAATGAGGTTGGACTAAACAATTCCTGTGGCTCTTTTAAAAAATTACATGGTTGGAAAAGAATTGTCAATCATTTTTATAAGGAACAATAAATGTTAAACCTCATTCAAGACTGATTTTAAATTGGCTTTATTTTCTTAAGGCTTAGTACATTTTAGTGGTTCACATACCAGATTGTATTTTCATGGCCTGTGCTATGGAAGATTTCATCTTTCTTGCATTAAATCATATCAGGGAACTGAAAGGTCTTTTCAATTTAAGCAGCACATGTGTTTGAAAATTGCAGAAACAGAGCATTTTGAATTCCAAATTCAATTTGTCCTTAAAAGCAGTTGTACAATAGTTCCATTTTAACATCTGAGCAGGGCGCCTTGACAGATGTAAAGATGCTACAAAATTCCAGGGTTTGTTTTCCTTAATATAATCAGACTTTCTTCAAAACAATACCCAACTGAATAACACTGTGATGTATCCATTCTTTTAGCTGGTAACACATTGGCGAATCTGAACAATTTGTCAACCTTCCCAGTTTTAAAGAACCCTTTAAACCGAAAAACAGCACATATGTTTAAATTGCACCATCCAAATCATCATGAACATGTTAATCCTGGAAAGGTGGTGGGGTTTGGTTCTAAATAGCTATTTGTGTTCACTTTAAAAGGCATCATGAAGTGAACCCCCTACCTGCTGCTGGTGAACACTGAGTCTGTATCCACCTGTCACCAGGGCCATCACTTCTGCCCAGCTCCAAAATGTGCACTGCCACACCCAGTCTCAGCCAAGGAGGTTTATTTCATAACAGAGGTTAACAAACAGAACACAGTCCTAATTCCATCCTTGGCCCCAGGCTTTAAGGCCACCCCTCCCAGGAGTCTCTGGCAATCCAGCTTCTTAGCCTTCGCAAACTTTGTTCACCTGTTTGGAGCAAGGCCACCCAGAGGGGGGGCAAGTGGGGCAATTTGCCCCGGGCCCCCATGAGAATATAGTATTCTATAATATTGCAACTTTTTTTTTATGGAAGGGGCCCCCGAAAGTGCTTTGCCCCAGGTCCCCTGAATCCTCTGGGTAGCTCTGGTTTGGAGGAGCAGCAGACACAGAGCTGCTTCCCTGAATCCCTGGCTCCAAGGATCCATCGCAAGAGTGAGCTCCACTCCACTGTAGCTTTTCACTTCCCAGGGATCAGCCTATCTTAGCCTTTCCTCTTTCTTACCATAGAGATCCTCGTCTAAAAACCTCAATTCCCTCTATAAAAAAAACAGGTGAAGTTATCACTTGAAATACAATACATTCCACCTCTACTATCTATTTCCCCATTCCTTCCATTCCCCCCACCAAAAAAAGTATTGTTTGTTACAAATTGCAAACTCTTTCAATGGTACCAGATGGCTTCTATGCATTCACCCGGCACCCCTCCCCTGTTCAAAATCCTGCTAGTAGTCAAAATCCCAAGGCCTTTCCTCAATTTTCTTCTCTCTCTGGCAACACTCCCATTTACTTTAATAGACTGAGTAAATACTGATTCAGGGCCTCACAACTTGGGATTTTATGAGCTCATCACTTCTCCTACTAATTGGGAATACACTAGCATACAGACGGTTATAATCCTTCTGTGCATAAAACCGTGCATCACTGTTCTGAACAATGTGTTGTTGGCACAACTAGCAAAATAAGTCTTAGTAGTGAGTGCCATGGGTTTTCTTGTGCTCACCCCTGAGGTAACACCAGTGACATAAGTGAAGTTACATGAGGGATGAATTTGACTTTATATGCCTCAGTTTAAGGTAGAATTACACATCCTTTAATAAAAGTCCAAGACCCCAATCCTGCAACAAATCCTCGCAGGCAGACCCTTGCACCAACATAGCACTTCTTTCACCTTAATGGGGTTCCAATCAAGTGTAACAGTCTGCTTGTGCAGATTCAGTTGCAGGACTGGGGCCCATGTGAGATGATCTCTTTGAATTTAGAGTTGTTGAAGGAAGTTTTGGATAGTTTAGTAATTTTGCAGGCCAACAGAAGCAGTTATAATAACTTCCTTTTTATAAAAGCAGCAAAGAATCCTGTGGCACCTTATAGACTAACAGACGTTTTGCAGCATGAGCTTTCGTGGGTGAATATCCACTTCGTCGGATGGAAGTAGTGGAAATTTCCAGGGGCAGGTATATATATGCAAGCAAGAAGCAAGCTAGAGATAACGAGGTTAGTTCAATCAGGGAGGATGAGGCCCTGTTCTAGCAGTTGAGGTGTGAAAACCAAGGGAGGAGAAACTGGTTCTGTAGTTGGCAAGCCATTCACATTCTTTGTTTAGTCCTGAGCTGATGGTGTCAAATTTGCAGATGAACTGAAGCTCAGCAGTTTCTGCAAATTTGACACCATCAGCTCAGGATTAAACAAAGGGTATGTCTACACTACAAGAGTAGTTCGATTTAAGTTAGGTCGAATTTGTGGATTCGACCTTATGAAGTCGAATTTGTGTATCCACACTAAGGACACTAATTCGACTTTGTGAGTCCGCACTAACGGGGCAAGCGTCGACTTTGGAAGCGGTGCACTGTGGGAAGCTATCCCACAGTTCCCGCACTCCTCGCTGCCCATTGGAATGCTGGGTAGAGCCCCCAATGCCTGCTGGGGGAAAAATGTGTCGAGGGTGGTTTTGGGTAACTGTTGTCATTCAACCGTCACTCCCGCCCTCTCTCCCTGAAAGCGCCGGCGGGAAATCTGTTACCGCACTTTTCTGGTCAGTGACAGCGCGGCTGCCACAGCACTGCGAGCATGGAGCCCGCTGCGATCATCGCTGCACTTATGGCCATTGTCAACTCCTCGCACCTTATCATCCACCTCTTCCACAGTCAGCTGCTGAGAAATCGGGCGAGGAGGCTCCGGCAGCGCGGTGAGGACATGAAGTGTCAGAGTGGCACAGACCTCTCAGAAAGCACGGGATCCCGCGCCGCGGAGATCATGGTGGCAATGGGTCACGTTCATGCTATGGGACGGCGATTCTGGGCCCGGGAAACAAGCACGGACTGGTGGGACCGCATAGTGCTGCAGGTCTGGGATGAATCACAGTGGCTGCGAAACTTCAGGATGCGTAAGGGCACTTTCCTTGAACTGTGTGACTTGCTGGCCCCTGCCCTGAAGCGCCAGGACACCCGGATGCGAGCAGCCCTGACTGTGCAGAAGCGAGTGGTCATAGCCCTCTGGAAACTTGCCACGCCAGACAGCTACCGGTCAGTAGCGAACCACTTTGGCGTGGGCAAATCTACCGTGGGGGTTGCTGTGATGCAAGTAGCCCACGCAATCGTTGAGCTACTGCTCTCAAAGGTAGTGACCCTGGGAAACGTCCAGGTCGTCATAGATGGCTTCGCCGCGATGGGATTCCCAAACTGCGGTGGGGCTATAGATGGCACTCACATCCCTATCCTGGGACCGGCCCACCAGGCCAGCCAGTATATTAACCGAAAGGGCTACTTTTCAATGGTGCTGCAAGCACTGGTGGACCATAGGGGACGTTTTACCAACATCTATGTCGGGTGGCCGGGCAAGGTTCATGACGCGCGTGTTTTCAGGAACTCTGGTCTGTTTAGACGCCTGCAGGAAGGTAGTTTCTTTCCGGACCACAAAATAACTGTTGGGGATGTGGAGATACCTACAGTGATCCTCGGGGACCCAGCCTACCCGCTAATGCCCTGGCTCATGAAGCCCTATACAGGCGCCTTGGACAGTGACAAGGAGCTCTTCAACTACCGGCTGAGCAAGTGCAGAATGGTGGTGGAGTGTACTTTCGGATGTCTCAAGGGGAGATGGAGGAGCTTACTGACTCGCTCGGATCTCAGCAAAACCAATATCCCCATTGTTATTGCAGCTTGCTGTGTGCTCCACAATCTCTGTGAGAGCAAGGGGGAGACGTTTATGGCAGGATGGGAGGTTGAGGCAAATCGCCTGGCTGCTGATTACGCTCAGCCAGACACCCGTGCGATTAGAAGAGCCCAGCGGGAAGCGCTGTGCATCTGGAAGGCTTTGAAAGCTAGGTTCCTCAGAGAGCAGGGTAACCTATGACTGTCCATTCTCTTTACACAGAAGCTGAACCTGCCCCTGTTTCAGTTACTATTGTCTTTTTTCAGCGGTTACATACCCCGTTCACCAGGTTTCCCCACTTCCAACAGACGTTTAAAAATAAAGTTATTGGAACATTTTTAATTAACAAAGTTTTCTTTACTAACAAATTCTCGTTCAAGGGTTACAACAGGGACGCGGACTGTGGTGGGTACGGTGTGCAGTGATGTACATACCGCTTCTACAGTCGAGGACTGACAGGCTCCTGCTCCTACAGCGGTCTCTGGGGGGAGGACGGTTACCGGAGGGTGTGCAGGAAGGGGTGGGTTTGCAGGAAGGGGTGAGGGGTGTGTGGGAAGGGTGAGTAGGTGTGGGTGGATGATGGCTCTGGCTGGGGCTCAGGGCATCGGAGAGGTTCATGGCTAGGGTGGAAGGGCATGGTAAGGGCAGCCTGCCTTGCCATTTGTGGATGCCAGGCACTCGGACCCTGGGGCAACATACACCTCCCATACTGACCTGGGGCAGCAGACACCTCGCACAGTGACTGCACTCTGTGTGTGACTTGCTGTTGATCCTGCCCCCATGTCTGTACCCTGTTAATGGTGGCTGTCCTATGCAATTAACAAACCCCTCCCCCACCCTTCACACAAAGTGTTCTGCAAAGAAACATGACGGAAACAGTAATGAACAGCAAACTATTTTTAATACTCAGGTACACAGTTGGGGGATGAAACTGGGATTTGGGATCGGGTGAGCCAGGAAGGGAAGCAATTCTCATACTTTAGGGAATGAGAGCTGTTTGCTACATGAGCGCTCTGCTGGGGTGGAGTGACAATTTTCACGGCCCCTAGCGCCCCTCCTTCTGGTGATTTTGGGTGAGGGGGGGACAGGACTTTGTGGTGGGGGAGGGCGGTTGCAGATACAGTTCAGGGGGGCTCTCTGCTCCTGCCTGCGGTCCTGCAGAACATCCACAAGGCGCCGGAGCGTGTCTGTTTGCTCCCTCATTAGTCCAAGCAGCGTTTGAGTCGCCTGCTGGTCTTCCTGCCGCCACCTGTCCTCCCATTCGCTGTGTGAGCGCTGCTGCTGAGAGAGGGTCTCCCTCCACTGGCTCTGCTGGGCCGCCTCGGCTCTGGAGCAGGCCATCAGTTCAGCGAACATCTCGTCCCGAGTCTTTTTCTTTCGCCGCCTAATCTGCGCCAGCCTCTGTGAGGGGAATGCCGGGGCAGTTCAGGAAAGAGCCGCAGCTGTGTGATGGGAAAAAGGAAGTGATTTCCTTCCAAAGATACATGTTTGCGAACACTGAACACAGTCTACTCAGTTTCTGTGAACAAGACCATACAGGGCACCTAATCTCATGTGCTCTCAGGACAAGTTCAAATTTTCGGCATTCACTTTCATTGCCTGGGGTCTTGCACTGGAGATCGGACAAGCGGGGCAGGACAGCAGAATCCGTGTAGCAGCCAGGCCTGGTAAGCCGTAAACTTTAGGCTGCTTAACAGTTAATGGATTGCAGTGCCCTCCTGCTGCAGGCAATCTGGAAAGCATAAAGTCTGACCCTGTTCCAGCCCCTCGCGGCTGTCCCCGGGAAAGATCCCTGTATGCTTTTCCTCTGCAGCCTACAACACGTGGCTGTTAAACGACGGTCATTGTCATGCAAAGGAAAAGTCAAGCATTCACAATAGTAACATTAAAGTAATTCCCCTAATTAGATGCAGCAGTCACCGAGCGAGATCACCCTGAGGCGGGTCTCCAGGAGAAACAGAGAGCGAATGCTGCATGAATCCCTGCACAGACCAGGGCCCTATGCTGCCATGTTGGTCGAGGCGATGCTCCCGTTATACCTCCTGATGGCCTGGCGCGGAAGAGTGTGCTTCCACGGAGCACCCAATAAGGCACCTCTCCCCAGGAACCTCCTGCGGAGGCTTTTCGAGTACCTCTCCGAGAGCTTCGTAGAACTGTCCCAGGAGGATTACTGTTCGATCCCTATATGCATCGACCTTCTTTTTATATAGTTTTTATTCCTGTTTTGTTAAAAAATAAATGTTTACATTTTTATAGCACTTACCGACTGATCCTTCCCCTGATTCGGAGTCCGGGTTGACGGCCGGGGAGGGTTGGTAGGGGATCTCTGTGAGGGTGATGAAGAGATCCTGGCTGTCGGGGAAAGCAGTATTGTAAGCGCTGTCGCCTGCCTCGTCGTCCACAAACCCTTCCTCATCTTCCCCATCGGTGAACATCGCTGAAGAACTGCCCGTCGACACTATTCCATCCTCAGAGTCCACGGTCACTGGTGGGGCAGTGGTGGCAGACCCACCGAGAATGGCATGCAGTGCCTCGTAGAAGCGGCATGTCTGGGGCTGGGCTCCGGAGCGTCCGTTTGCCGCTTTGGTCTTCTGGTAGCCTTGTCTCAGGTCCTTGATTTTCACGCGGCACTGCGTTGCATCCCGGCTGTATCCTCTGAGTGCCATGGCTTTGGAGACCTTCTCGTAGGTCTTTGCATTCCGTTTTTTGGAGCGCAGCTCCGAAAGCACAGACTCATCGCCCCACACAGCGATCAGATCCAAGACTTCCCAGTCAGTCCATGCTGGGGCCCTCTTTCTACTCTGAGATTGCATGGACTCCTCTGCTGGAGAGCTCTGCATCGCTGCCAGTGCTGCTGAGCTCGCCACGATGTCCAACCAGGAAATGAGATTCAAACTGGCCAGACAGGAAAAGGAATTCAAATTTTCCCGGGGTTTTTCCTGTATGGCTGATCAGAACATCTGAGCTCGGACTGCTGTCCAGAGCGTCAACAAAGTGGTGCAGTGTGGGATAGCTCCCGGAGCTAGTAAGTTCGATTTGCATCCACACCTAGCCTAATTCGACATAGCCATGTCGAATTTAGCGCTACTCTCCTCGTCGGGGTGGAGTACCGAATTCGAACTAAAGAGCCCTCTAGGTCGAATTAAATGGCTTCCTGGTGTGGACGGGTGCACGGTTAATTCGAATTAACGCTGCTAAATTCGAATTAAAGTCCTAGTGTAGACCAGGCCAAAGACTGTGAATGGCTTGCCAACTACAGAACCAGTTTCTCCTCCCTTGGTTTTCACACCTCAACTGCTAGAACAGGGCCTCATCCTCCCTGATTGAACTAACCTCGTTATCTCTAGCTTGCTTCTTGCTTGCATATATATACCTGCCCCTGGAAATTTCCACTACTTCCATCCAACGAAGTGGGTATTCACCCACGAAAGCTCATGCTGCAAAACGTCTGTTAGTCTATAAGGTGCCACAGGATTCTTTGCTGCTTTTACAGATCCAGACTAACACAGCTACCCCTCTGATACTTCCTTTTTATATTTGCATTCCATAGGCCACATTCACCTCTGGTGGAAGTCTACTGACTTCAGCAAAGTCGTTTCAGGGTTGAATTTGGTGCGATGGCATTAAATCCACCCTGCCTGATTGCAGAGAGTAGGCATAAATGCTTCTGGCTTTAGCTTGGTGGAACACATCATTAGCAGAACAAAAAGGTTCCGAATTAGCTCTCGTTGGATGCAATGAAAAAAGGCTCTTGGCACTAGAGAGAGAGAGAGAGAGCCAAGCTTGATACTTGAACTTCCAAAGTAGGGGGATATGTTGCATCTGTTAATTTAACCACCCTTATTCATCATATTCATACAGTGCTGCATGTATAGTGCCCAAACTATAAAATGGGAAATACGGACAATCTGGGGAATTACAGACCAGTCAGCTTAACTTCTGTACCCGGAAAGATAATGGAGCAAATAATTAAGCAATCAGTTTGGAAACATCTAGAAGATAATAAAGTGATAAGTAACAGTCAGCATGGATTTGTCAAGAACAAATCACGTCAAAGCAACCTGATATCTTTCTTTGACAGGGTAAGCTGTAGATGTGGTATATCTTGACTTTAGTAAGGCTTCTGATACTGTCTCACATGACCTTCTCATAAACAAACTAGGGAAATGCAACCAAGATGGAGCTACTATAAGGTTTGTGCATAACTGGCTGGAAAACCATTCCCAGAGAGTAATTATCAGTGGTTCACAGTCATGCTGGAAGGGCATAACAAGTGGGGTTCCGCAGGGATCAGTTCTGGGTCCAGTTCTCTTCAATATCTTCATCAGTTATTTAGATAATGATATAGAGAGTACACTTATAAAGTTTGCAGACTATACCAAGCTGGGAGGGGTTGCAAGTGCTTTAGAGGGTAGGATTAAAATTCAAAATGATCTGGACAAACTGGAGAAATGGTCTGAAGCAAATAGGATGAAATTCAATAAGGACAAATGCAAAGTACTACACTTAGGAAGGAAAAATCAGTTGCACACACACAAAATGGGAAATGACTGCCTAGGAAGGAACATTGCAGAAAGGGATCTGCGGGTCATAGTGGACCACAAGCTAAATATGAGTCAACAGTGTTGCAAAAAAAAGCGAACATCATTCTGGGATGTATTAGCAGGAGTGTTGTAAGCAAGACACAAGAAGTAATTCTTCCACTTTACTCCACACTGATTAGGCCTCAACTGGAGTATTGTGTCCCATTCTGGATGCCACATTTCAGGAAAGATGTGGACAAATTGGAGAAAGTCCAGAGAAGAGCAACTAAAATGAGTAAAGGTCTAGAACAGTGGCTCTCAAAGCCAGTCTGCCGCTTGTTCAGGGAAAGCCCCTGGCAGGCTGGGCTGGTTTGTTTACCTGCCGTGTCCACAAGTCCGGCCGATCATGGCTCCCACTGGCTGCGGTTTGCCGCTCCAGGCCAATGGGGGCTACGGGAAGGGCGGCTAGCACATCCCTCGGCCCGCACCATTTTCTACAGCACCCATTGGCCTGGAGCGGCGAACCGCGGCCAGTGGGAGCCACGATTGGCCGGACCTGTGGACACGGCAGGTAAACAAACCAGCCCGGCCCGCCAGAGGCTTCCCCTGAACAAGCGGCAGACTGGCTTTGAGAACCACTGGTCTAGAAAACATGGCCTATGAGGGAAGATTGAAAAAAAATGGATGTGTTTAATCTGGAGAAGAGACGACTTAGGGCTGGTCCACACTAGCACTTTAAATTGAATTTAGCAGCGTTAAATCGAATTAAGCGTGCACCGTCCACACCAGGAAGCCATTTAATTCGACATAGAGGGCTCTTTAGTTCGACTTCGGTACTCCACCTCGAAAAGGGGAGTAGCACTAAATTCGACATGGCTATGTCGAATTAGGCTAGGTGTGGATGCAAATCGATCTTAGTAGCTCCGGGAGCTATCCCAGAGTGCAACACTCTGCTGACGCTCTGGACGCCAGTCCGAGCTTGGATGCTCTGACCAGCCACACAGTCAATGCCCCTGGAAAATTTGAATTCCTTTTCCTGTCTGGACAGTTTGAATCCCATGTCCTGGTTGCTCATCGGGGCGAGCTCAGCAGCACCAGCAACGATGCAGAGTTCTCCACCAGAGGAGTCCAGGCAATCTCACACTACAAAGAGGTCCCCAGCATGGACTGACCGGGAAGTCTCGGATCTGATTGCTGTGTGGGGCGATGAGCCTGTGCTTTCGGAGCTGCGCTCCAGCAAACGGAATGCAAAGTCCTTTGAGAAGGTCTCCAAAGCCATGAGAGACAGAGGATACAGCTGGGATACAACGCAGTGCCACGTGAATGTCAAGGAGCTGAGAGAAGGCTACCAGAAACTCAGAGCAGCAAACGGACGCTCCGGAGCCCAGCCCCAGACATGCTGCTTCTACGAGGCACTGCATGCCATTCTCGGTGGGTCTGCCACCACTGCCCCACCAGTGACCGTGGACTGAGAGGATGGGATACTGTCGACGGACTGTTCCTCGGAGATGTTCGTGTACGGGAAAGTTTAAGAGGACGAGGCAGTCGACAGCGCTTACAACACAGATTTCCCCGACACCCAGGATCTCTAAGACACCATCAATGAGATCCCCTACCAACACTCCCCACCCGTTACCACGGACCCTGATTCAGGAGAAGGATCAATCGGTAACTGCTTCAAACATGTTAACATTTATTTTTTAAATAAACTGGGAAAACAACTAGGCGAACACAAGGTCTATGTACAGGTGGATGGAACTGTCATCTTCCTCTGACATCTCCAGGAAGCTCTCCAGGAGGTAATCGCCAAGCCTCTGCATGAGGTTCCTGGGCAGGGCTTGCTTATTGGGTGCCCCGAGGAAGCACACTTTTCCACGCAACGCTCTCAGCTGGAATTCGGGGACCAGCGCCTTCACGAGCATGGCAGCATAGGCCCCAGGGTTGTGTTGGCTTTCCTCCAGCATTCGCGCTCTCTGTCTCCGTGACACTCTCCTCAGTGTGATGTCACGTGCAGACTCCTGCATGTAATTAGAGTAATTTGCCTGCCATAAGTAATGGTTGTGCTTAACTGTTCCTTTGCATAGCAAGAAGCGTCACTGTACAGCCATGTGTAGGAGGCTGCAGAGTGGGAGAATACAGGGATCTCTAACAGGGAACGGCCGCGAGGGGCTGCAACAGGGGCACCGATTCTGCTTTCATGTTTGCCTGCAGCAGGAGGACAGTGCTGTAGATGCAACTTAAAGCTGCAAAAAAAACTAGGCTTACCATGCCTGGCCGCTCCATGGATTCTTCTTTCCTGCCCCGCTTCTCTGGTCTGCAGTGCAATACCACAGGCAATGAAAGCGAACCCAGAGAAATCGAACTTTCCCCGAGTGAGTGCTCATGAGAGAGGTGCTGTGCTTGCTCTTGTTCACACACACTGAGTAGACTTTGTTTCTTTTTTGACCAAAAATATCTCTCTATGGAATTCACTCACTTTTTCCCATCACACAGGTGCAACTGTATCCCTACCTGATCCAGGCACCTTGTCGATGTTCTGCAGCACCGCAGGAAGGAGGACGGAGCTCCCCTTCACTGCATCTGCGACCGCTGCCCCCCGCCGCAAAGTCCAATCCCACCATCACCCAAAATGACTAGAGGAAGGGGCACCAGGGACCGTGAAAAATGTTAATGCACCACAGCAGAGTGCTAAGCTTACAAAACGCTCTCAGTACCTTACTTTTGAGAAGTCCTTCCCTTAATGTGCTGTTCATTATAAAAAGTTTTTATTTTTTGGTAATTTCTTTTCCCGTCAGGTTTCTTTGCAGAATACTTTCCGTGAAGGGGGGAGAATGGTTTGGGAATTGCATAGGAATTTCATAGTTAATAGTGGTACAGATATGGGGGCAAGATCAACAGCTGGTCACTCACAGAGTGCAGCCTCTAGTCACCCTGGTCAGTCTGTGGGGTGATTTTCATGTTCTGCTCATAGGCGGAAGGTGCCCTGCGCCAGGTATATTTGCAGGTGCGTCTCTCCACCGGCCATGCCTGGATCGTGCCCTGTCCCACGCGGGTCTCCCCCAGCCCCGTCAATTCCCTGCCTGGAGCAGGTACCAGCCCCCACCTGCCACCCCTCCCCCGGCGTGTTGTCTCACCCCCCTCCCCGCCGCGCCGCGTCCCTGTCTCACAGTAGAGAGGCTACCCACAGAAATGCTGTCTGCTGCCCCAGGGTCATTGAGCATGCCATCCACAAGTGGCAAGGCAGGTTGCCCTCACCCTGCCCTTCTGTCGTAGCCCTGAGCCTCTACAATGCATCAAACCATCAGCCCCCAGCCCGCTACCCCCTACACCTCCTCCCCATTATCACACACCACTCACACCTTCCTACGCCCCCAACCCCCAGCCCAGAGCCTGCACCCAAACTCCATTGCAAAGCCTGCACCCCTCACCCATTCCTGCACACACACCTGTACCAGTCCTCACCACAGAGACCGCTGTACGAGCAGGAGCCTATCAGTCCTATAGTCTAGAAGCGGTCTCTACATCACTGCACACCCAACCCAGCACAGTCACCATCCCTGTGTCAACCCTTTCACGCGAAGTCAGTAGTCCAGAGAAGGTTGTTGCTGAACAATGCTCTATTAACCTTATTTGTACACGTGTGTTGGAAGGGGGCAAACGGGGTGAACGGGATATGAAACTGTAGAGGAGAGTCAACAGAAACTGGGTAAAGAAACAGGGGCAGGTTCCGCTTCTCTATACACAAAGTTAATAGTCACAGGTTACCCTGCTCGCTGAGGAACCTGCCTTTCAAAGCCTCCCGGATGCACAGCGCTTCCCGCTGTGCTCTTCTAATCGCACGGGTGTCTGGCTGAGTGTAATCAGCAGCCAGACGATGTGCCTCAAGCTCCCATCCCGCCATAAACGTCTCCCCCTCGCTCTCACACAGATTGTGGAGCACACAGCAAGCTGCAATGACAATGGGGATATTGTTTTCACTGAGATCCGAGCGAGTCAGTAAGCTCTTCCATCTCCCCTTCAGACGTCCGAAAGCACACTCCACCACCATTCTGCACTTGCTCAGCCGGTAGTTGAAGAGTTCCTTGTCAGTGTCCAAGGCGCCTGTATAGGGCTTCATGAGCCAGGGCATTAGCGGGTAGGCTGGGTCCCCGAGGATCACTGTAGGCATCTGCACATCCCCAACATTTATTTTGTAGTCTGGGAAGAAACTACCTTCCTGCAGGCGTCTAAACAGACCAGAGTTCTTGAACACACGCGCGTCATGAACCTTGCCCGGCCACCCGACGTTGATGTTGGTAAACCGTCCCCTATGGTCCACGAGTGCTTGCAGCACCATGGAAAAGTAGCCCTTGCGGTTTATATACTGGCTGGCCTGGTGGGCCGGTCCCAGGATAGGAATGTGAGTCCCATCTATAGCCCCACCGCAGTTTGGGAATCCCATTGCGGCGAAGCCATCTTTGACAACCTGTATGTTTCCCAGGGTCACCACCTTCGAGAGCAGGAGATCAACGATTGCGTTGGCTACTTGCATCACAGCAAGCCCCACGGTAGATTTGCCCACACCAAAGTGGTTCGCTACTGAGCGGTAGCTGTCTGGCGTTGCAAGTTTCCAGAGGGCTATGGCCACTCGCTTCTGCACAGTCAGGGCTGCTCGCATCCGGGTGTCCTTGCGCGTCAGAGCAGGGGCCAGCAAGTCACACAGTTCAACGAAAGTGCCCTTACGCATCCTGAAGTTTCGCAGCCACTGTGATTCATCCCAGACCTGCAGCACTATGCGGTCCCACCAGTCCGTGCTTGTTTCCCGGGCCCAGAATCAACATCCCATAGCATGAACATGACCCATTGCCACCATGATCTCCACGGCGCGGCGTACCGTGCTTTCTGAGAGGTCTGTGCCACTCTGAGACTTCATGTCCTCACCACGCTGCCGTTGCCTTCTCGACCGAGTTCTCAACATCTCACTGTGGAAGAGGTGTTCGATAAGGTGCGAGGAGTTGACAATGGCCATAACTGCAGCGATGATCACAGCGGGCTCCATGGTCGCAGTGGAGTGCTGTGGCGTCCGCGCTGTCACTTATAACAGGAAAAGTGCGCGAACTGATTTCCCGCCGGCGGGTGTGATGGTTGAATGATGACAGTTACCCAAAACCACCCTCAACACAGTTTCCCCCCCCCCCAGCATTCCGATGGGCGGCGGGGAGTGCGGGAACTGTGGGATAGCTTCCCACAGTGCACCGCTTCAAAAGTCGACGCTTCGCCCGTTACTGTGGACTCACACAGTCGAATTACTGTATTTATTGTGGATACACAACTTCGACTACATTAGGTCAATTCCAGAAATTCGAATTAAGATGAATCGAAATAGTCTTGTAGTGTAGACGTACCCTTAGAGGGGACATGATAACAGTTTTTAAGTACTGTATATAAAAGGTTGTTACAAGGAGGAGGGAGTAAAATTATTCTTCTTAACTTCTAAGGATAGGACAAGAAGCAATGGGCTTAAACTGCAGAAAGGGAGGTTTAGGTTGGATATTAGGAAAATCTTCCCATCAGAGTGGTTAAGCACTGGAATAAATTGCCTAGGGAGGTTGTAGAATCTACATCATTGGGGATTTTTAAGAGGTTAGACAAACACCTGTCAGGAATGTTCTAGATAATACTTAGTCCTGCCATGAGTGCAAGGGACTAGACTCTTGAGGTCCCTCCCAGTCCTATGATTCTGTGATACTGTGCTTCATGTTCTTCTGTTCAAGTGTTCTTATGAACTGAAAACAAATTTTTTTATAGCTGTACTCTTTGAAATGTCTCTAAATGTCCATTCCACTAACTGAGTTCAAGATAAGTTTACATCGAACCAGACACAGTCTTTAAGAGCTATAATACTAGTGGGTGTGCATGATCTACTTTTAATGAGACTCACCAGCTAAAGCAAATGTTTGTCTATATAGAGACAGGCTGTCTCCAATTAGTAAGTAAATTATTGTGTTAGTTTCTAATTCTTGAACATATGTTAATGGCCTGGGAATGCAGCAGCTTGCAGCCAGTAAAAAAATAAATAATCTAGCAATAAGCCAAAGTATTCATGTTTGCCTGTTCTTAGTTCTACCAACTACCAGCAGTTCTTACTATCTACCAACCTACTCCCTGAAGAAAATCTTTAAGTTTAGCGGTGTCTGATAATGAGCCGTTGGTGTTTGATCTGCAAGGTGGTCTGATAGAGCAGAGAACTTCTGGGGGTGTGCTAAAAGAGTTCATCATACATTCTCTTTTGATTCTGTGGGTATTTTGCCATGGTTATAGGAATAACTAATTAAATAACTCAGTTTACTTTCAATATATATATATTAAGTATTATATAAGTACATTTAGCTATCAGTCTGGGGGCACTGTTTTGTGACATGAATCAGACATATCCTTGACTCTTTGATTGGCAAGTTCGTCCTGTGTAACATGGACTCTGCAATCTGTTGCAATGACTCACCAAAAAATACAGTTGCAGTCAGTAAGCTCCTTTCGGCAGGGATAATGTTTGCAACAAGAAAGCAAAATAAGATAATATAAACAAACAGAAAACTTCCCAGCTTGGGATCCTGCCCAGCCCTAAGACCTCTGAGCATGCATCCCGACCTTCCCAAAGACATTCTCTTCTCTCTGTGTCAAGTGATTTGCTTGCTTACTGGACACCTATAGTAAGGCATGCCACGTTCTATTTATTTTATTAGTCACGGTCTGACAGTGTCATATTCTGGGGGCCCTGTGTCTCTGATATGGGGAGGGTCTAGACTATTTTAACATGCTCCAGTGAAATTCCTGTCAGAAATGTTTATATTTGCAGATAACAGGTAAAATTTTCAAAGTCCCATTTTCAAATTGATCTAGGCACTTAAGAGCCTAAACCAAACTGGAAGTCAATCTGACTAAGGCTCCCAAGTGCCCAAGTCACTTCTGAAAATTGGACTTAGGCTCCTATGTCATTTAGGGCTAAATTTTTAAAGGTATTTCATGGGAGTTAGGCACCTTAATACCTTTAAAAATCTGGCCTTAAGTGACTTAGGAGCCTAGGTCCCATTTTTCAAAAGTGACTTGGTTAGGAGCCTGAGTCCCACTGACTCCCAAGGGGAGTTAGAGTCCTAAATACCTTTAAAAATCTGGCCCTTAGGCAAGTTTCCAAATGTTACAAAACATCTCTTCCCCATTTTTGTGGTTGCACAGCAAATAAAGCAACTTAATATCTAATTGCAACAGATAGTTACTTGTTGAAAAGGAGACACAATGTGGAGGAGGGAGAAATAATGAAAGTGTTTCCTGTCAGCTCTTTGGGACTTCTAATAATTCTGAGACTCCCTGAAAGCTCAGTTAGCTTATATGATTAATGTGGTTTATGAATGAAATGCAGTGGATCATGTGCTATAGCAGGTGTCAACATTGGTTTTATTTTTGAACAAAGGATGAGCGTAAAGCAAAGCTGGAGTTAATTGTACAGCATACCTCATTGATAAAAGACACTTAGATTAGTCCACTTCCAATAGATGTATTTAGAAAACTAAATCTTTAAATATATATATATATATATGCTCAGGGTTTAGCTGATCGCCATATTTGGGGTTGGGAAGGAATTTACCTCCAGGGCAGATTGGCAGAGGCCCTGAGGGGTTTTCACCTTCCTCTGCAGCATAGGGCACGGGTCACTTGCTAGAGGATTCTCTGCACCTTGAAGTCTTTAAACCACAAGTTGAGGACTTCAATAGCTCAGACATAGGTCAGGGGTTTGTTACAGGAGTGGGTGGATGAGATTCTGTGGCCTGCGTTGTGCAAGTCAGACTAGAAGATCATAATGGTCCCTTCTGACCTTAAAGTCTATGAGTCTATATATATATCTTTAGAAGCATTCTAGCTGCTTTTATTTGACGCAAGGCAAATATAGCCTTGTTTTGGCAATAAGGATTGGCTATGTACCCTGCAAACACTAAGAAAACAAAGAAGAAATCAAAGGAATAAAGCAGCAGAAACACACAGGAAACTGGTTGGTTTTATTCAACCCATAATATTTCCGAGTAATGTAGGATTTACCATACCAGATCAGCTCAAGTCCAGCAGCCTACCGTTACCAGGTACCACCAGCTGATGCTTCAGAGGAAAATAAAATTTATTTATAATGCACCTAACCAATTATGCGTTGCTGTGTCTGGGAAGATGATGGCCAATTCTTCCACACTTCTGAGATGATCTGCTTAAGTCTGAAGCATGAGATTTGATTTTCCTTTTCCTTTTCTTAGCCTGTGCACATATAAATGGTATCAGAGATAGTATCAGCACTCAGAAACCAAAATGACGATAGACACAATATAAAAACCTAAGAAAGGGAGATAGATGGGCACCTGTCTAGATAGCTACCTCAACTGCCGAAAAACAAATGTGGATGTGTCAGGAGTGTTGATTCAGGCCCATCTCTAGTTATTAGTAGATTTAAAATGTTACCCCACTGATCTGTGTTCCAGTAAATACTAAAATAACCTGCACTGGAGCTGAAAAATTATACATGCTAGAATATGCTGCTGTGGCATGTATTTTTAATCTCACACATGGCTGGTCACCCTACTTTTGATGAAAGAACTGTGGGCCACCCAGCAAATTTCTGGTCCCTAATGTGAATCTGGCCTTGTGTCCTCTTCTCATATGTGGCTTCATTCAGGAACTCCAGTGGATATTGTGCCCCAGAATGTAGTGTAGAGTGCCATTGGGGAAATCAGCAGAACAGCACAAGCTTGGGAAAGCAAATCTGGCCCAGACCCACCAGAAAGCGACTGAAAAGTGGTGGCTTGGTTGGTTTTGCTGATTTGCTTCTTACAACAAAAGTTAGCTTGGTGAAATAATGTGTCACAGAGGTTAAAACCCCTCCATTTCCCCTCGTCCGGCTTGCAGTTCTGCTGTGACGTATAATGTTCTCTGTGAATTTTTTCACATCAGTGGAAGATGCTCAGATTTTCCAATATCTGGATTATCAGTGGAAATTTCAATGCAACTGCCTGTGGTGCACTTGGGCACATTACATGAGAGGGGGTGGGTGGGGTTTCTTCACATGCTACCGTTCACGTTCACACAGTGTTTCTTCACGCTCCTGATATTGGCTGAGCCTAACTCTTGTGTTCAGGAGGGATAGCAAATAATAGTGATGATACTGTAATAATTGTTTCTGCTCCTGAACTAACTGGGTTGTGGGTGGTTGTGGTTTCGGGGAGACTCAGGGAGAATGTGAAAGTGAAAGCAGAAGTGTTTTTAGGGGTGTTGCCAGAAGCCAAAAGTAGGGGAGACCAGCACTGCAGTGTAAGGGCTCTATCTGTATTAAAGAACTATTCAATTTTAAGACAATGTTGTCTAGCCTCATTTATTAGGATACATCTGACATCAATATTTAGGGGATGAAGAACACTATGAAGTAGCTATGGTGCAGAGCCAGTTTATTCTGTGTACTTTCAGAGTATGAACATTGGGCAAACATTATAACACTTATAGGTTGGCCAAGTCACAACCTTTCAGTTCCTCAGTTTCACCCCCTAGAAAATCGGTATAATGCATAATCCCCTCACAGGGAGTGCTGTGACCCTAGAATAATGAATGTCTCTCAAAAATCCTAGCTCCATATAAGTTTGAGACATTGTGATGTGGGGGAAGTATTCCCTTCTGCTACTCATGGCTAAGGGTATACATGGAGTTCAGTCTCTAGCCTATCAGTCTGGCACCTTTCACCAACACCAACTTCACTGTAACCCATAGATCATTTTCTTCAATGTGTGATTATTACAGATGGATGTGAACCAGAACATTTCCCCCACTTTCCATCCTCTGCTGTACCATTTAGGGAAAGTGCCAATGTGATTCTGAGTCCAAATTTTGCCATTTAACACAATTTTGTAATTAAATGTAAAATGCTTTCATACAATATTATTACGCTAACCTAAATAGCCAAAAGCAGGGACATTTCATGCCATTTCTTAATCCTCATCCATGTATTATATTTGATTTATTATTTTAATAGACTTTTTAAAATACCAGTGCATATTTCTTTTTTAAAAAAAGTTAAAAGGCTATTGGAGACATGAATTTGATGTAGACTCAAGAAAATTTTCTTTCGTTACAACAGGCATCAACGGTATGCTCATGTCAGACACAGGTTGCACTCTTACGTCTGGCTTCTCTTTGTTAATTCATATATTGCATTACTACAGATATCCCTGCCTCGCTATTTAGTGAGGCTTGTGATGGCCTCTAGTGATAATTATGTGCACAGAAAATTTCCCTATTAGTTCCTCGCTCATGACTATAGCTGGAAGACAAACTAATCTAACTGATGGCCCATGAATAAGGAATTGTATGTATGCTGCGGGATAGGGGTGGGACTTTGAATTCCCATACAGCGTAGCTGGGAAAGAGCCAGCTGGCAGAGATTTCATATAACTGACATAAGGGGAAGAAAAATAAGAATAACTCTAATAGATGGAGGAAGAACTTCATGGGCTCCTCAGCACACTGTGAAAGATGCTGGTTAAGTCTTTAATCCATTTTTCATTATTGTGTTGCTCTTTTGTGATTAATAGTCATGACAAATAGTCATTATCATGTTTTTAAGCATCTCTCAAAGACTCCAGATGTTGTGATTCATAAAGGACACAATGACCAGTTTCAGCCCCGAACAGTTGTAAAATATCTGAAAATGGGCTTTCCTAATGAAGATGCAAACAGATCCTTAGCTGCAGTGCAACAGTGCTAGTGACACAATGATAGTGTAATACCATTGAATTACCAGAGCAGTGCTTTCAGGCTCTGTAAAACAATAAGAAGGTCTTCCTGCCTGGAACCTGGTCTTCAGCTAAAACTTGGGTTGACCTAGCTACATCGCTCAGGGCTGTGAAAAATGTCTAACCTTTATAGTTAGAATGTTTTTCCTAATAGCTAACC
Organism: Mauremys reevesii; assembly: GCF_016161935.1. Lineage (NCBI taxonomy): Eukaryota > Metazoa > Chordata > Testudines > Geoemydidae > Mauremys > Mauremys reevesii. The sequence goes on from NC_052623.1 coordinate 247,786,889, forward strand.
TAAATCTCTCTTGTGGCAGATTAAGCCCAATTTTTCTTGCCCTACCTTCAGTGGACACGGAGAACAATTGATCACCATTTTCTTTATAATAACCCTTAAGATTCCCCTAACTTCTTTTCTCAAGACTAAACATGTCCAGGTTTTCTAACCTTTCCTCATAGGTCAGGTTTTCTAATTCTTGTATCATTTTTGTTGCTCTTCTTTGAACTTTTTCCAATTTGTCCACATCTTTCCTGAAGCATGGTACCCAGAACTGGACACTGTACTCCAATTGAGGCCTCACCAGTGCCAAGTAGAGCAGGAGAATTACCTTCTATATCTTACATACAACACTACTGTTCACACACCCCAGAATGATATTAGCATTTTTTGCAACTGCATCACATTGATGACTCTCATTCAGTTTATGATCCGCTATAAGGAGCTGAAACCTGGAGGACAACCAAAACAACCACCAGGAAGATCCAGACCTTCATTAATAGCTTCCTCAGAAGGATTCTCCAGATCCGCTGGCCAGACACCATCAGTAACATCCACCTCTTGGAGAGGACCCGTCAACTCCCAGCAGAGGAAGAAATTAGAAGGAGAAGGTGGAGCTGGATAGGACATACACTACACAAGCAGCCAACCAACATCACCAGACAGGCACTGCGGTGGAACCCCCAAGGCAAGTGGAAAAGAGGCCATCCAAGAAATACCTGGCGATGCGACCTTCAGGCTGATAGCAAAAAAATGGGCTATACCTGGAACCAGCTAGAGCGAATGGCCCAGGATAGAGGACTCTGGAAATCTGTGGTTGGCAGCCCATACCCCGATTGGGGTGACGGGCATGAGTGAGTGAGTGATAACCCCCAGATGCTTTTCAACAGTACTACCACCTACCCTGTTATTCCCCAGTTTGTAGCTGTGCATTTGATTTTTGCTTTCTATGTGAAGTACTTTGCACTTATCTTTATTGAATTTCAGCTTGAGGATTTCAGACCAATTCTCCAATTTTTCAAGGTAATTTTGAATTCTAAACCTGTCCTCCAAAGTGCTAGTAACCCCTTCTAGCTTTGTGTCATCTTTGTATTTCATAAACATACTCCCCACTCCATCATCCAAGTCATTAATGAAAATATTGAATAGTACCAGCCCCAGGACAGACCTCTGCAGGACTCCACTTGATATGCACTTCCAGTCTGACAGCAAATTATTTGTAAATACTCTTTGAGTTCGACCCATCTTACAGTAATTTCATTTAGACCATACTTCACTAGTTTGCTTAGGAGAATGTTATATAGAACTAGGTCAAAAGCCTTGCTAAAATCATGATATATCATGTCTGCTTCCCCTCTATCCACCAGGCCAGTAACCCTGTCAAAGAAGGAAAGTAGGTTGGCTTAACATTTGTTCCTGGCAAATCCATGCTGGCCATTCCTTATAATCCTACTATCCTCTAGATGCTTACAAACTGATTGTTTAATAATTTGTTCCAGTGTCTTTCCAGGTATCAAAATTAGGCTGTCAGGTCTATAATTTCCCAGGTCTGCTTTGTTCCCCTTTTTAAAGATAGTCCTCTGTTTTCCCTTCTCCAGTCCTCTGGGACCTCACCCGTCATTCTCAAAGATAATTGCTAGTGATTCCGAGATTGCTTCCGCTAGTTTCTTAAGTACCCAAGGATTAATTTCATCCAACTATGTTGACTTGAATATATCTTGCAAGTTAAATATTTTTAACCCGTTCTTTCCCCATTTTGGCTTGCATACCTTTCCCCTTGTTGTTAACAGTGTGTTGAGTATCTTAAACCCACTAATCTTTTTAGTGAAGGCTGAAGCAAAATAGGCTTTAAACACCTCAGCCTTCTTGGGCTAGGACTACACTGGGCGGGGAGGGCATACCTTAGCTGAAGTTGGCGTACCTTAGATTGATTTACCTGGCCGTGAGGATGGCGGTGAGTTGACCGCTGCCACTCCCCCATTGACTCCGCTTCCGCCTCTCACCGCGGTGGAGTTCTGGAGTCGACGGCAGAGTGATCGGGGATCGATTTTATTGTGTCTACACTAGACGCGATAAATTGATAAATTGATCTCCGATAGATTGATAGATCGGCGGGTAGTGCTAAGTAGAGGGCCTACTTTTTCCTTCATCTGTCTCTTGCTCCTGATGTATTTAAAGTACTTCTTCTTATTACATTTTATGTCCCTGGATAGGTGTAACTCATTTTGTGCCTTAGCTTTTCTGATTTTGTCCCTACATGCTGATGCTATTCTTTTGCACTCCTCCTTAGCAATTCATCCATGTTTTCACTTGAATTCCCTTTTGATTTTAATGTAATTAAAGAGCTCCTGGTGGAACCATATTGGCCTATCTTCCCTTTGCATTGGGAGAGTTTGCTGTTGTGCCTTCAATATTGTCTCCTTAAGAAACTGCCAGCTCTTCTCAACTCCTTTTTCCCTTAGATTTTGTTCCCACGGTACCTCACCTACTAGTTCTCCAAGTTTATTGAAGTCTGCGTTTCTGAAGTCCATTGTCCTTTGCTGCTCTTAGTCCTTCCTTTCCTCAGAATCATGTCATCTGTCATTTCATGATCATTTCCATCCAAATTTTCTTTCACCTTCATATTCACTACCAATTTCTCTCTGTGGGTCAGAACCAAGTGCAAAATGGCTGTCCTCCTGGTTACTTCCTCCACTTTCTGAAACAAAAAGTTGCTCCCAGCACATTCCAAGAATTTATTGGGCATTTTTTGTTTTGCCTTATTATTTTTCCAACAGATGTCTGAGTAGTTACTACCCATTACTACCTAGTCTTATGGTTTAGATAGTTCTTTTATTTGTTCCAGAAATGCCTCATCCACTTCCTCTTCTTCATTTGCTGGTGTATTATAGAACCCTATCATGATAACACGCTTATTTTTATCCCTTTTATCTGTGCCTGGAGACTTGTAATTGGTCTCTCACCTCCCTGTGGTCCTCAGAACAAGTGTCTATATTCTTGATATATGTATGGGTATGTATATATTCTTGATGTATGTATGGGTATGTATACTTGCAAATACAAAGGTAGGAATGTCTTGTTCTAGTCTATTTAACTCAAAGTATTTCAGAAATTAAATTCCGTTTTCATTAATTGTTCTTCTTTATCACTTTTGTGATGCATATCTCACTTTTCTTCCCTTCTATATGTCATTGTGGGCCATGATGTTTATTTTGAATCAGGCAAATGATTAAATCTGCCAGAAAACTGAAAAACAATTTTTTCTGTTGAGTTTGTGTGTAATTCTATCCGGGAGTAAGGAAGGTTTTGCTAGCTACTCCAAAGTCACCAACATAAGCTTCAATCTGAATAGTGAAGAATAGTAAGAGTTGTGGTTATTTCCTCAATGCCCAGAGGCTACAACCACAATTGGGGTTTCACTGTGCTGAATTCCGTACAAGCCTACAGTTCAGACAAAAAGTTGAACATTACCCTTATCTTTGGCTGCTTGTACTATGAGCACAAATGAGTCATATCTATGTACTGTGGTAGCCAACATAATCTATTTTCTCTTCTGTATGAATTTTATTGAAAATTTGTCATAAACAGATATTACAGGAAGATAATATTACAAGTTCTGACTGGCTTCCATGCTTGGGGTGTGTGGGTGCAATCCTTTCCTTTTTGCAGGTTTCTTTTACATTGTAAATTATACAGCAAGGGCAAAATTCAGCATTAGCCTAAACAGACACAAGACCATTGTCTGCAATAGAGCTGTGCTCAATTACACCAGCAGTGAACTTGATCCCAGGTCTAAACTGAAAACAGTTTGATAGGAAGCAAGGAAATCTATGGAATTGAGATGAACTGTAGTTGCTCCAATACCACATTTTCAATTTTTACCCGCTCCCCCCCATGGGGGCTAGATCATTGATTGTAAGAACTTTTCTTTGTACAGTGCCTAGTGTTGTACAATGTTGTGAATGTTTGTACAGTGCCTAGCACAACAGGGCCTCAACCTGGTCAGCCTCTAGGTGCCACCGCAATATAATGTTAAATTAAAACAGATGGTAATTCTGGTAAGTTTGTTTAATCGGGGATGGTTTCTTGAAAGAGGTATGAAACTATAACTTGTAAAAGAAAGCTGGCATCCTGCCGTCTCAAAGGAAGACAATAGTGATCTTCATCAATAACAGAATCAACACTATCCTAAGTGGTTGGGAACCTTTCAATGACAATACATTCATCCTGAAGCTGGTGCAAATGCTGGGTCCAGTCTTTGGGTCAACGGAGGATCACAACTAATTTTGGTTGGAACCCCTGTGTGTAATTTTCCCAACTGAATTTCCTATCCACGGGGAGACTAGAATACGTTCTTTAAGCCTCCTTTTCCCTCCGCATCTAAAAGGGCTGCTTAAAATTGAGTGCTGTGTATTTTAGCTTTCAAAAGGTAAAGTGGGTTGACGCCAACCCATCTAGCACTAGATGACTTTTTGCCTTTAAAAGGCAATAGATTTCATAGAGCTTTAACTAAAATAACTGATGGGGAATGTGATTTCTTTGGAAGGAATCAACGTGTATACTTCACTGTGCTATGGTACAAAGGAAACTGTTAATACAGATAGGATTTTAAATCTGAAGATCCAATAGAATGAAGGGGTGGCAGCAGCAGTCATATCTCTGAGCACCAGACCTGAATTGCTATTGTCTATTCACAGCCAGAATCTTGAGGTTCAAAAATCTATCCAAATGATAATTCCTTAGAAAGAGACTTTATGGTCTAGATGAAATCTGACTTGCCATATAAACCTTATGTTAAAAAAAAATCAAGCTGACATTTTAACAAGGGTGATGGAAATACTTTTGTATCTATCCAATTATTTCATCATTTCCATCAAGCGTAGAGGAATGAAAATATTTAAACTTAACCTTCAACTTGTCTTGTGTGGTTCAGTGATACTGACGTAGTTTAAAGCAGAAGAGTTATATTTTAATTGTGTGTTCAGAAGGACAAAATCTAGTGTGAACAGAAATGTATTTAAATTTTAAAAGGGACTGAGGTTTTTAAAGGTGTGAGGGATGAGGAAGGGAAAGAAATGTAAACATCCCCCTGGAGATTTGAGGATCAAACTGCAATAGCACCATGCTAGTGCATAAGAATTCTGAACAAATATTAACAATGAGGATTCCAGTGGCACCTTAAAGACTAACAGATTTATTTGGGCATAAGCTGACATCCTGTAGTAGTGCCTTTATCATCCTTTCAGGTATTCAATAGAGTTCCCAATCAAGGTCCCTTCCAGTCCTAGAATCTATGAATCTATGAACATGGAAGGTGTATATATACACACTGCTGCTATGGCAAAGTTTGGGTGGCTTCTGAAACAGAAGCCACTAGAGGGCTCCCAAACTTTTTGAAGACATACTGCTTCATTCCTATACTTTACCGTATAGTTGAGTAAAATCCCATCAGCCATTTTAACTTTCCTTATGGTCTATAAAATATGCTTTTTATTTTTGTTTCTTTTTATATTAAAAAAATTATAATGGCACTTTATGACCAAAATGGCTGAAGTTTGAAATTTGACATACAAATATTCCTAAGTGAGGACTAGTACCAAAAAACCTGTTTTGATTTACCAATGTGTACAATGGTAGGAGTTACTAGGACTCTACACAGGAAAACAGGACACATCTGCTGTCGTCCCAATGTCAGGGGATAGAACATTACATAAAGATGCAGCTATTTCTACCGAATCATTCTAGCAGATGAGTCCTATCAGCTCCAACCCAGGATATCAGGAGGTACTGGAGTGTCGCTGTAGGCAAGGGGGAAACAGAGGCAGGGACAGAAAGATGCCCTGCAAAGACAACTCTGAAAACAACCAGGAGAAAAGCTTGGACTGGGGGTGCTATTTAGTTAGCAACAAAGTTAAACCCTAAACAGGAGTTCAGTTTGGATGATACCTCATGTGTAGTTTAAAGAAGCACCTGCTCAGAAAAGGTTAGCTCATTTGAAAATTATATATGGAGTATGCTGTCTAAAATTATAATTCTATATAAGTGAACAGCTAGGTAAGCACACACTTTCTGACATTGTATTGCACTTTAAGGGCTCAGACCCCAAGACTAAAGAAGCAATTTTATTCAAGATTGTTTTGCAGAGCTAGATGTCAGAGCACTTTAAGAAAATCTGTTCAATAAATGTAAAGTCATAACTTTAAAATTATCAAGTCCCATGCCAACATTAACTCTCACACACTTATAAGCATGACTACTGCTACATGCACAGGTATGGAAATGCACATTAGTGACTAGCTCTTTTTCAGGTTTGCAGGAATAGCCAGGGCCACCCAGAGGGGGGGGGGGCAAGAGGGGCAATTTGCCCCAGGCCCCGAGCCCCACAGGGGCCCCCACCAGAGTTTTTCGGGGCCCCTGGAGCGGGGTCCCTCACTCGCTCCGGGGGGGGGGCGGAAAACTCTTGCGGGGCCGGGCGCAGGAGCTTCTCCGCTCCCGGTCTTCGCCAGCGGGGGGTCCTTCCGCCCCGGAGCGGAAGGACCCCCCGCTGGCGAATTACCGCTGAAGACAGAGCGGGACCCGCCGCCGAGTTCAGCTCGGTCTTCGGTGGTAATTCGGCGGTGGGGGCCCTTCCCTTCCGGGACCCGCCGCCGAAGTGCCCCGAAGACCCGCAGCGAGGGCCCCCCTCCGCCGAATTACCGCCCAAGACCGGGCTGCACTTCGGCAGCAGGTCCGGCTTCGGCGGTAATTCAGTGGCGGGGGGGGGGCCCCGCCGCGGGTCTTCAGGGCACTTCGGCAGCGGGTCCCGGAACGGAAGGGCCCCCCGCCGCCGAAGACCCCGGGCCCCCGGAATCCTCTGGGCGGCCCTGGGAATAGCATTCAAGAAACCTTCTCTATTCCTCCTGTCACTGGGCAGAGGTTAGTCAAACACTCAAAACTTGCACTATATGGTTTGACTGTGCAAAACAATAAGGACCGTATGCAAAGTGCTGCATTGAACTTGGAAGCTGATGGCACTCCGCATCTTGGATGAGGCACTCAGCACCTGGCAGAAATGGACAAGACTGGTGACAGTGGCAATCGTTTCCTTAAAGGTGAACTCCATTGTCTTCAGTAGAGTTACTCCAGATTTACAACAGTGTTAGTGGGTTATAATGCAGCCCATAATGTGCATACATGTATATGTTTTATACAGAGGCTATCGAACACACTTATTATAATGACAGTTGATAAAGAGGGTATGTATTTATATTACCATCAACTTAACATCTAGAGGCCCCCACACAGATCAGGACTGCATAGTGCTAGGCACTGGACAAACACAGGGTAGTCCTTGCTCTGTAGAGCTTTCAGTCTAAACAGACAAAGCAACAGAGCTTTACAGATTTTCACCAAAAAATTCAGAAATGTTGAAATAACTTTCATTCCACAGATCTGGAAAAGGATTTTTTTTTTATGTTTTTGTTAATTTGAAATATTCAGGCATTTCTCCTCCTCTCCTTCCATTTCTTCCCTTTTTTGTCCTCTCTTTTTTTTTGCTTTAACTTTTTGCCACTAAAAAACAGGGGAAGAAACAGAAGAGGTGAAACCTGAAAACTATTTTGTTTTCAGGGGAGGGAGAAGAAACAGGAAATTTTGAAAAAAGATTTTCACTTTTGCAAACAGGCTATTTTTATCTGAAATTTCTTGACCCGCTCTACTAGATAGAGAAGGGATGGAAGTGTAACAGAGGCATGACGGGAGAAGTGACTCGCCCAACGTCACACAGCAGGTCAGTGTTGGAACCAGGAATAGAATCAAGGGTGAGATACTGCGCAGCACAGAAATCTCAGTCCAGGGGAAGATGGCTGGGGAGGGGGGTTAAACCACCATTGTGCCCACCCAAACCTAGGCTACTTTGTGGTCTGCAGGCCCCAGGCCTAACTTACACATCCCTGGCAGGGGGTTGGGGAGGGGGTGTCACCCAGGGCTCTCCTATGGATACCACGGGCCTCAGCATTTCCTGTAAACTCAGCAATAACACATATTTGGGCTCCACCCCAAAGTGCCCCTCCCACCCTTAACCCCAACTTGAACTGCTCTCCACAGCAGGACTTGTGAGGGACTCCTCAGAGGGAGGCCTTATGGCCGTCATCCACCAGGATAATTTTTCCCTGAACCAGAATAATCTTTTCCTGGTAGGATACAGTGATATAGGGCTTTTGAGGCCCCTTTGCACTGCATTAGCCCTCTAACTGGCATAAAGCTGCAGGAATGGAGCTAAGGGTCTCACCCTAGATCTCTTGAATTTCAGTCCAGAGACTTCTCTTTTAGATCATGCAACCTTCTAGAATCTCAATCTTGCACTTGAAACTTTCTCTTGTTCCATTTGTTTTTGTGTTTATATTCTTTAAAAATCCAGTAAGAATTTAAACTATATATATATATATAAAATCTGACTCTCTTGCCTGTTGTCGTGTCAGCTCAATCAATATTTGTTCTAAATCCAATCCTAGTACATAAATTTTCAAAGTGTGAGGAACTGAATGATCTCTGTTCTTTCTGTACCTCAATGAAAACATGAGGAAGCATACACCTAATAAGATCCATTAGAGCTTTGGGTTTTTTTTAAACAAGTGTCAGTTCTATAGTGTTCTGTGTTGCTAAGACGCAGCAGGATATCTGTAATCCACCAGTTCCCCTGGTACTTCCCAAGGATATGTGGAAGCTTTTGATTCTTCAGTAATCATTACCTGTAATGATACCTTATGTAAGTTAGCAAGAGATGTTTGGGCCAGATCCCCAGCCTGCTGCAAATGATTCACAGCATGTGAAAAATCTGGCACTTCAAAAAATCTGCCGCGGCAGCGCTTTGAAGCGCTAAGTGTAGTCAAAGCACCAGCGCTGGGAGAGAGCTCTCCCAGCACTGTCCGTACTCCACCTCCCTGTGGGGAATAACGTACAGCGCTGGGAGCCGCGCTCCCAGCGCTGGGGCTTTGACCACACTGGCGCTTTGCAGCGCCGCAATTTGCAGCGCTTGAGAGGGTGTGTTTTCACACCCTGCTGCAGTGCTGCAAATTTGCAAGTGTAGCCAAGGTGTAATATTTTGCCTCTCCTTGCCCACTGTTTACAGGAATGTTGTTTTCTTTGTTACATTCCAGGGCAAAATACCTATTGCCAATTAAGATGGTAATTACTCTGGGGGAAAATTTTTCATCTGGGTCCTACTGTTTCCAGTAAGGGACCGAGCAATAGCTCTGTTGGGCTATTTTTTCTTGAGGCTACTCAAGCAAGCTGAAAGGTTCTAATGGAGTCTTATTGGAATTTCTGTTAGCGTAGTGCCAATGGTTTTGTAATCTGGAAACGTGACCAGCGGGAACTTGACTAAGACTACTAACTTACTTCACATAGGCCAGAGTGACTTCAGATAGTAATGGCTTTTGTTCACTACTCATCTGCAAATGCATTTGAATCAATGAGCTATTGTAGTGGTGAAAAGCTCTCTATCTCATAACATTCATCTGAGCCATTTGGTGTATGTCTACACAGCAACTAGACACCCACGGCTGGCGCGCGCCAACCAATTCGGGATCACAGGGCTCAGGCAGTGTGGTTCTTTCATTGCTGTATAGACTTCCAGACTCAGGCTGGACCCCAAGCTCTGGGACCCTCCCACCTTGCAGGGTCCCAGAGCCCAGGCTCCACCCAAGCCCATAAGTCTACACAGCAGTGAAACAGCCCCGCAGCCCAAGCCCCATGAGCCCAAGTTGGCTGGCATGAGCTAGCTGCGGGTGTCTAGTTGCTGTGTAGACATACCCTTAGTCTACTTAAATCATCTGTCGTTAAAGGTAATGGAATTCAGAATGGAAAAAAGCTACAATTTCCATAGTCATCCACTGGCTAGTACTTATACCACCAATATCAATTTTCCTATATGCAGTTCATACTGGGTTATTTACCTTTATGCTGATACAGCTCCAATTCAGCAATTACACCAAACACACCAAACACTAAAGAGCATGCACCTTTGATTCATCTTCAGTTTAGTTTTTTTCTAGAGCTAAATAAGGGTTTGCAAGTTCAGGCCCAAATGAACAAGTGCCTTTCACTCAAATTTCAACCCCAAACATGAACTGAATTCCAGTCTCTTTTGAGGTTCATATACATATTTTTAAACAAATTAACGAAAACCCAGCACATTTAGTACTGACTATGTGCTTCCTTAATGGAAGCAGAAATCTCATAATACTTGTTCAAGAAAGGAAGTTTTCATGAGATTTCCAATCCCCCCCGCCTTTAAAAAAAAAAAAACAGCTCCGAGATGGTCATGCAGACAAGTACCCACATTTCTGTGTACTTATCTAAACTCAGCCTTAGCTCTGAACCTTTTGCTGTTCACTAATCATTACCTGAAAGTTGATCAGCAAATGTTGTTTAAGAGAATGCATTGTAGGGTTTTCCACACAGCATCCCTCACGAGGTATTTCCAGCAACGGTAAGGAGGTGTTAGTACAGTTATACAAGGCACTGGTGAGACCTCATCTGGAATACTGTGTGCAGTTCTGGTCTCCCATGTTTAAGAAGGATGAATTCAAACTGGAACAGGTACAGAGAAGGGCTACTAGGATGATCCGAAGAATGGAAAACCTATCTTATGAAAGGAGACTCAACGAGCTTGGCTTGTTTAGCCTAACCAAAAGAAGGCTGAGGAGAGATATGATTGCTCTTTATAAATATATCAGAGGGATAAATATTACAGAGGGAGAGGAATTATTTAAGCTTAGTAACAATGTGGACACAAGAACAAACAGATATAAACTGGACACTAGGAAGTTTAGACTCGAAATTAGATGAAGGTTTCTAACCATTAGAGGAGTGAAATTCTGGAACAGCCTTCCAAGGGGAGTAGTGGGGGCAAAAGACATATCTGGCTTTAAGACTAAGCTTGATAAGTTTATTGAGGGGATGGTGTGATGGGATAGCCTAATTTTGGCAATTAATTTGGCAATTGATCTTTGATTATCAGCAGGTAAGTATGCCCAGTGGTCTGTGATGGGATGTTAGATGGGATGGGATCTGAGTTACTACAGAGAATTCTTTCCTGGGTGCTGGCTGCTGAGTCTTGCCCACATGCTCAGGGTTTAACTGATCGCCATATTTGGGGTCAGGAAGGAATTTTCCTCCAGGGCAGATTGGCAGAGGCCCTGGAGGTTTTTCGCCTTCCTCTGCAGCGTGGGGCACGGGTCACTTGCTGGAGGATTCTCTGCAGCTTGAGGTCTTCAAACCACAATTTGAGGAGTTCAATAACTCAGACATAGGTTAGGGGTTTTTTACAGGAGTGGGTGAGTGAGATTCTGTGGCCTGCATTGTGCAGGAGGTCAGACTAGATGATCATAATGGTCCCTTCTGACCTTAAATTCTATGAGTCTATGTCCTTACTATTTGAGGCAGTCAGGAATTTAGATTCCAATCTAAAATTTCCATTTCTAAAGTCCTTCCCCTAGTCTTAACACTAGCTGGCTCCTGATCCACTATGGCATCCCAATACACACCATACAGAGCAGTCACAAATTCCCCTGAATCCTATTACAGAATAGAACCAGGCTCAGAGGCTAGGGAGGGTATCAGAAAAACGGCTGTCGTTTTACAATGGAAATTTTATATATCCTCAGAGACAGATAAAATAGGTTTCTTTTACAGCTGTTGTCATGAATTACCTACCGCTTGTAGTGCCTTACTGAAACAAGTGAAGTAAGAAAAAGGCATGGGGTGAAATCCTGTCCCCATTGGAGCAAACAGCAAAAATACTCAATTTCAGTGGAGCCAGGATTTCACTCACTTGAACATTTGTTTTTTATTGATCTTAGCCATCCGAACACAAATGTGGTTTTTTAAAATCCCAGCCTATGTGACTTGCCCAGGGGCACACAACAAGCAAGTGGCAAAGCTGGGAATAGATCTTGGTCTCCTGACTCTCACTCCTATGCCTATCTGCTCAAAGCACTCTGAGTAGAACACCAGATGATTCTATATTTTAAATATCTAATTTGTACTGTCATCACACAATGATGTGCCGAGACAGACTTGATTTATAACGTACTAAGGAAATACCGTGCCTATTAGCATTGCAAAGGCTCTGTTACTACTGTGGTGGCAGATTGCTGTAATGTAACATTCCAAGAACAGAAAAGAATACAGTAAAACATTCTCTCTCCATTTTAAACTATGGCATCTGCTTCTAACCCTTCTCCTTACCCCTCCCCCCAATCTCTGAAGTAGCTTTCCCCACCTTGAATATTTGTAATAGAACCTGTAGGTGGTTCCAAGTTTGTGGAGTTCAGTGCTTCAGACTTAATTGCATATGATTTGAGAAGTATTTTTCTATTTTAGTCAAGATGCAGTGGGATGCAATCTGTTACTGACTAAATCAGCTACTGCACCGGTGACAATCAGATGGAGACCACTATCAGGAGAGGGATGAATTAAGATTTAGGACCAAATTCAGAAGTGATGTAAATATTGGCATAAGTGACATATAGAGGCTTAATTTAAAAGGATGAGATGGGATTGTCTAAAAAGAAAAGCAACTGACAGAAGGCTGCAAGAATAAAATTTAGGAAAGGGAGGAACCTGCTGTATCATATTCTTTTCTTAGAATCTCCAGATAGATGCTTTTACTGCTGCACTGTTCGCTCTTGTTCTCTTGGGCTGGGTCCGCACAAGAAATGTACCTGTTATTGACAATCAGAGTTGACAACTTGTGACGCTGAACCATACTGAAAATGGTTTAATGGCAAATGTCAACAGGACTAAGCTGGGTCTGGACAACAGGGTGTTCAAAACACTGTTTATGTCTCTACGACACTAGGGCATCTGCCAGCAAATTTAAGTTTAATTAACAAGGCCTTCATGTAGGAGTCACAGGTAGAGTGGGGGATAGGATACAACCTCCATTCTCAAAAGGAAAAAAGAACCTCCTTCATACACCATGTACACTATATATGCTGTTATGTCCAAATACATAGCTCCTTTCTACCTGATAGATAAGCAAAAGTATACCAGGGCACTAGCAAATATTTATTTTGGATTCCTCCACTCCCCTATCTGTCAGCAGTTAAGCTGTTTTTGCCTTTGGGTCTGAGTTTTTTGGTGTTCCTAGACTGTTCTGTGTTGGCTCATCCAGGAAACGGACATGCCACAGATCCTGATTTAGGTAAAACAAGGTATATGTTTATTCAGATATAACACAGAGGAGACGGAGGAGGAGAAGAGTCCCTGCCTGGGTCATGACTGCCAGAAGGCACTGCTTGCAAAATTGCAGAGCAAGAGAGAGGCCCATGGAAAAGCCACAGAGAAGTCAGTTTCTAAAAGAGACAGACACCTTAAATATACTGCCACTAAACCTTCCCTCCTAGTATTATGGCAAAGTGAGGAATTATACTAACCAAACCAAACATCTGGAACCCTGTTTTTGTGGGTCTGCCCCTCTCCAACCTAAAGTCCCTGCTTTGTTTAACACGGAAATACTTTTTTTCTATTATGTTCTTTGAAATGGAAGACAAGGATGCCCTCTTCAGACTAACAGACAGTATTTCCTCCAATGAAACGTCTTGATTCTACATTGATTAAATCAAACAAAACGTATCTATTTTAAGTATAGCAGAGAAAACTACATACAGAAAAGTTAAATGTGAAACATTAAGTCCAGAAGTTTCAGAAGGACTCTGTCCACACCCACACTTGGGGCCAGATTTTCAGAAGAGCTCAGCTGCCATTTAATTGATGCACTTGGCTTGGTTTTGGTGGAGCAAGTGTGATGAGAAATGCCAGTTGGTTACTCCAAGGCAAACCTGGGTAAATCTTACTTTCAGGGCTTCACAGCCTGAGGTTATGATGGCAATATCTTGCTTTCATATGTTGCCTTCCACAGCACAAGATTCCAAAGTACTTTACCAACTGCATACCATTAAAATTAAGCCACCTCTGGCAGGTAAGCAATCAACTGGCACACATAGCAGCAAGGAGGAAGGGGGAAATTTTTTTGGCTGTCACTGGCTCATGCCTGTTATGGATAATTGCCAGGGATTTTGAGGATCTGATTCTGTTTTCATTAAGTGAATGATCACTTTGATATTGACTACAATGGGAGTCGGATCCAGGTCCATTTATGCCCATGTAGACCAGATAGAACCATGACTTTCAAAGGCCTAATCTGAAAGACCCTTACTCAATATACTGTGAGTAATTAAACTGACCTATATTAGAAGGAGGAAGAGCAGCATTAACTTTGCTAGGAACAGGGAGGTTAGCTGACCATTGCAGCCATTTAAAGCTCCCATTAAGGTGCCTGTGACAAAGTGACATTCTGCTCCTGTCTTCTGCTCTGTCTACACAGATTGAGACCTTCAGTCATTAAACACTGCAGTGCAGTTTGTTTACATTTGCTCTTCTCACCATCTTGCTGATCCACACACCATGTTATTTACAGTTCTAGTTTCTCCTCAGTTCTCTGAGGAGGGGGGAGAAAAGAGCTCTCTACCTGGAGATCATTCTGACTCTCCTAGCCTGCCTCTCTACCCCCACACTTCTTTCCTGTACCTTCTTATGCCTCCTATGTTAATGGGCCAATTTGCTTGTTAGTCCTTCCCCAGCCCATTCTAATCCACTGATTAGGCCCCATCAGGTCCATTGTGGGGGGAATTAATGGGTGTTTAAATAACAAGTGTGCTGGCTCAGGTATTGGTTCCCAGCACTCTGTAACAGGGTCCCTGCAAAGGGTCTGATCCTGCATCTTTTGCATAACCAAAACTCCCATGGATTTCAGTTATATACTGCAGACTTCCATGGAAATTACAGGTGCTGAGCACGTCTTAGACTTAGGGGGACCCTATTTGTGGATTAATGTGGTGCGGAGGATAGAGTACTCAGGAGATCTGGACTGTATGCCCAGCTCTGCCACTAGCCTGCTGGTTGACCTTGGGCAAGTCACTTTACCTCCCTGTGCCTCAGTTTCCTCATGCTTAAAATAGTGATAATGATACTGACCTCCTTTGTAGAACGCTATGAGAGCTATGTGTTATCATCTTCCAATCAGGAATGGGCATAAACTGCCAAATCTGGAGGTGGATTTAAAATACGCCAATATTCTGAGCTATTTGGATATGAGGTTTTAGTTTGGGCTCTTCCTAGCTTCTGTTGTAAGCATTGTTTATTTACCAACTAAAGTCAATCAGAGCTGTGAGTGCTCAGCACCTAGCAGGGCCAGATTAATTACACACACTGCTGGCGGGCTAGAGGGAATTTTGGAGGACCACATCTTTGCAATAATTGTGACACATGGTCAGAAAAGGTCAAGCAGCTCTCAGGCTAATCGACCCAGGTTTGACTTTTAGAGACGTTAGAAAAGTACGTAAATGGTAATTAGGGCCATTCCATGTTAGATTGGCTAGAACTTTGAAATGCAAACCAGTATTGTTGGAAAATTAGAGGTGATACTAATTGTATGTGTTTATATCTTGTTAGATGTTAGCCATGTAAACAGACAGTTCCTGTCTATTACTATAGCTGTTGATTCAGAGATCAAAAAGAAATATTAACATTTCTTGGGTGAAATAATGTCATTGTCTATATGTCTCTTTTAAAGTTTGTGGTGAACTGACTGGTGATGTTTAGGAAATAGAAGATTACTTCAAAGCCTATTGTTCACCCAGGACTGCATGTCAAGAGGCTGCTAGAAAACTGTATATAGTAACTCCTCACTTAATGTCCTAGTTATGTTATTAAAAATGGAACTTTAAGTGAAACGATGCTATGCAAATCCAATTTCCCCATAAAGAATTAATGTAAGTAGGGTGGGGTTAGGTTCCATGGAATTTTTTTCAGACAAAAGACATTATATACATATACAGTACAAGTTTTAAATAATTGAAAAAACAATTTAATACTGTACTTACCAGTGATGATTGTGAAGCTTGGCTGAGGTGGGGCATAGCAGGATCGGGGCACAGGGGCTTGCCCTGCTCCGCTCACCGGGCATTCCAGTCGGGGTGTAGGGGCTTGCCCTGTTCCACCCACCTGGGGCTCCTGCCAGGGAATGGGGTCGCTGTGTGGGGGCTTTCCCCATTCCACCCGCCCAGCATTCCTGCCAGGGACTGGGCAAGCCCCCACACCCTGACCCCACTCCCTGGCAGGAGCACAGGATGGGTGGAATGGGGCAAGGTCCCATGCCCTCACCCCGCTGCCTGGCTGGAACGCCTGGCAGGTGGAGCGGGACAGCCCCCGTGCCCCGACCCAGTCTCCAGCAGGAGCACTGGGCGGGCAGAGCAGGGCGGGAACCAAACAACGTTATAAGGGAACATTGCAGGACTTTAAAAGAGTATGTTCTCTATTAGGTAAGTGACCTAATAATGAAACAACGTAAACCAGGAGGACGTTAAGTGAGGAGTTACTGTAAAGACTCTTGGGACCTGATCCTTTCATCTCAGATCTGCTTGATGCTTTATGCAGGGGAAGCTTGAATCGTAAGACTGAGATCTCCACTCCCATCTGGATCACCCTGATTATGAACATTGGACTATAATCTTTGGACTAATTCTGGATGAACTCTTTGCAACTACAAAGCTCACCATCTCTATTATGAATCTGATCTCAGAACTTCACTCACGTCTGTAGGTATAATGATCTTTTAACCAATACACTCTCTCTGTTGTTTTTAAATAAATTTTTGTTTAGTTAATAAGAATTGGCTGTACGCGTGTATTTGGGTAAGATCTGAAATATTCACTAACTTGGGAGGTAATGTGCCCGATCCTTTGGGATTGGTAGAACTTTCTTGTATGATAAATAAGATTTTCGGTAATCCCCATCATATTTGACTTGGGTGTCTGGGTGGAAGTGCAAGGCTAGGTTTCTAGAAGGGAAGTGTGTTTGGGCTTCTGGGTAACCAGTAAGGTACTGCAGAAGCTGATTTGTGCTGGCTTGGTAAATCTAAGTATTGGAATAGCCACCAGTTTTGAGGATTGTCTGCCCCATTCTTTGCAGTTTGCCGTAACTGAGTAACCTCAGTGTGGCTCTCTGGGACCCCAGGCACAATAATTCAGGACACTGCCTTGAAAATGTGCAGCTATTTTGGAAACTGTGTGCGACAAATCAGAAGTTACATAACTAAAGACTTAGAGCAGCTCTAGTTTTTCCTCTTGTACCAAGATAAATGTGAAGAGAAAAATAGTATCTCTTCTGGCATGTTGATGTTTTAAAATCCAGTCTGCTGCACAGCAGACGGTCGTACGTGCTCTTGAAATGTAGGATTTTATTCAAGTGTGTATCATTCTACAAATACATTTTTCAAGCAGCCCAATTTTAAAAATGTGTTACAATTTAAAAAAAAAATTACCTGATAGATTCGAAATCACTTCCAGCTCTGGTGACTCACATCAGCTGGGGGCTGTATATGACGCATCTGTTCAGACAATTAGGAGCTTAGCAGCAACAGAAGTCCAATGAAAGGAAAATGCTGCCCACTAGAGACCCAGATCAGCAGTGCAGTCTTAGAAAACGATCAGATATATTGCACTAATTTCAAGTCACTTTGTAGCACTGGGGTGGAGGGACCAGGACTTGGGATGGGGAAGGAATTGTTCCAGGGAAGAGGAACTTGGGATAGGAGCAAGTCTCCCTTGGCTTGACTCTCCTGGCGCAAACATTCCCTCCTCCTTCAGGGACAGGGCTTCAGCCTAGCCTACCTATTAACTACCGGTTTTATGTTAGTACCCATCATAGTAGGCAAACATATAGCAAACACTCAGCCTCTGCCCCAGAGAGCTTACAATCAACGAGGCTACAAAACAGGCTAAGGGGATACAACATAAAACAAGACCCAGTTCTGAGTCCCCTTACTCGCTTTAAGCAGTGCTTGTCCTGTGAGAAAGCTAAATCAATAGGACAGCTCATGGAGTAGGGTACTACTCACTAGGAATAAAGGTGGCAGACTGGCTCAGAGTGATCAGTGGGCAAGTACTCATCTCATTAGCGCTATGGCCTTTTTTTTTTAACCTTATCTTTAATTTCTAAGGGGGTGGGGTTTGGGGGATGTCACTGGAGGTTGAAGTTGGGGAGAGGCGGAATTCTGGAAGTAAGAGAGAGTTCAGTGGATAACAGAAGAGGGAAGTTGAGGAGGGTTCAGGTGGACAGATAAGGAGAGTGGGGGGGGGAAGCATAAATGGGTGGGTAGAGAGAGGTTCCTGAAGAATTGCAGTAACAGGAGCAGGGCCAGGAAGAGGACAAAGAACTAATGGCAATACAGCAACTGAAGGAGAAAACAAAATCAGAGTCCAAGTCTCAGAAGTAAGAGACAGATTAGCTCAGGAGGCTGTGAAATAAAGTGGCCACTGGAGTATCCCCAGAATACAGGCTATGCCCACCGTCATGAGCCCGCTCCAGCTTGTGTCACTCTGTACGCAGGTGCTGCCCTCACTCCCACCGGCATCCTCCTGCATCCACAGTGTCCTCTGCTCTCCTCTCATTTTCACCAGACAAAGCCACATCTGGTGCTAGGTCCCTACTGGACAGGGAAAATGCTCCATAAAACTAGCACTGTCCAGCTTTAAACAAAAGAGTGGCCTCTCTTTGGAGGAAGCTCCTCCTGGCTGGTATGATTACTTTTCTCTGTGGGTGGATAGTCTATTAGCTGCAGGGCCCCAGGCAGATCCTTCTGTCTGAAAGGCCCTCACCTGTAGCTGGTGCTGGAAACTCTGAGGAAGAATCCTTCCCAGCCTGGAGGGCCTGGGGCACATAAGGACTAAGAAAGAAGTGGCACAGAGTTACACACAGCTGTGAGGCTAGTTCATCAATGCTGTAAAATAGGATAGAAGCTGTTACAGCTGGATTTCATTATTTTTAATTTCGTCAATCTCGATAGTGTAAATATTGTAGACACGCAAAGCAGACAATGAGAGAGAAACACTGAATCATACAGCTAACAAGTTAGAATCATACTTGGTATCACTGGGCTTGGTAGAATTCTCTTGCAGTGATTTCCATAGAGCCCACAATTCCCACAGCCTTCTGGTAAGTGATACCAGGCATGGACAACAGGCAATTCTGCATTGCCTCAGAGCATAGACCACAGAGCATGCTGCAATGAAAGGTGTCAGGCAGAAGAAAGAAGCTGCAGGAAAAACTGATACTACTATAATGCAGCTAACCAAGCGTGGCAAAAGGGCAGACTTACATTTCTAGCAATAAAATTAGGAAAAACAATAAGAATCATCTGGAGCTGACCTCACCATTCCATGGCCTTTGCATGGATTTTGGGTATGAACAGAAGTGGTTGCAACTTGAGTGCTAGTGTCATTAGCAAACTTGGGGCCCAAGAAAGACTCCCATTGACTTTAGGGGGCTTCAACTCAAACCATCAGTCATCTTCTCCTGCAACCTATTAGACTTGTACTGCTGACCTTTGCAGGGAATCTGTGACCATGATGGGGACTATGGACTTGATTTCTACTGTCAGAGATTAAGAGAGATTACCCCGCTCAACAAAGCCTGGATGTGGCTTAGAAAGAGCCAGTAGTATGGACAAGAAAAATCACATGATGGCAAAAGTTACGACAGCTCTTATGGAAGAATTGCACAAACATGCTTCTATTTTTAAGGGAGGCCTATGCAGCATTAAAGGTGTCGCTGTAAAGCTGATCATTACAGCAGGCTGTCAGATCAAATGTTGCAAAGCTATGCTATGTGCCAGGGCAAAGGCCAAAGTGGACGTAGGCTAATCAAGACGGGGTTCCATCATGCAGAGGAAAACAGGTACCCCCTTCCATTGTTTGTTTAGACAAGATGACACCATCAGAAAGTGTGGAGATTTCAGAGTGCCTCGAAATCCAAGGCCAAATTCATTCCCAGTAGGTAGTTTTTTGTGCTACTGTGTATCAATCTATGTATGGCAACTAATCAGTCCATGAAAATCACTTAAATGGAAAATCCATAGTACTAGAGGTGAGTTACAGTAGCAGTGTTGAGGAGCAAGTGCACCCTATCCCCTCTTCATAGCAAGGGAAGGGGTGTTATATCCCCACAGCTGAGTCTACCTGACCGCCCTTTGCCTCAGGGCTGCAGGGCCTAGTGGCCAGAGTTAATACGGCTGCCCTTCTGCACAGGTTGCATGTCCTAGTGGCCTCTGGGGAATAGGCCACAACCTGGGGTGGGGGGAGGTGGCTGGGGTAGGGAGACCCGGGTTCTCTCTACTCCACTAGGCCCCAGCCCAGGGCCCACTCAGAGGTGAGTGTGCTCACCACTGGGTCAGCGGTGATCAAACCAAAACACGCTGTCTTAGTTCCTGGTCCTACAACCGAATTAATGGCTAGTCCCCCTGGGCTACTTCCTACCCTTTCTTGCAGTGGCATTGTCCACAAGTCTCCTTTGTCTCCAGCCTGTGGAGCTTCCAATGGTTCTGTCCACAGATAGCTTAGTGGTCACCTGGGTCTCAGTGAGCTTGGCCTCCGCAGTCTGGGGCTCCGGCAGCTCCCAGGTGGGAGCCTGCAATGTGTCCTCTCTCCTCGGCAGTTTGCCCTGACTGAGCTGGGTTACTCCCTTTTATACTGGCACTCCAGTTGGAGCATGCCCTGCAAAGGTGAAGGGGCTTGGCTTCCTCTGCCCAGAGTACAGGGTCCACCCCTCCTTGTCCAGTGTGGGACAAATGCACCCCATCATACAGAGTAATACTGAAAAGTATTACGCTGACATATTTAGAGATTTACAAATACATTAAATATGGATTCCATTTCCATAATTAATGCACTATAAGTTGTGCTGATTACTATTACTATAAATACACTGTTCCTATTTTGTACAATAAGGTACTTGGAAACCCTCATACTTTTTAATGTCAGTTTATGCAAAAGCTCATCTTTCCATTTCCTTGTACTTGTCAACCTAGAAATCCATTTTGTATGCTGCTGATTTGCAAACAAGTAATAAATCCTGCACATTGTGTGAAATAAGAGAGACAATTTAACAAAGTTTTAACAAAACTACATCCAGCAATTGGAGAAAGTAATAATTTATGTAGATAATTTAAGGATAGATAGACATATGAGACTTAGGCAAACAAGCAATCATCTTAACACACTGATAAATCAGTTCTACTAGCCTAATCCTCCTCTTACTGACTCTAAGGCCTTGTCTACACTACAAGACTATTTTGAATCAACTTAGTTCGAATTTGTGGATTCGACCTTATGAAGTCGAATTTGTGTATCCATACTAAATACACTAATTCGAATTTCTGAGTCCACATTCACGGGGCCAGCGTCGACTTTGGAAGCGGTGCACTGTGGGAAGCTATCCCACAGTTCCCGCAGTCCCCGCTGCCCATTGGAATGCTGGGTAGAGCCCCCAATGCCTGCTGGGGGGAGAAATGTGTCGAGGGTGGTTTTGGGTAAGTGTCGTCATTGAACCGTCAATCACAACCTCCCTCCCTCCCTCCTTGAAAGCGCCTGCGGGCAATCTGTTCATGCACTTTTCTGGTCAGTGACAGCGCGGACGCCACAGCACTGCAAGCATGGAGCCCGCTGCGATCATCGCCGTTTTCTCCTCCTCGCACTTTATTGTCCACCTCTTCCACAGTCAGCTGCTGAGAAATTGGGCCACTTTTCAATGGTGCTGCAAGCACTGGGGGACCATAGGGGACGTTTTACAAACATCAACGTCGGGTGGCCGGGCAAGGTTCATGATGTGTGTGTTTTCAGGAACTGTGGGCTGCTCAGACGCCTGCAGGAAGGTAGCTTCTTCCCGGACCACGAAATAACTGTTGTGGATGTGCAGATGCCTATAGTCATCCTCGGGGACCCAGCCTGCCCGCTAATGCACTTGCTCATGAAGCCCTATACAGGCGCCTGGGACAGCGACAAGGAACTCTTCAAATACCAGCGAGCAGCGAGCAGCGTGACCTGTGACTGTTCAGTTTCTTTACAGAGAAGCTGAACCTGCCCCTGTTTCTTTACCCAGTTACTGTTGACTCTCCTCTTCGGTTACATACCCCGTTCACCCCGTTACCCCCACTTCCAGCACACGTGTAAAAATAAAATACATGTCCCATTATTACTTAACAAAGGTTTCTTTATTCATGACTTTTCGTGAAAGGGTTGAAACCGGGACGCAGGCTGTGCTGGGTAGGGTGTGCGGTGATGTAAAGACCGCCTCTAAACTCAAGGAATGACAGGCTCCTGCTCCTAGAGCGGTCTGCAGTGCCGGAATGCTTCTTTCAACGGAGCCTGCCATTCCTCTTTATGGAATTCTGTGTGCGGGCGGATATGTGACCTTGTGGTGGAGGAGGACGGATACAGATTCCTCAGCTGCGTGACTCAGCGGTCCAGGACAAGGACCGCTGTATAAGATCTGTAACCGCCCTCCCCTGCTGCAAAGTCACATCTCCCCCGCCCACACAGATCATGGAAACCACCTCCAAAAACCGACCAGGGTGCCTACTGACTGCACCGTGTGTGTGACCCGCTGCTGATCCTGCCCCCGTGTCTGTACCTGGACAAATGCAATGAAATTATCAACTGGCTGGACAAGAATCAGACTGCTGAGAAAGAAGAGTTTGAACATCAACAGAAGGAGCTGGAGAAGGTTTGCAACCCCATCATCACCAAGCTGTACCAAAGTGCAGGAGGAATGCCTGGTGGCATGCCTGGTGGATTCCCTGGTGGTGGAGCTGCCCCATCTGGGGGGGGCCTCATCTGGACCAACCATTGAGGAGGTGGATTAAATGCACTGGAAGCAGCATTCCGCAGCTGGATATTGCTTAGAATTTGAAGGACTCAAGGCTGGGTGCAGTGGCAGTCTAAAAAAAATTCCATATTTGAGCTGCTGTATAAATTGTTTCTGGGCATTTTAGGCATTCTAAATACTTGAACATGTGCACAGGAGCCGGAAGGTGAACACCATTGCACTTTATCAGTACTGTAAACATGTCCTATGCAATTAACCACCCCCTTCCCCACGCCCCCCATTCAAACACAGTCTTCTTTGAAAAAACATAACGGAAACAGTAATTAACAGCAAAGCATTTTTATTAATTAAGTAGACAGTTAGGGGATGGGACTGGGATTGGGACTACTGTGAGTGTGGAAGTGAAGGACTTCGGCAAATGTAGGGTATGAGAGCTTTTGGGTACTTGAGCACTGTGCTGTGGTGCAGTGACAGTATTCACGTCCCTGGCCACCCCTCCTCCTGATTACTTTCGGTGAGGGGGGTATGGGACTTTGTGGCAGGGGAGTGCGGTTGCAGATACACTGCAGGGTGTCTCTGTCCTCCTGCGGTCCTGCAGAACATCCACAAGGCGCCTGAGCGTGTCCGTTTGCTCCCTCACTAGTCCAAGCAGCGTTTCAGTCGCCTGCTTGTCTTCCTCATGCCACCTCTCCTCCCGTTCGCTGTGTGAGCGCTGGCACAGAGAGACGGTCTCCCTCCACTGGCTCTGCTGGTCCGCCTCTGCTAGGTAGCAGCCCATACGTTCCTCGAACATCTTGTCCCTTGTCTTTTTCTTTCGCCGCCTAATCTTTGCCAGCCTCTGCGAGGGGGATGCTGTGGCAGGTCTGGAGACAGTGGAAGCTGTGAGATGGGAAACAGGGAGTGAATTCCTTGCAAAGATACATTTTGGCGAACAATTAACTGAGTCTAGGCTGTCTCTGTGAATTCTGGGTTGAGACCCCTGTGCCTGCTGGGGCACAAATCATTTTCGCGGTGGATTCTGGGTAAATGTCGCCAGTCATTCCTTCCTCCGGGAAAGCAACGGCAGACAATCATTTCAAGCCCGTTTTCCCAGAATTGCCCTGGCATACGCCATAGCGTGGCAACCATGGACACTGTTTTGCCTTTTGTGTATGTCACCGTATGTGTACTAGATGCCGCTGACAGAGGCGGGCCAGCAGCGCTACACAGCAGCATGCTTTTGCTTTTGCATGACAGCAGAGATGGTTACCAGCCATATTGTACCATCAACCATACCATAAATTGGTAATAAGATGGTAATAAGATGGGCATGGTTACCTGTCCTTTTGCACTGCACCATTTGCTGCTGTCATAAGTGCCCCTGGCCGAGCAGCCAGGGGCGCAAAAGCAAAAACTGGGAATGACTCCCTGAGTCAATCCCTCCTTTTTGGTATCTAAAAATAGAATCAGTCCTGCCTAGATAATGGGCAAGTGTACTAGAGAACCACTGTATCATAGAACCAGAGAGCACAGCTGCTCTGTGTCCGATCCTGCATAAATTATGAGCTGTATGCTATTCACAGGGGGTGCTCCTGCAACAACACCACCTGTTCATTCCGTTCTTACCCCAGCCTTCCTGGGCTACCATACCATTGTCCCCCCACTTGTGTGATGAAGTAATAAAGAATGCAGGAATAAGACACAGTGACTTGTTTGTGAGAAATCACTAGAAGGAAGCCTCCAGCTGCAATGATAGTCCAGGCAGGACATTAAGGAGTGTGGATGAAGGAGCCCATCATCCCTCTGCTAGTCCAGGGGCAATTGAATCTTTTATTTACAATGAAGGGTGGGGGCTGATGGAGCTCAGCCCCCTGTTGCAATGATGAGGACGGTTACCAGCCATATTGTACCATCAGCCATCAAAAATTAGGGACAGGCGCCCTTGATCGACCTTACTGATACTAGTCGGCATGGTTACCAGCCCTTTTGCACTGCCCCATGTGCCAAGAGGCTGATGATGAGGACGGATTTCCATCTTTTTGTACCATCAGCCATCCATAGCGTGGGGGGAGCAAGGATGTTGGTGTTGAGTGCTGCACCATCGCGTCTATCTGCAGCATTCAGTAAAGATAGGGTGACATGTAAAAGAGTCAACAGAGGATTGTTTTCACTTCTGGTGGTGGGTGGGGTGTGTGCGCAAATTGCCGAACTATGCACTGACCCACCGCAGACACTGTGTTTGACCCTAGAAGCATTTGGAGCTCATCCAAGAATGCAAATACTTTTCGGAGACAGCAGGAACTGTGGGATACCTTGCGTCCTCATTCCCCCCTCCCTCCATGAGCGTCCATTATATTCTTTGGCTTTCCGTTACGCTCGTCACGCAGCTGCGTGCTGAGTCTGTGCTATGCCGTCTGTCCGTAGATTTTTTAAAAATACTTTGGACCAGGCGTAACATTACAGTAATTACCCTAATTAGATGCAGGAGTCTCCGAGCGAGATCACCCTGAGGAGGGTCACTGAAGGAGATAGAGAGCACATGCTGCGTGAAAGCTAGCACGAACCAGGGCCCGATGCAGCCGTGCTCAGGGAGACAGTGCTCCCTGAGTTCCTCATGAAAGCCTTGCGCGGAAAACTATGCTACCACGGAGCACCCAATAAGGCAGCTCTCCCCAGGAACCTCCTGCTGATGCTTTTCGATTAACGCAAGGAGAGCTTCGAGGAGATCTCCAAGGATGATTTCTGTTCTATCCCCATATCTAGAGAGACCTCCTTTTCACACAGTTAAGATTCCTGTTATATTAAGAATAAAAGTTAACATGGTTACAGCACTTACCGACTGCTCCTTCCCCTGATTCAGGGTCCGGGTTAATGGCCGGGGAGGGTTGTTGGGGGATCTCCGTGACGGTGATGAATAGATCCTGGCTGTCGGGGAAACCAGCGTTGTAAGCGCTCTCGCCTGCCTCGTCCTCCACAAACCCTTCCTCATCTTCCCCGTCCGCGAACATCACCGAGGAACTGGCCGTCGACACTGTCCCATCGTCAGAGTCCACGGTCACTGGTGGGGCAGTGGTGGCAGGCTCCGTAGCGTCCGTTTGCCGCTTTGATTTTTCGGTAGCCTTGTCTGGGGTCCTTGATTTTCACGCGGCGCTGCGTTGCATCCCGCCTGTATCCTCTGTCTCTCATGGCTTTGGAGACCTTCTCGTAGGTCTTCGCATTCTCTGTTTTGGAGCGCAGCTCCGAAAGCACAGACTCCTCGCCCCACACACCGATCAGATCCAAGAGTTCCCAGTCAGTCTATGCTGGGTCCCTCTTTCTATTCACAGATAACATGAACTCCTGTGCTGGAGAGCTCTGCATCGTTGCAGGTGCTGCGGAGCTCGCCCCGATGTCCAGCCAGGACGTCAGATTCAAAGTGCCCAGACAGGAAAATGAATTCAAATTTTCCCGGGTCATTTCCTGTGTGGCTGGTCAGAGAATCCAAGCTTGGACTGCTGTCCAGAGCGTCAACAGAGTGGTGCACTGTGGGATAGCTCCCGGAGCTACTAAGTTCGATTTGCATTCACACCTAGCCTAATTCGAGCTAGCCATGTCGAATTTAGCGTTACTCCACCTGCCGGGGTGGAGTACCAAATTCGAACTAAAGAGCCCTCTAGTTCGAATTAAATGGCTTCCTGGTGTGGACGGTTGAGCGGTTAGTTCGAATTAACGCTGCTAAATTCGAATTAAAGTCCTAGTGTAGACCAGGCCTAATATAAACCAAGAGTAACTCCATTGAAGTAAACGGAGTTACATCAGTTTGAGTGAGAGGAGACTCAACCCCCAAAAGTGTATTTCTCTGAGAAACAACATGCAAGATTCTATAATAATAAATCACTATGCAGAGGTGTATCTGTCTCTAAAGAGGAAAAAATCCTGTTAAAATGTGCTGTGTGGTAGTCCAAAGTTTCTGACAACATTATTGAAATGCATTAGAGAGAGGAAAAACATCATATACAAATCTGTCAATACAAATATGCTGGCCCATTGGGATAATGAGTAGAAAAGAATGGCAAAACATTGTACAAAAAGTTACATGATATTTGAGGCTGTAGGAAAAACAGTGAATAGAGCTATGCGAAAAATCAGAATTGCCATCCCACGGGGAATCCCAATCTTTCTTTATTTGTTTTCATCTTGAATCAGGGTGAAAAGGCAACACCTCAACATTTGTTATGGAATGAAAATTTCTGAAAAAAGTTTCAATTCATGAATGTGTAAATGTTTTGTTTCAGGGCAGTTCGACACTAATTTGTGTCTGCCTGAGCTGCCGCAGTGCCTCACAGGAGTTGTAGAACGAGGGCATGAGACAGCCAACATACCATATGGGCCAGGGTCTCTGGCCAGAGTATATTTCCCATGATATGCCACAATCATCGGACTCTCATGATGCACATCTGTGGCCCAGTCAGAAGGAAGACTGTGGTGCATCATGGGAGATATACTTTGGCCAAGGAACCCATCTCATAAGGGAGAATGGAGGCATCATTCAAACATTGTCAAACTAAATTAAGAAAAAGTGAGGAAAAAAACTAACGTTGGTTGCTTTTCAAGTTATCTTCTATAAAGCATGTCTTTCCTTTTACCTGTTGTAACTTTAGTTCCAATTTAGACTATTACATAAAGCTAAAGACTTCTTAGAAACTGAAAACAAGTCTAAATTTATCCATCTGTAATAGCATTATGATTTTCTGGCATGTGGGTGGGTGCAAATTTGCCTTTTGTACTGTCATGTCTCATGTGAAACCTTTTCTTCTGGGATTCCTAAAGTGACAAGAGAGAAGGAGCTCCTCTCCTTTAGAAAATAAATACATGAAAATGAAGAGAAGGTCTGACATGTCTTAAGAGAATGACAAACAGCCCTGCAGGTTGAAATTCTCTGCTCTTCACAGAATAGGTGCAGCATAGGTATTGGCCAAGGTAAGGTATAGGTAAGCTCAGGGGCGGCTCTAGGCACCAGCGGGCCAAGCACCCGCTTGGGGCGGCATCCTAGGGAGGGCGTCATTTGGCTCCGGTTGAGCTCCCGCCGGCATGCCTGCGGCAGGTCCACCGGAGCCGGGACGAGCGGACCTGCGCGGTCATGCCTGCGGCGGGTCCCGTCTTCCCGCGGCTCCGGTTGAGCTCCCGCAGGCATGACTGCGGCAGGTCCGCTCGTCCGCGGCTCCGGTGGAGCTCCCGCAGGCATGCCGGCGGGAGCTCAACCGGAGCCAAATACCGCCCTCCCCAGGATGCCGGAGCCGCGGGAAGAGGGGACCCGCCGCGGGACTGGGGAAGGGCGGCGCAGCGCTCCGCGCTGCTTGGGGCAGCCTGATTTGTAGAGCCGCCCCTGGGTAAGCTTCCCTCACAGGAAGGTCCAGATTATCCCACTGATGTTTAAGCAGAACTCCCCTTCGATATCAGTAGGGTGTTCTGATGGAAATGATGTCAGTACAATACAATTATTAACCTACAAATGTGCCCAATTTGAGAGTACCACCTCTAATAAGGGTGTCTCTTCACTAGGAGAAAAAAATGTGTTCTTAACTTAAGAAACACAAGGTAATATCCTAATGAAGAAAAGGCTGTTTGTAGTTTTCACATCACTTAGCAGTCCTAATTAAAGACTATGAGAGCACCATGGGTTTACCTCAACCAGCTAATGCATATAAAATCTACCAACTGCCTTGCCTCCACTAGGATTTTACCTCTTGTCAGTTAACACAAGTTAAGTACATGCCTTTACTCCTAGTGAAGATAAGGCCTAAAGGTGAGGGAGGGAGGGCATGTCTACGCAGTGAGTTGGTGCACAGTGAGCCAGAGTATGAATCTACAGCCCAACCAGCTTGCTAGGAACTAACTTGCAATGGGAAGACTGCTACAGTAAAGGTCCCAGAGCATGGTTTAGCATATCTTGCAAATAGCCTGGCTTGCCATATACTAACTCACCATGTAGACAAGACCTGTATCTATCCTCATTCAGTCCTTGTCATCTTTGAGTCTACCAGACTATGATAGTGTTTTTGTGTCATGGTCAGCAGGAACTGGACTGAGCCTCACTAATTCAGCTCACCTTGGTAATAATTTGGGATTACTTCTTCTTTGTACTGGACTTTGAACAACTTGACTCAGAGGTGAAGAGCCCCTATGATCTATACCAGTCCCCTGTGAGTCTTCCAGTCTGGCCCTCACAAATTGCCAAATTCACTTTAATTCTAGTTCCACTATACAGAATAGTTCCATAACATTATTTGTCACATTTCCCAACACTCTCAGGAAAAGGAGTCTAATTTCTAAATCCCTGTCATAAACTGTGACTTTAGATGGAACACAGTAGCCAGTAGATTGAGAAATGTAAGTTTTTTTGGAACTGGTTGTAGAAAATATTCCCAAACATATTGATTTAAATGGTATGGCCCATGGTTAAGGCTAACCATCTGCCAACACTGTATGCAGGATCTGAACCCACAGCACTTTGCAGGATTGAGTCCAAGTACAGGAAGATCAACTGCACTAGAAAGAAAAAAAAGTTCTGAAGATAAAGTGTGTTAGAGGGGGAAAAAGTAGCATATTTTAAAAAGGTGAAAAAATGATAGAAAATTAGTTTTAGGGAGAAACTGACATTTGAAGAGTGAAAAAAAGATGCCTCAAGATTCATTATACTGTATTAGGATGTCAATTTTATTTTTCTATATTTTAAACCTTTAAAAGTGCCAAAAGCATGAGGTAGATGCCTGATTAGAATTCAAAGTACTGTAAATAAATTACGTATATAGAACAAAGGGAGGTGGACAGAAAAAAAAAAGGAAACTATAAAATACAATTATTACGGTCCTTTTAGAATCATCATCTTCTAGGAAGTTTGCTCGATTCAGGCTTTGGAATCTATTCTTTAATGATTATTTGATTGTTTCCAGCTCCCCAGTAGCCCACTTTTCCCAACATTTGACTGGAGATAGAGGTCACATCCCCTTCTAAAACCCTATCCTCTTAGGACATGGGTCAGGGGAAAGGGACTAATTCCTCCTCCATATACCTCCTCCCTTTGGCCCCCGTGTTCCATTGAGGAAAAAGAACTAACATGTCAACTAGATACACTAAATGGGAGCATGCAATCATTTTTCAAGTATTTGGGTGAAGAAGGAGACAAGTGGTATCAAAAACAGGAGAAGTAAAGGCGGTGGAACTGAACCCATAGTTTTTCTATAGAGAGCCCGGCTAGAAAAAGCTCAGTCACACCCAGGAGCAATGCCATGTTATGAGCTGCAGTACATGGAACTCGGCAGCTACACACTTTTGCAGTATTACAGAATGTTAAACTTAAGACAGCTGGATAAATAATATTTAGAGATTTAATCAGAACAATACTGGTCTGCTTTAAGCCGTAAGATTTGTATCTTTTTTCTCTACATTCTACCAATATGTTAGTGTTATGAGCCTGATGCAAAGCCCACTGAAGTCAGTGGGAATCTTTCCATTGAATTCAATGAACCTTGGATCAGGCCTTAAGAGAACTGTAACTCAACTACAGATAAGACTTATGATAAATACTACACAGGTGTTTGGGAGCTGTTGTGTGTCAACTTCAAACACCCGCACATATGTTGTTTACTAAGTATTTCAGTGAACATCTGGAATTCTGAAGTTACACAAAAACAAAAAGTGTTTGAAAAATATTATTGTAGATCTGATGAAAAACTCCACTTAAGTCCTTTTTTATTTGGTGAAGATTTGTGTGCCTTACCACGGTTATTAAAATTCACTGGCTTGTTGTGGGTGAGACAGACCTAAAGAGAAACTGTGAGGGTTTTTTTAAAAAATAAAAGTCTCCAGAAGCAGTATGATACGCCCGGAAACCAACATCGTTCCCTTCTTTAAAATGTCCTAGCATTGAGCTGCACAACTATTCTTGTGATACTGCCTCTAGAGGTGAAACAGTAGTTCAGTCCTCCGGTCTAGTCAATTCCAATCCTCTCTGCAGAAAGAAGCAACTAGCTTTCAATTTGTGATGGTATCTTTTGGGATGTGAACACCTATGTCGTGGTGGACTGGACTAAGACCTTCAAGTCACTTTAGATAGGTCACTAAGCACTATCAGAAAACTATGACTTTCAGTCATTAGTAAATGCACATATTCACATATCTATAGGAGAGTGTGGGGAAGGGAAAATACTGAGACTAACAATTATACAGCAAAGTTATACACCTTCTAGAGATCTTGGGCGTTTCACTCACTGTGGTCACTGTCCAAAAGCAGTTTCTGTATAAGAAATCCTTCTTACACAGCTGGTTCCCTGCTGCAGTGTGCTGATATAAACAGATACACACTCATTTGATGACACACATCCATTATAAATGCATTTTGGGATTAATTAATTATGGGAATCACAGTAATTTGCAATTGCATGGATAATGGTTGGTGTGATCAGGGTGGTGGTATAGGGGTCTCCTGTCTCGTGGCCTCACTTCAAGCAGCGGCAGTCCTGTCTAGGTGGCTAACATTCAGGCGGGGTAGGGGAACCCAGGACCTCCCACTCCATCAGGTTCCAACCCAGGGCCCCGTGAGACTGATTCGGCTGCTCATCCATCTCTGTATGGCGTCAGCCCTCAGTCAGTTTCCCGGGTCTCTTCCTACTTCTGTCCATACCCCATCCAGCTGCTGCCCGTCTCTGGGGGATGTCACCTTCTGAGCTTCCACTCCCCATCCCAGTTGCTAGGTGTTGTAGCTCTCCTGCTTGCCAGCTTGATGCGGGCTCAGCTCTTGTCCTCCTCTGTAGCTCCCAGGGCACATTTTCCTCCCTGGCTTGCCAGCCCCAGACTGAGCTGCCTGGCTAGCTTTTAAACCCTGCCTCCAACCCAAGCATGCTCAGCAAGGGGATAGAGGAAGAGCCCCCTTAGCCCATAGTTGTTCCTTGATCCCCTCCTGTCCAGTGAAGAGTTTATACATCCCTTCACAGTTGGATATTTGAATATGGATTTCATTGGACCCACTACAATCAGAAAAAGAATTTCTGATAGTAAGAAGCCCCACTGCTTGCAAGATCACCAACCCAGTTTCTTCTGGAATATATTTCTCACTAATAAGGATAATCATCTGAGGTTTATCCATGTAATGACATTCCTATGTTTTGCACTACACCATAGTCTATTGTCCCCAGGGAAGATCACATGCATTGTAAGCACTTAGGGGCAGGGACTGTCATTTATTATGTGTTTGTTCAGCACTTCACACAATGGACCAATGTGATTAAGGCCTTTAGGTGCCACTGCAATATAAATGGTCAGGAATAATAAATAATAAATAATGTACTGCTGACTGAAGGAGACATGGCTTTAAGGGAGCTCCATGTTAAAGTTTTGGCTGCTCATCACCGCTCTAACAGTGTCTCTCTGCCCTGCGTTGCAGGGACTTGGGACCTGATACAAAGCCCACTGAAGTCAATAAGAGCCTTTCAACTGACTTCTAATGGGCTTTGAATCAGGCTGTCAGTGAGAAGACGGTTCCGTTTCTATGCCCATTTGTTCCCGAGCCTCCAGACTAAGATGAACAAAAACCTCATGCCTGTCTGCTTACTAATAGCACTTTCAGGAAATTAGTGTGTGCTTCAAAGCCTGGAAATAAATGAATAAGTAGTTCCTTATCACTGCTGTGATCTGCTCTCTATGGCGTAAATATTGTGTGTGCCAATAACTCTATGGAACACATCAGACACTGCAACAGGCCCCCTTTGATAAACATTCAAATTAAAAAGCTATCTTCTATACAACAGATATAAAAGGGCTACAACAGAGAGCAGCTGGCCTGAAAGTAATGATCACTTGGGAGATACAAGAGCAGAATGTTTGCTTCCAAGTGTTAAGATACTAATGAAGGACTGTCCGCCAATGGAAATCCAGCCAGAATTAGAGCATATGAAAGACAACCTTTCCCTTCCTTAACATGATGCAATATTGATGTTGCTAAGCAAAAGGCCTTGGCTGTACAGTTATCTGTCTGAGCCTGATTGATAGGGATTAGAACTTTTTGCTGGTTGTCATTCATCGAAGTGTCACTTTTTAAGTTATGCTGTCGGCCATTTAGGCCTTTCGGCTTAGCCAGTAGTTATGGCATGTTATCCAGTCTCTTCTGTCCACAGAGAAATTGTGCCAGGTTCTTTCTTTTTCCTAAGCTACCCATTCCTTATAGCCTGCAATCCATTTCTCTATAGACAGACATCACTTGCTGACGCAAGCAGTGTACTCAGATGGTAATTACTGCTTTCTCTTGGCATTCTTCTGCCTCCTCTTCATGGTTATTTCTTTAAATGCAAGAGTCTGCAGGATGAGACTGGAGCTGGTTACAGAGAAACCCCCCAATGCAAACAGTCCCAGACTTGAGAGGTGATCAAAGTGCGAACTTGGATCCAGTCTATGCCTTGTAAATGATCTGTCTCTTTATAATTTGTCAAATTAAACCCCAGATCCAACCCTCTCCATGAACTTTGAGAAAGTTTGGGTCCAACGGCAGTTCTGAACTTTTTGGCTTGGGCCCTTCTCTGCTATTTTATAACCTATAAAGATAATAAATCTATCAAACTGTGTGAGAAGGGTTCTAACTCACTGCCACTGGAATCAATGGGATTTTTGAAACCATTTAGAACTATATAATATTCTGGGCTTGAAGCTGGCCTTAATAGCAGTGGGAGTTCCATGTGCAGACTTGGGGGTAGTATATGGACCATAGTGTGAAGATTTTAACTAGGCAGAAGACAAGACATGTCTGAAAATACTATCTCTACATTAGTAATATCTGGAGTGTCACTGAAACCACCTTGATGATGAGGTGGTGTTTTCCTCCCTTCCCCCCCCTTACAAAGCAGATGTCTCTAATGAACTGAAATTCTTCACTGTCACACTTGATCATAAAGTCATCTTTGCAGTGCATTTTTATATTCCCCTTTCATCCTTCTACAGAAGTACAACTAGTTTCAAACCAGGGTTTTTTTGTTTTTTTTTTATAGTAAATTCAATGCAGGAACACATCTTGAATTGCCAAAAATCTTACAGCTTTTATAAATCACTGCTTGTAAGAAAAGCTTTGTGGTTAACATAATTAAGTCACTTGGAGGCAGCACGCTTGGATTGGATTGCAAATTAAAGAGGCCTTTCTTTTCTATGCAGTCCTTCGTACCTCTGTTTTTGTTTTAATGTTCTCATGTATTGTTATTAATTCCACTTCTGATAGCTGTCAGGCTGCCAAGCTTATATGAAGCTCCACCAGTTTGCTTAATACAAAGATATGTTTTTACACAGTAATGAAAGAAACAAACATCAGTAGAAAGGACTCAAGATCACAGAAACTACTGTGCCTTTTTTCCTGGAAATAATCTCCATGAATGGTCATGACTCAGGACATATGGTAGAACAGAGTGAACACTGTAGCTGTATTCTTTAAAAGCTAGATAATTTTATGACTAATAAGGGAAACGTATGCTAATATTAGGAAACAGTGAGATCTACTAGACTGTGGGAAAAGTCTCCCAAGGGAAGAGGTGGAATCCCCATGGCTTGACTCATTTCAGCACTGGATAAATCATTAGAAAAGATAGTGTAGGGAATAATCCTACATAAAATCATTCCCATCACCAAGGCAGGGTTCTTACCTACAAAGTAATGTTCTAGAGTTTTATCCAGTCCAGATTTTGATTATTCCAGCCATTAGGATTCTACACTGTACCAGTGCCCTCTCTGAACTGATCCATCCATCCCATCCAAAGATCCTCCTCTGCTACAATGCCTATAAGACATTAGCCAATTAATGATGGCTGGTTTGAGCAGCACATGGAAAGAGTGGACACTTTATTAACCATCTAAAAGAATAAGTGTACATATGCTTTTAAAAATGGGGGAAAATGTATTGCATCCCCCACCCGCACCTTTCACATGTCACTTGCCTTATTAAACTGTAAGATCCTCAGGCCACACTTGTGTAGTCATAGTGGTACAAGTATCATTCCCCCTCACCCCCACAAATCAGTCTATATTCCTTGCCTCCTTTTATTGTCCAAACCACCAATAAACACACAAATGGAAAACACAATGTCTAGCTGGGGCTTTCTACCCAGCCACCAAGGGTCATCCTTCTCCAGAGACTACTACTGCAGGAGACTCTCCCTTCCTTCAGACCCCACCTTTCCTCCTGCAGTTCTTTAGTGGAAACACCTGTCACTTTCTCAGCCGCAGCTGATTAGCAAAGAGGGCTGGCTGGGCCCAGCTCCATCAAAGGGAGTGTCCACCCCCTCACACCATTCATCTTTCATGCCGTTTCAGCCAAACACTGAAGCACATGCTTTGCTGTGTGCATGTGCTTATGTTCATCCCACTTTAGCAAAGCACTTAAGCACATACTTAATTGACTTAAATGGGACTTCAGTGCATGCTTAAATCCTTGGGTACTCAGAGAGCTATATGTGGCTTGCAACGTAAAAAGAGGGCTTGGGGTTTTTTTAAACAAAATCTATCCTCTCCTCCCAAAGCAGAGGAACAGCAGGTGCCATGTGATTCTGCCACCAAAG
The DNA here is from genome assembly GCF_016161935.1 of Mauremys reevesii. Lineage (NCBI taxonomy): Eukaryota > Metazoa > Chordata > Testudines > Geoemydidae > Mauremys > Mauremys reevesii. The sequence continues at coordinate 247,822,123 of NC_052623.1, forward strand.
ACGCAGGCTCAAGCTATTACCCTTTCACACCATGAAGAGGCTGGTGGTGGGAGTGACTCTCCCTTTTGTGTACCACATCATCCTCTTACAGCCATTCGATGCCTTCTGCAAATTGATAGAGTCAGAGCTTAAGGATTTTACTCAACTATTCTGTGTGCTGCTGAGAATGGAAGAAAATACAATGCAGTGTCAAGGTCAGGCAACGAGGAGCTTTACCTTGATTCTGTTTGTGCTGTGAATGCTGTAGTCTGTAGCTGGCACAAACATTCAAAATGTCAGTAGCAAGCAAAAGAGCACTTAAGAAAGAAAAAAGGAAAAAAACCAGGACGATCTAACAGGGGACGAGACAAGAAAACAAAGAAGATGGCGTCAGAATAATAAAAGACTTTGGTCCTGATTCAGCAAAGCACTAAACATGTGCATAAGAGCATCCCTTTTTAAAAAGCACCTGGCCCCAGCAAGATACTTAGGCATATGCCTAACTTTAATCATGTGAAAGGTTCTGGCTACTCAAGTTAGGCACATGCTTAAGTACCTTGCTGACTCAGGACTATAAGTACATAGTTAAATCTCATTGACGTCAATGGGACTGAAGCACATGAATAGGTATTTTTCTAAATCAGCATACAAGAATGAAAAATAATCATATAAAACAGAGAATGAGGAGGGCACGATCTGTTATAGGTACAGTTACGGCAATAGCCCATTCAGAAAAATAAGGGGAAAAAAAATCAAGAGTGAAACAAATTTAGCTTCCTCTCAATTCCACACATAAGTTCTGGAACTAGGGGTTCTGCTGCATCCCCAGCTTGAAGTGGTTTCCATTATACTCAGGGTTTCCAGTTTGGGTCAATGACTCTCAGCACCCCCACTATACAAATTGTACCAGCAGCACTGATTCCATGGGCCATGCACAACTGTTAATTTAACTGAGCAGCCCTTCTACATGTACGATCCTTGCACGGGTATTTGCTTCATTGCCCCCGATTGTATAGGCTATGTGTGTACACTCCAGTTACGGACAGGGACACGCACACAAGCAATATGATCTTGCACCTATGGCCCAATTTGGGAAAGCTTCCTTGGGGCGGCTCTAGGTATTTTGCCGCCCCAAGCACGGCAGGCAGGCTGCCTTCGGCGGCTTGCCTGCGGGAGGTCCCCGGTCCCGCGGATTCAGTGGCACGCCCGCGGGAGGTCCGCCAAAGCTGTGGAACCAGCAGACCCTCCACAGGCTTGCCGCCAAAGGCAACCTGCCTGCTGCCCTCGCGGCGACTGGCAGAGCGCCCACCGTGGCTTGCGGCCCCAGGCACACGCTTGGTGTGCTGGTGCCTGGAGCCGCCCCTGCTTAAGAGTTGTCTTTGCAAGGGAAGGACTTTAGGCCCAATTCAGAAAAGCATTTATATGGCATATATGCATTGCTACTAGGAAAGATGGTCCTGTGGATAAGGTATTGGACTGAAACTTCAGACGAGAGTTCCTGGCTCTAATACAGAGTTATTGTGTGACCTTGGGAAGAGTCACTTTGCTCTGTGCCTCAATTCCTCATCTATAAAATATGGATCATACTTCACAGGGCTTTTGCTTAATAGTAAATTCATTCAGCAAGGTTCTCATACCTGCTCCTGACACTTTACATGAGACGAAGGGGCTGTAAAATCCCTGATTCCAGCTGGGGGAGAATTGCTCCAGTGCAAGAACTGAGGAAGACAACTAAATACTGTCCTCCAAGGACAGCCTCATAAACCCAGAAATGCAGGGCATGCCAGGAGTAGGGCTAGGGACAGGATAAGTGTGGCAGGGGCAGGACAGTTGGAAATTTGAACATGCCTCAGGGCTGTCAAAAGCAGGGGTGGCCAAACTGAGCCTGAGAAGGAGCCAGAATTTACCTATGTACATTGTCAAAGAGCCACAGGAATATGTCAGTAGCCTCCCCCCCGCCCCCCCAGCACCTCCCACCCACCAGCAGCCCTACCAATCAGTGCCTCCCACTTCATCCCCGCACCTCTCGATCAGCTGTTTTGTGGTGTTCAGGAGGCGGGCGGGTAGGGGAGAAGCGAGGGCACGGCAGGCTCAGGGGAGGGGTGGAGTGGGGGCAGGGCCTGGGGCAGAGCCCGGGGTTGAGCAGTGAGCACCCCCCGGCACATTGGAAAGTTGGCACCTGTAGCTCCAGGCCCGGAACCGGTGCCTATACAAGGATACACATATTAACTTCTGAAGAGCTGCATGTGACTCTAGAGCCACAGGTTGGCCACTCCTGGTCTAAGGGCTCATCTACATGACCCTGCGTAGTGTGGGCTATGGAGATGTGAAATGCAGTGCAAACTAAAGTGTGGCACTGTAACTGCCATGGATAGACCCTGCTAGGGAGAGCTAAAAGGTACCTAGTTTTTGTTAGCATAGGCCTGTTTCAAGTAAGACTATGTGAACGCGAATTAGGTACCATATAGTTCACACTAGTGGAGTCTTAAAACAGAGCAGCTGCAGTGCAACACTTTAGTGTGCACTGCAACTCATATCCTCTCCATGAGACCATAGCATGGCCCCTAAATTACATCAGGGCCCTCCTCAGTTCTCAAAGGAGTCCAGGCTGAGGAGGATGCAATAGTGGTTAAAAGCCACCATAGCCTCCCTTCCCCATGGGCTGCAAGAAACTCACCAATTGTTCGTGAAGCACTCAGGTACTATGGCCCTGGAGCCATAGGAGCTGTGAGATATTCTCAATCAATGTAATAGCCTTTGAAGGTTATCTTTAAAAAATAATAATAATAATAATAGACTGCATATTTGTTTCCAGCAGAAGAACATTGTAAAGGATCGAAGAAAATCTCCAGATCAGCAAAAGAAAAAGCAGTGTATTCATACTGAAAGTGAGATTCAGATGTTTTGATAAAAATCAGCCATATATTACAACATACCCCATCTGAGCTAGGCCAAATACTTCTGGCTCATCATATTATATTTTAGTAAATGGAAAAAAAAGTTAATGATAAAAAATAATGATGGAAAAGACCTACTCGATTAAGGTGTCTTCTTTAATAGGAATGGTCACTGCAGTATATTATCCATTTAATTTCATCTGACCAAAAGAAGGGAAGTTCATGTGATTGGGTTCCCATTTTCATGAAGAACCTCTCTTACCTTCACCATGGATTTGTACAGTAGACATTAATAAGGTTATAGAATCTAGGTCTCCATTGCCTTGCACCTCAGATAGTCATTTAGGCCCAGAACAGCAAAGTACTTAAGAACATACTAACTTTAAGCATAGGAGTAGTCTCACTGACATCAATTCACATGTCAGAGGGGTAGCCGTGTTAGTCTGGATCTGTAAAAGCAACAAAGAGTCCTGTGGTACCTTATAGACTAACAGACGTATTGGAGCATGAGCTTTCGTGGGTGAATACCCACTTCGTCGGATGCAATTCACATGGGATTTTTTCAAAAAAAAGTTAATGATAAAAAATAACCACTTCTGTTTTCTTTCCCACCATAGAGGAGCCAACCATGCAGTTTCCTCAGCTTTCCAAGCCCAGGACTGACTCCAGTATCACAACATGAGGAATGCAATTTGTGTCTCCCACATGACAGCATCACAGTGTTAGCTCCTCTGCGGCACCCCTTTGGGGTGTGACAGAATTACATTCCTACTCAGGTTCCAGCCATCCAGATTGGGGCAGTCAGTAGCACAGAGGGAGGTTAATGTCAGGGTGTCCCCCTCCTCCCTGCTCCTGCCCCCCACTTACCCCATCTCCATAGAGCGGGGGGAGGTGGGGGTGAGACATGACAGGGCTCAGGACAGAGGGAGCTTGCTGGCAGCAGGGGCTGTCTGAACTTACTGATCTACTTAAAAAGGCAATGTACTTAGAGTGGTGTCAGTGTACTTAAAGGGGCAATGTGCATCTCTCTCTCACACACACACAGGTGAGAGTCTCTGTCTGCCATGCTGTCTCCCCTCCCATCATTTGTGCTGCCTTGTAGAGTGTGAGGCTACATTAACAACAATGTGTTAACCCTTGAGCTGTTCTAGTTCATCATTTAGCAGCAAGGCATTCCCTGGGAAATATCCCACCCTCTGACTTTTACCACCTCAACCAAGCTTCACAATCATTGCTGTGTACAGTATTAAATTGTTTAAAACTTATACTGTGTGCCTCTGTGTGTATATAAATGTTTCGTCTGGTGAAAAAAAAATCCCTGGAACCTACCTCCCCCCCCCATTTACATTAATTCTTATGGGGAAATTGGATTCGCATAACATAATTTCACTTAAAGTCACATTTTTTCAGGAACATAACTACAACATTAAGTGAGGAGTTATTGTACTGTGTGGCAAGCTGGGCTGAGCGACTACAGGGCTCCAGCATGCCACACGCTGCCTGACTGTGTGGACCATGCTGAGGTTCACTAAAAGTTCCCTATTGTGTCGTATCAACAGCAATACAGCAAAACCCACTAGGGATTTTTTACTGTACAAAAGCAGGGTGAAGACTGACAGTTCGCTCATGGCATGCTGGAGTGATGAAGACTTACAGCCCAGCTTGCTGCAGAGTTAGTGTTTGTGTAGATATGCCCTTAGTCCCAATAGTAGTCCTGAAACAGACCTACCTCCCCTCCCTTTGGGAGGCCCTGTCAAGTAGCAGTCTTTAGTCCAAAGAACATAAAACAAGATCTTCTGTCCCTCCTGGGCTACACTTTCATCCCACTCGCTCAGAGTGTCGACCATCTGAACTGTCTTGCTGGAGGCCCGGCTCCTACTTGAGCCACTGACCATCAAGGTTTCCTCTCTGGAGTCCTTCCCCTAGTCTGAATCTTTATTCCCAGTCTACCTCCAGGCCATCTGCCTCACCACAGACTTAAATGTGCATACTTGATTTTTTCTTAATAAAAACTTAGTTCTAGTAAAGAGGACACAGGCAGCTTTAATTTTAACTCAATTTTAAAACTATGTTCAATTTCAGATACTGCATCTTGCCTTGGGTCCCTCTGTATATTTTTGTGGATCACTACAGTATCCTTGTTTGTGTAGGCTAGATTGTGCAATCCCTGCTCACACTGGGGTGTATTTACTTCCATGCGCAGACCCACTGAAATTAGCCTGTGCTCACCAAGGTGAGTAAGGATAACACAATCTAGCCCAGAAAAGTATTTCTCTCTCCTGTTACTGTGTGAAAGACACACAAGACAGGAGGAACTAAGGTCCTGATCTTTCAGTGAGCTGAACTGCAGTGGAAGTGCTCCTGATACGTCAATGCAGAGTTCATGGCAAGATGAGGGTCTATTTTATTATACAATGGCAATCGTGATTGCTAACTTTGCACACAGGATGAGATTTTTAAGAGCATTCATCATTAGACTACCCCTATTTCCAATACAGTCAGAGGGAAAACTCCCATTGTCTTCACCTGGGTCAACAGAAGGGATGGGATTTTAAAATCAAAGTGCCATCAAAGGCACAAAATACAGAGAGAAATGTTTCCCTTCCCCCATAATTTCTGTTCATTAGGGTAACCTTAGGTGTTATCTGTAACAAGACCAGCCCACCTCACAGCCTGCGTAAGGGTCAGTCAGAATAGCCACCTCGGTGCTCAGGGGAGCGTTAAGGCTGCCACCAACTTTACAAAAAGAGGAGCTCTGGCTCTGCCTCACACCAGCCAGCAAAGTAGAAGGCTGAGGAAGGATAGTCCAGTTATTAGGGAGCTAGTCAACAAACTCAGGAAACTCAGGTCTGGTTCCCTGTGATCCTGGGCAAGTCACTTAGGCCAGATTTTTAAGGTACTTGGGCACTGTCCCACTCAGTACCACATGGCTGAAAGCCCTAGAAGGCCCCCTTCCTAGGGGAATTTTTAGAAGCAGGGTAGGTGCCAAGTACGTGCCTTCTCGTGACTCAGCCCTCTGGTCAGGCCAGGTTCAGTTCTACCCCTGCTGGGGTAAGGGTCTCAATAGCACAACATTGCACCAGAACTACAGTTCAACTCCAGGCTCAGTCGTCCTTATGCCCCTTATATCAGGGGTCTTTTATGCCACCTTCCTTGGTGGCCAGTAGGGGAACCCAGCCCCCTACTTTGGGTTACTGTCCAGGGACCCTGCAGCTAGCAGCTAAGTTCTACTCCTTATATTACAGACTATGGAAGGAAAGAGAATCTATTCAAGTATATGTTGAAACCAAAACATGGATTTGAAGACTTACTCCGAGTCCAACTTTGTAAATACAGCTGAACCATTATACGACCATGCTATCACTTCAATAAATCAAACCAAAATGAATAACCGGTGCTCCTATTACAATGAATCCCAGTTGCTCTATCTTATGCCAGGCAAATGGTACCCGTCCTGCTAGAACGGGACTGATTCTCTTCTCACTTACACCTGAATTGCACTGGGTGTCATGCCACTAAAGCTTTAGTAGTGATATAAATCTGGTGTAGCTGAGAGGAGAATCAGACCCATAACATAGCTAAGGACAGTAAGCAGAAAAAAGTTTGTTAAGAAGTTGCTGATGTTCAAGACCAGTAGTTAGGGGTCAAGAGACAGCAAACAGGGATTTGGAGTAGGGAGGGGAAGGGAAAAGAGCAGGCTGAAAGAGGAGAGAATCCATATTCTGCCAGATGCCAAAGAGCTCTTGCCTTAGGGAAGCATGCAATGCCTGGGGTGGGGTGTCAGAGTGATATCTGATGTTACTATTTACAGTGTACTCAATGGGGATCTATGTGCTCCCTGGAAAAACAACAATAACACCAATGTTATAAAGAGACTTGTGGCAACACGAGTCCTTTAAACTAGGGAGATGGATAAAGCTGTACAAACCTAAAGAAAAGCTGTCTCTGCCCAGGTCAGATGGGAACAGGAATGGGAAAGGGATGGGGAGCTCATTTCCATGAGGTCCCTGCCCTCTTCAGCAGCTCTTTGTGTCCTGCCTGTACAACAATTGTGAAGCTAATCCGTGCCTCCTTTCAGATCAGCTTGACCATCCCAGTGTGGGGTCTCCATACATGCATATAAAGGTCTAATGCTCCTCCTTGCACCTGTGCGTAACAGAGTTAGTTTTTGGCATAGATCAGTTGATTAAGAAGGGGCCATTTTTCTAGAGTGGCCTTTCTGGCCATATTGGCCCCTAAGGTTACGTTGTTCCTGTCATAGATAAAAGTTTCCTCGGTATCTATGTCCATATCCACTCTTGCCCTCTCTTGAGCTGGGAGAATTAAACAATTGAAATCACTTAAATGAGGCTGTGCCAATCCATACTGAATACAAATACGTGGAAAAGTTGGAGGAATTCAATCTGTCATGTAGGATTATGACTAGGACAGTTTAGTATACACAAGGCACAGCAAAAATGCCTACAATTTTAAGGACTTGAAAGTCTGCGTTGAAAAATGAGAGAAAGTCACAACTAAGTTATGTGCTGAAAGCTCTGAAAGAGCAAGACGTAGAGACACCTCTCAAAGGTGTTCACATATATAACGTGAGCCACATTTCTCCAACTTCAGTGCCCAAAGTTAAGCCTTTAGATTCATATTTAGGTACTCAAATCAAGTATTTCATTTTCAGAGGAGCTGAGCACTCAAAGCCACCCTTGTAAAGTGCTCAAAAACCATGGCGATGGGCAGGATATTAAAAACAGAGATAGCCATATGCCTAAGGATGGTTGGGGGGAATTCCTGGCCCCACTGAAGTTAATAGCAAGACTCCCATTGACTTTAATGGTGCAGGATTTCACCTTAAGCACCTTTCTTTAGATACTCATGTTTGAAAAGTTTGGCTTAAGCTTACACTCACTTATATATCTGAATGCCAATAAGAGACCTCTCTGCCTCTTGGTCTTTTGGGCATTCAACATATATCCAGCTTTCCTTGCCCTTAAGGGTATGGTTACACAGCTAGGAGCGAGCTTGCCAGCCCAGGAAGACAGCTCACATTAGCAGGAGCTCCTAAAACCAGGAGTATGGACGTTGTGGCTCTGGCAGAGACTCAGGCTGGCCACTTGTGCTCAGACCCAGAGGATCAGGTGGGCTTGACAGCCCGAGCTGCAATGTCCCCTCTGCTATTTTTAGCATCCTACCTCAAGCCAAGTTAGCTCAAAAGCAGAGGTGAAAGTAAGTCACTCCGGTATGGCATACTAGCAAGAAAGTGCCTACCATACCAGCAGGGCCACTGATGGATGAGGGGGGCAGGGAGGGAGGAGGGCAAAAGGGGCAGCTGCCCCAGGGTCTGGTGATTTAAAAGGACCCTGGGGTTCCAGCGGCAATTTAAAGGGCCCAGGACTCCCGGCCACTGCTGCCGCACCAGCAGCCAGAGCCCGAGCCCTGGGCCCTTTAAATCGCCGCTGGAGCCCCAGGGCTCCCAGCCAACGCTGCTGCTACCCCAGGGCTCTGGCAGCGATTTAAAGGGCTGCTTGAGGGATTTTGGCCCCAGCCCTTCTTCTTCTGTCCGAGGCCCCGTCCCTTCCAGGGGCCCAGAGGCTCCCCCCAGCCTTGCCCAGGACCCCGGCCATCCTAAGTATTGGTAAGTCATTTAAGTTACTTTCACTCCTGCTCAAAAGTCTGTCTACCCATGCTGGGAGATTCGTCTTAGCTGCAGTGTAGACATACCCCAAGTGTCAAAGCTCTGAAGGACAGATGATATGACACCAGATGCAAACGAGGCCTCTTTCTTTTGGCAGAAACAAAACGTGATTTAAAAACCTGTAGGCAAAGTGTGATTTAAACCCCTTCTAGATCTTTTGGCACACCTTGTGGACAGTGGCTGATATTTTAGTTCCACGTGCCAAACCAGTGTCTTCAGGCTGCTTGGCAAAAATCTTGTGGATGCAAGGAACACATGGTAGATTTTATAGAAAAGCCTGACCTTAGGTAGAGTCAATATGATCAATATGTACAAATGAGACCCTTTTAATGAATACCTTTGTGAGCAACAGGCAGACTTGACATTTACTAGGATAAAAGATAAATATTTCAGCCCTTTTATCAACTGTTTGATTCTAACTGAGCAAATTTAGTCAAAGGCCTGGAAACACACACACAATTACCTGTATCTAAAATTCTTTTGCTGATATTGTTTGAGCGCCTGGCTCCTCAGATCTAGAGTGTGTGCTAAAGGTCGACTGATACAGTGACTCGAGTATGTTTGTCTCAAGTGTGTTCAGTACAAAATAAGTGTTCTGTCTCAGTATGAAAGAAATTTCATTGGCCCACAAAAATATTTTGAGAATTATCATGCTTTTATCATAAACTAGACTGGGGGCAGGAGAGATTGGGGCTTCTGCCCTGCAGCACGGTGGTGGGGCTAGGGGCTTCTGCCAGAGACTGGTGCCTGCTGAAAGTTGGGGGGGGCACACAATTTAAAGGTTCACCTCCCACAACAGCTTGAGTCATGCCCTCCCCCAGCATACCCCTTACCCTCAGCGACCCCTCCCTGCAGCACCAGGTGTTAGTTCCACATGGAGAGGCAGCAGCGAACTACTGGGAACTGCAGGGAGGGGTCTCTGATTTAGCTTCCAATAGAGAGAGAGAGAGAGAGTGAGCGCACTCGCCTGAGACCAGCAAAAGGAGCCTCTCGCCCTGCAGCTCCCAGCTGTTTGCCACTACCTCTCCCCATACCTGCAGCTCCCAGTTTGCCAGCTCCAGCAGCTGCTGTGCAGGGAGGGGGCCCGGCTATACCATGTGACCAAGAGGGGACAGCAAAAATTGGGGGGATCAGGGGTGAAAGTAACTTAAAGGACTTGTTGGTATTCCAGAGTTCTGCAGAGGGGGAGGGGCTTCAACTGGAAGAGGCGTGGCCTCTATCGGAAGAGGTGGGGCCTTTAAATCCCCAGGCTTTTAAATCAGGATTTAAAGGGCTCGGGGATTCAGCTGAAGCTAGGAGCCGGGCCCTTTAAATCACTCCCGGAGCTACCAGCTGCAGAGGCGGCTGGGAGCCCTGGGGTTTGGGCAGGGGTGAAAGTAATTTACATTTCTTACCCATATGGCCCAATCGCAAGCAACCCACCTCTCCTACGTACTTCATGGATCCCTCCCACTGCATGACATAGATAGAGAAAATAAAGCTACTATTACTACTACCAGTACTGTCTGTAATAAAACTTTACTATTGGAATAAGCCTGAAAAAGTGAAAACTCACTGTCATGTTTTTCTCTGTGTCTTCCCTCCTCCTCCAGCCAGGCTGCGGACACTAGGCCCCATGCTTTCTCCCTGCCTGGCACAGAGCAGTAGCTGCAGGGGCTACCCTCTAGCTTGCAGCAGGGAGACTGGCTGAGGGAAGGAGAAGCCTGCCTCCTGCATAAGAACAGTTTAAACTCAGCTATTCCCTGCACGGTTCAGTAACATTTCAAAGAGGATCCGCAAGCAGTTTGGACATCACAACCATGATCCTCTGCTGGGGAGGGAATGGGATAGATTTGAACTTGGAAATGGTTCCTGATTTTGATTGTGTTTTTTGTGTATAGGAGATCCCCTCATCCCGGGGGCAGAAAAGAACTGCCCCTGCCATGGTCACACACACACACCCCCCCCCCCCCAACAACAACTGCGAGTGAAATTAACAAGGATGCCAGAAACAGCTTCTAACCCTGCAAGCTAGAGCCTAGAGGCGAACCCCTGCTGGTGTGGGGGGAGGGCAGGAGGAATGCAGAGCCGTGTCTGCAGCCTGGCTGGAGGAGGGGGAGGGAGGAAAAGAGAAACAATGGTGACAGTGAGTTTTCCCCTTCCACCTGCTTTTATTAGCTCTGGATTTAAGCTGTGCAGCCAAATGCTTGTATTTGTTGTGTATATTGGAGACAAGATCCTCTCATCCTGGGGGCAGACAAGGACTGCCCCTCCCATGGTCAAACACACCCTCTCCACTCCCCCCAGCTACTGTGAGTGAAATTAACAAGGATGCCAGAAACCACTCCTAATCCCGAGGGCTGAACCACTCAGGGAACAGCTGAGTTTAAACTATTCTTATGCAGGGGGCAGGCTTCTCCCTCCCTCAGGCAGTCTCTTTTTCTTACTGGTTCTCTGTACCGGCCCGTACCGGCTTACTTTCACCTCTGGGGGGGATGTGACCCCATATGCCTGCCCACATGTCACCTCTGGGGGGAGGGGATCTCAGGGCTTCAGCCCCACAGGGTACACCTGCTGGGACTTGGGATTGAGCTGAGTCCCTGAAATGCCCTCCCCAGGGGGCTGAGGCCTCAAGCTAGGGTGACCAGACATCCCGATATTATCGAGACAGTCCCGATTTTAGGGGACTTGTCCCGTGTTCCAACCTTACATTGGTCAGGACGTCTGGTTACCCTATATGAGGGGGACCGCGGCAAGCCGGCGCCGCTGGCACCACTCACCTTTCCTCCCTGGGCCCTGGGCAGCGCGCAGCTCAGCTCCCGGCGCGGCGGTGCCAGCCCACAGGGCCTGCCACCCAGCTGGCAGGACCCGACCCGACCCTAGGAAGGAGTCAGAGGGACTGGGAGGGACCTGCCTGCTGGATGCTTCCTGGGAGCCGCTCCAGGTAAGCACTGCTGGGCTCACCTGGCCCCCTGGCAGGTCCCTCAGACCCACTGCCCTCAGCCCCCACCCTGACCTTGTTCCCTCAGGCTCCCCCGGAGTCCCCCCTGTGCCCCCCACCTTCAATCCATTGCCCTCAGCCCCCCTGACCCTGTTCCCTCTACCTCCCCCACAGTCCCTCCCCTCCCCCCGATCATCTCACCCTGCATGGATGTGGAAATCTGTCCAGGATTCCAGGCTGTTGTTAGCCCTTGGGACAAAAGATCAGCAGAGGTTTCCAAATGGAAGTTTGCAGCCTTTGCTCAGACCCAAACATTTTCACTTTAAAAATAAATAAATAAATAAATAGATACCCAAACCCATCGTGACATCCATCTGCTCTGTCCAGATTTGCCTGTGTTGCTCATTAATCTGATGGACCTGCCGATAATGAATAAAGATGAATGCCCTGGGAGCAATGTGTCAGGCAGACAGTTTGCCAAGTAGAAAAGTGAATGCTGAAGCCCTCACAAAATGCAGAGGCTTTTCTTAACCTGAGAACTGAAAAAGACCGAGATACCCTGCATGGGTTTGAAAGTGACAAGAGCCTAGCGACTGACCAGAGCAGCGCCAAGTTTGAAGTGACGAGGAGGGTCTGTGTCATGAAGTCTGCATTTCCACTGAGGACTCTTCCATCGCCAGGGTAGCGCTGGTGCAGGTCCGCCGCCCGGCACAGCAATGCTGAGAGGTGCCAGTGTAGACCCGACCCACTGCCCTCAGCCCCCACCCTGACCCTGTTCCCTCAGCCTCCCTCGCAGTCTCCCCTGTACCTCCCACCCGGAACCCACTGCATTCAGTCCCTGCCCCCGTTCCAACAGCCTCCCCCACAGTCCCCCTGCTCCCTCTAACCCACTGCCCTCAGCCTCGCCCTACCCCAAATCTCTTCTTCAGCCTCCCCCGTCATCCCACTCCCATCGCTCCCCCTGCTGTCCCACCCCCTCAATTTCCTCCCATTCCAGTCCTGCTCCCCTGTCTCATCCCCTCCAGACCTTGTCCCTCTCCCCAACCCCCCGCCCCACTCTACACAGCTCTCTCTACTCTGTCCTATTCATGCTCCCCTCAGCCCCTACCCTACTCCCCCCATCCCAGGGCTGTCCCATCCCCCTCAGGCCCCCCCCGACTCCCCCAGTCCCAGTCCTGTCTCCCTCAGTTCCTCCACCCTGCTTCCCCCGGTCCATCCCCACACACCCACTGACTCCCTCGACCTCGCTCCCCCCAATCCCACGGCCTGGACCCACCCCGTCCCACTCAGGACATGCAGGAAAAAGAAGCAATGGGCTTAAATTGTAGCAAGGGAGATTTAGGTTAGACATTAGGAAAAACTTCCTAACTGTAAAGGTAGTTAAGCACTGGACAAATTACCTAGAGAGATTATGGAATAGCAGTCATTGGAGTTTTTTACGAGGTTAGACAAACACTTGTCAAGGATGGTCTAGTTGTTATTACTCAGTCCTGCCTCAGAGTAGGTGTTTGACTAGATGACCTGTTGATGTCCCTTCCAGTCCTACATTTCTGAGATTCACACTGAATTGCCTTGTGCCATTGTTTAGTAGTAGTGGCACACAGTTGTCTGACATGCAGGTTTATAAAACTGTAGTTAATATACAGTTTAGAGCATAGCAATTTTAAAGCTCTGCATGTTCAGACCAACTGAGCTGAAAATTGTGATCTACAGTATTCAAAACTATTAAGATGTGGGCTGAAATAAAGTCAGCATGAATTGCTCAACAATATCAATGGAATCAGCATTGCGCTGCTATATATTGTAAACCATTACAGTGAAATCTTGCAAGTATTACATAGAATGCCGCCTTGCCCAAGTGGTAACTAAGCGTAACATCTTCCTGTTTCAACATTCTTAACATGTATCCCGTAGCTCCTAGAAGTTTTTTTTTTTCAAACACTGAATGCTGCTAAGTTATGAGTTTTAACCGGTTTTTTTTCTTTTAAACCACAGCACTGAATGTTATTCTAAAATTGTTTCCCAAATATTCTTAAACTCCCAGTTTATCCCCCGCTGATGTTCATTGTGAAAAGTATTGCAGGCAAGGGTGAGATGCAGCGGGTTCGCATGGGTTCACGCGAACCCGTTGTTAAATTTAGCAGCCATTTTAGAACCGGTTGTTAAGGGCTGCTAAATTTAACAAAAGTTCCCGCCCACTCTTCTCCTGCTCCGCCCCTTCTCCTCCCCCTCCCCTGCTTCCCGCGAATCAGATGTTCGCGGGAAGCCTGAACAAGCAGCATGGAGGCAGCCAGCAGGTAAGCTGGGGCGCGGAGGGGGAGGGGAGGTGCGGCTGGCTCAGCAGCTCCCGGTCCCAGACCGCGGCTCCCTCCAGCTCAGCGCTGGCCCAGGGAGTCGGGCCCCGCGGCTACCGCCGAGCGGCCGGGCCCCTGTGCCGGCCCGGCCCGGGGAGTCGGGCCGCGCGGCCCGGCCCCGGGGCCGGCCCGGCCCGGGGAGTCGGGCCGAGCGGCCCGGCCCCGGTGCTGGCCCGGCCCGGGAAGTCGGGCCCCGGTGCCGGCCCTGCCCGGGGAGTCGGGCCCGGTGCAGGCCCGGCCGGGAGTCGGGCCCGGTGCCGGCCCGGGCCGGCGAAGTCGGGCCCCGTGCCGGCCCGGGCCGGCGAGTCGGGCCCGGCGCCGGTCGTGGTCCTGGCAGAGTGGACCCGGTCCCTAGGCAGTGTGGTAAGGAGGCAGGAGGGGTGGGTTGTGGGGGTGGATAGGGGTCAGGGCAGTCAGAGGGCACGGAACAGGGGGATTGAATGGGGGCAAGGGTCCCGGGGAGCAGTCAGGAAAGAGCAGGGTTGGAGGAGGTGGTGGGGGCACACAGGGACAGAGAGAAGGGGTAGTTGTATGGGGTAGGGGTTCTGGGGGGCCATTGAGAATGAGAGGAGGGGTTGGGTGGGGCGGCAAGGGGCAGTCAGGGCACAGGGAAGGGGGGGATGGGTCAGGGGTCTTGGAGTGTGTGTGTTAAGGAACATGAGGGGTTGGATGGGGCACGACCCCCACCCCACGAAGGGGGGGAAGGAGGGAACCCGTTGTTAAAATTTTGGAGGGAGGAGGGAACCCGTTGTTAAAAATTTGGCAGCTCATCACTGGTCAAAACTTGTGGCTTTGTCCTTATATAGTCATTTCAGTGGAAAGTGTTAATTAATGACATGATCAGGACAGCTGGTGTTTTCCTTATATGGACAATTTGCTATACAGTAAAATTGATGCCCATGTCTGAACAAGCCCATTATAGTTCATCACAGGTGAGTGACCCGGTAGGTTTTTGTCACAGTTATCAGCCCCTCTATATAAGGGCCAGAGCTGCCAGCTCAACTCACAAACTAAGGACATCCCACCAGACAGGTTGGCTGCCTCCTACGGAGCTGGTGCTCCAGCTGCGGAGATCTTGAAAGCCATAATCTTCTCCAGAAATGGCAAGGTACAGACGCAGCAGGAGCAGAAGCAGGAGCCGTCGCAGAAGGCGACGGAGGGGAGGCCGCGGGGGTCGGCATGGAAGGAGGAGAAGACGACATGGCAGAAGGAGAAGAGGTCGTAGAGGTAGAGAGAGAACTCGCAGGAGGAGGAGGAGAAGAAGAAGGAGTTTTTAATTTCCTGATTTCTCCTGTGCAAGTCATCGACCCACCACTCTGCAATGTCTGCTATGGCAAAAAGAAACAACCCTTCAGTGACAATACCCCGCAATGACTTCCTAAGATGCAAGGAACCAGCTACCATTTGAACAATGCCACCTGTCAATAAACTTTGAAATTTCATTTTGCAGTCTCATTGGGTCTTTGCATAGGTTTGGAAATATTGGGTGTATTTATAACAGTTTATAATTTCTTCCTAGCCTCTCAGCCAGAGGTTGGTTATTTCCTGGAAGGATCAGGATTTGAGCATCCTTTTTACTACCTTCTGCACTAAATATTTACTGTACTGGTTTTTTCCTCAATAAAACTGTCCCCAGTTTTTTTTCTTTTTTCATACTGAAGTTTCTCTGCCTTTGAGCCATTATTTTCAACCATCTCTGAAAGTCAAATGACATTAGCTGCCCAGAATTTGAACACTGTTGTTAGACGGTCTTAATATTTGATGATGGAATATTTTCAGTATTATCCATTCCATACCTTCTTGAGATTTTTTGGAACAGTGCTGCAACATTCTTCCGGTGCCTTCTGATTTTATAATGGGCATTATATTTTCAGTAATATCCCATTCCTTGTCTCACCTATCAGTTTTGCTTCACATCCTGACAAACAGCCTATATATATTCTCCAACATATGCATATTTTCAGGTCAATCTGTTGAACTATACCCTTACCAGGGACTATATGGCCTTGCCAAGACACGAAAAATTACCAATTTTATTCCTAGCTGTTTCCCTGTAGAAAAGTATGTGCTGTACCAAGCATGTAGCGATTAGTTCTGAACCCTCTGTAATTATTTGTGTAACAGTTTACTTCACTGGCTGGGTAAGTCACTATTTATTCACACACCCACAAAAACATCCTCTAAAGGAATATGTTTCCCAAACAATGGGTTGTGACCCACCAGTGGGTTGTGGGAAGTTTCTACATGGCTCACGGTCCTGGTGTGGAGGGAAGGCCAGAGGAGTGGGGGTCAGAAAGCGAACTCACGCCACAGCAGCAGCTCCTCTTCTGCAGGGCTGGGCGCAACTCCCCATTCCAGGCATTGTGAATTGGTCCATGAGGTCACAACACACAGTTTTCCCCCAGCTGCCCCTCTGTGGTAATGGAAGGTCAGCGAGACAAATTTGAGGGAGTGGCAGCGTGACCTGGAGCACAGGGTCGCAGAACTCACTCACTCAAATTTTGCCAGGCCACCCCTCCATCATCGGCCATGTATGTATATTTCTGGTTGAGACTGTGCCATGAAGACAAGATTCTAGGCAATTACCAATTTCCATTCCAGTGACTTGTGTTACTCCTAATTTAAACCAGTGTGAGATTAGATTTTGCCAAATCCCTGCTGAAAACAAACCAGAAAAAAGACAAAAAACCTCCACTTTGAAACCTTTCCTTATGGTGATAAGGGAGTGATGCACCTGGTATGGAAGAAACTACCATTTCCATTATCCTTTTTCTCACAGTACATCCCCTTCCTCTAGCCAGGTAGAAGGAAAGACCTTAAGGCAGGACCCTCGCTCCTGGGGCAGGGGGTTGGGGGGGGAACAGCTGTGGCTTGGAAACCAGGAGCATCAGAGAAGCTGGATCCATGGAGAAATCCCCAGGGAACTGTGTCTAGGGCAGGCATCATCAGAAGCTGGGGGACTGCATATGGAATAGGGTGTGGCTGGAGGAGATTACAAGTGGGAGTTGGCCTGTGCATGTGGAAACAGCAGCGACTGAGCAGGAAATCCTGGCAGACAGGCTCCAGTGAGAGAAACCGCTAACTGCAAACCTATAAACTCCTGTTTGCTTGGAATAAGAGACTGGACTGGACTATCCAGCAGTGACTAGGCCTGAAGAACCTTAGTCCTCTATTAGGTTGCCACTTCTTCCACCTCACTCCCAATCAGGGGCCCAAGTAAGAACTGCTATTGTTTCTCCAGAGTTGTAACTGTTTAAGACACAGTACTTGGGGTATTTGCAACCCTTCTCTTTTTTGTCAGCTCTAGAAAAATACCTCTTCACTTTCGCCATTCATTCAAGCTGTTAGGGGAAGTAACTAGGGCTGGTGCCTTACAAGACCTAGCAGCTGAAATGTCTTTGTCTCTGAGTTGTGGTACACCTCTCATGCCACTCAAATTTTAGGACTTGTCTACGCAGGAACACTCAGGAAAGTTAATCTGAATTAACTACAAGTATTAATTTAAAGAGGATTAGTTAAATTGCATTAAACCTCTGTGTGGAAACTCTAATTCAGAATTAAAGTGGCTGGCCTTAATTTGGTTTAGCTAAACTAAAATAAGCTAAACTGAATAAAGCTGCATTAATTCTGAATGCAATTCAGTTTAAAAAATCCACTTTACATTCACATCTTCAGTTCATTTGGAATATAGTTTTGGAGTGTTCCCATGTAGACTGTCTCTTAGAACAGCTATAATATTTTCAGGGGTGAATCTTTTGCATCTGTGATAAAGACAGACATTCATTCCCAGGACATCTAACCGAGCAAAATTTTCTTGAGGGGAAAGATTACTTGTCCAGGAAAAACTGGAAAACATGAATCTGTTTTAACTAGGGAGTGTATTTAGTGATGGGCTCTTCCCATTAGAAATGTTATTGACAGTGTTATAAATGTATTGTGCAATTCTGAGATATCTGTTTAAACTAATCCCTTATGGAACTGAGCTGAAAAATATTTGTCCCTAGCAAAATTACCTGAATTTTCACCATGTTTCTTTTAATTGGACTTTACTTACTTTTAATTCTCCTCTCTTTTCTCTGCAAAGAGATGTCGTGGTCATTGCGGAGAGATTTTTCAAAAGCATTCTCCCTAAAGGTAAAGTGAGCTATTCATCCTTTGTAAGCATTCAGCATCCAGAATATTCTTTCTCCCTCTGCAACATGAGAAGCCCATCAAGAAATCAGATCAACACACACAGATCAACACCCCCCCAGAAAAAAAAAAAATATCCGCCCTACTTTCATGTTGCCGAGGCAATTGTATTTAAGAAAATGCCATTTCTCTCAGTACATTTATTGTAGCAAAACTCTCAGTAATGCAAATAGGAAAAGTGTTTCTGTCAAGTGAAGGCACGTATTTCTTGTTCAAGAAGGTATCCATTTGCTTAAATGATGGATTCCAGTTGGCCTGTGACGCTTTACACAAAACACAGCCTCCTGAGAGACTGAGGGCTAAAGTTTTCAAAATGCAGGTTGCCTACCCCTGTGCTAGTCCATAAATCAATTCAATTTGCTGCAAGCTTCAGTAATTGGATAGATAGAATTTCCTATTGTGATCAAAACAAATAAAGGCTTGGATTCTGTAAACTTAATCTGTGAAGATGGCCAACTCAGACAAGCTGTATGTCTCATTTGCCACTACATGTGAAAACAGTATTATTATTGATTTTTAATAATTTCCAAGGGTTGTAGTCATTCCAGATAAATAGGTCCTGAGTTTTTATAACTGCAGAAGGCCAGCTCCTCAGCTCTTCTTAAATCCCTCTTGTGTCACTCCAGAAGAGTAAATGGGACTTAAAGCACTTTCTGTGAGTTCACTAGCTCATTCTTTTTCCCACACTGATCTGATCACCACAGGCTGAATTCAGTGCAAAGGTCTCTGTGAGGTCACTAGCTGACCAATTATAGCATGCTGGGTTGATGTAAATGCACAAGCCTTGGAGGGTTACCAGCTCAGGACCTTTAGCTTGCTGGGATAAAGTCAAATCTCAACACATTCTAGAATGATGGCTGGCGCCAAGGCAACAGGCCTTTATGTGGTTAATGTGGTTAATGGCCTCTAGGTTTCTGGGCTTATGTCCAAGTACCGGCCTCTATGAGGTCACTTGTTCCTCAAATGTAGCATAGTGGGTTGATATCAAAGAACGGGCTGCTATGAGGTCACTAGCTCAGCACATACAACATGCTGGGTTGGTAATGATCAAAGCACTGACACAGAGTTCCGGCTACAGCACTTCCAGGCTCCGGGCTGAAGCCAAGCGGGACTTTGTCGGGATACTAGCTCGGTATCTCCATCTTCCTAGCATGATGTCTGGACACAGGCCTCAGGTGTCGGGCACAGCACCACAATCTTGCTGGGGTAAAGTCAAAGTCAGGCCCCTGTGAGGCTACTGGCTCTTGTCAAAGCACAGGTCTTTGTAAGGTGTGCTAGATCAGCACCTCTGGCTCTCTGGGCTGATGTTAAGCCTCAGGCTTTTGTGAGGTCTCTAGTGCAGGCCTTTGTGAGCTTACTGGCTCAGCAGCTTTGGCTTGCTGGTCTGAAGTCAAAGTGTAACCCACATGCTTCATACTGCACTGTTTTATTTTTTCTGTGAAAGCCAGAGAAAGAATGTGGAGAAAGAAAGCTTGTTCAGTGAAGTTGACTGATGACTCCCATCTTTTTCCTGAAGAAATTGAACCTGGACTGCCCTCAGAGAATGTGATTGTAATGTGGCTCTCTCTGTTGTTTGGAAATTGGACAGGAAACTATGAGGGAGCAGGAAAACATGGGAATGGGGAAACAGACTGGGGGGAGTGTAGGGAATGTGGGAAAACAGAAGGAAGGCTCAGAGAGGTGTGAAAATCAATAAAACATAGCAACCAAACTGAGACAGCCAATTAATGAAACACATACACAACGATATCTAGGATGGAGGTTGGGGGAGATGACCTGATCCTATGACAGAGGAGGGAAATATTTTGCCTCGTAATGATTTTCTACTCACATAGCCATTTGTTGATCTGAAATCAGTCCTTCTACAGAGGCCTGTTTGGTTATTGAGGTGGGTCTGTTTTGTAGAGTCTGTATGGTTCTTGTGATTAAAACTGTCAGTGACTACGTGAATTTGTGCATACTTGCCCTCCAAAAGATATGTTGTCACCCCTCCCTCAGGAAGCGCGCCTCCAAGATGTTCCATCTAATGCATCATGAGATAGATGATTTGCAAGCTTTCTCATCTTTCATACATGTGTGAAAAAACATGAAAGGGCCTAGGATTTCCTGAAGAACTGAGTACATTCAATCTATATATTTGAAGGCCAGTGAACATCCAGCAAGTTCTAGAGTCTTTGACTGTGAATGCTTTGGATAAGCACAAGGACAGCATTTATGGAAGACGTCGTACTATAGAGGTGAATGCCACATCAGTTCAAAGACGACCTTGCGAACAGACAGTACTGATTCTATTGAGAGGTTTCCTTATTCTGAGACTTGCCTGGTCAGATGTAATAGAGGCATGACAGGAGCAAGTGTGAGTGCATAACTAATGGTACGCATCACACAGGTGACTGAGAAGAGGGATAAAGCCAAGAAGATTTTGTAGAATATGAAGTGGAGATGTCTATAACATATTTGATTTAGACATTTCCAGTGAAAAGATTGGCTTGATCATCCTCTCAGTTATACCAGTGTCAATTAGGAGTTAGCTCCATAAGAGTTTATAGAGTTATAGTGATATAAAACTGGTGTGAATGGAGAATCAAGCCTATTATTTTCAAATTGTAACAGCTGCTATTGAAAGACTGTTAGCTCTAGTGGCAAAAATACCTTCCTTTTTACTACAAATGTAATGGGTTACATTCCTGCTTGCTTGAAATGGAAAGGGGAATTTGGCCCACTGTATTCAAATCATGGGTTTGGTTTTAAGCTTTTGACCATTTTTTCACAAATCTTTAGTCCTCTCAACGACACATGGATCACAATGTTTTAACACTTAATTATTTTATCACCCCAAAATACTACACTGTGCACTTGACAACAATATTGAAGTTATTCATTTGCTGCAGGGAAAAAGATACACACAGTATAAATCAGCCATCTCTTTTAACTTGTAATTCACGTGCTGTTTCAATTGCCCTCAGGAAACAAAGGTGAAACCTTTTGGGGCCATATGATACTTTTTCTCACTTTGCAAAAAAAAAAAAAAAAAGGGCACTAGATCCAAAACATTTCACATGATCTTAAAAGCAACCTTTTTAGGTACATAAATGTTCAAAGTCAAGAAAACACAATTAGGACTGAGATAGTGCCATCTCCTGGAGTTCATAAATGAACACATGGGTAGTAATCAAAGTAGATCAAATTAGGAAGGGCAACTTCTCATTTCTGATGGTTGGGTGTCATGATGGGTGTTGCCATTATGTAGTGAAGAGATATGATAGTATCAACTGGTCACTGCTTTCCCCTCTGATAAGTGTGACCTACATACATTAACTTTCAAAGTGTTTATAAAAAGGGAAAAATCTATTTGTTTTCTTACATACACACTTTGCTGTACAGTAAATTTGATGGCCATATATTGCTTAATTCTAGTTTATCACAGCGGAATAATAGGGCAAAGTGGGTCATACTAATCAGCCTCTCTACATAAAGGTCAGAGTACCAGCTCAACGAACAAGCTCAGGAAATTCCACCAAAGACAGGTAGGCCGAATAGATCCACAGTTTAAATCAAGTCACCCAAACATTGGCAAAATTAATCCAACAAGGCAAGGGTAATGTGGAGGCAAACAATTCCATAGCTTCATAGTTGGCTGCGTCCTCCTAACTTCAGGGTGTTTGTGATGTTGTTTTTGTGGTTATACTGTCATTTCAACAAAGAACCATTTTATGTCCATATAGGGTCAAAACTTGTGGCTTTGTCCTTATATAGTCATTTCAGTGGAAAGTGTTAATGACATGATCAGGACAGCTGGTATTTTCCTTATATGGACATTTTGCGATACAGTAAAATTGATGCCCATGTCTGAACAAGCCCATTATAGTTCATCACAGGTGAGTGACCCGGTAGGTTTTTGTCACAGTTATCAGCCCCTCTATATAAAGGCCAGAGCTGCCAGCTCAGCTCACAAGATGAGGACATCCCACCAGACAGGTTGGCTGCCTCCTACGGAGCTGGTGCTCCCGCTGCGGAGATCTTGAAAGCCATAATCTTCTCCGGAAATGGCAAGGTACAGACGCAGCAGGAGCAGAAGCAGGAGCCGTCGCAGAAGGTGACGAAGGGGAGACCGCGGGGGTCGACATGGAAGGAGGAGAAGACGACATGGCAGTAGGAGAAGAGGTCGTAGAGGTAGAGAGCGAACTCGGAGGAGGAGGAGAAGGAGGAGTTTTTAATTTCCTGATTTCTCCCATTCTCCTGTGCAAATCATCGACCCTTCACTCTGCGATATCTGCTATGGCAAAAGAATCAACCCTTCAGTGACGACACCCCGCGATGACTTCCTAAGATGCAAGGAACCAGCTACCATTTGAACAATGCCACCTGTCAATAAACTTTGAAATTTCATTTTGCAGTCTCATTGTGTCTTTGCATAGGTTTGGAAATACTAGGTGGATTTATGACAATTAACAGTTTCTTCCTAGCCGTCTCAGCCAGATGTTGGTTATTTCCAGGAAGGATCAGGATTCTTACATCTTTTTTACTATCTTCTACACAACCTATCTATCACATATCTATCATTCCTCTACCTCTTTTTCCCCTCAATAAACTGTCCCAAGTTTTTTCTTTTTGCAGATGGAAGTTTCTCTGCCTTGGATCATTATTTTTTTCAGCCATCTCTGAAACCCAATGAGATAAGCTGCCCAGAATTTGAACACTGTTGTTAGACTGTCTTATGATTTGATGATGTCATATTTTCGGTATTATCCAGTCCTTCTTGAGAATTTTTGGAACAGTGCTGCAACATTCTTCCAGGGCCTTCTGATTTTATAATGGGCATTATATTTTCAGTAATATCCCATTCCTTGTCTCACCTATCAGTTTTGCTGCACATCCTGACAAACAGCCTATATACATATACATTCACCAATATATGCATATTTTCAGGTCAATCTATTGACCTATGGCCTTACTATGGACTATATGGCCTTGCCAAGATACGAAAAATTACCAATTTTATTCTTAGCTGTTTGCTTGCAGAAAAGTATGAGCTGTATCAAGAATGTAGCGATTAGTTCTGAACCCTCTGTAATTATTTGAATGAAACAGTAATGTAACTGTTTACTTTGCTGGCTAGGTAAGTCAGTATTTTTTGACAGACCGCACAAAAACATCCTCTAAAGGAATATGTTTCCCAAACAGTGGGTTGTGGGAAGTTTCTACATGGCTCACGGTCCTGGTGTGGAGGGAAGGCCAGAGGAGGGAGGGTTGAAAAGCAAAGTAACCCCACATTAGCAGCCCCTCTTCTGCAGGTCTGGGCCCGACTCCCCATTCCAGGCATTGTGAATTGGTCCATGAGGTCACAGCACACAGTTTTCCCCCAGCTGCCCCTCTGTGGTGATGGAAGAACAGTGAGACAAATTTGAGAGAGTGGCAGCGTGACCTAGAGCACAGGGTCGCCACACTCACTCACTCAAATTTTGCCTGACCACCCCTCCATCGTCGGCCATGTATGTATATTTCTGGTTGAGACTGTGCCATGAAGACAAGATTCTAGGCAATTACCAATTTCCATTCCAGTGATCAGTTCCTCCTCCCCCCCGCTCCCCGCCCCTCGCATCATACTGAGGTCTAAACTAGTTACCCCACATTGGGTGAAATACTTTTTGTGTTAGAAAATTCACGTCAATAAATTACAGGTAACTACTCTCAGGTAAATGAATGACACCACTGTATGAACACAGTGTGAGATCAGAATCAGGTCCATGGACTTGTGTTACTCCTAATTTAAACCAGTGTGAGATTAGATTTTGCCAAATCCCTGCTGAAAACAAACCAACAAACAGACAAAAAACCTCCACTTTGAAACCTTTCCTTATGTACCTGGTATGGAAAAAAACTACCATTTCCATTATCCTTTTTCTCCTTCCTCTGGCCAGGTAGAAGGAAAGACCTTAAGGCAGGACCCTCGCTCCTGGGGCAGAGGGTTGCATGGGGAACAGCTGTGGCTTGGAAACCAGGAGCATCAGAGAAGCTGGATCCATGGAGAAATCCCCAGGGAACTGTGTCTAGGGCAGGCATCATCAGAAGCTGGGGGACTGCATATGGAATAGGGTGTGGCTGGAGGAGATTGCAAGTGGGAGTTGGCCTGTGCATGTGGAAACAGCAGCGACTGAGCAGGAAATCCTGGCAGACAGGCTCCAGTGAGAGAAACCGCTCATTGCAAACCTGTAAACTCCTGTTTGCTTGGAATATTCTCCTGTGCAAGTCATCGACCCTTCACACTGCAACATCTGCTATGGCAAAAAGAAACATTCCTTCAGTGACAACACGCCGCGATAACGTCCCAAGATGGAAGGAGCCTGCTACCAGTTGAACAATACCACCTGTTAATAAACTTTGAAATTTCATTTTGCAGTCTCATTGGGTCCTTGTGTTTTGCCTGCATTTAGAAAATAGTTTCTTCCTAATCCTCTGTGACAGCAGCTGAACCCGCCCTATGATCACTGAGGCTCGTCTTAGTTGCTCTGAGTGCATCTGACAATAGGAACTACACTCGGGTGATAGATTGGGATCGTCTTGAGAGAGTTAAAAGGCTAACTCACTCCTTAGCCCAGATGGTACAAGAGACACAAGTCAGGAAGTGAAGGGGAAGAAGAGCCTGTCCTGGCCTGTCTGGCTGGTAGCCTTGGAGAGTCAGAGCCTCTCCACTCCTTGCCTGAGAAGCTGAGGAGTCCGTGTTACTGTTGGGATGAGGCTGCACAAGGTGATTTACCGGAAGGCCTCCGAGCCATTTGTGGGATAGGAAATAGGTAGGAGCAAGCACCCTCTCAGAGGCTGGTGTTTCCTGGAAGCATCAGGCTTCTCACATCCTTTTTACTACATTTATCCCTACTTTGTTCTCTAATTTGCGCTCTTGTGTATCTGTTTTTTTCTTTATAAAGAATTTTTTCATCTTTTCATATGGAAATTTCTCCGACTTTGATCATATTTTTTCACAAGACTCTGAGCCCCCACATGGGATAGGCTGCCCTGTTCCAGGAGAAAGCATTTGTGATTTCATTATGGCATCTTTTCACTATTGTCCATTCCATTCCTTCGGGGAGGGGAATTGGAACAGTGCTGCAACATACCTCTGGTTTGTTCTGATTTTATAACAGCATTATATTTTCACTAATATTCCATTCCTTAACTTACCTGTCATTTTGTTGCACATCCTGACAAATTCTTCAGGTTCAGACTAACACCTTAAACATTTTCCCATCTCATATTGCTAGTTCAGTCTCTTAGCCTTTGGTCTAACTATGGAACCTTGCGTCACTTGTGGTTAAGACCTTTTGCTGAGATGAATATTGACCACTTATTCCTAGATATTTGGCTCCAGTAAAGAACACTGCAGTTAGTTCTGAAACCATTGTATTCATCTGAATGATATAGTAGTGTAACAGTTTACTGTGCTGACTGGGTGGGTGAGTGGGTCTTTCTTGGCACACCCACAGACATTCCCTAATGCTTTTGGCTCCTCTTAGATTTAACAACCTGAATCAAAGAGTCTCAATGAGAGAGCAGCTCATGAGTGTCACCTGCTTTTTCTTCTGTATCTGGGAGAAAAGAAAACGTACGTGTTGACTGATATTAATTATATTCCCAACCTTTAGCTCTTTACTGATTGAATCTCATATCAGTTTTCTGTTCATTTGCCCAGTTCTGATTTCAGACTAAGCAGCCTATTGTTACCCAGTTTACAGAGCTTGTCTTTTGTGAATAATGGTACAGCATCAGAATGCTTCTGGGATGTCCCTGTGTGTTCCAGGCTATATTAACATGTAATATCTGTGGACTAGAGATCTTTCTTCAACCACTTCATTTAGGACTTTTGAGTTCAAGTTATCTGTATTTCATGTTGTTTTATTCAGTATGTGTCACACTTGCCCAGGCAATTGTATTTGAGAAAATGCCATTTCTGTCTGTACATTTGTTGTAGCAAAACTCTCACTAATGCAAATAGGAAAAGTGTTTCTGTCAAGTGACGGCATGTATTTCTTGTTCAAGAAGGTATCATTTGCTTAAATGATGGATTCCAGTTGGCCTGTGACGCTTTACACAAAACACAGCCTACTGAGAGACTGAGGGCTAAAGTTTTCAAAATTCAGGTTATAATTAAAATTCTAACTACGAGTCCATAAATCTATTCAATTTGCTGCAAGCTTCAGTAATTGGATAGATAGAATTTCCTATTGTGGTCAAAACAAATAAAGGCTTGGATTCTATAGACTTAATCTGTGAAGATGGCCAACTGAGACAAGCTGTATGTCTCATTCGCCACTACCTGTTAAAACAGTATTATAATTGATTTTTAATAAATTCCAAGGGTTGTAGTCATTCCAGATAAATAGGTCCTGAGTTTTTATAACTGCAGAAGGCCAGCTCCTCAGCTCTTCTTAAATCCCTCTTGTATCACTCCAGAAGAGTTCACTAGCTCATTCTTTTTCCCATGCTGATCTGATCACCGCGGGCTGAATTCAGTGCAAAGGCCTCTGTGAGGTCACTAGCTGACCAATTATAGCGTGTTGGGTTGATGTAAATGCACAGGCCTTGGAGGGTTACCAGCTCAGGACCTTTGGCTTGCTGGGATAAAGTCAAATCTCAACACATTCTAGAATGATGGCTGGCGCCAAGGCAACAGGCCTTTATGTGGTTAATGTGGTTAATGGCCTCTAGGTTTCTGGGCTTATGTCCAAGTACAGGCCTCTATGAGGTCACTTGTTCCTCAAATGTAGCATAGTGGGTTGATATCAAAGAACAGGCTGCTATGAGGTCACTGGCTCAGCACATAAGACATGCTGGGTTGGTTATGGTCAAAGCACTGACACAGAGTTCCGGCTACAGCACTTCCAGGCTCCTGACTGAAGCCAAGCAGGACTTTGTCAGGATATTAGCTCGGTATCTCCATCTTCCTAGCATGATGTCTGGACACAGGCCTCAGGTGTCGGGCACAGCACCACTACCTTGCTGGGGTAAAGTCAAAGTCAGGCCTCTGTGAGGCTACTGGCTCTTGTCAAAGCACAGGTCTTTGTAAGGTTTTCTAGATCAGCACCTCTGGCTCTCTGGGCTGATGTTAAGCCTCAGGCTTTTGTGAGGTCTCTAGTGCAGGCCTTTGTGAGCTTACTGGCTCAGCAGCTTTGGCTTGCTGGTCTGAAGTCAAAGTGTAACCCACATGCTTCATACTGCACTGTTTTATTTTTTCTGTGAAAGCCAGAGAAAGAATGTGGAGAAAGAAGGCTTGTCCAGTAAAGTTGACTGATGATTCCCATCTTTTTCCTGAAGAAATTGAACCTGGGCTGCCCTCAGAGAATGTGATTGTAATGTGGCTCTCTCTGTTGTTTGGAAATTGGACAGGAAACTATGAGGGAGCAGGAAAACATGGGAATGGGGAAACAGACTGGGGGGAGTGTAGGGAATGTGGGGAAACAGAAGGAAGGCTCAGAGAGGTGTGAAAATTAATAAAACATAGCAACCAAACTGAGGCAGCCAATTAATGAAACACATACACAACGATATCTAGATTGGAGGTTGGGGGAGATGATCTGATCTCATGACAGAAAAAATATTTTGCCTCGTAATGATTTTCTACTCACATAGCCATTTACTGATCTCAAAACAATGCTTCTAGAGAGGCCTGTTTGGTTATTGAGGTGGATCTGTTTTGTAGGATCTGTATGGTTCTTGTGATTAAAACTGTCAGTGACTACGTGAATTTGTGCATACTAGCCCTCCAAAACATATGTTGTAAGCCCTCACTTAGGGACAGGGCCCTGATGTTTAATGAAGAGATAAGGTTTTTTGCTTTGTGCCCCCAAGATGTTCCATCTAATGAATCATGAGATAGATGATTTGCAAGCTTTCTCGGCTTTCATACATGAGTGGAAAAACATGAAAGGGCCTAGGATTTCCTGAGGAACTGAGTACATTCAATCTATATTTTGAAGGCCAGTGAACATCCAGCAAGTTCTAGAGTCTCTTCTTTGACTGTGAATGCTTTGGAGAAGCATAAGGACAGCAAGACTACCTTGGGATTTATGAAAGATGGAGTACTTTGGGGCTGAATGCCACATCAGTTCAAAAGCCCACCTTGTCCAAATGGAACACACAGTACTTATTCTATTGAGAGGTTTCCTTATTCTGAGACTTGCCTGGTCAGATGTAATAAAGGTATGACAGGAAGAAGTGTGAGTGCATGACTAATGGTATGCATCACACAGGTGACTGAGAAGAGAGATGAAGCCAAGAAGATATTGTAGAATATGAAGTGGAGAAGTAGTCATATGTTTCACCCCCACTCTGAACTTTAGGGTACATATGTGGGGACCTGCATGAGAAACCCTAAGCTTAATTACCAGCTTAGATCAGTATGCTGCCACCATCCAAATATTTGAATCATTTGGAAAACTCTGTCTTCCCCCCCAAAACCTTTCCCTCCCTGGGTAAACTTGAGAGACTTCTCCACCAATTCCCTGGTGAACACCGATCCAAACCCCTTGGATCTTAAAACAAGGAAGAGTTACTCATTCCCCTCCCCCCCCTTCTTCCCTCACCAGTCCCTGGTGAATCCAGATCCAATCCCCTTGCATCTAAAAACAAGAAAAAATCAATCAGGTTCTTTAAAAAAAAAGGCTTTTAATTAAAGAAAAGAAAGGTAAAAGAAAAAACCTCTGGAAGAGATTAGCGTACCAGCTACTCTCACAGACAACAGATTCAAAACACAGAGGATGTTCCCCTGGGCAAAAACTTAGTACACAAAAGAATCCCTAATTTGATCATTCCTCTAATTGCACAAAGTCACAAAAGAAAATAAACATAAACCTATGTATTTGTTTCTGATACTCACTACTCTGATAAGAGGCTGGTTCCTTGATCTTTTCCACTCCGGCCAAAACTGAAACTGACCAAGCCAAAGGGAACTTCCCTCCTTCCTTTTGAAACATCCTGTCCCCCCATTGGTTCCTCTGGTCACGTGTCAGCTAGGCTAGGTGAACTTCTTAACCCTTTACAAGTAAAAGAGGCAATAACCTTTAACTATCTGTTTATGACAGAAGTCTATAACATATTTAATTTATACATTTCCAGTGCAAAAGTATTGCCTTAATCATCCTCTCAGTTATACCAGTGTCAATTAGGAGTTAGCTCCATAAGAGTTTATAGAGTTATAATGATATAAAACTGGTGTGAATGGAGAATCAAGCCTATTATTTTCAAACTGTAACAGCTGCTATTGAAAGACTGTTCATTTTAGTGGCAAAAATACCTTCCTTTTTACTAGAAATGTAATGGGTTACATTCCTGCTTGCCTGAAATGGAAAGGGGAATTAGACAGACTATATTCAAATCATAGATTTGGTTTTAAGCTTTTGAGCATTTTTTCACAAATCTTTAGTTCTCTCAATGACACATGGATCACGATGTATCAACACTTAATTATTTTATCACCCCAAAATACTACAGTGTGCATTTGACAACAATATTGAAGTTATTCATTTGCTGCAGGATACAAGTTACAAATAGTATAAATCAGCCATCTCTTTTAACTTGCATCCGACGAAGTGGGTATTCACCCACGAAAGCTCATGCTGCAAAACGTCTGTTAGTATATAAGGTGCCACAGGATTCTTTGCCTCTTTTGACTTGTAATTCACATACTGTTTCAATTGCCCTCAGGAAACAATGATGAAACCTTTTGGGGCCATAAGTTACTTTTTCTCACTTTGCACCAAAAAAAAAAAAAAAAGAGGCACTAGACCCAAATCATTTCACATGATATTAGAAGCAACCATTTTAGGCACCTAAATGTTCAAAGTCAAGAAAACAGAATTAGGACTGAGTTAGTGCCTTCTCCGGGACTTCTTAAATGAACACATGGGTAGTAATCAAAGTAGATCAAATTAGGAAGGGCAGCTTCTCATTTCTGATGGTTGGGTGTCATGAAGGGTGTTGCCATTATGTAATGAAGAGATATGATAATATCAACTGGTCACTGCTTTCCCCTCCGATAAGTGTGACCGACATAAATCAACTTCCAAAGTGTTTATAAAAGGGGAAAAAAATCTATTTGTTTTCTAACATAGATACTTTGCTGTACAGTAAATTTAATGGCCATATATTGCTAAATTCTAGTTTATCACAGCTGAATAATAGGGCAATGTGGGTCATACTTATCAGCCTCTCTACATAAAGGTCGGAGTGCCAGCTCAACTAACAAGCTCAGGAAATTCCACCAAAGACAGGTAGGCCGAATAGATCCACAGTTAAAATCAAGTCACCCAAACATTGACAAAATTAATCCAGCAAGGCAAGGGTAATGTAGAGGCAAACAATTCCAAAGCTTCATAGTTGGCTGCGTCCTCCTAACTTCAGGGTGTTTGTGATGTTGTTTTTGTGGTTATACTGTCATTTCAACAAAGAACCATTTTATGTCCATATAGGGTCAAAACTTGTGGCTTTGTCCTTATATAGTCATTTCAGTGGAAAGTGTTAATTAATGACATGATCAGGACAGCTGGTGTTTTCCTTATATGGACAATTTGCTATACAGTAAAATTGATGCCCATGTCTGAACAAGCCCATTATAGTTCATCACAGGTGAGTGACCCGGTAGGTTTTTGTCACAGTTATCAGCCCCTCTATATAAGGGCCAGAGCTGCCAGCTCAACTCACAAACTAAGGACATCCCACCAGACAGGTTGGCTGCCTCCTACGGAGCTGGTGCTCCAGCTGCGGAGATCTTGAAAGCCATAATCTTCTCCAGAAATGGCAAGGTACAGACAGCAGGAGCAGAAGCAGGAGCCGTCGCAGAAGGCGACGGAGGGAGGCCGCGGGGTCGGCATGGAAGGAGGAGAAGACGACATGGCAGAAGGAGAAGAGGTCGTAGAGGTAGAGAGAGAACTCGCAGGAGGAGGAGGAGAAGAAGAAGGAGTTTTTAATTTCCTGATTTCTCCTGTGCAAGTCATCGACCCACCACTCTGCAATGTCTGCTATGGCAAAAAGAAACAACCTTTCAGTGACAACACCCATAATGACTTCCTAAGATGCAAGGAACCAGCTACCATTTGAACAATGCCACCTGTCAATAAACTTTGAAATTTCATTTTGCAGTCTCATTGGGTCTTTGCATAGGTTTGGAAATATTGGGTGTATTTATAACAGTTTATAATTTCTTCCTAGCCTCTCAGCCAGAGGTTGGTTATTTCCTGGAAGGATCAGGATTTGAGCATCCTTTTTACTACCTTCTGCACTAAATATTTACTGTACTGGTTTTTTCCTCAATAAAACTGTTCCCAGTTTTTTTTCTTTTTTCATACTGAAGTTTCTCTGCCTTTGAGCCATTATTTTCAACCATCTCTGAAAGTCAAATGACATTAGCTGCCCAGAATTTGAACACTGTTGTTAGACGGTCTTAATATTTGATGATGGAATATTTTCAGTATTATCCATTCCATACCTTCTTGAGATTTTTTTGGAACAGTGCTGCAACATTCTTCCGGTGCCTTCTGATTTTATAATGGGCATTATATTTTCAGTAATATCCCATTCCTTGTCTCACCTATCAGTTTTGCTTCACATCCTGACAAACAGCCTATATATATTCTCCAACATATGCATATTTTCAGGTCAATCTGTTGAACTATACCCTTACCAGGGACTATATGGCCTTGCCAAGACACGAAAAATTACCAATTTTATTCCTAGCCGTTTCCCTGTAGAAAAGTATGTGCTGTACCAAGCATGTAGCGATTAGTTCTGAACCCTCTGTAATTATTTGTGTAACAGTTTACTTCACTGGCTGGGTAAGTCACTATTTATTCACACACCCACAAAAACATCCTCTAAAGGAATATGTTTCCCAAACAATGGGTTGTGACCCACCAGTGGGTTGTGGGAAGTTTCTACATGGCTCACGGTCCTGGTGTGGAGGGAAGGCCAGAGGAGTGGGGGTCAGAAAGTGAACTCACGCCACAGCAGCAGCTCCTCTTCTGCAGGGCTGGGCGCAACTCCCCATTCCAGTCATTGTGAATTGGTCCATGAGGTCACAACACACAGTTTTCCCCCAGCTGCCCCTCTGTGGTAATGGAAGGTCAGCGAGACAAATTTGAGGGAGTGGCAGCGTGACCTGGAGCACAGGGTCGCAGAACTCACTCACTCAAATTTTGCCAGGCCACCCCTCCATCATCGGCCATGTATGTATATTTCTGGTTGAGACTGTGCCATGAAGACAAGATTCTAGGCAATTACCAATTTCCATTCCAGTGACTTGTGTTACTCCTAATTTAAACCAGTGTGAGATTAGATTTTGCCAAATCCCTGCTGAAAACAAACCAGAAAAAAGACAAAAAACCTCCACTTTGAAACCTTTCCTTATGGTGATAAGGGAGTGATGCACCTGGTATGGAAGAAACTACCATTTCCATTATCCTTTTTCTCACAGTACATCCCCTTCCTCTAGCCAGGTAGAAGGAAAGACCTTAAGGCAGGACCCTCGCTCCTGGGGCAGGGGGTTGGGGGGGAACAGCTGTGGCTTGGAAACCAGGAGCATCAGAGAAGCTGGATCCATGGAGAAATCCCCAGGGAACTGTGTCTAGGGCAGGCATCATCAGAAGCTGGGGGACTGCATATGGAATAGGGTGTGGCTGGAGGAGATTGCAAGTGGGAGTTGGCCTGTGCATGTGGAAACAGCAGCGACTGAGCAGGAAATCCTGGCAGACAGGCTCCAGTGAGAGAAATCGCTAACTGCAAACCTATAAACTCCTGTTTGCTTGGAATAAGAGACTGGACTGGACTATCCAGCAGTGACTAGGCCTGAAGAACCTTAGTCCTCTATTAGGTTGCCACTTCTTCCACCCCACTCCCAATCAGGGGCCCAAATAAGAACTGCTATTGTTTCTCCAGAGTTGTAACTGTTTAAGACACAGTACTTGGGGTATTTGCAACCCTTCTCTTTTTTGTCAACTCTAGAAAAATACCTCTTCACTTTCGCCATTCATTCAAGCTGTTAGGGGAAGTAACTAGGGCTGGTGCCTTACAAGACCTAGCAGCTGAAATGTCTTTGTCTCTGAGTTGTGGTACACCTCTCATGCCACTCAAATTTTAGGACTTGTCTACGCAGGAACACTCAGGAAAGTTAATCTGAATTAACTACAAGTATTAATTTAAAGAGGATTAGTTAAATTGCATTAAACCTCTGTGTGGATACTCTAATTCAGAATTAAAGTGGCTGGCCTTAATTTGGTTTAGCTAAACTAAAATAAGCTAAACTGAATAAAGCTGCATTAATTCTGAATGCAATTCAGTTTAAAAAATCCACTTTACATTCATATCTTCAGTTCATTTGGAATATAGTTTTGGAGTGTTCCCATGTAGACTGTCTCTTAGAACAGCTATAATATTTTCAGGGGTGAATCTTTTGCATCTGTGATAAAGACAGACATTCATTCCCAGGACATCTAACCGAGCAAAATTTTCTTGAGGGGAAAGATTACTTGTCTAGGAAAAACTGGAAAACATGAATCTGTTTTAACTAGGGAGTGTATTTAATGATGGGCTCTTCCCATTAGAAATGTTATTGACAGTGTTATAAATGTATTGTGCAATTCTGAGATATCTGTTTAAACTAATCCCTTATGGAACTGAGCTGAAAAATATTTGTCCCTAGCAAAATTACCTGAATTTTCACCATGTTTCTTTTAATTGGACTTTACTTACTTTTAATTCTCCTCTCTTTTCTCTGCAAAGAGATGTCGTGGTCATTGCGGAGAGATTTTTCAAAAGCATTCTCCCTAAAGGTAAAGTGAGCTATCCATCCTTTGTAAGCATTCAGCATCCAGAATATTCTTTCTCCCTCTGCAACATGAGGCAATTGTATTTAAGAAAATGCCATTTCTCTCAGTACATTTATTGTAGCAAAACTCTCAGTAATGCAAATAGGAAAAGTGTTTCTGTCAAGTGAAGGCACGTATTTCTTGTTCAAGAAGGTATCCATTTGCTTAAATGATGGATTCCAGTTGGCCTGTGACGCTTTACACAAAACACAGCCTCCTGAGAGATTGAGGGCTAAAGTTTTCAAAAGGCAGGTTGCCTACCCCTGTGCTAGTCCATAAATCAATTCAATTTGCAGCAAGCTTTAGTAATTGGATAGATAGAATTTCCTATTGTGATCAAAACAAATAAAGGCTTGGATTCTGTAAACTTAATCTGTGAAGATGGCCAACTCAGACAAGCTGTATGTCTCATTTGCCACTACATGTGAAAACAGTATTATTATTGATTTTTAATAATTTCCAAGGGTTGTAGTCATTCCAGATAAATAGGTCCTGAGTTTTTATAACTGCAGGCGGCCAGCTGCTCAGCTCTTCTTAAATCCCTCTTGTGTCACTCCGGAAGAGTAAATGGGACTTAAAGCACTTTCTGTGAGTTCACTAGCTCATTCTTTTTCCCACACTGATCTGATCACCACAGGCTGAATTCAGTGCAAAGGCCTCTGTGAGGTCACTAGCTGACCAATTATAGCATGCTGGGTTGATGTAAATGCACAAGCCTTGGAGGGTTACCAGCTCAGGACCTTTAGCTTGCTGGGATAAAGTCAAATCTCAACACATTCTAGAATGATGGCTGGCGCCAAGGCAACAGGCCTTTATGTGGTTAATGTGGTTAATGGCCTCTAGGTTTCTGGGCTTATGTCCAAGTACCGGCCTCTATGAGGTCACTTGTTCCTCAAATGTAGCATAGTGGGTTGATATCAAAGAACGGGCTGCTATGAGGTCACTAGCTCAGCACATACAACATGCTGGGTTGGTAATGGTCAAAGCACTGACACAGAGTTCCGGCTACAGCACTTCCAGGCTCCGGGCTGAAGCCAAGCGGGACTTTGTTGGGATACTAGCTCGGTATCTCCATCTTCCTAGCATGATGTCTGGACACAGGCCTCAGGTGTCGGGCACAGCACCACAATCTTGCTGGGGTAAAGTCAAAGTCAGGCCTCTGTGAGGCTACTGGCTCTTGTCAAAGCACAGGTCTTTGTAAGGTTTTCTAGATCAGCACCTCTGGCTCTCTGGGCTGATGTTAAGCCTCAGGCTTTTGTGAGGTCTCTAGTGCAGGCCTTTGTGAGCTTACTGGCTCAGCAGCTTTGGCTTGCTGGTCTGAAGTCAAAGTGTAACCCACATGCTTCATACTGCACTGTTTTATTTTTTCTGTGAAAGCCAGAGAAAGAATGTGGAGAAAGAAAGCTTGTTCAGTGAAGTTGACTGATGACTCCCATCTTTTTTCTGAAGAAATTGAACCTGGGCTGCCCTCAGAGAATGTGATTGTAATGTGGCTCTCTCTGTTGTTTGGAAATTGGACAGGAAACTATGAGGGAGCAGGAAAACATGGGAATGGGGAAACAGACTGGGGGGAGTGTAGGGAATGTGGGAAAACAGAAGGAAGGCTCAGAGAGGTGTGAAAATCAATAAAACATAGCAACCAAACTGAGACAGCCAATTAATGAAACACATACACAACAATATCTAGGATGGAGGTTGGGGGAGATGACCTGATCCTATGAAAGAGGAGGGAAATATTTTGCCTCGTAATGATTTTCTACTCACATAGCCATTTGTTGATCTGAAATCAGTCCTTCTACAGAGGCCTGTTTGGTTATTGAGGTGGGTCTGTTTTGTAGAGTCTGTATGGTTCTTGTGATTAAAACTGTCAGTGACTACGTGAATTTGTGCATACTAGCCCCCCAAAAGATATGTTGTCACCCCTCCCTCAGGAAGAGGGCCTCCAAGATGTTCCATCTAATGCATCATGAGATAGATGATTTGCAAGCTTTCTCATCTTTCATACATGTGTGAAAAAACATGAAAGGGCCTAGGATTTCCTGAAGAACTGAGTACATTCAATCTATATATTTGAAGGCCAGTGAACATCCAGCAAGTTCTAGAGTCTTTGACTGTGAATGCTTTGGATAAGCACAAGGACAGCATTTATGGAAGACGTCGTACTATAGAGGTGAATGCCACATCAGTTCAAAGACGACCTTGTGAACAGACAGTACTGATTCTATTGAGAGGTTTCCTTATTCTGAGACTTGCCTGGTCAGATGTAATAGAGGCATGACAGGAGCAAGTGTGAGTGCATAACTAATGGTACGCATCACACAGGTGACTGAGAAGAGGGATAAAGCCAAGAAGATTTTGTAGAATATGAAGTGGAGATGTCTATAACATATTTGATTTAGACATTTCCAGTGAAAAGGATTGGCTTGATCATCCTCTCAGTTATACCAGTGTCAATTAGGAGTTAGCTCCATAAGAGTTTATAGAGTTATAGTGATATAAAACTGGTGTGAATGGAGAATCAAGCCTATTATTTTCAAATTGTAACAGCTGCTATTGAAAGACTGTTAGCTCTAGTGGCAAAAATACCTTCCTTTTTACTACAAATGTAATGGGTTACATTCCTGCTTGCTTGAAATGGAAAGGGGAATTTGGCCCACTGTATTCAAATCATGGGTTTGGTTTTAAGCTTTTGACCATTTTTTCACAAATCTTTAGTCCTCTCAACGACACATGGATCACAATGTTTTAACACTTAATTATTTTATCACCCCAAAATACTACACTGTGCACTTGACAACAATATTGAAGTTATTCATTTGCTGCAGGGAAAAAGATACACACAGTATAAATCAGCCATCTCTTTTAACTTGTAATTCACGTGCTGTTTCAATTGCCCTCAGGAAACAAAGGTGATACCTTTTGGGGCCATATGATACTTTTTCTCACTTTGCAAAAAAAAAAAAAAAAAAGGGCACTAGATCCAAAACATTTCACATGATCTTAAAAGCAACCTTTTTAGGTACATAAATGTTCAAAGTCAAGAAAACACAATTAGGACTGAGATAGTGCCATCTCCTGGAGTTCATAAATGAACACATGGGTAGTAATCAAAGTAGATCAAATTAGGAAGGGCAACTTCTCATTTCTGATGGTTGGGTGTCATGATGGGTGTTGCCATTATGTAGTGAAGAGATATGATAGTATCAACTGGTCACTGCATTCCCCTCTGATAAGTGTGACCTACATACATTAACTTTCAAAGTGTTTATAAAAAGGGAAAAATCTATTTGTTTTCTTACATACACACTTTGCTGTACAGTAAATTTGATGGCCATATATCGCTTAATTCTAGTTTATCACAGCGGAATAATAGGGCAAAGTGGGTCATACTAATCAGCCTCTCTACATAAAGGTCAGAGTACCAGCTCAACGAACAAGCTCAGGAAATTCCACCAAAGACAGGTAGGCCGAATAGATCCACAGTTTAAATCAAGTCACCCAAACATTGGCAAAATTAATCCAACAAGGCAAGGGTAATGTGGAGGCAAACAATTCCATAGCTTCATAGTTGGCTGCGTCCTCCTAACTTCAGGGTGTTTGTGATGTTGTTTTTGTGGTTATACTGTCATTTCAACAAAGAACCATTTTATGTCCATATAGGGTCAAAACTTGTGGCTTTGTCCTTATATAGTCATTTCAGTGGAAAGTGTTAATGACATGATCAGGACAGCTGGTATTTTCCTTATATGGACATTTTGCGATACAGTAAAATTGATGCCCATGTCTGAACAAGCCCATTATAGTTCATCACAGGTGAGTGACCCGGTAGGTTTTTGTCACAGTTATCAGCCCCTCTATATAAAGGCCAGAGCTGCCAGCTCAGCTCACAAGATGAGGACATCCCACCAGACAGGTTGGCTGCCTCCTACGGAGCTGGTGCTCCAGCTGCGGAGATCTTGAAAGCCATAATCTTCTCCGGAAATGGCAAGGTACAGACGCAGCAGGAGCAGAAGCAGGAGCCGTCGCAGAAGGCGACGAAGGGGAGGCCGCGGGGGTCGACATGGAAGGAGGAGAAGACGACATGGCAGAAGGAGAAGAGGTCGTAGAGGTAGAGAGCGAACTCGGAGGAGGAGGAGAAGGAGGAGTTTTTAATTTCCTGATTTCTCCCATTCTCCTGTGCAAATCATCGACCCTTCACTCTGCGATATCTGCTATGGCAAAAAGAATCAACCCTTCAGTGACGACACCCCGCGATGACTTCCTAACCTGCAAGGAACCAGCTACCATTTGAACAATGCCACCTGTCAATAAACTTTGAAATTTCATTTTGCAGTCTCATTGTGTCTTTGCATAGGTTTGGAAATACTAGGTGGATTTATGACAATTAACAGTTTCTTCCTAGCCGTCTCAGCCAGATGTTGGTTATTTCCAGGAAGGATCAGGATTCTTACATCCTTTTACTATCTTCTACACAACCTATCTATCATATATCTATCATTCCTCTACCTCTTTTTCCCCTCAATAAACTGTCCCAAGTTTTTCTTTTTCATATGGAAGTTTCTCTGCCTTGGATCATTATTTTTTTCAGCCATCTCTGAAACCCAATGAGATAAGCTGCCCAGAATTTGAACACTGTTGTTAGACTGTCTTATGATTTGATGATGTCATATTTTCGGTATTATCCAGTCCTTCTTGAGAATTTTTGGAACAGTGCTGCAACATTCTTCCAGGGCCTTCTGATTTTATAATGGGCATTATATTTTCAGTAATATCCCATTCCTTGTCTCACCTATCAGTTTTGCTGCACATCCTGACAAACAGCCTATATACATATACATTCACCAATATATGCATATTTTCAGGTCAATCTATTGACCTATGGCCTTACTATGGACTATATGGCCTTGCCAAGATACGAAAAATTACCAATTTTATTCTTAGCTGTTTGCTTGCAGAAAAGTATGAGCTGTATCAAGAATGTAGCGATTAGTTCTGAACCCTCTGTAATTATTTGAATGAAACAGTAATGTAACTGTTTACTTCGCTGGCTAGGTAAGTCAGTATTTTTGACAGACGCACAAAACATCCTCTAAAGGAATATGTTTCCCAAACAGTGGGTTGTGGGAAGTTTCTACATGGCTCACGGTCCTGGTGTGGAGGGAAGGCCAGAGGAGGGAGGGTTGAAAAGCAAAGTAACCCCACATTAGCAGCCCCTCTTCTGCAGGTCTGGGCCCGACTCCCCATTCCAGGCATTGTGAATTGGTCCATGAGGTCACAGCACACAGTTTTCCCCCAGCTGCCCCTCTGTGGTGATGGAAGAACAGTGAGACAAATTTGAGAGAGTGGCAGCGTGACCTAGAGCACAGGGTCGCCACACTCACTCACTCAAATTTTGCCTGACCACCCCTCCATCGTCGGTCATGTATGTATATTTCTGGTTGAGACTGTGCCATGAAGACAAGATTCTAGGCAATTACCAATTTCCATTCCAGTGATCAGTTCCTCCTGTTGCCTGATTTGGGGAGGGTTAGTAGGGACAGTGGAATTTATCCACTTAATTTAGGTTTATTTAATACTTAATTTTCTAATTAATTAAGAATGTTAGTAATAATTAATAGATATTAATAATATGGGTATGGCTCGCCAATATGTGTGATCAGAAGATAAAAGTTCGTCTTGAATCAGGCTTCACAGAATTTAATACAAGGAGATTGGGGAATAACAGGAATTTACACTGAGACAAAGTTTAGTCAAACAAGACCTTTTATTTAAAATCAATGAAACAAGAAGTAAATGTAAAATGTTAAAAGCAGTATGAGATTACAAAGTATCACAATTCTTTAAGAGATATGATATATTATACAGTTCTAAATGCACTCTGCAGCAAAGAGTACTAAAGTGAATTTCACACCTCTGCTAGAGGAAGTATAGTTATAAAGAAACTGGTTGTAAATTAAACCCTTCTTAGCATAGATGCTTAGAGGTGAAGTAGAAATTAAGAATTATTTCATACTCACAAAGAATTAATACTACGACTAGCATTGACAGCTTTCGTAGGAGAAGGAGGCTTCGAAGCAGGTTGAGACGACCAGGAAACAGAGAGATGTATCGCCTGCCCTAGTGGTGGATTATCACACCTTTTATAGGTAAAAATCCTTCCCTTTATGCCCAAATTTGTCTTTCCCCCATGAAAAGGTGAGGGTACCTGTTTTCATAGGCTGACCTTTGTGTACGTACTAATGACAACTATCTACGTATTTTGTGGTAGACTTGTTATATTTTGTGGGCAGAAATACCCTACTTTTGCACCTAACTAGGTGAAAGGTTAGCAGATATTCAGAAAGTTCCTAGACAATTTGCGTAGGTTTGTTTCCTAGTATCACTTTTCTGAGTAAGGGTCTTAAAGGTTGCTTTCAGCGTCACAGAGGAAATAGGCCAGAATGTCTGGTCTAGAAGTTTCTAGGTATCTTGCATTAAAGCTATTGCAAATTCTATTAATCTATACAGCCTACACACTTTTATCAAAAAGACATTTTATACAGACCAACAGATTAATCCTCAGGGCTACACGCCCCCCTTTGACGGGGTGGTTTACATAAAGAAACCCCGTCACCTAGGACTTAATATTTGTGGGGCCCTTTTTAGTTTCATACCTGGGCAAATTTTGGTATGTATCAGGAATGGGCACCATGTATATATATTCATCTTTATCCCCAGATGGTGCTCGTCTGTGCATTTGTTTAGGGGATTGTCTGGGTGTCTGTCTAGGTCTCTGCCTAGTTTTTGGCTTGGGTTTGTTGCATTTATACAGCATATAACCTAACATAAGGAAATTAATCACAATCCCAATTCCTTGGATAATTATCCATACTTCTAATCCGAAATTTTCTCTGGAAGTTATTACAGGCTCATTCCCTTCATTCATTAATTGGGTAATAACTTGTTGGGCTTCATCCATATTGTTAGTAATTTGAATGAGGTGAGTCTCTTTACGAGTCATTAAGGATTTCAGTTGCAACCCTAATGGTGGAATATAAGCCAGAAAAGTAGGTGTACTTTGAATAGTTAAATTCTGGTAATCAGGGTTAGACTGAATAATGGTCATGTTCTCAAAAATAGGAATAGGGGAAATAACTTGATTTCCTATTACCGTGGGTTGCTTTGGGGTAAAACAGAAATTTGGCTCTGTGACAGGACACTCCAAGGGACCATACTGGTACCTCTTTTGGTTGGTAACCACGCAAAATTGATTCCTTCCAGCATAGGTCACCCTCTCCATCGGAGTCTTCCATGTGGTCAGCCTCACCAGGCATGACGATGATGAATTCTGTGCTTTCTCTCCCTGTAGTCCACACAAAAACAGTGTCTGTTTCAAACACATTACACCTACAGATATACTGGGGTCCTTTTTCAGAACAACAGGCCATCTGTGGTACCTTCCAAGTCTGAGTTGGAGTGTGATAGACTACCAGGGGAGGTGCATTAACGCGTTCCCTGTAGATGTCATCTTCGAGGTGACCTATAGAATGGATAGCAGCCAATTGCCTGTACACATCTCTGTCTGGGTCAAACACTGGTAACGAGACCATGAATGAGACATACAAAGACCGTGCCATACAATCTTTTGTAAGAGAACAACTGTCTCGGTTGGGGTGAGGTGTCACAGATCCTATCTCTCTCATAGCACCCACTGACAAATGCTGGCATGCATCCAAACAAGTGGATCTTTCCTTTTCCAGCTTTTGAAAACATTTAGGACAATACCAACTCATTAGTTGTTCATCCTTAATTAAGTCAGGGACTTCTCCTAATTTTAAGGATCGCAATGCATCAGTAATTGTGCTTACAACATATTCCCCATATGCAGAACATATAATTTCTTTCCCCAAATGCTGATCTCTTTTCTGATCATTGTTTAAAGCAATTAACTGATTAATTTTCTGTTGAGTTTCATTAAACAATTGGGTTATATCATGCATATTATAAACAGTAAATCGTTCTTCCTGTGCCAATCCCTTTATTCCCTGTAACATTGGATTGACTACTCGGTTAGCTTCCTCTTTTAACACATAATCTATATGCTTGCGGATTTTTCCAATATCCGCCTGGTTCCAAATTGACATTCCTGCGCCAAATAGTCCTGTTAGGGATCCTAAACCTCCAAGGAGATTTAAACTACGTTTTCTCCTAAGAGTTGGTGACTTAGGGACTTCATCATCCTTCAACAGAACAATATCCCGCACTCGTTGCTGATAGGCTACAATCCTATCCACAAGTCGTACTGAGAAAAAGGAAGCTACTTTGGTATGCTGACAATAGCTAAATTCTCCCAAGTACCAATTAGACAAATTTAGCACTACAGGAATATGCATAAATTGAACTTGATTAATTATTTTTCCCATCATGGGTGTTGTGGTAAGACCACTAACAGGTCCTGGGTTTAATACTGGACAATTTACATCATTTGTTCTTGACTGATCAACATCATAGTCAATAACTGGGTCCTGAACTCTAAGTTCAAATGTCATATTCTGGACATATTTTTTGTTTCCTGTTTTGGTTTGAAAGGTAGCTATGATGAGCACCTCATATCGCCCTTGATCCTCATATTCAAGTTTATACAAGGTTAAACTTCCCCCTGTTATCAAATTATTACAGCTAGCTTTATTTTTCCAAGTTCCATAAGCTATACCATGTTTTAGGGAAGTTGAATTTATAAATGTCTTGCAACCACCCCCCTTTGAATTCTCATCCAAGGGCCACATCCTTTTCCAACCACTAGAGGGTAGTGCAGTTACTTTGTCCAATTGATATTCAAAAGTAACATCCTCCCCCCGAATTCCCTTAACCTGTTGAATCGGGTTGTTGACCAGTTCTGGATTAAGTATAATAGTCCGTTCCTTCTTTGTTGGTATGTTCTGTTGCTTGGGCTCAGACAACGGAGTACGATCCGGTCGTCTGGTTTCCTGGGGTTGCAATAGTTCGGTTTCAGACTTAATATTTTGGCATAGTCCTACCCTTAGAGCAACAATAAGGGTGTAATAAGTCAAAAATGTCAATGTCAATTTCATGGTTACAAACTGCTGGGCTCCAATTGTTACGATTTCGTCTGATCACTTAAGTCCTGAGGAGGAAGTTGCTCCTGCGACCTGGACGATCGATACAGCTTTAACTGGTTAGCATGATAAATCTTGTCTCTATTATGCTTTCCTCCTGTTATTCTGATCTTATATACTGCTGAACTGAGTTTATCAATGATTTGGAAAGGTCCAATCCATCGATTACACAATCCATGTTCTGGTGACTTATATGACAATAACATTACTTGATCTCCTACCTCCCAAGTATTCTCTCTCTGGTTTTTGTCAAAGTAAGCCTTTGCCTTACGTCTGGATTTTCCCAATTTAGCAGCCACCTGCAAGTGAATGTGATTTAAATGTTTTTGCAGATTTTGCAGGTAGGTATCCATTTTTATTCCCTCTAATTGAGTGCCACTAGCTTGCCAAATTAAATGTTCTGGTAATCTCATTGTTCGGCCTGTCATCACTTCAAAAGGTGTTTTATCAGTAGATGCAGCTGGTGTCGCCCTCAATGCCATTAAAATTAAAGGCATGAGGGTGTCCCAGTTACGTCCATTGGCATCAACCAGTTTCCTCAACATCACTTTTATAGTCCGATTGGTTCGTTCCACCATCCCAGATGACTGTGGTCTGTATGGGATGTGTAGCCTCTCTTGGGACTCCCATCAATTTAAGACAATCCCTAAAGAACTGTCCTGTAAAATGTGATCCCTGGTCTGATTCTACCTTCGCAGGGATCCCCAGCGAGAAGACTTGTTCTACCAAAACCTTGGCAGTGGCTTTTGCAGTATTGGCTTTAAGAGGAAATGCCTCTATCCACTTTGAGAAAGGATCGATAATCACCAATAGATATTGGTTACCTCTTTGAGTCCTTGGCAAAGGACCTACAAAGTCAATCTGCAAAGCCATCCACGGACCTTCATACACCTGGGATCTTAGTGGCGCATTTCTTTTGGATGGAGTAGGATTAGCTTGGGCACATGCCAGACAATTTTCACAATATTGTTGCACATCCATCCTAAGAAGTGGCCACCACCCTACAGATGCAAGACGTTGGACAGTTTTGTCCACTCCCTGATGTCCTCCTGTAGGAGTGTCATGGACCATGTACATCATTTCCCTTCGTAGGTGAGCTGGAACTACCCACACAGGGAAAGGACCTCCTGTATACATGAGAACTCCATCTACGATTTGTAACTGCTATTCATGTCGTTTGTACAAAGGGTCTATTGTTAGTGATCCCTCTTTGTCTATTTTGGAAAGCTCTAAAATTACTTTTATTATGTCCTTATCCAATTTTTGCATGTCTTTTAGATCTGGTATATTGGGTTGTACCAATTTAGTTGCAGCTACAGGACATTTAGGATTAGGGGTAATAACAGAATACTCCTGATCCTTACTTTCCCAAAATTCTCCTGATCGGGCTCCTTCACGGGCCAATTTATCAGCTTTCTCATTTTCCATAGCATAAGGGTCTAATTTCCAGTGAGCTTTTACTTTTTTTATTTTGATTGGCCGCTCTGAAACAGTAACTATTACTGTTAACCAATGGATGTATCTCATCAGTGATGCATACCTAATAGGTGTGCCATCAGAAGATGTAAAACCATTTGTTTCCCAATATGGTAGGAACTCTGTGAGAGAATTGCATACCCATGCAGAGTCTGAAAACAGACAGATATCTTGGTATGTGGTGGTGATGGAGAACTGCACACAGTACTCCAACACACAAGCCACTGCA
Source organism: Mauremys reevesii (assembly GCF_016161935.1). NCBI lineage: Eukaryota > Metazoa > Chordata > Testudines > Geoemydidae > Mauremys > Mauremys reevesii. The sequence continues at coordinate 247,866,822 of NC_052623.1, forward strand.
GCTAATTCTGCATATTGAGCCGAATGTGGAGTGCATGAATATGCCTTTTCCCAAGGCTCTCCTTTCCCCTCAGGGGGAACTGCATAGATTCCGAACCCAGTATAGGGTTTGCCTTGATGGTAATAACTAGAACCATCAACAAAGAATTTATACCTATTAATGGGATCTGTCTCCTGGATTAAAGGTTGAAAGAGCTTTTGTTTTTCCTCCCCCCTTAGATCCAATTGATCAAAGTTGGGACACTTGTGTGGCTCTCCCTGATACAATAGAGCTGTTGGTAACAAGGATGGTGTCCTAATAGGTTTGACTGCAATATCTTTTCCTTGCAGTAATAATGCCCAGTGAGCAAGGCGAGCATTTGAAACTGCCCATCTTTTACCCTGTTGGACAGTAAAAACTGAAGAGGAGTGTGCGATGAGTGTAATATGATCGGGCTGAGGCCAATTAGAAAAGAAAAGTGTTGTATGGCCCAACTGGTTGCCAATAGATACTTTTCACAATTGTCATATTTGAGTTCAATTGATGACATTAAACGTGAGGCATAGGCCACAGGTCTGATTTTCCCATGCCTTTCTTGTGAGGCCACAGCCGCCAACGCATTAACACTCACCGCTACCTCCAGATGATAGGGTATTTCAGGATTTGGTGTGATCAACACCGGGCCTTGATAATGGCCTGTTTTAGTTGGGATACTGCCTCCGTGTGTTGCTCAGACCATTCCCACTGTACACCTTTCTTTAGAAGTTGGTACAAAGGACCTGCAATAGAAGCAAAATTAGGGATGAAATCCCTGTGGTACCCAGTTAAACCTAGGAAAGCTCTTAAAGCCGTAGGTTCCTGTGGTAAAGGCAATGTTTGGATTGCATCCACCTTCTGTTGCGCTGGGGTTCTACCCCATTTTGTCAGGGTGAGGCCCAAGAAAGAGACACAATTAGCCATTAGCTGAGCCTTGGCTGGATTGCACTTTAATCCTGCTTCTTTTAGAATTTGCAGGAGCTCATCAAGTCTTTCTAAATGCTCCTCTTTCGTCTGTGTTGCTAAACACAGATCATCTACATATTGAAATAGAACATTTGGTTTAGAAAATGGTGACAGTATCCGTCTCATTTGTGCATGGAATAAAGCTGGAGAGTTTTTATATCCCTGGGGCAAACGTGTCCAAGAATATTGCACTCCCTGAAAACTAAATGCAAAACGGTACTGTGAAATGTGTGCCAATGGTAATGTCCAAAAGCTGTTACTGATATCTAATACAGTAAACCATACAGCCTCTGGATCAAAGGATTTGATTAAATCTGGCATTTTGGCCACTGTAGGGGCACAAGTTGGTGTGACTTGGTTTAGGCGTCTGTAATCTATTGTGAGATGCCATGAACCATCCAGTTTCTTAACAGGCCAAATAGGTGAATTTGCAGTGGAAGTACATTTTCGTAGTACTCCCTGTGTCAGCAAGGATTTAATAGTCTTTTCTATGTATGGATTTGCTTGTTCTGGGTAAGGATACTGTTTTTGGGCTGAAATTTCTCCTCCTTCCACAACAATAGTGACGGCCATGCATCCACAGTGATGTTTGTGTTTAGCAAAGGCATCTGCATGTTTGTACAGTAATGCCTGTAACTCAGGTTGGTCTGCATGTTTAGCCACTATTTCGTCCAAATCATACCCTTCAGGTTCAAAGTCCTCCACTGGAGATACCATGCCACACTCAGGTATGACTACTGAAGAGTCATCCTTTTCCTGTTCTACTGAAAGACACAATAATTGGTTACACAAATCCAGAACACATCCCTGTTTGTATAAGAAATCAGTTCCCAATAAGGAATTATTTGGGTCTGCTAACTTCATTAATGCAAAAGTATGATTCTTTCTTAGGTGACCTATCTGTACTTCAAGGGGTGTAGAAAGTGTGGTAGTAACCTGATTACTTGCAAAAGTTGCAAGTGTCTTGGTACATCCTGATGATAGAGGAGAGGATCTAGGATCCTCGACATGGAGAATACTGATTGCTGCTCCAGTATCTATAATGAGATTCCTGTCTAGTCCCTCTATCACTGCAGATATTGTGGGTCTTCCACTTGTATCTCTGCCTAACGGGGTTATGACTACACTCGGGGTTGTTTGTAGTCATGCAGCATATGCTGTCAGATAATCAAGGGGTTCCTCCTCTATCTCCTCAGAGGCAGCCAATTCTGGAGGAGTGGCTGTCCACTGGGGAAAAGGGGATGGATCGACGGAGGCCACTGGACGGTTCAAGGTTGCTGAGCCTTGGCCTTCCATCATCATCAGCTCATTCACACGGGCATGAAGTTCTCGGATAGCCCGTCGTTGAGCCTCAAGCGTCTGTTGCACTGTTTTAAACATTTTCACAACTGAGTCCTCAGTTTTGTGCCAAGCGGTGATTTGGGTCTCTGCAGACGTGAACTGTTCTGTGCAGCATCTGAAAAGAAAGGAACACGATCCCGGGCTCCTGCATAGGATCCAAACGCATAACCCTGTCGAGGGGCCTGGCCACTCGAAGGTCCAGGGTTATTACGTGGGTTAGGGTCATTTTGCCAACGTTGATACTTAGGGAATTTAGGAACTCCTCGTCCTAATCCTGGCTGAGGTTGAGGTCCCTCAATCCTCACCGTAGGATTAGTTTGTGGTTCCTGAAGTACTGCAACCGGGGCTCCACGCCGACCTAATTTAGAGCCTCCCTGTGCATGTGCTTTAGCCAATAAGGCTAATGTTCTTTTTAAAGAAATATCATCAGTGATATGCATATTAACCATTTCTCTTAACTGAGGAAGAGAATTATTAACTAACAGACTGATGTATGGCAGTTCATCTGTTTCCTCTTTGATATGACTCCAAGCTGCACTCAACCGCAAATGAAACTGATGTGGAGTTTCATTAGGTTTCTGCTTTAAGTTAGACAGAATTGCTACTCCAGCTTGCCCTGGGTGCTGATTATGTTCCAATAGGGCTACTGTCTCTTGAAAACTTTTCTCTCCTACCCTAAACTTAAGTGGCAAAGTACTCCACAATGCTCGATTCACTGTGAGTTGTAAGATTTTAACCCAATCTTCCCTTGGTAAGCCAAACACTTTTGCTGTCTCCTGCACACGTTGTGCATGCATAGCAACTGAAGAATCCTCCATCATTCCTACTTGCTTAGCTACCAGGTCTAAGGTTTTAATATCTGTAACAACTGCTACAGGACAATCAGAATTGGAACCTGCAGTTCCTTCTTCTGGATCTGAATCTGAGCTTTCATCTGAGCTTAAATCTACAATTTCTATTCCTTGCCTCCTTCTACCTGGATTCACATTTTCCTCATCTGAACCATCAAAACTTTCCACTGGAGAGAATCCTGGGTATCTAGGATAACTTTCCATGAAATATCTATGGCTTACATCCAAAGTGTCTCCACACTGACGCAGGACATCTCTTAGTCCACTAAAGTCTGGCGTGGTAGGGCGTTCTACCGATACACTAGGTGATACCAGCATATACCACGGGGGTGTAGAGGACCCACGAAATTCCTGGGGTCTAGGCAATGTTGATTGCCCGAATGCCAATAAATGTCCACCCAAAGGGACTGGATTTTCTACTCTATATGGTGCTAATGTAACATTGGGTGGAGGAGCAGGAATTCTATTTCCTGCTTGTTGTTGTAGCTCTCTTTGTAACTTAGAGATCACTACATCACATGCATTAGCTACCTGTGTTACCTGTGATACAGCCTCTTCCAACCCTTGAACAATGACCGATTCTAAAGGTACACTCACAGAAGCTGTCTCTACAGAAGTAGAGATCTTTTCCTCTTTCTCTGCTTCTCTGTTTGTGTCACTAACTGCTTCACTGACTGTGACACTTGTCTCCGCCTCCTGAACTGTCACTTCAGAACTTCCGTCTCTTATTGGCAGACTGTCAGTTTTCTCTGCACTGCCAATTTCCTCTTCTGACTCTACAGATTCAAGATTCGCTTCTGAAGGTACTGTGTTTGCTAATTCTCTTGTTTTACTTCTAGTCACTGGTCCAATAAGATTTTCTACCTCTGTCGGGTCCACCATACCAATAGGAATGGGAATCAATTCTTCAACTTCCTCTGCTCTATCTTCTCCCTTTTCTAGTTCTTTAATCTTTTCCAACAGCCGACCACGGTCCACTCTATAGGCTACCAGCATCTGCTGAACTTCCCTGAGTAACTCCATCTTTTTATCCAATTTCTTTCCCAATGAACTACAAGCTACAAGCAAGCATTCAACAGCTATTCCCTTCACCACCTTAGCTCTTTTCTTTTTCTGCTCTGTTTCATCCTCAAATACATTACTCACAAAACCCCATGGGTTTCTCTGCTCAGAAATCATTCCACTATTTCTCAGCTGCTCCAAACCTCCACCATGTTCCTGAATATATTTCCTAGCAAAGTTTTCCAAAGCTAAACTACTAGAAATTCCAACACACTCCACTCCTGTGCTATCTTCACTTTTAACACTCTTACTACGAAATAGAGAATTCATCTCTTTCTTTTCCTAGTATATTCACTAGAATCTAGTATTGTCTAGTATATTCACTAGAATCAATCTTCTGTTGATTTACTCTGATATAGAAGGCGTCCCTTCACAGAAACAACAGGATAATACCCCTTGTACACCGGTTTAAACACTGTATCATAAAAGTCCCAAGTAAATAGAGGGAGTGGGGATACTCTCTTCTCTCTTCTCTCGATGGCTTATAGCAGATCGAGAGGTCTTTCCCCTCTGTCGGGACCTGCCAAATATCGGGGAATACTGAGGCAGACGGATCAGAGGTGCAGTCCGGAAGAGTTAATGGGACTAAGATAAGGTATCTTTGAACTATTCAAGTTCTGACTGATTGCGGCCTTTCTGGCGGCTATGAATACCTTGCTTTATTAACTCCCCGCCACCACTAGTGTGGGTCATCGGATCCAATGCTACTGCGAATTATTTATGTGGTACCATTCATTAACTTCTTCAACATATAAAAACCCCTTTCTGTGCACATATATCACTTTTAGACTTTATTACTGTAATATTCAGTTATCAATACAGTTAAAATCCTTTAGGCAAAAGTGAAAGTAAAAACCTTAAGATTGCTTAACCACAATACAAAACGGAAATACTGGGCGTACTGCCAGCAACAATAATCACAGGAAGTTGTCTCTGGTTTAAGAATAAGATTTCAGAATTGTACTGAAATTAACTATTTACTTACGGTTCAAAGAAATTCCCTGAAATTCCTGTCACACACTCCTTAAATCTCCTCCTGGCGGCTCGCCAGTCTGTTGCCTGATTTGGGGAGGGTTAGTAGGGACAGTGGAATTTATCCACTTAATTTAGGTTTATTTAATACTTAATTTTCTAATTAATTAAGAATGTTAGTAATAATTAATAGATATTAATAATATGGGTATGGCTCGCCAATATGTGTGATCAGAAGATAAAAGTTCGTCTTGAATCAGGCTTCACAGAATTTAATACAAGGAGATTGGGGAATAACAGGAATTTACACTGAGACAAAATTTAGTCAAACAAGACCTTTTATTTAAAATCAATGAAACAAGAAGTAAATGTAAAATGTTAAAAGCAGTATGAGATTACAAAGTATCACAATTCTTTAAGAGATATGATATATTATACAGTTCTAAATGCACTCTGCAGCAAAGAGTACTAAAGTGAATTTCACACCTCTGCTAGAGGAAGTATAGTTATAAAGAAACTGGTTGTAAATTAAACCCTTCTTAGCATAGATGCTTAGAGGTGAAGTAGAAATTAAGAATTATTTCATACTCACAAAGAATTAATACTACGACTAGCATTGACAGCTTTCGTAGGAGAAGGAGGCTTCGAAGCAGGTTGAGACGACCAGGAAACAGAGAGATGTATCGCCTGCCCTAGTGGTGGATTATCACACCTTTTATAGGTAAAAATCCTTCCCTTTATGCCCAAATTTGTCTTTCCCCCATGAAAAGGTGAGGGTACCTGTTTTCATAGGCTGACCTTTGTGTACGTACTAATGACAACTATCTACGTATTTTGTGGTAGACTTGTTATATTTTGTGGGCAGAAATACCCTACTTTTGCACCTAACTAGGTGAAAGGTTAGCAGATATTCAGAAAGTCCCTAGACAATTTGCGTAGGTTTGTTTCCTAGTATCACTTTTCTGAGTAAGGGTCTTAAAGGTTGCTTTCAGCGTCACAGAGGAAATAGGCCAGAATGTCTGGTCTAGAAGTTTCTAGGTATCTTGCATTAAAGCTATTGCAAATTCTATTAATCTATACAGCCTACACACTTTTATCAAAAAGACATTTTATACAGACCAACAGATTAATCCTCAGGGCTACACTCCTCCCCCCCCCACTCCCCGCCTCTCGCATCATACTGAGGTCTAAACTAGTTACCCCACATTGGGTGAAATACTTTTTGTGTTAGAAAATTCACGTCAATAAATTACAGGTAACTACTCTCAGGTAAATGAATGACACCACTGTATGAACACAGTGTGAGATCAGAATCAGGTCCATGGACTTGTGTTACTCCTAATTTAAACCAGTGTGAGATTAGATTTTGCCAAATCCCTGCTGAAAACAAACCAACAAACAGACAAAAAACCTCCACTTTGAAACCTTTCCTTATGTACCTGGTATGGAAAAAAACTACCATTTCCATTATCCTTTTTCTCCTTCCTCTGGCCAGGTAGAAGGAAAGACCTTAAGGCAGGACCCTCGCTCCTGGGGCAGAGGGTTGCGGGGGAACAGCTGTGGCTTGGAAACCAGGAGCATCAGAGAAGCTGGATCCATGGAGAAATCCCCAGGGAACTGTGTCTAGGGCAGGCATCATCAGAAGCTGGGGGACTGCATATGGAATAGGGTGTGGCTGGAGGAGATTGCAAGTGGGAGTTGGCCTGTGCATGTGGAAACAGCAGCGACTGAGCAGGAAATCCTGGCAGACAGGCTCCAGTGAGAGAAACCGCTCATTGCAAACCTGTAAACTCCTGTTTGCTTGGAATATTCTCCTGTGCAAGTCATCGACCCTTCACACTGCAACATCTGCTATGGCAAAAAGAAACATTCCTTCAGTGACAACACACCGCGATGACGTCCCAAGATGGAAGGAGCCTGCTACCAGTTGAACAATACCACCTGTTAATAAACTTTGAAATTTCATTTTGCAGTCTCATTGGGTCCTTGTGTTTTGCCTGCATTTAGAAAATAGTTTCTTCCTAATCCTCTGTGACAGCAGCTGAACCCGCCCTATGATCACTGAGGCTCGTCTTAGTTGCTCTGAGTGCATCTGACAATAGGAACTACACTCGGGTGATAGATTGGGATCGTCTTGAGAGAGTTAAAAGGCTAACTCACTCCTTAGCCCAGATGGTACAAGAGACACAAGTCAGGAAGTGAAGGGGAAGAAGAGCCTGTCCTGGCCTGTCTGGCTGGTAGCCTTGGAGAGTCAGAGCCTCTCCACTCCTTGCCTGAGAAGCTGAGGAGTCCGTGTTACTGTTGGGATGAGGCTGCACAAGGTGATTTACCGGAAGGCCTCCGAGCCATTTGTGGGATAGGAAATAGGTAGGAGCAAGCACCCTCTCAGAGGCTGGTGTTTCCTGGAAGCATCAGGCTTCTCACATCCTTTTTACTACATTTATCCCTACTTTGTTCTCTAATTTGCGCTCTTGTGTATCTGTTTTTTTCTTTATAAAGAATTTTTTCATCTTTTCATATGGAAATTTCTCCGACTTTGATCATATTTTTTCACAAGACTCTGAGCCCCACATGGGATAGGCTGCCCTGTTCCAGGAGAAAGCATTTGTGATTTCATTATGGCATCTTTTCACTATTGTCCATTCCATTCCTTCGGGGAGGGGAATTGGAACAGTGCTGCAACATACCTCTGGTTTGTTCTGATTTTATAACAGCATTATATTTTCACTAATATTCCATTCCTTAACTTACCTGTCATTTTGTTGCACATCCTGACAAATTCTTCAGGTTCAGACTAACACCTTAAACATTTTCCCATCTCATATTGCTAGTTCAGTCTCTTAGCCTTTGGTCTAACTATGGAACCTTGCGTCACTTGTGGTTAAGACCTTTTGCTGAGATGAATATTGACCACTTATTCCTAGATATTTGGCTCCAGTAAAGAACACTGCAGTTAGTTCTGAAACCATTGTATTCATCTGAATGATATAGTAGTGTAACAGTTTACTGTGCTGACTGGGTGGGTGAGTGGGTCTTTCTTGGCACACCCACAGACATTCCCTAATGCTTTTGGCTCCTCTTAGATTTAACAACCTGAATCAAAGAGTCTCAATGAGAGAGCAGCTCATGAGTGTCACCTGCTTTTTCTTCTGTATCTGGGAGAAAAGAAAACGACGTGTTGACTGATATTAATTATATTCCCAACCTTTAGCTCTTTACTGATTGAATCTCATATCAGTTTTCTGTTCATTTGCCCAGTTCTGATTTCAGACTAAGCAGCCTATTGTTACCCAGTTTACAGAGCTTGTCTTTTGTGAATAATGGTACAGCATCAGAATGCTTCTGGGATGTCCCTGTGTGTTCCAGGCTATATTAACATGTAATATCTGTGGACTAGAGATCTTTCTTCAACCACTTCATTTAGGACTTTTGAGTTCAAGTTATCTGTATTTCATGTTGTTTTATTCAGTATGTGTCACACTTGCCCAGGCAATTGTATTTGAGAAAATGCCATTTCTGTCTGTACATTTGTTGTAGCAAAACTCTCACTAATGCAAATAGGAAAAGTGTTTCTGTCAAGTGACGGCATGTATTTCTTGTTCAAGAAGGTATCATTTGCTTAAATGATGGATTCCAGTTGGCCTGTGACGCTTTACACAAAACACAGCCTACTGAGAGACTGAGGGCTAAAGTTTTCAAAATTCAGGTTATAATTAAAATTCTAACTACGAGTCCATAAATCTATTCAATTTGCTGCAAGCTTCAGTAATTGGATAGATAGAATTTCCTATTGTGGTCAAAACAAATAAAGGCTTGGATTCTATAGACTTAATCTGTGAAGATGGCCAACTGAGACAAGCTGTATGTCTCATTCGCCACTACCTGTTAAAACAGTATTATAATTGATTTTAATAAATTCCAAGGGTTGTAGTCATTCCAGATAAATAGGTCCTGAGTTTTTATAACTGCAGAAGGCCAGCTCCTCAGCTCTTCTTAAATCCCTCTTGTATCACTCCAGAAGAGTTCACTAGCTCATTCTTTTTCCCATGCTGATCTGATCACCGCGGGCTGAATTCAGTGCAAAGGCCTCTGTGAGGTCACTAGCTGACCAATTATAGCGTGTTGGGTTGATGTAAATGCACAGGCCTTGGAGGGTTACCATCTCAGGACCTTTAGCTTGCTGGGATAAAGTCAAATCTCAACACATTCTAGAATGATGGCTGGCGCCAAGGCAACAGGCATTTATGTGGTTAATGTGGTTAATGGCCTCTAGGTTTCTGGGCTTATGTCCAAGTACAGGCCTCTATGAGGTCACTTGTTCCTCAAATGTAGCATAGTGGGTTGATATCAAAGAACGGGCTGCTATGAGGTCACTGGCTCAGCACATAAGACATGCTGGGTTGGTTATGGTCAAAGCACTGACACAGAGTTCTGGCTACAGCACTTCCAGGCTCCTGGCTGAAGCCAAGCAGGACTTTGTCAGGATATTAGCTCGGTATCTCCATCTTCCTAGCATGATGTCTGGACACAGGCCTCAGGTGTCGGGCACAGCACCACTACCTTGCTGGGGTAAAGTCAAAGTCAGGCCTCTGTGAGGCTACTGGCTCTTGTCAAAGCACAGGTCTTTGTAAGGTTTTCTAGATCAGCACCTCTGGCTCTCTGGGCTGATGTTAAGCCTCAGGCTTTTGTGAGGTCTCTAGTGCAGGCCTTTGTGAGCTTACTGGCTCAGCAGCTTTGGCTTGCTGGTCTGAAGTCAAAGTTTAGCCCACATGCTTCATACTGCACTGTTTTATTTTTTCTGTGAAAGCCAGAGAAAGAATGTGGAGAAAGAAGGCTTTTTTTCAGTGGAAAGTGTTAATTAATGACATGATCAGGACAGCTGGTGTTTTCCTTATATGGACAATTTGCTATACAGTAAAATTGATGCCCATGTCTGAACAAGCCCATTATAGTTCATCACAGGTGAGTGACCCGGTAGGTTTTTGTCACAGTTATCAGCCCCTCTATATAAGGGCCAGAGCTGCCAGCTCAACTCACAAACTAAGGACATCCCACCAGACAGGTTGGCTGCCTCCTACGGAGCTGGTGCTCCAGCTGCGGAGATCTTGAAAGCCATAATCTTCTCCAGAAATGGCAAGGTACAGACGCAGCAGGAGCAGAAGCAGGAGCCGTCGCAGAAGGCGACGGAGGGGAGGCCGCGGGGGTCGGCATGGAAGGAGGAGAAGACATGGCAGAAGGAGAAGAGGTCGTAGAGGTAGAGAGAAAACTCGCAGGAGGAGGAGGAGAAGAAGAAGGAGTTTTTAATTTCCTGATTTCTCCTGTGCAAGTCATCGACCCACCACTCTGCAATGTCTGCTATGGCAAAAAGAAACAACCCTTCAGTGACAACACCCCGCAATGACTTCCTAAGATGCAAGGAACCAGCTACCATTTGAACAATGCCACCTGTCAATAAACTTTGAAATTTCATTTTGCAGTCTCATTGGGTCTTTGCATAGGTTTGGAAATATTGGGTGTATTTATAACAGTTTATAATTTCTTCCTAGCCTCTCAGCCAGAGGTTGGTTATTTCCTGGAAGGATCAGGATTTGAGCATCCTTTTTACTACCTTCTGCACTAAATATTTATCATTCATGTACTGGTTTTTTCCTCAATAAAACTGTTCCCAGTTTTTTTTCTTTTTTCATACTGAAGTTTCTCTGCCTTTGAGCCATTATTTTCAACCATCTCTGAAAGTCAAATGACATTAGCTGCCCAGAATTTGAACACTGTTGTTAGACGGTCTTAATATTTGATGATGGAATATTTTCAGTATTATCCATTCCATACCTTCTTGAGATTTTTTTGGAACAGTGCTGCAACATTCTTCCGGTGCCTTCTGATTTTATAATGGGCATTATATTTTCAGTAATATCCCATTCCTTGTCTCACCTATCAGTTTTGCTTCACATCCTGACAAACAGCCTATATATATTCTCCAACATATGCATATTTTCAGGTCAATCTGTTGAACTATACCCTTACCAGGGACTATATGGCCTTGCCAAGACACGAAAAATTACCAATTTTATTCCTAGCCGTTTCCCTGTAGAAAAGTATGTGCTGTACCAAGCATGTAGCGATTAGTTCTGAACCCTCTGTAATTATTTGTGTAACAGTTTACTTCACTGGCTGGGTAAGTCACTATTTATTCACACACCCACAAAAACATCCTCTAAAGGAATATGTTTCCCAAACAATGGGTTGTGACCCACCAGTGGGTTGTGGGAAGTTTCTACATGGCTCACGGTCCTGGTGTGGAGGGAAGGCCAGAGGAGTGGGGGTCAGAAAGCGAACTCACGCCACAGCAGCAGCTCCTCTTCTGCAGGGCTGGGCGCAACTCCCCATTCCAGGCATTGTGAATTGGTCCATGAGGTCACAACACACAGTTTTCCCCCAGCTGCCCCTCTGTGGTAATGGAAGGTCAGCGAGACAAATTTGAGGGAGTGGCAGCGTGACCTGGAGCACAGGGTCGCAGAACTCACTCACTCAAATTTTGCCAGGCCACCCCTCCATCATCGGCCATGTATGTATATTTCTGGTTGAGACTGTGCCATGAAGACAAGATTCTAGGCAATTACCAATTTCCATTCCAGTGACTTGTGTTACTCCTAATTTAAACCAGTGTGAGATTAGATTTTGCCAAATCCCTGCTGAAAACAAACCAGAAAAAAGACAAAAAACCTCCACTTTGAAACCTTTCCTTATGGTGATAAGGGAGTGATGCACCTGGTATGGAAGAAACTACCATTTCCATTATCCTTTTTCTCACAGTACATCCCCTTCCTCTAGCCAGGTAGAAGGAAAGACCTTAAGGCAGGACCCTCGCTCCTGGGGCAGGGGGTTGGGGGGGAACAGCTGTGGCTTGGAAACCAGGAGCATCAGAGAAGCTGGATCCATGGAGAAATCCCCAGGGAACTGTGTCTAGGGCAGGCATCATCAGAAGCTGGGGGACTGCATATGGAATAGGGTGTGGCTGGAGGAGATTGCAAGTGGGAGTTGGCCTGTGCATGTGGAAACAGCAGCGACTGAGCAGGAAATCCTGGCAGACAGGCTCCAGTGAGAGAAATCGCTAACTGCAAACCTATAAACTCCTGTTTGCTTGGAATAAGAGACTGGACTGGACTATCCAGCAGTGACTAGGCCTGAAGAACCTTAGTCCTCTATTAGGTTGCCACTTCTTCCACCCCACTCCCAATCAGGGGCCCAAATAAGAACTGCTATTGTTTCTCCAGAGTTGTAACTGTTTAAGACACAGTACTTGGGGTATTTGCAACCCTTCTCTTTTTTGTCAACTCTAGAAAAATACCTCTTCACTTTCGCCATTCATTCAAGCTGTTAGGGGAAGTAACTAGGGCTGGTGCCTTACAAGACCTAGCAGCTGAAATGTCTTTGTCTCTGAGTTGTGGTACACCTCTCATGCCACTCAAATTTTAGGACTTGTCTACGCAGGAACACTCAGGAAAGTTAATCTGAATTAACTACAAGTATTAATTTAAAGAGGATTAGTTAAATTGCATTAAACCTCTGTGTGGATACTCTAATTCAGAATTAAAGTGGCTGGCCTTAATTTGGTTTAGCTAAACTAAAATAAGCTAAACTGAATAAAGCTGCATTAATTCTGAATGCAATTCAGTTTAAAAAATCCACTTTACATTCACATCTTCAGTTCATTTGGAATATAGTTTTGGAGTGTTCCCATGTAGACTGTCTCTTAGAACAGCTATAATATTTTCAGGGGTGAATCTTTTGCATCTGTGATAAAGACAGACATTCATTCCCAGGACATCTAACCGAGCAAAATTTTCTTGAGGGGAAAGATTACTTGTCTAGGAAAAACTGGAAAACATGAATCTGTTTTAACTAGGGAGTGTATTTAATGATGGGCTCTTCCCATTAGAAATGTTATTGACAGTGTTATAAATGTATTGTGCAATTCTGAGATATCTGTTTAAACTAATCCCTTATGGAACTGAGCTGAAAAATATTTGTCCCTAGCAAAATTACCTGAATTTTCACCATGTTTCTTTTAATTGGACTTTACTTACTTTTAATTCTCCTCTCTTTTCTCTGCAAAGAGATGTCGTGGTCATTGCGGAGAGATTTTTCAAAAGCATTCTCCCTAAAGGTAAAGTGAGCTATCCATCCTTTGTAAGCATTCAGCATCCAGAATATTCTTTCTCCCTCTGCAACATGAGAAGCCCATCAAGAAATCAGATCAACACACACAGATCAACACCCCCCCAGAAAAAAAATATATATCCGCCCTACTTTCATGTTGCCGAGGCAATTGTATTTAAGAAAATGCCATTTCTCTCAGTACATTTATTGTAGCAAAACTCTCAGTAATGCAAATAGGAAAAGTGTTTCTGTCAAGTGAAGGCACGTATTTCTTGTTCAAGAAGGTATCCATTTGCTTAAATGATGGATTCCAGTTGGCCTGTGACGCTTTACACAAAACACAGCCTCCTGAGAGACTGAGGGCTAAAGTTTTCAAAATGCAGGTTGCCTACCCCTGTGCTAGTCCATAAATCAATTCAATTTGCTGCAAGCTTCAGTAATTGGATAGATAGAATTTCCTATTGTGATCAAAACAAATAAAGGCTTGGATTCTGTAAACTTAATCTGTGAAGATGGCCAACTCAGACAAGCTGTATGTCTCATTTGCCACTACATGTGAAAACAGTATTATTATTGATTTTTAATAATTTCCAAGGGTTGTAGTCATTCCAGATAAATAGGTCCTGAGTTTTTATAACTGCAGAAGGCCAGCTCCTCAGCTCTTCTTAAATCCCTCTTGTGTCACTCCAGAAGAGTAAATGGGACTTAAAGCACTTTCTGTGAGTTCACTAGCTCATTCTTTTTCCCACACTGATCTGATCACCACAGGCTGAATTCAGTGCAAAGGCCTCTGTGAGGTCACTAGCTGACCAATTATAGCATGCTGGGTTGATGTAAATGCACAAGCCTTGGAGGGTTACCAGCTCAGGACCTTTAGCTTGCTGGGATAAAGTCAAATCTCAACACATTCTAGAATGATGGCTGGCGCCAAGGCAACAGGCCTTTATGTGGTTAATGTGGTTAATGGCCTCTAGGTTTCTGGGCTTATGTCCAAGTACCGGCCTCTATGAGGTCACTTGTTCCTCAAATGTAGCATAGTGGGTTGATATCAAAGAACGGGCTGCTATGAGGTCACTAGCTCAGCACATACAACATGCTGGGTTGGTAATGGTCAAAGCACTGACACAGAGTTCCAGCTACAGCACTTCCAGGCTCCGGGCTGAAGCCAAGCGGGACTTTGTCGGGATACTAGCTCGGTATCTCCATCTTCCTAGCATGATGTCTGGACACAGGCCTCAGGTGTCGGGCACAGCACCACAACCTTGCTGGGGTAAAGTCAAAGTCAGGCCCCTGTGAGGCTACTGGCTCTTGTCAAAGCACAGGTCTTTGTAAGGTGTGCTAGATCAGCACCGCTGGCTCTCTGGGCTGATGTTAAGCCTCAGGCTTTTGTGAGGTCTCTAGTGCAGGCCTTTGTGAGCTTACTGGCTCAGCAGCTTTGGCTTGCTGGTCTGAAGTCAAAGTGTAACCCACATGCTTCATACTGCACTGTTTTATTTTTTCTGTGAAAGCCAGAGAAAGAATGTGGAGAAAGAAAGCTTGTTCAGTGAAGTTGACTGATGACTCCCATCTTTTTTCTGAAGAAATTGAACCTGGGCTGCCCTCAGAGAATGTGATTGTAATGTGGCTCTCTCTGTTGTTTGGAAATTGGACAGGAAACTATGAGGGAGCAGGAAAACATGGGAATGGGGAAACAGACTGGGGGGAGTGTAGGGAATGTGGGAAAACAGAAGGAAGGCTCAGAGAGGTGTGAAAATCAATAAAACATAGCAACCAAACTGAGACAGCCAATTAATGAAACACATACACAACGATATCTAGGATGGAGGTTGGGGGAGATGACCTGATCCTATGAAAGAGGAGGGAAATATTTTGCCTCGTAATGATTTTCTACTCACATAGCCATTTGTTGATCTGAAATCAGTCCTTCTACAGAGGCCTGTTTGGTTATTGAGGTGGGTCTGTTTTGTAGAGTCTGTATGGTTCTTGTGATTAAAACTGTCAGTGACTACGTGAATTTGTGCATACTAGCCCCCCAAAAGATATGTTGTCACCCCTCCCTCAGGAAGAGGGCCTCCAAGATGTTCCATCTAATGCATCATGAGATAGATGATTTGCAAGCTTTCTCATCTTTCATACATGTGTGAAAAAACATGAAAGGGCCTAGGATTTCCTGAAGAACTGAGTACATTCAATCTATATATTTGAAGGCCAGTGAACATCCAGCAAGTTCTAGAGTCTTTGACTGTGAATGCTTTGGATAAGCACAAGGACAGCATTTATGGAAGACGTCGTACTATAGAGGTGAATGCCACATCAGTTCAAAGACGACCTTGCGAACAGACAGTACTGATTCTATTGAGAGGTTTCCTTATTCTGAGACTTGCCTGGTCAGATGTAATAGAGGCATGACAGGAGCGAGTGTGAGTGCATAACTAATGGTACGCATCACACAGGTGACTGAGAAGAGGGATAAAGCCAAGAAGATTTTGTAGAATATGAAGTGGAAATGTCTATAACATATTTGATTTAGACATTTCCAGTGAAAAGGATTGGCTTGATCATCCTCTCAGTTATACCAGTGTCAATTAGGAGTTAGCTCCATAAGAGTTTATAGAGTTATAGTGATATAAAACTGGTGTGAATGGAGAATCAAGCCTATTATTTTCAAATTGTAACAGCTGCTATTGAAAGACTGTTAGTTCTAGTGGCAAAAATACCTTCCTTTTTACTACAAATGTAATGGGTTACATTCCTGCTTGCTTGAAATGGAAAGGGGAATTTGGCCCACTGTATTCAAATCATGGGTTTGGTTTTAAGCTTTTGACCATTTTTCACAAATCTTTAGTCCTCTCAACGACACATGGATCACAATGTTTTAATACTTAATTATTTTATCACCCCAAAATACTACACTGTGCACTTGACAACAATATTGAAGTTATTCATTTGCTGCAGGGAAAAAGATACACACAGTATAAATCAGCCATCTCTTTTAACTTGTAATTCACGTGCTGTTTCAATTGCCCTCAGGAAACAAAGGTGAAACCTTTTGGGGCCATATGATACTTTTATTCACTTTGCAAAAAAAAAAACAAAAAAAGGGCACGAGATCCAAAGCATTTCACATGATCTTAAAAGCAACCTTTTTAGGTACATAAATGTTCAAAGTCAAGAAAACACAATTAGGACTGAGATAGTGCCATCTCCTGGAGTTCATAAATGAACACATGGGTAGTAATCAAAGTAGATCAAATTAGGAAGGGCAACTTCTCATTTCTGATGGTTGGGTGTCATGATGGGTGTTGCCATTATGTAGTGAAGAGATATGATAGTATCAACTGGTCACTGCTTTCCCCTCTGATAAGTGTGACCTACATACATTAACTTTCAAAGTGTTTATAAAAAGGGAAAAATCTATTTGTTTTCTTACATACACACTTTGCTGTACAGTAAATTTGATGGCCATATATTGCTTAATTCTAGTTTATCACAGCGGAATAATAGGGCAAAGTGGGTCATACTTATCAGCCTCTCTACATAAAGGTCAGAGTACCAGCTCAACGAACAAGCTCAGGAAATTCCACCAAAGACAGGTAGGCCGAATAGATCCACAGTTTAAATCAAGTCACCCAAACATTGGCAAAATTAATCCAACAAGGCAAGGGTAATGTGGAGGCAAACAATTCCATAGCTTCATAGTTGGCTGCGTCCTCCTAACTTCAGGGTGTTTGTGATGTTGTTTTTGTGGTTATACTGTCATTTCAACAAAGAACCATTTTATGTCCATATAGGGTCAAAACTTGTGGCTTTGTCCTTATATAGTCATTTCAGTGGAAAGTGTTAATGACATGATCAGGACAGCTGGTATTTTCCTTATATGGACATTTTGCGATACAGTAAAATTGATGCCCATGTCTGAACAAGGCCATTATAGTTCATCACAGGTGAGTGACCCGGTAGGTTTTTGTCACAGTTATCAGCCCCTCTATATAAAGGCCAGAGCTGCCAGCTCAGCTCACAAGATGAGGACATCCCACCAGACAGGTTGGCTGCCTCCTACGGAGCTGGTGCTCCAGCTGCGGAGATCTTGAAAGCCATAATCTTCTCCAGAAATGGCAAGGTACAGACGCAGCAGGAGCAGAAGCAGGAACCGTCGCAGAAGGTGACGAAGGGGAGGCCGCGGGGGTCGACATGGAAGGAGGAGAAGACGACATGGCAGTAGGAGAAGAGGTCGTAGAGGTAGAGAGCGAACTCGGAGGAGGAGGAGAAGGAGGAGTTTTTAATTTCCTGATTTCTCCCATTCTCCTGTGCAAATCATCGACCCTTCACTCTGCGATATCTGCTATGGCAAAAAGAATCAACCCTTCAGTGACGACACCCCGCGATGACTTCCTAAGATGCAAGGAACCAGCTACCATTTGAACAATGCCACCTGTCAATAAACTTTGAAATTTCATTTTGCAGTCTCATTGTGTCTTTGCATAGGTTTGGAAATACTAGGTGGATTTATGACAATTAACAGTTTCTTCCTAGCCGTCTCAGCCAGATGTTGGTTATTTCCAGGAAGGATCAGGATTCTTACATCTTTTTTACTATCTTCTACACAACCTATCTATCACATATCTATCATTCCTCTACCTCTTTTTCCCCTCAATAAACTGTCCCAAGTTTTTTCTTTTTTCATATGGAAGTTTCTCTGCCTTGGATCATTATTTTTTTCAGCCATCTCTGAAACCAAATAAGATAAGCTGCCCAGAATTTGAACACTGTTGTTAGACTGTCTTATGATTTGATGATGTCATATTTTCGGTATTATCCAGTCCTTCTTGAGAATTTTTGGAACAGTGCTGCAACATTCTTCCAGGGCCTTCTGATTTTATAATGGGCATTATATTTTCAGTAATATCCCATTCCTTGTCTCACCTATCAGTTTTGCTGCACATCCTGACAAACAGCCTATATACATATACATTCACCAATATATGCATATTTTCAGGTCAATCTATTGACCTATGGCCTTACTATGGACTATATGGCCTTGCCAAGATACGAAAAATTACCAATTTTATTCTTAGCTGTTTGCTTGCAGAAAAGTATGAGCTGTATCAAGAATGTAGCGATTAGTTCTGAACCCTCTGTAATTATTTGAATGAAACAGTAATGTAACTGTTTACTTTGCTGGCTAGGTAAGTCAGTATTTTTTGACAGACCGCACAAAAACATCCTCTAAAGGAATATGTTTCCCAAACAGTGGGTTGTGGGAAGTTTCTACATGGCTCACGGTCCTGGTGTGGAGGGAAGGCCAGAGGAGGGAGGGTTGAAAAGCAAAGTAACCCCACATTAGCAGCCCCTCTTCTGCAGGTCTGGGCCCGACTCCCATTCCAGGCATTGTGAATTGGTCCATGAGGTCACAGCACACAGTTTTCCCCAGCTGCCCCTCTGTGGTGATGGAAGAACAGTGAGACAAATTTGAGAGAGTGGCAGCGTGACCTAGAGCACAGGGTCGCCACACTCACTCACTCAAATTTTGCCTGACCACCCCTCCATCGTCGGCCATGTATGTATATTTCTGGTTGAGACTGTGCCATGAAGACAAGATTCTAGGCAATTACCAATTTCCATTCCAGTGATCAGTTCCTCCTCCCCGCTCCCGCCTCGCATCATACTGAGGTCTAAACTAGTTACCCCACATTGGGTGAAATACTTTTTGTGTTAGAAAATTCACGTCAATAAATTACAGGTAACTACTCTCAGGTAAATGAATGACACCACTGTATGAACACAGTGTGAGATCAGAATCAGGTCCATGGACTTGTGTTACTCCTAATTTAAACCAGTGTGAGATTAGATTTTGCCAAATCCCTGCTGAAAACAAACCAACAAACAGACAAAAAACCTCCACTTTGAAACCTTTCCTTATGTACCTGGTATGGAAAAAAACTACCATTTCCATTATCCTTTTTCTCCTTCCTCTGGCCAGGTAGAAGGAAAGACCTTAAGGCAGGACCCTCGCTCCTGGGGCAGAGGGTTGCGGGGGAACAGCTGTGGCTTGGAAACCAGGAGCATCAGAGAAGCTGGATCCATGGAGAAATCCCCAGGGAACTGTGTCTAGGGCAGGCATCATCAGAAGCTGGGGGACTGCATATGGAATAGGGTGTGGCTGGAGGAGATTGCAAGTGGGAGTTGGCCTGTGCATGTGGAAACAGCAGCGACTGAGCAGGAAATCCTGGCAGACAGGCTCCAGTGAGAGAAACCGCTCATTGCAAACCTGTAAACTCCTGTTTGCTTGGAATATTCTCCTGTGCAAGTCATCGACCCTTCACACTGCAACATCTGCTATGGCAAAAAGAAACATTCCTTCAGTGACAACACGCCGCGATGACGTCCCAAGATGGAAGGAGCCTGCTACCAGTTGAACAATACCACCTGTTAATAAACTTTGAAATTTCATTTTACAGTCTCATTGGGTCCTTGTGTTTTGCCTGCATTTAGAAAATAGTTTCTTCCTAATCCTCTGTGACAGCAGCTGAACCCGCCCTATGATCACTGAGGCTCGTCTTAGTTGCTCTGAGTGCATCTGACAATAGGAACTACACTCGGGTGATAGATTGGGATCGTCTTGAGAGAGTTAAAAGGCTAACTCACTCCTTAGCCCAGATGGTACAAGAGACACAAGTCAGGAAGTGAAGGGGAAGAAGAGCCTGTCCTGGCCTGTCTGGCTGGTAGCCTTGGAGAGTCAGAGCCTCTCCACTCCTTGCCTGAGAAGCTGAGGAGTCCGTGTTACTGTTGGGATGAGGCTGCACAAGGTGATTTACCGGAAGGCCTCCGAGCCATTTGTGGGATAGGAAATAGGTAGGAGCAAGCACCCTCTCAGAGGCTGGTGTTTCCTGGAAGCATCAGGCTTCTCACATCCTTTTTACTACATTTATCCCTACTTTGTTCTCTAATTTGCGCTCTTGTGTATCTGTTTTTTTCTTTATAAAGAATTTTTCATCTTTTCATATGGAAATTTCTCCGACTTTGATCATATTTTTTCACAAGACTCTGAGCCCCCACATGGGATAGGCTGCCCTGTTCCAGGAGAAAGCATTTGTGATTTCATTATGGCATCTTTTCACTATTGTCCATTCCATTCCTTCGGGGAGGGGAATTGGAACAGTGCTGCAACATACCTCTGGTTTGTTCTGATTTTATAACAGCATTATATTTTCACTAATATTCCATTCCTTAACTTACCTGTCATTTTGTTGCACATCCTGACAAATTCTTCAGGTTCAGACTAACACCTTAAACATTTTCCCATCTCATATTGCTAGTTCAGTCTCTTAGCCTTTGGTCTAACTATGGAACCTTGCGTCACTTGTGGTTAAGACCTTTTGCTGAGATGAATATTGACCACTTATTCCTAGATATTTGGCTCCAGTAAAGAACACTGCAGTTAGTTCTGAAACCATTGTATTCATCTGAATGATATAGTAGTGTAACAGTTTACTGTGCTGACTGGGTGGGTGAGTGGGTCTTTCTTGGCACACCCACAGACATTCCCTAATGCTTTTGGCTCCTCTTAGATTTAACAACCTGAATCAAAGAGTCTCAATGAGAGAGCAGCTCATGAGTGTCACCTGCTTTTTCTTCTGTATCTGGGAGAAAAGAAAACGTACGTGTTGACTGATATTAATTATATTCCCAACCTTTAGCTCTTTACTGATTGAATCTCATATCAGTTTTTCTGTTCATTTGCCCAGTTCTGATTTCAGACTAAGCAGCCTATTGTTACCCAGTTTACAGAGCTTGTCTTTTGTGAATAATGGTACAGCATCAGAATGCTTCTGGGATGTCCCTGTGTGTTCCAGGCTATATTAACATGTAATATCTGTGGACTAGAGATCTTTCTTCAACCACTTCATTTAGGACTTTTGAGTTCAAGTTATCTGTATTTCATGTTGTTTTATTCAGTATGTGTCACACTTGCCCAGGCAATTGTATTTGAGAAAATGCCATTTCTGTCTGTACATTTGTTGTAGCAAAACTCTCACTAATGCAAATAGGAAAAGTGTTTCTGTCAAGTGACGGCATGTATTTCTTGTTCAAAAAGGTATCATTTGCTTAAATGATGGATTCCAGTTGGCCTGTGACGCTTTACACAAAACACAGCCTACTGAGAGACTGAGGGCTAAAGTTTTCAAAATTCAGGTTATAATTAAAATTCTAACTACGAGTCCATAAATCTATTCAATTTGCTGCAAGCTTCAGTAATTGGATAGATAGAATTTCCTATTGTGGTCAAAACAAATAAAGGCTTGGATTCTATAGACTTAATCTGTGAAGATGGCCAACTGAGACAAGCTGTATGTCTCATTCGCCACTACCTGTTAAAACAGTATTATAATTGATTTTTAATAAATTCCAAGGGTTGTAGTCATTCCAGATAAATAGGTCCTGAGTTTTTATAACTGCAGAAGGCCAGCTCCTCAGCTCTTCTTAAATCTCTCTTGTATCACTCCAGAAGAGTTCACTAGCTCATTCTTTTTCCCATGCTGATCTGATCACCATGGGCTGAATTCAGTGCAAAGGCCTCTGTGAGGTCACTAGCTGACCAATTATAGCGTGTTGGGTTGATGTAAATGCACAGGCCTTGGAGGGTTACCATCTCAGGACCTTTAGCTTGCTGGGATAAAGTCAAATCTCAACACATTCTAGAATGATGGCTGGCGCCAAGGCAACAGGCATTTATGTGGTTAATGTGGTTAATGGCCTCTAGGTTTCTGGGCTTATGTCCAAGTACAGGCCTCTATGAGGTCACTTGTTCCTCAAATGTAGCATAGTGGGTTGATATCAAAGAACGGGCTGCTATGAGGTCACTGGCTCAGCACATAAGACATGCTGGGTTGGTTATGGTCAAAGCACTGACACAGAGTTCTGGCTACAGCACTTCCAGGCTCCTGGCTGAAGCCAAGCAGGACTTTGTCAGGATATTAGCTCGGTATCTCCATCTTCCTAGCATGATGTCTGGACACAGGCCTCAGGTGTCGGGCACAGCACCACTACCTTGCTGGGGTAAAGTCAAAGTCAGGCCTCTGTGAGGCTACTGGCTCTTGTCAAAGCACAGGTCTTTGTAAGGTTTTCTAGATCAGCACCTCTGGCTCTCTGGGCTGATGTTAAGCCTCAGGCTTTTGTGAGGTCTCTAGTGCAGGCCTTTGTGAGCTTACTGGCTCAGCAGCTTTGGCTTGCTGGTCTGAAGTCAAAGTTTAGCCCACATGCTTCATACTGCACTGTTTTATTTTTCTGTGAAAGCCAGAGAAAGAATGTGGAGAAAGAAGGCTTTTTTTCAGTGGAAAGTGTTAATTAATGACATGATCAGGACAGCTGGTGTTTTCCTTATATGGACAATTTGCTATACAGTAAAATTGATGCCCATGTCTGAACAAGCCCATTATAGTTCATCACAGGTGAGTGACCCGGTAGGTTTTTGTCACAGTTATCAGCCCCTCTATATAAGGGCCAGAGCTGCCAGCTCAACTCACAAACTAAGGACATCCCACCAGACAGGTTGGCTGCCTCCTACGGAGCTGGTGCTCCAGCTGCGGAGATCTTGAAAGCCATAATCTTCTCCAGAAATGGCAAGGTACAGACGCAGGAGCAGAAGCAGGAGCCGTCGCAGAAGGCGACGGAGGGGAGGCCGCGGGGGTCGGCATGGAAGGAGGAGAAGACGACATGGCAGAAGGAGAAGAGGTCGTAGAGGTAGAGAGAAAACTCGCAGGAGGAGGAGGAGAAGAAGAAGGAGTTTTTAATTTCCTGATTTCTCCTGTGCAAGTCATCGACCCACCACTCTGCAATGTCTGCTATGGCAAAAAGAAACAACCCTTCAGTGACAACACCCCGCAATGACTTCCTAAGATGCAAGGAACCAGCTACCATTTGAACAATGCCACCTGTCAATAAACTTTGAAATTTCATTTTGCAGTCTCATTGGGTCTTTGCATAGGTTTGGAAATATTGGGTGTATTTATAACAGTTTATAATTTCTTCCTAGCCTCTCAGCCAGAGGTTGGTTATTTCCTGGAAGGATCAGGATTTGAGCATCCTTTTTACTACCTTCTGCACTAAATATTTATCATTCATGTACTGGTTTTTTCCTCAATAAAACTGTTCCCAGTTTTTTTTCTTTTTTCATACTGAAGTTTCTCTGCCTTTGAGCCATTATTTTCAACCATCTCTGAAAGTCAAATGACATTAGCTGCCCAGAATTTGAACACTGTTGTTAGACGGTCTTAATATTTGATGATGGAATATTTTCAGTATTATCCATTCCATACCTTCTTGAGATTTTTTTGGAACAGTGCTGCAACATTCTTCCGGTGCCTTCTGATTTTATAATGGGCATTATATTTTCAGTAATATCCCATTCCTTGTCTCACCTATCAGTTTTGCTTCACATCCTGACAAACAGCCTATATATATTCTCCAACATATGCATATTTTCAGGTCAATCTGTTGAACTATACCCTTACCAGGGACTATATGGCCTTGCCAAGACACGAAAAATTACCAATTTTATTCCTAGCTGTTTCCCTGTAGAAAAGTATGTGCTGTACCAAGCATGTAGCGATTAGTTCTGAACCCTCTGTAATTATTTGTGTAACAGTTTACTTCACTGGCTGGGTAAGTCACTATTTATTCACACACCCACAAAAACATCCTCTAAAGGAATATGTTTCCCAAACAATGGGTTGTGACCCACCAGTGGGTTGTGGGAAGTTTCTACATGGCTCACGGTCCTGGTGTGGAGGGAAGGCCAGAGGAGTGGGGTCAGAAAGCGAACTCACGCCACAGCAGCAGCTCCTCTTCTGCAGGGCTGGGCGCAACTCCCATTCCAGGCATTGTGAATTGGTCCATGAGGTCACAACACACAGTTTTCCCCCAGCTGCCCCTCTGTGGTAATGGAAGGTCAGCGAGACAAATTTGAGGGAGTGGCAGCGTGACCTGGAGCACAGGGTCGCAGAACTCACTCACTCAAATTTTGCCAGGCCACCCCTCCATCATCGGCCATGTATGTATATTTCTGGTTGAGACTGTGCCATGAAGACAAGATTCTAGGCAATTACCAATTTCCATTCCAGTGACTTGTGTTACTCCTAATTTAAACCAGTGTGAGATTAGATTTTGCCAAATCCCTGCTGAAAACAAACCAGAAAAAAGACAAAAACCTCCACTTTGAAACCTTTCCTTATGGTGATAAGGAGTGATGCACCTGGTATGGAAGAAACTACCATTTCCATTATCCTTTTTCTCACAGTACATCCCCTTCCTCTAGCCAGGTAGAAGGAAAGACCTTAAGGCAGGACCCTCGCTCCTGGGGCAGGGGGTTGGGGGGGAACAGCTGTGGCTTGGAAACCAGGAGCATCAGAGAAGCTGGATCCATGGAGAAATCCCCAGGGAACTGTGTCTAGGGCAGGCATCATCAGAAGCTGGGGGACTGCATATGGAATAGGGTGTGGCTGGAGGAGATTGCAAGTGGGAGTTGGCCTGTGCATGTGGAAACAGCAGCGACTGAGCAGGAAATCCTGGCAGACAGGCTCCAGTGAGAGAAATCGCTAACTGCAAACCTATAAACTCCTGTTTGCTTGGAATAAGAGACTGGACTGGACTATCCAGCAGTGACTAGGCCTGAAGAACCTTAGTCCTCTATTAGGTTGCCACTTCTTCCACCCCACTCCCAATCAGGGGCCCAAATAAGAACTGCTATTGTTTCTCCAGAGTTGTAACTGTTTAAGACACAGTACTTGGGGTATTTGCAACCCTTCTCTTTTTTGTCAACTCTAGAAAAATACCTCTTCACTTTCGCCATTCATTCAAGCTGTTAGGGGAAATAACTAGGGCTGGTGCCTTACAAGACCTAGCAGCTGAAATGTCTTTGTCTCTGAGTTGTGGTACACCTCTCATGCCACTCAAATTTTAGGACTTGTCTACGCAGGAACACTCAGGAAAGTTAATCTGAATTAACTACAAGTATTAATTTAAAGAGGATTAGTTAAATTGCATTAAACCTCTGTGTGGATACTCTAATTCAGAATTAAAGTGGCTGGCCTTAATTTGGTTTAGCTAAACTAAAATAAGCTAAACTGAATAAAGCTGCATTAATTCTGAATGCAATTCAGTTTAAAAAATCCACTTTACATTCACATCTTCAGTTCATTTGGAATATAGTTTTGGAGTGTTCCCATGTAGACTGTCTCTTAGAACAGCTATAATATTTTCAGGGGTGAATCTTTTGCATCTGTGATAAAGACAGACATTCATTCCCAGGACATCTAACCGAGCAAAATTTTCTTGAGGGGAAAGATTACTTGTCTAGGAAAAACTGGAAAACATAAATCTGTTTTAACTAGGGAGTGTATTTAATGATGGGCTCTTCCCATTAGAAATGTTATTGACAGTGTTATAAATGTATTGTGCAATTCTGAGATATCTGTTTAAACTAATCCCTTATGGAACTGAGCTGAAAAATATTTGTCCCTAGCAAAATTACCTGAATTTTCACCATGTTTCTTTTAATTGGACTTTACTTACTTTTAATTCTCCTCTCTTTTCTCTGCAAAGAGATGTCGTGGTCATTGCGGAGAGATTTTTCAAAAGCATTCTCCCTAAAGGTAAAGTGAGCTATCCATCCTTTGTAAGCATTCAGCATCCAGAATATTCTTTCTCCCTCTGCAACATGAGAAGCCCATCAAGAAATCAGATCAACACACACAGATCAACACCCCCCCAGAAAAAAAATATATATCCGCCCTACTTTCATGTTGCCGAGGCAATTGTATTTAAGAAAATGCCATTTCTCTCAGTACATTTATTGTAGCAAAACTCTCAGTAATGCAAATAGGAAAAGTGTTTCTGTCAAGTGAAGGCACGTATTTCTTGTTCAAGAAGGTATCCATTTGCTTAAATGATGGATTCCAGTTGGCCTGTGACGCTTTACACAAAACACAGCCTCCTGAGAGACTGAGGGCTAAAGTTTTCAAAATGCAGGTTGCCTACCCCTGTGCTAGTCCATAAATCAATTCAATTTGCTGCAAGCTTCAGTAATTGGATAGATAGAATTTCCTATTGTGATCAAAACAAATAAAGGCTTGGATTCTGTAAACTTAATCTGTGAAGATGGCCAACTCAGACAAGCTGTATGTCTCATTTGCCACTACATGTGAAAACAGTATTATTATTGATTTTTAATAATTTCCAAGGGTTGTAGTCATTCCAGATAAATAGGTCCTGAGTTTTTATAACTGCAGAAGGCCAGCTCCTCAGCTCTTCTTAAATCCCTCTTGTGTCACTCCAGAAGAGTAAATGGGACTTAAAGCACTTTCTGTGAGTTCACTAGCTCATTCTTTTTCCCACACTGATCTGATCACCACAGGCTGAATTCAGTGCAAAGGCCTCTGTGAGGTCACTAGCTGACCAATTATAGCATGCTGGGTTGATGTAAATGCACAAGCCTTGGAGGGTTACCAGCTCAGGACCTTTAGCTTGCTGGGATAAAGTCAAATCTCAACACATTCTAGAATGATGGCTGGCGCCAAGGCAACAGGCCTTTATGTGGTTAATGTGGTTAATGGCCTCTAGGTTTCTGGGCTTATGTCCAAGTACGGCCTCTATGAGGTCACTTGTTCCTCAAATGTAGCATACTGGGTTGATATCAAAGAACGGGCTGCTATGAGGTCACTAGCTCAGCACATACAACATGCTGGGTTGGTAATGGTCAAAGCACTGACACAGAGTTCCAGCTACAGCACTTCCAGGCTCCGGGCTGAAGCCAAGCGGGACTTTGTCGGGATACTAGCTCGCATCTCCATCTTCCTAGCATGATGTCTGGACACAGGCCTCAGGTGTCGGGCACAGCACCACAACCTTGCTGGGGTAAAGTCAAAGTCAGGCCCCTGTGAGGCTACTGGCTCTTGTCAAAGCACAGGTCTTTGTAAGGTGTGCTAGATCAGCACCTCTGGCTCTCTGGGCTGATGTTAAGCCTCAGGCTTTTGTGAGGTCTCTAGTGCAGGCCTTTGTGAGCTTACTGGCTCAGCAGCTTTGGCTTGCTGGTCTGAAGTCAAAGTGTAACCCACATGCTTCATACTGCACTGTTTTATTTTTTCTGTGAAAGCCAGAGAAAGAATGTGGAGAAAGAAAGCTTGTTCAGTGAAGTTGACTGATGACTCCCATCTTTTTCTTGAAGAAATTGAACCTGGGCTGCCCTCAGAGAATGTGATTGTAATGTGGCTCTCTCTGTTGTTTGGAAATTGGACAGGAAACTATGAGGGAGCAGGAAAACATGGGAATGGGGAAACAGACTGGGGGGAGTGTAGGGAATGTGGGAAAACAGAAGGAAGGCTCAGAGAGGTGTGAAAATCAATAAAACATAGCAACCAAACTGAGACAGCCAATTAATGAAACACATACACAACGATATCTAGGATGGAGGTTGGGGGAGATGACCTGATCCTATGAAAGAGGAGGGAAATATTTTGCCTCGTAATGATTTTCTACTCACATAGCCATTTGTTGATCTGAAATCAGTCCTTCTACAGAGGCCTGTTTGGTTATTGAGGTGGGTCTGTTTTGTAGAGTCTGTATGGTTCTTGTGATTAAAACTGTCAGTGACTACGTGAATTTGTGCATACTAGCCCCAAAAGATATGTTGTCACCCCTCCCTCAGGAAGAGGGCCTCCAAGATGTTCCATCTAATGCATCATGAGATAGATGATTTGCAAGCTTTCTCATCTTTCATACATGTGTGAAAAACATGAAAGGGCCTAGGATTTCCTGAAGAACTGAGTACATTCAATCTATATATTTGAAGGCCAGTGAACATCCAGCAAGTTCTAGAGTCTTTGACTGTGAATGCTTTGGATAAGCACAAGGACAGCATTTATGGAAGACGTCAGACTATAGAGGTGAATGCCACATCAGTTCAAAGACGACCTTGCGAACAGACAGTACTGATTCTATTGAGAGGTTTCCTTATTCTGAGACTTGCCTGGTCAGATGTAATAGAGGCATGACAGGAGCGAGTGTGAGTGCATAACTAATGGTACGCATCACACAGGTGACTGAGAAGAGGATAAAGCCAAGAAGATTTTTAGAATATGAAGTGGAAATGTCTATAACATATTTGATTTAGACATTTCCAGTGAAAAGGATTGGCTTGATCATCCTCTCAGTTATACCAGTGTCAATTAGGAGTTAGCTCCATAAGAGTTTATAGAGTTATAGTGATATAAAACTGGTGTGAATGGAGAATCAAGCCTATTATTTTCAAATTGTAACAGCTGCTATTGAAAGACTGTTAGTTCTAGTGGCAAAAATACCTTCCTTTTACTACAAATGTAATGGGTTACATTCCTGCTTGCTTGAAATGGAAAGGGGAATTTGGCCCACTGTATTCAAATCATGGGTTTGGTTTTAAGCTTTTGACCATTTTTTCACAAATCTTTAGTCCTCTCAACGACACATGGATCACAATGTTTTAATACTTAATTATTTTATCACCCCAAAATACTACACTGTGCACTTGACAACAATATTGAAGTTATTCATTTGCTGCAGGGAAAAAGATACACACAGTATAAATCAGCCATCTCTTTTAACTTGTAATTCACTTGCTGTTTCAATTGCCTCAGGAAACAAAGGTGAAACCTTTGGGGCCATATGATACTTTTATTCACTTTGCAAAAACAAAACAAAAAAGGGCACGAGATCCAAAGCATTTCACATGATCTTAAAAGCAACCTTTTAGGTACATAAATGTTCAAAGTCAAGAAAACACAATTAGGACTGAGATAGTGCCATCTCCTGGAGTTCATAAATGAACACATGGGTAGTAATCAAAGTAGATCAAATTAGGAAGGGCAACTTCTCATTTCTGATGGTTGGGTGTCATGATGGGTGTTGCCATTATGTAGTGAAGAGATATGATAGTATCAACTGGTCACTGCTTTCCTCTGATAAGTGTGACCTACATACATTAACTTTCAAAGTGTTTATAAAAGGAAAAATCTATTTGTTTTCTTACATACACACTTTGCTGTACAGTAAATTTGATGGCCATATATTGCTTAATTCTAGTTTATCACAGCGGAATAATAGGGCAAAGTGGGTCATACTTATCAGCCTCTCTACATAAAGGTCAGAGTACCAGCTCAACGAACAAGCTCAGGAAATTCCACCAAAGACAGGTAGGCCGAATAGATCCACAGTTTAAATCAAGTCACCCAAACATTGGCAAAATTAATCCAACAAGGCAAGGGTAATGTGGAGGCAAACAATTCCATAGCTTCATAGTTGGCTGCGTCCTCCTAACTTCAGGGTGTTTGTGATGTTGTTTTTGTGGTTATACTGTCATTTCAACAAAGAACCATTTTATGTCCATATAGGGTCAAAACTTGTGGCTTTGTCCTTATATAGTCATTTCAGTGGAAAGTGTTAATGACATGATCAGGACAGCTGGTATTTTCCTTATATGGACATTTTGCGATACAGTAAAATTGATGCCCATGTCTGAACAAGCCCATTATAGTTCATCACAGGTGAGTGACCCGGTAGGTTTTTGTCACAGTTATCAGCCCCTCTATATAAAGGCCAGAGCTGCCAGCTCAGCTCACAAGATGAGGACATCCCACCAGACAGGTTGGCTGCCTCCTACGGAGCTGGTGCTCCAGCTGCGGAGATCTTGAAAGCCATAATCTTCTCCAGAAATGGCAAGGTACAGACGCAGCAGGAGCAGAAGCAGGAGCCGTCGCAGAAGGTGACGAAGGGGAGGCCAGGGGGTCGACATGGAAGGAGGAGAAGATGACATGGCAGTAGGAGAAGAGGTCGTAGAGGTAGAGAGCGAACTCGGAGGAGGAGGAGAAGGAGGAGTTTTTAATTTCCTGATTTCTCCCATTCTCCTGTGCAAATCATCGACCCTTCACTCTGCGATATCTGCTATGGCAAAAGAATCAACCCTTCAGTGACGACACCCCGCGATGACTTCCTAAGATGCAAGGAACCAGCTACCATTTGAACAATGCCACCTGTCAATAAACTTTGAAATTTCATTTTGCAGTCTCATTGTGTCTTTGCATAGGTTTGGAAATACTAGGTGGATTTATGACAATTAACAGTTTCTTCCTAGCCGTCTCAGCCAGATGTTGGTTATTTCCAGGAAGGATCAGGATTCTTACATCTTTTTTACTATCTTCTACACAACCTATCTATCACATATCTATCATTCCTCTACCTCTTTTTCCCCTCAATAAACTGTCCCAAGTTTTTTCTTTTTTCATATGGAAGTTTCTCTGCCTTGGATCATTATTTTTTTCAGCCATCTCTGAAACCAAATAAGATAAGCTGCCCAGAATTTGAACACTGTTGTTAGACTGTCTTATGATTTGATGATGTCATATTTTCGGTATTATCCAGTCCTTCTTGAGAATTTTTGGAACAGTGCTGCAACATTCTTCCAGGGCCTTCTGATTTTATAATGGGCATTATATTTTCAGTAATATCCCATTCCTTGTCTCACCTATCAGTTTTGCTGCACATCCTGACAAACAGCCTATATACATATACATTCACCAATATATGCATATTTTCAGGTCAATCTATTGACCTATGGCCTTACTATGGACTATATGGCCTTGCCAAGATACGAAAAATTACCAATTTTATTCTTAGCTGTTTGCTTGCAGAAAAGTATGAGCTGTATCAAGAATGTAGCGATTAGTTCTGAACCCTCT
The DNA here is from genome assembly GCF_016161935.1 of Mauremys reevesii. NCBI lineage: Eukaryota > Metazoa > Chordata > Testudines > Geoemydidae > Mauremys > Mauremys reevesii. The sequence continues at coordinate 247,897,951 of NC_052623.1, forward strand.
GTAATTATTTGAATGAAACAGTAATGTAACTGTTTACTTTGCTGGCTAGGTAAGTCAGTATTTTTTGACAGACCGCACAAAAACATCCTCTAAAGGAATATGTTTCCCAAACAGTGGGTTGTGGGAAGTTTCTACATGGCTCACGGTCCTGGTGTGGAGGGAAGGCCAGAGGAGGGAGGGTTGAAAAGCAAAGTAACCCCACATTAGCAGCCCCTCTTCTGCAGGTCTGGGCCCGACTCCCCATTCCAGGCATTGTGAATTGGTCCATGAGGTCACAGCACACAGTTTTCCCCCAGCTGCCCCTCTGTGGTGATGGAAGAACAGTGAGACAAATTTGAGAGAGTGGCAGCGTGACCTAGAGCACAGGGTCGCCACACTCACTCACTCAAATTTTGCCTGACCACCCCTCCATCGTCGGCCATGTATGTATATTTCTGGTTGAGACTGTGCCATGAAGACAAGATTCTAGGCAATTACCAATTTCCATTCCAGTGATCAGTTCCTCCTCCCCCCCGCTCCCCGCCCCTCGCATCATACTGAGGTCTAAACTAGTTACCCCACATTGGGTGAAATACTTTTTGTGTTAGAAAATTCACGTCAATAAATTACAGGTAACTACTCTCAGGTAAATGAATGACACCACTGTATGAACACAGTGTGAGATCAGAATCAGGTCCATGGACTTGTGTTACTCCTAATTTAAACCAGTGTGAGATTAGATTTTGCCAAATCCCTGCTGAAAACAAACCAACAAACAGACAAAAAACCTCCACTTTGAAACCTTTCCTTATGTACCTGGTATGGAAAAAAACTACCATTTCCATTATCCTTTTTCTCCTTCCTCTGGCCAGGTAGAAGGAAAGACCTTAAGGCAGGACCCTCGCTCCTGGGGCAGAGGGTTGCGGGGGAACAGCTGTGGCTTGGAAACCAGGAGCATCAGAGAAGCTGGATCCATGGAGAAATCCCCAGGGACCTGTGTCTAGGCAGGCATCATCAGAAGCTGGGGGACTGCATATGGAATAGGGTGTGGCTGGAGGAGATTGCAAGTGGGAGTTGGCCTGTGCATGTGGAAACAGCAGCGACTGAGCAGGAAATCCTGGCAGACAGGCTCCAGTGAGAGAAACCGCTCATTGCAAACCTGTAAACTCCTGTTTGCTTGGAATATTCTCCTGTGCAAGTCATCGACCCTTCACACTGCAACATCTGCTATGGCAAAAAGAAACATTCCTTCAGTGACAACACGCCGCGATGACGTCCCAAGATGGAAGGAGCCTGCTACCAGTTGAACAATACCACCTGTTAATAAACTTTGAAATTTCATTTTGCAGTCTCATTGGGTCCTTGTGTTTTGCCTGCATTTAGAAAATAGTTTCTTCCTAATCCTCTGTGACAGCAGCTGAACCCGCCCTATGATCACTGAGGCTCGTCTTAGTTGCTCTGAGTGCATCTGACAATAGGAACTACACTCGGGTGATAGATTGGGATCGTCTTGAGAGAGTTAAAAGGCTAACTCACTCCTTAGCCCAGATGGTACAAGAGACACAAGTCAGGAAGTGAAGGGGAAGAAGAGCCTGTCCTGGCCTGTCTGGCTGGTAGCCTTGGAGAGTCAGAGCCTCTCCACTCCTTGCCTGAGAAGCTGAGGAGTCCGTGTTACTGTTGGGATGAGGCTGCACAAGGTGATTTACCGGAAGGCCTCCGAGCCATTTGTGGGATAGGAAATAGGTAGGAGCAAGCACCCTCTCAGAGGCTGGTGTTTCCTGGAAGCATCAGGCTTCTCACATCCTTTTTACTACATTTATCCCTACTTTGTTCTCTAATTTGCGCTCTTGTGTATCTGTTTTTTTCTTTATAAAGAATTTTTTCATCTTTTCATATGGAAATTTCTCCGACTTTGATCATATTTTTTCACAAGACTCTGAGCCCCACATGGGATAGGCTGCCCTGTTCCAGGAGAAAGCATTTGTGATTTCATTATGGCATCTTTTCACTATTGTCCATTCCATTCCTTCGGGGAGGGGAATTGGAACAGTGCTGCAACATACCTCTGGTTTGTTCTGATTTTATAACAGCATTATATTTTCACTAATATTCCATTCCTTAACTTACCTGTCATTTTGTTGCACATCCTGACAAATTCTTCAGGTTCAGACTAACACCTTAAACATTTTCCCATCTCATATTGCTAGTTCAGTCTCTTAGCCTTTGGTCTAACTATGGAACCTTGTCACTTGTGGTTAAGACCTTTTGCTGAGATGAATATTGACCACTTATTCCTAGATATTTGGCTCCAGTAAAGAACACTGCAGTTAGTTCTGAAACCATTGTATTCATCTGAATGATATAGTAGTGTAACAGTTTACTGTGCTGACTGGGTGGGTGAGTGGGTCTTTCTTGGCACACCCACAGACATTCCCTAATGCTTTTGGCTCCTCTTAGATTTAACAACCTGAATCAAAGAGTCTCAATGAGAGAGCAGCTCATGAGTGTCACCTGCTTTTTCTTCTGTATCTGGGAGAAAAGAAAACGTACGTGTTGACTGATATTAATTATATTCCCAACCTTTAGCTCTTTACTGATTGAATCTCATATCAGTTTTTCTGTTCATTTGCCCAGTTCTGATTTCAGACTAAGCAGCCTATTGTTACCCAGTTTACAGAGCTTGTCTTTTGTGAATAATGGTACAGCATCAGAATGCTTCTGGGATGTCCCTGTGTGTTCCAGGCTATATTAACATGTAATATCTGTGGACTAGAGATCTTTCTTCAACCACTTCATTTAGGACTTTTGAGTTCAAGTTATCTGTATTTCATGTTGTTTTATTCAGTATGTGTCACACTTGCCCAGGCAATTGTATTTGAGAAAATGCCATTTCTGTCTGTACATTTGTTGTAGCAAAACTCTCACTAATGCAAATAGGAAAAGTGTTTCTGTCAAGTGACGGCATGTATTTCTTGTTCAAGAAGGTATCATTTGCTTAAATGATGGATTCCAGTTGGCCTGTGACGCTTTACACAAAACACAGCCTACTGAGAGACTGAGGGCTAAAGTTTTCAAAATTCAGGTTATAATTAAAATTCTAACTACGAGTCCATAAATCTATTCAATTTGCTGCAAGCTTCAGTAATTGGATAGATAGAATTTCCTATTGTGGTCAAAACAAATAAAGGCTTGGATTCTATAGACTTAATCTGTGAAGATGGCCAACTGAGACAAGCTGTATGTCTCATTCGCCACTACCTGTTAAAACAGTATTATAATTGATTTTTAATAAATTCCAAGGGTTGTAGTCATTCCAGATAAATAGGTCCTGAGTTTTTATAACTGCAGAAGGCCAGCTCCTCAGCTCTTCTTAAATCCCTCTTGTATCACTCCAGAAGAGTTCACTAGCTCATTCTTTTTCCCATGCTGATCTGATCACCGCGGGCTGAATTCAGTGCAAAGGCCTCTGTGAGGTCACTAGCTGACCAATTATAGCGTGTTGGGTTGATGTAAATGCACAGGCCTTGGAGGGTTACCATCTCAGGACCTTTAGCTTGCTGGGATAAAGTCAAATCTCAACACATTCTAGAATGATGGCTGGCGCCAAGGCAACAGGCATTTATGTGGTTAATGTGGTTAATGGCCTCTAGGTTTCTGGGCTTATGTCCAAGTACAGGCCTCTATGAGGTCACTTGTTCCTCAAATGTAGCATAGTGGGTTGATATCAAAGAACGGGCTGCTATGAGGTCACTGGCTCAGCACATAAGACATGCTGGGTTGGTTATGGTCAAAGCACTGACACAGAGTTCTGGCTACAGCACTTCCAGGCTCCTGGCTGAAGCCAAGCAGGACTTTGTCAGGATATTAGCTCGGCATCTCCATCTTCCTAGCATGATGTCTGGACACAGGCCTCAGGTGTCGGGCACAGCACCACTACCTTGCTGGGGTAAAGTCAAAGTCAGGCCTCTGTGAGGCTACTGGCTCTTGTCAAAGCACAGGTCTTTGTAAGGTTTTCTAGATCAGCACCTCTGGCTCTCTGGGCTGATGTTAAGCCTCAGGCTTTTGTGAGGTCTCTAGTGCAGGCCTTTGTGAGCTTACTGGCTCAGCAGCTTTGGCTTGCTGGTCTGAAGTCAAAGTTTAGCCCACATGCTTCATACTGCACTGTTTTATTTTTTCTGTGAAAGCCAGAGAAAGAATGTGGAGAAAGAAGGCTTTTTTTCAGTGGAAAGTGTTAATTAATGACATGATCAGGACAGCTGGTGTTTTCCTTATATGGACAATTTGCTATACAGTAAAATTGATGCCCATGTCTGAACAAGCCCATTATAGTTCATCACAGGTGAGTGACCCGGTAGGTTTTTGTCACAGTTATCAGCCCCTCTATATAAGGGCCAGAGCTGCCAGCTCAACTCACAAACTAAGGACATCCCACCAGACAGGTTGGCTGCCTCCTACGGAGCTGGTGCTCCAGCTGCGGAGATCTTGAAAGCCATAATCTTCTCCAGAAATGGCAAGGTACAGACGCAGCAGGAGCAGAAGCAGGAGCCGTCGCAGAAGGCGACGGAGGGGAGGCCGCGGGGGTCGGCATGGAAGGAGGAGAAGACGACATGGCAGAAGGAGAAGAGGTCGTAGAGGTAGAGAGAAAACTCGCAGGAGGAGGAGGAGAAGAAGAAGGAGTTTTTAATTTCCTGATTTCTCCTGTGCAAGTCATCGACCCACCACTCTGCAATGTCTGCTATGGCAAAAAGAAACAACCCTTCAGTGACAACACCCCGCAATGACTTCCTAAGATGCAAGGAACCAGCTACCATTTGAACAATGCCACCTGTCAATAAACTTTGAAATTTCATTTTGCAGTCTCATTGGGTCTTTGCATAGGTTTGGAAATATTGGGTGTATTTATAACAGTTTATAATTTCTTCCTAGCCTCTCAGCCACAGGTTGGTTATTTCCTGGAAGGATCAGGATTTGAGCATCCTTTTTACTACCTTCTGCACTAAATATTTATCATTCATGTACTGGTTTTTTCCTCAATAAAACTGTTCCCAGTTTTTTTTCTTTTTTCATACTGAAGTTTCTCTGCCTTTGAGCCATTATTTTCAACCATCTCTGAAAGTCAAATGACATTAGCTGCCCAGAATTTGAACACTGTTGTTAGACGGTCTTAATATTTGATGATGGAATATTTTCAGTATTATCCATTCCATACCTTCTTGAGATTTTTTTGGAACAGTGCTGCAACATTCTTCCGGTGCCTTCTGATTTTATAATGGGCATTATATTTTCAGTAATATCCCATTCCTTGTCTCACCTATCAGTTTTGCTTCACATCCTGACAAACAGCCTATATATATTCTCCAACATATGCATATTTTCAGGTCAATCTGTTGAACTATACCCTTACCAGGGACTATATGGCCTTGCCAAGACACGAAAAATTACCAATTTTATTCCTAGCCGTTTCCCTGTAGAAAAGTATGTGCTGTACCAAGCATGTAGCGATTAGTTCTGAACCCTCTGTAATTATTTGTGTAACAGTTTACTTCACTGGCTGGGTAAGTCACTATTTATTCACACACCCACAAAAACATCCTCTAAAGGAATATGTTTCCCAAACAATGGGTTGTGACCCACCAGTGGGTTGTGGGAAGTTTCTACATGGCTCACGGTCCTGGTGTGGAGGGAAGGCCAGAGGAGTGGGGGTCAGAAAGCGAACTCACGCCACAGCAGCAGCTCCTCTTCTGCAGGGCTGGGCGCAACTCCCCATTCCAGGCATTGTGAATTGGTCCATGAGGTCACAACACACAGTTTTCCCCAGCTGCCCCTCTGTGGTAATGGAAGGTCAGCGAGACAAATTTGAGGGAGTGGCAGCGTGACCTGGAGCACAGGGTCGCAGAACTCACTCACTCAAATTTTGCCAGGCCACCCTCCATCATCGGCCATGTATGTATATTTCTGGTTGAGACTGTGCCATGAAGACAAGATTCTAGGCAATTACCAATTTCCATTCCAGTGACTTGTGTTACTCCTAATTTAAACCAGTGTGAGATTAGATTTTGCCAAATCCCTGCTGAAAACAAACCAGAAAAAAGACAAAAAACCTCCACTTTGAAACCTTTCCTTATGGTGATAAGGGAGTGATGCACCTGGTATGGAAGAAACTACCATTTCCATTATCCTTTTTCTCACAGTACATCCCCTTCCTCTAGCCAGGTAGAAGGAAAGACCTTAAGGCAGGACCTCGCTCCTGGGCAGGGGTTGGGGGATCAGCTGTGGCTTGGAAACCATGAGCATCAGAGAAGCTGGATCCATGGAGAAATCCCCAGGGAACTGTGTCTAGGGCAGGCATCATCAGAAGCTGGGGGACTGCATATGGAATAGGGTGTGGCTGGAGGAGATTGCAAGTGGGAGTTGGCCTGTGCATGTGGAAACAGCAGCGACTGAGCAGGAAATCCTGGCAGACAGGCTCCAGTGAGAGAAATCGCTAACTGCAAACCTATAAACTCCTGTTTGCTTGGAATAAGAGACTGGACTGGACTATCCAGCAGTGACTAGGCCTGAAGAACCTTAGTCCTCTATTAGGTTGCCACTTCTTCCACCCCACTCCCAATCAGGGCCCAAATAAGAACTGCTATTGTTTCTCCAGAGTTGTAACTGTTTAAGACACAGTACTTGGGGTATTTGCAACCCTTCTCTTTTTGTCAACTCTAGAAAATACCTCTTCACTTTCGCCATTCATTCAAGCTGTTAGGGGAAGTAACTAGGGCTGGTGCCTTACAAGACCTAGCAGCTGAAATGTCTTTGTCTCTGAGTTGTGGTACACCTCTCATGCCACTCAAATTTTAGGACTTGTCTACGCAGGAACACTCAGGAAAGTTAATCTGAATTAACTACAAGTATTAATTTAAAGAGGATTAGTTAAATTGCATTAAACCTCTGTGTGGATACTCTAATTCAGAATTAAAGTGGCTGGCCTTAATTTGGTTTAGCTAAACTAAAATAAGCTAAACTGAATAAAGCTGCATTAATTCTGAATGCAATTCAGTTTAAAAAATCCACTTTACATTCACATCTTCAGTTCATTTGGAATATAGTTTTGGAGTGTTCCCATGTAGACTGTCCCTTAGAACAGCTATAATATTTTCAGGGTGAATCTTTTGCATCTGTGATAAAGACAGACATTCATTCCCAGGACATCTAACCGAGCAAAATTTTCTTGAGGGGAAAGATTACTTGTCTAGGAAAAACTGGAAAACATGAATCTGTTTTAACTAGGAGTGTATTTAATGATGGGCTCTTCCCATTAGAAATGTTATTGACAGTGTTATAAATGTATTGTGCAATTCTGAGATATCTGTTTAAACTAATCCCTTATGGAACTGAGCTGAAAAATATTTGTCCCTAGCAAAATTACCTGAATTTTCACCATGTTTCTTTTAATTGGACTTTACTTACTTTTAATTCTCCTCTCTTTTCTCTGCAAAGAGATGTCGTGGTCATTATGGAGAGATTTTTCAAAAGCATTCTCCTAAAGGTAAAGTGAGCTATCCATCCTTTGTAAGCATTCAGCATCCAGAATATTCTTTCTCCTCTGCAACATGAGAAGCCCATCAAGAAATCAGATCAACACACACAGATCAACACCCCCCCAGAAAAAAAATATATATCCGCCCTACTTTCATGATGCCGAGGCAATTGTATTTAAGAAAATGCCATTTCTCTCAGTACATTTATTGTAGCAAAACTCTCAGTAATGCAAATAGGAAAAGTGTTTCTGTCAAGTGAAGGCACGTATTTCTTGTTCAAGAAGGTATCCATTTGCTTAAATGATGGATTCCAGTTGGCCTGTGACGCTTTACACAAAACACAGCCTCCTGAGAGACTGAGGGCTAAAGTTTTCAAAATGCAGGTTGCCTACCCCTGTGCTAGTCCATAAATCAATTCAATTTGCTGCAAGCTTCAGTAATTGGATAGATAGAATTTCCTATTGTGATCAAAACAAATAAAGGCTTGGATTCTGTAAACTTAATCTGTGAAGATGGCCAACTCAGACAAGCTGTATGTCTCATTTGCCACTACATGTGAAAACAGTATTATTATTGATTTTTAATAATTTCCAAGGGTTGTAGTCATTCCAGATAAATAGGTCCTGAGTTTTTATAACTGCAGAAGGCCAGCTCCTCAGCTCTTCTTAAATCCCTCTTGTGTCACTCCAGAAGAGTAAATGGGACTTAAAGCACTTTCTGTGAGTTCACTAGCTCATTCTTTTTCCCACACTGATCTGATCACCACAGGCTGAATTCAGTGCAAAGGCCTCTGTGAGGTCACTAGCTGACCAATTATAGCATGCTGGGTTGATGTAAATGCACAAGCCTTGGAGGGTTACCAGCTCAGGACCTTTAGCTTGCTGGGATAAAGTCAAATCTCAACACATTCTAGAATGATGGCTGGCGCCAAGGCAACAGGCCTTTATGTGGTTAATGTGGTTAATGGCCTCTAGGTTTCTGGGCTTATGTCCAAGTACCGGCCTCTATGAGGTCACTTGTTCCTCAAATGTAGCATACTGGGTTGATATCAAAGAACGGGCTGCTATGAGGTCACTAGCTCAGCACATACAACATGCTGGGTTGGTAATGGTCAAAGCACTGACACAGAGTTCCAGCTACAGCACTTCCAGGCTCCGGGCTGAAGCCAAGCGGGACTTTGTCGGGATACTAGCTCGGTATCTCCATCTTCCTAGCATGATGTCTGGACACAGGCCTCAGGTGTCGGGCACAGCACCACAACCTTGCTGGGGTAAAGTCAAAGTCAGGCCCCTGTGAGGCTACTGGCTCTTGTCAAAGCACAGGTCTTTGTAAGGTGTGCTAGATCAGCACCTCTGGCTCTCTGGGCTGATGTTAAGCCTCAGGCTTTTGTGAGGTCTCTAGTGCAGGCCTTTGTGAGCTTACTGGCTCAGCAGCTTTGGCTTGCTGGTCTGAAGTCAAAGTGTAACCCACATGATTCATACTGCACTGTTTTATTTTTTCTGTGAAAGCCAGAGAAAGAATGTGGAGAAAGAAAGCTTGTTCAGTGAAGTTGACTGATGGCTCCCATCTTTTTCCTGAAGAAATTGAACCTGGGCTGCCCTCAGAGAATGTGATTGTAATGTGGCTCTCTCTGTTGTTTGGAAATTGGACAGGAAACTATGAGGGAGCAGGAAAACATGGGAATGGGGAAACAGACTGGGGGAGTGTAGGAATGTGGGAAAACAGAAGGAAGGCTCAGAGAGGTGTGAAAATCAATAAAACATAGCAACAGAGGCCTGTTTGGTTATTGAGGTGGGTCTGTTTTGTAGAGTCTGTATGGTTCTTGTGATTAAAACTGTCAGTGACTACGTGAATTTGTGCATACTTGCCCTCCAAAAGATATGTTGTCACCCCTCCCTCAGGAAGCGCGCCTCCAAGATGTTCCATCTAATGCATCATGAGATAGATGATTTGCAAGCTTTCTCATCTTTCATACATGTGTGAAAAAACATGAAAGGGCCTAGGATTTCCTGAAGAACTGAGTACATTCAATCTATATATTTGAATGCCAGTGAACATCCAGCAAGTTCTAGAGTCTTTGACTGTGAATGCTTTGGATAAGCACAAGGACAGCATTTATGGAAGACGTCGTACTATAGAGGTGAATGCCACATCAGTTCAAAGACGACCTTGTAACAGACAGTACTGATTCTATTGAGAGGTTTCCTTATTCTGAGACTTGCCTGGTCAGATGTAATAGAGGCATGACAGGAGCGAGTGTGAGTGCATAACTAATGGTACGCATCACACAGGTGACTGAGAAGAGGGATAAAGCCAAGAAGATTTTGTAGAATATGAAGTGGAGATGTCTATAACATATTTGATTTAGACATTTCCAGTGAAAAGGATTGGCTTGATCATCCTCTCAGTTATACCAGTGTCAATTAGGAGTTAGCTCCATAAGAGTTTATAGAGTTATAGTGATATAAAACTGGTGTGAATGGAGAATCAAGCCTATTATTTTCAAATTGTAACAACTGCTATTGAAAGACTGTTAGTTCTAGTGGCAAAAATACCTTCCTTTTACTACAAATGTAATGGGTTACATTCCTGCTTGCTTGAAATGGAAAGGGGAATTTGGCCCACTGTATTCAAATCATGGGTTTGGTTTTAAGCTTTTGACCATTTTTTCACAAATCTTTAGTCCTCTCAACGACACATGGATCACAATGTTTTAATACTTAATTATTTTATCACCCCAAAATACTACACTGTGCACTTGACAACAATATTGAAGTTATTCATTTGCTGCAGGGAAAAAGATACACACAGTATAAATCAGCCATCTCTTTTAACTTGTAATTCACGTGCTGTTTCAATTGCCCTCAGGAAACAAAGGTGAAACCTTTGGGGCCATATGATACTTTTATTCACTTTGCAAAAACAAAACAAAAAAGGGCACGAGATCCAAAGCATTTCACATGATCTTAAAAGCAACCTTTTAGGTACATAAATGTTCAAAGTCAAGAAAACACAATTAGGACTGAGATAGTGCCATCTCCTGGAGTTCATAAATGAACACATGGGTAGTAATCAAAGTAGATCAAATTAGGAAGGGCAACTTCTCATTTCTGATGGTTGGGTGTCATGATGGGTGTTGCCATTATGTAGTGAAGAGATATGATAGTATCAACTGGTCACTGCTTTCCCCTCTGATAAGTGTGACCTACATACATTAACTTTCAAAGTGTTTATAAAAGGGAAAATCTATTTGTTTTCTTACATACACACTTTGCTGTACAGTAAATTTGATGGCCATATATTGCTTAATTCTAGTTTATCACAGCGGAATAATAGGGCAAAGTGGGTCATACTTATCAGCCTCTCTACATAAAGGTCAGAGTACCAGCTCAACGAACAAGCTCAGGAAATTCCACCAAAGACAGGTAGGCCGAATAGATCCACAGTTTAAATCAAGTCACCCAAACATTGGCAAAATTAATCCAACAAGGCAAGGGTAATGTGGAGGCAAACAATTCCATAGCTTCATAGTTGGCTGCGTCCTCCTAACTTCAGGGTGTTTGTGATGTTGTTTTTGTGGTTATACTGTCATTTCAACAAAGAACCATTTTATGTCCATATAGGGTCAAAACTTGTGGCTTTGTCCTTATATAGTCATTTCAGTGGAAAGTGTTAATGACATGATCAGGACAGCTGGTATTTTCCTTATATGGACATTTTGCGATACAGTAAAATTGATGCCCATGTCTGAACAAGGCCATTATAGTTCATCACAGGTGAGTGACCCGGTAGGTTTTTGTCACAGTTATCAGCCCCTCTATATAAAGGCCAGAGCTGCCAGCTCAGCTCACAAGATGAGGACATCCCACCAGATAGGTTGGCTGCCTCCTACGGAGCTGGTGCTCCAGCTGCGGAGATCTTGAAAGCCATAATCTTCTCCAGAAATGGCAAGGTACAGACGCAGCAGGAGCAGAAGCAGGAGCCGTCGCAGAAGGTGACGAAGGGGAGGCCACGGGGGTCGACATGGAAGGAGGAGAAGACGACATGGCAGTAGGAGAAGAGGTCGTAGAGGTAGAGAGCGAACTTGGAGGAGGAGGAGAAGGAGGAGTTTTTAATTTCCTGATTTCTCCCATTCTCCTGTGCAAATCATCGACCCTTCACTCTGCGATATCTGCTATGGCAAAAGAATCAACCCTTCAGTGACGACACCCCGCGATGACTTCCTAAGATGCAAGGAACCAGCTACCATTTGAACAATGCCACCTGTCAATAAACTTTGAAATTTCATTTTGCAGTCTCATTGTGTCTTTGCATAGGTTTGGAAATACTAGGTGGATTTATGACAATTAACAGTTTCTTCCTAGCCGTCTCAGCCAGATGTTGGTTATTTCCAGGAAGGATCAGGATTCTTACATCTTTTTTACTATCTTCTACACAACCTATCTATCACATATCTATCATTCCTCTACCTCTTTTTCCCCTCAATAAACTGTCCCAAGTTTTTTCTTTTTTCATATGGAAGTTTCTCTGCCTTGGATCATTATTTTTTTCAGCCATCTCTGAAACCCAATGAGATAAGCTGCCCAGAATTTGAACACTGTTGTTAGACTGTCTTATGATTTGATGATGTCATATTTTCGTATTATCCAGTCCTTCTTGAGAATTTTGGAACAGTGCTGCAACATTCTTCCAGGGCCTTCTGATTTTATAATGGGCATTATATTTTCAGTAATATCCCATTCCTTGTCTCACCTATCAGTTTTGCTGCACATCCTGACAAACAGCCTATATACATATACATTCACCAATATATGCATATTTTCAGGTCAATCTATTGACCTATGGCCTTACTATGGACTATATGGCCTTGCCAAGATACGAAAAATTACCAATTTTATTCTTAGCTGTTTGCTTGCAGAAAAGTATGAGCTGTATCAAGAATGTAGCGATTAGTTCTGAACCCTCTGTAATTATTTGAATGAAACAGTAATGTAACTGTTTACTTTGCTGGCTAGGTAAGTCAGTATTTTTTGACAGACCGCACAAAACATCCTCTAAAGGAATATGTTTCCCAAACAGTGGGTTGTGGGAAGTTTCTACATGGCTCACGGTCCTGGTGTGGAGGAAGGCCAGAGGAGGGAGGGTTGAAAAGCAAAGTAACCCCACATTAGCAGCCCCTCTTCTGCAGGTCTGGGCCCGACTCCCCATTCCAGGCATTGTGAATTGGTCCATGAGGTCACAGCACACAGTTTTCCCCCAGCTGCCCCTCTGTGGTGATGGAAGAACAGTGAGACAAATTTGAGAGAGTGGCAGCGTGACCTAGAGCACAGGGTCGCCACACTCACTCACTCAAATTTTGCCTGACCACCCCTCCATCGTCGGCCATGTATGTATATTTCTGGTTGAGACTGTGCCATGAAGACAAGATTCTAGGCAATTACCAATTTCCATTCCAGTGATCAGTTCCTCCTCCCCCCCGCTCCCCGCCCCTCGCATCATACTGAGGTCTAAACTAGTTACCCCACATTGGGTGAAATACTTTTTGTGTTAGAAAATTCACGTCAATAAATTACAGGTAACTACTCTCAGGTAAATGAATGACACCACTGTATGAACACAGTGTGAGATCAGAATCAGGTCCATGGACTTGTGTTACTCTAATTTAAACCAGTGTGAGATTAGATTTTGCCAAATCCCTGCTGAAAACAAACCAACAAACAGACAAAAAACCTCCACTTTGAAACCTTTCCTTATGTACCTGGTATGGAAAAAAACTACCATTTCCATTATCCTTTTTCTCCTTCCTCTGGCCAGGTAGAAGGAAAGACCTTAAGGCAGGACCCTCGCTCCTGGGGCAGAGGTTGCGGGGAACAGCTGTGGCTTGGAAACCTGGAGCATCAGAGAAGCTGGATCCATGGAGAAATCCCCAGGGAACTGTGTCTAGGGCAGGCATCATCAGAAGCTGGGGGACTGCATATGGAATAGGGTGTGGCTGGAGGAGATTGCAAGTGGGAGTTGGCCTGTGCATGTGGAAACAGCAGCGACTGAGCAGGAAATCCTGGCAGACAGGCTCCAGTGAGAGAAACCGCTCATTGCAAACCTGTAAACTCCTGTTTGCTTGGAATATTCTCCTGTGCAAGTCATCGACCCTTCACACTGCAACATCTGCTATGGCAAAAAGAAACATTCCTTCAGTGACAACACGCGCGATGACGTCCCAAGATGGAAGGAGCCTGCTACCAGTTGAACAATACCACCTGTTAATAAACTTTGAAATTTCATTTTGCAGTCTCATTGGGTCCTTGTGTTTTGCCTGCATTTAGAAAATAGTTTCTTCCTAATCCTCTGTGACAGCAGCTGAACCCGCCCTATGATCACTGAGGCTCGTCTTAGTTGCTCTGAGTGCATCTGACAATAGGAACTACACTCGGGTGATAGATTGGGATCGTCTTGAGAGAGTTAAAGGCTAACTCACTCCTTAGCCCAGATGGTACAAGAGACACAAGTCAGGAAGTGAAGGGAAGAAGAGCCTGTCCTGGCCTGTCTGGCTGGTAGCCTTGGAGAGTCAGAGCCTCTCCACTCCTTGCCTGAGAAGCTGAGGAGTCCGTGTTACTGTTGGGATGAGGCTGCACAAGGTGATTTACCGGAAGGCCTCCGAGCCATTTGTGGGATAGGAAATAGGTAGGAGCAAGCACCCTCTCAGAGGCTGGTGTTTCCTGGAAGCATCAGGCTTCTCACATCCTTTTTACTACATTTATCCCTACTTTGTTCTCTAATTTGCACTCTTGTGTATCTGTTTTTTCTTTATAAAGAATTTTTTCATCTTTTCATATGGAAATTTCTCTGACTTTGATCATATTTTTCACAAGACTCTGAGCCCCACATGGGATAGGCTGCCCTGTTCCAGGAGAAAGCATTTGTGATTTCATTATGGCATCTTTTCACTATTGTCCATTCCATTCCTTCGGGAGGAATTGGAACAGTGCTGCAACATACCTCTGGTTTGTTCTGATTTTATAACAGCATTATATTTTCACTAATATTCCATTCCTTAACTTACCTGTCATTTTGTTGCACATCCTGACAAATTCTTCAGGTTCAGACTAACACCTTAAACATTTTCCCATCTCATATTGCTAGTTCAGTCTCTTAGCCTTTGGTCTAACTATGGAACCTTGCGTCACTTGTGGTTAAGACCTTTTGCTGAGATGAATATTGACCACTTATTCCTAGATATTTGGCTCCAGTAAAGAACACTGCAGTTAGTTCTGAAACCATTGTATTCATCTGAATGATATAGTAGTGTAACAGTTTACTGTGCTGACTGGGTGGGTGAGTGGGTCTTTCTTGGCACACCCACAGACATTCCCTAATGCTTTTGGCTCCTCTTAGATTTAACAACCTGAATCAAAGAGTCTCAATGAGAGAGCAGCTCATGAGTGTCACCTGCTTTTTCTTCTGTATCTGGGAGAAAAGAAAACGTACGTGTTGACTGATATTAATTATATTCCCAACCTTTAGCTCTTTACTGATTGAATCTCATATCAGTTTTTCTGTTCATTTGCCCAGTTCTGATTTCAGACTAAGCAGCCTATTGTTACCCAGTTTACAGAGCTTGTCTTTTGTGAATAATGGTACAGCATCAGAATGCTTCTGGGATGTCCCTGTGTGTTCCAGGCTATATTAACATGTAATATCTGTGGACTAGAGATCTTTCTTCAACCACTTCATTTAGGACTTTTGAGTTCAAGTTATCTGTATTTCATGTTGTTTTATTCAGTATGTGTCACACTTGCCCAGGCAATTGTATTTGAGAAAATGCCATTTCTGTCTGTACATTTGTTGTAGCAAAACTCTCACTAATGCAAATAGGAAAAGTGTTTCTGTCAAGTGACGGCATGTATTTCTTGTTCAAGAAGGTATCATTTGCTTAAATGATGGATTCCAGTTGGCCTGTGACACTTTACACAAAACACAGCCTACTGAGAGACTGAGGGCTAAAGTTTTCAAAATTCAGGTTATAATTAAAATTCTAACTACGAGTCCATAAATCTATTCAATTTGCTGCAAGCTTCAGTAATTGGATAGATAGAATTTCCTATTGTGGTCAAAACAAATAAAGGCTTGGATTCTATAGACTTAATCTGTGAAGATGGCCAACTGAGACAAGCTGTATGTCTCATTCGCCACTACCTGTTAAAACAGTATTATAATTGATTTTTAATAAATTCCAAGGGTTGTAGTCATTCCAGATAAATAGGTCCTGAGTTTTTATAACTGCAGAAGGCCAGCTCCTCAGCTCTTCTTAAATCCCTCTTGTATCACTCCAGAAGAGTTCACTAGCTCATTCTTTTTCCCATGCTGATCTGATCACCGCGGGCTGAATTCAGTGCAAAGGCCTCTGTGAGGTCACTAGCTGACCAATTATAGCGTGTTGGGTTGATGTAAATGCACAGGCCTTGGAGGGTTACCATCTCAGGACCTTTAGCTTGCTGGGATAAAGTCAAATCTCAACACATTCTAGAATGATGGCTGGCGCCAAGGCAACAGGCATTTATGTGGTTAATGTGGTTAATGGCCTCTAGGTTTCTGGGCTTATGTCCAAGTACAGGCCTCTATGAGGTCACTTGTTCCTCAAATGTAGCATAGTGGGTTGATATCAAAGAACGGGCTGCTATGAGGTCACTGGCTCAGCACATAAGACATGCTGGGTTGGTTATGGTCAAAGCACTGACACAGAGTTCTGGCTACAGCACTTCCAGGCTCCTGGCTGAAGCCAAGCAGGACTTTGTCAGGATATTAGCTCGGTATCTCCATCTTCCTAGCATGATGTCTGGACACAGGCCTCAGGTGTCGGGCACAGCACCACTACCTTGCTGGGGTAAAGTCAAAGTCAGGCCTCTGTGAGGCTACTGGCTCTTGTCAAAGCACAGGTCTTTGTAAGGTTTTCTAGATCAGCACCTCTGGCTCTCTGGGCTGATGTTAAGCCTCAGGCTTTGTGAGGTCTCTAGTGCAGGCCTTTGTGAGCTTACTGGCTCAGCAGCTTTGGCTTGCTGGTCTGAAGTCAAAGTTTAGCCCACATGCTTCATACTGCACTGTTTTATTTTTTCTGTGAAAGCCAGAGAAAGAATGTGGAGAAAGAAGGCTTTTTTTCAGTGGAAAGTGTTAATTAATGACATGATCAGGACAGCTGGTGTTTTCCTTATATGGACAATTTGCTATACAGTAAAATTGATGCCCATGTCTGAACAAGCCCATTATAGTTCATCACAGGTGAGTGACCCGGTAGGTTTTTGTCACAGTTATCAGCCCCTCTATATAAGGGCCAGAGCTGCCAGCTCAACTCACAAACTAAGGACATCCCACCAGACAGGTTGGCTGCCTCCTACGGAGCTGGTGCTCCAGCTGCGGAGATCTTGAAAGCCATAATCTTCTCCAGAAATGGCAAGGTACAGACGCAGCAGGAGCAGAAGCAGGAGCCGTCGCAGAAGGCGACGGAGGGGAGGCCGCGGGGGTCGGCATGGAAGGAGGAGAAGACGACATGGCAGAAGGAGAAGAGGTCGTAGAGGTAGAGAGAAAACTCGCAGGAGGAGGAGGAGAAGAAGAAGGAGTTTTTAATTTCCTGATTTCTCCTGTGCAAGTCATCGACCCACCACTCTGCAATGTCTGCTATGGCAAAAAGAAACAACCCTTCAGTGACAACACCCCGCAATGACTTCCTAAGATGCAAGGAACCAGCTACCATTTGAACAATGCCACCTGTCAATAAACTTTGAAATTTCATTTTGCAGTCTCATTGGGTCTTTGCATAGGTTTGGAAATATTGGGTGTATTTATAACAGTTTATAATTTCTTCCTAGCCTCTCAGCCACAGGTTGGTTATTTCCTGGAAGGATCAGGATTTGAGCATCCTTTTTACTACCTTCTGCACTAAATATTTATCATTCATGTACTGGTGTGTTCCTCAATAACACTGTTCCCAGTTTTTTTTCTTTTTTCATACTGAAGTTTCTCTGCCTTTGAGCCATTATTTTCAACCATCTCTGAAAGTCAAATGACATTAGCTGCCCAGAATTTGAACACTGTTGTTAGACGGTCTTAATATTTGATGATGGAATATTTTCAGTATTATCCATTCCATACCTTCTTGAGATTTTTGGAACAGTGCTGCAACATTCTTCCGGTGCCTTCTGATTTTATAATGGGCATTATATTTTCAGTAATATCCCATTCCTTGTCTCACCTATCAGTTTTGCTTCACATCCTGACAAACAGCCTATATATATTCTCCAACATATGCATATTTTCAGGTCAATCTGTTGAACTATACCCTTACCAGGGACTATATGGCCTTGCCAAGACACGAAAAATTACCAATTTTATTCCTAGCCGTTTCCCTGTAGAAAAGTATGTGCTGTACCAAGCATGTAGCGATTAGTTCTGAACCCTCTGTAATTATTTGTGTAACAGTTTACTTCACTGGCTGGGTAAGTCACTATTTATTCACACACCCACAAAAACATCCTCTAAAGGAATATGTTTCCCAAACAATGGGTTGTGACCCACCAGTGGGTTGTGGGAAGTTTCTACATGGCTCACGGTCCTGGTGTGGAGGGAAGGCCAGAGGAGTGGGGGTCAGAAAGCGAACTCACGCCACAGCAGCAGCTCCTCTTCTGCAGGGCTGGGCGCAACTCCCCATTCCAGGCATTGTGAATTGGTCCATGAGGTCACAACACACAGTTTTCCCCCAGCTGCCCCTCTGTGGTAATGGAAGGTCAGCGAGACAAATTTGAGGGAGTGGCAGCGTGACCTGGAGCACAGGGTCGCAGAACTCACTCACTCAAATTTTGCCAGGCCACCCCTCCATCATCGGCCATGTATGTATATTTCTGGTTGAGACTGTGCCATGAAGACAAGATTCTAGGCAATTACCAATTTCCATTCCAGTGACTTGTGTTACTCCTAATTTAAACCAGTGTGAGATTAGATTTTGCCAAATCCCTGCTGAAAACAAACCAGAAAAAAGACAAAAAACCTCCACTTTGAAACCTTTCCTTATGGTGATAAGGGAGTGATGCACCTGGTATGGAAGAAACTACCATTTCCATTATCCTTTTTCTCACAGTACATCCCCTTCCTCTAGCCAGGTAGAAGGAAAGACCTTAAGGCAGGACCCTCGCTCCTGGGCAGGGGGTTGGGGGGGAACAGCTGTGGCTTGGAAACCAGGAGCATCAGAGAAGCTGGATCCATGGAGAAATCCCCAGGGAACTGTGTCTAGGGCAGGCATCATCAGAAGCTGGGGGACTGCATATGGAATAGGGTGTGGCTGGAGGAGATTGCAAGTGGGAGTTGGCCTGTGCATGTGGAAACAGCAGCGACTGAGCAGGAAATCCTGGCAGACAGGCTCCAGTGAGAGAAATCGCTAACTGCAAACCTATAAACTCCTGTTTGCTTGGAATAAGAGACTGGACTGGACTATCCAGCAGTGACTAGGCCTGAAGAACCTTAGTCCTCTATTAGGTTGCCACTTCTTCCACCCCACTCCCAATCAGGGGCCCAAATAAGAACTGCTATTGTTTCTCCAGAGTTGTAACTGTTTAAGACACAGTACTTGGGGTATTTGCAACCCTTCTCTTTTTTGTCAACTCTAGAAAAATACCTCTTCACTTTCGCCATTCATTCAAGCTGTTAGGGGAAGTAACTAGGGCTGGTGCCTTACAAGACCTAGCAGCTGAAATGTCTTTGTCTCTGAGTTGTGGTACACCTCTCATGCCACTCAAATTTTAGGACTTGTCTACGCAGGAACACTCAGGAAAGTTAATCTGAATTAACTACAAGTATTAATTTAAAGAGGATTAGTTAAATTGCATTAAACCTCTGTGTGGATACTCTAATTCAGAATTAAAGTGGCTGGCCTTAATTTGGTTTAGCTAAACTAAAATAAGCTAAACTGAATAAAGCTGCATTAATTCTGAATGCAATTCAGTTTAAAAAATCCACTTTACATTCACATCTTCAGTTCATTTGGAATATAGTTTTGGAGTGTTCCCATGTAGACTGTCTCTTAGAACAGCTATAATATTTTCAGGGTGAATCTTTTGCATCTGTGATAAAGACAGACATTCATTCCCAGGACATCTAACCGAGCAAAATTTTCTTGAGGAAAGATTACTTGTCTAGGAAAAACTGGAAAACATGAATCTGTTTTAACTAGGAGTGTATTTAGTGATGGGCTCTTCCCATTAGAAATGTTATTGACAGTGTTATAAATGTATTGTGCAATTCTGAGATATCTGTTTAAACTAATCCCTTATGGAACTGAGCTGAAAAATATTTGTCCCTAGCAAAATTACCTGAATTTTCACCATGTTTCTTTTAATTGGACTTTACTTACTTTTAATTCTCCTCTCTTTTCTCTGCAAAGAGATGTCGTGGTCATTGCGGAGAGATTTTTCAAAAGCATTCTCCCTAAAGGTAAAGTGAGCTATCCATCCTTTGTAAGCATTCAGCATCCAGAATATTCTTTCTCCCTCTGCAACATGAGAAGCCCATCAAGAAATCAGATCAACACACACAGATCAACACCCCCCCAGAAAAAAAATATATATCCGCCCTACTTTCATGATGCCGAGGCAATTGTATTTAAGAAAATGCCATTTCTCTCAGTACATTTATTGTAGCAAAACTCTCAGTAATGCAAATAGGAAAAGTGTTTCTGTCAAGTGAAGGCACGTATTTCTTGTTCAAGAAGGTATCCATTTGCTTAAATGATGGATTCCAGTTGGCCTGTGACGCTTTACACAAAACACAGCCTCCTGAGAGACTGAGGGCTAAAGTTTTCAAAATGCAGGTTGCCTACCCCTGTGCTAGTCCATAAATCAATTCAATTTGCTGCAAGCTTCAGTAATTGGATAGATAGAATTTCCTATTGTGATCAAAACAAATAAAGGCTTGGATTCTGTAAACTTAATCTGTGAAGATGGCCAACTCAGACAAGCTGTATGTCTCATTTGCCACTACATGTGAAAACAGTATTATTATTGATTTTTAATAATTTCCAAGGGTTGTAGTCATTCCAGATAAATAGGTCCTGAGTTTTTATAACTGCAGAAGGCCAGCTCCTCAGCTCTTCTTAAATCCCTCTTGTGTCACTCCAGAAGAGTAAATGGGACTTAAAGCACTTTCTGTGAGTTCACTAGCTCATTCTTTTTCCCACACTGATCTGATCACCACAGGCTGAATTCAGTGCAAAGGCCTCTGTGAGGTCACTAGCTGACCAATTATAGCATGCTGGGTTGATGTAAATGCACAAGCCTTGGAGGTTACCAGCTCAGGACCTTTAGCTTGCTGGGATAAAGTCAAATCTCAACACATTCTAGAATGATGGCTGGCGCCAAGGCAACAGGCCTTTATGTGGTTAATGTGGTTAATGGCCTCTAGGTTTCTGGGCTTATGTCCAAGTACCGGCCTCTATGAGGTCACTTGTTCCTCAAATGTAGCATACTGGGTTGATATCAAAGAACGGGCTGCTATGAGGTCACTAGCTCAGCACATACAACATGCTGGGTTGGTAATGGTCAAAGCACTGACACAGAGTTCCAGCTACAGCACTTCCAGGCTCGGGCTGAAGCCAAGCGGGACTTTGTCGGGATACTAGCTCGGTATCTCCATCTTCCTAGCATGATGTCTGGACACAGGCCTCAGGTGTCGGGCACAGCACCACAACCTTGCTGGGGTAAAGTCAAAGTCAGGCCCCTGTGAGGCTACTGGCTCTTGTCAAAGCACAGGTCTTTGTAAGGTGTGCTAGATCAGCACCTCTGGCTCTCTGGGCTGATGTTAAGCCTCAGGC
Source organism: Mauremys reevesii (assembly GCF_016161935.1). Classification (NCBI taxonomy): domain Eukaryota; kingdom Metazoa; phylum Chordata; order Testudines; family Geoemydidae; genus Mauremys; species Mauremys reevesii. The sequence continues at coordinate 247,919,305 of NC_052623.1, forward strand.
TTTTGTGAGGTCTCTAGTGCAGGCCTTTGTGAGCTTACTGGCTCAGCAGCTTTGGCTTGCTGGTCTGAAGTCAAAGTGTAACCCACATGATTCATACTGCACTGTTTTATTTTTTCTGTGAAAGCCAGAGAAAGAATGTGGAGAAAGAAAGCTTGTTCAGTGAAGTTGACTGATGACTCCCATCTTTTTCCTGAAGAAATTGAACCTGGGCTGCCCTCAGAGAATGTGATTGTAATGTGGCTCTCTCTGTTGTTTGGAAATTGGACAGGAAACTATGAGGGAGCAGGAAAACATGGGAATGGGGAAACAGACTGGGGGGAGTGTAGGGAATGTGGGAAAACAGAAGGAAGGCTCAGAGAGGTGTGAAAATCAATAAAACATAGCAACAGAGGCCTGTTTGGTTATTGAGGTGGGTCTGTTTTGTAGAGTCTGTATGGTTCTTGTGATTAAAACTGTCAGTGACTACGTGAATTTGTGCATACTTGCCCCCCAAAAGATATGTTGTCACCCCTCCCTCAGGAAGAGGGCCTCCAAGATGTTCCATCTAATGCATCATGAGATAGATGATTTGCAAGCTTTCTCATCTTTCATACATGTGTGAAAAAACATGAAAGGGCCTAGGATTTCCTGAAGAACTGAGTACATTCAATCTATATATTTGAAGGCCAGTGAACATCCAGCAAGTTCTAGAGTCTTTGACTGTGAATGCTTTGGATAAGCACAAGGACAGCATTTATGGAAGACGTCGTACTATAGAGGTGAATGCCACATCAGTTCAAAGACGACCTTGCGAACAGACAGTACTGATTCTATTGAGAGGTTTCCTTATTCTGAGACTTGCCTGGTCAGATGTAATAGAGGCATGACAGGAGCGAGTGTGAGTGCATAACTAATGGTACGCATCACACAGGTGACTGAGAAGAGGATAAAGCCAAGAAGATTTTGTAGAATATGAAGTGGAAATGTCTATAACATATTTGATTTAGACATTTCCAGTGAAAAGGATTGGCTTGATCATCCTCTCAGTTATACCAGTGTCAATTAGGAGTTAGCTCCATAAGAGTTTATAGAGTTATAGTGATATAAAACTGGTGTGAATGGAGAATCAAGCCTATTATTTTCAAATTGTAACAACTGCTATTGAAAGACTGTTAGTTCTAGTGGCAAAAATACCTTCCTTTTTACTACAAATGTAATGGGTTACATTCCTGCTTGCTTGAAATGGAAAGGGGAATTTGGCCCACTGTATTCAAATCATGGGTTTGGTTTAAAGCTTTTGACAATTTTATCACAAATCTTTAGTCATCTCAACGACGCCTGGATCACAATGTTTTAATACTTAATTATTTTATCACCCCAAAATACTACACTGTGCACTTGACAACAATATTGAAGTTATTCATTTGCTGCAGGGAACAAGATACACACAGTATAAATCAGCCATCTCTTTTAACTTGTAATTCACGTGCTGTTTCAATTGCCCTCAGGAAACAAAGGTGAAACCTTTTGGGGCCATATGATACTTTTATTCACTTTGCAAAAAACAAAACAAAAAAAGGGCACGAGATCCAAAGCATTTCACATGATCTTAAAAGCAACCTTTTTAGGTACATAAATGTTCAAAGTCAAGAAAACACAATTAGGACTGAGATAGTGCCATCTCCTGGAGTTCATAAATGAACACATGGGTAGTAATCAAAGTAGATCAAATTAGGAAGGGCAACTTCTCATTTCTGATGGTTGGGTGTCATGATGGGTGTTGCCATTATGTAGTGAAGAGATATGATAGTATCAACTGGTCACTGCTTTCCCCTCTGATAAGTGTGACCTACATACATTAACTTTCAAAGTGTTTATAAAAAGGGAAAAATCTATTTGTTTTCTTACATACACACTTTGCTGTACAGTAAATTTGATGGCCATATATTGCTTAATTCTAGTTTATCACAGCGGAATAATAGGGCAAAGTGGGTCATACTTATCAGCCTCTCTACATAAAGGTCAGAGTACCAGCTCAACGAACAAGCTCAGGAAATTCCACCAAAGACAGGTAGGCCGAATAGATCCACAGTTTAAATCAAGTCACCCAAACATTGGCAAAATTAATCCAACAAGGCAAGGGTAATGTGGAGGCAAACAATTCCATAGCTTCATAGTTGGCTGCGTCCTCCTAACTTCAGGGTGTTTGTGATGTTGTTTTTGTGGTTATACTGTCATTTCAACAAAGAACCATTTTATGTCCATATAGGGTCAAAACTTGTGGCTTTGTCCTTATATAGTCATTTCAGTGGAAAGTGTTAATGACATGATCAGGACAGCTGGTATTTTCCTTATATGGACATTTTGCGATACAGTAAAATTGATGCCCATGTCTGAACAAGCCCATTATAGTTCATCACAGGTGAGTGACCCGGTAGGTTTTTGTCACAGTTATCAGCCCCTCTATATAAAGGCCAGAGCTGCCAGCTCAGCTCACAAGATGAGGACATCCCACCAGACAGGTTGGCTGCCTCCTACGGAGCTGGTGCTCCAGCTGCGGAGATCTTGAAAGCCATAATCTTCTCCAGAAATGGCAAGGTACAGACGCAGCAGGAGCAGAAGCAGGAGCCGTCGCAGAAGGTGACGAAGGGGAGGCCGCGGGGGTCGACATGGAAGGAGGAGAAGACGACATGGCAGAAGGAGAAGAGGTCGTAGAGGTAGAGAGCGAACTCGGAGGAGGAGGAGAAGGAGGAGTTTTTAATTTCCTGATTTCTCCCATTCTCCTGTGCAAATCATCGACCCTTCACTCTGCGATATCTGCTATGGCAAAAAGAATCAACCCTTCAGTGACGACACCCCGCGATGACTTCCTAACCTGCAAGGAACCAGCTACCATTTGAACAATGCCACCTGTCAATAAACTTTGAAATTTCATTTTGCAGTCTCATTGTGTCTTTGCATAGGTTTGGAAATACTAGGTGGATTTATGACAATTAACAGTTTCTTCCTAGCCGTCTCAGCCAGATGTTGGTTATTTCCAGGAAGGATCAGGATTCTTACATCCTTTTTACTATCTTCTACACAACCTATCTATCACATATCTATCATTCCTCTACCTCTTTTTCCCCTCAATAAACTGTCCCAAGTTTTTTCTTTTTTCATATGGAAGTTTCTCTGCCTTGGATCATTATTTTTTTCAGCCATCTCTGAAACCCAATGAGATAAGCTGCCCAGAATTTGAACACTGTTGTTAGACTGTCTTATGATTTGATGATGTCATATTTTCGGTATTATCCAGTCCTTCTTGAGAATTTTTGGAACAGTGCTGCAACATTCTTCCAGGGCCTTCTGATTTTATAATGGGCATTATATTTTCAGTAATATCCCATTCCTTGTCTCACCTATCAGTTTTGCTGCACATCCTGACAAACAGCCTATATACATATACATTCACCAATATATGCATATTTTCAGGTCAATCTATTGACCTATGGCCTTACTATGGACTATATGGCCTTGCCAAGATACGAAAAATTACCAATTTTATTCTTAGCTGTTTGCTTGCAGAAAAGTATGAGCTGTATCAAGAATGTAGCGATTAGTTCTGAACCCTCTGTAATTATTTGAATGAAACAGTAATGTAACTGTTTACTTCGCTGGCTAGGTAAGTCAGTATTTTTTGACAGACGCACAAAAACATCCTCTAAAGGAATATGTTTCCCAAACAGTGGGTTGTGGGAAGTTTCTACATGGCTCACGGTCCTGGTGTGGAGGGAAGGCCAGAGGAGGGAGGGTTGAAAAGCAAAGTAACCCCACATTAGCAGCCCCTCTTCTGCAGGTCTGGGCCCGACTCCCCATTCCAAGCATTGTGAATTGGTCCATGAGGTCACAGCACACAGTTTTCCCCCAGCTGCCCCTCTGTGGTGATGGAAGAACAGTGAGACAAATTTGAGAGAGTGGCAGCGTGACCTAGAACACAGGGTCGCCACACTCACTCACTCAAATTTTGCCTGACCACCCCTCCATCGTCGGCCATGTATGTATATTTCTGGTTGAGACTGTGCCATGAAGACAAGATTCTAGGCAATTACCAATTTCCATTCCAGTGATCAGTTCCTCCTCCCCCCCGCTCCCCGCCCCTCGCATCATACTGAGGTCTAAACTAGTTACCCCACATTGGGTGAAATACTTTTTGTGTTAGAAAATTCACGTCAATAAATTACAGGTAACTACTCTCAGGTAAATGAATGACACCACTGTATGAACACAGTGTGAGATCAGAATCAGGTCCATGGACTTGTGTTACTCCTAATTTAAACCAGTGTGAGATTAGATTTTGCCAAATCCCTGCTGAAAACAAACCAACAAACAGACAAAAAACCTCCACTTTGAAACCTTTCCTTATGTACCTGGTATGGAAAAAAACTACCATTTCCATTATCCTTTTTCTCCTTCCTCTGGCCAGGTAGAAGGAAAGACCTTAAGGCAGGACCCTCGCTCCTGGGGCAGAGGGTTGCGGGGGAACAGCTGTGGCTTGGAAACCAGGAGCATCAGAGAAGCTGGATCCATGGAGAAATCCCCAGGGAACTGTGTCTAGGGCAGGCATCATCAGAAGCTGGGGGACTGCATATGGAATAGGGTGTGGCTGGAGGAGATTGCAAGTGGGAGTTGGCCTGTGCATGTGGAAACAGCAGCGACTGAGCAGGAAATCCTGGCAGACAGGCTCCAGTGAGAGAAACCGCTCATTGCAAACCTGTAAACTCCTGTTTGCTTGGAATATTCTCCTGTGCAAGTCATCGACCCTTCACACTGCAACATCTGCTATGGCAAAAAGAAACATTCCTTCAGTGACAACACGCCGCGATGACGTCCCAAGATGGAAGGAGCCTGCTACCAGTTGAACAATACCACCTGTTAATAAACTTTGAAATTTCATTTTGCAGTCTCATTGGGTCCTTGTGTTTTGCCTGCATTTAGAAAATAGTTTCTTCCTAATCCTCTGTGACAGCAGCTGAACCCGCCCTATGATCACTGAGGCTCGTCTTAGTTGCTCTGAGTGCATCTGACAATAGGAACTACACTCGGGTGATAGATTGGGATCGTCTTGAGAGAGTTAAAGGCTAACTCACTCCTTAGCCCAGATGGTACAAGAGACACAAGTCAGGAAGTGAAGGGAAGAAGAGCCTGTCCTGGCCTGTCTGGCTGGTAGCCTTGGAGAGTCAGAGCCTCTCCACTCCTTGCCTGAGAAGCTGAGGAGTCCGTGTTACTGTTGGGATGAGGCTGCACAAGGTGATTTACCGGAAGGCCTCCGAGCCATTTGTGGGATAGGAAATAGGTAGGAGCAAGCACCCTCTCAGAGGCTGGTGTTTCCTGGAAGCATCAGGCTTCTCACATCCTTTTTACTACATTTATCCCTACTTTGTTCTCTAATTTGCGCTCTTGTGTATCTGTTTTTTTCTTTATAAAGAATTTTTTCATCTTTTCATATGGAAATTTCTCCGACTTTGATCATATTTTTTCACAAGACTCTGAGCCCCCACATGGGATAGGCTGCCCTGTTCCAGGAGAAAGCATTTGTGATTTCATTATGGCATCTTTTCACTATTGTCCATTCCATTCCTTCGGGGAGGGGAATTGGAACAGTGCTGCAACATACCTCTGGTTTGTTCTGATTTTATAACAGCATTATATTTTCACTAATATTCCATTCCTTAACTTACCTGTCATTTTGTTGCACATCCTGACAAATTCTTCAGGTTCAGACTAACACCTTAAACATTTTCCCATCTCATATTGCTAGTTCAGTCTCTTAGCCTTTGGTCTAACTATGGAACCTTGCGTCACTTGTGGTTAAGACCTTTTGCTGAGATGAATATTGACCACTTATTCCTAGATATTTGGCTCCAGTAAAGAACACTGCAGTTAGTTCTGAAACCATTGTATTCATCTGAATGATATAGTAGTGTAACAGTTTACTGTGCTGACTGGGTGGGTGAGTGGGTCTTTCTTGGCACACCCACAGACATTCCCTAATGCTTTTGGCTCCTCTTAGATTTAACAACCTGAATCAAAGAGTCTCAATGAGAGAGCAGCTCATGAGTGTCACCTGCTTTTTCTTCTGTATCTGGGAGAAAAGAAAACGTACGTGTTGACTGATATTAATTATATTCCCAACCTTTAGCTCTTTACTGATTGAATCTCATATCAGTTTTTCTGTTCATTTGCCCAGTTCTGATTTCAGACTAAGCAGCCTATTGTTACCCAGTTTACAGAGCTTGTCTTTTGTGAATAATGGTACAGCATCAGAATGCTTCTGGGATGTCCCTGTGTGTTCCAGGCTATATTAACATGTAATATCTGTGGACTAGAGATCTTTCTTCAACCACTTCATTTAGGACTTTTGAGTTCAAGTTATCTGTATTTCATGTTGTTTTATTCAGTATGTGTCACACTTGCCCAGGCAATTGTATTTGAGAAAATGCCATTTCTGTCTGTACATTTGTTGTAGCAAAACTCTCACTAATGCAAATAGGAAAAGTGTTTCTGTCAAGTGACGGCATGTATTTCTTGTTCAAGAAGGTATCATTTGCTTAAATGATGGATTCCAGTTGGCCTGTGACGCTTTACACAAAACACAGCCTACTGAGAGACTGAGGGCTAAAGTTTTCAAAATTCAGGTTATAATTAAAATTCTAACTACGAGTCCATAAATCTATTCAATTTGCTGCAAGCTTCAGTAATTGGATAGATAGAATTTCCTATTGTGGTCAAAACAAATAAAGGCTTGGATTCTATAGACTTAATCTGTGAAGATGGCCAACTGAGACAAGCTGTATGTCTCATTCGCCACTACCTGTTAAAACAGTATTATAATTGATTTTTAATAAATTCCAAGGGTTGTAGTCATTCCAGATAAATAGGTCCTGAGTTTTTATAACTGCAGAAGGCCAGCTCCTCAGCTCTTCTTAAATCCCTCTTGTATCACTCCAGAAGAGTTCACTAGCTCATTCTTTTTCCCATGCTGATCTGATCACCGCGGGCTGAATTCAGTGCAAAGGCCTCTGTGAGGTCACTAGCTGACCAATTATAGCGTGTTGGGTTGATGTAAATGCACAGGCCTTGGAGGTTACCATCTCAGGACCTTTAGCTTGCTGGGATAAAGTCAAATCTCAACACATTCTAGAATGATGGCTGGCGCCAAGGCAACAGGCATTTATGTGGTTAATGTGGTTAATGGCCTCTAGGTTTCTGGGCTTATGTCCAAGTACAGGCCTCTATGAGGTCACTTGTTCCTCAAATGTAGCATAGTGGGTTGATATCAAAGAACGGGCTGCTATGAGGTCACTGGCTCAGCACATAAGACATGCTGGGTTGGTTATGGTCAAAGCACTGACACAGAGTTCTGGCTACAGCACTTCCAGGCTCCTGGCTGAAGCCAAGCAGGACTTTGTCAGGATATTAGCTCGGTATCTCCATCTTCCTAGCATGATGTCTGGACACAGGCCTCAGGTGTCGGGCACAGCACCACTACCTTGCTGGGGTAAAGTCAAAGTCAGGCCTCTGTGAGGCTACTGGCTCTTGTCAAAGCACAGGTCTTTGTAAGGTTTTCTAGATCAGCACCTCTGGCTCTCTGGGCTGATGTTAAGCCTCAGGCTTTGTGAGGTCTCTAGTGCAGGCCTTTGTGAGCTTACTGGCTCAGCAGCTTTGGCTTGCTGGTCTGAAGTCAAAGTTTAGCCCACATGCTTCATACTGCACTGTTTTATTTTTTCTGTGAAAGCCAGAGAAAGAATGTGGAGAAAGAAGGCTTTTTTTCAGTGGAAAGTGTTAATTAATGACATGATCAGGACAGCTGGTGTTTTCCTTATATGGACAATTTGCTATACAGTAAAATTGATGCCCATGTCTGAACAAGCCCATTATAGTTCATCACAGGTGAGTGACCCGGTAGGTTTTTGTCACAGTTATCAGCCCCTCTATATAAGGGCCAGAGCTGCCAGCTCAACTCACAAACTAAGGACATCCCACCAGACAGGTTGGCTGCCTCCTACGGAGCTGGTGCTCCAGCTGCGGAGATCTTGAAAGCCATAATCTTCTCCAGAAATGGCAAGGTACAGACGCAGCAGGAGCAGAAGCAGGAGCCGTCGCAGAAGGCGACGGAGGGAGGCCATGGGTCGGCATGGAAGGAGGAGAAGACGACATGGCAGAAGGAGAAGAGGTCGTAGAGGTAGAGAGAGAACTCGCAGGAGGAGGAGGAGAAGAAGAAGGAGTTTTTAATTTCCTGATTTCTCCTGTGCAAGTCATCGACCCACCACTCTGCAATGTCTGCTATGGCAAAAAGAAACAACCCTTCAGTGACAACACCCCGCAATGACTTCCTAAGATGCAAGGAACCAGCTACCATTTGAACAATGCCACCTGTCAATAAACTTTGAAATTTCATTTTGCAGTCTCATTGGGTCTTTGCATAGGTTTGGAAATATTGGGTGTATTTATAACAGTTTATAATTTCTTCCTAGCCTCTCAGCCAGAGGTTGGTTATTTCCTGGAAGGATCAGGATTTGAGCATCCTTTTTACTACCTTCTGCACTAAATATTTATCATTCATGTACTGGTTTTTTCCTCAATAAAACTGTTCCCAGTTTTTTTTCTTTTTTCATACTGAAGTTTCTCTGCCTTTGAGCCATTATTTTCAACCATCTCTGAAAGTCAAATGACATTAGCTGCCCAGAATTTGAACACTGTTGTTAGACGGTCTTAATATTTGATGATGGAATATTTTCAGTATTATCCATTCCATACCTTCTTGAGATTTTTTTGGAACAGTGCTGCAACATTCTTCCGGTGCCTTCTGATTTTATAATGGGCATTATATTTTCAGTAATATCCCATTCCTTGTCTCACCTATCAGTTTTGCTTCACATCCTGACAAACAGCCTATATATATTCTCCAACATATGCATATTTTCAGGTCAATCTGTTGAACTATACCCTTACCAGGGACTATATGGCCTTGCCAAGACACGAAAAATTACCAATTTTATTCCTAGCTGTTTCCCTGTAGAAAAGTATGTGCTGTACCAAGCATGTAGCGATTAGTTCTGAACCCTCTGTAATTATTTGTGTAACAGTTTACTTCACTGGCTGGGTAAGTCACTATTTATTCACACACCCACAAAAACATCCTCTAAAGGAATATGTTTCCCAAACAATGGGTTGTGACCCACCAGTGGGTTGTGGGAAGTTTCTACATGGCTCACGGTCCTGGTGTGGAGGGAAGGCCAGAGGAGTGGGGGTCAGAAAGCGAACTCACGCCATAGCAGCAGCTCCTCTTCTGCAGGGCTGGGCGCAACTCCCCATTCCAGGCATTGTGAATTGGTCCATGAGGTCACAACACACAGTTTTCCCCCAGCTGCCCCTCTGTGGTAATGGAAGGTCAGCGAGACAAATTTGAGGAGTGGCAGCGTGACCTGGAGCACAGGGTCGCAGAACTCACTCACTCAAATTTTGCCAGGCCACCCCTCCATCATCGGCCATGTATGTATATTTCTGGTTGAGACTGTGCCATGAAGACAAGATTCTAGGCAATTACCAATTTCCATTCCAGTGACTTGTGTTACTCCTAATTTAAACCAGTGTGAGATTAGATTTTGCCAAATCCCTGCTGAAAACAAACCAGAAAAAAGACAAAAAACCTCCACTTTGAAACCTTTCCTTATGGTGATAAGGGAGTGATGCACCTGGTATGGAAGAAACTACCATTTCCATTATCCTTTTTCTCACAGTACATCCCCTTCCTCTAGCCAGGTAGAAGGAAAGACCTTAAGGCAGGACCCTCGCTCCTGGGGCAGGGGGTTGGGGGGGAACAGCTGTGGCTTGGAAACCAGGAGCATCAGAGAAGCTGGATCCATGGAGAAATCCCCAGGGAACTGTGTCTAGGGCAGGCATCATCAGAAGCTGGGGGACTGCATATGGAATAGGGTGTGGCTGGAGGAGATTGCAAGTGGGAGTTGGCCTGTGCATGTGGAAACAGCAGCGACTGAGCAGGAAATCCTGGCAGACAGGCTCCAGTGAGAGAAATCGCTAACTGCAAACCTATAAACTCCTGTTTGCTTGGAATAAGAGACTGGACTGGACTATCCAGCAGTGACTAGGCCTGAAGAACCTTAGTCCTCTATTAGGTTGCCACTTCTTCCACCCCACTCCCAATCAGGGGCCCAAATAAGAACTGCTATTGTTTCTCCAGAGTTGTAACTGTTTAAGACACAGTACTTGGGGTATTTGCAACCCTTCTCTTTTTTGTCAGCTCTAGAAAAATACCTCTTCACTTTCGCCATTCATTCAAGCTATTAGGGGAAGTAACTAGGGCTGGTGCCTTACAAGACCTAGCAGCTGAAATGTCTTTGTCTCTGAGTTGTGGTACACCTCTCATGCCACTCAAATTTTAGGACTTGTCTACGCAGGAACACTCAGGAAAGTTAATCTGAATTAACTACAAGTATTAATTTAAAGAGGATTAGTTAAATTGCATTAAACCTCTGTGTGGAAACTCTAATTCAGAATTAAAGTGGCTGGCCTTAATTTGGTTTAGCTAAACTAAAATAAGCTAAACTGAATAAAGCTGCATTAATTCTGAATGCAATTCAGTTTAAAAAATCCACTTTACATTCACATCTTCAGTTCATTTGGAATATAGTTTTGGAGTGTTCCCATGTAGACTGTCTCTTAGAACAGCTATAATATTTTCAGGGGTGAATCTTTTGCATCTGTGATAAAGACAGACATTCATTCCCAGGACATCTAACCGAGCAAAATTTTCTTGAGGGGAAAGATTACTTGTCCAGGAAAAACTGGAAAACATGAATCTGTTTTAACTAGGGAGTGTATTTAGTGATGGGCTCTTCCCATTAGAAATGTTATTGACAGTGTTATAAATGTATTGTGCAATTCTGAGATATCTGTTTAAACTAATCCCTTATGGAACTGAGCTGAAAAATATTTGTCCCTAGCAAAATTACCTGAATTTTCACCATGTTTCTTTTAATTGGACTTTACTTACTTTTAATTCTCATCTCTTTTCTATGCAAAGAGATGTAGTGGTCATTGCGGAGAGATTTTTCAAAAGCATTCTCCCTAAAGGTAAAGTGAGCTATCCATCCTTTGTAAGCATTCAGCATCCAGAATATTCTTTCTCCCTCTGCAACATGAGAAGCCCATCAAGAAATCAGATCAACACACACAGATCAACACCCCCCCAGAAAAAAAATATATATCCGCCCTACTTTCATGTTGCCGAGGCAATTGTATTTAAGAAAATGCCATTTCTCTCAGTACATTTATTGTAGCAAAACTCTCAGTAATGCAAATAGGAAAAGTGTTTCTGTCAAGTGAAGGCACGTATTTCTTGTTCAAGAAGGTATCCATTTGCTTAAATGATGGATTCCAGTTGGCCTGTGACGCTTTACACAAAACACAGCCTCCTGAGAGACTGAGGGCTAAAGTTTTCAAAATGCAGGTTGCCTACCCCTGTGCTAGTCCATAAATCAATTCAATTTGCAGCAAGCTTTAGTAATTGGATAGATAGAATTTCCTATTGTGATCAAAACAAATAAAGGCTTGGATTCTGTAAACTTAATCTGTGAAGATGGCCAACTCAGACAAGCTGTATGTCTCATTTGCCACTACATGTGAAAACAGTATTATTATTGATTTTTAATAATTTCCAAGGGTTGTAGTCATTCCAGATAAATAGGTCCTGAGTTTTTATAACTGCAGGCGGCCAGCAGCTCAGCTCTTCTTAAATCCCTCTTGTGTCACTCCGGAAGAGTAAATGGGACTTAAAGCACTTTCTGTGAGTTCACTAGCTCATTCTTTTTCCCACACTGATCTGATCACCACAGGCTGAATTCAGTGCAAAGGCCTCTGTGAGGTCACTAGCTGACCAATTATAGCATGCTGGGTTGATGTAAATGCACAAGCCTTGGAGGGTTACCAGCTCAGGACCTTTAGCTTGCTGGGATAAAGTCAAATCTCAACACATTCTAGAATGATGGCTGGCGCCAAGGCAACAGGCCTTTATGTGGTTAATGTGGTTAATGGCCTCTAGGTTTCTGGGCTTATGTCCAAGTACAGGCCTCTATGAGGTCACTTGTTCCTCAAATGTAGCATAGTGGGTTGATATCAAAGAACGGGCTGCTATGAGGTCACTAGCTCAGCACATACAACATGCTGGGTTGGTAATGGTCAAAGCACTGACACAGAGTTCCGGCTACAGCACTTCCAGGCTCCGGGCTGAAGCCAAGCGGGACTTTGTTGGGATACTAGCTCGGTATCTCCATCTTCCTAGCATGATGTCTGGACACAGGCCTCAGGTGTCGGGCACAGCACCACTACCTTGCTGGGGTAAAGTCAAAGTCAGGCCTCTGTGAGGCTACTGGCTCTTGTCAAAGCACAGGTCTTTGTAAGGTTTTCTAGATCAGCACCTCTGGCTCTCTGGGCTGATGTTAAGCCTCAGGCTTTTGTGAGGTCTCTAGTGCAGGCCTTTGTGAGCTTACTGGCTCAGCAGCTTTGGCTTGCTGGTCTGAAGTCAAAGTGTAACCCACATGCTTCATACTGCACTGTTTTATTTTTTCTGTGAAAGCCAGAGAAAGAATGTGGAGAAAGAAAGCTTGTTCAGTGAAGTTGACTGATGACTCCCATCTTTTTCCTGAAGAAATTGAACCTGGACTGCCCTCAGAGAATGTGATTGTAATGTGGCTCTCTCTGTTGTTTGGAAATTGGACAGGAAACTATGAGGGAGCAGGAAAACATGGGAATGGGGAAACAGACTGGGGGGAGTGTAGGGAATGTGGGAAAACAGAAGGAAGGCTCAGAGAGGTGTGAAAATCAATAAAACATAGCAACCAAACTGAGACAGCCAATTAATGAAACACATACACAACGATATCTAGGATGGAGGTTGGGGGAGATGACCTGATCCTATGAAAGAGGAGGGAAATATTTTGCCTCGTAATGATTTTCTACTCACATAGCCATTTGTTGATCTGAAATCAGTCCTTCTACAGAAGCCTGTTTGGTTATTGAGGTGGGTCTGTTTTGTAGAGTCTGTATGGTTCTTGTGATTAAAACTGTCAGTGACTACGTGAATTTGTGCATACTAGCCCCCCAAAAGATATGTTGTCACCCCTCCCTCAGGAAGAGGGCCTCCAAGATGTTCCATCTAATGCATCATGAGATAGATGATTTGCAAGCTTTCTCATCTTTCATACATGTGTGAAAAAACATGAAAGGGCCTAGGATTTCCTGAAGAACTGAGTACATTCAATCTATATATTTGAAGGCCAGTGAACATCCAGCAAGTTCTAGAGTCTTTGACTGTGAATGCTTTGGATAAGCACAAGGACAGCATTTATGGAAGACGTCAGACTATAGAGGTGAATGCCACATCAGTTCAAAGACGACCTTGCGAACAGACAGTACTGATTCTATTGAGAGGTTTCCTTATTCTGAGACTTGCCTGGTCAGATGTAATAGAGGCATGACAGGAGCGAGTGTGAGTGCATAACTAATGGTACGCATCACACAGGTGACTGAGAAGAGGGATAAAGCCAAGAAGATTTTGTAGAATATGAAGTGGAAATGTCTATAACATATTTGATTTAGACATTTCCAGTGAAAAGGATTGGCTTGATCATCCTCTCAGTTATACCAGTGTCAATTAGGAGTTAGCTCCATAAGAGTTTATAGAGTTATAGTGATATAAAACTGGTGTGAATGGAGAATCAAGCCTATTATTTTCAAATTGTAACAACTGCTATTGAAAGACTGTTAGTTCTAGTGGCAAAAATACCTTCCTTTTTACTACAAATGTAATGGGTTACATTCCTGCTTGCTTGAAATGGAAAGGGGAATTTGGCCCACTGTATTCAAATCATGGGTTTGGTTTTAAGCTTTTGACCATTTTTTCACAAATCTTTAGTCCTCTCAACGACACATGGATCACAATGTTTTAATACTTAATTATTTTATCACCCCAAAATACTACACTGTGCACTTGACAACAATATTGAAGTTATTCATTTGCTGCAGGGAAAAAGATACACACAGTATAAATCAGCCATCTCTTTTAACTTGTAATTCACGTGCTGTTTCAATTGCCCTCAGGAAACAAAGGTGAAACCTTTTGGGGCCATATGATACTTTTATTCACTTTGCAAAAAACAAAACAAAAAAAGGGCACGAGATCCAAAGCATTTCACATGATCTTAAAAGCAACCTTTTTAGGTACATAAATGTTCAAAGTCAAGAAAACACAATTAGGACTGAGATAGTGCCATCTCCTGGAGTTCATAAATGAACACATGGGTAGTAATCAAAGTAGATCAAATTAGGAAGGGCAACTTCTCATTTCTGATGGTTGGGTGTCATGATGGGTGTTGCCATTATGTAGTGAAGAGATATGATAGTATCAACTGGTCACTGCTTTCCCCTCTGATAAGTGTGACCTACATACATTAACTTTCAAAGTGTTTATAAAAAGGGAAAAATCTATTTGTTTTCTTACATACACACTTTGCTGTACAGTAAATTTGATGGCCATATATTGCTTAATTCTAGTTTATCACAGCGGAATAATAGGGCAAAGTGGGTCATACTTATCAGCCTCTCTACATAAAGGTCAGAGTACCAGCTCAACGAACAAGCTCAGGAAATTCCACCAAAGACAGGTAGGCCGAATAGATCCACAGTTTAAATCAAGTCACCCAAACATTGGCAAAATTAATCCAACAAGGCAAGGGTAATGTGGAGGCAAACAATTCCATAGCTTCATAGTTGGCTGCGTCCTCCTAACTTCAGGGTGTTTGTGATGTTGTTTTTGTGGTTATACTGTCATTTCAACAAAGAACCATTTTATGTCCATATAGGGTCAAAACTTGTGGCTTTGTCCTTATATAGTCATTTCAGTGGAAAGTGTTAATGACATGATCAGGACAGCTGGTATTTTCCTTATATGGACATTTTGCGATACAGTAAAATTGATGCCCATGTCTGAACAAGCCCATTATAGTTCATCACAGGTGAGTGACCCGGTAGGTTTTTGTCACAGTTATCAGCCCCTCTATATAAAGGCCAGAGCTGCCAGCTCAGCTCACAAGATGAGGACATCCCACCAGACAGGTTGGCTGCCTCCTACGGAGCTGGTGCTCCAGCTGCAGAGATCTTGAAAGCCATAATCTTCTCCAGAAATGGCAAGGTACAGACGCAGCAGGAGCAGAAGCAGGAGCCGTCGCAGAAGAAGGTGTGAAGGGGAGGCCGCGGGGTCGACATGGAAGGAGGAGAAGACGACATGGCAGAAGGAGAAGAGGTCGTAGAGGTAGAGAGCGAACTCGGAGGAGGAGGAGAAGGAGGAGTTTTTAATTTCCTGATTTCTCCCATTCTCCTGTGCAAATCATCGACCCTTCACTCTGCGATATCTGCTATGGCAAAAAGAATCAACCCTTCAGTGACGACACCCCGCGATGACTTCCTAACCTGCAAGGAACCAGCTACCATTTGAACAATGCCACCTGTCAATAAACTTTGAAATTTCATTTTGCAGTCTCATTGTGTCTTTGCATAGGTTTGGAAATACTAGGTGGATTTATGACAATTAACAGTTTCTTCCTAGCCGTCTCAGCCAGATGTTGGTTATTTCCAGGAAGGATCAGGATTCTTACATCCTTTTTACTATCTTCTACACAACCTATCTATCACATATCTATCATTCCTCTACCTCTTTTTCCCCTCAATAAACTGTCCCAAGTTTTTTCTTTTTTCATATGGAAGTTTCTCTGCCTTGGATCATTATTTTTTTCAGCCATCTCTGAAACCCAATGAGATAAGCTGCCCAGAATTTGAACACTGTTGTTAGACTGTCTTATGATTTGATGATGTCATATTTTCGGTATTATCCAGTCCTTCTTGAGAATTTTTGGAACAGTGCTGCAACATTCTTCCAGGGCCTTCTGATTTTATAATGGGCATTATATTTTCAGTAATATCCCATTCCTTGTCTCACCTATCAGTTTTGCTGCACATCCTGACAAACAGCCTATATACATATACATTCACCAATATATGCATATTTTCAGGTCAATCTATTGACCTATGGCCTTACTATGGACTATATGGCCTTGCCAAGATACGAAAAATTACCAATTTTATTCTTAGCTGTTTGCTTGCAGAAAAGTATGAGCTGTATCAAGAATGTAGCGATTAGTTCTGAACCCTCTGTAATTATTTGAATGAAACAGTAATGTAACTGTTTACTTCGCTGGCTAGGTAAGTCAGTATTTTTGACAGACGCACAAAACATCCTCTAAAGGAATATGTTTCCCAAACAGTGGGTTGTGGGAAGTTTCTACATGGCTCACGGTCCTGGTGTGGAGGGAAGGCCAGAGGAGGGAGGGTTGAAAAGCAAAGTAACCCCACATTAGCAGCCCCTCTTCTGCAGGTCTGGGCCCGACTCCCCATTCCAAGCATTGTGAATTGGTCCATGAGGTCACAGCACACAGTTTTCCCCAGCTGCCCTCTGTGGTGATGGAAGAACAGTGAGACAAATTTGAGAGAGTGGCAGCGTGACCTAGAACACAGGGTCGCCACACTCACTCACTCAAATTTTGCCTGACCACCCCTCCATCGTCGGCCATGTATGTATATTTCTGGTTGAGACTGTGCCATGAAGACAAGATTCTAGGCAATTACCAATTTCCATTCCAGTGATCAGTTCCTCCTCCCCCCCGCTCCCCGCCCCTCGCATCATACTGAGGTCTAAACTAGTTACCCCACATTGGGTGAAATACTTTTTGTGTTAGAAAATTCACGTCAATAAATTACAGGTAACTACTCTCAGGTAAATGAATGACACCACTGTATGAACACAGTGTGAGATCAGAATCAGGTCCATGGACTTGTGTTACTCCTAATTTAAACCAGTGTGAGATTAGATTTTGCCAAATCCCTGCTGAAAACAAACCAACAAACAGACAAAAAACCTCCACTTTGAAACCTTTCCTTATGTACCTGGTATGGAAAAAAACTACCATTTCCATTATCCTTTTTCTCCTTCCTCTGGCCAGGTAGAAGGAAAGACCTTAAGGCAGGACCCTCGCTCCTGGGGCAGAGGGTTGCGGGGGAACAGCTGTGGCTTGGAAACCAGGAGCATCAGAGAAGCTGGATCCATGGAGAAATCCCCAGGGAACTGTGTCTAGGGCAGGCATCATCAGAAGCTGGGGGACTGCATATGGAATAGGGTGTGGCTGGAGGAGATTGCAAGTGGGAGTTGGCCTGTGCATGTGGAAACAGCAGCGACTGAGCAGGAAATCCTGGCAGACAGGCTCCAGTGAGAGAAACCGCTCATTGCAAACCTGTAAACTCCTGTTTGCTTGGAATATTCTCCTGTGCAAGTCATCGACCCTTCACACTGCAACATCTGCTATGGCAAAAAGAAACATTCCTTCAGTGACAACACACCGTGATGACGTCCCAAGATGGAAGGAGCCTGCTACCAGTTGAACAATACCACCTGTTAATAAACTTTGAAATTTCATTTTGCAGTCTCATTGGGTCCTTGTGTTTTGCCTGCATTTAGAAAATAGTTTCTTCCTAATCCTCTGTGACAGCAGCTGAACCCGCCCTATGATCACTGAGGCTCGTCTTAGTTGCTCTGAGTGCATCTGACAATAGGAACTACACTCGGGTGATAGATTGGGATCGTCTTGAGAGAGTTAAAAGGCTAACTCACTCCTTAGCCCAGATGGTACAAGAGACACAAGTCAGGAAGTGAAGGGGAAGAAGAGCCTGTCCTGGCCTGTCTGGCTGGTAGCCTTGGAGAGTCAGAGCCTCTCCACTCCTTGCCTGAGAAGCTGAGGAGTCCGTGTTACTGTTGGGATGAGGCTGCACAAGGTGATTTACCGGAAGGCCTCCGAGCCATTTGTGGGATAAGAAATAGGTAGGAGCAAGCACCCTCTCAGAGGCTGGTGTTTCCTGGAAGCATCAGGCTTCTCACATCCTTTTTACTACATTTATCCCTACTTTGTTCTCTAATTTGCGCTCTTGTGTATCTGTTTTTTTCTTTATAAAGAATTTTTTCATCTTTTCATATGGAAATTTCTCCGACTTTGATCATATTTTTTCACAAGACTCTGAGCCCCCACATGGGATAGGCTGCCCTGTTCCAGGAGAAAGCATTTGTGATTTCATTATGGCATCTTTTCACTATTGTCCATTCCATTCCTTCGGGGAGGGGAATTGGAACAGTGCTGCAACATACCTCTGGTTTGTTCTGATTTTATAACAGCATTATATTTTCACTAATATTCCATTCCTTAACTTACCTGTCATTTTGTTGCACATCCTGACAAATTCTTCAGGTTCAGACTAACACCTTAAACATTTTCCCATCTCATATTGCTAGTTCAGTCTCTTAGCCTTTGGTCTAACTATGGAACCTTGCGTCACTTGTGGTTAAGACCTTTGCTGAGATGAATATTGACCACTTATTCCTAGATATTTGGCTCCAGTAAAGAACACTGCAGTTAGTTCTGAAACCATTGTATTCATCTGAATGATATAGTAGTGTAACAGTTTACTGTGCTGACTGGGTGGGTGAGTGGGTCTTTCTTGGCACACCCACAGACATTCCCTAATGCTTTTGGCTCCTCTTAGATTTAACAACCTGAATCAAAGAGTCTCAATGAGAGAGCAGCTCATGAGTGTCACCTGCTTTTTCTTCTGTATCTGGGAGAAAAGAAAACGACGTGTTGACTGATATTAATTATATTCCCAACCTTTAGCTCTTTACTGATTGAATCTCATATCAGTTTTTCTGTTCATTTGCCCAGTTCTGATTTCAGACTAAGCAGCCTATTGTTACCCAGTTTACAGAGCTTGTCTTTTGTGAATAATGGTACAGCATCAGAATGCTTCTGGGATGTCCCTGTGTGTTCCAGGCTATATTAACATGTAATATCTGTGGACTAGAGATCTTTCTTCAACCACTTCATTTAGGACTTTTGAGTTCAAGTTATCTGTATTTCATGTTGTTTTATTCAGTATGTGTCACACTTGCCCAGGCAATTGTATTTGAGAAAATGCCATTTCTGTCTGTACATTTGTTGTAGCAAAACTCTCACTAATGCAAATAGGAAAAGTGTTTCTGTCAAGTGACGGCATGTATTTCTTGTTCAAGAAGGTATCATTTGCTTAAATGATGGATTCCAGTTGGCCTGTGACGCTTTACACAAAACACAGCCTACTGAGAGACTGAGGGCTAAAGTTTTCAAAATTCAGGTTATAATTAAAATTCTAACTACGAGTCCATAAATCTATTCAATTTGCTGCAAGCTTCAGTAATTGGATAGATAGAATTTCCTATTGTGGTCAAAACAAATAAAGGCTTGGATTCTATAGACTTAATCTGTGAAGATGGCTAACTGAGACAAGCTGTATGTCTCATTCGCCACTACCTGTTAAAACAGTATTATAATTGATTTTTAATAAATTCCAAGGGTTGTAGTCATTCCAGATAAATAGGTCCTGAGTTTTTATAACTGCAGAAGGCCAGCTCCTCAGCTCTTCTTAAATCCCTCTTGTATCACTCCAGAAGAGTTCACTAGCTCATTCTTTTTCCCATGCTGATCTGATCACCACGGGCTGAATTCAGTGCAAAGGCCTCTGTGAGGTCACTAGCTGACCAATTATAGCGTGTTGGGTTGATGTAAATGCACAGGCCTTGGAGGGTTACCATCTCAGGACCTTTAGCTTGCTGGGATAAAGTCAAATCTCAACACATTCTAGAATGATGGCTGGCGCCAAGGCAACAGGCCTTTATGTGGTTAATGTGGTTAATGGCCTCTAGGTTTCTGGGCTTATGTCCAAGTACAGGCCTCTATGAGGTCACTTGTTCCTCAAATGTAGCATAGTGGGTTGATATCAAAGAACGGGCTGCTATGAGGTCACTGGCTCAGCACATAAGACATGCTGGGTTGGTTATGGTCAAAGCACTGACACAGAGTTCTGGCTACAGCACTTCCAGGCTCCTGGCTGAAGCCAAGCAGGACTTTGTCAGGATATTAGCTCGCATCTCCATCTTCCTAGCATGATGTCTGGACACAGGCCTCAGGTGTCGGGCACAGCACCACTACCTTGCTGGGGTAAAGTCAAAGTCAGGCCTCTGTGAGGCTACTGGCTCTTGTCAAAGCACAGGTCTTTGTAAGGTTTTCTAGATCAGCACCTCTGGCTCTCTGGGCTGATGTTAAGCCTCAGGCTTTTGTGAGGTCTCTAGTGCAGGCCTTTGTGAGCTTACTGGCTCAGCAGCTTTGGCTTGCTGGTCTGAAGTCAAAGTGTAACCCACATGCTTCATACTGCACTGTTTTATTTTTTCTGTGAAAGCCAGAGAAAGAATGTGGAGAAAGAAGGCTTGTCCAGTAAAGTTGACTGATGATTCCCATCTTTTTCCTGAAGAAATTGAACCTGGGCTGCCCTCAGAGAATGTGATTGTAATGTGGCTCTCTCTGTTGTTTGGAAATTGGACAGGAAACTATGAGGGAGCAGGAAAACATGGGAATGGGGAAACAGACTGGGGGGAGTGTAGGGAATGTGGGGAAACAGAAGGAAGGCTCAGAGAGGTGTGAAAATTAATAAAACATAGCAACCAAACTGAGGCAGCCAATTAATGAAACACATACACAACGATATCTAGATTGGAGGTTGGGGGAGATGATCTGATCTCATGACAGAAAAAATATTTTGCCTCGTAATGATTTTCTACTCACATAGCCATTTACTGATCTCAAAACAATGCTTCTAGAGAGGCCTGTTTGGTTATTGAGGTGGATCTGTTTTGTAGGATCTGTATGGTTCTTGTGATTAAAACTGTCAGTGACTACGTGAATTTGTGCATACTAGCCCTCCAAAACATATGTTGTAAGCCCTCACTTAGGGACAGGGCCCTGATGTTTAATGAAGAGATAAGGTTTTTTGCTTTGTGCCCCCAAGATGTTCCATCTAATGAATCATGAGATAGATGATTTGCAAGCTTTCTCGGCTTTCATACATGAGTGGAAAAACATGAAAGGGCCTAGGATTTCCTGAGGAACTGAGTACATTCAATCTATATTTTGAAGGCCAGTGAACATCCAGCAAGTTCTAGAGTCTCTTCTTTGACTGTGAATGCTTTGGAGAAGCATAAGGACAGCAAGACTACCTTGGGATTTATGAAAGATGGAGTACTTTGGGGCTGAATGCCACATCAGTTCAAAAGCCCACCTTGTCCAAATGGAACACACAGTACTTATTCTATTGAGAGGTTTCCTTATTCTGAGACTTGCCTGGTCAGATGTAATAAAGGTATGACAGGAAGAAGTGTGAGTGCATGACTAATGGTATGCATCACACAGGTGACTGAGAAGAGAGATGAAGCCAAGAAGATATTGTAGAATATGAAGTGGAGAAGTAGTCATATGTTTCACCCCCACTCTGAACTTTAGGGTACATATGTGGGGACCTGCATGAGAAACCCTAAGCTTAATTACCAGCTTAGATCAGTATGCTGCCACCATCCAAATATTTGAATCATTTGGAAAACTCTGTCTTCCCCCCCAAAACCTTTCCCTCCCTGGGTAAACTTGAGAGACTTCTCCACCAATTCCCTGGTGAACACCGATCCAAACCCCTTGGATCTTAAAACAAGGAAGAGTTACTCATTCCCCTCCCCCCCCTTCTTCCCTCACCAGTCCCTGGTGAATCCAGATCCAATCCCCTTGCATCTAAAAACAAGAAAAAATCAATCAGGTTCTTTAAAAAAAAAAAGGCTTTTAATTAAAGAAAAGAAAGGTAAAAGAAAAAAACCTCTGGAAGAGATTAGCGTACCAGCTACTCTCACAGACAACAGATTCAAAACACAGAGGATGTTCCCCTGGGCAAAAACTTAGTACACAAAAGAATCCCTAATTTGATCATTCCTCTAATTGCACAAAGTCACAAAAGAAAATAAACATAAACCTATGTATTTGTTTCTGATACTCACTACTCTGATAAGAGGCTGGTTCCTTGATCTTTTCCACTCCGGCCAAAACTGAAACTGACCAAGCCAAAGGGAACTTCCCTCCTTCCTTTTGAAACATCCTGTTCCCCCATTGGTTCCTCTGGTCACGTGTCAGCTAGGCTAGGTGAACTTCTTAACCCTTTACAAGTAAAAGAGGCAATAACCTTTAACTATCTGTTTATGACAGAAGTCTATAACATATTTAATTTATACATTTCCAGTGCAAAAGTATTGCCTTAATCATCCTCTCAGTTATACCAGTGTCAATTAGGAGTTAGCTCCATAAGAGTTTATAGAGTTATAATGATATAAAACTGGTGTGAATGGAGAATCAAGCCTATTATTTTCAAACTGTAACAGCTGCTATTGAAAGACTGTTCATTTTAGTGGCAAAAATACCTTCCTTTTTACTAGAAATGTAATGGGTTACATTCCTGCTTGCCTGAAATGGAAAGGGGAATTAGACAGACTATATTCAAATCATAGATTTGGTTTTAAGCTTTTGAGCATTTTTTCACAAATCTTTAGTTCTCTCAATGACACATGGATCACGATGTATCAACACTTAATTATTTTATCACCCCAAAATACTACAGTGTGCATTTGACAACAATATTGAAGTTATTCATTTGCTGCAGGATACAAGTTACAAATAGTATAAATCAGCCATCTCTTTTAACTTGCATCCGACGAAGTGGGTATTCACCCACGAAAGCTCATGCTGCAAAACGTCTGTTAGTATATAAGGTGCCACAGGATTCTTTGCCTCTTTTGACTTGTAATTCACATACTGTTTCAATTGCCCTCAGGAAACAATGATGAAACCTTTTGGGGCCATAAGTTACTTTTTCTCACTTTGCACCAAAAAAAAAAAAAAAAAGAGGCACTAGACCCAAATCATTTCACATGATATTAGAAGCAACCATTTTAGGCACCTAAATGTTCAAAGTCAAGAAAACAGAATTAGGACTGAGTTAGTGCCTTCTCCGGGACTTCTTAAATGAACACATGGGTAGTAATCAAAGTAGATCAAATTAGGAAGGGCAGCTTCTCATTTCTGATGGTTGGGTGTCATGAAGGGTGTTGCCATTATGTAATGAAGAGATATGATAATATCAACTGGTCACTGCTTTCCCCTCTGATAAGTGTGACCGACATAAATCAACTTCCAAAGTGTTTATAAAAGGGGAAAAAAATCTATTTGTTTTCTTACATAGATACTTTGCTGTACAGTAAATTTAATGGCCATATATTGCTAAATTCTAGTTTATCACAGCTGAATAATAGGGCAATGTGGGTCATACTTATCAGCCTCTCTACATAAAGGTCGGAGTGCCAGCTCAACTAACAAGCTCAGGAAATTCCACCAAAGACAGGTAGGCCGAATAGATCCACAGTTAAAATCAAGTCACCCAAACATTGACAAAATTAATCCAGCAAGGCAAGGGTAATGTAGAGGCAAACAATTCCAAAGCTTCATAGTTGGCTGCGTCCTCCTAACTTCAGGGTGTTTGTGATGTTGTTTTTGTGGTTATACTGTCATTTCAACAAAGAACCATTTTATGTCCATATAGGGTCAAAACTTGTGGCTTTGTCCTTATATAGTCATTTCAGTGGAAAGTGTTAATTAATGACATGATCAGGACAGCTGGTGTTTTCCTTATATGGACAATTTGCTATACAGTAAAATTGATGCCCATGTCTGAACAAGCCCATTATAGTTCATCACAGGTGAGTGACCCGGTAGGTTTTTGTCACAGTTATCAGCCCTCTATATAAGGGCCAGAGCTGCCAGCTCAACTCACAAACTAAGGACATCCCACCAGACAGGTTGGCTGCCTCCTACGGAGCTGGTGCTCCAGCTGCGGAGATCTTGAAAGCCATAATCTTCTCCAGAAATGGCAAGGTACAGACGCAGCAGGAGCAGAAGCAGGAGCCGTCGCAGAAGGCGACGGAGGGGAGGCCGCGGGGGTCGGCATGGAAGGAGGAGAAGACGACATGGCAGAAGGAGAAGAGGTCGTAGAGGTAGAGAGAGAACTCGCAGGAGGAGGAGGAGAAGAAGAAGGAGTTTTTAATTTCCTGATTTCTCCTGTGCAAGTCATCGACCCACCACTCTGCAATGTCTGCTATGGCAAAAAGAAACAACCCTTCAGTGACAACACCCCGCAATGACTTCCTAAGATGCAAGGAACCAGCTACCATTTGAACAATGCCACCTGTCAATAAACTTTGAAATTTCATTTTGCAGTCTCATTGGGTCTTTGCATAGGTTTGGAAATATTGGGTGTATTTATAACAGTTTATAATTTCTTCCTAGCCTCTCAGCCAGAGGTTGGTTATTTCCTGGAAGGATCAGGATTTGAGCATCCTTTTTACTACCTTCTGCACTAAATATTTACTGTACTGGTTTTTTCCTCAATAAAACTGTCCCCAGTTTTTTTTCTTTTTTCATACTGAAGTTTCTCTGCCTTTGAGCCATTATTTTCAACCATCTCTGAAAGTCAAATGACATTAGCTGCCCAGAATTTGAACACTGTTGTTAGACGGTCTTAATATTTGATGATGGAATATTTTCAGTATTATCCATTCCATACCTTCTTGAGATTTTTTTGGAACAGTGCTGCAACATTCTTCCGGTGCCTTCTGATTTTATAATGGGCATTATATTTTCAGTAATATCCCATTCCTTGTCTCACCTATCAGTTTTGCTTCACATCCTGACAAACAGCCTATATATATTCTCCAACATATGCATATTTTCAGGTCAATCTGTTGAACTATACCCTTACCAGGGACTATATGGCCTTGCCAAGACACGAAAAATTACCAATTTTATTCCTAGCTGTTTCCCTGTAGAAAAGTATGTGCTGTACCAAGCATGTAGCGATTAGTTCTGAACCCTCTGTAATTATTTGTGTAACAGTTTACTTCACTGGCTGGGTAAGTCACTATTTATTCACACACCCACAAAAACATCCTCTAAAGGAATATGTTTCCCAAACAATGGGTTGTGACCCACCAGTGGGTTGTGGGAAGTTTCTACATGGCTCACGGTCCTGGTGTGGAGGGAAGGCCAGAGGAGTGGGGGTCAGAAAGCGAACTCACGCCGCAGCAGCAGCTCCTCTTCTGCAGGGCTGGGCGCAACTCCCCATTCCAGGCATTGTGAATTGGTCCATGAGGTCACAACACACAGTTTTCCCCCAGCTGCCCCTCTGTGGTAATGGAAGGTCAGCGAGACAAATTTGAGGGAGTGGCAGCGTGACCTGGAGCACAGGGTCGCAGAACTCACTCACTCAAATTTTGCCAGGCCACCCCTCCATCATCGGCCATGTATGTATATTTCTGGTTGAGACTGTGCCATGAAGACAAGATTCTAGGCAATTACCAATTTCCATTCCAGTGACTTGTGTTACTCCTAATTTAAACCAGTGTGAGATTAGATTTTGCCAAATCCCTGCTGAAAACAAACCAGAAAAAAGACAAAAAACCTCCACTTTGAAACCTTTCCTTATGGTGATAAGGGAGTGATGCACCTGGTATGGAAGAAACTACCATTTCCATTATCCTTTTTCTCACAGTACATCCCCTTCCTCTAGCCAGGTAGAAGGAAAGACCTTAAGGCAGGACCCTCGCTCCTGGGGCAGAGGGTTGCGGGGGAACAGCTGTGGCTTGGAAACCAGGAGCATCAGAGAAGCTGGATCCATGGAGAAATCCCCAGGGAACTGTGTCTAGGGCAGGCATCATCAGAAGCTGGGGGACTGCATATGGAATAGGGTGTGGCTGGAGGAGATTGCAAGTGGGAGTTGGCCTGTGCATGTGGAAACAGCAGCGACTGAGCAGGAAATCCTGGCAGACAGGCTCCAGTGAGAGAAATCGCTAACTGCAAACCTATAAACTCCTGTTTGCTTGGAATAAGAGACTGGACTGGACTATCCAGCAGTGACTAGGCCTGAAGAACCTTAGTCCTCTATTAGGTTGCCACTTCTTCCACCCCACTCCCAATCAGGGGCCCAAATAAGAACTGCTATTGTTTCTCCAGAGTTGTAACTGTTTAAGACACAGTACTTGGGGTATTTGCAACCCTTCTCTTTTTTGTCAACTCTAGAAAAATACCTCTTCACTTTCGCCATTCATTCAAGCTGTTAGGGGAAGTAACTAGGGCTGGTGCCTTACAAGACCTAGCAGCTGAAATGTCTTTGTCTCTGAGTTGTGGTACACCTCTCATGCCACTCAAATTTTAGGACTTGTCTACACAGGAACACTCAGGAAAGTTAATCTGAATTAACTACAAGTATTAATTTAAAGAGGATTAGTTAAATTGCATTAAACCTCTGTGTGGATACTCTAATTCAGAATTAAAGTGGCTGGCCTTAATTTGGTTTAGCTAAACTAAAATAAGCTAAACTGAATAAAGCTGCATTAATTCTGAATGCAATTCAGTTTAAAAAATCCACTTTACATTCACATCTTCAGTTCATTTGGAATATAGTTTTGGAGTGTTCCCATGTAGACTGTCTCTTAGAACAGCTATAATATTTTCAGGGGTGAATCTTTTGCATCTGTGATAAAGACAGACATTCATTCCCAGGACATCTAACCGAGCAAAATTTTCTTGAGGGGAAAGATTACTTGTCCAGGAAAAACTGGAAAACATGAATCTGTTTTAACTAGGGAGTGTATTTAGTGATGGGCTCTTCCCATTAGAAATGTTATTGACAGTGTTATAAATGTATTGTGCAATTCTGAGATATCTGTTTAAACTAATCCCTTATGGAACTGAGCTGAAAAATATTTGTCCCTAGCAAAATTACCTGAATTTTCACCATGTTTCTTTTAATTGGACTTTACTTACTTTTAATTCTCCTCTCTTTTCTGCAAAGAGATGTCGTGGTCATTATGGAGAGATTTTTCAAAAGCATTCTCCCTAAAGGTAAAGTGAGCTATCCATCCTTTGTAAGCATTCAGCATCCAGAATATTCTTTCTCCTCTGCAACATGAGAAGCCCATCAAGAAATCAGATCAACACACACAGATCAACACCCCCCCAGAAAAAAAATATATATCCGCCCTACTTTCATGTTGCCGAGGCAATTGTATTTAAGAAAATGCCATTTCTCTCAGTACATTTATTGTAGCAAAACTCTCAGTAATGCAAATAGGAAAAGTGTTTCTGTCAAGTGAAGGCACGTATTTCTTGTTCAAGAAGGTATCCATTTGCTTAAATGATGGATTCCAGTTGGCCTGTGACGCTTTACACAAAACACAGCCTCCTGAGAGACTGAGGGCTAAAGTTTTCAAAATGCAGGTTGCCTACCCCTGTGCTAGTCCATAAATCAATTCAATTTGCTGCAAGCTTCAGTAATTGGATAGATAGAATTTCCTATTGTGATCAAAACAAATAAAGGCTTGGATTCTGTAAACTTAATCTGTGAAGATGGCCAACTCAGACAAGCTGTATGTCTCATTTGCCACTACATGTGAAAACAGTATTATTATTGATTTTTAATAATTTCCAAGGGTTGTAGTCATTCCAGATAAATAGGTCCTGAGTTTTTATAACTGCAGAAGGCCAGCTCCTCAGCTCTTCTTAAATCCCTCTTGTGTCACTCCAGAAGAGTAAATGGGACTTAAAGCACTTTCTGTGAGTTCACTAGCTCATTCTTTTTCCCACACTGATCTGATCACCACAGGCTGAATTCAGTGCAAAGGCCTCTGTGAGGTCACTAGCTGACCAATTATAGCATGCTGGGTTGATGTAAATGCACAAGCCTTGGAGGGTTACCAGCTCAGGACCTTTAGCTTGCTGGGATAAAGTCAAATCTCAACACATTCTAGAATGATGGCTGGCGCCAAGGCAACAGGCCTTTATGTGGTTAATGTGGTTAATGGCCTCTAGGTTTCTGGGCTTATGTCCAAGTACCGGCCTCTATGAGGTCACTTGTTCCTCAAATGTAGCATAGTGGGTTGATATCAAAGAACGGGCTGCTATGAGGTCACTAGCTCAGCACATACAACATGCTGGGTTGGTAATGGTCAAAGCACTGACACAGAGTTCCAGCTACAGCACTTCCAGGCTCCGGGCTGAAGCCAAGCGGGACTTTGTCGGGATACTAGCTCGGTATCTCCATCTTCCTAGCATGATGTCTGGACACAGGCCTCAGGTGTCGGGCACAGCACCACAACCTTGCTGGGGTAAAGTCAAAGTCAGGCCCCTGTGAGGCTACTGGCTCTTGTCAAAGCACAGGTCTTTGTAAGGTTTTCTAGATCAGCACCTCTGGCTCTCTGGGCTGATGTTAAGCCTCAGGCTTTTGTGAGGTCTCTAGTGCAGGCCTTTGTGAGCTTACTGGCTCAGCAGCTTTGGCTTGCTGGTCTGAAGTCAAAGTGTAACCCACATGCTTCATACTGCACTGTTTTATTTTTTCTGTGAAAGCCAGAGAAAGAATGTGGAGAAAGAAAGCTTGTTCAGTGAAGTTGACTGATGACTCCCATCTTTTTTCTGAAGAAATTGAACCTGGGCTGCCCTCAGAGAATGTGATTGTAATGTGGCTCTCTCTGTTGTTTGGAAATTGGACAGGAAACTATGAGGGAGCAGGAAAACATGGGAATGGGGAAACAGACTGGGGGGAGTGTAGGGAATGTGGGAAAACAGAAGGAAGGCTCAGAGAGGTGTGAAAATCAATAAAACATAGCAACAGAGGCCTGTTTGGTTATTGAGGTGGGTCTGTTTTGTAGAGTCTGTATGGTTCTTGTGATTAAAACTGTCAGTGACTACGTGAATTTGTGCATACTTGCCCTCCAAAAGATATGTTGTCACCCCTCCCTCAGGAAGTGCGCCTCCAAGATGTTCCATCTAATGCATCATGAGATAGATGATTTGCAAGCTTTCTCATCTTTCATACATGTGTGAAAAAACATGAAAGGGCCTAGGATTTCCTGAAGAACTGAGTACATTCAATCTATATATTTGAAGGCCAGTGAACATCCAGCAAGTTCTAGAGTCTTTGACTGTGAATGCTTTGGATAAGCACAAGGACAGCATTTATGGAAGACGTCGTACTATAGAGGTGAATGCCACATCAGTTCAAAGACGACCTTGCGAACAGACAGTACTGATTCTATTGAGAGGTTTCCTTATTCTGAGACTTGCCTGGTCAGATGTAATAGAGGCATGACAGGAGCGAGTGTGAGTGCATAACTAATGGTACGCATCACACAGGTGACTGAGAAGAGGGATAAAGCCAAGAAGATTTTGTAGAATATGAAGTGGAAATGTCTATAACATATTTGATTTAGACATTTCCAGTGAAAAGGATTGGCTTGATCATCCTCTCAGTTATACCAGTGTCAATTAGGAGTTAGCTCCATAAGAGTTTATAGAGTTATAGTGATATAAAACTGGTGTGAATGGAGAATCAAGCCTATTATTTTCAAATTGTAACAACTGCTATTGAAAGACTGTTAGTTCTAGTGGCAAAAATACCTTCCTTTTTACTACAAATGTAATGGGTTACATTCCTGCTTGCTTGAAATGGAAAGGGGAATTTGGCCCACTGTATTCAAATCATGGGTTTGGTTTTAAGCTTTTGACCATTTTTTCACAAATCTTTAGTCCTCTCAACGACACATGGATCACAATGTTTTAATACTTAATTATTTTATCACCCCAAAATACTACACTGTGCACTTGACAACAATATTGAAGTTATTCATTTGCTGCAGGGAAAAAGATACACACAGTATAAATCAGCCATCTCTTTTAACTTGTAATTCACGTGCTGTTTCAATTGCCCTCAGGAAACAAAGGTGAAACCTTTTGGGGCCATATGATACTTTTATTCACTTTGCAAAAAACAAAACAAAAAAAGGGCACGAGATCCAAAGCATTTCACATGATCTTAAAAGCAACCTTTTTAGGTACATAAATGTTCAAAGTCAAGAAAACACAATTAGGACTGAGATAGTGCCATCTCCTGGAGTTCATAAATGAACACATGGGTAGTAATCAAAGTAGATCAAATTAGGAAGGGCAACTTCTCATTTCTGATGGTTGGGTGTCATGATGGGTGTTGCCATTATGTAGTGAAGAGATATGATAGTATCAACTGGTCACTGCATTCCCCTCTGATAAGTGTGACCTACATACATTAACTTTCAAAGTGTTTATAAAAAGGGAAAAATCTATTTGTTTTCTTACATACACACTTTGCTGTACAGTAAATTTGATGGCCATATATCGCTTAATTCTAGTTTATCACAGCCGAATAATAGGGCAAAGTGGGTCATACTAATCAGCCTCTCTACATAAAGGTCAGAGTACCAGCTCAACGAACAAGCTCAGGAAATTCCACCAAAGACAGGTAGGCCGAATAGATCCACAGTTTAAATCAAGTCACCCAAACATTGGCAAAATTAATCCAACAAGGCAAGGGTAATGTGGAGGCAAACAATTCCATAGCTTCATAGTTGGCTGCGTCCTCCTAACTTCAGGGTGTTTGTGATGTTGTTTTTGTGGTTATACTGTCATTTCAACAAAGAACCATTTTATGTCCATATAGGGTCAAAACTTGTGGCTTTGTCCTTATATAGTCATTTCAGTGGAAAGTGTTAATGACATGATCAGGACAGCTGGTATTTTCCTTATATGGACATTTTGCGATACAGTAAAATTGATGCCCATGTCTGAACAAGCCCATTATAGTTCATCACAGGTGAGTGACCCGGTAGGTTTTTGTCACAGTTATCAGCCCCTCTATATAAAGGCCAGAGCTGCCAGCTCAGCTCACAAGATGAGGACATCCCACCAGACAGGTTGGCTGCCTCCTACGGAGCTGGTGCTCCAGCTGCGGAGATCTTGAAAGCCATAATCTTCTCCGGAAATGGCAAGGTACAGACGCAGCAGGAGCAGAAGCAGGAGCCGTCGCAGAAGGCGACGAAGGGGAAGCCGCGGGGGTCGACATGGAAGGAGGAGAAGACGACATGGCAGAAGGAGAAGAGGTCGTAGAGGTAGAGAGCGAACTCGGAGGAGGAGGAGAAGGAGGATTTTTTAATTTCCTGATTTCTCCCATTCTCCTGTGCAAATCATCGACCCTTCACTCTGCGATATCTGCTATGGCAAAAAGAATCAACCCTTCAGTGACGACACCCCGCGATGACTTCCTAACCTGCAAGGAACCAGCTACCATTTGAACAATGCCACCTGTCAATAAACTTTGAAATTTCATTTTGCAGTCTCATTGTGTCTTTGCATAGGTTTGGAAATACTAGGTGGATTTATGACAATTAACAGTTTCTTCCTAGCCGTCTCAGCCAGATGTTGGTTATTTCCAGGAAGGATCAGGATTCTTACATCCTTTTTACTATCTTCTACACAACCTATCTATCATATATCTATCATTCCTCTACCTCTTTTTCCCCTCAATAAACTGTCCCAAGTTTTTTCTTTTTTCATATGGAAGTTTCTCTGCCTTGGATCATTATTTTTTTCAGCCATCTCTGAAACCCAATGAGATAAGCTGCCCAGAATTTGAACACTGTTGTTAGACTGTCTTATGATTTGATGATGTCATATTTTCGGTATTATCCAGTCCTTCTTGAGAATTTTTGGAACAGTGCTGCAACATTCTTCCAGGGCCTTCTGATTTTATAATGGGCATTATATTTTCAGTAATATCCCATTCCTTGTCTCACCTATCAGTTTTGCTGCACATCCTGACAAACAGCCTATATACATATACATTCACCAATATATGCATATTTTCAGGTCAATCTATTGACCTATGGCCTTACTATGGACTATATGGCCTTGCCAAGATACGAAAAATTACCAATTTTATTCTTAGCTGTTTGCTTGCAGAAAAGTATGAGCTGTATCAAGAATGTAGCGATTAGTTCTGAACCCTCTGTAATTATTTGAATGAAACAGTAATGTAACTGTTTACTTCGCTGGCTAGGTAAGTCAGTATTTTTTGACAGACGCACAAAAACATCCTCTAAAGGAATATGTTTCCCAAACAGTGGGTTGTGGGAAGTTTCTACATGGCTCACGGTCCTGGTGTGGAGGGAAGGCCAGAGGAGGGAGGGTTGAAAAGCAAAGTAACCCCACATTAGCAGCCCCTCTTCTGCAGGTCTGGGCCCGACTCCCCATTCCAGGCATTGTGAATTGGTCCATGAGGTCACAGCACACAGTTTTCCCCCAGCTGCCCCTCTGTGGTGATGGAAGAACAGTGAGACAAATTTGAGAGAGTGGCAGCGTGACCTAGAGCACAGGGTCGCCACACTCACTCACTCAAATTTTGCTTGACCACCCCTCCATCGTCGGCCATGTATGTATATTTCTGGTTGAGACTGTGCCATGAAGACAAGATTCTAGGCAATTACCAATTTCCCTTCCAGTGATCAGTTCCTCCTCCCCCCCGCTCCCCACCCCTCGCATCATACTGAGGTCTAAACTAGTTACCCCACATTGGGTGAAATACTTTTTGTATTAGAAAATTCACGTCAATAAATTACAGGTAACTACTCTCAGGTAAATGAATGACACCACTGTATGAACACAGTGTGAGATCAGAATCAGGTCCATGGACTTGTGTTACTCCTAATTTAAACCAGTGTGAGATTAGATTTTGCCAAATCCCTGCTGAAAACAAACCAACAAACAGACAAAAAACCTCCACTTTGAAACCTTTCCTTATGTACCTGGTATGGAAAAAAACTACCATTTCCATTATCCTTTTTCTCCTTCCTCTGGCCAGGTAGAAGGAAAGACCTTAAGGCAGGACCCTCGCTCCTGGGGCAGAGGGTTGCGGGGGAACAGCTGTGGCTTGGAAACCAGGAGCATCAGAGAAGCTGGATCCATGGAGAAATCCCCAGGGAACTGTGTCTAGGGCAGGCATCATCAGAAGCTGGGGGACTGCATATGGAATAGGGTGTGGCTGGAGGAGATTGCAAGTGGGAGTTGGCCTGTGCATGTGGAAACAGCAGCGACTGAGCAGGAAATCCTGGCAGACAGGCTCCAGTGAGAGAAACCGCTCATTGCAAACCTGTAAACTCCTGTTTGCTTGGAATATTCTCCTGTGCAAGTCATCGACCCTTCACACTGCAACATCTGCTATGGCAAAAAGAAACATTCCTTCAGTGACAACACGCCGCGATGACGTCCCAAGATGGAAGGAGCCTGCTACCAGTTGAACAATACCACCTGTTAATAAACTTTGAAATTTCATTTTGCAGTCTCATTGGGTCCTTGTGTTTTGCCTGCATTTAGAAAATAGTTTCTTCCTAATCCTCTGTGACAGCAGCTGAACCCGCCCTATGATCACTGAGGCTCGTCTTAGTTGCTCTGAGTGCATCTGACAATAGGAACTACACTCGGGTGATAGATTGGGATCGTCTTGAGAGAGTTAAAAGGCTAACTCACTCCTTAGCCCAGATGGTACAAGAGACACAAGTCAGGAAGTGAAGGGGAAGAAGAGCCTGTCCTGGCCTGTCTGGCTGGTAGCCTTGGAGAGTCAGAGCCTCTCCACTCCTTGCCTGAGAAGCTGAGGAGTCCGTGTTACTGTTGGGATGAGGCTGCACAAGGTGATTTACCGGAAGGCCTCCGAGCCATTTGTGGGATAGGAAATAGGTAGGAGCAAGCACCCTCTCAGAGGCTGGTGTTTCCTGGAAGCATCAGGCTTCTCACATCCTTTTTACTACATTTATCCCTACTTTGTTCTCTAATTTGCGCTCTTGTGTATCTGTTTTTTACTTTATAAAGAATTTTTCATCTTTTCATATGGAAATTTCTCCGACTTTGATCATATTTTTTCACAAGACTCTGAGCCCCACATGGGATAGGCTGCCCTGTTCCAGGAGAAAGCATTTGTGATTTCATTATGGCATCTTTTCACTATTGTCCATTCCATTCCTTCGGGGAGGGGAATTGGAACAGTGCTGCAACATACCTCTGGTTTGTTCTGATTTTATAACAGCATTATATTTTCACTAATATTCCATTCCTTAACTTACCTGTCATTTTGTTGCACATCCTGACAAATTCTTCAGGTTCAGACTAACACCTTAAACATTTTCCCATCTCATATTGCTAGTTCAGTCTCTTAGCCTTTGGTCTAACTATGGAACCTTGCGTCACTTGTGGTTAAGACCTTTTGCTGAGATGAATATTGACCACTTATTCCTAGATATTTGGCTCCAGTAAAGAACACTGCAGTTAGTTCTGAAACCATTGTATTCATCTGAATGATATAGTAGTGTAACAGTTTACTGTGCTGACTGGGTGGGTGAGTGGGTCTTTCTTGGCACACCCACAGACATTCCCTAATGCTTTTGGCTCCTCTTAGATTTAACAACCTGAATCAAAGAGTCTCAATGAGAGAGCAGCTCATGAGTGTCACCTGCTTTTTCTTCTGTATCTGGGAGAAAAGAAAACGACGTGTTGACTGATATTAATTATATTCCCAACCTTTAGCTCTTTACTGATTGAATCTCATATCAGTTTTTCTGTTCATTTGCCCAGTTCTGATTTCAGACTAAGCAGCCTATTGTTACCCAGTTTACAGAGCTTGTCTTTTGTGAATAATGGTACAGCATCAGAATGCTTCTGGGATGTCCCTGTGTGTTCCAGGCTATATTAACATGTAATATCTGTGGACTAGAGATCTTTCTTCAACCACTTCATTTAGGACTTTTGAGTTCAAGTTATCTGTATTTCATGTTGTTTTATTCAGTATGTGTCACACTTGCCCAGGCAATTGTATTTGAGAAAATGCCATTTCTGTCTGTACATTTGTTGTAGCAAAACTCTCACTAATGCAAATAGGAAAAGTGTTTCTGTCAAGTGACGGCATGTATTTCTTGTTCAAGAAGGTATCATTTGCTTAAATGATGGATTCCAGTTGGCCTGTGACGCTTTACACAAAACACAGCCTACTGAGAGACTGAGGGCTAAAGTTTTCAAAATTCAGGTTATAATTAAAATTCTAACTACGAGTCCATAAATCTATTCAATTTGCTGCAAGCTTCAGTAATTGGATAGATAGAATTTCCTATTGTGGTCAAAACAAATAAAGGCTTGGATTCTATAGACTTAATCTGTGAAGATGGCTAACTGAGACAAGCTGTATGTCTCATTCGCCACTACCTGCTAAAACAGTATTAACTGCGTTGCAGGTCTAATAATAATATTTGGCACTTTTGTAATTCACTGTCCAACATGTGTTTTGTGCCCTCCTCTGGTGGATTTTTAGAGGATAACTGTATAGCTACCAGCTAAGGGAGTTATATCTTGAACTCAAGTAGTAGAAGCTCATGCTTTTAAGTCTGGATGGCTCGGGTTCAATCTTTGGTGACTATCTATGATGGAGGTTGCTACACTTATAAGCCCTTTAATCAGAGGTTCTGAATATGCTTTGTTGTAGGCAGAGCTAGTCCTATAGTTAAGCAACTGAAAATTTAGAATGGGAAATGTTGAAATGTTGGGAACTGTTATAATTTTGCCAGTCTGGAACAAACATCTCATCTGAGGGATGGGGGCGGGGAGAGAGGAGAGTGAGACAGGACCAGGAAACTGGGACAAGGAATCCAGAGCGGTAGTGGGGGGCACTTGAAATCAGATGAGGAGCTGGGGTGGGTTAGACAGCAATAGGAGAGACCAGGGGTAAGCAACCTTTCAGAAGTAGCGTGCCGAGTCTTCATTTAGTCACTCTGATTTAAGGTTTCGCGTGCCAGTAATACATTTTAATGTTTTTAGAAGGTCTCTTTCTATAAGTCTATAATATATAACTAAATTATTTTTGTATGTAAAGTAAATAAGGTTTTTAAAATGTTTAAGAAGCTTCATTTAAAATTAAATTAAAATGCAGAGTCCCCCAGACCGGTGGCCAGGACCCGGGCAGTATGAGTGCCACTGAAAATCAGCTCATGTGCCGCCTTCGGCACGTGTGCCATAGGTTGCCTACCCCTGGGATAGACATAGACTGGAGAGGACGGGGAAGAAGGGTCTTTGACTACTAGAGACCACTCCATTCAGGAGCCTGGAATAGACCCAGGATTCCTGAGTTTCACAGTTCCTCTTCTATCAGCAGATATCTGTGAAAACCAGTGGCAAAAAAAGTGTCTCATCCCCTTATAGAGCTGATCTATCACATATAGGATGACAACCTACTGCCTCTGCCATTATTTACTCCATTAGATCAAGTGGCAGAATTCTGTGCAGTGGATCTAAAGGTTCATCGGTAGGGTTGGAGCCATGCGAGTTTCACGATGATTCCACATGACAGAATTTCTGGGGCAGTTCAGTTTTGATTTTTACAAAAAAAAACTGGGAAATGCATACAGAAATAGGGTGACCAGATGCCTAAATAGGGGAATCTCAAGCAGGAGTAAAGAGGTTATTTCATCTCTGTATTTGGCACTGGTGCAACCACTGCTGGAACACTGTCCAGTTCTGGTGTGCACAATTTAAGAAGGATATTGATAAACTGGAGAGTGTTCAGAGAAGAGTCACAAGACTGATTAAAGGATTATAAAACATGCCTTATAGTGATCACTTCAAGAACATCAATCTATTTAGCTTAACAAAAAGAAGGTTAAGAAGTGACTTGGTTATAGACTGTAAGTATCTACATGGGGAACAAATAGTTAATCATGGGCACTTCAGTCTAGAAGAGAAAGGTAGAGCATGAGCCAACGGTTGGAAGTTGCAGCTAGACAAATTCAGACTGGATATAAGGCATACCTTTTCAATGGTGAGAGTAATTAACGATTAAAAATATACTAAGGGTCATGGTGTTTTTCTAAAAGCTTTTTCTAAAAGCTATCCTCTAGGAATTATTTTGGAAAAGTTCTATGTCTGTGCTAGGCGGTGAGACCAGGTGATCACCGGATCCCTTCTGGCTTTATAATCTCAGAACTAGGTACATCAATTCACATGCAAAATTCTCATTGAATTCAATAGGTGTCCTTGCCCTGTGGCTTGTGGTGCGGGCTGCAGCAGGGGCCCTACAACCCCTCTCGCAGCTTCCTAGGGCCCCCTCTCATGGCTATGTGCACCTGTGTCTGTCGTTGTCGTCCTCTCCCCCTCCGCGCTCGCCCAATGTGTCCTGATATTTCACTCTGGCGATCTGGTCACCCTACCCCAAGCCCTGGCAGGTGTCTCCCAGCTCTTGAACTTCTGAAGTGTCATATGTGGCTCAGAGGGTCAGTAAGTTTGCCCCCACCCCGCCCCCATAATAGTCAGTGTTAGATATGACCTTTTACCCAAAAGGTCTTTCATGAACAGGGCTGGATTCCTGGAACACAAAGCCCTAGAACGCACAGTGTAGGGTGACCAGATAGCAAGGGTGAAAAATCAGGATGGAAGTGGGGGTAATCAGCACCTATATAATACAAAGCCCCAAATATCAGGACTGTCCCTGTAAAATCAAGGCATCTGGTCACCCTAGCAGTGTGATCTGAATGTGTAGTTCAATAACATTTCTATTGCTAAAAGAACAGGAGTACTCGTGGCACCTTAGCAGCTAACAAATTTATTTGAGCATAAGCTTTCGTGGGCTACAGCCCACTTCTTCGGATGCAGAGAATGGAACACGCAGACAGGAAATATTTATACATATAGAAAACATGAAAAGGTGGAAGTAGCCACGCCAATTTCTATTGCTGCTTCCATTGTAGGATCTCAAAGCACCTTAACAGAGCCTCACAACAGCCCACTCAGGCTCTTCCCTATTTTAAATGGGGAAATGAGGCAGAGATCAATTAAGATGCAAATTTTTAGACTTGGCACCTTGTGTACTTCGGGGGCCTAGTTTGAGACACCTGGGGCCTGATTTTCAGAGATGTTCAGGGCCCACAACTCGCCCTTGGGAACTGCGGCATGCTCAGAGCTTTCGAGTAATTAGGCGCCTTGTTCGTCTGCCGAACTACGGATTTAGGCGGGGAACCATTTTTTAAAAAGACTTTGGTTCCCCTATTTCAGAAATAAAGCCAAACCCACCACGTGGAGAGAGGGGAGCAGCTGCCTCGGCCCTTCCCCGCTGCCACGCCGGTAGCAGGCGGGTCCGCCCAGCGCCTGGAGAGAGAGACAGCGAGAGGAGCCTGTTCTGGGTGGGGAAACTCCCGCCAAGCGCCGGGCCGTGCGGACAGCGGGGCGGCTGCAGGCGGGGTCGGGGCAGCACCAGCGGCTCATGCTGCAAGGAGAGAGCTGCCCCCAGCGCCAGGCGCGTAGCTTCCAGGGCCTCTGGCCCGCGCTCCTTCCCGGGCCCCGCTCTGCTCACAGGCCTCTCGGCTAATGCCGCTCGCTCCCGGGGGCTGAGGCGTGGCCAGGCCTATAAAAGAGGCTCGGCTGGAGCAGAGCCCGGGGGCGTGGTCCACAGAGACCGGGAATTATGGCGACCTACGTGCAACTGAGCACTAAGGCCAAGATGCCCATCCTGGGGCTGGGCACCTGGCAGGTAATTGCAAAGGGGGGGACGGGATCCAGGGTCTGGCGCGCCGGGTACGTTGCAGCTGCTCTCTGCCTCAGGAAGCGCTCGGCTCTTGGCGTTTGTTTCTCCCTTTACAAATGCGGCCAAAGTTTCCAGCTGCAGCTGTGCAAGAGGCAGGAGTTTCTTTTCCTCGGGGTTTCCTGCAATGCCAGAGGCGGCAGCGGCACAGGCCGCTTAGTTACCCCTTTGCAAGCTAGTTTTGTTTCTGTTGCTCGCAAGATCTGGCTAGCATCGTGGAGTCCAATTTCCTGGTAGGCGTTTGGTTTTATCGCGCTCAGTGCCTGGCCCTTATATGGATATAGGAGCCTAGCAGCGTTTCAGCTGCTTTTCTAACAGTGTCAGTAAAAGGCTAATGAGCAGCAGTTGTAGGAATTGGGCTTTGTTCTAGGTGCTTGGATTCTGCAGCTACTTGTGAGCATAAAATGTTGGTTTAAGAGATACTGACGCTGACTAAAATGTACCCAGTAGTGAGACAACACATCTTCATGAAAGACTCTTTAAAAATTCAGGGTTTCCAAAGGGTCCTTGGTAGCAAATTTTGGGGTGTATTTTACTCTAAATACAAAGTTGATTATAATGGTCCTTTCTGGCCTTAGATGTGACAAATTGGGACTGCAGTTACAAGAATCACTCTTACCCTGGGAGTGTGTTTATGTACAAAAATCTATTAAAACAATGTTAAAGCTGGCAATGTAACCACACAGAGAACAAGCAAAGATTACCCAGTGTGTACATTGTTTTTAGAACAGTTTTATACATAGTAAAAAAGTGCTCATAGCTGTAGGAAAATAGTTGCAGTTTCTTCTACTTAGTATTGATGGCCAGTATTCTGCACTGCTCAGTGTTGTGTGTTCACGTGATGAAAGACCCTCTTCAGATGTACACTAATGCAGAGACAAAGTTAACGTTACTGTAGGAACATACAGAGTTTTTGAATTCTATCATCTCTGCCCAGTATCTGTTACTTTTAGCTGCATAACTTATCAACATGTAGAGCAGAGGTTCTCAAGCTGTGTGCTGTGGATAACTGTCTAATCGCACATGCCCTTGTTCCACCTGCTGGATCATGCTAAAAGAAGTTTTTAAAATATTACAGACTTTCCTAGTGTTCACCTTCTACTTAAGCAAGTGCTGTTTTTACCACAGGGTGATTATGAAGTAGACAGTGGGAAAGGAGATTGATCCATATGATTGCAAAGCTTGTGAGGCGAGGGGAGAGTCCCCAAGAGAATCTCTGTATTAAAATGTGGTCTGTACTATGAAGAAGTTTGAAAAAACATGTCTTAGAGATTATAAAAAGAGCTATGGCATAGGTATATTGAGGCAACAATAACCAAATAACTGCCATTCTTTCTGTGAATAGATAACCTATACCATCTGGTTATCTTTATCAGATAACTGTGTTTTATTTGTAAGGAATCCATTCCAACAAGAAACTGAATGAATCTCTGCAGGTCAAAGAGGCAGAGTTATTGACTGAGCTAAAGGAGAACCCGTTTCTTCTGCGTTTGATCCTGAAACGTGTAGAGCACCTGCCATTTCTGTTGATCTCAAATTTGACTAGACAAAATTTGAAGAGAGGACAGGAAAAAAAATCTTTCTACCTTCTCATCCATTCCAAGGGCAGTCTTTATGCACTTGCAGTGAAGAAAGTACAGCATTGAATAGTCTTGTCTTATACGTATCATTTATTGGACCCTGAGCATATACTATAGGAAGTTACACAGTTGGGGAGCAAATAACCAAAGAAGCCCAGCAGCATTTGGATTTGAGGGTTTCAAAGCCATCTAGGGAATTCAGCCACACAGCGCCCATTAACTCCAATGCAACTAATCAAAATATCAATGTTGTGCATCCAGAAGAGAGAACTGTTAGGCAAGTCCTCCCCCAACCACCTTTCACTCCCATGACTCCAGGAACATGTGCGTGGACTGTGGGGAATGGGGAACAGTATTTTTGCAAGATTCCATCTTGCAAGCAGGACTCGTGCTAGACACAGTACCATCTTAGGCTTCTGCTACCTGGTAGTGCATGTGGGGAGAGGGTTGATGGAGTACTTAAAGGAGCAACCTCCCCCCAGAAAGCTGTCCTAACTGATAGGGAGGGTGGCTGATCTGGGCTAGGCTTGCAGTAGCAAAGGGGTGTCCCCCACAAAGCTATCCTGGTTGGTGTGTGTATGGGGGAAGGGGGGTCGGAGAAGGTAGAGGGAGGGGCAGGTAGGCAAGAGCTACCCCCATACATAGATATGATGGTGGTTGTGTAGCCTACATATAATGCTGGATATAGTTACAGAGCCAGGAATCCAACACTGGTTTCAAACTAGAAACTGACCCAACTGGGGTTCTCTGAATCACTCTTGCTTTGTGTTTCACATTCTCCTCTGGATTCCGTCCCATACAACAAAACCCTGAGTAGTTTTATGCTCAGTATAAATACAGATCACAGGTTAAATTCCCAGGTACAGAAGCACATACAAAATGGTGATTAGTCTGATCTAGTTTGCATGCCATTGGATTAGCACACCCCCTCTGTGGTCAGTTTGAGCCACTCTCCTATCTGGAAATGTTGGCATTTTACAGGTGTTCGTTTTGTTTTCAGGCTCCTCCAGGGAAGGTGGAAGAAGCAGTGAAGTTTGCCATCGACGTTGGATACCGCCACTTTGACTGTGCCTATTTGTACAAGAATGAGAGTGAAATAGGGGATGGGATCCAGCAGAAAATCAAGGAAGGGGTTGTGAAACGGGAAGATCTTTTTGTTGTCAGTAAGGTACAACCCTGGCTACAGGAATTGTATCATGGGGTCCTGGGACAAATCAGTTGGGTACATGGAGAGAGATGGAGCTCAACAGACAGCCCATGCTCCAGGGGTAAAAAGACCAAGGGACTAATCCTCTTCACCCCTGCTATCAGTTTTATGCTTCCGTCTTTCTAGCGAGTCAGGGAGAGGGGTAAAAGCAAGGAAAATGGGATTCCTGTAATTCTGTTGTCTGGAACAGCATCTTCCATGAAGTTCATCCATTATTTGCAATGGGAGAACCACCCTCTTGGGAGCATATTGACAACTCAGAGAAGGGTAGCGTATACACCATGATCATGTTAATTTCGAGTCTTTGCTATTTTAAGGCTTTTTCCCCAAGAAGCATGGTAGGAAAAACAAGAAATTAAAGTCTCCAGGTCAAATTCAGAGGCAATGCTTAAGTTAACTTTTTTTAAGACCTACTTACTGATGCGTAAGGAAGCCTAAATTGGTGGAACGAATGAAATGAAACAAAATGCAATGAAAACCTGGAATAAGGTGTAATTTAAAGTTGGGGGGCCTATTATAACTTTTACTTTTCTAGTTAATTGCCTTAATTGCTCTACTTTTTTTCTTCTGGCCCACTGACATATGAGCTACACCAACTTAGATCACCTCTGCACTCATCTCTGAATTAGTTCCTCTTCCTAAAACCAGTTTTAGAAGAGCAGGAAATTTGTGGGTATTTGTATTTTAATTTTCTGGAGAAAATTCAGTTTGTCAACAAAACAAATAGAATGTTGGTTATTTTTGTTTTGTTTTGGGGTCTTTTGCGGTGGGGAAGGTTAGAGGGTGGTAAAAAATCAAAAACACCATAATAGAAGATGGACATTGTTGTTAAGAATTTTTTGTTTCTAGTTTTTCAATTAAAAGAAAATGGAAATTTTGACCAAAATAACATTTTTTTTCCAACTTTTAATTTTGGTCAAAACCAGTTTTTCCATCAAAATATTTTAAATAAAAGACAAGTTACAACCAGCTCTAGTTTGGGTTCAGGACAATGATGTGTGGCTAATTGGGGATTTATTGAAGTTTCCAAATACTGTATGACAATTCTCTCCTTGTAGCTGAGCTTTGGAATTAGGTTATAAAAGTCAGTAGGCCATGCTGACAACTTTAATCACCTTGAAAATGTGGACTTGACAAAAGACATATAGTTTTTCCCATCTGGGGGACACATGGCAGGAAACTTTATTCTGTCAATGTCTTTTTAGACATAAAAATTCTAGTTGCTTTGTGCTAATACTGTATTTTGAGTTTGGGCTCTATTTTAATCTGTGATTTACAATTTTAGCAGTAAGACACATCGAGCTGCCTTTGGCATAAGCCATGTAAGCAGAAGGGGTGATACACTCAGATCTACTTCTAGTAGATATAACATAGCCTCTCTCCGGTCAGGGGGAGTCTCTAAGGTTTCAGAGTAACTGTCATGCACGGTTTTTTTTTTCCTTGCAGCTGTGGTGCACGTTTCATGAGCGATCCCTTGTGAAGGGGGCATGCCAGAAAAGCCTTGCTGCACTGAAACTGGATTACCTGGACCTCTACCTTATTCATTTTCCTATGGGATTCAAGGTAGCAAGCCTCCTCTAGTTCTTTTCTCCTCATCATCCTGAAAGAATCCTTGAGTGCTCAGATGCTAGGCCATGGCCACCATCTAGTCAGCCAAGGAGGATTAGCCTCCTTCTGGAATGCTGCTTTGCCATGCTTTATTTATCTAAATGTTACACTATATAGAGAAATGTGAGGCCACTTCTCTGGTAGAAGAGGGGTGAAGATGAGGAGGAGACATCTATAGATATTTCTTCCACAGCATTTCATGCCTCCAGAGACTTTGGTAGCAACCAGCAAGTGCTCCAGTGCAGGTCACCTACATGGAAAAAGCAAGGCTATACTGCTGTGCATATGGGTATTTAGCTGTCGATTAGCTCTTTAGGAGTTCTGGTGGCTGCGTGCTATACTTTTCTCTCTCTAAGGAATAGCAGAACTGTGACTTTACAACATAGAATGCATGGGTTTGGAGGAGGGTATTTCACATCCAGCCTTCTTCAGCTGCAGGGGCAGTGTTTTGTGGATTCCTATTTTGGGAGAAAGAACAAGATAAGTTCATGGAGAATAGGTCCATCAATGGCTATTAGCCAGGATGGGCAGGGATGATGTCCCTAGCCTCTGTTTGCCAGAAGCTGGGAATGGGTGACAGGGCATGGATCACTTGGTGATTACCTGTTCAGTTCATTCCCTCTGGGGCATTTGGTATTGGCCACTGCTGGAAGACAGGATACTGGGCTAGATGGACCTTTGGTCTGACCCAGTATGGCCATTCTTATGTTCTTAATTATTGGTCTATTTAGAGTGATTATCAGTGGAAGATGAAGCAAATCACAGAATTAACTATAGGTTTTTGGGATGAATACCAGGGCTGGAATGAAACTTGTTACATAAAGAATGAGGGACTTCCCTCTCCTCTCTTTAGACTTAAGCTAATTACGTGAACAAAGGTTACTATTTCCCCTCTATTAGCCCCAATTCAAGTCACCATATGCAGTATGGCCCTGATTCAGCAAGGTACTTAAATATGCGCATAATTCTAAGCGCATTGTTTTAAAGTTTTGCATGTGCTTAAATTCCTTGTTGAATTGGGGCCCATGTATCCATTTTGTCTTGCTGGTAGAATTTGGGTATTCCAGCTCTGAAAATAAATCTCTTTAAACTTTCTGTCTTGATATGGCAGGCTGGTGAGGAGATGCATCCTGTAGATGACAACGGTATGATTGTCCCCAGTAACACTGATATTCTGGACACATGGGAGGTAAAAATTCCCTCTTCGTGCTTACGCACCAGAAGCTGAGCAGAAGGCTGCATGCCAGGAATGGTGGGGGCTGCAGTGTTGTTCATATTAGGATTTGGAGAGATGTATTCGACTCTGGGCTGCTCACAGGGTCTTTGCATTACTAGGAATTCAAGGTTTCCAAATGTTCTTTATTCAGAGCTATCTACCCCTTATTCCATT
Organism: Mauremys reevesii; assembly: GCF_016161935.1. NCBI lineage: Eukaryota > Metazoa > Chordata > Testudines > Geoemydidae > Mauremys > Mauremys reevesii. The sequence goes on from NC_052623.1 coordinate 247,963,649, forward strand.
TGAGTGGCATGATTCTATGTCTGTTGCTGTTACCCACAGCCTAGGAGATGTAGTGGCTCTGAGAATGCCATTTCCCCCATAATGGTGGGCTGAGTATTGTAGAAAAGAACAATGTGATCGCCTGCCTGTGTAGCTTGAGTCTCAGGTCTGTGCTCTTCATGTCTCTTTCGTGTCAGGTCAAAAACGGAGTGATTTATTAACCTCGTTGCTCCTATAAGATGGCATAAAAAGACAGGTGTCCTAAAAGGATGAGGTTTGGCTCTCATGAGGAAAGGGTGGGCTGGGCTGGATGTGATGGACACTCTGGAACAGACATGCTTAACGTGAACAGTCAATTCATAGATGCAAAGATTTTTAAGGCCAGACATGACCATAAGATCATCTAGCCCAGGGGTCGGCAAACTACGGCCTAGGGGCTGCATCTGGCCCTCAAGCTCCCGCTGGGAAGTGGGGTCCGGGGCTTGCCCTGCTTTTGCACTCCAGCCAGCAGGGTCGGCTCTAGACCCCAGCGTGCCAAGCGCGTGCTTTGGGCAGCATGCCGCCAGGAGGGCGGCAAGCGGCTCTGGTGGACCTGCCGCAGGCGTGCCTGCGGAGGGCCCGCTGGTCCCGCAGTTCGGGTGGACCTCCCACAGGCATGCCTGTGGATGCTCCACCGGAGCCACAGGACCAGCGGACCCTCTGCAGGCACGTCTGCAGGAGGTCCACCGGAGCCGCGGGACTGGCGACCACCAGAGCGCCCCCCGCGGCGTGCCGCCCTGCTTGGGCCGCACAATTGCTAGAGCCTCCCCTGCCAGCCAGGGAGCGTTGTCAGGGTCTTGCCCCACTCTGCACAGCTCCTGGAAGCAGCCAGCATATCCCCCCTCTGGCTCCTACGCGTAGGGGCAGCCAGAGGGCTCTGCACGGTGCCCCCGCCCAAGCGCTACCCCCACAGCAGGGGTGGCATCTGCGGACAGGGCAGCGTGCAGAGCCGCCTGTCTGCGCCTCCGTGTAGGAGCCGGAATGGAGACATGCTGCTGCTTCTGGGAGCTGCTTGAGATAAGCGCCACCCAGAGCCTGCACCCCAACCCCTTACCCCATCCCTAATCCCTCTTCTATCCCTTGATCCCAGCCCGGAGCACCCTCTCGCACCCTGAACTCCTCATTTCTTGCCCCAGCCGGAGCCCTCACCCCCTCCTGCACCCCAACCCCGAATTTTGTGAGCATTCATGGCCTGCCATACAATTTCCATACCCGGATGTGGCCCTCGGGCCAAAAAGTTTGCCCACCCCTGCTCTAGTCTGACCTCCCTATTGGTTTATCAGTTACTGTGGTAAAGGAAAAAGGCTAAGCTGGCAGTAGTACTAGCTTCAGCACATGACTGGATTACTTTGTCCCCTTAGGCTATGGAAGAGCTGGTGGATGCAGGTCTGGTGAAAGCCATTGGAATCTCCAACTTTAACCACAAACAGATTGAGAGACTCTTAACTAAACCTGGTTTAAAATTCAAGCCTGCCAACAACCAGGTAAGGTATTTATTCCTGCTGGCTTCTGCTGAACATAGTGTAAAGGCTGGGCTACATATGCTTGCACTGAACTTAAGGAATTTGGAATTCAGCGAAATACTGAGAACTCAGGAACATCTGTTGACGTTACAGTTCAGTGAGTGGGTATTACTGTTGAATGACAATCCTAACTTGCATCCCAGTAGTCATGTGGTATCTAGACTAACCTGATACACCTCGTAGCAGCATGTGCAGAATATAGAACTTTTCACAACACCATGAAATGCTGTAAGCGGTTTCACTCATCATCATAGCACCCCAAGGTATCCGAGCCTGACATTGCCGGGGTCTTCATCTCTAGCACCCTCTGGTGGTCACTTTGGCCCTGCAATGGCTTGATCTGTTTCTGTCTGCATCTTCTGTGGCCCAGCCCAGTTACCTCTTAAGTTCTGTCCCTTTCCAGGTAACGAAAGGACAAACTGAAAATCCAGATAAACAGCTAAACAAATGGTGGTTCTGCCCCTTTTGGGCTATGCTGCAGTTCTCTCCCTTTGCCCTACTTTCAGACTCCATGGTGTTCTATGTTTCGTAAGCTAAGCACTGCCACCCAGGACTTTTCCCCTGAAGGCTCTTCTTTGCAGCAGGTTTCCTCACTGCCTCTTCTCCCAGGGACCTTCCTACTTCAATCTGCCTTCATCCAGCCCTTCCTACCAACAGGAAGCTCCCTTAACTGAGTTCTCCTCTGTCCTGTGTAGTTCTCTCAGACCCTTTCACTTACAGCTGGGATCAATAGTTGTAATTAAGTCACTAGATCAAGATCATCAGGGAGTTAGTTAACTGCTACCTCACAGACAAGGCAGAACCCACCCAAATCCCCTTTAAAGGGCCAGCCTGTCCATGACAGATGTCTTGCACATCAAGGAGTTGGAGAACACTATGATACATATGATACATAATATACCCACAGATTTAAACCCACTAGAGTTGATTTAAATTTTTCCCTGACTTGTGCAGTTTTTTCCAAGGGTCCTCTTCTCCCCCCCCCCCCCCCCCAAAAAAAAAACAAACAAACAAAAAACAGATTTCTGGCTTTAAACTATAGCTGCTGAAAGTTCCTCTGCTTAATGCAGTATGCTGGGCCATAGCATTCATGAGCGTTTCAGAGTCTTAAAGCTATACCTCCAGTTTTATTGTTATCCTTGTGTCATGTCATGGTTCTGCAGTATGATTGGGAAGGGTTCCCATATAATTTTTTTCCCCCAAGCGTTTACGGCGTCATTAAATGACTCCTTTGGCTGAATGTATAACTTTAGCGTGGTCTAAGCATAGGGGGGAGGGGCTGTATTTGTAGACATAGCATTGTAACCGTAAAGTTTGTATGACCATTGAGATTGCCAGTTGAACCTGCCAAGTTAACACCAGCACCTGCAGCGTAATCTATAAGCATGAATAAACATGGGAATCCATACTCATGTGAACAGTGCCATTGACATCAATGGGACTACCTGCACGAGGTAAGACCTGGCATGAGCAGGCCAAAGGCTTTTCTTTTTTACCTTTGAACGTGTGGTGGGGTCTTGCTCAGCCAGTTTCCTGTGACTTCAGAAGGCAGGATAAAGGATTTGATAACTACTCCATTTGGCTCTTTATTTATGGACCATAATAAGCCGTTTGACTTTGCCTAACACCTTTTTTTAAACATTAACTTAAAACAAATTGCTTTAAAACAGTTTTTTAATAATATTGTTGTCTAATATTATGTAGCTGGAGTACCCAAACGTCCCAATCAGGATTAGGTTCCCAGTATGGTGGGTGCATTACATATACCCTAAAAAGACACGGATTCTGCCCTGAAGTATTTACAATCTAAGAAGTACTTTAAAGTGATGCACTGCTCTTGTAGAAGTATATGCATGCTTTACAGGCTGCATTATTTGAATGTGTAATCAGTATATGAAAGGAGATACAAAACTATATTAATGTAAATTTAAGGCGTTAAAACAACAAGTTGGGAAATCCTCAAGTTCTGGTTTCTACGACGACAATTACACTGCCACGTTGCCCATATACAGTATAGTTAAAGCATTACATGTATACCTGCCCTAGCAAAATTCTACTCGCCATGGGAGAGTAACTTTTGTGTGATGGGCATGTAGACTATTATCAGGTTTTCCATAATCATCATCATGATAAAAGAAAGAAGAACAATTTTGTGGTTAATTCACTGAACGGTGACTTCGTAGACCCTGATCTGCTACAGACTTCCTTCATGACCTTGGGCAAGTCACTTACCCTTGTTCCCCCATTTTACAGATGGGGATAATAGTACTTTGTATATCTTGTCTATTTGGACTGGAAGCGCTTCAGGGCAGAGCCTGTCACTATGTTGTACAGAACCTAGCACCGTGTGGCTCTGATATAGGTTCACACCTCTAGTCAGGGGTTCTCAAACTTCATTGCACTGCGACCCCCCCCTTCTGACAACAAAAATTATTACACGACCCCGGAAAGGGGGGACCAAAGCCCCAGGTGAGAGGGCCAGAGCCCAAGTCTGAGCCCTGCTGCCCAGGCAGGGGGCCAAAGCTGAAGTCCAAGGGCTTCAGCCCCAGTTGAGGGCCTATAACCTGAGACCTGCCACTCTTGGGCTTTGGCTTCAGCCCTAGGCGGAGGGGCTTGGGCTTTTGGCATCAGGCCCCAGCAAGTCTAATGCCAGCCCTGGCGACTCTATTAAAAAGGGGTTACGACATACTTTGGGGTCCCGACCCACAGTTTGAGAACCTCTGCTCTAGATGCTACTGTAGTGCAAATAATAATCAACAGCAAGGCACATAGAGTGTGTGTGTGTGAGAGAGATGTTCCGCAAGACTTGTTTATACCATAGGCATACGAGTGGCTCCAAAGGTAGTCCTAGGGTCTGTATTCTCTGGAGCACAGGAGTGCTAGCAGTGCAGTCTGCCACTGAGTGAACCTGTGTGTCCTCGTGCTTGCAGATTGAGTGCCACCCATACCTTACCCAGGAGAAGCTGATTAAGTATTGCCAATCCAAAGGGATCTCTGTGACCGCATACAGTCCCCTGGGATCTCCTGATAGGCCATGGTAAGAATGCTTGGCAGCCTCTCTTCTCGGAAGTATTTTAGAGTATGTATGTCTCTCTCAAATCATCGAAGAAAATTGAATGACCAGTGCCGTTACAATTGCTATGTATTTCTGATGCTATATTGCAAATCCTCCTGTGAAATATATCCTGTTTCCTGCAAGGGATGGTAGTCTACCATTAACTTACTGACTGTTCTTATCCTTTTTTTCATTTTATAGGGCCAAGCCAGAGGACCCTACTCTTCTAGAGGACCCTAAGATTAAAGAGATTGCCGCTAAACACAACAAAACCTCTGCTCAGGTACATTGGAATCACAGCACAGTGCACGTTGCTCCTTTATAATAAATTGCCTTGCACCAACATTGCACTCTTCCACAGATACTCTGCTGTCTTTACACAGTGACTCTTTAGAATGTCTTAGTTTAAATGGAACTCAGTTTCGAAGGAGCGGGATTGTCAGAACAAACCGTTCAGTCTGGGAACACGAAGGACCTGGCAAGAAACAGGAAGTGCCTGTCATTAGCACAGATTATTGCTGACCAGCCTTAGAGATGGGCCTTTGCATGTTCTCCAGAAAGTGCCATGTTGATCATATGAACTTAATGATGAAAGGGGCTGTGGAAAAATCAAATGTGCTTCAGCCAAATCACCCTATGAATCTTTGATCCGGCTAAATTATTTTTCATGGACGCCTCAGTGTTTCGCTGTTGACTAAAGCTAGCAGGTGTTTGTTTTCCAGAATTCAGTGTTTTTGTGCACAGCAAATACTAAGTACAAACATTGTCAAACTAAGCAGCCATGAGAAATTTTCCTCAACTGTTCACAAAAACATTGAATTCTGGAAAACAAACACTCTTACAAATGTGTGGTTGGTGTTTTGTTTTTTTCTCTGCTCATAAGAATGTTTGAGAGAATGACTCTTCAGACAGATCCTCACACTCACACGCAGTCAGCAGTTGTCAGGCACCAATCATAAAGTAGCTTGAAAAACAGGGTGAATTTTTTTTTCCCCCAAAAATGCTTCCTGAAAAATTCATCCCTTTTTTCTGCTGAAGACGTCAAAGCTGGGAGCCTTAGCTGTTCCTCGTTCAGTTCTGAAGACCAGAAGGGGCCTCTATGATCATCTGAACCCCTGTATAAGACAGGCCATGGGGGGTCACTGAAGGCGTCCTCTTTTCCAAAAACTTCTTGCCCAAGCAGGGAGCAGAAACAATGACATTGCATACAATTCATAGTTGACTTGAGCGGCTTGCAAACATACTACTGGATGCAATTTATTTGCACAAACCACCTGAGGAATATTTCTGAACAATGAATACATTTGCAGAAACTGGAATTGGTTTGTAACCCCAGGAAGAAAAAGTGCTACATTTCTAGAAAACTTATTTAGAAAAATACCCCTCCCCCCCCCCCCCCCCCAAAAAAAAAAAAAAAAAACAAAAACCTCCAAAAAGCCCTTGACCAGCTCTACTAGTGACTGGTAGCTTCAGTGTCATCAGAATTCCTGTTCTTTACTCTCAGGTTCTGATCCGGTTTCACATCCAGAGGAATGTGGCAGTCATTCCCAAGTCTGACAAACCACACCGTATTGAGGAGAACTTTAAGGTAAGGTTTCAAATAAGACTATTGCTACACCTATCCATTACATCTTCATATTTTCTCATTAACCCAAATTACATTTGATGGGAGCAAGAGAAGGGGCAGAGAGGTGGAAAGACCCTTCAATATTTCAGCATTCAGTACTCCATTTTTAGTTGTGTGTTCATGCTTTGTGTGAAAATTAAAGTGGACTTGCATTTTTGTTTAAATTTAAAACCAGGAGCGAAGTGAATTAAACTCTCACATCTTATTTGTCATACCACATTTCCAAGTCTCTTAATTTTAAGCTTTTAATTCTACTCCTACGCAGCTAGAGTTAAACTTAATACCTACTGCTTATATTGTGCTTTTCAGCAGTAGATCTCAAAATGCTTTGCAAGAGTGGTCAGACTCATTATCCATCTGCTTATAGATGGGGAAACTGAGGGTGGTGAAGTGACTTGCCCCAGGTCACTCAGCAGGCCAGTGGCAGAGCTGGGAATAGATCTGTGCTCTACCCACTGGGATGCATTACCTTTAAGTAATTTAATATGAGTAGACTTAAAAACATATGGACAAATGTGTGAAAAGATTAGGCCTATTTAGTTTAGAGAGGAGAGGACTTAAAAAGGGCTATTATGGCACTACAATGGTTGATATAATACAGATCAGTTGGCGTGAGCATCTAATACAAGAACATGCCAGGCATAACTTATACAATGCATAAATGAACAGTGGAATGCAGTGCCACAACACATCCTTGACACCAAAACCTTAGTAGGCTCAAGCATTCTAGCTGCCTAAAACATCATCAGTTGTACAGGACAGACTAAAAATGCATTAGCACTATAATCACTTATGTTTCGGAGTATAATGCTACTAATAATTGATGGGAGTTGAAAAGAAGTCTTCTAGGGGAAGGTTGTTCCCTAATTTTCCACCATTGGCTTCCTTGCACCTTCTTCTGAAGCATCTAGCACTGATCACTGTTGGGGGACTGCCCTCCTGAAACAGGTATGGCTATATCAATGTTTACATTTATTAAAAGGGAGGGGAAATCCCAGCAAATCTTAACAGGCGATGGGTCTGATCATGTAAACTCTGAGAGGAAAACTGCATAACTTTGCTAAGGGGCCACAGTCTGCCTACAAGCCTCTTCCTCACAGTGGAGAGAAGTTACTCGCCTGAGGACTGCCCTTGAAGTCAGTGGGACAGTACGTGAGTAGGTGCCACACAAGTCGTCATCCTTGGGCTAGACCTGCTCACCCAGCAGCCCACTGACCTTCAGTGGAAATACTCATGGGAGTAAAGAGGTACTCTGGCCTTAGAATCTAAGGTGTCTCTTTCCATTGCATGTTGCCGAAGTCATGGGACTTCCTTTTAGTTGTTCTGGGTTGAACTTCTGGAAGCCTGATGTCATATGAACAGTTACAGATGAAAGGATTGGGGGGCGGGGGGGGGGGGTGTCGTGTTCTAGTGCTAAGTATTCCACTCTACCTGAAGTGAGGGTAGCTGGTGTAATTATGCTTCAGTGGGATTTTTGGTCATCCAATATGGTACAATTCACCCCAGCTCTAAGTCATAGCTGCCTTATCTTCACTTTAGGTGCACTTAATTTCCAGCGGCTTACAGACCTAACTGAAAACACTTTGCTTTCAGGTGTTTGACTTTGAATTGACTAATGAGGAGATGGAAACCATCCTCAGCTTTAACAGGAATTGGAGGGTCGTTGACATGGTCAAGTAGGTTGCTTTTCTTCTGAATCTTACAGAATGCCAAAAATCCCACTCATTGCTTACTGTTGCTTTTAAAAGCAAGGCAGGGGAGACCCTTGAGGAAGGGAAAGCAGGCAGGACCCCAGATTTTAAATCATGGGCTTTGGGTAATTAGACAAACCTTAGACTCTGTCTACAATACAAAATTATGTCAATATAGCTTACATCAGCATACAGCCACTGCAGTGGCTATTAAACTGCTTGTGTGTGTGCATACTTGATTCTGTCAGCACTGTGCATCCTCCCTAGCAGCGCTTGTAGTGTCAGTGTGGGACATGGCTCTTGAAAGCCAGTAACAGGCAACAAAGGCAGTGCAGTGTCTACACTGACACGACATTGATCGTCCAAGTACACTGCTTGGGGAGGTGGTGTTAAATCATCAGAGAGAGGCGCTTAAATTTGGCGCCCACTGACATAAGTGAAGGCACTTCCACAGCTAGGTTGAGACAAGGCATCTTGCATTGACCTAACCCAGTAATGTAGACCAGGTCTTGGAATGACTGATGTCAAGAGGAAGATAATCCCCTACATAGTCATTTCTTTAGCAGGTATTATCCCCTCTGTTTTGTCCATATGTTCCAAATACCTACATTGAATGACTGCTCCAGCAAGCAATGTTCCTCTGACTAAGGTAGAAGTACTATGGAAGGAATGGCCGGGAGGTTCAGAAGGCTTTGAATGCCGACAGTAGGGACCTGCTTAGTGAACATCTACCTATGCACCATCATATCCACCTGTCCTCCTGAGAGAAGGACATGTGTAGTTACTTTGAATACTCAGTAACACCCACTTTTTTTTTTTTAGTGCTGTCAATCACAAAGAATATCCATTTAAAGAAGATTATTAAAGCTGGTGTTTCCTTGGCATCTCTGGCTATTAGTTGGAGCCTCTTCTGCTCTGATTTGTTCTTCTATACCAATTGTGTCCCTCAGCTATTGTCTGTCTGCTCTTCTTTTACCACCATATACAAGGGTTGGAGGAAGGAAGGAATATAAAAGCTAAACAAATATTTAACACATTTGGATGGGTTACCTTTTTATCAAAGGGTTGGAGGTACTGCTTTTTGCAAGACTACCCAAAAAAAGTTACCTTTCATTCCTCTCTTGTTTACTTGTATATTAAACTCCACTTCCCATCTAGTCACTTGAGGAGGAGTTCAAGGTAGGTTAGGACAAGTCAGTGTATTAAGGGATGCTGTGTTAACTATGTAACTCTTTATAGATAGATGTATGCCTGTTGTCTGATTGTTCCAGCTGGATAATAACTGTCCTGTGCCTACTGTATCTAAGACATTAAACAATTCTGAGTACAATTATTTGAATGAGTGTAGAGTTCACTTTACTAAATGGTGCACCAGTAGGCTAGTGCAGTGGTTCTCAACCTTCATTGCAGCGCAATACCCTTCTGAAAACAAAAATTACTTCACAACCCTAGGAGGAGGGAACCAAAGCCTAAGCCTACCCAAGCCCCACTGCTCTGGGCAGGGGCCCAAATCTGAAGCTCAAGGGCTGCAGCCCCAGGCAGGGGGCCTGTAACCTCAGTCCTCAGGCTTTGGCTTCAGGCAGGGGTAGTTCCATGCCCCAGCAAATCTAAGCCAGCTCTGGCAACCCCATTCAAAGGGGGTTGTGACCCACTTTGAGGTCCCAACACACTAGCTCAGCAGTGGAAGTGGCTCTATGGCAAACCTGATCCATGTATAACTAAGCATAAAGGGGGAGGAAGAAATCTATCTTTGTGACTGGAATTGTAGGAGCTTTGGGCTCAGTGGGGTGTATAGGGGAGAGTGTTGCGTAGTGCTGGATGTCTCAGATGCAAAGCTAGATTGTCATAATGCTCATTGATCACAGAAGTACTTTTTAGACAAGCCCTGGATCACTAAAATATAAACCTTTAGGTAAATGTGGATAAAGCATTTAAGTAGAATGTAGCCCACTAAACTTGCAATTTTTCAAACTACACCTCTACCCCACTATACCGCTGTCCTTGGGAGCCAAAATGTTTTACCACATAGGTGAAACCATGTTATATCAAACTTGCTTTGATCCATCGGAGTATGCAGCCTCACCCCCCACCCATCTCCTCGAGCACTGCTTTACCATGTTATATCGGGTCATGTTATATTAAGGTAGAGGTGTACTTAATGCATTAACTAGATCACGGGTGACCTAAAGCAAGTAGAATCCATAAAGTAGAAAATAGTTTGAGGACTAAGGGAAGAATGGCTGCAATGCTTAGTGTGGCAGTGGTAGAGAAACCAGACACCACCTGTTCTTACAGACACTTCACCAGATTGGGATTAAAAAAAAAAACCTGTGGAGATATTTGGGTGATGTTGAAGCAATAGTCATTTTAAGTTTACTGAGCCTATGGGCTTTAGCTAGCTATTCCACTAGAAGGTGCTAGCTGCTGTAAATAAACTTGCAAGAGCCATTGTAACCCACACACTACCTGGATGTGGTGGCCTGTCCCATCTAGTGGCATTGAGAGCACTTGGGGATTAATGAGTCTGCTCTACAGCCTTAGCTAACAGTCAATTGGCTTTTAGCTCCTATAGGAAAGGCTCATGGACTAAGCTCCTGAGGTTTGATCCTGCCCACTCCTGACTGGGGTCTGTTGGTGTTAAGTTATTTCTTCCAAGTGATAGTACACAAGTAAAATTATTAGAGCTTGTTTGTGCAACCTTAATTCTGCCTCTGCCACTCCCCATGTGGGCCATGAGGAAGAGGTCCTGGGGAAGAGGAGGTGATATAGCTAACTTAAGTACTTGACATTACAATCTAAAGGTAGTTGAGAAATGGCCTAGATTGTTTTTTTTTGTTACAGTTGCAGAGGAAAAATCCCCTTCCCCCACCCTATCCTCACCCAGTCAGGTTTTGAACCCTGCACTGTCAGCATGAATAAGTACAAAGCTATCCTGACTGGAGAATGTTGTGGGTCTAGGGCAAACATACATCCTGCTCCACCAGTGCTCCAGGCAGCCCAGTAAGGGGATGTGGGGGGGGTTGGCTAGAAGGCAGGGGAGTTTGGGGTGGTGGTCAGAGGGGAAGAGACTGGGGAGTCAAGAAGGGGGAGGGGTTGGATTGGGTGGCAGGGGAGAGGGGTCCCAGGGGGGCCATCAGGGAATGGGGGGTTGGATAGGGCAGGAGTCCTGGGGGGCTGTCAAGGGGGGATGGGGGTAGGGGCCAGGCCATGCCTGGCTGTTTGGGGAGGCACAGCCTCCCCTAAGTGGCCCTCCATACAATTTCCAAAACCCAATGCAGCCCTTGGGCCAAAAAGTTTGCCTGCCTCTGTTCTAGTGCCTTTCCAGCTATGGGTCACTTGTTACCTAGTATCCCATATTGCAAGAGACTGGCTGTGCTACTACAAGCTCTCCTTGCACTACCATAACCGTGATCAAAATCTGTCCCAAGCTCTCACTGCATGCCACACAAAGTTTTTCCTATACATGACATCAGCTTCCTATTCAGAGTAAGCAGCACCCCCAGTTAAAATACCAGCATCATTTTCATCTTGAAGGATTGGAGAGTGCTTTTCAGGCTGTCTGGGCTCACTTACCTCCTCCCCTACGTTAAGCCATTAATAGTCATCTCACATACACAAACTGCACCTTTAGCTTTTTTGGAGAAATGGAGGTACATGGCTTCCCCCCCGTAAGATTAATTACCCAATTAACCCCACCCATAGGTTAATTTACTCTGACTAGCACACTCCTCCTCCATAAGAGCATACACTTTTAGAATGACCATGAAGAAGGAACTATTACTTTTCAACTGAGATGTTCTGGTTACAGTGTTAGGGCATTTTTTTCAGTGACTCACAAGATCGAGTGCCTGCAATTTAATCTCCCTGGGGCTCTAAATTCCCCTAGAGTAGGGGACCTCAAATTCGCTATGAGAGCACCTTCAGGTCACAGAGGGAAAAAAATTCTGCAGCTTATTGCTTCTTCATCTTCTGTATCAAGGGCCCTATGGGGCTTCAGAAGGATCGTCTACAGACATGATCCCAATTTTTGAAGCAGGAACAACTCCAGTTTCATATACTGAATGCTTTTCAAAGCAAGATAGCAAGGGACTGCACAACTAAATCAATACCTATTGTAGCTGTGTTCTACTCCACTTCTTTATCATAAGTTTTCCATTTCAGGTATTTTTGCTAAGAGATTCATTCAACAATATCCAAACAAACCACTGAACTTTGACAATCTTCTCAGCCTGTGATGTGAGTCTACTATATATGTACACATCTGATAGATTTGTGAGCTTCACCTTGCTGCATTTTTGCAATGCATTAGCATTATGTCAAAACATCACTGTCCCATTTATAAATGATGCATTCTAAATCATTACACAAACAGGGACTGTTGATGGAAATATTCCATTTATTATTGGTGCAGTTTGAGTATATCGTTTGAACAAGTCATTTTTATTGCAGCTATCAAATGTATTTGAAAGATTCAGAGAAAAGTGTTTACAAAAACCCAAGACAAAAAACATGACAATTCAGAAACAATGCCAGCCATTGTTTGCACAGTTTCACCCCCTACAGGTAGCCAAGTGCATCTCAATATGTAAACAAGATGTTTCAGCTAAGCAGAGGAGATCATCTTTGGATTGAAGTATGATGATCTCCCCTCTAATAAAAAAAAAAGTCAGCTGCTACAAAAAACATGCTGCAAATAAAAGTAGTGATGGAGGAGTTCTCTGTAGTTCCAATGCAGAAAGCTGTTAAGCATTTTAGGGCTACTTCAGTTAACTAGTTTATTCCACCCATATACTGTAGGATGTAAATGCTAAACCTTATGGCATGTAAATTCAAACCAAGCTGACTTATAGCATTGTGTTTACTATATACAAATCAAACACCACATCTGTAAATAAGAGCTTTGGGAAATAGTTAAACACCATAATTAGAGGCTTACTTCACTTTGAATAGTTAGGTGGTCTTAATATACGGCACTGATGAATGGCAAGATTTAGTGTACAGTCATTTCAGCTCCAACTGTGTTAAATTTTTTAATGATGGTAGTTTTACATAAATTAAACTAGGATGTTTTATACAAGTGACCTACTTTTGATCCTCTATACCCTTATTTTCCCCTCTTTAAAACTATAGTTTTCTTTTTAATTAATTACCCATTACTGGGCATCTTACATTTTTTTAAAAATTAATACTCATCTTGCCATACCTCTAATGGCAAAATTATGAAATCTTACTATAGAAAAGTGTGTGACTTTTAAAAGCTGTGATACTGGCTAAGTATGTGCCTTCATTACTAAATATAATACTCTAGCATGTATTAAAGCAGTCTACCATTAGTAGTGCCTTAAAGCTAAACTTTGTAAAGCTATGTGTATATATTGCAATCAATTACTAATCACTAACAAAAATAGAGTATCAGTACCGCTGTCAGCTAACGATCATCCAAATTAAAGGTATTAACTTAAACTAGAATGAAAAAAAATTGATACTTAAAAGTATAAAACAATAAATTTAAACAAGTTATTGATGCAGTATTTATGACATGGGCAACTTACAGAAAATATTACATTGTCAACTAAAGATTTTTTCCATGCCTTAGTCTAAAGTGCAGAAAAAGACTTCTGTATTCCAAAAGTAACCACTGTTTTTATGGGTTTACTGCACACTTTTCTTAAGTAATTCAACTTTGCATGCATTTCGGGGTTGACCTCTTATGCCAGTTGAAATCACTGTTCAGACACATAGTCATGACTATCAGTAGGAGAGTATTTCACAGCATGGGTTTCTTTAGGAATAAAGGCTCTTGTGCAAAGGCAGTACTATTATGATGAATATCTAGACTGATTATTAAATACAGTGCTAATATACATGGTTTTAATTGGGATAATGCAAAAAAAAGACGTTTTGGTAAATAAACATAAATATAAAAAGGACATTTTAGCACTTTCAAAATGAGTTGATCCAGCATCTTTAGTAGCCTCCTAGGGTTCTTTCTCAAATTGTCTCAAACCTGCTGAAAGAGAGAATGATTAAAGATTGCTTGAAATCAGATGCATCTCTAGCAATAGAGAGGGGGCTGTTCTGAATCAACTTGCCTCAAATCCCTTCACCTCAGAGCACCTACTACTAGGCTGTGTGGCCAGCTAGAGCACACAGAGGTGCTCCATGGCCCCAAGGGTGGATGGGTGGGATCTCATACAGAGACACTTGCTCGCCTCTGGAGCAGGTGCAGGGAGCATAGTGACCCTTCCAAGGAGAATTATACATTATGTTCTTCATACAGCATTTCCTGAATCATTTGTCTGCAGCTCCTGTTCCTAGACAGATTGCCTCAGCACTTCTGTTCAACGACTGTGTTCCAATCCCCACCAGGACCAAGGAAAGGATTCTACGAGTGATGAAAGCCTGGCTTACTAAATCAGAGGATGGGGAGACTGGCACTCAGGAGTTCCATCCCTGTTCTTTACATTGACCGTCTCTCCACACACGGCTTTGGGTAAACCATTTAGGTTGGTATTGCCCAGTGCTGGCCTAGCTCTGCTACCAGGGAAGTCAATGGTAAAAGTGCCAGTGATTTCCATGGGAGTAGAGAGAGGCCAACACTAAGCAATTGTGAAAAGCCCCATCTTAATTTCACTGTAAAATAAGAATAAGACCCACGTAATAGGAGTGATATGAAGGTTAGTGTGTATGTAATGCATTTCATCTGCCAGAGCTTTGCAAACATTGCAGGTGTTACTCTAAGACGGATTTCTAATACTGGACTGATGAGAGAAGCCCACAGAAAGGACACTATTTCCCCCCATTTAAGTCTGTTTTCACAGACCGATTGTTTTGTTCCCAATACGGATCACAGATTTAAGGGACTCCTATTAAATAATTAAAATTGATCAGAAGCTCATTCAATAGAGTACTTCTTCCCCCACTCCTCTTCCACACAGGCTCATTTCCTCCACCTGGTTTTCCTTGGAGAGCTTTGGAATACAAGTATCACCTGTACAGAAGAGCTAGCAGAGGTTTTGCTAATTCCCTTCATCACAGCCACAGCATAGCTCTCAGACAAGTTATTTCAAATTTTGATTCAAATAGGGTCAAAATGGAAATACCAAACATAGTTTATGCTGTGAGAAGGTACCTAGGCACTGATGCAGCAAGAGATGGCCTGAGGCTGAGAGCATTTGAACTCCACTCCAATTCAAGTCTGGGGCATGGAGGGCACTCAGCAACCCGTGAGATCAACATTTAAGAGTCAACGAGTGACTGCATGTTGATTTGTCATGAGACTTCACCCGTGGCTGATGGTACTGTTCAGAGTCATCCTATGGATTTGTTTTCATCAGGCCTCAGGGTTTCCATTCCCAGTGGAATAATATTGCAACACTAGCCTCACTCAGCATTTTGGGGTTTTTTTTTTTTTTAAAGTTTTGATTAAAACCATTTGTAGATTTTGAAAGGACTATTCCCAGATGTTTGACACCTGGGAGTGTTAGTAAAATGACAGTCTTATCCTTTGGGCCTCAAACAGTTCAAGTGGATCTCTGCAGCTACAGAAAACACACTAGATGTATTATTCACACAATGCTTTGCAAATAGGGCTAGAGAACAGCCATCCCAAAAGGAAGATTTGTGCTCATTACCCAAAAATATTTGTCAAATTATGATCTGGGGCAATTAATTCTTCCTTTCCCTTTCAAAAAAGTTATTTCTTGTGTGCCACCATTAGTGGCATAATTTTAAAAGCTGGGTACATCTGTATGAAATGTGCAAATGCTTCCATTTAATGTACAGTACAAATTACTCACAACACTTACCATTAGTCTCTGACTTTTTCCCCATAGCTGTTACCTGCAGTGCAAAAAAAAAAATCCATAATAAATTGATCAGTAAAGAAAGGTGTATGTAGGAAAACCACATTAGAGTGGAAAGAAATTCATCTCTGTGGAAAGGGCCAACACAAGGTCTATGCACCACATACTTAGTTCCTATTTTGAACTGTGTGGTACATAGGCCTTTTTCAGCCCACTGAACATTAATGGATGAATTTTCTATGATACTATAGACAAAAGGGGGAGACTTTCAAAAGGCACAAAGGGCAATTAGATGCCCAACTTTGACTGAATGCTAATCAGAGTTAGACACTTTGCCTTCTGAAAGTCTCACTCAGTGTCTTTGTTCTCTCTACAATGGATAGAAGTAGTATTACCTTAGAAGGAGAGGTTGCCTTTTCATTGGACTGCTTCTCCCAGAGATTACGTTTATTGGATACATCTCCTGGTCTTAAATCCTATTTTTTGAGGAGTCAAAGAATAGAAAAAATAAAAGCCTAGTTCAGATTTGTTTTATTTAAGTGGAGTAAAGGCTGTATTGTAACTTCCCACAGAAATACCCACACATTATGCCTACCCCATTCATAGTGTGTTTTCACAGATGTACAATAACCGAAAGCAGAACTTGACTTGCAGTATCTTTACTCATAAGTTACTTATATGCTTTTTACTTCTGTGTTAAAATACTATACAAGGTAGAAGAAAGTGGAAAGTGGTAAAAAGCAAATATGTATTTTTCCACTTCCAAACCAGAGGACTGGTTACCCAGCAATTATAAGCTAGTAGTTGATCTCCTGTGACACCTTAAAAAAAAAAATAAAAGAGGTCACTGCTCAGCCCCAATATGTGTATTTTTTTTTCTTTTTACACAGCAAGTACAGGGGAAATACTTGATGAAAAATGCTGTGTGCTCGAGTTAACAAGATACATGACACTTTACATGATCATCCAATATATGTATCCCCGTAATACAAAATTCTACCTAAGTCAATTTATGATTCTGCTAAGATGGATCTTATTGTAATATATTCATACAAAAGGACAGAGTAAAGGTTGGTATGTGAAATTTTTTTCCTTGGAAAATTTCAATTTTGGTGAAAAGTTTCAGTTTTCTGTTGGGGGGAAATATTAAGTCTCAGGTAGGTTTGAGCTGAATTGAAATATTGCAATTGATTACACAGAATCAAAACATTTTACCATTTAGAAGAAGCTCAACATTACAATAAATCTGCCCAAGATGCCTCAGTACTTCATGGGAGTTGTAATTTGGACATTTCATGCCCCCCTACTCTCCCATGGTATGAGCTCCTTGGCTGGCCCACATCTCCCAAGTTGCAGTGCATCATGGAACATGTGTTCTAGCAAAAGTATAGATAATTTTTTTAGACAAATGAGGTTTTTTTTAAAATGTAAACAAACTATGTAGTCTCACCCAGTAATAGAGAGGACACTGTGCACAAACAGAAGAACAGCTCCTCCTTTGCATTCTCAAGTAAATATTTTGCGATCCAACACTTAACCATAAACCATTCTTTATGTCCATTTGAATTCTAACTACAACCTCTAAGTCCATAGCATGGAGTTGAAGTGCCAGGAGAACAGGCAGTGAGAGAGACACCCACCGGGGAAAAATAAACCTTCAGCACCTCGTGAAAAGTGTAAGTTCTACATTGTTCCCAGCATCCTTCTTGCCATCCCCAGTGCAGACATGCTTGCTGTGCACAAGGATCTCTGCAATAGGAAGGAAGAGCTCCCAGGTACTAAACAGCAGCAAACAGTTTATAGTCTGACTTCTCTGGGGTGTGGTTTGCACAGTGTTGGATGCATTAAAACTTGCACCCAAGCAAGAACAACATAGCAAGTGGCTATGATCACAGCTGAGCATATTTCAATCTCCAAAAGACCAGCGCAAAAATACTGATGGCACATGTCTCCACATGCCTAGTCTTCTCAACTTCATTTTGAAGGAATTTAAGGCGATGAAATAAAGACAGTCAGATCCTGGTGTGCAAGAGGGAGAGAAAAAGATGGTTTGGGAATTGAGACTGTCTCGATTTCCCCTTGGCTTATTCTAATAGCATTAAGGGATTTGGGTTTACATTCATATCATACCTTAAAGGAATTTTGAAATGATTTACCTGACCAGTTTACCAAAGAGAGCCCCCCAATCCAAAAAGGATAGAAGGAAGGAAGGCATCTAGAGAAGTCCACGCAAACAGAGATATTGAAAGGAAAGAGAGCAATCCGCTGAGAGAGAGAGAGAGAGAGATGTGGTTGAGGAAAGGAGTGGTTAGTTCTGCATTGTTTATTAATGCCCAGCTTAGAGAAAAGAAACCAACCCCAAAAAACAAGAACCAGATTCTATGCCAATTTACCATGGTCACCATTAAATAGCTACCACCATTTATTTTCTATTCAGACACTGCTAAACTCAGTTACCATGTAACCATTAGCAAATACTGAGTTTTTAAGGGCAACCACTCAACTCCAAGCAGCAATACTGAAGGCAACAGGGGTGTAAATCAGAAGCACATGCTATGCTAGCCGTGATGTGGAAAGCAATTGGACTTGTACTGAACATACTACACGATGTGCACAACAGACTCTTTTTATAAAGTACCAAAATAAGAGGAATCATTGAATATGATCCAATGGAGGCCTTAGCCCTGCCATGCCTTACAATACGTGTCATTATCTCCTAATGCAGGAACTGGAATTGTCTATTTCTGTTCTTTCCTCCCCGAAACCCCTCTTATCTTGTTTCCCCTGCCTCACTTGGCTGTGGCTGAAGGACTTGTTTTTTCTTCTTCCTTCATTTGTAGTTTGCTGCCCTTGTTCCCAACTGAGTAGAAATTTCTGTGAAGCTTAGAGTGAAGGCAGCCATCAGTGGTCTGGACCAGGTGCTTCTTACAGAAGAGGTGAGCAATAAAGACACTTGGGATAGCGGTCTGTAGCTATGTAGTAGCGGCTCCTGGAGTTGCTACATTAGGATTACTGTGGCAACAAGAAGGAGACACTTGCAGCTTTCATTGATTTGGGGGTGGGGGAGAGCAAGGGGGCAGATCCAGGGACATGAAAGCTTTCTACAGCTCTGCTGCTCCTCTCCTCTAGATTAGCCGAAAGCTATATGGTCTGGCAGCATATAGTCAAACACCACAGGTGCAGCTTAAATATAACAGCCTGATGTGCTACTTGTATATTTACCACTGAGTCTCATTTACACCAAGGCACCTTTAGGACACTGACAGTTTGAGCATTTCAATAGTTTGCCAGGTCCTCTTGGAGGCAAACCATCAAATATTTCATCAACAGGTCATGACTGTTTGTTTACAGATTCATGGTGCAACACCTGAAGCTCCAAGTTAACATTCTCCTCTGTAACATAACCCCTCACAATTTTTCTAGCGCATCCATCCATGTAGTTTCCAAGGATGCACCAGCTTGATGGTGAGAGCTGTTCTGATAACAATGTCATCCATAAATTCTCAACTTTAGTGCTTCTATCAGGTCAAGCCTCTGAGGAAAGAGAATGCACCACCATCCCTTCTAAGGAGCCATCTACTTCCTGGCCTACCATATTTACTTCCTATCTCTCTCCCACTGACATAAATGCAAACTCATCATTCAGAAGCCGGTTATTGCAGTTTTACTTACAGAAGGTTTCGGAGCAGGTGATTTGTTGGTGTCTGGGGTCTTAGTTAACCATTCGTTGATACGACTGGACACCCCAACCTTCAGTCCAGCTGTTTCCTGCAAAGCAGTCATTTTCAAATCAGCTTTTTTAGAGTACTTATGCCTAAGGGCTCTGATTTGGGGCTTTAAAAAAAAGCAAAACCCATGGTTAATAAGAATTTCCCTTAGAGACTATGTCTGGTTGAGATACAGCCTTCAGCTGGCAAACAGAGTAATCATGTGACTGACCCCCTGGATAGCATTCATAAAGCTTTCATCGATCCCTGAGCATCCAGTGCTACTTCTGCCCCCACTCCAAATTCTAAAAAATAAGGTCTGTAGCCTAAACAGAAGAATGACTAGGAAATTATTTCATCCAGTTTTTTAAAAAAAACCTGGAATTTTGAAATACAATGCAATAAAAGTCACGCCTAAATCACCCATAGTTAATAGAATTTCTTAAAAGATATGGTCAAAAGTTTTCAAACGTGGATGCATATAGTTAAGTGCTTAAATTCATATTTAGTCTCACACACAGCCTGATTTTCAGAAGTGCTTTCGACTCGCATTGACTTGTAAGAAGGAAATGTTGGCCTATGAACTTATAGACAAGATATGAACCTTAAATATTCCAGTGATGCTTTTAAAAAAAGCTGAGTAACTTTACTAGTAGAATTTGACTTAATAAAAACATCACAACTCCGAACTTTCTTGTACGTGGCTTAAGCCCCCCAGTTACAGCTGTGTAAGATGTCAGAAGTATGATGCGTCAGTGAGTCTCTCTTAACTAACCCTATTATCCCAATAAGTTTCCCTCTTAGTCCTACTGTAATAGTCTTACTGTTATTCTGTAGGCCAGTGGTTTCCAACCTTTATAAGCACCAGATCACTTTTTGAATTTAAGTGCAACCCAGGAGCTACTTCAAAGAAAATGTAGAAACAGTAATTACACAAACCCAAACACCCTTGCCCCACCCCTTCCCCAAGACCCTGCCTCACTCACTCTATCCCCCCTCTCTCCGTCGCTTGCTCTCCCCCACACTCCCACACTTTCACTGGGCTGGGACAGGGGGTTGGGGTGCGGGAGGGGACTCAGGATAGGGGCTCTGGGAGGGAGTTTGGGTGCAGGAGGGGGCTTAGGGCTGGGGCAGGTGATTGAGGTGCATGAGGGGTGTGCAGTGCTGGCTCCAGGAGGGGGCTCAGGGCTCGGGCAGCAGGTTGAGGTGCAGGGTGCGGACTCTGGGAGGGACTAGGGCTTGGGGTTCAGGCTCTGGGACCAGGGTGCAGGAGGGGTTTGGCTCCAGCCAGGCGCCGCTTACCTCAGGCAGCTCCCGGGTGGGAGAACAGTGGGGCTAAGGCAGGCTCCCTGCCTGCCCTATCCCCGTGCTGCTCCCAGAAGTGGCCAGGATATCTGGCAGCAGCTCCTGGAGGGGGGAGAAGGGGCAGGTGGCTCTGTGCCCTGCCCTTGCTTGCAGGCACTGCTACCACAGCTCCCATTCCTTGCAGTCCCAGCCAATGGGAGCCACTGCCAGACATGCCAGCCACTTCCAGGAGCAGCGTGGGGACAGGGCAGAAGGTCGATATCCTGGTTTGGCTGCAGGAGGGTTGGCAACCCTATCATGATCAACTGGTCGATCATGGCACCTCTGACAGTGGATCTCAGTCTCAGTGACTGACTGAGATCCACGATCAGAGGCTCCATGATAGACCAGTCGATCACGATTTACTGGTTGGTGACCACTGCTGTAGGCTATATGGGTAGCAGGGTCTTTGAGGATCCAGTTCAAGATGCTGAGCACCATCTGTCTTTGACTTCAACAAGACGCTCACAGGAGTAAGGTTTACTCATGTAAGTAATGATATAAGGAAAGATCCTTGGTGTACTTCTATATAAACCAGCAAAATAGGAATATGTACCTTATTTGGTGTCCCTGGCCCAGAGGGTGATGAGAAAACGTTCCCTTTCTCCCACATGCTTTTGATGTTACGGACACCCTCAGCTGGGACTGGAAGGTCAGAGGGTGCTGGCTTAGCAGGTTTTGCAGTCTTTGTGCCCTGCAATAGACAGATGCTAGTTAGTGCTCAGAACTAAGATCCTGGTGCTGAATGTGTTTTAGAGTTCTGGGGCATCAGTGGCGAATACTGGATACACGTATTTTTAAAACTGAATTAATTTGCATAATCCATCAATGGAACTTCAAGATAGACTCTTAGCAAAGAGCCTCACTTGTTTGAAGTGCAGTTGTGCAAGTCAGTGCACTCCTCATGATCTGGTGTATCAATCATGCAGAATTTGCACATATGGATTTACAAGGTTTGTGGCAAGCTGTGGCCAATGGTGTAGAGGTTTATAGAGTAGTGCTTACAGCTTATAACCCTTTGAAACCATTTGTCCCCTTCCTTCCGCAGATTTGCCTCTGGCCGCAGCACAAATAAACGAGAAGGCAGCTGTAAAGGACTGATACACTGTCCAGTGTGTCCAACCTGCTCTGTCTTGTACTGGCAGGTTAACCCTATAACTGAGGTTTATCACAAAGGCAGAAATGCTCGACTGTTGGGCAAGGTGTGACTTCTGCAGGGTTACCAAAATGGAAGTCAAGATTCCCTCTTTGTTGGTAACATTCGCAAGTATGGTAGAATAGGGGTGTGGGGGAGTGGAGGGTTTTGACAGGTAGAGGCTGA
Organism: Mauremys reevesii; assembly: GCF_016161935.1. Lineage (NCBI taxonomy): Eukaryota > Metazoa > Chordata > Testudines > Geoemydidae > Mauremys > Mauremys reevesii. Next base: position 247,985,740 of record NC_052623.1, read on the forward strand.
AGTAGTTGCCTTGTGTCTCTAACTGTAAGGGAAGTCCAACACCAGAAGTTAAGGGATAGACTATGGCAGGAAAGCACAAGTAACATTGGTGGAAAGCTGTGCAGTACTTCCTTTCCCTTGTGGAGCAATGGCCAAGCTTTATGTCCAAGCTAGGCACTATGGACCAGACTCTCAGATGGTCTAGATCAACATAGCTCTATTGAAGTCAGTGGAGCAACACCATGTACACTAGTTGACAAGCCAATCCAGTGTGTCAGGGTGCAGCAGTGGCTGTGATCCCATTGAAATGGCACAGCCTGATCTCCCTGCTGCATGGGATGAGCTCCACTAGCTGCTACAGATGGATGGGGCCACAGCCCCACCCTCACCCATTCACACTTTGAGGAGTCGAACCAAAGTCTGCATGCTCGGAGAGCGTGTCTTACATAAGGACAAAAGGGTCACAGTGGATTTGTAAAACAGATATGTACTGATTCTTTAAAACTAACAGCAGCCAAGTGGACAAGGGAAATAAGGACTGGGTATATAGTTCTAGGTGGAAACTCAGGAGGGAGAGTAAGTTAGGAACTACTGTTTTGTTTATCCTCATTAAGCTCAGTGCTAGAAGCAAGACTGATTTAACATTATCACGTGACAAGGCTCACTACATCCTATGTAGTGCTGCCCACCATCCGACCTAATGAATAAGACGTGCTACAAGCAATGAAGAGGGAAGCACAGTCTTATGGTTAGACTACACAGCTGGAAGTTCAGAGATGTGGGTTCTGTTCCTGACTCTACCGGAGAGCTGCTATGACACCTTGGACAAGTCATTCCTCTCTGCCTCATCTAACAGATGGGTTGTTGAGGAAAACAGGTAGGTACCCAACACACAGGGGTGCTGAGGCTCAATTCATTAAAGGTTAGTAGCACCGTTTGAGACTCATCTGAAAAGTACTACAAGTTAACAGCCACTAACCTTAGAGAGAGAAGACAGCATATTTAGTGGCAACAGAGGTCACAATTCTGAGATTTGAGTCAGATAAACCTATGAATGTTTATTCAAATCTTGTATGAACCACTTTGTTCTGAAGCAGCTCTGTGATGAAGCTCCCTGCTTTTCTTGGATACTACAACCTGGACTGATTAAGGCCTGCCACCCAACCACCATCACCAATTGGGTTCATATAAATTTGGTAATAACTTACCTCAATTGCACTAGTGTATTGCTCAAGTCTGCTGTCAATCTTGGAGACAATTGCTGCAGAGTGAGTGGGTTTAGCACCACTGTTTGAAGGGGAGAAAACAGAAGTGATTACTACAATCCAAACACTTTGCTACTTTGATTTAGTCTATTACACAGTTTATTGCTTTACCTCTTCTGAGCGGATTTGTTCAAAAACTCTGCTCGTTCTTCTATCTAGAAATAGAAAGATAGAAGTGGTGTAACTATTTATCTGCAAAGCCTGCAGCCCAATACAAGTTTAAAGGCCTGTAGTGACACGCAGCTCCAAACAGAAGACAATCAGCTTCAAATTCAAATCACTGCAGCAACACAGAATTTTACCATTTAGAACCCTGTTATGAAACAAACTTGCAGGTGTGGGGGAATTATGCAGGATAATACATTTACCTCCTTCATGTCCTTCAGTGCTTCCCAAGATGATACATTTACAAGAGTAAGTCCCCAATGCAGCAGGAGTGAAGGGAAGGGAGGATGTACAGGTCACTAAGGGGGTTGGGAGATTAGAGTCATATTATATGCCAGATTCACCCACTCCTCAAAAAGCAGCAGGGAAAGAGGCAAATTAAACACATTTTCAAGAGTAGGCCAGGTTTGGAGCTGAGCAGTGTAACTCTATCCCATTCATTTTAATGAGGACAAGTACATTGATTTTTTAACTCAAATTATCGATCAAAGCATACTTTGCTTCTGACAGCACGGTCACCACTGAGTCAACATTTACCAACTGCAATGTTGTCTTTCATACTACAGTTCTTTTCTATTCTCTGTACAGGGAAATAGTGTAGTATCGCTTCTCGGCTCCTCAGTGCTAAGATCAAGTGTAAGTTAAAGGCTATGATCAAGGGTCTTGGTGTGTTTGGTCTTTTGGCCCTGAGATGAAAGCCTTGTCTGTGTCTCTTAGACCGTGAAGTACAAACATTATCTCTAATACAGGTGAACCATGGAGGTCTCAGGGGAAACATCCTAAACTCCAAATAATTTCAGGTCAGAGGGATTGCACCTCTACACAAAGATTAATGAAGTCACACAAGACAAGGTCTGCTCTGAAGTCTGGGCTGGAGGTGGTCTGGCAGAGATGATGTAGTTAATGGAGTCAGCTCCAACAATTTCACCTCTTACTTCTCCCTCTCAGTACTCAACTGGACCCTGCCCTACCCTGTAGTCAGCTCTGCAGCTCCATACAGGAGCAACTGCATAAACAGAAGATATAGCTGACCCTCAGTTATCCCAGAATTTGGGTTACTGGTAAATCCACAATATTACTATGTACTATTTCCAAGTCATTAGTAGCGACTACTGCAGCGCTTGCATCTTCAAAGTAGAAGAAATGACAACTAAAGACCGTTTACTTAAATGGTTCTAGGTTCTCCCCTGCATCCTCCATCCTCATAGCAGTATAAAAATCTCTAACCCCATAGCATGCCTTAAGTTCAAACAGTTGGAAATTCCACAAATTCCCAGTAATTGATCTCAAAAGATGGACGAGTATTGCTTGCCCATGTCTCAGATCCAAATAAATTCCTGAAGAGAGAGATCTGCTTTATTCTGCCACTAGACATACTGTATGGATGATTCTTTATCCAGCCACACAGTGGCAGCAACACATCAGCCAGGAGAAGACTGTCCATGTTCCTTGGATTTTTCCTCTGCTGTCTTTGGAAAGGAGTTTTGACCCCAAAGTAAGGCAATTGACAAGGCCATGGAAAGAATGTGGTTAAAATGGAATAGATAGATCTGTGATATTAAACATATTGGTTCTTTCCAACCATTATACAGTGCATAAAGAAAAAGATTAAAGTGTTGCCCATCAGCAATGAATCCCATTTTGGAATCATTTTTGGTTATGGGAAACTGCTGAAAGGATAAATGTTTATAAATACTAAGGTCATGTGGGCTTAGTTTTTAGTTCCTATAAAGGAAATATGGTCTGAACAGATCTTGAACATGGTTCTATTCTATTATTGAAAGAGGTCTGTATTTTCTCATTGCATTCAGCTCTAGATAAGTGTGCTCTGAATAGCACTTCTAAAGGACATTGTTATATACACCCACACACTATGCAGACTGAGGCCTCTATTTTCTCATAAGCTCTGCACAACAGCCCCCTCCCTCAGCAACATCAGTGGGTCCCCTGCATGCAGGCAAGGGGATGGTCCATGCAGAACAGCTTGCAGGAGCAGGGTCCAAAGCAGCTAGCTAATGTGTGGTTTATAGACTCTTTAGCTTAGAAACCTGATGACATTGAGTCCCTAGCTGAGATACTCCTCAGGAAAGGGACCAATTTTAATGGTGTTTTCCCAGCTAGACTGGCTGTTTTCTAGAGTTTCCCTGTACTCACTAAGGGGAGAAAGTGGATTCTATCCACCGCAGCCCTGAACACCTCTTCAAGCAGTTACCTAGTTCTCCAATCTTGGTATGTCCTGCTTCCCAGCTGCAACTGTGCCCCATCTTGGCCAGCCTGAGTGAAGAATTTGGCGGAGAGGGGTGAAACAATCATTGAATGGAGGAGTAGCAAAGAGGTGGGAAGTGACTGTACACTCAGTACATGTGAGGGCTCTGTCTGCACTTGATAGGATACCAGGGAGTGCAGCTCAAGAGAGGGAGGCAAGCAAGACTCCTGCAGAGGGCAAGGGGGACAGGAGCAGAGTTAGTAGGGATCCCTCGGGACAGACAAGGCCTTTTCAGCCTGAAGAATAAAATGGTTGTTAATGAGGTTTCCTCACTCCTGCATGAGAATCTGCCTTGGAACTCTGCTCAGCAAGAGTCCACAGTTTTTATTATTGTTACATGCAGAAAAAAAAACAACGCACCTTTCAATGTACTTAGACCAAACTGAACATAGCAACATGCAGAGGACTAGGCTACTCAACCCATTGCACACACTAAGCAAGCTACATGCATACGAGGAGGAATATTAGGCACGTACACTAAACAAAATTACAAAATAGATCTGTAAAATAAATAGGAAAAAGCAAGATTGTTAACTGAATGGCAGAAACTCTCCTAACATTTCCTGTATCTGAGACCAAACACTAAACAAAAGCCTGTATGGGATTTTTAAATGGCTTTGACCCTGGTTTTGTTAAGAGGAACACCACCCAGAACATATCACAAAAGCAAGCAGGGGCTTCAAGAAATCAAAGATGCTAATCTCCAGCTAAACTACCAGATGGGGAAGAACCCAGCCTTGTGTCTCAAATTTAAGATTAATCTCCATGTCAGTATTAGGGGCCTACAGCCTTAGTAATGGACCAACAATATAGCAACTGGGGACCTGATCTGATACTTTTGCACCCACTTAACTTGACTGATGTGAGGCACCATGGGACTACTCATATAATTAAAGTAGCGTTTTGCAGGATCAGGACCTTAGTTAATGAGAGCTGCGCAGGCAGATAAAGGGCAATACGTGATTCAAGTGAGCTGGATGAGGATTTTTCTAGGGTGTGACCATGCTTATGCATTTCCTTTCCTTGAAGCTGTCCTGTATGAGCAGGCTTGGAGGCTATGAGGTTTTTCTATCACAGTTGTGCAAAGAAGTTGCTGAATGTATTAAATGAGGCTAGAGATGCAACCTAAGGCCTATGAAACAAATTCTGCAGTCACTGCCATCCATTCAACTCCAGGACATGAACAGGATGGTATGAGGTATAGGTTAATGCTGGATTTGACCCCATACATTTAATATAACATTTAGGAACAAATCAACTAAATATTCCCAAGAATGGGTTGTCCGTTTTATGTGCATTTAATTATCTTAATAACCATTTAGTAGACTCTTAAACTGTGTAATAAATGTTGTCATATCACCTGAGGTGGCTTGATAATAGAAATGTTACTTTAAAAAAGTGTAACAGGTTTTTTTTTTTTGGGGGGGGGGGGGGGGGTCAGAAAAATTGTGTCCCATATAGCATTAGCTAATGTACAGTACCCAGCTGCAGGAATCTAGCCACTCAGTTCCACTTTTAGTTCTGGCTCTCTGGAGAAAAGAGCCTGCCCTTAGACTTTTTGAGCACTAGCATACACCATGGCCCCAGTAGGCACCCATCTTGCTTTCTACTGAAGTCACCTGTGCATCCTCAGGGTAACTCAGGTGACTTACTTGAGTGATGAGTTTAAGCCATAGGCTCTCCCTCTCATATTAAGAGGGAAATAATTGTGGGGGGGGGGGGAGACTAAGCTTAGAGGAGAGGTTCTTTAAAAATATTTTTCTTTAAACTTGAATCTTACAATACCAATAAATCTATGGGCAGGCTATCTCATCGAAGTCAGGAGCTGTGTGGGATCTAACTCCTCCCAGTCAGTGCTCTGTTGCTTAGATATTGCCTAAATAAGCAATAGTGTGGTAAGCAAAGATATGTCTTTAAAAAAAAAAAATCAGGTCCTGCAAGGTCACACATCCTGGCTCTGCAGTCAAAGTGGCTTTTCAGAGAAAGCTGGCTGCCACAGAATCCTCTTATCCCCCACATGAGATCTTCAGCTAGGAGCTGGAGAACTTCCAAGACTCCACAGTTCTGTCATTGCTCCCACCCACACCCAGGCTGCGAGCTGGAGTTCCTCTCATTTCAGCTCCAAACTGGTTTTGTTTTCCTGCCCAACTGAAGATTCAGACTGCGGGGGTGGGGTTCACTGCCCGGAGGAGACTTTGTTTTCCAAGTCTTTTGGCCTTCTTCATTTGCTTTAGGAAGGGAAAGGACAGTTCTACAGCTCTTCCCAATATCCCTCCGGAATGGGCTTGAAGGGAAGAAAAACAAAGCAGCATCATGCAGGACAGTTCACCTCTCTGCTGCAGCCCATTTGTGCCAGCTAAACTGTGAAGGACCCCAGCTGCAGAGCTTGTTTTGTGCACCCTGTGCCCTCAAAGGAAGCCCCAAGGGGAAGAGGAAGATGGCCCACCAGGGCCTGAAGTAGTCACAGCAACCCCTAACAGAAGGAAAAGCAAGCAGCCTCTCCACTGTCTCTGAGCCCAGGAGGATTCTGCCTGCATTCTCTTTGCATTTTTCCACCTCACTGTCATACAGAAAAGAATCCAACCCATGTGTTCTCATCTGAGGGACTCCATTCTACACCCACCTCAGTTTCCCCAGAGTCATGGTCATTTTCCTAAAAACACAGCTGCTAAGAAGTCCTGAACACACTGCTCTTTAATTCCCTTTCTTGACTCCCCTCACCCTCCATATTAACTTCAAACTAGGTTTCCTTGCCTAAAAGGCCATCCATAACTCTGCTCCTACCTACACATCAGGTTCCTGTTCCTCAGGTGTCCCCTAGCTCCCTTCATTTGCCAGCGATGGCAACCGTGATGCCCCGTTGTGTTCTTGAAGCAGCGGACCTCAGGTTTCACTGATATACTTTGGTTTAACTGTTTTATCATCAACAGGTATTACTGGATGACGGTCTGTGGTATGCTAGATCAGAGTGGTCTTTATAGATATGAATCCACACACAAAAAAAAGTAACGAATGACATTGGACTGCATGTCTTACTCAGAGTCTCTAAACGCTGTTGGTCTTTATGTCCCTCTAGTCAGCCCTTTACTTATCAGGCAAATGCAGCGTTCATAAATGGCACTTTCCAGGGGCCAGCGTGCTCAAAGTAGGCTGCCCCAGGCAGCGCTGGCGCGCCGCCCTCGGTCCCCGCGCGCGGGTCCTCCTCTTCGCGGCTCGGTTGGGAGCTTGGTTTGCTGGTGCCTAAAATGGCACCATGCCACACCCCTTTCACACCATTTTCTTGCCTCTTTCTTATATATTGATGTGCACCAGGTCCCAGTTCAACAAGTCTTCTCCCGCTCCTCAATCAAATCACTCCTTTGTGGAAAAAATGAAATTTAGCTCAGAATAAAAGCAAGAGCAATGAGGGTGAAGGAAAATCCTGGTCAAAATGTGATCTAGTGAACCCTACAGAACATGCACATAAACCTATCCAAACCTCAGTTGTGGAGCCTAGGAAGCCAATAAGGTGATGTAGGCCAACAGTTTAGGAGGCTAATTTCAGCTGTATTCAGCAGATATATGGCTGCCCATGGAAGCCAGGATTGGTATGTTCAGGGAGTGTCACTGATATATATTTTAAATAAGAACAATTCCTGCAAAGTTAGCACAGTTGCTCTTGTGAGCTTTTACAGTCATCAATCCTCTCCCACCACCGAGACCACAGCTATTATCTCCCCCTAAATATGGTCATTGAAATTTAACAAATTTCGGAAAGTTTAAGCTGTCTACCAAAGATTTTTTTCCCATGTAGCTTTACCAGAAAAGCTTTTGAAGACTAGAAGCTGCATCTAACTCTATTAAAAATTTCTCCACTAAACACTTTCAACTCTCCCTCAAACTGAGAGGAAAAAAAAAAAAATCTATCATGCCATTTGTCAGCTAGAAACCTAAAATGCATTTCATAGAAGTCCAGACATCATAGCGCGCAAAGGAAAAAGAAAAAGTTCAGACAGAAGGAACATGCACAATGGTCTTGATTTCTAGCAGCTGGAGGCTTAGAAAGAAGCTGCTAGTGCCATAACTACTGATAACCTTAGTTATAAGTTACTAAAGAGTTTAAGATTATGTCAGTTAGTTATTTTTAGTAAATGTCACTGACAGGTTGCAGGCAATAAACAAAAATTCATGGAAGCCTGTGACCTGTCAGTGACATTTACTAAAAATAATGGGTGAGGGGAGGAGAGCTGACAGAAGCCCGAGAGGGCATTAGAGCCCAAGCCCTGCTGGAGGGGAAGCACCCACCACAGCTGAGAGCTGCAGGGGCCCCGCTGTCGCCATTGCTCTCAATGGAAATTCTGCTGAGGATCTGAGGCAGGTCATAAACCTTTGAGTTCACCCCTTCCTTATGCAAAGGGCAGTACAAGTCCATAGGATGAATACCTGCCTCCACTGAAGTCAATGGCAACATTCCCATTGATTTCAGTAGGAGGTCAGGATTCACCCATATATTTAAAGGCCTGAAGGAACTACTGTGGTCATCTAGTTTGACCTCCCGCATAACAAGCCACAGAGAGAGCCATCCTGTAATTCCTGCTGCAGAAGTAGTTATTCTTCCCTGCTACAAAAACCTACATTATTGAGCCCAACAATTTGTAGTTGGGGCTTATGTGGTGGATTGGATTTACGGTAGCCCTCTGTTCTGGGGAGAGTTTCACCCACTGGTAAATAGATTTAATATACAGTATAAGCATGTAGATGAGATGAGTCCTCTGTGGCCATATGTTCTTCATAAATGTTAGGGAGGAAGAGAACTGAGGAGGTAGAAAGGAAGAGTCCATTTCTGATTCCTCTCCAGTTTCTCTAACTACACATCACTGAAGTTAGACACTGAGAACACTAACATTTTCCAAAGTGATATCCTCCTTAGGACATCAGAAAGGGCTCTCTTTAGACATCCTGATTATCAAGAACAATGGCTATCCTGCATTCTAGGCAATATACATACAGCCTCACTAGCTTTCTAGAGAGGGGCTCATACTGCAAGGTCTTGACCTGGATTTCATAAATAAAGGTAATAATTGGAGATATACCAATCTCCTAGAACTGGAAGGGACCTTGAAAGGTCATTGAGTCCAGCCCCCTGCCTTCACTAGCAGGACCAATTTTTGCCCCAGATCCCCAAGTAGCCTCCTCCACGATTGAACTCACAACCCTGGGTTTAGCAGGCCAATGCTCAAACCACTAAGCTATCCCTCCCCACCATTCAAACATTACAAGGTTTGAAGGTCTTTGGATCCACAGTTTTGGCTATGGACCAGTTGCAAAATTCAAATTGGGATCCTTGTTCAGATTTAAAGTGTTCCCAAAATTTTGGGGTGTTTGTATTTGGGATTTTAGCTTGAGTCCCTATTCTATTTTCATTTATAGACTTAGTGCAGAAGTTACCTTGAGAGATGAACCCTTGGGAGTGAAACACTTAAATGGCTTCTTGTCATCTGACAAACCATCTTCTGGCATCTTCTGACGTTTTTCAGCAGCTTCAGCCCTTCTCCTCTCAATGTCTTCTTTCAGCCGCCTCTTCTCCTCCTAAGACAGTATGAGCACATAGCTAGTCATTTATTTCTGTCAAGAGACCACATCAACCTCAGATCCCTTAAACTCCTGGAGAAATTTACAGGATTCATGGAGAACACAAATCCTTACACCAGCCAGAAATGTCAGTGACCTATTTTAGTTCTAGCTATTTATAATGTATTTGTGGTGCACTAGGCAACCATAGTATCAAGTGCGTGTGTTGATCTATATGATCTTAATTTCCCCCCACTCCCAAATACATTTCCTCCTTAAAGTGTACTGTCATGGCCCAGTATGTAATGAGAGACAGCAGTGCATTATGAAAAATGCTGTTTTTCACTAAAGGACTGGGACTTTAGAAGTTGAATGTTAAGTATAACAGTCTTAAAAGTTGACTTAAAAATGTTATTGAAAGACATACTTAACATCTCTAAGTGAGGATATTGATGGTAGAATGGAATTCATTCCCTTGAAAACAGAGAGGAAGTTCCTAGTTGCCAGAGAACAGACCCAAGTACTCCCATGGTCCCATCCCACCTCCAAGACTGAATCCTTCTTTAGCCTCATGCAAGTCACTTCTCCTCTTTATAGATGGAGAACTGTGGCACAGAGATGAATACTTAGCTACCTCATGTAGATGGTGGAGATTACTATATGCCCAATGCGCTGAAGATGAAAAGCATCATATACAGCCTAAGAAGGGCTATTACTCTGCAGAGATAATGTGGGTTTTTATTTTGTAAGACATCAGTTGAACTAGAGGGCAGTCACTCGTAGCCCTATTAAGCAGATGTATTTTTCGGTATTAATTTTAAATGAGTCAAAGATTTCTAATGAGATTCAGTCCATCATAAAACCAGCATTTAATCCCATTTGCAGCAAACAAACATCTGTGTTAGTCTCATCTCTCCCTCCCCAGATAGAAACAAGATTTCTGTAATTTAAGATATGTGCCCCAAAACACCCACAATAAACAAGAGCCTATGTTGCTGCAACATTGCATCCGATATTTTGTATGCCCGGGAAATAAGAAAGTCAGAGTTAAGATTCTTAAGACAACCACAGATGACATTATGGTCCCACTTGTGAGGTTTTACCACTGGCTTGCAGGGGACAAGAATGTCACCTGTTGGTGCTATCTCCTTTTGCACCAGGATTAGATCAGGATCTTACTAGCACACTGTGTATATGATTATGTAATATACAATATTGTGTACTTGCAGTTGAGATTAAAGGTTACAGAAACAGTGCAGCTTTACTGTCCATTAGCATGTGCCATCGCACAGCATTGTACAAATGGGTGATAAAAGACCCAATTTTGTAGCCTCTGTCAACCTTAGTGGGTAGTAGAGAAGAAAAACTTAGTGGAATGGTGGTAGGGCCCCCAAAAGGAGGAATCTGATGGAGAAAACTGAAGGGATCTGTATCTGTTAAGTATTTGTATTGTAGCACCTAGAGTTCCCAACATAAACTGGGGCCACACTGCGCTAGGTACAGTCACATAGCAAGAGCCAACCCCTGCCCTGATGAGGTTACAGTCTAAATAGATGAGACAGGCAAAGGGAGGGAGCAGAAGCAAGGACAAAGAGGTAAAGCCACATGCCCAAGGTGTAACAGTCCGTTAACAGTAGCAGATCCAGGAATAAAAGAGTCTAGTTTGGGGCCTTCCAAGTTGGCTGACATTAGGAAAAGTAAAACCAAAACAAAGCCTTTCACACAACATTGCCTTAGGTATTGAAACCCAGATCCTCCAAGTTATTTCGGCTCCTAGCTCCCATTGTTTTCAATGTAAGACAGGAGACTAAATACCTTTGAGAATCTGGGCCCGAGCCGAGCTACTATTCCAGGGCCTAAAATGCCACCCGTACACAGGTTAAGCAAAGCCCTTCTTCTTGTGCAGTCCCCTTGATGATTTGCCCAAGAGTATGCCTCACTGCCCAGCGTTGTGTGATCATGTAATGCAGGGGTAGGCAACCTGCAGCACACAAGCTGATTTTCAGTGGCACTCACACTGCCCGGGTCCTGGCAACCGGTTTGGGGTGGGTGGGGGGGCGCTCTGCACTTTAATTTAATTTTAAATGAAGTTTCTTAAACATTTTAAAAACCATATTTACTTTATATAACTAAACTATGTATTAGAGACTTATAGAAAGGTACCTTCTAAAAACATTAAAATGTATGACTGGCACACAAAACCTTAAATCAGAGTGAATAAATGAAGACTCGGCAAAGCACTTCTGAAAGGTTGCCGACCCCTGATGTAATGAAAGACCAATACGAGCAAGTGAAGCAGAACAGAGTCTAACTTTGGATCTCATGGTTTTCTTACTACACCATTACCTCCTCTCTGGCTTTTCTCTCAGCCTCCTCCTGCTTCCTCCTCTGTTCCTCTTCCTCAAGGATCTTCCGACGCTCCTCACGCTTTTTCTTCAGTTCCTCCAGCTCCACGGCTGCCTCCTGTTGCTTCTCCTTTAACTTCTCAAACTCCTCGCTCTCATTTTCGCCTCGGCGACGGCGCAGCTCCTCTAGTCGTTTGCCGGCTTCAGCCTGGGACACTGGCTTACCATCCTCAGCATTTGTAGTTGCTTTCATGCCGGAGCGGCTGAGAAAGAATTGAGAAGCAGGTTAACATGCCACAGGTTTTCCTTTGCCAGTTTGGATCACCCGTTCCCACTCAACTAGGCAGCAACATAGGAACCTGACACACACAAACATCTCTTGACAAGATCTTTTGTTCTTCACAGAGCACGTACTACCCTCAGCAGGTTTCATCAGGGGCTGAAGTAGGCTGCTGAGCCCAGAGGCACATTTCTGCCTTCCCCTGACACTGGGGGACCAAAGGGTCCCACATGCTTGGAAGGGTAGTTTTTGTATCATATTGCCTCAGAACCTAAGACAAATGTGTCTCGCCCCCTTTCTAGAGAGATCTTAACTCATGAACTTGAAAATTTCATGTCTTTTTTTTTAAATTCAAGATCTATTTTATTTTAGTCCCAGCTCCATAGTATATACGCACTTATCCTTACATATTTGCACCATGTAATTGAGAATATTACCTACAGGGATATGTTCCAGCTTCTAAAAGCATAATACTTGACTAATCTATGCAGAAAACAAATTCAGGGATCCAATGAAAAGCAATAAATAAATATTTAAAGCTCAGAGAAGTGAAACATATACATATCCAGAACAAACACTATATTCTGTGTAATAAAAGACAAATAATCCTTTGATTTCTCAGACAAATGTCTTCTCTAAGGGATTATATAAAGTGTTTGACAAATCTCTTTAAGGAGAGCTAAAACACATTGCTAGGGCATTAGTCTTCAGTTTCCCGGGGTAGGAGGAATATTCTTATCATTCCATCAATATTTTCAACACAAGAAGCCTCAATAATGTAATACCAATTGTTATCTTGGCCGCTTGCTAACTTGCATATATATCAGGTCTGGTCAAAAACTTGGTTGAAGTTTTCTGTGTGACTTTTTGATTTTTCATAAACTCAAAACTAGATTTTTCATTGACTTTTTCCACAGGGGGACAAAAAACCCCAAACAAACCAAAACCAGATATTTTCCAACCAGCTCTTATAATCAAAGACATTTAAAAAAATAGTACATTCATGCTTCCCACAAGAGGTACATATTTTTGTCAGAGTGTCAAATAGCACCACCGATGTATGTAATTACCACATCAGTGTTTAAGTGTTTGCTCCTTGAAATGTATTTATTAATACACCAGACAAAGGGGTCAACACTTGAGGTATCAGCATGATACTTACAAGAGAAAGGGCAAGTAGGCATTTATATTGTTTTTATTTTCTTCCCTGTTCTACACCCAAGAAAAAGGAGATCCTAAATACTACAGCAATGAAACCACAGTGTTGCACAATTAAATGCCGCAAGAGCCAACAGTGCAAAAAAGTTAAGCTTTCCCTCAGCAATATGGATCAGTTTCTGCCTCCAATTACCTCTGGGCAAATAGAGAGTAAAGTCACTGAAGTCGATAGACATATTCCAGGTTTGTACTGGTATAGTTGAGAGTAGAATTTAGCCTTAAGCAATTTTTTTCTTCACTGTTTGGAAGGTGTGGGTGAATATTTTGTCCAAACAATGACACATTTGTCTTTCTTACTGAAAAGAACTGTTTATCTCCTAATCATGTACATCCACAGGCTATTTCTATCTTCATTAATATACACTATGGAGGATTTCCTCCGTTGTTTCTGCATATTCTCTAGTAGGGAACAATAATTGGTAGTCACCCTCTTCATATTTTTTTCCCTGAGCCTCTTTGCTTTCAGCACATTCTGGGAATCTCAGGCCCTTGCTGCCAACATCAAGAAATCAGTACTGAGATTCTAGACCGAGGAAGAGCTTTCAGAAGTGCCTGTTTGGTGCTAAGATAAAGAAGCCAACTGTCAGCCCTCACACAGAAGGAGAAATAGGATGGTTTGAGAGAGACAAAAATGACAGAACAATATGAAAAATGCATTCCATCATGTTTAGGATTTTTGCACTCCCATATGAGAGTGGGGAGGAAGGGCAGGTGCAAAAGGGAAACCACAAAGATAAAGTTTTCTAACTATTCTGTCAGCGACAGAGACAAAGATGGGACAGACACTATGTCTCTTTAGCCTCAGATTTCTCAGTCAGTGTTAAGGAGTTTTATTTCCCCATCATTGCCATTTAGACTTATCTTATGAGTCTCAATCTCTTGCTATCATCTTGTTTATAAACAATGAGAGTACAGGTAGTCCCAAACTAAAGCCCGATGATTAAACAAACTTTTTCTCCCCCGGGGGTGGGGAGAAGAAAAGAAAGAAAGATAGATAGAGTGCAGAAACCCCCTTTGAAGTTTTTCAAAGAAGTCCTTGCTCTAACAAGAAATAAAGCATGTGGAAAAAAAAGTTATATACATATGTTAGAAACAGAACTCATGTTAGTGGTGATTTGAACTGAGTATACAGAACAATTACTAACAGGACTCAAGTCCTGCTATTCCATTCCTATGGTATATGACAACCTAGTTATAGGGGTTTTTGAATCATTTCACCTTTGAAAAAGTTTGTTTCCCCATAGGAACCCTTAGGGAAATGCTAGGATGCACAACAATGAACTAGATGAGGACTAGTAACTTATTTGTCCATTCCACTTCTTTGCTTTTATTCCCCCTTGCTGCCCCACTTTCTAGCAGAGATGAACCTTTCCAAATCTCTCCCCACCAACCAGTTACCTTTAGATTTCCAACTGTAGCAGAAGCCTCACAGACAGTTTTATGTTCTTATGTAGTTTTCACTCCACCAAATAATCACTCTTTTGTGCAGAAGTCATTAGCTTCAAGGCTCACTAGCTCAAACAACCAAAAGATCAACTCTTGAAAGAGTTACCCTAGGGAGGCAAGGCTGCTTCTAACTGGTTATATAGGGTGTAATTAAAAGCAGGTGTGTAATTGGCAATGAGTTATCTCACTCAGAGTCAGGCACCTGTGCCACTAGGGTATCAAAGCACAGCTCTTGGCTCATAATGCAGACTATGAAAAGAAGAAGTTCCTTAAGAAATGTCTAGTAGATGATAGGAGTATGGTAAAAACAAATTACCGATCCCCACGGAGGGGGTGAGTTATTTGCTTATTGTTTACTACTCTGCTATGAGTTTCTCATTTCCCCACTACAGTGAAGTGTGTAGGAGTCCACTACAAAATAGCTTGAAATCCTGAATTTATTTCTAAGGAGCCATTGAATATTACAACCTTCAATGATGTTGGAAATTTAAGTCTTGTACTACACAGCTAAAAGTACGCTAACAGAGATCCATAAAAGGCAACAAGCCCCACAGCTCTACTCTGATATAAACAAATCTGGTGTTAATGTGTATCTTACCTAAAAATATTCTCGGTATGTTTAAGTTTGTGAGTAGTAAGTTCCTGGAAACGCTCTCCATTCTGTGGCTTTGGTTCAGGAAATCCCTTCTTACGATCCCAGATAGGCTTCACCTCCTCCTTAGGTGCTTTGTCCTTATTAGCCTTGTCGTCTTTGATCTGCTCAGGAGATATTAGAAAGCATACAACCAAAAACAAAAGAAAAAAATCATAATTAGACAGTGTGGATGACTGAAAAGGAAAACAAGTTTCCCACTGTCAATGGGCAACTGTCTTCAAATGTTCTACGGCAGGAATAACCTGTCAGGTTCTAAAATGTGGCCTGCAACCACCCTCGCCTTCTGATATATGGTAAATATGTGGGCAGCTTAATTCATCTACATTGTGTGCAAATCTGCTGTGGCCTTGGAAATCTCAAACATCCTTACCTTCTTATGCAATCAAGCCAGTCTCTACCACTACCTTGCCCACCATCCCCTTCCTGATCATGTGTCTGTTGATTCACCTGTTGTGTATTATCTAAATTGTAGACTGAGCTCTCTGGGGCAGGGATACGTTGGGGTCCTAGGCGCTACTGCAATAGAAATAATATAATCTTAAACTGATTTGCACAAAGCAAGTGCATGCTATGTGGATGTAGCTAATACATTCAACAGCACAGGAGGTATGTGCTATACGGATGTACCTAGGACTTTCAGCATCACAGCAGGTGCATACTACCTAGCTATTATAAGTATAGTTTGCAATAGTCAAGTAGTTAAAAATTATGTTTCTTAGCAATATTTGCTTTGATAAATATGTAACTGGGGTTATCACCGGTACCCCAGTCTAAACAGTGACTAGTGGAGGAGGATACTGTCGGATGTGAAGCTCTTACTCCTATGAAGAAGCAGATGTTGTCTCTGAAAACATTAAGGCAAGATTTCCCCCCTTCCCCTACAAGCCTTTGTCCGACATAAGTCTGACTAAGATCCAGAATCATTATGCACTAGTTTCGCACTCTAATCCCCACCCAGAAAATTCTGGGCTGAAAACTATTTATTATCGCCACTGATGGCCTGACCCCAGCATGCTGAGTCATGGTTGGATGCTAATGGAAAGTGCAGGATATGGCAATTGATTTCAGTTCTTCTGTTCTGTGGACAGAATTATTCCCACTAAGGAAATTAGCTACACCAGCAGCCAAAACAAGCTTTGAATAGCAGTGGAGGAAAATACCAATGTTAACCCAAGGAAGATCTCCTTTTTCACTTTTAGCCTTGCCATATTTGGGAAACGCTCTGGTGGGCAGCCTAAATATCATTTATTTGGAGAATTGTCTGTAAACCTTTAGCAAACTGTACCTATATTCCTCTGCATCCTACTACCCTTCCATCTGATCACTGAAGAGAAAAATAAAGCATACACAGTCCTATTCTAGGACACATTTTAAAAAAAAAATGTACTCCAAGCTGCGTCTAGTGAAAAAGCCCAAACCTCTGCACTATTTCTATCCTCTGTCTGCTCAATGCACCTTTCAAAAGCCTCACCTCCAAGGCATCCCCTCCCACTTTTCAAAAGCAGGAGCCTCGAGGGATGGAGGGGGATAAAGCACCTGACATGACTGCGCAGCTTGAACCCAGGGCTGGCCTTACCATGAGGCGAACTGAGGCGGCCGTCTCAGGTGCCAGACTTGGGGGGCCGCACTAGGACCCAGACTGTAGAAAATTGTGTCTGTTGCTGGTGCATAAGTATCCTCTCTGCTCTAGATGCACAGAGATGGTGGAGTGCTGTGCTGGAGGAAGGCAGAATTGAGACCTTTCAAAGTTTTGGTGCAAGTGAGGGGGCATGGCGGGCATCATTGGAGCTCCCTGCCTCAGGTGCCAAAATGTTGTGGGCCGGCCCTGTTTGAACCCCTAAGACCTCTTCTGCCTGTAACTGGCATTAAGTATTGTTCATACAATGCCAGGACCACAAGTGACAGCTATCATGTGGTGTGGACTGTAAGTGTGTGTGTGGGAGGGAGGAGACACAGCAACTCATCTTGTAGCCTGTGATAGCAGCTCAACTTCAACCCCAGGCTCCCCTAGAGGTTTTAACTTCAGCTGCTAACCCGAGTTAAAAGTCAAGTTGCCGTGTCTTCATTGTTAACTCAGTTTAGCAGCTTGAATTGAAGACTATAGTGGAGACTGGGGTTAAACCTGAGCTGCTAACCTGAGTTGATGGGGTCTTCACTGCTATTTGAACCGCAGTTTGGTAAACCAAGTTCAAAACACACTTTTTTGTGCAGTATAGACATACCCTCAGTTATGACTAAGTGGAATCACTTTAATAGGTAAGAGGGGAATTCAGTTTCCATGATCATGCATTCTTTGGCCTTGATGCTGGAACTAGCAGCAGCCAAGCCTATTATTGCTAGTGGCAACAGTAGTGGCTTTGAAGATGTGAACTCCTACCTTCTAGGAACTAGTCAGAGACAATCATTCCTGTTAACTCACTCTAATGAACAGTCATCAGCTTGTAATGTCTTTTGGTCACTCCCAATCCAGGCAAGATTTGAACCAGTGATGTAATAACAGTGAAAAGCTCTGGCTCTCATTAGCAATCCCCTGCACTACTCAATCCCTTTCTGAGTGATTTAGAGACCTGTGGTGTTGATTGTTTCAGGATTTCAAATGCCAGGACTTCTGTGTTGGGATTTTGAAAGGGCTGAATTTCCTTTTATGAGATTTTCATCAAGTCCCTTCAAAGTCTCATTAAAAACCCAGTATGTCAGCTGCCTGAGCTGCAGTCCCAGCTGGGGCAGGTAGTATATCTTACATCTTAATTGAAATTGCTAAGAAAACTAACATTAAAAAAATACACTTTTAGAATTAACAGGCTAGGGAATACCTTTTCATGGGCTAATAGGATTTGATTTAAAGGATTATGGTTTTTTACCAAGTGCGGGGGGGGAGAGGGCAGGGACACACACAAATAATAAACACAACTGGGCTTTTTGACTCAAAAAAAAAGGGAAGCTAAAATAGGTTATCAGAGAAACACTTCAAAGGTTTAGGGTCAAATCCTGCTCCTTTAATTTTAATGGCAAAATAGCCTTTGACTTCAACAGAAGCAGGAACAGCCCCTTTCATAGCAGTGCACCCTAAAAGTGGAAACATTTTTGCATTCTTACACATTTCAGTGAATTAGGAATCAATCCATCTCACGCTGAAATGAATGGAAAGGCTCCGATTGACTTTAGTGGAATTAGATCAGATCTGTGATAGCATCTTGAAAAAACACCATTCATCTCCCCCCACAGATCTTGACCCCAAAATCAAATTGAACATGACTGAAATTTTTTTGGAGGTTTGTAAATTGTTTGTCTATATTTTTATTTTCTCACATCTCTCCATCTCCAGGTTCCTGCTAGAAATGTAAATTAGAACTTGAGATGCAACATTTCCACCCAGAGTTTGAACACCTCAAAGTTTTGGTTCTGTCAATTATAAAGAGTGCAAACTTTGGTTCCTGATTTGGGTTCAATTTTGGAATGCCCCCCCAAAACTGTGGGCATCTACGGCTATTTCTAGGCAGTAGCTGGGAGCATGATTCCCAGCTTGGGCAGACAGAGACTCACTAGTGTGCTAAAATTAAAATGGTAGCCACTTGAGTAGAAACCTGCACAGATCCCTTGGGTATGTGCCCAAGCTGCTGCCTGTGCTACCATTGGCTACGTTGCTATTTTTAGTGCACTAGCTCAAGAAGAGCTACCGTCTATCTGTCTACCCAAGCTGGAAAGTGCACGCCCAGCTGCAGTGTAGAGGTACCCTAAGGTTTAGGTCTGGGGCCCATCTCTATCAAAGTAGAGATACCTATATACCATGTGAAAAGGCTACTTTTGCAGCATGTCTAGCCAAACCGGAAACAGGAAATACCAGGAGTCTCATGTCATGAGAAAACTTGTTCTGATGAACTTTCCAGACCAGTTGGGACAGTTCAACGAAGCAGCCAGACTTTTGATTGCTAATCTGAGTGAAACCTACACTGTGAGGGCCAGATTCTGATCTCTCTTACAGTAGATATGCACTGGTGTAACACAGGTACATAGGCATAAATCTGAGGTAACAGAGTGAGGAGAAGAATGCTCCCAGATCTAGTCATGTTTACAGTCTCTCAACTCTATTAATAACTACATAACTTGTCAAAACACAGGCTTTGTTGAATTTTGTGTATCACTGTCATGGCAGGCGTGTACTGAAAGGCTGCTCATCTTGACCTTTTTGCAGTAGTGAGAATACCATTCTTGTCCTAAACCAAAAAGATATGGCCAAGATTTTCAAAAGGGACTAATGATTTTGGTTTGGTGTTCAACTTGAGATACCTTTTGGGAGGTGGGTGCTTAGCACATTCCAAAAATGAGGTGTTTTAAAGATGTTTCAAGTTGAGCACCCAAAAACTGAGGAATGCAAAATCTCTAATCCCTTCTGAGAATGTTGGCCATTATCTTTAAGGGTTCGCTCTTGCAGCCTATACTCATGGGGCTGGGGGTCCTGTGAGATGCAGAGCATCTTCAGTTCCCATTAACTTCAATGGGAATTGAAGGCACTCAGCACTGTGCAAGACGAAAATCTAGTGGGGCCAAGTGAAATTGACATGATTGGTCATATATTTATCCAGCCCCTTTTTAAAAGAATCTCCAGTATGATCTGTTTTTGTGTGGTGGTAAATTCCACAGGTTGACTCCTTGTTGCGAAGGAATATTTTCCTTCTATTTGCTTTACATGCATTCTTTGGCCTTGACGCTGTGACTGCCAGCAGCCAAGCCTATTATTGCTAGTAGCAACAGTAGTGGCTTTGAAGATGTGGACTCCTAACTTCTAGGAACTAGTCAGAGACAATCACTTCTGTTCACGCACTCTAATGAACTGTCATCAGTTTGTAACATCTTTTGGTCACTCCCAATCTTGCCCTCATTTCATTGAGTAACTCTTTGCTCGGTTTTATGAGGCAATCAGAGTGACTGTTCAGTTTTTAATATAATCTTCACTGTCGTAAGTATCAACACAAAGAGTCCTTTAACTATTCTCCTTTGCAGGCTAAATTATCCTAGTTTTACCAATCTCTCCTTATATGAATTACAAACATTTTTCTACCCTCTTCATTGCCCTCTCTGGATCTTTTCAATCTCACCTATGTCCATCTTCAATTGAGGTATCTGAAACTGGGCACTGCACTCCAGAAAAGTCTGTAGCACCATTTGCTACCAAGCCTGATCCTCAGGGTGGGATAATCACCTGTAATATGCCGAGTTCTACTAGCCAAATCCTCAGCAGGAGCAAATGGGCAACTTCAATGGAGCTGCACTGATTTACAGCAGCAGCAGATCTGGCCTTCAGGTTCTCCAAGCAGATATACAGACAGGTCATTCCACCTTCACTAAATATCTATCCAGCAGGGCTATGGCTTACTTTATACCACATGGATGTGCTTGAGCCCAGAGGGGCACAATCCTGCAAGGCCCTGGAAGTTGAGGCGCTCAGCACCTTGCAGAATTGTGCCAAAAGTGGGTCCACTGCACAAATACTAAGCACCTCTCCCTGTTTGCCAATTACAAATCTGAGGAGTAAATGGTTCCCAACCTTATTTACTTACCATACAGTAAAACACCATGGCACCAGCTCCTGTGTTTACAGTAGAAATGCAATGCAGTAAATTTTGTAGAATTTCTCTTTAAAACAAAAAAAGAATCTTGGGTCTGCAAGGTTTATATAATTAGGCACTGGATTATTTGGGGGAAGAAAAATCATTAGTTAGATCAGTTAAGTGGCCAAAGGGACCTGGAAGCATCCATGATTATTATGAAAGTAGGTCTCAGTCACAAGAGTAAAGTTTGTAGTAAAGTAGAGGAAACCAGGGAAGGATGATTAGTTGGTACAATCCTGAGAAATTCATCTCCAGGGCCCAAATCTTGCTTGCATCACTTACTTGAGTGAGTCCCATTGAAGTCACTGGGGTACTCGTGTTAAGTAAGGTAAACAGGATTTGGTCCTAAGAACCCAGTTAGCAAAATACTTAACCATATGCTTAACATTGAGCATCTGAATAGTCTCATCCATACTGACATCAATGAGACTATCCACCTGCTTAATGTGAAGCATGTGCTTAAGTGTTTTGCTGATTCGGGCCTTTACACTAAGGGCTCATGCTGAATTTGTTTAAATTCCTGAACATTTCCTTATAGCATCAATTTTTGTAGATCATAATTACCTGCTGTTTTTTGAAGGTGGGTTGAAGTTTCTCGTCTGGTAACTTTTCTTTTTTAGCTTCCACTTTAACCTCTTTTTCTTCCCCCTTTTTATTTTTAAGATGAAAATGTCATTCTACGACAAGCCCTGTCCACTCCCATTTGCCAAAGCTGTGCTCACATACCCGTCTTGTGCTGCCGTGCCCACATCTCCGTGTGCAGCTGTGCTTGCTCTTCCCCTCGCAAGGGACTGTGCTCCCATACCCCCTCTGGACTTTTGCGCTTACTTCTCCCTCGCGTGCCACTGTTCACATATCCCAGCAGAGAGCGCCCCCAGCTGTGCTTGCTTCAAACAACATACATTTCTAGTCAGCGTTCTTCACACAGTGTTTCCCAGGTGCCCACATATCTCCTGTGTCGAATTGTGCTTTTCCATCCCTCGGACGTTATTGCTTTATGGCTTAAAGCAACAGGAAAAGGCAGCGGTAAATTGGGCAGAGATCTTGACATGCAAGGTTTTCCTTTGCAGGATCTCAGAGCCAGGGTGGGGAAGCGTAAGTGTGACATGCATTGCATTATTGATAAGTAGAAGCAAGAAGCTTTAGTAAAAAGGAAATCAAATATTGATGGAACAGAGTTAGTAGTTTAAACACAGGAACAGAATTGTGAGTAAATTCCAGTCCAATTTTTTTTTTCTTGCATTACATTTCTCACAAATCACAGGCATCATCCGTTTGGTGCAAAATGTTTACTGTACCTGTTTTCTTAGGGAGACTGTTTGAGGTTTTTCCTCTTGCACCTTCTTCTCTTTTACCTGTTTTTCTTCTATTTTCTTCTCTTTTACTTGTTTATCTTCTACTTTTTTGTCTTCAATTTTTTTCTCTTCTACCTTTTGTTTTGCCTTTAATTTTGCCTCTTCTAGCTTAGCCTTTTCTTCAGCTGCTCTCTTCTTCTCCTCTGCCTTAGCCCTCTCCCTTTCTTCAGCTGCTCTCTTCTTCTCCTCTGCCTTAGCCCTCTCCCTTTCTTCAGCTGCTCTCTTCTTCTCCTCCTCCTCTGCCTTAGCCCTCTCCCTTTCTTCAGCTGCTCTCTTCTTCTCCTCCTCTGCCTTTGCCCTCTCCCTTTCTTCTGCTTTCTTCTTCTCCTCCTCTGCCTGAATCCTTTCCCTCTCCTCTGCCTCAATCCTTTCTTTTTCCTGGGCTGCTCTTTTCTCTTCTGCTTCAATTCTCGCTCTTTCTTCTTCAGCTTTTTTTTGTTCCTCTGCCTTAACCCTCTCCCTCTCTTCTGCCTCAAGCCTTTCCCTTTCCTCTGTTCTCTTCTTTTCTTCCTCAGCCTTTTCCTCTTCTTCATTCCTAAGCGTCTCATGATCTAGAACTACAGTTAGATTTATGGCCCCCACTCCTGCCCTGGGCTCCCCTACCAGTAGGATACTCATATCATTCTCTGCTTTGTGTTCCTCTACATTGACATCTAAGGTTTTTACTTCTAATACCACCGGCCCCTCTTCTTTGTCTATTGTTTTCTTTTCTATTGTTACTTCTACCTGATTTTCCTCTATGGTTCTCTGCTCTGGCTTTTCCTCCTGCACCGCCTCCTTATCTTTTTCTTCTTTCTTTTCTTCTTCTTCTTCTTCATCTTGCCTCCAGTTGTTCCTCTGGTACGATGTAGTGACAGTTTCGGCTTCGTCAATCTCGTAACGTCCTCGGCGGGTTTCAATCTTTTCCTCTTTCCCCATGGTCTCATTTTCTTCCACATTGTTTATCTCTCTCCCGCTTGGTAGTGACAAGCCCTCGTCTGTGACTGTTGGGTCAAACTCCTTTTGACGGTCCAGGGCTTCCTGGAGACGCTTTTGGCGTCTTTCCTCCCTTCTTGCCAATCTCTCCAAGATTGCAGCATCATCTTCCCCTTCCCCTTGAGTGTTTGTTAGTGTTGTTGTAGAACGTTTGGTCTCCTCTTCTGCCACACTGTACAGAAGTGACAACTTTGCATTAATCAAGCACCATAACAAAGCATTTGCTTATTTATTTTCCAGAAATACAATACATTAACATGGCTCTAGAATGGGATAAGTTAGATACTTTAAAGATTTATCAAAACAATGCCAGGGATAATTATGGAATTTCCGCCTTTTACGAATTTGGTGTTTCATAATAATGATGACTGAGAAAGCTTTTCCTCCATGCTCCTGAGTAGGGACTTGATCCCACACCTATTGAAATCAATGGGAGACCTCCATTGACTTCAGTAGGCATTAGATTGGTCCCTGGAGCCTTGGAACAACTGAACAGAAACAGGAATATTTGGGTTTTGTTCTGTGGAAACCTTCATCTTGGCTTGATGTGTTCAATAAAGCTGCTAGCTCTTTCCCTTAACATGAAGTCTCATTAATTAAAAGCTCTTAATATAGGACCAAAGTCTGAGGTCCTTACTCAAGCAAAACACACAGGTATTTCAATGAGAACATCTCTACTAATGGGAAGGTGGCTGTTTCTTTCCAGTGATGGTATATGGATCCATGGGACTAGAACCCAAGTCACCAGAGCCTGGGGCAGCTGACATTGCCACATTCTCACTAGGAAGTATACAGCACCCTATCCAAGGAGCACTGTCTAGAGTGACATCACATTGTAGCACTCTGATTGGCCAAGCACACTATTTAACCCTGGAGGGTGCCCCAGGAAATTATCTAGGCAACAGCATGGACTTTTAGTCAGCTGTGACTTAGGAGAGCACCTTGCTTCCTGATCTCCAGTCTCTGACCCCAGCCTGAGCCTGACCTTAACTCTGCCTCCTGATTCCATCCTGGTACTACCTCTGGTCTCCGACCCCAGCCTGACTCTGACTCTTGCTTACTAATCCCAGCTCTAGCGATTACTCTGATCCCTGCTCACCCACTCCACCTCATGGCCATCCTTGGCTGGTGGTCACAAGCCCAGCTATGACAGCTAGGCATGCCCACCTATGCCTCAGTTCTGTACAAATGGCCTGTGCTGAGGCTGCCTGCAAGTGAGGGAGCAATTAGTGAAAAATGCAATTGTGATATATACACTGGTCCACCAGGAAGTGGATTGAGTCCACCAACCTAATTTCATACATGCCATTGACTAGCCATCAGTACCAGTACTGGATTCCATTGCCAGTCCCCCGAGAGATCTAGGCTTCTTCAAACCTCTGTGGTATTGTTCTTCTTCTATATTCATTTTTTCCCTTTCCAGATGTTTTTGCTTTGCACAGGAAAACGGTGAGCATCCATGAACAAGAACAACTCTTTTTTCCCAACTTTCCCCTGCTCAGCAAGGAGGGTTCTATCTACCAGGCATGGGAGCTAGTGGAGGTGAATTTCAGCTTGAGGTCTGGATTTGACCTATGAGCTTGATGCAATAATAAATATTACTGATCCCTGAAAAGGTTATGAACAAATATCTTATTATAATTGTAGGTTTGCTGGGATTTTATTTATTTACAAAGATATATTCTAATGATAGAAATACTTAAGGCCCAATTCTTCCACCTTTACTCACCATGAGTAGTACCTTCACCTCCAAGCAGTTCCTTTGATACCAGTGGGACTTCCCACAGAGTAAGGTCTTATTCAAAGTAAGATTGGCAGAATCTAGATCTTAATTTCTAAAACTTGAAGTATATGCTCTAAATATATCCGTTCCCTGGACTGAAAACTCTGCCAATTCATCTATACACAACCAACGGAGTAGAAGCTTACCTGTTCTGGGCATTAACTTCTGATTTCTCTGTCACTTGTCCTGTTAGATCATCATCTTCCTTTTGCCGCAGCCTCTCCTGTCGAGCCCGTCGACGGCGTTCTCTGGCGGCTTCTTCCTCATCATCATCATTTCTTTGATAGGCTAGTCTGCAAGGCATCATTTAAAAGGGGTTAATAAAGATAAGACCATATATATTCATATGTTTTATGAATGATTTGTGCAATCCAAAATACGCCTTCAGTGGTGCTGGGTATGTGATTTAAAGGGACATTGTCAAATACAGAAGTTTATGCCAAATTTTTACTTTGCTTTTTCATTTAGTGCTCTCTTTGACATTACAGCTCCAGATCAGACCACCATGGTGTAGACACAAGGCTGAAAGCCCAGCGTGACCATCTCCCCTAGAAGATTACTACAATGGAATTCATCTTGACTGAAAGGGAAGCAAGATATGAGCCTCTCATTTAGAATGCTAAAGTAAGTGAAGTAATTTGACTGCCTGCAAGGATCTGGAAGGATCTTTTCTCCTACGTCTATCTCTGCACAACAGGCTGTGAAAATGAGTGGGTGGAGGAAGGGATGCCTTCTTCAGAAACATTATGTATTAGGCACTGCTGGAAGCAGAATACCTTCCTTGATTAAACCAGTGGCCTAATCTGGTTTGGCATATGTTAGCTTCCTACCAGTCTTACTCTTTGTGAAAGCATAGCAGCAGTGCAAGCTTCTCCCCATGTCCCTCTCACCAACACTATGCCTCACCAAAGGCTTGTCGTTCTCCTCTGGATGCTCTGTAATTTGTCCACATCCTTCCTAAAGTGTGGCACCCAGAACTGGACAAAATACTGCAGTTAAGGCCTCATCAGTGCCAAGCAGAGTGACACAGTGACTTCCTGGGTCCCCCATACAACACTCCTGTTGTTACACACCAGCATGATATTAGCCTTTTTTGCAACTGCATCACATTGTTGACTCACATTCAATTTGTCATCTACTCTAACCCCCAGATCCTTTTCAGCAGTACAGCCACCTTGCCAGTTATTTCCCATTTCGTAGTTGTAGATTTGATTTTTTTTTCCTATGTGAAACACTTTGCTTGTTTAGTCTAGCGAATAGAAGGCTAAGGAGAGTAATGATAAGTCTTAAAATATGTGAAGGGCTGTTATAAAGAGGATGATGATCAATTGTTCTCCATGTCCACTGAGGGTAGGACAAGAAATAAATTGCTACGTTTACAGCAAGGGAGATTTAAGATAGCTATTAGGAAACCCTTTCTAACTATAAGGGGGTTAAGCACTAGAATAGGCTCCCAAAGGAGGCTGTGGAATCCCTGTCACTGGAGGATTTTAAGAACAGGTTAGACAAAATACCTGTCAGGGATGGCCTAGGTATATTTGGTCCTACCTCAGCACAGGGGCCTGACTAGATGACCTCTTCAGGTCCCTTCCAGCCCTACATTTCTATGATTCAATGATTCATGCCCTTCTCCCCACAAGAACTTTTAACTTCTCCTTTTCATTAAAAGTCCTCATCACAGAAAGTGAAGGGTGTCAGCAGAGTGGCCACAAATCATGGCAAGGTTGGGAAGAGAGTTCAAAGCAGAAGAGAAGGGGCAGGGAAGACAGAAAAAAAAGCCATTGTCATTTGCCATTAATTTAAAGGGATACCAACTATTAATTTAGTTCTAAAATGGAAAGCAAGTGAAAGCAATAACAAACTAATGGGGTCTTAACTATGTTCCTGGAGGCAGACTCTCCCTGAGATACAAATGCACTAAATAAACTGATTGCAGAAGGACCACTTAACAATGAAAGACTCTGGCTGCATGGAGCCTTACTTCTTTTTAGTCCTGTCAGAACTCCAGCTGTGAGAGCCATCTATTGTGCTCTGACAATACTTTGGGTACGTCTAGACTACCTGCTGTATCGGCGGGTAGCGATCGATTTCTCAGGCATCGATATATCGCGTCTCATCTAGATGCGATATATCGATCCCCGAAAGCGCTCCCGTAGACTCCGGAACTCCACCAGCACCAACGGAGGTAGCGGAGTCGACAGGGGGAGCCACGGACGTTGAGCCCGTGCCATGAGGATGAGAGGTAAATCGATCTAAGATATTTCGACTTCAGCTACGCTATTCACATAGCTGAAGTTGCGTATCTTAGATCGATCCTCCCCCCCAGTGTAGACCAGCCCTTTGACAAAGGAGCTCTGTGTTTAGCCTCTGGGCAATGAGGATGGGTGAGTCAGTTTCCACCACACATGGTTAGTGTGATGTCTAAACCATGACCTAAAAGATGATGAAGTTGTTTACTCCTCCCGCTATGCACAAACAGAAGGCTCACACACAGCAAAGTGAAGAAACCCCCGTGTGCCTTTTTTGAAACTCACCATCTGCCCAAAAGTTAAAAAGGAAACCAAAATATCCTTAACCTGCTACATATGTCAGATGAGGGCAAAACTTATGTTTCCTGTTCTTGGGCCCCTATAATACAAATAATGAGTAAAAAAACCCCCAAAACCTAGTAATATCCCTCAAAGTGGTAGTAACTTCTAAGTGCACCTATTGTATATTTTATACCAAATAGCTTGCCTACAGTATATAGGTACGTGCACGAAAACAATGCAACTATCAGCTATCAGACACTACACGCAAATATTAACTTTTATGTTGGTATGTGTGTGAATTCAATACTTTTCCTCAATGTTTGATTAGTAGATGCAATAGCAATAATTGCTGCTAATAGTATCTTAGTTTTCTGTAGCATATTTTATCCAGAAATGTCCCAAATTACTTTCTAGGCTGTCTCTCTATGGGCTGCTTCACTCATCTCAGAAATGCAACTATTTCTGGAATAAAACATGGCAGCCTTTACAAACCAGTCACACTGCGCAACAGTTAAAATAGGAGGAAAAATTCCTCCAGTTGAAAATGCAGGAGGGAATAGCTAGGCACAATATAATTAGCAACCTTGGTGTTAAGAAAATTGCTCCGGAATCCTTTATGGGATAGATTTTCAATGTGGATGCTCAACTCCCATTGACCTTCAAAGAGAATTAGGCAATAGGAAAATCAATGGGAGTAAGGCATCTAAGTGCCATTTGTGCGCTTGACAATCTATTCCTCTGACTACAAAGCTCCTTCTCCCACTCCTGCCTCTCACGTCTTTTTCCACACTGTCCTGTATTCATGAAATGCTGTCCACATTCAGCCATAGGTGCTGGAAGTAGTGGTGCTGTTGCACCCCCAAGCTTGAAGTGGTTTCCATCATATACAGGGTTTACAGTTTGGCTCAATGGCTCTCAGCAGCCCCACTATACAAATTGTTCCAATGCCCCCGTATTCAATTCACAAATACTACCAACCTTGCCTCAGTCAAATCCCTCCTAAAATCTTTCTTCCTCCCTGATACCTGAAGAAGCAACTAAGGGTATGTCTATACTGCAATGTAAGCCCAGGGTTAGTGGGACTTCTGTCAGCTGACTCATGTTAGGAAACCCTGGGTTTGTGTGTCTACACTGTATTTTAACTCTATGCTAAGACTTTTCTAACCTATGCTTGAACCTAGGGCTCTGGCGTCCACACTACAAGGCACAGACCCAAGGCAAAGTAACCATATCCCAGAGTCCCTAGTGCCCCCTCCCTGAAATGTGGCCGTTTTAGCCCTAGGATTGTGGTGCACTGTGGGACAACTTTACTGCCCACCTTCCACATTACCAGGAAGCAGCTCGCTTTACAAAAGGTTTGATTGGTTCGTTCTCCATTGCAAACTCAGGAGACTCTCTGATAGTGTGCTTGCAGATCGGTGATCAGAAGAGAAACGGATAACGCTGACGTGAGCTGCTGCAGTTGGCAAAGGGGTGTGTGTTTGTGGCTTCTGTTTTCAATAGAGTGGATTGCACATAGTTGGGATAGAGAGGACTAAAGAAGTCGTCCCATGGAATTGTGGGATACTTCTGGCTGATTCCGAGTCAAGTGAGCCTTGACTGCAAAGCAATAGGGCTTGGACCCTGGGTCCCGGCTTATCTCAAGCTTAGCCCCTCCAGCCCTGCAGAGTCATGGGACCCTAGGTGTGAGCCCTGGGTTAGCACAATTGCAGTGTAGGTGCAAGGGAGCTTAGCTTGAGCTTGGCCTCAAGCCTGGGCTTACGCTGCAGTGTAGACATATCCTTAGTTTATTATTAAAAGTAAATAAACATCTCCAGCGGAACCACCATTACATGCACCCACTACACATGAGTAACTACGTGCTCACTGATGTGATGTGACAGCAGTAACCTGTGTCCTTCATCACTCTTTCTCCCCCGTTTTTTCCTCTCACTAGTTGCATCACATCTAAAATTAGACTAGAAGCTCTTTAGGGTGAAAACCCTGTCTTTGCATTTATGCTATCCATCATCTAGCACACTTTTAATGCAAATAGTAAATAACAAAATAAAGAAGCCCAGACCTCGGTTCTACATATCTGAGAGAGAGCTATTTGATAACCATAATGACCTTTGTTACTTCTCTTTAATCCACCCTTGGGGAGCTGTTTTGATATGCTGAATCCACGCAAACCGCACTTAACCAACCTTACATCCATTTGTCACGTTCTGCATACGTGTTTCTTTCCAGGTAAGTCTCTGTATTCCGTTAGCTACTCTGCTATATTAAGCAGTGAGAAACAGCTTGCCCTCATCAGGTCCTCCACACTTTCTGACACATGATACATCTTATTAAACATTCAGATGAAAGGAAGATGGCTGGAAACTGCCTCCTGCCTCTCTCCCAAAGATGACGCGCTCTTTATCCAAGTGATGATAGGAAAAGAGCAGAGAGTTGGCTGCTTCTTTGATTACACTCTCTATGCTTATGACATGGAAAATAAATTGTAATCTGTGATCATTCAGCTGTGTCAAAGTCCTGAAGTGTGTTAACACAGCTCTCTTGTTAATCATTAGTAATAAGACCTTATTACTATTATAATACCTTATTACAGTGCATGTGAAATACTGGAAACCAAAAATTCCATTTGCCCCACAGGACATTTCCTACTCTGCAATATGGATTTTATTAATTAACACTGAGTTCCTGCAAAAACAGACATTTGTCCCTGCAGAACAGGTGGAATAATTTTTAAACCTCCAGGGGTGAAATCCTGGCCCCATTGAAGTCAAGGGCAAAACTCCCATTGACTTCAAAAGAGCCAAGATGTCACCATAGGCCTTTCTGTGACAGATTTGTGACTAGAGCTGTGTGTGAAACTCGTGGTTTTGGTTATACAGGCTCACACAAACTTTCTCAGGTTTTGGTTCATAAAGATTTTGCACCCTCTGTGTTTTATTTTGAGTTTGGGATTTGAATAAAGCTAAAATACTGAATGGGAATCTCAGCCAAGGTTAGAACGCTTTTGTGCCATAACCATTCAGTACCATCAAGCTTCAGTTGGTTTCCACTTGGAACCACAAATCAGCTCAAACCTCAAAACTCATCCCAGGCTTTCTGGTTTAGAGTTTCTTTAAAAAATGTTGCCTAGCTCTCATGTTAAATACAAGTAATAATAATAATATATCTATATTATGGTAGCACTGGAATGTCCCAATCAAAATGGGAGGCCCACTGTAGCAGGCAATGTACAAACACATAGGAAGAACTTATGGTCTTATTTAATACAAGGTACAATTAAAGAATAGGAGGTAATGTGGGGAATTCATCAGGGAATGGAAGGGGAGGCAGAAGAAGGTTGTGATGAAAACGTGTAGTTCCATTGATTAGTTATAAGCTGAAGCTGATGGTTCTAAATCCTTAGAATCATAGAATATCAGGGTTGGAAGGGATCTCAAGAGATCATCTAGTCCAACCCCCTGCTCAAAGCAGGACCAATCCCTAAATGGCCCCCTCAAGGATTGGACTCACAACGCTGAGTTTAGCAGGCCAATGCTCAAACCACTGAGCTATCCCTCCCCCACTACAGGGTTATAATTTAAACTATATTAATAAATATCAGCAATCGCCTAACCCAACTTGTCGTGAACATCATCAAGTGGTTGGCAAAAGCTGGAAAATAGGTATCTTAACTGTGGAGATTGCCAAGGAATCCAGATGTGACAGGGAAGTGACTAACTTAAGCTGGTCTCACCACTCCACTAGAGAGGGGAAACTGAGAATGAAAGCGATACCTGTGGGTCTGAGCAGAGATTCTGGCTGCAGGAAGTCAGAGGGGTACAAACAATTTCAAAACAAATCTCACACCCCCAAGGTTTCTGGATTTTTGTAAATGGTCCAGCTTCCCTCCCCACAGCATGTCCCCCATATACTATTAAGCCTTTTTCTCCTCCTTGAAAATACCGCCACAGGTGGAAATAGCATGCTCATTCTACCAACCACATTGAACCAGCTGCACAAACATGCACGACTGTAGGCTTAATAAAATTTTCTATTGCACACGTCCAGTAAGCTATTTTCAAATAGCTATAATTTTGTTATCTTGAAGCGTTTTATAGTTTGGGTCCTGCACATCTTGGAGACTGCTTACTCTCTGTGTGTTCCA
Source organism: Mauremys reevesii (assembly GCF_016161935.1). Taxonomy (NCBI): domain Eukaryota; kingdom Metazoa; phylum Chordata; order Testudines; family Geoemydidae; genus Mauremys; species Mauremys reevesii. Next base: position 248,017,306 of record NC_052623.1, read on the forward strand.
GCAGGGGAAATGAGATCAGATCGTCTATACATCCAAGTACTGTACTGGTATGTGTGCTATCTGCATAGCTTATTTCTAAGGCATGAAGAACATTAGTATCTAAACACCAAGACAGTGGATCAGTAGATCTGTATGGCTCGAGGCTGGTGCCAGAGGAGGGACTTCAGTAGAAGACCCTTGACACCAGCCTTCGCTCACAAACTTGGTCCATCAGAGCTGAGTTAGTTAGCTTTTAGTGCTCATTGAAAGGCCTGTCTATTTACTCAGGCTCTTCCTGAGGGGATGGGTGGAGTGAGAATGGACTCCGTTATTATACAGGTTGGGGAGTTCCCTTTGCGTTATTGTTACGGTTGCCAACAGTCCCTTATTACAGGGGACACCCCTTATTTTATCATCTCTGTACAACAAGATCAGGAGTTGCTGAATGCTGCAAAAAGTAGCAAGAAATATGCCTGGTGAATGTAGTTGAGGGTGGCTTACTTAGTGCTTACTAATAAGAATAATTAATAATATCTGGAGAAGGGGTGGGGAGGGAATGTTAAGAAAAAAGTCCTTTATTTTTGAAATACAGTGTTGGCAACCCTAGTTATTGTTGATATTCTGTCAATTTATAGATACTACTGCATATGTTTTTAATGTTTTATTGTGCATATACTTTGTATTGTGACAGACACACTTAAAAACTATGAGTATAAACAAATGCAATCAATTTTTTTCCAAATCTAGCCAAGACACAAGTTGCCAGTGAGAGTTACATTTATGTCAAGTTTCATGTTTCAAACTTCAGCTGTTTTGCTCATGCCTGACTGATAAAAGTGTGGTTACATTTTTTTTTATTACTGGAATAATTCTATTTTCTCCTCTTACTCCATCATACTCAAAAAGTTGCAGGGATTCTGCTCAAACTTGTTAAAAAAAAGATTCACCTTTGTGTATGGACCTAGCATAGGAATGTTTATGTTTCAGAGAGACATGCGTCAGTGAAAGCAGGAGGTTATAGTGGAAACTCAGAATCATGATTATAGTGATCCTGGCTTAGCCATCACAATTATCTGTATGTGCATTAATTTTAATACTTAATAATAAGATCTTTCTGTCTCGTGCTTTTGAATTTGACTCACAGGATTTTGTTTCTCACATCTGATTTAGCAGAGAAAATAATAAAAAGAACCACTGGAGGGCCATTAAAGTCAGACAAATTAAAATGAGAAACAAGGCACAAATTTTGAACAGTGAACTTGATTAACCATTGGAACAAACTGCCAAGGAAAGTGGTGGATTCTCCATCCCTTGCTGTCTTCATATCAAGGCTGGATGCCTTTCCTGAATTTTTGGGCTCATATTATGCCCTGCGATATACAGGAGGTCAAACTAGATGAACTACCTTCTTGACTTAAAAACTATGAATCTCCTGCCATTAACCTGCATTTGCCTTTTTGTTTCTTCAATACCCCCGCTATTTCTCACGTATTTTTGGTCTTTTTGTCAACAGATTCTTAGCTATTTCAAAGGTCTTCCTAGAGTACATATTCTGGGTGGGCTAACTGCATACACATTGCATCAGTGCAGCTCTCCAGGGGCAATGAAAAGCATGGCAGACCTTTCCATACGGTGGTCTCACCTGTGTCTTCTACACAACTGCAGCTTTTCTAATTTCTGATGTCCTTATTCACTTTGTGTAGCCTCACTGACTTTAAAGGCATGATTTTCATTACGGAGAGATATTTATTCAATATAAGTAAGGGAATCAGAATCTGGCCCTAAGTATTTTTCTTAGTCTTTGCATCCTCAATATCCTGCTTTTCGTTATGATTCCTATTTTTGCTGATTTTAGGCATCAGTGTGTGGAAGCAGGTAAAAGAATTAACAAGAATTTAAAGGGATTTTAATGCATGTCAGTTAGTTAGCATGAGTTAGGCTAACTGTGACCCTAATGACGTGAGATTTGTAGAAGCAAAGATAGTGTGAGACAGAGGAACGAACTGTGTAAAAAGTTATTACGACCTTGCACTGATAACCAAATATGCAGGCTTGCTTTTTCTAGTAGTGAGACAAATAAGATAGCAGAAAGGCTTATGTATAAACAAAATGCAATTGTTTCTCTTTACTGTCTGTATTATTGCTAGTTATTGTCTGTAACAAAAGTATAAATGCTTGCTGTAATTGTTTACCAATTGAGAGAGACCTGTCCAGGACAGGGGCGACCCTGTTTCCTAGGACACTCCCTCCCTCTATTGTAATTACTAGAGAAAGAATAAAGTATTTGATTTTGCTGCACCCAAACAAAAAGCAAAGACTGAGTTTTTCTCCAACAATTTGGGGGCTCGTCCGGGATGGCAATGCCCACGGACCCACAGACGGCTACTACGAATCGTTCCCCTTCAAACCCCATGGCGCCACAATAGAGGTAAAAGACCTTTTGAAATCTCTATTGGGGTGTCGGAGAAGGACTGTCTGTGGGGACGTCTGTCTCTGTTGGGCTCACGCCATCTGAACTGATTAACTGTGCACACTATCTTTGCTTCTACGAATCTCACGTCATTAGGGTCACAGTTAGCCTAACTCATGCTAACTAACTGACATGCATTAAGATCCCTTTAAATTCTTGTTAATTCTTTTACCTGCTTCCACAAGTATGAAACACCGGCAATGTTAAATAGGGTCTACTACCGCAATAAATGAAAGCTCGTACTAAGCCAGATGCTCCACTCTTTATTATATCAGTTGAGGATCTGGCTCCTTGCATTTTTCTGTGAGAGAAAAGATAAGTATGGGAAAGAAATTTTCTGTCTGACAGATCAGCTTGTATCTTTCATTCTTTGAGGTTTGTTCCCCTTTGATGTGGTGGAGCATTAAACCCTTGCTCTTAACTAAGGAAAGAACAGATTCATTCATCCGTTTTAGGGAATCTGCAAAGAGTGAAAGCAGAATGTTTCACATTTTGGCATAAGGTATAAAAAAGTGATGAGCAGACCAATGATCACAGGGGAAAATGATTCCATATTAAAGAGAATGTTACTTTGTGGATACCTAGTCATTCCTGCCTAGTAGCAGGAGAAAAGCAAAAGGAGGAACATGTTTGTAGGTAAGCATTGTATATTCAGAACTGTGCTTAAGCCCCTGGGATAGATCCTGCCTTCCAAAATCAGAGGCCTCTATTGAAATGTGGGCCTCAGTTTTTCCCAATAATTTGGCATATCCAGCACCCTATTCACCCACCACAGTTCCCTGGTTCATGATGACACTATTGTTTTGTTTTTAGATCCAGGTCATAAAACCCAGACCTTGCAGTTGAAGCCAGCGTATCATATCACCGCCTTATTGTGTACAAAGGCAAAATGACTCATGCATGCCCCTGTTATTTTTTCATGGCAGAAAACTGATGATCTGTTTCACAATGTGAAATGCAAGCAGATTCTCTGACCACATCCAAATAGCTCTGGAAACTGCCTCTGAGTACCTCAGCACAAATTGCATGCAGGGCTGTAAACATGAAGGGTAAAAACCTTCAGCTACTGAAATAATGTCAAATTTGCCTCCAACATATATTATATGCAGATAAAAGGGTTTGTTGGAAGGGTCCCAGTAAAGTTTGTAATTCTCTCAACATGTGGAGTCCATAATGGTTTGCAGTTTCACTTCATCCACAATAGATGAGCAGTGTACTGTATTAAACCTGTTTTAATTCAGAGGCTTTAAGACAAAGAAACAACAGTAACTGAGAAGAAAACAATAATTAGCAACGTTTCTTATGGGCTTTGAACCACTGAATGTTAGTCTATGACTGCTTTCCTTAAAGCTTAGTGGAATTCACCCAGAAATCAGCTTCTCCTACATATGGGCCATTCAAAGAAGTGCACATAACAAGATAACAATCTCAAAAGGAAAACAGTAAAAGTTAATCTCTGCATCTGCACGTGCCATTGTGATCATTGCTGTATTTGTTGCTACTGTAGCAAATTGCTTTCTATTCTATGCGACCACCTCTACTTTTTAGTGGTTTATTACAAATGTCATTTTCCAAACCACCATAGGCCAAATCCTTACTCAGTCCTTTTCAGGCAACATGACCATTGAAAATAATGGGCTTTTTTAGCCTGAGTAAGACATGACATCAGGATCTGCTTCAGAATATTACCCACAATTGCTACAAGCCAAATCGCGAACTTTCCTCTCACTGCGAGTATGTGCAATGGGGCACTGAATCAGGCTGGGGTTTCTAGGCTTGACTGTACCACAAATAAATAATAAATGAAGCTGTAACTCACTTTTTACTGATTTCTTAATCAGCCTAAACTCCAAGTGAAGTCACCGGGAGGTTTGCTTGAGTAAGGAAGACTGAATGAAAAAGCAAGCAAAGATTTCAGGATTCCGCCTGTATTTTTGTAATTTAAGAAAAGATTCCTTGAGCTTTATATTTTTATGAAATAGTAGATTGGGAGTGTGAAACTTGCATTTCCTTAGAAAGACTTTTACACTGATACAAATGCCATGTATAATATACTTAATACTAATTTACCTTGCCACTGTTGCTAATTATCAGAAATATTTAAGGCTGAAAAAAAGTTTTTGTTGGTACAAGCCTATTTTCAGAACCCTCCAGTCAACCACAATGCTGAGTTCAGCAGAGGTGCAATCACATAAGAAAATGGGGATTGGAGTGAAAACACATGATGAGTTCTGCAGCCTTACTGAGGGGAAACTCAATGGGATAGTAACAAATTAGAGGGCATGTGCCCATTTTTCACCCTCAGTCAGCATTTGTACTCATGAAATTCTGGAAATTTCCATTAAAACAGACTGCAGGATCACACACAGGGTTGTTCCTCCACTACAGCTGGAGCAGAAAGTGAAACAGGATTGTGACTAGGAAGCAGAGCCCAGATCCACATTCAGGAGGCTAAATCTGGGTTTAAGGTATCTAAATCCCAGTTTTGGCTCCACTGTGAGCCACAAAACTCCCACTGAATGCTGTAGGCACCTAAACTTACTCAGTGCCTAAATTTTCAGAATAAAAGTTCCCTCTGTGCCTAAGTTTCTGCCTCTAGGGATGCGCATTGCTGCCTCCCTCCTGCCTAAGCTCCAACAATAAACCATGAGAAGATAGGCGTTCAGCTGCCTAAATCATGTTCAGGGCCCAATCCAGTAGGGGTGCTCAAAGGCCACCTAGCAGGACGCATCCAAATCTTGCAGGAGGTGGAGGTGTGCCCATATTATAATTTTAGTCCAGTGACTACAGCACTCACCTGTTTGTGAAGACCCAGGTTCAATTCTTCCCTCGGCCTGGGGATGGGTGGGGAGAAAGGATTTGAACAGGGATCTCCCACTGCTCAGGAAGGTACTTTAACTACTGAACTAAAAGTAACAAGTTGGGCACCACCAGCACCTGCTGCCATTTTGTGTGGGGCCTGACTCATTCCCACAAATAATGCCTTAGGTGCCCAAGCTGCCTGACTCTAGGTGGCAGGTTCCCATTATGGATCACTGGATCTGGTGGATCACTAAGTAGAAATAGACACCTGCCTGCAGGACTTAGGTGCCTATCTCCCTGAGAAGGCCATGACTTAGTGTACACCCCTGTTGTCAGCATCTCCCATTGGCTAGCTTAGATGGCTCCCCACCTAGAGCAGTGGTTCTCAAAGCCGGTCCGCTGCTTGTTCAGGGAAAGCCCATGGCGGGCCGGGCTGGCTTGTTTACCTGCCACGTCCGCAGGTTCGGCTGATGGCGGCTCCCACTGGCCGCGGTTCGCCACTCCAGGTCAACGGGGGCTGCAGGAAGTGGCATGGGACGAGGGACGTGCTGTCTGTCCTTCCCGCAGCCCCCATTGGCCTGGAGCGGTGAACCGGGGCCAGCAGGAGCCACGATTGGCCAAACCTGCAGATGCTGCAGGTAAACAAACCGGCCCGGCTTTCCCTGAACAAGCGGCGGACCGGCTTTGAGAACCACTGGCCTAGAGTACTGGCTTTTGTGGATCACATTCTAAAGCACTTATCTCTCCCCATTCACTGTATAGGGGCCAAGGCACCTAACTCAGGCTTTGTGGATCACAGCGTGTTCCTCTGTTTTCTAGGAGCCTAAAAGTTAGGGACCATGATGCTCAGAGTTGCAACACCTCAGTCCCTCTGTGGATCAAGCTCCTATTGAAACACAAGTGTCTAAGCTTACAATTACTGACCAACTGAACTGATTTCTGTACAAATATTCTGTTCTCATCGAGTCTTTTCTGATAGCCAAGGCTTTCTTTGAATAAAAGCAAGGAGAAGAATTTCATTGAATTAAGCCATCCCATCTGCAGCCCAGACACATTAAGCTGTGATCCTATCAGAGCTCACATACTAAGCAGGATTGGGTCTGCTCAGCACTGTATTTGAGAAGAAGTGCAGCACAGACAGCTTTCCTGGTAATTCAGTAGGTGGAGTTTTTTCCTGTAACTTACCCACCAAGATGTCAGAAGAAGATATAAGTTATATAAGATATAAACAGTCTCCATCCTACTACAATTATATCTTAGACTTTTTTACACCTGGTAGTAGCATGTAAGCAGGCCTGAGGGATTGTACTAGACCTTTTACAAAACAGCTATATCACTGTACCTACCTCTGGCTCAACTCCGCTGACAGTAGCCGTGGCAGCAGATGTAATGCACACAGGGTTCCAGGTGACCCTTAGAACGTTAAGCACCAAGTCCTGTAACTCTGCCCAGAGCAGCACTTATAGTTGTAGTGCACAAAGCACAAGTTTCCTCCAGCACATGTGGGAGCTACCTCTATGGCAACAGCAATGAGAAATGTAAGCAAAGCTTCAACAGAGTAGACTAGGCCTAGGTGGTAGAGTGGGACTGTAACGGGAATGAGCTTAAACCACTTTATGCTTCATATCTGAATTTGGGCCTGTAATTGCAGTCATTTTTTTTTTTTTACAGATAATGTGGTCTAAATTAATTTTTATTTCTAGTGTTAATAATAATAATAATAAAAAAATCGGACGCACCCATCCAAATTAGCATACAGGAAAGAAGCTAGAATCTAGGAAATGCAAAAGCTGAGTGCTTATAAATTTAAATGTGTCTCTCTGAGCTGGAAACCAAGTCACTGGCCTCTCAACTTCATCTCTTCCGCCACTTTTCATCCTGGTTTCCTATTTGGAAGGCTTTTCTGTGCACATGTAAGTCTGACAGTGCTGCACTAGGAAACAGAGAGCTTTCTTAACACACCAATACTTGCATTTCATTTCCCTTGTGAAAATATTAATAGAACTGATGTATATGCAAGTGCAGCATGTTCAATAGATCACGCACACAAAAAGCTTTGTCAATTTTGAGTTAAGGTTGCTCAAGTGAATTTCTTATCAACACATGCACTAAAAACAAGGAAATCACTCAGTTAAGACAACGTTAACATCCAGACCAACCTCAATCATATGTTCACCACCCACACATCACAACACCCAAATACCCTCATAGACTCCTCAGCTGCAAAACAAACTTACAACATATAGCCATCCATCATGCATGCAGGCAGCCGGGGCGGACGTGACATTTCAGCCAAATGTTGCCTTAGAAAACTGTGAGGTTGCAAAAGTTGTGAATTTTAATAAAAAAAATAATAATTTCCCAGTGTTTTGATTGGCTTTGAGCACCTAAAACTTGAAGTGAAGAATGCCACCATAAGTGATCAAAAAAGCAGAGGAATTGTGTAGAATATATGTACTCAAACTGCATTTTGTTCAGGATGGCAGGGCTAACTCCCCCACTCCTGCCAAAAGTGCCACATGATCTTTAATGACTACAAGTGGTCAGGGCCTATTTTTTGTGTAATCTCAAAGATGGGAGTTACTACTATTCTGGGACCCATGAATAGAAGGGCCTACGATTCTGACTGATCCCCCTGAGAATATAGGGGTGGTGCTGTCTCCTGAACTAATTTATTATTGCTCAGTGCCAGAGGTGTCTCTGAAGACACCCACCACAGTTTCCAGAAATACAGGAAAGTCTATGCTGCATGAACAATGCATGCATCATGGTTGGTTTTTTGTTTTGTTTTTTACAAAAGGAGTCTGAAGAAATTAACTTTGTCAGACATCACTTCACCACCAAGAACATCAAACGAAAATAATCGCTAAAAAAAAATTGCAAAAAGGTGACAACCCCTCTCATATTGCAGCAGACTAAATATTGAAACAAAAGCCGTAGACAACGGGAAAGCAACTGCTCTAAGAAAATGACACACATTGAAACACAGTGGACTGTGAAGTCTTATGTTAATTGAAATAAACCACATTAGGGAAAAAATGGTATTACAAATATGTTCAGCGCTACAACATATGGTGTGTGGAAAAGAACTAACAAGAATCAGATGTCACAACGTTTTGCCTGTGCTGATTCTTTGTACAAACACTAGATGGATACTGTGGGTGGAGAATTTGTTTTAAGTGAAACTTATGTCTGTTTTTAAAAAGGACTTCAAAAACAAGCCTCTGTCTCTCTTTCATGTACTTAAGAAACTTGTTGGCGACAATGCAGGTGATTAGGAGACAGTTTCAATGAGACAGTACAGGAAACATGAGCACTGATCCTGTTGTTTGCTAACAGGATTAGAGGTAGGTTCATTCCATGCATTAATCTGAAAGTTAATCCTGGTATGTCTTCCACCTTCATGAAAGGTAAAAATTCTTCCCATAAATGAATTGTCCAATAAAGATATGCAAGATCATGTACAGTTTTATTAACAGCACACTATTGCTACTATGATTTGCCCAGTTTGGGCAACAATTTACAGAAAGGGCCATTTTAAAAACCACAAACTTGTAATACAATGATTCATAACTAGAGCTGGACAAATAATGCAAAATATAGTTAGCATATATTCATTTGAATTTTTAAACACATCTACTTCAAGTTTGTTCATGTCCCTTTATTGGTTACCGTAACTCCTCACTTAACGTTGTAGTTATGTTCCTGAAAAATGCGACTTTAAGCAAAATGATGTTAAGCGAATCCAATTTCCCCATAAGAATTAATGTAAATGAGGCAGTTAGGTTCTAGGGAATTTTTTTTCACCCACACACACAGTATAAGTTTTAAACAAAACAATTTAATACTGCTACACAGTGATGATGATTGTGAAGCTTGGTTGAGGTGGAGGAGTCAGAGGGTGGGATATTTCCCTTACTGCTAAATGATGAACTAGCAATTGACTAAGCCCTCAAGGGTTAATTCTTTCACTCTGCAAGGCAGCAGGAATGGAGGGAGATATGCACATTTTCCTTAAGTACACTGCCTTGTTAATTAGATCAGCTTGCTGAGACCGCAGCCCTGGTGTGTCCCCCCTGCTCTATGGAAGATGGGGTAAGCGGGGTGCAGGAGCAGGGGGGAGGGGGACACCATGACATTAGCCCCCCTCTTCCTTCCCTCCCACTGGCACAGCAAGCAGGAGTCTTGGGGAGCAGCTCCAAGGCAGAGGGCAGGAGCAGCACATGGCAATGTGGGGAGGAACAGCTGAACTGCAGGCAGCTGTTGCACAGGGACCTTAGGGGACCGGGGAACTGATAGGGGGCTGCCGGTCCACCCTGGTTCCAAGCCCCCCCACAGCTAGCTGCAAGGGGCTGCTCTTCCTGCAAGCAGTGGACAAAGCAGGCGGCTGCCAAACGACGTTCGAAGGGAGCATTGCACAACTTTAAACGAGCATGTTTCCTAATTGATCAGCAACGTAACAACGAAACAACGTTAACTGGGACGACTTTAAGTGAGGAGTTACTGTACTTTCCATTAATATGCTAGCAAATTAGGTTACTGGCAGGAAAGTTTGCCAAAATAGTGTGTTTTAAGTGAATACTATAAAATCTTTATGGAAAATGAATTTGAAATTCACAATAAGTGAATACTCATACTGGAAATCTGAAGCTGAGAGTTACTCTTATCCAGTCAGGGAAGAGAAACATGCCACAGAACTTGAATGTCCAGTCAAAATACATTCAATTTCAAGTATCAAATATTTGTTACTAAATTACCTCAGAACCAAGAATTATTGACAGAAAATATCCAAACATTATTTTTGAAAAACTAATAAATCAGAGAAAATGACAATCTGCTTGCAAGAAAATATGGATACACTTTTCAGAAATGCCTGTGTGATTTAGGTCCCTATGTTCCATTGTCTTTCAATGAGATATAACTTCCTAAAGGTTTGTCTACATGGAAAAAATGACTGGAATTGCTACCATGTGGACACTTTATTCTGGAAAAATTAGTGCACTTCTAAAAGAGAGTAATTATCCAGGGGAAAAAAATCACTTTTATTCTGGAATAGTGTCCATGTGGGGAGTTTATTCTGGAATACCTATTGCAGAATAGTTTATTCTATAATAGCTGGTCAATTTCACCATGTAGACAAGCCCTAAGTCACTTAGCCTATTTTGAAAAATTTGCTCTTTCTGAGCAGAAAAGGGTGCAGTATTCACTGAGTACATGCTCATTACAAATGATTCACGAGGCCCCTGTGCATAATTCAGCAGCATACTTTTCTATTCTCCACGCCCGTTTACCCTCTTGCCTGACTGGCAGCTCAGAGCTGTTGTGCTCAGCTTGCTCCCAGCCTCCTCTGTTGTTCCTGTCCTGAAACCTAACCCTTACCTAGGACTCCTATGGTATTTGTCTGGGTCCATCCCAGTAGATAGGCAAGTTACCCAGATACTGTTTTTTTCACTTTTACCCAGCTGGCAATATCAGCAGAGACAGAGGACTGAATATGGCTGGAGAATGAGCTATTTTCTAAACTCTACAAATGATCATTCCAGATTAGTGATTGGCGCACATGAGCTAGTTAGGCTAGTGTAGCAGAAGCTTGTGGTACCACTGCTCATGCTGCAGTACATGCTCTGTAGAAAAACAGAGGCATTGCAACCTGAGCCCTTTCACCAGGACAGAATTCACATTTTAAAGAAACAGTAACTGAAAAATCATTGTTAAATACAAAATATATTTAAGTGCCAAGGCTCCTGGTGTAATCCATTAAATTCCCAGGATGAACATTCAGAGTGATGGCTATTTCCCAATCATTGTTACATTAATACTTGGCACTTACAAAGATCCTTTCATGAAAGAATCTTAAAGTGCTTTACAAACACTAATGAATTAACCATCATAACAGCCTTGTGTACTCCACAAGATGGGTACTGTTATCCCCCATTTACAGAAAGGGAAACTGGGGAATAAAGGATTTACCCAAGACCACATAGCAGATAAGTGATATAGCTGAGGCCAGAACTCAGGGATGTGATCCAAAATCCACTGAAATCAACCAGTTGGAGAACACTTCAATCTCCCTGGCCACTCGATTACAGACCTAAAAGTCGCAATATTACAACAACAAAAATTCAAAAACAGACTCCAATGAGAGTCTGCTGAATTGGAATTAATTTGCAAATTGGACACCATTAAATTAGGCTTGAATAAAGACTGGGAGTGGATGGGCCATTACACAAAGTAAAACTATTTCCCCATGCTTATTCCCCCACCACACACACAGTTCCTCACATCTCCTTGTCAATTGCTCGAAATGGGCCATTTTCATTACCACTACAAACAGTTCTTTTTCTCTCCCGCTGATAATAGCTCACCTTAACTGATCACTCTCCTTATAGTGTGTATGGTAACACCCATTGTTTCATGTTCTCTGTGCATATATATAACTTCCTACTGTATTTTCCACTACATGCATCCGATGAATTGGGCTGTAACCCACGAAAGCTTATGCTCAAATAAATGTGTTAGTCTCTAAGGTGCCACAAGTACTCCTGTTCTTTTTACTGAAATCAATGTGAGTCTTTCCATTGACTTCAAATGGGAATTGTAGAAGCTATTGGATGAATCCCTCCTCCGAGTCCTCTGCTCTAACCACTATCCTGCACTGACTGCCATCACTGAGCATGGGTATTGTAGCACATATGATATCCACTGGGATAGCAGATTGTTCTCAGATTTCTCTACTGGCAGAGTCCTGAACAAAGAGGCACCTTATTCTAAGTTTTCTTGCTTTTCTCTGTGCAAGCAATAGCCTAAGGCCATGTCATAATGGCACTTTTTTATTTAATATCTTCTGTTGTCAGGTATTTTTAATCAGAAGTTTCAATGTTTAAAACACTTTGTGGGAGCTTGGGAGTGGGAAAGGAGCTAGTTGTACCTTTTCCTTTGCTGTTAGGCATCTCCACGCCATGATTCCTCAAAGATGCTTCAGGCTGCCAGAGGCTCAGCGTGCCTCAGCACAATCTGATGCCTCCTCGAAGCACTGTGACATAGATCAAGATGGTACAGCCTGAGTGTGTGAAAAAAGCTATTGTGACAGGGTGGAGTGGCCCTGCCCTAGCATTAATTGACAGGAAGTCAAACTCAGCTGCTTCCCACACTTGAACTGATGAAAAAGGTTGGGTTCTTGAAGTACAACTTCTAAATAATGTCTCAAGGAGAAATTAGTAGCCAAAACTCTAATTCTTTCAGTCCCACCTACACTATGGAAACTATCACCCTGGAAGACCCAGTCACAACATGGTTCTCCTTTAACACACACCAGTCTTGCAAGGTAGATGGGACCAAACTGTATTTTAGCCAAGTTCTCATAGTGTGCTGCAGCCTTGGATTTCACAAGGCTGTGGCACAATTGAGGTAAATGGCAAAAACATAGTTCTGTCTCACCAACACTGCAAAAGTGTAGGGTGTTACCCACATCAAGGGGATGACCAAGGATGATTTTCACACAACAGATGGGACTTCACAGAGAGAAGTACTGAGGTTAGCAGTGTTCTACCTAAGCAAAGTGTTTTGGGAAAGGCAATCCTCCAAACCATAGCAATAAGATAGGCTTTGTTTTAACTCAACTGGGCCCTTTTCCTGTGGTTAAGGTGCTGCACTGGGACTCAGGAGATCTGGACTTAGGCCGATCTTTTCCATACATTTTCTGTGTGACACTGAATACATTATTTAATTTCCCTGTGCCTCAATTCCCCATCTGTAAAATGGGAATAATTCTACCTCCCAAGAATGTTTTGGTGGGGGCCACACCAGTAGCTGCATAGAAAGATTTGAGTAAAATAATTGTATTTAATTTGAAAACACTTTATTGTCATAAAGCTTGAAGAAAGTGTTGGTTGGATATTTTCTGGCAAAATGTTTTTCCTTAGGAAAATGTCGAGTCATGGAAAGCAAAAGATTTTGAAGAAACATGTCAATTTTGATAAAATATCATTAGATAAAACACCCCAACATGAATCCTTTCAATCTGTTGAAATGGAACATTTCAACATTTTCGGGACAGAATATTTAGATTTTTCATTTCAAAATGACTTCTCTTTTAGAAATGTATTTTATATTGTAATTAAAAAAACTTCAAAATCAGAATGAAACATTTAGCTTTTATAGAAACTACACATTTTGATCAAGCCCAAAACAATTTTGTTTTGTTTTTCAATATTTTTTTTCATGGAAAATTTTGAAATGTTTGTTTGCATTCCATTTTGAAATAGAAAAGATTTTTGAAATCACAGAATTTCCCACAACACAGAAAATCCAGTTCCAGTCCAGCTCTACTTGAACTAAAAGACTATGAAAAATATCTTACTCATGCAAGCTCATGTGCTGGAAATGTACTTATAGGTTCTACCACCTTACCGCTCTATACTGGTATACCACATAAAATGCTATATTGCTAATACACAGTGCTAAGTGAATGCATTAGGGCTGGGCACTTCGGATAAAATAAAATCCCTTTCTGAACCTTTGCCCAAAACTCCATCAGCACATTCACACAATTGTTTTTAAAGGTTCAGGACAATTCAGCCAAGGCTCCAGTATCTCCCCTCCTGTACCTAAAGGGAACGGATCCCAAAATGGCTACTGCCTCCTTCTTCATTGGTTCTCTCTTCTTGCAAAACACAAGTAGTCGTTGCCATTCCTTTGCCCATGGCACTTCAATAGGCATCTCTAGCTTCTTTATCCACTCCTATGATCCTTTAATAAACTCCCTTCCCAATGGACACCCATTACCTTTGACGCCCAGCAACAGTATCAGCCTTTTCATGGCCCAGGTTATCACCAAATTAAAATCCTTCATGCTCAGAGGGGCCAAATTCTGGGACACAACGGTCAAACCCTGTTTTCCAATACACCTCAAGCAATCCCACTGGCAGAAGTGAGATTGCACAGATGTAAATTAGGGCAGAATATGCCTCACAGTAAATAATTAAATAACACTCAGACAGAACTTCAGTGATGAAAAGCGCAATATACATGCTAAGTATTGTTGAACTTCCTGAGCAAGCCTAGTTCTAACTCAGTGGCAGTGGGGCCCAATAAGGAGTCTGCCAACAGTACTGGATGCTGCCTAGCCACCTAGACAGCCTCCTCCTCCCACTCACCACCACCAGACAAAGAGATTCCCTGTAACAGCAATCCTGGAACTGGATCATCAAACAGAAGAGGGTTAAGCGAGGGCTGTGCAAGACACAGAGCCAAATTCTGCTCTCAAATATAACTGTACTCAGTTGAACTACAAGGAGTTATGCTGGAGAGGACAATTTGGCCCTAAGTGACTATTCAGGTCACAAACAGTCCTAATGAGCATCATAAAGATGGAGAACTGTCAGACAGAGAGAGGGAGTGAGAGAGATGGCAGCAGTCAAGAGTTAGCACTGTTACCCAAAGTTTTACAAGGTTGTATAGCGCGTAAACACATTTTTAGTCTTAGAAAGAAATTCTGTGTTGTAGGTTTCATTATGAAGAGTCTTAGGGGTGAACTGTGACAAGCAGCAAGAGAGTTTGTTCTCTGCCTTAATCTCTTTAACTAGAGTCACTTTTTGAGGCAGAATTATGCCCTGAGAATTGGGCATTAGTGTTTCTGCTGAGATTCCTGAGAGACGTGATTGCCTGCATGGTGGTTGTGACCACTTCTATTCCAGGACCGGTGCGTATGTGTAAAGAAAACAAGTTGCACTAAGAATATACCCAGAGTCTGGGTAAGTGATTTCTCATCCAATGGGAAACTAATCTGCAAGGCCCTGGATATCTGCTATCGCTCAGCAGAGGGGCAAAAATATGATAAATATTTCCACTTGTTTATCAAGTGTAGCTAATATCTAACGCTAAGTTAAACTGGTGAGAGGTTTTCAAGAGAATCAGAATGTGGGAAAAGAGATGCCACGCATTAGGGCTTTTCGGAATATGGGGGGGAGGGGAAGAGAAGCAGGGAGGGAGTCAAAAGGGGAGAAAGGCAGAAGCCTGGCAGAGAAAAAGCCAGGAAAGGAGCCTCTTATGTGGGGGAGGCCATTGTACACGGAAAAGAGTTGGATTGTCATGGAGAGGGAATGGGGACTGCCAAAGTGGTGTCAAACCGAACCTCCAAATCTTTACTGGGCCCCTACTTTATAAATAGATGTTAATGGTTCCACTGAGGCTGTTACAGAGATTAGTTTTGACATGTGAGCGATCTGTACAATTTTTGAATGCTTATCTCAACGGCACTGAGCTTTTTGAATTTTGCTCATCCCAAGCTCCCACTGCTGAGTTATAAAGGCAAATCCCTCAGAAAATGGAGCTGATAATGAAAATGGTGCCAGCAAGGTACTGCTCTAATTGTATCCAAATGACTCCAGGGTTGAATATAAAGCATACAGAACTTGGCAAGCCAAAACCTCCTGTTCAGAAACACGTAATATACTTTTATGGCTAAAAACTTACAGGCAATTTGGCTACAATGAACCAAGCAGAAGCCACGATCTTGCATCCTGTATTCATAAATGTGTTTATCTCACATCTCTAAGACACACCTTCACTTTCCATAGAAACTCAGGACAAAACAAGTACCCATGGCTTACCACGGAATGGGCTAAAGAACTGTCCCCAAATCTTTTTGGTTTTGTTGTTGTTGAAGTATATATAACTTTTCAAAGCGCTCTATTGATCAGCAAGGAGTTAACCTCTTATTTAGACTGTAAGCTCTTTGTGGAAGGAACCATCTTTTTGTTCCATGTTTGTACAGCTCCTAGCACAATGGAGTTCTGGTTGACAAGTAGGGGCTTCTAAGGTGCTACCACAATACAAATGAATAATAATAATCTCAAAATGGTTCACAGTTCAGGGTCAGAAGTTTAACTGCATCAACTGGTGCTCCAAATTCTGTTGGAGTTGGCTTTGTCATGAGAATTCAAATATTTCTTGCTCTGGTTAAGACAGAAATATGAAAAAAGTAGGTGGACCCAAATAAAAAATTAAGAGAAGAAAGATGATAGCCAAACTCTCGAACCTCAAGAAAGGTTAGGGTTTTGGTGAAGGAGTGTGTTGTTATTGTACGACTATAAAAGAAAAGAAGGTCACAATCCCAGAAAAGCTGGATGTTCCTGCTAAAATGATGCAATATTAAAATAGTTAATGATACTTAATGAGTCCATCATAAGTATCTAAGGCTAGAGAATCAACAGCCCATTGAGAGCTCTCAGGATACTCAGGATGACAGTAGTGCTTCGGTTCACATTCAAAAGGTTTACTCGGCAACCATAAGGGACTGCAATTCAGTTTTAAATTCTATAACCATTAATACAGCTCCCAGCAAAGTGTTAGGAGAGTAACTCTGTGTGTGTGTCACTTTATCTAAATTGGTTCACCACTCCCTGCTATAGTGACTGTGTATTTTTCTTTTCTGCTCTATTATCATCTCAATTTATCTTTCACATCCTATGCCTATAATAAACTAATCTCACCATAACAGGATATGTCCTGTAGATTTATTAAATTAAAAAGAAAAAACACATTGTGTGGGATTGAAAGACTCAATCAAGCTTTTTCTCAGACAAAACAAAAAGTTAAATGTCAGTGAAAGCTAGACATTTACTACTTGAATCATTATTCTTCCTGAATGCAAAAGGCTAGGTCTCCACGTGTGCCCGAACAAAGCTTGGTGTAATGAGGGGGAGGGAGCAAATAGGTAATGGTAATAATTGGAGACATACCAATCTCCTAGAAGTGGAAGGGACCTTGAAAGGTCATCAAGTCCAGCCCCCTGCCTTCACTAGGCAGGACCAATTTTTGTCCCAGATCCCTAAGTGGCCTCCTCAAGGATTGAACTCACAACCCTGGGTTTAGCAGGCCAATGCTCAAACCACTGAGCTAGCCCTCCCCTCAAAATAGGTTGTGTTATGCCATTTCTATGTCCAGCCCCATATCCAGCAGATACATAGGCCCCCAGCGTAAGTTAGTGTTGCACTAATTTGGCATATAACAGTCAAGGGGACACTACATTGGTGAGAATATCACACCTGCCTAACATATCCCCTCCTCACTCTCAGTCCACCTCAGAATGACCTCTCTGCCACTAAGCCAAATCAGTCCACTGGCTCCCTTGACACCTTTAAGGAGCAGTGGGTACTGTCCGGGCTTCTCTGTTCAGTGTCCCCCTCTGGTTCTCTACTTTTGACGCTTCACACCTGTCCTTGTTTTCTCTTTTGTTGTCTCCCGTACTTATTTGAGTCCCGGGCTCAGTGGCTCCTACCCTTAGGCTGGGGCAGGAGCCTTTACCTCAACCCAACAGGACTAAGCCAAATCAGGATTTCCTTCACTAGAGAAATCGTCAACAGCTGCCTTAAAACAACTTTAAGCTCCCTTTGTGCTGCTGGAGCAATACAAAATGGACTTAAGGGGGGCCAAAGACTTGGCTCAGTATTTCAGTCAGCAAGCAACAAATGGAGACAGAAAAAGAAAAGACAGAAGAAACCAGATTCTGCCTTCAGTTTTGGTTTAAACAAGATTAACACCACTTACTTCAGATTTATACTGGGGCAAGTACAGAATCTGGACCTAGATACTTGTTATTGAAAATGCTGAACTTAATTAATGTGACATTTCAAAGCATTTGGGGGAAAAACAACCCCCAAACAACAGCTGCACGATCTGGAGTACTGACTAGAGTGGCTGCAGTCTGAAGTATGGACTTCCCATCAGATGAGAGAGATTTGGGGATGGAGAAATGGGAAATGGACTAGAGCATGAATATTCTGATATTTGACAGCTTGGAAAATTACTTTAGATGCTAAAATCTGGGTCTAGCTCAACGGACTTGTTTAAACATAATTTTCCATGTAATGAGACACATGGAAAATTATGTTTAAACAAGTCCGTTGAGCTAGACCCAGATTTTCTTCAGAAGTGACTACAATACACCACTGTTAGATTTGTACTAAACTCTCATTACCACATCCAGGCTGTGCCACATTGAGATTTTATGGCCGCGCTAAGGGTTTGTGAGAAGAAGAAGAAGAAAAAAGTTCTTCCTGACTGTCTGCTTTGCAAGGGATTTGAACTGTAAAAGAGACAACTGTGTCAACAACTAGCCAAACCAATGTAGTACCAGCCAAACCACACCTTATCCTTCTCAATCAGCAAAAAAATTATCCACTGCCTGATTTCTCTTACCTCATCAATAAGGGCTGTTTTTCTTCCCTTATTAGGACACTCTCCATGCAGTAAAGCTCTGGCCCTAATAGTTGTTTTAACAATATGTACTGCACATCAGCACAAAAAAAAAAGCAACTAAAAAAAAATTAAACAACGGCAGAGAAAAAAAGGCTGAGTCTTAAATTAAAGGGACAGCATCAACTTAGTTTGGACTCCACATTTTATCATAGCTTTTGTACAATGAAAACAATGGGTTGGATGAATGAAGAATTTATTAAATCATATATATATATATATATATATATATATATATATATATATATATATATATATATATATAAATTATTAGGCCCTGATCCTACAAACACTTATAACCACAAGTAACCTTAATGAAGTAAATGGGATTAGTCACGAACATTAGAGTTTGCAGGGTCAGAGCCATTAAAAAATAAAATCATATACACAAAAAAGAAATATCAGTGTTCTCTTTCAAGAGTCTCCTGTGTTGGAATCTCAAAGAAAACAGATACTGGAATGTTAGTGCAAAAGAGAACCAGAGAGTAAAACAAAGCAGAAAAGCAAGGAAAACCAATTTTCTTTGCAAAGGAAAGGTGCAAAGGAAATTAAATGCATAAAGGAGTGAAATGTAACAGGTATTTAAATTGAAGTTTTAATATTCAAAAGCTGCTGTTAGTAGTCCTGGGGAGGAGAGTTATTTTTTGTTTATTTTTTTAAACATATAGGTTTGGATTCTCCAGTCCATTAAGTGCCATTCAAATGGAACGAAGGAGACGTAAACTGGCCAGAAATGGTCAGCAGAGAAGTCCCCTTGAATAGGGGAGCTTCTACTGGTGGACCAGGCACAGCTGCCTCTTGTGCATTAGGGTAGGGGGAATTGGAAGCTTGCCGGGCTGGGCAGGGATAAGCAGGGGATAGGGAGGGTCAGGGCAGAACAGCATTTTGCTCTGCCCAATCCTCCACCAGTGTAAGGTCACTTGAAGGACCTTGTGCCACCACTGTAAGTTAGAGGGGCTCCTTGGGAGTTCTGACCAGGATCATGGAGCCTCAGCTAGCTCTCTGTACCCCTCTCTCCACTATAGGATGGAGAATGTAGCCCATGGAATAAAACCAAACGATTTTTACACATTTGTGAGGAAGGGAAACCGCCCCATACCCCTCTATGGGGTCTGAATTCTGAATCCTACTGAATTCTTTCTCTGTTGATCATTTTAGCTGAAACCCCTTGCTACTCTGTGGGCACTCCGAAGCATGATACTACCATAAGTAAAGCATAGTAAAGGGAGCATACAGAGGAGTGGATGCTGATTTACAGACACAGCAATGTTTGGCTTTCTTACTATTTGCATGTATATGGGCCTTATATTGGCAAACTTACATATAAAGGTCATTATTGATCCCAAGATAAGTGAAGCCGATACCCTGTAGGCTGCAGCTTGATAACATAGACATGAGGGGACATAAATCCTTGCTGCAACAAGGCCACACCATCCCACACATGATCCAAGCCCTGTTCTGTCCCTGTCCATATGGAAGAGAGGGGGGAAAAGGTGGCTCAGCTGTCTTCATGGCACTATCACCTATACTGCCACAGGCCCCACAGACTGGATCTGTGTAGGGCTAGTCACAACAGGGGAGGGGGGAGGCAGGTGCCCACGGAATATTTAGATTGGTAAAAAATTGAAAGCTGAAAATTTTCAGAAACAAAACTTACAAATTTTGATTGCAAACTTTTAACTGAAAACCAAAACATTAAATTAGGAGCCTCGTACCCTCATTGTCCTCTATAGTCTGGGATCACAGGCCAAACCACATCTCCCATGATGCACCACAGTCTCTCCTCTTGCTGAGCCACCATGGTGCATCATAGGGGTCCCTGGCGGTGGTGCATCATGGAAAATGTTGTCTGTCAGGGAACCTGTCTCATAGAGGAAGGCAGGCATGTGCACCTGAACTACATTTCCCATGAGGCACAAAGGCAGCATTGCCAAATAAAAATGTTTCCATTTTTGGGTGTTTGATTTTTAATTAAAAGTTGAAGTTTTCCAAGGAAAACAGATACTTTTAATGAAAAATTTTGTTTTTTTGAAACCCAAATTTTCTGTCAAAAAAGAGTTTCAACTCTATACCTGTGTGTTGAGAAAGGACGGGAACTGAAATGTGGCAGGCAGGTTCACGATGAACATCATTCCTAATGCAACCAGTGAAAAATCTCCTCAAAAGTTAATACAAACATAGGCTGTATTCTAGGCAGTTAATACAGACAGAGGCTGTAATCCTGGCAATCCACCTCCCATGAAGGACAACCATGAAAATCTGGAGCGAACGTAGAAGCACAAATCCTCTGTATACAAGTTCCAGTCTATAACAGATCCCCCAAATCCATATAGATTTCAGGGAAGTTACATCTTCTGGCCACTCAACCCCATGATTATTGTGTGGTGGAGCAGACCTCCTCTGATGGAACAAGCCAGGGAAACCTTTGGGAGCTGAACCTTGTAGAATTTTCCTCTTTGTTCTCGTCTCTCAAGTTTTCCCATAGGAGTTGGTGATCTGACCCCAAAAATACTTCAGATCTTCCAGTAAATCTCTCCGACCCCATTAAATTAGAAAGTTTCTAAACCCAGCTACAAAATCTTGGATGGGGGATTCGGTTTGCCTCAGTCACTGTCCTTGTTGAGCTAAAACCCTAAGGCCCTTGACTCCTCATGATTTGTGGGAACCTGAATTGCTATTGTGGTTTCTGCAACACACGGCAGTAAAAATAAACACTGGCCATGTGCAAACAAGCATATTTGTGTCAACAGTGTTCATCTGGCCATCTTATGTATTGGGCTTGATTCTCAGGCTGCATCTACACTGCAAGTTAGGGGGTGATTTTCCTGCTCATGTACCCATCCTTGCGCTAAGACTCATTGAGCTTCCGGTGGGTAATGTTCTTCGCACACCTCAGCTGTGCCTCTGCAGCTGCTACCAGTTCTATCATGGTTATGCTGCTACTTCTACTGGCGCTAGCTCAACGACAGCTAGGGCAGGTCTGTGTACCCAAGCAGGGGACTCGCATCCCTAGCTTGTAGCGTAGATGTAGTCTCGGTTACGGTAAGCCCACTTTACACTGCCAAAGTGATGTAGTGGGGCCTCAAGTCCAATGAGAATTCAGGCCATTGTCCTTGTGGGCGTGGCAGTGAGAATAAGGGGAAGTAGGGAGATCCTAGAGAGTAAGAAGTGAGGGATTTAAAATGAATTAATTAATAAAACTGATCAGTATAAGCAGCAGCAGCAGTGATCCTATACCCGTATTTCAGATTATGCTACTTACCAGGTTATGTAGACCATGTTACTGCTGTTACCATTGCCTGGGTGAAACAGTAAAGACAGCATTATGGCAATCTCCAGCATCTCAAATGCTCTTTAAAGACTCTCTCTTATTCTACTAGCCCGGCTCTTACTCTTTGCATGATCATTCAGTATGGAACAGAAATGATATCTCATAATTTAAGTGACTGATTCCAAAAGTTGAAGAGTGAATTCCAAATAACAAATGCCACAAACAATCCCTGGGCTGAAATTTGTTCACAGAAATCATCTGGTGAACATGTATCAAATGCAAAAATCAAATTTGCTAAATCCATGACCTGTTGGCAGACAGCATAGGTCCTATGCAGAGGAATTAATAATCTAAAGACCAAGTCCAACCTTCAGTGATATCAGTGGAAGGACCACCATTGACTTCAGTGGAGTTGGATTCAACCCTAAGAAGTTACAAAGAAGTTTCTACTCAGGTTTCCATATTTTCAAGTCATCATTGCCTCTGATGAAAGATTCTACTTTATATTTTCAGCGTGCTGAATGCTAAAAGGATTATATCCAGTTTACTTAGAAACAACAAAATAAATATGATATCCAGAATATATTTTAGCATATCTATTTTTCTGAGTATTACACATGTGCCGTGCAGGTTGGTGACATCTTAAAGGAGGTAGTGAAACTGATATGTAAAGGCACCATCAGAGTGAATTTGCAAGAAGCAAAAGATCATACTGTATCTCATTCAGAACAGAGAAGGCAAAGCTTCCCTTGCTCCCCCGGAAGAGCCTTCACTGGGCAAAGTTATACAAAATTTCATATTCCTTTTTTCCCCACAGCAGACTGAGATGTATTGGCAAAGTATGAGGACCTGGAGTGACTATATTGACTCTCAGCCTTAGAAAGGGTGAAATTTCAAAATGAAGACACAAAACAGTGCTTTGGAGTAGACTGATACTTTGTGGGTAATGGTAAAAATGTCTTCCTCACTGTTAGCTTGAGGTCCCGAAGATGCTTTGTGGACAAAACAATCACCATAAAATAATGGCCACCATTTTTAGTTCACTAAAACAAAATGCCACTGCTTGTGAGGAAAACTGCTTCTGGTTGTCAATCTATATCTGTACTGATATAGAAACTTGGAAAAGAATACTGAAGTCTCAAAGTGTGGGCAACCAATAACACAATAAACTATACACTAAACGCAGAGGGATTGATTGTCCTTACACACCAATTTCATATAGGCATAATTCCATTGACGTGTAAGCAGTCAGAATGAGCTCTACCCTGACATCTGATGGTGAGTTGTAGAAAAGGACTTCTGGGGCTGATCTTGTTTGCATGGGCACACCCACCCTGCCTAACATGATGGATTGCCTGCCCAAATGGTCACTTTGGCTGCTGTGGGATCCCCAGTCTCTTTGTTATTGGGGCAGGAGTAATAAAGGGTTGTTATCCTGATTATATGAATCAAGGATAGTAGAACTGTAGTTGGCATTTTATGATGGAGGGATTCACCCTCAACTAAGAAGCACTCACTAGGCAAGGGACATGGGTTCCAAAGCTCAGTGAATTGAGAGGTGGGGGGGATGGGTATATGTACTTGGTAGTGTGGGCCCCAAACATTACTTTGATCTCTCCTCTCTCCACTGTAATAACAGAGCTAATTTTGGTTCCATTAGGAGTCTTGTTACATACTGCAGTGCCGAAATTACTGATACCTAGGTCTAAGCCTTAGACCTACTTTGGGCTAGTGGTGCACCAGCACTGAGGCTCCCCTACTACCACCTAAAATCAGTGAGCGCTGTGTTAAGTGGGGGAGGGACGGAAGACAAGTTGGTGAGTGGACAGCAGGATGGCTAGCAGGGAGTGGAGCAGATAGCAGGGTGGCTGGTGGAGAGTGGAGCGGATAGCAGAGCGGCTGCCAGAGAGGAGCGGCTAGCAGGATGGCTAGCGAAGAAGAGTGGAGAGGTGTGGTGAGTGGAGTGGATAGCAGGACAGCGAGCGGAGAGGCGTGGTGAGCGGTGCGGATAGCAGGGCAGCTGGCGGGGCGGAGCAGATAGCAGGGCGGCTGGCGGAGAGATGCAGCTGGTGGTGAAGATTGCAGCAGAACCCCCTGGAGAGGCATGGCACTTGTCCGTCGACCCAAGCCGCGGAGCATGTAAGATGCCCCCCCATACCCTCCTCCACTTCCACCCAGGCAGGGAGGTAAACTCTGCAGATGAACTTCTGGACTCTGAGGGGGCTGCACTGACCAAGGACAGAAACTGTGTGTGGGGGGAGGTGATTTTGGGTTGCTGGACCCAAGAACCACTCTGAGGCTGTACTGACCAAGGTCAGAAACTGGGGGTGGAGTGACTACTGGGTTGCTGGACTTAAGACCCTGAGGGGAAAAGGACACTGCCAAACTTACTTGGGCGTGGGTCTTTTGCTCATGGTTGGTGTTATGAATCCTGTTTGTGGTGTTTCCCCAACATAATGCCGCACTGTTTCCCTCCTTTATTAAAAGGCTTTTGCTACACTCAGACTCTGTGCTTGTGAGAGGGGAAGTATTGCCTTTTGGAGGCACCCAGGGGGGGTGGTATGTAATTGTCTCAGGTCACTGGGTGGGGGCTTGATCCGGTTTTGCATTGTGTTATTGAAACGGAACCCCTAGTTACTGAACCCGGCCCTTGTTGCTGCTAACTCCGATGGGTAGAAGGGTTACAGACATATATGGAGTTATTCCAGATTTACACCAGAGTGGGTGAGAGGAGAATCAAACACACAGGCAGTTCACAACATTCACTTGCAGTCTCCCCATTCTCATGATCAGTGTTAATCTCTATGGGCTGATACTCGTTGGCACTAACCTCCCATTATAATGCTCTGGCAGTTTAAATGGGCCTTACCATGGTCAGTGATGCATAAGGCATAATGTTGCTGATTTTTTCCCCAGGGCAGGAAAATCTATATACTGGTGTCTATCTGAACTGCACACTCTGCAGGTCAAGGGAGGAGTGCAAAGGCAGTGCAAAGCTCACCTCTGCATTCTCCAATGCAGGGTCCCTGTATTCATGGCCAGTTCCCCACAGTACATAACAATACCCCGGGTTTGCTCAAATTTCCATGGACTCCTAATGGTGCCAAAAATGCAGCATAGGTGCAGCCCACCCACTTCTCTTACACTGTCAGGAGGATGGCTTCTATACTGGCTCTATGCCATTGATGGGGGTGATCCTTACACAGCAGGGCAGGCGGGTTCTGTGGAAATATTCTATCGAGGAGGCAGCACAAAGTGGCCACATTCAACCCACAGGATCTGGCTTATTGTTATGCTGGACCAAATGTATCAAATGCATGCCTGATTTGATACATCTTCAAAGGGCTTGATTTCCAAAAATGTACCAACCAACCACCCTCTGACAAAAATGGTGTTGGGCACTTCAAAAAATGAGGCCTCTAAAGCCACTGTTCACTTTTGAAAACCTTGGTTCATATTGTTACAAACAAAGCATAATATAGCACTAATTCACAGCACTTCCCAAATGTAAGTAGAGACCCATTACTGGCCCCTTGTGATTTAACTAGGAGAAGGCAAAATACAGGACAAACAAAAAATCTTGGGAAATGTTATTTGGACAATTTCTTTGGCACTATCATATCATCTAATTGATTTTCTTCACTCTCTCTCCTCCCACGCCTCCCACCTTCGGGACAGATTGTGCCATAAGCCTCTGTTATTTACTCAGCGAATTAGGCAATGATCAGCTTTCACATAAACTGTGACTTCTGAAAACTTCTCATTAGCCACAGAACTTTAATCAATAACCTGTCTGGAGAAATATTCTGTTGTCTACTGCTTCCAAGCAAAGCGATTTAAGTTCTACATTTGAGATCAAAGACAGGTATAGATGCAATTAAGGCGAGGAAAGGGCCTAACTGGATATTTTTACAACAAAGTGTTGTCCAGCAGAAAGAACAGCAAAAATTTTGTACACATCCAATGTTTACTCTAAACTCAACCAACTCCTGAACACGCTGCAACCTATTTTGTCTCTAGCTCTCCCTCCCCCATCGCAATCACAAAATATTTCCCAAATAAAACCAAGGAGATAAAAGTCACACAAATATCACAATAAATTGGGAACTCACTTGGAGAGACTTGACAAGTTCTGCCTGCAGTATGATCTGCTGATCATGTCTGTAATGGATGAGTCAGTGCAAGCAGCTGCCAGCTTCAGTGAGCTAATGGACGGATGATCAGGGCGTGGAATGAGACAGTAAAAATGTCATTATCCTTTCAGGCACGTGAGGCTTGTTGGATGCTCTTTCCAGCCAACAGGCTAACCATTTGGTCAGCCCCTTTGCACTATGACAACAGTCTGAATTTGCCCACTACCAGGCTCGTTATCTATCCTATATCCTCTGGGTCCCTCTGCACTATCATCATAGGAGCTCAGATTTTTTTTTTACTGTATTCTCTCTAATAGAGCCCCTTTGTGATTTCTGGGGCTAATACTTACAGTGACTAATTCCAACAGGTTTCTCAGCTGCTATATAATAATGTAACTGGTAAACAAATGCTAGTCTTCCCTAGGGTTTTCACAAGGACTGCTGGTGTTTCAGCAGGTTTGCCGATAACTGAGGAATTGAAATGAGATATACAGCGCAAAGGTGTTTGTTTATTAACAAACACCTGATTCCAGCCGACTGAGCTTGTGTAGGGGAGAATACATGTAACTGACTGTAAAACAAGGGTCCATGTTAGCCTCCCTGCTAATCACAAATCATTGTATAAATACATAAGCGTAAGCATTCATGTCCAGTCCAGTTGAAAAGGCCAGAGGGTCGTTTCCAAGCAGTTCTATATTCTCTGGGACAAACGGTGAGAGGTGTGGAGTAGCCACAGCCCCTGCTGATGTCAGGATTTGACCACCACATTCTCAGTTAGTGATGACCAAAGTAAACATGTGACTGCAGTGGGATCTAACCTAACGGACTCTCCTCAGCATTCTGCCCTTTAATCCAGTGAACGACACAGGGAATATAAATGCAAACAAAGTCATATAAATTGAGACACCATCATTTACCATAATTTCACATGTGTGGTTCTCATAACGCTCTAAACTAACACAGCACACAGCCTGTGAACATGCTGAAACAACTTACAGTGGATCCTGCAGCCATCCTACCCCAGGCTGTGATCTTGTCAAATCTCATAAACTACAGGGCAGGGGCTGGTTAATACTTGGATGGGTTGCCTCCGGGGAGAATCAACAGTGCTTCAAGAATTAGTGAGGTTGATTCAGTAGGTGGCACTCTGACCTTTGAGTATACACTGAACCATTCCTCAGCTGGTATAAACTGAGGGAGCTGACATCTTCAGTGGAGCTACAGCTGTTTTCACCAGTTGAAGTTCTGGCCCTCAGTTCCCAAAGCACGTGCACAAGCTGACATCTACGTGCACAAAACTCTGATTCATTTATCCTTTCACTGGGCACTGCATGTGTGCAAAGTGTACAGACACTTGAAATTTTGGGCCACAGTGTGCAATCCTTCATGGTGAAAAGTTCTATATAACTTATTATTAGGGCTGGTCAAACCATTGAATTCCATTTCTACAGAGGGGAGGCGGAGGGGCTATTAAAAAGAGGGCATGGCATCCAAACCACTCCCATTCCTTCCAATGCCTGCAAGGAAGAGGGGATCATGGGCAGTGAGTGTGAATGTGCAGAGTCCATCTCAAAGAACTTTAGTAACAGGTGAGTAATCTTCATTTCATCTTTGAGCAGCCTCCACACATTCCCACACTTGGGAGTCTGGCAAGTAGTGCTCCTCCCTTCAGTCACTGGGACGAGAAGGCCTAGTTAAATAAATATTATAATATTGCTATACCAAATTATTCATGTGATCAGATGCCAGATGTAAGGAATAATAATATTTTGTGAAAGTATGCATCGAGCTCCAAGTGGCAGCTCTACGGATTTCTAATATGAGAATATGTCTGAGACAGGCCATGGAAACAGCCTTCGCTCTAGTTAAGTGATCTCTAAGCTCTTCTGGAAGAGGAGGAACAGAAGGGGTATCAATACAGAGCTTAACCTACAGATGAAGGCATTAGGATGTCATTGCCTGGCCTTTACTCTTTTTCGGCAAGAGACAAACAGTCTAGCTGATGGCTAATGCTCTCTCAGAGTACAAGGTGTGTAGCCCCTTTTTGGGAGAGGTGGGGAAAGTTGCAGCGCTGTTCTGCCAGTATTTACAGAGCCCTTCATTTCAGAGCTGGAAAGTTTCACCACTAATGCTTCGAGATGATTCCAGTGCCCCTTTCTGGCCATGAGATGAAGGTGCTGAACATGGAGCATTGAGAAGCAAAAGGACCGTCCCTCAAACAACACATATGTGCGTCCGAAACAGGGAAAATGGCAGGGCGAGACGTGCACCTCTTCACATCTGGTTTCCTTGTCTTCAGTTCTGACATATCTGAACCAATGACCAGAGCACAAAGATCCTTAGTCAAGAAACAAGGCAAAGAAAAAGAATGAACTCAAACCTAACTAAACTAAGAAGGCTACAGCACTAGGAATGCTCTGTTCCAAAGGATCCACATTAAATGACCCAATGAGATTCCTGGCTGGTTGGAAGGAACTGAGGCACCATCCCTCCCTCCCACAGTCCCACCCTCTGAACGTTTGAAGCTGTGAGGAGAGAGGTAGGAGGGGGCCCAGGAGCACTCCAAAAGGCACTGGTAGTAGAAGGTTCCACCGAGCTAAGCTGCACTATTGGTGCATCCCAAGAGTGGGAAAAGACAGAGGCCACTTGAAGAACCTAACATTTTTGTTTGGTTGGTTTCTTATCTTTCCTGCATGTTAAGCAGAGGTTTGCAATGAGCTGATCAGACTGTCACCCAGGTCTTTTTCCAGAGAGATTACAGTTAATTCAGAACCCAGTAAATGAGTATGAGGAGTTCAATGTGCACTACCTTGCACTTGTCCACACTGGATTACATCTGCCATCATGCTGCCCGTTAGCCTCACTCTGTTAGTTGGCCATTGGACACTTTAGATTTTTTTTTAAATGTTTCAGTAGCTTGATATTTATTCCTTTCCCAGTATTAGGCAACTTTGAAATGGGAATGGGAATAGCTTTTAGAAATGCAGCCGACTTGCTTCAGAGATACTGAATACCTAATTACGCCTTCTTCCTTCCTGTGTGCCACTGCTCAGAAAACAGTGGATTTGTAAAAACCCTTTAAAAGCTACTGGCATTTTGCAGGGAAAAAAAATGTGTTTGTTGTTAAAATCAATGACATTAACAGATGCTTCTTGTTTGAAGAATATTTTTAAACTGTTCACTCCCCAGGAAAATGAAAGATGCCATAATGTCTTTCCTGACTTCACAGAGCAGGCAAGGGCTTGGTTTTAAAGGTCTCAGCTGAAAGACCCCAACATAGTTAACTGCATGGAACTCAATTTATTCACCTCAGAAGGAAAAAGGTCTCAGTCAACCCTCCTGGAAGGTACTATGGAGCCTGGGGTGTCAGTGAGCAATTCCTGGAATATTATGCCATCCCTGTGTAACCCATATGTAATGTCTCTGAGTGACTAGTTCACAGATGTTAAGCTCAGAAAGGCTATTAGGTCAGTTAGTCCTGTGGTTCCTAAAGCCAGTCCACCGCTTGTTCAGGGAAAGCCCCTGGCTGGCCGGGCCGGTTTGTTTACCTGCTGCATCTGCACGTTGGGCCGATGGCGGCTCCCACTGGCTGCGGTTTGCCACTCCAGGCGAATGGGGGCTGTGGGAAGCGGCGCAGGCCAAGGGATGTGCTGAGCTTTCCCTGAACAAGTGGCGGGCTGGCTTTGAGAGCCACTGATTTAGTCCATCTTCACTTTGTGCAGAATGATCCCCTACCAAATATATATTCTCCAGTGATTTCAGTCCAGTTTTTAAAATATCTCAAGTGATGGAGCTTCCACAACTTCCTCATGATAATTATTCTGCTGTCTAATAGACCTTAGTGATGGGAAACGTCTCCTGACAGCAAACTCATATTTTCCTTTTCTTACCGTTACTCTTAGCCTTATCCCCTTGGAGCACTGAAAACATCAGTGCTCCACATATGCATTTTTAATGTATGCAGTAACATGAATCAATTAAAAAAACCACACAGCCATGCAAATGGAATTCCATGGACTAGGGCCAAATATTAGAATATGGCCTCAGTTTTGCTCACATAGTTTTGCATTCATAGACATTTGCGTGTGCAAATAATAGAATTTGTGCATCCAAACAGAATTTGCACACACATATCATGTAGTTAGACGTTTAATTACTTAATGGACAAATGGAACCACCTGCCCAAAACCAAACATGAAAATTTAGAGTTTAGGATGGGCCCCTTTGAAAATGGAGCCCCTTGGGATAAAATTCACCCAGGTGAAGAGGTCCCATACAAGGCCTACTCACCATTTAAGGTCTATTTTCAGGGCTCATGTGGGACTGGAGTCATGAACTGTCTATAAGTGGGTCTTTTTCTGAACAAAGATGAATTTCACCTTAGGTATCTATCCTCAGTTTCAGGAAGTTAATACTAGTTTGTCTCTAGCATGGACAAGAACTTCCACTGTAAGTCTAAGTTTGATGAGAAAAACATATTTGCCAATGTTTGAGTTCTCTATCCATTACTTATGAAGCAATGCATAATCCAGAAATAAAAGAACATAATATTTCATAAGACTATTTCCACTAAATCTTTTCTTGTCTTTTATCTCATCTTTTCATTGGTTAAAATAAAAAATAAAAAAAAATACTAGGACTACAGCAATGGTATCCATGTAACATCTGGGCTGCTGCTATCTTCTGGTAATTTGAACTGAAATGGAAAATACAGTGTGTCTTCCCCCTCCTTCCTCCCTCTCCCCCCCCCCCCCCCCCCGGGAGAGTTACCATTTTAGCTTAGTGAATTCTAGGAGTTTGATTTATACACCAATAAAGTGATACTGTCAAAATAAAAATCAGGAAGCCCTTCATCAGTTTTACACAGTGTTTTCAGGTAAAATCCTCATTGGAGTCAGTGGCCCAAGTCCTAAAGTGCTTACTGAGTTTGAACTCAAGCAAAACTAAAAAGGCCAGATTGTTCCTAGCCTTTATGCATATGGATGAGGCTTACTGGGAAGGGTGCAAATAATTATATATAATCAGAATGAAGACCAAAGTAATATGCATTTCAAAGAGTTCAAAATTAACATTGGCATGAGTATCCCAGGTGTTTTGCCATTGTGTGTTAGTAATCATACAGCATGTTGAATTGCTGATTGGGCCCCTCCATGGCTCCTCCACTTGCAAGAATCCACCTTCATCCCCCTTACAAAGAGTATGGAAGAATTTTTACAAGAGACAAGAAAAATTGCAGCCTTGATATACTATAGTAGGCATCAATAACTGGGATGTTCATCGTTTTTCCAGTCTAAGTACACATTAAACAGGCCTATGGGGACAGCTCCAGCGTAAATAAAAGAGTTTGTTTTTGTAGAAAAACCTGTCTATTTTCTAGTGGAGTTCCCACAAAGCAAAATATATTAGGTTTGCACATATATCATGTAGGTGACAGTTTTCCTGGCTGCAGGAGCCAGCTGAGTGTGTGAACTCTCAAATGTTTTTTGTTCTGAACAAAATAGCTAAAATTAGAGAGGCTAAAAATGCGATATATTTTCCATGAAAAAATTCCAAAGAGAAAAAATTACTTAATTTGAAAATTTTCATGTAATTTTCCATTTTCTTTTATTTAAAAAAATGCTATGATCCAAAAAACAAAAAATGTTTGGTTCTTGGGGGTTTTTTTTGGGGGGGGGGAGGGCGATGCTTTTCCCCTCTTGATGTCCCTTTTCTCCCTCTTTGGAACAAGGGGGGAAAAGCCTAGTGGAGGAGGGGGAACAAATGACCATGATAGCATTATGTTTGAAGTTTTACTCTGAGTGCTATATTTGCTTTTTTAAAAAAAAACAATGATTCACAGCTGGAACAACAGATTTAAACAGTGACAGAGAGAGAGAGAGAGCGAGAGACCCAAATTTGGAATGAGAAGCACAGTTCATACTATGATATATTTTAGAGATGATTTTGAACCAAAATCCCCAATCCTAATAAACCTGAATTTTTTAGGGTGGACAAAATCCAAACCTAGACACAGATCCATATTTTGCAAATGACCCAGGGGCCAAAATCTTCAGCTGGCGTGAACTGTCAGACATCGACAAACTACGATAGTTCTGGTAAAGTCAATAGATTTCTGACAACTCTGAGGATTTGCCCCCCCAATCTTTATAATGAACCATTCCTCTCCCCCAAAAAAGACCCGATCTGAACAACTTTGGATATTCAAAATTCAGATCTAGAGCAGACACATGCAGATTGAACTGTTCTTTATAATATTATTGCACTCAGCTTAAATATATGTCAAATTTGGAATCTCCAGGCACGATCCTCTGTCACTTAGTTTAATGATTGGCTCAGTCCCAAAGTGACTGGAGTGATCTTTTTTTAATATTCCATTATTATCCTTACGTATTTTGGAATGAGCATTATTTCACTAGCTGCACATGATTACTATCTAACCGGATGCTCCCGGGAACTTGCAATGAGCAAACACTGTCAGTTTATTTAATAACTTTCAAAATGAAACAAAAATCTTGTCCAAATCATGTCTCCTCTGATTTAATTAAAACACACCACACATACTGGAGCACTCTGTTAATCATTAACAACCTTAATTGAAGACAGGAGAGGATTCTTCGCTTTTCTTTCCTTCAAAAGCCTGCAGCCAATGGAAAACATTCCACAAGAGAGCAGCCTGGGATGATTTTGATTAGAATGATCGATACATGAGGGGCTTTTGCTTATTTGTTTGCTGTTGGGGGGAGGTGGGGAGTTGTTTGCTTGGTTTAAGTTTTTTGTTGTATGTTTTTTTCCTGTAGTAATGTATGATAACGAAGAGGAGCTGTTCTGTTCAACATTTACCTTCCCCATCTCAGGTTTTCTAACTAGGGCCTGCTGTTGAATCAATATGACACTTACTGAGTTTGACAGAAGTTGGATTGCTAAACCCAGGCAAAAATACCTTGGAAATTAGGAGTTAGTTTTACATTCAGTTCCACTCAAATCCATTTTAGAACGTTGTATATGAGAGCATATACCTGTCCCCATTGCCCTCCCGCCCCCCACCGCCTTGCTTCTCACAGCAATTCCCCCAGCATCCTGATCTCTGTCCTAACTCTTGAACTCACTTACCAACCCCTGGATCTATCTAACAAGCCCACCAGCCCTCCCAGCCCAGCCCAGCCCAGCCCAGCCCATTCGAATCTCACAATGTTTCCTAGTAACCCCTAAACCTCACCCTCCCAGCCCACCAAATGCTTCCAGGTTCCAGGTGGAATCCATGGAAAATTAAACAGCACTAAAGGAATTAAACTTTCCAGGATATTCAAAAGAGGAGATAAATAAAGTTCTTATTTTTTAAAGTTTCTCTCGTTTGCTTTCTCTGGAGTTCTCTCAATAGGCCTCAGCACAGAAGCTTCCAGTCTCATCAATACAGTGCTGTTATCCAATGGGATTTCCTAATTATGGGCAACAAAGGGTTAAAGTAATAGCTGAACACTTCCACAGGATTTGTCATACCAGATCAGATCAGCACTCCATTAACTCTGGGTTCCTGCCTCCAGCAGTGGCTTATGCCTGATGCTTCATAGAAAGAAAAAAAATAACCAAACCATAATGCAGCTGGCTAATTGTGCAAAGCTCTATAAAAGAGGAAAAATTCCTTCCTGACCCCTACAGGCAATCAGCTGATACCCTGTAGCATTTAAACAGTGTGATCTACACTGAAACATCCTCACAAGCAGTCATTTTTCCTAAGAACATGCACACACAGGGTCACGGAAGAGGAAAATTAAAATGATAATGGACATTCAGATGATGCACAGATATAGTGATCTGGGAGGTTACTTTAGCCCATTTATAAAGAGGCAATTTGTAATTGTAGGTATTTCTCTCTTTTGTTGTTTGTTTAGGTTTCTCTATCCAGTTACTTGTACGGATTTCATCACTGTAGTACCTGAATTCCCCTGTGATTCAATAACAAGTGGGCGGGAAGAAGTCCTTGGGGTTTATTATTTGAGGCATGCTGGATATAGGTATTGATTCTTGCTCTTCCACTACCAGGGAGTTCAAATTCATAAGTGTCAGTGGGCAGGATCCTGGGCAAGAAGAGGGAAGGTAGTTGGAAGAATGTGTGGCAATCTGCATTATTGTACATGATCGTGTTGTTGTTTTATGGGGTCTATTTTGTCTTCATTTTTAAGTGCCTTAAATGTTAAGGCATAAATGAAGAAGTTCATCCATAAATGAAGCTCCCTTTGGGGACTGTTATACCTCCACATAAGGTCCTTTTTTTTCCTTTCCGCTAGTAGTCTTAGAGCAATTGAAAGCCACTTAGTTTGATCCAGCTAATCAGTAGCTGCCTGTGTTAAGGAGTCAGTTTTAGTATTGTGTAGATGTCTGGCTAAGCTTTGAAACTTGGAGTTTAAATTAATTACAAGTGGTGGAAATTTTTCCAAATAAATCATTTTTTTCATCACTAAGGTGTGTTATTAATGTGCAAACGTTTACAAAAATTGTCAACATAGTCTAAATTTTTCAGCTTTTGAAAAAACGCCATGCTTGATTGATACTTTTTTAAACCTTTAGAGAAAATATTATCCAAAATGTGATTGAAATGGTTATTGGAATTTTTCATTTAGTAAAAATCAAATTGCCATAACCATTTTGATAACCCAGATTTTGGAAATTTCCAAAACCATTTTAATTGCATTTTTGGGAACAAAATCACAAACATACTCTGAAAAATGGCCATTTCAAACACTTCTAAACAAAAACAACTTTGAAATTTCAAACTTTTTCACAAAAATATGTTTGCATTTTTCAACCCGCTTTAAAATTCATTCATCTTTATTGCAGCAATGACCAAAACCTGAGTTTAAAACTGAGCAAGGACCTTATAACCTTATATGGTTAATAGTGGAAAGCTCACTAATCTTCTTATGGCAAGCTAATGTCTAAACATAATGGAAACATGGAGAATTATTACAATGGATCTGTTATAGCTTGCCAACATGTTACCCAATCAACATTTTGATGTGATGTCCTGTGATAAAATTTAGTTTCTTTTTCCTATTGAACCTTTTTAAAAGACGATTACAGACCCTGATACGCTAAGAGCTATCTAAACGAAGGCCTCTAAAGCTTTTAAGTACTATGAAACTGATCAAGAATCTTTGGGATTCCTCAATGTATTAAAAGGGGGCAAAGGAAGCCAGGATACATAGTTCTGATATGTTAATTAAAACCTCCAAGATACCAATACTCATGCAATGCACACAAGGTTAAAGCGACCTAATGAAACACATATAGATTTTGGGTGGGGGCTTAGCAGTCCCGTGTCTAGCATTTTGAATGGAAGTGATATTGTATATTGTATATTGGGCTCTCCTTTCAACCCTGCATTGCCTTGCACAGCACAGACAGGTGCAGAGAGGCTATATGGAGCTTAGTTGGTGTGCCCAGAGGCACTGCACCTGGGGAAGTCCATGCATAATATGCTCCCTCACTCCCTGCCCCCAGTGGACCTCACACCCAAGGAGAAATAAGAGGCAGTGTGTGGATGGAGAGTGGGATGGACTGGACAGGCTCCTGATCCTGGGTACTGCACAGCATCAGTGGTGCAGAAAATGAGTTACCCCTACTCATAGGAAGAGCAACTGCCCTTACATACCTGAGTGTGCAGCATTTCCAGCTGCTTAGAAATCTGATTCTGCACCATTAAAGTCACTGGGAATTTTGCCAATGACTTAATGGGCACAGGATCAGGTGCTAAGTGAGCAATTTTCCCTGCCCATTCCCATACCAACACTGCAGACCCCCGCTCCGCTCGTAAAAACTGATTGGAAGGATCATTTTCTCTATTCAGTTCTACAGGTTTTAAGAAAAATGCCTATTTAACTTTAGCCATTTCATCATATTAATTTCCATAAGACATTAGCCATAAGGGAAATCCTTCTTCAAAACCCACCTTTGGCCTCAGTCCTCTAATTCACTCCTTTTAAAACATACATTTTTAAAAAAGAACCCAGGGGTGCTGGAATTAAGGGTGCTGGGAGTGCAACAGCGCCCCCTGGCTTGAAGTAGTAATAACAGCGAAATACATAGTTTCCATCATATACAAAGTTCACAGCTTTGTTCAATGGTTTTCAGCACCCTCACTATAAAAACTGTTCCTGAAAAAAGCCCTTAAGAATTGTAGCTCCCAAGTAACCCAGTAATATTATTCTGTGTGTTTCTTCCTCCATTCTTGCTTGCAAGGAAAAATAAATATCCTGTCAGTCCCAGGGCCTGAGGATTTTTTTTTATAATTACATTTTTTTATCATAAAAAAAATCAAAATGGGGAACATTTTTGGAACAGCATAAGCTTAACACTACTATTATCATTTTTATTCTCTAAAAACTTCCTAGAACATTTTAACCAATGATGAGATGTGGTGGGTGTAATTTCGGGGAGAGGGGGCTAATTTCTTAGTGGGGAAAGCTAGGGAAGGTTGAAAATCAGATTTAGATTGGGAAGATAGCTTCATCCTTAAATGTCAAGTGGTGACTCAGCTCCATATCGCAAGGTCTAAGAGGTTAAATGAATCTCAGATTGGAATATATATATATATATATAAAAGCCTCTCCATTTAATCCAAATGAGAGATTAAGGCAATGATCCTTGGATGAAGTGGGTCTGGCTTGGGGCATTTTCTTATCAAGATGGCCACGTAAGGAACCCACCCATCAAAATACCAGAAACCACAGCTGGCAAACGTTACACATGAAGGCATTTCCTGAATTCTAACTTTGTTAGCTTTCTGCTAACAGGCAGTTGAAAGGGGGAGTGTGCAAGTAACCTTCCCCAACCTTCCATGGTCTATGTAAAGATCAGACAGAATCTCAGCTCCACACACCGCATAGCACGGGGGCTGATCTATTCCTACTCCTTCAGGGATCCATGGTGTCCTGAAGAGGATGGGGAAGGAAGACAGAGCCACAGGTACATCCTTTCCATCTCATTGCCCATGCACAAGCCAGAGAAGCTTTCTGTAAAATAGACCTCACCAAAGGATGCAGCAGTGAGTTTTTAGCTTCTCTGTCCCTAGGGACTGTGGGAGACCTCCTTAAACTATTCCTAAAGTTGTGTGGCTCCACGCCTCGCTTTAATATGGATTGAGCCTAAATGGCACAGTCAAGGCCTGACTGATAATTGCTGCTGTTTCTAGCTGTGATGTGCCCAGATGTGGTGGTGACAGGAATAGTATAAATTATTGAATAGACTAAAATAAATAAAAGACAGCTGTATGTCTCTAGAGCATTATGTTTCATGTCCAACCCACAACACACATGTGCATGCCCCTCTTCCTTCTTTCCTCCTCCCTCTTTCAAATTATGCTTTGGAAAATCGTGACTGAGTAAACTTTTCAAATGTGCCTAAGATATCTCTCTCTTTTATAACACTTGCCTTCCATGTGTACAAATGAGGCCAGAATGGGAAGTGAGTTGCCCAAGATCATGCACCGAAATAGTGGCACTGCCAGGAATTGAACCCAGGTGTCCTGAGTCCCAGTCCAGTGCCCTACCTGCGTGGTTTGTTTTTTTTAAATGGGAGTTAGGTGCTTTTGAAAACTTCAACAAACAATATTAAGCTGTGAAAAATCTTCAGTCTCTGCCATAAAAAACAGGACATTGGCATTTGCTAGCCTGCTAACAAAATGAATGATTAGGAACAGGAACAGTTTCTTCAAAGATGGGCCACTCTCAGAATTGTGTGTATAACTTGTACATGCAGAGATCAGGAGGGTGTATGCAAATCAGAGATTGCCTGAAATCTTAGTATTTGCACATATAGCCATGGTACTACTGTGTGCAAATCTCGCAGGTGCAATTGTACACATCCATCTATGAAAATCAGAATCCCGGTATATACTGTTCAGTGAGGGGGAAAATCTACATCATTGTAATGTTATGCTAAGGTGCGATTTTAATTACACAGAAGTCAGGTTCCCATACGATCCTTAACTCTGTTCCCTTGTACCTGTACCTGACATCAGAGTACTTTGTTACATGTCACACCATACATATGCAAGCAGCAAGAAGGGATGGGTCGAAACCCCACATAGTAAGTGAAAGTCACAGCTGCAGACTTATGTACTGCAGCTGCTGCAGTAGTGTGGCAATGGCATATGGGGCAGTCTGTTCACACAGATGGGCCCAAGAGCCAAAGCTTCTCCCCCGAGATCTCAGGACATCTCTGGGATTAGAAATCCATGAACCCTGGCCCTTTACAGCCTCCACAGAAGCCCTGGAAACAGACATGGAAACCCTACCACATCCCTCAGCAGGATGATCTGTTAGAAACTTGCAGCGTGAAAACGAATGGGGTTCTCCACTTTATTTTGCCTCTGCAGGGGGTCTTTTCTTAAAAGAGTATAATTTGGCCCTATCCCTTTAATGCATCTATCATCCAATGACTCTTGACATCTTTTAAACCCCCTGCCTGTGGCCAGATTGGGGATTGTAGAGGGAGCTGCCTGTCATTTAAGAGGATAGTCATTCAAAACTTACTTAGATGAGTAATCCTCAATCATGTGAGTAGTACCACTGAAATCAATGATGCAAGTTGTATGATTGAGGATTACTGATGAGATTAAGGACAACAAGACCTGG
Organism: Mauremys reevesii; assembly: GCF_016161935.1. Taxonomy (NCBI): domain Eukaryota; kingdom Metazoa; phylum Chordata; order Testudines; family Geoemydidae; genus Mauremys; species Mauremys reevesii. Next base: position 248,055,850 of record NC_052623.1, read on the forward strand.
CTCTAAGCTGTTAACATAATCAGACAGGCAACCTACCCACCACAAATCGATGACCCCTCCATCTGCCTTCCCAAGAAACCCAGCCATGTCCGGTACATCAGATATATTCCATTATTTAAATTATGGCACATTACTCATTATAAAACCGAATGTGCCAAGCAAGCTTTAAATGATGTAACACAGTATGCACTTAAAATCCTCTCATCAGCACTTTTAGCACTGGAGTGGTCTGCCTTTACTTTGAAAACAGGGTTTGCCAACCAAAGCAAATTTATAAAAGAGAAAGTCCGTTTTGACAAAGTTACCAGTGAATCCCTCCCAAATGGTATGTGCCTTCCCAGAAAGGGTGCTTGTATGATGGTACCTCCAAAAGTGATAGCAGCCTCCAAACATACTGCTATGCGCCCCACCACCACTGGATAGTATGTGCCCCTTTTCATATAGTAGCCTTTTTTGGCAGCATGGCATTCCTTTGAGTGGCATCCCCACCCCACCATCCACAGTAAATGTATGCCATCTGCAAGCTGTTCCTATTTTTTCCTACCTTTTAGCCTCCTTTTCAAGCTGCAACAGCAAGGAGTGGGGGTCTGGCATTCCCACCTGCACACACATACACACTTCACCACAAGCACTGGAAGCAGTGAGCCTGAGTCTCCTACCAAACCAGTTTTATACAGGTGTCTTTTACACCATTGTCATTGATTTTAATAGTTTCTTACCACTTGGACAAAAATCAACCCTGGTGTAAGCGGATAGAGCTCTGAGTGATTTCAAGGAGAGGTGCACCTGCTATGTCTAGACTCATTTTGGTTCCTATGTAGTCTAACAATATCTGTCTATCCAGGTACGTGATGCCCCTCCATTACCATTGTATTTGAACATGGTGCATGCATCCCAGTACATCTAGCTGCCCTGTTATCTTAAAGTGTGGTTATACTCTAAGCGGCACATCATGTGGCTCCGTATTTAGTCTCCCTCCGGAGGCTCCATGTCATACGTACTCATTTTTATGAGTTCAGAAAAATATTTTCTAACTGTCAGCCCTGCAAGCTCAGGCTGGGATCTGAAAACTCCAGCTGTGCTCTTTCTGCCACTTGCATCAGCATCTGTAAGAAAGATTCTGCACTCAGAAGTTAGCTATTTTGCTGTTTGTGTGTGAGGCGGAATAGAATCCAGCTCACTCTCCCATGGTCATTTTAGCTCTGCATGGCTAAAAGCATAAAAAAAAATCCTACTGGCTATTAGCAATGTGAGCAGATACACATGGAGCAGATTGTGTTGGATAAGTATTTGATATTATCCCAAAGTTGTTTTTCTGACCATATCTGCACTATACAGTTCTTGAGCTCAGCCAAACTGCAGACTCCTATTCAAGAACAAATTGGAAAAAAAAAAAAAAAAAAAGGAAGCAAAAGTTGAACAAAGATTCTTTAAGTACTAACAAAACATTTGGACAGAGGCTCTCAATTGTACTCTTTAAAGCCATTATTTTAAAATGTTTATGCAACAGAAACATTTCTCCTACACACAAAATTCTTGAAAAACAGGAAGAGGAAATTAATATTTCCTTAGAAATTAACCACAGTTGGCACAGCCTTAAGGCTGTTATTATGTGACTTCACTGTGCATTTATCTTTGTTCATATTTCCAGGATTCTGCAGTTAGTTCTAAAGTGAATGTTAAGTGGAGCTATCCTCAAAGAGAGATGAGTATTTTAATTAATGTTATTAATAATATTATCAACATTTTTAATTTATGTCCATTTTAATTATTGCTGAAGCACTCAGGACGCTGGATGGATTTTTTGGAGTGTTATAAAATTGAAAAAATTAAATATAGTCACAAAGATCTTGTTTTCAGAAGTTGCCAAAGGGCTCTGAAAATTCATGGTAAAACATATGCAATCAAAAGTGCAGCCAGTTATCTCCTCAATGCAGTTCTGCTAGCAGCAAGGCGGGGACAAAACCTGTCCTGACAAGCCCCCTCCAGAGCACCTATTGTGCCTGCAGCACTCTCTAGCCCAGTTCCCCTACGCATTCTCCTCCAACAGCATTCGTATTATGGCTGTCCCTTGTGCAGCTGCATTCTGGGAAAGAGAATCCCTGTGTCTTCCTATAGCGTACCCGCCCACTGCCAGTCATAATCTGACTCTTCCTGAAGCCTTTCTTACTGAAAAATCACCCCTCCTACTTTGTATTATTTCTGTTTTGCTAAAAATATGTCCCAAAGAATATACTAATCGCTCCTTTTAGTTTTGATCCTGAGCAAATGCAGGGGTGTCATCTGAAAAACATTTAGGTTAAGGTCTTAGGCCCCAATTCAGCAAAGCTCTTCAGCATGTGTTTAAGTCCCACTGAGGTTAGCGTTAAGTACATGCTTAAGTACTTTGCTGAGTCAGGGCCTTAAGTTTGGAGACTGGAGCAAGATAGGGCTGGAAGTCAGTGTAGAGGTACTAAGTTAATAACAACAGGCCATTTATACAACGTGCTGCAATCCAAAGACATGCAACTGCTTTACATACATTTGTTGTTGTTGATATTTTTTTACTGGCTTCACACGCAAAGACAAATTGTGTTCTCAGTGAGAATGATGTAAATCCAGGTTAACTCCAGATTTATACCAATTCATGACAGTAAAACATGGCTGTAAATTGTGCTAATATGACAACCGTTGTCTTAGCCAACACACTGGCAATTGAACCAGGGACCTCTCAAATTAAAAGCAGGAGCTGTGACAGCATGAGATACAGAGTCAATATCCTCCATCTGGGGCTGTAACAGACTCATATCTGCTGCATGCTGGACACAGAGGCAAACCTGTACCTCCTATCCATCCACTCACCCACCCATGTGAGTTACACTAATTTCTACCAGCCTCTGTTGCCCATAAGTCTATAAACCAGGGTTCTGATTAAGCATCCACTACATATTAACTGTTCCTGTTGTCTTCATTTGGGTTTGATGAAGTTACTTATATTCACTAAAAGCAGCATCCGACAAAGTGGGTATTCACCCACGAAAGCTCATGCTCCAAAACGTCTGTTAGTCTACAAGGTGCCACGAGACTCTTTGCTGCTTTCACAGATCCAGACTAACACGGCTACCCCTCTGATACTTAAATTCACTAGTTGTATAAGCTGGTCCCTGGTAAACAATGGACCAAATTCATCCTATATGTAAGTTGACTGAAAGCAATGGGCCCAATCACACTCCCACAGAAATCAATGGCAAAATTCCCATTGACTTCGATGAGGGCAAGCTCTTGCTTGATGAAGGAATGGATTTGGCCCTTTGCTTCTGTAACATTTAACAATATTTAAGACTCAGCAGTATTTTCCTGCTCACCTGAGTGGGAAGTGCCTCTATCAGCTCTGCCATTGTCTTTCTCACCTTTACCTCTTCCCCGCACCCACATCTATCTTTCTTGGAGTGAATCTGATTCTAACGAATACAGTTTGGCTCATGGAGATTATCCAGAAGGCTTGCCAAACTCCAGACACAAGCACGTGCCCAGCCGTGCCATCCTGAGAAAACTCTACCGTGGACATGTAAGATATTACATTGAGCTGCTTCCTTCTCCAGTTTCTTCTGACCCTTTTTAAACTTCCCCTTTCTAGGGAATAAGCCACTATGCTTAATAACCCCAAAACATCTGAAAATGGTAATTTACACCACTGTAATTTTCAAAGAGATTTGGCAACTGAGGTAGGCCCTAGTATTCCTCTTGTGTCCTCAGCAGAAAGGACAAAAGCCTAGCAGATCCAGATGGGGAAGCATCAAGAAAGTGGGGAGTGCTATCTCCATTGTACGTTTCTTCACCCATTCCCACAGAGGCCCTTCTATAGATGCTCATCAGGGAATGGGATCTACAGCTGGAGACACAGAAAGTCAGGATGATGGCCTCTCTTCAGAGCATCATCCCTCACATCAATGTCACAGGCTTCTAGCAGGTATATGAATACCTCCATGGTATAGGAATATCCCCTCCATGATGTGGAAATTCCATGAGGATGATTCCAAATGAAGCATCTGGTGAGGGATTCCATACTGCTAAGAGACAGATGGGGAGAAGGAAGAAAACACAGGACACCTACATGGAAGGTCCCATGTTTCTGTGGCTCTTGGAGGATCTGCTAGTCTTGGTCATTTCCTTGGTTTGTATGTGCAAACAAAGACTATTGGAGAAATTCCACAGCTGCAAAGTCAGTGTATCCCATGCTTTGTGTGAGAGTAGCCAGTGCAGAGGTTGAAATGGCCCATAATATCTTTTGTTTGTACCCCACAAATAAAATGAAGGATGCAAACAGGAAGACGTGTATTACTGCAGGCCTCACAGTTAAATCAATTTTGTGTGGAATCAAAGTCTCCCAAAAATATGTGTCCAGTGGCAAAAACCTATGAAAACTCCCAGTGTGCCATTTTCACCTCCATAAGCACAATCCTAGAGCAAAATGGATTCCATTATGATCACTGTGACCTTGAATATTACATAACTGGAGTCTGGGACAGATTTTATTATAGAAAAGAATTTTATATAAAAAATAAAAAGTTACTAATGCTCATGACAGAAGGGGGAAATTTGATCTAGTCACATTCTAGGCAACAGCAAAAGGAGAAAAATGCTAAATTGAATAAAACTATGGCTTCATCAGATAGGAGAGGCAAGGAAAACTGCAGAAGAAATCATTTAACTCAATCCCACAAACCAAGAATATGAGATAACTTGGTGGTCTCCAGCCAGTTCCTAGTGGACACACCACAGCTGGCATCCTTGCTGGCAACCTCAGAGGAGGGAGGCCTCCAGGTCAAGATTGAGGCATAATAGGAGGGTTTGGGTGAAGCTTGCACTCGTGATATTTCAACTGTGTTGATTAGTGGTTAGAGGAGACTACAGAGCTGTCCTCCAGCCATAGGTGGCTGGTGAAAATATTCCAGAGGGGGAGGCTGAGCAAAACCTAATAGCTCTAGATGCGGGGGTGGGAGATGATGTCTCTATCCTGGCCCAGTGCAAAAGGGAGGCAGTTGCAGAGCAAACCCACCCTTCACTCACCCTACAGTGGCAGCTCCTGTCCCATAAGGCTGGGCCCAGCTCCTCACTCTGGCCCCTTGGCTCTTGCCACTCACAGACTGAAGAGCCTGCCACAGCAACACGTAGGGTGACCAGACAGCCAGTGTGAAAAATCGGGACAGCGGTGGGGGGTAATAGGAACCTATATAAGAAAAAGACCCAAAAATCAGGGCTGTCCCTATAAAATCGGGACATCTGGTCACCCTAGCATCACGTGATGTGCATGTCATGTACAGATGGGGCTCGCTGCCTGCAAGTTCTGCCTCCCTCACGGTAAAACAGGCCAGCAGCTTTCGATTATAGACTCATAGATTCATAGACTTTACGGTCAGAAGGGACCATTATGATCATCTAGTCTGACCTCCTGCACAATGCAGGCCACAGAATCTCACCCATCCACTTCTATAACAAACCCCTAACCTATGTCTGAGTTATTGAAGTCTTCAAATTGTGGTTTGAAGACCTCAAGCTGCAGAGAATCCTCCAGTCCCAGCTGAGCTCAGTCCCTTTCTGGCCCTTTCCCTACCCTCCTGAAACAGAAGTGGTGACCAACTGGGAAAAAGCCAGTATATTTTTTTGTGAACATAACATATGACTCAGTTTCCTATTCAGTTTGGTATTGTCACCTGCCCGAATGCACAGTTAAATCAAAGGAGGCTGTAAACGGGGGCTGTTAAGGAACCCGGGAAAGATAAAACAACAGCCTAAAGAAAGAGCATGCCTTCTGATGGTTAGGTTCCTAAGTGCTTAAGTCATTGCTGAATATGGGGCTTAAGCTTCTAAGTCACTTAGGTGCTTTTTAAAATGTTTACCCCTTATCTCTTCTATGGGCCATCCCCTAGGGCAGAAACTCTCACTCTCAGAGCCAGTGCGTTGCATTGCACCAGCTTACACCAGCTGTGAATTTGGCCCACAGTTTATAAAGCAGGGTGTGCTGCCTTGACATGAACGGTGCTATGTAAATATAAAATATGATTATTAATGTATTTGTACTTGAATGCTGGGCCTTGCTTTAAGTTACAAATACATTGCATCATGATGTTTCTTTTGCCTTCAAATATTAGTACAAGTAGCAGCTCACACAAATTTGCCAAAAAAAGTCAAATATTTTCTGTGGGAGTATAAAATAGATTGACCACTGTTATTCTAACAGACGCATTAGTTCCATGTGCTACAGAATAAAATGCTCATTCATTACCCAATTTGTGGTGACAGCCTAGCGAGATATCTCGTTTACATTCTGATAGCCCCATGAAATATACTGAATTCCCATAGAGTCGCAAAAGGCCAAAGTTAGCATTTTTTTAAAAAAAGAAATAAACTTGAGTCTGTCTCTGGAGCAGATTGGCTATAACCTTGAACTTTAAAGGAAAGGGGGGGGGGGACAGGCGGTAGGGGAAAGTTAATGGCACCAAGAATGGAAAATGTGGGCATTAGAAGAATTTCCTATTCTAAACAATGTGCATAGTTAAAAATACCTTCTCCTGAGATTATCCTGAGCATAAATGCTTACTATGGCTATTTATAGCTGTCTGGTAGCCTATGACAAAGATTTTTATTCCAACAAAGGAGCTGTATATAAATGCAGGACCTGTTTAAAGAGCTATTAAAATGGAAAATAAACTACCTCTGTGTGAGCTAGCCATATTGGTACCTGTTTGGAAAGTAGTCTAAACACCACTTTCCTGGCTGCTGACAATCTCTAGCAATGAACGGGAAAGGGGAAAGATGTCTATGCTTATTGCAAGCTGAATGCAATGTCATCATATGGGCTAAGCTAAGGCAAAAGCATCTTTGCAGCTTTCCTGTGAGAGGTGCTGAGCTGAAATCAATGGGAATTCACAGTGCACAGAGTCTCCATGGAGGCTGTCACATCCCAATTCAGCAAAGCACTCAAGCATGTGTTAAAATGTGGATGAGCTTTAGAACATACTTAACAGTTTTGTCAAACTGGAGCCCAAGAACCCTGCAAGTCATGAAACTTTATGCTTGATCCTGCACCATTAACATCAATGAAGGCTTTGCCATTGACTTCAGTGGGGGGATGAATCCAGAACATAATCATAGAATCGGAAGGGACCTCGAGAGGTCATCTAGTCCAGTCCCCTGCACTCAAGGCAGGACTAAGTATTATCTAGACCATCCCTGACAGGTGTTTGTCCAACCTACTCTTAAAAATCCCCAATGATGGAGATTCCACAACCTCCCTAGGCAATTTATTCCAGTGCTTAACCACTCTGACAGTTAGGAAGTTTTTCCTAAGGTCCAACCTAAACCGCCCTTGCTGCAATTTAAGCCCACTGCTTCTTGTCCTATCCTCAGAGATTAAGAACAATTTTTCTCCCTCCTCCCCGTAACAACCTTTTATGTACTTGAAAACTGTTATCATGACCCCTCTCAGTCTTCTCATCTCCAGACTAAACAAACCCAATTTTTTCACTCTTCCCTCAGAGGTCATGTCTCCTAGACCATTAATAATTCTTGTTGCACTTCTCTGGACTTTCTCCAATTTGTCCACATCTTTATTGAAATGTGGCACCCAGAACTGGACACAATACTCCAGTTGAGGCCCAATCAGCGTGGAGTAGAGCAGAAGAATTACTTCTTGTGTCTTGCTTACAATACTCCTGCTAATACATCCCAGAATGACGTTTGCTTTTTTTGCAACAGTGTTACATTGTTGACTCATATTTACCTTGTGATCCACTATGACCCCCAGATCCCTTTCTGCAGTACTCCTTCCTAGGCAGTCATTTCCCATTTTATATGTGTGCAATTGAGTGTTCCTTCCTAAGTGGAGTACTTTGCATTTGTCCTTATTGAATTCCATCCTATTTACTTCAGACCATTTCTCCAGTTTGTCCAGATCATTTTCAATTTTAATCCTAACCTCCAAAGCACTTGCAACTCCTTCCAGCTGTGAACTTTATAAGTCATTATCTAAATCATTGATAAAGATATTTAATAGAATATCAGGGTTGGAAGGGACTTCAGGAGGTCATCTAGTCCAACCTGCTGCTCAAAGCAAGACCAATCCCCAGACAGATTTTTACCCCAGTTCCCTAAATGGCCCCCCCTCAAGGATTGAACTCACAACCCTGGGTTTAAGCAGGCCAATGCTCAAACCACTGAGCTATCCCTCCCCCTCAAATATATGGAGATATACCTATCTCATAGAACTAGAAAGGACCCTGAAAGGTCATTGAGTCCAGCCCTCTGCCTTCACTAGCAGGACCAAGTACTGATTTTGCCTCAGATTTCTAAGTGGTCCCTTCAAGGATTGAACTCACAACCCTGGGTTTAGTAGGCCAATGCTCAAACCACTAAGCGATCCCGGACCCGGACCCAGACCCAGACCCGGACCTGATCCTTGTGGGACCCCACTCGTTATGCCCTTCCAGCATGACTCTGAACCACTGATAACTACTCTCTGGAAATGGTTTTCCAACCAGTTATGCACCCACCCTATAGTAGCTCCATCTAGGTTGTATTTCCCTAGTTTGTTTATGAGAAGGTCATGCGAAACAGTATCAAAAGCCTTACTAAAGTCAAGATATACCACATCTACTGCTTCCTCTCATCCACAAGGCTTGTTACTCTGTCAAAGAAAGCAAACAGGTTGGTATGCCATGATTTGTTCTTGACAAATCCATGCTGACCGTTATTTATCACCTTATTATCTTCAAGGTGTTTGCAAATTGATTGCTTCATTATTTGCGCCATTATCTTTCCGGGTACAGAAGTTAAACTGACTGGTCTGTAATTCCCCAGGTTGTCCTTATTTCCCTTTTTATAGATGGGCACTATATTTGCCCCTTTCCAGTCTTCTGGAATGTCTCCCATCTTCCATGACTTTTCAAAGATAATTGCTAATGGCTCAGATATCTCCTCAGTCAGCAACTTGAGTATTCTATGATGCATTTCATCAGGCCCTGGTGATCTAAAGACATCTAACTTGTCTAAGTAATTTTTGACTTGTTCATTCTCTATTTTAGATTCTGATCTTACCCCATTTTCACTGGCATGAGAAGTCCCTACATGGTTGGCCAATAAACATGTGCCAAAATGCAGGGAAAAGGGTGTTTTGTTTATTTTGTAAGCAGGGTCTAACTGAGCTCTCCCCTGACATGTAACGATGCACTGAGGGAAGAGATTTCAGGAACACTTGTTTGCATAGACATGCCTACTCTGCCTAGGTGTGTAGCAGATGGCGCAGCTTTGCCAAAATGATTAATTTTGGCTGGTTTGGGGTTACAAATCCCTCTAGTATTCGAATGCAGGGATAATGAAAGAATGTTACTCTTATTGTATGAGTAAAGGGCAGCAGAACTGTGCTTAGCCTGCCATGATTGAGGGGGGGTCACCGTAAACTGAACCTCACTTGCTAAGCAGGGGGTAAAATCCTAGTAAACTTAAGAGTGGGTGTGGACAGGTGTTTATACCTGGTGGTGTGGACTCTGCCTAAAGAGTCCTAGATGCTATTTAACCTGCCCCTCTCCAGTGTTTAATGGCAGAACTGATTAGAGTCAATTAAAAAGTCCTGGTTTCCAGATAGTGACTCAAGGATGGTGTCCCCACTGCTGGGAAAGTCTGGGGGCTAAGTTTTAGACTGGGTGTGGAAACAGTGAAAGGCAACATGGAAACTGCACTGGCAGTGAGGTTCCCTGCCATCTGCTGAACTCACTGAGAGCTGGAATCAGTGAAAGCTGGGTTAAGTGGTGGTCCCTCAGAACATGATGTCGCAGCAGCTTGCTGGTGGCAGCAACACAGAGATGGCGGACAGTAGTAGACAGTGGCAGAGGGCTGGTGGCAGAGAGACAGTGGCAGCTGTGAGCCGGTTGCAATGGTGGCCGCAGCAGAAATGTTGTTCAAGGCTCCCATCCCCTGTGAATGCACCTCTGAACTCTGGATCTTTGCTAACCAAGAGCTGCCAACTGTGAGTGGGCTGCCACGGAGGGAAAGAGGAGTGTTGTGTTAAGGGGCATTTGTTTATTGGACTTTCACACCACAAGTTGAGAAACTGAGGCAAAGGACACTGCTCAACACACTGTGGGGTGGGTGTTTGCCTGTGGTCACATGCTTTTGAATTATGGCGATGGCGTTTTCCCTGATTAATGGTGGGTCCCCCTTTTCCCTGTTAATAAAAGTTTTATTTTGTTATACACAGATTCAGTGATTGTGAGGGAGAACGCATTGCCTTTTAGAGGCACCCAGAGGAGATGTTTCATTTTCCCAGATTATTGGGTGGGGGGCCTTAAGATAGGTCTATTTTCTGTTGTTAAGAGAAACCCTCAGCCATTGAACGTGGTCCTTGTTACTGTCAACTCCACCTGGCAGAAGAATTACAACTTTTAATTTTTTTTAACTATGTAATCCATTGGGTTTGAAGCCCAGCCAGAACATCACTTTCTTTTTTAATGGTGGGTGTGTTTAACTTCAGAAGGAGCTGGAGAGCAAAGGTGTGTGACATCTTTACTGAGCAAGAAGCAACAGCGATGAGCAGCAGCCATGGGCCTGCATGTGTAAGGGCAGTAGTGGCACCCAGTCCTGAGGCATTTAATGACTCACAGGAGGGAAGGGGGACAAAGGAGAGAGGATGCACAGGTGTCACTAACAAACAACACTTGAAGGAACAAAGCACTGATCATTCCCAACGGTTGCCAACATTTTAACTTTTGGGCTGTTGTTGGTCTTCAGTTTAAAAAGAGAGATTTCCTTTGGGCTATCTGCTGAATTCTTTAGTCAGTTCAAACTCCCACTGAAGTTAATGGGAGACTTTCCTGAGGATGGAATGCAGGATCAGAACTCTTTGTTTTAACAGGGGAGGAAAAGAGTGGAGGATGTAGGAGGGCTTTTTTCATATTGAGCGGGTATTGTGGGGGGAGAGAGAGACTACATTGTCCTCCTTCAAATCGCTCCATAAGACTCTTTTCCACTGTGATGCCTGGACAATACTCGAAAATGGCTTGGCAGCTGGTGAGCTGAGCTGTGACCACTGCTGATTATGCTAATCATAATTGTCTGACTGTTATCTTATGCTTGCTCACTCCCTAACTTCCTGGCTGTTGTATTCACCTGTTGTCTCTTGTCTTATACTTAAATTACAAGTTTCTTGGGTCAGGGCCAATCTTTTCATTCTAAGTGTGCACAGCACCTAACATTGGGGCCCTGACCCCTGATTTGGGCTGTAAGGTGCTGGCACTATGCAAATAATAAATTATGATAAAATTATTAAGATCCCGAGAAACAGATATAAAAAGAGATGCAATGGAGGATGATCCAGTTAGAGGGAAGAGGATAACACAGACAACCAAGTGACAAACTACAAGAGAGCACTTTTCCTAGTAGAACCAGTTTCTTTCACTGAAATAAAGTGGAGCACATTCTGTCTTTTACTTAATCATAGAATCATAGAATTCTAAATTCTGCTTAGAAGGCAACATCGGTGCACAAGCAATAGGTCCATCTTACATGATTTACATCCTTAGAACTTTATGACAATTTTCTTTTATATCCATCTTTACCCTCATGACAGTTCTTCCTCCAGCTGGCCCCTATTCAGCTCAGCGCTAGAGCTGGTTAAAAACACCATTTTTCACATGGAATTTCAAAATTCCCAAATTTACAGTTTTCAAAAAACTATTTTTGGTAAACAATTTTGGTTTTCAATACAATGTCTACCAATTGTTTTCAGTTGGTTGCTCATTTAAAAATGGAAAAATTTTAGTCCATTTTTCATTGCAAAAAAATGTTTTCACAAAAATTCTTTCACCACCTCTACTCGTTGCTCTTTGCTCAGGCAAACCTCCCACAGAAGCCAACGAGAGAACTGCCTTAGTAAGGACTAATAAATAGGAACCTTAGATTGGTCGTGCTCAGACTTTCTTCACTTGTATGTAACTCGCTCTGGAAAGGGAAAAAAAAGTTAACGCAGCAGAATAAGCTGATTTAAGACACTGAACTTTAATTTGCAGTTTAATAAATTCCACATAGTACAGAGCAGTAATGAGGATTCTACAAACCGCACAAGTGCTACAGGGTGACATCCACATTTCAGGCATAGTATTTGGTTTTAAACAAAGAGAAGGCTGTCGCTGGATAACACAGTACATTCTGTTCTACCAATGGTGGTTCAACAACATCACATACATCTGACTCTCATTCCCTCTAGTATCTAGTATTATGATTTTTGGAACAGTATAATAACTATTAGTTCTACCTCCTCCCCAATTCTGTGGTCATCTGCTTACCACCCTCAGCATACTTAATTGATAAATAACCAGGGGGGTACATCTAAAAATGGAGTTATTTTACATGAGCCAGGCTTTCTCCCCCTTCCCCCCCGTAAGACTTTGAATGTATTATCTGTTCACAAAGATCACTAGCACACACAGGCTGAAGTGCCACATGCCCCTCCTAGGGTCTACACTAGATTGCAAGCAATTTTTGTCAGTCAGCTGGGACTGATATTGCTTTGTGTTACAGGTTAGAATAGACTTCACTTCTAGCTCAAGGGAGGCCCATAATATGGCTTGCAGGCAATATACAGGCTAGGGATCACCTTCATCTTTAGTAGAGACAGTGTGGTCCAACAGATGGGACCTGGGTTCTGTTCCTAGATCTGCCACTGATTGATTTACAATTGCCAGTGTAGACAAGCCCTCAGAGAGGAGGAGTAGTAATTACCCGACACCAGCTGCTGAAAGTCCTCAGCAAGGTAAGAATAGAGCTACTCAAGAGTAACCCAATCTGCATCCACTAGGGCTTAAGTCAATGCCATCTCCTTATGGTCAGCAGAAGGCAACTGACAGGTCTAATAATACTAGCATGGATACCTGACCTTCATCCATTGACAGAAGGAGATCATCAGCCAATGCAACCAGAGCAGTCTCTGTGTCAGACTAGTAACTAGTTTGACAAGAATCAATGAGTAGTGGTGGTATATAAAGGTTCTACATTGAGTTTCCCCTGCTGCAAAATATATGTAGGGTTATTATTAAATACATACAATAAAAATGAGCCCAAACCAAAATCTTAAACATCCCCAGATGTTTCGGCCTGGATTGTTAGATCTAAATCAAAATCTTCCGTCTCTACAATGTCTTTGAAGCAAAACCCTGGATCTAAACACTCCTGAACTTTGTTATGTTCAAAATCATCATCAAAATTTTGCAGCTCTGGCCCATTCCTGAAGAATAATCTGAGCAAGTGACTAAGCAAAAATGGCAATCTTGAAACTCAGGTTCAGTTCCCTGCTCTGCCATAGATTTCCTGTGTACTTTAGGCAAGTTACTTCATCTCTCTGTGCCTCGGTTCTCCATCTATTCAACCCATCTATACCTACTGAACAGGGGTATTTGAAGGATAAATACATTCAAAAAGATTGTGAGGTGCATAAATGATACAATGAAATACAAAGAAATGAAATATACACACATATGTACAAAAAGAAAATGCCATTAATCAGATGAAAGGAATCACTTCTAGCTCCTCTACAATTAGCCGCAACAGCTTGCCACTGTGGCAAGGAATTGTTTATGTGCAGAAAAGCTCCAGCGCTAACTCTAATTAGCACACCATGTGGGAGGAGTTTATCCTATTAAGAAATCACCATTTTAAATTATCAGAGGGGTAGCCGTGTTAGTCTGGATCTGTAAAAGCAGCAAAGAATCCTGTGACACCTTATAGACTAACAGACGTATTGCAGCATGAGCTTTCGTGGGTGAATACCCACTTTGTCGGATGCAAGTAGTGGAAATTTCCCCACGATTCGTATTCACCCACGAAAGCTCATGCTGCAATACGCCTGTTAGTCTATAAGGTGCCACAGGATTCTTTGCTCCATTTTAAATTAATTTCCAAACCCAGGTCATGATGCACTGAAAAGCAGCAACTTAATTTACGTAAGTGTAACTCTTAGTATAGACACTGCTGCAACCATTCTCCTGTAGACATAGACTGGAACTTACATTTCACAGTTCACATCTAATGGTTGACATTTACGTTAGCACCTTTCATCCTGAAGCATCCTAAGGTGCTTTACAAACTATACACATATGTCCCTACAAAAATGCAGCTGCTTCCTGGGTGAAGGGAAGTAGCCAATTATTTCACTGAATACCGCACAACAGTGGAAAGAAGAGAAATTTCAGACAAGAACACCAGATTTTTCATACTAAAAGTGCCACAGGATCTTTGCAGCAGGACAGTTAGGACCTTGCTGTTTCCAATATACAATTAAACTAAAGAGAATTTTCAGAATATTTTTAACTAAAACAGTTGTTCTGGAGACTAACTGCCCAACGATGAAACTGCTGGATGCTAACACAACATGAACACATTCTGTAAATTCAGTGTTTTACTTATTAGTAAAATGTGTGTCTCTTCCCAGCAGGTAGGACTAAGGGGCCAATCAGCTTTTAAGCCGGACTCCCCATTGATTCCCATAGGGAATTTGGTTTAAAATTTGGTGAAAGGATATGGTCCAAATGGGGGCGGGGAGAATGACCAATAAATAAAGGAAGATAAGTTGGTTCTGGAAAAAGTAATTCCTAGTTTCCAAGAGATCTTACCAATATTTTCTTCCTGCACAATAATGAGGATAAGAAGGCCAGTCTCTGCTCTCAGTCATACCAATCGGTTAAATCCGGAGTAACTTTGCTGAAGCCAGAATCTACACTGACATAACTGGGAATGGAATTTGTTGTGCAGTAAGCAACCTCAGCAAAGGTTCTAAAATTCTTGACACCGTCTCTCAAACATACATGGCTATATTCTCGGAGCTATGCAAATCTACACTAGCTGAGGATCTGGCCCGTAGGGCCTTTTTCAATGTAAACCATATGTACAATTAATTTATTTTGCCTTAGAATCTCTTCGTTGACACAGGCAGGCATTCACAAAGTTTAAAATGTCAACCAATCTGGATGCTTTGCAAGCTTTACTGTTATTCACTCCTCAGATTTTCTGTCTTCTCAGAGCAAGCTTGAAAGCACTTATTATCCTGCTCTGAATGAAAAGCCAGGCAAAACTACCCAGGCAACTAACTGGAAGATTCACTTTTCTCCTCTGGAGCCTAAAAAGCCAACAAAGCCACAGACATTTAAGACAAATATTCCGAGCATGGTCAGTACATCAAGATGTCATTGTGAATGTAATGTATGTGCATTAGATGAGACCAGGGTATAACAAGTTATGGTATCAGGGAAACAGATGAAGAGAGCTAAACTCATAAGAAGTGAGCCACCAAAACAACACCTTCACGTGTTCCTTTCCTCAAACGGTGTCATAGAATAAAGAGACCATTTATGCTTTTTATTGTCTTGATGGTTTATTAAGGTTTCACATTAGTCCATCTGACAGTAATCAGTGGAAGAAAATTAAATTATGAGTCTACTGTATATGCTAAAGACTTCTGTTTTGCCTTGAAGATTTCTTTTCTTTGTTTAATTTAAGTATATTCTATAATCCACAAGCCTGACAAAACACAAACAGATTTTCAGTACTTAGCAGGGATCTTTCCCATATTAATTTATCCATCAACATACTCCATTTCACTGGAATGCTGAAAATGACTCACCGATCCTCTAATATTTTGTTGAGAAACAAGACAAGAGCATTGAAGGAACTTCTGCGTGAAAGGATAAGCACAGAGGCTAATGATGGAAAAGACCTATTAGATCATACAGAGGAAAAAATATCTTTGCTTAAACAAATTTGTCTCACAGCATTCCAGTAGAGACACCGCTTCAAGCATCATAACTCACTGGTTTGAAAAAGTCAATAGCACTGTACCCTGATCATTTCTCAAAGATGAAAAGCCATTCATGGATGTGACTTTAAAATTCGCCTTTGGCATTGTTAAGGGGTGACTTGAATTGTGAAACCCCAATGACCCAGCTTCCTGGAGTCATCCGTCTACAACGAACACACGTGTTCTATACATGGCACATAAAGCTGTATTCACTATCTATGGCAAGCTTTCCAGCAACAGAGCAGTAGCACTGGCGGGCATACAAAGTGCTCAGTAGCTCACTATTGTAACATTGCTCTGATTTTTCCATCTTTCTATATTTTGCTACCCAAATATTTTATTTTCCCCTCCTCAACCTTCTTGGAGCAACTTCTGTGTGTGGCAACAAACGCAGGACGCCTGCACTCAAAACTGACTGCATGTTGCAGTGAGAAACACTCCGTTATCTGTGTTGCTGACCTTCAATGGAATACCACCTTTGCAAGCCTAACCATAAAAGGAAGCCATGAGTACCAAGTGTTTAGAAAAGGCAACCTTCTTGTCTTTGAAGGCTCTAGTGCTGCCTTATTAAGACATTGAAATAATAGTCTGTTGGAGAATCTTTGGAATGTTCTAAGTAACAGGGCCCAGAAGAAGCTGTCATATCACATAGGCTGCTGATGAACTTTAAAATACAAACGTGCAGTTCAGTTTGCTTGGCATGTATTATTCATGAGAAACCAGCTTTGAGAAATACAATTACACCATTTCTTACGTGATCAGGATATTTTCAAAGCAAGGGACAATGCATGCACTTGTGAGAATGGCTGTGTACCTGTTGCAGCAATAAAATGCACAAGTAGGTAATCAAGTTAACAGTATTCATCTATCTTTCCACCCTTCCATTCATGCAGGCATTTTGGGTGGGGAGAAAAGAAGACACTAGACTAGACCACAAGAGGGACCTCATACAATGCATGTGATGATTTGGGCTCCCATAATATGGTGATGAATCTGGTATAAGGATGAAAGTCAGGTATGCACAGAGGACCAGCACAAGGTCTATGCACCACTCTATTCTCTCTTATGTTCTACACAGGATTTGGGAAGTAGAGTTGACAGGAAAATTATTTTTTCCATGAAAAATTTCAGTGCAGATAAAATTGTGCTAGTTTTGGTTGGAAATATGCTTTGAAATTTCGAGGGAGTTTTGCTGAAACAAAATTTCATTTAGTTTTTTGCAAAAGTTTTCATTTCATTGAAACACCACTTGTCATTGAAAAACCATTCTGATAGAATTTTTTTAACCAGCACTATTGAATAAGACTTGTGCTGTCCTCTACCTAGGGGTGAATTTCACTCTTTGCCACGTTCATCTTGATGTTATACGAGCGTCTTGCACAAATCATCATCATGTGCATTTCACAAAGTCCATCATATTGTCCAGTCTAGTTACTTTCCTCCACCCTCATGCAGCTGGAAATTGTATACAAGAAATTAGTATGCTCATGTAAGTGCTCATTTGCGTACAAATATGATGATTTTTGCAGACACTGTAAGGTTAGGCACATATTTGTGTTGGTGCAGCCATTTCACCTCTGTTTGAAAACAACCCTTTGTGTTAAGATTAAAATGCCACAGAAATGCACAGAATTTAACCTTACAGAACAGCACGCTAAATTTCATTCTTAGTTTCATGAATGCAGCCTCACTGACTTCACTGGGGTTGCATGCATGTAACCAAGAGCAGAATTTGGCCCAGTGTGTTTTTCATTCCTGACAGTGAGTGTTGTGACAGATATTAAAAATGATTGTGTATAAATAGGCTCTCTCTTAGAAAAAGAGTTGGTTTGAATAAGCTGAATTAAGCAGCATTTTTTTCAGACTGCATTTGCAATTTCTGTTTGAGTTCAAAGGAATAGAGTCTGCTTTAACACCTTGTGCAAACCTGTTGAAATCAATGGAGATAGTGAGAGAAACAAATGGAATTTCCATGATTCATAGCGTAAGCAGTGGCACTGGATTCTGACTGTGAGCCTTCTGCCAGCCTGAGTGAATGCAGATCAGGTTTTCTGTTTTCCACTCTCTGCCTTCCCTTCCCTTCTCTGCAATGCTCCACTTACCTAGGGAAAAGGATGTTGCTCAGATTTTTGATTCCAGTGTAGCCATCTAGCAAGTTACTTGTGCAGAGCACTCTTTGCAAACAGCCATGTGCTGCATGGCAGCCAGGCTGAAAATCCCAGAGCCTAGGAGTGCTCAGGGTACAAGGAATCCTTCTTCCACTCCAAGAAACATCTGTGGAGCTGCTCCATGACACCGGCTCTAATTCTGTAACAGTCTCAGAACTTACAGCCTCCTGATTTGCAATGGGCAATGTTTCTGTCTCCCTAAACTCCATGCTGGAGACCCTCACTGACACCACTGTCAGTGTGCTTTGCACCTGGATACAAGAGGGGGAAAGATTTGCATGGACTAGCACTCAAAGGTCAGTGAGGTTACCACCTGCTTGGTTTTAAAGTTTACCATCCCAGTTTTCAACACCCTCATTCACTCCCCTAGTCTCAAAACCTTTTGTCTACACACACAAGTTGCACAGGTTTAAGTTAAATGGGTTTATATATGGTTTATATCGGTTTCACTTGCACCAGTAAATTTCCCAAACAAAGGAAGAGTGTCTAGGTGGAGGCCTGCACTAGTTTAAATAAATCAATTTCAACATTATTAGTTACATTGATGCAATTATATGTGTAGATCAGTCCTAAAATGCTCCTCCTATGTAGGGATGGAGAGGGGAGCTATCTCTAGGGAAGTGCTACCCAGCAGAGCCACCACCACCCCTCCATTGCTGAAAACCCATGGCCAATACACCACTCTGTCTAGTTCCATCATAAGAGGGATGGTGTTTGCCTTAAGAGGCAAGGCTTGGTAGGGGAGGCTAAGGCATTGGTTTCATTTTTGACTGGTGGCTTACAAACCAGAACATGCTTTTTAGTGAACGGTAGCAAAATTATTAAATGGAATGAAGCAGACTATAAACTAAGAAATGGGCCTTGTATAGGAAAAGTCTTAACAAAAAGAGGCAGAAGGAGATGTTATTAAGTGCATGCCTTGATATGCCATTATCAACCCAGAAATTTGTTGGACATGAGCCCTATCACTTCTGTCTAGCTAGGACCATATTTAATACACAAGTCTGTCTAATTAAACGAACACATATAGGCAAAACAGAGCAAAGCTACATAAACTATTTATTAGTTTTTTAACAGTCAACAAAATGAAACTGACATTTATTTATCAAATACACTATAGACAGGTTTGCATTTTCTAATCAACCAAAAGAAATGTTGTGTTGGGAAAGTAGCTATGCAGGATGTTAACTTCCCTTCACAATAACTCTCCTCCTCCCGGAAAAGCAGCTGCCAAGCTAATGAGGCTGCCAAGCTAATGAGGCTATTGTTCTTTCTAATCAGTAGCTGCATCTCTTTTGTTAGACTCCACCCATTGGTCACTGCCTGCCAGTGATCGCTTTGTTAGGTGGCCACACTGCTAAGGAGGAGGTTGCTTGAGCCATGTACTGGTGAATTAAAGTCCCGAGGAAGGACATATTTATGACATCTCAATCTGTTCTACAAAAGGCCATGATATCAAAAGGAGAATCCACTGAACAGGAGGATTTTTTTTCATTAGTATGAGTTACTAAGGCTTTGTCTACCCTGGAACTTTATTGGCAAAACTTTTGTGGTTCAGGGGTGTTAAAAACACCCTCCCCCGCCCCCCGTGCCGGTGTGAATTGCGCTTTGTTAGCAGGAGCGCTCTCCTGCCGACAAAGCTGCAGCCACTCGGGGGTGGAAGTTTTTTCTTGGCAGGACAGCTCTTTCCTGCCGACAAACAGCAGCTACACTGGGTGCCTTTTAGCAGCACAGCTATAGTGGCATAGCTGTGTCGCTAAAAGGTGTGTAGACAAAGCCTAAGACTACATGGGTTGTGATGAGAGAATAAAGATGCCTATAAACATTTATCTTCAGTAACTATGTCTTGTTTAAAAAGAACACAGCCAAAAATGCATGAAAGCTAATTGATTAAATGAGATGCTTCAGCAAGTTGGAATCAGGCTGGAGCAGGGGCGCTGGAATCATTTTTATAGTGGGGGTGCTGAGAGCCATTGAACCAAACTGTAACCCTGTATATGATGGAAACCACTTCAACCCCGGGGGTGCAGCAGCATCCTTCACACCCTTAGTTCCAGCACTTAAGGGTTGGAGTTTCATTTGAAAATCACAACATTCTTCCTCTATGGTTCGATGAACTGAGTTCTAAAGGGTAACTATGCCCATGCCATCAGCAATTTGATAGTGTTTACATACTATGCTTATTCATGTGTAAAATTGGTTAGCATTTGACCTCATTTTTAATCCACTATCCTTTTTATAGGGAAATCTAATCTTCTGTATATCAGGGTTAATTTCCAATATTTGATCATAAGCATTGCATGAAAGTGTGAATAAAATTAAAACTTGTATTGAGAAGAAGCAGATATACCTAAATGCCCAGTGGTCTAACTAGTTTCATATTTATTCTTCAAATTTTTCGTATTTGGAAAATAATCAGAATTTCTACAGAACCTAATAACTTTTATCTTCTTGTATGGCTCCATGAAAGCTGGGGAAATAATTTAATACCAAGTTCAGCTAAATCTTTATATTTACATTTGGCTAGTGATTTCAAATCATACTTTTTAAAAAAATGTATCTTACATAGTCTCCTCATAGACCCCATGTGACCACACTATGGACAGCCCAGAATACAGTGGGACAGGTTCTCAACAGGTCCAGTTGAGGAGCTGGCCCAGATTATTCAAAACTATGTTAAAGGGGCAGATTGTAATTAGCCCTGATTAAGGTACTGTACCTCAATAATGATCCATACTCTCACCGAATATAAATTACAACATTTTTAGTCCTGTTAAACTCAGCATGATTACTTGTGAAGTACAGTACGATTCAAAGGGGAGTGAGGGAATCAGAGTCTGGCCTACAAAGCTGCTAAAGTTCTTACATGCCAAAACTAAAACATTGCAACGTGATAGTTGAGATATTACATACATCAATGTGAGGACATTTAAAGTTTAGGGGGCAGATCCTCAGCTGTTGAAAATGGTAATAGCTCTGCTGAAGACAACAGAGCTAGGGCCAATTTACACCTGTATGGCATTTTGAAAACTGACTTTCTTTTTCTTTCTGTGGTCAAAAGTATGGGAAATTATTAATGAAACAAAAATTTGCCATAATTTTTTTTATTTAGGAAAAAAGGCCATTTTGACTGGAAAAAAGTTTTGATGGAAAGTTTTCAACCAGCTCTACTAATTATATTAATCTATACCTAAATATAGAGAGAGAGATTCATGCACAATGACCCAGTTATGGTTGGTATGGGAACCTTAACATTGAATTTACCAACCTCTGTGCCTTCAAAACTTCATCTTAATGTTGAATTAACGAAGTTATTTGCATTTAACTTCCTGGGTGAAGGAGGATATAACAGAAGAGAAATCTGATTGCACACTCTGTTTAGTGCTGAATGTGCTATCTGAGATTCCAATAGATGCACTCTGTACCTTGTTTCAATTACTGTAGATTTGCACGCAAGGCACAATAAAAATATGTGATCATGCCCATAAACTTAAATGTGTAATCATTTCCATAAATGCAGTATTCCCGATACTACGTGTGTGCTTGTGCGTGGAGTCCCTACCTAGATTTATTTTTTTTAAACAACATGTTTTAAAATAGCATAGTATTACTACTATTCATAATACGTAATTTTTAAACACATAGGCCAAGATTTTAAATAATGGGTGCCTAAAGTTATAATCCAACGTCCATATTTATTATGCACCTAAATAGATTCCAATTTAATAATGACTTCAATAAGAGATGGTGAGTGCTCAGCACTTTTGAAAGTTAGGTCACTTAGTAGTTTAAAACACTATGTAGGCCTGGGGTTTTCAAAAGAGATTAAGGTGCTCAAGTCCCTTTGGAATTCTAAATAAATGTTGGTGTCTAACTCTCTTAGGCACATTTTAAAACATCATAAGGCACCCCCCATCCTTTTTTTTTTTTTTTTTTTTTTTTTTTTAACATTTTGGCAATCCTGTACAAGGTGCATTGGGATCTGCTGCTATAGTTTCTGGGGCCCTTGTGGAGGCATAACAATGAATAATAATGATTCTTCATAATAATACCTAGCTCTTCTATAGCACTTTTCATGAGTCAATCTCAGAAGTGCTTTACAGATGAGGTCAGTCTCATTATCCCCTTTTTACAGATGAAGAAACCCAGGCACAGAGAAGTGAAGTGACTTGCCCATTGAAGTCAATGGGATTTCAGAGATCAGAGCCCTCCAAATGCAGAACTGGGCATAAAGTTGTTCCTGCTTAATCAAAGTCCTTCAAATATGCCAAAGGCACTTTCCCCTCATTATGTGTAAACTCTATGGCACTTGAGTTACCTGAGCCGATCAACAGGTGCATAGGAACTTTACACCCACAGCCATTCTCATGTGTTCTCTCTCTCTCACCCTGTTGCACTTCCCCTCCTCCCGCAGCCTCCCAGACAACAAGCCTAAATGTTCAGCCTAACAGGTAAACTTTCAAAAAGTAAAATGTCTGAAAACAATATCTTATAATGCAAGTGCCTTTTCAACTCTAACAGAAGCATAACTAATACCCAGGTTGTGAGTTCAATCCTTGAGGGGACCATTTGGGGATTGGTCCTGCTTCGAGCAGGGGGTTGGACTAGATGATCTCCTGAGGTCCCTTCCAACCTTAATTTTCTATGATTCTAATATTTTGCTATGCTATGGAAAATAGACATTTTAGTTGTACAGCTCTGTGGTTTATACGCCCAGAAGGTGTTCTCTTCAAAGACTTCAAAGATTGTTGTTCCTCTGAACTGATCATTTAGTTCTAAATTTCTAATTATCAAGACATTCTAGAGAACGGGAAGATTTTATGAAAGATGGTACGTTTCACTCAGTTTATTTTATGTCCACAGCTCCCTAAATCTGAGGACACTTTCAGTGCATGTTTTCTGTCAAACCCTGGATCAAAGGTTAAAGATGGGCGTAATTAATGTGCAACTAATGCTAACAGGATACCTCCCAGTCCCAGCTACTCTGAAGTAACTCTATTCTTACTCTAGATTTACAGTGTCCTAAATAAGTTCAGAACCTGGCCCACTGTCCAGATGACACTTACCCACATTTTGTTTCTCTGATTAAAGCTAACAACTAATTCCCTTCCACAACCAATTGTAAAATGCTCTTTGTTGTTTGTTTTTGTTTCCCAGGCTTTCCAGCAGCCCTTAGCACCTCCCAGGAGAACCTGCCCCTATATCAAAAGAGGTGAAAATCTGGCAGTGTCTTAGTGCTGGATTTAGGCTCTCCCTCCTACTGAAAGCTAGATTGGTTTGGTAGATGCAGTACTGAGATTATAGAATGATCCTAACATACAGATGGGATTAATATCTGAAATAAGAAAGAGTCTGTTTTGTTGTCTGCTCTGGGTACTTAGCATAGGCACTGCAGTTTGGTGAGGTTTATAATTCTGCATGGCTAGCTACTTAGGGGAACAAAGCTCCATTTATACAAACTTCTCAGTCAGGACAATTTAAAAAATATCAGTGAAGCTGACTGATACTTTAAAAAATAAACTGCATATGCCTTTTTACCAATGTTCATTTTGCTCCAAAGGAAACTTTGTTATCTTTGAAATTTTGTGATTACAACATTTTTTTGTTTGTTTGTTTGTTTTTTGTTTATGCACGCACAAAATGGTGCTAAAAGGACATATTATAATGAGACTACAAATCATGCCTGTCAGCCGAGCTTTACCATAAGTTCTGGGAACTCTGAAGTAGACTCTGCAAAACACTGTTCATTATGACACTGAGGGCCAGATTCACCCGTGAGCTCCAAATATTTAATGCCAGGATGCAAAGCAGCTGTAAAGCCAACTTAGCAGCTGGCGCATACCAGTGAATCTTGCCCTCAATTTCATGTGATGCTTGTAAATTAAAGAAAACAAATTAAGCAGAATTTTCCATGCCTTGATACTTCCAGAAGGTGAATATTTTTATGGAAAGATGAGCCTTAGACGCATTTTGAATTTAAGGAATACTAGGAAAAAAAGCAAAACAAAAACAACACAACATTTTATGATAAAGAATTCTAATCACTCATTTTTTAAAAAAAAATGGCACTACAGTAAAAATGGCTGGATTTTGGCAGTGAAGGCCAAATCATTGCCACTAGAGCACAGATGCATCATGGGGGACAGTGTGTGCAAGAAGTCCTTTGCCACCCCAGGACAGTCATGCAGGGGCTCTAGAGAGTAAGAGGGCAGAACTAGAAGGTTCAGTGGGGGGGTGTCTGGGCAGGTTTCACTGAAGGAGTGTTGGCTACACCTACTGAACAGGTATAAACAGCAGACATTTTGTTAACACATTCCACAGCACCTTTGCACTATGGTGACCACATTTAAAAGGCATAATACTTCTAAGCCACTACACTTGGCCAATTTGCCTTCTCCTTCCCAGCACAGCTCAGGTTCATACGAATCATAATTGAGCTTTAAAGTTTCATCAGCACATAAAGAATCCCAAAGAGGTTTAAAAAGTACCCTCCATACACAAAATGTAACCACTTCTGGGGTGTAGGATGGCAGCTAGTGACTAATAGATTGCACAACAGTGAGTTGAAGGGAAAATTTCATCCATCCCTACCTGTCAACTACAAAAACAAAACAAAGCAAAAAAATCTCACATTCGGGCTGAAACATTATAGAAGTCCTAGTCTCCAGGTGTGCTCAGTTGAGAACAGGGGCGGCTCCAGGCACCAGTGCACCAAGCGCATGCCTGGGGCGGCAAACCGTGGGGGGCGGCCTGCCGGTCGCTGTGAGGGCGGCAGTCAGGCTGCCTTCGACGGCCTGCCTGTGGGAGGTCCGCCAGTCCCGCGGCTTCTGTGGCAATTTGGCAGTGGGTACGCCAAAGGTGCTGGACCAGCAGACCTCCCGCAGGCATGCCGCCGAATCCGCGTTACCAGCAGCCCTCCCACAGGCATGCTGCTGAAAGTCGCCTGACTGCTATGCTTGGGGCGGCAAAATACATAGAGCCGCCGCTGATTGAGAAGGAGATAATTCTAGTATAAGAATTTCATCTCCTTCTCTTTTGAGAGAGAGAGAGAGAGAGAGAGAGAGTACAGTTATCTAGTCTGACAAAGTGGGTATTCACCCACGAAAGCTCATGCTCCAATACTTCTGTTAGTCTATAAGGTGCCACAGGACTCTTTGTCGCTTTTTACAGATCCAGACTAACATGGCTACCCCTCTGATAGTTATCTAGATAGAGGTGTCTGTCAGTAGAATCCTGCAAACCCTTACACACAGAAGTAGCAAGCGGTCTCCTTCAGGTCATTGGGGCTACTCATGGGTAAAGATACCCATTCCTGTTTCAGCTCTGTGTTCTGTATTGCTACCTTTGTACACTATTCTTGCTTTAGGCCAGTGTTTAGGCTAGCAACACTGCCAGTCCCACTCCTCGAAAAATCAGCCTCCCCCACTCCAAAATCATGGTTAATGACATAGTAAAAGCATCCTGACTGGTTAATAACTTAGATTGGTTAATAATTAAATCACACGGTGTTTTAATATCGTGTGCTGCAAAGAGCCACAGGAGACACATTAAAGAGTCACTTGTGGTTCCCGAGCCTTAGTCTGAGAATCACTGGTCTAAGATAAGTGAAATGCAAAAAGGAACGAGACATGAATAGTGCACAGGAAATCTCTTTCCTTTTAAAAAATGTAAAATCTGCATCCAAAAATACTTGATGCTGTGCCTTCCAGGTTTATTTGTTATTCTCTTCCTAGTCCTTAAAGGGACCATCATCCGCATGACAAAGCTAGTTCGGAAAGGAGTATGGTCCAGTGGATAGAGCCCTACATAGTCCGGTTGGAGTAAGGAGACCTGATCCTTTCAGTGGCTTCTTATGTAACATAGGACAAATTACTTCAGTTTTGTAAAATGGCTTCAGTGAGCATCGCTAGGAAAAAAGTGAGGCCTATCAACTGTTGTAAAGTGCTTTGAGATCCAGGGATGCAAAGTGCTATGCAGAGTAAGTCCTAAGACTGGAACCCACTGCCTAAGAGAGTTCAAAGGGCAAAATTCTCCTCTCATTTACGCTAGCATCAGTGGAGTTGCCTCACTGTCACAGAGAAGAATTTGGGCTTAGTATACTTTACTCAAAGGTTTTACAGCTACAAGCCAGGACCTGGGTGCATTGGCAGCAAGCTTAGACTGCACACACGCACACAC
Source organism: Mauremys reevesii (assembly GCF_016161935.1). Classification (NCBI taxonomy): domain Eukaryota; kingdom Metazoa; phylum Chordata; order Testudines; family Geoemydidae; genus Mauremys; species Mauremys reevesii. Next base: position 248,082,016 of record NC_052623.1, read on the forward strand.
CCCAAGCCCTGTCTGGCTCTAGCATGAGTTATTAGACTGTCATTTTCACCTACACCAAAATCAAAAAAAAATTGCTGAGAGAGAATGTTTCTTGCATTCCAACAGTAAGCACATAATACCCTAAGCAGTAGTCTGCATTTTTAAGATGGCCTATATTGATGAGTCATCATAGTTTGGGGCCACTTATTGAATCAAATCCTTAGGTGGTGTAAATCTGCATAAATCCATCGAGGTCAATGGAATTATGCTGATTTACATGAGCTGTGTATCTGGCCCATTATTTATTAGTAGTAGTTTATTGATAGGATAGCCCCAGGCTCCAGCCTCTGAGAGGAATTCAGTCTACTGTGTCTCAGATATTAAACGTATGTGATTTTTCTATCATGTACTCCTGTAACCTATTTTTGTGGCTATCCCTACTATTGCAGGACAGGATGTACCCTGCGGCTGGGAAGGAAAAGTGTCCTTCCTGGTCCTCCGAGGCTGCCATTAGTACTGTTACATACATTGTCTAGTTCAGGTAACTCATTCAGGGCTTAATCCAAAGCCCAGTGAAATCAATGGAAAGATTTCCACTGACTTTGACAGGCTTTGGATCAAGCCCCCGGGGCCTCATCCTACCATCAATCCATGCACTGACCTCCCATGAACATTTAGGGGCATGATACAACCTCCACTCTGCTTCACAAAGCATTGCTGGATACAGACAGACATATAGCACATCACGTCTACCACACGCATGGGGTCTGTGTCTCTGTGGTCCTGCACCTGTGCAGTCATTTACACAAGGGCAAGGTCACAACCAGATCACAATGAAAGAGTGTAAAGTGAATGTAAAATACTAGCATTCGGATTTGGGAGTGATAGAAAAAAATATCTACGAAAGATTCTGGGCATTGGATGGAGAGATTTTATCACCAACGAAGAGATCCAAGAAGTCACCAACCAGAAGCTCCTCTCCACCAGAATCAGACGGAAGTGCTGGACATCTCTGGGGCATGTACTCCGGATGCCAACACACAGACTCCCACCTGAAGCTGTCAAGTGGAAACCAACTTGGATGAGGAAACGAGGGTGCCCAAGAGAAATCTTAAGAAGAACCCTTAGCAGGGAAGGCAGAACAGTCAATCTCAGCACCATCGTGCAGATGGAAGCGGCAGCTAATGACAGAAAAGGATGGAAGAGATCAGTTTCCATCTATGTGCCAGCACTGGCATGAGAAGGCTGCATCAATTCAGCGTTTTATACCCACTTCCCCCTCCCTTTGCACATAAGGTGCAGGCCAATGGAGTATCAGGCTGTTGGTCTTTAAAAGGGAAGGCAGGTTTCCTAGGGTCAACTCTAAGCATGTGTATCCCGAATGTCAGAGCTAGATGCTGTAACTGAGCCAGTCACAATTTTTTTTTTAAGCACATTTCTAAGAAACCATAGGCCTAAGTCTGCCCTACTACTGCCCTACTACTGGACCGGCTCTAGCTGGGGTTGAAGACAGAAAGTCAGATGTGAGGTTCTCACTGGAACCAGTTTGCCAACACAGACCAAGATAGCTCAGATGGATAGAAGTCCGGGGTACACAGTTTGTGGCTGGCCGCACCTTAGAAATGAAGCTGTGTGACCCCTCCAACTAGTCCATGCTGCATATTAAAATAGACACATTAGAGGTCAGGGACATGGCCCCTGTGGGGCCTTAGCAGACATGGCAAGCAGGCCATGCCCCGGCCCTTGCACTCTCTTGAGCACCAGGACCATCCTGAGGGAAAGAAACTCCCATGTCTCCTTCATCCCAAAAAAGCAGCTGGAGCCAGATTTGCCCCATGAAAAGTGCTTCAAACTAATTAGATAGTCAGGCTGCAAACACACGGACAACCTGCCACCTCCATACTGTTTTACGGACAACAAAAGAGGCACTGAAACGGGTTGATTCATAAGCTCTGTGATGGGCTATGGATACTTTCACCTCCAGGTCACTTGTTTGACTCAAGCAGGCTTGGGTATTGTCTGAATGTTATCACAGCCCTTTGCTGGCCTGTATGAAACAATGTGGTGGTCACAGTCCCATTCACAGTGTCCTTGGGGATAGCTGTCCATATCACAATGAATCTGCTTATAATTAGGCTCAGTTAACAAACATGCCCAGTACATAAGCCAAATATTCATAGGAACTTCTAGACTAGTGATGTCTGGGACGGACGTCAGTACCAGATGCTCCAAACGAAGGCATAGGCGCAGGCACTAGGTGTCTGTGGGGTGCTGCAGCACCCCTGGCCCGCATCCAGGGCTCCACTCCTGGTCCCGCATGCGGGGTCCCGGCTGCCGGCCCCCCACCCGGTTCTCCACTCCTCGCCCCCCCATGCCCTCGGCTGCTGGCCCCCCCCATGCCCAAGGATCCATCTGCCAGCCCTGCACCTGCCCCCAGTTGTGGCCCCGGTAGGGTTGCCAAATTTCTGATTTCAGAAAACTGAACACTCTTGCCCTGCCCCTTCCCTGAGGCCCCACCCCCCTGCCTCCATCCCCCCTCCCTCTGTCACTCGCTCTCCCCCACCCTCTCTCACTCGCTCATTTTCACCAGACTGGGTCAGAGAGTTGGGGTGTCGGAGGGAGTGAGGACTCCAGCTGGGGGTGTGGGTTCTAGGGTGAGGCCAGGGATGAAGGGTTTGGGATGCAGGAGGGGGCTCCAGGTTGGGGGGTAGGGTTGAGGGGTTCAGATTGCAGGAGGGAGCTCCGGGCTGGGAGCAAGGGGTGGGGTGCAGGAGGGGATGAGGGATATGGGCTCCGGGCAGCACTGACCTCAGGTGGCTCTCAGGAAGTGGCAACATGTCTCTGCGGCCCCTAGGCACAGGGGCAGCCAGGGGTCTCTGCGCACTGCCCCATCTGCAGGCACCGCCCCTGCAGCTCCTATTGGCTGTAATTCCCAGCCAATGGGATCTGTGGAGCCAGCACTCGGGATGGGGGCAGCGCACAGAGTCCCATGGCCGCCCCTGCATTTAGATGCCGCAGGGTCATGCTGGCAGTTCCTGGGGAGTCACGTGGAGCCAGGGCAGGCACAGAGCCTGATTTAGCTCTGTTGCACTACTGACCGGACTTTTAACAGTCCCTTCTAACGACCAGAGCCCCCAGGGTCCCTTTTCAACCGGGTATTCCCGTCAAAAGCCGGATGCCTGGAAAGCCTAGGCCCCAGCCTTGGCCTCCTTACCCCTGTCAATGTCTCCTGCTCCTTGAGCCGCGGTCCCTACTCCTAGTCCCAGCTCTTGGGAGGCAGGGGGTGCAGACTGGGGTAAGGAAGGGGTGAGGTAAAAAGTTTGGGGACCACTGCTTAGTCTGCTTTACAGTTTGGTTAGCTGGCTTTCAGCACCCCGACTATAAAAAGTGTTCCAGCACCACTGGCGGAAGGTGGAAGAAACCCTGTAGGAGGCTGGTGTGTATTAACCTGCCTAGTCAATGGGCATTACATTGCGTACCTAGAGCAGTGGTTCTCAATCAGGGGTACGTGTACACCTGGGGGTACACAGATCTTCTAGCGGGTACATCAACTCATCTAGATATTTGTCTAGTTTTACAACAGGCTACATAAAAATCACTAGCAAAGTCAATACAAACTAAAATTTCACACAAACAATGACTTGTTTATAGTGCTCTATATATTATACACTAAAATGTAAATATTATATTTATATTCCAATTGATTTATAATTATAGGGTAAAAATGAGAAAGTAAGAAATTTTTCAGTAATAGTGTGCTGTGACACTTTTGGGTTTTAATGTCTAATTTTGTAAGCAAGTAGGTTTTAAGTAAGGTGTCACGTGGGGGTACACAAGTCAAATTAGACTCCTGAAAGGTGTACTTCAGTCTGGAAAGTTTGAGAGCCAGTGACCTAGAGACAGTTTCCTCAGCTTACATCTAAATCACAATGACAGGCTAGTGTGGGGAAATATGAAGGCCCAGCCCATCAGGTGCCAGTTCTCAGAATAAACAGAACAATTTAGTCCCTGGTGCCATCAGTTTGGCACTTTTCAGGAGTACTAAGTTCACTTCATGGAAAAAAAAGATCTCTTTTAAAATAAGAGAATAACACAGAAATATTGCTGTGTCTTAATGTTTACAGAGGTCTTTGAGGTCTATTTTTTCCTCTAACATAGAGGAGAGAGAGATGGATAGTTAGAGATGTTTCAGTAATGCTTTTAAAATAAATAAAACAAAATCACAAAAATTAAAATATAATTCACAGAAAGGTTTAATATGAAATGTGACAGTCGCTAATAATTGCCCTAGTCCTGCAGTCCTTAAGTCAAGATTTCAATGGGGCTGAGTAACAATGTTGCCAATTCTCACAATTTTATCCTAAGTCTTGCAATATTTGGGAGTTTGCATGAAGCCCCAGCTCCTGGAGTCAGGTGATGACTTGAGAATCTCAATTTTCATTTTCATAAAGTACATTTCTAGCCCTTGTGGTTGCAGAGAAAATATTTGAAGTTGTGAGCCCTAAAGGCTCCAAAAATAGAAAGAAAATCATAGATCTCACTGTTTGTAAAGCTGTCTTGTGATTTTTAAGGGTATTCTCCTCATTCCTCTAAACTCCTGATTGCCCAGGAAGACATATTCACCCTGGGTGGCCAAACTACCATCCAGTGAGGCTTTATGAGGTTTATAGAGCGTTGAAGCATATTGGTAGGTCATTACACAGACCTGCCTTTGTCTCCATGGAGTTCATGAGTCTCTTCGCATGATCAGGGGCTCCCTGGCCTCATCTGCAAAGGTCCACACTCTGCAGTGACACCCCCCTTCCCCACTGCCAATGTTTTTAAAGGGTTGATTGTGAGGGTTCCAGACAGTGGCTACCAGGCAGCCTCTGATGGGGGAAGCCCCCGAGCAGGATTCCAACTGCACTCTGCATCCACAAAGTCAAGCGGGGTCACTGTAGTCCAGTCAGCTCCACTGGGGAACTCAGTAGGGATGTGATCTGTCCCACAGTGTTTTGAACACCCTCCAGGGGAAATTCTAATCGCAATTCTCCGTCAGACAGGATATGCCTCCTCGCCTACATTATCCAAAATTCTTTACAGGAAGTTGAGGTTATGGGTGGGGAGAGCGGATTGCTAACAGCCACCCTCAAGGGTCTCTGTCTTTCCTTTCAAATAAAAAAGAAGCAAAAACCAAGCTGTTATAATCTGATAAACTGGATCTACATGAAGTAAATGTATATTCATTGCAAATGAGCATTGGTTCAGATCTCCAGCATGGGATAAATCTGAACATTACTGTGTCCTCACATAAACAGCAGACCTCTGCCAATCAGTGAATGTGACTGGCACTTACAGTAACTCCTCGCTTATTGTTGTAGTTATGTTCCTGAAAAATGTGACTTTAAGCGAAACAATGTTAAGTGAATCCAATTTCCCCATAAGAATTAATGTAAATAGGGGCGGTTAGGTTCCAGGGAAATTTTTTTCACCAGAAAAAAGACTATACTATATATATATACACACACACACACACACACACACGCACACACACACAGAGTATAAGTTTTAAACAAACAATTTAAGACTGGTACACAGCAATGACGATTGTGAAGCTTGGTTGAGGTGGTAAAGTCAGAGGGTGGAAGAGGGTGGGATATTTCCCAGGGAATGCCTTACTGCTAAATGATGAACTAGTACTCAGCTGAGCCCTCAAGGGTTAATCCATTGTTGTTAATGTAGCCTCACACTCTACAAGGCAGCACCAATGGAGGGAGGGGAGACAGCACAGCAGACAGAGACAGAGACACACACTCTGTGTGTGTGAGAGACAGAGATGCACAAGGCACCTTCAAGTATGCTGACCCCACTCTAAGTACATTGCCTTTTTAAGTAGATCAGCAAGTTGAGATGGCAGCTGCTGCCAGGAAGCTCCCTCTGTCCTAAGCCCTGTCGTGTCCGTCCCCCCCCCCCGCTCTATGGAAATGGGGTAAGCAAGGTGCAGGAGCAGGGGGGAGGGGGACACCCAGACACTAGCCCTCCTCTTTCCCCCCCACCCCCACCGCACAGCAAGCAGGAGGCTCCGGGGAGCAGCTCCAAGGCAGAGGGCAGAAGCAGCACATGGCAGTGAGCGGAGGGACAGCTGAACTGCTGGCAATTGCTAGCCTGCCAGGCAGCTGCCGCACAGGGAGCTTAGGGGAGCGGGGAGCTGATAGGGGGGCTGCCAGTCCACCCTGGTTCCAAGCCCCCCACCAGCTAGCTCCAACAGGCTGCTCTTTCTGCAAGCAGTGGACAAAAAAGGCGGCTGCCAAATGACGTTATAAGGGAGCATTGCACAACTTTAAACAGGCATGTTCTCTAATTGATCAGCAACGTAACAACAAAATAACGTTAACCAGGACGACTTTAAGTGAGGAGTTACTGCATATCCCTGTCAGTAACTATGACAAGCATTTTATTCAATTCATAATTCAATTCTTTGCAAATTTACTTCGTGATGAGAGCCCAACAGGTCTGGAGACAGAAGTGCCTGTTTACCCAGAGGAATAGTCCAGCACGGGAACTGGCCATGCAAGTTTCTCTCAAACTGTCCAACCAAATGCATCAATGCAGACCGGGAACGAACACTCGAAGGTAGCTCATTCTCCATGACCCATTTTGCAGCCTCTTTGTTAAGATTGCTAGCCAACTTGACAGTTGTGATGGTGGCTTTTGAAATATGGAAGCTACCATCTCATTTCACATTGGCCACCATGCTTTCATTTGGGTTTATTTATCTGCAAATGACTTTAGTGTTTCCCAATGCTGAAAAATCAGTTTTCCACCCTGATCTGAACCATCACATACACAGTTCTCTAGGATTTCCTTCTAAAATAAATAGTCATTAAAAGGCATCTATGTCCATCCATTTGATGTCCCTTCCACTATCCTTTTGAAAAGTCTTGCCTGAATAGGCAAGACCATATTAAAAATGTTCAAGGCAGATACAAAAAATATGTATTTTATATTATACTCCACTGACATTTTTTTTGTTTCCATCTAAAACTGCTTTGCAAAAAGAAAGAAATATACCTCTGCAGCATTTGAAATTCAAATACTGCAGCATTATGCTAGTACATGAGAACCTGAACATGAAAAAGACTAGAGACAAAAGTGAAACTAACTATATCATTTTCAGTATCCAAATGAAAGAAAGAAAGAAAGAAAGAAAGAAAGAAAAAGAAACCGAGCAATGGGTAAATTATATTTTTTGAAATTCTTGCAGTTTTAATAAATGAATAATGTAATCATTGTAACAAAAAGAAGGAAAATTGTTTTTCTTTTAAATATTAGGGGCTTGATTCCTTCCCCTCTTATACTGGTGTAAAACAGGAGTAACTCCACTAACCATAATGGAGTTGCACTGGTATAAAATGGGTGTGAATTAGAGGAGAATCAGTCCCAAAATTTTCAAGCTGTTCACTTTAATAAAGTCTTGTCACTGCATTTGAGCTAACAACAGTAACATTTAGGGTCAAATTCTATTCTTATTTACACCAATGTCAATCTGTAGTAACTAGGAGCAGAATTTTGCCTCTATAATCTTTATCAAACCGTTGCAAACAAATCATAAATGTAATGTGCTAGTAGTGTAGATATTTTACCAGACAGTTCTCATATTGAGTATTAAACAGTCTAAGGGTCAATAGTCACAAATTAAGTACTCTAAGGGTTTTATTTCCACTCTGCTTTCCTTCAACACACTATAATTTGAGCTCAATCTTTGGAACCATCACCACAATCTGATTTCTATGACTAGCATCAGACACATGACATCTGACCATTGTCAGCTTGACAAGTTCCTTTCTATTATACCTGTAAATGATTTCACATTGCCCTACTCCACCTTCAGTACTTACATTCTTCCTCAACACACCAGGCTGGGATTTTCAAAAAAGCTTAAGGAAGTTAGGCACCCAACTCTCATTGACTTTCGGCCTCTCCCCAGAAACATTACCCGCTGCCATTTTTTTAAACATATTGATAGCAAAGTTGTTCAGTAAAACTGCACCACACTTTGGATATTGAGACACAGAAAGCCTCAAAGCCAGTACTAACACAAATCAAGCCATGGACTCTGTTTTCCAATGTAACGCCTCACCTCTCCGCTTCAAGGCGCATTTCCTCACGCTTTTGCCTCCTGAGTTCTCTGCGGCGTTCAAAGTCATCCATGGTGCGTGTTCAAGCTTTCGAAACTCCAAACAGATCAGAATCTAAACCGAAAAAGGTAGGTGAGTTAGAAGGGACATGGAATACGATTGGATGCATTTAACCAACGGAGATAATTCAGGGGTGGTTTTTTGCTTTTTAAACTCCACTGGTACGATTTTCTTTTTCTAGCAATAAACTTCCTCAGTATTGCTGAGATAAACAGGATTAATGAAATGCCTAGTAGGATAAACACAGCCCATTCCTGAGTTTAGTTTCCAAGTTAAAATTAAATCAACATGCATTAACCTAAGTACTGTATATATCTGCTAGCCACAGACTAGCTATTTGTAATGCCGCAGGTCCTTTCCTAGAAACAATAGCAAGAATTCAGCAGGACTGTAATTGTTTTTAACTTCAAATTTTATTGGAAGCAATAAAATGCTACACAACAGATTTCTCGTTTCTTTCTAGCTGAACAGATAACAAGAATTCTGGAAAGTCTAACACCCCCCCTCCCCTCCCCCCAAAAAAAGGGAGAGAGAGAAAGAATAGAAGCCAGAGCTTTTAAATACCACCCAGAAGGAGACAAGTTGTGTATAAATCCTTCTTAAAGAACCAAAAGCAACTTTTTAATAGTTTAATCTATGCATTTTAACAATGCCCTACCTTCTTCTTGATAATTTAGTCCATGAAATATTTCCCCTTTATAGTTCTTCATATACAAAGCCTTTTCAGCCTTCGTTTATATCCCATCAAGCCGAGTATTACAGAATTCCCCTGCAGCCCCCAAACCAAAAATGACTACCAGAAAAGGGAAAGCTGTTCTCTTTTTGTCCCTGCTTTGTTTACAGAGCTGTCAGTGGTTAGTTAAACTCTGCCTGGAATCTGGCATTTAAGGCCTGCTCTAAGATTGCTTCCTGTGTAGAGCTGGAGGCCTCAACTTCCTCTGGAATCCTAGCCTAGACTCTGCACTCAGAGGAGGTTTTTTTTTTTTTTCCTCCCTTAAAAACATTTTCCAGCTCTTCAGTACAAGAACAGCTACTTACACTGCAAAAAGAAAGAGTTCAGACAGTCTCAGTTTGAAGGGTAGCTATTAACTGCTTACCATTTAAAAGAGACAAAGAGAAGCTGCATTCATTATTTGAAGTTCTTTTTAAAAAAAATCTGTTTATCTGCCTTAAAGCTTTACCTCTGCAGTAACTGAACATCTTCCATATCAAATCAACAATAATAGTGAAGTCTTTAGTGGACCTCAGGGAACCTCTAGCCCATCTCCCTATTGGGGATAAAAACTGCTTGGGGAAGGGCTGGGTTTTTTGGTGAAGGCGGGGGGGTTGTTTTTTGAAAGGGCGCTCACCACAGAACAGGATTCTTGGCATAGTTTTGACCTTTACAATAGAAATGTAGCTTTCCCGAAAGCGTTTTTAGCAAGTTCTGATGAGACTTCCAGCAGAGAACCCCAAAAGGGGACTGGATCCAGTGAAGATACTTGACCAAACGCTTTTGAAGATCATATACTTTTTTATGTGACACTACCCATTTCTTGCAAATTTCATGAAAAAACAAAATTTCTTTCTGGCAAATGTCTGGGGACGATATGAAAAAAATATTTCTTACTTTCTCTCACCTCTACCATGGCCCCAATTCAGCAAAACACTTAAGTACATGCTTGGCTTTAAGCATGTGCTTGGCTTTAAGCACTTCACTGCGACTACGCATGTGCTTGAAGTTAAGCACATAAGTATTTTGCTGGATCAGGGCCCTAATATCTGGGCAGCAAGGAGGTGGAAACTTGCTTTGCTGTGAATGAATAAACTCCTATAGTGTCTATGGCCGTCAATCACCTTTCCATTGTACTGAATTAGCTCTCAGAAAGCGACAGTGATGGTGTGCTTATGCATCATTTTCAACCTACTGGAGCCAAGAAACACAGAGCCAGAGCGTGTTCCCTAATATAGAATTACTACTTATTGCAAAGTACTCTCAGGCTGCCACCACTGGTGACGGCACAGTGCCAAGGCATGCCATTCCGCTTTCTCTCGGTACAATGAAACAATTGCAAATTTCCTTTCAGCGACCTTCAAGGCCTGAAAGCTTGTAACCACTGGTGAATTTTCAGCAACTTACTCTCTCCTGTGTACTAGATGATCTGGTGGTCCTTTCTGTCCTTAGACTCTGTGACTCTGTAATGCATACAGGAATCTTCAGTCTGATAATGGCTGGGCAGGTGGCAAGGTGTGATTACCATTGGTGCAAATGACCACAACTCCACTGAAGCCAAAGCTCTTTTGCTGGTTTACTCCTAGCAGTGAATTTGACCCATTGTTTGTGAGGAGGTCAGTGTAGGAGGCTTCCTGGATTTAAAAGAGAGGAAGGGTGTCCAGTTCCAAGGTATTGCTACACCAATCTGTTTTTAAGCAAAGTTTACTCACTTGCTCAGCTAGCCTAGGGAGTCAGAATGCAGTACACTCCGGCCACGTGCTCTTCCTTCTTCCACCCAGCATTCCCCCAATGACAGGGGCAGCAATGGGGATGCAGCAGAGTGTCATTCTCCTTATTCTGCACTGCCCAGGGACCCCATTTATGCAGGGTTATTTCCTAGGGCCAACTTTTGTGGCCCCTTTATACCGACAGAACAGCATAAAGGGACCAGAGCAGAAAGGAGATTATAAAATAAATGAGAAACCCAATTTCTGGCCTCAATCTCTGCCTCCCTGATTATTGAGGGGCAAGAATGCTGTAAAGAGCGAGTTCTCACTGATGGGGCTGATGTTTCCAGGAGCACTGAAATAACATAACATAAATAAAGGAAGTATCCCTAGCCTCTGTTTGCCAGAAGCTGGAAATGGGCAGCAAGGATGGATCACTTGATGATTACCTGTTCTGATCATTCCCTCTGGGGCACCTGGCACTGGCCACTGTCAGAAGAGTCCTGCACTTAGGATGGAAGAATCCCATGCACTGCTAGACTAGGGACCGAATGGCTAGGCAGCAATTATGCAGAGAAGGACCTAGAGGTTACAGTGGATGAGAAGCTAGATATGAGTTGACAGTGTGCCCTTGTTGCCAAGAAGGCTAATGGCATTTTGGGCTGTATAAGTAGGGGCATTACCAGCAGATCGAGGGACGTGATCATTCCCCTCTATTCTACATTGTTGAGGCCTCATCTGGAGTACCGTGTCCAGTTTTAGGCCCCACACTACAAGAAGAATGTGGAAAAATTCGAAAGAGTCCACCAGAGGGCAACAAAAATGATTAGGGGGCTGAAGCACATGACTTATGAGGAGAAGCTGAGGGAACTGGGATTGTTTAGTCTGCAGAAGAGAAGAGTGAGGGGGGATTTGATAGTTGCTTTCAACTACCTGAAAGGGGGTTCCAAAGAGGATGGATCTAGACTGTTCTCAGTGGTACCAGATGATGGAACAAGGAGTAATGGTCTCAAGTTGCAGTGGGGCAGGTTTAGGTTGGATATTAGGAAAAACTATTTCACTAGGAGGGTGGTGAAGCACTGGAATGGGTTACCTAGGGAGGTGGTAGACTCTCCTTCCTTAGAGGTTTTTAAGGTCAGGCTTGACAAAGCCCTGGCTGGGATGATTTAGTTGGGGATTGGTCCTGCTTTGAGCAGGGGGTTGGACTAGATGACCTCCTGAGGTCCCTTCCAACCCTGATATTCTATGATTCTATGACAGGATACTGAGCTAGATGGACCATTGGTCTGACTCAGTATGGCTATTCTTATGTTCTTAAGGACACTGATTTGAGTGTTAGTACAGTCCAGTGGACTTGAACAGAGGAAACCTGAGTTCTGTTCCTGGCTCTGATACTGATACTGTGTGACCTTGGACAACTCCCTTTCACTCTTTTTGCGTGTTTCCCTTCACACCTCTTGTCTGTTTAGACTGAAACCTTTCAGGGCAGGGACTGTCTCTCACTATATATTTGTACAAGGCCTAGAACAATGGGACCCTGATCTCAGTTGTGGCCTCTAGGTGTTAGTGTAATATAAACAATAAAAGGAAGAAATTCTGGCACTGGAGATTTATGGATCAGAGCTCAAATGGCTGAGCAAACATGGCCTGAGCCATTCTGTCTGTCCTATCCTTGAGGTCTGTGAGGGGAAGCGTGCCCTTCACCAGCATGATAACAACGTGAGTCCACAGAGCATCACTAGTACACTATCTGGTATGATGACTTTTCACTCATACTGAGGCGGTAACACCATACCCATGCTGACATCCTGTGAGAATGCACAAGGCTCCCTTGTGCCCTCTGGCTCCACGCCAGAGGGCACCAGAATTTATCCATAAGACTCAACATTCAACAAAATTATTAGCAGTTTTGTAGATTCCATCCTACCAGGCCAAATGTCTACACAGAACTAAATAAAACATCATGTCCCATTTGTCTCTCCTTCAGTTTTCCATAGCCCTGGCCTAGAATGCATAGAGTTGCCAACCCTCCAGGCTTGCCCTGGAGTCTCCCGGAATCGGCATTTATCTCCCGGTGACAATTGAAAGCAATATAGATTTTAACAGGATATTTTAAGAAAATGACTTTATGTCATGTTGGAAAAAAAACCTCCCAGAACAGCTTCAGTCAGAGTTGACAACCCTAAGAATGCAGGGGGTTCTTTCCAGTACAGTACAGTACAGTACATCCTGCCCTCTGCGAGTAGAGAGTGCCTTGCTTTACTTGTGCACGTGGTCTGGCATCTACTGGACCACAAGCACCACCCAGGGTGGAGAGCAGAGCCCTTCCAAGCCTCCTTCTTCATCTGAAAAGTGGAGGAACAAACAATTCTCTTTGTTCAACTGCATCTTGTTTAAATTGGCACCCATGAAATGCAGCTATGACCAGTATTCTAGAGTAATATCTGGGCGAATTAGAGCTCCTTAGTCGATCTTCAATAAAAACAAATAAAATCTGTTTTCTATGAAAATCTGTCAGAAAATGTTTGGAAATATTGTTTTTTTTTCTTATTAACTATACGCTAGAGTCATTGGACCCAATTCAGATCAGTTATAAGTGGGAAGTAAAAAGGTGTTACTCCAGAGCTGAATTTGCCCAAATGTCACATCCCATTTCAGCATCAACTATACTTTGAGACACTAGGAGCAGCTAGAAATATTACATTACCAAGATTAAAACTGATATTTAAACAGGGTCTAAGAATTCATCTCCAAAGTTACTTTCATGTGAACACATCTGCAGGCGTTACTGTAAAACTTGGCCAACTGTTCATGTTGACTGCAGATATTGAACTTTTGTACCTTAAAAAAAAAAAAAATAAATAAAAAAATCAAGCAGCTTTGCTCCTTCCCAAACAGAATAGCTCATCTGGGACTCAAGGCAAAATAAACACATTAGGTCATGTGAACATACAGTTTTGTTTTAATTTAGCCCATCCCTTGTTTCATCTGCCTGTGCTTCTTAAAACACATTCATCAGAAGCAAACTACCTAAATAACAACAATCAATATTTAGCTTCATAAAATCACATTAAGGAAATTGCACTCTGCGGTTACATCTACACTGTGAACAATGGGTGTGATTCCCCGGCTTGTATACACATCCATGTACTTGCTCTCACTGAGTTACCATGAGCACAAACAGCAGTGCAGCCATAGCGGCAACAGAGGCACAACTTAACAGTGCTGAGTACAAACCCACCTGAAACCACTGATCCACACACTCTCCATCCCTCTCCTTCCCTCGGGAGTGCTGTGCACATGGATGACAATTTTGCCTTGCCCTTTGGTGATCCATGCAAGGAGAGGGAGGTTCCTTACTTCATCCCTTCTTCACATCCCTCCACATCAGGGCCAGGCAGACTCTGCCTATTAGATAAATATTTATCTATCTATCCTAGGCAGACAAAGGTACATAACTAGATGTTAACGTTGTGGTAGCTGAGTGGGTAAAGCACTCAACTACAATTCCAAAAGTCGTGGGGTTGCGTCTCGATAAATCTCATGCTGAAAGGCTGCCTCCCATTCACTCAGCTGTAAAATAGCTACCTGCTCCATCGGGTTAGGACAGTCAAAGGTGGTCAGACGTGATGCTGGCCACATCACCCCCTTGTGTACCTATGACTCTGAAACTGACATGCCTCAACCGCGTCAGCCTGGTGAACCACTGGCTTCGGGGAACTCTGTCCAAGGAAAATCAGAATTTTCTTTTAACATTTGGATTTGCATGTTCCGGACCCAAATGTGCTTGTGGTGACATTTAACGATGGTTTCCCATTAGCAGACAGAGGAAGAAACATAGCTGGAGGCTGCTGGCAGAGACACCAGTTCTCATGTCAGAAGGAGTGACCTATGACCCTCCCCTTTGAGTGTCCTCCGAAATATTCCAAATATGTTGTCCCCAAAGATCAGACAAAACTGAAATAGTCCTTAACATAAAGACCAGGGATGAAATCCTGGTCCCAATGAAGTCGCTGGCAAACCTCCCATGTACTTCAGCACAGTCTGGATTTCACCCAAAAGGCCAAATTCTGCCGTAGCATCTACCACAAGATGTCACTGCACTTGCACAGGGTTTAAGGAGTTGGTCTCGCTACACACTATTTTACCTCAAATACACACCTACAAAGCCACTGAGAGTTGCACATACACTTCTAAAGGCAGAATCTCTCCCACTCTTTCGATACACTTTGTCAGAACCAGAAATACCATGTCAGTTAAGTTTCCTCCCATTGTCATTATTGTTGTTTTTGAGGGAATATTCGACCTTCGGTGCTGAGAGAAGAAAGCGCTGGAAATTGGAATCCCCTTAGTTCCCATTTAATCATAAGTAAAGGCTATTTCAGCTGTTGAATATATGACTGAGCCTGCTAGCTGCAGAGTGCCCTGAAATCAAAGGGATTTAAAGATACACAGCAGTTTATAGGAAGTGCTCAGGATTGTGCACACTCAGCCCCAAATGAGCTCCTCTTTATATTTATTGTCTCCAAGCTTTCAAGGGATGGGAAGGGAAGCCTGTCTGTCAACAAGTTAGCTCCATTGCTCCCCTTTCACTAGTAACTTTCGGCTTAATGTAAATTTAAAAAAATGCTCATATTTAGGGTGACCAGATGAGAGGGAGAAAATATCTGGACACATGGCGGGGGGGGAGGTGTCTGCCGGCAGAGCAAAAAACAAAAAGAAAAAGGGCGAGTGCTGCTGGTGGAGCAGCAATAAATAAATAAATAAGCAAGCAAGCTGAGTGCTGCCAGCGGAACAAAATCTCGGGACAAATTCCATCCTGACCAAAGATCGATCGGGACACGGGACAAACACCTAAATATCCGGATGGTCCGGGACGTCTGGTCACCCTACCCATATTTTACCCACAAAGCCATCCATCTATATTATGTTAGTCCAATCACTGGAATACCGGTATCATGTACTGCACTAAAGAACGCCAACACAAACTCTACCTTACCGGAGGCTTTGCTGCAAATTCACAGTCTGATCCCACAAGTCACTGGGGCTGCCTCTGGGAAAGTGTTGACCAGCTTCAACTCCCAATAAAACCACCGAAAACTACCTGCAGCTCACAGAATCAGACCCTACATGAGGATCGAGAATGCATTTTCTCCAGGGTAAGAGCCAATCCTACACTACTGAAGTCGATGGCATCTTGCCATTGATTTTAATTGGAGCAGAATCAAGACGTAAGAGAGAGCAATGAAGGATGGATTTACAAATAAAAAGCATGGCTAGTTAAGGTTAGGAATAGCTGCATATATGCTACGCAATCTTACTTTGCCATCATCAAGAGTCTACTAAATTCTGCTCACATTTACTCCTATTCAACTCCAAAGGGTCTTTGAAGTCAATGGCGAGGGTGAAAAAAAGCTAAGTTTACTTACAGCTTGAATGTCAAAATATGAAATATTAACTACTTTGACTTCACATCTTCTGAAGGCAGAGGTGCCATCTTTCTAAGTTGCCGGGGGGGGCTCGACCCCCGCTTTGCCCTAGGCCTCGCCCCCACTCTACCTCTTTCCTCAAGCCCTCACCTCTTCCCGCCTCATCCCACCCCATTCTACCCCCTCCCCCAAGTGCACCCCACTCTCGCTCCTCCCCCAGCCCCCAATGCCGCTGAACACCTGATCTGTGGTGGGCAAGAGGTGCTGGGAGGGAGGGGGAGAAGCTGATCGGTGGGGCTGCCAGCAAGTAGGAGGTGCTGGAGGGGAGGGGAAGGAGCTGATCAGCGGGGCTGCCAGTGGGTGGGAGGCACTGTGAGGGTAGGGCGCTGATCCCCGGGGCTGCTGGTGGGTGCTAAGCACCCACTATTTTTTTTCCATGGGTGCTTCAGCCACGGAGCACCCACAGAGTCAACGCCTATGTCTGGAGGCGTAGGTTCAAACACAGGGAAAATCTAGGTTTACTTGGTCCTGCTTCAGTGGAGGGGAATGAACTAGACGACCTCTCGAGGTCCCTTCCGGCACTATATTTCCATGATTTTATGACTGACCATCAGGAGGAACTGACGGACAGATGTGCATCAGCAGAGCTCAGTGACGGCCCAGAACTGCAATTAGTAGAGGGCGCTGCAGCTCAGGATGGAAACGTGCACAGCAATTGACCACACAGAACCCAATTCATGGAGGCGTTATTGGTCTTTCACTGACACACATGCTAAATTTGCTTGCCATGTTTTAACAATATATCTAAACTACTAAGTTAGTTGTGAGTGAGTAGGTTTTATGTACATTTTTTCACTCATTTCATGTTCCTTCTCTTCATCTCTCAAATCCTGCGTTAATACAACATTAAGGTGACAATTTAAAATAAAAAAAGTCAGGAAATGCCAAAAGGTGAAGTTCCAACAGCAACATTAACTCAGCCATAGTGCAAACTCTGCATGATTTCTGGAATCCATTTTACAGCACAAAAAGTGATTTATTAAGCTACATGTGTAACTGTAAAAATAATAATAATAATACATAGGTCCTATGCAGACAACTTTCTATGGCTTAATTTTTCCATTTCATCCTTTTTCTCTGTTAAGATATACAACAACTGTAGATCCCAATTCTCCATTATGCTGAACCCCCTAAACTCTATTGAGAGTTGAGTGTTTTTACTACCTTGCACAATTTAACCCACAAAGATGAATTAATACACTTTCTTCAATGTATATTTGTTAATTTCACCACCAGCTCTGCCAAAAAAGTTTTTAACCAATTTGAACCCCAAAAATTCAGCTGACAGAACTACCACTTGCTGGTGGCTTTGCATACTGCACTTGTACATTCCTTGAACAAACCAGTGTGCATTTCAGCCAGCTGTACACAAGATGAACACATGTGCAGTGCATATCATATAAAGTGTGCACCTGGAGTCAAATTAATCCATGATGGAACTTCATGGAAGTCTATGGAAGCCCACAAAGGATGAGTCTTCTCATGTAGACTTAATGGCATTCTCTACTGTGCATGCTCAGTTCACAATTTTCAAATGCTCCTAACTATAGTAAATTAACCCCATTTTGTTCTTGCCAATCAAATATAATAGTCTCCAGGGAGTCTCCCATTCCTTTTTGATTTGCAGCTGGATCCTGAAGGCCAATCATGCACTCAGAATATGGGGATATAATTAGGCAGGAAAGTAGAGCATATTGCAGGCACACGTGAACCTGCCTCGAACTGTGATACGTGGACCTAAATTTTCAAACATGATTTTGGTGTGTCTATTTTCAGGTGCCCTACTTAAGATACCTTAAAGGCATCTGAATTTCAGAAAGTGATGCCTACTCTCCCTATGAAAATCAGGCCTCTTTCCCAGAAACCGAGGCACCCAAAATCATTAGCCACTTTTAATAATGTGTAATGATTTATGTATGTCCCAGTATGTAATGTGAAGGCAAAGAATGACAGCTACTGCGGTAACAGAGTCACCAGAGAACCCAGGAGTGGTGAGGAAGCATGTAAAGTAGGCTATGTTGATGGCAGAAAATAGCCTAGAAGTGCACTACTATATACTTGTCATGGTATATAAAGCATGGCACATTGCTTGAAGCAGCAGGATGACAGTGTTTCCAAAACTCCCCAAGAGAGCTCCTGCAGAGATGCAATTAACGAAGTGTGACAAGGATCTGACTGTACCATTTCCAAACAGGACGACACATGCACAGGCAAATGGCAATGGTCAGAACATTACAATTCAGTAAACAGAATGCTCCTGGTGTATTTTGTACAGCATTGCACACTGCTTAAAGCAGCAGGGGGAGCAGTGTTCCCAAAACCTCTCACCAGAGTTCTGGCCAAGATTCAGTTAAACAAGACAGGTGAGGCTCTGACCATCCCCTGCACAGCTATCACTAATAGCGCACAGACATATGCAGTTACTTTGTGTGAATGTTACATGGGAAAATAAAAATTAAAGTATGCATCAAGCCAATAAATCTTACAGCTGCTTAAGTTTTCTAGGAATTGTGTCTTGGACAAGGCCTGTGTGGTCCAGAAAGGAAAAGTTTAACATTTCCAAAAAATGTCCTTATCTTTCATTATCTGCTACCTTTCACTAAACTGTAATTCTCCCTGAGAAAGTCTTCAAGCGCTTCCTCATGATTACAAGTGTTAGGTTTACCCAATTAAGAATAAGAAACAGAAGCCACAAGTACTCCTGTTCTTTTTGCAGATACAGACTAACACGGCTGCTACTCTGAAACAGAAGCATGTGACTCGTGTGACCAATTGACCAACACAGCTCAGATCAGAATACTGAGTATTGAACACATGCAGCAAACTATTTGCAATCAGTCTGTCAAGTTTATGTATACATGTACCAAATACAAATTTCAATCTCTTTGCAGCTATGAATCGAAAAAAGAGTTTGTCAGGTACTTTGTTTCTTGAAAATTAGTCACTCATCTTTTCATTACAGCATATCTGTCAATCGCTGCTGAATTCTGCCTTCAAATCTCGTGCATTTTATCGGGTACCCAGAGAAAGGGTGGCATGTTGGAGTGGGAGTGGATGTGTGCTCTGGAGTCTTCTGGCCCATGGGAACTCCAGAGCTCTCAAGATTTTAATAAGGCAGCTGGCCCAACAGAGTTAATGTCCAATTTGAGAGATACCCCTTCAGCCGATATCCTTAAAATCCTGTGACTTGTTGGGGAGACGCTGTCAGCAGCTCATGGGAACAGAAGGATTGAATTGGGGAAAATCTGACTGGGAGAGGCTTGAGGAAGGAAGATGGGAAGTGGAGAAGGAAGGTGCAAGAACAGAGGGGGGGGGCAAACCAGAACCCCAGATTCTAACATCTGTGAATATTGAGGTTGTTTGAAATCCAGACACAGATCTGAATTTTGCAAATGGCATTTATCTTTCTGATGGCCTGTAATGGGGCACCTGCCCCACACTGGGCTCTCATGGGTTAATAGAGCCCTAGGAAGGCTGCACAGGAGGCAGCCAATCACAGAAGGGCTTATAGGAGCAGCCAACCAGGGCTGGGCAGGCCTATATAAGAAAAGCTGCAGTACAGAGCAGCTTCAGTCACTCCCTGGACCTGGAGGAGAACTGGCTGCCTTGCAAGCTGAAGGCAGCATGCACCCTGAACAAAGCAGTGCTGCAGGCAGAGACCTGAGGAGCTCAAGGCAACTCCTGGCAGGCTGCCAAGATCTGCAGGCTGAGGAAAGGGCAAAGAAGGTGCTGAGGCCGTGGGAAGTGGCCCAGGGAGATCTACAGAGGAGTCAGAGGGGGCAATGCAAGCAGCAGCCATATACAGGGTCCCTGGGTTGGGACCCAGAGTATTGGACGTGCCTGGGTTCCTCCCCCCACTTGCCACTGCAGAAGTGGCTAGACTAAGGGACTGCAATGTTCCCCTGGGATGGGGGAACACAGAGCGGCACAGCCAGAGGCCTGCATCACTGAAGAGGATGCTGTGGTCCTGGGAGTGACGTGCGCCCCAGAGCAGAAATGACAGCAGCGAGGCACCACCAGAAGAGGGCGTACTGGCAAGAAGAACTAATTCCCATGACAGCCAGCAGGAGGCGCCATAGTTGTGAGTTGCACACTGTCACATGGCCCAAAACCAAACCCCTGAATCCAAACACTCCTGAATTTTGGGGTGCTCAAAATCCAGACCCAATTTTCATGGCTTAATCCCCTTTTTAGTCAAAAGATTTGGATAAATTTCAGTGAAGCATCTACATTTTCATGGGCTTAACTGAACCAAATCAAACCTTCAAACCCTTTGAGGTTGGCTCTTTGCTATTAGTAAATGCTGACAGTTGTCAGGTCAGATATTGTTAATTTAAATGATTCCATAAGCAAAAAAAGAGGGTTATCTGCAGTAAAATCTTTGTCCTTTGCTACCCAGTCATGCTCCAGTAACTGGAAACATAAGACACATTTCTTGAGGTTTCCTTGCTTTTTCAGGAACAAACAACATGTTGTTACGCATGCTAATTACACAGTTAAAGTCGCACTTTAAGTTCTTATTAATTCTCACACATATACCTTCACACAAAACCACATAAACAACAACACATGAACACTTTGGAAACATACCCACAATATATACAAACACACACATACATACCCTAAAGCACGCAGTTAATGACACTGCACAGCAAGACACTCTAGGCCAAACTCAGCTGGCTGCACCACCTTCAATCCTGGCAGAGGCTGCTAGGTGCTGTCATGGCGAGGATTCAATGACAGAAAGTAGTAACAACTCTCTTCTGCTCAGTCCCAACAGACCAAAAGGTGTCATTTGGGGTCTTCCATAAGCAAACCATTTTATGGGGAACACCAAGTTAGAAAACAATATGATCTGGGTTCCACCAATTATAAAGACATGCACATCTATCAAATGCTGTTCTGTACAGATCTGAATTTATATCCTCTATCTTACTGCTGTGAACACATATGGTTCTTGCATTGTACATAAAACATTTAAATAGACACAAATATCTATGGACATGACTAAGCAGTTTCTTGGTTTCTACTCAGTACCAAAAACTAGTCCTGCCAATTTATTAATATTTAAATTTCTCTGACTTAATATAAACTTTGTTCCAAGCACTACATAGGTCTCCTTAAAGTATATGTAGCGAGTAGTCAACACAGTGCCAGCTGGCAAATTAAACAATCTATTAAAATAGACTCCTGCTGAATTTAAAAGATAGTTTTTCCTCTTTTCCACCTTTATTCCTCTGCATACAGATGTATTATTTTGGGAATATTTTCCAGTCCCATTTAATGAAAGGCAAAAGAATTACCCTTGGCAGTTAATGAGTTTTTCCCCATAGTGGTCTCCTGCTGTTCTTGGAATTTGTTCCACTACTATTTGGATTGTAATGGTGCTAACATTAATGACAATCTCCAAAGCCCCTCATGTGATAGGTCAGTATTATTATCTGCATTTTACAAATGGGCAAACTGAGCACAGAAAGATTAAGAAAGTTGCCTTAGGACTCACAAGAAGTCTGTGGCAGAACCAGGAATAAAAGGCACAGCAGTGATCTCAGTGCCTTTAAGCACAACACCATCCTTTTGCCCAGAAGCTGAAATGCTTATCTAAACGTTATCAAAATTATCTGAATTTCATGACCCAGCAACATTGCAGCCCATCCTTGTTGACTACAATGAAAGCAGAATCAGACCTTTGGGTTGGAAACTTTAGTAGTTCAGACTTTCTCATGAGAGTTTCAGGACTGCCTGCATCCAGGTGGGCTAGAAAAATGTGTAGGAGAAGCCTTGTTAGAAAAAATACTTCTACGACTTAGATTTTATATTGCACTTTTCATTAGTAGATCTCAAAGCACTTTACAAAGGGAGGTAAGAAATGGCTCTTCTGTTTCCAATCATTGTTGAAACCTGGACTTATTTCATGCCTCCTCACTTTTAGTATTGAAAACTATTTACATGAGAAAAAATAATCATGAAACTGAGCAGGGGTGTGGACAAGGGGGAGCAAGCAGGGGCGTAGCCCTCCCCCCAAATAATTGGCAGAGGCACAGATCTCCTCCGTCCTTGGGGCCACGGCAGGGAGAGTGAGCTCCTCCAGCCCCAGGGCTGCGGCCAGGGGAGAGACAGAGAGCTCCTCCGGCCCAGGTAGGGTGACCAGACAGCAAGTGTGAAAAATCGGGGTGGGGGTGGGGGGTAATAGGAGCCTATATAAGAAAAAGACCCAAAAATCAGGACTGTCCCTATAAAATCAGGACATCTGGTCACCCTAGGCCCAGGGCTGCAGCAGGGGCACAGAACTCCTCTGGCCCCAGGGCCAAAGGAGCTCTCTCTCTCCCCAATGCAGCCCTGGGGCCAGGGGAGCTCTGCGCATGGCCGCCCCGGGGGGAGGAGGGGGAGAAGTGGGGCAATTTGCCCTGGGCCCCACAGGTTAGAGGCACCTTTTTAATTTTTACTCACCCGGCGGCGGTCCTGGTCTTCCGCGGCAGGCCCTTCACTCGCTCCGGGTCTTCGGCAGCAGGTCCCTCAGTGCTGCTGAAGATGCGGAGTGAGTGAAGGACCCGCCACCGCCGAAGACTCGGGGCGCCACCCGGCGAGTACAAGCACTGCAGCGGATGGCACCTTTTTTTATGTCCGCTCCCCTGCTTTGCCCCAGACCCCCTGAATCCTCTGGGCGGCCCTGGCTCTGCGTCCCTCCAAAAGCAGCCAAATTTAAATTTCTACGCACACGCCTGAAACTGAGGTAACAGGGTTATTTACAAACAAAGGAAGGAACCCCTCAGCATTTTAGATCTCCTGCATGAATAATGTTTAAATATTCCTCATTTGGCATCTCTGTCACGTACTGAGTCCCAAATTTGGGCCTTGGCAGGTTGATAGGTGTGCCACTGATGAGAAGCTGCATGAGATTAAGCTAATGCTATAGCAGAAATGCCAATGATTTTTTTAAACGGCCGGTCCTATGCAATAAATATACAATATACAGACATGAATAGAATTTTTGAATCATAGATCATGTCATATAATGCATGTCATCTCTGAAAAAAGCAGCTTCAAAACCGACAGATGAACTCGAGTGGCAGCTGTGCTGCATTACGAAGTTTTCTTTATTAAGAGACTACAGGCAAATCCTAAACCCAGTGCCCCATGCCTAGCCTGAGTACCCGAGCCACGCACAGGGCGGGTTCACGGAAGAAGGTTTTCCCCCATTGAAAAACACAGAACTTCCACAGAGGTTACAGAAGCAGTCTCTGAAGCCCTTTACATGGCCTTCTCACCCCATCACCCCCACCTCCATACCCACACAAACACAATGGAATGAGGTTCTGCAAAGAGGAACATTTTCCATCCCTGCCCTTCCCCTGGCCTGCTTATGTCCCACCTGCATCAAAACTCCCAAGAGCAGATCTCTATGTGGAGATCTCTGTGATGCATACTCGCCCCTCTACCCCCAAGGCTCTTAACTCTTCCATCCCTTTGCACAGCATAAGTGCACAAGTTCCCCTTCCTGGGAAAACTCTACTGATGAACGAATGGGCAGTTTGGGGCTTACTAATGTTATGAAAGTTATTCTCAGTTTACACCAATGCAACTGTGAGCAGAATCTGGTCCACAGTATATGACCACTAAATGAAGCTGGAAAGGGAGGCCTGCGGGATCCATCTAAATATCAGGCTTGAGCTACATTCAGAGGTCTGAATTTTATCAATATTGAATCAGGCATTTGTAATGTAGTCAGGCCATGATTGCTTAGCACAGACTGCATTCCTCAATCTACAAGCCTCAACGAGTGTCAGAGTGCCCAGCATTTCCAGTAAACAATTCCTGGTCACACTTTATATTCAGATTCCATTTATAAGTTTTTATAAAGTTTAATAAATTATTCCTAGCTGTTATAAGCTTGTTTTAAGACACAAGTGATGTGTGTTCTATGCGGCTATAAGGATATCAGCAGAACGTGTTAGATAGAGATAACCTATGGTTATTACCACCTTTTGACCTCTATAACAATTAAAAACCATTTCTTAAGCATATATTAAGCATTTATAACTATTTACAACTATTTATAAATGGAACCCTTTATGTTTATTAAACCAGAGTCCCATCTCTTCTCCATCACCAGGGATGCTACATCTTTTTCTGTGGCTGATAAAGTAACTTTGTTCCATATAGCTTGCAGTGGGAGTGAGTCTTTCAGATGAGACTTTATAAACCCAAAGTCTTGTCTCTAGTCACTAGGGACATTGAAGTGACACATTTGGCAGCTGTAGGAGATCGCTGGCTTTTATAATGCCCTGAGAAGGCTTCTATAAAGCTAAAGTAGCACATGATCTGGCCTTTCCATGGTATTTCAGTCTCTGGGCGGCGGAATAATTCTTGTCCCATAAATTGCTCACTGGAGTTTTTAAAAAAAAGCCCTAAATACAAGCACACAGCCAAATACACCTCTACTCCTATATAACGCTGTCCTCAGGAGCCAGCCAAAAAATCTTACCACATTATAGGTGAAACTGCGTTATATCGCACTTGCTTTGCTCCACCGGAGTGCATGCCCCGCCCCACCAGAGCATTGCGTTATATCCGGATTCATGGTATATTGGGTCACGTTATATTGGGGTAGAGGTGTGCTGAGCTATTCAGGTTTTGAGCTAGCTTGTGACTTAGACTACATGCCCTCACAGGGAAGTAAGAACCCCTCCTTAGACTCCTCCTTGGGCTCAGCCTGGCCCACAGGGGTTAGTGGGCTTCTAACTCCCTTTTATAGCAGTCACACGGGGCAAGTCACAATCTTGCCATGAGTAAGGCCATTATGGTTTGGCCAAAAGACGATAATTAATTTGTCAGGTTGTTTTCACGATCACAAAGCTTCCTTACACCAGGGCCGTCCTTAGGCATACGCAGCATACAGGGCTGTATAGCGCACAGGCCCGGCTCCAGGCACCAGCACAGGAACCAGGTGCTTGGGGTGGCCAATGGAAAGGGGCGGGACGTCCGGGTCTTCGGCGGCAATTCGGCAGCGGGTCCCTCAGTCCCTCTCGGAGGGAAGGACCGGCCACCAAATTGCCGCTGAAGAAGCGACGCGCGGTAGAGCTGCCGACGAAGTGTCACCGATCGCGGCTTTATCTTTTTTTTTCCTCCTTCGCCGCTTGAGGCGGCAAAAAAGCTGGAGCCGGCCCTGGTAGGGCACCTGAAAATTTGGGGCACCCCTGGGTCTTAGTGTCCACCCTGCCTCCTCTTCCTATCCCTGTTCTGACCCTTTCTGCAGGCTCCCACCACAGCTGGCTGCTGCAGACTGGTGAGTCTTCCTCCTGAAGTGAGCTGGTACTTAAAAGTGAAAAAGCCTTCCAGCCTGCCAGACCTATTAACACAAGAATGAAACTGCTAAAGAGCCATTCAAGTGGTAATGAAGCCATTTAACAGGCATCTTCCAACCCCCAGGTATCTACTATCTAGGGTGACCAGATGTTCTGATTGTATAGGAACAGTCCCGATTTTGGGGGCTTTTTCTTATATAGGCACCTATTACCCCCCACCCCCATCCCAATTGTTTACACCTGCTGTCTGGTCACCCTCATACTGTCAGTTTCTGAATTTACTGACAAAATCAGTGGTGCATGACTGTAATATTTACTCAGAACATGTTAGTCTACAGGACCTTAGTTTAAAATTTGCTTTAAAGATATTTAATTAGTGTTGCTGCAGAGTATAAAATCACATCTCTAAAAAATCCAATCTTCAGCCATATCGTTTTTTAAATAAATCCTTCAAAAGACCACCCTTATCTAAAATACATATGTGAGCCCGGGCTGCCGTCGGGCATAGGGGCACCAGTTTAATTATATTGCATAGGGCCACATAAATCCTAAGGACGGCCCTGCCTTACACCCTCCTTTAACCATCTTTTAGCAGAGTCTAATTCTTCACTGTACAAAGTTGAAGTGTCAAAACTGTATTTTGCAGGAGTTCTTTGTTTTGCCTGATGTCTGTTAGGGGACTCAGTTGTTTGGCTAACAGTTGCAATTCATTAGATTTTTTTATGATGATTCTCTCTGGTCTGCAGATATGTGATGAATCTCAGATGTTTAAATAGAGTATAACAGTGCTCCATTGACCTCACCAAGTACAGTTGGAAGGAAAGAAAGGTAATTTTCTCAGAGAAATGTTAAAAATGTGTCTCCACTATAACACAGATGCCGAGGATAAAGAAACTCCAGAGGGATTAAAATATTTTAGATTAATTTGGAAGAAAGCCACATTGTGTAAAATCTGGTTAGTTTGGGCCTTTCCAATCCCAAGTCATATAAACAAACCCATTTAAACTGCATTTGTTAAAAGGAACGTTACAAAAAACAAAATTACTGGTTGTAAGTCAAATGACCTCCTGTTCTGTATTCTCTTCTTACAGACTAAAGAACAAACATATGTACACTGTAGTATAGCCGTTGCTCATGTGGTTGCTGTATAATTCATACTGCTTAGACATTAAGTCTTTTAAGTAGAGGGATTTTGGCCCCCTCAAGCAAGGCTTTAAAAGTTAAGCAAGGTTAGGTCTGGTTGGTACTTGAGCGTGCTTATCTCTTACAAACCAGACTATTGCTTACAGGCCTCTGATAGGACTAACACTGATAGAAAAGCAGAGTCTGCTTTATTTTATTAGGTAGCCCTACTTTGATGCACAGATCTCAGCTTCACTCTTGCTGGAATGTGTTCTTGGGATGGGGAGGGGGGCAGATGAGCCTTCTCTTTATGCCAGATTCCAGCAGCGTTCCTCACACTGAATAGTACCTCACCCTTGCTATCAATGGGACTATTTGAGGGGTAGGTTATTACTCAGTGCGATGAAATTTGTTTGACTCTAGCCCTTGGTATTCAGTCATTTTGGGCCATATTCTGCCATCTTTACTCATGCTGAATAATGGCTTACTACCTGAGTTGTCTCTCAAAGGATTGGGATGACTCACATGATGGTTCTACCAAACTAAAGAAGGGATGCAGAATCTGGTCCTTAGGACTTGAGCTTGCAGGGGTGTGAAGGGGGTTTGTGAGAAAACAGCTGGAAGTCACCAGGAGGGCTGCTGGGCATAATGAACATTTTTGAACGATTAGCATCCACTAAACTGATATAATCTTAAAGCAGCAGGCACTGCAAGATAGTGGGCCGGCAAGAGTATTGCACTAGCATATGGCATGAGTCACTAAGTGGCTGGACATGAGGGATACTGTTTTGTTATAACCCTTAGACACATCACTCTGTCTCTGATTGGAATTTGTGGATGTCCCATGCTCTCACTATCTTCTAAGAGCAATTCTCAATCATACTTGAATGAGCCACTACTCCCAGAGGATATTCCCCCAGAGAAAGAAAAACAAAGAAAAATGTGGAAATGGCAGAAAGGCTAAATGACTTTTTTGTTTCACTTTTCACCAAAAAGTTTAGCAGTGATTGGACATCTAACATAGTAAATGCCAATGAAAATGAGATAGTATCAGAGGCTAAAACAAGGAAAGAACAAGTTAAAAATTACTTAGACAAGTTAGAAGTCTTCTAGTCACCTGGGCCTGATGAAATACATCCTAGAATACTGAAGGAGCTGACAGATGAGATATCAGAGCCATTAGCGATTATCTTTGAAAAGTCATAGAAGATAGGAGAGATTCCAGAGGACTAGAAAAGGGCAAATATAGTGCCAAACTATAAAAAGAGAAATAAGGACAATCCAGGGAATTATAGACCGATCTCCTTAACTTCAGCACCCAGAAAGATAATGGAGCAAATAATTAAGCAATCAATTTGCAAACACCTAGAAGATAATAAAGTGATATGTAACAGTCAGCATGGATTTGTCCAGAACAAATCATGTCAAACCAATCTAATGGCTTTCTTTTATAGGGTAACAAGCCATGTGGAAAGGGGAGAAGTGGTAGATGTGGTATATCTTGACTTTAGTAAGGCTTTTGATACTGTCTCGCATCACCTTCTCATAAACAAACTAGGGAAATGCAACCTAGATGGAGCTGCTACAAGGTGGGTGCATAATAGGTTGGAAAACCATTTCCAGAGAGTAGATATCAGTGGTTCACAGTAAAGTTGGAATCAGTTCTGGGTTCGGTTCTGTGCAATATCTTCATCAATGATTTAGATAATGGCATACAGAGTACACTTAAGTTTGCAGATGATAAACTGGGAGTGGTTGCAAGTGCTTTGGAGGATAGGATTAAAATTAAAAATAATCAGGACAAATTGGACAAATGATCTGAAGTAAATAGGATTACATTCAATAAGGACAAATGAAAAGTACTCCACTTAGCAGGGCTGGCCTTACCATGAGGCAAACTCAGGCGGCCACCTCAGGTGTCAGACTGTGGGGAGGCACCACTAGGACCCAGAGTGTAGAAAATTGTGTCTGCTGCTGGTGCATATGTATTCTCTCTGCTCTAGATGCACAGAGA
The DNA here is from genome assembly GCF_016161935.1 of Mauremys reevesii. Taxonomy (NCBI): domain Eukaryota; kingdom Metazoa; phylum Chordata; order Testudines; family Geoemydidae; genus Mauremys; species Mauremys reevesii. Next base: position 248,110,523 of record NC_052623.1, read on the forward strand.
TGGTGGAGTGCTGTGCTGGAGGAAGGAGGGCACAAGAGACATAACAGGCAAGCAGAAGAAAAGAGGAGAGGGAATAACAGAAAACAGCAGGAGCTCCAGGGAGAGAGCAGAGGAGGAGCCTGGCTTGTTACCCTATAAAAGAAAGCCATTAGATTGGTTTGACATGATTTGTTCTGGACAAATCCATGCTGACTGTTACATATCACTTTATTATCTTCTAGGTGTTTGCAAATTGATTGCTTAATTATTTGCTCCATTATCTTTATGTACCTCTCTAGCACCTCCAGGAGCCTGGACTGATTAACACCAGCTTCTCAGGGAGCTTCCTGTTCCTTGCTGCTTCCCTGAACCCACTTCAGGAGAACAGGCAGTCAACTGAAGTAGTAGGAGCCAGTTAGGCCCTTAAGACACTGATCTCTTCCCGCACTCAGGCCCTGCTACCAGTCTGCTTATTTGTCCCCTTCAACTGAGTGTTGAGAGCCACTATAGCTGGCACAGAACAGCAGTCGTGAGTGAAAGAAGAAAACACCCCTCTGGGGCACTATTCAGAAAAAGAAAAGCTTCCTTTGCTTTCTTTCTATCTAAGCAAGAAGGAGTTCTCCTCAGATACATAGACACAAGTGTTCACGGTGAGCCTTCCAGCCCCAGTGAGGATGTGAGTGGTGAGGAGATGCCTGATCTTCCAGTTAGTCAGAGTGCAGGTGACCTGGCAGCTACTGCAGCATCCATATCTCCATCTGAAATGGATGTAACCATGCACATTCCTGAAGAAAAGTGTAGATCAGAGAAGAGTGTGGTGGAGGCGCAAGAAACAGCTGCTGTTGAATTTAGTTCCTGGACCCACTTGAGCTGTAGCCTAAGGGACTTCCTTGTACTGCATGGGCCACAGCAAGTGAAAAACTTACTTCATGTTCCCCAAAGACAGTGAAAATAGAAGTTTCCATCCAACACATTACTGGTCTGAAATCCCCAGTGGTAACAAAGTGGACAGCCCATGGCTTATGTACTCAAAACCCCAGAATGCTGCCTACTGTTTTTGTTGCAAACTCTTCCAGTCTAATATTCCAGGCACATTGGCTTCTACACGAACAAAGGACTGGAAAAATCTGGCTAGAAATCTGGCATGCCATGAGAAGGCAGCAAATCAATAGAGAGCATTCCATAGGTGGAAAGAGCTTGAGATGAGACTAAGGTTAAAGGCCACCATAGATGATCAGCATCAAGAGAAGATTGCATCAGAGTCTCTTTACTGGCAAAATGTTCTGAAAAGGCTCGTTGCCATTGTGAGAATGCTTGCTAACCAAAACCTAGCACTGTGTGGCACTTCAGATCAGCTGTATGTGCCAAACAATGGAAACTTCCTTAAAATTGTGGAGCTGATGGCTGAGTTTGATGCTGTACTCCAGGAGCATCTAAGAAGAGTCACCACCCAAGAAATGTACACACACCACTACCTTGGAAAAACAATTCAAAATGAGATCATACAGTTACTGGCAACACAAGTCAAACAGAAGATTGTGGCAGATCTGAAGTCAGCAAGATATAACTCTGTTATTCTGGACTGCACCACGGACATCAGCCATATGGAACAAATGACTTTAATGATGCATTTTGTAACAAGAACAGAACCTAGTGAAGATGTCCCTGCAATGGTGATTGTCAGAGAGCATTTTCTAGAATTTATTGACATTGATGATACTACAGGAGCTGGTATGACAAATGTGCTTCTTAAAAAGCTGGAAGATACGGGAGTTGTGGTAGCTGACAGGAGAGGTCAGGACTACGATCATGATAAAGAACAGAGGAGTGCAGACACAGATCCGAGAGTTAAACCCTCAAGCTTTTTTTGTCCCATGCAGTTCTCAATCACTGAACTTGGTGGTCAGTGATGCAACATCAGCTTCTAGTGAGGCTGCTGAATTTTTAATGTAATTCAAAGCATCTATGTATTTTTCTCTGCATCAACTCATTGATGGCAAATTTTGACGCAACAACTGGGAACATCCTCTCTGACACTGAAACCACTGAGTGCCACACGATGGGAAAGTAGAGTGGAGGCGATAAAGCCTATCAAACACCAAATTGGGAAGACAGATGATGCCATAGTTGCTATTATAGATGATAATGCTATGACAGGAACTGTTTGTGGGAGAACAGCAGCAGAGGGAAATGGAATCACCAGAAACATACATAACTTCAAATTTCTGTGTGGCTTAGTGTTGTGGCATGGCATGCTGTTTGAAATAAATGTTGTAAGCAAGAGACTCCAAGGTGTTTACCTTGTTATATCTGGAGCAATGGAACAACTGGACAAAGCAAAGTCATACCTACAGTCTTACCAGTCAGCAATGCAGGGTGCTAGAGACAGTGTTGACACATGATGACATGCGCGTGATTTAGGTGATGAACTGAAAGCCCTTTCAAGATACATTTCAGCAGGATCAACTCCAAAGGCTGTTCTGGAATATATGTGCACAAATAAGATGACCACCCTCTTTCCAAATGCTTGTGTTGCTCGGTGCATACTTCTAACACTTCCTGTAACAGTTGCCAGTGGAGAACGCAGCTTCTCTTAGCTGAAGTTAATAAAAAAACACATCTATGCTCCACAATGGCATGGGAGAGGCTGGTCGGCCTTGCAACCATCTCAATAGAGCATGAGCTGGCCCAGACTGTGGACCTTCAGGAAGCAGTTCAAATCTTTGCAACCAAGAAGGCACGGAAAGCACCACTTTGATTATTCAAACAGATAAAAATGCCAGTGTTTACTATGCAGACAAGAAAAGTTACATTTGCTGTTCAGGCATTTGAAAGTTAAAAACTTAAAAATTTTGAACAAGGCATTTTAAGTTGTTAGTTCTCCTTTATTGGGGTAGGTAGCAGAGCAGTACCATGAGAGGAGTAGAACAGGAAGAAGGCAGAATTGAGACCTTTCAAAGTTTTGGCCCAAGCGAAGGGGCATGGGGGTGTCACTTGAGCTCCCCACCTCAGGTGCCAAAATGTTGTGGGCTGGCCATGCCACTTAGGAAGGAACAATCAGTTGCACACATACAAAATGGAAAATGACTGACTAGGAAGGAGTACTGAGAAAAGGGATATGAGGGCCATAGTGGATCACAAGCTAAATATGAGTCAACAATGTAACACTGTTACAAAAAAAGCTAACATAATTCTGGGATGTATTAGCAGGAATGTTGTAAGCAAGACACAAGAAGTAATTCTTCCTCTCTACTCCATGCTCATTAGGCCTCAAATGGAGTACTGTATCAAGTTCTGGATGCCACATTTCAGGAAAGCTATAGCTAAATTGGAGAAAGTCCAGAGAAAAGCAACAAAAATTATTAAAGATCTAGAAAATATGAGCTCTGAGGGAAGATGGAAAAAATTGGGTTTGTTTAGTCTGAAGAAGAGAAGACTGAGGGGGGGACATGATAACAGTTTTCAAGTACATAAAAGGCTGTTACAAAGAGGAGGGAGAAAAATTGTTCTTGGTAACCTCTGAGGATAGGACAAGAAGCAATGGGCTTAAATTGCAGGAAGGCGGTTTAGGTTGGACATTAGAAAAACTTCCTGTCAGGGTAGTTAAGCACTGGAATAAACTGCCTAGGGAGGTTGTGGAATCTCCGTCACTGGAGATTTTTAAAAGCAGGTTAGACAAACACCTGTCAGGGATGGTCTGGATAATATTTAATCGTGCCTTGAGTGCAGGGAACTGGTCTAGATGACCTCTCGAGGTCCCTTCCAGTCTTATGATTCTATGATTCATTAGATTGCACTTAAGTACCAAAACCTGGCCATAGTGGTTGCCTCCTCATCACACCCACTTTCCCCACTACTCACTACCACTCAGTCTAGTGGTGACATCACCTACCCTCTCCTGGGTGTTAATCCTAGATATTAAAGTACAGGAGCCTAAGGGGACAGCTTCCCCTCCTTTGTTAAAAGCAGAGAGTTCCCCATCCTCTTTCTCGCCTGGGTGAACAGTGCCATCCAACAGTTCCCCTCCTCTTTGGCTGGTGGAGTGAGAGTGCCCCTTCCCATTTCAATAGACTTCAGCCTTTCTGTAAATGCCCCGAAGTAATCCAGGTGACAAGTGAACCAGTGAAGGTGAATACAGCATATATACCTGCTACTATCTCCTATATGGAGGGGGAAAAGCGAAACAGAATCATTTTACCGTTGAAATACAGCTACCTCTGGGGTGGAAATGGCAGCTGTTTTACAGCAGAGAGCAAGACTATGCAACAGTTTAAAAACAGTAAATGAAGAAAAATGCCTTATACATTTGGAAATGTAGAGGGAGTTTATGTAGACAGAATGATAAAAAAAACAACTAAATTTGGTTGGGATATGAGGGCTACCATTTCTTCTCTTGTGAAAGGTGCTATGAGATTTCCTAGATACCACATCTCAGCGCACTAAAATGTAATTCCTGATTGTGAAATCACACAGCTTTTTGTAAGCATCGCTAACACAGCCTATCACTGCACAGTTGTCATTAGGTCATTTGTATATAATAATCCTATTGCTTAAAAATTCTCTAGAAGTTGTCACCGCCTCTACATGGAGATGTGACTTTTTTGCTACAGCTATCTGCTTTATTAGATCAACCAATATATACTGCAGCACCACATGCACGTCTTTATTTTGTGTCTACAACTAACACTTGCTATCACCAAGTTTGCATATCCAGCCTCAACTGCACAAAGGGAAGGGCCAAATTCTGCTCTTCTGGGAGTTGTTCCAGGTTCGTACTGATGTAAGTGAACGTCTTCTGGTCACCTTTTGTTCTTTGAATTTTGTGTACGGACCCTTTGTTTGTTGATATACCCCCTCTGCACATTCATGAAAACAAGATGTTCTTCAGCCACTTAGACTTTCCTGGCAAAAAAGATTTAAATAAATACTTCACATCATTACAATTTTACTATCTAACATCTGTTTTTGAATGTTTACAAAAGAAATGTCTGAGGCCTCACTCACAAGGAGTGATTGGAATCTTCAGTTCTGTGCTTCATTATAATGTTGGCAGTGAATAAAAAAAGATAATTTTTACACTGTGAAATCTTATTGGCATCTGATTTTTTAAAAATGTGATACTCCACAAAGTTCAAACGAAGAAGTTAAAATTCTACACACAACCTTAACTCTGCCCTTCTCTCACCATCATCAGTGTCAACCTCTATTCCTGATTCACTCTTATATCCATACATCATCTCTCTTCTACATATTCAACACTTCAATATGAGCTTGATTTCCCCAATATACCATCCTAGGCAGATGCTTCTCCAGAGACTTCCATGCTTCATGTAGAGGGACTGGCAGTATCTTTGTGAGACCCCTGCCAGTTATCTTACCTAAATATATCATATTTCAAACCTTCACATCGCAAATCTGGCTGAAATAAAGGACACATCCAGCACCAAAGATACTCCACCTCCACTTTGGAGCTGTCAGCCTAGACTTTCTTCTTGACAGGCATGACTGACCAACAGGAAAGAACCAATATCCTTCACTTCATACTAAGAGGCACTGTACATGTGCAGCACCTATAAAAATCAATCTTTACAAAGTATCCCTTGTTTAGATATATTTTAATGCAGTTTAGCATCTGGAAATAAAGGAGGAAGAGCCAGCAACATGTGACCAGACAGCTCTCTATGGTCAATGGACCCCAGTTTAAGTATCACTGGTCCAAAAAGATTTCACTGAAAGAATGTTCCTGATATTCAGCCTAAATTTTACCTTTCTTATTACTCCCAGTTAGACCCCAATGTAGCACTTTAAATAATTTATCTCCATCCTTAACATTCACACCCTGCAAATTTCATAGACTATTATTATGTGACTATTATCATTATCATAGCTTTTATCATTTATCATCTCTTAGGCAAGCTGCAGAGGTGGGGTCATTTCAAATTCTCATTCAGTTACATTTATACTTAGTTTGGTTATTTTACTAATTATACACATTTGCCTGAAGATTTAAAATGGAAACAATATAGTAAGAAATCAGAAAAGACTGGTGGACTTCAGCAAATAAAAATAACAGGGAAAACTGAGTGGATTGAAACCAAAGCAAATATTCACACAAATATTTCTAAAGACAAATAATCAGTAGCTTATCTTCAGCTTTAACGCAAGGCAAAAAGAAAAGATATTTAGATTTGTCTTTCACTGATGAAACTACCAAAAAAGCAAGTAGGCTTCAGAATAGGTAGGATAACCTTTGAAAAAAAAACAAACAGCAAAAAGACTGCCAAAGCCCCACAGACATGTTTTAGACTGCACATGCCACATAACTAAGGACTGCAATTTTCTGCCTCAGGCTCACACATTTAACAATGGGAAACGCTACTTTCCACAAAAGATGCTATTCTAGTTATGTGCCCTTGTACCCTGTCGGAGAAACAACTGGTATCCAAGTCTCAGCAAATTTGTATCAGGTCTGCAATAAGAGTCAGTCTCAATTTGTATCAAACTTTCAAAATTAGGATGGATGATGTATAACAGTTTTTCCTACTCCAAAATATTTTCAAAAATCAACAAGTGTGATGCATTCATATGTTTCATATAATACATATTTGTCGTTATATTTTTCCGTGTAGAAGTTGCAATTAAAGTTTCTCCCCCTTCCCCTTCAGTCAAATCAAACTAGCAATGCTGAAGGTGTCTGGAGTTTGTAATAAAGATACAGGGATCTCAAATGTGATGGAAAAGAATCTTTTCTCAAATATCATTTGCCTCAGGTAATCTCTTGCAATATGGGAAATCTGCTCTTCTAAAACAAATAACTGCCTGCAGAGACTCTGAAAGATTTTTCAGGGTCAGAGCTTAAGTAACTCAGGGAAGCCTAATTTCACTCTGTGTTTCATTTATACCTAAATGTAATTTACTTTCATTTTATGGCCCCTTTACACTGCCTGAAGTGTATAAAAGGGACCTTAATGTACAAGGGAATCAGACCCAAATACTTTAACATGTTGGGCCTGGCAGCTCTCACTCATGTGAGAAAAAGATGCAAAATCAGGCCATGAATGGAAGCCAGTTAAATAGAGAACTTCAAGCGATATAGAGCTCACGCTAAGTTTGGATAAACACCCAAAGGTTCTCATGCACATTGAAGGGTACTATCTTCTAATCTAAACCACTTGAGACTACAAAACTGGTTTGGAAGTGTCCTGAGAAGAGATTTTCTTTTGAGGTTTCTGGTGTTTCCTGCTTCCAGTTGATCTAGAATTACAGAACAGTCACAGAGCATCTTTCAGCCAGGGATCCTAAAATATTTTAAAAACACCTATAAAGTCTCAAAACATCCTGTGCATTAGGTAAATATTACCAATGCAGTTTTACAGATTATGATGATGGATATATATTTATATAGCATTGTCCAAGGATCTCAAAATGCTTCAGAAACATTAAGTGCTTAAGCATCACAACATCCCTGTGAGGTTCAAATGGTAAGTATTGTTATTTCAATTTTAAAGTCACAGGTTATAATGACAGAGCTAGGGAATAGAAATCAGGAGTTAGTAGTAGACCTGGGGGATAAAATCCAAGAATCCCAACTCCCAATTCATGGATCTAACTTTTACATGACACTTTGCCTAGATCCTCAAGGGTATCTTTGAGGGTCCCTGGGCCTTCCTGCCTTAGAAGGTTAATATCACCTAAAAGACTACAGAATACATTTTCTGCTGTGGCCGAGACCTGTTTGACACAGCTAAGGGACTGTTTGTCAGCTGAGGATAGCTGCCACCTCCTCTCCTACCAGCTACATCTGCTCTGCACCCACTGGGAAGGTCTGAGTAGTTTCCAGTCTTTTTGCATCACACGAGCAGCACAAAGACAGAGGAGCATAGCAGTGAACCTGCTCCTATACCTGATCACTAGGCTTATTCAGGGTGTTTTGGTTTTAAACTTTGTCTTGCCAAACACTTTTATCAGAAGCAGATTTCTGGGCAATTAGTGTCAATTTCACAATTCCTAGGTGGTATAATTCCTGAATTTAAAAAATAAAGAATGTTTCTCTCCTCAAATTTTGGGTGAGTCACAGCAGGTTTTCTTTGTTTTAGCTGCCGGTTAGCTCCATGGTTCATTAATGCAGCGAGTAAAACCTTTCCTAGCAGCAGAGTTACACAACTAATCAGGCTGAGTGACCAGTGAAAGGCAGTCATCACATTTTCATAGGACTAGCAACTGCAGCAGGATGAATGATATCACTTCCTGAACTAGCCTGTCTGGTATTAAACTAAACAAAACTCCAACCGTACGTACACTTGCACCTCTCCAAAAATGTCACGCAACACAAAACACCACCAGCGGCTAGACTGTAACAAAGAACTTTAATATGGCGCTGGTGCAGGCTAGCGCTCACACAATGTCGCAGATTCTACAGGGAAGCTCATTCTGCTGAAGAACCAGTTTATGGGGGTGAGCCACAATTTCCACCTCACCCTGTTTTGAAGAAATGGAGATAGATTTGGTGCTGTATCTCCTATGAAATGCAGCACATCAGATCAGCCAAGGGAGAGAGGGGGCAAAGGTGGCTCTGGCCAGATTATGTACTACCCAGATTGTGGAGGCCTCAGTGACCTCCTCTGTAAGGCAGATAGACTCAGAGAATGCTCCAACTTACAGCAGCCTTCGCTGGGCTGCCTATGGCTGCTATGCAGCCCAGAATTCCCATAACACAGAGCAGTGCAAGCATGATCCTCCTGCCCCTAACTGACCTTCAGCTTTGCTCGCACTGACTTCAATAGACTTTGGATTAAGCCTGTAATGAGACATCATCATCCCTGGTGAAACTTCCCTGACGTCATTGCAGTTACACCAACGATGAAAGTGGCCCAACAGCACCTCTAAATTGTTTTCTTGCAACGATAAACTCATCCTAGCAGATCCAAAAAATACACTTGTTTGCTTCTACAGTGGTGGTCACCATTAACACATTTATGTTTATCAGAAGTTACTACTAACTGGTATCACAGATACTGCAATTATTGTCTATTCTAAGTAAAGAAAATAACTGTGGATAACACTGTTTAGTGGGTGGTAAATGTCAATTGTTTTTAACAACATTGCGTATATAGGATCTAGCCAATTGGAGTCCATTAATACCTCCTGACATTGGGGTCATATTTTAAGTGCAATACCTAAAGAAAATTATCCATATCCTCCAAAATGTATATGGCCTAGTCTTCAATTTCAAAGAGTCAATGGAAGAGCTAGTCACCAATTTTGCATGGAAATGTTTTTTTCCAATGTAAAATGGCTTTTTCAACAAAATACAAATTCTCAAGAAATATGTCTATTTATGTCAAAATATTCAGGTTTTCTACAACCAAAACTGAACATGAAAACTGTCTTTTGTTTGTTTTTGTGTTACTGTTATTCTTGCTTGTTTGTTATTAGGATTTTGTTTTTTCAAAAGAGCTCAGGACACTGACAATCTTGCCTTACCTGTGGGTACTGAGCCTTTGAAAATCTGGGCCTTAATCTCCTTGGGTCAGATTGCTAAAGGGATTTAGGCACCTAAAATGCAGCTAAGCACTTCACATAACAATGAAGGCTCTGAAAACTGATCAGGACAGAAAGCTGCCTGCAGCAATTAAAGCAGCCTCTGGATTGGAGTTGTTACATGGATGCAAATTTAAGAATAAAGGAACTTGTTTAACAGAAGTTCTCACTGCATTAATGTCAAGTACAATACCAGTCTGCAGTATATCTCCAGCCTGAATTGCTGTATGAAAATATTTCATGGTTATAGTGCACAGAAACTGGAAACTATATTTTCAAAAAGCTTATGAGCCCTCAAGCAGTGTTCACTGGGTTCTGGGTTCCAGAAGCCAGCCAGGACAGCAGTGTGTATATGTAGCTCAGCTTTGCATTTTGTATTTATTTAGTAGACACTGTTATTTGAACCCCACTGCCTGTGTGGTTCCTTCATAGTTCATTTGTTGAGAAAAGAGCAAAAGAAACAGGAGTCTAACATCACAACCACAAAATCTTATTCACATAACTTAATATGATTTAGTAGTAATAGCAGACTCAGGAAGCAGAAATTTTAGAATGCCAAAAAGACACAAGAAAACACTACTAAGATCAAATGAAGAAATACGTACAGCTGTGAGAACATTTTCCACATCCCCAAGAAGTAATTATCGCAAAATTCAAGTAGTTCATACAATCCTTTACATCTCTACTACATCACCAATAAACCACAATGCAGAAAGTAGTCTACTATAGTGTCTCCAAAAGTATACAAATCCAAGGCCTGATCCAATGCCCGTTGAGTTCGAAGGGAGTTATCTACTGACTCCAATGGACTTTGGATCAGTGTCTAAGGCAGCACGCTGAAAACAGTGCAGCTGCCATTGGCAAGGAATTCAAAGGTAGTCACTTTAATCATACTCACATGAAAGCAATCAGATGCACGCTTCTGGGCCTGTCAGTCACACACCAGCTGCTGAGCGCTAAGGAATGAAGTTGGAATGATGTCTCTGGAGCACTGTGGGTGATCACTGTAAAGGAATAAGAGTTGCAAAGAAATGTTTAGTGATGATGATTTTATGATAATGCTCACAAAATGCCTTTTCAAGGAATACTTTTTCTGTTCAGAGAACTATTCTTACTAGAAAGCACTATGGAGATTTTGAAAATACAGCAAAACATTCCAAAAACGACAGACAAAAGCACCTATCAACATTCAGCTAGACTCTAACAACATGAATGCCACTGACAGCAGAACAATTGAGATAAACTCAATATAAAGAGGACAGTTATTTAGGGTAATCCCAGAGGATGTAACTACAAGGAAAGGAGCCAAGGGGAACTTACAATGGATAGCAGGAACATGCAATAACAATGATCTCTATTAAAACAGTAGATTAGTCTTCCAGGATGGTGGCAGAAGCCCTTCATTTGAATCATTTAAAACTGAATGGAGCAAAACAAAGCTGGAGAACCAACAGTAGGGAACAATCCTATACTGACAAAGAGAGAGAGAGAAAATGACCTAGGAATCATTCTGTGGCAAATGGAGCGATCTGCTGAGGACTCTGCTGATGAGTGTCACCAACACACCACGTTTGTGGCAGCCATATATTCCTCAGCTCCAAAGTGACAGTGAGGAGTCCGACGATGATATCAATATGGATTTGTGCTGGCCTAGCAGGCATGCATGCACATCTCTCGAAACAGTGGCCTGTCAGGAAAGATGGCAGCAGGACTTTTTCCCAGACAGGAAGATCACAGGATTGTATGGGGAAGCTAGACTTGGGAAAGCAGCATATAGGAGGTGCTGAATGCACACAGCCAGAAACAGGAGCTAATAGAGGGCCAGCACAGAGGCCCAGCACAGAGGGATGGGGATAGGGGAAGAACTTGAGGCTGGAAGAGGAGGCTAATGTTTGCTGCTGGAGTGCATTGCACTGTGCACTGGGTTACACACTTATATTCTATTAATAATAATATATATTTAAATTTGCAGTTATCATGCCTTCTTCTTCTTTTACTCTTCTTATATTATAAAGACTTTTTTCAAAAAAGAATTGTTTTTTTGAAAAGAAAAAAAAATTGAAAAGAGAAAGACAGACACACAACACAACAGACACACAAACACGGGCAATGGTGTGGGTTGGGTGTGTGGTGCACACTCACAAGTCATGCATATGCCATGTCTGGATCTGTGTTTAATGAATCCTTCAGGGTTCATAGGTTCATGCTGCATGGTGATTGGGGTGAGGGTGCAGAGGGTGGTGGTGGGGTCAGGGCTGGTGGCTGGGTGGGAACAGGCAGGTGTTGGAGTGGTGTGGGCCTGGATGCTGGGCTGGGGTGGTTTGGTTTGAGCTTGACATTGGGGCACAAAGGCACAAGGCAGGGGGGGGATTGCCACTCTTCTCTCTCGGGCTGGTCTTTCTTTTTCTCTCTCCCCCTTCACTTTTTTTCTCTTCTCAGAGTAGCAGAGAAGAGTTTTTTTCAGCATGTCCTCTTGCTCTTTCGATTTTTTTTTCTTTTTTTTGAGCCCTGTGATGTTGAACATCTGGGCAGTCCCAGTCAAGGTCACTGTAGACAACAGAAATGACAACATTACACACGGGCAGCATTGTATCCACTATCTCCAGACATGAATGTTACACTGAGGAGTTCTCACTGCAAGTTCTCACTTGCATTCTTTATCCCAAAAGGAAAACAAGAATAATCTAGAGGAGTTGGGTGAAGATGCAGATGCAGGCAGGTGATATTATCTATCTCTTCACTCAAAAGAGTCTCCCCAAATTTTTCACAGACTTAATCCTGGAAGATGTTTCCAGGAGCTTCACTTTCCTCTCCTCTCCCCCTCCTCTCCCCTCCTCCTGTCCCCCCCCTGCCAGAAGTGTCCATCGTTACCCTGGGATTGAAGATGTTGAAAGGCACAAAGGAGAGGTGAGCACCCAACGCCTATTGAAAGTCAATGGCATTTATGCACCTAACTCCCCTTTCTGCCTTTGAAAATCTCCTCCCACAAGAATAATTTCCCATCTTGCATTTCTATCAGTGTGTAAGACTACTAAATTCACCATGGATGTAAGTTGTCTTTCTATACACTGACTTCCATCTGAATTCCCTCCTTGAATGCTGTGGACATAAGCATCTAGCAAAGCAGTACTAATAAGTCTACTATGCTTCCTGCCACTACTGTGGCATCATCGAAAATTGCCATGTTAAACGATACTGTGCACCTTCAGAGAGCCTGGACTATTCTCTTAAGAATCATGCACCTCCATATCCAGAACAACATCCCAAGACCCACCATGCAAGGCACCAAATAAATGTATTATTTAGAGTTACTCTTTTAGTGCTAGACTGTGGAAACTTTACTTATGCTAGTAGGCAGTTACTCACAGAAAGTAACTTCATGGGGCTCTTCATGTGAATTACTGCTCACCAAGTTGAGTAAAAGTTTCAGAATTTGGTCCTTAGACTTTACAGACTCATGTTTATATTCATGTTTCCTGAAGCATGGGGATAGTCAGATACAGAGTTTTGATTCAACCCATTATAGAGACTGAGGTCAGATGCAAAACTGAGAATTGAATTTCCACAAAGTAAGAGGCTTCCTGTTTTAGTTCAGGCTCATCTCTACTTGCAGCATAATAAAGATTACTAGATATACAGGGCATCAAACAGTACCTGAGTAAGGACACTCTTAATCACCTCAACCAAGATCTAAGGAGAGGATCCCGGGACATGATTCTAATTTTTCTCACACTGGTTTGCTTCAGTGTAATTACTGCAGACTCACCCTGGAGTGAGAAGTGCATCAGGCCCATCTCTCTTGGCAGAACCCTGCCTCATGTACACAAGGTAATCCTTTCCAAGCTAGTGAGCTCACTCACACTTGTATACCAGTCTGAAATGTTGAATTCATTTGCCTATTTCCAATTTCACAGCATGCACCACTTGGCCACTGCAGAAACCCTCACTAGGAACTGCTTACAACGATTCCTTGGAGTCTTGACAAGATTCAGATCAAGGAGTATAAAGGTTTCTGGGTCTATAGGGAACTTTCTGCTTCCAACCATTCCTATTCTCCTTCCAATCTCTTCTCAAGATTTTTAAATATGGGGACAATGCCATGAAATAGTTCCCTTCTCCTTCCCACACTGTTAGCAATATTCGAGTCACAGAACCTGGCCTCGTCAGTCTACTTGGTGTTCACTCCATCCTGAAAATGACTTTGACTGAATTAAGTTCAACTGAATGTCAACAGATGTTTTATTGATGTTATAAAAATGTTCTCCCATCCATACACCCTGAATCTGAGGAAAATTCAGAACTGGGTTGGAATCCAAACTTCATGGCTTAGACCCTTCTCTACTACATATTGCTATGTTTTGGCCATACTATCATAATCTCAGCTAAATTGGTGCCACCCTCCAGTTCCTTTGATTCGCTGATCCAAAGTATCAGGCTCATATTCTGAGCTCATTTATGCAAGGGAGTTACAGCATTGCTAAACCAAAGTAACTGAGATCACAATCAGGCTCACAGTGGGCCAGATTCTCAGCTGATGTAACACAGAGTAGCTTCACTGACTTAAAAAATAATAGCTGTACTACAGCACTTTTCATCAGCAGCTCTCAAAGTGTCTTACCAAGGAGGCCAGTATCATTATCCTCATTTTACAGATGGGGAAACTGAGACATGAAGAGGTGACGTGCCTTGCCCAGGGTCACCCAGCAGGCTAGTGGCAGAGCTGGGAAGGTCTCCCGAGTCCCATTCCAGTAATCTAATTGCCAGCCTAACAGAGCTATCCCGATTTAAAGCAGCTGAGAACTGGGCCCTGAGTGTTAGATTCTGCTCAGTTTCACCATCCTAAAAACAGAGTAACTCCATTGACTTCAACAGTTTTATGCCAGTGAGATCTGAATAGGAGACTGTTACGTTGGATCACAAAAAACAAACAAACAAACAAAAACCGGAGAGTGGCTGTTGAGTTGGGATCTCATTCCAGTTAAGGCTGGACATCTTAGCCTGTAAATTTTTAATCTTCTACAGTAGTGCTGCCAGTGTTGGCTTTCTTGCAAATTCAGTTTTTTCACTGAGTTGTGAGACTGGGAGCAGGAAACCATCTTTAAATAACCAGTCTAGGTAAAGTATTTCTTTGTTTATTCAGTTCTTCCAGATTTTTTTTTCCTTCAGTTTTTATGGCTGGATTGCCATGTAGTTTATTTATATAGGAAGACATTACTGAGGGAGGGTTTAAATAAAGCATTCCAAGATTTCCTCACACGTTCAATCATTTTCAACAAAGGAAGCCTTTAATTATGATGTCTGGCAAATAAGAGTTGCTGATAGAAAAGAGGGATATGGGCAGCACAGTCCTCATCCAGTGCTACCCAAACAGGTGTCTGTATGGTTTGTGTTTCATGCAATCTAGGTTTTGTTTAAAGCAATTCTCTTTAACTGTTCCTCTTACCACTTACAAACAGTTTATTAAGATGCAAAGGTTAAAATCAAATAAATAACACTGCTAGACACCTTTTGAATTAAGCACATGCTTAATTTTAAGCACACGCTTAAGTCTCATTGACTTCAACTTAGGCACGTGCTTGAGTGGTTTGCTGAATAGGGAAAAGCTTAAGAACATGCTCAAGTGTTTTTCTGAAGCAGGCTCATATTTCTTAAAGCTTTTTTGCCTGCATTCAGATAAAATTACTTCAGCCATTTTAATTATCTAAACTTCTGTATTATTGTATTGCAGTAGCACTTAGCAGCCCCAATCCTGGACCAGGTGCTCTACAAACATAGAACCAAAAGGGAGTCCCCAGCCCCAAAGAACTTACAATCTCAGTAGAAAATGTGAGACAAAACATGAAAACTTTCAGAGCAAAAGCTCAGTTTCTGAGAACTTCACAAATGAGGGAAGCAAGGGGCTAGAGTCAAAGTGCCATCTCAACCACAGCTGAAGTACAGGTCTTTTACTGTGGTCCTATAATTATTAGGACACAGCCCACAGGGCTTCAGTGAAATACTCCCCCCGCCCCCCTAAAAAATGTACGTGTTTATTTAGCAATGTTAGTTTACCAGGGTTATGGAGTGCTCAGCCCATTCAACAGAGCTTCGTCTTTCTGGGAGAGTTGGTCTGAAGAGGAATTTAATGATGCAGAAAAATATCAACACTTATTCATGCCTTGTGGGAATTTGGGGTGTAGGAAGAAACCATTCCACCCAGTGGTATTTCGAGTATGAACTACACCTTGTGAGGCCACACAGACTGCCAAATGGAACTCATTGATCATCCTCATGATGCTCCAGCTGTAGTCAGGAGCTGGAAGTGGAGAGAGAGAGGAGGGGGAAAAGTACAGTATTCTCAGTGCCCAAAGCCTTTGCCTGAGCATCTGCTATGGGCGCTGGGGATCTCTTCAGAAGTAGAGAGGAAAGAAATCCTTCCCCAACAGCTTCTCCTTGGAGCCTCAAGGCTGGAGTAGCTGCTTAATTGCTTGCATGCTCACCCACCCAGTGGTATACCTACTTCTGCCCTACTCTCAGTTCCCTGGGCGTGGCAGCATGCGTAACGATCTTCTTGAACTAGCATGGCTCCACAGTGTAAAAAAGTCTGCACTCCCCACACAGATTCTTCAGTAGCCTCCTGATCTCTGCAGCAGACTGATCCCAATTCCTTTGCAGATAGGGCCCTCCACACTGACAGGGGCTGCGGTGGCAGGATTTCCCCAGTAGAAATGAGCATCACTGATGTGATGATTACACTTGAGCCTACAAGTCCTTGCATGGTGCAGGCCCCAGGGAGGACAAGCCGGCTGTGTCCAGACACTAAGAAGCACAGCCACTCTTGTAAGATTAAGCGCTAGGTATAGTCCACCACACTGAGCAGAAGTAAGTTACAAGTCCTTTGTTACCCTGCACTCCTGAGAGCACATAAAAGGATGATGTCTGGGGCTGCCTGAGCGGAAATGGGCTGGAATCCTCAGCATGCAAATTAGGCACTTGTTTCCTTCTTTGACCTTATTCCTGCTACTTAGCAGGAGCCATTTTGTAATCACACACCACCACCCACGTTAATACAAATTCATCATCCCCTGATCCTTCCATCTTGCTCACTTTATACCCCAGGCTAATTTCTACGTGCAGTGCTCCACACCTGCCCCTGAGCAGGGTCACTGCAGGGCTGATGCTCTGACGGAAGTCAATGTTCAAGCTCCCTTTGACTTCAGTGGGAGTAAGGTCAGGCCAAGCATATTCCAGAACAGCCGTGTGTTCCTGTGGAATGATATCTTCTTAGCAAAGCAGCAACATGTGCTGCAAGGAGGAGCCAACAAGAGAAGGAATTTCCCTCTCAGATTGGGACCTGAAAGGATAAACATTTTTAAATTAAAAGTCAAAACATGCCATGTTTCTCTCTGCAGAGCTGTAAATTGAACATAAGCTCTTGTACAACTTTGGCAGTAGATAAAGACATGTCTCCAATTAAATACCTTATTGGAGCAAACCCTTTTACGGCTAATAAAAAAAAATCCCAAATTACTTGCAAAGCTGCATCTCCCAGATATTCAATCTGCTGGCTAACTGCAAACCTTCCAAACTATCGGCTGCCGACTGCATTAATGATAGCAGGATGTGGAGTTCATTGTCCCTTTTGGAAAAGATTAAGGAATGCTCATAGCTGCGATCCAAATATTAATACCCGTAAAGAATTAGTGCGTAATGAGGCAAGACACAGTCATTTGAACAGGAGGCAAATGGAAACTGATTCAAGGAATTATTTGGCAGCAGTTAAAATCATCTGCATTAGCAGATAATAGAATTTACTCAAAATGGGCAAACAGATGCAACTGAAAGAAGATGAGTCGGTAGCAGTAAAAACATTAGCAATGTCTCTTGCGAGGCTGTGATTTTTCTTCTGTTTTAAACTTGGTCATTAGACATGGAAACAGAGCTGATATTGAAGCGGGTGGGAGTGGAAGCTGCAACAAACATGAATTAATCTTTGGCAAGCTATATCCTTTTAAGGAATAATTAAATGAACAAGCTTCCAAGAAGAACTGTGTGACTGACAATTGTAGCACCACCATTAAAAGTTACTATTTGTAAATCCTGCTGTTCACAGCTTCAATGAAAATAGAAAGGGGCTAGCATAGAGAGCCATGTGAAAATGAAGGATTTCACCCAGCAGGATTTTTTTGTGAACCTTTCCTATGGTTTCATTTCACATGGGTTTTTCACTAAACATGGGCCTGAAGGAAACCCCCAGACAAGAACAGCCTCAAACTTCAGGGAAGTTTGGATCTGGATCTTCATTGTTAGTCCCCTATGTTATCACCATAATGAGTGAGAGTGAAATCTCAGGTCTGAATTAGAAAAAAAATTGGAAAACAAAAATTGGAAAGAGTCGAGCGGAGGGCAACAAAAATGATTAGAGGGCTGGAGCACATGACTTACGAGGAGAGGCTGAGGGAACTGGGATTATTTAGTCTGCAGAAGAGAAGAATGAGGGGGGATCTGATAGCTGCTTAAAACTACCTAAAAGGAGATTCCAAAGAGGATGGATCTAGACTGTTCTCAATGGTACCAGATGACAGAACAAGGAGTAATGGTCTCAAGTTGCAGTAGGGGAGGTCTAGGTTGGATATTAGGAAAAACTATTTCAGTAGGAGGGTGGTGAAGCACTGGAATGGGTTACCTAGGGAGGTGGTGGAATCTCCTTCCTTGAAGGTTTTTAAGGCCCGGTTTGACAAAGCTCTGGCTGGGATGATTTAGTTGGGGATTGGTCCTGCTTTGAGCAGGGGGTTGGACTAGATGACCTCCTGAGGTCCCTCCCAACCCTGAGATTCTAGGATTCTATGAATGCTCTCAAATGCTGCAGAGTTGTAGAGCTGGTTCCACTTCTACATTCTGAGACTCAGGGCAATTTCAGGTTTGCACCCAATGAGGTTTTATTTTAGCTTCCAATTCAAACTAAATCACACTTTCTTAGTGAGACATGGCCAAAATCACCAGATTTCAACTCTTCACATTCATTTCCATGGTTCTGGTGCAAAACTTTAAATTGATCCAGATTTACTTGAAAGGTATCAAATCCTAAAATTCCAGCTCAGACTAAACCCCCTTTGAACTCATAGTGAATTAAGACTCAGTAAGGGGGAACTCAGGGTGAGTAAAAATTAAGGGCTGTTTCAATTTTCTAATGATACCTGTCAGAGCCATGTTTTATGTGGTTTTAAATTTCATTATAAACTTTTTGCACAGCTCTGTTAATAGAGGGCAGGACTGTGCATTCCTCAACACACACTTGCAAATCCAAGTGTTCCAATATCATGAGTTGACACCCCCCAAAAACTCGGAGATTGGTTTAAAAATCATGAGGGGTGTGTGTGTGTGTGTGTGTGTGTGTGTGTGTGTGTGTGTGTGTTTTTAAAAGCAAAGCTCAAATGGTCTGTTTTCCATCTAAACCTTTTTACAGTAAAAAATTTGTTTTTTGAGAAAACGAAAATGTATACACAAAGTATCCGCTTTCCTCAAAAAATTCATTCTTTCATCAGTAAACTTAAATATTTTGGTTTTCGGGCAATTTTTCCCCTAGCAGTTTTCCTTTTAAAAACCAATATGTTTTCAGTTTGGGGATGCTCATGTTTTTGAGGAAAAGTTGAAATTTTCCACTAGGGACCCCCCCCCCCACACACACACACAAGGAAGGGTGTCAGAAAGAGGAATTTGGCTTACCTTGGGGGAAAATTTAAAGACTCCCCCCTGGGAAGAGAAATGCCCTTCTCAGGTACACACATCCCATAGGTGGGGTTTAATACCCTAGGAAGGCATGCCAAATCCCTTCCCCACCTGATAGTAGGTAACTGGAGTCCAGGAGAAACTGCAAGGTTAAGATCAAACTTGCAAGGAACCAAGTCTATTCTGACCACCCAATCTGATCAATGGGGTGCTCTTTATACCATCCAATGGTAGAGGGAGGGAGGTCCTAATGCACAGCCTGGATAGCTGGCACATAAAGGGATGTAGTATGACTGCCCTCTTCTTTCCCTAGCAGATGAAAGAGAGGCAGGAGTGGCTGGCCCAGGTCATAATTTCAAACCCAGAGGTTTTAGGGTGACAGAGCATGCAGAGGCAGAGGAAAAGTACCCATGTGTACCCATCCAGTGTGATCTAAATGGGAAAGGTATGAATACTGTATGTCAGTTTGGCAAGGTGAATGTTTAGTATACAATATATGATGTTTAAATCAATAAAGGGTAATAGAGCTGCTGTCTCTCATAAGTCAGTGTTATAACTTCCCTGGGGTACTGGAGGAGTTTCCCTTTCTCTGTTCATCTTCAGACAGGGCAGAGATGTGGCCATTTAGGGAACATGCCTGTGTCCAATTATGAATTCCATTTCATTTTATCAACCTGTCCATGATTGTAGCTTCCAATGTAGATTATAGTTTCCATTTTGTAGCAGAAAACAGGGTATGCCGGGAAACTGAAACAAGGCAATCAAGGAGCCATCAGCAGTGAATGGCTCTTCCCTGCTTGAATAATGCAGTCATGTGCCTTTGCCCTTTCTACATCTGTTGAAACTAGGAAGAAGCGTCATGGTATTACAAAGATGACTGTTGTCACAGTGCAGCTAAAATTCCACAAAATAATTAAAAGCAGTACAACATACCCAGATGCCATCACTCATTTGGAAAGAAGCATCCTAATGGCCTGTTTTTAAAGTGGCTAAGTCTCTAGTATATCTAACGTTTGAAGGTTGCACAGACAGCAAAATGTCTCCCTCTAGCAACTGGTTCCAGTGACTAAAACAACTTGCTACTTCCTTCCAGCTAATGGAGCTCTCTTTTAGCTCAAAACAGTAGAGACTTGTCATTTTGATGCTAGGTCCTGGGTTCCATCTCCACTGCCAGTCATTCAGCCTATATGAACGTGGTAATGGCTTGTTACGTGGCCATTGCCAACCCTGACCCTACAAGCTTCCAGCACTAACCCCACAATTTTCTGTAGCTTCAGAGAATGTATGTAGACCACCAGAATCTGAATAAAATACTTAGGGACCTTAAATATCAACACTTAAATCTTTAACTCAATCCATACCAGAAACGAGCCTGAACTTTAGGGAGGGGCAGTATGTTCTCCGCTACAACGATGGCCAGCTCTGTTAACCAGTGCTGATAAGAAGGGGCAAGGTCCTGCCTTCTTCCCACTCTATCCCAATCCCTTTGAGATGGCTTGTGACCTAACAGGTGCCAGCAGGGGGAAGGAACAAAATCTAGTTTATAGCTTGCAAGTATGGTAAATTGTGTAGATTAAATACCCAGACTTGCCAGCAGTCTCAAAAAATGTCCTGGGTGTTCAGAGCTATCTGAACTTTTCCAAATCAGGTCAGTCCAGCCTTCTGGAGTACGCCACGTTTGAAAACTCAATGTACAGTTTCAATACTTTGTTACTCATGGGCCATGTGAATAAAATTAAATGATACGCAATGGGCACATTCTTCATATGAAAAATTATATGTCATCTCTACCACTTTTCAAATGGAAGGGACAGGCTGATGTACTGTTGGTGAGTGTCTGACGAGAAACAGCAGTGATCTATTTGGAGATGACTGAGCCCAAGCTACTCATTTGGATTGTTAGCTCTGTGACCAAATGGTATGAAATATTACATAAAATCTATGTAACACATACAAGCTAAGTGCAAATGATGAAAGAAATCAGCAAGGGAAAACAGGCCAGAGAGCTGTTATGATGGAAGAATAGCAGCTGGGAAAACTGAAGTCAACCCAGCTATGTTATTTTTAATTAAAAATAAACACTGACTTTGTTGCCAAGGGATTGGTTAGCATTCCATTGATTTTTTTGTTTTGTTTTTGTTTTACTTTATTCTTATCAAGTATTTACAGATTTTGCAGACATCCCATGGTCATAAAATTGGGTTAGTACATGGTGTTGTAAAGCCATCTAATTTTATGTATGACATTTCTAATACAAAAATTATATTCGTTTTAATTCCCTCCTGTGGATGATGATAATATTTTGATTCAACACAGCATTCTAATAGTCTAACTATTGTTTTTAATTCTTTGTTAATTATTTCTTCATCGGCTGGGATCTAATCACCTTGTCAGCGATGTAGGTGGGACCCCTAGTAACTTCAATGGGAATTGCATCTGTGCAGCTGATGGTTTGATCAGGGCCCTCTCACCATGTTAACTAAGGGCTTGTCTATACAGAGCAGCAACGGGCACAATGGAGGTGTGATTTTTAAAAATGTGCACTAATGTGCTGCACATTAATGGGTCCATGTAAACCTTGCTAGAGTGTATTAAAAGTTCCCTAGCACACTTTAACAGTGTTTGAAATAGAACTACGTAAAAGTGCATTACAGAACTTTTAACGCACATCAGCAAGATCTACTGGGACCAATTAATGTGCAGCACATTAGTGCACTTTAAAAAAAAAAATCGCACCTCAGAAGGGCAGATTGCTGCTCTGTGTAAAGAAGCCCTTTGGTTTCATCTGGCAAGATGTTAATCCTCTCAGGCCAACATTGCTCCTTTTGGGCAAATCTTGGGGCAAGTTTCTTTCACTACTGGATATGAATAATGTCCACTGTAGAGAGTAGACTTTACTGCAAATACCCATTGACTTCAGTTAATGTTTACTTAATAAAGACAGAGTAGAAACTGAACCTAGGACCTGTGCTTCCCAATTTGCCTGCTTTTAGGCAAATTGGGAAGAATAGGTCTTTATTCAGTTTCTATTCAGTCCTTATTATGTAAACATTAACTGAAGTCGATGGGCATTTGGTTGACTAAAGAGCGTATAAAAACTTTAGAACCTCGAGATTTGGTACAAGTTTTTCATCTCCTCCAATGGAGATATTCAACCTTTTCTCTCTTCTGTCCTCCATGCTTTTAGCCCATGTCTTCTGTGCTTTCATAGAATCTTGGGGTGAGAACCTTCTCCTATGAATTTCACATTGGAACAACCTTACTTTAACTTCACCTCATTGACTCTCATTCTCTCATTTCAAATCTTAACTGAGATCAAGACTTCTCTCCCTTGTGTATAACTCTTAATTTCTCTCTTCATCTGCTTTATGATTTAACTTGGTAACTGTATGGTTTAACTCAGTAAAATGTTTTGGGATGCAGTTTGCATAAAAGTCAATATAGAAAATCGGGGTCCAGTCCCAGAGTCCTCCATCCCTTATATCTCCTATTGATTCCAGTGAGAATGCAAAATCAGGTCCCTACATTGTATTGCATTGTCATGTTGTTGGCAGCAATGTAACAATGAAGGAAAGAGAGCACTGATGGGGTTGCAAAAGAAATTTTCTCATACTTTGCATTTTTGACCCAAAAAACCACCCACAGCAGACAAAGCAATAGATTTGTTTTGACTCCAGGACAGTGATTTATAAAAATTGTTACCTCAGTGAGTGAAAGAGAGTTCAAATCAAGTTAGATGGTCATATCGTGGTTAGAAGGAAAGCAAATAACTGTTTTAAACTAAAGCCTATGTGGAAAAGGAATGATCTGACTGGAGACAATAAGCACCAAATACTTACTCCTCATGCAGTGATCATCTGGCTATGGACATCAAAATGGGAACTGCCCAATTTAATCTCCCAATCAAGATTCCACTATAGTTTAAATAGGACTTTTTGCTTCCATTTAGGATTTGGGGAAGAGTGAGTGCGGCCTGATATAAAGGGGGTAACAGTTTCTGGAGGCATATTGCATTGTTTGCCTGTCACAAAGGAGGTACGCTTTCTGTGTACAATAGGTGGGGTTAAATACAGTTATAAGGGAGGTGAAGGAAGCTTAGCTGAGGTTTAAAATGGAAATGGGGGATAAGAAGAACTCTGGTTGGGAGGAAGGAGCTATGACAAGGTTACCATCAAGAAGTGCCATAAGTCTTTCATTCAGCAGAGCAGTCACATGGCTGAGGAATATTCTGGTGGCATCCCTGTGTTTTGACTTGCTGGGAGTCTCCACTTGTGCAATGAACAATAGCACTTTTGTCTTTTATATCACAGGACATAAAGAAGTGCTGTCCAGCTGGTGAAAACACAATTGGGTGCCTACCCGAGTGTGACATTTTAAGTTTTAAAACTATCCATGTGTTCCATATTTGTCTGCCACACACATAAGAAAGGGAAAGCTGTTTACAGCCTTTTGATACTTCTCTTTTTCTTATGGGAAACTAGTTGATGTTGACAGCTCTAATAGTTGACAACACTCTGGGCTAGTTTATTAACCTTGTGCCCTGGTGCCATTTGTTCAAATCAACTCCTCTGTGCTATTTATTTATTAATCTGTGGCTTTCTAGTGTGCCCCTCAAAGTGGCATGTGGACATCCATTCCAATTCAGCAACTTTAATCCATGAAAACTGACTTTGCTACTGGGTAGTTACTATTTATGTTATTTATTTCCATTATTGGGTTGTCCTTGATATTCAGTTAAAATATATAAGCATACAAAAATAAACACCCCCCACCCATGCCAATATACCTAATTTCCCCAAGTATACAATACATGAAGCCATACAATGTAAACAACATGCCTGTTTAATACACTCAGACTTTATGTTACAGACCTGGCTGTAAAGAAGTTCACCTGTTTATGTAACAGGATGGCTAAACTGACCATGTCCTTCTTGGCTGATCCATGTAATGGATAAGAATCTACTACCGCTGTCAGCTAATGCAGTAATGCCTTAAGCTCAAGAGACAGAGGTCTGTGCTTTGGTGCTGAACATCCTGAACCCTGTCTCTGCTTACAACTGAAGGGAATGTTATTACATTTATTAATTTAAGAAAAAACAATAATAAAAGCTAGAGAGCCAAATTTGTTATAGTTATAAGTCCCATGAATATCGATTATACATGTGTTTATAACTACTGTGCCAAAATGCAGAGGTTGTATGTTAAGGGGTATAAGAGGGAGGGAATTAACATCAATTTACTGCTGTATACAATAATTGTAAGAGATTGCTAAATTCAATGTTAGTGCTGTCTGGGTAAAACTAAGGTCTTTTATCTAAGGCTCATTTTAGACAGTTTAGGAGCAAGAGATGATTAGAGAGAAGTTGAGAAAGACAGTTTTGAGAGATTAGATATCTGTGGCAGTATATTTTTTAGTTTAATCCACAAAACTACATTTACCCAAACAATTACATTGTTCTTCTCAAACCCATTCATCATCTCCCAGATATTTTTCTATTTTTAACTTTTAAGCGCTGGAGTGCCGAAACCTCCTGAATAATGATCATCTTGGGATTGCTTAGCTGGAATTTGGAAAGGCCAACAATTCTTCCAGATACTCCCCCTTTGACTTTTTCCCAGAGACTTTAAAACTGCCTTGAAATGCCTGGAATGCTTACTCTGAACTGCAGAAACAATCCCTTTGTGTGACAATGTCTCAAATCTACTCACTTAGCAGTGAGACTGTGAAAAATAACAACTGTGTTCCTTTAATATATTTATTTATGAGTACTAACTGGTTTCCATTTTATATTTTTAAAAATGGGAAACCAAGTAATTACCAATGTTTTCTGTGTGAAGTTGGTGCTGTGTTTGATTGTCAACTTTAGAGAATGAAGTCTTCCTTTGATCCATAGGCGCCAACTTCTGCTGGCGCCAGTGGGTGCTCGACCCCCTTCTGCCCCCGGCCCTGCCCCGACTCCATCCCTGTCCCACCCCCATTCAAAGCTCTTCCCCAAAGTCCCCAACCCAACTCCGCCCCCTCCCTGCCCCTATTCCAACCCCTTCCCCAAATCCCGGCCCCAGCCCCGCCTCTTCCCCACCTCCTCCCCTGAGCACATCGCATTCCTGCTCCTCCCCCATCCTTCCCAGAGCTTGTTACACCGCGAAACAGCTGTTTTGCAGCGGCAAGCACTGGGAGGAGAAGCAGGGATGTGGCATGCTCAGGAGAGGTGGAAGTGGAGGCGAGGTGGGGTGGGGAGCTTGGCTGCCCGTGGGTGCAGAGCGCCCACCAATTTTTCCCCATGGGTGCTCCAGCCCCAGAGCACCCACAGAGTCAGCGCCTATGCTTTGATCAGGTACAGCACTGTTCATAGGCATCAACTTTCCCCGGCACCGGTGGGTGCTCGTGCCCCCCTGCCCCTGGCCCCGCCCCAACTCCACCCTTTCCCTGCCCCTGCCCTGCCCAGGGCCGGTGCAACCATTTAGGCAACCTAGGCGGTAGTCTAGAGTGCTGGGATTTGGGGGGTGCCATTTTCTTCGGCAGCGACCACGGCTGCCGGATCTTTGGCCGCCCCAGTCGCCGCTGGCATTTAGGTGGAGGGAACTGGGGCAGAGGGGTGCGGGGAGGGCCGTCTGCAGCAAGTAAGGGGGGGTGGCACACAGGGGAACTCCCCACCCCAGCTCACCCCTGCCCCGCCTCCTCCCCGAGCACACCGTGGCTGCTTCACTTCTCCCACCTCCCAGGCTTGCGGCGCCTAAGCTGACTGAAGTGAAGCGGTGACGGTGTGCTCAGGGAGGAGGCGGGGCAGGGGTGAGCTGCTTCACTTCTCCTGCCTCCCAGGCTTGCGGCGCCAATCAGCTTAGGCACCGCAAACCTGGGGGGCAGGAGAAGTGAAGCAGCCACGGCGTGCTCGGGGAGGAGGCGGGGCAGGGGTGAGCTGGGGTGGAAGGGTTGCCTCAGGGCGGGGGATGGGGAGCTGCCGCAAGGGGGTGCCTCAGGGTGGAGGGTGGGAGCTACCGCGGGGGGGGCGTTCAAGGCAGGGATGCGGGGGGGGGGGGGGGCAAGGTGGAAGTTTCGCCTAGGGCGCGAAACATCCTTGCACTGGCCCTGGCCCTGCCCCCATTCCAACCCCTTCACCAAAGTCCCCGCCCCAACTCTGCCCCCTCCCTGCCCCTATTGGACCCCTTCCCCAAATCCCCCCCCGCCCCGCCTCTTCCCTGAGCACGCCGCTGCCCCCTCCTCCCCCTCCCTCCCAGCCACGTGAAACAACTCTTTCACAGCGCAAGAGCTGGGAGGGAAAGCGGGCATGCGGCGCACTTAGGGGAGGAGGTGGAGGCAAGCTGGGTCGGGGAGCTGCTGGTGGGCGCTGAGCACCCACCAATTTTTCCCCATGGGTGCTCCAACCCCGGACCACCCAGAGAGTTGGTGCCTATGGCACTGTTATCAGACATGAAAGCTTCCCCACCAACCTGTTTCAGCTCTAACCTGGAGAGATAGCATAAAGTCAGTCTTGATTCCCATTTAACACTTGGCCTCTCTGAGCTTTTCAACATGGGTGCCAAAAATCAGGGTCAGGCCCTTAGCAAACTGCGATTTAGCCCACTAGTGATTGGACTGAGACCAGTGATTAGCATCCAATTCTGCTGTCCATCCTCATGTTGAAATCAACGGGGCCTGTTGATAAGTAAAGCATTACTCAACATGCACAAGTGTGGAAGAATGCCATGTAATATAGACCTTCACATAATAACTGCTCTTTTCTAAATTAAGGTTTTATAATCTCTTGTCATTTGTAAGTGCAGCCTTATCTGTAATCATCATTAAGTAAAAATCATAACAATTTTCATTTCTATGTAATGTAATATGACCTCTATTACCATGGTATCTGAGCATCTCACAATCTATTTAATGTACTTATCCTCACAACACCCCTGTCAGGTAGGAAAGTACTTTTATCCCCATTTTGCAGAAGGGAAACTCAGGCAAAGGGAGACTAAATGACTTGCTCAAGGTCACATGCAAAGTCCACTGGGGAGGAGGAACCTAAACCTAACTTTCCTAAGCCATAAGCAAGTGCTCTAACCCCTAAACCATCCTCTCTCTCATTTTGTATCTTTGTTTGGTTATGTGTATGAAAAAAAGTCTTTAACTGAAGGATGCAAATATCTCATTTTCAAGATTGATTGATTTAATTTTTTTTTGAGAGGGGAAGGAGACTGGACACCATGCAAAGACAGGGGGCAGTCAGCAAATGGTGTAAAGAGATTTTGTTGAATAACAAAATGGCCTCTTCACCAGAAACAGCAATTCGTACGATACTGAGTTCTCCATCTGAACAAGAACCGAAGAATAGTCACCATAGGGCTTTTTCCTGCCAGCACACAAAACTCCAGGCACCTGTTTGGCCAACCAAAGTCTGCATCCAAACAATTAAAATTAAGGGTACAGGAGGAAAATAAAACAATAGAAAAAGACGGGTCCCAATGTTGCCCTATCTCTAATATATACTCCTGAGGGAATTCTGCATCACTGCACAAGCACAGAATGAATGTCCACCAGATTCTCTTCCCCCCACCCCCACAAAATAATTGATTCTGACAGGCTTGATGTGGTGCCAGAAGAGAACGCAGCTGGTTTATGAATGAAGAAGCCAGCTTTGGAGTGGTGGGGGGGCCTGCGGGGCCAGGTGAGAAGGCATGGGATATGGAGGAGACAGAACAGGGCACATGGAGCTGCTGGGCAGTCACACAGACTGGGGTTCAGAAGGGTTGTGGAGGGACAGATTGAGGTGGGGGCACAGGAGCTAGTCGGGTAACAACGTTGAGCCAGGGGATGAATGGGGCCATAGGGGGACAGGGGCAGCTATGCCTGGCTGAATGGGGATTGGGGGTGCATGGACACATGGGGATATGTGCAGATATGCCTGGCTGAATGGGAGAGGCTCAGGGTCAGCCAGGGTCTGCATGGGGGAGGCTTCCCAACTCCCTAACCACCCCCTTCCCTCCAAACAAACCTGTTCTATACTTCTCCCACCCACAGCCAGCAGCCTTCCAGGTTCACTCCCACGTTCCTTTCAAGAGATTACTTCCATTGCCCTCAGCTCCTCTGTTACTCTGACTCTCCCAAGCCTTTGCACTGCTTCTTAAGGAAATACATTTCTGTTTTGTAGTTTAAATGAATTATTACTCAAAGTTCTGTATTAATATGCCTAGTAAGGAATCTATTTGTCAAAATATATTTCCTGAATCTTTTTTGTTGTCTGTATTGTTACAGACATACTTGCTGACAGGTATTTTTAAATAAATTACCAAAATAATTGAAACTGACATGATTATATTGTGTTATTTTGACAAATAAAATATGCAGAATTTTAAAATATTGTGCACAGAATTAAAATTTTTTGGCACAGATTTGTATTGTTTTTGGAGCAGAATTCCCCCAGGAGTAATATACAGTAACAATAATAATCTTAATGGGATTTGAATAATCTCATTCAAATGGGGTTTCATGTGTTCAGAACAGAGCAGAATTTGACCCAACATGTGTAATGACCAAACAGTCAAGCCTCTCTTTAGTTAGCCATAGAAAACATGATCTATCAGCCTCCTAAACTGGCCAATAGTTTCAGTTTGGGGCAGATTTAATAGAGGCTCAGTCAGGCATCTATATGAAAGCTGAAAAATTGTTTTTAATCGGCTTTTACTAAAGCTGTCCAATAATCAAAGTTCTTGTCTAATTAGGACACGAACAGGGAACTAGGACTGGAATTTTCCTTTTTTTTAAAAGAGGAAATCCAGAGGTAACATGAAATGTGGTGCAAGTTAGAGGTCTGTACACAAATTTCCCTTGATGCATACTCAGATGTTCTTACACCTACTTACAGCCACTCCGCTAACAGGCAAGGATGTCGAAGGGAGTAACTGGAATTCACAGGAGATGAAAGGTGTAAGTTAAAGTAGCCTCTACCACATTGTACCCTTAGGGTACGTCTATACTACCCGCTGGATCAGCGGGTACTCTTCAATGTATTGGGGATCGATTTATTGCGGCTCGTCTAGACACGATAAATCGATCCCCGAATTGACGCCTGTACTCCACCTTGGCAGGAGGAGTAAGCGGAGTCGACGGGGGAGCCGCGGCAGCCGACTCACCGTCATGAGGATGGCCAGGTAAGTCGAACTAAGATACTTTGACTTCAGCTATGCAAATAGTGTAGCTGAAGTTGCGTATCTTAGTTCGAACCCCCACGCTAGTGTACCCCAGGCCTTAACTACAACTCTTCGCAGCTCCTCAGGATGGCAATTGCACCAACTTGGAGTCCTTTACACTTTGACAGAATGGATGTAAGTCAATTGAATTCAGTCTAAGGGAGTCTATGGTATGTCTACACTACAACTAACCGTGTGACTGCAGCTCAGGTAGGTATACCCACTCTATCTTTCATCTAGCTAGTGTGGCTAAAATAACAGTGGCACAGACTCCAGCATGGGACTAGGAATGTGAGTATGTATCCCTAAGTCCAGGGAAGCTAATACAACTGAAATCCACACCACCCTGTCTTCACTGCTATTTTTAAGCCGTGCTAGCTAGATTAGAACTACCCAAGCTGCAATCACACATCCGACTGCAGTATTGACATACCCTAAGTTAGTGGAAGGGAGTTTAATTTATATTACCTTATGTGTAAGGTCTGAATGCTTCTCCCCTCACCCCCGCCCAAGTCCTTCTGTGGTTTCTGTGAAATAACAGCCTCGGTCACCTCCTCTCTCCCATTTTTTTTTTATTGTTTCTGCTGGTACAGCTTGGAACTGTGTAATAATGACATAGTACTGGATGATTATTTTTGTGCAGAACTCAGGGATAAAGTTAGCTTCTTTCCAAACTAAATACAAAAGAGAGACCGCAACATTTTGGTGTAGCTGGAATGTGGTAACACACTACAAGTACTGTACACCCACAAGCATGCACCAGGCCTGAGTATTTAAGTACATTTTCCAGAATAATATCTAGGATAAAGAAAGAACACTGGTCTTTAATTTTGTAAAATGTAAAGGGTCAAATTGAGAAGTCACTCCACTGGGAGTCTAAATTGGCCTAATTTACACCCATCTCTATCCTCCCCCCACCCAACACATACATTAGAGCAACTTAAAATATAAATCCTTAAGACTCACCTTCACTTACCAATATGCACCTTTATATATCACCTCTGAATTTGGCCCTCACAGTTCCCAGCATAGAGAGCATGTCAGAGACATGACAAAGGGAATGGGGTGTGGCCAGAGCATACCTGAGCTCTGGTCACCCCAGCTGCTGCAAGAACCATGACTGCAGCTGGCTATTACTTAGAGTAGCCCCGTGGCTACTCTAAATTGTACAGGGAACCAAACAGGCCACCAACTGGGGGAGCGCAAAGGTGACCTTTTCTCCCTACCACTCTCAGATCCTATCTTGGCCAAACCTGGAGATAGGCACCAAGAAGTAAAAAATTTAATTCTGTTCTCAGTGACATTGGAACAATGTTGTAGGTGCTGCATCATGCAAACTGGTATCTTCTGAGAGTCTGATTCTGTCCTCAGTTAATCTGGTTTTACACCTATATAGCTCCACAGACTTAAGCTATTTAAACAAACTGTTTCACAGCTTCAAAGATAGATCTTTATAAATTAAAGTTAACATACGTAGGACCTGATTCTACTACCTCACGTGAAGTCAATGGCAAAACTCGTGTGGAATTCAATGGGAGCAGGATTTGGCCCATGACTAGATATTGGTGTGTCTATATTCCCTGTGGAGTTCCAGGATCCCATCATCTTTAAGCATGTGGGGGAGTTGGCCTTTCAAACACAGCAGGGTTCCTGGCCCTCCAATTATACATATGCCACAAGATCCCCAGGATTGGCCTGAGGAAAAGCAATTTGAACATGGGTCTTCTACATTGCAGGAGAGTACTTCTAGTCACCAGGCTATGGGATATTCTGATGGGGTACGGGGGAGTCTCTCAATCTCGCCTGCTGAAGTTATTCCACTTTTAAATAAATAATCATTGGCACAGAGACTTGAACTTCACTCTTCCACATGCTCTGAGTGCCCTACCCACCAAGTGGTAGAATCATACTTGCTTTCTTTCCTGGGCCCAAGTCATTCTGAATGACTATGAATTGCAACATTGTTAGCACACCAGATAGTACTTGAAGTTATTCTGCTGACCTGGATCAGCTCAATCCAGATTTACTCCCATATTCCTGAGAGTAAAATTGGCTAATTATAATATTATACTCTAACAATGTATATTGCATAAAAATAATTTCCAAGTAGAGCTGGCAGCAAAAGGTTTTCTTGTCTCATGAAAATTTGAGATTAAAAAAACCCTCAAACATTCTCATCTTGACTCAGAACAAAAAAGTCAAAATCTCAAAAAATTTCATAAACCCAAAATCCAATCAAAACATTTTGATAATTTCAAAACATTGTTTTAATTTTTGTCTTTTAAACTCTAAAGTAAGTTAATTTAAAAAACAAACAAATTTCAAAACTTCCCACCCCCCGAAGTATTTTTGAACTAGATAATTCATAGAAACCATTTTTTCCCTATAGACACAGTGTTGATTTTGACAAATCAGCATTCTAAAATAAAAAATATGTAGTCAAAAATTCATGACCAGATTTAATTATAAATATTTGAAATATACAGAATAATATAACAAAACATTTTCTGAGGCTGAGAGGGTAAAGCACAATGGGGGGAATCCTTAGCAGGCAAAACTCCAATGACTTAAGTGGAGCTAAGATTACTTATACCAGCAGAAGATCTGACCCAATATATGCATACATGGCTTAGCTTTAAAGAATGAATTTAAAAGATACACAGACCAAAAAAAAGGTTCTATCACAGCAATCATTGTTAACGACATAGTATTCCTGCCTGACATCTTATGATGTTGATTATATGGTAATAATTATAGCAATTTCACATAAGAAAAATTTGGTATAATGGAACTGCAATTAACATATGGTAAATAGCACTGGCCTATTAGTCTATCATATGCACAGTACATCTGATTCCTGTTTTCACTGGAACTGAGCTATTTGTGCTGGATCTTGTCCAGTGTCTCTGCCTTTGACTATAACTCTCTCCTTGGATGAGCAAACCTAAACTTTCTGCTGCAGTTAGGGAAGACTAGATTCCTGCACATCTGAATTAGGTCATAGATCTGAACCTTGAAAGGAGATTCATTAGTCATTTTTAGGGCTCCACAACTTTAAACTAGAAGCAAATAAATCAAAGCATGCATCCCCTTCATCATTGTACAACTCTTCTTTGCAGGCAACAGAGTAAGTATGCATTAATCACATATAGTCCACCAATTCTCTCTTCCTATTTCCTCGTCCCCCCCCCCCTTCCCCTTTTTGTGTCTGTGTGTGTAAAACTTAATGGCTGTGATCAGAAATCAGCTGGAGGCATTTTATTTCATCATTTGGAGCCTGATCCTGGAAGCTAAGGAGCACCTCCCCTGAGGTGCTAAGAACTCTCAATTCCTATTAGTGGCAGTCACGGGTGCTCAGCATATTTCAGGATCATAACTGTCCTGACAACAACTAAATAGGCAGGTTTATTAAAAATAGTCACCCCCATAAGCTTCCTTTTCTCTAGAGTGATCAAACCTAAAGCTCTTTGAATCAATATCACACATTAAAAAATACTTTAGGAATTTCAAACAAGCAGCATGGCCAAATAACTAAACAGAACTCAAGCCACGTAGCAAATTCCCCAATATCCACCAAGGTGCCAAAAACAACAAATGCATTCACACAAACAAAACGAAAGTCAAAAAGAACCAAAAAAGTCTCCAGCCTTTCCCAGCTAGAGGTAACTCATCTACTGTGGTTCACATTAAGCGGCAAAGCAATCCACAATCAGAAAGGAGACAGCCTTGGATCCCCATCCTTGCTAGATTGTACCACAGGAGGACACGTTCCAGGCGCAAGTGTCTCAATGCGGAGGTTTGCGGACATGATGCCTATTCCCACATTGAACATTCAAACAGTGTAAAATAAAGAGAATCTGAGAATTCCAAATGAACTGGGTTAGCCAGCGAGAAAAGAGGCAACGTGTTCTAGCAAACAGAGCACTCACCTAGGACTCAACACTCATGGATTGTATTCCCCATGCTCAGACTGACCTGGTGCATGATTTTCGTGGAAGTCACTTCTCTTTTGTGTGCTTCTGTTTCCGCTCCCAACTTTTGTCTCTCGTCTACTTAGGCTATGTCTACACAATGCACCTTTTAGCGACACAGCTGCGCGGTGTAGCAGCTCTTTGTCGGTAGGAGAGAGGTCTCCCGCTGACAAAATAAATCCACCCCCAATGAGAGGCAATAGCTTTGTCGGCGGGAGACTGTCTCTCACTAAGTGTTTGTGCAGTGCCTCAGCACAGTTAGGGCCTATAAATACTACTAAAACATAAAAATGGAGAATGTTTGAATTTCCTTTTCTGATTATAAGATATAGGCAAATTCTGATGAAATGTTCAAGTCATTCCTATAGATTTTGCCCTTGTGTGCCAAATTTTCCTCACTGTAATTGACTGTGCACCCCTTGTTCAAGAAAAGCTCCTATTAAGGGCGACAGCAGCTTTGCCTCAGACATGCAGAACTGAGCCTTCTGATGTTTTCATTTTCATGTATGTAGTTATATCAATGATACGCCCGGCAAGGGTTTATACGACACTCAATCAAATATATTTGTTGCTGTCAAATATAAAAAAGGAAAGAAAATGGAGATATGAATAAATGAAGTCCTTTTCCTCCCTTCGTACAACCTCAGTCTGAGCCTGGCAAAGTGTTTGGCTAGTCGACCTCCACAGAAAATCCATTTCTAGTAGCAAGTGCTGATGGTAAGTGGCGCTCTTTCCTCAGAGTCAGCAATGGAATCAGTGCCTTTGCATAGTGGGTGGCCTGCACTGTTGGAGGTTCTATCTTTCATATGAGAGAAAATGAAAAAAAACACATTCTCTCCTACATGATGCATATCTTGATGTGGGAAAGGCGGGGGGAGGTGGTTGTCAGAAAGCTCGTTATGGCTCCCTGATTCTCAAGATGTCCCAGACCCTGCCTGGAATAATTCAAATAATCCTAGAGGCTGCTCTAACTTATGACTGCTGTCTATGGTCCCTAACAGACCATACACCAGCGGAGAATTGTTATAAGGAAGCAAACTGAAGCTCCCTGCCCCATTACACTGCCTATGCTGAGTGGAACTTTACATAGGAATCAAGCTGGCAACACCTCTGCCCAGAGAATTCCCAACTGGCTAGCTGGGGCCAGATTACATCCCTTTTGCACCACTCAGATGGCAAAAAGGGGATCAAACTTGGGCTGAGAACCTAACCCTAGGTCTTCTCCTCTTGTGGTCATTAAAAATCTCAGAGCGCCTCACAGGAGTAGCGGTGCTTGGGCAAATCTGAATGTGGATAGTTCTACCTATCCCCAAACTCACTGTATTTCTTCACTTTCTCTTCTTCACTTTCTACCTTTCACTTATCTTCTACCTTTCACTTGTCTAATATTAGTGTGCATTGTATAAAACTGATGTGCCCCACGCTGTCGGAGGCTGGTGTGGGGAAAGTGAAAGACACTGTACAAAAGCAAGATTATCTAGATGGAAATACCTTTAAAGAACACCTTCAGTGGATTTTTAAAAAATGGGCTTGCATTTGTTTTGCTCTGTGTTTTTGGATGTTTAAACAAAAGTGATTCCCCCCCCGTTTGTTTTTAGCTTAGAAATATCAGGAAAGCAGGGTGAAATCTGGCCATATTGAAGTCAATGGGAGTTCTGTCATTGGTTTCAGTAGGGCCAGGATTTCATTCATAATGCTAGTCTTCCTGAGTTTTGTTGGAGAACCACTGAAGGGAATAGGGGATGTTTATTGTTAGCTCTTAAATCCCTAAAAGGAAGAGAAAAGGGTGTTGAATCTTTAACAAATGATTCCTTTATTTAAAATGCTACTCACTGAAGTTAACTAGGTGTTAATAAAGACATACAAAAATCAAATAGTGACTAAAACCTCTTCCATCTCAATAGTTCAGCTTTTGTTTTCTTGGCTTTTGGGTAGTCACAATTTCACTAGTTCTACAATTAGCAGAGAAACTTCCAGTTGAGACAGGACATGAATTACTCATTTTAAGGAAAAAAAAATGGACTTGTGCCTTTTTTTGCTAAGACATTAGCTTGCACTTGCCCAATAATTTGGCATAGCCAGAAAGAAGGTAGGTAGCACCTTAACAGATTTATTTATTATTATTTCAGTCTAGTCTCACTTTGAAAGAAATTTGGCGGGCTAAGACCCAATTTCAGCAAAGCACTTAAGTACATGCTTAAAGTTATGTACATACTTAAGTGCTTTGCTGAACCAGAGCCTACTTTTGTCAGAAGAGCAAACTATTAATCATTTGTGACAACCACCAGAGACTAATGACCCACACCACCACTTTTTTTTTTTTCAGAAGACTATTTAAAACTTAAGGAAGTTTTAATATTTCATTATGGAAACATAAGACACGTACAAATAGATCATACGTATCTCTTTTGCAAGTATTAATTTTTATCTGCAATTAGTGGTAAACCCACATTTTCCTTTGTATGGTAATCAGATATGTTGCTATTTGTCCTATGTAACTAGTTACCAACTTGAATCCATAAATTTCTTTTAAGAACTATGTGGTTTATGGAAAGCTCTATGAACGTGGCTCCATCAGTCATGGAATATGCAGAGTCCAAAATAACTAACCACTGGGACACTGGGACATAGCTACAGAATGAATCAGGCCTTCTCTGTACAGTCCATCCTGTCTGGAAAGTTTTATGTAGAAACCAAGAAGTTGGTGTTGAGAGAGACTCTCATGAGCTACTGAACACTCAACTTCCACTGACTTCAGTGGGAGTTGGGGGTGTGCTCTAGTTCGCAGAAATACAATACTAAGAGCCTTGAAGGATTGAGTCCCAAGGAATTAACATTATAATATATTCAAGATCTAATGAGAGAGCTCCATCATGGGCAGTAGCTAAGCTTTAATGTCACCTATCCTTTAAGGATTCCTTTAATACATGACTTCAGTCCACCCCACCCTGACTTCTAAAAATAAAATTATCTAGTTTCTTGTACTTAATTACCTATATAGTGCTTTTCATCTGTAGCTCTCAAAAGTGATTTACAAAGGAGGTCAGTATCATTATCCTCATTTTAAAGAAAGAGAAACTGAGGCACAAAGGTGAAGTGATTTGTCCAAGGTCGCTCAGTAGGCCAGTGGCAGAACCAGGGAGAGGACCCAGTCTCCTGAGTCCCAGTCCAGTGCATTATCCAGTAGGTCATACTCCATTTGAACATTTTCAGCTTTTTATGATTTATTTTATATTTTAGTAATTTACACTTTATTTACATTTTTAATAAACAGGAAGCATGGCAGTCTTATGGTTAAGGCACATATATAGGAGCCAAGAGATCTGGATCTGAAGCCAGCTCTACCTAGACATCCTTAAGCAAGTCACTTTGCCTTTCTTTGCCTCATTTTAATCATATGCAAAGTAAAGACAACACTTCCATACCTCCCAGAGATGTGAGCAGGAATGGTCTTTTTGTTCTGTGTTTGTACAGCACCTAGCACAGTGGTGGGCAACCTGCAGCCTGTGGGCCGTGGCCACACGTTGCCCACCACTGACCTAACACAATGGGGGCGTGGTCTGTGACCAGTTACAGAGGTGCTAACACGGTAAAAATAAATAAATAATGGGACGTGTAACATTCCATTCATTAATGTTTGAAATCCACTTTGAGGTCCTCAGTGTTATACAAATATAAACTGGTAATTAATTGTATTTATCTTTTCTGTGATTGTATTTTAATTGTTCATGCCATATCCCTTGTATTTAGTATTGATATTACATAGCAATGTTTTTAATAACCATTTATGGAACTAAAGGCACAGAGGTGTATTTGGGTTATTAAAACTAAAAGTGGATAATTAAAAACCCAATTTTGTATCTTTGTAATGTCTGTCATTTATATTTTCTCATTAGAAGGTGCCCTACCAATTGCAAAGAAATGTTGAGAGTTGATGATTAGGTGCAGGGCTGATTAGTTATGCGTAGCTGCAACTATCTGGCCTAGAAGACTGACACCTGGAGAGTCATGGTCTTATTTAAATATTAGCCAGATGTTCATTGTAGACATTGTAACACACAGTTAATAAAACTCTTAAGATAGCTCAAAGAAAATAAATCTGACAGAACTGCTGTGTCAAGGCCATAGGTGCTGACTTTTTCTTTTCCCCAGGAGTGCTCCACCCCGAGGCCCTGTCCCGTCCTCTTCCCTGAGGCCCCACCCTCGCTTCACCACCTCCCCAAGGCCCCGCCCTTGCTTTGCCTCTTCCTGCCCCCCACTCCGAGGCCCCCGCCCACCCGCTGCTCACTGTTTTCCACCCTCTCCAAAGCCCCTCCCCAAGCCACCAAACAGCTGTTTGGCAGTGTTCCCAATCAGCTGTTTGGGGGTGTTCCCAATCAGCCGTGGCTGGGGGGGTGCTGCGCACCCACTATTTTTTTTCCATAGGTGCTCCAGCCCAGGAGCATCCATGGAGTCGGTGCCTATGGTCAAGGCCTCAGGGAAATGGTGATGTGTCTGATCCAAAGCCTACTGAAGACCATGGAAAGACAGCCTTTCACTTCAATTGGCTTGGAGTCGGGTTCAACATGCATACAGGCCATAGAACTTACCTTAATTACACTTCAACTTCCATTGTCTTCAAGGGGAGTTCCATATACACAATGCATGTAGGTTTAGTCCATAATAAAATGGGATTTTGGTAAAATGATCTAGTGAGCCTTGGGAACAAAGCCAGGAACTCTTGAATTCTAATCCAAGATCAGTGTCATGTGTGTGACCTTCACCAAGTCACCTATCCTTTTTGTGCTTCAATTTCTGCATTTGGGAGACCCCTGACACTGCAGCAAAACTTCACTATCTCCTCTATAAGCCACATGAACATCTTAAAAAAGAGGGACTGCCAGAATGGAATCCCCAGAAGACCAGAGAGAGAGTAGTAGTAGTATGCATCATTATTACCAGCTCTTTAAGGAACTCTTGCAGAGAAAACCACCACAGGATTCAACTGGAGAGCCATAAAACCACATGGCCAAGGGTATCAAAGATTTACAACAAATTTACCAAAATCACCTGCACACTTTAAATACGACTATGAATGTTGTCTATGCTCAATAAGCCAACAATACAATCAATATATGAAAAACATACTTGGATAGCTTTAAACAGCGATGAGATCAAGATGTGGCAGGAATTTTGCAAAACATAACATTTTAATCTTCATGTTAACTCAATCCCTTTTCCTCTGAATAAAGTTACAATTTAAAATTGTAATCAGAAAACTAAGAGGGAGGTCTTCAAAGACACAAAGGGCTGTTAAAATGACCAACTTCCCGTGACTTGTAAAAGCAGGGGTTCTCAACCTGGGGGTTGGGACCCCTCAGGGGGTCGTGAGGTTATTACATGGGGGGTCATGAGCTGTTGCCTCCAGCATTTATAATAGTGTGAAATATATAAAAAAAAGTGTTTTAATTGATTAGGGGGTCGCACTCAGAGGCTTGCTGTGTGAAAGGGGTCACCAGTACAAAAGTTTGAGAACCACTGTTTAAAAGGGAGTGCCTTAGAAACTCTCCCCCTATACACACTATTGGCTTCATTTTAACTCTACACTCATTTAATTTGTTTGTGATACGCCCGTCATTGGAGATTTTTAAGAACAGATTGGCCAAACACCTGTCAGTGTTGGTTTAAGTTTACTTGGTCCTGCTCAGCGCAGGGGGCTGGACTAGATGATCTCTCAAGATCCCTTCCAGCCCTACCTTACTATGATTCTATATTTTCTTCTTTTTATACATATATTTCGGTGTCATCTGCTTGGATCATAGGAATCTAAGGGTTTTCTGTACTAAGTTTGGTGTCCCGCCTCCAGCAGTAGCAATACCTGTGGCTACAGAGGAAGGTGAAAAATACCCATCATGCACCTAGCTAGTTGCATAATGCTGTAAACGGGAGACAGGTGAATTCCTTTCTGAATCCCATAGTAATCAGCTTATGCCCTCAAGCATGAAATTTGATTGCCCTTATCTGAACATGAATTACTAGACATTTTATTAATAGTCATAACATAACATATTATGGCCAAGCTATTTAATCATTTTTCCAAGATTTTGATTAGCTAAAATTTTGGAACAGTAAAAAATAGAACAATAAAAAATAAATTTCTGTGTGAATTATGGGTAAATGTGGTAGTATTTCTGGATCCCTCCCTAGTTTACATGACACAACGAGGTACTCTGCAGGCAGATGCAAAAAAAAGCATTGTAATTCTGCCCATGAAAAATTAGAGATGGGGCAAAATGAAACACGGAATCAGAATACACACACACAAAGTACATTTGGATCCAGATCACATCCAGCTTCCTAGCTTAGATCTATCTCTAGAAAAAACACACCGTTTTATTTAGGAAAAACTCTGAAGCTTAGGCCCAGATTGTGGTCAGCCCATGTATGGTTGTGGAAGGGGCTGCCATGGAGGGAACTCATATCATGTGCAGTGCACAGCTGCAACAGATGCATCTGCTGCCATGAGCACAAGGATTTCCTGGGGCTAGTGCCCTAGCAGGGTTGGGGAAAGGAGGTGGGTTCAAGGCTCCAATACCCTCTGTATCTGTCAGCAGGGTTGTGAGTTCAAGCCTTGAGAGAGCTATATAGGGATCTGGGGCAAAAATCTGTCTGGGGATTGGTCCTGCTTTGTGCAGGGGGGTTGGACTAGATGACCTCTTGAGATCCCTTCCAACCCTGATATTCATGAGACAAGGGTTCTAGTCCCAGCTCTGCTTATGATCTTGCACAAATAGATTCTTGTCTAGATTGTAAATTCTTAAAGGCAGGGATTTACACTCCCTAGATGTCTGTGCAGTTCCTAGCACAATGCAGCCCCAATCCCAGCTTGAACCCACTAGGTATCACCATAACATACATACATGAACAAAAAGAAGGGTAAAGAATTGGAACTACATTTTTGCCTACTTATTTTAGGTTTCATTAGTCTCTGCTGATAATCATCTGTAACAGAGTGGAAACATAAAATCTTAATCTGGTTAATCTGGGAAACTGTGGATGATTTCTTTTTACTTTCAAAATCATATATATAATTGAGATTAAAAAAAAAGCAAAAAAAAAACCCACTAGATTCCACCATCTTCAGGCAGATGAACACTGGAGGAGATACTGTTTGGGTCCAGATCAGGTTATGCTCCAGAATTTAAGTTTGGCTGGGGGTTCAGATCAGATGGTGCCAAAATCTTGGAAACTGTTCCCATGTGATTTTAGCCTGAAATGGCTAGAAAATGGCGAGATCAGATTCTCTCAAGAATAGCTGTTATCTTGGGCCAAAATTGCACACAAATAGTTCTTGGGAGAATTAAACTAGAATCAGAATTTAGGGTCCTTCTAGTATGGGTATTTGAGTCTCCACCCACTCCCCCTCGTATTTGTCTGAATTCAATGTTGCGGTTACAGTCTCTAACGGTTTTATGTTAAATTAACTTGATTTTATTTATAGAGCAATGGCTTCTGACACATGTGGATGAACATAAATAATTTCTAATCCCTCAAGAGTGGTGCAAGCCTGAGCTTCTTCTCTGCATACTTCAGATCACTCATCACTACCTTCCCATCATGCCTCATCCTAGCCTTGGTCTCTATGAAATACATAGCAAAAGCCTTAATCTTGGGCATTACACTCAGATAAGGAAGCTACTCATTCCAGTGGTTTTGTAATCTCTTACAGCTAAGATTATACCAGCAACTGAGTAAACATGTGAACCATCTCTGATAGAATTCCTTTCTCCAATCAGGTTTATTTTCAGCAACCTCAAATTGTTCATGCCAAAAAAGTGGATCTAGTTTAATAATGATATAAATCAAAACACGTTTATAAAAGTTTATATTGTGTCTGGGCCCAATCCTGCAAACCCTGACCAATATAAGCAGGGATGGGCCCTATTAAAGATTAATTGTGAGAGTCAGGGTTTGCAGGATTAAGCTGTGGGGACCTGATTGTCCATTGCTCTGCTTGTATCATCATTTACACCAATGCACTGTAGATGTATAATAGTATTTTACATTCACTGTGCCCTTTCTCATTCTGTTTTTGTAGCATTTTACACCCACTTTGCATTCATTTCACTCTGGTGTAAATGTCTTTACAGCTGCAGGGCAACAGAGAATCAAGACCTTGTTAAGTATCAGAGGGGTAGCCCTGTGTTCTGTAAAAGCAGCAAAGAATCCTGTGGCACCTTATAGACTAACAGACGTTTTGCAGCATGAGCTTCGAACAATCACTTTAAGATCTTTAGCTGATTACATATTTAATTGTAGAGGTCTTTTTCAAAATCAGCAAGTGTCCAAATGAGCTTAATCCTTAGGCACATTGGCCCAAATGCACCCCTGGTGAACTTGCTAGAATTACACCTAAGATGAAGTTGATCCATTTTGCTTTATTTAGTTCTCCTCCTCTTTTTGCAAACAGAATGATGAATGACTGTGCTGAAGTGGAATTTCTGATGACTGTAGTTTTCAGTATCAATGGGACCCTACGATGTAAATTCAGAGGTAATATGGAACGTGCTTTGTCACTTGCCCAAATAATGTAATGTACTAAAAGTCGAAAGCGTTATCAAAGCACTATACAAATATTAGCTAAACCTCACCACAACCCCATTAAGTGTGGTTACTGGGGTATCATCCTCCTTTCACAGAGAGGGAAACTGAAGCAGAGAACTTAAGTAACCTGTCTAAGGTCTCATAGCAAATCAGCAGTAGAACCAGGGTTAGAACATACAAGTTCTAGTTCCCAGGCTTGAGTTCCAGCTTCAAGAGATGACTCTCTTTAGCTACAAATTAAAGACGGGCATTTCAGTCACTATTGTATCTTTGAACAATATCAAAATTAGCTATAGTAAAGCTCAAAAGGTTTAAAGATTTGGATGTTTATCCCAATTTCTTTGGAGGTTGGACTAGGACACGGCATCAACAAAAGCCCAAGTGCTTTTCGATTGTATTCAAAAAGCATCGTTGTCATGGAGCAGAGAGGTAATATACAGCTCTGGTGTGATCATACCTGGAATACTGCATTCAGTTCCAGGCAACTCATTTCCTGAGTGATATAACAACCTGTGATCTTCCTCCAGAAGAGCAATAAAAGTTATCAGGAAATAAGAGAAACTGACTTGCACAGAAAGATTAAAAGAGCTAAATATGCATATATTGACTAAATACCAAGGAATGGATGTGACAACTGTCTACAAGTATTTGAAAGCATTAGCAAGGAGGGCAAGGAATTATTTTGAATGAAAAAAAGTTTTATAGCTATGAATAATATGACCGAATTAAGAATGGAAAATTTCAGGAAAATATTTCTAATAGTGACATCTATTAGGCTCTGAAAGAGATCTGGTTGGAAAACGTCTTTGATGAAAAGATAAGATTTTCCATGGAACTGTCAGCCAAAAACGGAACACTTTCAAGATGACATATTTTTTGATTGAAATGAAGTGTTTTAAAAATAGAATGCCCAAAATGAACGTTTTCATTTCAATTTGTGAAACCAAATTGGAAGTGTTGTTTCAGCTCAGCTCAACATAAAACTGACTACCTGGGCTACCACGGTGCTTCATGCCCCATTCTTCTCTGTGAGCTAGGCTCCTTGGCTGGGTTACCTCTTCCATGATGTAAAATAGTCTCCCCTCTTGCTGAGCCATCTCAGTGCATCATGAGATTCCTGTGGTCATGCTAGATGGTACGTGTAGTCTGGCCAGGGAATCCAGCCCACAGAAGGGAATGGGGGTATGAAGAGCCCAGATCACAGCTCCCATGAGATACGGTGAATTTCGGAATTGAAGTTTTTGGTGTTTTGTTTTTTGTTCAAAAAGCCAAGAATGTCAAGAAAAATGTTGTTTAGTTGAACATTCAATTTTCTGTCAAAAACCAGTTTTGACAGTAAAATTT
Organism: Mauremys reevesii; assembly: GCF_016161935.1. Classification (NCBI taxonomy): domain Eukaryota; kingdom Metazoa; phylum Chordata; order Testudines; family Geoemydidae; genus Mauremys; species Mauremys reevesii. The sequence goes on from NC_052623.1 coordinate 248,153,836, forward strand.
GACCAGTCCTACTGTGGAGTAGTTGACCAAGAAACATGGAAACACCATCGTCCATGTGTTAAAAAGAACACAACAACTAGTAGATGTTCAATAGGGAACACCTCATTGTCAGGGAGCCCGAACAGACGTGCTGAATAAGTCCTTTCCCTCTCTAATAGCTATGATTCTGAGGCCCTCTTGTGACATTAGGCTCTTTTCTTGGATTCCCAATATTTTCTAGTTTGGGATAGCCTGCCAATATTACAAGAATAGAGGAACAGCATCGCTCATGATACTTTAGTCCTTCTCTTCAGTTCCTGACTGAAACCAGGAAGTAGTACCTAGAGGTGTGTGGATCTTGTTGAAGGTTCTAGCCTTGCTGAAAGGTCCATCGGGAGTGTTATTTTATCTGAACTTCATTGATCCTCATTAGTGGGAGCTGATCTGTCTAGTGATTAGAGCAGGTAACTGGTTTAGAGCAGCTGTGGCACTAACTTACAGGGTGACCTTGGTCAAGTCACGTCATCTCTCTGTGCCTCCATTTCTCACCTGGGAAACAGCATAATATTTACCTACCACGTTTTTTTTTGGAGTGTTCAATTAATATTTATAAACACTTTGAGATCCTTGGATAAAAAGTGCTACATGTAATAATACTTTGTGTTTAATTATAGAAAACTCTTGTTCCTTTTCCCTAGGCTCTCTTTTTAATTATAAAATTGTAATAGTAAATTTAGTTACATTTGTCCCATTTTATTAAACCTGCTAAATGTTATTATGTAAAACAGTGGCTGTCTGGTACATAAAATGTGTGCACAAACAAGAAGTACATCAAAAGCCTTATTGCTTGTTGGCTGATTTCCATATAACCTAATATGGTTAAGAAAATGTTTGACTGGAAACCAGTGCCGAGTGCCAAACTTAACAACTTTGCAGTGTGCCACAGAACTCTCTGCTTAGGCTCAGAGCAATTGCAATTCAGCGCAGTTACTATCCATTCACATTAACTAAACAAAAACCAGATATCTTTGCTCTTTCTCCACTGCCAGTGAAGATTAACAAACACTAGCTGCCGTACAAGGCTTTCAGCGATAGAGGCTACTTAGTGTGCTTCCCTTCTTGGGCTATATAAAGTAAGGAAGTCCAGGGCATACCCAAAATTATTACAGAACCTTTAAAGCACTCTGGGTGAGGTAAACATCTGGAGAAAGAGGTATTTTACAAGGGGCCCAATGCAGGTATATACGTTCTAAACTTCTTACCAATTTCCACATAGCACGGCTTGCAGGATCAGGACCTGGTGTGAGATGGGTATCTTTTCTTACAGCCCTCCTTGTCACACCAACTCAGTAGCACCTGGACTTCAATGTATGCTTTAATCCTGCTTACCTTCTTCAATATATCTGGAACGATTGCAAAAAACACTTTTGTCCCCTCGTCTGTACTCTTAATTTTTCTCTCCGTTTTAAAGAATGATTGGTGGCATATGTTTTAGGATGTTACATTTTAAAGGAGTTTTGGTAGAAAGCTGGGAGATGGATAATAAACGATATCAAGGGCAGTATTTAAGCCACACCAATTTATTAGGATCAGTTCTAATCTCAGTTACACACTAGTGAAACGCCACTGAAATCACTGCAGCTTCTGATAACGGGGACTTGGCTGCAACGGCAAAGTTGATAATTGAATGCATGGCAGGGAAGAAAGTCATCTTAGGGTATTAAAAGAACAATGCCACCTTGACTGTGCAGAGGGGTTAGTCTGCCTCTCCCAGATCATTTCCTATGAGATCATATTCACACTCGGGAACAGAAGGGCCAGATTTCAGGAAGTTTGGAAGCCTTTCAGGGATTACGTTAACAAGGTGCATGCTGTTCTTTAGAAGCTATTGTACGTCAGTTCCATTATTCTCCCATGCCCTTATTTCAAATGATCTTAGCCTGCATGATATTATCAAATCCCTTTTGTATTTAATCTCCTGACATATTTGTCTTTATTTTTTAAGTTATTCAGGGTGGTTAGGGCATTTATTTATTTAACATTTATGGGTGATGGCTATTTCTCAGCAAATATTTTAAGCTATTCATTGAATAATTTATTTGGAAAAAAAGTGACATTTGTCAAATTATTCAACCAGCTCTAGCAATGGCTCTAGTTCCTCAAATGAGTAGATGTTTGGAATTTAAGCTGTCAGGACAATGGAACTCCATTAGTTTCTTTTTTAAACTGCAAAGTATTCTATATAATTTGCCTATCATCTTGCGAAAAAGATAAAAAATATAACTAGCAGAGGGAAAAAGTATGTTGCAAATGCAGCATTCTAGAATGATATTGGTACCATTTAAAAGCTATTTTGAACTTTTCTGAATACATCATCAAATGTTTGTTTCTCCAGTCGGTCCAATTGCTGGATTCCTGACCTTTCTTTCCCATTGCAGCTTGATACAGCCAATTAGCAGCCATACCAGCCACACTATTCATATAAGGCTTAGAGCCGCATTTTTATTTAGTTATTTTTAATTGCACATTCTGGCTTTATCCTGCAAATTCATGTGCATGGATTGACACATGCACTGGAGCCTGGATGGACCCCTCTGTAGAACCCCACTGACTGCAAAGGCTCTGCACAGACACCGAGGTTCAGGCCCACCTGCAGTAGCGGCAGTGGCGGCAGCCGGGAGCCCCAGGCCCTTTAAATGGTGCAGGCAGGCCACAGGGCTCCTAGGCATAAGCGCCAAGTGGGTGCTGAGCACCCACTGACGGCCCGTTCCTCCCCCAGTGCCTCTCACCTGCCACAATCAGCTGTTTGGTGGCATGCTGGAGGTGCTGGGGGGAGGGGGAGAAGCAGGGGGTGGGAAGAAGCAGGACGAGGGCGGGCTTGGGCGACACATGACCCAGATGCCAGGAGTGGAAGGGGCGGGACCAGCCGCTGAGACGCTGCTCTGCAGCCCTGCCTGGCAGCTGCCTGAGAGAGCCTGGCTGGGGAGGCGACTTCCACTCCCTGCCCAGGCTCAGGGTCCCTGGCAGCCAAGCTGGGCAGGGAGCGGAAGCTGCCTCCTCCCCTGCCAGGCTCGCACAGGCAGCTGCCAGGCAGGGCTGCAGAGCAGTGACTGGGAGGGGTCAGTGTTAAAAATGGCTCCCTCCTGCTTCCTGCTTGGGCTCCTGCCCACCAGGGAGAGCGGCAGAACGTGCCATAACACAGGGCAGGGAGAGCACAGTAGCCCTGGACTGTGCACATGGGGACACACACACAAACACACACACACGACCTGCCCTTTAAATCATGCCCCTCCTCCCCCATGGGAAGGCACCAGTTGTATAAGGGGCGTCCTCAAGGGAGGGGTGGGAAGAGGCTGGACCGGGGTGGGGCATTGGGGGAAGGGGTCTAGGATGTAGCAGGGGGTCAAGCACTCCCCCAGGAAATCTGGAAGTCGGTGCCTACGCTCCTAGGCACTCGCGGGGTGGTACCGCCGGCGGCAAAGGCAGCCGGGCAGGCATGTGGAAGCCCTGGCCGTGCCAGAAGAGCGCACCCAGCAGCACAGCCAGCAGCTTGCTGGGCACCAGCGGGGGCCCACTGACTGTTCTGCCCTGGAGCCCGGAATGGCTGTCGGTGGGCCTGCAGAGGTTGGTCTGCCTTGGACCACTGAAGATGAGGCTTTGTGGAGATGCTGCACTTGCAGGGTCAGGACCTTAGGGATGAACCATTCTTGGAGAGTGAAATTCAGCCTTGTGCAGAGAGCCAGCACAAGATTTATGCACCACTTATTTTCCACATAGGCCTATTTTGAGGGCTTAAGTGACATATAAGCTACGTGCTGGCTCTGTGGAAGAGTTGAATTTCATTCTGAATGAGTGATGCTAACTGCTCTGTTCTCTAAACTATTCAGCACTCAGCTATTCGCTATCATTAACATTACCAAATTCTTCCTTTAGCTGATAATACATAGCTCTGATCAAGCATTTTTCAACAATAGACCTGAAAGTAAGGAAAGTATATTTTTCTCCTCATTGGAGAAACTGAGGCACAGAGGTGATGTGAGTTGCCCAAGATCACCCAGCAGAGCAGTGGCAGAGCCAGGAAGAGAACCCAGGTCCCAGTCTAGTTCTCTATTACCAAGTCATGCTGCCTCCCTGCAATGCAGGGGAACTTAATGAGGCTGCATAGGTGTAATGAGGGTATAATCTGGACCACTGTAACTAGAGACTGGGATGCAATTTATTTAAATGTAAGATTCCTCTAGCCTCAAACCACTGTTTGTTTTTAGAAAGACACATTTTTGCACTGGGAGTCGGTCAGAACTAGAAGATCTGGAAATCTCACAAGAAAGCTATTCTCCCGAGAGTTATTATTCATTATTGTTAATTAATGCATTCATTATTATTATTATTTTCATTTAGTAACAACATTGTGCTTGGTGCCAGACAAGATCCAAAATTAAAGAGAGTCTTTTCTTCAGCCCAGTTTGGAAGATAATTCTGACACGGTCTCTGATAGGAATCCACATCTTTTGAGGTTTGCTCAATTATAATAGAATAAATGTTTCAGGATTAGTGTCTCCTGCTCGGACAGTAAAACCTTTGGCCTTAACATTTGTTTGTTAAATACTTTGGAGATGCTTTGGCACTTCTCTGGCAACAGAAGACCATTATGCTTGACAATGCTTCCTTCTGCTAACATTCTCTCAAAATATACAGCCCAAAGGAGGAACACTTAGACCTCATGCACCACAAATATAGACAAGTATGTCTGAAGGCATCTGAAGGCTTGGCATTTTCCTAAAGTATTATCCTTACCGAAATAGCTCTCTGGCAGTCCAGGGTGCAACTTCAGAATATTCAACAACCCTCAAAAATGGTTCTGCTCTTACCTGTGGTGGGGGTGATCTTGTGCCCAGTAATTGCACCTTTTGCTGTATTATCCTAAAGAGACACTCACACTACAGAGACAGAAATCTGTGCCTTATACTTATCAACATTCAGTTGAATGTAAGATGTGTTAAAGAAGCCGACCTGGCCAAACAAACTAGCCCTTTTAGCTTTATACTATTCCTGTCTTTTCACTATAACCTTCCATTCCTTCCTTCACCAAACTCAGACCCCATCTTCTGATGACACCTGCATGATACAAGCACTGGCCCGCGTTCAGTATAGCCCAGAAAGCCCCATGTGCTGTGGGGACAGGAGCAGCTGTCATAGGACTGGCCATAGGAACCCTAAATGCTCAGGGAATTGCCCCCTGCTGCCTTAAGCAGCAGCACAAAAGACACTTATGAGGGCCAATGATATAACTCTTGAAGTTTTAGGGTGCTCTGGTCACAGCAAAAGAAACAAACATTGGTTTTACTGACTAGAAAACAAGCCTGGCTCATAACACAGCCATGTCAGAACTGGGTGTGAACTTTTGCCTGTTGTCCGAGCCTGATTGGGCTTTCAGTCCTCAGCTCTGCCATGTACACTTGTGTGAGATTGAAGAAGGGCTGTGCAAAGGAACATTTCAAATGGTTCCAGTGGAACTAGGGCCAGGCCTATTAGTGCCTGTAAAGAGCCACAAATTCAGGGGTGCTGGAACAATTTATAGAGTGAGGGTTCTAAGAGCTGATGAACCACACTGTAAGCCCTTTAATGGAAACCACTTTGAGCCAGGGGGGTGCAGCAGCCCCCGCTCCCCCAGCACACCTAGTTCCAGCACTTATGCCCATGTAATTTATTTAACTCTTTTCGCTCTTTTCTTCTTTTGCAGGTCCTAGCTTTCTCTGTAACCGGTCTCTTTACTTGACGTTGATTGACCTTATCAGCATTGCTTTATCTGTGGTGAGGGGAAAAGTGGGACCTGGATTTGAGTCTTCGTACCAAGTCCACACCACCCTTGGCACAGTCTTGCTTCCATGGAAACAAGCACGAACTCTGGTCATATTGTCATACAGGATCAGATCAGTGGTTCATCTAGTCCAGTAGCTTATCACTGACAGTAGTAAATACCAGCTGCTACAGAAGATGATGCAGAAAGAAAGAGAAGGAAAGAACACCTGCAAGTAGGCAGTAGTTGGATAACAAATCCCCACAGGAAGTTTCTTCCTAACCACCAAGAGTCAGAGACTGGCTTATGCCCTTAAGCCTGAAGCTTTAAACCCCCTTTTAACCTTTACTATTGTAACTCTGGATAGTCTTGTTATTTATATAATGCCCCATCATTTTTTTAATCAATGTGGTAATACAAATGTTATGCCTGATGCTGTGATCTCTCAAGTGGGTACTTGTAATGATGGGGTTCCCTCACATCAAGTAGTTTGTGCATATCCCCCACACACAGTTTTTTGTTTGTGTTTTTTGCTCAGAGAGTTGTTTCAAGTGCTGACACAGCAACCTCCTGGAAGTCAGTACTGATGAGGCAAACTCTTTCCCACCTGGCAGCCAGAGTTGCTTTGGAAGGGATTCATTCCACCTCCCACTCTGCCAAATTGGGACTTACTTAAAGGCCTAGAAAACTTAGAATCACTGGCTTTGCTTCATGCCCAACAATATCATTACTGTAATGCTGTATAACAGTCACCATAATCATAGCCTTTCATAGAGGAGACAACTGTGACAGTTGAACTGAAATAATTACCTCAGTGTGTGTGTACGCACGTGCATATATATGTTCCTGCAAGAGGACATACAAATTTAGGGACAAGGAATAATAAGAATTAGATCCTCATACATGTAGGGACAGAATGAGAGATCCTCCCTCCCATTATGGCAATATACAGAGGCCAAAAAAGTCAGTTGGCCAAATGTGGAGAGAATTCCCTCAGCATAGATATTGCCTGATACAGCCATAGGCTGCCTGCACTGGCCCCCTTACAATTCCTGGGACAGGGACCATGCTGGAGGTAAGAGAGGAGATGTGTCAGAGGTGAGAGATTCTGGCCGCATTGTTTTTGTGAAAAACATGAGTTGGAAGTTCTAGTGAATGAAATACAATGAATATATTTCTCATCATGAATGGAAAATGAGGTGCATGCCCTGACTTGTTTAATGATACAGTAATCACATGGGTGAATAATCTAATTGTGTTGTGTTGCATTAAACTAGGGGGGGTTCTTAACTGGGTTTGATTTTAGAGGTCCCTCTCTGTACCCTATGGTACATCAGGAAGGAAAGAGGCATTGAAGAGGATCTGATGAGGTGACCTGACATCTGATAGATAATGCTGAGTGCTTTTTTATGAGTGATATAAAGTGCTTGCTGGAGATCAGAAAGCTTCCTTTTGGCTGTCTCATCTTTCTCTTCTCCTCTCTTCACATTTCTCACCCTGAACTTTGATCAAAAGTAGGCTCAACCCGAAACCAGATGGTGGTAACCATCAGAGTTGATAGATAGAAAACACTCACTAGCAGAAAACAAATACAAGTTTTAATAATATACTCCATCCTCACTATAGACCTAAACCCAGGAGATGCAGAGAATCTTGAATTCCAAGGCACCTAACTGGTAACCAAATATTTTAAGCATAGCTAAAAGATGTTAAGAAGATAGAAATCTTCATGGGTGGGACTTAACATAGCATTCCTATTGCAATAGCTTTATGGTGGGGAGTGTTTCAAACACAGAAAACCAGATCAAAAACCCTGCTGTAGCTACTTTGCACTGCTCTGGCAGCATAAAGCAACTGCAAAAATCAGTTTACCCAGCTATTTAATGATTCCTCACTGAAGGGGGAAATTCCTAAGTGGCAAAAGGCAGACACAGCAGATTGTATGCCACCCATCCTGGCTCCCAGCTCTTGCACCATGGCTAAGTGAAAGGAGGGATAGCCAGGGAGCTGTTCTGTCCATCTGAAGCCTGGCAGCCATAACGACTAGAGCCGACTTTTTGATTCATGGGCCATACCAAATGTTATTTTGAGAGAGAGGTTTAGTTTTGGGCCTACCAATGTTTCATTTGAGCTTTATAAAATGTTGTAAATGGCTTTTAAATTAAAAAAAATAAATAAAAGTTAAGTAAATTTCAAAACAAAACCACTTCAAATCAAAAAATTGTCAAAACGAAAAGGGTTTTTCAACCAATACAATTCAGCAAATTCAACACAGATTCAGGAAATGTTTCAGTTGACCAAAATGTACGTTTTTTGACAAAAAAAAGTTTGGCAAAATATTTTCTCCAATTCTAATAATGACCAGTACTAAATGGCACAATTTAGAACAGTCCTTAGTATGTTTTAAGCTGTAGCTGCGGAAGACCTCAGAACCCATCAGCTGTAGGATCAGAAACGTTTAAAAAGATCAGGGCCCACAATCTGATGATCAAATTGGAATGATCAATGCGAAATTGCAAATCCAATTATGCCTCCATGATTCATGTCACAAAATCATTGGAGGGTATTCTTTATTTGTTTTGGCTGTGACCCAGCATGGTCTCTTGACTGATGGCTGCTTTCCCAGTTGCTGGTGAGAAGCAAAAATGAGTGTGAAATGTTAGACTTATTCTGCATAATTGCTAGAGATCATTTGCATGGATTTTGGTGGGACGAGGGGAGTGTTCTTGTAAACTGCTATTTAATTAGATAAACATGCAACTTATTTTTCCTCGTCTCCTACATATGATCAGTGGTTATATTTTAAAACGTCTATGCAATTATCTGGTTTGAGTAGGAGACTTAACAAAACTCTCCAGACTTCAGAAAGGAATGCTTAGAAGGATGGGGAGAGAGAGAGAGAGTGTGAGTGAGTGAGTGAGTGAGTGAGTGAGTGAGTGGTGCCTGGTTCATTCAAGGCCAGAGTATCCCCAGCCACACTACTGAACGCATGCAGAGAAGCTTCCCTGTACTGTTAGTATACCTCCCCATACTGTGACTAGGCACAATTCAAACCCGGCACTCCACAAAGCACAGGAACTACTCTTCATAATTCCACAAGGCAGCCCAAAGGAAGTGATGGGGTTGTGGCCAACAGAGGAGGCTGTTCATGCAAGAGTTTGCATGCTACACCCTCTTAAGAGTGCTGGGGAGCTCCAGGTTGCAGTGTACCTCTCTGAAACACATGGTCTGCAGGAACTTCAGATAAAGGAGTGCAGATTCGCACTGTACATTACTAAGGTCTGACTCTCAGGTTCAGTTTAGTCCATTCTCTGCATCGATATGTCTCCCATTAAAATTGATGGGAGTTAGTGTTCCTATCTGATAGTAGAACTGAACCCATTATGCATGAATAAAATGCAAAAGCACAAACATTAGTGCAGTGTTCAGGTTCAAATATCAAGCATTCCAAAAACCAGACAATTCTAATTGCTCACTCTGTCCCACAAGAGTAACTCAGCCACAATGCACAGCCTATATATTTTAATGGTATATGTGAATAAGAAACGGTAACACATAAAGGTTGACATGTGACAAAGAAAATCTGAATGCAAAACAAACCAAAGGCGCAGTATGGCTGAGTTAAGCAGCCTTAACATTTGGAATTTCCGAACTTCTGAGATCTTGCTATTTCATCTGTAAAGCAGCTTCAAAGCTAGATTCTTGTCAGGCTTGAGCCCAAGAATGTTTAACTTGCATGGCTGGCACTCAGCCTAACTTCTCAATTATCTGGACAGTGTTACACAGCTAATATGGTCAAAAGGATGAATTATTTTCCAGTAAATTAGGCACAGACATGCTTTCTTACAATATCCAGGCATTTATAATTTTTCACTTACTCTTTTTTTTTCTCGAATAAACTAATTTACCCTTGCTAATGCAAGGTAAGTCTTTGTCGCCATTCTTTTGTTTGTTTCCCTGTGTCGATGTTACAGTATCATATGCTATTGTTAGAGGTCCAAATTCAGCAAGGTATTTAAGCAAGTCCTTAACCAGCCCAATGGGACAACGCACATACTTTAAGTTAGGCACATGTTTAAGTACTTTGCTGATTCAAGGCCCAAGTGAATATACAAACTATTGGTAGAGTGCTTGGTTTTATCTTACATGCTTGTTTTATTCTGAAGCCTAGAAGAGTAGGTAGGAAAATATATGCATGTCAGATACTATAAGGATTCCTCAATAAGACTCCTTTTCCATAAAAATCAATGGATGTATTTATGCTACAGATTCTCCATTCTAGAAGGTAACAATGTATCTGCTACCTAGACATGTAAAAGATGCAGATTGTACCCTTACTATTCAATGAAAAGTTCCCTCTTAAAGCACAATATATTGAGACAGCCTTCTATGACCCTTTAGAAGTGAGAGAAAGAGATTGATTAGACAAGATCTGGACCAAAGGATCATTCAAGCCACTTATCACAATAGAGTGCTTTAACTTTTATGTTGTTTGATATGATGCAGCCTACAAAATAATTAAATAGAGGCCCAAGAGTGAAATAGCTGAACTAATCTGACTTACTTGGCTACTTCAGGTGCTCTCCAAATAGCCAGAGTTCATCTCTCTAGCGAAGGTATTCCTATAACATCTCTCGCCAGAGCATTAAAGTACCTAGTAAGCTATTCTGGACCAGTATCCACCAGACAAGGGAGTATGTATGGATGGATTCAAACAATAGTAAATAGAGTCATTTATTGAGCTATAACCCTTCCCATTCTCTAAAATTTGCCAGTATATAATTTTACAGCTAGACTGTTACTACTTCTGAACTCAGAACCAAATCATTTTCTTTTTTTATGTGCAAACTAATCTCAATCTTGTTTTTCCATTGCTCCAGTCCAAGCCGAAATTCTGTTCCCCATAGGAAGTGGAAAGTGATCATTTTCAGAAAATAATCAAGCCATTAAGGCTTAGATCACAATGCATTAGTCTAACATTTTTGAGAAATTCCTTTCCTTTAATTTAACTTGACCGCTATGATATGCAAGCTGGGTTCTGTGGGTTATTTTGGCAAGCGATAGCCTGCTTTGTGTAAACATGGTACAGCACCATGGTTCTTTGGCTGTGTAGCTTGGCACGCAAGTATAGTGTATCTCTCCTACTACTTCAGAAAGAAATACATGGCATGCTAAAAAATTAGGTCCAGTATAGATGGTCTGAGCTCGTTCGGAAAATCTGGAGTGCCTATGAGTCTATCCAACACTACTTAGGCTGCACACCACTCTCTCACTAATGGGTTAGAGTCTTATAACTTATCTGTGTGAACACAAGGTCTGAGTCACTGCTTCTTTATTCCAGTTTTATGTAAGAGTAACTCACATGATTTCAGAAGAGTTCCCAACCAGTTGTAACATTGGAGTAATGCTGTGGTGAATCAGGCCCATGCTCTGGAGAAGGTGAGCCATAGGGTTCATTAACTTCTATTTCATCAGGATAAGGCTGTAAGAAGTGGCCTCTTCTTGCCTCCATAGCTATTCTCATTATGGGGTTTTCAGTCTACTGGACAATACAGACAATCAGGGCAATACTTCACCTATATTATATAGTAAATGCATTTAGATTTAAGCCTACATTATGATAAGCCCTCTGTGAGTATGCAAAGGGGAGGTCGCCAGATTCCTTCTGCTTGGGGGCTAAAATCTGTTCTTTACTCCCTGCACATAACTGTGGATTTCTAATGCTGACAGTAGTTCTAAATGTCCCAAAAGAGAGAGTTTCATTGTCTCTTTCCATAACAGCCAGCAGAGAAGATCAACAGACATGTGCTGCTCTCTCTCTCTCTTGCGTAATTCCCCAATCTCCTGGAGGCATTCTGTCAGAGCCAGCCAGAATGTCTCTGGGAACTGTCATCGTGGTCCTTGCCCTATCCACTCTCCCAAACAATCCTTGATATAAAAACTAGATCAGAGCAGCTGAGCTTTAAAGAGATTGAAACATCTTGCAGTTTCCTCCCAACGAATGTCAAAAGCACCTTACAAGCATACTAAATACAGATATACTTCATAAGCATTACAGTGGAATCAGATCATTTCATCTACAGCTACTTCTGAAGCTAACATGTGTCACATTTCAACAGCCACAGTTTAAGGCAGGAATCAAACGCTGATGCTAGCTCATCTTCAATTGAAATTGCCACAGGAATTTAAGTAGGCAAGGTTTAACTATTAGATTTGCAATTTGGCCAATGCACAGAGGTTAACGCCATTACTGTTGTGAAAAGGATGTAATGACTAAGTGTTCAGGATCTCAGTTTTAAGGCTGTTAACACAGGTGGTTCCTCTAGCAGCAAAGCAACCCACTAACACCAAGCTACAGCACTGGCTCAGGGGAAAGGATACTGACTTAAGGTAAAGTGTGCCACCAACCCTATTTTCTGCAATTCCTGCTCTGAATGTTCCCTGGTGGTCACCTGTGCATGGACTGACTTGGCCCAGCCTTGTTTAGCTTATGAGATCTGATGGCATCACAACACAAGGTACTGGCTGCAGACATTTTAAATGGGGCGTATGGTGGAAGTATTGCTGCTTGTCAGGATAGTGAACATTTTAAAACAAAAATTCTCCCGTTTACGGTGATCCCAAGGGATACCATTGCAACTACTGCCAGTCACAACTAGCAGCAGTCCTTCAGCATCCCTAGCTGCAGAACTATATACAGACCCTTGTATGTGTAGAGTTTGTTCCATAGGATAGTCAGCCTTGGGCATAGATTCTCTAACTCCCCACACCTAAGCATCTGGCCTGTGGCCAAACTGAAGAACATTTACTGAGGAAAAAGGACAATGGGGGTGGACTTGTCCTCCTATATCCCATAAGTGCTTTTGAAAATCTCCCCCAATATATTATATATCATTTTCACATATTTATATTTATATATGAGTATATTATGATTTTGTCTTGTATATCTTTTGTCATGTTCACCAAGAAATAGCTTGTGATCACGTTGGCCCCTTCTTGACTCTGTTTCAAGGAGACATGAAACACTTTCCCTATATAACGAATTAAAGTAAGTAACAGTTAATACGATTGTTCCATAGCTTCCCTGATCTTTATGAAACTATACAGAGCTAATCACAATCTACTCCTGTCTGTACACCTTGCCATCTCTTCCCGGCCCACAATAAGAACCTGAATTTGAGAGTTTGGACTAAGCAGACATAAATTGGTGAAGTCTCAAATACAGCTGGTGTGACATTTCATTGCATAGTATTACACAATGGCATTGCAACACAAAGGTCATCAGCCCATAAAAACTCTGAAGACTGTTGATTGCAGTGTATGCACTGGAAGAAGTTTATCTAAGAGAGTGTGATCACCAGACTTTGGTTAGAACCCCAACTTTTCCACATCTGCCTATCTTGAAACCTTTATCCGTAATGGCATCAAGACCCTAACATGGGAACATTTGTAATTTAGGAAACAGCTGCTCCTTTGAGGCTCCTCTGAGCCTCATGCACGCACGCACACACCAAAGGGGGGCCGTATGTTATTTTACACGTTGTTTCTCTAAAGTCTGTGTTTTATGCCTCTCTTCACAGGGGACTGAAAGGCAGAGATTCTGTACATTTTTGTGGGACGACAGCATTGGGCAGCCAGCCAATATCAGCCGTAAATTTATAGCTCAGAGAAATGACAACTCTGGTGAAAAAAAAATCATTAAAAAAATCTGAAAGACTTTTCTTGATAAATCTGTCATGATGTTCACAGAGGTGGTACTTTATTTAGAACATCTTCTCTGGCGCATGTATTGCACTCATTCAATACTAAGCTGTAGACCCTACCATGTAACCAGCAGCCCCTGCATAAGTACCCCTGCTTTCGTGCATAATTATAAAGTCTAATGAGTCCAGGCTCCACATTTAAGCCTACCATTAGCATTCTATATTAGAGCTGAAAATGTAATTCTTTCTTAATTCTTTGTGTCTTCATTTTACCCTTCAGAGAAGACTGCAAGAATAGAACTATTCAGATGTTGAGAATAAAATTCAAGCCATGGGAAAACTCTCGTAGGTTCAGGTCTCATCACAATCTTGAAAAATCAGCCCAGGTTCATCAAAAAGCTCACTTTTTAAAGCAAACCTGAGTCTATTTAACAGATAGCTAGAGTGATTTATAGTTGTATGAGTGCTTGGTGGAGGAAGAAACATCAAGAGCTCAGTTTTGGTCATGTTGAGTTTAAAATGACAGATAGGCATCCATGCCTAGATTTAGAAAGACTGGTTGAGTGTGGGATTGGATTGAAAGAGATAGGTCATCAGTAGAGAGGAAGATTTGCAAGGGGCATAAAGATGTAGTCAAAGCCATGTTTGCAGACAATAAACACCTAGAAATAAAGTGTAAAGAGGGAAAAGAGGAAGGTGGTCAATGACAGAAACTTAGGGATTGCCACTGCAATGGGGAAAGGGGAAGAGAAGGATCTAATAAATGAGATGCCGAAGGAGTCATCAGAATGGGAAGAGGAGAATCATGTGGAGATGGAGCCAGGGAAGCCAATGAAGGACAAAATTTCAAGAACTGAGGAGTGGTGAACAATGTCAAAAGCTGCTGACAGGTCAAGAATGACGATGGAATAGAGGTCCTGGATTCAGCCAGAAGGAGGTCATTAGAGACTTTGATGAGAACAGTTTCTGTGGAGTGGCAAGAACAGAAGATGGATTAGGGGTGGGGACTCAAGAATGGAGTTGGAAGAGAGCCAAGTCAAGGCTGTAGTTCTAGACAAAATATTCAATTAGTTAGATGTGAAGGGAGATATAGAGTAGGAGCTGCATAAGCAGGTGTGGTCACCAATAGACTACAAAGGTAGCACACACTGGCTGAGACCAACCTGGTCCTTAGCTCCCTTTTGTATAGTCTGTTCTTGCTAAAAGTAGAAATTGCTTGCACTAGGCACCAAACCCATGATCCATTGGTTGGCCACAGTAGCCATATACACATATGCATGTAGAATATGTCTGCAGGCCCTTTGGCCTATGTTCCATTACACCCATACATAAGTAAGTGAAGGAGGAGCAATTCCTCTGTGACTATATAAGGAAGCATTTTGGAAGCTAACATCCATAGTGCATTTCTGCTGTTTTCCTCCTTTCTTGGCATACACATGTAGCCAGTATTTGTTCAGTACTAAACACCTCAAGACTCCCCAAAGGGCCACATTGTAATGCTTCCAGAAACCAACACACCTACTAGAACATAGAATATAATCAGAAAAACAAGTGTATTTTTCTTTGTTTGGCCTAGGAAGATTTACTCTTTTTCCAGGCTACCTCTAATTTTCACATAAGTGCCTCTTGGGGACTTGCCTAATACAATGTGTCAACTAGACACTTCCTCACAGGGGGCCAGATCATTCCTCTGCAGCTAAGTTAATAGAAACATTACATGTGGAATGCCAGGGAAGACAGAGTTCAGGGTAATTAAACCTAATAAAATATATACAAGAATGATGTTTCTTAATTTCTGATGCCATCATGATTGTAAATGGGCCAAATCCTGACATCTCTGTGTAGCTTTTACTCAGTTCTTAAACATGCTCTCAATGAAGACAGAGAGTTTTCCAGAACTAGGACCTCAAGATCTAACCCTATAAATGGATTTTATCTGAACTAGAAAGATCTTAGGCCACATTCTTTTTCTGAGTGACAAGATGAATGCTTGAGTCACTCACTTAAAATCAATGGGATCACACAGATATAAATCTGGAGTGTCTCTGAGGGTGGACCTTGGTCCCTTATGTTTGTTTCATTAACACATTACTTAAAGTGCACTAGATGCAAGCATCAGGGCATCTCTGAAAGCAGAGCACACCACTGGAAAAATTATGCCCGGGGTTTATATGGCACACCCATTTCCAAGCACTGGAGAGGAAAAATGTACACAAACTGTGTTCTCCCTTGATAAAAGAATGCTATCTGCTTATACAGTACTGAAGAGAGGAGAGAAAGTCCTATCTATGTAGCAAGACAGACAAGGAGGAGACTGAAAAAGTGACCATCAGGGAAGCCAACAACTGGGAGGGGGGGGGAGCCAAGGGACACTCCTGTAGCAAACAGCAGCAAATCAAACATTGTCCATACAAGAAACAGAGTGTGACTGGCGGTGGGGGTTGCATTAGACTGATCCAGTAAAGCACACAAGTAGTCTTATTGACTTCAATGGGATCACTCACACGCTTAAATTTACACAGACACTCAAGTGGTTTGCTGAACCAGGGCACTACTGGCTAAGAATCAAGGCCCTTTGTAATGAAAATACAAAACCATTGAACTGTCAAGAAAGAGCAGTAAAATTAAGGATCTGATCCTGTGAGGTGCTGAGCCCTCGCCTCCTAGGTAGCCAAGAATGCCCAGGATCTTGCAGGACTGAAATCTTACCAACTCCCACTGAAGTTACTGGAAAGGTTCTGATGGACTTTGAAGGGTGAATAATCAGGCCCTGTCTCAGACCACACTTCTGAGGCAGTGTGGGCCTGTTAATAGGGCACCAGACTGGGAGTTAGGAGGCCTGGTTTCTACCACCAGCTCTGCTACTGCCTTGCTATGTGACCTTGGGCATGATACTTCACTTCTCTGTTTCCATTCTGCCAGATATCGAGACGTCCGTCATTTTTTTTTTTTTATCTTTGTTGTCCCCCGATTCCCAATGGACCCTGGTGAGAAACAAGCAAAGGCGTTTGGACCAAGGAGCAAAACTGGGCCCCCGCCCGCCCCGCCCCCCCCCTCCCCCCCCCCCTCCCCCTCCCCTCCCTCCCCCCCATCCCCGCCCCCCCCCCCCCCCCCCCTCCCCCCCCCCTCCCCCCCCTTTCCCCTCCCCCCCCCTCCCAGGAACTCCCCAGGAGGGGGGAGAGGGTGGGGGTGGGATGGAGTGGGGAGGTGAGTCTGGCCTGGCCTCAGCAGCCTGGAGGGGGGGGGGTGGCGGAGCGAGGAGGGGGGCGGGCGGGGGGCCCCACCTGGGTGGGGGACTCCGGGGGGGGCCGGGCTGGGGCTGCACCGCTGGGGGAGGAAGTGGCCTGCGCCGGCTGCGGGTGGGCGTGGCGCGGGGCGGCGGCGCGGCCCGGCGGCCGGGCGCCCGGGCCGGGCCGCTGCGGCCTGGCCGCTGCGCTGCGCTGGCTGGCTGGCTGCCTGGCCTGGGCCCTGGGCGGCTGCCCGGCTGGCCGGGGCAGGCCAGGCCCAGTCCCGAGCCTGCAGGCCCCCAGGCCCGTGCCCCGGGCCTGGGGCTGCCCCCCCTGCCCCCTGCCGCGAGCCGGGCAGCAGGCCCAGCCAGCCAGCCAGCCCAGGGAGGCCAGCCAGGGCAGCGCGCTGGGCGGCGCCGCAGCAGGCCCGGCGGCAGGTGGCGCCAGAGCGCGGCGCCAGGCGCCAGGCAGGCGGCCCGGCAGCCCAGCCCGCAGCGCAGCCGCAGCCAGCGGCAGCTGCCTGGCTGCCTGCTGCTGGGGTCCTGCTGAGAGCAGCCCTGCCTGCTGCCGCAGGCCCCCCCTCCTCCCTCCCCAAGGCCGCGCCTGAGTCCTGCCCTGCTGCCGGGGCCCTGCCTCACACCACCCACCCCAGCCCCCGCCCCCCCTCTCCGTCCTCCAGGCCTCGCCAGGCGGAGGGAGGGAGGAGGAGGGGGGTTTTTTTTTTTTGCTCTGCCCCCGCCCCGCCCCCCCGCGTCCCGATATTTGACCTGGGTGATCTGGTCACCCTACTGCCAGATGCACAAGGGGGATAACAACACTTCTCCTCCTTTGCACAGCAACTTGAGATCTACAGATGAAAAAAGTTGGGTATTGTTACTAACTATGCTCACATCTATAGCCACATGGAAGTCAGTGGGAATACTCACAAGTTTACAGTAAAGCACATGCATAAGTGTTTGTAGGATCAAGACCTAATTTAGCAGTTTAGGGGAATTTTCCATCTTTAGCACTGAAATCACTATTCAGTTGTTAATTGGTTTTTTTTCCCCCTCTATAGGTCAACAAGGACTAATCATCTGGTGTATAGTATGTTTGCTTTAGACAGGGAATAAAGTCATCTTGGTGTCTTACTAGAGCTGGTGGTGAGATAGGTTGTGCAGATAGATAGCCCCAATAAAGAAATTAGAGATTTAAACTGAAAAAAAAAATATGTATGGGCCAGATCCTCAACTATCATAAATTGACATAGCTCCATTAAGTCTGTGGCACTACTCCAGTTTACACTAGCTAAGGATGTGGCTCATATATATACACACTACTAAGTAGGAAAAAATGGAGCTTTTTTGAAAAAATGAAACATTCTTTAGAAAACAGACAAAGTTGGAACATTGAAGCTAGTTTATTTTGAGACTTTTCAGTCAAAACATTTAGGAAAATATGAAATGAATCATTTGAAAAAGATGCAGTATTGTCCATGCCCTCTGAGTTTAAGACATGTTTAAGATTCCATATGTTTAGTATTACATCATTAATGATTCATAATGAAATTCCAGGCAGTAGCAAAAAAAGAAAAAAAGATTTGATGATAAAACTGCATAAGATATAGATACGGGGGCCCTTCTGAGCAGATTTGCTGATAGGAATGTTGAAAGTGGGTTAAAACAACAGAGTTGTCTGGCTTGGACTCATGTATGTGCTAAAATGTCATGTGGCTGAGCACAAGTTATGCTATTACTAGAGTCTTTAAAAAAGTTAATTTAATCCTCTGATTTTAATGGGCTTTTGGGGATTTTTCAAAGGATTTATCTTTCTACAGCTACATTTATGATACAATGGACAATCATGGCAATTGTTTTTCTGTATCCTCACCCACTTCCGTCTTCCTACCAACCAATGTTTTGATGGGTTTTGTACATTTTTTAAAAATGCCTGAATTCACAGATTATCTATGACACTGTTTGCAGCCTGGCCTAGTGGATGGGGCACCGGGGTGTGACTCAGAAGACCTGGATGCTGTTCTTGACTCTGCCACTGACCTGCAGGTGACCTTGGACAAGCCATTCCACCTCTCTGTGCCTCAATTTCCCCATCTGTAAAATAGGGATAATCATACTAATCTCTTTTGTAAAGCACTTTGAGACCTATAGATGAAAAGTGCTATATAAGAGCTAGGTATTAGTACTATTTGCAATTATATAGCACCTTTTCAACCAAAGATTATAAAATGATTTTACAAATGTTAGTTAAGCCTCAATACCACAGAGTGATGAGAATAATTACCCCTTTTTTACAGGTGGACAAACTGAAGGACAGAGGCTAAACCTGAGCTCAAAGTCATACAGTGAATTTGCAGCAGAGCTGGGACTAGAATACAGGAATCCTGATTCCCAATAACTTTTTCTAATCACTAGAACACATCATATCCCTTATAACAAAGGGGTTGCTATTTGGCTTTGGGACTGAGGGGACACTTGCTACTAAATTGTAAATAATTCCTCCACAATTCCTCCACAAAGAATTTTGAATGGGGAGATTTGTCCCTCGCTGATTTTAAGATGTTTTCATACCAAGTTTTAAAAAAGAAAGCATAATATTGCAAAAGTGCCTCAAAATGTCTTTGGAATAATATGTTTAGGGATCACTGACTATCCTTGGCCTTACACTCAGAAGGGGGCAGTGCTTTTGAAAACATGGCAAATCATGATTAATCCCATGTTGCTTGTTGAGGTCTAGCATAAGATGACATTAATAGGCTCTCAAAAGTCTCATCCTTTGAATACAATGATGCTGTTCATGATCATTCAATGATCATTGTTATAATGATGTAACAAGAGCATTAAGCAGCCGCAAACGGTCTCATGGCAGTTTATAATTACAGTTGGAGTCCTGACAACACTATCTAGATTTTCGCTGTATAAAAGGTACATCCACTCATAAAATGAGTATTCTTCCTCACGAGGGAAAAACATGACTAGAATTACAGTGCTTGTAAATTACTGGGCCAAAGCCTGCAGTTCTTACAACGAAAAACCCACATTGACTTTAATATCTGTTTTGAACTTAGCTCTTTGTAAGGATCAATGGATTTGGTCCATTGTCACACATTATAGTTACATAAAAGAGAAAATAATTTTACTGTAGACTTAGATTTCTAAGTCTGGTGGGGGTTTTCCTTTCTTTCTCCTCCCCTCTCCCATCATCATGTATCAGAAATCCCATCTTCAGCTACTGCTTGCCTTCGTTTTTAATTTGAGATAGAAATTGAACTATAAAAGAACAAGTACATTTCAATCATTCTGTTAAGCTTTTAATCAGTATATTGCCCTATTGTATGCTTGATCAAGTACATTTTGACCAAGATTTTCAAAAGCGACTACTAGTGATTTTGGGTGCCTCAATTTCTGAGTGCCTAATTTGTGACACCTTAAAGGGGACTGATTTCCAGAGAGCATGAAGCACCTGCCTTGAAGGCGAGTCAAGTTGGGCACCCAAGAATTAAGGCACCCCAAAATCACTAGTCACAATTGAAAATCTTGTCCTTTGTTTTAGCCCCTTTTACAACAAATGTGTCCTTTTCTTCCTTTAGAAGGACAGATGTGAAAGTGCACATAGAATATTGAGCCATGCAATGATCCTGAATATATTTTTACATACTATTATCTAGAATAATGTAAAATATTAATTCAGTGGGACTGTGTTTGACCTTAAAGTTAAGCATATGCATACATCTTTGCACAATCAGGGCCTTACTGTACTTTTCACTATTTATGCTATTTAATTTTTCCATTTCATTCATCTTGTACAGTGACATTAGACTGATCAGTTGCACTTTCTGACTGAAGTCCTGACCCCATTAAACACAATGGAACTGTTGCCACTTACTTCAGTGGGGGCCTGGATTTCACCCTCTATTTTTCATGCACTAATTATCACTGTTCCCAAACATCACTGTCTAACTTGGGTTTTGCAAACACTACAGGGGAAGTTTACTTTAAAAAGTTATTTTCATTGATTTTCTTTAAAATATAATCAAACATTTTTATTCAAATTAAAGTTTGTAAAGCTCTTTTTCCCTAACGAAACAAAATTATTTTAAGCTCTTTAACCTAAACTATTTTAGAGCTTGAGCCAAAGCCCACTGAAGTCAGTGGAAAGACTTCCATTGACTTCAATGAAATTTGGATCGAGCCCTTAGTCCTGCAGACACCTAAAAACAAATGTTGTCAATTATGCCCTCATATCTTTGTTTTTGTAATGCAGCCAGCATTGCCCGTTCTATAGAACAGAGTTCATGACCTTCCCCTCTCTATACAGTCTAAGATTTCAGCTTTATTAAACTAACTGCAGCCCGTTGGAGGGATTCTTTTCAGGGGACGTTATGAAAATAAAAGTAAAATATGTACTTTCACATCATAAAAAAATGCATTTTGTTCCACTTTAGAATACAAGATTAAAAATGAGAAGCGTGAACAATAAAAATGAAAAACTTATAAGCCTCTAGCCAATAAAGAGTTATGCTCCATTGAGGTGTGTTTTTGGTAGACTTTACTCGTAAAAACTGAAAATATATCAGAAGTAAGCCAAATTAACTTTTTTTGATATGCATTAACTTCTAACTACCCTACATACATGCAGTAGATGGATCCATTCGTTTTCTTCATGAGAACAGCTGAAAGCAAGTTAAAGAAAGTGGACTGCCATTAGTGTAAGAGATTGAGAGTTAGGCGTTCACTGTTCTCTTCCCAGTTCCATATGTGACTCTGGGCAAATCAGTAAACCTCTGTATCTCAGTTTCCCCATCTTTTAAAGACGTGGATACCTATCTTAAAGGGTATTGCACAATTAATTAACCTTTGTAAAGTGCTTTGAGAGATCTAAACCAGGGGTTCTCAAATTTCAATGCAGCGTGACCCCCTATTGACAGCAAAAATTACTACATGACCCCAGGCAGGAGGCCTGTAACCTGAGCCCCACCACCCAGGACTGAAGCCCTCAGTCGTCGGCTTTGGCCCCAGGCAGTGGGGCTCAGGCTTCAGCTTTAGCCCCAGGCCTCAGCAAGTCTCACACCAACCCTGGCGACCCCATTAAAACGGGGTCCCAACCCACTTTGGGGTCCCAACCCTCAGTTTGAGAACTGCTGATCTAGACAAAAAGTGCTTTTTATGTACAAATATTTCATCAAAAAAGTTCTCACTTCACTATTCCAATATCAGAACACTTTTTTTTAAGTAGTATTTGATTTGTTTCCTCAAGCAAATTAGCTAGTTGACTCCTTGGGTGAAGCCAGTCATAACTTCTGCTCAGGATATTTAAATGGGTATTCAACAGCTGTATTTCTTAACTTTTAAATATAATGCATCCTTAGCATAGCAACTACTCCATCAAAAGATAGATCTCTGATTTTGAAACTGAACAGCTTTACATCTCAGGAAACTGCAGAATATTACTATTTCCTTTTTATTTACTGTGTTTAAAGAGGGAATTCTGTTTCAATAGATATTTATTCCTTGCTCTACTGATGCTCATGATCGGGCCAACAGAAACCTTTTATCTGCATAGAAGCCGAGATATTAATGGAATTTTCCATATACCAAGGTACTATTACAACTTTTCTTATTCTTCTGCTTTTCTGACAACACTGATCTTATCCCGCTGACTTCTGAGCTGCTCCACCAAAAGTGAGAAATACAGTCCCAGAGCATTAACAATTCTCTTGCTCTGAAGGAAAGTAGTGTCTTTTAAGAAGGAACTTAATACTATTCAAAGGAATTCACTTTGAAGAGCAAGAAGTGCCCTGCAGGACAGGTAACATTTTAGGACCCTAGCAAGATTTGAATCGGAGTCACCAAATCCCTCAATCTTGCACATTGGCCTCCTCAAGGTTGAATCATTACACGTTACTCTATGGACTGAGGATTGGGTCCATTCTTGTAGAATTCCCACCAAAGAGAATGGGAACTTGTGCCTGAATAAGAAATAAATAGTGGGATAGATTCTCCACTGGACTAAACACGAAGTGGGAAAGGGGTGAGGCAGAAAATGACTAAGCCCCTGTTCATCTCCCCTGATCCTGTAGCTGCTGGGGGTCAAACAGGCCTCTGCACAATAAATTACAACAACAAGTGCAGTCTGAAACTGCTTGGGGCGGCAAAAACCCTGGAGCTGGCCCTGCCCAATACATTCGATGAACAAACAAGTTCCTGCGTATGGTTGTAGTAAAAAAATAATTACAGTATTGTATTTAAACATAACTAATTCTTTACAAGGAGTTAGAGGTAACAAGAGAGAGATTCAGTCATCCTTTTTCCTCCTGGAACCATCTTCCTTGCTTGTCATACACCATTGTGTTCTGATCCTGTAATGTTTAATAAGATTCCTTGGTGACCTCATCAGCTTATGGTGGTTTCAGCTACCACCTCTTTGTTATTTATTCCCACTTCTATCATGCTATCCAGCTGCTCTTCCTCTGCCCAGTTCCACATATCCAGCTGTTCTCAAGTTTCGTCTTGGATGACCTCGCACCATCGCACACTCAGTCTTTCCAAAAGCGAACTTATCTTTCCTCTCATCTGCCTCCCTTTTCTATTACCCTTGACAGCTCTGCTACCCTTCCCTTCTCCAAGGCTTGCAAGTTCAGTGTTATCTCCAGTTCTTCTCTCTCCTCCCCAGTTGACAACAGTCTCTTTCTAAGTCCCACTGCTTTTCCTGCATTCTCCACCATGTCTTCATATTACTATTTTGAGTGTGAGACTTCTTAATTTATTATTCTAGTGGCTATCTTCAGAAAAGGGATGTCAAGCTATTCTTTAATGATCCTTTTTTCTGGCCACTCCTCCTCTCAGCTTTCCCAACCCCTTTCTATCCAAAATGCCACTGCTGAAGTCATCTTCCTCTCCTGACACTCAGATCACATCATACTCTCCCTTTACCAGCTTCCTATCTCTGACTGGAGAAGAATTAAACACTTTTTCCTTACTTCCTCATCCCTTTCACTCCCAATCATCTTGTCTTAATCTCTTTCTTACCCTGCTGATTTCTATCTGGGTATCCTCTGTTGGAAATAGTCATCTTCCTTTCTTATTTCCCCTCTAAATTCCAATTTAAAAGCCTACTTCTGAAATCCTTCCCCTTCACCTTGTCAATAATCTCTCCTAGCCTCCCTTCCCTTAGTGATTGTACCATCTATCTTAGACTGTAAGTTCCTGAGAGAAATGTGTCTTATCCATTGTATATCACATGCACACTAAGAGCAGTTCCCCTTACCAGTTTATCTGTTCAATGAGGACTCACTCCTACCAATTCATCAACTCCCACTGAGTTCAGATGTAGTTGCAATAGTTCAACATCTCAAAAGGGATGAGACCCTAAGTATGACTTCAAATATCTTTACTGCAATCTTTCAAGCAATCCATCCTCTACAGAACTAAACTAGCTGGGTGTTTCTAGAACACTCATCACCTTAGAGTCTAGGCATTGATGATATATCTCTATGAATCCCCTTGCTACCTTAGAGGTAGTATTACAAGGAGTTGTGCATGCAAAATGGAATTTCTGTTGGGCTCCAGAACATCAAAATTTCAAATTCTGCCCCAGAATGCAGTGCATCCAACACAGTGTGTGGAATTTGGGGTTGGCTGGGGACCAGCATTAATATGGTTGATTGCTTTCCTCTTTCTTATCATTTAATATTTCATTTACATTTCCTCCATGACCTCATCAACAAAGACAAGAAGTTTTTAAAATGACAAGCTTACACACACACACACACACACACACACACACAAAGCTAAGTTGCTTTGGCTTCCACTTCAGCTCCACACAGTGGAGCTTGGGCTTTCCCTTTCTCCACTGGGCCCCAGCAAGTCCAACACTGGTTCTGCTTTCTGGTTTGTTTTGGTAGACCCCCTGAAATCTGCTTGCAGCTCCTCAGGGGCCCACAGGCCCCTGGTTGAGAACCACTGTTCCAAACTACCACATCCTCCCAGAATCCACTCTCATTTATCAGGGATGCCTATACGAGAAAGGCAAGGTGGCTGCAGCACATCGTCACCTGTCCATGACCCTGAGATTGAGAACCCATGAGCTAAACAGTTCAGAACAGATAACTAAGGGCTAGATTCTCAACTGTGTAAGCAGGGATCGGCAACCTTTGGCATGCGGCCTGTCAGGGAAAGCTGCTGGCAGGCCGGGATGGTTTGTTTACCTGCATTGTCCGCAGGTTCAGCTGATCACAGCTCCCACAGGCCGCAGTTCACTGGTCCAGGCCAATGGGGGCTGCGATCGGCTGAACCTATGGACACCGCAGGTAAGCAAACTATCCCAGCCCGCCAGCCAGCTTTCCCTGACGGGCTGCGTGCCAAAGGTTGCTAATCCCTGGTGTAGAGCTTCCACCAGTTACTGCTCAGAGGAAGAGGCAAAAAGGGATCTGGTTATGGCTTCCTGAGCCATATACTAGACCTAAATTGATTATAGCAGCCTGGGGAATCATTAAGCCATTCATCCACCATTCAAATAATCATTTCCTGATTTCTCTTTTTAATTCTTAATTGTTCTGTAGGAATTATGTTAGCAGTATCATATTTTAAGAATGTGTATTTCTTCTCTTCACTATTTTGCAGGAAAAGTGCTGCAGAGTAATTCCAAGAGAACCTAACTCCACTTTCAATTTCATTGAGGTACTTTTTCTGTCACAATGGTGTAGCTTTAGTTATGCTAATTACTTTTATTGTAAATGTCATTAAAATATTGACACTTACTATTTGAAAGCATCATGAGAAATATATAGCAATAGTACCCACCTTGCTCCAGCATGAGGCTATAGCAACAAACATGCCAAAGTTTAAGAGTTCTTAACATTTTGATTGCATACACATTGTGCTAGAATGCAGTTGAAATCAGGACAGCAAGTAATTGGGTCTAAAAATAAATAATTGATACAACATTCCAATACTTTATACCCACAGCAATAAAAACACAATTGTAAATGGGTTGCACAAATCTCTCTTTGGAATAAGTTTTACCTCCCCCCGCCCCGTATGAACTATCCATTAAAATATTTAGAAAATAGTATTCTAGATATTCTATTACATTACTAAAGTGCCTACTATAGTCCAAAATATTAGGGAGTGGTGTTGTGTGACAAGTAAATGATAGTCTAAGAAAGTTTGGAACTAACAATTTTGGGGAGCAAATTCCTCTGCTGGGTCTACTATACCTGAACTTTCCTGTTACATGGATTTATCTTGCTTTGATTTGTCAGTGAAATATTGCTACAAATAATTCAACCAACATTAACTTGGACCTAACAGCTTTCAAGAAAAGAACAGCTCATTCAGAATAGCCTTTAACTGCATAGCTTGCTGCTTAATTCTTGTCCTGTTTTTTAATGCACAGAACCCCTAAGTCATGTTGGAGTAATATCAGTCTTTGCGTTTCTCCCATACGAGCTCAGTATTATCTTCCACACATTGAGTTATTTGTAGCCTAGCTTCCAGATGTTTCCAAGCAACTTTCCCACAGCAACTCCTCCAGGCAGAAGCTTTAGCAAAGCAATTAAGCATCATTAGATAGGATTATTATAGGATTTTTAATTAAATACATTTCTATTGGGTTTTATTGCACCCCACCCACATACATTTGAGATGGCATCAGAAAGGCTCCAATATGTCTAATGGCCTTCCTAGTTCTAGACAGTCATTCATCATCATTCATGCCCGTCACCCCAACCGGGGTATGGGCCGCCAACCACAGATCTCCAGAGTCTTCTATCCTGGGCCATTCGCTCTAGCTGGTTCCAGGTATAGCCCATTTTTTTGCTATCAACCTGAAGGTCGCGTCGCCAGGTATTTCTTGGGCGGCCTCTTATCCCTATTTGAAAATTTTGCATTGCATATTCTCTTAAGCACAGCATATTTTGTGGATCATGCAAAAAATTGAAATTTGTTGCAATGTGGCACCCATCAGAAAGGCCATTAAACCTGCTGAGCAAACAGTATGAAAGCACTTCTCAGAGGTGGGGGAGTTCCACGGAGATTTATAAGGAGTGCCCATTACTGTTAGTACCATAGGTGCATTATTATTTGTGTACTCACAACAGTTGTCTTTAAAAAGGTCACCATTACTCACATCTAACAAACAAGTACCAGATGTATTCTACAGTAAGTTACAAGATGTATTAAGTCAGATATATGCTTATGACATGGTTCTAGTTCTGGGTGACATGAATGTCCAAGTTGGCAATGGCAGCCTTGGAGATGAGCATTGCATGGGTCAACATGGAACTGAGGGGTGGACGGACAACGGTGAAAGATTTCTGTAGTATGTATAACCTATGCACGGGGGGTGCGGGAGGAGACATTTTTCCCTCATCACAGGAAACACAAACTAACATGCAAGTCAAATGATAGAATTACTGAGAAACAATTGGATCACCCTGTCATTAGCAGACTGACTGCAGAGAAGATCGCTGCTGGGTACACGATCTCTTACAAATAGGAAGCAACCACTACCTTGTCATCATAACAGTTAGAGTAAAGCTAAAAAGACAAGTTAATAAAAAAAGAGATGGGATTTGATGCAATGAAACTGTCTGACCCAGGAATCAGGACAGACTTTACAATCCAGCTCTCAACTAGATTCCAAGAGTAGTAGCTAATGAATGATGATATAGAGGAATAATGGGCCCACTTCAGAGATGTCTGCTAGGAAGCTGCCAGGAACTCCACTTGGACCAAGAGGATCAAGGAAAGACGAATGGATACAACCACACACATGGTAATTAACTGATGGGAAAAAAAGCTTAAAAAAAAATAAGACAAGCACAGGTGACATGATAAGAACACCACCACATGGTGCAATGGGAATCTGTAGAAAAAAAGTAAAGATGTTTTAACCAAAAGATAAGGGACTGGCACGACAAAAAAAAAAGTGAGACACACTAAAGCATTTGTGAGAAGCAACTCTAAGAAACTGTTCCAGGTGTGTAAGAGACTAACATGGTTCTAATGTTACAGTGGCATCATCAGAGAGAAAGATGAAACATTATTAACCATGGAAGCAGAACCAAAGGAATGATGGTGAGAACATTTTAATGACGTACTCAACCAAGCAGAACCAACAATTCCAGTCAATGGATTGAAGAAGTTGGTGAAGAATTAAGTCTCACTCCTAGAAATTTCCAAAGCAGAAGTAGAAGCAACTAAGCAGGTTAAAACATAGCAAAGCACTGGTCAAGATAAGATCACTGCTGAATTACTTAAAGCTGAGGACGAGGTGATAGTACATGAAATATATAAACTTTGTCATATGGTCTGGGAGAAAGAATTCTGCCCAGAGGAGAGGAAGAAAGGTGTGATTTGTAAATTAACAAAGAAAGGCATGTGACAATTAGTGAGAAATAACACTACTTTTGGTACCTGGAAAAGTGTTCTGTATTGTACTATTAAACAGAATCAGACTGGTCATAGATGAAAAACTGTGTACTGAGCAAGCCGGTTTTTTTACCAGAAAGATAGTGTACAGATCACATCTTTACCCTGACATGACTGATTAAGAAAGGGCTTGCTTGCTTACTGATTTCACCAAAGCTTTTGATTGCATTCAGAGTCACTATGGAAGATCTTGCAACAATATAGGTAGCATCACTGGATAAAATGCTGTATGAAGGTTCAAAATGCTGCATAAGGACAAAAAGTAGAGAGTGGCTGGTTTCATACTGTTACTGGAGTGTGACAGGGATGCATCTTATTATCTCTTCTCTTCTGCAAAGTCACAGATTATGTCATGTGCAAAGCAACATCACAGGAAGATACAGGAATTATATGGAATAGAGGAAAATTGCAGGATCTTGATTTTGCAGATGCCTTCGTTCTATTAGACACAAATGACAATGCTGTGAGAAATATCACTACCAATGTCAAATGAGGTGCATATGTGATCAATAATGAAGAATATGACTTGGTTAATGAGTTTGTATATCTCAGAAGCATAATTAGTGTAATCCAGCCAACTGTCCATTTCATTTTATTTTTTAAAAAGGTCAGTCTGTTTAGCAGCTTATATATCCTTCCCTGTAATGCATTTTCTCCAGCCCTTGAATCATATTTGTGGCTCTTTTTTGCACCCTCTCAAATGTGGACACCTGAGCTGTACAGAGACCCAGCTCACTATGGCTGGGGTGAATGCAAGACTGTCTTTTATTTCCCACTTACACAGACTCTTTCGTCCTTGCTCTATGTTCCCTAGTGGCCACTCTGAATATTCACAACTAACACCACATGTTTCCTGCATTCCTTTTTCCTGGCGGTATAATTTTTCTATTTGGCTGTATTAAAACACATTTTCTTTGAATGGGCCCAGCTTACCAAGCAATCCAGATTGCTGTGTCTGACTGCTCCGTGATTCCTGTCCCCATCATTATTTATCTCTCTGCCAATCTTTGTGTCAATCACAAACTTTAGCAGAACAGGAATAGGAAATAACTGGAGTATCTCACATACCACTGAGTGGTAACTGTAGATGAATGTCAGCTTTTTAATGGCAACAATGGCAGTAATAAACTACTTTCATGCTATCTGCAAAAGGCTCTACAAACAAGTCACTCTAGTTTTTAAGACACTTGATAGGCTACTTTGAAAACTAGATTCACTTTCATTGATTATTGCTTCCTTCAATGTCCCTTAATGGACTGGCATATTCTTCTGACATGTGAGTAATGAGGATTAATTGGATGAAATTTTTTAAAAAGGAAAAATAATAAGCTGCATATCAGAAAATGCTTGGTTATAGTGAGGAGTGGTCCATTACAGTAGTCTGGAGGAAATCAGTGGGTAGTACATCATTTCAGACATTCAGAACTAGTCAAGAGAAAACACTGGAGATTGTGCTGCAGGAAGGGGGATGGATATAGAATCAGATCCTATATTCTAATTCATTCAAGTATTTCCATATTCACACAAATAATCCTATTGCCTTCAGTTGGAGGAAGAGTTGCAAAATTGGACCTTAAATGATAAATAATAGTAATTTATGTGGTGTTGGCATGGTGGGCACTTTGCAGACATGTAGGAATAAAAGGTCCTGGCATAGAAGAGCTCACACACTAAATAGAAAAGGCACAGATAGAGGGTCGAGGCTTCAGTGCAATAAAAATCATCATGACTGATTGGTGACATTTAGCTCTTCTTGCGTGGATTCCATATTTTGTTTACAGTGGGACTTATTGATCTTTCCCTGCAGGGAAGACTAGAGTTCGTAGGCCTCTTGAAAGAATTCTGTTCTGAGGAGAGGGCTTAACCATGGAAAGGAAAGGGAAGTTTTTGAATTGGAAGGGCTCATGAAGAAGGCACAAAGATGAGAGCAAGAGAAGGCTGTAAATTCGGAAGCTTAGTTGAAGCAAAGAGGATGAAGAGGTCCTAGATGAACTAATAGGTTTCTTCCATCTCAAACTTCTGTTTCTTGTCTCTTATTTCCTAATCTTTTCAACTCTGGTGCATGATCTGAGATCTGCTCATGAAGGACTACTATGACTCACACTTGTTTCCAAATATCGCCTTTAGTTTCTGGTGTGAACAGCTACCCTAAGACTGTGGAATCTGACTACTATCAGTAAAGTGGGGTTTTGCCTTACAAGCTTAGTTCACTCGAGTAATCCCACTGGAGTTATGGATACTATTTTAAGGGAAAAGACTGTTCATAGCAAGTAAGGGGTTACAGAAGCATACACTGTATTTTATTGACATTAGACTAAATCCTGCTATTTATTTGTATGCAAAACTTCCATGGCCACATTTTACTAACTTCAGAAACAAATTTTCAATCTTTTTGGAAAAGGGTGGAGGTGCGGGTAGGGAAGGCTGGTCTTTTCCTTCATTTCAGTATGTTTGCATATTTATTTTAGTTATCTAACATGTTCTCTTGGAACTTAAGAAAACGAACTAAGCAAACTAAAACTTGTAAGTTATGGTACATGGGAGTTTGCATAATTTCGGCAACCACTGAGTAAAATCCAGGAAAATCTTAAAACATCATTCTTGCAAACTATTTTACTCCATCCAAGTGGGTGGATAAATGCAAATATTTGATAAGTACTTATATGTCTGTGTAAGATTTCAAACACTGTACTGAAAATGTAAACCAAAGGATGCTGGAACATTCTCAATGCTGAATGGACCTTCTTAACCTCTAGACTCTTAAATATGTAAACAGGTTGCATATTTGCTGAGAGGATATTTATATGTACTTCCTGTTTTAATGCTATCTTTTAGCTGCTGGAAAAGAACCAAAAGTGTTCTACTCCCTTTTGGAAACATTCTCCATTAAAGAAAACGTAGACAAGTTATTTGTTGTTCAGCTCTGGAAAACAGAACCTAACAGAATGTATGTTTTGAATGTTTTAGCCTTTTTACAAAAACAAGCAAGAAACAGATGGCTGCAGAGATTTGTAGAAGAATTTAGGAGCCTTCTTCAAATCCACCCAATAGCAACAGTGACTGAAAGTTGGTTCCATCTATTGACTGTTTAGGGCCTGTGTGAAATGATTTCGGTGGTCCCAGTTCTGAGCCTAGGGGACAATTTTTTCACATCAGTAAAACCACAGCTGGCACAAGTAAGTGGCCTGGTTGACAAGCTCCACAAAAAGGCCCAAAATTATATGGGCATGAAAACTACAGTGAACAATCCTCTTTTCCCAGCAGCTGGGCCTCACTTCCAGGGCAGGGTTGGTTGGGGCCGGGTGAGGGAAGCCTGTACTTCTGCTGTCCATCCTATATCTGTTCTCTGAATAACGGGGATTTCAAGTTCCAGGACAGTCACTCCAGCACCTTTCACAAGCAAGTTCACATTCAATAATGTTTTCAAAGGAACCCACTATAAATGGTATTATAAGACAGTCTGGTGCCTTACTACTGATGTGCTCTGCCATGTGAGGGATGAGGTAGTGTAGAAAGATAGTCAGGTACTGGGTGATGCCAGCTTCCTCTATTAGTGCCCTCCTGCTTCCTGATGGCAAAAGTCACAACGCAAACTATGAAAAATCTCAGTAAGGATAGTGGCTGATGAGGGAGTTAAATTAAAGCACGAGGGGAAATGGTTATCCAAAATAGTATTGTAGGGGTTGTATTAATAAAATATCTCAGATTCAAGCACTTGGAACCTTTCCTGATTGACTAGGGTTTCAAAGAGAGAACAAGCTAGGCAGGGGGAAAATGACATTATGGCAGGGTTGGTGACTTAAAAGCATCCCTACTGGGCCAGTAGGCTGATACACTGGTATAAATCCAGAATAACTGAACTGAATTCAGTTCAGTTATTCTGGATTTATACCAGTGTGAGTAAGAAAAGAATGTGTGTGCCTCCTAGGAGGCATGACTATTGTTAAAAAAAATGTTGATTCCAACCAAGAAATGCCAATCCACTGATGTTGACTAATCGTTTCCAGAAGTACCACTGAAATGACCACTGTACGTGATATTGAGGAATAGGAGCAACTTACAGATAGGGAAACTTTGCCATCTCATCATACTTTCTGTGGGCCAGATGCTGCTACCCTAACTGGTGAGGCTACTCGAGGAGTAAGGAACAGTATAAAGGTGTCAGGATTCAGTCATAACCACCAGACATTTCATCAGCAACACCTGAAATATTGTCAAATATGAGAGTTGTGGATAGAGGATAAAAATTCAGTCCTGAGATGGAAGGTGTTCTCTCAATGTATGTGCTCTATGATTATGAAAAACAATGACATTTTCTTTTGAACTAAGAAGTGAACTGTATGCTGCGAGACCATGACTTTGTCTTCTGACAGTACAATTAGTAATTACATAATCACATACTTTTATGAACCACAAAACACAGCACATGTATGCTTCAGATGTTTCAACAACAAATTAAGTGTACATGAAAGATACTAGACTGATAGCCCTGGGGGATGAATTCCTATTTAAAAACATAAAAGTATATAGCACAAGCACAACAATTAAGGATTTGTTACACTGCTCTAAAAACGTACTTCACCCCTGAACAATTATTATAGTGGTTGTAGTAATAGAGGCTAATAACCACTAAGATATTTGAGACCATCACATTCTTTCATATACTATAAGCCATTGAACAGCCGTCAGATGGCAACAACTTATAGTTAAAATCTTGACCTCAGCTGGATTTGAGCTGGTGGCCTGAAAGATTCCTTTATCATATTCCCAGGTGGTGGCCCAAGAGTTGGGGGATGGGATAGTGGGGCCATGTGCTGGGTCCAGGGGGTGTGATCAAAGAGGGGGAGTGTGGCCCACCTCAGCTTGACACCCTTCTCTCCCTTTCCCCACTCCCCCTAGCTACAGTTCTCAGATGTTTGCAGAACAGTGTGTGATGCTGTGGCTGCATGAGCCTGGCTCTTTAGAACATTCATGTTCAGTTATTTTGTCAGGCTGTCGCAATTTCCCTGAAGAACACAAGCAACAGAAGAGAAATGTTGATTTTTAACAGCTTATATTTTAGCTAAACCTGGATGGAATTTCATGGGGCAAAAGAAGAAGCACCAGTCCAAGGACTTTCTGTCAAATTTCAAAGAATGGCCTGCTGTAAAATAGCAGAGTGAGCACCCCTCAAAAAGAGTCATAAGCCTCATAATGGAAAATAATAGGCAACCTAAATATATAGGCCTCTGCCAACTCCCTCTCTAATTTGTAATTTTATAATTATATTACAGAGCAACCAACGCCAGTTTATACTAACTGAGGCTTTGGTCCTCTATTGTTTTTAATTCTTAACAGCTGCATCCATATTGCTATGTAACCGCTGCATTTTCAACTCTATTTCTTATCAATTTTAAAATATTGTTCACGGCCTCAAGGACAGATCATCTCCAAGGAGAATAATAAATATTCTTCCAGTTTTAATCACAAAAGAATAGTAGTCATAACCAGGGGCGGCTCTACAAAGTAGGCTGCCCCAAGCAGCGCGGAGCGCTGCGCCGCCCTTCCCCAGTCCCGCGGCGGGTCCCCTCTTACCGCGGCTCCGGCATTCTGGGGAGGGCGTCATTTGGCTCCGGTGGAGCTCCCGCCGGCATGCCTGCGGCAGGTCCACCGGAGCCCGGGACGAGCGGACCTGCCGCAGTCATGCCTGCGGGAGCTCAACCGGAGCCGCGGGAAGACGGGACCCGCCGCAGGCATGACTGCGGCAGGTCCGCTCGTCCCGGGCTCCGGTGGACCTGCCGCAGGCATGCCGGCGGGAGCTCCACCGGAGCCAAATGACGCCCTCCCCAGGATGCCGCCCCAAGCGGGCGCTTGGCCCGCTGGTGCCTAGAGCCGCCCCTGGTCATAACAGAAAAGCCTTACTAATTCAACAGTAGCAACACAAAATAATACATTAAGGTATAGCTAAGGAAAATTATACGTGTTGGCTTAAATTCTGAGAAATGACTAGTGGTTTTCCGTGCCTCAACTTCTTGGTGGCCAGCTTGAGGCATCTTAAAGGAGCCTAATTTTCAGGCACTGGTTGCTTATCACTTTTTGAATATCAGATCCCTTTAAGGTATACCATGCTGGGCAGCCAAAAACAGAAGAGCCCACAAGTCACCATTCACTTTTTTACAATTTAGGCCTTTGCAAGCATAGCATACAGGTATACAGTAAGCTGCTTTGTAGCTATTACATAGATAGCCATTACAACCCAATTGCAATACTTCCCCTCTTCACCTGAAAATAAAAAATAAAAATGGAGTAGAGTATGTGTGAAAGGAGACTTGCTGACAGCCCTGGAAACTGATGTTGTTCTCTCATTCATCAAACAGGTACAGAAAATTCAGCATCCTGCAATGTGCCTCAAACTCTGAATGCATCAGGAGGGATCACCTTCTAGGGGTAAGAAGCCACATCAGTAGCCACTCAGACCTGGGTCTCTCTTATGGGACTTTAAAAAACTGGTGCCAGTTTTCATAATGGTTTATGTAAGATGAACACTGTCTAGAAGGAACAATTTCACAATGGCCACTGACCTGCCATCAAACCTTTCAGTGAGTTCTGATCTACATCACTTTGAAATCAGTGACTGGTTCCAATCCCATTAACAGCCCCCAAGCCATCTAGTCTCCAAATGAGAAGCTTTTATTCATACAACTCATTGTTAGTGTACAAATACTTTTGATAGTCACTGCCCTAAAGAACTTCCAATCTAAGGGAATTAAGGCACAGATATTAAAGGGAGGCTTTTCCCAAAGCATCTAAGAGATTTAGCAGCACAAATACTCTTGAAAGTCAGAGGTTTTCAAAATCCCATGCTAAATGATTTGCTCAAAGTCATATAGGAAGTCTGGGAACTGAACCCAGATCTCCTGAGTCCCACTCCATGCCTTAAGCTTGTTTATTATATGCCGAGAAGAGATGAATTTGATGTAACCCACATGGTCATTTCTAATTTAGACATCCCTGACCCTTAAAGAAAATGGATGGTGCCCAAGAGCATTATATGCTGCCAGCATTCACTTTTCCCCAACCAACATGTGATGCAGGTTCAGGGCTCATAAACACATACATTTTAATAACTACACATTAACAAAGGATCTCTTGCTGAGAAGGCAATACAAAGGAAATTTACTTTTAGTCATGGATTGCTTTCCTGTAGTACTCAGTGGTTTTATTCATACTAATGTGGAGAGGGTAAACTTCCAAGTTATGATCACATGTAACAGAATGGATAGATATAGAGAGAGAATATAGGCATTGTAGTGGTCCCTTGCTCTCCCGCTTGGAGGGAGGCCACTCGTTTCAGTTGCCTTTGGGCTTGTCTGGCCGAGACACGAAGCTGCAGAACAGTCTAGGGCCCTTGTCTCCACTCCAGGTCCTCTCATTCCCAGCCCAACAATAGGGTTGGGCACCAAACAGTCACAGCCAGACTTTAGCCAGGCTCAAGCTGCCAGCAATTAAACGGTCTTAAGCAGGGGCGGCTCCAGACCCCAGCACGCCAAGCACGTGCTTGGGGCGGCACGCCACGGGGGGCGCTCTGCCGGTCGCCGGGAGGGCGGCAGGCGGCTCCGGTGGACCTCCCGCAGGCGTGCCTGTGGAGGGTCCGCTGGTCCCGCGCGGCTTCGGTGGAGCCGTGGGACCAGCGGACCCTCCGCAGGCACGCCTGCGGGAGGTCCACCGGAGCCGCGGGACCGGCGACCGGCAGAGCGCCTCCCGCGGCATGCCGCCCTGCTTGGGGCGGCGAAATGT
Source organism: Mauremys reevesii (assembly GCF_016161935.1). Classification (NCBI taxonomy): domain Eukaryota; kingdom Metazoa; phylum Chordata; order Testudines; family Geoemydidae; genus Mauremys; species Mauremys reevesii. Next base: position 248,189,747 of record NC_052623.1, read on the forward strand.
CTAGAGCCGCCCCAGTCTTAAGGCTGACTTTAGCCTGGGCAGGGCTCAGGCAGCCAGCAAAGCAACAGTCTATAGGTGAGCTGGTATGGGAGGCTCCTTCTTCAGAGCAGGAGCTTCCCTGCACAGTGTGAAGGAGTCGGCCACCCTGACATAGGATGGCAGGGGGACACGGGCCCACCCTACTCCACCACACCCCAGCCCAGGGCCCTGGCAGAGATAGGATTGGCTGCCCTTGCATTGGCGGGGATCCAGCCGCAACACACCAACTGAGCCACACCTGGCTCTGCAGTCAGTTGCTCCATGGCTGCCCCTGAGCCACTTCCTGCCTCCTGGGGTTTGGTACCTCTTGCTTCCAGGGCTCCTCAGGCTCCTCAGAGTACGCTGCAGCCAGTAGTCCAGGCCACTCCTCGTCGGGGTCTCCCACTTCTGCGGCTATGGGACAGCCAGGTGTAGGTTCCCCTCCTGGGCTGCAGGGCCTGCCTCTTCTGCTTCCGGCCCCGGCACTTCCAGAGAGAGGGGCAGGGCAGACTAGGCTCTGCCCACCAAGAGGAGTGGAGTGGTTCCTCTCTCTCCTGCTCAGAGGGAGGCCACTCGACCTCACTACAGGCATGAGTGAGATAGTGCTTTTATCCACCTCACTTAAGTCTTTGTTCGCCTCATGAGCATGATGAATACCACATAAAGCTTCATCAACAGCATTGTGCATTAACAAAACAAAGGAAAGAAGCTAAATTAGAAAAAGAACTGGGCAGGCACATTGCAATTAGCAGTGTACAAATTGGGTAAGAACTGGCCTGTAAACGTGGCCCTCAGTCCAAGCCAAACTCAAGTAGTTTTTGTTGTTCTGTATCAGTTCAGCTTCATCCTACAAACCATATTCATCTAAGTAGTCACACTGGCATCAAAGAGACTGCTTGCATTGATAAAACTGGATTATGCCCTTAAAGGAGATGAGGGGACGCCTATATGGTTGTGCAGCAGAGACATATTAGGGCAGATTCAACACAAAAATCAACACTGAACAACATCTTCTATATTTTTCTTTGTGATGTAAGAGCTATCAGGTCTGAAAAAGACCACAAAAGGGCCAGATTCTCAGCTGATGTCAATCAATGTTACCTTCAGTGAAGCTATGCCAGGTTATGTCACCTAGGATCTGGCCAAGAAAGATGATGATTCCAGGGTTTGGTATTCTCAAGGCAGCCCCTCAGATTCCCCATCCCAAAATGTCCTGTACTAGAAGTGCTCTTTTTCTAACTTGCCTTCAAGTCACTCCTGTGGCTCTCAATAATGCATAACCTGTCAAGATAAAATATGTTTGTGGACACACAATCTCTACTGAGCATTTTATTGATTTAACTCTACTATTTCTGAAAGGCAGCCAAAATTCCTTTATGTTTTTGAAGGACTTTGTTTTCTAAATATCATCCATGGACAGATAGAATACAGAAATCCAAGATTGTTTATGCAGTTTTACTTATGTGCCATATTTTGTCCATCAGAGTGTATGAATTTTCTTTTGCAAGCAAACAAAATAAATCTAGTGTACAAGATGGCTGGGTTTAGAGTTCATACATGGAAAAACTCCCCTTTCGAATCGGTGGGGTTTTGTCTGAATAAGATCTGTGGGACTGAGCCCCTGGTAACTTCAGGGCAACTTCATTCAGCATGTAAAAATAAAGTTTTGAGGGCTCTGCTGTGGCTTTTATTGCCAGACCCTGGGTTAGCATGAGGGGCAGGAGCAGGCTGTAGTGGTGCTCCCTCCTCCACTCAGCACTCCAGAAGACATTCTGAGTCAGACAAAACAACTCTTGAAAAGGCAACTACATATCATAGCAAGACGCAAGGCATCCTTTGAAAGGGTCCAGCATGCTGCTTCTTCTCCACTGACCAGCACAGAAGAGGAATGGGCTAGGAGCCAGATTCATGCCTGTGTCTGTGATGAGGTTATAGCCAGAATAGAGGGAAAGCAGCTTGCACCTCCCTTAATCAGAGACTGATAGGGCCAATACTCCCCCCTCCCCGTCTCCTCATCCCCCCCCCCCCGACACAAGCTAGGGCATCCCTTAGTACTGTTGTAACTTATGTCCCTGCTGCCATTACTCCTATGGGCCATTGGAGAGGATGCAGCATTGCTGGGGTGTAAAATGCCCCAGTCACAACTCCTTCTGCCCATGCCCCCAGAACGCCCCCAGCACAGATCATGCACCAGGAACCTCTGCCTAGCAAGTGCCAAGGGGCCTCAATGTGAGAATAAATCTGTCCCTAGGAGTCCAGCGACAGACTGTGCATGGGTGTGCAATGGACTGGAAGACTTCTTGAGTCCTCTCTTTGGGTATGACCAGACTACCCGCCGGATCAGCGGATAGCTATCGATTTATTGGGGATCAATATATTGCATCTCGTCTAGACGCGATATATCGATTCCTCAACGCGCTCCCATCGACTCCGGAACTCCACCAGACCAAGTGGCGGCAGCGGAGTCAACGGGGGAGCCGTGGCCGTCGATTCCATGCCGTGAGGACGGGAGGTAAGTCCAAATAAGATACATCGACTTTAGCTGAAGTTGCGTATCTTACATCGACCTCCCCCCTTCCCCGTTGTGTAGACCAGGCCTTTGTATAACTGCCATACCTCTCTACCAGGCTGGCTATAACACTGAAATACTTAACTGTTTGAGGCTCGTCTTTTTTGTTTGTGTGTTTGTTTTAAGGGGAGGGAAATACTGTAGCTGACTGGCGGGCTTACTAATTATTTTAATAAGAGTCTCTTTATTTAGCCTGCAGTGGCTCCTCAACATAGTACATTTTCTAGACTCTATTATGTCTCACAGAGTAAATCTATAAATGCCTGACCCTAACTGAGAATGAAATTGTAAACCTAGTAATTTACACCAAGTGTTTAGGTGTAACCTCCCTAAGTGAGCTGGACCGTGTTGCTTGATGAACACATTCTTTGTAAAGGAGAAACAAAACAATACTGAAGAGGAGGAATTAGAAACTAGCTAGATTAAAGAGCAGGCACTCAAAAAGCTTTGCAGTTGATGATAGCCTTATCTGTGATGTTGATTTGCTAGTACTCACAGGCATGACTTCACTCAACAATATCACAATGCACTTCATGCTTTGAGTGCCTTTCATCTGAGGATCTCAAAGCACTTTGTAGACATTAATTACATCTCAACACTCCAGTGAGGGAGATGGGTATACTGGTTAAGATTTCCATAGCAGTATGGGGAAGTCAAGGCACATACCACCCCTTAATTGCATTGTGTGTCTAAGGGCCTATCTACGTTAGGAACATTTTTCAAATATTTGCACCAGTGTAACTGCAAGTTACTGGAATAAGCCATATGAGGGGAAGCTCTGGTTTGTGTCAATTTAGTTTTATGTGGGTCCCAATCTAGTTCTACATCAATGTAGTTTTGCCAGTGCAACATTAGAGACTTACATTGGTGTCACTACATGGATGTATTTCTCCTGTAAACAGTCCCGAAACCCCTCGAAAAAGTACGCCTATTTTATAGCTGGATAAAATAAGGCACAGAAAAATTAAAATGACTTGTCTAAGTCACACAGCAAATCAACAGCAGAGCTGGAAATGGCCTGTACTAATGTTGAATCCCAGTCTCTTGATTCACACCCTAGATAGCACTACCTCCTTGGAATGTATCGAAGAAAGGCTTTCAGGTTTCCTTCACATTTTCAGAGCATTTTCAAATTTAGAAATTCCTCAAATTTTGAAAGAGGATGAAGCGCCACAGAAGCTTTTGAACTTTTTACCCCAAAATATTTTTAACGGAAATGTAGAGTGAGAAGAAACTGCAAAGACCAGCATTTCCAATCAATTTCAATTCACTATCAAATGTCAAAACGGAACAATTTAGGGCAATGATTTTTCCCCCCATTCTGCTTGAATGGCACAACACAAACCACCACCTCTGTCCTCTGCCACTAATCAGCTATAAGAAACAGGTATATTAACATTAAACCTGGCCAGCTGTAAAGCATTTGCTAAAGTAATTATATTTATTTTTACAGATTACATGTGCTTAGGTTTCACTTACTGCTGTACTAGAGAGTCAGAGGTTTCAGTTTTGCAGATAAAGCTTGGCACTGTTATAATCAAAGACAGAATCCAGTGCTTAAAGCTGCTAAACATACATGCATTTAAAGAATGTAACACTGTATTTAATCCAACAAAGCCCACTTATCATACACTACAGGATCTATATATTTTTACTCTCCAGCTCAAGTACTCTATTTTTCTTTCTTTCATTTCTCATTAGCAAAGCTTAGATAATTAGATAGCAATTGGCTTAATATTTAAAGCCTTGTGTTTCTTTAAGTGGGCCTTTTCAGATACACATACCTTTATCCACAACGAAGGGCTGAGTACTCGTGCCAGTGTCCAAGGTTCCTCAAGGAAGCTGGCATGGGTAACAGTGCAGCAGTGTCTTGAATATTGGCCCAACAGCAAAATATTGTTTGATTAAATTTGAGCTTTGTTTTCCACTTTTCTCCAGTGATCATCTAAGCTACACCTTGGCACTGCAGACAAATATTAATGCAGGTAGGGGTAAGGGCTTGTCTACACTTGAAATGCTATAATATAGACACTACCTATGCCAACAGGTGGGGTTCTCCCATCAGCACAGGTAACATCTCCCTGAGAGGTGGTAGCTAGGCCGACAGAAGACTTCTTCTGTAGACCTAGCACTGTCTACACTGGGGTGTGGGTCAGCTTAACTACAGTGCTCACAAGTGTGGATTTTTTGCACCTCTGAGCGACGTAGTTAAGACGACAATTTTCTAGTGTAGTCCAGGCCTAAGAGTCAAAACCAGGCAGATGCTTCTTTGGTGAGACAAAAAGATGTATTTCTATAGGGCGCATACCTAGATGAAGAAATATGAAAACAAAAAACTGAATAAATACTGCTGTATATAACTATCTGTTACAAACAGTTCTTTTAGGAAAGATAATAGCTAAGCATCTGATCCAAAGCCCGCTGAAGTCAATGAAAGTCTTTCTGCCTTTCTTCAGTGTGCATTGGGGTCAGGCCCTAAGTATGTTCTTTGTTGGGTAATTCAGATACTGCTGTACATTACATGGGACATAACAACATTGGGAGATGGTTGCTCTCTGAAACTGCTAGATATGCACGATCCGCCAATGAGAATGTATTCTGCTGGTGTAATCCTTCACATTAGCTGTTTCACTGGCTGCATATGTTGTCACTGGATAACCTCCTGAGGAATTTTAGATCTGAAGTTCAGTAGAAGCTCAGAGAAGTTTCTGTCTACTACATGCAGTTCAGTTTAAGTTTTTTTATGAAAAATCAGTTATTTTACTTTCTTTCTTGCTTCCAGACAATTAAGGCCAAATTTTCCCACACCACATGTGAATACAACTACATTGATTTCAGTAAGGCTGAATTTGGCCTTTAATTGATATGGTTTCAAACACAACATGCGGTAATACATTACAATGTAATTTTCAAACTGGCACTTGAATTAACTGTTTAGTGGTTTTGTATTCCAGCTCTACTATTAAACCAAACGTGGGCGTCTTATCAGTGAAGCTGAGTGAAGAGAAAAAAAAACTACAGAGGGTAAAACAACTTGGTCTTGTTTTGACTTGATGCTCCTCCATTTTCAGGAGGAGGTTTGCCCATGGGAGCAATTGGTTCCATGGGAAAATTTCTAGAGGCTACTGCATTGCTGATCTCATAACGGTGCCCCTTGTAGAAATGATTTGATGTATCTATTTAAATTAGCATAGTCTGGCTTTTCAAATTTGACCCATGGTCTCTGTAATGGAGCAGCACCATCTCTCACACGCATCCCCTTCTGGTTGGGTGTGTCTGACATCTTTCAGTTTATGGTGACCCCTGTCAGGGGTTTCGCAGCTGGTTTTTCAGGGAGTCAGCCCTCCGGCTGAGTCACACACACTTTGTGTGAATCAGAACAGACCCCTTCCGCTGTATACAGTCCTTAACTTGTCCCGGCCCTAGTATGCAACCATACCCCCAGGGCTTCCTCCCTGGAGACACTGTCTTCTTGCAGCCCTCCCTGAGTTCAGTCCTTACCAGCAGCTAGCCAGGAGCTCCTTCTTTGCTCTCCCAGTCCCTGCCAGCAACTGTCTTGGGCTCAGTCGCAGCAGCCAGCCAGGAGCTCCTTGTTAGCTTCACTGGTCCCTGATCACACTAAACTGTCCGTGATTCTGCTGCTCTTTCTGCCAGCCAGTAACCCAATCCCCTCCCTTCCAGCTCCAAGCAGCAACTGACTGCTGCTGCTCTGTTCTGCAGCTCCTTTTACATGGCCCTGCTGGGCCCTGATTGGCTGCTCCGGCAGCCCCGCAACTACTCTAAGACACTTGGAGGACTTCTCTTCTGCTCCTCTTTAGGCTGGGATGTGGCAGGACCCTGAGGCTTCCAGCAGGCCATCACCATCCCTGACTCAACAAGCTTGCACCCTAAGCAAGATATGACATGGCACAGGAAAGGACTATTTGAGGCATAAGGTTTACAGAAAAAAATTGGGGTGGGGTGTTCATATTGTATTTAGCATACTGGGTTGATTCCCTAATGGTTATTTATTGAGTTAAGTGGATGGTAGTGGGTTAAGCGTGAGAGTGTGTGTCACTGTTGGAGAGATTGAGAGAAGTGGATTTTGAGAAGAGTAGGGCAGAAAATTGATCAGAGAGGAGAATTTTGCCCTAAAAGGGGGATGGAGAAAGCATAAAAGAAAAGGCTGAGAGCTCGTTCTCTCACACATGTGCAATACAGATTATGGTTATAGGTCTTTGCTACTCTTGAGAAGTTCTTATTTACTTTCAGAGAAGAATAACTTATTTTTCCTAATAACCTGCTGATCGGTATCACAGTACAAGTACTCAAGAGGCTTCAGAAATGCAAGAAATTATTAGTAGCTGTCAGCTCATTGGGCAATTAAATCAGTGACCAAGTAGACAGGGCAGGTAAATAGCCTTTAAATATCACTTCAGTACAAAAATTTGGTTCCAGAAACAACAAAAAATTCCAATAACATGTAATTTAACATGACTCTCCTGGACTCCTCAACATCTAAGATCAGATTTGTCTAGAGTAAAGAGTATGGGAGTATCAACAAATCATCCTTTTTAAAATAAGGATTTTGTTATGTAATAACAATAACTTTGCATACCTTTCTCAAATCTCTTTACAAACAAGAAGTCAATGTTACCCCACTTTGCAGACAGGGAAACCTAGACAGAAGTGACTTGCTCTGAATCACATGGTGAGTCAGTGGCAGAATTGTAATGGCTCTAAATAAACCCGGGATCCGAAGCATCTTGGGTGACTAGGCATGCATGGAGAATCCTTCTTTAACAATTAAGAGGTGAAGCCTGTTGCCCTATCTCAATCAGTACTGGGAGAGTTTTGCCAGAGTAATGTTCCCTGCACCCATGTTAATGCAAGTTGCAGGATTGGGGCCTGAGTCAAGGCTGCAGAACTGAGCCTTAAGTCTGTTCAGTTTTTTTTTTAATTATTCTATTACCATCTAAGGAGCTTAGGGCAGTTTGGCAAAACTTCATAGTTGCATCAGGAGCTTCTGTTTAGCATTGGACATACATAGTCACATTTTTGTATGATGTGTCTTGTAGCAGGGGGGGCAAAGGGCACACAAAATGCAATGTATGCAATGGCTGGGAACAAGATTCCTTTCGTACTATCTATATAGCTATTTGTGAGCCACTAATTACATTTTTTTTAATTACAGAAAAATTCATAAAGGTAAATTCCACTTGTAATAATCAGTGACTTCAACTAAGTGGAATTCTGAAATTACCATCTCTTCATCATCAGCTGGGTAACTACCATATTTTTTTATGAATACTGAATAGGTGCATTATACCCATATGCTTTTTCTGTAAGCCTGAGGGGGACAGGTCCCCTTTTATGCACATTAGAAGAAGTATAACACAAGTGGTGCATGTTTGCTTAATAACACATATGTAAAAGTCAAGTATAATTTATACTGATTACATAATGAGACACTCCATCACTTTTCAAAATGGCCCTTCAGTCAAAGCCAGTCACACCTGTATAAATGCAAAGTCACATCTGGTTCATAAATCTGTTCTTTCTGGTACTCCAGAGAGATACCTTTATGCCGCATGTGGAACAGACTGGACCAGAGTTGTATGAAGAACATTAACTATTTCCACACGGTCTCCCTCCCTCTGACTTTGCCATGTTTCTGTTTGAAAGTTCAATCATTTCTTGTACATTAGCTTTCAGCTAAGGGGCCAGATTCAGACGTGGCACTAATGGATGCAACTCCAGTGTCAGAGAGTTACAAACCCTTCCATCAGATCTTCATTTAACCCAGTCTCTTCAGTTCTGCATCCAAGTGCCATTCTTTCTTCCATTGCAAATGATCTTTGCACACTGCCACCTTTTCTATCTGATGCTGACCTTGCAGTTTCACTCTCTTCTCAGCAAACGAACAGCTTCTTTATAAAGCCACAAAAAGATAAGCCAAAGATTTCCTGAAAGTGTCTTTCATAATGGGCCTGGTCTTCAGCTGCTGTAGGTCAATATAGTTCTACTGATATCAAGAAAGCTATGTCAGTTTATATTAGCTGAGGATGTGGCCCAATCTGGGGTGGGTTTTTTTATGTGAACTTCCATTACTCAAAAGACAATTAAAGGTGGACAAATTGGTTTGGATAAAGTATTGTAACAATCCACGTCAACCTAGAACTTCACGTTTCTTCACCATAGGGATGGGTGACTTACCCAAAACCACAAAATTGAGAGTTGGGCTTGTAACTCAGAAGTTAATGGCTCTGAGTTAGGATGACCAGATGTCCCGACTTTATAGGGACAGTCCCAATATTTGGGGCTTTTTTTAAAAATGGGCTCCTATTACCCTTCACCCCCTGTCCCGATTTTTCACACTTGCTGTCTGGTCACCCTACTCTGAGTCCAAAAATGTTCAGACAGCTAACAAGGTCTTCTTGGGTCTTTTGCATATGAAAATCCTCATATGAGAAATGTCCAGCATAGTCAGATTATTTTGCACCTGATAATTATGGGTTCTCAATGTTTGTTAATGTTTTAAAAGCTCTTAAATTCTAGACAACATTCACTGATGGAAGCATTTACCTAGTACGAGAGGCATTCTGGTGATTTAAGAAGTAAACAAACACAGAATGTGAGGGTTGGGATGAAAACATGTTGTAGCGCTGCCTGCATAGAGCTAGAAATCAGGATTTATGGGTTCTGTTCCTGGGTCTTTCATTGACTGTGTTTGACCTTAGCAGAGACACAAACTCTCTCTCAGTGTATATGTGTCTGGATTGTGTATGATATTTAACTACTTTATACAGGTAATGGGTGTATCAATTAATATTTCTAAAGTGTTCCAAGATTGGTGCTCTCTACTAGGGTGAAGACAACATTGAAATAGAAGGGATATGGTAAATCAGGATTACATGCCCTGAGATAATCATGCACTGTGCTCGAATTGAGGCTCGCCTACTAAACCTTCCCTTGCTTGAGCACTGAATTCACTCAAAAGGAAGTTCCAGCTGAATGGCTCAGAGGATTTGTAACAAGATACAAAGCCTTTCACCTTTAGGTGAATTTGGTGGAGTTCAGCAGTGAACAGAAGTCATTCCCACCTGATGACTCCTTCATGCCCCATGTGAAATGAATTGGTGATCTCAGTCCCATTTGTGAGTGGACAAATGTCTGTATCTCAAAATGGACCATCATAATGGGTATTAATTGGCACAATGTATAGGGCATGGAATTTAGCTCTCACCATACTTTTTCCATGGATAATTAGCAAATTTCACATGACAGAGCTATATGTACCACCTTTCTCTAGCAATTACTTTTTAAATCTCTAAACAGAAACAGATGTTCCCTCCCCAGCAACATAGTGTTGTATCAATCATATCAGATGGTGATAGGGACAAAATGTTAAACTTGTGCTGTAAAAGGAATTTCAAGAGACAAAGAAAAAGAAGTTGAATATTCTCTTCCCTATTTTTCTAGATGAAGTTCTAATAGTTGCAAGAAATACAAAGAGATTGTTTAAACCAGTATATCAAATATGATAATTCTTGGTTTGCACACTTATAGGACTTGTACTATCCTGTAAAGAGAGAATTTCAAACCATCCCCATGCTGTCCTCTATTTGTACAACTGGGGAGGGTTTCCATTCTGTGCCGTCTCTTTCTCTTTATTTCTAGTTTCTGTATCATGCTTTATTATTTGCTTGCCTCCGAGTGCTCTAATAAAAGCCAAAGGTGACTACTGCATAATCTCAGTCTCTTAAGGCATGTTTTCACTAGCAACGTTAAAGCACTGCCGCGGCAATGCTTTAACGTGGCTGTGTAGTCACGGCACCAGCGCTGGGAGAGCACTGGGAGAGAGTTAAAAAAAACCACCTCCATGACAGGAGTAGCTACCAGCACTGGGAGCACGGGTCCCAGCTCTGTAGCACTGTCTACACTGGCACTTTACAGCACTGAAAGTTGCAGTGCTCACAGTGTTTTTTCACACCCCTGAGCAAGAAAGTTGCAGCGCTGTACAGTAGCAGTGGAGACAAGGCCTCAGATTCTCTCTGCTACGGTTAGTGTATATAGAATAGAAAAGAGTAGCACATCACCTAACAAAATGATGATTAAGAATACTAAGCACCTGTAAACTTCAGTTTCAAAGCTCTGTACAAATTAAGTATCTGAAATCAAGTGCTTAACTTTACACCTTTGAGCAGTCCTGTTGAAATCAGTGGAGCTATATCAATTAACATTGCAACCAGTAAAAAGGGCAATGCACCTACTCAGGCCAATGATGCATGAAGAATATTTTAGTCCTTACTGTGGAGTACCTGAAATAGGTTGCTTTTTAGAAATAGGATACATATCTCAATGACCCATTGGTCTGTTCCAGTATTGCAGTTCCTGGGTGTAATAAATTCAGAAATTGATATTGCTGAAGTATTTGATTGATTGAAAACGTCAAAAGATTTTCACTAAGAAAGATGTAGAATTTGGTTCTGTGTCTATACAGCAAGTGGCACAATCGGGGTGTGGGTCTATGACTAGCGCTACCCAAAATATAAATAATAAACAACATTAATAATAGTGGACAGAGCACATTGTGACGGATTGCCCCTCCTCTTAGGATGCCACCTGATGTGCTGAGATACCACTGAGCCTGCCTGTTATGCCAGCCTGGGCACCCTTTTTAACTGTCTTGCTGAGCCAGGCTATTAAGCCTCCTCCAGCACACATACAGGCAGGGCCACACCCAACTGCAGAATGATAGAGACACTGAGATCAGTTCTGGGAAGACTCAGCTTAAGGGACTTGCCCCAGCACTCAGGTGTCCACGTCCCTTGGAGTGCAGACCCAAAGGTATATTATGAAATCCGCCTCCTCCCTCAATGTGGAGGAAGGTATGCACAGGCTCTTCCCCACGCCCCTATTATGAATTGTACAAATGGGGTTATATTGTAAACAAGAAATAAGTTTATTAACTACAAAAGTTGGATTTTAAGTGAATATAAGAGATAACAGACAGAACGAAACAGATTACTGAGCAAATAAAACAAACTACGCAAACTACTCTTTTTTCACTAAAAAAATTGGTAACAAATAGTAATTTCTCACCCTAGATATTGTTGCAGGCAGATTACAGAAAGTCTTGAAAGGCAGATACCTGAGGTCTCAAGCTGGAGACCAGTGTATTATTACTCACAAGCTAGATGCCCTTCCAGCTTGGGTTCAACCCTTCTCCCCTCAGTTCAGTTCTTGCTTCTAGGTGTTTCAGTGTCTCTTTGGGTGAGGAGGCAGAGGAGAGACACAATAGTGTGACTCCTCTGCCTTATATAGCTCTTGTGTATGGCGGGAAACCTTTGTCTCCCAGTGGAAGAACGCTGGCATTCCAAGGCGTGGGTCCAGTCAGGGACGGCTCTAGTAATTTCGCCGCCCCAAGCACGGCGGTTGCCGGTCCCGCGGCTCCGGTGGACCTCCTGCAGACATGCCTGCAGAGGGTCCACTGGTCCTGCGGCTCCGGTGGAACATCCGCAGGCATGCCTGCGGGAGGTCCACCGGAGCCGCGGGACCAGCAGACCCTCCGCAGGCACGCCTGCGGGAGGTCCACCGGAGCCACCTGCCACCCTCCCGGCGACAGGCAGCGCACCCCCCGCAGCATGCCGCCCCAAGCACGCGCTTGGCGCGCTGGGGTCTGGAGCCGGCCCTGGGTCCAGTACCAAGTGACTCAGACTCGTGTCTCTGCAGGGCTGTGGCAGCCATTGCTTGTAGGCTGTCTGGAGTGTCCACAGGAAGACTAAACTCTTTCACAGTTCATTGTCTTTGCTAATGGGCCATTAGCCCTGTCTGGCTTTTCCACTGTTGTACCTGAAGGGCTAGTTGGGAGTGACACCCAAAGTAAAACATTTGAAATACAGATACATAGTCAATATTCCTAACTTCAGATACAGAAATGATACCGGCATACAAATTGGATAATCACATTTAGTAAGCAATAACTTTTCCAATGATATCTTACATGAGCCATCTTGCATAAAGTATATCTCAGTTATGTTATATCCATATCATAAGCATATTTTCATAAAGAATATGGAGTGAAACGTCACACACATAAGAGAGTGTCAGGAATTCTAAAAGCATGTCTGTCGCTGATGTGTTCTTAGGTCCGGATCAATTCACGTTACATATGGGGAAACACACAGCTAGAAAAGTGGTAATAATGACCCCACTATCTAGTTTACCTACCTACCTTAGTTTTATACTGCTGCCCATCACCATAATATGAGCTTCTTCCATGTTAAAAAAAAAAATCAATCACAAAAGTGAAGTACCTCATGGACTTCATGGTGTCTCTGGTATTTCTCCCTTTTGGGGGTAAAAACTGTTTTTACAGAACTTTAAGTACACAATGTGCTACATATTCTTGCACAATCTCAAAAAACGGTTTGACTGGAAAAATAACTAGTATTTAGTCAAATGTTTGCTTTGATTTTTGCCAAGTAAAACGACTGCACATAGGGAGATTTATGCTGTATTTTTGGCTGATTTGGATAAATGTTAATCAACAACTTGAAAAGCACAAAAAAGGGTTCTCTGGATGTTTGAATGTGACACAGTTGCAGTTCTAATATGGAGGAGACCCATGTTGGCATCAGAGATAGCAATCTGCCTGGGACCTTGTAGGGAAAGTCTCCATTGGCTTCAAAGGAGCTAGTCCAGATTTACACAAGTGTAACTTAAAGCAGAATTTGGCCCTTATTCTCAGGTTCTCTCATTTATTTATTGCTACATGTTAACATACCTGAGTTTAAAAAAAAAAATTCCTTGAATTAACTCTCCCAGAAAGTCTCACAAGGACTCTGGGCCTGATTCTGATCTCACTTTCATCCATGTAACTCAAAAGTAATGATATTGAAGTCAGTGAGGTAACACTAGTATTAAATCAGTGTAAGATCACATCAGACCCATGTCCTTAATGAAATGACCACTATTAGCTTATCTCCGAGTTTCCATTCATCAGGATTTCTGCACTGAATTTGCATGAGCAATATCCACAGACCAAAAAATACATTTGAAAGTGATGGCTATTTTCTCCTGCTGAAAACTAGAGAATGCAGCAAGCTATCCCAATTCTCATCCAAAAAAACTACAGCTTTTGTATTTTGTTAACAGAAGTGTTTATGGACAAAACACATGTGAATATACCATAGAAACCATCCGACACTGGCTGGGGAGAATGAATGAGATGATCTAATGTCTTTCCCTTGTCTATTTTTATGGCCTCAACCTTTGGTGTTCAAGTCTAAATCATGGAAAAGCACTGAACACACAGAGCTAAGTTCTGCTCTCAACTATAGGAGCATCCCAGTGAAAATCAGCAAAGTCCCTATTTAGGATCCAAACCTATTTAGGGTCACACTGATCCCCAAACTTCTGGCTATATGGTACAACTGTATTTCATGGTGTAAATGAAACAGACAGACAATCTGTCACCAAGCTCAGTCTGTTCCTTACAAGGAACACACATTTCCCACACATTTAATACATTCCCCTCATTTTTTACTAAACATGGACAGACAACTTATCTGATGTGCTGACACAGAAGACAAACAAATATGGAGTCGTCCCCTCACCCCATTTTAATTGATAGCCACACGTTGCTTCTAAAAACTGGCTTCACATCCATCCAAGATGCAGTGAATGAAAAAACAAATCGTTATTCATCATGGAGGATCTGTGGATTTGCTGGGACAGACACTTGAGGAACGGCACTCTCAACAGTTTTGATTTGGTAGGTAGTGCACTAAACTTTAGCCTCTTTGGGAGGAGGCCTGATTACAAATTTTGAGTTAGGTCACAAGTGAAAAAAATACATGAATTGGTGTGAACCTAAAACGTCTGTTTGTGCAAATCAAAACAACCTCACTGCAAAATGTGATGAAGTTGGCAACTAAGAGACCCACACATCAACAGAAGGGGCCTCACCAGGCTAAGGACTTAGGCACAGTGGCAAAGGTTTGCAATAGAAGCATCAGAATACCAGGTTCAAGCTTTCCTGGGCACTAATTCACCTACAAATTCTGGTTGTTGGGTTTTTTTTTTTTCCCCAAATGAACTCCCTCTAAAACATGCACCATATTAATTTCCTTTAATAGCCTCACCTCCTACGTTTGAGCCTTGAAAGACTGAAAAGCATAAGGTTGAAATAAACATTTGCAATCAAGCATTAATACCTGCTGTACCCTAATATATTTGTTATTGAACGGCTTTTCCAGTGTCTCAGGGAGCCACTTAATAATAATAAGGTTGGATTTTCCCCACAGTAATTCAGTTCCTGTTTGGAGAAAACACTATGAGAAGACCAGATATTCTGTTGTTTTGGTTTTATAAGTGGTTCCCTGATGCATTTGAAACCCCCTGAAAAACAACTTGGCATTAGTATATGTACTATTATTAATTTGATGCTTGACAGTGGCAATTTTTGACTTTATTAATGTTCTTATGGAACCGCAGTTGACAACACTAGGAATGGCTTCAGCCTCACACTAGGAATGATCAAATGAAGCCTCCTCAGTAGTTCTGAAAAAACTGATTTACAAGAAACACTTAATATACAATCTAAAAGCAACCCCATCCACACCACCGCCTTGACTTAACAAATCTAGACTTTCGAAAGAGCTGTGAAAGTCAACTTCCTATCAAAAAACCTTCCCACCAGGATAGCTATTTGAAACTTTATAAATAGCTGAATAGCTTATTGGACAACAATGGTTATTTTCCATAACCTGTAAACAGAAGTGGCACCGTATCTCAGAGAGAAATTCTCTGGCTCTGAGAAACCAAACTATGCCTAGGTTGCTGGTTCATATCCAGCCCAGATTGGTAATGACAAAGGAGTTACCATCAGAACTCAGGCATAGGTTAGGGGTTTGTTACAGGAGTGGGTGGGTGAGATTGTGTGGCCTGCATTGTGCAGGAGGTCAGACTAGATTATCATTATGGTCCCTTCTGACCTTAAAGTCTATGAATCTATGAGATGGCAGGCAGCCCATGTGAACTGAGTGTCTATCCAGTTCCCAGTAGACAAATATCCATACTGAAAAGCCAATTGCCAGAACTCATACGCTTGGTGGAAATCATAGAGAGGCCCAGAGATGTCTGAGCATGGAGGCTGAACTACTCTCCCTCACTTAGTTGTGGTCCCTTCATGGAAGGATTGACAGCACTTTGGAGGGGCAGTGATGGAAACGTGTAATACTGCTACCTGTACTGTGCCTATTCTGTGACTAAAAAGAATATAGGAGGCCAGATTCTGATCTCAGCTATGCCATTTTAAGTTCTCAGAACTCATAGGAGTAACTGGGCTCAATACAGGAGTAACCAGATGAAATTCAATGGTCTCTGTTATACAGGAGGTCAGACTAGATGATCTACTGGGTCTTCCGGCCTTAAACTTTATCAGGCATTGGATTCCTATCAACGTCACCGAGATCAGAAACTGATCCAGGGTCTCCAAATCTATCAACATGGCACAGGTAATTCTATTTCTAATTTATTTTAAACAACCTGAGAATTCTGGCAGGGAGCAGATCCTGTATAAAATTTCATTGCTGCAGCAACCTTCCTATCTTTCTCCCCGTGAAACACACATGCAACTGTATAGTGGTTTTGTTATTTTCTGTCTCAGGACTTTGATGGCCAGAAAATCCCGCACACCCATAAAGAAAATAAATCACAGTGGTGAAAAGTAAACACACATATATTCAGATGACTTAATGTATTAACCTGTCTGTGCATTATTTTACTATGGGCATTTGGGGGTGAGGGTCTTTTCCTGTAGGCTCTGAAGCACCAAATGAACTATTCCACAGCCTCTATTAAACCACTAAGCAGAGAGTTTGGGTCTGAGGATCTGTGTGCATTGATCTTTTTCTGCCCCAAAAGCCCTCTTTCTGTTTCTACAGAGACAGCACACACAAGGGGTGAGACCTGCCTCCCTCCCCACACAGGACTCTCCACAGCCTCTCCCCCTCTGTAAACTGCATTTTACTGCATCTCTATCCATGGATGAGAGTAGGATTTCATCCATTGTGCCAGAACCTCAGCCACTGCAAATCCGCACAGTTCCACTGACTTCGATGGCTCTATGCTGATTCAGATCAGCTAAAGATGTGGCCTATGGTATTTTAAACCTGCACTATATACAATGATTTATATCTCAGGGATCTAAATATAAGAACAAAACCAGTAACAGTTTTAATGCATCTTTAGTAGAGGAAGTTGCAAACACTACTTATCTGCTGCTTTTCCTTTTTTACTCTGATAAGCCATAACTCCCAATGGGTTATCCCTTGTTTGTATAGAGTGTCCAGCGAGCAAGCCATTTACAAATGCAGTTAAAGTGAATGAAGCTCAGACCTTTCCATATATGGCAGTACCTTTTAAACACTGGGGAACGAATGAGCAATGGAATTTTACTTGGCTTTTGATTTTGCAATGCTCTATCTTATATGAAATATTGTTTTCTGATGAATGGTTGTTATTAAATGTGGGAATAATTTTGACCCGAATTTTTGCAGACCCATAATGTACATGAAACAGAGAGAGTGGGCCAGATTCTGAACTCAGTTATCCCATCATAAATCTCATTGAGGTTAGTTACTCCAGATTTATACCAGGATCATTTAGATCAGAATCAGGCCCAGGATAAAGATCATTCACTGGCAATGGAGTTTCACCAGTGTAAAATTGGTGAAAGTTAAGATCAGAATCTGGCCAAAAGATGTCCAAGTTAAAACCTGGACCAAATTTTGCTCTCATTTACACCAAACATAAGATTTATACCAGTGTAATTAACAGCAGAATTTGGATAACTGATGTTTTAAGTTTAAAAAAGGATTTGAATTAGGCTTCTTTTATCTGTGTGCTGTACATCAGCCACAAAAATGCATGGCAATATTTCAACTGGATCACTAACATTCATTCATATTTATAGCAATTAAAATGACATACTTCAAACAAAACTGGATTTTAAAGACTGAAGTTGCAAAGCAACAGCTGTAGCTTATCAGACATCTGAATGGAACCCATCATTTTCATAGCAGGGGTATGGCTATGTATCTAAAGTTAAATTCTGCTCTCAGAAGCACACAAAGAATCTAAACTCTGATAGTCTGCTATCCCCACATATCTGCAGCTCCTTTCTCTTTACCCACAGGCAATATGAAGGCAGAACATCAGAGTGCTGAAGCTGTGAGTGGATCCAAGAGAAGAATTTTGCCATGTGCCATTATGCATCTTCTGATAGCAGCAGTGGATGGGAGAAGCTATTCAGATAAAATAACAGCTGACCAGAATCTTCCCCCATATCTCAATACTATCTCGACCAGATCCCTTTTCAAGGTTTGCAAAAAACTTCCACAAACCTCTGCCCTTTGTAACTGGGTTAGAACAAGATACCAAATTCAGCCTGAGTGCTAATGAGCACAATTGCTTTTTAAATCAATGGGGTTTCATAACAGAGCAGAGGAGGGGAAGGGAGGGTATCACTAGCTCATTGTGGAGTTGGGGCGGGGTGGGGAGGAGGGGAGTAAAGAGGAATCTCTTAGCTCTTGCTAATCCCAGGGGATTGAAAAGAAATTGTTCCTGCTGCTGCTCTTAATAGAAATGAATATATGGACTTGCCAAGAAACTCCACCAGCTGTTAGCAGCCCCTGAAACTTCAAGGAGTAAAGAGATGTCCTGCCATTGCTTATGGGATGAAAAGAAAGGAATAGTTTGACTACGGTGACTTTTTGGGGAGGGAACCATTTCACTGGAGCCCGTGTTCCACGGTACTCTGCCATTCCCTATCTGAGGCAAAGAAATAGGAAGAGTAGTAATGTGCTCTACAGAATTGGCCTTTACATAAGGAGAATGCCAACATCAGAGCACTACAAATAAGAAACAAACAGATCACAATGTCCTTACTTGGGTAAAAATTCCCTTTGAAGGCAATGGGAGTCTGGGCTGAAGGACTGAACCTTGAAATTTAAAGGAACACAGCAACTGCCACTCAGGATCAGACCAGTGGTCCATCTAGTCCAGTACTGACAGTGGCTACATCCAGCTACTTCAGAGGAAGGTGCAAAGAAACCCTGTGATAGGTAGTTATAGAATAACCCACAGGGAATGTTGCCTCCTAGATCCATTAGTTAAAGAACTGTCATATTTCCAGTATCCCTCATTACTCCCATGAAAATTATGAGAATTATACAAATAGTGAATCCTACAATTTTCCCAATGTACAGCATTGCCCCAAATTATCTAACATTAAAACATTTGCTTCATCATCTTTAATCTGTTTTCCTGTCCTTTGAATATCCAGTTTCTTGAAAGGGGGAGGAGGGTTTAGGGGATATGTATGTGTGTGTAACCAACTTGTCTTGTTACATTTAACAATATTCCCAACATTTTTTATTTATTAGGCTGTAAAAATATCCACTGGAATAGATCCAAGCAGAGTATTTAGGGTAAAACATTACATTCTCCACAAATATATTTATAAAAAGGAGCTAAATTGTCATGGTTTTTTTTTCTATTTAAGGATATAAACCAGAAGGTGGTGTGCAAACGGGAGCGTTCCTTTTTGCTTCACACCCTCTGCAACACGTCTTGAGGAAAACTCTATTTCTATTCTGTAGACATAGGGTGTGGAAATATGTAATGAAGTTTCCACTCAGTGAAACTTTTCCAAGTAGGGTATTTACCCATTGTAGCCTGCCCTAGCTACTGTGGTTCTGCTCTCAAATGCTCCTACTGTATGTGCAATGACAAACAGATAAATGTTCAGAAGTTTGTTTAGAGTTGTTTGTCTTCCAAGCATTTAGACCATCTACCAATCTCACAAAGCTGAAGGGACCCTGAAGGGTCATCAAGTCCAGCCTCCTGCCTTCACTAGCAGGACCAAGTACTGATTTTTGCCCCAGATCCCTAAGTGGCCCCCTCAAGGATTGAGCTCATAACCCTGGGTTTAGCAGGCCAATGCTCAAACTGCTGAGCTATCCCTCCCCTCTCTGCAATGATATTAAAAAGGGTCTTCTCTCTCAGCCCATATTTTCAGAACATGTATTTACCATGACAACTGTAAATGAGCATTTATGCTTGCACATGCAGATGCAGTAACTGTGCAAACCCCATATATCTGTGTAATTCTGAAAGCCTACGTCACTGACCCTAGTTCCAGCGAACCATTTTCAACTGGTTACTACTGGTTCTTCTTTGTTTTGGAACAAAATTACTCTGCTAGTCCACTGGTTCCTCCAGAAGCAGCCCAAACAGACTAACTGAAGTTCTAATCTAATGGAGTCCACTGGACTTTCCATTAAGCAGAGTGTATAGCATACAAAAGCCAGTAGATGAACACTTCAATCTCCCTGGACATTCTATAACAGATTTAAAAGTAACTATTCTTGAACAAAAAAAATCTCAGAAACCGATTTCAAAGAGAAACAGCAGAACTTAAATTCATTTGCAAATTTAACACCATTAATTTGGGCTTGAATAGGGACTGGGAGTGGCTGGCTCATTACAATAGTAGCTTTGCCTCTCCTGGAATTGACACCTCCTTATCTATTATTGGGAGTGGACTACATCCACTCTGATCGAATTGGCCCTGTCAACACTGGTTCTCCACTTGTGAAGTAACTCCCTTCTCTTCATGTGTCATTATATAATGCCTCCATCTGTAACTTTCACTCCATGAATTTGAAGAAGTGAGGTTTTTTTACCCATGAAAGCTTATGCCCAAATAAATCTGTTAGACTTTAAGGTGCCACCAGACTCCTTGTTATTTGTATAGCATATAGTGTCTAAAAGACTCTCAAAAATAGGTATTACCAGCACCACTTTGGACTTCCATTCTACGACCTCAAAGCATGTTACAAAATAGGAATGAATTAAGCCTTAATAACCTTAGTTTACCTAGTTCATAGGGGAAGGATCTATTTTAAAGATATGGAAACTGAGGCAGAAAGCTGAAATGATTTGCAAGAAGGCTATAGCAGACCCTAGAACAGAACCCAGATCTCCTGATTGTTACTCTAACATTTTAAGAGCATGACTATCAGTCCATTCAGTAATTAAAAAACGGTTTCCCTAACTCTGTCCAATCAAATACATTGTGGGGGAAAGATGGTAGAGAAAAGATTAGAATTCTACCTAGTACTCCACCACGACTGCTACTGTTTATATACCATTCTCATTGGCAATGTGAGCTGAGAGATGACAGACTGAATGAGCCTGGAGATGGAACTTGTCACACATTCCCTTACGGATGGGTTGAGATGCTTTGGAAAAGCAGTGCTGTTGGGTCTGCATTGCTACTGCTTTGCCAGTCCTGCAGATAAACTGCAGTTGCAAGGGCTGCCAATCCACCCGCATTCACCAGTACCAGATTCACTCCCAAAAAACATTTGTTAAAAGAAAAAATATTTTTTAGTGAGGGTCAAAATTATGATAATCATACCGGTTATACATATATATTCAGTTTACTATCTAAATAAGTTATGTACCCTAGTCTTTTGGATTTATCAAGTCATATTTTGGGACTGGTATGAGGTATACACATTTATTTTAAGTCTAAATGTTGCCAAACAAAATATCTCAAATCTTCCCTTCCACTTGATATTGATTAGCTAATTTATACATAAGCTTCAGAAGAAAGCTGAAAATAAAGAGTTACATAGTTCAACAGTCATGTGACCTCAATGACCTCAATGTTTCATCCAAAAAGGTCACATCTAATCTGATCTTCAAATGCCTTTGAGTCAAATTTCAGCTTCAGTTAAATCTTTCTCTGACCATTTTCTTTGAAGCCAGCAAGAGCTATAATTACATACATGCACTCACACACACACACACACACACACACACAGAGAGTATATGATGTTATATGTACAAGCCACAGATGCTAAAATGCAGCTATACCCAATAACCACACAGTCAGTTGTGAAAGAAAATTTCCTTCTAAAATAGCCAAAAGCTCAGTACCAATCTAAGCAAACCTATCTCTGTGTGCGCACACAAATCCATATGTATATCTGATTACGGTAATTTTAGTAAGGAAACAACTATTTTGTTATGAGAGTTCCCATTAAATTATTATAAAGGACAGGCATTTTTTTAAAGGATGAAAGCTACTTTGACTAGTAGCATAGCATTAGCTAACATTCTACTAACATTCTTTAAAGTAGTCATCCTGCCTGCCTCAGGTTTTGCTCATCTGGAGTCCAATTCTGCAAACCCTCGATACATGAAATTCCCCTTGTAGACAATGGAAAATTTGTAGGATTTGACCCCAGAAAACAATAGTAACTTTGGGGGTATTTCCCCTCCCCCGCCACACACACCCTTTCTCTGGTTCCCATGGGATTTGATGTAGGTACTGAAGATTGACAGCTAATATTGTCTTCTCAGCCTCTTGCTCTCTTTCTTAGAATATGTCTTCACTGGAGCTGGAGGTATAATTTCCTTGCTAGGTAGACATACCCTGGCTAGCTCTAATCAAGACAGTGTGCTAAAAACAGCAGTATGGCCACAGCAGCAGAAGTGGTGAGAGGGCTACAATCCCATCTGAAACCCTAAGTATGTACTTGGGGCAGCTAGCCAGTCCCACTGCTCATGCCCCCACAGCTATGCTTCTATTGGTAAACCGTTAATGCAGGTTTGTCTACCTGAGCTGGAAGTCACACCTCCATCTCTAGTGTAGACATACCCTTATATACACACACTTTTCTTTCACCTCTTTGTTCTTGCATAGTAACTAAATTCAGTGGGTCAAATCCTCAGGTGATGTAAATCAGCATAGTTCCATTGACTTTAATGGGCCTACATCAATTTACACCAGGTGAAGACCTGACTCCATATGAATTATGGCCCATGTAACCACAAAAAATGTCAGATGCAAACTACAGAAAAAGAAGTGTTTATACAGTCCTGGAATATTGAAATTCCATTTGTTCTATAGGAAAGAAATCCCGCAGGAACTCAGTGTTATACAATGGAATTTACCCTGTTGTGCAACCCATCTCCTGCAGGATAAGAGGAATTTTAAGGCCCTAGGACAGTAGGGTCCTATTGTTATGCAGTTTGCTATAGTAGAAAAGAGGAGAAAATACGCCACACACTATGCAAAACAGTACAAACTATGCCACCTCGTGTGCCCAGTGCACTCCACCCTGTTCTGACAATGCTCACGTGCACAGAGCCTGTAGATTGTTAGAAAGGTGAGCAGATGGGGGGAGTGTTGGCAAAGAAAAATGAACGGCACTCTGTTTCTGTCCCAGCTATACAATCCACTTTAAAAAAAAACTACCAGAAATGACAAGAGCACGTTTTAGAGCATATCCAGTTTGTTAGATCTTTTGCAGTGTACTTTGGTGCCTGTTGGGCTACTCATTGCACCAGCGATCAGAAGGAAATGCGGGACGGCAGTATCATGTAAGGCCAGCCATGGCTGTTAAACAGTGCTGTGCATGGATGCTCTCCATACCTACTCATGCACCAGCGTTTTATTACAGTACAGTGGATGAGCACCTCCAGTTGTGTAGGGGGGGAGGTGGAAGCAATGCTAGAGGGGCTCCTGATACAGCAGTGTTTCTCAACCTTTTTTACCCAGGGACTCCTAAACTTAAATAGACAAACCTGCAGAACCCCAACCACAGGCAATGCATGAGGGGGCATGAGGGGTCACATGCCCCCCAGATTTCTGCCTTCCACTTGGCCCTGCTCCCTGAGGTGCAGAGCAGAGCAATGATATGTATCCTTGGCTAGCTGCTCCCTGCTCACTAAGTCACATGGCTATGAGGCAACCCCTTTTTGTAGCGGGGGGATCTCTCTTTTGCAGTGACGCTGCAATTTTTTATTTCCATGTCCCCCCCCCCCCATCCTGGCCAACCCAGACAAGCTTGGTGGCCTGCTGAGGTAAGTCAGGGGATGGAGGTAGCACTCTCTCCCTGAGCCCTGCTGCTCAGGGCTGAAGCCCAGTTTCTTTTGGCAGACCCCTGAAACCTGCTCATAGCCTGAGAACCAGTGTGCTACAGCAACCTGTTCAGATAATGTAACTGGCACCCATGTCTCGAAGATCACTGTCCCTGCCAGCACCCTGCAAAAAAGAAGAATGCCCAGTGCTATTGCCCTATCATGTCCTGCTCCTAGCTCTTAGGCCTGGTCTACACTAGGGAAGGGGGGAATCGATCTAAGATACGCAACTTCAGCTACGAGAATAGCATAGCTGAATTTGACGTATCTTAGATCGACTTAGAATCACTTACTTCACATCCTAGTGGTGCGGGATTAATGGCCGTCACTTCCCGTCGACTTTGCTTCCGCCTTTCGCCGAGCTGGAGTTCAGCAGTCGACGGGAGAGCGATCAGGGATCGATCAGATCGGCGGGTAGTGTAGACATACCCTTAGAGTCATTGGTTCCATCGCTACTCAATAAGGAGAGTTCATTCAATCACTGCCACTGTGTCCTCTCTCATGTCATCTCTATACACAGATGCCCTTTAACCATCCCCAAAGCAGTAAACTTCATTGAATTCACAATACTGCCCTCCACACTTTGTACTGATATGAAACACTGCTGGTAAACACACCTATTGCGGCCTCCACACATGACCCAGTGAATGAGGAATTGAGGAACACAGAGACCTCCATTGTAGTGCATCTTTTCCCCTCTGCATCACCTTGCATGGGAGGGAACTGACCGTCTGCCCCGTAAAATTCAAAATGTTTCATAATGATACTGAGTGCAGAATACTGAGTTTTCCATTCCTTTATGCTGTTCAGTGTTGAAAGATAGTGCTGCAGTAGTATAAAGTAGCAACTGCAGGAAATGCTTTATCTTCTCAATATACTTTTACATTGCTCATTGTCAAAGTGTATTTAGATGTGGCAAGCTGTTACATCTACTCTCCTTGAGTCTGATCGTGTATTTGTTAAGGAATGTACTGATTTCACCCAAGACTAATCATGTGAATATGGACTGCAAGATTGGGTTGGGTCCAATCTCATTTCATGGTGCAACAATGAGACGTTTTCAGGACTTCAATTTGCCTTCTGTTCTCAAACAACCTCTCCAATATTTCTCCCAGTACCATCATGACAACCAAATGCCAAACATTACAGTTACATGTATAGGTTTCATTGAATATGATCATCCTCCTTAAACAGTCATCTGAAGACAGACAGACAGACCCATAAGCTTCCCCAAATATACTGATAACAACTCTGCTCCCCCTTTTTCAGAAAGCCACTTCCATTAACAAATGATTTTTGTTAACCACAGAAAACAGCTTTCACTGTATTTGTAATGCATCTCAAGAAAAGTCCCTTTTGATTGGTTTTGGAGAAAGCAATTTCAGGATCTCCTGATATCTCCCAATTCCAAATGCAAAATATTGCAACAAACAAACATTGTACAGGCACACATACATACACACACCCAACCTGTAAATATAATTAGAAAAAGAAAGGGTGCTGATCTCAGACTTATTTAATGCTTAGCTGTACTAGCAAATTCATTTAGAATATGGTATATGAAAGACACTACAAAAGAAAATCTCCCCCCATAGTTTGTTTCTTCCAGATGTTTCCCGAGGGAAACAGTGTGTCATTTATATAAGAATATTCTCCAACAAACCTTTTAGTGGGGGGGGGGGGGGAGGGAAGGGAGAGAAGAAACCTTCCCGAAAACATGAAGTGATCAGAAGAAGCCACATGCTGTAGAAAAAAGTTATTTAAAAAAATTATGTTGTACATCCTTGCCACAAATAAATGAAACAGGGCATGGGAGAATAATCACCTTTGACATATCTGTGGGTTTGGTCAGGATTTATCAGGTCTTCCTCCCACCCACCCCCCTATCGTTCTACAGTTAATCTTGCTCCTCTCTATCTTTATGCCCCCATGATTCCTTCCTACGAGGAATTCCATGCTTCACAAAATGTCACTAGTATCAGCTATCAGGCTTACACAACTGTATGAGTGTGTCAGAAGTAGCTTGAAATGAAAGTCTGCTTCCTCTCTTTCTGGAATAGGGCACACACACACACACATGCACACGCACACACACACAGCCCTCCAGTCCCACCCATGAACAGTACGGGTCTCTCCCCCGCCGCCCTTTCTTTTCACAGGAAAGACTGCTTCATAAGAAACATTCTGGAAATATGCTGCTGTGCATGTTAAATCTCAAAACAAAAACGGATGCAGTCTATTGTCAACAATACTTTTCTGAAAGACAGCCATAATAGACATCTGTTTCAGCAAATATCAAATCAGTGACAATGTTTTCCCTGCCTGCTCTGCCTTTAGATTTTTGCTACTTTAATAGCCTGGCTCTTAGGTTGCAAAATGAAAAGCAAGTCAGCCTGTTAACCTGCAAAATCTTATTTCAATCACTCCTTTAAACGCACTTTAAAAGAAAACATGAATAGGCTTTTATTCCACGGGCAAGCGCTCCCAAGAATACCACTGCATGGTACCGACTCATTAATGCTGGCCCAACTGGGTTTCTGCCTCCCTCCAAACAAACAATGGGCTACCCTGCACATGAGAAGCCTTTCCGTTCTGCACTCACTACTACACAAAGCATGCATCTCTGTGAAGAACAAAATATGAAATCTTCTCTCACTAACAGTGGTTCACAATGAACATCTGCCAAGGGGAAAAGCTGCAGGCACTTTTAGTATATTTCCACAGCTCTGTTACATTTAACATGCACTGTGGATAGACATTAAACAGCAAATGCAGTCAAATCAGATCATTGGGGTGGGGGAAAGAGTAGCTTAATCCCTTACCTCTGCAGCTGAAAAGTTTTCAACTAGTAGGAAGGAAACGAATAACTGGCTGTTTAGGCAGGAGCACAGCAAGAAAGGTACACCAGCAGCCTAACACACAGCCCTATTCAATAAAACTTACAGACTTTCCTTGGCCCCTCCCAAAAGTCAATGCTAAGTGACTACATATCCCTTATGTTTACAATTGGCAGCCAGTGGTATGCATTGTTCTCAATTTATTCTAATAAGCAGCCAATGACTAGGCTTGAGCCAAGGTGGGTCCAGCCTGCCTGCAGAGATGCCTGTCATTCCCTAGGCATGCTCAGGAAGCCACTCATCAGAAAACCAAGACCTAAAAAGCTCCGAAAATTCATGCAAGCTGCCAAAAGTGTCTTGCTACATGCCCTTTTTTGGTTATCCTTAGCAGGGCCTCTGAAAGTAAATCCTCTGTCAGGAACAATCATAAGAAATGTTAATCTTGGAGAAAAGAGTCTGTCTTGTTGAACACAAATGGAGCTTTAAAAAAGGAAATATACTGCAAGGAAAGGCGGCACAGTAAATACATTTATTTTTTGCATCAATTTTAAAGAAAATTTAAAAAGCACATTGACCACAACCAACTTCATTGTACTGTTTTAACAAATACCATATGTAGAAAGAGAATGTAAAAACGGTTTGTCTTTTCCTGCAGAAACAAAAATGTTAAAGCAATAGTATGAGAGAAGCATGAAAGAGGAGTTGGCAGATAGGCGGTTACCTGTCAAATAGTGTAGTAGAAGTTACATATAGAATGTCCGTGTTCTTAAAAATAGTTTAAAATGCCATTAAAATCTTTGACGCTAATCACTGATCCTGAAAAATGTTGACTAGTTCAGGTAAACATTGCGTTAATAGATGTCCATCTATATATATATTCTGAACAGCACTTTTCACTAAACTTTCTTTTTTCCATTAATCAAGTATGTTTGGATTAATCTTTACCTTGAAATGTCTTTTGTAGAGCATCAGAAATTGCAAACTGTTCGCAGAATTCTACTGGAAGTTTTAGCTACCCCGAGTAATTTAAAGAAGTGAAAGAACAAATACAAAACACATGCATAGAAAAAAGTGAGGTACATAAAGTATTTGCAAAGAATGAGATGAAATATAACTGTTCTTACATATGTAAATATATACCACAGTATATAGACACATACATATACACACACACCAATAAAGACTGAAAGAAAAAGGCCGACTGAACTGGAGAGAAGTGGAGGAAACTGCCCAAACCACAAGGTATTCTGCAGGTTTATTATTTGACAATAATTTATACAAAAGCACAGTGAGAGAGGCAAATACATATAACAAGACATTGCATCTGGGTGGGCTATTTTATGTGTTCATACGTCTATTGTTTTAATGCCAGTCTGGATCTTTTCCTTCAATCACAGGGCCTGTTTGGATCTACTCACATGCGTACAACAAGCAGGATTCGGCCCACGTACAGTAAACTAATCTTATGTAACACTGTACACCTCTAGCTATAGAGCTAGATGCTCAACTGATGCAAAGTGGCATAGCTCCAAAAGTATGCTAATTTACACAAACTCCAAATCGCGGCATGTATGCTTATATCAGTTGTTTAGTTCCCTTTTTAAATATTACAATTACCTTTTATTAAGTAAAAAAAATTAGTATTTGCTCTTGGAAATGCACGTTTTTATTTTAACATTCAGATGCCTTTCCTAATGGAGGAGGCTTTGTCTCGGCAAGGCTTTGAAACATAAAATCTAACACACACAGTATGTTGATACAGCAGATGTCCCATTTATAATTGACTAACACAAGGGAGAACAGAATGTCTAAGCTCTGTTGTACTAAAAGCTTTAAAAACCTCAGGCTGTAAGGAGCCAAAATCAACTGAAATCAATTAGACTAGTCATGAGCCTATGGCACATGGGGAGTGGCCCTCAATTGCCACAGAGATTTTTAATTCCAGGATTTTAAATATATGAAGTGTCCACTCCAATGTGTGAGCAGGATTAGAGAGAGCTAATGGTTACAGCTGAGAACTGAGGGTATGTCTACACTACCAGATTAGTTCGATTTAACTTAATTCGAATTTGTGGAATCGACCTTACAAAGTCGAATTTGTGTGTCCACACTAAGGACACTAATTCGACTTTGTGAGTCCACACTAACGGGGCAAGCATCGGCATTGGAAGTGGTGCACTGTGGGAAGCTATCCCACAGTTCCCGCAGTCCCCACTGCCCATTTGAATTCTGGGATTTCCCCACAATGCATGCTGGGGGGAAAAATGTGTCGAGGGTGGTCTTGGGTAACTGTCATCATTCAATGTGCTTTCGGACGTCTCAAGGGGAGATGGAGGAGCTTACTGACTCGCTCGGATCTCAGCGAAACCAATATCCCCATTGTTATTGCAGCTTGCTGTGTGCTCCACAATCTCTGTGAGAGCAAGGGGGAGGCCTTTATGGCGGGATGGGAGGTTGAGGCAAATCGCCTGGCTGCTGATTACACTCAGCCAGACAGCCGTTCAATTAGAAGAGCCCAGCGGGAAGCGCTGTGCATCCGGGAGGCTTTGAAAGCTAGGTTCCTCAGGGAGCAGGGTAACCTGTGACTGTTCAGTTTCTTTACAGAGAAGCTGAACCTGCCCCTGCTTCAGTTACTGTTGACTTTCTTCTGCGGTTACATACCCCGTTCACCACGTTTCCCCCCTTCCAACACACGTTTAAAAATAAAGTTAATGGAACATTGTTAATTAACAGCGTTTTCTTTATTAATGAATTCGCGTTAAAGGGTTGAAACAGGGACACAGACTGTGGTGGGTAGGGTGTGCAGTGATGTTAACACCGCTTCTACACTCGAGGAATGATAGGATCCTGCTCCTAGAGCGGTCTGCAGCGCCGGACTGGTTATTTCAACGGAGCCTGCCATCCCTCCTTTTTGGGACTCTGTGTGCGGAGGCTACGTGACCTTGTGGTGGGGGAGGACGGTTACAGATTCCCCTGCTGCGTGGCTCTGTGGTCCGGGACAAGGACCGCTGCATAAGTTCTGTAACCTCCCTCCCATGCCACAAAGTCACGTACCCCCCACCCACACAGAACATGGAAAACACCTCCCAGACCGACCAGGGTGCCTACTGACTGCACTGTGTGTGTGAGACCTGCTGTTGATCCTGCCCCCGTGTCTGTACCCTGGTAAAGGTAACTGTCCTATGCAATTAACAACCCCCTTTCCCCCACCCTTCACAGACAGTCTTCTGTAGAAAAACTTGATGGAAATAGTAATTAACAGCAAACTACTTTTAATAATCAACTACACAGTTAGGGGATGAAACTGGGATTGGGGCTTTGGTGAGCCAGGAAGGGAAGGACTTCTCAACATTTAGGGAATGAGAGCCTTCTTGTATTTGTGCACTCTGCAGGGGTGCAGTGACAGTTTTCACGGCCCCTGTCGCCCCTCCTTCTTGTTACTTTGGGTGAGGGGGGTTTGGGACTTTGTGGCAGGGTAGGGCGGTTGCAGATTCAGTGCAGGGGGGCTCTGTCCTCCTGCCTGCGGTCTTGCAGAACATCCACAAGGCGTCGGAGCGTGTCAAATTTTCCCTGGGCATTTCCTGTGTGGCTGGTCAGAACATCCAAGCTCGGACTGCTGTCCAGAGCGTCAACAGAGTGGTGCACTGTGGGATAGCTCCTGGAGCTACTAAGGTCGATTTCCGTCCACACATAGCCTAATTCGACATAGCCATGTCGAATTTAGTGCTACTCCCCTCGTCGGGGTGGAGTACAGAATTCGAACTAAAGAGCCCTCTAGGTCGAACTAATTAGCTTCCTGGTGTGGACGGGTGCACGGTTAAGTCGAATTAACGCTGCTAAATTCAACATAAACTCCTAGTGTAGACCAGGCCTGAGAGTCAGAAAGACTCCTGGGTTCTATTTCCTACACAGTCATTGACTTGCTGCAAGAGCTCAGTGTTCACTGAAAGAGGAAGCCAACGTATATGTTATAACTAGGGTTGGATGAAACAATTGCGCTTTTTGAATGAGATTCTTCACAAACTCTATTGTTGTGTTCCAGGCCATTTGCGTGTCAGGTCATTTTTCCAGCGAATTTCTGCAAAGTGGCTATTTCACATTAGAAAAACTATGCAAGTTGACAAGATGGAAAATTCAACAATGTGACGTGATGTTCAGCCATAAGAAACTTTGAATTCCAAGATTCAAGACTACAAAAATACTCTGTGGGGTTTGCTCTAAAATAGGACACTCAAGCAAGGAAAAAAAGTGAAAGTGTACATGTTTTAGTGAATTTTCATCAACATTTCTGAAAAAATAATCAACGACATAGATTAATAAGGTTTTTAATTTCATTTCCAGTGTAAATATCTTTGCACACTGTGGTGAGAAGCATCATGCAAAACCCTTTGATAAAGTAATTATAATATGGTACATCAATAGTAGCACTATACTATAAATTAGCTAGTACAGAGCTACTATAACAGTAAACCCTGCAGCTACTAGCAAGGTTGGGCCCCACCTCTCAGCCATGCCTTCCTGCCATCTCTGCTCTGACTCTGCCACCCCCCTCTCCTCTGATGTCATGGCATAGAGGGAAGGCTTCCTTCGGCTTCCCTTTCCTGTCATGGCACAGGATTCAGAAACTGTTGACTGACCCTCCCTCACCCCATCCCTTCATTTATGGCATGGGGCACGAATTGAAGCTAAAACTTAAACTGTCCCTTCAACACCAATTTATTAAGCAGCAGCCCTGTAAGCTGCTTACTCCCATACATGCTGGAGATAGGACAGGGGTGGGAGCAGACATATCCTGGCTATATGTGATAGCAGCTACAGGGACTACATCTCAGTACTGCGAGCATGGAATTCCTGTGATTGCAGTCACCTTCTCAGTGTTTTCATTAGAAGTACTGGGAAATCTCTGTGGAGACCATGGCTCTCAGAGATTCATCACTGTTTTCCTATAAAATTTACAATCTAAAGAGAAGATACGGGTTGGGGTTTAGAAAGTGCACTATTGATCATCTCCTGAGAGATAGGTAATATTTCTGTACCAATTCATTCATGGGATGCGCATCCAAACACAGCAGAGAGTGGTGCCCACAGGAGCATATTTTCACAGCACTGGGCATTCAGAGCAGCAGTTTTATAAAGTCGTGAAGTTCCAGTTCCCTCAGTGCCTTCCCTTCCATGGTCAGTTCCAGGCATAGAGAGACTGGCGCTCTGTGTTTTGGGGTTGTTTGTTATTTTTTGGGTGGGGGGAAGTTAATCCAACAGTCTTTTTTATTACTGGGTTTTAGTAGTTTATCATTTTTTACTTTGTAATTAGATTCTGCACTGGTGAGCAGTACTGAGAATCCCAGAGCAGCTCCATCCTTGGGGTCAGTGCCACTACAGCTGCTGATCTGGGCTCCAGAGACTTGGAAGTGGGAGGAGTAGTGTGGTGGGGGGAATGTTTGTTTCCTTACCCTTATATGTTCCCACAGTCCGATACACACTGTCTGAGCAGAAGAGGAAGGTATTTGCTGATACTCCACTGGTGGAGACAGACCTACAGTGGCGTGTCTGACGTGTAAGAGCCCCCTTCCACCGCCCGGAGGTGGTGGGGTGAGGGCCACCTCTGCCTGTCTCTCGATGGGACTGCGTAGCATGGCTGCTAACATGGCTAGCACAATCCAGTGGGGAAACGGTACAGAAAGCATCAGCAGGCACCAAGTTTGCACCAAGGGAGCGGATCTATTATGCATCCATCACCACAGCATTTTGCAGGACTAAAGAATGGAGGAGAGGCTGGGTGATGTTCGTAGGTAGGATGAGTCATTGCAATACATGGTGGCAGGCAAAACTAATGGCAGGACTGGCTGCAGGAGCAAAGTTACACCAAGGCTCTTGCAGCACAAGGGCTTTGCGACGAGTCTTTTCGCCTCTTCGTAATCTCGTGCGTGCACTGGGAAGCATTGAGTCCAAAAGCAAATTTTTTTTATGATGTCAACCACCCCTGTTTTGCACTGAAACACGTATGTTGCTGATTTGACACATGAGCACTGTGTACCTGAAAGAGAGAGACTGATCCTGATACGGACCGCACGTTGTGGGAGACCAAATTTATTTTTAGGTGAAATGTTTGCTGTTCAACAGATCCACTCAGGTGTAACTCATCAACTGGAGGCCTGATGTAAAATCCACATCTTATTGCTTTGCTGGAGTACACGGGGACGGAGGGTAATGGTTCACATACGCTCTCCTTGTTCTAAGAGAGGATGACTGTGTGGCATGTGGCTTTAGACACAACACATCCTGCATCTTGGCAGGGGTTAGACTAGATGACCCTTGCGGTGCTTTCTAACTCTAAGGTGCTATGATGCTGTGATTCCAAAGTACAGCTTAATTGCGCCCTCTGTAAAACCGGGGTTTTTTTGGTGAGGAATCTACATAGGAATTGCTATTCTATGACTTGTGTGTCACTTACATGCTATAAAGAATTGCAGTGTATCAAAATCTTTTGCCTTTGTTAATGTACACCAATTGAAAGTGGGTGAATGAAAAATCATGGAGAGACTAACAGAAAAGAACAAAGAAAACTGATTGATGAATGCATGATAAGCACGGGTTTTGAACACATTAGCTGCATAGGTATAGCTGTAACTAGAATGGATGGCCAGCACTTATGCAAAGAATGACCAAAGCTGACCTTAGCAGAAAACAGAGAGCTCTCTGTTAGGAGGAACTGAACATATGCCCTGGGGTACCATATAGAAGCAGACAAGCAGACTTTTTTTCTATATCCGTAATAAAGATGTGACACTGGCAAGAAAGTAGTGGTAATTTCCCCACTTCTGCTACTAATAATAAAGGTGTGACACATAGGAGTGCTGACATGGGTCATGGTTTAAAAAAGTTATAGCCTTGTCACAGTAAGGTTCATTATCCATTGGTTCCAGTGTCTACTGTTACAATCAAGCATTCCTGTCTTCTTTGTCCAACAACAGACATTCTCAGATAAACCTACATATTGCGCATCCTGCCAGAAAAATACTTTTATCCATTCGTGTTTGAGTTCCCTCTGTGTCACTCATGCAAGAACAGTACAGTGTAACATTTAATTCTAACCCAGTGTTCACAATTCTTTGTTGTGGAGTGCACGGGGATGGGGCACAGTTAACACATGCAGTGGTGCAAGATACCCCACAATGGCACATTCTGCATTGTTAAAGGGGTTGGGGTCACAGCCTTACCCCTGCTCACTAATTGGTGGCATTTGGAGGGAAGTGCACACCACAGCTCCAAAAAAGAAATCAGGGCCACTCCCATCAGCACCAACAAAGATGTCTCGCATGCCTCATCTCTTCACAGGCAGACTGTCTATAGGAACTGTCCCTGACACAGGGTATCTCCACACACACCCCTAATGCAGCTGAGACTTCTGCACAGCTCTTGGGTTGCGGCTCTCCAGAAGGAAAGACACTAAATAAGGATACAAATAGCGGACAGTCACAAATAATGGTTTTCCACAGTGGAACCATTGTGAGGTACTATGAGACAGGACATCTCTCGCAAGGTTTTGAGAGAATTCCCACAATGAACTATGGGCTATATAACACCTATGTCTTATTTCAAGACACAGGGGAAGTAGACCTCCACATGCCTGCTTTCCTGAGTAAGCCTTACCCAGCTACAGGGTCTGAGTCTGGTGAGGAGCATACCCCTGTCACTTACCTACTCCCTATTGTGAGTAAGTGTGTAGGCACTAGTGGCAGACAGGAGAGGGAATTGGGTGGAGCTTTGGTTCCACCCTCCCTCCCTTGCTCACTGCCCAGATGCAAGGCACTAAGATGCACTCTTTCAAGGACTGCAGTAACATACTTCTCTCTTCCAGTGCTGCATGAGAGCAGCAGGAAGGAAGTGTGCCTCCGAAGGATATTGGTGAGGCACAGTGCCTCCAAGGGCTGCCTGAGTGGTACAGCTTATATACCATCCCTTGCTCAGGGCTGCGACTAAAGACAGTCTAACTCTCTGAAATTACCTTGAGTCCCCACCACGTAAAGAGCACAGCACATTTTTTCCCTAACAGACAGGTTCTGAATTATGCTAAGACGAGCCATGGAAAATGGCATAACCATAAGTCATGCTAATGGTATACACAGAGAATATAGCTCAGTTGGAACAACCGTGGTGGTGCATGCACAGCTGTGCATATTTGACATAAAGGTGAGCGAGCTTATATTTGCTAGCTAGCCACCCAGCTGGCAGATCTGTCTGGGAAGGGGGAAAAAAATCACTTGGAAATAAGAGGGAGAAGCCCACCCACCATGAGCAAATTTGGTCATCCTTACTATTACCTTCTGTCTCTAGACAATATTGCCTGTGTTAGAGAGAGGCAGATGTAACATTTTGGGAAATTTTCCATATTAATCTTTAGACGACAAAGGTGTTTTTACACTCTGTATTGAGCAGGGCCCTTCAATCTTTAATAAAACAACCTGAGGGTTGTATTGTCTTTCCCTAACAAACTATGCCAGTGCATTCAAAGATGGTCTAAAAATTAATACAAAACAGAACTACAGGAGAAGTACATGAGTATCCCTGCAAATTTAGGAGAGTTTGCAATGTGAAGAAAATATGATTTCAATAAGTGGGGGAAAAGACAATATTTACTTTAATGCCATTAAAGTCTTTAAATGGGCCTAGCAGGTTCTGGGCACTACCAGAAACAAATAAATAATAGCAGCACATCACATATAAACCATAGCAATCAGCTGTGGTATGAAAGATCCCAGTCGTGCCTGGCAAAGGCGGCCTCCAGGACAGGTGATAGTATCAGCTCTGGCACGTATAAGCACATCTTGAGTGCATAAGCATATTGGATATTGGGAATGGAGTCGTGTGTCAGATGAGAAGGAACAATGTAGCAGTAGGGATCAGTCTGAAGTTTTCAGTGAGATCATTCCCTCACTAGGATTTAAAATGTGTTACTGTGGAATTATATATCATTCACATTTAGAAATATTAATTTTGGTGCAGACAGCTAGTTCATTGCAGTTAACTGTGGAATTTTATTTTTCTTGGTATTGCTGGCTATGTAAATGGAAGGCATTTAATAAAAATAAAACAGAAAAGGAGCAGAAAGCACACTCATATGAGACATTTTACCCATAATAATAATTATTATAGGAAGAAGGATTTATCGTCGGCACAATGCCCTCACACTTACTAAAAACATACTGAACAGCACAATGACCCACATCCTAATTAAAACAAAATACTTGAATATTTTCAGTATGAAACCACGCCATCCTACAAGACCACAATGTCTCCCAAGGCAAAGGTGACTTCATTCCTAACGTACCATTTTATACTGCTTCTGCAGGCTAACATATGGCCGGAGAACTTTGGCCTCCGGGATGACTCCCTTCCTGAAGGCTGTGCCCACTTTTCTCACAGAGAGCACAAAATATGAACAACAGATGTGCATCACTTTCCAAACTTTTCTGATGGCAGCATAAGGGATGGGGAAGTGCAAAATGTTTACAACGACATTTGAAGCGTTCAGCACTTGCACACATTCCCAGTTCATTGAGACATGGAAATGAGTCCCATTTGTGTTAAATTGGACCGTTTTCAGTTATAATGGTCCCATTTTGAGCATTGTTTTCACTGTGGAAAATGTGTTGCTGTCACATACTTTTGCAGCATAATTACAAGTTTCACAGCTGCTGGGGCAGGCATTTCGGGGGCAGGGTGTAGAGTGCTTGGGCTTGAGTCCCTTCTTGCTTAGGGCTGTTTAAGTCAGGAGTAATTCTAACAAATGCAATGTACCTCACTATAACATTGGTGTGGGTGAGGGGAGAATCAGGCCCTTTATCCTTTGTATCTAAATAAACCATTTCGCTTTGGCAGGATGGCTCAAGCAATGAGCAAAGGTTAGGTCTGGGTCACTAATTTGTAACAGACTCAAATACAAAACCTAACTTTACAGATAACAGGCCTGTGCATTTAGGTTCCACAGATACCAGCCTTTTGCAAACATTGCCTTTGGTCTTGGCTTGGGCCTTCCGTGGGGATCTAAGTAACTGTCACAAACAGAACTCATCTCTGCTCCTCTACTGCGATGGCGGCAATAGGGATGGATGCTACTTGAGGGTGAAGCACTGCATGAAAGCAAGGAGCAGGACTGGTCGGAAAACAAGAATTCTGTTTTGTGGAAAAAAACTGAGGTTGAGATTTACTTTCATTTTGCATCAGAACAACCAGGGCCGATGAAGTGGGGGGGGGAAGCCGGTACAAATTATTGGGGCCTGGTGGTCCGGAAGGGGGCCTGGGGCCCAGCTTCCCTGGCTTCGTTGGCCCTGTTTAGCCCATCCACCCTTGCTGGGGGGGGGCCAAAAAAATTTTTCACCGGAGCCCGAACCCGCTCTCGGTGGCCCTGAGAACAACCACCACCCCTTTCAAAATTTATCAAGAAAAATGGGGGGAGACACATGCACCCCACCCCATAACAGCCAATAGCCTCACATCAGGGCACTTGCACAGGATATGACACAGCCAGGCTGAAGTCCCTAGTCTGCCTAATTCTGAGCAGAGACATGAACTTGAATCTCTTGCATCCTATGTGAGTGTCTTAATTGTGGGCTATCAGCTATTCTGGTCAATCACCCGCCCAACCACCCCCCGAAAAGATCTGAGAAATTTTTGACAAAACCTGTGTTTCAGCAAAAAGTTTTCGTTTCAACAAGTTGGCATTTTTCAATGGAAATTGAAAAACGGCTTCAGCAAAATAATCCCAACCAGCTCTAGCAAGCACTCCTGCACAGCTGGAGGCATCCCTCATGCAACAGAGTTCAGGAGCAGTAAACTGAGACACTGCTGTACAAGAGCAGGAGGGAATCTAGATGGTGAGTCTATTACTCTCTCCCCCCACCCCGTATGCACACCCCACCCGCTTAAATGGAGGAACTTCAAAGCCAGTCACTGTCCTCCCTTCTGCTAGCAGTGACATAAGGAATACGTACTACTACACTTGCCCTGAGAGGCCCCAACAGAGCAGGGCTTCACTGTGGTAGGCACAGTACACACATAGGAAGAGACAGCCCTTGCCCTGAAGGGCTGAAAATCGAAATAGACAAAAGGTGATAGAAACCAAGTAGCATTATTCCCATTTTACTGACAGGGATCTAAGGCACAGAGAGATTAAGTGACTTGCCTGAATTCACATGGGCAATATGGCAGAGACAGGAATTGAGACCAGATTTCCTGAGTCTCAGTCCACTACCTATCAACAAAGGACATCCCCCCTGGGAGGAGGCAGCTTTCTGAATTGCTGGCTGTGAGCAGCTCAGAGAAGGCTGCGTACATGTAATTGCATTCATGGCAAGAGCAGTAGAGGAAAGAGGGAATGTGGGGAGAAGTTAGAGAGCTGGAGGCAGGGCTCAGAGAGAGTGTGTGTGGCAGTCGGAGAAGGAAGTGTAGTGGCCAGTGTGCATGTGGGATACAGCACAGAAGAAAAGTACTGTGTAAAGGAACTACTGTGTGCCTCTGGACGCAGGACTGGGAAGAGTGAACAGTACAGACTGCAAGGGCAGGAGAAACCCTATTTTCATATACTTTTTGCCCATATCCATTACCTACCCACAGTGCCAGCCATATTCAACCTGAGTATTGAAAGCACTAGCTATTTAAGGTGCTGTGAAGATGTACAATGCTGTGTACGTGCTCAGGAGGAATACTATTGTTGTAATGAATCAACACTAGTTTAAAATAAAATAAAAATCCTCCAAGATGCTGCATCACACTGTGTGAGCTTACATAACACAATCACACAGCAAAAGCTAGAAACCAACTAGAGCTGACCATTCTGTGTCGGGTTGACTATAGCACAGACCTATGAAAGATGGTTACGTTGTCATTCAAGATGTATTCCCTCCCTCAGTCTTCCAGACATCCAGTTACTCTGGATAGGCAACATCTATGCCATTTGTCCATAAAAGCCAGCTCTGTGACCTAACCTGTGCCAAGGAAGCTCCTGCAGTATATAGGAAAGAGGAATAAATTGGACAGAGATAGCAATAGCATTCCAAGACTGTTTAACTAGCCCAGACACTTTGCTAAGCCAAAAATGTTGGCTGTCCTCATTTGTATCCAAAATAGCGAGGAGGAACTGCAATATCTATTTCAAAAGAAAAGAAGAATTATAAACTGAAGTGGGGAAGAAGCAGATGCAAAAGCATTAGAGAAGTGCATAATATGAAGGACCAAATTTGGGGATAACTATTCAGAAACTTAAAGGTACATAAACCCCTAAGTACATAGAGTAATAAATTGACTACATACTGGGTCAAGCAAGCCTAATCTGAGTGTGTGAAATGAGTCCTGGAGAGGATTATTATTTCTATTGTGGAAGCACCAGCTCCTAAGAACCTCAGTCAGGGATTACAGCCCCATTGTACTAAGCCAGGGGTGGGCAAACTTTTTGGCCCGAGGGCCACATCTGGGTATGGAAATTGTATGGCAGGCCATGAATGCTCACAAACTTGGGGGTTGGTGTGCAGGGGGGTGCAGTCTTTGGCTAGGGGTGCAGGATCTGGGGTGGGGCTGGGGATGAGGGTTGGGTGTGCAGGAGAGTGCTCCGGGCTGGGACTGAGTGGTTCAGAGAGCAGGAGGGGGATCAGGGCTGGGGCAGGGGATTGGGGCATGGGAGGGGGTCAGGGATGCAGGATCTGGGCAGCACTTACCGCAAGCAGCTCCTGGAAGCAGCAGCATGTCCCCTCTCCAGCTCCTACATGGAGGCATGGCCAGGCAGCTCTGCATGCTGCCCTGTCTGCAGGTGCCATCCCTGCAGCTCCCATTGGCCAGAGTTTCCAGCCAATCGGAGCTGCGGAGGTGGCGCTTGGGGCAGGGGTGGTGTGCGGAGACCCCTGGCTGCCCCTACGCCTAGGAGCTGGAGAAGGGACATGACGCTGTTTCTGGGAGCCACAGCACACATGGAGCAGGGCAAGCCCGTAACCCTGCTCCCTGGCGGGAGCTTGAGGACCAAATTAAAATGTCTGAATAGCCGTAGTTTGCCCACCCCTGTACTAGGCACTGCTCTCACACTGTGGGGATACCTGGGAGAGGGGAAACCTTAGGTAAATGAGGTCCCACCTATCCAAGATATCCTGCAGATATCTGACTCCGTCCTTACTCTCTACTCAGGGAGTGCAGGAGTTACTGCAGCCCTAGGAGAGCATTAACTTCAATACCAGCTGCCATGGAGGGTGTGGTACATTACACACATGGTGGAATGTAGTTTTTCTTCTCCTGCCCTATTATGGAAAGAGAGATCTTGTGGTTTGCTGCTAATACTCCATCATGGGTCCACCTCCCCCACCCCAAGCTGAGACACACTCAATTTCCTGCTAAGAGTTCTGGGTCATATAGTCCAGTAGACAATTTTCTATAGCATTTTTTTAAATGATGTTGCTAAGTGTAGATTTTTAATGAATTAAATAAGGATTTGATAAATACAATCCATACAGCAGGCCCTAAGTTTATTTTATGCTTCCACCCACATTTTCAACATCTGACTGATTTCTTAAGCTGCGTTGTAGAATTTGTCATGGGGGGAGTTGCCCTTTGGGGCAGTAGTCAGGGTCTTTTGTGGCTTTGAAAACATGCAGAGGAGTGATAGACAGTTTGGGACTGAGAGACAGCATATTAGCTTGATGTTTCTGCCAAAATGGTCAGCAGTGAAATAGTTAATGTTGACAGTGAAGATTTCATTTTTGAGGTGTTTATTTTAGTCAAGACAACTCTACGCATCTCATTGCCTCATATCTCCTTGATCTGTACCAATCTCGGTACCAACCCAGCTACAGCACAGAGATGCCCTGGTTGCATTAGTTGACAGTCTTCTTCTGGCAATGGATGAAAACCGTGCATGTATTATTAAACCTATCAGCTGCCAGTGATATGGTACATATGGAGGTATGTCTGTCTTCCCCACAGACCACAGTGGAGATGAACAGAGCTGATCTCGGGTGGATCCATTCTTTTCTTGCTGAGCATTTAGTGGAATGTTGGGCAAGTGCTCCTCCTCTCTGAGGGCATGCTCATCTAGGGTTTCCTGGAGTTTAAGGTTATATAGGGGTGTTGGGAGCGTTAGTGAGGAGACATATGTTGCAATGTATTCATTGTAGTGATCATGACACCCAGCTCTATAATTATCATATCCGACCTAGTCAAAGCAGCTGATTGTGTTACTCAGAATGTGGCTGAAAGTTATGAGAAGTAGCTGGCTGAAGCTCAGTCACACCAGGACCGGGTTGAGGTTGGTTGGTTGACTGAGAAGATACAGTGAGGATAATATCTGCTCCTTTGATTGCGGGGGGGTGTCTGCCTTTTGTTGTTGGAGTTTACAATCTATTGTTGGAGTTTACAGTCTAGGTGTCTGATTAGATTTCCAGCTGTTATAGAAGATCAAGGAGCAGCAACAGCCAAGAGAGCTTGTTTGTTTTTCATTTAGGTATGCCTGAGAGGTTGTGGCTGTTTCTTGCAGATGCAGATCTTCCTGCTGTCATCCATGCCTTTGCCACCAAGAAATTAAATGACTGCCATGTCCTGTACATGGGGTACATCTTCAATCTATCCTGAAACTGAGGTTGGTGCAGAATTCGGCATCCTGTACTATTGCGTGCATAAAACACCTGGATCTGCCCATTGGTCTCCAGCTGGAATTTAAGATTTTAGTTTTGACCTATAAAGCCCTAAATGGCCTAGATCATACTTACCTGAGAGATTGCCTCCAACCCTACACCCTACCCGTGCAATTGTGATCAATATGTATGCTGAATATTCTAGAACCAATCTGCACTAAGTACACTAAAGGATCCAAACTTTACAATGGTTCCAAATTCCCATTTTCCCTTCTTCTACTGGCATGATTTGAATACTCCTGGTTTTGAATTCCTGGAGTTTAGCATGATTTTTGACATGCAGGTCCTTGTGTTTCACGCCTTTGTTTTTTCTGTTTGGGGCAAATCAGGTTCAAAAAGAGTAAGATTATCTTTTCACTGTTGCTTCAGCAATAGTTCAGAGAGGATGAGCATCCAGTGACAGTACATAGGCTACATTATTACCTAAATAAACAAGGTTGCCAAACTATGAGGATAATTTCATCTGTCCCTGCTTAGCTATTATTTTGCAAGTCCATATTTCAACATCCATAATGATCTTTCTCCAGCTCCATGTCCATGAAGAAAGGTGCAGTGATAATAGCATGTTTAATCATGTTAGATGTCGGGTATTTTTCTGCAATAAGTCATAGTACTCCATTAGATACCATTTCCTCAGAAAATCCATATAAGGACAGTAAACTCTATAATGCTACTGTGATTTTTGTCACAGTTGTTGTGGACTGTCATGAGGTGCAGCTCTCACCGCCAGATGCCTCCTCCTGGTGGCTCTGAGGATTAACTTGAGGCCACTTCCTTGTCCGTGGT
Source organism: Mauremys reevesii (assembly GCF_016161935.1). NCBI lineage: Eukaryota > Metazoa > Chordata > Testudines > Geoemydidae > Mauremys > Mauremys reevesii. The sequence goes on from NC_052623.1 coordinate 248,231,611, forward strand.
CTGCACACTGTCACTCTCTCTCTGCTTCAGGAATGGCAGCGTCCTTCTTCTCAACTCAGCCCTCCAGCTAGCTCATCCTCTGTGTTTCCCCTTCCAGGGGTCAGTGTCTCAGTCCAATAATTATGCCACTTCCCCAGTGACAAATGGGGAGGACCCAGCCCCACCCACTACTCTCGGTCCCAACCCAAGGACCTGTAAATAGCAGCCTTCTGCTGTGTCTCTAACTTCTCTTGGCACTGCTATGTTTCCCTTGACCCCTTTCCCATGGCTGCAGCACCTTCTTCACCCTTACCTCAGGGCACTCAACATGTCAGGCCCAGCAGCCAGCCAGGTGCTCCCTCTCGCTCCCCTAGTCCTGCCAGCAGCTGCTCCGTCCAAGGTGCTTGCTTCCATCCACCTGCTAGGAAACCAATCCTCCCTCCTTGAGCTCCAGGCAGCAACTGACTACCTCTGGCCCTGCAGCCCTTTTTATGTGAGCCTGCTGAGCTCTGGCTGGGTGCTCCTCTCAGTCTCTTTCCTATTGGCTGCCTCCCATGCAGCCACCTTGGGGCTCAATTAATCCCTTTTATGCCATCATGTGCACACTAAAATCACTTCTAGCCACTTTGAATGACCATTACTTTCCATAAGAAAGTATTGGGGTTTTTTCAGCAAAGCCGTGGGAACATAATGTGTATGAATGACACCTTTCCATGGATGGCGAAGGGCATGTTCTTTAACACCCTTTCAACTCTATAGCACTTTACTTTCTGCTCAATATCTTTATTAACTCCTGGTCACCAGAAATAGCTTTGCACTGAGATCTTCATGTGACACATTGCAGAGTGTTCCCTTCCCCATAGATCCTCTAACAATCTGTCTTAATAGAATGAAGGTGTTACCCCCTGCAGTGCCCAAAGAAAGTAGCCCGGTTAAATTGAAAGTGGATCTTTTTTAACTATAGAGGATTGAAAGCCACCTCTGGCGATATTTGGCCAGGCATTCCTTCTGTATTCCCATATTCTGGATAGCAGAGGACTTTTCTGAGTCCCCTCAGCAATCTTTGGAGAACAAAGATAGCTCACCAATATGTAAACAAAAGAAAATATCCCATTCTTCTGTGAAACTCTCCTAATCTTCATATGGTAACTTTGATTAAACCATCAGCATGACCATGTTCTGCTGATATTCCATATCATAAGTAGTAAAGAGCTTGCAATGTTGGGCAATAAAAAAATATTGATTTAATAAGAGTATAAATAGCTTTAAATGGTCACCATTTTATGGTTTGTACCTAAGATAAATTTAACCACAGAGACACTTTTGGAATGTTCACAAACCAGAAGCTATGGACAGATCCTCTTTAAATACAAGCATAATTATTTTTATTGCTGGCTAAAGTTCTCAAGGTGAACGCAACTGGTCTCTCTTTGCCATCTTCTAGCACTGGTCTCTCCTTGCAATCTTCTACCACATGCTATATTTCAATATCGCAAGCTAGATGGCGTGATTTGTGATTGTCATAGTGTTTGTGTGCATTGCTGACTAATTTTAATTTGTTAGAAGAAATAGCACACTCCTTTGACTATTTCCAGCGCCTGCCACTCCAGCAAAGGTTTATCATAGTTGGGAGGTTTTATAAAAAGTGGCCATAGTATTTTAACAGACTTCAAAATTAACATAGTTCAGAAACACTTTCCAGTTTGGCTGCAATCTTTTATCATTCAGAGTAAGTCCCAGATGCTCCATAATTGGCTGTAAAAACTGACAGTCTGTTTAACTTGGCCTCCATGCAGTTGTGAGCGAGTGAGCACTTCCTCACTGTCTCTAGGTGTTCTCTTACAGAAATCCCTGAAATTACAAGGTCAAAGCAACAAACATTACTAAGTCCCTGCAACATCTGATTGGTCATACCTGGAATATTTCCCATTCCTGAACATCTCAAGCAAATAGTTCACCAGTCTCTACCTAGATACCACCACCATCTTGTACCCTTCCCAGCCAGACTTCAAGGACATAGAACAGAAATGTGGGCTGATTGCACTGATGGATGATCTCAGGGCCACATATCCATGCTCATATTATTGGAGCTCTCCACAGCATTTGAGAAAGCTGTCATCTTGCCTCAGAGATGTGGCAGGGACTAGCGAAGTCATGCTGCAACGGCTCCATTCATTCCCCTCAGACCATACCCAGAGAGTCCTAATGCTTCCCAGAGCCTTCCACAGCCCCACAGGTATCCATCCTCTGCCCCCATTCTATTCAACATCTACCTGAAGCCAGTAGGGGAGACTGTGAAATCACATTGACTAAAATGCAACCGCTATGCAGATAATACCTTGCTCTACATTTCTTCACATCAGATGTAAACAGTGCAATCGCCTAGATACCCAAGGGCACGTCCTTTGAATGTGTGACATGCTAAGTAAATACTAAGTAGAGCTGGCCAAAACTCAGAATTTCAATTCCATGGGAAGTTCTGACACTTTGGAATTTATTTGTGTCCTAAATCAGAACAAAAAGTTGAAAGTTCCCATGAAATAAAATTTCCATAAAATTTCATTTTCGATTTATATTACGTTTTATAAACCCAGTGCTGATATGATATTACAGTTGAAACAAAGTGCTTTGCATAGAAAATTGATAAACGGGACAGTTACAGCGCGACGCTCTAAAGCACACTGCAATTAACACCACTGTAGTCTGCACTACAGGCTGTGAAGACCAGCCCTTAGTAACCAATTTTCATGTTACTTTCTCAAATTTTATTCTATATTAGTTGTGATTGATCACAAAAGTCACATGGTATCAGTTCTGGTTTCCTGAATGATTGTGACTTAGTCTACCTCATGTGCTCAAAAGGATTAGCAAAAGCCATTGTGACTTGTTTCCTCCAAGGCAGCAGTGGCAGTTTATAAAGTCTCTGTGTTTAAACCAATCAGGAAAAAAAATCTGTGGGCTACTGCTTCTTATTACAGTATGGAAGATAGGTTGTTTAGTGTTCTATGTGCAGGCCATCTAGGATTTTAGGGGGCTTGGCAGCCCCCAGAATACATTATCGATATGGTAAAAAGCAAACAAACAAACAAAAAAAACCCCATACACACACACAGATGGCTGGACCTTCCAGTGGAAGTAGACAACAGCAGCAAGGGGGTTAAAAACCTTTCTGTAGGAAACATTTTATGTTGGAAATGGCCTATGTTTAAAAAATATGAAATTTAACAAAAAGTTGTCAATGAAAAATGGAAAGTTTTGATAAAGTTTTAACCACAAATTATGTTTTCTTAGTTAAAAAAACCAACACAATTTCAGTTAAAGAATATGATTTCTGTAACATTTCACTAAAAATGGAACCTTTTTTGCAGTCTTTTTCCTGTTTTTCAATGGAGCGCTAAACCCCAGGATGCATGGCAAGAGGAGTGGGTTGGGGGCAGAAAACTATGTTATCTGATGGGGTACTTGGGTAGCTCAGACAAGCAGGCACTCTGAACGTTGAGGTTCTGCTATCACTTGATCAGAATCTATATACACCCCAACCACAGAATGCAGCTGATGGTCATGTAGACATAGGGCTTGGCTACACTTGCAGGTTTGCGGCACTGGGAGTTACAGCTGTCTTCGTACAGCTGTGTAGGGAAAGCGCTGCTGTGTGGCCACATTTGCAGCGGCACTGGGAGCGGTGCATTATGGGCAGCTATCCCAGCGTTCAAGTGGCTGCAACGTGCTTTTCAAAAGAGCGGGGTGGAGTGGAGTGTGACAGGGAGTGTGGGGGAGAGAGAGAGAGAGTGGATTTTTGGAGCCGACCCTGTGTCAGCTCCCTGCCTTGCAAATTCTGACCATTTCCCCGACCCCTCATTCACTCTTAAATGCAAATAGCCTGCAGACCAGATAAGCAGCTGCTCTGACGGACTCCCTTTCCTCCCCTCCCACCCACCCCCCCTGTGCTGTTTCTCTCCTCAAGCAAACGCTAGCTGTAGACATTCATTCCCCTGCCTGCCTCATTCACAGCAAATAGGAGCTGTGTTTGTTTTTTAGATAAGCAGCTCCGGGAGCCCCGAGTTCACAACAAAACAAAGAGAGGCATCATAACAAAACAAAGAGTTCTTTAGTTAAAAGCATTATGGGAAAATTCTGGAGGCCAATTACAATGCTTTTGGTGGCCACACTGGCGGAGAGCGCTGCATCACCAGCGCTGCAATAGTTATACCCGAGGCAAAGCAGGAGTACAGCCAGCGCTGCAGCCAGGGAGATGCAGCGCTGTATGTGCCTTGCAAGTGTGGACAGTGAGTAAGTTGCAGCGCTGTAAACCCACCACCAGCGCTGCAACTCTCCAGTGTAGCCAAGCCCATATCTGAGCTAGTTTTAATCTACCTCGCTTGGTTACTGGAGCTGCCAAGCTGTGGCAGCATGGGCTTCGGCATGGGCTATATAAGCCCACCAGGAGCATGGGTAAATGGCTTGTGCGGCTAGCTAATATGGCCACAGTTTCATTACTCTGATACCCAAGATAACTAGATTCAAGCTAGCTCATTTATATCTACATGAGCGGCAATCATACCCTGTAACTGCAGTGTAGTCGTGCCCTTTTTTATAGCTTGCCTATGTTAGTGCTCAACTGTTCGTGTCTTTTATTTTACTTCATTCTCCTTGTTTGTTCATAGTAAAAAGGTCATAAGAATCAAGAATATTTTGGGTACACAGCAGGATTTCTGCTAAGAGGCTGACTTTTCTGCTGTCGCACCCATAACCAACTGCAATAACCATTATGACTTCAGCCTCCAACTCACTTCCTGACATCTAGTGGCCCATAATTCTTGTTTAAAGTCACATGGCTCCTTGGCTATCTCCTTTCTTGGTAGCTCAGGTCTATGTGCTGTCCAACCCCCTACATGCATGTGAGGCTATCCATGGAGTACGGCGCTACCTATGGTAAATGAGTGAGGCAGAATTTGTCTCAGTAAGGACCCTCAGGATTTGGCCTAAAAGTAATAGCTGACTTTTCCCAGATTCCCCAGGAGCATTTACTGTCTCAAAGCACCAATTGCTTCTCCTGATCATGTCTGTAAACTACATAGTGTTGCTTTCCAGTGATGAAAATTAGATACCATTTACACCTTGTTTGGGAAAACTAACATAAGCGGTATGTTGTGTCAGGATACATATTTACACATGTAGCCTCTAAATTGAGTTTTAATAGTCTCTTCCCTCTCCCCCCGTCACTGACTTTACAAATCATAAATATTCCCAAACAATAGTTCTCTACGGAGACAGGAATATCAGTGTTCCCTTGAACATACTGAGCCATTCCTTATTCTTGTTTAGTTTGTGGAGTGATCATAAATGTTAAGCTTAAATTTAATATGAACATGAGCATGTATGGTGTTGAAATCTACAAAGCCCTAAAATCCTGAAAAGAATGTGGAAGATAGCTATTATTTTTATGAATATTATATGTACCTTCAATTATAATGTATGCTGCCTGGGCACAAAGAGTTAACTTTGTCCTCAGTGGAGGGGAGCAGGGAAAAAGTTTATTCCTCAGCAGGAAGGCAGATACTAGGTGTGGATAGATCAGTCATTGATACTTACCCCCTCAAAATATAGGTTATCAAGAGCAGTCGTCATTTTGTCCCAGTCCAAGGGGAAACTGCTGGCCAAAAGTCTCTTGATATGCTAATGATTCAGATCCACCGTAACAACCTAGAGGAGACGGAAGGCCATTGCACATTGATTGTGACAGAATGGAAAAATGCCAAGGGAAGGACAGGGAGAGAAAAAAGATGTTAGAATCTGTTAAAAGAGACTCTCAACAGCAAGACAGTGCAGACCAGAAGATAAGACTGGGCAGGAGAAGAGTGGGTACAGAAGAATCCTGGACTCCCTGAAAAAAACACTATGGGTATGTCTACACTATGAAATTAGGACGATTTTAATAGAAGTCGATTTTTAGAAATCGATTTTATACAGTCGATTGTGTATGTCCCCACTAAGCTCATTATGTCAGCGGAGTGCATCCTCACTACCGTGGCTAGCATCGACTCACGGAGTGGTGCACTGTGGGTAGCTATCCCAGTTACCTCAGTCTCTGCCACCCACTGGAATTCTGGGTTAAGCTCCCAGTGCCTGATGGGGCAAAAACATTGTCGCTGGTGGGTTTGGGTACATGTCGTCAGTCTCCCCTCCCTCCATGAAAGCAACGGCAGACAATTGTTTCGCGTTTTTCCACACAGACGCCATACCATGGCAACCGTGCAGCCCTCTCAGCTCAGCTCTCCGCCACCGCCACTATTGTGTCCTGGGTGCTGCTGGCAGCAGGCAGTGCAGTAGGTCTGCAAACCATCATCATACACTGCTTCTGCTGCAACTCTGCTCTGCTGCTATTGCCTCGATAGCGAATTTCTCCATGTTGTCTGTCATGGGGTCCCGGATACGTGTGTTCTTCCTTGGGAAATGTGCTAACCATCATCCTCCACCGTTTCGGCTGCAATTCTGCTCTCCTGCAGATGCCATACCACGGCAAGCATAGAGCCCACTCAGCTCACTGCTGCTGTTGTGAGCATTATAAACACCTCGCGCATTATCCTGCAGTATGTGAAGAACCTGCAAAAGCAGGCGAAGAGGCAACGACAGCGCGATCACAATAGTGATGAGGACATGGACACAGACTTCTCTCAAATCATGGGCCCTAGCAATTTGGACATCATGGTGGTAATGGGACAGGTTCATGCCTTGGAACGCTGATTCTGTGCCTGGGAAACAAGCAAAGACTGGTGGGACCGCATAGTGTTGCAGGTCTGGAATGATTCCCAATGGCTGCAAAACTTTTGCATGTGTAAGGGCACTTTCATGGAACATTGTGACTTGCTTTCCCCTGCCCTGAAGCGCCAGAATACCAAGATGAGAGCAGCCCTCACAGTTGAGAAGTGAGTGGCGATAGCCTTCTGGAAGCTTGCAAAACCAGACAGCTACCGGTCAGTCGGGAATCAATTTGGAGTGGGTAAATCTACCATGGGGGCTGCTGTGATCCAAGTAGCCAACGCAATCACTGAGCTGCTGCTAGCAACGGTAGTGACTCTGGGAAATGTGCAGGTCATATTGGATGGCTTTGCTGCAATGGGGTTCCCTAACTGTGTTGGGGCAATAGATGGAATGCATATCCCTATCTTGGGACCGGACCACCTTGGCAGCCAGTACATAAACCGCAAGAAGTACTTTTCAATGGTGCTGCAAGCACTGGTGGATCACAAGGGATGTTTCACCGACATCAACGTGGGATGGCCAGGAAAGGTGCATGACGCTCTCATCTTCAGGAACTCTGGTCTGTTTGAACAGCTACAGGAAGGAACTTACTTCCCAGACCAAAAAATTACCGTTGGGGATGTTGAAATGCCTATAGTTATCCTTGGGAACCCAGCCTACCCCTTAATGCCATGGCTCATGAAGCCATACACAGGCACCCTGGACAGTAGTAAGGAGCAGTTCAACTATAGGCTGAGCAAGCGCAGAATGGTGGTAGAATGTGCATTTGGATGTTTATAAGCTCGCTGGCACAGTTTACTGAGGTTAGACCTCAGCGAAACCAATATTCCCATTGTTATTGCTGCCTGCTGTGTGCTCCACAATCTCTGTGAGAGTAAGGGGGAGACATTTATAGCGGGGTGGGAGGTTGAGGCAAATCGCCTGGCAGCCGATTTTGAGCAGCCAGACACCAGGGCGATTAGAAGAACACAGCTGGGCACCCTGCGCATCAGAGAAGCTTTGAAAACCAGTTTCATGACTGGCTAGGCTACAGTGTGACAGTTCTCTTTGTTTCGCCCCTTTGGTTGACTCTACTTCCCTGTAAGCCAGCCGACCTCCCCGCTTTGATCATCACTTTCAGAGGCAATAAAGTCATTTCCAAATCATGCATTCTTTATTAATTCATCACACAAATAGGGGGAAAACTCGCAAGGTAGTCCGGAAGGGGTGGTGGAGGAGGGAAGCACCGGGTGGGGTGGTGGATGGGGGAGGAGGGAAGGACAAGGCCACCCTACAGTTTAAAACTTATTGAATGCCAGTCTTCTATAGCTTGGGTAATCCTCTGGGGTGGAGTGGCTGGGTGCCCGTAACCTCTCCCCCATTCTTGGGCGTCTGGGTGAGGAGGATATGGAACTTGGAGAGGAGGGTGGGCGGTTACACAGGGGCTGCAGCGGCAATCTGTGCTCCTGCTGCCTTTCCTGCAGCTCCACCAGACGTCTGAGCATGTCAGTTTGCTCCCCCATTAGCCTCAGCATTGCATCCTGCCTCCTCTCATCGTGCTCCTCCCTCCTCTCATCACGTTCACTTAACGCCTTCCTGGACTCTGCCATTGTTTGCTTCCATGCATTCTGCTGAGCTCTTTCAGCGTGGGAGGACTGCATGAGCTCCGAGAACATCTCGTCGTGAATGCGTTTTGTTTTTTTTTGCCTTCTAATCTGCGCTAGCCTCTGGGATGGAGATGATAGGGGGAGCGTAGAAACATTTACAGCTGTGGGAGGAAAAAAAGGGAGAGTAGTATTTAAAAAGATACATTTTAGAGAACAAAGGGAAGACTATTTCATACCGAATCAAGTGATTCACATTACATAGCACATGTGCTTTTGCTACAAGGTCGCATTTTGCCTCTTATATTGAGTGCCTGCCGGTTTGGTGTGAGACATCACACACATTTGGCTGGGCAACAGAATTCAGCTTGCAGGCAGCCATGGTAAGGCAAAGGGTTTTGGCTTCTTCAACCTTCATAACATGTGGGAACGGGTTCAAACAGCAGCACCCTCCTTTCCCATACCAAGCAAAGCCCGTTGGGTTGGCCATTTAAAAGGAGGGACTGCGGATTTAGGGTGAATGTGCAGCACAATCCAACCCCCCACCACACACCCAATTCTCTGGGATGATCGCTTCACCCCTCCCTCCCACCACCATGTGGTTAGTATCAGGGAAGATCCCGGTCAGCCATGAACAGGCCTCCCCCTACCGCGTGGCTAACAATGGGGATGATTTATTTTCAGCCAAAGGCAAACAGCCAAAGCCTGGGCCTATTTGCTGCAAGGTTTTGTTCTGAAATGATTCCAGACTACTTGCTACTGGCTTGGTGTGGTAAATTAATCATTAAACACGCTTGCTTTTAAACCCTGTATAATATTTACAAAGGTACACTCACCAGAGGTTCCTTCTCCAGCTTCATGGTCCGAAAGCCCGCCTTGGGAGGGTTGGAAGGGTATTGGCTCCAGGGTGACGAACAGTTCCTGGCTGCCGGGGAGAAGGGATTCTCTGCTTGTCTGATGTGCGCTATCCTCAACCTCCTTCTCATCTTCCTCATCTTCAAACTCCTCATCCCTGTTGCATGAGACTTCCCCCTTGCAGGTGTCCATGGACAGTGGTGGGGTAGTGGTAGGGGCCACCCCGAGAATTGCATGCAGCTCATCATAGAACCGGCATGTATGGGGCTCTGACCCAGAGCGACCATTTGCATCTTTTGGTTTTTGGTAGGTTTGCCTCAGCTCCTTAACTTTCATGAAGCAGCAAAGAATCCTGTGGCACCTTATAGACTAACAGACATTTTGCAGCATGAGCTTTCATGGGTGAATACCCACTTCTTTGGATGCAAGCATCTGTTAGTCTATAAGGTGCCACAGGATTCTTTGCTGCTTCTACAGAACCAGACTAACACGGCTACCCCTCTGATACTTAACTTTCATGCAGCACTGCTGTGTGTCCCTGTTGTAGCCTCTGTCCATCATGCCCTTGGAGATTTTGGCAAATATATTGGCATTTCGTCTTTTGGAACGGAGTTCTGCCTGCACGGATTATTCTCCCCATACAGTGATCAGATCCAGTACCTCCCGTTCAGTCCATGCTGGAGCTCTTTTGCGATTCTGGGACTCCATGGTCACCTGTGCTGATGAGCTCTGCATGGTCACCTGTGCTGATCAGCTCGCCACACTGGCCAAACAGGAAATGAAATTCAAAAGTTCCCAGGGTTTTTCCTGTCTACCTGGCCAGTGCATCTGAGTTGAGAGTGTGGTCCAGAGCGGTCACAATGGAGCACTCTGGGATAGCTTCCAGAGGTCAATACTGTCGAATTTCATCCACTCTACCCCAAATTTGACCCAGCAAGGTCGATTTTAGCGCTAAACCCCTCGCCGGGGAGGAGTACAGAAATCGATTTTAAGAGCCCTTTAAGTCGACAAAACAGGCTTGGTCGTGTGGACAGGTGCAGGGTTAAATCGACCTAACACTGCTAAATTCAACCTAAACTCGTAGTGTAGACCTGGGCTAAGATCCAAAGGACTTAGGTAGAGTTAGGAAACTGGGGCGGGGTCTTGCATCCAGGTATTATTTTTCCATAGATCTGTAAATTTCCTGTGCCATGTCTACAAGTAAAGTCTGTGTGTGTGGTTTAGAAGTGCCTTTTCAAAACCAGTGTGTTATTTGCTTTAATTGTCAGGAAGACCCCAAAGGGTGAAACAATAATGCAGACTTCCCCAAATGGTGGCGCTTCAGAGAGGTTTTGTGGACCTCAGGAAGTTAGACTGCAGGTTCCCATTGACTTTTTACCTGTACCAGTGTTTTTCCACTGACTGACATGAAAACCAAACTTTGAAACAAAGGGTTCCTGCCATATGCAAAAGCTATACAAGGCAGAGGAATGACATCATCGTGGTTTTTCACGGACTCCTCATCCAAAGGGACTCCTGGAAACACCTGAGGAACAAAGACGGAATCGGAGAGAAGTGCTAGACCCAGGGTAGAGGGATTTTTAGCCTGTGAATGAAACAGCTTGGTATTCCAAAATGTAAGTTAATGCATCTTGCCCCGTAAGAGCCTGCAGCCTGCTTTCATCATAATTTAGGGTGAGACTTTTCTATTCATATCAGATCTATGTAGTATATTAAGCTTAGTTTGTGTGTTTCATTTATTTGCTAGGTAATCTGCTTTGATCTGTTTGCTACCCCTTATAATCACTTAAAATCTATCTTTTGTAGTTAATAAACTTGTTTTTGCTTTGTCTAAAACCAGTGTGTGTGGAAATCATAACTCAGGGCAGAAAGCTGTTGTATATTTCCTCTCCACATTGAGGGAGAGGGTGAATTTCAAGATTTTAAGCTGTACAGTGTGCAGCGCAAGATGGTATAATTTTAGGTTTACACTCCAGAGAGAGGAGGTGAATGACTTAGAAACTGAGAGGTGCCCTAGCTGTGCCTCCCCATGCAGAGCTGATCATAGCATGTGTATGTAACTGCAGCCGGGTGTGACCCTTCCTGTATGTGTGCTGGTAAAGTGCAGGCTGGAGCCTGCGAGAGGGCTTGGAAGGCTGGTCACAGCAGTACAGTGTAAAGGGAGCCCAGGCTGATGGGTCGTGGGGCTCAATGGTACCACAGTTCCAAATGGCACCTGTCACACCAGGCAATGCTCTAACCACTCAGATGGTCAGTCTCTCTCAAGCAGCCTATGTCACCAAAATGAAAGTGTTCCAACCAGCTATAGTATTCGTTAGGCACTGCTAGAACCACGAGTAGCTGCTGTAGAGTTTTTGTACACTGGTTCAGTTCAGAATTGTTATGTATTTGAATTGTGCAGTGTAGTGTATCATGATTTTTGCTTTTTTCCTTCCCAGATGCCTATTTCTTAGCCTCAAGCACCTATTTATGATCTGGTCCCATGTGACTGGTTTATGCTGGCCACATCATCTACAAAAGTCTTATGATATTTGGAAGAGATTTTTATTGTTATATAATTTGTTATCACCGGGCCAGATTGTGGCTGGCTCTCGTTGGATAGCATAAATCAAGTGTGGGCAGTAATGAGTGATGAAGAATTTTATGTCACTGAGGAACTGGATGAACCTCTGGCCTGTTCATCACAAGACATTCATATTTGATATTTTAAAGGTGTCGAATTTTCATAAAGTGGGATTTTTCAGTGTTAGTCACACAAACATTTTCAACCTTTACCCTTCTTCAAGGAAGGGTTTTGTTTCAGTAAGCATATGCTGTACATAAGTGCCAACAAGTTTTGCATTCTAGTTCTCTACATACATATAGAGGTTATAAATCTCTAAATACATTTACTTTTGTTATATCCCATTCACCATTCTTCATCTGCTCATTGTGCTTGCTCCTGCTCTATCACATACCTCACCAGCTTATTTTCAATTTAGGCCCCGATCCTCCAAACACTGACCATGAAGCATTGTGCTTACCTCTTTGCATAGTCCCACTGAGGTGGATGAGAGTGTATACCATGGTGTTTGCAGAACCAAACTGTTAGATTTTAACCTCTTCAGAGTGATCAAGGAGCAAAATTGCCCAACTCGAGGCTAAGCAAGCCTGTGCTCCAGAATCTCAGCTTTCATTACAAGAAAAATAACAAAACCTCTATCCTTTATGGTTGCAAAAGAGTGTTACAAAGCTTGAACTAAATCCAAATTAATGCAATTTCTGCCTGAGTTTGCAGAGAGCCTGAAATAATAGCTTTGAGTGTTGCAAACTAACTGTTTATATCAATGGGACATTGATTCAAATAGCCAGTGATAAAAATATTGCCATTTATGTTAACTATTTCACTGCTGATCAAAGCAGGAAAGAAAACAGAGGGACAATGAAGAATCCACCAGGGGTGATGTCTCTTTTTGGTGTCATGAACAGGTAATGCTTAGGAAAGCACCAGCATTTATTCCCCACCCCCACTCCCACCCCCAGTCTATGGAGCTAACGAGCAAGAGGCAAGGAGTGGACTCAAGAAAGCATCTGAGTCTTATCAAGGGAAAACCAAGTTCCACTGACACCTTACCAAGGATGAGCCAACCTTGAGGAAGCCACCAGAGCCTGCAGGAACACATTCTGAGCAACTGCACCCTCTTCTCTGAGTGATCTCTCATTCTTGTGTCTCAAGAGGGTGAAACATGGTTTGGGAGCTAAGATAGGTAGAGCACCGTTACTTTCCCCTTCACTGCGTGCAACCCCTAGCGGCAACTTTGTCTCCTTCCCCACTCAACTCCTGAAGCACACAAGGCGCTCTAGATAAACAGCAAGCCTTGCATCATTTAATTCATGACTGATTAAGTCAACTCCTCTGAAGGTCAAAAGGGGGGTAAATATTAGATATTTTAAATATATTAGAGTAACACTATAATTTTAGCTATGACAAGGATGGGATGAGAGAAGCAGCCTTCACTCAGGAAACACACTACCTGTACCTGAAGAAATTAAGGTTAAGTGGATTGTGCAGATGTTTACTTCTTCATATACTGTTCTATGCTACTAAGGATATGTCAACACTATGCCCACATAGCCCTACAGTATAGGGGCAGCCTAAACTGACAGATGGTGGTTTTTTTTGCCAGCTCCCTAAACAAAGTTATGTATGTCAACAGACGCCTTCTTCCATGGACATAGTGGCATCTACACTGGTGGTTAAGTTGGCATAGCTGTGGCACTCAAGGGTGTGGTTTTTCCCTCCCATCACCCTGACCCGTGTAGCTATGCCGATATAACTTTTCAGCATAGACCAGGCATTAAGCAAGAGAGGGTCACCATTTCATCATGCAAACATTTCAATTTCCTAATCTCATAGATGTGCCAAAGATATTTTTATTCTATTAATTGATCATTTTTGGGAAAACTCTGGTATTAAGCAATGTTTGCATCCCTAGCTCCTATAATCCTGCGTTCGTGTCTTTTGTTTTCTCACTACTCTCTTTCCCAATTCGTATGCACGGCGGATTTTTACATGTCCAGTTTTTGTGAATAATCTCCCATTAGTTGAAGTAACCCTTCACACATCTCTAAATTCTTCCTTTCACTCTGTGCTAACCTCATTCTTCCAGATGTTTGGGAGGTTTTGCATTCTGCCAAGAAGAACTAATACAAAAGGGGAGCTCATAAATTTTGTTGGCTTTTTTTCCTTTCCATGTCAAAACAATTGTTGGGACATATTCTCATCACCTTCCATTTTCATTTAACAATTTTGGTGGACAGTTTTCCCTCATGGAAACAGTTGCTTCAAAGTGTTAGGTCCTATGCTGGTTACATTATAATGACCTCTTCTTATTTCCTAATTAGAGTAGTCACCAGACCTTTATGAGATTACCAATGAAGTCTACAAATTCCCAGATGGAACTGTTCTGAGGAAATGGCCACTGTGGCCCTTTGCAGGGAAATCACGTCATTCTCTATTGCCAAAAAGAAAGATCCTAATAGAAGCTGAGTGAGATGTGGATGCAGATTGCCAAGCCAAATAGTGTGTAACATAGGGTGGTCTCCTTTATCTGGAAGCAGAAAGGACTAATCAAATATCAGAGTAACCATTGGAAGTGACTTGAATAAGATTCACAAAATATATTCACTCATTTTGTCCACTGTGGAGAATGAGGGAGATAAATGTAGTATTTACTATAAATATCACAAGTTATCTATAAGGATTTTAACTTGTCTGAATGCAGAGAGTTAAAAATCAAAAGGAGGCTGTAAATGAGGAAACCCACAGGAAACAATGTGATGGTAAAGATAAGGCTCCTGGAAGAAACAAGAGAGAGGGCATCAATTGAGGAATACTCTGTGACTGGCTCCCTCCAGGCTCGAGTGGTTTACTCTTCCCAAGACTGAACCTAGGATCAAAGAAAAGTCTAAAACTCAAAGATGCTAGAAAAGAAAGGACCAGTGGAGCGAGTGTCCAGAAGCTACTCAGAGTGCCAGTGAAAGCTGACAAACACATAGACTGCTACAGCATGATGGGCTACTTCTCCCTGCCAGAGACAGAGCTAGCTGGGCTGAAGGGAACTCGTACAGTAGCTAGAAAGGAAAGTCAAACAGATGTAAGTAGGGCACATGCATGTAGGCCTTTTGTTGTTTTTACCCTTTGCTCTACATGCTGTGTACCTTTGAGGAATGAATAAGCAATGCTTTGTTCTGAAGATGCTGTTTGTGTGTCTCTGAAAACATATATGGTCACAGGCTTCTGAAGCGAAAATACTACAGGGATCAAAACCAAATTGGGCCTGTGTCATTAACATGGTTGGGCATGTGGGGCTACAGTCCAGAGACCCAGTCTGAGTTCCACCCGCAGTGAGGTGCAGGAAGCCAGGCTTGTCACATCAGGGGTGCACTCAAGAAGAATTAAAGGGGTCTAAGGTACAGTTTACCCTGTTGCCCTAACAGGGACAGTTTGCACTTCTAGTTTTAAACAATTTCATTTTGTGTTTCAGTAGTAAGAGAGTATTTTCTTTTGCAGTAGATTAGGAGGGTCCAAAAATATAAATTTTAAATAAAAATTTTGGATTTATTTTTGCAGACCATCTTGGAAATCTACTTCTAGATTAAAATTTCATGGAAAAATGCCATGGTGGTAAATATGACAGGTTGGCATAGAGCAACAAGTAGACAGTCACATATGCAATTATAGATAGCACTGACAGCAACATCTTCACTCAAGGTTGCCTAATACTTTCCATCACAACACCCTGCTTATAACTTTGCCAAACTAACTGTTTGGGCTGAAATGTTCCATGCTAGGTGTCTGCCTCCAGATGGCTTATTATTTTTTAAGTTTCAGCAAAAATCGTTCAGTTGTTTCCCAATAACAAGGGTAGGGAAAAATACATTGTTAACATGGGGAAAACATTCTTACAACTACTTCGTTGAGAAGCTGTAGTGCTTTCGTGCTTTGGAGCAGGAGTTTGAAATTTAGTAGAGAGGCCAGGCTGGGATCAGAAATCTGTCTTTGGCTAACCCCATGAAAATTCAGCCAATTTCGACCCAGTAATAGCTTCTGAAAAAAGTTGGAGTCCACACACATTCAGCAGAGGATGGCATGAAAATTCTCCAGAGATTCGAATTGCACTGAGCATTTTTTCCTGACTGGCTCAGAGAAAGGAAGGAAGTGCGTATCATCCATAGCCACTCCTGCTAAGAAAGAGAGCCAAGAATGGCTTCTGCCAAGCTGCCTGACCACATGGGGTGGCTTCAGCCAATCAAAGAATGAGAGCAAATAACTGGTGACTCATCTCAGCAACCACATAAGCGTTCTAGTTCTCTAACTGTCCCTGTTCTGTGCGAGTGTGCTTAACCATTTAATGTCCCCCACCACAGCACACCTGCTCAAGCCAGGACAGTATTTAGCACCCCACAACCCCACCACATACACACACACTCTCACTTAGCATTTATTTCACGACAACCTTATTCTTCAGAGGAGATTTTTTTTTAATATTAATGATGCCAATTTCCTCATCTTTACCCCAATTACCTTACTGTTCTCTCTGTTTTATATTGTTCTGGGCAAGCAGGGCCAGCCCACAACATTTTGGCACCTGAGTCGGGGAGCTCAAATGATGCCCCCATGCCCCATCGCTTGGATCAAAACTTTGAAAGGTCTCAATTCTGCCTTCCTCCAGCACAGCACTCCACCATCTCTGTGCATCTAGAACAGAGAGAATAGATATGCACCAGCAGCAGACACAATTTTCTACACTCTGGGTCCTAGTGGCGCCACCCCCCCCCACAGTCTGGCACCTGAGGCGGCCACCTCAGTTCGCCTCATGATAAGGCCAGCCCTGTGGGCAAGTACCCACTCGATACATGCCTGCTGGCCTTTAGATGGGATTTACATCACCATCGTCCATGCAGTAGCCTTTCCAGTATCAGCCATGCTGTGGTAGCTAGTATGCAGGCTTGCTGGCCTCTAGCATGCATTTACATCACCATTGGCTATGCAGCTGCCTTGCAGTATCAGCCACTATTCAGTAGCTTGTCTACAAGCTCAACAGTCCTTTTCCAGATTTTTTTTTTTTTTGCTCCCCAGGAGACAGAGATCTGTTCCAAATAAGAAAAAGAAAAAAAAAACACCCTTTATTTCTTGGACTGTTAATCTGGAATCTTAAATTATGAGTTTCAAACAAACCCAGAAAGCTTGGAACAAAATCTACAGATGAGAGAACTGAAGTGGAGTCTTTGGCTCTGTTTTCAGGATGTAGTTATTTGCTCTTATGCTTCTTAACCAGCTTTCAAGAGCATTTCAGCTGTAACTACAGGGTTGCAAAGCCAGGCCTAGTTAAAATGTGATATTTATAGCAATTTAGATGAATAAGTCTGCAATGTGTCTAACAGCTCAAAACTCCTAATCAGATTTACAGGGAGTTTGGCTCAGAGAGGCATCTTAATGGATAGCGAAGGCCAAAGAAGAACTGATAAAAAATGAAGTGTTTAAAGGGTTTGTCAGTGTCCCAAGCCATTTTGGTGCACACAGTGAAACTCAGTTAACTGAACCCCTTGTTAAACTAAAGCTCCATTGTAACCATTGGAGGTCAACCGTCTGATCAGCCAGCCAGTGTCTCTTCAATACAGTAAGGGTCCTGAGAGTCCCAAATTCAACCTTGCTGCCAGAGCCAGCCAGTAACTGGGCTTGGGGTGGTCTTAAACTGTAGCTCTACTCCGGGAGGTGGGGGGTGGGAGGAGGGAAAAGACATTATTGGGGCTACCTGTTTATGGTGTCTCACTGGCTATCAGACATCTCCATTTACAAACAAACAAAAGTAACTCCTGCATTTCCAGGCCTGCATCTCACCCTGAGCTCTGAGAGTCAGTAATAATGTCCTGCAGCTCAAACTGTGCCCTCAGTTATACCTATGAAACCTCACTCTCAGCCAACCATGAACTCAGATAACACCCATGCAGTCTCATTAGTCCTAGAATTCTGAAGTGGTTTTGAACTTCCTTAGGCCTGGTCCACACTAAAAAGGGGGTTCGAATTAGGGTATGCAAATTCAGCTACGGGAACAGTGTAGCTGAATTCGAAGTACCCTAATTCGAACTACTCACCCATCCAGACGCGGCGGGGTCGAACTCCGTGGCTCCCTCGTCGACTCCACCACCGCCGTTTGCAGTGGTGGAGTACCGGAGTCGACCGCGGCGCTTCCGGAGTTCGAACTATCGCGTCTAGATCAGACGCGATAGTTCGAACTCCGTGAAGTCGAACTCACCGCGTCGACCCGCGCGGTGAGTATGGACCTGCCCTTAGAGACCGTCCTTTTAGCACCA
This sequence comes from Mauremys reevesii, assembly GCF_016161935.1. NCBI lineage: Eukaryota > Metazoa > Chordata > Testudines > Geoemydidae > Mauremys > Mauremys reevesii. Next base: position 248,249,646 of record NC_052623.1, read on the forward strand.
CATTCATGGCTCCATTCTGCTCCCATTAAAGTGAATGAGAATTTTGCCATCGATTTCAATGGGAGTAGGAGCAGGCTCCAAATTGCACATTTAACTGGAAAAGCAGGAATAGATGTAGAAAATAAGCATAGCCTGGCCAGCACTGCTGCTGCAGGAATCTCACCATGTGTATTCACTGCCTTTTTTAAATTTAAACTGTGCAACCTTAACACTGTTGATTTTTGCAATATACTCTTTTTATACTCAGGCTAGAGAATAAGTGAGGAGCCTGTTCTGTGTTTGGCAGCAGTAAAAAGGCAGTTTGAACTAACAGCACATGCCGTAATCTAGCCCCAGGTATGAGGTTAGCTACTGGTTGAACACAAAGCATGTGTGTCTGAGCAGCGCAGGTCTGGCTGCCGGAGAGGTTTCTAGATCCAGAACTGCTGCTGTTTTTAAAACAAACTGATATGAGCTCATTTCTAACCTCAGATACACCTGTGCAACTCCCATTGAACTCAGTGCATGCAGATCAGAAGGCAGACTGGAGCCCACGTGGTCTGAAAAAGAGTTAAAAGGAGAACTGTGCACTCCTTCAGTTCACATTCAACATCTGAAACGCCAAAGGAAACCAACATGCTAACCTAATCTTTCTGGAATTATTCCATTATTTCCTTCCACAGTGAGGTCCACTCAGCAAAATCTGTTTGACACAGGATTGTAGAGTGGATTTCCACTGTACCAGCTGGTACAATGAGATTTGCTAACTCTAAATGGAAGGGCACATTTTAAAAAAAAAAAAGAAAGAAAAAGAAAAAGAAACCCTTTACATAAAACAATATATACAGGGTAATTCTGCACTGCTGTCCCAAACTTCCTCTTAACACACAGCAGTGATTCTTAGGTCCAGGAACACAATTAACACTTTTGTGACAATCAAACCAGTTTTACTGAGAAAAACACAAGTTGTATCAAGCTTTTGACTCTGTTCCTAGAAATGATATGAAGGGACAGGTTCTCCCTGCCCTTGGTACTATAGAGTAGGGTTACCATATTTGAACATTCAAAAAAGAGGACACTTCACAGGGGGTGTCAGCCCCACCCACAGTCCACCCCCGCTCCTCCCACGCCCCCTCCCCACTCAGCCCCGCCACTGCACCCCTCCTCACCCCCTGGCCCGTTGCTGGCTTGCTGCGTCCCTCCTCAGTCCCCCACCCACTGCTCGCCTCCTCCTACCTGCCATTCACCTCCTCACTCCCCTGCCAGAAACCCCCATGCCCACCCCGAAAACCCCCGCCTGCTGCTGACTCACCGTTTCTTGCATCCTCACCCCCACCTGTCCACCCGCAGCTGGCTCCCTCGCCGCTCACCTCTTCAACCCCCACTGCCCACCGCTGGCCTTTTCACACACACCCTCCACCTGCCGCTGGCTCGCCACCCGCCTCCTCACCCCACCCCGCACCGCTGCTCTAATTGGGCAGGAGGGAGTCGGTGCAGCGCTTGGAGACCCCCTCTGCCTCTGTGCGTAGGGGCCACCTTCATTATATGGGAGCCTGCAGTGTGGGCGGCCCCTAGGCACAGAGGCGGAGAAGGGGGTCTCCACATGCTGCACCGGCTCCCTCCTGCCCAATCAGAGCTGCAGGGGCGAGGCTTGAAGATGCCGGCAGCGGGCAGAGAGCCCTCCACGCCCTCCCCCTCCCCGACCCGATCCTACCCTAGGAGCCAGAGGAACCTGCCGGATGTTTCCTGGGAGCCGCCCCAGGTAAGCACCACCAGGACTCCCTACCTCGCCCCCCGGCAGGTCCCTCTGGCTCTTAGGGTCAGGTCGGGAGAGGGGACAGAGAGCTCTCTGCATGCTGCCGGCGCCTGCAAGCCCCACTCTGCGGCTCTGGCAGCTCCCATCTAGGGTTACCACACGTCCGTATTTTCCTGGACATTTTTAGATATTTAAAAATTCCTCCCGGACAGCGATTTAAGAACTAAAAAGCTGGACATGTCCAGGAAAATAGGACATATAGTAACCGGTTCTCAACCAGTTTTCAATTACAGGCAATTCATCCTTTCTGGAGGTCCCCATGGAAAGGGTCTATCTCGGTTCTTATAGTACCCCCACTGTAGCATCTGAGCATTTCACAATCATGGTATAGGTAAGTATTCTCTCTATTTCACAGAGGTAGGTAAGTATTATTTTTATTGATGGCAAACTAAGGCTTTAAGAGAATAAGTGACCAGCCCATGGTCACACAGGAAGTCTGTGGCAGAGCTAGAAACCTTAAATTCAATTTCCAGGTCCCCAAACCACACACACCTCCCATATCTCCCATATTTGGGCATTTTAAGTTCTTCTTGCTATATTAGTGACTAGTATTTAGCATAATGGGGCCCTGGTCTTTAGGTGCCACCATAATATATATAATATTCATAATGAGTCCACCAAAAATACAGCGCCTACCTAATCTGAAGGAAACTGCAGCATAATCCAGTTAGTTTATATAGATGCTGTATAACAGATGCTTTGTCCTGTAAACTCTCACTGTCCAGGGAGGCTTAGAAGAATAGGGAGAAAAGTATAGTCTGGTTCCTCCACTCCTGCTGAGTCTGGTCTAATCCAGACTCTGAAGAAAGGCAGCCAGGCCTCCTGCCTGAGCAGCTGGAACCTCAGGTGGACTCTGATCCTCATAGTTCTTACTCCCTGCCTCTGCTGATCATGCATGGCCAGTTCTGAGTTGCTTTAACCGCACCAGCCAGGTAGTGCCATCTGCACTGATGAAACCCTATTGGTTGCTGGGCCAGATTACAGATACTTTTCCCATACACTTACGTGGTCTTGTCTAGTTACATGTTCCTGGCCTCCTGCTTTGCTTCTATTTGCAGCCACATTGAAATCCCTCTTTCCCCCAAGACGCTTGATGCTTCTCCCTTCAATCCAGAGTGATTTTGAACCAATCACTCAAATTGTGGTCAGGCTGGATGCCCAGTTCTTCAGGACACCTACCTCACTTAATAAATAGCTACGTGCTGGTATTATTACTCTCATTTTACAGGTGGGGACACAGACTCCTAGAAATTAAATGAAGCACCCAGTGGCATACAGCAAGTCAGTGGCAGAGCTAGGAAATATATACGGCAGCCTGCTTCTTGAATAGTCATTTACACTAGTGCAAGAGGGATTGTAAAATGCCACCATTCTGATTTTTGTAGTATTTGATACCCACCCTGCACTGGTGTAAATGGCCACACGAAATGCCAGACAATGGAGAATCATGTCTAGGTGCAATATCTGCTAGTTTACACGTTAGTGTAATACATTGGTCAGGGGCGTTCCTAGCTATTCTGGGGCCCTATGCAGCCCCCCTCTGCAGGGGTGTGTGTGGAGCCCCAGGCCTCCTTGGGGGGCGGGGCTGGTTTGGGTGACAAGGGGGAAACCACCCCCCAGCCCTCACTGGCAGTGCGGCTGGGGCCGGGTCGCTGCACTTCCCACCGCCGGTGAGTGCAGGCCCAGCCCTGCTGCACTCCTCAGAGGAGTGGGGGCGGGGAAGGGGCAGGGCAGGGTTGGGAAGAGGCTGGGCAGAGCAGGGGTGGGGGCTTTAGGGAAGGGGTGGAGTGATGCGGAGCAGGGGCTGCAGCAGCACGCAGCTGCACAGGCACTGGGAAATTTGGTGCCCTAAATTTTCTGGTGCCCTATGCAGCTGAGTACTTTGTGTATAGGTAAGGACAGCCCTTACATTGGTGTCTACTCCGTGATTGTTGACAGACAGCTCAGAGGAGAAAGGAGTTTTTACTGTCTGTCACCCTGGCATGCTGAGAGTGACAGATTTGCTTTGAATTCAGCTGGGCCTCTTCCCAGGAAGCCCTATAGCAGCATGGGCTCGTGTAGAAATCCCTCGCTGTTCACCTTGGGGATTCTAGTGGATTGGGAACCCTGGGCCCAGGGTCAAACCGATTTCAGTCTTCATGCAGTGTTGGAAAGAGTCAGCACCAGCAGGTTCCATTGAAGATTTTGACACCTTACCAAAAAAGGCTTAGCTATATAAATAGAAATATAACAGAGATGGCCAGCTATGTGCAAGGATCATGAAGGGGAGAATAAAGGAAAAGTATCTGTAATCTAGACCAGCAACCAAAAGGGCTGAGTTAGGGCAGGAGGAGGGGAATGTTTATGGTATGGCATATCTATACCCTGTAGAAATAGAATACAGTCATATCTCTGTACAAGCATATTATGCAAACCATGTCCCCAAACCCTTCAGGGGTGCAATGATAATGATAAAGTTAAAATAGGTAGCTGGGAGAGAAACACTAAGATTAAGGGGTTATGGCAGAGTTATTTTCACATGAGATTGTTAAATAGATGAGGAGAGATACAGAGATATCTATTATGTCTTTGGCTAAATCCATCTCCATCACAGGGGAGAAACAGAAGGAGGCAAAACAAGTTCTTGTAAGGGTCTGACCCTGAGGAAGAGATGTATTTATTGAAGTGTTGTTTTGATGTAGTCATCTTCCATTCTGGGGAGAAGGCAAATTGCTTCATGGCATTTGCATTTAACTAAAAACAAGATTATTGGCAAAGGCATAATGGACTAACATTGTACACATCCAAGCAGTGTTTACAATCCATTTCGCTTTGAGGGATTGCATTGCTTAGTTGGGAAAGCATCAGTCTTTTAGTTTTAGGCTATGTCTACACTGCAGTTAGACACCCAGTTGACTCGAACTCACAGGGCTTGGGTTAAGGGGCTATTTAATGGGAGCATAGACCTTGGGCTCATGCAGGAGTCCAGGCTGCAGAACCCTGAGGGGAGGGACCACAATTGTCCAGCTCTTCCTATTATATTGTTAATCTACAAGTAACCAAGGACTTGCATATCCTACTCAGCAAAAATTAGTTGTAAGCAGAGTTTTTGCCTAAGGAAAAATGAACTGTACAGTCCATTTTGAGTTTTTATACTTCAAACTCTTTAGTTCACGAAAGAAAGAGGCTCAAACCAAAAACCCTGGAACTTTGGAAATGCTTTGACCTGGATGTTAGCTGTATAATCTGTTTCACACATCTCAGCCCCTTACACAAAAATTGCTTTAAACAAAGATCAAAGTAAAAACTGCAAAACATTTTGTGAGTTCTTAGAAGACAGAATCCATTTTTCGCAGAGTCACTGAGGATCTCTGACGAACTGGAGAACATCAAAGCCCATAAGTTTTTTAACATTATAGCTCTAGTTTTGAAATATGAAACGTTTTTGCCAGACAGTTTTGCCAAGTGTTTATGTTTTGGTGCATAGCTGGGCTGCTTATCAGGAGTTCAGATGTTCTTTGTTTCTTATTTCCTACAATTATTCACTCTCCATGCTCCATTCAAGCACAGTAACACCCATTGGTCATGAGAGCCTGCAATGCTTCTGTCTCACAAAGCAGTCCAGCAAGAGCACAGGGCTTTGACCTTGACCTTCAGAGTGTGGCAGCATTGCAGTATAAAATCATAGCAATGTCTCCCTCCTCCCTCTCCGAGTGTCTTCCTGCTCATAAGAGAATCTGAGTATTCAGATGTCTCTAGAAAGAGGCTGAAAAGAGCCTCACTAAAACTGCAGAATTCTATGCTTCGACACTAAAATGTTTTGTTGTATTGCTCAGTGCATTCCAAGCCAGCCAATTTAATTTAATTAATTGGAGCAATTTAAGAGCATTTAGTTGCTCTGCAATTACTTAGGTCCTAAATGACTTATGTATGGTTAACAATAAAGTGAAATCCCATTTTGCACAGAATTGGTTTCTGTATTTTGACAGGCTTTATTGTTTTATGTAAAACTGTCAGGGACAGGCCCAGAAAAGAATGCTGCTGCCTTCCAGAGCCACTTGGCTAACTATTTTATTTTTTAAGAATGAGATTATGTTGTCTAGTCAAATTAATGCAAAGTGGGGTGTCACTTGGGGATAGGTGAGAGGGTAGGACAAGAGTCAGCAACTGGGGCGGGTGACGGGGGTGTGGCTGGGAGGAGATTGGTGTCAAAGCATTTTGTAGGCCTGGTAAAAATGCTATATTCTATACAATATGGTTGTTGAAACTTTGAGACAAATTAATAGGAGAGGGAAATTACCTCAATGGCTAATTCTCACACAGGGAAGAGATTAGCAAATAGAATAAGTCAAGTCAGCACATAACAGCAGGAAGTACTAGACAAGTATTTATCACTGTCATTTATGCTTAGCCTGCCAGATGACAAGGTGGAAATAATGCTGGAAGATATGTCAATACACCGCGAAAAGGTAATTGGCAGAGCTTCATTGACTTCAGTGGAAGTACAACAAATTTACACCATCCGAGGCTCTCTGCTCTCATCCTCAGCTTCAATAGGATGGAGGGCAGAAAGCAACTCCTTTTGAGGTCTACGGCTAACCTCTTATTTACTTGAGAGGGAGCCAGGCCAGGGCCGGCTCCAGACCCCAGCGCGCCAAGCGCGCGCTTGGGGCGGCATTTTGCCGGCAGGGCGGCAGGCGGCTCTGGCGGACCTTCCACAGTCATGCCTGCGGGAGGTCCACTGGAGCCGCGGGACCAGCGGACCTCCCGCAGGCATGACTGCGGAGGGTTCGCTGATCCCGCGGCTCGGGTGGACTTCCCGCAGGCATGACTGCGGAAGGTCCACCGGAGCCGCCTGCCGCCTTCCCAGCGCACCCTCCGCAGGCACGTCTGCAAGAGGTCCCCCGGAGCCACGGGACCGGCAGCGCGCCCCCTGCGGCATGCCTCCTTGCTTGGGGCGGCCAAATTCCTAGAGCCACCCCTGGAGCAGGCCCTATGGTATATTCAAGAAAGGACTTTCTAGGACCGAAAGGGATGGGGCGTCAGAGAAAGGAAGGTGTTGACAGCAGACATATCTATACAGTCTGCCTGCTTAAAGTCTGGATCTACTCCCATTGGCTCCTGGAAACAGTGCAAGGCAAAGCTTTGACATTATAACCCCAAACTAAGTAAAGCACAAATCTGAAACTCCATGCAAACAGAGGGTGTGCAGTAACCTCATTTTGATTTGCTGAAACCAGACAAACCAAGCCTGGTGGCCACAGAAACTCTACTTGGAAATATAACTCTGCATCTTAGACATAAATTTATTCTATTGACTTATGCTGCTACATGCACATACTACACTGAACAAAGAAATACCTTTATATAGTTTGGCCTTTTGTTCTTTCAGCACATACTGTAGTACTTAGTTTAAGAACAGATAGTGAAATCCAGTCATAACAGACTGAAGGAACCTTCTTAGGGAAAACCTGCTCTCAGGGGAGTAAATAGGAGTTTTACCATTGCTGGCACAACACCAGGAGTAGGCTATCATGACCTGCCTCCTAATAACTTCACTGGATTTTGGGTCAGGCCTTATGTGATCATGCTTATGCACGAAAGACAAAAATGTAGAAGCATTAGTATTCACTGAAAAATTGTTGGCCAAGTGGCAGAACAGATCCTACTTGAGATCACTGGTTAGGTGAGGTTGAAAGAAAACAGAAGATCTCCAACATTATCAGACTGAATAAAATCAACATGATAAACATATTATGAGTAATCTCCTACAGAGAGGGATATGTACAAAGCAGATCAGTGAGCCGCTTTCAGAGTAAAAAAAAACAAGTGATAACTGTGATCGGGGTCCCAATGGGGAGTCAGCTATGGTCACTTAATTAGGGTGAACTGCAAAGTATGGGGCAGGCAATCCTCATAAAACTGGTGGATATTCCAATACTTCGATTCACCAAGCCAGCATAAAACTGCTTCTTTATTACCTTATTGGTTACTCAGAAGTCCAAACAACACAGTTCCCTTAAAGTGATCCAGCCTCAGGCCTCCATTGAGGTACCCATGTCAAATATGATGAAAATTTCTGTAAATCTTATTTCATCACATAAACAAAATCAGGTTCTACCAATCCCAAAGGATCAGACACATTACCTCCCAGGTTAATGAATGTTTCAGATCTTACCCAAATACACACTACAGACAATTCTTATTAACAAAACTAAAATTTATTAAAAAACAAAAGAGAGAGTATGGTTAAAAGATCATTATACATACAGACATGAGTTCAATTCATTAAGATTCAGATTCATTGCAACTACAAAGCTCACCATCTCTGCTAAGAGTTCCTTTAGAATTCGGTTAATAGGTTACAGTCCAATGTTCAAATCTCATATTCAGGGCATACCAGCATAACTGGGACTTCAATCTTGTGACTCAAATTTCCCCTGATGAAGTCTAAGCAGATCTGAGATGACAGAATCAGGGCCCATGGATCTTTTATACAATTTCATGTCCTCTTTGACAAGTTGGGATTTCCTCTGGGAACAAAAGGTAATTAGGATGACTTTGAAGGAGGTCCATCACCAGTACTTAGCTATACGAATTAATATAGGGCCATTTGCTTTTTCCTCCACCATTCACAGTACATTTCAAAGAGAGATGAATACCGAGATATCCTGTGTTTATAATTCATTTAAATGATATCAGAATACAGCATAGACAAGGACTGTTGATTACACTGTCGTACTCATACATATATAAATACACCAAAACACAAACATTATCCCCCCACATATCTTATGAGGGTTATTTATTTTGCAGGGTGTTTAACCCTTTCTAGCCATGCATCACACTTCCAATGTGAGACTGGTGTGGAAGGGTGAATTTAGAGCTCCTGGATACACCTTAAGGACCTTTCAACATTGATATGAGCTGTGTTTACACTGAATTCTTTGTGAGGCCAAATTATTGATGCATGCTTTGGCCCCAGCCAAAAACTTAGTCCATACTTTGTGAAACAGTTTAGTGATTCCAGGGTTTGGTCTATGTGTTAACTTAACATAGCCATTAATGTTCTTCAGAGAGCACCTACTCTGGCTTCAGCCATGAAGGCTGGGAGGTGTTGTACCTCAGTTTCCCTTTGTGCAGAGCAGTTCAAGCTTGTTGTGTTTTTTCTGCTGTGGAAAAGTTTTATAAATGTGTCTATGCATTAGCTGTGAAGCCTCAACATTATTAGGCTTTTTAACACAAAGTGTGTTCTTGTTGAACCAAACAGCGCAATCATAAGGGTTTCTATTATGTACCACTCTTAACATGTTCAAGGCCTTTTCCAAAAGACCATGCACATTGTACATTTTTACAGTTTTTGGTATCAGCAACAAGTTAGTTACAATCATTAGCAATAACATTAACATCAGTTCTATCACATGTGTACATTTATAATTATTTTTGTCATGCCAACCCTTTGGTTTAGACCAGGGGTAGGCAACTTATAGCACGGGTGCTGAAGGTGGCACGCGAGCTGATTTTCAGTGGCACTCATGCTGCCTGGGTCCTGGCCACTGGTCCGGAAGGCTCTGCATTTTATTTAATTTTAAATGAAGCTTCTTAAACATTTTAGAAACCTCATTTACTTTACATACAACAATAGTTTAATTATATATTATAGACTTAAAGAAAGAGACCTTCTAAGAATGTTAAAATGTATGACTGGCACGCGAAACCTTAAATTAGAGTGAATGAATGAAGACTCGGCACACCACTTCTGAAAGGTTGCCAACCCCTGGTTTAGACAAATCATTCTTTAGGTCAGCTTCTTCAATATCCCTTTTGAATCTTTGTAGCTTTTTCTTGATCTCAGGGTCTTCCTTAAGATAGGCTTTCAGTTTAACCACTTCCTTGGGGCTTTGGTATTTTAGGGTTAACCTATGGCTTTTATTTGCAAGGTTTAATCCTTCCCTTCCTCCCTGTCCAGTAGGGTCAAAATACAAACTCTTTTGCTTAACAGAATCCATTGGCTGGCTAGGTGTGTCCTTTTTGCTAACAGCTACAGGCAAGTCTTTCTCCCCCACAGTGAGTCAGGTAATTTGCATCAACACAAACACTAGCTTTCAAATTCTCAGCTGCTATCAATTTCAAGGCTGGACACTCATTCTTCCCTTGAGCAGGATTGGGTTCCCCCCCATAGATACACACACCTTTTTCCTAGATGGTTGAAAATTGAAACTTCCTGCTCACAGGAATTCCTTTGCTGGGTAGGTGTGTTCACCAACTGCAGACCCTCTATGCTATGAGCTTCTACACAGATGCTCTCCTGCATGCTTGCTTGTGAATCTACCACCTCCAGCAATTTAGAGACTGGACTCTGTTTTAAAGAGATACCAAACAAATCCAAAATGTCTAAGGGTGAGAGTTTGCCTGATCTCCCCTGTATCCTTGTGAATTCAGTCATAAGGTTGTTCTGCTCTGAAAAACCAGTAACCCAATCTCTCCTCAGTACCTGAGTCACAGACTCCTTACTCAAAGACTCAATATGGAGACATTCCTGTCCCAACAACATAGTCTTCCCAACAAATTGGTCAAGCACATCCACTTGGTCATAGGGCTGTTCAAATTCCCTGACAATTTTTATTCCATCTGAAATCTCCTCAAAGCTATCCACAATGGATTTTTTCAAAACAAATTCAGTGGATTCATTTTCATTTGAAAAGACTTTGGCCACTAGGCACCAACACACTTTCCTCATAAGAGAGACTGTTTACTATCAACAATGACCCATTAAGAGGCAATGGAAACAATTCCTTTTCACAGACTTCTCAAAGACTTCACCAAGAAATTCCTTTCCTTCTGCAATATCATGCACTGCAACAGGTTCTTTCTGAGCTATATTTATGTCCAGAACCAGCTTTGGCACAAGAGACAAATCACCAAACTCCTTCTGAGTTTCACATACATCCAGAATCACCTCTGGCCCATCAGGAGGATTTTCACACAACCCCCTTTTAGGTAAACTGCTAGACTTCATAGATCACAAGATAAGAAGTATTCTCTTCCTTGTTGCAGGTTTCCACACTGTCAGTGGTTAACATAGTCAAATTACCTTCATGCTTTTCTTGTGCCCTGGCTATATCATCCTGATCAGACAAGGTCGTCATACCTTTACCCAGCAACACACTAACAACAGGCAAAATAGAAGCACCAGAATCACTTGGTCTCTGGGAGCTATTTGTGATATTAACTGGATGCAACCTAGTTGCAATGTCATCATCCCTAGCAGACACAAATTTAGGACCACTTCCTTCCTGGGCTTTAGTTGTATCCAGAATCAGCTCTGGGTCAACTGATACATTTTCAACCATCACAGGCCGACAAGCTTCTTCTGTCTGCTTTAGAGATAGAAAAAAGCTGGAAAAACTTTCCCCTTTAACAGACAAACAGCTTGGGATGTCATTTCCCTTGTTCCAGCACACATGGCTGTTCACAGATAATTGCTTGGAGATTGGGGTAGCTCTCTTCATAGGCAAGTCATTACCCCTAACAGACACAGGAACATTTCCTTCACTGTCATAATTCTCTACATTGGTAACAGGTAAGGTACAGGGATACTCATGTTCCACTAACGTTGCCTTCCCAAACTGCTGATTAGACAAAGCCATCAGCTCAGAAGCCTGCCTATGCTCATCTAAACTTTCTTTGCCTTCCCCTCCCTTAACAGATTACTTCAAGTAGTTTCTTATTACACTAGGTTACTTTAAGGCACATCACTTTTACCGGTCAGGTTTACTTTCCCAAGCTTTACTAGCCAACAATTTATGTACCCCTTCCATCTTCAGTTAGGGCTTTAACCTGATCACCAATTTTAAATTGCTCTGGAGAAACATCTTCCTGTGCCTTATTTAATGCCAGATTCACTTCTGAGATACCAAACCGACACTCAGAAATTTTTTCCACATTGTCTGTGCAAAGAAGCAATGCGAAACAGCCATCTTCCTCAGACAAACATTTGGGGAAACCCTCCATAGGCAAATCCTTGCCCCTAATAGACTCAGGTTCAGGATTACTTTTTTCCTGTGACTGGTTTATGTCAACCTGACTGAATAAAGCTTTAATATCATCCCCAATCAAAAGATCCTTAGGCAATAACTTTCTTACACCAGCTATAACTTCACGTTTAACACCATTCCATTCAAGACGGATTCTGGCTAAAGGCACACTTACAGGAAACTCATAGAGGATTACAATATTCACACTCTGATTTGGTAAATAATCTTCCTCTTTAACAAGATCTGCTTTAACAAGAGTGATGTTAGAAGCTGTAATTGGCCCTAAACAATGTTTACCGTTGACTTTTACATTCTCTGTACAAATTATGGGGTTACCTTCACCTGAGCTCACAGTAAAAGTATTTACATAAAAGGTGGCAGTGTTGGGGTAAATTTGGTTACACACAGACAACTGCTTAGAGTCAAACAACATACCAACATTGTTACAAACTGGATAGATTCTATCCCCATCTTTGTTGTTGAGAGGAACTGTTTTTTCAGTATGATACAGTTCCTGTTGTTCCTTTATTCTCTTGAGTTGGAGCTTAAGTCTGTCCACTTTTGCCTTAGCTTCTAGTTCCTGCAATCGAATATATGCTATTTTTTGTTCATGTTCAAAACACAGGCATTCTCTTTCAGCAACTTCTCCTTCCATAGCAGCTATTTTTTGCTTTTGTTCAAGTTCTAGCTGCTGGTTTCTCACTGCAAGCATTTTTGCTGGGTCTGCTTCCTTATCACCGGCAATTAACAGATTTTTCAGTTCCTGGCTCTGGGGCCTTTTGCTTAAAATACAACCCTCTCTGTAAGCACAATTTTTCCAGGCTTTTTCTGTCAGGATCTTGATCATGGGTCACTCGCTGTAACGGATGTTTAACCCTTAAACTGTCCAATATCAAAAACCACAAGCATGCGGTTCCGATCCAAAAACCCAATTAACCTGTGGTAATGTATATCAAAGCACGACTATGCCACTGTGACTGGGGTCCCAATGCGGAGCCAGCTGTGGTCACTCAAGAATGGGGCAGACAATCCCCATAAAACTGGTGAATCCTCAGGACTCCATTCATATTTGACCCACGTCAAATATGATGTAGATTTCTGTAAATCTTATTTCATCACATAAAAAAAAACAGATTCTACCAATCCCAAAGGATCAGACACACAACCTCCCAGGTTAATAAATGTTTTAGATCTTACCCAAATACACGCTACAGACAATTCTTATTAACTAAACTAAAATTTATTAAAAAACAAAGAGAGATTATGGTTAAAAGATCATTATACATACAGACATGAGTTCAATTCATTGAGGTTCGGATTCATAGCAGAGATGGTGAGCTTTGTAACTGCTAAGAGTTCCTTTAGAATTCAGTTCATAGGTCATAGTCCAATGTTCAAATTTAAAATACAGGGCGTACCAGCATGACTGGGACCTCAGTCTTGCGACTCAAACTTCCCTGATGAAGTCTAAGCGGATCTAAGATGACAGAATCAGGGCCCAAGGATCTTTTATACAACTTCATATCCTCTTTGACAAGTTGGGATTTCCAACTTAGGAACAAAAGATAATTAGGATGACTTTGAAGGAGGTCCATCACCAGTACTTAGCTATACGAATTAACATATGGCCATTTGCTTTTTCCTCCACCATTCACAGTACATTTCAAAGAGAGATGAATACCGAGATATCCTGTGTTTATAATTCGTTTAAATAATATCAAAATACAGCATAGACAGGGACTATTGATTACACTGTCGTACTCATAAATATGTAAATACACCAAAACACAAACATTAACCCCCCACATATCTTTTGAAGGTTATTTATTTTGCAGGATGTCTAGCCAGGCATCACAATACAAGCTTTCAATCCCAGAGAGCACTGTGGTGGCCTTTAAAAGTTTGCCCATTGCCTTAACTATGGCCCTGGTCCTTCAGCAAATGCTAGTTGGGTCTATGTAGGATTGGGGAGAGATCCACCTGCCCAGAGCTCATTGCAGGATCAGAGCCTAACTATCTGGAGTTAAATATGTCTGCATTTGCAGTATTGAAGATATTGCTTATATGGAGCATATAAGAGTACTCAGGGCCGCCTGGGGGAGGGGCAAGTGGGGCAATTTGCCCCAGACCCCGGGCCTCGCAGGGGCCCCCACGAGACTTTTTCGGGGCCCCTGGAGCGGGGTCCTTCACTCACTCCGGAGGCCCCAGAAAACTCTCGCGGGGCCCGGGACCCCAGAGCTTCTTCCACTCTGGGTCTTTGGCAGCGGGGGGTCCTTCCGCCCCGGGGCAGAAGGACCCCCCGCCGCCGAATTACCGCCAAAGTGGGACCCGCCGCCAAAGTGCCGGGTCTTCAACAGTAATTCGGCGGCGGGGGGCCCCCACCGTGAATCTTCGGGGCACTTCGGCGGCAGGTCCCGGAGCAGAAGGACCCCCCGCTGCCAAATTACCACCGAAGCGGGGGGGTCCCCACCGCTGAAGACCCCAGGCCCCCTGAATCCTCTGGGTGGCCCTGAGAGTACTAGAGTATACTGCACCACACTTCGGTAACTTTGTCTCAAGGTAAAATTGGCAAGTCTTTAAGTGCCTCCCATTGTACCATTGGTTAGCTACCCCAAATTTCATTTACTTTTTAAACTATTTTTTCAGATAAAGACAGCTGCAAAGATCTTTGGCACACTTTTATTGTCATGACTGTGCTATATTGTCTCACAAAAAAGAACAAGCAAAGCCCTCCTCCTCTACCCTGAAAAGAAAAGGCCAGAACAAGATATCCCAACATTTCCTGAGGATAGCAATGACAGTCATTATATAGGTGAAGCTGACCACATATATGTAACAAGTTATAAACAAACATTGCTGGATGCCAGGGGGTCAGAGTGACAGGGAGAAAGTTGAATCAGTGGTTTGGATAAAAATATCGGATTTCTCATATCAAATCAGACTGTCGGTTGGTGTAGTCTGGATTCAGCTTCTGACTGAAGCTAATACCTTATGCTTTTGATGGATGGGGGAATAAATAATGAAAACTCAGTCATTTGTGCAGTGCTGTAAATGGGCAATAGCAGAGAAACATGGCTTTTTCCCAGATGGTGTTTGAGATGCAGTTATTTTCATCATCTTACAGAGAGCTCACATGCATACAATATAAAGCACGGGCAAGCACGGGCAGCTTGACATACAGCAGTAAATACCTTTAACAGTAATTCACACTTTGCACTGATAGAACACTTCCATCAAAGGCTCTCAAGGCCAATCTTTATTGAATTAAGCCTCACAGCATCTCTGTGGATAAGTAAAGATATTATCTCATTTTTCAGATGAGGAGTCTGAGGTCCATATAGTTTAAGTGATTTTCTGCAAGGGCACATGGAAAATCTGTAGGAGAACTGGGAACAAAAACACTGATTTACTACTTGGAATCCTGTACCATAACTACAAGACCACCGTTCCTCCTCCTCCACAGGTCTTAATGTCTCCTTCCTGGGGGCCCAAGCAGAAGAGATTAGAAGAGCAATCACTGGTAAGATGTTCATCCAATAAAAGCTGACATACTATAGGCTAATCATATCCATGACCAAATGTCAGATAAAAACTAAACTGCTATTGATACCTAATAGGAAGAAAATCTAGAGATCCCAAGTTGCTAATGTGAACAGTTTACATTTTTATTGGAATTGCAATAAAGCAAATCCATTCAAATGCATATGAGTGGAGTGCAAAAGGGAAACCCACCGCTTTCCAGACAGTATGTCAAGTTCCCAATAACACTGTTTTATAAGCTACTACAGTTCCACTTGTACCTCCATGCTCCTTAAGGTGATAAACTTCCTGAAATAGTAAGGTAACTTCTATTCAAAGTGTTCTTTGTTGGGAGGAAAGAGCTGGAGCAACAATCAGACCCAATCAAGCTACACACAAATGTGTTTGTCAGAGATCTCCTTTGACAGAGACAGGGATTGGCACAAATGCTTAATCCTCAAAAATGAAGTCACCGCCACTGGAATTTCTGCAAGTATATGGGAACATTCTGGACTGAAGAGGAATTATGGCAACACCGAGGGCTGCTAAATACAGTAGAGGCTTGTCAGCACTAGGAGACTTACTCTGACCATTAAATCATTCTTCTGCAATTAAATTTTCATCAAAAAATACCCCGGTTTTCAATCTCCTACTGAAGTCTACACTTGAACGATTAAACGTCCACATCCTTTGACAGATTTTTAGTGCTAATGTGACTTCTCAGATGAAAGTGTTCCCTATGAAATTCAAAGGGAGTTAACATGGCGCTTTATACTCAACAGTCAGTTGCAGAGTACAATTCTATACTTCTTTTGTATATATAAACACTTTGAAACCAATAGTCCAACCAGTCTGGTAAAGAGCAATGGAAATATTACAAGACCTTTCGCTACTTTAGTGTGCATATATTTTCTTTCCTTTTGTAAGCTGCAACAAATTTTTCCCTTTCACTGTATTCCTATTATTTTATATTTTTGCCAGACTTCATAGAGATTTCCTGATATACCACAGAATTCTAAAGGTACTAAGTGAAAGAACAGTTGATTTTCTGTATTTAATTGATTTTCCTTAAATTAATGACCATGGTGGAAGAAAGGCAGTTGGCTCGGGGGATTAGTAATGGGATATGAAATATTTCCACTGTAGGTTGATGGTTCAAATACAGTCAAAGGCAGTAGTGCTTTGAGGCTATTTAATGACTTAGCTGGAATGAATTGGTGGTCTCAGTAACATTCCTACTAGACATATGTCCATATTACAATTGACTTGTTTGAAGTCTCTGCAAGGAGTCCAAAGTGAAATAATCATGAAAACTTAACTACAATATGAATAATAGGGTGTATTATCATCATCTGTTAACAGAGAGTGTATTTGGAGGATAAGGAAAAAGTTCTGTTACTCAAACAGGATCAGAAAGAAATTCTGGTGGGTGCATCTAGATAATAGTTCAGGTAAATTACATGTTGAATTGAAAGTGCACATGCACAGCTTACATGTGCACATGACCTTTCATTCTAAAGGATCTCAGAGAGAAAGCTTCATAAAAACTATATACACTATACAGAAAAAAACCATTAACCACCATTGAAATGGCACCACCTCTGAAAAAGAGCCATGCCAACCATTTAACAAGACACATCACTACTGAACAAAGTAAATTGAATCAAAGCAACTGAAGCTGCAAGGGTAATTTTAGTTAGGCAGAATTAGCCACTGAGCTCAGGTTTCCCTAGGACATGATTTCTGACTGTTGTGCTAAAGAAAAGTGCTACAGACTGTCCAGTCAGGAGTTCAGTTTCCCACCCCATCCAGAATTCAGCATCTCCAGCATCACTGTACTCCCTAACAGCACACTGACTCAGTTCCACGTTGGAGAAGAGAATGTCCCCTGGTGAGTCAGCAACTCAACACCTTATAATTTTGAGGTCTCCCATCCAAGTATTCTTATAGCCCAATTCTGCTTAGTTTGAGACACAACAGAATCATAGTACCAGCTGGAAGATAGGGAGGTCCTTCAGGACCAAGAAGCAGCACTACAGCTATAAACACACTTGGGCCCATCTACTCCTCAGTGGAGAGAACACAGGCCGCTTCAGATGGAGGGGCATAAAGCATACCAGAAATTAGGTAACTGTTAGGACACTAATGCATTCTTCCTAAGAAACCTTCCTCTACTGAGGATGAAAATCAATGGCTCAAATTGTCAAACTCAGTTGGATACCTAAAGTTAAGCGCCTAAATAAGTGACCTGATTTTCAGAGATGCTGAGCACCTGCAGCACCTGTTGAAGTCAACAGGAGTAGTTGGTGCCCTACACTTTTGAAAGTCAGGCCACTTATTTAGAAGCCAAAATGTGGATTTAGATGCCTAGCTTTAGGGACCCAAATTTGACCAATATTACTAGGTTTTAAAAGGAAGTTATGCTTTATGCCTTAATTGCTTTTATGCTCAATGCTTTGTGTGACACTGTCAACAATATGATTTTGTTTGTGAAATGTAACTCATGAATAGAGCAATTTGATAGAGAACAAACAGACCCCCTTCACACACAGACACAAACCGCCTGTCCTGTAGAACAGCAGCTCTCAACCTTTCCAGACTACTGTACCCCTTTCAGGAGTCTGATTTATCTTGCATACTGCCAAGTTTCACCTCAGTGAAAAACTACTTGCTTTCAAAATCAGACATAAAAATACAAAAGTGTCACAGTCCACTATTACTGAAAATGGCTGACTTTCTCATTTTTACCATATAATTATAAAATAAATCAATTGGAATATAAATATTGTACTTACATTTCAGTGTGTAGTATATAGAGCAGTATAACCAAGTCATTGTATGAAATGTTAGTTTGTACTGACTTTGCTAGCGCTTTTTATGTAGCCTGTTGTAAAACTAGGCAAATATCTAGATGAGTTGATGTGCCCCCTGGAAGATCTCTGCATACCTCCAGGGGCACATGTATACTGCTGTAGAAGGCCAGGGGAGTGCCACAAACACAGGAGAGTGTCCTGTGAGCTTTGATTTCATCTCTCTGTGTTGTGTCTGTTCTGTATTTCCATAAAATGTTTCAGGCTCCAGGGCTTATACAAAGTTATGGTAACTAAAATAAGCTATCGAACCTGAGACTAGAAGCAAAATATCTCCATAAGAGAAAGTGTCCAAGTTTATCCCTAGTGTCTCAACTGGAGTTAGTAGATTTATGAATGTATTCCATTGAATTTACACAACGAGATAACATTTAGCATTTAAATAACTCTTTAAACATGCAAAGCTCTGTACAGACTTAAATTCTCACAGCATCTCTGTGAGGAAAGCAAGTCAGTAATATTAGCCCCATTTTAACATAGATAACCTGGTGCAGAAAAAGCAATGACTTGACTAAAGGTATGTCTACACTATGAAATTAGGTCGATTTTATAGAAGTCGATCTTTAGAAAGTGATTTTATTCAGTCGATTGTGTATGTCCCCACTAAGTGCATTAAGTCCTCAATATCGTGTCTAGCATCGACTCACGGAGCAGTGCACTGTGAGTAGCTATCCCACAGTTTCCGCAGTCTCCGCTGCCCATTGGAATTCTGGGTTAAGCTCCCAATGCCTGATGGGGCAAAAACATTGTCACTAGTGGTTTTGGGTACATGTCGTCAGTCCCCTCCCTCTTCCCTCCCTCTGTCCCTCCGTGAAAGCAAAGGCAGACAATCATTTCACACATTTTTTCCTGGGTTACCCAGGCAGACGCCATAGCACGGCAAGCACAGAGCCCGCTCAGCTCACCGCTGCTGTTGTGAGCATTGTAAACACCTCACACATTATCCTGCAGTATGTGCAGAACCTGGCTAGGAGCCGCCAGCATGAGGACGATTGTGAGGAGGACATGGACACAGACGTTCTTGAAAGCCCAGGATGTGGCAATTGGGACATCATGGCGGCAGTGGGGCAGGGTGATACAGTGGAACGCTGATTCTGGGCCCGCAAACAAGCATAGATTGGTTGGACCGCATAGTGTTACAGGTATGGGATGATTCCCAGTGGCTGCGAAACTTTCGCATGCGTAAGGCCACTTTCCTGGAACTTTGTGAGTTGCTTTCCCCTGCTCTGAAGTGCAGGAATCCAAGATAATGGTTTGAGAAGCAGCGATAGCCCTGTGGAAGCCTGCAATGCCTGACTGTTACCAGTCAGTCGGGAATCAGTTTGGAGTGGGCAAATCTACTATGGGGGCTGCTGTGATCCAAGTAGCCAATGCAATCACTGACCTTCTGCTAGCAAGGGTAGTGACTCTGGGAAATGTGCAGGTCATAGTGGATGGCTTTGCTGCAATGGGGTTCCCTAACTGTGGTGAGGTGATGAACTCAACACATATACCTATCTTGGGTCCGGACCACCTTGCCAACCAGTACATAAACCGCAAGGGGTACTTCTCAATGGTGCTTCAAGCACTGGTGGATCACAAGGAACGTTTCACCGACATCAGCGTGGGAAAGGTGCATGACGCTCTCATCTTTAGGAACGGGCTGTTCAAGCAGCTGCAAGAAGGGACTTACTTCCCAATAGCTATCCTTGGGGACCCAGCCTACCCCTTGCTCCCATGGCTCATGAAGCCGTACACAGGCAGCCTGGATAGTAGTAAGGAGCAGTTCAACTATAGGCTGAGCAAGTGCAGAATGGTGGTAGAATGTGCCGGATGTTTAAAAGCTTGCTGCCGTTGTTTGCTGACTAGGTTAGACCTCAACGCAACCAATATTCCTATTGTCAGAGGTGTAGCCGTGTTAGGCTGGATCTGTAAAAAGCGACAAAGAGTCCTGTGGCACCTTATAGACTCATGCGTCTGACGAAGTGGGTATTCACCCATGAAAGTTCATGCTCCAATACTTCTGTTAGTCTATAAGGTGCCACAGGACTCTGTCACTTTTTACAATATTCCTATTGTTATTGCTGCTTGCTGTGTGCTCCATAATATCTGTAAGAGTAAGTCGGAGACATTTATGGCGGGGTGGGATGTTAAGGCAAATTGCCTGTCGGCCAATTTTGAGCAGCCAGACACCAGGGCAATTAGAAGAGCACAGCTAGATGCGCTGCGCATCAGAGAGGCTTTGAAAACCAGTTTCATGACTGGCCAGGCTACGGTGTGACAATTGTGTATGTTTCTCCTTGATGCAAACACCTCCCCACACCTTTGTTGATTTTAATTCCCTGTAAGCCAACCACCCTCCCACCTTTGATCACAGCTGGCAGAGGAAATAAAGTCACTATTGTTTTGAAACCATGCATTCTTTCTTTATTAATTAAAAAAAAGTGAGATAACTGACAAAGTAGCCCAGGTAGGGTAGGGGAGGAGGGAAGGACAAGGCCACATTGCTTATTGTAGCCACACTACAAATCGAAACTGTTTGAATGGCAGCCTTCTGTTGCTTGGGCCATCCTCTGGAGTGGAGTGGCTGGGTGCTCAGAGCTTCCTCCCCCCAACCCCAACCTTCTTGGGCATCTGGGTGCAGAGGATATGGAACTTGGGAAGGAGGGCAGGTGGTTGTACAGTGGATGCAGCAGCGGTCTGTGCTCTTGTTGGCTTTCCTGCAGCTCCATCAGAAGCCTCATAATGTCCGTTTGCTCCCCCATTAGCCTCAGCATTGCCTCCTGCCTCTTCTCATCGCACTCACTTAATGCTTTCCTGGCCTCTGCCACTGAATGCTTCCATGCATTCAGCTGTGCCCTATCAGTGCGGGAGGACTGCATGAGCTTTGAAAACATGTCATCACGAGTGCGTTTTTTTCGCCTTCTAATCTGTGATAACCTCAGGGATGGCAATGATAGGGGGAGCATAAAAACATTTGCACCTACAGGGGGATAAAAAGGGAGATTAAAATTTAAGATGATATGTTTCTGAGAACAAAAGGGAGACTCTTTCACAGTGAATCAAGCAATTCACAGCAGACAGCACATGTGCTTCGGGTACAAGCTTTCATTTTGCCTTTTAAATTGAGCACCTGCTGGTATGGTGACACATCACACACAACTGGGCAACAGAATTCGGTTTCCAGGCAGCCATGGTAAGCCAAAGAGTACGTAGGCTTGGCTTCTTCCTCCTTCATAACATGTGGGAATGGTTTCAAACTGCAGCACCCTCCTTTCCCATAGTAAGCAATGCAGGTTGGGTTTGCCATTTAAAAGGCAGGGCTGCGGGTTTCAGGTGGATGTGCAGCACACACCTCCCCCCACCTCACTGTGTGGCTATTCGCTGGGATGATCCCTTCCTCCCTCCCCCCACCGTGTGGCTATTCTCAGGGATGATCCCTTTTAGTCAAACGCAAACAGCTCAGCATGAAAGGGGTCCTTTTACTGTTCCCTTACAAAAATTCCCCTATTTCAACCCAGTGACCATGAATGATATCACTCTCCTGAGGCTAACACAGAAAGATAGAGACCGAATGTTGCTTGAATGCGACCAAAACCCAGGAGCATTTGCTGCCATGCTTTGTGCTGCAATGATTCCAGACTACTTGCTACTGGCTTGGCATGGTAAAGTGTCCTACCGTGGAGGATGAAATAAGGCAGCCCTCCCCAGAAATCTTCTGCAAAGGCTTTCAGAGTACCTCCAGGAGATCTTATGGAGATGTCCCTGGAGGATTCCCACTCCATCCCCAGACACGTTAACAGACTTTTCCAGTAGCGGTACTGGCCACGAATGCATCCCAATTCTTCAGGGCAAATCCAACATTAAACACTATTGCTTTTAAACCCTGTACTGTAGTTACAAATGTGCACTCACCAGAGGTGCCTTCTCCACCTTCAGGGTCTGGGAACCCCCCTTGGGAGGGTATTGGCTCCAGGGTGATGAAAAGGTCCTGGCTGCCAGGGACAACACATTCAGCGCTTGCATGATGCGCATTCTCCTCCTCCTCCTCTTCCTCATCTACAAAATCCTCCTCCCTGTTGCGTGATACTCCCACCTTGCAGGTATCCACGGACAGTAGTGGGGTAGTGGTAGGGTCCCCCTCTAGAATGCCATGCAGATGATCATAGAAGCAGCATGTATGGGGCTCTGACCCAGAGCGACCATTTGCCTCCTTTGTCTTTTGGTAGGATTGCCTGAGCTCCTTATCTTTCACGCGGCACTGCTGTGTGTCCCAGTTGTAGCCTCTGTCCATTGTGCCCTGTGTGATTTTGGCATATATATTAACATTTCTTCTTTTTGATCGGAGTTCAGCCTGCACAGATTCTTCTCCCCATACAGCAATTAGATCTAGTGTTTCCCGTTCAGTCCAGGCTGGAGCTCGTTTGCAATTCTGGGGGGACTGCATGGTCACCAGTGCTGCTGAACTCGCCACGCTGGCCAAACAGGAAATGAAATTCAAAATTTCCTGGGGCTTTTCCTGTGTACCTGGCTAGTGTATCAGAGTTGAAAGTGCTGTCCAGAGTGGTCACATTGGAGCACTCTGGGATAGTTCCCAGAGGCCAATACCATCCAATTGTATCTGCACTATGCCAAATTCGACCTAGCAAGGTCAATTTTAATGCTGCTCCCCTTGCTGAGGAGGAGTACAGAAGTCGATTTTAAGAGCCCTTTAGGTTGACGGAACGGGGTTGGTTGTGTAGACACATTGCTTATAAAATCAACCTAACGTGGCTAAATTTGACCTAACCTCGTAGTGTAGACCAGGGATAAGTCACAGACAAAAACCAATGGAAGAGGCAGGATTAGAACTCTGACCTTCCTGATTCTCCAGTAGGGCTTGTTGAAAAACTTCTATCAGAACTATTTAATGGAAATTGGGATTTCAGTTAAACAAGATTTTTCATTAAAAGCTTGTGATTTCCATTGAAAATTTTGACTGGAATACATTTTACATGATGTGCTATGTCCAGGGACTCCCATGATGTGCTGTGTAGGCTGAACAAGAGGAGATACTGTGTGGTCCATACTGCATCATGGTAGGATGTAGTCTGGCTCGGAAGTCCAGTCTCTAGAAGAGAATGGAGGCACTAGACACTGTCGTGGCATTTCCAAATTAGGATTTTTTGTTTTCAATCTGAATAGTTTGGTTTTCCTTTAGAAAAAATGTGGACGAGGGGGAGGGGAGTTGCTGAAAAGTCAAAATTTTCTATGGAAAAATGACAAAGAATTTCTCTTCACTTGCATCAAAATTTTTGCAGAATTTTTTTTTCCAACCAGCCCTACTCTTCACCGTGTGCTCATTCCTCTAGATTAAATGTGCACTCAGATCAACATCTGCTGTTACAAATCAATAAAATGCTTAGTAGAACCCTATTTCAGTGTAAAGTTTTTTTGTTTAATGTTCAGTGTATTAATAAAATATGAAGACGCATATGTACATTTGCCTAGTTTCTAAAACAGAAATGAAGGAAAGTTATCGCACAGTAGAGGAATTCTTGAAAAGTGGATTTAATTAGAGTTAAAATTTAGACATAAGATGAGTTTCAATGAACGTCTTCATTTGCAAAATTCCAGGATAACCAGAAAAACATCCCTTTAAAGGTACAAGTGCCGCTAGTGTAATGCAGCCATTCTATGGTGATGAGCCCCATAGAAATGCCTATAAATAAAATACATTTTTCCAGGAATATTGCAGTGAGGAAATGGATAAAATGTTCTTCTTTGTAACCACATTGAACTGCAATAGGTTGCTACAATGATCTAATGCAGACTGCATTTTACATTTATTGCTGCAAATTACTTGCAAGGTAACAGGAATTTTCCTTTACTAAACAACCAGGATTTTTGGTGTTTGTCCAGGAACTATTCCCAGCATGACCTCAACGATACTAAACACTCAGAGTTTCAGGTGCTCGTTACCCCTCAGGAGCAGGCCCAAAGGGAATACTACGGTACTTCAGTCAAGCCTCTTATTTTTCTCAATTATCTGCTCCTGCATCTGAGATGCCTACCAGTACCATTCAAGAGTAAGCTGCTGACTCTATACCTTCAGCTGCAAATGTATCTCACAGCTGGATGAGGATGACCCAAGAGAATCAAGTTTTCAGTCCTTGCTTACTAAGATGTGGATGTTTGATTTTTAGCTACAAAGGCCAACATACCAGATCTAAAAAAACCCGATCCAAATGCCTATTAATGAAGTTCTAAAAGACAGATTCCTAGGAGCTTGCTATCTTCCATAGCAAGGAAAGTATAGCCTTTCAACACCCATTGTCAGCAGAGTCCAGAGAGAATGGTACCTTCTTCAGATAAGGCCTAATTTTGAAACCCTTCACTCTGGAGATGTAGTGTGTTACTCTGGAAGTAATCGCACTACATTCAATGGATGAAATCCTGGCACTGTTTAAATCAGTAGCAAAACTCATTAACTTCAGCGGGGTCGGGATTTCACCCAGTGGAACTACACCTGAAGTAATCCACTGTAAATAAGGGTGCCAAATTCAGCCCCGTAAGAGGGGTTCAGCATCATTTAGGTCAGCAGCTAGTGGTTCATTTTGTCTAGGGATGTGTGAAACTGCAGAATATTTTTCATGACACTTTGGGAAGTTTCCCAGAATTTCATCCTGCCTATTTTTGGACCACTAATAACTTCCATTTGTGGGACATTTTGCAAAACAAGAACTTCACTACAAAATCTGACATTTTAGCTACTTTCATCGTGGGGTAGAGGAGCATTAGTGTACATTAGAATTAGGCCCAAAGGCCCTGAGCCTGCTATTAATTATGCACAGGCAAACACTGAGCCGACAGGGAATCATACTGACTTCAGTGAAGTTATGATGCTGGATTTCTGCACCCACCGACGCCCCCACAGTCAACTGCAGGATTGAGACATAAAACTGATCTTAATATCATTCCAGATTCATTTATTTAAATGATGTCTTTTAGATCTAAATCGTCAGTAAAAAGTCCGCATACAGTACATAGCTGGCATACTGAGATGCAGTATGTCGACCAGTATATATTTTCCCAACCTCTATTATTAGTGTCATTTTAGGATAATTAAAACTGAAAACAAATCTAATCTAGCTCATTATTTAGGCTGTTTAGCTCATGCACATCATATGGACAATTAAAATAGACTGGTGTTTTCCCAAGTCAGTTTCACTTTAGGTATATGAACATTTAAACAAAATTAACCATAAAAAGCATTCAAGAAATATTTCTACAGACTGAGCCACATTCCATGAAAGTCCATGAAGTTACATCTGGTACAGGATTTGGCCCATCAGAGTTTTTAGGGCCTCATTTTCTTCTTGTTAAACCTAAATTTGTGACCTACTGCTAGGAAACAGGGTTCCTTTAAGTGAAAAGCATGGGTTACTATCATATATGGGCCTGCCCCAGAACACTTGATCCAAGTATTCTTATATTTTGGGAAAGATTGCATCCTGAACTGCATTTTGGAGATAACCTAGCTGAAATAAAACCCTTTATGTTAGAACTATAGAACTTTTAACAACTTTAAATCCAGTTCTGTATCTGACCTTTGCAATTTTAATTGCTACAATACTTGCATGTGAGATTATTATATCAACAGTAAAATGCTCTTTGGTCAGCAGCCCTTCACCCTTTGGTGATTACATTTCATACAGATCAAAAAAGATGGCAGAGGGAGACATAATTTTGGGCTGCTCTGGGTGGCTTCTTTTCCCAGGAAACCAAAACAATTTCCATCAGCAATCTCTGTAGTAATTAATGCTGCTCCTCTGCAATATTAATGTCCACTCCTATGCTTCTTCTCCATCGCAGGTGGATGGACACTGGATGGACCAGAAACCAATGGGAAAAGGTTACTGAGCCAGCTATATTGCCAGGCAGGAGAGGAAAGCCCTGACAGTATGAAAATGTGAAGACACTCTGGCCAGATGCTCTGAGATTCAGGAGGTTGAAATTGGGATTCCCTGCAGATCCTAAACAACTTTGTGGTTAGGAGGTTATGTCCCCTGGCCCTCATAGTGTTGGCAATCCCTGCCAATTTGTTAAATTTTCCATGAGTGAGAATAATTTTTCTACAAGTTTCCAGAGCCGTTGTGGCTGTGTTGGTCCCAGGATATGAGAGAGACAAGGTGGGTGAGGTAATATAGTTTTTTGGACCAACTTCTGTTGATGAAAGAGAACAAGCTTTTGAGTTACACAGAACTCTACTTCAGGTCTGGACTCACTACCAATAAAAAAATGTAATTTATCAGGTTCAGACACTATAAATGTTGGACATTTACAGTAACTTTTTTTTAATATGGTCTTGCCTAAGACTTGTTTAGCTTATTTAGGCCATGTATTTTGGAGTGTAATTCTTTGGAACCATTAACATTAACCATGCTAATACAAAAGTTTATACTGGAAAGCTGTTGCGACTTTTTGCAAAAGTGTTTAATCTAAATTATAATATTGTATGTTGCTAACGTCCAAAAGCTTACACTCACATCACAGTGTATTCACTGTCTCTGTCTTGTGGGGAGGGAACGTTAAGTCTAATTCCTTTACGATGAATACAGTTTCTCTCTCACTCAAAGAGGAATTGTGCCTCCTGTGGGTAGCCTGAACACACAAGCTCTGCTGAGGGGAACAGTACAGAATATTAGAAGGAGACAGAGTACCTCTGCAGCTGCTATTATAACCCAATCACTAGCCACCTTCCTCTGACACATCTGGTAGTTGCCACAGTCAGACAAAAGACACTAGACTACATGGACCTCCAGTCTGATCTAAAAGGATATGACAATCTTAAATTGCTATGCAGGAGTACGTGCACAGGGATAGACTAGTGGATCCATGAAGGCATTCATCAGCAACAGAACTCAGGATTTATGGTTCCAAAACCAGAGGCATCAACTGCTTAACTGAAAGGAAGTTCACCTTCCTTGTCGGTTATGGTAGGACTCGAGTCTGTGGGACAGCCATGAGAGAGCAATCGTACTATCCACCAATCTGTAAGGAATCCATATGCTGCACACTTATAGTTAGATTAGCCATCAGCAGAACTGCTCGCACATAGCATCAGCAGTAGAAATCCAGAAACACAAGATCTGCCACATAAGCTAAGGCAAGTCTACTCTAGCTGGTATAGTGAGCCCTTATTTGTAGGCCAAGGACACTGCCCTCAACTGCATAAAACTTGTCCTGTGTATCTGGAGTTCAAGTCTAATACAGTCAGCCATCAGCCTAACGATTCTATAGCAGCATAGACAAATCACTGGGACAGAACCCAAAACCTTCAGAAAGATTCCCATTGACTTCAGTGGGCCCTTACAGCTATGCAAAATGCTACCAATCTAGCTGAGAGGTCTTCTACACACACTTCTTTTCACAAAAAATTTGATGAAAGGCACAAGGCAATGTAGAATCAAACCCAATGCCTCTAATTATTAAGTGATAAATATCTGAGAGCTATTGCTTACCCAAACCAGAAACTTTCCAAGCTTGTCCATCGCTGATTGATGTCTGAAAAATATCACCATGTTGGCTATATACAATACCATGGAGCTTTTATTTATCCTTTTCCATCGGTAGATCTCAAAGCACTTTACAAAGGACTTCAGTATCATTATCCCCATTTTATAGATGGGGAAACTGAGACACAAAGGTATGAAGTGACTTGGCCTGTCTCCATCTATTCCATAGCCAGGTTCAGTCCCCTTCTAGTATAACAGAAGCCCAACTGAAAATCCAAACAAATGGTACTTCCACCCATCATGGGCTCACCCATCATCGGTTATGCTGTAGTTCCCTGCTCTTGGCCTCTATTCCCTGCACAGTTCTTCTATGCTTCTTAAGCTAAGCACTGCCACCAAGGCCTATTCATCAGATGACCTTCTCCCAGCAGGTTTTCCCTCTGCCTCTTCTCCCCAGAGGCTCCAGCAGTTCCTCCCAGGGAACTCCCTACTTTCCATAGTCCCTACTTCAGAGCCTCCTACAGGAGCCTAACCTAATCCCTGTACGCTCAGCCTGCCTTCACCAAGCACTCCCAACCCCTCCTCTCAAGTCTCCCCTCTTGACTGAGTTCTCCTCTCTGACCCTTTCACAGCTGGGATCACCAATTGTAATTAAGTCACCCAATCAAGATCAGCTTGGGGGATAGAGGCTAAGTCAAAGGCAAGGCTGAGCCAGACTACCCTTAAAAGGGGCAGCCAGTTCTTGCAATGAGCAGGAAACTTAAATAAATTCATTTACTGATCAAGGTAAATGACATAAATGTATATATCAGAGAGGATCAAAATTTTCAGAACAGAAAGGTTTGTCAAAAATGGCCTTTGGGGTTTTTGGGGTTTTTTTTGCAAAATTTTTTGCAAAAAATTGTAGACATCCTTTAATGAAAAATATTGTGCCCTCTTTCATTTTAAAACAGCAAAAAAAATTACCCAAAACTGGGGGGGTTACTATTAGAAATTTCAATAATGTTTTCAATCAAAATATTTTTAAAGTATAAAAAAATCACAAAACATTTTGAAAAAAGTGAAAAGTTAGCACACTCTGAAATGAAAACAGTTTTAAACGTTCTTGCAAAAATATTCCCCCCATGAATGCATTGCTTTAGCCTTTTAACCTTTTTCTTCTTCTGGACACAGAAAAGACTCAGCACAGTATTTAGTTGTTTTAAAGAACCTTGGGTTTCAAATAGAAGGTTATCTCCCTGATAAATCTTTGCATTTTAGTAAACACCAATAAAGTAAAAATTATGAGAGAACAAGTGTAAAAGTATCCCTAGTTTTCTAAGGTCCTATGGATATGCAGTCATGACAAACACCGTAATTTTACTACTAGAGTGAGAATTAGCAGAAGACTATTAACTTTACCACACAATCTCACTATAGCTTTTAAAGTTCTCAACCGGATAAAAGGATATTCAATCATAAACTCTCCAGATTCATGGGATTTTGAACAGTAAGTGTGAAACTACTGTGTGTAGGCTAAACACGACAGATCGGGGGGAGGAGAATGGAGTGGGGTGGCCAGGAAAGGATGTCATCTGGGGCAAGATTGCTTGGAGTTTGATAATGGTCAACAGTGTCTTTCATCTCTAATTTAATGGGTCATGTACACTCTAGATTGACAAAAACTAAAAGAGGGTGCCAAAACCAAAATTCAGTCAATACAGCTAAATTCTATATGGTTTTATGTCAATGACACATGAAACAATACATTCCATATGATCTGAATGCAAAACTATATATTGGTTTAGGTTTGCTCAAAACTGCATGTATGTTTGAACAAAACTGGGCTCAGGTTTGCTTGAAAGCAGAAATTGGTTCAAGCCTCAAAATCTTGATCCAGATCTTTATGGGCTTTAAATTTGGAGAGCAGTGGACATTCAGATCTGTGGTTTTCACTTAGTCTATTATATAGATGGATTTAGGAGCTAGCTACAAGTTTTAGAACCACACTGTATCCAGCAATGTTCAAAGGCAGAGTTTTGCTTCAGGATCTTGCACCTGAAAAGTCTGTACATATTTGCAAAGCTTTTTTTCCATGCAGAGCTTTATAACAAAACTTAAACCTAATGTGTTGTCACTTGGTTCTCATCATAGACCCAAAACTTCAATATCCGGCACATAAAGTTACGTACTTGCCACAACACCACTACAGGGGATCCTTTCCCTTTTTATGTGCAAATGGAGACTCCTAATGGCACGAAGATCACTCCCTCTATGAAACATTAGCTGTGACTCTAGCAATAACTACACTGGCTGCTGCTGTCATTTGTTTCCCTCTAGGTCCAAATGGAGGGGAGGGTGAGGGGTGGGAAATCACAACTAGCTCTGTACAGGTATCAGATTGCTTCTCCGCAGGATTTAGAGGGCCTTTGCATAGCTATATGTTGTCAGTCAGGTCCATGCTTTCATTCAGCAACACTGTGAAATTATTTTTTGTTTTTCCAAATACTATTATCTAGTCAAACTTTCAGTCTTTTTGATTAGAGACTATGTACTACACACACACAAAATCACAGACTCACACAAAATTCAGTTCCTCCAAGTAAAAATTCGGCCATCACTCTCTTAGACTGAACTTTTTCCTGTCAGGCTGCCAGTGCATTTTCTATCTGATTTGAGTTGTCTATTTAGATTGTAAACTTATTCGGGCAGGGAATGTGTTATCTTCAGTGTTTTGTACAGTACCAAACACACTATCTATGCTACATAATGTGCAGTCACTGCACTTTGCATGTATCTATCATATCTAGCTAGGTAGGGTTAGAGAGATAGATATGCAGTATCAATTTTCTATTGATCAAAGTTAATTTTTCTCTGTCATTTCCAAGTACAGATTCCTGAAGGACTCTTAAGCATCTGGCTTGCTGCCAGTCATTCTGGAAAAGCTCCCCTTCTTCCTTCCTCTAGTAATGCTGGAGAATTCTAAGTTTCAACCCAGATTCCCAAATAATCCTAAGCAAAGGAAAATGTAGGTGCAGGGTACAGTGAAGACTATTAGACTGCAGAATAGTCTCCCAAGGGATGTTAAGGAACCCCTTTGCTTGATATTTACCTGGGTAAACCATCAAATATGTTATTTCAGAGCACAGTCATCCCTCAGGAAGGGTAGACTGAACTAGCTGAGACTTTAGAGGTCTTTTTGCTCTTCAATTTCTACAGCATACATCTTAGATCCAGTGGTCGGGGATAGCAAATAGAGAAGGACCTACCTCAGTGCGGAGAAAGTATGACATTCTAGGGTGCAATCCAGACCAGTGAGGGGTTGTGTCACCACCAGCCCTTCAACCTGGGGTGCCTCACAATGCTTTGCTGCTGTAGCACCCAAACTAGGCCTCTCACAAACAGCATTCAGATCACACCCTGAGTGTCTATGTATAGCTGCAGCCTGCTGGCAACATTCCAATCACACTCTGGCTTCCACCAGTCTTGGTTACCACTTGCAGGGTAACCCCAACACACTCCCAGTCCTGGATTTCTCTCCCAAAAAACTTGTGTTCTGCATAGTCCAGCACTTTCGTGGATAGTTCAGATATTTTAGGCCCATTGCCCCTACAAGGGAACAATATACAACAGTTTGCTACTTTAAATGGAGTTGCCACACCACCTAGTTTAACCATAACACTGGGCTAGTTTTGATTAAAGAATAAAACAAGTTTATTTAACTACAAAGAGAGAGATTTTAAGTGAGTACAAATATAAGACATTAAAGTCAGAAATGGTTACAAGAGAAAGATAAAATGCCTCCTAGTACTAAAATTTAAACTAGACGTGTTTCAAGGTGAAGTCTCTTATCACATGTTCCCAGTAACACTGCTGGCCAAATTCTCAATCCAGGATCTGCTCCCAAAGTCCAACGGCTGTTTCTTTTTTCTTCTTATGTGAAAGAGAAAATGATTAATAGGGAGAGATACCTTGGGGTGTTTTGTCCCTCACTTTCATAGTCCAGTCTCCCCCCACCCTTTGAAATGCATTTTCCTGATGGTAACCCCTTGATAAAGTTCATCCCACTGTGAAGATGAAGACAAGGAGTCTCGCAGTGAAAGAGGTTCCATGCTGTTGCTTGCTAGCCTAAGATCTGTGTGTTCCTGCTCCCCTTCCTTGCCAAAGAATGGCCACTTGGCAGGTAATGGACCATCAGCTTTGGTGACACCTAGCTAGAGGCATCAACTTGTCCTTTGTCTTTGAGAAGCTGGTTTAGCCAGACTGGTCTGGTAAACATATTTCAGTCCTAATTTCAGTTTAGGTTTATACCTGTACATATAATGTTGCGACACCCACTTCACCATGATATTATTGAACAGCGAGTTATTAGCTTTTAAACGATCCCTCACAAGGCATATTTTGTACAAAGATTACTACAATAGCGTGCAGGGTGTGAATATAGGGATGCATTCAGTCACAGCAGGTCAAAACATACAAATAAGGAAGAGGCAGTTTTGTTTCTTAGATCAGGGTGAGACTTTTGGGTTACTGCTGAGCCTCAAAAAACATCAGTGCTCCCATGACTCAACACCCAAGAGCTACATTTTTGGCTGGCCAGAACTTGCCCACAAGTCAAGTGCCTGTATTTAGCTGTCTTCTATGGTTTGTATTGTGTATGTCACCATTATGGAGCAAACCACAAGGCATATATTTTACACAGCAACATGCGCTGCATGCAGTATTTGGAGGAATTTTATGTAGCAATGATTAAACCTAGGGTCCCCAGTCCTTGCCTAATACAGACCTAAGTTCTGACTAAACCTATGTTTGTTTTTAAATCTGGTATCATAAATTAACCTTGCAATTGTTGCCATATGAATGGATGGGGGAAATTATGAGGACTATATAGGAACAGAAACACTCAGGAAGCTGAACAGAACTTTATTGCAGTTGGACTAAAGCAGTAACTTAGAGTGAAAGTTCCTGGATTGTCCTTAACTTCCCTGGGCAGGGCTCTCCATGCAGAGCTTTTCCAAGCCTTTATTTACCCAGAAACGCCTTTGAATTGGGATTCTCTGACTAAATTTACTGATTAAAAGGGAGATGTCCTCCTACCTCCCCACACATTCATTAGTCTTTACCCATCTTTATGCCCTCTTCACACCCTGTCTCTCACTTCTTTTTTTTCTTCTTCCCAGGACAGTTTTTCCTGCTGCCTCCCTCCCAACTCTCATATTTCCAAGACAGGAGCCACAATAAACAACTCCCCTGATGGTCTAGTTTGAAACTGCACCTCCCATTTCAACTTTCCCTTTGAACTAAAGACTCCATTTAACATTGTTTTAAACAGGCTTCTAGGATATGAATATCACTATAACTCTGCTCAAACAGAGATACTGAAAATATGGCATCATTCTTCCACAGCCCTACAAAAATCAAAAACAGATTTGTAGAAAATGTAGAATATACATCCTACAAGCTAATCTGTATAAGTAAATTTACTTGTCAAGCACAAAGTTGAAAACAGATGACAAGTACAGCACAGACCATCTGATAATGTTTTGGTAGCCCATCTATAACCAGTTATAAACATTGCATTGAGGATTCCACCCCCCCTCAACCCCACCCTTCATATTGATCTGTCTTTAGACTAAAGCTCCTGAACTGATCAGCCCTTTTTCCTACCAATGGTTGGTCACGTTGAGGGCTTGTTTTCTTCCAGGACAGACGTTCCCTGCTGTGCTTTTCCTGGTTTTGGACTATTTTTAATATTTACTTTAAGTTGCTTTGGCAACGGGGAATCACAGATGGTAAGAGTTAGAATTATGCCACAGGAGACATTTATCATTGTACCTTTGTATAATGTGAGTTCTTGTTCTCAGAATTTCTCCTCATGCTGGGCACTCCTGTGTTTATTGTATGAAGAAAGAACTAATGAATGCACATGCCTAATGAATAATATAAAATGCTGATTAATCTTTATTGGAGCCTGTTTAATGCTGTATGATGATTGTATTAATGAGAAAACAACCATGTTTACTTTTGCCATTTACACTAAAAAGAGAAAGAGCCAGATTTCTTATACTCTTCCTCATGTTAGTCCACAGAATCTCATTCACTTCAATGGCACTGAGTATGGAGTAAGATAGTACTTCACATGAGCAAGGACATCAGAATCTGGATCAAATGACTAACATCTGGCATTTTGCTCCCTTCCAGGAATCAGAATGTGATGTACATATCTCAAATAGGTATCGATGATATTTCAATAATTCTAAAATTATCTATAAAACATGGCAGGGGGCAGGGGGAAATCCGCTTGCTTATGTTATAAACTACAGTTGGGGGAGGAAAGAAGCCAGTCAGTTAGCCTATTTTCCACCAAAATAATGATAATAGTCAGTATTTTCAAAAATGTCTCTAAAGTTAGGCACCTCAATGGCATGGCTTTGAAAGGAACAGAGCACCACAGCTCCCACCGATTTGGCAGTGGGATGACCCACAGATGCTCAACACCTCTGAAAATCAGGCTGTGTAGGTGCCTAACTTTAAGTACTCACTTTTTAAAAATATTGGCTATTATTATACCTTTGGTTGAGTCTGGGACAACTGGACCAAGTTTTTGGATTTAGTACATAACTTTAGGCACCCTTATTTGGAACATCTGGCCAATAATAAATACTTTGTATCTGTAAATCTCACAGCCCTTTACATGGGCAAGTCGTCTTATCGCCGTTTTACCAATAGGGAGAATTAAGCGACTTCCTGAAGGAGGGACACTCAGTGAGTTATTGGTAGAGCCCGAAACAGAACCCACACCATGGCAATACCACCTAGCCTCCCTCAGTGTGAGCCCCACAGGGTACAGGAGATCAGGTTGGTTCAGAGAAGTGAAATTTCAGCCTTGGATAAATATAGTTCAGTGTGTAAGCAGTTGGAAGAAAGATACCAAATTCTAAGTGCAAGCCAACTGCCTGCAATGGAGTGGTTGCAGTGTAACGAGAGGAGAATTTGTCTCACAATGTGCAAAGTGTTGATCAAAGGCACATTTCCCCCCGAAAGATACAGCCATCAAGAGGCATATTGCTGAGACTCCAAGAATTAGTTTCCTGTGACACAGTACAGTACTGTAGCGATAATGATAAACTCATAAAATTTGTTTTTGTAACAGAACCTTTCATCCAAAGAGTGCCAAAGTGCTTTTATGTACTGCAGTGAAAGCCATACAAGCCACCTTCACTATTAGGTAGCCTCCTTTCTTCAGAGCACCCCAGATACATTGAAAGCCTTATTCATTAGCCTCCCCTCATGAAGCTAACCAAGATACACGGAGCACAGTTATGCTCCATTTTTGTTAGCAAGCCCCCCTCATTAAGCAACCAAACTCTGTCAGCACAGTCAAGTTTTCCCACTGTGCACCACGAACCAAGGGCTAGAGCAGTTACAGCTGGGCAGGATGCTAGGAAGCCTGAGATAGGCTGGTTTGACTTGGATCTGCATAGTGCAATATGAACGCATGCGCACAGGTGAGAGATCTGGTTCCAGGAATTGTAAACTCAGGGTCACTAATCAGTGTGTACACTCAGGCATGGGCTTAGAAATACCGCCCCTGCACACTCAAGTCCAACAGATGCTTCACTTACACGGCTGTGTAGACATACCCAGAGAGGTCACTTAAATCATGTTTTCTCTCTGAATAGGAATCATCCCCCTACCCC
This sequence comes from Mauremys reevesii, assembly GCF_016161935.1. Lineage (NCBI taxonomy): Eukaryota > Metazoa > Chordata > Testudines > Geoemydidae > Mauremys > Mauremys reevesii. The sequence goes on from NC_052623.1 coordinate 248,285,001, forward strand.
CAAGTGATGGGAAATGACAGCTCTATAACAATTCAGCCACGCCCTACAAACAGTTTAGGACAAAGAGAAAAAAAAAAACGTATCCAAATGATCATGCAGAACTTCTTCAGGATGGCAAAATGTAATATTCCATCATAATATAGCATGAGCGTCTATGTACCAGTTTAGATGTCTTTCAGCCAATTTATATTCAAAGTACAGCAATAAGTCTATACCACGGTGGGTTCAATTTGAACACTGCTATTTTAAAGACAATAGATTTTTCTATCTGTTGTATATCACTCAGTATTTATACTACACTCTTCACCAAAGTATCTTAGCTCTAAATGCCATCATTTAAAACAAAAAGAGAGAGAGATTGAAGTATGTTGGAAAAGGTGACAAAGATGCAGAAGTTCAACATGAAAAAGGGATTCTGAGTTTTGAACAGAGCTTTCTGAAAAATGGGAAAGGTTTTCATGAAGGATACGTTCCTTCCCTCCTACACTCCCACTGGAAAAAAATAAAAGTTTTTAAGTCAGCTCTTCTTTTGAATCTAAAGCCTGAAAACACTATGGAGAGGGGGGCAGCCCAACAGAATTAGTCTGGCAAAGGGATGGGGACAGGTTATGTTATAAAAAGGAAAGGGGATTAGAAGTCCTACAAGTGCAATATGTCCAAAGTGGAGAGATAGTTACAGAAGAGTTGGCTGAGTATATTTATGTTGAAGTCGATAATCCGGACAGTTGTCTGGCCCTGGACTATAAGCAGTATGCAAGCACCTCTGGATATGTTGTACAAAGATGATCCATTTTACTTGTCTCAAACACTTTTTCCTCTCCAATATTTTTGTTAATTTTTGAAAATTGTTTTAAAAAAAACCCCAAAACTATTATAGAACTGAAAAAATATTGGATTACAAATAAATTCATTTAATGATTTAAAGAGTTCCCGAGATCTTTTCAAAAGGACCCAAATCACCATTGCCGTTCACCTCGTGCAGTCATTTACAACAGTGCAACAAGGGTGCAAAATGCCACCAAAACCAAATGGGCCTGTTAGGCCCTCACTTTGCACTGGTTTAAATGACAACACAAGATGCAGGGCACTGGTTGAGCCGGCTCCTATATTCTTCCCTTGTAGACAGGGGCGGCTCTAGGCATTTTGCCGCCCCAAGCACAGCAGGCAGGCTTGCCTGCGGGAGGTCCCCGGTCCCGTGAATTCAGCGGCACGCCTGCAGGAGGTCCGCCAAAGCTGCGGGACCAGCGGACACTCCGCAGGCATGCCGCCAAAGGCAGCCTGCCTGCCACCCTCGCGGCGACCGGCAGAGCGCTCCCCGTGGCTTGCCGCCTCAAGCACGCGCTTGGCATGCTGGTGCCTGGAGCCACCCCTGCTTGTAGAATACTAAGCAGTCTCTTTTGCCTTGTACATCCCCCAATAAGGTATGTAGAAATGGTTGGGGGTGGGCCACATCCATACAAACACTGGACCAGGGCTAGGTGTTCCAGTCAATTTGGGCAGAGGTGACTGGTGGGCTTTGTCTTAGTCTGATAAACTAGCCATGAAAACAGCATGAGGTAATCCACGCACTAAACAGTTTAACCGGAGATCCAAAGAATTTTTAAGTTTGATTAAAATCAGAAATGTGAGTTATTGGACTGACTTTAAAACATGCTGTGATGTAAACCCTATTCGGTTTCATTCTCAATGATTTATATCAATATAAATGTCTATTTCCAGCATCTTTTCTAACCTTGTGGTTCAATACATTCCATCACTGATGGTCTTGAAAACTTTCAAGGAGCAAAGGTGCTGAGTGGGCGGATAAAAAAAATGCAAAACTGTTAAAGTCAGAAATGTTACACTGTTTGGATAGGTCTCTGAGAATGCTTTTGTAATGCAATTTACCAACTGTAAGTATTTGAAGAAAGTAGTACACAGAATGACAAAATTGTCTATCAATCTTGTAAATTAAGTGGTTTAATTCTTTGCTTGTTTCGTGTTGTACGTTTCCTAATTAATGTATGCGAGCTGAAGCCTTTCTTCCATATAAAGGAGTTTTTGTTACTCCCGGGAGCTGGGTTCCCCTAGAATGAGTCAGCTTTGGAAGAGGCTGATGTTTTTACATACAGTTTATTCAATGCCCCAATGGCCTGGCAAGTTACTTTCATAGCAGGATGAGAGTCTAAGCACAGGGGGCAGGGAGACAGGAGACATTAGCAGACGTATCATACCCTGTGTTACTAGGCAGGATTAATTAATAATACACCAAAGGCCGAATCATGGCTTATGCTCCGATGATGTAGTAGGGGTGTGGGAGAGCTCAGAAGGAGCTCCTCCCCCTTGCACGCACACCAGGAAGCCTGTACTTGGCTACGTTAAGGGTGGGGGCTAGCTAGCACCACTGGCAATGCTTACTAGCCCAAAGAAGGAGTATTTAGGCACAGCACGGGAAATGAATGTAGCCACTGACAGCACCAGCAGAGGAGCACTGGAGAAGCAGTGCAGGATATTGCAGCTCTCCTGAAGACATCCCTCCACCACTGCTGGAGCAACAGACATGCTTTCCTACTCCAACAACCTAGAGATTCCCTCCACCCTGGTCCAAAGCCCCACAGAGCCATAGTTTTGGCCACACAAGAAGTGTGGTTTTATCCTGTGTAAACAGCATCACAGGACTTTGACTCCTGATCAAATGCTCTCAGTTTACCAAAGTAAGATTTCCCCACCCTGCACTCGCACCAGCCAGCTCTGCAAAACTTGGCTTGAGATCTACAGTCGAGCTGGGTTCTTTCCCTCTCACGCGTCATCCCCAACAACACAGGTTCTGCAGGGCAGCTTAGAGGCCCTCTACCCAGGTGTCTTCACTGGGGTTGCACAGGTGTAACTATGAGCATGTCTACACTTGCCAATGCTGGCAGAAGCATGGAGGATATGTGTAGCTATACACTGCAGTGAAAGGCATGCTGCATCCAAGCTGCCGCATGGAGCTACACGTGGCAGTGAAAGGGGGGAGGCAGTGAGGAAAGACTCTGGCATCAGGGAGGCAGAGGGACACAACGCTGCTAAAAAATAGCAGTGTAGACATGGGAAGCACTGCTTGGGCATGTAGACAGCCTTGCAGGGTTCAGGTGTATAGGGCTTGTAGAGGTGCGGACTCACCCCTGCGGCGCCTCCTGCTGGTGACTTCCGGGAATTAGCTCATCCCTGCTCCGGAGCACCCTCTGCAGGCCAGTGATCCACCTGTTCTCTGGCCCCCCGTGTCCCTCCCTGGACCCCAGTGCCCCTTTATCTGGGGTGCTGCCCCCTGGCAGTAACCCCCCCCAGTTCTGGGTCTCCCCCTCCCAGGGAAACCCCTACCCACTATCCCCACTTCACCTCAGTCTTGGCTACTTCCAGTCATCTCTTAGCCCCCGTTCACTGGGGCAGACTACAGTGTATCAGCCACTCATCACAGGCAAAGGGGTTTGGACCTGCTGCCTCTGCCTACCCATGGGCTGCCCCTGCAACCCAGTACCTAATAGGCCTCACCAGGCCTGCAGCCTGGGGCTTTCCTAGGCCAGAGCCTCCCCAGCTCCCTTGGCCTGTCCCCAGCCCTGCTCCCCTGCAGGTACCTAGTTAAGCTCCCTGCAGCCGGGCCCTTCTCCCTCTGACCACAGAGAGAGAGAACAGTATGACTGTTTCAGCCCAGCAGTCCCTTTATAGGGCCAGCTGAGTCCGTTTGGGGCGTGGCCACAGCTGCGGCTTTTCCCCCACTCAGCCTGGGCTATTCTCCCAGCCTGCCAGCCTCTCGCAGGGCTGGTTCCAACCCTGTCAGGGTTGGAGTGGGTCACCACCCCACTACAGGGCTCTTTATTGTACTCTACTCATTGAGGCAGTGCCTCACCATGTACACTGTTATTTATAGCCAAGCTAGCTGGATGTACTGTACTCTACACGCTACTGGTCATGATTAACAAGATGAAAAAGGCCCATCCCTTTCCAGTTGTGGTGGCTTCTGCAAACTAATAGGAATAAAAGTAGTAAAAACTTATCTTTGTCACTAGAGTCAGTGAACTCTGGGTAGGCACAGGGAGCTACTAATGAAGTTGGTTGTGATCATGTGGAAGAATGACTGCACTGATGGGAGATTTGCCCAAAAAGGCTAGTGTGCATCTGACACTGACAGATCCTGGTCCGTGGCGGGCGAGATCAAACCTAGGACTATTGGTGCTTAGTGTATGAGCCTCAACTGCATGAGCTAAAAGCCACATGGCTCTTAGGGCATGGCCACACTTGCAGATGTAGAGCACTGTGAGTTAAACCAGCCTTCGGAGAGTGCAGTGGGGAAAGTGCTGCAGTCTGTCCACACTGACAGCTGCAAACGCACTGGCGTGGCCACATTTTCAGCACTTGCAGCAGCATTGGGGGCAGTGCATTATGGGCAGCTATCCCACAGAGCACCTCTTCCCATTCTGGGCCTGTGGCTTGTGGGAAGGGGGTGGGAGGAGTGGGGCATTCTGGGTCCTGTCCCAATGCCCTGTGATGCATGTGCTTCCGTCCACATTTGGCGCCATCTTTCAATGTTTTTTGTACTGCATGCTCTGTCTTCCCTTTTGGTCTGCGGGAATGGAGCCCGAACTGCTGAGGATTATACTGACGAGTCTCACCAGTGCGTCACGTTTGGCAGTCGAGTTACTCCGTAGGATCCAAAGTAACAGTGAGGGCTTCAACGATGATAGCGAGTCGAGTAACACATACAACACGAGTTTGCTTGTGGCATTCACGGACATGCTCACCACCGGGGAATGCCACTTTTGGGCTCGGGAAACAAGCACTGAGTGGTGGGATCACATCATCATGCAAGTCTGGGATGACGAGCAGCGGCTGCAGAACTTTCGGATGAGAAAAGCCACTTTCATGGGACTGTGTGAGGAGTTCGCCCCCACCCTGCGGCGCAAGGACACGAGATTGAGAGCTGCCCTGACGGTGGAGAAGCAGGTAGCTATTGCAATCTGGAAGCTGGCATTCCAAACAGCTACCAATCAGTTGCTAACCAGTTTGGAGTGGGAAAGTCGACCATTGGAAGGCTGTAGCAGACTCATTAATCTCTCTTTAAGTGGTCGGTGCCACCAGGAGGTGTGTGGGTTACATACAGAAGATCCCGGATTCTATTCCGAACTCTGCTACTGCCACTGTGCCTCAGTTTATCTATACAATAGGTATCATTAAATTGCTTTTCATTCCTCAGAAGGGAGCCATGAGAATTAACGTTAATGGTTCTAAAAAGCTTTGTGAGCCTAACAGAAAATCGACTGTATACATGCAAAGTATGAACCAAATCCTAATACAGTGTGCAGGCCAAGTAAACAGGCTATGGAGCCTGAAGTATTGGGATTATCACCAAACATAGTGCAAAAGAAGTCAGATTGCCTTCAACGTCAACGGTTTTCTACATCTGTAAAGGGGAGGAGGGCATAAGAGGGAGGATTGGCTCCTATATGTTAACTGAGTTCACACCCAGACATACATCATTTGTAGGTTCTATCAGACTCAGAGCAGTAGTCTCCAACCTTTTTGCGCACAAGATCACTTTCTGAATTTAAATATAACCCAGGATCTACCCTGCCCTTTCCCTGAGGCCCCACCCCTTCCCCGAGGCCCCACCCCTCCCACTCCATCCCTCCTTCCTCCGTTGCTCTCTCTCCCCCACCCTCACTCACTTTCACTGGATGGGGGAGGGGGTTGGGGTGCAGGCTCTAGGCAGAGCCTGTGGCAGGGGGTTGGAGTGCAGGAGGGGGTGAGGGGTGCAAGATGTGGGAGGGAGTTTGGGTGCAGGAGGGGGCTTGAGGTGCAGGAGTGGGTATGGGGTGTTTGCTCTGGGAGGGGGCTCAGGGTGCAGGAGGGGATACAGCTGAGGGGTTGTGGTGCTGGCTCTGGGAGGGGGCTCAGGGCTGGGAGGGGTGCGGGCTCCCACTGGGTGGCACTTACCTCGGGCAGCTCCCAGGCAGTAGCACAGCAGGGCTAAGGTAGGCTCCCTGCCTGCTCCGGCCCCACGCCGCTCCCAGAAGTGGCCATCACACCCTTGCGGCCCCTGGGGCGGGGGTGGCACATGGCTACACACACTGCCCCTCTCTGCAGGCACCACCCCCGCAGTCCCCATTGGCTGCAGTTCCCTGTTCCCAGACAATTGGAGCTGCGGGGGCGGTGCTTGCATGCAGGAGCAGCGCGCAGAGACCCTGCTCCCCCCTCTCCTCTGGGGCCTCAGGGGTGTGCTGGCTGCTTCTGGGAACGGTGCGTGGCCAGGGCAGACAGGGAGCCTTCCTTAGCTCCGCTACACTGCTGGACTTTTAGCAGCTGGAGATCATGATCAACTAGCAGAGGCTCCAGGACTGACCACTTGATTGCGATCGACTGGCTGGTGACCTCTGGCCTAGAGGTTTGAGTGTTTTGAAACCCACAGAACTGACCATCACCACATTTTCAGGGTACAATAGTGGATTTGTGAGATGGCCTTTCATGGTTTTTATTCTCTTAAAAGAGCTTTCTAAGAACTTCAGTCCTATTTCTACCCAGAGATAGAAACAAGACAGACAGACAACATCCAAACACTACCTTTTTCAGTGAGCAAAGCGAGGCAAATAAACAGCCATTAGCATAAATCTGAGCTATGATGTTTCTATATAATAATCTATAACCACTCAATAAAGCAGAGCCTAAAACAAAACCATCTGAATACATCAAAAACAGAGTAGCTTCCATGCAGTGCAGTTGAAGGCCCCACCCAGGCATCAAGAGGGACAGCTCTCATAGTGGAACTGGGAGAAAATGTGTGAGATGATTTATACATAGTTCCCTTGCTGAATACAAACTAAATCTGCTCTTAAGAAAACTCATTTGTTCAGGCTGAATAGCCAAAGAAAGCAAGTTATTTTGCCAGCACTTTCTTGCAGTGGTGGGGTAAGGGAAGGGTGGTACCATTATCGGGATGGAATTTTCAATCAATGACAAGAGCAAACAAATGAGTCGAGTGTTTCCTTGACACATTCTTATTTTCTTTGGTTTAATACAGGTAGACTGCACAGGATTTTGGCTGATGGTACTGATGCCAAAGGCCCTGATCCAAATCCCACTGAACTCGATTGAAAGAGATTCACATTGGCTTCAGTGAGGCTTTGAATTAGGACTATAGTGAATGCGGGTAGCTGGATGTGTGTCATCTACGCTTTTCTCAGCCATCACACGTTGATTAGAGGGGGTTTGGAGGTAGGAGGCTAGTGTTTATTTTATAGGACTCTATTTTGACATTGATCTATATGATTCATATTCAGAAATGGGACCTCTGGGTAATTACACCAGGCATGACAGTGATGTGGCCAGAGACTTTGGTATTGGACACAATTTATAAGTTAAAATGAAACTCTGTACAGTGTGCTGCATTAAATTTCATTTCCTAAGAGGCAACATCCTTAGGACAAAGTACAGATTGTCTTTCATGAGGCCTTTTGTTAATCTGCTCCATCTATCTAATTGCACGCACCTTGTTCATCATATTACCATAGAATCATAGTTAGAAAGGACCTCAGGAGGTCATCTAGTCCAACCCACTGCTCAAAGCAGGGCCAATCCCCAGACAGAATTTTGCCCCAGATCCTGAAATGCCCCCCGCAAGGATTGAACTCACAACCCTGGGTTTAACAGGCCAATGCTCAAACCACTGAGCTATTCCCTTACATTGGCAGATACATGGGCCTAATCCTGCCAATGTGCAGAGTGCCCATTGACTTCAATAAGAGTAAAGGGCAATATACACCTTGAGGGAGAAGTCTGACCCCCTTGTAGGACTGGATCCAGTGATGGGGTTGTAGAAATTTTGCAGATCAGATTGGCCAAGCATATGCACACATAGCAAGTTGTCAGATGACTGCTATAGGAAAATCATGTCTTTGCTCAAAGATGCTTGAGCCTGATTTTTAATAGTGTACTTCTGTTAAAGCAGAGCAAGTTCTTGCCTCACAGCAGTTTCACAAAAAAACTGCTGCCAGATGCAAGTCAGATCTGTTTGGGCGTATTGCAGTTCACTTTGCTCTTGTTCTCACTGAGACTGAGGACAGCTGAATACAAAATATTGTGGGCCTCATTCTCAAGTCCAGCTGAGATTCACCTTGTTTCAGCCCAGAAAGTGGATGCATTTCAGTGGCTGGTAAAGTGACCCCTATCTGTACACTCCACTAAGCACTTTAGGATCATTCAGAATGAAAGATGCTATAAAAATGTAAGGTCATATCTTCTTATTTCCATTTGCTATTTCCTGAATTCCTCACATTCAAATTATGCTTTTGAAGAGTTAAGCTGCCATGTAGACATAGCCTATGTTGGAATAACTTACGTTGCCCAAGGGTGTGAATATTTCACACACACCTCGAGCGACATAAGCTACACCCACATAAGCACCACATAGCTTCTGCCACTCCTGGAGTAGTTAAGCCAATGGAAGAGCTCTCTCCCATTGCCTGAGAGCGGCTACATTCAAGAACTTATAATGGTGCAGCTGCACCATTGTAAATGCTCTAGTGTAGCCAGGCCCTTAGTAATTTACACAGCACATTCTCTGATATATCCAACACCATTATGGCACTCCTTACTCTCTGAAACACTGACAACATATTGATGCAGTTAAGAATAATAAACTATAGATTCTCATAAGAGAACTGGAGACATTTAATTTCAGTTCATATTCTTACACAGTGAATTAACCCTATAATAATGTTATTCATTTAATCTTTTTCCTAGATAAATGTTTTTACATATGTTCAGACCGGTCCTGTAGTTATGGATATGCCACGATCTCTTGTTAATCTAACAAAATGGGTTTTTTTCCTTCTATGCACAGCAATTGACTAATACATGCAGGTGGTAGAGAACAATATGGAACAAGATCATCCCTATTTTGTTTTAGCTGTTATAGTATTTGCACTTACAATATATTGTGCCAAAGAGCTCAACGTGTTTTGCAAACGTTAATGATTTCTACTTACACCTGTGAGACAGGAATGTATTATCCTCCCATTACTGATGGGGCACAAGGGAATTAAATGACTTGCACAAAATCTGTGGCAGATCCAAACAGAGAGCCCAGAACTCCTGACTCACAACCCTGTGATTTAAGCCACAAAATCATCCTTTATTTCTTGCCCCTCCCTGCACCTCCCGCTATTAAAAACCTCCATAAAATAGAACGAACATGCTACTGTAATCTATTGCTTTCTGCACACATAACATCCTTCTTCATCTTGCACTGTATTTTTATGACACAATCTAACATCTCATACTGTATGAAATGTGAACGCACATACTATTTTGGCCTTTTTTTTGTTGTGAAGAGAATCTTGAAAACAAAGTGGCAAACCAATCACTAGATTGGAAAGAAAAGACAGACAGGCTCCACTTCTGTAGCTGGAGTGGAGGGAGTAAAGCAGAACCCGATGGTTACGCCCACATTCACGTTAAGAGTCCTTTACATTTGGGATGAACAATCTTTCTAAAATCCAAAATCCCTAGGATAGCCCTGTGCAGTGGCGCAATGATGAGAAATGGCATCAGTTTCATTGGAAAGGGGTTGGGGACAAGGGAATTGTTTTGCACGCCCATAAAACAAGCATTCACACTGTCTACATGGCTCATAAGAGGATCTAAATAGGGCAGAGCTAAGCTTGCACATTCCATATATTAACTAGAATTTCCTGCTTCTGGAGGGTTTGATCCTGCACCCTTTGTAAAACTCCCATTGACTTCTGTGGAGAAGGATTGGGCACAATAGTGCATAATTGTATTATCTTAAGGTTGCATTGCTGGGTTTTGCATTTAATTTCTTAGCTTTTTTTTGTTAAGTAAAAACAAAACAAAACCACTCCATTCTAAGACTTTCAAACACCACCAGCTCATTACAAGTATCAGAGGGGTAGCAGTGTTAGTCTGGATCTGTAAAAGCAGCAAAGAATCCTGTGGCACCTTATAGACTACCAGACGTTTTGCAGAATGAGCTTTCGTGGGTGAATACCCACTTCATTGGATGCAAGTAGTGGACATTTCCAGGGGCAGGTATGTATATGCAAGCAAGAAGCAAGCTAGAGATAACGAGGTTAGTTCAATCAGGGAGGATGAGGCCCTGTTCTAGCAGTTGAGGTGTGAAAACCAAGGGAGGAGAAACTGGTTCTGTAGTTGGCAAGCCATTCACAGTCTTTGTTTAATCCTGAGCTGATGGTGTCAAATTTGCAGATGAACTGAAGCTCAGCAGTTTCTCTTTGAAGTCTGGTCCTGAAGTTTTTTTGCTGCAGGATGGCCACCTTAAGATCTGCTATTGTGTGGCCAGGGAGGTTGAAGTGTTCTCCTACAGGTTTTTGTATATTGCCATTCCTAATATCTGATTTGTGTCCATTTATCCTTTTCCATAGAGACTGTCCAGTTTGGCTGATGTACATAGCAGAAGGGCATTGCTGGCATATGATGGCGTATATTACATTGGTGGATGTGCAGGTGAATGAACCGGTGATGGTGTGGCTGATCTGGTTAGGTCCTGTGATGGTGTCGCTGGTGTAGATATGTGGGCAGAGTTGGCATCGAGGTTTGTTGCATGGATTGGTTCCTGAGCTAGATTTACTATGGTGCAGCGTGCAGTTACTGGTGAGAATATGCTTCAGGTTGGCAGGTTGTCTGTGGGCGAGGACTGGCCTGCCACCCAAGGCCTGTGAAAGTGTGGGATCATTGTCAAGGATGGGTTGTAGATCCCTGATGATGCGTTGGAGGGGTTTTAGCTGGGGACTGTATGTGATGGCCAGTGGAGTCCTGTTGGTTTCTTTCTTGGGTTTGTCTTGCAAACTACTCATTACAAATTACCAAGAGGCCTTCTACTGTATGTTGCATAAACTAGAACCATTTGGCTTATATTCTGAACCCAGCTACCACCGACCCAAGCTGCCAGCTACAGGGATCATTTTGATTTTTCAAATTGCATGTTAAAAGGCTAGAGTTTAGAATTTCAAACTTATCTGACATCTGGTTAGTCATCATTGTACTATGCAGCAAAATTCATGCTCTCTGAGCAGATTGTGTGCTAATACTATGGCAAATAAAGCAGTCATTATTATTCATTATCCTTAGGCTAAATCAGTTCCCTGAGACATCCCAATGAAGCAACCATCCCAATTCATCATGCCCCAAGTAGAATACACTGAATTATATTTTACATTTATATAGCACCTTTCATCTCAGAGAAAGCTATACTGTAAGTAACACACATATACCACCATGAACTAAAGCATCTTCTGTGGGTGAAGACAGCAGCTGTAGCAACTTGCATGAATCTTGGAGGGAGGAGCACAGGCTGTAGGAAGAGAAGAGTCGGGAGGAGGCACCAGAAACTTAGTCTGTAGGCACAATGCTTGCTGAGGTTGTATGATTGCCTGTAATTCCTGTATGAGTGATGTACCCTCACTGATTGCTGACTGTACCTTGATTCATCCACCTTAAACCCCCCCCATTGGGGATACTGCAGACTGTATGTGTTATGCGCTATCCAATATCAAAATACTAACATCCCCCTATACCCTGTACGGTACCCCCGATGACTAATAATTGAATTGTCAACACTCTGTATCATCTATTTTTAAACATTTCTTAATAAAATTTTAAATCTCTAACCAGGTTTCAGAGTAGCAGCTGTGTTAGTCTGTATCCGCAGACTAACCAGTTCATTTAACAAACAGGCAGTTTATTTTAGAAATACGGAATCCTCTCATGTTGTAACCCAGCATGCACTACATAAAACAGCAGCAGTACACAGGATGCTGCACATCAGTGGTGGGAGAGAGGACGTTTTCATATGAAAACCATTGGCCTAGTCCAAATTTAGTTCATAATTGCCAACTTCAAGGTTTCTTGCATCTTCCTCTGATGTGTCTGGTACTGGCCACTGTCACAGAGAAGTTACCAGACTAGATAAAGCACTTGTCTGATCCACTATGACAATTCATACGTGCCTATGGAAAAAAATATCCCTACTTCAAAAGAGGTGCTTACACATCCATTTTACACTTCCTAATGACTCATTATTCTAAACTCTGACCTCACAATTTCAACCAGCAGAACTTTTGAATGTTTTGTATTTTCCACGATATTCAGCACTGTAACCTACCATCTGACATGATGAGTCATCCTTCAACTAAAGCTTGATTAAACCACATCTGGTGATGAGCCATTCCTGCACTAGGCTGGAGCTGGTCTGGTGACTTTCAGAGAAGGTATATAAGTCTCACAGGAGAAACAGCAGCTCAGTCTGCCCAATGTCACCTCATGGCTTGGAACTCTCCCCTGCCTGATGGTGGTGACAGATGCCATAGGCCTTAGCCTGCTCCAGCCCTGGCTCCCAGCCCCACTCATGCTTTGTTCTGAACCCGCTTTTGACTCTGGCTTCTATTCCTGGCCCAGCTGCACTGCATTGACCACTAGGCCTGACTCTACCGCTCCAACACCCACCATGTCTCAATTGCTGACACTGAAACCATTTTGTAACCTGTTTCTCCTAGACTGGTAAGAACATATGGGGCCTGATAAAAAGCCCATTAAAGTCAATGGGAGTCTTTCCATTGACTTCCGTGGGCTCAATCTCAAGACCATAGTACTTGCTAACAAAAGTAAAACTGTGACGGGAACCAAAGGGAGGCTGCTCCCTACATTCATTAGAAAAGGGATAAAAGTAAACAATCTACTAAAGTTAGCAAGCTCAAGATCAAGCTCTTGTAGCTAAAGATAAGAACAGTCAGGGCGAAGCAGCACCCCCAGCGCGGCGGGGGGGCGCGGGGCGGGCGGGCAGGCTCGGTTGAGCTCCGGCTTCGCGAGTCGCGCTCGGGGCAGGTACCGCACCGAGGAACGAACAGGACCCGCTGCGGGGGGGCGCGGCGCGGCGTCCCCGTCTCCCGCGGCTCCCTCGAGCTCCCGGCATGGCGACTGCAGCAGCGCTGGTGGGTGGACCTGCGCGCGGCATGCCGGCGGGCGGCAAACCGAGCCGCTGGAAGAGGGAAGGACCGCGGGGGGAGAGGGGCGGCGGCGCGCTCCGCTGCTTGGGGCAGCGTGATTTGTAGAGCCGCCCCTGAGAACAGTCCTCTTGTTGCTAAGTGATATCTGAGATGAGAAAGGGGAAATCTCAGAAGGAGCGTTAAACTGAAAACCATTACAGAAGTGTACTCACCAGTCAGGTTAACAACCCCGGGCTTGAAGGGTACTTACAAGAGACATGAGCAGTCGCACTCAAGACTTAAGCCAACTTCTTTGGTTAAATAAGTGCTCCCCCTCAGTATCAGCCCAAGCCGGGGAAGCTAATGATCCAACCAATGAACCAAATTCGGCAATGAATCCTGGTCACGTGCCTCCTGAGGCATATTGCACGGATGCTAAGAAGAAGCGGTGATTTTGTTCCTTTACAGTTTAGATGGAAGATCCTTGATACCTAGAATTTAAGTAGCCCTTCTTTCTGTTTGCAAAGAAGGTGGTCCAAGGGTGGTGAGTTTTAGTGACAGCCCAGACACATTTTCCTTGCTTTTGTTGCTATGTCTCAGTGTTTTCACATGATATATTAGAAACTCATTTTTTCCTGTATTTTGCAATAAGCCTTGATTTACTGTGGCTCTAGGAAGTAAACAGGAAACTTTCAACAATTGCCACTACAGGTCTAGTAATATCTATAACAACTATTTCAGTGGTACTTTCAAAAACTTATTGCATCTTCTTTACATGTTAGTTTCTTTGTTAATCTGAGGAGTTCATTCCCTCCTTGTTGGACTATACCAGGGGTCCCCAACGCGGTGCCTGCGGGCGCCATGGTGCCCGCGGGGGCATCTAAATGCACCCGTGTCCTGACCGGCAGTCGAGCATTTGGCGGCATTTTGGCGGCAACGCCTCTCGATGACATTGCTTGCCACCGACAAGTGACGTCATCGAGAGGCATCGCGACCGAAATGCCGCCGAATTTCGGCAGCATTTCGGCAGATGCTCGACCGCCGCCATGGTCCTTCATCTGGCACCCGCCAGACGAAAAGGTTGGGGACCACTGGACTATACTAAAGGATTTCTGTATGATTTGTGTATTCTGTATGATTTCTGTATTAATGCCATAAGATGATGTATGGTAGATAGATTGAATGTAACCTCCCCCCAATAGTTTAAAGATCCCAAAGTAGTGTTAATTAGAAGGCCTTTTTCTTCTTCTCCCTGTGAGCAGTTTACAAAGCCAAACTACTAATTGTGTCAGCACATCCTGGGACAGAGAGTCTGCTTTCAGAAAAGATAAGACCTTACAGAAACAACTGTTCCTCGGAACAGCATGATGAAGCCACCACAGAGACTCCCACTCTTCTCGCATTCTTTATCTTGCTTGTTATGTATGTTATATGGTAAGGGGGTTAAGCAGTTTCGTTACACCCTAAGAGTGGATAAAGTATATATGTTGAAATAAAACTAGGGAATGCATGTGAATGGATGTTGTGTGTAAATAGGAGATGAATGGTTAGGAGTGCCAGCCTAAGAGTTACAACTTCAGTATCAATTGGCTGAAGAATGCGCTAAGTGGAGATAACCAGATGACCCCCGGTGGGCAGACTGGAATCCACCCAACAGCCCCAAGGATGGGAGAACCAATGAACAAGATAACATCTGGCATCCGTCACGGAGCCATCATGGATGTGCCATCTGCTGATTGATTCAGCAACAGCATGATGAAGCCACCTCCATAGACTGGCATAGGAATAAACTACTACAAAATAGACCCTAAAGACTGAGGACTTTGAGTCTGGTTCTGCAACCACCCTCCAGGACCATCTGATGCGCATCTGACAAAGACTCAGCTCCACTCTCGTGCCCAGGTTACCTGGCCAGTAACTTGGCATGAGCAACCTCTAGGCTGGTAACTATTACAACTTTGCAGAACTTGTATGTGTATGTGTGAGTGAGTGAATGGAATGTAGTAAATATAACCGTCTACTTGCTTTGCTTCTTTTGGTATATTGTGTTGGTATATGGGATAGAATATTTATGATTACTTGTTTACTGGGCTTCTTTTTGTATTCACAATAAATGTGGCATTTTGCCGTCTCCCCTTTTAAAAGATCCTGTTGGTTTTTATTTTATTGGTATACCATCCTCTACTACTCAGATATATAAAAACAATTCACACTTGCATGCATCTCCCTGCAGAAAATATTAGTATTCCTGCTACCTACATAGTAAAAATAAATAATAATAATAATAATAATAAGGTGCTTTAGTCTTAGAATTAGGCACATGTAGTAATTATTGTATAAGTTATTATTCACTGTCCACCTGGATACCATGTGTGTAAAGAAATGTTTTGATTAAATTTATTAAACTACAGTGCCAGCCTTAATTTAAATAGTTAGAAAAATGGGGTATTGAATTTCCAAGAATCTTTTTTTAATTAGAACCAAAATAGTTGCAAAAAAGAAGAGGTTAAAGGCAAATATGAATTCGAGGTGTTTGGGCAATGCAATAGCAAGTAACTAGAACTTTATCAGTTTATATTTAAAATTGATTACAGGGGTCTGTCTTATTTGTACTTTATACTTTTCAGTGAAAGTACTTTGCAATAAAGTACGTGGCATCACCAGCTCTTGGGAATCGTATCACGAATCTCATAATATTTGGTGTTTTTCTTATCAGGGGGTAGTTGTGTTAGTCTGTATCCACAAAAACAACAAGGAGTCCGGTGGCACCTTAAAGACTAACAGATTTTAAAGACTAACAGTGTTTCAGTGTTTTTCTTAAAGCTCCAGCTCCTGGAGGCAAGCGATTATATGATAATCTCAGCTTTCATGGGGGATGTGGGGGGTTCCTAGCCCTGACAGTTGCAGACAAAAGCAAAAATGTGACCCAAGTGCACACCAATGGTTCATAAAAGTGATCAAGATAGCAGAGTACCAGCTGTAAATAGTTTAATAGGCACAATCATTTCCACCTAAAACAAAACACGACTGTTCCAAAACCAAATGATGATTGCTAGGATAAACCACAGTGCCTGTAATCACATCGTATCACACTACACAAGACAATCTAAGTATTACTTTCCTGCTGTAACGATATCACCCAACCAGTCCAATTTCATATCTTTAATTACGCAGCTATGGGAGGAGAAGACAACGACTATAAGTGGATTAAATATTATAGGTCTTTACTCAATTTAGTAAGTGGGGGCTGGTACTGAGACTGCCAGACCTCAGTCAGGATTAGATAGCATAACAGAATCACACTAAGGTAGGGATATTCTTATCTGTTTTAAACAAAACATTTCTTGTGAAGCCAGTGCAGATTTTCGTTCTTGCCTTCTAATACAAATGCAGTCAGCCATTCTTGTATGGAGTGTGTGGATGCCACCAGAGCTCTGTTTATGAAAACATGGAGTGAATCTTGTGAATCCATTTCCTATTTAGCCAATGCCACAGAAGTGACCCTTTAAGTCAAGGGTTCACTGGCAGTCGTAATGTGGCAGTGGGGGTAAGGCAAACCAGTCCAGAGGAAAAATAGCTGAAGCTGTTTGATCATTCCACCCTTCTCCCCTCACAAGTTGTATTTGAACTCACTCCTATTATTTTAAATCAGCCTCTGTATACGATGACTGGAAGATAGCTAATGTACCACCGATTTTTCTAAAAAGGCTCCAGAAGAAATCCTGGCAGGCCAGTAAGCCTAACTTCAGTACCAGGCAAATTGGTTGAAGCTATAGTAAAGAACAAAATGATCAAGCACATTGATTAACACAGTATGTTGAGGAAAAGCCAACACGGCTTTTGTAAAGGAAATTATGACTGACCAATCTATGAGCATTCTTTCAGGATGTCAACATGCATGTGCACAAGGGTGATCCGGTAGATATAATGTACCTGGACTTTCAGAAAGCCTCTGACAAAGTCCCTTACCAAAGACTCTTAAGCAGTGGCGCTGGAACATTTTTTAATAGTGGGGGTGCTGAAATCTGGCCCCATTACCCATCTACCTCTCCTCCCTCCCAGACCTGAGGCCGGCAGCCAAGTCCCCAGGCACGGGGCCAGCAACCGAGACCCCGGGCACAGGACTGGCAGCCAGGAGCCCAGGGGTGCTGCAGCACCGCTAGTTCCCGCGCCTATGTTCTTAAGCAAAGTAAACAGTCATTGCATAAGAGGGAAGGTCCTCTCAGGGATCAGTAACTGGCTATAAGACAGGAAATGAAGGATAGGATAAATGGTCAGTTTTCACAAAGAGAAGAGGTAAATTGCAGGGTCCCCCAAGAATCTGTATTGGGACCAGTGCTGTTCAACATATTCATAAGTGATCCAGAAAAAGACATAAACAGTGAGGTGGCAAAAGTTTGCAGATAAAAATTACTCTAGTTAGTTATATCCAGAGCAGACTATGAAGAGTTTACAAAAGGATCTCACAATACTCGGTGACAAAATGGCAGATGAAATTCAATGTTGATAACTGCAAAGTACTGCACATTGGAAAACATAATCCTAACTATACATACAAAATAATGGGGTCTAAATTAGCTGTTTCCAGTTAGGAAAGAGATCTTAGAGTCATCCTGGATAGTTCTCTGAAAACATCTACTCAATATGCACAGTGGCAGTCAAAAAAAGCTAACAGAAGGTTAGGAATCATTACGAAAGGGATAGATAATATCATAATGCCAGTATATAAATCCAAGTATGCCTACCCCTTGAATACTGCATGCAGTTCTGGTCACCCCATCGCAAAACAAGATATATTAGAATTGGAACAAGTACAGAGAAGGGCAACAAAAATGATTAGGAGTATGAAACAGCTTCCATACGAGGGAAGATGGAGACTTTTCATCTTAGAAAAGAGATGACTAAATGGGGATATGAAAGAAGTCCAGAAAATCGTGAATGGTGAGGAAAAAGTTAATAGGGAAATGTTGTTCTCCACTTCACATAACACAAAAACCAAGGGTCACCTGATGAAATTGTAAGCAGCTGGTTTAAAAGAAACAAAAGGAAGTTCTTCACACAATGCTATAAAGCTATAATAAAATCCTAGTTTATACACTTGTGGAACTCTTGCAGCAGGCTGAGCAATGCACAGTACAGGAGCTCAGGCCTCTGGTAGCAGGCTGAGCAATGCACAGTACAGGGGCTCAGGCCTCTTGCGGCAGGCTGAGCCATAAACAGTATAGGGTGAGGGGGAGAACTGCCACCCGTGAGTGGGGTGGCAGGGGGGACACAGGCCCACCCACTCCACTGTGTCCCGGCCCGGGGCCCTAGGCAGCGGTCGTCACCGCTGACGGTCAGTGGGGATCCTGACCGCAACACACTGACATGGGTATTGTCTGATCAGTAGCCTGACTGAGGTCGGTTGCCCCCGGGCCACTTCCAATATCCCCCTCTTGTCCTACCTGGTCCATGGCGTCTGGTCCCGGGAAGTCCCACTGCATGGGTTCCTCACAACCCGGGCTGGGGGGTAGATCGGGTAGTTCCCCGGGGAAGTCTGGCCAATCGTGCTCCGGGGGTTCCACGGGGTAACAGCACGGTAGCGGGGAAGCTCCTACTGGCTCCTCGTCGTAGGTGGCGCGGGGAAGCTCCGGCAGGTCTTCCCAGTAGCGGGGTAGGGTGCTCTCCGGCCAGTCCAGGCAGCTGCCCGGGGCTCCAGCGGTTCCTCCATCAGGAGCTCCCTCCGACAGATCTGCTTTCCCCGGTGGCTGGGCACTGAGTGGGCTGGAAGGCCCGGCTTTTATCCTTCCGGGTCGCCGTCTGACCTCTGAGGGGCGGGCTCACCACGCCGTAGCCCCGCCCCTTCCTGTGTCCGGGGCTCAACCCTCTCCGGGGAGGAGGAGAGCCACACCGGCCTGCTACAGGGCAGTAGAACTGTACTTAGCCTGTGCTGATTGAGGGCATCAAGAGAGAGGGTGGGGACAGGTGTTTTGCTTGATGGTCTGACTGAGTCATAAGTACTATTTGAACTGCCCCTCTCCACTGTTTAAAGACAGAGCTTATTAGGCTCCATAAATAGTCTGTTTCATTAAGTGACCACTACAGCTGAAATCACTGATAATCAGGTCTAAGTGGTTAGACCTGCTATGGGACAGTATTTCTGTAGAAGAGACGGCCCAGTCTGCACTAGCAGTGAGGTTCCCCCACTGAGAGCTCAGCTGAAATCTCCGAGAGCTGGGTGGAAACTCAAGAGACCAACCCACAGAGGTCACAGTGGCAGGTGGCAGCAGAAGGTGACAGCTCAGGGCCATTGGCAACAAAGTGATAGAGTGAATGGTGGCCAACAAACAACAATGGCCAGAGCAAACAGTGAGCAGCTGGAGGAACGAGCAAGGTGCCTTCTTGCCCCCCACCTGGGAGGTGAACTCATGTGAAAGCACCTCTGAACTCTGAGTCTCCACTGACCAAGGACAACACCGGTGAGTGTTAATGAGGCTGTTAAGAATGCTGGAGATACAACACAGTTCATGCGAACAAACATGGCTGTGGCATCATACTTTCTATTTAAGCAAGAGATACCACACACTACAAACTGGAGGCCAATGTTAAGTGCATTATAACTTGTTCATCCTGAAGTTGAACGCTGGTTCCAAATAAGACCAGCAAATGCTCATTATCTTTCTGCAAGAAACTCAGCTGACTGGCTAGAAGCATGTGGTGCAACAGTGAAAGACTCAACAGTTGAAAAAGTGAAGAACTCTCTTACCACATTGAAAAAATTTGCATACATGGATGATGAATGCACTGATGCAATGGGCATCAAGTATTAAGTCATTGTGTATGTTATCTTGATGTCAGTGGTAGGCCAGTAGATGCATGTCTAGATGTTCAAGCTATAGAAGATGCATCTGTGACATCCCACATCTTAGAAGAGTTAAATGTTTGTCAATTGGAACCCAAACAGATGGATGCTTGTGCATTTGATGGAGCTGCAAACTTCTCTGGAAGACATGGTGGAGTACAAGCTTTGCTCAGAGAAAAGTGTAACCCTAGTCTCTTCTATACACACTGCAGAGGTCATCTACTCCAACCAGCACTAGTATGAGCTGCAGACTCTTCAAAAGATTTTAAAAGCTTTAAATTTAATGTCTTCATTATATTCTTTTTTCAGCAAGAGTCCAAAAATACTGAATATCTTGGAAAACATAGAAGATACACTGCGACTGAAGTTCAAATTAGTCCAACCTTGGAAAACCTGCTGGCTTTCTCATGAGCAATCCTTGGCTGTTGTCTTAAAATTACGCCAGCCATTATTACTGGCTTTGGAAAGTATCTACCAAGATGGGATGGATCTAAGTAGTGAGGCTGGTGGATTACTTTTGCCGCTACATTCAGAGAAGACTATTGCCATTCTTTCTCTTGTAAGTCTACTGTTGAAACCACTTGGGTCATTAAACAATGCCATCCAGGCATCTGCTACAACAGTAGTAGATGTTTGTCCAGTAATAGAAGCTACATTTGGATCAATCAGTGAGCTATCCATTGAAAAAGTACTGGAAGAAGCAAAGACTTCAGTCCAGAAGTTGACTAATAAAGGCATTTATATTGACTCCTTAAGTGAAGGGGACAAGAAGTGTTTGTTAAGACAACTGAAAAAGTACACAGACTTGAGTCTTAAAAATCTACAACAGCGACTTCTAGATTCAACTCAACCTCTACGTAGCTTTCACAGGTCCCTGTCCTATAAAGCACCAACAGTTGAGTGGAGTGAGGCACTACCAGCAATGGGGCTGCCATGTGCTCAGGACAGAATAGAGAATTTGAACACAGAGTGGAATATCATACGATGAATCAAGATTTGACTTCAACTTATTTTTTTATCGTCACTAGTGGCTCGACCTGATCTTTGTGCTATGTTTCCTGGGATGAAAGAAGTAGGAATTCATCTCTTGCTACTCCCAGTCACAAAAACTACCGTTGAGCATTGTTTTTCAAAATTGAATAGAATTTTGTGTTCTGAAAGAAGTTGCCTTCTGCCTGATCATGTGAATGAACTAATGAGCACATCAATTGAAGGAATGGAAGTACTGGACACACGAGAAGCCACCAAAGATGAACGCATTGCATTCAAGAAGTTCATTAACAGAGCTGCACAAAATTATAAGAAGAAACCAAGAAGGATATAGACGTAGTGCTTCATGGAAGGCTTGAGTAGCCAACTTTAATTTATGTGATGATTTTAAAACATGAATTAAATCTAATAAAATGGTCATGAAACATTTTTCAGTATGGTGCCATACAGCCCACCGTCACCATCACGGTCTCACCCTTCATCAGCCCTGAGTCTCCCGCCCCCCATACATTTGAACCCCACCCCATTTCAATTCCTGGGGAAAACACTGCTACAGAGCAAACTTGAACAGGACTCTTACCACCTGAGAAGCATTCACACCAGAAAATAGGAGGCCCTTTCTCTGACTTGTGTCCACACACCACGCCGGACGGATGTTTAGGTTAGGGCAACCCCTCAACCAGGGCATATTTGGTGCAGTTTTTTGGCCTCTTTGTTCCCCAACAAGGATAATTTTTAATTATCCTTTCACCCAAAACTAAAATGAATTTTAACCAAAAATGGAACATTTTTACATAACAAAATGCAAATGAGGCCTGGCTCAGTTTCTCCCCCACCCACTGTTCACCAGTAGATGGTAGCAGAGAGCTCCTCCCCCTATGGAGCCTCTGTCCTCCTGCCATTCTGAAGCAGCTCTGGGTTGCTCTTTCCCCTGTTCACCAATGAATAGTAGTAGCAAGCTCCCTGCCTTCTAGAGCTTCCAGCCTCAGGACTTACATTTGTCAGAAGCTAATTCAGACCTTCTGAGGCCTTCTTCATTTCCTTGACTTTCACCCTCCCTGCTTCCACCCAAGCAGATCTTTTCCCTTCTTTAACCACTTTCGTCCCCTTACCGGTTCCCCTGATCTGACCCGAAGCCCCAATTCTTCCTCTTTCAGCACAATCAAGTCTACCATTGTAGACCCAGTGATTTACACACCTCATTCAGAGCAGGGACCTGTACCAGGGTCTCCCACATCCCAGGTGAGTGACCTAACCACCAAGCTATTGGCTGTTTTGAGGTACGTGTCTCACTCCTTTTGACCAAAAATTCCATCCTGGATCCTGAGAAACCTTTCGTGATGAACATTTCCTCAAATCTGATATGTTTCTGGAAAAGGTTTCAGTTTTGACAAATCGGCATTTTCTGCCAAAAACTTTTTGTCAAAAGTTCCCAGCCACTCTACCTCTGACTTCAGGGAAGCACCAAAGATTTGTAGAAAACAATAAGCAAAAGGTACCATATTTGCTAAAACCCACCCATAGAATTTTCTAGGTATCATTAGCACAAGTGGTAGGGTGCAAAATCCCAGATTGCAGTGGTGTGACATGGGATTGACGGGTTGGATCACAGAACCCCACTTGGGATCTGCCACCCGATGTGCCAAGACTACTTCTACCCCTGCCTTCCCTGCCAGCTCGGGGCCCCAGGACCCTGTCTTGCTAAGCCAGACACTCCCGTCTGCTCCAATAAAGACCCAGGGTCTGAATTACTTGCCCCAAAGCTGCAGGTTTACCTGAAAGCAGCTAACAGAAGTGTTCCTGGAGGGGGTCTCCACCCACAAGAGAAAGTCTATTTAAACCCTTGGGAGACCCCTCCATTTGGTCTTCAGCTGTCTAAAGAGATTCTCTCCACCCCCCAGGATACTTGAAAGAAACTGGAACAAAGGACAGTGTGCAAGGGGTGTGAGTGATTGCTGGACCCAGGCTAAAGGAGATTAGTCTGTAAAAGGGAGCATTCTGGAATCTTTTGTGGATCTTATCTGTATTCAGTTTGATTAGACATAGATTTGCGTATTTTATTTTGCTTGATAACTTACTTTGTTCTGTCTGTTACTACTTGGAACCACTTCAGTCCTACTTTCTGTATTTAATAAAATCACTTTTTACTTATTAATTAACTCAGAGTATGTATTAATACCTGGGGGAGCAAACAACTGTGCATATCTCTCTGTCAGTGTTATAGAGAGTGAACAATTTATGAGTTTACCCTGTATAAGCTTTATACAGGGTAAAACGGATTTATTTGGGTTTAGATCCTATTGAGAGTTGGGCATCTGAGTGCTAAAGACAAGCACATTTCCGTTAGCTGCTTTCAGGTAAACCTGCAGCTTTGGGGCAAGTAATTCAGACCCTGGGTCTGTGTAGGAGCAGATGAGAGTGTCTGGCTCAGCAAGACAGGGTGCTGGAGTCCTGAGCTGGCAGGGAAAACAGGAGTAGAGGTAGTCTTGGCACATCAGGTGGCAGCTCCTAAGGTGGGTTCTGTGATCCAACCCGTCACAATGGGTACCTGCATTATCTTATTTAGACCCTAAAATATTTTGTTTC
Organism: Mauremys reevesii; assembly: GCF_016161935.1. Taxonomy (NCBI): domain Eukaryota; kingdom Metazoa; phylum Chordata; order Testudines; family Geoemydidae; genus Mauremys; species Mauremys reevesii. The sequence continues at coordinate 248,308,389 of NC_052623.1, forward strand.
AGGACAGTTGTTTTAAAACAAAAGTTAGTTTGCTCATCTCTAACTGTACCCTTCTAGAAGCCTTACAAATATACACTCTGGTCTTACTGTACTGAAATACACATTCACTGTCAGCAAGCACAACAGAATATTTTCTGAAGAATGAAAACATATTTATGTTTTTTAAAACTGCGAAGCATATTAGAAGTGTCATGTGTTATACAGTTGTAAAGCCAACATTTATAATAGGGCACCAAGGCTTTTAAAATTAGACCTAGACAAAGCCATCCTAATCCTCTGGGGGTGATCATCTGAAAAAAAATTAATTTAGGCCCCCCTACATTCAACCCATCCTGGCCAGTGTGCATTCAAGCTTTGCATAGGACAAGCCTCTGGAAAGGGCCAGAGAGACGATCCTTTGGAAGATCCCCAAATGCAACTGACATTTCTAAAGGCAAAGAGATTTTTAGGCTACCACCAGCTTTCCCTGCTGCAAAAGAAGTTGATCCAGCTACTAGTATAGGAGTCCATGCATAATAGTCAGCATAAAAATTTCAGGGACAGTTCTCCAAATAATTGCGGGGGAATGTTAACTGCTAGTAATAGTCACCTGTTATAATAAACTAGCTGTGTATGTGTACTGCTGCCCCCTACTGGACAGAATTAGAACTGAAAGCTGTGTCTCATAGGTGTTGTACTGCTGGACTGCTATAGTGGAGATTCTTATTAAGTTCAGGTTGTAGGACCCTGTGCCTTTTTAAAAAAAAATACAGGAGGATCCAAGTTCCAAGGCTGTTGCCATGAAGTTCCAAAGAGCCACAGGGCAGAGCAAACAATCATGAAATCTAATGGGGCTCTCTTCTCTAGGCAAGGTAATCAAAAAGCGAGCAAAAAATAGTTTCCTGTGCTACTTGTCAGGGGCTAGCATCCCAGATTCTGCTCTGGCAGGCTTCAGGGCAGGGCACCATCCAGAGACAGAACTTGATGGTCTGGCGGGTGACACCCGCCTGGCCATACACAAGGAATGTATGCGCATGCTCATCCTGATGGCCCCCCCATAGCATTACAGCAAAGCCCCCAAATACTCCTCTCTGTCCTCCAAGAAATTGCTCGGGTGAACAGAAACACCAGTTTTTGGCTGTGGAATCTCAGAAGGCTCAGTCCTCTCTTGCGTATTATCTGACCTCTATATGAAGCCATTTGGAGACTAATCACACAGGTCAGGCTGAAGCTCAAGCAGCACACAGATGTGAGATACAGCTCTGCATCACCTTTATGTCAAATGTAACAGCAGCATTGCCCAGCTCTCTCAGTGCCCAGCCAAAATCAGCAGCATGGAGGAAAGCAGCTGGCCATAGCTGAACCCATGCAAGACTGAAGCCGCTGGAAGGTAAAGGGAAGCACTTCCCATAATTTGTGTCCTTTGCGATACTCCCATTTCCAAGGGCACCTGCCCTCCGATCATTAAACTAGCTTGCAGCCATGTGTACCTTTTGGACTCCACAAGGCTACCAGGTTCCCAAGTAGTCTTGTCAGCAACAAATATCCATTTCCACTGGTGACTGGCCATCCTGTCAGACACAGACCAGACTACCGGGGCTTCATGCAGTTGTGATCTTCAGGCTCTACTACTACAACTCATACTTCGGAAAGAGCCAAAGCAGCTTATAAATTTGGTACAAAATGCAGGATCCTGTTTGCTTAGGAACACAAGCTGTTGTGAACACATCGCCCTGGTGATCTGCTCTTTCCACTGACTGCCCACTGAATACAGAATCAAATTCAGCATCTGTCCTGATATTGAACATCTTCATGGGATTGGCCCTGGCTATCAGAGTGATCACCTCTCCAACAGCAGCCACATTTCATGGGAACATTGAAACTATCAACCAACGGGAAGTGGGGAGTGGGGGGGTACAAGAGGCAGAACTTCCACAGGAACCAAAATTAGACTGTGGAATCCACTCCTGCACATGATAAGTATGACCACAGACCTTGGGATTTCAGAAATTAAGTAGCAAGCTCATTTCTTCAGTCTAGTTTTCCCACAGTGCTTCCTCCAGACACACAAATACAGACAACAAACCCTCTCACTTTCTCTCTCTCTCTCTCTCTCTCACACACACACACACCCTGCACATACACAAAGTTAAAAATATCCTGTAACTATTATGTCATTTCTACTACAAGCTGGGAAAGGAGAGATTGTTTTTGGCATTTCTATCATAGACGACTTGGGAGGTACTCTGATCTCAGTGTGTCAGGGCATGACTACCTAGACAGACATTTTTCTTACAGGTTCAGTAAATGTAGGAAATTAAGGACTTCCCTACAAAGTCAGCATGTTTTAACCAAATTCTCAATATTCAATTTTTATTCACATCTCAACGTTCCTTTAAAAAGGAACTTAACTGGTTCTGTGTAGCCCCCCACCGCCCCTTTAGACAAGGCCCGGGACATTTTAGAACTAAAATGCTGACTGTGTTATCTTGGGCGGCTCACAAATAGTACTTACGCAAGCTGGGAACTGGCTCACAATTACCAGTTCTCCTTTAACTTCTGACCTATTCCTGGACGTCAGATGGGAATGATTATTAGTCTATCCGGTCTGGGGTGAATTTGATCCTGAGCACTAGGACTGAAAAAATTGAAAGTTTATTCCCTTAAAAACTTTACATACTGGATGTTTAAAATTTAACACTCAACCCTTAAAGCTATATTCCTAGCTCAGAGCTGGTGAGAAGCAACATGTTTTTTCTTTAATCCTTTCCAAAGACACATTCCATAAATCGTTAGCATCCTTGCCAACCACTCAGTCTCTTACTGACTCCACATACCAGCTTTAAAGTAAGCTCCTCTAAAACCAATGCAGCAGTCCTGTGGGTTACGTTTATATTATTTCCAGATCTGTATAGCTGCAGGCTTCTTTTTAGAGTTGCAAATGATAAGTCATGTCTTTGTTGCCAGTTCTTTTTTCCCCCTTTGTTTAAACGCTGCTCACCAATGCACTTAGTGAAAAACAGACTACACTAGCTGCAGTGTAGCTGTACATGTGGTAGTGATAGCAGTACAGTATGTATTTTCAGAGGAAAAATCCCTTCTTAGACAAGTCAGTCCCTTAATAATTCCAATATAAATACTGCTGCTTAGAAACAAATTCAAGTGCAGTAACAACAACAGTAGTGATGTGTAACATTTATGCAGCACCTTTTATCTCAAAAGGATACCAAAGATGCACACTGTTAAAGGTTCGATCATGAACCAGACTATGCAACAACACAGGAGAGTACAGAGGCATGAGGAAACTCTTTATGTGAGCCACCCCTATTGCAAGCCCCAACAAAGGGGAAAACAGGTGCCAGGGGGCCACTCCTCTTCTTCCTGAGCAGGCGGGCAGGAAGCAGGTGGGTAGGAGTGGGGGTGGGGTGGACAGCATAGCAGAAGGGGGTCAGGAATGGGAAACCGGGCCCAAATTGTGACACTAACTGCTGCAATTCAGGCCCTGCACTTTCTCTTTCTCCTGGCACAGTGCAAGTTGCCAGTCTATCTCTAAGCAGTCAGTTCATCCGCCATTGAAATGCCATCACCTCATGGTGACCGTGTGGTAGCTAACACTGCATTCCTAAACCCCTGAAAAACCCATGGCTTCTCCTGCCTTGAACACTTGACCTGGCACTTTTAACAGACTTTCCCTGGGAATTTGGAGAGTTGAAGTACAATGCATGGGAATCAGCATTGAAGAAAATATTCACCCAAACTGCAACAGAGTGACACCACCAAGCTACCCTCAGCTCTGCTCTCATGGGACCAATTCTGCTCTCATTTGCACCAGATTTACATCAGTGTAATTCTTTGGAATTCAATGAAGTAACTCCTGGTTTACAGAGAGCAGAAACCAGCCTTAGCTAGAGCAGAGCCACTCTAAATAACAAAGAGACAGAACTTTAAAAAAAGATACTTCATCTTCATTGCGGCTTTGGAACCACATGAATATCAAACCTGTGACTGCAATGAGCAAGGGCGGCTGTAGGCACCAGCAAAGCAAGCACATGCTTGGGGCAGCCCATTTGCAGGAGCGTCAGGGATCCAGCATAGGAGCTGAGAACCAACAGCGGGCCCTGGGAGCTGTAGTTCCTTGGTTAGCTCCCTGCCTATAGAGCCAGCCCTGGAGCAGGGAAAGAACTACATTTCCCAGCATTCCCTTGGCCACTACCAACAGGAAAGGAAGGGGGAGGGAGTGAGGTAGCTGAGACCTCATGCTGCAGTTTGCTGTGCATGGAGAGCTGCACTGTGAAGGGGAGGGATACCATATTTTAACATTAAAAAAACAGGACACTCCATGGGGAGGGAAGCCCCACCCTGCCACCATCCACTCCCTCCGACTGCCCCCCACAGAAACCCCAACCCATCCAACCCCCCCTGCTCCCTGTCCCCTGATCACCCCCTCCCAGTACCCCTGCCCCTAACTGCCCCCAGCACCCCACCCCCTATCTATGCGCCGCAGGGCCTTGGCCACTGATTGCCTCTCCTGGGACCCTTGCCCCTAACTGCCCCTTGGGATCCCACCCCTATTTAGCCTACCTGTCCCCTGACAAACCCCTGGGACTCCCATGCCTATCCAACTGCTGCCTGTCCCCTGACTGCCCCTGAACCCGTGACCCATCTAACCCCCTCTCCCTGCCCCTGACTGCCCCCGAACCTTCTCCCCATCCAACCTCCTCTGCTCCCTGTCCCTTGACTGCCCCCTGGAACCCTCTACCCCTTCTCCAACCCCCCAACCCCCTTACTGTGCCACTCAGACCAGCATGTCTGGCTCCGCGCAGCGCCAGACACGCTGCTGCATACATGCTGCCGTGATCCCCCGCGGAGCCACAGCGCCCCCCAAGCACCTGCCTTCCAGATCTGAACACCTCAAAATTCAGGAATGCTCAAGCTCAGTTTGGGCAGCTGTTACTTCATTTCTCCCAAATCAAATATACTGATCCACTGTAACTTGCTGTAGAAAAAGTAGGATAAAATTGAGCAAGAAATGCTTCCCAGTGGTTATTAGGACTGGAATTGCTATTTTCAACAGCCATTGCCTTTTTGTTTGTTTGAAAGGAAGACAGTGATATTGCATTGACAAATTCCCCATAGAAAGAAAGAATGGAACAAAAGAATAACAAAGGCGCCTCAACTTTTCCTCATTTATGTAGGACAGTCTTATAATATGCATCCAGATATCCTCCAATCACACAAGCTGAAAATTGTTCCACTGCAGTTCTGTAACCATATGGGAACCAATCCTGTCTGTGTTTTGTGCACATCCAAAATTCCTGCTGAATGACCTGCCCTGGGAGCGAGTTACCAGTGACCCAGGGCTGTGGCGGAAGGAGGGTGCAGGTGTGTGTGTGGGGGAGAGCCCAGGGCTGGGGCGGCAGGGGGTGTGGGTGTGGGTGGAGAGCCCAGGGCTGGGACGGGGGACAGTCAAAATTTTTTTTGCTTATGGCAGCAAAAAACCTAGATCCGGCCCTGGCAATGAGGAAGGAGTGTTGGCAGCTCAGACCAGGACTCAGGGTTCTGACAGTTCTACAGCTTCTTTCAGCAGACTATGCTTGGCTCTTTCTATGAATACACTTGGAAACACAAGCTCTGGTGCCAACCTATGGAGTCACACCCTGACTCTTCAAACAAGTACATAAGTTAAATTAATCACTCAACTAGCCACTTAATTGTTCGCACAACTGGGACCTGGTGTGAGCAGACCATGTGAGATCAGAACATAAGAATGGCCATACTGGGTGAGACCAAAGGTCCATCTAGCCCAGTATCCTGTCTCCCAACAGTGGCCAATGCCAGGTGCTCCAGAGGGAATGAACAGAACAGGTAATCAATCAGAGTGATCCAATCCTGTTGCCCATTCCCAGCATCTGGCAAACAGAGGCTAGGGACACCATCCCTGCCCATCCTGGCAAATAGCCATTGATGCACCAATCCTCCGTGAACGTATCTATTTCTTTATTGAACCCCATTATAGTCTTGGCCTTCATAACATCTTCTGGCAAAGAGTTCCACAGCTAGTGATTTGCATATGTTCAGAAATAGCTTTGGCACTAAAATATTTAAAATCCATTTTCTGATTGCCAGAACTCTCTCATACTTGAGACGTCCCCATCTTCTCCCCCAGAATGTAATGTTAAGAGCCAGCGCTAGGACAATAGAGATGGCAGGGGATTATCAGGCAGTACAAGAGGAAGGAATGAAATGAAATAAGCACATTAGTTAGCAGGATAAAGCAAAGTTCCCCTCCACACACTCCAGTGGATTGACGGGATCAGCACCATGGCTGGGGTACCATGATAAATCACGTGACATACTTTGTAAAAGTTATTTTTAATTCAATAGTACATATAATAAAGAAAAGTCTGGTATGTTCATTAAAACTCTGATTTAGCAGGACACAAACACATGCATAAGCACTATGCTGAATAGGGATAACATTAAGGATGCACTTAAGTCTAAGCATGTGTCTCAGTGCTTTACTGAGCTGGAGCATAAGGGGGTGGGGGGGAAAGGAAGGATCTACCTTAAAAATCATATGTACATACACACTGCAAGGATCCATCAGGGTAGCACATTGCCAGGCAGATTATGGTACAGATTGAAGCTGCATAATTTTTTGCAAGGGAATTAATGTGTGTGTGGAGGAGCCTTGCAAGCCTAAATTCCCCACTCCTGGTGCCTGCAGCCAAATGCTGGAACACTTTTTGGATGAGTCTCTAGCTGGAAGAAAGCTGTTCCCCTTTTATTTGTGTGTGATTCACTTTACTTGGGGGGACATGCCTTGGTTACTTCCTGAATGTTTATCTAAAACTCTAGTCATGTGATTAAAATAACCACTTTATAAGTCCCAATACAGAAGGGCCCAAATTCTGGTCTCTCTGGTGTAAATCCAGAAATAACTGAGATCAGAACCTGACCCAGGCCATGCATTTGTCTATGTACATTTTCACTGGCTGCTCCTCAGCTTGCACTGGCTAATAGGTACTGGACTGAGAGTTCAATAGCTCTCCTCCTGTATGAAAGCTACTTGAAAAATTACTAAACCTGGGTTAACAGCAAAAATAGGAAGGAGTTATAGTTATAGTTAACTGCGCTGTGATGGGCCTTTGGCGATCTGGGTTGTACTCCCAGTTCTGCTACAGCATAGACTTCTGTGCACCCCTGCATAATTCATTTACACGTGCGCTCTGCCTTAGTTCCCCATCCGGAAAATGGGGAAGTGCATCTTTCTTTTCCCTCTCCCTCTGTTTGAGTTTTCTATTTAGATTATAAGGTCCTTGGCTTAGCAACTGTTTCTTACTTGTGTAAATTTAGCATGTGGCACATAAGTCTTGGTGGGCAATTGCAGCTGACATGCTCCCAGAGGGTTCTGTTCTCCTCCCAGTGTGAAGATCTGAGGAAACCATTTTCTTTAGATGTCAGAAAGGATTTCCACTTGTAGTAATATTTCCAGGCAGTTGCCTGTTCAGCCACTAGCTGTTCTGGAAGCTCTAAAGAGGGCATGATCTCCTGGTTACCGACAAGAAAAGGAAGCCAGCTTGTTTTATTCAAAGCTTATTGCTCTTCTTTCTAACAAATGGGCTAAGAAGAGTGGTGGCTTCAGATATTAGGAGTTAAAAGGCAACCCTAACTGAACAAGAAAATCCTTACGTGACAAAGCTGATACATGCATCTATCTGATGTGCTATAAATGTTTTCTTTCCTGCGTACGAGCAAAAACATGTATTTCATTGTAGAGGAAATAATTTAGATTAAAGGAAACAAAGAAGGAACAAATGTAAACTTTTCATGAGAGAGGAAGCAAAATCTACTCTCTTGCATTCCCCCTCACAGCCCTGCCTCCTAGCAGGCAGGCAAGAGTACACAGTACATACCTAGCACACAACAAAACGAGAGATACACACATCACAGAAAAACTGAAGAGTCATTTCCTGCTCAGTGTCATGCAAGTAGTCTCAATGGATATAGGGCATGAAAAGACTCCCAGTGACTTTGGATCAGGCTACTAATGTGCTGGGTTTAACCCTTAAGCTCTTTACTGCCTCAGATGCCAAAAACAAGAAAAATCCCCCACAGCAGCACTGAATGCTACAGTTTGTACTTTTTAAAAGGTAAATTCACAGCTAACCCCATAAAGCAAAGGGCTGCACTGAGACTTAATGACAGTTTGCTTTACCTATGCTCCAGTGCACCACACTACATTTTGGTCCTATCTTGTAGTTTAGCTTGTGTTTCAGCTGCTCCCTAATGACGTGACCTGACCTAAAATACTACTGCTGAGCTACTGCTACTATTGTCCGTGTCATTTTAAAGCAGCAGAACTGGACATGAACACCCATTACTTTCTTTATTTAACTAGGTTTTTCCAATATGTTTTAGATGGTCATTTTTTTAAACGTCTCTATTCTGACAAAAGTATTGTTCTCAGTTCTGTTTTGTTTTGTTCTCTCTTGTTTTTTTCAAAGTGTGTTGCTCTTCTTTCTAACAAATGGGCTAAGAAAAGCTGTGGTTTCAGATATTAGGAGTTAAAAGGCAACCCTAAATGAACAAGTAAATCCTTACGTGACAAATCTGATACATGCATCTATCTGATGTGCCATAAATGTTATGTTTCCTACATAAGAGCAAACACATATTTCATTCCGAGAACAATGGGTTTTTTTGCCCCCATGCTGTAATGCTACTGAATGGAATCCATTGAATGGAAACACTAACGCAGAGCTTTGAAATGGAAACATATCATGCAGAAGGGGCCAGATTTTGCTTTTAAAGTGCAGCAATATAAATATTGAAGAGATCTTGTTTCTCTTGCATTTTTCAATGTATTTATCCCATCCTGCGAGAGCTCCTTAGGAAACATTTGACATTTCTATGTGAGGTAGTGCTGGTTCAATTATCATTTAATGTGTATGGAGGATAAGCTAATTATGTGTTACCTTTCAGCAGTTTGTGGTCCTCTAGTTGCAGGATAGTGATTTTTAACGTTATCATTATTATTCCGTTTGTCTTGCAGTAGCACCCAAGTTCCCCAGTCCTGGACCAGAACCCCATTGTGCTAGGTGCTGTACAAAACACAGAACAAAGACACAGTACCTACCACAAAGAGCTTACAACAATATGTAGTAAAGTAACAGCAGCTACAGTCAAGTTCACATCTTCCACCTATCACTGCAGATCACTGCCACCACTAGGCCAGTGGTTCTCAACAAGGGACCCCTGGGGGTCCACAAAGGTCTTCCAGGAGGTACATCAACTCATCTAGGTATTTGCCTAGTTTCATAAAAAGCTACATAAAGAGCACTAGCAAAAGTCAGTACAAACTGACATTTCATACAGACAATGACTTGGTTATACTGCTCTATATACTATGAACTAAAATGCAATTGAAATATAAATATTGTACTTAATTTATAATATGGTAAAAATGAGAAAGTAAGCAATTTTGCAGTAACTGTGTGCTGTGACACTTGTATTTTGATGTCTGATTTTGTAAGCAAGTAGTTTTTTAAGTGAGGTGAAATCCAGGGGTGCGGGAACAATTTGTATAGTGGGGGTGCTCAGAGCCATTGAGCCAAACTATAAACCCTGTATATGATGGAAACCACTTCAAGTCAGTGGGTGCTGCAGCACCCCCAGCACCTTTAGTTCCAGCACCTATAGTGAAATCTGGGGGTATCCAAGACAAATCAGATTCCTGAAAGTCTGGAAAGGTTGATAACTACTGCACTAGGCTAAGAATAAAACAAAACACACAGCACCTTTCTAATTAAAAGGTGTGTATAATACAGATCATATACTTCTTGCCAGACTCTGTAGCTCTAAACAAACCTCCTTTCCCCCAAAGAATGACTGCAGACTACTTCTCCCGAAGCCCCCTTCTGTTCCTAGCTTCATACAGGCCCAACTTGCTCCTTTGTAACAGAAGATGAAGTTCTTCCGGGCTTTATTAAGCCCTGGATCTCTATTAAGCTACTCTGTCTTGTGTATAGGTAGACCCTCCATTAAAGTACTAAGCTTAGGAAGGAAAAATATCAAATGCACAACTACAAAATGGGGAATACATTGCTAGAGTGAAAAGGTTCGGGGCGGGGAAGGGGGGTTAGTGGATTACAATTTGAATACGAATCAACAATGGGAGGCAGTTGTGAAAAAGGCTAAAATAATTCTGGGGTATTGTGACCCAAAGCATCCAGGTATTCATACCCTACATCTTATTGTAATAATTTTTGTACCAAATACAACTTGTGAGGTACAATTTGAAAAGTAATAACTCACTGATCATTAATATTCTTGCGTGATATATGCATGCGATGTGTATTAAGAGTTATGAATATTATGAGTAAAGCATGTTTAAACCAGGCATGTCTGGGGGAATTGGCAAACAGGTCTGTCCTAAACAAAGGAATGTGGATTTACCTCAGTTTACATTATTAGCAATAAACAGTAATCAAGACAGCAGGGATAGGAGATTGTAGAAAACAGGAGAGTTTGCATTTTAGCAAATACTAGAAGTGGGGAAAAGCAAGGAGCTTTCTTCACTGCCAGCTTGAATGAACTTGACTTTTAGAGGTAACCTTCGGAAGAATCCATTTCAAAAGAAAGGGGGGCAGAAAATTCCAAGCTCTCTCTTTCACCTAAGATGACAAAGAAATCAGCATTTTTAGGCTTCTGGAGGTGGTCCTGACCTGGTGGATTCAGCCACCCTCTTGCTGGAAGACTGTAGGTGAGAAAAGCCATCAAGAACAAAGCTTGAACCTTGCTAGATTAAGTTTTAAACCTTTAAGCAGGGCTTTAGAGCTGTGCTCCGGCTCCGCTCCAGCTGCAGGCAAAAACCTGCAGCTCCACTGCTCCGGAACTGCTCCACACTCCAGCTCCAGGCTCTACGCTCCGCTCCAAAGCCCTGCCTTTAAATGTGTTTTCACTTTTATTTGCTTGTAACCATTTCTAACTTTTTCCCTTAAAATCCTATCTTCTTTTGTTAATAAACCTGTTTTACCTTTAAGTTAAACCAACAGTGCTATGTTTGAATTAAAGTGTTAACTCCAGCTAATGTGGCAAGATAGTGGATTCTGTCTCTTTAAAGGATCAAACAGATCTTCCTATTTCTCTGAATACAGCAGGAGAGAGCTGGACATTGCAGAGCATATGGGTTTGGGAAAATTCAGGACTGGAGGTGTGCTGGGGTTACCTGCTGACATTAACCATGCCTAGTAAGCAAGTGTGTGTCTGTGCCAACTGCTGGCAGGCTGTTGGATTCAAAGTGGTTGAATCAGAGCAGGACAGCATACACAACACAAAGTGCAAGGCAGCTGCAGGCTGTATGCACACCCCAGGCAGGGAGCCACTCAGGTTTATAATACAAGCGATGACAACCCCTCACTGCTCTGGATTGCACCTTGAACTCCATGACAGGTGTATTAACAGGAATGTTGTATGTAAGACATGGGAGGTAAATGTCCTGCTTTACTTGACACTGGTGAGACCTAAACTGGTATACTATGTTCTGTTCTGGGCATCCCTTTAATAATAATAATGTGCACAACCTGTAGAGACTCCAGAGAAGAGCAACAAAAATGATAAAAGGTGTTAAAAAAATCCTGACCTATGAGGAGAGGTTAAAAAAGACGGGCACGATATTTCTTGAGGAAATAAGACTGGGGGGGTGACCTGATAACAGTTTTCAATATGTTAAGGGTTGTTATAAAAAGGATGGTAAACAATTGGTCCACTAAAGATAGGATAATACATAATCATCTAAATCTGCAGCAAGGGAGATTTAAGTTAGAGATTAGGAGAGAGGTTGTGGAATCTCCATCCTTGGAGGGTTGTAAGAACAGGTTAGTCAAACACCTGTCAGGGAAGGTCTAGGTATATTAGGTCCTGCCTCAGCATAGAGGGCTGGACTGGCTGAGCTCTCAAAGTCCCTTCCAGCCCGACATGTCTATAAAATGCATGGAAATGCAGCAGCATATGTTGATAGCAAACTCAGGCCTCTCAGCATGCTCAGTAAAGACTCCTATAACTGTGCCTGCTTGCTGCATCATTTATTGCTAATGAAACGATGCAAATGTCCGCCACACATAGAACTATTCACCCCTATGTTTATTTCTGTAACTTCAGGAAAACAATTGTGTTGGGCCAGATTTACTGGCATGCTGTGGTGGCTGGTTTCCTTTATAGGAGTGGGGCCAAGCAGCCAGAAAATGCCAGTGAATGTGAAACAGACACACTGTATTAGGTCTGGCCAGTTCTCTCTTTTCAGGTGACTGTAACTGTTCAAAGACACACATGACTAGATTTAACAGAAAAGTATTTTGCAGTAATCCAAGTATAAAAAAAATACATCATCGTTTTTCTTACAGGTGCAACACACTTATTTTTTATGTTCATGTAACTGGCTTTAAATATCCATTGTAGTTTCAACAGGAAAAGTTATTCTTCACATCCTCTCTTGAAGTCTATTGTGTAGTCTTGTTAGCACTGTTAGATGGCATGCTGCCTCTGCCTTCCACCCAAGAGGTGGGTAAACAATCCCTATATATGGTCTGAAATATGCCTGGGGAATCTGCCATGATGAAAGGACATGGTATGATGCTAGTGTAGGCTGCTATTAGATGGATAAAACGTGTGATTGCAACAAAAACAAGGGAAGACATTTCCCAAGTTCTGCCAAAATAAACAATATTTCCTGCAAATTGTTAGATTTTTTCCATTATTCCCCCCCACACACATTTTACAATCAGCTTATGAAAAATTTTTTTTAAAAAATCTCAAATTATCTTCTTTTGGAAATAAAAGAAAGGATTTGGGTTTCTTTTGTGCTGTAATGTGCATAGATTTGTTTTCACCAAAATGTATCTTTTTAATACCCATATCTTCCCCTCCAAATGCTCTGGAGACCACTTCTACTCTGCAGCATACTTTAGAGCTAGGAGGGACAGCTTCAGTTTCTATTTGACTGTCTCATGTTTGCAGAGTACATGTAGAAGCAGAAGTATGCAGCACTAGCATGGATTATTTGAGCACCTGTTTTTCAGGAGATGTGCAAATGCTATACTCATGTGCCTGTGCTTGACTGCACCTGGAGACAACAGGGTGTTGTGTATCTTCCTCTTTAGCACAAAGAAGTATGTGTTACAAGTTATTCTTTTGTTATGCATAAAGCCAGAGGCAAGATGATAGGGACTATAGGAGTGATCCAAACCCACTGAAGTCCATCAAAAAACCCTCTGAATTCAGAGGGCTTTGAGATAAGAGAAGGGGGAAACAGGCAACTGAAACAGATTAAAAAAAGCAAAGGTTAAAAAAAATCCTGAAGTGCTAGTGTGACAGAAATTGAAGAAATACAGAAGAGAAAAAATAAAATGAAACTAGAGGACAGAAAGAGTAAAGGAAAACTTAGGAAAGGAGGGGGCCCAAGGAAGTCTGGAGACAGAGAGACACAAGAATCATAATATAAACAGAGGAATGGGAAAGAGAAAGAGCAGAGAAATATGAGATGACAGCAAATGAGAACCAGAAACATGACCAAGATTAGAATACATTTTTATTATATTTGGCATTAATAACTTAAACCCCTCTAAGTGTGGTTAAGAAGTAGAATTTCTGCTGTACTCCCTTGTAAATTCATTTAATAATAAAAAAATACCCTGAATATGACACCTACTTTATGCCAGGCAACTGCAGTGTCAGTATTCTCTGGTCAGTTGTACTCCGCCACCCTTCCTAGGGCCCAACATACTGGAAAAAGTTCTCACTTCACATTTTGAAAGGAAATGGGATAATTCTTCTCTTCACCCAACGGTTTTTATCCAGGGCACTGGCAAGCAGGGATTAACATTGCCCCTGTGTAATCAGGAGGCAGATGAAAATAGTCAAAGTATAATTCATTTGAAAATGACAAGTTTGACAGAAGTTTTGGAGAATGGCTTGTTCTACCATTTGCACGTAGCTCCAATTTATTTTTTAAAAAGGGAGAAACTAACTCCCTCTGCTGGGGACCCACACACATTTCATATATAAGTTTTGCAGCAGAAATGAGATCAGAAACATTTGCAGCAGACTGGGTGTATTGGAGGAAGTGGGTCCCTTTTAAAGGGTGGCTGCTGTTTTTTTAAACTGCTTGTAGGTTTGGAGCTTTAGAAATAGTCCCAGCTCAGATGGATTAGTTCCCAGGTTAGGTAGTCAAAGATGCAAGATAAATACAATATATTGCACGGTTCCACTATTTATCATATAAATATTGTGGCAGGAGGGGAGGAGGCACCTGTGCATGCACAAAGGAAAGTTTCAAAAACTGACAACAAATGGAAAAATAGTTTCAGTATGATTTTTTGACCGGCTCTAATATTTAGAGCCATCAGAGCTAGGAATGAGATCTTTATCCCCACTGGAAAGCTGTGAATCTTCTCTTCATAATGGAATAGGGCCCTTGTTTCTAACCCTGAGAGGTCACAAAACACAGTGTTGGACTATGAAATCACAATGTTACGACTACTAAAATGACTCTTGTGTAGGTTTCTACAGTGCTTTGCTGAAAACGTTTCCAGGGTTGTCCTACACAATTAATTTGGGATTTGTAGAATTCCCAGAACCAAGACTAAAAAGGTCGGTGCCATTTGAATTTAAGAAGTAGTCATGTGGGGGTCAGTGAAGGAAGTCTGGCAACACTGCAGAGAGGGAGAGGAAGCAGGAAGACAAGGCCAGTTGGGGAGGGAGGAGGGAAATAAGGCAGGAGAAGGACTCCTGTTGATTTGTCTTTTGTATGAAGCTACTTGTGTCATACACGCCCTGCGCATATGAATAACAGGAGGCTTTTGCGATGCCTGTCAGTCAAAGTGCTCCTGGTTCTATTGGCCACAAATCAAGTATTCTTTGCTTTCCTAAGGTGAAAACACACCCACAGACAAATGCAGTAGGGGTAGGAGACAAATGGGAGCACTTGGCCTCACCACTTGAAGTGGGAAACAAAAAGCCACGATGGAGAGTGGAACTTCCTCCTAATTAACTCTTTGGAATTTCTGCTTTACAGGACCTTGAAAGAAAAGCACTGCAAGCTATCCATCCCGCTAGAAAGCTAGATATTAGTTACAAGTCCCAACCGTACAGGGCTCAGAGAAACAGAAAAGCTACTCCCACTAAAGCCCATCCCCTAAAATGACCCATAACATTTTCTAAACATAATCATTATGGCTTTAAAATCCATTATCTTGATACCTTCCAGAAGCGAGTGCTGAGTCCCACTGGGAAGCTGGAAATCTCCCCTTCCCAAGTAGCATACAGACCCGGTCTCTAGCACCCGGAGGAGATGCAAGATATTGGACTTAACATCCTGACTTTTTATGCATAGAAAAGTTGTCACTGATCCATAGCAGCGTTTTGCCCATGCTGGGCCTCAAGGGGGAAATTCCACTTTTGAGGAGAGAAGGAGGAACCATTTCTTCTGCACTTTGACTTGAAAGTGAAATCATGCCAAGGAAGCATGTATTAAACAGATTTTTCTCCCCCTGACATAGTTTGTTCAATAAGATGGAATCAATGCTTTGAGTGACTTGCATCTCAAATCATCTCAATGGACAAATTCTGGACCAGAGCTCCATGGGGAAATCATGGCTGAAGCTTGCAGTGGAAATTGACAATATCTTCCTTTCTCTCTCTCAGCCAGCTAATGGACACATATGGGTGTGGATTCTTCACAGCGGTTAAACAAAAGCCTGACAAATGTAGGACTGAGAGCATAACAGCGACTTTCAAGAAAAAGTGTGCTGCTGCTGCAGAAATTTCATAGGTTGCTCAATCCCAGCTTTTAAATCCACTTCCAAGAATCAATGCCACAAAATATGAGAAGACTATCAATTTAAAAAACAACAACAAATGCAATACAAAATATGGCTAAAAATAAAAGAGTAAAAGCAAGCAAATAAAGAAAGCCAAAAGACAGCACTGTAGCTTCCTTCCAATAAAAATTAAGACTTAGTTACCACCACACTCACCAGTAGAGTGGATCTGGAAAATATTAGTGGTTAAGAACAACAAATAATTCAAAACTTAATCCAAGTCTGGTTAAAAACTGAAGAAAAAAAATGACATTTACCATTGCTATTTGTACTTTCATATGGTTCTCAAATACCAGAATGGCACTGAAATGGAAGACATTCCAATTTTTTTAAAATGTATAATAAGGCTGCTACTTTGCTTCTTTTTGGCCTTTCAGCTAAACTTGATTTCTTTATTTGGTATGCACATATCTGTGGTGCTCATCACTATATCAGCAGTCACCAGAGTCTAACCTCTGCTACAGAATACTGGTAAAATCTTTTGTAACTCTGGGCCCTTTGTGATGTGGCTGAACCCAATAAATGAATTTCAGTCTCTTACCGGCTGTACACAGAACAAACAAAATTGATTGAAGTTTCATGCTACTAAGAAATGAGATATGGAAAAAAACTGGGTATTTTTGAAAATTTTATGGCATCTGAAGTTCAACTATGTAAACTGGGTGCTGTCCCCATTAGACAAGGTCATTTATTTTCCTCCCATTGCACTACAATAAAATAGTGGGTGTTTTAGGACAGTGGTTCTCAACCAGGGATCTGGGACCCCCTGTGGTCTGCCAAAATAAACCAGAGAGCAGGGCTGGCATTAGATGCACTAGGGACCAGGGCTGAAGCCCAAGCCCAAGCAACTTAGGTTTGCGGGGGCCCCTGTGGCATGGCACCCCAGGCAATTGCCATGCTTGCTACCCCCTAATGCTGGCCCTGAGTTTTAATCTACTGGATATGTAGAAAACTAGTTGTTGTGGCAAAAGCAGGCCATGTAGTCTTTATAGCATATTCGGGGGGGGGGGGGGGTTCAAAAAGAAAAAAGGTTGAGAACCCCTGTTTTAGGATAATAAAGAGAAAATCCAAATACCTGTGTTACTTTTTAATATACTGGGCAGTGTCTACTACTAGTTTTCAGTGGAAGATCATTTACCTACAGCTGTATCATGTTGGGTTGTGATCCTTCTTATTGTCCTTAACTCTGCTGGCCATAGATTTCTCCTTGTATCCCTTGGCTTCTCTTATCAATTTTCTACAATTCCTAACTTCTGATTTATATTCATTACTATCAGCTTCCTCTTTCTTCCATTTTTAATATATATTTATTTTACAGCTGCTTTCACTTCCACTTTAAAACAGCTTGTTTTTTTAAGTAGCACAGCCTTCTTCCTCAATTTTGGCTTTTTGGGCATCTAGTAAGGTGTTCTTAAATTATTTCCAATGATCATTCACATTTTTCTAATTCAGTTTTGTCACAGTTGATTTGGCTCAATTATTTTCAGCTTTGTGAAACTGGCCCTATTAAAGCACCAAGTGAGACAGGTCATTTTTTTATACATAAAAAACTGTTTTGGACTTTATTTTGCTTGCACATTATAAATGTCATCAAGTCATAATCACTTGCAACTAAACTAGTATTAACTGTCAATTCTGTGATCAGTTCCTCTTTATCTGTTCATAGAATATCAGGGTTGGAAGAGACCTCCAACTCCCTGCTCAAAGCAGGACCAATTCCCAATTAAATCATCCAACAGATTTTTGCCTCATATCCCTAAATGGCCCCCTCAACAATTGAACTCACAATCCTGGGTTTAGCAGGCCACTGCTCAAACCGCTGAGCTATCCCTCCCACCGAAAGACAAGGTCTAATATGGAATTCCCCCATGTTGGCTTCAATACTTTTTGAGTTAGAAAATTATCATCTATAATGTTTAGAAAGTCCAAGGATGTTTTAGTATTGGCAGCATGAGATCTCCGGCATTTGTCATTCAAACTGAAGTCCCCACTGGTCACAGTTTCTTCCCCTACACATTGTAGATTGCTGTATAACAGTGTTTCTCAAAACTGGGGTCGCCGCTTGTGTAGGGAAAGCCCCTGGTGGGCCAGGCCGGTTTGTTTACCTGCCCCGTCCGCAGGTCTGGCCGATCGCAGCTCCCACTGGACACAGTTTGCTGCCAGGGCCACCCAGAGGATTCAGGGGGCCTGGGGCAGGGCTGGGTCTTCGGCGGCGATTCAGCAGCGGGTTCTTCCCTCCAAGAGGGACCCGCTGCTGAATTGCTGCTGAAGAATGAAGCAGCGGCGGTAGAGCAGCCTAAGTGCCACCGATCATAGCTTTCCCCCCCCCCGCACCGCCTATAATCACTGGGCAGCGCTCGGTGGCTTCAGCAGCACTTCAGTGGCGGGTCCTTCACTTGCTCCGAGTCTTCCACTGCACTGAAGGACCCGCCGCCGAAGACCCAGAGCGAGTGAAGGGCCTGCCGTGGAAGTGCCACCGAAAACCCAGAGTGTCTCGCGAGGCCCCTGCGGGGCCCAGGACCTGGGGCAAATTATCCCACTTGCCCCCCCATCCCCTCCAGTGGCCCTATTTGCTGCTCCAGGCCAACGGGAGCTGCTGGAAGCAGCGGGGTGCGAGTGACTTACTGGCCGCCGCTTCCAGCAGCCCCCATTGGCCTGCAGCAGCAAACCACGGCCAGTGGGAGCCGTGATCGGCCGGACCTGTGCACGGGGCAGGTAAACAAACCGGTCCGGCCCGCCGGGGGCTTTCCTTACACAAGCGGCGACCCCAGTTTGAGAAACACTGCTGTATAAGAACGCAGTCATCCTGTCCCCTAGTGTGATTTGGTGATCTGTAGCACTTTACCTATTAGGACATTGATCCATAAGCATTCAAGATTATTGTCTTCTAAGTTATCAGTGACTCAAACAGGTAATGCCATTTTTGACAGAGTGCCACCCTCTCCTCCCCTTTGCCTACTTGATCTTTCCTAAATAGGTTGTAACCATTGATTTTAACATTCCAATTGTGTGTATGATCCTACCAGGTTTCAGTAATACAAACTAGATTGAATTTAGGCTCATAAATGAGCAATTCCAATTCCTCTTATTTGTTACCAGGCTCCTAGCATTAGGGGATTTCTTCTCTTCGTGTCTTGCAGTTCCTTGATTAATTTTCTTCTCAACATCTTGATTTTGTGCTGAGTGCTCATATCTTCCTCTTTTTACCCTTCCCTTTTGCTATTAGTTTAACCCCCTCATGAATACTCCAGCCAGCCTGTCCCCAAGGAGATTGGTCCCCCTTCTAATGAGGGGGAGGCCATCCAAACTATGAAGCCCTCTTTCCCCAATGAAGGTGGACCAATGTTCCACAAAACCAAAGCCTTCCGCCCTTACTAACCAGTGATTCACTTCCAGAACCTTCTGACATCTATCTTCCTTTGCTTGTGGAACAAGAAGGATCTCAGAGAAGATTGCTGAAGAAGAATGTCAAAGCACACTTCCAAGTTTCCTGCCATCTACTGTCTGCAAGATACTTCACGACACAGTGTCATTAGTGCCAATATGAACCATCACCAATAGATCCCTGCTCATAGACTTCAGAAGCCTATCAAATCTCACTGAGACATCTTGTGTCTTGGCTCCAGGAAGGTAGAACAATGCCCTGTTATCTGCCTGTCCATTGCAGCAGGCTCTTTTAATTCTTCTGCGTATTGAATCTCCAAGGAGAGTCTTTCTTCCTTGGACAATTGGAAAACTCTTTGTGGGTAAGGTCAACTTTCTTACAAGTTGGGCCAAACTACCATCCACACATGGTCCTGTATATCTCCCCGTTCCCTTTCAAGAGTCAGTGGGTCCAAGGGATCTTTCGTAGTGAAGACCTGATATCAGTTTGAAACTTTTAGCTGTGGAGTTCCTTCTACTTCTCTTCTGTCTGGTAGCCACACACAGTTTGTCTATCTTCATCTGTCTCCAATGGTGTAGCATGCCACTCTTACCTCTTTTCTCTGGTGGTTACAAATGGTCAGGCCTCCTCTATAACTTCCTCTCTTACCGATTCCTTTGTGGCCAGCTCCATTCTTCCTTGAACCTGAGGTACTGGTGTTTCCCAAATCTGGTTGGCTAGGAACAGCTCAGCTTCTCTGATTCTTCGTTGCGTACGTTTCAACTTGCCCCTCCAATCCAAGAATCTGTTCCTCCAGCCACCAGTTTGCACTTCATGCACAGGAAATCTCTTATGTCTTCAGGAATGACAGACAAATGGGGCACATCCATTGCAGGTCACGACCACTGTACAATCGCCAGCCATCTTGATCTCCCACGTAGTTCTGAACCTAAAAGAAAAGCCTCTAACACCTCCAAAATACGTGTTAGCTGCTCTATTCCTGGCTCTCAAATTCACCTACCACATGACTTTTTATATCAAGTCTTCCCTGCATAGCTCAGCTCTGCCCGCCCCCAACCAACCAGGGAGCAATTAATGAAAGATTTCAAACAGCTGGGCTGATCAACACTCCAAGGGCTAGAGCTTTGGAGCCTTTAGCAAGGCACTGATCAAAGTTTACTCAGGGGCCCACAGCCCAGCTACAGAGCCTGCATACAGACAGTCAAACAAACGACCCACAGATGGACCAAATGCACCCACCATCCGCCACAGAGTCTGTAGCTCCGGATACTGCTACTCCCTCGGAAACGCCCTGGCTGGCTGCATCTGATCCCATCAAAGCTCACAAGCTAAGTATGGGGAGGATTGATCAGTACTGGGGTGGGAAACCCAGGTGCTGGAAGATGTAGTGCTGGTGATTCATCAGATAGCATCCTGTCTTGTGAGTCAGAAGGATTACAGGGTGCTACAGGGCACTGTGTTGCTGTCTTTTGCACAGCTGTAAGACAGAGTTTGTGATCTTTAAAGATCCCACTGAACATTTTCATATATATATATAAAAATAAGAGTAGGAATGTTAACCCACATGTCAACTTGTTCAATGCAACCACCCCATCAACTTCCATTCAGGCTGAAAATCCCACACAGACAGTTTCTCACATGTTATTTCTGTAAAAAATAGTCAAAAAATAGTCAAAAATGCTCAAGACATGAGCCAACAGAGCTGAGCGGGTGTGAGGAGAGCACATTCTGGTCTAACACCCATTTTAGAACCCAACCCCCTCTGGTTAGGTTTAGAAATTAAGTATTTCAAGGGGAGTGGCAAACCCCCACACTGAGACCTTCAAAGAGTCAGTTTTTTAAAGTAAGTGGCAGAGAGGGACACCAGTCCATTTCAGCTCACAAAAATGATCACTCATTTTCAAATATCCTGACAGGCCGTCTCTTTTGCAAAGTTACATGCTCTCCCGTACACTACTTACAAACCCCCTAACTTCTGTAAAATTGTTCTGTAGCTGTCACTTCAACATCTTGCCTTTCCTCACAGAAGGAATTTTGAAAAAACATATTACCCGTCCCTTGCAATTTGTCTTTTTTATTACTTGTGTCCATAAGCCACTTGAGTTTCTTCAGTTCACTCAGGCTTTCCCATGCATTGCTAAAAGGGTTTGGTTGCATTCTTTGCAGGAAATGCCTGGTTATCTCTAGCGGGCAAACAGATGGACTCAATGCCAAGAGTTTTCAGGACAGCTTTCAGTCTACCAAAAGTAGTTATCACTCCAGACCTATTGTTTAGCCATTTCATTTAACACAATCATGACATCCGTGACTTCTGTCTGTGCCATAAAGCAAGGATTAAAGCTCTTGCCACAGAAAAACAAGCATAAATAATGAGTCTATTATTCACATGGGTTCTCATCAACTCCTTGGACTGAACGGCAGACTCACGTAGCAGGACATTTTATAGGATTATTTTCTTCCATATTTTTCAGACTGTAACCATTTATTCATTCCATTCCCTTTCCCTGATCTTCAATTTATTCAGCTACCAGATTTCCATTGGGGAAAAAAAAAGTGGGTAGTAAACTACCCTCTATTTTGCCTTCCAATCCTTATTACCATTTTCCCATATGACAGTTAGAAACTGTAGAAAAGTGATGTGCTAATTCACCCCTTACTCTTTCCCTCCTGTGTTTTCTACATTCATTCTTCTAAAATTTTGCATACAGAACACTCTGACTTCAATGGCAGACCCGATTTTCAAAGCAATCTCTAATTTTGTCTCCACTAACACATATCAGGTAGCTTCATATCCACATTGTATAATTTGCACCTGCAACTGATTTTGCCCACAATGAGTCATAGATGCAAACTTAGAGGTCATTGGGTTTTGGTTTTTTTAAGATGGTGCATATGGATAACAGTATCATGGAAGTTTATAGAAATGGAAGCAGAAACACTGAGACGGGGACAAGTAACTACTTGAGTTCTAGAGTAAGCCAGGGGCATGGGCAAGAGGCCACTTGAGGCAGTCAAGCTGCTAGGACCTTCCTTGCCAATGGAAACCGCGGGAGTGGCACCTGCAAGTGTGGGCAGCGCACAGAGCCACCTGGTCACCTCATGCACCTTGGAGCTGGACATGCCAGCTGCTTCCGGGAGCCATCTCAGGTAAGTGCTGCCTGGCTGGAGCCCACACCCCAAACCCCTTCCCACACCCCCACACCCTGCTCCAGGTCAGAAACCCCTCCTGCACCCCCTCCCACACCCCAACCCTCTGTCCCAGTCCTGAGCCCCCTCCCATACCCAAACTCTCCTGGAGTCTGCACCCCGTGCCTCCTCCTGCACCCCAACCCCCACCTCAGCTCAAAAACCCCTCTCACACCCAAATGCCCTCCCAGAGCCTGCGCCCCACACCTCAACCCCCTGCCTCAGCCCAGAGCCCCCTTTCACACCCCAATCCCCTGCCCCAGCTCAAAACCCCCTTCTGTACCCAAACTCCCTCCTGGAGCCTGCAGGTGTACACAGCTGAGACAAGAGGCAGAATTAGGCAGTAATGATGCTTCTTTCTAACAAATAAAGAATAATAATTCTCACTTCTATCACACTTTCGACTGAGGATCTCAAAGCTCTTTACAAATATTAAAGAATAATCTTCACAACTCCTCTGTGAGGTACATAAGGATTGTGTTCCCCACCAGTGCAATACAGCCACCTCAAAGATGGAGTGTACCAGCATGCATACATGATCATTTAGAACAGAGCAAGAAGAACACTGTATCCAGTCTGAAACTGCAAGGGGAATGTGTGTAGGCAGAATCTGACCACCTGAATTTGACCAGACCAGGACATTGGTGTGAACATCCCTGCTACTACAAATCTTTGCTGAGCCGTCAAGACCTCTGTTTTACATCTGAAAAGCAGCACCTCACCACCCCTGGTACAATGGTCAGTACTGACTCTCATACACTGGAATGATATTTCCTGGAGCACTCGAAATATTCCCAAGCTCCCCCACTGAACTGACCCAGCCCTCAGTGGTGCCTGCAGCCGCGCACACGTTATGCACGGTGCATACCACTGGTAGGGGCACCAAAGTCATCAGTGTTGGGCCCTCCCAGTGGCAGCAGTGAGGAGAAGCAGCGCTGGCCATGCCACTGTTTACTCAGGTTGGGCCCTGCAGCTCCTTCATCCAAACCTGAGCAGCACTGTGACACCCATGCACTAAGTCACTCCACCACTAACTCAATTTTGACCTTATCATGCCCTGACAGGGCCAAACCTGAGTGGACAGTGCCACTGGGACAGCCAGTGCTGCTACTCCTGGGGCAAGCTCTTGCCCCTTAGGGGTCTTCCCACCCTCACCCTACTTCCTGCAACCCGTGTTCCCTCTGCTTTGCCTGGGACTTGCTCAGTGATCGTCCCAAGAGCTACAGTGAGTGCCCACATGGGGCAGCTGGCCAGGAAAGGAGTGGCAGGAAGCCCTGAAGAGTACCATGTGAAAAGTTTCTGGGGGCTCCCCACCAACTAAATTCCCTGCCCAAGCCCAGCCCGCCGGAGCTGCCGGGAAGAGGAGCCCCTCCTCCCAGGCCGGTCCAGCCCAGGTAAGTTTACCAGGTGTCTGGTTTTCTACCAGAATACCTGGTCAAAAAGGGATCCTGGCAGCTCCGGTCAGCACCACTGACTGGTCCATTGACTGTCTGGTTGGCGGCAGCGCCGCACAGCTGGGATGGTAAGCTCCCTGCTAGCCTCCGCACGGCATGGCTCCTGGGAAGCAGCCAGCATGTCCCCCCTCCGGGTCCTATGCGTAGGAGCAACCTGGGGGCTCCGCATGTTGCCCCCACCCCAAGCTCCATCCGTGCAGCTCCCATTGGCTGGGAGCCGCGGTCAATGGGAACTGCGGGGGCCGCGCCTGCAGATGGGGCAGTGCGCAGAGCCCTCTGGCTGCGCCTCCATGTAGGCGCCAGAGGGGGAACATGTTGCTGCTTCCGGGAGCTGCTTGAGGTAAGCACCAGCTGGAACCTGCACCCCTGACCCCCTCCTGCCCTCTGAGCCCCTCAGTCCCAGCCCAGAGCACCCTCCTGCACCCCAAATCCCTCATTCCCAGCCCCACCCCAGAGTCTGCACCCCCAGCCCTCACCCCCTCCCACACCTCAGCCCCCTGAGCCAGCCCAGTGAAAATGTGGGGAAAGCAAGTGACAGAGGGATGGAATGAACAGGGGTGGGGCCTCAGAGAAGGGGCGGGGCAAGGATGTTCAGTTTTATGTGAGTAGAAAGCTGGCAACCCTAAGGCCAGGACTGGCCCACCAGAGCTGCGGGGGAGAGGAGCCTCCCTCAGTCCAGCAGAACTGCCGCGGCCCAAGAGAGGCCGTGGGGTGGGGGAGGGAGCCCATCTCTCCCTGCCACAGCCCCAGGGCAGCCTGCACTCCAAACCCCTCATCCCCAGCCCCACCCCAGAGCCCTCAGCTCCCCCACCACACATCACCTCCATATTGGTGCACATAAAATTCATTCTGCATATGGATGTAAAAAATTAGAAGGAACACTGCCCACCAACCCTGCTTGTCTTTGCTGACAGCAGAACAACATACACGGATAGGGGTGTAGTCATCCATGGAAACAGCTTTGCATCACCAGTGTTTCCAATCCATGAAATTCAACAAAAATTAACAATTTTGCAAGATGAATTCTGACTGATAAAGTAGAAAAATATTTTCATTTAAAAACCATCAAATCCCATTGGTCAACAAGGCACATGTCTTGCCGGCATCCATTTTCAGAACACACAGACAAGAGCTTAGCCAACCTCAGAAGTAATAACAGGAGGTATCAAATAAAATTAGGACATTTTTACCCAAAGAAAATGGCACTCACTTACGCTACAGTCAAGTGTCCCTGTTATGTTATATAGCCATCACATCTGGCTTAAATATGCACACCAACTTGTCACCACTCCATAATAAACCACGTTCATACTTAGAGCAGTGTTTCTGAAACTGGGGTCGCCACTTGTGTAGGGAAAGCCCTTGGTGGGCCAGGCCAGTTTGTTTACCTGCCCCGTCCGCAGGTCTGGCTGATCGCAGCTCCCACTGGCCATGGTTCACCGTTGCAGGCCAATGGGGGCTGCTGGAAGCGGTGGCTAGTAAGTCCCTCGGCCCGTGCTGCTTCCAGCAGCTCCCGTTGGCCTGGAGCAGCGAACCGTGGCCAGTGGGAGCCGCGATCAGCCAGATCTGTGGACAGGGCAGGTAAACAAACCAGCCTGGCCCGTTAGGGGCTTTCCCTACACAAGCGGCGACCCCAGTTTCAGAAACACTGACTTAGAGCAAACAGTGCTATGTTGCACTGCAGCCAGACTGTTCACACATGGCTACTGGTGCCAGGAAGAAAGGGGAGACCAGCAGGGATTCTTGGACATTCAACAGGGAAGAAGGCCTCATGATAGTAGAGATGTTGGGATTGTTTCTGCTTCAGTAGAGGAGACAAAAAATCACTTCTAGAGAAGAGTAGGGCAACCTCCAGGAGAACTGAGGAAAGGGATGATAACACTGACACTCACATACTACTACACAGCTGCCATGAGTGCCAGGTAAGGGTGAAACTCTTACACACTCAAGTCATCTTTACTCCTGCCATTGTTTTAGGATCAGGCCCAAACACACCTAGGGTGGGGGACTCAAAGATACTTCGGTCCTAACTCCCATTAAAGTCAATGGGAGTTCGGGGGCTAATTACTTTTATGAATCTGACTCTTCACAGGCTACTGAAATTACTGGAAAGAGTCCCATTGATTTCCATGAACATAGAATCAGGCCCATAAAACCAAATCTGTCTCCCTTTGTTCACACAAGTGGCCCCAGTAAGGATGTAATGGTATTTTGTTCTTATTTTCAGGTATAGTTTTTACTGAAAGTCTTGCAAAGGCAAAGACAAAATAAAAAGAATAAATATGGTGCAAGACAAATATAAGAGCAGGCTAGCAGTGGGAGGGAGGTTGTCTCTAAGGTTTAAGAGACAGGATGGTGAAGCAGGAATTGTGAATTTTATTTATTCTCAGCCTGGTCACAGATTTCCCATGTGAGACTGTGGGCAAATCAAAATCTCAGACTCCCATGGATTTCAGTGGGTATTTAATCAGGCCCTGAGTGATCAATGCGAGCAGTCTGGCTCTCTGCTCGGTCTTCCAGCAGTGCAGGATGGAGTTCCTCATATTGGCCTCTGTGAAGGTTTTATTGCATTAAAGAGCTGTGATCTGTTCCCTCTTTTATAAAGTGGCTGCTTCACTAACAGAAGAGATGGGTTGTAATGCATACAGTTAAAGCACTCAAACCAAATTATTTTCCCCTCTCCCTGCTTTGCTTCGCACACCGAGTAAATCCACCCGACTAGAAACAAAAGTAGATTTTTGTGGGAAAGTTCATTAGAAAAATGCTGTAGTCTTTAAAAAAGAATAAAAAAGAAATGTCAATGAACAGCTGTAAACTGAAATCTGTCATCCTTACTCTTCCAACCAAATCAAACTTAGATACTTACTGGTTAATTCTCATGTTTGCATAGGTCAAATTAATAAATGGTGTGACTTTTCCCCAGAAATGCTCTAAAGCCAAGACTAAGTCAGGATGAGCAATAATTTACTAACTACAGTGAAGTGAGGGTATCCAGATTATAGATGATGTGCCAAAGGACTGTAAAATGATTCTCAGAACTGGGAATAAAGTTTATTTGCAGGCCTATGAAAAATATGGCCAGTGCCCATTCTTGTGTCTGACTTATGCCAGTAGCTTCAAAGCAACAAGTTAGTATCCTGAGCAACTCTTGAAAATTAGAACAAAACTAGGGAGTATTCCCCAGCCAATATTTGTATTTTTAAACAGTTTAAAATTCAGAAGAAATCGTAGCAGGCCCCATTTCTCTGAGTTTACAGCATTCTTAAGAATGCTGTGACTGCTTGAAAGTTTAAAGCGCCCCTTAGAAACAAATGTTTCTCTTGGATTTTTTTCCCCCAAACACAGAGTTTAGCAGTAGTGAATACTAAGATGGCACTTCCATTCTTTACCCCATTCACTTGCTATAATTCTCACCTTTCTCAGAACATTCTACTTTGGGGCTGAGACATCTTATGCTGTTGTAGCCCAAATGTGTGGGTGTTGCTTTTTTTTGGTCAACCATTTAAAGGGAATATATGTAGGCATCTTTGGATATATGTGTGTGAATACACTGTGTTCCAGTCATTGAATAACTTGTTCCTGAGCATCCCCAGGGTGAGGTAACATGGAGAAAGATTCCATTCAACCCCAAATGCTCTAGTATTTTATAAACATTTCAGAGTTTGAACTCTGGGTCCTAAAGTAACTGTTTACAACTGTTTTTTCTGTTATGTTAAAATCAGGGCCAGTGCAAGGATGTTTTGCGCCCTAGGCGAAACTTCCAACTTGCGCCCTCCCCCATCCCCGAGCCCTGAGGCAGCTCCCTGCCCCCTTGCCCTGAGCCACCCCCCCCCCCGAGGTAGCTCCCCCCCCCACCCTGCGGCGCCCCCCCCCCCAAGAGCAGTATGGCAGTTCCCCACCCCAGCTCACCTCTGCTCCACCCCCTCCCCAAGCCCTGCAGCAACTCCCCACCCCCTACCCCCGCCCTGCGGCACCTCCCCACGGCAGCTCCACACCCCCTCCACCCTGAGGTGCCCCCCCCGTGGCAGGTCCCCGCCCCAGCTCCCCCCTGCTCCGTCTTCTCCCCGAGCACGCCGTCGCTGCTTCACTTCTTCACTTGATTGGCGCCGCAAGCCTGGGAGGCGGGAGAAGTGAAGCAGTCACGGTGTGCTCAGGGAGGAGGCGGAGCAGGGGTGAGCTGGGGCAGGGAGTTCCCCTGCGTGCCGCCCCACCCCCTTACTTGCTGCAGACAGCCCTCCCCGTGCCCCCCTGCCCCAGCTCCCTCCGCCTAAATGCCGGCAGCGACCAGGGCAGCCAAAGATCCAGCCACCATGGTCGCCGCTGAAGAAAATGCCATACCCCAAATCCTAGCGCCCTAGGCAACCACCTAGGTCACCCAATAGGTTGCAACGGCCCTGGTTAAAATGAAAAAATACCTCTTCGAAATATATCACTCTGGCTGCTCTGTCAGCTCCCAGAACAGCAGCAATGTCATTGTAGTGTTTTAGACCTCTCCTCCACTCCCCTCATTATTTGAAGGACTTGATTACAGCTCAAGGAATATTCTGTAAACATGTTGGTCTACAAGATGCAGTATCTGTCATAAGGTAAACATTTAAGGGTCTGGGCTGCTGTATTACTGCTTTTGGAGATGACACCAGAAGTGCCGAGAAGAATGGGATAGCGTTTAGACATTGATTTTTGAGGGTACGTCTACATTACGGGATTATTCCGAATTATTCGGTTTTGTAAAACAGAATTTATAAAATCGGGTGGAGCGCAGCCATACTAAGCACATTAAATCGGTGGTGTGCGTCCATGGTCCGTGGCTAGCGTCGATTTCTGGAGCATTGCACTGTGGGTAGCTATTCCCTAGCTATCCCATAGTTCTTGAGATCCCAGTGCCTGATGGGGCAAAAATCATTGTCGCGGGTGGTTCTGGGTAAATGTCAGTCACTCCTTCCTCTGGGAAAGCAACGGCAGACAAGCATTTTTTTCCCTGGATTGCCCTGGCAGATGCCATAGCATGGCAATCATGGAGCTTGTTTTGCCATTTGTGACTCTCACCGTATGTGTACTAGATGCCGCTCACAGAGGCGATTCAGCAGCGCTACACAGAAGCATGCTTTTGCTTTTGCATGACAGCAGAGATGGTTACTAGCCATATTGCACCATCCAAACCCTTCCATAAATTGGAACTGAGGATGATCATGGCTACCAGTCCTTTTGTACCATTTGCTGCTAGTGCCCCTGGCCAATCAGCCAGGGGTGCAAAAGCCAAGATTGTTACTAGCCATATTGCACCTTCCATCGTTTTGTACCATTTGCTGCTGTCATAAGTGCCCTGGCCGATCAGCCAGTTGGGAATGACTCCCTGAGTCAATCCCTCCTTTTTGGTATCTAAAAATAGAATCAGTGCTGCCTAATATAGGCAAGTGTACTAGAGAACCACCGTATCATAGAACCAGAGAGCACAGCTGCTCTGTGTGTCAGAGCCTGCAGAAATTATGATCTGTATGCTATTCACAGGGGGTGCTCCTGTAACAACCCCACCTGTTGATTCCGTTCTTCCCCCAGCCTTTCTTGGCTACCGTAGCATTGTCCCCCCACTTGTGTGATGAATTAATAAAGAATGCAGGAATAAGACACACTGACTTGTTAGTGAGAAATGAGTGGAAGGCAGCCTCCAGCTGCTATGATAGTTCAGACAGGACATTAAGCAGTGTGTAGGAGAAAAGCCCAGCATCCACTGCTAGTCCAGGGCAACTGAATCTTTTCTTTACACATGAAGGGTGGGGCTGATGGAGCTCAGCCCCTGTTGCTATGATGAGGATGGTTACCAGCCATATTGCACCATCCATCCACCAGAAATAATTAGGGCCAATAGGCTGATGCCGAGGACGGTTACCAGTCCTTTTGTACCATCAGCTGAGGCTGATGATGAGGATGGATTTCCATCTTTTTGTACCATCAGCCACCCATGGCGGGAGCAAGGATGTTGGTGTTGAGTGCTGCACTATCGCGTCTATCTGCAGCATTCAGTAAAGATAGGGTGACATGTAAAAGAGTCAGAGGATTGTTTTACCTTTCGCTTCTGGGGTGGGGGTGGGTGAGTAGATTGCCAAGCTATGCCCTGACCCGGACACTGTGTTTGACCCTAGAAGCATTTGGAGCTCAGCCAAGAATGCAAATACTTTTCGGAGGCTGCAGGAACTGTGGGATAGCTTCAGTCCTCCAGTCCATGAGCATCCATTTGATTCTTTGGCTTTCCGTTACGCTTGTCACGCTGCAGTGCGCTGAGTCCCTGTTATGGCGTCTGTCTGGAGATTTTTAAAAAGGATTCTGAATTTCATCTGCGCTGATAGAACGGATTTGCCTGCCCTTACAGCGATCACATCCGCATGGTCCATGCAGGAGCTCTTTTTATTTTGATTTGGACTGCATCGCCACCCGTGCTGATCGGAGCTCCACGCTGGGCAAACAGGAAATATTCAAAAGTTCGCGGGCTTTTCCTGTTTACCTGACCACTGCATCCGAGTTCAGATTGCGGTCCAGAGCGGTCACTGGTGCACTGTGGATAGCTCGGAGGCCAATACCCGTCGATCAGCGTCCACACTAACCTAATCCGATATGTTAATACGAGCCATTAAAATCGATATAAGGTGCCTCCTAGTGCGCCTAGTGTAGACCAGGCTTGAGACTCTGATGCACGTAAGATACTACGTGAAAGAACTTGAGAACCCAAAGGATTCCTCAATATACAGATTACCGATTGGGAGGTGAACATTCCTGCAGGCTGTCTGGCAGCTGCAGTTGTCAATACCAGTGCCTGGCTTTGTTGTATGCCCACATCTCTCATGTGTTTGTTGCTAGTCAGAGCACAAAGGAATAGGCCTTGTGACTATAACATTTCCCACTCAAAAAGATTAATATAAATTCTTAAATGCAGCAAGAACAGCTGTTCAGATTGTATTGGGGGTCACTTACCCTCTTCTGTCCATAGCAATATTAGAGTGAATATGCATTAATTATACCCTGCTAGCTTTCAAGCATGTTTTTGGTACTTTCAGATATATTTTTACTGTCCCCACATTGGCAGCAGCAAAGGAGGAGTAACTTAGAGCCATTTGTTCATCCACATTATTTGCCAGTTTCAATATCATTCTCCTTGTACTACTAATAGGCGGGGCGGCGGGGGGGGGGTTGTTTGTGTTTTTGTGGGGGAAAGAATAATATGTAATTAAAGATATTATCATACACACATGCACAAGGGGACTCAATTAAAGTTACAAAGGCAACCATACCTATGATATTTCCTTACCTTTGAGGGCTTTACAGTAGAACCTCAGAGCTATGAACACCAGAGTTACAAACTGACCAGCCAATCACACACCTCATTTGGAACCGGAAGTACCCAATCAGGCAGCAGCAGAGACAAGCACATGGACTGAAGATATAAAATAGGCAAAAGCATGATGCCACTATCCCCTTTCTCCTCCCTCACCTATGCTGGAAGCAACAAGAACACGGGGAAGACAAAGACTTGAACTGATGAGACTGGTCCCAGGCTTAAAGGAGAAGCCTGTGTGTTAAGAACTATAACTTATCTGCAACATCGAGTGTGATGGGAAAAACTGCTTGATCTAAATACTGCCTAGTCTAATAAGGTTTACTGCGTGATTACCTTTTTATTTTTAAGTGGTAGTTACCAAATAAATCTATCTTTCTATAGTTAATAAATTTGTTCTATATTTTACCTAAAACAACGTGTTTTGCTTAAAGTACTTGGGAAATCTCAGCTCAGTTTACAAAGACTAGCATGTGTCCTCTCCACATCGAGGGAAGGGTGAACTGGGTAATAAATGTATACTGGCTTCTGACCAGACCAAGAAGGTACAGTTCTGGGGTGCAAAGCTGGAGGCTTGGGAGATTTTCTGATGCTTTTTCCTGTGTGATTCATGAGTGGCTCAGGGAGCATTCATGCAATCTAGCTGAGTGTGGGACTCTACATGCTGTTGTGCTGAGTGATAATGGCTCCTGGAAGGGTTTGCTGCTTGTCACTAGCAAAGCATTGTGAGAGACAGCCCAGGATGGAGAGTTAAGGGGCACAGCAGTACCCCAGTCCCAGGTTGTACCCTGTGGATCCCATCACAACACTTTATACACTGTACTTTTCAGGAAAGAAAAGACAATTCAGTTCAAACGTTCCTTGTGAGAAGAGTCTCACATGACATTTATGTGCCCCATAAAAACTTTAACTTTATCATACATGGTGAATGTCATTTGGCAACATTTTCCTGCAACAATGTCTTTCTACCTAGCAGATGACAAATGGAAAAGTTAAGGAATGACATTTAACAAAGTAGCTTGACAAATTTATATACTGGAGAAGCAGATGTGTAAGTACATTCTAGGATGAATAAATTAAGATCCAGGGAAAGCTGCAAATTAAAAGGAAATTGTAGAACTTGTCTCTTTTGAGGTCAATTTAACTAGTAAGTGAAGAAAATAGAAAGGAGCATAAACTCTGGCAAATGAAGTGTAAAAATATACTTAGGAAGGCCAAAAGAGAATTTGAAGAACAGCTAGCTGAAGACTCAAAAAGTAATAGCAAAAAAAATTTAAGTACATCAGAAGCAGGAAGCCTGATAAAACAACCAGTGAGGCCACTGAACAATTGAGATGATAAAGGAGCAGTCAAGGATGATAAGGCCATTGCAGAGAAACTAAATGAATTCTTTGCATTGGTCTTCACAGCTGAGGATGCAAGGGAGATTCCCAAACCTGAGCCATTTTTTTTAGGTGACAAATCTGAGGAACTGTCCCAGAATGAGGTGTCATTAGAGGTGGTTTTGGAACAAATTGATAAACTAAACAGTAATAAGTCACCAGGACCAGATGGTATTCACCGAAGAGTTCTGAAGGAATTCAAATCCGAAATTGCAATACTACTAACTGTCATCTGTAACCTATCATTTAAATAAGCTCCTATACCAAATGACTGGAGGATAGCTAATGTGATGCCTCTTTTTAAAAAGGGCTCCGGAGGAGACCGTGGCAATTACAGGCCAGTAAGCCTGACTTCAGTACTGGGCAAACTGGTTGAAACTATAGTGAAGAACAAAATTGTCAGACACATAGTAACATAATTTGTTGGGGAAGAGTCAACATGGTTTTTGTAAAGGCAAATCATGCCTCACCTCTACTCGCCTCTACTAGAATTCTTTGAGGAGGTCAGAAAGCATGTGTACAAAGGGGATCCAGTGGCTATCGTGTATTTAGATTTTCAGAAAGCCTTTGACAAGGTCCCTCATCAACGGCTCTTAAGCAAAGTAAGCAGTCATGAGATAAGAGTGAAGGTCCCCTCATGGATTGGTAATTGGTTAAAAGATAGGAAACAAAGGGTAGGAATAAATGGTCAGTTTTCAGAATGGAGAGAGGTAAATAGTGGTGTCCCCCAGGGGTCTGTACTGGGACCAGTCCTATTCAATATATTCATAAATGATCTAGAAAAAGGGGTAAACAGTGAGGTGGCAAAATTTACAGACGATACGAAACTACTCAAGATATTTAAGTCTCAAGCAGACTGCAAAGAGCTACAAAAGGATCTCTCAAAACTGAGTGACTGGGCAACAAAATGGCAGATGAAATTCAGTGTTGCTAAATGCAAAGTAATGCACATTGGAAAACTTAATCCCAACTATACATATAAAATAATGGGGTCTAAATTACCACTCAAGAAAGATCTTGGAGCCATTGTGGATAGTTTTCTGAAAACATCCACTCAGTGTGCAGCGGCAGTCAAAAAAGTGAACAGAATGCTGGGAATCATTAAGAAAGAGATAGATAACAAGACAGAAAATATCATATTGCCTCTATATAAATCCATGGTACACCCACATCTTGAATAACGCGTGCAGATGTGGTTGCCCCATCTCAAAAAAGATATATTGGACTTGGAAAAGGTTCAGAAAAGGGCAACAAAAATTATTAGAGGTATGGAACGGCTGCCGTATGAGGAGAGATTAATAAACCTGTGATTTTTCAGCTTGGAAAAGAGACAACTAAGGGGGGATAGGATAGAAGTCTATAAAATCATGACTGGTGTGGAGAAAGTAAGGAAGGAAGTGTTATTTATTCCTTCTCATAACACAAGAACTAGGGGCCACCAAATGAAATTAATAGGCAGCAGGTTTAACACACACAAAAGGAAGTATTTTTTCACACAACGCACAGTCAACCTGTGGAACTTCTTGCCAGAGGATGTTGTGAAAGCCAAGACTATAACAGGGTTCAAAAAAGAACTAGATAAATTCATGGAGGATAGGTCCATCAATGACTATTAGCCAGGATGGGCAGGGTTGGTGTCCCTAAACTCTGTTCACCAGAAGCTGGGAATGAGCAACAGGGGATGGATCACTTGATGATTACCTGTTCTGTTCATTCCCTCTGGGAAACCTGGCATTGGCCACTGTTGGAAGACAGGATACTGGGCTGGATGGACTCTTGGTCTGATTCAGTATGGCTGTTTTTAATGTGTTTTCCCCTTTGTCTAAATTTCCTGAAAAAAAGTTTATTTTTGACAAAACTGAGTTTTTGAAGACCACTTTCAATGAGGATTTTTTTTTGAAAATAAGTATTTTTACCAAAAAGAGTTTGAAATGAAATTGAAAGCCCATGGGAAAAGTGTGAAAGTGATTGATTCCCCCCACCCCACCAATGAAAATATTCTTTCAATGAAAACCAGTTTCCCCCTAAAACACTTTGGGGAGGAGGGGAAGTTCACCAGCCCCAGGCAATAGTTTGTATATACTATTTGTTTGAAATATACCTGCTGTCCTCAGATTTGTATAGCTCTAAGCAGATCTGGGCTTGTTGAGTATTTAGATCAGAGACTTCCAACATACAAAAAAGGCTGGAGAACAGGCTTGCTCTTCCTGAAGCAGCCTGCAGTTCAGAGACCACAGACAGGACCATGACTAGATTCTCTTCTAGTTCAGTAGATAACGCTACAGCATGCACCTAGAGACATTTCCAATTCACTTTTTGTTGAAATCCCATCCTCGCAAATAAGGATAATCTTTATTTAGGTCCCAGCTGTGGGAAGTGCTCAGTGGATGGATGTGAGGGTGCTTTGTCCCAGCTCTCAAAGGTGTTTAGGCACCTAACTTCCACTAAATGGCAGTTAGGAGTCTCAATACCTTTGAGGGTCCAGCCTTAGTGCTTTTCAGAAAACCCTTGAATGCCAAACCATGTTGGCAGGGGTGGCTCCAGGCACCAGTGCACCAAGCACGTGCCTGGGGCAGCAAGCCGCAGGGGGCGGCCTGCTGGTCGCCATGAGGGCGGCAGTCAGGCTGCCTTCGGCGGCATGCCTGCGGGAGGTCCACTAGCCCCACGGTTTCGTCGGCAATTCGTCGGCGGTACGCCGAAGGTGTCAGACCAGCAGACCTCCCGCAGGCATACCGCCGAATCCGCATTACCAGCGGACCTCCCACAAGCATGCCACCGAAAGCAGCCTGACTGCTGTGCTTGGGGCGGCAAAATACACAGAGCCACCCATGCAAGTTGGCCACATCAGGCTGTAGAATATTTTATTGCATCCTGGCAGGATGCACTTATGAAATAACTGGTTTGTTCAGTTTATTTATTTAGATGTACGGGGGAGAGGGGGCAGGAGGAGGGAAGGAACCACTAAGTCTTGCTCTAGGCACACCTTGACAATTCTTCAATATGCAACCCTGAGATATACACAACCCTGTAGCAAATCCCCTTCAAACATATCCACAACCATCAATAATAAGCCAGCAGCAAAAAGCAAAGTGTATAGACCTGTAAGAGCCCCATTCTCATTCCATTGCAGCTAGGGAAGACAAATGGGCCTCTTAGCCTGCCCTGAAGGACAATAAAATAGAATAATTGAGGATCAAGGGGGGTGGCATATGGGGAGAAAGTTCCAAAGTGAAGACCTTGCCAGCTGCCTCCCTCTTTTACATGAGTAGGGCTTCAGCACAGCTTCCCTGCTGACCCTAATTGGGGCAGGAAGGCACAAGGGGCGGGGAAACGGTTGGTTGTTACAGTAATGGCTCAGATGGCACTTCTAGGTTAAAGTCCTACAATTGATGCCTTTCCAAAACAAAAACAAGCATTACAATTGTGTTGAAATTTCTCATGCTTGTCCTCAGCCTACGGGGTGGAAAAAATACCCCTTAGAGATTCAGCTAATGATGAACTGGATAGGTTTTTTGGGGGGTGGAGGAGAGGAGAATGTTCAATTTTATGCAAAACTACTTGTCCTAATACAATAGTAAGACTAATATTAATGCCCTGAGAACAATATATTCAGAATGAGGGTTTTCCACAGCAGCTGGGTAACTGGAAATATTATTCTGATAATAAAGCATTAAATATTGTAAATCTGGAATTGTATTATTTGCATTACAGCTCTTCCAACGAGCATATGTAAATACATCAAAGTAGTGGTTTTTGTTTGCATTGCACTTTTTTCTACAGTTATGGACTCACATGTACACCATTTTGTATTACTGTGCAGATGAGAATATATTAGAGTACATTCTCAAGGAGAGTTCAGCACACAGAGGATCAGTAGGATCAAGACTCGTAAAATTATTATAGGCCTGGATTGTGAACCTTTTATTCAGGCAGGTAAGTGGTTACTCACAAGAAGTAGTCCCATTGGCATCAATGGGACTATTTTTGTGAGCAACTGCTCACCAAAGTCAGTAAGGGGTATAGAGTGTAGACACATAAAGGAGCAGAATTAAGACACTGTCAAGACTGACCTTTGTGATTAAAATCTCTTGCATCAACACAAATATATCTGGAGCTATTCAATCACCAGTAACCACAGATCCTGCTCTTAATATAAAATAGGAGGGTTGCTATTGGCTTCATTGGGAGCAGGATTGGACCCTTTATTGTCAGATGTATCCTGTTAGATTGACTGCAAAGAAAAGGCAATGTTTTAATGCTGACAAAGTGCATATATTTTAGTTACAAGTACATCAATGAAAATCATAATGCACTCATTTCCTGTAGTCAGCTTTATTTACTTAAAGTGGTTTGAGCTTGGGAAATATGACACCCCCACATAAAAGCTTAACAAATAGATATTTCTCGGTGGTTTGCTTAGTTTTGTTGTACAGCTGAGATCTAGACAGTGGTCAAATGATTCTTCATGGGTATTGGTCATAGAACTTCCCATCTTATTTTAATTTCCTGTTACATTTTCAAATTCAAACTAAAAATGTGTCTGTCCTGAGAATTTCCTTTGGGCTTGTTGTCCTTTAATCAGAAATTCATGTGGGCATTTTCTGGAGGATAATTACGTGGATTCTGAGGGTTTTTTCCAGTCATTTGGATTTCAGTTTTTCTACCAATCATTCTAGAAAATATCTCGCTTTGGAGAGAAAGCAAGAGCGATTACCTTTCCACTGACCCCAACTCTAGTAGGATCTGCTTGAGATTGCTCTAGGTGGGAAAACATTTAGTAAAGCATATGACTTTGATGAGAAAAAACTAAGAACCTGACTCTCCTCTCACTTGCATTGGTTTTACAATGGTGTAATTCCATTGATTTCATGGAATTACTCCTACTTTACAGCAGTTAAAGTTAGCGGTAAATCTTAGTGGATGGCACCATCTGTTTTTTGTTTGCTTGCATGTATATTACATGTAGACAGCAGCTCTGCAACTAAGTAACAGTTTTTAGTCAGAGAGTCTCACTCTGAGAAAAAATTTTTACTGGGAATACGCAAAAAGACCGCATCACCACTAAAACATTTCTCCGGATCTAAACTACCTACATGTCCAGTTCAACAAAACTTGTACAACTATCTGCAACAGCATCAACTGGTGACTCACGAATCCGATAACGTTACAAAGACGTTTGCTAAAATAATCCTGAGGCATGCAGCAGTGCTGGAAGTTATCAAATGGGGCTAGTGCAAGTGGTCTTGCTAGTTCTGTTTAACTGAATTCTTAAGCAGTTACCTTGAAGAAATGTCTGTGGTCACCTGTGATGCATTTCTACTAGATGCCACATAAATCACCAGTAAAGTCTGCTGAGCCTTAATCCCGCTGACTGATTTGCTTCTTATGTAATATGCCTCGTGATCAAGGCAAGGCAGGACACCAGTGCACTAAGCACTGGAGGAATTCTTTATGGTGGCTGGATGCTGGGGTAGATTCTTCTCTCTCTGGCTTAGAGACTCAGAATGCTGCTTGTTGCATTGTCACCACAAAGAGTCCTTCCAAATCCTAGCCCAAATTATGCAATCAGGGAAAGGATTGTTGGCTACAAATAATCATGCAATGCAAAACAAAACAAAAAAAACGAGTACTTGGTGCCAGAACATTACAAGAAGTTGCAGAAGGGCTGTCTCAGTCGAGCTCATTGCAAGAGCAGGGCCTAAATTACTGTACAATTAAGATAGAGATTTGAATAACCTGGAAAGCAGATTTAAGATCCCCACCCTCTACCCCATTCTGTTGTATACACCACAATAGAATCTCAGCAACCAATCACACAACAGCTATGCAGCCATACAAAAGTATATGTTCATCTATAGTAAAGCACAGTAGTTAATTTGTATGATATGTGCATAGCATTTTGCATATGCAATGATGCAGATTGTCAGCATGTGATATCACTATAATACAGGTGTAAAACGTTCAGGGGCGACTCTAGACATTTCGCTGCCCCAAGCAGGGCGGCGTGCCGCTGGGGGTGCTCTGCCGGTCGCTGGGAGGGCAGCAGGTGGCTCTGGTGCCGCCTGCCACCCTCCCGGCAACCGGCAGAGCGCCCCCCGCAGCATAAATGAAATAATTTAAAATTCTGTCCTGTAATCTGAGTCCAGTAACGGAGCTATGAGTAGTAAACTGGAGGTTTCCAGTGTGCAGCACCTGTCCCTACCCTAATCCTTTCTCTGTTTCAACTAGTTTTGTGCACTTATTTAATACTGACATTTTGTAGAAAACGAAGATTATTTCAATGTTAAAACAAGGTAATTCACTGCACAGAAATATTAGTTAAGATATCCACTGCACTAGTGAATTAGCACCTTTGAAAAATGTAACCTTTCCCCATTAACAAATTGTCTTACAAAGAGATGAGCAGTTAAAGGGAGTTGTTGTGGATGGACAAATGGTTGAGAACTGGACAACAACTCCCTTTAACTGCTCATCTCTTTGTAAGACAATTTGTTAATGGGGAAAGGTTACATTTTTCAAAGGTGCTAATTCATTAGTGCAGTCTGTAAAATGTACAGGAAGGGCCCAAGCCTGTTCCTCTGACCTCAAAGGCAAGTCTGCCATTTACTTCAATCGCAGCAGAACTGGGGCCCCAGAAAACCTGATGCAGACAAGACAAAAAATACCAGAGGGTGTATGTGAAGGGGTCCCACCTTACCACAGGCGTGCCTCCTGGTGGCTGGGTCTAAGAAATAGATCTTATCCCATCTGGCACCCCCTTGTGTCAGTTGCTCAGGCTGAGGCTCCATCTACCCCCTGATGACTCAGGATGCTCCCCCTTAGTGACTTTGCCCTTCAGCCAGGTCACTATATAGTCTTCCCCTTTCAGGGTAACCACAAAAAAATCATCACATGGGACAAGCTGAACATGTACCATCTCAGGTAGTCTTTTGTTCCAAATCTAGGTCCAGCACCACTTTCCCTGTGGCTGGTAAGGGAATCTGAGTTGGCCACTCCAGGTTCCAGCCCAGGGACCCTAGAACTAGCAATGTAGGTCTACTCAGTCTCAGACCCTGGTGCTGTTACCCTGGGCTCTTTCCTACCCCACCTCTCTATTTGCCTGCCTACGTCTGGGCTTGCCCACAGAGCTTCCTCCACTCTCCATGGGTACTTCACCCCACTTATCAAATTCCCTCCTCTTCCTCTAGGCTTCCTTCTTGTCCCTAGCCAACTCCCTTTCCCTCTGTGGCAGGGGTGGGCAAACATTTTGGCCTGAGGTCCAAATAGAAATTGTATGGCGGGCCATGAACACTCACAAAATTGGGGGTTGAGGTGCAGGTGGGGGTAAAAGCTTCAGCTGGGGGTGCAGATTCTGGGTTGGGGCTAGGGATGAGGGGCTGGGGGTGCAAGAAGGTGCCCCAGGCTGGGACCAAGGGTGGGAGAGGGATCAGGGCTATGGCAGGAGCATAGGAAGGGGTCAGGGGTGTAGGCTCCAGGCAGTACTTACCTCAAGCAGCTCCCAGAATCAGTGGCATGTCCTCTTTCTGGCTCCTATGCGGAGGCGTGGCCAGGTGACTCTGCACGCTGCCCCGTCCACAGGCACTGCCCGTGCAGCTCCCATTGGCCATGATTGCTGGCCAATGGGAACTGCAGGGGCAATGTGTGGCACCCCCTGGCTGTCCCTATGCATAGGAGGCAAAAGGGGCACATGCTGCTGCTTCTGGGAGCCCCGGCATGCACAGAGCAGGGCAAGCCCCAGACCCTGCTCCCTGGCTGGAGCTTCAGGGCCGGATTAAAACGTCTAAAGGGTTGGATGCGGCCCCTGGGCCACAGTTTGCCCACCCCTGCACTAGGGAGTGACTGCAGACCTCCTCCCTAAAGCCCCCTACTACTCTTACTTCCTAGCTCTGTAGTCCTATCCCAGCTTCTTCCCTCCATCGCTCTTGGGGTTTTTATCTGCCATTAGACCCTATCAATCCCTGGTTCTCTCCAATGCAGCATATAAGGTTAATTGGCATATTAACTCACTCTGGGCTTGTGTGGGATGGGCACCCCATCACAGCATCCAAGTGTTGAATCCTGTATTTCTTACTCATCCAGAACCTATTTGGATGCCAGTGGAAGTGTAATATCCATTAGGATTTGGCTGTTGGCCACAGGAGCTGAATAATGATGGAACCTCTTACCAGCCCCTACTCCTGCCATCTCTGAGTGTCTCTGTGGAGCACAGCATCCACATTGGGATGCCTAATTAAGTGGTCTGAGTTTTATAAGCCATGAGCTTCCAGCAGCTCCTACAGAAGTCAGTGTGCTCAACCCTTGAAAGATCAGGCCATTTGAGCCTAATTTTAGGCACCCATTTTTTTAAAATCTTGGCATTGGGATACCAACATAAAACCCCAATTGCAAAGCTCCATAAAACTGAAGTATAGAACATAAGAACAGCCATACCAGGTCAGATCAAAGGTCCATCTAGCCCAGTATCTGTCTACCGACAGTGGCCAATGTCAGGTGCCCCAGAGGGAGTGAACCTAACAGGTAATGATCAAGTGATCTCTCTCCTGCCATCCATCTCCATCCTCTGACAAAGAGAGGCTAGGGACATCCTTACCCATCCTGGCTAATAGCCATTTATGGACTTAACCTCCATGAATTTATCCAGTTCTCTTTTAAATGCTGTTATAGTCCTAGCCTTCACAACCTCCTCAGGTAAGGAGTTCCACAAGTTGACTGTGCGCTGCGTGAAGAAGAACTTCCTTTTATTTGTTTTAAACCTGCTGCCTATTAATTTCATTTGGTGACCCCTAGTTCTTGTATTATGGAAATAAGTAAATAACTTTTCCTTATCCACTTTCTCCACATCACTCATGATTTTATATACCTCTATCATATCCCCCCTTAGTCTCCTCTTTTCCAAGCTGAAGAGTCCTAGCCTCTTTAATCTTTCCTCATATGGGACCCTCTCCAAACCCCTAATCATTTTAGTTGCCCTTTTCTGAAACTTTTCTAGTGCCAGTATATCTTTTTTGAGGTGAGAAGACCACATCTGTACACAGTATTCGAGATGTGGGCGTACCATGGATTTATATAAGGGCAATAATATATTCTCAGTCTTATTCTCTATCCCCTTTTTAATGATTCCTAACATCCTGTTTGCTTTTTTGATCGCCTCTGCACAGTGCGTGGACATCTTCAGAGAACTGTCCACGATGACTCCAAGATCTTTTTCCTGACTCGTTGTAGCTATATTAGCCCTCATCATATTGTATGTATAGTTGGGGTTATTTTTTCCAATGTGCATTACTTTACATTTATCCACATTAAATTTCATTTGCCATTTTGTTGCCCAATCACTTAGTTTTGTGAGATCTTTTTGAAGTTCTTCACAATCTGCTTGGTCTTAACTATCTTGAGCAGTTTAGTATCGTCTGCAAACTTTGCCACCCCACTGTTTACCCCTTTCTCCAGATCATTTATGAATAAATTGAATAGGATTGGTCCTAGGACTGACCCTTGGGGAATACCACTAGTTACCCCTCTCCATTCTGAGAATTTACCATTAATTCCTACCCTTTGTTCCCTGTCTTTTAACCAGTTCTCAATCCATGAAAGGACCTTCCCTTTTATCCCATGACAGCTTAATTTACGTAAGAGCCTTTGGTGAGGGACCTTGTCAAAGGCTTTCTGGAAATCTAAGTACACTATGTCCACTGGATCCCCCTTGTCCACATGTTTGTTGACACCTTCAAAGAACTCTAATAGATTAGTAAGACACGATTTCCCTTTACAGAAATCATGTTGACTATAACTATTGTTTCGACTAATTTGCCCGGTACTGACGTTAGACTTACCGGTCTGTAATTGCCAGGATCACCTCTAGAGCCCTTTTTAAATATTGGCGTTACATTAGCTATCTTCCAGTCATTGGGTACCGAAGCCGATTTAAAGGACAGGTTACAAACCTTAGTTAATAGTTCTGCAACTTCACATTTGAGTTCTTTCAGAACTCTTGGGTGAATGCCATCTGGTCCCGGTGACTTGTTAATGATGAGTTTATCAATTAATTCCAAAACC
This sequence comes from Mauremys reevesii, assembly GCF_016161935.1. Lineage (NCBI taxonomy): Eukaryota > Metazoa > Chordata > Testudines > Geoemydidae > Mauremys > Mauremys reevesii. The sequence goes on from NC_052623.1 coordinate 248,351,033, forward strand.
TCCTCTAGTGACACTTCAATCTGTGACAGTTCTTCAGATTTGTCACCTACAAAAGCCAGCTCAGGTTTGGGAATCTCCCTAACATCCTCAGCCATGAAGACTGAAGCAAAGAATCCATTTAGTTTCTCCGCAATGACTTTATAGTCTTTAAGCACTCCTTTTGTATCTTGATCATCAAGGGGCCCCACTGGTTGTTTAGCAGGCTTCCTGCTTGTGATGTACTTAAAAAACATTTTGTTATTACCTTTGGAGTTTTTGGCTAGACGTTCTTCAAACTCCTCTTTGGCTTTTCTTATTACACTCTTGCACTTAATTTGGCAGTGTTTATGCTCCTTTCTATTTGCCTCACTAGGATTTGACTTCTGCTTTTTAAAGGAAGTCTTTTTATCTATCTCTGCTTCTTTTACATGGTTGTTAAGCCACAGTGGCTCTTTTTTAGTTCTTTTACTGTGTTTCTTAATTTGGGGTATACATTGAAGTGGGCGTCTATTATGGTGTCTTTAAAAAGGGCCCATGCAGCTTGCAGGGATTTCACTGTAGTCACTGTACCTTTTAATTTCTGTTTAGCTAACCCTCTCATTTTTGCATAGTTCCCCCTTTGGAAATTAAATGCCACAGTGTTGGGCTGCTGAGATGTTCTTCCCACCACAGAGATGTTGAATGCTATTGTATTATAGTCACTATTTCCAAGTGGTCCTGCTATAGTTACCTCTTGGACCAGCTCCTGCGCTCCACTCAGGATTAAATCTAGAGTTGCCTCTCCCCTTGTGGGTTCCCATACCAGCTGCTCCATGAAGCAGTCATTTAAAGTATTGAGAAATTGTATCTCTGCATTTCGTCCTGAAGTGAAATGTTCCCAGTCAATATGGGGATAATTGAAATCCCCCACTATTATTGGGTTCTTAATTTTGATAGCTTCTCTAATTTCCCTTAGCATTTCATCATCACTATTACTGTCCTGGTCAGGTGGTCAATAATAGATCCCTAATGTTTTATTTTTATTAGAGCATGAAATTTCTATCCATAGAGATTCTATGGAACATGTGGATTCGCTTAAGATTTTTACTTCATTTGAATCTACATTTTCTTTCACATATAGTGCCATTCCCGCCCCGCACAACCTGTTCTGTCCTTCCGATATATTTTGTACCCCGGAATGATTGTGTCCTATTGATTGCTCTCAGTCCACCAGGTTTCTGTGATGCATATTATATCAATATCCTCCTTTATCGCAAGGCACTCTAGTTCATCCATCTTATTATTTAGACTTCTAGCATTTGTGTACAAGCATTTTAAAAACTTGTCCCTGTTTATTTGTTTGCCCTTTTCTGATGTGCCAGATTCTTTTTTATGTGACTGTTTATCATCTGACCCGGCCCTTACATTATCCTCTTCCATCCTCTGCTCCTGACTATAACCTGGAGATTCTCTATCATCAGACTCTCCCCTAAGAGAAGTCTGTGTCCGATCCACATGCTCCTCTGCAGCAGTTGGCTTTCCCCCATCTCCTAGTTTAAAAACTGCTCTACAACCTTTTTAATGTTTAGTGCCAGCAGTCTGGTTCCACTTTGGTTTAGGTGGAGCCCATCTCTCCTGTATAGGCTCCCCCCATCCCAAAAGTTTCCCCAGTTCCTAATGAATGTAAACCCCTCCTCTCTACACCATCGTCTCATCCACGCATTGAGACTCTGAAGCTCTGCCTGCCTACCTGGCCCTGCGCGTGGAACTGGGAGCATTTCTGAGAGTGCCACCATAGAGGTCCTGGATTTCAGTCTCTTCCCTAGCAGCCTAAATTTGGCCTCCAGCACATCTCTCCTACCCTTCCCTATGTCACTGGTACCTACATGTACCACGACCACCGGCTCCTCCTCAGCACTACACATAAGTCTGTCTAGATGCCTCGAGAGATCTGCAACCTTCGCACCAGGTAGGCAAGTCACCATACGGTTCTCCTGGTCATCACAAACCCAGCTATCTACATTTCGAATGATCAAATTTCCCATTACTAACACCTGCCTTTTCCTAGCAGCTGGAGTTCCCTCCCCCAGAGAGGTAACCTCAGTGCGAGAGGAAACCCCAGTACCATCTGGAAGGAGGGTCCCAACTATGGGAAGGTTTCCCTCTGCTCCCATTGACTGCTCTGCTTCCCTGGACCTTTCATCCTCCTCAACAGCGCAGGGGCTGTCTGACTGGAGGTGGGACAGTTCTACAGTATCCTGGAAAGCCTCATCAACATACCTCTCTGCCTCTCTTAGCTCCTCCAGTTCCGCCACCCTGGCCTCCAAAGTCCGTATGTGGTCTCTGAGGGCCAGGAGCTCCTTGCACCGACTGCACACATACGCCACCCACCCACAGGGCAGGTGATCATACATGCTACACTCAGTGCAATAAACTGGATAGCCCCCACTCTGCTGCTGGGCTTCTGCCTGCATTGTCTCCTAGTTAATGAAAGGGTTGTTTAAAGCAAGAAGTTTTGAATGTAGTTTGGTTTATAGGTTTTAAGGGGACTAAAGGGGCGCAGATGGAACCGACAAGGGACCCCCGCTCCCTTCCCACTCCCCTTCCAAATTCCCTTGCGAAACTCCCTGTTAGCAGCCCCTGGTCACAAAGCTCCCTGGTCGCTTGTGCGATATGCCCATATAAAGCCCATAGATAGCAGGAATATTTAATACACCTCCACACATATTTCTGTAATTGACTTTCTCTCTGGATTAACTAAAATTGGCTCATCTTTGTCTTGAGACCTTAACCCTGAATCCTGAAAGTATTATCAAATGACATTTACTCAAACTGCCATGCCTTGTGTGATACAATTAACTAAGAGCCTGATCTTCCAAGGTGTTGAGCACCCTCAAGTCTTACCATGATTAGAGACTTGAGCACCTTGGCAGGACAGGGCTACAAAAATAATTCATTACACGGCATGGATCAAATCTATGTGTGACAGTAATGTGTAGCATTTCCCCATTACAATTCAGTTGGTTCTGCTACTAAAGTATTTCTACCCTAAACTATGGGAACTATGCCGTGTGCCAAGTGCCCATGTACTGCTATTTTTGATACATTATTTTACAGGAGTACCAGAAAAACAAAATGAAAACACTAAAATTGAGACGGAAAAGGAGGAGGGGTTACTTGGTATCAAAGTTTTGCCTGATAGGCTTGTTCCAGGAAGTGTCTGTGGAAAGAATAAGCTAAAGTAATAAGGGCTGTAGATGGGACCTAGGCTCTAAAAAACCCCAAGGAATCTGATATTCACACCATAATATACACTAAAGGGGTTACAGATAATACTTCTCTGCTGGAAAACAAACAGGAAGGATCAGGTATGTTTTTAATTTCTTATCTATTCGATTCAGTTTCTGCTCTACTGAATTATTAGCTTTTTAATAGAAATGCTTTGTAAAATCTAGCATATCATGTTCAGACTAAAGTTGTTCCACGTGCATAAAACACTTCAGGATAGACTTGATCTCATTTATGACAAAGCAAGTCCAAGTAACCTCTGACTAAATAAATTTGCAGTAAAGTCAAATCAGGCCTTTGGATTTGAGCTTCATGAGTGCAGACGGGAAGGTAGGAGTAGCTGGAAAAGCAAACAGGAGGATAGAAGATAAAGTGCAGTAAGGGGAGTTTGCTTTATCTGTAAAAGTTTCTGTTAGCTGTTTTTCTGTCTTCAGCTCCCTTAGTGTGCTAACAAGTGTAACTTAGTGTGCACTGTGTATACCAAATTGGTGCAAGTTGCACTACTCTGCCATGTAAACGAGCTCACTGGTCTACTTGTACTTGGTGTGTATTTTACACTGCCACTTATATGGCTGCTGAATTTGGCCTGGAGACTTACATGGAAGGAGCACCTGTTAATATTGTCTCTGAACTTGGCACATACATTTTTAGATTAGAGGTTGGCTATGAATGTTGGACAAAAGCAAGACCATAGTTAAGGATGAGTCAGGGTTTTCAGTTTCACAGAGTAAAAATTATGTTCCAATTCTTTTAAAAACGAGAATCTGAACTATAGATTATAGTTTTGAAGAAGCTCTACATTGTTATACATTTGTTTTATACCATTGACTTCTATTTTTAAGCATAAATATTAGGGCTGTCAAGCGATTAAAAAATTAATCCCTATTAAACAATAGAATACCATTTATTTAAATATTTTTGCATATTGTCCTGTAGTGCAATCTCTTTATCATGAAAGTTGAACTTACAAATGTAGAATTATGTACAAAAAAACCCTGCATTCAAAAACAAAACAGTGTAAAACTTTAGAGCCTACAAGTCCACTCAGTCCTACTTCTTGGTCAGCCAATCACTCAAACAAACAAGGCTGGTTACAATTTGCAGGAGATAATGCTGCCTGCCTCTTGTTTACAACATCACCTGAAAGTGAGAACAGGTATTTGCATGGCACTGTTGTAGCTGGCATTGCAAGATATTTACATGCCAGAGGCACTAAAGATTCATATGTCCCTTCATGCTTCAACCACCATTCCAGAGGACATGCTTCCATGCTGATCATGGTTCTGCTTGATAACAATCCAAAGCAGTGCAGACTGACACATTCATTTTCATCATCTGAGTCAGATGCCACCAGCAGACCATTGATTGTCTTTTTTGATGGTTTGGGTGCTGTAGTTTCCGCATCAGAGTGTTGCTCTCTTAAGACTTCTAAAGCATGCTCCACACCTCATGCCTCTTAGATTTTGGAAGGCACTGCACATTCTTAAACCTTGGGTCGAATGCTGTAGCTATTTTTAGAAATCTCACATCAGTACCGTCTTTGCATTTTGTCAAATCTGCTGTGAAAATGTTCTTAAAATGAACATGTGATGTGTCATTATCTGAAACTGCTATAACATTAAATGTGTGGCAGAATGCCGGTAAAACAGAGCAAGAGACATACAATTTCCCCCCGCCCCCCAAGGAGTACAATCAAATTTAATTGACACATTATTTTTTTAATAAGTATCATCAGCATGGAAGCATGTCCTCTGGAATGGTGACCAAAGCATGAAGGGGCATACGAATATTTAGCAAACCAGGCACGTAAATACCTTGCAATGCTGGCTACAAAAGTGACATGCAAATGCCTGTTCTCACTTTCAGGTGACGTTGTAAAGAAGAAGCAGGCAGCAGTATCTCCTGTCAATGTAAACAATCTTGTAAGTAGGACTGAGTGGACTTGTAGGCGCTAAAGTTTTACACAGTTTTGTTTTTGAGTGCAGTTATGTAACCAAAAAAAATCGGCATTTTTAAGTTACTTTCACGATAAAGAGACTGTACTTCAGTACTTGTATGAGGAATTGAAAAATATTAATTCTTTTGTTTATTTTTACAGTGCACATATTTGTAATAAAAAAATATAAAGTGAGCACTGTGCACTTTGTATTCTGTGTTGTAACTGAACTCAATATTGAAAATGTAGAAAAACATCCAAAAATATTTAATGAGTTTCAATTGGTATTCTATTGTAATAAGTGCGATTAATGTTTTTGAGTTAATGGTGTGAGTTAACTGCGATTAATTGACAGCCCTAATAAATACGTCACAAAACTGGTCAGAATATAGATTTGGCTCCATGGTATCCCTTTTTGGGAATCTGTGACAATTTGGGGAATTTATGTACAACTTATGAACTCTGGTTGATCTTAGGAAATTGTTCATCACTGTATGTGAAATTTGCTATCACGGCAAACTCTTCCAGACTTGGTGCAAGGGTGGGTCATTAGACCTTTAAGGGTCACCTATTCAAATAGAAGCACCTTGGAATAATAGGACTGTTAAGCTTAGGAAAACCAGTTCAACCAAGTTTGTCTGAAGAGGCTGGAGTTTAGAGAGTGAAAAATCCCAATACAGTAGAATGAAAACATCACATGTTAAGCCTGGGTCTTAGAGCCTGAGAGGAGGGTAGAACTCAGAGCAGACTCACAGAAAACTTGGGCAGGAGAGTGCAACTTGTTTTCATCATGCAGGAGACCAGTTTAACTGTGGGACCAGGCAAGGAAGAAGGAAACTGGCTGCCTAGGGAAGAAAAAGACTAGACAATTCAGAGTGGAAGCTATGTGTGGTGGGGAAAATCATGGATTCATACCTATACTGATGAGTGCTCAGGAGTGTGAGGAAACCGAGGCAGGGAAATATGTACAGTTATGCTTATTGTCTAGATCAGTATATTTCTTGTGCTAGCTAAAGTAAAGAGATTGTTTTCTGAGAACCCTTACAAAGCCTGCAAGTCTATTTGCTTTTCAACTCTCATGTCCATGAAGAGGTAACAGTAAACCCAGAGTGTCAATGAGGTTGCAGCACTGGAAAAGGGTGTGGTTAAGCTACTGGGAAATCTGGCAGGTCAGCATTGGTCCTGGGGGCCCAGGGCTGCTGAGCCATATGGTCCCATTTCCAGGAAGGGGTAACACACAGAGCCCACCTCTAGGTCAAGGAAGTGAGCCAGAGAATCCCCACAAAGAGTCAGGGCTGCACCCTACAAGTTCAAGAAGCATCAGCTTGGAACGCAAAGAGAGCAGCCTGGTGAGCAGCCAGCAGAGGAAGCCTCACGAGGGCTGTGACACAATTTATTTGTAAACATGCAATAGGGAGTTGGGCCTACCCTTAGGTACCTAATTCTCATTGAAATCAATGGCAGTTATTAGGTACCCCCAGGGCCACCCAGAGGATTCCGGGGGCCCCGGGTTTTCGGCGGCGGGGGGCCCTTCCGTTCCGGGACCTGCTGCCAAAGTGCCCTGAAGACCCGTGGCGGGGGTCCCCCCAACGCCGAATTACCGCCGAAGTGCAGCCCGGTCTTCGGCGGTAAATCAGCGGCGGGGGTCCCCGCCGCGGGTCTTCGGGGCACTTCGGTGGCGGGTCCCGGAACGGAAGGGCCCCCCACCGCCGAATTACCGCCGAAGACCGAGCTGAACTTCGGCGGCGGGTCCCACTCCGTCTTCGGCGGTAATTCACCAGCGGGGGGTCCTTCCGCCCCGGAGCGGAAGGACCCCCCGCCGGCGAAGACCGGGAGCGAAGAAGCTCCTGCGCCCGGCCCCGCAAGAGTTTTCCGGGCCCCCCGGAGCGAGTGAGGGACCCCGCTCCAGGGGCCCCGAAAAACTCTCGTGGGGGCCCCTGTGGGGCTCGGGGCCTGGGGCAAATTGCCCCTCTTGCCCCCCCCCGGGCTGCCCTGGGTACCCCCACTAGGGCTGCCAAAATTGCATTTCAAAAATATGGGAGAGAGCTCACATACTGCCAGCGACAGGGGAGTGTCTCTCAGTGGGGGGAAAGGACAGAGGGGGGGAATGGTTTGGGGTGGGGGTGCTCTTAGCCCATCTGACACCAGGACCCAGAAACCCGCCCAGCTGGCCTTTGCTCCTTCCCACTGGACAGCAGCTCCAGCACTTTGCAGCCTGATCCCATGGCTGACTCAGCCCAGGCACCATCAGCTATAGAAAGGGCGCTCCCGATTGGTTGCATCCCCTATAGCCCTGCCTCCTATGAGGACAGGGTGACCACTAAGAACTTCAAGGAATGAAGCAGCAAATGAACTCCAGCTGCTTCATCCTTCAAGATGTGTAGAGCTACCTGCAAAAGGGGAAGGAGGAGGTAGAAGAGGGGATACCAGATAAAATACAGCCATATGGATTTATAGTAATAAGGGACAGGCATTTTTTTTTATTTAAATAAGGGACATCTTATAGTACAGAACTGGTGCCTAAATACCTTTGAGGAGCTGAGCCCTGTAGCCAAATTTCATCCCCTAATGAGTATGTGTAAAGAATTAGTTCCAGTGTGTATTTGGTGATTGTATGCTTTTATGCTTGGGGGGGGGGTGTGAACAACAGAGAGATCTAAAAGATGCCTGACATGTTTTGTAACTGTGATGCCATGAAATCGTAAGGGAGAAAAATAGATGCCCTTTGAATAGATGGTGATCTAATGATTTCTAAACCATGAAGAATTTAACAGGAGAGAGAGATCAAAAACTATAATCTGTTTGGGGATTTAAGGGAGATGTCCTTTTTATTATGAAATTTAACAGATAGATGTCAGTTTCACACTGTCGCTCTACCAATGTTGGTTACAAGTGCATTTTAAGAGAGGCTGCTGTTAGAATTTAAATAACTTGTAAAACAACAAGACCACTGATTTTATTCAGAAAATATTTTGTTTCTGAATAAATTCCATTATTGGAGGTTGTGTGTTTCCCTTTTAATAACATACTAAAAAAGGGATTTGTAACACCATGTTTTTCCTGTGCACACCATAATTTCTTATGTACATTTTTATAATAATCCAGTCATGTTTTAAGAGGTGAGACACCTGTACATGCAATATCTTTAATTGGACCAACTTCTTTTAGTGAGAGAGAAGTTTTCAAGCTATACAGAGACCTGAAGAAAAACCTCTCTGTAGCTTGAAAGCTTGTCTCCCAAAGATATTACTGTGACTGTGTACCCCATAAGGCTTCATGGGAATATGCTTATGAATGTATATGATTAACTGGAATATGTTTTATGCTACATATGCTATGTAACATATCTATCTAATATCTTTTTCTTTGTATGCATGTATCATTTTTGTACTTGAAATTTGGAATATTGGCTATAAACTTGCTTGATTTCTAATTAGCCTTAGGTCAGCTTCTCGAGAAAGGAATGTGCAAATCAAGTGTCCCCAACAAGAATCACTTAAGCCAATGAACTCCAAGATGCCAATCCACATCAGAGCTTTCCCAGAAATGTTGCTTGGCTGGTAAGAAACTCAGTCATGCATGGACATGTGACTTGCCCATGTGACTCCAAAACTCCATCTTGGAGCTGGACTTTGCATAGGAGAGAGGAGGGGGTCGCCCCCCACAAGAGAAAGTCTACTTAAACCGCTGGGAGACCCCTGAATTTGGGCTTCAGCTGGCTAAAAAGATAGCCTCTCCACCCTCAAGGATACCTAAAAGAAACTGGAACAAAGGACAGTAACTACAGGGGGTGAGAGTGATTACTGGACCCAGACTAGGAGTCATCTAGTCTGTAAAAGGAAGCTTACTGGGTGAGGTTTTTATCTGTATTCAGTTTTCTTAGGGCTTGGTTACACTTACAAATTTGCAGTTGCAGCAGCAGCACACAACACAACCTCTCCAGCACTGCAGCGCAAAAGCGCGCCAAAAAGCGTGCAGTGCAAAGCCCCAGCCGGGCAGGGCCCCCCAGCTTCCCCCATCAGAGGTGGAGAGGAGGTGGAGGGAGAGGAGCTGGGAGAGTTGCTGGCGCTTTGACTACACTTAGCGCTTCGCAGCGCTGCCGCGGCAGCGCTTTAAAGTGCAAGTGTAGCCAAAGCCTTAGACAAACTTGTGTGTTCTATTTTATTTTGCTTGGTAATTTGCTTTGTTCTGTCTGTCACTACTTGGAACCACTTAAATCCTAAATTCTGTATTTAATGTCACTTTTTACTTATTAAAAAATCCAAAGTATGTATTAATAACTTGTGGGGGGGTAAACAGCTGTGCATCTCTCTATCAGTGTTAGAGAGAGTGAACAGTTTATGAGTTTACCCTGTATAAGCTTTATACAGGGTAAAATGGATTTGGGGTTTACACCCCATTGGGAGTTGGGCATCTGAGTGTTAAAGACAGGAACACTTCTGAAAGTTGCTTTCAGTTAAGTCTGCAGCTTTGGGGCACATGGTTCAGAGCATGGGTCTATGTTGGAGCAGACTGGCCTGTCTGGCTCAACAAGACAGGGTGCTGAACTCCCAAGCTGGCAGGGAAAGCAGGGGCAGAAATAGTCTTGGCACAGCAGTTCGCAGTTCCCAAGGGGGGTTCTGTGAGCCAACCCATCACAATCAACTAATAGTATAAATAGTGAGTGAGGTAATTCATTAAATTTAAATAAAACCTTTTGTCTTACTGATACCATTTTGAACCTCTTTAGTGTTACATCCTTATAAGAGGTGGATCATTTATTTATCCCTAAAGATAGGTTCCAGGTTGTCCTATATATTATGTAATTAAGGGTTTTAAGAGGTTAATGATGAAATTACTACTTTTCCTGTGTCATGCTTTGTTGTCAGTAATTATCTTCTTTACTGAATCAGCTTATTAAATTATTATTTGTAGCTTCTTTTTCCATGTCTCTCACCTCTTAAAACTTCAAAGCTGCCATGATCTCTTAGAATATTTCAAAGCCATGGATAAGGACTATTGTCTTATTGACCAAAATTTGCCTTCATTTCCTGCTGAAATGTGAACATTTCACAGAGGAAAAAAAATTGCATTTATAATGGACCCTATGATTTACACTTATATTTTCTCTCTCTGAGAACTCTGTTCCTCACCAAAACCTTGTTAACCTGTACTGTATTCTGCAGCTTCTATATCTTTTTCTGTACACATGCTGTACTGTTCTGTTTTCACTGCATGTGAAGAGTTTCTACAGCTGCTTTATGTTCCTCCTTTTGGGTCTGTGATATCGTTATATTGAGCTTTTCTTACCCTGCAAGTGAATTTTCTCCAAAAAAAAGTGTTTAAGTAAATTTGTACATAAATGCCAAGATCTCATTGTTTATTTTTAGAAGTTATAAATTCATGTTTATCCCTTATTATAAACAGTTATTGATTTAAAAATAATTGAAGCTGAACATTATTTGACAAATGAGCACATTGTTTAATGGGGATTAGCAAACAACTTGTTTCTGCTGTAGTCCAGAAGAGTTATCATCTTTTAGACCCTTACATGGTGCAGTTTCTGCCCTCTTAATCTAACCCAGAGTTGAAGATGATTAGAAAGCTTCTTTTCACTGCACACAAGAAAATGGTTTTTGAGTTGACCAGTCACAAAAAGTGTTAGGCCCTTGTGGGCCTGGCATGAGTCCAGCATGTAAATATGACTTCACTACTTTATAGTGCCTTCAACTGATAAGTTATTTACTCTGCACTTGAGCTGGAAAAAAAAAAAAAGACGCAAAGGATCAATTGTACTGAGAGCATACTCTGCTCAAATAAGGTCCAGCTGTGCTGCTTTGGGTTTGTATTGTGGCAAGTGTCATTATTTGTTCCTATATCCAAAAAAAAAAAAATTGCACAAAAAGTTACAGCTCTCATGTGTATTGTATGTGCGCACTTCTTACAAATTGGAGGAGATGACTTTCTGAATGTTTACTTTTTATTTTAAAAAAGGAAAATAGAATAGGGACTCATCTACAGTCTCCTGTTGCAAAAATATGCCATTTAGAAAGTGGAGCCAAATCTATCTATTTTGGCATTGTTGGTTTTTAAACTAATCTGAAACACCGGTTTTCATTACAATTTTTGATTCTCATGACAAACTTTTCTCCAAAATAGAAGGGTATACATTAGGGCTATTGATTAATCACAGTTAACTCATGCAATTAACTCAAAAAATAAATAGTGTATCAATTGAAATTAAATATTTGATGTTTTTCTACATTCAGTTATATCGATTTCCATTACAAACAGAATACAAAGTGTATTGTGCTCACTATTTATTACAAATATTTGTACTGTAAAAACAGATAGTATTTTTCAATTCACCTCATACAAGTAATGTAGTGCAATCTCTATCATGAGGTGCAACTTACAAATGTAGGGAGTTTCTTGGTTACATAACTGCACTCAAACAAAACAAAGTCCACTCAGTCCTACTTCTTGGTCAGCCAATTGCAAAGACCAACAAGTTTGTTTACATTTATAGGAGATGATGCTGCCCACTTCTTAACTACGTCACCTGAAAGTGAGGACAGGCATTTGCATGGTACTGTTGTAGCTGGCATTGCAAGATATTTGCATGCAAGAAGTGCTAAAGATTCATATACCTCTTCAGGTTTTGGCCATCATTTCCAGGGGACATGTTTCCATGCTGATGACTCTTGTTAAAAAACAGTGCATTAATTAAATTTGTGCCTGAGCTCCATGAGAGAGAATTGTATGTTGCCTGCTGTTTTACCCACATTCTGCCATATATTTCATGTTATAGCATCATAGTCGGATGACCCAGCACATGTTGTTCCTTTTAAAAACACTCACTGCAAATTTGACAAATGCAAAGAAGATACCAATGAGAAATTTCTAAAGATAGCTACAGAACTTGATCCAAGACTCTGAAGGAATACCTTCACAAACTTGAGAGGGATGAGGTGTGTAGCCTGCTTTTAGAAGTCTTAAAAGACCAACACACTGATGTTGAAACTACAGACCCCAAGCCACCAAAAAAGAAAATCAACCTTCTGCTGATGGCATCTGAGTCAGATGCCGAAAATGAACATGTCAGTCTACACGGCTTTGGATTGTTATCAAGCCAAACCCGTCATCAGCATGGATGCATGTCCTCTGGAATGGTGGTTGAAGCATGAAGGGACATATGAATCTTTAGTGCATCTGACATGTAAATATCTTGCAATGTCAGCTACAACAGTGCCATGTGAACACATGTTCTCACTTTCAGATGACATTGTAAACAAGAAGCAGGCAGCGTTATCTCCTGCAAATGTAAACAAACTTGTCTGTCTGAGCGATTGGCTGAACAAGACATAGGAGTGAGTGGACTTGTAGGCTCCAAAGATTTACATTGTTTTGTTTTCAAATGAAGGTTTTTTGTTTTTGTTTTTTTTTAAAAAAAAACATAATTCTACATTAAGTTAAACTTTCATGATAAAGTACTGTAGTGCAATCTCTATTAGGTGAATTGAAATATTTATTTTGTTTACAGTGCAAATATTTGTAATCAAAAATATAAAGTGAACACTGTACACTTTGTATTCGGTGTTGTAACTGAAATCAATTTGAAAACTGTAGAAAATATCCAAAAATATTTAAATGGTATATTAATAGCGCAGTTAGTCACACGATTAAAAAAATGTAATAGCAATTAAAAAGATTAATATATACTAGGGCTGTCAAGTGATTAATGTTGATTTGAACAATATTGCTGCAGTTTTAGTGTTGCATAATAAAGCCTAAATATTGTTATTATATTTTGTAACATACACCCAGTATACTTAAATAGAGCCATAACATTTCTGTTTTCCACAGTCTGAAGAACTGCTTTTCATATACCATACCTAGACAAGATGCTGCCAAGGAAAAAATTTCAGATAAAAAATATTCTCAAAATAGAGCGGGGTGGGAGGAAAGATGGAGACACATGAACAACCTGAAGGGAAGTAGGTTCAGTTATAGAAAGTTAAAGCGGTAACTGAGTACTTCTTCATACTTGGGATACCTGGCAAAGCATACTTTAAGCCTTTGGAAGTTTGGATACAAACATTTTTTTAGGCAGACTCCCAATTTAAATGATCTTGAATGTTTTCAGTTTCTATTTTGACTGGAATTAAGGACGGGGAGATGTGATTCTGTAAAGATTAAAAAAAATGAGCCACAGGGCTACAGTGGCCGTCTAACTCTCTCTGGCCCAATGAATATTTATTTATACACAATGAAACAGCTCCAACATGAGAGATTGTGTGAGCACTACTCCAGAATACCCCCATCACAGTGGGTAGGGCACTCTTCTGGGAGGTGAAGAGACCCAACTTCTAGTTCCCGCTCTATAGCGGGCAGGGTGAGGATTTGAACCCAGGTCTCACACATCCTGGGTGAGTGCTCTAACTTCTGGGTTAAGGGTTTAAGGGATGGACACACTTAAGCATCTAACTCCAGGAGAGGGTTCACATCTGTGACTGCTGAGTGGGGAGCGGTGTTTTCCTCCAGCCAGTGCCTAACTCCTTTTGCCTAACTCCTGGACAAGGCTTAGGCCACACTTCTCACCAACATTTCCTATTGGCTAGTTTAGATAGCTCCCAGTATCAATATACTGGCATCTGTAAATCCTTTTGTAGGCATTTAACTCTTCCCCATCCATTGTATAGGGAGCTCAAGATTGTTAATTCCAGTAAGTGGCAGGTTGCTTAAATCCCCTTTGTCATTTGCCCAGGGTCACACAGGACATGAGTGATGGAGCAGGAAATTAAACCTACATCTCCCAAGTCCCAGGCAAGCATCCTAACCACTACTGCATCCTTCCTCTCATTGGTGAGAAGTTCCTTTGAAAAATCTGGCTATTTGTGCCAGAAGAGCTGCTGTATACAGAGTGCTTTTGAAGATCTATAAACAAACAAAAAAAAAAGTCACAAGACTGTCCTAGAAGAGCATTTCAATAAAGCATACATTCCAGCTAATTCATTGTGGGAAATCCCTAATTTTTTTAAAAAGCATTTCCTTTCTTAGTAATTTGAGGGTCAAACCCTTCAGAATTATTGATTCTGACATTTGTTGATGGAGAGAGAAACTTGCCGGACTAATTTGCATGAAATTTCAGTTCTGCAGAACATAGTACAGTATATTAAACAAACAAACAATGCCCCTTTAGAATGCATGTATAATTTGTATGTTCTTTTCAGCCAAAAATGCAAACTTTGCCACCAGCACCTGGTCATTATTTTAGTTGATCAGCACAGAACTCCAACAAGCTAAGAAACAACAAAACAGAAGTGCTGCAATTGTAACTTAAGTTGCAGAGCGCTTTGGTATAAGAAATTCAATACAATCAAACTCAGTGGCATAAACAAGAAAATTCAGAGTGAAAGCTGGAATCTTACCCTGTATGAAGTCAGACTATATTATCTATCCATCTTGGTATTTATCACGCTACTCACTCTGGTGAGTAAATGCCTCAGTTTTTGACATGGTATACTGCATTATGGACAACTTTAATTCATCCCCTGTACAAAGGGGATGTCATTAGCACCATATTAGGCCAAGTCTGATATCAATTGGCCATTTTGATCATCTCAAGGTGAAATGCAGGGAGGGATTGGCAACACAAAATCCACTTTCCTTGATAAGAGCAGGCAACACTGAAGTCATAGAAGGTAAAACAGTAAACCCATGACCTTATATTATATTGTTGTTACTAAATCTGTGTATGTGCCTGATTTGTCACTGATATTTACTTTCTGGCCAAGAGACCGTCTGTCTCTCTCTCAGATCTTAAGCAGCCTCTGTACCAGTTGCCTGTGGGATGGATTTATAGCTTCATGGAAGATGGAGAACATTCCTGGCTTCCAGGTGGTGAAATCATTTGAGCCAGAGCTAATCATGTGACATAGGAATCACTGGATACGATATTTCCAGCATTAGAAGAAAGTGGCAAGTTTCCATGTGAAAGATTCTCCTAAGGCTTTGGTCTAGTGTCTCAGTCTCCATAAGACAGAGTTTATGTCTGTAGTTTTCTGACATAAGTTCAGTGTTAATGGTTATTCTAACAAACATCATAGTAGTATATTTTACTACAGCTGGAATTTCTCTTCTTGCATACACCTGAAAAGCATTCCTCTCATGCACGTGCACTGAAACTCATCAAGAAGTTTACTGAAAACCCTAGGAACTGAAACTCATGAGTTTCCCACCACACTAAGCAGAAGATTTCAGATGGGTATATTTAATCAGAGACAATATTGTTTTGCATTTACAGCGGAGGACGGGGAATCAGATTTCCTTAGTTCTGTTTCCACCAACCTCTGCTAGAGGCTCATGCACACCTTGGACAAGTCACCAGAAGCAAAATTTAAAAATATAAAATTAAAAAAAGGCCACACACAATTAGATGGTGCCTCATTTTTTAGGTGCCCAACCTGAGATGTATTGGACCTAATTTTCAGAGGTGCGAGTACCTGCAGCTCCCACTGACTTCAGTTGGAGCTGTGGGTGCTTAGTGTCTCTGAAAGTTAGGCCCAAAATGTCTCTGGTACCCAAACACCAGTTTTTAATATATATATATATATACACACACACCTCTATCTGTGCAGTCCCTCCTCTAGTGCAACAAATATTTTGTCCCATCCTTTCCTACAACAAAAAGAGTTAGCTGGGTATCATTGACAAATGTGTTCCTCTAACCCGAATGCTTCTCAGCACCTGTTCCCCAGCTCTAGCTTAAACAATCCCACCTCCTGGTAATGCTAAACTGTAATATCCTGCTCATCCAGTAGGTGGCAGTGTATGTAAACTCTTATTTAAAGAAACGTCAGCCACACTTGCAGCTGGAGCATTAAAAGATCTTATGACATCTGGGGTAGACAAACAAGCTCAATAGCTGTATCTGGTACAGAAGTACATGACCCCCCACTCCCCCAAACCCTGTTAGTTTTATACAACCAGCTCTCCTGACTCCCAGTCTTCTCTCAAACCATAGACCTCAATCCCTCCCTTACACCACTGCCTGTAACAACTATGGTAGCAGATCAAAGCCTGCTCCTGTGAATGCTTCCTGCAACATGCCGTGTCAGGTTTGCCTTCAACAGGATCAAATGAATCATCTGCTGCTGGGCTCACACTCCAAGGCTACCCCACAACACCTGCAGTTTTATTTAATTCCACCCACTCACACTCAGATAAAAGCAGGTATGGGACCCTGCCTTGACTGTTGACTCTGGATAACTTAATTTCAAACCATCCAGCCTTCCAGGAAATGGTACAAAGATATTGCTCCTGTAATTATCTGGTCTTGACTTGCACAGTTGGCTGTACATTTGGAAAGAGGCTACATGTTCTATGGTAATTTAGGTCTTTCTTACAAATCCATGTATTCAACCTCAGAATCTAAGTCATCTTCATGTGACTTGTGACATTACAGAGCATTGTTACCTACCAGAACACAGACAGTTCCGGGGGGGGCTGGAACAGAACTTCCTCTTCCAACATACACAGAAGAGTGTAAAATTATGCCTTTAGTTTGCTGACTGAACCAATCGTAATGCTTTTGCTCTACCTGTTGTTCAGTTGCATTTCTGCAAGGCAATGTGGTTGCAAAGTTTCAGAACCAAATAGTGAATCACAGTCTCAGTTCTGGTAACAGTGGTCACAGTATTTTTAGAGATTATCTGCTACATCTTCCACCTAGCTTACCCACTCCTCCCGCAGCAGGCATGCTGCAACCTGAAGAGCATGCAGTGGGCAGAGAGAACCACACATTAGAATAGCAGTGGCATCTGAACCTTAATTACAGTGCTGCTTAAGGGGCACCATAAAAGCTGTTGGAGCATGACAAACATCTGTCAGGCAAGCATGCTTTTTTGTTTAACTGCTTTCCATTTTACCCAGTGATCTCATGCATATTGAGCAGCCTTGTATTCAGGGCCGGCTCCAGACCCCAGCGCGCCAAGCGCGCGCATGGGGCGGCATTTTAACTGGAGGGCGGCAGGCAGGTCCGGCGGACCTTCCGCAGGCATGACTGCGGCAGGTGCGCTGGTCCCGCGGCTCGTGTGGACCTCCCGCAGGCATGCCTGCGGAAGCTCCACCGTAGGCACGGGACCAGTGGCACGTCTGCGGGAGGTCCCGCGGAGGCGCAGGACCGGCGCCCGGCAGCGTGAGCAGCGCAGCGCGCCGCCCTGCTTGGGGCAGTGGAATTCGTAGAGCCGCCCCTGCTTGTATTTGTAAGGGTTGTCCAGCACCGGCAGAGGATGGGTGTTGTTTGAGAACCCCCGATTTAAAACTTCATTGCACTGCGATCCCCTTCTGACAACAAAAATTGCTACACGACCCCAGGAGGGGACCAAAGCCTGAGACCTGCCACCATGTGGGGGCAAAGCCAAAACCCAAGCCCTGTCCCCTGGGTGGAGGGACCAAAGCCAAAAAGCTTCAGCCCCATGCAGGGGGCCTGTAACCTGAGCCCCACAACCAGACCTGGGGACCTCAGGCTTCAGCTTTGGTCCCAAGCAACAGGTCTCAGGCTTCAGCAAGTCTAACACCAACCCCTGTGACCCCATTAAAGAGGGCTCACAACCCACAGTTTGAGAACCACCATTTTAAATTAATAGCCTTTATTTTATTAACACGAGAGCACATCCATTTTAGCTCTATTAGGAGTAGGAATCTCAGCATTGTCTATTTAGAGTCAGGGGTGGGCAAACTTTTTGGCTTGAGGGCCACATTGGGTTTTGTAAATTTTATGGAGGGCCAGTTAGGGGAGATGGTTGTGGCCCAGCCCCCACCTCCTATCTGCCCCCAGGACCCCTGCCCCATCCACACACACCCACTCCCTGTCCCCAGAACTCCTGCCCCCCATCCAACCCCCCCTCCTTCCTGACTGCCCCCATCCACCCCCCAAACTCCCCTGCCTTCTATCCAACCCCCTCCACTCCCTGCCCCCTTACTGTGCTGCCTGGAGCACCACTGCCCAGTGGTGCTGGAGCCAGGCCACGCCACCACCACCACACAGCACAGAGACCAGGTCAGGCCAGGCTCTGCAGCTGCCCCAGGAGCTCACAGTCCCACCACCCAGAGCATTGTGCCGGAGCAAGCAAGTGAGCCGAGGCTGCAGGGGAGAGGGAACAGCAGGGGAGGGGACAGGGGTGAGCCTCCCAGGCCAGGAGCTCAGTGGCCGGGCAGGAGGGTCCCATGGGCCAGATGTGGCCCACGGGCTGTAGTCTGTAAACTCTTCCAGGCAGGGTCTGTGTGCTACTCTGGATCTGCACAGCCCCTAGCCCAACAGCACCCAATGCTTGGCTGATCCTTAGGCACTACTGTAATAAACATGATGAAGTCATTTCCCTGCCGTTCTGCTTGCGCCTGTGACTGGAGAGGATTTCTAAGGTAGCACTAAAGCACTGCCAGGCAGTGTGACTGTTACCCCATAAAACAATTTAAAACCTAGAGGTTTGCACTCACTAGGGCTCATGCTACTTCCCTAGAAGTGGAATCTCACTCACCTGGTGTGTATCTGATCCTTCGGAGAGCAGTTTGTTATCACCTGGTGCCAGAAAGGTGGGGAAATAAATGGCTCAAGCTCAGCTGACATGATGGGCAGGATGGCACTGGGGAAAGTGAGTGGTGGAGAGGGGGGTAATAGCATTTTTGTTATCACTAAGCACATGCCAGGGAGCAGCTTGGATCTACTGTGGCTCTTTTTATCCCGACAGAGGAGCTGCAGCATCCAGGGCCTATTCCCATTTGGGACAGGCCAGGAGGCTTCTACCATTCCTCTCCCATGTAAATATGCTGTAAGGCAGGGGTCACTGTGGCAATGTCTATACTGCAACAACAAACTATAGCACTGAGTCTCAAAGACCCAGGCAACTGCCTCAGGCTTGCAGGGCTAAAAATAGCAGCCTAGACATTCCCACTCAGGCTGGAGCCCAGGCTCTGAGACCCTCACCTAGTTTCAAAGCCTGGGCTCCAGCCTGAGTGGGAATATCTAGGCTGCTATTTTTAGCTCCACAAGCCCAAGTCAATTGGCCGAGGCTTTGAGACCCACATTGCAATTGCAGTATAGACATACCCTCAGGGACCTGCAGGCTGGGTAAGTGCAGTGCGCTCTCCTTTGAGATACTAGAAGATAGTGGCCACCTCCTGAACACCCCCTTGGGCCAGAAGTCACTCTGTAGCATGCTGCCTCTGTTCCCCCCTCCTCAGCCCTTTAAAAGCATCACAGTTAAAGGGGGTTTAGACAGCCACCATATATGGTCCCACTTATTTAGTCCTCCAATGCATACTGGCCCTCTAGGACACAAGCAGTTCAGTGTTTCCTGATTTAACCCAAGACACCACAAACTTACACAGTCTTCATCCCAATTGGCTTTTAGTCTCTCCCCTACTTTCACAGTTTCTTCCACAGGGCATCTCCCAGGCTTCCCTGCCAGAGCTTTCTCATGCTTCTTCAGCTTTTCCTCCCCTGCAGGCACCTTCTTAGCAGCTACAGTTTCCCATGCTTACCACTACCACTATACCTTCCTGCTCTTTTTTATCCTAGGAGCACCTGATTCAACCCAGGTATGACTCATCTTGTAATCAGGGCAGGCTTAGCCCCAGGCTTTCCAGTTTATGGGATTAGCCATCCTGTTACAGATACCCTCTGGCTGTTGCCGTGGGATCTTCTATGCCGTTACTCTATAGTCCCTGTACAGTTCTCTAGCAGAATAAGTTAGCCAGGGAATATTCCTAGACAGTGTAGAGGTGGCATAATGGCTGTATCGCAAAGCACCCAACAGCCCCAGCATGGGGTCATGGCCAGGGAGAAGGGGGCATTGCCAGGCCATGACTGAGGTCTGCTATTCTTGGCTGCTGGAATAGCCGCAAGGGGTTTTAGGCACCAATATGTAAGTTAGAACATCTTAGAGGAATGGGGAAGGGTACAGGGCTCTGTGGACCCTGCTCAGGGCTCCATCTTTCCCATCAGCCTCCAGCTACATGTTGGATAAATTTGAAGCCGCTCTGTCTTGCTGCTAGAAGGGACAAGGCCACTTTCTCTGTTCTGCCTCTCCCACCCTAGGGCCTCCTAGCAGCTATGATTTGGGGAGCAGCCTGCATTCTCGTCCCTCAGCTTTCTGCCTGTTTCAAGGGGGCAGTTTCCACTATCCCAGGCTTTCTGAAGTCCTGCATTTGAATCCCCTCCCCAGTGCCTCTCTCTGCTGTTGCTCAGAACTTTCACAAGCAGCAGCTAAACTGTCCTGATGCTTAGAGAGGCAAAGTGAAGCGAGCAGTTAACACCTCTCCAGTCAAACAGCCCCCTACCTCATCATCAGAAGACAGTTCCCCACAGAGCAGGACACACCAATTCAAAGTGGCACCAGACCCTGCCAGAACAACAGATGCAAAACCTGCAAACCTATCTCCACTGCTACAAAGATCAACACCACACACAACACACCTTTCAAGTTCCATGGGTCCTACATATGTTGTGTACCTCATCCAGGGCACTAAATGCCCCAATAACTATGTGTGTGAAACCGTGGTACAAATGAACTATCACAGAAAAATGATATAAGACAAAAACACCCTATCACCTGTGCGTGAACACTTCACAGAGCAAACACTCTCTGTC
The DNA here is from genome assembly GCF_016161935.1 of Mauremys reevesii. Lineage (NCBI taxonomy): Eukaryota > Metazoa > Chordata > Testudines > Geoemydidae > Mauremys > Mauremys reevesii. The sequence continues at coordinate 248,371,846 of NC_052623.1, forward strand.
AGTCCTCGTCCTCCAAGGAAACCTGCACACTTTCAAACAATGAACCGGAGCTTAAATTCATAACTTTGCTTGACACTAAAATCACGGACTGGACAGAGGCACTGGATTTATGGCTTACTACAACAATCTATAACCCACTAAATCCACTCCCTGGATTTTTTTTTCTCTCTCTCTCTCTCCTTTCCCCCCTATGATTGGAGAGATGTTTACTGGTCACTTCACTGTGAATGGTCTCTTGAAATGTGTTAACTACTTATGCTAAATAAGCTGTCGCACCTTGTATTTAGCTGTGACACCCTGTTTCCCAGACCCAAAAAGCTCTGTGTAAGCAGGAAAGCTGGTCTCTCTCACCAACAGAAATCAGTCCAATAAAAGATATTACCTCACCCACCATTGTCTCTAATATCCTGGGCCCAACATGGCTACAACACCACTGCATGTCCTGATGTTTGTCAGCTACATTGCTGCCAGAGGAAACTGGGTGTGGATGGATATGGGGAAGAAACCAGCATTGAAGACTGTCAAGACACTGGTCCGTTTTCATTTTGCTGCATCTTAGGGTAGCTTTGAGCAGCAGCAGCACTGCAGCATTCTGGCTGCCGATTTGCATTTGAAGTTACCTTCACAGCCATGAGGGCTAGCTTTCATTAAAAACCCACTCCTAGTCACCCTGCTGAATGGATTTTTTTTCAGCCCTTGTTAAGAGTGGCTGCAGTCAGTTGCCCTTGCTCTGTAACCTTTTAGATCTAAAACTGGGCAGGGTCAGGCCAAGCCAGTGCTCAGATGTTCTTTCATTCTAAGTAATACAGAAAATGATGTTGTTGATGCCCCAGGAGGTGCTCTTTCCTCTAAGTCCCAATTAGTACCATGCTGTGCATTGGCTAAGGATCACTGCTTTTGGTGCCAGCTTTCAGAAGAGTTCTATCGAGTTCTTGAGCACCTGTACTCCTTAAATCCCAGGGCACCTTTCACTTGGGTAGTGGCATGACCAACCCTAACTGGACAAAAAATCATGACTCAGCATGACAATCAGGGTCCAGATACCCCAAGGGGAGAACAGACAATGAGCAGTTAGCCCAGCTGATTGCATACTGGATTATAGACTCCTAGACTTTAAGGTCAGAAGGGACCATCACGCTCATCTAGTCTGACCTCCTGCACATTGCAGGCCACCGAACCTCCCCCCAATAATAGATCCCTTGCCTCTGGCTGAGTTACTGAAGTCCTCAAATCATGGTTTAAAGACTTAGTCACAGAAAATCCACCATTTACATTCCTACTGTACAATAAACCTATATCAAGTTATTTTATGAAAGCTTGTAATCTTCTGAATTGAAGTCATTATGAGGAGTATATGGACTGTGGTTATGAATCTATGTCTAGTCTGGACAACACTTAGTCCTGCCATGAGTGCAGGGGACTGGACTGGACAACTTCTCCAGGTCCCTTCCAGTTCTATGTATATAAAAAACTATGCTCAATCTGTACAATTTTAACTACACATCACAGTAGGGAGGAATACCTCGCAAGCCAGTTTACACAAAAGCAACATGTACCTATTGATGATGCAGCCTAGGAAAAGACTATGATGGACCATTAGTTAATTGGGGGGGAGGAGAGGGGAAAAAAGGGATTTTTATCTAATATAGACGTGTAAAGCCTGAGGTTGCACTTTTGTTTATTTGCTGTGTAACTTGTATACGTGTGCTCTCCCTTACTATTTTATCTTTGAATCTGTGATTTTTGTATTAAATTTATTTTCATCCCAAGCAGGTCTCCGTTGTGCAAACTGTGTTGAGTATGTGTGCCAAAGTGAACCGATAAGTGGGGACGAGGGACCAGGTTTCACACCTCTGGGGCTGACGAACAGGAGGGAGATAAGTACCAGATGCTCAGCCTAAGACTCAAGGAGCATGGATTTGGGGAGCCTAGGAATGGAAGGGTGGTTGGTGTCACCCTTTGGAGTAACCGTGCTGGTGGAAGCCAGAGTGAGACATTGTGCTTGTAGGCAGGCTCCTGGCATCAGGGAACGGAACCAAAGCAGCACAGCATAAAGACCCTCAAGGTTACAGGCAGGCAGTTTCAGAACAGCTTCCTGGTCTGGATGATCCTCAAAACATCACAGTTAGGCCCCCCCACAAATTACAGGATTGGCTTAAAAGTCACAAGGGTTTGTGTTGTTTGTTTAAAGATGACAGACACAGCGTGAGGCTTTTCTTTGCCTTCTGGGTTTTCTACTTTAGAGTTTTATGCAGCCACCCTTCACCATGGTACTTGAGTGCCATCCATGTAAAATCAATAGCAACAGCCATGTGCCAAGCAGACCCCATGGAGTCAAACACTTCTCCAATTTGGGGCGGGAGGGGGCACTCTGCTTGGAGTAAAGAGTATTTGCAGGAGGTTGTCTCCAGCAGCCAAGGCTTTAAGTATTGTGAGACTAGAAATCACAAAAGATGGCAACACTAGGCACAAATTCTAGTTATCTACATTCCCCTAGAGTTTGAAATGGATACACACCCCTCCCCCACCCCAACTTCCCTTCATTTAAGAAGGGAAGTTGGGCAGTGCGCATGCGCTGTTTAAACGCTAGCCATGTTTTACCACAGAAGTGGCTCATCACACATCACTGAAAATGTAATGATAGGATAAGCACTTTGGCATCTTTAAATGGAAAGTGCTAGGCCCTGGTGATGATGAAGGCCAGGCCTACACCAGAGACCTTACAGTGGCACAGCTGTACTGATGCAGCTACGCTGCCATAAGATTTCCAACTTGCGAAAACCCATCGTTTTCAGATCTATGGGAAGAATAGACGAATAGGGGGAGGGGGGGGAAAGGTGAAGCCAAACCATTTTAAAGTTGCATTTCAGGTGGTTTATTGATTTTTAAAGAAAATGCCAGCTCTACAAGTAAATATTTACAAGTGTTCTCAACAGGATCACACAACAAACCACACATTTCAAACACATAAGCAAACCAACCATGCCTATGTCGCCAGCTGTGGAAATCTGTATTATTTCTGGAGCTCTGAAGCTCACTCAAGATCAAGGGAAAATGCATCTTCTAATCATGGATTGAGAAGGGTCACCAGCCTGCTTCTCATCTATCCCTTTGCTGTAAGATAACAGAGCCTGTAGATCAGGCCTCCTTCCCCATGAATGCTGGCTTCTGTCCTCAAGTACACCTCCCCTCCCCACTGTGTCCCAATAATATAGTTACAAGGGATGCCAAGAGACCTGACCACTTACCAGCACTGAAACTCCTGGCTTGGGCCTCCAATTCTGATCCCTATTGAGGGGCATTTTATAGCCCCCAGGAGAAGATGAAGGTCTCAGTCTGTTGCTCCCTGCACTGGCAATGCTGAAGAGCATGGGGACCAAACCTTGGTGAGCTGCTTTGTCATCAAATAGAGTCTCAGCCCAAACAACTGCAGTCCAACTTCCTGCTGCACTCCCACTGCCATGTGAGTTAAGAGCATTGCAAAAAACCAGTTCCATTTGAAACCATTTTTGATTTGCTCCACTCAACTGGCTGCTGAACTTATGGCTTCTGAACATTTACTCAGCACTTTCCCTCCAACCTGTCTACTTAAAGGTCAGGTGTTCCTAAGATCAGTGCTCCTTTCCCTTCTGCGTGAGAGCACGAGACACGGCTATCTAGCCCTGTCTTTGTGTTATGTGAAATGCCTGTGCAGTTTGGCTTATTTATCAGCATTCAAGCGTTACACTGTAGCTGCAGCATCTCAAGTTCCCAAAAATTCCTATGTTGCACTGCTTTGGCATTGCAGTATGGTAACCAGCTGAAAACCATGCTCTGGCCTCAGCTACACGTCTGTGAATCCCAGTGTGGTCAATGGGAGTTACATGTATATAGCGGAGAACAGCATGTGGTGCTGGTAGCCTTGGTTGCAAAACTATACTAATTATACTCTGCAAAAAATACTAGATTTCCTATATTTCTTTTCACTCCCCCCACCACATTCAGGCATCTAAGAACATCTCAAACCATACAGATGAGGGACGCCACTCCTGCTGAAGTCTGTAGTAGTGCTGCTTCATGAACATCTTTACCAGTGCTAGTGTCAGCTGTCACACCAAAGAGAAAGCCATGTTAGTGATGGGGCTCTTCAGTATGTCTCTGGAAAGCGAACGTTCACCGATCAGCAGCCAACGTACTGATGCTACTGTGGAGGAGGAGATCATTTTTGACTCAAACACCATATACAGATGAATATATACAAAAAAATCCATATACCAGGCTGTAGGTTGCTTATCAATGTCACAAGTATAGGTGATTGCATAGAGGTTCTCATCTAGTGCACAATACATTTGAGGATTAAAGTAAACTGTGACTTTGTATTTTAGAAAGAGACTTTATCTTAAAAAAAAAAAATCCCAGGAGAGACTGCCACCAGCCCCCTCTTGCTAGTGCAATATAAACAAAAAAACCCAAGAGTCCAAATGCCATTCATGTCAAGGAAAGATACCCAGCAATATGTCTGTTACAATCATCATGCTTTAGTGACACAAGCTACTACTACACTCTGAAAGTCAGAGTGCTAAAGAAGTGCAAGGATGCTCAACTCGCCAGGGGGCAGTCGTTTTCTTGAACCTATAAAAATCCAATTAAACAAGCCACTCACTGCAAACAGCTATATGTGAGATTTTTACAGGCATTGCACTCAGGGAATTCATAGCTGTTCCCTCGGCAGTCATAGCTTGGCTGCACTGAACATACAAAGGGCCAAATTCTGTCTTCGGATAGGCACATGCAATTTCCATTGAAATCAGTGGGAGCTCTGTGCATCGGAGGGCAGAATTGGGACCATTGAAAGAGTTCAGTTACTGGGATGGATTCAGATTTAAGCTACAGCAGTTTTACACCAGCGCAAGAGAAATGAGAGTAAGGCCTCAATGTGGAATTTCCTGACAAGAGTGCCTGTAAAAAAACCCAAGTTGAGGTTTTTTGGGTTTTGTTTTTAAAAAGGAAATTAAGACACCACACACTGCAGTAGGTAGTTGTGATAAGAGGTTCACGGGAACAAACTCCGAAGTAAATTTTAATGTTCTCTGCTGTTTACAGGATCACACGATGAAACAGCTGTATTTATTTCTTGGAGTGCACTGCACATACATACACTACTCACCATTACAATCTCTTCAGTATTGCTCTTGCAAGGAGCTAATTCTGGGACCAGCATGGGAATCTCGCTTGCAAAAATGTTTGTAGAGTTCAGTGGAGACCACTCTCTAGCCCTTATCTGGAGCGCCACAGAGTGGTGGAAGTGGGGAATTTCAAAGGTTTGGCTCAGGCCCTATTCAAGTCAAGTCAGTGTTATCAGTGACTTTAATGGGAATTGGATCAAGCCTGTAGATTCTGTTAAGTGCTTGAAACCTATCCAAGTTCCTGTTCTAATAGGGCTAAGTCCATGACAAGTCTGAAGTTCTATTCATGCACTAACCTCTTTGTGCTCTGTGTTTTGAGGGCTAAAGTCTGCTGAGTTACATCAGTGAAATTCCACTAGGTTTGCATGCACGTGTACATATGCCCTGAACAACCTGGCTGCAGCAGTGTCATTTCAATGGGTGGTTTTATCACAGGGTGCCCGTCTCCTCTCTGGGAGCCCCATTTCACAGATGGGAACTGAGGCACTAAGGGGACGTTTACACAGCCTGCAGAAGCAAGCTTCCCAGCCTGAGCCGACAGACTCAATCTAGCGAGGCCCACACTAGTGCTCTAACCCCTCTCCCAAGGCTTCAGGGCCCAAGCCACCCCGTCCAAGTGCTCTCTACAGAGCTATTTTTAGAGCACTAGCATGAGCCCCACAAACCTGTCTGTTGACCCAGAAGTTCGCTGCTGTGGGCTGTGTCAACGTACCCAGACAGGCTAAGTGACTTGTCCAAGGTCACACCAAAAGTCTGTGGCAGAGCAGGGAGTTGAACCTAGGTTTCCCTTGTCCCAGGCCAGTGCCCCAACCACTGGGCCATCCTTTCCCCTACACTGGTGCAACCTAGCAGAATTAAGCCCTAAAGACTAGTTTTGAAAGTAAGGCAAAGGGGGAACGATATAGAGAGGACTTCTTCCAAGCACACCACACTCCATTGTGTGGATAGCAGGATTGCACGTTTTCTGGAGCAAGAACTAGCCTTGGAAGAGTCAAGCCACAAGATATTTTTGAAGCACAAAAAAGTGAGCTGCTAGCAAAAGTGCATTCTCAAGCACAGCTGCAATAAGACGAAGAGAGAACTGCCTGTAATGTATATGCTAGTGCCACGGGCAGGCTTCTTAAAAGGACTTCCAGTAAAGAACAATCTAACTGGCACTTTACTACCAAATACATACTTTTTGCAAATTGGGAGCATTTAGTACTTGTGAAAGCGAGGGACTTCAAATGTTATTGGGAGCCAGGTGTTCTGCAGTGCAAGCTTTCCTCACAGAGCTCTGCCAATACTTCTTAATCCTGACCTGTAATATACCCTACCATATTGCTGGCTTGGGCCTTTCTTGAGCAAAGATTTGTGGCAGACTGTAACAATTTTATGTTTTCCTTACTACCGCTTAGGATGAAATCAGCCACTGCCTTTTCACCTGTAACCCACATTGGGATTTGAACTTTAGTCTCCAAAGGTGAAAGGCTGGTGTACTAACCTAACGCATAACTAGCGCTCCTAATTAATATTTAAAATTAACAAGCTCAAAGTGCAACTTAACACTCACAAAGCACTACTTATTACCACACGCACAAGGGAGTGGGGGCAGCATCCGGAAGCATTATTTCTTCTCAACAGGTTTTACTTTTCCTTGATCTTCCACTTTTCTGATGGCAGCTTGGATAGCCTCTTGATCACCTAGAAACTGGTGACGGTTAAGAGGGCGCAGATTCTCATCGAGTTCAAGGAGCACAGGCACGCCAGTAGGAAGGGTAACATTAACTATATCCTCATCAGAGATGCCTGCAAAAAGAGAGAACAAAAAATGCCACACAATTAAACCCAGCACAAGGCAACCTCCTGCCTTAAGATTGCCCCCATGTATCTCCAAAGACGTTGGTTCACAGTCTCTGCTGCAGCAACAATCTGTTCAGCTAAGCAAGGAGTTGAGACGCAGGGACCGTTATGGCTTCTTGATTATCTGCCAGGCTCAACCCTAGCCCCAGTGCAGGTTAGCACTAACCTATGAGAGCTGGCTACAGTCCCTAGGAGACTCTCAGTCAGCTGGACCAGGACAGGGAGCCAGCTATATGCACACTGGGAACTTCCCTTCTGTGACCCTGAGAGCCCTTAAATGCCAGCTGGCAAAGTGCACCCCATACCCTAACTCACATCAGGCTGGACGCACTGTGTAGGATGTCATATGCAAACTAGTAAGAAGCTGGGCATGAATTATTGTGTGATTTATGTGCAGGTAGTGTATAAGGAATTAGAGATGTGCTGGAACTATGTTCCTAAAGTGTGTTCAGCACACAGTGCGTAAGTCCAGCCTTTCCCAGACAAAAATGTTTTGCCTGCATCTCCAGTGGAAACTGAGCAAGGCGAGGCCAGAAACAATGAAAGTACACGTACATAGAAGGTAAACGAAGCCATCAAAACTAGCCAGTGCAGGAGAGATTTCCCACTAACGATCACAACAGGGGATGCTGTACCTCTAGAAAGCCTGCCTACCTCTTGAAACAGAGACAACGGCTGTTGGGAAATATAAGCGGGAACAGAAAGCCATTTTGGCATTCATCACCTGAGACACACACAAGGAGCCAGAGCTCTTGAAATGTAAGAAAGGTGGAACCTTCACTCAAAGGGACTGAAGTCTCTGGGGGCTGACTACAGGTGAGAAACCTACTTGGACAAAGACTGTAACTTGCTGAAGTAAGCTTTAAGTCACTAGAAATCACGTTTTGTTGTTTGTAACCTTTCCTCTCTTTCAGTCTTACTTGAAGTCACTGAAACCTATATTCTTTGTTAATGAACTTATTCTTGTTTTCTTACAAAGCCCTCTCACGGTGCTGTTGCACTTCACTTCAGTGTATGTCTCCAGGTCATCTGACAGGCTGATGGGCCCTCTTTGGAGGCAGCAAATGCAATACCTTCTTGTGAGTATCCAGGGAGAGGGACTAGACACTGCAGAGAGACGGCTCTGGGGAAACTTGGGAGCTGGGGTTCACTGATTGTTACCTGCAAGGCAAGGTGTGAACTGGCAGCATCCTGAAGAATTTGCTGGGCAAGGCAGACAAGCTGGTGCGTTGGGGAGCTGATACATAGCTTAGCAGCAGCAGCCGCAAAGCTCACTCATACTGAGGCAGAGCAGTAACACGGTGGTTTGCAGTTTTGGCTGACCTGAACAGGATGTTGTGACGTTGTGCAGTCTATATGGTTTTATAAAACAAGTGAATATAATGTAACTGAGATATGCTTCATGCAAAAGGTCTCTTGTAAGGTATCACTACAAAGCTTATCATCTACTGAGTGTAATCATCCTATTTGTATAAATGTACCCTCTTGTATCTGAAACTAGCAATATGAAATGTAACTCTGAGGGCAGATTGTAATTATGTAAAGTGTGGGCCATTAATGGTGGTTTGGAATCTTGATGACTCCCATTAACTAGGGCTATTGTCTGCAAATGGCGGTTTTACCTGTAAGTCTTCCTGTATACTTGTGTGCTGGCAAGTGGGTAATGAAGTCTTGCAGTGAAGTGATCATGTCACCTGAACTGAATCCATCTTTAACCTGGTGTCTTTCAATTGAGGAGAACAGAGGGAGGAGGGACCGGAACCAAAATGCAAAAAAATATATAAAAAATAAAAATAAAAAAGAGAGGAGGAGAGACATGAGGAGGAGAGAGAATAGCTGCCACCTGAGCTGAAGCTAGAGCTGGAACAGGAGCTGTACCAATAATGGACCTGGAAGGTGAAAGGTGAGAAAAAAAAAGAAACACTGCTGATCATCTCTGAGATGATTATATCTATATTTTTTTTTATTATTACATTTATTTTTTTTTTTTTTTTTTTTTTTTTGGTGACTTACTTTGTTCTGTCTGTTACTTACTGGAACACTACACTTACTGTATTTAATAAAAAAAAATCACTTTTACTTTAATTAACTCAGAGTATGTATTAATGGGGGGGAGCAAACAGCTGTGCATCTCTATCTAGTGTATAGAGACAAATTATGGAGTTTACCCTGCATAAACTTTATTATAAGTAAAAAAGTTTATTTATTTGTTTTAGATCCCATTGGGGTTGGGTTGGAATGTTAAAGAAGACAAGCACATCTGTAGCTCTGTTTTCAGGTAAACCTGCAGCTTTGGGGTAAGTAATTCAGACCCTGTGTCTTTGCTGGAGCAGACAGGCGTGTCTGGCTCAGCAAGACAGGGTGCTGGAGTCCTGAGCTGGCAGGGAAAACAGGAGCAGAGGTAGTCTTGACACATCGGTTGGCAGCTCCCAGGAGGGTTTCTGTGATCCAGCCCATCACAGATGTCAATGGGGGAATTCCCAGCAGAAGAAATGAAATCAGTTTCTGCTCCCTTTGGGCCACATAAGTGAGGCAGGGCAGAACACACATTTTTCCTGAAGGAGACTGTTTTGGGCAGGAACTTCCCTCCCCTGCCTTCCACAGCATGTCTGCACAGTGCATAGCAGGGCAGGGCGCTGAGCCTTAATTGGTGCCCAAAGGCACAACTGCAGTATGAAACAACCTCTGCTACACAACCAATTTGTCAGTCCCTTCAAAGGGACTATTCAAGATTACCCTCCCTGTTTTTAAAACCCTGAATGCTCCAGCTTCTCTCATAAACCTTGTCTATAAACGCAGACTTAATTCTCCTGCTATTAGGGCAGACCTACACTGGGACCTTACAGTGGCATAGGTCCCAGGGCTGTGAAAAATCCACACCCCGAGCAATGGAGTTAAGCCGACCCAACCACAGACACTCCACCCCACCCCACCCAGCACTATGCTGACAGAAAAATTCTGCCATCAACCTAGCTACCGCCTCTCAGGGAGATAGATTATCTATGCTGATGGGAGAACCCCTCCAGTAATTACTGCTGGTATCTAAAGTGAAGTGTGATAGCAGTGCAGCTGTAGCCATACCCTTGGCCTCCACTGATACAACTCCACCACAGTGCTACCAGTACTACTACTACTACTAATGCCAGGGCTTATCTACACTTGAAACGCTACAGCAGCATAGCTGCACCAGTGCCACTGCAGTGGTTCAGTGTAGAAACTACTGACACCAAGGGGAGGGATTCTCCCACCAGCAAAGGTAATCCACCTCCCTGAGAGGCAGTAGCTAGGCCTATGGAAGAATTCTTCTGTTGACCTAATGTTGTCTATACCTGGGGTTAGGTCAGCTTAACTACATCCATCAGGAGGGGGGGTTTCCACACCCTGAGCACTGTAGCTGGGTCATCCTAACTTTTTTAGTGTAGGCCAGGTGCAGACTTTTGTGCCAGACCTAGACAACATGGTAGTAAGAACACTTGTGCCCACCCGACATTACTGCTCCCACTGCTGCCAGATTAACAGTGAGAAAATTGCTAGAGTAAAGGGAGACTTATTTCTGTCTCCACGTGTTTGCGCTGACTGCCACAGACAATCAGTGATGGGTCTTTTCTGCAGCTGCCGCCATCTGGAGCAGTTTTCCCCCTCTTTCCACCTGGTTGACTCTACAAAAGATGGCCATTTCTCTCTCCTAATTTTATTGAAGTCCACCTGTTTTTAATTCTGAAGCATTTTGGGGATTGAGATTCTATAAGACAGACTACACAATAAAGCTGTATTGTACTGGTCACATAAATCACTAGAAAAAACCCTCAATCAGTCCTTCCCAAAACACACACGGGCCCGCACACACCAAACAGACAGCTCAAAACCAGGATTTAAATGTAGCCAGAGAGTCATTGCGGGTTGTTTCTACATAATGGGTAAAATTTTCAAGAGCATCTGAGTGATTTTGGAGCCTAAGTCCCCTTGACTTTCAGTGTCTACACTCTTGAGTTGGAAGGTGTAAATTCCAGCTCCTGGAGACATACTCACACTAGCTCTGCTCAAGCTAGCGCATTAAAAGCGGAGTGTAGCCACAGCTAGGTGAGCAGTTGAAGGGACTAGTTGTTTTACGCTATTTTTAGAGCTGGAAATTTGCACCTCCAGCTTCAAGGGTAGACATAGCCTTTGGCTCCTATATGACGAAGTAATCATGTACGTACTTGTGAAAATTTTGCCCCATGTCTACACATACATTTCTGCCCCACAAACATCTGTGCAAGAGAGAGTAAGTTGTTGATAATGTCTTGGATCCCCTTTAGGAAAGGGGGTTACAGAAGCAGATTGTAATTGGAAAGCTAGGTAGCCTGAAGTAATACAAGTTCAGAAAATAAACACCACCAACTTTCTAAACAGACTAACGTGCCAAATGGACAAAGGGACAAGAGGCAAAGTACAGGTGAGCAGCTAAGAAAACAGACAGTTCTCACAGAGCAAAGGAGTATAAATTGACAAATGATTTTCACATTAGGTGGAAGGGAATGACCAACATATAAACAATCAAGACATTCATAGCAGCACTGTTACCATGAGTCCAAGAAAAACACTGATCACAACTTGAACTATCAGTTGATTTCATAAAGAAGGTTTCACTTAATTTAAAGCTCTCCATTGTTTGAGAGACTTTCAGAGCAGTTAAACAATAAAATTCTTTTGCCCATGGGAACAGGATGGCAGATTAATCCTAACAGGATACTTATATCGCTCCACAACTGTACACTCCTTTAATTAAAAAAAAAAAAAAAAAAAGTAAAGTTCACAGATCTCATGAGCAAATCTCATTTGTGATTTCAGTGTGCACTGAAGCAAGACTATTGTTGCAAATGACTGATTTGAGTTTAAACCCCAAAATTCAGGAGGACATATGCAGCTGGAGAGATGTTCATATAAACCCTTGCAAAATGCAAGCACCAAAGTTTGACAGCTTCACTCACTATCCTATAACTGGTCAAAGTCAGTCTGTAAGACAGTACGACACTGACTGAGAACAGAAGAATTCTAAGCAACAGCTCTGAGAACCTCAAAAGAGGCTACTATATTCCGAGAGCATACTCTTAAGTCAATAAACTTTCTGCATGGGAATTCTAAAACTCTGGGCTGCTGTATTCTTCATTTAAATAAAGGCTGTAGGACATGTGTCTTGTATTCAAGGTTATGTGTTCGTAATGCTAATGATTTCAAAAATTCACATGGCACTCATCCTAAAGGATCCTTAAGCACTTTATAATCTATAAACCAAAGTCACCCCGATGTAAACATGTGCAGATTAACTGACTTCCTTACAAACATGGAAAATCTGGCCTTCTACGAGTGAGGAACTGCTGTGTCCCCCCCCCTCTAAAATTCAGCACCGATACAGCTACAGCACATCTGGTGAAGACACACTATGCTGACGGGAGCTCTTGTCGAAATAAAAACCCACCTCCAGCAAGCAGCAGAAGCTATGTCAGCAGGAGAAGCTCTCCCTGTGCACACAAGTACTTATGTCGGTGTAACTTGCAACGCTCAGGTGGGTGGAATATTCACACCCAAGTGGACACAAGTTTTGCCGACAGAAGCTATGTCTACTCCAGACCAAGAAATGCCCAGACTGTTTAGATTATGCTGCCACCCGACAAGATCACAGCCAAAGGTGAGAGGTGAAGGTTGAGGAGAGAAGGAAGAAATCCAAGAGAGGTGCTTCACACCTGTGATTACTTTTACCACAATGAGAGTGTTTGCACATGGGAGCCTTTTACTCAGAAAAAAGATATTTATTAAGCACATTGGGCACCCATTTCAGTTGCATGCTGAGAACTGCACAGATAAAATCCAAGAGCACTTCCAGCCAGCCAGCCTGGCTAAGACATTGAACAGCAATCAGGACACTGGAAATATGCCACTCTGACTAGCATAAGTGTCAGCTAAAGCTGCTATCCAGTTACTTCACACACAGTAACACAAGCCAAGTGACCTTTCACTGCACTTCTGCATCCATACCAGTCCATGTTGAGATCCCATCCTCTCTCCCCATCTAAGCAGGGTAAGATAAGGTCAGTAGTTGAACACTGGCCCTCCAAGAATACCTAGGTGCTGCAGGAAATAATACTTATGATTCAGTAGGTAGTACTCATTCCTCAGAGTTAATACCAAGCCAGTGTCCCAGCACAGTGTTAGTGGGTACAGTGTTACTAGAGATGTGGTCTTTCAGGAGTCTTAAGAGTAAGGTTTTGCCTACTCATGGTCATTTGCAAATTAGGGATGTAAAATGTTAACCAGAAAGCATTAGTCTTACCAGTTAACCCGCCTTAACCGTTAACCCCCACGCCAGCTGGCCCAAGCAGCTCCAGCCAGCCCTTTAATCGGTTAACCATTTAAAAAATATGTTATTGCTTAAATGGTTAACTTTTTTAATGGTATTTACATCCCTACTTGCAATCCGACAGTATAGCACTTGTGTCTTGGGGAGAGTCTAACCCAAATATTTTGCATTCTGCCTACCTAAAACTCCTCCTGAAGTTTCAAGTGGGCATTCTATTTTCTACTTCCTGTCCCACAGTGTTGTGTGATGTTTTTGTACACTGTTAAACAGGTACCACATTCCACCTAAGTGATGGCAGCATGGCAGCACCCATTTCAGGAGCAGGTGAAGTAAGTGATCCTTACTTTGTAAAGAGAAGGTCTAATAAGTTATTGCAATGTTGTATCAGAGCTAATTTCCAAGCACATTTATGATACCAAATTTGATCCACTGAAACCCACTGGACTGCACAAGTGTTAAAGGTTTCTTATGCCATTATCCTTCTTTAATGTACTAGAAATAAACCTTTGTTTGAGGTTGGTTCCTATAAGAGATTTACCCCTTTGCAGTACACTTCAACCTGCAGGCTTAAGGACACCCTTGGAGCCAGATTCCAGCCTCTGGTCCAGACTCTTTAGGCAACCTTGTGTTGTCAGAGTGATGGAATTGCAGCATCTGAGGATTCCCTCCGCAAGGGAACAAGGACACAGCACTTGCTGGATAAGCAGAAATCACTATTGGAACAGGAGTTTGACTAACTTTTGTTTAATGGGTAACCCATAGAAATTACTGCTCTGAAACATTTCTGTTTAGGAAAATATTGTAGATGGGCATCTGATTGCACTGGCTTTCGAAAGTGACTCATTTTCAAGAGTCAGTCCAGCTTGTCTCATGTGCTTTTAATAAGCAACCTACGTATTTCAGAACCCCTATGAGGCCATTGTCTTACTGTCTACAAGCTTTTCCTTTCCTTCCATCTCTATGGTTACAGCAAAACAAAACATAAAAGCCACACCAAATATCTCCCCCAATTAAGCAGTCCTTGCACCCAAACTGTATCTTTGGGTCATGATTCTTCAGACAGAATGTACAGTATTTTGCACAGTACTAATCAAATACCTGACAGCTTGCACACAGTTGCAACCCCATTAATGGCTAGCGCAGAATTTGGCCAAGGATGTTTAGATTATTAAATGAGGCTCCAATGTATTATTCCTGTTGGCAGTATGTGTAATTAAGATCCAAGTCTGGTCCCCTACAGAGAACTCCATTAAAAAGTCTGGATTTACATAGGTATAATAGCAGAATCTGGCTCCTAATCTTTATGGTACTCAGATTGCTTTAGTGAAACCGAGGAGGCAAAATAATGGACATATTTACATTAATGTAGCAAGTTACATAGAACACTCATGAGGGCATTCCGTGCCAAAAAAATTTTTAAAAATAAAATCTACATAAAATATTTTAAAATTCTGCAAATTGTATTTGTCAAATAAGTGCGGAGGCTCCAGCATGGCACTGGAGAGCACAGGCCACTGGCCACACAGGGGTGGGAGATCACTGGGCAGCTTTCCCTACACCGTCGGGACACAGATTCAGTGGTGAGGCTGCACCCAACTCCGACCCAGCACAAGGACTGGGCCTGCCCCAGAAACAGCCCAGGGCCCTGCCCCTCTGTGCCAGGTGCACCAGGTATCAGCAGGCAGGCTCAGCCCAGCAGGATCCAAGTGTGGAAGGGGGGATCCAGGTGTGGGGCAAGAAGGTTCTGTGTGGGGCAATCTGGGTACAGGTGGCTCCGTGGGGGACCTGGGTAGAGAGGAGATCTGGGTGCAACCATTATGGGACTTTGCAGGGGGTCCAGATGCTGGGGGAGTGGGGCTTGTGGCGGGGGGGTAGCTCTGGGTGCAGTGAGGAGATTAAGGCTCAGCAGGATAGTCTAGGTATGAGAGGGTCTGGATGCATGAAGGTTGGACAGAAGGGGGGGGCAGTTCCCTGTACAGGGATCCCTCCCCCTGCAGCTGAAGGAGCAATGGGGGCAGGAAGCTGAGGGGGGAGGGAGAGTTTGCTCTTCCTAGAGCCAGGGGAGAAATCTGGGCATGGGTCTGACACAGCCCCACATGCCGTACAGGGGAAGAGGAAGTCCTACCCTTTCCAGCCCAGCCGGGACTAGCAGCTGAGCCCAGCACAGGGTAGGAGCCACCAGGCAGGTCTTCTCCAGTCCACCTCCTGCCCCATAGTGATTTACCTCTCTGCTAGCTGCCTGGACACCTGAAACATACTGGTCATGTGACCCTCCCCAGCACTCATGGGTCTTCCCTTTGCTTCCCCGTCAGAAAGTCATTTTTCTGCAGGGAAGCAAAGAAATCTGCAGGGGACAAATTCTGTGCACGTGCAGAGGCGCAGAACTCCCTCAGGTGTATTGAAATATGGGTGATGGGAGTGAGACCTAAGATTTTTTTTTTTAAAATAGGCTTGGAGGGAAGACATGACCCATCATTGTGCTGGGATGGCAGTGCTACCTTTCAGATGGACTGTGACATTGAGGTCTTGACCATGTATGGTGGTCAAAGAACCCTTCATAGTACCAGCACATGGTGGGGTGTTAAGCCAATGTCCTGGCAACATCCTCTTTAAGGAAACTATATTTGCCTCTAAAATTTTCTCCTGCAGGCCAAACTTTAAATAGTCTCAATCTGCCATTGACCAATGACAATTATAAGCTAGCCATGGAGAGGCCCAGAGCAAGGTGTAAGAGGGCATGCTCTGTCCTCACCCTCTGATGCCCAGAAACCACTCAGACTCTCCAGTGCATGGCACCTTCACATTTATTGTCTCACCAACCTGAATACATCTTGTGCAGGAAAGTATTTGCAGTGGTTTCTCACCCTTTCCCACAGAGGTGGAGAAACAGATCTCCTCCCTTGGGATCTCAGAGCATACTGAGCTCTCCTAACCCAGTCATCTCCTTCCACCTCCCACTCAGCTGATGGTTAATTGGTTTATCAGTCTGGGGACTGATTAGCTAATTAATTAATCACATTCCCCAATCAGCCTTCTCCAGAGGAACTTATGGTGCCTAGGGGTATATCTACACAGCAAAGAAAAACCCACTACTAGCCCATGCCAGCAAATTCAGGCTCATGGCGCTCAGGCTGTGAGGCTGTTCCACTGCTGTGTAGCCTGAGCCCAGAAGTCTAAAGCCCAAGTTCTGGGACCCTCCCACTCCGTCAAGTCCTAGAGGCCAGGCTCAAGCCTGAGCCTGGAAGTCTCCACAGCAATGAAACAGGCCCCAAGTCCTGCAAGTCTGAGCTGGCTGGCATAGGCCAGCCCTGGGTTTCCCTTTGCTGTGTAGGCATACCCTAAGTGATCAGAGGGCTGGCTCACTTGTGAACCCTGGCATGACAGAGTGTTGGAGGCTAACCCACAGATCATTCCCTGCACATGTGCCCTTCCTGCACATGCGTGTCAGCCCCATTAGCATCATGTCCTGAGCACAGAAGACGACAAAGGGAGGTGCTATGCTGCCTGCATGCCAATTGAGAAGCACTGCTTCAGACTCTGGTAAGTCGTTGTCTTCTCCTGGTGACAGCCCAGCCCAAGAGCTTGATTTTCCTGGCCTAGTCTGACAGCAGGCAGATTGTTGCCTGTCCTGACAATTGCACAATACTGTTAAACAGCGACTGGGTTTTACGCCAGAGGAGGCTGCATATCAGTGGGGAGCAAAGCAGAGAACAGTGCCTCCCAGATGCATATGTGGCTCTCCCCTCTCATCCACCTGAAAGGGAAACTCAGTTGCTCCTGCAGTACCTGTATCCAGAAGGAGCACTCAGTGGGCCCACAGGGAGGAAAGTGTCGGCTGGGAAGGGATGTAGAAGGTTCCTTAGGTAAGGTTTGCACGGCAAAGCTAACAGCCTGGGGCTGCAGTCTCTTTTCCACAAGCCCCTCTGCAAGTTGTCCCCTTGAAATTATACTGTAAGACTCCTCACAGTAGTAAGCACTACACCTGGGAGCGTTTCCATGGTGGGGGCTCTTATAGAAGGTCCCCAAAGTCCTGTGTGCACCCCAGCTTCACGCTTAAGCAATGAAGGGAATCCAGCCTTTGAAGTCAGACTGCTGTACTGCTACTAAATCTTAGCATCACCATCTCTGGCCCTTAAACACATGCTGTATGTCCTTTTCATTAATTTCTATTTTTATTTCCCCCTCTTCTCAAAACCACAATGTAGATATACACAGTTACAGGCAGCCAGGGTGCTGCAAGAAGCTTCAACCAGCAAGCACAAAACAGAGAGGAAAAAAGGAACTTAAGGGGGAAGATTTTCAAAAGCATAAACAGAAGTTGGACACCCAAGACTTATTGACATTCAATGGGAGCTGACACCTAGCTGCACTGTGAGCATCAGGAAATCTCCCTTAAGTAGTTCTAAAGGCATCTACCACTGTCACAGATTACCTGAACAGGGCACAAACAGCACATGCTCTTAGGGAGGACAATTTTATATCCCACTTTGCATTAATGGGCAGGATATCACAAACCACAGA
Source organism: Mauremys reevesii (assembly GCF_016161935.1). Taxonomy (NCBI): domain Eukaryota; kingdom Metazoa; phylum Chordata; order Testudines; family Geoemydidae; genus Mauremys; species Mauremys reevesii. The sequence goes on from NC_052623.1 coordinate 248,389,711, forward strand.
GCCATATTTATCTGTCACTGACATCAGGAGAATTGCACTGAGGATAAAACTGGGCCTGAAGGAGTTATTGAAGAGTTGATGCTGTAGAAATGAGAGCTTTTAAACAGTTTAGTTAGGGTGAAATTCACTCCTGTGCTGAGGAATTGTGTGTCACTTAAACACTAATCATCTCTCTGTGCAGGGGTTTGTTTCACCTCCAAATGCATGGGAGGAGTGGGGGGTGGGGAGAGAAAGGAGAGGGAGTGTGTCCCCCAATCTGTGTTAAATATTGTTTTCAGCAGAATTGCTTGGCTGTTTGTTTTTTAAAAGCCATCTTCCAAGGAAATCATGACAGATCTTTCAGGCATTTCAACACATCCTGCTAAGCCTTGTCAGCCAGGAAAGTCTGCAGCTCCAGAGCAGGGTTTTTTTGGTTTTTTGTAACATGGTTAGCAAGCCTGAGCCTTTCAAGCTTTGTTGTAATTAACCATAATGAGGGCAATGTTCATGTCCAAGGAACTACTTGGCCTGGATTTAGAAGCAGCTGTGCTTCAAAGATTTTTTTTTTTTTTAAATAAAAAAGAGTCAGCGAAACCTCTTTAGGAAAGTCTTTTGCTGAAAGTTTCTCTGAAATGATTAACTGTGTTATTTTACCTGTCTTAACCTAAGAAAGGAAAATCTTTTAGTACTTACTGCCGTTCAAAGCTTCTTGGCTTAAATCAAGGTATATTCAGCTGTAGTCTCAAAAGATAAAGCAGTCAATATAACCAAAACATTCAGAAGCAGCCACGGATTTTTAATTCCTAGGTTCAAACATCATGAGTCTGATTTTCAGGTGTGCCAAGAACCCACAACTCAAGCTGAGTTAATGGGAACCGCAGGTATTTGGAACCTCTGAAAAAAGAGTCAGGTCCAAGATATCCCAAGTTGGTCACCCAAAAAGACAGCGGCCACTCAAAATTGTTGGGCCACACGAATTCATCTGCGACTTAAAAGACAGCAGAATCAGGATCTACTCAGGCAGGACTCCAGCCAGTGAGAGCAAGGGGCTCAACATCTTTCAGGAAAGGGTCAGCACCTCAGAGGGTAAGGCCTCCCCCATGGCCACATTTAACTTCAATGGGAGTTTTGCTCAAGTATAGATTGAGTATTCGATCAGAAAAGAAAGTGGCATGTTGGGGTGTGACCAGAGGGGTGCAACTCTGCTCGGCTGTGTTATTTCTCTGCTGTAATACGTATGGTGCCTTAGGGACCATACACAGCTGATTTATGCTTACAGCAGTCCCTAGGCTAATCTAATTTATGCTGAGGATTGGACAGCTGTAGCTTCATAATCAGGGAGCGGTAACCAGCTCTAACTCTCCTCCCACACCTGCACCAAGATCCACTTGGTGCAGGAGAGACTCTGGTTACAAACTCATTCTATATAGTCTGTAGGGTTAGTCACTGACATAGTGGCTCTGAACATGGTTTGTGTCTGCATACAAGGTGGTTAAAAGTTATGCAGGAACTGTGCTCAACTAGCAGTATATCCCCCCCTGCCAGTGGGTTGGCTAGCACAGCTGTTTTCCTGTAACTGATTCAGTGCGCTTTGTGGGCACAAGACATCCATACCATGTGAGTATAACTGGTTTAGCAATCTTCTTCCCAGCTCTGTGAAGTACTTTTCCAGAATATACCTAGAGTGGTATCCAGAGAGCAGGGAGTGTATGTTCTCTGCACACTTTGGTGAGACAATACTTGCCCAAACTGTCCTAGAAAGAAAATGATGTTGGGTAGTGCAGTTAGGTGCAGATACACAAACATGGACTTGATGATACAAGCTAGTGTTACACAGCGCTTCTATCTACTTGCAATCAGCAGAGGTGACTACACCTCTAGCAGATTAGAAAATCATGGTTTAAAAAAAAAAAAAGTGGTCATACTGTGACCAGGACCTACATTCGTAACTGAAGAACAGGAAGGTGGATTGTGCTAGTTTCTGGAGGACCTAAACTTGGACCCATGTCTGTATAAAAAGGCCTGTCCCAAAATTGGCCCTGGTCTATCCCAGCTCACACCTCCTCAGCCCCTAAAGGAATCAGCAAACCTCTGCAAGGTCCAGGAATGCAAGTTTAGCTGTTCACTGGGAAAGGATAGTACATGTATAGATGAATGTTTTAACAAGCATCTACCCGACACAGTATGTCAATACAACACTGACTTATCAGTGATGTGTCATGAGCAATTACTCTTAAAAGATACACATCACAGTAACAGATAAGTATTCCCCTCACACACTTCTAGCCAGGCACTTTAATGATATGGTGAGTGGAAAAAAAACAAAACAAAAAAAAACAAAAAAAAACCACCACAGTATAAAATCTGTTTGTATCAATCATTGTAGTAAAATAGGGAACAGAGGGGAAACAAAACAGAACAAAAAACAGGGCCAGATTCTGATCTTGGTCACATTGGTGTCCATTAACTCCACCGAAGTTGAATTGGTTACTCTCCTTTTTTACACTGTTGTAAATCTAATCACTTAGAAGATGAAGAAATAAAGCAAACACATTGTGTTGCACTGCCTTCCTCCCATCTGATTTTTGTTCAAGAGATCAACTTATTTAGTCCTTCGACACCACAGATATTAAAGCTCTTGCACTGTTTTATAGAACTCTCTTATAGGATCAAAAGCTGCTTGCCATTTAAGCCAGTGTACTGTTGCAAGTGTGGCAAAACTGGCTCTATGTATCAAATGCAAAACCAGGGTTGGATCAGCATAGAAGACCACTTTTTAAACAAAACAGAAGCCTGGTTACTGTTACTACTAAAGCAGAAAGATTGTGAAGATCTTTACCTTCCAGATGCTTGAGCAGTGCCCTAGTGCTGTTTCCATGAGCAGATATGAGGACCATTTTGCCGCTTTTCAGCTCTGGTGCTATCTTTTCATTCCAATAGGGAAGGAGTCTCTCCAGAACTTCTTTTAAGCTTTCAGCCTTTGGGAGTTTGTCCTGTGACACATCACAGCATTTATATCTGCGATCGTTATAGATCTCTCTGTAGTAAGGATGAGATTCAGTTATGGGAGGTGGAGTAACATCATAGCTTCTTCTCCATATTTTCACTTGCTCTTCACCATGGTTCAGAGCCATTTCGGCTCTGTTGAGACCTATCAGTGCACCGTAGTGGCGTTCGTTCAGACGCCATGAACTTTGGGTGGGGACCCATTCTTGCCCCATCTCTTCTAACACCAGCCAAGCAGTCTGAATAGAACGGCTTAAGATGGATGTAAACACATGGTCAAACTGAAAACCTAGTGCTTTGAGGTGTTTCCCACAGTTCCGAGCTTCCTTCATCCCATCGCTGCTCAGCTTCTGATCCACCCAGCTGCAAAAGCGGTTCTCTTTGTTCCAGGCTCCTTCCCCATGTCTTAACAGAACAAGTTTGCACTTAGTCATTTTGATTCTGGCTTCGCTCCGCTTATAGTCTAGCATTTAATGTTGATCCATCTAGACAAGAGATGAAATGAGTATGTCACTAGAGAGTAAAGTAAAATTAAGTTGTATGTACTTTAAGTGTTGTGTCCACTGAAGGAAGTTCTTGTGTCCTCTGTGCCGATTGCTAGCCTTTGCATTTCTTTCCTCTTCACTACATAACAAGTGACCACCACCTTCCCTTAGTGTTCACTTCTTCCACCCAACCTGTAATTTTTAAACCCACTTAGGTCATGCTGCTACACTAATTAAAGCAGCAGAGATACAATCAGATCTGACATCCAGACTTCCCTCAAGTCCTCGTATAGTGCAACCTTGGTCTACAGATCTGATAGTGTTTCATCACTGTTCCCCAGACAACCTTAATTCTGACCATTTTGCCAGTCTATGTTCACTCTCCTCCCATTCCTGTAAACTTTGTCCACAACTCCCCTTAGGCCTGGTCTACACTGGGGGGGGGGGCGGGGGAGGGAATTGATTTAAGATACGCAACTTCAGCTAAGAGAAGGAGAGTAACCAATTCAACTTCGGTGGAGTTAATGGACACCAATGTGACCAAGATCAGAATCTGGCCCGGTTTTTTTTTGTTTTTGTTGTTCTGTTCCTATTTTATTTTAAATTGATGATGACAACAGATTTTATACTGTGGTGGTTTTTTTTGTTTTTTGTTTTGTTTTTTTTCCACTCACCATATCATTAAAGTGCCTGGCTAGAAGTGTGTGAGGGGAATAGCACAGCTGAAGTTGACATATCTTAGATCACCTTCCCTCCCGTCCTCACAGCACGGGATCGATGGCTGCGGCTCCCCTGTCGACTCTGCTTCCGCTTCTCGCTCTGGTGGAGTTCCGGAGTCGACAGCAGAGCATTCAGGGAATCAATTTATCACATCTAGATGAGATACGATAAATAGATCCCCAATAGATCGATTGCTATCCGCCAATCTGGCAGGTAGTGTGGACGTACACATGAAAATCATCCCCTCCCACTCATCCAGCGACATTCTTGGCAGTTGAGCACCTTATTAAGGCCATTCTAGGATGCACATAACTAGTGAGCCTATTTTTTAAAAAAATTAAATAAATAAAAAAGAGCCCACAGAAGACACTGGTTATTCCTTCCTCTTGATTTCTAAGTAAATCTCACTTCCTTTGTGTCCATGGATTAGACTGCAAGATGTTCATGCAGGGACTACAGCACTTCCACATTTTAAGCATTGGCCTGCTAAACCCAGGATTGCGAGTTCAATCCTTGAAGGAGCCATTTAGGATCTGGGGCAAAAATCTGTTTGGGGATTGGTCCTGCTTTGAGCAGGGGATTGGACTAGATGACCTCCTGAGGTCCCTTCCAACACTGATATTCTATGATTTCTTGTACAGCATCAGGCAAATTTGGAGTTATTGAATTTTAACAACATCAAAACACAGCACATTCTCTTTTTGTTTATCTGTTGCCTCATCAACAAGAGTCTTATCTTCAGTGGGAGATGGATTGTGCTGTTCAGCTAACATTTTCCAGAGTGACCACAGATTTTTGGGTGCCCAGCTTGAGATACCTGAGACCTAACTTTCAGAGGTGCTGAACATCTGCAACTTCCATAAACACTGACTGAAATTTTGGGGGCTCAGCCCCCAAGTCTCTCAGGCTGGGAACCCCAAAAGTCTCCAGCCATTTTTGATCTTACATTATGAATGGTGTGGGCCAGGGACCATGCATTCCACTGCCTTCTGAACAGCACAAAACATCAGCTTTGCAGACTAGGTCTTCATCAGCTATTTGGATGGGCTAAATTACCAAATGGAATCAGTGTTTTGATGCTGCTGACTACAACAGTGTGATCACATTGAACGGTGTGCTAGAATTCTCAACCATCCTCATGGAACAAAGTGTACAGACATAACACAGTGGTACCATGAAGCACTTCTTCCAGCTACACAGTTCAGTTTGGTTACTATTCATAGCTGCTACAGCAATACAAGCCCCAGTCATGGATCAGGACCTCACTGTGCTAGGTGCTGTACAAACAGAACAAGAAAGTCCCTGTCCTAAAGATCTTACAATTTTACCTTACATTTACAAAGCATCTGCAATGGGGTCTATCTGGCTCTCTCTGCACCTGGCTGAAGACATTAGCATCCAGACACCCCTCAGCTCAAGGAAAACCCACACAGGCCAGGTTACCAACAAAACTAGTTGCCGTGGGGGCCTAGAAGAGCCAGGAGGAGACACTGACCAACTGGGAGCCAGCAAGCCAGTGAAGGTGGCTTGCCTGCTCCCTCTCAGGAAGGGTGCTGGTGAGGCTGCCACAGGAGAGGTGCTCCTCAGTAGTAACCCACTATCTGATGTCAAGCTCATGGCATAGGCCATTCAGCTCCAGGCAGGCTTCCACAGGGTCCCAAAGCATTTTACAGGAAACCTGCAGACCTCTTCAAAGAAAGGAAATCAGATGGACAAGTGGGAGGGGAAAACAAAAGATGAAGGTCACAGAGTAAAACAGCTGCTCTACAGATCTGTGGCCCTTTCTGTAAGTCTCCATGGAGAATTAGGAGAACTTAGTTCTGAATCTCATCGACACATGTCCTACTCCACACACACCCTAAATTCATAGAAATCAGGTGTGTACTACAGAAAGTTCAAGTCAACCCTGATGGGATTGAAACGTGTGACTCCATAAATTGCAAGCAAGATGCTTATAATATTAAGCCATCTCTTTGAGAGCCCAATGTTCTAAGAAAAAAATGCCACAAAGCACTTCTCCCTCTGGAGGAAAGGGGAAAAAGAGTGCTTCCCTTTCAGTGGTCTCCTACAGAGACTTTAAAAATATGCTGCCCACAACAATATACCATGCAAGTTCCTCTAGCACTATAACCTGTATAAACCATGGGCTCTTTATGAGAAGGTTCATTTTCTAGATACTGAACGTTTATTGTTGAGATCAAAGGATTGTATCATCCACAGGAACTGGTCAACTGATTTACAAGTTGAAATTCAGACCTGATGTGATCAGAAAGGCAAGAAAGTTGCACCCCCTTATGTCAGTTCTGAATTGGGCACTGCAGGAGCCCAACACAAGTCACTTAGGGATAGAGGTGGGGTGGGTGGGGGGGAGAGAAGGATTGAACCCACCCAGAGGTAAATTAGTCTTGGGCGTAACTATGGATTTCAATAAATTATTGACACTATTATCGTTATTATATTTAGAGGGGAGGGGTGGAAATAGGTTTCCTTAAATATCAGCACAATACTGAAATAATTAACTAAAAAAATTAGAGTGACATATGGAAGTAATTCCTCACCTGAACTATTGCAAATGCATTCCACTGGCACAAACCCCCAGGCACAGAGGCTTGAGCTGCTGTCAAAAGAACATCATGGCCTCAGTATGAAGCTATCTGCAGGAAAAGAAAAGGCAGTTAGAGTCTTGCCACAGGAAGGAACTACACCGACGACTAGTCATGCCAATGCTGTCAACAAAGTGAGCCACCAACCCTGCCTCTTTGGGTGGGGTCTACATGGCAGCTGGGCACGTGCCTCCCAGACTAGGCAGACAGACTCACACTAGGTCCGCTTGAGACAGTGCGCCAAGAATAGCACTGTGGATGTTACAGCTCAGGCTAGCTACCCAAGTTCAGTCCCACACAATCTCCTGGACCCGAGTTTCGGTAATTAGCCCAAGCCTTCACCAGTGCCGCAACATCCACACTCCTCTTTTAGCATGCTTGCTTGAGCTGACCTAATGTGAATCTGTCAGCCTGGGTTGGGAATCACCTCCCAGCTGTGAGAGATACAGATCAGGCACTTCAGAAGAGAGAAGTCTGTTTGCCTCCCAGATATTCCAAGAAGCCACTAACCCCACCTCTGCAGAGACTTGTTTAAGGCAGCACAGTCTATGTCTTGAAGAGCTTACAGACAAATATGATACAGGTAGGAAACAACAACAATAAAGGAGAAACTGCCAACGTAGAAAGACTTCACTGAAGAAGTGGGTTGGACATATGGAGTCTGTCCAAGTGAAGAGGGCAGCATGGTAGAAGGCACAAAGCCCAGTGCAAGGGGAGAAGAGGCTCGCTAGGATATGTGGAGGAGTTTAGGCAGCAACTGGGGTCGGGATGAGAGTTATATTAGGGTGTAGATGCAAGGATGGAACTGCATCTTACAGATGAGATGTCTGTTGTTCCACTTTGCTACACACAGTGAAGCCAATGAAGTTACACTAGACTTAAACAGCTGTGACAAGAGTGGGGACTCAGATCTGAGAAGCTTGAACTTAGTGCTGAAGAACAGAAGCTAGTGAAGGATTGGAGAAGAGAAGTGATGTGGCTGGAGCAGTGAAAATAAATATGATCTTGGGAGTCATGTAATTGTAGCCTGGAAGGGGATGAGGGAAAAGAGGTGCATTGCAGAGCAGGAGCAGGAACAGGAGCAGGTCACAGTACTATAGATCAGAAGCAACCATGGAATGAAGCAGTTACAGCAGCAGGGATAGAATGTAGAGAAGATAACAGAGGAACAATCAACAATTCATAATTAGAAGAAACTGATATATGGGAAGTGAAGGAGAAAGAGGAACCAAAACCCAAGCCTCTGAACCCCACCTGCTGGGGCTGAGCAAGAAATTGATGACTCTAGCTCTCTAACACAAGATCCCTGACATCCTTACATGTGGGTTCAGAGAGATGGAAGTTACTGATTGGCTTCTTCTCTGGGAAACACTGACCCTATCTCCCTGGGTGAAGTAGGCAATGTCACCTGTAGGGAAGAAGACTGGGGAAATGACAGAAAGTAGAGAAAAGATCAGCTGCCTCTGTGCCCAGCTACATGCTGTTCATTTAGAAACCACTCACATGCAAAATATCCCAGATGCTATAAAGAGAATAAAAAAAGTCAACGGTTTGTGCATTGCAGAGTACTCATACTCATCAGTGGCGGAGACAAAACTCTGCACTGGTTAGAGAAAGTCAGGTAATTGCACTTGCTCAGGAAGCATTCTGCACCTGCAGTTATCTGGATTACATGAACAAATACAGGAGTTTGCCTACATAACATTTTGCCATAGGGGGAGGGATAGGTCAGTGGTTTGAGCATTGGCCTGCTAAACTCAGGGTAGGGAGCTCAATCCTTGAGGAGGCCATTTAGGGATCTGGGGCAAAAATCAGTACTTGGTCCCGCTAGTAAAGGCAGGGGGCTGGACTCAATGACCTTTCAAGGTCCCTTCCAGCTCTGAGATAGGTATATCGCCATGTTTTGTTTTTTTTATTATTTTTAATTTTGCACAGTCCTCACTGCAGAGATTTGAACACATTTGGGTCAAATGGGCTCATCACTGTTGCCGTTCTGATTTGGTAGCATTTTAGATACACGTAACACAAGGTGAAGGACAAAGGTGAATCAGGCCCTCTATTTGAAATAAAAAATTAAACTGCATTTTTAAGCTTTCGAAAACTGTGTTCTCTCCTTATTTTAAAAGGCCACTGCATTACTTCCTATGAAGAGATACCAACACAAAAACACTACACTTTTTCTATTAAGCCACAGTGGACTTTTCCAATATTTTCAGAACAGTTCTGTATTTCTGTACTCACATAGGTATATTTAGTATCTAAATACACAACACTACCATTTGTCACAAGTGAAGTTATACACCTTTTCAGAGTCAGTGAACTCGATGATCTCTTATCAGAATTAAAATTTTTTTTAAAGTAGCTGAATTTGAAAGCATCAGGATTGACTTTTTTATGACTGTCAGAGATAGGCGGTGGAGAAGGGGAGAGACTTGAAAAATTTTACCTTGGATGATTTAACAAATGTACCTAAGCGACAAAGGGAGCCCAAATCCTATTTTCAAAAGTGATTTAGGCACTTAGGCACCTTGTAAATCTCAATCAAAGGAGTTAGGTGGATTTGGGCATACAACTCACTCATGCACCTTTGAAAATTTCAGCATAAGTGAGTTAGGTGCCCAAACCTAACTAACCCCTTAGACAGAGATTTACAAGGCGCTTAAGTCACTTTTGAGACTAGGACTTTGACACTTTTGAAAATTTTATCCTTTGCCTGTCCACAGGGCCAGTGCTTTGTTCAGTTAAGTTTTAAGTGACTCAAGCCATAGGGCTTCCATCACTTTCCCTAGGAGAATATTCCCCAATATAACTGATCTCCATCTGATAAAAAAATTGTTCCTGATGTCTATGAAGGGGGGGAATTTTTGAGTAATGTCCTGCTATTGATACCTATAGTGCCACACCGAATAGATTCTTTCCTCTTTGGACATTGCACCTTTCAAGTATTCATGGATGGTTTCATGTCCCACTCCACCTTTTCAGCCTATTTTCAACATCACTTTGATTAGTTAAGAATCGTCTCATCGCAAAATGCTCAGGTTTCAATCTCAGATAGCCTTTACATGTATTCCCACTCCCCCCCCCACATATTTTTTACTGATAACTTTTGTTTATTCCCCAGACTGCACTCATTTGACCCCCAAACCTGCAGACCTGACACACACACACCAGTCCCACTGAAGTCAAAGGACTTTAGTCTTCATAAGGACAGCAGGGTCAGGCCAACTGTAGCACAGCATATTTGGCTGTGCTTCACAATGAAGCGAAAGGTAACTATTGTACATGGCAACATCTTAGACTGGCACAGCCTTGAACACAATGCTGTCTCGAGGCCCGATTTTCAGAGGTGCTGAGCACCTGCAGCTCCCACTCTAGGGTGACCAGATGTCCCAATTTTATAGGCACAGTCCCGATATTTGAGGCTCTCACACCCTTGTCATCTGGTCAGCGAGGGATAGGGTGACTAGATAGCATTATGGCTCTGAGCACCTCTGAAAAAAATTAAGTTCTGAATGGCATCTCTGTTTCTTTTGAAAACACTCCCCTTTCATAAAGGCGTTACTGAACAGCACCTCAGAGATTGCTCATTTAGCAGAGTAACTTTTAAAAAAATATATGCTATTTTCCCCAAGCACCAATCCCCCTGCCCCATCATTTACACTGCACAGCTCACATTTCTTATTTGTAAAACACACACCACAGGGTAGTAACAGCCCTAGAGGAAATTCAGTTGTCCCAAGTGGCTTTCATGCGGCTGGAGAGAGAGATCAGGAGCGCTAAGAATTACCACTTCTGTTCGGCGAGCCGGCGTGCCTCAGTATAGCTGACCTCAAATCCTGACTCACATCACAAATCGAGAGAACCTACAAAGCATCCTCCCTCCCCGCAGGCTGGCGTCACCAGCGCACGCTCCGCCCGCGCTCCGCATGGCCAGCCGGCTCGGGGCAAGCCGCTCGGACCCCGAAGAGCCCAGGAATACGGAGGTGCATTGGCAGAGCTGGATTGCGAGGGGGGAGGCGACATTGCATTTGCACCAGCCTCGATTGTGCCAGCAAATCCCTCCTCTGCACGAGCAATTCACCCCTCTGGGTTTACCAATGCAACCCCCCTCTCGCTGGCTGTGTTAATTAACCTTTCCCCCAATCACAACAATGTTACCTGGCCGAGAGCAGAAGAGTTAAACCACCCAGCAATAATAGCAGCAGCAGCAGCCGCCGCCGCCTCACACGCTAACAGGTTCAAACCGGCTCCTAGAGCGCTCCCGTGTGAGCGGGGTGTTGAGCTGTCACTCATTAAATAGCCGGGCCGCTCCCTATCAGAGCCGGGCCTAGGGCAGGACGAGGTGACCTAATCGGTCTTTTCCGGCTCTAATGTCTGTGACGCTGTGGGCGGAAGAGCGTTTGATTGGCTGGTGGACCAGATAAACGTAATCGAAAGCCAATCGGGTTTGGTTTACTGGCTGCTATGGGATCAAGCAGGGTTTTGTTTTCCGGGACGTGCTGCTGGCGGGAGCTCTGGGATCCCATTGTGAAAACGCTGCTCTGGTGTGACGTGGGGAGTTGGGGTGATTGCCCGCTCTGCCATGGAACCACTGCCACCCCCTCTCTCTGGACGCGGGGACACCAGCTGCCTGCCACATCCTGTCCCTCGGGCTGGCACAAAAGCGATTTCTGTAAAACACATTCTTTACTTTTGGAATATGCCAAATTGCACCAGGTAAACTCTTTCCAAGATGAGGATAGCTCCAGGGTCCCTGCCAAGGTGTCTGTACGCCCACCTGCAACGTTTGAAAGTACACAAATTCAGCACAGTACACTCCCCATATTTTTCAAGAACCAAATGCAAAATCGCTTCATCTCTCTTTGTGTTGCCTCCGTCCTTGGTTAGGAGAAAGAGCTTTTGTTTACAGAGGAAGCCCAAGTAAGATTCCCCAGTTTCTTACCCCTCCTCCCTGCAAGCATACTCACCCCAGTACAAGGGGTTTATCACAGGCAAAGGGGGGATTTTTGTGGGGAATCCTTGGTAAAATATTGGCAACAAGTCACAGGTTTAAAAACACACACACACATCCCTACTAAAGAGAAAGGAAGGATCAGCAGCAAAAAATATCCTCCTAGAACTCCTGATGCAGAAAAGCAGAGGGCAAAGAAGGGCATAGCATCAATAAATTACAGACATTACGTAGACCAGTGGTTTCGGCCTGAGAGCCAAAATATTATTTCAAAAGGATGAGGAGGCCACACTGAATATTTTAACTAATTATCCCATAGCCCCAATACAAAACTTGTCTTGCCTTATTAGCCTCTTAATATGACTTTTGGAGTTGTTTACTCCTCTACTCACCAATTTGTTAATTTCCAGTTGAATCTGCAATACTGCCAATCCCAAGAGTTCAAAAGCCATGAGTCAGACCCCCCCAAAATACATGAGATTGGCCCCAAAATGATATTGTTTTCTGGTCTGTCTTTTGGTTTTTGAACCCCGCCGCCCACTCCTAATGTGTGTGGGGGAAGTCAGAGTTTTGACATCTCTCCCACATGGCCCCTGCTGCAGAAGCCCCAGCTAAAATCAACATGGGTTTGTATGAAATGCTGTTTGATGATGTCAAGCTTCCAGCTTCCATGCAAACCCCAAAATGCAAAGTCATTCATTCTGTACCCCTCAGACTAGTAATTAATTGTGCATCCCACATCTGCCCCTACCACTGCCCCTCCTACAGCTCCAGAGATTATCCCAACCAACCCCAGGGCTGGAGTTGCAGGGATGGATTGGAGAGGGAGGGAGGAGATCTACCCATTTTTCACAGGAGATGGGGAAAATGGAGCCAACTATCCTGAGCTGCTGGGATCTTTTTTGCATGTATTGGATAACACACACACACACCCCTGCCATGGGAACAAGGACAGAGTGAAAGCTCTGAGGGCTTCCTTGCAGCATCTCTAGTTGGCTGTTCTTGCCCAGGAAGCTCAGGCTAGGAATTGGGGAAGGCAGCGGAATAGAGGGCATTTTCCTGAAGCAGAGCTCACATTTGCTTGAGGGCTGGAGCTTCTTGTCATGGGAGACTGGCTCCAGCAGAGACCAAAATCTCCAGAATTGGCAACAGTGGTTTGGAATGTTACCAGTTACACCATCTTAGCTCCGTTCGTATCCATGAGGCACTGTTGATTCAGAATCAAACAAACAAACAAATGGAGCAGCTGCCTGGAGCAAGGAAGGAACAGCAGGGACGCTGGGAGGCTGTCAGGAAGATGGTGCCTCCTTCCTCGTCTCCATAGCAATAGTAGGCCTGATTCAAACACTGCCCATTAAAACCTGCAGGACACATTTTCCATTTGGAAACAAATGCACATTTTCTTCTTAAGACAGAAGCCTTTGAATGGCCACATTTTAAAGCCTCAAGAGCTGTAGGTTGGCTGTGCCTGTTGTAAACTAAGGACATAGAGGCACAACAGAGAGAAAAATGATGCTGGATTTGTCCCAGGCTAAATAAAAATGTGTGAAACTGAAAAAGAGAAAGTTCAGAGTCCTAATGGTCAAAGCAGGGCAAGAAGCTGCAGAAAAAGATCTGGGGCCAGCCAAATAAAGGGGGTGTGGGGACTAATGTGGGCTCAGAAGAAAAGATGGGGTTGTTTTTTGACATTTTTAAAGGCTAGATCCCTCACTGGTCCTTATATGTCTGTGCAGCCGGGGAGGGGTAGAAGAGGAAGGGAGTAAAGAGCCTCTCCCCATTTTGGGTAGTCTGCCTCAGGACAGGGCAGAAATGCAGTCTCAGGAAAGCACATGAATCATCCCCTAACTACTCCCTGGGGGTGCACAGCATTCCAAAGAGACGGCGCCATAACCCCACCCTCCGCTTTCACGCCAGCCAGTGGAGCTGGCCAGCCTCCTTAAGATGGGGAGCATCCTACGCCTCCTAAAGGGATTTTTGCAGTGTGTTCGTTCCCACTGGACACTGGGGAGCTCTGGGAGGCATTCTGTCTTTCTTGGGGAGAATGTTTCCAGTACTGCCAGTGGGGCAGGGCTACTTCGCACAACCCCTAATGCAGGGTCATGTCTAAATGGCACAATCATACCTTACCTTGCAACAAACAAACAACCTGAAAGGAGAAAAGAAATCATAACCCTTCCAGGGAACAACCCAGTGAATGCAAATCAACACCAGCCTCTTCCCTCCTTCCATCTGGATGCTGATGAGTGTGATTTACATCCCATAATTGCAATAAGAATGTTAAAAAAAAAAAAGACATTACACCTCCCAAATAAAAGCAACAGAATGTAGGCGTGGTGAGCAGACCCATTTATGCACATATCTAGGCCCTGATTTCAGTCAGTTCTACACGGGCTGACCTTGGGCCTGGCCGTGGTGCTCTATGGGGAACCCAAGTTTGCTCACACAGATCCCTCTGCTGTATCAAAGCGTTAATACATGTCCTACTGCCAGTTAAAGATAGCGAGGGATGCATGCCAAGGGAACATCCCTGAGTATGAGCAGAGAAGTGATAGAAAGAGAACAGATCCAACTCCTGGGTCCCAATCATCCCATCCTGTGCAAAAACCCATGAGTCACAAATCAGGGGGAGGAAACCTCCACTGGAATCCTCACTGAGATCACCTCCATATTTTCACATCACAAGCATGGTTTTATACAAACCTTTCCTTGGAAAAGACATTGGGGCCCCATCCCCAAATCTGGCAAATGCCAGGGCATCTGTACAAATCCCTGGGAGACGAGGGCCATCTGCCTGGAGTCCCTGTGCCTCAGCACCAACTCTGGCCTCCAGCAATCCCTTACCCCCTTGGCTCCATGGCAGCATGACTCCAATGAAGCCATTGTACCAGGTACTCCCCCTTGTTTGGCTGGTTCCAAGAGTGAGAACTGTTGGGAAAAGACAATAAAGCTTGCTGCTGTTGTACCTTTTCTGACTAATTTCCACACAACTGGAGGTAGTAAGATGTGCATTCTCCATACACCTCTTCAGCTACCCCACTTGAATCTCCATTAACCATGGAGAATAATAGGGCCTATGACAAAAGCCAAGCAGTTCTGAATCCATCTCAGGGTTTGGCTACACTTGCAGCTGTACAGCGCTGGGAGTTAAAGCTGTCTTCGTACAGCTGTGTAGGGAAAGCGCTGCAGTGTGACCACACTGACAGCTACCAGCGCTGCAGTGTGGCCACATTTGCGGCATTTGCAGCGGTGTTGGGAGTGGTGCATTATGGGCAGCTATCCCAGCGTTCAAGTGGCTGCAATGTGCTTTTCCAAAGAGGGGGCTGGGGTGGAGTGTGACAAGGAGTGTGGGGGAGACAGAGAGAGTGGATTTTTGGAGCTGACACTGTGTCAGCTCCCTGCCTTGCAAGTTCCGACCCCTTCCCCAACCCCTCTCTCATTCAAATAGTCCTCTTTGGTTTTTTCCTCACAGACCAGATAAGCAGCTGCTCCAAAACAGACCCCCCCGCCGCACGCCGTGCTGCTTCTCTCCTCAAGCAAACATTCCAAAGGGATCCCTCTGCCTGCCTCTGCTCGAGCAAACAGGAGCTGTGTTTGTTTTTTAGATAAGCAGCTCCGGGAGCCCTGAGTTCACAACAAAACAAAGAGAGGCATCACAACAAAACAAAGAGTGTTATCTTTACTTTAAAGCATTATGGGAAGGTTCCGGAGTCAGTTACAGCATAGTAAGATTAATCACTGTTTACACTGGCACTCCAGCGCTGCAGCACCAGCGCTGTTCTCTTTATTCCTCTCGTCGAGGTGGAGTACAACCAGCGCTGTAGCCAGGGAGATACAGCGCTGTATGTGCCTTGCCAGTGTGGACGGGGAGTAAGTTACAGCGCTGTAAAGCCACCACCAGCACTGTAACTCTCAAGTGTAGCCAAGCCCTCAGAGAGGACAGTGGTGCACATACATATTAGCACTTTGATTTTTACTATGGCAGTGCACCTTTCAAGTTGCTCAGTTCACTTTGCAAGAAGAAATACACTAGAGGCTGGATATATACAAGAGGTTGTGTTTATACTCTGTATGGGATATACTGCCACCACTGACTACATAAACAATTGAAAGCAACCATTATATGCCAAATACAATCATAATCTCAACTAGACAGACATTAACTCATTCCATTATTCAGGACCTATTCACCCATTAAATATAAAACTGTTATCAGTGCATATTACCAGCCTTTTTACCAGATAATTTCATTAACATAATAAAAATAATCAATTTACTTCAATTTGAGTTTTACCTGCACAAGGATCTGGCCCGTATTGCCATTCTTTACTCTTGCTCCACCCGGTTTCACTCAGTTGGTGGCCATTATCTCTCAGAACAGCTAGACTGTTCCGCCCCCAGGTCTCCAAACTGGAACTTTTCCAGGACATAATAGCTTCTCTCACTTGGAATTTCTAGGGTACAAATGATTTAGGAAAGTCCTTTTCTCATCAGAGCATATTTCATGCAGATACCGATGCAATCATATTATAAATAAGAGTAGTAAGAGAAGAATAAAGCAGAGTAGAAATAGAAGGAAATAAAATTAGGAGGAAAATAATAGAATAAGTGGTATATTGTTCACATTTGTCAAAATATTCATCATTCTCTGCTGACTAAGCTCTACTCCCTTGATATTTTCTCAGTTATTTTTGGAACGCACTGTACCTAGATACCAAACTATTTTTGACACATGAACAGTCATCATTAACGAGTTTCCGATTTAAAAGGGGCTTTCTTTGCCCAAATCCTGCCTCTGGGTCCTTCTCATTCTGACATCTCTTGGATTTTTTTGCCACCAAGTCCTGGTCTTCACTCCCAAACCCTCCACATCTCCCTCTTTCCTCAGACACTGTTAAACACTCCCATCCTCCCTGTCACTCAGACCCATGACCAAGGCATTCTCTTCAGGCTTGTCTAACAACACCGTACTGTGTTGCGTGCCAGAGTGTGAATCTGCAGTTACTTTCCATGCAGTAACATCCGGTGTGGACACTGGTGCAGTGCACTGAAAGTCCTGGAATATGGATTGGCATTCAAAGCTTTCAAGTAATAGTAAGCCAGCCGCACTCTGGAACTGTCACTGCTCTGTTGCAGTGTCCACACAGGACATTGCTGCATCCAATGCTGTGCACTGTAGATTCACACCCTAGCTTGCTGCGCCCCAACTCACTGTGTAGACAAGTCCTTTGACTCCATCTCTTGCTGGACTGCACTTCCAAGCAGTGTCCCACATTTGGCAGTTTTTCCTCAACAACATCTTTAAGACCTAGCCTTTTCTCTCTGCCCAAACTGCTAAAACTCTCAACCAAGCCACTGTATATCTCCTCCTTGTTACTATAATCACCTATTATCCAGACTTCCTGACACCCCCTTCACTTCCCTCACCTCCACTGAAAATACTAGTGGCTAAGATCATCTCCCTGCCCCATCATTCTGACCTTATCCCCTTCCACTGGTTCCCCTTCTCTCCCACATCCAATACAAGTTTCTTGCCCTTACCTTTAAGTCCCTGCACACCTTTGCACCTCCCTATTTATGCACTCTTGTATCTTATTACATCATCTCTCTGCCCCACTAGTGATACCAGCCTAAATCACCCATTTGTTCATTTTTCTCACAAGCACCTTCATGATTTTCTTCCAGAACGCTGTTCCCAAACTAGACTAAAACATCACTGTCTTCTTCCAAACCCACTCATCCAGCTGAGCACACAGCTGACCTATGCAAATGCACCTCCTTTCTGTGGGCACAGATCCTCAGCTGGTGTATATTGTCATAGCACCGGGATCTGCCTCAGGTCTTCTTCTGACTGTTACATCCACATATGAAATTAATTATTAATTATTATTAACTATTTTATTGCCATAGCCCCTAGGAACCCTGGTCACGGACCAAGACCCCATTGTGCTAGGTACTGTACAAACAGAACAAAAAGACAGTCCCTGCCCTGAGGGGCTTATAATCCAAATATAAAACAAGAGATGACAAGAGATAACAGATGGATGGATACCAACAGATAGGGAGGAGTATAAGGAAACAATCTGTATTATAAGATTCCAGGTTTGTCACTCTGTGTGTCACTCTGAAGCCTAAAACATCTGTTAAGTCAGCATGAAACAATGGGAGCAACTACAAACATGGCTGAAGGCTCTTTTTGTTCAGAATATCACCAGGTCAGGGCCGGTGCAAGTATGTTTCGCGCCCTCCCCCGCGCCCCCGCCCTGAGGCGCACCACCCCGCGGCAGCTCCCCCATCTGCCCTGAGGCGCCCCCTCCCCCGCGGCAGCTCCCCACCCCCCACCCTCCACCCTGAGGCACCCACCCCGCCCCAGCTCACCCCTGCTCCGTGCACGAGCACGAGCACCCTGAGCAGGCCCTTGCTGCTTCACTTCTCCCACCTCCCAGGCTTGCGGTGCCAATCAGCTTAGGCGACACAAGCCTGGGAGGCGGGAGAAGTGAATTAGCCACAGCATGCTGGGAAGGAGGCAGGGCAGGGATGAGCTGGGGCAGGGAGTTCCCCTGGTGCCGCCTCCCCCCCCTTACTTGCTGTAGGCGGCCCTCCCCATGCTCCCCTGCCCCAGTTCCCTCTGCCTAAATGCTGGCGGCGACAGGGGCGGCCAAAGATCTGGCCACCGCGGTTGCTGCCAAAGAAAATGGTGCCCCCCAAATCCCAGCGCCCTAGGCGACCGCCTAGTTTGCCTAAATGGTTGCACCGGCCCTGCACCAGGTTCAATCATAACTGGGACTTGCAGTCTATTACTGTCCAATTTTTAAGTTCTCAGCCATTTTGACTTTACAAATGACACCAGTGCAGCAGCAAGGCATCTACCTATGCCAGGCCAAGAGTCCTAGACCATTGTGATATATCAGAGGTAATGCAAACAATTGCACCCTGGCTCTACAGCTCATTTGCATGCTACAGTGTCATTGGCTGTAGAGGGAGACTGCACAGCTGGTAAATTACAGGCTCAGCTGCCACAGTTCTTTGAAACTACTCACACAACACTTTACAAATTGCACAAATTGTGACAGCACAGGCTCACAGCTACTAGTCAGACAATACCGGTCAGCAAGATAGACAGTGGTCTCCGCACACCACCGGCTTTCCCATTGTGTTGCATTAGTTAGAGGGTATGCTCTTCAGGACAAGGACCATCTTTCAGTCTGTGTTTGCAGAGTGCCTGGCATAATGGGACTCTGATTATGCTGGTGTAATAAAATAATGATAACAAATGTGGTGTCAACAACTTTAACAGACTTGCTTTATGCCTCAAACAAAACAATACAATAAATCCATTCAGAAGGCAATAAAATATGCCAGATTGGGATGGGGTGCTCAGCCCACACAAGGCCTGAAGGAGTTAAAGTGGCTAGGTGGACCCTGGCTCCTCCTTGGAGGAGGAGCCAGGGAGTAATGAAGGTTAATTAAAGAGGAAGCACAGCTGGAAAGGAATAGAGGCCTATATAAAGCCCACTGGCTAAGAGTAGAAGAGGGCTACAGAGAGAGAGACAGGCTCAGTCACTGGCAGGGTAAGATAGGAAGCAGCCCAGGGATACAGCAGGAAGGGATAGGACTATGACAACCTTGACTGCTAGCTGTAAGGTCCCTGGGCTGGAACCTAGTGTAGAGGGCAGACCTGGGTTCCCCTGGGAAAGCGGCACCATTAAGGCACAGTGAGAGAATAGCTGCCTCAGACAGTGGGTCCTGAGAGACATAGGGTATGTCTACACTATGAAATTAGGTTGATGTAATATAAGTTGATTTTTTAGAAAATCGATTTGATACAGTCGATTGTGTGTGTCCCCACTTAAGACCATTAAGTCAGCAGAGTGTGTCCACAGTGCCGAGGCTAGTGTCGACTTTCGGAGCGTTGCACTGTGGTAGCTATCCCACAGTTCCCGCAGTCTCTGCCACCCATTGGAATTCTGAGTTGAGCTCCCAGTGCCTGATGGGGCAAAAACATTGTCATGGGTAGTTCTGGGTACATGTCGTCAGGCCCTCCGCCCCGTGAAAGCAATGGCAAAAAATCATTTTTCGCCTTCTTTCCTGGGTTACCTGTGCAGATGACATACCACAGCAAGCATGGAGCCCGCTCAGCTCACTGTCACCGTATGTCTCCTGGGTGCTGCTGGCAGACGCGGAACTGCAGTGCTACACAGCAGCAGCTCCTTGCCTTTGCAAGTTGCAAAGACGGTTAGCAGCCGTATTGTACCATCTGCTGCTGTCTCCTGGTTCCTCCTGGCTGGCCTCGGTGAGGTCGGTCACGGGCGCCTGGACATAAATGGGAGTGACTCCAGGTCATTCTCTCCTTTAAGTTTCATCTAATGGAGATTCAGTCCTGCCTGGAATATCAGGCAAGCCTACCAAAGAACCAGAGAGGCAAACAGCAGCTCCAGGTCAGAGCCCCAGACATGCCGCTTCTATGATGAGCTGCATGCCATTCTAGGGGGTGCCCCTACAACTACTCCACTTCCCTCCTTCCCCACCCCTCCCGGGCCACCTTGGCAGTTATCCCCCCTTTGTGTGATGAATTAATAAAGAATGCATGAATTTGAAACAATGACTTTATTGCCTCTGCAAGCAGAGATCAAAGGGGGGGAGGGTGATTGGCTTACAGGGAAGTAGAGTGAACCAAGGGGGCAGGTTTTCATCAAGGAGAAACAAACAGAACTTCCACACCATAGCCTGGCCAGTCATGAAACTGGTTTTCAAAGCTTCTCTGATGTGCAGCGTGCCTTGCTGCACTCTTCTAACTGCCCTGGTATCTGGCTGTGCTTAATCATTTTGTCTTTTAGAATGGAGTTCTGATAGCATGGATTTGTCTCCCCATACAGTGATCAGATCCAGTACCTACCGTTCGGTCCATGTTGGAGCTCTTTTGCAATTCTGGGACTCCATGGTCACCTGTGCTGATCAGCTCGCCACGCTGGCCAAACAGGAAATGAAATTCAAAAGTTCCCGGGGCTTTTCCTGTCTACCTGGCCAGTGCATCTGAGTTGAGAGTGCTGTCCAGAGCGGTCACAATGGAGCACTCTGGGATAGTTCCTGGAGGCCAATACCGTTGTATTGCGTCCACACTACCCCACATTCAACCCAGCAGGGTTGATTTCAGCACTTATCCTCTCGTCGGGGAGGAGTACAGAAATCAATTTTAAGAGCTCTTTAAGTCAACAAAAATGGCTTCATTGTGTGTAGGGGTGCAGGGTTAAATCCATCTAATGCTGCTAAATTTGACCTAAACTCGTAGTGTAGACCAGGGCATAGATGCACACACACCCCGGAAGGGGAAAAGTACAGTGACCTGGCCAGAGGGCCAAGCCACAAAGCAGGAACGGTTGAGTCCTGAAACTCAAAGTCAGAGTGATGGAGTGCAACCACAGGAAGGGGCAGTGGTCTGGCAGAGCTAATCCCTACCCTACATGCAGCCAGTAGGAGATGTTCCAGCAGTGAGTGCAGCACCTTGTGACAACTACTTTTTAAAAATTCATCTAAGTGTGAGGTTAAAATCAGGCCAATCTCATTTGAAACAAAACAAAAAGCGAGTGAATAAACTGTCAAACCAGCCCTGCATTTGTTAGCAGGATTGCAGCTCTAATATTTGTAGGCAACAATATAAATTTCATTGCATCATCTCTTCTACCAAACAGTAGGCTAAGGAAAAAATAGAGACCCCACATCCAATCACCATTGATATTTGCATGTACATGTTAGAATTTGAACCCAAATCTGGAACTGAATTTCAGCGGTGAGCCCCCATCTCTGGGGCTAAAACCTCAGGTTCTTGCAACTCTGACCTTCAGCAGATTAATAGTCTTGACCCAGATGCTGATTCTGCCATTTGAGCTAATTTCTAAACAATACACACAGGGTGAAACCTTTTCCCTGTTGAAGTCAATGACAAAGCTCCCACTGATTTGAGTAAAGCTAGGATTCCAACCACCGCTGGCTAAATTCTTCTTTCAGTTAATCTGGTGTAAACAATTGGGAATTCCACTGATTTCAGTAAAAAGAACAGGAGTACTTGTGGCACCTTAGAGACTAACAAATTTATTTGAGCATAAGCTTTCATGGGCTACACTGATTTCAGTGTAGTATTTCCAGATTTACATCAACGTAACTAAGAGCAGAATTTGTCTGTGCAATATGAGACTAATGGTCTTATTGATTATAACAGCTAAGCCCCAGAAATACCCATATCTTAAATCAGGTATGTTCCTGAATCCAAACGTTAAAATTGAGTTCTAGTTTCACAGTTATTCCTATAAATATAATATAAATTCATTGCATCATGCATTCATGGAAGGAGGTCATCCTTCAGTCTATTTTATGCATGCCACAGGTATTTTTTGTCAGGCAGTATAAATACATTTTGGCACAAGGCATCAGTTTAACTAAAGTTAACCTTTGATTTAAAAAAAAATCCAATCATTTTTAAAACCTTAGTTAATGCAGTTGAGACATATTTCAAGTCTGAGAGCTTCCAAAAGAAAATTTCAAATAAATGGGAATCTAGCTAAATTGTTATTACCATTTAAACATGAGACTAGGGATTTTCTGATTTATTTAAAACATCCTTAATATTTACCAAGGCAGATTTCACAGCATATATTTGTAAAACTTGGACAAGTATGCAGCATTGTTGCAGCTGTGTCGGTCCCAGGATATTAGAGAAACAAGGTGGGCGAGGTAATATCTTTTATTGGGCCAACTTCTATTGGTGAGAGAGAGGTAGTTCTAAAGTTACCATGGAAACTTCATTCTGCTGTGAAAAAGTCCCCCAGAAAATATCCAAGACATCACAACATATTGTGGTAAACCGCCAATGCTATTGTGGTGAGTCCCATGCTTTTCCTTGGTCTGGTGGGTCAGGACACCGCCCCTGCCCCTATTCTTGGGCTCCACAAGTGCCCTGGTGGGGGAGAGAGAAGCAAAGGGCCCCAGGTTTGCCCCCTACTCTGGTCCCAGCACTTTCAGTTTCACAGGCTTCTTACCCTCTTTCCCCTAGAGCAGGGTTTCTCTCGGTCCTCTATGGTGGGGCAGTCCCTCTGTCCTCCCTGAGCAGGGTTTCCCTTCCCTTGGTACTCTAAACCTCTGGTCAACACTAGTACATCTCCAAGCCAGGGTCAGCTCTCCTTCCCTCCTCCTGTCTGACTGAAGCAGGGGTTTTCATTAGGTCTTGGGCAGGGCCTTAACTGGCTCCAGGTGCTCTAATTAACCTGTAGTAACCTCTCCTTAGTCCACAGGGAATAAGGCTCTGATCCTGGGGCTTGTGCCGGCCCTTTTCCCAGCACCCAGTAAGATCACTCTCCTGCTGCCCTCTGGCCCTGCTGTATCACAGTATTCATCTGAAACCTTAACTTGAAAAGGATTCTGTTTCTGCATACTCCATGCAAAAAATAGACACGTGGGGCAAAACTTACATTCCTTGTGCACAAAATTCCCAGTGTGGTGAAAGAATGCAGAATTGGAGCCATGACAAATAAATACCTGTATATAATGCAGATAACAGGGACTCAGATAGTAGGGTGATGTGTGTGGAATAAGACCCTCATTCCAGAAAGCATTTAGACACAAGCTGAACTTGAAGAATTGACCTCAATGAGATTTAACCATGTGCTTAAATGCTTTCCTGAATCAGGGCCTATATGCTTAGAGATTAGATTCCAAAGCAACTGCAAGACCGTCAATATAAAATAAGAGATACTGTAGTCCAACACTATGGAAAAGTGAACTAATTCAGGAAAACCAACATTCACCACCAATACCAAATTGTTGCCCATTTTTTTGAACCAGAAATTGAACTATTTTGAAGGGTCAAAGGTGTTAACTTTTTTTTTTTTTTACATTTGTTGTTTTGCATCTCTATATTTCCAGTGCCGCAACACTGAGAGTGAATTTATTTCAGTTGTTTTTGACAACTTTTTTTCTCTGAAAAACATCCAGACGTCAGTAAAGACTGTCAGAGGCTTGATAAGCTTAAAAGGGGCTTCTCTGAGCAAAGAAAGGGAGGAGATAGTGTTGAGTCTAGACATGATAAGTCAGCAGAAAACAGACTGGATAATACTGATATATTGTTGCTGTGCTCTAATGCTAGAATCTGGGCAAATAAAAACAAAGGCAGAAAAGAGAACTCCAATGAAATTTGGTGACAGGGGTGGCAGATGGGGAACCCACAAAGGACAAAATAGGGGCTTGTCTGCACTCATCTCTCTCCACCACAAAATAGTGATCCATTATGGAGAGGGTTATTTAAAAGGTTGCTTACTTTAATATTCCGACAAAAAGTGGAAACTGGGTTAAATATGAACTTTCTGGCAAGTACATATAGTACTGTCCATGGATTTATTACAATATTTTCCCCTGAATGTGATCAAAAGCACAGAAGGTGACCTTGCATGTCAATGAGTTTTCCTATGACAGTGCTCCGACACAACCCCTGTAGTAGAGACAGCCTGATTTCAGAAACAAAGTAGACAGCAAAGGGCTGATTACTGTGTATTTCATATGCAAATGCTTTTGTACCTGTTACAACTGTATGTTAAACACAGCATGCCTGATCCTCCTCACACTAGTTTTATACTGTTGTAGCTTCACAAGTGTCATAAATGCTAACTATTACGGTTATGAACACTTAGCTCAAGTGTGAGAGAATCCTATAGCTTCCCAGTCACAAGTCACTCACCCCAGGATACACCAGATAAGATGTTGAATTGAGATCAACCCAATGGATCTATCTGATAGCAAAATCTGTCCAGTATGTTTTTGCCATTAGTAAGAAAATATTTGCAGAAATCCCATAATCTGATTTTAAACACTCAATTCATTTCTGGAAGATGAGCTACTGTATTGTAATGTAAATGAGGACCATATAACTATATACACTAAGGTTTTCTTTAGGGAGATACCAATAAAATGTAGCCTATCCTGTCTCACTGAGGATCCTTATGTTTCAGACCCTCTGGAGAAATGGGAGATGGTGCCAATGCTTGTATGCCAACCTGTAATCAGACATGGGAAGGATACACTCTTGCATGCACAATGGCTACGTGAGTGAGAAATCTCTGCAATGTCTAAATGCCACCCCACAAGATACACTAGACAATTCACAGAAATCTGGGACTTCTTCCTCGGCCACATAAAGTCTACTGAAGATGATACAACAAGAGGCATCACCACAAAGTGGCAAATAGTTACATATCCACACACTAAAATGCTGGTTCATATGTATGCCAGTGCCAACTGTTCCCTCTAGTTTTACAGCAGACCCTTGGTCACTGTATATTATAGTTAAGGCTGCAAAACAGCTTCCATTATAACCATCTGTTTGCATAGCTTCTCAAACATTCACCTTTTGGGCTGATACTTTTCGTGTGTGCCTATGACCCAGATTATTTTTTAAGATTGAGCAAAATATTTAACTTTTTTGTGTTCAATAAGAGTGAAAATCTTTTTTCTCCTTTGTAAAGAAGTTTCTAAAAACACACTGAAGCTGGGCATGAAAATATTCTTCACTGAGGACAAGAGTCTTTGCTTTAGTGTGAAAGACATCAGTTTGTTTTTCATAGAGTGATGAGCCTTGGAAAACTGCAGCTGAGCACATGCAACAGAAAATTTTTGTTATGTTGTGTGCACATCATTAGACCTGCACTGTGCATGAATATACATCTGGGATGAACACACTTTCCATTTAGAGTCCAAGGCAGTTTGCAGGGTTGGCCAGATGTTATTGTTGCATTTCAATTTACATTGTGTTCATCAGATACCTATCACCTTGGTATCCAGCCCACCCTTCCACAGAAGCAATTAAGAAACAGGATAAGGCATTTGATGCACACATGCTAGTTCTGCAGGACCTGTTTTGCTCACAGTGCTTGGCCAGGAGACATTAAATGAAGATGTTAAGTGATCATGAGACTCCCCAATTTGCCCAGCTCTCTTGTTTATGTTCAGAATGTTTGTTTCTGGACTGATCAAAGGCCTGATAGATCCTGCCTTGCTCCCCTCTTCCAGCAACTAATCACATGCCATCTCTGCACAAGAAAGTGGAATTAATATAATTACATCTGTTTAGAAACAGATGTCGTTAAATTATTGTAACCCCTTTGTGTGGCACTCTTGTTTTGGTTTAAGGGTGCCTTACATAGCCTTAGCATAAATATGTAAGGAATAGATTTAAGCTAAATCAGTATAAAACACTCAAGCTGAAACAATTGTCTACACAAAAGAGTTGCACCAATTTAACTAAGTCTGTTTCTAAATAACAGCAATGAGGATGACAACATGAGAGTGCTTTAAAATAGTGTAACATTACAGCACTACTACTATAGTATACCACAGTGGAATCCTGATTAATCTGATGATCGTTTGTTTGGCATGTTTCAGGCTCCCTGGGAGCACAGGTGCTGGAACTAGGGGTGCTGCTGCACCCCCCGGGCTTGAAGTGGTTTCCATTATATACAGGGTTTACAGTTTGGTTCAATGGCTCTGAGCACCCCCATTATACAAATTGTTCCAGCACCCCTGCACAAGGGGTTCTATAAATGAATTCCACTGCCTTACCTGAACTAGGAAATTGCTCTCTGCAGCCTCTGGGGGCTTACGGGACTTCAAGGCTACAGAATACTCAAAAAAGCGAAACAGCAGCAACAAACCCAAAACAAAAGCCCCACTTCCATCAGCAATGGGCTTGAAGATTGTACCTCATCTTATCAGATACATTCCTGGCCACAGTGATATATGTAGCAACCTCTAATCTTGATTGTTGCAATTTATATTTAGAAATGAAACTACACTCCCAAAAAAGGCTTCTGATACCAAACACATCAGCCCATCTGTTTCGCAAAACTATCAGCATAAACACTTCATTACAGTGCTCTGCTCTCTTCACCGATTCCTCCTTGAATGCAGAATACAACACAAGATCTGTCTTACTATTCAAAGCCTTCCATGGGATTGGCCCATGAGGTAACCATCTATCATGAGCTTCCATAATAGCTATGTTCCATCAGCACAATGAAACTGGGGAGGCTTTGTGACTATAGGAGACAGAACTTTCACAGCAGATGGACCTAAACTGTAGAACTCATTCCTGGAGGAGATAATGACCATGGGCCTGACCACTTTCAGAACTAAATAACCCCCCCATTTTTTAACTTAGCCCTCTCAATCACAGGTGCAGGGATTCTGGGAGTATGGCAGCACCCTCTGGATTGAAGTCCTTTCCATCATATACAGGGTTTTCACTTTGGTTCAGTGGCTCTCAGCACCCCAACTATACAAATTGTTCCAGCATCACTACTGTCAATAAGTGCTTCAAACTCACACAAACACACACTACAAGCTGGGATAGACAGTTATATCTTTTTAAATACTTGATGTGTCTAGATTAGATCTGGTTGAGAAATTATTTTTCTCCATGGAAAATCGATGTAAACTAACATTTCACTTGAATCAAATTTCATTTAAATGTTTCCAAATTTTTACCAAAAACCCAGAAATTTTAGATGAAAGCAGATTTTTCAAAATTATCTGTTTAATCAAAAAGCTATTTTCCATTTAAAAATAAACACAACATTCTGATGTGAAAATTTTGGCCAGATTTAGTCCAGACACAACAGTGATGGGATCCATGTAAGGGGGATGAATTCAGGTACCAACAGACCTTCATTGTTAGTCAGTGAACCAGGGTAATTCTAGGGAGAAAACTTAGTAAGCAAAGATTGTTTAACCCACTAAAATGTCGAGTACATCTAAAATGCATTTTGCCCTTCTTATGTGCTAATATCTGTAGTCAGCCAAACCTCAGCTTGGGCTCAAACCATAGTGTCTTTGAGTGTCTTGCCCCAGGTTCCCTACAGGAGCCTCACTCCTGGACAATTGCACTGTTCCCAGTACAACTGTACTGTTCTGCTCAGTCCTGGGCCTTTTTAGAGCCCAGTGTACAGTCTGTAGCTCCTAGTGGTTCTTCTCAGGAAACGCCATAGGTCACTGGCTGGAAGCAGCCCTCCAGGGTTTTTGCTCATACCAAGCAAAGTAGCATCTGCCTGCCTCAGATGGGGAGCAGTTGAAGGAAAAGGTTAGCAACTGCCTCAGGCTGAGCTCCCCTTGTTACCGGAGCTCACTAGCAGCTCTCCTGTTCCTAGAAAAATTCTCTTGTACCCTTCTGCTCTGTGGCTAGTCTCATCCTTTACGTTCTCCTTCTCCAGGTGCAGGGCCGGTGCAACCATTTAGGCGACCTATCTGGTCACCTAGGGCGCTAGGATTTGGGAGGTGCCATTTTCTTCGGCAGCGACCACAGCGGCTGGACCTTCAGCTGCCCCGGTTGCTGCCGGCATTTAGGCGGAGGGAGCTGGGGCAGGGGAGCGCAGGGAGGGCCGCCTGCAGCAAGTAAGGGGGGGCGCGGCACGCAGGGAAACTCCCCACCCCAGCTCACCCCTGCCCCGCCTCCTCCCCGAGCACACTGGGGCGGGGGGGGGGGGGGCCTCCGCCCGGAGGGGGGGGGATGGGGAGCAGCTGCGGGGGGGGGCGCCTCAGGGCAGAGGGGGGAAGCTGCTGCGGGCGGGGGTTCCGGGACGGGGGAGGGCGCAAGGTGGAAGTTTCGCCTAGAGTGCGAAACATTCTTGCACCAGCCCTGACCTGGTGGAGAATGTTCTGCAAGTGCTCTTAATTGGTGCTGACTGAGTGCAGGAATGCTCATTAGTCTTTCCACCAGAGGGACGTGGGCATTTACCATCAGAATATCATACAATATTTGCAACCAAATCTGATGAAAAAATACATTAAACACCACAGGGTACCCTGAAAACAATGATGTTTGAAACACAGACTTTTGTAAACTCAGATTTATCTGAAATAAACAAAAATAATCCATCAGAATTTAACAGTGGTTTCTTGCATTTTATTTTGTCTTCTGTTTCAGATCTTTCTCTAGATGTATTCATTTCCATTTTTCAAACCTAATACACATTAGCCTCTTTGAAAAAACTTATTTCCAGGTCACACGTAATAATTGCTTACGGGGCATACTGTATTTATTTCATGTTAGCAAAATCATTCAGTAACTTGCCTCTACTGCCACTAGAGGTCAGGCAGCACCATCAACAGGAACACAGTGCTATCTGCACAAAGTGGAAATAGTCTGTAAGATCCTCAAAATTATGGGACTGATTCTTCTCACTACACAAAGTCACTTTCACCTGTGAAAAGAGAGCCAGCTCCTTGCTCCCATGCAGCTGGGTTGAACTAGTCCATCAGACGGAGGAGCCTCACAGTGGGTTTAGCCTGCCACTGGAGGATTCCTTTGGTAGGGTGACCAGATGTCTCAATTTTATAGGGACAGTCCCAATATTTGGGGCTTTGTCTTATATAGACACCTATTACCCCTACCCCATCCCGATTTTTCACACTTGCTGTCTGGTCACCCTATCGTTTGGTATGGCAGAATCCCTGGGTAGTGTAGAGCCAGCACAACAGCTCTTTGCTACCACCCCAGCACGGCACCAAGGATAGAGAACACCACTTCAGGGGGCAGTCAGGGTAGTTGAGCACAGCCAAAGCACTACTACACACTGGCAATTCCCTGCTACTGGAATAGCCCCTTGGAGTTATTGCAAAGCCCAGCACAAATTAGAGCAGCTCAGCTGGTCCCAGGATTGTGGGGAGAGTGGTGGCTGCGTCAACCATCTCTGTCCCTCTTCCCTGGGATTTGCACCAAACAGAACCTGGCCAGATCTGAGGATTGCATGCAGTGAGCAACACATTGGGGTAAAATGCTGCCATTCATATCTGATAGCATTGTACACCCATTATGAACTAACTCTGAACTGGAGAAAAATGACAAAGGGGCAGGGTAATGGAGAATCGACCCCCAAACCTGACTATATGATAATGTTGCATTTTAAAATGGTAATGCTCAAAAGTCAACTTTTATCATAAGATCATTAACTCAGACTCATTTTACCTCCTCCATTTTGGCACCAGTGCTATACCTTGCTTCCTTTGTTTCCTCCACTCTGGGGGCTGGCCAGGAATATAACCACCCCAACGGCAAGTTTTCCGAAAAATCTATAATGTTGTACAATCTTCCTATTAAAATAAATTATGAGCGCTCTCCTCAAAGAACAGCAAGTATAAGTACTTTTCAAAAAGTTCTGCCATCAGTTCTCTTTTAACAGTACCACGTAAAAGAAAATATTTAGCTACTGAAATCAAGATAGCAAAAACAATACATAAACCCCTCAACAATCCATGGTTAGAGTTAGGTTTGTTGTGCTTTGATCACATATGCAATTCTTTATACATAAGAGGACTATTTGTTGTGAGAGTAGTGCAAGATTTATGACGTCCTTAACAATTCATTTCTTTGTATTTACGTACTTTGTGTCTGTACATCCAGCGAGAGTTAACTATACTGACGTCACTTTGCTTTTAAAATAAACAGTTTTGCTTTTGTCTTGGATTTAGGATCAAAGCCGAGTACCATTAAAGTCAATGGCACAACTCTCATTAGTTTTGATAAGACCCATAGTTGGCCTGTAGGCCTTGATGAAGCAAAGCATTTAAGCATGTGCTTAACTTGAAGTCAATGGGACAACCAAGTTAAGCATCTGATCAAGTGCTTTGCTGAATCAGGATTTTAGGGCCAGATTTACAAAAGTATTTAGGCACCTAAAGTTGCAGATAAACATCTGGGGGAGGGGGTGTTTACAAATATGCCTACATGAGTTAAGTGCCTAGCCCCCAAGACTTTTGTCAAAGTTAGACTCAGGACTCAGAGTTTGTCAGACCACTCTGTTTTATTAGCACAGCGCTCTGCTAATAACAGCCAGATAATGTGAGCACCATGCAAGATACAAACTATCTTATTTATACAGATAAAAGGGAAAGGAAGCAGAATCGGATAAAAAAAACAGGAGTACTTGTGGCACCTAACTACTATAAAATTTATTTATTTTATTTTGAGCTTAGCGTGCTTCTTGCTTCTTTCTTAGGATGCATAGACACACACACACACACAGGATATACATACAGAGATACAAGAAGAAAGGTGGAAGTATGCATACCAGGCAGCAGTCTAAAAAAATGAAAGATGAGCTATCGTCGTTAGGGAGAAAAAACTTTTTGAAGTGATAATTAAGATGGCCCATAGAAGGTGTGAGGAGAACTTAACATAGGGAAATAGATTCAATTGGTGTAATGACCCAACCATAAGTTTACCTGGGCTAGGCATGCATATCTTATTTCCTTACTAACTATTACCAATCTTCTGTTAATGTTTTGCCATTAGCAACATTGTTTATGCCTAATGTTTCTTTTCCTGGCACCTGTATTTCAACATTTCTTATTTCTGCTTAAAGGTACATACAACATTTCTTTAATCCATTCTTATTTTTACAATATAATTCATTCTACTTTCACACTTTCAATAGGAGTTAGGTGCCTAAACTGCTTAGGTGCTTTTGGAAATACGTTTAGGTGCCTATCCGCATCTTTAGATGCTTAAATACCTGTGTGAATCTAGCCCTTAGTCCATAAAAATGTAGGTTTTTCTGCAAAATCTTGCCACTGCCATTGATTGTAGAGTGGAACTTTCTTCCTCGTAGTGGCAAGAGGCAGAGAGTGAAATAGCTAGAAGTGGAGAATTATGTCTTTGAGAACTGTTAGCCTAAGAAATAATGGGGACCATATCAGAGGCTCCCAATTTACATTAATCTCTGCCAAGTGATACCCTTGGGAAAATGCCTGCTGGTCTCCAGCCTCCTCAAGATGGGCCTTACAGCTTGTGAAATCTTTGCAGTAAACAACTCTGCTGCAAGCACTCCTCCTGGGGGCATTCTGCGCCAAAAAATTAACAATTCTGCGCACAATATTTTACAATTCTGCAAAATTCGGCAAATTTTATTTGTCAAAATAACACTACATAATCACACCAGTTTCAATTATTTTGCTAATATATTTCAAAATACCTGTCAGCAAGTATACCTGCAATAATACAGACACATAGAAAAATTCCCACAGGAGTAGAGAGTTAAAGAAACCCCTGTGACAACCCAGTTTCTGTTTCTCTGCCCTCTTCCCTCCCCCACCCAGAGCTCAGCCGAGGGGCCAGACACACACAATCCCTTACCCCAGAGATCAGCCACAGTGCACCCCCGGCCAATACACCCAAACCCCCTCGCCCCAGAGCAGTTGCAGGGCCCGCTGGCCCATATACCCGCACTCCCTTCCCCGCCAGAGCCTAGTTGCAGGGACCTCTAGTCCAGGTACCTGCACCCCCTCCTCCCGCCAGGGCCCAGACACCTGTCCACCTCCCCCATGAGCCCAGGGATCTAGAGGGAGAAACAGCCTGATGTTTGCATGGAGTTTCCTGTGCACCATTGTCTCATTCCCTCAGAGCGTGTAGGGAACTGCAGCTGCCAGGAACCCTCTAGCTCCCTCTCCTTCCACCTGGCAGTGTCTTCTACGTGCAAGCAGGGCTCTGCCGAATTCAGTAGCCCCTAGTGGCAGCCAGCAGCACTGCAGCCCATTTCTGTAAGGGCAAGGAAATTCTGCACGCCCACCCACTATAACCCCAGATCCTTTTCAGCTGTACGACTACCTAGCCAGTTATTCCCCATTTTGTAATTATGCATTTGATTTTTCCTTCCTAAGTAAAGTATATTTCACTTTTTTATTGAATTTCATGTTGAATTTAGACCAGTTCTCCATTGTTAGTGGTGCAGAGTAAAGGAGTAAAGCAAAACTAAGACACTGATGTTTGTTCACACTGGCGTTTGACCAGATTACCCTTCCTCTGTGCAGAGATGCCAACATTTTCTGATGGATTTAGGAGCAACATTTTAGATTCTGTATCTGGCATAAGGTATCTAGTCAGTCCTTTGTTCATCAAATTCTAAAAAAGAGGGAACTGGAGGCCTGCATCATGGATTAAAATTCAGTTAACTGTTATCATAGACTTGATATTTAGACCTAACCATTGTGATCATCTAGACTATGTCTACACTACAGACTTCTGCCAACATAGCTATTTCAATCAGGGATGTTAAGAGGTGAGATTCCTGACTGACATAGCTATGCCAGTAGAAGTCTCTAGTGGAGATGCAGATTATACCAGGAAAGCTGTGCTTTTATCAGTATAGCTTGTTTTGCTCATGGAGGGTGGTTTTACTCTCTTGATATAAAGTACAGCTTTGCCGTTATAGCTGCATCCACACTAAGAGTGCTTTGCTGGTAGTATACCACCAGTATTCTAATACCAAAAGTGCTCCTTGTGTAGACACAGCTATAAGTCTGTCCTCCTGCATACTGCAGGGCAGAGATTTCATGCTGTCTATTGCTGAACTTAGCCCATCATGCTCTAGTTCAATTACTAGATCTCTTTTTGAAAGTCATCCTGTTCTGATTTAAAGACTTTAAGTGATGGAGAATCCACCAAATCCCTTGGTAAGTTTTGATTAGCTACACTTCCAGTTAAAAATATACTTAGTTCCAGTGTGAACTTTACAGATTCCAACTTCCAGCAACTGGATCTTGTTATGCCTTTGTCTGCTAAAGAGTCTTCTAGTATCAGATGTCTTCTCCCCATTGTTGTAGGTAATAAGACTCTGATCATGTTGCCTTTTAACCTATGTATTTTTCCCCTATTACTTCATCTGGCCTAGCAGGTTTTAGTAGCTGAGAAGTTTCCTACTGTATTACCAGTTTGATCATTTTAAAATCCAGGTATACTCAGAGACCAAACTGTCAATACTTCAGTGTGTATTATAATTGTTTAATCTAGAGTCACTGAGACAAACATGGAACCCCATGACACCACTTTTACAGTGACTTTAACATTAAACAGCTACATGAGCATTGCTCCTCATCTGTCTTGTACTACATTATAAAAGAACCTTGGAGCTTTTCTGAAGGACACAATTTATGTATGTTAGTGGTTGATGATGTTACCAACTTTTCCTCACAAGTTGTCTGGATTTAAGCCAGTTACGTAAACAGTAATTTTTCTTGTTCCAAGGACCAGCTGAATAACAAGCACAGCTAGTCCTTACCGACAGACAAATGGCTGATAGACAGTTTGTTCTCAGGGAGCAGGGGGATTTTTCACTCTAGAAAGTGTGAAATCAAACTCCCAGATTTTCTGCATGAAAAGGAAGCCCTTTTAAAATGATGGAGATATCTTTCCTAAGAGAAAACTCATAATGGAAAGGTCACTTGGTTCTATGAATGGTGACGTGAGAGAATGAGCAGGCTGCAGAGGAAAATATTGAAAAACTGGAAGAAAAACAAAAGGGCCAGACAGCATTTATCCTCGTGCGAGGGCGTAAGGAGACAGCCTGCCTGCACAGCCTCTACAAAGCCCTGCTTTGTAGGCAGATGTAATCCCTGTTCTTATGCTCAGGGAGCACAAAGACTGCTTGAGGCTATCACCAACAGCAATGTGAGGCTCCACACAGGGAAAGGAAAGAGGAAGGATGACTTTTCTCTAATAAAGGAATCTCATCTTTCTAGCCCTAGTGATTAGCAAGATATTGGACCTTAAAGTCACATCATTCTGACGTCCAAATCCTGTCTTTTAGACTCTGCTGCAAATCTGACTTGACTTTAGCAGTTGCTGTTCCAAAAATCAGAAATGTCAGGCTGGAAGGGCCATTGAGAGATCATCCTGTCCAGCCCTTTTGCTGTGGCAGGACCAAGTAACCCTAGAGCATCCCCGACGGGTGTTTATCCAATCTGTTCTTACAAACTCCCAGTGATGGAATTCCACAACCTCCTTTGGAAGCCTATTCCAGCGCTTAACCACCCTTATAGTTAGAAAAATTTTCCTAATATCAAACCTAAATCTCCCCTGCTGCAGATTAAGCCCATTACTTCTTCTCCAACCTCCAGTGGCCATGGAGAACAATTGGTCAACATCCTCTTTATAACAGCCTTTAACACATTTGAAGACTTATCAGGTCCCCTCTCGGTCTTCTCTTCTCAACACTAACAATGCCCAGTTTTTGAATCTTTTGTCATAGGTCAGGTTTTCTAACCCTTTTATCATTTTAGTTGCTCTCCTCTGGACTCTCCAGTTTGTCCACATCTTTCCTACAGTGTGGAGCCCAGAATTGGACATAGAACT
Organism: Mauremys reevesii; assembly: GCF_016161935.1. Classification (NCBI taxonomy): domain Eukaryota; kingdom Metazoa; phylum Chordata; order Testudines; family Geoemydidae; genus Mauremys; species Mauremys reevesii. Next base: position 248,424,613 of record NC_052623.1, read on the forward strand.
CCAGGTGAGGCTGCACGAGTGCCTAGTAGAATGTGCCAATTACCTCCCATGTCTTACATACAACACTCCTGTTAATACACCCCAGATTGATATTAGCCTTTTTCACAGCTGCATCAGTGTTCACTTGTTCAATTTGTGACACACTATAACCCCAGATCCGTTTCAGCTGTACGACTACCTAGCCAGTTATTCCCCATTTTGTAATTATGCATTTGATTTTTCCTTCCTAAGTAAAGTATATTGCACTTTTTTCAATTGAATTACATGTTGAATTTAGACCAGTTCTCCAATTTGTCAAAGTTATTTTGAATTATAATCCTGTCCTCCAAAGTGCTTGCAACCCTTCCAGTTTTGTGCCATCAGCAAATTTTATAGGCATACTCTACACTCCATTGTCCAACTAATTAATGAAAATATTGAATAGTACTGGGCTCAGGACTGACTCCTGTGAGGCCCCTCTAAATAAGCCCTCCCACTTTAATAGAAAACCATTAATAACTATGCTTTGAATACGGTCTTTCAACCAGTTGTGCACCCATCTCATAGTAATTCCATCTAGACCACATTTCCCCAGCTTGCTTATGAGAATGTCATCTGGGACTGTGTCAAAAGCCTTACTAAAATTACACACTAGGCCAGTAACCCTGTCAAAGAAGGAAATTAGGTTGGTTTGGCATGATTTTTCTTCTTGACAAATCCATGCTGGCTATTCCTTATAACCCCATTATCCTCCAAGTTCATACAAACTGATTGTTTAATTTGTTCCAATATATTTCCAGGTATCAAAGTTAGACTGACTGGTCTATAATTCCCCAGGTCCTTTTTGTTCCTCTTTTTAAACATTGCCCTTTTCCAGTCTTCTGGGACTTCACCAATCCCCCAGTAGCTCTCAAAGATAATTGCTAACAGTTTTGAGATTGCTTTAGCTAGTTCCTTAAGTACCATAGGATTAATTTAATCAGGCCCTGCCAATTTGAATACATCTAAATATTCTTTCACCTATTCTTTCCCTATTTTAGCTTGTGTTCCTTCCCACTTGTTAATATTAACTGTGTTGAGTATCTGGTCACCATTAACCTTTTTAGTATCAGAGGGGTAGCCGTGTTAGTCTGGATCTGTAAAAAGCGACAAAGAGTCCTGTGGCACCTTATGGACTAACAGACGTATTGGAGCATAAGCTTTCGTGGGTGAATACCCACTTTGTCAGATGCATGTGGTGGAAATTTCCAGAGGCAGGTATAAATATGCAGGCAAGAATCAGTCTAGACATAACAAGGTTAGTTCAATCAGGGAGGATGAGGCCCTCTTCTAGCAGTTGAGGTGTGCTGCTAAAAGAGGGCATCATCCTCCCTGATTGAACTAACCTTGTTATCTCTAGACTGATTCTTGCCTGCATATTTATACCTGCCTCTGGAAATTTCCACTACATGCATCTGACAAACTGGGTATTTACCCACGAAAGCTCATGCTCCAACACGTCTGTTAGTCTATAAGGTGCCACAGGACTCTTTGTCGCTATTAACCTTTTTTAGTGAAGACTGAAGCAAAATAGGCATTAAACACCTCAGCTTCTTGATGTTTTTAGATCTCTTTCCCCACTAAGCAGAGGATGAACACTGTAATTCTTCTTTCTCTTGCTTCTAATGTATTTAAAGAATCTCTTCTTATTGCCTTTAGTGCCTCTTGCTAGGTGTAACTCATTTTGTGAGTTAGCCTTTCTGATTTTGTTCCTACACGCTTGTGCTATTCTTTTGTACTTCTCCTTAGCAATTTGTCTATGTTTCCACTTTCTGTAAGATTCTTTTAGGACAGGCCTGCACAACATGCGGCCCGCGGAGCCTCACTGTGCGGCCCACCGGGGGATTCTAAATCCCCCGCACATGGCGCTCTGCGGGCAGCACAGAGCCCTCTGAGTCCCGGCCGCGGCAGGGAATCAAAGGGCTCTGGGCTGCCTGCAGGTGATAAGCCGCGGCTGGGACTCAGAGGGCTCTGCGCTGCCCGCAGGGGCAGGGAGATCAGAGCCCTTTAAATCCCAGCCGCGGTCGGGAATCAGAGGGCTCTGGGCTGCCTGCAGCCGCAGGGAGCCCAGAGCTCTTTAAATCCCAGCCGCGGCCAGGAATCAGAGGGCCCTGGGCTGCCGGCAGCCGCGGGGAGCCCAGAGCCCTTTAAATCCCAGCCGCGGCCCGGAGTCAGAGGGCTCTGGGCTGCCCGCAGAGATTCCCAGCCTCGGCTGGGATTTAAAGGGCTCAGGGCTCCCCGCAGCTGCGGGCAGCCGAGAGCCGTTTGAATCCCGGCACGCGGCCGCTGTTTGCCCCCTCCCCGGACCCCTGCCCCAACTGCCCCCCAGGACCACCACCCCCTATCTAACACCACTGGTCCTTGTCCCCTGATACCCCTCTCCCGGGACTCATGCCCCAACTGCCCCTTGGGACCCCAGCCCCTATCTAAGCCTCCCTTCTCCTTGTCCCCAACTGCCCCCTCCTGAGACCCTCCTAACTTTCCCCCAGGACCCCACCCCCTACCTGTCCCCTGATAAACCCCTGGGACTCCCATGCCTATCCTACTGCTGCCTGTCCCCTGACTGCCCCCCTGAACCTCTGCCCCATCCAAACTCCCCTGATCCCTGTCCCTTGACTGCCTCCTGGAGCCCCCTACCCCTTCTCCAACCCCCAGCCCCATTACCATGCCACTCAGACCAGCGTGTCTGGCTCCATGCAGCTCCAGACACATTGCTGCCATGCTCCACCGTGGAGCCCACAGAACCTGCCTTCCAGATTTGAACACCTCAAAATTCAGGAGTGCTCAAGCTCAGTTTGGGCAGCTGTTACTTCATTTCTCCCAAATCAAATATACTGATCCACTGTAACTTGTTGTAGAAAAAGTAGGATAAAATTGAGCAAGAAATGCTTATTAGGACTGGAATTGCTATTTTCAACAGCCATTGCCTTTTTGTTTGTTTAAAAGGAAGACAGTGATATTGCATTGGCAAATTCCCCATAGAAAGAAAGAGTGGAACAAAAGAATAATAAAGGCACCTCAACTTTTCCTCATTTATGGAGGACAGTCTTATAATATGCATCCAGACATCCTCCAATCACACAAGCTGAAAATTGTTCCACTTCATTGCAGCTCTGTAACCATATGGGAACCAATCCTGTCTGTGTTTTGTGCACATCCAAAATTCCTGCTGAATGACCTGCCCTGGGAGCGTTACCAGTGACCCAGGGTTGGGGAGGCAGGAGGTGTGTGGGGGGGAGGCACTGGTGTGGGGGAGCCCAGTGCTGGGGCAGCAGCAGGGTGGGGGGAGGGCACTGATGGGGAGGAAAGGGGGAAGCCCAGCGCTGGAGTGGCAGGGGGTGTGGGTCAGTGGGGGGTGAGCCCAGGATTGGGGCAGCAGGGGGGCACAGGGAGGAGCCCAGGGCTGGGATGGGGGGCAGCCAAATTTTTTTTTGCTTGGGGCAGCAAAAAACCTAGAGCCGACCCTTCCAGGTTCCCCCAGCCGCCGGAGCCCTTTAATTTGACCCTGAGGGCTCCCAGCCACCTCTTCAGCTGGGAGCCCCCGGTTGATTAAAAATAAAGTATCACCTCCCCACCCCCAACCTTCCTTTTTGGCCCACAGCTGTTTTGGTGGGGCGGCACTGGGGAAGGAGGGTTTGTTTCCGCAGGGCTGGATGGCCCTGGGGTGGGGTGTTTCTGCGGGGCCGGGGGGTTTCGGCCCTCGGCTGTTTTCTTTGAAGTAATGTGGCCCTCGCCGCTTTATGAGTTGTGCAGGCCTGTTTTAGGATTTTCAGATCATTAAAAAGCTCCTGATGGAGTCATATTGGCCTCTTATTATACTTCCTATCTTTCCTTTGTGTTGGGATAGTTTGATGTTGTGCCCTTAAAATTGTCTCCTTGAGAAACTGCCAGTTCTCCTGCACTCCTTTCCCTTAGATTTTGTTCCCATGGGACCTTGCCTACCAGTTCTGTAACCTTGATAAAGTCTGGAGTGTTTTTTTTTTAACTTCATTGTCCTTATTCTACTGCTCTCACTCCTTCCTTTCCTTAGAAATAATGAAATTTGTCATTTCATGGTCACTTTCACCCAAGTTGCTTTCCACCTTTAGATTCACTAGCAATTCCTCCCTGTTGGACAGAATCAAGTCTAAAATGGCTGTTCCTCTCGTTACTCCCTGCACTTTCTGCAACATAAGTTATTCCTAATTAGGGTCACCAGTAAAAAGCAACAAAGAGTTAGCCTTTAAGATGCCACAGGACTCTTTGTTGCTTTTTACAGATCCAGACTAACACGGCTATCCCTCTGATGTCCCAATTTTATAGGGACAGTCCCGATTTTGGGGTCTTTTTCTGAAATAGGCTCCTATTACCCCCCACGCCCTGTCCCGATTTTTCATACTTGCTGTCTGGTCACCCTATTCCTAATACATTACAAGAACTTATTAGAAATTTTATGTTTTGCTGCAGTAGCATAGCTAGGACTGGAAATTTGAGTGGGCCCTGACTTTCGGGTGGGCGGGAAATGACACGCTGGGCCTACCATCCAAATTTCCACTCCTAGATACAGCACTGGCCTGTAGGCATAGGCGGCAGGTTTGTATAATTTTTGGTGGGGCCCAAAATGGTGGTGCCCCCCCGCTCCCTCCCTGTAAGCCGATATAAAATGAAGCTAAATCGCGTCAGTGCCACAAGATTATAAGGGTCAATTAAAAGTGGGAAGTCAGAAGCAGCACTTGCCTACTTCAATATACAGTATTATATTTTGTTGCACCTGTTGTGATGAAGTGGGAATGTTCTTAATATTTTCTCTGAATACTGTGTGGGTGCCTCAGTTTCCCCTGCAAGATGCCAACTGAAGGTGTTGGGGACAAAGAGATCAGGTGGCCTCCTTGTCCGGAAGAGACACAGAGGCCAGAGGAGGGAGTGTCAGTTTGGAGCTGGCTGGGGAAATGGGGAGAGACCCAGAACTTGGTTCTGGGCTCCCCACCCCGCAAGATGGACCTGACAGAGGGGTTCTGTTTTCTGTACCAACAAGCTCTGTTTAAACTGTGTTCCCGTCATCTAATAAACCGTCTGTTTTACTGTCTGGCTGAGAGTCACATCCGACTGCGGAGTTGGGGTGCAGGGACCTCTGGCTGCCCCAGGACCCTGCCTGGGCGGGCTCACTGCGGAAAGTGCATGGTGTCGAAGGGCATGCTGAATGCTCTGAGGTCAGACCCAGGAAGGTGTAAGCTTCTTGCCCTGGAGACAGTCTGCTCAGAGAGGAGGCTCCCCCAGAGTCCTGACTGGCTTTGAAGGAGTGGTTCCAGAGCATCCCAGCATCCCCTTCCACCCCATGCACTTCCCAGAAATCCGCACAGGCACTAACACTCCCTCCTCTGGCCTTTGTCAAGAAGGCTAATAGCATTTTGGGCTCTATAAGTAGGGGCATTGCCAGCAGATCGAGGGACATGATCATTCTCCTCTATTCAACATTGGTGAGGCCTCATCTAGAGTACTACGTGCAGTTTTGGGCCCCACATTACAAGAAAGATGTGGAAAAATTGGAAAGTCCAGTGGAGGGCAACAAAAATGATTAGGGGGCTGGAGCACATGACTTCTGAGGAGAAGCTGAGGGAACTGGGATGGTTTAGTCTGCAGAAGAGAAGAATGAGGGAGGATGTGATAGCTGCTTTCAACTACCTGATAGGGGGTTACAAAGAGGATGGATCTAGACTGTTCTCAGTGGTAGCAGAGGACAGAACAAGGAGTAATGGTCTCAAGTTGCAGTGGGGGAGGTTTAGGTTGGATATTAAGAAAAACTTTTTCACTAGGAGGGTGGTGAAGCACTGGAATGGGTTACCTAGGGAGGTGGTGGAATCTCCTTCCTTAGAGGTTTTTAAGGCCCGGCTTGACAAAGCCCTGGCTGGGATGATTTAGTTGGGAATTGGTCCTGCTTTGAGCATGAGGTTGGACTAGATGACCTCCTGAGGCCCCTTCCAACCCTGATATTCTATGATACTCTAAACTGACCACCAAATTTAAGTTGCGTGTTTTTCCCGTCAGATGAGGACTCTGGGGCAGGGCTGGGGATAAGGAACTTGGGGTGCAGACAGGCTGCCCCAGGGCTAGGGCCAAAGAGGACTCCCCTCCACCCTCCCTGGCAGCAGCAAGCTCCAGGGGAGGGACCCCTCCTCTCCCCCCCAGTTCACTGCACATGCTCCTAGGGTCCCTCTCAGCTCCAGAAAGCCCACTCACCTCCCCTATGGTGGGTACCAAGGGGGGAGGTTGCCATCACATGTGGCCTCCCCTGCTGCCACCCCTCACCATAGCCTCACTGGGGATGGGGCTGCCCCTTGCCCAGCATGGTGCAGGAGTGGGGACTGCAGGGTGGTAGCTGGGGAGGGGCACGGTATCACAAAATTCACCCAAGCCCCAGCTGCACAGGTCTAGGAAGCTCCCCTCCCCAGCGGTGTAGCCAGGTTCTAACATCAGGGGGAGCGAACACGGAAAAAAAGGTGCCAGCCAACATATCCAATTAGTAATCAGGTAGTGCTATAACAAGAGATTATGCTATTACCATTATCCAGTCAGCTTGCACGCTACTATTTTGAATTAGTGATAATCCAGAGAGAGAGAAAGAAGAAAGCTGAATTTAGAGAACAATTATTAACCAGATTCCTGGTTATCCACCAGCCACTTTGCTCCAGCCCATGGCACAAAGCACCATAAACGCAATAGAATCTGGCCAAGAGACTATTCACCTCAAATTGGCATCTGCTATACTCCCCCCTCCCCCGCCCCCAGTCCCCACTATTCAGGAGCTAGATGAGTGAAAAGGTGGTGTTGTGGAAGCATTTAGCAGGCAACTGAGAACTCCTACAGAGCACTGTGCAGCCCCTGAGATCATTGCTGAGTTCTGAGCACTGGGTCTGCAGCTAGTCAGCAGTCAGATGAGGAGACACAACTGGCACCTTAAAGCACCTTTACCCCCCCTCCCTTCCTTCACAAGCTGCACTAAGCACCCTTTCACAGCCCTGGGCGAGCGGGCGGGCGCCTCCTCCTCCTCTCCCCGGGAGCCAGCAACCAGCCGATGCTGCCTGCAGTCCCCGAGCCAGCGAGCAGGGCTGGGGCTGCAGGAGGGCCGTGCAGAGCCCAGAGCGCTAGCGGCCACACGCAAAATCCGGTCCGGACTCCAAGTCCGGAGCCCAGTGCTGGCTGCCTGGAAAGGTGCTGATTTTGGAAAATGTGCTCAGAGGGGAGCAGCTACTTCCCCGCTTCCACGCCACTACGCTACTGGGTGGGCGGGGATGCTCCGGGGCTAGGGGTGGTGGTAGTGGCAGGGGCCAGTGCCTGCTCCATGCAGGGTCAGGGGAGAAATCCAGCTCCAGATATTGGTGGAGCACAGCCCTCAGCCTTGAATATTCCTGGTGTTGCCGGCACAGAGGCCCGAGGCGACAGCAACAGTGGTTCGTTGCCCGGTGTGCTTCGCTTCCAATAAACACACCAAGGTGGAGAAGCAAAAACCAGGTTTATTTGAGCCCAGATAAGGTGCAAGGGAGACATAGCAATCTCAAATCCTGCACACCGATACAAGCGGTTTTCCTCTCTTTATACATAACTTCAGCTAAGCATTCCCATCACCCCCACACTCCTCCTCTCCCCCCACCTTTCATTCCCATGCAGCAAATACACTTTGCAATAGCAATCACATGAAGCAGTTAAGTCATACTTGGCAAAAACCACCTTAGCTCGTTAGCAACTCTTCTGTGATCAGTTATCTGTACTTTCCCACCGTGGGGGCTACGTTCTCACGCATATAACTTTAATTACAGCACCTGCTTTCCGCCTATCTTATTTAATATTGGCTACATCTAGTATCAAGCAGCCTTGACGCTGCCAGTAATTAGCACATAACACAAGAGGTTACAAAAGTTTAGTAAGGCTAACAAAAGCACTTTACATAAAGGTACTTTGGGTCACATAGGCCCAAAGCCATCCTCCCGAGTTACCTAGATTTATGCCTAGTGACACCAACAACTCCCCCCTTTGAGAATACTCAACAAACTTTTGGCGAGTTTTCTCAAACTTTAAAGACAAAAAGCAATAAAGCAAGCTTTGCAAATATATGTACAACTGCTCTTTTGAGCTTAGTCACCACCAACCCAGGAATGAACGCATGGACAAAAGAGTGGAATGTTCATTTAACAACTAAGGGATTGGGGCACTGACTATAAATCAGGTAGGTATACCAAGTGGTTTAATTTCCCAGATGTCTCGGTGAATAATTCAGTCCCATATGCATGCTCCCCATGGACCCAGCAGGATTTGGTATGTGGGAGCCCACACCCACCCTGACCGGTCCATATGCTTGGAAGGAGCACTGTGAATGTCCACACTTCCACCCAGAAAGTGTCCAAGTATGTCTTCATGACCACAGATCAGATGGTACTCCTGATATGTCTATAAGGGCAGTGGGTCAAGTCTGGTGCTCAAGATCACTCTGAATGGCCATCAGCTGGTCATTCAGGAAATCCTGAATTTCTAAACATACTAGATCCCACTGCAATACCTTCCCAGCCTCAGTGATATTCAATACCATCTCTGTCAGTAACTTCTGGGTTATAGAACTAAGGGTGGAAATGACATGTAACTCACCAACTCCAGCCTATACTTGGGTTAGCTGAACTTCAGAAATAAGGCTAGTGGCCCTTTCTGGTTGGCCCAATTTCTTATCATGTTCTTGGCCTTTAAGAATATTCCAAATGGCTGTTACACTGTTAGCCCCAGCCCACAGGGATCTGCCCAATTTCTTCTTTTTCCAGAGGAAATAACCCAGACTCTTTGTTGTGCTAATCTAATGGCAGCCCCTTGTGAGCAATCTGGGTATGTAAAAGTGATCTGAAAACTGAATAAAGGCAATGTCATTTAAAATCCAATTAGGGAGGGCAATACATACTGAAAGATTTATCCAAAACACAGGGCGCAGCCTGTAGAATAAACCCCAAAATCCAATTAATACCACATTCCCAAACATGGGTCCCACAAGTTTCTTCCTGCCAGTGTATAATTCCTCGGGTTTCTTCACCATGGTCAGTTCTCAATGTCCTTTCTGGTCAGGAATTCCTGGACTTTGGCAATGTCAGTGAAATGAGTGTTTCTTCTCCTTTCCCGAAACAGTTGTAGTTCAGCATTTTACAAGGGAGGGATTACGAGTACATCACCCTGTAATGGTTTTGCTTCTTATAGAAAAATTCAAAGGCACAGCAGATTTGTTCGTGGACAAGGGAGAGGTTTAACCAGCACGTCACCTTGTCCTTTTTCCCCGCTGTCCAGAAGCACAATAGAACTAGAAAAAGGAATAGGCTAATCATCAGTAGGAAAATTCTTCTGAGGTGGAGGGGTCTTTTTGCAGTAAGAATCATGGGTCCAGGCAGTCAGTCTTTGGCACATCACAGTGGTGTTGGTAGTCAGCAGGACTTAATAAGGGCCGTTCCAGCATGGAGCCAAAGCAGTCTTTCGCTGGTGGGCCTTTACATTGATCCTGTCTTCTGGTTCCAAGGAGTAGCGGGGCTGCTAGGGTCTTCGGATAGTGCTTCTTTACCTGTGAGAAAAGAAACCTAACACATTGCATTAGTGTCTTTGCAGATTTTACAGCTGCTTGGGTATATTCAAGCCCCCCTTTTTGGCTTCTTTTAACCTACAAAGGAAACTTTTACTTTTCATTTATACACCTTTTGTTAACAATGAACACATACACTTATTATTTAATGTATGCCACATATACCCTTTTACTAAATTAACCTTATTACAGAGCTTTAGAACAACAAGCCAGGACAAGCACACCCACTTTGAGAAGTTCACTTAATATAACCTCTAGTCCAATAGCTTTCCACCATCCCCAGCCCGCTGGCTAGAAGTCTGAGGTAGCCAGAAGGATCCCATGCACAATATGGGGAGTGGGTTAACTCTTCATGTCCTTGCTTCCAAAGACTGTTAATATGCAAATTTTAATAACAATTTTCAATTAAAAGATTTGGCTAATAAAGTTTCTTTCTCTTACTTAGGAAAATGTATTAGACTTTAGTATATCACATTTTTCTGATATATCCAAACACTTTGTATTCTAAGTAGAGCAAAACAAATATCTGCATTTCAATCCAACCCTTTCACTTGATTTTAAACCAGACCATCCCATGAAAATATTAAACACATCAATTCTGGCCACAAGACAAACACCACAAGACAGAACATAGAACACAAAACATAATTTTTACTCTGTCAGTAAATGCATGGTATGTTGAATGCTGTTCAGCTGGCATTAGTTTTCTTTGATTATCTGAAAGACAAAAACAGAGGTCTACCCCTTCTGGGCAGTCAATCATTACTTAAAATATACAAATACCCTTGTTAATTTTAGGCAAAACAGGAGAATTACCCCATATTTTCTTTGCCTGAATTTATTTACAAACATTTCAAAGACACCAAAAACTTTTCTCTTTAGCATTTTACAAAGTTCAACTGCTGTTCCCTCCAGCAACTACACAGTTAACTTTTCACTCTGCCTTAAATCACTTACTTGTTCCAACATGTTTTTCAATCTCTCTGTCTGTTGCCTGCCCGCCTGGGCCCGATCCTGCTTTTCTTGCTGAACCGTTGCTCCCATGGGTACCAACTTATTCCACAACCAGTTTAGCTAGGAGGCTGGGCTTCACAACTAGCCCCCACCCTTCTGGTCTTTTCCCTAAAACATTTCTACTCACAAGACTACCCGGGTCCTCCCTTTTCTCCAACCACTTTATTGCCCAGTCCGGCTACAACTGGGGGTAGATCCACCTGCCACCCTTCCCGGTCAACCAGGGTCGATAGAGGAATGCTAAACCCCCCTCCAGTTCTCAGACCTACTGCGGCTGAGAGTGGGCACACCTTTAATCATACAATCCTCAACATATAACACCAACAATACCAAACAAAGCAAACATAAAATAACAAGGGTAAAACAGATAGATGGTGTAAATTCTGCAGGGCTCCCCCATTCTCTATTGCTCACCAAACTGTGACAAATTTCTGTTACCAATCAATTCCTCATGTCAGGTGATCAAACTGACACTGCAGGATGGTGGGGGGGGGTGGATAGAGAAAGCACACCATATAACCAAATTTTAAAGCTTCATTAAAAATAATAAAACAACAATGGAGAGTGTTGGGAACACTCCCACATCACTCAGGAAAAATATGAATGTCCCAAGCCTTAAGCCACTTTAATACTTACACATATCCAGACTGGCCACGTCTGTGTATAATGTTCAGAGAAGGGAAATAGGTGGACAGGAGATTATCCTGTATACAGCTTGTCCAGAATTTCCAACATGCTTCTGCTCTTGGGATGGCTGTTCTTTTACACCCTGGACTTTCCTGCGGCATCTCTTTCAGAGATTCCAGTTCAGGTCAGCTGCTTGTCCGGCTTCAGGGTTGCAAAAACTGTTGGATCTCACTGAACCGTTAAGCTTTGCAAATGCAATCTCAGTTCTGTAACTTGTATTGCCTTTGGTTTGCCTCTGTCTCTATTTTTCCACAACCAGCTGGGGCTGAAAGCAGTTTTTGTTTTTTTTTGTACTTAACATAGTCTGTACTGATTCTTGACCTTGTACGCAGAGCAGCTTTCTCCTTATCTCTGGGGTTAGCCGAGTTTCAAATTAACCCGTTCCTAGACAAATTGCTCACACTGTGTCAGAGGCTTTTCTTTGTGATTAAAAGCTCCTCTGAGATGTATGAACTCCACCAAGAGGTCCTTTCGGGCCATCTGCCTGTCCCAAGTCAGGGTAAAGGAGGAGGGTTGGGCGTGGGGCTAGCAACTCCACCCTGTAAAAACCAGCTTGCTACAGAAACGCCAACAATAGAGTTAACAGAGACTTTTAGCCCAGAAAAAGAAGGGTCTTCAACTCGAAGATGCATGACGCTGGGTGGTGAAAGCCGCGAGGAAGCCACTAAGCCGATCACCCTTCTTGCAGCCAGGAGGATTACCATCGGCACATGGAACGTGAGGACCATGTATGAGTCAGGAAAGACGGCGCAGGTTGCAACAACCTGACCCTACTAGGCATTAGCGAGACAAGATGGACGCAAGCTGGACAGAGACGACTGTTGACAGGAGATCTGTTGCTGTATTCAGGACATGAAGAGAGCAACGCACACCACACACAGGGAGTAGGCTTCATGTTGTCCAAGCAGGCTCAGAGAGCACTGATTGGTTGGGAGGCACATGGTCCCAGGATCATCACAGCATCCTTCAGAACTAAAATGAAGAGGATTAAGATGAATGTTGTTCAGTGCTACGCTCCAACCAATGACAGTGAAGAGGAGGACAAAGACTACTTTTACAACAGACTCCAGAAAATATTAGAGACTCTCCCAGACAAAGACATTACCATCCTTATGGGAGACTTTAATGCCAAAATTGGACCTGATAACACAGGATACGAAAAAGTCATGGGGACCCATGCTCTGGGAGAGATGAGTGAGAATGGAGAGAGATTTGTGGATCTGTGTGCACTTAACAACCTGGTCATAGGAGGCAGCATCTTTCCTCACAAGCGGATCCACAAGAGTACCTGGGTATCGCCAGCAGGCATGACAGAAAACCAGATCGACCATGTCTGCATTAGCAAGAAGTTCAGAAGATCCTTGCAGGACGTTAGAGTTAGAAGAGGAGCAGACGTGGCGTCCGACCATCACTTAGTGGTGGCCAGATTGAAGCTGAAGCTGAAGAAGAACTGGATAGACGCGTCAGACAGAAGAGCGAAGTACAACGTCAACCTTCTGAAGGACCATAAGACCAAGGAAGATTTTGGATTGACGCTGAAGAATAAGTTTTCAGTACTACAGGATCGGTCTGAGGAAGAGGAAGACAGTGTATTCAACAGATGGCAGAAAGTGAGAGACACACTTAGGTCAGCATGCCAGGAAGTGCTTGGAATTAAGAAACACCAGCAGAAAGAGTGGATCACAGCAGAGTCCTTGACAAAGATAGAAGACAGAAAGAAGAAGAAGGCAGCAGTCAACAACAGCAGGACTAGAGCAGCAAAGGCCAAAGCTCAAAAAGAGTATGCTGAAGCCCACAGAGCAGTGAAGAGGAATATTAGAAAGGACAAGAGAGATTATGTGGATGGACTGGCAGCAGAAGCAGAGCAGGCATCATACAGCGGTAACATGAAACAGCTGTACGATACTACCAAGCGACTGTCTGGAAAGTTCAGCAAGCCAGAACGTCCCGTTAAAGACAAGCAGGGAAAGTCTATAACAGGAATAGAACTACAGATGAACAGATGGGCGGAGCACTTTGAGGAACTCCTGAACAGACCAGCACCACCAAATCCACCAGACATCGACCCAGCCAACAAGGACCTCCCAATCAATTGCGATAAACCAACCAGAGACGAGATCAGAAAAGCCATCACCATGATGAAGAACAGGAAGGCGGCTGGACCTGACGATATCCCAGCAGAGGCCCTGAAAGCAGACCTGGATGCTTCAGTGGAAATGCTGTACCCCCTCTTTGAGAAAATATGGGAAGAAGAAGTGATTCCGGCTGACTGGAAAGCGGGATATCTCATCAAAATCCCCAAGAAAGGAGACCTCAGCAACTGTGCCAACTATAGAGGCATCACACTCCTGTTGGTGCCAGGGAAGGTCTTCAACCGAGTCCTCTTAGAGAGAATGAAGGATGCCGTCGATCCACAGCTACGAGATGAACAGGCAGGTTTCCGGCAGAACAGATCATGAATGGACCAGATAGCAACGCTCCGCATCATAGTCGAGCAGTCTATGGAGTGGAACTCCTCGTTGTACATCAACTTTGTTGACTATGAGAAAGCATTCGATAGCGTGGATCGAGAGACCCTCTGGAAGCTCCTTCGGCACTATGGCATCCCAGCAAAGGTGGTCAACCTGATCAAGAATTCATACGACGGCATACACTGTAGAGTGATCCATGGAGGACAGCTCACAAACAGCTTCCAGGTGCGAACCGGAGTCAGACAAGGATGCTTGTTGTCACCACTTCTCTTTCTTCTCGTCATCGATTGGATTATGAAGACATCCACTTACAAGCGTAGGAATGGAATCCAATGGTCATTGTGGACCCAGCTTGATGACCTGGACTTTGCCGACGACCTTGCACTCCTTTCGCACAGTAAACAGCAGATGCAAGAGAAGACCAACGTAGTGGCAGCCACGTCATCACAGGTTGGCCTCAACATCCACAAGGACAAGACCAAGATTCTTAGGATCAATTCCATCAGCAACGACCCAGTCACACTGAATGGAAGCCCCCTGGAAGAAGTGCAGTCCTTCACCTACCTAGGTAGCATCATCGACCAGCAGGGTGGCACAGACGCAGACATCAAAGTAAGGATTGGTAAGGCAAGAGCAGCCTTCTTACAGCTCAAGAACATCTGGAGCTCCAGAGAGCTGTCTTTGGCAATAAAGATTCGACTGTTCAACTCCAACGTGAAATCAGTCTTACTGTATGGAGCTGAAACCTGGAGGACAACCAAAACAACCACCAGGAAGATCCAGACCTTCATTAATAGCTGCCTCAGAAGGATTCTCCAGATCCGCTGGCCAGACACCATCAGTAACATCCACCTCTTGGAGAGGACCCATCAACTCCCAGCAGAGGAAGAAATTAGAAGGAGAAGGTGGGGCTGGATAGGACATACACTACGCAAGCAGCCAACCAACATCACCAGACAGGCACTGCAGTGGAACCCCCAAGGCAAGCGGAAAAGAGGCCGCCCAAGAAATACCTGGCGACGCGACCTTCAGGTTGATAGCAAAAAAATGGGCTATACCTGGAACCAGCTAGAGCGAATGGCCCAGGATAGAAGACTATGGAGATCTGTGGTTGGCGGCCCATACCCCGGTTGGGGTGACGGGCATGAATGAATGAATAAATGAATGATGAGATGTATGATCTTATCTAGATTGAAGATACCTTCTAATGGACATTGTTTAGATATAAAAATTCCAATTCTCTAAATACCTGCAGGTTTCAGGACCATAATGTACGTACATGTAATATGTTGGGGTACCCTTAGGGGGTGAGGTGGAATGTTTAGACTGTCCCTCCCCCATTTTCCACTCACACACACAGGGAGGGATGCCCTGTCCGCGCTAGCGGCTCATAAACTAAGGATCTCTCCCTACAGGGCACTCACACAGGAGAGACTAACGGGGATGACCACGACTCTCCTACACCTCCCTTCAGCAAAGAGCGTCGGCTAGTCTCTGGGAGACACGGCGCCGCGTACTCTGATTGCATCCAGTGAGATGATCAGACTGTCAGTAGCCCACACGGAAAGGAAGGGGGGGAGGGAAGATGGGTTCACACATTCCTAGACCCAGGCAGCTTCCTCGCCGGACGATGCCAGGCTGAGTCAGCCCACCGTGGGTCGGATCTCCTAAAGATCCACTAGTTACCGGGCTTGCGTTAGAATACTCCTGATCATTAGCAATCGCTTCACAGGGTAGTCTGGGCGTCTTCCGGTAACGGACACTCACACTGGTATACACACACACACACACACCAAGACCATTATTTCCTATTACCACGATGCATCTTATCTTGCTGCACAGTCAATAAGTTCAGATTGCATGAGCCCAACAGAGACAGACGTCTGCACGGACAGTTCTCCTCCCAGTGCAGCTCTGGGGCATATGATGAGGGATTTTTACAAGAGCTCTACATACAAACAGCTTCAGAAGCTACCTGTTCGCTGACAAAACAGAAGTAATTGAAGGATCATGTTGTAATTAAGTGATCCTTCCGGTGGCCACCTTTCCTGGCTCTCTAGCTGATACTGAGGCCAGTCTACTGTACAGAACCTTTTCAGTTTACTTTTAGTCAATGGATCTGATTTAAACACTTTCCAATTCATCAGAATGCATTCTAAGGGTGTACACCGTGCCCTGCCTGTACTCTGTTCCTGCCCCATACCTACGGGAAGACACTGGGCGTCCCCAGATCTTAACAGGCAAACAAAAGGTTAACAGCACTGGACTGTTCCTACCTTATCCACGAGACCGGTTCCTCACCGTCACCCGCAGCTGCTTCTCCACTATCTGAGCGCGTTGCACCGTTGTGTCCTCCAAGGTCAGCCTGACGCGTCTCTGCCGAGGCCCCCGGTAAAGGCACCGGTGCGCGCCGGGCGTCGGCTGTGACCATCGTCTGCCGCCAGTGGAGGAGTCCGGGCAAGGCACAATTTTGCCTTGAGCCCACCCAGGGACGCCAAAACTGTTGCCGGCACAGAGGCCCGAGGCGACAGCAACAGTGGTTCGTTGCCCGGTGTGCTTCGCTTCCAATAAACACACCAAGGTGGAGAAGCAAAAACCAGGTTTATTTGAGCCCAGATAAGGTGCAAGGGAGACATAGCAATCTCAAATCCTGCACACCGATACAAGCGGTTTTCCTCTCTTTATACATAACTTCAGCTAAGCATTCCCATCACCCCCACACTCCTCCTCTCCCCCCACCTTTCATTCCCATGCAGCAAATACACTTTGCAATAGCAATCACATGAAGCAGTTAAGTCATACTTGGCAAAAACCACCTTAGCTCGTTAGCAACTCTTCTGTGATCAGTTATCTGTACTTTCCCACCGTGGGGGCTACGTTCTCATGCATATAACTTTAATTACAGCACCTGCTTTCCGCCTATCTTATTTAATATTGGCTACATCTAGTATCAAGCAGCCTTGACGCTGCCAGTAATTAGCACATAACACAAGAGGTTACAAAAGTTTAGTAAGGCTAACAAAAGCACTTTACATAAAGGTACTTTGGGTCACATAGGCCCAAAGCCATCCTCCCGAGTTACCTAGATTTATGCCTAGTGACACCAACACTGGGGCTGGGGCTCCTCGAGCCATATAACTTGGCGCCTATGCCTGTAGGTAGGGGGCTGGTGGCCAGAGGAAGGGAAGGGAGCCAGGCAGAGGTGAGCATGGACGCAGGGAAAGGGGGCAGGTAGGAATAGCCAGGCATGTGTGTGTCCAAGGCTTTCGTCTGCCAAGTGCTGCTGTATGGGGCAGAGGAGGCAAATTAACCCACCACTACCCAAAACAAAAACCAGCCACTTTTTATTGATATTTTGCAAACTTTGGGAACCTACAAGGAGAAATCTACATCTCAAATTACATTGCAGCACTGACCATTTTGCAGGGTGAGAGTGGAGAGTATCAAACTTTCAGTGCCACTTACTTGGTGGCTACCCTACAGTGAGGGTGGTGGTGACACAATGACTGCAATCCCTGGGAGAGCTGTGGAGCAGCCCAGGCGAGCGGAGTGTACTAGCGAGCCGGGGGGGCGGGGTTGGGGGAGAGGGACAGAAGGGGCTTCCTCCAGCCAAGGGGCTTGGCTCCTCCTGCTGTGCAGTGGTGCTGCCTGCTGGGAGGGCTCCATGCTGCTCCCACCCAACCCACCTGCAGGTGAACTGAAAGTCATTGGCGGGGATGGAAGGACTCAGGCTGCCAGGCGTCCCCTGCTCAAATTTGGGTGGGCCTGGATGCCCTGTGGCTATGCCTGTTTTGCTGTATTCCTTTTCCAACAGATGTGTCGGGAGTTAACATCCCCCGTTACTGAATGGGGAAACCTGGTTAGACCTAGAGTCAATGCATTATATGAAAACTGTTAATGGCATTCATCTCTGTTTTTTGCAGATCATGAGACTATTTACTTCAGTTCTAGTGGAACTGAATAGTCATGGGGAAAGCAAGATGATAATAAGGATGACCTGGCAAAGTGCAGGTGTCACTTAAATGTATTAAGATTGAGTCCTGTTGACATTAAAAGCAGTTCCTGTGTCCACAATTAAGAAAATGTGTAGCTGCCCAATGAATTGAAGTGAAGTGTACTTGGAAGAAAAAAAGATAGTGAGTTCCACTTATTTCCACATCTGAATGAATCTGTAAGGGTCCAATGAAGCTAGGATCTGTTTATGACAGGAGCAGCAGCAACATAGAATTCAAATGGGCTCTCAGACTTTGCTGAAAGAGAATCTCAAGCAGGGGACAAATTCTAACTTTTCTGTAAGTTTTGTGAAAATATGTGCACTTTCCATAATTGACATTCAACAACCAAAACACTAAAACATGCTGATCTAATAAGTGTGTTGATATTCATGTTTGAAGGTCCAATATTTGGTGACTTACCAAGGCAGAGAAACTCTTTGGCAGGACTAGTACAAATACCTTTGTCTTGAGACTTTTGCAAGCACTGGTCCTGAAGCAATGATCAGAAAGAAATTGCAAAGGTTTCTGAGTCCCAGAACCACCATCCACCTCCTCCTACCCAGGAGCACTCACAGGCACCCACAGCCATGACCCTCAACACTAGTGCTCACCTGCAACCAGAACCATTCACCAAGAATACCTGTTGGCACCCAGGGCCAGCACTTGTGATGACAGACATCCTGCAGTGTGGGGAAGAATTGGGAGGATGTCTACCTGAATGAGCAAGGGGATGTTGGGCAGGGGAATGCCCAGTGTGGATGTTGCTTGGTTTGGGTGGGAGGGAAGGAGAAGGCGCTTGGACTAGGAAGGAGGAATGTGTATTGTGGCCCATTGCACTGACAGTTTACAAACTTTATCTCTAACAGTTTATTTAGTGGAGTGGATTGAGGGCCCAATCCAACTGTCACAGGGCTCCACTCCCCCTTAGGGCATATCTTCCTGGCTGCTCTTGGGATGAGTTCCTTCCAGGTCTGGCACCCCCCCATTCAGTCACTCATTCGCCTGCCCTGCCACCTCTCTCTCCGTGACCCAACATACTCTCTCTTCAGGACTTGGACCTCCAGCTAAGTCACTATATTCCTCTCCTTCTGAGGTATCAAAGTCCTAGCAGACAACTGTCCCAGGCAGTCTTCTGCTCCACTGTCCAGTCTGCAGCACTTCCCCCAGTGGCTGGTAGGCCTGCCCTCTATTCTAGGTTCCAGTCCAGGAACCGTATGACTAGCAACTGTGGTCTGCTTTCCCTCAGACTCTGTTACTCTTTCCTGGGACTCCTTCCTACAGCTTCTGCCCCCCTGGGAGTACCAGCTCAAACTCCCTCTTCCCAGAGAGTAACTGCAGACTACTTAACATCATAGCCTCAAATACACCTCCAGCCCCACCTGTTCCTTTTCAGCTAGACTTCATCATCAATCAGCCTTTCAAGCCTTGGATCCCCTCCAAGGAGCAGCCTATCAGGTTAATTAACCTAATTTAACCTGCTCTGTCTTGTGTGGGGATGAACACAACATCCAGTGCTCATTGAATCAATGGGACTCCTTCCATTGACTATAGTGGGCAGTGAATCGGCCCTGAAAGAGGGGAAGACTGGTTAGAGGTGAATCTCTAGAGAGGGAATCTAGCCAGTGAAAGTGTACCGCACCATGTTATACAACTGTCTACAGGATCCCATGGAAATACGCCATCGGGAGATGTAGAGGAAATATCTGGTGGCAATGACACAATGGGAGGATGAAAACTAAAACAAAAATGTAAATAGTTTGTTCACTCCCAGTTCATCTCCGTGACAAGCAGGGGCAAAGAATATGCAACTGCAAAGAGGGCGGGTATTTGGGCAGAGGAGAGACACCAAGAGAAGACTACATAATCTTTGTAGATTATGTACAATTAAGTATTTTTAGATGAAGAAATTCTGAGAGAATGAAAAAGCAGTAAGACCTCTCTAAGCTGCTGCTGGCTAAGTTTACATAATGTAGTAATTCAGTGAAATGTGGATTCTGTGGTCGTTCTATTTTTTTACAATGGTGTGTGACAAATGGAATCATTTTACAGTGTTTATTACATCATATCCATGGTCATATTTTTGTTGAAAATAGGTGTACTTTAGATTATTTGAACATACTGTAAATAATAAAATATGCATGTTTCATTCGTTACTTTGAATGACCGATCTCACTGAGGCAGGTGTTTTAAGATGGTCCAAGTTACCAGCCCTCAACAATGGCTAAAAGCAAGTCCAGTTTGGGATTTAAAACAACATAGAAGAACATACAGATTTTTTTTAATTGTGATCTTCTAATTTTAAAATGGTGTGCCTAAATTTAATTAAAATTTGCCATGCATACATGTAACTAAAACACAGATGCTGCAGGGAGTGTTTCAATATGTGCCATTCCTTCCTCTTTACTACTCAGAAATACTCTGGTATTGAATTGAGATTCACTTACCCAACAGATGGAGCTAACAAATATTTATTAAGGCAAAACATTTAGCAAGTAGTAATCAATTACTTACAAGAGGAATCTCGTTAGGATGATCTCATCACAGTCACCTCCAGCACCAGACAATACAGCTTCAATCTCCCGTTGTAACACAAACATACACCTCTACCTTGATATAACGCTGTCCTCGGGAGCCAAAAAATCTTACTACGTTATAGGTGAAACCTCATTATATCAAACTTGCTTTGATCCACTGGAGTGCGCCGCCCCACCGCCCTGGAGCACTGCTTTACTGTGTTATATCTGAATTCGTGTTATATTGGGTCACGTTATATCGAGGTAGAGGTGTATATAAAAAACTTGTTGTTACCTTTTCTTATACCTATGTATTAGTCTCTTGTTTCTATGTTAACTATCTCCCCCTATCAGTACAGGTTAGTTCAGATGGGTCTTTTCTACCTTTTTAGTTACTTTCTCTTTTCTTAGTCTCACAAACATGATTAATCTGCAATTTCTTACACATACACAGTTCTACTTATGCTTAAGCTATTAAATGTTATCAAAACAGACTCTTGAAATCCACTGCAGGCTTCTGTCATGCCTAAATGCGTGTTTGCTTATGGGGATGGCATTAAGAGGTACTTTGCTTATGGATAGGCCAGACTTAGTCTCTCAGTTTATACGGAAAAACCAAGATCCTCACCTTGGGTCTGATGTTGGCATCCACTGAAGTCAATGATAAAACTCCCATTGAATTCAGTGGTGCATGATTAAGCCCCAGGGGACAGATCCTGCTCCTATTGACTTTTCTGGGAGCTGGAACTGGCCCCCTGTGTAGGCACTGACTTTTTTATGGCACATTTCGCCTGAGTCAGAGAGATTAATCCTAGCAGCCTGGGTAAATTCCAGTTTGGATAATCATAGTCTGCCTCCAAGTTTCAGCGCGTACAGAAGTCTTCTTAATTCCTGCCCTAAACTATTGTATTGTGTTTTTTGCATATGTTGTCACCCCTCTACAAAGCAGAAGCAGATGCCTGGGCTTTGCAGAACAGTTTCCCACTAGAGGACATAGAGTCTGGGTGTAGCATTAGTGCAACTTTATTTTACTCTCTATATATGTTCTTAAACAAAAGTGAGCACAAATGACACACAAGCAAACTCCTTTTTCAGACATCGCAGCCCAAATGCCAAAGCCCCATTCCTGGGAAGCAACTATTCCTCAAGAACGAACTCTACGTAGAGAGATTTAGGCAGAGAAAAGCTCTCCTGTGGCCTATGGTAGTTCCCCCACAGAGAAACACTATGACAATACTGCACTATGACAATACTTACTAAGAAAAGGACACTTACTCACATACTAAGAAAATGAACTTGGAAGACAATGTGTGTCATAGAGTGGCTCCTGCCATAACAGTATTTCAAGTATTTGAAGTCAATGGCATAGCTCCAATGACTTCAAAGGTGCCAGGTTGGGTCCCTAACTTGTGAAGTACTATGGGACCTTTGGATGAAAGGGTGATGAGATATGGGCTGAATTTCAAGACACGCTGATAGTGAATTGCAGGTGCTCAAAACCTTTCAGCATTTAGCCACATATAAATAGTACTTAGCACTTTGCTTTACATGGTCAAAGCACTGTACAAACATGAAAAAAATTACACAGAGTGAGTCAGCATTTTGATAAGAAATGAAATCCTCAGGAAAAGTTCTGAAGGTTATTAAAACATTGCAAATGAAACTTGACATTAGCGATTACCTGCTTGATTTTTAAATCGTTCATTTCAAGCATAGACAGAACTGCATGAGTCTGAGAGTGGAACAAAAGTTATTACCTTTGTTTGCACAACTGGGCTATGCCTTTCAGTTTATGACTACGTTAAAAAGGAGCTAAATTCAACTGTCATGTAAACTGAATGTGCCAAGTGTAAAATGTGGTTATGTGCCAGGTGTAAAATGGTCAGAAATAGGGTCTAAGTGGTAGAGAAGTGTACCTTGCACTAACTTGGCATTCAATGAATGAGAAAATAAGTGTATGTGAGGATGGAAGTGGGAGGCTACAGCAGTCTTAGGGCTGGATTCACCATTGCATCACTCCAGTTTAATACCAGTGTAACGCCATTAAAATTAATGGCATCACAACAGCAAAAACAGGGAGTAATGCAGTGATGAAGCAGGCCTTTGAGTAGGATTTTGGAAGGCATTCAGAGTAGACCAAACTCTGCTCCTTATGTCAACATTCACTTCAGTGGGAGCAGAGCAAGGCCAGTGCTTAGTGCTATTAAAGAATCTCACCTTTTTTTTCTTAAAGTGACTCTTGCAGAACTGTGTGCACATATTTCAAAAAAATCATATTGTGGGCCTCGCTTTATAGATTCTTTTCATGGACATCTCCCCTCTCAACCTCCCACTCCAGATCCCACACTTTCAGGGGCGGTGAGTAATATGGGACCCTCGTGTCTGTGCTCCGGGAATATTCAGGGCCATGGGGACCCAGCTCCACCAATGTTCGGGGCCGGGTCTCTCCCCTGGCCCCGCCTGCTGCCCCCACGCACCTCCCCTGGAGCATCTCCAAGCCCCGCTTGCTGCCCCCGGGTGATTTAAAAGGGCCCGGGGGCCATCACCACCACCAGCAGCAGCACAGTGGGGCTAAGGCAGCTTCCTGACCGCCCTTGCTCCATGCCACTCCCGGAAGCGGCCAGAACATCCCTGCGGCCCCGGGGAGGAGGGTGGTCTCCGCAAGCTGCCCCCATTCTGAGCGCCAGCTCCGCAGCTCCCTTTGGCCAATGGGAGCTGTTGGGGCAGTGCCTGCAGGCAGTGACATGTGGAGATCCCCCAGCCTCCCCGTCTAGGAGCCACTGCCAGAGGGGTATACGGGTCACTTTTGGGAGCCATCCAAGGTAAGCGCCACACCCCTCACCCTCTCCTGCACCCCAACCCCTTGTCCCATCCCAGAGCCCACAACCCCACACCCAAACTCCTACCTAGACCCCGAACCCTGCACCCTCTCCTGCATCCCAACCCCCAGCCCAGAGCCCACACCCCAACTCCCTCCCAGAGCCCGATCCCTCATCCCTCCCGCACCCAAACTCCCTTCTAGAGCCCGAACCCCCTCCCGCACCCAAACTCCCTGCCAGAGCCTGCACCCCACACACCCTTGTTGCCGGCACACAGTGCCCGAGGATGGCAACGGTTGGGTCAGTTGCCCGGTGTGCTTCGCAACCAATAGAACACACCAAGGTGGAGAAGTAAATGAACTTTATTTGTGATCACAAATAGACGCCTGGAGCCAAGCAGGACTCAAACAAACAGCTTACCTAACTATTTATACTAGAACCAAAACTGTTACATGTTACAACATTATCTGTCACTCACACTGTCCCCGCCCAAGGCTAAGTCTGCCTAGTAACCATCCAGTTTCCCGCCCAGGGCCAAGTTTGCCTAGTAACAGTAGGAGTAAGAGTAGCCCCACCCAACAAGGGCAACTTGGAGTCAAACATGGAGTCTGGAGGAGAGCTGGTACACTATGGCTCAGAGCAAGAGGGCTTCATCGGCTCTCATGGCCTTCCATCCTCTCGAGTTACCTGGTATATGCCAAGTGCGTCCCCAACACCCTCCTACACCCCCACCCCCTACCCCAGCCCAGAGCCTGCACCCAGCAACCAAACTCCCTCTAAGAGCCCACACCCCTCCCGCACCCAAACTCCCTCCCAGCGCCTTAGGCAAGTGTGTGCGTGGTGTGGGGGGAAGGACTTGGACCCGTTCTAGGCACCACCAAAAATTATACAAACCTGCCACCCCTGCACACTTTCCTTAGGCCTGGTCTACACTAGGACTTTAATTCGAATTTAGCAGCGTTAATTCGAATTAACCGTGCACCCGTCCACACCAGGAAGCCATTTAATTCGACATAGAGGGCTCTTTAGTTCGAATTCTGTACTCCTCCCCAACGAGGGGAGTAGCGCTAAATTCGACATGGCTATGTCGAATTAGGCTAGGTGTGGATGCAAATCAAACTTAGTAGCTCCGGGAGCTATCCCACAGTGCACCACTCTGTTGACGCTCTGGACAGCAGTCCGAGCTTCGATGTTCTGACCAGCCACACAGGAAAAGCCCTGGGAAAATTTGAATTCCTTTTCCTGTCTAGACAGTTTGAATCTCATTTTGTGGTTGGACATCGGGGCAAGCTCAGCAGCACCGGCAGCAATGCAGAGCTCTCCAGCAGAGGAGTTCATGTAATCTCTGAATAGAAAGAGGGACCCAGCATAGACTGACCGGGAAGTCTTGGATCTGATCAGTGTGTGGGGCGAGGAGTCTGTGCTTTCGGAGCTGCGCTCCAAAAAACGGAATGCAAAGACCTACGAGAAGGTCTCCAAAGCCATGAGAGACAGAGGATACAGGCGGGATGCAACGCAGCACCGCGTGAAAATCAAGGACCCCAGACAAGGCTACCAAAAAATCAAAGCGGCAAACGGACGCTACGGAGCCTGCCACCACTGCCCCACCAGTGACCATGGACTCTGACGATGGGACAGTGTCGACGGACAGTTCCTCGGCGATGTTCGCGGACGGGGAAGATGAGGAAGGGTTTGTGGAGGACGAGGCAGGTGACAGCGCTTACAACGCTGGTTTCCCTGACAGCCAGGATCTCTTCATCACCGTCACGGAGATCCCCCAACAACCCTCCCCGGCCATTAACCCGGACCCTGAATCAGGGGAAGGAGCAGTCGGTAAGTGCTTTAACCATGTTAACTTTTATTCTTAATATAACAGGAATCTTAACTGTGTGAAAAGGAGGTCTCTCTAGATATGGGGATAGAACAGAAATCATCCTGGGAGATCTCCACGAAGCTCTCCTGGAGGTAATCGAAAAGCCTCCGCAGGAGGTTCCTGGGGAGAGCTGCCTTATTGGGTGCTCCGTGGTAGCACACTTTTCCGCGCGAGGCTTTCATGAGGTACTCAGGGAGCATTGCCTCCCCGAGCACGGCTGCATAGGCCCCTGGTTTGTGCTGGCTTTCACGCAGCATACGCTCTCTATCTCCTTCAGTGACCCTCCTCAGGGCGATCTCGCTCGGCAACTCCTGCATCTAATTAGGAAAATTACCATAATGTTACGCCTGGTCCAAAGTATTTTAAAAAAATCTCCGGACAGACGGCGTAGCAGAGAGTCAGCACGCTGCTGCGTGACAAGCGTAACAGGAAGCCAAAGAATCAAATGGACGCTCATGGAGGGAAGGAGGGGGGGGCGGGCTGAGGATGCAAGCTATCCCACAGTTCCCGCTGTGTCCGAAAATCATTTGCATTCTTGGCTGAGCTCCAAATGCTTCTAGGGTCAAACACAGGTCCGCGGTGGTTCAGGGCATAGCTTGTCAATGTACAGCCACCCCCCACCCCCAGAAGGAAAAGGGAAAGAAATCGTCTCTTGACTCTTGTAAATGTCACCCTATGTGTACTGAATGCTGCTGGTAGATGCGATGCTGCGGCACGCTACGGTAGCATCCTCGCCCCCCCTCCCCCGCCTCATGGGTGACTGATGGTGCAAAACGACTGGTACCCGTCCTCATCATCAGCCTTGCGGTAGATGGTGTAGTGCAATAGGACTGCTACCTGTCCTCATCATCAGCCCATAAGTAGACGGCCTGCTAACCGTCTTCATCATAGCAACAGGGGGCTGAGCTCCATCAGCCCCTGCCCTTCATGTGTAAAGAAAAGATTCTGTACTGCCTGGACTATCATAGCAGCTGGAGGCTGCCTTACCCTCATTTCATTTCCCTAACAAGTCACTGTTTCTTATTCCTGCATTCCTTATTACTTCAGCATACAAATGGGGGGACACTACAACGGTAGCCCAGGAAGGCTGGAGGAAGAGGGAAGCAACAGGTAGTGTTGTTGCAGGGGCACCCCCTGTGAATGGCACGCAGCTCGTCATTCCTGTGGGATCTGACACAGAGCGGCTGTGCTCTGTAGTTCTCTGATACACTAAAACCCTAGTACAGTTGCCCCATATTCTAGGCGGGACTGTTTCTATTTTTAGATACCATAAAGGAGGGATTGACTCGGGGAGTCATTCCCAGTTTTGTCTTTTGCGCCCCCAGCCGATCTCGGCCAGGGGCACCTATGACAGCAGCAGAAGGTGTAGTGCAATAGGACAGCTACCCGTCATCACCTTGCCAATTTACATTGGCGTGGCTGATGGTGCAATATGGCTGATAACCATCTCTGCTGTCATGCAAAAGCAAATGAATGCTGCTGTGTAGCGCTGCTGAATCGCTTCTGTCCGCAGCATCTAGTACACATACGGTGACAGTGACAAAAGGCAAAACAGGCTCCATGGTTGCCACGCTATGGCATATGCCAGGGCAATCCAGGGAAAACGGGCTCGAAATGATTGTCTGGCATTGCTTTCCCGGAGGAAGGAATGACTGACTACATTTACCCAGAACAATGAAATTTGCACCATCAGGCACTGGAATCTCAACCCAGAAGTGCAAGGGTCGGGGGACACTGCGATGGGGTAGAACAGGGGCAGAGTTTATGCTTTCTGGATTGCCTGCTGCAGGAGTGCGGACGAGATAGGTGCTGTGCATGGTGTTGTTCACAGACACAGACTAGACTGTGTTCATTGTTCGCAGAAATGTATCTTTGCAAGGAATTCACTCCCTCTTTCCCATCACACAGCTTCGACTGTCTCCAGACCTGCCACAGCATCCCCCTCACAGAGGCTGGCAAAGATTAGGCGGCGAAAGAGAAAGACATGGGACGAGATGATCGCTGAAGTTATGGGGTGCTCCCGAGCCGAGGCGGATCAGCAGAGCCAGTGGAGGGAGACCCTCTCTCTGTACCAGCGCTCACACAGCGAACGGGAGGAGAGGTGGCGTGAGGAAGACAAGCAGGCGACTCAAACGCTGCTTGGACTAATGAGGGAACAAATGGACACGCTCCGGCGCCTTGTGGATGTTCTGCAGGACCGCAGCCAGGAGGACAGAGCCCTCCCGCAGTGTATCTGCAACCGCCCTCCCCCGCCACAAAGTCCCATACCTCCCGTCACCCAAAGTAACCAGAAGGAGGGGCGCCAGGGGCCGTGAAAACTGTCACTGCACCCCAGCAGAGTGCTCAAGTACACAAAAGCTCTCATACCCTAATTTTTGAGAATTCCTTCCCTTCCTGACTCACCGTAGCCCCAATCCCAGTTTCATCCCCTGACTGTCTGGTTAATTATTAAAAATACTTTGCTGTTAATTACTGTTTCCGTCATGCTTTTTTACACAACGCTGCGTTTGAAGGGGTGGGTGAGGAAGGGGGTAGGGTATTGCATAGGACAGTCACCTTTAGCAGGGTACAGAGACGGGGCAGGATCAGCAGCAGGTCACACACACAGTGCAGTCAGTAGGCACCCTGGTCGGTATGGGAGGTGGTTTGCAAGTTCTGTGTGGGTGGGGGGGGTACGTGACTTTGTAGCGGGGGAGAGGGGTTACAGATCTCATGCAATGGTCCCTGTCCTGGACCACAGAGCCACACAGCAGAGGAATCTGTATCTGTCCTCCCCCGCCACAAGGCAACATAGCCCCCGCACACAGAGTCCCAAAAAGGAGGGATGGCAGGCTCCGTTGAAACAACCAGTCCGGCACTGCAGTCCGCTCTGGGAGCAGGAGCCTGTCATTCCTCGAGTTTAGAGGTGGTCTTTACATCACCGCACACCCTACCCAGCACAGTCTGCGTCCCAGTTTCAACCCTTTAATGCAAAGTCATCAATAAAGAAACCTTTGTAAAGTTACAGTGGAACATGTATTTTATTTTTAAACGTGTGTTGGAAGTGGGGGAAGTGGGGTGGACGGGGTATGTAACTGCAGATGCTGGTCAACAGTAACTTGGTAAAGAAACGGGCAGGTTCAGCTTCTCTGTAAAGAAACTGAACAGTCACAGGTCACGCTGCTCGCTGGTACTTGAAGAGTTCCTTGTCGCTGTGCAAGGTGCCTGCATAGGGCTTCACGAGGCAGGGCATTAGAGGGTAGGCTGGGTCCCCGAGGATCACTATAGGCATCTGCACATCCCCAAGAGTTATTTTGTGGTCCGGGAAGAAACTACCTTCCTGCAGGCATCTAAACAGAGCAGAGTTCCTGAAAACACGCGCGTCATGAACTTTGCCTGGCCACCCGACGTTGATGTTGGTAAAACGTCCCCCATGGTCCACCAGTGCTCGCAGCACCATTGAAAAGTAGCCCGATTTCTCATCAGCTGACTGTGGAAGAGGTGGACGATAAAGTGCGAGGAGTTGACAACGGCCATAACTGCCGCGGGCTCCGTGCTCGCAGTGCTGTGGTGCCCATGCTGTCACTGAGCAGAAAAGTGCACGAACAGATTGCCCGCAGGCGCTTTCGGTGAGGGAGGGAGGGCGTGATTGACCGTTCAATGATGACAGTTACCCAAAACCACCCTCGACACATTTTTTCCCCCAGCAGGCATTGGGGGGAAATCCCAGAATTCCAATGGGCAGCGGGGAGTGTGGGAACTGTGGGATAGCTTCCCACAGTGCACCGCTTCCAAATTCGACGCTGGCCCCGTTACTGTGGACTCACACAGTCGAATTAGTGTTTTTAGTGTGGATACACAAATTCGACTTCATAAGGTCGATTCCACAAATTCGACTTAAGTTGATTCGAAATAGTCTTGTAGTGTAGACATACCCTTAGTCAACTGTACTACTCGCTACTATGAAAGAGTCACATTAGGGCTGTGGTAATGAGGAAAGATGAAAAGAAAGGGACAAATTGTGTCAGGCTGCTTGTCAGGCGCGGGATCCCTCCTGTACAAAACAGGTTTGTGAGCTGCACTGAAATGTTTACAGCACTGGACACCCGACTTGGACTGGTGGGTTCAATCAGCCTGGGCAATGACCTTTCACGCTGCCCAGAAAATATTAGTGGCCTGATTACCTCATCTTGCAGTCTGTTGCCTTGAAGTTCTGACTGACCAAGCTGTGCAGCACAGTGACAAATAAGGAATTCTAGGTGGTCATGGATTTGTTACAAATGTTAAAAAGATAAAATTCAATCCAGAGCAATGTAATTTCAGAAGCACCAGCTACATTTCATTGCAATTGCAACTGGACAGCACAAAAATAGCGAGTGAAGGAGCAGCAGGCTAGCCACTGCCTCTACCAGACTCAAATTTTCAAAAGTGCCCCCTAATTTGGGGGTCTTAATTTGAGAGTCTGAGATTCCTACAACTGGGTCCCCCAAAATTGAGTTTCCTAAAATGAGAGGGCCCTTCTGAAAATGTAGGTCTCAGCAGAATAATGAATGGGAGATTAGGAGAGGTTAGCTAGCCAGGAACAGATCTCCCTCCCTCCATCCTCAAGTGCAGAATATGAATGATGCACCGCATTCCAGTTTCCACTTCATTTGTATTTTATCTGTATAGGGCTAGTGGGACAGAGATCCCACCCCCCACGTTGATGCTCCCTGCCCTCAATGTTGCTGCGGGATTGGAGCATGCTCACTTCTGATCCCACCCAACTTTTTTGTAGGTTTGTAAGCAGGGGAATGGTCCCGCTATTGTGGGGAACTTTCCTGGCTGCTACACTACCCCGGTGAAGTGGGCTAGCGAAAGGATCTGAGTCCTCGCTCCCACTTCCTTTACCCAGAGGCCTCCCTGCCCTTGAGGACTCCCCTTCCACTCTCCTGTCTGGCAGAGTCCTCGTAACCCCAACAAGGCTGGGCCCAGGATTCCTGGGGGGCTCGACCCCCAACCCTGCTGTGGTCACCTAGGACAGGGGCTAGGGTGTCCCCACTCCGGGGTGCTCTCTTTGCACTGCGCACATCCCTGACCCACTGATCACATCATACAATTTAAAGCAAATACAAGTTATTTAATTAACACTTAATTTAAAAAAAGAATAAGGAAAAATGGGAAAGGTTAAAGGAAAACACATCACGCTGCTCTGTGGCAGGGAACATCACAAACAGTGTCTCTGGAACGTCAGGGCAGTTCACAGTCTGTTCCTTGTAGGTCCCAGGCCTCCTTCTCAGGCCCTGGCTGTGCAGCAGGGATGCTGCGGGTTGGACACTTGCTCTGGCGGTGGCCACACACTCTTAGGCTCTGGGTGGCAGGACCCTTCTCCCCAATGCCAGCCCCCCAGTCAGGTTAAGATCCCCCTCCCAGCCTGGCCTGCATGGACCCTTGGCTGGGGCGTCTTTCTGCTCTGGGCCCTTTTACCAAGGTTCCCCCCTTGGCTGGCCCCAGTTGCTCACCCACCTGGCTCTCTGGCTGCAGCTCTGTTCCCAGCACAGGAGCTGCTCTCCCTGGGCTGTGCCTCTGGCTCTCTGGCTGCAACTCTTGCCCCTTTGGATCTGGCCCAGCTCTGCTCTCTAGCTCAGCTTGGGCCCCTGCTTTCTCCTTAGCTCGGCCCCACTCCGTCTGACTCAGGCATATTCCTGCTCACAGGGAGGATGGGACCCACCCTGGCCTTCTGTCTCCTTGATTAGCCGGCCTGCCCTGTTAATCAGGCTGACCTGGAGCATTGGCCTCTTGCCATTGTTCCTGGGGACTGTCAGTCTTAGGGTCCTGATTTGCGATCGATCCCTCCCCTTTTAGTGCTGGGAGCTAGCAACCTAAACACCCCCACTGAATGTTAGTAAAGGGGCAACAGTCCCCTTACAGGTGGCTACACACACTTCTCTCTTTGCCCTCCAGAATGGAAAACTGGAGTCACACACTGTCTGGCCTTTGCTGGTCCCTGAAAGCTCTGTCCTCAGCAGAAAATAGCCCACACTGGCTGCCCTTGAGGTTTGGGTGAACTAGGGGAGGAAGGAATCTGCAAGCTCCTCTGTGTCACTCTGCAGAAAATTCCAACAGGAGAGCTGGCCCGTGCAACAGTGGGGAGGCTGCAGGCAACTTAGGCAAGGTCTGTGCAGCACCTGCAGCTAATGCTACAAGTAAACGCATGCCCGCAGCCTGCCCAGGCCATCGTGCACCGAGCCGTGCACAGTTCAAAGGCGGTAGGCTCGGCTGCTGCTCTGCACCGCGTTCCCCCTCCCGGAGCCCTTCCCAATCTCTGCTCTCCCCGCCCGCCGCAGCCGCTACTCAGAGACCAGCTGCTGGGGCGGGGCCAGACTCTATAAAGAGGGTGGCTGCTGCTTTTTTTCCCTGCCGGGCCGCGATCCAGGGAGGGCCGAAGAGCGGGAGTCATGGGGACCTACGTGGAGCTGAACACTAAGGCAAAGATGCCCATCCTGGGGCTTGGCACCTGGAAGGTACCGTAATTGCAGCAGGTGGGATCTAGGACATGGTACCAAGCGGCTACCGGCGCCTGCGCTCGGGTGCACACTGCATCCGTCCCTCATCGCTGCCTCTAGAGCTGCTGATCTGTTCCTCCCTTTGCAAAGTGTGTGCCCAAAACTGCCGGCCTCGGCTTGGCTTCTTGTTACAGGGCAGGCAGCTCTGGCCGCCCCCGTCTCTTCCTGAGCACCGGGTAGTCCCTTTGCAAACGATTTGGTTTTCTTGCTGGCAAGATTTGTCCCCCCCCCCCTCCCCCAAGGAAAAGCGTCCTGTCCTCTGATGCGTCTGCAAGGCTTGGGATGCGGCTGGGGAGGTGAAGGGGGGTGTGTGTGTCTGTATGCGCTCAGTGTGCTCACCCCTGGAATCGCTGTTGGCCCTTATGTAACACTGATGCTGTGTGTCATGCTTCCATACCAGCCTTTGTTGCGTCTGAGAGTAGCTATTAAAAGTTGTTGGGCACATGATGTGTCGGGTGTAATTTATGCATCTTTGCGAGGGGGAGAGGCAGGAGTGTAAAGGCTTCTTGCACTCCAAAATTTGACTAGGAAATTGGCCTATTTAAAGAGGCACTGGCAATTTAAAAATAGCGTATTCTGGCCTAATTTCTTTGCCTCTCTTACAGTTAACTTCTGCTGTTTAAAAAAATTGTATTTTAAAAACGCAGTTTCCTTGTCACTGCCCAAGTTTCCGTTTACTACTTCTCTCTCTGGTTGGATTAAAAACCAAAGGAGTCAGTTTCACTTTTAGGCCCTTCTGCAATGTTTGGGTTTCAGACACTGCAAGAGAACCCTTTTTGTTTCAAAACAGCTGGGTTTTTTTAGCCTTTTCTTTAAAAAGTTTTCTATTGGCCTTAGATTTTGTTTTTATTACTTGTTTTTTAAAAGGATATCACCTTAAGTCTCATGAAGTTTGTCTGTACCACTTTAATAGTGAAATAAACATACAAGGGTAGTTTCTAGAAAGCTCAGGGCAGGGACTGTCTGTATTTTTTACTGTACAGCATGTGATTGGTGATTCATAACTAGCAACACATACAGTGGACGGGGGAGGGGACTGAAAGAATTATAATTTTAGTTAATACAGCCAGGAGTTTAGATTTCTGGGTTCTGTTCCTAATTCTGACTTCAGACTTGTATGTGACTTTGAGGAAAATATTCATGCCTTGCTTTTTTTGTCTGTAAAGCAGGGATATTACTGACTTATTTTACAAGGGTGTTGAGAGGATTAATATTCATAAAGAGCATCCTCTCTCGGAAAGTCCTACTGAAGTGCAGAGCAGTATTGCAGTTGTTATTAGAGATATGGCAAATTTGTGACCGTGGATCTTGTTAAAATGTCATTAAACTTACTCATGCTCTCGGTCTGTGAAATCATTATATGTTCCAAACAGATTTATAGGTAAACAGAGCTATTTTTACATTTTTAAAAGCACTTTTCTATATCAACTTTGTGCAATGGTTTTCCTATCCATTGCTTGATATGCTGGTTCCAATACTAAATTAATGCAGGGTGGTGATCCGAAATTTTAATCTGTTTGGCATCTGTAAAGTAAGGTGTGTCTACTTAGCCTGCGGTAGTGAGCCTGCCAGCCTGGGTTGACTGATATGGGGTAGCAGGGCTAATGCTTCGAAGTTGCAGCTCAGGCTAGAGTCTGGGCTCTGATGCCTAGGAAGAGGGGGTTCATAGCCCAAACTCCAACCTGACTTGCAACTTCAAAGTGTATGCCTTTGTAAGTATGTCTTATGACAGAGCTCCGCATTATGTGGTCTCACAAAGCTGACAGTGTCTCATACGATCCTCTAAAATGCTATTTCAAACAGCATGCTACAGTGGAATAGAATAGGTGACTTGCTGAACAATGTCATAGTGGCTACTGTGTCATAGGTGCAGACCCCATGGATGCTCCGGGGCTGCAGCACCCACAGGGAAAAATTAGTGGGTGCTCTGCACCACAAGCAGCCAAACTCCCCTCCCCCCCCACCCCACCTCTTCCTCCCCTGAGTGTGCCGCATCCCCACTTCTCCATCTACCTCCCAGCTTCCTGCCCCGCCACCGCCAAACTGGGAGGGAGGGGGAGGAACGGGAACATGGCATGCTCAGGGGAGGAGGCAGGGAAGAGGCGGGGCTGGGGCAGGGATTTGGGGAAGGAGTCGGAATAGGGGCAGGGAGGGGGTGGAGTTGGGGCGGGGACTTTGATGAAGGGGTGTGAGGGGCAGAGGCGGGTCGAGCACCCACCGGTGGGAGCAGAAGTCAGTGCCAATGCACTGTGTGTTCATATAAATAATTTCCTTGCGTCTCTTTCTCCCCACTTTCCCACTGGCCTCTTACAGGCCAAGGATCACATACTGCTCCTTCATAGAGCACTTACCTTATGCAGGCCCCAAGTGCTGGATGGCAGGATATACCATAGCAAAACCTGAAATCCAGTATCTGCTTATTTTTACCTGTTGAGAGCAGCAAGCCAGGGTTTTAGGCAGACTTGGTATTTCAAGCAACTTTTGACCAGCAGAATTGGAACAAAATCAAATAGCAATCAGCAGCAACAGCTGGATTTATGCAATACCTGAAAATGCAGGTGCTGTTTTTGTTTTTTTTTTTTTTAATTTTTTTTTGCTTGAGCAAAATGTTCTCCTTCTAATTCTTTTTGTCTAATACACACTGCAGACGCTGAAATCTAATATTGGTTCATAGATGTCAGTCAGTGGACTGGTCTACATCTTGTTGTCTAGTCATGTGCCCTGAGGGACAAAGCTGCAGCTCTGGTACTGTGGCAAGTTCCTGGTTTGCAACAGTTCAGCTGTCGTAGGGTCTCTTCCCATGGTTGGCAGGAAAATGCTTAATGCTTCCCCTGAGAAGACCAATCTCACCTGCATGCCCAAAGTGCAGGGGTTCAAGACAGTAGGACTGGTCATTGATACTTAAGTGACTCCCCTGCTGTACTGTGAGATGAGTGCATTCTGAGGTGCGGAGGCTAGCTCTAAGAATCCTTCCTGGAAAAGCCCTCTTTTCTTTTGACCATGCTTTATGTAACATTTGAAATCTTCCTCCCCTCAGCAGTCTGTGTATCTGCCATATTACTTCTGGCTACTTATTCTCTTTTCAGAGTGGTGATTGCACTTTTTTAGTGATCGGGAAGCTTCTACAGCTCCCCAGCCTCCCCTCTTGTGGGTTGCTTCCCTGTGTGATCATTAATACATAGCTCTTCTATAGCGCTTCTTGTCCGCCACGCTGAAAAACTTTTACAAAGAAGGTGGTTATTAGTATCCTCACTTTTACAGATGAGGAAACTGAGGGACAGAGAGGTCAAGTCATCTGCCCCACATCACACAGAACGTAGGTCATCTGACTCTGTCCCTTGCCTTTCCTAATGCACCACACTGCCTCTCATAGGCTCAGATGGGATGCTTCTTCTGCTAATGTGATAAATGAAGATGGGGGGGAGGAAGGGAGGAAGAGAGCTCCTTTTTATGGACACCCAGCCAGCCAGTTAGCTATAAATTCCCAGTTAGTAGCTGTTCTCTAACCCTTTACAGATAAAGGAAGTAAAGCCCATAGGTCAAGGGGAGTGGCCAAATGAGCCAATGGGAAGGCTAGAACTTTTTAAAATTGGGGGGGGAAATTTCCCCTGTCTTTCTGTTTTCCAGAGAGAGGGGACAGAGCAGAGACAGGGCTGGAACTATACTGTAAAAAGCTTTGGGCCAGGTATGAAAAATCAGATCATACCTAGAAACTAATCATTTAAAACCCCAGATATGTAAGTAGACCAGGGAATGTCTAGGAGGACGCGATTAGGTTTCTCTTTTATTTCCTTTATGGCTTGTGGACTCCTCTGTGCTAACCCCAGGTGCTTTTGTGTTGCTTGTAACCTTTAAGCTGGACCTCAAGAAGCTATCTTGATGCTTAATCCTTGTAATTGTGTCTTTTTTTTTAAACCTAGCAAAAAGCCTAAGTTCCAGATGTATTTTCTTTTTGTTCTAAATAGAATTTACCTTTTTCAAGAACAGGACTGAATTTTTGTGTCCCTAAGAGGTCTGTGCATTTGTTTAATTAGCTGGTGGCAACAGCTGATTTCCTTTGTTTTCTTTCTAAGCTC
This sequence comes from Mauremys reevesii, assembly GCF_016161935.1. Lineage (NCBI taxonomy): Eukaryota > Metazoa > Chordata > Testudines > Geoemydidae > Mauremys > Mauremys reevesii. Next base: position 248,460,183 of record NC_052623.1, read on the forward strand.
TTCCCCAGGGGGTGAAAGGGCTTGAAGGTACCCCACAGGAAGGAATTCCCAAGTGTGCCTTCCTGGGTTCCAAAAGGGTTTTTTGCACTTGGGTGGTGGCAGCATCTACCCATCCAAGGTCAGAGAAAAGCTGTAACCTTGGGAGTTTAATACAAGCCTGGAGTGGCCGGTATTAATTTTTAGAATCCTTGCAGGCCCCCACCTTCTGCACTCGAAGTGCCAGAGTGGGGAATAAGCCTTGACAGCTAGTTCCCAGGATAGCTCTTTTCCTAGGACCACTTGAAGGGTGTTACCAAAGAGCCCTTTCACATAGAAATAGCTCCTTGACAGCTATCCAGAGTAGGGTCATGGTGTGAGGCAGCTTTGTTTTGCTAAACTATCCGTGTAAGATGCGGGATGGATTGCTAGATGCATTGTTGGATGCTGTCATTAAGTCAGACAATAATAATTACTAGACAATCACAGAGGGACATTTTTTCTTATGATTGCAAGGTGCCCAGATGCCTGGGAGGTGAACACCATAGAAGAAATAAACTTTACTGGGGTTTCTGAGCCTCTAGCCACCCTGGGAAATGGGATATTTTAGAGTGTCTGTGTTTTTTTAATTTATTATTTTGATTAGTCTCCACCAGGAAAAGTAAAGGATGCAGTGAAGGCTGCCCTTGACATTGGATACCGCCACTTTGACTGTGCCTACGTGTACCAGAATGAGAATGAAGTAGGGGATGGGATCCAGCAGAAAATCAAAGAAGGGGTTGTGAAACGAGAGGACCTCTTTGTCGTCAGTAAGGTATGGCTCTGGCAGGAAGATCAAGGTCATGGGGCCAATTCAGTGAACCCCGGGTATTGGAGGAAAATCTGACTCTGTGGTTATAAAGCAATTCAAGATGTGGTACATTTCACCCTTGACTTGTGTTTCCTGATTCACATGTTCATGTGGGATGGGTATAAAGGGCATGCACAAGGAGAATAAAAGATGTCTTGGATCCTCTCCTGTCTGGAGTGGCTCTTCTCTAGTGAACATACCAGCAATGGAGGTGGGAATACTGTGCCCTTCCGATGATTGAGGAAGGGACCACTATTTTTGCCTGGCATGCTCACCTTATTAATGTAGAACCTAGAGCTGGACCTAGGACCTAGAAGGGACCATCATGATCATCTAGTCTGATCTCCTGTACGTTGCAGGCCACAGAACTTCACCCACTCACTCCTGTAATAGATCCCTAACCTCTTGCTGAGTTACTGAAGTCCTTGAATCATGGGTGGGTGTTAGGGGCTACAAGATCCCTCCCTCCCCCTCCCCTTCCAGTGCAACTTCCAGAGTGGGGCCAATGCAGCAAGCTACCATTTGCATCTCTTTCCATTTCTGCTGCTGGAAGGAGGACCAGGTTGTGGCTTGCTGAGACTGTGGCCTGTATTCAGAAAGGTATTTCATTATTGCAACACTTAACTTTTGGGCACCTATAAAATCACAGGAGCACACTGCAATTCAGAGTCTGAGTGAAGTGCCTGGACTCCTGTACAATGAATGGGGAGAGATGGGACAGCTAAGAATGTGATTCACAAAAGCCAGCCCACTAGGTGGAGAGCCGTTTAACCTAACCAACGGGAGATGTTGTTTGAGAGATGTCTGCTAAGCCCCACCCCTCTCTCTGAAATAGGCACCAGTCTCTGCTAGTGATTGATAAATAGGAACTGATCTCTTGATGTCAAGCACCTTGGGCAGTTAAACTACTTCTTGTGAGAATGAATCAGGTGGGTGCCTAACACCACACAAAGTGGTGATGCTATCCACTGTATGATTACTAATCCAGTGGGTTCAGTTCTCCCCCACAGGCAGAGGATAAGACAGGATTCAAAGAGGGCTCTCCCACCTCTCAGGAGGGTGGGCTAACCTTTGAACTATGGGACTTCTTTGTGTGCATGTGACTCTATAGCATAGTCATTAGGATGCCCACTTGGGAGACCCAGCGTCCAGTCGTTCTGCTCCAATTGCTTTTCCATTATTTATCTGGACATAAATTGTAATATAAAGAGAGAAGCTCATGTCATGACGAGGGCGGAAATCCAATGTAAAACTAGAGAACTCAAGAACAAATGGTGGACTGAGAAAGCACAAGAACTCAACATCTCACAGATATCCACAATACATCTGGTTTCTTTAGTGCCACCAAGGCTACGTATGGGCTAATTTGCCATGGTATGAATCTCCTTTGCTCTAAGGACGGAATCACACTTTTGAAGGACAACGAAGCCATCAGTTCTCGCTGGAAAGAACATTTTGAAGATCTCCTTAACCGTAATTCTGTGGTTGCAGATGAAGTCCTTGAGCAAATCCCTCAACGACCATTTAGGGATGAGCTCGGAGACCCTCCCAACTTGTATGAGGTACACAATGCCACCAAGCAGATGAAGAACAAGAAGGCAGACGGTCTAGATGGGATCCCCTCTGAAATCTTTAAAGATGATGGACCAGAGCTAATTTGGCAGCTTTACCTGCTTATCCTTAAAATCTGGATAAGGAGGAGATACCCAGTGAAATGAGGGATGCCCTGATTGCCTTCAAGAAAGGGATAAAATGGTTTGTGGAAATTATCGTGCTATCTCCCTCCTAGCCATTGCAGGAAAAGTTCTGGTGCAGGTCCTTGCAACCCGCCTTCTGCCCCTGTAAGAAGAAATTTTACCAGAGTCACCGAGTGGTTTCTGACCATGTCATGGAACTGTGGATATGATCTTCACAGCATGGCAGCTGCAAGAAAAGAGTCGGAAGCAAAACCAACCACTGTACATGGCTTTTATTGATCAAAGGCTTTAGTTAGATTCAGTGAATAGCATGCCCTCTGGACTGTACTTTCTAAGATTGGATGTCCTGATAAATACATCTATGTCCTAAAATTGCTTCATGATAACATGAAAGTGACTGTTCTGAGCAGCACTAGCTCCCAGAATGAACCTTTCAAAGTACAAACAGGAATCAGACAGGGCTGTATCATTGCTCCAGCCATGTTTGCAGTTTTTATTGCCATCATTCTTTACCTGATTGCTGGAAGTTTACAGCTTGCATTGAAATCATTTACAGAATGGATGGAAAGCTGTTCAGTATGCTGATGACAATGCAATCTTTGCCCACTCTGAGAAAGATCTTCAAACTGTCTTGAATGTGATTGCCAGTGCTTACGCATGACATGGTTTCACTCTTAATATCAAGAAGACTAAAGTGCTTGATCAGCCCTCTCCAAATGAGGTATTACATGCCCCATCTATCAAAATCATTGGAGTGGTACTGGAGAATGTTGATCATTTCCACTACCTTGGAAGTCATCTTTCATCAAAGGCAGATATTTATGCAGAAATTCAAAATTGCCTGAACTGTGCCAATGCACCTTTTTCTCGTTTACAGCACAGGGTTTTTGAAGATCATGACATTCGAACAGACACCAAGCTTCTTGTTTATCAAGCCGTTATTCTCCCAACACTGCTGTATGGGTCCGAAACTTGGACAACCTATAGACACCACTAGAAAGTCCTTGAGAGGCACCATCAACGCTGCCTTTGTAGGATTCTGAAGATCAAATGGGAAGATAGGCACACCAATATTAGAGTTCTAGAAGAGGCAAAGACTACGAGTATCGAGGCAATGATCATCCATCAGCAATTCCGCTGGACTGGTCACATTGTCCAGATGCCAGACCATCGCCTCCCAAAACAGGACCTATTCTCTCAGCTGAAAGAAGGGCACCATAATGTGGGTGGACAACAGAAGCATTATAAGGACTTGCTGAAGGACAATCTAAAAAAGTGTAATATTGACATTGACACTTGGGAGACGCTTGCCCAGGGTCGCTTAATATGGAGTGAAGTCCTACGTGATGGTCACCTGCATTTTGAACTTGCTCACTGACAAGCTGAGGAGGACAAGAGGTGCAGGAGGAAGGAGAGACTGGTCTCCAGTCATGGTCAGCGGCCCTCCTGCTGAGCCTGCAAACATCTGCCCTCAGTGTAATAGAACTTGTGGTTCAAGGATTGGTCTTATTAGCCACCTGAGGACCCATAACTCCCATGGAAGATGATTGTACTTGGTAACGAGTGATCGCCTATCATTTATCTGGAGTGGAACCTTAGGGATTGGAGACCCACACCAGAATATCCCAAAGCTCAGTGGTTAGAGCACTCTCCTGAAAGGTAAGACATCTCTTCAAATCCTTTCTTCCCCTCTGCCTGAAGGGAGAATTGAACCTGGGTCCTCCACATCCCAGGTGAGGGCCCCTTGGTGAGATTTTGAATTATACCTGGTCTGGTAGTGGGCCTCTGAAAATGCCTGCCGGATTGGCCTCACATGTGACTTAGGCAGACAAACTGCTATCTTCCCCTGGCTTGTGCATTGCTCTGGGTCTTAGACATCCAGGTGCAGCGTGGGGGGCAGCAGTGAGCATGCCCAGAGGCAAAAGCTTAGACACTTTGGGAACTTTTACCATGAAAATGTAGGTGCCAATTGAGTTTAGGTGCCTGCTGGGTTTGGCAGGAGTTTCCTGGTTCCCAGTGGAGCCTAAGATGTGACTAAGGTGTCTAAGTACTTTTTAAAATCCAGATCTATGTGACAATTCAAAAACATGGGGGCCCAAATAACTTTTTTGCATTGTATGTGTTTGAAACCATTCTTTATCTAGGCTCTTAAATTAGGTGATCAAATCAGAAGGCTAGCCAAACTCATGCAGGAGGTTTTTCCCATCTCCCTGCTTCTGGATACAGATGGCTAGAAAGCTTCATCACCCTGTAGTGCTTAGTTTTCTCTTTCCCAATACTGTGTCTTGCAATAAGTGCCTTTTGTTGTTGCCTTAACTGGTTGAATTTTTTTTACCATCTTAATCTGTCAGAACCCAATTTTGTCAAGTAAACTGCTACTGAAAATACTAGCATCAAGAAACTTTCCCTCTGTCTCTGCTCACAGGTTGAGCCTGTAAATGGGGGTAATAATATTCCCAAACCTGCTTCTTGTAGGTGTGAGATGACTTTGTCCTGTTTGGGAGAGCTTTGTAAAAGCATTTGCTTGTGAGGTCACTGCTTTGTTTGCTTTTCCTTTTGTAGCTGTGGTCCACGTTCCATGAGAAATCTCTGGTGAAGGGAGCATGCCAGAAAACCCTTGATGCATTGAAACTGAATTACCTGGATCTGTATCTCATTCACTGGCCTTTGGGATTTAAGGTACTGTAGTGTTTTAATACTTTGGTTTTTTCCTGACAGATTCTGGAGAAGCACTGTCCTCCTGGTGAGCTATCCTGTTACAGCCCCAACCCTCTTACCCTCAAGGAGGATACCTCCGGGGTATCTCAGCATCACTCTTCTTTTGTGCTGCTTATTCAGCTTTATTGTATGGGTGTGTGAACAAGGCTTTCATCTCTGAAGCTGAGCATGCTGCTTCTACCACGTTCCTTGCCCCTGTTGATCCAAGGAGAGATGAATCTCGGATCAAATCCAGGTCTCCCATTTGACAGGGCAGTTTATACATTTAACCGTTTGATTACCAATTCCTTCTGTACTGGTTTGTCTTCCTCTTTATGGGACAGACAGCTGTAACTCTCGCTTCTTAACAATAAGTCTGTTTTTCTTTGTTGCTAGTAGCACTCTTAGGTCTTGTCTGCGCTACTGGGGTAAGTCAACCTAGGTTACGCTACTCCAGGTACATGAATAACGTAGCTGGAGGCAACGTAACTTAGGTCGACTTATTGCGGTGTCTACACTGCGTATCCCATCGACTTACCTTACTCCTCTCGTGCCGGTGGAGAGCGCTCTTCACTAGACCTGCTAAATCGAACCCCGCTGACCTACCGGTGGTGTAGACATGGCCTTACTTAAGCAGCAGTAAAATAAGTTCTTAATTTCTCTTTTCTCTGACACCTACCCCCTGCCCTTGGAATCCCTAAGCACAGTACAGACTTGTAGTTAACCATCTGCCATAAGAGCCTTGTTGTTCTGTAATCCCTGGCATTCAGAAGTGGCAACTTTCATTGTAAAGCCCATATGCAGATTAAAGATATGGTTGAAGCGGGTGATGTCTCACTTTGACTCTTTTTTGTCTTGGCTCTTCTTTTCTGTTAGAGCCTGATTTAAAATATCTTCTCCTTGGTATTCTGTGCAACTTCCAAATGCACTCTCCAGTATCTTTTAATTGTTTTTAGGGTGGACAAAGCAGATGAAATGAGGCTGTGCTGGTATCACAGTTCTTCAGGCAGGCTGTAAAGGAGTCTAGGAAAGGGAGCTTTTCATAATAGCAAGAGCATAGACAGTAACTTATGCACACAGTCTGTTCCATTGTCTTTCTCCCATTCCCTGCAATCTATACATAGTCTCCCACTGAAGGCCTGCAACAGCACGCCATCACTCATGCAACAGATGGAGTCAAATATAAATCTGGGTTAATAAAGGACTGTCCCATTATGTACATAATGGGACAATGTGTAAAAACTGTGTGCTTTGCTACACCCATAGGTAATAGACCTATAACCCAGCTGTACTTGTACTATGGTGGGTCACTGTTCTATTTTGCTGGATCTGTCACTGAACTGCAGACCAGCCACAGAATTAACCATATTTATTGGAGTGGATTCTGTGGCTGGAATGATGACTGTGTAGCATGAGGAAGAGAGCTTGCCAGAATGAGTAAGGTAACTACTTAAATAGGAGTTACTATTCCTCTTCTTCTGCCCTAAGAGTTCGAGCTACTATACAGAATCTGAGTTCAGTTTGACTTCCCAAGAATTCTAGTCTTTCAGCAGAAAATTCAATGGAGAACGTTTCAGACTTTCTGCCTTGCATTGCCAGGCTGGAGAACAGCTGTTTCCCGCAGATGAGAAAGGCATGGCCTTGCCCAGTAACACAGATATTCTGGACACTTGGGAGGTGAGTCTTATTGCAGTTTGAGATTCATTTTGGCTCTGTGATTTAGATTATCTATTTTATATTTGATTTCTCTGAAAAGAATTTATAATTCATTCAAAATTATTTGTAAATATCTTCATTCTTGGTTTGCACATCACTTAGAATTCTATGTAAATATTCCCAAATTTGCACTGTATATTTATGTAAGTCAGATGATATTTTTGTTCCCTGACTGGCTGCTTTGGGTAACTTAACTCACAGGAAATGTGAATGTAAATTTTAAGTTCATTCAGATTCAAACTTAAAATTCCGGCTAGAAAAGCTGCTTTGCTAGAATACTAACAAACATACAGTGTGTCAGGACATAGTCAAAGTAAATTCACTGAAAAATTCTCAGCTGTGCTTATTACTTGCAGAAGTAAAAGGAGAATTGTAGGTTTAAATCAAGGGGAGGCAACCTATGGTATGTATGCCAAAGGCGGCACCCGAGCTGATTTTCAGCAACACTCATGCTGCCTGGGTCCTGGCCACCGGTCCAGGGGGCTCTGCATTTTAATTTAATTTTAAATGAAGCTTCTTAAACATTTTAAAAACCTTGTTTATTTTATATACAACAATAGTTTAGTTATATATTATAGACTTATAGAAAGAGACCTTCTAATAACGTTAAAATGTATTACTGGCATGCAAAACTTTAAATTAGAGTGAATAAATGATTTGGCAAACTGCTTCTGAAAGGTTTAAATACTACCCACAATATTGAGGATAACCCAACACTGGCAGAATAATGGACTATTCTGACACAGGTCTCTTCAAACTCAGTCTTATGATTAATAAAAATGCATAAAAACCTCTCACAGCCAGAAAAGAGAACTCCGAGAAGATGGTGAAAAACACTGTTCTCTCTGCATCCCTTTTCCCTGGTGGACTCCAGAACATAGTGATGAGTCCAACCAAGGGTCCTATCCCTGGTTATCATCAAAGAAATATACCATATTGGCAGCAAGAATGCCTTATTTAGGCCGTACCTTGTATATCTGATTACATAGACTCAGATTCTCTTGTCCCCTTAGGCTATGGAAGAGCTGGTGGATGCAGGACTGGTGAAAGCCATTGGAATCTCCAACTTTAACCATGAACAGATCGAGAGAATCTTGAACAAGCCTGGGTTAAAATACAGGCCTGCCAACAACCAGGTAAGCTGCTGAAAGGCAACAGCTCGATGTCTCCGATATCATGAGGATCTGATCATGTCAGTTCTTTTACAGTGGGGAGGTAGGGAGCGGGCAGATAGAGTAGGCACAGAATGCATTTTCAGCCCCTCTAGAATTCTGAAGGGGCACTTGAGGGAGTGAATGTTAATAATCACTGTAAGAGCTACGTGTTTTCCTGATGAAAAGAACTAAATGCTTTACAACAGAGGTAAGTATCATTATCTTCATTTTACAGTGGGGAAGCTGAGACACAGAGTGCCTAGTTCATGTTAACGTAGTCCTGCTTGAAGTGGGACTACCTCAGTGCGAACTAGGTACCTTTTTAGTTCTCGCTACCAGGATCTAACCAGGGCAGTTAAAATGCAGCACTTTAGCATGCTGTACAATTTACACCCCCTGTAGTCTGCACTGCTGCCATGTAGACAACCTCTAAGAAAGCTAAGAGCACCATTCTGCAAGGGGCTGAGAACCGTCCATTCCCATTGACTTCAGAGGATGTTGCCAGGATTAAGCCATATGTGTTTATAACAGAACCATCTTTCCTATACTTCAGCTACTAGCAACAGCTACAGTATAGTGCAGGGGGGTTAAGTAATGGCTGTGATAGGAAAAATAACTGAATTGCCTGACTGGTCTGTTTTTAAAATCTCAAATACAAAATAAGTAGATTGTGGTTATTGCCTTTCTCTGGTACCATGGTGTAAATGATCCAAGTTCAATAATGGTTCCTTTGAACAAAAGGGAGGGTTACTTTAATGCCTAAGTGAAAATGGAGAATAATATCTGAACCTCATTCCTGTACAGTATCTTGTTAGTAATAGTAATTATAATATTTCAAAATCAATATGTGCCTCCTTCCTATGGATGTTAAAAGTATATCTAACCAATTCAGTTAAATTAATTTTCTTTCAGACAATCAAAGATAGAAATGGGTTGGCTGGTCAAGTTGGCTAGTTCAAGTTTTTCATTGTAAAAGCAACTTTGTTATTTAGCATTTGGGTTTTTTTTGTCTTCTGCTCATAAATTAGAGCTCCTGTCCAGCTGACAGAGCAAAGACTAATATTCTTTGCATATTTCTAGTTCCATACAAAATACTTTAGAATAGCTCTCTTTTGGGGGGGTGGGGTGGCAGGGGAAATGTTAAGTTGGAATTTCTGTAGCATAGAACTTAGAGTGGTGGGGAGGGGGAAGGCCAAAGGAATACTGTATTTAACTGAAAGGGAGCTTGATAGTGTGGATTCATTTATTCCTTAGACTGCCACATGGCAAAGGCAAAAAAGCTCCATATCAAATGCTGCCCCTGTTCATATTTTCATTTGATTAAGAAGTACAGCAATTGGGTGTTGATACCCCTTGGCCTACATAACGCTTTCTGGAGCAAGTTACTTTTCAAGACAAACTGGAAACCTGTTTAACACAAGCCAGAAATCATTCTAATGGGTGTCTGTTCCCAAGAATAGATGTGTAGTGCATGCATAGCCCAATGATCCATAAAATCTAGGATGAAATTCTCACTCAGTTATTTGCAGATATTTTCAAACATTCTTCTGTAAACACACATGAACCATTTCATCTGCAATTCATTTAGGAAAAAATCCTAATTTTTAATCTTTGATGGAAGGTCTTTTCCTTTAACCCAAATACTCGCTCATTGCTTTATACAGGGGGTAGCAATTGTTTAAAGTAGTTTCTATATATTCTATTAGGCCGGGGGTTCCCAAACTTGGTTCACAGCTTGTTCAGGGTAAGCCCCTGGCAGGTCGTGAGATGCTTTGTTTACCTGAGCGTCCGCAGGTACGGCTGCTCCCAGCTCCCAGCGGCCACAGTTCCAGACAGTGGAAAGGGGCACTTTTGTTATATATTGTATGAGCAGCTGAATTTCTGCGTGCTGAGGAAACAAAATAGCCATGCAGCATATATCCAGCTGAACCCAGCTGTGAGCCGTGCAGTGACTAATATTCCAAACTATATTAGGAGTTTTGGGAAACTGCCACATGATCATCTCCCAATAGCAATGCAGCTAGAACCATAAATAAAACTGCAGGCTGCAACCCATCCCATGCAGTGCGGTGTCTTGGTCCACCTGTCAGCAGCATGAGATTTCAAGGCCTTCAGTCTGAAAGCAGCAATCCAGATGGTTTGAATGACACAGGATCGGCTCAGTTAAACAAGGTTATGCTCCCCAGCATTAAGGGTTCTGTAGTCTTTCCTCTGTTCTGCCTGGTGTGCAGATGATGATCCTATTAAAACTAATGGTAGGCACACACATGTATTGTCTAGAAAAGAAATTCCATAACAGACAATGATCTAATGTGTAAAATTGTGTTCAGTATTTACATTTTGGTTGAATAGGGCCACTTTCAACAAGAGCACTCATGTACAGCAGTAACCAGTATTGAAACTTCCCTTTAAATTAATTGATTGAAATGTACCTTCCTGTTTAATATCAAAACAGTGTTACTTTATTCTAAAGCAATGATCTGGAACACTGCAGTTCATAGTATTGATGCTACAGTAGTTTCCAAAATATTTGTATCTTTAATTAGGGAAGCTAAACAAGAAAACTTTAAATTGGAAGAAATAGCCCTACTCATTTGAATTTCACTTCATCTAGATTATTCTGATTTTACGCTATATGTTCGGATATGAACTTCATTGTACTACTTCAGTTGTATAATTCTGAGGCTGACTATTGTAAATCTTTGGAGAACAAAGTTGATAATTAAAACATAAGTGAGGTAAGTTCTCCCCATTCCCTCCCCTGCCTTGCAATATCCTGTAATAACTGAAACCCAACAGATACAACACAAACAAGAAAAATTCATAGAATACCAAACAACTAAAAGTTGCGTAACATACGCAGGGGGCATAATTAGTCACAACTTGCCAGCCTACCAAAGGTATTTCCTGTAAGTGAAATAAGAAATGATCCCTGGAACACAGCAGCATTAGTGTAGTCTGCCTCTGAGTAAATTTGTGTCCTTGTGCTCGCAGATTGAGTGCCACCCATACCTTACCCAGGAGAAGCTGATTAAGTATTGCCAATCCAAAGGAATCTCTGTCACAGCATACAGTCCCCTTGGATCTCCTGACAGGCCATGGTAAGAATGCCACAATCGGGCAAGTTAGGCTGCAAAGCAATGTGAATGTTGAACTTGAAACTCTGAGGCACGTTGAACAAGTAACGCAGTTGTAATGGGTACATGTTTCTGTTAGTACGTAGAGTCCTCTTATGAAAACTTGCCACCATTAACTTTCTATCTCTTGTTTTTACAGGGCTAAACCAGAAGACCCTTCCCTCTTGGATGACCCCAAGATTAAGGAGATTGCAGCCAAGCACAATAAAACCCCAGCACAGGTATCTATACTCAGCAAAGTGAGGTCGCTGCATTAGATCTGTTTCAGCATTCTAATCTTGTGTAGACTCTGCATCCTTTGCAATCTGATTCCATTTTTTAAATCTCATTGTAAGGGTAAGGAATTAGTGATCACCAGGTATTTGGATAACAGAGGAAAGGGAAACATCAGCTTTCACCTGGCCACCACTGTTCAACTCATTGTGGTTCAATAAGTGTCAGCTTGGCCTTAAGTACTACAGTGATGAAAAGAGGTGCGTTAGAAATGGAGTGGTTCTGATGAACTGCATCTTAGTATGTCTTGAATCTTAGCTCTAATAGTACTGTTTGTTTAGAACAGGGAAGTTTTTGGTCTCTTACTGGTGATGAATGACTTGCAAGTAACACTGCTATCTGTTATGTAGGTTCTGATCCGGTTTCATATCCAGAGAAATGTGATTGTGATTCCCAAGTCTGTTACACAACATCGTATTGAAGAGAACTTTAAGGTAAGATTGCAAATAACTTTCAGGTTGGCTTTGAATCGTAGTAACTAGATGGAGTCCAAACTTCTTATGTGGAAGGTAGCCAGACTTTCTCACTCTTCCCAGGTTACCCTGAAAAGAAGGTGGAAGGTTCTTTAGTACCTTTACATACAGTATAATGACGGTTAAACTAACACTTGGGATTAAGGGCAAAAGTGAGCCGAACTGGCTTAAAAATAAATGCACAAAGTGACTGTTCATGGTCCTAGTTAGTGTTTCCTTTCTCTTGTGTGCTGAACAAACTAGCAAGTAAAGCTTGCCTAATACCTGAGTGGAGTCATGTGCCACTAAAACACTGTGTATACAAAGCAGTGTCAAGAAAATAGCTTTCCTCTACTCAGATCCAGTCTCTGATATCACACATATTGTGTGTGTGTGTACACACACAGACTAACTACACAATTTGTCATAATTGTTCTTAATTCAGTGGGACTTTACTGAATTACCAGTCAATTAAAAACATTTTGATTTGCTAAATTAGAACATTCAAATTAAACAAATTGTGAGAACACACACATTGGATTAACTGGAACACTGCAATTTTCCAGCATTGTATTCTTTACAGGCCGGTAAAATGTATTACCCACACTCAGAGGCGTCTGTGCATATGAACAAAAATGCAGGATGAATGTGTAGCTAACTGTCTTTATTATAACAGTTCACAAAAGCTTTCAGAATAGCTGACAGGTCTGTCACTTCAGCTTACACCTTTCTCTACCAGTAGACTGCAGCTGTCCAAAGGGAAATACTTTGTACAACTAAAGCTGATTTTTCAGGTCAAGTTGGGAGTGTTTATGAAGCTTTTCTTTCAGTCTTGTGAATCTTTGATCACCCAAGTCTTGACTACGCTGCTTGAAAAGCTAACTAAATGTTTTCTCTTGTCAGGTGTTTGACTTTGAATTGACTAAAGAGGAGATGGAAACCATCCTCACCTTTAATAGGAACTGGAGAGCCTGTGCATTCACCATGTAGGTGACAATGTTTGAAAACACTGAGTGCAAGTATTCTATGCAGATTGCTTAAACAATATCCAGGAATTATTTTTGTGTGTGTGAGATTGATTTAAAAACAAAAACCATGCAAACTGAAATTTACCTAAAAGCTGTCCAAAAATCCCTTTTCAGGAAGGGTTTTAACATCTTCACAGTGGTGAACATGTGGTCTTATTTTCAATACCTACATTTGATTTTTAAACTCACTTATTTATCAAAAAGTAAGAGCCTAAACACAGGAGTTCTTAGTATCTAGTTCTAAAGCTAGCCCTGACATGGGACTGTATCTGTGACATTGGTCGAACCTTTTAACGATCTGCCACACGCTTTGTCAGTAGAATGCAGATACCTGCCTCTCTGGAGTTGTTAGCATGCTAAATACTTAATTCCAATGGAGACTTAAGGAATTAAATTGCCCTTGGAAGCCCTAAAACTTGAGATGCGTTGATCAGCTTCTTTGCTGTCAGTTGAGTTTTCAGTCCCCATTTTAAAATGAAATAATTTTAAATTGATTTTTAACACCTGCCAAGATGAAACCAGTAACTTGTTTTCTTCCATCCAAGTAGACCTGCATTCCTACTTATCTGTGCATTAACATGGCCCTGTGCATCATGATGTTTCAAAATTATCCCTTTGTTCCCTTTTCCTTGATTGATGAGAGGAAATCAGGCAGTTGTGATTATCTGTTGCTGGGGTGTAGTAGCGGATTTTGTTTAGTTTGTTTGTTTCTTTTCAACTAGGTCTGTTTTTGGAGTGGGAAGTCTCAGACTTTACGCAATCCCAGAATCACAGAGTTCTCTCTCTCTCTTCTGTCACACTCTGAAATGATCTCTGGAACTGAGTGTGTTAAAGGGTGCTGTCCTAAATGGACAGTAAACCTGTTTCAAATCAAGTGTCAAACAGCTCTGAGTAAAGTTGTTTTAGCCTAAACAATAGTGGGTTGGGTTTTTTTGGGAGGGGGTTGCCTTGGGTGAATTTAAAATATCTCAGATTCTTATTACTAATGTCCCATCTGAAGAACAGGTAAATGATGTAAATAAGCTTAAATTTTCAAAACTGAGTGAAAGTTTTTTGGGGTCTTTTGGGTTTTTTTGTAAATAGAATTCTAACACAGTAACAAATTTAGCAAGCAATCTTGCATTTGTCTTTATGAAATTAAAGAGACCGCAATATGGAGAAATTAACACAATATTAGGAGTTAAATTTCCAAATCCTGAGCCTGTATTTGTCACATACAAGTCACTTGATTTCTCTGCCAGACTTCCCCCCACATCTTTAAAATATATCCCTAATGAGATCATGTCTATTGAGTGTTGAAGTTTGACATGTTTAGTATGAAGTATTAATACTTCTATACAGATCGTAGCACCTTGCAATATCAAACTCAGACATCAAAACTGATTGTTCAAAAATCTAAAAATTTACCATTTGAATGACACAGCACAAATGTAAACACTTAATCTAAAAAGCATTCAGATCTCCCTGCCTGTGACTTCTCAATGCCTAAATGCAAAGGGGTTGGGGAAGTTTGTGTATAAACTGGATATGTTTCTGAGGCTGGTCGGAACTTAATGCCTGTGCAGACTGCTTGTGTACCATTCAGACCCTTCTTGTCTGGCCAAAAAAAGGCACCAATGCCAACATGAGTCGTATTTAATTCCGATTTCAGAATAACCTTTCTTCTTTTTCTTTTTCCTCAGGTGCACAGATCACAAGGACTATCCTTTCAAAGCTGAGTATTAAAGCTGGTGGTGTCTTGCCATGCTTCCTGACCTCTGGCAGTGGTTCCCATCTGCTGTTACCTCTGACTTGTTCATTTGTCCCAATAGCTGTCTTTCACACTTCAGCTATCCTTCTGTAGCCAAAATAGAAGTACAGTGTATGTGCTCAAAGGAAATTTTATAAGGAGTCTGAAGAACAAAACACTGAATATAATTTTGACCTCCTTATTACATGGGAGTGTTTTTTGCCAAGATGGCTGGCTGGGATTGGAAAGTACAATAGTTCAAATTCTCTGTTCACACTGTTTCACAGCAGGTTGTAATGTGATGGAGATTAGTCTCTGCTGCCAGCTGGAAGGGTTAGACTGCTGTCATTTGGAAGAGCCAGTTCTGAAGCCTTGTCTGTTAAATTCCTGTTTTTGGAACACTCCTTTGCCTTTCACTCCAGGTTGAAGTGCCAGTTGACTTCTGAGTATGGACTTTTGCTACCTGTGCAGCTCTCCCAAACTATGGAGCTTTTTTGGCAATATAAAACTGTTCTTCGCTTGTAATAAAACATTGTCTAGTTATTATGTGTAGTGAGATTATTTCAGCATTGCCATGACAGTAGTTCTGCAGCTGCCTCTTTGTGTGCAGCTGTCTCCAGCCCTCAAACAAGAGACTAGAAAATCATTCTTCGTATCTAATCACAGAAAACTCACTTCACTTTCATACTAACTTCTTATGCAGAACCTGCTATCCTTAAAGGATCTGCAGCTTTCATGGTACTGATGCAAAAACACATGAGCACTGTGTAAAATCCTGACTAACCAAACAGTTAATGTACTTGTGCCTCTTGACGCTCAAACATGGTTGTATTCTGTTTTATATGGGGGAACTTTTTAAAATGTAGCTATTTGCTGATTCTATTAAAATTGGCAACAAATGGAATAACAATGCAATAGGTCAGTCTTATTTAAGGTGTAGCATATTTTTGATTAGTTCAAGGGGCATTCCTGCAGAGGAACTTAAACGTAGGCAGACTTCCATTTGATTGTCTAAATTTATAGTAGTAACATTCCTCCTTAGGATGGCCAGTACAAAGGTTACGCCAAAGGCTTACTGAGCTACAAAAAGCAGTCTTCAGTCTTTCTTAAATAATCAAACTAAAACCTACATTAAGAATCAAGTATCAGAGGGGTAGCAGTGTTAGTCTGGATCTGTAAAAGCAGCAAAGAATCCTGTGGCACCTTATAGACTAACAGACAGTTTGGAGCATGAGCTTTCGTGGGTGAATACCCACTTCATCGGATTAAGAATCAGCAAATCAGATAAAAAATTGCAATAACCATAAAGCCACCACTTCAGTGATGTGCATTTTCCTATACTTTGAAATTCATCAACTGCATTTATACTTCAGGCCACTTTTAGGATCCTCACAACAAAGGTATTTTTAGCACACATTAGTGATGATTGAAGGGACTAGTGCCAGTACAGAGCTTAATACGTGGTATAATTACAGCACTTGCCACTGGGGCTAGTCAAAAATGGTCTGGCAAATTATTTTTGACAGAAAATTGGGTTTCTAGAAGAGAAGAATGGCCACAGTGGGTCAGACCAATGGTCCATCTAGCCCAGTATCCTGTCTTCTAACAGTGACCACTGCTGGATGCTTCAGAGGGAATGAACACAACACGGCAATTTCAAGTGATCCACCCCCTGTCCTCCAGACCAGGCAGTCAGAGGCTTAAGGACACCCAGAGCATGGGGTTGCATCCCTGACCATTTTGGCTAAGAGCCATTGATGGACCTACCCTCCATGAACTTATCTAACTTTTTTTAACCCAGTTATAGCCTTCACAATTTCCCCAGGCTGATTGAAGTGTGTGAAGAAGTACTTCCTTTTGTTTCTTTTTAAAACAGCTGCCTATTAGTTTCATCGGGTGACCCTTGGTGGTTGTGTTGTGTTATGTGAAGGGATAAATAACTTTCTACGCACCATTCATCATTTTATAGACCTCTGTCATATCTCTTTAGTTGTCTCTTTTCTAAATTGAACAGTCCCAGTCTTCTTAATCTCTCCTCCTACGGAATCTGTTCCATACCACTAATTGTTTATTGCCCTTCTCTATATCTTTTCCACTAAATCTTATCTATCCCTTTCCTAATGATTCCTCACCTGTTAGCCTGTTTTTACTGCCACTGCACATTGAGCAGATGTTTTCAGACAACCATTCACAATGACTCCAAAATCTGTCTTGAGCTGTAACAGCTAATTTAGACTCCATTTTGTATGTATAGTTGAAATTAACATTTTCCAATGTGCATTTCTTTGCATTTATCAACTTTGAATTTCATCTGCCACTTTGTTGCCCAGTCACCACTTTTGTGCGATCTTTGTAACACTTCAGTCAGCTTTTTCATTAGCTTGAGTATTTTTTTTATCTTCCACAATTTTCCCACCTCACTGTTCTATCCCTTTCTCCAGATCATTTGTGAATGTTGTACAGCACTGGTCCCAGTACAGATTCTTGGGGGACCCTGCTATTTCCTGTTCTCCATTGTGAAATGACCATTTATTTCTACCCTTCATTTTCTAATTCTTAGCCTGTTACTGATCCATGAGAGGACTTTCCCTTTTATCCCATGACTGCAATTACATATTTGAGTTCCTTCTGAACCCTTGAGTCAAAACCATCTGGTACTGGTGACTTAAAACTAAACAGTAATATCAATTTGTTCCAAAAGCCCCTCTAGTGATATCACAATCTGGGACAGTTCCTCAGATTTGTCACCTAAGAATCGCTCATGTATGGAAATTTTCATCACATTCATGTGCAGTGAAGACTGATGCAAAGAATTCATTTAAATTCTTCACATTGGCCTTGTCTTCCTTGAGTGCTCCTTTAGCTCCTCATCTGTCCAGTGGCCCCATTGATTGTTTGGCAGGTGTCTTGCTTCTGATATACTTAAAATTCTTTGCTGTTTAATTTGTCTTTTGCCAGCTGTTTTTCATCTTCTCCTTTGGCCTGCCTAATTATACTTGACTTGTCAGAGTTTGTTCCTTTGTTTTCCTCAGTAGGATTTTACTTATAATTTTTAAAGGATGCCATTTTGCCTCTTAATCTCCTTTTACTGTGTTTAACCATGGTAGATTTTTTTTGTTTGTTTTGGGGTCCAATTACTGGGTTTTTGTTTTGTTTTGTTTGAGTCTCTTATGGTGTTTTAAAAAAGTTTCCATGCCTGCAAGCTGCATGGAAACTTCTTAAAAACATCACTCTTTTGACTGTTCCTTTTAATTTCCATTTAACTAGCTTCTTCATTTTTGTGTAGTTCCTATTTTTGAAGCTAAAGGCTATAGGGGAGCGGGGGCTTAATTATATTGCTGAGCTGTCAGCTATATTCACTTCTTTGATCAGATCTTGTGCTCCAGTTAAGATTAAATCAAGAATTTCCTCTCTCCTTGTGGGTTCTAGGACTAGCTGCTCCAAGAAGCAGTCATTCATGCTGTCTAGAAATTTTCTCTACATCCTGTCCTGAGGTGACACATTACCCCATCAATATGGGGATAATTGAAATCCCCCATTATTGAGTTTTTGATTTTTTTGTAGCCTCTAATCTCCTTGAATATTTACAATCACTATCATGGTCATGTGGTATTGTTTGATTCATTTAAGCTTGTTAGTATAGTTGACTCTATACTTTCTTTCACATGTAGTGGCACTCCTTAACCAGCACAACCTACTTTATATATCTGCTCCTGGAAATTTCCACTACATGCATCCGACAAAGTGTGTATTCATCCACGAAAGCTCATGCTCCAATACATCTGTTAGTCTATAAGGTGCCATAGGACTCTTTGCTGCTTTTACAACCTACTTTATCATTCCTATATAGCAGCGGTTCTCAACCGGTGGCCAAATCAGCATGCAGCCGCAGCCCATGTGACATCCTCAGGGCCATATAGGTAGTATTGGTGGCCAACAATAGTAAATGGGTTGAGAACCACTGCAAAACTACCTTATGCTGATGCTACCGTCCCCCATTGATTATCATCATTCCACCAAGTTTGTGTGATGCCTGTTTAATCAATATCCTCACTTAAGGCCAGGCACTTAAGTTCACCCATCTTAGTATTTAGATGTCTAGCATTTGTATACAAGCACTTATTAAATTTGTCCATATTTAGTTGTCTGCCTTCGTGCAATGTAACTAAAGGGGACACTCTTTTGTTTGATTATTTCTATTCAGCTTCTACTTGTACTTTACCAACATCTATCCTCTCCTCTTTAATAGGATATCAAAAATCCCCATTAATAGAGCCTTCCCCTAAGGGATGTATCTGTCCAAACAGTGTGCTCCTCTAAGCCTGTTGGCTTTCCTATAGTCAGAGTTTAAAAACTCCTCTATAACCTTTTTAGTTTTATATGCCAGCAATTCTGGTCCTTCCTGTATAGGTTCTTCCTTTCCCAAAAGCTTCCCCAACCTCTAATAAACCTAACACCTTCCTCCCTACACAATCTCAACCATGCAGTGAGATCCTGCAGTTTTGCCTGCCTAGCCCTGCAAGTGGAGCTGGAAGCATTTCAGAGACTGCTACCATAGAGGTCCTGGACTTTAATCTTTTACCCAGCAGTCTAAATTTGGCTTCTAGGATCTCTCTACTTCTCCCTGTGGCTGAGAGGTGAAGAAGGCTCTAGTCTCAGGAAAGGAAGAGCACATAGGTGGACTCCATCAACACAGTCATGACAAATAATAAAAAGGTTCAGGAGGGGCTACACTCCAGGCAGGGGCAGCTCCAGGCCCTAGCACGCCAAGCGCGTGCTTGGGGCAGCATGCCGCTGGGGGCACTCTGCCGGTCGCCAGGAGGGCGGCAGGCGGCTCCGGTGGACCTCCCGCATGTCTGCGGGAGGTTCACCGGAGCCGCGGGACCAGTGACCGGCAGAGCGCCCCCAGCGGTGTGCCACCGTGCTTGGGGCGGCAAAATCGCTAGAGCCACCCCTGACTCCAGGGATCTGCTATAAGGGTAAATGGGAGGTGAGGAGGTCGGTGCTGGCATAGAGTGAGCCCTCAGGCGTCCTGGGTCATGGTGACCCACAGTTATACTTCCATTTCCACTAGACTGGAAGTGGGGGAGTCTTAGGTTAGAGCTCAAATGATTCATAAAGGGGCATTCTGCTGCCTGGTAACAGAGAGAACCAGCTGAGCACAATTTTGCCAAACTTTGTGTCAGCATCACATCTCCCTGATATCACTTCACTCCCAACATATCTACTGGATTCCTTAAAGGCCATCTGCTGAACTTTTAACTGAGGCATGATCATAACATCTGTACATAAACAGTCCCAATCCATAATGAGCTGCCTGAGAGATTGCATTTGGGTGAGTTGCCCTCTTGAGAGGAATGCAGGACGAGGACTCTTTAGAAGCAGGTGAGCTCAGGGGAAGGATCTGTCACAAGGAAACAGGCTTAGGCATAGAAATCTGGGTACTGATACACAATGACCAAAGATATGTAAGGATATCATCCTACAGGGAGCACCATTTGCAGGAAAGTGTCCCCATTCCTTTGGAGGCAACATGGACAGATCAGTGCACATCAGGGACCTCTTCCTGTAGCGGAGAGATTTGCCCTGGGCTAGCTGAATTTCAAAAGGTGCGGGCCTACAAAAAACTTAACATTGCTTAGCTCTGCTGAGACCACAGCTTATCATGCTGACAAATATAATATTGTTTCCTGTACTCCCCAATCTGTCCATCTCCATCAGTTGTCTCTTGTCTTTTACTTTGACTGTTAGCCCCTTGGGGCAGGGACTGTCTTTTGTTTTCTGCTTGTACAGCACCTAGCGCAGTGGAGTCTTGGTCCATGACAGGGGTTCCCAGGCACTACGATAATACAAATAATAATAAAGGTGGGCAATGAAGAGAAAAGAAGTTGCTACATGGACGAAGAACAAACTAAAGAACCTCTAGCTCTTTTGTTCTGTCCATGTCTCTCCTGCCCTGTGCTGTCCTACCCAATTATGCAATAACTAATAAAAAATGACACGTTATACCATGAGATGGTTTCTGGTAGCAAGCTATATTTTAGGATGAGTTACAGGCAAAGATTCTCCCAACCCTGCTGCTCATTAGGCAGTAAGATGATGGGAAGGGAAAGTTACTCAGGAGCCAGATTTCTGATTCTCATTTATACTACTTATAATATTACCCTATAGCAAATAAGTTAAAAAATCCACAATAATACACTTGTAGCTTTTAAACTATCCAAAGTGAGTCCATGCAGATTGGCTATCTTGCTGCCTGCTCTATGTTAATCAGAAACACTTGCACGGAGCAGTAAGGCCTAACTCCTTAAAGTTATTTAGACTCCTAACTTTGATTGAAAGCAATGGGTATTAAGTGCCTAAATACCTCTGTAGATCTGGACCAAACTGCTCACAGGAGAGTTCATCTTGAACTACTAAGAAATTAACCAAAGGAGTCAATTGTAATCATATGTGTTCAATTATTCACTTTCCCAAGAACGACTGCATGTTGTCCCACATGCATTCTATCCTCATTGGTCACACCAGAGAGTACTTCTTTCTCACGGGTTTGCTGAGCTGTCTGTCTTCAGCTCCTGACCACCTTCTTCCCCAAAGACATCACCACAGGTACATAAAAGATGAGTAGGTTGATGTGCATACTTACTGGAATATCAAGTACAGTTGATCAGGCTAGGTAAATAATTACTGTAGCTGAGATGCTAGTAAATAAAAACACTTTGATTGTTTTCTTTATGCATTTATTAGTTTCAAACATATAGTAATTTGCATAAAATGCTACTTTTTAAAATGTATGAGTGATGGGGTTTGTATTTCTGGTTTGTGGGGTTTTTTTTTTTTTTTCTTACTTCTCTCCTGATAGGGGTGGGGAGAGGAGGTATCAAGTTGGGGCTTTTTTACTGTGATCTATAGCTGGTAGCTTTGGGTTTTTTTTTCTTTTCTTTCCTGCCTGGTATGTAAGATAGAACTCCTTTCAAATGTGACTGCTCAGAGATTTTCTTAATCCTACATCAGATGAGATGTAATTTACAGACTATTTCTCAGAGGTACAAATTAGTAAAACTAGATATTTGTAGGTCTTAAGCTATGATTGATGTGAATGTTGTTAAGCTACAATGTTAGTCAAATGAGTTTGTGCTCTTGACCTGTAACTGCTCCACCTCTCTTGCCTTTCAGCTGTCTCTGACTCCACTATGTCTTCTGAGAAGCAAATAAATGATTCTTCCCTAGAGAACCAGGAACAGGAGCAACAGGTAGATATATGTATTAAGAGGGTGATATACTGACTCTCCCCTATCACTGTCTAAAAGCTATTCTACTAAATGGAAAAAAGTTGTAGTGGTGTTTTTAAACTAAGTGTGGGGGTTGGGAAAGCTATCGGGTGCAGAGGAGTACATGATTTGGACAGAGCCATCCCCTAGGAGAGGATCTATTAGAAAATCCCCCTCATCTCCTAGTAAGGAGATGAGGATGGAAGCTGGCAAAGTACAGGTAGGAAGTGAGGCGACTGAGTCCCATTCAATTACATTAAGTTACAAATAGTGAAGTCCAAAGCTGACTGAAAAGAATTAAGGGATCGCAGAAAAGTGTGTGACTAGGCAACAAAATGGCAGATGATGATCAATGTTGATAAATGCAAGTTAATGCACATTGAGAAAACATAATCCCAACCACACAAAGTGATAGAATCTAAATTAGCTGTTTTCACAAAAGAAACTTCTTGAAGTCATTGTGGATAGTTCTCAGAAAACATCTGCTCAATGTGCAGTAGCAGTTTAAAAAGCTAACTATGTTGGGAATCATTAGGAAATGGGTAGGTAATAAGACAGGAAAAAATCATGCCCCTATATAAATCTATAATACTACCACACACAGTTCTGGTTGCCCCATATCAAAAGAGGATGTATTTGAACTGGAAAAAAGTACAGAGATAGGCACCAAAAATGATTAGGGATATGGAAGCTGTTCCATATGAGGCAAGATTAAAAAGACTGGGGTGGCTTATCTTAGAAAGGAGATTACTAAGAGGAGATCTATAAAATCACAAATGGTATAGAGAAAGTGAATAGGGAAGTGTTGTGAAAGAATAAACATGACCCAAGAACCAGGGCTCACCCAGTTAAACTAATAGGCAGCAGGCTTAAAAGAAAAGGAACTACTTCACACAACACACAGTAAACCTGTGGAACTCATTGCTATGGGATGTTGTGAAGGCCATAAGTATAATAATTTCATGGGGAGAGGTCCATTACTGGCTATTACCCACAGCATGAGGTTGCATCCCCTGGCCATGTTGGCTATCTCTAGCCTGACTGCCAGAAACTGGGAGTAAACACCAGGGGATGGATCACTTGATTCCTTCCTGAAGCATCTGGCATTGGCCATGATTAGAAGACCATATACTAGGGTAGATTTGGCCATACTGGATCAAACCAATGGTCTTTCCTATGTTCTGGAGTCAAGTGACTGCAGAGCTGAATATTCATGGTGACTGTTTCCCATTGTATGAAGGAGACAGTGTGGTTGGCTTTCTTCAGCACTAATGAAACTTTCTTAAAACATGCCAAGCTTGACCTAGCTGAAAGCTACTCTGGGAACTGATCTCTAAATCTGAATAAACCTTCCAGATAACTAATAGCTCTTCAGTTGCAATAATAGGTCTCCTCTCAAAGAGGAGGCGAGTAAGACACACTTGGAGCTTTCAGCTAGTTAATACAGCATCCCATAGTAATTAGAGGACCATTTGACTCTGTAACCCTTCAGACTGTTGAGAACTTGAGAGCCTTTGAATTAGTGTGGGAGGAAAGGTTCATGACTAGGAAATACTAACTGACTTTCCTGCCTCTGTAGGCTTTCCAGTACAATGGCTTTCACAAATTTCTCTCACTTTCTTGCCTGCAGAATCTCTTGAGGCGGGTGGCCAGTCTGCCCTTGGTCAGCTCTGCCTATGACATGGCTGCAACTGCCTACACCTCCACCAAGGAGAGCCACCCCTACCTAAAGTCCTTGTGTGATGTGGCAGAGAAAGGAGTGAAGACCATTAGTGAGGCTG
Organism: Mauremys reevesii; assembly: GCF_016161935.1. Lineage (NCBI taxonomy): Eukaryota > Metazoa > Chordata > Testudines > Geoemydidae > Mauremys > Mauremys reevesii. The sequence goes on from NC_052623.1 coordinate 248,483,944, forward strand.
CAGCCAGCAGGGCACAGCCAATTCTGACTTCATTTGAACCACAGAGTAAGCTGGGCTTGCAGGTGGTTTTATGAATGAACATAAGTGTCTCCATCCCACGTGCAGACATAGAGTGCAATGGCTCACAGTCCCATGTCTTGTGTTTCTTTTTGAAGGCCTGTATCTTGCACTTATGCTTGCTTTCCTTACTCCTTGATAGAACTACAGTCCAGAGACCCTACCTTGCTGAGCACCTACCTTTTTCATTTAAGGTTCCTGCACATTTTGAGACTTGGTCATTTTCTCACAGGCAGAGAAGTCCTTGCCAAATAACTTCAGTGACTGCAAGACTGTCTTCAGTCTCTGGTGCACAGACAACTTGACTAATCCAATCCATAGATTGATTACTTTATGTGGGTAATCATCTTGATTGACACCTGTTAAATTCCAATGGCCTTTTAGAACTAAGGAATCAGGTGTGACTCCTGGGTGCTCATGCTTAAATCTAAGCAGCTCATTTTTTTTTCCAGAAGTGCTGAATACCTGAAAGTCGGGTCCCTCTAAATATCAAGGTTCAAGCAGGGGTGGATTTAGTTGCTAGAAAGGACTGCTGTGGCACAGGCCATAAAAATGCAGGATTTCCCTGAAATAAAGGCCAATAGCTAAGGCTGAACTAAAGCATATGTCTTAGGGAAAAAAAATCCAATCTTGATTTAAATTCCCAGGAATGGAGTCTCCATCATAATCCTACGTACATTTTTCTCCAGTAGCTTACTACCCTTGGAGAAGATCTGTCTGAATTTGTCATATAGCAGTGACCTTACCCTTTAGTTGATCGAACTGAGTTTGACTTGTAGGGGACTAAACTTGCCTTTCTCTATAGTTGCAGCAGCGAATGAATATGCTATTAAGGGACTGGACACACTGGAAGAAAAGCTGCCAAGCCTTCAAATTACAGCAGATAAGGTAAACTTCTGCTTTTCTCTAGAGAAGGTTGTAGTCACATAAACCCAGTGGGTAAGAACTGGACCAGAGCTCTGGAGGCAGCCTCATGAACAGGCTCTGGTTCAGGAGAGTGGTTGAGTCATGTAAAGGAGCTACTCAGGCAACAAATCTCCGTTCCTATGTAGAATGAGGCTAAAATAGGAGGGTGGCTAAAGACTAGTAAATAGTGATCAACTAGATGGTGGTATCATGGTTCTTCTTTAGGGAACGCTATGTAGAATTTGAGGAAAGGGCATGGGGCGGGGGGGGGGGGTGGAGACCTCTGGATCTCAAGCAGAGAATTGTATAAACAATACATGAAGAAGAATAATTACCAAATGTCTTCTGCTGTCGCCTTCGTAGGCTGCTTCAGACACCAAGGAGCTAGTGCCATCCAAAGTGGAAGCTGCCAGCAGATTCTCCAGCTTAGTAGATGTGACCAGAGATGCTGTGCAAGAGAGCGTGGAGTCCACCAAGTCAGTTATGACCCACAGTGTGAACACAGTCATGGGCTCAAGAATGGGCCAGATGGCTGTGAGTGGTGTGGAAGCAGTGCTGGAGAAATCGGAGGAGCTGTTAGATCAATATCTCCCCATAACAGATGAGGAACTAGGTCAGAACTGAGATACTGGTTCCTTTCATTAGAGGTCTTGGTTCTTTTATTTTCAAGAAGGCCCTTTTCACCTTATGACATGCAAAGCTGGAGTCAAATGTTATGCTCCATCTGTCTTGCCTTCACCCACCTGGTCCTTCATTTAGACATCTGCTTTTCCTGTACCATCAAAGGTAGCTGAACAGTGCTGCACAGTTCACAGGCTACTGGAAAGTAGGTGGAGATGGTTAGGATGTCACTTGTATCCTGAGGCTTATCTAGCCAGACAATGAGATGTATTGGGCTCTTGGGGTAGGGAGTGACGAAGGGGAATGAGTTAAAGGTATTTGGATACTTCTAACTCTTCTTAGTGCAGCTATCAAATGTGTCTGAAAAGGCAATTTCCAAATAAGGATAGCTATGGTTGCTATTGCTTGTGACATATCTAGCAACTTCCTGACATAATGAATCCAACAAAATATTGAAAGTAGCTATAGTCTAGCAGGATGGCAAAAGGGAGGATGGCATAATGTGTGGGGTCTTTGTTTTGTTTTTGTCAAACCCCATTTATTTCCTTCAGCTGAACTTGCAACATCTATAAAGGAGGATGAAGTGGCTCCTCTCCAGCCTCAAAGTTACTTTGTGCGCTTAGGCTCCCTGTCAAGCAAACTCCGCCGCCGTGCCTACCAGCATTCTCTAGCCAAGATTAAAAATACCAGGCAGAGTATCCAAGAGACTCTCTCCCAGCTTCATCAAACCATTGATCTGGTAGGCACTTTCTCTGCAGCATTCTATTCTGGAGCTGATTTGGGCTGAACAGACTGAGACCCAAGTGTCTTCTCTACAGGGTGTCTAGGCTCTCCTGTTCTCCCTGACTACCAAGGTTCCACTGGAACTAGCTGCTTCCTAAGCTAGTCTCTAACTTGGGTCTAGGCCAGGCCAGGCAAACTTTCTGGCCTGAGGGCCACATCAGGTTTCTGAAATTGTATGGAGGGCCAGTTAAGGGAGGCTATGCCTCCCCAAACAGCCAGGTGTGACCAGGACCCTTTCTCCCTCACTGCCACTGAGAACCTCTGCCCCCTGTTTCCCCATCCAACCCCCTCTCATTCCTGACTGCACCCCAGAACCCCTGCCTCCATTCAACCCCTCTGTTCCCCACCCTCTGACCACCCTGACACTATCCCCACTCCTGACCCCCACCCTGAACTCCCATGGCCTCTATCCATCCACGCCCTCCCTGCCCCCTCTCCATGATGACTGGAGCACCAGGACAGCCAGCCATGCCACTGTGCAGCACAGAGCACCAGCTCAGACTGTGGCTCTGTAGCTGTGCTGCCCAGCAAGAGCTCGCAGCCCAGAGCATTGCACTGGTGGCACAGTGAGCTGAGGCAGCAGGGGAGGGGCTGGGGGCTAGCCTCCCAGGTCAGGAGCTCAGGGTCCCGGCAGGAGGGCCCCATAGGCCAAATGTGGGCCGTAGTTTTCCCACCTGGTCTAGGCAAGCAGCCAACACCAACTGCCAAAATACCTTGGTTCCATCAAACTTCACAAGCTAAGCAACACCTGGCCAACTCAGTCTCTGGAAGGGAGATCTCTGAAGAAAGCATGTGTTGCAAGTGAGCGACTCAGTGCAGGGGGAGGGGAGGGGAAGATAATTTCCTCTTGGCTCTGGAGCACTGTCTGTGTGTCTTTTTGGCATATTTGCCAAACATACTGAAATATAGTCCAGTCATCACCAGTATGGAGGAAGCCCCAGTATCTCATAGATGCTCAAAAATGCTTGTGGTGTATAAAAGGTGCTACAGAAGTGTTGTGGTAAGACTTCTTTTTCTCCTTGCTCCTCTAGATTGAATATGTGAAGCAAGGAGTGGATCAGAAGCTTCAAGATGGCCAAGAGAAGCTCCACCAAATGTGGCTGGACTGGAGCAAGAGGCAGACAGCAGGGAGTGAGGACACAGACTTGATACAAGCTGAGGTATCTAAGTAGCCAAGATCCAGCTTTGGGCTGTGGCATTTCTGCCTATCTCAAGAGTCATCTTCTACCTCACTAATCACTTGTTTCCTTTCAGCAACTGGAGTCTCATGCTCTGACAATGTTTCAGAGCATTATACAGCAGCTGCAGGTAACCTGCCTGACCCTAATGTCAAGCATCCAAGGCTTCCCCTCCAACATCCAGGATAAGGTGCAGCAGGTTCGCCACAGCACAAAAGAGCTCCAGGCTTTGTTCTCCACAGTCCACTCCTTCCAAGACCTCTCCAGCAGAATCCTGACCCAGAGCCGCAAACAGGTCACCAAAGCCCAGGGCTACATGGATGAGCTGCTAGAGTACATAGTGCACAACACTCCTCTGTCCTGGCTAGTGGGACCCTTCATGCTGTCTGGTAAAATACCAGAAGAAGCCATGGAACCATCAGAATGAGGGTGGGGAAGACTAAGTGGCTTCCATAATCAGCTCTGTCAAACTTACTGCAGCTCACTTGTAAAGGACCAAATTTTCCTTAACACTTTTATAGTGATTAACAAATAAGGTCTGAAAGCTTAAACCTTTGTGCAGCCACATCCTGACATTAGATTGAATTGTTTTTTTCATTGTAGGAAATGGAGCTGCAAGCAGCTTCTGGCTCAAATGTTCTTCACCACAATACCGGAGAGGCACTTAGGGTAGAACTCAATCTCCCCTGGATAGCAATCTCACACCTTGCATGGGCTGCATGCTACCTGGGGCTGAGCTAAGATAAAAACAATGATTGCTATTTAGAAAGCAAAAATCAATGTCACCAGAAGTATCTTTTAAATGAGGGTGAAATATGAATGTAAAACAATACATAAGCTGCATTCTACATTCCAGGAATTCAACTTGGAGAAGTTCTTGCTAGACCTCTAAGACTTCCCTTCTTAAAGCAGTGAGGAATGGTACTAAATACACCTTCAGCTCTAGGTGTCTCATGTGGATTGCTGAACAAGTCCATTGACATACACATGCACTAGAAAGGCAGTGTGTGTGCTGTTACTCAGATGACTGTAACCATACCACACAGGCTAGTGTACTAGTGACTACCTTTACACTTGTTTTGGTAACTGGCTCACTCATATTCCCTTGTCACTTTTCTCCTCAAATTGCTGTAGTAGAGAACTTTTGTCTCTTGTAAAATAAATGTATTGCATACAAACCTGTCTTCTAGCTTGTTCTTGAATTGCTTTAACTTTTAGTTATTCTTAGACTGTAGTAACAGTAGTCCTTTCTAGTGTTATCTCCTGTATATCACAGAAATCCATTCCAGGAAGTCCAATAGCTGTAGGTGAATGAGCATCTCTTTAAAAATTTCTAGTGCTGGAGAACCAACAACCACCCTTGGCAACCTGATACCATTAAGAAAAGGTAGGAGACCATACCAACAGCCACCTATCCTTCCTTTACTCACATCTTTCATTGGGATCTTAAGGAAGATGGTGTCTCCACATAGTATCCCAGAATTCTTTTTAGTTTAGTTGGGACCAGTAAAGATCCTCATCCCTGGGGCTTGAGGGTCCTAAACTTCTTTTGAGGGTTAGATAAACATTATTTCCCTCTAATGTCTGTATTCTAATCACACACTCATCAACTTTGTCTTCTTACTATACTGTGAAGGGACCTAGGGCAACATTCAAACTTCAATCATCAGTTTGAGTTCAGTAGCAAGGAATCTTGACTAACACAAGTTAATAGTAGCACCTCACTAGTTGTGGAGGCTACTATAGACGTGTAGGAAAATACATTTTTGTATAAAGTGCAGCACTATTGTATGGGAAGCTGTATTATCTTAAAATACTACTCCTTCTGTCTTCAGCCACAGCATCTGGGGGTTCAGCAGTAGTACTAGTGTAGCAGCACGTATCTGAGCTTGGGGGAAGATTCATTCCATTAGATGCCATGTAACTAGGGCCCTAACAAATTCATGGGCCATTTGGTCAATTTCAGTTGTAGGATTTGTCGGAGAAAAACTCAGTTCTCGCTTTTTCTTTGGGTGCAGCAAAATCAAATACTTTACTAGAGAGAGAATAATTACAATAGAGGGAGGGAGTGCCCTAGGACACAGGGTCGCCCCAGTCCCAGACAGGTCTCTCAACTGGTAAACAATTACAGCAAGCATTTATACCTTTGTTACAGACAATAACTAGCAATAATACAGACAATAATGAGCAACAACTGCATTTTGTTTATACATAAGCCAGTCTGCTATCTTATTTTTCTCACTCCTAGAAGACACAAGCCTGCATATTTGGTTATCAGTACAAGGTCGTAATAACTTTTTACACAGTTCTTTTCCTCTCACCTTACACTATCCTTGCTTCTACAAGTCTCACATCATTAGGGTTACAGCTGGCCTAACTCTTGCTAACTGACTGACATGCATTAAAATTCCCTTCAAATCCTTGTTAATTCTTTCCCTGCTTCCACAGACTTAAAAAATCATAAATTTCATGATTTCAGCTATTTAAAGCTGAAATGTCATGGTGTTGTAATTGTAAGAGTCCTGACCCAAAAAGGAGTGTGGGGGCGGGGTTTGCAATACCGCTACCTTTACTTCTGCACTGCTGGTGGCAGCAGATCTGCCTTCAGAGCTGGGCACCTGGAGAGCAGCAGCCGCTGGCTGGGAGCCCAGCTCTGAAGGCGGAGCCACCACCAGCAGCAGTACAGAAGTAAGGATGGCCTGGTATGGCATTGCCACCCTTACTTCTGTGCTGCTGCCTGCAGAGCTGGGCCCTCAGTCAGTAGCCGCCACTCTCCGGCTGCCCAGCTCTGCAGGTAGCAGCGCAGAAGTAAGGGTGGCAATACCACAATCCCCCTAAAATAATCTTTGACACTCCCCCCCCACCCGCAACTCTCTTTCCAGTCAGTACCCACAATTTGAGAAACACATGTCTCCTCCATGAAATCTGGTCTTTTGTTTGCTTTTATACTATATCATACAGATTTCATGGACTGTGACATGTCACGGTCGTGAATTTGGTAGGGCCCTAGGTATAAATGCACATTAAGATAGTCTGACCTAAACAGCTTAAAGTCTAACTGTTCTGCTCCCTTGCATTAAATGAAGTTATAGCAACAAAGAATCTACATCCACTTATCTCATGAAGGCTTCTTAAAACTGAATGAGCTGTTTTATGCCTATGTATTTAGGTGTCAACATATCTTCTTAGATTAAATTAGGTTTTAATGCTGGACTAGGTGTCTTAATGCTAGTGGACTAGATTCTGCTACTATAGTACGAAATGAGTCCAAATGCCATAAGCATTCTGTTAATATGGCTACAAAAATATTGTTTAGTTTAATTGCTAGAAACTTGTTCACAAGGCCTGTAGGTCAAGCATTATTAAAACTTGTTTACCTGTCTCATTACTAACAGCCTGTGGAATAAGTTTTACTAAAGGTGAAAACATGCATTTATATTGTAAAAACAAAATCTCACCCAGCTAAAGGACTACAGTAGTAATAGTAGATGTAAGGGCAGCAAATTGGACTGTTTTCAGACTTTGTTCTTCAAGCTTCTTGTAGAATCTCCCCTGCCAGCAGGCAGTACCTAATACATTTACACTGGTGATAAATGATGCCATAATTGTATAGTGCATGTGAACATACTTATCAGTTCAGCTAACCAGACTAAAGGATCAGCAGAAGGCAATCATTCTAAGCCCTGAAGAATGTCAAGACAATGCCAGGTTTAATCTTCTCTGAAAGGATAGTCCTTGTGATTTGTGCACCTAGAGAAAGAGAGAGAGTTATTCTAAAGTCCTTACAGTGAACACTACAAGGGTCAGCATTGATGCAGTCTCGAGGTTAAAGAGAGGAGTTTGAAATGTGCATAATCTCTAATTATAGTGGACATTTAAAGTGTTTATGCAGCCTCCCTCACTGTCCTAACTTATACAGGATAACTCATGTTAACTCTCTGCTTTCTGTGATCTGCAATTTAAATAGGCAGGCTTGAACTCCTATCAGTCAAAAGGTAGGTTTCCCCTGTAGATTTGTAACTGTTTCAGATTTTACATTATGATCTTGATGTCAGAAGGCATATACATTTCACTTATCTAGCACACCTTATCCGAGGCTACCAAATTTCTTTGCAATATTAAGCCACACATTTGTGAGGTACAGTATGTTTGAAGTAGTCACTTCACAGATTGTTACATTGGGAAAAGAGAATAAATAACAGAGCTAGGAATAGATCTCAAATGTCAGGATCCAACCACTCTACAATACAGACACTACATTAATAATCTCTGTATAGGTAATACATGACTTCTCTTTTCTAGACTTACTATACAAGGATTAGCTAATTTAGTAGAACATTAATTTCCTAATTGTAGTTTTACGGTGAACATCTTTTAGTCAGATGAGTAGTAAAAGTCGAGAAATCTGAAGCCTATATATTTTGGAGCTGTAAGTCTATTTTAATTTGCTAACACATGTTTAGCTCATAGTAGCTTGACATCTACATATTAAAAGCTATTTTAACATGATAAACCCTGTATAAATCACAATTCTGCAAAGGGGTACAAGCTGACTAGTATTCTAGTATGGGATGTCAGTGGCTTTGAATATGACATTTTGTTAGAGGTCCATTGTTCAGTTTCCTACTCACCATTTAAAAAATGAGGATATAAATGTTCTACAATAAGTGTGGACTTGCCAGGCATTCTGCTAGAGGAGAAGAGACACTCACATGTTTATGAGACAGATCCTACATCTCCTCTTAAAGCTGCGGATGGTTTCCATCTCCTCTTTAGTTAATTCAAAGTCAAACACCTTAAAAGGAGAACGAGAGAGACAAAAACACAAAATAAGATGTACAAGAGATAAGTTTAAGTGGCTTCCAGGTAAGGATACTGCAGAGATGAGGAGGGATGCATTATAGTTGTTTAGGTGACAGAAGGAACACAACTTCATGAGCAAATGTTACAATGAATGCCCACGTTGCTGAGTGGGTAATAAAATATGTGGACCAAAATTTCAAATGTGGGGTACCTAAAGCCAGGCATATAAATTAAGTGGCCTGATTTTCACAGTTGCAACTCCTAATTTAGTGAAAGGGGCCTGTGATGTCTCTGCAAGTGCTCAGCACCTGTGAGTATCAGGTCAACTTAATTTATATGCTTAATTATTGGTGCCATGTTCCAAATGTTGGCCTTGAATTATGAAAACTACTCTATGATACAGTACAGCATGATTCTACCCGCTGGGTTCTTATATTATAATTTAGGATGTCACTAACCACGCAACTCACTGACAAGATCAATTTTTATTTTATTTTGCTGAAAGAGACAGTTCAGTTAAACTTTCAAATGTTTACAAATAAGGGATAATTCAGAGGAAGGAAACATATGTTTGCATGGCCTGATCCTCCAAACCATTACTCAGGCCCAGGGCCGGCTCCAGACCCCAGCGCGCCAAGCGCGCGCTTGGGGCGGCATTTTGCTGGGAGGGTGGCAGGCAGCTCCGGCGGACCTCCCACAGGCATGACTGCGGAGGGTCCGCTGGTCCCGCAGCTCCGGTGGACCTCCCGCAGACGTGCCTGTGGAGGGTCCGCTGGTCCCGCGGCTCTGGTGGAGCATCCGCAGGCACGCCTGTGGGAGGTCCACCAGAGCCGTGGGACCAGTGGACCCTCCGCAGGCACGTCTGCAGGAGGTCCCCCGGAGCCGCGGGACCAGCAACCGCCAGAGCGCCCCCCGCGGCGTGCCGCCCTGCTTGGAGCGCTGCAATTACTAGAGCCGCCCCTGCTCAGGCCATCTCTCATGTATTCAGTGGGATATTTACATTAGTATAAATACTGAAGGTTTGGCCCTTCATTAGTGGTAACCACAGTATAGCCTGTGTTACTACTTCAGAATTGTTATAGGTATGAGTGACTGATTTAGCTTCAAATAGGTGGGTGTTACCTCAAAGAGGTGATGGTGTCAATGAGAATTCTATTTACTGTGTTTTAATTGTCTCAAAATTCTTAGTTGTTATACAGTTATTGGAGCCTAGAAGAATCAACTGAGCATGGGGAAATCATGTACATTAAACAAAGAGATTCAGGTGTTTTGGAATGGTCTAGCATTGAACTGACATGATGATAGAGACAAAGAGACCATATTTTGAAAAAAAGTAGTATACGTAAACAGGCATCTCACTAATAGAATTTTAAATCAAACTGTTAGGTCACTTTGTCCAGAGGGAGGATTTGGTTTCACATTTATTTATTTGCTGGTTGTTCTGATGAAGTAAGCTGAGTGGTTGCCATTTCAAAAAAAAAAAAAAAAAAAAAAAAAAAAAAAAAAAACTTCAGCATTTACCATGTTATCATATAGTCATATCTGAGAGACCCCAGTTATTTCCTATTCTAAGTATAAGGGAAAACAGTGATATGGGTAAGGTAAAGCAGGTTTCCTGTATAAACTTGCAACGGGACCTATAAGTATCTAATTTGCAACATTACCTTAAAATTCTCCTCAATACGATGTGGAGTGACAGACTTGGGAATTACACTCACATTTCTTTGGATGTGGAACCGGATCAGAACCTACAGCAACAAATCAGAAATGTGGCAAATTCAGAAGACAATGCCATATCTACCTTCACATTCCACAGTGAATAAATCCCCTAGATCAAAGAGTTACCACAGGAGGAAGCAGTGTAGCAGAGCCACGCTAATTTTTGCATATACTCATTTATTACTAGTATTCATGAGACCAAAATGGCAACTAATGACTGCCATTGACTGAAAATTTGAGGTTGACTACTGGTGATGCATATGAAAGATGTAGCTAACCCTTTCCAGCTAATGCCCTCAATTTCACACAGTTTAGTGGTCAGTAATCTTTCCCTATCCCTTCTGTAATGCAATCAGATTAAAAACAATATATTTAAAGCAGCACACTACAAAGGAAACATAACGGGGGCAGAATTGGGTGCAATTCCTTTGTGAAAGACGTTAGCCAGCACAAGAGGATGACATTTTAGAAAGGAAAAAAAATGTTGTACAATGAGTCTGTACCTGAGCTGAGGTTTTTCTGTACTTAGCTGCAATTTCCTTAATCTTGGGGTCATCCAAGAGGAAAAAGTTCTCAGACTTGGGCCTACAAAAATAAAGAGTACACATTGATGGAAAAGATTATTGTGTTTTTCCATCACTCATCATCATAGGGTTCATAAGATAATTGGTAATTTAGGAACAAAAGAATTTATGGCATACTTTAATTCACCCACTCACACGGCTTCTTTCCCCTCTAAACATCATTCTTCACATTATTTTATCATGAATAGACATCTGGAAATAGCTGAGTTTTGCACAGAAGTTAGATAAATCTCGTTCCAATATACTCCAATAAGATGATGTATAGTCTAGGATTTAGCACCAAGAATATCTTCCCTCTGTCTCCCAAGAGTTTCATCCTTTATAATCACAGTTTCCCTGGTAGGTAATGGATGGAGAGTGGATGTCTCTGAGGTAGTCTAGAGGGTTTTGAATATTAGAACCAGAGACAATCTATCTCAAGCTCACCATATGTTTGTTACAATGAATGCATGAAACTAATGTTTTCATGACAGGTTTTTTATTATGATTTTGTAATTTTATTATGATTTTGTAATCTTTCATTAAGTTGTTAAAGAATGTTAAATAAATTGATCAGAATTCAACTAAGAATTTTCTTCACCAGTTCACAAATTGATTGCTTGTTTTTCTATTAAAATACATAAAGCCAATCAGACTGAGTCCCACACATTAATCCATTAATTCAATAAGAGATTAATGGTTTCTATGTAATTGTGCAGATTTAAGGGGAATTTTGAGGTTTTTTAATGTATAATAATTTATCAATTTTTTTCATTTTTTTATTTCATCCACCTACGGTAATATATTAATATTAGTTTACCGAAATCACTCCTAAAAAGAAAACAAGATATAGAAAACATTCTTACCAAGGCCAGTTGGGAGCTCCAAGGGGACAGTATGCAGTGACAGTGATCCCTTGGGACTGGCAATACTTAACCAGCTCTTCCTGAGGAAGGTATGGGTGGCTCTCAATCTACAAGAACATTAAGTTTACGCAGAGGCAGACTGTACTATTGTTCTTCAGAGTGGTGATTTACTGAAAGATATATAATAGCACAAGCTTCTCCATAGAATACATCCCCACTAACCTCCAGAAGATAGCTTCTTTTGGAACTAGTCAATATATAGTAGAACCTTAGAGTTACAGACACCTCAGGAATGGAGGCTGGACATAATTCTGAAATGGGCCATAACTCTGAACAAAACATTACAGACTTCAGTAATGGGGGAGTTGGGGCTGCAGCCACAGGGTGGGGAGGGGGTCTGGGCTTCTGACCCTAGGGGCCATCAGGGCTCTTGGCAGGGGGCTCAAGGCTTCTGCCCTCTGGAAACACCAGGGCTCAGAGATTTAGACCTCAGGGGAGCACTGGGGCTTGAGGCTTCAGTCCCGCCGCTCTGTTCCCAGCTTCAGCCTCGCGTGGGGCATCAGGGATCAGGGCTTCGGTCCCACGGCTCCATTCCCAGCTTCAACCCCACGGGCGTTGCTGGGCATCAGTGCTTTAGCTATGGGGGGGAAACACTGGGGCTGAAACTGGCACTCCCCTTATAGCTAGAGCCTCAGTGACCTGCACAGGGCTGAAGCTGGGAACGGAGTCGCAGGGCTGAAGCCCCAAGCCCCAGCGCTCCCCCCAGTCTAAAGCCCTGAGCCTCAGTGCTCCCGAGGGTCAGAAGTCCCCAGCTGCCCTCCCCCACGCCCTGTGGCTTCAGCCCCAACTCCCCTTCTCTCCCCTCCCAGCGGTGGCTGAAGCCATGAGCCCTGGGGCTAAAGCCCCAAGGCAGTACAGTATTTGCAGGTGTTTGGGTTTGGGGGGGTTTTTGTTTGTTTTTTTGGCTCCACTGCAGCCTAATTGATTACTGCCAGTTTCACAGGGTGGCCGGTTGACTGGTAAGTCCATAACTCTGGTGTTCATATCTTTGAGGTTCTACTGTACTTTAAATTATCTAAAGGCACTCCTTCTGCAAGGCGTAGTTAAAGAACTGGATTGGTTTGTACTTGTAGTTTTTTGTGATCTCATTGTTGATTGAGCACAACCTTGCGCTAAGCTTGCTTCCACTCGGAAATATGCCACAGGGTGATTTTGGGCAACTAAACCAGCTTTTCACAGGTGGTCACTAATTGTGTGTTCTTTATTTTTAATAAGATTGAAATGTCCGGTTTCCATTTTGACCTTATCACCATGGAACATTTCAATTTTTTGTTTCAGAATGACTTTTTGATTCAAATTTTTTTATTTTACATTTTTATTTTTTTTAATTTTTTATTTTTATATTATACCAATTACCAGATCCGTTAGAATAATAATTACAAATTATCAGTTAGAATAGCAAAGAGTACCAGTTACCAAACCAATTAGAATACCAATTACCAAGCAAATTAACAATTAGAATACTACTTAGCAATTAGAATATCAATTTTAAAAAACAATTACCAATTTATAATATAATATATAAAATAAAAGCAAAATTAAAAATACATAAAAATCAAAATAGAAACAATGTCTCAATTCACCTGAAATGAAATTTTTTTCAGAATTTTTATTCTGTGAGCAATTTTGAAATTTCAACTTAGAACAAAAGAATGTTAAATGTCTGAATTTCCCACAGGATGGAAATTCCAGGTTATATAACTCTAGTTATATGAATCATTCTGTCCATTAACCAATTACACCTTTCCCAAACATACACTGACACACATGCAAGTCACATCATCTACCTGCAGCATCCTTCAGACAGGTGTTCTGCCAACACTAATGAGTCTGTAAGCAGTCTACCTGGTTATTCACTGGTTTGTATTTTAAATCAGGTTTGTTCAAGAGCCTCTTTATCTGTTCACAGTTAAAGTTGGAGATTCCAATGGATTTCGCCAATCCTGCATCCACCAGCTCTTCCATAGCCTAAGGATACAAGAGAATCAGACATTCTATATAACTAAGGGCTTATCTATACAGGGAAATAGACTGGCATAGCTATTCTGGAATAACTATGTGAACACACTATTCCAGAATAAAAGTAATTTTATTCCAGAATAACTGGTCTGCTTACAAAGGAGAGTAATAATTCTGGAATAATGTTACTTTCTTTCAGAGTTATCCCAGAAAAGTTATGCAAGTCAGTTTCCCCATGTAGACATATATGGCACAAAGTGTTGGTGGTCTTATTGTTAACTTGCCTATTTTTTTTCCACAAAACCAAATGATAAACCAGATAGTTGGACCTGCCAAATACATCATGTTTTGCAGGTCCCAGAGTCTAGCTGAGAAAGGGGATACACAAAAAATAGCCCACTGCATCCTCCTCTTAGGAGGCAGAGACATCTCATTCTCTTTTAAGAACAGTTTTCTTTTTGTGCTTGTTATCATTAGTATCAGCCTGCAGTTTCCTTTTTATTCCTATAAGTCATCAATAAGACTTGATTCATTTCCCATCTGACAGAATGGAGAAAAGGACAAGATTCCCAAGTATTCCTTCTAACTGGTGACTACTATTTCATTCTCCTCTCTCCTGAAGGCTTGGCCTAGCACGGTTGAGCACACACAGTTCCTGTTGCCACTCTCATCCAATAGCATTTCTGACAGAAACAAAGGGAATCTCAATTAATCAGTGAACCCACCTCCCATGTGTCCAGAAAATCTGTGTCACTTGGAATGATCATGCCATTCTCATCTGCAGGAAACAGTTCTTCTCCAGCCTGTCATTGTAAGACAGATAGTTTAAAGATATCCTCCACGGTGAATTGTCTATTTTTTTTTAAATCTGCAAGTAAGTGAAGGTGGATTTATACAGGTTGTCCTGACTTGAGCTTTTGGGGGCAAAAAGAAAGAAAAAAGGAATAATTCTTACTAAAGTAATTAGTTTATGAGCAGACTGGCACCATGCCAATCAGTGTGACTTGCAACTCCAAGCAGAGGAAGGACAGAAGCTTATCAGTGCTTCTGTCAGCTTGTAGGAGCTCTATGGAGGTTGACAGAACAGTCTCTGCAGTAGGAAGCTGAGGACTTAGCTATCTTCCCAGTAAAGATAGAGATAGATAAGAATTCAGTACATAGACATCATCAGACAGGAATATTGTAGAATATTGTATACAGCCAAATGACTAGATATTATGAGCCAAGAGACCTGGATTTGATTTGGATCAATTACTCTCTAATCCAGAAGGGCTGGAAATGCTGTAGAAGCAAAAACAGAAAGAAAATAAGAATGACAAAAAGACTACATTACAGTGCCACAGCGGCACAGCTGCGGCATAGGCGTACCATTAGAATGACCTTGCAAGATAGCTACTGCCTTACCAGTCAAGGGCAGCACTACTTTCCAGAGGATACCGGGAGTGGCACCAATACACTCTGAAGAATATCTAGTCTTCCTTGCCGGGTTAGAAGATAACTATGGCATGACTGCTAAGAAGAGGAAATTGTCTCCCTAGGGCCCTGACAGAAAGGCTTAGAGGAGTTAAAGTCACAATACCTTGAATCCCATCGGCCAGTGCATCAGGTAGAGGTCCAAATAATCCAATTTCAGGGCAGCAAGCGTATTCTGGCATGCTCCCTTCACCAGGGATTTCTCATGAAATGTGCACCACAGCTAGAGAGAGAAAACTAAGCATGACAGTTGACTTCACAGGAAAATAACAGTATGAAATATCCCCAGCAGGACAGGGGCATGTCACACCTACCAGAGGCAGGTCTGGGAATATTATGCCTTTCATCTACAGGAGAGGTGGAGTTGATGGGTATTTTCTTGCAGTTCATTTTATAACTGGCAGTACACTTGACAAAATTAGGATTCTGCCAGATTATGATATAGTAAAATGTCACCAGTTAAGACAGCAATTAAAGAAAATAATGCAAAAATGCAAGATTGGTGAAGACCGACTCACAGGTTTTCCAGAAGGTAGAAAACTATTTCTTTTTCTTATACTTGTTGCTGCCAGGGAGAAAACCTAACATACAAGAGCGAATAAATTCAATCCTGCAGCAGGAATGAGCAAGAATGCTGTAGCCATGCTTTCTTCCTCAGAGTCACTGAAAGCACAGGCTGAGTTCCTGCTCTATTGCTGGCAAAAGAGGAGTACACAGAAAAGTGCATTCTAATCAGCCATGGATTTTCAAGAGTTTCTTTTTTTCTTCCCTCCATCCCCTTTACTTGACTACTGGAATAAAGAAAACAAAATTAATAAATAGCAGGTACAGTATTAAGGGGTTAATTTCCCGATTAGCTTTACTCCATGGAGCCTGCCTTTTGCATTATGTGATCTTTGTCTCTTTTCCTGCCAGTCATCAACCTGACCCCATACTTAGACTCAGGTAAGTCAAAGCTGTACCTTACTGACGACAAAGAGGTCCTCCCGTGTCACAACCCCCTCCTCAATTTTCTCTTGGATCGCATCCCCTATTTCATTTTCATTCTGGTACACATGGGCACAGTCGAACTGGCGGTATCCAACATCAATGGCAAACTTCACGGCCTCTCTCACTTTCCCAATGGGGGACTGAAATGAAAAGAGAGAGCCAAAAAAAATTTAAATATCTGAAAAATATTTCCAGCTTTCCAGTGTGATAATGGTTCATCCTCCCCTAAAATCAAGTAGTATTAATCCAGTAGTATTTGAGTGATCCTGGTTTGATTCCCATTTTCACTGTGGTTTATGGAACAAAACAACTAGTGACAACCTCGAGTCTTAAGCCACCTGTGATTGGCACTCACAGACTATGGTAATAGGCACACAAGAAATACCATAGACTGGTAGGATAAGATAGATACAAGACTGTACCGTGCCATATGCATCTATTTAGGGTGAAATCTGCCAACATGGCCAATCATGTAGATCAGGGGTCGGCAACCTTTCAGAAGCGGTGTGCCGAGTCTTCATTTATTCACTCTAATTTAAGGTTTCGTGTGCCAGTCATACATTTTAACATTTTTCGAAGGTCTCTTTCTATAAGTCTATAATATATAACTAAACTATTGTTGTATATAAAATAAACGAAGTTTTTAAATTGTTTAAAAGCCTTCATTTAAAATTAAATTAAAATGCAGAGCCCCCCGGACCGGTGGCCATGACACAGGCAGTGTGAGTGCCGCTGAAAATCAGCTCGCATGCCACCTTCGGCACGCGTGCCATAGGTTGCCTACCTCTGATGTAGATCAAGAGGGTGGGCAAGAAAGGGGCATATCTCAAGGAATGGGAGTCAAAGTAAGATATGGTGATCATATTGCTCAACATTTGTTTTGAAAACACAACAGACTCCAAGATCTGTACATGGAAACGTTGCAAGAATTCTTTAGCCCATTCCCTACAATGTTCCTGGAGACATCAGATTGAGAGCATGGAGGAAGGAAAACATGATACAAGACTTCTCCAGTCCTCCCTGACTGAAAGTTACTGTCTCGTTGGAGTGCCCTCCAGGGGATTCTCCACATCCCTGTTGGAAACCTTCATTCACCTGCTTAACATTTCCTTTTTAGCCACAGTCATTCTGAGAGTGAGAAATTGACAGGATAACCTTTGAAGAGCTCTGCTAAACTGACCATGGGAATCAATGTTGAGTTACTTGGAATCAACACCTGGAATTGTTATGATTTGCCAAGAGAGAAAAAGAGGAGAAACCAGGTTTAAGGTGGGGTATTGGGAAACACGAAGAAAGACATAATCACTGGAAATCCTCTCGACTCCTGGACATAAACAAGCCTGCTATTGAGGAGATGGGACAGGAGGCATATGTCGATACAATGCAAAACATTATAGAAAGTGCCACTCTCTGGATAGGCACATAGTTTAGGATTCATTATCAATATGAACCACATAACTTTCTTGGCTGGAAAAGAACAGTGAAAATTTGTTTGACAACCTTATACCAAGTCAAGTGGAAAGAGGAGAGGAATCTCAAATAAGAACTTGCAGCAAAAGCAGAACTACACATTCCTACATTTAATGCATTTTAAGATAAACAATATAATCTCTCATCACTTATTTTTAAGCACATAGTTCTGAGACCTGCTTATCAAAGTCTGCTTGGTTGGGGTGCTGGGTGATGTTGGTGGCCTTTGACATACAGGCCTTTGATCTGGTGGTCCCTTCTGGCCTTAAATTCTATTACTCTAAAAAAAAAAACACCTACCTGGCTTCTTGCCTGGGGCAAAAAACAAGCAGGAACTGGTTATCCCTTCTGGTGAATTTCTACTTTTTGTATGACACTTGCAGTCTGAATTCATCTCATTGTTTGTATAAGATTCAATAACTGCAATTCCTTCCGCAGCATGGGAAAGCTAGCTGGTGTATGTAAAAGCATTCCAGGATGTACCAGTCTTGTTATGGCCTTCTGCTGGAGGTCCCTCAATTCTACCACCACCCTACTCCAGGAAGAAGCAGCAAAGGTGAGTCCCCCAGAGCTGCCTAGAAGCAGCCAATCAGAGCCCAGCAGTCTCTGATAAAAGGGGCCGAATAGGTCAGTTCATGGCTGGGGCCAGAGGGAGCTCTGGCCCAAGGGAGCTTGATGGGCTATAGTCCCCAAACCTGGGGGGTGAGAGGACCTGTGAACTTTAGCCCTAAGGTAATGGATGGCAGTAAAGAGACCGGGTGGGAAGAGGCCCAGGGAATTAATTGAAGGAATTAAAGGAGGTGGGGTATGTGGCTGCTGTTTATAGGGTCTTTGGGTTTGGCCCTGGAGTAGTGGGTGGGCCCAGATCCTGCCAGTGGCAAAGTGGCCTAAACCCTAGTGAAGGGCTGGATTAAAAAGGGCCTGGCTGAAGATCTTGGTGAGGGTTGATAGCGTTGAACTCTGCTACTCTGGAGGGAGTTCATCCATTTGACTGTGGTACTTGGCCAGAGAGCTGAGCCACTGAAGACTTGCCTAGCAAGGTTGGCAATCTACAGAGGGTGCCAGGAGCAGCAGGAAAAAGAGACTGAAGTGCCACACCCAGCTGACAGGAGGCAGTCAGGAGGTGAGTGCCCCTGTCCTAGTCAGTTGCTATACAATGGGGTTCTCAGACTGGAGGCTGGGATCCCTCAGGGGGTTGTGAAGTTATTACATGGGGGGTTGTGAGCTGTCAACCTCCGCCCCAAACCCCGCTTTGCCTCCAGCATTTATAATGGTGTTAAATATATTAAAGTGTTTTTAATTTATAGGTGGAGGGTGGGGGTCACTCAGAGGCTTGCCATGTGAACGGGGTCACCAGTATGAAAGTTTGAGATCCACTGCTATACAACATGCTGTACAGAATCTAGGAACTGCTGTACTAAAGTGTAGTGTGACAGCTCTGTGTGGAAGACAAAGCTTTTTTGTGAAGAAACAAAACACATGTGATCCTTCCCATTGTGTTGGCTGGTGGAGCAGAGAGAGAGACAAGTTTGGCAACTTGTTCCATGGTTACACAAGTCTGCAATATGAGACATTCAGAGAATAATCCCTTGTATTATATTACATTGTATTTACTGAATAGCATTTCAATTTGAGTACAGTGTGACTGTAAAGAAAGATTCTGTTGTAATGCAGATACAGTTGAGGTTGCTGTGGGAACATTAATACTGAATAATCTTGACAAAATAACCCTAGTGATTTTTGTGGAAATAAACGCTGAATTTTTCATTGCATTTAGATAGGTTTTTTGCAGGTGCCAGGGGCTTATTACATCCCAAAATCTTTCCAGTCAGCCTGACCCACTTATCAGGTTCATTCAAAGATTTCACAAATCATCACTGATAACTCATATTACAAGCATGGGATTGTAACATGATTTAAGGGGCCTCATCCTGAGAAATACTGGGCATGCACAATTGGCATTGGAGTCAATGGGAGCTGAAGACACTTAGCACCTTTTGTGATTAGACCCACACAGAGGATGACAACTGGAAAGTATAAACATTGAGAATCAGCAGTGCCTGAAGAGGAAATATGGAAAGAATGTAACATTTTACAGAGCTTTAATAAAGCATGTGGCTGAACACCTTTAATCTTTTAATGTTGCAGATTTTGGGGAGATTTGTCCATTTTGCCTACTTCTTGGAAATTAATTTAATTAGGCTCTAAAAACCTTCTCCTGGACCCCAAATCAGCAATGTGAGATCCTCAGGCCAGGAACTTGTACTATCTGTTTGTTTGGAAAGTACCATACGTAATTATGGTGCTTTATAAATAAAGCAACATCTGAGTAGTTAGTACAAAGTTCCATTTGTAAATCCACTTTGATTTTTAATCACAGTAGACAATACTTAAATTCATTCCACCACATGAGCATTGGGTATAAGAAAATATCACATTAAACAGTTTTCAGGGACATCAAAACTGCAAATCTCCACATAAACACCACACTTTCACTCAAAAGATTTGACAAGTGCTTAAAGCTGTAACTGAACTGTCACACCTGCAGAATTTCAAGAGACCATAAGCTCCCAGGTAGGAGTTACACTCTCTTGGAGAGAGAGCTGCAACAGGCTTGATGACCCGTAGCAGTTTCATAGTGTCATACAGGTTACAAACTAGCTTTGCTAAAAGCACATGTTCAATACTGGGGTAGTTGGGTGTCATCATTACCTGCCAGGTTCCTAGTCCCAGGATGGGCATCTTTGCTTTTGTGATCAGTTCCACGTAGGTTGTCATGGCTTGTCTGTTCTAATTCCCTTTGGCATGCAACACTGTAAAAGAATGGGCAGTACCCTGGCAAAAGCCTTAAAGAGGTTCTTGATCCACCTGCTTTCTGGTGATTGGCTGCAGATAGGAGTAGGAAGGGAGAATGAAGCCTCAGAAGGTGGAGGCTTCTTTGCTTTGTCCCTCTTCCTCTTCGGAGAATTACAAAGCCCTGTAGAATTACAGTCTGCAAGTCTGCAGTAGGTTTTGTATGTGTGACCTTGTATGATTTGAATTCTTTGAGGATGTTAATAAGCAAGTGGGCAAAGGTGATCCAGTGGGTATAGTGTATTTGACTTGCAGAAAGCCTTTGACAAGGTCCCTCACCAAAGTCTCGTAAGCAAAGTAAGCAGTAATGGGATAAGAGGGAAGGTCTTGTCATGGATCAGTAACTGATTAACAGACAGGAAACACAGGGTAGGAATAAATGGTCAGTTTTCACAATGGAGTGGTAAATAGCAGGGTCCCCCAAGAATCAGTAGTGGGATCACTGTTCAACATATTCATAAATGATCTGGAAAAAGGGAAAAACAGTGATGTGGGGAAGTTGCAAATGATACAAAATTACTCAAGATAGTGAAGTCCAAAGCTGACTACAAAGAGTTACAAAGGGATCTCTCAAAAGTGGGTAACTGGGCAACAAAATGGCAAATGAATTTCAATGTTGATAAATGCAAAGTAATGCACAATGGAAAATATAATCCCAACTATACATATAAAATTATGAGGTCTACTACTCCAGAAAGATTTGAGTCATTGTGGATAATTTGAAAACATCTGCTCACTGTGCAGTGGCAGTCAAAGAACAGAATTTTAGGAACCATTAGGCAAGGCTAGATAAGACAGGAGATATCATAATGCCATTATATAAATCCATGGTATGCCCACACCTTAAATACTGCATGCAGTTCTGGTCTTCCCATCTCCAAAAAATATATTAGAATTGGGGGGAGGGAATAGAAAGAGTGACAACAAAAATGATCCAGGTTAAGAAGACTGGGACTGTTCATCTTTAGAAAAGAGAAGACTAACGGGGATATCATGAATGATGTGGAGAAAGTGTTTACCCCTTCACAACACAAGAATGAGGGGTCACCTAATGAATTTATAGGCACCAGGTTTAAAACAAAGCAGAGGAAGTACTAAACACAATGCACAGTCAACCTGTGGAACTCATTGCTAGAGGATTTTGTGAAGACTAAAAGTATAACTGGGTTCAAAAAAGAATTAGATAAACTCACTGAGGAGAGGTCCATCAATGGCTTTAGCGAAGATGGTCAGGGATGCAACCCCATGCTTTGGGTATTCCTAAACCTCTGATTCCTACTAGCTATGACTGGGCAAAGGGGGCTGGCTCACTCAATAACTGCCCTGTTCTGTTCATTCCCTCTGAAACATCCGGCATTGGCCACTGTTGGAAGACAGACTATCAGGCTAGATGGACTACTGGTCAGACCCACTATGGCCTTGCTTATGTTGTTGTTAGTTGAACAGAGCTCAAGTCAGAGTTTAAAGTTAGAAGGAACCACCAGATCACCTAGTCTGACTGCCTGTATAGCACAGGCCACAAACACCAACCTGGGTACTCACACCAAACCCAGCAACCAAACTTAGACTTAAGTATTACAGCCCACAGGAGACTAAATTGTTATGAGAATAGAAGGCTAAGAATAGGAGGGACTGTGCTGCCGAAGGCCTCTGTAATGGCAAGGAAATGATTAAGTGAGATATGCCCAGATAATCCCAGCAAGTGACCCACTCCCCATGCTGCAGAGGAAGGCAAAAATCCCCAAGGTCATTGCCAATATGACCTGGGGGGGAATTCCACCTGACCCCATATAATGCAATCAATCAGTTAGGTTCTGAGTATGTGAACAAGAACCAGCCAACTGAGCATGTGAGAGAGTGTGCTCAGTGCTGCCTCAAATCATAGGATACTATACAGGGTGGGCCAGTCTCCAGCCATGGCCATCTCTGATGCAAGAAACAGAATACACTGAAGGGAGGGAATCCCTTCCTAACCCCCGTGGGTGACTTGCAATGCATAATCTTTAGGAACAAAAGACATAAACTGGAAGAGAGTCCCCAGGGCTGCTGAGCCCTGTCCCTCACCATCACATGCAACCCATCATACAGTCCCACACACATTTATCCAGTTTTCTCTCAAAACAAATAAAATTGTTTGTCCCCACAATTCCTATTGGGAAGCTGTTCCAGAACTTCACTCCTCAGATGGTTTGGAACTCCTCCTCTGAAGTTTTCTGACTGAATTTGTTCTTGTGCTAACAATTTCTTTTAGCTTAAATAGCTCTTCACCCTCCCTGGTGTTTAGAGCCAGTTTGCTGGCTCCAGCAGCTGCCACACAGGGAGGGGACTCGGCAGCCCCATGTGACCGAGGGGGGCCAGTAAACCCCTGGCAAAAATCTGGGGGGGGGGGGGGTGGAACTTGACCCCCACATGCCCCCACCATGTGTTGCCTCAGTATTATCCACTCAGAGAGCTCTCATGGGGATTGATGTCCCTCAGCCTACCATCAGCACAATTTCAGTTTGAATGCGTCTGTTCATGGGGAAGGAGATACATTGCTCTCCTCATTAAAGTCCTGGGACCTCTGCAAGGCAACAGATTTGGTGAGATTAAAGGTGTCCCTGATATGTCTTGGATCCTTCCAGAGACATGTAAATCCAGGATAGTTTGGAAGCTGACAGGAATTGAGAGGCCGTGTGGGTCATCCTCTCAAAATCACACCTTGGCTTTTCACAGAGGTGCACGAAGACTTTTAGGGTGAGCATTTGCTGTGATTCAGTGGGGGTAAGGACAATCCTCTTTGGTTCATAGACTGTGTATTGTCTACTCCATGTCTAAGCCAAGGACAGCATAGCCCTCCTCCTTTCCCTCATGTGCCTCAGAGGAACAAATGTAGCATAACAGAGTGCCGTGCTTCAGCCAGTAGCTAATGTGCCGACCAGCTAATGTGCACCTCCCAGTTTAGTGGCCAACCCCATAATAATTGCCTGGCTCTGTCCTTTGGAAGCATTCACTTTCTCTATACCGAAGTGCTCCAGGGAATTAGTTTCAAATATTCCCCCAAGGAACTAAACATATGCGGAGACCCAATCTGTGCCCACAGCAGGCCACTCTCACCCCGAAAGCCTTTGCAAGTGCCAGCATTCAACTCTATTCTAAAACCAATTACCCCAGAGAATCCCTTTTTAAGGCCTATTTTAAGTTCCTAATTTAATTTGTTGTTAACAGTTATGGGTTTTGACTGGACATTCAATGGAGTCTGTGCTTATTATGAACAAATTTACCTCAAATTCTTTCTAAAGACTGGCTGACAGGCTCCAAACTTAATATGGTACCAAACATTTCTGTGTCACATTGGACCCTCTGAGGAGTCTATGCATTTTAATTCCTTTTCTGAAAAAGCTTTACCTCAGAAAATCTCTTCTGAAGCCTGTTTGAGGCTCCTATTTGAATATGGTGGAAATGCAGCAGGCTTCTCCATTGGGCTTACGGGCAAGAAATGTGCCATCAAACAAAGAAAATGGTCTTGTACAAGAGGCCAGGACTGTCTTTTCAGCAAGGCACTGCACAGCTGCAGCTTTGATTCAGAGGAGGCTTTGCTGAAGAGCCAAGTCCCTCTTAGCCAGTCAGATTGCTTTAGGAATGGAATTTGGAGGGAGCCATCTTCTCTGGCCCTGAAAGGACAGAGGGGGGTTTCTGAAATTCAGCCTGGGGAAGGAATGGCTTGACTTAGGCCAGGATAAGAATCCTCTCACCTTGGAGAGGGGAGATCAGTAAAAAACACCCTATGAAGAGTAGCCCAAAAAGGGAGAGCTATGGGAAGGCTCTGGAGAACCCAGTTAAGGGCCAGAGAGAGCCTCACCTCACAGGGTCACAATGACAATAACTACAATTGAGAGCCATCAGCCTTAAAGACTTTAGAATCCCTGATATGGCTCTTCTGCAAGAGTATGTGAGGCCACAGGCAGTAGAATCCATCTAGACCCAAAGAGTTCTTGTGATCAGTAGTTGTTGTTCAAATTAACAGTGTTATGCCCTAATGTTGTTCACTGAGTTCGGTGGTGTTTAATGTAAACAGTCTCATTAACCTATGTCTTTTCACTGAGTGTAAAGGTCCTTTTTAATTTCTCTTTTGTGCATCATTCTTGGGTGAATGCCCAAAAGGCAAATCACTTGACAAGTTTGACTCTGTTTAATTTCAGAATCAGTTAAATTTATTAATCACCAAAAAAGAAACTCTACAAAATATTTTTCTCATTAATAAATTAAAGTTGATAGTGTGATTTTTGGGGGGATTTTCTTTTTTTTACTGGGTTCAGACTGCATAAGCCAAACTTAAGCCTGAAATAAACATTTATGACCAAGTGATATTAAGCTGCTATAACGTATTGAGTTACCCAATACTGACTCCCACTAATGCCAAAACAACTCTTTCCTGTTTTCTTTGCTGTTTCTTGGAACTGAAGAACATCTGAAACCTGAGGGTGTCAGCCAGAGATCAAGCAATAGAATTAGCATGGTTTGCTGTTTCTACTTCAGCACTTCTTATCTTCAGTGAGACTCAAATCTCAAGAGCAAGAGAGGGAATAGAAAGGTTACCAGTGCCAGCAGTAAATCTTCTATACCTCTGCTTTTGGTCTTTTCTGTTTGTTTTATTGAAGGTCTTGCTGTCTGAATGGCTTCATTCCTTGGTCTGGGCAAGAGCATGAATATATTTCTGTCTGTGAAAATTCCTTTCCGCCTGAAGATATAGCCTCAAGGAGATGTCCTGTAACTGCAGATGTGTGGTTTTGTGGCTTTATTCCACACAAATCATGCTACTTGTCCGATTCATATCAATGACAGCTCTTTTAGATCATCTTCAAATGTTACCAATCAAACACGATCCCATTGTATCTCACACTGAAAAAGATGCAGCTAGCTATCTGTCCTTTGCACTGATCCTGTGACACTGCCATGCAGCAAAACAGTTTCACTTCTGGGTCTATGCTGCTTGGGTTTAGCAGGGCTGTGAATGCCAGAAATGCGTCATAGTCAGTCAGACCCTGGTAGAAGAAAATACATCCTATCAGTCAAAGGTGACACCACCTACTTAAGCAGTAATGTTGACAGGCTACCTTATTGGTCAAAGTGATGACATCCGTAATCCAAAGATGAGGCTCCATTGCAGGAAAAGTAGGTGAAGTGCATCCTCTGAGGTTTTGTGAGGATAAATGCCTGGGAGGTGCTCCAATACCAAAGTGATGTCAGCTATATATGTAACTAATGGCATAGTTGTGGACAAACTAGTATCTTGTTTGCAAGGAAAAAATAAGTACATTGTGTGATGGGGCAAAGCCAGATGGCTACAGTAAAGTAGTGAGGAACAGGTATGTTAGCCCCAGGCTAAAGAAATCCCTGGTACCATCATAACTAAATGGCAGTTGCTCCAGGTTAATCAAGACACCTGGGGCCAATTAAGATCTTTCTAGAAGGCAGTGGAGATAGCTACAATGATTGGGGCACCTGAAGCCAATCAAAGGCTGGCTGGAACTAATCAAAAGCCTCCCAGTTAGTCAGTGAGATTCATGTGTGAGGGGCTGGGAGCAAGAGGCACAAGGAGCTGAGAGTGAGAGGGTGAGCTGCTGGAGGATTGAGGAGTACAAGCATGATCAGACACCAGGAGGAAGGTCCTGTGGTGAGGATAAAGAAGGTGTTTGGAGGAGGCCATGGGGAAGTAGCCCAGGGAGTTGTAGCTGTCATGCAGCTGTTACAGGAGGCACTATAGACAGCTGTAATCCACAGGGCCCTGGGCTAGCACCCGGAGTAGAGGGTGGGCCTGGGTTCCCCCCAAACCTCCCAACTCCTGATCAGACACAAGAGGAGTTGACCCAGACTGTGGGTTCCACCAGAGGGGAAGATCACTGAGGTGAGCAAATCCGCCAATAAGCGCAGGACCCACCAAGGTAGAGGAGGAACTTTGTCACAATTGTTATGTGAACTCCATTTTATACTTAGGCAGTGAAGAATGTCATTAATGCTGTTTGTCCTAGTATTTAGCAAGCCTATTATCTTTGTACATTAGTTTTACATACAGTGTTGCATACAACACCTCACAGTAAGACCCTTTTGATAAATAAGCAAAGAAGATTGCATTTCATTACAAAGATATTTTTAGAAAACCAGTCCTTAGATATTCAGCCTTGGAGAAAGAACAGATAGGATGACATTCTATTTTGTTTCTTAATTCTTATAGATTTGACATACTTTTAAACCACCCTGAGCTAGTCTGGAAGTCCAGGAACAATCATTGCAGAAATTTAAGTTTGACTATATTGATCTCCTCATTATCCACACTCCCTGTTCTCTCACAGTAAATATTTATATCCTAAAACATACTGCAGAAAACAAAGTCTAACTTTCTTCTTGAAGAATTAGCCTATGATGACTACTTCGGGGAACACAAAAACAAATGGAAAAACTAATGTATATAGTACAATACAATATTTTGAGGGGAAATTCTTCCTGTCACAGTTGATAATCTGTTTATATTCTGATTCATCTGGATTAATAGCCTTGTGGATTTATCTATTGCTAGTAAAACACTAGATGCTACCCGTTCTTTATATTATATTGGAAATTATATTCCTTTAAGCCATCCACTAAGGGCCTGATCCAAAGCCCATTGGGATCAATGGAATTATTTTCATTGACTTCTTTGGGCTTTAATTCAGACCCTAAGGTTCCAAATATTTTAAACTTTCTCACACAAAATATCATGAGTGCAGTAAAATAGAAGGGGAAATTATTCTCACTTATGTGTTTATTCCTAAATTAAAAGGTGATAGGTTTTTTTCCCCCTAATTGTCATTGTTTTATGGTTTGCATTCCTCATTGCCTCTCCAAATAATGTCTTATCCAAAACTATTTTTTGCGCATGCATGCAGACATTATATATTAAACCCAAGTGTGCACTTCATGATTTAAAGCGAACTCTAGTGCCTCAGAAAATTCAACAGTAGATATAACAAGTAATTTATCAACTTAATCTTAGTTTACTATATCTAAACCATGTGTAGGCTTTTTTAACTTAAATAAATACTTTCTGAAAAGTAAATATCTAACTTAGATTAGCCAAGCTTTCACTTGAGTAGAAGGCTATACATGCATACAATTCCTTGTATAGATAAATTTTCTAACTCGGTTTGAAAATTTTCTGCTTCTCCAGATACTAGTTATTGCAAGTTCAGTTCAAGGTAGCTTTTGATTCAGGTGAAATGTCTTGTTACAACGGAGAAGAAAAGTTAATTTATTAACTATCTTAAAGACTCTTAGGTGTTACCAGTAGGGAGAACTCTTCATGGTGAATGCCCTAGTGCAAACAAATGTACCTAGGAGGATTAAAAATTAGGGTTGGAATAGGACTTTGCAAGTCATCTGTTCAGTTGTCCACTGTGTGGCAGGATTGAGTTCGATAAATCAAATTGTGCTCTCCATTACTCTAGCATAAATCCACAGTAAATGACTGCAAGTGAGTTACTCTGGATCTAAACACACATAACTCTTACATAGCATATGTAACATGTAAGCTCCTGTGTAATTCCTTCCCTTAGCATTGCTCAGAAGCTACTGGGCACAATGCAGAATTGAATCTTCTGCATACTAATATTCCTGTGGGGAAGTTTTCTTCTAGCTTCAAAATTGTCAACTGGCCCTTTTGTCTATAAATGGTGGAAACTGTAAAGTTGTCTGGCCAGGGCTCAACCCTTCCTGGGGAGAAGGGGAGCCATACCGTCCTGCCACACTCCCCACTCCTCAAGTCTGGCTCCCGCTTGTCGGGGCCAGATCTTTCCATCTCCCCAAGGCGGGATAGGAAGTCCGCATTGGCATGGTCCTTACCTGCCCGATGCTGAATGGTAAACGCATAGGGTTGCAAGGCCAAGTACCATTGCATGAGACGGGGGTTATTGTTTTTCATGCGCATTAGCCATTGGAGGGGGGCATGGTCCGTGACGAGAGTGAACGGAGTGCCCAGGAGGAAAAACCAGAGGGCATCACAGGACAATTTCACTGCGAGGGCTTCTTTTTTGATCACGGCATAATTCTGCTCCCTGGGGAATAGTTTCTGGCTCAGGTACAGCACCAGGTGGTCCCTTCCATCCACTTCCTGGGATAGGACCGCCCCTATGCCTGTCTCTGACGCGTCTGTTTGGAGGATGAACCGCTTGTTGAAATCCGGGCTATACAGGACCGGTTCCTGACACAAGCAGCCCTGAAGCATCCTGAAGGCAGTTTCGCATTCGGGGGTCCACTGTACTTGTCGGGGGCTATTCTTGGTTAGCAACCCGGTTAGGGGTGCTGCGATCGACGCAAACTGCGGGATGAACCACCGGTAATACCCCATAAGGCCCAGGAATTGCCGCACCTGGCGTTTCGTCGTTGGCGTCGGGCATTCCGCGAGGGCCTGTACCTTCCCCACAAGGGGTTTTATTCGTCCTCCTCCCACGGTATAGCCGAGGTAGGTGGTCTCCTGCCAGGCTATCCGACATTTCTTGGGGTTGGCTGTCAACCCCGCCTCCCGCAAGGTTCTGAGGACTGCGGCGACCTGGTTGAGGTGGTCTTCCCAGCGGCGGCTGTAAATCACCACGTCGTCTAGGTAGGTGGACTCATAATCCTGGTGCAGCTGTAATAGATGATCCATTAGCCGCTGGAAGGTCGCCGGGGCACCATGGAGACCGAAAGGCATTCGGGTGAAGTGATAGAGCCCCAATGGAGTGGCAAAGGCGGTCTTCTCTTTGGAATCCTCATCGAGTGGGATTTGCCAATAGCCTTTGCTGAGGTCCAGGGTAGTACTAAACTGAGCTTCACCGAGGCATCCCAGGAGCTCATCTACCCGGGGCATCGGGTAGGCATCAAAGCGAGAGATAGCGTTTACCCTCCGGAAATCTATACAGAACCGGTGGGTGCCATCTGGTTTGGGCACCAAAACCACCGGACTGCGCCACTCACTTCGGGACGGTTCGACAACCCCCAGGGCCAACATGGCCTGGACCTCCTCCTCGACCTCCTGGCGCATTCGGTACGGCAATGGCCAGGTGGTCTCTCATATTGTTTTCCCTGGCTCGGTCTGGATTGTGTGACAGGCCAGGGTCGTGTAGCCTGATATTGCCGTAAAGGTCCTCTGAAAGGCCCGCAGGAGACACTTGGCCTGCTTGCGCTGTTCCTCCATGAGCGAGCTGCCAAGTGGGGGCTCCTCCGAGTCCCCCATCTGGGCTGCGTCGGGGCCCAGCTCCGGGTCGGGCGGGTAAGGGTCGATTAGCAGACCCTCCCGGTCGCACCAAGGCTTTAGCAGATTGACATGATACAGTTGCATCTTCTTTCATCGATCTGGTTGGTGAACCTCATAGGTAACGGGCCCCACCCTTCGGGTTATTTCGTAGGGCCCCTGCCAGCGGGCCAATAGCTTCAATTCGCTTTAGGGCAGGAGCAGCAGGACCCGGTCCCCGGGAGCAAACTCCCATACCTGCGCGTCCCGGTTGTAGTTTCATCCCTGCCTTTCCTGGGCTACCCTCAAGTTCTCCCGCGCCAGGGTCCCTGCTTGAGTAAGGCACTCCCGCAGCTGGAGGATGTACTGGAGGAGGCCCTGCGTTGGGGAGGCCGATTGTTCCCAGGTCTCCTGCATTAAATCCAGGAGGCCCCGCGGCCTCCGCCCGTACAGTAGGTTGAAGGGGGAGAATTTTGTCGATGCCTGGGGAACCTCCTGGACGGCCAGCAACAGGGGAGGTAGGAACTGATCCCAGTGGCGCAGCTCCCCCGGGGGGAATTTCTTCAGCATGCCCTTGAGGGTGCGATTAAACCGCTCCACCAACCCGTCGGTCTGCAGATGGTATATGGAGGTGTGGAGCTGTTTCACCCCCAGGAGCTTACAGACCTGTTTGAGTAGCCGGGACATAAAATTAGTACCTTGGTCAGTTAGGATTTCCTTGGGTAACCCCACGCAGGCAAAAATCTTTACCAGTTCCCCTGCAATAGCCCGGGCAGTGATGCTTTGCAAGGGGATAGCCTCTGGGAAACGGGAGGCGTAGTCCACGAGGACTAAGACGTACTGGAAGCCGGCCGCGCTTCTGGGGAGCGGGCCCACTAGGTCC
Source organism: Mauremys reevesii (assembly GCF_016161935.1). Classification (NCBI taxonomy): domain Eukaryota; kingdom Metazoa; phylum Chordata; order Testudines; family Geoemydidae; genus Mauremys; species Mauremys reevesii. Next base: position 248,514,351 of record NC_052623.1, read on the forward strand.
ATGGCGACCCGTTCAAACGGGGTCTCAACCAACGGCATGGGGACCAAGGGCGCCTTGGGTACCCGAGGTGGGGCAGCCAGTTGACACTCCGTGCAGGAGTTGCAGTATCGCTTCACGTCCTGGTAGAGTCCGGGCCAGAAGAACCGCGCCAGGATTCGGGCGAGGGTCTTCTCATGCCCTAGGTGTCTGGCGGCTGGCACGTCATGGGCCAATCTCATCATGGCCCGATGGTGACAGCGGGGCACCAGCAGCTGTGTCTGCGGTTCCCGCGTACGGGGGTCCCGGTAGAGCTGGTCCCGGCGTAGCTCGAAATGGGGCCACTGCGTGGCCTGATGAGGATCGATAACGGACCCGTCTACTGCCGTGAGTTGCTCGTAGGCTCGGCTAAGAGTAGGGTCTGCTCGCTGGTCGCGACAGAAGTTGGTGTCGAAGCGGGGTTCGGCTAGGGGCTCTCCCTGCGGACCACCGGCTTCTTGGTTTCCTGCCTTGTTCTCCTTGACGTCCTCCACGGCCTCTGGCGGGGGTTCCTGGGGTTCGGCTTCTAACGCCGGCGTTGACCGGAGGACCTCCTCGAAGGTGGGCCAATCCCGCCCCAGAATCACGGGGTACGCCAGCCAGGTGGCCAAGCCGACCATTAACTGTCGGGTGACGCCATCCACCGTTAGCCGGACTCGAGCGCTCAGGTAGGGCCGGACGTCCCCATGAATGCACTGCAAATGAACCGGCTTCAAACGGGGGTCGGCCGGGGGTCCCAGGGCCTGGCGAACCAACGTTTGGCCGCACCCAGAGTCAATCAAGGCCTGCGTGGCTTGATCCTCAACAACCACCGGGACCGTGAGCTTGGGGGTCTGTGGCAGTCGGGCCCAGCCGTCCCCTGCATAGACCTGTCCAAAGCTACAGTCCATTTCAGGGCAGTCCCGTTGTAGGTGCCCCGTCTTCCCGCATCCGAAGTGAGGGCTGAGCTCGGGGCGTCCGCTCCGAGGGACGGCGGCTCTGGGACCTCAAGGGGGGTTCCGACGGGCCCTCGGGGCCCCCTGATTGGAGGCCGGGGGTGCCAACTGTGGAGTCGAGTCCGGGCGCTGAGCCTGGGACCCGGCCGGGAGTCGGATCCGTGGCCCGGATGTTGCGGGCCGGGCAGGTTGATCACCTTCTTCTCACTATGGGGGCGTTCAGGCCCAGAGGTAGGTGACCGAAAGGTAGGCTCCACGGAGGCTTCTGCGGCCAGGAAGCCTTCCATTAACGAGACAGCGGCAGCCAGTGTCGCTGGCCGGTGGCAGAGTACCCAGGCCCTCCCCCGGGTGGGCAGAGTATGGACAAATTGCTCCAAGACAACCTGCTCGGTTACCTCCTCCGCTGTCCTGGCCTCCGGCTGTAGCCACCAGCAACGTGCCTCCTTCAAGGTTTGGGCCAGCAGCCGGGGGCGGGTGCCCGCAGGGTAGGTCTGGTGCCGGAACCGCTGTCTAAAAGTCTCGGGGCTGACGTCCAAGGCGTCCAGGACCGCGGCTTTCACCCGGTCATAGCCCCTGGCCTCTTCCGCCACCAATCCGCGGTAGGCCGCTTGGGCCGTTCCGGTCAAATACGGGGCCAGGAGAGTGGCCCATTGGTCGCGGGCCCACCCCGCGACGAGGGCCACGCGCTTGAAAGTGACCAAGAAGGCCTCGGGGTCATTGTCCAGGCCCATCTTGGTCAGGCGCAGGGGGGCAGCCGAACGGGGCCCCCCCAGCACCCTCCCCCGCTGGCCAATCGACGGGGCGAGGTGCGGGGCCCATGAGCTGCTGCAGCTGGCTCCCCAGTTGCTGTAGCAGCTGCTGCTGCTGCTCAAGCTGAGCCGCGTGCTGCTGCTGATGCTGTTGTTGGAGATGAGCGGCATCTCGCTGTTGCTGCCGCTCGAGTTGGGCGGCATGCTGCTGCTGCTGCTGCCGCTGCTGGGCCACCTGCTGCCACTCCTGGGTCTCCGCCAACAGCTGGAACAGCCGTTCGATATCCATACTCCTGGCTTGGAAGGGGGTGAACCACCACCCTCCTACCGGCCCCTTCTCACAGGGGCAAGGGTTCAAGCCCCTGTCTGGGTGCCACTTGTAAAGTTGTGTGGCCAGGGCTCAATCCTTCCTGGGGAGGAGGGGAGCCACACCGGCCTGCTGCTCTTTAGGCGGGTCCTGCCTTGTATCTTCAAGGCTGGGTAACAAGGCACAAAGTTAGTTAGGGCTTAGTCCTTCGGCTATAAGGCTGAGCCACAACACAAACAGTTCAGGGAGCCCAGGCCCTTTGGTGCAGGGGCTGAGCAACAAACAGTTAGTATAGAGGCCCAGGCCCTGGCTCAGGGCGGGGCAACAACAGTCAGGGCTCAGGCCCTTAGGCCTGAGCACTGGGGTGAGGGGGAAGACTGCCACCCACGAGTGGGGGTAGCAGGGGGGACACAAGCCCACCCACTCCACTGCGTCCCGGCCCGGGGCCCTAGCAGTGGCTACCACCGCTGATGGTCAGTGGGGATCCTGACTGCAACACACTGACATAGGCACCGGTAGATCTGCAGCCTGACTGGGGTCAGCTGCCCCCGGGCCACTTCCAATTTCCCCCTCTGGGCCTACCTGGTCCGTGGCGTCTGCTCCTGGGAAGTCCAATAGCATGGGCTCCTCGTAGCCTGGGCTGAGGGGTAGATCCGGCAGTTTCTCAGGGAAGTCCGGCCAGGTTTGCTCCGGGGGCTCCTCGGGGTAACAGCAAGGGAGAGGGGGAGTCTCCAGCGGCCCCTCCTCGTAGCTGGCGCGGGGAAGTTCCGGCCAGTCAGGGCAACTGCCCTGGGCTCCAGCGGCTTCCCAGTCCCGAGCCCTCTCTGGTTGGTCTGCTCCCGACGGTGGCTGGGCTCCCACTGAGCTGTGATGGCCGGCTTTTATGCTTCCGGGTCGCTGCCTGACCCATTGAGGGGCGAGCTCACTGCTCTGTAGCCCCGCCCCTTCCGGTGTCCGGCGGGGCTCAACCCTTCCTGGGGAGGAGGGGAGCCACACCGGCCTGCCACAGAAACAAATTCCCACTTTCTGGAGAAGTTTGGATCCAAATATGGAGTTGAATTTAGAGTTTGAACTATATGTGTGTTAAACCTAAATAATTCCAGCTGCATCCAAAATCCATTATTCTAGGTTCAATGTTTCCTAAGAATAAACATCCTCTGTAACATCCTTCTACTTTCTGTGCCTACAGACAGTTATAGGTATGACCCAGTTCAGCTTTATATAATGTTTATAAATGTTTGTTTATATATAAGCTTTATATAATGGTTGACAATCATATTTTGAGTTTATTTTACTTCTAAGTGAATAAAGGTATTGCTTATAAACTCTACTGCAATGTAATATCTCAGTGAAGACTATACAGGAGGTTTTATTATTTTATTAGTTGTATTACTATAGTGCCTAGGACACCATGTCATGAAGTAGAACCCCATTGTGCTAGGTGCCATGCAAACACAAAAAAAGTATTAGAGAAGACAACAGCTGGATACAAGAAGACCGGGGAGTACAAGGAAACAATGTACCCCCCAGGCTGGGAGAATCGCATCACCACTCCCAAGAGAAATCAAACAGTGGTGGTGGTTAGTGACTCCCTTCTAATGGGGATGGAGGCATCCATCTACATGCCTGAATGGCATGCTGGGAGGTGTACAAACCTAGTGAGGTGGCTTTAAACTAGGTCTGGGCAGGAGGCAAAAGCCCACAGGTGAGTCCAAAACATGGAGACCTGGGTGAAAGGTCAGAATGTGGGGGGAACATTGACAACTGTAGCATGGACAAAGACAAGACAAGAAAATATAGTGAAGAAATCTAATAAACATCTTGGATGTCTGTATACTAATACAGAGAGTATGGGGAATAAACAGGAAGAAGTAGAAATACTAGTGAATAATCACAAATACCTAGGGCCCTACCAAATTCATGGCCATGAAAAAAGTGTCAGACTGTGAAATCTGGTCTCCCTCCAGCAAAATCTGGTCTTGTGTGCTTTTACCCTATACTATACATATTTGATGGAGGGAGACCAGAGTTTCTCAAGTTGGGGATCCTGACCCAAAAGGGAGTTGCAGGGGGGGTCACAGGGTTATTTTAGGGAGGGTGCAGAATTGCCATCCTTACTTCTGCACTGCCTTCAGTTCTGGATGGCTGGAAAGTGACAGCTGTGTGACAGCGCCCCACCAGCAGCAGTGCAGAAGTAAGGGTGGCAACACCATACCATGCCATGCTTACTTCTGCGCTGATGATGGCAGTGGCTCTGCCTTCAGAGCTGGACTCCCAGCCAACAGCCACTGCTTTCCAGCTGTCCAGCCCTGAAGGCAGTGCTGCTGCCAGCAGCAGCGTAGAAGTAAGGGTAGCAGTACTGCAACCTCCCCTACAATAACCTTGTGACCCCCCACCCCCACAACTCCTTTTTGGGTCAGGACCCCTACAATTACAACACCATGAACATTCAGATTTAAGTAGCTCAAATCATGAAATTTACTATTTTTAAAATCCTATGACTGTGAAATTAACCAAAATGGACCACAAATTTGGTAGGGCCCGACAAATGACATAATTGGTATCATAGAAACTTAGTGAAATAATTCACATGACTGTAATATTGGCATAGAAGGGTACAGCTTGTTCAGGAAGGACAGGCTGGGAAAAAGGGAGGAGATGTTGCCTTGTATAACAAAGATGTATACACTTCCACTGAGGTTGAGACAAAAGTGGGAGGCAGACCTCTTGCTAGTCTCAGGATAAGGATAAAAGAGGGGAAAAAAGGGTGATGTCATGGTAGGGGTCTACTATAGACCAGATAACCAGGAAAAAGGGGTGGCTGAGGGGAAAAAACCTAATAAAATCATCCAAAACACAGGAATTCGGTGATGATGGGGGACTTCAACTAACCAGACATCTATTGGGAAAATAATACAGCAGGGCATAAATTATTCAGCAAGTTTTTGGTATGCACTGGCGACAACTCATTATTACAGAAGGTGGAGAAAGACTATGGGAGAGGCTATTTTGGATTTGATGCTGACAAAGTGGGAGGAAGCAATTAAGAATCTAAAGGTGAAAGGCAGCTTGGGTAGCATGAAATGGTAGAATTAATTATTCTAAGGAATAGTAGGAGAGAAAACAGCAGAATAAAGACAAAGGTCTTCAAGGAGGAGTTTAGTACTCAGAAAATTGTTAGTTAAGAGCCTGTGGGAAGCAAGTCTGAGGGGAAAAAGAGTGCAGACTCAATAACTGCATTACAAAGAGACCTTCATTCCTTCCCAATAATCTAGAACCATGATACAGAAGTTGTTCTGAAAAAAAAATATATATATATATACACACACACAGAGAACATGAAAAAATGGGTGTCGCCATACCAACTATAACGAGTGTAATCAGTTTAGGTGGGCTATTGTCAGCAGGAGGAAAAAAAACTTCTGTAGTGATAGTCAGGATGGCTCTTCTTGTCAATTGTTGGGGGTGTGTGTGTGTGTGTGTGTATATATATATATATATATACCTTCCTACTGTATTTTCCACTGTGTGCATCTGATGAAGTGGGTTTTAGCCCACAAAAGCTTATGCTCAAATAAAGTTGTTTAGTCTCTAAGGTGCCACAAATACTCCTGTTCTATTTGACAAGCTAGATGTCTTCAAGTTGCAGGGCTTGATGAAGTACATCCTAGAACACTTAAGGAACTGATTGAAGAGATCTCTGAGCCATTAGCGATTATCTTTGAGAACTCATGGAGGACAAAAGATACCTGAGAACCGGAAAAAAGGGCAAATATAGTCCCTATCTATAAAAAGGCAAACAAAGACAATCCAGGGAATTATCACTCCTCTTAACTGCGGCCCTGGGAAAGATAAGGGAGCAAATAATCAAACAATCTGTAAGCACCTAGAAGGTAAAAAGTAACAGTCAATATAGATTTGTCAAGAACAAATAATGTCAAACCAAGCTGTAGCTGCCTTTGACAGAGTAATAAGCCTTGCAGATAACTGCTACTGCTTCCCCTATCAGTGGCTCACAATTGAGCTGGAAGGGCATATTGAGTGGGGTTCTGATCAATACCTTTGTAAATGAATTGGATAATGGCATAGAGGGTACACATATAAAATTTGTGGACGATACCAAGCTGGGAGGGGTTGCAAGCACTTTGGAAGTCAGGAATAAAATTCAAAACAATCTTGACAAACTTGACAAAGTTAGTTAGGGCTTAGTCCTTCGGCTATAAGGCTGAGCCACAACACAAACAGTTCAGGGAGCCCAGGCCCTTTGGTGCAGGGGCTGAGCAACAAACAGTTAGTATAGAGGCCCAGGCCCTGGCTCAGGCGGGGCAGGCAGCAACAGTCAGGGCTCAGGCCCTTAGGCCTGAGCACTGGGGTGAGGAAGACTGCCACCCACGAGTGGGGGTAGCAGGGGACACAAGCCCACCCACTCCACTGCGTCCCGGCCCGGGGCCCTAGCAGTGGCTACCACCGCTGATGGTCAGTGGGGATCCTGACTGCAACACACTGACATAGGCACCGGTAGATCTGCAGCCTGACTGGGGTCAGCTGCCCCCGGGCCACTTCCAATTTCCCCCTCTGGGCCTACCTGGTCCGTGGCGTCTGCTCCTGGGAAGTCCAATAGCATGGGCTCCTCGTAGCCTGGGCTGAGGGGTAGATCCGGCAGTTTCTCAGGGAAGTCCGGCCAGGTTTGCTCCGGGGGCTCCTCGGGGTAACAGCAAGGGAGAGGGGGAGTCTCCAGCGGCCCCTCCTCGTAGCTGGCGCGGGGAAGTTCCGGCCAGTCAGGGCAACTGCCCTGGGCTCCAGCGGCTTCCCAGTCCCGAGCCCTCTCTGGTTGGTCTGCTCCCGACGGTGGCTGGGCTCCCACTGAGCTGTGATGGCCGGCTTTTATGCTTCCGGGTCGCTGCCTGACCCATTGAGGGGCGAGCTCACTGCTCTGTAGCCCCGCAACTTACGGTGTCCGGCGGGGCTCAACCCTTCCTGGGGAGGAGGGGAGCCACACCGGCCTGCCACAGAAACAAATTCCCACTTTCTGGAGAAGTTTGGATCCAAATATGGAGTTGAATTTAGAGTTTGAACTATATGTGTGTTAAACCTAAATAATTCCAGCTGCATCCAAAATCCATTATTCTAGGTTCAATGTTTCCTAAGAATAAACATCCTCTGTAACATCCTTCTACTTTCTGTGCCTACAGACAGTTATAGGTATGACCCAGTTCAGCTTTATATAATGTTTATAAATGTTTGTTTATATATAAGCTTTATATAATGGTTGACAATCATATTTTGAGTTTATTTTACTTCTAAGTGAATAAAGGTATTGCTTATAAACTCTATTGCAATGTAATATCTCAGTGAAGACTATACAGGATGTTTTATTATTTTATTAGTTGTATTACTATAGTGCCTAGGAGACCATGTCATGAAGTAGAACCCCATTGTGCTAGGTGCCATGCAAACACAAAAAAGGTATTAGAGAAGACAACAGCTGGATACAAGAAGACCGGGGAGTACAAGGAAACAATGTACCCCCCAGGCTGGGAGAATCGCACCACCACTCCCAAGAGAAATCAAATAGTGATGGTGGTTAGTGACTCCCTTCTAATGGGGATGGAGGCATCCATCTACATGCCTGAATGGCATGCTGGGAGGTGTACAAACCTAGTGAGGTGGCTTTAAACTAGGTCTGGGCAGGAGGCAAAAGCCCACAGGTGAGTCCAAAACATGGAGACCTGGGTGAAAGGTCAGAATGTGGGGGGAACATTGACAATTGTAGCATGGACAAAGTCAAGACAAGAAAATATAGCAAAGAAATCTAATAAACATCTTGGATGTCTGTATACTAATACAGAGAGTATGGGGAATAAACAGGAAGAAGTAGAAATACTAGTGAATAATCACAAATACCTAGGGCCCTACCAAATTCATGGCCATGAAAAAAGTGTCAGACTGTGAAATCTGGTCTCCCTCCAGCAAAATCTGGTCTTGTGTGCTTTTACCCTATACTATACATATTTGATGGAGGGAGACCAGAGTTTCTCAAGTTGGGGATCCTGACCCAAAAGGGAGTTGCAGGTGGGGTCACAGGGTTATTTTAGGGAGGGGGTGCAGAATTGTCATCCTTACTTCTGCACTGCCTTCAGTTCTGGATGGCTGGAAAGTGGCAGCTGTGTGACAGCGCCCCACCAGCAGCAGTGCAGAAGTAAGGGTGGCAACACCATACCATGCCATGCTTACTTCTGCGCTGATGATGGCAGTGGCTCTGCCTTCAGAGCTGGACTCCCAGCCAACAGCCACTGCTTTCCAGCTGTCCAGCCCTGAAGGCAGTGCTGCTGCCAGCAGCAGCGTAGAAGTAAGGGTAGCAGTACTGCAACCTCCCCTACAATAACCTTGTGACCCCCCACCCCCACAACTCCTTTTTGGGTCAGGACCCCTACAATTACAACACCATGAACATTCAGATTTAAGTAGCTCAAATCATGAAATTTACTATTTTTAAAATCCTATGACTGTGAAATTAACCAAAATGGACCACAAATTTGGTAGGGCCCGACAAATGACATAATTGGTATCATAGAAACTTAGTGAAATAATTCACATGACTGTAATATTGGCATAGAAGGGTACAGCTTGTTCAGGAAGGACAGGCTGGGAAAAAGGGAGGAGATGTTGCCTTGTATAACAAAGATGTATACACTTCCACTGAGGTTGAGACAAAAGTGGGAGGCAGACCTCTTGCTAGTCTCAGGATAAGGATAAAAGAGGGGAAAAAAGGGTGATGTCATGGTAGGGGTCTACTATAGACCAGATAACCAGGAAAAAGGGGTGGCTGAGGAAAAAAAAACTAATAAAATCATCCAAAACACAGGAATTCGGTGATGATGGGGGACTTCAACTAACCAGACATCTATTGGGAAAATAATACAGCAGGGCATAAATTATTCAGCAAGTTTTTGGTATGCACTGGCGACAACTCATTATTACAGAAGGTGGAGAAAGACTATGGGAGAGGCTATTTTGGATTTGATGCTGACAAAGTGGGAGGAAGCAATTAAGAATCTAAAGGTGAAAGGCAGCTTGGGTAGCATGAAATGGTAGAATTAATTATTCTAAGGAATAGTAGGAGAGAAAACAGCAGAATAAAGACAAAGGTCTTCAAGGAGGAGTTTAGTACTCAGAAAATTGTTAGTTAAGAGCCTGTGGGAAGCAAGTCTGAGGGGAAAAAGAGTGCAGACTCAATAACTGCATTACAAAGAGACCTTCATTCCTTCCCAATAATCTAGAACCATGATACAGAAGTTGTTCTGAAAAAAAAAAATATATATATACACACACACAGAGAACATGAAAAAATGGGTGTCGCCATACCAACTATAACGAGTGTAATCAGTTTAGGTGGGCTATTGTCAGCAGGAGGAAAAAAAACTTCTGTAGTGATAGTCAGGATGGCTCTTCTTGTCAATTGTTGGGGGTGTGTGTGTGTGTGTGTGTATATATATATATATATATACCTTCCTACTGTATTTTCCACTGTGTGCATCTGATGAAGTGGGTTTTAGCCCACAAAAGCTTATGCTCAAATAAAGTTGTTTAGTCTCTAAGGTGCCACAAATACTCCTGTTCTATTTGACAAGCTAGATGTCTTCAAGTTGCAGGGCTTGATGAAGTACATCCTAGAACACTTAAGGAACTGATTGAAGAGATCTCTGAGCCATTAGCGATTATCTTTGAGAACTCATGGAGGACAAAAGATACCTGAGAACCGGAAAAAAGGGCAAATATAGTCCCTATCTATAAAAAGGCAAACAAAGACAATCCAGGGAATTATCACTCCTCTTAACTGCGGCCCTGGGAAAGATAAGGGAGCAAATAATCAAACAATCTGTAAGCACCTAGAAGGTAAAAAGTAACAGTCAATATAGATTTGTCAAGAACAAATAATGTCAAACCAAGCTGTAGCTGCCTTTGACAGAGTAATAAGCCTTGCAGATAACTGCTACTGCTTCCCCTATCAGTGGCTCACAATTGAGCTGGAAGGGCATATTGAGTGGGGTTCTGATCAATACCTTTGTAAATGAATTGGATAATGGCATAGAGGGTACACATATAAAATTTGTGGACGATACCAAGCTGGGAGGGGTTGCAAGCACTTTGGAAGTCAGGAATAAAATTCAAAACAATCTTGACAAACTTGACAAAGTTAGTTAGGGCTTAGTCCTTCGGCTATAAGGCTGAGCCACAACACAAACAGTTCAGGGAGCCCAGGCCCTTTGGTGCAGGGGCTGAGCAACAAACAGTTAGTATAGAGGCCCAGGCCCTGGCTCAGGGCGGGGCAACAACAGTCAGGGCTCAGGCCCTTAGGAACTGATTGAAGAGATCTCTGAGCCATTAGCGATTATCTTTGAGAACTCATGGAGGACAAAAGATACCTGAGAACCGGAAAAAAGGGCAAATATAGTCCCTATCTATAAAAAGGCAAACAAAGACAATCCAGGGAATTATCACTCCTCTTAACTGCGGCCCTGGGAAAGATAAGGGAGCAAATAATCAAACAATCTGTAAGCACCTAGAAGGTAAAAAGTAACAGTCAATATAGATTTGTCAAGAACAAATAATGTCAAACCAAGCTGTAGCTGCCTTTGACAGAGTAATAAGCCTTGCAGATAACTGCTACTGCTTCCCCTATCAGTGGCTCACAATTGAGCTGGAAGGGCATATTGAGTGGGGTTCTGATCAATACCTTTGTAAATGAATTGGATAATGGCATAGAGGGTACACATATAAAATTTGTGGACGATACCAAGCTGGGAGGGGTTGCAAGCACTTTGGAAGTCAAGAATAAAATTCAAAACAATCTTGACAAACTTGACAAAGTTAGTTAGGGCTTAGTCCTTCGGCTATAAGGCTGAGCCACAACACAAACAGTTCAGGGAGCCCAGGCCCTTTGGTGCAGGGGCTGAGCAACAAACAGTTAGTATAGAGGCCCAGGCCCTGGCTCAGGGCGGGGCAACAACAGTCAGGGCTCAGGCCCTTAGGCCTGAGCACTGGGGTGAGGGGGAAGACTGCCACCCACGAGTGGGGGTAGCAGGGGGGACACAAGCCCACCCACTCCACTGCGTCCCGGCCCGGGGCCCTAGCAGTGGCTACCACCGCTGATGGTCAGTGGGGATCCTGACTGCAACACACTGACATAGGCACCGGTAGATCTGCAGCCTGACTGGGGTCAGCTGCCCCCGGGCCACTTCCAATTTCCCCCTCTGGGCCTACCTGGTCCGTGGCGTCTGCTCCTGGGAAGTCCAATAGCATGGGCTCCTCGTAGCCTGGGCTGAGGGGTAGATCCGGCAGTTTCTCAGGGAAGTCCGGCCAGGTTTGCTCCGGGGGCTCCTCGGGGTAACAGCAAGGGAGAGGGGGAGTCTCCAGCGGCCCCTCCTCGTAGCTGGCGCGGGGAAGTTCCGGCCAGTCAGGGCAACTGCCCTGGGCTCCAGCGGCTTCCCAGTCCCGAGCCCTCTCTGGTTGGTCTGCTCCCGACGGTGGCTGGGCTCCCACTGAGCTCTGATGGCCGGCTTTTATGCTTCCGGGTCGCTGCCTGACCCTTTGAGGGGCGAGCTCACTGCTCTGTAGCCCCGCCCCTTCCGGTGTCCGGCGGGGCTCAACCCTTCCTGGGGAGGAGGGGAGCCACACCGGCCTGCCACAGAAACAAATTCCCACTTTCTGGAGAAGTTTGGATCCAAATATGGAGTTGAATTTAGAGTTTGAACTATATGTGTGTTAAACCTAAATAATTCCAGCTGCATCCAAAATCCATTATTCTAGGTTCAATGTTTCCTAAGAATAAACATCCTCTGTAACATCCTTCTACTTTCTGTGCCTACAGACAGTTATAGGTATGACCCAGTTCAGCTTTATATAATGTTTATAAATGTTTGTTTATATATAAGCTTTATATAATGGTTGACAATCATATTTTGAGTTTATTTTACTTCTAAGTGAATAAAGGTATTGCTTATAAACTCTATTGCAATGTAATATCTCAGTGAAGACTATACAGGATGTTTTATTATTTTATTAGTTGTATTACTATAGTGCCTAGGAGACCATGTCATGAAGTAGAACCCCATTGTGCTAGGTGCCATGCAAACACAAAAAAGGTATTAGAGAAGACAACAGCTGGATACAAGAAGACCGGGGAGTACAAGGAAACAATGTACCCCCCAGGCTGGGAGAATCGCACCACCACTCCCAAGAGAAATCAAATAGTGATGGTGGTTAGTGACTCCCTTCTAATGGGGATGGAGGCATCCATCTACATGCCTGAATGGCATGCTGGGAGGTGTACAAACCTAGTGAGGTGGCTTTAAACTAGGTCTGGGCAGGAGGCAAAAGCCCACAGGTGAGTCCAAAACATGGAGACCTGGGTGAAAGGTCAGAATGTGGGGGGAACATTGACAATTGTAGCATGGACAAAGTCAAGACAAGAAAATATAGCAAAGAAATCTAATAAACATCTTGGATGTCTGTATACTAATACAGAGAGTATGGGGAATAAACAGGAAGAAGTAGAAATACTAGTGAATAATCACAAATACCTAGGGCCCTACCAAATTCATGGCCATGAAAAAAGTGTCAGACTGTGAAATCTGGTCTCCCTCCAGCAAAATCTGGTCTTGTGTGCTTTTACCCTATACTATACATATTTGATGGAGGGAGACCAGAGTTTCTCAAGTTGGGGATCCTGACCCAAAAGGGAGTTGCAGGGGGGGTCACAGGGTTATTTTAGGGAGGGTGCAGAATTGCCATCCTTACTTCTGCACTGCCTTCAGTTCTGGATGGCTGGAAAGTGACAGCTGTGTGACAGCGCCCCACCAGCAGCAGTGCAGAAGTAAGGGTGGCAACACCATACCATGCCATGCTTACTTCTGCGCTGCTGATGGCGGTGGCTCTGCCTTCAGAGCTGGACTCCCAGCCAACAGCCACTGCTCTCCAGCTGTCCAGCCCTGAAGGCAGTGCTGCTGCCAGCAGCAGCGTAGAAGTAAGGGTAGCAGTACTGCAACCTCCCCTACAATAACCTTGTGACCCCCACCCCACAACTCCTTTTTGGGTCAGGACCCCTACAATTACAACACCATGAACATTCAGATTTAAGTAGCTCAAATCATGAAATTTACTATTTTTAAAATCCTATGACTGTGAAATTAACCAAAATGGACCACAAATTTGGTAGGGCCCGACAAATGACATAATTGGTATCATAGAAACTTAGTGAAATAATTCACATGACTGTAATATTGGCATAGAAGGGTACAGCTTGTTCAGGAAGGACAGGCTGGGAAAAAGGGAGGAGATGTTGCCTTGTATAACAAAGATGTATACACTTCCACTGAGGTTGAGACAAAAGTGGGAGGCAGACCTCTTGCTAGTCTCAGGATAAGGATAAAAGAGGGGAAAAAAGGGTGATGTCATGGTAGGGGTCTACTATAGACCAGATAACCAGGAAAAAGGGGTGGCTGAGGAAAAAAAACGAATAAAATCATCCAAAACACAGGAATTCGGTGATGATGGGGGACTTCAACTAACCAGACATCTATTGGGAAAATAATACAGCAGGGCATAAATCATTCAGCAAGTTTTTGGTATGCACTGGAGACAACTCATTATTACAGAAGGTGGAGAAAGACTATGGGAGAGGCTATTTTGGATTTGATGCTGACAAAGTGGGAGGAAGCAATTAAGAATCTAAAGGTGAAAGGCAGCTTGGGTAGCATGAAATGGTAGAATTAATGATTCTAAGGAATAGTAGGAGAGAAAACAGCAGAATAAAGACAAAGGTCTTCAAGGAGGAGTTTAGTACTCAGAAAATTGTTAGTTAAGAGCCTGTGGGAAGCAAGTCTGAGGGGAAAAAGAGTGCAGACTCAATAACTGCATTACAAAGAGACCTTCATTCCTTCCCAATAATCTAGAACCATGATACAGAAGTTGTTCTGAAAAAAAATATATATATATACACACACACAGAGAACATGAAAAAATGGGTGTTGCCATACCAACTATAATGAGTGTAATCAGTTTAGGTTGGCTATTGTCAGCAGGAGGAAAAAAAACTTCTGTAGTGATAGTCAGGATGGCTCTTCTTGTCAATTGTTGGGGGTGTGTGTGTGTGTGTGTATATATATATATATACCTTCCTACTGTATTTTCCACTGTGTGCATCTGATGAAGTGGGTTTTAGCCCACAAAAGCTTATGCTCAAATAAAGTTGTTTAGTCTCTAAGGTGCCACAAATACTCCTGTTCTATTTGACAAGCTAGATGTCTTCAAGTTGCAGGGCTTGATGAAGTACATCCTAGAACACTTGAGGAACTGATTGAAGAGATCTCTGAGCCATTAGCGATTATCTTTGAGAACTCATGGAGGACAAAAGATACCTGAGAACCGGAAAAAAGGGCAAATATAGTCCCTATCTATAAAAAGGCAAACAAAGACAATCCAGGGAATTATCACTCCTCTTAACTGCGGTCTTGGGAAAGATAAGGGAGCAAATAATCAAACAATCTGTAAGCACCTAGAAGGTAAAAAGTAACAGTCAATATAGATTTGTCAAGAACAAATAATGTCAAACCAAGCTGTAGCTGCCTTTGATAGAGTAATAAGCCTTGCAGATAACTGCTACTGCTTCCCCTATCAGTGGCTCACAATTGAGCTGGAAGGGCATATTGAGTGGGGTTCTGATCAATACCTTTGTAAATGAATTGGATAATGGCATAGAGGGTACACATATAAAATTTGTGGACGATACCAAGCTGGGAGGGGTTGCAAGCACTTTGGAAGTCAGGAATAAAATTCAAAACAATCTTGACAAACTGGAGAAATGGTCTGAATTAAATAGGATGAAATCCACTTTAGGACAGATGGAAAGAACTACACTTGAGAAGGAATAATCAATTGCACAAGTACAAAATGGGAAATGACTGCCTAGGAAGGAGTACTGCAGAAAAAGATCTGGGGATTATAGTGGATCACAAACTAAATATGGGTAAACAATATAATGTTGCAAAAAAAAGCAAACATTCTGGGATTTATCAGCAGGAGTGTTGTAAGCAAGACACAAGAAGTAAATCTTCTGCTCTGCTCAGTACTGATAACTCCAGCTGAGGAGTTATTGTGCCCAGTTCTGGACACCACACTTCAGGAAGGATGTGGACAAATTGGAGAAAATCCTGAGGAGAGCAACAAAAATGATTAAATGAAAGCCCTGGGAGAGTGGCAAATGGACAGCGGGGAGGGAAAATGTTGCCAAGTATGCTTCTAGGTAGCAGGCAGGGGCAGTTCCAGAGTTTGTCTCCATTCCCACTTATGGAGGAGAAGAATAAGCAGCCAGGCTGTACCAATGGATGCCTGTAGATGGGAGGTATCTCAGGGAGTGGAGCAGCTCACAGGTACTTTTGCAACAGTCCCTGCCAGGTAGCTGGGGTTGTCACCAGGGCTGGCTTTAGGGCGATTCAGCCGATTCCCCGGAATCAGGCCCTGTGCCCCTAAGAGGGCCCCACAACGTGCTGAAGGAGCTGCTGCTGAAGTCCTGCCACTGTCTCAATCACTGCCGCGGAGGAAGGTCCCTCCACTGAAATGCAGCCGATTGAGCTGCCGCCACCGACAGTGCTGGGACTTCGGCGACAGCTCAATCTGCTGCCGGTGCCTTCAGCGTCATTTAGGCGGAGGGACCTTCCTCCGTGACAGCGATTGAGCTGCCGCCGAAGACAGCGGCAGGACTTCAGTGTCAGCTCCTTCGGATCAGGCCCCTCGGTGCCTAAAGCCAGCCCTGATTGTCACTCCCAGTTCAGGGGGGAAGAGTAAGGGTACACTTACACTTACTTTTAAAACCCACAGCAGTGAGTCTGAGTCTGAGTCCAGAAACTCAGGTTTGTGCTACAGTGCTAAAAACAGTAGTGTAGACATTCAGGCTCAGCCCCTGAAGCCCGAGCTCCAGTCTAAGCCACAATGTCTACGTTGCTGTTTTTAGCACCCAGCCCTTGTCTGTAGACCCAGGCGCTGAGATCCCTGCAAGTTTTGCAGACATATCCTGAGTGGCCTGGCTGTGCCACTGAATGCTATGCTCATGGGCTGTATTTAAAAAAATTTAGTAGAAAGCATTACACGTCTGCTCTTTGAGAGGCCTGCAGTGTATATTCCATTGTTCTAGCCATACAGTTGCATGTGGATATTTTATTAAAACTATTTTCTTTAGATTTGTGGTCCACCCCAAGTATTCATTTAAAGATGTATATTAAAAAGGATCCTTTCACTATTCCTATCCTATTCTTCTCCTTGTTGCATTACTGGAGTTATTCCAAGAAGAACATACTGCTCTGGGAGCCCAGAGCACACTGGTGATGTCAAGAGCTCTACACTGTACATTTTAAATAGAAATTCAGAACAACTTCTCTATCATGGTTCTAGATTATTGGGAAGGAATGAAGGTCTCTTTGTAAGGCAGTTATTGAGTCTTGTTTCTGATTTTGTTAAAAGTTTCTTATCTATGTTCCCTGAGCCAGTAGATCAGGGCTGCTCAAATTTGTAATTCATAGGAGCAATTAAACAGTAGGCAATTCTCTTGTATTATTTTTGGATAATTTAATTTTTATTTGCTTCTTCTGAGTGTGAAAATTTAGTAACTTGATAAGTGTTAGTTCTAAAATACTTTGTTAAAGATTATACCACTTTTCCTAATTATATTTTGCTGGAAATGCTTTGCCCCCATTGTAGAGTGACTGCTGAATTTGAAGGGCGATCTTTTGTACACTTTTCTTCTATGTCACATGGAATCAGTATTAAGTCAATAAAGTTTGAGGAAAGAGACCGATCTTTGAACCTGTTGATAATGATAGTGTGTTTTTCTGAGAGCTTTGTCATTTTGCATTTATACTTTTTTTCCCTTTATGCCTACTGGACGAAACTCGGCTACTCCTTTTAGTACACCTCATAGAAAAATACAATTAAAATAGAAATTCATACTGTGTTTTCTTTCTGAAACTCTCACTGGCCCATACAGCAGTGCTGCAAAATTTCAGCATTCAGAAAAGAATTGAGGAAATACTGTAAAGAGATGGAGTTTGACAAAGACTACTGTATTAAGATGAACGATGGGAACAAAATTCCTGCAGTGGGATTTGGTACCTATTCCCCTGATGCAGTAAGTAAATCTTTCGTGGCTTTCTTTGTCCGTAACCTGTTGATTAACATTGCTGGGCACTGCTATAACCATTGCCTGTAGACTCCAGAAAGATCTGCAAGATGAGATCGCTGTATATCTAGTTTATAAAACTATTGACAGTGTCTGGAAAGTGCTTTGGGGGTTTGAGTGAAACATGATGCCTGTATATAAGTGTAAGAATATCATCATTCTGTGAGAAATGGTTTTTGTGTTTTTATTATTTGAGTGAATCTCATGCTGATTCATGACTCCTTGACCTAGCTTTGCCAAAACATCTGATTGATAGCAACCCCAGCCACTCACACCTTGAACCCCCACATGCATCTGTCAATTGACCTCTGTCCTGACCTCCAGCACCCAGCTATGCTAGTCCAGAGCCACTATGTAACAACCCAGGCATCTTTGCCCTGACAGCACTCCCTTTTCCAGTTTTCAGCCCGTATGTCTCTGCCAATGCATTTTGGTCCCAACCTCAGCTAAATGGAAACCAATTTCTTTTAAAGACAAGTTAGTTATTTTTACTTGTAGTGCTGCTCACTGAATTACACTGAGGGAAGGAAGATGAGTACATTTCCTTTTTCTCCCTTCTCAACAGTTCTGCTACCTGCTGATCCCAGTGTGGAGGGGACGGGCCTAGCGGTTAGAGCAGGGGACTTGGAGTCAGAAGATCTGATTCTGCCTCTGAGTCACTTATGTAACTTTTGGGCATCTTACTTGCCTCTTTTTGTTTAGTTTCCCCAGTTTTGTAAAATTCTGATAATACTTGAATTACCTCACTGGGTTTAGCTCAAAAGGATAAAATTTTCAAAAGCACTTAAAAGACTTAGAAGCCTACATCTCATTGAAAGGCACTTGGAAATGGCACTGCTTTTGAAGATTTTACTCTGAGTTCGTAAAATTGCATTTCGATTCTCAGATGGAAGGTGCTAAAATGTGCAATTTATTACATTTTTTTAAGTCTTTACTTATTTTTCGCTCCTTATTCCTATCCATGACTCAGGGAGAATTAAGCCTGACTAAATACTGTGTTTAAAAAAAACAAACAAAAAAAGTAAGGGCCCCTCTGAAGAGGACAGCCGCATGTGGATCTTTTTCCTTCTACCTGGTACGTATCAGCCTCGTGGCACCATGGCATATATATTGTCCTAGGAATAAAGGTGAAGCATAGACGTTTTCTGTAGAGCTCAGTGTCTCAGCTCTTTCCAGTGAGTCCTTCTAATCAGCAGGACTGATATGATCTCTCTCCGCTTCCTCCTCCCCGAAAAGGCCACCTCCTAAAATTTGACTTTCCTACACACTACAATCTGTGTCAACTGCAGCTGTTCACTCAGGCCTGTTTCTCAGTTATACTAAGGCACCTTAGGACCTCCACTCCACTCAGCAGAGGTGATGCATGGGATTTGAGAACTGTCGCCTGCTTCCTGCCAGGAGCTAGTGGATTGGAAGCTGGTGGGAACCACCCGGCCAGCCCAAGCCCTTGACTCTCCACACTGTGGGAGCTGGGGCACTGTCTGGCTTCCCAGCAGCCCTCCCTGCCTTTCTCCCTGAGCCGGACTACCTATGCACAGCCAGAGGCTCCCCGGGCAGGAAGGGTGGCACAGATCCGAGCTGACCTCCCAAATGAGCCCAGCAATGCGGTGCAGAGCCCGGCTGCCATGAGATACTCCCCAGGGTGCTCGCTCACTGTTGCCCTGGTGCTCCTGGCTCTGCAGCTTTTCCTCAGCCCAGAGGTGAAATGTGGGTCGATCAGATGCAACCCCTCCCCCCAAAACTTTAACTTGTGCCCACCCAGAGTTATGCATCATCTCTGACTGCCAGAGTGATGTAAAGAGTGTGACGTTGCACTCCATATGTTTTATGGAAATATCCTTATGAGTGTGAATATGATGTAACTGGAATATGCTTTATGCAAAAGATCTCTTGTAAGGTATCATAACAAAAGTTATAACCTACTGAATATATTTCTCCTATTTGTATGCAAGTATCATTCCTGTATCTGAAGCTAGAAATATGAAGTATAACTCTGAGGTCCTATTGTAATTATGCAAAGTGTGGGTCATTAATGGTGGTTTAGAATCTTGATGGCTCCCATTGACCAGAAATAATCAGTTGTAAATGGCCTTGGTTACTTGAAAGCCTTCCTGTGTACATGTGGGCCAGACAATGGGGACTAGGGGGTCTTACAGTGACATGTGACCGTGTCACCTGATAATGAAATCCATCTTAAATCTGATACTTTTCCATTTAGAAGGAGGGGTGGGGACCCAGAGAGACAAAATATTCCCACCTTGTGCGAAAGCTATAAAAGGGGGTGGAGCAGGACAAAGGGGGGGCCAGTCATGAAAAAACCTCTGCTTACCACCTGAGATGTCTGCTGGAACTAACAAGGACTGTACCAGAGGAAAGGATTGGGCCCAGACTAGGAAGGAGTCTAGTCTGTGAAAGAAGCTTGTTGGAACATCTCTGACGGTGAGATATTACCTGTAATCAGTTTCTTAATGTATTAGGCTTAGACTTTATTTTGCTTGGTGACCTACTTTGTTCTTTCTGTTATTACTTGAAACCACTTAAATCCTACACTTTATACTTTTGTTTATTAATAAACCCAGAGTAAGTGATTAATACCTGGGGGAGCAAACAGCTGTGCATATCTCTCCATCAGTGATACAGAGTGCGAACAATTTGCAAACTTATCCTAGATAAGCTTTATACAGGGCAAAACGGATTTATTTGGGGTTTGGATCCAATTGGGGTCTGGGTGCTGGAGACAGGTAATCTGCTGAGCTGTTTTTAGTTAAAGTCTGCAGCTTTGGGGGCATGCCCCAGACCCTGGGTCTGTGTTGCAGCAGGCTAGCATGTCTGGCTCAACAAGGCAGGGTTCTGGAGTCCCAAGCTGGCAGGGAAAATGGGCTGAGAGGTAATTTCAGCATGTCAGGTGACAGTCCCAAGTGGATCTCTGTGACTGAATCCATCACAGCGAGGCCTTAGTGCAATGAGAATCAGGCCCACTTGTATTTATAAGGCCTGATTCTCCTTTCATTCTAGGTTTTATGCCATTGTAACTTCATTGACTTCAATGAGAGCAGATATAGACCCACAGGATAGATTCTCTTTCATATTGCGGGAGAAATTGTTCAATAAATCCCTAGATGAAGCTTGAAAATTAAATTTTAAAAAAAGCAAATAGGAAATCAGAAACCAATTTAGGAACTAGCCTTCTTTGCCCTTCTCTGGTACTCCTCAAGAAGTTCATTTGCCCCTCCCTTAGGTCTTGCTTATCATTATTTTTTTTCTTTATCTCACCTGATTTATCTGCTAGGAAGCATGGCTATTGTCAGACTTTTTTAATCATTAATCTCAACCGAGTCAATATGGACCTAGCTGGAAGAAAGCTGAGTCGTCATCAAGAACCAACAAGGGTTCATAAAATCATAGTTCTCACCAAACAGTTCTAATAGCTGCCTTTGTTACAACTACTCATGAAAGGAATGTGGTCTTGCCAAACCAAGAGTTCAAAACCGTAAATCAGTTTTGGCAAAATCATGAGTTTGACTTACAAATCATGACATTTTAAAAAAAATAGTCAATAGCTCAGCCAGACTTGGGGTTCTAATCCATAGTGAATGTTGATATTAGATTCTAACAGCTCCTGGTCTCAGGGTCCTGTGTTAATTGTCCTTTGAATCTTGTAAAAAGGAAAGCTGAAATAATGGGCCTGATTCTCTGTTGCCCTGAATTTTAATGAGTCATTTACTCCTGTGCACAGTGAGAGCAAAAAATACCTGCTATGTCTGAATAGTAGCTTTTTACACCTATGTTCCATTTACTTTGTTGTGGCAGGGCAACAAAGGATCAGGCCCAGAATCCTTGAATTTCCTTCAAGATAAATTCTAAATGTGCCACTCTACTTTGAAGTCTTTCTGATGGTGATCAAAGCTCTAGGTGACTGGTATAAAATATCCCTAATCCAGAGAGATTGACACTACACTGTCTTAACTGGTAGGTTCAGAAAAGTAAATGTGAGGAGGCTGTAAAGGTGGCTATTGAAGTTGGCTTCCGCCATATTGATGGAGCCTTTGTATATGGGACTGAGGAGGAGGTTGGGCGAGCCGTTCACGAGAAGATTGCAGATGGAACAGTCAAAAGAGAGGACATATTTTACACAGGAAAGGTAAGTGGGTTTTGTTTTAAAACAAGTATTTTTACCCTACTGCTTCCTGTGCTAATTTTTTTTTCTAATTTATGAAGAATGGTGTAACCTTCTCAAGGCCAGTATTGAAAGACCTTTAGGGGAGTATTATTCACGGATGTGGAAAATTGCTTTCTATACAAAGTTACAGGTTTAAGCACAGGCTCATCTCTACATGTGTGAAAGTGAAGCTAAAATGGCCTCTTCATGCCCCTCAAAGTACAGATCACCAGACAGAACTTTTTTTTTAAGCCACAATGAGCCTTTCTAAGCTTCCTGTGCACAATGGTGACACTGCTTGAAAGTGTAGATTTCTTTTGAAAAGTGATTGTGTGAAAATAGCACCTTCTTATTCAACCAACATGTTCCCTGTGTGCATTCACAGTCCTATCTGTGTTTTCAGTGGAAGAAAAAATAAGCTGTCATTCCTTTCAGCTCTATAAAAACAACATGGCTAAGGGAGAGTCAGGTGGATTTTATTCCTCCTCGGATCTCATCTACAACATTGTTTACTAATTTCCAATCAATAACACTTCTACAAACCAATTAAAAGCAAGGGATTATCACTGAGAGCAAGATTTTTAGACATTGGGGTTGCAAAGGTGTCAGTGAGCGTATAATTTGTTCTCCAGCATCTTTATTTCTGGAGGTGTTGGACAAGAAGCAAAGAACCCTGCGTGATCCGGATTGAGTTTGTGGAGCTGTCAGTTGGGAAAGCATACTTTTATTTGTAAATGGGGCACATTTGTATTGAATCACTAAGAGTCAATATTTAACACCAAAAATCTCATTTTTACAGAGTCACTTTTCAGAGTAGAACCACATAGTAAATGGAGATCCGATGGCAAAAAAAGTAGAAGGGGGGTTCTTGGGGTGGGATTCTGTCCACATTAGGACTGACATCTTGTAAGAAATGGCATTTGTATGAACTCCCATCTCCTGGTACCCAGAGACAGACCAGAATTGTGTACAGAACTCAGTCACATACCAAGGAACATCTTCCATTCCATTCTTCCAAGGGCCAGCTAATGAACTCCGACAACAGAGTGACTCCTAATAACCAAGGAGAACAAATTTAGCCAGAAAGATTTTAATCCTGAGAGTGGCCTCACATAGGGTTCCTGTACTGAGCAAGTGCATTTCTCACATCCTGGCTGTATTTCAGGCCCTAACCCTGCTTCTTCAGGAAACATTCACTTCTCACTCTCATGTGCATCTTTGCACACAACCACCTCACAACACAACCCTTCTGCCAGAAAAGTAAAGCCAGCGGTATGCCATGAATAAGACAATTTAGAAAAGTGGTTTTTACAGAAAGAAGAGAAAAAAGAGAACTTCTTCAGAAAGAACAGTTGTTTTTGAATCATTACAGCTTGGGAGTACCTTTCACCGTCCTGAACTTGTGCGAAGCTGCCTGGAACAATCACTGAAGAAACTTAAGTTTGACTATCTCGATCTCTTCATTATTCATATCCCTGTGTCTCTAAAGGTAAACATTTTATTTAAAAAATATACACAAGAAAACAAATGTTTGGTAGTATATCCACGGGCCAGAGCAGAGCTGTTTTTTTTAAAAAAGACCCATAGTCCATCTAGTCATATGTCCAGCCTACAAAAATAGCCTATGATGGGTGCTTGAGGGAAAGGCAAAAGACAAAAAAAAAAAAAAAAACCTAATGCATGAGGCACGCTCTATAATGCAAAATAAAAAAATTGTGGGGGGGACTCATATTGTGTTTCATTCGCAATTGATATATAGTAATCATATAGGTTAACAGTCTTATGCTTTTACTTCTTGCTATTAAAACATCATATGCTACCTGGGTTTATATATCTATATCTATATCTATATCTATATCTTAGTGCACTGGCAAACTTACAAACTGTCTGTAAAACTCTTTAATTCAAATATACACTTAATGATCAAAAGCTAACTAGTTACTCTGGAAATTCACCAGTAATCTATAAAACTAATCTGAGGTTACTGTGATTACCCTTCTCCACCCCCCCAAAGAAATCAACTATAACCTCTTTAGTTCATTAAATCAAGTTTCTTTCTCTTTGTCAATGAAAATGTCATTTTGTGTGACACCATATCATGATTTATCTGTACTATCTCTAGGCCCTAATTGCTTTCCACATGCATGCTTTGTTTTCACAGCGTATAAACACGATTTCTGATGAAAATAGTGTTTCGCTGAGCTAATTAATTTTCCAGTATTAACATTTATTGTCTTATTTACTCAAAAATTTTTCAGGCATCTAGGGTGAAATTTACTCATGGAACACAAGGTACGCTATATATTTTAGTCATATATAGGCCTTTTACTCAAAAGTGATATGTAGCTAAATTCTCTAGCTCAGTTTGACAATTTACAGAGGCTGCTCTGCCTCTAGAGAAGTAGGAAATTCAGTTCAGTTCAAGGTAGTTTTAATTCAAATGATATCAGTTTTGTTCTGGTGCTGCTGGAGTCTTCCATTAGGGACTTAAAAGAAAGGGAATTAATAAAATAAGGTAACTCTCAGGTGTTACTGGTAGGGAAATTCTTGGTGACTGGGCAATGATCCAGCTCTGTCTCTCATCCAAATATTTTTAGCTTGTGGGAATCCAAATGGTTTAGATAAAACCATTCTATTATTTTTACCAGCTTTAGTGTTCGACACTTTCCCTCCTTCCCCACTCTTCCTGGTTACAACTCCGTCCTTGGCCACAAAATAGTTAAAATCCACTTGTGTAAAAAAACATCACGACCAAGGGGGATTTTCCTTTTGTTTTTAAGCCTGGGCCAGATTTATCACCAATGGATGAAAACGGAAAACTCATTTTCGATATTGTAGATCTGCGTCAAACTTGGGAGGTGAGTGACATGAATAACACAGTGTTAATTAAGAGCCCGTCCAGTTCCCTTAGTCAGCCAGCTGACTGTTACCAGGAAAGTGTTCAGAGTTCTATCTGTTTTTTAGTCCTATGACCTTTTTAGAGAGGTAGAGAGACTGTAATTGTTATGTATGTGGGAGGCTGGGATTGTTAGTAAGATTTGGTCTTGAACTGCCTGTTGATAAAGTGCAGATTCACACCAGCAAGTAACTACGTATATAAAAATGGCACCTTCACACTTAACAGATCTGACCCTTGTGTGTATTGAGCATCATTGCTGCCAGCTTTAGCGACACAAATAAGTTTGGGCTGCTTTTTGCTCCAGTTAGACCTGCAGCACCAACTAGTGATGCTCCTTCTTGTGAATCATCAACAGATTTTCTTACTAAAATCAAATCAGTGACACCTGTGTTAATAAAATGATGTTGCTCAAGTGTCACTGAGGGCATCATCTGAAGACATTGGGGCTGCAGAGGTGTAATTGAACTGTTCTTCTTAGTGATGATGCACAAGTTGAGAAGAGTCCAGCTCAATTGTCAGATTTCAGCCAGGTCTGCATACAGTTTTCATCCCACTTTAACTATGTCATTTAGGGGGGTGATTTTTTTTAACAAAATAGTTGAATTGGTGCAAGCCCTAGAGTGAAGAAAGTTTTACCAGTACAGTGGTACCTTGCAGTGGGGTATTTTATTCCCATAAATTTATGGGAATAAACTGTACCACTACAAGCTCCTTTATAGCAGCATGACTGTACACACTGGGAAAAATTATACCTTTCTGACACTCCCCTGGGGCAAGAAGAGGCATCTCTCTTGTCTCAAATTACATTACTATAGATCTGGTTCAGAGTGCAGCGTATGGTCTTCTGCCTGCACCCTTAGTTCTAGGGGTATAAAATAGTCCAAATGAAGAAAAGAGCACAGTAATTCTACAGCCCTCAGAAAAGGCCAGGTCCCTGCAGTCTCCAACAGAGTGAAGATTTACAGTCCCTTGGCAGGACTTCTTGTCCCCTATGTGCCCAAGCAACCAAGGCAAAGTCCCAGGGCTCCAAAAAGAGAAGTATAGAAAAGCCAGTCCCTCTACTTACTTAAAGGGCTCAAGAGGCCAGTGCGCTCAAGCAATTTCCCCAGGAAACAACCCCTGTCCTCTGGGGAGCTCTAGCTCTTCTTTCACCAGATTCCTCCCCAGACTGAGCCAGTATCATCCCTTTTAAGCACTTGCCTTTAGCCAGGCTTGACAAGCTTCATAGGTGCGGTGGGTTGTGCCCAGAGAAGCTGTTTAACCCTTTCTGACTGCTGTGGGAGCTGCCCCATCATATTAGGAGAGGTCTACTACGTCAGTGTCAGACTGATATAGTTAAAGCAGCACAATAACTGTGCATAGACCAGACCTTCAATGAGTGTTCAGGGCTGCTAGTTAAATGAAATGTATTTTCACTAGTAAACTGAGCAGATTTGAGGGGGAAATCACTGAGAGACAACAAACATGAAACCTCACATGCCTTTTTTACAGAATCACTTTGTAGAGCAGAACCGCACTTTGAGATGCTTTGGCCTTCCCTGGTCTTAGGGCAGAGATATTGTCAGGGACAGAATTGTAGTCTGGTCTATGCACAGAAGCACCAATGGTATTAAACTGTGTGGTGGTTTCCATGGAGGAGGGATGAAATATTCCTAGAGTCAGCCAAGATGAGGACTCCATCAGATCCCTAATTCTTTAGCTTATGCTTTGAGAGTAGCTCAGTATTGCAGCTTGTTAGTGGGCCAGCCTGTCAACACTGAAGAGCTAGGTTCAAAGTCTGTCCACGCTTACCCACATTACAAAGTCCACCACTCAGTTTAATACCATTGGTGCTTCTATATCAAGAGAGGCCAGAAATGAAATACAAAGGGGCATTAGGTTAGAATCGAGGTGCATTGGTAGAGCTTTGGGGGTTCTAATTATCCATTATCCCTGGTTCTAACTGGTGCTATTGGTTCCTCATTTTCATGAGTACTCCCTTATTTAAAAAGAAAAAGCTAAAACTTCTCCTGTGATATGTGCTTTCCCTTCAGTGGACTCTAGCAATCTTTTTCTATTAAATGTAAAAAGTAACCCGAATTTACAATATCTGTTTTCATAGCACTGCTTGTGATCTGAGATTCTATAATCATTTCCTGGTGTATATCGGACACAACAGTACGGCTACTATCAGTAAATAGAGACATTCTAATGGTGACCACTGCACTTGTCCATCTACTTCAGTATTTCTTGTGTTTCCCCCTTACTTTTCATTCTGAATTTTTGTGTGCTATAAAGCTCTTAAGCTGGTGTTCATAGTCCCATACTTATGTGGTACCCTTATTTCTGTATTGTTCACTAGCAGTGATTGGGTATTGTTATGTCATAGAATCATAGAATCTCAGGGTTGGAAGGGACCTCAGGAGGTCATCTAGTCCAACCCCCTGCTCAAAGCAGGACCAAACCCAACTAAATCATCCCAGCCAGGGCTTTGTCAAGACTGACCTTAAAAACCTCTAAGCAAGGAGATTCCACCACCTCCCTAGGTAACCCATTCCAGTGCTTCACCACCCTACTAGTGAAAAAGTTTTTCCTAATGTCCAACCTAAACCTCCCCCTCTGCAACTTGAGACCATTACTCGTTGTTCTGTCATCTTCTACCACTAAGAACAGTCTAGATCCATCCTCTTTGGAACCCCCTTTCAGGTAGTTGAAAGCAGCTATCAAATCCCCCCTCATTCTTCTCTTCTGCAGGCTAAACAATCTCAGTTTCCTCAGCCTCTCCTCGTAAGTCATGTGCTCCAGCCCCCTAATCATTTTTGTTGCCCTCCGCTGGACTCTCTCCAATTTATCCACATCCTTCTTGTAGTGGGGGGCCCAAAACTGGACACAGTACTCCAAATGAGGCCTCACCAGTGCTGAATAGAGGGGAATGATCACATCCCTCGATCTGCTGGAAATGCCCCTACTTATACAACCCAAAATGCCATTAGCCTTCTTGGCAACAAGGGCACACTGTTGACTCTTATTCAGCTTTTCGTCCACTGTAACCTCTAGGTCCCTTTCTGCAGAAATGCTGCCCAGCCATTCGGTCCCTAGTCTATAGCAGAGCATGGGATTCTTCCGTCCTAAATGCAGGACTCTGCACTTGTCCTTGTTGAACCCCATCATATTTCTTTTGGCCCAATCCTCTAATTTGTCTAGGTCCCTCTGTATCCTATCCCTACCCTCCAGCGTATTAACCACTCCTCCCAGTTTAGTGTCATCTGCAAACTTGCTAAGGGTGCAGTCCACACCATCCTCCAGATCGTTAATGAAGATATTGAACAAAACCGGCCCCAGCACCGACCCTTGGGGCACTCCACTTGATACCGGCTGCCAACTAGACATGGAACCATTGATCACTACCCGTTGAGCCCGACCATCTAGCCAGTTTTCTATCCACCTTACCGTCCATTCATCCAGCCCAGATTTCTTTAACTTGCTGGCAAGAATACTGTGGGAGACTGTATCAAAAGCTTTGCTAAAGTCCAGAAATAGCACATCCACTGCTTTCCCCTCATCCACAGAGCCGGTTATCTCATCATAGAAGGCAATTAGGTTAGTCAGGCATGCCTTGCCCTTGGTGAATCTATGCTGACTGTTCCTGATCACTTTCCCCTCCTTTAAGTGGTTCAGAATTGATTCCTTGAGGACCTGTTCCATGATTTTTCCAGGCACTGAGGTGAGACTGACTGGCCTGTAGTTCCCTGGATCTTCCTTCTTCCCTTTTTTAAAGATGGGCACTACATTAGCTTTTTTCCAGTCATCCAGGACCTCCCCCGATCGCCATGATTTTTCAAAGATAATGGCCAATGGCTCTGCAATCTCATCAGCCAACTCCTTTAGCACCCTCGGATGCAGCGCATCTGGCCCCATGGACTTGTGCTCGTCCAGCTTTTCTAAATAGTCCCGAACTACTTCTTTCTCCACAGAGAGCTGGTCACCTCCTCCCCATACCGTGCTGCAGAGTGCAGCTGTCTGGGAGCTGACCTTGTCTGTGAAGACAGAGGCCAAAAAAGCATTGAGTACACTAGCTTTCTCCACATCCTCTGTCACTAGGTTCCCTCCCTCATTCAGCAAGGGGCCCACACTTTCCTTGACTTTCTTCTTGTTGCTAACATACCTGAAGAAACCCTTCTTGTTACTCCTAACATCTCCGGCTAGCTGCAACTCCAAGTGTGATTTGGCCTTCCTAATTTCACTCCTGCATGCCTGAACAATACTTTTATACTCCTCCCTGGTTATTTGTCCAATCTTCCACTTCTTGTAAGCTGTTTTTTGAGTTCTGTATGTTCATTGAGTTCTGTATGTATGAAGGATAAATTAGAGAGGAAGCTATGGAGAGAGGCAGTGGCCAGATTGTCTACTTTCTACTGGAGGAAAAGATTACTTTGGACAGAGATCTGATGCCTAAGTGAACGGTTGGAAAATGACTGTCTCTAAATCAGAGTTTCTTTCTAGAACAAATCAAACTTCCCCTACTGTATGTGTAGTAATATTTTGGTGGAATAATTTTATATTGAGTGGGCCCAATTGAGTGTAATTTTTCTAGTCTCTCAGAAATTATCCTACCAGTAGTGATAATGGAACTGGCCATTGTTGTTTTCCCCAGGCCATGGAGGCATGTAAAGATGCAGGGTTGGTGAAGTCCATCGGAGTGTCCAACTTCAACATCAGACAGTTGGAGATGATCCTGAACAAACCAGGGCTCAAGTACAAACCTGTTCTCAATCAGGTAAAATGCTGACCTTTGGGTAGAGACCTAAAAGTGTTGAGTTAGAAGAAATTCAGAACTTGTAGTCAGTGAAGAGTTTCATTTATGGGGGGAACTAATGTCCAGCCTTTCTTTTAAATAAAAAGGGAAACTTCCTTATTGCTCCACTTCAAGTAGACACAAGCCACAATAGTTAGACCTGATATTGAAATCCTCAGAATTTGTGGGTGTTGCGACAGCTGACATTAAAGACAGGGGCCATTAGCAGCTATAGGTTAAGGTTCTGAAAAAAAATAGTTCTATGTTTGGAACAAGGGCTTTGTTTGTGCTCATCACTGAAATGATGAAAAACTTATACATATCAAGAAAGAATGAAGTAGAAAATACCCATAAAGGAAACAGTCTCTGAGAAAGGCAGGAGAAAGATAAGCTCTGTACATCCAGAGATCCTCATTCCGCTGCTATGGGAATAGACTTTCATAGCAGCAGCCTTTCTGTTCTTGGAATGTGAGGATGTTTTGTTACCAGGTTGTCCAAACTCAGGGTACGTCTACACTACGGGATTATTCCGAATTTACATAAACCGGTTTAGCAACACAGATTGTTTAAAATCGAGTGCGCGCGGCCACACTAAACATATTAAATCGGTGGTGTGCGTCCACGGTCCGAGGCTAGCATCGATTTCTGGAGCGTTGCACTGTGGGTAGCTATTCCGTAGCTATCCCGTAGTTCCCGCAACCTCCCCCGCCCCTTGGAATTTCCGGGTTGAGATCCCAGTGCCTGATGGGGCAAAAATCATTGCCGCGGGTGGTTCTGGGTAAATGTCGTCAGTCACTCCTTCCTCTGGGAAAGCAACGACAGACAAGCATTTCGCGCCTTTTTTCCCTGGATTGCCCTGGCAGATGCCATAGCATGGCAATCATGGAGCCTGTTTTGCCTTTTGTGACTGTCACCGTATGTGTACTAGATGCCGCTGACAGAGGCGATTCAGCAGCGCTACACAGCAGCATGCTTTTGCTTTTGCTTTTGCATGACAGCAGAGATGGTTACCAGCCATACTGTACCATCTACCATACCATAAATTGGTAATAAGATGATCATGGTTACCAGTCCTTTTGCACTGCACCATTTGCTGCTGTCATAAGTGCCCCTGGCTGAGATCAGCCAGGGGCGCAAAAGCCAAAATTGGGAATGACTCCCTGAGTCAATCCCTCCTTTTTGGTATCTAAAAATAGAACCAGTCCTGCCTAGAATATGGGCAAGTGTACTAGAGAACCACTGTATCATAGAACTAGAGAGCACAGCTGCTCTGTGTCAGATCCTGCAGAAATTATGAGCTGTGTGCTATTCACAGGGGGTGCTCCTGCAACAACCCCACCTGTTGATTCCGTTCTTCCCCCAGCCTTCCTGGGCTACCGTAGCATTGTCCCCCCACTTGTGTGATGAAGTAATAAAGAATGCAGGAATAAGACACAGTGACTTGTTAGTGAGAAATGAGTGGAAGGCAGCCTCCAGCTGCTATGATAGTCCAAACAGGATATTAAGCAGTGTGGAGGAGAGGAGCCCAGCATCCCTCTGCTAGTCCAGGGGCAATTGAATCTTTTCTTTACACATGAAGGGTGGGGGCTGATGGAGCTCAGCCCCCTGTTGCTATGATGAAGACAGTTACAAGCCATACTGCACCATCTACCAGGAAAAATTAGGAGCAGGTGCCCTTGATCGACCTAACTGATGCTAGTCGGCATGGTTACCAGTCCTTTTGCACTGCCCCATGTGCCAATAGGCTGATGATGACGATGGATATCAGCCATATTGTACCATCAGCCACCCATGGCAGGGGGGGAGCAAGGATGTTGGTGTTGAGTGCTGCAGCATCGCATCTATCTGCAGCATTCAGTAAAGATAGGGTGACATGTAAAAGAGTCAAGAGAGGATTGTTTTCCCTTTCACTTCTGGGGGTGGGTGGGGGGGTCGTAAATTGCCGAGCTATGCCCTGACCCACTGCGGACACTGTGTTTGACCCTAGAAGCATTTGGAGCTCAGCAAAGAATGCAAATGCTTTTCGGAGACTGCAGGAACTGTGGGATAGCTTGAGTCCTCCAGTCCATGAGCGTCCATTTGATTCTTTGGCTTTCCGTTACGCTTGTCACGCAGCAGTGCGCTGAGTCCCTGCTATGGCGTCTGTCTGGAGATTTTTTAAAAATGATTTTGAATTTCGTCTTCTGTAACGGAGCGCTGATAGAACAGATTTGCCTGCCCTTACAGCAATCACATCCGCATGGTCCATGCTGGAGCTCTTTCTTTATTTTGATTTTTAACTGCATCGCCACACGTGCTGATCGGAGCTCCACGCTGGGCAAACAGGAAATATTCAAAAGTTCGAGGGGCTTTTCCTGTCTACCTGGCCACTGCATCCGAGTTCAGATTGCTGTCCAGAGCGGTCAGTGGTGCACTGTGGGATACCACCCGGAGGCCAATACCGTCGATCTGCGGCCACACTAACCCTAATCCAATATGGTAATTCCGATACTAGCGCTACTCCTCTCGTTAGGGAGGAGTACAGAAATCGATTTAAAGAGCTCTTTATATCGATATAAAGGGCCTCTCAGTGTGGATGGGTGTGGCGTTAAATCGGTTTTATGCTCCTAAAACCGGTTTAAACGCTTAGTGTAGACCAGGCTTCATACTCGGAAATGTGTCTTTCAGGTAGTAGGCTCAGAGAGAGATGATTCAGATGGACTACGTTGTTTTCTTACCCATTTTCCTACCCTTCACATAGATACAGGAGGAGTGGGGAAGGAAGGAAGTGTCGAACACTAAAGCTGATAAAGAGAAAGAACTGAGTTATATATGATAAGCAAAATAACGCAGGATATACACAGTATCCCATAGTCAGTTTTTGAAAGTTATTTTGCCTCTCAACTAATTTTTTTCAAACTTGGCATAGAACAAGTTCTGTATGGAGGATACTATATAGGTAGGAGGTAATTTTAAATCTAAACTGTTTTAAATTTCATTATTAAAATATGCAAGGGAAAAAAGTCTTATCTGGTGAAAAACATAGTTGGACAACTCAAAAATGACTGAACTGATGTTTGAATTCCCTCTCCCAACTCAAAAATAATTTGAGAGTTGAGGCCAAGCATGAGAAATTTGGACCAGGAGACCACTTTAGGGGAACTTATCAGCCACTGAAAATAAGGGCTTAGAATGAGAGTGCCATCTCATCCATAACTGGCCCCAGTACAGACCCACAGAACATCCATAAGTAACAAACTCAATCTCTCTCTCCAACTAATGGTCATTGCTTTAATGGCAGTGTTAGTCCAGGCATTGATTTTGATCCATATCCTAGCTATGTAACAATATACGATGGGCCAAAATTAGTATCAAAACTGAGTAAGACAAGCAGGACTTGGTTCTGACAATCCTTATTAAGCCTATCCTCCCACAACGTGGCTTGGCTTCTGCCCTTTACTAGATAAACTGTTGCTTGGGATTTATCAGCTAAACTGCACCCCAGGGTCACTTGCACTGCCAAGCTGTATTTTAATTGAAGGATATTCGATATTTTAGTATACTGTGTCCCGTTTACATAATGTCTGATGTTTCTTTTGTCTGACTGCTGCTGCTCATATGATCTGAAATCTCAATTTTGGGTTGTGGGTTAATTCTGCAGGTTGAATGTCACCCTTACCTGAACCAAAACAAACTGCTGGCCTTCTGCAAATCCAAGGATCTCCTCCTCGAAGCCTATTGTGCTCTGGGCTCACAGAGAGACAAGATGTGGTAAGGAAAGAAACTGGACTGTGCTCTCAGGTTTAGAACCTCAAAAATGGGTTAGAGGGTATTTTCCCCTCCTTCCATCTTCAATGTATCTGATATTTATAAAGTTATACAATAAAAATGAGAGCTGGAAAAGACCTAGTAGTTTATTTTCAGATTGTACAGGCATTGTCCTCTTTAGGCTGAGATGACTGCATTCCTCATCCCAGAGATGCTCCCTGTTTCTCTGTTTCCCTTCTAGGATAGACCAAAGCACCCCAGTTCTGCTGGAGGACCCAGTATTGGGTGCAATTGCCAAAAAATACAACCGAAGCCCCGCTCTAGTAGCCCTGCGCTACCAGCTGCAGCGTGGTATCGTGGTCCTCTTTAAGAGCTTCACCAGAAAGCGTATTGAAGAAAACTTCCAGGTAAAACAGGAGTGCAGAGAGATGATGATGAGGGGGACGCTTCTGAGATGTGCATATTTAGATGGGACACCACAGAGGATTGAGAACTTTTGTGCCCTTGTACAGGATGGCACTGCAGGATCCTGCCTGAGAACTGCACTACACAATGTCTGATAGTTCTCAGGCAAGTTCTCTATTCTTAAAGAAGGCTTTTGCCACTTTAACATTTGAACTGTGTAACTTGGCACGCACTAGAGAACAAATAATAATATGGGGGGGGGGGAGAAAACCCTGGAGTCCTCCTTGTGCCTCCCAAAGGAAACATTTTGAGGGAGCAACTGATTTGTGGAGCCCTTTCCCAAAATGACTAACGCTACTCTTGATATCAGATGGGAATATAAGCTCCTTTGAGCGTTGGAACGACAAATGATCTTCCAGTAGGATGTGCCCCTTTCCTGCCCTCAGCCTCTTGCCCAGACCATTGGTCCTCTCCAAACTCTGATCTGTCCTCCCCTGCCCATTTTAGTCCAGAATCTTAAACATCCCAGGTAAATAAGGGTATAGCATCCCTCGGTCTATTTTCCATACCCAAGGAACAAACCTTACAATATCAGACTGATATCAGATTTATTCTAGATGAAGGTGAAAACAAACCAAGAAAGAACATCTGTGTAAGAGAGCACAGTGTGTATCTCCTCTGTAAGATGCCCTTTATATCTCAAAATGGCAGCTGCTTCTACAGACAGCAGATTGCTAAAATACACAGAAAATAAAATCACAACAGTTACATAGCTAGATAACCTTCACCTCTGAAATATATAAAATACAGTGGAAAGAGCAGGGCCAGATTAATATACCTATTTCATTTCTTTTCACTTAACATGGGCCTTGTGTTTCTGTAAATGCACATACATCCCACTATTAGAAGGGCTATGCCCGGCAGGAATATTCAGTGTTTGATCCTGTCTTCTGTGTCAGGTTTTTGACTTCCAGCTCTTTGAGGAGGACATGAAAACTATTGATGGGCTGAACAAAAACCTTCGCTACCTGAAGTTAATACAGTGAGTCACACTACTTTGTATTTTAGTACTCTGTGGAGAGGCAGGAGAAAGGCAGCAGTGGTCCCCACACAAAGAAATAAGGTTTTGTGTTATACTGACCCTAGTGATCACAAAGGATGTACTTAGGATCATAGCTATTAGGACTGGAATGGAGTCATAGACTTTAAGCCCAGAAGGGACGACCAGATCATTTAGTCTGACCTCCTGTATATCACAGGCTACCCACACCACCCACTTGCTGAACCCAACAACCAAAACCAGACCGAAGCATTACAGCCCACAGGAGCCCAGTATACAAGATCGGTGAGATAATATCTTTTATTGGACCAACTTCTGTTGATAAACAAGCTTACACAGAGAGCTATTCTTCATATCTGGGAAACGTGTCACAACTAAATACAAGGTGGAACAGATTGTTTGGCGTAAGTAGTTAACACACATTTCAAGGGGCCATTCAAGGTTACACCCCTTTAACACCCTTTCATTCATGGCGGGGGGAAGAAAGGAGGGGAAGGCAGCTGGGGGGAGTGTAAATAGATTGTTGTAATCCATAAATCCAGATTCTCTTTTGAGTCCATGATTTTAAGTGACTAACAAAGTTATGAAGTTAAGCTCCAAGGTTCATATTTTGAAAATGTTGTGCAGGTTTCCTTTGAGGATGAGGACTGATAGGTTTGTTAAGTGTTCAGCCACAGGTGATAGGGTGTTTTTGTATTATCACTTTCCTGGGTGACTTCATTTGGGAATTTAGTGATTGTCTGGTTTCACCCACTGGATGAGGTTTACCACATGTTGTGATAGGCATGTGTAGGATCCAGGGATCTTGAAAAGTGTATTGGGGTGGGGGAGGTTGGATCCCTGTACCAGTGGCAGGATTGCATGTTAATCCGGCAGGGTCTGGTGCCACTTTGAGTTTGTGTATCCTGGTCTGTGGGGAGCTTGCTTCTGGTGATGAGATTGAGTGGGTTGTTTGGAGGCCAGAAGAGCGGGGTTCAGCTCATCAGAAGCAAGCTCCCTACAGACCAGATTCTGTCCCTCTGACCCACAGAAGTTGGTTCAATAGAAAATATTACCTCACCCACCTTGTCTCTCTAATATCCTGTGACCGACAAGACTACAACAACATTGCACATAGGAGACTAGAAAATTATGTGCCACAGGCAGTGAATAGGAGAGGTGCACCAGTGCCCGAGGCCCCCACAATGACAGGATTTGACCCATTATCCCAACACATTCCTAGTAGTCATTTATCTCGTTTAGCCTTGCTCCAGTTTCAAGGCAAAATAACAACTTCCCTTGAATGCCAATGTCATTGTCTCATCCTAAGGGTTATAAATGTTTCCAATGTTCTGGAAACTCTGGGATTCGTCCAGGGCCCCTCTAGGGTATTTGTTGTGTTCTAGTGGCATCAGCATAGGGATCTCTCTGGTGGTGAAGAACCCACAGAGCAAGGTCCTGTGCCATACCCTCCAAGATGTTGGCACAGGGGATTCGCTGAAGGCACTTCTGGGGAGAGAGTGTGGCCAGAGTGCTGCTGTGCTCCAGCAATCCAGATAGCAGAGAGCATCTTAGGAATTAGTCCAAGGATCAGAGAGTTGCAAATTTGTCCTTTTGTGGATACACCGCTCTTCCCTCCCTCACCCACCTCCCAGCTCTGCACAGTGCCACAGGGTGCAAGGAGTTCAATTCTCAGCTGTACCCAAATAACCCTGATCTTTGCAGAAGTTTGGGTCTAGATTAAACATTCTTTGATCTGGGTGGCCTTTATCTCTGCAATGGGCTAAACCAAAACACATCCACATTTTGGATCCAGATCGGGAACTTAACTTTATAGTTTGGGCCTCTCTGTATTTTAAAGACAATTTTTCCCGCTTCATAAAAGCCCACTATTATTTGTTCTAGCCTCACTATTTACTGAGAATAATCATCTTTTGTAACAGCCTTCTGCCATAGGCAGTCACAGACAGTTATGAGACCATTCTGTCATGTTTTCTCCAAGCTTTATTAAATTCCAGGTGAACACGGGTATTAGTTATAATAAACTGTGCCGTAACGTAATGTCCTCTCAGTAGAGACTATACATTAGAGCACTCATGTGCTGAGATAGTACAGTGATGG
This sequence comes from Mauremys reevesii, assembly GCF_016161935.1. NCBI lineage: Eukaryota > Metazoa > Chordata > Testudines > Geoemydidae > Mauremys > Mauremys reevesii. Next base: position 248,550,733 of record NC_052623.1, read on the forward strand.
GCCTAAAGAAAACCCTAGAACAGATAGATACCATTGCATGTCTGCTCTTTGAGATTCCTGTGTTTTGTGCTCAGATGGCCTAGTAATGCAATTACATGAGGATATTTAATAACTGTTTTCTTTTTAGACTTGTGGACCACCCTCAGTTTCCATTTAAAGATGAATAATGGAAAGGATACTTTCAGTGTTCCTGATTTTATTTCGCATGTGAGGAATCAGTCATACATTTCATCTCCTTGCTCCATTCCAGTGATTAGTCCCAGAGAAGCGCCCTGTTCTGGAAACCCACCTTCTGCTGGTGATATCAAGAAATCTACACTGTACATTTAAACAGAAATTCAAAACAACTCAGTCTCTGAATGGAATTGTTCTGGATTGCTAATGGGGAAAAAATAAAGGTGTCTGTGTAATGCACTTATTGAGTCTAGTCTCTATTCTTTAATAATTGTTTCTTTTCTTCATTCTCAGAGCCAGCAGACCCAAGCCCCTTAAAGGTGCTCTGTGTAAGGTGCTGTAAGTCCCCTAAGTGCGGTTGGCTGAGCCGGTTTGAAAAATGAGAGGGTCTGTCCACTTTGGCGGGCGTTGACTTGATTTAGCAGCTTGCAGGATTAGACCCTGAATATAACAGAAACCATAGACTATAAATCCCACAAAGTGGATTCCTTAGCTCACACAGATCTAAAAACAGGCAACACTTCATAAAAATTAGACATAACACAGTCTCTGTTCACCAAGCAAGGTACTGTTTAAATATTACTCAGGGCCAAATCCAACCCAAGCACTATGTAGGCTAGTGTGCAGTTGTGGAGGCCAAGACCAAAAGAGCAAAATCCAACAAGAGTTTTTTTTATTAAAACATCAATCCCAACACTGCAGAAAAACTTGCAGCAGCAGCAGCCCGTAACCCAGTCTTGACACAAACCCACTCACACTTCCTCGTACGTTTTTAAACTCAGACTGCAATTCCCAGCAATCACTACTGGATCTCGCAACATCACAGCCAGCTTTGCCCAGAATTCTATCACCAATGGGGAATGGCAGCAAAGCCATTGCATGCTGTTAACAACCTCTTCAGTCTGCCGTAGAGTCTGTTACTGCAGCTTTCTGACTCCTTGGGGTGAAGGAGGAAACAGCTGGTGAATCTGTGTAGTGGCTGATCCAACAGCTCCACCCCTTCTCTGATCTTGGCCAAGCCATCAGCCATCATGTAGAGGGTGCAGTTGTTTTGCACTGGGATTTTTCTTCCACTGCAAAAAAGGGTCAAGACTTTAGCTTTAAATGCAGAATCCCAGCTCCTCAGCGAGCATAAATCAGCGCAGCTTCTTTGAGGTCACTGGATGTGATGCTCCTCTTACTTCCATCTTCTTAGTACACCACTGAGTCACACCTGTGTAGCTGAGAAGGGAATTTGACTCACTGGCATTACACTAATTTAAACCAGCTCATGACCTGGCCCAGAATATTTTATGGTAAGGCAGACAATGTGGCCAATAGAGATACCCTATCATGGCTCATTGCTGTATTTTATGTATGTTATATTGCTCCACTATTGCCTCAGGCATGTTGAGGGTCACTTCTCTGCTAAAATGGAGCTGTGCCAACGTACCCCAGCTGTAGATCTGGCCAATAACCTCCAAGAAGCCCAGCTACCTGTGATGAACCATAACTGGGCTGCGGGAGTGAGGGAGCGGAACTTTCTCTTATAATGCAGCTCCCAGTTCTGCTTAGTCTATCTTTGCATGAAGAAGATAAAGTGGGAGTTATCTGAACTCTCTCAGACACATGCTTTGTAGGGAATAATTCTGTGTTTGCTGGGAAATGGGCTGGATTATTATTGTTGAAGTACCAATAATGTGTTCAGCCCTGTACCAGGCATCATGATGTGGATAACCTAGCAGATCTTTGCCATCTCTAATGTCTGTGAGTCATAGCAGACAGCAGCTGAACAAGTCTGAGATGGGCATGACACAAAATTAAAGGGCTTATTTTGCTTCATGCTCAGTTCATTTTCTGAGATAGCAGAAACACCCAGTATGTAACTTTGTGCTTGTTGTTACTTTAATATTAACATGAAACAAAGCACATAAAGGCAAAGGCCATGACTCTCACACATGGGAATGACCCGGGATGTTTTCTCAGATAATTCCTGCACTGATCCACTGAAAGCACACAGTGTGTGTTGTTCTCTGGAGGCAATGATTTAAACATACAGACATTTCAGCAAACAACAAAAATTGCTGGCTCGGGGCAATTATCCTTTCGAGACACTAACAGTCATTCTCTTCTCCCAGCCTATTGGCTCATGTTCCTACTCAGCACAGGCAGTGTGAATGTTGATGTTCATACAGATGGCATTTGAAAGCCAGATGTATGAGGTTTTGGGGGTGACAATTTACTTTTAACTCCACTGAAATACAGAGAGTGCTATCCTGGAACTCCTTCCTTTATCAGAGAAAACTATAAGGAGAATAGCTAGGGGAATGTGTGTGTTAATGTCCCAGCAACTTCAGTGCCAAAGAGAGAATGAATTTCAAAGTGAGTTGTTTGTCCCCTTTCCAGCTTTAGAAAAGAGGAGACCATAATTCAGAGGTCCCCAAACTGTGGAAGAATGTTTAGGAAGGTGGGGCTGGCCTGGCCAGTCCCCGTGTGGAGGTGGAGAGGGAACGCTCGGGGAAGTGGCCAGCACCACGTCCCTGTGGCCCCTGGGGAAGTGGGGACAGAGGGCTCCGCGTGCTGTCCTTGCCTGTGGGTACCACCCCTGAAGCTCCCATTGGCTGCGGTTCCCCGTTCCTGGCCAATGGAAGCTTCAGTGGAGGTACCTACAGGCAAGGACAGAGCATGGCGCCCTCTGCCCCCTCTCCTCCAGGGGCCACAGGGACGTGGTGCCGGCTGCTTCTGGGAGCGGTGCGGGGCCCGCGGCACCATGGGGGTGGCAATCCCACGGGCCAGATACAACGCCCTGAGGGGCCGGATCCGGCCTGCGGGCCATAGTTTGCCCACCCTTGTCCTAGAGAAATACTCTTCTCTGGGAGTGCAGAGTGCACAAGAGATCTACACACAACATGTTAAACAGAAATTCAGAACAACTAATCTCTAGCATGGTTCTAGATTATCGGGGGAGGGGAGAATAAAGGTCTCTATGTAATTTAGGTATTATGTTTTGTTTCTGATTTTGATAACAAAGTTTCTTATCTTTATTCTTTGAGCCAGTAGATCAGGGCCGCTCAAATCTGTACTTCATAGGAGCAATTAAACAGTAGGCAATTCTCTTGTGCTATTTTCATGCGATTTAATTTATTGTTTTCTTCTGATGAGTTTGAAAATTTAGTAACATATGTGATAAGTGTTAGTTTCAAAATGTTTTGTTAAAGGGTATAAGTTTCCTAATTATATTTTTCTGGAAATGCTTTGTGCCCATTGTAGAGTGACTGTGAATTCGAAGGGAGATCTTTTATATGCTTCTTTTCTGTGTCACATGAAAGCGATATTAAGTCAATAAAGTTGAGGAAAAAGACCAATCTTTGCACCCATTGTTTAATAATGATAGCATGTTTTCTGATTTTGCTTTGTCATGTTGAATTTGCACTTTTGTTCCTCCCTCCCTTATGCCTGCTGCCTGTAACTTGGCTGCCACTCCTCATCCACTCCCTTGATAAAAATGCATATAAATTAGGACTTCGTACAGTTGTTTTCTTTCTGAAGCTCTTACTGGCTCATACAACAGTGCTGCAAAGTTTCAGAGTTCAGTAAAGAATCGAGGAAATACTGTAAAGAGATGGAGCTTGACAAAGACCGTTGTATTAAGATGAACGATGGCAACAAAATTCCTGCACTGGGATTTGGTACCTATTCCTCTGATGCAGTAAGTAAATCTTTCATGGCTTTCTTTGTCCTTAACCTGTTGATTAACATTGCTGGGCACTGCTATAACCATTGCCCATAGCACTCCAGAGAGGGCTGCAAGATGAGATCCCTGTATATTAGTTTATAAAACTATTGACAATGTCTGAAAAGTGCTTTGGAGTTTAGAGTGAAAGATGCTACTGGTATATAAATGTAAGAATATCATCATCTGTAAGAAGAGGTTGTTGGTTTTTATTGTTTGAGTGAATGTGGTGCTGATGCACGATTCCATGACCCAGAGCTGCCAAATCACTTGATCTACAGCACACCCTACCACCTAGAGCCCCACGTGTGTCTGTCAATCCACCTCTCTTTGACCTCCAGCACCCAGCTACTCTAGTCCAGAGCCACTATGTAACTAACTTTGCCCTGACCTACAGCACTCCCTTTCCCTGTTTTTGGCCCGGCTGTCTCTGCCAATGCATTTTGGTCCCAACCTGAGCTAAATGGAAACCAAATTCCTTTAGAGAGAAGTTAGTTATTTTTAGCCCTTGTAGTGCTGCTCACTGAATTACACTGAGGGAAGGAAGATGAGTACATTTTCCTTTTCCTCCCTTCTCGACAGTCCTGCTACCTGCTGATCCTAATGTGGAGGGGATGGGTCTAATGGCCAGAGCAGGGGACTTGCAGTCAGAAGATCTGATTCTGCCTCTGTGTCACTTATGTAACCTTTGGGCATCTTACTTGCCCCTTTGTTTTAGTGTCCCCAGTTTTGTAAAATTGTGATCACACCTGAATTACCTGAATCACCTCACTGGGTTTAGTTCATAAGAATAACATTTTCAAAAGCTTAAATGATGTAGAGGCCTACGTCTCAGTGAGTTCTTCCAGTCTTTACACAGTATTAGCCAGACTGATATGATCTCTCTACTCCTCCCAGAAAAGGCCACCTCCTAAAATATGACTTTCCTAAACACTGCAGTCTGTGTAAACTGCACCTGTTCACTCAGGCCTGTTTCTCAGTTATACTAAGACACCACTCTAAAGTGGGGGAATTTAAGGCCGCATCACACTACCAGAGTGGTGTAAAGAGAATCACACATGCCTCAACAGAGATTTCTCCTCTAGGAAGCATGGCTGTTGTCAGATATTTTTCAATTATTAATCTTAATAAAGTCAAGATGTAACTAGATGGAAGAAAGCTGGGTCATTACCCAAGAACCATCAAGGGTTCATGAAATCATAGTTCTCACCAAACAGTTTTAATAGTTGCCTTTGTTACAACTACTCATGAAAGGAATGCGGTCCTGCCAAACTCAAGAATTCAAAAGCATAATTCAGTTTTGACAAAATCATGAGTTTGGCGTATAAATCATAAAAAATTTTTTTTTAAATAAATAGGTTGTAGCTTAGCTCAGTTAGACTGGGGGTTCTAATCCATAGTGTATGTTGATATCTGGTTCTTACAGCTTCTTACTCCTGGTCTCAGGGTCCTGTACTGATTGTCCTTTAAATCTTGTAAAAAGAAAGCTGAAATAATGGGCCTGATAATCTGTTGCTCTGCATTTCAAGGAGTTAGTTCCTTCTGTGCACAGTGGGAGTAAAAAACCTGCTATGTCTGAATAGTAGCTTTTTACACCTACATTCCATTTACTTTGCTGTGGTGTAGATGATGACACAAGATGCTGCGCAACAGAGGATCAGGCCCAGAATCTTTGGATTTCCTTTAAGGTAAATTCAAAGATTCTAAGTGTGAAGGTATCAGAATCTAAAAACTCCACATCAGGTCTTTCAGATGGGGATCAAAGCTCTAGATGACTGGTATGAACTATCCCTAAGCCAGAGAGATTGACACTACACCTTCTTAACCGGTAGGTTCAAAAAGGTAAATGTGAGGAGGCTACAAAGGTGGCTATTGAAGTTGGCTTCCGCCATATTGATGGAGCCTTTATATATGGGATTGAGGAGGAGGTTGGGCGAGCCATTCACGAGAAGATTGCAGATGGAACAGTCAAAAGAGAGGACATATTTTATACAGGAAAGGTACGTAGGTTTTGTTTTAACACCAGTATTTTTATCGTACTGCTTCCTGTGCTAATTATTTTGTCTAATTTATGAAGAATGTTGCCAATGTCAAGGCCAATATTAAAAGGATTGCCTTTAGGGGAGTATTATTCACAGAATTGGGAAACGACATTCCATAACAAGTTACAGGTTTGAGCACAAGGCTCATCTCTATCTCTGTGAACGCAAAGCTAACACAGCTACTTCATTCAGGGCCGAAGATCTGACAACAGATTGACTCCCAATAACCCAGGACCAGGGCCGGGTCCAGACCCCAGAGCGCCAAGCAGGCGCGTGGGGCGGCATTGTCCTGGCAGGGTGGCATTTGGCTCTGGTGGACCCTCCGCAGTCATACCTGCGGGAGGTCCACCGGAGCCCCTCTTCTCGCGGCTCCGCTTGAGCTCCCGCAGGCATGACTGCGGCGGGTGCGCTGGTCCTGCGGCTCGGACGGATGCTCCACCAGAGCCGCGGGACCATGGGACCATCCGCAGCCACTTCTGCCCCGGCCGCGGGACCTGCTTGGGGCGGCGGAATTTCTAGAGCCACCCCTGCCCAGGACAACAAATTTAGCCCAAAAGATTTTAACCTTGAGAATGGCCTCACATAGAGGTCCTGTACAGACCAAGTGCACTTCTGACATCCTGGCTGCATTTCAGCCGCTCGCCCTGCTTCTTCAGGAAACATTCACTTCTTAAGCTCATGTGCATCTTTGCACACAGCCTTCTCACAACACAACCCTTCTGCTAAAAAGGCAAAGCCAGTGGTATAACATGACTAAGACATTTTAGAAAAGTGGTTTTTACAGCAAGAAGAGACAAGAGAGGATTTCTTCAGAAAAAACAGTTGTGTTTGAATCATTACAGCTTTGGAGTACCTTTCACCGTCCTGAACTTGTGCGAAGCTGCCTGGAACAATCACTGAAGAAACTTAAGTTTGACTATCTTGATCTCTTCATTATCCACAACCCCATGTCTCTAAAGGTAAACAGTTATTTAAAAAATATACACAGGAAAACAAATGTTTGGTAGTATATCCATGGGCCAGAGCAGAGCTGTTCTGAAAAAGACTCATAGTCCATCTAGTCGTACGTCCAGCCTGCAGAAGAAGCCTATGATGGGTGTTCAAGGGGAAGGCAAAAGACAAAAGAAAAACTAATGCATGAAGCACGGTCTATAATGAAATATTTTTCGCCTTGACAATCAAACTATATTCAGCACATAGGTTATGCTTTTAATGCTTGCTGTTAAAACATCATATGCTTCCTGGGTTCACACTAAGCCACTAAAATATATATATGTGTGTGTGTGTGTGTGTGGACTGGCAAATTTACAAACTATCTGGGAAACTCTCTAAATTCAAATATACACTTCATGATCAAAAGCTAACTCTAGTTACTCTGGAAATTCACCAATAATCTATAAAACCAACCTTGGGTTACTGGTATCACTTGTCATTAGCTATAACTTCTTTAACGTATTAATCATGTGTTCATTAATTCAAACTTCTTTCTTTATGTCAGAGAAGCTATCAGTTTTCTGTGACACCACATATGTTTTATCTGTAATATCTCTAGGCACTAATTGCTTTTGACATGCGTGCTTTGTTTTCACTGCGTATAAACAGAATTTCTTATCAAAGTAGTGCTTAGCTGAGCTAATTAATTTTCCAGTATCAACAGGTATCCTCTTATTGACACAAAATTATTTCTAGGCATTCATTTCAGTTCAAAGTAGAATCATCGGAGTGGAAGCGACCTTAAGAGATCATCTAGTCCAGTCCCCTGCACTTATGACAGGACCAAGCATTATCTAGACCAGTGGTTCCCAACCTGTGGCCCACGTGCCACTTGCAGCCCAATCAACACAGAGCTGCGGCCCATGTGACATCCTCAGAGTCATACAGGTAGTACTGGATACGGCCTACAATAGTAAATAGATTGAGAACCACTGTTTTAGACCATTCCTGGCAGGTGTTTGTCTAACCTGCTCCTAAAAATCTCCAATGATGAAGAATCCACAATCTCCCTAGGCAATTTATTCCAATACTTAACCACCCTGACAGTTAGGAAGTTCCCTGGGTTGTCATTATTTCCCCTTTTTTTTATATAGATTGGCACTGTATTTGCCCTTTTCCAGTCCTCTGGAATCTCTCCCATCTCCCATGATTTTTCAAAGACAATTGCTAATTGTTCAGATATCTCCTCAGTCATCAGGCCCTGGTGACTCAAGACATCTAACTTATCTAAGTAATTTTTAACTTGTTCTTTCCCTATTTTACCCTCATATCCTATGCACGAGTGGCGGGAGTACCCTAAAAGGATTCGGGGGGGGGGGGCACAGGCGCTCGAACCAAGGCCCCACACAACTCTTTTCCCCAAGCCTTGGCCCTAATGCCACCCCTTCTCCCTGAGCCACCGCCCTCAAACTGCCTATTCCCCCAAAGACCCCGCTCCCACATTGACGCCACTTCCCCAGAGTCCCCACTCCCATGGCGCTTCTCACCCCCAAGACCCCGTTCCCTTCTCGCTCCTTTCTGCCTCCTGTCACTCGCCCTTATGACTGGTAAGAAAATGGTGGTGGGGGGGGCATAGCCGCCTGGCCCCTCCTGTTCTGGCACTCTGATCCTACCTCATTTTCACGGGTAGAGGTCCAATCAGTACTAACCTTTGCAGTGAAAACAGAAACAAAAAAGTGAATTAGCACTTCTGCCATTTCCACATTATAGTTAAATCCATTCTATAGCTTTTATCCAATTTTAGAGTTCAACACCTTCCCTCGCTCACTCCTTCTCCTTACAACTCGTTCCTTGATCACAAAATAGTTAAAATCCACTTGTGTAAAAAGTATCATGACCAAGGGGGATTTTCCTTTTATTTTTAGCCTGGGACAAATACACTGCCAAAGGATGAAAATGGAAAATTCATTTTCGATGTTGTAGATCTGCGTCAAACTTGGGAGGTAAGTGACATGAATAACACAGTGTTAATTAAGAGCCCATCCAGTCTCCTTAGTCAGCCAGCAGACTGTTACCCGGAGAGTGCTCAAACTTCTGGGGTTTTTCAGTCCATATGACCTTTTTAGAGGGCAAAGGAGAATGTATAGAAAAGCCAGTCCCTCTACTTCCTCAGGGGGCCCAGGGGCCAGTGTGCTCACGCAGTTTCCCCAGGAAACAAACCCTGTCTCCTGGGGAACTCTAGCTCTGCTCACACCAGATTCCCACCCAGACTGAGCCAGTCAGGGGCGGCTCTAGGAATTTCGCTGCCCCAAGCACAGCGGCACGCCGCAGGGGGCGCTCTGGCAGTCGCCGATCCTGTGGCTCCGGTGGACCTTCCGAAGGCATGCCCGTGGATGCTCCACCGAAGCCGCGGCACCAGCAGACCCTCCGCAGGCACGCCTGTGGGAGGTCCACCGGAGCCTCCTGCCGCCCTCCCAGCGACCGGCAGAGCGCCCCCCGCGGCATGCCACCCCAAGCACGCGCTTGGCGCACTGGGGTCTGGAGCAGGCCCTGGAGCCAGTGTCCTCCAGCCTTGACAAGCCTCATGCATGGGCTGGGTTGTGCCCAGAGGAGCTCTTTAACCCTTTCTTGACTGCTGTAGGAGCGGCCCCATCATACTACGGTAGGTTACTCCATCAGTGTCAGACTAATAGAATTAAACCAGAACAATAACTGTGCATAGCCCAGACCCTCATTGAGTATTCAGGGCAGATAGTTAAGTGAAATATATTTTTAAGTGTGAACTGAGCAGATTTGAGGGGGAAATCACTGAGGGACAACAAACATGAAATCTCACGTGCCTTTTTTTTTTTTTAACAGAATCACTTTGTAGAGCAGAACCTCACTTTGAGATGCTTTGGCCTTCCCTGGTCTTAGGACAGGGATATTGCCAAAAGCATTTTCAGGGACAGAATTGTAGTCTGGGCTTTACAGGTGATGTTTTCCACAGAGGAGGGAATGGGATGAAATAGTCTGCCCGAGAGTCAGCCAAGATGAGGACTCCATCAGATCCCTAATTCTTTAGCTAATACTCTTGGAGTAGCTCGGCATTGCAGCTTATTAGTGAGCCAGCCTGTCAGCACTGAAGAGCTAGGTTCAAAGTCTGTCCATGCTCACCCACATTACAAAATCCATCAGTCAATTTAATTCCATTGATGCTTCTATATCAAGAGAGGCCAGAAATGAAACACAAAGAGGCATCAGGTCAGAATCACGGTGCATTGGTAGAGCTTTGGGGAAGTTAGCCTAGTGTCGGCTCACATTATCCCAGGTTCTAATTAGTGCTATTGGTTCCTCATTTTCATGAGCATTAACTAAACTCCCTCATTTAAAACGAAAAAGCTAAAACTTCCCCTCTGATATGTGCCCTCCCTTCAGTGGACTCTAGCAAGCTTTTTCTATTAAATGGAAAAAGTAAACAGGACTTGGCACCATATCATTGTTATCATAGCACTGCTTGTGATCTGAGACCCTGCAGTCATTTCCTATTATCAGAGCAGGAAAACACTGGCGCATCTCAGTCACCACGGCATGGCTACTGTCGGTAAATACAGACACGCTAATGGTGATCACTGCACTTGTCCATCTCCTTCAGTATTTAATTTTCATACTTAATTATTTTATTTTTGCTTTAAAGCTCTTAAACTGGTGTTAATATTCCCATACTTATGTGGTACCATTATTTCTGTATTGTTCACTAGCAGTGTTTGGGTATCGCTATGTCTTTGAGGTTCTGTATGTCTGAGGGAAAAATTAGGGAGAAAACAACTGGGAGAGGCAGTGGCCAGAATGTCTACTTTCTACTGGGGGAAAAGATGACTTTATTTCAGTGGATTGGATGGAGATCTGATGCCTAAGTGAACAGTTGGAAAATGACTGTCTCTAAATCAGACAGGGTCTAGAACAAATCAAATATCCCCTACTGTATGTGTTATGATATTTTGGTGGAATAATTTTATATGGAGTGAGCCCAGCTGAGCATAGTTTTTCTAGTCTTATGGAAATTATACTACAAGTAGTGATAATGGAACTGGCCATTGTTGTGTTTCCCAGGCCATGGAGGCATGTAAAGATGCAGGCTTGGTGAAGTCCATTGGAGTGTCCAACTTCAACATCAGACAGCTGGAGATGATCCTGAACAAACCAGGGCTCAAGTACAAACCTGTTCTCAACCAGGTAAAACTCTGACCTTTGGATGGAGACCTAAAAGTGTTGAGTTGGAAGAAATTCAGAACTTGTAGTCAGTGAAGAGTTTCGTTTATAGGGGAAGAACCTCAGTGCTTACAGGAAGCAGAAACTCCAGAATGTCTTTCTCAGCAGGAACTTATGTCCAGCCTTTTAAATCAAAAGGGAAACTTTCTTATTGCTCCACTTCAAATAGACACAACCCACAACAGTTAGACCCTGATATTGAACTCCTCAGAATTTGTGGGTGTTGCGACAGCTGACGTTAAAGACAGGGGCCATTAGCAGCTATAGATTCAGGTTCAAGTTCTGAAAAAAAACCCACCATAATTCTATGGAGCTTGGAACAAGGGCTTTGTTTGTGCCCATCCCAACATTTATGGAAAAACTAATGAAAATACAAAAAAAGAAAGTAGAAAATACCCGTAAAGGAAACAATGTTAAGAGGGGCAGGAGAAATACAGACCCAGCTGCTTCCCTGTATATCTAGATCTCCTCTCCTGCTACCTCATTCCCCTGCTAGGGGAATGGACTTTCAGAGCACCAGCCTTTCTCTGCTTGGAATGTGAGGATGTTTTGTTACCAGGTTATCCAAACTCATACTCAGAAATGTGACTGTCTAATCTATTTGCCTACCTTTCACATAGATACCTAGATGTGTTCTATACATGCTGGATAAAGGGAAAGAATTGAGATATATGATAAGCAAAATAACACAGGATATGCACAGCATCCCACAGTCAGTAGTTGAAAGTAATTTTAACTCTCAAGTAATTTTTTTTTAAACTTAGCATAGTACAAGTTCTATATGGAGGATTATATATAGGTAGAAGGTAACTTTGAAGTTGTAAATCTAAACTTCTAAATTTCAATATTGAAAAATGTCTTGTCTTGAGGAAAAAACTGTTGTTTCATACTTGGACAACTCAAAAACTGATTTTGATTCAATTTCTTCCCTCCTCCTCCTCAAAAAATCACTTGTGAGATGAGAGCAAGCTTGAGAAATTTTAGACCAAGAGACCACATGAGGGGAAGTTAGCAGCCCCTGAAACTAAGGGCTTAGAATGAGAGTGCCATATCGTCCATATCTACAGTTACAACTGGTCCTAGTAAAGACCCATAGAACATCTATTAGTAATTATCTCACTATAACTAATAGCCATGGCTTTAATGGCAGTGTTGGTCCAGGACATGATATTGATCCATATCCTAGCTGCATAACAATACACGACGGGCCAAAACCTGCTTGTAGAAGACTTCATGAGCTGTCACGGGGACAACACACATGCTTAAGGCAGCCAGGATTTGGCCCTCAGTTTATAAGTCCTTATTAAGCCTGTCCCCACACACCATGTTTTGGCTTCACTGTCCTCTACTAGATAAACTGTTTTGGGAGATTTGTTATCAGCTAAACTGCACCCCAGGGTCACTTGCACTGCCAGGCTGTATTTTAATTGAAGGATATTTTATTGAAATTTACTTTGATATTTTAACTTTCTGATCCCCTCGACATAACATCTGCTGTTTCTTTTGTCTAACTGCTGCTGCTTATATGAGCTGAAATCTCAATTTTGGGTTGGGGTGTGATTCTGCAGGTTGAATGTCACCCTTACCTCAACCAAGGCAAATTACTGGCCTTCTGCAAATCCAAGGATATCCTCCTTGAAGCCTATAGTGTTCTGGGATCACAGAGAGACAAGAACTGGTAAGGAAAGAAACTGGACTGTGCTCCCAGGTTTAGAACTTCATAAATGGGTTGGAGGGAGGGGAAAGTACCCTCTGTCTTCAAAATATCTGGTATTTATAGAGTTATAGAATAAAAATGAGATCTGGAAAAGACCTACCAGGTTATCTTCAGATTATACAGGTATTGTCCTCACTAGGCTGAGATGACTGCATTCCTCATCCCAGAAATGCTCCCTGTTTCTCTGTTTCCCTTCTAGGGTAGACCAAAGCACCCCAGTTCTGCTGGAGGACCCAGTATTGGGTGCAATTGCCAAAAAGTACAACCGAAGCCCCGCTCTAGTAGCCCTGCGCTACCAGCTGCAGCGTGGTGTCGTGGTTCTCTTTAAAAGCTTCACCAGAAAGCGTATTGAAGAAAACTTCCAGGTAAAACAGGAGGGGAGAGAGAAGATAATGAGGGAGACACCTCTGAGATGTGTAGATTTAGATGGGGCACTGTAGAGGGTTGAGAACTTTTGTGCCCTTGTACAGGATGGCACTGCAGGATCCTACCTGAGAACTGCGCTACACAATGTCTGATAGTTCTCAGGCAGGTTCTCTCTTCTTAGAGAAGGCTTTTGCCACTTTACCATTTGAACTGTGTAACTTGGCACCCACTAGAGAACAAATAATAATATGGGGGGAGAAAGCCCTGGAGTCCTCCTTGCGCCTCCCAAAGGAAACATTTTAAGGGAGCAACTGATTTGTGGAGCCCTTTCCAAAATGACTAACGCTACTCTTGATATCAGATGAGAATATAGGCCCCTTTGAGCATTGGAAAGACAAATGATCTGCCAGTAGGAGTGTGCCCCTTTCCTGCCCTCAGCCTCTTGCCTAGACCACGGGTCCTCTCCAAACTCTGCTATGTCCTCCCCTGCCCATTTGAGTCCAGGGTCTTAAACAGCTTTCCTAGATAAATTAGTTTCCAAAGAGATCAGTTGTTCTATTTTCCATACCCAAGGACTATCAGACTGACTGATTTATTCTAGATTAAGGGAAAGAACAAGACAAGGAAGTACATCTACATGAGAGAGCACAGTGTGTATCTTCTCTATAACATGCCCTTTATTTCCCAAAATGGCAGCTGCCTCTGCAAACAGCAGATTCCTAGAAGTTTAAAGGTGAAATTCAAAGAAAATAAAATCACAACAGTTACATAGCTACATACCCTTCACCTCTGAAATATCTAAAATACAGTGGAATGAGCAGGCCCAAATTAATATATCTATTTCATTTCCTTTTCATATAACATGAGGCTTGTGGTTCTCTCAATACACATGCATCCTGCAGGAATAACCCAATGTTTGATCCTGTCTTCTGGGTCAGGTTTTTGACTTCCAGCTCTCTGAGGAGGACATGAAAACCATTGATGGGATGAACAAAAACCGTCCCTATGTGCATTTAGAACAGTAAGTCATAATACTTTGAGGTATTTTAGAAGTCTGTGGAGAGGCAGAAGAAAGGCAGCAGTGGTCACCCCACAAAGAAATAAAGTTTTGTATTATACTGACCCTAGTGATGACAAAGGATGTACTTACGATCATAGCTATTAGGACTGGAATGGAGTCATGCAGTTTAAGGCCAGAAGGGACAACCAGATCATTTAGTCTGATCACAGGCTACCAACACCACCCAGCACCCACACTACCAACACCACCCAGCACCCACACTGAATAGGGTTGCCAAGTGTCTGGTTTTTGACCTGGCTCCAGTCAGCATTGCTGACAGGGCCATTTAAAAGTCCAGTCAGCAGTGCAGCAGGGCTAAGGCAGGCTCCCTGCCTGCCGTGGCTCCATGCAGCTCCCGGAAGCCGCAGCATTTCCCTCCTCCGGCTCCTATGTGTAGAGGCAGCCAGGGGGCTCTGTATGCTGCCCCTGCCCCAAGCACTGGCTCCACAGCTCCCATTGGCCAGGAACCATGGCCAGAAGGAGCTATGGGGGCGGAGCCTGCAGACAAGGCAGCGCGCAGAGCCACCTGGCCGTGCATAGGAGCTGGAGAGGGGCTATGCCACTGCTTCTGGCAGCTGCCTGAGGTAAGCGCCACCCAGAGCCTGTACCCCAACCCCCCCATCACGCCCCAACCCCCTGCCCTAGCCCTGATCCCCCTCCTGCTCTCCAACCCCCCCAATCCGAGCCTGGAGCACCCTCCTGTACACCAAACCCCTCATCCCCAGCCCCACCCCAGCGCCTGCACCCCCAGCCGGAGCACTCACCCCCTTCCACATCCCAACCTACTGCCTCGTCCCAGAGCCCCCTCCTGCAGCCTGAACTCCTAATCTCTGGCCTTACCCAAGAACCCACACCCCCAGCCAGAGCCCTAACCCTCTCCCACACCCCAACACTCTAAGCCAGCCCTGTGAAAACAAACGAGTGAGTGAGGATGGGGAGAGCAAGCGACAGAGGGGGGTAGAGTGAGTGGGGGTGGGGCCTCAGAGAAAGGGTGGGACAGGGGCATGGCCTCTAAGGAGGGGCGGGCAGAGGCGGGGCAAGGGTGTTCGGTTTTGTGCAAGTAAAAAGTTGGCAACCCTAACACTGAACCCAACAACCTGTGCTGTAACGTACTGTCATCTCAGTAGAGACTGTACATTAGAGCACTCACGTGCTTAGGTAGTGCAGAGATGAAAGTGACAGGTAGAAAGTGTTGCATGTGTGCTCTTTGAGATCCCTGCATTTTGCATTCTGATGTCCTAATAATATAGTTTGGGTGGATTGTTCATAAATGTCACCTTTCTTTTTAGATTTTTGGGCCACCCACAGTTTCCATTTAGGGATGAATAATGGAAAGGATCTTTTCATTGTTCTTGATTTTATTTCACGCATAAGGAAAATCAGGCATACATTTCATCTCCTTGCCCCGTTCCTGTGATTAGTCCTAGAGAAGCGCCCTGTTCTGGAAACCCACCTTCTGCTGGAGATGTCAAGAGATCTACACTGTGCATTTAAACAGAAATGCTAAACAACTCAGTCTCTGAATGGAATGGCACTTCATTGCTAGTTGGGAAAAAATAAAGGTGTCTGTGTAATGCACTTATTGAGTCTAGTCTCTATTCTTTGTGTTTCTTTTCTTCATTCTCAGAGCCAGCAGACCCAGGCCCCTTAGAAGTGCTCTGTGTGAGGTGCTGTAGGTCCCCAAAGTGTGGTTGGCTGAGCCGGTTTGAAAAATGAGGGGGTCTGTCCACTTTGGCGGGTGTTGACGTCACTCAGTAGCATGCAAACCGGGATTTCGCAACACAACAATTAGCTTTGCCCAGTATTCTGTTGGGGCGTAGAATGGTGAATGGCAGCAAACCCATTGCATCCTGTTAACAGCCTCTTCAGTCTGCGGTAGTGTCTGTTACTGCTGCTCTCTGACTCCTTGGGATGAAGGAGGAAACAGCTGGTGGATCTGTGTAGTGGCTGATCCAACAGCTCCACCCCTTCTCTGATCTTTGTCAAGCCATCAGCCTGGGGTTGCCAGGTGTCTGGTTTTTTACTGGAAAGCCCAGTCAAAAAGGGACCCTGGCAGGCCTGGTCAGCACCAGCCATTAAAAGTCCGGTCCACAGCACAGCGGGGTTCCGGGGACTAAGGCAGGTTCCCTGCCTGCCCTATCTCTGCATGGCTCCTGGAAGTGGCCGTCAGGTCCCCTGCAGCCCCTAGATGCATGCGCAGCCAGGGAGGCTCCATGCACTGCCCCTGTTCCAAGTACCGGCTCCAGAGCTCCCATTGGCTGGGAACCCCAACCAATGGGAGATGTGGGGGCAGTGCCAGCAGGTGCGAGTGCAGCACATGGAGCCTCCCTGGCTGCTCATGAGTCTAGGAGCTGCAGGTACCTGTCAGCTGCTTCCTGGGATCTATATTATGCTTATGAGAAGCACACGGGAACTTTTTCAGGAGAAAAGGCAATACGCTGTGTTTATCGAAAATACAACAGTTAGAATATGAATTCAATCTTTCTCTCTCACTCTCTCTCTCTCACACACACACACAAACACACACACATCCTGCAGATGGTCTTATAGTTACCAGTGCAGTACCTGGAGAGGTTTGCAGCTTGCCACAGGGTCACAGTGTGAGAGGGAACCCAGGCTGGTAAGACAGAGGGCTCAGCGGTACCCCAGTTCCAGATTGCACCCCAGGTAACCCGTCACAGTTGTGAATCCTGCTTCCCCTGTGCAACAAAATGTGCAGTTGTTTTGCACTAGGATTTTTCTTCCACTGCAAAGAAGGGTCAAGACTTTAGCTTTAAATGCAGAATTCCAGTTCCCCAGTGAGTGTAAATCAGCACAGCTCCATTGAGGTCAAGAGATGTGATGCTCCTCTTACTTCCACCTTCTTAGTACACCACTGAGTCACACCTGTGTAGCTGAGAAGGGAATTTGACTCACTTGCGTTATGCTAATTTAAACCAGCTCCTGACCTGGCCCAGAATATTTTGAGGTAATGCAAACAATGTGGCCAATAGAGATACATAGAATACAGCAATGAGCCATGATAGGATTTGTTACATTGCTCCACTATTGCCTCAGGCCTGTTGAGAGTCACTCTCTGCTAAAATGGAGCAGTCTCCGCTGTGGATCTGGCCCATAATCTCCAAGAAGCCCAGCTACCTGTGATGCACCACACCTGGGCTGCAGGAGCGAGGTGTTAGTATATAGGCCTGTTTGTTAGCCTGAGATAGAATTTTGGGTTTGATTTTTTTTACTCTTATATCCTTACTAATATATGTGAACAATGAACAGACACTGTGTGTTGCTTCTGCCTAGCCAGATGGGTTAGTTAGTACAATGAGAAAGACAAGGAACAGCGCTAAAGTGTTACTGGGTATGGTGGGAGTGTAATATATGGGCATACACTGGAAGGCTGCCTGGCTCGTCTCTCAAGCCAAGGTCAAGCAACCAGTTATTGTAAGGGGTGAGACCAGGGGCGTACACTGCAGGTATATTTGGGCCTACCACCTAGAGCCCCACATGTGTCTGTCAATCCACCTCTCTTTGACCTCCAGCACCCAGCTACTCTAGTCCAGAGCCACTATGTAACTACCTTTGCCCTGACCTACAGCGCTCTCTTTCCCAGTTTTGGGCCCAGCTGTCTCTGCCAATGCATTTTGGTCCCAACCTGAGCTAAATGGAAAGCAATTTCCTTTAAAGAGAAGTTAGTTATTTTTAGCCCTTGTAGTGCTGCTCACTGAATTACACTGAGGGAAGGAAGATGAGTACGTTTTCCCTTTTCTCCCTTCTCGATAGTCCTGCTACCCAGGGCCGGCTCTGGCTTTTTTGCCGCCCCAAGCAAAAAAAAAAACCCCTGCGCAGCGGCTGGAACAGCAAAGGGCGGTGGGGGGAGAAACAACCTGCCGCCCGGCTGGAGCAGCAAAGGGAGGGGTGCGAATTCCAGGAAACCTGCCTGCTGGTCGGAGCGACGAAGGGGAGGGGGGCATGAAACCAGCCTGCCGTCCGGCTGGAGCAGCAAAGGTGGGGGGCGTGAAACCAACCTGCCGGCCGGAGCAGTGAAGGGGTGCGGGGCACGAAACAAACCTGCCTGCCGGCCAGCCGGAACAACAAAGGGAATTAAAAACAAAAAGAAAAAAAACCTGCGGGGCGACGGGCGCGCGGGTGCAGGGGGACTCCCAGCCCTGCACACCCCAGGCAGCGGAGTGCACACCCCAGCTAGCGGGCGGGGGGCGGGGAGAGAGAAGGGGGCAGCCAGGGCTGCCTTAAGCGGGGCGCTCGCCATGCGGCCCCTCCTGCCGCACCGCCTGCTGGGAGGGCTCCACGCCGCTCCGGTGGGCGGGCTGCTGTGCTGGGCTTGCTGGATACCTGGTACCGCTCCCAGCAGCTCCCCTCCTCCGCGCCGCCGCCCCCTACAGGGCGGCAGGAGCAGCAAACCAAAAAAAAAAAACCTGCAGGGGTGGCGGAAGCGGCGAAGCACAAAAAAAAAAAAGGATTGGACAGAAGCCGCCCCTTGGAATCTGCCACCTCAAGCACCAGCTTGCTCAGCTGGTGCCTGGAGCCGGCCCTGGTTGTTTGGAGGCCAG
This sequence comes from Mauremys reevesii, assembly GCF_016161935.1. Taxonomy (NCBI): domain Eukaryota; kingdom Metazoa; phylum Chordata; order Testudines; family Geoemydidae; genus Mauremys; species Mauremys reevesii. The sequence continues at coordinate 248,569,550 of NC_052623.1, forward strand.
AAGAGCGGGGTTCAGCTCATCAGAAGCAAGCTCCCTACAGACCTGATTCTGTCCCTCTGACCCACAGAAGTTGGTTCAATAGAAAATATTACCTCACCCACCTTGTCTCTCTAATATCCTGTGACCGACAAGACTACATCAACATTGCACACAGGAGACTAGAAAATTATGTGCCACAGGCAGTGAATAGGAGAGACTGAGGTGCACCAGTGCCCGAGGCCCCCACAATGACAGGATTTGGCCCGTTATCCCAGCACATTCCTAGTAGTCATTTATCTCATTTAGCCTTGCTCCAGTTTCAAGGCAAAATAACAACTTCCCTTGAATGCCAATGTCATTGTCTCATCATCCTAAGGGTTATAAATGTTTCCAATGTTCTGGAAACTCTGGGGTTTGTCCAGGGCCCCTCTAGGGTATTTGTTGTGTTCTAGTGGCATCAGCATAGGGATCTCTCTGGTGGTGAAGAACCCACAGAGCAAGGTCCTGTGCCATACCCTCCAAGATGTTGGCACAGGGGATTCGCTGAAGGTACTTCTGGGGAGAGAGTGTGGCCAGAGTGCTGCTGTGCTCCAGCAATCTCCAGATAGCAGAGAGCATTTTAGGAATTAGTCCAAGGATCAAAGAGTTGCAAATTTGTCCTTTTGTGGATACACCGCTCTTCCCTCCCCACCCACCCTCCAGCTCTGCACAGTGCCACAGGGTGCAAGGAGTTCAATTCTCAGCTGTACCCAAATAACCCTGATCTTTGCAGAAGTTTGGGTCTAGATTAAACATTCTTTGATCTGGGTGGCCTTTATATCTGCAATGGGCTAAACCAAAACACACCCACATTTTGGATCCAGATCGGGAACTTAACTTTATAGTTTGGGCCTCTCTGTATTTTAAAGACAATTTTTCCCGCTTCATAAAAGCCCACTATTATTTGTTCTAGCCTCACTATTTACTGAGAATAATCATCTTTTGTAACAGCCTTCTGCCATAGGCAGTCACAGACAGTTATGAGACCATTCTGTCATGTTTTCTCCAAGCTTTATTAAATTCCAGGTGAACACGGGTATTAGTTATAATAAACTGTGCTGTAATGTAATGTCCTCTCAGTAGAGACTATACATTAGAGCACTCATGTGCTGAGATAGTACAGTGATGGGCCTAAAGAAAACCCTAGAACAGATAGATACCATTGCAGTGTCAAGTATCTCTAGCTTGCTTCTTGCTTGCCTATATAAACCTGCCCCTGGAAATTTCCACTACTTGCATCCGAAGAAGTGGGTATTCACCCACGAAAGCTCATGCTGCAAAACGTCTGTTAGTGCCACAGGATTCTTTGCTGCTTCTAGAACAGATAGATACCATTGCATGTCTGCTCTTTGAGAGTCCTGTGTTTTGCACTCAAATGGCCTAGTAATGCAATTACATGGGGATATTTAATAACTGGTTTCTTTTTAGACTTGTGGACCACCCTCAGTTTCCATTTAAAGATGAATAATGGAAAGGATACTTTCAGTGTTCTTGATTTTATTTCGCATGTGAGGAATCAGACATGCTCCATTCCAGTGATGAGTCCCAGAGAAGCACCCTGTTCTGGAAACCCACCTTCTGCTGGTGATATCAAGAAATCTACACTGTACATTACAGAAATTCAAAACAACTCAGACTCTGAATGGAATTGTTCTGGATTGCTAATGGGGAAAAAATAAAGGTGTCTGTGTAATGCACTTATTGAGTCTAGTCTCTATTCTTTAATAATTGTTTCTTTTCTTCATTCTCAGAGCCAGCAGACCCAAGCCCCTTAGAAGTGCTCTGTGTGAGGTGCTGTGAGTCCCCAAAGTGTGGTTGGCTGAGCTAGCTGGAAAAATGAGAGGGTCTGTCCACTTTGGCGGGCGTTGATGTCACGCAGCAGCTTGCAGCAGCTTGACTGCTCCCTCAGTCGCCATGCCTCAGTAAATAAAAGTAATACTCAAGGGCTGTATTTGCTCACTGGCTCAAGCAGGAGCAAAGCAATGTTACAAGCTTCAAGAAAGACAATGGAGCTCTGCAAAGATACGTCCATGGGGATGAACAATGGGCACAGAAGTCCTGTGGTCAGATTCAGTATCTATTGTGATGGAGCAAGGCCGGATGGCTACAGGAAAGTACTGAGGAACAGGTATGTTAGTCCCAGGCTAAGCAAAACCCTAGTACCATGGGAACCAAAATGGCAGTTGCTCCAGGGTAATCAAGGCACCTGGGGCCAATTAAGAACTTTCTAGAAGGCACTGGAGAGAGCTACATTGATTGGAGCACCTGCAGCCAATCAGGGCAGGCTAATCAGGGCACCTGGTATAAAAAGGGGAGCTCACTCCAGTCAAGGGAGGAGGAGCCAGAGGAAGGAAGTGTGTATGAGGAGCTGGGAGTCAGAGACACAAGGAACTAAGAACTGAGAGGGTGTACTACTGGAGGATTGAGGAAACACCATACAATCAAGCAGTATCAGACACCAGGAGGATCCTATGGTGAGGATAAAGAAGGTATTTGAAGGAGGCTATGGGGAAGTAGCCCAGGGAGCTGTAGCGGTCAAGCAGTGGTTACAAGTAGCACTATAGAGACTGCTGCAATTCACAGGGCCCTGGGCTGGAACCCGGAGTAGAGGGCGGGCCCGGGTTCCCCGCAAGTCTCGCTACTCCTAATCAGACATAGGAGGAGTTGATCCAGACTGTGGGTTTCATCCAAGGGGAAGACCACTGAGGGGAGGAAATCCGCCAATAAGCGCAGGACCTACTAGAGGAGAGGAGGAACTTTGCCACACTATGCACCTTTTACAGATTATTCCAGAATAGGAAGTTTGTGTTTGTTGTATGAAGTTTGGTGCTGTGCATGAAAATGAGCAACTGACAGCACTAAGATCTAGAGAGTGATGGTAGGCACTGTACAGTTTCCTCCACAGAGCTCTCCATCCCAGCATGCAGCACTTTCTGCAGTTCCAGCAATGGGCCCCATGCAGGTCTGCAATGAACTTCAGCTCTGACGTGCAGTCTGGTTAGCTGTTCTATTCATGGGCCCACATGCCTCTCTGCAATACACCTCAGTCCTGACCTGCTGCTTGCTTTGCTATTCCAGTTCTTTCCTCATTTAACTGGCAATTGTTCTATACCGGGTAGTTTTTATACACGTGTGAAGGTTTTCTATACTGCGATATTTGGAAAGAAAAGGAGGCAACGCAGCTTATCTTTGTTCATCCTGCTCTTTGTTCACAGCTTGTTCTCTATTGTGTTATATCTTCTAAGTGCCTGTCTGACTCTAAGGCCTGGTCTACACTAGGGCTTTAAATCGAATTTAGCGGCGTTAATTCGAATTAACCGCTCAACCGTCCACACCAGGAAGCCGTTTAATTCGACCTAGAGGGCCCTTTAGTTCGAATTCGGTACTCCACCCCGACGAGGGGAGTAGTGCTAAATTCGACATGGCTATCTCGAATTAGGCTAGGTGTGGATGCAAATCGAACTTAGTAGCTCCGGGAGCTATCCCACAGTGCACGACTCTGTTGACGCTCTGGACAGCAGTCCAAGCTTGGATTCTCTGACCAGCCACACAGGAAACGACCCGGGAAAATTTGAATTCCTTTTCCTGTCTGGCCAGTTTGAATCTCAATTCCTGGTTGGACATCGGGGTGAGCTCAGCAGCACCTGCAACGATGCAGAGCTCTCCAGCAGAGGAGTCCATGCAATCCCAGAATAGAAAGAGGTCTCCAGCATGGACAGACCGTGAAGTCCTGGATCTGATCGCTGTGTGGGGCGATGAGTCTGTGCTTTCGGAGCTGTGCTCCAACAAACGGAATGCAAAGACCTATGAGAAGGTCTCCAAAGCCATGGCACTCAGAGGATACAGCCGGGATACAACGCAGTGCCGCGTGAAAATCAAGGACCCGAGACAAGGCTACCAAAAAGTCAGAGCGGCAAACGGACGCTCCGGAGCCCAGCCCCAGACATGCTGCTTCTACGAGGCACTGCATGCCATTCTAGGTGGGTCTGCCACCACTGCCCCACCAGTGACCGTGGACTCTGAGGATGGCATAGTGTCGACGGGCAGTTCCTCGGCGATGTTCGCCGATGGGGAAGATGAGGAAGGGTTTGTGGAGGACGGCGCAGGCGACAGCGCTTACAATACCGCTTTCCCCGACAGCCAGGATCTCTTCATCACCCTCACAGAGATCCCCTACCAACCCTCCCCGGCTGTTAACACGGACTCAGAATCAGGGGAAGGATCAGTCGGTAAGTGTTATAAACATGGAAACATTTATTTCTTAAAAAACAGGAATATATACTATATAAAAACTAGCTAAAAAGTTGTCCATATAAAACTATATAAAAAGAAGGTCCACACATATAGGGATGGAAGAGAAATCCTCTTGGGACACTTCCACGAAGCTCTCGTAGAGGTGCTCGAAAAGCCTCCGCAGGAGGTTCCTGGGGAACCTGCCTTATTTGGTGCTCCGTGGAAGCACACTCTTCCGCACCAGGCCATCCTCACGTAAAGCGGAATCATTGCCTCCACCAGCATGGCTGCATACGGTCCTGGTCTGTGCAGGGATTCCCGCAGCATCCTCTCTCTCTCTCTCTCTGAGTGACCCGCCTCAGGGTAATGTCGTTTGGCGACTGCTGCATCTAAGTAGGGCAATTAGTGTACTGTTACTATTGTGAATGCTTGACTTTTACTTTGCATAGCAAAGACCTTCGTTTAACAGCCACGTGTTGGAGGCCGCAGAGGAAAAGCATACAGTGATCTTTCCCGGGCACAGCCGCGAGGGGCTGGAACAGGGTCAGACTTTATGCTTTCCAGATTGCCTTCTGCGGGAGGGCACAGCTATCCATTAACTGTTAAGCAGCCTATAGTGTAGGGCTTACCAGGCCTGGCTGATAAACGGATTCAGCTGTACCGCCCCGCTTGTCCGATCTCCAGTGCAAGACCGCAGCCACTGAAAGCGTATTCCGAAATCTCGAACTTGTCCTGAGAGCTCATGAGACTAGGTTCCCTGTATGGTCTTGTTCACAGAAACTGAGTAGACTGTGTTCAGTGTTCGCAAACATGTATCTTTTCAAGGAAATCACTTCCTTTTTCCCATCACACAGCTGCGGCTCTTTCACGAACTGCCCCGCCATCCCCCTCACAGAGGCTGGCGCAGATTAGGCGGCGAAAGAAAAAGACTAGGGACAACGTTCTCAGAACTGATGGCCTGCTCCAGAGCCGAGGCGGCCGAGCAGAGACAGTGGAGGGAGACCCTATGTCAGCACCAGTGCTCACACATCGAACGGGAGGACAGGTGGGGGCAGGAAGACCAGCAGGCGACTCAAACGCTGCTTGGGCTAATGAGGGAGCAAACGGACATGCTCCGGCGCCTTGTAGATGTTCTGCAGGACTGCAGGCAGGAGGAGAGAGCCCCCCTGCACTGTATCTGCAACCGCAATCCCCCGCCACAAAGTCCTGTCCCCCCCTCACCCAAAATAACAAGAAGGAGGGGCGCTAGGGGCCGTGAAAACTGTCACTGCACCCCAACAGAGCGCTCATGTACCACACAGCTCTGATGCCATAAATTTTGAGAAGTGCTTCCCTTCCTGGATCACCCAGTCCCAAATCCAAGTTTCATCCCCCCACTGTGTAGTTGAGTATTAAAAGTAGTTTGTTGTTATTCACTGTTTCCGTCCCGTTTTTCTTGTCAGAAGACTTTGTGTGAAGGGGGGGGGAGGGTTTTTTTAATTGCATAGGACAGCCTCCATTACCAGGGTACAGACTTGGGGGCAGGATCAACAGCAGGACACACACAGACTGCAGTCACTAGGCACCAGGGTCAGTCTGGGAGGTGTATGCTGCCCCGGGTCAGTCTGTGAGGTGTATGCTGCCCCAGGGTCCTAGCGCCTGCCATCCACAAATGGCAAGGCAGGCTGCCCTTACCATGCCCTTCCACCCTAGCCACGAGCCTCTCCGATGCCCTGAGCCCCAGCAAGAGCCCTCATCCATGGACACATACTCACCCTTCCCCACACACCCCTCACCCCTTCCTATGCCCCAACCCCCAGCCCAGAGCCTGCATCCAAACTCCATCCCAAAGACGGCACCCCTCACCCCTTCCTGCAAACCCACCCCTTCCTGCACACCCACCCGCAACCGTCCTCCCCCCAGAGACCGCTGTAGGAGCAGGAGCCTGTCATTCCTCTAGTGTAGAAGCGGTCTGTACATCAGTGCACACCGTACCCACCACAGTCTGTGTCCATGTTTCAACCCTAGAACAGGAATTCATAATTAAAGAAAACTTTGTTAATAATCAGTGTTCCATTAACTTTATTTTAAAACGTGTGTTGGAAGGGGGGAAACCTGGAGAACGGGGTATGTAACCGCAGATCGAAGTCAACAGTCACTGAAACAGGCTCAGGTTCAGCTTCTCTGTAAATCAAGTGGACAGTCATATGTTACCCTGCTCTCCGAGGAACCTAGCTTTCAAAGCCTCCCGGATGCACAGCGCTTCCCGCTGGGATCTTCTATCGGCACGGCTGTCTGGCTGAGCGTAATCAACAGCCAGGCGATTTGCCTCAACCTCCCATCCCACCATAAAGGTCTCCCCCTTGCTCTCACAGAGATTGTGGGGCACACAGCAAGCTGCAATAACAACGGGGATATTTTTTTCGCTGAGGTCCGAGCGAGTGAGTAAGCTCCTCCATCTCCCCTTGAGACGTCCGAAAGCACACTCCACCACCATTCTGCACTTGCTCAGCCGGTAGTTGAAGAGTTCCTTCTCACTGTCCAAGGCGCCTGTATAGGGCTTCATGAGCTAGGGCATTAGCGGGTAGGCTGGGTCCCCAAGGATCACTGTAGGCATCTGCACATCCCCAACCGTTATTTTGTGGTCCGGGAAGAAACTACCTGCCTGGAGGCGTCTAAACAGACCAGAGTTCCTGAACACACGCGCGTCATGAACCTTGCCCGGCCACCCGACGTAGATGTTGGTAAAACGTCCCCTATGGTCCACCAGTGCTTGCAGCACCATAGAAAAGTAGCCCTTTCGGTTAATGTACTGGCTGGCCTGGTGGGCTGGTCCCAAGATAGGGATGTGAGTCCCATCTATAGCCCCACCGCAGTTTGGGAATCCCATCGCGGCGAAGCCATCTCTGACGACCTCGACGTTTCCTAGAGTCACTACCTTTGAGAGCAGTTGCTCAACGATTGCGTGGGCTACTTGAATCACAGCAAGCCCTACGGTAGATTTGCCCACGCCAAAGTGGTTCGCTACTGACCGGTAGCTGTCTGGCGTTGCAAGTTTCCAGAGGGCTATGGCCACTCGCTTCTGCACAGTCAGGGCTGCTCGCATCCGGGTGTCCTGGTGCTTCAGGGCAGGGGACAGCAAGTCACACAGTTCAAGGAAAGTGCCCTTACGCATCCTGAAGTTTCACAGCCACTGTGATTCATCCCAGACCTGCAGCACTATGCGGTTCCCACCAGTCCGTGCTTGTTTCCCAGGCCCAGAATCTCCGTTCCACACCATGAACTTGACCCATTGCCACCATGATCTCCACTGCGCGGCGTACCCTGCTTTGTGCGAGGTCTGCGCCACTCTCCTCACCGCGCTGACGGAGCCTCCTCGCCCGATTTCTCAGCAGCTGACTGTGGAAGAGGTGGACGACAAGGTGCGAGGAGTTGACAACGGCCATAAGTGCAGCGATGATCGCAGCGGGCTCCATGCTTGCAGTGCTGTGGCGTCCGTGCTGTAACCGACCAGAGAAGGGCGCGAACAGATTTCCCGCCGGCTCTTTCAGGGAGGGAGGGCGTGATTGACGGTTCAATGACGACAGTTACCCAAAACCACCCTCGACACATTTTTTCCCCCAGCAGGCATTGGGGGCTCTACCCAGCATTCCAATGGGCAGCGGGGACTGCGGGAACTGTGGGATAGCTTCCCACAGTGCAACGCTTCCAAAGTCGACGCTGGCCCCGTTAGTGTGGACTCACAAAGTCGAATTAGTGTCCTTAGTGTGGATACACAAATTCGACTTCATAAGGTCAATTCCACAAATTCGAGTTAAGTAGATTCGAAATAGTCTTGTAGTGTAGACGTACCCTAAAAATATGTTCACAACTGCAGCTCCTACTGCTGTTTTTGGGAGTCCATTCCACACCCAAATTCCACATGCTGTGCTTAAAGGCGTGTCTCCACGTCTTTCAGATCCTTTCGGAGCTTTAGTTCATGGCCCATTGTTTCTCACCCTATTTACCTTGAGCAATTTTGTTGCATCTGCTTTCTCTGGGCCATTCAAAATGTTATACCCCTCAGTCAGGAGATGTGCCCTCAGCATTACCCTGTATTTCTGGAAGAACCCTCCAACGATAATACTAAGCTGATGACACTTTTTGTAAGCAGGCAGAAGAACTAGGTGATCTTATTTGTAACTTAATAACTACTTACAGTCTAACAGCAGCGCCCTTTTTTCGCTAGCTCACTCACTCTCTTATTGTGTAGTACATGTTCTGTACCAGATAAACAATAAATATGCTGACACCATTCAAAACTGTATTTGCTTCATGGGGTGAGCAAACAAAGACTGACCTTGAGAGGAATAGGGGACTTAGGTAATGGCATACAAAGCCTTTTATCTCTTTGTCACTCACTGGTTCAGAGTCCACCCAAATTAGTAGTGACTAAAAATCATTATGTTGTACTTAGGGCTCTCTCACCCATAGATCCCAAGCACTTTGCAATGGAAGGTAAGTATCACTATCCTAATGTTATACATGGGGAACAGCAATAACGAACTTGCCCAAGGTCACCCATCAAGACCCAAATCTTGAAATCAGATCAGCATAGGCAGGCTCTTGAGCCCGTGCAGAATCCCTCTGATGTCACACTCACTCATGTCCTTACTCGCTCAACTAGCCGCATGGACTTCAGTAAGATTATTTGCGTGAATAAGGTTTGCAAAAACAGGCCCTTCATTTTCAAAGGCATTGAAGTCAGTCACTGTGGGTCAAACCTTGAGCTCCTTACTCGATTGCTTGAAGGACTGAATAACCGAACTCTCATTGACTCAGATAAATAAGGACCTGAGGCCCTGACTCATCATGCAGATTATCAGTGCTCCAATGGTTCGACTTGTGATACTCTCTGCTGTACATCAAGAGCTGCTGAAATCAATGGAGGTTGCACTGGTGTAAATGAGGACAGAACTTGCCCCCTCACACACACACACTTTTGGATAATTTGGTGATTTCGTAACTCTTATAGAGTCCCTTTTCAGATTAGAACCACACTACCTAGTTCCATATTTGTCTTTCAGGTGATTTCAAGAATAAATGTGTTCAGTTTACAACTGAAAAGATGTATTTTCTGACTGCTAGCCCTGCAAAACTGAGCTTCCACCTAAGAGCAAGCTGTGTGCTTTTCTTGGGTATCATCGTCAGTAAAAGGGTTGTGAAAGCCAAGTTCTGCTCTCAGTAACACCTGAGCCATCCCATTATCTTTAATGGTCAGATAGAGATTAGCCGATAGAATTTGATAGGGATTAAAGTAATATTCTATAGAAATTCAAATGAGTTCTCTATACAATCTGTACTATTGATCACTTTTCTGAAGCATTTTTAAACCAACCTGAGACTTTATTAGATAATTACATCTGTTCTATAGGTGGGTATCATGTATGAGTATAACATTAAAACACATTTGCAAAACTGTCATGCATACTTGCCAGGCACGAAACCAACATACCCAGGAGTCTATGAGAAAACAACAATAATGAGATTTATATTTCAGGGCATAAACCAAACTCTAATAGGGATTTAGGAAAAAACTTTTCCTGGAGGTGGGTTATTTCATAGCTGTCCACTGTGGGTTTTTTGATTCTTCCTCTGAAGCAGCTGGTAGAGGTCACTCTTGGAAGGAGGACTCATTGGGCCACTGGTTTGCTCCAGTTTGGCGGTTCCTATGATCCCACTAATTCACAGAAAAATGTTACTCACCTGGGAGAATGGGAGCATGGAATATTGTAAGGCTATATTAAGATACAAGGCAGTGCTTTATTTGTCCAGTAATGATGGCTAAGATGTGTTGCAAGTGTTCCTCCTGTTGCTGTTTTTTGAAGAGAAACAAAGAACTTCTCTAAACACAAAGGGGGGGAAAACCTTAAAGGAAGAAGAAACTCCAGAATGTCTTTCTCAGGGGCTAATGTCCAGCCTTTCTTTTAAATCAAAAGGGAAACCTCCTTATTGCTCCTTTTCAAGTAGACACAAGCCACAAGAGTTAGACCCTGATATTGAATTCTTCAGAATTTTTGGGTGTTAGGACCAGTTGATGTTAAAGACAGGGGCCATTAGCAAATTCAGATTTAGGTTCAAGTTCTGAAAAAAAAACCACCATAGTTCTATGTAGCATGGAACAAGGGCTCTGTTTGTGCCCATCCCTGAATTCATGGAAAAACTTATGAAAATTTTGAAAGAATAAAGTAGAAAATAAATTAAAGGAAATGGTGTTTGAGAGGGACAGGAGAAAGAGAGGCCCAGACTTTTCCCTGCACATCCAGAGATCCTCTCATGCTATCTCATTCCTGAGCCTGAGGAGCCAGAATTTACATGTACATTGCCAAAGAGCCACAGTAATACCTAATACGTCAGTAGGCCCCCCATTAGCTTCCCCCCAGCACCTCTCGCCCACTGGCAGCCTCGCCGATCAGCTGTTTCTTGGCATGCAGGAGGGTTGGGGCAGGGGGAGCAAGGGCATGGCAGGCTCAGAGGAGGGGGTGGAGTGGGGGCAGAGCCAGGGATTGAGCAGTGAACACCCCCCGGCACACTGGAAAGTTGGCACCTGTAGCTCCATTTCCAGAGCCGGTGCCTATACAAGGAGCTGTATATTAACTTCTGAAGAGCCACATGTGGCTGTGGAGCCACAGGTTCGCCACCCCTGGCATAGGGGGATGTACGCTGAAGGCATTTCTCGGGACAGAGTGAAACCAGAGTGCTGCTATGCTCCAGCAATGCCCAGCTAGCAGAGAGCACCCTGGAGATTAGCCCAAGGGTCAGAAAGTTGCAAACTTCCTCTTTGTGCCATACCCCTACCTCTGGGAAGGGCAGCCAGCGCACCCCTCGGCCCGCACCACTTTCTGCAGCCCCCACTGGCCTGGAGCGGCAAACCGCAGCCAATGGGAGCCGCCATCAGCCAAACCTGCAGATAAACAAACCGGCTCGGCCCGCCAGGGGCTTTCCCTGAACAAGCAGCGGACCAGCTTTGAGAACCACTGCTCTAGATTAAACATTCTTTGATCTGGGTGGTGTTTTCATCTGCAAAGGGCTAAACCAAAACACACTCAGGTTTGGGCCTGTCTGCATTTTAAAGACAATTTTTCCATCTTCATCAAAGCCCACTATTACTTGTTTTAGCCTCCATGTTTACTGAGAATAATTATCTCTTGTAACAGCCTTCTGCCATAGGAAGTGAGAGAATTATGACCCAATGTTTTCTCTGACCTTTATTAACTTCCAAGTAAACACAGGTGTTAAGTATAAACTCTGCTGTAATGTAATGCCATCTTAATAGCTACTGTATATTAGAGTATTCATGTGCTGAAAGAGTAGAGTGATAGGCCTATAGAAAACCCTAAGATAGGTAGAAAATATCACATTTCTATTCTTTGAAATCCCTGCATTTTGCACTCAGATGTCCTAGTAATGTAGTTAGTGTGGATAGTTCATGAATGTTACTTTTTCTTTTTAGATTTGTGGGCCAGCCTCAGTTTCCATTCATCGATGAATAATGGAATGAATCTTTTCATTGTTCCTGATTTTATTTCACACATAAGGAAAATCAGACATACATTTCATCTCCCTGCCCCATTCCCGTGATTAGTCCTAGAAAAGCACGCTGTTCTGGAAGCCCAGATAATGCTGATGATATCAAGAGATCAATATTGTACATTAAAACAGAAATTCAAAACAACTCAGAGTCTGAATGGAATGGTATGTAAGCAGAGTCAGGATGAGCTCTACCCTGACATCTGGTGGTAAATTATGGGGAGTGTGGAAAGGAATTTCCGGTATTTGCATCGGCATTTCAGTTATTTGAATTGGCACTCCCACCCCACTTATCATAGTCCACAGCAGCCTGGGATGGTTATTTTGACAGCTTTGGGATCCCCAATTTCTTTGTTATTGGGGCAGGAGGAATAAAGTGGTGTCATCCTGATTATGTGAATGAGGAACTATGAGACTGCTTTATGACAAAGAGTCTTACCATCAATTGAGTAGCACTTGCTAGACAAGGGACATGGGTGCCAAAGCCCAGTGAAATGAGAGAGGTTGGAGACTGGTGTGTATGCCTTATGGTATGACCCCCTTTCCTTTTGAGGGCCTGGAACACCCATTGCACATCCTCCTCTCTCCACTGTTAAAGAGCAGAGCTAATTTTGATTCCATTAGAAGTTCATCTAGAGGCTGCTGAGCTGAATTCACATTGGGCCAGTAGTGCACCAGCACTGGGGCTCCCCTACTACGAGCTGAAATCACTAAAAGAGCTAAGCTTACTGAGCTGTGATCACTGAGTGCTGTGTTAACTAGTGGGGGAGCCTGAAGATCTATCGCCAAGCAGCTGGCAGAGCGGAGCAGTTTGCAGCGTGTTGGAGCAGCCCATGGAACAATGAGTGGAGTGGATGTGGAGCGGAGCAGAGCTGGTTGTGGGGATGGCTGCAGCAGAACTCGAAGGAGAGACAGAGCAGTTGGCCCTGGCCCATGTAAGGTGCCCCTTAACATCCTGTGTGTGGCGGCCCCCCCACCATTTCCACCCATGCTGTGGGGGGGTAAAACTCTGCAGATAAACTCTGGGGTGGCACTGATCAGAGACTTTCGGGTTGTTGGACTCTGGGGTGATTGGACTTAAAACCCTAAGGGGGAAAGGACATTGCCAAACGTACTTGGAGGTGGGTTTTTGTTGCTTATGGTTTGTGTTATAATTCTGTTTGTGGTGTTTCTTCAACGTGATGCCGCATTGTTTCCCTCCTTTATTAAAAGGATTTTGCTACACTCGGACTCTGTGCTTGCGAGTGGGGAAGTATTGCCTCCTAGAGGTGTCCGGGGGGGTGGTATGTAATTGTCCCAGGTCACTGGGTGGGGGCTCGAGCCGGTTTTGCATTGTGTTATTGAAACAGAACCCCTGGATACTGAACCCGGCCCTTGTTGCTGCCAACTCAGAGGGGCAGAAGGGTTACAGGTACTTGATTGCTAGTGGGGAAAAAATAAGTGTCTTTGTAACGCATTTATTGAGTCTAGTCTCTATTCTTCATTCTCAGAGCCAGCAGACCCAGGCCCCTTAGAAGTGTTCTTTGTGAGGTACTGTAGGTCCCCGAAGTGTGGTTGGCTGAGCTGGTTTGAAAAATGAGAGGGTCTGTCCACTTTGGCGGGCGTTGACTTGATTTAGCAGCTTGCAGGATTAGACCCTGAATATAACAGAAACCATAGACTATAAATCCCACAAAGTGGATTCCTTAGCTCACACAGATCTAAAAACAGGCAACACTTCATAAAAATTAGACATAACACAGTCTCTGTTCACCAAGCAAGGTACTGTTTAAATACTACTCAGGGCCAAATCCACCCCAAGCACTATGTAGGCTAGTGTGCAGTTGTGGAGGCCAAGACCAAAAAAGTAAAATCCAACAAGAGTTTTCTTTATTAAAACATCAATCCCAGCACTGCAGAAAAACTTGCAGCAGTAGCAGCCTGTGACCCAGTCTTGACACAAACCCACTCACACTTCCTCGTACGTTTTTAAACTCAGACTGCAATTCCCAGCAATCACTACTGGATCTCGCAACATCACAGCCAGCTTTGCCCAGAATTCTATCACCAATGGGGAATGGCAGCAAAGCCACTGCATGCTGTTAACAACCTCTTCAGTCTGCGGTAGAGTCTGTTACTGCTGCTCTCTGACTCCTTGGGGTGAAGGAGGAAATAGCTGGTGGATCTGTGTAGTGGCTGATCCAACAGCTCCACCCCTTCTCTGATCTTGGCCAAGCCATCAGCCATCATGTAGAGGGTGCAGTTGTTTTGCACTGGGATTTTTCTTCCACTGCAAAGAAGGGTCAAGACTTTAGCTTTAAATGCAGAATCCCAGCTCCTGAACGAGCATAAACCAGCGCAGCTTCTTTGAGGTCAATGATTGTGATGCTCCTCTTACTTCCATCTTCTTAGTATACCACTGAGTCACACCTGAGAAGCTGAGAAGGGAATTTGACTCACTGGCATTACACTAATTTAAACCAGCTCATGACCTGGCCCAGAATATTTTAAGGTAAGGCAGACAATGTGGCCAATAGCGATACATAAAATACAGCAATGAGCCATGATAGGGTATGTTATATTGCTCCACTATTGCCTCAGGCATGTTGAGGGTCACTTCTCTGCTAAAATGGAGCTGTGCCAACGTACCCCTGCTGTGGATCTGGCCAATAACCTCCAAGAAGCCCAGCTACCTGTGATGAACCATAACTGGGCTGCAGGAGTGAGGGAGCGGAACTTTCTCTTATAATGCAGCTCCCAGTTCTGCTTAGTCTATCTTTGCATGAAGAAGATAAACTGGGAGTTATCTGAACTCTCTCAGACACATGCTTTGTAGGGAATAATTCTGTGTTTGCTGGGAAATGGGCTGGATTATTATTGTTGAAGTACCAATAATGTATTCAGTTCTGTACCAGGCATCATGATGTGGATAACCTAGTAGGTCTTTGCCATCTCTAATGTCTGTGAGTCATAGCAGACAGCAGCTGAACAAGTCAGAGATGGGCATGAGACAAAATTAAAGGGCTTATTTTGCTTCATGCTCAGTTCCTTTTCTGAGATAGCAGAAACCCCCAGTATGTAACTTTGTGCTTGTTGTTGTAGTAAGAGGAGGCCCTAAGATATAAACCTTGGTATCAGAGGCCCGGTGTGAGGCCTGAGGCCTGAACTAAAATAATGGTCAAGACTTTGCTAACATAAAGCAAAGTTAAGCTGTGAGCCAGAGGCAGACCCTGCTCACAGAAGCTGGCAAGGAAAGGGCTGATGCTGCAAGAAGATACATACCTAAAAGGTACTGAACACTAGATATCAGAACATTCACATACTTGCACATTCCACACAGATAACAAAGAACAGGCTGGCCCATCCCGATGACAGGGGCAAAAGGGTAATCTGATGGATAGAGTTGTTTTGATAGAACCAACAAGTACAAGGTGAGAGGCGGCACCTTACTATGTAAAGGGTTTGTACCTTGCTACGTGGAGGGGTTGCACCTCAATACGTCACGAGTGATGTGTAACTTGTTTGTACCTGTGTATAAGAATGCATCCCTGGGGCGGCGTCTTTGTCCGGCCGAGGGGGCAGTGGAAAGTCCCGCCACTAACTGAGCCGAGTCCATTGACCATGGGCACATATTAGTAGCAAGCCCGGTAGACTAAGTAATCTACGGGGAACTATCGTTGTGTCCAATACGGCAATAAACCTGGCCGATGTGCCTTCGTACCTTACTAGACTCTGTGGTCATTGAGGGTTCTCTTTGGGTCTGCTGTGTCAGCTATCTGCACAGAGCTGGGTCAGCACACAGAGAGAACACACGCACACAGCCGAGTGATACCAACAAGGAGAGGACAGAGCACCATACAGGTAGCACCTCTGAAAACAGTTGTTACTTTAATATTAACATGAAACAAAGCACATAAAGGCAAAGGCCATGACTCTCACACATGGGAATGACCCGGGATGTTTTCTCAGATAATTCCTGCACTGATCCACCGAAAACACACAGTGTGTGTTGTTCTCTGGAGGCAATGATTTAAACATACAGACATTTCAGCAAACAACAAAAATTGCTGGCTCGGGGCAATTGTCCTTCCAAGACACTAACAGTCATTCTCTTCTCCCATCCTATTGGCTCAGGTTCCTACTCAGCAGAGGCAGTGTGAAGGTTGATGTTCATACAGACGGCATTTGAAAGCCAGATGTATGAGGTTTGGGGGGTGACAATTTACTGTTAACTCCACTGAAATACAGAGAGTGCTATCCTGGAACTCCTTCCTTTATCAGAAAAAACTATAAGGAGAATAGCTAGGGGAATGTGTGTGTTAATGTCCAAGCAACTTCAGTGCCAAAGAGAGAATGAATTTCAAAGTGAGTTGTTTGTCCCCTTTCCAGCTTTAGAAAAGAGGAGCCCATAATTCAGAAGTCCCAAACTGTGGAGGAATGTTTAGGGAGGTGGGGCTGGCCTGGCCAGTCCCCGTGTGGAGGTGGAGAGGGAACGCTCCGGGAAGCGGCCAGCACCACGTCCCTGTGGCTCTGGGGAAAGTGGGGACGGAGGTCTCCACACGCTGCCCTTGCCTGTGGGTACCTCCCCTGAAGCTCCCATTGGCCACAGTTCCCCATTCCTGGCCAATGGAAGCTTTGGTGGAGGTATCTACGGGCAAGGACAGCGCATGGCGCCTTCTGCCCCCTGTACTCCAGGGGCCACAGGGACATGGTTCTGGTTGGTTCTGGGAGCGGTGCGGGGCACGCGGTGCCATGGGGGTGGCAATCCCATGGGCCAGATACAACGCTTTGAGGGGACGGATCTGGCCTGCGGGCCATATTTTACCCACCCCTGTCCTAGAGAAATACTCTTCTCTGGGAGTGCAGAGCGCACAAGAGATCTACACACAACATGTTAAACTGAAATTCAGACCAACTAATCTCTAGCATGGTTCTAGATTATCGGGGGAGGGGAGAATAAAGGTCTCTGTGTAATGCAGGTATTATGTTTTGTTTCTGATTTTGATAACAAAGTTTCTTATCTTTATTCTTTGAACCAGTAGATCAGGGCCGCTCAAATCTGTACTTCATAGGAGCAATTAAACAGTAGGCAATTCTCTTCTACTATTTTCATGTGATTTAATTGTTATTGTTTTCTTCTGATGAGTTTGAAAATTTAGTAACATATGTGATACGTGTTAGTTTCAAAATGTTTTGTTAAAGGGTATAAGTTTCCTAATAATATTTTTCTGGAAATGCTTTGTGCCCATTGTAGAGTGACTGTGAATTCGAAGGGAGATCTTTTATATGCTTCTTTTCTGTGTCACATGGAAGCGATATTAAGTCAATAAAGTTGAGGAAAAAGACCGATCTTTGCACCCATTGTTTAATTATGATAGCGTGCTTTCTGATTTTGCTTTGTCATGTTGAATTTGCACTTTTGTTCCTCCCTCCCTTATGCCTGCTGCCTGTAACTTGGCTGCTACTCCTCTCCACTTCCTGGAAAAAAATGCATATAAATTAGGACTTCGTACAGTTGTTTTCTTTCTGAAGCTCTTGCTGGCTCATACAACAGTGCTGCAAAGTTTCAGAGTTCAGTAAAGAATCAAGGAAATACTGTAAAGAGATGGAGCTTGACAAAGACCGTTGTATTAAGATGAACGATGGCAACAAAATTCCTGCACTGGGATTTGGTACCTATTCCCCTGACGCAGTAAGTAAATCGTTCTTGGCTTTCTTTGTCCTTAACCTGTTGATTAACATTGCTGGGCACTGTTTTAACCATTGCCCATAGCACTCCAGAGAGGGCTGCAAGATGAGATCCCTGTATATTAGTTTATAAAACTATTGACAATGTCTGAAAAGTGCTTTGGAGTTTAGAATGAAAGATGCTACTGGTGTATAAATGTAAGAATATCATCGTCTGTAAGAAAAGGGGTTGTTGGTTTTTATTGTTTGAGTGAATGTGGTGCTGATACACGATTCCATGACCCAGAGCTGCCAAAACACTTGATCTACAGCACACCCTACCACCTAGAGCCCCACATGTGTCTGTCAATCCACCTCTCTTTGACCTCCAGCACCCAGCTACTCTAGTCCAGAGCCACTATGTAACTACCTTTGCCCTGACCTACAGCGCTCTCTTTCCCAGTTTTTGGCCCGGCTGTCTCTGCCAATGCATTTTGGTCCCAACTTGAGCTAAATGGAAAGCAAATTCCTTTAAAGAGAAGTTAGTTATTTTTAGCCCTTGTAGTGCTGCTCACTGAATTACACTGAGGGAAGGAAGATGAGTACATTTTCCTTTTTCGCCCTTCTTGACAGTCCTGCTACCCAGGGCCGGCTCTGGCTTTTTTGCCGCCCCAGGCAAAAACAAAAAACTGTGCAGCGGCTGGAACAGCAAAGGGGGGGTGGGAAACCGACCTGCCGCCTGGCCGGAGCAGCAAAGGGCGCAGGCGGGAAACCAACCTGCCACCCGGAGCACTGAAGTGGGGCGGGGCACGAAACAAACCTGCCTGCCGGCCAGCTGGAACAACAAAGGGAAGAAAAAACAAAAAGAAAATACCTGCGGGGTGACAGGCACGCGGGTGCAAGGGGACTCCCAGCCCTGCACACCCCAGGCAGCGGAGTGCACACCCCAGCTAGCGGGCGGGGTGGGGGGAGAAGAGAGAAGGGGGCGGCCAGGGCTTCCTTAAGTGGGGCGCTCGGCATGCGGCCCCTCCTGCCGCGCCGCCTGCTGGGAGGGCTCCACGCCGCTCCGGTGGGCAGGCTGCAGTGCTGGGCTTACTGGAGACCTGGCACCGCTCCCAGCAGCTCCCCTCCTCCGCGCCGCTGCCCCCTACAGGGCGGCAGGAGCAGCAAACCAAAAAGAAAAAAACCTGCAGGGCCGGCGGTAGCTGCGAACCACACACACACACAAAAAAATAGGACAGAAGCCGCCCCTTGGAATCTGCCACCTCAAGCACCAGCTTGCTCCGCTGGTGCCTGGAGCCGGCCCTGCTGCTACCTGCTGATCCCAGTGTGGAGGGGATGGGTCTAATGGCCAGAGCAGGGGACTTGCAGTCAGAAGATCTGATTCTGCCTCTGACTCACTTATGTAACCTTTGGGCATCTTACTTGCCCCTTTGTTTTAGTGTCCCCAGTTTTGTAAAATTGTGATCACACCTGAATTACCTCACTGGGTTTAGTTCATAAGGATAACATTTTCAAAAGCTTAAATGATGTAGAGGCCTACGTCTCAGTGAGTTTTTCCAGTCTTTGCACATTATTAGCCAGACTGATATGATGTCTGTACTCCTCCCAAAAAAGGCCACCTCCTAAAATATGACTTTCCTAAACACTGCAGTCTGTGTAAACTGCATCTGTTCACTCAGGCCTGTTTCTCAGTTATGCTAAGACACCACTCTAAAGTGGGGGGAATTTAAGGCCGCATCACACTGCCAGAGTGGTGTAAAGAGAATCACACATGCCTCAACAGAGATTTCTCCTCTAGGAAGCATGGCTGTTGTCAGATATTTTTCAATTATTAATCTTAATCACATCAAGATGTAACTAGATGGAAGAAAGCTGGGTCATTACCCAAGAACCATCAAGCGTTCATGAAATCATAGTTCTCACCAAACAGTTTTAATAGTTGCCTTTGTTACAACTACTCATGAAAGGAATGCGGTCCTGCCAAACTCAAGAATTCAAAAGCATAATTCAGTTTTGACAAAATCATGAGTTTGGCGTATAAATCATAAAAAAAAATTTTTTTAAATAAATAGGTTGTAGCTTAGCTCAGTTAGACTGGGGGTTCTAATCCATAGTGTATGTTGATATCTGGTTCTTACAGCTCCTCACTCCTGGTCTCAGGATCCTGTACTGATTATCCTTTAAATCCTGTAAAAAGAAAGCTGAAATAATGGGCCTGATAATCTGTTGCTCTGCATTTCAAGGAGTTAGTTCCTTCTGTGCATAGTGGGAGTAAAAAACCTGCTATGTCTGAATAGTAGCTTTTTACACCTACATTCCATTTACTTTGCTGTGGTGTAGATGATGACACAAGATGCTGGGCAACAGAGGATCAGGCCCAGAATCTTTGAATTTCCATTAAGGTAAATTCAAAGATTCTAAGTGTGAAGGTATCAGAATCTAAAAACTCCACATCGGGTCTTTCAGATGGGGATCAAAGCTCTAGATGACTGGTATGAAATATCCCTAAGCCAAAGAGATTGACACTACACCTTCTTAACCGGTAGGTTCAAAAAAGTAGATGTGAGGAGGCTACAAAGGTGGCTATTGAAGTTGGCTTCCGCCATATTGATGGAGCCTTTGTATATGGGATTGAGGAGGAGGTTGGCCGAGCCGTTCACGAGAAGATTGCAGATGGAACAGTCAAAAGAGAGGACATATTTTATACAGGAAAGGTAAGTAGGTTTTGTTTTAACACCGGTATTTTTATCGTACTGCTTCCTGTGCTAATTATTTTGTCTAATTTATGAAGAATGTTGCCAATGTCGAGGCCAATATTAAAAGGATTGCCTTTAGGGGAGTATTATTCACAGAATTGGGAAACGACATTCTATAACAAGTTACAGGTTTGAGCACAAGGCTCATCTCTATCTCTGTGAAAGCAAAGCTAACACAGCTACTTCATTCAGGGCCGACTCCTGAAGTCAGACAACAGATTGACTCCCAATAACCAAGGACAACAAATTTAGCCCAAAAGATTTTAACCTTGAGAATGGCCTCACATAGTGTTCCTGTACAGACCAAGTGCACTTCTGACATCCTGGCTGCATTTCAGCCGCTCGCCCTGCTTCTTCAGGAAACATTCACTTCTTCCTCTCATGTGCATCTTTGCACACAGCCATCTCACAACACAACCCTTCTGCTAAAAAGGTAAAGCCAGTGGTCTGACATGACTAAGACATTTTAGAAAAGTGGTTTTTACAGCAAGAAGAGACAAGAGAGGACTTCTTCAGAAAAAACAGTTGTGTTTGAATCATTACAGCTTTGGAGTACCTTTCACCGTCCTGAACTTGTGCGAAGCTGCCTGGAACAATCACTGAAGAAACTTAAGTTTGACTATCTTGATCTCTTCATTATCCACAACCCCATGTCTCTAAAGGTAAACATTTATTTTAAAAATACACACAGGAAAACAAATGTTTGGTAGTATATCCATGGGCCAGAGCAGAGCTGTTCTGAAAAAGACTCATAGTCCATCTAGTCGTACGTCCAGCCTGCAGAAGTAGCCTATGATGGGTGTTCAAGGGGAAGGCAAAAGACAAAAGAAAAACTAATGCATGAAGCACGGTCTATAATGAAATATTTTTGGCCTTGACAATCAAACTATATTCAGCACATAGGTTATGCTTTTAATGCTTGCTGTTAAAACATCATATTCTTCCTGGGTACACACTATGCCACTAAAATATATATATGCGTGTGTGTGGACTGGCAAATTCACAAACTGTCTGGGAAATGCTGTAAATTCAAATATACACTTCATGATCAAAAGCTAACTCTAGTTACTCTGGAAATTCACCACTAATCTATAAAACTAACCTTGGGTTACTGGTATCACTTGTCATCAGCTATAACTTCTTTAACGTATTAATCATGTGTTCATTAATTCAAACGTCTTTCTTTTTGTCAGAGAAGCTATTAGTTTTCTGTGACACCACATATGTTTCATCTGTAATATCTCTAGGCACTAATTGCTTTTGACATGTGTGCTCTGTATAAACAGAATTTCTTATCAAAGTTGTGCTTAGCTGAGCTAATTAATTTTCCAGTATCAACAGGTATCCTCTTATTGACACACAATTATTTCTAGGCCTTCATTTCAGTTCAAGGCAGAATCACAGGAGTGGAAGGGACCTTAAGAAATCATCTAGTCCAGTCCCCTGCACTTATGACAGGACCAAGCATTATCTAGACCAGTGGTTCCCAAACCTGTGGCCCACGTGCCACTTGCAGCCCAATCAACACAGAGCTGCGGCCCATGTGACATCCTCAGGGTCATACAGGTAGTACTGGATACGGCCTACAATAGTAAATAGATTGAGAACCACTGATTTAGACCATTCCTAGCAGGTGTTTGTCTAACCTGCTCCTAAAAATCTCCAATGATGAAGAATCCACAATCTCCCTAGGCAATTTATTCCAATACTTAACCAACCTGATAGTTAGGAAGTTCCCTGGGTTGTCATTATTTCCCCCTTTTTTTTTATAGATTGGCACTGTATTTGCCCTTTTCCAGTTCTCTGGAATCTCTCCCATCTCCCATGATTTTTCAAAGACAATTGCTAATTGTTCAGATATCTCCTCAGTCATCAGGCCCGGGTGACTCAAGACATCTAACATATCTAAGTAATTTTTAACTTGTTCTTTCCCTATTTTACCCTCATATCTTATGCAGGAGTGGCGGGAGTACCCTAAAAGGATGCGGGGGGGGCACAGGTGCCCGAACCGAGGCCCCACACCACCCCTTTTCCCCAAGCCTCGGCCCTGATGCCACCCCTTCTCCCTGAGCCACCGCCCTCAAACTGCCTATTCCCCAAAGACCCCGCTCCCACATTGACGCCACTTCCCCAGAGGCCCCACTCCCATGGCGCTTCTCCCCCCCAAGACCCCGTTCCCTTCTCGCTCCTTTCTGCCTCCTGTCACTCGCCCTTATGACTGGTAAGAAAATGGGGGGGGGCGCCATGGCCGCCTGGCTCCTCCTGTTCTGGCACTCCGATCCTACCTCATTTTCATGGGTAGAGGTCCAATCAGTACTAACCTTTGCAGTGAAAACTGAAACAAAAAAGTCAATTAGCACTTCTGCCATTTCCACAATTTAGTTAAAACCATTCTATAGCTTTTATCCAGCTTTAGAGTTCAACACCTTCCCTCGCTCACTCCTTCTCCTTACAACTCTTTCCTTGGTCACAAAATAGTTAAAATCCACTTGTGTAAAAAGTATCATGACCAAGGGGGATTTTCCTTTTATTTTTAGCCTGGGACCGATATATTGCCAAAGGATGAAAATGGAAAAGTCATTTTCGATGTTGTAGATCTGCGTCAAACTTGGGAGGTGAGTGACATGAATAACACAGTGTTAATTAAGAGCCCATCCAGTCTCCTTAGTCAACCAGCAGACTGTTACCCAGAGAGTGCTCAAACTTCTGGGGTTTTTCAGTCCATATGACCTTTTTAGAGGGCAAAGGAGAATGTATAGAAAAGCCAGTCCCTCTACTTCCTCAGGGGGCCCAGGGGCCAGTGTGCTCACGCAGTTTCCCCAGGAAACAACCCCTGTCTCCTGGGGAGCTCTAGCTCTGCTCACACCAGATTCCCACCCAGACTGAGCCAGTATCCTCCCTTTTAAGGTCCTACCCTGCTCCAGCCTTGAGTATTCAAGGGCAGCTAGTTAAGTGAAATATATTTTTAAGTGTGAACTAAGCAGATTTGAGGGGGAAATCTCACGTGTCCTTTTTTTTTTTTTAACAGAATCACTTTGTAAAGCAGACCCTCACTTTGAGATGCTTTGGCCTTTCCTGGTCTTAGGACAGGGATATTGCCAAAGGCATTTTCAGGGACAGAACTGTAGTCTGGGCTTTACAGGTGATGTTTCCCACAGAGGAGGGAACGGGATGAAATACTCTGCCCGAGAGTCAGCCAAGATGAGGACTCCATCAGATCCCTAATTCTTTAGCTAATGCTCTTGGAGTAGCTCGGCATTGCAGCTTATTAGTGGGCCAGCCTGTCAGCTCTGAAGAGCTAGGTTCAAAGTCTGTCCACGCTTACCCACATTACAAAATCCATCAGTCAATTTAATTCCATTGATGCTTCTATATCAAGAGAGGCCAGAAATGAAACACAAAGGGGCATCGGGTCAGAATCACGGTGCATTGGTAGAGCTTGGGGGAAGTTAGCCTAGTGTCGGCTCACATTATCCCAGGTTCTAATTAGTGCTATTGGTTCCTCATTTTCATGAGCATTAACTAAACTCCCTCATTTAAAAGGAAAAAGCTAAAACTTCCCCTCTGATATGTGCCCTCCCTTCAGTGGACTCTAGCAAGCTTTTTCTATTCAATGGAAAAAGTAAACAGGATTTGGCACCATATCATTGTTATCATAGCACTGCTTGTGATCTGAGACCCTGCAGTCATGTCCTATTATCAGAGCAGGGAAACACTGGCGCATCTCAGACACCACGGCATGGCTACTGTCGGTAAATACAGACACGCTAATGGTGATCACTGCACTTGTCCATCTCCTTCAGTATTTAATTTTCATACTTAATTATTTTATTTTTTGCTTTAAAGCTCTTAAACTGGTGTTAATATTCCCATACTTATGTGGTACCGTTATTTCTGTATTGTTCACTAGCAGTGTTTGGGTATCGCTATGTCTTTGAGGTTCTGTATGTCTGAGGGAAAAATTAGGGAGAAAACAACTGGGAGAGGCAGTGGCCAGAATGTCTACTTTCTACTGGGGGAAAAGATGACTTTATTTCAGTGGATTGGATGGAGATCTGATGCCTAAGTGAACAGTTGGAAAATGACTGTCTCTAAATCAGAGTTTTGTTCTAGAACAAATCAAATATCCCCTACTGTATGTGTTATGATATTTTGGTAAAATAATTTTATATGGAGTGAGCCCAGCTGAGCATAGTTTTTCTAGTCTTATGGAAATTATACTACAAGTAGTGATAATGGAACTGGCCATTGTTGTGTTTCCCAGGCCATGGAGGCATGTAAAGACGCAGGCTTGGTGAAGTCCATCGGAGTGTCCAACTTCAACATCAGACAGCTGGAGATGATCCTGAACAAACCAGGGCTCAAGTACAAACCTGTTCTCAACCAGGTAAAACTCTGACCTTTGGATGGAGACCTAAAAGTGTTGAGTTGGAAGAAATTCAGAACTTGTAGTCAGTGAAGAGTTTCGTTTATAGGGGAAGAACCTCAGTGCTTACAGGAAGCAGAAACTCCAGAATGTCTTTCTCAGCAGGAACTTATGTCCAGCCTTTTAAATCAAAAGGGAAACTTCCTTATTGCTCCACGTCAAATAGACACAACCCACAACAGTTAGACCCTGATATTGAACTCCTCAGAATTTGTGGGTGTTGCGACAGCTGACGTTAAAGACAGGGGCCATTAGCAGCTATAGATTCAGGTTCAAGTTCTGAAAAAAAACCCACCATAATTCTATGGAGCTTGGAACAAGGGCTTTGTTTGTGCCCATCCCTAAATTTATGGAAAAACTAATGAAAATACAAAAAAAGAAAGTAGAAAATACCCGTAAAGGAAACAGTGTTAAGAGGGGCAGGAGAAATACAGACCCAGCTGCTTCCCTGTATATCTAGATCTCCTCTCCTGCTACCTCATTCCCCTGCTAGGGGAATGGACTTTCAGAGCACCAGCCTTTCTCTGCTTGGAATGTGAGGATGTTTTGTTACCAGGTTATCCAAACTCATACTCAGAAATGTGACTGTCTAATCTATTTGCCTACCTTTCACATAGATACCTAGATGTGTTCTATACATGCTGGATAAAGGGAAAGAATTGAGTTATATATGATAAGCAAAATAACACAGGATATGCACAGCATCCCACAGTCAGTAGTTGAAAGTAATTTTACCTCTCAAGTAATTTTTTTTTTAAACTTAGCATAGTACAAGTTCTATATGGAGGATTATATATAGGTAGAAGGTAACTTTGAAGTTGTAAATCTAAACTTCTAAATTTCAATATTGAAAAATGTCTTGTCTTGAGGAAAAAACTGTTGTTTCATACTTGGACAATTCAAAAACTGATTCTGATTCAATTTCTTCCCTCCTCCTCCTCAAAAAATCACTTGTGAGTTGAGAGCAAGCTTGAGAAATTTTAGACCAAGAGACCACATGAGGGGAAGTTAGCAGCCACTGAAACTAAGGGCTTAGAATGAGCGTGATATATCGTCCATATCTACAGTTACAACTGGTCCCAATAAAGACCCATAGAACATCCATTAGTAATTATCTCACTATAACTAATAGCCAGGGCTTTAATGGCAGTGTTGGTCCAGGACATGATATTGATCCATATCCTAGCTGCATAACAATACACGATGGGCCAAAACCTGCTTGTAGAAGACTTAATGAGCTGTCACGGGGACAACACGCATGCTTAAGGCAGCCAGGATTTGGACCTCAGTTTATAAGTCCTTATTAAGCCTGTCCCCACACACCATGTTTTGGCTTCACTGTCCTCTACTAGATAAACTGTTTGGGGGGATTTGTTATCAGCTAAACTGCATCCCATGGTCACTTGCACTGCCAGGCTGTATTTTAATTGTAGGATATTTTATTGAAATTTACTTTGATATTTAAACATTCTGTATCCCCTCGACATAACAACTGCTATTTCTTTTGTCTAACTGCTGCTGCTTATATGGTCTGAAATCTCAATTTTGGGTTGGGGGGTGATTCTGCAGGTTGAATGTCACCCTTACCTCAACCAAGGCAAATTACTGGCCTTCTGCAAATCCAAGGATATCCTCCTTGAAGCCTATTGTGCTCTGGGATCACAGAGAGACAAGACCTGGTAAGGAAAGAAACTGGACTGTGCTCCCAGGTTTAGAACTTCATAAATGGGTTGGAGGGAGGGGAAAGTACCCTCTGTCTTCAAAATATCTGGTATTTATAGAGTTCTAGAATAAAAATGAGAGCTGGAAAAGACCTACCAGGTTATCTTTAGATTATACAGGTATTGTCATCACTAGGCTGAGATGACTGCATTCCTCATCCCAGAAATGCTCCCTGTTTCCCTTCTAGGATAGACCAAAGCACCCCAGTTCTGCTGGAGGACCCAGTATTGGGTGCAGTTGCCAAAAAGTACAACCGAAGCCCCGCTCTAGTAGCCCTGCGCTACCAGCTGCAACGTGGAATCGTGGTCCTCTTTAAAACCTACACCAGGAAGCGTATTGAAGAAAACTTCCAGGTAAAACAGGAGTGCAGAGAGAAGAGGATAAGATGTGCAGATTTAGATGGGACACTGTAGAGGGCTGCAAACTTTAGTGCCCTTGTACAGCATGGCACTGCAGGATCCTACCTGAGAACTGCGCTACACAATGTCTGATAGTTCTCAGGCAGGTTCTCTATTCTTAGAGAAGGCTTTTGCCACTTTAACATTTGAACTGTGTAACTTGGCACCCACTAGAGAACAAATAATAATATGGGGGGAGAAAACGCTGGAGTCCTCCTTGTGCCTCCCAAAGGAGACATTTTAAGGGAGCAACTGATTTGTGGAGCCCTTTCCAAAATGACTAACGCTACTCTTGATATCAGATGAGAATATAGGCCCCTTTCAGCATTGGAAAGACAAATGATCTGCCAGTAGGAGTGTGCCCCTTTCCTGCCCTCAGCCTCTTGCCTAGACCACGGGTCCTCTCCAAACTCTGCTATGTCCTCCCCTGCCCATTTGAGTCCAGGGTCTTAAACAGCTTTCCTAGATAAATTAGTTTCCAAAGAGATCAGTTGTTCTATTTTCCATACCGAAGGACTATCAGACTGACTGATTTATTCTAGATTAAGGGAAAGAACAAAACAAGGAATACATCTACATGAGAGAGCACAGTGTGCATCTCCTCTGTAACATGCCCTTTATTTCCCAAAATGGCAGCTGCCTCTGCAAACAGCAGATTCCTAGAAGTTTAAAGGTGAAATTCACAGAAAATAAAATCACAACAGTTACATAGCTACATACCCTTCACCTCTGAAATATCTAAAATACAGTGGAATGAGCAGGCCCAAATTAATATATCTATTTCATTTCCTTTTCCTATAACATGAGGCTTGTAGTTCTGGCAATACACATGCATCCTGCAGGAATAACCCAATGTTTGATCCTGTCTTTTGGGTCAGGTTTTTGACTTCCAGCTCTCTGAGGAGGACATGAAAACCATTGATGGGATGAACAAAAACCGCCCCTATGTGTGTTTAGAACCGTAAGTCATAATACTTTGCAGTATTTTAGAACTCTGTGGAGAGGCAGAAGAAAGGCAGCAGTGGTCACGCCACAAAGAAATAAGGTTTTGTATTATACTGACCCAAAGGATGTACTTACGATCATAGCTATTAGGACTGGAATGGAGTCATGCAGTTTAAGGCCAGAAGGGACAATCAGATCATTTAGTCTGATCACAGGCTACCAACACCACCCAGCACCCACACTGAATAGGGTTGCCAAGTGTCTGGTTTTTGACCTGGCTCCAGTCAGCATTGCTGACAGGGCCGTTTAAAAGTCCGGTCAGCAGTGCAGCAGGGCTAAGGCAGGCTCCCTACCTGCCGTGGCTCCATGCAGCTCCCGGAAGCTGCAGCGTTTCCCTCCTCCGGCTCCTATGTGTAGAGGCAGCCAGGGGCCTCTGCATGCTGCCCCAGCCCCAAACACTGGCTCCACAGCTCCCATTGGCCAGGAACCATGGCCAGAAGGAGCTGTGGGGGCGGTGCCTGCAGACAGGGCAGCGCGCAGAGCCACCTGGCCGTGCATAGGAGCCAGAGAGGGGCTATGTCTCTGCTTTCGGGAGCTGCCTGAGGTAAGCGCCACCCGGAGCCTGCACCCCAACCCCCCCATCACGCCCCGACCCCCTGCCCTAGCCCTGATCCCCCTCCTGCTCTCCAAGCCCCTCAATCCGAGCCTGGAGCACCCTCCTCTATACCAAACCCCTCATCCCCAGCCCCACCCCAGAGCCCGCACCCCCAGCCGGAGCACTCACCCCCTCCCACATCCCAACCTACTGCCTCGGCCCAGAGCCCCTTCCTGCACCCTGAACTCCTAATTTCTGGCCTCACCCAAGAACCCACACCCCCAGCCAGAGCCCTAACCCTCTCCCACACCCCAACACTCTAAGCCAGCCCTGTGAAAACAAGCGAGTGAGTGAGGATGGGGAGAGCAAGCGACAGAGGGGGGTAGAGTGAGTGGGGGTGGGGCCTCAGAGAAAGGGTGGGACAGGGGCATGGCCTCTAAGGAGGGGCGGGCAGAGGCGGGGCAAGGGTGTTCGGTTTTGTGCAAGTAAAAAGTTGGCAACCCTAACACTGAACCCAACAACCTGTGCTGTAACGTACTGTCATCTCAGTAGAGACTGTACATTAGAGCACTCACGTGCTTAGGTAGTACAGAGATGAAAGAAAACCCTTAGACAGGTAGAAAGTGTTGCACGTGTGCTCTTTGAGATCCCTGCATTTTGCATTCAGATGTCCTAATAATATAGTTATGGGTGAATTGTTCATAAATGTCACCTTTCTTTTTAGATTTTTGGGCCACCCACAGTTGTATACGGATGAATAATGGAAAGGATCTTTTCATTGTTCCTGATTTTATTTCACGCATAAGGAAAATCAAGCATACATTTCACCTCCTTCCCCCATTCCTGTGATTAGTCCTAGAGAAGCGCCCTGTTCTGGAAACCCACCTTCTGCTGGAGATGTCAAGAGATCTACACTGTGCATTTAAACAGAAATTCTAAACAACTCAGTCTCTGAATGGAATGGCACTTCATTGCTAATTGGGAAAAAATAATGGTGTCTGTGTAATGCAATTATTGAGTCTAGTCTCTATTCTTTGTGTTTCTTGTCTTCATTCTCAGAGCCAGCAGACCCAGGCCCCTTAGAAGTGCTCTGTGTGAGGTGCTGTAGGTCCCCAAAGTGTGGTTGGCTGAGCCGGTTTGAAAAATGAGGGGGTCTGTCCACTTTGGCGGGCATTGACGTCACTCAGTAGCATGCAAACCGGGATTTCACAACACAACAATTAGCTTTGCCCAGAATTCTGTTGGGGCGTAGAATGGTGAATGGCAGCAAAGCCATTGCATCCTGTTAACAGCCTCTTCAGTCTGCCGTAGTGTCTGTTACTGCTGCTCTCCAACTCCTTGGGATGAAGGAGGAAACAGCTGGTGGATCTGTGTAGTGGCTGATCCAACAGCTCCACCCCTTCCCTGATCTTTGTCAAGCCATCAGCGTGGGGTTGCCAGGTGTCTGGTTTTTTACTGGAAAGCCCGGTCAAAAAGGGACCCTGGCAGCTCTGGTCAGCACCAGCCATTAAAAGTCCGGTCCACAGCACAGCGGGGATCCGGGGACTAAGGCAGGTTCCCTGCCTGCCCTATCTCTGCATGGCTCCCGGAAGTGGCCGTCAGGTCCCTGCAGCCCCTAGATGCATGCGCAGCCAGGGAGACTCCATGCACTGCCCCTGCTTCAAGGACCGGCTCCACAGCTCCCATTGGCTGGGAACCCCAACCAATGGGAGACGTGGGGGCAGTGCCAGCAGGCGCGAGTGCAGCACATGGAGCCTCCCTGGCTGCTCATGAGTCTAGGACCTGCAGGTACCTGGCAGCTGCTTCCTGGGATCTATGTTATGCTTATGAGAAGCACACGGGATCTTTTTCAGGGGAAAAGGCAATATGCTGTGTTTATCGAAAATACAACAGTTAGAATATGAATTCAATCTCTCTCTCTCACACACACACACACACACACACACACGTCCTGCAGATGGTCTTATAGTTACCAGTGCAGTACCTGGAGGGGTTTGCAGCTTGCCACAGGGTCACAGTGTGAGAGGGAACCCAGGCTGGTAAAACAGAGGGCTCAGCGGTACCCCAGTTCCAGATTGCACCCCAGGTAACCCGTCACAGTTGTGAATCCTGCTTCCCCCGACCAACAAAATGTGCAGTTGTTTTGCACTAGGATTTTTCTCACACTGCAAAGAAGGGTCAAGACTTTAGCTTTAAACGCAGAATTCCAGTTCCCCAGTGAGTGTAAATCAGCGCAGCTCCATTGAGGTCAAGGGATGTGATGCTCCTCTTACTTCCACCTTCTTAGTACACCACTGAGTCACACCTGTGTAGCAGAGAAGGGAATTTGACTCACTTGCATTATGCTAATTTAAACCAGCTCCTGACCTGGCCCAGAATATTTTGAGGTAATGCAAACAATGTGGCCAATAGAGAAACATAGAATACAGCAATGAGCCATGATAGGATTTGTTACATTGCTCCACTATTGCCTCAGGCATGTTGAGAGTCACTCTCTGCTAAAATGGAGCAGTCTCCGCTGTGGATCTGGCCCATAATCTCCAAGGAGCCCAGCTACCTGTGATGCACCACACCTGGGCTGCAGGAGTGAGGTGTTAGTATATAGGCCTGTTTGTTAGTCTGAGATAGAAGCTGGGGTTTGATTTTTGATACTCTTATATCCTTACTAATATGTGTGAACAATGAACAAAGACACTGTGTGTTTCTTCTGCCTAGCCAGATGGGTTAGTTAGTACAATGAGAAAGATAAGGAACAGCGCTAAAGTGTTACTGGGTATGGTGGGAGTGTAATATATGGGCATACACTTGAAGGCTGCCTGGCTCGTCTCTCAAGCCAAGGTCAAGCAACCAGTTATTGTAAGGGGTGAGACCAGGGGCATACACTGCAGGTATATTTGGGCCTACCACCTAGAGCCCCACATGTGTCTGTCAATCCACCTCTCTTTGACCTCCAGCACCCAGCTACTCTAATCCAGAGCCACTATGTAACTACCTTTGCCCTGACCTACAGCGCTCTCTTTCCCAGTTTTGGGCCCAGCTGTCTCTGCCAGTGCATTTTGGTCCCAACCTGAGCTAAATGGAAAGCAATTTCCTTTAAAGAGAAGTTAGTTATTTTTAGCCCTTGTAGTGCTGCTCACTGAATTACACTGAGGGAAGGAAGATGAGTACGTTTTCCCTTTTCTCCCTTCTCGACAGTCCTGCTACCCAGGGCCGGCTCTGGCTTTTTTGCCGCCCCAAGCAAAAAAAAACAAAACAAAAAAAAAAAAAAACCCTGCGCAGCGGCTGGAACAGCAAAGGGCGGTGGGGGGAGAAACAACCTGCTGCCCGAGTGGAGCAGCAAAGGGAGGGGGCGGGAAACCAACCTGCCCCGGCTGGAGCAGCAAAGGTGGGGGGCATGAAACCAACCTGCCGGCCGGAGCAGTGACGGGGGGTGGGGCACGAAACAAACCTGCCTGCCGGCCAGCCGGAACAACAAAGGGAAGAAAAAACAAAAAGAAAAAACACCTGCGGGGCGACGGGCACGCGGGTGCAGGGGGACTCCCAGCCCTGCAGACCCTGGGCAGCGGAGTGCACACCCCAGCTAGCGGGCAGGGGGCGGGGAGAGAGAAGGGGGCAGCCAGGGCTGCCTTAAGCGGGGCACTCACCATTCGGCCCCTCCTGCCGCGCCGCCTGCTGGGAGGGCTCCACGCCGCTCCGGTGGGCGGGCTGCTGTGCTGGGCTTGCTGGATACCTGGTACCGCTCCCAGCAGCTCCCCTCCTCAGCGCTGCCGCCCCCTACAGGGCAGCAGGAGCAGCAAACCAAAAAGAAAAAAACCTGCAGGGGCGGCGGAAGCGGCGAAGCACAAAAAAAAAAAAAGGATTGGACAGAAGCCGCCCCTTGGAATCTGCCACCTCAAGCACCAGCTTGCTCAGCTGGTGCCTGGAGCCGGCCCTGGTTGTTTGGAGGCCAGAAGAGCGGGGTTCAGCTCATCAGAAGCAAGCTCCCTACAGACCTGATTCTGTCCCTCTGACCCACAGAAGTTGGTTCAATAGAAAATATTACCTCACCCACCTTGTCTCTCTAATATCCTGTGACCGACAAGACTAGAGACTAGAAAATTATGTGCCACAGGCAGTGAACAGGAGAGACTGAGGTGCACCAGTGCCCGAGGCCCCCACGATGACAGGATTTGGCCCGTTATCCCAACACATTCCTAGTAGTCATTTATCTCGTTTAGCCTTGCTCCAGTTTCAAGGCAAAATAACAACTTCCCTTGAATGCCAATGTCATTGTCTCATCATCCTAAGGGTTATAAATGTTTCCAATGTTCTGGAAACTCTGGGATTCGTCCAGGGCCCCCTAGGGTATTTGTTGTGTTCTAGTGGCATCAGCATAGGGATCTCTCTGGTGGTGAAGAACCCACAAAGCAAGGTCCTGTGCCATACCCTCCAAGATGTTGGCACAGGGGATTCGCTGAAGGCACTTCTGGGGAGAGAGTGTGGCCAGGGTGCTGCTGTGCTCCAGCAATCTCCAGATAGCAGAGAGCATTTTAGGAATTAGTCCAAGGATCAGAGAGTTGCAAATTTGTCCTTTTGTGGATACACCGCTCTTCCCTCCCTACCCACCCCCCAGCTCTGCACAGTGCCACAGGGTGCAAGGAGTTCAATTCTCAGCTGTACCCTAATAACCCTGATCTTTGCAGAAGTTTGGGTCTAGATTAAACATTCTTTGATCTGGGTGGCCTTTATACCTGCAATGGGCTAAACCAAAACACACCCACATTTTGGATCCAGATCGGGAATTTAACTTTATAGTTTGGGCCTCTCTGTATTTTAAAGACAAATTTTCCCGCTTCATAAAAGCCCACTATTATTTGTTCTAGCCTCACTATTTACTGAGAATAATCATCTTTTGTAACAGCCTTCTGCCATAGGCAGTCACAGACAGTTATGAGACCATTCTGTCATGTTTTCTCCAAGCTTTATTAAATTCCAGGTGAACACGGGTATTAGTTATAATAAACTGTGCTGTAATGTAATGTCCTCTCAGTAGAGACTATACATTAGAGCACTAGTGCTGAGATAGTACAGTGATGGGCCTAAAGAAAACCCTAGAACAGATAGTGTCAAGTATCTCTAGCTTGCTTCTTGCTTGCCTATATAAACCTGCCCCTGGAAATTTCCACTACTTGCATCTGAAGAAGTGGGTATTCACCCACGAAAGCTCATGCTGCAAAACGTCTGTTAGTGCCACAGGATTCTTTGCTGCTTCTAGAACAGATAGATACCATTGCATGTCTGCTCTTTGAGAGTCCTGTGTTTTGCACTCAAATGGCCTAGTAATGCAATTACATGGGGTATTTAATAACTGTTTTCTTTTTAGACTTGTGGACCACCCTCAGTTTCCATTTAAAGATGAATAATGGAAAGGATACTTTCAGTGTTCCTGATTTTATTTCGCATGTGAGGAATCAGATATGCTCCATTCCAGTGATTAGTCCCAGAGAAGCACCCTGTTCTGGAAACCCACCTTCTGCTGGTGATATCAAGAAATCTACACTGTACATTACAGAAATTCAAAACAACTCAGTCTCTGAATGGAATTGTTCTGGATTGCTAATGGGGAAAAAATAAAGGTGTCTGTGTAATGCACTTATTGAGTCTAGTCTCTATTCTTTAATAATTGTTTCTTTTCTTCATTCTCAGAGCCAGCAGACCCAAGCCCCTTAGAAGTGCTCTGTGTGAGGTGCTGTGAGTCCCCAAAGTGTGGTTGGCTGAGCTAGCTGGAAAAATGAGAGGGTCTGTCCACTTTGGCGGGCGTTGATGTCACGCAGCAGCTTGCAGCAGCTTGACTGCTCCCTCAGTTGCCATGCCTCAGTAAATAAAAGTAATACTCAAGGGCTGTATTTGCTCACTGGCTCAAGCAGGAGCGAAGCAATGTTACAAGCTTCAAGAAAGACAATGGAGCTCTGCAAAGATACGTCCATGGGGATGAACAATGGGCACAGAAGTCCTGTGGTCAGATTCAGTATCTATTGTGATGGAGCAAGGCCGGATGGCTACAGGAAAGTACTGCGGAACAGGTATGTTAGTCCCAGGCTAAGCAAATCCCTAGTACCATGGGAACCAAAATGGCAGTTGCTCCAGGGTAATCAAGGCACCTGGGGCCAATTAAGAACTTTCTAGAAGGCACCGGAGAGAGCTACATTGATTGGAGCACCTGCAGCCAATCAGGGCAGGTTAATCAAGGCACCTGGGACCAATTAAGAACTTTCTAGAAGGCACCGGAGAGAGCTACATTGATTGGAGCACCTGCAGCCAATCAGGGCAGGCTAATCAGGGCACCTGGTATAAAAAGGGGAGCTCACTCCAGTCAAGGGAGGAGGAGCCAGAGGAAGGAAGTGCGTATGAGGAGCTGGGAGTCAGAGACACAAGGAACTAAGAACTGAGAGGGTGTACTACTGGAGGATTGAGGAAACACCATACAATCAAGCAGTATCAGACACCAGGAGGATCCTATGGTGAGGATAAAGAAGTTGTTTGAAGGAGACTATGGGGAAGTAGCCCAGGGAGCTATAGCGGTCAAGCAGCGGTTACAAGTAGTACTATAGAGACTGCTGCAATACACAGGGCCCTGGGCTGGAACCCGGAGTAGAGGGCGGGCCCGGGTTCCCCCTAAGCCTCGCTACTCCTAATCAGACATAGGAGGAGTTGATCCAGACTGTGGGTTTCATCCAAGGGGAAGACCACTGAGGGGAGGAAATCTGCCAATAAGTGCAGGACCTACTAGAGGAGAGGAGGAACTTTGCCACACTATGCACCTTTTACAGATTATTCCAGAATAGGAAGTTTGTGTTTGTTGTATGAAGTTTGGTGCTGTGCATGAAAATGAGCGACTGACAGCACTAAGATCTAGAGAGTGAGGGTAGGCACTGTACAGTTTCCTCCACAGAGCTCTCCATCCCAGCATGCAGCACTTTCTGCAGTTCCAACAATGGGCCCCATGCAGGTCTGCAATGAACTTCAGCTCTGACGTGCAGTCTGGTTAGCTGTTCTATTCATGGGCCCACATGCCTCTCTGCAATACACCTCAGTCCTGACCTGCTGCTTGCTTTGCTATTCCAGTTCTTTCCTCATTTAACTGGCAAATGTTCTATGCTGGCTAGTTTTTATACACGTGTGAAGGTTTTCTATACTGCGATATTTGGAAAGAAAAGGAGGCAACGCAGCTTATCTTTGTTCATCCAGCTATTTGTTCACAGCTTGTTCTCTATTGCATTATATCTAAGTGCCTGTCTGAGTATAAAAATATGTTCACAACTGCAGCTCCTACTGCTGATTTTGGGAGTCCATTCCACACCCAAATTCCACGTGCTGTGCTTAAAGGCGTGTCTCCACGTCTTTCAGATCCTTTCGGAGCTTTAGTTCATGGCCCATTGTTTCTCACCCTATTTACCTTGAGCAATTTTGTTGCATCTGCTTTCTCTGGGCCATTCAAAATGTTATACCCCTCAGTCAGGAGATGTGCCCTCAGCATTACCCTGTATTTCTGGAAGAACCCTCCAACGATAATACTAAGCTGATGACACTTTTTGTAAGCAGGCAGAAGAACTAGGTGATCTTATTTGTAACTTAATAACTACTTACAGTCTAACAGCAGCGCCCTTTTTTCGCTAGCTCACTCACTCTCTTATTGTGTAGTACATGTTCTGTGTCAGATAAAGAATAAATGTGCTGACACCATTCAAAACTGTATTTGCTTCATGGGGTGAGCAAACAAAGACTGACCTTGAAAGGAATAGGGGACTTAGGTAATGGCATACAAAGCCTTTTATCTCTTTGTCACTCACTGGTTCAGAGTCCACCCAAATTAGTAGTGACTAAAAATCACTATGTTGTACTTAGGGCTCTCTCACCCATAGATCCCAAGCACTTTGCAATGGAAGGTAAGCATCACTATCCTAATGTTATACATGGGGAACAGCAATAACGAACTTGCCCAAGGTCACCCATCAAGACCCAAATCTTGAAATCAGATCAGCATGGGCAGGCTCTTGAGCCCGTGCAGATTCCCTCTGATGTCACGCTCACTCATGTCCTTACTCGCTCAACTAGCCGCATGGACTTCAGTAAGATTACTTGCGTGAATAAGGTTTGCAAGAACAGGCCCTTCATTTTCAAAGGCATTGAAGTCAGTCACTGTGGGTCAAACCTTGAGCTCCTTACTCGATTGCTTGAAGGACTGAATAACCGAACTCTCATTGACTCAGATAAATAAGGACCTGAGGCCCTGACTCATCATGCAGATTATCAGTGCTCCAATGGTTCGACTTGTGATACTCTCTATTGTACATCAAGAGCTGCTGAAATCAATGGAGGTTGCACTGGTGTAAATGAGGACAGAACTTGCCCCCTCACACACACACATACACACACACGCACACTTTTGGATAATTTGGTGATTTCGTAACTCTTATAGAGTCCCTTTTCAGATTAGAACCACACTACCTAGTTCCATATTTGTCTTTCAGGTGATTTCAAGAATAAATGTGTTCAGTTTACAACTGAAAAGATGTATTTTCTGACTGCTAGCCCTGCAAAACTGAGCTTCCACCTAAGAGCAAGCTGTGTGCTTTTCTTGGGTATCATCGTCAGTAAAAGGGTTGTGAAAGCCAAGTTCTGCTCTCAGTAACACCTGAGCCATCCCATTATCTTTAATGGTCAGATAGAGATTGGCCGATAGAATTTGATAGGGATTAAAGTAATATTCTATAGAAATTCAAATGAGTTCTCTATACAATCTGTACTATTGATCACTTTTCTGAAGCATTTTTAAACCAACCTGAGACTTTATTAGATAATTACATCTGTTCTATAGGTGGGTATCATGTATGAGTATAACATTAAAACACATTTGCAAAACTGTCATGCATACTTGCCAGGCACGAAACCAACATACCCAGGAGTCTATGAGAAAACAACAATAATGAGATTTATATTTCAGGGCATAAACCAAACTCTAATAGGGATTTAGGAAAAAACTTTTCCTGGAGGTGGGTTATTTCATAGCTGTCCACTGTGGGTTTTTTGATTCTTCCTCTGAAGCAGCTGGTAGAGGTCACTCTTGGAAGGAGGACTCATTGGGCCACTGGTTTGCTCCAGTTTGGCGGTTCCTATGATCCCACTAATTCACAGAAAAATGTTACTCACCTGGGAGAATGGGAGCATGGAATATTGTAAGGCTATATTAAGATACAAGGCAGTGCTTTATTTGTCCAGTAATGATGGCTAAGATGTGTTGCAAGTGTTCCTCCTGTTGCTGCTTTTTGAAGAGAAACAAAGAACTTCTCTAAACACAAAGGGGGGGAAAACCTTAAAGGAAGAAGAAACTCCAGAATGTCTTTCTCAGGGGCTAATGTCCAGCCTTTCTTTTAAATCAAAAGGGAAACCTCCTTATTACTCCTTTTCAAGTAGACACAAGCCACAAGAGTTAGACCCTGATATTGAATTCTTCAGAATTTTTGGGTGTTAGGACCAGTTGATGTTAAAGACAGGGGCCATTAGCAAATTCAGATTTAGGTTCAAGTTCTGAAAAAAAAACCACCATAGTTCTATGTAGCATGGAACAAGGGCTCTGTTTGTGCCCATCCCTGAATTCATGGAAAAACTTATGAAAATTTTGAAAGAATAAAGTAGAAAATAAATTAAAGGAAACGGTGTTTTAGAGGGGCAGGAGAAAGAGAGGCCCAGACTTTTCCCTGCACATCCAGAGATCCTCTCATGCTATCTCATTCCTGAGCCTGAGGAGCCAGAATTTACATGTACATTGCCAAAGAGCCACAGTAATACATAATACGTCAGTAGGCCCCCCCATTAGCTCCCCCCCAGCACCTCTCGCCCACTGGCAGCCTCGCCGATCAGCTGTTTCTTGGCATGCACGAGGCTTGGGGCAGGGGGAGCAAGGGCATGGCAGGCTCAGAGGAGGGGGTGGAGTGGGGGCAGAGCCAGGGGTTGAGCAGTCAACACCCCCCGGCACACTGGAAAGTTGGCACCTGTAGCTCCATTTCCAGAGCCGGTGCCTATACAAGGAGCTGTATATTAACTTCTGAAGAGGCACATGTGGCTGTGGAGCCACAGGTTTGCCACCCTTGGCATAGGGGGGTATACGCTGAAGGCATTTCTCGGGACAGAGTGAAACCAGAGTGCTGCTATGCTCCAGCAATTCCCAGCTAGCAGAGAGCACCCTGGAGATTAGCCCAAGGGTCAGAAAGTTGCAAACTTCCTCTTTGTGCCATACCCCTACCTCTGGGAAGGGCAGCCAGCGCACCCCTCGGCCCGCACCACTTTCTGCAGCCCCCACTGGCCTGGAGCGGCAAACCGCAGCCAATGGAAGCCGCCATCAGCCAAACCTGCAGATAAACAAACCGGCTCGGCCCGCCAGGGGCTTTCCCTGAACAAGCAGCGGACCAGCTTTGAGAACCACTGGTCTAGATTAAACATTCTTTGATCTGGGTGGTGTTTACATCTGCAAAGGGCTAAACCAAAACATACTCAGGTTTGGGCCTGTCTGCATTTTAAAGACAATTTTTCCATCTTCATCAAAGCCCACTATTACTTGTTCTAGCCTCCCTGTTTACTGAGAATAATTATCTCTTGTAACAGCCTTCTGCCATAGGCAGTCAGACAGTTATGACCCAATGTTTTCTCTGACCTTTATTAACTTCCAAGTAAACACAGGTATTAAGTATAAACTCTGCTGTAATGTAATGCCATCCCAATAGCTACTGTATATTAGAGTATTCATGTGCTGAAATAGTAGAGTGATGGGCCTATAGAAAACCCTAAGATAGGTAGAAAATATCACATTTCTATTCTTTGAAATTCCTGCATTTTGCACTCAGATGTCCTAGTAATGTAGTTAGTGTGGATAGTTCATGAATGTTACTTTTTCTTTTTAGATTTGTGGGCCGCCCTCAGTTTCCATTCATAGATGAATAATGGAAAGAATCTTTTCATTGTTCCTGATTTTATTTCACACATAAGGAAAATCAGACATACATTTCATCTCCCTGCCCCATTCCCGTGATTAGTCCTAGAAAAGCACGCTGTTCTGGAAGCCCAGATAATGCTGGTGATATCAAGACATCTATATTGTACATTAAAACAGAAATTCAAAACAACTCAGAGTCTGAATGGAATGGTATGTAAGCAGAGCCAGGATGAGCTCTACTCTGACATCTGGTGGTAAATTATGGGGAGTGTGGAAAGGAATTTCCGGTATTTGCATTGGCATTTCAGGTATTTGCATTGGCACTCCCACCCCACTTAGCATGCCCACAGCAGCCTGGGATGGTTATTTTGACAGCTTTGGGATCCCCAATTTCTTTGTTATTGGGGCAGGAGGAATAAAGTGGTGTCACCCTGATTATGTGAATGAGGAACTATGAGACTGCTTTATGACAAAGAGTCTTACCATCAATTAAGTAGCACTTGCTAGACAAGGGACATGGGTGCCAAAACCCAGTGAAATGAGAGAGTTTGAGACTGGTGTGTACATCTTATGGTATGGGCCCCTTTTGAGGGCCTGGAACACCCATTGCACAGTCTCCTCTCTCCACTGTTAAAGAGCAGAGTTCATCTAGAGGCTGCTGAGCTGAATTCACATTGGGCCAGTAGTGCACCAGCACTGGGGCTCCCCTACTACAAGCTGAAATCACTAAAAGAGCTAAGCTTACTGAGCTGTGATCGCTGAGTGCTGTGTTAACTACTGGGGGAGCCTGAAGTTCTATCGCCAAGCAGCTGGCAGAGCGGAGCAGTTTGCAGCATGTTGGAGCAGCCCACGGAACAATGAGTGGAGTGGAGTGGAGCGGAGCGGAGTGGTTTGTGGGGATGGCTGGAGCAGCATAGCTGGTGTAGTGGAGCTGGTTGTGGGGAAGGCTGCAGCAGAACTCCACAGAGAGGTGGAGCAGTTGGCCCTGGCCCATGTAAGGTACCCCTTAACACCCTGTGTGTGGCGCCCTCCCCATTTCCACCCATGCTGGGGGGGGGTAAAACTCTGCAGATAAACTTTTGAACTCCGGTGGCACTGACCAGCGACTTTCAGATTGTTGGACTCTGAGGTGATTGGACTTAAGACCCTAAGGGGGAAAGGACATTGCCAAACGTACTTGGAGGTGGGTTTTTGTTGCTTATGGTTTGTGTTATAATTCTGTTTGTGGTGTTTCTTCAACGTGATGCTGCATTGTTTCCCTCCTTTATTAAAAGGATTTTGCTACACTGGGACTCCATGCTTGCGAGTGGGGAAGTATTGCTTCCTAGAGGTGCCCGGGGGGGTGGTATGTAATTGTCCCAGTCACTGGGTGGGGGCTCGAGCCGGTTTTGCATTGTGTTATTGAAATGGAACCCCTGGATACTGAACCCGGCCCTTGTTGCTGCCAACTCAGAGGGGCAGAAGGGTTACAGGTACTTGATTGCTAGTGGGGAAAAAAAAGTGTCTGTAATGTATTTATTGAGTCTAGTCTCTATTCTTCATTCTCAGAGCCAGCAGACCCAGGCCCCTTAGAATTGCTCTGTGTGAGGTGCTGTAGGTCCCTAAAGTGTGGTTGGCTGAGCCTGTTTGAAAAATGAGGGGGTCTGTCCACTTTGGCGGGCATTGACGTCACTCAGTAGCATGCAAACCTGGATTTCGCAACACAACAAATAGCTTTGCCCAGAATTCTGTTGGGGCATAAAATGGTGAATGGCAGCAAAGCCGTTGCATCCTGAAAAATGAGGGGGTCTGTCCACTTTGGCGGGCGTTGACTTGATTTAGCAGCTTGCAAGATTAGACACTGAATATAACAGAAACCATAGACTAAAAATCCCACAAAGTGGATTCCTTAGCTCACACAGATCTAAAAACAGGCAACACTTCATAAAAATTAGACATAACACAGTCTCTGTTCACCAAGCAAGGTACTGTTTAAATATTACTCAGGGCCAAATCCACCCCAAGCACTATGTAGGCTTTTTTTTTTTTTAAATAGCTCAGTGGTTTGAGCATTGGCCTGCTAAACCCAGGGTTGTGAGTTCAATCCTTGAGGGGGCCACTTAGGGATCTGGGGCAAAAATTGGTCCTGCTAGTGAAGGCAGGGGGCTGGATTCAATGACCTTTCAAGGTCCCTTCCAGTTCTAGGAGATTGGTATATCTCCAATTATTACCTTTAGGCTAGCGTGCAGCTGTGGAGGCCAAGACCAAAAAAGTAAAATCCAACAAGACGTTTTTTTATTAAAACATCAATCCCAGCACTGCAGAAAAACTTGCAGCAGCAGCAGCCCGTGACCCAGTTTTGACACAAACCCACTCACACTTCCTCTGACGTTTTTAAACTCAGACTGCAATTCCCAGCAATCACTACTGGATCTTGCAACATCACAGCCAGCTTTGCCCAGAATTCTATCACCAATGGGGAATGGCAGCAAAGCCATTGCATGCTGTTAACAACCTCTTCAGTCTGCCGTAGAGTCTGTTACTGCTGCTCTCTGACTCCTTGGGGTGAAGGAGGAAACAGCTGGTGGATCTGTGTAGTGGCTGATCCAACAGCTCCACCCCTTCTCTGATCTTGGCCAAGCCATCAGCCATCATGTAGAGGGTGCAGTTATTTTGCACTGGGATTTTTCTTCACTGCAAAGAAGGGTCAAGACTTTAGCTTTAAATGCAGAATCCCAGCTCCTCAGTAAGCATAAATCAGAGCAGCTTTTTTGAGGTCAATGGATGTGATGCTCCTCTTACTTCCATCTTCTTAGTATACCACTGAGTCACACCTGTGTAGCTGAGAAGGGAATTTGACTCACTGGCATTACACTAATTTAAACCAGCTCATGACCTGGCCCAGAACATTTTAAGGTAAGGCAGACAATGTGGCCAATAGAGAGACATAAAATACAGCAATGAGCCATGATAGGCTATGTTATATTGCTCCACTATTGCCTCAGGCATGTTGAGGGTCACTTCTCTGCTAAAATGGAGCTGTGCCAACGTACCCCTGCTGTGGATCCAAGAAGCCCAGCTACCTGTGATGAACCATAAATGGGCTGCGGGAGTGAGGGAGCGGAACTTTCTCTTATAATGCAGCTCCCAGTTCTGCTTAGTCTATCTTTGCATGAAGAAGATAAAGTGGGAGTTATCTGAATTCTCTCAGACACATGCTTTGTAGGGAATAATCCTGTGTTTGCTGGGAAATGGGCTGGATTATTATTGTTGAAGTACCAATAATGTGTTCAGCCCTGTACCAGGCATCATGATGTGGATAACCTAGAAGGTCTTTGCCATCTCTAATGTCTGTGAGTCATAGCAGACAGAAACTGAACAAGTCAGAGATGGGCATGAGACAAAATTAAAGGGCTTATTTTGCTTCATGCTCAATTCCTTTTCTGAGATAGCAGAAACCCCCAGTATGTAACTTTGTGCTTTTTGTTACTTTAATATTAACATGAAACAAAGCACGTAAAGGCAAAGGCCATGACACTCACACATGGGAATGACCCAGGATGTTTTCTCAGATAATTCCTGCACTGATCCACTGAAAGAACACAGTGTGTGTTGTTCTCTGGAGGCAATGATTTAAACATGCAGACATTTCAGCAAACAACAAAAATTGCTGGCTCGGGGCAATTATCCTTCCGAGACACTAATAGTCATTCTCTTCTCCCAACCTATTGGCTCATGTTCTTACTCAGCAGAGGCAGTGTGAAGGTTGATGTTCATACAGATGGCATTTGAAAGCCAGATGTAT
The DNA here is from genome assembly GCF_016161935.1 of Mauremys reevesii. Classification (NCBI taxonomy): domain Eukaryota; kingdom Metazoa; phylum Chordata; order Testudines; family Geoemydidae; genus Mauremys; species Mauremys reevesii. The sequence continues at coordinate 248,612,593 of NC_052623.1, forward strand.
GAGGTTTGGGGGGTGACAATTTACTTTTAACTCCACTGAAATACAGAAAGTGCTATCCTGGAACTCCTTCCTTTATCAGAGAAAACTATAAGGAGAATAGCTAGGGGAATGTGTGTGTTAATGTCGCAGCAACTTAAGTGCCAAAGAGAGAATGAATTTCAAAGTGAGTTGTTTGTCCCCTTTCCAGCTTTAGAAAAGAGGAGACCATAATTCAGAGGTCCCCAAACTGTGGAGGAATGTTTAGGGAGGTGGGGCTGGCCTCCGTGTGGAGGTGGAGAGGGAACGCTCCGGGAAGTGGCCAGCACCATGTCCCTGTGGCCCCTGGGGAAGTGGGGACACAGAGCTCCACACGCTGCCCTTGCCTGTGGGTACCTCCCCTGAAGCTCCCATTGGCTGCGGTTCCCCGTTCCTGGCCAATGGAAGCTTCAGTGGAGGTATCTACGGGCAAGGGCAGCGCATGGCGCCCTCTGCCCCCTCTCCTCCAGGGGCCACAGGGACATGGTGCTGGTTGCTTCTGGGAGTGGTGGAGGGCCCGCGGGGCCATGGGCGTGGCAATCCCATGGGCCAGATACAACGCCCTGAGGGGCCGGATCCGGCCTGTGGGCCATAGTTTGCCCACCCCTGTCCTAGAGAAATACTCTTCTCTGGGAGTGCAGAGCGCACAAGAGATCTACACACAATATGTTAAACAGAAATTCAGAACAACTAATCTCTAGCATGGTTCTAGATTATCGGGGGAGGGGAGAATAAAGGTCTCTGTGTAACGCAGGTATTATGTTTTGTTTCTGATTTTGATAACAAAGTTTCTTATCTTTATTCTTCGAGCCAGTAGATCAAGGCCGCTCAAATCTGTAATTCATAGGAGCAATTAAACAGTAGGCAATTCTTTTGTACTATTTTCATGTGATTTAATTGTTATTGTTTTCTTCTGATGAGTTTGAAAATTTAGTAACATATGTGATAAGTGTTAGTTTCAAAATGTTTTGTGAAAGGGTATAAGTTTCCTAATTATATTTTTCTGGAAATGCTTTGCACCCATTGTAGAGTGACTGTGAATTCGAAGGGAGATCTTTTATATGCTTCTTTTCTGTGTCACATGGAAGCGATATTAAGTCAGTAAAGTTGAGGAAAAAGACCGATCTTTCACCCATTGTTTAATTATGATAGCGTGTTTTCTGATTTTGCTTTGTCATGTTGAATTTGCACTTTTGTTCCTCCCTCCCTTATGCCTGCTGCCTGTAACTTGGCTGCTACTCCTCTCCACTCCCTGGAAAAAAATGCATATAAATTAGGACTTCGTACAGTTGTTTTCTTTCTGAAGCTCTTGCTGGCTCATACAACAGTGCTGCAAAGTTTCAGAGTTCAGTAAAGAATCGAGGAAATACTGTAAAGAGATGGAGCTTGACAAAGACCGTTGTATTAAGATGAACGATGGCAACAAAATTCCTGCACTGGGATTTGGTACCTATTCCCCTGACGCAGTAAGTAAATCTTTCATGGCTTTCTTTGTCCTTAACCTGTTGATTAACATTGCTGGGCACTGCTATAACCATTGCCAATAGCACTCCAGAGAGGGCTGCAAGATGAGATCCCTGTATATTAGTTTATAAAACTATTGACAATGTCTGAAAAGTGCTTTGGAGTTTAGAGTGAAAGATGCTACTGGTATATAAATGTAAGAATATCATCGTCTGTAAGAAAAGGGGTTGTTGGTTTTTATTGTTTGAGTGAATGTGCTGCTGATACACGATTCCATGACCCAGAGCTGCCAAAACACTTGATCTACAGCACACCCTACCACCTAGAGCCCCACATGTGTCTGTCAATCCACCTCTCTTTGACCTCCAGCACCCAGCTACTCTAGTCCAGAGCCACTATGTAACTACCTTTGCCCTGACCTACAGCGCTCTCTTTCCCACTTTTTGGCCCGTATGTCTCTGCCAGTGCATTTTGGTCCCAACCTGAGCTAAATGGAAAGCAAATTCCTTTAAAGAGAAGTTAGTTACTTTTAGCCCTTGTAGTGCTGCTCACTGAATTACACTGAGGGAAGGAAGATGAGTACATTTTCCTTTTTCTCCCTTCTCGACAGTCCTGCTACCCAGGGCCGGCTCTGGCTTTTTTGCTGCCCCAAGCAAAAAAAAAAACAAAAACAAAAAACTGTGCAGCGGCCGGAACAGCAAAGGGTGGTGGGGGGGAACCAACCTGCTGCCCGGCTGGAGCAGCAAGCGGGAGAAGCGGGAAACCAACCTGCCCTGGCTGGAGCAGCAAAGGGGGTGGGGGGGGAAACCAACTTGCCGCCCGGCCGGAGCAGCAAAGGGCGCGGGCGGGAAACCAACCTGCCACCCGGCTGGAGCAGCAAAGGTGGGGGGGGCGGGAAACCAACCTGCCAGCCGGAGCAGTGACGGGGGGTGGGGCACGAAACAAACCTGCCTGCCGGCCAGCCGGAACAGCAAAGGGAAGATAAAACAAAACAAAACAAAAAACCTGCGGGGTGACGGGCGCGCGGGTGCAAGGGGACTCCCAGCCCTGCAGACCCTGGGCAGCGGAGTGCACACCCCAGCTAGCAGGCGGGGTGGGGGGAGAGAGAAGGGGGCGGCCAGGGCTGCCTTAAGCGGGGAGCTCGCCATGCGGCCCCTCCTGCCGCGCCGCCTGCTGGGAGGGCTCCACGCCGCTCCGGTGGGCAGGCTGCTGTGCTGGGCTTGCTGGAGACCTGGCACTGCTCCCAGCAGCTCCCCTCCTCCGCGCCGCCGCCCCCTACAGGGCGGCAGGAGCAGCAAACCAAAAAGAAAAAAACCTGCAGGGGCAGCGGAAGCGGCAAAGTGCAAAAAAAAAAAAAAAAAAGGATTGGATAGAAGCCGCCCCTTCTTGCTCGGCTGGTGCCTGGAGCCGGCCCTGCTACTACCTGCTGATCCCAGTGTGGAGGGGATGGGTCTAATGGCCAGAGCAGGGCATGGGCGGCAGGTTATATATGTGTGCAGTGCTCGGGCTCCAGGAATATTCAGGGCTGGGGGCCCTGCTCCAGCAATATTTGGAGCTGGGTCTCTCCCCCAGCCCTGCCTGGATCGGGCCCCAGCCCCCGCGGGCCTCTCCCTGCCCTGCGTGTCCCCCAGCCCGCGTCCCTGCCTGACAGAAAGCAGCACGAGCCTCTCCCCTGCCTGCTCTGTACTGCGGGAGATCTGCTCCCGGCAGAACTGCTGTCTGCTGCCGCAGGGTCCTAGCGCCTGCCCCCCACTAATGGCAAGGCCGGTTGCCCTTACCCTGCCCTTCCGCCCTCGCCCTGAGCCTCCCCACCGCCCCACACCCTCAGCCCCAGCCAGAGCCCTCATCCCCCGCACCCTAATCCTCAGCCCCAGCCAGAGCCCTCATCCCCGCACCTAATCCTCAGCCCCAGCCGTGAGTCCCCACATCATGAGCCCCACATCCCTCACCCCACACCCCAAACCTCTGCCCTAGCCCTGAGCCCCCTCCTGCATCATGAACCCCCTCATCCCCAAGCCCCAGCCAGAACCCTCATCCCCCTGCACCCTGATCCTCTACCCCAGCCCTGACCCCCCCCACAGCATGAACCCCTCATCCTCAGCCCCACAGCCCTCACCCCACTCCTCAGCCCAGCCCTGAGCCCCCCCACAGCATGACCCCCTCATCCTCCGCCCCACAGCCCTCACCCTGCACTCCCTCCTATCCCCAAACACCCTCCCAGAGCATGCACCACCTCACCCTTCCTATGCCCCCAGCCCAGAGCCAGCACCCAAACTCTGTCCCAGAGCCTGCACCCCTTACCTCCTCCTGCACCCCCACCCCTTGCCCAAGCCCAGAGCCTGCACCCCCGCCTGGAGCCTACACCCAAACTCCATCTCAGAGCCTGCACCCCTCACCCCCTCCTGCACACCCACGCTCTGCCCCAGCCCAGAGCCTGCACCCAGCACCCAAACTTCCTCCCAGAGCCTGCACCCCTCACCCCTTCCTACACCCCCACCCCCAGCCCAGAGCCTGCACCCAAACTCCATCCCAAACCCTGCACCCCAATCCCCAGCCCAGGACCTGCACCCCATACCTCCCCCCAAAACCCCGCCCAGAGCCTTAGACAGGTGGGGGCAGAGTTTGGGGGGGGTGGAGTTGGGGGGGCGGGTTCTGGGCACCACCAAAATTTCTACAAACTTGCCACCCATGGAGCAGGGGACTTGTAGTCAGAAGATCTGATTCTGCCTCTGAGTCACTTATGTAACCTTTGGGCATCTTACTTGCCCCTTTGTTTTAGTGTCCCCAGTTTTGTAAAATTGTGATCACACCTGAATTACCTCACTGGGTTTAGTTCATAAGGATAAAATTTTCAAAAGCTTAAATGACGTAGAGGCCTACTGTTGCATCTCAGTGCTTCTCAAGCAGGCATGGACAGAGCCCAACAATCAATGTGATTGGTAGCAAAGTCATTTATTTCTCTCCAGCATGCTCTTATATACAATTATGGCAGGCAATCAAGCAATTGCTAATTGGTTAATAAGATACACACAGGCACAGCTATAACTTCATAGGGTAATTGTCATCCTGTACAACTTTCTAATTTATTATCCTGTTTACTGCCTACTGGCAGATGAGAACCAGCCCAAGGCCAGCATCTCACTACACAGCTCACAGCCTAATTAGCCCGTCCTTGAAGCCTAAACACTTCAGCTTCTCACATACCCATCTGCCAAGTTAACAAAACATTCCACATCTCCCCCCTCTATACAAAATCAAAAGAAGGAAAAGGAGAGAAGGCATTAGCAAAACATTCCCAACTCATAACATCATAACACTACAATCTATCACAAACCAAAATTAAAACTCTATAAGGCCTACCTATAACCATGCAATCCTTAACATATAACACCAACAACAATTCTGGCCAGAAAACAAACACCACAAGACAAAACATAAAACACAAAACATAAATTGTACTCTATTAATAAATGCATGGTACATTAAATGCTATGCAGCTAGCATCAATTTTCTTTAATATCTAAAAAACAAAAACAAATCTACCCCTACTGGGCAATCAATCATTACGTAAAATATACAAATACCCTTATAAATTTCAGGCAAAACAGGGGAATTACTTCATCAGTTAAATCATTTACATTAATACAGTTGCTTCCTGGCTTGCTTCTGGATTCAAAGCTATTCACAGCTTAAAGTTTCTTACTTTTAACTTCTGCTTTTAAACACTGAAGGAAAACATCACCACTTATATGCCCTTAAGCCTAATACAATTTCAATTACATAGCACTATATACATTCTTCAGCTAATGCAACAAAATTGTTTATAGCCAAATGATTACAAACTAATTTCTTTGCCTAAATTTATTTACAAACATTTCAAAAACACCAAAAAACTTTACTCTTTAACATCTTTACAAAATTCAACTGCTGTTTCCTCCAGCAACTACAAAATTAACTTTTTACTGTGCCTTAAATTACTCGCTAGTTCTCCAACAATAAAAAACTAAATAAGAGCAATATCATTTACAATCCAATTAGGGAGGGCAATACATGCTAAAGGATTTATCCAAAACACAGGGCGCAGCCTGTAAAATAAACCCCAAAATCCAATCAATACCACATTTCTCAGCAGGAGTCCCAAATTTCTTCCTGCCAGTGTACAATTCTTTGTTTCTTCACCAGGGTCAGTTCTCAATGTCCTTTTAGTCAGGAATTTCTGGACTCTGGCAATGTCAGTGATATGAGAGTTTCTTCTTCTTTCCCGAAGCAGTCGTGGTTCAGCTCCTACGGGGGAAAGGTCACCAGCACATCACCCTGTAGTGGTTTTGCTTCTTTCAAAAAAAAATTCAATGACACAATGGGGGCTGCCAAGGGACAAGGGAGAGGTTAACCAGCACGTCACCTTGTCCTTTTTTCCTGCTGTCCAAAAAGCACAATAAAGCTAAAAAGGGAAATAGGCTAACCATCAGTAGGAAAATTCTCCTGATGTAAAGGGGTCTTTTTGCAGTAAGAATCATGGGTCCAAGCAGTCAGTCTCCTGGCTCCAGGAGCAGTCAGTCTCCTGGCAGGGCTGCTAGGATCTTTGGGCAGCTCTTCCATACCTGTGAGAAGAGACAGCTAACACATTCCGTTAGTGCCTGGTAGGGTTTTTCAGCTCTCACAGCTTTTTGGGCCCAGCCAAGCCCCCCTTTTCCTTGGCTGTCCACCAAGTCTTAGCTGTGCCATGTCCTTGACTGGGGCCAGAAAAGAATGAGCTGTCTTCGGTTAACTCATTCTGTTCTTTTTCCTTCCCTCCTTGGCTTCTTTTAATCTGTGAATCCTGTGTCAGAACACCCAGCTGTTGCTGCTCATACCGGAGAAGCATAACGGTTTTCCCGGCACTGTCCCAGGCTCAGACCAGCCAGCGTAGGATGCCTTCTCCAGGTTCCTGCCAAAACAACTTACTTGCTTGTAGGTCCAAACGACCTCCGGGGCCATGGCACGGGCCTCTGCCTGCACCGTGCACTCCAACGTCTTCCCGTCCAGGGCTCGCTTCCAGCGGAGCACCTCCTCGTCCTGTGCCCGAAGGGCGGTTAGGAGGAGCCTCTCCAGCTCCCCCTCTTTCCTTAATAAGTGAGGTAGTGCAGCAGGGGAAATCTTTTCCCTCTGTCAGTTCATAATATGCAATAAAAGCTTCTGTGTTATCTTTTCTTCAGCTGATACAGCGGTACTCATAACTTAGCCAGCCGTTTTCCTGTGAGCTCAAACACCTGTGAGCTCAAACGCGCCTCTCTCGGAGGGCCGCCTGCACTCCTGCCTCGGCTGCGAGAGTTTCTACTATCTTCCTTGTTTTATTCCATACTTGACTCAGGGAGAAGGCTTCCTTATCGCCCTGAGTCACCGACTCCCAAAGCTCGGAGCCTAGCCGCTCCCAGACAGTTTTATCAAAGATTGTATTCGGCTTAACGAAAAGTCCCCTTCTCTGTCCCCACCGCAGCAGGCGGGATAACGTATCAGAGGGGAGCTTTTCTCCCTGCCGTTCCGCGATGCGTATCAAATATTCATGCACCGTTTTTTCTTCCGCTGATGCAGCGGTTCCCATATTAGCCGCTCTCCTCTGGGCTCAGGTGCGCCTCTCCTTTCGGACGCCTGGGGGCTTCTCCAGCACTCCCCGCCGCGACTTGTAGCTGCTCTCCTCTGGGCTCAGATGCGCCTCTCTTTTCGGATGCCCTGCGGCTTGTAGCCGCTCACCTCTGAGCTCAGGTGCGCCTCTCCTTTCGGACGCCTGGGGGCTTCTCCAGCACTCCCCGCCGCGATTTGTAGCCGCTCTCCTCTGGGCTCAGGTGCGCCTCTCTTTTCGGACGCCCTGCGGCTTGTAGCCGCTCACCTCTGAGCTCAGGTGTGCCTCTCCTTTCGGACGCCTGGGGGCTTCTCCAGCACTCCCCGCCGCGACTTATAGCCGCTCTCCTCTGCCTGGGTCAGGCCACCGACACTATCATCATTCGATTCGAATCACGTCAGGGTCACCATTTGTTGCATCTCAGTGCTTCTCAAGCGGGCATGGACAGAGCCCAACAATCAATGTGATTGGTAGCAAAGTCATTTATTTCTCTCCAGCATGCTCTTATATACAATTATGGCAGGCAATCAAGCAATTGCTAATTGGTTAATAAGATACACACAGGCACAGCTATAACTTCATAGGGTAATTGTCATCCTGTACAACTTTCTAATTTATTATCCAGTTTACTGCCTACTGGCAGATGAGAACCAGCCCAAGGCCAGCATCTCACTACACAGCTCACAGCCTAATTAGCCCGTCCTTGAAGCCTAAACACTTCAGCTTCTCACATACCCATCTGCCAAGTTAACAAAACATTCCACAGCCTACGTCACAGTGAGTTCTTCCAGTCTTTGCACAGTATTAGCCAGACTGATATGATCTCTCTACTCCTCCCAGAAAAGGCCACCTCCTAAAATATGACTTTCCTAAACACTGCAGTCTGTGTAAACTGCATCTGTTCACTCAGGCCTGTTTCTCAGTTATACTAAGACACCACTCTAAAGTGGGGGGAATTTAAGGCCGCATCACACTGCCAGAGTGGTGTAAAGGGGCCTTTGTGTAAAGAGAATCACACATGCCTCAACAGAGATTTCTCCTCTAGGAAGCATGGCTGTTGTGAGATATTTTTCAATTATTAATCTTAATCAAGTCAAGATGTAACTAGATGGAAGAAAGCTGGGTCATTACCCAAGAACCATCAAGGGTTCATGAAATCATAGTTCTCACCAAACAGTTTTAATAGTTGCCTTTGTTACAACTACTCATGAAAGGAATGCGGTCCTGCCAAACTCAAGAATTCAAAAGCATAATTCAGTTTTGACAAAATCATGAGTTTGGCATATAAATCATTAAAAAAAATTTTTTTTAATAAATAGGTTGTAGCTTAGCTCAGTTAGACTGGGGGTTCTAATCCATAGTGTATGTTGATATCTGGTTCTTACAGCTCCTGACTCCTGGTCTCAGGATCCTGTACTGATTGTCCTTTAAATCCTGTAAAAAGAAAGCTGAAATAATGGGCCTGATAATCTGTTGCTCTGCATTTCAAGGAGTTAGTTCCTTCTGTGCATAGTGGGAGTAAAAAACCTGCTATGTCTGAATAGTAGCTTTTTACACCTACATTCCATTTACTTTGCTGTGGTGTAGATGATGACACAAGATGCTGGGCAACAGAGGATCAGGCCCAGAATCTTTGAATTTCCTTTAAGGTAAATTCAAAGATTCTAAGTGTGAAGGTATCAGAATCTAAAAACTCCACATCAGGTCTTTCAGATGGGGATCAAAGCTCTAGATGACTGGTATAAAATATCCCTAATCCAGAGAGATTGACACTACACCTTCTTAACCGGTAGGTTCAAAAAAGTAAATGTGAGGAGGCTACAAAGGTGGCTATTGAAGTTGGCTTCCGCCATATTGATGGAGCCTTTGTATATGGGATTGAGGAGGAGGTTGGCCGAGCCGTTCACGAGAAGATTGCAGATGGAACAGTCAAAAGAGAGGACATATTTTATACAGGAAAGGTAAGTAGGTTTTGTTTTAACACCGGTATTTTTATCGTACTGCTTCCTGTGCTAATTATTTTGTCTAATTTATGAAGAATGTTGCCAATGTCGAGGCCAATATTAAAAGGATTGCCTTTAGGGGAGTATTATTCGCAGGATTGGGAAACGACATTCTATAACAAGTTACAGGTTTGAGCACAAGGCTCATCTCTATCTCTGTGAAAGCAAAGCTAACACAGCTACTTCATCCAGGACTGACTCCTGAAGTCAGACAACAGATTGACTCCCAATAACCAAGGACAACAAATTTAGCCCCAAAGATTTTAACCTTGAGAATGGCCTCACATAGTGTTCCTGTACTGACCAAGTGCACTTCTGACATCCTGGCTGCATTTCGGCCGCTCGCCCTGCTTCTTCAGGAAACATTCACTTCTTCCTCTCATGTGCATCTTTGCACACAGCCATCTCACAACACAACCCTTCTGCTAAAAAGGTAAAGCCAGTGGTATGACATGACTAAGACATTTTAGAAAAGTGGTTTTTACAGCAAGAAGAGACGACAAGAGAGGACTTCTTCAGAAAAAACAGTTGTGTTTGAATCATTACAGCTTTGGAGTACCTTTCACCGTCCTGAACTTGTGCGAAGCTGCCTGGAACAATCACTGAAGAAACTTAAGTTTGACTATCTTGATCTCTTCATTATCCACAACCCCATGTCTCTAAAGGTAAACATTTATTAAAAAATACACACAGGAAAACAAATGTTTGGTAGTATATCCATGGGCCAGAGCAGAGCTGTTCTGAAAAAGACTCATAGTCCATCTAGTCGTACGTCCAGCCTGCAGAAGTAGCCTATGATGGGTGTTCAAGGGGAAGGCAAAAGACAAAAGAAAAACTAATGCATGAAGCACGGTCTATAATGAAATATTTTTGGCCTTGACAATCAAACTATATTCAGCACATAGGTTATGCTTTTAATGCTTGCTGTTAAAACATCATATGCTTCCTGGGTTCACATTATGCCACTAAAATATATATATATGTGTATGTCTGGACTGGCAAATTTACAAACTATCTGGGAAACTCTCTAAATTCAAATATACACTTCATGATCAAAAGCTAACTCTAGTTACTCTGGAAATTCACCAATAATCTATAAAACTAACCTTGGGTTACTGGTATCACTTGTCATCAGCTATAACTTCTTTAACGTATTAATCATGTGTTCATTAATTCAAACGTCTTTCTTTTTGTCAGAGAAGCTATCAGTTTTCTGTGACACCACATATGTTTTATCTGTAATATCTGTAGGCACTAATTGCTTGTGACATGTGTGCTTTGTTTTCACTGCGTATTAAACAGAATTTCTTATCAAAGTTGTGCTTAGCTGAGCTAATTAATTTTCCAGTATCAACAGGTATCCTCTTATTGACACACAATTATTTCTAGGCATTCATTTCAGTTCAAGGTAGAATCATAGGAGTGGAAGGGACCTTAAGAGATCATCTAGTCCAGTCCCCTGCACTTATGACAGGACCAAGCATTATCTAGACCAGTGGTTCCCAAACCTGTGGCCCACGTGCCACTTGCAGCCCAATCAACACAGAGCTGCGGCCCATGTGACATCCTCAGGGTCATACAGGTAGTACTGGATACGGCCTACAATAGTAAATAGATTGAGAACCACTGTTTTAGACCATTCCTGGCAGGTGTTTGTCTAACCTGCTCCTAAAAATCTCCAATGATGAAGAATCCACAATCTCCCTAGGCAATTTATTCCAATACTTAACCACCCTGATAGTTAGGAAGTTCCCTGGGTTGTCATTATTTCCCCTTTTTTTTATATAGATTGGCACTGTATTTGCCCTTTTCCAGTCCTCTGGAATCTCTCCCATCTCCCATGATTTTTCAAAGACAATTGCTAATTGTTCAGATATCTCCTCAGTCATCAGGCCCTGGTGACTCAAGACATCTAACTTATCTAAGTAATTTTTAACTTGTTCTTTCCCTATTTTACCCTCATATCCTATGCAGGAGTGGCAGGAGTACCTAAAAGGATGCGGGGGGGGGGGCCACAGACGCCCGAACGAGGCCCCACACCACCCCTTTTCCCCAAGCCTGGGCCCTGATGACACCTCTTCTCCCTGAGCCACCGCCCTCAAACTGCCTATTCCCCAAAGACCCCGCTCCCACATTGACGCCACTTCCCCAGAGGCCCCATTCCCATGGCACTTCTCCCCCCCCAAGACCCCGTTCCCTTCTCACTCCTTTCTGCCTCCTGTCACTCGCCCTTACGACTGGTAAGAAAATGGGGGGGAGGCCATGGCAACCTGGCCCCTCCTGTTCTGGCACTCCGATCCTACCTCATTTTCACGGGTAGAGGTCCAATCAGCTATAAACTTTGCAGTGAAAACTGAAACAAAAAAGTCTATTAGCACTTCTGCCATTTCCACAATTTAGTTAAAACCATTCTATAGCTTTTATCCAGCTTTAGAGTTCAACACCTTCCCTCGCTCACTCCTTCTCCTTACAACTCTTTCCTTGGTCACAAAATAGTTAAAATCCACTTCTGTAAAAAGTATCATGACCAAGGGGGATTTTCCTTTTATTTTTAGCCTGGGACCGATACATGGCCAAAGGATGAAAATGGAAAATTCATTTTTGATGTTGTAGATCTGCGTCAAACTTGGGAGGTGAGTGACATGATTAATTAAGAGCCCATCCAGTCTCCTTAGTCAGCCAGCAGACTGTTACCCAGAGAGTGCTCAAACTTCTGGGGTTTTTCAGTCCATATGACCTTTTTAGAGGGCAAAGGAGAATGTATAGAAAAGCCAGTCCCTCTACTTCCTCAGGGGGCCCAGGGCCCAGTGTGCTCACGCAGTTTCCCCAGGAAACAACCCCTGTCTCCTGGGGAGCTCTAGCTCTGCTCACACCAGATTCCCACCCAGACTGAGCCAGTGTCCTCCCTTTTACGGTCCTACCCTGCTCCAGCCTTGACAACCCTCATGCATGTGGTGGGTTGTGCCCAGAGGAACTCTTTAACCCTTTCTTGACTGCTGCAGGAGCTGCCCCATCATACTAGGGTAGGTTACTCCATCAGTGTCAGACTGATTAAACCAGAACAATAACTGTGCATAGCCCAGACCCTCAATGAGTATTCAGGGCAGCTAGTTAAGTGAAATATATTTTTAAGTGTGAACTGAGCAGATTTGAGGGGGAAATCACTGAGGGACAACAAACATGAAATCTCACGAGCCTTTTTTTTTTTTAACAGAATCACTTTATAAAGCAGAACCTCGCTTTGAGATGCTTTGGCCTTCCCTGGTCTTAGGACAGGGATATTGCCAAAGGCATTTTCAGGGACAGAACTGTAGTCTGGGCTTTACAGGTGATGTTTTCCACAGAGGAGGGAATGGGATGAAATAGTCTGCCCGAGAGTCAGCCAAGACGAGGACTCCATCAGATCCCTAATTCTTTAGCTAATGCTCTTGGAGTAGGTCGGCATTGCAGCTTATTAGTGAGCCAGCCTGTCAGCTCTGAAGAGCTAGGTTCTAAGTCTGTCCACGCTCACCCACATTACAAAATCCATCAGTCAATTTAATTCCATTGATGCGTCTATATCAAGAGAGGCCAGAAATGAAACACAAAGGGGCATCAGGTCAGAATCACGGTGCATTGGTAGAGCTTTGGGGAAGTTAGCCTAGTGTCGGCTCACATTATCCCAGGTTCTAATTAGTGCTATTGGTTCCTCATTTTCATGAGCATTAACTAAACTCCCTCATTTAAAAGGAAAAAGCTAAAACTTCCCCTCTGATACGTGCCTTCCCTTCAGTGGACTCTAGCAAGCTTTTTCTATTAAATGGAAAAAGTAAACAGGATTTGGCACCATATCATTGTTATCATAGCACTGCTTGTGATCTGAGACCCTGCAGTCATTTCATATTATCAAAGCAGGGAAACACTGGCGCATCTCAGACACCACGGCATGGCTACTGTCGGTAAATACAGACACGCTAATGGTGATCACTGCACTTGTCCATCTCCTTCAGTATTTAATTTTCATACTTAATTATTTCATTTTTTGCTTTAAATCTCTTAAACTGGTTTTAATATTCCCATACTTATGTGGTACCATTATTTCTGTATTGTTCACTAGCAGTGTTTGGGTATCGCTATGTCTTTGAGGTTCAGTATGTGTGAGGGACAAATTAGGGAGAAAACAACTGGGAGAGGCAGTGGCCAGAATGTCTACTTTCTACTGGGGGAAAAGATGACTTTATTTCAGTGGATTGGATGGAGATCTGATGCCTAAGTGAACAGTTGGAAAATGACTGTCTCTAAATCAGACAGGGTCTAGAACAAATCAAATATCCCCTACTGTATGTGTTATGATATTTTGGTGGAATAATTTTATATGGAGTGAGCCCAGCTGAGCATAGTTTTTCTAGTCTTATGGAAATTATACTAGAAGTAGTGATAATGGAACTGGCCATTGTTGTGTTTCCCAGGCCATGGAGGCATGTAAAGACGCAGGCTTGGTGAAGTCCATCGGAGTGTCCAACTTCAACATCAGACAGCTGGAGATGATCCTGAACAAACCAGGGCTCAAGTACAAACCTGTTCTCAACCAGGTAAAACTCTGACCTTTGGATGGAGACCTAAAAGTGTTGAGTTGGAAGAAATCCAGAACTTGTAGTCAGTGAAGAGTTTCGTTTATAGGGGAAGAACCTCAGTGCTTACAGGAAGCAGAAACTCCAGAATGTCTTTCTCAGCAGGAACTTATGTCCAGCCTTTCTTTTAAATCAAAAGGGAAACTTCCTTATTGCTCCACTTAAAATAGACACAACCCACAACAGTTAGACCCTGATATTGAACTCCTCAGAATTTGTGGGTGTTGCGACAGCTGACGTTAAAGACAGGGGCCATTAGCAGCTATAGATTCAGGTTCAAGTTCTGAAAAAAAACCCACCATAATTCTATGGAGCTTGGAACAAGGGCTTTGTTTGTGCCCATCCCTAAATTTATGGAAAAACCAATGAAAATACAAAAAAAGAAAGTAGAAAATACCCGTAAAGGAAACAGTGTTTAAGAGGGGCAGGAGAAATACAGACCCAGCTGCTTCCCTGTATATCTAGATCTCCTCTCCTGCTACCTCATTCCCCTGCTAGGGGAATGGACTTTCAGAGCACCAGCCTTTCTCTGCTTGGAATGTGAGGATGTTTTGTTACCAGGTTATCCAAACTCATACTCAGAAATGTGACTGTCTAATCTATTTGCCTACCTTTCACATAGATACCTAGATGTGTTCTATACATGCTGGATAAAGGGAAAGAATTGAGTTATATATGATAAGCAAAATAACACAGGATATGCACAGCATCCCATAGTCAGTAGTTGAAAGTAATTTTACCTCTCAAGTAATTTTGTTTTAAACTTAGCATAGTACAAGTTCTATATGGAGGATTATATATAGGTAGAAGGTAACTTTGAAGTTGTAAATCTAAACTTCTAAATTTCAATATTGAAAAATGTCTTGTCTTGAGGAAAAAACTGTTGTTTCATACTTGGACAATTCAAAAACTGATTCTGATTCAATTTCTTCCCTCCTCCTCCTCAAAAAATCACTTGTGAGTTGAGAGCAAGCTTGAGAAATTTTAGACCAAGAGACCACATGAGGGGAAGTTAGCAGCCACTGAAACTAAGGGCTTAGAATGAGCGTGATATATCGTCCATATCTACAGTTACAACTGGTCCCAATAAAGACCCATAGAACATCTATTAGGAATTATCTCACTATAACTAATAGCCAGGGCTTTAATGGCAGTGTTGGTCCAGGACATGATATTGATCCATATCCTAGCTGCATAACAATACACGATGGGCCAAAACCTGCTTGTAGAAGACTTAATGAGCTGTCACGGGGACAACACACATGCTTAAGGCAGGCAGGATTTGGCCCTCAGTTTATAAGTCCTTATTAAGCCTGTCCCCACACACCATGTTTTGGCTTCACTGTCCTCTACTAGATAAACTGTTTGGGGGTATTTGTTATCAGCTAAACTGCACCCCATGGTCACTTGCACTGCCAGGCTGTATTTTAATTGTAGGATATTTTATTGAAATTTACTTTGATATTTAAACATTCTGTATCCCCTCGACATAACATCTGCTATTTCTTTTGTCTAACTGCTGCTGCTTATATGATCTGAAATCTCAATTTTGGGTTGGGGGGTGATTCTGCAGGTTGAATGTCACCCTTACCTCAACCAAGGCAAATTACTGGCCTTCTGCAAATCCAAGGATATCCTCCTTGAAGCCTATTGTGTTCTGGGATCACAGAGAGACAAGACGTGGTAAGGAAAGAAACTGGACTGTGCTCTCAGGTTTAGAACTTCATAAATGGGTTGGAGGGAGGGGAAAGTACCCTCTGTCTTCAAAATATCTGGTATTTATAGAGTTCTAGAATAAAAATGAGAGCTGGAAAAGACCTACCAGGTTATCTTCAGATTATACACGTATTGTCCTCACTAGGCTGAGATGACTGCATTCCTCATCCCAGAAATGCTCCCTGTTTCTCTGTTTCCCTTCTAGGGTAGACCAAAGCAGCCCAGTTCTGCTGGAGGACCCAGTATTGGGTGCAGTTGCCAAAAAGTACAACCGAAGCCCCGCTCTAGTAGCCCTGCGCTACCAGCTGCAACGTGGAATCGTGGTCCTCTTTAAAAGCTACACCAGAAAGCGTATTGAAGAAAACTTCCAGGTAAAACAGGAGTGCAGAGAGAAGAGGATGAGATGTGCAGATTTAGATGGGACACTGTAGAGGGCTGCGAACTTTTGTGCCCTTGTACAGGATGGCACTGCAGGATCCTACCTGAGAACTGCGCTACACAATGTCTGATAGTTCTCAGGCAGGTTCTCTATTCTTAGAGAAGGCTTTTGCCACTTTAACATTTGAACTGTGTAACTTGGCACCCACTAGAGAACAAATAATAATATGGGGGGAGAAAACCCTGGAGTCCTCCTTGCGCCTCCCAAAGGAAACATTTTAAGGGAGCAACTGATTTGTGGAGCCCTTTCCAAAATGACTAACGCTACTCTTGATATCAGATTAGAATATAGGCCCCTTTCAGCATTGGAAAGACAAATGATCTTCCAGTAGGAGTATGCCCCTTTCCTGCCCTCAGCCTCTTGCCTAGACCACGGGTCCTCTCCAAACTCTGCTATGTCCTCCCCTGCCCATTTGAGTCCAGGGTCTTAAACAGCTTTCCTAGATAAATTAGTTTCCAAAGAGATCAGTTGTTCTATTTTCCATACCCAAGGACTATCAGACTGACTGATTTATTCTAGATTAAGGGAAAGAACAAGACAAGGAAGTACATCTACATGAGAGAGCACAGTGTGTATCTCCTCTATAACATGCCCTTTATTTCCCAAAATGGCAGCTGCCTCTGCAAACAGCAGATTCCTAGAAGTTTAAAGGTGAAATTCACAGAAAATAAAATCACGTTACATAGCTACATACCCTTCACCTCTGAAATATCTAAAATACAGTGGAATGAGCAGGCCCAAATTTATATATCTATTTCATTTCCTTTTCATATAATATGAGGCTTGTGGTTCTGTCAATACACATGCATCCTGCAGGAATAACCCAATATTTGATCCTGTCTTCTGGGTCAGGTTTTTGACTTCCAGCTTTCTGAGGAGGACATGAAAACCATTGATGGGATGAACAAAAACCTTTCCTATGTGCGTTTAGAACCGTAAGTCATAATACTTTGCAGTATTTTAGAGCTCTGTGGAGAGGCAGAAGAAAGGCAGCAGTGCTCACCCCACAAAGAAATAAGGTTTTGTATTATACTGACCCAAAGGATGTACTTACGATCATAGCTATTAGGACTGGAATGGAGTCATGCAGTTTAAGGCCAGAAGGAACAACCAGATCATTTAGTCTGATCACAGGCTACCAACACCACCCAGCACCCACACTGAATAGGGTTGCCAAGTGTCTGGTTTTTGACCTGGCTCCAGTCAGCATTGCTGACAGGGCCGTTTAAAAGTCCAGTCAGCAGTGCAGCAGGGCTAAGGCAGGCTCCCTACCTGCCGTGGCTCCATGCAGCTCCCGGAATCCGCAGCATTTCCCTTCTCCAGCTCCTATGTGTAGAGGCAGCCAGGGGGCTCTGCATGCTGCCCCAGCCCCAAGCACTGGCTCCACAGCTCCCATTGGCCAGGAACCATGGCCAGAAGGAGCTGTGGGGGCGGTGCCTGCAGACAGGGCAGCACGCAGAGCCGGAGAGGGGCTATGTCACTGCTTCCGGGAGCTGCCTGAGGTAAGCGCCACCTGGAGCCTGCACCCCAACCCCCCCATCACGCCCCAACCCCTGCCCTAGCCCTGATCCCCCTCCTGCTCTCCAGCCCCTCAATCCGAGCCTGGAGCACCCTCCTGTACACCAAACCCCTCATCCCCAGCCCCACCCCAGAGCCCACACCCCCAGCCGGAGCACTCACCCCCTCCCACATCCCAACCTACTGCCTCGGCCCAGAGCCCCTTCCTGCAGCCTGGACTCCTAATTTCTGGCCTCACCCAAGAACCCACACCCCCAGCCAGAGCCCTAACCCTCTCCCACACCCCAACACTCTAAGCCAGCCCTGTGAAAACAAGCGAGTGAGTGAGGATGGGGAGAGCAAGCGACAGAGGGGGGTAGAGTGAGTGGGGGTGGGGCCTCAGAGAAAGGGTGGGACAGGGGCATGGCCTCTAAGGAGGGGCGGGCAGAGGCGGGGCAAGGGTGTTCGGTTTTGTGCAAGTAAAAAGTTGGCAACCCTAACACTGAACCCAACAACCTGTGCTGTAACGTACTGTCATCTCAGTAGAGACTGTACATTAGAGCACTCACGTGCTTAGGTAGTACAGAGATGAAAGAAAACCCTTAGACAGGTAGAAAGTGTTGCACGTGTGCTCTTTGAGATCCCTGCATTTTGCATTCAGATGTCCTAATAATATAGTTATGGGTGAATTGTTCATAAATGTCACCTTTCTTTTTAGATTTTTGGGCCACCCACAGTTGTATACGGATGAATAATGGAAAGGATCTTTTCATTGTTCTTGATTTTATTTCACACATAAGGAAAATCAGGCATACATTTCATCTCCTTGCCCCATTCCTGTGATTAGTCCTAGAGAAGCGCCCTGTTCTGGAAACCTACCTTCTGCTGGAGATGTCAAGAGATCTACACTGTACATTTAAACAGAAATGCTAAACAACTCAGTCTCTGAATGGAATGGCACTTCATTGCTAATTGGGAAAAAATAAAGGTGTCTGTGTAATGCAATTATTGAGTCTAGTCTCTTTTCTTTGTGTTTCTTTTCTTCATTCTCAGAGCCAGCAGACCCACGCCCCTTAGAAGTGCTCTGTGTGAGGTGCTGTAGGTCCCCAAAGTGTGGTTGGCTGAGCCGGTTTGAAAAATGAGGGGGTCTGTCCACTTTGGCGGGTGTTGACGTCACTCAGTAGCATGCAAACCGGGATTTCGCAACACAACAATTAGCTTTGCCCAGAATTCTGTTGGGGCGTAGAATGGTGAATGGCAGCAAAGCCATTGCATCCTGTTAACAGCCTCTTCAGTCTGCGGTAGTGTCTGTTACTGCTGCTCTCTGACTCCTTTGGATGAAGGAGGAAACAGCTGGTGGATCTGTGTAGTGGCTGATCCAACAGCTCAACCCCTTCCCTGATCTTCGTCAAGCCATCAGCCTGGGGTTGCCAGGTGTCTGGTTTTTTACTGGAAAGCCCGGTCAAAAAGGGACCCTGGCAGGTCTGGTCAGCACCAGCCATGAAAAGTCCGGTCCACAGCACAGCGGGGATCCGGGGATTAAGGCAGGTTCCCTGCCTGCCCTATCTCTGCATGGCTCCTGGAAGTGACTGTCAGGTCCCCTGCAGCCCCTAGATGCATGCGCAGCCAGGGAGGCTACATGCACTGCCCCTGTTCCAAGTACCGGCTCCACAGCTCCCATTGGCTGGGAACCCCAACCAATGGGAGATGTGGGGGCAGTGCCAGCAGGTGCGAGTGCAGCACATGGAGCCTCCCTGGCTGCTCATGAGTCTAGGAGCTGCAGGTACCTGGCAGCTGCTTCCTGGGATCTATGTTATGCTTATGAGAAGCACACGGGATCTTTTTCAGGGGAAAAGGCAATATGCTGTGTTTATCGAAAATACAACAGTTAGAATATGAATTCAATCGCTCTCTCTCTCACTCACACACACACACACACGTCCTGCAGATGGTCTTATAGTTACCAGTGCAGTATCTGGAGGGGTTTGCAGCTTGCCACGGGGTCACAGTGTGAAAGGGAACCCAGGCTGGTAAGACAGAGGGCTCAGCGGTACCCCAGTTCCAGATTGCACCCCAGGTAACCCATCACAGTTGTGAATCCTGCTTCCCCTGCGCAACAAAATGTGCCGTTGTTTTGCACTAGGATTTTTCTCCCACTGCAAAGAAGGGTCAAGACTTTAGCTTTAAATGCAGAATTCCAGTTCCCCAGTGAGTGTAAATCAGCGCAGCTCCATTGAGGTCAAGGGATGTGATGCTCCTCTTACTTCCACCTTCTTAGTACACCACTGAGTCACACCTGTGTAGCTGAGTAGGGAATTTGACTCACTTGCGTTATGCTAATTTAAACCAGCTCCTGACGTGGCCCAGAATATTTTGAGGTAATGCAAACAATGTGGCCAATAGAGATACATAGAATACAGCAATGAGCCATGATAGGGTATGTTACATTGCTCCACTATTGCCTCAGGCATGTGGAGAGTCACTCTCTGCTAAAATGGAGCAGTCTCCGCTGTGGAACTGGCCCATAATCTCCAAGGAGCCCAGCTACCTGTGATGCACCACACCTGGGCTGCAGGAGTGAGGTGTTAGTATATAGGCCTATTTGTTAGCCTGAGATAGAATTTTGGGTTTGATTTTTTTTACTCTTATATCCTTACTAATATATGTGAACAATGAACAGACACTGTGTGTTGCTTCTGCCTAGCCAGATGGGTTAGTTAGTACAATGAGAAAGATAAGGAACAGCGCTAAAGTGTTACTGGATATGGTGGGAGTGTAATATATGGGCATACACTGGAAGGCTGCCTGGCTCCTCTCTCAAGTCAAGGTCAAGCAACCAGTTAATAGGGACAAGGGGGAGGCGGAGGAGGAGGCACAAGACACACTAAAAGCCAAAGAAAGGCCTGGCCTTGGCCAGGACACAATCTCACTCCTTACCTCTCCCAGGGGATACAAAAGAGATGTTACCAAGCCCCCAGCCTCACAACCCTCCAAAATGAAACATGACCATAAATTGTAAGGGATGGGACCAGGGGCGTATACTGCAGGTATATTTGGGCCTGATAGGAGGAAGTGGGAATGGGGACATGGGAAAGGCTCTGCGGCGTCAAAGCTATGGATATGCTTGCTTGAAACTAACCCCAATAAACATCACATTGCCTGCACTTTGGACTTCCGGTCTTCTGCTTTCTGTCTGCGAGACAAGAATCAGGGGAGAGGGCAAAGGGAAAGCCCCTAACACGATGGAGTAGAACTTTCTGTTATTATGCAGCTCCCCGTTCTTAGTCTATCTTTGCATTAGGAAGATAAATTGGGAGTTATTTGAATTCTCTCAGACACATGCTTTGTAGGGGATAATCCTGCGTTTACTGGGAAATGGGCTGGACTATTATTGTTGAAGTACCAGCCCTGTACCAGGCATCATGTTGTGGATAACCTAGAAGGTCTTTCCCATCTCTAATGTCTGTGAGTCATAGCAGACAGCAGCTGAACAAGTCAGAGATGGTCATGAGACAAAATTAAAGGGCTTATTTTGCTTCATGCTCAGTTCCTTTTCTGAGACAGCAGAAACCCCCAGTGTGCAACTTTGTGCTTGTTGTTACTCTTAAATAAAGCACACTAAGGAAAATGCTGCAAATGGGGAGGCAAAAACCATGACTCTTACACTTGGGAATGACCTGTTATGTTTTCTCCAATAATTCCTGCACTGATCCACTGAAAGCACACAGTGTGTGTTGTTCTCTGGAGGCAATGATTTAAACATGCAGACATTTCAGCAAACAACAAAAATTGCTGGCTCGGGGCAATTATCCTTCCGAGACACTAACAGTCATTCTCTTCTCCCAGCCTATTGGCTCATGTTCCTACTCAGCACAGGCAGTGTGAAGGCTGATGATCATACAGACAACACTTGAAAGCTGGATGTACGAGGTTTTAGGGGAGAAAATTAACTTTTAACTCCACTGAAATTCTAAGAGCGTCACTGATGGTCTAGGTGTATTTAATCCTGCCTCGGAGCACAAGGACAGACTAAATGGCTTCTTGTGGTCTCTTCCAGCTCTACATTTCTGTAATTCTATAAAGAAAAAACCCTCCATTGAAATACGCTGGACAAGGGAGCTTTTCAGAAAGGTAGTGTGGAACATATTGGTAAGAATATAGCTATTCTGTTTCTTTGTTTTCCTATGACTCCTTTATGCACCTTAAGTAGGATTCTGTGCTGCAGAAGCTCAGGGTAAAGGAGGGGGATAAAGTGGCTTTAAATCCTTTTGCAGCCTCTTAATCCTAGGCGGTTCTGGGGGCTGGACAGGTCACTGGTGTATATTAGGCAGCCCTAGAGGCCTCACTAAGTTACAGCAGCCTCCTTGGGCTGTTCAGTGAGCCACAGCCCCAGAGACTAAAACCCTGCCTCTTACACACCTCTTCCCCTCCCAGCATGCCTCTACAGCAATGGTCCCCGACCTTTTTCATCTGGTGGGAGCCGGACAATGAGCCACCGAGGACCGTGGCTGGTGGATGAGCATCTGCCAAAATGCCGCCGAGAAGCGGCAACATCAATAGGCGTCACCGCCGAAATGCCACCGAAAATCAGCGGCCTTTCAGCAGAGATGCCTCTGGATGACTCTGCTTCTCGGCAGCAATTCGGCAGATACTCGTCCACCGGACAGTACGCGGGCGCACATAGATGTCCCCGCGGGCACCATGTTGGGGACCACTGCTCTACAGCATGTAGGCAGCAGGTTTGTATAATTTTTGGTGGGGCCCAAAATGGTGGTGCCCCCCCGCTCCCACCCTGGGCTCTCCCCCCACTGACCCACACCCCCTGCAGCCCCAGCACTGGGCTTCCCCCTTTCCTCCCCATCAGTGCCCCAGCTCTGGGCTCCCCCACACCAGTGCCTCCCCCCCGCCACACCTCCTGCCTCCCCAGCCCTGGGTCACTGGTAACGCTCCCAGGGCAGGTCATTCAGCAGGAATTTTGGATGTGCACAAAACACAGACAGGATTGGTTCCCATATGGTTACAGAGCTGCAGTAAAGTGGAACAATTTTCAGCTTGTGTGATTGGAGGATATCTGGATGCATATTATAAGACTGTTCTCCATAAATGAGGAAAAGTTGAGGTGCCTTTATTATTCTTTTGTTCCACTCTTTCTTTCTATGGGGAATTTGCCAATGCAATATCACTGTCTTCCTTAAACAAACAAAAAGGCAATGGCTGTTGAAAATAGCAATTCCAGTGCTAATAAGCATTTCTTGCTCAATTTTATCCTGCTTTTTCTACAGCAAGTTACAGTGGATCAGTATATTTGATTTGGGAGAAATGAAGTAACAGCTGCCCAAACTGAGCTTGAGCACTCCTGAATTTTGAGGTGTTCAAATCTGGAAGGCAGGTGCTGGGGGGGGGGGCTGTGGGCTCCGTGGGGGAGCATGGCAGCAATGTGTCTGGAGCTGCATGGAGCCAGACACGCTGGTCTGAGTGGCACAGTAAGGGGGCTGGAGGTTGGAGAAGGGGTAGGGAGTTCCAGGGGGCAGTCAAGGGACAGGAAGCTGGGGTGGTTGGATGGGGCAGAGGTTCAGGGGGGCAGTCAGGGGACAGTGAGCAGTTGGATAGGCATGGGAGTCCCAGGGGTTTATCAGGGAACATGTAGGGGGTGGGGTCCTGGGGGAAAGCTGGGGGGGGGGTCTGAGGAGGGGGCAGTTGGGGACAAGGAGAAGGGAGGCTTAGATAGGGGATGGGGTCCCAAGGGGCAGTTGGAGCAGGGGTCTTAGAAGGGAACAATCGGGGGACAAGGAGCAGCAGCATTTAGATAGGGGGTGGGGTTCTGGGAGGCAGTTAGGGGCAGGAGTCCCAGGAGAGGGGTATCAGGGAATAAGGACCACCAGCGGTGTTAGATAGGGGGTGGGAGTCCTGGGGGGCAGTTGGGGCAGAGGTCTGGGGAGGGGGCAAACAGCGGCTGCATGCCGGGATTGAAACAGCCCTGGGCTGCCGGCAGCTGCGGGGAGCCGTGAGCCCTTTAAATCCCAGCCAGGGCTCGGAATCTCTGCGGGCAGCCCAGAGCCCTCTGATTCCCGGCCGCGGCTGAGATTTAAAGGGCTCTGGGCTCCCCGCCGCTGCGGGCAACCCAGAGGCTTTTATTTCCCGGCTGTGGCTGGGATTTAAAGGGCTCTACGCTCCCCGCCGCTGCGGACAGCCCAGAGCCTATTTCCCGGCCGCAGCTGGGATTTAAAGGGCTCTGGGCTCCCCGCTGCTGCGGGCAACCCAGAGCCTTTTGATTCCCCACCGCAGCTGAGATTTAAAGGGCTCTGGGCTCCCCGCCGCTGCGGGCAACCCAGAGCCCTCTGACTCCCAGCCGCGGCTGAGGTTTAAAGGGCTCTGGGCTCCCTGCCGCTGCGGGCAGCGCAGAGCCCTCTGACTCCCGGACGCAGCTGAGATTTAAAGGGCTCTGGGCTCCCCACGGCTGCGGACAGCCCAGAGCCCTCTGATTCCCGGCCGCGGCTGGGATTTAAAGGGCTCTGGGCTCCCCACCGCTGCGGGCAACCCAGAGCCTTTTAATTCCCGGCTGCGGCTGGGATTTAAAGGGGAGAAACCTAGCTCCAAATATTGGTGTAGCAGAGCCCCTGACTTTGAATATTCCTGGGGCTTTAGCCCCAGGAACCCATATAAGTTGGCGGCCATCCTCACCTGTGGCTCCCCCTCCCTGTGCTGTAGAGGCACAGCCAGGCAGGTCTGCATCTGCAGGCAGGCACCCTGCCTCAGGTGCAGCTCCCATGGGCCCTGCTAGCCACTAGACTGGGAGCCTCCCGGCCAATGGAATGGGCTGGGCTGGGGGGCAGAAGGCAAAGGGGGAGATTGTAGGGAGCTTTGGAGGAGGGGAGGCAGTGGGGGAGGGGAGTGGTCTGGCACAAAGGGGAGGGCTCTCTGGAGAGGAGTGACAGGGGCACAGGGGTCATTGGGAGTCTCTCGAGGGGGCAGAGGGTTGTGTGGGTCTCTGTGAGGCAGGGGGCTGTGACGGGTGGAGCCAGCTGCAACCTGGGTCTGCTCTGCGGGGGGTGTTACTATAGTCCCCTCAGGAAGCCCCCCCCCCTGTCCTGTGTATTTTATGCCAGCCCCGGGGTGCCCATTGCTGCTCCTTTCCCCCACCCACGGCTCCATCTGTCTGTCCCCACAACCCCCCAGCTGTGTCCGTCTGTCTGTCCCCACAACCCCGGCTGTGTCCTGGTGTGTGTCTGTCCCACAACCCCCTGGCTGTGTCCGTCTGTCCCCCGGCTGTGTCCGTGTGTCTGTCTGTCCCCACCACCCCCCAGCTGTGTGTGTGTGTCCCCAATCCCCCGGCTGTGTGTGTCTGTCTCACAACCCCCAGCTGTGTCCGTGTGTCTGTCTGTCCCCACCACCCCCTGGCTGTGTCTGTCTGTCCCACAACCCCCCGGCTGTGTCTCTGTGTCTGGCTGCCCCCCGGCTCACCGGCTGAGTCTGTCTGACAGGCACAGACCCTGCTGCTCGCTCTGCCCAGGGCTGAGAGCCGCAGCCGGTGGCTCCCTCCCCCTCCCTGCTGTGGAGGCGCGGCCAGGCAGCTCTGGCACCGCCCCCTGCAGCTCCCATTGGCTGGGGTTCCCAGCCAATGGGCTGTGAGCCAAGTCAGCCCCGGAGCCTCTCCAGGGCTGGGGAGAGCTGCCCCTGAGGTGAGAGCTCCCCACATTGCTGGCGCGGGGACCCCCAAAGCACAGGGCCTGGGGCCCAAACATTGGTGGAGCTGGGCCCCCCTTTGGGAATATTGGTGGAGCCTGGGCTCCTGGGCCCATAGAACTCGCTGCCTAACCGTGCTCAGAGCTTAGCTTAGGGCTGTGCCAGAGCAATCATCACCCTGGAAGAACCCATTAAAGACACAGGGCCACTTTACACCACTCTGGGTCTTTAATCCATCACAAAGGAGTTGGAGTGAGGGTGAGGATCTCATTCTTCTCTTCCATGCATGGAATACTATCCTGGGATTACTTCCTTTATCAGTGAAAACTGTAAGGAGAATGGCTAGGGGAATGTGTGTGTTAATGTCCCAGCTTGAGGTCATATTTTCGCAGTGATGTGATAAATAACTTCAGTGCCAAAGAGAGAATGAATTTCAAAGCGAGTTGTTTGTCCCCTTTCCAGCTTTAGGAAAGAGGAGACCTTCATTCCTCTTTTCAACTCTTTTTCAGCAGTGATCGGATTAGATAGCCGCTCCCTACCACCACTACCTTTGGGTATGTGCATTACAAAAACTGACTAATCTTTGAGCCTTGTATTAAGCAATGCTGAACATCTCCCAGCTGGTTTGCTGTGTTGCATTTTTGACCCCTTTGGAAACTGCAGTTATAGGCTTCATTACTCCCTCAGTCTCCACGCCTCAGTAAATAAAAATAATATTCTGTCAGGGGCAGACGTGTAGCAAAATTTCAAGCTTCAAGAAAGAACTGGCATACACTGTTCAGTGGAGGACAATGGAGCTCTGCAAAGATACCTCTATGGAAATGAATGATGGGTACAGAATTCCTGTGGTCGGACTTGGTACCTACGCCCCTGATACAGTGAGTAAAACTTTTACAGATTATTCCAAAATAGGAAGTTTGTGTTTGTTGTATGAAGTTTGGTGCTGTGCATGAAAATGAGCGACTGACAGCACTAAGATCTAGATAGTGAGGGTAGGCACTGTATAGTTTCCTCCACAGAGCTCTCCATCCCAGCATGCAGCACTTTCTGCAGTTCCAACAATGGGCCCCATGCTGGTCTGCAACGAACTTCAGCTCTGACTTGCCATCAGGTTAGCTGTTCCATTCATGGGTCCACATGCCTCTCTGCAATACACCTCAGTCCTGACCTGCTGCTCTCTTTGCTATTCCCAGTTCTTTCCTCATTTAACTGCCAATTGTCCTATACCGGGTAGTTTTTATATACTTGTGAAGGTTTTCTATACTGCGAAATTTGGAAAGAAAAGGAGGCAACGCAGCTTATCTTTGTTCATCCTGCTGTTTGTTCACAGCTTGTTCTCTATTGCGATATATCTTCTAAGTGCCTGTCTGAGTATAAAAATATGTTCACAACTGCAGCTCCTACTGCTGTTTTTGGGAGTCCATTCCACACCTGAATTCCACATGCTGTGCTTAAAGGTGTGTCTACATGTCTTTCAGAGCTTTAATTTATGCTCCATTGTTTTTCACCCTGTTACTCTCTTGAGTAATTTTGTGTCATCCTCTCTGGGCCATTTAAAATGTTATACAGCTCGATCAGGACATGTGCTTTCAGCACTACTTACAGTCTGCCAGCACCATCTGTTATTTTTCTTCTCTCTCCTCCCCCCCCACCCCGACTGTGTAGCTACATGTAAATATATGTTCTATGCCAGATAAACAATAAATGTGCTGACACTATTCAAAACTGTATTTGCTTCATGGGGTGAGCAAACAAAGACTGACCTTGAAAGGAATAGGGGACTTAGGTAATGGGATACAAAGCCTTTTATCTCTTTGTCATTGGTTCAGAGTCCATCCAAATTAGTAGTGACTAAAAAATCATTATGTTGTACTTACAGTACATACGGCTCTCTCACCCATAGATCCCAAGCACTTTGCAATGGAAGATAAGTATCACTATCCTAATTCTAAACATGGGGAAACTGAAGAAAAGAACTTGCCCAAAGTCACCCATCAAGACCCAAATCTTGAAAATAGATCAGCATGGGCAGGCTCTTGAGTCCATGCAGAATCCCTTTAATGTCACACTCACTCATGTACAGGGTTACCATCTTTCAGTTTCCCAAAAAGAGGACACTGCCTTGGGAGTGGGGGAGCTGCAGGGGGGTACAGTTGGGGGGTGCTGGAGGGATATGTGTGTACTGTGATCGGGTATCTGGGGGGCAATAGCGGGGAGTGTATGCTGAGAGCATAAGTGCTGGAACTAGGGGTGTTGGGGGTGCTGCTGCGCCCCCTGGCTTGAAGGGGTTTCCACTACATACCGGGTAACAATTTGGTTCAATGGCTCTCAGCGACCCCCACTATACAAATTGTTCCAGCACCTCAGACTAGGAGGGGGGTTTTGGGTGGTGGTGGAGGGGTCTGTGCACTGGGAGTGGTATGCTGGAGCGGGTATTTAGGGGGTACTAGAAGGGTGTGTACACTGGAGGGGGTATTTGGGCAGTGCTAGAGGGGGCATCTGTGGCCTCATGCTCAAGGTGGGGGGCTGTGTTGTTCCCTGTCACAGTGGCAGTGTGGCTGGCGTAGGTCCAGGACATGGTGCCAGCCATCAGTCAACGCCTCCATGCCTCTCCTCCTCCCCAGGGCTAGGAGCAGGGGCCTGGGTGGGCAGGATCTGGCAGCTGCAGCTGCAGAGGAGGGACCAATCAGGTAGCGGAGACAGCTCTTTCTGAGCTTGCAACACCTGCTGTACAAAAATCCCAGACACTTTATCTTATTTGAAAAGTCCATCTAGTCAGAGGGCTGTGTGGGTCAAACCTTTAGCTCCTTACTCGATTGTTATTCAGTCCTTCAGGCAGAACTCTCATTGACTCAGATAATTATGGACCCTATACATTGACTCATTGTGCAGATTATCAGCATTCCAGTGGATTAACTTGTAATACTCTCTGATGTATCAAGGGTTACTGAAATCAATAGAGGTTGCACTGGTGTAAATTAGGGCAGAACTTTCCTCCTCACTTTTAGGTGATTAGTGACTAAAAGTATGGTTCTAGTCTGAAAAGAGACTCTGTAAAAGTTGTAGTGTGGTTCCATATTATTGTCTTTCAAGTGATTTCAGGATTAAATGTGTTCAATTTACAACTAAAAAAATGTATTTTCTGACTGCTAGGGCTGCAAAATTGATGTTCAACCTGAGAGGCAAGCTGTGTTCTTTTCTTCTTGTGTATCATCATCAGTAAAAGGGTTGTGAAAGCCAAGTTCTGGACTCAGTGACACCTGTGCCATCCCATTATCTTTACTAGATCGGCCTATAGCCCTATAGAATTTAATAGGGATGAAAGTAATAAGATTTTATAGCAATTAAATAGTGTTCTTTAAATGGTGTCTAAAAGCTTATTGAATGTAATAGAAATTGATCACTTTTCTGAAGAATTTTTAAACCAAATGTGAGATTTTATTAGAGAATTACATCTGTTCTATAGAATCTGTAGATTGGTTTAAACATTCTGTAGAACTATGGTCATTGCCCATTAAATTCTATAGGACTTTTACATGATGGAAAATTTACTTTTTTCACTAAATTAAGCAGAGGTGAATGTGAATACACACAAAGAAGGTGTCTGAGTAAGAAGGTGACATTTTCACAGTCTCTTTTCATATTGGAACCACACTTTAAAATATCGTCCCTGAGCCAGACATGTTGAGGCTTTTTCGTCTTTCTGTTTTTAATTCATAGGTTCCAAAAAGTAAGTGTGAGGAGGCTGTAAAGGTGGCTATTGAAGTTGGCTACCGCCATATAGATGGAGCCTATTTATATGAGAATGAGGAGGAGGTTGGGCGAGCCATTCGAGAGAAGATTGCAGATGGAACAGTCAAAAGAGAAGACATATTTTACACAGGAAAGGTAAGTGGGTTTTGTTCTAAATCCCATCACTTGTTCTCTTGCTTCTTTCTGTGCTGCTTTTTGGCAGCAAGAAAACAGTGACTTCAGTGAAGGGATAAGTACAAGTTGTAGCAGGCTGACAGGATTTATTTGCCTGAAACACACCACCTGTTACCAAGTGCTAATCCTGTGGGGAAAGGATTATATGCACTAGTACCAGCTGGAGCTTTAGCAGGCCTGGTGCCTAGATACAGTTACCAGATAAAAACTACATTGAACTGAAGTTAAGGGTGAGTAAGTGTTAGTAACTTAAAGCTAAAAGCATTACAGAGATGCTGTAATTTTCCCAAACCAATCATTACAGACCAGGTGATAGATTTAAGGTTATACTTGAAAGAAATCCAAATATGTTAAGCTATAGAAATACACAGGTTAGGCACCTAAACGATCTTAACTCCTCCAACTGTAACTATGTATGCAATAGCCATATAATTACGATTGGTGCATTATTTGTGGTCCCAGACTGGGATAAATTGATTTTTGAAAGACACATTAGTTGTTTCCATTTTCTACCCTCATGGTGCCCCTACAAGACAGAGTCCCTGTATGAATGTTCACTTTTTAATGCTGCAGGGTATGATGATGCAACATTAATTAAATGCTGGGCACCCTTAGACTTTGTATATTATTAAAATTAAAATTTGGATAAAATAATGCATAATATACTGTATATACACTGACATTTCATGCTTGAGATATAGCAGAATAAAGTTATTTAGGGAATCAGCCTTGTGAACATACAATTCTGATGGCAGTTGTTCTCTTTTCACTTTCTACAGCTTTGGAGCACTTTTAACGCTCCTGAGATGGTCCCCTCAGCCCTGGAAAAGTCACTGAAGAGCCTGCAGTTTGACTACATTGATCTCTATATTATTCATACACCCCTATCTTTAAAGGTAAAAAAAAGTTCTGTCTGAACAGAGGAGAATCTTGTCCCCACAGTTCCCCTTTTGCTTTAGGACAGACTGTAAGTTAACTGCTTGATTCAGAGACATTGCTGTAAGGAACAAGGAGCTTTACAATACCAAACAGTTTCCCTACGTATATTTCTTCCAGATCAGATGTAAAATGGGCTTTCATTTATGTTAGGGATGCAGAGGTAATCAAGAGAACTGATGGACTGAACATCCATCAGGTTTCAGAAAGAACTTTGCACTTAAAAATAAAGGTTAAATGTGCTGTGAATATTGAGTTACCAACATGTCGCAGTAGCTCAATATATTTCCAGAATTTCTCCAGAAAGCAATTCATGTCAAGTGCCATACCAAAGGGGAGGTTTATCTGATTACATTGTTTCTTTTGTTTTTAAGCCTGGAGATGATTTATTCCCAATGGATGGAAATGGAAAATTGATTTTTGATAACGTAGACCTGTGTGCCACATGGGAGGTGGGTATCATGTACAAATATAACATGAAAACACCTTTGCAAAACTGTCATGAAAACTTACCAGACCAGGCACAAAATCTACATACCCATGATTGTATGAAAAAAAAACAAAAATCAAATCTATATTTCAAGGCATAAGCCAAATTCTAAGAGGGGTTTAGGAAGAAACTTTTCTTGGAGGTGGGTTATTTCATAGCTGTCCAATTGTGGATTTCTTGTATCTTCCTCTAAAGCAGCTAGTAGAGGTCACTTTTGGAACAGGACAAAATGGCCCACTGGTTTGCTCCAGTATGGCAGTTCCTATGATCCTACTCACCTGCAGAAAAATGTTACTCACCTGGGAGAATGGGCGCATGGAATATTTAAAGCAGGGGCAGGCAGTAGGTGGGCCATGGGCCAAAACCAGGCCCCCAGACGCTTTTGAACAGACCCTGAAATCTTTTTATTTACTTATTATCATTGCTGTTATTGCAAAGTGAAAGATGTTTCTCTGGAGTCTGGACCTTGCCTATACCTTGACCAAGAAATTTGAACCTTGACAAAAAATAATTGACTAGCCCTTTTGTAAGGCTATGTTAAGATACAAGGCAGTTCTGTCCGTATCAGCGGGTAGCGATCTATTTCTCGGGGATCGATATATCGTGTCTCATCTAGACGCGATATATCGATCCCCGAAAGCTCTCCCGTTGACTTCGGAACTCCACCAGCCTGAACAGCGGTAGCGGAGTCAACAGGGGGAGCTGAAGTTGCGTATCTTAGATCAATTTCTCCCTCCCCCCATAGTGTAGACCAGCCCTCTGATGTGTTGTGAGAGTCCCTCCTGATGCTGTTTTTATAAAAGAAACAATGAGCTCTCTAAACACAAATGTTACTGTGTATCTCCCTTCTGGGGGAAAGAAGCTATGCCAGTATTAAGCACCCTTACATCAGTATAACAGCATCCACACCAGGGGTTTACTGGTACAAATGTTTTGGTTTAAAAAAAAACAAAACAAAAAAAAACAGCTAACTGACATAGTTCTACCTGGTACAAAAAGTTACATGGTCTCAGGCTGCCATGGAAACCTCTTGGAGGAAAGGAGGGGATGGGGGAGAAAGAAAATGGAGGAAGAATCAACCTAGATTTTATTAGCTTTTTTCTCTACTATTTCTTTGTACCTGTTTTCTTGCTGTAAAGGGGGCATGTACACCACCTATACATTAGGGAGTTCAATCCTCGGGCCCTTTCCCAGCTACTTTCCATTGCTCAGGCAAACCACAGTTCATCAAAACTCACGTTGTCGTCACATGAGAGGCCTAGGACTAGAGCTAGGTAAATGACTGATCTTTCAGTTTGGAAAATTAAAAAAAAAAAAAAAAATAGTTCGGGTTGAACTGAATCTGAAGCTTTCCGGAACTTTCTGTGAATTGTCTGTTCCAGAATGGGGATTCTCCCTCGGTCTCCCACATCCCTGATGAGTTCTCTAACCACTGGGCTAAACTTTATTAAGGGGGTGGCTACTAGGGTTAACACCTGACAGGTGTTTGGCCGACCTGGCCAGTTTTTTTTATGGATTTGCCAGTTGCCAGAAAAAATATTTAATCTGCCAGTTTTTTACATGGGTCTAAAGATTTGCACAATACACTGGGATATCTAGTGTTAAAAGTTTCTGCGTCCAGCTAAAGATGCTTCAGTGTTCCTACTTGCACAGTTTAAGCAATAACAGATCAAAACTGTTGAAAAAAAACAGCTATCTGCCCAGTGCCCACCACCACACAAGCGCAGTGCATGTATGTGCGAGAGAGGGTTTCAGTCATGACAGAGTGAGGAGACATGCAATGTTATCAATCTCATCTATATGTATTATCTCTCTAGATACGATGAGTGGCTGTTTGTGGGAGTTGAAAAGCTGCTTTGGGGGCGGGGGGGTTGTGCTGGGTTTTTTGCATTTCTAAGGTAGTAACTCTAATGGCCGCACCACCATAATCACCAATTCCTTCTCCTCAGCTGCCCATTTTATGAATTGCCAAAACTATTCATGTCCAACTCTTGAATAGTTTTGGGTCGATTGAAACCACATTTTTTGTTGAGTAAACTATTTGTCTGAAAAATGTCTCACAGCAGTATCCAGGACTGATGATACAGAGAGTCTTTGATGAAACATAGAATATCAGGTTCTAGGTCAGAACGGAAGTGCCCAGTTTTCCCAAGTCTCACAGTTTTATTGTGAGTCTTGTGATATTTGCTGTTTTTCTTAAAGCACAACTCCTGGAATGCTGTTGTTATGTGCGAATCTCAGCTTTCATTTAAACAAAACAAGTAACTTTCTAGACCCCCATGGGTTTGGAAAGAAGCTTCTAAACATGACTCAGGTAAACCCTAAAGGTTCAAAAACCAAAAGGTAAAGAAAAAGAGCCCCTCCTTTTTTAAGTCTCATGTTTTTTTAACCAGTCTCATGATATTTTAGGGCCTGATTCAGGCTTTTTGAACACTTGGGGTTGGCAATACTGAGTGCACTAACAGATCTCTGTAGGGAAGTAACGCAATGACAGCAAAAGACGAAAGCAGTCTCTAGTATATGCTAGTAGGCGCCAGTGCATTGTGCAGACACCAGTGCTATAGGCACCAGGGTTTTTGCCGCCCCAAGCAGCAGGGGAAAAAAAAAAGCCATGATTGCGATCGGCGGCAGCTCCACCGCGCCGCTTTCTTCTTCAGCGGCAATTCAGCGACAGGTCCTTCCCTCTGAGAGGGACTGAGGGACCCGCCACTGAAGAGCCCGACGTGCCGCTCCTTCCCCTTGGCCGCCCCAAGCACCTGCTTGCTGAGCTGGAGCCTGGATCCGGCCCTGGCACCAGTGACAATGGACCTGACTATATTTTCTTTCCCAGGCCATGGAGGCATGTAAAGATGCAGGCTTGGTGAAGTCCATTGGAGTGTCCAACTTCAACCGCAGACAGCTGGAGATGATCCTGAACAAACCTGGACTCAAGTACAAACCTGTCTGCAACCAGGTAACACTCTGAGCTGTGGCTAAAATGAAGGCCCAGAAAGGTTCATTGTGATTCCATAAAGAGAACTGGAAAACAAGAGTCATGCAGCAGAGCCTGGGAGAGAGAGAAGGGCTAGAAGGCAACCCAAGCCAAGTGAGGCAAAGCCAGGTCACTCTGCACTTTGCTGTGCTTCTCCTTTCTCCTGGAAACACTGATTCAGCTAGTAATGAAATTTCATAGAAATCAGACTGTGTATTTTAAGGGAAAGTATAAGAAAATCTACTGTCTTGGTGGCTTTCTCCTCTGGAAAATACTTATGCTCTTGTTTTTAGCTAAGCTTCAATGAGGCTTCCAATATTAAGCATGCAATTATATTTCAGCTGCTTAACTGCAGGCACATTTATTTTCGCCTACAGCAGCACGCTTTTAAATACCGAGATGATTTGCAGGTGCAGTCGGGTATTTAGATTTCTCAGAACATGCAGTTACAGGCACCAATAAATGTGCCTGCCTTTAACTACAGACACAGCACTGGAGGCCATTTTTTACATGTAGGATAGAGATAATGATGATATTAGGTGATCAGAAGTATTTGAGTTTTTACCCTTCTGGCCCAGATATATTTTATAGATTGGCCTTTAGGTAAGGAGTCCAGTATGTCCTTTAATATTTAAAGTTTGCAAGATCACCTAAAGGATTGTATTTTATTTCAAAGGAAGTTATTTAATATTTTAATATAATTTATCTTCTTAAAGTAGAAATGCACCTAGATGCTGTGGTTAAAGGAATATTATAAACACCTAGATAAATGAAGCTGATGATAATAGATAATTGGGAGGGGAGTTGTGTGACTGTTGCTCTTTGTACAATCGGAAATCTCCATTTTTCTAATGCTTCAGGTTGAATGTCATCCGTACCTCAACCAAAGGAAATTGCTGGAGTTCTGCAAATCCAAAAATATTGTCCTGGTTGCTTTTAGTGCCTTGGGATCTCACAGAGATGAGAGATGGTAAGGAAAGAAGCTGACTGTAGAGTCTCATTACTGAAAGAACGCATCTGATTCTCCACTGCCTTGATCTTGTGTGGTCATTTACATGGGTGGAAAGTGGGCTTAGCATGCTACCAAATTAGTATGGCTGTGTTTTGTGCCCATTTGGTACAGATATAAATTACCACACAAGGAGACAGGCGGTGGAGAATCAGGCCCAATATGTTTGCTAAATATCTGATGATAAATGAGTATCGCCTCCAACAGGCTCAGCTCTCACGGATCCTGAGATCAGATACGCTCACTCTGTGTCTGTATTTCCTTGCAGGGTGGATCAAAGCTCTCCACTTCTGCTGGAAGATCCAATACTGAATGCTCTGGCCAAAAAATACAACCGAAGCCCAGCTCTAGTAGCCATGCGCTACCAGCTGCAGCGTGGTGTGGTGGTCCTTGCCAAGAGCTTCACCAGAAAGCATATTGAAGACAACTTCAAGGTAAAGCAGTGGAAAGGAGAAATACCTTAGAAACGCTCACAAGTTTGCAAATAGTGGATGTAAAATACCACTGATACTGCTGCCCTACATGGATATGGCACCTCAAGTTGAGGACTGACGGCACTAGAGTGACTAGACAGCAAATGTGAAAAACAGGAGGTGGGGGGTAATAGGAGCCTATATAAGAAAAAGACCCAAAAAACGGGACTAGCCCTATAAAATCAGGACATCTGGTCACCCTAGATGGCACCTCCATGCACCTCTCACCTGCATATAGCCAAGCTCCTTAGGACAGGGACTGTCATTTGCCCTGTGTTTCTACAGTCCCTCGCACAATTCGAGCCCAGGTGCTACTGCAATATAAAGGTTGCATAGTTATAAAGGGACATTTCAGAGAGATTTGTCGGACAAAGACCAAAGTATTATGCTGTACGTGTTTCTCATTACCAAGTGAAGCTATAAGCAACTCAGGCAACACAAATTAATTCATGCAGAGAGGTTTTGTTCAGAATTTCTCTGCTAATCTAGAACCAAATTCTGAGGTCTTTACTCAGTTTCTGCTCAGTTGTTCAGTTCAGTTGTTACTTAATCCTGACTTGGGCAAAACTCACATAGTCCTCAGTAACTAATGATTGGGTGAGGACTTCAGTATCTGACCTTTGATACACATGCAGCAGCAATGTGCTGGGCCCATAACCCAGAGGTCAGTGGATTAAAATCATCCTCTACTAGGTTGCATTTGGGAGAGGGAGGTTGGTGCAGTAATTGGGGCACTGGACTAGGCTGTGGAAATCTCAGGTTCCATTCCCTACTCTGCCATGGACTTCCTGTGTGACCTTTGGCAAGTCAGTTACTCTCTCTCTGCCTGAGTGTTGTTTTCCATTACAAATGGGGATGATGAAAGAGATGCTTCCCTACCTCTTAGAGGTGTTGTGAGTATAAACACAATAAAGATTGGGAAGTGCTTTGAAATCTACTGATGAAAAATGCCATATAAGAAATAGGTATTATTATTATTATTTCAGTGACTGACACTCTAAATGACTAGCATGCGAGAGCGAATGAAATTGTTTCCTGCTTTATGAAGGGCCAATTTGGTCCATTTCATAGGCAAATCTGATGATTAGCATTTTTTCTCTGATAGGTGTTTGACTTCCAGTTGACAGAGGAGGACATGAAAGCCATTGATAGCCTGAACCAAAACCTTCGCTATGACCCGTGTCAAGAGTGAGTTGCAGTACTTGGGTTTTAAGAATTTTTAAGTGTAGAAATCAACTGTGGGCAATACAGCCTGACAAAAGACAGATTGTGCTAGTCTCGCAGCAGTCAGGTTTGATACCTTCCTGTAGGTCCTGCAATGCAGCAGGCAGTGGAAATTTGGAATCTAAGGCTCACCATCAGTTCTTTATTCTCTAGACAGCACAGATTAGAAAGTTCTTGGAGTGGCTCTCAGTAATTGCTTTGGATGCTGAAAAGATCTTGCTGGCAAGAAGCTTTTCCTGGCAATCAGACCTGTCTCAATCATCCCATTAACTCTGGTTATATCCTCTTATACGGACATTAAATAATCCTTGATGATTATCATAAATGTTGCATAATTTGCATAATGCAAATATGGAAGCCACATCTTAACTGCTTGCAGTTTGCATGGGAATATTTCATGGAAAGTAAACAGATGTTATCTGCATTTTGTTTTTTAGATTTTTGGACCATCCTGAGTATCCATTTGCTGATGACTATTAAAGAGGATTCATTTGCAATTCCTATGTTGTTAGCAAATAGTAATAATGCTCTATACCTAAGGCCAATTCTAGAGGAAAAATACCATTTATAACACCGTTTCCATCAACTTGTTTACTGTGTAATTTAACCTAGACAGTAAGCAGCTAAATCTCATCCTTACAATGACTTGTCTTCTTGCTTTCGATAATGCTGATGGGGGGAAGGCGTATTTTGTATATAATCAGTTCCTGCCCCTGGTCTTTCATAAATATTTTGTCTTCATTCTGAGCTGCTAGAACTTAATCCCTGGGAATGCACTGTGCCTCTTGAAAATCTCAGCCAAGCTAGTGTGTAAAAATATAGTGACTAACCAGACATTAGGTGGTGGTATAGCCTTGTTCATTCCAGGATTTTAGGTAGACAAGTTGGGTGAGGTATTATCTTTTATTGGATCAGTTTCTGTAAGCCAATGAGGCAAGCTTTTGAGTTACACACAGCCTACATGACCTGAAGGAGAGCTCTGTGTAAGCTTGTCTCTTTCACCAACTATAAAAGATATTGGGTATGGCTACACTTGCGAGTTGCAGCGCTGGTGGAGGCTTTCCAGCGCTGCAATTAGTAAGTGTCCACACCTGCAGGGCACATCCAGCGCTGCAACTCCCTGGCTGCAGCGCTGGCCGTACACCTGGCTCAGCATGGGGAATAAAGATTGCAGCACTGGTGCTGCAGCGCTGGTCAGGGGCGGCTCTAGAAATCAGGCTGCCCCCAGGCGCTGCGCAGTGGCGGCCGCCGCCGCCCTCCCGTCCTTCGCGGTCCTCTCTTCGCTCGCTCTCGCTTTAAGGGCGCGGTAGGCAGCGCGCGCCGGAGGAGAGCCGGCGGGCAGACCTGCGCGGGCATGGCTGCGGTGGGTGCGTGGTCCCAGCGGCTCCGGGGCATGCCGCGCATGCCTGCTGCGGGGAGAGGGGCAGCGGGGGGGGGACCGGCCGCGCGCGCGGTCATGCCTGTCTCGCGTCTCCGGGCTCCGGTGGACCTCCCGCAGGCATGACTGCGGCTGGCATCTCCGCCCCCGCCAGCCCCCGCCTCCCGGCGGGGGGGCGCCCCTATTTTGCCGCCCTAGGCACCAGCTTGTTTTGCTGGTGCCTAGAGCCGCCCCTGGCGCTGGTCATCAAGTGTGGCCACACACCAGCGCTGTTATTGGCCTCCAGGGTATTAGCAGATATCCCAGAATGCTTTTATAAATTACTCTCTTTGTTTTGTTATGCAGCCTCTCTTTGTTTTGTTGTTAACTCGGAGCTCCGTAGCTCCGTTGATCCCAGAGCTGCTTATCTACAAACACAGCTCCTGTTTGCTGTGATCAATCTGTGAACAATCAAATGAGATAATGAGGCAGGCAGGGAGTGAGTGTTTGCTTGACAGAAACGGGGCAGAGGGAAGAGAGGGAGTCCGTTGGCTGCAGGCTGTTTGCAGTTAAGAGTTAAGGGTAAGGGATCGGGAACATGTTCTGATTTTTCAAGGCAGGAAGCTAAACACACAGTGTTGGCTCCTGTAGACAAGTCGGACTCACCCCTGCGGCGCCTCCTGCTGGTGACACTGGGAATTAGCTTGTTCCAGCGCTGGAGCGCCCTCTGCAGGCTGGTGATCCACCTGTCTTCAGGCCCCCGTGTCCCTCCCTGGACCCGGTGCCCTTTTACATGGGGTGCTGCCCCCTGGCAGTAACCCCTTTCTCTTAGGGTCTCCCTTCCTCAGGGAACCCTCACCCTCTATCCCCACCTTGCCTCAGTATTGGCTACTGACAGTCATTGTCTAGCCCCACATTCTGGGGCAGACTGCAGTATCAGCCTACTCATCACAGGCAAGGAGGGTTTGGACCTGCTGCCTTGGCCTACCCCTGGGCTGCCCTCTGCAACCCCCAGTACCAGTTGGCCCTCTGATAGGCCGCAGCCTGGGGCTTTCCAGGCTGGAGCTCCCCAGCTCCTCAGCCTTTCCCCAGCCCTGCTTCACTCAGGTATCCCGTCTCAAGCTCCCTGCAGCCAGGCCCTTCTCTCTCTGAAGGCAGAGAGAGACTGTCTGTTTCTGGCTTCTCTGGCCTTTTATAGGGGCCAGCTGTGGCTCAGTTTGAGGCGTGGCTTCACCTGCAGCCACTTTCTCACTCAGCCCAGCCTTGAGAGCAGCCGCTCTCAAGCCCTGCCAGGCCACTTTTAAACCCCTCAGGGCAGGAGCAGGGTCCACCCTGCTACAGCTCCAAAAATCCACTCTCTCTCTCTCGCCCGCTCCCTGTCACACTACACCCCACCCCACCCCCCTCTTTTGAAAAGCACGTTGCTGCCCCTTGAACGCTGGGATAGCTGCCCATAATGCACCACTCCCAACAGCGCTGCAAATGCTGCAAATGTGGCCACACACCAGCGCTGGTAGCTGTGAGTGTGGCTACACACCAGCGCTGGCCCTGCACAGCTGGACGACCAGCGCTGCAACTACCAGCGCTGCAGATTTGTAAGTGTAGCCATACCTCACCACCACCACCACCTTGTCTCTCAAACATCAGGTACTCATTTATAGCTCAATCCTGGCGCACTCCCATGGGAGTGGAGGATGCTCAGGTTTGGTGTCAGCTAGCATCTCAGTACTATCACTGAGCTTATCAGGCACAAATTTTCACTTAACACAATCCTGCCCTCGCAACAAATATGTCACCGTATCTATCAAACTAAATGAAGAAGAAATAGAAGCTCTGAGCTCCATTTAGAGACTTGTTTAGCATATTTCATTTGACTCCATCATAATAATAAAAATTCTCAATACACCCATTCCTTTCGCTTTTCCTCCATTTCTTTTATATGCTGACAAGAAGGGGGTTGGTCACACTGGGTTTATAGCACTCTGCAATTCTCAGGGAAGCAGGTGGTTGGCTCTGCTGCCCTCTGGCGGCTGCCAGGAAAGTCTGACAGGAAAGTGGACTTAAAAGATAAGTAGTACAGTGAGGCACAGGCACCAGTTCTCTACATACCAGACCTCTGAGCTGTTAAGAGGAAATTTAGTTTTGCTGTGAAGAGATGAAATCCCTGTGGTCTTACATGTTTCGTGTCTTTAATGAGAGGAGTTTCTTTGATTTTGCTCCTAATTCTGTAGAACTGTTTTGTGAGACTGATGTGTTCATGTGTTAATGCAGCATTCAGGATGGGATTTTAATCACAGGTCAAATGTTTTATAGTCAGAGATGCCACAACAATTCCAGGCTTCTTAGCCTATGCATCATAATACGGCCTTTCAATATATAACAACACACAATATATTTGCAGTCCAGTAACACAAAATACTACATCTGTGCATCTACAGTGATGGACAGTGGCACTGCCTTTGCATTGCATTATGTACCCTATAATCAAAGTGCTCAGCATGAGAATGTAAAGAAAAACTTACTGATGTGGGTAAAATACTTAATTTCTAAACTTCTGTCCAGTTTCAATTGCACCATTAACATAGGTCTGTGGGTTTCATGATGCAATTGCCCTTCACACAAAAATATACTTGGCCTCATTCTCCACTTACACCAGTGTAAGGAAGGAGTAACTCCATTGAAGCCATAGGAGTTGTGCTGGTGTGAAAATCATGTAAGTGAAAGGAATTGGGCCCAGTATCTTAACATTCTAATTCCACAGTGAATTGACCACAGCTCTGTGTTTTCCATACACATATGAAACTAGTGGTGGTAAATTGGGGTGGGGGGAGTTTAACGGCAGAGTTTTGTTAAATGATCTAGATATATCCGCAGATATCAGGCCATGGGAGAAAATGAGGGCAGCTCAGTTGCTCTGGGAGTGGAGAAGAGACTGCTTGATTCAGGTGGAAATCTGTCTCAGGGAGGGCGGCCAGAAGGGAAGAAATGATTGTCAATGAGAGATGGGGATGGGGTGTAAAGGAAGTTGGGGAGAAGGGCAAACATTTGGTTAAACCAGGTCCAAGTTAGGCTTGATTCACCTCTGGTTCGTAGTCCATCAGAGAATACGCTTTAACAGAATCCAAGCAGTAAGTTGTCAACTA
Organism: Mauremys reevesii; assembly: GCF_016161935.1. NCBI lineage: Eukaryota > Metazoa > Chordata > Testudines > Geoemydidae > Mauremys > Mauremys reevesii. Next base: position 248,653,149 of record NC_052623.1, read on the forward strand.
GGTTTCAGAGAAATAAGAGATGAGTGTGTGAAAATATGGATAAAGCTTATTTTCAAGGGACACTGCCACACAATGTTTTATTCATAATAATATAAAAATTATATGTTTGTGTCACAGTTTATGATCTTATGCATGATAATTGACTGAACAGATGCTTAATATATATAATCAAATGCTTCTCAGTAATGAGTTATTGGATACTGTTTTAGGGATATTAAGCACCAAAATAGGTTGCCCTGCATTTATATATTTTAGTTTATACTGAGCCAACCAATGCAACTTCTGCAATAAATTAAAGCTATTAATACAAGTTTCAAATAAAATGCGGTAGAGCAGAATAAAATAGATTGTCCAAACAATGGTGTAATTACCTGCTAATTAACTATAATCAGTCTCTCAGTTACTCTAGCTCTTTCACCTCCCCTTTCCCTCTCCTCCTCCCAAAAGCCCATTTAAAATCTACATAAAAAAATCTATCACTTATAGGCATTATCTTGGGAATTTCTTCATGATAACCATAAAGACAGAACACATACTGCTTCTGTTGTTATTCAGTTGGTACCACACTCATTCTTATCATATATGAAGTGGACGCCAGTGCAGATATTCCAGGATGATCTAGTCTAGGTACAGTAAGCATTCTCTTCAGCACCGCCCAATGGCACTCTTTCCCAGGACTAGCTGCACATGGGCACTGTAAAATGTGGTCCTAATCCAAAATTCTAACTTTCCCTACTGAGAAAACGTGAAACCTACTGTACCCGATGATGAGACTTTATAAATATGTGTACTTCTAATTTTTACTTGTCACTGATGTCCAATCCTCTTCCTTCCTAATTCCCAAGTCCTTCCTCCAGCTGCATGACGCTGAAGTTGGAGCCAATGTGCAAGCTGAACCAATGGCACAAGGAGGTCATAAATATGTGGCATAGTATAAAGATTTTTTCTGCTGATTTAGATGATTTTCTTCATAGACCCACTCCCTCCTGCACAGCTTAGAAGGCAGTAGGAAGCGTGGTTGAGAGGCAGTCTGCAGAGCACAGTCATTGGCAGCAGCAGGCATGAGTGAGAATGACAATTTCTGTGCAGCAGCCACCAGAAAATGACAATGGTAATCTGGGCGGGGGGGGGAGGGGGCGGAGGCACTGCTTGGGAGGGGGCAGCACACAGCCCCCGCCCCCGATTTCTCAGACCCCTTTTTCACAAGGACACCCAGCAGTGAGAGGCAGCGGCTCCCCCTGGCTGTGTGTCTGTGCAGTGCAGAAAGTGAGGCTGCATCAGGGCCTCTGGCTGAGCTCTCCCCTTCCCACCCACACACACCCGCCCCGCTACATGCTGCTCCTTCCCTGCTGCTGGAGCCCCAGCACTTCCTGCTGCCTGCTTTGTAGACCACCCCCGGGGGCGAGTCAGGGGGGCATCTTCAAGATCAGTAGGGTGACCAGATGTCCCGGTTTTATAGGCCAGTCCCAATATTTGGGGCTTTGTGTTATATAGGCACCTATTACCTCCCACCCCCATCCCGATTTTTCATACTTGCTGTCTGGTCACCCTAGAGATCAGGAAGTCCCACCCTGGAGCCCCATCCAGCCTGAGAACCCCAGGGGTGAGTGAGAGGAGCAGGCTGGGGGGGAGAGTGGGAACAGACCCTGTTGCTGCTGCTTCAGTGCATCCGCAACAGCAGCTTGCTGCTGCTGGGGGTGCACTGAAACAGCAGCAGCCTCCAATGTGCATATCCAGGGGAAGGCGATTTGGGGGTGTCATTTACCTCCCTCCCCCCACAAAAAGTGACTGATAATTCTCCAACTTCTTGCTAACTGAGGTGATCCAGCCCCAAACACCATCCCACCCTGGCGCCACCCACCCTGTTAGCACATTGGGGACTGTGCATCCCAACTGTGTTTCTCCTTTTGTTGATCTTGATTTGAACACTTACTAAGTTGACTGAGGATTGTTCAGGCAGGGAGGATGCTTGCAAGCTCTGTGGGCAGCACAGGACAGAGAGCAGGAGAGGGAAGTGGTTGCTCTTCTCTGTTGTCTGATACATATCAAGTTCCAGGAAGTAGAGGCTGAGGGTACGTCTGAGACAACACAGGGGGTGGTCACATTCCCCCACAGAACCATTCCATTCCCCCATATACACACTATACACAGTGACGTGTCATTGCTGAACTGAGTTCATGTCTCCCACTCTGCTGTATTGATGGATTCATAGATAGTCTTCTTGGAGCACGGTTGTCAGATTCCATAAATAGGGTGGGGCCTGAGTAGAGCCCCCAGGTCCCTGAAGCCCGCCTGGATGTGGCTACTGGGGATTCTTTCTCATGTAAACCAGGAGATAGGCAGTTTCACCCCTAGCAGAAGAAAAGAGCAAAACAAATGTGTGCATGAGGCGGGTTGTAGTTAGACACGCTCCCCGGGGTTAGCTTTTTTTCAGTTGTCCTACCACAGGGTCAGGTGATCTCATCCCTCCTTTGCACCCCAGAGAGCGGTGACTGAGTAAAGGTGCTATATTGGCAGGGTGGATTCGTTCTACCTTTTGCTCTCTTATGATTTATCAGTACAGAGGGAGGAGCAAGAGAGACTCTGACTGACAGGATCCTCAAGTGTTTAGCATCTCACTCTCTTTATGGGCTCAGTCGTAATGCGGGGTGAACAATGAAAGATCGCTTTTGCTCACACAGTTGTAGCTGTACAGTATTACTACAGCCAGGTAATAGTGTATTAACATGGCCATAATATGAGAAGTTGTGTCCTCAGACAAAGACAATTCAGATTGTTTTCCATACCACCACTAACCCCATTCCTTACTCCAGAGCAGCATCAGATAAAATAAAGATACACCCCCTTACCAGCGGGTATGTGAATTTCCATAGGTACATTTGACATCATCCCATGATACCTGCAATATATCAAACATACATAGAGTGCTGGTAAGAACTCTTGAGTGCTGGTTAGACACATCATAGACTCTTTGATTTAAGGTCAGACAGGACAATTGTGATCATTAGTCTGACCTCCTGTATGTTGCAGGTCACAGACCCTCACCCCCCACCCATAATAGACCCATAACCACTGGCTCAGTTACTGAAGTCCTCAAATCATATTTAAAGACTTCAAGTTACAGAGAATCCATCATTTACTCTAATTCAAACCACCCAGTGGCCTGTGCCCCACGCTGCAGAGGAAGGAGAAAAAAACCCAGGGGCTTTGCCAATCTGACTTGAGAGGAGGGAGAGGATTACTGCCCAACCCCTAATATGGAGATCAGTTAGACCAGGGGTCTCAAACTCAAATGACCGTGAGGGCCACATGAGGACTAGTACATTGGCCCGAGAGCCGCATTTACTGACACCTCCCAACCGCTGCCTTCAGCCCCGCCCCCACTCCACCCCTTCCATGAGGCCCCGCCCCTGCCCTGCCTCTTCCCACCCCTTCCCTGCCCCCATTCCAACCCCTTCCCTGAAATCCCCACCACAACTCTGCCCCCTCCCTGCCCCCAAGGGGTGAAGGAGGGATGTGAGGTGTGGCAGAGGATCAGGGCAGGGAGTTTGGGTGTGGGGTGCAGGAGGGGTAAGGCAGGGGGTCAGGGTGCAGGGTGTGGCAGGGGGCTCAGGGCAGGGGGTTGGGGTGCAGGAGGGGTGCAGGGTGCCACAGGGGGTTCAGGGCAGGGGGTCAGGGTGCAGGAGGGGTGCAGCAGGGGGCTCAGGGCAGGGGGTTCGGCTGCAAGAGGAGTTTGGGGGGTGGGCCCCGGCCCGACACACACCAGGGGCAGGGCACACACCCTGAGCCTGCACCGCTCCGGGAAGCGGCCGGAACCTGGGGAAGAAGGGGCGCAGGGATGTGTGTGGCTGTTGCTTCAGGCACCGCCCCCAGCAGCTCCCATTGGCTGGGAACGGGGAACCACGACCAATGGGAGCTGCTGGGGGCGGTGCCTGAAGCAACAGCCACACACACAGCCCTGTGCCCCTCTTTCCCCAGGTTCTGGACGCTTCCCGGAGCAGCACGGGGTCAGGGCAGGCAGGCAGGTAGGGAGCCTGCCCTGCCCTCAGTGTGTGTCAGGCTGGAGCCGCTCTAGGTAAATGCTGGGGGAGGGCAGGAGAGGGGGCATGAGGAGCTTACGGGCCACAGAAAATAACCCTGCGGGCCACGTGTTTGAGACCCCTGAGTTAGACCCTGAGCATGTGGGCAAGACCCAACAGCCAGACACCTGGGAAATAATTCTCTGCAGTAGCTCAGAGGAAAGCATGACACTTCTTGTGGCTGGTCCCTCTTCTTCACTGGCACCAAATCATCCACCGACATTTGTAGCATAAGGGAATGGGATGGAGAAATGATCTCAGCACCAGTCCAGTCACACACATCAATTCGAGTTAGAGGTGCTTTTTTTTGTGGGCATAGCTAGAGATCTAAAGAATGCACAGCAGAGAAGACAGAAGAGTTGTGGGTCTGGTTTCCTCACCTGACAGACACTGGAATCATTGAAGCAGTACCATTTGCCTTCTGTGAGACTCCAAATGTAGGCACAGTAGTGACCAAAGCTGGCTAATCCCGAGTGAGCAACAACACCAAAGAGATCATACTGCCAATCTGCCTAAAAAGAGCCACAAAGAGATACTGTCAATGCAGCTGAGACCGAATTCTGGCTGATGAGCAGAGACAAACACCCATAACACAAGTCCATTTCCTTCAGGAGAAGGTGAAACATCCTCCCTGGTCAAGCAAGGTGATAGGACGATATTGGCCCTGTCTGGAAAATAAAGATCATTTTCTTCAGTTTTGTGTAACGAGTATTCTTCCTAACTATTCAGTTCTCCCAAACAGGAACCTGGATACCAAGGCTTTAAATGCTTCATAAATACCACCAATTAGATTAGATTTTCCTGTTGTTCTTATAGCCAAATCCTGGTCCCTCCACACAATCTGAAGAAACCGGTTGTGAGCAGGGAAGTTTCCTGGAGACTAGGTGGTGGGAAGAAAGGAAACATTCCTTTCCAAACCAAAGTATGGAACAGCAACAAAACCAATCTGCAGCCAGAACTGCAACCTCGAGGCCTTGCTGCTCCCTCACGACTTGAGGGGTGCGTGCAGGAAGTTTGACCAGCAGCTCCACATAGGCACATATATCCACCAGCTATGTCCCTGTCCTGTTGAGATGAAACCCTCCTACAGTGGCATAGATGGATCCCTGCTAAACACAGTTCCATGGCATACACCAGTGTATAGATTGCTGTGAGTGGATGCCCCAAACCCTGGCCTCCCACATAGTGAAACATCAGCTCTGCTCTTCATTGAGGCTTCAATATCGATAAAGTTGGGGAGCGGGATGCAGGCCAAATTAAATAAGACATAAGGGGAGTGTGCCTTTATTTTTTCTGTAGCAAGCTGGAAACAAGGCAGTACTGAGACAGCCGTGGTACCTGGTCTCAGAAGAAGGAAGGTATAAGTTTTTGAGTCAGGTCAGTGTGGTAGATGGCCCTGGTAGCAACAGTCTTGGTTTGCTGGTTTAGCAAAGCCTAAGCACAAAAGTTGCATAGTGCCTGAAAGGGTTAAAATCACAGGATGTAGAACACCATCAGGTACAGCTAAAGCCCAGGGCATGACTTTATTAGAAAGATGGAGAACATTGAGGGTAATGTCTGTCTGACCTGCGAGTCTCTTCTTGTGAGAACTGAGTGAAGAGAAGAGAAGAGAAGGAAATCTGCTTCCCCGAAGTGCAACAGATGAGAATGTCTCACCTTCTCTTTGGCATCTGGATGATACTGCTCTTGTGTCAGGATCTGGTTGAAATCAAGGCTTTGTGGAAAAGGCAGAGAGTAGCTGATCTTCTGAGTCCAGGAAGATTTCCTGTAGTAGAAGCGCTTTAGGTGAAGGGTAAGAGTGTGTGGCAGACATGTTAGCCTCATGCCCTGCAAAGCAATAAACACTTCAACTGAAAAACTAAAGAATGGATGAAGATGTTGAGATCAGTGTCAGTGCAATGAGGGTGGAGAATGGTTTGTGGTACAGTGAATTAATTCCCCCAACCTGGCACTTTAGAAGACCATAGTTCAGCTTCAGGCATATATAAAAGGCACTTGTTCACATTTTATTTCACTAGAACTGGAATAGCATGAAGAGCTGTAGGTCAGAAATACAGACATAGTTGTTTGGGGGATCCTGGAATGCACACACACACACACACACACACACACACACACACAGTGGATTATGCATACATGTAATGGAGCCATGATCACCAAGTTTCTCATCTTTGGTGTGATTCAGAGGCTCAGCCTTAAGATGTCCATTTTGTGCATTACTTCACTTCCTGTCTACTATCCTTACCCTGAAGCATGTACTATTCATATATCTGCTCCCTCTGCCTATTACACAAGGACACGGGAGGGGATGGAGGAGAGCACCTGTTAGAGGGATCACAGCAGGCACAGGCAGGCATGGGAGTTGCACGGTGCAGCATGGTGGGATGCTGGCAAAAATAATGAGGCTTTCCTACAAAATGCAGGATGGATGAGAGATATGCTAATAGGGAATGTCCCTATTGGGCAATGGCCTGCAAAGGAGACTTTGAGCGGTACTATCCTAACTTGGGCGGATTATACTCACCCTGACAGATACCTGAAGGGTCTTTCTCTTTTATTTTGGCAACATTAATATAGCTTGTCTTGCTAATTAAGCCTCACTGCACTGCTATACGCCTGCAGTGACAGCACCCCCACCCCAATGGCAATTCCATGTCTAGGCAGAATTAGGGGAAACACTCACTTAGGGTGTGTCCACACTACCTGCCAGATCGGCAGGTAGCGATCAATCTATCAGGGATCGATTTATCACATATTGTCTAGATGCAATAAATCGATCCCCGAACACGCTCCCCATTGACTCCGGAACTCCACCAGGGCGAGAGGCGGAAGTGGAGTCAACAGGGGAGCGGCGGCAGTCGATCCCGCGCCGTGAGGACGCGAGGGAAGTCAATCTAAGATACGTCACCTTCAGCTATGCTATTCTCATAGCTGAAGTTGCGTATCTTAGATCGATCCCCCCCACCCCACCCCCAGTGTAGACCAGGCCTTACTTGCAGACACGGTGTTTTCCTTTCACACTGTTCACAGAGACACATGTTGCTGTCAGTCAGCTGTTCAGGCTGGAAAAAGCAACGCAGGGAATCCTCCTAGAAACACAGAGAAGGATTCTATCAGCCAAATAGAACTCCTCTGAGAAGTTACATCTCTATTTCTGCTTCATTTCAAAGGCTGCAGTTTCAAGGCAAACCTTCAGAAGGTATTATATTTCAGGGTGTCTAGCAAAGGAAAATAAATTGGTTTTGTTGCTGCTTTATTGTGAATAAAGAAGACCCAAAAGGCATGTTGGTTGGTTTTAAAGGCGTTTTTTAACCTTTGCTTCTTTTTCGCATTAAAAGTTTAATTTTTGCCTCTCCTGTTTCCCTCTATTTGTCATATTGTTGTACTGTAATTTTAAGCTCCCTCTTAGGTTACAAGCTAACACAATTTTAAAGAGTTAAACTGTGTGTACACTAGGTGTTAGGTGGTGTTTCAAGTCATGTTAGCCACATCAAGTTATCTTACTCCATTTGAAAAAAAAACAAGTCTCCTAGTCTACACAGGCCCAGACAGAGCTCCAGTTATGCTTTCTGTTTAGTTCAAATCCCAGCAACCTGGTTTCATTTTCTTTTCCAGCACAGGAAGGAAGGGAGTAATTTAAGCAAAACATTGCTTGTTCTTACAGACACCAACACATTGTTTAAGGAGTGTTCTGTTAAGAAGACTGTGGGTCAAGCACAATGGAATGTGCAACCCTACACCAACAGCATGAAACTGGACATTTGTGGACATTTTGGCCTACATTTTCAAAAATTTTTAGCAGTTTTGGATGCCTTCATTTTTGTGGGCCCAGTTGGAGAAGCCTCAAAGGGGACTGATTTGGGGAAAGTGCTGAGCACTCATCCTCTGAAAATCAGGTGCCTTTAAGGTTTCTCAAGTTGGGTTCCCAGAAACTGAGGGGCACAAAATCACTACTCACTTTTGAAAATCTTGGCCTTCTAAAACTTCCCCTTCGCCCCAAGGCTTGATCACGATCCCATTTGAAGTCAGTGGCAAAATGCTTATAATCCCCGCTTTACCTTCCATCCAGTGTTGGAGTCTTTAAAGAAGAAGTACGGGAACGCCCTTCCGGCATGCTGGAATGGCATTCTGGAGCATTCCGGTACAACTCAAGCCCTGCTACTACCCCTCCTAGCCCACAAGGGGCTATGCACATACACACACACACACACCCCATATTGTGATTCTGCTGTATCAGAACTCCTACCAAAATTCCTGTTTTAAGAAACAAATCTTTGGATTGATCTCAACTGGTATCTCTCTTTCTTTGGTCCCTGGGACAACTGCACCAGTTGAAGAGATAAGGAGGAGGTTGATTCAGGAAAAAGGTGTTGAAGTGTAAATGTAATTTACAACCTCGTTAAGATCCCTTAAATGCACACTGCTACAGAAGTGCAAAGGAGCCTTAGTGTAAATGAGAATCAGGCCCTTTGAATCCAAATATCATTGAACAACATAGCATCTATCTATCTAAACGTTTTATACGACCCCCTCATCACTGTAGTATCTGAGCATCACTAAACACAGTACTGCAGTATTAATAGTACAAGGACTCTGTAGGCAATTGCAGTATTTCTGCATCTCAGCTCTGATAAGTACAGAGAGCTTTTAGAGGAGGTGTTTTACCCAGAGAGGGGAATCCTAGCCAGGACACCAGAATTTTCCCCTGTGCTTTTCAGAAAGGAGCCTCAAGAGCTTAATCTTCCACCTGTAAATCCACCTGGGATAAACAGTTTTACATCACTTGAAAGGTCAGTATCCCTTGCACAGATACTGGCTACAGCCCCTAGGAGGAGAGGTACCGGAAGTGGACGCCTGTGCCTGAGCGGAGTGGACTCTTCCTTCCCATTAAGTGCAGAGTGTTGGGGTAGGTTTACACTTACCTTCCGGGTTGACGCGGTGAGTTCGACTTCTCGGAGTTCGAACTATCGCGTCTGATCTAGACGCGATCGTTCAAACTCCAGAAGCGCTGCGGTCAACTCCAGTACTCCACCACTGCAAACGGCAGTGGCGGAGTCGACGGGGGAGCCGCGGAGTTCGACCCCGCTGCGTCTGGATGGGTGAGTAGGTCGAACTAGGGTATTTCGAATTCAGCTACGCTATTCACGTAGCTGAACTTGCGTACCCTAGTTCGACCCCCCCTTCTTAGTGTAGACCAGGCCTTGGAGTGTTGAACCTACCAGTGTCTTCAGTCGCTGAGAACAGGAATTAAACATTGGGAGTGGGAGGGTTAACATGTTGCTGTCCCTCTTTGTTTCAAAGGAGCACTTCTGACAAACCAGATACTCCTGCACCCGGATAGTGTACAGCGTGGTCAACCTGTCAGCCTGAAGAGTAGAAAAGAAGAAGAAATGGATATGAACCACCCAGCTGATGCTTTTCCCAGGGCAGGTGTGACAGTGGCTGCACTGGACACTTAATGCAGTGTCACTTCTTTAAGACTTGAAACCAGATCTTTCATCTACCTAGACAGAGAGTACCTCACAGCATCTAAATGAGGGCAATATAAATCAGTGGTTCTCAGCCAGGGGTACACAGAGGTCTTCCAGGGGGTGCATCAACTCATCCAGATATTTGCCTAGTTTTACAACAGGCTACATAAAAAGCAGTAGTGAAGTCAGTGCAAGGTAACATTTCATACAGACAATGACTTATACTGCTCTATATACTATACACTGAAATATAAGTACAATATTTATATTCCAATTGATTTATTTTATAATTATATGGTAAAAAGGAGCAAGTAAGCCATTTTCCAGTAATAGTGTGCTGGGACACTTTTGTATATCTATGTCTGATTTTGTAAGCAAGTAGTTTTTAAGTGAGGTGAAACCTGGGAGTACACAAGACAAATCAGACTCCTGAAAGGGGTACAGTAGTCTGGAAAGGGTGAGAACCATTGATATAAACGCCATGGGAGATTACATAGTCAGGCTACGGTAGCAATAGGGCCTTAACTGTGAGACACTTTTATGTATAGTTTTGTATTGAACCTGCATGAACAAACTGTGCTACTGGTGTGGAGGAAAGTCAGCATTACTGTTTACTGTTAGCCTAGGAGCCTCCAATCAGGGCCGGTACAACCATTTAGGCAAACTAGGCGGCCGCCTAGGGCGCCTAGTGGTTGGGGGCGCCTAAAAGTCCCCTCAGGCGAGGAGGTGGAGTGGAGGTGAGCTGGGTGGGGAGGCGCACGTGGGGGGCACGTGGGGAGGGCTGCCCACAGTAATGGGGAGGGGGGCGCAAAGGGGAACAGCTCCCCGCCCCAACTTACCTCCACTCTGCCTCCTCCGCTGAGCACACAGCCCAGCTCTAAGTCTCCTCCAATCAGTGCCGCAAGCCTGGGCGGGGAGGAGAATTAGAGCAGCGCCGGCATGCTCAGTGGAGGAGGCGAAGCCGAGGTGAGCTGGGGCGGGCTACCCAGGCAGGGTTAGCTGCCGTGGCAGGGCGGGGGGAAGGGGGGGAAGTCTCCCCAGGCAGGGTTAGCTGCCGTGGTGCGGGAGAGGGAAGTCTCCCAGGCAGGGTTAGCTGCCGTGGCGGGAAGTCTCCTGGGTGGGGTTAGTTGCCATGAGGGGCCGGGGAAGGGAGAGGGGTTAGCTGTCGCGGTGAGGGGGGTAGCTGCTGCAGGGGGGGCTCCCCAGGTCGGGGGCTGAGTTAGCTGCCGTGGGCTGGGCAGGGTTAGCTGGGTGGGGGGTGCAAGGTGGAAGTTTCGTCTAGGGCGCGAAACTTCCTTGCATCGGCCCTGCCTCCAATGCGGGGAACTACCATCCAGATAACGTGTAAAACATTACTGAATATTAGAGGCAGCTGACAGACATTAATGCAAGGGTGGGGCTGTTTAAAGATAACACTGAACAATATTTATGTACATTTGAGGTAGGAAGAAACATGAGTTAACCAAACCCAATTTTGCAAAAGAAACATGTTTTTTCCTATTATCGAGCAGTCTCCCCCACAAAGGGAATTACCACTTTGGTGTGGTCTGAAAGATGTACGGATACATTTTAATTGAGACTTGAATTGCCAAAGCCCATGGCTGCAAGATTCCTTGTGGCTAGGAGGGAGAGGCAGGATTGCTTGGTAGCAGGATGCCAGATGAGGTGGAGGTGACTCATGTAATCTGACAGAGAACCAAGGTTAGTGAACAGGAAAAGCTGTGGAATCTCTAGGGTGCAGGTGGCACATTCCTTTTTTCAGTCAGAGCACTTACCAGCTGCCCGTCTGTGATCTGACTCTTAATCAGGTTCCAGAGGCTCAGGAAGAGTTGAGCAGCATCATACTGGACAAACACTGGACAAACAGAGACATTACAACCAACGTTAGCATTGCAAACAGCACATTTCATTCCTTGGAGCCCCTCTCAGAGACCTGAGGTTTCCATCCACCTTCTCATCTGCAGTCCTCCCCGGCCTCAACACCCCCATACCATGCCAAGCATCTGCCTGACCTATGAGGAAAGTGTGGAGTTTCACCTGGAGTCCAGTCAATGTTGCTCTTGAACAATCTCTGTGTCTCATTACAGAACAATATAAGGCACCTCCTTCCAACCCAGGGGCTGAACACATTGCTACCGCAGCACTCCCTGCCAGCTCAAGGAGTCAAGTACAATGCAGGAATCTTACACTTGGAGTTCTCACTGGGCCCAAATGGCACATTTACAAACCTAGATGCGTGGAAGATAGTTTTCTGCAGGGCTTGCTTAAAAGAGTCCATTGAGAAAATGCCTGAGAACCACACTTAAGGAAAAATCCTGTGCCCTTCTCCATGGAGCAGAACTTGTGTAGCTCCACTGCTCAAGCTGGAACGGGGGTGTAAAATTTAGGAATTAGGCAGAGAGTGCACACATACTGTGCAGCACAGAGCCCTGTTCCATGGAGGCTACCTGTGCACTAGGGGCAGCTTTGTGGAATGGCTCCACAGCCTGCGGGACAGTGTTTTTGCCTTCAATCTCCCTGCAAGTCTGCCCAATGCCCAGTGCAGATACTTAGGCTGTGTTCTTGCACAAGGATCTGCTCCTTAATTTGCATACCACTAAGAAGATTACAGCCAGCCATGCCTCTACTATGGAGGTACAGCCCATAGAGTTTACAGGTCCCAGGATTTAGCAGTCCAGCCCAATCCAGACAGAGCATTGTAGGCTAGAGTCTATTGTGCCTATGCACCATTCCTCCATATTAAAGACAAGAGAGAATGTGGGCCACATTGTAGAACTCTGTGAGATTTATTTGGCTCTCTCTCTTTCATTGGAACAGAGAAGGCTAAATGTAGGCAACTCAATCTCAAAGGGACACATTTAGCTCTGATGTAAGTAGGCCCACTCAACTGCTTACCCTCCTGCCTATACCTTGTCTGAATTTGCTGGTATATCTCTACTGTAGCTTTCTTAACAGTGTCTTGTTAAGCTGTACCACTGTAAGAGCGCTCGTCTAGTTGCATTGTGCTGATGGCAGAGCGCTCTCCCATCGATATAATAAAACCAGCTCAACGAGTGGCTGCAGCTATGTTGGCGGGAGAGTGTCTCCCATCAGCAAATCGCTCAGCACACAAGCACTTATGCCAGCAAAAATTCTTTTTTCAGTCAGACTGGCTGGCTGGCCTTGTCTGATATGCCACAGTAGTATCAGACTATTAGTTTATAGCCACACAGATGGAGTTACAGTAATTTAATTGCCAAAAATCTTTGAACTTCTTTTTATTTGCCTCAAATGTTTTTACATGATCAGGAAACCAGGCTAGTCAATCGCTTAGGGGGTGGTTTTTTTTCATACCCCTGAGAGACAAAAGATTTGCCGACATACATGCTAGTGAAGACGTGCCCTTATTTTCGAATAAGAGAGACAGAGAGTGCAGCTTCCCCTCTATGATCATCCCAATATAACAAGATATGTCAAGCAGCATTTCACACCTCTGTCTAGAACCAAAGTGCCTCCCTCCACCTACAGCAAAACATTCTGCTCCTATAGAATATGTGCAGCCATTGCATCCCCTGGCCAAAAGTGAGGTCACTCTCCAGGGCTGTCCGTCTCCCCTGATCTGGAAATAAGGCCCAGCTGCCCTTCCCCAGAGGGCAGGCTGCTGCAGCCAGCATGGCTCTGGCCACTACTTCTCCAATTCCTAGAACACCTGAGGAAGTGAGTCAGAGGACACACTGAGCTTATTAGTGCTTGGTGACTTCCCGTGTTCAGCAGACAGGGGCTGGTTGGTTACTGCTTACGTTTCAAATTGTGCAAAGTGAGACAGCGGACAAGTTCCTGGGGATACACGGCTCTCTGTTTGCTACGCTGCATCTGTTCCAACAGCAAGAGCATTTGGTATGGGACACTCTTCTTTTGTTCTATATGTTCTGTCGGCACTTTGATCCTGTGAATAGAAAACACAACAGGAGCAGTGAGCAAGCATCCCAGGTATGAAGTACTAGGCATCATAACCAAAGGGGCAGAGTAAACAACACAGACAGCAGTTGAAGAGGCAACCATTACCTATATGCCTACGATAAAGGAGTAAAGAAAGAAGACTTGCCAGCAGGAGGCAGCTGCACTACTTCAACCAGTGGGGCAGGTAGCATGTTTTAAAGAGAGAGGCCTTGATTCTAAGTTTCTTCATCCCTGCATTTGGGGCAGAATGGATGGGCCAGAAATGCCTTTAAGCCACCCTGGGAAACAAAGACTAGCTGTAGCACAGTGGGCTCCAGACATATATACCTCTTCCTGCCCTTCACCCACTCCCTTCTGCCCCAACACACCGAAAATCCTGCCCATGATGCTGTGTGCTACGAACAGGGTTGGTATAAAGCCCTTATTTCAACTCTCCCTTAGCTGGAAAGGTGCCCTGCCCAGGAAGTTATTTTGCCAAAGCTGTGGAAAGGGGCCTTAACATGACTGAAAATCAGCCTCCTATTGGGTGGTAGAAATAGCGAATTTCAACAGGTGCAGTTTCCTGCTCTTGGTTAGAAATAGGGTGCCGGGGAGGAGAAATGGGGTGAAGAAAATGGTAACAAAGGACAAACTAGGATTAAGGTGGCACCTGGAAGGGAGGAGGCTGGCCGGAGCACATTTTAGAACCTAAGAAGGAGTTTTGTGGTTGTATTTCAGCCCTGGAGACCCAGATGCACATCCAGTGATATGTTTGGGCTCAATGCTGTGATGCACTGAGCACCCTTATCTTCTCTTACTTCAAGGGGAATTGAGGGCACTCAGCATCTTGCAGATTGGGCCCAACACACAATGGTCCCTCTGGGCTTTTCTTCATTGCAGTCAGTGGTGAGCTCCAGCCGGTTCGCACCGGTTCGCAAGAACCGGTTGTTAAATTTAGAAGCCTTTTTAGAACCGGTTGTTCCAGGACAACCGGTTCTAAAAAGCTTTTAAATTTAACAAAGGCTCGGGCAGCTGTCCACCCGGCCCCGGCCCCAGCTCACCTCCCCCTCTCCCCTGAACGCTCCACCCTCCTTCTCCCCTTCCCCTGCTTCCCGCGAATCAAATGTTCGTGGGAAGCCTGAAACAAGCAGCAGGCAGGTAAGCTGGGTGCGGGGGGGAGGGGGGGGGCGAGAGGGGACGTCGCGCGCGGCCCAGTCCGGCTCCACCGGAGCGGCTCCCCCTGGACCTGGCCGAGCGCCCCAGCCTGGTCCCAGCCAAGCACCCCCGGCTCGGGCTGGGCCCGGCTGAGCGGCTCCGACCCGGCCCAGCTCAGGACCCGCGGCTCAGGCCCCGGTGCCGGCCGAGCGGCTCCGGCCCGGCCCGGGGAGTCGGGCCCCATGGCTCCGGCCCGGCCCAGGGAGTCGGGCCCCACAGCGCCGGTCCCGGTGCCCGCCGAGCGGCTCTGGCACGGCCCAGGGAGTCGGGCCCCATGGCACCGGTCGCGGTCCCGGCAGAGCGGACCTGGTCCCAGCCCCAGGCAGTGTGGTAAGGGGGCAGGGAGCAGGGAGGGGGTGTTCGGTTGGTTGTGGGGGGGTGAATAGGGGTCAGGGCGGTCAGAGGGTAGGGAACAGGGGGATTGAATGGGGGCAAGGGTCCCAGGGGGCAGTCAGGAAGGAGCAGGGGTTGGATGAGGTGGGGGGGCAGGCAGGGGCAGGGGTTCCAGGGGCAGTCAGGGACAGAGAGAAGGGGTGGTTGGGTGGGGCAGGGTTCCCAGAGGGCCATCAAGAAAGAGAGGAGGGGTTGGATGGGGCGGCAAGGGGCAGTCAGGGGACAGGGAAGGTGGGGATGGGTCAGGGATCCCGGGGGGGGTGTCAAAGAACATGGGGGGTTGGATGGAGCACGACCCCCCGGGGGGGGCACAACCCCCTCGTGAGGTGAGGAGGAGGGAACCTGTTGTTAATATTTTGGCAGCTCATCACTGATTGCAGTGTTAGCTCAAGTTATCTACTCTCAAATTACTTACGCTGTGCTAGATGGCACAGGGTTTGAGGGGACCCCTGGAGGGTATGTACCGTGTGTGGCACTCAGTTCTGTGGCAGCAGCAGCGCCGGATTTACACCTTATGTGCCCCTAGGCACAGCATTTCAGTGCACCTCCACCACCCCCCACCGCCTACAGATGACCTTTGTGTTTTCCGTAAAAAATGAAACCAAAAGAAATATAAACACAGCCTCCCTAGGAATGCACGGGACCCTCAGCCACACATGGCGCTCCCAGCCTGAGCCACCCCAGGTGAGGCGCAAGGGGGGAACTGTGCCTTCCATACCTCCCGCAGCCCAGCCCAGCAGCCACGCTCCAGCTCTGCCTGTGCAAGTGAATGGGGTGCTAGCCACACCCTTCCTCCCTGGCACAGGGTGGAGGCAGCGGGGCGGCCGAGATTGGGAAGGCGCTGGGACACTCCCAGCATCTTCAGCAGCCACCTGGCCCAGCCCCAGGTCACAGCACCCCCACATGGGCTGACTTGGACGCTCACCCTGCTCCAGCCCCACATGCTCAGCAGCCACCAACCCACGCCAGGAGCCCACAGGGGAGCTGAATATATTAACTTTTTAACTTTTAACCCGCTTTTAACTTTTAGGCGCCCCTAGAACACCAGTGCCCCAGGCACGTGTCTACTGTGCCTAACTGGAAATCCGGTCCTGGGCAGCAGGTGGGGAATGAGCAGGGGTTCAAAGTCAGCACAGGTCCCTCTTCTCCTCTGGAAGCAGAGGGGAGCTCCCCTTATTCTCCTTGGGCTGGTAAGCAGCTCCCTCCACATCCACCCAGCCCCCCTTCAACTCCCCCTAGCCTGGGTAAGCAGTGCCCCTCTCCTCCCTGGTTGATGCAGTAAGAGCTCCCTCTCCTGGCTCATTCTGCTTTAACACCAGGGAGGGGGAGGGGGCCAGCTGAAACATGGGCCTGTCCCTCTCCCACCATCTCTTTGCCTGAGGTCTGCCATAATGGCTCTGGAGCTGCCCTGTGGCTATGGGGGGAGGATTCCTTCCCTTCCCTCCACTGCTCATTTTCCCACTCCTCATACCAAGCCTAGCAAGCAGACATCAGTGACACCTCTATGCAGAAGTGAAAGTAAGCCGATCCGGTCAGGTACAGCGTACCGGCAAGAGCCAGTACGCCGTGCTCGACTGCACCGGCTTCCACGGCAGGGATTGAAAGGGCTCTGGGCCGCCCGCGGCTGCGGGCAGCCTAGAGCCCTTTGAATCCCGGACGCGGCTGAGATTTAAAGGGCTCAGAGCTCCCTGCGGCTGCGGGCAGCCCAGAGCCCTTTGAATCCTGGCCGCGGCTGCAGCGGCCGGGCTGAGGCTGGGATTTAAAGGGCTAATAGCTCCCTGCGGCTGCGGGCAGCCCAGAGCCCTTTGAATCCCGACTGTGGCTGGGCTCTTTAAATCCCTGCCCCAGCCCCGCAAAGCTCGGGGTTCCCCCCGGCGGCCAGAGCCCCGAGCCCTTTAATTTTCCGCTAAGCCCCAGGGGGTTCCCAGCCACCTCTTCAGCTAGGAGCCCCTGGTTGATTTAAAGGCCCTGGGTCTCACAGCCACAGCTGGTGACCCAGGGCCTTTAAATCTTGAGAGGCCCCACCTCTTCCAGATAAGGCCACGCCCCACTCAGGACTCCAGCAGTACAGGCAAGTCCTGTAAGTTACTTTTACCCCTGCCTCTGTGCCAGTTCTGGTCTCTCTCCACATCTCTGCAGCTCTGCAATCCTGTCTCTTTCCCCCTGGGTGTGTATGATGGGGAATACAAACCCCATGCTGGAGAGCAAGGGGTTAAAGAAGAAGCTCTGGTGGCCCTGCCCAGCCACACCTGCAATGCCTGCACAAGCTGGAGGCAAGGCTTTAAAAGGGACAGTGGCAGAGCCTCAGAAGCAGGCAGTGGAAGGGAGAAAATGGCTGTTTGGAGGGGAAAATACTGTCCTGGAGCTCACTGCTTGGGACCTGACCTCACAGCCCTGTGCAAACCTGCAGAGAGGAGAGAAGAGGCTGGTGACTGAGTGTGCAGGTTAGAGACTGGATTGGAGTGATTTACTCCTGCAAGCTAAAGGAGAGTTGGGTAGGAAGTGGTCTGGGGGTAGCTGCTTAGCACCCCAGGGTGCTGAATGCAGCTGCCTACCATTGGGCCCTGGACTGGAGCCTGCTGGAGAGGGCAGGTCTGAGCACCCCTATCCACTCTGGGAGGATGTTGCAACAACAGGAGCTTTTACTAGGGTGAGAAGCCAACTGGGAAAAGACCTTGTCTGTTCAAGGGCCCAGTCCCCAAAATCTCTGTGTATAATATGTGGAGATAGACCTATCTCATAGAACTGGAAGGGACCCTGAAAGGTCATTGAGTCCAGCCCCCTGCCTTCACTAACAGGACCAAGTACTGATTTTACCCCAGAGGCCTAAGGGGCCCCCTCAAGGACTGAACTCACCATGCTGGGTTTAGCAGGCCAATGCTCAAACCACTGAGCTATCCCTAGAAACCTCTGGCTTGGGGGTGTTGAAGGACAGGACCATGTCTTCAATGGGGAGAGGACCTGCCACAGGCTGGCACTGTTGGTGCTGTGAACTGTCTACAGCACATCAGTGAGTGTATCTTTCCTCTGGTAAATATGGAGATAGTGGGGAATATACAGAGACTATCCACTTTAACAAAATAAACTGTAGTGAGCTGAACAAACTGGAAACAAATTGAAATAGCTGTCACTGTGGTCAGCAGAAAGGTACAGGGTCCAAATCTGCCCTGTCTCACCTGTTCTATGCAACCCCCTGAAGTCAATGCAGCACAATAGAGGGCCAAAACACATTCAAGCAAAGCAACGGGACACTACATGCTGTCTGTCCACCCAAACAAACATCTATCCCAGGCAGGCGTAAGGCTGTGCGCTTTGGGCCTATAGCTGTGGAATGTCTATAGCTGTGAAGTGAATGGTTTATATTGTGGCACAGGGATTATTGTCCATGGATATAACTAGAATAAAACGATGTGCTGTTATGGATAGGGTGACCAGCTGTCCTGATTTTATAGGGACAGTCCTAATTTTGGGGCCTTTTTCTTATATAGGCACCTATTATCCCCCACCCCCTGTCCTGATTTTTTATACTTGCTATCTGGTCACCCTAGTTATGGAAAAATATAATACTTAGATCAGTATACATATTATCTCAAATACCCCACTCTGGGATTAAATTATACAAATGTGCAAATATGGCCTATTTTCAGTCTCTAATGAGCCCTCATGAATCAAAATTGCTGTGTTTTGCAGAGCCCTAGTCTTCTGCCTCAGGCATATTCAGGGCCCACTCTCATTTGGGAAGCACCTGGCATCTCCTGATAATCCATTCCTTTGGATGGACATTCCACTTGAAAACAGAGGTGAGGCAGTGAAGGTAACACTGGCAGTCTGACCTCAGGGAATGGGCACTGCTCCTGTGCATCTCTTACCTTCGCAGTATCACAGTGAAGTGTATGTTCATGAAGAACACCTGAAGCAGAGAATTCAGGCAGCAGCTCAGTCCCATATTGTACAGCCCAATGGCTCCTGTAGGGACAAGAGGAAGTGGGGCTTAAAGCTCACATGGAGGCAGGGAGAGTAAGGGATGGTGAGAAGATGGCAAATTTCCCTTTGGCCACTTTCAGCCTATTTAACATATAGGCCCAGCATCTTCACCAGGATGACGGAAGGGTCAAATCTACTCTTACTAGGGTTGCCAATTTTGGTTGGATATATTCCTGGAGATTTCCGCACATGACATAATCTTTAAAGCTTAAACTTTCATTCCTGAAAACTCCAGGCCAATCCTCGAGGGTTGGCAACCCTATCTTATAGCCCTTTAAAATCTTAGCATTGGTTTGCCTCTGACAGCTGGAGAGAGTTGGGAGGGTGCCTCCAAAAACAAGCTCAGGCTGCAAAACCTGGATCTAGGTTAGTCTGACTTTGAAACCCATTCCCCCAAATATGTGAGGGTTGTCTGGATGAGAGAGTTTATTCAGACTTCTATGGAGCTAGGCCCTAATCACAAAATTCAGATCTGGCTTAGGATCCATATTTCAATGCCCTGTCACACCAGTTCAAGGACATAGATTGTCCTGTTCAGGTCTGACAATCTATCTACAGTATTTTAACCAATTTGCCCAGTTTCAAGGAAAGAGACAAAGCTAAAGGGGAGGCGGTAAAGAAAAGTAATTTTCACTCAGAGGTGTATGAGACACAAAAGCTTCTGTTTTCATGGGAAGTGAGGTAAAATGGGTAGAGGTGAGATGTGTTGTCCCTATCAAGGTAATCAGCTTACGCCAGAGGCAGACACTCACAGGCTTTGTCTTCACTGCAGTGTTACTTTGAGCTGTTGCCTGTAACTGGACTCCCATCCACACACACAAATCTCTAGCTTGAGTTGAGTGGTGCTTTAAATTTCAGCTAGCAGGCTCGTCAAAGGGCCTGGGTTAAAACTCAAGTGTTGCTGCTGCTGGCGCTATTATTGCAGCTGGGACTTGGCTACCGTGTTGCTAATCCAAACAATCTGTGCAGCCGGAATGTTGTTTACCACTGTGACCACTCTCTCTCAAGCTAAGCTAACTTGAGAGGAGGTAACTGGAGTACAGATAACTTGAGTTAACACTGCATTGAAGAAAAGCCCACAATGGAAGGGTGAATGTAGTGGGTGAGAAAGGGTAACTGCATGGGATACAACAGTACCGTATCTGCATTTAAAAATGTGAAGAAAGCTTTTGGGAGGCTAGTCCAGTGATCTAACTTGGCGATTAGGGTCCATGACCTAGAAGTGACCCTTCAGCAAACCCAGGAGCAACTTTGATGTAGTGTGGAGGAAGATGCAACCAACATCCAACCATCCTCAACTAGAAAGAAAATCTGCCCAGTTTAGGGTTTTAAAGGGAAGTAAACAGTTGGGATCCTCAAGTAGCCCTTTTCCTAAAGCCCAACGCTTTCACTTGGCAGAGTCAAATGAGTTTGTTCAATATCTGATTTGTACGACTCTTCCATGTGTGACTTTTAGCAAAGGGAAAAAGAAGAGAGAGAGAGAGAGGGAGAAATGAGGTGAGAAGGGAACAAGAACAACATGGAGTGAATGAGACAGAAAAAAGTGGGGGGAAGGAGAGTAAAAACAATTACCATTGTTTAAGTCTGCCGCACCACTGAGAGCTCTTAGCTGCTTGTCACCTCTCTCCACAGCTTCCTCTCTGCCCTCTTCTCCATTTTCCGCCTTCCTCATGCTCTGATTTAGTGCCGGCTCTGACTTTCTGCTTTTCTCTGGGCAGCCAATTCCCTGGCCCATCAACAGCACAACGCAACACAAGGACTACAGTAACACAAAAGGACCTAGAGAGACTGGAAAGATGGGCAGAATATAGTAAAGTGAGACTCATCTTAGTATTTATTATACAAACGCAGAACAGTTTTCACAATGAAGAATGCTAGTAAAATAAACATGATTAACATCATTACATGTTGGCACCCCAGAAGAATACTTGCAGAGCAGTATGAGTGGAGCTCACACTGCCACTGCACATCCTGTACTTGTTTTGTGGCTAAATTAAAGACCCTGGTCTGCAGGGCTGTCTGTTAGGCATCTTTCATCAACACTAAGTCTCTTTAGACACAAAGGAAAACCGAGAGAAATGTTCAGGATCCATTTAGTCTGGCTGGCTGGCTGGCTTTGTCTGGTATGTAGTATATCAGACTATTAGTTTATAGCCACACAGATGGAGTTATAGTAATTTAGTTGCCAAAAATCTTTGAACTCCTCTTAATTTGCCTCAAATGTTTTTACATGATCAGGAAACCAGGGTAGTCCGATCATTCTCAAGCAATGAAAAAGCTGAAAAACATACTCTTGATATCAAGAGTGAGGAAGCCTCAACCGTTGTACTGGCACCTAGTGTAATAAAAAATTAGTACAACTTCAACATTTTCTCTACAATAGATACTCAATCCTGCAATTGCAGCACCACTTAGTGAGAGAATTGTGACCATTCCATTTCAGGAAGGCTGGGTGAATGAAAGCGCAGACATCTGTGGAACAAAGTGTTGCAACAAAACAAATATTCTTTTAACAGGATGATGGTGTGGTTGTTAAAAATAACATTTTCTTTAATCCAGCACAAAAGGAAAACACAATACATAATTAGGTAAATTTTTCAGAAGAGTTGCCTACCTCTTGCAGGCACGAATCTCAGCGGCAGCTCATTTAGGTATCTGATCGTTGTTTTTCCTGTCTTTGAAACTAATTTTTTTAAATGCTACTAATCTCTGTTGTAGAACATGGGGTGAGGATTTTCAAAGGAGCCTAAGAAGTTAGGCACTTACCTGTCTTCTTCATGCTCCTTGGAAAATTCCAGCCTTAACAGCTTAGCAAGAGAACTATTATAACTCTCATGCAGGTCAAGGGGTGCTGAGAATGTCATTACCTTTAAGAATGGGACTTTTAGCATACACTGATGGGCTTTCAAAAAATCACCACGATAAAGCTGCAAAGCAATGTGATGCTCTATACTGTTCATCCAGTAGTATATCTGTATAACCAAACTCAAACGTCAATCTCTGAACAGTCACAATGTAAAAAAATGTTACAACTTAATAGGAACGAGCAATTTAAAAAGCACTAATAGCAGAAATTGACTGCAGTATCCCGAGGAGGCAAGAACAGGTACTAATATAACCAGAGTGTCCAGAGTAACTGGCAGCTAGAACTACATAACAATATCCAGGATACTATAGCCACAGGAGCCAGCTAGTACCAAACGCTGGAGCAAAATGATTCGTTGCATGGCTGGAGTCTGAGTGCTAGGCTGGGAGAATACCATCAATAGTGGGACTAAGGGTACGTCTACACTACGGGATTATTCCGAATTTACATAAACCGGTTTAGCAAAACAGATTGTATAAAATCAAGTGCACGCGGCCACACTAAACACATTAAATCAGTGGTGTGCGTCCACGGTCCGAGGCTAGCATCGATTTCTGGAGCGTTGCACTGTGGGTAGCTATTCAGTAGCTATCCCAGAGTTCCCGCAGCCTCCCCCGCCCATTGGAATTTCCGGGTTGAGATCCCAGTGCCTGATGGGGCAAAAATCATTGTCGCGGGTGGTTCTGGGTAAATGTCGTCAGTCACTCCTTCCTCTGGGAAAGCAACGGCAGACAAGCATTTCGCGCCTTTTTTCCCTGGATCGCCCTGGCAGATGCCATAGCATGGCAATCATGGAGCCTGTTTTGCCTTTTGTGACTGTCACCGTATGTATACTAGATGCCGCTGACAGAGGCGATTCAGCAGCGCTACACAGCAGCATGCATTTGCTTTTGCATGACAGCAGAGATGGTTATCAGCTATACTGTACCATCTACCATGCCATAAATTGGCAATAAGATGATCATGGTTACCAGTCCTTTTGCACTGCACCATCTGCTGCTGTCATAAGTGCCCCTGGCTGAGATCAGCCGGGGGCGCAAAAGCCAAACTTGGGAATGACTCCCTGAGTCAATCCCTCCTTTTTGGTATCTAAAAATAGAATCAGTCCTCCTAGAATATGGGGCAAGTGTACTAGAGAACCAGTGTATCATAGAACCAGAGAGCACAGCTGATCTGTGTCAGATCCCGCAGAAATTATGAGCTGTATGCTATTCACAGGGGGTCTTCCTGCAACAACCCCACCTGTTGATTCCGTTCTCCCCCAGCCTTCCTGGGCTACCGTAGCAGTGTCCCCCCACTTGTGTGATGAAGTAATAAAGAATGCAGGAATAAGACACAGTTACTTGTTAGTGAGAAATGAGTGGAAGGCAGCCTCTAGCTGCTATGATATTCCAGACAGGACATTAAGCAGTGTGGGGGAGAGGAGCCCAGCATCCTGCTGCTAGTCCAGGGACAATTGAATCTTTTCTTTACACATGAAGGGCGGGGGCTGATGGAGCTCAGCCCCCTGTTGCTATGATGAAGACGGTTACCAGCCATACTGCACCATCTACCAGAAAAAATTAGGAGTTTTTTAAACAGGCGCCCATGATTGACCTCACTGGATGCTAGTGAGCATGGTTACCAGTCCTTTTGCACTGCCCCATGTGCCAAAAGGCTGATGATGATGATGGATATCAGCCATATTGTACCATCAGCCACCCATGGCGGGGGGGGGGGAGCAAGGATGTTGGTGTTGAGTGCTGCAGCATCGCGTCTATCTGCAGCATTCAGTAAAGATAGGGTGACATGTAAAAGAGTCAAGAGAGGATTGTTTTCCCTTTCACTTCTGGGGGTGGGTGGGGGGTGGCGTAAATTGCCGAGCTATGCCCTGAACCACCGCGGACAATGTGTTTGACCCTAGAAGCATTTGGAGCTCAGCCAGGAATGCAAATGCTTTTAGGAGACTGCAGGAACTGTGGGATTGCTTGAGTCCTCCAGTCCCCACTCCCTCCCTCCATAAGCATCTATTTGATTCTTTGGCTTTCCGTTACTGAGTCCCTGCTATGGCGTCTGTGTGGAGAATTTTTTTAAATGATTTTGAATTTCGTCTTCTGTAACGGAGCGCTGATAGAACACATTTGCCTGCCCTTACAGCAATCACATCCGCATGGTCCATGCGGGAGCTCTTTTTTTATTTTGATTTTTAACTGCATCGCCACACGTGCTGATCGGAGCTCCACGCTGGGCAAACAGGAAATATTCAAAAGTTCGCGGGGCTTTTCCTGTCTAGCTGGCCACTGCATCCGAGTTCAGATTGCTGTCCAGAGCGGTCAGTGGTGCACTGTGGGATACCACCCGGAGGCCAATACCGTCGATCTGCGGCCACACTAACCCTAATCCGATATGGTAATACCCATATTAGCGCTACTCCTCTCGTTAGGGAGGAGTACAGAAACCGGTTTAAAGAGCCCTTTATATCGATATAAAGGGCCTCTTAGTGTGGACGGGTGTGGCGTTAAATCGGTTTAACGCTCCTAAAACCGGTTTAAACGCGTAGTGTAGACCAGGCCCCAGATGCTAAAGGCCAGATTTTCAAAGATATTTATACACCTAAGCCCATTTGAAACCTAGGCCTAAGAGAAGCTTGAGCACTGCGATGGACCTTAAACTCCCTCTCTCTTGTGAATGGGTAGGATTTAATCTTAGAGCTCATCTATACCAGGGAAACTTGCATCAGAATAGCTATACCATACTGGTGCAAATTTCATTAGTATAGATGAGCTCTAACATTAAATCCTACCCATTCACATAAAAGAGGGAGTTTAAGGTCCTTCATAGGGCTCTAGCTTCACTGTTAAATATGTTTAGGTGTCTAAATACCTTTTGAATATATCTATATTCAAATCTCTAGTAGAGATAGAACTTCAGCTGGGCTAGGCATAAGGACTGGACACAGCCCAAGATGGAGACGTGAGCTAGACACAGCCAGAGATAGAAGTCTTTAGGCCAGTTTCAGCTAAGATGGGAGAACTTTAGGCCAATCACAATTCAGGGGGTAGAGCAGATGAAGAGGATTTTTAAATCTGTTACAACTCTGAAGTGGCCATAGCTGAAAGGGAGCACTTGAGAAAAGGGAGGAATACTGATTGTGTAAGGGGAAGACAGAGGAAAGATGGGGAAAGGGCAGCGCTTGAAAGAAGAAGAGGATGCAAGAAAGTCTGAGGAAGAGGGAGACAGCAAGAGAGTTAACAGAAGAAGGGTTTAAGACACAGAGTTAGAAAAGTGGGGTGAACAAAGGGAAGGGGAAGAAAAATGGTAAGGACTAAAATTGTTTATACTGTAAGGTGAAAAACAGAGAGGGACTAGCAAAGGTTGGGGGGAAAGAGAAGCCAGAGATGGGAGGGAGGGATAGAGGCATAATCAGAAAAGGAAATAAATGCCCTTAGACAGAGAGGAGAGAATGTAGTAGAGAAAAAAGAATGCTCAGACAATGTATTAAGTGTTAAACACCATGGAAAAATTAGTGTGAGGCCATTACAGACACTGAAAGAATTCATAAGTCACCAACATAGAGAAGGAAAGAAGAAAATTAAAGGAAGAAGAAAAAGAGGAGAAAATTAGAAATATAATCTATGTAATGACAGCATTGTGCTAGCAATACAATAGTTATCATCTTCCATTCTTAACATTTATCTTCAGTAATTGAGTTGTGTTTGAAAGAGCACAGCCAAAAAGGCATGAAGCTAACTGAATTGATGAGACAGTTTGACATGGAGTTGGATGATAGTTTCCTAACTCAAAGGGTTGTATCCAACATGGAGCAACTCTACGTTAGACCTTGTCTTGACAGATAAAGATGAACTGATCACAGAACTAAAAATTAATGTTAACTTGAGTACAGGTGATCAAGATTTGATCACATTTATAATGTGTAAACAGAATAAAGTCCAAACCAGTGATATATGTATACTTGGTGCTTTATAAGGGCCAATTTCATAGAGCTGAAAACAATTATGAGCCACATCAGCTAGAAGGAAGAATTTAATCAGAAAAATATGAATAATAATTGAGAAATGCTTTAAGAACTCTTTACTAGATGCCCAAAAAGCCACAATCAATGTATTGGTTTTTTTTAAAAAAAAAAACAGATTTAGAGGGGAAGTGAAGGCAGCTATAAAATATACATATATAACATATGGAAGAAAGGGGAAGTTGATAATAGCGAATAGAAATCAGAAGCTAGGAATTGTAGAAAATTGATAAGGAAAGCAAAGGGACCCCAGGAGAAATCTATAGCCAGCAGCGTTAAGGATAATAAAAAGGAGATTTTTTTTAAAGTATATTAGGAGCAAAAACAATCCTGACAATAGTGTTAGTCCCTTATTGGATGGAAATGGTAGAATTATCAATAATACATAAAAGGCAGAAGTGTTCAATAAATATTTCTGTTCTGTATTAGGGAAAAAACCAAATAATAACATTATGGATGTTTCCATGCCACTAGTATCTCAGGAGGGTGATAAACACAAACTACTAAAGTTAGATATTTTTTAAATCATAAGGTTCAGATGACTTGCATCCAAGAGTTTGTAAAGAACTGGGCTGAGGAGTTCACTGGATTATTAATGTAGATTTTTTAATAAGTATTTGTAAGGACATCTAGCTATGGCTGGAGCAGATGCAGATACAGGCTAGAGCTGGAACAGTATGACTGAACTACCAAGCATCTGGGAGTATCCACAACAAGGTAGTGATGCTGAGGTGGCTCCTTTCATTCGGAGTCTATATATCTGCCTTGGGGGTCATCTGGTTAGGTCTTTGCTGGTGGATTGGCTGGATACTTAGGACCAGGGGCGGCTCTAGGAATTCTGCTGCCCCAAGCAGGGCGGCGCGCCGCGGGGCGCGCTCTGGCGGTCACCGGTCCCGCGGCTCCGGGGGACCTCTTGCAGACATGCCTGCGGAGGGTCCGCTGGTCCCGCAGCTCAGGTGGACCTCCCGCAGGCATGCCTGCGGATGCTCCACCAGAGCTGCAGGACCAGCGGACCCTCCGCAGGCATTTCTGCGGGAGGTCCACCAGAGCTGCGGGACCAGCGGACCCTCCGCAGGCATTTCTGCGGGAGGTCCACCAGAGCTGCGGGACCAGCGGACCCTCCGCAGTCATGCCTGCGGGAGGTCCGCTGGAGCCGCCTGCCACCCTCCCGGCAAAATACCGCCCCAAGCGTGCGCTTGGCGCGCTGGGGTCTGGAGCCGGCCCTGCTTAGGACTCATCCGGCTCAGAACATTCAGGCTCAGGGATAACTCATCAGGCTCAAAACACTCCTCACAGTCTTGGAATACAAGGGAAATTCCAGAAGACTGGACGAAAGGTCATATTGTGTGAATATTTAAAAAGGGTTAACAGGGTGACTCATGTAATTATAGGCCTGTCACACTGATATCAATCCAGGAAAAGATAATGGAGCTGCTGGTACAGAACTTGTTTAGTAAAGAATTAGGCCGCGCTTCGCCCGCTGGCCGGGGCGCCCCGCTCCCCCCGCAGCAGCCCCGGGAGCGGGAGGCGGGGACGCTGATTAATGCCAATCAACATGCATTTACAGGAAATAGATCCTGGCTAACTTGGTATCTTTTTTTGATGAGATTCCAAGTTTGGTTGATAAAGGCAAGAGTGTTGATATAATAGACTTAGACTTCTGTAAGGCATTTTACCTGGTACTGACTATTTGATTTAAAAACTAGAAAGATATCAAATTAATATTAACACATTACATGGAATAAAGGCTGGCTAACTGATAAGCCTCAGTGTAACTGCAAACGTGGAATCATCATTGAGTGGGTGTGTCTCTAATGGCATCCCCAGGGATTGATTCTTGGCCTTATGCTATTTAACATTTTTATTAATGACCTGAAAGAAAAAAAAATCATCACTGATAAAGTTTACAGATGACACACAAATTGGGAAAGTGATAAATAATGAAGAGGACCTGTCACTGGAATGATCTGGATTGATTGGTAAACTGGGCACAAGCAAACAATAAGCATTTTAATATGGCTAATGTAAATGAATACATCTAGGAACAAAGAATGTAGACCATACGTACACGATGGAGGACTCTATCCTGGGAAGCAGTGACTGAAAAAAAAATTGGGAGTCATCGTGGTTAATCAGCTGAATGTGAGCTCCTAGAGCAATGCTGTGGCCAAAAGAGCTAGCAGGGGTTCTCAAACTGGGGGTGGTGACTCCTCAGAGGGTCATGAGGTTATTACCTGGGGGGGGTGGTCGTGATGTGTCAGCCTCCACCCTCAGACCACACTTTGCTTCCAGCATTTATAATAGTGTTAAATATAAAAAATGTGGTTTTAATTTATAAGAGGGGTTGCACTCAGAGTCTTGCTATGTGAAAGGGGTCACCAATGCAAAAGTTGGAGAACCACTGAGCTAATGCAATGCTTGGATGCATAAACAAGGCAATCTCGAGTAGAGAGGTTATTTAACCTCTGTATTTGGCACTGGTGAAACCGCTATTGGAATACTATATCCAGTTCTGGTGACCAAAGTTCAAGAAGGACATTTATAAATTGGAGAGGGTTCAGAGAAGAGCCACAAGAATGATTAAAGGGTTAGAAAATATGTTTTATAGTGATAGATTCAAGGAGCTGAATTTATTTAGCTTAACAAAGAAACGGTTAAGGGGTGACTTGATTATAGCCTACATGGGGAACAAATAATGGGCTCTGCAATCTGTCAGAGCAGAACACGATCCAATGGCTAGAAATTGAAGCTGGGCAAATTCATGCTGGAAATAAAGCATACACTTTTAATAGTGAGAGTAATTAACCACTGTAACAATTTACCAAGGGTTGTAGTGGATTCTTCATCAGTGACAATTTTTAAATCAAGATTGAGTGTTTTCTAGGAGATATCATCTAGGAATTATTTTGGGCAATTATTCTATGGCCTGTGTTGTACAGGGCATCAGACTAGATGATCACAATGGTCCCTTCAGGCCTTGGAATCTATGAATCAATGTGGAGTTTCATTTCAAAATCACAATATGTTTTACTGGCTTCAATAGCTTTTCAAACTGAGGTTCAAAGGGATAATTTTGATCAGGCTTTTAGCAATTTGACAATTTTGATATAGTATGCAGATTTATGTACATAATGTGTTAGCAATATCCATCTAAATAAATCTGCCTACATTTTTAAGGGGAAATTTAATCTTCACATATGCCTCTTTAATATTTCACAAACATTGCACTAAATGTGAGTTAAATTTACATTTGCCCTGAAAATCATATTCATCTAAATACCAGTGATCTGATATTCACATTTTGTCTTCAATGTTTGTACAAGGAAATCTCAGAATTACCGTTTACCTTCCTAAATACAGGAAATCCTAGTTCTGCTTTACAAGAGGTGGAGAAATGGTTTAACACAAGTGCTGCTAAATGTCTCCTTTCAAAATGTGCTGTTTTTCAGGCTAACTGTGCCTAACTGAGTCAAATTAGAAAGTTTTTAAAGAAGTGATAGTCACAACACTGATACAGGAACTACTTATTTTCTTTCTAAATCATTGTAGCAGGGTGGACCCCTGCTCCTGTCCTGAAGGGGTTAAAAACAGCCCTGGGAAGGGGCTGTGGCTGGAGAAAGCAGCCTTTAGGGTGGGCTGATTGGGGAAGTGGCTGCAGCTGGGGCCACGCCCCAACCTGAGCCACAGGGCCTTATAAGAAGGCCAGGGAAGCCAGAAGCCTAGGCAGTCTCTCTCTAGCTATAGAGGGAGATGGGCCTGGCTGCAGGGAGCTAGACATAAGGTACCTGAGTGAAGCAGGGCTGGGAAAAGGCTGAGGGGTTGGGGAACTCCAGCCTGGAAAGCCCCAGGCTGCAGTCTAGCATTGGGCTAATAGGTACTGGGGGTTGCAGAGGGCAGCCCAGGGGTAGGCCAAGGCAGCAGGTCCAAACCCAACCTTGCCAGTGATGAGTTGGCTGATACTGCAGTCTGCCCCAGGACATGGGGCTAGACAATGACTGGCAGTAGCCATATATTGAGGCAAGGTGGGGATAGAGGGCGGGGGTTCCCTGGGGACGGGAGACCCAGAGAGAAAGGGGTTACTGCCAGGGGGCAGCACCCCATGTAAAAGGGCACCGGGTCCAGAGAGGGACATGGGGGGGGGGGCCCTAGAGGACAGGCGGATCACCAGCCTGCAGAGGGCGCTCCAGAGCTGGAATAGAGCTAATTCCCAGGAGTCACCAGCAGGAGGTGCCGCAGCGGTGAGTCCAGCCGGTTACAATCATAAATGGATAAAGCATACAGATTTCTCAGATCCATCTTAATTTTTACATAGACCTTAAAGACTATTAAATGAGAATCACGATTCTGTCAACACCAAAATATAACCATGCTTTTGAGGAGAAAAAATATATTTGCCATTGTCCAGTGAGAGAAGCAGCAGGATTTAAGAACTGAACTCCAGGTCTAGGAGTTAAGAACACAAGTTCTAACCACAGTTGTCACTTATTGGCTGTGATCTTGGACAAGTCATTTAACTTTTCTATGTCTCATCTGTAAAAGAGAGAGAACATTATCAACTTCACCGACATGTTGTGAGGTTTGTTTACTTAATGTTTATGCTGCACTATATAGAATGTTTTATTATTCTTGTATAGTATTTACAGATTTCTCTCTCTCTAGTTCAAAAGAAAGTGAACCCATAATGTTGCATATAGTTTTTTTTTGGAGGGGTTGCATTTAATATGCTATTCTCTTAATTTCATAAGAGACATCTCCTAATCTGATTTGAAGAACCACAGGGGTGCTGGAAAAATGTGTATAGTGGGGGTGCTAGGAGCCATTGAACGAAACTGTAAACCCTGTATATAATGGAAACCACTTAAAGCCAGGGGTGCTGCAGCACCCTATATTCCAGTACCTATGAGACAGACTTTTTCAATGTCTTTCCTAGTATCCTTGACCCATCTCTGTTCCCCGCAAAAAGATTATTTTCTGGGTTCTGTGGGAACCCAGGTTTGCTAGAGCAAAAATGTTTGTAGTTCATGTGAAACTTCATAAAGACCCTGCTGAAAAATCTACTTTTATAATGGTCACAGGATGATATGGGAATTTGAAAGAAAACTTTTCTATTAATTACAAACTAATTTACCCCAGTGCTATAGTAAAAACAGAAATACCGCTCATAGATATTAATAATTCTGTGTCCCCTGAAAAGCATTAACATATCAGTTTGGTAGTTTGTATTTGTAGTTTATTTTTTAAATAAAGTTACTTTAGGGGGAGTGGAACCTGCAGGATTGCTGGCTCTAACACCCGTATTCTGGTGAAAGAGTACGGCACAGCCACCTGCAGTGCAAACTTTGCTGGCTCCCTTGCCAGGGTGCCTAAGCCCTGACTCGGAGAGAACACTTACAGCCATGAGAAGGTAGATACGTTTCCATATCCTTTAAGTGCTTGGTCTTTTTTCTGAGACTGCCACCAACTTATGTCAATTTGTATTGGCCTGGACTAGACGTGAGCTGACAACATAGAGATGAAGGTTTAAAGCCATGCATTTCTCCAGAAACTGCCGCTAAAAACAAAAGTCCAGCCATGCACAATCGATTATATGAACTATGAGTGAAAAGGGTGGTACTCACTGCCGCTTTGGGGAGAAAGGAGAGCCCGGTGGACTGCTTTCTGCTTCGCTTCAGGTCCCCGAGCTAGTCAGAGCTCCGATCTCGACGAGGATCTCCCAGAGTCTGCCTGGGATATGTTCAGCCCTGCAGCGTCAGGGGGCGGCATTGCACACAGCCTTTCGTTCAGTTTTGATTTCCCACTGAACACGTTGAAAGCATAGAAAGTGAAACTCAAGAGCTGCTACGGTCTTATATGGACAGGAGGAGGCTGCTCCTCCCTTTTCAACCAGGAGGACACATAAGCTAGCGGGAGGCAGTGAATCAGCTCAGAGGCTAGCTTTTACAGTAAAAGTTTTAATGGGACGCTGGCCCGCTTCTCTAAGGCTTTGGCTACACTTACACTTCAAAGGCATCCCACTGTTTCACACGGCACTCTCTTGCTTAGGGGAAGAATCCCAGCACAGGTACGGGGGTGAAGGGAAGGAGCCAGGAGCAAAAAGCAGGAATACAGAAAAGGGAACTTCTGAACTCCGCTGAGGCACTCGCATAGAGTCAGTGATCACTGAAAATCCCTCTGCTTTGCAATGCAGTTAGATTAAAAAAACAACACTCTTAGGCAATTAGAGAGACAGGTGGGTGAGATAGAACCTCGCCCGCCTTGTGTCTCCAATATTCTGGGACCGATAGGGCTATATAACTCTGCATACTCTCAGGTAATGGTATGTGAAGGGGACAGGATACTTGCCATTTGTGGGGGAAAGAGGAATCCTTTCCTGTAGCAAGCTATCTAGTTTTTTTTAAGGTGGCTGTTCCAAGAAGGTTAGGGGTTGAAAACTTTTGTGTTTCAGGAAGATGGATTACTGGGCGGAGGGTGTTGTCAAAGGTGTGTGATATATTTCCCTGACATTTTAGATTGGAAAAGGTGTTTACTAGAGAAGGGATGATTCCTGTACTGCAATTCTGCTCCTCTGAGGATATCATTTCACGGCATTCTCCTCCACCCACAGTTAGAGGGATGGGGAGGTCTCCATCCAGTGATGTTTATGTCTGCGTTCTTTAAACTGTCTTCTGCTTTTGAGAGATGCTTTCTCAATCAGCATTATTTAGTGGTTGGTTTAATTTTCTGATAGAAGTGACAGCTGTGTGGTGAATTGCACAGGCAAGTGAAAAAATTGATTACCTTTGACGACCTCATCTGCCCTCTGCCTGCTAATTCATCCCCTCACTGGATTTACTCTAACAAGACTGCACATCTTCTAACAAGAAATTCTGTCAAAGAAGCAATTGCTGTAGACATTCCAATCAATAACATAAGAACGGCCATACTGGGTCAGACCAATGGTCCATCTAGCTCAGTATCCTGTCTTCTGACAGTGGCCAGATGCTTCAGAGGGAGTGAACAGAACAGGACAATTTTGAAAATCCATCCCATCATCCATTCCCAGCTTCTACAATTGGAATTTAAGGACACTCAGAGCATGGGGTTGCGTCCCTGACCATCTTGGCTGGTAGCCATTGGTGGACCTTGTGATGGGATCCTGGGACTGTGGGACCACTGTGCCCCCTTAAATCTCTCCAGCCTGGGCTGTCTCTCACAATGCTTTTCTAGTGACAATCAGCAAGTCCCTCCAGGTACTGTGATCACTCAGCACAACAGCAAGTGGAGCCCCACACCCAGCTATATTGCATACTCCCAGAGCCACTCATGAATCACACCGAGAAAGGCACCAGAGCCATATCGTCCCAGCTCCCAGAACTGTACCTCAGGAATATACAGTCTTGCACTGCTCAAGACGAGCAATGCAGATTTATTAATTGGTTCACCACTTCATCAATGGAAAGTGGATATACACCAGCCTTTGAAAAACTTGAGCAGATTTGCCACACACTTCATACCAACTCACTGGTAAAGATAAACAGTAAAACAAATTTGACTACAAAAAGTAGATTTTAAGTGATATTAAGTGATGGGCAAAAAGTCAGTTATAATATTTTTTATTATATTTATATATAATAAAAAATATGCACGCAGTCTAAACTCTCAACCCTATTAGACTGGGCAACATCTAGACTAAGCAGTTTTTCTCACCCTACTGGATATTGCAGTCCTGAATATACAGATTTGTCCCTTAAATCTGGGCCAGTCTCCTCTGTTCAGGGCCAGCTCTGTGCGTTTCCACAGCGGCGGCAATTTGGCGGCAGCTTCTATGTTTAGCTGAAGCCGCCCCGGACAGCTAAACATAGAAGCTGCCACCGAATTGCCGCCACCGCGCTGCTTGGGGGCAAAACAACAGGGACTGCCGCCCCTTGCAGGTTGCCGCCCCAAGCACCAGCTTGGAATACTGGTGCCTGGAGCCGGCCCTGCCTCTGCTGGGTCTTCTGTCTTCTCAGTGTCTTTGTTGCTTGCAGTGTAGGTGGGTGAAGGAGAAAAGGCCCTGCATGTGGCCACTGTGTCTGTTTTATAACCTCAGTCCCGTGTGCTTGGGGAGCACAAGTCCAGGAATATCTGGGGGCATTGCTGAGTCTCCAGGCAAGGTTGAGCAGTTCCCCTGGTGTGGTGTCATGCAGGTGAGTCATTGTATTGTATTCCTGGACAGTGGTTGTTGATGGGTGGATTGATACCCCGCCCAGTGTTCGTTACTTTCCTTGCTGTTGTCTCTGGGGAGCTAATATCTGGCTGGTTCCCCAACTTACAGCATATTTTAGTGACCACCATACAACACAATTCTCATAACTTCATATGCATTAATGATACACACATATGGATAGAGAAATGACTTTCAGCAGATTATAACCTTTCCCCTGATACCCTACAAAGCATGCTTTATATGTAAGATCACGATTATATAAAAATGAGGAATATGGGGGTTGCAGGATGTTCCCCCAAGGTATAGAATGTCACAGACCTATCCTTCATATTAGGGAAATGATTAGGAAGGCTTTCTACCAAGGTCTGAGCCACCCTCCTCCACCCCCTGCTCAGTTGGGCTCCACCCAGAATAAGCAAGGGGCCAAGCTACCGTTTTGAGGGTGCACCCAAGGGCTACCTACCAGACTGTTCCCTGGATCCATCTTCCCTGTTTTTTTTCCAACCGCCTTTCCTTTTTCCTCCTTGCGTGGACCACTATAACCTTGGACCACTGGGTCCCACCCTTCCCTGTCCCTCTTCAGGGACCCTTCTCACAAGAGTCTCCTCATGCAGGAGGTTCAAGGGTTGCTACATCTGGGAGCGGTGGAGGAAGTTCCTCTACAGTACAGGAACAGGGGTGTTTATTCCCAATATTTTTTAATCCCAAAGGCCAAGAGCAGTCTACATCCCATCCTGGATCTGCAAGACTTCAAGTACCTAAAAGAAGCTGAAGTTCTGCATGGTCCTCCCTGGCCTCTCTCATCCCCTCCCTGGATCCGGGAGACTGGTATGCTGCCCTCGACCTAAAGGACACATACTTCCACATAGTGATCTTCCAAGGACACAGACGTTTTCTCCAATTCACGATGGGACCTGGCCGCTACCAATTTACGATCCTCCCATTTGGCCTGGCGACAGCACCGAGAGTGTTTACCAAGTGCATGTCGGTGGTGGCAGCTTACCTCAGGTGCCAGGGTATCCAGATGTAGCTCAGTAGTTTGAGCATTGGCCTGCTAAACCCAGGGTTGTGAGTTCAATCCTTGAGGGGGCCACTTAGGGATCTGGGGCAAAAATCTGTCTGGGGATTGGTCCTGCTTTGAGCAGGGAGTTGGACTAGATGATCTCCTGAGGTCCCTTCCAACCCTGATATTCTATGATTATATAAGACTCATAAATTAAGTGGGGGTTAAATTCTGTAAAAGATCTTTCTTTCCCCCATCCCCCTGCTAGTTCAATCCTTTAATAAGCACCTCAGTAGGCTAGTCCTAGAGCTATTGGTATGTACTGCATTAACAGTCTTGTACTATCTTGAAGTGGGAACTCATTAGGCAGGGTGTTATGACTTACTATCTTTTACTGCCATTTAGAAAAGAAACTGTTGAAAGGACTGTGATAGCCCATTTACGAAGTGGAAGCATTCCCCATTAGTTGTTACAGTTTAGCAATACATTTTTCAATATAGTATCCATATAAATGTGTTTTAGGATGGGAGATAGCTATGGCTGTAACCCTAATAGTACTCACAGACAATCCAGAATGTTTAAGTGATGATATCCTGATAGTATGGAAATTGTGGAAGTCTTAGGATTAGAATCTTTTTGGAAGACCTGTATTGAAAATGCCTTCCATTTCAAGGCAATTATCTTTCCAGTGTCATGATCATTAAAATATATATGTGGGCATGAGACTATAGACCATAGGATTCAGGCAGCTGCTAACTCTAGTGGAGGTATGAAGACCGCCAGACAAGGAAATGCATCTTTATTTTTCTTTCTCCTCCATCCCTCACCTCAGTCTCTGAATTGTCAGTGAGGACAGAATGTGTAGAACCAGAGCAACTAAAATGACCCTAGATAATTTAGAAAGCATTTGAAGCAGACAAGACATCAAGAAGTCTTTTGTGAGAACTCAAAGGTTAATTCACACCATCTAGTTCAAGTTCAGCTATAGATAACCACTTGGAAACTGTGGCAGGAGGTGCTTGTGACATACCAGGGTACAATCCAAACTGATGAGCAGCTGTATCACCCCTACCCTGCAACTTTGGGTGCCTTACAATGCTTTGCTGAAGGAGTTCCTCCCTGGGCTGCTCACAAATAGACTTCCAGCACACAAGTCAAACCCGGAGTGTCTGTCTGTAACTGCAGCCAGCCAGTCGCACTTGGGTTACACTCCAGCTCTCACCAGCCTTGGTTATACTGCAGGGTAACCTCAGCACAACCGCAGCCGCTGATTTTTCCCCCAGAAACGTATGTTCTGTGCTTCCCAGCCCTCTCCTAGACAGTACAAAATACTTCAAGTCCGTTATTCCTTGAAGGGAATAATATGCATTTTATTATCTCAAATAGTTATTCAGACCCTTCAATTGAAACACATTGGATTAGATAAAACAATAAAACAAGTTTATTAACTACAAAGAAAGAGATTTTATGTGAGTACAAGAAATGAGCCATAAAAATCAGAAATGATTACAAGAAAAATAAGATGTTTCCTTAACAAACTATTGTAGGGATAGTAAAGAAGGTTTATATTAAACATGGTTTATATGAGAAATGATTTATTGTTAATTAATACTTTATAACTTAAGGTTTATGTTAAAAGTAAATTTGTGATTCTAACCTGCAAGCCACCAGCTGTGTCTGTGTGAAGCCTGCTCAAAGAAATACTTTGTATAAAATTTGTTAAACATTAATTATCTCTAAGTAAGCCAAAACAGTAGCTGTTATAGTGTATAGATAGAGACCCCCACCCTCTGTAAGTTTTCATCTCACTTTATCTTTGCTTGTTAAAAGACAGGGAGTGTCACATAAATTGGTAACACCCCAAAAAGTAAAGAGACAGTGAAATAGATGTGATTAAGATAAAGAATGTATGTGAATGAATGGTTAGGGAGTCACCAGCCTGAAGAATTCAGTGTTGGCTGAAGAAGGTGTCAAGTGGGATCAACCAGATGACCCCCGGAGGGCAAACTGGAATCCACCCACCACACCTCAAAGGAAGGAAAAACAAAACATCTAACAACATGAAGCCAGCCACCTGCTGATTGATTTAGCAACAGCAGAATGAAGCAACTCCTATGAACTAACATAGGGAAAAATCCCTATAAAACTGGACTCTAAAGAATAAGGACTTTGAGTCTCTGGTTCTGCTGCCAGCCTCCAGGAGCATCAGATGCATCTGACACAGACTCGGCTCCATCCTCATGACCAAGATACCTGGCCAGTAACTTGGCATGAGCAACATCTAGGCTGGTAACTATAACATCTATACAGAACCTGAATGAATGATTGTGTGAATGAATATATGTGTGTGTGTGTATAAGAAATAAGTAGTAAAACAACGTTGTTTACTGTTGTCTTTTGTTTTGTTATGGTATTTACAATAAATGTGGCATCTTTGCCTTATCCCTCTTAATAAGATCCTGCTGGTTTTTATTATATTGGTATAACACTATATCAGATTCAAGCAAAGTTTCTCACCACATGCTTTCAGCAGTTGTATTGACCAAACCCTCTAGGTCAGGAATCCCTCTCCTGGAGTCCAGCGAATGATTGTGCTTCAGGTGCAGTAAATGTCATAAGCAGGGGGAGGGGTGCCTCAGAGTGTTTGTCCCTCCTTTTTATAGTATCCGTCCCTCTCTTGAAACATTTCTTGATGGGCACTAGGAGACAGAGTCTATGTGGAAGGATATTCCCTGCTCGCTTTTTCTCACCTGTTTGAGCTTTCTTTGTTTCCTTCCCTGCCTGATGACTTTGTTTACTTCTTAAATGCAAATTAAGCAGAGCACACATTCCTTTGTTTAGGACAGACCTATTTGCCAACTTCTGTTTGGACAGGGTGGTGGGGTTTGGAACGTGTGTTAACACCATACAGGGGGATCTTATAACTTCACATACAGTGTTGCCACATATGTTACCAAGACAATACTGATCAGCAAATTATAAGTTTTCAAATGAGACCTCACAAGGCCTACTTTGTACAAAGATTATTACAATAGCTTGTAGGGTATGGAGACAGAAGTGTACTCTGTCACAGTGCCATAGCAGCTATATAACACTGTGTTGAATCAACAGCTGAATGAGAGTGTCAAGCTGTCTGGAAATGAAGTTGAGGAGTCAGATTACTTTTTTTGCTTGTTTTGTACTTCAGGGGGAAATAATTTTTTTAATTGCTCACATTAGACATGCAGAAAAAAATACTTGATGTATATGTTAATCACGAATAATGGACAAAGCTGTTTTCCTATATTAGGAAATCTCTTTGCTATGTATTATAGGTAGGGAAAAAATGCTCTCCTAGTGGATTAGGCACAGTACATACCTACGAAACTGGAGACATAGATTTTATTCCTAGAAAAGATTTCCTTGGTGACATTGACCAAGTAATTTAGGCCTAAATTTTCAAAAGCTAGTATATATGTAAATCCTCATATAGGTACTTAAGTGAAGGCATAGGAAGGAAGGAGGTATATATGAGGTTTTGAAAGGGAATGACAAGTCCTCCACTGCCACCATCACTTTTGCTGCCTCCACTGAAGAAAGCCAGCTGCTAGGCAACAACATTCCCTCTGACAGAGTTGTATAGAATTCTCCTCCTGTTACAGAGTTCTGTTAGCAGGGATGTAGTTGCCTAGCGGCCAACTCTCTTCGGTGGAAGCAGCAGCAGTGGCAATGGAGAGCATCCTGGAGCTTCAGAGGGACAGCAGATGGGCACAGGTTTCAGCAGTGTCTCCTCCAGGTGTGAGCAGAAGGCCATGCCTTTTGAGCCACAGGTGACAGCTCCTATCTCTTCCTGGGGCTCCAAATTAGGGCTAGAGCTGTGCTGGAGCTCTACTCAGCAGTGGTTTAGATCCAGTGCTATACGGTTCCTGTCTCCTATTAGCTTCTGTAGAATTTTTCCATAGGAATGGTCTCATGTCTGCCTGAGAGAAGGGAGAACAGCTGCAGGAGCTGCCCTTTCAGTTTCTTGAAAGGAACAGCTCCCCCAGAGGCTGCTCATACTGAGGGAAACCAAACACACCCCACTAGAGAGAGCCCAACTAAGGAGTCAGGCAGAGTCCAGGCAGGGGGTTGTATTTGCACCCAACCCAGTGGATCTGAGAAAGGTAGAACAAGGTTGTAATTAGTTGTTAGTTAATTAATAAAGAAAGCTAAATTGAAGGTAGCATACATGATTCCAGAGAGCCAGCCCACCAGGCCCTTGCCAGAAGTGGAGCCCAGCTGAGGCAACTGTAGCCGAGCCAGGGAAGCCCAGCTCAATGATCTCTAGCACTTGTTACTGGCCAGTCAGAAACAGGCTCCTAGATTAGATGGACCATTGGTCTGATATAGAATGATAGTTCCTATGTTCTGTTGTAAGGCTTGTCTGTTGTGTGATTTCTCTCTCTCTCTCTCTCTCTCTCTCTCTGTATTTCTGTAAAATGTTGTTTTCTCTTTTTTAGAAATGAGTTATAAATGCAGCAATTACTCAGGCCATGTCCACACTTACAGGGGATCGACGCTGCTGTGATCGATGCAGTGGGGGTCGACTTAGCAGGTCTAGTGAAGAGCGCTCTCCGGTCAACTCCAGTACTCCACCGCAACGAGAGGAGTAAAGTAAGTCGACAGCGGTGTGGTAAGTCGACCTAAGTTACATCGACTCCAGCTATGTTATTCACGTTGTTACCCAGGGTTCTTTCAACCCAAAGCTCTTGGTAACTTTACTCTGTGCGAGGAGGTGTCAGGAAATAAATCAGGGGAGACACGGCCGCCGACTGATAGATGGCTGGCACAAACAGGACAACACAAGTGCTTTCACTTAAAGCTAAACTTTACTTAGTCTCAAGCACTTACACACGTCCGCAACAAGTTAGTAAAACACCCCCAACCCTTGATAATTACCAAAGCTGAGAGTGGCTTTCGAGTGACACAGCGGCAGCCTGTCTGCCGCTGGGGAACAGAAGATGCATCCAGAGGGAGAGGCCAGTCCTGAAACAGTCCCACCTGTCTCAAGCTTTTTCCCCTTATTTATACATTAGTAATTAAAGAAACCTTGTTAAGTAAGCAGTTTCTAGCAAGAGGTTCCTTCTGATTGTTGATTAACCAGGTGTGGGGTTTTCCAGAACTTGCAGCCTTGAGACCTCAATAGACATTCCTGGGGCATATCCTACTCTTTGAAAACACATGTATCAGCAATTTTAACTCAATTCTTATCAGGAAGGACGCGGGGTCAAGCTGCCCTTTCAGTGGCACCCTAAACCCCGCTCCCCTCCTGTCTTAGTCAAGCTGAGACTTGCTTTTAAAGCTTGCCGACTAGGCTGTCTTTAACAATAAGCCATAGTGGTTTCAGGCACTTTACTGGTTTGCCAAGTTGTAGGGATATTAAAGAAGGTTTATATTAGACATGGTTTATATGAAAAATGATTTATTGTTAGAAATGATTTATTGTTAATTGATACTTTATAACTAAAGGTTTTAGAAGTAAATGTGATTCCCAAGATTTAGCCTCTAACCTGCAAGCCACCAGCTGTGTCTGTGTGAAGCCTGCTCAAAGAAATACTTTGTATAAAACTTGTTAAACATTAATTAACTCTAAGTAAGCCAAAACAGTAGCTGTTATAGTATATAGATAGAGACCCCCACCCTCTGTAAGTTTTCATCTCACTTTATTTTTGATTGTTAAAAGACAGGGAGTCTCACATAAATTGGTAACACCCCAAAAGGTAAAGAGACAGTGAAATAGATGTGATTAAGATAGAGAATGTATGTGAATGAGTGCCTAGTTTAAATAATGAATGAATGGTTAGGGAGTTACCAGCCTGAAGAATTCAGTGTCTGCTGAAGAAGGTGTCAGGTGGGATCAACCAAATGACCCCCGGAGGGCAAACTGGAATCCACCCCACCACCTCAAAGGAAGAAAAAACAAAGGTCTGACAGAATGGAGCCAGCCACCTGCTGATTGATTTAGCAACAGCAGAATGAAGCAACTCCCATGAACTAACATAGAGAAAAATCCCTATAAAACTGGACTCTGAAAAATAAGGACTTTGAGTCTATGGTTCTGCTGCCAGCCTCCAGGAGCATCAGATGCATCTGACACAGACTCGGCTCCATTCTCATGACCAAGATACCTGGCCAGTAACTTGGCATGAGCAACGTCTAGGCTGGTAACTATAACATCTATACAGAACCTGAATGAATGATTGTGTGAATGAATGTGTGTGTGTGTGTGTAAGAAATTAGTAATAGAAATAAGTAGTAAAACAATGTTGTTTGCTTTTGTCTTTTGCTTTACTATTATATTTACAATAAATGTGGCATCTTTGCCTTATCCCTCTTAATAAGATCCTGCTGGTTTTTATTATATTGGTATAACAAAGTCTCCCTGTACAGTTTCCCCTCCTTAAAGGCCACCTGTCACACAAGGGGGCCTTTACACAATCACTGTCACACCTTGTCTGGATGCACCTGAGTTGAGATCCAACAAAAGTTCAAGGCTCTCAGCTGAGACCGAGCAAATTATCTTCTTGTTGGCATCCCATACTTAGCACACCAGCACAGCAATTGACAAGTGATCGCCTTAGCCTCCTTTCTCATTTAAGGGAGGAGCGACAAGTTCGATATGTTCCTTTCCCTGGGATAGGAGTGCCGGTGGCAGTAACCACTGACTCATCTGTCGGGGGACTTGCACGTGCCAGGTCCAGCATGTCATTAGGCTGGTAACAAAAACCACTACTATTTGGCACCCTAAGATTACTATGATGGAGTGTAAGGCTAAATTCAGGATGTCTGTGCCAGTGGGGGACCATCCCAACAACACTTCCCACCAGTGGTGCGACAGATCTTTGGCCAATTCTTGCAAATACCCATTTAATTTAATTGGCATTATGATGCACAGTAACCATGACTCTGCGCCCTTCCTGTTTTGCAGTGTGTAACTGGTTCTGTAAATCAGGGTGTACAAACAATGTTTGTAAAGCAGTTAGATCCATTCCAAAGGGAACAGGTGTTACAATAGAATACAAAGTATAAGACACTTTTAACTGACTATATTTAAATTCGGGTAGATGAAATTCAAAGTCAAATTGCTATAATATGACAGAAACATTTATAACCTAACTTCATTTGTTTGCCAATACCTCCATGTTAGTAGCATCCAACACTCCAATTTCTAATCCAGTTCCACCCAAAGCAGTTCAATACATTTATTGGGAGCCTTTCCTATTGGGAGCCACCCCTCCTGGCTACCAGGGAGAATACAATAACCTTCAGTAGTTCACATTGAGATAATATTAGGGCAGCTGTACCTTCACTGGGCCTTTCTTTCCTTACATCCAATGTCATACAACACCCAGGTGCATTCAGCTGGGCTTGCATGCTGGAAGTTTACTAAGAAGTAATAATTGGCAAGTCTTCTTCTTTTAGAAACCAATGTTTTCACATACCCTTTTTCCCTTGGTAATTTCACTTTGTACTTTAAAACTTTTTATGTCCATCCTTTTATTCCCACCAACAGATACACCTTGTGCATATTTTGCTTTTAAAAGTGCCTTTACCACCTAAGGATGTTTCCCTGTTGACAGACTGGCCTTTCTGTAAATACAGTTAAAATGCATGTTCATCTGTTTCTGCCTAATGCAGTATTTTCTTGTTTTGTAACACAATACACAATGCTAGCAACAAGACAAACAACACAAGACAAAATACAAAACACAAAACATAAAACACAAAACACAATCTTCTTCATGACAGTAGATCCATGGTATTCTGGGTTGCTCTTCAGCTGGTACCAGCTTTTCCTGATTTTCTGAAAGACAAAAAGAACATGTTTCTACCCCTTTTGGGGTGGCAGATTATTGCTTAAAATATCCATTTCTTTTTACAAATATCCCTGCTGATTACAGGCAAAACAGAGGAATTACCCCCATACTTTCCTGTGTTTTTATTCTATAGGCAGGCCAGATTTCAATGGCTCCTACCTTTTAAGGGTTATGGGGAAATTATCCCACTGTTCAGTTATGAAACATATGAGGTGGTGTACTTCAGTTTTCCTTCCTATACAGCAGACCAAGTTTGTAATTTTTTTCCTGCTGTGCTAAGCTTTAAGTTTATTCACAGGTAATAGCTGAGAAGCATCATTACCATAGCATAGCATCAAAATCTTAAAGGTTTTTCCAAAAATCATACACACTATACATTGTTACAGGGGTACTTATTAACATTAAATTAATCCCAATTTTCAATATTAGTATCAAATCTATTAAAAGCTTCAGATTTTAGCACTGCATACACACACAAAAAGAATATTTTTCCTACTTTGGGTTAACCTGTCCCTCTCATTTTTAGGTTTGACTCCTTTTTCCACCTTCCTCTATCAGTAAGGTAATTTGCATTTTCATAGACGCTTTCTGGCTTGCTTTTGCATCCAAAGCCATCAGCAGCTCAGAGACCCTGTCTCAAAAGGGGCACAATCAACTTCCACCTGAGTTTTGCTTTCTCCTGCTTCCAAAACACACAGTGATCTGAAAAAGAAAACACAACCTATTGTGGCTCCCTTTAGAGCCCTAATAGGATTTTAGTTAAGTAACATGCTTTGTTTGCATTTATTTTACCCCTTCTACAACATACACTGTACATGTCCTGGGAAACATGCACATTCCTTTATAGTTTAACTTCTATAACACTATATTAGCCATATTAATTTATACATAAGGTGTAACTGTTTCTTTTGTGATCACACAGAATTTTCATCAAAGTGACAGTCTGATTACTCAGAGCCACCTTAATGCTCAGTGTTTCTAATGTTGCTTCTCTTTTGTGCACCTCACCCTCACTGTTGAACCAGAGGGGCACTGTCTTTTTAAATCTTTTACTCCTTTACTACAGCTCTTATTTGCTAT
Source organism: Mauremys reevesii (assembly GCF_016161935.1). Classification (NCBI taxonomy): domain Eukaryota; kingdom Metazoa; phylum Chordata; order Testudines; family Geoemydidae; genus Mauremys; species Mauremys reevesii. The sequence continues at coordinate 248,697,190 of NC_052623.1, forward strand.
TTTGTTACCACAAAGAAAAGGATCCAGATTTTCTCCCCATTCTCCTGGGTCTGACTGCCCTGCTGCAGCCAGGACTTCGGTCTTTAAAAAGATATTGAACTTTATAAAGCATCAGGGTACCTTAAAGGTTAAATGCTAAATACCACAGCCAAACAACACTTGTTACCTGTGTCTGGCAAAAAGTGTTTCTCAGTTTTGCTCCTTCGAATGAAAGATTCAGATGTCTTTTTAGTGGTGTTATTTAAAACCAAACCAAACCAAAAACCATTTTATCTTAAACCCACAAAACAGAGTTCTACAAGTCAGGAGTGTCAGCCTAGGTCCCAAACACTCCACACACTTACACAATATATCTATACACACACACACACACACACACACACACACACACACACACACACACACACACAGATACAAGCATATTCTTCTGCTTAACGTCCTTTACACTGTTTTAATTTTTACACAGCTGTACATAGATTACATTTGGGTCAGGTAAGTTCCAATAGAAACCCTTTATGTTCTTTTAGCGAATTTGATTGAATTGTTCAGTCAAATGATTCAAAGCAGATGGTCTTTCTGTCTAGCTTACTTACAAACATTCCTTTGGAAAAGGATCCATTTTTCCTTCAGAATGGCTGCAAAGAAACCAAGAATTCTTTTTCTATAACACTTTTCTTTGTTAACATTTTTACAAGGTTCGACTGCTTAATTCTCTCCAGCCTCTGCAGAGTTAACTTCTCACCTCTTTCCTTAACTCACTTTCTTATTTCCCAGAATGACACCTTCATCAACTCAGATTTCATCATTCCAAGTATTATCCCAGCATCTGAATTCCCCATGCCTATACTTACTCTTTTCCTTACTCCTGCCACTATGCTCCTCAGGGCTCCTAACCTGTTTTCCAATCTCTTTATCTGTTGCCTGCCTGCTTGTCTGGGCCTGATCCTGCTTTCCTCGCTGAACTGCCCCTTCCCATGGGCACAGGCTTTGTCCCACTAACTATTTAGCAAGGAGTGTGGGTTCCTCAACTAGCCCCTACCCCTCCTGGTCCCTTTTCTTTGTTCCCTTTCTCTCTTATTGCTCTGGGGTGGTCATTCTGCCAGATAGGTAGCAACCCTTTCTGACAGAAGGCACAGGTTCTTTGCTATTGTTCACTGTGTTAGACTCTTATCAGTTCAGATCTGTGACCTGCACACAATAGGGCACCCACCTTTTCCCAGTTCCTAAGGCTCCAAGCAAAAAGCACCTAACTTTACCCCTCTGTGGTCTCCAGGCTCTACCCTTTCCCTGTGGACTCAGAGCAAACACTCCTTTCCCTTTGGACTCAGGGCTCAATTCTTTGCAGGTTTACAGAGTCTTTTACCAGTGACAGAGCCTTACACAGTAATATCCTACATAACCTCTATTTCTTAACCACCACCAAAAACAGACCGCACATGCTACACATACAGTGCTCACCACTCCCAGTAAGACAGATGAACTTTTCCTGATGGCCAGTCAGAATCAGTTCCATCTGGGGGACTCCAGTTTCTGCTCAGTGTCATTGGCAGAGTATTAAGGTCTGGCAGCTCTGATCTTTGGGGCTGTGTCCTGGAGTTGGTTCCCTGTCTCTGGACATAATTTCTCCACTCGAGCAGGCAATCAGCCTGAGTTCTGAGTCCCAGTAACGGAATGTATCCGTAAATTAATGCACGAACTGCAACACGGGAAATTGTAGGGAGCAACCCCACCCCGCCGTCTTTTACCTCCTATTGCAATGGACAAACTACACACTGTTTCTACCATCTGTCTCCTTCCTCTCCACCACTCCTTGCTGGGGCCTCCAAATTCTGTTACCCGGGGTTCTTTCAACCCAAAGCTCTTGGTAACTTTACTCTGTGCAAGGAGGTGTCAGGAAATAAATCAGGGGAGACCAGGGCCAGCTCCAGGCACCAGCCTACCAAGCACGTGCTTGGGGCGGCACCTCGGGAGGGGGCAGCAATCGGTGTTTGTTTGTTTTTGTTGTTTTTGGTTTGGCCAGGCGGCGCTGGGGGGGGGGGGTGTACTTGGGCAGCGCGAAGCGGCGCTGGGGGGGGTCGGGCGGCGCTCGCAGAGGCAGGGCGGTGCTCTTTTTTTTTTTTTTTTGCTTGGGGCGGCAAAAATGTTAGAGCCGGCCCTGGGGGAGACATGACCGTCCGACCAATAGATGGCTGGCACAAACAGGACAACACAAGAGTGCTTTCACTTAAAGCTAAACTTTACTAGTCTCAAGCACTTACACACGTCTGCAACAAGTTAGTAAAACACCCCCAACCCTTGATAATTACCAAAGCTGAGAGTGGCTTTCGAGTGATACAGCGGCAGTCTGTCTGCCGCTGGGGAACAGAAGATGCATCCAGAGGCCAGTCCTGAAACGAGTCCCACCTGTCTCAAGCTTTTTCCCCTTATTTATACATTAGTAATTAAAGAAACCTTGTTAAGTAAGCAGTTTCAAGCAAGAGGTTCCTTCTGATTATTGATTAACCAGGTGTGGGTTTTTCCAGAACTTGCAGCCTTGAGACCTCAATAGACATTCCTGGGGCATATCCTACTCTTTGAAAACTCATGTATCAGCAATTTTAACTCAATTCTTATCAGGAAGGATGCGGGGTCAAGCTGCCCTTTCAGTGGCACCCTAAACCTCCCTCCCCTCCTGCCTTGGTCAAGCTGAGACTTGCTTTTAAAGCTTGCCGACTAGGCTGTCTTTAACAATAAGCCATAGTGGTTTCAGGCACTTTACTGGTTTGCCAAAGTCTCCCCGTACAACATACCTGGAATAGTGTAACTTAGATCAACTTACCCCAGTAGTGTAGACAAGGCCTCAGAATTGGTAAACTTGCTGTTGTACCTTTTTACTTTTTTTTCTCAAGCTGTTCTCTGTAGCCTGGACCTATATTCCAGCATGCTAATATGCTAGTATCCTCCTTGTGCTGTCTACTGCTCCCTTATGGACCTACCTCCACTTCTATTTATAAATATGAAAACTTGCGTGACTAGCTTACTGTGTAATTCGGCACATTTTTGTTTTAACTTTTGCCCCTCCTTTCTCTTCTATGTCTAGTTTCAGTCTGGGTTTGCCTCATTCAGGGACAGATTCTGATACCTTTACATTGAATAGTATCTTAATCCACTAGTAGTCCTGTTGAAATCATTAGTCCTTTCTTGTGGCGTAAGGTGCTACTCTATGGCTACATGTACGTTGCACACTTATTTCGGCGGCATATCGAGTATGTAGTTGGGTAGCCCTCCTAACATGAGTTTAAGAGACATGAAGCATGGCTTAGATGAGTAGAATACAGACACGCCCGAAAGGTGTGTGTAGGTACCCGAGTACATACCCTACATTGCTTTCTACTCACCCAAGCTGTGTCTCCATTCCTACGCTGCTATTTTTAGTCATGTAGTGTCCCTCTGCCTCCCGGCTGCTGGTGCCTTTCCCCACCACAGGAAAAGACTCCAGCAGTATGAGAAGGCTGTGGCAGCTCCCTGTTGCCTCACCACTGCCAGTGCCTTTCGCTGATGTATAGCTACATACCACAGTATGGACATAGCTTGCTTTTCACTGCCAGGTGTAGCTATGCTTCACCCTATGCGCCACCAGAAGTGGTGTGTACTGTAGACATAGCCTCTAAGTAAGTGGTTCAGAATCTGGCCCTTAGCTTGGATGGGATTTTTTTCAAAAGCAGTTAAGGGAGTTAGGCACTCAACTCAATTACAAATAAATGGCAGTTGGGCCCAGTGCCTCAGCAGGTCGGCAGGGGCGCTATGCTGCTGGACATACCTTGGAAATTTTACTCCATTTACACCTTCACATTTCTAGAGACTCATTGCACTTTCATGGATTTTTTTCCTACATTTTGCACACTTTTCCATATATGTAAAAAGCCACTAGCTTATGCTTCTCCCTTAGACCTTTTTATAATTTGACACGTAACTGAGTCAAAATTTGGGCTGACAAAGGGAATTTTTGTCAAATTTTTTTTCCATTTCTTCTCTTCTTGCTCTATCTCATTTCCCATCCTGACCCTTTCTTTAAAAAGACAAAAATCTAAGCTAGGAAATTAAGTGCAGAATGTTCCCATAAATACAAAGGAAGGGTTTAATAATTAAAATCAAAAAGCCAGGAGAGGACCAAGTTATGATTTGCAACAGCTACATGAGTTCAGCTGTGTTTCACACGTAATATTTTACATTCCTGTTTTAGGCCTCAATTCAGGACAGTATTTAAGCTTAAGTCCATCCCTATTCAGGAAAGCACTTAAGCAATGTGCCTATGTCCCATCAACTTCAAATGTTTCCTGAATAGGGATGTTTTATTTAACTGAAATGCTAATCCTGACATATGTTGTTTAGTATATTACTGTTTATGTAATTAAGTGTGTATGATAAAATACATGTAATGTGCAACAAGTATAAGTTAATGTTGCAGTGGGAACTTTAATTTTTGCATTTCTGGAGATTTTTAACTGTGGAACCTTAACATTGATTTAATGTAGGTGCGTTACATTTAATATCGTACATACCTGGTGCAGAATACATCAATAAATAATACCTGTGCTCGCTCTGCTTTTTGAGACACATTACTACAAAAAGGAAACCTAATAAAATAAAAACAGTGCACCATATTTTCACAGGATAGCAATAGAGAGCACTGAAAGCTTCAGGCAGAGCAGGGGTCCTCTAGACAAAGGTATGCAAAGGAGGTTTCCTTGACAGTAATTATTGGCACTGCCTGGCAGATTGTGAATCAGATAAATTGTGATCTTTATGCAACACTGTAAAGTATCTTTAGATGTACATTTAATGCCTGTGTTGCAAACCCACTTTCAGATATCACCATCCTCCACTAGATCAAGGATGCCACAGACAGAACAGAGGCCTTCTGGATGCAGCAAGGATATCACTCACAGAGAAGAAGCTCTTCACATGGAGCAAGGACCATGGACAGACCAGACATGATTTCACGTAAACGTGAAGGAAAAAAAATCCCTTTTTGTCTGCTGCAGTTTTATTAGCGATTTTTGTAACCAGCAACAACCGATTCTTTCTTTCACAAGGAAATACAAACTTTTACAAAAAATATGCACAAAGTTTCCTATTGCTGTAACATTTCTAAGGAAATTCCACACATATATCAGAAATGGATGTTTCACAGGACAAAAGAACAGACACATCCCATTTGGATCCCTCAGGTGGAGATCGATGAGATAGCGTGTCCCATAGAGCAAAGAAGGACTCAGTTATCCACTTACATTATTCCCTGATATCCCCAGGAGCAAAAGGTAGAGGTAGGTCAAATGTGAGGTCTATGCTATTTTTCTTGTGACTCTATGAAAGCTTGTAAAACTGGAATTAGATGCTCAGTTATTGTGACTTTTTTTAGCTTTTATGCAGAAGGTCAAATTGCTAATTACATTTGGGATTGGAAAAGAAAATTCTCTCAAGGTGGACTGGCAGAGAATCTACTGCTTGTTACATTACCTTGTATTGAGTGAGGATCATGCACTATTAGGATTAGGTGGACATACCAAACATGATAGCTTTCCTGCGTTTCGAGGGCCTTTCTGATCTTCATTCTCTATATATTACAAACACATGGAGAAGATACCAGACAGGAATGCAGACACATGCAGTAAAGAGAGACAGAGACAATCCGGTGCTATTGAATAACAAAGTGTATTTTAAAATTCCTCCCCGTCATTTTCTTCTTCAAATGAGTCGGTTCCCACTTCCTCGTAGTCCTTCTCCAGTGCAGCCAAGTCCTCTCGGGCCTCTGCAAACTCCCCTTCCTCCATGCCTTCACCAACATACCAGTGCACAAATGCCCTCTTGGCATACATCAGATCAAACTTGTGGTCCAGCCTGGCCCAGGCCTCAGCGATGGCTGTGGTGTTGCTTAGCATGCAGACGGCACGTTGCACCTGGGCCAGGTCTCCCCCAGGAACTACTGTAGGAGGCTGGTAATTGATGCCAACCTGGAAATAAGATTAAAGATGGAGGAGAAAGAGATAAAAGAGGGATCAAGAGAGACAACAAAAATAAAATAAATGGGTTGGGAAGACAGGGGATGGTAGGGTGACCAGATGTCCCAATTTTATAGGGACAGTCCCAATTTTTGGGTCTTTTTCTTATATTGGCTTCTATTACCCCCCAACCTCTGTCCTGATTTTTCACACTTGCTGTCTGGTTACCCTAGGGGATGGGGATCTCAAACCATAGTATTGAAATTAACCTAATGGCAAACGTCATCCATGTTACCTTTTTCTGGACTACCCCATTCTCAGCTATAGCACATAAGAAGAAGGGAGAGCAACCAAAAATGGAGACAGGACCCCAAATGAAAGAGTTCAGTTGAATCTCATAATCAGCCATATTATTTTTTCTCCCTTTTTAATGCACACCACCATCTTACTTGCTTTTTTTAACTGCTGCTGCTTTCTGAGCCCACAGCTATTCCATGTGAACTAATACAGTAAGTATTTTCCATCTACAAATCTTCAAATTCAGAGCCCGTTAATACGTATGAGAAAAATAGGTTGTTTTTTTTGTGGGGTTTTTTTTTTCCATTACTGCTGTTGTCAGAATTGCTCTGGAAACCAGGTCTGTCCATGCTGCTGTGTAGCCAGCAGGGGGAGCATAATCACTTGTGTGATGACTGATGAAACTGGAGGCTCTCAAAAAAAAATCTGGTAAATGAAATATGAGTACTGTATATCTCTGATTTTTTTGCTTTTAATTAAACATTGATAGTCTAGAGGAACAGTCTCCCCATCTGCTAAACACTTTAACTCTTATAGAGTGGACTTTTTTCCAGCCAGCCAGCTAGGTGACTCCTTAAGAGACTGTGTAAGTAGGATATGTAAATAGGACACATCCATTTTCCATAGGACTAACTGAAGATTACACACACACACACTTCTAAGCATTCCCTTTTCTCACAAATGGAAAACGTTCAAGAGTTGAAATCACAATTTGGGCTGGACTACTTGACAATGTCCCTTTAATATACAGTGCCAGTGTGTCTTTGTCCCTCTCACCTTGAAGCCCGTTGGACACCAGTCCACAAACTGGATAGTTCTCTTGGTCTTGATGGCAGCAATAGCTACGTTGACATCTTTGGGGACCACGTCACCGCGGTACAGCATGCAGCAGGCCATGTATTTTCCATGACGGGGATCACACTTCACCATCTGGTTGATGGGTTCAAAGCAGGAACTGGTGATTTCCGCCACTGACAGCTGCTCGTGGTAGGCTCTCTCAGAGGAGATGATGGGTGCATATGTCACCAAGGGGAAGTGGATGCGAGGGTAGGGCACCAGGTTGGTCTGAAACTCTGTCAGATCCACATTGAGGGCACCATCGAAGCGCAGAGAGGCAGTGATTGATGAGACTATCTGGCTGATGAGACGATTAAGGTTGGTGTAAGTGGGGCGCTCAATGTCCAGGTTGCGACGACAGATGTCATAGATGGCCTCATTGTCCACCATGAAGGCGCAGTCTGAATGCTCCAGGGTAGTGTGAGTGGTCAGGATGGAGTTGTACGGCTCCACTACTGCAGTGGAGACTTGAGGGGCTGGGTAGATGGCAAACTCCAGTTTGGACTTCTTGCCATAATCCAGGGAGAGGCGTTCCATCAACAAGGAGGTAAAGCCAGAGCCAGTGCCCCCACCAAAGCTGTGGAAAATCAGGAATCCCTGTAGCCCAGAACAGGCATCAGTCTGAAAAGCCAAACAGAGAACAAAAGGAATCAGTCTAAATCTCTGAGACTTCCATGTGCACATTCTGAGATTGAAGCTGGGACATCTGTATCCAAAACACAGGACAGAGATCAGCCCAGGTCTTTCTGGGAAAAGACTTGTTAATGCTCTCTCCTATGCTCTCCTTCAACAGCCCAATCCATGAAATATAAATCAGACTCTGTCTATGAAGTTTAACTTGGTGAAATTCATACCTCTAGAATCTAGGTTTACTAAAACAAAGTGAACAGATATTTAGCTAACTCCTTGCATACCAAGAAATATCAGTCTTGGCTTGCTGTTACCACAATAAAGTTGAAGGTTTTAATCCCAAGAACCACCTTTCAAGAGCATCTGTCTGACTGTCAGACCTATAGACCCTTTTCTCACTTGGACCAATAATGGAATCCCCATGGATCTGGCGGTCTCAGCTCTGAACAAAGTACACTATCAGGAGCAAAAGGAGCTATCTGTTCCCTTTCCTTCACAACAACCTCAAGTCCTGTTTCAAAAGTACTGGCACTTACCAGCTTACGGATACGATCAAGCACCAGATCAATGCTTTCTTTACCAATGGTGTAGTGACCACGGGCATAGTTATTAGCTGCATCCTCCTTTCCAGTGATCAGCTGTTCTGGATGGAAAAGCTGACGGTAAGCACCAGCCCGCACTTCATCTGTCCAAGAAAGAAAAACTCTGAGAGGCCTGGAATGGACACACTCCAATGTAGATGAGTTCTGTTGAACACCTCTATGATTGCTAACTGGTTGTGCTGTATAATGTGAGGCAAGGAAGACTTGAGTGTTGGAAATAAACTTGGGTCTTATTCTCTTTCAGGACACTCGTAGAAAGTGTAGGTCTGGCCTAACATAAGTAACTTGGCTCATTTCTTAGTGGGCATAATTGGGAAGGTGAATGGAAGGTTAAGTTGTAAATAAGGGCTTGACAAACAGTTTGCTGGATTCAGGATGTCTGTGCTTGCTAAGATAAGCAGCAACACCTTGATGCTACGGACTATGGACAAGATAAACTTGGAATGTAAAGATCGGGTTCCAGGTGAACAGCACATGGACAGAGCATGCTGTACAGGGTTTGGTTCCTGCAGAGTAACCATTCCAATTAAAAAATGTGTGATTTAATGTACAGAAAGTGCACTGTGTAAATGTATGTAAAGGAAGAGATTGTCTGTATCAGTGGCTTTCAGCCTTTCCAGACTAGTGTACCTCTTTCAAGAGTCTGATTTGTCTCACATACCCCCAAGTTTCACCTCACCTAAACACTACTTGCTTACAAAATCAGATATAAAATACAAAAGTGTCCCAGCACACTATTACTGAAAAATGGCTTACTTTCTCATTTTTACCATATAATTATAAAATAAATTAATTGGAGTATAAATATTGTACTTACATTTCATATATAGTATATAGAGTAGTATAAACCAGTCTGTCTGTATGAAATTTTAATTTGTACTGACTTCAGTAGTGCTTTTTATGGAGCCTGTTGTAAAACTAGACCACTATCTAGATGAGTTAAGGTACACCCTAGAAGACCTCTATGTACCCCCAGGATATGCATACCCCTGGTTGAGAACCATTGGCCTGTGTAACTCTGGATGTGTGGTAGGCCCTATACCCACCCCCGATGCTTGAGTCTGATCAACTCAGCATAGCTTTGCTGTATGCCAAATAAAGGAGCCTGAGTAATGAAATCCAGAGTCAAACTGGATGAAATGTTCTCTTAGAACTGAACAAGGTGTTCTGGAGTGGAAAAGGTCTTGGAGGGAATCCCAGCAAAAAGCTAATGTATCTCACAAAGATGAGGTGCTGTACTTTCTGGAGGGAGAAATGAAGGCTGTTTTCTAAGCCAGTCACTTTGGTTTAGCAGTTGGTCAATTTATGGAAGTTGTACCCAGCCAGAGAAGAAATCACCTGTCTGTTCTGAGGACAAGCCATCAGAAAAGAGCGAGATTTGCAGGAATAAGATGATGGTTCCCCCTAAAAAGGGATGGGAAATTCTCAGGAAAACCCACCACTTTATTCTCCTGTCTTTGATCTGAGTAGGAAGAAAACAACACCTAGACAGCAATGGAAAATATCACAAACAAAATCAGAGACTTAGACACTCTTATGAAGAGCAGATGTAAAACTAAGTGGATAGCTATTTAAGCATGGCGCCTTATTGATCCAGGATGTTGAAAGGTAGCAGCACCACTATCAAAGTTTAGTCTAGCTGACGTTTCTACCCTAACTATCCTGTAGGTATCTTCTCCTTATTGATATAATGGAGTTACGAATAGAATCGGGCACTAAAAGTGTTAGGTTGACTAATTTTATCCCAGCCTAGTGATTAGACCAAGATACAAAGACAGAGTTGTTCCCATGATACACTGGAGAAACACAACACTGACACACAGAAGACGCACAGAAGGCTCTTCTCCATTTTCCAGTGTTAATTCTACACTGACCTACTACTGTCGGTTCCAAGTCCACCATGACAGCCCGTGGCACATGCTTTTCTGTGACTGTTTCACTGAAAAATGTATTAAAGGAGTCATCGTTGTTGACTTTGTTGGGCTGATTCTTGAAGGTGCCATCTGGCTGAATGCCATGTTCCAGACAGAAGAGTTCCCAGCATGCATTGCCAATCTGAACTCCAGCCTGGCCAACATGAATAGAGATGCACTCACGCTGTAGAGAGAAGAGGAAAGGTCAGGAGAACCAAAGCACATTGCTCCTCCTTCTCCTTAATAGTAGTTAGTGCCTGGTACATTATTATTCAGATCTCTGAAATCAACCTCCACCTGAGTTGGTTTGCATTCCCTAACATCATATGTACAGCAAGAAGCGGTGCACGCAAGGACCCATGGAACTGGGACTTAGCCACTGTTCTCTGCCTGCAGTAAAAGTTGCAAATGCTGTTTACAAATACAAAGGTTAAAGTGTTTTGCTGCAGAGCTATGCAAGGAAATAAACAGTAAAACACAAAGAAAACTGGACATTTGCAGGCATGCACTCATGCCTGTGCACACCAGATACATGCCCTCATGTACATGTATACACATACAAACATAAAAATACATACATGTACATCATATGCTATCTTGCTCCTATCCAGACTATGATAAATTCCAGCTGAGGAGCATGTGCTAGATCCATTTATTTTTATTCCTAGCTGGGACCTGACACAGCAGTGTGGCATTTTCCAACCATATGTAACTCAAGAGGGGTGCAGTGTCTTCTGATCCCTTAACCCTCTTATGGCAGGCTGGGCTGGAGACTGAGAAAAGCTGACATCAAGAAAAGACTTATGACTCTCCAAATGTGAAACGAATATTCCTGAGCATTCCTACATACCCATGGACTTATACCCTGCATGTTTAGACATGGCTCATCCATTGGCATCATCACATCATATTGTGAACACATGCTTGAATATTGAATTATGAACATAGTTATTACAATAGCAGACAGACACTTTAATTAGAGAACAGTAAAACAAAAAATAAAAATAGCTATTACATGCTAAACAAAACAAATGTTTCTTGCCCCAATGGTCTGCACAGGAGAATGTATTTCAAAACTCCATCTGGGAAAGCATTGCTATTGGATATAAATAAGGCTACATTTTAGTCAGGGGTATTTTTAGTAAAAGTCCTGGACAAGTCACAGGCAGTAAACAAAAATTCATGTGACCAGTCCATGACTTGTTCTGTATACCCCTGACTAAATTTTGGGGGCGGGGAGGGGGAGACAGCCACAGATGCTCATGGGGGGGACTGGCCCGGGACCCCCGTGAGTACTGGGGGGGCGGGGTTGGCGGGGGGGCAGGCTCCCGGCCCGGCTCCTTGCTGCTCCCCAGAAGCGGCAACATATCCCTCACTCAGCTCCTAGCTCCGCACGCTGCCCCCACCCCAAGCACCGGCTCCGCAGCTCCCTTTGGCCAGGAATTGTGGCCAATGGGAGCTGTGGGAGCAGTGCCTGTGGGCAGAGGTAGCACATGGAGCTTGGGGATGATGGGGTTGCACAGACACTGGAGTAGTTGAAGGTGTAATCTGGGGATATTTAGGTATCACTGGAGGTGTATTTTGATCTGGAAAATCTTAATTACTGGTGATGTTGCACCATAAAGAAAGACCCTAGCTTGTCTGTTGGATCCCAGTCTGAGTGTACAGGGTTGAGAGTTAGAAAAACAGCTCTTTCCTTGTAAACTGAACAAATATGTTGTTGATTCAGAAAGACAGGAAGCATGCTGACCCCTTGATACGGCTCTTACAGAGTGACTTGCAGACCAGAACCACATTTAAAAGCCCAGCATAACCCTCTGGAACCTTCTGAGACAAAGCAGCAAACCCACCACAGAGCCACTGTTCCTCGAGAAGCTACAGGTGAGTCAACCTTTTAAACCTTTCCATTTCTTCACAGACTCACACACTTGGGCGATTGCTCCAAGAGACTTAGTAGTATGGCTTGATTTATGACTAATAGAGACCACAGATCTGCTCCCCTCCCCACTGTTCAGAGTTTTCAGTCCCTCTGATTTGAAACCCTGACCATTTCCTGTGAATATCTCAGCTCTTCCTCTCAGCCAGCTTGCACTGGTGACTCCCAGTGTCAGAAGTGATCTGCACCAATCCCAGTTCAGTCTCAGACCAGCTACAGTTTGGAAATGCTCTAACACAAAAGGACAAAAATGTCACTAGAAACAGGAACTTTGAAACCAGGGTTTTCAAAGTAAACTGCTTTAAAATAGGTCACTATAGCTTTAACAGTGAAGAGCATAGTATTTCCTCAGAGTCCCTAGCATTGTAAACTGATCCCGATAGGATATTTAAATCCTGACCCTTTTCTCAACTCATATTTCAAATCTCTTTTCTAAGAGTCTGGGGCTCACATTTGCTCTTACTAACTGTGGATCTGATACAAAGCCCAAGTCAGTGGAAAGACTCCTATTGACTTCAGTAGGCTTTGGATCAGGCCTTCTATCCACACTGTTCTTTGATAAAAGCAGACCCTGTCGTGTTTGCAGTCATGTGCAGCACAAGCTGGTGTAGGTCTTAACTGTACTGAGGTAGATTTAAATCCTCTAGCTGCATCTGTACTGTTATTTCTGAGATGTACTTGCTGCAGCAAGCCCAGTTGTAAGGTTGGGTCCACCTAAGTAGATGAGGATCCTGCACATGTGTGCATCCAGGTGTGGTGGGAGTGGTCTCCAGAGCATAGCTCTGTACCAGTGGAGAATAATAAAATTCTCAGGACCAAAATAAAACCCTCTTCTGGCCGTAGATTGGTATGCAAGATTAGGTGCGATTTGCAGGTGAATTTATAAGAAGCCCTGAGAGATTTTAATAAATTTTCAAGAAACTTCCAATAATTAAATGCCTTGTTTATTTCCCATTTAAAAAGGAACATTCAAACACCTACAAGTGTAGAGGGATGAACATCGTAGTTGGTGGGGAGGGTTAAGTTAATTATAAATTATAAAATAATTTTAAAATAATTATAAAATAAGTATTTTGTTAAGTATATTTCTAAAATGATTTCTTTTTAGTTTAGAGGACTCTACAAATAATATGCAACTATCAAATCTCATACTGTTCAATATGAGACCCACTCTATGCTACTAAAATAAAGACACAGGATCACAAGCAGAAGCCATGGAATAGTTAAGAGGTACAGAACCAAATTAAAATCTTCATTGTAATTCCATTGATTTAATTGGAGTTCTACCGAAGCTGAATTTGCCTCAGTATGTTTTTCCCAGCCTGTATCTGACACATTCTGAACCTCACATGCTCCCCTTTACTTAGTGATGTCAGTGTTCTGTGACACAAACCATTGATGATCACCATGGGTCTGATGCCATAACTGGAGCTGTGGGCACCCTTGAAGTTGCCTTGGACCCATGGTGATGGGGGAATGCTCACATATTTTAAGATTGTAGAGTCCAAATGCCAGCTCTCTGGATTAATCAGGTGCAAATTTCTGTATTTTTAGTCTGGTTGTATTGCCTTTGTGATGATTGAAGTGATAGATTGTGGAAAAAGTAGCATGTGGGTCCATATACACAGAAGATGAATGGAGCCAACATGTATTTGTCATGGTCGCTTTCATGTCATCTGGATTTCCTAGTCTTTTTGTTTTACTAGTCTGCCAGCATAGCGGTTTGTAAGGAAAAGGGATTGAATAGGAAGGGTTCATCCATCCTCAGATTTCCTCTTCTTCCACTTGCCCTCCTACAGAAGCAGGAGGTTCACCATATTAGGGCAAGTTCCAAGGCTCAAGGGTTTCAATCTGCCTCTTAAGGGATGGAGCAGAATAAAATGCCTAGATGTAGAACTCACCCAGCAGCAAAAAGGGGGCCATATTGCAAGGTTGGGGCCAGCATCACCCTGCCCATCCAATGTAGCACAAGGAAGTCCTGACCAAGTTCAGTGACATCCGTCTCTAGTCTCATCCCCCCTCATCCCGCCTCAAATCCAGACACTGAAGCAGAAAGTAATCTGAATCCTCCACCCCTCATCAAGCTCCACAATAGGGCAGATCGCAGATCTCCCTGACTCTGCCCACCCCCAGAATCCTCCTGTTTCCTTGATGAGTATGGAGTTCCCAGAGTCCCCCCTTACCATGCTGTCGCCAGTGGTGTTTGCTTCCCGTCTCAGTCAGCAGTAGCAGCCTTTGATACTGCTCTCTCCACGGTTGTATCACTCTGAGCTGTTAGATAGGAAGGGGCCTGAGCCATGCACCAAACACCTGCTACTATCCTTCAGTGTCACAGTGCAGGGTAGGGAATAGGTCACAATCCTCCCACCTCTGCCCTATTACATCACCAGCTCCTTACTAACACACACATAAAAATCCATCCCTGCCCCAAGTATCTCATATTTTTTCACTACAAATCCCTACATACACAGTACATCTGAGTGTACCCAGAATCAGCCCATATTCCACACCCACTAACCATTAATGCCCCCACACACACACTCTAACAATTCAAACCCTACACCACAGTATTCAATTACAATCCAAATTCCATATTCCTTCACAAATAACCGCCACATGAACATGAGAATCATTCCTACCCTCCAATGCCTGCGAACAAGCAAGTGTGAGAGAACAAATGAATGGGAAAGAGAGGGACAGAGAAATAGAATTAAAAATTGAGAGAGAGAATACGTACATTTACCATTTTTAAAGAGTGCTGTACCACAGAGTGGTCTTAGCTGCTGCCCAGTCCTCTCTATGGCTTCCCTTCTGTCCTTTCTCCCATCTGCCTCTCCTCTCATGTTCTGATTTACTTTTACTGCTTCTCTCCGGATATGCAGGCAGCTGGAACATCAGCAATGCCCTGCAACATGAGGGCCACAGTCCAACTGATCTGCCCAAACAGAGAGAGAGAAATCACTTCTTATTGCAGTGTTTATAGCAAAGGAGTGGCTGGATGGACAGATGTACAGACAAAGATACTTGTCTTGCTTCCAGTTACTGCTGCTGTTAATGTCTGCTGTTTCTATTCCAGGCTGAGCTTAGGAAAGAGGACACCTGTCTCAGTGTCAGAGCTCAGGTTACAAGCAGTACACACAGTTAACTACTTAGAATCAGAAGAGTCTACATTCCCTCCTTTCTTTAGAACCATACTGTTTACATTTAACATGACATTTAAACAATAACCATTTAAATACATAATTCCTAAACTTTAGGTTAAAAGTAGACTACCTTCACCCAATATCAGTTAGTACATTTTTGAGCCTGTGCTGGCACCCAGCATCTAACTATATCTTCCTTTAATTCCACTCATAATTTTTTAGATATTTGAGACGATTTCGTTTTGATCGGTTCCCTTTTGTTTCTGGTACATACAGTCTATGTTTTGGAACTCTACATAAGCTTCCAAGCCTCCTTCCCCTGGTTTGACTATGGAGAGTTATATCTCTGGTTCAACAAATGCTTTTACAAAGGAAGAATTCCATATGAGATTTTCTTTCTGTCCATTTTTTTTAAAGCTACTTGATTCCCATGTTTTTCCAGCAAATAATAAGGCTTTAATGCAATGGTTGAAGAATAGTTAGTTCTGGCGTTCTTGATCCAATGCAACTTGGTTGGTCTCAAGAATTCTAGCTCTAACTTGCTGTGGCGCTGACAGCTGACAGCTAGCCAGCTACGGTCACACCTTCAAGGAAGTGTTAAATGTACCAAGTCACTGTTAGAACAGAACAAAAGGGGATGTTATCGCATTACCTGTACTTGGCATGTGCCCAGTCATTACAATTGCTTTAAATGCATGAAAGCTAGTGAAATGATGATGTTTTTGTCTTCACCTGTTTCATGTGATTGCTATCTTTGTTCTTAATTAACCTTAATATGTGTTGGGACAAGAGTTTACTTGATGTCACATTGTTCAGGAAAACTAATTGTCTGGATGTCTGTAACTAAACGTGTTATAGAATCATAGAACTGGAAGGGACCTCGAGAGGTCATCTAGTCCAGTCCCCTGATCTCAAAGCAGAACTAAGTATACCTATCCAACCTGATCTTAAAAATCCCCAATGATGGAGATTCCACAACCTCCCTAGGCAATTTATTCCAGTGCTTAACCACTCTGACAGGAAGTTTTTCCTAATGTACAACCTAAACCACTCCAATTTAAGCCCACTGCTTTTTGTCCTATCCTTAGAGGTTAAGAAGAACAATTTTTCTCCCTCCTCCGAAACAACCTTTTATGTACTTGAAAACTGTTATCATGTCCCCCCTCAGTCATCTGTTCTCCAAACCATACAAAAACATTTTCACTCTTCCCTCATAGGTCATGTTTTCTAGACTTTTAATCATTTTTTGTTGCTCTTCTCTAGACTTTCTCCAATTCATCCACATCTTTCCTGAAATGTGGCACCCAGAACTGGACACAATACTTCAGTTGAGGCCTAATCAGCGCAGAGTAGAGTGGAAGAATTACTTCTCGTGTCTTGCTTACAGCACTCCTGCTCATACATCCCAGAATCATGTTTGGTTTCTTTGCAACAGCGTTACACTGTTGACTCATATTTAGCTTGTGATCCACTATGTCCCCAGATCCCTTTCCGCAGTACTCCTTCCTAAGCAGTCATTTCCCATTTTGTATGTATGCAACTGATTGTTCCTTCCTAAGCGGAGTACTTTGCATTAGTCCTTATTGAATTTCATCCTATTTACTTCAGACCATTTCTCCAGTTTGTCCGGATCATTTTGAATTTTAATCCTACCCTCTAAAGCACTTGCAACCCTTCCCAGCTTGGTATCATCCACGTGTACTCTCTATGCCATTATCTAAATCATTGATGAAGATATTGAACAGAACCGGACCCAGAACCGATCCCTATGGGACCCCACTCGTTATACCCTTCCAGCATGACTGTGAACCACTAATAACTACTCTCTGGGAACGATTTTCCAACCAGTTATGCACCCACCTTATAGTAGCTCCGTCTAGGTTGTATTTCCCTAGTTTGTTTATGAGAAGGTCATGCAAGACAGTATCAAAAGCCTTACTAAAGTCAAGATATATCACATCTACCGCTTCCCCCCATCCACAAGGCTTGTTATTCTGTCAAAGAAAGCTATCAGGTTGGTTTGCCATGATTTGATCTTGACAAATCCATGCTGACTGTTATTTATCACTTTATTATCTTCTAGATGTTTGCAAATTGATTGTTTAATTATTTGCTCCATTATCTTTCTGGGTACAGAAGTTAAGCTGACTGGTCTGCAATTCCCAGGGTTGTCCTTATTTCCCTTTTTATAGATGGGCACTATATTTGCCCTTTTCTAGTATTCTGGAATGTCTCCTGTCTTCCATGACTTTTCAAAGATAATGGCTCAGATATCTCCTCAGTCAGCTTCTTGAGTATTCTAGGATCCATTTCATCAGGCCCTGGTGATTTAAAGACATCTAACTTGTCTAAGTAATTCTTGACTTGTTCTTTCCTTCTTTTAGACTCTGATCCTACCTCATTTTCACTGGTATTCACTATGTTAGATGTCCAATCACCACCAACCTTCTTGGTGAAAACCAAAACAAAGAAGTCATTACGCACCTCTGCCACTTCCACATTTTCTGTTGTCTTTCCCCCGTCATTGAGTAACAGGCTTACTCTGTCCTTGGTCTTTCTCTTGCTTCTAATGTATTTGTAGAATGTTTTCTTGTTTCCTTTTATGTCCCTAGCTAGTTTGATCTAGTTTTGTGGCTTGGCTTTTTTAATTTTGTCCCTACATACTTGTGTTATTTGTTTATATTCATCCTTTATAATTTGACCGAGTTTCCACTTTTTGTAGGACTCTTTTTTGAGTTTTAGATCATTGAAGATCTCCTGGTTAAGCCAGGGTGGTCTCTTGCCATGCTTTCTATCTTCCCTACACAGTGGGAAAGTTTGCTCTTGTACCCTTAATAATGTCTCTTTGGAAAACTGCCAACTGTCTTCAATTGTTTTTCCCCTTAGACTTGCTTCCCAAGGGATTTTACCTACCAACTCCCTGAGTTTGCTAAAGTCGGCCTTCTTGAAATCCATTGTCTTTATTGTGTTGTTCTCCCTCCTACCATTCCTTAGAATCATGAATTCTACCATTTCATGATCACTTTCACCCAAGTTGCCTTCCACTTTCAAATTCTCAACCAGTTCCTCCCTATTTGTCAAAATCAAATCTAGAACAGCCTCCCCCCAGTAGGTTTTTCCACCTTCTGAAATAAAAAATTGTCTCCAATACATTCCAAGAACTTGTTGGATAATCTGTGCCCTGCTGTGTTATTTTCCCAACAGATGTCTGGGTAGTTTAAGTCCTCCATCACCACCAAGTTCTGTGCTTTGGATGATTTTGTTAGTTGTTTAAAAAAAGCCTCATCCACCTTTTCTTCCTGGTTTGGTGGTCTGTAGTAGACCCCTTCCATGACATCACCCTTGTTTTTTACCCCTTTTATCCTTACCCAGAGACTTTCAACAAGTCTGTCTCTTATTTCTATCTCAATCTCAGTCCAAGTGTATACATTTTAATATATAAGGCAACACCTCCTCCCTTTTCATGTCTCTGTAATTGGATGCCCCATCAACCATGATTGAAGCCTTAGAACTTTAGATGACAAGGTTGTTAACTTCAAAGCATGGGTCATTGTCTAGGACAATGGGAGATCCGCAAACGTTGTCTGTGCTGAGTCAACAAAACAAGAGCCCGTGCTGTGCTAGGAACACCTGCCAAACTATTTTGGGCTTATCTTCTGTGGGCAGACTCTATAAAATACTGGATCCTGGAAATGATCCTTTAGATCTCAGATCTATTTCAGTGCTGTCAGAGGGTGTCCCAGATACAAAGTAGAGGTCCCCAAAGCCATTTTGGGCAGTCCTGAGACATTTATGGAGAACTAAGCAGAAACCCATCTCTGCTATCATTTTGGACTTACAATCTTTGACTCGCCTGTTTATGTACATTACTTGCTTTAACCTTTCAATAACTCTCATTTCTTTTTCTTAACCAATTTCTTTAGTAAACTAAAAATTTATTAGCTATCAGTGTTGGTTTTGGTGTGTGATCCAAAGCATCCAGTGACCGATCCCTTGGGGTTGGAAGAACCTAATGTGTGGTGATTTCAGTTTTAATAACCTTTCAGCATAAAGTCCAGTTTGTCTGGGTGGTAAAAAGGGCCTGGAGAGCTTAAGGGGATTTTCTGTGGCTCCATGGTTGGACTAATACATAATTCAGGAGTGCATGTTTATTACTGGTTTGATGCAGTGGCGGATTAACAGATCTGGTGCCCCTAGGCCCTCATAAAATTGCCAGCCCACGCCAGCTCACCTCTGCTCCCCCACTGCAAGCCTGGGAGGGAGGGGGGAGATGTGGCATGCTCAGGGGATGGCAAGGGTGGAGTGATGGTGAGCTGGGGCAGGGAGCGGTTCCCTGTCCCCCCACCACCACCAAGAGTTACTCCCTGCGCCCGCCGGCCCCAGATCACCTCCACTATCCCCCGAGCGTGCCACTACTCGCTTCTCCCTCCCTCTCTCCCAGCACTTTTGCGCGGCAAGCCTGGGAGGGAGCGGGGAGAGAGAAGGGGCGTTACGGTGCACTCGGGAGATGGCAGTGGTGGAGGGGAGGTGAGCTGGGGCGGGAAGCGGTTCCTGGGCCCCCCTGGGTTACTCCCCATGCTCGCGGGCCCCAGATCACCTCTGCTCTGCCTCCTCTGAGTGCCACTACTCGCTTCTCCCTCCCTCCCAGCACTTTCACGTGGCAAGCCTGGGAGGGAGTTGGAAGGAGGGAAGCACGGTGCGCCTCGGGGAGGAAGCGGGCCGGGGATTTGGGGAAGGGGTGGAATTGGGGAGGGGGTGTGAGCAAATTTGCCACCCCTGCAAATTTGCCACCCTAGGCCTAGGCCTTGTTGGCCTACGCGATAGTACGCCGCTGATTTGATGAAATCTAATTACAGAATATACCAGCAGTGTGGGGTGTCTGCCCTGTTTTCTGACAGTCTGACCTGCAGGGCCGGCTTTAGGAGGTGGGGGTCCCAATTGGAACATTTTCGGCAGGGCCCCGGCAGGGATGTTTAAAAAAAATGTAAAAAAATGGGAGTGCAGGGCTAGCTGGAGACAGGGGCTGGCTGTGGGCAGCCAGGGGGTGCAGGGCTGGTGCAGGCAGGGGGTGCAGGAGGGGCTGGCTGTGGGCAGAGGCTGGCTGCGGGCAGGGCAGGGGGTGCGGGGCTGGCTGCGGGCAGGGGCTGGCTGGAGATGGGCTGGCTGCAGGCAGGGGGTGCAGGAGGGGCTGGCTGCGGGCAGGGGCTGGCTGTGGGCAAGGCAGGGGGGCGGGGCTGGCTGCAGACAGGAGCTGGTGCAGTCAGGGCAGGGGGTGCAGCAGCGGCTGGCTGCAGGCAAGGGCTGGTGCAGGCAGGGCAGGGGGTGCGGGGCTGGCTGGAGACGGGCTGGCTGCAGGCAGGGGATGCAGGAGGGGCTGGCTGCGGGCAGGGGCTGGCTGCGGGCAGGGCAGGGGGTGCGGGGCTGGCTGCAGACAGGAGCTGGTGCAGTCAGGGCAGGGGGTGCAGCAGGGGCTGGCTGCGGGCAGGGGGTGCGGGTACAGGCGGTACAGCCCACCCTGTACAGTAAGTTCCCTCTCCTCCTCCTCCCTCCCCCACTGGGGTAGCAGCAGCAGCCCGGGGCTGAGGGGCTATTTAAAGGGCCCGGGGCTCCCCTGCTTCTACTGCCCCGGCCCTTTAAATAGCTGCGGGAGCCCTGGGGAAGCGGCAGGGCTCCTACGGCTATTTAAAGGACGGGGGTGGCAGAGGCAGCTGGAGCCCCCCGCTACCCCAGAACTCTGGGGGCTATTAAAAGGGCCCAGGGCTCCCCTGCTTCTACCGCCCCGCAAGGCCACCCAGAGGTGGGGGCAAGTGGGGCAATTTGCCCCAGGCCCCGGGTCCCACAGAGGCCCCCACGAGCATACAGTATTCTATGGTATTGCAAATTTTTTTATGGAAGGGACCCGCAAAATTGCTTTGCCCCAGGCTCCCTGAATCCTCTGGGTGGCCCTGACACCCCGGCCCTTAAAATAGCTGAGGGAGCCCTGGGGAAGCGGCGGGGCTCTGGTGGCTATTTAAAGGACCGGGGCGGCAAAGGCAGCTGGAGCCCCCCCCCCCCCCAACCCCAGGGCTCTGGGAGCTATTTAAAGGGTCTGGGGCTCCCTTGCTTCTTCTGCCCCGGCCCTTTAAATAGCTGAGGGAGCTCTGGGGAAGCAGCAGGGCTCCCGCTGCTATTTAAAGGGCTGGGGCAGTAGAAGCAACGGGAGCCCCGGACTTTTTAAATAGCCCCCAGAGCCCCGCAGCCCTACCCCAGGGCTCCAGCAGTGGGGCTCTGGTGGCAATTTAAAGGGCCTGGGGCTCCAGCCCCCTGCTGGGAGCCCCAGGCCCTTTAAATTGCCCCCTGGGGAAGCCAGGCCACCCCAGTGCAGCGCACCGGCTCTTCCGGTACCCCATACCGGGGCTTGGGCACGGGGCCCGATTCAGGGGAATTGGGTGAATTGGCCTAAAGCCGGCCCTGCTGACCTGAGATTGGCTCTCTCAGTTGCAGTTACATACCAGGTACTATGACAGTTGTCATCTGTGATTAATGTATTCTTGGTCCCAACATTTCCACTGTTGTTTCTTTTGTAGTCTCTTTCTTGTTCAATACAGTCTGTTCTGTTAAAACTGTTGAGACTTCTGCTATTTTGGTATGGAATCTCCTAACAAAGGGTAGCTCTGCTGGGTTTTTCTCAATGATCGTATAGGATGTATTATGATATGCCAAAAAATGTGAGAATTCATGTTTTCTATCCTTTTTTAAGCACTATTCTAAGTACTTTGCAAAGTGTTCTATTTTGACATTCACCCTTCCCATTGGCTTGCAAAATACTATTATCCATTAACAAATACCAAAATTCCTTGGACAAAAATTGGGAATCATTGTCACTGAAAAAGAGTTTAGATATCTCATATGTTTCCACTATGTTCTCAAAGCTATTAAGAATGGTGATGGTGTAACCTTTTCACTATGGACACTTCCTGCCACTGTGAACAATAATCAACAAGAACCAACAAATGGCCCACCGTGGCAACAGGGTATTAATGATATTTCTGTACCGGATATAAGTTTTGGCCTTGGCCAAAGGCCCAGTAATTGACAGGATGGACATGCAGCAGACCTGGGTTCTCCTTCTTTGTCTACACCTGGCTATCAACATTCTCCAGTGTGGTTTCATCCACACAGCACTGGTAGCTCTTCGTGTCCTAATTTTCAGTGTCTAGTTTGTAAAGATCTTTGGGCACCACTATACAAGTTCACTTTAATGACTCCTTAATGTGTCTAAGGTGGATAATGTCTGGATCTCTTTCAGAAGCTGCTTCTACCCCTTAAGAAGGAAAAATGTGGAGAACAACAGTGTAAACTATAAAACAGACATATTCTGTTGCCGAATTACAAATCATATATGCTCTAGGGGATAGCCTTGATAATGCATCAGCTGCACGGATGCATATACTTTGTTGGAATAAAATTTTGAATCAATATTGTAACAGCCTTAATTCCCATCTGTCACTTCTGGCAAGGATTTTGATTTTGGTGGAATATAATCTTGAGTGATTTACTATGTCTAATAAAACCAAATTCAGTCTCATAGAGACATATTTGTCCACACAGCCACACAACAGCTAAAACCTTTTTCTCTGTTTGGGAGTATCAGAACTCTGAATTTGAAAGTACCTTGCTTGTATAACATACAGGCTTTTAAGTACTGTCCTCCTGATCTTGGCCCAATATAGCCCCTAAACCTACTGAACTTTCACTTTACTTTTGGTTGCAGGATTATAATATGCTAGCATGATGGCACTGGTAAACTACATCTTTATCTCATGAAAGCTGATACTTCTCTGTTGTCCCAGATGCATGCCATTCTCTTGTAGATCAATCATCAGGGCAAGTCTACATTACAGGGTTAAGTCGAGCTAAGTTACGCAACTCCAGCTACGTGAATAACATAGCTGGAGTCGACGTACCTTAGGTCAATTTATAGCAGTGTCTACACCACACTGGGTCGATGGAAGAAACTCTCCCTTCAACTTACCTTATGCTTCTCATTCCAGTGGAGTACCGGAGTCGATGGGAGAGCAATCAGCAGTCAATTTAGCAGGTCTTCACTACACCCATTAAATCAACCCCTGGTGGATCGATCGCCACAGCGTCAATCCCCAGTAAGTGGAGATAAGCCCTGAATCAGGGATGGGCAACTGGTGTCCCGGGGGCTACATCAAGCTTTCCAGCTTATTATATTTGGCCTACTAACCAGGGCATGAAATCCTCTCCCTCATTCAGTGCACTGAAGGATAGAACTTCTCTGGGGATGAATCAGGGTTGTATAGTAAAGGACACTTTGTCTATAGGACCCTTCCTCGTTTGTTGCAGGAGTTGGAAGGTCTGTAGTGAATGAGACAAGGAACTGCAGGAAGAGAAAAGACAGTCTCATGGTTAAGGCAGTTGAATGCTGCCCTGGAGAATTGGATTATATCTCTGCTCCAAAGTTCCTATGTGACTCTGAACAAGTCACTTAAACCATTCACAGGTGGCCACTAACTGTGTGTTCCTCATTTTCAAGGTGCCTAGCTTGATATCCTGAGGTCTGATCTGCAGATGTGCTGAGCATTCAAAGCTACAACTGAAGTCAGTGGGAGCTGTGCTTTGAACATAGAAAGGTCTGTATAATAAGTCCTCTGAAGAATCAGGTCCTGTTAATCTAAAACTGGGCGGAAACTTTTGGCCTAATCACTCTGTGCCTCAGTTTCCTATCTGTAAAATGGGGATGATGCCATCCCTTCAGCTCACACAGTTGTGAAAATAATGTAATTTAATATGTGTGAAGCACTCTGATACTACAATGATAAGTGCATAAGGAAAGCCCATGAAGAAATGAATAATTCTGTCATAAGAACAGGGTTTAAATATTGTGAAGTAAATATGTCCAGGAGCCACACATTAAAAAATTAGGAGAAAACAAAATATCAAATAGCTGCTCAATAAGTGAGCACTGTCCGTCCTGTGCACTGAATGAGGCAGGGGTCTGCTGGGAAAAATAGGATGCGATCATGTAATTAAAGACAATATCATAATGCATATGCAGAAGGGGATGAATTAAGGTAGCACAGACCATCTTAATTATGGCATTTCTTAACTTCTGAGTGGTTGACTTTGCAACCTTAATGTTCTTAACGTTTTTGTGCATGATTTCTAAAAATATATCCTGAAGCCTCTCACTATTAATCTCGCTCTACATCTCTGTTCCCTATCAGTTGTTCATGAGGGAAGTGGCAATGTCTTGTTTAAAAACTGGTTATTTATTTAATAGTTGTTTATTTACTATGCCAACTTTTTCAGATAATCCGCTTAGGTTAAAGAAGTGTGACTTTCCCTTTGTAAAAGCCATCTTGGTTTGACTCCATCAGGTTAAACAGCTTCTGTTATTTTGCATATAAGTGATCATGAATGAAGACTAGTGTCATAGATGTATTTTTTTAACGTTAATAATAACGAGCACATGAACATTTAAAAATTCTGGGCATGATTCTTGTTTATATTAAGGCTACTTTATATGCTCTAGTGTGATAAGGGATCCAAAAGGAAGGGTAAATCTAACTTTAAGGCCCTTTACAGCACAAAGACAGTATAAAGGGAACTTACTATAAAGGAGCAATCAGACCTTTTGTCATTTGCAAAAGCCCTGTCTGAGGCATTTACACAGTTTTCAGAAAGCTGTAACAGGGAGTCCTACATCAAATGTTTGAAAGAGCAGGAAATAGTCTGAGTGGTCTCATAGCATTGTAAACTAGGAAGGCTTTATTGACTTATCTTCCAACTAATTTGAACCTATGGCTAAGCATTGCTGCTCAGTAACATTGGTTCCTGCAATAGCAATCCTGTCTTTTCAAAGTCTCACTGCCACAACCGTATATAGCATTTAAAAGCAAATATTACAAATAAAACTTGTCAAATCATGATATTGGAGATGCATGAGTGAATCCTTAGATGAATAAATTATAGTAAATATTACATTATAATACAGTGGGACTCGGCTCAAAAAGAAACTTTCTCCCAGGGTGCAATGGCAGGATATCTAAGGTTTGTTGTCTTCCTAGGAATTATGACTTAGAAGGAGGTGGACATATCTCATATGATCATTGTCCCATGATTTGAGGGGTAGGAAAGAGCATTCTTGGAACATGGACCTCATAATATTCAGTCTATGGGAACTGTTGTGTGTATAAAACAAACAAGAATGAGACACATGCAGTAAAAAGACACAAAGACAATCCTGCATGCAGCAAGGGGCAAAGTGTATTTAAAATTCCTCCCCGTCATTTTCTTCTCCAAATGAGTTGGTTCCCACTTCCTCGTAGTCCTTCTCCAGTGCAGACAAGTCCTCTCGGGCCTCTGCAAACTCCCCTTCCTCCATGCCTTCACCAACATACCAGTGCACAAATGCCCTCTTGGCATACATCAGATCAAACTTGTGGTCCAGCCTTGCCCAGGCCTCAGCGATGGCTGTGGTGTTGCTTAGCATGCAGACGGCACGTTCCACTTTGGCCAGGTCTCCTCCGGGTGTTATTGTGGGAGGCTGGTAATTGATTCCAACCTGGTAATAAGAACAAGAAAGAGGGAGGAAAAAGAGCGAGGGAGAAAAGAGGATCCAGAGAGACAACAAAAGTCAAATAAACATGGCGGAAAAGTCAGAGTAGCCTCATACGTGGTTGGAAAGAGAGGGGTTAGGGGGCTGAAACCACTGTATTAAATTACCATAATGGCAAAAATCATCCATGTTGCCCTTTTTGGATTATTCATTTCTCAGCTATAACCCATGAGAACAAGGGAGAGCAACCAAAACTGGATAGGAGATCAGGGAGCACAGAGACTGCTTAAGAGGCTGTGGAAGTAGGATATGTAAATAGGACATGTTCATTCTCCAAAGGAGTAACTGAAGATTATACACACACACACACACACACACACTTCTAACCATTCCCTTTTCTCACAAATGGAAAACGTTCAAGAGTTGAAATCACAATTTGGGCTGGACTACTTGACAATGTCCCTTTAATATACAGTGCCAGTGTCTTTGTCCCTCTCACCTTGAAGCCCGTTGGACACCAGTCCACAAACTGGATAGTTCTCTTGGTCTTGATGGCAGCAATAGCTACGTTGACATCTTTGGGGACCACGTCACCGCGGTACAGCATGCAGCAGGCCATGTATTTTCCATGACGGGGATCACACTTCACCATCTGGTTGTTGGGTTCAAAGCAGGAACTGGTGATTTCCGCCACTGACAGCTGCTCGTGGTAGGCTCTCTCAGAGGAGATGATGGGTGCATATGTCACCAAGGGGAAGTGGATGCGAGGGTAGGGCACCAGGTTGGTCTGAAACTCTGTCAGATCCACATTGAGGGCACCATCGAAGCGCAGAGAGGCAGTGATTGATGAGACTATCTGGCTGATGAGACGATTAAGGTTGGTGTAAGTGGGGCGCTCAATGTCCAGGTTGCGACGACAGATATCATAGATGGCCTCATTGTCCACCATGAAGGCGCAGTCTGAATGCTCCAGGGTAGTGTGAGTGGTCAGGATGGAGTTGTACGGCTCCACTACTGCAGTGGAGACTTGAGGGGCTGGGTAGATGGCAAACTCCAGTTTGGACTTCTTGCCATAATCCAGGGAGAGGCGTTCCATCAACAAGGAGGTAAAGCCAGAGCCAGTGCCCCCACCAAAGCTGTGGAAAATCAGGAATCCCTGTAGCCCAGAACAGGCATCAGTCTGAAAAGCCAAACAGAGAACAAAAGGAATCAGTCTAAATCTCTGAGACTTCCATGAGCGCATCCTGAGATTGAAGCTGGGACATCTGTATCCAAAACACAGCACAGAGATCAGCGCAGGTCTTGCTGGGAAAAGACTCGATAACAACCTCTCACATAATGGTGTGGGCTCGATAGGTATCACTACTGGTTTGCTGTTACAGTGATAAATGTGAAGTATTTAAGCTGCAGGAACCTACATTTTAGGCTTCTGTCTGAGTCTTCCATCCATCTGGGAACTGACCTACAATACAATCCGTCTCTACTCTGAACCAATGACCCTATTGGGAGCAAAACAAGAGCTGCCAATTGACATATATGTCCTATTAACCTACTCATGCCGCCAGCCCAGAATCTTGTTTCTGATGTACTATCACTTACCAGTTTACGGATACGATCTAATGCCAAGTCAATTCTGTCTTTGCCAATGGTATAGTGACCACGGGCATAGTTATTAGCTGCATCTTCCTTTCCAGTGATCAGCTGTTCTGGATGGAAAAGCTGACGGTAAGTGCCAGTCCGCACTTCATCTGTCCAAGAAAGAGAAACCATAAGAAGCCTCGAATGGACACACTCCAATTATGATGATTTTTGTTGAACACCCCAAATAGTAGTTAATTGGCAGTGCTGTTCGTTGGCAGGCACGTGACATGGGAGACCAGGATGTTAGAAATATCCCTGAGTTTGTACGAAAATGAAGTTGTGTCACAGAGATGATGCTCTCTAAATTCTGAAGGGAGAAGTGAATGTTGCTTTATAAGCCAGTCTCTTTCTCTTAGCAGAGTTAGCCAATTTATGGAGAGACTTGTGCCTGGCCAGGAATGAAATCACCTGATCAGAGGGCAAGTCATCAGAAAAGAGAGGAGATTTGCAGAAAAAAGGGATGGGAAATTCTCAGGAAACACCTACCACCACCAGCAGCTTCTCATGTCTCAAATTTGAACAACACCCAAATGGCAAAGGAAAATATCACCACAAATAAGATCAGAGTTAGAGGATCTTATGAGGAGAGGTACACTTAGCAATGTTAACCTCCTGACTCAGCTGACAGCAAGGTGGGGCACTTATGGGAAAGTTTAGTCAGTGTTCTCCCCTTCTCTCATCAGTAGACTTAATCTCCTTTGAGAGATGAGTGTTTATAACTGCCTGGCATTAAAAACCTGAAATAGGTTAGTTTTATCCCAGTGATGGGGTCATACTGAAATGCAAAGAAAGGACTGCTGGAGACAGCTAAACCCCAACCCTGACCCACATAGGAGTAGGATCTTTTCCATTTTCCATTGTTAATTCTATACTGACCTACTACAGTTTGCTCCAAGTCTACCATAATAGCCCGTGGCACATGCTTTCCTGTGCCTGTCTCTCTGAAAAATGTGGCAAAGGAATCATCATCGTTGACCTTGTTGGACTGATTCTTGAAGGTGCCATCTGGCTGAATGCCATGTTCCAGACAGAAAAGTTCCCAGCATGCATTGCCAATCTGAACTCCAGCCTGGCCAACGTGAACAGAGATGCACTCACGCTGTAGGGGGAACAGAGCACAAGTCAGAAGAATTAATACACATCAACCCTTCTCCCTCCTGATAGTCACATATGTGTGTCATAGCTGCATTCAGAAATCCCAAACCAACTTCTGGTTTGGAGTCTCCAACCTCGCATACCCAACATGGACTCATGGAAATCGGCCTAGCCTCTGTTCTCTGCCTGTAGTAGAAGTTCCAACTCTTATTTACAAATAGGATGGTGAATGTATTTTTCTGCAGAGCTACACAAGGACATAAATAGCAAATCACAAAGAAAAATGGAGATTTTCAGGCACTCACACACATACCTGTGTACACCAAATACATGCCCTCATGTATACGCATATATATACGCACACAAACATGTATACACTCTGACAGATTCCAAATGAACAGCATGTGCAAGGTCCATTTATTTTTATTCTTGACTGGGACCTGACACAGCATGCAGCATTTTCCAACTATATATAACTCAACAGTCCCAAGGAAGAGGGAGAGGAGGAAGGAGGAGGGGGGGGGGGTAAAAAACCCTCTAAAAAAAAAGCAAAAAACAGAAACGCCAACAATAGAACAGAGAGAGACTTAGAGAAGAAAAAAAAGAAAAGTCAAAAGATGCATGCGATGTGAGAAGTGAAAAGGAAGAAGAGAAAGCGATCACCCTTCTCACAGCCAGGAGGATTAGGATCGGCACCATGGAGGACATGGAGGTGATGATAGTCAAAAGGCAGCAGCAGGCAGCAGCAGAGATGAGGAGAGAAACAACAACACCAGATCAGGATCCAGACACCACACAGCCAGCCCAACCCAACCACCCCACACAGGCCAGGCAGGGCCCCCCCAAGGCCCAAGGAAAAGAGAAAGAAAAGAAATACCCCTGGACGCGACCCAGGTTGATATAGCAAAATGGGGGCTATACCTGGAACCAGCTAGAGCGAATGGCCCAGGATAGAAGACTATGGAGATCTGTGGTTGGCGGCCCATACCCCGGTTGGGGTGACGGGCATGAATGGAATGGAATGGATAACTCAACAGGGTTGAGGTGTCCTCTGAGCCCTTAGCCCTCAACTGGGAGACTGGACTGGAGGATGCTTTCATCAGTGCCCAGCTCAAGGAGTTGTTGACTCAGCCTCATTCCCTTGACACTTAAGATCTTTCACATGTGAAACTAATCTCCTGAGAGCTCTTACTCACACACTTACAGGTGTGCACCCTGCACGTTTAGACATGGCTGTGCAGTCAGTGTCATTGAAGCATATTTTGAGCAAGCACATATATATATTTAACTAATTTCCAAAGTGGTTATTGCCATGTCAGCAAGGCACTATAATTACATAAAACTAAAACACACAACAAAAATAATTAAATGCTAAACAAAATAAATGTCTCTTGCCCCGAATATTGCACTATAGACCACCAAAGAGTATGAATTACAAAAAGCCCTTTGGGTGAGCACTGCTGCTGGATGAGGTATATTCAAACATAAGATATTTTAGCAAGCACTTCCTAGTCAGTCGTAGGGTATGTCTTCACTGCAGCAGGAACTTTCATTATCTACACTTGAATTACTCCTCTGGAGTTAAACCAGCTCAAATGAGAGCAGCCACACTGTCAAACAACACTCAATCTCTTGTGTCCACGCTGATGCTCCACTCACTCGTATGGCATTAAAACTTCTGGGGGCTATCACATGGTTTTTTACAATGCTGCAAGCTGTGATGTAATGTGATTTCTTTCTCAGTTAATTATGATAGAACTTCTCTGTCCTGCTTGGGCACATGGCGGGAATTCAAGTGGCGCTAGCCTGGGTTCACACAGCAGAGCAGTCATGGATGAGTTGTGCTAACTCAAGCTTTCGCCTATACTCCCTGACAGACGAGCCAACCTGAGCTAAAAGTACAACCACACTCAAGTTATAACTCAAGTTAACTTTGCAGTGAAGAGAAGCCATTAACTGCCCTTATATTATAGAAGCTGAGAGGCACTCTTTGAAGATAAAAGCCTTGAACAGACTGGAAGTGGTCTCAGTGCAGCTCTGCTCTGAAATTCAGTCTGGAAAAATTTCTGTTTAAATTTGCTAATCTTACAAATGAAATGATTGGGGGGGGGGTTCCCCCCAACTGCCAGCCCTGAAAATTCAGCCTGAGATCTGATAATCAAGCTGGGTTCTTTCTTGTGCTGTGACAGCTGTGTGACATGCCTTCAAATTAAGCCTTATATACCCCTGTGCAACTCCACTAAATTCACTGGGGTATCAGTGAAAGCATAATTTGGTCTAAAAAAAGAATCTTTGTTACTTGTAATGCTGCGCAGGAAAGATAGAACCCAGCTTGTCTGTCAATTTCCATATTGAGTTTGCAGGGCTGGCAATTAGAAGAAACATCTTTTTATTTGTAAATTAAGCAAATTTGATATGAAACAACCAACATGAAGCTCATGCTGTCAGTTTTACAATGACTCTCAGAGCAAAGCCACACTTAAGAGCCCATCATTACTCTCTGGGACCAGAGGAAGGAACAAACCCACTGTAGAACGATTATGCTAAGAGCCTGCAGTTCTATCTGAAGCAACAGTACCTCATCATCAGTGGCATCAGAATCTATTTACAGAGAGTTAATAGAATCTGTATGGACATCTTACTCTTGTTCATTACTAGAAGGAGACTGTCTCCCATCAATAGCAATCCAGTTCCAGATCTATAACCTGGTCTGACCCCAGACTGATACAGATCAAAGAATTCTGAGGTATATTGACTTGTATCACTACCTGTTTCTCAATTACCTTCCTCTTCATGTAGCAGAAATAGGAATACAGGGATTACCATACTGGATCAGACCAGTGGACCATCATTTAGCTTCTTGTCTAGCAGTGGCCACTACTAACTACTCCAAAGGAAAGTGCAAGAGACCCTGCATAAGTCACTTATGGAATAACCTGCTCACAAGGAAAGTGTCTTCCTATCCTTCATACTCATGGCTCCAGCATGGAGGGACAATTCACAAAGGACTATACAGGGTATGTTCAGTATATATCTAGGGCACTCCAAGCCCCCATTTATGGATTATGTCATCTTTCCCCCAGGACAGGCTGGCTATAGGTTTTTGAGCCTTGCATACTGTTGCATCGCAGGCGTATATGAACAAAGCTCAACAATCAGTGTGATTGGCAGCAAAGTCATTTATTTCTCTCCAGCATGCTCTTATATATTTACAAGCTACAAAATCAAGCAATCACAATTGGTTAACAAGGTACACACACACACACAGCTGTGACTTAGGGTAATTGTCATCTGTCCCACTTTCTTCTAATTTATTTATCTTTTACTGCTACACCAGCAGATAAGAACTAGCCTCAACCTTGGAACTTGCATGTCAGTTTCTCACACTCTCATGCACAACAATCCCACAGCATACCCAATAGTGTGGCACATTCTGGGCTCAGGATTTGTTTCTAAATTAAACATTAAACCAGAGATGATCCTTATTTCTAAGAAATCCATTCCAGCAAGATCTGGAGCCCAGACCTCTGAACTGAAAAGAAGTAAGGCTACCTACTGAGTTAACAGAAACTCGGGTTTTCTCCCATTGGTACAGTGGTCCGGGTGTAGTCTATAAGCAACAATTTGATGCCCAAAAGATGTGTATGTCTTCCACAGACTTCGTTTTTCTTGGAACCTTCCTATCTGAATGCTGACCTGGCTCAGTCATGCTCAGCTTATAAAACAAATGGAATCAGACTTGGCTGGATCAACACAACCATGTTCTCCTAAGAATTCTGTGTTACAAATGTGCTGAACGATTGTCAAGAAGAGTTTTTTTCTCATCCCTCTCCACAGCACAGAGATCCTGACCATTATACTTTGGAATGTGTTTCTGGAGTCAAAAACAAAAACATGCTGTGTATTCTCAAAGTTTTAAAGTACCATCTCAGCCTCCCTGATCATTAAAGATGCCAAAACCAGGGGTGGATTTG
Source organism: Mauremys reevesii (assembly GCF_016161935.1). NCBI lineage: Eukaryota > Metazoa > Chordata > Testudines > Geoemydidae > Mauremys > Mauremys reevesii. The sequence goes on from NC_052623.1 coordinate 248,729,806, forward strand.
ATTTTATAAAACCTTATTGACCATGTCTCAGGTTTTCAAGAACCAAACCCAAAGCTAGAAGTGAAGCCATGTTCTATTTTTATTTAAACACAAATAAGATTTTTGTTTTTGTTTTTCGTGAGTGAAAGATTCAGATGAGGTAGGATTTCATTCTGTTTTCTGGCCCATGTCTTCTCCTGCTGTTATAATGAGCACTGTGCTGTAAATACACCTCTACCCCGATATAACGCTGTCCCCAGGAGCCAAAAAATGTTACCGTGTTATAGGTGAAATCACGTTATATTGAACTTGCTTTGATCCGCCGGAGCGCGCAGCCCCGCCCTCACACACACACACACCCCCGGAGCGCTGCTTTACCGTGTTATGTCCGAATTCATGTTATATCAGGTCACAGTATATCAGGGTAGAGGTGTAAGTTGAATATGCCAGCTCATTCATCAAAAAAGGAAAAACCTCTACCCAGTTCAGATGAAGACAAAAGCTGTTTTCTGGTAATCAACCTTCTTTCTATATCTTCTCACACAGCAGGGTGCTTGTTCTGGAGAGTTATTCATTTCATAATAGGACTTGTGCCTCATAAAGGCTGCAGATCTGCCTCCATTTCCCCTAATCAGATCTTGTTCCTTTCCAGTTAATATCTTAACTCTACCTTTTGAATCAGCTCCCTGTGATGAGTCCCATGGCAGAGCAGATCTGCATGAAACCCTTTTCTTCGCTACACTTGCTGTAATTTGGAAATGCTCTGACTGACGCAGGAGAAATGCCAAGAGAAGCAAGAGATTTGAAATGGGGGGTTTCAAAGTAAATGGCTTTAAAATTAGTTCATTGTTCCTCTAACAATGAAGAGAGTAGACCTTCCTCGGAGTCCCAGGCATAGTAAACTGATCTCTGTAGCATATTTAAATCCTGACCCTACTTCAAACTCGTATATTGAATTCCCTGTCCAATAGTCTGGGGTTCACATTTGCTCTTATTAACTGTATCTGCACTGCAGTACTAGAAGACCAGACTCTATACAGTTTGCAGACATTTAGAGCACAGTCTGGTTTAGGCTTCATCTGTACTGAAGTAGAGTCTTATCTTCCAGGTAGCAGCTACCTTGTTGTTTTTCATATGTACTCACTACCAAAAGGCTGCACATGTTGTTAGATCCATCTAAGTAGATGGTGAAACTGTGTGGGTGGTGGGGGATGGATCTCCAGAGCAAAGCCCTGTACTAGGAGAGAATTTAAATATAATTGTAGGGTCCAAAATGAAAGGGAATTAATTGGAAATGTTTTCTTCCCATCATAGTCCTTCAGGAGGCCTATGGACAGAATATGCTATTGCTAATTGTAAGCATGAGCATTTCCATGGAATAATGGCTAATTCAATTGTGCTTATTGAAATGGGAGTGCTTCCATTTATTTCAGTAGGCTTTGAATCAGGTCTTTTGGCCATTTCTCTTTCAGACTACGTTTTGGAGGGGTTTCTACCCTTCTCACACTCAGACTGGGCCTGATTCTCATTTATACTAAACCTCTTTTATCCCACTGTGGCAGGGTAAAATGGCATTAAAGTGGGAATAAATGATGTTTACACCCACTTTAAGGCTGCTTTATACTGCCAGTATAGTGTAAAGGGATTTTAGTTTAGATGAGAATCAGAAAGATGAATGGGACATAAATGAGAAGTTAAGTTAAAAATAATCAGAAAAAAATAGTTTAATTATGTTCCTGAAATTATGACCTCTTTTATATTTCTTGTAGTTTTGTGTCGTTTCTAGATTCCTATTATGAGAACCATCCTATGCTACTAAAGTAAAGACACAGAATCATAAACAGTAGACACCAAATAGTTAAGAGGTGTAAGACCAATTTCCTCCTCTTTGTAATTCCACTGATGTAATGATGTTCCATTCAGGATGAATTTGCCTCACTGTTTTTCCCAGCCTGTATTTGACACACTATAAATCTCATGTGCTTTCTGTGATAAATAGCAAGTCTCTCTCCCTCGTCCTGTCAGTGATGTCAGGGGTCTGTGACACAAACCACTGATGATCAGCAGGGGTATGATGTCATAGCTAGGACTGTGGGCACCATTGAATGGATGCTCACATCTTCTAATGTGATGTAAATTTTCAAAAGTGGCTAATGATTTTGGATGCCTCTACTGTTGGGGTTACAAACTGAGACCCTTTAATGAACTTGATTTTTCTGTGGGTGAGTATTCAGCCCTTTCTGAGGCTCAGGCTTTGGTGATGTCTCATGTTGAGGACCCAACATCACTAACCCCTTCTGAAAATGTAGACTGTCCATGTCCATGAACTATTTCTCTGCACACTGAACTACCTCACCACTCTCCTGGAGTTCCCTCTGTGTTGCCAAAAATAACAATACAATTTAGAAGTATTTTTTTTCCTTTAATCAGATGTAATTTTGTCAGTTTTAATCTATATGTATTTATTACCTTGGTATTGCTTGAAGTTATAGATTGAATAAAAAAGTGACATGTACACACACCCTGTAAGAATCCAAATGTACTTAACATTGTCATTTTCTAGATTATAGGCATTTCATCATGTGTCATCTGGATATATTGAGGGTACAGTGTACTTTTAAAATTTTATTAAGTTAAAAAAAGTTCACGCCTCAGTTAAAAATGCGAACCTTGCCAGCATGTTTTTAAGTGTGTGTTGGAGGGAGAGGGGGATGGAAGAGGAAGTAGTAGTCCCTCCCCAAATAATATCTGCCTCTTCATCCCCTTTGCACGTGTGAGGGTTAACGTCTCAAATCCAGCATTTCAGTTCTCCTGTTATGAGATGAAGCAGACTAAAAAGCCCCCACCTAGTGCATCACAGGGTCTGGGGCCAGGAGCATTCAAACCCTGTGCATGCCAGACTTGGTCCAATTATTGAAGCGTTGCAGAGGATTTAGTAAAGAGCTGCAAGAATTATTCCAGGACTGGAGGACACACCTTCCAGTGGCAACTTGATCATGGCCTCTAAGTGCCTACACAGGAAGAAGGTATCTGGTACTAACCAGAGGACTCTTCAATCTAGCTGTCAAAAGTGTAACAAGATAAAATTGCTGGAACCTGAAGCTAGGAAAATTCCATACTGGAAATAAGGCATAAGTTGTTAAATGAGGGTCATTAAACATTGGAACACCTTAGCAGATGTGTAGTACATTCTCCCTCACTCTAAGTCTTTAAATCAAGGCTGGATATCTTTCTAAAAGGTTTACTCAAGGTGAATTACTAGGTTTCTGCAGACCTTATAGTCTATCAATCAAAGACATCAATCTCTGGTCCCATTCACCCCCTTCCTCCCCCATCACAGATTCCAAACACTGAAGCAAAAAGCAACCACGATCCTCTCCCTCTCGCCCAGCTCCAGAGCAGGCAGTAGAGAGAATACAGTCTTGTGTCCTCACATTCCCAGAATACCTTGTTCCCTCCTCGAATGGGGAGTTGCTGCATTCGTCCTTACCATAGTGCCTCTAGTGGTGCTGACTTCCCTTTCGGATGAGGAGAAGCAGCAGCTTTGGATAGTGATGTTTCCACTGCTGTATCACTCTAAGCAGCTTGGTGGGAGGGAGCCCATGCCATGCATCCCACACCAGCTGGTGCCCTGCAGCATCACAGTGCCAACAGGAGGTCACAATCTCCCCAAGGCAACCCTCACTTTCCACCACCCCTTGCCTATTTGCATCACTGACCGCCTCACACACACACACAAGAGCACCTCTCTGTAACCAGATACACCCCAAATTCCATTCTCTCTCTCCAGGAATCCCCCACACTTATCCCCCCTGTACCCTGCATTCATTCTTGACGAAATTTTCCTTCCAACTAATCCTTTATACCAGAGCTGGTTGGAAGATTTTCAGCTAAATATACTTCATCAGAATATGTTGTTTCATCAAAACTGAAACATTTCCTGGAAATGTAGCCATTTCAACAATTTTTTCATCAGGAAGGATTCTGAGGTCCAGGGTGGGGAGAGAGAGAGACCTGAACTGGAAACCTGACCTTTTCAATCTGAAAATGGGCATTTCAACACAATTCTGCTTCATGAAAACTTTTGAAAGGTTTTTGTTCTCATTCCAATTAAGAATGAAAACAAATTTTGAAACCCCAAGACAGAATTGCAAGACAGAATTGCCATTCTCTGGTCAGCTCTACTTTATACCTTTTTGATGGCGATCGGCCCAATCTACAGCCCATGTATCCCACAGTGCTTTAAAGGAACTAGATAAACATAAAATATTATTACTATTGAACTTTAACTGCAAGATAAAATAGTATTATTTTCACTTTATTCTATATCTTTAATAATATTCTGACCACAAGCACCATTAGAGAGGTGTTTTCAATTCATCTTCATTCTTTGAAATGCTTCTCTTCCTCAGAGCTGAAATGAGTAAAGAAGTGTCCACTAATTTGGATCTCTTGGGTGTCCAACTTGAGAAACAGGGATTGATTTTCAGACATAAGCATCCACAACTGCCAAGTCAGTGGCAGCTGAGAGTGCTCAGTATCTCTGAAAATCAGGCACTTAGTATCCAAAGTGGACACCCAAAATTAGTAGTCATTTTTGTAAATTGGTTCCTGACCGATTTGTTCTCTAAAATGGTTGTGTTGGTTGCAAAAAGTCAAGCTGATACATCAAGCAGCATGGCTGAAAAAAGACACAGAAGATATAGGTAAAAGGTATGGAATTCCTTCTTAGCACCTATGAATTACCAAGTTATTTGTAAAGCCTATAAATATATTCAGTTTTCCATCATGTACAACTTTATCCTTGCTAGAACATTTGGAAAGGAACCCGCCTTCAGGAATGTTTTCTTTTACTGCAGAATCTGTAACCAAGCAAGAACTTCGCTGAGTTCTGTTGAAAACTAAAATGTTATTTCTGGAGTGATCTTACGTTACTGGAGTTGATTTGTTTAAAACTCATCATTGGACAACTGGGGCCAGATTCTGATCTCAATCACACCATTGTAAAGCCAGAGCAACTCCACTGAAGGCAATGGAGGTAATCCATTTTTGCAGCCGTGTAACCAAAATCAAAATCCGGCCAATCGTGTTTTGATACTTTTGCTGAATATCCCTGGAAAACTCAGACTCCCTGTTCTGCACTCAGGATCATGAGCTGTAGAATACCCATCAGTCATGAATAGGGCACCATGTCTGTCATGGAGGTTGCAGAAGTCATGGATTCTGTAACTTTCCGTGACTTCTGGAGCAGCCAGTGTGGCTGACCCGAGGGCTGCTAAAGCAGCTGGCTCCAGGGCCAGCTGCTCAAACAGCCCCAGGAATAGCCCAAGCAGCGGCCCCCAGGGCAGCCAGAGCAGCCACTGCTCCAGTGGCCCCCAGCAACAACCCCCAGCAGCAGTCCCTGGGGTGGCCAGAGCAGACTGTGCTCCAGCAGCTCCAGGCAGCTGGTGCCTCTGCCGCCCCCTCCCCCAGTAGCAGCCCCCGGGGCACCCCCCACCCAACAGTGCCCCCCCCCAAGATTTAGTCAAGGGTATTTATAGTATAAATCATGGACTGGTCACGGGCTGTGAATTTTTGTTTATTGTCTGTGACCTGTCCATGACTTTTACTAAAAATACCGTGACTAAATCGTAGTCTTACTTATGACACTAAAAGCATTGAAGCAGTACTTTTTTTTTTTTTTAATCAGTGAAAGATAGGTTGATATCTGCACTGGATCTTAAAACTCTTTGTTCTATAGACACGTTCTGTTTTTAAAGGATTCATTAATACTGGGATATTTTCTGGCTTTTGTATTGCAGGACTTAGGAAAACGGCTGATAAGTCTAAGCACCAACAAAAATATAAACTTTGTAGACTGTATGTTACAAAATCCATCATGAACTTTTTTTCTGGTTTATTTCCACTGCCCTCAATTGTGATTATCAAGTGAAAAACAAAGGCATCAAACCATGAAGTGAATTGGGTAATTTTGTAAATTTTTTCATGCATGGGTGTGAACACTGAGTATCAATTAGCTTGAGTTTACCTTGTGATACTGCTACATTCATAGAAAACTACGAGTGTTACCTTCGGATGGCTCTAGAAAAGAGGGCATTAAAAACAGACACAGAAATGAGGCTCTTAAAGACTTCATGACACTTGTCAGAAGAATACCTTGGTACCTTGGGATATGATTGTCAGAGGGGCTGACCACCCACAGCAACTCTTTACTTCAGTTGGAAATCCGGGCGGTCACCACTTACAAAAAAGTCATGCCTCTGGTCAAATTGTGAGCTGGGAAACTATAGTCTTCCCATAAACTTCCCCCTTAGTTTCCCTTCAATTTAATGTATCTTTCATTTCTGTGCTTAACTCTTGCACTATTACTGCAAGAAATTTCAGTTGGTATTCTATTAACAGTGGAGTTAATTATGATTAATTTTTTGAGTTAATCGCATGAGTTAACTGACAGCCCCACGTGTTACTAACTTTAAATATAGTTAAAACTCATTAAGTGGTGACTATGCTGCACATAAAGAAATCTGTTTGTAATTAAGCAAAATTATTAACTGTTATATCTAATTATTATACTTATAGTCATGGCAATGTCAATTGCTGAGGTCATTTTTATGTTGTGTATCAGCCCGTTTTCACTGGCAACGTGGCTTGTGTAGTCGCAGCTACTAGCGCTGTCTCTACTAGCACATTACAGTGCTAAAACTTGCAGCGCTCAGGGGGGTGTTTTTTCAGACCCCAAGCGAGAAAGTTGCAGTGCTGTAAAGTGCCAAGTAGACAAGCCCTTAGGTCCAGATATTCAATGAGTGCTAGGTACCTAAATACCTTTTGAGGACCTGGGCCTATGTGACATCAGACGTAACTGGAGGGGAATGATGGTGATTATTTAGCGTGTTGTAAATTCTAATGATTGAAATGTGTCAGTGAAGGGAAGGAGAAATGTATCAAGAGATCTCAGTGGTAGATTATTTGATAACCTGTGCACAACAAAAAGTCACCAAGTTTCATCGTCCTCCCGGCTCTAGGCACCAGCAAAACAAGCAGGTGCTTGGGGCAGCACATTTGCAGGGGGCGGCATTCAGTCCATCCTTTTTCCTTTTCTTTTTTCTCGGCCACTCACTTCCCCGCCTCTCACAACCCTGCAAGAACGGAGCCATGGAGCAGCTGGGGATCCAGCATGGGAGCTGAGAATCCATGGGACCCTGGGAGCTGGAGTTCCTTGCCTAGCTCCTTGCCTATAGAGCCTGGAGCAGGGAAAGAACTACATTTCCCAGCAATCCATTGGCAGCTATCAACAGGAAAGGGAGGGGTAGGGAGTGAGGTATCTAAGCCATGCTGCAGTTTGCTGTGAGTCAAAAGGGGTGGCACTGTGAATGGGGAACAAGTGTGCCCAAGGAGTAGGCTTTACCCCAGATATCCCCTTCAGAAGACTTCCCCAGACTGGCTTAGGGATACTAGTGTGACCTCACCTCGCAGCCCCCAAAGAAGGAATTGGGTGGACTAAATGGACAGTGCCCCTCTCTATCTGAAGTCTAGCAAGGGAGGTACGTGGATCCCACTAGAATTTAAAATGAAAAGTAAGGGAGGGGAGGCTCTGGACTTGGGCAGCTTTAGATACAGTACCAGGCATTTAGAACTATTTCCACTTCTGACCCATGGAAGCAGAAATTGATTTTTCCTTTCCAGATTTAGCTAATATTCAGAAAGGGAATCTAGCACCTGCCTTCCAGATTTGAACACCTCAAAATTCAGGAGTGCTCAAGCTCAATTCGGGCGGCTGTTACTTCATTTCTCCCAAATCAAATATACTGATCCACTGTAACTTGCTGTAGAAAAAGTAGGATAAAATCGAGCAATAAATGCTTCCCAGTGGTTTTTAAGACTGGAATTGCTATTTTCAACAGCCACTGCCTTTTTTTAAATTTATTTGTTTAAAAGGAAGACAGTGATATTGCATTGGCAAATTCCCATAGAAAGAAAGAGTGGAACAAAAGAATAATAAAGGCACCTTAACTTTTCCTCATTTATGGAGGTCAGTCTTATAATATGCATCCAGATATCCTCCAATCACACAAGCTGAAAATTGTTCCACTTTACTGCAGCTCTGTAACCATATGGGAACCAATCCTGTCTGTGTTCTGTGCACGTCCAAAATTCCTGCTGAATGACCTGCCCTGGGAGCGAGTTACCAGTGACCCAGGGCTGGGACAGCAGGAGGGTGCAGGTTGGGAGAGCCCAGGGCTGGGGTGGCAGGGGGGAGGGCACTGGTGCGGGGGGAAGGAGAGAGTCCAGCGCTGGGGCAGCAGGGGGTGTGGGGGGGGAGAACCCAGGGCTGGGGCAGCAGGGGAGTGCTGGGGGGGGGAGCCCAGGGCTGGGGTGGGGGGCAGTCAAAAAATGTTTTTGCTTGGGGCAGCAAAAAACCTAGAGCTGGCCCTGGCTACAGCCTGCTCTCCAAAGGCTCCACTTCAAAGCAGTTGAGTACAGATGCTGCTGTACTTCTCCCCTGGCATTTTTCAATTCCCTGTAGGGAATATGTGTCAATATAATCTTCAGCCTCTTACAAAAGGAAGTCAGATAGCAGTAGAATCATCTCCAACTCCTATGCCTGGAGATACTCAGCAAAAAGTGCAAACACCCCTCCCCCCTACAGCAAGGGTTTGGTGGCAGAATTATCACATCTACAGAAGGTATGTATGGTGGCATCTTCCCCTAAGGTAACAAGCTCTTTGATTGTGGTAAGGGATAGGGGAAAATAATGAAACTACAGATGACGAGTTATTGAATACTTTACTCCTTGTTGCATGTTTCTGTAAATTCTTGGTCATTTAAGTATATACAAACATATATAAATCATGAATAGACAAATACTGCTTCATATTAAAAAGTTTAACATATGAACAATATATGTTGCATCTTTAATTGAAAGCATCTGGGAAGATATGCAAAAAAATATTCAATACTCTGATCCATTATATGAAAATACATGCATTAGTGTTTGCAGGGTCACAGCTTATGAGTAGACTTAATTGGGTAATTAGTCCCATAGAACTGAATGGTACTAGTCACCTAATTAAAGCATATGTTTGCAGAATCAGGGCCGCTGTTTGCAGTGAAACATATTTCCAAAGAATTCAATGCACTAAATGTAAATATTTTTAATAATATATGCCAGTGTTATGAAAGACTGTTTTGTGACCAGCCCGATTGAGCATCACAATATAAGAGACTACATAAGTAGTAATTTTTATTCTGAAAATTAAGTATTTAAAATTAAATGAATAAAACCATTAGAATTGCGTAAGTGATATTTTTCTGTTTCCACCATCCTTTGTCTCATTATGTGCTAAACACAATGAAAAACATTCAAATTAAAAAACAAAGTACCGGTACTAGGAGAAGTTTGAGGTGGCTAATCTATACATTGCTCACACAGTTTAAAAAGATCCATGGAAATGAACAGTTAAGACATTATCAAGCAACCTCTAAGCAGAAATCGAGAGCATCATGCATGCTCCTCACAGAACACAATCTCAATATCACAAGCATGGCTACAAACAGAAATTTGCAACAATGAGCCAGAGGAAATGTGAACTGCCACCTAGTTAATGGCGGAAAGACTGAATACATGATTAGTAAGCAGAATTTGACACCCTCAGATACCACTGTAACTAGATCATACAGGTATGTACCTAGCTAGATCCTGCAATGAGACTGGGAAGTACAAACTAGTCATTCTTAGAAGAGTTAGAGAGAGGACTTGTCTAAGTTGTATGGCAGTGCACTCTACAGGGGTGTGATTTCTAAAGTTCACTAACATATTGCACACTTATCAGGCCATGTAGACCCTGCTGGTGTGTACCAGAAGTTCCTTGGTGCACTTTAACGTAGTACTATTGGAAACAGAACTAGGTTAAAGCATGGTAGGGAACTTTTAGTGCATACCAGAAGGGAATACACAGACCAATTAATGTGCAAGCTAGTGCATTTTAGAAATCACAGCCCCATTGCCACACCACGTAGATAAGCCCAGAGCCTTTCTCCTTAGAGTCTTGATATGATTATTTTATGCTGAAAGTCTTTGAAATGATGAATCTGTGACTGAGCTCATGGAGATATGATAGCGATAGGTGCATTACAGATGCATGTAAATAATATGAAGCTCCAAAATGTGTAAGGTCTTCAAGGCTTTGTCTTCAATGCCTACACATGTTTTTCCACAGCAAAGATAAATGCACAATAGTTATCTCGCTGTAATATCCTAGTGGAAACAAGCTTCCTGTACTTTCTTCTGAGTGAGAGGTAGGCAAAGTTGTTAATATTACCAACCCCCACTGCATCATTGACCTTGCCTGGTTTACCTCTCAATAAAACTACAGAGCCTTGTCTCCACTAGGATTTCACAGGATAGTTCATGTTAGTTATGCCACAGAAAAACAGGTGTGGTGTTTAGCAGTGAAGACAGAACCTCAGACTCTCTTAAGAGGAGGAACCGCTAACAAACCATTGTAGTGCATGCAGCCAGCTGTTGTGATACCTATGTGCTGCTGCCATTTTTGAAGAATTAGAAATAGCTCCCACAGCACTGTATGGTTCCTGCAAAGGCAGAAGACCATGTGGGATGTTTTGTAGAGGACTCATTTATAGGACATTGCACAAGGATCTGCTCTAAATGCCTCTTGGTTATCAGGGAGATGGGGAGTTCAGGGTGTGGTTTGGGTCTTGTCTACCTGAATAATTACTTATCTCCCTGTTTTATACTGTTAAAGCTACAACCAGCTGAGGCACTTGAGCTGTGAAGCCAACTTGGTATGGGGGCAGGAACTGCTGGCAAAGTGTTATCCAGGAGGGCCCTTTGACTCTGGAAGTCGCTCCCCCAACCACTAGTCTGAAGTAGCTTTGATCTATTGACCATCAGAACACTATGTGCTAGAGCTTTTGAGGAGGACTGGGGTCTAGGGTTTTGAATAGAGGGGGAAATGTATTTTGAGGCCTGTTAATTTACTCTTGGTATGAAAGAGTGCAGTTTTGCTGCTGGATGATTACTCTGTGGATTGTGATTCTAAATACTTGTTGGGAGATCTAGGCATTGGCTAGGAGTCTTGTATATTTAAATCTAAATATGTAAATAGAAAGCATGTCAACGGAAGATACAGAGACAAAGTATGCAGTGAAACTACATGACAATTCAAGTAATGGGGCAGGTCAGACTCTAATAAATATGAAGCATATTAAGATTAACAAGAGCAACGCTGTTGGCTCTTGCCTCTCACCATCTCCATTTCTCTGCTGTCCCCTATTTTAACTTATCCAGTGTCAAATATTTAGTATTCATGATCTTCCGAAAGACAGAAAGGTCTATAATTGCTTGTGCTGGATGCAGACAGGGGACAGAATGGGCTGACGGATCCATCTTTATAATGCGTCCCATCACCTTGATATGCTTGCTTAGCCACGACTGTTAAATCCAAAGTGAGAACGACTATGCCAAGACACATCAGGGTCACAAGAGAAACTCCGGCCCTCAGAACAGAATGGGCTCCAATTTCAGTCTGCAATATTTTACAGTGTTCCACATATTTGGCGTAAATCTCATGCTGCAGAAACTGGGCATTTAAAGGGTTCCAAGGCAGGACAGTTTTTTGGCTCCTAGGGTTCAGTGTAGACCTGGTACTCTGAGATCTTTCATAACCATACCCTCTGAAATTCCACTCCCACTTCTTGGACAACTTCAAAAACATTTGCAAGGATGGAGCAGTCTCTCAGAATGCCTGTCATTGTTCTTTGCCATTGGCTACAGACTCTCACTTGGGACCCACACCACAAGCAACCACTGTCAGGGGACATCTAAATAAGACGTGGGTTAGAGGAGGAGGGCTAAAGCTCTGTACGTGCACATTCCTCCAGGGTTAGTACTGTGCTGCAGAGCTCCATAGCAGGGAGACAAGTAGCAGAGGCAGTTTCAAAATCCAGACAGCACTAGGCCAGGTACTTAGTCTGGCAAGAGAGGAAGATGTCACTGCATGGGAGCCCACGTGTGGTCATTTGAATTAGTACATTGGTCTCAGGAGCCCTTGTAGAGCCTGATTAAAATCCTCAAGACAAACTGCCACTTGCACAGCAACAGAGACAAAAGATTTGCAGCACATCGTAAAGCCACTTAGTCTTGAACTGGAGGCCTGTAGAGCGGAGAAAATACAGCCATCCATGCCTGATGGCAGAGCTGGACCAGCCTGTAAAGGAAGGGCAGGGATGTGGGAGCAGCTGCAAAATAAAACAAAAGTATTTCATTAATGTTTGCTACCCTTCTCTTTATAAACTCAGAAAGAGCTGATCCCCACTCGGGTTAAGGGAAGCCATCAGCTTTGCTTTCTCTTTATTCCTGCCGAGGTGAGTGCTCAGACTCTCACCTAGCAGAAGCTGCGGGGCATAGAGAAGAGGGTGCTGCTCTCCTCCCCAGTGAGCTATGCTTCACCCTCCAAAGGCTGATTGACAGAACAGCACTGAAGTCGCAAAAGTCCCCTCTGCAGGGGGGTACTGAGCATGTGCCTCAGTAATGAAGATTCTTAGGACTATCAGAGACACTGGAAACTCTCATTACAAAACAGAGCGGGGGTGCGGGGGGGGGGGAATCTATATCCACAGACTTTCTGAATGCTAATGAGTGCCTTTTAGGGTAGTTTTGGGTTGGCTTGTAGCTTAAGTGGATCAAGGCTGAGGTTAGAGCTAAATTACTTTTCTAAAGTTCACCAATCACAACCATTCTTACCACTCTGTACTTCCCACAGCCAACACTTTTGCAGCATCTTTCTCTGACAGAGGCAGAGTCTGGCACTGGATAGCTGCGAACTGCCCACAGCCTGTGCTTCAGAACAGTTTCCGACAGTACCTTTCGTTAGGAAAGGCCGCGGATGCAGTAGCTATAGGTTTATTTACAGCCAGCTGTCCTACACATCTCCCTTCAGTGACCTTTTAGTGGAAAAAGCTGGAAATAATAGTAGCTGTGAGGTCCCACACACCTACCGCTCCTGCACCATATCTCACAGTAACTCCTAAAGGGAGAGGCTTGAATAAATGTTCCTTTTCCAAGCCCAACGCTAGCAATGCCCGGTTTCTCGTTCATAACCATAAGACAGATAACAAATAACATTCAGAAGCTTTAATCACATACCCGGGTCTAGTCTCACCACCACAAGGCATACTATGAGAGCAGCCAAGAGCATCTTTTTGTAAGGGCTGGAACAGAAGTGGCTTGACATGGATCCCAGTGCTCTACGCAGCACTGTTAATATGGTCAATAACTTTCGGGACACAGAGCCTGGAATACAAGTACAAGAGGTGGTTAAAGGAAAGGGCAAGGAAAATAAGATGGCATAGAAAAGCTGCTGGGTTCCAAAAGCTATCTCGATGGAGCATGTGATGGGGTGTCTGCCCCACACTGGACTAGGAAGGGTTAGCCACAGCAGCGAGCAGTGGAGGTGAGTCCTCCGAGTGGTCCAGAGAGGCTGCGAGAGTGCAGCCAATCAGGGAGGAGTTGCAGGGAACAACCAATCAGGGCCAAGCAAGCTCACATAAAAGGAGCTGCAGGGCAGAGTAGAATAAGTTGCTGCTGGGAGCTCAAGGAGTGAGGACTGTGTCTCTAGTAGGCTGAAAGACCTATGGCACTTTGGACAGAGCAACTACTCACAGAGATGGGGGGGGGTCAAGAACGAGCTCCTGATTGGCTGCTGGGGCTGCGTAGTTGTATGCCCTGAGGTTAGGGCGAAGAAGGTGCTGGGGCTACAGGGAAGTAGCCCAGGGAAACTTAGCAGCATTGGGAGAAATTAAAAAGAGTTGCAGCAAGAGGCTGCTATCTGTAAACTCCCTGGGTTGGGACCAGGAGTAGTGGGTGGACTGAGATACTAACCCCGAGAAGGGGGGAACATGGATGGTGACACAGCTGGATGGTCAAGTCACGAAGAGGGTGCTGTGGTTCCTGAGGCTGTAAGAGTGGCCACTGGCAGATGTGGAGACAGAGTGATGATGTGCAAGCCATGGATGGGGGTGACGGCCTCCAGCTAATCTCCAGAGTGGCCAAGGGGAGGTGCCAGCCCGCTGGTGAGTGATGCACCCCATGACCGGGCAGCTATTAGAAGAGGAACACTGTGTTCATCCCTGGGCTCCTCAAGCACTCCCGGCCTGTCTGCTATTAGCAAGGATGTAACATCACATTGGCTCCGGCAATCCACATGACTTCCTAGTTGGACCGCTATTAACAGAGGTGTGTTGCTTTTTTTTCCTGCTTTCTTTCTTTCTTTCTAAAAGCTTTATGGTAGTTGTTACTGAAGAGGAAGCTTTGTGGGAAGCTTGTACCCAAAGGACTTTATACAATTATCAATACTAATGTCCCATAAGGGAGGGATGCCCTAACCAGGTGCTGGAGCCCCCTGGAGACAAGAATACCTGGATTAATTGGGAATTCTTAGGTCTAATAAGTGCTTAATTCCCACCCATAGATTCTACTACGTGGGCTCAAAAAATGAGAATACAAGAAAATTATTCATGGGAGGATAGTAGAAAGTTCACACTGGCAACTACATAAGCCCTTAGAGGAAATGTCATCTGTCTTAAGTTTTAATTGCATGTTTTTACATATTTCTTCTGTAGTATATTTTAAAAACTGGCAAAGACTAAGGCAGTTTTCTAATGTGAAAGATAAACTTTTGACTTTGCAATTCTTATCGAGCAAGAGCATTTGTTTATGCACATGCCATGTAAGAGGTCAGAAGGAACATCCCCTGGCAATATTGTTAGTTAACAGTTAATACCCATTAAGCCAGCAGACTAAGGCCATGTCTACGCTATGGAAACTAGCATAACATAGATATGGAGCTGTAGCTATGCTGGCAGAACCCTGTAGTGTAGATGCAGTCTACAGTTGAAGGATGGGGTCTGTCTATCACTCTAGGAAATCCACCTCCCTGAGCAACTGTTGTTAGGTCAATGGAAGCATTCTGCCGTCAACCTAGCTGTGTCTACACTGGGGGTTAGGTTGGCATAGTCAGGGTGCACAGGGGTATGGCTCTTTTTATACCCCTGAGCACTGTAGCTAGGTCAGCCTACATTTTAAGTGTAGACCGGGCCTAATAGTATGTTGGGTAGCTGTTTCTGTTGCTGCAGCAGAAATGGGTACCAACTAGTGCCAGCTGTGATGGAATTTTGAGACCTAGAAATCTGATGAAACTGAAACCACTTCCCCTAAGACTTTCAGTCACTACCAACCTTGGATAGGTTAAGAAAGGGGAACTGGCTGTACAGTCATTCAACTGGGCATAATAAAAAAGAAAGAGGTAAAACTGGTAATGGATACGGAGCCTCTTCCTTCTAAAGTGTACCAGTTTGAATCTAGCCCTACTTGGTAATGAGAACTGAACAGTCAACCCATGTAATGGCAGCTTGATATGTGGAAATAAGTGGGTAGCTTTCAGATCAAATTCCCAGTGGACAAGTATCCAAATCCCACCAAAAAACCACCACTCTGGCATCCAGCAGAGAGGTCAAACACTAAACAGACATGGGGAGCTTGGAATGCTGTGGATTTCCAAGCACAGTTTGAGGTCTTTATTTTAATTTAAATGCCCTTAAGTAGTTTGGGTTTCTTGAGGTACCACCTCTTCCCCCTCCTAAAATGCTGCCACTGTTGTGAGGACTGCAGAATTGCAACCCCCCCCATTGTAGATGGGAGAAGGCTACTCGCAAGACAGTTCTCTGTGAAGGGCTTTTAGATTTGAAACTCGTTTCTCCTCTCAACCTGCCAGATTTGCTGGCTTTCTGGACATGCTACAAAGTCCATCTTTTCTCCTGAACATTTGGGAAGGAGCCAAGCTGAGGGATCTGGGGTACAAGAAAGGGAGCTGAGATGAATGATTATTTATTAGCAGACAGTGGTTTTGTGAGGGGGAGGGACAATCTGTAGATTGTATGTGTTGAGCTGCATGTTGACATTGTGAGTTTTAACTATAGTGAAAGCACCAAGAGCAAGTAGGTAAAACACTTAGCATAAGTCTAAACACAAATAAAGAGTGATTTGGCCCAAGTTCAATGGCTCCCTCTTCTACACCTTGGAAGAGGAAAGCAGGATTGTGAGGGTTAGAGAGAGCACCTACCTAACAGCGTCTCCCTCGCTGTGGCTGGTTGCTCTTCAGGGGCTGACTGTGTCTCTTCCTGTTGCACCCATTGACACCTCCTCTCGTTAATGGTCCTCAAGGCCTCAAGTTGTTGCGCTTTGTTGAAAGCGTCACAGCCCTGTACCAGCTCCTCTGCCTCCACAAATTGTCCAAGGGGAAGCAACACATGCAACAGATGCAACTCCATCAAGGTGCCATAGGAAGGCAGGCTCTGATTGCTTAGATCTCTCAGCCAATAACTGTCAACTTCCAACATCACATGGGGCTCCTTCACTGTGCTGTACAAAAGGATGCTAGAATGCAAGAAAAAATGAATGTTACACTACAATCTAGTTGCAAAGTTGAGATCACTTACAGTTACCAACTTCCGTCATAGATGACTGGAACTGGACATAGATCCCTCAGTGACAATCTGCACTCCATGCAGGGGGGAGGGGAGAAGAGTCCCTAGGAAGCAATATGAAGCAACCCCTCAGCATGGGCCTACACTGCAGCAAGGAGGTGTGATTCCCAGCGTGGCTAGACAGACATGCACTAGCTCAGGTCGAGCTACCGCACTAAGAACAGCAGTGTAGCTGCTACAGCACTGATGGCAGCTTGGCCTAGCCACCCGAGCTTGGACCCAAGGGGAAGGCGGGGGGCTGGGATTCGGATGCCTAGCTGAAGCTATCACCAGTGACACAATGTCCATTCTGGTATTTTTAGTGCACTAGCCTGAGCTGAGCTAGGGCGAGTCTATCTACCACAATGGGAATGACACTGCCCAAGTGCAGTGCAGACACCCGCAGAGGCCAAGCTTCCTTCCTCCCCCAGCAACGTTCCCAGCCTTTCGTCACCTGATGCAGGGAGCAAAGGTCTAGTACAGCAGTCACTGTTAAAATGTAAGAAATATTATGATCTTCTACACTTGCTCTTCACTAGTGGTGGCATGGGACCTTCTCCCTGCACTTACTGAGGGCATCACAGGGTCTGAATCTTTGCTAAGGCCACAAAATTCATGACATAAGACACATCAGGCAGTATGTTACTGGGCAGCTCTCAGACCCTTTGGGTTTTGACATGAGGGGTCATGAAGGCTGGCAAATACACAGATTTGACTAATGGGTGAAATACAGTAATCAGAAAATCAAATGTCCCGAGACCCGTTACACTCAATTTAAGGCTCTCAAGCTGCATGTGGCTTTTCATAGCTCTGAATAATACTGTCTGTTCAGGCTTGGCTAATCATGATCCTGGGCACCCAACCCCCCTTCCACAGCTGCCAATCCCTCCTCAACCACCTCCTCCATAACAAGCATCAAATCAATTTTCCCCTCCTTCCTAGAGAGGCCAAACCCTTCCACAACTCCATGCTCTCAGTAATAAGACTCCTGCACACCACCTTCTAAGATGCCTGTACTTCCAAGGGAGACTAGATTTGCTCCAGCAATCACTTGGAATGGTACTTGCCTGCCTTTATAAAGTGCTTTGAGATCCATACGTGAAAAGTCCTGGAAATAAGTACTTAATACTTTTATATATTCAACTTCTTGCAGCACTTTTTTTCTCTTCCTGCTAAAAACTGAATTTAAAAACACACTTCTGATAGAGAAGAGTTTCTGGATTTTTCATAGGTATTTAGTATAATCTCATTCCATTCATTGATGAAGTGGTTCTTTGGCTATTTATAGGTCAGGTGCCACTGCATCTTTCATCACAAGGATTCCTGAGAGAACATAAGAACGGCCATACTGGGTCAGACCAAAGGTCCATCTAGCCCACTATCCTGTCTTCTGGCAGTGGCCAATGCCAGATGCTTCAGAAGGACTGAACAGAACAGGTAATCATCAAGTGATCCATCCCCTGTCGTCCACTACCAGCTTCTGGCAAACAGAGGCTGGGGACACTCAGAGCATGGTGTTGCATCCCTGCCCATCCTGACTAATAGCTATTAATGGACCTATTCTGCATGAACTTTAGTTGGGTTTTTTTTTTTGTTTGTTTGTTTTAAACCCTGTTATAGTTTTGGTCTTTGCAACATCCCCTAGCAAGGAGTTCCACAGGTTGACTGTGCACTGCGTGAAGAAGTATTTCCTTTTGTTTGTTTAAAACCTGTTGCCTATTAATTTCATTGAGTGACCCCCTACTTCTTGTGTTATGTGAAGGAGTAAATAACCCTTCCTAATTCACTTTCTCCACACCAGTCAAGATTTTATAGACCTCTTTCATGTTCCCCTCAGTCGTCTCTTCTCCAAGCTGAAAAGTCCCAGTCTCATACAAAAGCTGTTCCATATCCCTAATCACTTTTATTACCCCTCTCTGTGCCTTTTCCAATTCCAATGTGTCTGTTTTGTGATAGGGTGATCAGATCTGCACACAATATTCAAGAAGTGGATGGACCATGGATTTATATAAAGACAATATATTTTCTGTCTTATTATCTATCCCTTTCCTAATGGTTCCTAACATTCCGTTAGCTTCAGTCAGGAGACAGTCACAGTAGTCCAGCCCTGCTAATGAAAAAGAGGAGGGAACAACATGTCTTTCACTGCAGTAAAGCACTAGGGAGATGCTGCACTGTTTGAGGCAACATATTCTAGTGGAGATGTTAAACCACTGCCTGACTAAAGGTGCTAGATAAAGATCACATAACACCTGGGATGTGTGATCTTGGTGTCAGGGCAACATCCCTTCTCACTCTAACAGGTTCCAGTGTCTCTAGCTGTGGAAGAGGCAAAACAACCTCTAACCTATCACTGTGGCATTCCTTGAAAATGAAAGATGCTGGAGAAAACCAAGTTCAGCTCTGTTATTTCATCCTGAAAAGGTTCCCTCTGAACAGCTGTGCCTGGCCCCCTCTTGTGCAGGGGGAGATGGCAAGAAAGAAGGAGGGACACGAAAGAAAAAGCCCAACTAGAACCCCATACAGCACACTAAACATATAGGTTGTGGAACCTGGGTATTTTAGGCAGAACATATCCAGAAAGTACAGATAATTACTCACCACAGTTCCAGAATTTTTGGAGGCAGACGTTCAGGGACCTGGTAATACTGTAGGACCCAAGGCAGAACTTCTCTCCACCGGTTCATCTCTGCCAGGGCCTGGATCCCCACAATGCACAGGGAGCACTTCACTTCCGCAGAGCTGTCCAATGGACAAGACAGGCCAAATGAGCACTTGTGAGAAATGCTGTTTCAAAATCCTTCCCTGCCTGACACATCTGATGATGGGGGCTTTCTAATTCCTCCTCAGTAGCTTTTCTCCAAAAGCACAGACAATGTTCAGCCTTTTTTGCTGGACATGTTTGTTACACATCTCCAGCAGAAGTCCCACATCTCTCAATCATGCACAGACCCCTTTTCATACTAATCAGGCGTTGTCTATATTCACACGTATTAAAGCAGCCAAAACAAGACAAACGTACCTGTAAATTAGTTTAGGCTTTTAACAATCTAGCCTCTAGTAATGGTTTGGTGACTAAAAATCATGACAAGGACTACTGGTATCATTATTATTTTGGGACTGACAATGTGTTGAAATTGTGATTGTAAGAGATTCCAAACCTAGATAAAAATTCAAGAAAACTGGGTTCAATTCCTTACCCTGCTTGTGCGACAAAGTCAGTGATTCAACCATTCTCTCTGCCTCAGGCCTGGTCAACACTAGGAAATTAGGTTAGTATAACTCAGTCAGTCAGGGGAGTGAAAAATCCATACCTCTGAGTGATGCAGTGAAACCAACCTAACCCCCAGTGTAGAAAGCAATAGGTTGATGAGAGAATTCTCCCATATACCTAGCTACTGCCTCTGGAGGATTGGTGTAGGCAGTGCCTTCACTGAAATGCAGCAGTGCAGCTAGGCTGCTGTGGCATTTTAAGTGTAGACAAGCCCTTTAGTTTCCCACCTATAAAATGAGGATTCTACGTCTTCCCTCCCACCCTTTGTTGGTCTTTGAGATAGGCTGTGTGTTTGTGCAGCACCTAGCATAATGGGGCCTTCATTGTCAGTGGGGTCTCTGGGTCTGACTATAATATAGCAAGTAAAGTATCAACCTATACCATTCCTTTCCCATCTGGGGGGATTTTTTTTAATAGTGCCCCTGCCTTCACTAGCAGGACCAAGTACTGATTTTGCCCCAGACCCCTAAATGGCCCCCTCAAGGATTGAACTTGCAACCCTGGGTTTAGCAGGCCAGTGCTCGAACTGACCTATCCCTCCCCCTGTTCTTCCAGGGAATTCTCATCTTCATGCCCCTCCCCACTTTTCAATATGTTTGTGGATTGTTTAGTATCTGGTAGTACCATAAGAACCTCTGGGCTATATTTCCGTGGGGCATAATAAGCTCAGTAAACTACATCATTCTGATGGCTTTTGAACTCATCATAACTAACAAGCAAAGCAGAGCTAGACCAGATCTGCTGATTGGCAGGACTTCCAATGAAATGGAAGTTACAGGCCTAAATGCATTGGAAGAGCTGTGTGTAAGTCCCTTAAGAGTTCATCTGTTCCAGCTGTTCATTTCCTCCACCACAAGTCATAAACCTGTATTAGGTACACAGCTTTGGAAATGAAGAGGAGCAGGAGGAGTATTTTTGTCTTCAGACAGGGATGGGGGGGATATGAGCAACAAGACTAGAAGACTTAAACCACTCAAGAGTCTGTTTCTATGCATTTCCCTAGTAATAGACAAAGGAACAAAACTATCCTTAAATATAGTGCTTTATAAAGGGCTAAGCATGTTACAGAGATAAATAGTAAGAGAAATTTCTAGATTCCAAGGACAGAAGGGACTATTGTGATCATCTACTCTGACCTCCAGTACAACACAGGCCATAAAACTTCTCCAAAATAATTCCCAGAGCATATTTTAGCAAAATATCCAATCTTAATTTCAAAATAGTCAGTGATAAAGAATCCACCGTGACCCTGGGTAAATTGTTCCAATGGTTAATTACTCCCACACTTAAAACGATATGCCTTATCTCCAGTCTGAATTTGTCTAGCTTCAACTTCCAGCCAATCAGATCATATTTTACCTTTCTCTGCTATACTGAAGTATCCATTATTAAATATTCTCCATGCAGGTACCTATAGTCTGTAATTAATCACCCCTTAACCTTCTATTTAGCTTAACAAAGAGATTCAGCTCTTTTAATCATTATCGTGGCTCTTCTCTGAACCTTCTCCAATTTATTAACATCCATCTTGAATTGTGGACACCAGAACTGGACACAGTAGTGCAGCAGCAGTCCCACCAATGCCAAACACAGAGATAAAATAGTCTCCCTACCCCTGCTTGAGATTCCCCTGCTTATGCATCCAAGGATTACATTAGCCATTTTGGCCATGGCATCACGCAGGGAGCTCATGTTCAGCTGACTATCCACCATGAACCCCAAATTATTTTCAGTCACTGCTTCCCAGAAGAGAGTCCCCTAACATGTAAGTATGGCCTACATTCTTTGTTCCTAGATGTATTTAGCCATATTAAAATGCAAACTGAGTTATAAGCATGTCAGTAAGTGGTATAGATGGCTGTAAATCATGTATTGACTTGCTGCATTCTAAAACAATATATTAACAATTTACTAAAACATGCACTAATCATTCATTAATCCTTTATAAATAGAACCTTAATATAAAGCGTGATCAATAATCCCACGCTTCATTTTTCTGAGTGCTTATACATTCTTAGACCTATTATTATCAAAATGCATTGATTCTCAAGGATCTCCAAGCACGTCATATACAGGAATCATTTCCCTTACCTAGGACATACAGTTACTGCTGGATGAAACACATCAGCTGTTTGTATAGAGAACAGTAACATTACATCCCACTTCAGGGTTGAAAGCAAGAAATAATGTATTATTTCCAACTGAAACAGCATGAAGGAGTTAAAAACTAATTAGACAAATCAGAATTTGGCTAAGACACCGATATTAATACTCTCACTACTGTAAAAAATTCTGCTATGAAATTTTTAACTACCAAATATCAGAGGGGTAGCCATGTTAGTCTGGATCTGTAAAAGCAGCAAAGAATCCTGTGGCACCTTATAGACTAACAGACGTTTTGGAGCATAAGCTTTCGTGGGTGACGAAGTGGGTATTCACCCACGAAAGCTCATGCTCCAAAACGTCTGTTAGTCTATAAGGTGCCACAGGATTCTTTGCTGCCTTAACTACCAAAGATGATCAAGGATCTCTCCTTTATATGTCACACAAAAGACAACAGCACCGACTAAACAGTAACACTTGCAACTCTGTAACCCAAGCAGAAGGTTGAGGGGAAAGAAGGGCAAAAAAATCCAAAACCAGAACCCCAGATCCCACAGTAGCAGCACTGTTTCTAAGCAAAATATTTCAAAGGGATTGAATAAAAATATTCAGTGTCGATACATCCCTCTACGAGTTCACAATGGACTCCCCGAAGGCAGGACTTAACAGATGTTCCACTGATACATTAGATCTTAACTGAGTCCTGTCAAATATCTCAGGTCCACTGTACTCCCGTGTGGTCACAAACAAAAGCCAAGACTTTTCTGTCCAGGAGTCACCTGGAACAGCTTTCGTCTGCGCTTGGATCTGAGCAGATTTCGCAGGGAACCGGCTGCACAGGCCCTGCCTGCGTTTGCCCTGAGCAGGGGGAACCTCCCTTGCTCCATGCCCAGGGGTGACTGGGAACTCGCCCCCCCCCCGTACCTTTCACAGTCAGGGTCCGAGGCAAGGCTTTCGCAGCCCCGCTCACACCTGTCCAGAGCAGCAGCAAAGTCCAGGTGCACCACCAGCAAATCCGCAGCCTCCTCCAACAAAGAGGTCGCTGGGGCTGGCACGGGAGACAAGGACAGAGGCTCGCTGCTCCTGAGGAAACCTGCCGGCCCGCTGAGTCCAGCTAAGGACACGGGCAAGTCGTTCTTCATGGTGCTCGGGGAGTGGCGGCTCTGAGCATCTGGGCTTGGCTACGTGCTTCGAATCCCGGCCCCGATCGCCTTCGGAGCCATCGCTTGCTTGTGCCCCAGCAGCTCCCGGAGCGCCCCCCTGTGCACACACGGGCTGGATCCTCCCACACGCGGGTTCACGCTCCGGCCATGCACCGGGCAATGGAGCGCAGCGGCAGCGGGAGGCTCTGCGCGATTTTCCAGCGCACGCTGCGCGGGGCCGAGCTGAAGCTCTGCGCCTGCGATCGGTGCTGTGTCCTGGCTTGCGGCTTATGCCCGCTGGCTCCAGCAGGCGCAGCGTGCAAAGGCAGCCCTCGCAGCCCGGCCCCCCAGATCCGCAGCGGGGGAGCCCCTCGTCGCGGCGTTTCCGAAAAGCCTGGGGCAGGGCAATCTTCCCCGCCTCCCCGCACGCCTCGCTGCGCTCAAACCCTGTGCAGGGGACGATGGGAATTGTAGTTTGTTTGGGTCACGGTTCTGCTGTGGTAGCAAGGTTGGAGGAGGAAATCGAGCAGAATGCCCTCTGCTCTAGGATTTAAAACTGAGCCGAGAGGGTGTGAGGGGTTTGTAGATGTAGGGTTAGATTCAGGTTCCAGGGGTTATGCTGAGCAGGGGTGGGAAGGGCTGGCCCTCTTTCCCTCGGATGGCGGTAGAAATGGAATTACTTTATCTGTTGATTTTCTCCATTCCTTATGGCAGAGTAAATCTTCATTGAGCTGCAATGCGTTTGGACTCTGAAGCCCTGAATGCAGCAAATGCCAAGCCACAGCTTTCCATGAAAGTGAGGATTTCAAAACCCACAGAGCCCACCTGGGATGACACAACTGACCCGTCAGGACTTGGGACCTGATTTTAAGAGGTACTGAGCAGGGCCAGCTCCAGGCACCAGCTCAGCAAGCAGGTGCTTGGGGCAGCCAAGGGGAAGGGGCGGCACATTGGGATCTTCAGCGGCAGGTCCCTCGGTCCCTCTCGGAGGGAAGGACCTGCTGCCGAATCGCTGCCAAAGAAGAAAGCAGCGCAGTGGAGCCAGGGCCGCCCAGAGGATTCCAGGGGCCCGGGGTCTTGGGCGGCGGGGGGCCCCGCTTCGGCGGTAAGTCAGCGGCGGGGGGGGTCCTTCCCTTCCAGGACGTGCCGCCAAAGTGCCCCAAAGACCCACGGCGGGGACCCCCCGCCGCCGAATTACCGCCGAAGCGGGGCCTGCCGCCGAAGTGCAGCCCCCACCGCGGGTCTTCGGGGGACTTTGGCGGTGGGTCCCGGAACGGAAGGACACCCCCCCCCCCCCGCCGTCGAATTACCACCGAAGACCCGGCTGCACTCCGGCAGCGGGTCCCGCTTCGGCTGTAATTCGGCGGCGGGGGGGGTCGGAGCGGAGAGGAAGGACCCCCTGCCAGCGAAGACCGGGAGCGAAGAAGCTCCGGGGGCCCAGGCCCCGCGAGAGTTTTCCGGGGCCCCCGGAGCAAGTGAAGGACCCCGCTCCAGGGGCCCCGAAAAACTCTCATAGGGGCCCCTGCTGGGCCCGGGGCCTGGGGTAAATTGCCCCACTTGCCCCCCACTCTGGGCAGCCCTGAGTGGAGCTGCAGCCAAAGTGCCGCTGATAGCAATCGCGGCTTTTTTTTTCCCCACCGCTTGGGGCGGCAAAAGCCCTGGTACTGAGCATCCACCAGCATATGAGAAATCAGCTAGAGTTCAGCATCTCTGAAAATAAGGCCCTGGGTGCCTGAAATCCCACAGTTGCTGTAAAGAGCTAGTTTTCATTATACTGCATTAGAACACAATAGAATAGAGCATGGGGGGAGGAAGGTGATGAGCAGTGGCCTAACCTGTTTTCCTTTGACTTATTTAAAGAAAAAAGCAGGTTCTCTGGAATCCAGACAGAAGCCTTTTAAGTGTTTTTAAAAGCTATTGCTATTGGTAGTTATTGTATCAAAGGAATACTACTCTTTGAACGTGGGGCAGCTATGGTCACTCTGGATGACTGAAACTGATAATGGGAGTCATCAGGAGTTTCAGGTTCTGTTCTTCTCTCTGTCACTGACTTGCTGTGTGACCTTAAGAAAGTCACGTATAGCCAGATTGTCAAAAATGTTGAGCAGCTGGAACTTAGTGGGAGCTCGAGGGGAGTTGTGGGCAATCAGCAGCCTCAAAAATCAGGTCACTTAGCCTCTGTTACCCAATTTGTAAAGTTCTTTATCTCTACCGCTGAAAAAGGCTGGCTGTGCAAAGCATCATTATGTAAGCCATGCAAAATTGTCATGAACATTTACCCAAGACCCTCTCACCCACTGACTACCAGGAAGGTAAATTATAATAAAAAAGTTACTCACCTTCCAAAAACAAATAATACTTGCTGTGTGAGAGTGGGGAAATTGAATTTTGCAAGTCTATATTATCTTCTTTTTTTTTTTTTTTTTTGGAAAATTAATGTGTTCTGTAGACAAAGAGTCAGAGCTGGCTAGAACCAACCAAATGTAAAAGGAAGCATGGTGCTCATAGCCACTCTAACTTGGCCACATTGCAAATATATTGCATATTAAGTCATTGAAGTTAATACTATATCGTAATACATGTAGTGTAGGATCATTCCCAATCAAAAGTGTGCTCAGAGAGTCATGCACATACCATCCTGCAAAGTTTCTAAAGTGAACTATGCTATAGAGAAAAGTAGGGATTATCTTGTATCGTGAAAGGATTGACTGCAAGATGGCACACTTTTGCATTTCTGTCTATAAATCCCAGTTTGCATGCAGTGGTGGCATGCTGAAGAGACATGAACTGCCCTGGAAGAGAGGAAGACCTGATGTTGCAAGTGTGTATGCATGAGAGAGAAGAGTTTTCTTGATGTAGGATAGGGTATGTGTCTCTATCTTAGTGATGAGTTTCAAAGGGCTTGAGTCTCAGAGTTTGCCTTTGGTTCAAATAAGGACACGTTTATCAAAATCTTTGACTTCTCTGGCCACCAAGACTTCTCCTATGAAAGAATTGAGTCCAAACCAAAGTTTCCACCTTCAGCTCCGCTGGTAAGCAGGAGAGTCAAAGAAGCCAGAATCAGTAGGACTAAGAGACTGCACTTCTTCTGTTTAGTCACAAGGTGTTGCCCTAACAACATACATTAACTCAACCAAACAGTTTTCAAGGACCTAGAAAACAGTTATTTTAAAGTAGCCAAACTCAGAGTTCGGGGTCAGGTTGAAGTTTGCTCCATTCACTGGCAAAAGCTGACTAGCTAAAGTTGAGGTCCCAAGCTTTCTCTCTCTAAATAAATAAACAAAAACACTTGCAGGAAGCAGACTTGAGAGAAAGGGACAGGGCTTACACTGAAATATGTTGGATTTGGTCACAATGCACGGTTTCTTTTTTGAAGGAATTCCTGTTTTTCTTCCTGTTTCTCCTCCATGATCCTCAAGGGCCCTGTATTGTGGCAGCATGTGGCTGGCTCCCTCTGAAGCCTATCAGTGGTGCTTCTTGGAAACTTGTTAAAAGGATAGTGGTGTCCTCAAGGCCAGTAGCTTCCTGATATACCAGATAAATGCAAGCCTTCCAGGGCTTCTTCTCCCTAAATTGTACTACACACCATGAGATCTCCTCAGGAATCCTTTTTGTGCATGAGTATTCATGCGTTCACTACTACAGTACTTTTTTAAAAGGATGAAACGGTTTGTCCAATGAGCTGCAGTGTGGGCATTACAATTGCATGACCTCACAGTGTACATGCAGTAATATAAAATACTACATATGCTTAACTATTATGGAAATAGCGCAGTTGGAACATAAATCAGTTTTACACAATGAGAAAACTGCCTCCAACCATATACTTCCAGCTGAGAGGCAGGATAAGTTATGCTGTTTTGTATGTTTGCTAGTTGCCCACTATTGTGTGTGATCATTTAATGAAAGTCATTAATGCAACACATATGCCTAAGGTGGCAGAGAAAAGGCTTCAAGGGGGATTTAACTCTGATGTTTCTGATTGGAGGGGTAGTGTGATTTGAAATGTATCAGTGTTACTGTTGCCCTATCCTGGTTTTTTCATATAATTACTTAGCACAGGCAAAGAGGAGCACCTGCTCCCTTCCATAATGAGTCAAACATATTGAGCAATAGCATCACTTACCAAACTAGAATGTAGTAGGGTCTTTAATGTGTGCTTTGTTGTGTGAGGCACTCATATGCCATGGTGATGACTGCAGTATGAAAACCTAGATAGATATAATTGAGGAGGAGAGGGTATAACAAACCAGAGGATTAAAACACTGTTAAAAGGGAGGATGGGTTATAATTAAGAAGGAAAACAAGGGTCATCTCAGACATCTTTCTTTCTGTTGCCTTTGCTGGCTGTTTGAATGTTGGAAAACAACATTCCTTGCTGGAAACTATAACTCCCAGTGTGCACTGTGGGAAGAGAATGGGTTGTACCAGTTAGTGCCCAACACAAATTCCCAAATATGGAGAAGGAATCAATTTTGAAAGAGGCAAACAGTTGCGGAATAGTCCCATGGAGAATCAGACAGGGAGCAGGAGAGAGAGCATGAAAATGAGGTGAGTTAGCAATATGCAAATATACTGTTCAAGTGTGTCATTTAAGGAGGACAGCCAAGAATATTTTGGTCCTTGGAAGGAGAGAGCAGTGTTGTATTGGTGACATTAGAGTGGTTGCTGTGGGGATGAGTGTGATTTTAAAAACAGGATCATTGTTTCAGGGGGAGGGGGAAGTGAAAATAAGCAGCAGGAGATCAGCTCCTAAGTGACTCTGACTATTTCCATGCAAATGTCCCTGCTAATAAAGAACAAGGGAAAAGAAATAAAAGCAACAACAATAATATAATTATATTACAGGTATAGAAAACAGGAGAGAGGCAGAGTTGTTTTTAAACCAAAGGTTTGCATGAGATGCAGGCTGATCTTTCCAGAAGCTCAGCTGGATTGGTAGGCATCATAGTGTAAGTGATGGAATAAAAGTTCAGTTCTGCTCTGTAAGGCATGGGGGAATGTTTTTGTACTTATCTCTTTGTTCCTATAGGGGACAGTATGGTGCTTTGAAGGCAAACCTCCTACAGTCACCATTAGTGCCACAAACAATAGTACAGGAACTCAATAACAGGTTCACTTATTTCATTGGCAGCTTACCTGGCAAAATTAAAATATGTTGATCTTTTAGGGAGATTAGTCCTGACTCAGAGACTATGGTTGCCAACCCTCCAGGATTGTCCTGGGGACTCTCCAGGAATGAAATATTAATCTTTAATTAAAGATTATGTCATGTGATGAAACCTCCAGGAATACGCCCAACCAAAACTGGCAACCCTATCAGAGACAAGCCAACATCAGCATAGCAGTTTCTGGGAGATTATTTTATTTTTCAGAAGGAGTCCTTGTCTACATAGGAAAGTTTTTCCAGTTATACCAGTATAGTTATACTGGTGTAATGCTCCTACGTGGACACTTATTCCAGTATAAGTGTAGCTATTTTTAAGCTAAGCCAAAATAAATGAGGCTACACTTACAATGGAATCAGAGTGGAGGGTTATACCGATATAACTATCAGTTTAAATTCATATGTAAGTTTATACCAATAAAACTTTCCCATGTAGACAAAGCCTAATTTCCAGAAAACAGATTGTGGTATTAGAAAGGATTAAATTCAGGGAGATCAGCTGTCAGTTGTGTACAGTAAGAGGGAGATGTTGTTTTGGGGTACATCATAATGCATTTTGTGTCATATGTGGGATGTCAGTCTCTGCCTAGGTTCCCCTTAGCTGAGAAGGGAAGGATTCCCTATAATTGTGATTTTTATGCAGAAAAACAAATGAAATGAGCCTGAGTTGTCCAATGGTCTTTATTTTCATGTTTACCATCTGTAAACTCATAGGTTCCACGCTTCCCCACTCCTGCAGTAGCTCAAAGCATGTTAGAGATGCACGCACCTGTAACAAGGCTTCCTGGGGTAAATCTCTTCAAGTATTAATCCAGATCTGACCAGCACACGGTCACAGGGCCAGAGAGCTGGTCTCTGGCAATCTCTGTTTCTCCTAGTGTCTGCTGTGTCAGTAGGCTGTTAATATGAGATTAGCAGCATTAGGAAGATTTTGAGCTGAAAACAGTGAGGCCCTGCACTTGAAGAAGGATATAGTCATAGACCCACACGACATCAGACAGCAGAGACTGCACTATAAAGGGCATTGTAAGACAAGACAAGACAAAGTGCAGCCTCTAGGACAGGTATGAGCGATGAAGTTCTGCAATATAATGTAGCATACAGCCAACCTCATCTTTAATAGGAGCAAAGAGTCTTGTGGCACCTTATAGACTAACAGACGTTTTGGAGCATGAGCTTTCGTGGGTGAATACCCACTTCGTCGGATGCATGATAATAGGGGAGTGTGGTCCACAGAGAGTATAGGTTCCAGCATACAATGTTCCATCTTGATCTGAGCGTTCTTGCTCTTTGGGTCAGGACAGAGGTGTAGAGCATTGCATGCTGGAACCTATAATTACCGTGAGCAACAGTACCATATTAAATATAAAGATGGATGGCTGCAATCTGCTTCATTTAATCCAAATTTGGTGTACCCTCAAGTTCTTGGCAAGCTATCGTTGCAGCCCAAAGTTGGGTGAAGTTTGGATACTCCTGTGATGCCCCTGACAAAAAGGCTGAAAATGAAGTCCAGGTTTCCCATTTTCACTGTGTCTCAGCTATTAAAAGGACACAGCATGAAATCTAGTCTTTAAAAAAAAAAAAAAAAAAAAAAGAGTAAATGTCTCAGGTGCTACATCTGCCCCTAAGACCACCTGTCAATGTTTACTGTCACATTGTCCTATTTTTTAAAAAGTGTTTGTTTTTCCTCGTGTTGCTGTGTGAAAGACCCACACAAACAGCAGAAATGACTGTTCCAGAGAAACAGTAAAGCTAACTAGACGCCAAAACGTTGTCAGATGAACAAAGTAAACAAACTGGAAACCTAGGGAAAACTATACTTTCTGTCCAATTTCTTTCACTTATAGTAACCTGAGGTGTTCCTTGTAAGAACATTAGGTAAAAATTCAAAAAGAAGGGTGATTGTTCAGTTGATTATGATCCTTTCTCTGCTCCATAGTAAACAAAATACCCAACAATATGCAGAACTTGAGACACAACATAGAAAGAATAACAATTACTTTATATTTTCTTTTCACTGTTTATAATAGCAATAATTACCACTGGGCTGGGTATTTTAAAGCACTTTGGCCCAGGTCCTCAAAGGTATTTAGGGTCCTAACATCCATTGAAATCAATGGAAGATTGAAGCCTAAATACCTTCGTGGCATCAGGACTTTCTGACCAACTTAGTTAAGAGTTCCAAGGCTTCTCATTTCCCACAACCAGTCATTAATTGTCAGAAAATACTAAACGCAGGAGGTCAATATTGCTCAATAAAATCCTCTTTGCCTTACACAGCCCTGCATTACTTTGCTGTCTCTGAATCAGGGTTGCCAAATCTCACAATTATCTCATGAGTCCTGGTGATATTTGATTTTTTTTTAAAGCTGAAATTAGGTTTTTAGAACATAAGAGCGGCCATACTTGGTCAGACCAAAGGTCCATCTAGCCCAGTATCCTGTCTTCCGACAGTGGCCAATGCCAGGTGCCCCAGAGGGAATGAACAGAACAAGTAATCATCAAGTGATCCATCCCCTGTCGCCCATTCGCAGCTTCTGGCAAACAGAGTCTAGGGACACCATCCCTGCCCCCAGCCTGGCTAATAGCCATTGATGGACCTTCCTATCCTCCATGAATTTATCTAGTTCTTTTTTGAACCCTGTTATAGTTCTCTGAGAATTTCTGCCTTTTTTTTTTTTAAGTAAATTTTTGGTCATGGAGAAAAGCTTGACAATGTGAATCATAAATACGCCAACACCAGAAGGCAAATGAAAGGAATCTAAAATTTATTATTTTCAAATTTAATTATTTTAAAGCTAAATTCATGATTTTGGGGGGCTTAGCTCTTGGGGGGGTATTTTTTATTTTTTTTTGTTAAATGCTTGGAATTGTCAATACTGCTGATTAACAGGGCTGGCCCTTATTTTAAACTCAAAGTTTATCTCCATCCCTCCGCTAATTATCACTGTAAATTATTGACATCAGAAATGTTGACTCTTGAAACTGAAGCTATATAAACATTAAAACATGATCTAGAATAAAGGAACAAACCCATGTTATTTCAGACTTTGTTTCTGTCTCTTTTTGCTGGGTCTTGTGATACTCATTGAAGGGTTAATTAAGGGTTCTCTGAAGTTGCTAGGTAACAGTGTCTGGCACTTAGGATAGGATCAGCTAAGAAGGGATTGTTTTGATGATGCAATGCTTCTGTCTTGTGTTTCATTAGTTGAGGGTTTCATGAGTTCAGTGTATTGCCACTCCACATGCTGCTAGGGGACTAGGTGGGGGGAATTCTGGAATAAACCAAAATTTTCCTGCTATCTTGCTCATGTTGTTGAATTTATTTATTTATTATTGAAAGAAGTTGTTACTTTTCTATTTTTCCTCTGGACTCTTTTTAATATAGTCACTCCAGAAACAATATTTTTTATTTGGGGTTTCCTCCCATATTTTAAAGATCCATGTCCTATATTAGCATCTTATTGGATTAAGAGCTATCTATGACCATCGTATGTATAAAATTAATTTGCATTGCTTTTCTTTGCCCTCGCAAACTGTTTTTCTGTCTCCTTCTCTTCCCTTCTCATTCCCTGGCTTCTCTCATGTCTTCCAGAAGGTGTCATAGCAATGTTGGCTGCAGATGAAGATGGGATTAGGTTTCTAATTAGTTTACTATCTCTGCACACAGTTGTTTACTTGTCAGCGTGGGGGAAGGGCAGCTGCAAGCAACTTTACTGCTTTCTCCCCCTTGTTGTCAGCTTTAAATGAAACCTGAGCCAGCAGAACCATCTGGAAAGGCAGGCCAGGAGTTTTCTAGACACTCTTCATTGTTGCTTTCCTGCACCTGTCAACTGATAAAGTAGAAGATTCCATCACTTAGTCTTACCAAAGCTGAAATCATCTCTAATTTAGGGTGAAATCTTATAGTCACATCCATATTAGGGTTGCCATCTTTCTAACTGCTGGTAACTGGACCCCCAAGGCTCTGCCCCCTTCTCCGCCTCTTCCCCCCAAGACCCCGCTCCCATCACTTGCTCCTCTCCCTCCTTCCCCTTTGCTCATTTGATCATATCCACCTCCCTTCCCCCCCCCCTTTTCTCCTCTCCCCCTAGCTGTCTCCCTCTGCTCTGGGGCTGGGACAGGAGCTGCTGCACCCTGACAAGGAGCCTGCCTGCAGGTAGGAGATAGCCCCCGCTGAGCAGGGGCTGACCAGGGTTAATGACCCGGCGCCTCCCCGCGCCCCACGGTAACCAGAGTTTTGGTGTCCAGTCAGTACAGCCGACTGGACTTTCCTGTTGAAATCTCCCATTGAAGACTTTCCTTCTTTAAAACCTCCAGTGATAGAGATTCCACGACCTCCCCTGGAAGCCTATTCCAGAGTGTAACTACTCTTATAGTTAGACAGTTTTTCCTAATGTCTAACCTAATCTCCCTTGCTGCATATTCAGCCCATTACTTCTTGTCCTACCTTGAGTGGATATGGAGAACAATTGATCACTGTCTACTTAATGACAGCCCTTAACATAGCTGAAGATTATCAGGTCCCACTTTAGTCTTCTTTTCTCAAGACTAAACATGCCCCGGTTTTTTTAACCCTTCCTTGTAAGTCATGTTTTCTAAACCTTTTATCATTTTTGTTGCTCACCTCTGGACTCTCTCCAGATTGTCCACATGTTTCCTAAATTGTGGTGCCCAGAATAGGACACAGTGAGCCAGCTGAGGCCTCACCATTGCCAAGTAGAGTGGGACGTTTACTTCCTGTATCTTACATACAACACTCCTGTTAATACACCCCACAGTGATATTTGCCTTTTTTGCAACTGCATTCCATTTTTGACACTATAACCCCAGGTCCTTTTCAGCAGGGCTGCCTTCTAGTCAGTCATTCCCCATTATGTAGTTGTACATTTGATTTTTTTTCCTTCCAAGGTGAAGTACTTTGCACTTGTCTGTATTGAATTTCGTCATGTTAAATTCAAACCAATTCTCCAAGGTCCAGGTTGTTTTGAATTCTAATCCTGTCCTCCAAAGTGCTTGCAACACCTCTAAGCGTGGTGTCATCTTCAGATTTGATGAGCATACTCACTGCTCCCTTATCCGAGTCAGTAATGAAAATACTGAATAGTACTGGTTCCAGGACTGACCCATGTGGGACCCCACTAGATATGTCCTCCCAGTTTGACAGTGAACCATTGATGACTATTTTTTGAGTATGCTTTTTTAACCAGTTTTGCACTCACCTTATAGTAATTTTATCTAAGCCACATTTCCCTGGTTTTCTTATGAGAATGTCATGTGGGACTGTGTCAAAAGCCTTACTAAAATCAAGATATATCACGTCTACTGCTTCCTTCCCCCCCACCATTCCACTAGTCCGGTTACCCTGTCTAAGAAAGAAATTAGGTTGGTTTTACATCCCTGCTGGCATTCCCTATAACCCTCTATCCTCTAGGTCAGTGGTCTCAACCTTTTTACGCCCAAGATCACTTTTTCAGTTTAAGGGCAATCCAGGATCTACCCTGCCCCTTCCCTGAGGCCCCGTCCCCTTCCCCAAAGCCCTGCCCCACTCACTCCATTTCCCCCCATCTCCATTGCTCGCTCTCCCACACCACTCATTTTCACTGGGCTGGGGTAGGGGGTTGAGGTTCAGGAGGGGGTGTGGGCTCTGGGATGGGGCCGAGGGGTTTGCAGTGTGGGAGGGGGCTCTGGGCTGAGGCTGGGACAACGGGTTGGGGTGCAGGAGGGGGTTTCGGCTGCTGGCTCCAGGAAGGGGCTCAAGGTGGGGGGTTGAGGTGGAGCGTCCTGCCAGGCAGCTCCCGGTTGGCAGTGCAGCAAGGCTAAGGCAGGCTCCCTGCCTACCCCAGCCTCACGCCGCTCCCTGAAGGGGCCAACGTGCCCCTGGGAGTGGGGGGAGCACGTGGCTCTGCATGCTGCCCCTCTCTGCAAGCACCACCTCCACAGCTCCCATTGGCCACAGCTCCCCGTTCCCGGCCAATGGGAGCTACGGGGGCAGTGCTTGCAGGCTGGAGCAGCGCACAGCGGGAGACCCCAGGCCCCCTGCCCATGGGGCCATGCTGGCCACTTCTGGGAGTGGCGTGGAATCGGGGCAAGCAGGGAGCAAGCCTTAGTGGCAGCCCCGCTACACCACCAGAGATCATGATTGACTGGGAGATCCTCTAGTCGATCGCGATCAACCAGTTGCTGATCACTACTCTAGGTGCTTACAGACTGATTGTTTAATAATTTGTTCCTGTGTCTTTCCAGGTATTGAAGTTAGGCTGACTGGTCTATAATTCCCCAGATCCTCTTTGTTCCCCTTTTTAAAGACAGGTACCATGTTTACCTTTTTCTAGTCCGCTGGGACCATGGCCGTCCTCCATGAGTTCTCAAACATAATTGCTAATGGTTCCAAGATTGCTTCATACATGCTATAATCTAAGTTGGTGCTCATTTCTCAGTATTAACCCACCATTAGGAGATCCATGCCTGCCTGAAAAAAGACAATCACAAACCAGAAAAGCAGACCTCTCTCAACCTGACTCCTCCAATGCCCAGGCTATCCATGTATATCCCTGGCTGATTGTGGGGCAAGAGCGGGTGGTGTGCTCTTTTCCAATCTCTTGACCATGTCTCTGTCTAAAGTGGCATAATGGTAGTCATAGCAATAGTGCTTAAGGCCAGAAGGGACCACCAGATCATCTAGTCTGACCTCCTGTATGTCACAGGCCACCAACACCACCCGCACACTAAACCCGCAATTGGAATTAGACCAAAGCATACAGCCCCACAGGAGAGTAAACTACGATGTGCCACGGGCAGAAAATAGGAGGGACTGAGGTGCAGCAATGCCTGAGATCCCTGAAAGTGTCAAGAAATTGAGAGAAACCCAGATAATTCTGGCAAGTGATTCACACCCCATACTGTAGAGGAAGGCAGAAAAATCTTACTGCCAGTCTGACCTGAGGAAAAATTCCTTCCTGAGCAGTTCTCAGATACCTTCAGCTTGTATACCACTTCTTAACCTAGAATTTGTCTCAGGGACACCTCTTCTCTCTATTCCAATCCCTCACCTTCCCAGAGGTACTTGTGGCACCTTAGAGACTAACAAGTTTATTTGAGCATAAGCTTTTGTGGGCTACAGCCCACTTCATCAGGTGCATAGAATGGAACATATAGTAAGAAGATATATATACATACAGAGAACATGAAAAAGTGGAAGTAGCCATACCAACTGTAAGAGGCTAATTAGTTAAGATGAGCTATTAGCAGGAGAAAAAAAAACTTTTGTAGTGATAATCAAGATGGCCCATTTTAGACAGTTGACAAGAAGGTGTGAGGATACTTAACATGGGGAAATAGATTCAATATGTGTAATGACCCAGCCACTCCCAGTCTCTATTCAAACCCAAGTTAATGGTATCTAGTTTGCATATTAATTCAAGCTCAGCAGTTTCTCGTTGGAATCTGTTCTTGAAGATTGTGTTTTGCAAAATTGCCACCTTTAAGTCTGTTACTGAGTGACCAGAGAGTTTGAAGTGTTCTCCTATTGGTTTTTGAATGTTATGATTCCTGATGTCAGATTTGTGTCCATTTATTCTTTTGCGTAGAGACTGTCTGGTTTGGCTAATGTATATGGCAGAGGGACATTGCTGGCACGTGATGGCATATATCACGTGGTAGATGTGCAGGTGAATGAGCCTCTGATGGCATGGCTAATGTGATTAGATCTTATGGTGGTGTCATTTGAATAAATATGTGGACAGAGTTGGCATCAGGCTTTGTTGCAAGGATAGGTTCCTGGGTTAGTGTTTATGTTGTATGGTGTGCAGTTGCTGATGAGTATTTGCTTCAGGTTGGGGGGCTGTCTGTAAGTGAGGACTGATCTGTCTCCCAAAATCTGTGAGAGTGAGGGATCATCTTTCAGAATAGGTTGCAGATCTTTGATGATGCGCTGGAGAGGTTTTAGTTGGGGGCTGAAGGTGACAGCTAGTGGCACTCTGTTATTTTCTTTGTTGGGCCTGTCCTGTAGTAGGTGACTTCTGGGTACGCTTCTGGCTCTGTCAATCTGTTTTTTCACTTCAGCAGGTGGGTATTGTATTTTTAAGAATGCTTGATAGAGATCTTGTAGGTGTTTGTCTGAGGGATTGGAGCAAATGCGGTTGTATCTTAGAGCTTGGCTGTAGACAATGGATTGTGTGGTGTGTCCTGGATCGAAGCTGGAGGCATGTAGGTAAGTATAGCGGTCAGTAGGTTTCCAGCATAGGGTGGTGTTTATGTGACCATCTGATGAAGTGGGCTGTAGCCCACAAAAGCTTATGCTCAAATAAATTTGTTAGTCTCTAAAGTGCCACAAGTACTCCTGTTCTTTTTGCGGATACAGACTAACACGGCTGCTACTCTGAAACCTTCCCAGAAGTGAATATAATGCTTTCCTACAAGAAAAGCAACATAAAGATGCTATTAAGGACACCATATAAAAATAAACTTGTTTTAATGTTACAGATGAGGTGGCTTGATTCTTCCCCACATTTTTTATCTGTGCTGTTTCTTTCCTCTCATTGACTGAGGGATTTATATTTATGATGACTGAATCCCCTCTCGCTGGCTGAGTTATGAGGTGAAGAAAGAGACACTATGCTATGTCACCAGGCTGCTTTCACATTGCTAGGCCAGTCAGGGGTTAACAAAGAAGCTGTGTTCCGTGAAAAGACAATTCCCAATGAAGAGTT
Organism: Mauremys reevesii; assembly: GCF_016161935.1. NCBI lineage: Eukaryota > Metazoa > Chordata > Testudines > Geoemydidae > Mauremys > Mauremys reevesii. The sequence goes on from NC_052623.1 coordinate 248,766,724, forward strand.
TCACCACCCCACAACTAAATTATGAAGCTCATTGTTATCCATGAACAATAGCTGGCTGTGTACAGGATTTAATGGGTTAAGTGGTAAATCCTCTACAGAAGGCCAACTCCATAATAGAGATTAAGTGGGGAAGATTCTCTCAGTCTGATCCCCAGAGAAATGTTTCATGCTGTTACATGGATGGATATGCCTATAAACACCATGAAAACCATCAATAGGTAAAGTGCTGTGGGTTGAATACACTCTTCCTATTTGATGATACACTGATCTGTGTGGAACAGCAGCAGCCTGAGTTAACAAGCCAGAGGACACAAGGATTTCCCAGCCCCTGCAGCATGATTAGGGCCAAGGACAGGGAGAATCTGCACCATGCTCCCTTCCTGCTTTGGTGAAGGAAGATGGAACACTCTTGTTTACTGTCTCTTCCTTCTGCCCAATCTCTTTCCTTCTTGAGGAGAGCCTTGCTGTTTCTTTGCCTCCTTTACTCCATTGGAGAATAAGGCTGTGACAGGAGCTTTTGGAAACTGCTCTGAAGGTTTCTCTGAGTAGACATCAGCCTTCAGCTGTGGTTTGTACCAAAGCTGTCATTCCGTGCTCACATCTGGCAAAGACAGCTGCCAGTCAGGATGGAGAAGAACACTCACTATTGTAAGCATCTTCAGGTAGAGGAGCCATCCAGCCTCCAACCCACAGTTTCCCCACAGCTGCATAGACCCACGCTGTAAGCACAGATACATACATTCCTCAACACACATACTCACTGTATGTACACCCCATCAGAAACACATACAGGCCTCAGCGCACACACACACACACACACACACACACACCATTTCCCCAGAAGTCTCATGATATTTGGTGTTTTTCTTAAAGCTGCTGGAATCAGGAGACTTTATGAGAATCTTAACTTTCTTTTTTGTTTTTAATTACATTTCTAGCCCTCCTAGTGTGAAGAAAAGCTTGAAAATGCGAAGTGAGTGCACCCCAAATGATCTGGAATGAGAAGGCAATTAAAATAACTCAAATTATTTTTTTTTAAAATCTTTTGATTTTTACTTCAGTCTTGTTATTTTGGGGAGCATGATTTTTGAGGCTGGCAGTATTGCACACATATAACCATCTCCCATACGTACCCAGACACACACCTCAACAACTGATCTTTATACTCCCTCTGCCACATACATTAGCTTCCACACACACCTCTGCTAACACATACATGGATATTCCCATCCTTTTCACACGCACACACATTCACACTTATAAGCCCTCAATGTCATCTGCCCATGCACAAGGGTCCCAACATGAACAAACAAACCCTTCTGGTAGTTCAATTAGATTTCCAGGAAAATCAGTTGAGATCAACCACATAGCTCAGAGAGGAGAATTTTGCCTGGAGTTTGGTTTTCATACATGTCTGTAATGTTTTCTTCTTGCTGTCTTCTCCCCTCACCATTTGCTGCCCATTGTTTCTCTTCTCAGCACTTTTTCTTTTTTGTTTCCTTAACTCATTCCTTGTCACCCTCCTACTCTGCGCTTTGCATTTGTGTCTCTCTGTCTTACTCCCTTGCTCACTCGCTTCTTTCTCCTTCTGACTCTCTGCTCTTCAGTTGCTGCTTTACTAGGACTCCTCACATTTTGCAACACTGGAGATTGCATTTGGTTGTCTGCTATGTTTTGCACCCCCTGTGATAGAGGCTATTCTTGTGGGTCTCTACCTGGCGAGCCCTACAACAGAAACCCTTCCTCACCCTCCTGGCTGGCAGCTCTCTGTAGGAGACAGTAAGAACAGGGATAAAAGAAACCAGACAATCAAATTCCCTTGATAAAATCATGTCTGTAGCTGCTTACAACCTAGAAGCAGCAAGTAAGGAACAGGGCATTGTGGGAGGGGAGTGATTAGAGTGAGCGTACTCTCTGTGACCTCTTTTACGGGTGCTGGCAATCCATCTCCTCCTTGTGCCACACCAGGAACCATGTCCACGGTGACACCTCCCCTCCGGAAGACTTGAACTCTGCCTCCATCACTTTCCTTTGACTTCTCAACTCGGAAATAATCTTGAGCGAGTGGCTTTGAGCCAGACCAAGAGAAAAGCAGCTTTATGAAGCTTTATCCTTTTGGAGCTGCCATTCGCTGCCTTGGTGTCTTTGAGTGACTCCTAGAGGGACTGCATCAGAGACCCCAGAAGGAGTTAAAGTAAGCTGGAACATTAGAGAGTGACCTTTTTATTCAAAAGATGTCTCCCCTTTGTGTATAGTCAGATCTGCTGAGTTTAGTGACACAAAGAACTTTGCTGTTATTAGCCCTGAAGAGCCAACACCCTAAGAGAATGAGAAACGCAGCAGGATTCTGTTCCACCTTGTGCAGCCTCAACAGAATTGCCTACTATGTTCCATTCAGTTACACCTGTGTAAATGCATTGACAATGTCACCGAGGGCCTAATTTGGCCACCGAATAATTTATCACTTGTGATTATGAATAAGAGAGGAGGAACTCAGCTTGAGTCTGATATCCTAGTCAGAGGTAGTAGGGATGGTAGTTAAAACACACCCATCTTTTTTATTTGTAAATTGAGCATATTTGATCTGGAGAGACAATAAACATAGAACCCACTGACTTCTGTTGGAATTGTGGTTGCTTATCACCTCTGAAAATTAGGCCACAGGCCCCAGATCCATAAAGGGACTTAGGCATTGCAGCACACAGGATTGCAACACTAAGTTCTAGGTGCCTTGAAAATCACAGGGCTCCCCAAAGCCTGGTTTAGGTGGCAAGGCTCCCTGTGCAATGCATGGAAAGACATAGGCACCTGCAAATGGGATGCACAAACAGGGAACTGCCTACGCTAGCCAAATGGGAGATGCCGAGAAGAGGAATGTGCTAAGCCCCACCCATTTCAAGGAGTTTGGTGCCTATGTCCAGGCTGCAGGGAGGCACCTATTTCTGCTTGTGATCCACAGCCAGGAACCTCTCTCCTGGAGTCAGGTGGCTTTGGCACCCAAGCCATTCTTGGAAGAAATGGCTTAGGCTCCAGCCTAACTCTGCATGAAATAGCCCATTGGGGAGACAGTAGCCCTCCTTTACAACCTGTAGCCCTGTGGTTAGAGCACTTACCTGGGAGGTGGGAGACACTGGTTCAATTTCCTGCCCTGCCTGCTGAGATGAAGGGATTTAAACAGGGTTGTCTCAGCGCTCTGGTGAATAATCACTGCTTGTTATTATTCAGGCTAGCTAGATCAAAGCTTGGTTGGATATAGCTACATGTGCTGTATGGGATTCCTGCTTAGACATAACCTTAGAGTCGTAGTAGACAGGATCCCAGTAGTACAGGAAGTTCCCTGCTGGTACCACTAGGGTTATAATGGTTTCAGGACTCGATTCACTGACAGAACTACTTTCAGAGAAATGACCGTTGTCAGTCCTGGCTGCTGTTGTCACAGTGAGTGAGCAGAGCTCCCCATTTGTTATCACCAAGGTGCAGATGCTGTAAGTGGATAGCCGTGGTGAGGCTGGAATCTGAGCCTGGCTGCAGGATGGAAATGCTATTCGTCAGCATTGGGCACAAGGTCTTTGCTGCAGCTTTAAACTCTGTGCAAGGACACCTGGCTGTGCTGTAGGAGCTGTAGCTCTGAAACATTTAGAAGCCACAGTATGGTGATGGGCTCAGGTGTGCCTGGCTGCTTAGCTTGGGCTGAATGAATTGCTGGGCCATCACTGGTTTCCTAAACCACTGACCCTAAAAGCAGAGAAAAGTGCAGCGAACAACAGTAAAATAAATAATAATCTAATAAATAATTAATACCTAGCATTTATGTAGCCCTTTACCTATTCAAAGCACTGTACTAACATTAACTGATTACTCTTCGTTAATTCAGACAATTAAAGGCAAGTGGAATTAAAGTGATTAGAAGACTTTTCAAGTGTGAGAGCCTCTATAGGAACAGAGATGAAAATTACTAACTCTGCTCTATTGGAAAGGAAGAAGAATGGACCTAGAACATGATAGAAATTACTGCAATTTGAATAACTACCTGTGGAATTCCCTGCTACAGGATATTGTTGAGGTATATAGCATAGTGATATTCCAAATGAGTTTTAGTGTTTATTTGACTAGCATCTGCAGTTATATTTGCTTGAATAAAAATGGTCTGGATCATCAATCTTGTGTTTTAATGCTTAGAACCCTGACCAGCCAGGAAGACATTCCCCTCCATAGTAGTGGTGAATTGCAGAATCAGGTGCACTATAGGAGTTTTACACTTTCCTGTGGATAATCCAGCATTAGCCACTGTTAGGATGCTGTACAAGATGAACCATTATCTGTTCCAGGATGACAGCTCTTATGGAAGAGGAAGAGCAGAGGCTGGTCTAGCATTAGATCTGGGCAGTGTGATAGAGCCACTAAACCAGCATGGAAAACGAGGAAAGGCTCAGAATATCACTTGTGAATTGATTTGTTATAGGCTTACACATCCCCCAGAAGTAAGGACATGGGATTCTTCAGCAGAGAATCACCATCCACCAGAGTCCCACTCACAACATACTTACTTTTTCATCATCTCCTGCGGCCCACATCTTGTGTATGCTGCACAAAGGATAAACTCCTCAGAATGCTTAAGAGGGAAAGCATTCTCAGTATGCTGACCCAGGTCAGGTTTTGGTGCTCTTTGATGATCCCCTGGGCCTCCTGGAGGAAGACCAGCCTCATGCCAGGCAAGAGCAGCCTCGGACCAACTTGCCAGGAGTGGTCAAAGAAAATCCATGACCTACTGGATTGCCAATGCCCTAGTTTCCAGAGAGTCAGTTCTTCAGTTTACCTGTAGCGTATGAGCTGGATATTTTAAGTAGTCACAATACATGCAGGTGGTGCTGCGAAGAGAGCCAACTTTCATGAATAAAGTTATGATTTATCAGAGCGTTAATTACTTTGCTATTTTTGCCACATCTCTTCAGGAAGGCGGAGGATATGAGGTCTCTATCTCTCCACCCATTGGGGTGACTGATGGTTACAGTGCAAGCAGTGAACGCTGTATGGCTTCTCTCTCTTCTATTTATGTATTTCCCCTCACCCCTGCAAACTCTGCTGGGGATGGAGGATCCTGGCAGCTGGGTCCAGCCCAGGCTTTAGCCTTTTGTTCAGTGCATTTTCCTCTTGGCATTATTCACATCAGAGGCTTTCAGTGTTGTGCTTCCAGAGTCACATGATAAAATATTTGCACAGCTGCGGGATGACAGAGACGGAGAAAGAAAGAACCCACTCTCCAATTATTTCAAGTTAAAAAATCAGTGTTAACATGAGTGTAAACACATGAAAGCTCTCCCTCACCCTGCTCCTCCATTGTAAAAGACCAGCTCTCAGCCTGCTCGCCCCACTCTCCTTCATCTTGCTCTTCTGAAACATACAAAACTGTCCTTTCATGCTTTCCTTAGAAACTGCCCCTACTCTCACAATATACACACTCCATCATCCTGCGCCACAGACAATTCTTCATTCTGTTTCCTATTTACAGATATAGGACCAAACCCTAAAGTCTTTATTTGGATCTTATTTGGGCAAAAACTCCCATTAAAATCAATGGGAGATTTGGCAGGAAAATACTGCACATTACACCCATGTTACATATAGATATATAAAGAGGGTGGAGGAGAGAGAAATACTGCATAAAAAGAAAATCCATTAATAAATGAAGAGCAGGGGTGGGGAACGGGGGTGGACTGAATTATTTATACTGTAGTTATAAAACTGCTGAGCTACTGAACTTCTTTTTAAAATCTGTCTTTAACAACAGTAACAGTTGTGAACAATTTAGGAAGTAACAAAGACGTTTCTAATCTAACTCTGAAATGCAGGCGAGGAAATATTTAGAAAAATTAAACATATACAAATCACTGCAGCCCGATGATATTGCATGTTATAATGCTAGTGGAATTCTAATGCATTGCAAAGATAATGGACAATCCAAAATTATGAACAGGTTTGCTTGAGGATTTAAAAAGAAAGATGAGTAAAAAGAACAACAACTCTGGTAATAACTATCTGATAAGCTTTAGAGTGGTAGCCGTGTTAGTCTGTAACAGCAAAAACAACGAGAAGTCCTTGTGGCACCTTAGAGACTAACAAATTTATTTGGGCATAAGCTTTCGTGGGCTAAAACCCACTTCATCAGATGCATGGCGTGGAAAATTAGTATGGGAAAATTAGTTTTTGTAATGACCTATCCACTCCCAGTCTTTATTCAGGCCTAATTTGATGGTGTCCAGTTTGTAAATTAATTCCAGTTCTGAAGTTTCTCATTGGAATCTGTTTTTGAAGTTTTTTTGTTGAAGAATTGCCACTTTTAAGTCTGTTATTGAGTGACCAAGGAGATTGAAGTATTCTCGCCACTTCCAGCAGCTCCCATTGGCCCAGAGCAGCGATCCGCGGCCAGTGGGAGCCACGATCGGCTGAACCTGCGGACGGGGCAGGTAAACACACCGGCCCAGCCCGCCGGGGGCTTTCCCTACACAAGCGGCGACCCCTGTTTGAGAAACCCTGAGATAGGCGGACAGAGTTGGCACCGGGGTTTGTTGCAGGGTTTGGTTCCTGGGTTAGAGTTTTTGTTGTGTGGTGTGTAGTTGCTGGTGAGTATTTGCTTCAGGATGGATGGCTGTCTGTAAGTGAGGACTTGCCTGTCTCCCAAGATCTGTGAGAGTGAGAGATCGTCCTTCAGGGTAGGTTGTAGATCCCTGATGATGCGCTGGAAAGGTTTTAGTTGGGGGCTGTAGGTGATGGCTAGTGGCGTCCTGTTACTTTCTTTCTTGGGCCTGTCCTGTAGTAGGTGACTTCTGGATACCCTTCGCATACCTTCTTATCAACTGTTTGAAATGAGCCACCCTCATTACCACTACAAAAGTGATTTTTTCTTCCCTTGGTATTCTACTGTTCAGAATAGCCTACTTCCACTTTAATTGAATTGTCTCGTTAGCACTGACCCCCCACTTGGTAAGGCAACTCCCATCTTTTCATGTACTGTGTATATATACCAGCTACTGTATTTTCCAGTCCATGCATCTGATGAAGTGGGTTTCAGCCCATGAAAGTTTATGCCCAAATAAATGTGTTAGTCTCTAAGGTGCCACAAGGACTCCTCGTTGTTTTACCTGATAAGCCTTACCAAATGGAACATCTATTAAAAGAAAAAATAGTATCAAGAGGATAACAATACCATGAGCAAAAAGGAATATGTGTTTGTAAAAAAACAAATCTTGCCACACACGTTTTTACTTTTTTGACAGAATTACCACATTGGTGGGTGAAGATAGGTCATCGAGTCCAGCCCTCTGCCTTCACTAGCAGGACCAATTTTTGCCCCAGATCCCTAAGTGGCCCCCTCAAGGATTGAACTCACAACCCTGGGTTTAGCAGGCCAATGCTCAAACCACTGAGCTATCCCTCCCCCCTATTATTATTTATTATTATTATCAAAAATTATAGTTGGATAATCTTGTGTGATGCTTGGATAGGAAGATGATACACACTTTAGAAATATTTAAGATAAGTTTTAGTATAGACTTTGATTCAGTGTACTTAAGTGATACACTATTTGAAAAACTCTGCGCTGGCTGAGTGGAAGAATAGGAAAAAGGTTTGATTTTTTTTTCCCATCTGTAACTCTAACTTCCATGATTCATGCAAACATACACATTCTCCTACTGTCACTCCCTTTACAAACGCTCACGCTCCCTTCCTACTCACACATAAACATTCCCCCTCCTTTAGGCTGTACACAATCCTTCCCTCTCCCACCTCACCTCACCCAGTCTGCTCCCCCAGACACACCAGCCTCAACCAAGACACATCCTTAGAAATATTTCCCATGCCCAGTTCACCAGTCTATTTTGTAAAAAGTTTTTACTGCTCTCTCTAGTCCTGGACTAACCCCATACAGCCATTCCTCTTTGGGTAGGTCCATACTTACCTGCCGGGTCGGCGGGTAGCGTTCGACTTCTCGGAGTTCGAACTATCGTGTCTAATCTAGATGCGATAGTTCGAACTCCAAACGCGCTCCCGTCGACTCCGGAACTCCACCACCGCGAACGGCGGTGGCGGAGTCGACAGGGGAGCCGCGGACTTCGATCCCACGGCGTCTGGACGGGTGAGTAGTTCGAACTAAGGTAGTTCAAGTTCAGCTACGCTATTCGCGTAGCTGAACTTGCGTACCTTAGTTCGACACCCCCCCAGTGTAGACCAGGCCTTTGTGACAGACCTTCCTGCCTAGGAACGTGGTTTGGACATTGAGTGGATGAACGAACATTCATGTGGAAATTCCTGATGCCTCCTAATACGAAGGAGAAAAAGATGGGAAGAATAAATGTCGAGTGCCTCTAGCCCTTTGTGTGCAGCCTGGGTAGTTCCATGAATGTACATTTACTGTAGCTTTTGATTTGTTTATGGCTGGAGGAATGAAGTGGGCATGCAGAGGGATGTATTCTTTCTGGCTGGCATGGATCCAGTAGTCTGTGTCAATTCCAGTCCTTTAGCCATTGCAGCCTTTTGCTCATCAAATCACTCCGATGAGGCGGCTGATGAGAAAGCCGCTGCCCATTAGCTGCTGTCATTTTTATACCCTCCTTGGTGAGTGATGGAGCAGAGGAGGCCTCCTGATCCCATTAAACACCTCCTGAGGGTCCTGCGGCTGCTAGGAGACAGCAGCAGAAGGAAACAGTCTAACAGTGCCCAGTCACAGCTCCCTAGCTGCCCTCAAACCCTGAAAAACTCCCCTGCTCAAGACAGCCTTAGCTAGGGGGCAGCTTTGTTTGGAAAGCTTTTACATTCACAGAGGCAGCAGGCCTTTCCCATCAGCACAGCTACAACATTCCTGGGGCGGGGATCAGCAAGATAGACCAAGTTTAATTAAATGTTTCTAGCACAGGGGTGGGCAAACTATGGGCCGGATTCGGCCCACCAGCCGTTTTAATCCAGCCCTCGAGCTCCCACTCAGGAGCAGGGTCTGGGGCTTGCCCCACTCCAGTGCTGGCCTGGGAGCTGGGTCGTGGGCAGGTCCGTGTGATTCCTGGAAGTAGCAGCATGTTCCCTCTCTGACTCCTATACGTAGGGGCAGCCAGGGGGCTCCACTCTGCACGCTGCCCCCACCCCAAGTGCCAATGGGAGCTGCAGGGGCGGCACCTGCAGATGGGCAACACGCAGCAGAGCCACCTGGCTGCACCTCCGCGTAGAAGCCAGGTGGGGGACATGCTGCTGCTTTCGGGAGCTGCTTGAGGTAAGTGCTGCCCAGAGCCTGCTCCCCTGAGCCACCCCCCTTTGCCCCAACCCCCTGCCCCAGCCCTGATCCCCCTCCCACCCTCTGAACCCCTTGGTCTCAAGCCGGAGCCCCCTCCTACACCCCAAACCCCTCATCCCCAGCACAACCCCAGAGCCTGCACCCCCAGTTGGAGCCCTCCCCTACACCACACACCTTCTGATCCAGCCCGTAGCCCCCTCCCACACTCTGAACTCCTCATTTCTGGCCCCACCCCGGAGCCCGCACACCCAGCCAGAGCCCTCACCTTGTTCTGCACACCAACCCCAATTGTGTGAGCATTCATGACCCACCATACAATTTCTATACCCAGATGTGGCCCATGGGCCAAAAAGTTTGCCCACCCCTGACCTAGCACCTCCCTTTCCTAGGACTGAGAGGGTAGTTCAGTCTCTATTCCTATTCCACGCTCATGTGAGACTACCCACAAGGGGGCGATATAGTGTGAGTTTTTGTGACAAGGCGCACACCTAGTAAGAACTGAATGGAGACCATAGGCACCGACTCCAGCCCTGGAGCACCCATGGGGAAAAATTAGTGTGTGCTCTGTACCTACCAGCAGCCAAGCTCCCCTCACCCCCCCACCTCCTCACCCCCCCCCCCCGAGCGGGCCATGTCCCCGCTTCTCCACCTATCTCCCAGCGTTTCCCACCCGGCTGCTACCAAACAGCTGTTTGGTGGCACTTAGCAAGCTCCGGGAGGGGGTGAGGAGCGGGAATGTGGCGTGCTCAGGGGAGGAGGCAGGGGAGGGGCAGGGATTTGGGGAAGGGGTTGGAATAGGGGCAGGGAGGGGGCAGAGTTGGGTCGGGGACTTGATGAAGGGGTTGGAATGGGGGCCTCATGGAAGGGGTGGAGTGGAGGCAGGGCCAGGGGTAGAGGAGGGGTTGAGCACCATGGAGAAAGGAGGGAAGTCAGCACCTATGATGGAGACCACCAATTCTTTTCACAGAGGCCATCTGGAGGAGTGGTGGGGAAGCCATCAAATGGCATAGGGGGCCTCAGGTTTACAAGAACCAGCCCTGGAAGAATATACTTGCTTTGCAGTGGTAAATAACCTAGCGTTGCCAACTCTAGCAATTTTGTCACAAGATTTGCAGTATTTGGTGTTTTATCTTGAAGTTCTAGGTTCCAGAATCATGAAATTACATGAGACTCTCAACCTTCATTTTAAAAACATTACATTTCTAGCGCTTGTGGTTTTGGAGAAAAACTGGAAAACAGGAACCCTAAAAGCTCAAAAACCAGGCAAATAAAAAGACCCAAACTTTGTCGCTTTTTAAAATCTAATGATTTTTAAGCCAAGCTCATGATTTTGGGAGGTTTGACTCATGACTGTTGAATCCTGGGGGTCAGCAATACTGTTCTGAGTAAGTCCTCCCACCATAAAGGCCACTGAGCTGTTTGTTGTGACAGACTCTCCAACAGTGATCATTTGGAATCCTGAAGCTTGTCCCCATCCAAGTTGTTGCTGACTGGCTGCTGCTGGAAGCAGACAGTGAGCTCACACAATCTGACACAAAAGTGAGGGGAGTGAGCTTTGTCAAAGTAAAACAGATTTTTTTTTCTCTTCTCCTCCCACGTAGGCACCTACAGAGTTGTGTTTGTTACCGGTGTCCTGAGAGAGGAAATCTAGTCCACTAGAAGAAGCAGTTGGCATTAGGAAAGAATAACAAGGAAAGTAACATAGAACTAATAATAGAGTTTTAATAAAACAATGAGATTAAAGAAATAGTCTGACTTGCAAACAAATGGTATTGATTCACTACCCGCGGTTTGCTTTCCAGAATCCAGTCAAGACTGCAAAATCCTGCTTGGTATTCAAGATTGTTTATTGTCCAGAAAACAATGCCAACTTCTGCAGTCCTAATTTTTCCCAACAGGAGATGCTGTAGAGCATGATTTTAGAAACTACAGTAACCCTTCACTTAGTCATCCCGGTTAACGTTGTTTCGTTGTTACGTTGCTGATCAATTAGGGAACATGCTCGTTTAAAGTTGTGCAATGCTCCCTTCGAACGTCGTTTGGCAGCCGCCTGCTTTGGCCACTGCTTGCAGGAAGAGCAGCCCATTGCAGCTAGCTGGTGGGGGCTTGGAACCAGGGTGGACCGGCAGCACCCCCTATCAGCTCCCCACTCCCCTAAGTTCCCTGTGCAGCAGGTGTCCAGCAGGCTAGCAGTTGCAGCTCTCCCTCCCCCCACTACCATATGCTGCTCCTGCCCTCTGCCTTGGAGCTGCTCCCTGAGACTCCTGCTTGCTGTGCGAGGGGGGGGAGGGGAAGAAGAGGGGGGGCTAATGTCAGGGTGTCCCCCTCCCCCCTGCTCCTGCACCCCACTTACCCCATCTGCCATAGAGCGGGGGGGGGGGACACACAAGACAGGGCTCAGGATGGAGGGAGCTTGCTGGCAGCAGCTGTGGTCTCAGCAAGCTGATCTAATTAACAAGGCAGTGTACTTAAAGGGGAAATGCGCATCTCTCTCTCTCTCAGAAACAGGGTGTGTGCCTCTGTCTGTGATGCTGTCTCCCCTCCCTCCATTCCTGCTGCCTCGTAGAGTGTGAGTTCACTCTTGAGGGCTCAGCCAATTGCTAGTTCATCATTTAGCAGTAAGGGAAATATCCCACCCTCTGATTCCTCCACCTCAACCAAGCTTCACAATCATCATCACTGTGTATTAAACTGTTTGTTTAAAACTTATACTGTGAGTATGTGTGTGTATATATATAGAGAGAGATAGATTGAAAGTCTTTTGTCTGGTGAAAAAAAATTCTCTGGAACCTAACTCGCTCATTTACATTAATTCTTATGGGGAAATTGGATTCGCTTAACATCGTTTCGCCTAAAGTTGCATTTTTCAGGAACATAACTACAACGTTAAGTGAGGAGTTACTGTATTGCCCTAGTTCACAACAGCTGCTGTCTCAGCCTCTACCAGAAGGTGGCACTGTGATCAGCGGCATTAAAATAAGTAGTAATATTGTATTTGTTATCCTTCTGTAAATGACATTTTTAGAACAAGTAGGAAAAATATATCTTGTTTAAGATATTGAAAGGGTACTTTCAAGATTATTCAATTCAGAGGGCAGCGGAAAAGAGACTCTGGCTAACGTGGGTTATAGATTCCCTGTAGCAGTAGAGACAGCCTTAGCCTGTTCCTCTCTCTGTATCACTGGCAGAGGCACTAGGAAAATACTCTGGCTCTTGTATTCTCTTTCACTGCCACAAATGTTAATTCATCTGCTCCTCCCTTGCTCAGGGAAACAAAGCTGCATCCTATCCTTCTTGCTAACACCTCTTCAGATACTTGTGAGCTTGTGTTGCTGCTCAGTTGTTTTCCAAAGCAAGGTTTCTCTGTTGTTAGGTGGCAGCATTGTTTCCCAAAGGAAATGACCAGCTCTCTCAGGGATATGTCAGGTTTGTCAGACCATAAAAACAGGACTCAGAGGGACATGCTAGAGCCTGGCAAATTGAGTAACTAAAGCGCACGCGCGCACACACACACACACACACACACACACACAGAGCATTTATAGGAAAATAAAAGTATTTGTAATGTACAGATTGTACATGGGGGAGGTTCTGAGGATGCTTCAGAAGAGGGGTCTGCAGTATTTTCTGTCCTGTTGTTACCTCTGTGTTACCATACCACAAGAGACCACATCTCTGTTGCCAGGACAACAATGACGAATGGCATCCAGGACATCATCACACCGTCTCTGCAAGACCCAGCTGAGATTCTCTGGGAAGGGCTTATACAAGGAGATGAGCACCTCAGATTCCAGTTGCTTTTAATGATCCTGTGCCCGCTGCGATAGAATGAAACGGGTTGTGCAGAGTTTCCAAAGATGAGCCTGTGCAGAATCGGAGTTTGAGCAGAGGAGTGGGGACAGGGCCTTCATTTGGAGAGGAGAGGCTATTGAATTGTGAGCACTGTACCTGTCAGGGAGGAATTTAATTCGTGAGAAGGAAGCATCTATTACAGTCCTGCTCTGTGAGTATTGATCCAGATTGCATTTTACAGTGTCAGAGGAAAAAGGAGTTTATTGTCTGTTATTAATGGCAAGATTCTGGGTTTTCTTTTTTGGGGGGGAAAACAATTTCCTTTGTTACCTAGATCTTTTAATTTGCTTCACATAAAATCCACAAGGCATTTTTACCAGGTTTACATTCCTAGCTACTGAATCCTGCAGGATCCACACACCAGTACCAGGGTTCATACTTCCTACATCTGAGATGTGCACACAAGCAGATCAATGCTGGGATTTGCACTTGGAGCTGCAAGATCCAAACAGCAGTGCATTAGTGCCAGCATTTATACTGCCAGCCAATGAGTGTGGTAGATTCCAAAACCTGGAGTGCCTGGAGTCCTGCTTCCAGCCTCTGTTATATAAATGTATTTGTTTTAGTCTCTTGAGATCAAAGAACTTATGCAACAAATACACCAGCTGTTGACTGGAATAAAGCAGAAAGGATTGCCATTGGTGGTAGCATGATCATAGAATCATAGGAATGTAGGGCTAGAAGAGACCTCAAGAGGTCATCATATATCCAGCCCCCTATGCTGAGCCAAGAACAAGTAAATTTAGACTGTCCCTGACAGGATGATCATCATGGACAGGTTCATCCAACCTGTTCTTAAAAGCCTCCAGTGACAGGAATTCCCTTGGAAGTCTATTCCATTGCTTAACTGTCCTTATAGTTAAAATGATTTTCGTAATATCTAATCTAAATCTCCCTTGCTGCAAATTAAGCCAATTACTTCTTGGCCTACCTTCAATGGGCATGGGAAACAATTGATCACTGTCCTCTTTATACCAGCCCTCAGGATATTTAAAGACTGTTATCAGGTCCCACCTTAGTCTTCTTTTCTCAGACTAAATCAGTGGTTCTCAAACTTTTGCATTGGTGACCCTTTCTCACAGCAAGACTCTGAGTGCGACCCCCCTTATCAATTAAAAACACATTTTTTATATTTAACATTATTATAAATGTTGGAGGTAAAGTGTGGTTTGATGGTGGAGGCTGACAGCTGGTGACCCCCCCCATGTAATAACCTCATGACCCCCTGAGGGGTCACAACCCCCAGTTTGAGAACCCTTGGACTAAACATTCCCATTGTTTTTAAACCTCTCCTCATAGGTCAAATGTTTTCTAAACATTTTATCATTTCTGTTGCTCTCCGCTGGACTCTGTCCAATTTGTCCACATTTATCCTAAAGTGGGACTCCCAGAACTGGACACAGTGCTCCAGCTGAGGCCTCACCAGTGTGGAGTAGAGCAGGACAATTACCTCACATGTCTTACATACAACACTCCTGTTAATTTGCGATCCACTACAACCCTCAATCCTTTTCTGCAGTACTACTATCTAGGCAGTTATTCTCCATTTTGAATAATTTAGTTGATTTTTCCTTCCTAAGGGCTTGTTTTCATGGACAACACTACAACAGCGCAGCTGCACCAGAACTTCTCAAGTCAGCGTAGTTAATCCACCTCCATGAGAGGCAGTAGCTATGTTGGCAGGAGAAGCTCTCCCGTCGACACAGCATTGTCTACATGGAGGGTTAGGTTGGTATAACTATGTTGCTCAGGGGTGTGAATTTTTCACACCCCTTAGCATGGGTGATGGGTGAACCACGGGCTCGGAGAGGCTATCCCCCGGCATGGTCCACCCTTTCCATCTGAGGCCCTACCACTCCTGTCCCCATTCCCCTGCTGAAGCCTGGAGCCCTGCATTGCCCAGGTGCCTCCAGCCCCAGAGCGCCGGGTGGGTAGTATGCCCCACCCTGAGCACTGGGTGGGCAGTGCACAGCACCCCCCCCCCATCTCCAAAGCACTGGGAAGGTGGCGTGTGGCCCCTCAACCCCAGAGTCCCCACCCCTGGAACGCTGAGTGGTGCAGCGCCAGTGCTAGGCCCCTGGCCCAGCACTGGGCAGCCCAAACCATGAGCCACCCCAAGTCCCAGCTGCTCTCACCCCAGCAGGCTCCCCAAAAGAGAGGAGCAGCCTGCCTGGGCTGGGGCCAAGGGCAGGCAGGAGGGGGCCTTGAGGGGCTGATTGGGGAGCCACAGTCTTCTCCAGCCTATTATACCCGCCGCCCATGCCCCTTAGTGATATAGTTATACTGATACAGATCTGTAGGGTAGACCTGGCCTAAGTGAAGTACTTTGCCCTTTTATTGAATTTCATCTTGTTGATTTCAGACCAATTTTCCAATTTGTCAAGGTTAATTTGAATTCTAATCCTGTCCCTTAAAGTGCTTGCAACCCCTCCCAGTTTAGGGTCATCTGCAAATTTGATAAGCATATTCCCCACTCCATTATCCAAGTCATTAATGAAAATATTGAATAGTCGCATACCCCAGAACTGACCCCTGTGATGCCCCAGTAGATACTCCCTCCCAGTTTGACAGAAAATCATTGGTAATTATGCCTCTACCTCGATATAACGCTGTCCTTGGGAGCCAAAAAATCTTACCACGTTATAGGTGAAACCGCGTTATATCGAACTTGCTTTGATCCACCGGAGTGTGCAGGCCTGCCCCCCCGGAGCACTGCTTTACCGCGTTATATCCGAAATTGTGTTACATCGGGTCGCGTTATATTGGGGTAGAGGTGTACTCTTAGAGTACAGTCTTTCAACCAATTTTGCACCCCCCGATAGTAATTTCATCTAGACCATATTTCCATAGTTTGCTTATGAGAATGTCATGTGGGACTGTGTCAAAAGCATTCTAAAATCAAGAAATAGGAGGTCTACCACTTCCCCCCACCCACTAGGCCAGTAACCCCATAAGTAAGGTCACAAGTAACTCGAAAGTTGTGTCCTTTTCCAGTGGAAAGACTGTTATATGGAAGTAGATCTATGCTTCTCCAGAAGAGCACACTGATTGTCACATACACGTGTATATGGAGTCAGGGAAGACATATCCAGTGTGAATAAAATTTAGGGATCTGTAAAGATCCATGTTGTGTAGAACATCTTAAATTTTATTTTTTTCCTGTAAAATTAATAGAATCTAGCATTCTGCAAGAAGGACACACTGCTTCATTTAAAAAGGAAAAGAAACTAAAGAGAGCTAGTTAACTATGATGGTCTTGCAATTCCTATCATGCTGCAGTCTGCTTGGATGAGAGCTAAAGGGTTTCCTGCTCACCCTCCAGCTGAATTTGGCATTTGTTCTGTTCCTTGGCCAGATGGCAGCAGTGGGGCATCTGTAGCTGTAATCTCATTAGGACTGGGGTTGTGCTGTGCTGCTGGCAAGGATTTAGGGTGACAGAAGATTCTCAAAGCATGCTTAGATATCACAGCTGAAGGACAATAGAATAATACATTTGCACAAAAAAAAGTTGGAAGTATCACAGCCTATACAGATCAGATTATTTGGAAACATACAGGTTCCAATCCACCAGGAAAGCCAGATACTAACAGATCTACACAATCCAGCCATAAAAGGGAAACGTATGCACATAGCTTCTGTTAATGCTAATGGGAGTCACATGTGTAAATTCCCCACACAATGAGGGACAGAATACACCCCCTCACTGTGAAAATTGCATAAAGATGTGTCTGTGTAAATGTTGGCATGTGGGTATTGGTCTACTACAGTAGAATAATAGAAATCAGAAATGAATTATTCGTTCATTTGCCCATCCCACGGGAACCAGAGCAAGATGATTCCTTACCCTATATTCTGTTTTGTCTATTTGTCAAGCAATGGAGCTTCCACCACTTCCTTTGAGAGATTATGCCAGAGAAACAGACCTCACCCTCAGGAGATTTTTCTGAGTCAGCTGAAAGTTCTTTTTACTCATCTGTATCCCCTTACTTCTAACTGCAGTCCCTTGGAACATCCTAAACCGCTCCTCTCCCTTCTTGGGATTCTGCAACTTTCAAATCTTTGTAGATGGTTATGTCTCACTGTGGTAGTAGAGATTATTCATATCTTTGTAATGCTAACAGTGGTTCCAATCCTTCAATGGACTTTGCATGGGTAGACCTTCTGCACCTGCACAGAATCCAGTACTGAAGTCAGTGAAGTGGCTCAGCATGAACACAGGGAGTCAACTCTTTGCAGGATCAGTACTTGCAGTTTGAGCACTTAATAAATGTGTAGAAAGAAATGGTCTCTGGCCTAAAGTGCTAGGGTGATCAGATGTCCCGATTTTATAGGGACAGTCCCGATTTTGGGTCTTTTTCTTATATAGGCTCCTATTACCCCCCCCCCCACACACACACACACACACACACCCCTGTCCCGATTTTTCACATTTGCTGTCTGGTCACCCTATAAAGAGCTTATAATCTAAAATGCTTTGCAGATGTCCTGGCTTGTGGGGGAGGAAGACATAACGTGACTAAACACAATGCTTTAATGAAAAACACTTTGCTGATGAATCCACAAATCAATTAGAAACAGCAAACATACCCACAGCACTTGAACCCCCATACAAAACAACACAGACAATATTTTCATGTGACTAGCCCTAAGTTCCCAGGATCAACTAATCCCCTCAATATAAATCAACCTTGTCTATTTCCTAGGTCTTTTTTATTGCTCCCTCTCTAACTAGAGTGAGCCCGGGATGGAACATAGGTGGAGCTTTTCCTCTAGTTGTGTCACTTGTCAAGCCCAATAAAAGGGCAAAGCAGACTCCCTCCCCAGCTCTAGGGATCTTAATATCCTAACTATACTGTTGAAGCAGTAAGGGCCTCATTGGCTGCTCTCAACCAGGCCTAGAGCCCTTTCCTAAAGAGAAATCCACCATGGGTAAGTAAGAGTTTGAAGAAAAGTTTCAGGCTTGTTTAAGAATCCAGACCATTGCTGGTTATTTCCAGACAGTCATTGCCAGTAGCAGGGGTTTAAAACCTGTCATATGTCCAGTTAAAGAGAGAGATAAAAGCAGTTGCCAAAAAGGGGGTAGGGGAAGCACTTAGTCTTTGCAGGCTCTAATGCCAAACTTCATACAATCTTCTTGGATGACAGAGTCCAAAATTCTAGATGATTTACTGACCTTTTGTTACTTCCTCCCTAGTGTTTTCCAAGACATAATGGTTTAGTTACATTAATCTTTGCTTCTAAGCCAGTCTTTCTAAGTCTGTTGGGGAGACGAGGGCAATGCTTTCTAATTTCTATATATTCTATGTACTAACTTCCTTGTGTGGGGTTGATGCTATTTTTGCTGTTACTGAAGTGGCTTCATCACCTGGACATGATTCACTCCCCTTGTATATTTATTTGGATTTGTTAAAAGCACCTATCCTATGGCTTTGGATGCTCTTGCAATAATAAAAGTATACCAGAGTATCCAAATCAGACATAAAAAGCAATAAACTATCTAATCAAACCATCTGGACTATTCTACCTCTCCCCCATTATTCTGGACAGGAAGGAATATTTTGCCTCCCCCCGCCAGCCATTGTTTTTGTTGTGAACTGCTCTAGTTCCAGTCTCGGTTGCAACTCATAACTTTCTGCAACAGCAGTGTGAAATTGGCATGTTTCTTATCAGTTTCTCAGTTGCCTGCAATCCTGAATAGCAGTAGTGAAACCAATGAGTATCTTGTTCCTGACTGTGGCTGCTTGGGAAAGCTACAAGCTCTGTCTCCATGTAGACTCAAGAAGATTGCACCTCATTAGTTTATTTGGAAGTTTACTATCCTAACGAGAAGGGTTAGGAACATCATTTTTTTTTTAAATTAAAAGTTAAATTTTAGAGGAACTGATGGCCTGGTTTTTTCCTCCCCAAATTTGCCAGAAAAGTTTTCTTCAGTGAGTGGATATGCAGATTTTTTTTTCAAACGTTGACTCCAAATTAATTTCAAACAACTTGATTGTGGTGTTCTTTTAATAGAGCATTACTAGCAATTTATTTGCTACTCTGCTTCAGCCCAGTACTCTCAGATCAGTTTCAGATCTGTGGTTTCTTTAGTGTATAAGGGGGGTGGTGGTGGTGTTTTGAGGGGGCAAATGGAAGCAGGGATTAAATACTGTAGCATAATTTATAAAGATTATAGCTATTAAAATGATTGAGTAATGAATAGCGTGCTTGATCAATGAGGATGCCAAATAGTTGGTACCTTCAGCCTCGTATTTTATGGGACACTCAAGCATCATCGCATAGGAGTTCAGATTGTGCCTATCAAATCATTTAGCATATTAGAAAGACAAGGTGGCTGAGGTAATATCTTTTGTTGGACCAACTTTTGTTGGTGAGAGAGACAAGCTTTCGAGCTACACAGAGCTCTTCTGTGATTTTGTTTGGTTTCACCCACATAGATATTGAGGCATTTAGTGCACTGGGTGAGGTATACCACATGTGATCAGGGGTGTTGGAACAATTTGTATAGTGGGGGTGCTGAGAGACATTGAACCAAAATGTAAACCCTGTATATAATGAGAAACACTTCAAGCCAGGGGGTGCTGCAGCACCCCCAGCGCCCTTAGTTCCAGCATCTGTGGTAACAATAGGCATGTGTAGGAGCCGTGGATCTTAAAAGGTGTATGGGGGGGAGGGTTGATCACTGTAGCAGTGGAAATATGTCTGCAGGTTTTGCATGTGTATTTTTGGCAGGGTCTGGTGCTGCTTTGAGTTGGTGTGTCCTGGTCAGTGAGGAGCTTGCTTCTGATGATCAGCTTGGAGAGGTTGGCAGGTTGTATGAAGGCCAAAAAAAGAGGTTCTGGGAAGATTTCTTTCAGAATGGGGTCCCCATTGAATATGGATTGAAGTTGTTTGATGATCTCCCATATGGGTTCCATGGTGGGATGGCATATATATGTGAGTGTGTGTGTGTTTGAGGGAGTGGGGGGTCAGAAGGGGTTTTATTTCTGTATTGATGCAGGCTCTCTAAGGTATTTGGGTGGCCTGTTCCATGATATGATCTACTTCTCTGGTGGAGTGTCCTTGTTCAGTGAAGGCGATTTTGAGTATGTTAAGGTGTATATCCTGGACTTCCTCCTTGGAGCATATTCTGTGGTATCTGAGTGCCTGGCTGTAGACAACATTTTTCTTGATGTGTTTGGGGTGGTTGCTGGATCTATGAAGGAAAGTGTGGTGATCCATGTTTTTTTTGTACTGTATATAGTTGTCCATATGATTCCACTGTTGAAGCAGATGTTGGTGTCCAGGAAGTTGATGCTGGTGTGGGAGTGTTCTAGAGAGTTTAATGGACACAGTGGTTGTTGAAGTGGTGAAACTCTAAGAAGCAGTTTGTCATCTGTCCAGAAGATGCAAATATCATTGATATATCTCAAGTATATAATTGGGTTTGTGGTGCATTTCCTGAACCCCCCTCTTCAAACTGCCCTACAACCTCTCCAAGCTGATCATCAGAAGCAAGATCCCCACAAATCAAGAAACACCAACTCAAAGTGGCACCAGAACCTGTCAGAACAACAGATGCACAAACAGCAGACATATCTCCACTGCTACAATGATTAACACCTCCCACAACACACCTTTCAGGATACATGGGCCCTATACATGCCTATCACAAATGTGGTGTACCTCATCCAGTGCACCAAAGGCCCCAATAACAACTATGTGGGTGAAACCAGACAATCTCTATGCTCTGGAATGAAATCTCACAGGGAAGTGATAAAAGACAAAATCATATCACCTGTGGGTGAAAACTCTTCATAAAGAGGTCAGAGAGAGAGTGATCAATCAGTCCTCATTCTCAAAGGAAACCTGCACAACACTTTCAAAAGATGAGCCTGGGAGCTTAAATTCATAACTCTGCTTGACACCAAAAATCATGGTCTTAATAAAGACACCAAATTTATGGTTTATTACAACAATCTGTAAACCACTACCCCCTTTTTGTCCCATTTTAACAGCCCACTTCACCTTGAATGGTCCCTTAGAATATATGCTAACTACTGATGCTAAACAGTCTGTTCCACCTTGTATTTAGCTGTGACACTTAGTACCTTTCCTAGACCTGAAGAAGAGCTCTGTGTAGCTTGAAAGCATCCCTCACCAACATCTGTTGGTCCAATAAAAGATATTGCCTCACCCACTTTGTCTCTCTAATATCCTGGGACCAAAGCGGCTACATCAACACTGCATACATTTTAGCATTTTGTTAGCTCACTTGGTTATCTCTTGAACTGGACAAAACTTTATTGATGAGCACTGTCATTAACAGGCTGCAGCTGGCATAGAAGACAGCAGCTACAGGAGTTTGTTGCTAGATCTGATCACATGCCATCCTTCAGCTTCACTTGTGTACTGGTTAGAAGTCATCAGGTCTCATAGTGGTTGCAGGGTACTGTTGATTTGTATGCATAATATTTTTATTACAACAAACCAACTGTTTATAAAGTGCTCCCTCATGAAGGCACTCAGGGTTCTGTATGACATTCATAAAATAAGGCAATACACACCATTAAGTACATCCCAGTTAAATTAAGACCTCCTACAGGAATCAGTGTAAATTCAGTGGCACTTAAAAATGAGCATTGTCTAAAGGAGATGACAGTTCTGCTTAATGGGAACATATTCAGGTGATATAGTGGTGCTTTGGTGTTTTGTGTCAGTCTCATGCTGTCTTTGCTCTAATAGCACCTTCCAATTCCTCTCTAGTTTATACATACAGAAAATGCATGAAACCCTCCAGCACTGCCTATTCCTTGTTCTTTGTATGGCAAATAGATATGTTAAGCCACTGTGATGGGTATCTCACATCTCCCACTGGTGTTAACGCAGGGCAGGAAACCTACTCTGTTCTTATCACGTTGCACATCACCTGCTCCATGTGCTTGTTTCGTAACATGATGGGTTCTGCATTATTAAAATAGGGGCTAGAGTCTCTTCTCACTTACCTTGGTGTAAATCAGAAATCAGTTCACTGGAGTCAAGGGCATTACCCTGGTGTGAAAGGAGAATCAGCCCCATAATATATTCTGTTACTCATTCCTACTCAAAAAGAGGAAATTATTATGTGGTTCATCTTATTGAAGATTTTATTGAAGAAAACACTATTTAAAAACCTCACTTTTTACTTAAAAAGGCAAGAAACAAAACCAGTTCAGTGAGTCCAAATACAAGAATAAAGGAGAAAAGAAGTAGGTGGTTTGTCCTAGGTTACTGAGAGCTCCTAAAATCTAAGCACTGTGAGACTCTTTGTTGAAGTAAATAACTGAGCTTCATTCATAATGTCTGCACTGCAGGAATATTCACATGGCACTGACTAAATTTCCATAGTTCTGTCCTAGCATGCTCTGGGATTCTTTGTAGGTTACAAAAGCTTGATCGAGAACTTGGAAGGGATGTTGTCAGGACATTACAAGGGGAAAGGTAATAAATATGGGGTCAAAAGTAATCATAATAAAACCACATTTTTAAAAGGTTTAGGTTTATAAAAGTAGTGGGGAGAGACTGAAATGTGTACTATGTGGGAGTGAGCTCTGTGAGCTATGCAATAAAAGCCATCCTAGATGCAAGTCTGCTATGATAAAGGGTGAACTAAAACAGCACAGTAAAAACTATGAATAAATCAAGGGTGTTCTCTAAGGGAATAAAAGAGGTGTTTGAATTGTGGGTATCACTTATGGTGGAAAGGCTAAATCATGAAACCTAAAATACCCCATTGAGGCTAAGGCTCTCCTTAGACTTCTTTAAATAATAGGAATGTATAATTACCCTGCCCTTCCAGTAATATTAACTCTCGTGACCTGACCAGTTAGGCAAAAGTCAGGGTAGTACAGGTTGTTTCCATTAGGAGAAATTGATGAGGGAGTGAGATATTTCTCTGCTGCAGTCCTGTTTATTTACAAAGAATGTCCAAAGTCCTGTTGCTCTGAACACAGTAGGAATGAAATAGAAGATATTCTTTATTCACAGTTCCAAGCCTCTTTTCATCCAGCACTCCTTCCTAAAAGCTGTTTTTCTTCCCTTTTTCTCAAGGTCACACTAAAGTGCTTCTCCAGGCGCTAGGGGGACAGTGAGGGTGTGGGTCTTCCCTGTTGCATTATCTGTCTGCTTCTATAGTATTTCTACTCTTTTTGCCTTGGCAACAACTCTAGGAAAACCCCTCAGGCCACATAGTTCACCTCCTTACATGTGGCCTGTGTTTTGAGTACTGGCTTCCGCTAGCTGAAACAATCTCTATTCCATGAAGGAGATTAATTTTTTTTTATATTTACCCTTACCCACCGGTTTCAATGAATTTTCACCTAACCTCCAGCGTAATAATATTTAGAAGTGGGAGGCTGTTTTTCACATCCCAAGGGCTGGGGCTTTACAAAATGTTGGGAACCTTCCCTGTAGGCTTAGGCCCTGGGGAAGATTATCCTGCTTTTACAGAGGGAGGAACTGAAATCAACTTTGTGACTTGCCCAAAGCCACAGGTCACTGACAAACAGCCAGGGTGGGGGACTGGGGCATTCCTGGCTGCTGCCCCTGTGCCTAACGCCCTCCCTCAGCTTGTGTGCTGCTTGCTGGGTTACTGCCCTCCCGCCCTGGAGCCAGCTGTGGGCGCTAGAGCTCTTGGGGGAAGAGTTTTAAGGCTCTGGAGGCTGAACCTGACCCGAGGGGTGCAGAACACCCCTGAGCTCGCTGCTGAATGGGGGGGGGGAGAATGTCACCCCCAGCCTCTAAAAGTTGCACCCTGCGCTAGCGGGCTGCCCCGTGCCGCTGATCGTCCCTGGGACGTTTCCAGACACCTGGATTTCTGTCACCTGCATCTACGCTAACTTCACGTTACGGCCCAACAACGCGCACGGGCCCTTTAAATCTCTACCGCATTGGCCAGCTGCAAGGGTTTGATCTTGCTTCCTTCTGTCCTATTGGTCAGCCGGGCTCTCACCCTCCCGCCGGTCTCCACAGCGCAGCCAATCGCTGCCCTCGAGTTTTGTAACTGACTTCGGAGTGTACCATTACTCCTTCCCGGAGGGGTGGCGGGAGCGGGTATCTTTTGATACCCCCCCCCGTCGCTTCTCATTGGCCTGGCAGCCGGGGGAGCCGATAGCCACCCCCCGCCCCCGCCGTGGGCAGAGTAACCCGGGCGGCCGCCTCTAGGGCGGAGAGGAGGCGCTGCCAGGGGACCAGCCGCAGCGCCGCCGCCGCCGCCGCCGCTCCCCGGGACCGGAGCCCGCCTGCCCGCAGGGAGGAGAAGCGGGGCCGGGAGATGGACCCGCCGCACGTGGCTTAGCGCAGGGAGCCCGGGCGCAGGAGCGGCATGAGGCAAGTGGGGCAGCTCCCCGGGGACCCCCCGCCCGGCCACGGGACCCACTGCCCCGGGGGGGGGCGCGAGCCGGGCTGGCACCTCCCGCTGCCCCCCGCCCCCGGAGCCGGGCTGGCACCACCGCTCCCTTCCCCTGCTGCCCCCGGGGGCCGCGATCCGGGCGGGCCCCTCCCGCGGCCCCCCCCCCCCGGAGCCGGGCTGGCACCACCGCTCCTTCCCTGCCCCCCCGGGGCCGCGATCCGGGCTGGCACCTCCCGCTGCCCCCCCCCCCCGGAGCCGGGCTGGCACCACCGCTCCTGCGGCCGGCTGGGAAGCTGCGCCCGCCGGTGAGTGCGGGCGGGCGGGCGGGCAGGTGGGGTCTCCCTGCCCCGGCGAATCGGAGAAAGCGGCTGGAGGCTCCCGCCTCTGCTGCTCCCGCCGGGGGCGACGGCGATAGCGCTGCCCGCCGCCAGGCTCCGCGCTCCCGCAGTGCGCTGGCATGTGCCTGGCTGCGGAGCGGGCACCGGCCGCAGGGGCGCGTTGGCCGCTGGCGCACGGCTCCGCCGAGGGCGGCAATGCAGCAGCAGCAGCGCCCGCCCTTGGAGAAGGCGCCGCGCAGGGCGAGCGCTTACCGGGCGACTCGCGGTGTGGGACCCCCCCCTCCCCCCGCTCCCTTTCCCTGCCAGCTTCAGGGACGTGTGTGCCTGTAGGGGGTCTGAATAAAACCATCATGGGGAATGGCCCAGCCAGCGGGCAGGCCACTGAGAGAATAGCCCGCGGGGCGGGGAAAATGCACTCCCAGTTCATCCCAGCAGAAGGTCTCGGGGCCCAGTTCGTGCTCTGAGTGTGGGCAGCCTGTCCAGCTCATGGTGGTTTGCTTGTGTCAGAAATCTGGAAGGAAAGAACTCCTGACATTGCCTTGTGATCAGTGGTTGTGCTTAGCACTGCCTCCTTCACCTGGTTACTCCGCTCAAACTGTAGGGAGAATGAGGCCATAATGTTTTAATGGTCAGGAAGTGCTTGCTTGGAGCCCTTCCAATAGATGTGGAGGGGGACCTTCTTGATTTACAAGCTTGTGCAGATTTGTTCAATACTATCCCACTTGCCTGATCTCCTTGTCATGTGTATTTCGGAGGGAGGGAAATGCTGAAGATCATGATTATATTTGTCCTTACATGGGTACAGATTTGGTTGATACAGGTTAACTCTGGAGAAGGAGTTGGGGGAAGAAACACTACTTTGCTCTGCCAATTCATTGTGTGAGAAATCTCTGAAGTGCATTGTTTTGTTAGTGGACCAAGGTCTTCCAGTGGCATGCAGTATATCCCCTTAGGGCTATCCAAATGTCCTCCTGTTGGACAGGCACAGTATATTATAGGGCACTTTCAAGATTAACAAACAGATGGGTTTATCTTTTGTGGTGCATGTATGGATTCTCAGGTAGATGCCTCCGTCTCTGGCATGCTCCACCCTCTTATCACCTTTATTACTAATGCAGGTTTATCATAGTGATTGCATTCTAATCTACAGCACAGATGTATTTCAGTAGTGTCTGTTACACTGCTATAGAGCTGTTTCAGGTATAAAACCCAGTTTCTAGTATTACATTTTCTCTGGTTAGAAGTTTGAATTTTGTGGGCTGTTGGCACCAGATACTTGTAATATTATTGTTTTTAACAAATACATGCTTGAAAGTTTACTTCTGCACATGCAGTTTTTTCTGTAACTATAAGGTATATTAATGTATTTCCATTGTATCCCCCCCTTTAAAGCCACATAATGAAACTATCTTTTATTTCATCCAGAGACCCATTTAATGTTGGTACTATGGATTGACAATGCCTTGTACTTGCCCAAAGGGAACACAGGTATTACCAGAGGCAGCTCTTGTGGTCTCTTCTGCTAGCTTGGTCTATCACTTTAAGAAGCATCATTTACTTTGGTAACACACAAAGTAAATTAAATATTTGGCTGAAAATCCTGTTCTTCAATTGTAGACTTCACTGTGTTTAGACTTCTATATTATTCCCCACTTATAAAAAGAGCTGAGAGAAGATTATGCAAAACTTAGATATGCAGAAGTTTGGAAATTCTCAGCTAAGGTTGTCAATGAATATTAACTTTTAGTTTGTTTAATAATTGAAAAGGAAACTGTAAAAAGGAACACTCAAGTTAAAAATTGTACTGTATATTCAAACGGCTTTTTTTACATGTTACAAGAACACTTTACATTATTAAAATGGAAAGAAATTTGAAAATCCAATTTATTTTTCACTACTGATGCTGTTAATTTATATGTCAGCATTTCTCTCAGCTTGAAGAAGGAAAATCAGTGAAGCCAGTTTCATTGTTTATTTTCACTAACACCTTCCAGTATTGTTGTGCTTGGGTTGCAAATCCTGCAAGGGCACATGTATATGTTAAAAATAACTTTCCATGGGAACTAATTTTTTTTTGGATCATGGGAGTATTTCTGTTGGCCTTATGTTTTGTACAAATTTGTTTGCACAAAAGCTACACTTGGAGTCAAATTGGAGTTGACAGTGTCCCTTTAATCTAGCCTCCAAAAATTCCACTACACATTCTTCCTCAGCTCCAAGTGAAGATTTCACACTGTAGTCAGAAACTGGACACTTAAAATATATTTAGCTTGCATTTTCAGAATTGCAGCTTTCTAAAGCACTTATCTTCAAGAAACAGATGAAATCAAACCTATTTAATAATCATGTTAATTGGTTCTCTGGAATACTATAGTTGAAATACACAAATAGACTTGTAGTTAATTCTAAAATCTTTGTTCATTTTACAGTTGAATAAAAAAGTTGAAAGAACAAATGCCAAATTGCCCTATAACAAGTAGGTACATTACCCAAGTAACTAATGATATATGTGAAATATAACTCAGTTCATAATTTGGAATTCAAATATATTAAAACTTGACTCTGAATTACAATACATTTTGAATACAGATCCTGTTCATAACTAACCCCTGTGTTTGTTGCCTTTGTGAGCAGTATGTAATTGTATATATTTGGTTCAAACCTAGGCACAAATGGGTGAGGTCAGGATGACATTTAATCTTAAACTTCCCTGCCTCATGTGGGTTTCAAACATTCCTTTTAGTGTGCTTGTCTTAATCTTTTTCTCCCTGAGCTCTCAGGAGAGTTTTACAAACATGCATAAAAACTAAAATTTCTCCAGTGATACAAGTCCCTTTTGATGAAGACTAGAAAATTACTTGTGTTGTGAGAAGGTTTGAGTTGTTGTAAAACAAATGGTAATGCAGAGCAGATGTTGGATTTTCTGTTAAGAGAGTTTCCTATCTGTTGTGACAGATATGACCAGAGAATAGTTGTGTTGAGTGTTCCTGACTTCTTCTTGCAGGATTTTAAAATATTTTTCTAGTACGTTGTGATAATCATATACATTAACTTACCCAATCTAGTTGTGGTGCTACTGTCTCACTTGTCTATGCTTCTGCTGTCCTGCAATATTCCTTCAGTGCAATAGCTTGGGGTCTTTCTGTAGCTGTATCTAGAGCAGGGGTGGGCAAACTTTTTGGCCTGAGGGCCAGATCGGGGTTCCAAAACTGTATGGAGGGCTGGGTAGGGAAGGCTGTGCCTCCTCAAACAGCCTGGCCCTGCCCCCTATCTGCCCCCTCCCACTTCCTGCCCCCTGACTGCCCTCCTCAGAACCCCTGACCCATCCAACCCCCCTCCCATTCCTTGTCCCCTGACCGCTCCCTATCCAACCCCCCTGCACCCTGTCCCCTGACTGCCCCGACCCCTATCCACACCCCCACCCACTGACAGGCCTCCCAGGACTCCCACACCTATCCAACCACCCCCTGACTGCCCCCCGGGACCCTCTGCCCCTTATCCAACCCCCCGCTGCCCGCCCCCTTACCATGCCGCTCAGAGCACCTGGACTGGCAGCCACGCTGCCCGGCTGGAGCCCGCCCCGCTGCCCGGAGCGCTGGCGGCACAGCGAGCTGAGGCTGCAGGGGAAGGGGAACAGCAGGGAAGGGGGTTGGGGGCTAGCCTCCCCGGCCGGGAGCTCAAGGGTCGGGCAGGATGGTCCCGCAGGCCGTAGTTTGCCCACCTTTGATCTAGCGCCACATTAATAGTGGGACTAGATCACTACTTTCTGGGTGGTTAGGAAAGTCTCTTGCATAACATTTTAATAGTTATAGGGTGTTATTTATTGGGTGTGTGTAACTGACCAGCAATGCACCTCCATTGGTGGTACCAGCAGTGGCAGCTGTGACATAGACCAGACTGAGGGATTTGGATCACCATGTCATATAACCCTGATAACATAGTGGTCAAAACATGTTTTTACACTGGAAGCTTCCACTGCTGCTGTTATGAGCCCACCTTTTGCCAGTGGGGACATAGCTTAGCAGTCTACTCGCCCAAGTCTAAAAGGAAGATGATTTTCCTGGGTGACTACAATCCACTTCTGTTGAAGTGGAAAGAATTTAAGCTTTCATTTAAGGAGGAAAAAATGTCTCCAGCTCTTATATTTGATGATTAATTCTCTTGCATTCGCTGAATGTAAATCAGTGCAGTGTTGTCTTCATAAGTCTGCACATAGCACCAGACAGTGCCAGTGCCTAGAGTTGCGAAGAAGCAGCAGAGTGAAATTAAGGAAAACGTTTGGTTTTAGAGTTGCTATTCAGAAAATTCTGGTCAGCAGCAAAACTATAAATAAATTGGGTCAGTTTCATTATGCTGCTGTTGGGAAAAGCTGTGATCAGCAGCTAGAGTTATTTACTGGGGTTGGGGATGAGGACTCAGAGCAGTGGAGGTAAGGTGAGAACTAGGTTTGCATAGACATCTCATTACCACCATCCATCCTTTCAGCGGACAGGTTTGGGGTGAGTGGGAAACAGAGAAGGAGCTCTCCTTCCATGCAGAACACTGTCATGATAACAGCTATTTTCATGTTGCCTTTTCTGTCTATAGCAAGTCTCTAGCTGGAACAACAGAGATGTTGTGATGCTTTGTTACTGTTGGGGTACTTGGTGAGGAGGACTACTAGAGTGGGGAGAGATACAGGTAAAAGGAAAAAGAGAATGAATTGTAGGGTAGAAACTTTATTTCAAAGCAAAAGTTTTAATAATCAAATGGTGATAATTGGATTTGGTAGCAAAAAGAAACTGAGAAGCAATCTTCCCTTTCTTCTCTAAAATCTTGGCATTATCTCCATTTGAAACTATTGGGTAGGGTTGTGGGCATCAGCCCTAATAGGTACATGAAATTAATGCTCTAGCTTTCCTTAGAAAGTACTTGCTTAATAGTACTGGTATTCAGATGGTGTCATAACTATAAAGGGAAGGGTAACAACCCTCCTCTATACAATTCTATAAAATCCCTCCTGGCCAGAGGCACCAAAATCCTTTTACCTGTAAAGGGTTAAGAAGCTCAGGTAACCTGGCTGACACCTGACCCAAAGGACCAATAAGGGGACGAGATACTTCCAAATCTAGGGGGAGGGGGCGGGAGGCTTTTGTTTGTGCTCTTTGTTTTGGTGGGGTTCGCTCTTGGGACTAAGGGACTGGACATCAATCCATGTTCTCCAAATCTTTCTGCACAAGTCTCTCCTATTTCAAACTTGTAAGTAACAGCCAGACAAGGCCTGTTAGTTTTATCTTTGTTTTCTCAACTCATAAATGTTCTTTTTGCTAGAGGGTTTAACCTGTGTTTGCTGTAACTTTGAACCTAAGGCTAGAGGGGGTTCCTCTGGGCTCTTTGAATCTGATTACCCTGTAAAGTTATATCCATCCTGATTTTACAGAGATGAACGTTACCTTTTCTTTTAATAAAATTCTTCTTTTAAGAACCTGATTGATTTTTTCATTGTTTTAAGATCCAAGGGTTTTGGATCTGTGTTCACCAGGACTACTTGGTGAGGGTATACTCTCAAGCCTACCCAGGAAAAGGGGTGTAAGGACTTGGGGGGAGGAATTAGTCTCAAATCTGCCCAGGAAAGGGGGGGGTTAGGGACTTGGGAAAAAGTTGGGGGAGTTCCAAGTGGCTCTCTCCTAAGATTTGGAACACGCTTGGTGGTGGCAGCTTACTGTTAACCTAAGCTGATAAATAAGCTTGGGGGGGTCTTTCATGCGGGTCCCCACATCTGTACCCTAAAGTTCAGAGTGGGGAAGGAACCGTGACAGATGGTTCAAAGTGGAATATTTCATTTGAGACAAGAAGAATGTTGGTTGATGGATTTCATATCTTTGCTGCTCTACTGTAGCTGGACATATTATTCTCCATAGTCCAGTCAGCAGTTGAATTAAATACCAAAAGCTAGAAACTTAATTTCATTTCCGTGGGAGGGGATGTGAAAGGCAGTGGAAATTGTGGAAAAATCTCATCAGCATCATCCCTGTCACTCAAATCCATAATCTGGTCATCGTCCTCTATTTGCCCCTTTCTCTGGAGCCTCACATTCAGGCTGTGCCTGAATCTTGCCAATTTTTTCTGCATAACATCTCTAAGACATGGCCTTTCCTATCCATCCACACAGCTAAAACTCTCATCTAGGCTGCCATCATCTCTTGTCTTGATTATTGTAACATCCTTTTCACTACCCTTGACTAATCCCATCTTGCCCTGCTCAGACCGATTCAAAATGGTGCTGCAAAAATAATTATCCTAGCTATTGGCTTTGACCATGTCAGTATCACCTCCTCTTTGCATCCCTCCACTGGTTCCCCTTCTCTATTACATCAAACTTAAGCTAGTGGTCTTAAATTTGCAGATGATACAAAATTACTCAAGATAGTTAAGACCAAAGCTGACTATGAAGAGTTACAAAGGAATTTCTCTAAACTGGGTGACAGGTAAACAAAATGGCTGATGAAAGTCCATGTTGATAACTGTGAAATAATGCACATTGGAAAACATAATCACAACTATACCTACAAAATGATGGGCCTAAATTAGCTGTTTCCACTCAGGAAAGACATCTTAGTCATGTGGATAGTTCTCTGAAAACATCCACTCAATGTGCAGTGGCAGGTTTAAAAAAAAAAAAAAGCTAACAATGTTAGGAATCATTAGGGAACATAAGAACGGCTATACTGGGTCAGACCAAAGGTCCATCTAGTCCAGTATCCTGTCTTCTGACAGTGGCCAATGCCAGGTGCCCCAGAGGGAATGAACAGATAATCAAGTGATCCATTCCCAGTTGCTCATTCCCAGCCTCTGGCAAACAGAGGGTAGGGATACCATCCCTGCCCATCCTGGCTTATAGCCATCAATGGACCTATCCTGCATGAATTTATCTAGTTCTTTTTTTATCTTATAACCATGTTATAGTCTTGGCCTTCATGACTCTTCTCTGGGAAAGAGTTCCACAGGTTGACTGTGCACTGTGTGAAGAAACACTTCCTTTTGTTTGTTTAAAATCTGCTGCCTATTAATTTCATTTGGTGCCGCTTAGTTCTTGTGTTATGAGAAGGAATAAATAACACTTCCTTATTTACTTTCTCCACACCAGTCATGATTTTATAGACCTCTATCCTATCCCCCCTTAAGAGTCTCTTTTCTAAGCTGAAAAGTCCCAGTCTTATTAATCTCTCCTCATACGGAAGCCATTCCATATCCCTAATCATTTTTGTAAAGGGATAGATAATACAGAAAATATCATAATGCCACTATTTAAATCCATTGAACACCCATCCCTTGAATACTGTGTGCAGTTCTGGTCTCCCCATCTCAAAAAAGATATATTCGAATTGGTAAAAGTACAGAGAAGGATAATAAAAATGATTGAGATGTGGAACAGTTTCCCTATGAAGGCAGATTTAAAAGACTAGAAGCGTTCAACTTGGAAAAAAGATGACTAAGGGGAGATATGATAGAGTGGAGAAAGTGATTAAGGAGAAAGTGGATATGATAGTGGAAAGGGGATATACTAGTGTGGTGTGAAGTGTTAGTTATCTCTTATAATGCAAGAACCAGGGGTCACCCGATGAAATTAATAGACAGCAGGTTTAAAACAAACAAAAGGAATTAATTTTTATACAATACAGAGTCAACTGGTGGAACTTATTGCCATAGGATACTGTGAAGACCAAAAGTATAACTGCGTTCAAAAAAGAATTAGATAAATTCATGGATGATAGGTCCGTGAATGGCTGTTAGGGCTTGTCTACACGACGCAGCTTTTAGCGACAAGGCTGTGTCGACACAGCCTTGTCGCTAAAAGTCAGCGTGTGTAAATGCTCTTTGTCAGCACTTTTGCAGACAAAATACTTTCAGCTCCGTGAGCGGTGTTAGCTTTGTTGGTTCACACTGTCACTTGCGTTGGCAAAACTTTTGTCTTTTGCGGGAGGGGGGGCTTTTTAAAGTACTTGTGAAAGACAAAAGTTTTCCGCAAAACTTTGCGGTGTAGACATACCTTTAGCCAAGATGGTCAGGGATGCCACTCCATGCTCTGGGTGTTCCTAAGCGTCCCTGACTGCCAGAAGCTGGGAGTGGACAATAGGGGATGGATCGCTTGATATTTACCCTGTTCTGTTCATTCCCTCTGAAGCATCTGGCTGCTAAGTACTTAGGGTGGGTAATAGAAGAAACCCTAGAGTAGTACTTTGACTTCCCCCTCCCACAACTTTCTAAATCACAAATTACTTAAGCATATATTCCCCCCCCCCTTTTTTTTGCATGTAAGTTGTCTATAATAGACTCTTTTGGGGGGGGGGGAGTGGAGATCTCCCACTGAAGCATGAACATAGACAGGGCACCAGCATTTTTATCACCACATCTAACTGTTCAGCTCTAGATGTCAGATCGGTAAAAATGCCAATGGCCACCTGATTCCTATCTACAGTAGCACCTCCACGTTTTGTATACTCATTGGAGCGTCACTAGCTGTATTGGAAAGACTGGAGACTTTATAAAACACTCTAGTGTGGGCAAGGTGTATATGTGTGAGGTTCTGCACTTGTGTAGTCACTGAGAAATCTCTTCTCCTTTGAAGCCATATGAAAATGGAGAGTGTAAACCCTGGCATGCTTCTGTGGGGTACCTGCTGCTTGTATACAGTAGTGAATTTTCCCATCCCTTTCATCTCGTCAGTGAGGCTTTTTTCCTAGTTCAAAGCTGTGATAATCAATTGGTCAAATTCTAATCAATTTAAAAACTGACTCTAATGAAAGAGGTGTAAGTTTTGGGTGTAGAGCAGCCTGTCCTCCTCATATCAGGGATCTGCTCTGGCTGTTGCAGCCTGTGGTCTTGTGACTGGGGGTGGGGGGTGGAGAAGCAGAGGAGGTGAGAATTCTCACCTCTTCAGTTTGCTGAGGTGGGGATCTTCATGGGATGGATTGCTGTTCAGTGAGTGATGGAAACAGGTGTTGGCTAGGACCTTTGCTTTTCACAGCCAAGTGGCAGAATGTTTTCACTGATTTTTCTCCCCCCTCCTCCCCCCACCTTCCCCCCCCCAGGGAAGTTTTTCTCTTGTAACAAAACAGACAGAGGTGGTGAAAGTGGGGAGGTTATTTAAATCTGTTTTATTAAAACTTGTCCTAGATTTGCTGTCCTCTGACGTAGAGCAATGGGGGACAAGGGCAGGGTAAGTGGAGTTTCCAGAAGCATGGAGTGCTGGAATCTCTCCACTTACTGAGAAAGGGAGGGTCAGTTGGCCTCCCTATAGAAACTTCTTCAAATATGCATATTTTATTGCTCATAAAATGAGTCTGACATTACGTGTAATGTGAGCAGGGAGTGGCCAGACAGAGCAGGGCTGCTGGTGTCACTGGAGCGTGTGGGGAAGGACTTTCAGTGATACCTGGCCTGATGCCTGGCAGGACCTCCTTTCTCCAGCAGTATGGCTTTCACCAGGTTTCTTACCCTATGTGTGTAAAAATGCAGGAGAACCTACAAGGTTGCAGGGTGCTATTACAAGTGCCTAGAGGCCCCAGCCAGGATCAGAGCCTTATTCTGCTAGGTGCAGTACAAACACACTGTAAGAACATAAGAATGGCCTTACTGGGTCAGACCAAAGGTCCATCTAGCCCAGTATCCTGTCTTCCAACAGTGGCCAATGCCAGGTGACCCAGAGGAAATGAACAGAACAGGTAATCCTCAAGCGAACCATCCCGTCACCAATTCCCAGCTTCTGGCAGCCAGGTTAGGGACACCATCCCTGTCCATCTTGAGTAATAGCCATTGATGGACCTATCTTCCATGAATTTATCTAGTTCTTTTTTTAACCCTGTTATAGTCTTGACCTTCACAACATCCTCTGGCAAAGAGTTCCACAGGTTGACTGCGTTGTGTGAAGAAATACTTCCTTTTGCTTGTTTTAAACCTTCTGCCTATTAATTTCATTTGGGTGACTCCTAGTTCTTGTGTTGTGAGTAGGAGTAAATAACCCTTCCTTATTTACTTGCTCCACACCAGTCGTGATTTTATAGACCCTTATCATATCCCCTCTTATGCATCTCTTTTCCAAGATGAAAAGTCCCGGTTTTATTAATCTCTTCTCAGATGGAAGCCGTTCCAGACCCTAATAATTTTTGTTGCCCTTTTCTGAACCTTTTCCAAATCC
This sequence comes from Mauremys reevesii, assembly GCF_016161935.1. Taxonomy (NCBI): domain Eukaryota; kingdom Metazoa; phylum Chordata; order Testudines; family Geoemydidae; genus Mauremys; species Mauremys reevesii. The sequence continues at coordinate 248,801,739 of NC_052623.1, forward strand.
AGTACATCTTTTTTTGCGATGGGACGACCATATCTGCACGCAGTATTCAAGATGTGGGCGTACCATGGATTTATATAGAGGCAACTTGATATTTTCTGTCTTATTATCTATCCCTTTCCTAATGATTCTGTGGCAGGGTGCTGCAGGGGAAGCCCTAATCTGCTCCTGCCGCTTCAGCCCCAAGCTGTGGAAATGGGTTGGGGCTGGGCCACTAGCTAGGACTGGCAGGTATGGCCAGTTTCCAGGCCAGCCTCGTTAACAGGGGCTAAAAGCTTGGGAGGAAGTGATTTGTGGGGGGACATGGCGACCAGGAGGGGAGAGTAGGCTCAGAAGGAGCCAGGAGCCTGCTACCCTGTTGCTACTGAGGCCTGTGCTAGACCAAACCTGTAAATAGTTGGAGCTTGGTGGTGGGGTCCAGATACAGGAATAAAGAGCACGGAGGTTGCACCAGCTTGAAGGGGTCCTGACTCACTGGGGAGTGGGGCCAGGAGGCTGAACCTAGCAGGGCTGTTACAGATTCCCAATATTGTATTTGCTTTTTTGACTGCTGTTTTCAGAGGACTATCCACAATGACTCCAAGATCTTTCTTGAGTGGTAACAGTCAATTAAGACCCCATCATTTTATATGTATAGTTGGGATTATATTATCCAATGTGCATTACTTTGCATTTATCAACATTGACTTTCATCTGCCATTTTGTTGCCTAATCTCCCAGTTTTGCCTGGGACTTAACTATCTTGAGCAATTTTGTATCATCTGCAAATTTTGCCACCTCACTGTTTTACCCCGTTTGCCAGATCATTTATGAATATACTGAAAAGGACTGGGTCCAGTACAGACCCCTGGGGGACACCATTCTACCTCTCTCCATTTAAAAAACTGACCATTTATTCCTACCCTTTGTTTCCTATCTTTTAACTAGTTACCAGTCCATGAGAGGATCTTCCCTCCTATCCCATGACAGCTTGCTTTGCTTAAGAACCTTTGGTGAGGGACCTTGTCAAAGGCTTTCTGAAAATCTAAGTACACTATATCCACTATTATCACTACAAACGTTTTTTTTTTTTTTTGACTTCCACTTTTTAAAGGATGCCTTTTTGCCTCTCACTGCTTCTTTTACTTTGTTGTTTAGCCACAGTGGCACTTTTTTGGTTCTCTTACTATCATAGGTGCCGACTCCGTGGGTGCTCCGGGGCTGGAGCACCCACAGGGAAAAATTAGCAGGTGCTCCGCACCCACCGGCACCTCCTCATCTCCTTCTCCACCCCTCCCCCGAGCGGGCCGCATTTCCGCTCTTTCTGCCCCCGCTGCCTAACAGCTGTTTGGTGGCACTTAGGACTTTCCGGGAAGGAGGGGGGAGGAGCGGAGACGCAGCATGCTCAGGGAAGGAGGCGGAGAAGAGGCAGGGCAGGGATGGGGATTTGGGGGCAGGGATGGAATGGGGGTGGGACCAGGGGCAAGGGGTGGGGTGGAGCACCCCCTGGGCAGAGGAGAAGTTGGCACCTGTGCTTACTATGTTTTTTAATTTGGGGTATACTTTTAAGTTGAGCCTCTTATTATGGTGTCTTTTAAAAGTTTCCATGCAGCTTGCAGGGATTTCACTTTTGGCTCTGTACCTTTTAAATTTCTGTTTAACTAACCGCCTCATTTTTGCATAGTTCCCCTTTCTGAAATCAAATGCTACAGTGTTGGGCTGCTGTGGTGGTTTCCCCGCCACAGGGATGTTAAATTTAATTATATTATGGTCACTATTACCAGGTGGTCCAGCTATATTCACCTCTTGGACCAGATCCTGTGCTCCACTTAGGACTAAATCAAGAATTGCCTCTCCTCTTGCGGGTTCCAGTACTAGCTGCTCCAGGAAGCCGTCATTTAAGGTGTCAAGAAACTTTCTCTCTGCATCTGTCCCTGCTCTGAAGAGCTTACAAACTAAATAGACAAAACAAAGGGTGGGAGAAAGCGGTTATTCCCCTCTTGCAGATCTGAAAAGCTCTGAGCAGCCCATGCTCCAAACTGGGAAGTGGAGGCTGTCACAGAGCCAAGAGGGCATGTTTTGCCTCTGACCTTTAGACAGTCTCTCTGGGAGGGTATCCCTTTAACTGCAAGGCCCTAGACCTCCATTTTTTGCAAGGGGGAGCCCTGAAGCACCAGTAGGGTTGCCACCTAGTTGCTAGGAACCAGACCCCAAGACCCTACAGTCTCCTCCTCCTCTTCCCCCCACACCTCAATCGCTCCCTCTCTTCTTCCTCCCACCTCTACTTGCTCACTGGATTGTTTCAAGGAGCCTGCTTGCAGGTAGGAGGCAGCCCCGGCTGAGATGGGGCTGGCAAGGGTTAATGACTCGATGGCTCTCCCTGTCCTGCTGTAACTGGGCTTTTGGTGTCTTGTCAGTACATTTGACCGGAATTTCCTTTAAAAAAACAGGCACCTGGCAACCCTAAATGTTCCCCGGACACAGAAGCGAAAAACCGGACAGGTGGCAACCCTAGGTTCCTGTACCCTGAGACTTTGGCACTTGTTACTCACTATGGCTCTTCTAGACCCAATCAGTCTAAAATAACTCACTCCTATTAGAGACTTTATCCCCTTGGGAAGGGATGTAACCAGCAGTGGTTTGCAATGCAGAACAGCCTTTTCAAAATAAGATTGCTTTTGCTAGTCAACTGGAATTCAGCATTTAAGGTCCTTTGCTTAGAATGGAAAAGCAAAACTTGGATGAGCATCGACGTTGGCAGTAATAATATACCCCTCTGGTTCTGAGCCTCCAGGATTTCATCTTTTCCCCCACTCTGCCCTTGTCAGCCCAGTTCTTATCCCCATGTATTTCCAGCTGCAATCATGCTACTTCCAAGTTGTTCTTCCCTTAATTGCCAGTTGTTCGAAGTTAATGTCCCATTGCTGGTCTTCCATTGTCTCTGAGGCAGATCTATTTATATGTAGTTTTTGGTAGTTCCTTCATACCAGCTCAGACAAACCTACCATCTCACCCAGTTCCCCCCCCCCCCCACCCCCACCCAAAGAAAGGAATTAACCCTGCAGTCCTAGGAGATCATCATACAAACTGAGGGGGTAAATCATGCATATTTTTCATCGAAATAATCCACAAATTTCCCCCATTGTCCACAGTGTCAGCGGCTGGAAAATCTCAAATTCAACAGGTAAAACAGAATATGCTTTGAAGATAAAGTCATGCCTGGGCAGTGCAAGAGCCTTCCTTTAAACTGTTCTTTGCTGGATTCCCAGGGCAACAGCAGTGACTGCAACAGGAGAACTAATCAGGAAGTTTAATGGTTAAATGGGGGAGAGAGACACTAGTGTAGATGTGCTGTATAATGTCCCAGAATACCTGCTTTCCAGATAAGCCTTACCTCTGGATGCAAAGTCTCTGAGTTTGTCATGGTACAAAGGTAACTCTTGTCTCTGGTCATTGCTCATATGATGATGAGTAAAACCTGGCTCCAATGAAGAACATTAAACCTGATTATTGCAGCTGCAACCCACAATGATGTGGCATTGCCTCCCCAGGTCCTCCCCCATTCTTTGTTGGTTTAGTCCTGTATAGTTGAATCATTATAGAAACTCTTGTTGTTTATTTGTCTATTCAACTACATTTATTTTACCCTTTCCCCAAATTTTCCGTATGCTGTAGATTTTTGGTATTGAAAGCAGGGGTGAGGGAAGCTGGTGGATTGGACCCTGAGGGAGGAAGACTTAGCTTTAGAAGGATGTTGGGGCTTTTGAGAAAAGAGATGAGTGATGATGACTTTGTGGGTGGGTGGGTTGAATTTTTCATTTCTCACTAGTAAACCTTGACAATAATTTGCTGTCCCACTGCTCCCGTTCACAATATCTGCCACTGCGTCCAATGATAAGGCATAGTAACTTGATCTGATTTCAGAATTGACAAGCTTGAGAAACGAACTTGAATTCATTTGGAACAAGATACAACAAGCGAGTGACAAAAATCAGAGGGGAGTTAGGGCAGGAAGGAGAGGCAAAGATAATGAACATAGGGTTATGCTGTTTAATAAGATCCCACTCTTAACCAGAGTAGTTTCAAATCAGCTGAGAGGTGCTGCTGGTTTAGCTACCAATAGTTGGAAGATTTCTTGTAGGTGTCACAGTAGAAGTGAATCTTGAAGAAGAAACAGTGAAACTGACTAGAAACAAAGACTGAGGTTATACTGGTTTAGCTGTGCTGGCCATAACCCCATCACATAGACTCATATTGCCTCCCCAAATGATAGCTATGTCAATGGAAGTGTTCTTTCATCGACATAGCTACACCTACACGAGGGTTAGGTCTACATAGACATGTTGGTCAGGCCTCATCTATGCTTAAAATATAGATGGACCTAGCTACTTCGCTCAGGGTGTGAAATGTTAACACTTCTGAGCGCGGTAGTTAAGCTGACCTAACCCCTGGTGTAGGTGCAGCTAGATCAAATGGAAGAATTCTTCCGTCATACGTAGCAAACGCTGCTCAGGGAGGTGGATTACCTAAGTCTATGGGAAAAAGCCCTCTGACGTAGGAAGCATTGCTCCTGTGGCATAGCTGTAACACTGCAGCTCTTTTGCTGTAGTGCCCGTAGGATAGGCAGTAGCCTTAGGGAAGTGGCTATTTCTCACATCTAACTGCGGTAACTATGTGGACCTAACTTATGAGTGTGGACCAACCCACAGTGCTGTGAAATTAACTTAGTCGACAAACTCAGAAGTATCTTTTATAAAATCCTTCAGTCATAGGGCTGGCCCGTACTTCAAAGTTAGGTTAACATAGCTATGACAGTTAGGAGTGTGACAAATACATACCCCTGACTGGCATAGCTCTGCTGACGAAACCTCAAGTGCAGATGCAGCTGTGTCAATGAAAGAATGCTTCCATTGACACAGCTACCATCGTTCGGGTGGTGGTGTGCCTAAAATACCTGCTCCATTGGTGTAGGATGTGTCAAAGCTATAGGGTTCTGATGGCATAGCTATGCCAGCATAGTTGTGCTGGTATAGTCTGCTTAGTGTAGACACGGTCATAGTAATCTTGGGATCTGTCTGCACTACGTGCACTTTACCAGTGTACTATACTGGCAAAGCACTCCTAGTGTGGACACAGCTATAACAACCAGCCACAAATGAAATAATTAAGGCCCTACTTAATTTGTGATCATGTGGAAATTGCGGATCCCACAATATTAGGCTTCCACTGCAATTTTGTCAGCAGCCTGGGGCTGACTGCGGGAGCCCTGTCTGTCAGCTGCTGCCGGCCGGGACTCCCAGCTGTCAGCCCTGTGCATTAATGATTGTAATACAGTTGCAGAAAAATGTCTGGTTATCAAAAAAATGAGAAGGCATAACTAATACCTGAGTGGTTAGCTTGTTCCAGCACATTTTTCTTAAACAATAGGTCTTATCTGGCTTCTCCAAATTACCACAATTAATAAAGGTCCATTTTTAACTTTTTCCACAATTTTCCATATCTTGTCCGCAACTCAGCCACAATTATTTGACACTCATCCTGCAATTCCAGTAGGGCCTTAGCTATAATTGTAAAAGCGCAGATTTGTTTGTATAGCTGCATCTAACTGGGCACTTCTGCCGGCATAGCTGTGGTGGTCCGGGATCACACCTCTTTACACCTTTGATCAACATAGCTATGTCGGCAGAAGACTGTAGCATAGACATAACCCTATCGATTACTTGTAACAATAGCAGGTGCAATTTTGAGACCAAAGTGGGATGTAAATTAAGTGTGATTTATTTTTTGGGGGGGTGTATTCTTATAATTTTTCAACATGTAGCAGTAAGTCAGGCACAGACCTAAGGCCTTTCTTGTTTTTGGGAAAGGGAGGTGAGTCTGGAGGGGAACCACCTGGAATAGGAATAAAATGTCTTGGGCGGGGGGGTTGGTTACAATTTCTGTTTATAAATACTGAGATGTAGTCTGCCTTATGCATCAAATATCAGTGTTCTTTCTTGAGCACTAATATTGAAGCAGGTGGGCAGACTTGTAGGAAAGAGATCTTTATAGAGTATGTTGAGTGGACAGATCCAAAATTTCAGGAGGTTTCGAAATCCAGTGTTCTGGTCTGGGTCTATCTCTAACAATAAGATAAATGAAAGCTGCAGGGAGAGGTAGATATGCTGGAGCAGGGGTGGGCAAACTTTTTGGCCCAAGGGCCACATCTGTGTATGGAAATTGTATGGCTGGCCATGAATGCTCGCGAAGTTGGGGATTGGGGTGCAGGAGGGCTCCAGCTGGGGGTGTGGACTCTGGGGTGCTGCTAGGGATGAGGGGTTGGGGGTGCAGGAGGGTGCTCTGGGCTGGGACTGAGGGGTTCGGAGGACAGGAGGGGGATCAGGGCTGGGGCAGGAGTTTGGGGCACGGGAGGGAGTCAGGATGACAGGCTCCGGGCGGTGCTTACCTCAAGCAGCTCCCGGAAACAGTGGCATGTCCCCTCTCTGGCTCCTACGTGGAGGTACGACCAAGTGGCTCTGCGTGCTGCCCTGTCTGCGGGTGCTGCCCCTGCAGCTCCCATTGGCTGCAGTTCCTGGCCAATGGGAGCTGCGGGGGGTGGCACTTGGGGGTGGGGGCAGCATGCAGAGCCCCCTGGCTGCCCCTGCATATGGGAACTGGAGTGGGGATGTGCCACTGCTTTCGGGAGCCATGCGGAGTGGAGCAAGCTCCCTGGCTGGTGCACCAGAGCAGGGCAAGTCCCAGACCCCACTTCCCAGCGGGAACTCAAGGGTCAGATTAAAATGTCTGGAGGGCCGAATGTGGCCCCCAGACTGTAGTTTGCCCACCTCTGCACTGGAGGGTAGGGATAGGGTCCAGAGAGACCTAGGCAAATTGGAGGATTAGACTAAAAGAAATCTAATGAGGTTCAACAAGGGCAAGTGCAGAGTCCTGCCCTTGGGTTGGAAGAATCCCATGCACTGCTACAGGCTGGTGGCCGACTGGCTAAGAGGCAGTTCTGCAGAAAAGGACCTGGGGATTACAGTCGATGAGAAGCTGGATATGAGTCTACAGTGTGCCCTTGTTGCCAAGAAAGCTAACAACATATTGGGCTGCATTAGTAGGAGCATTGCCAGCAGATAGAGGGGAAATGATTATTCTTCTCTATTCAGCACTGGTGAGACCACATCTGGGGTATTACGTTCAGTTTTGGTGCTCCCACTATAGAAAGGATGTGGACAGATTGGAGAGAGTCCAGTGGAGGGCAACGAAAATTATTAGGGGACTGTGGCACATGGCGTACGAGGAGAGGAACTGGGCTTGTTTAGTCTGTAGAAGAGAAGAGTGAGGTGGGATTTGATAGCAGCTTTCAACTACCTGAAGCGGGGTTCCAAAGAGGATGGAGTGAGGCTGTTCTCAATGGTGGCAGATGATAGAACAAGGAGCAATATTCTCAAGTTGCAGTGTGGGAGATCTAGGTTGGATATTAGGAAACACTATTTCTCTAGGAGGGTGGTGAAGCACTGGAATGGGTTACCTAGGGAGGTGGTGGAATCTCCATCCTTAGAGGTTTTTAAGGCCTGGCTTGGCCAAGCCCTGGCTGGGATGATTTACTTTGGGTTGGCCCTGCTTTGAGCAGGGGGTTGGACTAGATGACAACCTCGAGGTCCCTTCCAACCCTGATCTTCTGTGATTTTTTCTATGACATGAATGGGCATGAATGAGACATTTCCAAGTGCTTTTGTTACAGCCTGTCTGCAAACTCAGGCCTCTGTGTATTAGTTTATATTTGGTTCACATTTGGAAAGTTCCTTTACCATTGTGTGGGCTAGAGGCTGCAAATTAAATCTTTGTTTCTGCAGCAGTTATGTGGCAAATTCAAAGTGGGTAATAATACAGCTTACTTCATAATCTCATTATACAGGAGGGCCTGCTGATAGACAGACTGTGCTTAGCTAGGCAGCATGTATAACAGAGTGGAGAACTGAAAGTCAATAGATCCTGGATCATATTTGTGACTACACCACTGACCTACTATGTGACCTTAGATACCCCTTCATCTTTCTCTGCCTCTGTTTCCCCAAATGTAAAATGGGGGTAATGTCTGTACTTCTTTGTAATGTGCTTTGAGATCCTCCAATGGAGGGCCATAAAAGTGCCAAGTATTATGTCCCTGGCTTTTGCCTTACTCCAGCAAAATGTTTAGGTTGTGAGAACCAGGTCGTGTCTGTGAGAAGAAATCTTGTGCAGCAGTCTCCTCCGTGGCGAGGAGTGTTTGGAAGGCACTTGCTTTTTATTAGCTGATAGTTTTCTGTAGCATTTGAATGCTGTTTCTTTCCTCTTCCAAGGAAACTCTTAACAGCAGTGAGGGAAAGAACCCTAGGTAGCTCAGTTGATTCAGGGGTCAGGCAAGCCTGTTTATTTTTAGAGGATGAGGCACCAATGTGACCACTTACAGGTTGTTGGGAAATGTACGTTAATGGGTGACAGTAACTTACTAGGTTGCTGTTCAGTTCCAGTGCTTTGACACTGAAATGTTTTCCTCCCCTTGATCAGCCTGTATAAAAATCATTGTGGTTTGATTCAAAGGTGACATTGTTTGGACTGGTCCCTCCTCCCCACTCCCAGACTAAAATTAGTGCTGACTACATGGGGTTAAAGCTAGAGAGTCAAGTGGTGGGCTGAGATTGCCAAATGGGCTCTTGAGTATGTAATTTCCATTTATCCTCATTCATTCTTTGACTCATTATTTAATCTCCTTTTTCTGGCGGGGGGAAGGTAAGAGCTTTCTGGGTTTCTCTCCTTATTTTGCACTTTATTATTTTCTCCTTTCCCCACAATCCAAAGGCCACGTGTTACTGTGCCCCTCCTTCTGATCAAGCACCAATAGATAAGAGGTGTCCCCCCCTCCCAAATTGAGGGTTCAAATCCGGGTGTTCAATTTAAGGGCATGAGGGTCTCGCTCCCAGCTGCTCTTATGAGTTTGTGTCTGCTTGGAGCACTGCAGGAAACGCACACAATGCAGCGCACAAGGGGGAAGAGCCTGTTCAGCCAAATGCAGAGGAATTAGACGGTGCCTGTTTTGCTCCTGGCAGACCGAGAGCCCCTGGGTGAGTGATGCACTTGCAATGTATTGTTGTGAGGGTGGAAGGAAATCCATTACACAGCTATGCACTTACTGAGAATGATGGTAAAGATATGATGATACTGGTTAATATGGAGCCTGCATATCACAGCAAACTGGCATTAGTGCTAGAATTGGAACTTGGCACTGTACCAAGAGAGGTAAAGCCTGCAGAATAACAGGGATTTTTGGAGATTTAGGGATTGGTTGGAAAGGAGGAAGTATAACAAATATGGGGCTCCCTGACCTTGAGTGTCCTTCTTAGCTCAATCACCCATTTAGAATTGGTACTTACAAAAATATCACCTCAGATGTCTTGATGTAGAACATTTAAAATACTGCACTCCTCCAATTAGAGAGCCCTTTCGCTCTGTGATCAACTGCCTAGTAACTAATTATTGTCACCTTCCCTTTGTGCGCATCTTGTAACTGTGCCAGTCCCCTTGGCTCCTACAAGATGCCTGACCTAGACCTCTGTTGAGAATCCAATGGGAAATAAACTGGCTAATTTTAGTTAAAAAATCCAAACCGAAACATTAAACATATTGAAGTGAGTGATCTGCCAAGCATCTGCAGCAATAGATGCCTGGCAACTAGCAGGCGTGGCACCTTTTTTAAAAAAAAAAAAAGAAAAAAAAAAGACATAAAACAATGGGTCTGCATTGCTGAGCAAATCTCTCCATCTGCTGTGTACCAGTGCTTGCTTGTTGCTGGAACTCTCTGTTTCTTTAGCTTCAGGGTACTGTCGTCTAATCAATCCCTTTAAGGTTTTTATACTTTCCATTGTTTGTAAAAACCCTCCTAGAAACAGGCAAACAAAATTCCTTTCCTGGCTTATTGTGTTTTCCACCATGATAAAAGTGATCTTCCTTTGTGTGGTATGGCAGCATTATTGAAACAAGCACTGTTCTGGGGAGAGAGTTAAGTTACTACTGCAGAGCCAGCAGGGCAGCACTAATATGAGCTTTATTTGCTGTACAAGTTGAGGTCTTCTTGCTTTGAGTAAGTAAGTGAAATACTCAGACAGGAGTGCTGACGTTGTCATTCAAACATTTGAACAGTGAATTGGGGGAACATTTCAGTGCTAGAGGATAACTCTGGACACTGTTTTACTCTATTTAAACTCCCTGACAAAGTACTTTTCTCTTTATCTGCCTTCACTGACCAAAAGAGTTTTAGAGAGAGCTAAAACTCAAGAAAATCCCTGTAATTTCCTATTAATCATCAGAAATGGCATGGTAAAACATTGACCAGTAAATTCAGTACAATGCTAAAGTGTTCAAACAGTTGTACAAACAGCTAGTGTTATGTTCAAGGTAAACTATATAGGACACATTGATATATCACCCGGAAAGCACTTTTCCTGCTTGCTGCCCTGAGTGGCTTTTGTACTGCTCCAGAAAGGGGAACCTTTAACACTCAAGCACTGCAGTCTCCCCTAAATGGATTTCCTAAACCCTCTGTGCTGATCTAGGATGTACCTTCTCACGCAGGTGGTTAGGGGCTTTCTGCTTCATAAACGTGAATACAAAGCAGTAGACTGACCGTGACTTGTAGTACTTTAAGAAACTCACACTGTGCTTTGACAGTATCTCACAAATGGGTATGGCTGTCAGTGCTGAAGAGAGCAGAAGCTCTCAGGAGCTGAGCTCCCACACTTGTACAGTAAAATACAAAAAGTAGCTAAGAGCTTGTCTACTCTGGGTTTTTTTGCATTGGTATAGAAATGCTGGTCCAGTGTCAAAAGTGGGTTTTACCAGTGCAGATTATCCTGGTTTGATGCCAAAAACATTCCCACTGTTGACCAGCTCTAATTTTAGTCAAATATACAAAGCCGGAACCAGAAGTGTAAAGGAAATAAAACTTGAAAGAAGGGAAAAGATTCGGACCTGCTTTGCAGTGCTTCTGCCAGAACCAGGGTGCATCAGGCAGGAGAGTGATACTGAAGTCTGCTTTTCTGTCTGTCTCCTGTACTTTGCTCTCTAATGTAGACCTGCACTACAGCATTAGTGTTTCTCTCTTCATTCTGAACATTGTTGTTCTATTAATACAACTAAATCTACCTTTCTAACAGTTATGCAGGTAGTATTGATTAATACTATTTTGCACTTTTAATCCATAGATATCCCTCTTTGGAAAGCATTTGGGACACTTTTTACTCCCTATTTTACAGATGGGGTAACTGAGCCACAGAGAGGTTACGCAATTTGTCCATGTTTACACAGCGAGATGAGGACAGTATCTAGGTCTCCTGACTCCCAGCCCTGTGTTTTGTTCACCAGATCACAACTGCCCCTGTTTAGCAAATACAGGTATATGGGTTTGCAAGTATGGCTTGTTACATATATCAGTCAATGGTTTGTATAAATACAAGAATACACACATGCATATGTATGAAATGTCTTGTGAATTGATGGAACAATCAGTGGGCATGGAGAGGTGGGTCTATTATGGAGAGGTGGGTCTATTATATCATAACTCTGCCACGTGGCACATACTTTGTATATGTTAGATTTTTATATTACTGTATAAAATATTATCAGTGACGTATTCAGTAAACTAGCCATGTCTGCAATGCCCGTACGTTTCTGAAAATGTAATGTGTGACCCAACGTGGCACAGGTTTCATGAGTACAGATGAACAATTCCAGTCTTTTTTGTTGCTGCTGTTACCTTTCCCCAGTAGAAATAGAATGAAACCGACAAGACCTTTTTTATTTTCACTGCAGTTATTTAGGACTGGGTGAGCAGGAGTGAAATTGACAATTCCCGCACATCAAACCTCGGCACCTTGACAAATTTCCTGGACACCCACTAACCAGAGACTAATATGAAAGATGAGGGAGGGTCCCCACCAATGCACTCTAGGAACTATGCTTTGCTGAGAGCCCATCCCTAGTTGTTATATTCCTGACCCTACCCAACGGCCCTGGGCATCTGATAAATGTGGATCTTCTCCTCTCCCAACTGCTACAGCTGCTCCCAACACTGCCACACTATTAGGGGAGGCAGCTACTTAACTCATTTCCTCCCCCCCCCTCCTCATTTCCTGCCTTCTATGAGAGGATGTCTACCCCTTTACCAGCCTATTTTGTTATTTGTCCTCTTTCCCCATGGAATAGCTCCAGTGCCTGAATCAGCTGCTGCTGCTGTCTTTCCCAAGATGCAGCACAGTGCAGCCATCATTTTGAATGTTCTGATTCTCTTGTATAGTTGATACTATAAAGGTTGAGATGTTTAGATTAAGGTAGGTGTTTGCATTTAACTTGTACCTTCAAGTACAGCATAACCTCCTCTCGCAGTCTGACGCACTTTTATTTGCTTGCTTACCTGTAATTTTGTTGAATCCCTCCTTTACACCTCCAGTGTCTTTGTGTTTTCCACCTTGTATCATGCCAGTGTAAAGTGTACTATATTGGTTCACAATTTTAACCTCTGTTAAGTCCCAGCCTCTGAATGAGGGATTGTTTGGTCATGAAATCTTATCTATTATTACCTTGTGTTGGACACAGTAAACAGTTATCACTTTAAACATTTAGAGAGAAATAGCCCACAGAAGGGAACATGAAGACTCTCACTGAAGCAATTCAGCTATCAGTAGTAAAGGAATGGAAGTTCTCTGTACACTAAGCCCTGACTCCTGCTTCTAAGAGTGAGAATACAATTCTATTCTTCTTTCACCTTCCCCGCCCCCCTGCTCTTTTAGAGCAGTGATTAGTGGTTCTTTTCTGAGGACTGCTTTATGGGAGTCAAAATACTAATTTGAAGAAAGAACATGTTGTGATTACAAACTGTCTTTAAAAAATGGATACAAGATGTCCACTTATTCTGTCTCTGTTTATAGTTACAGGGTTTTTTGTCTTTACACAGAGTTTCCAAACTCTACCTCCTTGAAAGTCTTCCACTCCTCAAGCCGGCCCTTACTTACTGATTGTTTAAGTGCCTGTTGCAATTTTTTGTATCCTCTTAAGTGATTTTTGTCAGATGACTAGAAGGGAACATTTTTGCCATAAGTTATCATGGCACTCTGTGATTCTGTCAACATAACCCGCAAATGCACAAACCTCAAAGAGCATCAGGAACTGGCTAATATGGGATTATTACTGGGGTTACAACTACATTGTAAAAGTGTGTGCATTAACTGTAAGTATTCATACTCCCTTAATTACCTGGGTTTAAATAGGTACTTTGCCACGTCGTCCCTTCTCCTCCTGGTAGAGGTAATGCTGGCACTGTTCTGAGATCTGCAACAGAACACATCAGTTCTCTAACGCAGGGCTTACAGTGGTAGAGGCTAGCCTTTATTAAGGTGTCTATCAAGTATTAAACCAAACAAAATAGTGGGGACAGAAAAATTCTAGTATATGACTCACTTGAGTACCCCAGGATTACTGAAGCTATTGGATTAATGGGCAGTCAGAGAACGTAGGAATTTGAGTCATGACTACGTTTGGAACAGTAATTCACAATAGGTATATGTCACACTGTCTGGAGTGGCTCACGACAGTCAGTGCCAACCTCAGGGCAGACTCTCAAAAAGTAGGGTAGATGTCCCAAACTGGTGGTATGTTCTATAATTAGATTTCACCAACCCAGCAACAGATGCAAACTCGTGGATCGCTGTACAAGTCTTGCCATGGAGTCACAGACAGTGATAAATGATCACTTAAGGTATGTCTTCACTACCAGCTGGATCGGTGGGCAACGATCGATCCAGCGGGGATCGATTTATCGCATCTAGTCTAGACGCAATAGATCGATTCCCCGAGCGCTCTCCCGTTGACTCCTGTACTCCAGCTCGACAAGAGCTGCAGGCAGAGTCGACGGGGGAGCGGCAGCAGTCAGCTCACCATAGTGAAGACACCACGATAAGTTGATCTAAGTATGTCGACTTCAGCTATGTTATTCACGTAGCTGAAGTTGCATAACTTAGATCGATTTCTCTCCCCCCCCAGTGTAGACCAGACCTTACACTAAAAATCACAAAATACTCAGGTTGCTCCCAGTCCCAAAAGACCAGTCCTTATTCCAGATCAATTTATACCTTAGATCTCACACAGAAGACCATGCTGATAGCCAATCCTGTAGTTAAACTAACTAAAGCTATATTAACTAGGAGAAAGAAATGAGTCATTTACAGGTTAAAGCAAACAAGCATATATACACAAATGAGTTTCTGTCCATGATTCAAAAGGTGACACAGAGTTGTAGTAATCTGTCAATTCAGAATGTCTTTCAGAGCTAAGCCAAGCCAAGCAGCATGGGGTTCTCTTTGCTTATGTTTAGGAATCTTTGCCCCTCAGAGTCCAGACAGCAGGAAAGAGATCCAGTTTTTCCTTGTTAGGGATTTTTATCCCCTTCGCTCCAGAGTTCAAACTGTAGTGATGTGTTTATACATAGGTCTGTCCTCCCTGGGGGGAGTTAGGAATGCAGTCAACACAGTCTCTGTCCTTTGCTACACAATACATCATTTGCTTTCAATGGGCCATGGATGAGCACTTTACTGTAATCGGTGCTTCTTTTCCTGTTTGGTGAGTTACACAATTACAGAGATTTACAATGCAAACACTCAAAACAACTTTATACCATGGGCTACAGAGATTATAAGTGAGATAAATACATGCCACATCCTAAAAGCATTTTATAGAGTCTAAACACATCCTTACAAGTTTAACACCTACCTTGAACATTACTGATGTACTGGTGAGCTAGTCTAGTTTCCAGCTATGAATTTGTCAGTATTCAGCTGATGCCTACGGACTTGGCAAGAGCTGGCACCTGACTTACCAGTGTCACGGTATAAGGTCAACATATACATGCTTGCTTTTGCTGTCCATGTATAGCAACATCCAGTATTTGCTTTCCTATGGTATAAAAGGATGCTTCCCACACACAAGCCAATTATTCTATTAATACTAAAAGGAAGGGTTTTTCTCCTTGATCATAATGGTATTTTTTAGGAGTGTCCTCCTGTTTCCTTAGTCATAGTGAGCTGTTTGCCTCAAGAGTATCCTGCAGCAATGGGTTCCACAAGTTAATTATATGTTGTGTTTTAAATAACTTTTTCCCTGTTTTTAAAGTGGTTGACATCTGACAGAATTGAGTCTGCTAGGTCTAACATAAGGAAAATAACAGAACTATTCCAGCCCTTGTCTGGCATACTTGTACAGATAGAATATAAATATGAAGCTGTCCAATTCACTGGCTTTCATATGAGTAAGAAGTAAAAAACAGAGGCAGCATTATTGATCTCAGAAAGGGAACTATGCAAAGTTTTCTTGCATGGCTTCTCTCTTTTCTGATGCCAACTTATTTCCTCTCAAACTTGACCTGCCTTCATTTTTTAATAATCTAGTTTGAAACCACCCAAATTCCAAATCTGTTTTTTAACCCTGGTTTCCGGAGAAATAAATTCTTCTTTTAAAGTAGACTCTCCCTCTGCTGTTTCTGAAGCAACAGATCACTAATGAACTATTCCTGGACCAGTGCTGACATTGATGGTGATGCCTGAAAAGACAAGTAAGTACAAAAGGAGTCACATTAATTTTTAATTCCATTTAGATGCGAGTGTGAGTGAGAGAGAGATCCTGGTATACCAGCCGAAGGAAATCTTTTTCATTAAGATGAAAGCTTTTCCTTTTCTAAAAAATAAGCATAGCGATATTCTCCTTCTCCTTCCCCCATACTTCCATGATCTGCCTGATTCATTCCGAGCTACAATACTGATCCAGTGTGTGTTTCTCAAACTTGAGATCCCATCTTGGGTTTTCAGACCTTGCCTTGACTTCCTACTAGAAGGCAGGCTCTGAGGGTTGCTGTGCTGGTAATCAGCAACATAAAAATAGCAAGATTTGAGTGTCCCAGCTTCTAAAAATTATCTCCCTCATACTTCTTCCCCATTATTTATTGTTTGCATCATTGTAGTGCGTCAAAGCTCCAGTCCTGGACCAGGACCCCCCTGTGCTAGGGGCTGTACAAACACAGAACACAAAGATCATCCCTGCCCCAAAGAGCTTCCAGTCTGAGTACAAGACACAGGATGACATATGGATACAGTCTGATGTGGGAGTACAGGGAAACAATAGGATTGAGATTGGGATAAGGGGGGGGAAATGCAGGTCTGAGCAGACTGGCTGTATTCTTGTAGAAGTTTCAGTAGTAAAAGGGAGGTCTTGAGGTTCATATAGGAGTGTCTGTCTAGGTGCTGACAAGGAGACTGAAGACAGACTTCTGCTAAAGGAGCAGAAGAGGTGCCTTTCATCTGTCAACTCCTGCTTCTGGAATTGCTGGCAAGAGTGTGCTCCTTCTACTTCTGGTGTCATTATCTTCCCTCATTGTCGTCCATAGACTGGTCTAATCTAGAGCCCTGTGTTGGGAAAATGAGTCAGAGTCATAGTGATCTAGTCTGATTTCCTGTATATCACAGGCCACCAACACCACCTAGCACTGCATGCTGAACCCAGGAGACAAGCCTGTAAGGGATTATCATGCTGCTGCTTCATAGGGAGGTGCTGACTCTTGATAGCAGTGTCAGCAACAGGAGTCAATAGATTAACAAGGGCCTTCCCTGCTTCATATGGGAGGATTAGGTTCAGTTCATGGCTGCACTAACACGATTCATATTGGGTGTGTCTCTTCAAGTAGCCTCTCTGAAAGCACCTGAATTCAGATGCTCCCCTGCAGCCATCCTCATAGTTGCCGGGAACTCTGTCAGCTTCCTGCTTGCTCTCTGCTGTTGGCAACTGTGAAATGAGCCACAGATCTTGCCTTCAATTAGAAAGGGAAAGATATGGTCAGAAAATGCAAAACACTACCCCAGTGAAGTGCTAGCTACAAAGGGCCTTTGCATGGTTGTTAATGTGATGGCTAAGTGAAAAACCCACTAACCAGCCTTTAAAATGACTATTACAGTTTCCTTCCAAGGGAACAGCAGCTTTCCCACAGGGAGAAAATAGAACCGCTCACTCTATGCCTTCCCACAAATGCCAGGCCTGTGACGTGGGCAAAGACTTCTGAGCTGGGTGCCACAGAAAGAGCAGACAGCACTGTGCTGGTGGCACCGTGGCATGTGGGAGTAGGTAACAGAATAATAGATGGTTAGCAACTGAGAACTTTAAGAAGTGACTCTTGAAGTATTTTTCCGATGAGGAGTGAAAACTTCTGGACCTGCAGAACCCCATCCCTTCCATTTTGGGATTAACTCTTCAGAAACAGATCTGATAGTTCTTATGATAATCCCTTTTGCCCTACAGTTTCCTGATGATGAAAACTTCTTGAGGCAAGGCCCCCAACTCTGGTTCTCTCACGTTCACCCAAAGGAGCAAATTTATATGCAAATCTTTAAACTGAACATTAAATTTAACTGGTCCCTAGTGGGATGATGTCCTTGGCATAGAACTTTATATCATGTACCTTTGCCTTTAAGGACAGCTTTTGTTTCAGGCAGATAAATAAACCTGTTTCTTTTTTATTTACACCAGTAGAGGCCTTTAATGGCTGCCTAAAGAATTCATATGCTTTAGAAACATGTATAATTGTCTGAAAGACAGGATACCCCTGTTTCCTACAGTCTTTACGCTCCAGTCTAGCGTAGTACTGTTCAGTGCTTGAAGTTTGAATTCAGAGTATCAAATCTTGCCTTTTGCCCTTATCCCCTTCTTGCTGGGTTTATAACTGGATGTGTCTTGCCATTTTAGTAGAGACTGAAGTTGTAGTTTTGAAGAGTTTTATTCCTCCCCAGGATGGAATGTGTGCAGAAGGTTTAATCTGCCCTACATGTATCTTGTGGGAGAAAGTACATTGTTTTTTGGCATTTGGTGCATTGATTTTAAAATCTCTCGTGTCTAAAAATGCTATCCCTACTGTAGTTACAAGGAAAGCCGAAGACTATATTAACAGACAGCTAGTGAAATTTCTTGTTTGTTTGCTTTGTGCATTTGGCAGTACTTTCAGTATAGTTAATTCCACTGTTCCCTTGTATAGTCAGTTTCTCCTATGCTAAAAAGACACTTATAAACATCAAGGGGGCAAAAAAATAGCGTTTGAGTTTTTGAAGAAAAGGAATTTTAGATATCAGGGCATGCATTCCAGTTCGAAGAGGCACTTTGAGACGTCGATATGACATCTCTACTGAAGTCCACTGTGCTTTTGAGGAAAAGGGACATCAGTTTATAGAGTTCAATTGATCATACAGTTTAAAACTTTGCACTTACGTAGCGTGTTTTGTTACAGGAATTCAGAGTGCTTTACAAAGTGAGGTATCTCCACCCATTCCACTGATAGGGAAATGTAACGAAGATCATAAGAATGGCCATACTGGGTCAGACCATTGGTCCATCTAGGCCAGTATCCTGTCTTCCCACATAATGGCAGATGCTTCAGAGGGAATGAATAGAACCGGGCAATTATCAAGTGATCCAGTCCCAGCTTCTGGCAGTCAAAGATTTAGGGACAACGAGGTTATTGGGTTGCATCCCTGGCCATCTTGGCTAATAGCCATTCATGGACCTATCCTCCATGAACTTAGCTAGCTCTTTTTTGAGACCATTTATGCTTTTGCCCTTTACAGCATCCTTGGCTATGAATTCCACAGCTGACTGTGCATTGTGTGAAGAAGTACTTCCTTATCCTTGGGTGACCTCTGGTTCTTATGTTATGTGAGGGGGTAAATAACACTTCACTATTCAGGTTTCAGAGGGGTAGCTGGTAGCAGAGGTGTTAGTCTGTATCAGCAAAAACAACGAGGAGTCCTTGTGGTACCTTAGAGACTAACAAATTTATTTGGGCATAAGCTTTTGTGGGCTATAACCCACTTCATCAGATGCATGGAGTGAAAAACAGAGTAGGCAGGTATAAATATACAGCACATGAAAAGATGGGAGTTGCCTTATCAAGTGAGGGGCTCAGTGCCAATTCAATCAGGATGGATGTGGCCCATTCCCAACAAAGAAAGTAACAGAACGCCACTAGCCATCACTTATAGCCCCCAACTAAAACCTCTCCAGTGCATCATCAAGGATCTACAACCTATCCTGGAGAATGATCCCTCACTCTCACAGACCTTGGGAGACAGGCCAGTCCTTGCCTACAGACAGCCCCCCAACCTGAAGCGCATACTCACCAGCAACTACACACCACACAACAGAAACACTAAGCCAGGAACTAATCCCTGCAACAAACACCACTGCCAACTCTATCCGCATATCTATTCAAGGGACACCATCATAGGATCTAACCGCATCAGCCACACCATCAGGGGCTCGTTCACCTGCACATCTACCAATGTGATATAGGCCATCATGTGCCAGCAATGCCGCTCTGCCATGTACATTGGCCAAACCGGACAGTCTTTACGCAAAAGAACAAATGGACACAAATCAGACATCAAGAATTGTAGCATTCAAAAACCAGTAAGAGAACACTTAAATCTCCCTGGACACTCAATAACAGACTTAAAAGTGGCAGTTCTTCACTGAAAAAGCTTCAAAAACAGACTTCAGCAAGAAACTGCAGAACTGGAATTAATTTGGAAACTGGACACCATCAAACTAGGCCTGAATAAAGACTGGGAGTAGCTGGGTCACTACAAAAAGTAATTTTCCCTTTGTTGATACTCACACCTTCTTGTCAACTCTTGGGAATGGGCCACATCCACCCTGATTGAATTGGCCTTGCTAGCACTGACACTCTTCCTCCTCTTCTTCCCCCCACCCCCCCGCTTGGTATATGCTGTATATGCTTTCATGTGCTGTATATTTATACCTGCCTACTCCTGTTTTTCACTCCATGCATCTGATGAAGTGGGTTATAGCCCACAAAAGCTTATGCCCAAATAAATTTGTTAGTCTCTAAGATGCCACACGGACTACTGATTGTTTTTTACTTCCCTATTCAGTTTCTCCACGCCATTCATGATTTTATAGACCTCTATCATGTCCCCTCGAGTTATCTCTTTTTTTAAGATGAACTAGTCTTTATAATCGGTCCTCGTATGCAAGCTGTTCCATACCCCTAATAATTGTTGTTGCCCTTCTCTGTACATAATAAGAACATAATAACATAAGAACGGCCATACCGGGTCAGACCAAAGGTCCGTCTAGCCCAGTATCTGTCTACCGACAGTGGCCAATGCCAGGTGGCCCAGAGGGAGTGAACCTAACAGGCAATGATCAAGTGATCTCTCTCCTGCCATCCATCTCCATCCTCTGACGAACAGAGGCTAGGGACACCATTCTTACCCATCCTAGCTAATAGCCATTTATGGACTTAGCCACCATGAATTTATCCAGTCCCCTTTTAAACATTGTTATAGTCCTAGCCTTCACAACCTCCTCAGGTAAGGAGTTCCACAAGTTGACTGTGCGCTGCGTGAAGAAGAACTTCCTTTTATTTGTTTTAAACCTGCTGCCTATTAATTTCATTTGGTGACCCCTAGTTCTTGTATTATGGGAATAAGTAAATAACTTTTCCTTATCCACTTTCTCAACATCACTCATGATTTTATATACCTCTATCATATCCCTCTTAGTCTTCTCTTTTCCAAGCTGAAGAGTCCTAGCCTCTTTTATCTTTCCTCAGATGGGACCCTCTCCAAACCCCTAATCATTTTAGTTGCCCTTTTTTTGAACCTTTTCTAGTGCTAGAATATCTTTTTTGAGGTGAGTAGACCACATCTGTACACAGTATTCGAGATGTGGGTGTACCATGGATTTATATAAGGGCAATACTATATTCTTCGTCTTGTTCTCTATCCCCTTTTTAATGATTCCTAACATCCTGTTAGCTTTTTTGATCGCCTCTGCACACTGCGTGGACATCTTCAGAGAACTATCTACGATGACTCCAAGATCTTTTTCCTGACTCGTTGTAGCTAAATTAGCCCCCATCATGTTGTATGTATAGTTGGGGTTATTTTTTCCAATGTGCATTACTTTACATTTATCCACATTAAATTTCATTTGCCATTTTGTTGCCCAATCACTTAGTTTTGTGAGATCTTTTTTGAAGTTCTTCACAATTGTATCTTTTCCAATTCTAATGTGTCTTTTTTGAGATAGGGTGACCAGAACTGCATGCAATATTCAAGGTGTGGTCATACCATTGATTTATATAACAGCCTTATGACCTTTTCTGTCTTTTATTATTTTTAATGGTTCCTAACGTTCTGTTTGTTAGTTCTTTTGACTTCTTCTGCATGTTGATCAGATGTTTCCAGATACTATCCACCATGACTCCAAAATCGTTTCTTGAGTGGTAACAGTTAATATAGACTCTATCATTTTGTTTATAGTTGGGATTATGGTTTCCAATGTGTATTACTGTGCGCTTATCAGCACTGAATTTCATCTGCCTTTTTTTTGCCCAGTCACCCAGTTTTGTGAATTCTTTTTGTAATTCTTTTCAGTCAGCTTTTGGCTTGACTATCTTGAATAATTTGTACCATTTGTAAACTTTGCCACCTCACTGTTTAGCCCCTTTTCCAGATTATCTAATGAATATATTGAACAGTACAGTCCCAGTACAGATCCTTAGGGTACCCTGCTATTTACCTCTTTCCACTGTGAAAATGATAATTTATTCCTACTGTTTCCTATCTTTAAATCAGTTACTGATCCGTGATTCTTGCTCTTATTCCAAGGCTGCTTACTTTGCTTAAGAGCTCCTAGTGTGACTCTGAATTGCTCTGCATCTTCGTGACTTGCATAAGTAGATACGCACTGGCCCTTGAAAATAGATTGAGGTCTCCTGAAATCTGGCCCTGTGTTCAGTCCACTGCACCATAACTGCCCCATCCTACTACTTCTCCTTTTCCTCTCTGTCCACCTACTCCATGGACTTTTTTGGTGTTAATATGGAATTTTAAAAACTGTGTTGACAGAAGTCACTTTATTACTTAGATGAAGCCTCATCAGAACAAATCACAAACCCGTAGTAAAATGGTTTCATTTGGAATGTGAGAGAAGAGGCAGGCACCAGAAACCCTAAAGCAAATTTTGTACATTTTAAAGTGTAATCTCTTCAGCTAGTTTACTAAATGGGAAAGGAAGCTGGCTGTGTTAATAACAATGAGGTGTAAAAATCTAGTATCTTCCTGTTTGTGACTGTGGAAATAACTTACCCCTTCATTGCATTACATCATTCTTGGGGAACAGTAATGTTTAAAGGGTTATCTGCTTGCTGGTGCTAGAAATGGGCTTCTGTGAGGGGGCCTGACACAACCCCTCACTAGACTGGATTGCATCCTGGAATGTGATAGTCCCTCACAAATAAACAACATGCGGGTCACACCCGGAGTATCTGTGTATAGCTGCAGCCTGCCAGCAACATTCCAGTCACGCTCTGGTTTCCACCAGCCTTGGTTACCACTTACAAGGAGACCCCAACACACTCCCAATCCCGAATTTTCACTATCCAGCCCTCTCCTGGACAATTTAGATATTAGACGTCCGCTGCCTCCAGTATGTGGTCAGTATACAACAGTTAATTGGTGTTACCAAATAGTTCAGTTTAAACACAACACTTGATTACTTTTGATTAAAGCATAAAACAAGTTTATTTAACTACAAAGAGAGATTTTAAGTGAGTACCAATATAAGGCATTAGAGTCAGCAACGGTTACAAGAGAAATAAAGATAAAACTTCCTAGTAACTAAATCTTTAATAAACTAGACTTGGTAAGGGATTTTACCTTGAACCACATGTTCCCAACAACGAGGCTGACCAAATTTCAGGTCAGAACCCCTCCCAAAGTGCAAAGGCTGAGTCCTTTGTTGTCTTAAGTGAGAGAGAGAAAGAAAAAGAGACTATCTGGGGTGTTCTTTACTCCCTCACTTTTATAGTCCAGTCACCCTTTGAAATGTATCTTCCTGAGGGTTACCCCTGTGAGGATGGAGACATGGAATCTCATATTGAAAGAGGTTTCATGTTGTTTGTTAAAATGCAGATCAATCTGTTTGTGGCCCCCTTCGTTGCCAAAGAATGGCCACTTGGCTTGTGATTGCTAATCTACTTCAGCGACACCTGGCTAAAGGCATCAGCTTCTCCTTTGTTAACCCTCCCTCCCCAGACTTGTCTGGTAAATACGTTTCAGTCATGATTTAAACTAATGTTCATAACTTTATTTCTAATGTTGCTACGCACATTGCACCATGATATTATTGACCAGCAAGTTATTAGTTTTCAAATATGAGGCATATTTTATTACAGTGGTGCATAGGGTATGAATACAGGGGTACATTTGGTCACATCTGTACACCCAAAAAATCTGCTGCTTTGCCTCCTTCCCTTTGTGTTGAAAGCTCACTTTAATGTTTGGAGGAACACCAAGCTCTCTGTGTCAGGAAGATAACTCTGGGGGTTGATATTTTCAGAAGAGGGTTTGGCTCTATCACTGTCTGCTGTTGACTTGTTTTGGACTAGTTACAGCACTGATAAAGCTCTCCAGGAGCCGATTCTTTGTGTCTGTATGTCACAGAAATATGCCACTGGCTGGTTAGGGAGAGCTCACTTTGTGTAGAAGAATTGTTTTCCTTATAGAATAGCTCAGTTTAAGTCTAGTGCTGGTGAGAGGTGCTGGATTGACACTCCCTGGACACTAACACCTTCCATCCACGGATCAGATACAGGTTGGCAGCAGGGCAGAGTTTCTGCATGCTGTACTCTATTCATGTGCCTCAGTCCTCACTAAGAATGGACCTGTACCTTCTAAGACTGTCAGTATTTGCTAGATGTCCTCTGATCTATAGTAAAGTTCAGAGTCCAGTCCTCTGCCTCTCTGGGCATGTCTCTGCTGCAACAAAACACCCACAACTGGCCCATGTCAGCTGGCTTGGGTGGAGGGGTTATAAACTTGCAGTGTAGATGTACTGTATGAGACTGACAACAAGGGTGTGGACACCTGTGCACTAGGAACTGCAGTGAGCCCAACTCCTTTCACACAGGCCACCAGCTGACTATCAGAAGTTTAATGGCTTTGTCCTAATCTGCCCATTTAAGCAGTAACCTAGTGATCTAAAGCTCCATATCCTATTACATTACTGGTCTCCAGCGCCAGCCCATGCCCGTCTTGTAACTTTTTTAGTTAAGCACAGTCCCAGCAGCAATATCTTTTTTTTTTTTTTTCTTGCCAGAGCACATTTCATATGGAATTTTCAAAAGGGCCTGAAGGGGTTAAGCACCCAACTCCTTTGGAAATTCAGTGGGATTTGTGCACCTAAATCCCTTAGGCACCTTTGAAAATACCAGCATTTTATATATATTGAGAAACAAAAAATACAATAAGGTTGAGAGGATGTCTTAGTAAACTTAAGAGAAAAGAAAACATTGCAAGGATGTTGTAATTATCCTAGAAGAAAGCATTACAAACCCAGAAAGTTCAGAGTTAAGGTTACACACTGAAAATAAATCCAAACGTTAACATATGGAAATACGTTAAAAGCAGTTAAACAACCTTGACTCTGCCCTTTAGTCACATCATGCATTAACTATATAATTATGATTAAGGTTAACTTGTCTTTTTTAAAAATCACATTAATGACTCCAGAATAGAATAATCAATAACCTGGTTTAATTGCAACTTAAGTTCTACAGATATAGCCCATGCACAGAATTTCAATGAATTTTAAATGTATGCAAAATTTGAAGGTTTTTTTTCATCTGTTAAGATCATTTAGGATAAAAAGACTGACAGATGTTACATTTCTTGAAGGACCCTTTTAAAAATAATTTTTAATTCCTAAACCAAATAACAGATTTGGGAATGATTCTTCTAGAAAATTCATTCTGTGCCAAAAGAGTAAATGTTACAAGTTTGGGGAGCATGAGCTTTGTTTTTCATACATAACAAAGACATTAAATCCCGACTGCAAGTGCAACATGGAAATGTACCTTTAGCTTAACTATGGAGCTGTGACTGATACCTACACAATAGGCAAGTGCTGTAGTCTGTCTCCAAGATTTTCTTCTGATAGTTTGATCATTTAGAAATTTGAAGCTCGAGAAGTGTCTGCAGAGTCCTGTTGATTGTTGAGTTAAATATTGAGCTTAGGAACATGAACGTCTGGCCAGAGCCTGCTATGATGTATTGTAGATAAGTTTCCCTCCAGCAGAGTTGCTCGGTCTCACTACATCCCTTTTCTGTAGCATCCCTTGAAGTTGTGGGACGTGGCCAGTTCTTGAGAAGATAAAGTTTAGCTGGAAATGGTATGGTGGGTTTTTTTGACATTTCTCGCCTCTCTCTCCTTCTACTTTTTTTTTATTATTTTCTTTTTAAGTGACTTTTCCTTTTTACCTCTGGGCTATGTAACTTCTGGAATAATCACTTGAGAAGATTTGAGATCTAAACACTTTTTCAAAGGGTAGTTTTGCCTCCTCTCTCTGCATGGAGATGGATCTAAGTTTTTTATCCTCATCGCAAAGGAAGGATTGTAAGTTTATTTCTCTCCTGCCTGACAGACTTCTCTTCTTCTTTGCCGTCTTTCCCCCTTCCCCCCCCACTTTTGATGTCAAGATTTGTCTCATGAAAGTTTGAGTGTAATGGATCTGATAAAAGTGGAGTTGAAATCTTCAGTATGCTGGGAAACTTTAGAGCCATACTGAAGTTTGTCAAGAATTGCTTTTATTAAGTGGGGTTTTATATGTGGCAGTAGTTGGTTTTTAAGCAACCAGGATGATGTTTAGAGTCTTTGGTAAAGGGTACACTGACTCTTTAACTTCTACGTTACCAGTTTTCCCCTCCTTTTAATCCATTCCTCCCTTTACTGCATGACCCATTTCTCCATTCAGGCAACATGGGCCTGAGTGGTGTAGGTAGCTGTGGCCTTCACTCTATTATTCCTCTTGCACATAGACTTTCATCAGACTGTGAACATTTGATAAAGGAAATGTATGGCTCTGCTCATGCAGATTCTTATTGGGATAGCTGTGCAGTTTGGGGCACATGTCACCCAATGAGCCTAGGGAAGCCAGTGTGCTGGTGCATCAGTTTCTGCTTTTGCCTCCCAGTGGCCCCCCATTTGACTGCTTTGTGTCCGTATTTATGTGCCCATGTCTTTTCTCCTCTTGTGCCCCCCACCCTCCACTTTGTGACAACAGCACAAAGCAGACATTGAATAAATCTGCTGCAGAGAATCAGTGTCCAATTGCTCACCCAGGCTGCTGCACATTCTCCTCCCACCACTGCCAAGAAATAGGTGGTTGCAGGCCACTCAGTAATGAGGTCTCTACTCCACAGAAGCAGTTGTATAAGATGAGTGGCAAATCTAGCTATGTAGAGAGAGGGGGGTTCTCCTTCTGCGCCTCCAGCAGTGTGGCTTTAATCAAGTAAAAATAACGCCAAGAGAGGTAAATCTGAGGGGCTTTCGGCAGATTACGGTGTTCTCTCGCCTCCTTTCTAGCTCTTAATTGGCTCTGTATTGGGGGGATTTGCAGACACCCATTCTGTTCCATCTGTGTACAGTATTTCCTCTGCGTGCTATTGGGACTGTATCCTGTGAGCTGCTGCCAACGTGCTGACAGTCATATCCTCTCCCTGATTCAGGAGACAAAGGGAAGGCGCCCCACTGAGAGGGCGGGGGAGAGAGGGATTCCTTATTAGTCTTATATAGATATCTGCAAAACGGGGGTAGTAATAACTGTATTGAAGGAGAAGGGCCTCTGCTAATGCACCCTGCGTGGGTTCTGGGTTTGCTGAGGATGCCTCAACACCTCTTTCCTTCCTCATTGCCTGCTCCCCCGCTCCGCTTTATTCCAGCAGTGTGACCCTTCCAGTAGAGTGCACAGTAGAGTGAATCACCAGGGATAATCGTTCCCAAATCAGGAACCATGAGGCTTAGAAGAGATGCCATTTGGCAGCTCCTCACTTCCCCTCATTCTGCCTCTAAAACCCTTAGCTGGCGATTTAAAAACAACAACAAAAAAGGCATGTCTAGTGATGGCCCCGCTTTGTATCACATGTACCTCTCATTAGATCTCCGACAGTGAATATGAACTGGGACAGGCACATGCATTGGCCTATATCAGAGCTCCATACTGGAGGGCTACTGTGCTTGTGCAGATGTTAGACATGGCAAATACTTAGGCGTGTTCTCTTTATTCATAGTCTGAAGATTGACTGCACGTCCTTTTCCTTCATCTCCACACACACACCAGACCTACTGACTGTTTTTTCTGGTGAGAGTGGTCTCCGCTGACTTATGCGATTTTACAGATGTATTTACCAGGTAGACAGAACTGGGTTGTCAACTTTCTAGTCGCACAAAACTGAACACCCTAGCCTGGCCCCTTCCCTGAGGCCCCCCCCCCCCCCTGCTCACTACATTCCCTTCCCTCGGTGCTTGCTCTCCCTCACCCTCGCTCACTTTCACTGGGCTGGGACAGAGGATGGGGTGCGGGAGGGGGTGAGGGCTCCAGGGTGGGGCTGGGGATAAAGGGTTTGGGATGCAGGAGGGGGTTCAGGCGCGGGGGGTGGGGCCGAGGGATTTGGAGTGCGGGAGGGGGCTGCAGGTTGAGGCCGGGGGTTGGGGTGTGGGAGAGGGTGTTGGGGAGTGCGGAGCCGGTGCTCGGGGCGGGGCAACATGCGGAGTCCCATGTCGCCTCCCCGCCCTGCCTAGGAGCCGGACCTGTCCTGCTGGCCGCTTCTGGGATGCAGTGCGGTGCCAGCCAGGACAGGTAGGGACTCGCCTGCCTTAGCACCGCTGCACTGCCAACCGGACTTCTAACGGCCTGGTTGACAGTGCATAGTGGAGCCGCCCGGGTTCCTTTTCGACCGGGTGTTCTGGTAGAAAACCGGACACCTGGTCACCCTAAGACAGAATGAGCAGTGTAACCCTCAGAAAATAGCTCTGGACCAGAGTCTGTTAAACTTCAGCAAGTTGTTGTTTAATTGAGAGCATTTTCTGTTGTAAATCTAATCTTAAACAGGGCCCACCTTGAAGTAGTTGGATAAAAGACAAAGCTGAAGAACAGTACCTGCCTTTTCCCAAGATTGATTTCACTTGGAGTCGTTAGTTGGCTTTGTGTTTAGAACTTTAATCACAGTCCTGAATAAATGCCTCATTATCATTTATATAAGTACATTTCAGTTACATGAGTACATTTTGCTCTGCTCATCCTCCTGTGATTGAGTAAATCTCTACGTGCAAGAATGTCTGATCAGAGAATGGTCTTGCCTTTTAAAGCTGGAGGCCCCCAAAGCCGTTAATAGCTATGGAGAGCTGGAGATTCTCCTTCAGTTTATCACATGGCTTCTGTGGCCTTGTTCTAGCAGGGACAGAATCCTTGCATTCTCCTAGCTTTGCAACTTAGGGAGGCGCATTGGTAGGAGTGGGGAAAGGAATAGATATTTTACACCCTTCCCATTAAGAAAGTAAATGTTTTATACTAACCTTGTAGATGCTTCTTACATTGCTTGGTATATACCAGGGATTCTCAAACTGGGGGTCGAGACCCCTCAGGGGGTTGCGAGACTATTACATTGGGGGTCACGAGCTGTCAGCCTCCACCCCAAACCCCGCTTTGCATCCAGCATTTATAATGGTGTTAAATATATTTAAAAGTGTTTTTAATTTATAAGGGGGGTTGCACTCAGAGGCTTGCTATTTGAAAGGGGTCACCAGTGCAGAAGTTTGAGAACCACTGGTATATACTGTAGTAGTGTTTATGAACAATGCTGGTTACATGCCAAGGTCTTATCCCATGTGCTGCAGTAGAGGCAGTCTCCCAGAAGTGCCTGGATGCTATCCCATCTAGCTGATGCTGTATGTAAGGAAAGCCTTGCAATATCTCAAATGTTTGTCAGGCAGGGGTCCCTTGTTCAGGTGCAGGGCAGCATATAACCGTCCTGTACAAAGATAAGGTCTATGCCTATATTTCAGGTGCTTGTGATGCATGTATTTTTGTAAGTCAGGCTGCAATTTACAGCTACAATGGTACTCATAGCTTGGTGTGCAGTGCTGCTCGGCAGAAGCCGGTTCATAGAGCTACCATGGAAGGAACATGCAGGCATATTATCCACCAGACTGTAAATCTGCCCTGCTGAAAGGCTTGGGCAGGCCAGCTATGCTGTCTGCTGCTTTTCCTCTTTTCCCAGTGGAGTTGGGCTCAGAGCCACACCCTGTGTCAGTCTGTTGATGAGTTTTTCTTTCTCTTTAATTGAGAGAGAGATCCTTTGTCATTTATTGCCATTGGCCAAACAGAGTTCTTGTTTTATTCCTTTGGGGGTTGCATGGCTGTGTAAAGCATCTGTCTAGCTTGCAAATACATCTTCCTAGCCATTTGTCTGGAAAATGCTAGCCTTCACAGGATTAAGGCCCTGGTTAGCCCAAGGGGAATGGGACAGCATACAGTAATCCTTGCATTTGGAGCCTAGTATCAAATGGGATGTATTATTTCCTTCAAATTATGTATATCTAGTTATTACGTTTCACTATGCTTATAGTATTGATTTATGTACAGTAACACGCATTAGGCACTTTAATTTTTTCTGTGGCTGTTAATGACTGGAGTTGGTTTCTTACAGTAGCATGACTTATGAAACAGCCTGGACCCAAATGGTTAGTGGTATAGCCACATCGAAAAAATTTGCCTCCTTGGTTGTTGGCACTACTTGGACTCAGTGGATTACAATCAAATGGCCTTTGTGAGCTCACAGACTTGGTAAAACTCGAATAAAAAGTAAGATTAAATTTTTGTATTAAAATAGCTTTGGCATTGTAGTAAACAAAAGTGAAGGAAGCTTTCAGGGAAGGCGTGTGTATGTGATGGAAGGGATGGAGTGATGGGAGAAGGTAACAGAGCACATCTAGGCCGTATCTTCTGGAAGTTTCTGACCAATATTTTCCTCTTATTTCTGACTCATTATGTTACAGGCTTTAGGACCTTGTAGTGTCGTGAGCCCTAGAGCAGTGAGAACATAAAACATTACTCAGGGTGAAGCAAGAATCCATAGGCAATAAGTTAGATGTGTCTGCCTATGATGGGGAGGATATGGAAGCCTTTGTTCTGATTTTGATAAAAAATTAGTTTTCAAGGCTGGACAGAAAACAAATAGCCCATGGTCAGTTACATTACGATCACGCCATTCTAGGACTAGAAAGAGGCTATAAGCAGGGCCCTCCATACTCTGCAGTACAATGGCTTTCCATTCTGTAGTAAAGTCCCTTGATTTCTTTGATAAAGCCATGTTGAACTCAATGGTACATTGAAACATAGATTTTTAGTGGGTTTATTTTGCACTGCTAACAATGTTCTCTTTCCCACCTCTTTTATGGCCCTTGAATTGTGACTGCAGTCAACTGCTTCCTTGAACCCTCAGTGCCCACCACTGTTCTGATGATTGACAGATGATAGTGCCATTAACTGAATTTTCTGCAGTGAAATAGTTAAGTGCTGACACAAACTGTTGCCATTAGATTTCAGCTTTAATACTCAAGCTGAGATGACTGTAGAAGTTCACAGTACTCTGACCTGTTGTTTCAGGTTGTCCCTAGACTGAGGAAGACAGCATTGCATTTGGTTAACACCTGCATTTTTTGAGAGGCTTTCTTTATAACTTTAAGAGCTAAATAATAAACATTGTTTAAAGTGACAGCTTATGTTTTAGAACAAAATTCTGTAGCAGGGTGTAGAGACGGCATATCAAATTGCAGAAAATGCAGAACCCTGGATGAAAATACTGTTGACACCTACTGAGCTAAGTCAGGTGGTAGGCCCTTTTTATCAGAAGGTCCCTGAAAGAGGGACTGGGGCTGCACATATTGGTGCCTAGTTTGAGCATAGATTAATATGCACCTGCTGGCATGGCATATGTTTCAACTGCATGCTGCATTGGAACAGTCAGGGTTGCCTCTTTAAGTGTAAAACTTGGCTATTTCTGTTGTGATTTTTATGTAAGGATGTTGAATGTTTTGAAAAAAAAATTGCTCTTGATTCTGCAGCCATGGCAATAGGTTCACAGCCATATTGTGAAAGAAGCCAGTCGGGTTCACTGGTCTAAGATACACAATGACAACAGGCTGCCTGCAAATGTTCTCTGTCAAAGGGATGATTTAAAATCTTTGTTTTATTTTAAATTATGAATAAGTCGTCTTGAATTTTAAAAGAAAAATCCACCTGGCTTTAGTTTGCACCAGAGCTTTGAAACATGGTATGTGATAAATTGAGAGGAACGAGGGTTTGGCAGAGCTTATTTTGTGTTGGAAACATTGCTGCATTTCAGCGTCCAGCTTTCCAGGCAGCCAGTGTAACAAAAAAATCAGAAGGGTGGAATTTTGCATAAACAAACATTTAATCCTGGAAGCAACAGGAATCAAAACTGAAGTGTCCAGACTATACTGTACTCTGCAAAGTCTGAAATAGGCAGTCATGAACAAAGTCGATTGCACCTTTAAAGTATTATGTCCAACACTTAGAGGCTTATTTTTTTTATAAGGTGGTGGTTGAGTTAAGTGGAACCAAGTTATACAAATCTTATAGCATAGAGCTGCGAAGTGAGACAGAAACATGACCCTTGCCTGGCAATCTTTGATTGACAAGACGCTAGCCTATTTTCTTAATTTGTTTTCAGGCTTCTGTAATGACCTGTCATTATTCTTTACAGGTGTAAGTGGGGCATATAGGAGTGGACCAGTCTGTCCCTTCTCAGCTGAAAGTTACCCTGGAAGTTGGGGAGACAAGTACCAGTCAGTTTAACCACCTTTGTTTTGGTAACAGTTTGAGTCTCCCATGCTGAAGTAGGATATGTTGTGGGCTCAGTCCTGCGGGATATTGATCACTCTTAACTTTCATTGAAGTCAATGAGAGTCAAGGGCACTCAGCACTTGGCAGAGTCAAGCTCTAACTGCAGCCATTAGAGCAATGAGAGATTAACGTGCTGATGCAGTTTAACCATTCAGTGCCATCTGTGGGTATGTCTACACCGCACAGTGCTTAGGGTGGCATGTACAATTATACATACACAGCATCCCCCTCCCAGAACACGTATAAAAAGCAGTGTACAGTGAGGCACTGCTTAGGTGAGTAAAGACATGTTAGAACCTTAGGGTATGTGCCCTCCATGGTTCACTACTCACCTAAGCAGTCCCTCCCATGTCCACATTGCTGTTTTTAGCAGTGTAGTGTTCCACTGCTTCCCTTCTGCTGGAGTATTTCCCTGCTGCAGGGAAAAGCTGTGGTGGTAGAGGGGAGCTGCCAGAGCCTTTTACTGTTGCCTGTAGCTACAAACTGCAGGGTGGATGTATCCTGCTTTTCAACGTGGCATGTAGCCACGCTTACCCTGAACACTCAGCAGTGGTGTGCAGTGTAGCCTGTGTGTGAATCACGTTCATTCTCTGGTGCCAGTCTGTGACAATGGGCATGTCACCTGAGCAGGCACAATCTGTACAGCATCACTCCCTGTGTTAAAGGGAGAGACACAGGTCTTGCCCATGGCAGGAACTCTTCCTCCTTTCATTAGGAACCCTCTCCCTTCCCTGTTGCACTCCTGCCCCCAACGCCCACCAAGTGGTTGTGGGGAGGGAAGGGGTTAGAAGCACAGTTAATGTCTTAATTGCTACATGCTAAAAGTATTCTGTGTAGAGATGGCTGTCTCTCCAGTCTGGATTAGATGTCAGCTGTGTTTGGTGTATTGGACTGTCTGCTTGCAAATGATCACTTTGTTTTAAGATGTTGGAATGCAGCTGCACCATTGCCCAGAAGAGAAGAAAGGGGGAAAATTATTTTAAGTCTAAGCTGTATGAACATTTTTGCTTTGTTTTAAACACAAAACTCATTAAACTAGTTTCTGTTTTAAAGTGAAGGTTTGCTCTTTCCCACGGGGCACCCCCAGATTTCATATTTTTGAATTTCATATTTGGTGGGGAGTGAGTTCTTCTCGGATTCTCTTCCCTTCTGACGAGGGGCTTGATATGGCTTTCTCTGAGCCATTTTGAGGAAGTGTCCAGAAAGAGGTAGCTCAAGAACAGAGTGAGATACTTCCCAGAGACTAACTATAACAGGGATGGGGAAACTACAGCCCGGGGGCCGTATCCAGCCCTCCAGACATTTTAATCCGGCCCTCGAGCTCCAGCTGGGGATCAGGGTCCAGGGCTTGCCCCACTCCACCTGGCTCCCAGAAGCAGCGGCATGTCCCCTCTCAAGCTCCTATGTGTAGGGACAGCCAGGGGTCTCCACATGCTGCTCCTGCCTCAAGCGCTGCCCCTGCAGCTCCCATTGGCCGGGAACCGTGGCCGATGGGAGCTGCAGGGGCGATGCCTGCGGACAGGGCATCGCGCAGAGCCGCCTGGTCGTGCCTCCGCTGCTTGAGGTAAGCGCTGCCTAGAGCCTGCACCCCTGACCCCCTCCTACACCCCAACCCCCTGCCCCAGCCCTGATCCCCCTCCCGACCTCCAAACTCCTTGGTCCCAGCCCAGAGCACCCGTCCGCACCCTGAACTCCTTATTTCTGGCCCCATCCCAGAGCTTGTACGCCCAGCCAGACCCCTCACCCCCTCCCACTCCTAACTCCCAATTTTGTGAGCAATTTCCATACCCAGATGTGGCCCTTGGGCCAAAAAGTTTGCCCACCCCTGCATTATAACATCATGGCTAAAATGTTTGGGCTGTGTATGGAATCTGCATGTGGTTTTAACAAATTGTTTGGTGCATAACAAATGAGTAGTATGCAGTGTGTTCTGTGCTGGACAAAACCCAAAATACAGACATTTCCTGCTCCAAAAAGCTTAGTCACAAATTACGGTCCTTTCAGAATAACCTTCACTTAGTGCCCTCTTATCTAAAAATACTTATCACTTATATGGTGCTTTGAAATAAAGTAGAAACATTAACTACTTAAAAAAAATTGACAGTATCCTTTTAACAGTTGAAAGTCGTTTCAGGTACTTAACGTGCTTCTGAGTGCTGCTGCCAATTTCTGTGGATTTACAATTACATTTTCTAGTTTTAAATGAAAGAGCCACACAAACATTGAGGGGAAACTGGCTGACTGTACTGGAGAAGCAGGAAACTGACACATTGCTGTCAAGTGCACAGCACAAAGTTAGACACACAATTTTTTTTAAAAATCTCTTAGTTTATAACCCCCTTGCTGTTGCTTGTAACAATTAAATTAGAACATTTTCAGAGAAGTGAGAATTTTTTGAAAGTTTACTGTCCCTTTAAATAAAAATCTAATGGGGCTCAGTGAGGAGAGAAGAATAAAGCAGCTATAAAGGTTAATTTCCAAGTGCTGTCTGCTTCTTCTGAAGTCCTTATCACTCTTCAATGAGCCTTTTGCGGAGCCCTTGCTGCACTCTGAACAGGGGCGGCTCTAGCCATTTTGCCGCCCCAAGCACGGCGGCATGCCGCGGGGGGCGCTCTGCCGGTCGCCAGTCCCGCGGCTCCGGTGGACCTCCCGCAGACGTGCCTGCGGAGGGTCTGCTGGTCCCGCGGCTCCACTGAAGCTGCGGGACCAGCGAACCCTCCGCAGGCACGCCTGTGGGAGGTCCACCGGAGCCGCCTGCCGCTCTCCCGGCGACCGGCAGAGTGCCCCCCGCGGCGTGCCGCCCCAAGCACGCACTTGGCGTGCTGGGGCCTGGAGCCGCCCCTGACTCTGAAAGCCTGATGAATGTGACATATTAGTCTGCCCTTGTGCTACCCAAGCTGCATGACGTGATGCCCTACAAGTGAGGGTAGTCTCTCCTGGTCACACCGCAGACTCTTAACAGTGTTATGCAGATGTATTTTGTTTATGGCACACACAGTAGCTCTTACACTTTCAAAATAACAATCAGCTCTGTCTGCACTGAATTGAGTCACCCGTGTAGAGAAATGTTTACATACATTAGTGTGGACAAAAAGTTGTTGTTAAGGTTTCATATCTCAGTGCAGATGGGCCCTAGAGTTTTCTTCTTATGAAGTGTTGACAGGCTTTTTTCTCTTCCCCATAAAGAAATATTCTGCTGTAGTTGGCAAATTGGCAAGTTGAAGAAACACATGCCAAGTGCACTGAAGGCATATCTCAGTTTTGAGGCATGCTGTTGTGAAATAATGTGTCTAATCCACATGTTTTTGCACTCCCTGGTTCTTCAAGGCAGTTAAAGCTAGCCATGTCTTTCCCTACTGCAATTTTTCTCCCTTGAGAATCTTTTTAGGACCCTGCCTGCTTTCCCTCTGCCTGCTTACTTTAGTACATTGATCAAACTGGTTTGTTTCAGCAACTAAATTATTTCAAAACTAGACATGAAAGGTTGTTCATTTACCTCTTTTGTATGTGTTTGTTCTGTCAAGACTTGTAACGCAGCAACTCTGGAGAGAGCAAATGCAGCGTGTGTTTCTTGAAGGAACCTTTCATCAGTGCAGTTGACAAAGCTTACGTGCTGCTAGGATGCTTGTGCAGCATGATTCATTTTACTCCTTTCATACTGGAGAATAAAGCTAAACATAGCTCCTTTCTCTCTTCTCAGACCCCCCCTACCCCACTACTCTTTCCATGCCCTTGAGGTGTCTAGGCAAGAGTAGTTTTATTATTATATATTTGTATTGCAATAGCACTTAGGGACCCCAATCACAGACCAGGATCTCACTGCGCTAGGTGCTGTACAAACACACAACAAAAGACAGTCCTTGCCCCCAAGGAGCTTACAGTCTCAATCTAAAAGACTGAGACAGCAAACGGGAAGCACAAGGAAACGGTAAGGCAAAATTAGTCAGCACGGGAAGCAGCAATCGCAGCTCATCAACTGCTTAACCATTGTTGTGTCTTTTGTAGGCATCACGGCAGAGGAAAGTTTTTATTTTTCAGGAGGGACCTAAAGAAGGACATTGAAGTAGCTTTGTGGTTGTTCATGGAGTCAGAGCTCTTCATGTATTCCAGTAACACACTGGTGGTGTTGCAGCCTTAACTTGGATCAGTGCTGCTGACAAGCATATGTGGAAAACAGTTCTCACTGGTTCACATAGTTGCAGCATCTGGTGGAGTCGTGTTAAATCACTCACTGGCAGAATTCGTTGGTACAGCAATGGTGGAGACCATATCTTCTCTGTTCTGTCATCCGTAGCTGGTAGCTTTCGATCTCAGAGGAGTAACTGGGATCATTTTGGCAGGGGGTCTCCCAGTAGAATGGCCAGGGGAAGAACTGTTGTGGGTTCCTTACAGAATTTCCACAGCTCTAAAGGTGAGGGTTGCTCTTCCTAGCTGATGCCGAGTTCTAAAGTTTTGTTCTCTTCACTATTCCTTGCTCACTGTGCAGGGTATTTGAGGTCCAGAATTTGACCACGCAAGCAACCAGCAAGAGATAGTAGATGGGTCCTAAGAGAAATTGTGGGAGCAGGGAAATGTAATGGACCAGAATGTACTTGAACAATAGAAAATTCTGAATGTTACTCCTCTGTAGATTGTTGGTCGTTGGATTGGGCAGGAGACAGAGAATGAGACAGAGAATGTGAATTTGATTTTTTCTCTTCTAGAAGAGAAACAAGGCACAGAAGATTAATCATTGACTCTTCTGTTGCTGATGGTAAAGGAACTGTCAGGGACCAAAGGAGGAGACCATTGAATTGCCCTGCTTAAGATTTAGTCTATTCATTGTGGACAGGATGACTGAGGATAGTATGTAGGGGTTATGAAGCATTTCACCTTTAGGTCACCAGTTCAAACCCAGCCCTAGTCAGTAGTAACCAGAAATCATTACCCTATGTGGGGTGAGCTAGCTTTATGTCCGATTTCTATGACACGAGTTTCTGCATTGCAGCCTCCCCAAAACAGGACTAAACACACTCTCTCAGAGGCCAAGGAGTTAGTGGGTGCAGACTGTAACCCCAATGGCGTTCCTTTCAAAACTGGTTTAAGGCACACTGGCATGGCAGGAAGTGGGAAAACATTTGCTCTATTCTCCCATGCTGTGCCTGGGCAGTAGATAAATGGGGCTTTGCTCCAGTGCGATCATCCAGCACTATATATTAGCATTAAATGAACTTTTGAAAAAAAACCAAAAAAACCTAGTCCAGGCCTGCACAACATGCGGCCCGCTGAGCCTCACTGTGCGGCCCGCGAGGGGATTCTAAATCCCCTGCACACGGCGCTCTGCGGGCAACCCAGAGCCCTTTGAATCCCAGCCGCGGCCAGGAAGCAAAGAGCTCTGGGCTGCCCGCAGCAGTGGGGAGCCCAGAGCCCTTTAAATCTCAGCCGCGGCCGGGAATCAAAAGGCTCTGGGCTGCTCGCAGCGGCAGGGAGCCCAGAGCCCTTTGAATCTCAGCCGTGGCCGGGAATTAAAAGGTTCTGGGCTGCCCACAGCCGCGGGGAGCGTAGAGCCCTTTAAATCCCAGCCGCGGTGGGGAATCAAAAGGCTCTGGGTTGCCTGCAGCCGCGGGGAGCGCAGAGCCCTTTAAATCCCAGCCGCGGCTGGGAGTCAGAGGGCTCTGGGCTGCCCGCAGAGATTCCCAGCCACGGCTGGGATTTAAAGGGCTCAGGGCTCCCTGCGGCTGCGGGCAGCCCAGAGCCGTTTGAATCCTGGCATGCGGCTGTTGTTTGCCCTCTCCCCAGACCTCTGCCCCAACTGCCCCCCAGGACCCCCACCCCCTATCTAACACCACTGGTTCTTGTCCCCTGATACCCCTCTCCTGGGACTCCTGCCCCTAACTGCCCCCCAGAACTCCACCCCCTATCTAAATGCTGCTGCTCCTTGTCCCCCGATTGCTCCCTCCCAAGACCCCTGCTCCAACTGCCCCTTGGGACCCCTGCCCCTATCTAAGCCTCCCGTCTCCTTGTCCCCAACTGCCCCCTCCTGAGACCCCCAACTTTCCCCCAGGACCCCACCCCCTACCTGTCCCCTGATAAACCCCTGGGACTCCCATGCCTATCCTACTGCTGCCTGTCCCCTGACTGCCCCCCTGAACCTCTGCCCCATCCAACTACCCCTGCTCCCTGTCCCTTGACTGCCCCCTGGAACTCCCTACCCCTTCTCCAACCCCCAGCCCCCTTACTGTGCCACTCAGACCAGCGTGTCTGGCTCCATGCAGCTCCAGACACATTGCTGCCATGCTCCCCCATGGAGCCCACAGCCTCCCCCGCCCCGCACCTGCCTTCCAAATTTGAACACCTCAAAATTCAGGAGTGCTCAAGCTCAGTTTGGGCAGCTGTTACTTCATTTCTCCCAAATCAAATATACTGATCCACTGTAACTTGCTGTAGAAAAAGCAGGATAAAATTGAGCAAGAAATGCTTATTAGGACTGGAATTGCTATTTTCAACAGCCATTGCCTTTTTGTTTGTTTCAGGAAGACAGTGATATTGCATTGGCAAATTCCCCATAGAAAGAAAGAGTGGAACAAAAGAATAATAAAGGCACCTCAACTTTTCCTCATTTATGGAGGACAGTCTTATAATATGCATCCAGGTATCCTCCAGTCACACAAGCTGAAAATTGTTCCACTTTACTGCAGCTCTGTAACCATATGGGAACCAATCCTGTCTGTGTTTTGTGCACATCCAAAATTCCTGCTGAATGACCTGCCCTGGGAGCGTCACCAGTGACCCAGGGCTGGGGAGGCAGGAGGTGTGTGTGGGGAGGTACTGGTGGGGAGCCCAGGGCAGGGGCCGCCGCAGGGGGGGGGGAGGGCACTGATGGGGAGGAAAGGGGGAAGCCCAGCACTGGGGCGGCAGGGGGTGTGGGTCAGTGGGGGGGGAGAGCCCAGGATTGGGGCAGCAGGGGGGCACAGGGGGGAGCCCAGGGCTGGGACGTGGGGCAGCCAAATTTTTTTTGCTTGGGGCAGCAAAAAACCTAGAGCCGACCCTGCCGGGTTCCCCCAGCTGCCGGAGCCCCAAGCCCTTTAATTTGACCCTGAGGGCTCCCAGCCACCTCTTCAGCTGGGAGCTCCCGGTTGATTTAAAATGAAGTATCACCTCCCCACCCCCAACCTTCCTTTTTGGCCCACAGCTGTTTTGGTGGGGCGGCGCTGGGGAAGGAGGGTTTGTTTCTGCAGGGCTGGACGGCCCTGGGGCGGGGTGTTTCTGCAGGGCCGGCTGTTTTCTTTGGAGGAATGTGGCCCTCGCCGCTTTACGAGTTGTGCAGGCCTGACCTAGTCAGTACATAGTAGTGGCGAGCTCTAACTCTCCTCATCTGCATCCCTCAGTCTGTTAAAAAATAGAAACCCAAAATAATAGTGTGTTTGCAGGCCAGACGCCAGCAGTGCTGTGCTTTCATGTTCAGCATGGGACTTCCCAGTCAGGTTTCTTCTCTGTACCAAGCTGTTACCCTCCTTTGTTCTGGTTGCTTTAGGGGGAGGCTCAGTTTAGCTCTTGTCTGGACACTTTCCCTTCTCCCACCTGTGGCCGCAGTGCTTTGTTTTTGCAGTGACGCAAGGGCGCTTTCCTGTGGCATCACTGGCATTGACTGGCAGCCTAGCAGTGGTTAATTTCCAAAGCAACCCTGATTGAGGGCTCCTGTTTCTGGCTGCTCCACTCGTATAAACTTTACATGGAATGTTGCCCTTCTGCCCGTTAGCAAAGTGGAGGATGAAGTGGTACCATTCTCCTGGCCCCCATGCCTGTTGTTCAGGGTTTAATTTAATGATATGCTTGAACAGTCAAGGAGATCGTGTTAGCTTGGCTCAGTATTTGTAAACAATTTGTGCTCTGTAACTTTCCTTCCTGGTCTTGCCCCAATTACCCCGCTCATCCCCCCCTTCTTGCATGCCCTAAGCCTAGCTAAAAAGCTCCATTCATACAGAGCTAGTCATTCCTTAGAGACCACGGAATGAAAGTAAGCAGTCCTGAAGCGTCTGGCTGTGGGTGGCAATGTAAAATCTGTTTTGTTTCTGGGTAGAAATTTGAAACTAATATCTCTGTTCAAAACTGTCTATTTTTTGCATTCCTCTTTTCCCTCCACCCCGTCCTGCTGCCATGCCATCAGAAATCCCTTTTTACACATCAAGACAGACCTGAGTATTTCCTTTGTGACTGAAATCACTGTACAGTTTAAAACATGGGCTTCTGACATGAAATCATCTACTGGTGTTTTCTGGTAAGTGACTAGAAAACCAACTTGCCATCTCACTAGGCTTTTGTCTCATTGAAATAAGTTTTTACCTGAAAAGCTACAAGATTGGGGCCTAAGAGTCTAATGAAGGTATTTTACTCCCATTAGGCTTGTGTGCTGATTATTCTCTTCCCCCCCCACCCATCTTAATGTGGTAGACTTCTGCTTTACACCTGCACCCTTTGATAATCTACTGGTGTGTAGCTTCATGGATGCAACACACTCCATCTGTCCTGCATTTTGATTGGTGGTTGATAATGTAATCGTGCACAATTACATCTAATCAATTTTCCTGGAGTGCAAGACCAAAAACCAGGAATTTAGCCAGCGGCGTACGTGCTCTTGTCTTCCGAGAGGAATGGTGAAGTAAGGGAGCAGAAATGCAGGAGCAGTTTGCTTTATTGCACCATTTAAGGTCAAAGGGAGCTCTGGAGTTTTGTGGAGAGAGGTAGGGATTTTATAGTGCAGTAAAACCAGATAGTGCTGCCCAGACTGAGGGGGTTTTGTGGTGTCTTCTGCAATTGACAGAAACAATCACTCCAGAAAGGGGATGTGCATGGGAGAGAGATGGAGACCAAAGGGACATCGGGAGAGGATAAAGATACTGGGAGATGGGAGCGGAGGAGGAGTGAGATGAAACTTCAGCTAATCAATGGTTTATAGAACAGGAGTACTTGTGGCACCTTAGAGACTAACACATTTATTAAATTTGTTAGTCTCTAAGGTGCCACAAGTACTCCTGTTCTTTTTGCGGATACAGACTAACACGGCTGCTACTCTGAAACCTGTCAATGGTTTATCTTATTCAGGGCTACTTTTGTAAGGAATCCCTTTTGATGCCAGTTTAGGGAGGAGCAAATACATTTTGTAGTAAGTACTGTGTGTTTTTTATCAGCTGCAGGCATGTCTGTTTCCAACTGAGAATTCCCCTTTCCATTCCCTTCACATTTCATCCTTCTAATTCTTGGCTGGATAACGTGGGAGTCACTGCTAGTTGAACAATGAAGTTTGAGTCTCCTTCCACCCTTGACCTGGGTTGTCTAGCTGGGGCAAGGCCTCTATAATCTCCCTAGAACCCTGTATTTGGATTTTGGAAAGAACTATTAAAAGCTGTCCCAGAAACTGCAGTTACTCAGTTCATGGCTGATCTTAGTCTGCTTAGGCAGAGCTTAATTTGCTGCTTCCCTGCCAACACACAATCACAGTGCTATCTTTAGTTGCTTTGTGGTATAACTTCACCCCAGGAGAGACAGAACATTACAGATGGCTTACATTTTCCTGTACAAAATATACTCTTGCTGTAGGCATGCCACCCTTTGCATGCTCTCTGAAGCATTACTCAATTCTTTGTTAAGCAGCTTTTTTTCTTAGCCTTTTGTTTGCAAGTAGGATGGTAGATTAGGCAGGTTGTGAACTGAACAAGAGCAGGAAAGGAAGTGTTATAAAAGTAAGATTGTTGTTCCTCCCAGTACTACACCCAACGTTCTGCCTCGCTGTGCTGGGTGTATGGACACAATCTGTATTGTAAGCAACGTGATTAAAATGTCCCTCTCCGGACACACAGGACACAGTCTGTTCTGTTGAGGGTACCCATGAGGATCCAAGAAGCCTACACGTGCAAATGGGCTGCAGTCTGGGACACAGGAAGGTCTACTTTCTTCCTAAATGTCTTTTAATCATAGTGGAGCGTTAATGAAGACCCCCCCCTCCTATGGCAAGGTGCATAATAGTTTCCATTCTGCTGTCTCCTGTTATCAGACTTTCTGAAACTTACAACTTTTGGGCTGAGTTTTTCCAGTGTTTGTCTCTTCCCAGAAGTGATTTTTGTTTTGTTTTGAAGTCAAATCAGTTCAGCCATTGAATACAAGAAGAATAGAAAAAATACTTTCCCCATAATTAAAAAATAAATATATTGTATTTGTTTTTGAACAGCATGAAATGGAAGAGGCAGGGGTTTAAAAGTTGAAAATTAGAATGAAAATACCCCTCAGTGACAAGTGCATTTGACTGTTCAAGTGAAAATATAGTTTTATTTGACTGAGTTAAATTTCTGAAAATCACATGCACAATAGATTTTTTTTTCAGGTGTTTTCTTGCAAAGTTCTCGATGTGCGAAGATAAGGATGGATGCATAACTCATGTACGGATAGCTATTCGAACTCTATAGACTTCTCATTTTCTGATCAGTTCAGAAGCATCCAGAAGTTACATATAGTCACACTGAACGT
Source organism: Mauremys reevesii (assembly GCF_016161935.1). Lineage (NCBI taxonomy): Eukaryota > Metazoa > Chordata > Testudines > Geoemydidae > Mauremys > Mauremys reevesii. The sequence continues at coordinate 248,844,049 of NC_052623.1, forward strand.
TCAGGCTCTTCTGGAGGGGTGGAACATAGTACTTAAACCACTATGGATGAAGTGAAATGGGGTCAGAGTGAAAATATTTATAGTATTCAGAATTAAATTACAATACACTTTTCACTGACTACAACATTATCCGTAGTGTTTAATTCCTCTTGTTGCAAATACACTTAACATTTAATACAAGTAGAATTTACACCTTGAAACACTTTTTTTGTCCTCTTATGAGAAAAAAATCATTTTCAATTTACTTACATTTGTCCAATTAGAAATACATTAATTCTATAGCCAAACTCATTAAAGAAACAGTTTGGTAAAGATTTTGAAAGGGGAGTGAAGTGCCCATTTCCTGTTGAAAGTGTATGGGTGTGGTACACCTTACCTCTATTTTGTGTATGTTTGGAAAGTCTCCTGCTTAACAGGCAACAGAAAAAAATCAGTAGAATATTAGAATTTGAAGATAGTTTGAGTATTAATTGTGTCAACTCTGTCTTACTCTGAGAATCTAAATATAACAGTGTAGTATATATTAAAGCTCTTGCTGAAGTGTAATAAAAAGGTTGTACACAATTTGTGTTTTGTGTCTGAGATATAACAGTTTGTGCTCATATGTCAAAGGTTATGATCATGCAATTAGACCATATAATGTGGACATACAAGAGGGCAGGTATGGGGGTGTGTGCGCGCGCAACCTTAACTTTGGCATTTGCTGACTTTTGAGTGCTTAGCTGTAGCACTTTTTATGTTCTCATGAGGCAGGTTGTCTGCACTATATATTTAAACAGCTGTTACTTCAGTAGCTAGTTGACACACCCACTTCCATCACAGTAATTGGTGACGCAGGTTGTAATAAAACTGCATGGTCAAAAGTCTAGTATTTATTTATAGCACAGTTCAGTCTATTCTGTCCCCTTAACCTTTTGCCTAGTGCCCTAGTCTAATAAATTTCCCAAGAATCCAAGCTGAAAATAGCTGGCTTTTCTGTGCAATAGGTCCAGCTTATCCATTGGTTCTATCACTTTGCTGATTGCTCAACCCAACCTCTCTCCCTGTGGAAACCAGTGGTGTAAACAAGGCTGTCAGTTAACACAGGTGCCCTTCAGTCCCTTGTGAATCCTGGCTAGAGGTTCAGCAAGCAGATACACTTCTAACATGCGTTCTGTAGCAGGATGTATGGGGCAAAGTGACTTAGGATAGGCTTACCGATGCTGTATGGGAGGTTTTTCTTTTTAATTCAGTTTGCCACAGATAGGCTCAGATTTTTGGTATGGTGGAGAAGTATGGGATTTGAAACTTACTTTACTAGCCATCCTAATAGAGAAGTCATTGGGATATTATTACACGTTATGGCAAAGTTCCTCCTCTGCTCTAGTAGGTCCTGCGCTTATTGGCGGATTTCCTCCCCTCAGTGGTCTTCCCCTTGGATGAAGCCCACAGTCTGGATCAACTCCTCCTATGTCTGATTAGGAGTAGCGAGGCTTGGGGGGAACCCGGGCCCGCCCTCTACTCCGGGTTCCAGCCCAGGGCCCTGTGAATTGCAGCAGTCTCTATAGTACTACTTGTAACCGCTGCTTGACCGCTACAGCTCCCTGGGCTACTTCCCCATAGCCTCCTTCAAACACCTTTCTTATCCTCACCATAGGATCCTCCTGGTGTCTGATACTGCTTGATTGTATGGTGTTTCCTCAATCCTCCAGTAGTACACCCTCTCAGTTCTTAGTTCCTTGTGTCTCTGGCTCCCAGCTCCTCATACGCCCTTCCTTCCTCTGGCTCCTCCTCCTTGACTGGAGTGAGCTCCCCTTTTTATACCAGGTGCCCTGATTAGCCTGCAGGTGCTCCAATCAATGTAGCTCTCTCTGGTGCCTTCTAGAAAGTTCTTAATTGGCCCCAGGTGCCTTAATTACCCTGGAGCAACTGCCATTTTGGTTCCCATGGTACTAGGGATTTGCTTAGCCTGGGGCTAACATACCTGTTCCTGAGTACTTTCCTGTAGCCATCCGGCCTTGCTCCATCACAACAGTTAGCTCAGAGAACTGTCAGATTGAAATGCTCTGAAGTAAACATTGAACTCCTATGACTTCAAAATGCTTTCTACCCCCAACTGCCCATTGCTGTCCTAACACTGTAGTTGCAAAGAAAGCTGTGGGGTTTTGGTTTCATTCATTTCCTTGCAAAATCATAGAGAGCAGACACATGCCATCTTGCCCATTCTCACCTCCTCCTAGGGCCAGTTAAGGTTTATTCTTCACTATATATTTTTCTCATACTTTTTCCAATCTGATTTTAACTCATTTGAGCAACAGGCTTCCACAACTTCCCTGGAGAGATTGTGCCACAGTTGAATTGACATCTGCCCTCCCACACTGATGTTTTTTTTTCATGAAATCTTAATCTATAACTTACGTTTTTCTTTGATATTCTGTCAATTCCTATTTGCATCCCTTTACATCACCCTAAACTGTGTCTCTCCCTCCTTTGGGGGAACCTGTTTTAGGCCTCTAATTGTGTGTTTTCTAATTTGGCAACGGTGAATTAAAAAGACAAATTAGGAGCCAGCAACAGAGTTTGACTTGCTGTACTGCTGCTGTGTATACAGGAAAAACATGGGGTTAAAAATTAAATGAACTTAAACATAAAAAGAGCATTTACATATTTTCCTTAAAAGGACATACAAGTTAACAAATCATTTTTAGAAAACAAATTTCCACAATGTTTCCATAGCACTTGAAATCAATAAGATGGAAAGACTCAGAAAACTTTGTCACTCTTTACATTTCATATTTACTCTTCATTGTCCAAAAAGAGGAACACAAACAGGCTGGGCAGCTTCACTTTTATTTATGTTCAGTTTCTACTCACTTTAAATTCTAGTGCACTGACACTGAAATAACTGAGTTGTAGACACTATAGAAAAGTCTTTTTTTTTTTAAATATTCATTGGAATTTCTGAAAAATATCATTGGAATATTTTATTCTAGGTTAGACAAGACAATGTCACTTAGATATTTTCAAATCTCACCAAATTTGGGAATTGACACATACCATTTAATTGCTTGTGGCCCACCCATTCTTTAAAAGAGTGTTTCCCAAACTTGGGACGCTGCTTGTGTAGGGAAAGCCCCAGGTGGGCCGGGACGGTTTGTTTTCCTGCCCCGTCTGCAGGTCTGGCTGATCGCGGCTCCCACTGGCCGTGATTCACTTCTCCAGGCCAATGGGAGCTGTTGAAAGCGGTGTGGGCCAAGGGACATACTGGCCGCCACTTCCAGCAGCCCCCATTGGCCTGCAGCAGCAAGCCGTGATCCGCCGGACCTGCAGGCGGGGCAGGTAAACAAACCGGCCCAGCCCGCCAGGGGTTTTCCCTACACAAGCAGCGTCCCAAGTTTGGGAAACACTGTTTTAAAAGTTTTTGTAAAGAAAATCCTGAGAGCTTTCCCTCTGTTTGTTCTTGCCTTTAATCAAGTGCATTAACGTAAATGTAAGGAGAGTTATATGGCTTAGTATTTCCGACCACAGAGGCAACAGAGTTCCAGTCTAAGCAATATCATTACCCACTTAATTATATCAAGAGATCCTGCTCTAATAAATCAATGTAAGCCACAGAACTACAGAAAAATGTGGTGAAATCCAAGAACTGCTTATTTAAAATATATGTAGTCACTTCTAGCTTTTTGAAAGGAGGGGAAATGTCTCATTTTACTAGTGTCGAGATGAAAGATATTAAATATTCCCATCTCTGTTCTACACATTGCTTTAAAATTAGTTGCTAGACATTAGATTTGCTCTCCAATTTTAAAACAGTACATTTAGTAATTTCAGTGCATTTTAAAAGTTAAAATGTTTAATATGCTCCAATTTTTCGCTCCTTCTCCCTATAATGCTGGGTTACCATTGGGTAACTGTCACAATGAATTGTTTCTGAAGAGTTTAACATGGAACTCACTAAAGTGGCTCAGGTATTGGTAATGGAAAACAGAGCCTTTCATCTCTAAGTCACTGGTTCAAATCCAGTCCAGATTGGTAGCGACTGAAAGTTGTTGCCACGTGACAGCTGTTCTTAGATTTGCGAAAACTAGTTGATGATCTATTAAGTTCTTTGTATCACCGTAATAGAAAACACTATCTGCACTGGCACTGTTTTGGCAGTCTGAAAAGCCATGGATGGATATTGAGAGTGAATTATTCTCTCCACAGCAGAGTTGCTGCTTCTAGGTGTGATTTGGGAAACATTGCAAGCTTTCCCTTTTCTCCCATACTATACTTGTTCTTTGTCTTGTGGATTTGTCTGTTTTCAGTTGCTATCCTCAAACTAACCAAAAAAAAAAAAGTATTAATTAGTAAATTTTCTTAAGTTTTGAAAACTGAAAATTCACATGGTCATAATGATCCATGAGCTGTATCTTGTGACTTAAATAACGTGCCACTTGGCTCATTTTTATCTCCTAGTGAGGCATGTTTAGTGTTATAAATGTAAGCTCTGAAATGTTTGTAAACAGTGTTTTGGTTTTTTTTGTCTCATTACAAGTGATTGAGCTCAGACTTCCAAGATATATTGAAACTGATAATTTGTTTGACTTTAGTAGTAGTAAGAGAAGAAGGCAGGTTTTAAAATTAAATGTTTCCCTTCCTCCCAAAGACTTCACGATGATGGACTGTAGCCAGTTATTGTCTCTTATGAATACCTGGTGGCTGTTGGTGCTAGCTATCTCTTGGGGTGAGGAAGGGATTGACTTTTTGAGTTCTGTGCTAAGGTAGCACCAGGCATTTTCCTGGTGGCAGATATGCAAATACCCATGTAGACACAAGGTGCATGAATGAAAATACAAAGGTACTTCATGCAGATAATTTAAAAATGTTTTTTTAAACAACAGAGGTTTTGATACAAGTCAGCTAATTCTAAACTCAGACTGGTGCTCCTTCTTTATACCTAAAGCAATGAGACTAGGTTATAAATTATAAACCTGCTAAAATTAAATCCAAGATGTTTAAATTACACAAGCAAAAACTAACAACTTAACCCAAATACTTGATATTTGTAATGTAATGGAACACCCAAGCCATGTCTCAGAATTAAATTTTGTCAAAAAGACAGCTTGCTTAAGGCGGCTTGTGCCAAGCTTTGGTGTGAATACAATCCCTGACAATGATCACAGCACTGACTAAAATCTCAACTATCGGTACACCAGTACTGTTAGCAGAACTGTAATATGGGGAGAAAGCAAACTTGTCTTAGAAAAATAGTGTCCCAATCCTCCCTCAGGTTCCTCTGGTTGACAGTGTATCATTCACAGCTGGACTAGGTCAGGTTCTGCTTACCTCCTAAAGATTCAGTGCTAATTTTCCTAATCCCAAGAATGTGTGTGTCGGGGTGGATGTAGCTGGTTTCTGAACACATAGGAAAATAGTCATGTTTCTGTAAGTCACATATTTTATATTAAATTTTCTTAAAGTAGCTTCCTCCAAAAACATGACACCAGTACTCAAAATGCAAACCTGTACAGAACAACATAAAGTAATATGACTTTATTGCAATACTTTTCATAAGACTTCAGTAGCCATTTTATGGTCAGACTTGAACAACCCGTAGGTGACAATCACGTTCTCAGAGTGGAAAGGCTATATACCAGTTAAACATAGCCAAGTCTTATCCAGTCCCTTTTCTGAGTCCTGAGTCCCCTTTAAGTTGAGTCTGTAACTTTATTGTTCTTTTTTGAGTGATTGCTCATATCGATTCCAGTTAGGTGTGTGCGTGCCGCATGCACAGTCGTTGGAAAGTTTTTCCCTTAGCAGCTCCCATCGGGTCAGCTGTGGCGCCTTCATGGCACTGACTATATGCCCCTCCTGACCTGGCCCCTCCTCAGTTCCTTCTTACCACCCGTGACAGTCGTTGGAACTGCGGTCGCTTGCATAGCAAGTGCTTCCCTTAACATATCTTCTAGTTTGTAGTTGTAGTTCTAGCTCAGTTAGTTAGTTATAGTTGTATATAGTTAAGGTTTGGGAGTGGGTTTTTTCTCCAAACCGCGACCCCTCCCTTGGGTTCTGTTGGCATGCCTCAGTCCCAAGGGTTTAAGCCTTGCGGAACCTGCAGCAAGCCTATGCCAACAGGCGACCCCCCATGACTCATGCCTGAAATGTCTGGGGGAGGCGCACCAGACAGAGAGATGCAAAATCTGCAGAGCTTTCCGCTCCAGGACGAAAAAGGACCGAGACGTCTGTCTTAAACAACTCCTGATGGAATCTGCTCTTCATCCCAAGCCTGCCACGGACCATCAGGACCCAACACTGAGTGCGTCCGTATGGAGCACCCTGGCCTCGGTATGCAACACAACGCCGAGGAAGGACTCTGGCCTAAGAGATGTTTGGCTGCGGAGACAGCCCGGCATCGCTCCCATTCACCGGTGCCACACAAGCTGCACAGGAAGACGGACAGAGATCCTTCCCCTGTGCTGAAGACAGCGGTGCCAGCAGGCACAACAGCAGTACATCCTACGCAGGAGTATTTGGCGCTGAGAGCACAGGAGTCAGCGCTGTTGACTTTGGTTCCCTGGAGGGGACTGTCAAGTCCGGTACCCAGCGACTCTCCAGGCAGGCAGTGCCAAGTGGAGGAGTTAGAGCTGCCCTTCACCCTGGAAGCTACGAGGGATCTGATGGCCATGATGGCACCTCAACCCCCTGCAGTCAGAGACAAGCCTTCGGTGCCTCAACGACTGGCTCCGTCTAGAGGCAAGCCAGCCATGATGTGGTGGTGGACCTCTCCAGTTTGGTACAGCTCCCGATTGCTGTCTTCAAGGCACCGCTCACCAGCATCGGGTTCCGGGCGGAGTTCCCTGACACCAGCGGGGCGACTATCTCCTTCCCCAGTACCGAGGGTAGAGTGGCACTGGTCCCCAGCACTGACGGAGCAACACCGGTTGCCCACGCCGTCAACTTGGCACTGGTCCCTGATGTACTACCCATTGGCACCACCATGGTCATCACTGTCGAGGTCGGTCTCATCGGACTCTGATGGGGACTCCTTTTACTCCCGGCGCAGCCAGCACAGATCTGACAGGCGCCGAAGTGAGGCAGGAGTGGTATCCTGGCATCCCCAGTGGCAGCCACCTGTACAGTGGCCCTTTTGGATCCCCTGGACCTACCACCAGGCTCAGGGGTCCTTTTCCAGGGGTTCCCGGTCAGTGGCCTCTGAGACCCAAGTGCCCCCATCACCTAAGGACTGACCTACGCCATGGAGATGACATCGGCACAAGGCCCGCTGCCTGGCCAGGCCACTGCCACTCTGACAACAGTCAGCACAGAGGCCTCCGGCACTGACCAGGAGGAGGTCAGAGAGCTGGAGGGTCAGGAGGACCCTGTGCCACCCCTGGCTTCATCATCTTTGTCCCCAGACGAGGCAGTGGCAGGTGCATCTACCTCGGGTCCGCCCCCCAATAGACCAACACCTACTGCGGAGGATTGCCCGCAACATGGGGTTGCAGGTGGAGGAAGTAGTGAAACCTGAGAAAACAAGTGAACATCTTGGCACCAGAGGGACCATACAAGGTAACTCTGCCCCTGATAATTATTTAGAGCAACATTAAGACTTCCTATGGCAGACCCCTGCATCTATCCCACCTACCCCTAAAGGTGTTGAGCGGAAGTACTTCGTACCCTCTAAAGGGTACGAGTACCTATTCTTGCACCCGCAGCCATACTCCCTTGTAATGGCCACAGTTAATGAGAAGGAGAGACAGGGGCAGCAGGGACTGACTCCCAAGTTGAAGAAGTCGAAGCGAATGGACCTTTTCAGCAGAAAGGTCTATTCAGTGGGAGGCCCGCAGCTGAGGATAGCAAACCAACAAGCTGTCCTCAGTAGATCAACTTCAACTTGTGGACCTCCATGTTGAAGTTTAAGGACCTGATTCCACCATACTCCAGAGCCGAATTTTCGGCTATTATTGATGAAGGAAAGGCAGGTATACCCTTATCTCGACGACTGGCTGCTCAGGGGGCGCTCCAGGGAACAGGTAGCGTGTCAGCTCCGTTTGATCAGATCCACTTTCGAGACAGTGGATCTCCTCATCAATATGAACAAATCAATCATGTCACCATCCCAAAGAATAGAGTTCATCAGGGTGGTATTGGATCTGGTACAGGCAAGAGCGTTTCTGCCAAAGGCCCGATTCCAGGCGTTGACAGACATTATTCAAGGCCTCAGGAGATACCCGACCACTACAGCAAGGGGATGCCCAAGTGTCCTTGGCCACATGGCAACCTGCACTTGCGTAATCTGGCATGCCAGACTGAGACTCAGATCCCTCCAGGTGTGGCTCGCTTCGGCCTATCGCCTGGGGTGCAACAGCCTGGAGTCAGTGATCAATGTGCCTCAACAAGTGCTTGAGTCCCTCCAGTGGTGGCTCAATCCTCAGGCAGTGTGTGCGGGAGTCCCCTTCAACAGCTCCCAGCCCTCCTCATCCCTGATAATGGGCGCGTCAGCTCTGAGATGGGGAGCACACTTGGGAGACCTCCAAACGCAGGGCTGGTGGTCATAGGACGAGCTCTCACTCCATATCAATATCAAAGAGCTGAGGGTGATGTGTTTAGCATGTCAAACCCAACTACAAGGACAGTGCATAGCAGTTCTAATGGACAACACCACCGCCATGTTTTACATCAACAAGCAGGGTGGAGCCCGTTCCTCTCCCCTATGTCGGGAAGCCCTCGGCTGTGGGAGTTTTGCATAGGATGCTCCCAGGTGAATGGAGTGGACTGTCTCCCAGGAATTCAGAACAAACTGGCGGGCCACCTAAGCAGGTCCTTTCGCAATCATGAGTGGTCCATCCACTCGGATGTCGTATACCCCCACCTTTGGAAGATGGAGTATCCTTGGTTCGACCTTTTCACCACCCGGAGCAACAGAAAGTGCCCAATGTTCTGCTCCTTCCAGAAACACAGCCCAGGCTCGATCACAGACGTGTTCCTGCTACCCTGGGGAGACCGGCTGTTGTATGTCTTTCCCCCGATCCTCCTTGTGTACAAGGTCCTACTCAAGGTCCGCAGAGACAGGGCAGAGTTAATTCTGGTGGCACCAGGATGGCCTCGACAACATGGGTACACCACGCTCCTTGAGCTGTCAGTGGACACCCGGATCACGTTGCCACTCCTCCCGGACCTGATCACTCAGGACCACAGTTGTCTTCATCACCCTGACCTCCAGTCCCTCCATCTCACAGCCTGGAAGCTTCATGGCTAAACCACATGGAGCTTCTGTGCTTGGAACCAGTAAGAGAGGTCCTATTTGTCAGCAGAAAACTCTCCACTAGGGCCACATACCTAGCAAAGTGGAAAAAGTTCACATTCTGGTGTGCTTAGCATCACATACCTACACTCCAGGCCCCCATACCACTCATCCTGGAGTACTTGCTGCACCTGAAACAGCACAGTCTCTCAGCGTCGTCCATCAAGGTGCAGCCGGGCATTCAATCTTTGCCATCCCAAGCCATTTCCTCAAGGGCCTCGACCAGTTATACCCACAAATTAGACAACCACTCCCTGTGTGGGACCCTGCGTGGAACCTTAACCTGGTTCTCTCCAGGCTAATGGGGGCCCCCCTTTGAGCCACTGGCAGCTTGCTCCCTTCACCTGTAATGGAAGGTTGCCTTTCTGGTCGCCATTACCTCAGCAAAGAGTGTGTTGTAGTTAAAGGCCCTCACTTCCGATCCCCCCTACATGGTTTTCCATAAGGACAAGGTACAACTCAGACCTCTCCCGACCTTCCTTCCAAAGGTGATGTCACACTTTCACAACAACCAGGACATTTTTCTGCCTGTCTTCTTCCCAAAACCTCATGCTAATATCTGAGAACAGAGGCACCACTCACTGAATGTTCGGCAGGCGTTGGCCTTTTACATCCAGTGCACAAAGGCATTCCGAAAGTCGAGCCAGCTGTTCATGGCAGTTGCGGACTGGATCAAAGGGCCTCCCGGTCTCATCTCAGAGGATCTCATCATGGATCACGTCCTGCATCCGGATGTGCTACGAGCTAGCCAAGGTTCCAGCCCCGGCCCTTATGGCACACCCCACAAGGGTGCAGGTTTCTTTGGCAACATTCCTGGCCCAGGATCCAATACAAGAGATCTGCAGGGTGGCAATGTGGTCCTTGATACATACGTTCACCTCTCATTATGGCGTCATCCAGCATGCCAGGGATGATGCAGCATTCGGCAGAGCGGTGCTCCAGTCAGCGATTCCATAACACTGATCTCACCACGTAGGTAGAGCTTGGGAGTCACCTAATTAGAATGGATATGAGCAATCCCTCAAAGAAGAAAAAACAGTTCCCGTAACTGTTGTTCTTTGAGATGTGTTGCTCATATCCATTCCAATACTCACCCTCCTACCCCTTCTATCGGAGTAGCTGGCAAGAAGGAACTGAGGAGTGGCCTGGGTCAGCAGGGGCATAAATTCAGCGCCATGAAGGCGCCATTCCAGGGGGCTCCACGGCCGACCCGACAGGAGCTACTAAGGGAAAATCTTTCTGACAACTGTGCACGCAGCGTGAGCACACCTAATTGGAATGAACGCGAGCAACACATCTCGAAGAACAACAGTTATGAGAATGTGAATAACTGTTTTTTCCAGCTAGTGAACTAAATGCATACCACCAGCTTCAACATAATTGATCATATTCCCAAGATGGCACTGCAGCCCAGCTTGTCAGTGTAGGGACTCCCCTTCTAGCAGTCAAAGAAATCTTTCCAAGTACTTTTTTTTTTTTTTGGTCACAGTAACAGTTAATTTCCCTACTAGTGTGTATCGTGTAATTTCACTAGATGTGGCAGTATTTTCCTTCTATGCTGTCTGCAAAGTCAGCTTTCCTACTTAACCTGCTGCTTGCTTTTACAATGATGCTTCCTCTACACAGCTTCCCTCTAAGCAACATCTTCCTTCCTTCCTTCCTCCAGAAAATTAAGCACCTGGGGAAGGTACAATAGCTGTTTGCCCTTAATTATTAACCAGAATCAGCCTCTCACCCCAGTGATGAACTTCATTCACTTCCATGAACCTCTTTTTTTATGTTGAAGGATTGGATTTATTTAGGTATTTTAAGCCGTCATGTTACCAAGGTGCTATTTATTTACACCAAAATTGAGCCAAAAGTTCTTAATGATTTGTTTCTACAGGTCCATACTGTTTGGGTCTTGGTCAGTGTCTTGCAGTGTAGCTTTGCAGAGAGATCATGTTTCAAGAACTCAATGTATAGGTAAGTCATTGTCCTTCTGTTTGTATCCTGCAGCAGTAGGACATTTCCTCACTGTCTTGCAACGTTGACAGCATGGAGAGCGACAGAATAATCTCTGGTCTAGGCTGTTTAACTGCAAGGTTTTAAATAGACAGTTCTAATTTGACATCCGAATGTCAACTTTGCTGTGGCCCCATAGGTCGTTTTCCTTTTTATCTCTGCCAATTCCTGAATGTCATTTACTTACTAGTGTGAGAACTCCCACATCCCACCACAACCACAATTTGGAAGGTTATTTTAATAATGCAACTTTGGTTTTACGAGAGTCACAATTCACCCCAAAGTCAGTGTGCACGGAAGGTGTTGGGGAGAGGTAGTTGTTTTTGTTCAGTTCTATTGAATTCAGTCCTTGCTTTTGTCTAGTCCTTGCCTTTGTTTGGAGAGTTGACCACAGAATGATAGAAAGGATTTAGGACATGGTATTTATAACTCTTGCTGGCAGGAGTGTGTTTGTGTTCCTTATTCTGTCTGCTGCCTGACAGTCTTGCATGTTCTTATCTTCATGGGTTAAGCTTTGTTTTATTGTGGCTTCATGTACCAGGAGGCTTGGGAATAAACAGTTCATCTTGTATCCAGGAGAGAGAGAAGGGAAGAGCTTGGTTACATGAATATAGGGAAAAGAAAGTGACCTGCCCATTTTGGCTCTTCTGACTTTCCCTTTTAGGGTGCTGTGACCTTCTCTCTGCTTTGAGTTGAGCCCATCTCCTCCCTATCATTTTCAGCCCTTACACTAAACATAGTCTGTGCAGGGGGTAGAAATGCAAATCTTGCTGCTGCAGTGGGCATTGTGCTGCTGTGTTAAAGGATCACATTTATTTGGCTCTTGAATATGCATTTTGACCCACTCTTATCTACTTTTGCCACTCAGACAGGTTTGTTGACTTCCTGAAACAGCCTAAGATAGAAGAGATGAGAGAAATTGAGGTTTATTTTTTCCAAATAGAACATTTATTTCTTATGCACCAGAACATGCTAGTCAGGGCAGAGCTAATGACGTGGCAGGCTGCCAGTTTAACATGGCCCTGGCACTGTTAGTAGTGACTCATGTTGCTGAGCATGGCCCAATTGGAACAGACTGATTTTCTTTTCATGCACGTGCACTCTTTTTCATGGCTGGAATTTGACTTCTGTGTTTGGAGGAAGGAGCCAAAAGAGGAGCAAACCTATTGTAAGCCAGAAGTTTGTCTCCCATGCTAAATCCTTGGGGCTACTTTGTTTGCATGGGGAGGGGATATTTAAGAGACTCCACTATCAAGCCTCAAAGCTTTCTTCAAGCCACAGTTTTCTTCCCTTGTCTCGTGAAAAAGCTGGTGCTCTTGGATCTCCTTCTGCTCATGCCACTGTCTCTCCTTGAAATTTATTCTGTTATCGAAGAGCAGTGCTTGTAGAAGCCTTCTGTACAGAGCCTCTTGGAGCTCAGGTAAGGATTTCCCTGCACCCCTGAGTAGGGTTACAACCTTTGAAATGCAAAAAGAAAAAGGCACCCTTCTACCCCCCACTCCCCCAGGCAAGCCTGCTGCAACCCCAACTACAAGGCAACTCCGCAAATCCTCCCCGCCAACAGCCACTTATAGTTTCTAGAGCAGTGGGTCTCAACCCACTGGCTGCTTGTGGCCCAATCAGGGCCATGCAGGAAGTGTATGTATTGTGTGTATGTGGCCCACACAACACAGAGAGCTGTATATGCAGCCCACAAGGGTAAGTAGGTTGAGAACCATTGATCTAGAGAGTGGTAACACAACATTGTATGTCTCCTTATTCTCCCGTCACTCAGACCCTCGCTCTCTCACATCTGCGATGCACTTGCGTGTTGGTGGGCAGACAGCTGCTGCATTTTCAACAGTTTTGATCTATTATCTCTTAAACTGTGGCAATGGGAATGCTGCAGCGTCTTTAGCTGGACACAGAAAATTGGCAAATCCATAAAAAGAACCAGCCAGGTTGGTCAAATACTGACCAGGTAGTAACCGTACCCCTGAGAGATCCTTGAAGGAGAGTCATTTCTTGTTGGCCTTTATCCAAATGAGGATTGACTTAGAAAGGGAAGATAGAAATGGCCTTGAGGGTGAAAAGCAATGACAGAAGCTTCTTGTATTCCTGCTGATAGACACAGATACCCCTGATCGTAGGGTTACCACCTTGCCAGTATTCGACTGGCCTAGCCAGTTTTTTTAATGATTTACCAGTTGCCAGAAAAATAATTTAATCTGCCGGGGGTTGTTTTACAGGGGTCTAAAGATTTGCATTATCACCACAATGCACTGAGATATCTAATGTTAAAAGTTATATGTCTAGTTAAAGATGCGCAGTATTCCCACTTCCGCAGTTTAAGTGATAACCCATTAAAACTGTGCAAGAGAGGGTTTGAGTCGTATGAGAATGAGGAGAAAGGAAGGTTTGCGAATTTGCCTTTTGGTTGGGAGTTGGGATTGCGTGGGCTTGCCGTGTGTGTGGAGGGGGAGGGGGGCTTCTTTATTTTTGCATTTCAAAGGTGGTAACCCTAGCTGATTGGCATCCTTACACTTTTATGTTGGATTAAATCTTCATCCCCTGTTCCCCTCTGATTAATTCATACCAACTCCTTTTCTCAAAGGATCCAAGAACATTAGCCATGCTTGCCTCCGGAAATGATGGTTGCTGCCTTACTTCAGAAGTTGTGCATGCCAAAGCCTCAGGGGAGAAGAGCAAATAACCTCCTCCCCCTCTTTCCTTTGTAACTGATTTCTTAACAGATTTTCACTTGCTATTAACATTGAACTTGGCATCATCTTTGCTGAGAGAGGCATCTCTGCATACCCAGCGCCTTGAGAAGAGTTGTTATCTGGCCAACTGAAGCTGGTTTCAGTATCTAATGGGAGCCAAATGTCCAATCAAGTGGGGAACATACAGCCCTGTTGCTATTTTTAAGCAAACTAACGGTATGCACAAGTGCTGTTAACCTATGAAATGGAAGCTTTCATCTCCAGACAGAAGTCCTGGTCCTACTCAGCTGTCAGCTCTCCACAGAATTCAGGTCATTGGTCCTGTAGAGAGCAGTGAAGTGTTAAGGTATGCTTATCTGTGTGGAGACTGTCGCCATCTTGTCACACTACAGAGAAACAAGTGCTCAATTCCACACAAACTTCTTGGAAATATAATGGACATAATGTATCATAAAAATCTTTTACCCAGGGCACCCTGAATAAAACATAGGATAGACGCTCCCCTCCTGTGCCATGCTCATTTCTTTTTTTCCTCCCTTACTCATGAGGAGAGCTGGATAGTGATAGGATGAGACTTTGGAGGTTGTGTGGGTGATAGATTTCTATTACATTATGTTGCTGGGTTATTTGATTTGATCGTCAGTCAATTGACATGTCTGTTTGCTAGTGTGTTTTTAAAAACTATTGGCCTTTATCCAAGTGAGGGCACCCAGAACTCCTATTTTAGAAGAGTAATAATTCAAATAAATAAGCAAATGGTTTAAGAATTAATACAAAATTAAGATTGTTATGCCTTTAGGTTAAGAACTCAGATGCTATGGGGGTAGGTATGTTATTACGGAGAAAGAATGCTATTCCTCCAAGACAGGGTGGGTAAACTTTTTGGGCCGAGGGCCACATCTGCATTGAGAAATTGTATGCAGGGCAGGGGGTTGGGGTGCGGGAGGGAGTGCAGTGTGCAGGAAGGGGCTCAGGGCAAGGGATTGGGGCAGAGGAGGGGTGTGAGGGGCATTAGGGGGCTCGGAAGGGGGTTGGGGTACAGGAGGGGTGCGGATTGTGGGAGGAGGCTCAGGGCAGGGGGTTGGGGTGCTTGTGGGGTGCAGCATGGGGCTTAGGACGGGGTTGAAGTGTGGAGTGTACAAGGGGGTGCAGGAGGGGTGTGAGGTGCAGGCAGGGGGCTTAGGGCAGGGAGTTGGGGGGCAGGGTGCAGGAAGGGTTTGGGCTACCTGCACGCCTGCCCTGGCCCCATGCTGTGTCGCTCCAGGGAGAGCTGTGGCCCCTGGGTGGGGGAGGGGAGGGGAGCGGAGGGCTCCCAGTGCACTGCCCTTGCTGTGCCTCCAGGTTCCTCCCCCGAAGCTCCCATTGGCCGCAGTTCCCTGTTCCTGGCCGATGGGAGCTGCCGGGGGCGGTGCCTGGAGGCAAGGGTAACACCTGAAGCCCTCTGCCTTCCACACACCCCCCGGGGGGAGGCTGCAGGGACGTGGTGCTGGCTGCTTCTGAGAGTGGTGCGGGGCCCGCAGCACCATGGGGGGCAATCTCGCAGGCTGCATCCAGAGCCCTGGGGGTCCGGATCTGTCCCATGGGCCTTAGTTTTCCCACCCCTGCTCTAAGAGAGAGGCAGGATGAAGTTTCTGTCTCTAGGCTATAAAATAAGTTATTGGAGGGAAATCAGCCTTGAGGCAGGCTCTAGAAAAGGACTTTCAAGAGCTGCAGAAAGGGGCCTAATAAAAAAACCAGTTTTGTGAGATATGGTTGGTGCTTAATTTGTTGTTTTAGGCTAAGAAACTCAGATTTAATCTTCAATCTTTTGAGTTTTTGCAATTTAATCTGTGAGCTCTGGGATCTAGACGACTCTGCATAAAAGTCTAGATACATAACTATAACCCTGATTCTGATAAGATTCTAGATACGTGACATAGATTCTATAATATAGATTTGGATAAGATTCTAGGTAAATAACTATAACCCTGAAACTGAAGGTTATATTCCCATCTTGAACCTGCCACTCAAGCACAATAGCCGGCCACTGAAACAGATATTCAAAGTTTGTTGGAAAAAACCTCTTTCTCGCTCTCTTCAAATTGCACTCTGCATCCTGTTCAAGTTCTCTGCTCAATCAATCTCGTTCCTGCTGGTGTATGTGCTGCTGCCCTCTGCTGTATGTAATTAGATCTATTGAAGTGTTTGTGGATTGTGATGGTTTCCTTTTCTAGAGGGGCTGTCATGCAAAGACAATATAGTCTCTAATTCTTGTATGGAGATTCAAGTGATAGAGGTCCATGTTTTATGGATTAGATTCCTGAGATACGTACATCATAATCCGTGTGTATGGTGGTGTTGACAATCATGTCCATTTTTGAACCTATAGGTTCCCTGCCATCCCAGATTTTTTTTTTCCAAACAGAGTTTGTCTTTTTTTATTTTGTTTTAAAAGCTCAAATGAAGTGGCTGCGTGGGGCGGAGGGAAATCTATACAGCCCTCATGCCCAACTGTTGGTTTGCTTTGGCAGCTTCTCTCCCAAATGCTGTTGCTGGTTCTGCAGTAAGGAATTTAGATTTCCAAACCTATCAACCCTTCTGTCTACCAAATCCAGTCTTCCATAACAGAAACAGGAAGTGTTTCCTTTAAGTGATGTATTTGAGCTACTCAGAGCAATGTTCTTCATAACCGATGCCCTAGCTTTTCATCACATGTGGGTGTGGTGGGGAAATCATCAGTCTCATGCCACAACTTTGTGTGTCCCCTGTCTGCCTGTTCTTTTTCTACCCACTCCCTTCCAGAAAGTTTTTCTTCATCACCAGAACAGCTGAAAAGTTGGAAGCAGCACAAAGTGCTACAACATTCGCTCATCTATGAGTGATTTATTTACGTGTGGGTGCACGTGGTTGGGAACATTTACATTTAGCTATTGAGAATCTGGTATTCACCAAAACATGGAGGCAGGGCCTGGGGCAGAGCTGGGGTGTTAAGAAGCGGGGTGGGGGCTTGGGGAAGGGGGCGGGTGGGGGTGGAAAAGAGGGTTGAGCACCCTTGGGGCCTGGAGGAAGCCGGTGCCTGTGGGTTTAGCGATCTCAGCCGAGTCGGGACAGTATAATTCTATTCAATTATCAGTCTGTGCTGAGATATATACGGCAAGGCTAGCTGGAGTTGCTGCAGGGTATCACTGAAGCATGCTGGTGGAGCTGAGTGTGGCAAAAGAGAAGCTTGTGTAACACCTGCCTGCCCTATGTCAGGTTAGAAATTTCTAAATTTCATAGGAAATTTTATTGCTCTTCAAAAAGTGTATATATGTGCAGTATTCACGTGATACAATTACAGCTGTTTTTACCATCTCTCCTGTTTGGCTTTCCTGGGTCACAGTCACCCGTTAGTTCTGACAGAGGTGTACACTGATCTTGAATTTTTTTATATGTATTAAAACCACATTCTATGTGGTTCTTGTTAGCCAGTTAACTTGCTCTTTTGAAGTTCTTTTGGCATCTAGACTATACCATAATGTAACCTCTGATTACCTGTTGCCAAACTGCTTCCCTGGAAAATATATATACTTTTTTTCCCCAGGATGCTGGTAGAAAATCCAGTCCTCAAAGGATTTAGATTACCATACTGCTGGAGTCCCCATAATCTGTCCACAGCTTCCAGGCTGTATGCCCTTTGCATTCTTTACTAAGAGTCACAAAATTCTTCATTCTTTTAGTGTTCAGTGTTGTGGGGTTTTTTTTGTTTGTTTGACTGATTGTTTTTTAAAAAAACCTTTCCTCTCCCCTGCAAGCATACCCTTCCAGTGGTAAATCATGCTGGGTCAACAGAGATACAACTAATCTGTATCCTGTACCTTGTTCCAAAGCTGGGGAGGTCTGCTGTGCAGGAAATACTGATCCTCAGCAGGAGTGGTAGCTGGGGCTTCCCAAAGAGAGTAGATTATGTTTTTGTCATATGAAAGTGTCCAGTCCAGCCATTTTTCAGAGACCTCCTTTAAACCAGAGCTGTCAATGAATTATAGGATAGCTGTGGAGGAATTCTAGGAATGTCCACCTTGTAGGATCTGCTAGGGTGGTGTCTAATCCTGGCAGTATGTTTCAGTGGGTCTGCCTGTGAAATGAAGTAGTAGGACATCCTCAGCGCTTTTGCGTTCAGAAACACCCAGGTGTCCCACCCTGTCTCACCTGATTCAGTATTGAAGACAAACATGTCTGTATCTCTGCCTACTATGGTGTGAAGTGATTGTAGATTGACCTGAAAAGGGGTGTGTTGCATACACATGGAGTATCACCCCTTCCGGTGAGGAATAAGACTGGGGACAGTTACAGTAGTCTTTAGAGAAACCTTTTCAGGATGATGAGAGACTAGTGCAGAGGTCCCCAAATCTAGGGGGTGTAGAGGAACGTTCAGGGATGGGGAGTAGCAGGGCCGGGTCCAGCCCCCCCGGGGGGCGGGGAGGGAGAGCCACCCCAGCTATGCTCCGATCCCGCACCCAGCCTTAGCCCCTGACTATGTTGCAACAGCGGCTCCGCACCCAGCCTCAGCCCCTGGCCATGCTCCGTTCCCAGCCCTGTTCCTGACCGCAGACCTGCTCCCAGCCTAAGCCCCCTTAACCCAACCGCATCCACTCCGGTAGCCAGAGTGTGGCCCCGGGGTGGAGGTGGGCAGGAGTAAGTGGGGGGGCACCCTGAAAAGTTTGGGGACCACTGGTCTAGTGGAATAGCAGAGCCGAAAGGTTCCATGGCAGTTGATCAGAAAGAAGGGATGAAATGGCAGTATTGGGGGTGGTGGTGAAGTAGTGGGGGCAGGGGAAGCACCCCATATCTTTGGGGAAGTAAAAGTCTGAGAGGAAAGAGGGGTGATGCCCCAGGACGTTTGGGCAGAAACTGGCACTGTACGGGAGCAACTGAGTGCACCAAGTCATATCCACTGCAATGGCTGGAGTCCATCATGAATGGAGGGGTTTACTTCAAAGGGAGTTAGGATGTAAAGATTGATTGGATATAAGTTTATCTCAGAACAGCAGACAGGTAATAGAGCTGTTTCATGCTATTTACTCTGTACCTTAATTTAGACAACTGTAAAATGGGGTTATTGGTGCTTACCCACACTTTGAAGAATGCTTTGGCTAATGAATGCTACGTAAGTCTCTTGTTCACTACATTAGTTGGGATGTTGGGATTTTTCCCTGCTCCCAGCAAACGTCTCTTGAGGATTTGGGGCAATAGGCAGGGATTCTACCTGTCAAACTGCACATGTTACCTTTGGCATCCCCCTTCTTATGCTTTTAGAGCCTGTTTCATATAGGTGAGTATTGCTCACTTCACCTTATTGGAATATAATGTATGTTGACTGCCACACTCCAAAGATCAGTTTGGTTGGGCATTCCCCCTCTGTGTACTGAGGGAGCACATCCGCCCTCCAGAAGGCATTTTCTTCCTTGAGAAATGAAATTCCTTGGCTATTGTGCCATCAGTGCAGCATACCTTGTGGTGCTTTGAAATGTGGTGACAGTACCAGGACCTGAGGCCCTTAAAGAACAAGAGTCTGGTCTTGATTTTAAAGTGGTAGTTCCACTAGAGTCCTTAATTGCCTGAGAGGAGGATTTCTGCTCTCAGGGGAGCCACCAATCAATGGAACTCAGCATCATTGTACCTTGTGAACGGGTGCTGCACTTGCTGGGTGAAATGATAGATGTCAGGTCATTCGGGCTGGGCTCATTCCTTTCCTCCTGAAGCTGGTTTTGTATTATACCAGCTTTCCACATCTCTTACTATTCCCTTGTGATCTTATAAGGAGAGAAAAAGTGAGCAGATGCATTATATCCGTCTAACTTCTCTCTTTCATTTTTCCTTGAATGGATAAATGCTGCCGCTGGGCAGTCTTGTGTTATGAGCATTTTGTGACTCATTGAAACTGTTTAAAATGAGCCCTGAATTAAAAAATTCGTAACTTCGGTGACTAAGTTGAGCAACTCTTCCTTGCTGCAGATAGCTGAAGGGAATCCTGACTCACCACACGGCCATTTGGGACACTGTTGTTCTAATCTAGGGTGACCAGATGTCCCGATTTTTATAGGGACAGTCCTGATATTTGGGGCTTTTTCTTATATAGATGCCAATTACTCCCTACCCTTGTCCTGATTTTTCACACTTTCTGTCTGGTCACCCTATTCTAATCATACTGTAGAACAGTGGTTCTCAACCAGGGGTCCAGGGCCCCCTGGGGGGAGCCATGAGCAAGTTTCAGGGGGTCTGCCAAGCAGGGCCACTGTTAGACACACTGGGGCCCAGAGCAGAAAGTCTAAGCCCTGCCACACAAGACTGAAGCCCATGGTCCTGAGCCCCACCACCCGGGGTAAAGCAGAAGCCTGAGCAACTCAGCTTCGCGGGGTGCCCTTTGGCGTGGAGCCCTGGGCAACTGCCCTGCTTGCTACCCCTTGCCGGACGTGGCTTTTATATGCAGCAAAACAGTTGTGGCACAGGTGGGCCACGGAGTTTTTATAGCATGTTTTGGGCGGGGGGAGTGCCTCAGAAGGAAAAAGGTTGAGAACCCCTGCTGTAGAAGAAGGCGGCTGTCCATTTGTCTCTGTCCCCACTTAGGTGCACTCTTAATGTAGGAACTTCCGTTGTGGTCACAGGGTAACTAGGTTTGGATGCATTAGATTTTTATCAGTCAGTGTCAGTTAACATTAATTTCATGGTGCGCGCGCGCACACACACACACACAAACCAACAACATTTCTATCCGTAATAATCAAAGTTTACAGCTAGGAAAAGTAAGAAAAATGCTGCTTGAGAATTTGAGAGACTATCATTAAATAACTGTTTGAAAGCCCCATAATTTCATGCACATATGAAAATGTAAATCGATTTAAAAATCAGGAAAAATGCTTAAAAATAAACATAGGTATTACCTGCCAGAATTATGAAAAAAATAAAAATAAAATTCTGCCAAGTCTCGGGATAATGCAGGAGGAAGATGCAAAATAGTATTTTAGTTGAGTTCAGGGAGGTAATTATTGCTACAGTGAATCTAGACAACATCTCAATCCATTTTTCAGACACTTGCAGTGTTTATTTCAAGGCAACTGACACAGTGAATATAGAATCATAAAATCTTAGAAAAGTAGGACTGGAAGGCACCTCAAGAGGTCATCTAGTCCAGCTCCGTGCTCTGAGGTGACACCAAGTATACCTAAACCATCCCTGGTGAACAGGGTAAAAACCTAAGATTCCCTGGATATAGTATAAACTGGCCCAAACATCTCTGTGCAGCCATTTTTGCAGTCACCAGCTTGTACATTCTCTTCCTTTTGAGGTATTTATTTTAAATCTTTTTTTGGGGGGGGGGGGGCGCGGGATGGGCATCAATTTTCTTGAGGTGCAGACTTGCTCCTTGTGAGCAGTTAATATGCACTATTTTCCTTTAGGAAGAGCAGGTTCTTGTTTGGGCAGCTTAGTTCCTATATGGGCTATATCTCTCCCACCCGTGTTCCACCTTGAAGAATACATTCAGAGGAGACAAATGAAAACCAGAATGTTTCAGCCCCTGCTGAACTTTTGGTTAGTTTATTAGAAGACAAACAGATCTAATGTCCAGTATGCTTTCCTGTCTGCTAAATTTTATGGAACGGAGGCAGATTTAAATAACATCTTAAAACATACTGTGCATGATGTTGGCATTCTGCTCTCGGTTGTGGAGGGGAAGCAACAAACATTGCAGCTGCATCTTTGCTCCTCCTATCTCCCTGTTTCTTGTCTGTATAATATGGGGCAAAAATAAGTGGAGTATTTTATAGCTCTAGGTATAGCAATCCATTTTGAATTTTGTTTTACAGCCTGACTGGCCTTGCCCTCCAACCCAAAAGGCTAGTAAATATCCATGTTATTTAGCATGAGTTGGATGTTCTGCAGAGGGGGCCATTTCTTTGATTCAATCTGTAATAAATAAAACAGTCTTGGCATTAAAAGGACCTTTTTGTTGTTTGGAATAACCGTTTTGTACTGGATTATATGAAAGATCTTACCTTGTTCAGAGGTTAAGTTCTGAGAGGTGTCATAGGCTGATGCCTGTAAAGTTCAGAGATTCGGAGCATTCCTATCTTGCCTCTTTTAACGGTTTTTTTTTGTTTGTTTGTTTTTGCTGGTTATGAAATCGCAAGAACCTCAGAAGGGATGAATATTGCTTGGAAGAAAAAAATGTTTGTTCTATCTAACGCTTTCGCAGTCACTTGCATGATCAAACTCCAAAGCACACATCACCTCCAAGACCTCTTCCAACTTGCTAAATTGGACTTAGAGCCAGGATGGGAATGAGTTTTGCAGGCAACCCGTTCTCTTACCATTTGCACATCTGTTCAAATGTTCATGCAACTTTGAAATTAACATTCTGTGGTGACTGTAGGGAGGAAACAGCACCTGGAATCATTCATAGCATGTTTTATTTTTGTTGTTTTCTTTTGTCCTGACGTGAGCAGCAGATCCTGAGCGTACTTGCAACCATGAGTCAATGACAACCTCTTGCTATTGTTGTAAATAGAAACATGAGCCCTGTTCCTGCATGCTCTTCATGGGCTTTGTCTTTCTTTCCCAACACTTCAGTGTAGTAGCCAAGGAATGTGCAGAGCTTCTGAGTCAGCAATCAGCTGCCTCGAGACAAAACATGCAGGATACTGCCGACTTGCAGAAAAGCCAGAGACACATACTTATACCCTGGAAACCTGGCAAATACTTCTTCTGCCTGTCCTTGCCTTGGCTCCTGTAGTCCCTGTGATCTCTGGCTTGTTGCCCTCTGATTTCAGGGGCTTCAATTTTTTTGCATCAAGAATGTAGAAATTGTGGGAGTGGGAGGTAAATGGAAATCCAGTGAAGCTACATGCAGAAAGAACAGCTGAATTTCTTCTTTAAGAATAAGTGGTTTAAATATAGCCCTTTATAAAGTGGAGTGTGAAGAGGAGTCCTGTCCCCGCACCCTCAAATATTTAATACACCACTTTGGTTAAGCTGTGTACAATGAGACAAACCTAGAAGAAGGACATGGCTTGGCAGAGTTTAAACACAAAGAAATAGATTTCTGGAACTGTAGCAGTTTTGGGTTTAACCCACAGGGAGACTCCACTGCAGGATCATTCTGTTGCATTTGTTTGGTGAAATAAAAATAGAGGCAGCATTAAGGAATGAATCATGCGGTGGCTTGGATCTGGGTGCATTAATAATGCTCTATAGACTAATAGACTTCTCTGCGAAATTGCCATTATCTGCAGGGGGTTTATGTACCTTAATCTAGATTATTCATTATTGGGAAGCATTTTGTAAGTGATAGGAAGCCTGGAGATAGCACTTAATGCAAGGATCGCACTGAGTGTTAGGATCTTTGAGTAATGGTGAGTGACAAGTAGACACAACACAAAACAGAAGTTGTACCTTGAATCTTTTAGCTAATTAGGGGGAGGGCTTACAGTCAGCATTACATAGATATAAACGAAGTAAGCAATCCAACATGACAAGCATTATGTTGGAGTGCTTTTTAGCATTCCTCTGGGGTTAGAAGAGGGGCGACATTGTCTCTTTCAAGGCTTAAAGCACAGTGACTTCAACCCCTGGAAAAGTATGCCTTGAGAGCCACAGCCTGGAGAGAATTTTCACTCTTGTGAAATGGGAATTAAGATTAAAAATAAGGAAGATCATCATTTCCATGCCACTTAGTGGCTGTTACTGATATGGCCATAACTACTGGCAGCCAATCAGAGAAACCACTTCAGTGCACTAAAACAGTTGCCCTAATGAAGTCCGAGTTGTGTAAACACGCCGCCATGCTCTGGATTCTGTAGGTGAAAACTTGTTTCTCTCGAACAAAAAAGAATTCTGTGTTGTGTAATGGGGTAGCAGCCTACTCCACCATTCCCAGCACTGAGTATTCACTGTCATGTTGGGGTATTGTGCAATGTGCCCAAACAAACTGCTGCAAAGCTATGACCTATCGAGGCATCGATATGAGCTGCAACGTTTGACTTGGCTTCCTTTCTGGTGAGAATCTGGAAGTTTTTTATCTGAATCCTTAGATGCCTTTTCTGCCCTAGCCTCCGTTTTTTCTTTCAGTAGAAACTGCAAAGCTGCCTTTAATGAGTTCATATAAAATGCTGTACCCCTAAAGGGAAGAGTTTACAGTGATGATAATACAGCATCCAAATCACTCCATCATATCCAGTTCCCAAAAAGCAATTAAGGCCAGAAGAATACCCACAGAGAGGCTAGACAGGGCAAAGTGAATGCCCTAGTGTGATGGAGCAGGTACACTTGGCATCTTTTTCATTCTAGTGATACTGATCTCCTTTGTAAAGCACTGTGAGATCTACTGATGAAATGAGTTAGATATTTTTATTTTTATTTTGTTGTCCTTTTCTTCCTCAGTCATTTGGTTGCCATTTGCTGGTTAAACTTCCTTGGAGTGAAGTAGCCTTGATCACTTTCCTTAGGTCACTCTTTTAACGTCACTGTGTTTGAGGCTTCTTCAGCCCAGTAGCACCATCTTCAGCATGCTATTTCCTCTTCTCCAGGTGCTGTATGTAGAGATGCATGTCTCTTGTTGAATCAAAGAACCAGCATTGATTTTGCTGGTGGAATCTCAACTCTTGCAACTTTTTCTTATGTTGGTGGTGCTGGTGTTCATAAGAGGAGCTAGATGTAAGCACAGCTGTGTTATGGAGGTACCGGTCTCTCCACCGCTATGGTTATGTCTAGCTTTTCATTACAATTAAAAGCCTGATGTTTTTGTTTTGTTTTTTTTGTTTTTGTTTTATTTAAACACTGCCTCCTCCTCCTCTCCCCAACTTCACCAAAATTTATCCAATTCACTTCAGACTTCTGACTATGGAGCACAAAAGGAAAAAAATGTTTGGAAAAACTTGTGTGTGGGAGGGAATCAGACAGAGCATTCATGATTTGATGGTCTTAAAAAAATCAGATGTAGAACTGTTTTCAAACAGTTCTAGTAATTTTTTTTAGAATGTTTGTTTTATCTCCATCAGCTTGGCTGAGACCCTCCAATT
The DNA here is from genome assembly GCF_016161935.1 of Mauremys reevesii. Lineage (NCBI taxonomy): Eukaryota > Metazoa > Chordata > Testudines > Geoemydidae > Mauremys > Mauremys reevesii. The sequence continues at coordinate 248,869,053 of NC_052623.1, forward strand.
GTGTGGTATTCAACTGGCCTCAGTGAGGACCATTGCCTTACTATTTATGGAAAGATTGAACTACTTTAGGTGATCAAAGTTGTAACTCTAGAAACATGAGTAAATGCAAGTTCATTGACATTTCTCTCTGTTACTTTCTAGGTTAATAATGCTTGTGGGCTAGAGGTGGAAGTGACTGGGCAGAGCAACATCAGGAAGGCCACCAGGCTGGTAGAGCACAGCTGACCCCACACCAACTAGGGCAGCTGTTGAGTGGGAAGCATGGAGGAAAGCAGGAATGAGAAGGTGAACCAAGCCCACATTCTCTTCGACAGATTTGTCCAGGCCACAACCTGTAAGGGGACTCTGAAAGCTTTCCAAGAGCTTTGTGACTACCTAGAGCTAAAGCCCAGGGACTATCGTTCTTTCTATCATAAACTCAAGTCCAAGCTCAACTACTGGAAAGCCAAAGCCCTCTGGGCCAAGATAGACAAGAGGGGCAGCCACAAAGACTACAAGAAGGGGAAAGCATGCGCCAACACGAAGGTAAGGAAAATGGGTCTCCAAGGAACTTACGCACCTGAGCCAGTAATGATCTGCCTAACTTGATTCTATGACTTGTCTGCAGAATATGCAAGGGCAGTGACTGGGTGGGGGAAATCTACGGGGAAAGGTTTATAAGGAAAAGGAGTTTCTTCTTTGAATAATTGCACATTCCCATTCCACTGTAGGTCTGAGTGTGCCCTGTGCACAGATGTTGGAAAAATTTCCCCCTCATCGGTACCCGTCAGGGTGGCTGGAGTGCCTTCTGTCGGTGGTATAAGGGGGCAGAGCCACCCCAACCTGCTTCAGTTCCTCCTTACTGGTAGTGACAGTTTTTGGAACAATTGAGGCCTGTTAATTCAAGTGCTTCCCTCACTCCTTTTCTGTATTTAGATCCTGTTTACTAGTTTATTATTTATAGTTAGTGTTAGACAACTTGTAGTGCTAGGTTTCCATTTTTGGTCTATTTGGACCACTTTTTTTATCTTCCCATACCAGAACAGTGCTGCATTCACAAGGGTTTAAGTCTTGCTGGACCTTCACAAAACCCATGCCGGTCAGTGACCCGCACTCAACCTGTTTGAAATGTTTGGGGGAATCCCATATTAGTGACAAATGTCACATTTGCAGGTGATTCAAGCTCCATTAAAAAATAAGGTGGTAAGGCTTGAGTGCTTGCTTATAGAGGCAGCACTGCGACCCCCATCAGAGTTGTCACGCAGAGAGAGCACCTCAGGTACATCTACTTCGGTATGGAATGCTCTGCCAGAGATGTCTGCAGCTTCTTGGGACTGTACTCGAGGACCAAAGGAAAGGTTCAGGCCTTCCTCAGGTTCAGTTCCTCGCTCGGCTGCGTCTGTACTGCAGCCAGACAGAGGCACAAACCTGAAGAAGCATTCAGGGGAGAGACAACCCTCCCGCCCCCCACAGGCAGGCTTGTCACCTCCTAAGAGGAGATCATCATCTTGGGAGCCTGTGCCAGGTCTGAGGCTGTCCCCCTGAAAGGCATTTTCAGAGCCAACAGATGATGCTAATCCCAACAACCCCAGAAGCATATGCAGCCTCAAGAAACGTGCTTAGCCTCACAGTACCGGTATGGCCAGCAGGAAAGGTCCTCAGCTGGTACTGATGCCCATGGTTCATACCTCGCTTCATCCAGATCCTGCAGTGCTGCTACCCAAGCCTCCATAGAAGTCCATGTTTTCTAGAGGAAAGCTTCCCATGATTTCTGTGATACTGCCATGCCCAGGCTCAGGCTACCTCTCACCAGTCACATCTAGATTTGCACCTCTGCTGTCAGAAGCATCTGACTCTTCTTCCTGGGACTTAGAGGTGAGGTCTTCTGTATCCCGCCCAGGACGGGGAACATATCCCCCATCAGAATCGTTGGGACCCTGGGCCATGCAGCAGCCCCAGCACTGGCGTCCTCCTAAGGGTCAATGGCCCAGTCAAGGATGGGTCCCAGGCCCATATCCTTGGCCATTCTGGTGTGTTCCCCCCTCCTAGACCTCCTCTCAGTCATCTCACTTGCTGTCATGGAGAGTGCACCAGAGACATCAGCACAAAAAGCATAATTTTCCCAGTACTGAGACTGGTACCAAGCAGCTAGAAACCACTCACGCCCCCTCCCTGTCGCATGCCACAGACCAACTGCTGCCTCAGATGCCTCTTACTTCCTCATCACCTAGATGAGGCTGTTGAGCCACCACCAGATGACCACCGAGCTCATCAAGGTCTTTTAAAGAGTTGCCTCTGTATTTCGCATTCAGGCAGACGAGATGCACGAAAGCTCTTAAAGGTTAGTGGTCATCCTGGTATCAGTCACCTTAGCCAGGGTGGCTCTACCAGTCAGGCAGATACTCTTCTCTCAGCTTGTTTTGCTGTGGGGGCAAAGAAGAAGATACTTTGTCCCCTCTTAGGGGTATGAACATGTTTATTCTCATCCCCCTTTTTCCCCCCCTCCCTCCAGGTTCTCTTGTGTTGGCTGCTGCCAATGTGTGGGAAAGGTGGGGCCAAAAAGCATCCACACCGAAAGGTAAAGACTCAAAGAAGCTGGATCTGTTTGGTTGCACGCTTTATTCTTCAGGAACCATGAAATTCAGAATTGCAAACCAACATGCTCTCCTGAGTCGATATGACTTCACTCTCTGGAAGAACATTATGAAATTTAAAGACAAGCTACCAGAGGACTAAAGATATGGACCGTGAATTTGGTAGGACCTCTTTGGTCAATTTCATGGTCATAAGATTTTTAAAATAATAAATTTTCATGATTTCAGCTATTTAAATCTGAAATTTCATGGTGTTGTAACTGCAGGGGTCCTGACCCAAAAAGGAGTTGTGGAAGGGTGGGGGTCACGGTACTGCTACCCTTACTTTTACTCTGCTGCTGGCAGCGGCATTATCTTCAGAGCTGGGCAGCTGGAGAGTGGCAGCTGCAGCCCGGGACCCAGCTCTGAAGGCAGAGCCAGTCAGCAGCAGCGCAGATGTCAGGATGGCATGGTATGGTATTGCCACCCTGACTTCTGCACTGCTGCTGGCGGGGTGCTGCCTTCAGAGCTGGGCGCTCGGCCTGCCTCTGCTGCTCTGCAGCCGCCCAGCTCTAAAGTCAGCGCAGAAGTAAGGGTGACAATATCGCGACCCCCCCCTAAAATAACCTGGTGACCCCCTGCAACTCCCTCCTGGGTCAGGACACCCCAATTTAAGAAACCCTATGAGCACGGGCTGGAGGACTCAGGAGGAGCAGGTGCAGCCGTGCAGCCAGCGGCCGGAGAGAAGCGGCACTTTCCCCTTCAAAGCACCGCTTCTCTCCGGCCGGCTTTGAAGGGGAAAGCGCTACTTCTTTCTGGCCACTGGCTGTGTGGCTGCCCCTGCTCCTCCATGGGCCAGAGGACTCGGGTCCGCATTCCGAAAGGGGCTTTAGAGCTGCAGGCCAGGATCCTGGGGCCCCCTTAGCCCAGGACCCTGCAGCCCCTAAAGCCCCTGCGTTCCGGGTGGCCCTGCCTGGCTGGGAGGGACAGCTTCCTTGCTTGCTCGCTTCCTCCCTCCTCTGGCCATGCCCCCCCCTTTTTTTCCCCTCCAGTGGCGCTCCTCCCACCGCGCCCCTCAGTGGATCGTCTTGCGCACCCCCACTTTGGAGACCATTGCTCTAAAGGTCCCACAGACTATCCAGGACCTTAAAGGAAGATAAGATCCCTCCCTCTTTTCAGAGAAAACAGACAAGTTTCAGAGCCTTAAGAATTCCATGGCAACATTCAAATCCCTTGGGATGCATACCCCAGCAGTAAAAAGGAAGCAGCTTCATCCGCAGCAGCCATACAGACACTAGGGGTTTTCTTCCCCAATCCCAAGATCCACTAAGGAAAAAGAGCTGAGATTAAAGAAGATGCCCTCTGCTGCCCTCATCCTGTCCAGCCACTTCATCCAAGCAGGCATTTTGATGGGTTTGTGAAGGGGAGTGTACTAGTCACCATAGCTCCATCTGTTCTCCAGTGTTGGTTTACCAATCACTAAGGCTGCGTGTCTGTCATGGAGCTCACGGAAGTCACGGATTCTGTGATTTTCCACAACCTCCATGACTTCTGCAGTGGCCAGTGTGGCTCTCCCCAGGGCCACCCAAGCAGCTGGCCTTGGGGACAGCAAACCAGCTGCTGCTGGAACGGCCCCACAGCCAGCCACTCACACAGCCCCGGGGCCAGCTGCACTGGCTGCTGCAGGGGCAACCCCCGGCTGCTGGCCCCGAGGACCGCCTGAGCAGCAGCTGATGTGGCTGGCCCCAGAGACCACCTGAGCAGTGGTCTGGGGCTGGCTGCTGGCCCCAGGGCCTGCTCAAGCAGTGGCCAGTGAGGCTGGCCCTGGGAACCTCTTGAGCTTGTCCGGGGATGGCTAGAGCAATGGCCCCAGGAACAGCTGCACCAGCTGCTGTTCGGTGGCCGCTGGCCCCAGAGATGGCCTGAGCAGCAGCCGGTGGGAATGGCCCCGGGCCCTCCCCATCCAAGATTTAGTCAGAGGTATTTACAGTAAAGGTAATGGACAGGTCATGAGCTGTGATTTTTCTGTTTATTGCCTGTGATCTGCCCATGACTTTTACTAAAACTACCCATGACTAAAGTGTAGTCTTACCAATCGCTTATCGCACTTCCTAGGTATTTGGACCCACATAACTTCAGGCCGGCGATGGGTCTTAAGCATGGTGGAATTGGGGTATGCCATCCAGTTCAGTTCTACCCCCTCCCCCTGCACCCTCTCTTCCCTGTCCCTCTTCAGGAATCACTCTCATGAGATTGCCCTTCAATGGGAGGTCTTATCACTTCTTCAGGCAAGAGCCATAGAGGAAGTTCCATTGTACCTTGGGGGGAAAAGCTTCTGTTCTTGCTATTTCTTGATTCCCCCTCCCCGCTCCCAAAGACAAAAGGGGTCTCAGACCTATATTAGACCTAAGGTAGTTAAACGAATTCCTGAAGAAAATAAAATTCCAGATTGTTACCCTAGCTTCCGTTATTTCTTCCCTGGAGCAGGGGGATTTGGATGCTTACTTCCATGTCACAATACATCACAACCATCAGAAGTATCTCGGATTCATGGTGAATGGCTGCTACGGTATTATCAGTTCATAGTGCTTCTGTTTGGTCTGTCAGCTGCTCCTCGAGTAGTCATGAAGTGTTGTAGCAGCTCACCTAAGAAAATTAGACGTCCCTGTATTCCTGTACTTGGATGACTGGTTGATCAGAGGTCAGTCCAAGGCTCAAGTTCTATCCAGAATATCAACTGTCCTGTCCATGTTTGATGCACTGGGGCTTCTCGTAAATAGAGACAAATCAATTCTAAAACCAGGACAGACCATAAAATTCCCCAGGGCAGTCTCAGACTCCATGAACTCCAAGGCCTTTCTGCCACAAGCCAGGTTTGAAACGTTCAGGGACTTAGTGTTGCAAATGAGAGCATTCCCTCGCACAATAGTATGCAGCTGCCTCAATCCCCTTGGTCACATGGCAGTATGTAGTTCATCACGCCAGATTACACCTCAGAAAGCTGCAAGCATGGCTTGCATCAGTTTATGCTCCGATTTAGATAAACTGGTTTGAGTGCCAACATTAATTTTGTCATCTCTCAGCTGGTGGAGGAAACCTCAGCTGGTGGGAGTTCCCTTACTCCCCCTCACTACCAAACCGCACTCTAGTCACAGATGTGACTTTTCTGAGCTGGGGAGCTCATGGACGGTCCCTGGAGACTTAAGGTCTTTGATTGTCTCAAGATTTAGAGACTCTCTAAATGTCAGGGAGTTAAGAGCGGTATGTCTAGTCTGCTTGGCCTTCCACCCCCCACATAGTTGGGGGAAAAAAATGTTAATTCTGACAGTTTGGTGACCATGTTTTACATAAACAAATAAAAAGGGCATGATTGAACCAACTGAGCCAGGAGGCAGTTTGCCTCTGGGACTTATGTATAACCAACTCAATTAATCTCAGAGCTGCATATTTTCCAGAGAAACTGAGCACATTAGCGGATCAGCTGAGCAGATCCATCTCCGATTACCAAGAGTGGTCATTACGTCCAGACGTGGCTAGGTCCATCTTCCAACTGTGGGGGACTCCCCAGGTGGACCTGTTTTCAACAAAAACCAACAAAAAATATTAGTTTCCTCCCTGAGGAGGACTCAGCCCAGGCTTGCTGACAGATGCCTTTCTCCTATCCTGGAAGAAATCTCTCCTATACTCTTTCCCTCCAATTCTTTTTGTCTTCCCAGAGTCATTTTCAAAGTGAAACAAGAACATGCTCGCCTCATATAGCACCGGTGTGACCTCATCAGCACTGAGTTGACCCTGCTCTCCTTGTCTGTCGAGCCTCCCGTCTCTCCTGTTGGATCCAGATGTAATTTCCGAGGACCATGGATGTCTGCTCCAACCCAACCTCCGAGCTCTCTGTCTGTCAGCGTGGATGCTTCATGGCTGACATGCTTTGAGAAATCCTGCTTAAAGGACATTCAGAAACACTTTCTGAATAGCAAAAACCCCTCAACTAGGAATACTTACCTGGCTAAGTGGAAGTGCTTCTCCACCTGGTCTCTTGCGGAAGGTGTATCTCCAGAGGAGGCACCCTTGGGCCTTCTGCTGGACTATCTGCTAATTCTAAAACAGTGTTTGGCTATTAGCTCTATAAGAGTGCATCTCAGCAGCTATTTCAGCCTTCCATTTCTTGATGGTTGATAGAGCTCTTCTTTTCAAACCCCATTGTCACCCAGTTCCTAAAGGGCTTGGTCCGATTATACCCACATGTGTGAGATGCCATCCCTCCTTGAGATCTGAGCTTAGTTCTAGAAAAATTGAAGGGACCTCCCTTTGAGCCATGGGGAACTTGCTCCCTCCTTCGCTTTTCCATGAAGGTAGCATTTGTAGTGGCAATTACTTCAGCTAGAAGAGTGGGCAATTTGAGAGTTCCGGAGTCGTAGCCCACTTACACATTTTTCCATAAGGATAAAGTTTATCTCTGCCCTCACCCTACGTTGCTTACAAAACTAGTCCCTTATTTTCATGTTAACCAAGCAATCTACTTGCCCATGTTCTGTCTGAAACTGCATGCACATAGGGTCTTCATTCCACACTTTTGCTTCTCATTATGCCGTTTCCTATCAGTCCAGAGACAATGGCAGTTTCGGACAGGTTGTCGTACTATCTCTGTTCTGGTAGACACCAAACCCACTTTCATGCATGTTTTCTTCTGAGTCACCTAAAGTGGAATGGACCTGTGCAATCACTTGAAGAAGAAACTGGTAACCTACCTATCTGTAACTGTTATTCTTCGAGATGTGATGCACATGTCCATTCCACAACCCACTCTCCTTCCCCTCTTTATCGGAGTCTGTCTGGTATGAAGGAACTGAGTGAGGGTTGAAGGTTGGCTTCGTCCTCTTATACCAGCACACAGTAGCATGTGGCAGCTGAGGACTCCAGCCATCTCGGCAGGTACCACTGAGATGAGAAAAGTGCATGAGGCGTGCGTGCACCTACAGAGGAACAGATATGTGCAACATGTCTCGAAGAATAACAGTTACGGAAAGGTAGGTAACTGTTTGTTTTATGCCATCACTCAGTATGGTGACGGACCAAGAGAATTTTACAGTTCTACATCTATGTTCTTACAATTCTACATTACAGCACATACCAACCTTTTAAGATGAATTACTTACAGTGAGGAGTTTCTGCTCTAAGTCTGAACAGAATTCATTAAACAGAGTTGTAAGGAAGAGAAAACCACATGCTGTGCTGTTTTTCCTCTAGCAATTAAGCTCACACACTGCAGTTGTTTGGTTATCTGCATAGAATAATTTTTCAGTAATTATACATTTAAATATACTCGTGAATTATTTTTTGGTAATAATTTCTTTTTAAAAGGAAGGTGAGAGAGAGGAGTATGATACAATTAAGAAACTCCAGAAATTAGAATGGGAGTATGTCTTCCTTCTCCCACCAAGAGTGAGATGTTGTTCATTGCTATATATTCACCTTCCCTGAGGAAGCAAATGTCTTGATTAATTACTGTATTACAGAAACTGAAATGAAAGTAATTTCTGTTAATGTGCAGTCAGTGACCTGTAATCTAGATGACTGAATTTTAATCCCCACTTGGATATTAGAAGGTTATTTTAGTTTCTTCCTTGTTTTTTTATTTGATTCTGTTTTTTATAGGGTTAGTAACTAAAGGCTACAGTATTAAATATTTACTGCTAATGTTATGTTCTTGAAGACCTATGGACAGCTTTCTAAGATTTGCTACATGCCTTTAAAGAGAGAGCCCGTGTTGGGCTGTTTGTGTGTAGAGAAATGCAATGCAGATATGAGTTTTTACTTTTACCTAGTTTCTCTAATGCTGTTTATTACTTGTCTCAGATTCTGGTTGAATTTTTGAATTAAGACTTTTTTATGACATCTGAGAAATGACCATAGTTGTATTATGAATAGTGCTCAAGTGAGAGTTGAGTCTATTTGACTTAACGAAAGCTTACGTTAGTTGTTCACTTTTATAATTTTTTATATTCCCGATTTTAAACACAGTTTGCAGACTACTAGTTAAAACACACACACACACACACACACACACACACACACACGGAAAAAACCTACACTGAAGTTTCCCTTAAGGGCTAAGATTTTACATATGTTAAGTCAGGACATTTATCTATCATTTCTACAATAACTTCAGTTCTGTCATATTGTGTATACACACTAGACCAATTTGTGGGAAGGTTTCAGACCATCCAAACTGGGGTGAAATTGAGGGGCTGAAGTAATCAGAAGCCTTGGTGCTGTGAAACTGGAGAGGGGTGCTAATCCTGTGAATCTCAGCTTTAGCTCTGCAGTCTTAAGAGCTGTGTTGGACTGAAGCCCAAAACTCTGCAAGTGTGAGAGTCCGGTCATTGCAGAATGTTGCCTATATGCAGCTAACCAGAAAATTAGGGTTATAGAGTATTAAAGCAGAAGAGTTGCGCACGGTGTTTTGCTCAAACTTGAACACACACACTGTGGCATAAGCATTAAAAATGTAATGTTATGGGGTTATTTCACTGTGGGAACCACTGCTTGGAATGTCTTTACTCTTGTTCCTGAAAAATCTCAGCTACAGGGTGTTTTTGAGGGGGAAGTTGGGTATAATGCGCACAGCTGTTGCGGCTATTGATCCTAATTCCCACCTCAAGTTTAGAACTTGTCACTGTCTCCAATTGTAGAGCTTCAGCTAAATTACTGTTGGCACCTCCTTATAAATCCAATACATAGCGCTTTGAGTTCTGAACATTCTTACAGGCGAGCCAGTTTTTGCATGAGGGCTTGACCTGGAAAGGGGTTGGAAGTGTGAGGAAGAGAGAGGATCAGTTTAAAAATAATTGCTTAAATATCTGTGGGATCTCTGAATGACTCTTAGCTTAGTAGTAATATTTTCTTCTTCGAGTGATTGCTCATATGCATTCCAGTTAGGTGTGTGCGCGCCGCGTGCACGTTCGTCGGAAGATTTTTACCCTAGCAACACTCGGTGGGTCGGCTGGGCGCCCCCTGGAGTGGCGCCGCTATGGCCGACCCATCCGCCCCTCAGTTTTTTCCTGCCGACCCATCCGCCCCTCAGTTCCTTCTTACCGCCCGTGTCGGTCGTTGGAACAGTGGAGCGCAGCTTAGCTGACCTCCACTTCCCTAGCTACTCGTAGTTTCTCTCGTTAATTATAGTTCAGATTTATATAGTTGTAGTTAACTTTATTCGTTTGTAGTATAGTTAATGTATTTAATTTACAGGGGTTCGGGGATTATCCCCTTCCCCGCACCCGGTGCCAGGTACGATGCCCGGTCCACAGGGTTTTACAATGCTCGGCCGGCCACAAGCCGATGCCGACAAGAGATCCTCTCCTAAGTGCCTCGAGGAATCTCACCTAACTGATAAGTGCCGCATTTGTGAGGCCTTTAATCCGAGAACAAAGTGGAGCAGGACTTTCGTCTCAAGCAGCTCCTGAGGGAGGCAGCTCTTGCTCCTCCGCTCTCGGCACCGAGCGCTGGTTAGTCTTCAAGGAGCGCTCCCTCGGCACCGGATCACCGGTACCGCCAAGGCCTCCCGGCACCGGCCGTCGCCGGCACCGACGTCCACTCGGCACGGATCCCTCTCCTGGAGGATGAAGAGGCACAGGACTCCTGCTGCGTCCGAGCCGCCTGCTCCGCAGCCCGAGCGCTTTGCTAAGTCGGATCGCCCGGCACGGATATCTGCCGTGGCACCGACAATATCGGCACCGTCGCCTCCGGCCACGCAAGAGCCGTCGAGTCCGGTGCTGGAACGCTCCCCGGTACAAGCCGTGGTTGAGCTCGCTATTAAGCTGCGTCAGAGCCGCCTGCTCCGCAGCCCGAGTGCTATACTAAGTCGGACCGGCTCCAATACCTGCCGTGGCACCGACAATACCGGCACCGTCGACCCCGGCCACGCAAGAGCCGTCGAGTCCGGTGCCTGAAAGCTCCCCAGCGCAAGCTGTGGTCGAGCTCACTATTCCCTCCACGCCGGAGACAGTTTCCACGGCGAGGGAGCTGATTGCAATGACGGCGTCTGCGCTGCCTCAACCCCCGGCACCGCCGGGGCGGGTTATATAGTCGATCGGCAAGCCTGCCTTGATCAGACCACCCTCCGTCGGCACCGCAGAGCGGCACCGTTCACGATCGCGGTTCCGCAGACGTTCTCGGTCCCGTCACCGATCGAGGTCCCGACGCCGCTCACAGTCTCGGCACCGTTCTCCATTTCGGTACCAGTAGTACTCGCGGCACCGGTCAGCGTCCCGTTCGCCGGCCCGGTACACTCAGCACCAATCCAGCACCCGGCATGGCTCCAGGCACCGGGACTCCCGTAGCCACTCCCGACATCGAGCCTCGCGATCTCGGTCGACCGCCCGGCACCGCTCCGGTGGCAGGTCCCGTTCTCGGTACCGGTATGCCTCCCGGTACCGATCCCCGGTGCCGCGTCGAGCGACGTCAGAGAGGGAGACTCTACCAAGGGCTTTTCGGCTCCTCCAGGGCCATCCAGCCACATATCAGTCGTCCCGTGCGGACACTTCATATGCGCAGTACTCTGTTTTCCGATGTGCCCTCCAGAGTCTTCCAGCAGACCTATCAGTGGTCGTTCGGGTCACCTTGGGCGTACTACCACACCAGAGGCGTACCAGTGATCCCATCTCGCTCTGTTCCGTCGGAGCTCTGGGTGCCAGAGGCGACAATTAGCCGTCCCCCTCCGACCGGTACGGAGCAAGCCCCGGTTCAACCGGGCTCCCAGATACCGCCGGATCAGGAGGTCGTCCAGGAGCGCGAGCCCCACAGGACCCGCTTGTCCCTGGCCTTTCTTCTTCCTCCTCCCCGGATGAGGCGGGGGCAGGAACATACTCCTCGGGCCCTCCTCTAATCAAAACGCAAGTACATGGTATCCTCCAGGGGGTACGAGTACCTATATGTACATCTCCCCCCGCCCTGCTCCCTTGTTGCCCAGTCCCTCAATGGGACGGAACGCCATGGCCAGCAGGCACCAGCCCCTAAATCCAAGGAGGCTAGGCGAATGGTCTTACTGGGCCGTAAGATGTACTCGGTGGGGGCCCTGCAACTTCGCGTAGCAAACTAGCAAGCCCTGCTTAGCCGCTACTATGGGTGGCGGTGGGCAAATTTACAGAGTCGGTTCTTCAGAACTCCCGTCAAGAGTTCGATGCCCTCCTGGAGCAAAGGAAGAAGCTGGCGAGAGCTTCCCTCCAGGCCTCGTTGGATGCAGCTGACTCTGCTGCCACGACTCTGGCCTCGGGTGTTGCCACGAGGCGCATTTCATGGCTCCAGTTATCGAGCCTTCCCTCGCAGCTGCTGCACACTATACAGGACTTGCCCTTCAATGGCAAAGGCCTGTTCTCGGGGGGGGAAACTGGCCCTAGGCTGCAAAGCCTAAAGGGCAGCAGGGTCACTTTGCGCTTTCTCTCGGCATGCACATGCCGGTGCTTCAGCGCCGACCTTTCCGTCCCCAGCCTCACCGCTCTTACCCTGCGCCTAGACAAAGACAGGACTTTGCCAGCGGGCGTGGCTTACACGGTCGTAGGCGTCAATCAGGACACCAAAGGAGCCAAAACTAGGGTGGTTCTAACCACCAATGGGGCAAAAGCCTACCCATCCTCGTTCCTCTTAAGGACCCCTCTCACAAGCGATTCCTCTTGCAAGAGGTGCGGGCGCTCCTCTTCATCGGAGCTATAGAGGAGGTACCTAAGGACGACAGGGGCAAAGGGTTCTACTCCCACTAATTCCTAATCCCCTAGGCGAAGGGAGGTCTCAGACCTATCCTAGACCTGCGGGAACTCAACAAGTTCACGATACAGCTAAGTTCCGCATGGTACCCAGGGGGACAGTCATCCCATCCTTGGATCCCGGAGACTGGTATGCCGCCCTCGACATGAAGGGCACGTATTTTCACGTCACCATTTCTCCTCCAAACTCCACCAGAGAGGTCCTTTGGGGCCATCTGCCCTCAGAAGGATTCTTCTCCTCCACTCAGAAGGTACCCCCGGTTTGGGGCCTACTGTCGTCATTTCCAGTATACGGCCCTCCCGGTTGGCCTCTATACAGCCCAAGTGTATTCAAAGTGCATGGGGGTAGTCGCTGCCTCTCTTCGCCACCGTCGGATACACATTCTCCGTATCTAGACGATTGGCTCATTCGAGGGACCACCGAGTCCAAGTTACCAGTCATGTGGTCATCGACACGAACCTATTCCTGTGTCTAGGCCTGATGATCGGTAGAAAAATCCACTCTGATTCCCACACAGGGAATAGATTTCATTGGGGCCATCCTGGACTCCAGTCTCGCCAGAGCCTGCTTACCTCAGCCTTGGTTTCAGGCGATGGTAACAATTGTACAAGGTCTACGGACCTTCCCGACAACTTTGGCTCGCACTTGCCTAGGTTTCCTGAGTCACATGGCTGTCTGCACGTTTGTAACCAAACATGCCAGGCTTCGCCTCCGTCCACTTCAATCGTGGCTCACCTTGGTGTACCACCCGGGCAGAGATAGCATACTCATGGTCGTCTCGTTCCCCCCGAGCATCCTAGGCTCCCTTGACCGGGATTCAATGCCCTCCCTGGTGTATCCAGGGATGCTGTTCCATTCACCCCTCGGGGTCCCTCATGACAGACACCCCATCTCTCGGCTGGGTGCTCACCTGGGTCAGTTTCGCTCTCATGGCCTCCAGTCGGCTCAAGAGCTGGCCTTACACATCAGTGTCCGAGAGCTGAGAGCAGTCTGCCTTGTATACCAGGCGTTTCAGCTGGCGGATCGCCTCAGCAGATCCTTCCTGTCTCACAAGTGGTCGTTTCCTCCGGACGTTATCCATTCCGTTTTCCGGAAGTGGGACTTTCCCCGCACAGCCCTCTTCGCTCTCGCGAGAACGAAAAGAGAGAGAAGTTCTCCTCATTCCAAGGCCTCTCCCTAGGCTCGATCTTGGAGGTTTTTTCTGATGCTGTGGATGAGCCATCTGCTGTACACTTTTTTCCACTGTTCCCGCTGGTTCACAGGGTCCTGCTAAAACTCCGCAGGGACAGAGCGCACCTGATCATGATCGCTCCAGCGTAACCCAGGCAGCACTGGTATACCACGTTGCTACACCTGTCGGTAGCCAACCCTATTCCCCTGCCTCTTTATCCAGACCCCATGACACGGAATCACGGCAAGCTTCACCACCCAGACTGGTAATCCCTGCACCTCACAGCATGGCTGCTGCATGGCTAAACCGCTCCGAGTTACGTTGTTCTACCTCGGTTCTACAGGATTCTCCTGGGTGGTAGGAAATCTTCCACTCGGTTAACGTATCTGGCCAAGTGGAAGCGTTTCTCCTGCTGCTACGAAACACCCAATGTTTCTCCCGCCGAGGTCCCGATCCATTCCATCTTGGCCTACCTCTGGTCTCTCAAACAGCGATCATCATTAAGGGTACACTTGGCAGCCATCTCTACCTTCCACCCAGCAGAGAGTGGCCGCTCCGTATTCTTACACCTTGTGGTTTCCAGGTTCCTCAAGGGCTTGGAGCGTTTATAACTCCCTCAGTTGGCCCCGCCAAAACCTGGGTCTTCAACCTGGTTCTAACCGGTTTTATGACTGCCCTATTCGAGCCACTGACAACATGCTCGTTGCTATACCTGTCCTGGAAGACAGTTTTCCTTGTAGCCTTTCCATCGGCCAGACGAGTCTCCGAGCTTCAGGCTCTCACAATGGACCCACAGTATACTGTGTTCCTCAAGGACAAGGGCAGTTGTTACCACGTCCGACCTTGCTCCCTGAGGTGGTGTCGGCCTCTCATATCAACCGGGATATCTTCCTTCCGGTCTTCTTTCCGAAGCCACACTCATCGCAAGGAGAGCAACAATTGCCCTCCCTAGACGTCCGTAGGGCGTCCGCAATCTATATCGAGCGGACAAAGCCCTTTCCTAATGCCCCCAAACCTTCGTCGTACCGGCATACCGGACGAAGGGCATACCTGTCTCCTCCTAGAGGATTTCATCTTCAATGACGTTGTGCATCCGCACCTCATGTGTTTTGGCCCATGTTCCATAGAGCCACCTTACTGCACATTCCACCAGGGCTCAGGCTTCTCTGCTGCCTTCCTGGCTCACATACCCTTTCAGGGGATGTGTCGTGCAACTACCTGGTCCTCGGTCCACACCTTTGCCTCATTGGTCCAAGAGTCCAGAGCTGATGCAGCCTTTGGCTCAGCAGTTTTGCATTCTGCAACATCTAACTCCGACCCCACCGCCTACATAAGGCTTGGGAATCACCTAACTGGAATGCATATGAGCAATCACTCGAAGAAGAAAAGACGGTTACTCACCGTTGTAACTGTTGTTCTTCGAGATGTGTTGCTCATATCCATTCCAGACCCGCCCTCCTTCCCCACTGTCGGAGTAGCCGGCAAGAAGGAACTGAGGGGCGGATGGGTCGGCAGGGGTATATATCCTGCGCCATAGCGGCGCCACTCCAGGGGGCGCCCAGCCGACCCACCGAGTGTTGCTAGGGTAAAAATCTTCCGACGAACGTGCACGCGGCGCGCACACACCTAACTGGAATGGATATGAGCAACACATCTCAAAGAACAACAGTTACAACGGTGAGTAACCATCTTTTTTTAGTAAGTCGTCCTGTGGAGGCACAAGAATGGACGTCCATCAGTATATTATTAGATGCCTTACAGGCTACATCCAGAATATCTGAATGCTTAAGTATGACCTAAACTTGCATTTGAAGAAAGAATGAGAAGTAGAATTTAAGAAAAACAGATCTTGACCTTACTAGGACAAAATCATTGATAATTAATATACAGGAACATTCTGTGGACCTGAATTTATGAGCTGTCCAGTATAAAATAATTCATTTACTCTCTTGGATCCTATCATGACTACTTCATACTGGGAGTGTCATCAGAAAAATAAAAGTTGGCTGTGTAAATGTGGCCTTGACTCTTATATCTTATTTAGTCCTCTTTGGGGATGTGGTTGCGAAAAAAATGGTGTGGTCATTAACTGTATAAAGATGCAGCTGTTCAGCTACTAGGTAATACTTATCCTCTTCGTAACCTTGACAGATGGAAGAAAAGTTTTTGAGAATTGTATTATCAGCAAAGAAATCAGTAACAAATGGGAAAAACTTGCCAGATCCTCCTGATCTAGGACTTTTTGCAAGTGCTTAATAGAGAGGAAAAAAATCTTTCAAGGAGTGAGTTGAAAGTTTGACTTAATCTGGAACCCTTTTTTGGAATCATATTGTAAATCACTTAATGTTTCAGCTGGCCTTCTTTCTGGCGGCCTGAATTGTTTATTTGATGGTTCTTTTGGTTGGGGAACCTGTTGTGGTGCCTTTCCTTTTTTGGTTTCATAGTTTCAGATCATAACTAAGATCTCTGCCTGAAGCTTAATTGTAATGATTGACCAGTGGGATCTGTGATAGACCCAGGCCAGTTGGGAGCCACAGAGTAGTAGAAGGGAGATATACTGGCCACTGGATAAGCAGTTTTCTGTTCCCTGAGTGACCAGAGCAGGGGCTGCTCTAGGCTAATGAGAACACCTGACTCCAATTAACCTGCTAAGAGTCGGGTGAGGCTGTTAAGCACCTGACTCTAATTAAGGCCCCTCTGATGCTATAAAAGGGCTCACTCCAGCCAGGCCAGGGGGAGCCAGGGAGCCAGAGGAGAGGAAGTGTGTGCGAAGAACTGGGAGCAAGAGGCTGAGAGTGAGTGGGCATACTGCTGGAGGACTGAGAACTACAAGCATTATCAGACATCAGGAGGAAGGTCCGGTGGTGAGGACAAAGAAGGTGTTGGGAGGAGGCCATGGGGAAGTAGCCCAGGGAGTTGTAGCTGTCGTGCAACTGTACCAAGAGCCACTCTAGACAGCTGCAGTCCACAGGGCCCTGGGCTGGAACCCAGAGTAGAGGGTGGGCCCGGGTTCCCCCCAAACCTCCCAACTCCTGATCAAACACAGGAGGAATTGACCTGGACTGTGGCTTCTACCAGAGGGGAAGGTCTCTGGGCTGTTTCCTGACCCACAGAGTGAATCTGTGAGGTGAGCAAATCCGCCAATAAGCGCAGGACCCACCAAGGTAGAGGAGGAACTTTGTCACAGACCTCAAACAGCTTCATGTTTTGGGAGAGACCATTATGGCTACTTCACATTGGGAGTGTCATCAGAAAGTTGTCTATATACATGTGGCCTTGATGTTCATGTTTTGGGAAGGACCATTTAATCAGCAATTGGGGCTCTGATCAGTCTCTAGCATGCTTAAGAGCTGCTCAGGGAGTATAGGAGATATCCAACCCAGAGGCCCCAGTAAGGCCTAGGAAAATGTTTATGTAGCAGCCTAAGATGTATGTCTGAATCTGGGCTGTGTTCACACTTCATTTAGGTATAAAGTGTGTAGGATCACTGACTCTCCATCAGGTGTTTTTTGTATTGAACAGAACTCAGTTCCTATTGTGACAAATTGCCGGCACTACTATGATGGGTCCTGTGCTTTCTCTTCTTGTGGGGGTGTTCAGGGCACCATTTCTCGCCCCTGGTTTGGGGCATTAACTGTCCCACTAGTATCCCAGAGAAGGGGAGTGGAGAGGGAGGGACCTGGGCCCGCCCTCTACTCCAGGTCCCAGCCCAGGAGCCCTAGGGGTAGCGGCAAATCACATGAACTAGCGATTCCTTCCCCTGGGCTACTTCCCTCTCTGGCCCTTCATCTTGTGGGGCTTCCTGCCCTCTCTCTGCTTGGGCAAAGTTTCTCTCAACCCTTTGTGTCTGTGGAGTCCCTCGGCTCTGTACAAGCCGGGTTTCCCTTTACCAAGGGTCTTAGTTTTCTGGCCTGCCACAACACTTTTCCAAACTCTCCTCTGCTTCCCTCCAGCTGCTCTCCTTCAAACTGCTCTCTGCTCCAACACCAAACCACTCTGCTTCAACTCCTCCAACTGTCTGATTGAAGCAGAGGGGGTTTTATCAGGTGGCTGGCTTCAGGTGCTCTAATTGGCTTCAGGTGCTCTAATTAAACTGTAGCAGCCTCTCTTCCCTTTACAGGGAATAAGGCTCTCATCATCCTGGGACTTACATATCTCCCATCTATCACTCTCCCACTGCACTCTGGCCATGCTGTATCACACTATGTTTTCAGGGAGAAAAATAATATGATAAAGGTGGACTGTTTACTACACATCACCTTGTGAGCCATTTGGGCTAGTATACAGGGTTTCTCTTAGGCCATAGGATTGCACTCTGGGTAAGTAATGCCAATATGCCATCTTGGTTTTTTTTAATCCTACTAAGACATTATGGTGCTCTTGCTATTCAAAGATATCTGGCTTTGTAATTATGTTCAGGTTACCAGTTACTTTCCTTTATTACTAACAGTGCTTGTGGGTGGAGTGAAGAATGAGGTTGGAGGAAGAGAGAACACACAGCAGAAATAGACTTGAAGGGAAATGTGTCCTGCTAGAAATTGCCTCGTCAGTTAGAGAAGAGCTGTGTCTATGCTAAATTTTGTTTCCTAAAACTTCCCACTGTTGCTGCTTTGATGGTGGCAATGGTAGGAATGGTAAAGTAAACACAAATCTGTGCATTTTTACTGCAGTGTTGTCCCGTGCTGCTCAGAATGGATCTTGATGAGCTACTGGTTAAAATATCCCAGCTCCTGTGTCTTGCCTACCCTAGTACTCTCACCATTGCTACCACTGGTGCAGCTCCACGACAGTGGGAAATTTTAAGGAAAAAGCCTCGTGTAGGAAAGGCCATTGGTAGTTGCCTCCTAAATGGCCAATTCAGGCTTTGGGAAGTAAAAGTAGTAAGAGAAAATGGCTCAATTACCTGCTCTAAGGAGAGAAATTAACACAAACTGGGCCAGGATCCTTTGGAACTCTTGACACTACTCAAATTTTACGAAGATGGAAGAGTACAGCTTGGCACACTTCTTCATCAAGACTTGAAAATGCACAATTGCTTTGTTTGCTCCTCACCACTTCTGCTGGGGTAACGTGCTTGCTTTAATTCAAGCCACAGTAACTGCATTAACAGATTAGTGACAGAGCATGCAGGTGACATCTAAAGGGTTTGTATCTGGTGAAATCCCAGCTTGTGATGCAGATATAGGACAATAGGACTAAGTGAAGTGCCTTGCGCTGCTTTGAAGTTGTGGTAGAAATATTATTTTTTTTATTCAGGTCTATAATGTTGCTTGGTGCCAATGTTTTGCAGTGTCTCATAATTGGGGCTGGACCCTGTGGCCTTCGTACAGCCATCGACCTGTCCTTACTAGGAGCCAAGGTGGTGGTCATAGAAAAGCGGGATGCCTTCTCTCGCAACAATGTGCTGCACCTCTGGCCATTCACCATACACGACTTGCGGGGCCTTGGCGCCAAAAAGTTCTACGGCAAGTTCTGCGCAGGAGCCATCGACCACATCAGTAAGTAAAGCATCTGTTATCCACACATCCGATCTCCCTTCTCCTCAGGGAAAAGGTGGGAGATATGTAGTGACTCAGTAACATTTGATCTTCAGCAATAGCTCCTCTGATCTGCTGTGTCCCTGTAATATGTGACTCTGATGCAATTCAGGCCTATGTTTTTATAGCATTGTTTGGGCCAGACCAAGACGTGGGCTACAGGAGGGGCTGTTGCAGAACCTGTAATTGCAGCCCAGCATACACCTATGATCTTACCATGAACCCTTCCTTTCTTCTGTGAAAATTAGACTTGGGGAACCAGCCCCCCCCTTCCAACTGATAATTCTCTTTAAGTGCCTCAGTCTTACCCCTGCAACTGTCACACTACAAATGCTAGGCAAGTTGCCGAAAATGGCCTAATACCCTTGAACATCACACTTTGCCTATGGCCCTACAAAACCCCCAAAAGTAGCAATAAAGCTATAACACTCCTGGCACAGGCAAATATAAGACAATTTCACATAGGTTGTAATCTATGCATTTGGAAGAGTGGAAAGGAGTGGTGAAGATGGAGTCACTACTTAACATTTTTAGGAAAGTGTCTGAAGACAAGGAAAGCTGCCAGACTATGAGTAGGATTTGATTGGGTAGAGGGTTAGGAATCAAGCTACTGGGAAGATAAGATAGGTTTGATTTAAATGGGGGATCTACTGCTGACTGACTATGCTTTCACAGTCAGCAGGGTAATGCATTCCATTGTTTTTGATCATGTATTGGGCATGTCCCCAGCCAGTTCTTTTTAACCCCCGGGGATGTTTTCTACCAAGTGGTGAGCCAACAAAAGCTGGAAGATAGGGAAGCAAATCCTGCCTAGCAACAGCTGATAAACAGGACTTGGCCTCCAGTAGGATTGACAGAAAGTTCTCTGGAATTTTGATCGTATAGATAGACACACAGAGCATTCCATCCTCTTTTGTCCGTCTCTTCTCCCTTCCCCCCGCCACAAATTACAGCAATTAAGTGGAGTCCTGAATTAGCCAGCAGAGTTTTTCCTGCAGAGTAGCAGTGTCTTTATCTCCTGTAGTATTCCTCCAGGCCTACGAACTGCCTACCTCACTCTAAGAAGCTGTGCTAGCTCTTGAAGGAGCAGAAAGTGTGAAGCTTGATGCCCTGCCATGAACCCTGAACCACAATCCTTGGGATAGGAAGGCAGGTGTTGGACGAACTTCCCCATTGGTCTGGGAGACTGATTTCTGTGTTCTTTAAAAACATCTTATAAAATTCTTTATTTATAAAAATGATCTGAAGAGGCTTTTGTAGTAACTGGTCCTTCCATAAGATGTGCACTGATGAACATTTATAACACAGGTAGATTTTGTTTTCATACAATATTAACTTATCGTCTGAGTCTGTCTCCTGTCCTGCAGGTATCCGTCAGCTCCAGCTCATCCTCTTGAAGGTTGCCTTGATCTTGGGAATAGAGATCCATGTCAACGTGGAATTCCAGGGGCTTGTCTATCCCCCTGAGGACCAGGAGAATGAGAGTAAGTAGAACAAAATGAGAGGTGTGGGGGGGGGGGACGGACTAGGGCAGTAAAAATGGGACAGGTGCATGCACACAATGCTGCTCTTCAGACTGAAGAAGCAGGCTAGTTTAATCCAATAGGTTTTATTTTCTAGTACCTAAATTTGGTGGTTCTTGGTGGTCCCTATGGATATTCACTGGGGGTTTGGATGCGCTCTCTTTGCCTTGGACCAGAAATTCTTCAATAGCAGCGTCTGTTGGTTTGCACCTGCGCCTTTCGTCTCCATGTGCTCTGAACCGAGGGCATAAGGGGCAGTGCGGACCAGCCACCTCTCCAATTCCTGCTCTACCACAAATCTGAAGAGGAGCTGAGCAGTGGGGAAGGAGGATGGGATGCAAATACACAGGGGAACCATATAGCTTGAAGAACTCTAGCTACTATAAGGTATAAGTAACCTTCCTTCTTCTTTGAATGCTGGTCTCCATGAGTATTCACTGTAGGTGACTCCCGAGCAGTGTTTGAGGAGGCGGGTGTAAGGAGATGCTCTGCACCAGTCAGCAGTATCGCTGAACCAGAGGAAGCAACCACAGCCATGGCTTGCATGAGGGCATAGTGGTTGGTAACCATGTGACCGAAGCCCCAGGTTGCTGCTCTGTTGATCTTGTCGGGGAGGGGTTCCTTGAGCTCTGGTAGAATGAGCCCTGACCAATAGTTAATAGTTTAGTTATAGTGAGTGGGGATGGGGGGGTCTGCCTTGCCTTCCATTGTTCTCCCAGGGCATTTAGTGTGACCAGGGTTCTGAGCTTCAAATCCAGCCTGGCCTGCCTTCAGGACTTCCCAGTGAGTGACCCTCTTGAGAGCTCCCTTGGGAGATCACACATTCCATCAGAGTGTGAGACCTGCCACTCCTTTCTCTTTGGCACTAGGCAGTCTCTGGAATTTAGACTCTGCAGACATCTAATGAAGCCCTCCATGAGGCCCCTGTCAGATCTGGAACCCTTCTGCTCTCCCTCTTGTTGGTCAGAGTCTCCGGGCAGCGCCTCACTAGCAACAGCGTTTTCCAGCTCAGAATCCTTCAGCAGCCCCAAGGACTCCGTGAAATGAAGATACAAAGAGGAAAGGAGAAGCTGCTGTAGAAAGAGACAAATCACTGCATAAGACCACCAAGAAAAGGTCTGCCTTTTCCCCACCCTTGATACCAGGTGAGACTCCGTGCCCCAGAGTGGGTTCATCTGGAGCTCACAGGGCGCACGGGCCAGGTGCTTCCGGCACTAAACCTCCACAAAGGTGTGTAAGGATAGGAAAGAGAACTCACCCACCACACCCCACCAAGACCTGTGCCCAACCCCACCTCAGGACTCCAACCTATACTGAAGTACCTGGCCAGCTCTCCTTCCTAAAACCTCATTACAGCCTTCTTGAGGACCTGGTGATTTACACAGATCTTTAGTTGCCAAAACCATAGGACTCAGTTCTAGTCAGAGAGATCACTACACTACACCATGTTGTTCACTGGTCCCGTGTGCTAGCTGGGCCATGGACGCTTCAACACTGTTGGGACGCTACTCGCTGAGGTATACCTTTGGCCATCCTGCCACAAGACAGATGATACCAACAGACCCACTTATAGTGTTGGATGACTGTTACTCCACAGATGAACAGGAGGTGATACCACTGGTTCCCCCAATGGTCCCGACACGGGACATCGGTCCAGGTGGTTTCCAGAGGCCCCTACATCCCCATGACCTATACTATGCAGCTAGGGACCAATGGTACCACCCTGTAGGACCTGCTTCTGTTACCATATATGGGTGTACACACTGACGATACTGGAGCTCTTGGGGTCGATGCTATCGAGCCTCAGACTGAGGAGCTGGGGGCATCACTTTTGGCACAAATTACCTCTAAGAGAGGAGCCTCAACTCCTCAGGATCATATGGAGGAACAACAACTGGACAAGTCAGTACTGCTAGATCTGCCAACAGCATCATCTTAATTTCCAGATGAAGCAATGGCACTACCCTCTCTCTCCCCTCCAGAGGACTACAGGCAGTACCTGGAACTTCTGAGGAGGATTAGTGAAACCCTCCAGAGTACACTGGAAGAGGTTCAGGATCCTACACAAACTTCTGGATATTCTCCAGTACACAGATCCTTCCAAGGTGACTCTCGCTATTAATAAGCCTATTTTAGAGCCTGCTAAGGGCATTTGGTACACACCAGCCACCTGTTCCCTGACCCCTGAGAGGACTGAAAAGAAATATTTTGTTTCCTCCCAGGGGGAGAAGTACTTTTTTCACACCTTAGCTGCACTCTCTGATTGTCCAAGCAGTCATAATGTGGAACAGACTATACCAACTCAGGTCCACTCCTTTGGACAATGATGCCATCATCGGAAAGAACTTTTCTTCAGCCAGACTACTATGCCACATTGCGAACTAACAAGCAGTCATGGCAAAGTATGACTTCATTAACTACAACAAGCTGTCAGAGTTCGTCAGTAAACTATTGCAGGACTGTAGGCCTCAATTCCAAGCTATTCCTAGATGAAGGGAATCTGGTAACTAGATCGTCCCTTCAGGTGCCACTTGATGCAGCAGACCTGGCTTCCTGTGCCATGGTGACCTTGGTGGTCATGAGGCAGATATCTTTGCCGCAATCATTGGAGTTCCCCAAAGAGATCCAGTTGATGTTTGATAAATTGAAGAGAGTTCAGAGAAGAGCCATGGGAATTATTAAAATATTAGAAAACTTGCCAGATAGTGATCGACTCAAGGAACTGAATCTATTTATCTTATGAAAGAGAAGCTTAAAAGGTGACTTGATCAGTCTGTAAGTACAATGGGAACAAATACTTGATGATGGACTCTTCAGTCTAGCAGAGAAAAGTATAACATTCAATGGCTGAAAGTTGAAGCTAGAAAAATTCAGACAGGAAATAAGGTGTAAATTTTTAACAAAAGATACCAGCCAACCCCTCAGCTGTTCTACCACCAGAGGGCCTATGAACTCCTGAAAAGACGTCAGAGGGTGCAGCATGACAGACACATCATACCACAACCATCCCCTCTCCAGACTCAAACACCTACCAAGACATTTTGATGGGATGTTCGCGAGCCATCAGCCAGTCCAGGCACAAACAGTTTCCATTCCCTCTTTCAGTGTTTTCCCCTGACCTGTTTTCTTCTTGTGGGCAGCTTATAACATTAGACAAATGGGTCTTAGACATCATTGCAACTGGGTATGTAATCAAATTCCTGTTGTCCCACCTCCTTGAAAATCTGCCCGTGTTCAGGGACCCCTGTCATGAGAGGATTCTCAGACAAGAGCTGAACTCCCTAATCCAGCTAGGGGCTATAGAGCTTATACCCTCTCATCACAAGGGGAAAGGCCTTTACTTCAAATACTGCCTAATCCCCAAAAAGAAAGTGTGCTGGAGGCCATCCTGGACCTCAGGCAACTGAACATCATCATCTGCTACTCCAGAGTCAGAATGTCTACCCTGTCTGCTATAATCCCCTCCTTGAATGAAGGTGACTGATTTGCAGCTCCTGATTTGAAGGACACTTGTTTGCATATTTTGACATCCATCCAGCGCACAGGAGATTGCTGCGTTTCACAGTGAGGTTAGTGCATTCCAGTACATGATGCTTCCCTTTGCCCTTTCAGCAGCCCCAAGGGTTTATACAAAAGTAATGGCAGTGGTGGCAGCACACCTGCACTGTCAACACAACTCTATATTTCCCTGCCTACATTATTGGCTGCTCACAAGAGGATAGTATCACAAGGCGCAGGTAGCACTTATCTCCTTACTCAACCTGAGTCACTCCTTGGGACTTCAGGTAAATCCAGGAAACTTCACTTTAACACCCACAACAACTACAGAATTTACTGGAGCAAATCTAGACTCTATTGCAGCCAGAACCTATTTACCACAGGACAGATTCCTTGCAAAGATAGACCTCATTATTCACCTTCTTCTCAGCCTTCAGACATCAGTCCAGTCCTCCTTCATCTAGCTAGGTCACCTGGCTGCATGCATTTACTTTGACCCCCTTTGCGAGGCTCCATTTTCACGGTCGCCAGGCTTGGCTGAGGAAGGTCTACACTCTGAGCAGAGACCCCCTAGACAAAAGTCTCACTTCCTCAGTGTCCTGATATCACTCACCTAGTGGGAAAAGAGGGGCAATGTTTGTGTAGGGTTCCTTTTGTTCCTGTGCCGCCCACAAAGACACTTGTTATGGATTCCTCTCTACTGGGCTGTGGAATGGATCTGGACAACCATGCAGCTCAGGGTTCCTGGACTCTGCAAGAATCCACTCTCCATGTCAATGTTCTTGAGCTTCAGGCAGTATACGAACAGCGTAAGAGGTTCCTGCTCTTCATCTGGTCCACTGATGTCCAGGTCAGATCAGACAACATGGCCGCTGTTTATTATGCAAACAAATGGCAGAGCAAAGTCTACCCCGCTCTGCAGGGAAGCAGTCAAACTCTGGAACTGGTGCATACAGCATCAGATTATCCTCTATGCAATGCATCTGCCAGGAGTAATGAACTCCCTAGCAGACACCATAGGCATTTTCACAAGGGGAAGCACCACTTGTCGTTAGTCCAGCAGATATTATTGCCAGTGGGGATTCCCATCATGGGAGCTTGTTGCAACTGATGGAAACAGGAAGTGCCCGACCAATTGCTCCCAAGACTCACAGGGGCCTGACTTCAAAGGGGATGCCTTCCCAGTGCAATAGTCAGACCTGATGAAGTATGCTTTCCCTCACATTCCCCTCCTACCTCACATCCTCAGAAAGATCAAGTGGGAGAAGGCAACAGTGATTTTAATAGTACCATGTTGTCCATGACAGTTTTGGTTCACCATAGCTGGGCAGATGGCATCCTGCCCATGCATTCACCTGCAGCTACCTCCCAGCCTACTGCCACAGAAAGGAAGCATCCCCAACCATCCCACCACCACACCTCTCCATCTGGCAGACTGGTTATTGGATGGACAGCAGACTTACACAGATCTTACTTGGAGGAGGTCCAATCCATCCTTCTCAATAACAGGAAACCCTCAACAAGAAAGTGTTATGCTGCCAAATTGAAGCGGTTCTCCCTATGATGCCAGAGCATCATTTGCCTCTGAAGAAGTCCAGAATTCCTCTTATCTTGGACTGTCTCCTCTCCTTTAGGTCATTGGGCCTATCCATCAGTTCACTACGGGTACGCAAGCGGCTATCAATGTCTCTCATTCTTTGGTAGAGAGCTGTTGGTTTTTACCCACCCCATAACAGTAAAGTTGTTAAAAGGCATTGTCAGAAACTTCCCACCATTTTCAAAATTTATGCCTGCTTAGGATGTGAACCAGATACTGTCGGCGCTTAGGAACCTGCCATTTGAACCTTCTGGCTTCCTTTTCCTTCTTACACTTATTGATGGAGGTGGCATTCCTAACAGCTACCTCCTCGTCCAAGAGAGCGGGTGAACTTGGGGCCCTGGTGATGGACCCACCTTATACTGTCTTTCACAGAGACAAAGTATCCCTGAGATTGCATCCCAAGTTTGTCCTCATGATTCCTCCTGATTTTCACTTGAACCAGAAGGTTCACCTTCCTGTATTTTATCTGAGACCTCACAACAATGAGGAGGACCGGAGACCCTAGATGTACACAGAGATCTGGCCTTCTACCTGGACAGGCCAAGGCCCATTAGAAGATCTCTGAGATTATTCATCTCCTTTGCTGAGAGGATGAAAGGAGAGGCAGTATTTTCCCAACAGCACTCTGAATGGATTTCCAACTCCATCCTCTTCTGCTATGAGCTGGCAGAACCCCTCCTCCTTAGTCTGTCAAGGCTCATTCTACCAAAGCTCAAGCTGCCTTAATGGTTTCCCTGCAAGGAATCTCACTTTTTGAGACCTACAGAGCGACAACCCGGGGCTCCATTTACATGGTTATCTGGCACTGTGCCCTTGTGCAAGCCTCCGCTGTGGATGCTTCCTTTGGTTCAGTGATCTTGTGAACTGTGGTGCAGAGCAACTCCTCAGTAGTCACTGCTCGGGAGTCACCCACAGTGAATATCCACAGGAACCAGCCCTTGAAGAAAGGAAGGTTACTTACCAGATAGTCACTGGAGTTCTTCAAGCTGTATGGTCCTTATGGGTATTCGCATCCTGCTCCCCTTCCCCTCTGCTCAGATCCTCTTTGGATTCGTGGTAGAGCAGGAACAGGAGAGGTGGTCAGTCCACACTGTCCCTTGTGCTCCCAGATGAGGGCATGAGGAACAGAAGGACACAAACCTGGACTGACAGACACAGCTATCGAAAAATTTTCCAGACCCAAGCTCAGGGAGCACATGCAAACTCCCTGCAAATACCCATATGGGCCAGCACTCGAAGAACTCCAGTTACTATAAGATAAGTAACTTAACCTTCCTTTCTTTACTTTACAAAACTAAAAGTACCTAATGTAGTCTGATGAAATGGACAAAATGCTACAGTTTACAATAGTTCCTGCAGAATTTTGGCCCATTGCGCCTACAATAGCGTAGAACTTTTTTGTAACAGCAACCACTTGCATTGCATGCATTGTGGCTATTTAGATCATTTTCCCTGCACACTTGCCCTGGATGTTGTTGGCAGTCTTGTTACTGGCCAAACAGATCAAGTAACGTATAAGAAGTTGGACTTTTAATCTATTGGGCAAAGTCTTTTTCAGTCTTGTAACACAGAGAGCCTTACAGTGATCTCTCTAGTACTGTAATACTTTATGTCCTAGTTCTATTAAACCCCATTTGTCTAAAAGCTTTTGGTAGATTGTAGCTGTTGGGTTCCCTTTAAGTGAAACAATGTGTACAATAGGCTTAGATCTTACTACTGCAAGTGTTTTCCAGATGCAATCGGGGTACCAAAATGGTCCTGAAAAGATGCTAACACCACCTGTTAGGGTATCAACTGTATAGCCTCCCAAGCCAGGGATGTGAGAAATGGTTTGTGTAGGAAGTGAGAGGTGATTCCTATGCTCACTTTTTTTTAAAATGTCTGTGTATGTAGATGCACCTAATACATTATTAACTGAGGGTTTATTCACAGGGATAGGCTGGCGTGCACAGGTCCACCCAAAAACACACCCGGTGTCGGAGTACGAATTTGAAGTGGTCATTGGAGGAGATGGCAGGAGGAACACTTTAGAAGGTAATGGCTCCTGATGCATCCACAATGGAGAGCTTTCCACAACACACACTTAGCAGTGGAATTATCTCTGTTTTAAATGGTCACAGCAGAGCTGAACTAAAAAAAATTTCTGTATGAGCTGCACTCCAATCTCTTTCCAAATATTCAGCACTTAAAAAGTCTGTAAAGATGTGACAGAGGAGACACAAGCTCCCTTTCAGCCCTCAGGAATCCAGTTGGCCAATTATATCACCACTTCCTCTTCCATTCTCTTTATCTTCCTCTACAAGCAAAGCAGCAGGTGTATTTTTTTTTCTAGATTTTTTTTTCTTTTAACGTGGACTAATCTTGCACTTGCACCTCCTGCTTCTGAGATAATGTGGGGAATTATTAGGCATATCAATGGGGTGGTTGGGAATGATATTTTAAATCATTGCTGTAAGAGCCATCCCACTGTGTGGGATAGAGGCGAGCCATTTCAGTATTGTCCGACATTTTCTTTTTTCTTCAAAGAGCCAAGTTTTATTTTCCTGGTGAAGCAATTTTCAGGAGAGGATTTTGTTGCTTCCCCTGTAAAGAAGAGTGTCTGTAATATCTGACCCCTTCCATCATATATTTAGGGGCCCGCTTTGTAGCAGGCTGAGTGAGTCTTCTCTGAACTTGAGCTGTATTTCATGATCTCTGCTCTATCCTGTCCCTAGGGTTTCGTCGGAAGGAGTTCCGTGGTAAGCTGGCAATTGCTATCACAGCAAACTTCATCAATCGCAACACCACAGCCGAAGCCAAAGTGGAGGAGATCAGTGGCGTGGCCTTCATCTTTAACCAGAAGTTCTTCCAGGATCTGCGAGAAGCCACAGGTTTGTGAACAATGAGCAAATATCTAGAGGTGAAGGAATTTATCTAATTAACAGTTTTTTACACTAGTTGTCTCCTTAAGCTGCTTTTTTTTCCACCAATGAATGAGTGAGTATTGTGGCCCTTGATCCAAGAAGTACATCACTATTGTCTGTCTGATTGTCTCCCACTTTCTCAACTGATTTGTTCCAGCTTGTTCTTCAGCTGCTTGTCATTGTAGCTTGTAATGGAGGGCTGTGCTTTTTAACTTTTGGACAAGTGCTAAGCCATCCTAGCATTCCATGGAGAAACTAGGATGCCATGTTTTCTCTCTCTCCCCCACTCCTCTGAACTCAAGCTTCGGAATCAAAACAAGGTCAGGGCTGCTAGGGAGGGAGAGAGATGTTTCTGTGTAGCTAAAGGTTCAATTTTTGAAACCCCTTGAAAGCATGTGAATCAAATGCTCAGTGCAACCATATAATAGTTCTCTCTGTTGTAAGGGTTACCAGCCGATGTAATTTCAGTCTGGTGTATACTCCTTGTAGGTTGGAGCTTTCCAAGGCTTTGGGGGATTTTGGCAGGGCCCTCCATTACATTTAGAGGCGTGGGTGAGTCTCATGTGCACTATCAGACATTCTCTGTGCACAGGCCTCACCTTGGCATGGGCCAGGAGGGCTGAGCCAGAGCTCTTCCAAATGATGCTGTGAGCTCTTGTACTACATATAACATACAACCGACTTTGTATTACTACATCCCTTTCTTCTGTCATAGGTATTGACTTGGAGAACATTGTCTACTACAAAGATGACACTCACTACTTCGTCATGACTGCCAAAAAGCAGAGTTTGCTGGACAAAGGGGTGATACTGCATGTGCGTATTATGTTCTCCCAAACCTCTCCGTATTAGACATAAGAGACAATCTGGCCTTGGCACCTTGGGAGAAGGGAGTATATTTTTGAAGGGAATTAAATAAATGAGCGTTTAACATTTACCTGGGCATACTGACTTCTCTTCAATGTTTTGAGGTAGGCCTCTCTTAGGACATGGCCTGCAGGATTTTTAAGGCAGGCATGTGACTAGTGCCCTGTTTGGGGAAGCAGATTGAGTCCTTAGAAAAGGATTACATGCTCTGCTCTGCACTCATTTGCATCCCCCTTCAGATCTGTGGCTTCTAGACATAGCAAGTTTAAATGTCCTGCAAGGCCATAGACTCTGTCAGTGACTCTGCCTTGTTTGGTGGAGGTGAAAGAACTGGGAGTGTGAAGAGATCTTGTGATGGAGCTTTACCCATTACTTGTATTGACAGAGATCAGTTTAATGTTGGTTTTGGTCCTAAGAATTAAGTAGGGCTCTAGATCTTGCATTTTTTGTCTGAAAACAGAGCATGGAGGGAAGTGCACTGGAATTTAAATTAACTACCATTTACACCAATGGGCTAACACTTCATTTACACTTGATTTGTCAACAGCTGGACTGCACTATTAAGTCTGTTCTGACAATATACAGAGCCAGGCTGTACCTTAGAACTGCCTCCTATGGTTATGGCAAGGCAGCTGCATATTAATCACCAAGAATGTAACATTCTCCAATAAGTTGTTTTACTAACTGGCCTGCTAGTGGTTTGGGACTGTTATGCAATATTGCACATGGATTATGTCAATCTGACTTGGAGAAACATGATTTGAAATAATATATTAAGGGGATCCTGGATATCAGATTTCAAACATTAGTCCAAATAAACATGTAAAAATATTATATGTTAATTGCTTTGCTCAGATGCCCTAAGCCAGTGGTCCCCAACGCGGTGCCCGCGGGCGCCATGGCGCCCATGGGGGCATCTTAATGCGCCCGCGTCCTGGCCCCCAGGAGAGCACCCGCTGAAATACCGCCGAATTTCAGCAGCATTTCAGCGGGGACGCCTCTCGATGACGACGCTTGCCATCGACAAGTGATGTCATCGAGAGGCATCGCCCCCGAAATGCCGCCA
This sequence comes from Mauremys reevesii, assembly GCF_016161935.1. NCBI lineage: Eukaryota > Metazoa > Chordata > Testudines > Geoemydidae > Mauremys > Mauremys reevesii. Next base: position 248,899,529 of record NC_052623.1, read on the forward strand.
AAATTCGGCAGCTGCTTCACTGCCGCAGTGGTCCTTCGGCTGGCGCCCGCCAGCCAAAAAGGTTGGGGACCACTGCCCTAAGCTGGCGCACACTAAGCTTGTTTTAATCAAGACCTGAACCCAGACATGCTTCCCTTATAGTGAAGTTCACAGGAGTTGAGCTGGATGCTTTCACTGAGAGCAGGTCTACCCCGTGAGGTAACGCGTACTACGGGCTGGGGACTGGAGCAGGGGTGGTTTCTAAAGCGACTAACATGTAACGTAGTAACTGGTCCACAAAGACCTGCTGGTGTGCACTAAAAGTTCCCTAGTGCACGTTAACATAGTACTGTGTCAAACAGCGCTATGTTGAAGTGCATTAGGGAACTTTTAATGTGCACCAGCTGGATCTATACAGACCAGTTAGTGCGTGACACAACGTGCTTTAGAAATCACTCCTCTGTAGTCTGCATTGCTTTTCCGTGTAGACAAGCTCTTAATCTTCACTTCAGCTTTTTATATTGGTGTGATTTAGGTTTTTATAGCTAAGCTCTGAAGTTCACTCTCTATAAAGATGGAATAGAAAGGGTATTTAAGTACTCAAAATAAAAAAATTAATTTAGCAGATGACATAATCATGAAGCCTCTTCAGAAACAATCATCAAAAGGCTGTAGTTATACAACTTTATGAAGCTATAGCGTCTGTTGTTGACGGTATCCTTTTGGAAGTGACCCTACATATTATTTATGGCCAAGATACTGTTGCCAGCTTTAGCATGTATGCTTTCCATTTGTAGTGTGCATGCTAAGCACCCCCACAACCACTGTGCTTGCTGACACTGCCCACTTTTATACTTTTCACACCTCTGGAGTGAGCATATTACCTGTTGGCATGCTCAGAAATGCCTGCAGGGTTGTCAAGGCTCTTTGCAAGAAGAAGAGAAAGAAACATTGTTTTCTCTTAGAGGCCTAGACACTAGTGATCATGAAATAATTTAGGGAAAGATCCTAAATCGGTGGACTCGGAGGAGTCTCAGAACCTACAGTTTTAGATTGTCTGCAGATACTAAACTTAAAATTTCCTCTCCCAACATGGCTGTTCTACTCTGACTCTTCTCTCTTTTGGTAGGACTATGCAGACACAGAGCTGTTACTCTCACGGGAGAATGTGGACCAGGAGGCTTTGCTCAACTATGCCCGGGAAGCAGCTGACTTTTCTACCAATCAGCAGCTGCCGTCACTGGACTTTGCCATCAATCACTATGGGCAACCTGATGTGGCCATGTTTGACTTCACGTGTATGTACGCATCAGAGAATGCAGCGATGGTGCGAGAGCAGTATGGTCACCAGTTGCTCGTGGCACTGGTTGGGGACAGTCTGTTAGAGGTAGGAGTTAAACAGCTCACTCACTGTGTGAGCCATGAATGGAAGTGATCGCACCCCTATTACCATTGAAATGAATGCAACTTTCCCTTTGCGCTATGAGCGTTTTATCATGAGGAAGGCAACTGCTGTTTTATATAATAGAGTGGGAGGAGCAGGGGGAAGGAATGGTGGGAAAACAGTGAGTATTCAGCGTAGCAGTTACCTTCTATGCAGAGACCTGCTGAAATTGCATCGGTTCTACCTGCTCCTTGTTGTGGCCACTAGAATTCCTGAGGACACTATGCTAGGATAGTTAATAATTAGCATGCTGTAGTTAGTTTGAAATATCTGTTTTTTAAGAGAGGCTCTTAACAGCTCCAGGCTATGAGTCATTGTAGGGAATAATGAAACACTAGCTGTGGATTAGCTCACAGACAGTTCACCATGCATTTGGCCTCTACTAGCCCAGAGGGAACCAGTGTCTCCAGCTAATCTCTGAGTTATAATATCCTAGTAGGCTACCCTCTAAATATGTTCTTAGTACCATTTTTAATTTGCTTTCCCAAATGACCTTTTCTTCCCCCTTCCCCTCTTTTTTGTGTGTGTGACCTATTACATCTAGCCATTCTGGCCGATGGGAACTGGAATAGCCAGGGGCTTTCTGGCTGCCATGGATTCTGCTTGGATGGTACGAAGCTGGTCTCAGGGAACTAGCCCTTTGGAGGTCCTCGCAGAGAGGTAATGGAGGGTTATTGTGGGGAAATGAGTCTAGTTGTGAATTCTGATCTGAATACAGAATGATTTGGGGGCAGAGGTAGGTGGAAAAGTAATTGTGCTCAGAAGGCTCACTCTTCTGACCATCCACTCCAATTCCTTGTCCTGTTACAGATGTGCACCCAGAGTGGGGTGGAGGGAGCAAACCCTGTGTCTTTAGTGTTCCTGGAGGCTGCCCATTGGAGTGGTTTGATTAAGGGAAAGATTTCCCAAGAAGGTGAGGGAACTGGCCAGAAGCACCACCATGTGACGGTCAGGATCAAAACACATGCAGACTGGTGTTCGGCTGTAACTTGCTGCTCTGAGCACCAAAGGTCCAGTGGAATCTATTCAGAGAGGAACAGAATAGCGACCAAAGTGTGTTGGTGCTACTTTCTATTGGTTAAAAGCAGATTAGGGAAAGGAGAATATTTTCTTGGTGGTTATTGGGATTGTATTAGGTGGAAAAAGTGAGTCTGATCTGCTCTAAGCCTTAACTATACAGTCTAGGTGAAGAAAAGCTTAGCTGCCAAGGGGATAGATGCCTTTGAAATAGCCGGGAGACAGAAATACATGCTAATTCCAATGATTTTGTAAATATTTTTTCTGTTTGGTTTTTTTTTTGTTTAATTTGGAGATAATGGTCTATATTTAATTCCATACTCTAGCCTCTACATTCACTATCTTATTTTCACGTTGAATCTACTGCTTGCACATTCTCTCTCTCTCTCTCTCTCTCTCTCTCTCTCTGTTTTGTTTGTTTGTTTATGTTTTGTTCCAGGTGACATAGCAGCATTAGTAATAAAGGAATTGCCTTTACAGATCAAACCAGCGTTCCATCCAGGGTGGAATAATTTAAATCACTGAGGGTTTTTTTTTTTTTTTAATAAAGAAAACCAACAAAACTCCAAAACTCGTTGATTTAAATCAAGCTGAGGCATTGTAACACTAATTTGAAAACTTGTGCAATTGCTAGGTTAGATTAAAATTTATAATGAACTAAATTATAGATGCTGGGGGTTTTAAATGTCACTATAGCATTTTTAAAATTCCACTGCTGGTTGGGTATCTTATTTGAATTTTTTTTTTTAAAAACTGCTATATTGAGGTACATCACTTAAAGAGGTACATAACTTTATGCACGTGTTCTTGAAATTGATTATGTGAATAAGTCCTTGTAGTATCAGAGGCCAACACTGTATTTTTATAAAAAAAAAATTTTTTAGTGTCATTAAAGTTTCTTCAAAAATTGGTTTTGACAATGATAACTTCTCTAGACTTTCAATCCAAAATTATTTTGAACTTTTTTTTAATACACACAGGACATAACTTTAGAGTCCTAATATAGGAGTTCAGCTTGGTCAAACCATTTCAGCTTCCTTGATGTGTGGAAGTTTGGTATTTCAGAAGGTGGTGTTGATTGTGCATATAGCTTATCAAGTCTGTGCTTGAGTTTGTGCTGTTCTCACAATAAGGATGTTAATGAGGCCCTGAACTTGTCTTCATCATAGAGGAGTGTTTTAAAAGTGAAATTTAGTAGAAAAACCTCTGTTAAATCTGAATTTCTGCTAACAATTAATAGGAAATTAATTAGGAAATGAATTAAAGAAATAGGTGCAAAATGTCCACTTTAACAATTTGACTATAAAATGGAAAGAAATTCCCAAACTAGCAACATGTGTATTAACTCACAAATTTTGTCCGTTCTGGGTCCCTCTAATTTAGTGTTGTGTCTGACATTGGCCAGAACCAGGTGCAAGAAATCCTGGATCATTATAGAATAGGGGTCGTGGCCCATCAGGGTAACCCGCTGGCGGGTCGCGAAACATTGTTTACGTTGGCTGTCCAAAGGCATGGCCCCCTTGCAGCTCCCAGTGGCTGCGGTTCACAGTTCCCAGCCTATAGGAGCTGTCGGAAGCGGTTGCCAGTATGTCTCGGTGACCCGCACCACTTCCTGCAGCTCCCATTGGCCGGGAACAGCCAACTGCGGCCACTGGGAGCTGCAGGGGGCCATGCCTGCAGATAGCCAACGTAAACAAAATGTCTTGCGGCCTGCCAGCAGATTACCCTGATGGACCGCGTGCCGAAGGTTGCTGACTCTTGTTATAGAATATCATATCCACAGGACAAGCTTCTTTCTAAAGCTTGCCAGTTAGAGGTTGGCTTATGCCATCTTTCACATGGGTTTATATTCTTAATATTTTTATCCTATCTGATATAATTGTGGAAGTCCATATTAAATATTTAATACTTTTTTATTACAGTTAATCTCTTGACATCAATACCACCTTGTGTCAGTGAGTTTCACAGGTTAATTATGCACTGGGGAAAAACTTATTTCATTTTCAGTTTTAATTTTGCTTGCTTTTATTTGATTCTGCCTTCTTGTTCTTTCTTACAAGAGATTAAATAGGAACATATGATTTATCTTGTCCATATTATTTATTATTTTGTTTGCCTTTGTCATGTCTCCTCTCTATCTGTCATGTCCCAGTCATTTCCAGCACTTATATGGAATTCTCTCCTTGCATTTACTAATGTTTTTTTGTCTGTTTCTGGACTACTTATTTCTATTGCCTCTTTTGAAATGGGATGACCAGAGCTGAAAACAGAATTCCAGGCGAGGGCATACTATTGATTTATATAATGGAAATATATTTTCAGTATTATCTGTCTCATTCTATTCTTCTCACCTCTCTGATTCCTGCTGAATTAAAATATAAACAGCGTAGATGCTTAAGTACTGGATTTTGTTTGTTTCATATCTGAAGGGGTAGGTTTGTGAATTCGAGTGTTCTAACCCTCTGAGTTCATGAGGGTCTTGACTTTGAAGGTGTGGTGGTGATGTGTCTCTTTCTCCTACTTGCTGATCTGAAGTTAGTATTTTTCCCTCAGGGAAAGCATTTACAGGCTGCTGCCTCAGACCACCCCTGAGAATGTGAGTAAAAACTTCAGCCAATACAGCATCGATCCTGTCACCCGGTATCCCAATATCAACGTCAACTTCCTGCGGCCAAACCAGGTAACTGGGCTGGCAATACCTTCGACAGCATGTGATGTGTCCTCTTCATGTAGCCATTGGTCTGTATCAGAGGTTCTCAACTGGGAGTGGGGGGACAGCACAGCGAGCTATAAACAAATGCCAGGTCGTGATGCTGCTCACTCACGTTTGGCCCCCCACTGCTCTGGCACAATGGAGGGGTAGCTGGGCCAAACTTGAGCAAGTGGCATTGCCATGGCTGCCATTGGCTGGAAGGGGGTAGTGTGTGGTGAGGAGAGGGCCCACCTGTGCACAGATGCACACATTGTGCTGTGGCGAGCTCCTCTGAACAGTGAGAGCCAGCAGTCTGGAGCAGGAAGCTGGGCCCAGGCCTGTATGAAAGAAGCTACTGTCTAGGATGAGTGTGGGGTGGGCTCGCTCTCCAACACCCTCCACTCCCCCACCTCCACACTGAGCCAGGATAGAGCCAGGCTCTGCCCTGTTGGACAGGAGCCACCATTGCTTGCATCTCAGTACCCTCTATGCTTCCTATGCTCGTAGTGCCAGGCAGCACCCTTCCCTGCACTCCAGTGTCCTGTATGCTATGTGCATGCATAGTGCCAGGGTACCTACCCTTCCCCACTCTCCAGTGCCAGGCACTGGTCCCTGCCTGCATTCCAAGAGAGTGCTGGGTTGGCTTGCGCTCAACCCCCAGTCCCAGTCCCTGGGACAAGAGCCACTGCTGTCCAAGTGGGGTGAAGGGCGGGCAAACTCTCAAACCTCTCTGGCTAGGGGGCAGAATCGTTCTCTCTATTTTAAAGGGGGCAGAAGGGGAGGAAGAATCCAAGTTTTAAAAAAATGTTAAGGGGGGGATTTGATTAAAAAAAGGTTGAGAATCTCATGCCTATATGAGTATTTAGGGAATTAACAGTGGCAAAAACCAGAAATATCCATCAAGCTTAAACCACTGTACTGTACCCACTTCCTTTGTGACTAGATATTGTAGAAGTCTCTAAACTCTGTTCACAATCATGTCAGTTGTAGCTGTGAACTTGTCTGGATTTTGGCAGTTTCAGCCATGCTGACAATATATGTTTTGTATTTCCTTTATAATAACTCTATATACCTTCAGTGGCTGCATGTTGGTGCCTATACTGAGATGGAGACTAAGGGCTGTTTCTTGGGGTTCTGTGGCTTTTGGGAATTGTCTACTGTGCAAATGTGTCATAAAATAACCTTTTTATATAATCATCCCCTTCTTGTCTTAAGGGGGCCATGTTCCTTGTGTGTACGTGTGGCTTGTTTTTAGAAAGGGAATTTAGTGCTCAAGGGCAGTAGCTCTTGCCTGAGGAGACTTCTCCTGCCGTATTGGCTTTTGATGAGAGAGACTAGTCTTTTTGGCCATTTTTAACCCTTTGCTTTCTTACAGGTGCGCCACTTGTATGATACAGGAGACCTGAAAGACATTCACCTGGAAATAGAGAACTTGGTGAACTCCAGGACACCAAAGCTGAAACGGAATGGTGGGTCCCACCTATTGTTTCACTTTGTTTTGCTCTTCCAGAGCTGGATCAGTGCATCAGATGTACAGAGAGGTCCCCTACTGTTTTGAAAAGTGTCTCATTAATTCTTGGCTCAGAAGCTTGACTTTTCAAACACAATTAAACTTTCAAACATAATTAAAATTTAAACATGTTAGCGTTACCTCAATTTCCCTTATTACAGTGTACTTCCAGATTTCTAAACGTTTGTTTCTGAAAGGGTTTTTGGTCACCTTCTGGATCCTGTAGTGGAGTCTTTATTTCAAGTGTGAAAAACCAGCCTCTACTTGATTTGGCAGTGAAGCCAAAAACTCTAATTACAGATAAAAATAATTAACGGAAAAGTAGAAAATGAATGGGAAAAAGACAATTCTTTTTGTAGATTCCCCTCCACAGTCAAGCTTTCTCCTTTTTGAAATCTTATCTCTTAGTTGGACTAAATAAAGCAATTACTTTACTTGCATTTTCCTCATAATTTAGCAGCTCTACTTGTCGTAAGGACATCACTGCATTATGGCTTATTACTGAGCCAGTGCACGGCATGTGTTCTAGGAATTAAATGCCTTACACTAAGAACTGGAATAGTTGTCTGGTCAAACCATAACCCAAGGGGTTTGTTGAACCTTTCCCAGCCATATAATGCCTTTGGATGTCTGAGTGGTGTTTTGGTGTCTCCTGGAATAGTGTTTTATTCAAGTCTGCCTGTTTTATTACTGTACCTTCCTCCCACTGGTGTACAGTTGCATAGCGTTTTCTGATTTGTTCTTTGACCTGCAATGATGCCACCCTGGGCTATAATCTTGTCACATCTCATAGCTAAACAAGGTCAGGATGGTTAGTGATTTGATGGAAGACCTTCAAAGTAAATGCAACTGTTGCAGAAAGGTGTTGACAATTCTTCTATCTGAAACAATATAGCAAGGGATTAGGGAGCACCATGCTATGAGGAATGCCATCTTTTGGATCTGACTTAAATCAAGATCTTGACCACTTTTGGTCATTTAAAATTTCCTGGGATGTTCAGAAGAGCCCGGGGGGTCTGCCCAAATTACAACTTGGGTAATTACTTTTTAGCAAACTAAAATTCTCCCTTCAGTGTGAACTACGTATCACATTATTAGTCACTTCCTGCCCTCCCAAAAAACAGTTGTATAGTGTTTCTGATGCAGGAAACATGCTGTTCCACCCCAGAAGTGGCTGCATTTCAATGGGTGAGTGATCCCTATAATATATACTTCCTGAGATGTACTTGAAATTCTCATGAGTGAAAGATGATAAATTACAGCTTTCTAAAAATGTTATGTTTGTTTCAGAGTCTGTAGCTCGTTCCAGCAAACTGCTTGGTTGGTGCCAAAGGCAGACTGATGGGTATGCTGGTGTGAATGTAACAGATCTCACAATGTCATGGAAGAGTGGCCTAGCCTTGTGTGCTATTATCCACAGATACCGTCCTGATTTGATGTAAGTGATTGATTGCTTGACTAGAACACAGTGACTGGAGAGAATGCTAGTCAGGTTTGCAATGAATATATGGGGAGGGATTTGCAAATTGTTTAGAGAATAGTGTTAAAATACAATACAGTTGTGATATGTGGGGGAAAGGACTTAAGTCAGTTAAATTAGATTCAGTAAAGTCTAGAGCGAGTCACCTGTGGGGAAGAGGGTTATAATGTCTTGGTGAGTACCAGGCTACATGTGCCATCATTTTATCGTCTATCTGTCCCAAGTTGTTAGTGACCAAAACTCATTACCGTCTAACAGTAGCCTATGTGCAATTAGTTAGAAATAGTTGATGGCTTCAGTTTAATTCATAGCAAACAAATGTCCACATCACTTTTATAAATAGCCCCCTTGTTGGTAGCTTCAGATGGCTTTTAAATACTTTTTCAATCCGAGAGGAGGGGTCTCCTGGTCTGAATAGACACAATGTAGGGAAGCCTGCACTACTGCTACTTGTGCAGTAACCTGTTCTGTGAATAAGTGTGAGAAGCCATTCCAGCCAGTAATGTGGGGAACAATTGTAAAAAAGTTCACAAATCCTAGACTGGGAAAATGTTGGCAAGGCAGAAGTTCTATAGTGAAGACTCTGGCCCAGTGTGGCCTAGTGGATGGAGTGCTGGAGTGGGATTCATGCGACCTGGCTTCTGCTCTCAGCTCTGCTACTGGACTGTTGGGTGACTTCGGGCAAGTCACTTCCCTTTGCTCTGCCTCAGTTTCTCCAACTGTAAATAGGGGATTATGATATGGGCCTCCTTTGTAAAGGGCTATTCATGAAAAGTGCTATATAAAAGGTAGATATTATTATAATGAAAGTCTAAAATGATTTCAGGTTTCCAGTGGGACATTATTAAAGATAAATACTGTAATGCAACACAGGGCCGCCCGGGGGTGGGGCCAAGAGGGGCAATTTGCTCCGGGCCCCGCTGGGGCCCCCATGAGAGTTTTTCAAGGCCCCTGGAGTGGGGTCCTTCACTCGCTCCGGGGGCCCCAGAAAACTCTTGCAGGGCGCAGGCCCCCAGAGCTGCTTCTGCTCCGGGTCTTCGGCGGCAGGGGGTCCTTCCGCTCCGCGACCCGCCGCCGAAGTGCCCCGAAGACCCGCGGCCCCCTGAATCCTCTGGGTGGCCCTGATGCAACATGCTGAAGGTGAATTTAGAAGAAGTATCACATGTAAAGCAAGCAAAGTAACTATGTAAATATTCCATTCTGTGGGTCGCTGTTTAGAACGCTATACTCAGTCTGAGGCACCGTGTTTAAAAAGCCACACACAGTGGGCAGAAGTGGAAGTACAGCAATGAGAATTGTAAAAGTGTAGGAAAATCGCACTGGAGATGGAAAGAGGTGAGATCTGTATATGGATCAATCAAGAGAAATGGTGATCTGAGGGACAGCTTGATGTGCTTCCAAGTAACGGGGACGAGAGTCTGCCTCTTCAGAGAATACTCCAGCAAAGAGGGAAGTGAAAATGTAATGTTCAAAGCAAAAAAACCTCTATGAAGAGAAGTTTAGGTCATCTCTAGAGATGATAAAGCAGGGCAGTGAATGGAAAAAACAATGTGTCTGTTTCACAGCTCATCATTTACAGGCAGAGTAACATAATCACTGTATCACAAAAAGCATGATGGCAGAATTGTTGAAAGAAGGGGGGCTGCAGTTTCAGAGTTGTCGCCGGAGAGGACTGTCTCTGAAAGTATTTTTAGAAGACTAGCCCTGCTTACCTCAATGCTTTTTTCTTCTCCCCCTTGTAGAGACTTTGATTCTCTAGATGAACGCAACATGGAGAAGAATAACCAGCTGGCATTTGACATTGCTGAAAAGGAGTTTGGAATCTCTCCTATCATGACTGGAAAGGAAATGGCATCTGTTGGAGAGCCAGACAAGTTGTCCATGGTGATGTACCTCACACAGTTCTATGAGATGTTCAAGGATTCCATCCCTTCCAGTGGTAAGGGCCTCCGAACAAGTGTGTTAGATTTGGTGATGGTGGCAGTATTCGTGTTCTTCTGTGCATCATGCCCCTACCGTGGTGTCCACTTCCAGTGCACATTTGCCTTTGATTGAGGATTTTTGTCAGCAGTGTTCATTTGGTCTAGGCGTGCACCCTAGCTATCCTCATGCCTCACACCAAGAGTGCATAGGGCTGCAACAGACAACACATTCTCAATTCTTTCTCAACCACTTTGGCCAGAGACGGAGTGTTCGTAGTGCTCCTGGTTATCTGCCACTCATGACTAAGGCTGTGAGTCTGTCATGGAAGTCACAGATTCCGTTACTTCTTCAGCGGCCGGTGCTGGTTCAGGAGCCAGCAGCAGCAGTTTGGGTGTGTGGGAGGGGGCTCAGGGCTAGGGGCGGGGGGGGCACTTACCTCGGGGAGGGGGGCTCCCCTGTCTCCCACTGGCATGGCCCTGCAGCTCCTCCTAGGTGGAGGGATCAGGGGGCTCTGTGCACTGGCTGCAGGCCCCACCCCCGCAGCTCCCATTGGCTGCAGTTCCCGGCCAATGGGAGCTGCTCAGCTGGCTCTTGTGGTGGGAGCAGTGTGTGGAGCCCCTGGGCCCCTCCGCCGCCTAGGAGCTGCAGGGACATGAGGAACCAGATTGGGAGCCTACCAGCCGTGGCCAACCCTTGCACTCCAGCACCAAAGGAGGTCCCCAGCCGCACACCGCTGCCTCCCCCACAGCACCCATGGTGCCCCCGGGCTCCCCGCTCCTTCTTCAGAGCACCCATGGCCCCTTGCACAAGTTTTAGTTAAGGGATATATATTAAAAGTCATGGACAGGTCACGGGCTATGAATTTTTGTTTACTGCCTGTGACCTGTCCATGACTTTTATTAAAAATACCCGTGACTAAAATGTAGCCTTATTCATGACAATTTAATCTTTTATTTTTCTAATTATGTTTTTTTATTCTTTCTTTATTTGGTATTTTATTTCTTTTGGGGATTCCTTTTTCCTGTTTGCTGAGGCTTTTGCCTCCAACCTCCACCCCGCCCTCTGTGTAGGGTAACACACCCCTTTCCCCAATTTGAAGAAGACTGTTTGTTTGTTTTATTTTGGGGGCATATCTTAGTTCCCAGGCTTCAAATGTTGCCTCATTTGCCCAGAGTCCTTCCCAGTTAATGGCAGTCATTCCTGCTGTACCCATTGCCTCGGGGCACATGCCCTCATAGTGCAAAATCTGCATGAGTTTTAAGGGCCACTCTGAAAGATAGGGAGATTCAACTTTGTTTTCTTATGATGAAGTACTCCTTTTGTCCAGCTTTGGATCGAGGCCCAGAGGCCCCCACCTCGTACAGCAGCCTTCAAATAGCCATAGTGCCCCATCAGCCTCAGGGAGACTTGCAAGCAGTGCAGAAAAGATTTCCACCAAGTGGAGTCCTAAGTCTCCTTAGAAACAGTGGATCTCTTAAAGGTACACTCTATCAAAGACTCTGCACCCCTCAAAGGTTTCTGTGGAGGCTTCAAACAGTCTCAGTACCAAGAGCTCTAAAAATCAGTCCTCAAGCTTGTCTAAATCACATGGTACCTACTGCTCCATACCGAAGATTTTGGTACCATCAAAACATGACCAAACTGGTAGAGATTCCAGGGGCACTGCACTAAAGAATTAATTTCCTTCTGCAGCATGGACTGCATCTTCAGTACCTCAACTGGCAGTCCAGCATGTTGGTGCCTCATGCACTTTCTTTGGTACCGAAGGCCTCCATGTCTGCAGCCCACCAGGTTCCCACACAACTGCACCCAGTACTAGAGAAGTTCAGGTTTTCCAGGGATTTGTTAGTCTCCAATCAACTGGAGTCTCCTTTACTGAGCCTAGTCAGACCCCCAGTACCACAACCTCTGCTGTCTCTGGTACTTTGCTATAATTGGTACTGCCTGATTCCCTGGTGCCCATGCTTACAGCGAGACAAATTACTACTCTTTCATCTACTCCTCCATTAGATTATGCAGATGAGAGCTCTTCAGGCTCTTACATTTCTATTCAGGACTCTTATAATTACCTGCCTAGACCACCGTCTCCTGAACCTGCTCCATCAAGGGATACATCAAGGCTGTAATGATCTCGGCCTCTCAACACCCTCCTTGGTATAATCAGGGGAATGCAGGGTCAGCGCTGTCAGATTCTGTCCATTCCCCGACAGCAATCGCCACAGGAGGAGGTGTTTGAGGAGCAAGAAAGGAGAGCTAATGAGCAGGCTACCACACAGACAAATATTTCATCCTCCTCCCTGGATGAAGTTGTTTTGCCCTCTCCATTTATGGTAGATGACTTCAAGCAATTTCAGGAGTTGATGAAGAGGGTGGCAGGCACTCTTCAAATCCCATTGGAAGAAGTCTAAGAGACTCAGCATAAGTTGCTGGATATTCTTCACACAACATCTTCAGCACAGGTAGTTAGGACCTTGTTAGAAACTACCAAAGCCATTTGACAGATCCCCACCACAGCCATGCTAAGAGGGCTGACACAGAGTAGTACATTACAGCTAGAAGTTCAGAATTTTTATTTTCCCATCCTGCCCCAACTCCTTAGTTATGGATACAGTAAATGAACACAACAGACAATACCATTCCAAGACTACACCACTTGATAAAGACCAAAAGCTCTTAGATCTTTTTGGTCAAAAGACACTTGTTTGCCACCTTGCAGTTAAGAACTGCTAATTACCAGGTGATTCTGACAACATAATCATATTAACTGTTCAAAATGTAATTCTTTATTGAACACCTCCCACAAGAGCAGAGGGAACAATTTCAGGCCCTCATTGCAGAGGGACAGCTTCGTGCAAGGACAACTTTGCAAACTTCTGCTGATGCTTTTGACACAGCAGCCTGGTCTGTCTCCACAGTTGTAGTCATGCGTTGAGCCCTGTGGGTACAGTCCTTAGGTTTTCCACATGAAGTCCAGAACACATAAAGGACCTACCCTTTGGTCTCAGATTATTCAGCGAATCCACTGCTGGCTCCCTATATTCGCTGAAGGACACCAGGGCAACCCTTTGTTCGCTGGGCATGTGTACTCCTGCAAATAAGCAGAGATTTAGTCTCTCTCAAACTCAGAGATCCTGCCCAGCGCAGTTTCCCACCTACCATAGAGCATCGAAGCCACGTAAAAAGGAACTCAGAGTGCAGAGGGGAAAGTTCTCCATCACTACACCTGGCTCAACACAGCAGACATAAACTACAAAGTGTTTGTTTTGATGCCTCGGTCAAAAGCCACCTCTGCCCCTACGATCTGGATCTGATGTTGTACCACCCTGCCCACTCCATCCTCCCAATTTTGGGGGATCGTCTGTTCCATTTCTGCAGCTCACGGGGGCAGATTACCTTTGACAGATGGGTCTTGGAGGTTTACATTGGCTACTCGATCCATTTTCACTCCATATCTCCCTACCACCTTCCTTTCCCATCTCTTTTCAGGACCCATCTCACAAGCCGCTCTTAAGACAAAAGGCTGTCTCCCTCCTCCACTTAGGACTCATGGAACCAGTTCCCACTCAGTACAGAGGAAGCAGATTTTACTCCAAGTACTTCCTCATTCCCAAAAAGAAGGGCGAGTGGAGGCTAATTGTAGATCTCAGGATGCTGAATACCTTTGTCGAGGTACAGAAATTCAAGATGGTACCACTTGCGGCTATTGTTCCATCCCTGGATCTGGGAGAATATTTTGCAACCTTGACCTTCAAGATACATACCTTCATGTCACAATGTGTCCCTCTTGCTAGAGATTCCTATGATTTGCCATGCATCAGGGCCACTGTCAGTACAGAGGCCTTCACTTCCCATAGAGAGTTGACAGAAATTATGTTGGTAGTTAGTTGCCGCACAGCTTTGCTGATGGGGAGTAATTGTCTTCCCATACCTGGACAATTGGCTTTTAAAAGGGCATTTCTGCATGGAAGTTCAAACAGTGATAAGGGGGGCTATGTCTCTTTCACACACTCAGCCTTTAGTTGAATACTGCAAAGTCCTGTCACCTACCTCTACTGCAGATAGATTTTATAGAGGCCACTCTCAATGCCATGGCATCGAGATCCTACCTGCCAGGGGACAGATGCATTTAATTGTACAACTTCAAGTGATCCTACAGGCTACCACCAGATCATGCCTGCAGCTCTTTGGGCACATGGCACCATGTACCTTCATCACTTTACACCCCCTTTTACAACCACACTGCCTCTAAGCCTGGCTCAAGGCAATTTTTATACCTGCAACAGAGATGATCTAAGCAAATTACTGTCTATTCCCAATTGTGTACTAATCTCTCTCAACTGATGGAAGAATCCAGACAAAGTGTGCTCAGAGGTTCCTTTCGACCATCCTCCTTCCACTGTCACAATAGTTTCAGCTACATCTCTCCTAGGCTGGGAAGCTCATCTAGAGAACCACGCTGTCCAGGGCAGATAGTCCACCCAGGAGTCTACACTACATATCAACATTCTGGAGCTCAGGGCTGTGAGATACGCTTGCCACCACTTCCTCCCCATGATAAAAGGTCAATGCATCCATATAATGAGACAGCCGGGACAGTATGTACTACATAAATGCACTGGGAGAGAAGGGATTCCCTTCCCCCTGCTCAGAGGCAATCAGGTTATGGAACTGGTTTGTAGCCCACTGAATCCTTATCTCGGCAACTTATTTGCCTGGCCATCAAAACACCATCACTGATTACCTCAGTAGACACTTCACTTGAGATTACAAGTGGGAACTCAACAGATCCATACTCGAGTAGATAATTCTTATCTGGAGATTTCTGAACATAGACCTTTTTGCCATCACTGTCAACCAGAAACATGCAGAGTTCTGCTCTAATGGAGGTTTTGTTTGCCTGCCATTATCTGGAAGACAACTTTCTCCTCTCTCAGCCGAGAAATCTTCTATATACTTTCATTCCAATGCTGCTAATTCTCAGGATTCTAAACAAAATCAGACAGGACAAAGCCACGGTAATCTTGATCACACCTATCTGGCCAGGACAGGTGTAGTTTCCTTACCTACTTTACCTCTCTTTCCAACTGGCCATCAATCTGCTGCTCACACTCTGTCTTTTCACTCAGGATTTGAGGAACATTTGTCCCCCACAACTTGAACATTCTCAGTGACTCAGGGAAAAATTCCTGGATGGCTCTTGGAGTTAGAACTCTCCTGTGCCAGAGTGGTTCAAGAAGTCCTGTTGAACAGTAGAAAGGAATCCACCAGGAACACTTACCTTCAGAAATGGAGAGGATATTACCGTTGGTGTATTCACTCTCTGTATCTCGTGTTGACTCCTCTATTTCAGAGGTTCTAGAATACCTTTTCACTCTGAAGCAAAGAGGTCTTTTTTTGAGCTCCATTAATGTGCACCTGGCAATCATCACAGCATTGTATTCTCCTCTGGAAGGTTTCTTGGTATTTGCTGAACCTGCAACTTCCAGATTCATCAGTGAGTTATTCAAACTCTTCCCAAATGTTAGAGAGCCCAGTCCGACTTGGGACTTGAATCTAGTTCTTAATTCACTGATGAAACCTCTTTTTGATCCACTACCTACTTGTCCCCTTTTATACTTTTACATGAAAACCACCTTTTTAGTGTCAATTACTTCTTCTAGAAGAGTTGGTGAATTAGGGGATTTAGTGGTTGACCCTCTTCCACACACAATTGTTTTCTTTAGGGTAAGGTATCCTTCTAACCACACCTGCAGTTCTTATCCATAGTCGTCTTGGACCTTGATATCAATCGCACAATTTGCCTGCTGGCTTTCTACTCTAAATCCCATCAGACTAGGGAGGATTTTGCCCTTCACCCCCTAGATGTTAGGAGAGTGCTAGCATATTATTTGGACACGACTAAATTTTTTGTTTCTTTGAGGCTATTTGTGTCTATTGTGGACAGAGTAAAGGAACACTACTGTCCACCCAGAGACTTTCTAAGTGGGTTTTGGATTGCATCCTCTCCTGCTCTGCAGCTTGTAATGTACTGTGCCCTCCTAGGGTCATAGCTCATTCTCCCAGCTCTCACTCAACTTCTGTTGCCCTACGGAAAGAGGTTCCAGTAACAGAAAGCTGCTACATGAGCTTCAATTCACGCTTTTTCGAGAAACTGTCCCTTGGCATGTGCTCCAGAGACATGCAGTATCTTCAGTTGTGAAGTTCTGCAAACAGTTCTAGACTGAATTCTGAAGATCTCACCTCCTTCAGAGGGTAGTTGCCTCAAGCAGAGCACCCATATAGACACTATTCAAAGAAGGAGATTCATCAGGATATGTCCCCGTGGGTGCTCCACTATCCGTCCTCCTTCCCCTCTGCTTTGGAGTCCTGTCTTCATGGGACTGAGTGGTAGAGAACGAATGGAGAGTGGTTTGTCCATCATGGCCCTATATATCCCTGGGATGGAGCATGGAAGATAGCTAAGGCACATGCATGGACTGAACAAGCACTGCTGCCAGAAATCTCCAATCAAAGGTGCATGGGGCACATCTGCACTTTCAATGGAGCATTCATAGGGACGTGCATCTCAAAAATCCTTAGTTACTGCACGGAGTGAGTAACCTGGTCTGCTTTCCTCCTACAAGAACTCATGCTAGTTACTCTGGATATGTCTACACTGCAGCTGGGAGTGTGCCTCCCAGCCTGGATAGACAAACTCATGCTATCGCCACTTGAGCTAGCATGCTAAAAATAGCAATGCGGATGTTGTGGCACAGGTGGTGGCTCAAGCTAGCCACCCAAGTGGAAGCCCACCTGACCCCCTGGCTCCAAGCTTAGATGGCTAACCTGAGCTATCGCCCATACCACAACCTCTGCTCTGTTATTTATAGTGTACTAGCATGAATGGAGTCTGTCTACCCAGGCTACCAGCTGCAGTGTAGACATACCCTTATTGAGACCATATCATAAAAATTGCTGTCTTCCTTGGTGCCAACAGGCACTCTTCTAGCAGCATTAGGAACCAGTGCAAGGGTTTAATGAGCATAAACTGAGCTACCATCTCGCTCATGAAAAGGTAGACAACAGGTCTGTGTGTAAAAAGCTTGCACGGATGCTGCTTTTGTTGTGCCTGTTAGGTGGTTGAACAGGGCTTCAGCCTGAGACTATCAGAGCAGCATCTTTCACTAGAACAAAACTCACTTCAGAATTATTAAACAACTTCCTTGCTCTCTTGCTGCCGCTGAGGGTTGGTCTGTCATTGCTAGTGTGAAGCTCCTAGCCAGCAGTCATTTAGTAGTTAATTTTAGAAGCTCTGACAGAGCTTTATATTTATTGTTACAATGCTTGGATTTTGTATATAACTCCAGGTTAGTGGAATGAAGGCCTGAAAGATTGTATTTTTGTTAACTAGAATGGAAAGATGCAGTCATGTAGCTTAAGTCTGAATTTGACCTACTTAAACTCTAAAACTATTTTGAGTACTTAGAAAACCTGGGAGGAAAAAAATGCATTTGCCAAATGGAAAAGGGCAAAACTATTCAGAAAGATATTGATTTTGAAGTTCCTAAGAGTATTTTATATGGAGAGTGTAAAAAAACAACAACAAAAAAAAAACAGTTCATGCTAAAGAACGAATGAGTCCCTTCTTAATTGTTTCTTGGCTATTGTTAATAACTACACAGAGGTTTCTGTGCATTCACTGGTCCCACCTGTTTCCATTCACAGAGACTTTGGATCTGAACGCAGAAGAGAAAGCTGCGTTGATTGCCAGTACCAAGTCTCCAATCTCTTTTCTTAGCAAACTGGGGCAGAGCATCTCCAGGAAACGAACTCCAAAGGTAGCCATACTCTAGTATGTATACTTTAACCCCGAGAACACTAGAAATTGGCAGACTGACAGCCAAATAAGTGCTAAGAAGTGTGTGTGTGTGTATTTGGGTGAGAGAGAGAGAGACTCTCTAAAGAGTAAAGTGGTTATAGACTTGTTGGCATTGTACATCAGCTCTTTAATTGCAGCACTAAATTCAGAATGGGTGCTTTCACATAATGAAACACTATATTCTTAACATTACAGTATTACTCAGGGACTTTGGGTTGGGGAGAAGGGTGAAAAATAGAAAGTATGATTATTCTAGTGATAGGAGGAGGGTTATTCTGTGCTGTTGGCTTAGGGCCAAAGTATTTTTTGTACTGTGAAATACCTGCTGTTTCTCCTGTCGACTCATTGAAAAGCTCCAAGAATGACAAGCTGTCCTTCAGATAAGAAGGCTTGGCTCCCTAAATGAGGGCCAAAGACCGCAGGGAGCCACCTTTCCTACAGATGGGACATGAGCATAGAGAATCAGCCAGCAATAATTCAAACACTTGTGTAATGCACTGATGGGATTCATTATGAGCCAGAGAGTTAAAAAAAAAAAAACCCCACCCTATCCTCAGCAGTTTTCCTCCCATTGCAGGATAAAAAGGAGAAGGAACTGGATGGTGCAGGAAAGAGGAGAAAGACCAGCCAGTCAGAGGACGTAAGTATTATAGTAGGGAAAAATGCCTAGGGGAAAGACCGTGTGATAGATTCCCTATTTCCACTCCCAACCCCTTGAATTTTTAGGGGGTTCCTTTCTTCATGCTCTTTTTCCCCTGGATGTTCCCCCTTCTCCCCAGATATTCCACTCAAACAGAACCTTATGTGAGATTTTTTTTTAGGTTGAAATCAATTTCTGCACAGAGCTTACGCTTTGTGACATATACTGAGCCAGTTACATCAGATGCTGACTAAATAAATAGCACATTGCAAACTTAACGTTGTCAGAAAATTCCTTTCATCCTGCTTTCTTGAAACACACCCTAGTGATTTTGGTTAGGGTGCTGAGGAGTAGCATTGTCAGATGCTAAGCTGGTATGGGGGTATCAGCAATTCCATCCAGGTAAAAGGTAGAACCTGGATTTGCATGGGTGTGAAGCTGGCTGCAGAGTGTGTCTAAGGCACATGCAGTATGTCACACATGGCACACCTACAGTTATGAGTGTGTATGCCAGATAGGAACTGCTGAGCTGAGGGCTGCCACCTTGGGTTCTCACTGAGTGCTCGAAGCAGCTCATTGTCTTATGTTCACAGGCCCATGAGAGCTTCTCGACTGTGGGTCTCTTCAGTGGAACAGTGTAGCAATAAAATATGAAGCAAGAGGGTGCAGGTAGATGGAGAGGAATTTGGTGAGCTGAAGGGTTGACTAGAGGAAAGAACATGAGCTTGGAAGTGTGGGTTAATGGATTTGGGTTCTGCTCTGTTTCATTGCAGAAGTCTTCTTTAAAGGAAAAGACCCATTTGGAAAGTTTCCATTTAATCTTTAGTTTATACTGGTTATTAGGAGGAAGCCCCCCGAAGCTATAGGGAGGAGAGGCCCACCCTTGTGAGCGCCCTGACAGAAAGGAGAATTGATGCTGCCATCGGGAACCAGAACAAGGTGAAGTCCATGGCAACCCAGCTGCTGGCCAAATTCGAGGAGAATGCACCAGTGCAGTCCACAGGCTTACGGAGACAGGTAGGAGGTGGTTTATACCTTTATATCCTTGGGCCTCCTCCAACAAACTCTCACCCAGATTTGGTTAGTAGAACCCTTTTATTTTGAAGAAGAGGAGGAATATCACAGGAGCTGGGACAGGAAAATGATGCACTCCTTAAGACTGGACTCTGGTTTTGCACTTTGACCCAGAGTACGGAAGAGGAAGACTCCAAGAGATTTAGAGCCAAATTTCTAAGGGTATTTAGACATCTAAAGATGCAGACAGGCACCTAATGGGATTTTCATAAAAACCTAAATGCCTAACTCTCATTGATTTCAATGTAAGACTCTTGCTTCTGAAAATACAGTAGGTGCCCGTTGCGTCTTTAAATGCCTAAGTATCTTCAGAAATCTGGCCTTCATGCTAACTTCATCCATGTAAGTGAGGGCCAGACTGGGGCCATATTGTTTGTGAATTGAAACAAGGAGAACACATCCTGTTGTGCTATTATTCTGTCTCAGAGGTTGAGAAAAGTTTTCAGTAGGGAGTGGTTTGCTGGATTCCCAGTTCCAGAAAGACAGTACTGCTTTGTATTATAAAACCACACCCATTTTCTTACATACACCATTTTCCATGCTGCTTTCAACTAGAAGAGAATGAGACTGGAGGAGCTGTGAGCTTTTCCCCAGTGAATTCTGTAATGATTGTTCCTTGCGGTATGTCCTGCTAGGCCATAGAATGGAGATTTCCCATGGTCATTGCTCGTAAACCAGGCCACCCAGTGCTTTTTGCTTGGGAAAATCTGGACCTGATCAACTGGGAGTTGCCATTACAGCCAGACCTCCTGTTTCATTCCCTGTGATCCTGTGATGCCTCCTGCTTGGACATAGGATAGAGCTGTTTAAGTGGTGGCCTTTACTTTGCTCTTCCCCAGTTAGATAATGTTTCCTTTGTCACTGTACTGAACAGGAGAAACACTGAAAACCTGGGGAGGAGATGCTACAAAAAACTTAATATGTCCCATTTTTATTTTGCTTGATTTTTCTTTAAATTTTACTTGATAATTAATTCTTTCGTACCCCATTTTTTCTTCCAAATGTCTGTCTGTCTCTGATGTCCTCCCACTCCTTTGTTGCTTTCTTTGAGCGCCTTTCGCTATTTTGTTTTGTTCCTCCGGGATCCCATCCTGCTTTCCCTATGACCTACATGTAACAGCCTGTCCTGCCTTATCAGGAACGTGTTCACAACCAGCTATCCTGCAGACAGCGAGAGCAGGGCCGCCTTGCTCCCATGCCTCAGTGGAAACAGGTAAACCAATAAAATGAATGTGACATGACATCCACACTAGATCTCACCTACCCACTGCTTCCTTTCTTTACTGACCCTTCTTCGGCACCACTGTGCAAAGTTCTTTGTTTTAAAATACTGAAGAATAGTGAGTGAGGTTGAGATCTCTCTCTAGGAGTGGCTTATTGTTTCCTATGCAACCACTGGAGTTCTTCCTTAGCAGTAGGGAGTAAAATTTGCTACCTGATGATTTCTCTTCTGAGTATCCAGGCTCACTATTCCTACAGTGCATTTTATCTGCTTTGAAGTTTCAGGAGACCTCAGTAACTGTGGTGGGGTTCGTTGGTCTTCCCAGTGATACTGCATCCACATCTGAAAAGAGTCTCTTAAAAATTCTCAAACAATGCATAGAAACTAATAAACCAGTTTTCCTGGCCTCCCTTCCATCTCCAGAGCATGGTGGACTTCTCTTTTACTGAGAATTTGAAAAAACTTTGGACTTTCAGTCACAGGGTGGGTCAGAAGAGGAAGCCTGGATACTTGGAAAAGAAAAATCACCAGATATCAAATTCTACCTCCTCTCTTATGTATCCTGGCTCGCTCTCCTTGTAGTGGGGGTTCTCACAGCAGTGAAATCCAAAGGATAGGCTTTTACAATTCCTTACTTTCAAACAGGCAGAGTTATTCATTGCACTGACTATGGTTCTCCTGTTTTCCAATAAAAGTGGCCTCATTGTCTCTGTGAGGGTAGTCATAAAAGTGTGGTTTTGATGGCAGTGCTCAGAGAAAGGGATTTACCTCTGTCTGTTTCTAGTCACAATGTAATGAAAGCGCACTTTTGAGACCGGAGGAGGAAGAGTTTGGCTCACCTTCCTCCAAGTCTGTGGATTCATGGTGAACTCTATTTAAAAAAATAAGAACAAAAATAAAAGCTTACCCCAACTCAAACAATCCAGCATTTGGAGTCATGTACCATGATCAAAACCTCGCAGTGGCAGCCTTTTCTCGAAAGAAGGAGAACCAAATAAAGGATATTCTACACTATGGGGAGGTCTGCTAAGAGCCTCTGTCTTTCACAGTGTTAGTAAGCCTGGTCAGTGTGCTGGTATGTAGAGATGTCCTGCCTCTGCTTGCTTCCATGACTCCTGCTATCCCTTCCCTCAAAAGGTCACGATCACCTCCACTGAAAAGAGAGCTCTCCCTTTGGAAGGGCCTCACTTTTCTAGTCCTGTGGTCAACCAAGAGGAGTTTCAGACACCCAATGAGATAACTGGACAGGATCATCATTAGTGTGGATTCCAGCCTTTGGGAATCTTTCACATAACCTGGTTCAGGAGAGCAAGAGTCTCAGAAAGAAGTGAAGAGGAGCATAAACTGGCTACAGCTCCATGCCATTAGATTAGCCTTCCTTGTACTGTACAACCAAGTAAAGCTGGGTCTGAAATGCACAATTTGTGTTTCTCAAGAGAGGAAGGTGAAGATTTGTGTTTTAGCACTTGGATGAGATTTTTGAGTCCCTGCAACCCTAAGGCAGTTTTCCTGCCTTTTGAATTTTAACCACCAAGACTCTAGATTTTACCCTTTTATACAGAGAAGGATAAGTGAGGTCTGGCAATACGGAGAGGTTCAGATGAGAGTGGCTTATCCTTACCCTGTTTCTTTTGTGGCTAAGCAGGGGAGGCCGGACTGCCTTTGCCTTCCTAGTTTGATTATGATTTTCTCCTCACCAGACAGGCGAGGATTCTGAGTGAGGCAAGTGAGTCACTCTCACTAAGGCTTTGTCTGCACTAGGGAATTAAAAAACCAAACCAAATAAAAACCATTGTTACTATTTGTACAGTTGCGCTGGTGTTGGTGCCGATGGTAGCCCTACAGTAGGCAGTAATGTAGTGCAAGTCTTTTGGCTGGACCTGTTTTTGCCGTTGACTATTAAAACTGTTTTTCAATAGATTTAACTAACACAGAAGTAGTCCGAGTGTGGTCTACAAAACTACCTAGTGTAGGCACTGCCCCTAAGGCCCCTCCTAGATTAGGTGCTCAGCTTTTGCTGGCCTTTTCTTGGATAGACTTCATAGTGACCTGGTGGGAAGATTCAGCTTTTGTGCTGGATTTTGCTGTTTTTTCCATGCTGGGTGATTGAGGTGGAGAAGGACAACAGGAATTTGGCTCTGTGGGGGCAAAATCTTGTAGACTCATAGACTTTAAGGTCAGAAGGGACCATTATGATCATCTAGTCTGACCTCCTGCACAATGCAGGCCACAGCATCTCACCCACCCACTCCTGTAACAAACCCCTAACCTATGTCTGAGTTATTGAAGTCCTCAAATTGTGGTTTGAAGACCTCAAGCTGCAGAGAATCCTCCAGCAAGTGACCCGTGCCCCACGCTGCAGAGGAAGGCGAAAAACCTCCAGGGCCTTCAGGGCACAGCTGGGTCAAAGAGAATATCTCTGCAGTGTCTACTCCAGAAGTTGGGGACAGAGGGAATGGCTGGCCTGGGGAAGCAAAGTGACTCAGTTGCCTGTTTGAGTGCCAATAGCCTGTGGACTGCTTTTGCAGGAGAGTTCTCTCTCGGGTGACTTGGGAGATCAAAGAATAGCTGTTGGCACTCTGCAGTCAGCTGCTGTGGTGGCTGAGGCATTGGCCATCAGGAGACCAGCTGGATCCCTCCATGATGTTCAGTAGCCACCTTGCAGGCGTTTCTGCTGTAGGAGGCTGTCTCTGAAACAGCACTTGGACTTGCTACTGAGATATCCTGCTGCTGGTAGAGGGGAGCAGCAAGAGCAGGTAGCTGACAGATGGTTACACCAGTGCTGGAGCTGCGCTCTGTGGCATTGCTGGGAACTCCAGCTGAGGTGCTACTTCCTCGGCCACAGGTTGGCGCCAAGTTGCCAGCAGCTGGTGCTAGAGCTGCTATTTGGAATAATGTTTCTGCAGATGGGCTTGTTAGAGGAGACTGTGCTTCCTAGAAGGAGCTGCTCATGGATATAGAAGAGGCAGAATTTTTTCGCGTGGCACAGTTGCAGAGGAGCTCACACATGGCATCTCTTTGTGCTTGATTCTGCCTGAGATAAACTGGGTGGCAGATGTGCCTTGCTGTGAAGAGGGGACAAATATGAGGGCAAAGTAGGATTCTTATAACTGAGGGAAAATGGGTGATCTAGTGCCCTTACCAATAGGCAGAGTAAACTGGAGAACCTTCCATAATAGTGAACCAATCTCCATCTCACTGACTGGCAGGTCTGGTCCTGCATCCTGAAGTTACAAGGCAGAGGAAAACCTACTGCAAGAGCAATGGGGGTAGATGCAAGAGAGAAAACTAGCCAATGGGAGGTGGTCTGAATTGTTGATAGAAAAGCTGCATCTTCCCTGGTCTCTGACCTACTGATGTCAGGGGAACCACATTAGCAGTACTCACACTGCAGCGTAAGGCCAGATTTCTGCTCTGCTCTGTGATTGACAGGCCTTATTGGCCAGCAGTGTCAAGCAGGTTGAGGTGCATGAAGTTTCTTTGTTAGACAGTAGTAAGACAGGACCCCGAGGAAGAGTGGAGTCCTGGCCAAGGCTGTTCTGAAGCAAATTTAATTTTTCTTTGTTACTGTGTCTTGATGGTTATAAAGGATGAACTCCATACACGATCAGACCCTCCTCCTTACCCCTCCCTGTGGCATTGCAGTGACACGTTAATTACTAGTAGCAGAGCTGATGGTGTTGCCATATGATTTGATTGCCATATTATTGCCATGTGACTTGATTTATTGTATCTAACACTTACATTTCTATTGAAATTTTATGGCTGTCTCTTTTTCCCTTGCCAAACTATCTTTGCCTTTGTATACTCAGAAATGCATCCTGCTAGAGGACTGGAACAGGAATGTGTCCACTTTATGGATTCTGTCTGGTGCCACTGTGTGATATTTTGCTACTTAGCAGGGGACACATGCACAACCTTTCCCTCCAGACATCAAAATTCACAAGTTAGATGTTGCAGATACCTTTTTGGGCAGGGCCCCTATTTCAGGCGTATTAGGGAAGGCAGCCACAGGAAGATGGGAAACTAGGAGATCTAAAAAGGGGTACATAGGGAGAACATATAAACCAGGAATGTGCTGTGGCATGTAAAACAAAGGTGAAAAGCGGTATTTAAAACAAAATTAGTATAAAACGAAGCACACCAGAGGAACGAAGGAAAGAGACATGCATTTATGTCATGTTCAGATTAGCCAAATTACTTCTGCATCTTAATTCCTGCACTTCACTGTATTATTTTCTGATAGGCACCCCAGAGCTTTATTAATTATGTGAGGTCGGGGCCGGGGGAGTTGAAGATGAGAGCAGAATGTTGTTACTGATGGGACTTGAATCGTGTTGCTGCTGAACATTGGGCATGTGTAATTTAGGTGAACAGGATGGATATTGTTAAGCATTCCATGGCAGCCTGGAGAAGAGATGATCTGTGCTTTATAGAGCACGAAGTCGTACACTTCTTTGCAGCCTCACCGCCAGCTGGGGGTGAGGCTGTAAAGCAAAGATATTGATTATTGACAGTGAATAGCATGTTTA
The DNA here is from genome assembly GCF_016161935.1 of Mauremys reevesii. NCBI lineage: Eukaryota > Metazoa > Chordata > Testudines > Geoemydidae > Mauremys > Mauremys reevesii. The sequence goes on from NC_052623.1 coordinate 248,924,900, forward strand.
GTGGATGCCCTTAGAAGCATCTGTCTGACCTTCGATAACTCCAGGTCTTGAATCTCAGTGGAAGGCTTAAAGCCGTCTGCTCCAGAACAAATAGTGGCTCTAGGTCAGGGGTGGGCAAACTACGGCCCGCAGGCCGGATCTGGCCCGCCAGCTGTTTTAATCTGGCCCTTGAGCTCCTGCTGGGGAGCGAGGTCTGGGGCTTGCCCCGCTCTGGTGCTCCAGCTGGGGAGTAGGGTCAAGGGCCACTCTGCATGGCTCCTGGAAGCAGCGGCATGTTGCTCCTCCGGCTCCTACATGTTGGGGCAGCCAGGGGGCTCCACTCCGCATGCTACTCCTGCCCCAAGTGCTGCCCCTGCAACTCCCATTGGCCAGAAACTGCGGCCAATGGGAGCTGCAGGGGTGGCGCCTGTGGAAGGGTCAGTGTGCAGCAGAGACGTCTGGCCTCGCCTCCGCATAGGAGCCGGGGGGGCAGGGGGGACATGCCACTGCTTCTGGGAGCCGCTTGAGATAAGTGGTGCCTGGAGCCCGTACCCTTAAGCCACCTCACTGTGCCCTAACCCCCCTCCCCCATGTCTGATCCCCTTCTCATCCTCCAAACCCCTCGGTCCCAGCTTGGAGCACCCTCCTGTACCCCAAACCCCTCATCCCCATCCCCAGCCGGAGCCCTCACCCTACCCCTCATGTCCCAGCCCTGACCCCACCCCACTCTCCAAACCCCTTGGTCCCAGCCCAGAGCACCCTCCTTCCCCCAAACCTCTCATCCCCAGCCCTACCCCAGAGCCTGTACCCCCAGTCGGAGCCCGCAGGCCTGCCATGTAATTTCTATACTCAGATGTGGCCCTTGGACCAAATAGTTTGCCCACCCTTGCTCTAGGTTATTTGAGAGAGGTGGGATTGGGGTCAGGGTTCCCCAGAAGATGCACTTCTGAGACTGCGCCCTGCCTTGCCAAAGACAGTTGTAATGTGCCCTGTAGTTTTATTATTATTATTGCTCTTTCTTTTTTCCCCTCTGTTTTAAATAAAGCTGAGGACTAAGGAGCGTTCACGGACCTGCCCTAAAAAAGTGATCATGCTCTCTCCTTCCTCTTCTCCACCTTCCTCTCCATGGTATCCCAGCCAGCAGGTGATTCACTCTGCATGCTCTCTCCTGCTCTCTCCTCTTCCTTCCTGCTTGCACAGGTCGCTAAATCAATGACTAAATGTCTCCTCTGTTACAAATTTTAAATTTTCTTTACCCACATGGGTGAGCCTTCTTGGATCTTCTAGGTTAGTAGCACAACTAGACACTGAATATAGCATATAAAAATCTATCCTAATACTGATTTTTTTTTGGCACAGTAGAGATTTTGGGCATTTTAGTTCAGGCTTGGTTTTTCTATAGCAGTCATTTCCAAGTTTGTGTTGCAGAGGAGAGTTTTGAAATACAAAATGTTAGGGCCAGATTCTGCCTTTAAATGCACATGCACAACTCCCATTGCAGTCATGAGATATGTATGTTCATGTCTGAGGGAAAAATCTGACCCATTATTACCCTTGGGTTGTTCACCATTCCTAGGCAGTTTCTCCAAAAGAGAGGGTTGCCTGGCTGGAGCTCGATGGGGAATGAAGTCGGGTATTCATTTGAGGCTGCCGCTTTCCTGCCCTTCTAGTAGTCGTCTTTCTCCATCCACATTCCTCATTTAAACAGATGCGGGTGGGCATTTTTCCTCCTGGGTCTTGGGAGCCTTTTTCTGGTGCTCTTGTATGAGGTATTTTTGTGATTGTTAAAGTGGCAGGCATTTGTGCAGCTTACTCCTCTCCTGCTCCTTCCAGCAGCTTGAGTTCAGTGTGTCTGAATACGGATTTGTAGTACAGATAGAACAGTTACACTTACACTAGGTACAGGTTATAAAAGCTGCACCTCGAAGTACAGACACATGCATTTGATGGCCTTCTGGTTAAATAGATCTAAAAATGCTGAGACATTTGTCCTTTGTCAGCTCATATATCGATAGTACTATCGATATATTTTTTTTTTTAAGCCTCCTTCCTTTCCTAATGTGAGGAGCATATGGATTCCAGTCTGTGATTCCCTAACATTGATGGGAATTGTAAAGCTAAATTCTGAACATTTTGTTTCTGTGGGTCGGCTTAATTCCCTTGTACACCTGAAAATTGAGAGGAGACTTGTGTTTTGTGTGCTGCAGCAATTAGACATAGCAGAATGAGCGAAGGGCAGATATTTAAGTCTGATCTGTGGCTTTTCATGACCACTATGATCTGTAAATCAGATCCTTAACGTAATAGTGACATGTAGCACTTGCAGAGCACTCTGATTCGCAGAGCACTTTGAAGGCATCATCTGATAATCTATGTGAGAGAGGCAAGTATTACCTCCATCTTACAGATGGGGAAACTGAGACAGAGAGGTGGTGACTTGCTTAGTCCACAGACAGTCATTTTCTAAGTAGGGAAATTGTCTCCCAGTGCTGTGCTTAGTCCATACCTTTCTGAATAAAACAGAGTCTTTTAGTCTTAAGTCTTCTCTACTGATCACCTCCTCCAAATGTCTGGTCCCTCCTGTATGGCTTGCTCATTTAAGCCTTGACAGCTGGCTACTGCTGGAACCAGCTAAGGATTTACCACCTTCTCCCTTACATTCTCTAGGAGCCCTTTTAAAATACATCTCTTTGCTCAAGCAAAATTGGAAAACTCTCTCTGCTTCCTCCCTTTGTTTCTGAGGACCGTTTACCCCTTTGTTATAGAATAAAGCAGATATGAATACCCAGTTTGGGGATTCAGTTTTGAGAGCAATAGCTTTCACTCAAAATATCCTCTCTTCCTGAGGTTGTTTGGCCCCTACGATGCTGTGTTTCACTCTAGCCTGCATTCTTCTTAACCTGCTGCCTTTTGAAAACTCTGTCTCTACACCTCTGGCACATTAATTCTGCCACCTCTCCTTTTAAACTTTCTGTCTGATCTAACATCACTGTGTGAGATGTACTGAGTGTTCCTATTACCTTCCCCATGCTGATGCCAGTTCTTTGGGTAGTAATGTATACTTGTTAATTGAACTAATATCCCAATTACAGACGTGTGTACTGATTCACCAAACTCTCCCCCTTCCCCTTCTCCTCTGAAGATCTAAGTGGTTGATGACAGTTTTAAAAATTCTAGTTCTTAATGAACACCACAGTGTCCCTGCATGATGGTCTCTTTTCTGCCTGCATTGTAGGATGAATCAAATGGAACATGTCCAGAGTGGGAACTTGGATTGTGGTTGTTTTAAAGCTTATCCTTTATTGCCTACAGACAAACAGGGAGCCTGGTGCTGACCCCCCTGGGGAGCAGAGTCCCAGACAGGAAAGGGTAAAAGCATGAGCAAATGGCATGGATGGCGTTGACACACATGCAGCGGTGGGGTGTGTGCAATATTCAAGGGCAGTGTTGTGTGGGGAGGGGGAAGCACAGTTATCTCTGGACTGCTACTAACACACTGGAGCTGCTGAAAGTGTTAGGAATTATTATTTTTGTGGGGTGTTTACATAACTACTTGCTTAACAAGCATTCACCGACGCTGACTGTTTGCTCTGCGCTTTTATTTTGCTGTAGATCAGCTCCAGCTCTCCCCATTCTTCTCTCTCTCTTACCTCTCTTTAATAGTGTGCCGTGGCTGTCACAGAATAGGAAGGGTTACGTTTTGGGTCCACTCACCAGCACTGGTTGCATTGTTTTCATGGCTGCTTTCTGATTCATTAAACAGCTGGCATTCCAACCTGCCTTCTGAATGCCAGGTTACAAGGAAGGAGGAGGGGGTGGCTTTACTGCAGAGGATAGGAAGCCTTCTTCCTAATGAAATGTTCTGCTGTCAATGGGAAGAGTGAAAGGAGGTTTAAAGTATATGAGGAAGGGGGACTAGGCAGTTGAAAGATCTGGGTTCAGATTAACCAATTAGCTGCCTCTTGAAGTTGGTTAGTTGATGAGTTAAATAATAAGTGGGAGCCAGCAGCAAACTGCCATGACTTCCAAATTACGTCCTCTTCAGCAGTCTCATGCACCTGTCAGGTGGGTGCCATGTTTTTGGATTGCCATCAGAAGCTTAACAAGCTTGTCTGCAGCAACACAGGAACCCCCAGTTTTGTAACAGGCATTAGTTTTACTTCAGTAAAAATGGTATAGTAAGAGGGAGTGAATTGACAAGCTGCTTAAAATAGAAAAAAGAGTGAGATTGGTTAATGGGTTTAAATGGGAAAAGAGCACAATCGGTAACTGGCTGTGAGCACAGTTGTGTGCTCTGTTGTCATAGCTGTAGGCAGTGTAGCTGTAGCTGTGTGGGTTCCAGGATAATAGAGAGACAAGGTGGATGAGGTAATGTCTTTTATTGGTCTCAAAAGCTTGTCTCTCTCACCAGCAGAAGTTGGTTCAGTAAAAGATATTACTTCACCCACCTTGTCTGCCCGTTGTCATAGCGCATTTCATCTGGCACACAACATAGTCATCTGTTTGGGATTATCTCAACAGACTGAGCCTCCTGTAGGTAGCATACAGATGTTTATACTTCCCATTCAGTTTGCTGTTCATCCCCCAAGCAAAGTAACTTACTGGGAACTGCATGATGCTCTGGCTTACTGCCCCATCCACCTAGATAGAAGTACATACATGTGGATGTGTTGGTCATCTCTAGTTGGCATTTTTCAGTATCTCAAAAGCTCACTGTACAACTGATTAGCAAGATCAGTTCAAGCAGTGCCAAGGCCTAGAATAGCAAGGGGAGTGGCATGTGAGAGTTGTGGCCTGTTGCCAGAGCTGTGTTGGAGGGTGAAGTGCAATAGGATGGGTTAGCGTAGTGGAGGTGCTGGGGCAAGCTTTGCATTATACCTGACTCTAGCCAGTGGTGCTGGGTCCCTTAGTTTTCACAAGCCCTACATTCACCTAACTTTCTATATCCCAGTATTTTAAAGGCACCTTTAGGAGGGCATTGCTGGGAGCTTAGCTCTCCCAGAACTGGACTGCACTACCCCAAAATGAGTGTTTCTGTGCACAAAGTGTGAGGAGTACAAACAGTCATGTCTAGGTCTGGAAATCTGAGTAAAGAAAATCCTTTAAACAAAAGAACTGGGGTGAGGTAAGGGCTAATGCCGGAGCTGCTATGGGACCGTAGCCAAGCCTATTGGTTAGTGGTGAACTTACCTTGGATGGGAATGCCGGACAGAAGCTGTGCACTGGCTTGGTTTTGTCTGCAGACAGTGAGTTGTGAATGACTGTCTAATTCAGCTGTTCCTCCTTAGCCTAGAGAGGCAGAATCCGGAGCTTTGCTAGTGCAGATTGCAGTACGTGTTGGGTCTCAACTGGAAGAGAGGAAGGAGTCTTCGTCTGGGAGCCCTTCTTGCTTTTCTCTTCTGCATGTGGGCTTTCATGCCTTTTGTCTGGCATTGGCCTTGTCGTGAGCTTTGCTTCTGTTCCTTTTTGGGGTTGTTTTTCTCCTCTTTCTGTTTATTTCTTCCCCTGTTCCTTATCCCACAGAGATCTCCTCAGGTTTTTTTTGGTGAACAAGTGCCTGAGCAAGCACTGAATGTTGAGCAGAGGGCATGTCAACTGGCTGCCCTCCTGGAGCCGAGGCCGACAATCAGGCATCAGGTGACTATTGCCCGCTCTGGCAGTCTGTATCTGTTTGTAGGAGAATGGGGTAAGGGGTGACTGCTGGGGTCAGCGGGATAGAGGAGTGCACTGACTGTTACTTTACACCACCACATTACAGACACCATAATCAGCACTTGTTTTGAGCAGTTTTTTACTCCACTTCTTTCCCTGCCAATTCTTAACTCTTTTCTTACTTATTGAAGATGCACAGCATGTGCCGTTTCATAAAGTAGAATACCATTGACAAGGATGATCTACGCCCAAGCTTCAGGGCAGTGCTGGTCACTAGCTCGGCTCAAGTCATGCAGTGTCCCTCTGCTAGTACAGAGAGAATTGCTGGGCTGCGCCATCCATTTGCTTTTCAGGGTGGGAACATTCACATTTCCTTTTTCAGGCACTAGTCCGTGGCTCTTCAGGGAGCCAGTCTTGTGCCCATGCTTCCAGTAGTACTGTTTCCAGCAGTAAAGCTGGCAGCGTGTCCAGTTTCTCTCTGCTTCTACCACAAACTTTTAAAGTTATTTTTCTCCTCTCACCCACCTGTCTTCTCTGACCTGTGGGATCCTGAGACTTGGGACAGTAGCTTCTCTGGTCTCCAGCCTCCCCCCATACACGCTACCATCCCAACAACAACGCATACACAGTCACACCTGGGAGGCCTTCACCAATACTTTTTGACAGGTAGGAAGCTTTTAGGGGGCAAATGCCATCTGCTTCTGCAGAATCTAGGCTTTCTTTTTTAATCAGTTTTCTAGCACTCGTAGATTTGAACTAACTTCCCAAACATGAGCGGAGTATAAGATGATCCAGTGGTGTCTTCTAAGCCTACAAAGAGCTCCAGGGCTTCTGCTGCTGGTCACAGCTTTTGCAAGCTGCCTCAGAGTGAAATTTGCAAGAATCAGGTCAATTTCAGACTGCTGCTCCTTGCGGGAGCTGTAATCAGCAGCAGGGGCAACCACTGTGGAGGAAGATTCAAACTGTGGCTGCCCTGGAAAACTGGGGGAGAAGTCACATTCAGATTTATTAGCACCTACTAGCTGAAGGTTGATATAGCGGAAGATGCCAAGCATGATCCGAGGACAGCATCCTCACCTGGATTTCAGCAGCTGAAGTCGAATTGCACGTTGGTGAAAATACACCTATCGTATATTTTGTATTTGTCTGTTTTAAATATTTTACATTGTAGGAGCTGGGAAAACACAGCTATTTTTCACCTGGCTTAAAGGGCTTAGTCCTTAGGCTAATGTGTGTCAGATACATTTTCAAACTCTGCATATAAGATCTAAAAACAGCTATTTTAAAAATAGCCGTGATTTTATTTTTTTTTCCTTTTTCACAGTGCTGGATTTTTATTTTTTTTAAAGTTCAGCTATTTGGAATTTGCAGAACATTTTCTCACCAGATAATAATAATACAGTAGCTCACAATTTGGACTAAAATTACTTGACCTCAGTGCTTTTAATTATTGTGTTTTGCATTTTACTTGAGGTGCTTCTTAGCAGCTGGTGCTAATGAACCAGGAAAGGCTGGGTGGGTTGAGAGATGCATGCTGATATAGTGAGTTGTGCTATGGAGAAGCTGTTTCAGAGATATATGGATTCTCAGACTGGGAATTCTGCCTGGGCCATATGGTAAGCAAGGGTAGAAGAGGTACTAGTGCTCATACTTCACACTGGTTCTTTCATTTAGTCTATGTTTGACTCTCAAGGACAGGAATATGTTAGCTTCAGCCAGTAGCAAGTGAAGTGAAGTGGGGCGATGCCCCCTTGGGAGAATGTTGGGGGAGGGGTGGGAATGATCACTGTGCATATGTTAGGGGAAGACTATACATGGTTTTCTGCCCTGCGCCTTGCCCAGTCTCCTGGTTGGAGGACAGAGAATGTTGTCACAGCTCATTACCTTCTGTTTCAGAGCGTTTATTTTCTTGTTTGTTGCCATTTAATATAACATGCATATGGAGGATGAGCAAAGTGATCTGAAATTAAAGCACCTGCTTAGAGTGGATTATAGGATGAAATTCCCTCCTAATTCTTTAGTATAGGCACTTCCATCATAGCAATGAGGATGCTGAAGACTGGGGATATGAGGTGGTTTCCTTCGCTCCCCACCCCCAAGAAGGCAAGGTTCTTGGGCCTTTGTAGTTAAAAACTGGGAAGGGGTCTCCACTTCCCCTGAAATATGAACTACGTTGCAAAGTTGTCTCTCATATACTCCTGCCTAAGGTTATAACACCGATTGCAACTGGACAGAGTAGGAGGAGCACCAGAGATAGGCTTGAGATCTGCATGAATGGTTTATCTGGCTACATTGCAGGAGACAACAATGCACAGGATGTGGGGCTTCTGTGCGGGTGGACAACTGCTTCCAAAGTAACATTGAGGGAGGAGAGGAAATGAATTTAAATGGCAACGAAGGGCATTTGGTGCACAACTTTTCTTCAGTTGAGGAAAGGGAGGAGGTAAGGCAGACGGTCACCTGCCTGACTCTGCTTAAATGTTCGTTTGTGATCTTTTTGTTTTGTCTTTTTGTCCATATCCCCTCTTGATTTTTCTCAATGTATTTTATTTTTTAGCCAGAGACTGAACCGTCTCGTCGATTCTTTGTTGACCAGTGGGAGCGCTCCCTTAGCCTCCGCACTACCAGCCGCCCTTCTTCACCCTCCTCTGACTCTCTCCGACAGGTAGCATGGCCTGGGCCTTGCAAGCTGCACTCAGCTGTACCCACTGCCTCACCCATCTCCCACCAGCAGAGGATGTGCCACAAGAGAGATCTAGGCTTGTGACGCTTCATTGCCTGGATGTGGCTGAATGCGGTGTACATACACATGTGCACGTGGGAAAAGCCAGGGGCAGCCTGTGGCATATCTTGGTTATTCCAAGCCATTAGGAGCAAAACATGCTTAAAGTTAAATGGAAAAACTTCTGGTGAGTCTGATTTGAGGTCTTAAGTAGCCTCAAATCAGCTTTTTCCAGCACTTGAATTCTTCTGGCTGTGGAATAATCTACAGGGGCATAAAAGCTTTTTTCATGTTTGTTGCTTCCCTTTGAGGGCTTGAGCCAAACTACAGCATGGTTTTGTGTGTATATATTTATGGGGAGAAAGCAGGAAGACTGGAGGAAAATCACTTCTGGCTTGCTGAAAAAGCTAGTGGAAATTTAAAATGGCTGGCATTCGTAGTACAAGCAAGAGGAATTCGGTTGGTCTCTTAGTGTATAGAGGACATATATGTCCGCGTCACAAAATGCCATATGGTTTGAAAGTCACTGCCCAAGAGAAGCCGGTAAGTGAAATAGCATAGGTGTTGCAGGGCAAGATTGTCATTGTACTTATGTTGGTTGACAGCACGCCGTGGGTGCTAAACAACTCACAGTACAAATAGAAAGAAAACTTCACTCCCAAATGGTTTACAATTAGGACTGGTTGAAAATTTTCCATTAAAACTTTTTGGGGCTTAAACTCAATGGAGTTTTTCACAAAAAAGGCCTCCTTTCCATGGCTCAAAAATTACAGCCTGCGACATGTTGATGGGATTTTGACAGAGAAACCTGTCTACCAACAATTTTCAGTTACTGGATTTTGACAAAAAGTCAATTTTCCATTTGTTGCGGGGGGAGAGGGAGGGACGTCTTCCAGCCAGCTCCACTGACAGTCCAATATTAGACAACTTGTGATGCATGACGGTAACAAACAGTAGGAGGGGGAGGGAAGAGGAAGGACATGAGTAACAATGTTCAGATCACACACACAGTTTTGGCATGTGCATTAGCTGAGCTCTGTGTATATTGGGCAGAGTCGAGGAAAGAGTGAAATAGCAGGCAGTGCTACAGGGCAGTAATGAACACTCGTACACTGCAGTGACCTATAGGTTATAGAGTTATTACTCGATAAATTGTCTGATCCTGGCCCTGGCTTTTCCAGGCTCGTTCTTTAGGAAACCCTCCTAAAATGTCGGGTTTCAAACTCTTTAGTGTTTTCTGATGCTACCATGCTCGCAAACATGTGAAGATACAAACATCAGTAAATGGCTGATAATCACAGCCATGAAATCCAAGAACAGACTGTGAGAGTTCATAACTTTTTGTAAAATACTATTTTACAGATCATAGCAATAATCTGTGTCATGATTCTGTAAAATCTCTCTCTTCTCTAATTTTGTGAGCACTAAACTTTGCACAAAAATGTAGAAGGGAAGGGAATCACTTGGTTTCCATGACAAGAGATGAGGGTCATAAAGCTCTGCGTTCCATGGGGACAACCAGAATCCTCTTGTACTGTGAATTTTTTAGCCATGTGTTTACACAGGGATACTTCTGAGCATGTAGTATAGGAACCCTGCAGAATAAGTAAAGGAATTTCTGGGTTGTAAAAAGTTAATTGCTTCAGAGTACTGTATCCCAAGAATGTTGCGCTTGTAAGAAGCCAGAGGGCTGAATATGAAAACAGGGCCGGCTTTAGCAAGTGCGGGGCCCGATTCGAACAGTTTCAACGGAGTCCCAGCTGGGATGACTGAATGAAAAACAAAACAAACAAACAAAAAAAACCACACATAAAAAAAAACACGTGGGGCTTGTACTCACCGGGCGGCGCTCCTAGTCTTTGGAGGCGGGTCCTTCAGTGCCGTCGAAGACCTGAAGCGAGTGAAGGACCCGCCGCCAAAGTGCTGCCCAAGACCCGGAGCGCCGCTGGGTGAGTAAAAATTAAAAAGGAGCCTCTAGCCAGGGAAGGGATTCTCGGCCACTTGCTCCCCCGGAGGCCCTGCCACTGGGTGCAGGGCCCTCTTAGGCGTGGGGCCCAATTCGGGGGAATTGGTGGAATTGTCCTAAAGCCGGCCCTGTATGGAAGGCTGAATCAGTTCTACGTTTACTGATGAGACTCCAGCAATGCCCTCTGTTTGCAAGTCAGAGAAACATTTAAAAAAAAAAAAAACCCACTCCCTGATCTGAATAAGTGACACTGCCTGGCCTGCTGCTGTATTGAGACACATGTGGTGCTTGTGATAGGATTGCCTTTCCATAAAAGTTTTTATTTCCTTAACCACTTAATTACTGCCAAATGTCCTGGATGTTTCTTGTATAACTACTGGCCTTCCTGCACTGTCCAAGCTCAGCTAGAAAACAAACTGTAAAAAACTCCTTTGGGGCCTCACTCCCTGAGTCAAGAACCAAACTGCCTGGATTCCTAACTACCCAAATTAAAAGGTTTGTTGCAACTTAGTTTGATCCAGATGCTCAGAGTTACAGAGCCAGGCAAAATACCCTTGACAGAACAGCCTATGGGCAAAGCTGGTGTGCACAGCTGAGCACATTTTGTGCCAGGTATACACAGATACAAATCTAATGTGTTGGATCAGAGTCCCTCTCACATCTTCCAGATAAACTCCAGAACCCCTTCGTGTACTGTGAACAGGCACTCTGGCAGCAGTGGAGGAATTACAGATTTTTAGGAATCGCTGTGATTCAGTTTGAGCTTGAGGGATTCTTCTCCCTGGAAACAACTTGCTCCCTTTTGCTAAGCACTTTTGTGAACAGTTCTTTGAATTTAAACTTTATGAAATGCCTTTTCTCTACCCTTTTCCCATTGTCCCTCTCACCTGGAAGCTAAAATTTGTCCTAACTCTGTTTCCTCTCAGAGGAAAGCAAATGTTCAGGTCTTTCATATGCAAAATATCCTCAGAGCAAAGAAGAAAGAACATATATTTCTAATCTCGTAGCGTTACCAATTTCAAACTTCCCTCCTTTTTTTAGTTACTGTTACAGTTAGTGCCGGGCTGTGCTGGTGATCACTGATGATACTGATTCTGCTGTTACTACACAATCACTCTGTGTTCTCCACTGTCTTGGCATGGTTTGACCGCTCTGCACCTTTTCATCACTTACTCTTTTACCATTTTTGTCATCTTTTTAATTTGAGTTTTTCTTTCCTCGCTTCCCTGCTGTTTTGTCCCCCCTCCCCTGCATCTGGTAGAAGTATATAAAGATGTACACAGGCGGAGTGAGCTCATTGGCTGAGCAGATAGCCAATCAGCTTCAAAGGAAAGAACAGCCCAAAACCCTTCTAGACAAGAAGGAACTGGTAAGAGAATGATGTACAGAAGATGATACGTGTTTGTGATTAGAAGTTCTGTAGATCTGTAGTGATTTGAATCTTTAGTTGTCTTGAAAGGAGCTGGTAATACTTTGTAATAACTTTTTATAGTTGGACTTCATTTTCTTCCCCAGCCCTCACTCTGTTTTCCTTGCAAAGTCTGTCTTAATCTACTGCCAACGTTCTTGGACCGGGGATATCAAGTTGAGAGAGTGAGAAGTCCTGACTCTCAAATGCATAGAGCTGTGTTTGATCCAATCAGGCTACTTCTGGATTGCGGGGTCCCTGGAGAAAACTTCTTTCTTCACAAGTCTCAGGGAGACTGAAATGTAGGGCTAAGATGTTGCTCAAGGGATTACTGATGTTTCTGGCAGTTAGTGTGGTGAGCTGCAGTTTGAAAATCTTGGTTTCAAGACTAGCCTCAGTCTCTTTCAAGTGAATACAGGCAGGATTAGGAGCATTCCAGAAGTAACCCTCCCAGCTGACTTAGGGAGGATGTCCATCTTACACCTCCTTCAGTCAACGGTCTCCAGGGCAGCATTAATAGCCTCTCGTGAGACCGTTAGCTCTCATATCCAAGGAGCTGGAAGCTGTAATTTACTCCTGATTTATATAGGTGTAGGGACTGAAACCCAGGCCTTTCTCCCTGAACTTGAAGGTTAGTTATTGTCTGTAGGTGGCAGTTGTCTGCTTGGTGCCCTGGGTAGGGCTGAGTGGAGTCACAGAATGGTCCCTTCCAGATGCGCAGTATTCACAAATAGAAAAGGTGACCCTGCTAGGGAGGTGAGATTGCACACAGATAACACTGGTCCTGCCTTATTTCTGCCCAGGGCTCACTCAAAAAGGAGTTCCCCCAGAATTTGGGAGGCAGTGATGTCTGTTACTTCTGCCGCAAGCGGGTCTACGTGATGGAAAGGCTGAGTGCTGAAGGCAAGTTCTTCCACCGCAGCTGCTTCAAGTGCGAATACTGCGCCACCACCCTGCGCTTATCGTGTTACGCCTACGACACTGAAGATGGTAAGAGAAATTACCTGTTGTCTTCCTCATATACCAAAAACACACTCTCACTGTACCTGGGGCCTCAAGATCTCAGTCCTGGCTTCACTTTACAAATATTGGTGGGTGAGGAGCAGTAATAGTATATCTTCCAAAAATACCACCTCTCATTTAAACTGGTAAGACTATATGGGACTGTATCCTTATGGCCAGCTCTTGAAAAAAAGCAAAAGAGCTGAACTATTGGCAAAATATGTAATTTATCATTTAAAAAATAGATCCTGAAATGGAGAGGGGCCCGAGTGATGCATTTTCCCTTTTAAAAAGGTGTGTAAGGATGATCCTGAATAGTATAGATCCTTGAGCCTTACTTCAGTTCCAGGAAAGGAGGAGTCTTCTTAAGCCAGAGCTTTAAAACACTTTGGTGAGTAAAACATGATAGGGACAAACGCAAATCACTTTCTGCCAGGGGAATCAGAACTCAACTAGTAAAAATTCTTCCAGAGTTAATAAAATAGGAGATTTATAACCAATGGATATAATACTAGCTTTTCATAGGCTGGCTGAGGAGGTCCTATTTATAGATGAAACTAGCTGAATTGGGAAACAAAGAGTTGGAATAAATGACCAATTCTCTGTATAGAGCGAGATTTGTTAAAAGTGGTGACCGAGGGAACAGTACTGGGTCTGGTGTTCTGTATGTGATGGACCTGTAAGAGAGGTGGCAAAACTTACTGATGAGTTAGTTTAGGTGAGTCACAGTAGTGAGGAGCTCCAGGTGTGTTGTGAGCAAGACACGAGAAGTCATTCTTCCGCTCTACTCTGCGCTGGTTAGGCCTCAACTGGAGTATTATGTCCAGTTCTGGGCACCGCATTTCAAGAAAGATGTGGAGAAATTGGAGAGGGTGCAGAGAAGAGCAGCAAGAATGATTAAAGGTCTTGAGAACAAGACCTATGAAGGAAGGCTGAAAGAATTGGGTTTGTTTAGTTTGGAAAAGAGAAGACTGAGAGGGGACACGATAGCAGTTTTCAGGTATCTAAAAGGGTGTCATCAGGAGGAGGGAGAAAACTTGTTCACCGTAGCCTCTAAGGATAGAACAAGAAGCAATGGGCTTAAACTGCAGCAAGGGAGGTTTAGGTTGGACATTAGGAAAAAGTTCCTAACTGTCAGGGTGGTTAAACTCTGGAATAAATTGCCTAGGGAGGTTGTGGAATCTCCATCTCTGGAGATATTTAAGAGTAGGTTAGATAAATGTCTATCAGGGATGGTCTAGACAGTATTTGGTCCTGCCATGAGGGCAGGGGACTGGACTCGATGACCTCTCGAGGTCCCTTCCAGCCCTAGAGTCTATGAATCTATAAGGGGAGAAAAGGCATACAAAAAATTAGAGGTGGGGGGGGGGGAGTGCAGTATAGGATTCTATGCAAAGTGTGATGGCACATTAGGCTTGTTTAAGAAGACAAAATAACAGCAGTGAATGGTTTATAGAAGACCAGTCAGGCACTCAGTCAGTCCCTTTCATACAAGAGCAAAACAAAAATGGTGAACTGAGACAACATATAATGAAGCTCTGGAATACACTGCTGCAGCATGTTAGGAGATAAATATCATAGCAAATTTCAGAAACTGATTAGACACACAATGTGGCTGACCGAGAATAGTATCCATAAATTCACTGGCTAGGATAAACACCACAAGGGTATCAAACTCAAGTTTCACAGGCAATATATAATTGAAATCACAAATATGTTGTTGTTAGATCCTATAGCAACCAACAATAACAAACTCTCTCAACCACTAGGGGGTGAAGAGGAAGGGGAAATCTCAGAACCATCACCAAACCAGCCTCCCAGTAAGACATAGATGGGCCTTTACAATGTGCTGTCAAGGACAACAAACTTGGGCTGTCAGACCCAAGGGACCAGTGGTAGCTTTGAAGGCCACATATAAAAGAAATAGCAGCAGCCTTTTTAGTACTCAAAGATTGAGGGCGGGGGGCAGAGGGGGATGGCGGGGGACCATTCTTGGTCACTGCTGGTAGCCTGGACATTCAGAAGCAGCTGATTATCCAATAGAATCCTCTGCTTGTAAGTCTGAGTAACAATAAACTAGGATCCTTCCTCAGTTGCAAGGGCAGAAATAGTTTCTACCCTCTGCTTGAGTTGTTCCCCCTGCCAGCAAGCATTTACTCAGTCTTCTGCCAGCAATCATCCAAGCACCAGTCTGTGCCAAATGATCACTCCATCCTGGTCTGATGGCTGAGGCTTTACCATACTGATAGCACTGAAACCCAAACTACATTGCTTCCCTAACAGCTTTTCATGTATATTGAGCAGTAGTGTCCAAATAGAACTCTGTGGTACTCCACAGAATCTTAGAAATGTAGGGCAGGAGGGGAGCTCAAAAGATTATCTAGTCCACTCTCTGCCCCAGCATTGAGGCAGGATTAAGTATACCTAGACCATCCTGGTCAGGTGTTTGTCTACCCTGTTCTTGAAAACCTCCAACGATAGGGTTCCGTAACTTCCCTAGGTAACCTGTTCCAGTACTTAACTAGCCTAATAGTTAGAAAGTTTTTCCTAATATCTAACCTAAATCTTCCTTGCTGCAAACTAAGCTGATTTGTCTTGTCCTACCCTTGGTGCACAACTAAAGACCACTGTCCTCCGTATAAAAGCCCATGACATATTTGAAGACTGTTATCAGGTTCCCTCCCTTCCCATCTCCCAGCCTTCTCTTGTCTAGACTAAACATGCCCAGTTCATCTGACCTTTCCTTTCTGAATCCCAGAGAGCAACCTGGCCAGAACTCAAGCAGAGAAGACTTGACAGTGGAGAGGGCAGGACTGGGTTAGTAGCGGGGGCTACACGTTTGGATGGAGGTGCTCTTACTGAACTAGTAAAACAGTCGAAATCACAATGCAGGGTTGAGGGCCGTTAGCAGAGTTGTGTTGGAATAGCAGAGGATTCTGCAGTGCACTTCAGGCTTTCTAAACCTCTTACCATTTTTGTTGCTGTCATCTGGACACTTTCCAGCTTGTCTACATCTTTCCTAAAGTGTGGTGCCCAAAACTTTACACAATATCCCAGCTGAAGCCTCATCAGTGCCAAGCAGAGCAGAACAGTTACCTCTGGTGTCTTTCATCTGACACTCCTGTCAGTACCTCCCAGAATATTAGCCTTTTTCACAACAGCATCACATTGTAAAAGAGTCCCTGGGGCAGATGAGAAATTATCCAATATTTCACTCTGGATTTTTTCTGAGAGAAGACTAGAGCCATTCATGTCTTAATATTATTCATCTATCTGGGTTAACAAACGAATCCACGTTCTGTAGTCAGCAGTGTTAAAGGCAGCTATGAGATCTAAAAGAATCCCTGTATACCACATCATCTGAATATGTTGTCAAAAGGAGACCAATAAGAATACTGGAGTACTATACCTAGACTAAGGCCTAAAACCAAATTACAAGGAGTTAAGAAAGTCTGCGGACTCGCGATATTGTCAGTGATGCCTTCCCCATACCCTTCTCAGAAATGTTCCCAGAAATGGACAGTTAGACGTAGGGCAATAGTTGGAGAGATTAGCAGCATAAAGAGCTGGTTTCTTGAGCCCGGACCTCTGAAATGTGAGATGTAGTCACCTTGTCTTCCCAAAAGGAGACAGTGTTCTCAAATAATGGGTCCAGTGTCGTCCTGGTAGATTTTACCAGCCAAGAAGACCATGAGTCCAGATTGTAGGTTGCAGCCATAAGTCCTCCAAGCACCTCCTGAATCCCAGAGAGCAACCTGGCCAGAACTCAAGCAGAGAAGACTTGACAGCGGAGAGGGCAGGACTGGGTTAGTAGCAGGGGCTGCACGTTTGGAAGGAGGTGCTCTTACTGAGGAGCCGCCGAACTAGTAAAACAGTCGAAGTCGCACTGCAGGGTTGAGGTTCATTAGCAGAGTTATGTTGGAATAGCAGAGGAATCTGCAGTGCATTTCAGGGCAGCTGTGCAGTGACAGAGCTGCATGGAAAACTCACGCAGCACCACCACTCTGACCTGATACTAGTGTTTGTATTGGAGTAGCACCTCCAGGCCAGGGCACCATTTCCCCAGCACTGTCCCAATAAGAGTAAAAGGTAACTAGGTCTGTTCTCAGCTGGGCTTCTAGTTGTGGCACTCGACTGGCTCCTATGAAGCCTGTTGATTGGGGAAATGAGATTTAAGTAGAATATCTTTTTTTGGGAGATGTTTCGGTATATTATGATACATAGACCCTTCAGAGTTAACACCCATTCCCTCCCTCATTCCTCTGATAGTTGTATTCATTCTTGATTTTCCCAAAAGTGCGGCTGCCAGCTTTTCATGTAATGATGTCTTTGTTCTTCACACACTGCCGCATTGTTAGTGTGTGATACCACGGAGGCCTCAGCTCTGCTTTGGTGGCTGATTGGATCTCAGTTAAATGGTTGTCAGGCACCCAATGGAATAGGCACTGTTTAGGGAGGGGGAGAGGAGGACTTGAGTTAAAACTTCAGAGTGTTTGTCTCCAAGCATAGTGAGGGGGCAGTGCTAGGCACAGGAAGTGGAGATAGCAAAGTAAATCTCACTAAGGTAGTGTTATATTGTGTTGACTGAGCTGCTGTGTTCTCACTGTTACTTCTCTCTTCCCCTTTTGTTCTGACTGCAGGTAAATTCTACTGTAAACCTCACTACTGTTACCGACTCTCTGGTTATGCTCAAAGGAAGAGACCAGCAGTGGGTCCTCTGTCAGGAAAGGTAACTTTTTATTCTAATCTGACATGTTGGGTGTAATGGGTTTTGATCCCTGCTATTGGAAAAATGCGTGTTTTTGCAGAGGGTAGAAGATTGTAATGAATCACATTATGTTTAAATGTCATGAGGTCTTGCCTCTTTGTAAAGTGGTAAATTCAAGAGCAATCTGTGTTGTAATTATCAATCTCTTATGTTTTTGTGGGTCTCATTAAGAAAGAAAACCCCACCCCACACAGTCTAGGATTTTGATATTAGTTTCTTTTTTAACTAAAATAATTACTGAAGCCTGCAAACACGAGAAGAACTAGAATGACAAAGCTGACGGCCTTTCTGTTTATTGGAAAGGCTTCGTTAACATTAAGCCAATGCTTTTCGTTTCTCTTCAGGAAATTCAGTCCCATCTCTATGGGCTAGGATTTGGGTTCTGAACCAAACCTACTCGCATAGGCCATAATTGAGCTCTTCCTTAGGAAGATTTGTCTTGCATTAATAGGAACCTATTGCTAGAAAGGAACTGTTCTTCCTCACTTAATACTAACAGGCAGAATCATGCTTGGAAAAGAGGGTCAGGTCATACAGTGTAGTTCAGAAAGGGCTCCCGCTTTACTCCCTGCACCCCATAAAGCATCAGTTGGGCTTATTTTCTGTCCCTGTTTCACTTTGAGTCTCTCTTCCTACACTCGCTTTGGGAAGTTACATTATAGTCCTGAGCAGCGTTACCTTCTCAAATCCTATTAAGTTTGCTTTCAGCTCTCTCCTACTTGCTCAAAGCTGGACCCTCTTCTATGTGGAGCTTTTGTTTTCTATAGTAAGTGTTATCTCCCCTCCCCCAGGCCCTACCATTACCATAGCAAGTTAATGCTGTGCTTCCTTCGGCCGTTCAGGGGAAGGATCGAGGCCCATTGCTGCTCTGCTTCCTTCTGAAGTTGAAGGGCAAAACTGGGTTGTAACTCCAATGAGCAAGGTGTAGAAATGTCACCTCTTTGCCTTTCTCAGATGTATAAACTGATCTTCAGAACATAAATAATCAGATGACGATGCACTAGTTGGGCCCGACTCCTGAGTATCATGTCCAGACACTGCCTAACCCATAAATAATCAAATGCTGCTGTTCAAGAGGTGGCTGGGCGTGTTCAGTGTTAAAACACACTGCTCCAAATTAAAAGTAATTGCTTCCAAGGGGTTTCCAATTTCTTCTTTGATTGTTTTTTTTTTCTTTCTTTCCCTCATTTCACAGGACAACAAAGGATCCTTGCAGGAAGCCATGGCAGCTGAAGCAAGTGGACGGGCAAATTCCATAGCCATTTCGACAGAGAGGACTCCAGGTAGCTCCGCTTCATTCTTTGGCAGGGTGGTGAAGTACTCTCTCAGCCTCTTTGACAAAGTTAGGGTGGCAAGCCAGCGCCTGCAAAGCACAGTTTCTTCGTTCGGGCGCCAGGTAGCCCAAAATCCTTTGGACTCGTTTTTCATGTGTCAGCTGATGGCTTTTGGGGTCCCCTTTCTCTATGTCCAGTCAGAGGTTCTTGTGCAAATCCTGGGGGAGTTTTATCGGCAGACTGCTGACCAGTAAGATTTTAACATGACCCGACTTTGTAAGCTGTATAATTTGTGTGAATTTTGGGAATTCTTTTGTGTGGTGGCTTTGGGGCCTGGACTCTCTGTCTTTCAAGGGCATTTGTCTAAAATCATTCTATGTGAACACAGATACTCAGTTCAGGATTTCCTTGGAATGAGCCCAAATAAAAAGGCTTGATCTGTGAAGTCTGCACTGTAGTGTTAATAGAACTGAAGGTCTCTCTGGACTACAATAACTCATAGACTGGATTTCTGTGTTCACCTGAATTCTGGATTTAGTGCCCATCCTCCCAAGCTTCTCATTAACCTGGTATCGGAATTAAAAAAAAAATCCCTGTTGCTGTCTTTGGACTGTGGCTACTTAAGAATTCTTGGTGTCTTCTGCAGCTAAAGAAAACCAGTTCCTTAAACTCTTGAACTCCTTGGTGCTGGCAGATCGTGGGGCTCTCCCCTCATTGTCAGAACATGTGCTGTTCTTGGCAAGTTGTTTTGGGAATTGGGTTATTACAGCATGTGTCGTATTGCTAGGGATAGTCTGCTCTATCTGAAAGCTCTGATTCCTTCTAACTTGGGAGAAATGTTCTGTTTGTGCCACAGACTCTCATCTGGCCCAGCTCCTCAATTGTCTTTATTGAAAACTGCAATAGGAAAAAGTGAGATGGGGGGCAAGAGGGAAGAGAGAGTTCATTTCTAGTGTATGGGCCCTGAATACTGTGGATAAACTAAAACAGTTGCTTTTAGGAGAGCGAAAATATTAAATAGCCACATTTTATGTAGCAAAATGTCCCCAGATTACATTACTAGCTTTAAAAGATCTTAAGGGATATAGTCAGCTTAAATCATGCTTTTGTCTGAATTTTTTAAATTATTCATATTATTTATTATTTATTACAATGTAAGATTATAATTGTAAGTGATTAGAGAATTGTTTTTTCAGTTTTGCTTTGTGCATTTGGCAGTGCTTTGTATGTAGTTAGTTTCACAGTTTCCTCCTCCATTTGTATGGGTTTTCTGCACAGCAAAATGGTGGGGAGAGAAATTTTAAGGAGAATGTCATTGTAAAATCGGAAAAGTTGGCCTCGTGTCTTTGGCAGCTGTAGTACCTTAACCTGTTTTTAACTGCTTTTATTGAGTGATTTGAAGTTGCCTTCCCTTTAAGAATCAGATCTTTCTTTAAAAACAGGGAGAATTGTTAAAAGAGACTTAACTTTTAAGATGAAAGGAAAACACTGGCTATTTCTCAGATCTTTACTGTTCAACAAATGCTGGTGGAGAGATAAGTGATGAGGGTAGATGATAGGCCATGGTTTGCTAAACAGGTATGGCCAAATAAATAAATATCTGCTGCTATTGTTATGTGACTGTATGTGACCCTGTGGATAGATCTGTGATCCATCTACATGGGAGAGGAATAGAATAGAGCAGACATTATTTTCTTTAACAGCCTGCTTCTGTTTGCCTCAGCAGAAGGGGAATTCCATAACGTTTTTTGGAACACTGGCCCTTGAAAGGGATGTTACATGAGGCAGTATGCACTCATACACAGCACCAAGTATAGTAGAGCTGCTTCTTATATTATTAAAATACCCACTGGAATCGCCCACAGGGTAGTATAGTGCATTGCATACTCAGCTGTGTGCATGGCTGAGATAAGTTTAACGGTAAGGAGGCGGGCAGTGCTTTACCTCCTATGCTGGAATCTCCCTTTTTAGCTGAGATTTCACATCTCTCCCCAGCCTCTTTGTATGGCAATAATGAGAAGTGGGATAGAACGGGGGAGATATTGGCTCAAAAGCAGTGTGCATGAGAAGCTTGCTGCAGCTTCATTAACTGCAGGTCAGTTCTCACTTAGCCAGCGCAGCAATATAACTGTCATATTCCTTGTAACCACCTGCCTTTGGATCCTGTTCTGCTGGTTGGGTCAGGAAGTATATGGCTAGGGTTTACAGTTCTTTGTGCTTTAAAAAGAGAGTGGGGGGGAGGATTAGGGCGAGCTTTAAACTACTTGGATTGGTAATGCAGTGAAAGGATGTGATTCTATTCTTGGAAAATCCTAGGGAGGCACATCTCCATTTGATGGATTCCTGACTTTGAACTAGAAATGCCCTCTACGTGCTTAGCTGTAATTTATTAAATTGTGCTAATTAGAGAATATTGCTAGACAGTGTACACTGTAGAATAGACCAATACCTTAAACATGAACCTGTCTGAATTGGAGCAGGGAGCTGTTTCCAAGTCTCTACTTCTCCTGGCTGATGGACTTGCTACTGTTAGCTCTATATCTTCTAAGAACGTTTGACCGCCTTTGGGCCAAACACCACCAAATGCAACCTGCATTAACAGTTGCAAATCCTGTAAGAGATGAGCCAGCTTCAGTGATGGTGTAGGCTGCATGTGGAATGTAAACTGGTTGGAAAATCAGCATAAGTAGCAAAGAAGTGTGATATGCATGGGCATGGCATTCAGTGGAGGTGCAAAATGAGTGTAATTTAGATTATGGAGGAAAAGATGTGTACTATGAAAGGCAAGTAACAGAAGGATGCAGAATAAAGCAGCCCCATCTCATTCTTAATTTATGCTGGCACCATCCCCAACACTGCTAGGGTCAAAATCAATGCAGGTGTAAGCAGGCAAAGCTTCTGTTCCGTGGGCATTACAACAGCTTATGCTAGGTCTGATGTTTGGTTCCCACCGAATACCAAATGGGTGTAAATTACACTACTTTGCCTTTTACACTCACATGTTTCTAACCCATTTACACTTGGCATCTACTTTACACCACTAGTGAGTCTGGCACTTTGTTTCTTAGCCAACTTGGGTGGAAGAGGTGGAAACTTAACGGACCTCCAAACATTGGACGCTATTGAGCAGGTTCAGTCAGCTGAGTTGTGGTGAGGTCACGCTAAGCACTTTCACATGGGATGTTACTAACCTGATCTACATGTGTTACCTTTGCTAAATGCATCACAATGCAGCCACTTTCTAGTTGGCATTAAATGTGGATAATCTTATCCCTTGTGCTGTAATGACTGTAGTTTTAGGGACAATCTCACATCCAAGCCGAGGTTTCCAGCAATCAGTTAGAATCACAGTTCTGTGGAGGGTTATGTCTGATTTGCCAAGGAGCCTGTGTGCACAATAGGAGGGCTCTAAGCGGGGAATTTCAGAGAAGTTTATGCAAACTGGCTATGGAGGCACAGTTGTCGCTTCAACTGGGAAAATAGTAATGGGCTTTTGCGCAGCTGATTCCATTCTTCCCCAAGAAACAGGACTCTCTTGTGAAGGAAGGGTGGGGAAAGCTACAACTGTGCTTTTGGTGCTGAGCTCTGGCATGCTTGTGGCAGCCTCTGTAAGCCTTCTCTGTACTGTCTGCTTGTTTGTGTCTCTCTCTCTCTCTCCTGCATTTGCCTTTGTGCCAAAGTAGCTGCTTTTGCCAAAAAAAATAATAATAATAAAATAAAAAACCCAACAGCCCTGCTTTTCAACTGTCTCTCTTCCTTTGATAATCTGTAACTGTTGTCTCTCTTGGATTTTTTTAATATGATTTACAGTATTTTTATATGGTTTTTAATATGTTTTTAATATACAAGTGCTGTTTGTGTGTTTTGTTCTAAAGGTCTATAAGAACTTATCTCTGAACTTTTAGCACTTCCCTGACAGGTGGACTTGGAACAGTGTCTTTCAATGCAGAGCTCATAATAATGCTTGACTTCGGGCAGGTAAAATGTTTCATCCCCGGGACAAGCACACTCCTACTAGTAATCTGCTTCCTTCCCCACTCACAATGGAAAGTTCAGAAGGGAAACAAGCTCATCTTACCCCTGTAGACATACAGCACTAGATGGCAGGTAGCATGATCTTTGAGAGAGTTGCCTGGCTAGTGAAGTGTGTCCTTCGTGAGCCAGTGAAAGATCCCTGCAGAGGTATTTGGTCACCAAATACAAACGATAGTGAGCAGAATCCAAAAAGCGATAGGGAAGGAAGAGATCAGAGCTCCTACCACGTAGGCCTCTGAATATACAGTGTATATAACAATAGGGGTGCAATAATGAAGGCAGGAAGCCCACTCATGTACATCCCACAGATATGTACAGTAAGTAGAGTCCAAAGGGTGATTCTCTTAACTATCCATCTCTTATATGTGTAGTCTACTGTATATAACAAAGTTTAGCTTACCTATGGAAAGATCTTTTGATGGCTACAGAGGAAAGAGGGTTGCTGCTTCCTGTAATGCACATGCCCATTAACGTGGGCCACATTTTCAAAGAGGCCCCAACTGGCCATCACTAGTATGTCCAGTTCTGCATGGTTCCTTGTGAACACCTACAAAGAACTTACGCACAAACTTTCTTGTATCAGCAAACAATGCACAAATGGGGAATTGTATGTATATACACATCCAAGTGGACTTTATGCATATAAATGTTGTCCACTTGTGACTGTGCCGTGACTGTGCGTGCATTACTTGCAAATACAGTTCATACACACACAATCCCATTTGCGCATGTAGATGAACCTACCTGCACAGAACCCTTCATTTGTATGTATGATTCTATACCATTATGAATAGAGGCAGTGTTTTAAAAATGTGTCCCTCTGTCTTAAACCTTCAACTTTAAAAGATTTGACTACACCTGCTGAAGTAATCTTGTGGTGTAGTGTTTTGTACTTGTTGCTTGCATTTTATACCAGCCACCCTGAAGCACCCCTATTCCTAAACCAATAAAACCCAAGAGGTCCATATTTTAGAATTCGGTCTGAAAATTAATGTACCAGATTCTGATCAGACAGAGATGGGGGAAAAGGAACTTTAAACTTCTGCTGTGCCTTGGAAACCTTCACTGGAGTTGGAAGGAATAGTAGTATTCTGCATTCATGGTCCATTATACTGAACCTTTCCATAGCTGATCTATAACAGCTCTCCAAAGAGAGCTCATCTGCTGCTCTTCAAACTGGAAGTTTTAGAATATACATTTGAGAGTAATGCCCTGTGTTTCTGGAAACCTAAAAGAGGGTCTGAATTGAAGGATTAGAACCAAGTCCCTGCCCAACGAATCATCTTGTTCCATTGTGGAGTCTGGAAGCCCTCTAGTTGGAATGTGTACTAACCTGTTCCCAGTCCATCCTGTTCTTCAGTGTTCTTATCAGGCTTCCATGGGGGGAGAATGCGGAGGGAACAGCAGGTTCAAGTGCAGGAAATCTGGAAAGAGGAAAGCTGAAGTGAGGGATTGAGTCTCTCAGATACATTGAAAGGCAGCTAACCCAACAGTTGCTGTACAGTTGCTATGTGAAAAAGCCTAGAAAGCTTTTGGGGATAAGACAAAATATGCAGTGATGGTCCTGGTACCTAATGCCCACAACAGGATCCTGCTGAGAACACTTTGGGGAGAAGCAGAGCTCTCAGCTCTTCCTTCACCTTTCAGACCTGTAGACTTGTTCCACAGAATTACTTGTTTGTTTTGTGTGTGTATTTTCTGAAGGGTGATGTGAATTTTTCTGGGCACTTTCAGAAGCTACATTAAATGTTTCTCATGACATTAGAAAAAGACCTGTTAAATCTGTATAAAAGAGAAGTTGCTGCTTTTTCATTACCTGGGATGATTTAAGTTTCTGCCCTTTGAAAAGCAGAATCTGATAAGTGACTGTCTCCTAGGGGTTAGGTTTGGCTCAGGGAGAAACAGGAGTTTATATGAAACAAACTTTGTGATGGAAAACAGGCAAGGAAGATGATCAGTGCCCAGAAAGGCTTCACATCTCCACTCATAGCTTTTTAAACTTTTTCATATTTTAACCTATTTGTTTTGTTTGTTTGGGCGGGGAGTGTGGCCTTTTTAAATTATGTAACATTTGTTTTTCCTGTTGCTGTGAAATCAATACACTATTTGTTCAAATGTTACCGCTCTTGTTCAAGGGAATAAATTCCAAGCACTCTCCAGGTTTCCGAGTTTTTCTTTTCCACCCCATTTTTACTTCCGTTGATTCGAGGGAAGGAATGGTGAGAGTGACCAGGGTTGAGGGGAGACTAGAACTGCATGAAGGTATTTCCAACTGATCTAGTGGACTAGAAAATATTCTTCCCAGAGAAGTGGTGGGAGAGCCCCATCACATGTGCCATCTAACATTGGAAAGTACTAGAGAGAAATCTAGAGGGCAATTCTGCACCAGGAGGAGAAGGGTTAGCAGGTTTTCTCTCTCTCATTTCTGATTCTGTGCTCATGTTCCTGACTGTTCACTGTGCATTTCTAATAAAGGGCATGGTGTGGTGGTGGGGAGGGGTTAATATATTTCTGTGGGGAAATTGTCTTAAAGTATGTCTACCCTGCTATCAGAGGTGTGACTGCAGCAGGTGTGTATGTACCCGAGCTAGCTTTGACGGAGCTAGCTTCAAAAATAAGAGCAGCAAAGCTGTGGCAACTTGAGTGACAGCATAGCTTGTAGAAGCTCACCCGGGACCCTGGGTCTGTACTTGAGCAGCTAACCTGCACTGCCAGCTGTGCGGCTGCGGCTTCACTGCTACAGTTGTTGGAGCTAGCTCAGGTTCCCCTACACCTGCTGCCTTCACACTTCCGATTGCAGGGTAGAAATACCCAAAGTTGCTGGGACTAAGGATTGACCTGCTTTGGCAGTGGTCTGCTTTGGAGAAACTCATTGTAAATGCTGTTGATTCAACTGTCAGTGGCAGTGGGGAATTTTCATAGGGTGTTACTAATGGCCCAACATTACTTGTCACTCATGAACAAATTAATAAAACCGATATTTGGGGTGGGAGAGGGAACACAAGCATAGAAGTGAGATGCAAATCTGTTGTAACAGTGAGCTTTTCGCAGCAAGGGCTTGTTCTTACTGAGTATTTGTACATCCCCTAGAATGATGGGACCTTTAGGTGTTACTGTAATACAAATAATAACTAACAGCCGAGGGTTAGTAGACTATACCAGACACAGGGTTTGAGTAACTGGGTGATGCTCTCCTGCTGTAACAAGGATCCACTGAAGAAAATACCTGTTTACAATTCCTGAGGTGAGATTTTTTTCAAAGGACCTAACTGTCAAAGCAGGTCAATATTTAGACTTAAGCCTTCACTGTGTCCTTATATGAATCCCTTTTCCTCTTCCCTAAAACACTTTTCAAGTGAAGTCACACTTTAATGTGGTGGTGTTGCCAGCGGTATCTTTTTCTTCTCCTCACATCTTTCCTCCTCCCCAAAATGGCTGTGTGGTGTCCTGACTGTCATCAAGGGAGTGAACTGGAATATAGTGCCAAGGTCTGTTTTGCTGCTCTCAAGCATGTAGGGCAGGGGTCCCCAACCCCTGGTCCGCGGCCCAGTACCGGTCCGCGGCCTCTTACAAACCGGGCCGCGAACCGACCCAGTGGAGCTTCCGCAGGCGTGCCTGCGGGACGAGCGCTCCCTCCGCGGTCATGCCGGCGGGAGGTCCACCGGCTCCGGTTGAGCTGCTGCAGGCATGCCTGCGGGCGGTCCAGCTGAGCCGCGCGACCAGCGAACCGTCCGCAGTCATGCCTGCGGCAGCTCAACCGGAGCCAATGGACCTCCCACAGGCATGACTGCGGACGGTTCGCTGGTCGCGCGGCTCAGCTGGACCGCCCGCAGGCATGACCGGTCCCTGGTCCTAAAAAGGTTGGGGACCCCTGATGTAGGGGATTAGTCTATGTTAAGAAGCTAATCATGTGCCCTCCTTGCATGCATCTTACTGCTTCATTGGCATCAGCAGATGGTCTTTGGGATCTGATTGTGTAGGGCATATCTTGTCTGCTGTGTTAACGTTGGCCAGGAGAGTTCCCTTAACTGCCAGACTGTAAACAGAATATGAAAATTGGCCTTGGTTATCTGTGGGGTTTCTCTCTATTGGGGTAGGGGAACATATGCACTCCAGCTTTTAAAATATTGCTTTTTGTCCTCTAACAATCATATAAAAACTCAGTGTTGACACACATACATTGATGTGGTTGGAAGTGAATACAAGTCTAACTTACTACAGAGCAACCAAATGCCTGGGACTTGTCCAGGACCCTTTCCAGTTATGTGGGTTCTCCCTTCTCCAGAAATGGGACGGGATCTGTTAAAGCTATTTGTTTCATTCTTCTGCAGTTTTGTCCTTTGATTGTCTGCTGATCAGCTGTGCTTACCTATGGGACTGTTCCCCCAAAGATTCTGGCCTGTTCTGAAGCTCACTATCTCTTTCTCCATCTCCTATTATAATACTGGGTGTTATTCAGGAGACCTCTTTAGAAGGCAGGGTCTCAGGGAGGGAGACACTGAACTGGGTCCTTTGTTCTGAAAATGAACCATGGGTGTTTAGGGTAAAACATTATGTGCTGCTCCATGTAGCAGGGGTGTCACACTGAAGCACAAATGGAACAACAACCCTGTGTTCTGCAGCAGCAAAGTGGTTAATTGAACAGCAATTTTATCCCTCACATTCTGCTCTCTAGGGATCAAACACTTGCTTCCAAGATTCAAAACCAGCCTTGGTTGATCTGGTCCCCACCACAAATTCAGTCAAACTCCCTCTCTGGTGCAAAGGGACAAATTATTGTCATCTAAAACCTAGAGGAACATCTGTTTGTGTTATGGGATAAGTCCCAGTGACTGTCACCTCATTCTCTGTGAAATGCTCACAGACATCACACACTTTCTCCACTGGTTGCCACTTTGCTTTTTCTTTATTATAATTTTCTTGATGCTGCCGCTGTCTTAGTGCACAATGAGAGTTGTGCTCTAAATTCTGCCATGGTAGAGAAGTGGACGGCACTTTCAGGGTGCATTTGCCCTCCCACAAATTCCACCCATTGTTTGGGGCCCCTCCTTTTTTATACATGAAGCAAAAGCTCTCCCTCTGCACCAACTCGCCTTTCCCTCCCCGCAGCAGCCTCCCCACAGCCAGGTGTATGTAATTTAAAATATTTATTAACATACTTAGAAAAAAGTGCAGAGGAAACTGCATGCATTTTAATTAAAGCCCCAAAGTTCATACTACATCAAACTTTTTTTTTTTAAAGCGTGTTCTACACATGAACCTGGCAGTATGAGAATGAGGAAAGACAATGAAACAGTTGGCCTAGGAATGATCTTGCAGGATGTACAAACATCTTTGATGGGACAGCCAGTCCTATAAAGAGAACAAGTTGACCTTCAGAATGTGCTGGTCGCAAAGCTTGGCAGTTGCTTATGTGACCCTCCCTAGCACCTTGTACTTTAAAGAACTTTGTAAACGTTAATTAAGACTAAGCAGGTAAAATATTATTTTCATTTTACAGATGAGGAAAGTAAGTCACCACACAGTTAACTGACTTAGCAAAGGTCCCTGGGCAAGTCAGTGGAAGAACCAGCCCTAAAACAGGGAAGCCTCCAGTGCTCTAATTACACCATGTTTCCTCTGCTCCGTGAATGAATGGTCATGGAGCAGCCACCCCATGCAATACACTCCAGAGAAGATAACTTGTAGTTTTAGTCACTTGCTGAAGTTAGCAACATGGATGAGATTAGGTGACAGTAGCTTCCACTCCAGGTGTTTGTGTTGACACTGGGGGGAGAGCCTTGTTAAGCAGCAAAAACAATGAGAAGTCCTTGTGACACCTTAGAGACTAACACATTTATTTGGGCATAAGCTTCCGTGGGCTAAAACCCACTTTAGGAAAAATACAGTAAGCAGTGTATATATATATACAGCACATGAAAAGATGGGAGTTGCCTTACCAATAGAGGGGTCGGTGCTAATGAGGCCAATTCAATTAAGGTGGAAGTGGCCTATTCTCAACAGTTGACAAGAGGGGGTGAATATCAACAGAGGAAAAATTACTTTTGTAGTGCTAATGAGGCCAATGCAATCAAGGTGGACGTTGGCCATTTCCAACAGTTGACAACAAGGTGCAAGTATCAGCAGAGGGAAAATTACTTTTTGTAGTGACCCATCCACTCCCAGTCTTTATTCAGGCCTAATTTGATGGTGTCCAGTTTGCAAATTAATTCCAGTTCTGCAGTTTCTCGTTGAAGTCTGTTTTTGAAGATTTTTTGTTGAAGAATTGCCACTTTTAAGTCTGTTACTGAATGTCCAGGGAGATTGAAGTGCTCTTCTACTGGTTTTTGAATGTTACAATTCTTAATAACTGATTTGTGTCCATTTATTCTTTATGCCCCTCTGCCATGTATATTGGCCAAACCGGGCAGTCTCTACGCAAAAGATCCATAGTGTGTTTTTGTGGCACTGACTGCCTCAGGCTGACTAACTCCAGAAGCGAACTTAACAAAGGTTGAGTGTCATTACAAACAGGGACCATAGTAAGGCCAAATTTTCAAAACTGGGTGCATAAAATTAGTCTTTGAAATCCCTATTTAGAAACCTAAGTACAGTGGTGTGGCTTTCCACTGTACTGGGCCATCCACAAATCCCACTGACATTAGTGGGAGCTAGAGGTGCTCGAAACTTTTGGAAAATTAGCCATCTTTACTTATGCTTAAATAGGGATTTAGAAGCCTAACTTCAGGCACCCAGGTTTGAAAGGTTTGGCATGTCCTTAGGAAGACAATTTCCATCATGTGTCCCAAAATTCTTGTTTTGAGAGTTCTGACTTGCTCCACTAGCTTAAATGCTGGCTAGTAATACCTTTGTCAAGAAAAACAGACACTCACCTATATTATTTCCTTTGCTGTGAACATGGCGAAAAGCGTACAAGCTGTTTCAGATCTCAGTCAAACCAGATATGGCAGAGACTAAAATAACTATGTTCTATGAATTGAGTTTACAGCTGTAGTTCTGTACCCTCTTCTCCAGTGTCCAATAACAGTGATGAGAAAAGATGAAATGAGGCATCTTTTCATGATTAAAAAAAAAAGGGAGGTGTGGAACCTCTCGAATATAAATATATATGCTCATCAAGTATAAATGTACCTGCTTTGTGAATTCATTGAAACAACCAAGATGCATTTATCAACTTGCAAACATATTGCAGTGTGTCAGGAACAGCAGCATAAAAAGAAGAGGAACAGTAAGATACTGAATGTAATGTGGAAAGTTTCAAAACAATTTCCAAAGCCGAATAAGTGAACAATGTGCCACATGGCACAATCAAGAGAAGTGACTTAAAGGGTGGGAGGAAGGAGGGAATGGAGACTACATAGTCACAGATGGCTTTTGCTTCCGCCATTGTGGGGAGAGTGTATAAAGAAGAAAAACTACTCAGCCCCTTTTCCCAGTTCCTTGCAGACACCTGTATTGTTAAAATTGCACTGTAGCAGCTAGTCAGCTGCAGATATCATCACGTGATGGTAGCTAAACACAACTGACAGTATAGAATCATCAACAGGGATATGATTTCATGGGAGGTCATGGATTCTGTGACCTTACTGGACCTCCGTGACTTCTGGAGCTTCAGCTGTGCCCAGAGCCAGGGCTGTGCGCCCCTCTGCCCCCGAGGCTGGAGCTGTGCAACCTTTTGCCCCTGAAGCTGACCTCTCCCTTGGCCCTCTCCTCCCTCCCGAGTTATTTTTAGTAAAAGTCACGGACAGGTCACAGCTCCTGTGAATTTTTGCTTATTGCCATGACCTGTCCGTGACAAAATCTCAACCTTAATCATCATCAGTCTGTATGACTGAGAAAAGTCTGCCAGAGGTGTGGGTTTTTTTTTTTAAACTTTCCTCCAAAGATGTTGGAAATAGTCCAAATCAACTAAGCAAGGAGAGTGCAGAATGGTCACTTCATATGAAAGGTTCTAATGTTTCTGGGCCGCCATCTCCACAAACGTCCACTGGAAACTCCCTCTGATCCTTCCTCACCTTGGTCCTCATTGATTTGCCAAGAGGGAACAATGTCTAGTCCCTCAAACCCCGACTGTGTAGTCCTTAGACTTCCAAAACAGACACTGTGGTTGTGGAGTTTTGGGTGCAAAAAATGCAGGATTTGGCCCATAGTGCATGTATGGGGATATGCATCAGGCAGATACTCTGTTTAAGGATGAGATGGCCCTTCCATTTGATACTGTGTAATTGTTTACTTCTTTAAACAATGTGTGTGAGTCTGAAATTTCCTGTGCTTGCTGACGTCTCAAAAGTCAGTGTGTCTTTTTTGGAAAGTTTCATAAATCCTTTCTGCTCTTTGGGAAGTTAGGCCACAGTGGGGGGGCGGGGTAAAAATAGTGGAGTTTTACCCAAGAGACTTTTCAAATGCTTTATGGCTCGGGTAACTTGGCTGGCTTTTTACAATATAAAATTTGATGTATACATTATTTTGAATGAATAAATGTGTCTGTGTGGAAATTTTGGTTTTGAAATTATGGTCGCTTTTGAAATGCTAGTATATTAGTTTCCCTAATTTCAGAAAGATACACGCACAAAAGTGTGAAGCTCTGGATGTTTGCAGATGTGGCTATTCAGTCACTCTAAAAGCCAGGAGAAAGATGTGAGAAATACCTTCCTTTCTGTACCCTAGAGAGTGCATGGAGCTTTTAGTCAGGATAAGCGCTCCTCAGTGTTTTCCTGCAACAGGCACCCTCAACTTTCACACTGTCGTCTGGGTAGCAGTTTATACAATCTTGAAACTTATGATGTAACTCAAATAAGGAGATGATGGACATCCAAGTGCATCCCGGAATTGATTAATTATGGAAAATCGTAAAATACAATTGAAGGGACAAGTAGTTGGATCAAGAAGGTGGCCATACCAATGTGAATAACTGGTCTCATCAGAATTTGAAAAGTATGAAGTTTTGCTTATGGTTACTACTTGGATTGGAGACTGAGAATACTTGATATTCCAGGCTTTTGCTTCTCTGTGATGTAACTCTTAGTGGCTGTATAATTTTGATACTTCAGTCAAAATATTTGCCAAGATCTCAGATAGAATTACTATGAGAGTAAAAGCAGGCTCTGCTTTTGATCATTAGATACACCTAGTACTTTTGGATTCAAGTGTTCTGTGTCCAGCTCTTTGCTAGAATGTATTACTTGCATATTAAGAACCCTTTTTTGATGGATTTAATCACTTGGATACCTTGTATAACTATTTTAGCAGATGGATATTAATTAACTGGGGTTGTGGTAAAATAAAAGGCT
The DNA here is from genome assembly GCF_016161935.1 of Mauremys reevesii. Taxonomy (NCBI): domain Eukaryota; kingdom Metazoa; phylum Chordata; order Testudines; family Geoemydidae; genus Mauremys; species Mauremys reevesii. Next base: position 248,956,996 of record NC_052623.1, read on the forward strand.
ACAGGGGGTTGTTTGACAAGGGTAATGAGAAATGGGTACCACAATGAGTAAAAGATAGTGATACAGTAATGAAGACTCAGGAGGTTCCCATTATTAATGCCTTACAATAATAATTGCACACTTAAATTTTGATTCTTTTAAAATATTAAATCATAAGGATCACAGAAAGGAGGCGCATGAACAGGAATCTCAGCAAGCTGAAAATAGAACCCTACACTTATACTTTCTCTACTTTTGCTTTTCAGTTTTTTCTTTCCTGCGGGGAGCATGGTTCCTGGTGGTTCTTTGAGGTAGAATACCTGAAACCTAAACAGCCGGCAACACAAAACTCGTGCCTTATACCTCTGTCTTGTTCAGATTCCCCACGCTCAGCTTCTTTTGGGTATTAAAAACAGTGCCATGGAACAGACTATAGTGCTGATGTTCAGAGTGTTGGAGACAGTTCAAAAATTCCAGTTGATGCAAACAAAGTGGAAAGTGGTAAATTACGTATTATCAGCTCATTTACCTCCAAGGATCATAGACACATTAGAAATTCGTAGACTTACATTAAAAAAACACCTAACCTCCTGTGGGCCTTGCAGTTCTAGTACTTTATAACATACTCCTGATGAGAAATTAAGCTGAAACCTGCAAGAATGTTAGGGTTTTCTTCTAGAAAATATACTGTGGGGAACAATCCTGCACTCTACTCTGGGACATGGATTAGATGACCTTATGTCTTTTCCATTTCCAGTGCTGGACTCTTTCCAGAGGTCAAAAATAGCCATATTCCTGGATTATTCTTTATCTCTCTTGACGTGTAAGCAGCTATTCTCTGTGGTTAAACAACTGGCATGCACGGAGCCTTAACTTTCCACTACTTCATAATAATACTTTGCACTTTCACATAACACATTTCATCTGTAGATCTCAAGCATAACTTTATGCTGTAAGCTTCTGAGTGGGCTTGGGTTTATTTACAAGTCACAGGAAACAGTTAAAGATGACCTTCAAATAAAACTACTACTACTACTTTTTTACCTTTTTCCCTATTTAAGATTGGCAACTTTTATAGCCTTCTATCAAAACTCATGATCATACTCCAAGCCATCATATTGATTGGCTTCTTTTGAGGGCCACTTTTATCCAATCATGTATCGAGTCTTAGGTATCTCCTTTGGTCGTCTTCCATCCACAGTCATTGCAAGAGCCATCGTACTGATATAGTTCTTACGTTTCCACTAAATATGCCAATACCAACATAGCCTGGCCTCCCTCAACTTGTCCTCAGTTGGAGCAATCCCCATTAGGCCCCTCAGAACCTCATTTTGTTTCCTTTCACAAAGGGTCCAGCCATTTGACTATCTCAGTGTCTTCATTTCCGTGATGGAGGTACTGATTTCCTTTCCTGTGGCTGGCCAAGTCTCTGTTCTGTACATTAAGATGGGTTGAATTAGTTTTATACACTCTTCCTTTTAACTGGTTTGGCATCTTTTTGTGACAGCGAACTGGCCTTTTGTCACTGACCTTCAGATAAAACTGGTGAATTATATTCACTTCAGAAATATGTTCTGAAGGCCTCCACTAACCAAGCCAGGAAGGATACTCTTCATATCAGCAGCTGTTTTTTAGGCGTCTCTCTGCTGATTCTCTAGAAAGCAACTTTCTGTCAGCTCTGCTGGCTGTTTGTTCTGCCTGTCTCTCATAACCTAATTATTGTCTGGGCAGACAGGGAGCATTATAACACTTCTAAAGTAAATATACAAAGTACTATTGAGTTTGCCAGTCACCATAATTCATTTCTATGAATCTGGAGTGAATGGGATCCACATCTGTTGCTGATGGCAATGACATGCCAAGGACTTAATTCTGCCAGAGGTGTATTAAGTGTGTGGAGCAGGGCTTATTCTGTGACTGGATTTGGAGAATCTTTTCCTGCAACTCCTTGAAACTTTTGCCCTTTCCACAGGTTTATTTCCATACAAATTACACAGGGTGCTTTGGTGGTGGAATGAGCAAAGGCTGATTCTGCATTGCATTAGCTGGGGGGATGGCCAAATAGTTAGACAGAATTTTTTCACCCAGCCTGATTTCCTGAGCTTCAAATTGGGTTGTGTGCTGTTGAGGCAAGGAAGGTTCTTTCTATAAAACCTCTTAAGCATTAGTTGTTAGTGCTTGTTCTCCAGCACATCCATGCTGTGGACCTCTTAATAAGAGAGTCTTTTATGCAGTATCCCTTCCCTAAACCAAGCTGCTTGGTCCCCAATGTATGTTATTCCCTGAGCCACCTGGAATGGCTGCTCAGACAACAAGGGCTGCTCAGGTGTAGAAGCAGTGAAATGTGATACACCCGTGGGGGGGGGTCTGAGCCATTGGCCTTTTGGGTGCTGGATGGGAAGCACTCTCACCTGTATGGCTGCTCAGTGTTTGTCTTTCTGTGCTGTTGCCTTTTATTTTCATGTTCTTTTGAGGCCAGAAAGGATCATTGTGATCATCTAGTCTGGCCTTCTGCATAAGACAAGCCAAATGAATTTCACACAATAATTCCTGCATCAAACACCATAACTTCTAGTTGAGTAGAACATATATTCTAGAATGACATCCAGTCTTTTAAGAAACTTCAAGTGCAGGACAATCCACTATCTTGTTCCTCTTGTTCAGAAGTGGTGTGCGTAAAGTGCTGAGTATTTCACATTCCACTGAAGACCTTCAGATGCTGTCATTGAGGTGCCCAGCTCTCAGGCCTGAGCTCACTTTGAGTTTTATGTGGATATCCTTGATATGTCAATTTTCAACATTTCTGTTAATTTGTGCTCCTTGTCATTGTCCCCTTTGCATTCAAAGCTTTTGTTTTTAATGGAACCTATGTTTATGCAGCATTACAGATGAGGCTTTAAATGCACAAGCCAGGGAATTCAAGGTTTTATGGCTCCCTCAGGTACCTACGGTAACATACTGTAACATGAGAATATCTGGGGAAGTGAAGAGAAAGCAAAGGAAAAAGGAATTTGGAGGAATGGGTTATGATGACAAAGTGACTGTTACACATTCCCATTCAGATAAATTCATCAGTACCTTTATTTGAGCAATAGTCACTTTGCATCAAAGCTGTGCATCTTAAAGTGCCAAGGACCCTACAGAACTTGTACTTTTTCTAAATGGGTGGCTTGAGCTCTGCGAAGGAAGGGGCCACAGGAAATCAATACCCCTGCTAGGCTCCTTTCAGTGGTTTCTTAAAGGTGTTTAGGAGGAGATATGACTTAACTCTCCACCCATTCCCTTTAAAGCCTTGTTCTTGTTCCTCCACCTGTAAGATGGGGGCTGGGGGAAGGCAGCAGGTTTAGCACCATCCTGCCGGCCCCCATTCTGTTCAGTCAAGGATGGCCAACTTAAAATTGTGTATGCACTGTAGAATGCAGTGCACATGGGGATGTAAACTGCAGGGCATATGAAATTTTTATGATCACTAGGTCTTAAGTATAGTTGGGAGGATTAAGGGAGTGATTGTTGGCTAGGGCTGTCAAGACAGATCAGTCAGGCTTAGCCAGCTGGCTTGTCTTAATTGATTTACTGTTTCAATATGTGCAGCCTCCAGGTACGTGCCTAGGTAGTGAGAGCTCCATTTTTAATTTATGCCACACAAGAAGTAAAATATGCATAAGATGTCAAGATGCTGCTCACCCTTGGCTCTCATTGAAGTCAGTGGGAGTTGAGGGTATTCAGCACCTGGCAGAATTGGTCTCAGAATGCACATACACATTGTACTTGACTATCAGCTGCTTTAAAATCAGGCTATACCTACACCAGATTTCTTTAACCCCTTCAAAGGCCCTTGTCCTCACTGACAGCTAAGCCTAGTGGTTAGAGCAAGGGACTGGGAGTCAGGAATTCTGGGTTCTTTTTCTGGCATTGGCACAAATTTGTTGTGAGACTGACTTGCCGCTGTGCCTGAATGTGCTGTACAATACCAGTACAGTTTCTCCTCCTTCTCTCCCTCCAAAAGAGGTGTGTCCTAATTCATTAATATTTTTAAAGTGTTTTGAGATGCTTGGATAAAAAGTCTTGTTGGTCTGCAAAGTTGTGTTTTAAAAATCATCTGAAAATGTAAGCATTTAAAAAAATTGGCAAAGTATAACGCGGGACATTAAGATACATAAAGGGAGCCACATAGGATTTTATCAGATCTTCCCTCCTCCCACACACCCACCCAAAAACAAACAAACAAAGGCTGCTGCGCGGGGAACAAGCATGAGACCCTTTACCCCAAAGGGTAACGTTTTTATACTACAGACTCCTGAAAATGGAGGTTTATTATAATACTCCTGAAGCATATAGAGAGTTTTTCTAACCCACAGGTTTAAAAACAAAACCCTAATATGTGCACTTATTACATTTAATCTCCTAAAGAGAAGGCCATGGATTCCTTCTCTGTGGTATGTCACCTTTTAATATTCTTTTGTTTCATTATTGCTTGATATTTGATTTGTTGATTTACCTTTAACTTCACGCTTCCACACTGAAGCAATTATTTGCAAAAACCCCAGGTACAATTAAGTTTCAAATTTTTTAATTGCAGAAAAATAAAGCAATTCAGAATGATTTCCATAGCAACAATATTAATTCTTCTTTGAGTGGCTGCAGATATGCATTTCACTCAAGTGACTGCACACCCAGCACATTAATGTAGGAGAGCTTTGCTTAGCGGTACCGGTCAGGGAGGCACTCACATCCTTCTGCCCTGTAGCCCCTCATATGGCTATATAAGTGTGCTGCTGCCCTTACTCCCTTCAGTTCCTTCTCAGCAACTGCAGCTTGAGTCGGAGTGTTCAGTGAGGTATCTCACCTAATGTTTTCTCTATCACAGTGTTTCATGGTCAGAGGGGTAGAGGTTCTGTAAATAGTTAGTTTTAGTAATACCTTTGGATTTAGTTTGGTTTATTGTAGTTAGTAGAGTTTTTAGCTTGATGATGCCTTCATCGGTTTTAAGCATTGTCTGTCATGTAGGATAGCTATCCCTGCTAGTGACCCCTACACTTGATGTCTGTTGTGCCTTGGGGAAGGGCACATCAGGGAACGGTGTTCCATCTGCAAGTTGCTCAAGAAGAGGGAGCAGGTAGCTAAAGACTTGCACCTGAAGCAGCACCATAGGCACTGACTCTGTGGGTGCTCTAGGTCTGGAGCACCCACGGAAAAAATGGGTGGGTGCTCAGCACCCACCGGCAGCTCCCCATGGCCCCACTCCCCTGCTCCAGCTTGCGTCCGCCTCCTCTGCAAGCGCACCGCCACATCCTGCTTCTTCCCCCTCCGTCCCAGCGCTTGCGCCACAACACAGCTGATTCGCAGGGCAGAGAGGGACCGGGGAGGAAGAGGAATGCGGCGTGCAGAGGGAAGAGGCGGGGCTGGGGTGGGATTTGGGGAAGGGATCCAATGGGGGCGGAGTTAGGGCGGGGACTTTGGGATGGGGTTGGAATGGGGGCAGGGCCAGGGTAAGGATGGGGTGGAGTCAGGCAGGGGAAGGGGTGGGGGGGCACGGGCACCGAGAAAGTTGGCGCCTATGAGCAGTACCACCTGGTTCCACACCAGGGACTGTCACAGATTGTCAGCCCCTCCTTACCCACCCCACCTCCACCCCAGAAGCACCTAAGGCAGGATGTGCTGGGGCTCCACAGCTGGATCTTGATCCCTCATCCAGAAGGAAGAGAGATTGTTCAGTTTCTTCTGGTCTTCCAAGAAAAAGAATTGACAAAATGGAATGCGGCTGCTCCAGAGCCCAGAGAGATTCTTCCCCCCTTTCTCAGAGGAGTGCAGATCAGCACCCTGAATCTTCTAGTATGCAAGATAGAGTTGGGCGGTCGACCTGCTCTCTGGCACCAGCTCATGAGCAGTTAGACACCATACTATTGATTTCATTACTGTTCATGGAGCGTCCCGTTGAGTCTGATACCGACAACAATGGTGTCAGCACCAACATTTTCCACTCCTGCGGTGTGTTGGGCATCAGCAGACTTGCTGTGCCTTTCAGTTCCTGACTTTCCACTTATCCAGGAACGTTCAACTGTGGTGGCTTTCTCTTCGGTGTCATTGGCACTGCCTGGACTGTTTGTGGATCTACTGTTGTTGTTAGCACCATCATCCGCACCACCTCGTATCTAGAGAGCTGGGATGCAGTCTGCTTCCTGCTCAGTACCAGGTTTTGCCTGCGCAGATACTATCTTCAGAACCAACAACTATTATGGTAGAGTCTACATCTGCATGTCCAGTATCAGTTTTGACTTGGGTACCGATATCTGCTCTGGTACCAAGAGCGGATACAGTGTCGCTATTAATACTGAAAGTGCCAACTACTGTACGGTCGTCAGTACCGATGAGACTGGCGTACTGGGTTTCAGATGATTCAGAGTGTTTACTAGGTCTGCCTGGATCAGCGGCTCCATTACCATCAGGCTACTTGAAAGAGTGTTCAGGATTGAGTTTGGAGACCTCTTTCTCATCTTCGCCTTCACGGTACTTCTCTCAAAAGTCGTTGATCATCAGGGGGATCACCAGGATTGATACTGCTCCTAGAGTAGAGGTAAAGGCTCCTGGCCTAGCTCCTAGGTGCCACCAGTGTCATACCCCTAGCCACAGTGGCCTCCTTGGAATCCCTGGGAGATTCCTTGTTTGGCGAGATCCCAATTGTCAGATCAGTCCAGAGCAAGGTTGGCAGTTCCCCCAGTAGCCTCACCTCCTGAGTCACCGGTGCTGCAGCCACAGACTGAGGGGACTGAACCCCTGATACAGTCACAGGAGATCTTTGGTTCCACTCCCCTTTTCTTTCTTATCACTAGATGATGCTATGGTGCCAGATTTTTCATCTCCAGTGCCTGAGGATTTTAAATCACATCAGAATCTTCTGAGATGAATAGCTTTGACCTTGGGTATTCAAGCTGAGTTTGTTCAGGAGAACAGTTGTAAGTTAGTGGATACTTTTCAGTCCTCAGCTCCAGGGAGAGTGGCTGCCAAATCTCTGAAATACTCCAGCGTCCTTAATGCCCCCAGCAAAGCGTACTAATATTATAGCCCCATGCAAGGTTTCAAATGTTTTTTCTCACATCCAGCTTCTAATTCCCTTGTCCTGACAGTGGCAAATGAGGCTACAGCAGGGAAGAAATCCACACCTAAAGACAATGTTTTCTCAACCTCTTCATTACAGATGCATGTTGAGAACCAGAAGGACCAATTATCGAAATATGATTTTGTAAATTGGGATGCTATGTCCAAGTTTACAGATAAGTTGCCAGAATCCTCCAGGGAAGAGTTAAGGTGTCCATTGCAGAAGGCCACTTAGTGGCCAAGACAACTTTGCAGTCTTGCAGACATAGCAGATGCTTCATCCATATTTATGACATCAGCTGTAACAATGAAAAGGCTTCAAATTTCAGCATAGCTCTGAGGTCCAACAGATTCCAGAGGTTACCTTTTGCTTTTTGTGGTTTTGGAAAAAAAATTGACAAGACATTACATTATTTTAAGGACTCTTGTGCTACTTTGCAGTCATTGGGGTTTATACCGAGGTCATGAAGAGACATCATTATGGAAGTCAGCAACAACACCAGCAATATTGTTTGCAGTGATACTTCCAGCTGTTGTCCTACCCTGCTGGACAGCAAGGCTTCCCCAGAAAGGGAAATAGATCACAGAGGAGACCTTCTGGATCCAATTTTAACCAACCAACCTGTCCTCTACCAACTTACTTATTTGACTTACTTATTGGGAGCAGCATATCAGTTGTGTACATGTTGCCACAGTTCAGGGACAGGCTGTCTCCTTTCTACAGTGCCTGGGAAGCAACAACTAGGGACAAATGGGTTCTAAGCACTTGTGAGATGAGGTTATGCCATTCCATTCCCCTCTCCCATCCCTGTACTCCGTCTCTTACCCCTCTCATGGGTCTCTGCTTCTTCAGCAGGTCCAGTCTCTTTGTGCTGGGAGCCACAGAGGAAGTTTCTCCTCAACACTGGAGAAAGAGATTCTACTCATATTATTTCCTGGTTCCCAAGCCCAAGGGAGGGATGAGACCTATCCTCAATCTCTGTGGTACTTTTTGAAACATCAGGTACATGAGATTCCACATGGCAATCTTAGCTACAATCCTCCCCTTACTGTTCTCAGCCCCACAATGTGACTATAGTGACAGTCTATCTCAGGAAAATGAGAATGCATGTCTTTCCTTATATGGACAATTGATTATTGTAGAGCAAATCCGAAGACCAGGTTCTTGGCCACATCCAGTTCACACTTCGTCTTTTTGATCAGCTGAGTCTGATTTTGAACAAAGGAAAGTCAACCCTAATACCAGTTCAAAAAATAGAGTTAATTGGGGCACTACTAGACTACAGGTTCAGGGGCTTGGCTGCCAATTGAGATATTTTAGGAAATTTGTTGCCTATGTCTATCCCTCCAGTCTCACCCATCAGCTATAATCTGTGTATGACTGAGGTTTTTTTACCCACGAAAACTTATGCCCAAATAAATCTGTCAGTCTTTAAGGTGCAACTGGACTCCTTGTTGTTTTTGTGGATACAGACTAACATGGCTACCTCCTGATACTTTAAGCCATATGGTGGCATGCATTTAATGTAGTCCAGTATGCGAGTTTGTGCTCTCTTCAGGGTTTGTTGAAACTAGTCTATGTCCCAAATCATCAATTGATGGACAGTGTAGTACAGGTACCACTGAAGATCCTGAACTCCCTGCAGTGCTGAACAAATCAGATCAATGTTTGCCAGAGCATTCCTTTTGCCCATCCTGCTCCAATCAGGACTATAGTTACTGATGCCTTCACAATGTGCTAGGGAGCTCGTCTACGGACATTAAAAGTTCAGGGTCTGTGGACAGACTAGGAAGTTTCCATTCATATTAATGTTCTGGAACTTCAAACCATTTACAATGCATGCCAGACCTTCTGGATCTCAGATCCAGGTCACAGCAGTTCACATTCTGTTTGACAATACCTCCACAATGTATTATGTGAACAAGCAGTGAGGGGCTCGTTCCAATCAGTTAGCTGACCACTTCAGCAGAGTTTTCTTCCAGAATAACAAATGGTCCCTGAATAACAGCATCTTGAAGTCCATCTTCAGAGATTGGGGCGTTCCAGCGATCAAGCTGTTTGCAAGAAAAGACAACAGGAAATGCAGTCAGTTTTGTTCAGGAGCAGGGCTCTGTCCTATACTTTCCATTTGAATTTGGCACCAGAGCTGATATATGCTTTTCCCTCTGTTCCCTTTTAATTCCTCACATTATCCTAAAACTGAAATTAGATCGTGCCATACTGATACGATACCACGCAGATTTGCCAAAGACAGTGTTGGTTCTTGGACCCTCTCAACCTATCCATTCAACCACCCAAACCTCTTGTCGCTCTTTCCAGATCTTCTGACACAACTCTATGTTCAGATTTGGTATCCAGTACAGAGCAGTCTGCATCTCTTGGTGTGGATGCCGCATGGTTAGATGAGGAGGAAGAATGCTGCTTGGAAGCAATGCAGTCTTACTTAACAGTAGACATTTCTCTACTAGGGACTACGTATTTGGCCAATGGAAATTGTTTTTCTGTTTGGTCTCTAGCCAGTGGAATCCAGTCATGACTAGCATGGATTCTTGTCTGAGAGCATATGTAATCCCATAGTCAGGTTAATGATAGAAAGGGTAATAGAGGTGTCATTTGATTTGTAAAGATCTCCAGTATCATCATTTCAATGGTGTCATTCTCTGTGACGTGGGGTGGGGGAGTTGCTCTCCTCCCACCCCCCAACTTCTGCTCTGGGTCTTCTGATTGGTGGAAATTTTGATAATACAGTGTCGCTTGAAATGAGTTGAGTTGGGTCATTCGAAATTATTTTCTTCAACCAGCACAATGACAAACTTAGAACAATTAAGTAGATGTACCTGTAAGTGGGGAACCATACATGTTTAAAATTCAACTTTTAACATTATACTTTAACACTGGCATGTCAAACATGTAGCCCTCAAAAGTTAAATTGTGGCCCTTGACTGACACCACATGCCCAGAATATGATACCTGATTGATTTTTTTTAGTGTTACAGATTACTGTAAATGGAAGGAGTGCTTCAAGCTAATTTGCCATCATCGGCAAAAAAAGAAGCTGTTAAGTGGTATTATCAGCTTTGTTTATTTTGCCAAAGGAGTTGTAAAGAGGCAGTGGTTAAGACTTCAGCATCCAACGAGAAATTACTGGAATCCATCTGCAAATGGTATGCACATAATTATATAACATAATTAATTACAATCCCAAAGTAATTTATTACAAAAATTTTATTTTTACTTTGGTCTTGATCACTTTTAGGCATCAGTGGGGAGACAGAGTACCAACTAGTAGCTGAATCTCTGGAGAATACCACCATAGAGGACCTGGTTAAACCCAACACTCAGGTGGACCTTACATGGGTAAACTGAATTTGGAAAGCTTGAAAAGGAAGCATCAGAAAGGAGTTGAAGATACAGGAACTGCCAGCCGTGAGCAAGACTCGCCTTATACTAAGTCCCATGGCATGCGTTTTGAGAACACCTGCTTATTCTGTGGTAAGCTGGAAGCCCAAGGGCTTCCAGCTTAAGCACAGTTTCAACACGTGAGACAGGTGAGAAACAGTCACGCTCAGCGAGAAAGTAAAGTAAAATGGGTTCATTGACTGAAAAGATGCCCACACATACAACATTGCATACCACATCAAGTGCTGTGCCAAAAATGTATGTAATGTATTGCATCAAACAGTAAACGCAACAGAAACAGGTACTGATTTTACTACTGAAAACTGCAACTCAACTGGAGTTGATAAATTGCCTTGCAGAGGCAGCTCTAGTGAATGGGAAAGTGGTGGTGGTGGCTGATATAGATGTTAAGTACAGAGAAATAGGTGCTTTCAATGGGATTGAAGAAGAACAATTGCTTAGAAGAAAGGCTCTTGAAGCACTTATTGAAGATGAACCGTGGGATATGGACATAGTTTTTAGCAATCAGATCCATAGAAATTAATCACAGTGCATATCCTTAAAAGCTGCAAAAGACATGGTGCTATCAAAAGTGGAAGGAAGTACTGATGTGAACAGTAATATGAAGACTCTGTTTGCAGCTGCTATGAAGCCTTCAAAACCCAAAGAATAATCCAAGGCTCCATCAGTCTATTGGCTTCAGTCATGAAGAGCAGACTAAAGCTGTGCTCAAATGCAAAGATGAAAATCACTGTGAAAGTGGCAGAGACTATTACAGAGTTAACCAGAGAGAAGTCATTGTTTGCTTGTCTCCTGATCATGTCCATATCTCAGCATGATGTTGATCTACATGACTCTCCAGGGAAAGTAGGAATTCTCTGTGGTACCACGATTGATATTAGAATGTTATGGAACAATGCATGTGTGCCAGGTGAAAAGCAAACTAACACTTCTTAAGCCAGCACCTGCTGACAATGTAACCGGTACCTTATGCCAGCACAGGCATTTCAGCATAGCAATCATAGATGGAGTGGCTGAGGTACAAGCTCTTAACAAATCAGAAACTGTTATCACCTGCTGAGATGGCAAAACACTTCATTATAGGCTATAAAGAAAATACTGGACGTATGACCAAGTCCACCTTGGGTTTGACATGTACATAGAAGGATCTATTAAAAATATTACCAGAAAGAAGAGACTCCGTGGTATTGCACATGCACAGTACAAAAATCATGGACTCCACGAGCATCTTCACTGTCACAGTGAAGAAACTACTATCTCATACTTGCACAAAGGATGAATTAACCACATACAATGCAAGAAAAACACTTCAGCCTGCAAAGAATTGCTCAAAGAACGTTATCTCATGGTGTAATGAAGCTGCTGCCTCACACCATTCATTGAAGTTTCTTCATAGTTCTCATGAGGAGGGTGACACTAAAATGATCTTGTCCGCCATCAGTGCTACAGAGGCAGGTGCTACTAAACTCTGTATTTTTGAACAAGACACAGGTATTCTAGTGCTTTCTGTGAGATACTACCAAAGACTTCCTCAAGATTCTGTTTTTGTGCCTGCTTATGTCTCCCCCAGAGATGTGTTCCTGTTACTCAGACCATTAAAAGCCACCATATGGCCAGGTTTCTGTGCCCTTTCAGGATGTGACACTGCTGGAAGGTTGGCTTGAAAAAAACAAATTATCTTACCTCCAAAAACTGACTCATCACTCTGAAGATGCTTGGAATGGCTGATACAGTCACTGATGAGGTCATAAATGCACTAGAGGTGTTCGCATGCCAAGTTTACCACTTGAAGATCAGCATTACGACACTTGCTAAACTACATTGGTAAATGTTTTCCAAGAAGAAGACATACAGAGAAAAATTGCCACCAATGTGGGCAATGCATTTATACCTGCTATCAAGACGGCAAATTATCAAGCAATGGGATGATTGAGTGCATCCAAAATTACCTTCCCCTACCAGACATGGATGGGTCTTGGAGGATGGACTGATCATACCAGTTGTGTGAAATACTGTGTGCTCCCAAATCAATCGTACAGGTAATCACTTGTTCATGTGCAAAGACCAGATGCTCCTGATCCTTCAAATATTTGGCCAGCAGCCTGCGTTGTATGGAAATGTGTGACTGCGGCATAGACAAGGATCAGTATGACAACGTGTCTAGCAGTATTGCACTACACGGACACAACACCGATGATGAATTTGAATAAATATTTTCAGTTCTACATGTCAAGGATAACTTCCCTAGGATTACCAAAGATCAATGTCTTTTTTTTTTAAATGTAAACAATGTATCCCTGTGTTAAAGTATAATTTAAAAAAAACCTTGATTTTTAAATATTTTCTTGAATATATATGTACGTAATTGTTCTAGGTTTGTCATGTTTGGTACCATTATGGTCATGGGAAAAAGGGCTTTTGAATAATACCCAACTCAACCCATTTCTGACAATATTGTATTATCAAAATTTCCTCCAGGCAGGGGACTTGGAGGTGGGGGCATGGAGGTGTGAGTCCCCCTTGCCACACTGCAAAGAGTTACACCCTTGAAATTATGATTCTGTAGATTTCTACAGATCAAATGACACCACTCTTTCCTTTCTATCACTAATCTGGCCCTAGAATAAGATTTTACTACATTATGCTCCCAAACTATTCAGGACATTTTGGATTATCTGTTGCATCTGAAGTCCTCAGGTCTCTCTCTTAGATCTTTGAGAGTCCACTTAGCGGCAATATCTGCGTTCCATCCACCAATTCAATGGAAGTCCATTTTTTCTGACTCCCTGGTGATTAGATTTTTAAAAGGAGTTGTCTGTCTCTTCCCTTATAGAAACAGCACCATTGTGGGACCTTTAATATAGTTCTGGCTGCCCTCATGGGTCCTCCGTTTGAGCACTTGGTAACTTCTAGAAGGAGGGCGGGTGAGTTGCAGGCTCTCATGGCAGGACCTCCATATATGTAATTTTTCAAGGATAAAGTCGACCTAAGGCCACTTAAAACTTTTTTGTCTAAAGTGGTTTAACCTTAACCAAACTCTATACTTACCTGTATTCTTTCCTAAACCACATTTGAATACAGAAGAGCAGTACCTTCATACATTGGATGTGAGATGCTGTTTGGTGCTCTACTTGGAGAGGACTAAACCATTTCCCCTTTGGGGTGGCACCATCATTATATAGTGTCGAAGGACAGTGGGGCTGAAGGGTGCAACCATCACCTCTTGGGTACGGCTAAACAAAATTCTCTGGCTTCGGTGCACTGGGCACACCCGCAGTTGAGTGGAATACATGATTGTACCCACACCTCAAAGAACAAAAGTTACAGGGCGCAGGGAAGTAACTGTTTTCCCCTTTGTGCATATGCATCACAGCAGGCTCCCTTATTTGTATTAGAGTAGCTCATAGAGGCCCCAACTGAGATTAGGCACCCCATGGTGCCAAGCACTGCACAGATAGAGTGGATTGACAGCCTCTGCCCCGAAGAACTTACTATCTAAACAGACAAGACAGACATAGGGAAGGAGGGGAAATGGCGGCATTACATGATTAATGAAAAAGAAAGCCCCACTCTAATACTGGATTGGTGTAATGGGGAAAAGAGGTAGGCAAGAAGAGGGTTGTTCTGCTTTGGAAAGGAGTTGTTTTTCCTCACACTCACCTGTCTCTTCACCCCTCAGCAGGTACTGTCTGAGGGGTTACCCCGACAACGCTTTATCAAGCTTGTGGGACTAAATAATTTATGTGGCTTGGTTTTTACTAGGTGGAGGAGGAAGGCAATGGAGAATGGGGAGGGACTGAATTGTCTCTCAGGAGGGGAAAGCTTTCAGAGGAGCTTCTCAAGCCCTAGTGTAACCACCTTTGTTTCTAAAATGGGGATGGAGAGGAAATATATCATGCAGGGGAGCAGGGCAAGGGGCACTTCAGCACAGGAATGTTATCTCTGGCCTTGTGTTCCTTTACAAGAGGCAGGCTGCATCAGGACTGAGATAAATAGGAGCCTCTGGCAGCTTTCACACCACAGCTAAGCAGGCTACCCTGTTAGAAAAAACAGTTCCCTTGAGATGATCTATGGGCTGTTCATAGCCAGCGGCCCTTCCAAAATGCAGAACTATAACATTTTCCTATTTAAGACATTGTTTGTGGCTGTTTGAGCTGATTCTTTGTGTGATGAGCTGGTTTTGGCTCTCAGATGGCTCCTGATGTTTGACTAATGAGAGAGTTTTTTCATGTTTCATCATATGCAGTCACGTTAGCCCCTTTCTGTGTTTGCAAGCAGCTTCCAGGCTTGACTTTGTGCAGCTCTGGTACATGAGGCAGGTGTGCTTGTGTCCTTAAAACTAAAGGCACAAGGTAAAATGGTAGATGGGGTTAACCAGTGTTCTCTGCAAGTACCCCCTGTTGGCAAGACTATAGAATAGTGTTGTTCAGGTGTGTGAGCAGATGTTTTGAACAGCAGTTTGACATCATCATGAACCATAAGGGTACAGCCCTCAGTGAGATAGAGGGTGTCACCAAGAAGCAAGTGTCCAAGACAGATTGAAATGTTCTTCTCCCTACTTTGCTCAGTAATGCAGCCCCTTGTGAATCCAACTGATGTGAGTCGATAGCCACCTTTCACCATTCTAGCTTCACTTAGACTTTTGGAGGATGGCCAGTGTAAGCCAAGCTGTTTGTGTTAATAGCACTCTGAGAGCTGTGAGCTGGAACTATTGCCCTTCTGGTTATTAACTACATAATGAGGCAAACAGCATGGAATCGGTTGGCATCTGTTCCATTTGTGCTTGGTGGTGAGCTTGACAGTGTCTTTTGCCCAAACAATGAAGACTGGCAGCGCCTTTTAGAAGCCCAGTAAACAAATCCTCTGTGCAAAGTGTGCCCGTCGAGAACAGAAGTCCCTGGCTGAGGCTGGCAATAAGTTGAGCTTGTTGGGTCAGTATCAAACTGCATGTTTTTTTTTAAGAAAAAGAAAATGGATGAATCTGGCCCATGATGCTCCTGAGTTGCACAGCTAAAAAGAACAAAATCAGTCTTACATTGGCAGTGTGTCTGAGAATGTTCTCCCTTCCTCCCTGAGACCCCCCAGCACACAACACCTGCCAGGCACGTAAACTATCTTGGCATAACCACACTCCTTTGTCTTACAGTTTAAAAGAGCTTTTATCCTTCCGATATCAGCCTTGTTCTGGAGACACTGCCACTGAATCACCTGGTCTATCCCTATGTATTGCTGCAGGGTTGGTTTAATTCTTCCTATACCGTCCCTGATGTGGTCATGGGGTGGGAGGGACAAGTCTCACTCGTATCCTGCACACGTGTTGGAGAGGTGGCTAGTGTGAGTTTCACTAGTGTGTATAAATGTCAGTGTGGTTCCTCCCCCGTCCTCCGCCCCATATTTATAGCTCATACTAAATTTATTTCTATCCCCACCGGCAATGAAATGAGCCATCCTTTCCGTAGTCCGTTAATCTGACTCTAGAAATGAGTCTCTGCGGCTTTTTTTTCTTTCTTCTGAGGAAGCTGACAAAACGTGAAGACTCTCAAGAAGAAAGAGTGAAATAAATCGCCAAGAGAAGGACTCTTCACCCTTCTTCCTTTCATCCTTTTTTCAATCTATAAACTTCATGGATACTTTGCTGGATACCCAGAGTGGGCCAGAACGAGAGGGCAAGCCAGAAACAGCCTGTGATAGCTGTGTGCATTGCGGGAAGCTGGGCCTAATTGGAATACACTGCAATCTGTGAAAGGGTCTAATGCAGAAGATAATCTCTCTCTTTGAGGATTTACTATACCCTGTATTTGCTCTCTATCACCTTGGTACTCTTCCATTACCCATAATCCAGTTCTCTTTCACATCAGCCAGGATTGGCAGATCAGCATTCCAGGTCAGATCCCCTGATGATGTGAACTCAGCGTTGGGGAATGTAACACTGATTACAAAAATAGTTCTGGCCGAGGTGGTATCACCATCTAGGCATCCCAGAGAGAGTGAAATGAAGCGTGAATCCTAGCCAAGTGTGCTATTCAGTTTTATTAATCTTTTAAAATTACTGACACAACATAAGACTATTGTTGCAGCAGCAAATTATAGAGAACAAAATATCCTTGGAAATGTAGGTTAATGCTCTGATCTTTTGCCTGTGGAGGCCTGTGTGGTTTGGGTCCTGTGAGAACATGGTAGTCCCAACCTAGTTTCTTGTGGACATTTGTCCACATTACAAAAGCAGCAGCAAATGTAGCATGATTCCTGGGGGGAAACCCCAAGAATGTTACAACAGAGGATGCTATAGATCCAAACTGAGGTTCATTGGCAGAGCTATGCAGGTGGGTCAGGGCTAGAATTGGTGAAGCTTTTGTATATCACTTGCCTGCAATTCTGCTTGATGAAGCAGTTTAACAGGCACTAATCCACCCAGGCCTGATTTCCAGAGGTGCTGAGCACCCACAGGTCCCATTGGCTTCAACTGGAACTCTGAGCACGTGGCACTTTTGGAATTCAGCCCCACAAGTGTTAGATCTCGATCAGCAGAGTTCTTTTTTACTGTGGAGAGCAGTAGGAAATGGATGGAGATGTGCTGAGCTGCAGCTGTGTTTAACCTGTGGCACTAAGTCTGGAATTTTCTCAGCTCCTCTGATGCCTTCCTTTGGTGCTTAATGATATAAGCACTTGATGGCATTGCTAGTGGGGTTCGTAATGGCTGCAATAACAGGCATCAGAATCAGTATTACGATACCAGCACTGTCATTGTTGGGACTGTGATTCCCAGTCTCTTGTCTTTTCCATACACACCTTTCCTGTTTTCACCCACCTGGTCGAGGTTCAGAGGTGTAGGTTCTTCCACTGAGCACTGCTTTTTAAATAGCCCTTGGAGCTGCTGTCTTTGAGATGGAGTGTTTTGCCCCATGCACAATCCTTGCGGTTTGCTGTGGTTAGGGGGAAGCAGTGAACCTCTTATCCAGCATCCTCCCCAACTCCCACAGTCCCACAAATTGTTCATCCAGGTTTCTCCTGCAGTCCCAGTTTTGTCACATACTGACAGGAAATCAGGTCAAGTCCAGAGAAAAACACATCTGAGGCATGAACCTGATGGCCTTGCACCAGGGAGCTTCCTACGGCAGGAGTGTCCCTTTGTCTCCCACATTTGAGACACTCCTTATGTAATGGTGCATGCTTCAGTCCCCATGGCAATGGCTTCACTGTCCCTTCTTGAATAGCGATCTCTGTGCCTGGCCTGACACGGCTCTGGCCATTGCAGCTACATTATTCTTGTTCCTCTCTCAACCAAGACATGTAACTTTTTGTTAGCATCCTTTGGCCAAAAGCATTAATCAGGGCCCACTTTGGAGTATTTCTCCTTCTCCAACCTGTAGGGGCTAATATGGTAATGGTATCAGGTCCTCTTTCACTTTATTCCCCTTTGGCCCTTTTTTTTTTTTAAATAATGGAGATATCCTATCTCCTAGAACTGGAAGGGACCTTGAAAGGTCATTGAGTCCAGCCCCCTGCCTTCACTAGCAGGACCAAGTACTGATTTTGCCCCAGATCCCTAAATGGCCCCCTCAAGGATTGAACTCACAACCCTGGGCTTAGCAGGCCAGTGCTCAAACCACTGAGCTATCCCTCCTCCCCTTTCTCACCCCACTGCTCCTTGCTCTGAATTTGTTTGCAAATATTCAAACCCAGTTCATCAGATTCATTGTTTGTTTACTGACTTATTCCTTAGGTCCTAATGTCAATGGATTGGAGGAGCCCAGCCTGGCCAAGAGGCTGCGTGGCACGCCTGAGCGCATTGAGCTGGAAAATTACCGGCTGTCACTGCAGCAGGAAGAGGAACTGGAAGAGGTTCCCGAGGAGACCCTGGCAGAGCATAACCTGAGCAGTGTACTAGACAAAGGAACAGAAGAGGACGTGCCCAGCAGGTTAGCACACATTGTACATGTGTCCCTGTATCCGCCCCAGCAGGCTTGTGTCTACTTGCTCTCATAGTGCCCTTTCCCATACACTTTACTGAGGCTCCCCTTTCTGGAGAGCTGATAGCCTCATCCGCACTTCAGAGAGGTATTTTATACTAGAGGTTCTGTTCTAAACCCCTATTTTGAGTCACTTAATAGTGTTCTGAAAAAGTTATTTCTTCTACTGAAATTTCTCATGCTCAGTCTTAGCTCAGAAAGGAATTTACTTTTTGGAAAATTTCATCTATAAACAACTGAGTCATTTGGGTGAACAGAACATGAGGTCAGAGGGGAGTGTTTTTTCAAAAAGCTTTTTGCTGCCTATTTTGCGCTCTGATAACTGAAAACCTTTTTTGGTTTAAAATTTCAAGTTGGACAGATACTTAGTCGTGATTGAGTGCCTTTGTCTGAGAGAGCTTGGCTTGAAGTAATAGCTATGGATAGCGTAAAACAGGATACTCCACGGGCATGTATGGTCATTTCTTCAGCTGCAAAATGGTACACCAGAGCGCTAGGGACTCAGTGCCCACAAATGTGGGCAAATGTCTCTCAGTAATTCCTGCAGCAGCAATTCAGTTTCATAAGGGATGAGCTGAACCTTTGCAGCCTCAGCGTCCTCCAGATAGTGTGGCTCTCTTACTTACTGTGAGCTCTGTTCCGTACCCTTTCATTGCAGCAAGAACTCTCCTGAACTGTTAACTCTTTGACCGTGCAACAGTTCTTACATTCTTAAAACTGCCACTGTAAACTCAGGTAATGATATAGCTGATGGCTAAAGCCCAGATCCAACAATACAATTACATGCATGCTTAACTTGAAACACATGTATAGCCCTACGTGTCTAGTTGCCTACCTCAATTATACAGGTGAAACTGACTTCAGCTGGGCTACTCGAGACCATAAAATTAAGCACATTTATAAGTCTTTGCAGGATCAGGGCCTGGGTGCATTCTGGGGTGAGCAAATGACAGGAGTCCCATAAGATGCAAATAGAAGAGGCAGCAACTGGATATTTGACACTATCTAGCCTTACTAGTCTTCAGTAGTCCTGAGGCATCCTTATCTTAAAAGCTCTGAACAGGTTTGAACTAGGATGAGTAAATACCTGATGTCCTGTGCTGTTTCCTTTACTAGAATAATGACGGTGTTTATTAATTATTTTAGGAAGTTCTCAACAAGATCTTATTTTGATATAATTTATTTATTTGAGATGTTGTCTAGTGGCCTAGTTGGATGTTCTCTGCAGTTTAATGTGCTAGACTTGAGATATGTTCATATTCTCTGTCCCTATCCCAGCCCACTGCTCAGATATAATAAATAATGTTGCTATTGTTTATATTAACACTAATAATAATATAAGTGTAGCTTTTATAGTACTTATTAGATCTGAAAGTACTAACCAGAGTTCACTAGCCTGGAGCTATATTATTATTGGCCATGACTTCATCAGATCACATAAATTAAGAATAGTTGGGCCTGGTCAGTACTTGGATCAGAAACCTCCCAAGGAAAAAGGAGTCAATGGAACCAAGTGTTATCTTTGGCATCTCAGGCGTCAGCTGCTATTTCACCTCCTCCAGATCTGTGCACACTTTTCTCCCTCTCTCCTCCGCACCCATTTTTTATTTAGAATTCTGTCACACTCCCCTTTTTGTATGTTGACTTAAATTTGTATTTTTTAAGTTAAACTTTCTCTGAGGGGTGAAAAAAAGGTAAATATTATTTTTGGACTTATAAAATCTCTCTCTCAGATGTCCTTGGGCACCTGGACCAAGATTTCACAACAATAACTGTAATTTGCTGGCAAAGGTCAAACCAAATACATTCCTCCTATGACAGATTCATCATCACTACCCTGGGCAATAAGTGAAGTTAATATGCACACATCCACAAATGTAGTAATAATCGTATGTAACACTTCTGTAGTATGTTTCACAGTCAAAGCATTTTAAAACATTATGAGATTAATCCCCATAAAAGGGCAAAATACTTGGCATCTGAACAATAAGAGAAGTAAATTCCAAGCTGACATCCCACTAGTCTCAAGCCACTCTAGGGACAGCTAATGAAAGTACCTTTGCATAATCTTAAATAACACAATTGTGCATAGAGGGGGAAACTGTTTCTAAGGTAGCCAGCCAGGACCTAATCATTGTTGGACTTCTGCAGAATAATAGCCACACCTTGACTCACATTCAGAACTAAATAAGATACCCACACAATCTTTGGAGAGCATGTGCAGATTTTAATGTAAGATACATTCAAAGTAATTTACATTTTCTTCATCCTGTTTGTGTGGGCCATTCACAGTTAGATTATCCCTTCCAGATGAAGGATCTGTGCTAAGCAGTTGCTCCAAAGTGTGGTGCTCATTCCACTCTGAGGCACCAACGTGTCAACGGCAGGTCTGTATTCAAACATCCCAGCACCCTAAAGGCTCGAGGGGCATTATCCTTAAAGAGAACGTGCAGTTAAAGTGGGTGCTGTTCATACAGTGTCCCACCTTTGAGCTGAGGCCATCGTGGTGAAATACTCTCTCATCGCTGTAGCTAGCCACTCCAGGTTAGGGTTGAACCATATTGCGAGATATAATGGAGGCAGCTGGCACTGTCACTCTATTCTGAGTCTGCACGGTGGAGGATGATAGTCTCCAGCACTAAATTTGCATAGATGCATTTTTAAGAGGTATCTGCCTGAATATTTGAGTCTCTCTGTCAAGTCATCCAGCTCTTTTACTCTGATCACTGGTTAACAGAAAAAAGGTCCCAGCTGGGTGGCCCAGAACTACCAGCTTGAAAGGTAGCTCTGTCTCCTTTCACCCACTCAGCCTCTTGTGTGTTTAACCTTTGAGTACTGAGAAACAAGTGTGGAGCAGATCAATGCTGGAGAAGGTAAAGTGAGCTGTGGAGTGAAGAATTTACACTGTGAATATTACATGAGATAAACAGGCTGGCTGAAGAACACATCTTGATCCACGGAGTAGTCATGGCAACAGCTTCAGCAACAGTAAATTTTATTGACAGCGCACTAAAAACCCAGCAGGCGACACCTGTCAGATTTATTTCTGTACTGAAGAGGAGGAAAGTGTGCTATTAATCAGAGGAGGGAATAAAGACCACTTTTTTTATCTCTCTGAGAGCATCTGTATAAAGCCATTGGAATATGCTAAAACCTCTTGGGAGCTTGCTGTATGCCAGAGCTCAGCATATATTTACGATCTGATTCATCATTTACCTTGTGAAAGAAGGGACAGTGAGTTAAAAATAACATTTAATTTCTGCTGTCGAACGCAGGATTATAACATTTGCATTATATATCGTACAAAAAACACATGTTGTAACTTTGAAAATTGTCATGAAAACACACTGGACCATGCACAGAATCTACCTGGATACCCCATACTGTGATGAGGAAAAAACAATCGTATCTTTTATACATTTTATTTATTTCCGTCTGTCAGCAAGTATTCTCCTCAGGCAAGTGAGTGAATAAAATTTTGCAAGGATGCATTAGAGCAAGATTAAGGTTAGGTTTTTATTGCACAAAAATAGGAAATGATAATCCTCAAGGTAACCTGAACTCTTTCCCTGGAGTTATGTGCATCTATAATTATAAGAAAAATTGTGTTGCAATGTAGTACTTGCTAGGAGAGTGTCTTTGCCCCAACTGTGTGATCATGTAATGAAAGCCTGCACGTCAGGGACAGAGTTAAGGTTGATGTAGAAGTTATGCATTCCAGACTTGTATAGACTTTAAATCCCAGGCTTTTTTATGTTTCAGCTGATTCGTTTTCAGCCCTCACTTTTATTGTCTGGCAACAGCAACTCTGTGACTGCTCATCTTACCACTTACGCACTTTATTAATGGTAAAGATTACATTACAAATAAACAGCGAATACATAACACCATTCTGGCAAGAGTACATCAAACACTGTAAAATCTAGTGTAGATGGTGCAGAACAGAAGAAGGCAGCCAAGTGAGAAAATGTCAAATGAAAGATTGTTTGTGAGAAATCCATTCCAGGAAGAAGTTGAACCAAGGACTTTTTGTATCCAAAAGCAGTGAGGTTACCTATTGAACCAAAGGTGAATGGGCATTTTCTGTGAGCAGTAATCTCGAATGAGCCCTTTTATGTAAAAGTGACTGCCCTAAGTATCAGTTTGTTAAACACTGCTGTTGCTGTCACACACACACAACAAAAATAGAACACACCAGGTATCCTCTGATCACTCACCCGAGTTTTAACCAAGCCTGAACTATTTTGCTCCTTGAATCAGATGAGATTGTGCCTGTTTACGTCTATGTGGCAAGCATCCCGGCATTGCACTCCTTTTCTCATAAATATCATAAAAACACAAGATCTAGTCCCTGAGTTTATTCTCGGTGAAATCCTTGTTTCAGTGACAAAAATAACTTTTAATTATTTTTCTCCCAGTAGCGCTAACATATAAACAACATTCTATGCCATCCTGAGCAGCATCAACAGAAACGTGTACTATATTCCAAACAGTTACTCAGGCAAACTCATCAAAACCACCGAGATTCACACATGCCACCGAAGGCATGATTTGAAGGCACTGGGATTGCACCTGAGTAACTGAGGGCCTAATGTAGCTCGCAGAACTTTTATTACAGGTGATGCGTAAGAAGGGTATGTAACCCAACTCAATTCTCAGACCTCAGGCCAAGATTCATAGGGGATTGGCAGTTGGAAAAAATGTCTTGACTTGTAAACTGAGTCAGTTTGATACAGAAATCAGAGAGAGACAAAATGAAGCCTCACAATGACACTTTTACAGTCTCCTGTTGAGTCAGAACTAACATTTGAATTGCAGTTTATTGTCCCATAATGTATTAATGCTGGAATGCACTTAAATGTCAGTAGCACAGATTTTATCCCAGACAAAAATATCCTTGTTAAACTACAGTTAGTCATATGCTTATATCAATAACATTAGGATAGCAACCTTATTAGAACACTGAATGGACAAAACATTAAAAGACCATGACATACTAGTCTTAAATTCTAGTTTAAACAACTATAAACATTTAAAAGTATGAGAACTTCAAATTAACATAGAATTTCCTGCCCTTCTAATTTTTAATGAGTTTTTTTAAAATGCAGATATGAATTTATAAACTTAACTCCATCTTGAGTTTAAGTCAAGGAGTTTGTCCTTTTTTCATATGAACTGATCAAAATATACCAGGATGCTTCAACTGCGAACTGGGTCCTGTGGAGTTTGTATATGTGAGGTGAGAAGAAACTGTCAAGGTCTGCTGGATTAACTGGTGCAGTTTGCAAAGTCCTTGCCCTTGGGTCTTATAAGTCTATTGCAGTGGGTGTGCATGTCTTGCGGGGTACTTCCCAGATGGACAGAGCTTGAAAGTTACCCTACACATTCCCACAAGGGTAGGACCACTGACCGCTCAGTCCTTGAACTGGTCAGCTTTTGTAAACTTTCCAAAGTACATTGGATCCAGGGCCGAGTTTATAAAGGTTGCCAGAAGCTGCCAGAGCCTTATTTTTCCTAAAAAGGGTGTATATTTAGGAAATGTGAGAAGAAACTTGCAAACAACACCAAATAAGCAGGTGATGTTAAGGATTTTCTGTGGCACACAGGCGTCTCCACTGACCTTTGACAATCTTTCTGCAGGGTGAACCAAATCTGTACCTAGCACAAGATCATGGATATAGTCAACTTTATAAAATTAGTCTGGTTTCTTGCAAAGTTTAAGTTTGCTAAACAGAGCACTCAGATGTTCCTATTAGGTGAAAAACTCCAAGGATAAGAATCCCAACTTCTCAGATAGAATCCACTGTATAAGGTCTTATCACTTGCTCTTTAGTTAAACAAGTTTGAAATTTCCAGGTAAATCCATATTTGGTAGCAGGATGTGACAATGCATTAAGAGCCTGATCCAGTTGCTATTGAAATAAATGGAAAGATTCCCTAAGACTTTTTTTTTAAGTTGGCATAACTCCTACTGAATGATTCTTCAGAAATAGCTTCTCCAGTTCACCTCACATTTGTCAACTAATCTGTAGTCACAGATGAAGTTTGTAAAATCTGTAGTGCATAGGACCTCTCTTGAGGAATTTGGACATGGGAGAAAATTAGCTTTAGTATGGTAATATTGATATAACCTCAACTCTGGAAAAATTCTCATCACTCCCTAGTACCTCTAGCTTTTAAATCATATAAAGAGCATATGTGTGACCAGCTGAAAAGTTAAGGATTATTCCCATTGAATCTTACACTCAGGATGAGTTTTCTATCTATTTAGCATATATAAACTTGCTGTATGTTAGTACAGATATTCCTCTCCCGCTATACATTTAGATGAGTGTTCCTTTCTGAACTCATCAGTTCAAATCTACAGAAGTGCATTTCAGCTATTTTATTTCTTTCAGTGCATTTCTTGAGAGCTCGGTGCAGATGTAAATTAAAGCAGGCTTGGAGTTACTTGAGCATAAGTGTTTGAACAAATTCTTGAGTTGAAAATGTATCTTTTCTTGTCTGGATAACTCCAAAAATGGCAAATGTATCTATGAAACTTGCCAATAAATTCCCTTCCTTGCTGGTAAAAAAGCACGAAAGATTTCAGCCTAAAAGATCATTTTTTAGAAAACGGGTTCCTGGAAAAATTGGGTTGAAAATGGGAGGAGTGCCTTCTCAACATTTAACTATCTGCCAGTACCTAGAGGTTATAATCAAAGAGTGACACTTGTTGTATCTTTCACTTACAAAGTCAAGCCTTCTCCTAACAAGCAATTAGGAGAATACTTAGTGGGACTCTCAAGCAAAACCAGTGAATGTTTCACGAAGGAAGCCTTGTAATGTGGAATTCATAGAATATCAGGGTTGGAAGGGACCCCAGGAGGCCATCTAGTCCAGCCCCCTGCTCAAAGCAGGATCAATCCCTCCTTTAAAGAGGGGATGGCTGTCAAAAATGGGCCATACTGATATACATGTTTGTTTCCCACACAGTGATTTACAGACTTTGCTATGAGAGTAGTGGGGTTGATAGTTATTCTCATGCTGTTACCTATAGTTTTTTGCCCATCCACCCTATACATATGTGCGGATGGGCAAGAAACTATAGGTAACAGCATGAGAATAACTATCCTGTGTTCATGTGATACTACTGCTTAAGATCCTGGAAAGTGTATGTAATTGTGCACTGCTCTCTGGCTATCTTTATCTTACCTGCTGCGTCCTTTATATGTACCATGATGGCCTGATAATTCTAGGACTGTGTGCATATTCTTTTCAACATTCACTGATTGTCAGGCAAAAATGGAAAAGTATAAGTAATATAGTTCCCCAGATCTTCCTGCGAGCTCCCCACCAAGCAACAAAACTTCCCAGCATCTTAAACCCAGCGGCAATCTCACACCCCCCCACACACGCCATCAAGAGACATAATCTCCCCATATGCTGTCCCTCCCAAACTCTCTCTCACACCCAAATCCTCAAGAGAATGTGGAAACCACCAGATCACCACCTTCTTGCTGAACCCACTTGCACTCAGATACTGTGATAATGAGTATCATATAAGAACCTAGAGCAGTGGTTCTCAACCTATTTACCATTGTGGGCCGCATATGCACCTCTCTGTGTTATGTGGGCTGCATCCACACACTATATATACTACCTGTATGGCCCTGAGGATGTCACATGAGCTGCAGCTATATGCTGATTGGGCTGCCCGCCTGGCCTGTGGGTTAAGAACCACTGACCTAGAGAGACAAGGTGGGTGAGATACATTTATAACCTTGCTAGATGCTAAAATTCACAGTCTTAATAAAGACATTGGATTTATGGCTTATTACAATAATCTGTAAACCACGAATCCCCCTTTTTGTCCTATGACTACAAAGGGTGTTAACTGGCCACTTCACCTTGAATAAACTTCATCAGCTAAACTATGTGTTCGATCTTGTATTTAGCTCCGAGTATCTTTTCCAGACCTGAAGAAGAGCTCTATGCAGCTCCAAAGCTTGTCTCTCTCAACAATAGAAGTTGGTCCGATAATAGATATTACCTCACCCACCTTGTCACTCTAATATCCTGGGACTTACACAGCTACAACAGCACTGCATATAAGAACATAGTCAGATCTCCACAACTACCCTTCCTCTGGCTCCCCTTTATTAAAAGGAACTAGATCCAGTACCTTTTCGTTGTTGGATCTACCTACAGCCTCTGCATCACGCTCCTTTGACCTGAACCACTATTCCTAAAATAGTGCAATGAAATGTTGAAAGCAGAAGGAGAAAATATGGTTTCCATTACACGTACTATAGTTTGTACTGAAGTTTTGCCAGCCATATATAAACTCAGCTAAGATGCATCATTAATTGACTTTTCTGTTTTGTTTTTATTCTTTACAGTAGTTCAGAATCTGAGATGGAGGAGGAGGAGGAAGAGGAGGAGGAGGAACCGGGGCAGCCACAGCTGCCCACCTCAGACCTGGGAGGTGTGCCGTGGAAAGAGGCTGTGCGAATCCATGCTCTTCTGAAGGGAAAGAGCGAGGAAGAGCTTGAAAGTCAGAAAAACCACGAGGCTGAAGACCGGGAAGAGGAGGAGGAAGAAGAGGAGGACGAAGAGTCTAGTGAAGGTTAGAAAAAGATCGGTTTATATTTTCCTTCTGCTATGCAGGCAGGGCAAGCCGAGCCAAACACCCATGTTCAGCACAGAGTGGGGTTGGACCGGCACCCCTATGATCAGATGAGTTAGATCACACCTTATTCTTCTCAGGAAAACCATTGAGGGCTGATGGGGAAGCAGTGAATCGGGGTGGGATGGAAGAGGTTCTTAGGAGGCTATATTGATGGAAGGGAACCAGTGAAGGAACGGAGTCAAAGGGCACATGCACACTGCAGCTGGGAGCGTGCCTCCCAGCGTGGGTAGATGGACGTGCTAGCTCTGCTTGAGCTAGCACATGAAAAATGGCAGTGTCTGGGCGGGTTTGGCAGCTAGCCTGAGCTGCAGCCCATGTTACCCCCGGCTACCCTGCTATTCTTAGTGCACTAGCTCGGGCAGAGCAACGCATGTCTGTCTGTCTGCGCTGGGAAACGCAATCCCAGCTTCAGTGTAGATGTACCCAAAGAGTGTCAAACCAAAGGCCGTCTTATCTTTCGTATCAGTTTTTTCTTTTTATCCTTGCATTTAACATTGCTTTGTATTTGTAAGTGAATGTAGTGCTGATAAATGATGCTAGGTTGACCACATCAGAGACAGAAGATCTCTCTCTTCAGGGCAGTTACAGCACTAGTAACAGCACAGTACACTTCCCATATACTGTCATAACAGTGGGCCTCAACCAGCCACAGTACCTTACCCCTCTCCCCAGTATAGCCTGATAAGAGAGATGGGTTTAATTCTTGTCTCCACTAGCTCTGGACTCAGTACTCTGATTGGCTCAATATATTCCGATGTTTGGTTCAGAGTGCTAGAAGGGGGGCACTTTATGCCTGAATGCAGGGTGCAGCCAGAGTGCAGAAGATACTTTCCCCTGGGTGGAGCCTACTTGTACCATAATGGTCTAACCCAGGCAAGTGATTCTCTTGCTGGTTCCCCTCTGAGTAACTCTCAGCTTTGTGATAATTGTGCTATTTTCTCACTGGTTTTAGGGGAATCAGATTTGGATTTGGCCCTGTGTTCTCTAGCCAGCAAGGTCTGCAGGTGCTGCAGAGGCAGCGCATTCAGCCTTGGGGAGAAAGGGGTGCCTCACATCACCCAGCAGTAACCCTCTATGGCCAATATTAATGGGACCCCAGGAGAAGCAGTATCCAGCTCTCCTAAGCCAGCAGGAGACACTACACAATATGCAGCCTGAGTTGAATTCCTGTGCTCTCCAGGATGTTTCTATTCCAGCTCTGAGTGTTTCTTTATGAAAAGAGTGGGGAAAAGTTATGGAACGAATTCCTCCCCTGCACCTCTTTAGTAAGTCATAATCATACTGAGCTTGTTTTGGAAACGGGTATCTTTGCCGTGCTTCACCGCCATTCCAAATGGTGACTGGATCTTACCTTTCAAAACATGACTTGGGTACTTGCATTTCCCCTTTGCTTTCACAAGAGCTACCAGACTACAAAGACCTGCTTCATAAAGGCCATTGGCCATGTAATGTTGACAGTATGAGGAGAGGTCCGTTTATGCTGGGCCTCGGTGGCAATCCTGTTCAGGTGTCATTTGGTGTGGGAGATGGCCTTTTAACTAGGTGGTTTGGCTATATTTTTCCACATGGAAACTGGAACTCTGTAGCTGAAGTCTCTGTCAGAACCAAGACCGCGGTTTAAGTATAGTAATATGCATGTTGTTTATCAGTCTACTAAATTGTGACGTTCCCAGACCTCTGTCCAGTGGAGTTTGCCTATCAAACAGGGAGCTTTGAGTACAGTAAGTCTTACTGGATTTCCAGATAATCACTCTTCGCTTTCTGATTCTCTGTCCTTTCCCTCTATTATTTGTGTGTGCGCATCTGATGCTATATGTGGGGGTTTGGCTCCCCCTGCTGTAGAGGGAGAGTATTACCCTTGGGCGAGAGAGCTCCAGCAAGGCCTCTGGCTTCAACGTCTCTCAAATGAAGAGGACACGGGTACTTTTAAAGGTACCCTTGTGCCATCACCACTTTCATTTGCTCTCAGGTGGAACTGATATTTTAAAGAGCAGGTCCCACATGAAAAGATTTTCTCTTTTTAGTAAATTGCATTTACCAACTCTCTCGAGGTTGATTCACGAATTACTGACTTCTTCTCATGATCCAAGTATGGGCACTGCTTGGCTGTACCACATTTTTTACTGTTCTTTGTGTGGGAGGGCAGGAAAAGCTAGATCTACTCCAGAGAGCACTGAGACACTTCAAGCAACTGTAAAAATACCTGAAATGAATCTGATCACTTCCTGCTTGGCTAGATGCACTGTTTCCCATAAGGCACTGTGTTGCCATTTTTGTTTTGATGTTTACTTTCCTGGAGTATCGGGCTTCAACAGTATGTTCATTCTTGCTACATTGACATTGCTCATATGAGCCAGGACATGTGAGACTAAAGGGTGAGTTCTTTCACCCAAATGAATGGGTGCACTAGAGAGCCAGGGTTGCATGTCTTTTTTTGTAGCTGATTGCTTTTATAGTATACTTCCTTTATTTTATAGTTCCTGTTTTGCCTGAAACTAATTTTAGTATTTTAATGCAACATATGCATCATTCTGAAATATTTTGGGGGGCATAAGAGAAAATCATATGGGAAAATATCAACCTCTTTCTTTCCTCTTTTGAAAATTATACATACAGTCTATATAAATATTTTTTATTCCTAGCCTTTCTTGACCCATCATTTGCTCTCCCCTGGAGTCTAGTTGTGCTTTGAGCAGAAGTCTGGGGTCCCTTGGCCAATTTCAACACTCACTTTCTAATGGAAAAGTTCAGTTTGGAATGTTAAATAGCCTCTGATTTAACATTTTTGATGGTGAGAATTGAAGGTAACCAGATGGCCAGAGAGCACGGGCACATAGGGGTGACTGCTGCCTTTTTCCTTAACTTCCACTCTTCTCTATTCTAGCAGCTGTCCCGCTTTAATTTTTGTTCCCAAAGAGCAGGTTTGGGAATACTGGAACAGCTTCCAGTTAAACTGTGTAGTTCAAAAGTCAATTTGTGAGAGAGCCCAGCCACTCCTAAAGTGTTGTTGAGTGCAGCAGTGAAGCTAGAGCAGGAAACACGCTGTTCTTCTGGAATTCACCAAATTATCTTTTCATGTAACGGTGAACTAAGGGGTCCAGCTTCTTGTGAAGTTTAGTGGCCAGCCTTGGGGGAAGCCACAGCAGCAGCCATTTGAAATCCTTCTGTGATGTTTTGTGGGTCACCTAGCCTAGTAAGGGGTTGTGTTACTGCCTGCCCTGTAACCTTTGGTGCCTTAATGCTGTGCTGCTGTTACTCAGAGACCTGACACCACTAGCCAGCCTGCAAGCATAAAGGTCTCACCCTGACTTCTGCCAGCCTAGTTACTCCTTGCAGGGTGACACCAACATCCTTTCCAGTCCCGTGTCTCCCCATAAATTCATAACCACAGTCCGTATACATATTTCATAATGACCATCGAGTACAAAACATTACCAGCTTTCACAGCAGACCTTACTCAACATATTTTATAGCACAGTAACATTGTATACAGTCAATTCAAGGGCTTATTTTTTGGGGTTCCAGACCCTCTGTTCTCCTCTTGGGTTGTCTGGACTCTGATTGTCACACCTTCAGCCTGCATTCACGTGGTCAGACATCAGAGAAACACCAGGTTTGCCCTCTAGCCAGCCCCCAGTACTTCACAGGTGGCCGGGCTCTTTACAGTTTTACATTATTGAGAAAGCTGAATTGGGGTCTGCTTCTTAAGTAAGGCCTGGTCTACACACACAGATGTGCAGGTTTAAATAAAGGAGTGATTTTGATACGAATATACTTAAACTGGTACAAGTTTGGCTTATATCAGTTTAGTTTACGTTGGTAAATTTACAGGAGCAAGCTACATTGATATAGCCTGGTTTAAATAGATATGACTGTGTATTCACACTGGAGTTTGCATGGGTTTAACTAAACTGGTTTTTAAATTAATGCAATGTCTATGTAGGCAAGCCATAAGAGTAAAATGTAAAGCAGCATGCAAAGTGCTGCAGGTGAGGTGGCACCAGCGGGTGCAAGCTATGGCTGCATTTGCAGCAAAAGCATGTCATTTCCATATGGAAAAAAATCATTAAAATTAAGGGTCTCTCCCTATGCTCCAATTTCATTTCCTTAATGAGTTTATGGATACTGTAAGAAACACATGCCATCTATTTCTAGCTTCTCATTGTGCTGTATAACCTGACCACTAAACACCTGAGATCTTAGATCCTCCTGCTGTAAATGACAGACTCCTAGCACTTGAAATAAAGGAGAATCTATTCGCTGTAGTAGTACAGAGCCTGTGACACACACTTGAACAATTCTGATTCCATCCATTGAAAGGTAGTGGTAGCATATAGGGTAGCAAGTACACTACAATACCTATTGTGTAAAAGAAATAATCAGATAATAAAGTTAGTGATGTCAGACCTGTGTCTGGTCCAGTTCTACATTCTGATTGGGCCTTTCTTTGGTGATGTCATGCCTGTTTAAGACCCTGACAGTCAGGCTACAAAGCCATATTATAATATGGAATAATCCCTGCAGATCAAGTGGGACCTGCTCTTTGTGAGCCTTGCTGAGTGACTATATATTTCTTCCCACTTCCAGCTGTTGCTGGTAATCCTCAACCTTTTAACTCAGCTGTGTGGTGTGGTGTAAACACTAACTCTACTGATCTCAGAGCCTGCATGAGGGAGCATTGGAATACAAGTGCGATGAGGAAAGATCAGACTGCTCCATTTGTTGGCTAGTGACTTGGGCCCTATCAGCCACTCCTGAATATTCTCTTGTTCCCTTCTGGATGTCCAGTAGTTCTGGTAGGGTCACGTTTTGTGCTGATTCGAAGAGGGATCGTTACACTGAGAAAACTGTGATATACAGATTCAAATTGAATCCCATTCCCTTTTTGTGCATTTCTCTGCTTTCTTTTGCCCCTTTGACTAACTACCAAATAATTTTGTGCTTAGATAAGTGCTTCTTCCTTCAATAACAGTTTTCTCCTACGGTTATAGTGCCGAGTGTGATACCACAGTCATTTCTGAGGCCAAAGTCCTAATTTATGATTCCACAAACCAGGCTTTCCGTGGGTTATTCTAGTGTGTGACAGTCCTTCCCTAGTACATTTTTTACAAAGGCCTAGTTCCAGGCTTCTGAGATGGAGCCTGGGCTGTTGCCCTACGTCATGGGCAATATGCATTCAGTGAAGGTTGGCTCATTGCTGTGCAGAGACAGACGGCTTGTTGCCCTGCAGTGTGAACGGCTGTGTCTACTGCATGCCAATGAGTGGGGAGTGGTTAGTGGAGAAAGCAGCTTGCCAGAATATAAAACCCTGCAACCTGTGGCCAGATCAGCCATGGAGAATCCTGTATACCTTGTTGCAGGAAAATGGTGAGGAGAACCCACGATCAAATTTCCCAGGGTCCTTCGCACTGCAAAGAAACCAACAACAAAGGGGAAATTAAGAGAATTGCTACCAGGGTGGATGAATCAAACTGTCTAGTTGAAAACCTTCAAATACACAAAATACCTTCTAAAGTGCTTAGCCATATGCACCTACACTTTTGTCAAAGGAAACCCCCTTTGAAGGAGAGAAGAGGTTATTTTCATTATTTTCAATGAGAATGCTGATATTACTTGTAAAATAACACTGCTCCCTGAACAACCCACTCACTACTCCAACAACACAGCTAGAATGCTCTGAATAAAGTGTTGTAAGCCTTAAACTGAGCAAAAATCCAATGCAATATAATGCTGCATGCAGCTGGTCATTCTGAGGGCAGCCGGCAAAGGGAGATCTTATGGTTTCTCTGTTGCACACCTGGGTGAAAAGTTGTGATTCAAACCCCAAAAAGTTCACTTCCACAATGTTGAGGGCCACTGGGGAGTGAATAGACTCTTTGTTCTGTGGAATTGAGCCCACAGTGCAGACTGTCCCCATGCCTTTTGCCAGCAGGATACATAGGGTAATACTCATTTTGAATAGGCTGAATAAGGGTGAAATTTCTGTTAATTGATCACCTGCCAAAGCTTAGTTGGATGCTCAGAGAGTGTCTTCCATGCCAGGTGCTGCTTGCAATAGAGGTAGTGTGTGCCTGTGGTCTAGCATTATTCAGCTTCAGGGTGGAGCAGGAATCTGAGGATTATGAACGGTTGTGTGTTTCTAGATGCATGCACACGTGATGCCAAGCTTTGTCTGTCTGTCTGTCTGGCAAACTGATCTTGGCAAGTAATATTTTCTTTTTTCTTTCCTTATATTTCCTTTCCTGTCGTGTGTTTCCTTTCTCTTCCTCTTTTTTCTCTCTTTCCACCCTATCCTTCCTCCCTTCCCACCCACATCCTTATCTGCCTCATCCTCGGTCTGCTAGCTGGAAACCTGAGGCTACGGCAGATTGTAAATCCGATTGATCCCCTGGAGATCCTGGCAGATGTGCACTGGACACACATCCGCGAGAAAGAGGAGGAGGAAAAAATGGTCCCAATTTCAAAGTCCTCCACCTCCAGAGGTAATCTCCCGCTGCATCGATCCCCAGATCACAGTTGCAGCTGTTTAACTCTGTTGCTTCTGCTCCCTTCAAGTGCAGCCTTCTTCAGAAGGGTGAACAATGATTCAAAGGCTCTGCTTCCTGAAACTAAACACTTGTTTAAACGTTTTACTTTTGAGGTTGGTCTCCATTTAAGTTACTGGTTTTCTAAGTCAACACAGCATAGTGAACTCTCCTGGCTTGTGTATCTGATTAGACTCTGTGTAACATTCTGCTACAGGAGGGAATCATTTGATATTGCAGGTTGCAAGCCCCTGATAACGGATTTAAAGGTTCTGGATTTGAGAGGAAACAATTCAGCCAGTTGTGTTCCTTCAGGATAGGGATGATGAGGCATCCAGGCCTTGGAAAAACAAAAGTTACTTATTCTGAAGGGTAGAATAGTTTTTGTGTCTATATTGAATATATTCTGCTGCTTTTCAAACTTTGTATCTGCATCTGGCAGGGGCCTGGTATCTTCAGGGAATGGTAAAGAGCACAGAGGGCCCAAGGAGCCAGCCAGTTGCTGTTTGGCTCTTTGTATTGAGATTTGTCAGTATTTATGTTTTTTCAGCCAAGTGAGTCACCATTTCAAGATGCCATTTTGCTTATAAGGTCGCTTTGGAGAAGGAAAAAAAAATAGAGAATGCTAGTACTCTCTCCAACATCTCTCATCTATCTCATTGTGATTCACCTTCCACACTATTCCCACACTTGGGACTGTGATCTTGTCAGGTATCTTGAGCTAAGCAGGGTGGGGCCTACTTTCCTAGTGTTGGAGAGCTGTAAGGAAAGCCCAAGTGTCACCAGAACCAAAACTTTGTGGTGTTTGATTCAGTAGGTGGTGGTCTTTCCTCCAAGTTTGTACCAAACCAATGTCCCAGGATGATCTTAGGAGAACTGTGTTACAGAGGCGCTGTCTTTCCAAAGAAATTTAAGACCAAAGTCCTGACTGCTTGTGGGTATTAAAAATCACGTGGTACTTGTTCTAAGAGCTGGGGGTCTTAACTCTTGTTCCCTAGCCAAATTCTTTCCAGGTAACTATCTTCTGCCCAAGGTTCCTCTGTAGTTTCAGCTGGGAGTGGCTTTACTGCCTGGTGTGTGCATTTATTATTCAGTGCTGCATTTCACCCCAAAGGTGGCTACATTTGAGTGGTGGGGAAAGTTATTCTTATAAATATAATAGCTTGTAAAGTGCTTTGAGATCTATAAAGATAGATCGTTATTTCCCTTCTCCCACAATCATACAAACACAGGCCTCAGTGTTATAGCGTTAAACATTCTTGACCTATGTTGCTTGAAGTTTAAGAACCCTGAGTAAGTCCTGACATTGTTCCTGAAGTTTACCATACTTAAGGTGAGTTTAGCTTCCACTGATAACAGAAGTGACCACAAGTCAAAGGTGCTGCCATTTCTCAGTTTTCCTTTTAGCTTATGTTTTCTCTTCTTATTTTTCCAATCTGTTTTTCTTTGTGCAAACAAAGAGAGGTTAAAGCAAAAGTCAACCAGAAGGACTTCCACTCACTCCAGCATTGTGAGCTACCAGTGTCCTGTTTCTAAATCCCAACTCCTCTCTCTGTGACACAGCTGCCTCCATGATATACTGTTACAGTTGTCCGTAAAGTGAAGGAAAACCTGTGCTGACCTGTTCCTATGGTGCAGACAATCCCTTCCGTAGCATTTACAACTTCCTTCGGGAAGCAGGCAATCTTTCCTTCCCCAAAGAATAGGCCAAACTGAGAGCTGGATTTCCACAGACCGGTAACTTAGATGCTTCATTGCAATAATCCACATGTGCTGTTTAGAGAGCACTTCAAAACCACTCTCTGGAGTTGATGGTTAGATCTAAAGGAGCAGGACAACATTGCTGATCCCCAGGAAAGCTGTGTTCTGTAATCTCTCATGCTCCAGTAGGAATTCTCCCTTGCCTGTAAGCATCCAAACCCAGGCAATATAGTCTGAAATCAATACAGCCTTTGGCTTCTGTTAGCACTATTTGTGTGGTCATACTCCATCTTCTAGCTTCTCTTGTCAGCTTGACCAAAATGGCTGGAATCTGCAAACAGGACACTGAGGACATGTTCAGCTCTCACTAACACTCTTATCTTCCATGGATCGTAAAGCAGATTTGGTATTTATACCTCGTTATCCTAATTTAACCCTCAAATCCAATCTCCATCATCTGACAAAGCCTAGGTTTTATTGCTGCTCTCGGTTTTGAGGAATTTCTCTCTAGTGTTTCAATTTCATACACTTATTTGTGTCTAACTTTTGATTTACTATCATTATTTATTGTTTTTTAAATTCAGCATCCGACCTTCCCTCCGTACGCCGTGAGGCGGTGCAGGCATGGCTGGAGACGGTCTCTGGAGGTAGTTTGGTGATATTCATTCTATGCCAATTCAGAATAACCCTGCCCGCCCTCTTTCCATGCCTTCAGCGGCTGAGCTGGTACCTTAACACTGGAACTATGACCCTGTTGCTATTGCATGACCAGGATGGGGGAGTGTGCATGCATGCCTCGCTCACAGTCCATTCTTGCATGAACTGGGCTTTCATCTTACCCCTTGCAAAGGCAGGCCATACAGAAAAGAACATCTTTCATGTAATGGAGGAGAAGAAGAAAGTAGGTTTAACATTTGGATTTGGGTTATAAACTGAGGCGTAATTGTCATCCTTCCCCACCCCTTGACAAAGGGATCTTGGTGCTTGCTTGTAAGTGAAAAGATTAGGGAGAGTGCTTCAAGCAGTGTCTGGAGCAAATTACAGCTTCCTGCTGAAGAGACCAAGAAAGAAGATGTCAATTAAGCTAAAGCCAGGGACGCTCTAGAGCCAGGAGTGACTATAGAAAAAGCCACGCTCCACAAACCTGAAACATGTTGCCCATCTAAGCACCAAAGGAGTGGAAAGATGCTAAATGTCAGCTGCTCTTCCTAGGTGGTCCCCTAGAATCTCTTACAAAATCAGTGAGTGTGGAGATTTTGGGGGGTGGGAGGGTGTTGAATTCTATAAACCACAAAAAGGGTCTAAAAAATACAGTGACCTCTAGCTGAATTGCCCTTGCAAACAGGAGTAATTAGCTCACCTCTAAAACATTGCTTCTGTAACTGTTTTGGCAAGGCAGCAGCATTTACGGGATAGCTGTACATCACCCCGTCAAGTCCTGGCTGTTGGCCGACATAGACAGACTGCTGAATCTGTAGTTTCTGGCTGCCATAGTGTATATCTCACCAGTTACTGTGTGGCAACTTTTGTCCTCTTGCTCCTCATCCTAACTGCACATATGTATATGCACAGTATATGTATAACTATAACCAGCCACCCTCTTATCCTGTCCCCCAAGCACTGGGTCCTTCAGAATGGGCTGCCCGGTGCACCAGTGTGTTACTTATCTATGCATCCATAAAATATGCTGCTGAATTTTGTGTTTTTAAGGTATTGTAAAGAATTTGTTTTCATCTATTAGATCCTTGCTATAGGGCACTGCACCACAATTTCCAAATGGAGAAACCAGCATACATATAGCCAGGCCAGTGTCAGATATTCACACTTTTGAAAGTGACACTTCTACACATTTTGTGACAGTTGCTCACATTTGATGTTTTTACCTAAAACAAGTTACTGTGTCATTACTGTTTCTAAAATGGCAGCAGCTGGTACACACCCAAGCAACAAGCAAGTCAGTAAAGCATCAGTGTAAGGGGGGGCCTGGTTTAGTGAAGAACATCTTTAGATGTCACAGTGGGAAGCCCCGCCCTTACAACTGTGACTCAGGTTCATGTGGTAGATCTGTAAGATTCTGCGTATTACAAAGCCTCTGGTTTAAGGGTACAGGCCATGTCATGCCACACTCCCTTTTAGGTGATAGCACGGCATCTTATAACAGCAGTTTAAAAAAAAAATGCAATCCATGTGCCCCTCCACTGCCGTGATGCTACCAAGGGGGGAAATGTGACATAGAAGAAATTCTCAGGTTGAAAGGGCAGGACAACCCTTGTTTCAGTAGGACAGAATGTCAGTGTCATGCTTGGAAGACCAAGGAAGCAAAGAGCCTCTACTAGAAAAAGAGGAGAAGATCAAAATGTGTGTGGAAAATGTCAAGATGCCAGCTCACTCTTTCTTAGACTGTCATGATTAGTAGTGTCGTCATTTAAATGGTCCCAGGTAGGCTATGAAATGAGCACTGACATCTGTTTACATCATTATGGAGCCAGAATTTTAGCATTATGTGCAGATAGTTTGCAGCATGACTACTGAGAATGTGTGCTCATTTGCAATAATTGAGCATTCAGCAACCCACTTAAATGTCTAACATGTCATTTGAGCCTACAGTTGTGCTAATTATGTGCATAAATCCAAAAATGTAGCCCAGGTTTGTGCAGTCTGCCAGTGCTATGGGTAAAGCTAGAAATGTTTTTAAAGCAAAAAAGATTCTGCCTGAAGTTATGGAAAGACCTTGAAGCTGTGTGACCAACACCCATCCATAATAATTGAGATGGGATAAGGTGTAACAATTGAGGAAGTTATATGTGAAATATAATTTAATAATGTAAATTAAAGGCCATCCTGGTGGGGCCTCATGCTCCCCTCTGGAATTAAATCTTTTTATGTGTAACATTGTCAAATGCCTTTTTGGGTTTATAAATTCATGAATCTTCCCTTCAGACTGTAAGGCAGATTCTGGGCTCTGGAAAACAAGAACAGACTTTTTATGCATCTGTTATTCACATTAAAATATCTGAATACATCCAGGTCCTGGGTATCTGCACTGCAGTTTGGGCTCCACCAAACTGTTTCTTCTAGAATGTTGCAGCCGCACAGAGTTAAACAGTTTCCAAATGGTCAACTCCCCCGGCTAGTCACCTCCTGGCAGGTCACCTCGTCTGACTTCAGGTCCCTCAAACATCTTTGTTTCTGCTGCTAGGCAAGTTATTGTGGCAGAATATGAGATTGCAGTTTGCAACTAGCACACATCCTCTAAAATGTTGGTAACTGCAGTTCCTTTGTGGTACCAATACTATATTGCAACAACAGTCGAGTGTATTCCATTAGCGCTTTCCCTGACACCCTCATTTAACGTCTCAAGCACATCTTGGTTGCAGAAGTGGCGACACTAGTACTTCACGAGGCCAGTCCCTCAGTAGTGTCTTGAAAACCTTGCAGTGCTAGTGTCTGTGACAAAGCTTCCTCAAAGACACAAAACCCTGACCACTCGGACTCAAGGCTTGAAATGCCGGTTGAGCGTCTTCCCTGCTGACGCACGTCAGAGTATCTTGTTGAAGAAACAATGAGTAAATATTGGCACTCAGGGCACTTGGTGCAGTTTAAAACTGTTTTCCCTTGTATAGATTTTCTTTCTCTCTCTCTCTCTCAATATTTTAATGCATTCCAGCCCCATTTGAGGAGAATGAAGTGGAGGATGAAGTGGGCACAGAACCAGCAGATACAGAAGGGGAAGCAGGCGAAGATGGAGACACGGGTGCAGAGCTGGATGATGGTACAGTACCACAGTGCATCATTAGACCTTGTTATGGGAGCAGAGTCATGTTGGGAAGCAGGTATCTTGTATAAGGGTGATCCAGTCAGAACAGATCTGTATATGTGAGAGCTCAGTGCAGAAGAGAAAGAAAAGTGGGATTGAAGTGTGAGATGGAGATGAAGAACTGCAGTGCCATGGATTCTGGAAGACATTGCTCGCAACCACTCTGTTAGAGGACCCAGTCTTATCACAGAATCTTAGGACTGAAAGGGACCTCAAGAGGTCATCTAGTCCAGTTCCCTGCCCTCATGGCAGGACTAAATATTATCTAGACCGTCCCTGACAGGTGTTTGTCCAACCTGCTTTTAAAAAATCTCCAGTGGTGGAGATTCCACAGCCTCCCTAGGCAATTTATTCCAGTGTTTGACCATCATGACAGAAAGTTTTTCCTAATGTCCAACCTAAACCTCCCTTGCTGCAATTTAAGCCCATTGCTTCTTGTCCTATCCTCAGCGGTTAAGAACAATTTTTCTCCCTCCTCTTTGTAACAATTGAAGTCCTTACTCTCATTATAATCTTTCTGAATGAAAGGAGTGTTCATGTGGGAAAAGGCTGTAGGACTGACTCTAAAGCCTTCTCTTGCCAGCATGAAAGAAACTGCACATATTGGGAGATGTAGGAAAATTTCCAGCATAACTGTGGAAAGTATGAAACAAACTAGGGAACTTATTTGTATCCCCATTAGTAACTAGTTAAGTGACCCCAGTTAGCATGTAATGAAGGAATAGAAGAGTTAGGTGCTGGGGTAGGAAGAGTAATAGAAAGATTTAGGAAATAGATGGCTGTCCTTATGGGCTTGCATCCAAGATTGCTTCCTATCTGTGTCATCTTCTTTTCCCCCCCCCAGATCAAAGATGGTCAGATGACACCCCATCTGATGCAGAAGATGAGTGTCACTTACCTCAAGGGGACATGGAAGAGCCAGAATTGAAAGTCTCTGAGGATGAGCGAGAGGCCACTGCTCCCTGCAGTCTGACAGAAGGTAAATACTTAATCTCTGTATCTTGCAGTCCAGAAAGACTGATCATTTCTTTGAATTGTCAAACTGAGCTATTGGTGAAAGCAATCTCTTCAGTTACATTTGAACCATGCCAATACTCTCAATGCCCTGCATGTGTTTGCATTTGTGTTCTGAGAAAGGTGTTGTGATACCATGAGCTACATCTTCCCAAAGCATCAGGGAACCCACAGAACCAGTTGTTCCCTCTCTCAGATCCCTATGGGTGCTTTTGGGCTAACTGCCTGTGTCATTAGGGTCACATACAGATACTCAGACTCCAGAGGACTCATCCAGAATGTAAAGGGCTAGTGATTTGTTCACTGTTTACTGTGCTTCACATGGATTTAGAATGTTAAAGGGCTTGTTTGTGGGGGTTTTTAATGCACTCTCCATTTTCCCTAGATCCATGCAAACCCTCCACCCCAATCTGGTCACCCAATGAGACCGCTGTTCCTCTGTCCCCAGTTGGTAGTCCCAGTGCAGAACAAATAGAGGTAAGAGTTCCTGGTGATCTTCAAAGTTATGTTGATACCAATTAAGGGACTGTACTCTCTAGATTAGTAAAACAGCTTGTATGACTGAGTGATAGTTTTAGCTCTTTTTTCTTATCTAGATAATGTACATTGTCCTCTGACTTCTTGAGACCTAGTTTCATTTAGATTTTAAAAGAAAACAAGCCACTTTTTTTTTCCTCTGAAGAAATTCACAGTGCAATAGCTGATCAGTAGCACAAGTCTCTAACTCTAAAGGCAAAGAAAGTTACTGGGGACCCTCAGTGGGCCTGTGTAGCAAGCAGGAATTATGTATCATGCATATATACAACAGCAAAATAGTCATTGTCCAGTCCCTGCTTGAGTCTGCTCAGTCACTCTGAGGCCTGGTCCACACTAAAAAGGGGGTTCGAATTAGGGTACGCAAATTCAGCTACGGGAATAGCGTAGCTGAATTCGAAGTACCCTAATTCGAACTACTCACCCGTCCAGACGCGGCGGGGTCGAACTCCGCGGCTCCCCCGTCAACTCCACCACCGCCGTTTGCAGTGGTGGAGTTCCGGAGTCGACCGCGGCACTTCCGGAGTTCGAACTATCGCGTCTAGATCAGACGCGATAGTTCAAACTCCGTGAAGTCGAACTCACCGCGTCGACCCGCGCGGTGAGTATGGACCTGCCCTGAGTTCCCTCCACAGCAGTGCCCTGTCAGATTCATTTGTGTGTAAGCTGAGTGAAGACAAAGGTCATAATTGAGACACCCCAGGTTTATGTTTTACTCGTTTCAGTGCCATTTCATTTAGAAAAATCAGTTTCCCATGCTACTGCTCTGTAGGAAAAGGCAACAAGAACACTATGACAGATGCATGGGCTGATTTGATGTTTTAATGGGAAAGAACTTCTCTCATGATGATTGAATGTAAATATAGCAGAACTCTTAGTTTTGGAAAATCTTTCTTAGTAACTTGGGACACTAAAAATGTTGAAGTCATCATTCCCTGTTTCCATTTTTTTTAGTATTTTATTTTTAACTGCTATGTCCTTTGTTTTTGTGATTATTTACTTACTAAATTGCCAGTGGGGTTTGATTTAGGGTACATCTACACTACGGGATTATTCCGATTTTACAAAAACCGGTTTAGCAAAACAGATTGTATAAAGTTGAGTGCACGCAGCCACACTAAGCACATTAATTCAGTGGTGTGCGTCCATGGTCCGAGGCTAGCATCGATTTCTGGAGCGTTGCACTGTGGGTAGCTATTCCATAGCTATCCCATAGTTCCCGCAGTCTCCCCCGCCCCTTGGAATTCTGGGTTGAGATCCCAGTCCCTGATGGGGCAAAAATCATTGTCGCGGGTGGTTCTGGGAAAATGTCGTCAGTCATTCCTTCCTCTGGGAAAACAACGGCAGACAATCATTTCGCGCCCTTTTTCCCTGGATTGCCCTGGCAACCATGGAGCCTGTTTTGCCTTTTGTCACTGTCACCGTATGTGTACTGGATGCCGCTGACAGAGGCGATACAGCAGCGCTACACAGCAGCATTCATTTGCTTTTGCATGACAGCAGAGACGGTTATCAGTCGTTCTGTACCGTCTGCTGCCATTGTAAATTGGCAATGAGATGATGGTTACCAGTCCTTCTGTACTGTACTGTCTGCTGCTGTCATGGGTGCCCCTGGCTGAGGTCGGCCGGGGGCGCAAAAGACAAAAATGGGAATGACTCCCCGAGTCAATCCCTCCTTTATGGTATCTAAAAATAGAATCAGTCCTGCCTAGAATATGGGGCAAGTGTACTAGAGAACACTCTAGCAGATCTTAAGGTGGCCATCCTGCAGCAAAAAAACGTCAGGACCAGACTTCAAAGAGAAACTGCTGAGCTCCAGTTCATCTGCAAATTTGACACCATCAGCTCAGGATTAAACAAAGACTGTGAATGGCTTGCCAACTACAGAACCAGTTTCTCCTCCCTTGGTTTTCACTCAACTGCTAGAACAGGGCCTCATCCTCCCTGACTGAACTAACCTCATTATCTCTAGCTTGCTTCTTGCTTGCCTATATAAACCTGCCCCTGGAAATTTCCACTACTTGCATCCGAAGAAGTGGGTATTCACCCACGAAAGCTCATGCTGCAAAACGTCTGTTAGTCTATAAGGTGCCACAGGATTCTTTGCTGCTTCTACAGAACCAGACTAACACGGCTACCCCTCTGATACTAGAGAACCAGTGTATCAGAGAACCAGAGAGCACAGCCGCTCCGTGTCAGATCATGCAGGAATGACGAGCTGCGTGCCATTCACAGGGGGTGCCCCTGCAACAACCCCGCCTGTTTCTTCCCTCCTCCCCCAGCCTTCCTGGGCTACCGTTGCAGTGTCCCCCCATTTGTGTGATGAAGTAATAAAGAATGCAGGAATAAGAAACAGTGACTTGTTAGTGAGATAAAATGAGGTGAAGGCAGCCTCCAGCTGCTGTGATAGTCCAGACAGGACATTAAGCAGTGTGGGGGAGAGGAGCCCAGCATCCTGCTGCTATGATAGTCCAGGCAGTACAGAATCCTTTCTTTACACATGAAGGGCGGGGGCTGTTGGAGCTCAGCCCCCAGTTGCTATGATGAAGACGGTTACCAGCCGTTCTGTACCATCTACTGGGAATGACCGGGAGTCATTCCTATTTTTACCCAGGCGCCCCCGGCCGACCTCACCTGAGGCCAGCCAGGAGCACTCACGGGCTGATGGCGAGGACGGATACCAGTCCTTCTGCACTGTACCGTCTGCCACCAGGCTGATGATGATGATGGATAGCAGTCATAGTGTACCATCTGCCACCAGGGAGCGGGGGAG
Source organism: Mauremys reevesii (assembly GCF_016161935.1). Taxonomy (NCBI): domain Eukaryota; kingdom Metazoa; phylum Chordata; order Testudines; family Geoemydidae; genus Mauremys; species Mauremys reevesii. The sequence goes on from NC_052623.1 coordinate 249,000,495, forward strand.
AGGATGCTGCAGTTCACTGCCGCAGCATCGTGTCTACCAGCAGCATTCAGTAGACATAGGGTGACATTTAAAAAAGTCAAGAGATGATTTTTTTCCCTTTTCCTTCTGGGGGTGGGGGTGGGGGCGTAAATTGACAAGCTGTGCCCTGAACCACCCCGGACAATGTGTTTGACCCTACAGGCATTGGGAGCTCAGCCAAGAATGCAAATGCTTTTCTGAGACTGCAGGAACTGTGGGATAGCTTGCATCCTCAGCCCCCCCCTCCCTCCCTCCATGAGCGTCCATTTGATTCTTTGGCTTTCCGTTACGCTTGTCACGCAGCAGTGAGCTGAGTCCCTGTTGTGGCCTCTGTCTGGAGATTTTTTTTAAATGCTTTGGAATTTCGTCTTCTGTAACGGAGCTCTGATAGAACAGATTTGTCTGCCCATACAGCGATCACATCCGTACGGTCCATGCTGGAGCTCTTTTTGGATTTGGGACTGCATTGCCACCCGTGCTGATCGGAGCTCCACGCTGGGCAAACAGGAAATGATATTCAAAAGTTCGCGGGGCTTTTCCTGTCTACCTGGCCACTGCATCCGAGTTCAGATTGCTGTCCAGAGCGGTCACAGTGGTGCACTGTGGGATACCGCCCAAAGGCCAATACTGTCAATTTGCGGCCACACTAACCCTAATCCGATACGCTAATACCGATATTAGCGCTACTCCTCTCGTTGGGGAGGAGTACAGAAACCGGTTTAAAGAGCCCTTTATATCGATATAAAGGGCCTCTTAGTGTGGACGGGTATGGCGTTAAATCGGTTTAACGCTCCTAAAATCGGTTTAAACGCGTAGTGTAGACCAGGCCTTAGATTCTCTAGCCTATACTTAAATTGTGAGATCAGGCTGGTTTGCTGACAGCATTCATGCTGGAAGGGAATGGAGTGATTTCCTCTTGTCACTTTTAATGGTGCTATCAGACATATTTATTATTTGTTTTATAGTAATGCTGCAGTCAGGATCCAGGGCCATTTTGTGCTAGGTGCTGTCCAGGCATACAGGTAGACAAGGACTCTGCCCTGGAGATCTTGCATTGAAAATAACATTTTCTGTAGCTGACACTCTCCAGACAGTAAATCTGTATGGGGAAATGTCAACAGCTTAAACTCTTTAACATAATACATTGCCTGGGTGACATAGCAGTCTAGTGGCAGCAGGTCCAAGTGAAATCCAAGACTTCTCAGATGATTAGGGGTTGGGAGCTCTGCAGCATCCAGGTAAGGAATGCCTTATGCCTTTGAGAAACAACCCTACTCTACCCTAGCCAGCTCTGGCCAAAATATGGAATAGGTCTGGAAGAACCTTCCTCTGATGGAGGGGCCACTCGGAGGTGGGAGGGGGTAAAGTGGAATTGGGTATTCTGAAATGTACTTTCCTTCTCTTTCCAAAATTAAATTTGTCGTATCAACTTGCAGAATAGACAGCTTACAGAGTGGAACAATATTTGATGAAAGATCCCAACTGGTTTTCCATGCACTGGAGAAGGATGCCAAATTTCATATATTGAAGCTTAAGTTATCACTCCCTTATTCCTGAAAGCCTGAGGCATGGAGCGGTGTTCTAAATCCCTCTGAAGGTGCTTAGGGACTGTTAATAATCATTTCTTTTGTTTCTGCATTTCCATAGAAGGCAAAAGATCCCCTCACGGCACTTCCCTGCATGGACAAATCTCCAGAGACACGCTTTTTCCCTGAACCATTCCTCCTTGAAGAAAGTCCAAAAGATGAAATCCTTGAAGATCAGAAAGTTAAAAGCCCTTCTGTCTCTCTCTCTCCAATACGGTCCCAACCAGTTGCATTGCCAGAAGCCATCACACCTACATCACCAGTGCAGTCTCAGGCAGCAACACCTATGTTGGCTTCATCCTCCCCCTCTGCCCAGTTGCCTATCTGTTCCCAGCCTTTGCCATCTGCTGAAGCATCCATTCCATCTCCAGTGGAACCTCCAGTGTGCTTTCAGTCCGTACCAGCCTTAACATCCACCCCTCTGGCCCAGCTTTCCCTAAAGAGCCAAGATAATGAGGTGGAAAAATTGGGGAGCCCTACTACTGCAGAAGAAGCCCTGAAACGGAATAACCTCGTAGAGGAGTTCTGGATGAAGAGTGCTGAAATCCGGAGGAGTCTGGGTCTCACTCCAGTGAACAGAAGCAAAGGGTCAGAGCCTAGCTTCACTGTCTCAGCCCTTGAGTCAGCTCCACTGAGTGTTTCAGAGGAGGAGGGGATCCAGCTTCTAAAACCACAGCCTGCCCCAAGAAGGCTGATCATGTCCAAACTAGACAGTGAGCAGATGTCTCTGCTGACTCCAAAATCTCCCTCAGACAAAGAGCTGAAGAGTTCCAATGAAGTAAAGAGAGACTTATCCAGCAGCTCTGGATTGGGTCTGCATGGGAGCTCATCCAACATGAGGACATTGGCCAGCCAGAGCTTCAATACATCCGACTCCACTATGCTCACTCCACCATCAAGCCCTCCCCCACCACCTCCTCAAAATGAAGCACCAGCAACTTTGCGTAGAAAGAGGCATCAGACAATTTGGCAGAATGAGACAGAGTCTAAGCCAGCACCAGCACCAACACCTCCTGCACCCTCACCTTATGAGCGCAACCCTCCTGCCAAAGAGTCAACCCAGGTCTCAAATGAAGAAGTGCGGAAGTCATTTGTGGAGAGTGTGGATGAGATTCCATTTGCTGATGATGTGGAAGACACTTACGATGAGAGAACTGAGGATACAAGTCTTCATGAGAAGTTCTTTACACCCCCTACCAGTAGGCCAAGGCCAGAGAAACCTCTTCACCTGCCATTGGTCAAAGAGAATGGTGGACCACCATCAATGGAAGGAGGAGCGACCCAAAGAAAGAGAGTGCTGCCTCAAATCTCTCCAGAAGCCAAGGAGCTAGCTGAGGAAAGAATGAGAGCCAGAGAGAAGTCTGTAAAGAGTCAGGCATTGCGGGATGCCATGGCTAAGCAGTTGTGTAAAATGAAAGATCTGGAAGCAGCTGCTGGGGCCACCAAGGCACGAAAAGCCTCCTCCATGCCCTTGAAGCCCAAAGAGAGGGTTTTTGAGTCCTCAGCACGTTTGGCCATGAAAGTAGCAGAGAGCCCCACACTGAAACATGATGCTGCTAATGAAAGGTTCCTCTCCCCCCCTGCTGACGTTGCTGGGCCCGAAGGGTCCGTCACCTCCTCAGAGGGCTCCAGTGGGAAAAGTAAGAAAAGGACTTCTCTCTTCTCCCCTCGTAAGAACAAAAAGGAGAAGAAATCCAAGAATGACAGCCGGCTTTCTGACAAATCCGGTGGGCTGGCCGAGGAAGCCACAAAGCCCAGATCATTGTGGAAGTCTGTTTTCTCTGGATATAAGAAAGACAAGAAGAAAAAGACTGATAACAAATCCTGCCCTAGCACTCCCTCAAGCGGTGCCACAGTGGACTCTGGGAAGCACAAGGTCTCGCCAATGGTTAGAGCAGCAGGTATAGTACATCTGCCTGTCTGCACACTGTACTTTCACTGCAGCTGGAAAGCTTCTGAAATGAAGTAATCCCAGCTTGCCACCCCACACTGTTATACCTCTGAGTCACTCTCCTTTGCCTAACATGCAAATCAGGATTGCCCTTGAGAATAATGGGATTAGAACTGTACACACGTTTGTTTATAAAATATGTAGCATATCAATGGGAGAAACAGATTGTCAAATAGCAAATTTGGCATATTACTGTTCATTTCATATGTACCAGCCTACAGAACTAGTCATTTTTCTGCTTTAACCTGACCCAAAAGAGGAGTTTGCCGCGTCTCAGACTTGCTTTAACTCCCACCCTGGCTCCCTGCTTTGACCATCAGTTCACTTCCCTTCAATCTGCCATGGCAGACTATGCAATGTTTTAGAGCCCGACATAAATGTCCCTTCATTAATTAAAAGGTAAATGGGTGCTCAAGGGCATGGAGGTATAGTTACTTCCCCTCCTCTTTGCTCCCTGTGTAACTTGGGACCTGCCAGCTCTTTGCTGCTCTAAAAAGCAGGGATCATGAGATCAATCATAGATCTGCCACTTGCCATCAGGTCCACTCAGAGCACTTTGGTGACAACTTGAGACTCTTGAGACATAGTAAAGCAGTTATCTGTAAACATGGGCCAAAGCAGAGGTACCTGTCATTTCTTTTGACTCGTACAAAAGTGGAGCTGGCCAAAATGACTTAATCCCTGCTGCTGTCATCCAAATGCTCAGCCTCTTTGTAGGAATGTTGACCTGGCTGGAGGGAAAGGAAGCTGTGCTTACCCTGTTCAACATCATTCTCAAATTTACCTGCTTCAGAAGGTGGTGCTTCCTTAGAAGGAAACCCCACAGTCAGTGATTCCACACTGTGGTGCCGCTTTGTGGAGCGGTGCTTTTGGGAGCACGATATTCCCAGATATCGCAGCAGTGAAGTGTGACTGTGATAACTATTTCAGAAGTGTAAGTCAAACAGGAGCAAGGCCAAGCTCAAAAGTATCTGCAGAGTCAGAGAGAAACACAATAGTAGTGACTACTCTTCTAAACCTGTCATCCTATTCTGTCTTTTTTTCTTTTTTTTGGTCTGTTTTCTCAGATTTGCAGCTCCGTCGACACTTGAGTTTCTCAGAGGACTCTGACCTCTCCAGTGATGACGTTCTTGAACGATCTTCTCAGAAATCCAAGCGAGAGGTAGGAAGACCATTTAGATAGAACTGTCCTCATACAGATCACAGACTCAGAACCACAGCAACATTTGCCAGGATTAACTTTATCATTCTTACTGTTTTTGCTGCGGATGGTGTTAGCATAAGATTGGCTGATTTCAGATTTATTATTCAACCAGTCAGTTTCAACAATAAGCCAGATTCCTGGCATTGTACAGAGGTCCTGTTGTCACTGCCTTGTGCACAGGCATTATGTGTGTATTGCTTTGTTCTGAGGGTAGGATATTTTTGTCCCTCTAGAAAACATGCTCGCAATCTCTAGCAATGGGAATTGCATGTCTCAAGAGTAAATTTTACTGGCTGTAACGTTACTACAGAAATGTGCCATTGGGACATTCTTCACTTCATGGTAAAGATCTGGTTTTAGGATATTGTTGCGCCAACCTGTTCAATAGGATGATCTGTTGGAGTTTGAGGCAAACTGCATACAGGTATGTTACTGTGCATTTAGCAAAGGCATAAGCAAGACAGAGTATCCAGAGAGGAGGAAACCAGGTTTGTGGTTCTGCAGCATGGCATATGTGTGCGTATTTCCCTGGGGAGATGGGGATCTATACCTTAGCATTCTTCTGACTGGAAAGGTAGAGCCTGCGCCTATTCCTCTCCCATTTTGTCCCTGCTCCCTTTGACGGATTCATGGCAATTAGCAGTGTCTCTGTGGGTGTAAGCAGTGACTGCGAAACTGGAATAGGAAGAAGGCGTGTTGGATACATGGGGATTTGAGCATAGGGCTGTTGCTCATCATGCAGGTAAGGGATGGGTGTCCGCTCAGCTTCTTGAGAGAAAGAAGTGTCTGCTTGCTTGTGAGCAGCCTCCTCTGGCTAGTGCTGTAGAGTTCTGGAGCGAGCCACATTGACCCCTCCCCAGCCAAACGCAACTACACAGTGAAATGGGGCTCAAAGGGGAGTAGAAAAGTAAAGAGAAAGTGGAAGGAGCTTCTGCTGGACCCCCACAAACACCCGAAAAAAGAAACCTGTCATTTTGCTGGGACCAGGGCATACCTATGGGCAAGAGACCTTGCAGGAACTGAGGGGCCCCTGCTTTTTATTTCTCTCTATCTAGTGTATTCATCGCATAATGAAGCGGGTGGCCATGTTTTCATAGTTTCATTTGATCAGGGGAAAAAATAAAGTAAAAACAGAACAAGTGAAAGATTTTAAAAAATTACAGTGGATGCTGGAGTGGAGAGAAACCTGCAGCTGTCGGAGGGGTTCCTGGATGTGCTCTGCAGGTTTGAGGTGTGGTGATTGGGTACGGCCTTCTCACCCACAGTACCATGATCCTCAGCTCAAGCATGCACTGGAAAGAGAGAAGTGAGTTCTCTCCTGTCCCCACTTTCTCCCCTTGTGCCTGGCTCCCAGGGTATGTCAGCACTTCATGCTGGAGGTGTAATTTCCAGTTTGAGGAGACGTACCCGTGCTAACTGTGCTAAAAATGTAATTGTTGCCATGGTGACTGGAGAAGCTAGCCATTGGAGTATGTACCTAGCATCTGGGATGGGATCGTCCACCTCCATCTCGTGAACAAAAGGAGCCTCAGAGGACAGTATCACTCTCCACTCTAATGGTGAGCAGCTCCCCCCACCTTTCACCAAGCCTGGAGAAATCAATGGCAAATGCCAGGTTAGGGCAGATGTCTGGTTCAGCTTATGAAGGTCTCAGCTGATTGGGGAGGTTGTGGAGCAGTGCAAGTGGAAATACAGCAGAAGATAATTTCCACTTGTATTTTTAACTATGATAAGATAAAATGTAGTTGAGCAACTAACAAAAATTCTCATAAACATGGCAAGCAGAGGGATTGCTGTACTGAAGTGAATGGAACTTGTCCTCACTTAGTTAAACCTCTTTAAGCTTCCCTCCCCGGTTCATATATATATGTAGTCACCTTCTCTGAGAGGAGGGTTTTACTCTGGGAACTGTTCTTTATATTGGACCCCTTTCTTCTCTTCCTTCTTTGCTTGCCCTCGAGGTGTTTCATGACAAGTTCCGCATTGCATCTGAGATGCAGAAGGAGGAGGTACCTGGGGAAGCAGAAAGAGATGTAGTATGTGGGGGTTCAGATAAGAGCTGTGATGCTGTCATTTCTGTCCAGCTTGTGAACTCCTGGCAGCAGGACTTCAATAAGCATCATGTATGCTCTCAAAGTTGGAGGTGCTCTAAATACTCACTCCTCGTTTCTCTGGCACCTCCATGCTGAGCAACTTTGATATACATTGGCTTTTGCAGAAGAGATGCTGGCCACTGAGTATTCCACGGCCTGGGGATGTTATAGATGGCCTGGAATTCTTCCTGATACCCAACAAAATATTGTTCTTCCTTTAAATTTTCTCAGCTATTTTACATAAGCAGCAAGATTTCCAGGGTATGGTTTTCTTGTCTCATTTTCTCCATTTGCTGTGGCTGAGTCACACTTAAGGATCTCTTCTTTGCTCAGTGCCCGCCTTTGCTTTCCAGGAGCAGTAATTGGGAGCATGTGCACTCATCCAGAGGGAACAGACCACAGACACGTCAGCCTTTTGGTTCACAACAAACTGTGTCTGGGGGTGTAAAACATTTACACCACACCCTGGCAAGTCTTGCTGCAGAAGGAATTGCATCCAGGATGTGGCTGGCAAAAGGGCAGCACTGACTCTTGATTTGTGCCTTTTAATTACAGCCCAAGTCAACTGCTTATTTCCTCCATTATGGGGGAAAAGAGGCTTCCTTCATGCCACATAACTTTTATCTGAACCCTTTCGGAGTTAAAATCCAGCTGATGTTGCTTTTGTGGTTGTTGTGTTGAACTTGCTTCCCAGAGGGCTTGGCCCGTTTAGCCTGCCCATCCTAGCATTAGCAATCAGCAGTGAATTAACTTTGTGTGGCTTGGTGTGTTGCGTTTGTTGAAAGGCTTCCTGTAAAGAATGTTCATGTCGTTCCCTGTGGGGTGTGCGCTAATAGGTGTGGGTGCATCTGTGAGAGAGAGAGAGAGAGAGAGAGAGAATGTACAGGATGTGGGGCGGTGATCAGAGACACGTCTCCTGCTGCAGATAGTTCGCTGAATATTAAAATTTGCATACATGTTCAGATTGTTTCTCAGCTTTCCATTCATGATTGTTTTAATTAAATGAATATTCTGCAAAAATGCTGGATGCTGGTGCTTTGCCCAGGGCGTGTTACAGTGTGCTCTGTACCTCATCGCACAATGGAAATTCACTTCACCCAGGAATACTGGGCAGTACAATCATTTCTCCTTAAGGGGGTAATGGAGATAAGGGTACGTCTGCGCAGCAGCTGGCCTCATGCTTCGCAGCACGGGTAGACAGACGCACACTAGCTCTGCTCAAGTTAGCACACTTAAAATAGCAGCGTAGCGTTGGTAGCTCAGGCCAATGGCTCAAGAACAGTCCCACCCAAGCCCCTAGGCTGTCCCGTCTAGCCTGAGCTGTTGCCTGTGCTGCTGCAACCACACTGCTATTTTTAGTGTGCGAGTTTGAGCAGTGGTAGCGTGTGCTTGTCTACCTCAAGCACAGCTAACACGTCTGTCTCCCAGCTGCTGCGTGGACATAGCCGTAGCATGCCACTCTTGAATCGGTAAGGTAGTAACTTTTTTTTTTAATTGAATTGAAATTACAAGACTGAGGGGCCAGAGCAGAGTGTTCAGCTATTACTGACTCGTAGCACAGCTCCTTACTGAGCCGCTGCTGCAGCAGAACACTTCCAACACCATGCAGCACCACGGAGTCAGTACTGGTGTAGTGAAGAGTGTCTCCATCTCAGCACTCTTGGAAGAGTCCCATTCAGGTAGGAAGTCAGAGCCTCCATTAGCTTATGAGACACAACACGCTCAGAGCCCCAGGTAATGTTCTTGCAGGTTACAAAGCAATGAGCGAGGCCATGGTGGTGGAACTCAGAGCTTATTTTTAATTAGTAAGCAAAGGCCAGATCGAAGCCATAAAAGCACCAGAACTTCTGAGAAAAAAGGCGGTGGAGCAGAAAGTAGATGAGGGGAAATATGAGTGAGTCAGCACGTGACCTTGCTGCCGCTCTGAACGTTGAACAAGCAGACACCAGAGTGAGTCCCACCAGGATGCAGGCTTAGGCTTTGTGACAAAGGCAAAACCCATGGACAAGATAACAGACTGTATAGAGAGCAGTATAGTGAGATATCTGAAAGGGCTTCTTCACCAAGAGATTCATTAATATGTAGAATGGACTGCTGTCTTAGGTGCTGTACAGATGTATAACTACCTCAGTGGATCCTCATCTCTGATTGGGGTTCCCAGCTACATATCTGTCAGTCTTATTTTTGGATAGATCTGTTGAAAGTTTTGTGTTCCTGGCAAGAAACATCGCGTGGACTGGGTGAATCTAGGGTTCTCACAAGCCAAATCTTTCTTTCTAAAAGAACTCAATCATATGCGTGTGGATTTTTTTTAAGAAGCCATATATGATTGGCTGAGTTGGTTCAGATCAAAACAGAACCAACCCAAACCATTGTTCCAAAGCTTGAACCAAAATTTTGTTTGTCCACATATCTACATATACTTATTGCCAGAATAGAAAAGGGGATCTCCTGGATGACTGGTTTTCCAAAGAGGCTCCTCAGTTGGAATTGCCTTCAGGAGAGTGCTGGTAAATGGATTTCTGAGTAGAGATTTTCCATTGTGCGTAATCAGGTTGTGCCAGGTTCACCATTTGTACAATTTTATGTTGCATTTTAAAACAGCTTTGTTTGTGTTACTGTGCATTTGTTTTCAATGTTGAACTGATTTTGCTCCATTTTGTGTGTTTTTATTTTTTTCCCGTTACCATTCCCATTTTAAAGTCGATTTATGTACCACACGCCCTGGCATTCAAGAGATCATACTCGTCAAAGGTAGTGTCTCCATTGCTGGCCATTGTTGCATGCATGCCCATTTATTAACCCATCATATCCATACCTTGCTCCCAGCCCTCCCACCACATCTGCACTAACACCACAACCCCTGACTCTGCATGAGTGAGATGTTAGCAAACGTTGGCAACGGAATCTTCCTCGAGATCATCTACAGGAAATGCGACAAACCCCAAACCTTTCTGACTCGTTAGACTGCATGCAATGATCAGTGCACCTCAGAGGTCCAAAAGGGGGACTGTTAATCAATCTGTAGGACAGTCTGGTGTTGCAGATGCATTAAGAACCCGTAGCTTCAAAGCAGGGCTGATTTTGTTCAGTGTACTGTACCTGTGTGTTTAAAAAAAAAACCCTCCCCATTTGAAAAAGAGTAAATGGTCCTGTGTTAGTTTCCAGGGTCTTTCGAAACACACTTGGAGAAACCGTGAAATCATAATGAAACTAGCCCAGGTTGTTGCATTAGTTTTTGCAGAATGGGAGTATCTCTGTTTCCTACACTCTATCCCTGCCCCCAAACCTAGCCTGTGTCACAGGAGTGTCTGGTGGGATCAGAAACCCGCACCCCTCAATTATTTTGCTTTCTAACTGGGGTAGCTTTATGTGCAGAAGAATGAAGAAGCAACACATTAACTCCTTTCCCTTGGCAGATATGATGGTGCCTCCATGTAATCCCGTGTCAAAAGCGTGGGATAGAGCTGCTGCCCTTTTGGCTTTAAAACTCCACTGAAGATCACACTAAACTATCCCAGATACTGGTTGTCAAGACCAATCTTACAACGATGGGCTGCTCAGTTGGGACTTGCAAAAGAATAGTGATGTTAACTAGATTTAGAAAAAAGAAATTCAGGTCTCCCTTTCCCAACATTTTGCCCCTTAAACTGAGCGGCATCTCTGTCCACAACTGGGTTTGATTATGAAGAGTCAGTTGCCTCTTTCCAGTTGTCCCTTAGACTTTGAATCTGTTTATATGAGGAGGAAAGGTGCTTTTTTTCAGTCAAGTGAGCTCTGTCAGGTTAGCTTGACATAATTGTGAGGCCTTGTTAACATCTTCAAAGTCACATAAGTTTGTGCCCACCTAGGCTACAACACAGGTAATACAGGTCTGACATAATGACTGAAAAGATATTAAACTGTGTCTACCCTGGTATTAAGAGGGCTTTCCTGTCGGGTTAAGCTAACTCGACTGAGTTAACTTGTCTGAAAAAGAACCTTCTTTCCCCTGTAGCTATGGCCTTTCTTCCCTTGACATGATTTCTTGTGGTTTCATTTTTCACTGGCTAGCTGTGATGGTGGTTGTTATGACAGTCCCTTCACTCCCTCCCTCCCTCCCTCCCTTACGTTTAGGTTTTGTCTATGCACACAGAAATTACAGTGATTTAACTAAGGACTTGTCTACACAGAAAAGTTTTACCAGCTATAAAACTGATATATCAGTATAACTCCTCTATGTGGACCTATGTTCCAAATAAAGAGTGGCTTTTTTCCATTTAGCTTAAAACCCTTCCAAAGCAACATTAGATAAACTGAAAAAGGCACTCTTACACTGGAATAAGAATGACCAGGTGTGGGGGATACTGATATAAGCGAAGGTGTGACTCTAAAACAGTATATCAGTATGACTTTCCCTTGTAGACAAGCCCTTAGCCTTTTTCTAAATTAAGTCAGTGCAGCCTCCATACGTAGACACTTTTAAATTGATTTCAGAGTGTCCAAACAAGAGGGTTGTACCAATTAGCTAAGTGGGTGCAATTTTTGTGCTTAGACTGGGTCTAAGATTCTATATACCAGCTAAAGCCAGGACTGGGATGCTGTATAAAATCACAGCTTTGCAGTTGAGCTACACACTCCTTCATGCTGTCTTGATCCTGACAGTGTCACTTGCTGCGCTGTGAACACCTGTGCAGATGGAACAGCTTGACTCTTTGCCAAAGTTGTGGGAATGAAGGATCACATCACTTGTGAGGTTAATGGAGAGAGGAGTGTCTTCTTTCCCCCGCGCTCTTGTTCGTGGTATGTGAAATCTGCTCTTGTTTTCCTTTCTGCAGAGAGCCTACACTGAGGAGGAGCTGAACGCCAAACTGACCAGGCGAGTGCAGAAAGCTGCCCGGCGACAAGCCAAGCAGGAGGAACTAAAGAGGTTACACAGAGCCCAGGTAATACCTCTGGTAGTATCTTCTTGCCCTGACAGGAAATACACTCTGCCATCCAGGAAAACCATGTTATCCTGACACTCAGCAGGATGTGCAAGAGAAGGCTGTTTAGCCAGATTTTGTTGATTACTTTCCTGTATTTCAACAAGATTGCTGCTGTTCCATCATGTTGGGTGCCTCATCACAAACATGCCAGGAGTTGCTCAAAGCTGTCATGATGGTGCAGAGCAAGGAAACACCTGCATAGTCAGAGCTACTACCATTGAGCAATAACCATTGTTAATCGAATGGAATAACAGATCTCCCGAAATAACATGCGATGCAGCTATGCCAGTGATGATTGTATAAGGCCACGGATGTTACAGTGGGATTTTGCTGCAATAAGTGTACCAGATGAACGTTTTATTGTCAGAGGCACCTTTGGAATGGGTGGTAGGTGTCCTTTCCAGGCGGTGGTGGGAGTTACATGAAACTTGTTGGCCAGTTGTGTTGTCTCACTGAGAAAGGGGCCCGCCTAACCAAACAGCACCACCTCTTGTCTTGGGGGTTGGTGGGAGACTTAAGCAGAAAATGGAACATCATGGGATTGCTTGCAAAACTAGGGCAAAGCACACATCTCTCTCCTGATTAGACACCTACTTCGGAAGTATTACATTGGGAGCAGCTTTTTGGAATTGCTGGGAGAAAGGGGAGCCGTCATTCTGGGCCGGATAATTTGGAGTACTGGAACAGTTCCTGATGATAGTGTTCCTTTCTTCCCTTCCTGAACAGATCATCCAACGGCAGCTGGAGCAGGTAGAAGAGAAGCAGAGGCAGCTGGAGGAGAGAGGGGTTGCAGTAGAGAAGGCCCTTAGAGGAGAAGCAGGTACCTTAAAATGCTGAATGTTTGCTGACTAAATGCCCATACAATAGTTCGTAACAATTTGTAGTTTAGGGTGAAGGGGTCCTCTCTGAACTGAAAGTGGAATAGTTTAACCTGGACTCAGATCATGAATTAATTCCCCTTTTCCCAGCAGAATTTTGAGGCCCTGTTATCCCTGAAGTTCTTCTAACTCTGGGGCTTCTCTCATGGGAGAAGTCCCCAGAGCAGTTGTCTTTGCTTGGGGCTCAGGAAATGCCTACCCACTATTCATTGAAAACTGTTGTATAAGAGCTAGGTGTTTCTATTATTATTTGGTGGTGGAACAAAAGTGGAATATTAATTACATCATAGAGAAATTGCACAGGGGTTACCCAGCTGGAATTCACTTAGGTTACCCAGAAAGGAGAGCCCAGTTGGCAGGATAAGAAAATCACTGTGAAATGACATCTGTTTTTCCTGCATTGTATTGGATCATCAAAGTTAGTGTCCACACAAGAGACCATCACAGAACTGTCCCAGCAAGTACCTTCTCCTCACTGCACAGCACAGACACCAATAACCTCTCACCCGAGCTGTATGGAGCAGAAATGCATGTACCAAAAGGTTTCACCATGTCACGCTGTTAATGGAATGTGCTACATCCCTTTTGTGACTAAATACAATGAGTGCTGAGCGAGGTTGGAAAAATATCTGAGCAGAAAAACACTTGTTCCAAGTGGCAGTTTTCTACCCCTACAACTTCCCCATATGATATCATAATCCAGAAAAAAACCCAGTCCCAAATAATACAATTATTGGGCCAGGAGCCAACGCCCCCCAGGCAAATGCAGGGCATGTGCGGCTGGCAGGCCCAGGTGTGTGCACCATACTGCAGAGGTCAGAGATTACAAGTGGTAATAATGGGACAGCTGTTTGAAAGGTGGAACAGTGTGGTGCTCGGATGGAAGAGCAGCCACTGTCTCTGAAAGGATTGCACTGGACTGGGTGATAAAGGTTCCTTGGGAGGGAGATCTGGTGTGGTTTTCATTGGTTACTACTCAGCCATCTCACTTGGTTGTCTTTAACCCTCAGCTGGGCTTTCTGAAAGTCAGAATCCTAGAATTTAAGGCCAGAAGGGACCACTAGATTTAGTCTGACCTCCTGGATATCATAGGTCACCAACATCACCCAGCACCTGCACACATGAACCCAACAACTGAAATTAGATCAAAGGAACTAAGATCTATAGTGTACTAAACGACTGTGTGCCAGAGGAAGAGAATATGAGTGACCAAGATGCACCAGTAATCGAGCCCCTGCGATAGCTGGGAAATGAAGTGAGAGATACCCAGATAATCTTGGCAAGTGACACTCACCCACCCGCTGCAGACATAGGCGGCAGGTTTGTATAATTTTTGGTGGGGCCCAAAATGGTGGTCCCCCCCCCCCCCACCCTGTAAGCTGATATAAAATGAAGCTACAGTGCGTCAGCACCACAAGATTACAAGGGTCAATTAAAAGTGGAAAGTCAGAAGCAGCACTTGCCTATTAATACCTAATATACGGTATTAAATTTTGTTGCACCTGTTGTGACAAAGTGGGAATGTTCTTAATGTTTTCTCTGAATACTGTGTGGGTGCCTCAGTTTCCCCTGCAAAGTGCCAACTGACGGTGTTGGGGACAAAGAGATCAGGTGGCCTCCTTGTCCGGAAGAGACACAAAGGCCAGATGAGGGAGTGTCAGTTTGGAGCTGGCTGGGGAAATCGGGAGAGGCCCAGAACTTGGGTCTGGGCTCCCCACCCCCCAAGATGGACCTGACTGAGGGGTCCTGTTTTCTGTACTTACAAGCTCTGTTTTAGACTGTATCCCTGTCATCTAATAAACCTTCTGTTTTACTGTCTGGCTGAGAGTCACATCTGACTGCGGAGTTGGGGTGCACGGACCTCTGGTTGCCCCAGGACCTGCCTGGGCAGACTCGCTGCGGAAAGTGCACAGTGTGGAAGGGCATGCTAAATGCTCCGAGGTCAGACCCAGGAAGGTGTAAGCTTCTTGCCCTGGAGACAGTATGCTCAGAGAGGAGGCTCCCCCAGAGTCCTGACTGGCTTTGTATGGAGTTGTTCCAAAGCATCCCAGCATCCCCTTCCACACCATGCGCTTCCCAGAAGTCTGCACAGGCACTGACACTCCCTCCTCTGGCCTTTGTCTCTTTTCCAAGCATTAGGAGGCCACCTGATCTCTTTGTTCTCCAACACCTTCAGTTGGCACCTTGCAGGAGAGTGGCCCAGGCTATCAGTTGCCTGGAGGCAGGATTGCAGCTATTCTCTGTGCAGATGGCATCACACTGGCCCTCTAGGGCTTTACAACAATCACACCCCCTTATCCCACCATCTAGAGCCTTAAGAAATGCATTGGGGAAACTGAGGCACACAGACAGTATTCAGAGAAAACACCTGTATACGACCAGTTACATACTTTGAAGGGTGTAAAATAATCAAATATTGTGCTAAATACAATGATACTCCAAACTGACCACCAAATTTAAGTTGCATGTTTTCCCCCTCAGGTGAGGGTTCTGGGGTGGGGCTGGGGATGAGGGGTTCACAGTGCAGGAGCGTGCTCGGTGCTGGGGGTGCAGGCTTTGGGGTGAGGCAGGGCTGAGGATGAGGAACTTGGGGTGCAGACAGGCTGCCCCAGGGCTAGGGCCAGAGAGGACTCCCCATCACCACCACTGGCAGCAGCAAGCTCCAGGGGAGGGACCCCTCCTGCCCCCCATGGCACACACACTCTGCACATGCTCCTAGAGCCCCTCTCAGGTCCAGAAAGCTCACTCCCCTCCCCTATGATGGGTACTGGGGGGGGGGCACAGGTGGCCTTCCATGTTGCTGCCCCTCACCATAACGTCACTGTGGATGGGGGATGGGGCTGCCCCTTGCCCAGCATGGGGCAGAAGTGGGGTAGGCAGGGTGGTGGCTGACTATGGGCTGGGGGAGCAGGGTGTCATAAAATTCACCCAAGCCCCAGCTGCTCAGGTCTAGGAAGCCTCCCTCTCCCATCCCTCCTGTGGCAGGTGGGTTGGTGGGTGCTGGGGGAGGGGGCATTGCCTTCACATGTGGCTTCCTGCCTCCCCTGTGCAGCCTGCTGTGCCTCACTGGGGGTAGGAGTAGGGGCTGGGACTGGGGCTGGAGCAGGGGGGGAATCAGGGTCAAACACTCAAACATAATAAAAAATCATAGGGTCAAACACTCACGGAAGCCCCAACAGCTGCTAAGGTGATAGGTGAATGATGTCTGTCTCCTGGCCCGTTTGTGTCTCCTCCAGGTAGGGGCAGGAGAGGGGAGGGGAGGGGAGGCCCCCTCCACTCCCCTCCCCCTCCTGAGTGCTTCAGAAGTAGTTAGCACATTCCTCTTATGCTAATGCTGCAGCCCTTAGGCTACCGGCAGCAGCAGCAAAGGAGAGAGAGAGAGAGACGCGCTGTGCGCTCTCTTTACATTCAGGCAGGGAAACTCCGGGGAAGGGGAAAAATCTAGCTCCAAATATTGGTGGAGCAGAGCCCCTGATTATGAATATTCCTGGGGCTTTAGCTCCAAGAGCCCATATAAGTTGGCGCCCATGGCTGCAGAGGAAAGTGCCTATAGAGGCTGGGCGATTAACAGTGCCTTATCCAAACAAAGGGTTGTGCTGCAATCACGCGGTCAGCATTGGAGCACAAGCTTGATCACCTCAGTGGTTTTTTTGTTCTGATTGATTTCTATATGTCGGTTCACAGAATAACCTGATGCAATAATACATCTGCAGTGGCACCTCTCTCTCTATGCTATCTATGCATTCAGACATGGCACCACTCGCAGACCCCAGGCCCTCTAGCTACTGCACAATTAATACCTCTCTCTCCTGTCTTTGGTTAGTTTTTTAGCTTGTTCCTCTGTCACCTTGAATCCCTTCTTCCTCATTCACCTGCTGAGGACATCCATGTAAGGAGCGTCACCAGAGGCTGTGGAGCCTTACAAATGGAAGCGTGTGCTTCTCCACAATCTAGGGAATGTCTAGCCAGGCAGGCAGTGATGGTGTGGAGGCTGTGGGTATCCAGTTTGGGGGGGCGGAGGGAGAGCTGAATTGGGGCCTTGCATATTTTACTTGTCATTGAGCCTGACAGAACCTAAAGCCAGCCCTGCATGGGCTGGTGTGTTTGTGATCATTTTTTTAAAAAACAGGAATATGAGAACATGCATCTCTCTTGTTGCAACTGCGAGAATCTCCTGCTCCAGCAAAACTCTGGGAGATGCTCTGAGCCCGTGACAGCACCACATTTCCACCAAAAGGTTGTACAAGTTATGTTTACAGAAGCTTCAGCCCGTCATAAGGGACTCTGCAGCCTGAACTCTTCCAAGTCTTGCAGAGGATAAACAGGGAATGCTTTATTCCAAAAAAGTCTAAATCCAACTTCCGCTGGCTGAAACATAGGCTAGAATGTGACCTGTGTCCCCCACTTCCTCAGCCAGCCCAGTGGGGGCATTTTACTTATCTTCACACTGGAGCCACCGTGTTTCCCCTCCTTTTAAAATCCTTACTTTACCCCTCCCTCAGTAGTGTTAGCAACTTTTGTCTTCTCCATCCATGGATCATCCAGGAAATCTACATACGTCTCCTACCCTTTTCCCTGAAGCAGACCACTGCATTGCCTCAGATACCAACTCAGCAGTGATCACTATGTGTGAAATTGCTGCAAACTCCACTGTACTTTATGGCTTTCAATCCTGCTTTTTTGTCCTTGGTCAGCCATGTTAGCACTTCCCTTTAGTGAAATCCGATAAGCAAAGTGGGGGTCAAAAGGAGAGGAATGTGTACAGTGCTTGTATGATACCTGACGACAGGGGCGGCTCTATGTTTTTTGCCACCCCAAGCAGGGCAGTCAGACAGCCTTCGGCGGCGCGCCTGCGGGCAGTCCGCCGGTCACGCGGATTCGGCGGCATTTCTGCGGGTGATCTGCCGGTCGTGTGCCTTCGGCGTACACGCCGCCGAATTACCCCCAAAGCCGCGGGACCAGCGGCCCTCCTGCAGGCATGCTGCTGAAGGCTGCCTGACTGCCGCCCTCACAGCGACCGGCAGGCCGCCCCCCGCAGCTTGCCGCCCCAGGCATGCGCTTGCTGCATTGGTGCCTGGAGCCGCCCCTGCCTGAAGATGGCCTCTCCCTATTTCCCAAGTTTATACTGAGGGAAAGAGTGCCCTGGCCATGCTTAAGGTAGGAGAAATACATCTCTTTTTTTTGTTTTTTTTTACACACCTGGCTGACACAGAGGGCTGAGGTACATAGGAATTACTGTACGGGATCAGACCAATAGTCCATCTGGTCTAGCATCCTTTCTTGAAGAATAGCTGGCACCAGATGCTTCAGGGAAAGGTATTAGACTCTCTGTAATGTATAACTGTATAATCACCTGTCCGTAGAGCAGATTTCTTCCTAACTTTCATTGCTGGTTGATTTTTGACATAAAACATAAAGGTTTATATTATTATTAATAATAATTTCAAGTAGCTCTTACAACGTGCAAGTCGCTGCACAGACATAAAGGAAGGAACAGCGTCTACCAAACAAATGGTAGGAGGAAATATGCAAGTAAAGTGGACAAAATGATTAACCACTTCTTGATGACAATATTTGACATATGGACAGTTTCCATTTATTCCTCAGATTTTCCATTGTTAATCAGTTAGGTTTGGTGCATTCATATAGTTTGTGGCCATGACCTCCACCAGCTAATTAAGTATTGTGTAAAAACATTGCCTCTGTCAGTTTTAAATTTGCTGCCTTTCACATTTCCTTTAATTGACTCCTTTTTTCCTTGTATTCTGAAACAGAATAGACAAGAGCACCTGATCGTCTCTGCACCGCGCATTATCTCTATCAAGTCCCCTCGTATTCATTTCTTCTCTAAACAAAAACATTTTAAATCTTTCCTCCAATGGGAGTCTCTCCCTGCCTTTAATCATGTGCACCCATTTCTGGGCCCATTCTATATCTGTAATATCTTTTCTAACATGGGGTGACAAGAACTAAAAACAGCATTGTAGGGGAGGATTTATGATTTGTTTATATCATGGCATTAAAATAGTTTCACTTCTATTTTCCATCCATTCTATATACATCTTAACATTGTTTGCTTTAACAACTGCCACTGAGCAGATATCTTCATTGAACTGTTCACAATAATGTCCAGCTCTCTTCCTGAGAGGTTACATTAATTTAGAACCCAGCAATGTGTATGATTTTTTTCAAATCATTTATTCCAGCTTGCATTATCTGATATCTGTCAACATTGAATTTCATGTATCATACTGTTATCCAATCATCTAACTTGGTTAGGTCCCTTTGAAGTTCTTTGGTCTACTTTAGTTTTGACTAAAACCTAAATAATTTTAGCTGCAAATGTTTCCACCTCACTGTTCACCTTCTTTTCAAAATCACTGATAAATACATAAACTCCACCAGTTCTAGTACACAACTTGGAGCACCCCACTGTTAATTTCTTACCATGTTGAAAGTTGAATATTTATTCCTACATTTATTTTTTGTATTCTTAGTTTATAGTCCATAACCGCTCCCACCCCCACCTCCCCATGGCTACTTCATTTCCTTATTAGTCTCTCTGTCTTTCTTTAACAATCTCTCCCATTGGTGGTTGCACAGACTAAATTCAAGGCGTAGAAAAGACATCTTTGAACATTCTGAAATGTGGTCTCCATCTCCAGTGAAAAGTTTGGTGTGTTCAGGAGTTCAGTCTGCTGAAATCTTTTTTGCATCTTTGCCTCTTTCTCTCAGTCTCAAAGAAAGTTTAATTCTCCACTTCCCTCAAATGCCCCATGGGAAATGGTGTTCTGCATGGGACTGATATTAGTTTATCAAAACTTTGTTTTTTAAAAAAAGGGCATTGGTCTGGTGGGACACATTTTTGGCTTTGGTCTCTCGTGTTTATTTTCCACTCTGTTGACTAATTATTAAACTAAGTGAGTAATGAGGGCTCTGTCATCTTGGATGTTTCTTCTCACGCTTAAAAGAGATCTTGGGCAGCCAATTTTAAAAGTTAAGGAAAATATGCCTGCAGCTCTCAGATCACCAAGGTTTGCCAAGAGTCTCTGGTCTTCATGAGCTAAACCATGTGCTCAGCCAAACAGAAAGAACTGCCCCCATGTGCCTCTTGCCCAAAGAACCACAGTGTAATACCAGACTGGCTGGCTAGCCCTTCTCTAGGAGGTGTGCAAATACACATTGTGTCCATTATCACACACCTGCACAACCACACAAGCTCTTTCCTTCCCCAGCACCTACCTCCCACCCACACCAACAGACATTCTCCTTCCCCAGCACATGTTTCGTATTGGCAGAAATATACACGTATCTTCCCAGTGCACACACTCATGGACTCCTCAGTTATTCCAGCACCCAGTGCCCTCCACTCATGTGCTGTACACTCAGTCTTGTCTCACCCCCAAGAAATCAATCCTTATACCTCTCCTGCAGTTTCCCCGAGAAATTATGGTGCTTCCTTAGGACACATTTTTCAGCCTGGAAGCAACAAGCATAGCTCTTCCTTTCTTAGAAAGAACAGGAAACAGGTCGGTGTCAGGAACTACTACACACTGAACAAGGTGAAGTGTCTCTGTACAGCCCTCGTGCCCCCTCCCTCTAGAAGCCCAGTGCCTGCCTGCCTGCCTGCTGGGGATTGTTATTCTGTCTCCCCATCTCCTCCAGTATATGTATAATACAGCTGCATGATTTCTTGTTGTTTTTGTCTCTTTCTCTCACCTTGTGTGTGTGTGTCTCTCTCTTGTGTGTATGTGTGTGTCTTTCTCTCTCATGTATATTGCTTTGATTTGGTGGGGCTAGGGGTGGATATCTGATCCAATAACTCTCTCTTCACCGATTCCTTGTTGTAGACTATTGGGGAGAGTCTTATTACAGTGACCTCATCGACTTGCACCTGGGTGGTATGTATAGCAGAACCTCTTACTGAGACTAACCCCGCTGACAACCCTCCCCAACCTTCCCTTCACCTCTTTCTCCCAACCTTGGCTCACAAACAACAAGAAGAAATAAACCTTGCACATAATTGATTAGCTATAGCAGAACCCCTTTTCCAGCTCAAAGAGAGGAGAGCCTGTCGCAGTCCACAAACCGTTTATTGAGGGTTTTTTCCCACAACAGCGAAATCCTTCTCCTTTAGGGTTGTACACTACTGAATTCTGTTTCTAAATTTAATTTTTTAACTCCTAAATCTCAACCACCTTCCCTGTTGGTGATGAAGCCCATTTTGTTGTCTGGCTTCCCAAAAACATTCTCTCCCGCCACGTTCCACTAGGATAAAGAAGTCAGCATAAAGTGAATGGGGGGACAAAATGAGAATCAAAAACAAGAAACAACAAACTTTAGGAGCTACCCTCAGTCTGGGGGAATAAATCAACCCAGTGCTCTCAAAAGTCTGCTCCTGAGGTTCCCCTTTCTTCTTCCAAAGAAACTGGAGTGTTCTGATGTCCTAAAGAGAGCAAAATGCTCCCAGTAGAGACGTCGGAAACACTTACTGGTGGATAAGGGATACTTCTTCTGACTTACTTTGTTGTATTGCAGGTTAGGAAATGCAACAAATCCAGATCTCATATTCCCCTGAGACCCGCTCTGCATCATCCAGCTGTCCATATGGAAGCTTCTGATTATATTAATTCTCTTTTATGTTATTTAAGATCCTTAAAAACATGTATTAGAGTGATTTACTCTATTTTTGTTGGATGTAGGGATTAGAATCATCCCTCCGACACGGCAATTTTCCTTTCTTGCCTGGGTGCCGCTGCCTGCCTCCCTTAATAGATGGCTTTAGTTTAGGATTGTAAATTCTACTTGTCTGTAGTTTGCCAGCCTGGACCATTAAAATCCCTTTCTTTATTTTAGCCCCCATTGTAGCAGTTTCCTCGTTTAGTCACTAAATCTAGACTTCGTAGATCTAGCCCAAGCAACCAGCACTCTGTAGGTAGAGCCAACACAAGTGCTGGCTCACCTTGTCTTCTCTGGCCCTCATTTCTCACTGAGAGTATAAGCCCAAAGTGTAGGTAGGGAGAGCATCAGGACCAACTCCCCGGAATGGAAAGGAGCGACTTCCATGTACACACATTCTGGTCCTGATCAAAGCCTATTGCAGTCAATGGCACTCTTTCCGTTGACTGCAAGGGGCTTTGGATTAAGCCCTCTAGGAGCAGTTTACTTTGTTTTAACTGTCGTTTCCTCCTCCTGCCTTTCCCCAAGACTTCCCCCCGGCCATCAGTGCACCACACAGTAATCTCTGTCTGTCCAGCTGCTGGGAATAATTCCAATCCACCCTGATGCACTAGCTTTTTGGACAAAAAATACCCACCTGCGTTCAAGTGACAGAATACAGGCGTTTTCTTTTACTGGCCCCAGCTTGCTTTCCAAATTGTCTGTGGGAATTTTCATGTGGCAGGCCTTCCTTGGAGCCCTACGCTTCCTTTGCTGTATCAGTCTCTCTGGAGTTTATCTTGTACTGAGACTTTTTTAAGAAAATGTTCAGAAGGAAGGCTCTTTCCAGACGTGCCCATAATTTATGCTCCGTATCCTTATGTGCATGTACAGTAGGAGCTGTAAAAGGGTTGATGCTGAGTTACACTTAATAGATCCTTATCCCCGTCTAATGCTATCTCCATGATACCTTCCCCTTCTTCTTATCCTAATCAGTGCCTCCTTGGAGACAGCAGTCCCCTCAAAATCACTAATGATGGCTAAAAAAAATAAAAAGCAGAAGCCTTAATTCATTTAAAGGGACACTGTCATTTAAAAAATGAAATCCTTCCTGGTGCTGCAAATATTCTCAAATTATTAAAACTAAAAAACTAATTTACGTTTCACAATTTATGGTCGTTGACTTTTTGAATTTCTCTCAGCTTGGACAGTCATTTTCTGTTTATAGTCAGTTTTACTTTACGTGGTGCTCATACACCAGCACAGTTCTGTTGTGTTTGGCTTTCCAGCACTCCAGGGGAATGTTTACGTTTTAAAAAAAGGTCATTGACTTATTTTTTAAAAATCTTGAGACATTTCTATTTATATTAGATGGTGAAAAGGTGTTTTAAAAATACACTTTAGAATTGGGCCAAAAGTACAGTCCCTGGCAGTATCCCTTTAAAAAAAGTCAGTGCACCCTACCAGATGATGTGGCTTTGTAGTTCAGTTTGTTTCCTCTGTGATTGGTTTTACATTTGCTTTGGGGGCTGCCAGAGCACTTAGGCCAGAAACGGATGCACAGTGCTGAAGTTAATGAAGGAAGTTCATCTCTCATCTCCTTCATTGTTCCAGTGTAATGGTGAATTTAGGCCTCAGTCCTGAAACTGACATGCCTGGGCCAACTGCTGTATCCATATGGAGCGCCACTGAAGTTGTGGGGACTCCATATGGGTGCAGCAGCCTGCCCACACACTGTGTGTTCCCAGACTGGGGCTGTATTCCCCTGCTAAGCACATTCTGAATGGCTAGGACTCCGATTCAGATTAATGATGACTCTAGTAGCAGTCAGTGTCAGTTCATTGCCCCAGTCTCTGAGGCTCAGACCAGACTGCAGAAGCGGTCGTATCCACAGAATGCTGACCAAGAGAATCAAAAGTACAAAAAATCATTGCTCAAATTGAACTGTCAATCTCTGAACCCTCTTGAATAATTAAGGCCCATTATGAATTTTGTGTTTGTGTTCTTTGATACCAGCATTGTTGCATTACAGTAAGTCATTACAGATTCCACAGCAACTTTCACAAGAATAGCAATGCTAACCTGGACGTCCTCGTTGAATTCCAATTTGTGTAATATATGTACTGCCCTATATTGCCCCTGTACTTTTATTTAGATGGCGTATTCCTCACTTCCTATTCTAAAATGTTATATATTGGCACTGTTAAACAGATGCTGCATTTCATGCTAGAGATGGCTGCATTTCAGTGCCAGGCAGTCAGTCTTATGTGTATATTATATTACTGCTCAAAAACAATGTTAAAAGAACATTATTAAGGCTGCAAAGTCAAGCACTTAAAAGTTAAGAAATGCCAGAATGAAGATTACTCAGGCAGCCTTAATTTGTTTCCTGTGCATATGCATTATGATACAGTCTTTAATTACATGATCTCATATGCTTTTTCCCACAGGATCCCTGCCTCATTCAATGCACGATGGATGGTGCTCCCTTAAAGAGCAGCTATTCAATATTTTATTTTTTCCTCAGTGTTCAGTGTGTGGCCCCCTGGCCTTATTTACTGCACATCATTCAAACCCCGCTCTGTGCCACTCATCACTATAGTATCTGAGTGTCTTCACAAACACTAGTGAATTCATATTCACTGCACTGCTGTGAGAGGAGGTATTATTATCTCCATTTTACAGATGGGAAGCTGAGGCACAGAGGAATTAAAGTCAAAAGTTTCCACTAATTTTGTGTGCCCAGTATGACACACCTAGGATTTGATATTTTTTTTTCAGAATACTTTGCATCATATAGCACTTCATATGTTCAAACTGTGGCTCTCATTAACATCAGCTGCAGCTGGGAGCACTCAGCACTTCTGCAAATCAGACCACAGAGTCTCAGGTTGGTCACTAATATTAGCTTCCTCATTTTCTGGGTACCCATCTGTGAAAAGTTTGGTTTATCTGACTTTCCCAGCATCAGATGGAACTCTGTGGCAGAAGCAAATATAGAATCCAGTTCTCCAAGGCTGCATTCACCTCCTTAACCATGAGACCATCCTTTTTCTTCTTGCAGTCCTCTACCTCATTCACTAAACACCTTCCAACTCCTGCAACAAATGAGGCAGGGCCCTATAGACAAAATCTCCTTTACAATATACCCTGATTCATCCTCAGAGCAGTTCTATCCTGGGCACTGAATGAATCAGTGTACAAATATGAGATCATGTAATTAAAGAAAAGATTCTTGTAAAGATCAGCCAGGAGGGAAGCATAGAAAAAAACCTGACTAATATTTGTTTAATTCTGTATATCCTGTTTAAAGCATGCTGCACCAGAACCTTGATTTTTTTTTAAATTCAAGTTGACAGTGTCCCTTTAAAGACCTGCAAAGTTAGTCTTACACGGCATGGCTCAAACCAGTTGGAATTGGGATGGTCCCGTGTCATGTAGTTGGCAACCATAAGCCTCCAAGATGGGGGAAGGACTTCAGAGGAATGAAAGAAAGAGGCTACCTCCCATGATTTTTTACTGGCCTAAGTTCAAAGGACAAATGATTTTTTATTGGTCTAAGTCAGATGTGGTTTTGGTTTTATCTCAGACTTCAGTATTTGCCAGAAGCTGGGAATGGGCGACAGAGGATGGATCACTTGAGGATTACCTGTTCTGTTCCTTCCCTCTGGGGCACCTGGTATTGGCCACTGTCAGAAGACAGGATACTGGGCTAGGTGGACCTTTGGTCTGACCCAGTACGGCCACTCTTATGTTCTTACTCTGGCTGCTAAAAGGAAGTTTTGGTGGGTGGCATAAGAAGATTAAAAGTATCATTCACTTCCTCTTTCCTGAATTGGTGAGGACAGCTGTCACCACAGCAACGTACAAGACCCTGAGAGTTAGCCTCTGACCTGGCTTTTCTGACCAGAACTGCTGTGTGCTGACTGTAGTATAAATAACCACTGTGGTTAGCCAGCAATGCCCAAATCTAATGCCTTGCTCTAGGCAGCGTCTCCTAGAGAACCTGATCCCACTTGGCCTGAGGTGCATCCATTTGAAATCAATAGGAGTTGTAGGTGCTCAGCACTTCTCAGGGAAATCAGCTCAGCTCTGATCCCGTAGTGCTCATGCAGAGGAGACTTACTGAGGCTGATGATGGGGTTTAATTTAGGAATCCTGCTGCCACCTTCCGTTTTTCCACTGTTCTTTTCTTCCTGCCTGCCTCGTCATGTCTGGTGCTTCCTTTGCATTTATGAAACAGCGTCTCACAGCAGAGAAAGGAGGAAACCAATCTGGGGTGTTGTCCTTCCAACAGTGCATTACCTGGGGCAGTAGACTATGGTTAAGTTGTTAAACAGAGAGAGAAAAAATATGTGGTTGAGGGACTCAGGGAGTTTTTAGATGAATTGAGCTACAAAAAAATCCTCAAGAACTCTTCTGAGTTGCATGTAACAGAGAGGAAGATGTATTTTGATAACTCTAAAATTGTTCCTTTTCCTATAAGGTTTAAGAGCAGAGGTGTTCTTAGTTCAACTCCCAGTTTTGATATCTAAGGTTTTTTCACGGATATCAGTAACAGAGAACAGTTGGATGCAGATTCTCCTACCCCTGAAAGAAAGATTTGGTGAGGGTAATTCCTTCAACGCAGTTTTGTACCTGCCAAGGTGAGAGTCAGTTGACGCATGTAACTCATTACAGAGCCACCATGTGCAGACAAATTTAGAGCATTGATTTTTCTGATTCAGTCTAGCCAGGCTCCATAGTGACCAAAAGCCATTGCCATCTGCTGGCTGTTCGGTGGCATATGTGAAACAAAACTGAGGATTCTCAGTCCAGTTCCCAACACATAGCACAGACTGCTACCACAGTTAACACCCTCACTGGTGGTGTCAATGGAGAGACCTAGGAATGGTCATGGAAACCGAATTCCCCTCTCATCCCTAGCCTCCTGTAGGCCAGGATTGAGCCACATTAGCAGGACAATCTGGGGAGGGTTGCGATGCAGCTACCCACACTGTACCCATGCTGTGGACAGAGGAGTTGGGTCTCCAGACCTGCCAGTCCAGGGCTTTTAACCAGCATGAAATTAACATAAAATTAGAAAAAATGTTTTAAAGAACAGATTTTTTTACATTCATCTACCTAGTGTACTGGTCCCTTTGGCCCTCATGACACGGGCCTGGGAAATCATTTTAACTCCTTTCTAGCAAGGATTGTGGTTTAGTATAAAGAGGTGGTAGTTTCCCTCGCTAAGATAGATAGGACCTAGCCGTGCAAAACACTGTTAAGAGAGCCCCATTATATGTGGTGAGGAGAGGTGAAAAGTCCTGGGAGAAGCAGCAAGGCTGAAATGGAGGTGAGGTGCAAGGAGAAGTGACATGGGCAGGGCAGGATAGATGGGGACCCAAGGCTTCATCGCTATTTTGTGAACTGCTTATTTTGTTTGGTTAGGCTTTATCTGTGCTTGCCCGGAACCCAATCTCTGCCCAAGCACAAACCTGTCGAGTCAGAGCCTTAAATAAAGAACCCCACCTTTTAAAAATGGAGCTTTTGTGGAATTTAAATGTGAAATATGATGGTAAGTGGGCCGGCTAAAAGAATGATCTTGCTAAAGAGAGAGGTTTTTCTATTTGTCACATGAAATTGTTCCTGATTCTCTTCTTATAAAAGAACTACAGGGCTTTTCTTAAAGGGATCCACCAGAAGGGCTAATGAATGTGGATGACATGTGAATGTATTTGGGGTCCATGATCATCTGTGAAAAGTTCAATTCCCTCGCTCCATGACCTAGCATAGATTTAACTTGTTTAACTAAACAATCCCCATTTAATGATAACATGGTAAAATCTATGTGCAATCACTCACTCCACTACAGGAATCACTAAAAATGGGGAGTCCATACAGATAGGAGGAGAGTGGAGATGTTGTACTGTACTGAATAGGATGGTGTAGCCTACAATGCAGTAAAATGTTTGGGGTTGTATAGTACAATAATAGAGCACAGCATCATACAGTGATATGCACAATACAATACCATGATGATGGATGCCTTATAAATGCTGCAGTAATAATTCACTGCAGTACAGTGGGCTATGCAGCTCAGTGTAAGGCAGGACAGTCATTCAGTACACTGCAATACTCTGTAGCTTTGCCCAAACTCCTGTAACTGTGTAATACAATGGCAACATCTTGTTTATATGTTACAAATAAAAAAGTCTGGAACCCTTTCCAAGTCATTCATTATGACTGGGAACAGAGGAAGTGCTACTGGAGGAAGAAGCATTAGTATAAGCAGTAAAGCCAGAGTAGTAGATCACTGCAGGAGAGGGGACTCTGTGAGAAGAGGTGCTTCCGGTTGAAGACAGTAGCACGTGGAGAAGTAGAGGCTAGGAAGGGGGCGGGGGTTATGATGCGGATGCAGTGGGATTAGGTCGCAGGGCTTTTGGCAAAGAATTTGGATGCTAGAGAAGCATTGTGGGGTCTGGTGTGGAGGTGTTTCTGATGGTGAGGAAGAGTAGGGGGGGTCACTGGGAAAAATAAGAATTCTCTTATGAGGTGGTTACTGAAAAAAGCTGCAAGGGTGAGACAGTGGTTCTGGCATGAGACAGGAATTGGGAAAAGCAGTAAAGCTAGACTGTAAGAGGGTAAGGGGGCTGTGGAAGCCGTGGTGGCGCTAGGGTGCAGTGGGGTCTGGCATGGGAGGAGGGATAGCTCAGTGGTTTGGGCATTGGCCTGCTAAACCCAGGGTTGTGAGCTCCATCCTTGAGGGGGCCATTTAGGGGTCTGGGGATTAGTCCTGCTTTGAGCAGGGGGTTGGAGTAGATGATCTCCTGAGGTCCCTTCCAACCCTGATATTCTATGATCTATGTGGGATGCAGGGAGAGACCTGGGAGAAATGACCAGGCCAGGGCCTGGGTTGGCAGAGGGAAAGGGTGTTTATAAGGAAGAGTGAGGCAGGGAATACAACCGGCTCTAACAGTGGAGCAGGTATTGGGAGAAGAGAAGGAGGGTTTTATAAATCTCATAAACCACAGTGCAGTGGAAACAGCACACATTATCCTTCGTGGCAGGAGTAGTATGTGCACCATCCGACCATTGAGATTAGTGTGTGCACTAAAACAAACACTTTCACCAGTGCTCTACTAGCAGGTGAAAGCCAGTGTTTTCACAACAATGCCATGTTGATGTTTTTGAGAACATATTAAAAGCTCCAGAAAAAATATATATAAAACAACATGTCATGGTTGTGGTCTACTGTAGAGCATCAAATCAGGAAGGAGGTGGATGAGGCATTTCTAGAACAAATAACAGAAATATCCAGAGCACAAGACCTGCTAGTAATGGGGGACTTGAACTACCTAGCCATCTGTTGGAAACACCACATTTTCAATAAGTTCTTGGAGTGTTTGGGGAATTGTATCTATTTCAGAAAGTGGAGGAAGTAACCAGGGGGGACAGCAATTTGAGACTTGATTCTGACCAACAGGGAGAAATTGGTAGCGAATCTAAAGGTGAAAGTGATCATGAAATAACAGATTTCATTATTCTAAGGAAAGGAAGGAGTGAGAGCACCAGAATAAGGACAATAGACTTTAAAAAAAAAAAAAACTGTGACAAACTCAGAGAAATGGTAGTTAAGGTTCCATGGGAAAAATATCTAAGGAAATAGTTAAGTAGAGCAGGCAATTGCTTAAGGAAATGGTTTTAAAGGTACAACTGCAAACTATCCCAATGTGAAGGAAAGATAGGAACATTATAAATAAGAGGCCAATATGGCTCCATCAGGAGCTTACCAATGACCTGAAAATCAAAAAGGAATACTACAAAAAGTGGAAACATGGATGAATTGCTAAGGAGAAGTACAAAAGAATAGCTCAAGCATGTAGGAACAAAATCAGAAAGGGTAAGGTACAAAATTAGTTACACCTAGTAAGGGACATAAAAGGCAATAAGAAGAGGTTCTTTATATATATGATTAGGAGCAAGAGTAAGATGAAGGAAAGTGCAAGTCCTCTACTTAATGGCAAAGGAGAGCAAATACCTGATGACAGCAAGAAGGCTGGGATGTTTAATATCTATTTTGCCTCAGTCTTCACTAAAATGGTTAATGGTGACCAGATACTCAACACAATTAATATGAACAACAAGGGGGAAGGAACACAAGCTAAAATAGGGGGGAAACAAGTTTAAAGAATATTTAGATAAATTTGATCTATTCAAGTCAGCAGGATATGATGAAATTCATCCTGTGGTACTTAAGGAACTAGTTGAAGCAATTTTGGAACCATTAGCAATTTTCTTTGAGAACTTCTGGAGGATGGCTGAAGTCCCAGAGAAATGGAGAAGGGTATACATACTACCTATCTTTAAAAAGGGGAACAAAGAGGTCGCAGGGAACTGTAGACCAGTCAGCCTAACTTCAATACCTGGAAAGATACTGGAATAAATTATTAAACAATTAGTTTGTAAGCAACTAGAGGATAATAGAGTTATATGGAATAGCCGCCATGGGTTTGTCAGTTCTGAGTCTGGTACTATTCAATATTTTCATTAAGGACTTGGATATTGGAGTGGAGAATATGTTTATCAAATTTGCAGATGACACCAAACTGGGAGCGGTTGCAAGCACTTTGGGGGGCAGGATTATAATTCAAAATGACCTTGACAAATTGGTCAGAAATCAAGGTGAAATTTAATAAAGACGTGCAAAGTACTTAGCATAGGAAGGAAAAATCAAGTGCACAGCTACAAAATGGGTAATAACTAGGTAGGTGATAGCACTGCTGAAAAGAATCTGGGCTTTATACTAGATCGCAAATGAAACATGAATCAACAATGATACAGTTGCAAAAAGGCTAATATTGTTCTGGGGTGTATAACATGAGTGTGGTATGTAAGACGCAGGACGTAATTGTCCTGCTTTACTTGGCACTGGTGAGCCTCACCTAGAGTACTGTGTCCAATTCTGGGTGCCACACTTTAGGAAAGATGTGGACAAATTGGAGAGATTCCAGACGAGAGCAACACAAATGATAAAAGGTTTATTAAACCTGATCTAAGATGAAAGTTTAAAAAAACTGACCATGTTTAATCTTGAGAAAAGAAGACTGAAGGATGACCTGATAAGAGTCTTCAAATGTGTTAAGGGTTATTATAAAGAAGTCAGTGGTTAGTTGCTCTCCATGTCCAGTGAAGGTAGGACAAGAGGCAATGGCTTAATCTGCAACAAGGGAGACTTAGGTTAGATATAAACTTCCAGTGGAGGTTGTGGAATCCCTGTCATTAGAGGTTTTTAAGAACAGGTTGGACAAACACTTGTCATGGATGGTCTAGGTTTACTTGGTCCTGCCTTAGCGCAAGGGGCTGGACTTGATGACTTCTTGAGGTCTCTTCCAGCCCTACATTTTAATGATTTTATATTAAAACAGTAGTACGTGTCTGGAGACCAATAAGCTGGGTTCCATGATAGCTGTGACTTCAGATCATGGCACATGCTGGAGTGTAACAGCTAACATGATAAAAAAAAAAGGTAAGTTTTCAACTCAGAAAGGATTGCATTTTACTCTGTCCTTTGCTATTTGGGGTGTTTAGCATATAAAGCGATGCGTATTCCATTTTTTAAAAAGGATTGCTCGTCACCTTTTGGTTGTACAGAAGTTAGGAGATTGAGTTAAATTTTCCAGAACAACTTCATCTCTGCTCTGGTATGTATGATCACATAACTTGTATGCACTGACATGACATGCTACATGCTTTTATCTGGTGTAATAGAAAAGAATGCAATTAAACGTAACTCTACAGTGCATAATTCACATTATGTACATTGTGTTACTGGCAGAGCAGTATTAATATTCATTTAATGGGCTAGAGTTATAGTTGTTATGGGGACCCGAAGCCTTCATAACTTGATTGTCAACACACGTTGCTTGGGGAATGGTTGAGGAGATTATAGGTATTAGCAAAGAAGAGGTTAGGAGCAAGAAAAAAGTTCAACCAGAACTACAAGAAGAGCTTCCATGCTGTAGTTACAGAATAGTAGCAGCAATATAGTCTTCCCTGTGGGATGCATTATGCAGCAGACATGGGTTTATACCTGGTACCTCACTCATTGGTGTTACAGTGATAACTGCATTTACTAGCTTACAGCCATGCTTCCATGGTCTACCAGTCAGACCACATAACATGCAGGGCCTGCTCAATTCTTGTATGACAAATAAGAGCCTGTGCAGTCTGCAGCTGCTATTTCTAGAACTACTTGTCCTTCTTAGAATGATTGTATATTCAAATATAAGTGACACGTAATCTTTCCAGCATCTGCAACTTTGAACATTTGTAGCAGCACAGTTTGGTGCATGTTTCGGAAAGTTCTGCTTGGACACACTCTGCTCAGTGCTCTTAGACACACAAAAAAGTCTTTGTTCCCAAGGAGCTCACAGTCTAAAAAACAGATCAACCAAGAAAACACTCAGAGATGGAAGTGGTGATAATGATATTTTGATGTGAGTTATAGTTCATGTTCCTCACAGAAGAAGCAGGGTTTCAATGAAGAGATGGGATGTTCAGATGGTGTATACTCAGCACACTATCTTTTACATACATTTCCAGAGTTTTATTTCCTATTACCAAGGCAAATCAAGAATTCCTCAGCCACCATCTTTGAAATATTTAAACAAAGCTGGGGGTGAGTTTTCAGACTCCCACCACACATGCTTGAAAACTTTGTTTCTCCCAGAAAAAGCACTTCCGGGCTCAGACCAAGTGTAAGAAATGTCAGTATAAATGGATTGAATTTTTTTTTTTTAAATTCTACATGAACTAAAACGAGGGTTTATGAATGGAAGTGACATGAGGCTCAAGCTGTGACTATCACGTTCCTGACTGTGGAACCTCTCCTAATGTTCTCCCTTCCTACTCCCCGTGCAAAAGATTCGTCCTGTCAGAGAGAGCGGTGCTGCTCAGTCACATGATTTTGCAAGCTGATGTGCTTCCCCCCCCCACTCCAGTGTGTCCTATATGTGCTGCACTAGTTCTGTGATGGTCCCTTCTAACGCCCTCCCTGTTCACCAATATTGTAGGGCTCTATAGTGAGAGCTGCCTCACTGTCAGATATGCTGAGTTATTTTGAATTCTGTGAGTTATGAATTCTCCTCCTCATATAATTGCTGTTGAGTTACTGCCTTTCCCTGACACAGGCATTCCTTCCTTTTTAACTACACAGTGGGAGGGATAGCTCAGTGGTTTGAGCATTAGCCTGCTAAACCCAGGGTTGTGAGTTCAATCCTTGAGGGGGCCACTTAGGGATATGGGGCAAAATCAGTACTTGGTCCTGTTAGTGAAGGCAGGGGGCTGGACTCAATGACCTTTCAGTGTCCCTTCCAGTTCTATGAGATAGGTATATCTCTCTCTATATATTTTAGATATCTTAAGCCTCCAGCTTTGATATTCAGGCACTTCTTGGTCCATGTGTTCTCCTGAGATACTGTTAGAAATGTTAATTATTGGTGGACATGCTGTTTCTTTAAAAGTGGGTTCAATTTCATGTTGCTGCCCCTCCCCCTCTCCTCCTCCTCGGATGACCGTCTAGTTCAGAGATTCTCAACCTTTTTCTTTCCCAGTCTCCCCCCAACACCCCAACATGCTGTAAAAACTCCACAGCCCACCCGTGCCACAATAACTGGTTTTCTGTGTATAAAAGCCAGGGCCAGTGTTAGGGCAATTGCGTGGGGCCACAGAGGCCCCCATGAAGCTACATTGCTCTGGCGTCGGCTTCAGCCTCGGGTGGCAGGGCTCAGGGCCCCAAGTTTCAGACCCATACAGGCAACGGAGACCTTTTAGATCTTATTTTAAATGCTGACATTTATCAGCAAGAGAGAATTATTCACCCGTCCTCACCTACTGTCCTTGTATCTCACACACTCAACATGGTGTTAGAGTGAAGCCTCTGCAACTGAAAACCCACAATGAACAGGAAAAACTCAAGAGTAATCTTCCTCCCTGTAACTGTACAGCTCAGTAACCGCTTCTCCCACTGCCTCAGTCTGCTCCTGTCTGTTATCCGTGCTGATGAGGGACCTTACTCATCTGTAGATTGTTTCCCTCGTTTCTGCTTCTCCATTTCTTGTATTTTTTCTTTTCTTCTTGTTGTTTCCTTTCTTTCTCACTCTTACGCTTTTTGTCCTCTGCTTGTCTTTTATTTCACCCCTTTCCCCCTCTTCCTCTCCTCCTCCTCCTCCTCTCCTCCCTCTTCCTCATTTGGTCTTACTGAAGTTGAGCCCAATGCCGGGACACCACGCCGTAGACCTCTCTCCTTCTGCCCTTGCTGTGCCCATGAAGGTAATGTAACTTCACGCAACCTCTATCCCCCTCCACCCCAGCTGGATTTTCATAGCAGCACTAGTTGGCTGGTGACATAAAATATCTATATATCCAACCTCCAAACCCCTTCCTGTCTGTCTCCTTCCCTCAGTCTCAGTAGCAACCTCTGTAACAAGCTTGTATGAGTGTGCAATTTTTAAAGGTACAGTATCCCTTTTTCTGTTTTTAACTGGGGAAGGGGTAGTCTCAAGGTCACTGGGGCATTGATTTGCAGTGGCAGCAGCAGCAGCATCATACTCTAAAGCTCCTGTTTTCATTTGGTGTATTTGATTTCTCTATTCTTCGTCACAGGTGTCTGGGAGACGGGGCGGGGGATGAGGGAAGAGAATCTCCTTCCGTAAACGACTGTTTTATTGTATGGATGGATTAAAGGAATACTGTGTCCTTACAAAGACCGGTTTGCAAAACATCCTTGAGCTTTAAAAAACCAACCAACCTAAACCAGACTGGTCTTCCGTGATCCATGTCTTGCTGAGTGCATTCTTGAATTTGTCCCAGATGGAGTTTGCCATAGTAGAGTTTCCATTGCCAAGGCATGGGGTAGGGGGTGGAATGTGATCACAGCATAACTTTGCTAACCACTTACTCTGCTTTCCGTGGTGCTCTCATATCGATTGTCCACCCTCCCTCCCCACCCCTCCCACATCCCTCTGCTCATTGGCTGTTAAAAACAAATACATAAATACATACAATCATGGGTCAGTAGCAAGGTGTATTTGGCTGTTTCTTAGAGGCATTTATTTTACATCCTGGCACTGGAAAGGGTGGGGAGACTTCCCAGTGCTTTCATGGCGCCACTGCACTGGACATCTGCATGTCTAAGCTCCCCCCTCCCATGGCCACCTGGGCATATTGTGCAGAGAGGTTCAGAAAAGAATGCTTGGAACTGAGCAACAGACTGGTATAAAATCCAGAGAGCCAGAATCTGTTATGGGGGACCAGGGGGCAGTATCCCCTAAACATTTACTATTTCTGTATTTCAGTAGCAGGTATTTCTAAGCAGGAAAGCTGCTGCTTAACAGGAGGTACGGGATCTCCCATGTGACCTCAGTGTAAGGGCTGGTTGGAGCTAGGGATGGAGGCAGGGCACTGATATGAATGTACTGATCATTGGAGTGGCACATATTTCCAGCTTTCTCAGTATTTGGAATTTAAATAGCAAACCTTCTGTTTGGTTGTTTCTGGTCTCCATAAGACTGTGCTTAAAAGAGAAGCTGCTTCTAATATAGATGCCGAGTGTCCATAATGCATAACTAGGCAGAGATGTCAATTAAGCTAGGAAACCTTGTTAGTCTGTGGAGAGTGAGAGAAGATGAGGTTCAGTCGTGCAGCTGGCAGAGGCCTGCATCATAAACACCAACAGGTGCTCGGCTCAAATCTCTGCACATTCGAGCTCAGTTTGGAGGCCTCCCTCTTGCAGCAAACTCCATGCACGCAGGCAGCCACCCAGTGAAGGGTCAGAGAGGTCCCCCTGGATGTAGCTCATTGCAGGATCAAGGGGCCCAAAATAGGCGTGACCTTGGAATAGCTTCTATGGTGTATTCTTGGGTCTGAGGCATATCTCAAATCACTGCAGAAAGTTCTAGAGAACATAGTGTAGCAATTTAATCTGCAATATATTTGACACCATTGGAGCCTTGCCTGTGGGTTATGAGATGAGGAGGCGCAGGGTTGTTTCTTTTAAAATAAAATAAAATGAAATTTTAAAAAGTGAGTTCTGAAGTGGGTTCTCGCTCTCTCCCTTTTATATTAGCAAATGTAGCATGGGTTTCTGTGCGTGTAGTTCTAATGCTGATGAGCAATTCTAGGAATAACGGACTTGTAGGATGCAGTGAACTGCTGTTAATAGATGCACTAGGAGAAGGCTCACCAAAGAGAGTGGCGATGCAGCAGGAAGGAACCACAAGAGAGGAGAATTCTTCAACGGATGAGCCAGTGAAAAGGCAGGGTTTCAATAGAGGTAGGCAAGGGGCCACTCTTAGCCAGTAAAAGAACTGATTCAGTTCATGTGACTGACGGACAGGAGGGTATAACATATGGGATACAGATTGGGGGTTTTGGAGTGTGGGGGGAGGTTCCAGTCAGCATACATTAAAGGTGGTAACATGAAGGAGGTGCAAAAAAGGTTGTTAAAGTTCAAGGTCATTTAGGGAAGCCTAAATAGAAATGAGCCACTAAATTATGGGTTTACCATAGTGAGAAGAGGGCAGGGAGGAGCAATGGCAAAAACGGATTCAGAATGTGTTGATCCAAGGAGGAGAGAATCCTTTCGGAGGTGACACCTACAGTTCTGTGCCCTCCTCTTTCTGTGTGCCGTAGGCAAACTAAACGGACCCGGCTTGGGAGTGCTCTGGCAGCATCTTGCTCGGCTTTCTTTGCACATTTTGCCCCCATTTTTGTTCCTAGCTGTCGGGGCTCATGGGGATGGCAGGGCATCATCCTGAAAACTTACAAGGTTTCTCTCTTGGCAGGCATGGGGAAGAAGGATGATCCAAAGCTGATGCAGGAGTGGTTCAAGCTGGTGCAGGAGAAGAATGCTTTGGTGCGCTACGAGTCTGAGCTGATGATATTGTGAGTGAGCAGAGGCTTTCTGCATGGGGTAGCACAGCTTCAAAGATGAGATTACTCATAGATAGTACTGGCAGGGTCTCCTTCCAGCACTGTCGTAAGAGTGGTAAGAGGCCAATAATAAGTGTTCAGAAGCCTCTTGGATAGAATGCAGTTCCCAGCCAGTAAGTTGTTAAAGGTACATTTTGGAAGAGTCTCTAGTACAAAAAGAACTTGTGATGAGTGGAAGCACAAAAGGTTTGGATAAGTCCTAAGTGTGAATGTTAACCAAAGGTTTGAGCCCTCCCACTGTCCTCCCAGGCTCTTTCCTTACAAAGCATCCCTTGCTTGCAGGTTCAGCCCCAATCTTTCATCTGTAGTTTTAGTGGCAAGTGGTCTTCGGGGAATGACTGGGCAACCCGTTCTCCTGCTGGTCCAGGGTCCTTTTTTGAATGCAGTCAAGCTGTCTGCATTCCTATCCCTTCTTTAAATGGGTCCTGTAGTCCTCTGTTTCCAGTGGGACCCCACAGCCTTCCAACTGGGCGCAGATGCTACAGCTCTTTTCCAGCTTAGGAACACCTGGGACTTCCATAGTGTTTATGCACCAAAGTGCACTGCATGCTACTGAAACAAGTTTCTGAGCAAGCAAGACTTGACTTTGGTGTTTCAAAAGCTCAGTGTGCTCTGGGATGCTACTACCAGAGAAGCCCCAAAATGCTGCTCAGATTGGAATCTGAGGAGGCAATGCCCTCAGTCGTCCATTATTTGGCAGGTAACTTTTTCTTCAGAGTGGGATGTAGCAGGAGGGAGACTTGCACAGAGGTAAAATGTGGCTTGAGCAATGACTGCAGATGCATCTGCTCCTTCATGCTGTTTCTGTCTTGGATTTGAAATCCAGCTGGTAACACTGTGAATAAAATCAGTCTAAGAAAGCAGCTGAGCTGGTTGCTGCCCAGACATGTGAAAAAGGGAATCTCTCTCCACAATCTTCTCTGTCTTTCTCCATCTGCTCACTCCTGTTGAAGACCGGTGCTGTGGAAGCATTAAGATTACATTTTAATCAGGAAAGAAATGGCTACACATCTCCAGTGTTGTTCCAAAAGGAGTCAGAACAGTGCTGAAAGGCGGGGAGGGGTCTGGGAAGGTAAATACAGTACGGTGGGAGGAGAGTAAACACCAGAATATTTTAATTTGCTTAAGTGGCAGTCTGTGTGGTGGCTCCTTGCCAGCCCAGCACGCGCCGTAGGTTCATTCTTGATTTGTTTCTCCTTTCAGTGCTCGAGAACTAGAGCTGGAAGACAGGCAGAGCCGGTTACAGCAGGAACTCCGGGAGAGGATGGCAGTGGAAGGTAAGGGTGAAGAGGACCGACAATCCATGGAGTACGTTCATGTATTTGTTTCCAGTCCTGGATCCTTTGACGCTTTTGATTTTTTTCTCCAGATCACTTGAAAACAGATGAGGAGCTGTCAGAAGAGAAGAGGATCCTGAACGAGATGCTAGAAGTCGTGGAGCAGAGAGACTCTCTGGTGGCCCTCCTTGAGGAGCAGCGGCTTCGAGAAAAAGAGGAGGACAAGGACCTGGAAGCTGTTATGCTTTCCAAGGGCTCTAGCTTGAACTGGTCCTGAGCTAACATACTCACCTCTGCTGGTCTGTGCTATCCAGTTGGCCCATGCTGAATTTGCCAGAACTACCTGGATCGAGAGATCTTGAGGGAGAAACCTTGTTAAGGGTTCTGCAGCATGCAGGAATTCAGTTTGAAGCACCCAGAAGCCTTTTGACAAGTGGGTTTGGTTCTAGAGGCTTGGGTCCTGCACAACGTCTGCAAACCAAGCTGAAGATGATGGCCTGAGATTGCGCAGTCTCCTTGGGGTCCTGTACAAGGGGCCATCAGGATTTGTGATATGAGGGAAAAGGGTAAACTTTTTGTGGAGGGATTTATTACCTTTTAATGGGGGGAAAACCCTTAACCAAACTGGATTTGCTGCAGTCTGATCTCTCTCCCTTTTTCACTATTAGCATTTTTTAATAAGAGGGAGAGAAATGGCTACCCTCTCCTGAAAACCACAGCAGCCTGTAGCAGTCCTTGAGGGAGTTAACCAGCTAAAGGAGAGCTCCCAAAGCCCAGAGCAGCACCTTCTTTGTTTTATTGTTCCTCCCCACCAAAGAAACAAACCTGAGGTGAGCATTATGTATGGATGTGAAGGAACACTGGGAAGAGAAAACATTGGTGGTGTGTTTGTTTGAAACCTCTTCTGTCCATCCTGACTTTTGCGGAGACAAGGGCCTCAGAGGACACACGCTCACTCTCTCTATCGTACTTTCCAGAGTTATGCTTATGAGAAGAAGAGTAGAGAAAGAGTGGGGAATTCTCACCCACTTTGCTACACACTGGACAGAGAGCTACTGCTGGTCTCGTGTCTTCATGGCCACTGTTCAAAGGCCAATAAGTTTCTGTGGTTTGTTTTTTGTTGCGACCATTTTGACACTGGAAAATACTGACTTTGTGGGACAATGGTAAGTGTTTTGAGAGGGGAGAGGGGGGTCGTCAAACGGCATTCCCTGGCTTTTAAACCCAGAGAGGGAGCCACCTCTGGATGAAACGTTGTTGGGACTCTTCCGTGTTTGTTTGTTGTTTTTCCCCTCTCTTTCATTTTTGCACGTCAGAAATGAAGCTTAAGACCTGCCTGGGTCCTCAGTCACCTTGACCCTTTTATGTCAATTAACTTATTTTTTTAATACTTGAAAGAAGATTCATTTTTGTACCTTTTAAGAAACAAATGGACAAGTGAGTGATGGGTGTGTGCCTGCTGCATCCCACAAGCTCTGCTTCTATATTACAGGACTCTTGTTACCTGTGGCTATTTATTAGTATTGTTATTAATAATGTTATTGTTTCACTTCTTGAGTTGGGGAGGAGTGTGTGTTTTAACTCTAGGAGAGCAAGACACTACCACAGATTGGTCCCTGCTTTGCATACAGGGCAGACTTCATGGACTCATGTATGCATCCTGCCCTAGCCAAGTCCTTTTTATGGTGAACTCCTGCACATCCATGGAGTTGTGAGAATCCAGTAGTGTTCATAGCAGATTTTCCCTCTGTATCCCGGGTTCCTTCTTTCTGGACTAACAAACCTGTAATTTATTTGAATACCATTAATCGTTTGTAACAAGAAAACCAAAATTGTGACCTAAAAATTATCCACCAATGTCTCCCTTCCACTTAGAGGGTGAACCCTGCCATTGTAAAAACTGCCTAGACTGACTTCCAGTTTAGCAAATTAGGCACAATTCTTTCTGCATCTGCCAAAGCAGGCTCCTTTCTGCTCCACTCCCAGAGCTGCTGCCTTTGATCCAGGAGGGTGCCCATTGTTCTCCAAGTTGCAGTAGTGGGCAGGACATACAGTGAGCAATCCAGCTACCATGCTGGGAAGGACTCTGCCATCTGTCACCATTTGGCAGACTCCAAAAGTACACTACATCCTTAACCTATCCCACTGGGCATAGGGCATGATGCCAGGCATCCCTCTTAACTTTGAATTTCCTAGCCGAGTTTGGTTTGTGTCACATCCTTAGCATGATCCACTGTTAGTGTGTTTTTCTCTGGGGTTTAAGCTTGATTCCCCCGGTATCTGAGAGCGAGTGTCCCATTCCTAAACAAATCCATACAGCACCATTGAGATTGCTGACGCCATAGCCTGGAGTACAGGCTGGGGATGGAACAGATACACAATCAGTGGGGTACTTCTCATTTAATCTTCTGCTGTATCCGAAAGGGACTCTCCTTTCTGCTTTGGGGAGACTCCTTGAGTTACTCGCTTCCAGTGTTCATAAAGGACATGGATCCTTCCTTTTTGGCCATCTGCTCCCCCCCAGCAGCGTCCTCTGGATTCCTGTGGGAGCTTGGAGGAGCCCCATGTCTGTTTTCTCGACTTCGCACCACTGTTAGGAACCCATGCCATGCCCACTGTACTTCAAGCAGAGGAGGAGTGGATGGGACACTCTCCAGAGACCATCTGCAAAGCTGTTTAGTTGGCTGCGGAAACATACTTTCTCCCACCCGACCCCAGCCCAGCTAGCAGGGGCTGAGCAAGCTGTCTCCTATGCTTCCTGCTCTTTCCATCCCAGGAAGTATGTGACCACAAATTAAACCCAAGGTTTAGTACAGCAATGCAGAGAGCCAGCCACTATGTTACTTAACAGTGCACATGCTAGGTATCCAGAGCAAAACTCCTGTGAAGTGCTGGCATTCCAGTGGAATGTCTGCACATAGACCTTCACCTGCCTGTGTAGTGAAGCGGCAAGCTGTAGCTGCAGACCCAGCAGGGGGAGTTTACACACACTGTTTTTGTAGGTTGCACCACAAAAATAGTGACTTCTGCGCGTGCGCGCACGCACACACGCGCACACACACACACAAATTAGGGTGGCTCTTGCTGCCTGTTTTCCTAAAATCAGCCTCACCCCATTTTAATAGCCCACAGTGTTTGAGGAACACAGCTGATTTTGGACTGGAGATCATTAAATATGCACTGCAAATAAAAAACCAAAAAGCTACCCTGCCCTCCTCATTTATGCTGTATAAAAAGAGCCTCTTGACATAATATTTTTTAAATTGCTGGTGGCTTGTTACAGAAAAAATATGAGGTTCCCACTTTTCTCTTTGTGCTGGCAGACTTGAATAGTGATGTCACAAGGTTCTAATGTGACAACAGCCCTCCCTGCCCCCAGCTAAAAGGGTGGTGGGGAGATGCGTGTTCTTAAACTCTGCAACCCTTCAGGTCTCACTGGCCTCAGAGGAGAAAGTAAGGACCTAATGCACATGTAAAAACAAGAAAAAAAGAAAAACAATTTTAAAACCAAAATTGAGGCCTGTTTTACATCATAATACTGTTAAGGGCACAATTTGTATTTGCAGTTCAGTTAAATTTTAAGAAAATCCATCACATAAGCACTAGTTTTTAATTAAAAATATTTAGTTTTTAGAATGAAATATAGAGACTCTTGTCACATGAAACCATCTGGGTGCGTATTTTCAAACTGCCTTCTTCGCAACTGCTTCTGAGCAAGGTGTTCTACAGAGCCGTCCCTTGGGTAGGGCGAATCGGGGCAACCACCTTGGGGGGTCCCATGGGCCAGCACGATTGGCCAGTGCGGTCAGTCGTGAAAGAGATGAATCTGTCACTTCCGCCCTGGGCCCCGCTCCCCCCTAGGGACGGCCCTGGTGTTCTGACTCTTCGAGCTAGTAGAGATGGATAACAACAAAACTGTGGCAATGTTCACTCAGTGATACGTGCTGCCTTGAATGTGAGGGAGGCCAAAGGCCTTCAGCCTCGGAGAAATATGCATCTATTAGTACAAGTGTGTGCCCCCATAGATGGTACTAACCAGACCACGGGCTGGCTCAGCAGTGGGGCGAAAGCTGAGTTTGGAACCTAAGCTCCATGTCTGTTCCTAAACTGGCTGAGACTGGGGACATGCAGGAGGCAGGGTACTCAGTCCCTGGGGAGGAAGGAGTCCTACGCTTCAGACTGCTCGTATGTGGATGGAGGACAATCCAGCGCTGGGCTAAAGGGACTGGTTCAATCGAATGTGAAGCCCTAACCCTTGCTGGGGAGAGGAAAGAATAAAAGAGGAAACGGGGGTGAGGGAGAGTCTCCAACCAAAAGAATTGGGTTTTTTATTTGGGGCAATACAAATAATTTTAAAACTGATTTCCAAACAAAAATCTCATCTCATGGGAACGAGAATATCTTTTAACATGGATTCCTTTTTAAGTAATCACCAATGACTGTAAAAGCCACCAGGGTTGTGTCCCAAGCCTCAACCCAAGCTGCTGCCCCTGTGATAGGTGGCCTGAAGCTGCTCTTTGAAAAGAAACTTGCATTTCAGATGAAAAATGGATTTTAGGAATTGGAAGAGGGGTAGGGGTTGATTTGAGATTTGAAAAGCAAACTGCATTGACTAGTTATAATCCCTTAGGGTGTGTGTCTACCACAGTGCGGGGAGAGCCTCCCAGCCCGGGTAGACAGACACAAACTAGCTCTGCATGAGCTAGCATGCTAAAAATAGCACTGTAGACATTGCAGCACAGGCTAGCCACCCAAGTACAAGCCTGTCTGAGCCCGGAGGCTAGCCCCTGCTGCCACCCTTGCCGTAATGTCCATGCTGCTCTTTTGTGTGTCTCTACCTGAGCTGGGAGGCACCTTCTGAGCTGCAGTGTGGACATAACCTTAGTGCCTGATCCTGCAAACAACATACTACTGGGCATAGCACTGACCACTGTGAGGAGTCCCTTCAGGGGGACAACACATTGTAGTAAGTACTATTCTTGATAAGTCTTTGCAGCATTGGGTGCT
The DNA here is from genome assembly GCF_016161935.1 of Mauremys reevesii. Lineage (NCBI taxonomy): Eukaryota > Metazoa > Chordata > Testudines > Geoemydidae > Mauremys > Mauremys reevesii. The sequence goes on from NC_052623.1 coordinate 249,043,110, forward strand.
TAGCTAAATAGATGTTACAAAATGTTTCAAGCCAGCTTCTAGAATCCCTGTCACTTGTTCAGTTTCTCCAACACATGGGGATTATCTTTCTCAGTAGAACCTGCCCCTTTGATGCTGCCTCTCCGCTGGGATCTCCTGATGACTCAGAATTGGGAAGTTCTAGAATATGATAACAAAAATACATATCTGTATAAGACTTGCCTTACAACTTTGAAGCTTTCCTGTACTTTCCGATGGCAGTGCTGATCTCTTCAGCCCTACGTTAATTCATCCTGGCTTCTTGTTTGGTAATTAATTGTTTTTCAATTCTGTTCAAGATATTTAACATTTATTTTTTACTCATTTATTCGTCTTCCCACCGAACATAGGATCTTTCTTCTTGTACCATAGTCTCCGAGAACAGCTCCCACCTGAAGCAAGGTGATTTCAGGAATGTGATCTCTGTTGGGAGCACAGTACCCAGTGTACAGCCCTGCCTGCTGTGGGCGGTCGCATGCAATGAGCTCCACCGCTTTTAATTTCCATTCTCTGAAAGTGAGCATTAAAAATAGACCTTGATGGCCGTATGCTTAGCTCCTGTGGTCAGTCACAAATGCTCCCTCCCACCCCAGCCTCATCCAGTAATCCAGCCCTCCCCAGACAGAGTCTAAACTATAACAATGCAGGAATAAATAGGGCACTAATGTTTCACTAAGGAAAAACTCCTGATATCCTTTTCCTTTAATAATGTTGTTGCTTGTTCATGACTGTATTGGTATGAGAAAAGTTGCTATGGTTAAGTAATCCTGATTTTATATGCATGGCTGATGCATTGTGCCCTGATTCCTTTGACTAGTTTTATAAAATGAAATTAAATAATCCTTATATTTGAGAAATGGCTCCTTCTGCTACAGGTCTCTCTGCATCAGAGATGTTCTCCCAATCATTAGAAAGGTTAAACATTCATGAATTGCCCATGCAATAACCACTCTGAATCTTGCCCACCTCTTCCCTTTGTGAGTGTCTGAAATCTCAGAGGTAGAACAGCAAAAGAGCTAAATACTGGCTTCATATTTCCTAATGCACTTTGTGGGCTGAGCTGAAGAACACCTGGGGCCAGCTGACGGAGTGGCAATGTGTGCTGCCTGGAGTTAAGTTCCCCTGTGCCTGGGATGGGGTTCCCCTGAAGTACTGGACAGAGTCAGACTCCCCTGTACCTAGAGTGGGAACAGACCCCTCCACTCTGAGGAGCAAACTAAGATGAGGCCAGCGCTTGTGCTCAGGGCTGGGATCAGGTTGGGAAGAGGGATCGTCCTTTCAGAGGGGCAACTCGGCAGCCTGTCCTTGTGCACTTGTGAATCATGAGAGTCTACCTATACCAAGCCTGCTCTGGAGATCATTCCTCCAGAGAAAAACCGTGCAAAGGGAAGGACATGAATGTCTTTCAGCTCGAACTTCCAAATACAATTTTGTCTTTTTAACTTAACCAAAACTCCATTTGTCCAATTGGGGTTGGAGAGTGGCTCCTCTTCTTGCAAACTCCATTGCTAAACATATCAAGATAGGATTATAGAGCAACAGCAGGTTTTAAAACAGTCACGTGAATCTGTTTTTCTCTCCCTCTGTCTCCGCATTTCCTGTAAATATTTGTTTGTGTGTTGGCTGTACAAACACCAATGGATCCTTGGTTCACCCTGGTGGTCAAAAAATGAGTTTTGCAGTGTCCAGGCCTCCATCAGAACACAGTGCTTGCACAGAGCTAGTTAGCATGTTTGTCTGCACTTCGTGGTGGTTTTTAATATTTTTATACATCCTAATCAAGAACATTTTAGATCATTTGAAAGGTCTAGATTGCATGATCTGGAGCAGCCATTGGTTCCATTTTTTAACAGTTGATCCTAAAACATTCACCACCACTTCCTTTGGTTAAAACTTTTAAAATGAAATTTTGATTAACTGTTTACATCGGATGCTGATGGATAAGAAGCATTGCATAATTTAATCTCATATGTAAAAATGTGAAAAGCCACAACATGGCTCTCAGGAGTTGGAACTGCTACCATCTGCAATAAAAAGAAGTCTCTAAATATACCATGAAACGGCCTGTATATAATTCATGGGAGAAATCACTTCCTCTTTGGCTGATGCACGATAACAGAGATTAGACGCTTTCTGAACGTTCCTGCTTTTGGAGATGCTTAGAACGGTGCTATATAGGCAGTGGAGTTGAACAGACAAGGGTGTCATGAAAGGTGTAGATGTGAAGGAGAAAATGCCATGTTATGATGGCACTGCAGTAATTTAAATAATTTTCTCTCTCTCTCATATATATGTATGTGTATATATATGTGTGTGTGTGTGTGAAGTCCAGTCCAATTGAAGGGATTTGCTTTGGCACCTTCCCCTTGGGATGTGAGTGAACTCTGATATTCAGACTGTTCAAGGCTTTTATAGTTGGTGAGTGTGGAGTGTTAACAGGAAAGTGTGTACCCTACATGTATAAAACATCCAGCCTGTTTTCTTTGGTTTGGTTGTGTTTTATTTTTTGTTTTTTATGCACACTTGCTTTGTTGGTTGAGATTTTAGCACCTCAGGTGGCCAACTGAACTAAAAAATAAAGTCATTCATTATTTTTTTCTTTTTGTTGCTGGAGTTGCCATTTGTTTCACTTACCATTTGTTTGCTTGCTTCCATGATGGACTTCAAAAGAGGGAATAAAGGGGCAAGAGAGGTTGATCCTGTCATTAAGACACAGGGCTGGGTGGTAGGAAACCTGAGTTCTGCTCCTGTCTCTGCCACGGAGTTACCTTGAGCAAGTCACTTATCTTTGTGCCCCAGTTGCAGTATGTGAGGTCTTTTGACCTGAGATACAAGAAACAAGTCTGCTGTTCTGTTCGGACAAAGCTCAGCACTATGGCCCATCCTTTCCCCGTCTCGTACATGATTTCTCAGTTCTTCTCCAGGGGAGGAGCTGGCAATGGTGAAAGATGAAATAGCCTAGAGGGTGCTGGCAGGGTGGGAATATAGGAGCCAAATGAATCCTAGGAACTGGTACCAGGCCATAAAGCTGGGAGAGGGGAGCTAATGTCTAAGTTATAGAGGGGCCTTGTGCTAGTTGTAAGCCCTCTTTCAAAGGAGATGCCCACTGTTCCTCAAGTTGCTGCAGAGTGTTTCCGCCTAGTGGAGAGCCATAGAGCCAGCAGATGGGGTGCTGTCCGCCTTTGGAGCAGCTGGTTTTCCTTTGGAGTAATAAAATCAGAAGGAGCTGCCTCCATCTGCATTAACTTAGTGACACGGGCCATTGATATGAGATCAAACCACTGGTCTGGCTCTGCCCCTGCCTTCGTTCCATGCATAACACTGGTGCATGCTCTCATCGCCAGTCTCTTGCAGCATTAGATGCCATGGTGTGAGCGATGTGCAGTCACTCGCTGCTTTCCATTAAATGTCCCTGCTCAGTTCTGGTGTGCATTCCTATCCCCTCACCTCACTCTACAGTCCCAGCATAAGCTGTCCCTGCTCTCCTTGCTGTACTAAACACCCCACACTGCAAGTGACACCTGCACCTGCTCCTTTCTAGGTCTCTATACCATATGCAGTACACATTCCATTAGTTATACCAACACATGGTCCACTCCCAGGCCCCTCACTGTGTGCATCTTCAGGGCCGATTAGCTACAGTATCTGCAGCTGTGGAGCAATGTCTGCAACAGATTGGAAGGATTCAGAGACTAATCTGTTTGCCTTCAGTGGGGAGAGCCTTCCAGTCTGAGTTATACCTGTTCTAAAAGAACAGGCTTTGGCCCCAACTGATAGGTCATGTTCCCTTAATGAATGAGCCCATGTGATACAGGGTTGGAGCAAAGGGGCTGGGAGCACAAAGAAACTTGGCTGCTAATCCCAGTGACACCACTAACTGAGAATATGACTAAGCAAGTCACCAGACCTCCCCATTGCCTTGTTCACCCAGCAGGAAATTTACAGGGTGTTCGGAGAATCCCAGATCGGGAAATCCTCAATGTTGAAAGTAAAGCTTCTTGCAAACATCTATTCTTCTTTATAGTAAGTAAATAAACCATGTTTTGGAAAATACAAGCTGCTTTGCTATGCCGATGAGGCTGGGAGGGACTGATGTGACACACTGGCTTCCTGCTGACTAGTTTATTCCTCATTGTTTGACAGCTCCTTCTCCACAGACTGTTTGGGGATGCCATCACTTCTGTCCTCCAGGTGGCAGAGGGGAAACAGCTCTGTCCTTTTTAATATAGAGAGATGATAGATCAGGGATTGCCAATCTGTGGCTCCAGAGCCGCATGTGACTCTTCAGAAGTTAATATGCGGCTCCTTGTATAGGCACCAACTCGGGGGCTGGAGCTACAGGTGCCAACTTTCCAGTGTGCCTGGGGGGAGGGGGAGGGTGGTGTGCTCACTGCTCAACCCGACTCTGCCAGAGGCCCTGCCCCTACTTCACCCCTTCCCCCAAGGCCCCCGCTCCTTCCTGCCCCCTTCCCTGAGCCTGCCACGCCCTCGCTCCTCCCCCTCCCCCCAGAGCCTCCTGCATGCCACAGGAGGCATGGGGAAGGAGGGGGAGACACTGATCAGCAGGGCTGTTGGCAGGTGGGGGGGGAGCTAGGGTGACCAGATGTCCCGATTTTATAGGGACAGTCCTGATATTTGGGGCTTTTTCTTATGTAGGTGCCTATTACCCCCCCCCCCCCCACCTTCTGTCCTGATTTTTCACACTTTCTATCTGGTCACCCTAGGGGGAGCTGATGTATTACTGTGGCTCTTTGGCAATGTACATAGGTAAATTCTGGCTCTTTCTCAGGTGCAGGTTGGCCACCCCTGTGATAGATCCTTGTAAGCTGTTGTCAAATACTCTGACAACAAATGTCTGTCCTGATTGGCTCTGGTGTTTACCCCACAGTGGAGGCAGCTACAGTTGCCCTGGGAGAGATTTCTCTGGTGTCAGCCAAAGAGGCTATATTTGGCTTGTAGGGGGCCTCTCTCCTGTTGTTCAAAAGGAGGCTGGATAGAGAGGAAAGATGGTCTCTGGTTAAGGCACTGGATTGGGAGTTAAGAGATCTAAGTTGAATTCCCAACTTTGCAAGTGACCTGCTCTGTGACCTTGGGCAAGTCACTTCACCTCTCTGTGCCACAGAGTTGTTTGTAAAATGGAGATATTTACTCTCCTTCTCCCCCACCCCATCTTGTCTGTGTAGATTGTAACTGTGGTAGGGGCTCTGTACAGCATGTAGCACAATGGGGCTTTGAGCTCAGTTGGGGCCTCCAGGTGTTATTATAATACAAATAATAAGATGAGCCTGACAAGGATTCTGATTTTTCCACTTCAGGAAACAAATACTGTATTCCTGGCCTGGAAAGGACCTCTAGGTAAAGGAAGGCTTACACACCCTGTATCTACAACAGGTTGGCTATGTGCACCTGGAGATTGTAAAATGGGGAAGAGACCTCCAGGAAAAGACAGGAGACCCAAATCAGGAGCCCGTGGCGGCAGTGGTTTTTGCTTTTACTTTCCATTTATATGAAAGAGCACACCAGGAAGAGGAAATATTTTGCAGCATATACGTTTTGCAACATGCTGCTGTCTTATCCCCCACAGGCAGCCTTATTTATTCACCCCACCCATTCTTCTGGCCCCTTTTCCAGAAGGTGAAAGTCGAAGCCGAAAGAAAGAGAAGTGGATCCTTTCCAAGTGCTTTGAGTTCCGCAGTGGCTCAGGTAAAGGGATAGAGAGGGGTTTATAACAAAATCACTGTGAAGGGAGTGGGGGTGGGGGGCAGGGGAGAGGTAAGGTCCTATCTAGGGACTGATGTGTGGGGATGTAACCTGATACAGTCAGTGGTGTGTGAGGCCATGATTGGTGAAGGCCGTTTTATGGCATGGGGCCTGTGTGGCCATGATGGGGGGCTGGAGGGGTTTTTTCAGTGAGGGCATGGATTTATCTATCTCACAGCTACTGTAAGTGGGAAAGCCCAATATCTTGGGTTTTCTAACCACTTTCCAGACAAAACAATTTCTCCAAACACCCTTAACTTACTAGGGGAATAACCATAGCAAGCATGAAAGGGGAACTGTCTGTTAATGGAAAATTCTCTCTGTGACTTCTATCACACACAGTTTGTTTTGTTAACAGTTCTTGCAATGAATGCTGTGTGTGGTTGATGGGTTAGGTAACTGCATCTCTAGGTCCCATATACAGGAGAGGGCAGGCTTATTCCTTAAAGGGTGCTGCTTCACAGGCCAAAGCGAGACATCTTTCAAAGTAGGAGACCTCAAAGGGCTCTCTATCAGCATCAAAGCAGGGGACCTTACACCTGCCACAAGAGCAGGAAAACTCCACCCTCCTTAATCCTGTTTCCAGTGAGGAATGCCTCAAAATTGGGGAAGGGGGAGAGTTCCTTATACTCACACCCTTATGGAAAAATCCTATGGAATGTAACAGGAATGAAACTAATCCAGCTTTAGAGCAGGGATTCTCAACGTAGGGTTGCAGCCAACTTTGTCCTTCCATATGGCGAGGGGAAGGTCCCCAGTACGGAAAAATTTGAAAACCACTTTTCTGTAGAACTTAGTCTAAAAACCTATAGGAATTTAATGAATAATCTCCTTTCTATAGGTTTTTTTTAATCATCCTATAGATTTCTGTAAGGTGGTCCCAAAAAAAAACAACTTCCATGGATAAAATATACTACTGTCTCTTACATTCTCTATAAGGATGTAGGATACTTTGGACAGGGAGAGATGGTCATGGCATGTGAAGGTTGCCAACTCTGGAAATGGTGTATTTCTTAAAGCCCCAGCAGCTGGAGTCAGATGATTGGGGCAGGGCTTGAGTCCTTTTTTTGACACCTGTTTGGATCTACTTGCTCAGGAGCAGCAAAGGGGAGAGGGGATGTTACTATACTCCAGCTGGGACCCTTCAGCCTGTGGAAGAGTAAAGGGCTCCTTTCCTTCCTCCTGCAGCCCCCCCCCTCTTCCAGTGCCTTGTGGGAATGAAGGCACTGTCAGTAGCATTGATCATAGATGAGTGAGGGAGAAGGCGCAACAAAGAGGGGCCAAGATTGTCCCCTCAGCACCACCCCCACTTGGCTGGCTCTGAGCAGAGATCCAGCAGCTGCCACCTCCCCGGCCATGCCTGAGACAGAAGTGCAGGCAGCCATGCAGCCAAGGACCCACCCCCACACAGAAGGAAACAGACAAGGGTGCCCATGTCCCTCTCCAATAGGGGAGTACCTGCCGGAGTCTAAGTGCTGCGGGCTGGGTTGGGAGGCCCTAGTACTTCCCTGAACCCCTCGTCCCAGGCAGGGCAGCCACTGGGGCTTTCTGCAGGGGTGCTGGGGGCTGCACACTAACTCCCCCTCTGCTGAGATGTGCCACGCCTGAGACCAGGGCAGGCCACAGCCCTGAGAGCACAGGGAAAGGTACCTGTGGACCCTGAGCACCCTGGTCTCTGTGTAAAGACCTGGTGCTGCATGGTACCTCCTCCTGCAGAGGGCTTGGGGAAGTGCCAGGGCCTGCCCTCCCGTTCCACAGCACTGACACTCTGACACAGGCTCCCCAGCCGCAGCCTTCTGTGTGGGCATTGGGTCACCAGGCCCAGGGCCATGCACCCTGATGTCTTGGGCAGGGCTTGGACTGTAGGTGGCAGCTGCTGGGTCTGGGCCCTGGGCCCTCTCCTTTGCCAGAAGTACTGGCGGAGCTGGAATGCCCTTCTCGCCTGGTCCAGCACTGATCAGATGAGATGTTAGTTTTCACTTACTTTTCTTTGAGGGGGTCTAGACCGTGTTGTGGCAAAGACAAGCTAGGAGCAGCCTAAAGGCTCAAAAACCTAGCAAAGAAAAAAAAACCCAGCACCCCCATTATTATGATTCAAAACACTGCTGCTTGGTTTAAAAATCTCATGATTTGCAATGTGAGGGGACCTCATTATTATTGAATAGGTACGGTTAGTAACACTTAATTTTCAAGTCAAAATGTAATCTTAGTTACCCCCCAAAAAAGCCCCAGCTAGGATCAGAACAGGGCCCCTCTGTGAGCAGCGGCCAGCCTGGAACTGTGTGTCTGATTTCGCCTCCCCCCACCGTGCCCCGGCCCTGAACGCTGGCGGGGTCGGGCAGAGCCGGCTCAGCCCCTGTTTGCGGAGCGCTTCCTCTTTTAGCGGCGGGGACCCGCGCCCAGGGTGCGTGAGGTGATTTCCCCCGGAGACGGCAGCAGGCGGGACGTGGCTTCCTTCCTCTTTGCTCACCTGGGCGCGGCGGAGTCGGGTCTGGCCGGCCCCGTGCAGCCACCTGCAGCCACCCGCCCGCCGGAAGCGTTTCTGGTCTGGCCGCCCTAGGAACGGCTCCCCTCCCCCCCCCAGCGGCCAGCCGTGAGCCTGGCTCCTCTTCTCCGCTCCCTCCCCCTCCCCGCAACGTGTTAGCGGGGCCTAGGCCTCTGCCCAAGGTGTGGGCCTGCCTGAGGGCTCGATGCCACGGTGATGGGCTCCCTGGAAATCCCTGCTCGCGGCTCTGCGCCCCCCACGCCATGCAATTGTCCCTGGGTGGTAGGAGAATAGCCCCCGCTTGGGACTCTCCAAGCCCCCGTATTGCTATGGGCCTTGGCCTAATTTCCTCCCCCGGTGTCCCCGTTGGGAGCAGTTGGCAGCCCCCGCCCGCTCGCCGCCATCCAGCCCTGGGCTGCGTCCTGCTCCCCTCCCCCAGCGCCAGGGGCGCCGGAGCGCAAAGCGGCCGCTGTCTCTTTAAGCGGTTTGGAGGGAGAGCGGAGGAAGCTCCCCCCACTCGCGGCTGCCGAGCTCTGCAGGCCGGGGCTGGGCGCGGACTCGGCGCGGGGCTGCGCGTTGCCCGAGCCCCGGAGCGGCGCGCGGTGAGTATCCCCCGGGCGCCCCCGCTGCGGAGCCGGCCCCGGAGCTCCGCCTGCGCCGCCCCCCCCCCCGGGACCCGAGCCGGGCCGGAGCCACCCGGGGCTCCCTCTGCGCGAGTGGCGGGGAGGCTCGCCGGGAGGCGGGGAATCCGGCTTGCAAGCTGCAGGCAGCGACCCAGGCTCCCAGGGGCTGCCGTGGCCCGGTGCCCTGGCGCCTTCCCGTGGCTGGGCTTCGCGCCTGATCCCCCCGCCATGGGGCCGGGCGGCCTTGTGGGTCTCACACCGGAGTGAGATGCCCGGAGTCTATATGGGCAGGTGGGTTTCAACCAGATCTTCCCCCAGGCGCCTCGTCCGCCCCCACCCATTGGCCTCGCTCGCCCCGGTGCCGCCTGCCTCCAAACCGAGGCGCCAGGTCTAACAAACGTGCATTTAGTCCTGTCCCAGTCTGCAGCCACCCCCAGCCCAGAGAGCGGTGTAACCCTGCTGGAGCGATGCCGTGGGGCTGAGCTGTGGGTTACCGCCCCTCGGCTGTTCTTCTGAGCGGGGCTCTAGCTCAGCCCCAAGTTAGTGGCTTGATGCAGCATGGCAGGGTGAGGTTCTGGGGCGGGCCCGTGTTAGGCAGGAGCTCAGACGAAAATAGTTCCTCTGGCCTTAAAATGTACTAACGTCAGGGCCCAGCCTGTGGGAATCCTTCACGAGCAAGGGTGCCGTGTCCGCCTGTTGTAACAGCTTGGAAAGTACCAGCCCATTCCATACCCATGATGTGTCTGTGTCCCGAGTAGCTGGCACAAGATATTTTTCAGGGGATGCATCCTGATTGCAGGGCACCATGCTTTCAGGCTGGCACAATGGCATGTTTCACAAACGGTAACGTTAATGTGAGTTAGTCAATTAAAAAAAAAAGAGTGGGCTCATGGTCAGGGCCGGATTAATGCAGGGGCTGCAGCCCAGGACCTCAGGCTAAGGAGGGCCCTGCCAAAATAAATCCATAATTATATACAATTTGGTGGTGGTCAACCTGGCGATTGTAATCGACTGGTCGATCGTGGAGCCTCTGCCAGTCAATCCTGTGGTTGGATCAATGTGAGTGTGCTCCCTTTGAGATCAGTGGTGCTCAGCACGGGGTTTTGCCTGCCCATGTCCATCTGATTGCAGCTGTGGGAGCTTTGGTTCCTCCTCTTTCTTCTAGTCTTTTTCATTTCACTTCAGTTTTCTTTCCCTGAAATTGTTAAAGCTTCTCTGTAAGGAGCTGTTTCTGTGTCTAATTTTTGCCACCTTGTGTCTCTCATGTTGAAAATTTCTCTCTCTCGGGATTGTTTTCCCTCTAATTTTCTTCTTTCTCTCTGCTCTATTTTTTTTCTTTCACTGTTCCTCAGCGCTTGTCATTTTTCTTTCCTTTACTTTGTGTTTTCCAGTCTCTTACCTTCATTCTGGAAAATATGTCTTCACCTATGAATGCTCTCCTCCACTCTCCCCTAGTCTTCCTCCTCCCTGCTGCTCCCAGTCTTCGCCTCTTACCCATCCCCTCTCTCTCTCTGATTATGCCTCCTGATCTTTTCCTCTTCGTTTCTTTTCTTGAGCCTGTCATAGGTCTCACCCCCACTTAGAGCTGTTCGGTTCCAAAATGGGGACCTGCATGGACTCCTCTAAACTAAAAATCCTAGTTTAGATCTGGTAAAAGCTGCCACCACCCAATAATGTATGTGTATTGGGACACAGTCCTTCCCCAAAATCCTTGGGGATCCCAAGAGCCCCAAATCCATGGAGTTCTTACACCTAGGAGAAGTAAACCATTCCCCCTGCTTCCTCCCCCCTCCCTTTTCCTAGGAGAGATACCGGGATTCAACTACAGAGGGATGCCTCCCTCCTCCCCTTTCCCTGAGAATTCACCCAAGGAAAGATCAACCAAGTCCTTAACAGAAAAGATTTATTAAAAAATAAAAAAAAAGTAAACTATCTCTGTAATACCAAGATGGATCAATACACAGGGTCTAAACTTATCAATCTCTGGAGATAATTCCCCCTCCCTTCTTTCTCAGTAAAAGCAATAACAGTACAGAATTAAAGAAATTCTATAGCATAACACAGAATTGCAAATACAGAAATAAAAGTATAAGAATACTAGTTCCTTGCTAATACTCACTAGCTTGAATAGAAGAATTTATTGCAGAAACCTGGGAGGACTTGATTAAGATGTCTGGACTCCCTTAACTCCCAAGAGAGACTCTCTCAAAACAAAGAACACAGAAAAAAAAAAAAAACTTCCCTCCACAGAGATTTGAAATTATATTGTCCCTGATTGGTCCTCTGGTCAGGTGGTCATCAGGTACTGCTTGTTAACCCAGTACAGGTAAAAGAGACCTTAACCCTTAACTAACTGTTTATGACACGCCCCCCAAATTGCCAACAGTGGGAACCACTGGCGGTGATTTCCTCCTAGAACTGAAAAATAAACAGATTACTAAAACACATGCAGTATTACATATACTACTAAGCATGTAAACATGTGAAGAACACTTTTTAACCACTTGATTCTGGGAAACTTTCATGAGAGAGTGCATCAGCAACTTTGTTGGAAGCTCCTGAAATGTGTTGAATTTCAAAATCAAAGTCTTGGAGAGCTAAGCTCCAGCGGAGAAGTTTCTTGTTGTTTCCCTTGTTAGTATGAAGCCACCGTAGCGCAGCATGGTCAGTTTGTGGAGTAAACTGCAGGTTCAAATCAAGTCTCTGGAGTACATCCCCCACTGGGATGGGTCCTCAGTCCTTTGTGCAGAGCTTCAGCTTGTAGCAAAGTCCCTCCAGAGGTAAGAAGCAGGGTTGAAGACAAGATGGAGATGATGCATCAGCCTTATATAGGCTTTTCCAGGTGTAAGAACCTCTTTGTCCCCACTGTGGAAAATTACAGCAAAATGGAGTCTGGAGTCACATGGGCCAGTCCCTGCATACTTCGCTGAGTCATAAGGCATGCCTGCCTTCTCTCCATGGGTCAATTGTGTGCTTGATGGTCCATGTCATAGGTTTCTCCCCCACTTGGAGCTGTTGGGTTCCAAGATGGGGACCTGCATGGACTCCTCTAAACTAAAATCCTAGTTTAGATCTGGTTTTCGCTGCCACCAGTCAGTTTTTAAGTGTCTGACACACTGCCTGTTCCCCTGGGGAACCCAGATTCAAACCCCTTGAATCTCACCAGAGAGAGAGAGAAACAGCCAGTTCCCCTCCCCCCCTTCCCTCTCTCCAGCCTGCTCCGGAGAGATTACACACTGAGTCAAATCCTTGACTCAACACAAAGAGGGACTCACCTCCCCTTCCCCTTCCCTAGTCCTGGAGAGAGATACCTTGATTCAAACTCCTTGAATCAAACAAAGAGGGATTCACTTTTTCCCCCTCCCCTTCCCCTGAAAATCCAAACAAGGGAAGAAATTAATCAAGTTTTAAAAAGAAAAGATTTTATTAAAGAAAGAAAAAAAAGTACACTCTCTCTGTATTACCAGGATGCAAAAATACAGGGTCTAACTTATAAAAACTGGAGAGACTTCCCCTCCCTCCTCCTCAGCATAATTAAAGTAACAGCAACAGAAATAAAGAATTTCCTTCAGCAAACACACAATTGCAAATGTAGAAATCAAATTATAAGACTAATTCACCTTTCTAATACTCACTATACTGAATAGTAGGAAATACTCCAGGAGAACTTGGAGACATGTCTGGCCTCTCTTAGATCCAAAGAGAGCACGCAGAGTAAACAAGGAACACAGATAAAGAGTTCCCTCCACAGAGATTTGAAATTATCTTGTCCCTGATTGGTCCTCTGGTCAGGTGGTCATCAGGTACTGCTTGTTAACCCAGTACAGGTAAAAGAGACCTTAACCCTTAACTAACTGTTTATGACAGAGCCTCAGTCAAACTGTCCTCTTTCTTCTTCATCATCCCTCTGCCACGGCCAGATTGCCCCTCTCCTGTTCAGCTTTGCTGGGATTGTCCCTGCAAAACCCTTTGCTGCTGCCCTGGTGAGAATTATACAGTGCTTCCCTCAGCCTTCCTTCTGGTGTTCTCTGGCATGGGTGGCAAGGTTGTAGAAATTTTGGTGGTGCCCAGAACCCCCCCCCCCAACTCTGCCCTCCCAAACTCTGCCCCCACCTGCCTAAGGCTCTGGGAGGGGTTTTCTGGGGGAGGTCTGGGGTGCAGGTCCTGGGCTGGGGATTAAGGTGCAGGGTGCAGGCTTTGGGATGGAGTTTGGGTGCTGGGTGCAGGCTCTGGGCTGGGGCAGGGGGTGGGTGTGCCGGAGGGGGTGAGGGGTGCAGGCTTTGGGACGGAGTTTAGGTGCAGGCTCTGGGCTGGGGGTGGGGGTGTAGGAAGGGGTGAGAGGTGCAGGCTCTGGAAGGGAGTTTGGGGGTGGGAAGGGGTGTGTTGGAAGGGGAGGGGGTGCACACTCTGGGAAGGAGTTTGGGGATAGGAGGGAGTGCAGGGGTGAGGGCTGTGGGGCTGAGGATGAGGGATTCATGATGCAGGAGGGGGCTCAGGGCTAGGGCAGAGGATCAGGGTGCAGGGGGATGAGGGTTGGGGCTGAGGGATTCATGATGGGGGGCTCGGGGCTGAGGCAGAGGATCAGGGTGCAGGGGGATGAGGGTTGGGGCTGAGGGATTCATGATGTGGGGGGGGCTCAAGGCTGAGGCAGAGGATTAGGGTGTGGGGGGATGAGGGGTTTGGGGTGTTGGAGAGGCACAGGGCTAGGGCTGAAGGGCAGGGTAAGGGCAGCCTGCCCTGCCAGTAGGGGATGGCAGGCACTAGGACCTTGGGGCAGCAGACAGCAGTTCTGCCGGGAGCCGTCTACTCCGGCAGCAGAAGCAGGCAGGGGAGAGGCGCGGCGCTGCTTTCTGTCAGGCAGGGACACGGCGGGGGGGAGACCCGCGGGGGCCGGGGCCCAATCCAGGCAGGGCCGGGGGAGAGACCCAGGTCCAAATATTGCTGGAGCAGGGCCCCCAGCCCTGAATATTCCTGGTGCTCGAGCACCGCAAACATATATAACCTGCCGCCTATGTTCTCTGGGTAGGATCCTTGTGGAGGGAAGAGGAAGAGATTAATCCTGTAGCAAAACTAGGAAACTCCTTCCTGGTTGGTGGTTGACTGCTTCTGCCAAAGCTCCCGTTTCTGGATTTCCATGGCCACGATTGCATTCAAGGTCACATCAGAGGAATCCAGGAATGGCACCTCCAATAAAAGAATAAAAATCAGACAGTCTGCAGGCTTGGAGCTTACGCTGGCTCTTATTGGGTTTCCCTATACCAGGAGTTAAATGATTGCATAGTCCATCACCATATTAAATCAGGGCACTTCTTTTTCCCCTCAGGGTCTGGCTTGCCCTGATCGATTGTAAATTCAGTTGTAAATTCAGCTGGTTTTTTTTTTACTCACCAGGCGCAGCATGCAGACAGACACCGATGCTGTAATTACAATGTTAAATAACACATTTGGGTGTGTCTGGATGGAGTTTGGGGAGGAGAGATGCTTGGTGTGGTGGAGGGTGACAGCAGGGCAGTGGGAGCAAGAGGGAGTTGAGTGAGCAAGCACTCTTCCAGAGAAGGGCTTTTTAGAGTGTGCAAGGAGTTTATGTAACTGTCCCTACATGAGCTGACGGTGGGTTTTGAACCTGGGATGGTCAAAGTACAAGAACCTACAGCTTGAGCTATGGGATGAGGTCCTCTACATAATGGTTGTAGCAGACTCTTCTGTAACCTCTATAGAGGCAATCAAAATGTTTTTTAACAGAAAATGACTTCTTTTGACAAGTTTTTGCAAAAGATGTCCATCTTTGTTGAAAATGTTTTAGTTTCCTGCAGTCGATATTTCAAAAAATTTCATCTGCCAGTTTTTCATCAAAAAATGAAGAAAAGAAAAAAAACTTTCAATAGAAATGACAAAAACTGTTTTTGTTTTTTGAGTTATTTTTTTATGGGAAAAGAAATAATCTGCCCAGCTCTCTACTGCTTAGGTGAAAGAGCTGCTGGTGTAGCAGGGAGCACAAAGATCTACACTGTGCCAGCCTGGGTTATACAAATAGAGGGGGAATGTATTTTATAAAAAGATGTGTCCATAATAACTAAGTACCTGTGTGACCTTTTGTAGCCCATTGTCTGCCCAGCTTCCTATTTCCCCCACCTATTGCCTGTAACTATCACTTGCTCGTGTCTACTGTTGTTGTTAATCATATTTATTATGCCTAGGGACCAACCCAGAATGGGGCTCCATTTTGCTAGGTGCTCTACAGTTTGCATCATCAGATTGCAAACTCTTTAGGGCAGGTTTTATGTTGTCATGTGCGCAGTTTTCCACACACCGAGCTCTACGCTGAGCTTAAAAGGACGCACATGTTTAGGACAAGTGTGGCTTGTACTGAAAAGCGACTATATAAAGACATCACCTTCTCACTCCACTGATCCTGCCTGTGGCTGTAAATCTGTTGTATTTAGGAATAAAAATGATTTTTCCCCCTGCTTTTTACTTGTTATCCCAGCTGACGCCAGCACAACTGAGAGGGTGAATTGGTTTCTATTCCTCCTTGAGCATCATCAGGACAGCTGTTCCAAGCAGTTTGGCAAGCCCACTGAAGGCAGCTGGGCTGCACAGGTGTCACCTAACTGTCAGAAACGCTGTTACTGGCAGTGAGGCCTATTGTGCATAGGAATAGGGTAGCATCCATTTAAATAGTGTGTGAGGTCTCTAGTGTTGCTCACCATGTTCTGTTTTAGTAGCCTTCAGAAATCATCATGCAGCAGCATGTATGTATGTAGCTAGGCCTGGCATGTTTGTGTCTTTTTAGCAAGCATGATTGTTTGAGACCCAACTGTGCCCATGTTGTTTCCTCATATTGTTACTTTTATGTAAACAGATGATAGTACGTAAGAAAATGAGCCCAGCTTGATTCTTGCATCTCAGCATGAGTTTGAAGGGCTGGTAGTTCAAATATTTTTTGAGAGTGAGCACGTTTGACCTGGAATCAGCAAGACACAGACCCAGGAACCACACAATACCATTTTTAGAGTCGTTTCCTGGACAGAATGACACTTTAAAGTCACAGAATTGTAGGTGACACTCTGAGTGCATGGTGCTATGTTGTACTGCAGTGGTGGGCAACCTGCGGCCTGTCAGGGTAATCCGCTGACAGGCTGCGAGACAGTTTGTTTACATTGACTGTCCGCCGGCATGGCTGCCCGCAGCTCCCAGTGGCAGTGGTTCGCCATTCCTTGCCAATGGGAGTGGTGGCCAGCACATCCCTGAAGCCCGTGCTGCTTCCCGCAGCTCCCGTTGACTGGGAACAGCGAACCGTGGCCACTGGGAGCTGCGGGCAGCCATGCCTGTGGACAATCAATGTAAGCAAACTGTCTCGTGGCCCGCCAGCAGATTACCCTGATGGGCCACAGGTTGCCCACTACTGCTGTAATGTGTGCCTGTGCGGAAGAGTAACAGCGTAACCATTAGCACTTTGTATATGCAGTCAACCCAAACATTGCTCTAGTGTGTCTGCATGAATAGCAGGTCACAGGTGTGAGATCATGGACTCTGCAGGAATGTTCTGAGAGATTCCTACTCTCCCCACTTAGCTATCAGAGTGAGCTAACCCCAGCGGGGAATCAGCTTGATGGGTGACTTCCTTTTCTCAAGTGAATTATGAAGAAACAGCTCATTTGCAGTCAGTTCATTTCCATGTAATAGGTGTTTCCTCAGACAAAGATCTGAAATTGCTGACATATCCAGCACTTGATGGTGATGATTTTCTTTGCATAGCACCTCCCACTGATTATCACAATGGACTGTTTCTTAATTGTCTGATAGGCTGTAAGGGATTTGGGGCAGGGATAGTCTGACCTTTGAGTCTTGCACAGAGCCAAGCATGTGTTAATATTGCTTAGAAGGAAGCTATCTTTAGAGCTTGACCTGAACTGCAAAATTCACACTGAAGTTGGAACGCCCTTAAGTTTGGGTAAGTTCAGCTATAGAGTTTTGGTTTAGATTTGATTCTAGCTGTAACTTATTTTATTCATAAGCATGAGCAAGAGAAGACAAAGGAAACTGGAGGTCCTCTGCTTAGCGGGGAAGGAGAGCTAATGAAGGACGACATCAAGAAGGCTGAGGTATTTAATGCCTATTTTGCTTCAGTCTTCACTAAAAAGGTAAATTGTGACCAGATACTTAACACAATTAACAACAAGGGGGAAGGAACGAAAGCCAGAATAGGGAAAGCACAACTAAAATACTATTTTGATAAATTAGATGTATTCAGATCATCAGGGCCTGATGAAATTCATTCTAGAGCACTTAAGGAATAAGCTGAAGCAATCTTGGAATTGTTAGCAATTATTTTTGAGAACTCATGGAGGACATGTGAGATCTCAGAGAACTAGAGAAGGGCAAATACCGTATCTGTCTTTAAAAAGGGGAATAAAGAGGACCTGGAGAATTACAGACCAGTCAACCTAACTTTGATAACTGTAAAGATACTGGAATAAATTATTAAATAATCAATTTGTAAGCCTCTAAGATTACGAATAATAGCCAGTAGTCAAGAACAAATCATGCTATACCAACCAATATCCTTCTTTGACAAGGGGGCTGTCTTATAGACTCTGTAAAATCAAGATATAGCACGTCTTTTCTTGCTTAGGAGAATGTAATGTGAGACAGCAAACTAGAGAAATGTTGTCTAGATGAAATCACTGTAAGTGGGGGATGCAAAAATGGTTGAAAGACCATACTCAAATAATAGTTATCAATGGTTTGCTGTCAAGCTGGGGGGACATCGTGGGGTCCTGCAGGGGTATCTTCATTCATGTCTTGGATAACGGAATGGAGAGTATGCTTATCAAACTTGCGTATGATGCCAAACTGGCAGGGATTGCAAGTACTTTGGAGGGCACGTTTAGAATTCAAAATGAGCTTGACAAACTGGAGAATTGGTCTGAAATCTACAATAAGAAATTCAGTGAAGACAAGTGTAACATACTACACTTAGGAAGGAAAATCAAATGCACAGCTACAAAATAAGGAACAACTGGCTAGGCAGTAGTACTGCAGCAGAGAGATCTGGGTGTTATAATGGATCACAAACTAAATATGAATCAACAATGTGATGCAGATGCAAAAAAGGCTAATATTATTCTGGGGTCTGTTAACAGGAGTGTCATATGCAAGACACCAGAGATAATTGTCGTGCTCTACTCAACACTGGTGAGACCTCGGCTGGAGTACTTTCTCCAGTTCTGGGTGCTACACTTTAAGAAAGATGTGGACAAATTGGAGGGGGTCCAGAGGAGAACAACAAAAATGATAAAAAGTTTACTAACCTGACCTGTGAGAAAAGGTTTAAAAAATGGGCATGTTTAGTCTTGACTGAGGAGGGACCTGATGAGTCTTCAACTGTGTTAAGGGCTTTTATAAAGAGGATGGTGATCAGTTCTCTGTGTCCATTGGAGGCAGGGCAAGAAGTAATGGGCTTAATCGGCAGTAAGTGAGATTTAGGTTAGATATTAGGAAAAACTTTCTAACTATAAGGGTAGTGAAGTACTGGAATAGACTTGCAAGGGAGGTTGCGGAATCCCCATCATTGAAGGTTTCTAAGAACGGGTTAGACACACACCTTTCAGGGATAGTCCTGCTGCAGCACAGGGGGCTGAGCTAGATGTCCCCTGCAATTCTGTGATTCTATGTATTTGCTTCAGAGTGTAGAGAGAAAGTCGCTGCCCCCAAAATTTTTCAGTTGCGGTTTGGACAAAGAACATGACGTGAGAGAGTGTGGTTACGGGAAGGAGAGGTTAAAGAATAATCATAGATTGGATCATACAATGAAAGTACAGTAGAATTTGGTGTCTGAAAATTATATTTCTTCGGGCTGGAGTTGAGGAAATGCTGCTGCTTGCAGCAAATTGTGATATGGGATGCTGCTGTTCTCACTGTTGCCTTTCCTGCTCCAAGAACGGTGTGTAAAAATGGTTCAGCTTCGTACCCCACCCCAGCCCTTGCTGAGCTTGCCTAAGTTGCTTCCTCCACTCTTCCTGGGGTGCTCGCTGAACAGCACAGCAAAATTTTTACAATGCTGTATGTGAACTCCCCTCTTTGCCCCACTTTCCAGGGCTCCTCTGAGAGTCTCCCTCTTTCTTCTTAGATTAGTCTGTGGCACCTTGAACTAATAAGAGCGTAGGCCTTTGGCACTTGTGTGAAGCTGTTCCTGAGCCCAGTGGTAAGAGCTGCCTTGGACAATGAGTCCTGTTCCAGACTCAGCTACCTGGTCTCTCCAGTTCCTCTCCCTAGGCCTGATCCAACACAAATTGAAGTAAATGGAGAGGCCCTTTGACTACAATGGGCACTGGATCCAGCCCTGTGTGAACAGGAGGAAAAGGCTACAGGTATCAGTAAGACACCAAAATGTTTCCACTCTCACTAAAACAGGCCGCTCTCATTATGGTTTTAAATCATTTTCCCCTGTAGGACCCCCTGCTTCCCTTCACCCAAGAACCTACAATCAAAGCCTTTACCCAGCATCAGGTGAGATACTAAGGGGGATCTGATTCTGTGGATGCATAAGTGGCTGCAAGCTTCACCTTGTGCCGTTTTTCTGACCCCCGGAACAAGAAGACCGATAGACCGTTCCTAACACTGCCCAGGCTACAGTTACCTAGGGCACTCACCCTCACAGTACCTGGATTGCCCGTGTAGCACAACCCAGTGGGCTGCCCAGTCTAGTGCCACATCTGCTCTGTCTCTAATTTTTAAGGGGGGGAAGGTATTTTAGGTAAATCTGCCCCTGAGATCTTGGAGTGAAGGTTTTGGGGAGATATATTGTACCCTCTGACGACAAATTTCTTTGGGCTCTGTAGCTGCTAGTCTAGTGCTTCCCAGCTGGGCTGCCTTTGCTGAAGCAAGTCCACGTGGGACAGCTGATCACAGAGCTTTGGGGTTTCACATCCATTTTCTGGGCCCCACAGTGCTCAGAAGCTGTTTGCATTTCCTGACGCCGACAAGTCGAATCTGAAAGTGAAATGCCATCTGGGTCTTTTATGTACAGTCATGTTTCCTCCCTAGTGAACCTAGACTTTAGATTACCATGTCATTCTCTGCCTCTTAGTTGGGGGAGGGGGGTGCTGCTTCCCCCCTGAGTCTGTAGTAATGTCCGTCCGCTGGAATATAGGGAGGGAGGGGGAAATAGTGTGTGTTATGTTGCGTGACTATATGAAAATCTGCCTGTTGCCATAGCCATAACAGATGCAGATTCTAGGAAGATGTTCCTCAAAAACCCTACCAAGTAATCCCCTGAATCAGACAGCAAACCTCCTCGGTCAATTCTTTGGAAACCAGAGATTTCCCCCTGTTTGTAAATTCTTGTCTAAAGCAGTTTGAAAGAGATGCTCCTCCCCCACCCCCGAGAATGCATAAGTCAAGAGAGACAGCTAAATAGTCAAGACTATCAAAAGTCACTAGTGATTTTGGATGACTCAATTTTTGGGTGCCCAACTTGAGGCACTTTAAAGAGGCCTGATTTCCAGGAAGTGCTGAGCACCCACCTCTGAAAATCAGGGCCCTTTAAGGTGTGTCAAGTCATGCTCCCAAAATTATTAATCACTCTTGATAATTTTGGTCTTTGAATTTATTTGGTACCCTTGTTAAACTTTTTTTTGGGGGGGGGGGCAGGATGATTGTTGCAAATCAGGACTAGAGACAGGACAACGAGGCGCTGGATTATCCTACTGTACAATATATTTAGGTTAAACATAGGGCCAATCTTTCTTTTTCCATGTATGGAACATCTTGTTGACTTGTCCATATTAATAGATCATTTCCTACCTGAAGGAAGTGGGTGGTTAGCTCTTAGGAGGTTTATAATTATACTGCATTAGTATTTGGGAAAAGTCCAATGGAAACATTTAAAATGAAAGCTCATGTTTCAGACAAGCTGCCAGATGTGGAGATGACTGGTCTGGAAACATGAACACAGCCTGCAGTGTGACTTCTGTGAAGTCTTGTCTCTGTGTTCGTGCCTGAAACCCCTCTGCTTGTTTAGTCCGTGGTGAATGATTCTGACTCTAGACAGGCGGGCAGGTCTGGCATGAATAATTCTGCTGACCAACTGGCTGGAGTTTGATTCTCTTGATAGGGAATTACTATGCACACTGAACTGTGGAGAAGCTCATCAGGCCTCTGCGAGCTTAATTTCAGTAGGCTGCTTTGATAATATCTGCCTAAAAACATTCTCTCTCCTAACATAGGCGCTTTGGATGATCCAGATTGTTTCAGCATTCAGATGTTCGCATTATGAGCTAAGCATACCAGGCTTTTTCTATAGCTGTTCCTTTAGAAAGCATTCCAGATATCTCTAGTGTTTCTGTGTGGATCTGGGCCAGATATTCTTTCCCAGATATATGATCTGATGGTAACCTAAGCCAGAGGGCACGGCTGCTAGGAATGGCAGGAATGTTGGCCTAGCTCTTCTGGCAAAATCTACCTTCTGGTTCTGATAAGTGCCCTGGGGACTGTAAGTCACCAGAGTCAGGCAAGGAGGACCTTAGTTTCACACCTTCTCCGGGTCTGGTGGTCTCCTGCTCAGTGACTGTGGACAAGTGATGATATGGAATAGAGTCCCTCACACCTTTCCAGCCCAGTGCTTCCAAGAGACCCTTGGTGACAATAGATAACTTTTTTGGGTAAATGTGCAAGAGAACCCATAGGCTGTCAAGACTAAAACAGTGTGTGTGTCTGGAGTTAAAGCAGGCTTCAGAGAGAGGATTTGCCAAAAAAATTTTTTAAGTGGGGGATGGTCTCCCAAATGGCCCAGTGAATAAAGCATGTCACTGGGGTTTAGGAGATCTGGGTTCTATTCCCAGCTAAGTCACCTGCTATGACCTCAAGTCACTTGCTGTACTTTTTGGTGCCTCAGTTTACCCATCTATAAAATGAGGATAATGATGCCTAGCCATCTTTTGAATCTCTGAGGTGAGTGTATGAAAAATGCAGTATTTAGTGGCCTGAATTTCAAAGGTTGTGGGTACCTGTAGCTCCCTTTGAAGTGAATGGGAGCTGGGGTGCTCAATATCACTGTATTTCAAGCCAATAACTGTAATATTAACTAGATTGCAGCAGTCCATTGACACAATGTGGAACTCGTTGTTAAGGGATGTGAAGGCCAAAACTATAACAGGGTTAAAAAAAGAACTAGATAAGTTCATGGAGGATAGGTGCATCAATTGTTATTAACCAAGATGATCAGGGATGCAACCCCATGCTCTGTGTGACTTTACCTTCTGATTGCCAGAAGCAGTGAGTGGGCGATGGGATGGATCACTCGATTACCTGTTCTGTTCATTCCTTCGGGAGTCCCTGGCATTGGCCACTGTCGGAAGACAGGATACAGGGCTAGATGGACCTTTGGTCTGACACAGTATGGCTGCTTTTATGCTCTTAATGTCGCAAAGCAACACAGGTACAAATGCACAGAATAATTGTCTCTGCCCACACTCCACCTATCCTTTACCTCCTGGCTTCTAGACTGAGGGTGGCCTGTCTCTGTTCCTTCCTCTTTCCTTAAGCTGGGATCAAATCCTTTTCTTTGGGATCATTGGTCCTAGACCGGTGCTTGGCAAACTCTGATGGCCTTGTAGGCACTATATTAGTTTGCCTATGTGTTCTTCTATCAGTAGCAGGTTCAGAGAGGGGGGAACCATATAAACACCAATGTCACTCCATTTATTAAAATAACTGCCTCAATATTGTGCTTCATTAAATCACTAGCTGCATCTGTGAAACTTAAATAAAAGTTATATGCACCTCTGCTGTGATCTAGGGCCCTGCATAGGACTGTTCTTTAATTCCACTCCCATTATTATGGCAGCAGGTCCTATGGAACCAATGGGATCCCAGACCCACTGCAGGGCTCTACATAAGTCCCACACAGGGCTCTACCTTGATCCTTTCTCCGTGCAAAGTCTGAGGTGCCCCAGCTGCAAAGTCTGCTCCTCTTTCCACATTTAAAAAGGGGCCCTATGAAGTGAACTTAAGCAAAATATCAGATTTGAGCCAAGATTTGAAAAAAGAGGTACCTAAAATTAGGCTCCTACGTCTACATTTAGGCATCTAGAGGTGCGATTTTCAAAAATGCCAGCTTGACTTGGGAGCTTGTGGTCTTTATGTAAATTTGAATTTTCTTGTGGGGGTGGGGAAGATGTCTGATATTTTCTCCTGATTATTTTGGGCCATTTAGCGCCTCTTGAACATGGGACATGGACTGCTTCCGACAGCCAAAGCAGCATGGCACTCCAGTGCCTTGGTGATGGATGGCGTTCAGTTTGCTGATGTTGACGTGTATGTATCCGGAGTAGTTCCTGATGTTAGTTAGAAGTCCCTGGAATAAAGAACCTGTTAGCTCTACAGTGCTATTGCTCGCTCCGAATTCGGGCATGTAACACTTTGGCAGTGAGGATGGCTAGGCTCCCACTTACTTTTTTCCTCTCCTCAGCAATCTGTCTTGCCCTGATGGCTGAGCCTATGGTGCTTGTTATGTAAATCACTCTTCATATGTTTGAGGATTGCTTTCGGGGTCCAGCGAGTAGGGCTCCAGAGAGATGGGGTCTGTTCTTGGCTTTGCCGCTGACCTTCTAGGTGACTTCGGGCAAGTCACTTCGCCTGTGTTTCCCCCATTTATAAACTGGGGGTGATACTTCCCTTTCTCACTAAAGAACTTTGAGGTTTACAGATGAAAAGTGCTAGATAAGAGCTACGTTTCATTCTTGTAAACGATGGCGACATCCCTGTTGCCAGGCAGTGAGCTTAGCTCTGACCCTGGCTGGCAACGGAAGGCCAATGTACACTTCATGCATTTCCCCTTCCTGATGACTTACAGGCTATTGCAGTTTCTGTTCTAGAGAACTTCCTCATGCTGAAGTGAAAGAGGCTGTAGAAAGATAAACTTCTTGACAATGCACAAAAAAAGCAGCTGATGTTCCTGACTGATACATTGTTTCTCTGTTTGTATGTGTTGTATCTCAGATGTTCCCTCTACAAACTGCCCTAAATTATCCATACCATGCATGTGTGAGTTACTACTGCTGGAAAGTGTAATTGTTTGGCTAGAAAAAGAACCTGGTATAGCTGAGGCTAAAATACTTGCGGCCAATTAATTCTCTAATAGTGCAATCTGCAGATCTGCATAGGAGGAGTGGATGAAATGCTGGTGAACAGATATACAGCTCATGAGACAGATTCTGTGTTGAGCGTTTTAAGAGATGCAGCACAGAAGGTGACAAGGAGTCCTGTGGCACCTTATAGACTAACAGACGTATTGGAGCATGAGCTTCCGTGGATGAATACCCACGTCTGTTAGTCTATAAGGTGCCACAGGACTCCTTGTCGCTTTTTACAGATACAGACTAACACGGCCACTCCCCTGATACTTGAGCACAGAAGGTGTGGCCCTGGAGTAGAGTGGATGAAAGTGGCTTTGTATGACTGTTTTTAACTATCTAAATCAGGGGTAGGCAACCTATGGCATGGGTGCCGAAGGCGGCACGCAAGCTGATTTTCAGTGGCACTCACACTGCGCTGGTCCTGGCCAACGGTCCGGGCAGTTCTGCATTTTAATTTAATTTTAAATGAAGCTTCTTAAGCATTTAAAAATTTTTATTTACTTTACATACAACAATAGTTTAGTTTATATATTATAGACTTATAGAAAGAGACCTTCTAAAAACGTTAAAATGTATTACTGGCACACGAAACCTTAAATCAGAGTGAATAAATGAAGACTCGGCACGCTACTTCTGAAAGGATGCCGACCCCGATCTAAATTATGGGCTGCTGCAAAGCCCCTGGGGAAGTACGTTAAATGAGGGCAAACTTCCCCAGGGCTGCCTACGGGTTGCACAGCAGCTGAGAACTTCTGTAGCTCTCAGCATTGTGCTACTTTCCTTCTGTTTTGCTGGGGCTGCAAGGGGAGCAGCATAGGGGCAACTTACGACCTTTCTTTTGCAGCTCTTTCACACCGATGCACTATCAGAGACCAAGACAGAATTGGCCCCCACATATCTCATAAGTACAGTATACAGCAGTTACCTCCCGTATGATTTCATTGTATCTCTACTGCACATGTGTCCAGTTGCACAGTTCATTAGACAAAGGAGGTTCTCGGTGTGGTTTGACAGGACACTTGGCCACAGTTCTAATTTCTGAATTGGTGTGTGTGACGTTACTGTGTAGATAACTGTGGTTCACCTCACTCCCTTCATTACTGCTTTGCTGTGTTGCCACAGGCAGCCCGCACAGTCAGCTCTACACTCCTGGATTTAGAGTTTAACCTGCTCCACACTTACATAAAGGAAACAATCTTCTGCACTGGGGAGTACTTAAAAGTACCGACACTGCACGGAGCTGCTGAAAAACAGGAGACTTGTGGCTTGGCTACACTTGCGAGTTAGAGCTCATTAAAGCAGCCCCGGACGCCCTAGCTCACTACCCATCCACACTGGCAAGGCAGGTAGAGCGCTCTGACTCCGCAGCTAGAGCGCTCCTGGTACTCCACCTTGGCGAGTGGAATAATGTTTAATGCGCCCCCACTGGAGCGCTGTGGTGCTAGTGTGAACGGGGTGTTGCATTACTGCACTCTGATTGGCCTCCGGAAACGTCCCATAATTCCCTTAAGTCAAGTGGCCACTCTTGTCATTGTTTTGAATCGCTGCAGGAATGCGGATATGCCCTTTGAAAGCTCCGTTTCTGACAGCTGGCTGCTTATATGCTCCAAGACAAAGCAACCATTAGTGCGGAATGCTGTGTGAGAGAGAGAGCGGTGTGAGGGAGGGGGGTCTGCTGCTGTCTGAACTTACAGGACAGCATGCTGACATGCTCTCAGCAGTGGTGAGCTCCAGCTGGTTCGCAGCGGTTCGCACAAACCGGTTGTTAAATTTAGAAGCCTTTTTAGAACCGGTTGTTCCAGGACAACCGATTCTAAAAAGCTTTTAAATGTAACAAAGGCTCGGGCAGCTGTCTGCCCGGCCCCGGCCCCAGCTCACCTCCCCCTCTCCCCTGAACGCTCCGCCCTCCTTCTCCTCCCCTTCCCCTGCTTCCCGCAAATCAAATGTTCACGGGAAGCCTGAAAAAAGGAGCAGGCAGGTAAGCCGGGCGTGTGGGGGAGGGGGCGCGACGGCTCCTCCTGGCCCTGGCCGAGCGCCCCAGCCCGGTCCAAGCCAAGCACCCCCAGCTCGGGCTGGTCCCGCCTGCGCGGCTCGGACCCGGCCCAGCTCGGGCCCTGCGGCTGCGGCTCCGGTCCCGGTGCCAGCCCAGGCCGGGGAGTCGGGCCTCGCGGCTCCGGTGCCGGCCCGGGCTGGAGAGTCGGGCCCCGCGGCTCCAGCTCCGGTCCCAGTGTCGGCCTGGCCCGGGGAGTCGGGCCCTCCGGCTCCGGTCCCGGTGTCGGCCCGGCCCGGGGAGTCGGCCCCGCGGCTGCGGCTCCGGTCCCGGTGTCGGCCCGGCCCGGGGAGTCGGGCCCCGCAGCTGCAGCTCCGGCACCGGTCCTGACCCAGGCAGGGGTAAGAGGCGGGGGAGGAGGGGTTGGATCGGGCAGAGGTTCTGGGGGGGCAGACAGGGGATGGGGAAGGGGGGGTTGGGTAGGTGCCGTGTGGGAGTTCCTGGGGTCTGTTGGGATGGTGGTGGATGGAGTCGGGGCAGTCAGGGGACAGGGAGCGGGGCAAGTTTGGCAGGGGGTGGGGTCCTGGGGGGGAGTTAGGGTTGGGGGTCTTGGGAAGGAGTGGTCAGGGGACAAGGAGCAGGGCAGGGCGGGTTATGGGTTGTGGTTTCTGAGGGGAGGCAGGACGTGGGTGGGGGGTGTACTCACTGGGCGGTTCCCTACCGGGTCTTCGGTGGTGGGTCCTTCAGCCGCCGGAGCCGTGCCACCGAAGACCCAGTAGAGAACCGGTTCCTAAGATTTTGGCAGCTCATCACTGGCTCTCAGCCCCCCAAAAAACCCACTCTCTCTCCCCCCCCACATACACACGACACTCCCTGTCACACCCCACTCCACCCCCATTTGAAAAGCACGTTGCAGTCACTTGCATGCTGGGATAGCTGCCCATAATGCACCGCTCCCAATGCCACTGCAAATGCTGCAAATGTGGCCACGCCAGTGCGCTTGAGGCTGTCAGTGTGGACAGACTGCAGCGCTTTCCCTACTGCGCTCTCCGAAGGCTGGTTTAACTCAAAGTGCTCTACATCTGCAAGTGTAGTCATGCCCTTGGTCCTTGCTCTGCAAAAATTGCATTCCAAACTGATGCTAACACACTGGGAGACCCAGAGAGAGAGCTCCTGTTGGAGCTGTTTGTGTTAAATATCATGGTGACAACTGTGCATCTGCAGAATTCTGTATTGTGGAAACTGCCACCTGGATTCATGCAATAGACCTCACATCTTTCTAAAGTAACAGGTTGTTGCTGGATGCTTTTCTTCCTCAATCTTATGCAGGGATCATATTTATTTAACACACACACTCCTTCAAGTTTCTACGGCACATGGCACTGAGTCAGCCACAGGGCTGGGCAACTGCATAGGAAGTGGGGAATAAAATAACACTGGGGACGTGGCCTTTGTGCAACAGAGATTGATAATTGCTTTTGTTTGTGATGGAAGCTGTCCCCCAGGGGTTACAAGCTAAGACCAACTGTTTGTGTGGCTTGATGGGAGTGTAATAAGGCAGCTCTGGCAGCCATCTGTTGCCAGGAGGAGGTAAGCGTCGCTGTCTTGGATGTCTAGAGCTCCTATATCAAAAGGTCCCATCACCCGAGGTTCGCTAGGTTCTTTCAAGGGTTGAAGCTATCAGCAACTCGAGTTGTGTTACATACCTTTACTATCTTGAATCTGCACCTAATGCTTTCCAGGAGGCCATGACTAGATTTTGAAAGGCTAGTCTGGGATCCAGTGTTGTTTGGGTGAATATAGGGCCTGATCCTATTCCCACTGAGGCTAACTGCAAAACTCCCATTGACTTAAACGATGGAGGATGCAGTCCTTATTGTGCAGAGACAGCCCAGCACAACATGAAGAAATTGCCAGACTTGTGCCTAAAGATTTAGGCAAGGCTGGTTTGCAAGAGATTTTTTTCCAAGTGCTGCTTTAGACGGAGGCACGTCTTTTGAAGCGCGTGAGGCCTGATCTGCACCTGATTGTAGCAGTCACTCACATGTCCACATCACCAAAAATATGTCCACCTTCTAGTCTTTTCTGGGACTTACCTGCTGATGTTGCCAAGTTTATTCCCAAGTCGTGCCACGATTGTGAGCCATAATTACCTGGTAACTAGCTTTCTCTGGACTATGCTGCATAGTCTCATTTTGAAGAACTGATTGCTAAGCAGTTTTGGAGCCATCTCTCTGTTCTGTGTTTGTACAGTACCTAGCACAACAGGGTCCTGGTCTGTGTGATTGGGGCTGCTAGGCACCTCAGGAAAAACAGAAGCCTAGCACTTCCCTTGTTCTACACTGTTTCCCTGCACTGCCAACTACAAATGCTTCAGACTGTGTGCTAGAAGCAGAGCTCACACAGATCCTGGAATGTCTGTCTGTCTGAGAGAACAGCAATATGTTTTTGCAAGGATGCTAACTGAGGCTGAATGGATATGCGTGATTTTTATACACTGGGACTCTAGCAGTGGGGCTTCAAAGGGAAACGGCTCCAGCCTACCAACCTGCAGTCACAGGCAGCACTAGACAAGCTGCTGGTAACTGAACTGAGACCTGGTTTAAGACTCCCAATTCTGCATTTAAATTAACAAGATGAGTTTTTAAAGGCGCCATGAAGAGGGAGGGAGTGAAGACCAAAAGGAATTAAAGTGACTGACTTTTAAATGTCTCCCTGCCTCTCAGAAGCAATTTGTGGTCACTGGCCATTTTAAATTCACTTGTTTAAATAAATAATTGGGAGTATTGAATTGCTCCCAGTGGAGATTTATTTTCAGTATAAAGTGAATTGAAACTTCACTGTTATTCCGCAAACTGCTTCTTAAGGGCAGGCAGGCAGGCTTGGGGAGGGGGGGGCCTAATGAGCTCAGGTTTCCTAAATAAAAGGAGTAATATAATATAATCATATAGATAATAAATCAACATCCAAAGCAGAAAGGGAGTTTATGGCCTTTTCCCTACTGTTTTTTTTTCACATTTTTCTACCACAAACTGTTTTCCATAGATGAAAATACAATTAAAAGGTCTCTTTAAAAGTTTAAATACATCTAAAACTAATGATCTGGGCCAAGATTTTCAAATGTTTAGTGACTCTTCATGGCTGCATTTTTTTTTTAGGGGTCCAATGAGACTCCTTAAAGGGGCCTGATTTTTCAAAAAGTGCTGATCACCCACCCTCTGAAAATCAGACCCCATTAAGCTATCTCAAGTGGGATGTCCAATAATTGAGGCACTCCATCACTAATCACTTTTAAAAATCTTGGCCCTAAACTCTAATAGCAGTAAACCACTTGAGAGTGCATTATATAATTGGTCCACACCTTGGTCATCCGAAACATGTGAGGTGTGTCCTGATAGACTAGTAACGAAGACCCCTAGAGTGGCTTATTGGTATAGTAAGTATTTTTTCTTAGACTACCTTTACACGCAGAGCTAGGAGTGCGATTCCCAGCTGGCATACACACACACTCATGCTAGCTTGAGGGAGAGCTAGCATGAGTATGAGTAGTGGTGCAACCACAGTGGCATGGGCAGTGGTAGCCCAACTAAGCCATCTTGAGTACATATCCACAGGGTTCAGGCGCGGTTGCACTTGGCGTGATTGAGTCGTGCTGCCACTGCCTGTGCTACCACAGCTACACTACTGTTTATACTCGCGCTAGCTCTCATCTAGTCACCCCAGTGTGCGTACGTGAGCTGGAAACGGCAGCCTGAGGATATGATGAGTCATGTCCAAACAATGCCACAGCTGTGATGCACTTATATTATTTCTGCCTCTCAGTGTGAAATTCATATAGAAGGTGAAGTTTGTTTATCTAAAACAATTTTTCAAACATTTCAAATGGTTCCTTAAGGCATTTGAATAAGTTGGAGTACAATGTGTATGTCGTGGTGGGGGAAACATGGTGATGAGAGTTAGCTAGCCGTTGCTGGAACATATTAAGACTATGTGTTTATACTAGTGAGACTCTGGATTACAAGCCTGTTTTTTTGCAATACCTGGAATAAAGCAGTTGTTTAGTTCTTTCCTAGCTACATTAGGTAAGACATGGGAGGTAATTGTCCTGCTCTCCTCAGTGCTGGTGAGGCCTCAGTTGGAGTACTGTATCCAGTTCTGACTGCCACACTTTAAGAAAGATGTGGCAAAATTGGAGCAAGTCCAGAGGAGAGCAACGGAAATGATGGTAGGTTTAGACAACCGAGCATCTGAGGAAAGGCTGAAAGAATTGAACATGTTTAGTCTAGAGAACAGGAGGCTGAGAGGGGAGGGATACAACTCTTCATATACCTAAATAGTGGTTATTAAAGAGAATGGTGATCAATTGTCCATCAAGGGTAGGATAACTAGTAATCATCTTAGTTTGTAGGAAGGGCGATTTAGATTAGCTATTAGGAAACCCTTTCTAACTATAAGGGTGGGTAAGCACCGGAACAGGCTTCCAAGGGAGGTTGTGGAATCCCCATCATTGAAGAGTTTTATGAATAGGTTGGACAAACACTTGTCAGGGATGGTCTAGCTCAGGGGTCGGCAACCTTTCAGAAGTGGTGTGCAGAGTCTTCATTTAGTCACTCTAATTTAAGATTTTGTGTGCCAATCATACATTTTAACGTTTTTAGAAGGTCTCTTTCTATGAGTCTATAATATATAACTAAACTATTGTTGTATGTAAAGTAAATAAGATTTTTTAAATGTTTAAGAAGCTTCATTTAAAATTAAATTAAAATGCAGAGCCCCCCCGGACCGGTGGCCAGGACCCGGGCAATGTGAGTGCCACTGAAAATCAGCTCGTGTGCCGTCTTCGGCACCCGCATCATAGGTTGCATACCCCTGGTCTAGCTTTATTAGGTCCTACCCCTCCAAGGGGGGATGGACTAGATGACCTCTTGAAGTCCCTTCCAGCCTGTATTTCTGTGCTTGTCTAACCATGCAGCAGCAAGCTTCCCAGGGAGCAGGGACCATAGCAGAGTTACAGATATTAGTCTTTGTTTTGCTGAATGTATTATTTTTATTAATATATAAGAACATATGAAAATAAATGTGACACCCATGCTTTTAAAACACATCATTTGGGTTATCCTTTTGCTTCCCCCCACAATTCAACTCCACTATGGTTTTTAACTGTTTCCACTGTCTTACAGAACAGCAGATGTAGAAATTGTTTGATACCACTTGAAAGCTGAGATTCTCCCTCTGATGTAGGGTAGTTTTTATGCGTGGACAGGAATCAGGATACGGGCAACAACTGAGTAAGAGGCCAGGTTACTTCTGCAGTGAAGACAAGCCTTATGGTGAATAGGCAGTCACACAGGACTACCTTTCCATATTCTTAGCTTAAACCACAACACCCACCCACCTCACCCCCAAAAAAACCCACCACCCTATCATGATGATGCGGTGTACATTAAAGTTGAGAGAATGTTTAGGGACATTAATTATAGCCTTTTTAGCATGGCACTATTAACTTTAGCCCTTTAGTAGTGGGGTAGGCCATCATTGGAGGAGGAAAAAAAAAATATATGGCTTCCTTCACTTAAAAAAAGAGGTGTGTTCTTATCTCAAGTTAACTAACACGAAGTAAAATCCTCATGAAGATTATGTAATTTGTAGTTTCCACACAAATTAGCGAGTCAAATTAAAGACTATGGGGGAGCCCAGGCTTTACCTCTACCTGCTAGGTTGTGTGAAAACTACAAACTGCCTTAGCAGCAAAGAATCCTGTGGCACCTTATAGACTAACAGACGTTTTGCAGCATGAGCTTTCGTGGGTGAATACCCACTTCTTCGGATGCAAACTGCCTTGTCTTTATTAGGATTTTACCTCAAGTTAACAACCTGCTTTTTTGTACTGAAGACAAGGCCAAAGAAAAGGGTGATCAAACAACCTGTTTCAGGGTCTCGAAAATAGAATTAGGGTGCCCCTAGAATAGCTCACTTATCACTCTGTCCTGGGTTTACCAAGGATTCCCTCAAAACAGCCCACTTATTAACCAACCTGTTTTCCTAAGGTCTGGGTTTCCAGGGTGGCTAAGGAAATACCCGGAGGACATGGATACAACCTTCTGATAAATGATTGGTGCAAAACAGTGTTCTTTCCAAAACCTGGCACCTTTTTATTGGTGCAGATTCCCTTATAGCAAGTCAAAGAGCACCCCAAACCATATTGCCTTGTGGTTTGAAATGTTCTGAAGTGGCTGCCCCCTGTTTCCGATGGCCAGTCTGCTGCAGGTTGCTGACAGCAATTGATAACGGTTCTTTAGGTCTTACATATAAACATTTTCTCCGCAATCAACACACATACATACATACATCTTTATTAACACACATACGCTGTGCTATCGTGTACTATGACTATAACTTTGACTGACAAGCGTATTTTGTCTGCTGACTTTGCTCTATTGACAGGATTCTCTCTGGTGGTGCTGCTGCTGCTGCTTGTCTTTCAGGTCTCAGGTCTCTGCTTCTTCAGCTCTTCCCTCCTCATGTCAGTTGTCTACTGAGACACACTGACTTTTATACTGACCTGTCAGAACTTTCTAGACACTTCTGCTAATATCTTCCTGTTAGATCTTACTTGGGTGCATGCCAACTGCCAATCATTCCAAACTATCAGTTCTCTTTTTAGCCTGCAATTGTTGTTTACCTCATAGTTATGATCTGCTGACCTTTCTCCTACTTTGGTTTTCCCACCAATTTTATTTTTAATCTGTATGACCTGCAGCTTTCACTTAATCATGGAGTGCCTCTTGCTTATTTAAAATGGAAGCCAGAGGTACAAAATGGAGTCTGGGGAGTTTTCTCTGGTATCAGGAGAATAGAAAGGAGGTATTTTTGCCTCCTCCATGCCACAGCTGGTCTGGTACATTATATCACATTTTACTTTACATATGTTGTGGGTCACTGACTGAGACAGGGTGTTGAACTAGATGGACCAATGGTCTGATGCAGGGCCCCAATTTTTTCCAAGATCTAATTGGTTAATGTGTGGCTGTTAGATGGAACCAAGTAAATTCTGAGAGATCATGGATAAAAGAACTGCTGCCCAAGTATTTGTATGTGGGGTTTTTTGTTTGTTTGAAATCACAAATCTGTAAAAACCCTCCAAAAAGCTGGGAAATACCTTTTCTTTCCTGAACAATTTGTATCTTCTTGTGGCTTGCATCTGAGCTTGAAGTTTGTAAGTTTCTGCTTTTTTTCACTTCCTCTTTTCCACCTGCACTCTGAGTCATTTTAATGCACTGTTTTGTTCACCACCATAAACTGCTCCAACAGGGGCCAAGACAGATGTGAGAGAGTGATATGGAGTGGCGCAAAGTTTAAAGCTAGTGCCGGTCAGTGGTGACTGGCAGATCACATCAGAAGTGTCTTGGTGCCCTCAGCCCATCCTGGGTGAACTGGTGTCCACATTGCAAAACAAACACAGACAAACAAACAAACACCACTGCAGCTGGCACCCTCAGCACAGAGACCAAGGAGTTAGTGGAGTTGGAGATGAAACTCCTGTCTCCCCTTACAGCTGAGCCCATCCAGGTCACGTTTGGTGTACATGGGCTGGGATGTGGGGCCAGCTTGCAACACTGAAGCCCACACAGTATCCGCTCTTTGGACAGAGAGCAGAGTTCAGAGCTCTGTGTTTGGCACTAGTCAACTGAACTATATGCCTTCAAAAAACTAAGTAGAAGCCCCCCCTGTTCCAGCAGAGGGCGCTCCAGGCATTTGTGAGGTTGCCTTTCTGAAATTCTCAAGAATTGTAACGTTCAAAAACCAATAGGAGAACACTTCAATCTCCCGGACGCTCAATAACAGACTTAAAAGTGGCAATTCTTCAACAACAAAAATTTCAGAAACAGACTCCAATGAGAAACTGCAGAACTGGAATTAATTTGCAAACTGGACACCATCAAATTGGGCCTCAATAAATACTGAGAGTGGATGGATCACTACAAAAAGCAATTTTCCCTCTGCAGAGACTCACACCTTCTTGTCAACTGTTGGAAATGGGCCACCTTGATTGCATTGGCCTCTACTACAAAAGTATTTTTCCCTCCCTTGGTATTCACCCCTCTTGTCAACTGTTGAGAATAGGCCACTTCCGCTTTAATTGAATTGGCCTCGTTAACACTGACCCCTCACTTGGTAAGGCAACTCCCATCTTTTCATGGTCTATCGCTGTCATCACGCACGCCTTCCGCCTCCTGACGTGCCCGGACGCCACGGTTAAGAACATCGCGACGACCGCCCTGCGTGCCGCCACCGCGAAGCGTATCGCCGGATCCCCCTCCGACCAAGATGTGGCCGCCTTCCTGAACGGCTCCCTGGATGGAGAATTCGGCCGGTTCAGGGGCGACATCGCCTCGCTGTGGTCCCGCAACGCCACCCGCCGACTGGGAAAGCGACTGGGCTGCCGCTGGGTATGGAGCGAAGATCGGCGAGAGCCAGGAGTCCTGGTACCGCGGATCGGGACGGAAGACAACACCATCATCAGCCCTGGAGCCAGAGGCATGCTGGAGAAGACCCTGAAGGCCGCCGTCCACGCGCTCTACGTGGACACCCTGAAGAAAAAACCTGACCAGGGCAAGGCCTTCGAGGTGACCAGCAAGTGGGACTCCAGCAACCACTTCCTCCCCGCAGGCAGCTTCACCCGATTCGCCGACTGGCGGTTCATACACCGCGCCCGGCTGAACTGCGTCCCTCTCAACGGAGCCGTCCGCCACAGGAACCGGAACAAACGCTGCCGGAAGTGTGGCTACGCCATGGAGACCTTGCCACACGTCCTATGCAGCTGCAAGCCCCATGCCAGAGCCTGGCAGCTGCGCCACAACGCCGTCCAGGACCGCCTGGTGAAGGCCATCGCCCCGCACCTGGGAAAGATCGCCGTCAACCGCGCCATTCCTGGCACCGACAGCCCGCTGCGCCCGGACATCGTCGTCACGGACGAGGATCGGAAAAAGATCATCCTCGTCGACGTGACGATCCCGTTCGAGAACAGGACCCCGGCCTTCCGTGAGGCCCGATCCCGCAAGCTTGAGAAATACGCCCCCTTGGCGGACACCTTGCGGTCAAAGGGCTACGAGGTCTGCACCGAGGCCCTGATTGTGGGGGCCCTGGGCGCCTGGGACCCTTGCAACGAACGTGTGCTTCGGACCTGTGGGGTGGGCCGTCGCTACGCGCAGCTCATGAGACGCTTAATGGTCTCGGACACTATTCGCTGGTCCAGAGACATTTACACGGAGCACATCACCGGGCACCGCCAATACCAGGAGTGAGCGGGCGTGACTCTATGCGCCTGCAGGGGGACGAGACCTGTGGACCCCCCGTTGAACTCTATCCCCTAAGCCATGAACCCACCAAACCGTACTCCACCATGTGAGGGCCGTCCTAGCCCCATTATTCAGTCCGCTTACTCATGACCATGACTATCTGTAACCTGTTTGTATGAGTGATGTACCCTCACCGTTTACTTACTGTACCTTGAACTGACCCACCGTATACCCCGTATTGGGGACATGACAGACTATGTATATGTATGTGCTGCCTAACACCAAAACGTTGACATCCCCCCACAATCTGTATGTAACCCCCAATGACACAGTAACTGACGCATCAAACACTTTGTATCGTTTATTTTATATATTCTGCTTACTAAGTGACAAGTAACCCCGGATACTTGACATTCTGCTTACTGGTTTGTTGTTTTTTTTCACTCCATGCATCTGATGAAGTGAGTTTTGGCCCACGAAAGCGTATACCCAAATACATTTGTTAGTCTCTTAAGGATTCCTCGTTGTTTTTTCTGAAAACAGTTTGTTTGTGACTGATTTCTTATGTTCTCCCTGTAGGTTCTCCCTGAGTTGTAGCAGTGGCATGGCTGTGCTAAGGAGCTTTTATTAAACGTGATTGGAGGCCTTTGGCAGGATACAAACAGCTCGACTCTCAACAACACCAGGTACTTGAACTGGGTTATTTCCTGTACACCTGTGGGGCAGGCAGTGTGTTAGGTGCTGACACCTAACACACTGCCAGCCCCGGAGCACCCCCAGAGTTGGTGCCTATGATCAGGACATCTTGGATCCTTCACTAGCCAGGCCAGAGGTCCACCTGGAGCTAAACTTGCTCTCCATTCCAACAGCTGGCCCCAGCTAAGGCAGAACGCCCTGACTCTAAAAGCCCCTGTTCCTTTCTAGGTCTCTTGCTGTCATGGTGATTGTCAGCCCCTCCCCCCCCCTTTCCATTATCATGCCTATTCATAAAGCAGGAAGGCGGAGCTACCAGTGAGGGGAGGCATTGTGTCTTCCTATCCCACCCCTCTTCACTCCTAAAAAGGGGCCTACTTGCTCATCTGGTCCAATGTTCACAGCGTTCCCTATGACTGCCAGATCACCAAGCATGTGTTCCTGGGGAAGGCCCATGCTCCGCAAAGCAGGGCTGGATCAGTAAGGGCTTGTCAAAGAGAATCTCTGGGACGAAGTGGCTTGCAGGCTCGTTGGCATCTTCCTTTTGTTCCCTTGCAGGGAAAGGACTCGTGCGTTGAAAGCTAAGGGTAACACAGCTGCACCGGCCCAGCAGCCAGCATGGATCAGGTCAGTTCCAAAAGGTTTTATGTTTCAAAATGCTGTAAGTTTAAATTTTCAGAAGTGACTGGTGATCTTGTGTGCCCAGCTTAAGGGGTGTGTTTTCCCTCTGCCCTGACCCTCTAAAATCAGGCCTCTTTTGAGGTATCTAGTGATTTTGGGTGCTCAATTTTAGTTGCTTTTTAAAATATAGGCCAAAAAAAGTGTATTATTTAACATTTAATAATTTGGGGGCTACTCAGTCTGAACTCATTTTGGTTCCTAGTCCCTGTGCAGGTTTGGGTATGCAGGCACTACGTTTCTGTACAGCTTGGACTTTCTGCCAACATGCTGCCACCCATCCAGGCAGCTCATTCCCCAGTCTGTGTGGATGGGTGTGCCTGCATATCTGAGATCAGACTCAAGCTGCCTGCTCTCTTTCTGATGCTAGCTGAACATGGTCATTATTGACCTTGTCTAGGTCCCAGTCAAACAGTGAGATGAAAGATGTGCTCTTAACTTTTGAAGAGTCTGTATTTTTTTGATGTGAGAACCCTCCCCTGGTTAATATCTCACATTGCTTATTTTTAAATGGTAAATGGACATCAGTTGCTTATATTTATGACAGGAAATAGACTAATCAGTTCCCAAATTCAAGGTAACAGGCTTATGGTCTGAGTTTGTGTAAGTACATGTTTTAAAATGGTAGTTTTAAACTACAGCTTGAAATACACGGAGCATCTTAAATTAATCCTTCCACCACTGGATTAGTAAAAACAAAAATCATGCAGCACTTTCTGTAGGTCCTACACATAAACAAAGCCATGACAATCAGAATGCAGTCATGCAACTATGCAGTCTCTTTGGTGAACATTATTTTAGGCTCCTGGAGGAGGTCCACAATAGAGAGACAGTAGTGGAAAAGTCCTCTCAGGCAGGAGTGTCTTGTTGGCTGTCAGATTCATGATGACTTACTGGTGCTTATTTTTAGGGTCTGCGTGGAGATGTACAGGTGGAGCGCATCCTCGTGTATTCCTTTCTGAAGAACTGTCACAACTGTGATTTCAGCAAAGAGCTGGATTCTCTGAGAAACCAGGTGATGGTTTCCTCACCAAAAGACTTCCTCTGTGCTGAGTTTGATGATGGGGAGCTTCAGACAGATGGGAATCGGAGTGGCCGGTTCCAGAATGGTGAGCCGGGTAAGTACTCTCCTTCTTCCCTTATCCCACTGTCCTGAAGCTGAGCTCTTCTGTAGCAGAATGGTACAGGGAGTATTTTATCTGCGGAATATTGCTGTGCTGTCGCTCTTGATGTTAACAAATTGGGCTTTTTCAGTTCAGAAGGTACAGCTGATGCTTAGCACCTTATCTTCCCTGTCTAGATACTTCTGGAGCACTCTTCACCATAGTACCTAGATGCCTTTTCTTCCACACCCTTGCAGTTTGCCTTAATGGAGCCCCAAACTCCAGTCTACTTTGTTAGGCCTTAAGTTTTAAAAGGTGTTTGGATATTTGGCACCTGTTGGCTAGTTTAGAACTGGGACTTTAGGAACAACTCGTATCTCTGCTATTTGGGCTGAAATTCACCACATTTTGCTTTGCCTGTGTGATGGGGAAACGGTATCCAAAGATGGCTGATGCAACAGGAATAGTACTGACTGTTATCTACAGTGTAGTGCCCCCAGGGGCATTGCTATACCACCTTGGGCTGTGACCTCATCCAGTCTCATAGGCTAAGCAGGGCTGGGCCTGCTTAACTACTCTTGGATGGGTGATCTCTCAGATCAATCCGGGTGTTTATGGTAGGTGGCACTCTGCCCTCCAAATTGGTATTGAACTGATGCCCCAGGATGGTGTCAGAGGTGGCTCTGGAAATAGAGATGCTGTATTCACGTGGCTTTTTTACCCTCCAGGATGAGGGTGTTACCACAGTGGCCTGGCCAAATTTCATTTCAGTAGCTATATTTTAAATTCCCCCTGCAGTATCATTTGGGTCAGATATTTCTCCTGAGCTACTATGTAGTGCTGCTGGACATTCAGCTCTCCGTTCAGGGCTATCGTGTTCCACCTCACAGGTGGCTGCATGTCAGTGATGAGTGGAATGATCCCTGGGGCGTGTAGTAGTTTTGAACACTTTGTGGGGAGAGCTGCTGTGCGCAGATGAAAGTAAGAGCGCTTTTGGGGTACTTGAGCCTGTTGCACGCCTGCACTGGACCTGGATTTGGTCATGTCTGTATGTGAACAAAATCCTGTGTAAAACCATCTCTTTATTTTGCTGGAATTAGGTTCTGTTGTTGATGAGGACGTTTTCCAGCTCATCGGCGCTCAGCTTGCTGAGATCGGGGACCAAGTGGCTAGGGAGATCGATCAGAGAGTAGTAAATGATCTAGTGCTGCAATTTGTGAATGAGAATCTGTCCAGAGAGGTAAGTGAGGAATTCAGCTGATTAGCAATAACTAAAGCAAGATGAAAATGTAACAGATCCCTCTGGATGTGATCAGCAGAATGGAGAGTTGCCTGGGTTGTTATTTTAGGTAGTTTGTTGCTTTCAGCATGACCAGGTCAAGAATCCATCCTTTGTATGCACCTTCCATGTAAAGATCCCAGAAAACATTACATCAGCTTCACAAAACCTTGAGAGGTAGGTCCAGCAGTGTTGTCATCCCCTTCTTGCAGTGGAGAAGCTAACACACAGATAGAGTAAGGGCCTGACTTTCAGATGTGCTTAGCACTCTGTGGCCACTGACATCAGTGGGAGTTGCAAGGACTCAGCACCTCCTGAAAATCAGGCCAAAAATCACTGCAAAAAAACCCACAGCAGCGAGTCTCAGAGTCTGAGTCAACTGTCTGAGGCTCACGCTATAGGGCTAAAAATCGTGTAGCCATTCCCGCTCGGACTGGATTCCGGGCTCTTAGAGCCACCCCCATCATCATGTTTCAAGCTCCAGCCTGAGCAGGAACATCTCCACTCCACTGCCATTTTAGCCTGAAGATCAGGGCTCTGAGACTCGCTGCTGTGGATTTGTGGGGTTTTTTGGTTTAGTTTGGCTTTTGCGGTGTAGATGTGCCCTAAGTGGCTTAGCTAACAGTGAACCTTGTGCATTTGTTAAGACTGTAAGACTCTCAGCTGTTTCATGTACACAGCTAGGCACACTGGTGCTTAAGTAATACTATCAGTTGCAGAAACTCAGCAACCCTTAGATACTACAGTGTTGGGTGTTGCAGAAAACCCTTAGAGGAAGGAATAAAGACCAGCTCTTCCAACTCCACTCAGTGCTTTAGTCATAAACCATCCTTCCTCTCAGAAGGACCCAGGTCTAGATCTGCTAGTCAGTTTTGTTCACCTCCTTGGAGCTCTCCATTATCTTCAGATAAGTGTGGCATTTTGGCGCTCATCCACTCTTGCCCAGGATATGTTTCCCAAGCATCTCTGTGCAAGTTACAGGCAATGCGGTGTGTGATCTGTAATGCTCCAGAGTCAAACTCTCAGCAAGTGGCGTGTGGTAGACAATGCTGGATTATCTTAAACGATCCGTCTATTCATATCATAAAACCCCTTGTTGTATAAAATCTAACGGTCTGGTCCTGAAAGACTCTGAGTAGCCACAATTCCCACTGACCTTCAGTGGCAGCTGAAAGTGCTCAGGACCTTGTTAGGCCTCCAATTTATGACCTTGGCATAAAACTTTTAAACTCCAGCAATGTAGGAGGCAGACACATGCACCTTTTTTGCACGGGACTAGATAAGCTTTTTGTGCATTGCTTAGTCAGAGTAGTTACGCATCTTAGTTTGTGCAGCATCTAGATCAGTGGTGGGCAAACTGCGGGCCATGTGCGGCCCATCAGGGGAATCTGATTGCAGGCTGCGAGACATTTTGCTGCAGTTGACCGTCAGCAGGCACAGCCCCCAGCTCCCAGTGGTTGTGGGGGGCCGGGCCTATGGACGGTCAACATCCACAAAATGTCTCACAGCCCGCAGTCAGATTACCCTGATGGGCCACGTGCGGCCTGCAGGTGGCCCACCACTGATCTAGATTGTGTTGCTGGGGATATATGTATTTTTTTCACTGATCCAGAGCAGCACCTGGATTAATTTCTCATCAATACCCTCCATCACTTGCTCTGTTGTCCTGGGTCTTTGTCCTGTCTACTCTAGGGCCCAGTCCAGTGGGAGGGCACTCAGCACCTTTCAGGCTCTGGCAATGTGTGTGTAAGCTCTTCAGGCTGGGACCACATCTCACTCCATGTTTGTAAAGATAGATTTAAATTTACCAGCACTATATGTAACTTCTGTCCTGTGTAAATCCTGCGGTTCATGATGGTGACCCCCGTTGCATAAAAGCCACTCACGGTGGGAAATGCCACCCAGTATGAGTCCATGTGTGCTTCTGAGTTGAAGGGATTGTAGCAGCGTTTTGGGGCAGTTGGGTGGGTGAATGTTTTGTCACTCTTACAGGCCGTAGTAGGATATTTAGAGAGACACTTACTGTAATTTTTCTCTCCCCTCTGTTCAGGAGATAATGAGGCGTCTGTCTAATACAGTGGAGGGGCTCATGAGAACCGTACCTTTGGGAATGGAGCAGGAGAAAGCCATGTTGGTGCTAGCAATGGTTTTAGCCAGAACAGTAGCAAACAAAATGCCATCCCTTCTACACCGTGTCTTTAACACCACTGTGAATTACATCAACCAGAACCTCCACAATTACGTCGTCAACCTGAGGTAACAAGTAAGAATCATCAAACTGTCTCTTAAGCTGTGGGAGTCTCCCAAGAAAAATGGCAACTCAGGACTGGGCAAAGCAGTTTAGGGGATGGGACTGGGATTGTATGTGATCTAGCAGAGCTCCCTCCAGCTCTAATTGCTATCTATAGTCCTATAGAATCAATGGTGTCTTTTTACTACCTTACAGCCACTTAAGGCTTTGCAGCAGGAGCTGGAGTCCCACTCTGCTTAGGTACCAGTACTGTTGTGGGATGCGTCTGGCCAAGGGGAGTTGCGGGGGAGCTGTGTGAGAAACTTGCAGCTCCATCCACTCGCTCACCTGAGTTCAAATCCAAAGGTTGACCTCTTCCAGCACAGTGTGTCCACAAGCCCCCTGCAAGGGGCGGTGTGAATAGTAAGTCGCATGTTGCTCACAGCAGCTTCTCCTGGGCGTGCCATGGATGGGCCCAAGAGTGATCAGTTCCTCCAGGGCAAAAAAGGTAGTTGCCCAAACTGAGCCCCAATTCTGATCATGTTCCACTGGTCTCTGCACCCATTTCTGTCCTGCTGGGTTCCCCTTCTCTCTCTGTTCCCCACCTGAAACGGCCACTGTAAGTGGTTACGGTAATTTTAGTACCACAGGGACAGCTACAGGAACAAGAGAATGGGGAAATGTTTAAATAGTAAAGAGAGACCCCATTCTTCTTTTCTGTCTGCGGTGCTACTGCACAGCTGGAGTGACAGTGAGCCAAGAGCTGTAGTTGAGAGGTTAGAGGTTAAAGTGTCCTGAAGAGGAGGTAGTGTTTTCAAAGCTGGAGATATAGAAAGTGAGCACTAAACTAAGCTGTTACTGAAAAGGCAGCTGGGCTCTGATACATAAGGAACTGCCCTTACAAAATTGATAGGGGAAATGTTAAATAACTAATTTGCCCATAGTGTACCACTGGGTATTTGAAAACTTGGCAGTGATGGTGCATTGACACAGGGGCAGACTTGCACCTGCTAGTCTGCAGACATGGAAGCACCTGAGAGCAAAGGGAGCAGTGTCATTTCACTGCAGGTGATGGAGTATCCTTGGGAGGTGGTCAGCACTGTCTGCATTGTAGAGCTGAGCTGCATCCTAGGGGTCACAAGAACTAGGGGTCACCAAATGAAATTAATAGGCAGCAGGTTTAAAACAAATAAAAGGAAGTTCTTCTTCACGCAGCGCACAGTCAACTTGTGGAACTCCTTACCTGAGGAGGTTGTGAAGGCTAGGACTATAACAATGTTTAAAAGGGGACTGGATAAATTCATGGTGGCTAAGGCCATAAATGGCTATTAGCTAGGATGGGTAAGAATGGTGTCCCTAGCCTCTGTTCGTCAGAGGATGGAGATGGATGGCAGGAGAGAGATCACTTGATCATTGCCTGTTAGGTTCACTCCCTCTGGGGCACCTGGCATTGGCCACTGTCAGAGACAGATACTGGGCTAGATGGACCTTTGGTCTGATCCAGTACGGCCATTCTTATGTTGTTATGTTCTTATCCTAGGCTGCAGGGGTAGCGTTTCTGGAATTATTCAGATCCACAAGCTCTTCTCTGTCCTCCTGCACAAACACAGGGAGGGCACATGAGCTACGGGACATAGTGCAATGGCTCCAGAACAGCTGCTCAGCCTGGGGGGAGAGGATCCTCACTGCACGGTCCCGTTACTCAGGCCGCGCAGTGGAGTCAGGATTTGGACCATAGTTGTTTTAGCAAATGGTGTAGACTGTGTTGGCTACAATAATTGTCTGAAAACTGACTGGCAGGTGTGTTAAGTGGGTTACCAATGCCGGTCTGTCTTGAGTGGTGGCACAAGGCCAAATGAGTGTGACACTTCTTAGGTGACTCAAACTTTAATGCACTGCTTGGGGCAGCGTATTTTAGAGAGTGTGCAACAGAGCCAGTTCCTACAGGTTAATACTGCAGAAACAGCTCCCCAGGTGTGCATTGCCCTGGGAACTGGCCAATCCCCAAGATTTAGATGTGGAGAAGAGGTGGTGTCTGGGCAGGACTATTGTGGGGGTGGCTCCTGCCATGAGAACCAGCCTTTAGCTCCCTGGCTGACACTTAAGTCTTGCCTACACTAGACAGTGCAGCTATACCAGCAAACCCTTTCTAGTATAGACACCGCTCACATTGGGAAAAGAACTCTGACCGATTGTAGCTTATACCAGTTTCCCATATGAAATAAGCTGTACTAGCAAAAGGACTTTTTTTTTTCGGCCAGTATAGTTGCATCTGTGCTAGAGCGTTTTACTAGCACAACTGTGTGTCAGTAGGGGTGATTTTTTTGGGTCACCCCTAATCAACAAACTTATGCTGGCAAAACTTTTAAATGTACATCAGGCCTTAGAATGACAGAAATCTGGCAGGTGGAGTCATAAATAGCACCAATTTCCCAGAAGAGCCACAAGGTATGTTGCTATGAACCCAGAAATGGGGTGGTGGTCATTAAAACAGCTGGACTATAAAAATAAGTAGGTTGAGGGGCAAATTCTTCTCCAGGAGCTCCTTCTCTCTCCGTTTGCCTGGTGATGAATTTCTGACAAAGTCCTGCTTAAACATTCATGCTCTCCCTCTCAGGGAAGAATGACAGGGATTTCACTAAGATGATGTATACTGTCTTGGCTTGTTGCCTATGCTAACCCTTGTTCTGTGTCCCCCCCCCTAGAGTTGAATGAGAGCGGAGCCAGTCCCATTGACTTCTGTGGAGAAGATGCCTTTCTGAGTATTTACTTTAAATGTTAAAATGTTGCTTTTTTCCCCCCCTTGTTTAAATTCTTTGCAATGCAGCTGGGAAGAGGGAAACAACCCCTTAGTTATGTTTTAGGTTTTTCAGAGATCAGTTCAGGAGAAATGTTCAAGCCGTGCGATTGTTCAGAGAGACATGTAGGAGTATTGCTTGCCTGTTACTT
Source organism: Mauremys reevesii (assembly GCF_016161935.1). Lineage (NCBI taxonomy): Eukaryota > Metazoa > Chordata > Testudines > Geoemydidae > Mauremys > Mauremys reevesii. Next base: position 249,087,357 of record NC_052623.1, read on the forward strand.
TCATCTACTAAATATTGAATGTGACTTGGTGCAGGCCTGTATGACTTAAGCAGAAGTGCCAGTTGGCAGTGCACTCAGGTGTGTTTACTGAAACTTTAGCTCATTATTCCATGCACTGCGGATAGGGTGTGTCTTCCCTGCAGGGTTAATGCATGAGATCAGCAGTGGCATTAGCCTAGCCCAGCTGTGAGCAGCCACACTGCACACCCCTACTTCAAAGCTGTGCTTTCATGTCTGTAGGGCTCGGTCTTCTGGAGACACAGCCTATGGTTCTTTTGTGCTGCAGTCAGCGGAGCCCCTCTAGTCTTTCCCACTGAATTGTCTTTCTGAGCACATTGTCTAATACTGGCCCACAGTTTTCCCCTATCAACTGCAAGTGCTCTAGCCTCACTGCAAAATGGGTGGGTTAGGTTAGGTTAATGTCTCTACTGTGCACATTATCCTAAAGCAGCCTCTTCTGACAAGCACTCTTCCCCCCCTCCCCCCATCATGATAGGTAATCCACCTGTCATAGCAGCAGGAGCTAGGGCAATGGAAGCCTTCTTCCACTGACCTAGTTGTGTTTACACCTGGGGTAGGGCAACATAGCTAAAGCAGTCAGAGGGGTGAATTTTTCACCCCCTGCTCTGTCTGCTAGCCTGGGTTGGAGACAACCGCCTAACTCTGAGTGGTGTGCCTTTATTTCCAAAGGTATAGCTTCACTACAGGCTGGGGAGAGCTATTGTTAAGCCAACTGTATGCTCAGGGTTTTTTCCCTAGGCACATCAGACAGGGTTTACTCCCCCACTACTCTCCCCAAATTATTCTTTTGAGCCTCTGCACATGTAAATCAAATGACATCCAAAGTTATAGAAAAGCAACAGAATTGAGTGATGTGATCAGGTCAGAAAACATTCATCTGGGCATACTTGAGCATAACACACACTAGCTTTACTTTCCACTCAATAGATCCCTTCCTGTAGTCAATGACTAAGAGGCTGGCACCCTTGATCATCTCTCAGCATTAACTCGTGCCTGGTGGGCCTACCAGGAATGTTGTCTCACTGTGACAGTTTACATGAACTAAACTCTGAGTTACTGTTTCTCACATTACCTGTAAATATTTTATACTTTAATAAAATTGTAAATGCAACTGTTGTCCATTTTCAAATTGGAGGTGCAAGGAAGTACTTAAAACTGAATACACTCTGAATCCCCTTGTCTTTTAAAAAAAATCAGAGAGAAACTTCCAAAAGTTTCTGCTGTCCCTCTGAAATGGAATCACTTTGTCTTCTTGGCTGTTTAAAGGGAAATATGAGCTCTTTTGTTTACTGGCACTGAAAGGGTGGTGGGAGAATGTGGCTAGCTGGATTTTGCTGTGTGCCCAGCACCAAGAGAGAAGCAATCCAAGGCGTTGTCTACAGCAGACTGCACCATTCCCTCAGTTAAACAGCATGCTGTTAGCTCAAGGAGCTGGATTACTGGAATGCCTTTGACGTGGTACACACAGGATGACAGAAGGCACTAGCATAAGAATAGGTCCACACATTGGTTTTGAAAACTGTACCATTTATTAAAGTGCAAGCTGGGGCCATGGTCTTACAGCAGTGTTCCATTTGGGGAAGGAAAAAATGTACATAACCTTTCACTTACTTAAAGTTCTCTCCAGGGCCAAAGGTCTATAACACTGTGGAAATATTTTAATTAACCAAATGGCACAAGAGGCTTCAGATAGTTTATTACCCACCCACCCCCAGGTGCTGCACTTGCCTGTTAAAAGAAACATTAAAAAAAAAAAGTGAGTTGCTGGAAGATGTGAAGGCAGCTAACTGCATTTCTGGGAACCTACTGGACTGGAAGCATAGAGGAAAATTGTAAGTACACCATTACATTTTGCTGCTTGTATAACAAACCAAGGGCCTGTCTTTTAGGCTGAGTGGGTCTTTATTGTTCGCATAAGAAGAGGGCTTGCTACTGTTTAGTCAGAAACTAAGAGTATGGGAGCGATCTCCAGCTGCCCAGCAATGATTGCACCTGCTCTGCCCAAGGCAATGGTGTGTCTGACCATTCACTTTCCCAGCAGCTAAAGCAAGGAAATCAGAAGCTGCTTTTGATGCAAATTTTAACTAGGCATCAAAGCTCCCTCAGGCCACTAGCTGCAAGGGAACAAATGGGTATTTGCTGCACTCTGCCTAGGGGACTTAAGGGGGGTCAATGTAAATAGGAGAAAAAAATCCTTTAAAAAGCAAAGCAATGAACATGGACTATATCAAGTGTTCAGTTGCTGTAGACAGAGGTGGTAGCTCTACTGACATGTTCCAAGCTGAGTGTAGTTTTAATAACAGCTCTAGTTTAACCTCAGCAAATGTGATTATCCCAACCCAGGAACAACTGCATATAACTTAAATGCTCCCTACTCCATGATAGTTTCAATAGCTGCCATACAGCAAACTGGTCATAGTTTAAAATGCACCTCACTCTTATTTGGAACTGCCTTCGCTGAGCTCACAAGCATAACTACAGCCAGGCTCAAAGTAATGCCACTGTTGCGTCTCAGTACTAAAATTATCCCATTTAAAACCATACACAGCTTCAGCTGCTCTCCCAGTTTCCTGAAGGGGAGAGAAATGCAGTTTTATTCTCTGTTTCACACATCACCACAGTCCACTGGAGAATACCAAAATTTCTCCCCTGTAACCTACTGGATTATGGGGATGTACATAAAATCAGACAAAGGAATAATTCATCTGCATATATGTCAGAGGGAGAGAATAAAGAGTTCTGAAAGCCATGTCTACACTTGTTTTTGGCAGCACAGTTGTCTCAGGAGGGTGGTTTTTTAAAAAAATACCAAACACAAAGCTAGCTTCCAAAAGTAGTTTCTGGCCATGTGGGAGGGGTTGTGCTTACTAAAGGCAGCCTGAGCAATTATCTGATAATAACTGCTGCTGTAGTAGGCAACACAGTCCAGTGGACAGATAAACAGGAGTGTTACATGTTCTATTCCTACCTCTGAGTCTGACTTAGGGGGAACCAAGGCCCCATCCTTTCCGCTAGACTTAGTTTCTCCCTCTGTAAAATGGGGGACAGCCTGATACTTCTGTAAAGCGGTCTACAGCTAAAAAAATACAAAATGCTTGGTAGTTAATTTCATGACAGCTTGAGGATGCACAGCAGATGAATGTAGAGAGATGCAAGAAAGGGTTCAAGGTAGAAAATTCATTAAGGTAAAACCCACTGAGGCACTTAGTTTTGGAAAGGAGGGGAAGTAATACTAATGTGAGTGACAGTACAAAAGTCACATTACAATGAATGATGAAGGTAGTGTCTCCCCCTCTACCAACTGTAAGCGTCCTATCACGGAGAGATGGCCAGCACGCTTCAGATCAGCACCACCTTCAGGATTGCCTCCACATACTTTAAGGAGGGGGAGCAAGTCTACCTGTTTCCTAATCCACAATCAACCGTAGAACAAAGCATGGCCGCCAAACCAATGACAACAACACTGTACTTTGTTTATCTGCCCCTCACTGGATCACTTCCACCAAATGGCCAGAGCTAGGGCTGGCTACAACTGGTTCAGACACAAAAGGTGCAAGTCAGTATTCTCAGTGGAAACTCATGGAGATGAGCAAATTTATAGTCTAGTGTGGGAGGAGAATATTTTCCCAACTGTAACTTAGTAAGAACTGATGAGGAGAATCCTCATCGGGGAATAAAGAATCCAAAAAAAGCAGGATTGTGGCTGCTTCTCCACTGAAGCAGAAGTCAGTCAAGGCCCTGAGCATTTTCTTGATGGGGATGGGGGGAATATTTAACAAAATCCTAAGCCAAGAATTTATTTGCTGCTGCCATTGCCTTCTCCTCTCCCTTTCCCACGGTTGTCAGTGTGGGACTAGAGTGCCGGTGAACAATTGTACACAGTAGGAAAAGTGTGCGTTACTGTGATGGAAGAAAACGCGTGTTTCAATTTAACAAAACATGATTGAATCTTGTATTCCTATTGATCGCAACGTAGTAGAAAATGATTTCTTCTTCCCTGGCCTGTAAAAAACGATTCTTCTCCACTCCCAGTGTGAGTATCTAGTACAGGGAACTTTTACAGTGGGGTGAGAAGAGCGCATTTCACAATTTGCATACAAATATCCAGAATGCACTGGGAAACGTACTCAGATCTTAACCTAAAGCTGAGGCTAGTTTTAGCACCCACTGTGAAACTAAGGACAGAGGGCTCTCCTGTCTCTCTCTCTCTCTCTCATTTGCCAAGCATAAAAGTATATCGCATTATGGACAAAATTTCTCTGTCACTAGTGAGATGATAGCAGCCCCTAGCCATAAGAATAGCAGCAGTTCTTTGTAGACTAATAAAGGGGCCTATCACATTGGTGTGGATAAAGTAATAGAATAGAGCAGTACCTTCTCTAGAGGAGAAACTAGACACTGAACAACAAAATCCCCACTGTGGTGGTTTCTACTCATTGGACTCTTATTTTAAATGCTTCTGATTTTAGTAAGTTAAATGGAAGCTAAATGGGAAATTGTATCATGTCTGTGACAAGTAACCGTGGGGTCCTTCCTATAAAATATCTACAGCAGAGAGCTCCCAAGAAGGGAGGTAAGAGAAGGAAGCTATGACAAGGAAAACAGCAATGTCACTCTATTGTAACTGCACCCTCACAGAAAAAAATCTACACAGCATGAGGCAATACTTGCCATAACGATTCTGAACACTCACTGCACAGCAATGAGGATCCCAACCAGAGCACCTAGAAGTGGCCGGGAACAGAACTAGTTCAGTTTTACAACGAAGACTTCTAAGGCCAGCCTGCTACAATTTGTATGGAGTAAGAGTAGCCCAGCTTATACACACGCCGTAATACAGGGATACGATCAGAGTCCAAACTTCCTGAGCTAAGCAGGTTCCTTCCACAGTAATGGCACCAGCTTTAATGACCATTTCGCCACTATTCTCTCTGTTCCTCAGAAAAATTCCCTCAGCTCAAACCTCTAGAAGCCTATATACAAAACCCTCCCTAGCTCAAGATTAGAGTGCAAAATTCCTGGACTACTGGGTTTTGTCAACTGCCAGCATTTTGGGTGGGAAGGAACAGGAACAGAGATACAAATTCATTTCACTTGGAAATAAAAAGCTCAAGACAAAAAGGAATACACTATTCTCATCCAAATTATTAGTAAGAGTCAGGTCCATTACATCCCAGGCAGCAAGTAAGGTCATCAGAAATAAAATAGGTTGTCTTATGCTTTAAAAAGCATACATTATGGTTTCATTTTCACTGAATCCCAAGTTCCTTTTCACCTACCTCCATCTATCCCGAACCAGCATAAACACCAAAAGGAAACCAGCAGGTTTACCTAGGGAATCAAAGACCATGTCCATAAAGCTGCAGTACACACATGCATTCATATACACACACATGCTCTATGAAATAGGAACACGTGTGGTTTATCTGAGCCAACTAATGCACATGGTAATACCTTAAAGATTTCACTTATAAATTTTAAGAACAAAGGTTGTGACAAAGGGGGCTAGAATTTTTTTCCAAAGTAACTTTATTATCATTTATTGAATCTGCAAAGTATTTAGGAACATTTACCAATTACTTTTGCGTAGTGCACAAAACTTGCATTACGAAACTGCACCACGCTGGCTCCCAGAACATCATTCACCCTAGGGCCAGAAGCCACAGGCAAACAACAAAGGAAATAGTTAACGCTGTGTGGTTTAGTTACTTGCATCAGTTACTTTGAATATCAAGGATTCTGTCAGTTTGTCATAACCAAGGCTGAGTCAAGACTAAATATGCTCTGTGCTTAACTCATGCAAGAAAATATAGAACTGCGGCCCAAGGTAAGGACAAAGCAACCATTTAATCTTTGATTTCACAGGTGATGTCAGCCTCACAGTGTTCTGAATTTAATTATAAATCCTGGGTAGTCGTATTTCATCCACTGAATAAGCACTAGCATCAAGATCTTATGAAAATGGCACAGTGACCCAAATGAGAGACATGTTCTCTGGTGCCTGATCTGTGGGATGCACAGGGGGGAGCCAAAGGTTTTCTCAGATGAGCAAACCGTAGTGTATCTCCCCCCGACTCCCGTCTAGCACAGAGGTGGTGGCCTGTGCATCTCTCCCACCAACAGCAGAGCGCTCAGAGAAAGCAGATATATAGAGGCAGCATCTTTACAAGATGGGGCTTCAGGAAGCATCAGGGGCTAAATAGGTGTGAGAAAAGAGGTATAGTATGAGCACTCTCCCACTAGGGTCTAGAAGGAACCTAGGTGGTTAGGAGCAGTGCAGTACCTGAGAGGAAGCTGAGACAAAAGGGAGACCAGCCTCACACTACAGGATTAAGGTGGCTGGTTTATTGTGTGTGTTTGTTTTTAAGAGGGTCTAAGGGGCACAAAGGGAAGTGACAAATAGGGGAGCTGCTATTGCAGCTAAGTTAGGAAAGCTAAAAATTCCAGGGGTTAGCAGCAACCAGCCCTCTCCCGCCCCTGAAATTTTCTGTTCCAGTTTCCAGTGTACAAGCACCCCCTTTCCTCAGCACCTGCGCTCGATTCTGAAATTTGCAGAACTGACATTTTTAAAATACCGCTGTACTTTAATCAGGAGAAAAAAAAAAAAAGTCTCCACTCCAATTCTACTAAAAACATGATTGTCCACAGCCTTATCAAATAACCTCACCCCATCACCATTTAAGTTATACCAATGTCCAATGAACAGCAGGCAGCTGAACCTTTAGTTAATGCAACTAAAAAATTTGGATCCCACTTTCTCCCCCCTCCTCAGTAAGAGAGCCCCATTATTTCTTTCTCAGCGCCAGCGCTACTCCCACTGCCACTGCCAGAATAGCTACTGCAGCAGCCCCACCATACAGCAGTATAGATTTGCCTTCTGGCAACAGGATGGGTTTCTCCTCTCCAGCTGGGGATTTCTCTTCCATTTTTTCCGAATGGCTTTCCTTTCCCACTTTCGTTTCCCCTTCTGGAAGCTGTATTTTCTCCGGTTCTGGTGCAGCCTTTTCTTCTGTTGGGGTTGGTTTCTGTACAGGTTTACTCAACATGGGGATTTCTGGTTCAACAGGTTCCTCGGCCACCTCTCCCTCTTCCTCATGTTCTGTAAGCAAAGGTGCAGAGGGGCTTGCTTTTTCAACAGCCACAATCCCAGCTTCAGACTTCGTCTCCAGCAAAGGAGTTTCCAGGAACCCCTCCTGTGCAGTCTCAGTCTCCAGAGCCACCGATGACACTGCCGCTTCCTCTATCCCCTCTGGTATCTCCTCCTTCTCCACATGAACAATGTCCGAGTTGGAAGAGTTATTTTCGCTCCTTTCTTCACCGCCTCCATTGCTGTCTAAGCTCTTTACCTCTTCAGGATCCATAGCCACCTGCTGCCAGGACTCAGGTCCAAGAGATACCGGCAAGCTCTCTGTGTGCCAGCTCTGGCTAGCTGACAAAGAGACAGGAAGGCTCTCTGACTGCCAAGATGTAGTCACTGTGGGAGACTCTGGGGGGCTCACCTGTCCAGAGTTTTCACTGGTTAGGATGTAGATGTCATTGCTGTCCTCTGCAATGATTGCGTGGTATTCCTCTTCTTCAGAATCCAGACTAAAGACAGTACCCTGGAAGAAAGGCAGAGAACACACCAAATCAGTAAAGAACAGCAGAGTTCCCAGCATATCCTCCCGTATAACAGTTCCATGGAAGAGCAACACAGGCTGGTAGCATCAAAAGCCTCTGCAACAGGATCAGCTGGCCTTTGCCAAGGGGCAACTTCTCTCTTCTGTGTTTCAGATTGGGTTACAAGAATCGCCTTGTCCAAGTGGAATTTTCAGAAAGTGGAACCATTTTTTAAGACAGAGCTGCTCCTTGGATCCCACCCTTCTCTGGAACTAATATAGTGCTTAGTTATACGAATGAAATGTAGGACATCAATAAACAGAAACATTTAAAGTTAATTTGCTTTAACAAAATGGGTGCAAAAAGCTTAGTTTCATCTCCACTCTCCCATTTTATGAGTGCTCTATACTGCTTGTTTAGAGGCTTTTCGTGTATTAAATACTAAACCGGTTACCTGCAGCCCCACTATTCAAAATCTGTCCCACTAGTTTGTAAACGAGTTCCATCCTTTTTTGTTACTCCTTCAATTTTGGCATCCTTCACAGATTTGACAACAATTTTAATTAAACCATAGAAACAACCAAAAGCAGCCACACAAAGGGCAGAGCTGCCTAGTTTTTTTAGTTGGGTAAAAACTCTAGACATCCTAAAAGTTTGCTACTGGACTCCAATCAGTAGAAAATGTCAGTGTCTGAAGACTGAAAGACTCCCTCCCACTGGGGCAGGAGCAGCATTGTGGACTCCCAGTTGACCACAGACAACCATCCAAGAACCGCTGACCAAGTCTTTTATTATTCTGAAGAGGTTCACTTTGAGAGAGAAGTTGCAAGAGGAAGTTATTTCTAAAGGCAAAGGAAAACCTCAGGTGGGGCTGACAACAAATGAGATTTCAAAAAGAACAGAGAAAAAACCCTGATGTTAGCTGTAGTAAGTGCAGGCCCTGATAAAGGCCCAGTTGAGGCCTGAGGCCTGAACTAAAGTAATGGTCAAGACTTTGCTAACATAAAGCAAAGTTAAGCTGTGAGCCAGAGGCAGGCCCTGCTCACAGAAGCTGGCAAGGAAAGGGCTGATGTTGCATAAACATATTCACCTAGCAGAGTTAAAGTATAAACATGGTACCAGAACACACTATACTGGAAGATTCCACTGATAACAAGGAACAGGCCGACCCATCCCAATGACAAGGCCAAGAGGGTAATATGATGGATAGAGTTGTTTTGTTCAAACCAACATGTACAAGGTGAGAGGCGGCACCTCGCTACGTAGAGGGGTTGCACCTCATACGTCAGGAGTGATGTGTAACTTGTTTGTACCTGTGTATAAGAATGCATCCCTGGGGCGGTGTCTTTGTCCGGCCGAGGGGGCAGTGGAAAGTCCCGCCACTGACTGAGCCGGGTCCATTGCCAAGAGGCACTTTCTCGTCGTATGCCCTGAGTTAGGCTAAGTAACCTACAGGGAACTGCCATTATGTTCCAGATCGCAATAAACCTAGCCAACGTGACTTTGCATCTTACTAGACTCTGTGGTTATTGGGGGTTCTCGTCGGGTCTGCTGTGTCAGCTAACTTCGAAGAGCTGGGACAGCACTCAGAGGGAACACACGCACGCAGCCGAGTGATATCAACAAGGAGAAAGCAGAGCATCACACCGGTAGCATCTGACAACATTAGCCACGTGGCACTTGACAAAGAATTTGAAACAAAACACAAAATTGGATTGTTTCTCCCCACCAAAAGTCATTTTTCATTTTCCAAGGACATTTGGCCAGTGTTGCAATACTGAACTTTACACAACTCATTATTCCTCCAATTCCATTGAGTCCCCTTCTCTCGGGTATCTTCAGCTCTCCACTTACATTCTGCCTGATCGTCAGCAAGTTTCCCTACACAATCCCATCATCGCTTGAAAGAGATGAGAAAAGATGGCCTCCCCCAAACCTGAAACTTAATAACCTTTCCAAATTTGCTCCAAGTAATTTCTCACTTCAAATACTTACACCCCTTCTTCCTTCTTGGAGGCACTGTTTCACATCACCTCTCACAAACAGTACGTACAGGAGAGATACCCCCCCCCAAAACATCTACGAGTTCAAGTTCCTCGTCCTACTTCTGTCTCTTTCCATGCTTACTTTGTTTACTGCCTCTCTGTGCTCCACATCCAAACTCTCCCTGTCTTCACCCATCACACAAATTCATTCTGAGAGTGCCCAGATCTGGTTTACAACTGCAACAGTTGACAAAACCAATACCTACACACTGCCACGTCAGAAAGGGAGGCTGTATAACAGTGGTCCTCAACCTTTTCATCTGGCGGGTGCCAGACGAAGGACCACTGCGGCGGTGGAGCACCCGCCGAAATGCCGCCGAATTTCGGCAGCGACGCCTCTTGATGACGCTGTTTGCCATCAACAAGCAACGTCATCGAGAGGCGTCCCCGCCGAAATTCGGGGGCAACGCCTCTCGATGACGTCATTTGTTGGCGACAAGCGTCATCATCGAGAGGCGTCCCCGCCGAAATGCCGCTGAAGTTCTCTCGGGGTCCAGGACACTGGCGCATTAAGGGGACCACTGCTGTACAAGCTGCCATTAAGTTATCATCCTTTCCTCTGCCCCCAAACTATACAAGGAACGACTCGATGTGTCTTTAGTAACTCATTTCTGAATCCTAGAGCATGAGTGTTGCACTCAAGACCATTAGTGATACCAAGAACAATAGCAAGAATGAGCCTACAGTATTAGTGAAAGCATTCAGTGCACACAGTAACTGTGCTCAGGTGTACTGTGGTGCCACAAGTGTGGGAGGGACTGTACTGCCGGGGTTACAATGGAAGAAAGAAAAATACACTTCCATTTTGATAAGCCCAAACTGCCAGTTAGGCCTTATGAATCTATTATTGCTTTTCTAATATGCAATGAATGCAGTTGCCTATAAAGTGAATAAAAATAAGAACAACCGCTCCCTCCTTTCTGCCGGGCATGTCAACCAACTCCTTAATGACCAACCCAAGAGACTGGTGCTTCTGTGAGAAAGAAACACTTAAAATGATTGGATGCCTCACAAATGTTCATATCTCCCCCTCAATCGCTTGCCTCCATAACACATGCCAGCCAAGGACCCCAGAATTTACAGCTGAGCTAGACAGGGGAATATTCCCTTCATAAAAGTAATGGGAAGTTAAGAAGAAAATAAGTACATCATAGAGACTAATGGAACTATGAGCAAAGGGAGAGGTGATGGTCTCATGATTAAGGCCGTGAAGTGGGATTTGGTAAATCTGGGCTCCATTCCTGGCTCTGCAACAGGCTACCTGTGGGGCCCATGGGAAAGTCATTTAAGCTCTCTCTGCCTTAGTTCCTCATCTACGAAATGGGATTATATTTTACCTTCCAGGCATGTTGTGAGGCACCGCAATACTGCGGTGACAGGGGCTATGTAAGTACACAGAGAATAAACTACTTGGGGTTAATAAATAATAAATACTACATGGTTGTTTTAAAAATCTTTATTCCCTTATTTCACTAGTTTTGCAAAAGATCTGGACTTTATTAAAGCATTTGGTAAAATGCAGGATAAATACCTTACTTGAAAAATTTATTTAAAGTGGCTTGTATGTGAGAAGTATCATCTGGATTAAAAACTAACTGCAAAACCAGAGAGGGGAAATGATAAGGGGAAATTCATCAAGTAGGGTTTGGGGACGGATAAAGGTGTTCGCTAGGTGCTGTTTATTTAACATTTTCAACAAGCTGAAAGATAGTGTACATGTACCTACAATTCCAAAACACGCTCTGTGCCATGAGCAATAATTAACTGACAGAGAATGCAAGACTTTAGTTCTATTTCCTAAAATTAAATATAATTTGAAAAATACTAAATACTCTGAACTCACCATTAACTTAAAAAAGCTCAGTCAATGGCCTGGTGAGAAGCAACCATTCTTCCAAAAACCAGGGCAAAGAAAACAAGTTACCCAAAAAGGAGACAATAAAATCAAACGTTATCAAACCCAGACAGGCAGACTTTGCACCCAACTCTGAAGACTGCTAGAGAGGAACTTTGACAGACACATTCACGAAAAGAGTTTCAGACATAATATCCTTTTGTCCTATTCAGATGAAATCTCAGGATGAAGATCAAAATTATCCTGGCATATCTCAACTGGTTTGGATAGATATAGTGAAAAAAGTCAGCTTGCTGCTCAAATACTTTTTGGTATTGTGCACTTGCTGTTGAAATCATCAGTCATTTGTTTCTTTGTAATCATAAATTGTGATAGAATGCTGATTATAATGCAGCGTACAGAAATATAACACCCATCTATGATCATAACAAAGAAGCTTAAATGTTTTCAGAGTCTGAGTAGCCCCAGAAGAATTGCAAGCTAGACAATAACCTGAATTATGGGCTAAATTCTCTTCTCAGTTTCTGCAGTCTGAGTTTATCCTCTGCTTTACCCAGTATTAGTTTTGCATTTTTCAGGCCACAACCAATTTATTTCCTGCTTATAGTACTCACAACAAAACAATCCATATGCAATTGCCTTCCCCACCCTCAGGGACAGGAATGAAGAAGGAGCCATGACAGATACCAGTCATGTTTCTTAATCCACCATTCAAAGGTGCTCAGATACCACAGTGATGGATGTGATATTAAGAACCTGAACAGAGTATTTTTAACTTGCTTTGTCTGTCTTTATAATTGTCATCCCTGGTGTTTCTAACAAACCTCTTCTCAAACACAATTTCTAAAAATGTTCCCTTAGTATTTCCCTCTTTGCCTACTCCACTAGGTTCTCCACCTCTGTTGGAGCTCTGCAGATCCTCCACCATTTTCATGTAATTATCTCTTTCTCCTCAATGGCTCTGAATTACAACAAAGGAAAATCAATGTTGTTCTTAAAGAGGAAAAACAGGAGGTAGTTTGACAAAGCTCATGCAAAGCAAACCCACCAGAGTGCTTGTAATAGGCAAAGTATTACCTTAGCTGGGCCATGGGCTGGTAAGCCACCTAATAAACTACAAGAATGACGAAAGAAAGCTCTAGCTCATATGATTTAATCCAACATTCTTGCAGCCATCATGAACCATGTTTAGACCAGTCACAAAGCATCACTAGTTGCTCCTCAGTTAAAACAGAAAACAAGGGGGCAGTTCAGTGATAACACTGGACTACATTAATATGTGGAGGATCAGAATTAATTATTTTAACCTGACAGATCTGGGAGAATCATGGAAGCAGTATGCGCTGCTGGACGAGGATCTGCGTTTCCCTGAAGTGACTGCTTCTGCTGACTCAGAAGCAAGGTTCGGATGTACATTTTAGTTATAAGAGAAGTCAGTACAACAGTTTTGGAGGGAAAAGAGAGGGAATGGGAAGACTAAAGGGAAAGTATGTATCAGCCTCAGGGTTTGAAGGACATTGTGAAAAAATATAAATATAATAACTGAGGTATGGGGGAGGAGGAAACTCTAGATATGAAAATTTCTTGTTCTGTATTGAAAAAATTTAGCTCACGAAGTAAAACATTTAAAGTTTAAGGTCGCAGTTTTCCCACAGACTTATATGGCTCTGTTAATTCAGTTCTATATCGCCAACAAAACCATCATGGCCCAGCTTAACTGTATACTCAATGCCTGCAGGGGGAGAGAGATCAAGGGTCCTTTCAGGTGTGTTTACACAGCAGCTGGAGGCGTACCTCCCAGCCTGGATAGACAAACTTATGCTAGCTTTGCTCCAGCTAGAGCACTGAAGTTGGCTGTGTGGACACTGCTGCACAGGCAGCAGCATGGGCTAGCCATCCAACCTCAGACCCAGCAGGTCTGGCAAGCTTGGACTCGAGTGGCTAGCCTGAGCTGCCACACTGCTATTTATAGCATGCTAGCTTGAGTCTGTCTACCCAGGCTGAGGGGCATGCTCCCAGCTGCAGTGTAGACACAGCCATTCAGGCCCAAGAATGAAAACGATATTTGGACATCAGAAAACTCAAATATTTGAATGACCGTATTTAATACTTTGATCTCTGAATTAAAAAAATGAAGCAAGAGTCAGAAAGTTTTAGTGGAGAAGCCAGACAATACATCGTGAATTATTTAGGACACAAGATTAACATTTCTTGAGCTGCATTAGTGAGTTATTCAGGAAATCAGGAGGATAAAGCTACTATTTTTTTTAAAGCAGTCACAGTACAAAATGAATGATATTTAGGGCATTTCCGTAAATTCATCCACAGATGTGACCCTGCAGCAGAGCTGCTACAGACAGATTAACTAAGGCCAGATGGAAAGCTTAGAAGGATTTTAATAACATGGGATCAACCATTAACCACATTTTGGAGATGGAAAAATTAAATTAAATATGTACAAGATAATTAGTTTCCGTACCTGTAGTTTTCCCTATTCTGAATGAAAATCCACTGTTCCATTAAGATTGGAAAACCGCTGGGTTTTCCAACCTTTTCCAAGTCTGAGGCAGTGCAAGATGTCATCCTGGTAGTTTTATCCTCCTACTCAGCGGCTTTACAGCACTTATGGAACTGCAGGCATATACTACACCAGGGTCGGCAACCTTTCAGAAGTGGTGTGCCGAATCTTCATTTATTCACTCTAATTTAAGGTTTCACATGCCAGTAATACATTTTAACGTTTTTAGAAGGTCTCTTTCTATAAGTCTATAATATGAAACTAAACTATTATTGTATGTAAAATAAATAAGGCTTTTAAAATGTTTAAGAAGCTTCATTTAAAATTAAATTAAAATGCAGAGCGCCCCGAACTGGTGGCCAGGACCCAGGCAGTGAGAGTGCCACTGAAAATTAGCCTTCGACACCCATGCCATAGGTTGCCTACCCCTGTACTACACCCACCATTTGGGAAGAGATGACCCAAGTCTGAGTGCTCAGAATAGAACACCCCAACCTTGGCCAGAAAGGATGGTGATCATCGGTGGCACCAGGGGGGGAATCTTGGATTAGGAGAAGGTCAACTTGCTTTTTAAGGGATGGTGTTTGTGTCCCTATCAATGAGACATTTCCCTGCCATTGCAGGAAACTCGAGCCTGGTGCACCTCAGTTCCTCCTATTCTCTGCTGTGGCACATAATAATCTAGTCTCCTGTGGGTTGTAATACTTTGGTCTGATTTTGGTTGTTGGGTTTAGTATGTGGGTGCTGTGTGGTACTTGCGGCCTGTGATATACAGGAGGTCAAAACAGATGATCTGCTGGGCCCTTCTGGCCTTAAACTCGATGACTCTGATACTAGAGCAGGGGCTGATGACCCTAACTCTTTTCACAAAGAATGGACCAATGAGGACAGAAGGTGAGAGTTATCTGAGGAGAATGGTGGCACTCATGACTAGGGCGCTGATATAGCTTACCTTGCGTGCAGATAGTCAAAGCAACTGCAGGATGAGACAAGGATGCCTGAAAGGCATTGAGACATTAGGCACCTTGAGAGGGGGAGAAAACTGCAAATCCTCCTTTAATTCAAAGCGTGAGCGTGTTTCACTGGAGGAGAGCCTGCCTGCTCTCAGACAAACTGAAGTATGAACATCAGGAAAAGCAGGGCACAAAAAGGGAACTGTAACAAGGGCGCCTCCTGGGAGTACTGGAAACAGTAGGAGCCTGCCATTGTGGCCCTCTGGGGTGTCCCCACACATCCCTTGATTCTTCTTCCTCAGACTGATCCGTCCTGTGTTAGCTTTCATGGTGCAAGAACATTAGTTAGAAAAAAAAGCAACACCGTGGCTCAAAATCTGCCCAAAGTCCAGGTAGCTGCTGAAAAAAGCAACCCTACAGACTTTGCACAACAAGCTGCAATGTGGGAGCATGGGCTGCAAACACAGAACAGAGCGAGGGAGCTGGAACTTTGGAGATACAGTTGTGATTGGTTCAATCGGTTTCAGTGCAAGTAAGCAGGCTGGGAATCTATTCTTAAGTTAGAGGAGTATCCAGCCCTGTCCCCAGGTGCTCCTGTGAAGATCGATGCCAAAGTGGAAAGAGAAAATAGGGGGAAAATATGTGTCTGAAAAGGCAGAAGCCAAAGGAAAATTCAGAAGAACCTCTGCCTCTAGAGACAGAAATCTGGGAAGAGATGTGCCTGTGGCGCCCACAGGAATGCCAGCAGGTGCAGTAAAACAGACTTGGTGGGTGCGAGGGGAGAACTACAAGAGGTCTTGGAAAGGTAGGGAAAACCCCACCTTTTTCCATTCTAGCTGAGCACAGAACTCCCACAGAAGGGAAATTCCCGCCTTTAATGGTTGACAAAGCTGTGATTACAGACACGTGAACAGAAGTTCACAATACAAGAGCCTACATTACCCTCTGTTTCTCAAAGCAGGCAGGCAAGCAAAGAAAAGGTCCAGCAACTTTTTCAGAATTCCCTTAATAGGAAAAACAAGAATCACTGAATGTAGATCTCACAGGTGTCAAACTAATTTCCTGCTTGCACTAGCAAGGCGGTTTCTATTCCCTGCTTCAAGCTATATCTGAGCCATCTACAGCTCTTGTAAAGACAGGACACAACACTACTAACAATATGCAGTGTCCCACCACTGCAGCGCTACCATTGTTAGCGATTGTGGGAGAGCTTATGTAGATCATCCGCCAGCATTGTTATCAACATGTTGTCTAGACCCTCAGGGTTAGAGGTCATGGCCATATAAATGTTACAGGCTGAGGGCTTGGCTACACTGGAGAGTTGCAGCACTGCTGGAGGCTTTACAGCGCTGCAACTTAGTAACTGTCCACACCTGCAAGGCTCATCCAGCGCTGCAACTCCCTGGCTGCCGCGCTGGCTGTACACCTGGTCTGCTTGGGGTATAATGAGTGCAGCGCTGGTGATGCAGCGCTGCTCGTCAAGTGTGGCCACACACCAGCGCTGTTATTGGCCTCCAGGGTATTAGGAGATATCCCAGAATGCTTTTAACTAAATTACTCTTTGTTTTGTTATGATGCCTCTCTTTGTTTTGTTGTGAACTCGGGGCTCCGGGAGCTGCTTATCTAAAAAACAAAACACAGCTCTTGTTTGCTGTGATCAATCTGTAACTGACTGTGAACAATCAATTGAGATAACCCACTACCTTGCTGTGAATGAGGGAGGCAGGGGGATGAATGTCTACAGAGTGTTTGCTTGAGGAGAGAAACAGCGGGAGGGGGAGAAAGGGAGTCCATTGGAGCAGCTGCTTATCTGGTCTGCAGGCTATTTGCAGTTAAGAGTGAATGAGGGGTCGAGGAAATGTTCAGATTTTGCAAGGCAGGGAGCTGACACGGTGTCAGCTCCAAAAATCCACTCTCTCTCTCTCTCCCCCACTCCCTGTCACACTCCACCCCACCCCCCTCTTTTGAAAAGCACGTTGCTGCCACTTGAACGCTAGGATAGCTGCCCATAATGCACCACTCCCAACAGCGCTGCAAATGCTGCAAATGTGGCCACACTGCAGCGCTGGTAGCTGTCAGTGTGGCCACTCACCAGCGCTTTCCCTACACAGCTGTACGAACATAGCTGTAACTCTCAGTGCTGCACATCTGCAAGTGTAGCCAAGCCCTCAGCCACACTAGTGCACTGATGGAGCGGCACCACTTATAATGTAATGGTGGGAGATTTGCTTTAAAGTTAGTTATTCAGACACAGCCTTTCAGCCTGGATTCAGTATCTGTATGTCTGCCTGCACCAGGAAACTGACTCATTGCTGACAACCATCATTAGCAATGGGTCCCCTAAGTGCTGATAACTGTTAAACCCCAGCACAGCCTCAGTCAGGAGTCCTTGCCCAAACCTGCTACTCCACTGGAAGATCTTTGTCACTTAATCAAAATGTAATATTCAGCTTCAGGAGGGCAATCCAAGTCAAAAGTTGAATAGAACCAGGACCTGCAAGTTCCCCCATACCCATTAAAGAGTGGTAAAAATCACTCCTACACCTACAGATATGCATACCCAGGAACTATGGGCAAAACATGAATCCCTATTTCAAATGATCCATATGTGAAAATAAGGGAGTTCCGTGTAGCATTTTTTATAAATCTCACATTCCCTTCAGGTTATCTGTTTAACATTAACTTGCCTGAATACATAGAGTTAATTCAAAGGAAGCCACAAGGGGAAAATCCAGAGGAAATTAAAATAATAGCAAAGATAAGACAAGACCTTGGGACTAAACACCTTCAAAGGAATTAAGATAAGAGTGGTTGGGCCATCAATGGAGAAGAAACAGTCTATCTGGCCACATCCAAACTAGAATGGTTTACTCTTCCCAGGGCTAAAGCCTGGGATCAAAGGCACAAAAACCCCAGAAAAGGAAGGGGATTTGGCCTGAGCTAGGAGAAAGACTGCTCTGGGTGCCAGCAAAAGCTGACAAGCTAGCAAGGGGTTAGAGAGAGAGAGACACACAGATGCTGTGAGATGGAGTTAGCTGGTTTGAAGGGATCTAACAGCAGCTAGGAAGGAAAGTTTAAGGTGTAAGAAGGACCCATGCATATAGGCCTTCCCTCCCTGCTCTGCTCTATGAGCTTTGTACCTTGATTAAGTATGATTCATATTTTGTTTTGATTACACTGTTTCTGTATCACTGCAATCACAGGCTCGCAAAGGGGAACTATTACAGAGGCCAGAACCAAACTGGGCCTGTGTTGTTCACACTAATTGGGAACCAGGAGGGCTGTAGCCCAGAGACTCAAAGTGGTTGGAGCATGTGGTTCCACCCAGAATGAGGTGCAGAAAGCCAGACCTGTCACCTCAAAGGTGCACTCACGAGGGACTAAAGGGGTCTACAGTGCAGTTAGCCCTACAGCTAGGTGTATTAAAAGAACCTTAACAAATATTAATCTCCTTGTGTTACTTTTCTTTGCAGAAAATTATTGCACCTCCCACAGGGATATTATGTGATTGTGAATGGCAGAGGAGGTTATCTACACAATTCTGAATGGCAGGGGAAGTGTCCAAGAAGTAGTCTAGTAAAATGTAGAACCACATCTTAGGGCTTCTTGTCTGCACAAACATTTAGGGTTTGTCTACACTTAAAACACTACACTAGTACAGCTGTGCAGCTGTGCTGCTGTAGCACTTCAGTGTAGACACTACTTACACCAACAGGAGGGATTCTCCCATCAAGGTAGGTCACTGGCTCTCAATCTTTCCAGACTACTGCATCCTTTTCTGGAGTCTGATTTGTCTTGCATTCTCCCACTTAAAAAGCTACTTGTTTACAAACTCAGACATAAAAATACAAAGGTGTCCCAGCACACTATTACTGAAAAATTGCTTACTTTCTCATTTGTACCATATAATTATAAAATAAATCAATTGGAATATCAATATTGTACTTAGACTTCAGTGTATAGTATATAGAGCAGTATAAACAAGTCGTATGAAATTTTAGTTTGTATTGACTTGGCTAGTGCTTTTTAAATAGGCTGTTGTAAAACTAGGCAAATATCTAGATGAGTTAATGTACCCTCTGGAAGACCTTTGTGTACCCTCAGGGGTACATGTACCCATAGATAAGAACCACTGGGTAGGTAATCCACCTCTCAGAGGCAGTGGCTGGGTCAACTGAAGAATTCGTCCATCAACCTAGCGCTGGCTACTCAGGGACTTAGATCGGTTTAACTATGCCACCCAAGGGTGCAGATTTTTCACGCCTCTGACCAATGTACTTAAATAACCTAATTTTCTAGTGTAGACCAGGCCTGAGTTCATGGCAAAATGGGATGTGAATCTACCCTGCAATAGCCTGCTGCCCACGTGACCCTGCTGCTGTGCATTAACAGTTTGTTAATGTGCTTTGATCTTGTCCTCTTTGAAAGTGGAATAGATCAAAGCACATTAATTAACTATTGAAGTATGTCAGCAGGGTCCACATAGACAGTCAGCCTGCTAAAGGCTAGTGTGGAGTAGATTCAGACCCAGCTTGCGGCAAACTAAATGTTCACGTAGACAAGCCCTCAGAAAGAGTCTGACAACCCTAGCGAAGGAGAATGATACAAGTACATGCCACAACACACAAAGAGGCAAGTTACAGTTGCTTTGGAAGCCATACTTTGGAATTTCCTGACTTTTTGTATAAAACCGGGGCTTAATACAACAGTGTAGGAAAGCTACGCGTCTACTAATTAGTGCAAGGGGCTGAGATGCAAGAGTTCTATCCCAGACTATTGACTTGCCCAAGGTAACACAGCAAGTCCCTTCCCTTGTCTTTTAAAAAGTTATTTTACTTGGATTTAGATGTTTTGCAACTCCTGCTCCTGAGGTTAGCATGTGACCTACTTTCGCAGCTCAGCTGGACAAGTAAATTGCTTCAGCTTCCTCCCCCCCATTACACAGAGGGCACAGCCATACTTTCGCAGCCACCCAGCATTCCATGCATCATTCATATCATGATCAGAGCTTCTGGCTGATGGCTGCCTTTCACATTTATCCATCTGTGCTAATGGAATGTGGCACATGGAGAGAGTTACACATGGGCTTGGACTGCAGTCACACAGAAAGTAATCTACTTAGTAAATACCCACCCAGCCCTTTTGTGAGCCCATGAGCCAGCTTGATCAGCTGAGGCTTAATGGCGTGGGTAAGCAGCAGCGTATAACTTGTCTTCTCATGAATGTTTCCCCAACCTCTATCTCCTTCAGGGCCCTGCTCAGACACACCTGCCAAGTGTCTTCTGTTAGCTGATGCCGCATTATTCCCACCTCAGAGAAGGCCGGCATTCTGAGAACTAGAGAAGTTTAGTCAGGAACAAACATGCAGTAGCATTAAAAAGAAAGTTACTAATATTCCAATTCACAAATAATTTCCATTTAATAAAAATGTTCTGTAAAGGGAATGTCTCTCTGGGTCAGCTCTTAGTGACGTTTAGCCTGGCAAGTGGCAATGTGTCCCAGGATCTAGTCCTTTGTTCACACAGTTCCTGTAGTGCAAGGCATGAGCAGTTCAGAAAACAGTTTTACCTTCTCTCAAATCTCACTTTCCAAAAACAAAAACACACACACAAAAGCTGCCTAGGTCTTGAACTAAAGAGATGAGTCATCTTTTATCCACAGTACCAACCACTCAGTCACTAAACCACACCACAAACTGACTGCCTGTTACTGTGGGACTATAGTTTACCAGCAGTGAGCTGTAGCACTACTACTAGATCTAAGAGCAAGGCTATTTTCCCTTCAACAGTCAGGCATGGCTTTTAAAAAAAAAAAAATAATAATAAAACACAAGCTCTCTATAAAAAAAATTCTGCTTATTAGCCACACAGGAGCACCACCTTGTGGAGAAACTGATGTCCCTTTAATATCCTTTGAATCCCTTGTAGTTACATAGCTCCCTATGCAATCATGAGAAGGCTAATGCCTTACTAGGAGGCAAGAGGAAAAAAAGATGAGGCAATGGGTGTGGCCAACATCAGGAACATTTTTGATCTGCCACATAAGGGAAGGGTGCATACTTCTCAGTTAATAAGTTTCACAGGCCTAAATTACAAACTTTACCCTGGAACAGTGCTTTCTACTGTATTTGTGCCTATGAGATCGAGCTGTCCAAAGAAACAAAAGGCACCAAGAAGTTATAAATTGTCATGCACTAAGAACGCCCTGAGATCTTGTGCAATCAGATTCTTCTGAGGACCTCAGCATCAGTCTTGCATTGCTAGGTTTTCCTAGATACAGGGATGCAGAAGCCATGTGGTTTCGAGGCCTAAAATTCAGGAGAAGCTTTACTTTAAATGGAAGTGTGACATGCACTCAGAGCCAATTCAAGAAAGAGAGGATATGCCCTAGAAACAGATTCCTTACTGTTATACAAAATCACTGCTGCCTCATTTCAGCCCAAGCTGTCCCACATACTACAGAATCCATTTCATCTGTTCCAGATGCCAGTACATTTACAGACCCATGCTAAGCTCAGATGCATCACCAATACAGTCTCAGTTCTCTAGAGAGAGGGGTTATACAAGGGTCAACGAGCACCCCGCCCTGCATAAAGTATATCTTTACAGGCTTTGAGCATATCACTGTGTGGTTCAAAACAGAGCTCTTAGAATAGGTGGAGCCACAGATAAGCCAGAAAGAAGAATCTGTGAAGATAGGCATTCCTATCACTTTATGTTAACCATCTTAAGGAAAGCTCTGCCAGCTTTTCCCCCAGTGTTCTTCCAAACAAACAAACAAAAACCACCACCACCACACACCAAACAGCTAAATTATACATTTCAGGATACACAACTATGAATTAAAACATTTTAATACATCAAATAGATAAGGCTGGAAGTCCAAGTGGTCAGAGAAAGTGTTAATTTAGTCATTCTGAGATCCAGAAATCCCACTGGCCAGATCATCAAGGATTAAACATTTGCAATATTAAATGTTAGGAGCAGACTGGGGATGCAGAGACCTGGGAGAAAATAAATTGTTTTCCATTTTCCTGAATAAAGGAGTTTGAGAATGAACAGAAAGGAGATTATCCATCTCACTCTGAAATAGGGAATAACCTGTAATCGCTGGTGTGTAGTCTGCCTTTGATTTATTTTTATACAAAGAAAACATGACCAAACATGTCTAACACGTCAGAAATCACCACAACAGCATTATAACCAGTGATTCCACCACATCCAAGGGCTAATGTGGCCTCATGAAGTGATCTTGTTGCACTCCCTTTTCCGAATACCTGCAGTGAGCCGGTTCAAATTACCACCATTTAAGATTCTAGCCTTACCAATTAAATCCCTCAATTTAATTCAATAACAAAAAGGTTGCTGTTTCAACCAGTTTCACTTTAGAGTCTGAATACATATAACTTTTCTCCTTTTTTGCCAAATAGAGATCTAATTTCCTACCCACCATTGCCCAACCACCCAGCATGCAAAACCCCTTCCCTATTACCAAGCATGGAATGCAGGTACTATATTGCCACAAAAAATTGCCTGTACAAATCTGTTCTATGGTGCCAAGGGAGTTATCTAGGGAGGTAGAGAGACAGGCAACAAAAAGGATCGAGAATATGGAACAACTTTCACATGAAGAGAGAATAAAAAGATTAAGATTATTCAGTTTGGAAAAGAGACCACTAAGGGGGGGATAAGATAGAGGTCTATAAAATCATGAATGGTGAGGAGAAAGTGAAGGAGGAAGTGTTATTTACCCTGTCACATAACACAAGAACCAGGGGTCACCCAATGAAATTAACAAGCAGCAGGTTTAAAACAAACAAAAGGAAGTATTTCTTTACACAATACACAGTCAACCTGTGGAACACGTTTCCAGGTAATGTGAAGGCCAAAACTATAACTAGATTAAAAAAAGAATTAGATACGCTCATGGCAGAAAGGTCCATCAATGGCTATTAGCCAAGATGGTCAGGGATGCAACCCCAATCTCTGGGTGTCTCTAGGCCTCTGACTGCCAGATGCTGGGACTGGATGATGGGGATGGATCACTTGATGTTTGCCCTGTTCTGTTCATTCCCTTTGGGGCATCTGGCCACAGTCAGAAGACAGGATACTGGGTTACATGGACCATTGGTGTGACCCACTATGGCCATTCTTATAAGGCAAAGCCAACACTATTTGATTAATAGTTATTTTCACAGTTATTTTGAAATAAAAACTCCTTATATAAACTTTCCCAGTTAGAGTCTCCTTCCTTGTATTTCCACCACATTAAACTTGTTTGTCTTTCCTACAATGCACAGTGTGTCTGTAGATTTCTGCACTGTCATCTCCAAGGCAGAGTCCCTGGGATGCTGCAGAAGGTGATTTTAATCTCCCATCGTGCGAACTGTCTTGCTTTCACAAGTTGCCAATCTGAGAAGAAGGGGTACAAACTCCAATAAAGACCCTATTCGCCCCCATAATAGAAGGGAAAATGCCAAAGTACCAGTGGGAAAAAAAATTCTTCTCTCCAACCCATGCAAGAGTTCTAGACATTGACAGCAGCTTGAAGTCTAATACCTTACATATAACCCCTCTGAATTAACATTTGCCTCTTCCAGACAAAGCAAATCAAAGTTAAAAATTAAACCTTGATCCAAGTACTAGGGGCCAGTTCCTTATAGTATCGAAGTCTTCTTATAAACTCAGCACTAACCCGGAAAGAGGGGGGACACTTTCAGCTATAAGTCACAATGAAAATTCAAGAATCAATCTTTTACAAGTAAGAAGAGAGGCAAATGCTTGAGAGTTCCAAATGCACCTCTCTTATATTAAAAAAAAAAAAGCGTACAGACACACATTTCACATTCAGCCCTCTCTCATACAAGCCAAAAGCAGGAGGTGACAAGAATGCAAAGCTGGGGGAGGGGGGAAGCAGTAATGCAGCTAAATTTCAAGAAACCAATCTTGTAATTTTTCTCCTAGGTTTTCCCAAAGATTCTTTTCAATGAAGATGAAACCTAACTTTGGGGAACAGGACATGCTGAGCTTGAAAACTATCAAAGAAATTGCCTCGGGGAAAAAAAGCCTTACCAAGCTGTCTGGTCTTACTCTGCACTTTTCCAGGAGACCAAGAGTCGCTTCTGGTACAGCAGCACTAAGCTCTGGAGAAGTCAGAACAGAGAGGGAGACAGAACTAGAGAGGGAGGGGGAGAGCACGCGCACTGCACGTCAGTTGTTTGTGCCCTAATACAGCTTCAGGGCAAACAGAAGAGCTAAGCTGCTGCCAAATCAGCCTGGGGAACTGCTTTGCAATGGGTCAAAATGAGAAAGGAACAAGATTTTCACATGACCATTCAAGTTTTAATAAGCACAATGTCAGGACAGAAAGAATCATGCCCACAACTCACATAATGAGCTGTCCGGAGAGCTTTAAACATCATATCTGCCCTGTAGCAGAAATCATGCATAAACTGACAATGCGCAAATTAATGCAAAAGATATAGTCTACTAGCCTATTACTCTACAAAGAGAAAGTGAGATTGCAATCTAATGAAATTGCCCACTTCTTTCCTGCAGCCCTAAAAACTTAACCCACATCTATCTTCAGAAGGACTGGGTTTTCAGGGATTGAAAACCAGATAGGAGTAATCGTTTCCACTCTTGGTAGCTATTATTTATATTTCAATTGCATGTGGCATACGCTTCCTTAATAAAGAGGAAGACCATCCCTTCCCTGAAGAATATACAAGTTAAAAGACAAAAACCAAATGTTGAACAAGAGAATGGAATGCAACATTCAAGCAAGTGACCAGGATAACAATAGGTGCACACTAACTTTTGATAAATATAAAGCTATTCCCAAATGCCCTTCTATCAAGCTATTATCTTCTGAGCTAACCCTCCTCTACAAACACAAGTTACTTTAAATCTCAATTTTCAAATCTACTAAAATCCTAACTAAACCATCCCTTTATCCATGAACACTTGCCCTCCCTCAATACAGTGAGCCAATCCTCTGTCCCTCTGTCCTTCCCTGCACCACCTTCCCAAGAACCTTCCCACTCTGCACACATCGCCACTGAGCAGAGAGATGATAAATCTAAAAGGCAGTTCTAGCCTCAGAGGCTCTTGGAGACTAGTGGACAGGGCCAGCTCCATGGTTTTTGCTGCCCCAAGCAGAGAAAAGAAAAGGAAAAAGAAAAAGAAAGCCGCGATCGCAATCTGCAGGTCTACCAGCACCGCTTCAGTCTTTGGCGGCAGGTCCTTCGCTCCGAGAGGGAGTGAGGGACCCACTGCCGAATTGCCGCCGAAGAGCCGGATGTGCCACCCCTTCCCCGTAGTCGCCCCAAGCACCTACTTGCTGGGCTGGTGCCTGGAGCCGGCCCTGGTAGTGGAGGCTGCCTCCCACCCCCACCATACTATATGCTAACTTCACTGACTTTCGCAGGGAAGCTCCAACCTTCATTCCCCTGCCCAAATGATTTAGCCTCTAATGTTAAAATTCCTGACCACTACCTAGCCCATTTCCCCCTTTCAAAAAGTCCAGAACCACTGACATAATCAGGACCCCTGACACTGTAGAACCACCTCCTTCTGGATGCTGTTTGCAGACACGGGTTGATGGGGTCATGTGTCCCCAAAATCCTGGCTCTATAGGAAAAAATAGCAGGAGAGAGGGAAGGCTCAGCTAGCCCCCTCCTCCTTGTTACTGAATAGTTCCTTCCTGGAAGATGCTGGCTCCAGTTTAAAAGCCTTGGAAAAACTAGGGTGAATACTAGCCCACATGATGCTCCTGGCTTCTGAGATCATGCAACCCCAAAGGCCTGACTCTGCAAACGAGGCTCAGCAAGTCCTCTTCCTCTGCCTTTGGTGCACAAGCTGACAGGCTTAAGCCGCTCTGGTATCTCTTCAGTTTTAAATGAGCTCTAAACAGGCACTACTGCACATGCTGCTTGCTCTATTTGCACAGCTTCAAGATGACAAGAATAATCAACTAGACAACACTGGTTACCTGTCTCTCTTATCCTCAAATAGCTCTTGGGCAGCACCATGACTGCACTTCTCATTGTCCCTGTGTCACCATTCACTGGAGATTAGAGCTGTGAGGATTTAACATGGCAGAGTGGCACTATTGGTAACCTGCTACAACCCACACAGAACTCCTAGGGAGAGTACTGCTTATAAACCGCCATGAAAAAGGTTTTGGCTAATAGCCTGCCACGGTTTCAGATACTTCTCTTCCCTTTAAATACAAATAATTGGAGCTACCTTCATTTCAGGAGCCCAAACAGTAACCCATATCCCACCCACAGTTTCAAGTCTAGCTAGCATCTGGAATATGATCTCTCTAATCCAAAACCAACAGAAAAATTGATATTGCCTAATGAAACTGAATATTTACATTACATGAAACAAAGGGCAAAAACATACCCTCTCTTAGAAAAACCACGTGCACAGGCACCCCCACTGCATCTATGGAGCAAATGACGATGGGTCATTGCTGCCACATTTATTCAGTTGGAAAGTTTCCATCACCTCGTTTCTTTCCCTGCCTTTTCTGTTCTGTTTCAAAAATAGCTCTGGCTTGTTTGCTATGCCACTTGTGTCATTCTGATTTTATGCCTGAGTGGGTGCATACAGACAAGCTCACGGTCGGTCGACGGAATGCAGTCTACCCAGCCACATGCACAGTCACACAGCCAACACAAAGCACACACTCCCTCCCTCCCTCCAAGGCCATACTGGGAATCTGCTTGTTTTCAGCAGCTCTGGGCTGTAACAAGTATGTTTATAAAAGGCTTCAGAAAGGACACTGAAGAACGGAGCATGGCCTTTTCAGAGATAAGGCATCAAGAACAGCAGCTTTATATAAAGGCACAACACCAACAGTCTTCTTCCTTAAAATTGCAAACAGAGATTTAACCAAAAACAAATAAACATTTGAATCTTAGTGCGGTTACTAATTAAACCAAGGTCTGAAATGCATGCCAAGTACAACTGTCCCTGCCCATCCTGCACAAGCTGAATGTCAGACAGACAAAATGGCTGACTGCACCAGAAAAACAACCTATTAGCACCAATATAAGAAACCAGTATATCCTGTTACCTAGAGGCGAAGTAGCTGGGGACAAGGAGGAAGTGAGTATGGAAGTGAGTATGGAACTCCACTGCCAAAGAAAAATCCAGTGAAAATACTGAAATATGAGAAGCTGTTTAAATGTGATTTTTCCCGTTAGGACTTTTTAATCACTGGATTTCCCTGACCAGCTTACTTTACAATAAAACCAACTTGCTGGAGTCATTTCACTAATCCCAGATTAATTCCATTTCAATCTGGCAATGTTCTACCTTCCTGAGACAAATAATCTGGAAGCCCAACCTCCCACAGTGTAGGTCCAGCCTGGGAGACCCAGCACGTCAACTATGAACACAAAATGCTGGGGCTAGGAATAAGGGGTTTCACATTTTTGGTGGACTCCAACATGGATCAGAAATTGGATCTACCACACTCCAGTACAAAGTGTGTGGATATATATTTTTAAAATGTACCTTTCAATACACCATGGAACTCAAGCTCCAGGTCACTATGCACTTAAGAATTTTGCAACAAGATTTAGTGCAAGATTTAATTAATTACTGGATAACATGATGTATAATAAAAGGCACTCAAGTGATGCCTACTGACATTCCTATATGGAATTACTATGGAAGAGATCATCCTCTGCCAAAGACATTCCAAAGCTTATGTCAAAGAGGGGAAAATATTGTACACACACTTTCCAGCACTCACCAGAGCAGGTCAAAAAATTCAAGAGATCAAACTCTCCCACACAGTACATCTGCGGTTACTGGCCTATGTATATTTGTTTCCAAAGTACAACACTCTATACATCAGAAGGAAAGAAGCTAACCACACAGGAATAGAATTTGTATCTTGATGTGCTCAATACAAGGATCAGTGATTGTTTTCCATTGGAGACCCACTTCAACTCAATGGACAAGCCCATATCCCAAACCATATATCCCCCTTTAAGAGTATAAGCCTTACTTTTTGGAGGCTAGCAAATCACTGCTCTTATCTCAACCTCTTGACCCACTAGCAAATCCTCTAAACCTCATTAGCAGAATGACCAGCAGAGGGTGAGTTAAATAACATATATGGAAGCACACTCTCAAAGGGCTATGCAATCAACCAACCACTGCCTTCTTACCCATCCTCCTTGCTGTATGATGTAGTCTGCAGCATAGTCTTCTAAGTACGTCACTCCAAACTGCAAAAGTGCACCGAGTGGCTCCTGGCCTCGTTTTGTCAGCTCCATCAGGAATTGCTGCAGCAGAACCAGAGGCACCAACACCTTAAAAAGACAAACAATGATTGAGAATGATAACATATCCTAGATTCACCACCACTGTGTGAGAGAAGGGAGTGTTCGTATAGTTTAAAAGCTAATGATCTTAGTCTACAGCAGGGGTTCTCAGACTTTTGTACTGGTGACCCCTTTCACACAGCAAGCCTCTGAGTGCAACCCCCCCGCGCCTTTTACATTAAAAACACTTTTTAATATATTTAATACCATTATAAATGCTGGATACAAAATAGGGTTTAAGGTGGAGGCTGACTGCTCGCAACCCCCCATTTAATAACTTTGTGACCCCCTGAGGGGTCCTGACCCCCAGTTTGAGAACCCCTGGTCTACAGTTATACAAAGCTATGCTGGACTACATGCTTCAGTTTTACACAGCCATGGGATAAAACCAAAATACAGAACCATAGGGCAGCAGCATTTAGTCTGAGGTAAAGAGATTTCCACTTTAGAGCAGCTTCTGTGGTAGACCCTCTTACAGAAGACAAGTGCAATGCGTTTTTGTGCCCCATCCCTCCCCAACACAAGATTAGGGTAGATAACTAGATAGGTGACAGGACTTCCCCCTGCCCCCCACAGATGTTACATAACCTATAACAAATACGGATGGAGGCGGTGAGGACAATTTGAAGGGGAAAACAGGATAGTAACGCAAAATGTAACTAAGCAGCAAATTCACAGACACTCTTGGGCAGATGCATAGTGTTAGAAAGTGGTTTATGAGGAAAAGGTTTGGTTTCTGGCCACAAGAGCCAGGTCAAAGTCAAGACTATTTCCTAGAGTGAATTCCAAATGCCTGCTTTCCTCTAACAGGAAGGCTGCTACCTCTTCTTCCTCCAGCCTGAACATCTTGCTCCAACCAGCATCTCCCCTGTGTTGGTCCTGGCCATAATCTCAGGGAGGAAAAAGGGGAAAGCGACATGGGAAAAACAGGCCAAGGGTTGAGCCTGGTACAGAGCCCAGGATAGATTCCTACTCAGATGTACAGCTGTGAAAACCCAGATGGGCCGCACAAAGATGCACTAGGTGAGAGGTATTGGGTGTTTTGGCTGTTTGACAACTGAACATGGAAGATGGGAGGGGTCTTGTCAACAGGGAAGGACAGAGTATATTACACCTACCCTTGCCATCTTAAAGGTTAACAATTTCATTCATACAGTTGTGACTGAGATAGCACTTTCATTTTAAAACTACATTTTCAGATACTTCTTGCTCTTTTGGAATGAAGCTTCTCACACTGTCTCAGCACAGAATGGGAGGGGGAGAGTCAGGAAATTTTATTCAGCTTTCTGAATTCCAGATCTACATGAACACATTGTATGGCAAGTTGATATGCAATTCCACAGCACTCCACTGCGCCATGCACTACCTATTTGTGTGGACCCTGCTGCCGCACATTAAAATTTTTCTAGCATGCACTGTTTTTTTGTTTGTTTGTTTGTTTTTTAAACAAGTTATGGCTTTATTCCCTCAGGTGCTTTGGGCACACCTAGGGGGCCGAAATAATTTTAACTTTTAAGCCCTCAGTGAAGAGCATGTACTTAAAGCTGGAGGGGAAAAAAGACTAGTTAGGAAATGAAGACTGTGACGGGCTGGATCAGAGAAACCCCCTTGGGAACTGCCAACTGATGTGTTGAGACTACTTCTGCCCCTGCTTTCTTGCCAGCTTGGGACTTCAGTGCCCTGCCTGGTTTGAGCCAGACACGCTAGCCTGTGGCAAACCCAGGCCCAGGACTGAACAACATCCCCCCAAACTGCAGGCTTAACAGAAAGCAGTTTAAGAAGTGTTCCTGTTTCCAACACTCAGATGCCCAAGTCCCAATGGGGTCCAAACCCCAAATAAACCCCTTTTACCCTGTAAAGCTTATACAGGATAAACTCAAATTGTTCGCCCTTTATAACACTGATAGAGAGATATGCACAGCTGTTCCCCCCGCCCCCACCAGGCATTAATACATACTCTGGGTTAATTAATAAGTAAAAAGTTATTTTATTAAATACAAAAAGTAGGATTTAAGTGGTTCCAAGTAGTAACAGACTGAACAAAGTAAATTACCAAACAAAACATGCAAGTCTATGCCTAATACAGTAAGAAAATGGAATACAGATGAAATCTCACCCTCAGAGATGTTCCAATACGCTTCTTTTACAGACTAGCCTTCTTCTAGTCTGGGTCCAGCAAACACTCACGCCCCTGTGGTTACTGTCCTTTGTTGCAGTTTCTTTCAGGTAACCTTTGGGGGCGGAGAGGCTCGCTCTTGAGCCAGCTGAAGACCAAATGGAGGGGTGTCCCAGGGGCTTAAATAAATAGACTCTCTCTTGTGGGTGGAGACCCCCTCCTCTCCCCTATGCAAAGTCCAGCTCCAAGATGGAGTTTTGGAGTCACATGGGCAAGTCACATGTCCATGCATGACTCAGTTTTTACAGGCAGCAGCCATTGCCCATATGCTATCTTGAATGTCTCCAGGAAGACTTCTTATGTGGATTGGAAACTTCCAAGATTCACTGTTCATTAAGTGTTTCTCGACTGGGCACATAATTTGCACATTCCTTTCTCAAGAAGCTGACCAAATGCTTTACTAAGGCTACTTAAAATCAAGCAAGTACACAGCCAATAGTCATAACTTCAAGTACAAAAATGACACATGCCTACAAATAGGATGAATATATTCAGTAGATCATAACCTTTGCAGAGATGTGTTACATGGCATATGTAGCATAAAACATATTCCAGTTATGTCATATATACATTCATAAGCATATTCGCATTAAGCATATTCCCATAAAGCATTATGGGGTGCAACATCACAAAGACACTAGAATGAATACTCGCATACTGCACATGACAGTGTCTTTCCTCCCTTGCATGTTAAGCATTTGATCTTCCTTAGGCCTGGTCTACACTATGAGTTTAGGTCAAATTTAGCAGCGCTAAATCGAATTAACCCTGCACCCGTCCACACAACGAAGCCATTTACTTCGACATAAAGGGCTCTTAAAATCGATTTCTGTACTCTTCCCGGACGAGGGGGAGTAGCGCTGAAATCGATATTGCCGGTTCGAATTAGGGTTAGTGTGGACGCAATTCGACGGTATTGGCCTCCGAGAGCTATCCTACAGTGCACCATTGTGACCGCTCTGTACCGCAATCTGAACTCGGATGCACTGGCCAGGTAGACAGGAAAAGCCCCGCGAACTTTTGAATTTCATTTCCTGTTTGCCCAGCATGGAGAGTTGATCAGCACAGGTAACCATGCAGTCCAAGAATCAAAAAAGAGCTCCAGCATGGACCATACAGGAGGTACTGGATCTGATCACTGTTTGGGGAGACAATTCCATGCTAGCAGAACTACGTTCCAAAAGGCGGAATGCCAAAACATTTGAAAAAGTCTCCAAGGGCATGATGGAGAGAGGCCACAATAGGGACTCACTACAGTGACGTGTGAAAGTTAAGGAGCTCAGACAAGCCTACCAGAAAACCGAAGAAGCAAATGGAAGGTCCAGGGCAGAGCCGCAGACATGCCGCTTCTACACTGAGCTACATGCAATTCTAAGGGGGGCCGCCACCACTACCCCACCCCTGACCGTGGATTCCAAGGAGGGGGTACTCTCAGCCATGCCTGAGGATTTTGCGGACGGGGAAGATGAGGATGACGATGACGAGCTTGCGGAGAGCACACAGCACTGCGTTCTCCCCAACAGCCAGGATCTTTTTCTCAGCCTGACTGAAGTAGCCTCCCGACCCTCCCAAGGCGGTATTCCGTACCATGAAGCCATAGAAGGGACCTCTGGTAAGTGTACCTTTGTAAATATAAAACATGGTTTAAAAGCAAACTTTTTTAATGATTAATTTGCCCTGAGGACTTGAGATGCATTCATGGCCAGTACAGCTACTGGAAAAGTCTGTTAATGTGTCTGGGGATGGAACGGAAATCCTCCAGAGACATCTCCATGAAACTGTCCTGGAGGTACTCCAAAAGCCTTTGCAGGTTTCTGGGCAGGGCAGCCTTGTTCTGTCCTCCTTGGTAGGACACTTTACCATGCTATGCTAGTAGCAAGTAATCTGGTATCATTGTATGACAAAGCCTGGCAGCGTATGGTCCATGTTTGCTGGCATTCAAGCTACATCTGTTCTTTATCTCACTGTGTTATCCTCAGGAGAGTGATATTGTTCATGGTAACCTGGTTGAAATACAGGAATTTAATTAAGGGGACAGAGGTGGCCGTTCCTACTGGGCTGTTTGCCTGCTGCTGAAAAGAAATCCTTCCCTGCAGTTAGCCAAGGGAGGGGATGGGGGAGGGCATTGGCGCTGAGCTGTTCGCGTTTGGCAAGCAGGGATCTTCCCTGATACCAGCCACGCAGTGGGGGGAAGGGTAAAGGGATCATCCCAGAGAATTGGAGGGGGGGGCGGGGGTTAGGTTGGATTCTGCTGCTGCATGTTAACACGAAAACCGCAGCACTCAATGGCCTTTGCTTGGTATGGGAAAGGAGGGCGCTGTTTTTATGAAGATTGCAGAAGCCGAAAGACAATGGCTTATCATGGCTGCATGCAAGCCAAATTCTGTTGCCTGGCCCTGCGCCTG
This sequence comes from Mauremys reevesii, assembly GCF_016161935.1. Taxonomy (NCBI): domain Eukaryota; kingdom Metazoa; phylum Chordata; order Testudines; family Geoemydidae; genus Mauremys; species Mauremys reevesii. The sequence continues at coordinate 249,120,277 of NC_052623.1, forward strand.
TGATCTCTAAATACCAAAGCCGCAGGCACTCAATATTAAGATGCAAAATGCGACCTTGTACTGAAATCACATGCTATGTAATGTGAATATTGTTGTTCACCGTGAAAGAGTATACTCACTGTTCTGTAAAATGTATCTTTTTAAATACTTCTCTCCCTTTTTTCCCCTCCCACAGCTGCAAATTTTTCAAGCCTCCCTCCTCCGTCCCGAAGGCTCTCTCAGATAAGGTGGTGAAAAAAACGCACGCGAGATGAAATGTTTTCTGAGATCATGCAGTCGACCCGCAGTGAAAGAGCTCATTTGAATGAGTGGAAGGACACAGTATCACAGTACAGGAAAGCGGCCAACGAACCTGAGGACAGGAGGGACACTCGAGATGAGAGGTGGCGGCAGGAAGATCGGAGGACGCAGGATGCAACGCTGGAACTACTGCGGGATCAAACGGACATGCTCTGGGGTCTGGTGGAGCTTCAGGAATGGCAGCAGGATCACAGAGTGCCGCTGCAGCCCCTGTATAACTGCCCTCCTGCCTCCCCAGGTTCCATAGCCTCCTCACCCAAACGCCCAAGAATGTGGGGGCGAGGCTCCGTGCACCCTGCCACTCCACCCCAGTGGACAGCCCAAGGAAAAGGCTGTCATTCAACAAGTTTTGAAGTGGCCTTTTCCTTCCTTCCCTCCTCCCACACTCCATACGGGCTACCTTGTCGGTTCTCTCCCTATTTTTATCAATTAATAAAGAATACATGTTTTTTAAATGATAGTGACTTTATTTCCTTTGAAAGAAAGCTGTGATCGAAGGGGGGAGGGTGGGTGGCTTACTGGGAATGAGTCAATCAAGGGGGCAGGTTTTCATCAAGAAGAAACAAACAGAACTGTCACATCATAGGCTGGCCAGTCATTAAACTGGTTTTCAAAGCTTCTCTGATGCGCAGCGCTTCCTGGTGTGCTCTTCTAATCGCCCTGGTGTCTGGCTGCGCGTAAATCAGCGGCCAGGCGATTTGCCTCAACCTCCCACCCCACCATAAATGTCTCCCCCTTACTCTCACAGAGATTGCGGAGCACACAGCAAGCAGCAATAACAATGGGAATATTGGTTTGGCTGAGGTCTGAGCGAGTCAGTAACGTGCGCCAGTGACCCTTTAAACGTCCAAATGCACATTCTACCACCATTCTGCACTTGCTCAGCCTATAGTTGAACTGCTCCTGACTACTGTCCAGGCTGCTTGTGTATGGCTTCATGAGCCATGGCATTAAGGGGTAGGCTGGGTCCCCAAGGATAACTATAGGCATTTCAACATCCCCAACGGTTATTTTCTGGTCTGGGAAATAAATCCCTTGCTGCAGCCGTTTAAACAGAGTAGTGTTCCTAAAGACGTGAGCCTCATGAACTCTTCCCGGCCATCCCACATTGATGTTGGTGAAACGTCCCTTGTGATCCACCAGTGATTGCAGCACCACTGAAAAAGTACCCCTTGTGGTTTATGTACTGGCTGCCCTGGTGCTCCGGTGCCAAAATAGGGATATGGGTTCCATCTATCGCCCCACCACAGTTAGGAAATCCCATTGCAGCAAAGCCATCCAATATGACCTGCACATGTCCCAGAGTCACTTCCTTTGGTAGCAGCAGCTCAGTGATTGCTTTGGCTACTTGCATCACAGCAGCCCCCACAGTAGATTTGCCCACTCCAAATTGATTCCTGACTGACTGGTAGCTGTCTGGCATTGCAAGCTTCCACAGGGCTATTGCCACTCGCTTCTCAACTGTGAGGGCTGCTCTCATCTTGGTATTCTGGCGCTTCAGAGCAAGGGAAAGCAAGTCACAAAGTTCCATGAAAGTGGCCCTACACATACAAAAATTTTGCAGCCACTGGGACTCGTTCCACACCTGCAACACTATGCAATCCCACCAGTCTGTGCTTGTTTCCCAGGTCCAGAATCGGCGTTCCACAGCATGATCTCCAAAGCGCCGTGGTTAGAGAGAATTCTGTGTCCATGTCTTCATCACTCTCATTGCCGCACTGCTGGCTCCTCCTCACCTGGTTTTTCAGGTTCTGGTTCAACATAAGCTACACGATAATGTGCGAGGTGTTTACAATGTTCATGACTACTGCGTTGAGCTGAGCAGGCTCCATGCTTGCCGTGGTATGTCATCTGCACAGGTAATCGAGGAAAAGAGGTGCGAAACGGTTGTCTGCTGTTGCTTTCACGGAGGGAGGGAGAGGGGGGCCTGACGACATGTACCCAGAACCACCCGCGACAATGTTTTTTGCCCCATCAGGCATTGGGATCTCAACCCAGAATTCCAATGGGCGGGGGAGACTGAGGGAGCTATGGGATAGCTACCCACAGTGCAAGACTCCAGAAATCGATGTTAGCCTCGGTACTATGGACGCACATAGCCAAATTAATGTGCTTAATGTGGCCGCATGCACTCGACTTTATACAATCTGTTTCCAAAAATCAAATTCTGTAAAATCAGAATAATCCCATAGTGTAGACATACCCTAATTCTCACTAAACCTGAGCAGGCCTGAGGAGTGAGAGACCAAATTCAGGTCTTGATCTTCAGTTCCATGCACAGCAGCATACAAGGTCTGATTCTGCTCCCACTGACATCACTAGGAGGTCTGTCATTGACTTCAGGGGAGGCAGGATCAGGCTGCCACAGTGCTACCACAAGGCTGGATTAAAGAGCCTACAATATCCCCATCCTGATTAAATCACAGTTACCTTTTTATATTTATTATGTGCAAAAAGGATGCATGACTAAATGTCAGAGTTGAGATTTTACCTACACAAAAGTAAAAAAAAAATTTAAGAATTAAGTCCCATAAGCTACCATGGCTCTTTCCACCATTGTACATAAGCATTAACAGGGCCCTTCATTACATGATTACCCAAATTATATGCAGCAATATTAAAGGCTATGTGCATTATAGTGCACAGAGAAAGTGTGCTATTTAGGACTAAGTAGAACTCATCAGAAAATGGGAGTGGGGAGAGTAGGGAAAACGTCATACAAAATATTGAACAAAAAACATTTTTTTTTTAAATCAGGAAAACTGTCATCCACAACTTTCTGACTAGCTGTAACAATGAGATAATTCTCCATTTAGTTACACCACTACAATTCCACTAAGCAAGTAAGGCTACACCAGTGTAACCAAGAACATTTAGCACAAACAGTACACAACTCAATCAGGTTTTGAAGGGGCAGTGTAGGAAAAATAGGGTAGCTCCTTTATTTGGGTAATGTTTCACAGTAGTCATATCACATGTAACCTTCAGCAGACTCATTCTTAATGTCCTATCTTCTAGCTTCATGATTATGTGAACCTCCTTTTCTTACAAACTGCCAGCCCATTTACCTGCTTAGTCGACTCTCAATTATCCTTACGTAACTGGTATCTTCTGACCCGATTCACAAAACCAGGATTCTACCGCAAAATTATTTGGACTGGTATATTTAAGGAATTACATTTTTTGTAATTATGTATTTTGGAGGTATAGATAAAAATAAAGTATCTAGCTCACAGATTTCAAATATGGCTACTAAAGCTGGATTTCTAAAATAGATTAGAGAGATCGATCTTCTTAAAGAAACAATAATTTACTCTGAAATAAGGCTGCTCCTAAAAAAGTTAAAGGACAACATTTAAACAGCACAGGAGGAGCCTTAAGCCTCCTACATGTTACTTTCTTATATCATAGACTCTGAAGAGAAAGCATTTGTGACTATTGAAATTCCCTTACCAACCCTCCCCTAACTGGCCCTCCAAACAATTTCCAAAACCCGATGCTGCCCTCAGGCCAAAAAGTTTGCCTGCCCCTGGTCTAGAGTCACTAGGCAGCTCTGCCATATTGGAAACATTCTACAGAGTTTTCCATTGAAAATAACAAATGCAGCTATATTTAGTATTGTCTCCTTTCTGCTCATGTTTGCAAGGTGCATAAGTTCTGTGAGTAACTGTACTGTTTAAATATGGCACATGTTCCTGATTCTATACCAGACTGATGAAGCGCACGTGCATACTTATTTCTCAGTCAACCAATTTTATCACTGCAGACCAACACCAATAGAGAGATTCTGTGCTGGGCCTCACAGAAGGAGCATCATTATTCTACTTGGATTCTGGGCCATCTAGGGTTCCATATGGCTCTTGGTGTAAATTAGCTCTATCCAACTCGATTATAGGCTGTGTCACTTCCCACTCCTGTCTCTAGGCTAGGAGCTGAACATGAAGCTGAATTCTTCCCCAGCCAGCTGCAGCACCTCTATGTCCCCTATATGCTGCCATATCAACTAACATACAGAGTCCAGGACAGGGACCAGAATCAGAACCTAATTTTAGATAATATAGAGAAGCTGAACTATCTGTGTTGGGATCTGGGAGCCAGCCATTCCTAGCTCTTTCACTGACTTAATGACTTTGGGTATCACTTAACTTCTCTGTGTTTCAGTTTCCCCATCTGTAAAATGGGGAAACTTACTTCACACGGGCATTGAAAAGTGCTTTGAGATCCAAGGCATTCAAAGTATTTTGTATTAATTTTATATTCAAGATATCTCTGACTGTTAAACCAGTATCAAATCATGGTGGAAACTGGTTTACTTCTGACATTGGGTTCCTCACCATGCCTGTATTGCTAAAGGGTATCACGTCATTTTTCATCTGGCAGAAGGCAGCTCAAACTAGTTTGAATGTGAAGTTTTTTTTCCAGTACTAGTCACAGGCTATCTGTGGCAAGAAAAGCATTGCACTGCATAAACTGCCAGATGCTATGCTGAGCAAAATGGGTGTAGCTTTTTTTTTTTTTAAACAAAATTATTTCATCTTTCCAGCTTCCGTTTTATTTTTTTCTAAGCCAGATAAAACATAAAGCCAGATAAAACATGTGCCTAGGCATTCCACTTGAAGGAAGACAAATGCATTTGTGTTTAACCTTTAGATGACTGTTTTCTGCTGCATCTCTTGTGCATCTTTGGTTCCTTAATATGCCATGTAATTCTTTGGAACAGATGTGTTAAGCAGCATGGAAGGGGAGTGAAAATTTTTTGTTCAGATGCTTGCTTTTAGTCAAGCAAGGGCTTATTTCAATTCAGTATCCCTATTCAGTATTTTACTAAAAGGCTAAATGATTCCTCTGCAAGGAATGGCATTCCTTGGCAAAAGCAAACTTGACAGGGCACTTAAGTACAATTTAAGATCCAACGTTACTTCATGCGTGGGTGATGAAAATTTTGAAGAACTACTCTCTTTAGAAAAAACTGATATAAAATCTGCCGTCTTCCCTCAGTTTATTATTACTGGGGACATTTTGCATGGAAACAGCATCTGCCCCTCCTTAGGAATTTATCTTCTCCTACTGTTGGCTTCCCCTCCTGAAATGACACCACTCTGTCTGCGACAACAACTTCAGGTAGCAGAAGTGAACGTGAGGAGCAGATAATCTCCCAAGGGAAACAGTGTCCATTTCTATGCAAAGTGCCCCTTGTAATAAAAATACAAAAGAGTAGACAGACATCTGACATAAAAGCAGATTTATTTCTCAATGAAAAGCTTTTCAAAAAAAAATTTCATAAAAATGTTTGGAGCTCTGAGAATATAATAAGAATTCTGTAAGAGGGCACAGAGCAAGTGACCAAAGTATTCTTACCAGTCTAGCCTCATACTTTGTAGTAGTCAAATCTAATTGGTAGGTCAAGACACCTCAACTTATAACTATAGATTTTTCTAATTTATCTTAGCAGCATCTTCTCCAAAGGGGAAAAAACAGATAAGGAGAACTGGGGAAGACTTACGCTGCTATAAAAAGTCATGAGAGTTGTTCTCTCTTATCCTAAACTGTTGTTTTTCTACAAAATGCTGTCCAGAAGAGAGAGAGGAATTTAAGAGGAAATGAAACCAATACATTCGTACTCCATCTATTCAAAAAACAAGTATTATTAGAGGAACTGCTACACATTCCTGGAGAATAAGGATGCCCCACAGAACGATGTAGGCATATACTGTATTTATACTATAAACTTTCCATTCTGGTTTGCTGAAACAGTATCTTGTGGACTAAAAGTTTTTCCACTGGAAATAAAATCTGACAGTCCTGGATGGTTAATTCTATCAGGTCCTATGGAATATTTCTCCTGATGAAATTACTTTTGAAAGCCTGGGTCACTATTTTCTACTTTTATACAATTTTGTTATTATACTTGTAAATAAATCTCTCTTTATTCTTTCCTTACATGGTGGTTGCAGTCAAGGAAGGAGGATAATATAAATCCAAATTAATTATCTCCAAAAGAAGCTACTTAACCTGTTAAAGGGAACAAGAAAATAACCTCTCTCTCTGAAACTGTTATACAAGAAACAAATGAGAATTAACTTGGCGACAACAATTCTACTTTACATTAAAACCACCGACAGAAAGTCCAAATTCTATGTTCCCATTGGCTACTTGTTCTATATTCAAGGTTGACATATTGCACATGCTCAGATGTACTATGTTTTAAAAAAAGATGGCTGACAGCACACACAAAATGATGATATCCACCAAGGGTAAATCAATAGTGCCTGTGTAAAATACCTCCTTTAGTTTATCAAATTATTAAATAATTATGACATTTGTAACCATCATTTGGGCAATATTTTACAGCTCCTCCCCTTAAGCCCAAACACTATATTTACATACATATGCAGACATACATGGTCCACTTATGTCTTCTTATAGCTTGTGATTCTATAAGCCACCTAGCTGACAGGATTCTGAGACCATTACATCACTGTAACCGTGCCTCAGTGGGTCACAACTGAGGATGCCAAGATACACCCCAACACTGGTGGCTAATCCCCCACAGGATATACCAAACCAGCAACAAAAGTAAACTTCTGTTTCACCACACCGGCTAGCAAGAGGACATAAAGGCAGTTTCCTCAGGCATTCCAGTTTTTATATCACCATCAAAAACACCGGATTCAGAGATGAGTGGTTTTTACAACCAGTCTCATCAAACAAAAGGTTCTTCTGATCACAAAGGACCAGCCACACACCCAGGTCAATATATAACTTAGATCTTACCCAAAAATCACCCTGATGCCAATCCTTTAGTATCTAAAAATCTAACGGTTTATTCATAAAAAGAAAGATAGATGAGAGTTAAAATTGGTTAAAGGAATCAATTACACACAGTAATGGCAACGTTCTTGGTTCAAGCTTGTAGCAGTGATGGAATGAACTGCTGGATCAAGTCAAATCTCTCTGCTTCATCTAATTCCCAATTTACTTCTGAGATATCACAGACAAACAGCTATTTTTCACCTTCCCCAGGTTTGAGTAACCCTCTCACTGGCCATAGCAAAACTGGTTAAACACAGACAACTGCTCAGAGTAATACAACATACCAACATTGTTATAAACTGGACTTTCAAAAGGATACAGTTCCTGCTGTTCTTCTATTGCTTTTTTGATTTGGAGCTCAAATCTGGCAGTTTCTTGTTGCATCTGGCGAACCCTCTCCTCAGCACCCAGCCGTTCCATATGCCTTGCATGGGCTTTTTTCTTTCTTTCTTTGAGCAGTTTCTTTTTCCATTTTAGCGATCCTTTCTCTAGCTTCTCTTTCCAGCTGGGCCAAGGCTTGCTTCTCCTGTATTGTAAGTTCTGCCAGTCTTTGTTCATGTTCAAGACACAGGCTCGCTCTCGGAGCTTGAAGTCTGATTGCTTCTGCTGATGCCTTCTGGCTCATCATCACTGATCTTTAATCTTTAAAACTCTCAATATCAAATTTTGAATAGCATGGGGTTCTGATCCAAAGCTTAACTGACCGGGTTCTGTGCATCCTAGACAGACTATGCCACTGTAACCATGCCTCAGCGAGTCACAACTGAGGATGCCAAATTCAGGACGAACTGATGAGAAATAGGGCAGATACACCCCAAGACCGGTGGCTAACCCCCATAGGATATACCATACCAGCAACAAAAGTAAACTTCTGTTTCACCACACTGGCTAACAAGAAGACATACAGGCAGTTTCCTCAGGCATTCCAGGTTTTGTATCACCACCAGAAACACTGGATTCAGAGATAAGTGGTTCTTTATAACCAGTCTCATCAAATAATAGGTTCTTCTGATCCCAAAGCACCAGCCACACACCCAGGTCAATATATAATTTAGATCTTACTAAAGGATTGGCATCAGCATGATTTTTGGGTATCTAAAATCTAATGGTTTATTCATAAAAAGAAAGAAAGGTGAGAGTTAAAATTGGTTAAAGGAATCAATTACACACAATAATGGCAAAGTTCTTGGTTCAAGCTTGTAGCAGTGATGGAATGAACTGCTGGATTAAGTCAATTCTCTGGAATACATCCACAGCTTGGATGAGTTATTCAATTCTTTGTTCAGAGCTTCAGTTTGTAGCAAAGTTCCTCCAGAGGTAAGAAACAGGATTGAAGACAGACTGGAGGTGTTTCCAGGGCCCTTTATAGCTTTTTTCCATGTGGAGGGCATCCCATTGTTCTTACTGTGGAAAATTACAGCAACAAGATGGAGTTTGGAGTCCCATGGGCAATTCCCATGTCCAGGCATTTTGCCTAATCACAGCAGGAAATTCCATTCAGTGTAGATGGGCATTTCCCATGGTTCATCATCAGTTAAATGTTCCTTTGATGGGTCACTCAATTTGACTAGTCCCTCCAAAATGTGCTGGCTAGCTACCTTGTGGGCATTACCCCAGGAGCAAACATTTGAAATCCAAGTATAGAGCCAATACTTATAACTTCAAATACAAAAATGATACATGCATACAGATAGCATAATCATAACCTGCAAATCGTAACCTTTTCATAGACACCTCACTTGACAACCTTTGTACAAGATTTCCTGCAAATATAGAACAGTGGTTGCAACAATGATCTATATGGTCATATTTTAAATCAGACAACATCACAGCTTGTGATCCAATAAGCTACCTAGCTGACAGGATTCTGAGACCGAGAGTAGATGCCATGTTGCGCTCCTAGTTCATCAATAGTTTCTGATGCCAAAAACTACTGAACAGTTAACCATTGGATGAGAGACTTATCACCCAGAATGTCAAAAGAGAAACCTCAACCCATGATAATCGATTCTGCAGCTGATTTAAGACCCTGTATTTGAAAAACTTATATTTAGTGCAGCTCTTGGGGTTCATGCCTTACTCTTCTGCTTTTTCCAGTTACAATAGAGAAAAATATGGTGCCTAACTATTATCTCAAAGTATGTGTGAGTGTGAGAGGTACAATCTATTTTTAAAAAATGAGGAACATTAACATTTATCTAAGGGTGGCTACAAGAGGCAGAACACATATGGTAAGATGACTTACAGGGTATAAAATATGCAGACTTGAATTTATTTATTTTTTTTTTAAAAAGGCCACAGGAAAATCTATTGTCCTTTCTGATGAAAATGGATCTCCAACAGGGAACTTATGCCTTAAGTACAAGCATTATAGTCAAAGGTATTATTTCTCCACATCTAGGGTTGAACAGTTTTCAGCATAAAATTTCAGTTTCCATATAAATGATAAAAGTAGAAGATAGCTGCAATACGCAAGTACCAGATAGTTAATTTGTTTTTTTAACTAGTGTTAGGTCCTCTAATGACATATTAGACAGAGAATATATTAATGCAATGTTAATGTCCAGATTTTAAATTGAAGTCAGGAAATTCAGAGTTGAACTTTGTGGGAACTTCAATTCTGGATCCCTGGGCTTATAGAATCATAGAATATCAGGGTTGGAAGGGACCTCAGGAGGTCATCTAGTCCAGCCCCCTGCTCAAAGCAGGACCAATCCCCAGACAGATTTTTGCCCCAGATTCCTAAATGGCCCCCTCAAGGATTGAACTCACATCCCTGAGTTTAGCAGGCAATGCTCAAACCACTGAGTTATCCCCATGTCTTTTCATTTTGTATTATAATCCCATGAGATCTCAAATTAGGCAGGGTCAAGGGAAATTAGCACCATCAAAAGTATCTCAATGCAGCTATCACTTACATCAGTAGGAAGTAGTTTTGCCATTCAACATGTAGCACTCTTTGCTGGGTCAGTGCTGAACCAATGCTCCAGCTAACATCAGGCTGGACCTATGCTCTCTTCTGAATGAGAAAAAAGGACCTGGCAATTCGTGGCCATTAAAAATCTCAGCTTTTGTGCCCATACACACAAGGGTAAAAATAGAGTGTTGGCCTCAGTATAATGGCCATATTCTCACTAAGGTAATTATATTAGGCTACCTAAATTCCATACGAAGTTTCAGCTAGAAAAGAAATTAACTTTTTTGTCTTGCCCTGCTGCATAGTGTAGCTGTGTACTGTTAATAAATCACTGCATTTCATCCCAGAGGTAGCTGCATTTGTCTTCTAGATGAAGTAATTCCATTTATAGATTTGCATTTCATTTTGCAGTTTTGCGATTCCTCTGAGAAACATATCTCAAGATAGATGGATCATACAATGTAGTGTAAAGCGCTATGCGGAGGCCTCAGATTATAGAAAAGTACCGCTGTATCAGCAAAATCGACTATCACATATTGCACAATGACATAATAAAAAGCCCTCTTGCAGCTCACACCCCTATGATAGTGATGCTGAGGCTGCTGCAGGAAGCTTAACTCAATTTTTTGAGCCATTAAAACCTCAAAATCTTGGAGCGTGTGGTTATCTTTACTTTTCTCAGAACTAGATTAACAAGTGAAACGAATTTAAGAAGTTAACAAAACATCTGAGAAGGGATTGCAGAGAAATAATGGAAACACTCTTAATTCTCACTACAGAACTGCTACAACAGCAAATGCTCCTAGGGAATTTTAAGTTTTTAATAATTGGCATCCATGCATCGATGTCAAGCAACAGCAGCCCTATCTCTTCGTCTTATTACTTACCCAACACCAACATAAAAAGATTAGATTAACAAACAGCAAATGCATTAAAGTGCAGTCCAGCAAAAAAAAAAAATACAAAATACAAAATTGCACATCATAGAATTGGAAGGAACCTCGAGAGGCCATCTAGTCCAGTCCCCGGCACTCATGGTAGGACTAATTATCATATCTACACACACACACACCTTTTTGAGGGGAGACAATATTGGACTCTAACTCATTTATTTCTTGTTCTGAGTGCTACTAAATATTTGAAGTTCATAGGTGTGTCTATCCTGCTATGGGAGCATTATAGGGCAAATCTTCCCCATTAGTTTCAAAGTGTTAAGAACTCCAAGTTAAGATAATTCTGTTATTACCTTGCTCCATCCACTGGCATGAGCATCTGTCTCCTGAGTACATTCTCGGTATTCCTGATAAGTCACTGGCCTGCAGGAATTAAAACACCAAAGGTTATAAAGGGAAAAAAACAAAGATTAAAGTTCTTTCAGTTCCCAGGTAACTAAGTGTTTACACATCCACTGCATGCAATTACAAAGCATGTCAAAATGAAGCTTAAAATTAAAGTGCCGCTTAAAAATTAACCAGACAGTATTTATATCTCGGTGCTATAATCCAGAGTTATTCCTTCAGTAAATAAAAGCAAATTCATTTTTAGGGAATTAGGTAAAGAAAAACTGATCATCCTGCAAAGGGGGAAACTATCCTCTGGCATTAATGATCCATAAGCTCTCCATTTCCTGCTTACCAGTTACCAATAGGAGCAAGGAAATGAATGGAAGATAAAAGAGCTCCCTCTCTGTATGAGGCCATCTGAAAGATATAGTGTGTATATTTCTAAAGGGGCACATAGATGGTTAACAAGGTCTGAGAGTTTGTAGAGCACTGCAACAAAGACAATTTTGTGCTAAGGGTTTAGTACAACTAAGTCGGTCTCTGAGCATACATCATATGCTAGGCAAATGAAAGATCTACAAAACTACTATTTCTGTACACAGGTAACTCACATAGGTCACCCAAATACCAGTTACCCTGTAGAGATCTTAGCACAGAATTCTCATTAGCACTACGTACTGCGTCAAGAAAATATTAAAGTGGAACCAAATCAGTGCTTAGTACTCATTCTTTTTCTAAAAAGTTAGAGAAATGTCAGCGTTAGCTGATGTCACAGCCTATGGGCAGCACTATGCCCTTCCATACACAAGACAACTTCAATTCTTGGCCCAATAAAAACTGGACATAAGGGAAGTTGTTGCATTTATTAGCCTCTGAAGATGGAGGACATAGTGGCTAGACCACATGTTTCAGTTGGGCAGATCAAGGATTGGCTCCGCAAACAGTCCTGATCAGATACTCTAGATGTAACAAGAGACCTTTTCTGTGAAACTGAGGGTAGCGTCTTTGGGATTCAGTCTGGTGCGATCTTAGCTGGTCTATGAACAAGTGCAAAGAGACCCAATTTGCATACCCAAGAAAGTGTGACAATCCACTCTCCATTAATACCAATTTAATTTATTAAGTCAGCAACTGGACCACTTGATTCACTGCAAGAAGGTGGTCTAGTCAAGGAACTACTTACACATCTCATTACCTCTCAAAAGCCTACATGAAAGTCACTCTCCTCATAAGGGCACATAGATCCCTCCCCAGTGCTCGTACAAGGTACTATAGGCCCACACTATCAGAACTGAAAAACTTGGCAACTGATACTCTGGGATTTCAAGTACCTTGTCATTTAAAAATATCAGGAACAGCTATGCAAGAAGAGTTCTGGGAGAGTAATACTCAAAGAACAGGCAGAGGACACCTGAAAATCTCAATTTCCTCCTACCCCATTAGTGTATACATCTACAAATTAGAAACAGTGGAGCCCAAGCTTTTCCAATGCTGTCTTCACAGCCATATTTATATAGATAATCTCCCAAACTGGCTCATCAGAGCCCAAGATTTCTATGCACAATTTTTGGACATCAGAGGCATTGTTATCCAGTGCAACCAGAATAGGAGAAAGTCAGTTTGACTCCCCTAAAACCCAGATTGTTCATTCATACTAAAAAAAATGGCAACCAAAGCAACTCTACTATCTAGCACTAGCACTTTAACCAAGATACTGGGACATCAGCTACATGCCCTACTGGAATTTAAACATTGATTCCTAAGATGAAAGGCCAGTTCTTTATTCTCTACAGATAGCCCAACTGCCCACACTCTCTTGAAAGGATACAGTCAATCAACAAGTAAAATAACCCCTTTTCTGTCTCATGTGGGCTCTTTGAGGATCCACCCCACTACACAAATTTTTTTTTAAAGTAACAAAAAAAGCTGACTTACATTTAAACACGTTTCTGCGCTACCTGAATGTAACTTCTCTATTATTTCCTACTTGTCCCTCATTTTAAAGGCCAGGAGCGTGACAAGCTGAGAGGTACGTTCCCACAATGAAAATGTGGAAGTAGTTCCATTGGCAGATGTGCAATCAAGACAAGTTTAGCAACATCTGGGGTACCTAAAATACAGAGATATCAACAACATTAGCCCCATGGTATTGCAGTTACAGCATCAAGAACCTAACATTAAGATTAAGTATTGAGTGGGGATGCTAACCTGGTTTCAGTCCAGTATCTAGGACATTTATGGTTTGCCAGATATCAACCAGTAGTTTAAAGTATGTCAAGTTACTCTTGGAGGCTCAATGCTCTGAAGTAAAAAGGGTTTGAAAATTGCCTTAATGTTCAATACAGCAAAGGAGTGTTTGTGATATATAGATATAGATATATATAGGGCAGGCAAAGGAAGATTGGAAGAAAAACAATACCAAAACAAAGTGCAGTCAAATAACCAGCATAATAGCAACCATAAGAATTTAAAGGGAATAGTACCTTCCCACTGAGCAAAGCAAATGACAACTTACTTGCTAAGCAGTATCTGTAGCGCTTTGTGAAGAGGTTCTTTCAGTTCCCGAGACACTTTCTCTCCAAGATGAGCTAAGCAATCTTCTATTGAACTCTCTGGATTGGCAGGACTGAACACTGGAGAAGTATGGCAGTCAAACCCTGTGCTGGTGAAGGCTGAGGACAAAGCAAAAACAAACCCCGAAACACTAAATACAATTGGCCACAAAACTGTTCAGCTACTATGGAGTCACATGAAGTTTATTTCACACAATAAAATGCCTGGCTTCAGAGTAAGAGCACGTTTGTATAACAATTTCAGAAAGACACACCAGAGGCAAATTCAACCTGAAATAATTAAGTACAAACCCACAGAAGTCTCTGGGCCAAAGCATCCCCTCTAATTTCTTACTTAGAGCTTTGTGTTAGCAGGAAGATCAATGCATATATGTGAATTGTAAACTATACATATTTCGCACAGTAACCACCTCCAAGCTACACTTGTTCATGTTTATACCCACTGTGAAAACTATATCCTTATTTACATCACTGCTGAATCTGGCCACAGAAGTGGCTAGATCTGCAACAATGCCCAAGTGCAATTCTTAAAATATAGAAATATATTCTGTTTGACTACAATCTTTTCCATCTCTTAATTTCTAATGGGTCATCTAGTCCACCCCGGCCCATGGAGTGCTGTTCCCTACAATAAGCTACCCAGTGACTGGAATTTTAATACCATGATCAATGATAATCATAGACATCACAAATACTGTATATAGACCAGGTGTCCAAGCTGATCTTCACTGAGATTTCTAACCATCCAAAGAAGTGAGCTGCAGCTCACGAAAGCTCATGCTAAAATAAATTTGTTAGTCTTTAAGGTGCCATGAGTACTCCTGTTCTTTTTGCAGATACAGACTAACACGGCTGCTACTCTGAAACCTGTCATTAGAGGAGTGAAGTTCTGGAACAACCTTCCAAGGGGAGTAGTGGGGGCAAAAGACATATCTGGCTTTAAGACTAAGCTTGATAAGTTTATGAAGGGGATGGTATGATGGGATTGATTAATTGCCAAAATTAGGCTAAGATCAATTGCCAAATTACCAGCAGGTAAGTATGCCCAGTGGTCTGGGATGGGATGGGATCTGAGTTACTACAGAGAATTCTTTCCTGGGTGCTGGCTGGTGAGTCTTGCCCACATGCTCAGGGTTTAAATGATCGCCATATTTGGGGTCGGGAAGGAATTTTCCTCCAGGGCAGATTGGCAGAGGCTCTGGAGGTTTTTCGCCTTCCTCTGCAGGGTGGGTCACGGGTCACTTGCTGGAGGATTCTCTGCAGCTTGAGGTCTTCAAACCACAATTTGAGGACTTCAATAACTCAGACATAGGTTAGGGGTTTGTTGTAGAAGTGGATGGGTGAGATTGTGTGGCCTACATTGTGCAAGAGGTCAGACTAGATGATCATAATAGTCCTTTCTGACCTTAAAGTCTATGAGTCTATGATGTATTTTTAGCTTTGAGTATAACATCAGCTAACAGTCAACAGCATTATTAGACCAATGTAACAGGGCATTTTAGTATTCATTAAGTATTGAATTTACCGAAATGTGACTTTGAATCTAAATTTGTGAACACAAAAGTCAGGAAATACAAAAGTCAAGGTTCTCACAGCAATCTTAACTTACTCACCTGGCACACGCAGTACACAAATCTCTCTGAAATATTCACATACAAGTGCAAAGGTAGCTGCAATGATTTATCCAAGGGAAAAACTGAGTCCTTTCTACATACTCTGGGCAAGTTAAGATGATAAAAATTTTAGCTGTTTTTCTTGATGTGTTTAAAATTGTAACTTTAACATTAAATTTAAAAAACACAGTTATGTAACTTCTTGCTAATGAAAAAGGATAATCTCAGCTGAGCCACAGGGTACTTACATATTTGCATACTCCACAATATAAGTGAGCTAGGGGGGTCTCAATGGTGAATTTCAGTAGCAGCATAAAAGCCACACCTACATCAATATTAAAATACAGAAGTGTACACTTGAAGGCAGGTGCAAAGCTAGCTATATCTCACCTCTGCACTCCCCTGAATCTCCTGGCTGCTATATGCTGATTTAGTTCCCTGCATAAATTAGAGCAGCCTGAGAGTTGCTCTAATTCATGACAGCTCATAACAGCTATTATACTATTAAAACCTATTACACCAGCTGGAATTGCTGAAGCACAGTACACTGGGGCCAACAGTATTGATAAACATCAATTAAAAATTAGATATTTTAATTTAAGTTAAATACACTTTTGTTTTTAAAAATAAAGAACTCACTCAAAATTAAATCTGAAATTATAGCAACCCATAACTCAAATCGGTGAAAGAATTTTGCTCAAGCTTTCTGAAGAAGTGTTCGCCTTTTGGAGACCAAGCACACAAAATTTAAGAAAAAGAAGAGGAGAATTTGAAAAAATGTATGAGCATGAGAAAAATATTAACAAAACCGTTGCTAGAACATCCATTACCATCTCAACACTATAAAAAGAGATTACTTACCTGGACATTAACTTGAGTTTTTCTAGATGTTTGTCCTTATGGTATTCCATCATAGGATGTGGTTGTGCCCGTGCACTCGTGACCAGAGACCCCAGTAAATAGCAGCATCCATAGCTCTGAGCAGAGCCTGGAAGACTCCATCACGGGGAGATGGAAGGCAGGAGGTGGAGCACCCATAGGGACGAAACATCTTGAACTCAAGTTACTGCTGTCAGGGTTCCTTCCCCACTCTGAACTCTAGGGTACAGATGTGGGGACCCGCATGAAAGCCCCCTAAGCTTATTTCTACCAGCTTAGGTTAAAACCTGGTACGCTGCCACCACCAAGTGATTTAACAAGAAACAGGGAAAGGACCACTTGGAGTTCCTTTTCCCCAAAAAAATCCCCCCAACCCCTTACACCCCCTTTCCTGAGGAGGCTTGAGAATAATATCCTAACCAATTGGTTACAAAGTGATCAAAGACCCAAACCCCTGGGTCTTTGGACAATGGAAAAAATCAGTCAGGTTCTTAAATGAAGGATTTTATTAAAAAGAAAATGTAAAAATCATCTCTGTAAAATCAGGATGGAAAATAACTTTACAGGGTAATCAGATTCAAAGAGCCCAGAGGAACCTCCTCCTGCCTTAGTTTCAAAGTTACAACAAAACAGGGATACCTCCCTCTAGCAAAGGTAAAATTCACAAGTTGAGAAAACAAAGATAACTAATACGACTTGCCTGGCTGCTACTTACAAGTTTGAAATATGAGAGACTTGTTCAGAAAGATTTGGAGAACATGGATTGATGTCCGGTCCCTTAGTCCCAAGAGCGAACACCACCAAAACAAAGAGCACAAACAAAAGCCTTCCTCTCTCCCCACCCCAAGATTTGAAAATATCTTGTCCCCATATTGGTCCTTTGGGTCAGGTGTCAGCCAGGTTACCTGAGCTTCTTAACCCTTTACAGGTAAAAGGATTTTGGTGCCTCTGGCCAGGAGGGATTTTATAGTATTGTATACAGGAGGGTTGTTACCCTTCCCTGTACAGTTATGACAACTGCATAGGTAAGTAACCACTTCTCCATGTATATGTCCCTATGGATGTGCCACCAGAATCATAGAAGATTAGGGCTGGAAGAAACCTCAGGAGGTCATCTAGTCCAACCCCTTGCTCAAAGCAGGACCAACACCAACTAAATCATCCCAGCCAGGGCGTTCTCAAGCCGGGCCTTAAAAACATCTAAGGATGGAGATTCCACCACCTCCCTAGGTAACCCATTCCAGTGCTTCACCACCCTCCTACTGAAATAGTATTTTCTAATAGCCCACCTAGATCTCCCCCACTGCAAGATGAGACCATTGTTCCTTATTCTGTCATCTGCCACCACTGAGAACAGCCGAGCTCCATCCTCTTTGGAACCCCCCTTCAGGTAGCTGAAGAATGCTATCAAATCCCCCCTCACTCTTCTTTTCTGCAGACTAAACAAGCCCAGTTCCCTAAGCCTCTCCTCATAAGTCATGTGCCCCAGCGCCCTGAACATTTTCGTTGCCTTCCATTAGGCTCTCTCCAATTTGTCCACATCCCTTCTGTAGCGTGGGGCCCAAAACTGGACGCAATACTCCAGATGTGGCCTCACCAGTGCCTAATAGAGGAGAATAATTACTTCCCTCCATCTGCAGGCAATACTCCTACTAATGCAGCCCAATATGCCGTTAGCCTTCTTGGCAACAAGGGCACACTGCTGACTTATTTCCAGTTTCTCATCCACTGTAATCCTCAGGTCCTTTTCTGCAGAACTGCTACTTAGCCAGTCAGTCCCCAGCCTGTAGCAGTGCATAGGATTCTTCCATCCTCAGTGCAGGACTCTGCACTTGTCCTTGTTGAACCTCAGATTTCTTTTGGACCAATCCTCCAATTTGTCTAGGTCACTCTGGACCATATCTCTACCTTCCAGTGTATCTACCGCTCCCCCCAGCTTAGTGTCATCTACAAACTTGCTGAGGGTGCAATCCATCCCATCATCCAGATCATTAATAAAGATGCTGTACAAAACTGGCCCCAGGACCAACCCCTGGGACACTCCGTTCGATACTGGCTGCCAACTAGACATCGAGCCATTGATCACTACCCGTTGAGTCCAACAATCTAGCCAGCTTTCAATCCACCTTATAGTCCATTCATCCAATCCACACTTTTTTAACTTGCTGGCAAGAATACTATGGGAGACCATATCAAAAGCTTTGCTAAAGTCAAGATACATCACATCCACTGCTTTCCCCATATCCACAGAGCCAGTTATCTCATCATAGAAGGAGGTTCCCAAACAGCATCTCAACATGGAGGGAGATGCTAAGGAGACAAATCAAGGCAATTCACTCTGGACACAGGTAGGGTAGCATATTTGGTGAACATGTAAACAGAGAATCAGGTTACAGCCCTGCAGATATCTACTATGGGAAGATCCTTCAGGAGGGCTATAAAAGTAGACTGTTCCTCTATGAGGGGGATGTAAGCCCACCACTTCACAGTGGGTCAAGATACAACCCAAAACCTACTTTAACAGTCTTTAAGTGGATATTGGCTGTCCCTGATGCCTTTTGTAAAAATATACAATCTGGGGCAGGCCCTAAAGATCTTAGTCCTATCAAGGTAGAAGGAGAGGGCCCTCCCAATGTCTAATGTGTGAACACTAGTCTCCTTTGTCGAGGCACAGAAAACTGAAAAATGAATCTCTTGGTTGACATGAAATTCCAATGAGGTTTTAGGCAGGAAATGAGATGAAGGTACAGCATGACCCTGTCACAGTAGAAAACAGTGTATGATGAGTCTGCCACGAATGCCCTGAGTTCTTCCATTCTTCTCGCTGAGGAGATGGCAACCAGTTATGAAGTCTGGAGGGAGAGGTGGGAGAGAGATCAGGTAGCCATCAGTTCAAACGAGGGGGAGAGGGTATTCCTCAAGGCACTGAAGACCAGATTAAGGTCCCATGGACAAGAGGTGCTCTGGACAGGGGGAAATAAATTGTATAAACCCTTAAGGAATCTGGCTTTGGTGTACGGGCTAAGGCTGAAACCCCTTCTATAGGCAAGTGGAAGGCAGTAATGCCTTCCAGGCATACTCAAACTGAGCTCATTGACACAACTTGTGTCTTTCAAGGATCCTATGTTACCTGTTGGCCTTAGAGTGGAGCTTCTGAGGCTTGTAATGAGCAGTGAAAACATCAGGAATGAAAGCGTTTCCACTTTTGCTGGTAAGTCTTACAAGTATTAAGTTCTTTTATCTATCAGGAAAACGCCTGAAATTGGCTGAGAAATGTAATTCTATGCCTGAGAACCATCTAGGACGCAAGACTTTAGGTTCAGAGACTAAAGGTTGGGATGGGTTAGAGAGCTAGAGCTCTCTGATAGGAGATCCTCCCTGAGGGGAAGGCAGAGAGACATTGCCACAGAGAGATGAAGTAGATCTGAGTACCACCGAGTCTTGGCCATGAGAGCACTATCTGAATAGACCTTGCCCCGTCTTGTCTCAGTTTGAGCAAGGTCCTGAAGATTAGAAGCATAAGCAGGTCACAGGGCCAAGGTTCTAGTAGGGCATCTCCCAAGGAATTGTAGCCATATCCTCTTTGGATTTAAAAAAAAAAAGGGGCAACATTTCATATTGGTTGAAGTTGCAAAGAGGTCTGCCTTCAGGAGGCCACACGTTTGGCAGATACTGTGAATGTCAGAGCTGTTGAATTCCCACTTGTGGTTCTAACAGCAGTTTCTCCTCAGCGCACAGTTGCAGACTGCTTGAAATCACGGTAGGTAAGCTGCAGAAATTTCTATATGACGGGAGAGGCACCTGTTCCACAGCCTTAGCAATTCCGCATGCAAGGTTTGGGATCTTGCTCCTTCTTGTCAGTTTATGAAGTACATAGCTGCCTGTTGTCCAGTATTACCCTGAAAGTGTCCCTCTAGGTCATGAAGAAAGTGCTGACATGCACAGTGGACTACCACATGCAGACCTTCAGACGGCCCTTCCATTACCTGAGAGAATCCAGTACTCGGTGAGGTACGGTGATATGTTTGGAAAGGCTCTCTGTTCAGAGCATAGTAGTCTTTAGACATGCTTGAAGACATCTGAACTGCAGTCTCACATGCAGCATAACAGATGTGGTGGCCAACATGTGGCCTAGGAGTTTTAGGCAGGTCCTGCTTGCAGTTGTTTGTGGGCTGTGCTGTAGAGCAGAGATCAGCCTGGACATAGTGGAGAATCTGTCCTTGGGCAGGTAAGCCTTGCCAGTTAGGAAGTCTAGCATGGCCACAATGAAGTCTGTTTTCAGAAATGGTGTAAACGTGGACTTTTTTTAGATTGATGCAGAGGCCCAGAGAGACCTGGGCCTTGGTCACTGCTAACTCAGCCTCTTGGGCAGAGCAGCCCCTAAGGAGCCAGTCATTCAAATACAGAAAGACCACAGAGCCCAACTGATGCAGGTGGGCCACTACTGCTGAAGGGTCCTTCATAAACACTCTTGGGGCCACAGAGAGCCCAAAGGAAAGGACAGGCTATTGGTAATGTTCCAAGTTTATGGCAAAAAGCAGAAATGCTTCTTGGAAGGATGAATAGCCACATGAAAGTGAACATCTTGGAAATCAAGGGCAATCAACCAGTCCTCCGAATCCAGGGATCACCATCCTGATGTGCTGCAATAGGGCATAGGTGTTCAGGTTCCCAAGGTCTAAATCGGTCTCCAACCACCGCCTCTTTTGGAAACCAGGAAATATAGGGAATAGAATCCTTTACCAACAAATTAATAGGGAAACAGCTCAATTGTCTGAGGTAATGAGCTCTCAAACAGGTAGGAAGTGGGATAGGCAGTCTCCAAAGGGATGGTGGATGGCAGAATCATGCAGCAGAAGATCTAGAGGAAGATGTCATTTGAGGCCTTCAACCAGGTTATCAAAATGGTCACTTAGAGGAAGGTGCATGTTGAGCGGTCATGAAGCATGGTGTTCTCCTTCTCTGAGGGTCTGGGTCCCCTTCTAGGGGGCTCTGTAGAGCTAGCGTAGATCTAATGTTGTCCTAGGGTCTTTAAAGGAGTGGAGCAAGGAGTCTTTGTGGCTACTGAAGAGCTTGAGCTCGTCAAACAGGAGGTCATCCACAGTATTTTGCACCTCCCTCAGGAGACCAGGACACTTGCCACGTAACTACTGTGAAGTAGGGTCAGCGACGGAATGGGAGACATACGCCATTATTTTGGTCAGAATGTAATTTTTTGCCTGCCTGTTTTCAAGTAAACAGAACAGTGGCAGGTGCCTGCTACAGAGTACATGCTGGTGGTAACAGGACCTCATGGATGGGTAGAGTGATCTTACTCTGGTGCATGATATGTAAAATGTCCACTAGGGAACACAGACTCCTGGACCTTCTCCAGAGGAATCTGAAGGGATTCAAATGGACATTTCATTAAGTCCTGGAAGGCCCTAAAGTCATGTGCATAGGAGGGCGGTGGTGGCATTACCACCTCACCACAGGATGACGCTGACTTAGCTAAAATGGTCGACCCTTCTTCAGTCAATGGGTCTCCTCGGATACCATGGGAACGTGCAGTACCGGGAAGTGATCTTGTGGTGCTGGTGGCTGTTGCAGTACTAGCAGGTGTTCTTGTTGGTGTTTCTTTCAGGCTCATATGCTATAAAACTGATCACCATAATGCAACCAGGAGTTCCAACAGGCCACTGCAGAAGTGGACAGGAGAAGGGTTGCGAAGGGCAATTGTTTCCAGGGAATCTGAGGCGCCTGCTGGAAAGGCCTCCTCAGAGTATGTCCCCAGAGAAGTAGGGTGTTACAGTGCTAAAACAGATCCCTGTATGGAAACCTCCAAGTGTCATCCTCTGAGTAGAATGTGGGGGGGGCTTTGGGCATTAGTACTGGTAACAGAGGCAGTGGATCAGATCCTGTTCTTGTGCATAAAGGGGCAGCAGATTTGTATAATTTTTGGTGGTGCTCATTACAGGTCCAAGTCCTGCATCCCCCCACACACACCTGCCTTGTAAGCCAATTTTTTTATATATATAGATATATATAGATATAGATATAGATATAGATATAGATAGATAGATATAAAAAATGTAAAAAATGGACTAGAAACAGTAAGCATTTAACAGTTTTCCTATATTCCACAATACCACTATCGTAAGAAAAAATTACTTAACTAAGAATATCAACTTTATTAATACTCTTTCGAATATGGAAACAACCAGGCACTCTTGGATCAATAACCCTCAAAAGCAAATACTTTCTAAAATTAAAACAAATGTAGTCCCTTCTTTTGCGATGTTCTTTAGGAGGCAAACACTTTTCGTCATTGTTCAGTTCTTGAAATGAAGTCATCCAGGAGACTTGCAGTGTCCAATTCAGAGGTAGAGTTCTTATGAATGTGCAGAAATGCCAAGTGATTTAGACGTTCTTGGCCCATTGTCGTTCGCAAATAATTTCTCAGTCTGCGCAGGCAACTGAATGAGCTTTCAGAGGTGCAGGTTGTAGTTGGAATGGCGTAGAATAATTTCAGGAGAACTTGTAACTTTGACATGTCACTCAAGCCTTTGTTTAGTTTCAGAAATTGCTTCACTTCGCTCACCAAATTAAGCTGGTAATTTCTTGATCTGAAAATATCACTCAACATTTCTAAATGGAGAGATGACCTCTTCATGTTAATGTCACCATGGAAAGCTTCACTTATTGGAACTATGTCCTGTTTCAAGCCATTTGCTGCATCAGTTATATGCTTCTCCAATTTGACTGCGAATGTAAAGCTTTCTGTTGAAAACCTCTGTTCAATGGCAACTTTGCAAGCATCAATGATCCCAACATATATTTGAAAAAAATTCTCTTTGGGGTCACTGAAGGTGTAAGGAAGGCTTCCATGGTGAGCCATATCAGTGGCTTGCATTTTCTCAAGTGTGTAGGATCATCTAAATAAAGATTTCTTGCCTTCTCTACTGTTGATTCCCAGAAGTGGTTGTATGATGAATCGGTGCGCATCCTGCTCAACACCTCTTGCAACAGATCAACTTTCTTCATAACGCTTGCCAATGACATGTTTGGGCTTTGAATTTTTGCATTAGCTTCTTCTACTGGACCCCTGGCTTTCACAAGAACTGTTAGTGTAAAGTACAGTGAAAAAGACTGAAGTTGCTTCAAGAATCCACTACATTTTGAGGCAAATTCTTCTAAAGAGTAACTAAATTCATCTAGTATCAGAAGGGTAGCCGTGTTAGTCTGGATCTGTAAAAGCAGGAAAGAGTCCTGTGGCACCTTATAGACTAACAGACATATTGGAGCATGAGCTTTTGTGGGTGAATGGGTATTCACCCACAAAAGCTCATGCTCCAATACGTCTGTTAGTCTATAAGGTGCCACAGGACTCTCTGCTGCTTTTATAAATTCATCTAGGCAGTTCTTCATGGCCTTTTAGTTATGGAGCAGTGATTTAATGCTGTTGATCTTCAGTGTCCATCTTGTTGGGCACAATGGTCATAAAGGCGGCTCCCCTTCATTCTGAAACTCTCTGAATGCTGCCATATGCTTTGGTGACTCCCTGAAGGCATTGAGATCTTTCACCATTGAAAACATATCATGACATTCTAGAATATTATGTAGGGTACCCTGCATAGCAAGGTTAAGAGACTGTGCAGCATAATGCACAAATTCTGCTCTCGACTCTCGATCCTTCACTCTGGCTTTGGACCCCAGTAAATTTGCCAGACATTACTGGCTTCGTCGTAACTCTGTCCCCAGCATCAGAAAAGTGCAAATCACACCAAAGAAATGCATCTTTTACAATTTTGAAAAGAGAAGCAGCATCCTTCACATCAGTTTGGTAAAACCCGATAAACTCCCCATAAATCTCCCAGTCTTCACTAGAAAAGAACCTTAAAGAAAAACTTACTTGTTCTTTCCTTGACAAATCAGTAGTCTCATCCATTACAATGGCGTAAAGCTTTGAAGCCTTTATCCTTTTGCACAATTTGTCTTAGCGCCATCATTGCCATCATTTTGATTATTTTGTTAATAACCTCAGGTGACAGCCATTTTGTGCGACTAAGCCACTGTCTCAGTTCCTCTGAATCTGTACTACATAGCAACAAGAGCTGCATCAAATCTGAATCACTCATTATGTCCACGTAATGCTATTCCTTGTTGGGCTAGATACTGAACACTGTTCAAGATTTTGTGCAGTGCATTCCTAGCTGATTGTGATTGTTTTTTGTAACTGGCCAACATTAGTGCAGAAATATTTACCTGCGATTGCAGAGCAGCATACTTCATTACCGCTTCCTTGTGACACGATTTTTCGTATGATGTAAAACCACGCATTGTGTCTCCAATTTTGAAATCTGGATGAAATAAATGTAGGTTTGGCCTTTGTAGAAAATATTAAGATCTTCTTTTCAGAACAGTTTTTGCAGACTGAGCAAAAAGCTCTAATTCAATATTGTACTCCAACCACATAAATCTTGATAGCTAAGATTGCTAAAAACTCCTTTTCTTATCTTAGAGATTTGCCACATCTTTCTTTTGTATAACTTAAGTTTGAAAGCTGGGTGTCGAACTCAGGCTGTCACTTGATGAATTACCCTTTTCTTCTTTTCCTCTGGGTAACTTTATTAAGAATGTATTCATTGTTGATTATTACTGGTCCTACAAATCAAAAATTTGTTGCTGAGATAAAATGAAGCTACAATGAGCTGGCGCCACAAGATTACAAGGGCCAATTAAAAGTGGAAAGTCAAAAGCAGCACTCGCCTATTTCAATACATTATATTTTGTTGTACCCATATACAACCAATTATATACTTTAAAGAGAGTAAAACACGATCATACCCCAAACTGTCTGCCAAATTGAAGTTGTGTGTTTTTCCCCTCAGGTGAGGACTCTGGGGATGAGGGTTGGAGTGCAGGGGGTGAGGGCTCTGGCTGGGGGTGTAGGGCCAGGGATGAGGAGCTTGGGGTGCAAAAAGGCTGCCACAGGGCTAGGGCTAGAGAGGACACCCCTCCCACCCAATAGTCTCCCCACCAGCAGCAGTGAGCTCCAGGGGAGGGGCGCCCATCTTCCTCCCCCAAAACAGCACACACATCCTGCACCACTGTCACTGCCCGTGCTTCTAGGGTCCCTATCAGGTCCAGGAAACCCCCTCCCCTCCCCTGTGGTGGGTGTCGGGGGTGGGCTGCCATCATGTGTGGCCTCCTCCCCTTCTTCTGCCCCTCACCATAGCCTCACTGGGGGGTGGGGGAATGGGGCTGCCCCTTGCCCAGCATGGGGCAGGACCGGTGACTGGGGGCAGTGGTGGTGGTGGGGGAAGAATGAGCAGAGTGTCACAACACTCACCCAAGCCCCAGCTGCTCAGGTCCAGGAAGCCCCCTCGCCTCTCCTGTGGTGGGTGGGGCCGGGGGCTGCCATCACATGTGGCCTCCTCCCCTGCTGCAGCCTGCTGTCCCTCACCATAGCCTCATGGGGGATGGGGCTGCACGGAGTGCTGGCTGCAGGAGAGATGGAGGGTGGGGGAGAATGGATCACATGGTCAGACACTCACCCAAGCCCTAGCAGCTGCTCAAGTGAGGTCCAGACTCCATCTCCCAGAAGCCCCCTCAGCGTTTCCTCCCAGTGGGTGCTGGGGGAGGGAAGGGCTGCCAATCATGTATGAGCCTCCTCCCTCCGCAGGTGCAGCAGCTGCCTCAGCCTGCTACTGGCGTCACTCTTGTGTTGTAGGCAGCAGCGACCACCAGCAGCAGCAAGGGAGCGCAGCGCGGAGCGGCAGGGCAGCCGCCTGCTTGAGGCAGGGATGCTCCGGGGCCTGGAGGAGGCGCGTGAGGGCGGCAGGCAGGGAACACTCAGGTGGAGGCATGCGGGGGCAACAGGCAGGGCCAGGGGAGAGATCAGACTCCGAACACTGGTGGAGCCAGGCCCCCTGGTCCTGAATATTCCTGGAGCCCAGGCACCACAGACCCATACAATTCCCTGCCCCTGGTCACCAACTGTAGAAGCAGCACTGGGGGAGAGGCTCTTACAGTACCCCTTAAGACAGGGGACTCCGGTTTCTCCGAGATGAGAAGATCCTCAGGGTAAAGGAATCCAAGGAGTGCTGGTGGGCTATGATAGCAAATGGTAGGAGCCTAAGACAATAATGGGGATTGATGTAGGACTGGGGATGCCGCATGCAGTACCAGAAAGGCAGACAAGATGACAGCTCTGTGTTCAAAGTGTTTATATCTCATGGAGGGCAGTCCTGGACAGGGAGCCAGGGGACAGTCTGGCTGACCTCAATGTTTCCAAGAGGATGTCTGTTCCAAAGCCCTTGAGACAGTTTTAGAGTCCCTGGTTTTAGATGCACCTCGGTGACTAGAGGCATCAGACAGTACCAAAGCAGGTCTCTCTCGGTTCTATTTAACTGAAGACCTCCTAGCGAGATGACTTCTTAGGTGTTACCAAGGTTTTGGTACCAGTGTCAGCTTCAGACTCAGTTGTACCCATCATGGGAGGCAAGGTCTCTGGGTAGTTAGCTGTAAGAAGTGTCTCTATCGGATACTCACAAAAAAGGCATGAGGAGCTTTTTTCTTTTAGAGGACTTCATCTCTGGAACCTCCTCTGGAGCTTTGGAAGTCAACTGTGCAGCTTGAGAGATTGAGGCTGATGTATAGTGGGGGAGAAAAACAGACCCTACCGGAGCTAAAGAATGTTTCAAGAGGACCTTCAGCCTACCCTCTCTATCCTTGCAGGACCTGCCCTTAAACCTAGTGCATATTTTACACTTGGATGGGACACGAGATTCTCCGAGACACCAGAGAACTAGAGCACCCATCGCTACAGGGAAGAGACCTGTGGTGGGTCTGGCAGGACACAGTCTTAGGCATAATCTGGAGAAGTGCCATAGGCCACAACAGGTGATGCAAGAAATTCAGGGGCAAACAGCAGACACCACAACTGTTGCATCTCAGGCTGGAGATGGTTGGGAAAGAACTGGAGCAGCAGCAGGTCCATGCCTCCTTATATGTCCCTGCCTGGGAGCACAAGGCGCAGCTTTTGCACAGGCGCAGACCCTGCTATTTCTAATCTCTGGTCAAGAGTGCACAGATGCACACACATGCTACAATGGAGAATGCACATACTTGAAGAACTGTAGCATTATAAGGTAAGGTTGCATCAACTGAAATAAATGGGGGGAAGGGGAGAAATCCACCAACAAGCACAGACCTTCCAAAATTTCTTCTTCAAGGTGTTTTAGTTCCTCCTCAATTTCTGTCTTAAGCTTCTCTAGAACCTCTTTCTCCAAAGCTTGTGGTATTACAGACTGCTGGGGCCCTGAAACAAACCAGAGAAGTTGGTCAAAAGATGCACTATCTGCCAGGAGAGTTAAATAATGGTGGCTGATATAAAAATTTAAAAGTGTAAAGAATCTAGAATTTAGTTGCACAAAACAGAGTTCAACTTCCCACAGCAACATGAAGTCTGACCTCTTTTTACATATATTACAATGGAGCTTTATTACATGATCAATGTATAATCCATGTAATAGTCTATCTTGCACACATGCAGAGTACTCTATTTGGTTTAAATAAGAATATGTAAAAAGTGTTTAACAATTCATTAGTAAACAACTAAAAGGAAGGCCAATAGCAAACAGCAAATAGTGAACACTATTTTAAATCCAAAAATGAACTGAAGAGTAGTTTTCAAAACCATCCTAATCATAAACCAGAGGACGCAAATAAGCAATATGCAAATAACTACAGTCAAGTCAAAACCATATCAAACTACACCAAATCAAAGCAGACAGCATCAGAAGTTACAACACTAGTAACACATCTAGTCGCATCTGTCTCCTCTAAATACAGAGAATAAATATAATTTGATATTTCATTATTTTGAACACTAAATTTTACAGAACTACATACAGAAAAAAATCCAAGGAAGCTGTCAACCAACAAAAGGTACCTCAAACTCCAGGTACTGAAGAATCCCAAAATCTCTATTAGGCAGCCCTTTTATTTTCTGGGCTTTATGGTCTCTTGTTCATATAGGGTCTACAGGTCACAACAGATCATCTAATGCAAAGCTTCCAAAGTCTTGTTCTAGATTTTCTAACAACTAAACCAAATTATTTCAGACATGTCAACACTTGTCTTCACTCAGAATGGTATAATATCCCAGGTGTTTGACTTATGATCCAGAAAAGTCAAACTATTTCTGAACAGGTGAAAACACATTGAACAGTCAAAGCTTTCAAGAAACTGCAAATTGGATTTTAATCTAACTGCCTGGAAAGAGTTCACCTCTGGGCTGAGACAGAGCCAACAAAAATGCTGCTTAAGTAGCTGCTCTTTGGGAAAAGGTACAAGCTGCAAAGAACACGTGCTTAGAAAGAATGTGCTACATCAGACTCTCAACATCTAGGCAACTTTTTTTCCTTCCCTTTCCCCTATTCTCAACACTTTTCTTCTGGCTCCTTCCCAGAAACTTTCAAACAAGCTTTTATATTCCCTTGTCCTAACGATCTCTGTTCCATCTAACTACTATCATTTCCCCTGAGCTCACTAAGCCAACGGTCTGCTCTTGTTTTCTCTACTTCTTTTCCTCCAGTTCTCTAAAATGTGCTCCAGTCCGGTCTACGTTCTTTAACTCCAAAAACTGCTGACTCAAAAACTGCTCAATAAGTAAACTCTTCCAGGCAACTCTTAATTGTTATCGGTCCTCATTTGTTCTGATCTCTGTTTCCTTCAACAGTGTCAATAACTTTTCTCCACAAACTAGGCTTCTGTGATTATGTTCCCCTGGTTCTTATCTCTCCTTACTACCGTCAGCATTCCTTTAAAGGCTCCACTCTGTCCCTCCAGGTTTCGTCTTTGTATCCTCCATGGTGATTCTATTCATGACCATTGTTTCCCACATTTCACATTTTAGATATTTAAAACAGCCTAGTAATATTCATTAACATTGCTTCCAGTGACATCTGTATTTGAAAAGTGAGCTGGAAGTGTTTACCTAAATCAATCTAGCTGAGCATGGGTAGGAACTTCAGAATTGTTTATATACACATGCTATTCTCCAGTTGTAGCTACCTGTGTGAAGCGCACTCATGCCAACTGAATGCATGAGTCGGCAGAAAAAGTTTACAGTTCCTGATGTGAACAGTTCAAAAATGCAGCAGATGGCCAGTCCCATTTCATTTTTCTCAGCCCCACAATTATGCAACTATCTCCTCCTCTCAAACTATTTTCCTTAGCTTCCCAAGTTCCTCTCAAACACTTTTTCTCTCCCCCGAACCATAAATTCAAGAGAAGAACTCTTCTCTGTTTTGGGTAATGAGCAGACGCACACTAAAGCTCTATCAATTCCCCCCAATATCCCCTCTTGGAATCGCTGAAGTACCACTTCACAATCAAAACCAACAAGTACATACACATACAGCCTCCTGTTTTAACATATGCCTCCCCCGCCCTGCTTGGAAGGAAGGCAGCAGCCTTTGTAGACAATGACCCTTTCTCATGTGACTAACGTGATACTGATTGCACATGACAAGCTGTCATACTTGATAACAAATCATGTGGAAAATGTGAGCAAGAGAAATCCCACTTCTGCCAGCGTACAAAAGAATTGTTTTGATAACTGATGCTGCAGAGTCAATGGTTTCCATCTCATCAACACCCTCAACTTTACAGCAGCCGATTCCAACAGTATAAAACCATTTAGCGGTGCCAGAGCATTAAAAAAAAAATCTATCCCTCTGGCTCAGTGACTCTATAGGGAGCAAACACTGCAAAGATCAACAGACTCCAGCTTCCTGCAACTCCATTCTCTTGATCCTCATCAATATAAAGAAACATGACAGATTTCAGAGGACAGTTCAGTGCAATTCAAAGGTTCTTAAAAGAGAAGTACCCCTTTAAGTAGTTTTCAAAGCTATTCAGAAGTAACCAGAAGAAAAAGACTTCAGTATCAGCTTCTGGGGAAATGGTAGTATCCTATGACGATCTCAAGCGATACCCCATGGCCAACCTGGAAGTGGCACTGATATGGGATCCATGTGGAGCCAAACTTACCTTTCCAAGGATAAAAGGGCAGGTCAACCCACTGCAGAACTTTTATTGGCAAGTGGATCCTGTAGGGCCCTTCACTTCCCCACAGGCCAAAAGCACAAAGAACACAGTAATTTGTATCACAGCACTCCAGTTTGCACAAGTTAATCATGGGTGTGTAATAATGTGCAAGTTTTGTTAATAGATTTATGATCCATACGTGGATCTCAGTGTATGTATTATACTCAGAGTGTAGAAGAGAATGAGACATGCCCAAGTGTCACATTCTCTCTAGGATGAGACCAGATACTTTAACAAGCACTATCTGGAATCACACATCAGAAATGGAGAACTGAGAACAGACAATGGGAGCCCCAGTAAAGAACATTATCACTTAATGACTAAAAAGTCAAAGCAGGGCAGGGTGGATAAAAATTTTTTAAAAAAAGCAATGATTAAAAAAATCGGATTTTATTTAAATCGGACTTTTTTGATAAAATGCTTTTTGAGGAAAAAACTATCTAAAGATAGCTTTAATTAAGATATCTTTGAGCTAAAATGTATCATCATGGAATAGGGATTATAAATTCCAATTCTATAGTATGAGACAATACATTTATGTAATGTTTAAGAAATAAATGTTTTAAATAAATAAATATGCAGAGGTGAGAAATAACAAACCTCAACCCTATTGTCCCTCTGCAAATTTGTGTACACCGAGTCAATCACTTACCTCTCTCTAAAAATGCAAAGTTTCAAAAAGTTCAAGGGGCTATGGCTTCTGCCTAAGGAGTCTGACTTGAACCTGTTTTTTACCATGCTAACCTAAGGACTTCCAGACACTGCATTCCAGTTGACTAATAAATGCTATCTTGCTTTGAAAAGGTTTCTGGGTATTGCTGCAAAAAACTTACTGAGTACATTGCTCCCTAAGTAGGCAAAGTTTTCAGGAGTCTGATTTCATTTCGACTGCAGCAAGGCACAGTGTGAAACAGGGATGCTGGAGCTCGAAGACTCATTCAAGTAATCTTTGAGGTCACGTGGTCTCCCCTTGTGAAGTGTGGATGCTTGAAGTCTGGCACACCAAAGGGGATACTCCCAGGGGACTGTTTAAAGGCTGCCTTCTGGTTGCTGTGTAGAAGATGTCAGCATGGACATGTCTGAAACAGAACTGGGCATATCAGTTTCCTTCTTCAAGATCAGTAGGCTAAAGTTGATGTAACTGCTGCTTTTTAAGCCAAAACAACAGCAACCATACAGTCAGCACTTCCTAAATAACGTGTAGATGGCTCTATACTCCATAAAATAAAAAGTACATCAAGCTAAGTGTTATATTAAATGTTTCCCCTAGAAAGATCTGAGAATACTACAAGCAACTTTATAGTTACTGAGACTAAGATTAAGTGATAGCCAACATATATCAACAAAATGATAGAATCCTCGCATTCTCTAAAGCAATGGTGTTCAACCACAAACAGCTGAAGATTCACAGTGGTCACATGGAGCTGCAGAGTACCACAAAATCAGACCCTGATACTGTACTGCAGCATGGGTGACAAGATATTGTATCAGTGTATACTGTCATATCATTCCCCGTATCGCTTCTTTCTGAGGAGTGGAAGTTCTCACTCCTTACCACTGGGGAATCCCAAACAACTCCTTTTCATTTGCATTTAGTGGCTCTCATACCACACAATATAAATAATCATCATAATGATCAAGCATATGGAATGCCAGACACTTGTTGCTTAACAGGCAGCTCATGCACAAGAAACGGAAAACTGTTACAACCACAAAAAGCAGTAAAGGAGACACCAAGAGTGAGATAAGAAGAGGATAGAGAGGAGAGATGAAGGTAGGGTGAGGTTATGTAGGGACTTAAAAGTGAGAAAATGGAGCTTGAATTATATATAAAAGACTGATGACAAGCAATAGGATTCCAAACAGGTAAAAAGGAAAATAACATGGGCAGAGCTGGAGAGGAAGTTGACTTTGGTAGTGCCATATGAACATATAGGAAGGTGGGGATATGGAGAGAAAAGCATGAATGGCAGCAAGAAAGTTTGAGTAAGGATGGCAAGAGATTACCAGTGTTTGTCTGTTTGCTAAAGGAAATGAGGCAGGTTTAAAGCAATGGGGATGGAAAACAAATTTTGAAAGTATTCTCCTAGAACAACAAAGCACATGTATGAGACAACATTTCTCTGCAGCATAAGCAAACTTGTCTATGTTCTCTAAATAGCAGACTTGTTAGCTAGATATCTTTACTCCAAAACTCTATGTTCTCCTAGCTTTGGATGTCAGTTGAATACAAAAACTTGTACTGACATTTTGCCCTTAATTCAGTTTCAGTATTGATCTTTAATTAAATGTTTATAGGATTCATTTCCTCCCCATTTTTAAACAACTCCAAGTTATTTTCTGTTTGCATAAACTGATCTGAGTTACAGAAAAATACTGATTCATCTTGGAATCTTGTGTTCTAGTAATGCAAATGTCTACTTCAAATAGTGGCTTTGTTCTTACCCAATGAGCATTTACGGAAACAAAATGTAGTTATCACAGATTAGGAAATAGTCTAGTCACATCTCCTGTGATAGCCAAATAACCCATGCTTTCCCACAAAAAGCTTTATGAAACAGATAAATCGTAAGTGTGACAATGCATGGGTGTTTTGGTACTCAGGTGCCTGTCCCTTCACTGAGGAGGAGATGAAATTACAACAGAAATTACACTGACACCAAAGTAGAGATATTGTTTATTAAAGACAAAAAAATTAATTGTACAGATTGAAGTATGAACTTAGTGCCACAGAGATAGTCACAATTTTCAAAAATACTTTGACACTACCCCCTTGATTTCTCTACTTTTTGCAAACCCTGACAGATAACCTCAGTAATTCTGATTCAGTACTTGTGTATTTCTATATGCTAGTTAAAGGGAAAAAAGTTTTAAGGATTTCCCTTCCCTCGTAAATTGATTTGAATATGTGCTAAAATACAAGAGCTAGTAGTCAGAGACATTAAAAATGGGGAATCCTGAATCATGACAAAGATTTTAATAAAAATACAGGCTGGCCAATTACAGTCCATGCTCTCAGTTCTCGTGAATGCAGGTCAAACTGTATTAAGGATAGACAAATGTCAGACAATATTCAGAGAGTACTTGGAATCATCCATAATTGCAGATTTAAACAAGATTCAATTCCTTTGTTATCACTTGATGCAGAGAAAGCTTTTGATTGAGTGGAACTTTCTGTTTCAAGTCTAGTCCCAAAGGGACATTACTGGCCCCCAGTTCCTTACATGGGTAACTGCTCTTTACACCAGCCCCAAGGCAGCTACACAAGATAATGGGGTTAAATCTCCCGTTTGAATTACACAGAGGGACTACTGGGCGGGGATGTCCATTATCTCCTTTACCTTTACCACTGGCCATGGAGCCTGCTGCATAGAGGATAAGGAACAATGACTACCACAGGAATAAAACTGACAGGAACACATCAGAAAGTAGCTTTATACACAGATGATGTAATATTTTTATCTAAACAAAGTATGTCCCTAAAATTAGTATGTGAACAAATCCATGACTTTGGGAAAGCATCTGGATTTAAAGTAAATTATGCTAAATCTGAAATGCTAACTATAAACTTGCCAGACTCCGAGAAGTCATTCTTCCAGAAGTCATTTGTGTGCAAATGGGCAACAAATTCTATAAAATACCTGGTAATTCATATCTCAAACAACCTAGAAGAGCGCTATGATTTAAATATCAAATCACTACTTCAGAAAATAAAAAAAGATTTGGACTGGTGAGGAAAGCATACCATTTCTTGATTGGGAAGAAAAGCCACAGTCAAAATAAACATTTTGCCAAGGATATCTTTCTTGTTTCAGAATCTTTCGATAATCATCCCAGACTAAAACCTTAGCAGGAACACACAGAGGATGTTGTTAGAATTTATACAGAATAAGGGTATGTCTTCGCTACCCACCGATCCACCACGGTATGTCGATCTAAGTATGTCGACTTCAGCTACGTTATTCACATAGCTGAAGTTGCATAACTTAGATCTATTACACACACACACACAGTGCAGACCAGAGCTAAGAAGAGATCGGGGTGCAAATACTTTGTACAAACCCATTAAACAGAGTTGACTGACTAGCTGTTCAAAGTATTCTATGGTACTATCAAGCCAGCCAGCTCAAAATAGCATTAAGACTGGGGGGAGATTTAACCCAGCCAAAACACTGGGTCTTTATTCAATAAGAAAACTGTGGCTGTACAAACATTGCTAGGCTACCGGATTAATAAAAAATATCACACCACCCAGAAATTACTACACATTCATTAGCAAAGGATAATCTATAGGTTTGGGATAGAACTACAGATGAGAAATTATTTTTCCTCACCAATGTCACATATTGCAAAAAAATCCAGATTTAACGGAAATAATGAACCAGAGAGCTTTAAGGACTGGGAGAGCCATGGAATACAAATGGTTGGCCAGCTAGTCAAGAAAGAAACTTTTCTAACTCATTTAGAGATCAAAACTAACTTTAACTTGCCCACTCTCCCAAGATACCAGTTCTTTCAAATTAGGCATTGTTTCTCAGCTTTCTAGAAAAGCTGTTTATACAGAAAACTAATTTTAATAGAAGCAATGAAGCCTGGTCAATTAGGAAACAAAAATATTATAACTAATATCAATTTTTACAGACAACTTTCCGCACAAAAAAATGTCTATAGACATGCTGGGAAAAGGATCTGGATAGACAAATTACTCCAGAGGAATGGGTTTTGATCTGGAAAAGAGAACCAGCAACCTCAGTCTGTGGCACGATAAAAGAAAATGACTAAGATACTGCCTTAATGGTACTGCATACCAGTCAGCGTAAAAAAATTATACTGTATATAGACTGAGTGGGGATAAACATTGGAGAAACTGTGGTGAAAGAGGAGATTTTATGTATATATGGTGCATATGTCCAGTCATTAGAGAGTACTGGGATACAATTCATAACCAAATACCACAGGTTGTGGGATATCTCTTACTAAATGATCCTTTGGTAATCCTCCTGTGGCTTTCTAATAGGGAAATAGTCACACAAAAGGAAATCAATCTCATCTGCTAATAGCTGCTATGCTACTGATATGACAGCCGCCCACTGGAAAAAGAAGTCCAACCCTGCAGGAATAGTTCAAAACAACATGAGAGAGTTATTATGGAAAAATTAATGAACCAATTATAAACCCAGCAAAAGAAACAGAATACATATTTAAATATTTGGTTACCATTTACTGAAAAAAAAATCAGACAAAGAACATTCACCTGCAAGAAACTCCAGCATGTGTCCAATTTTCTGAATATTAATATTTGATATTTCTAGTCTGCTAAATGTGTAATCAGAGATTTCACTTAAAAAAAATCAACCTGTCATAGATGATATAATGATGCTCACTTTAATATGGTAACACCCTGTCAAATCCGATGACTGCAGTTCTGCATAATGTCTCTTTAATCAAATGCTCACTATTGTAATGGTTACTGTTTTGTTTCTGGTATTTACATGGCAAGGATTTGTAAACCTGTGAATACTTCCTAAATAAATAACTAGTAACCAACAAAACACACAATATATTTATACATGATGTTAATTTTATGATTATTTGTTGAACGTTTGGCACTAAAGAATAAGGGAAGACATGGTAATTGGCCTATGCTATTTACAATCTACCTTAGAGGAGTACACTCTTCAAGCAATGCTTATTTCCCCTATTCCTTCCTCTTCCCCGGATGGTGGATTAACAGTGAAAGTCTTCATGGAAGAATTATTTTAAAAAAGAAGGGATCTGAAGGAAGAGAGAGGAGCCCTTTAACAAACAAGTGGGGAGAATGGTCCAAATACTAGTCTAGAGGTAAACAGGCTCCCTGCACTATTTGCTTTAAATTCCGTTGTCTTGCTGTACAGTTCAGAACAGTGCTACTTACCAGAAAAGAACTAAATACAATGTAAAAAACATACTTCAGTTCCACAAAGATGTCAGATTGTTAACCCTGGAAACTAAAATTATATCCACAAAACAAGAGAAATAGTCTATAGCAGTGGTGGCTTCCTTTAGACTGCCCCCACCTCTGGTATGCCTCAGAACTGCTCTGGAGGTACTGCTTCCATGATCCATGCAGTGCTTGACTTCTCTAGCCTGGTCTACACTAACATTTTGTTGGAAGTATCCCACCACCGTACTACCACTGACTGTAGCTACAGTGGAAGCACGAATATAAACAGGGCACAAGTGTATATACCACAGTGTTGTCTAAACCTACTGCAAGCAAGGCTAGAACTCAGATAGTGATTAAAAAACAAAAAAAAGCCTGATACCTCTTTAACCCAGCCCCAGTGGATAAAGCATGAGTGGGAGCTTGCCAAAAAAAATGCAACTGCAGAGAAAGCCTCAGGAGTGGTAACAAGGATGACATCCAGAATATATCTTCTGAGACCACCTATTTGTTTCATATACGACAAACAACGCTGTGATAATAAATTGTAGTCATTATGGACTCAGCTGAAATTAAAGCAATTACCTAGGTGTGAACTGTTTTATTTCTATCTCCAGGTCTTCATGTTATTTTAAAAGTGAACATATATAGTGAGATACACAAGTCTAGCTGTCGCTTTTTGCACTTTTTACATACATGCAAGACAGAGTTCTCAATTCTACAGTTAATTGATAAAGCAGCCTCACAGGTAAATACAATGTTACCTGAAGTTGAGGGAGGACGTTGCTCTTGTGGCTTCTCCTGTGACAAGAGCCCCAGGTAGCTGAGAACAACATATTTTGTTTCATAGTGAAATCCTACAGGCACGGCAGTAGAGGACGCCATTGGATTGACTTGCAATGTTCCACAGGGTTAATGGTGCACGTAGTTTTTCTTCTGGCTAAGAGGGGAAGAATGAAAGAGAGAAGATTAATTTTTTTTTTTTGGTAAGGAAGAGCAGAAATCCATACTCTCTATTAATCACATCCCAGGATTCTGCTAAAGACTCTCTTAAGAGTTTCCATCTCAAAACCCTATGGAGAATTGATAACTGCTGTTTCCATGTGCTTTAGGGTGAAGTTTTGCCTACTGACGCCTCAGTTCAAGATGACATTTCTTTTCTTTCTTTTCCACTCCAGTACCATCCAAAAATATATGGCTGGATTAAAATGCAAAAGGAGATGGTGGGCGCTCTCTTACATGCCTCAGACTGGAGAAACTTTTGTTTATAAAGGAACACAGTTAACTGGAAAACTAGGCTTAAAAGAGTTTAAGACAAGTTTGTTTTTACACATGCATGAATTCGCCTGACATTTTTGTGGCTTTCTAATCACTGCCTACAAAGTAGGAAATCACAAATTTTCTATTTTCATAAATGTTTTTCTCTTCCCCTGTTGTGTGACAGACCCGCATAAACAGAGAAAACTGATTATAGTGGAACTGAAAATCTGGGAACCTACAACGTGGTGTTAAGTGCAGGAAAACTAATAAAAAGATTTCTCTCTCTAATCTCTCATTTATAGTAATCATTGTTTATGCTTGTAACAGTAGATACATTTTCAAATTGTGGTTTAAGCCAATAGTATATCTCTAAACTTAAAACTGTGTAGTTCGCTACTGCTTAGTTAGGGCCTTTACACAGGGTTTGGGAAGTTAACTTACCAGTAACTGTTGAGATAGTTTCGCTTTGCTGTCTTGTCTCACATATTAGTTAGAGAGAAACTGACAGAACCTTGGCCTGTTTCACTGCTGCCTGTAGCGCAGCCACAGTTCACCAGACTTGTGAATTACATGTTGCAGCCGCTCCATAATGTTCCCTTTAGATATAATATCAGGAAACTGTGGGGAAGTAAGGTTGGAGAGCTCTACTCTCCCCAATCCTTACTTCCCAGGGAACAGCTAAATTTTTTGTTGTTTCTGCTGCTTCTCATGAGATTCCAGCACTGCTGCTACTCACACCTTATTGCACAATTAAGTTGACAGTGGTCATCTCTCATTCACTTTAGGGTTCAAACAGCAGCAGCACATGGTTAACAGAGGAAAGGAATTCCACACCCTTTACAGGTGTCTCCCCCTGCAGCTGGGAAGGTATCTCCCTGACTAGTAGCAGGTCAAGACTGAATTTCTCAGCCAGGCGCTGTCCCTCGATGAGACAGAGATCCAAATATCTTCAATATAAACATCTGGCTGATCGACTTTTCCATTCCTACTACTTTTTATGTATTTCACTTTATAAATGCTCAAATGAGAGAAAAATGAAAAAATGTAAGGTCAAGAGAGCTAAAGTATGACAGCTGAAAAAGGGTAGCAACAAAAAAAATTACCAGCTCTCAGATGGAAATCACAGAAAAGAGGTTCAAGGCAGATTTTCAAAAGATTTAGACTATTAGTGTCAAGGTTCTGTCAGTTTACTTACTTAAGTAAAATGAAGCGTGGATAACTATTTCCAATGGGAATCTAGTCAAGCAGCACGAGGAAGCCAACCACAATGGTCAGGGAATTCACGATCAATTTTAAAGTTGAAAAGCTCTCAATTGCTTCAAATGGTTATTTCAAAACTATAAGTAGTGCATGTTTTGCTGCTAGAGTGGACATCTAATGATGAAGCTGACAGTACACTCCAAATAAGATGGAGGCTACAAAAACAGCTATTTGACGGGTTCTGAATAGTTCTATCACTGTCAGGACTAGTGTGACAATTACTTTTAGCTAAAATTTAATGGTACAAATCTGGTTGGATTTATAGTAATGAAATCTTGTGTAAAACAGAGCATTATTTTAGGAGCCTTTTAGACCCTTCCTACTGTTTAAATTTCAGAATGCCTTGTGATCAGTACGGACAATGCATTACAGGGCCATAAGTACAGTCAGTCCAGCAAACAATGCCTTTAAAAGAAAAAAAAAAGTCTTACTTCTAATGTCTCATTTGGACACAAAGGAAGTTCTAAACCTCCTCATTACTGCAAAGGCATGCAAACCACTTGCTGGTGCAACCAAATTGTGGAAGATAAGCAAAAATAAGAGCTACACTGCTATAGAGCTGTTTTGAGGTGCTATGGAAAGGATAATAAACTTGACAATAAAAGGTGCAAAAGGAAGAGAGTCAGTGGGGAAGCAGTTAAACCATTCCTTTTTATCTTTAATACTTTCAAGCTCATTTAGTATTAAAATGAATGTGGAGATCACTTTCATTTAGACCAGGGGTCGGCAATCTTTCAGAAGTGGTGTGCCGAGTCTTCCTCTATTCACCCTAATTTAAGGTCTTGAGCGCCAGCAATACATGTTAACGTTTTTAGACGGTCTCTTTCTATAAATCTATAATATATAACTAATCTATTGTTGTATGTAAAGTAAATAAAGTTTTTAAAATGTTTAAGAAGCTTCATTTAAAATTAAATTAAAATGCAGATCCCCCCAGACCAGTGGCCAGGACCCAGGCAGTGAGAGTGCCACTGAAAATCTGCTCACGTGCCGCCTTCGGCACCCGTGCTATAGGTTGCCTACCCCTGATTTAGACTATACTCTGGGTAGCCCTGCCTCCTCTTGTTTATTTCAGAATGCCTGGAATATTCCCCATGATTGGCTCCTCTGCTGCAGAAATGACTGCAGCTGCACTTCATACACAAGACTAATGGTGAGATGCCAGTGTTGACTCAAAAGTATCTCTTGCCTCACATTAATAACTTTACATTCATATAGCACCTTTCACCCTCAAGTGCTTTATAGACAACACTGTAAATAATGCTACACCCAGCACTAACAGTTTCTGGGTTGGAACAGCAGCTGTTACACAACACACAACTACAGTACTACACATTACGTGAAGAAAAGCACCACAGCTAATTAAAACTTCAAAAGGAAATGTAGGCAGAGCATACTTTCATGAGATGGGTTAAACCTTAGTTATGGTTTGAGTTAAAACTGCACTGAAATTGATGTGAAAGAAGCCACTCTTCATTAAGCGTTTCCCAACACATTATGGAGCTTTTGTTCAATACTGTTTCACAGAACACCCCAGGTTCGCACCATTTCCTGCAGCACTTTCATGGTTCCTTGGAGGTCTTTGGTTTGCAAACTGAACTGTGCAGAATTGTGATTGTCTTACACAAGCTGAAAGAATTTCAAATGATATCTGGAGGAATCCAAGCACTGTACTATACATCATCTAAGAACAATTTTTAACAGAGGATGAGGCACTATCTTTAGATGAGATATCTCAGCCAGCATAGAAAGGAAGGGAGTCCATCAATACACAAAGAATGGGACTCCGTGGTGGTACAGGGATCCACATACAAGACTTAAGCCTAATTCAAGAGAATTTCAGTACATGCTCAGCACCTCTGAAAAATCAGGTCATGGGTTGTTTGGAAAAGAGGTTAAAAATGTTTCCTTGTGGAAAGGATGAAAGAAAGAACAAGCCACATGTAAAAGATGTTGGGTGCTCCAACACTACAGTGATGACAGCATAAGAACCTGTATAGAACAATGAGCAGTAAGAGTCTTCAGCTTTGCTGAGAAAACATCAGTGACAAACTTCAGAATCCAAAAGATGGCATTTCAGAGTTACTGGTTTTTGCTGAAGAAGGGCCTACAATACAATAATGTGATTATTCATTTTGATTATGGTGGTTTGTAGTTAAGATTTTTTCATTTATGAAGTGAAATAGAAAATACTGATTCTCATACTGCAGGCTTCACAGAAGAGGCCAGTTTTTAGAGTAAATTAAAAGACAAGAGAAGTGACAATGCAAACCAGAGGAGGAACAGCATTCCATGTCTCGGGGCAGAATGAAAAATGAGCAGATACACATATAAGAGAGGCAGACAAAATGTTTATCAAGGCTGGCATCATTTCTGGAGCAGAGAAAACAGTGCTCAACATAAGAGACGAGGTCAAATAAGCAGAGAATAGTGTTACGACGTGCCTTAAAAGAAAGGGGGAAAAAATTAAATGGATGCAGTGGATTTAACACAAGAACAAGAGACTGACTACTCCTTATCAAAACAAAAGGCAAGGGCTCAAATTCATTATTGTGAATGGCTAACAATACCGTTACTTCATAAATCCCAATACCCATTAAAATCTCTACATCTATTCAAGTTTGTGACCCATATTCCTCTCTCCCCACCCCTCATCAAGAAAAACCTCCATTATCTGTTTGACATGGGCTCAGCCAATCAAGTGACCTCGGAACTGGTGTGGTCAGCCAGACTGACATTTCCTCATGCAGTCTGTTGCATCCTAATCTGTAGCAGGGTCATACATCAATTAAGTGGCAATACACAAGCTACCAATGAATACAATGTTTCTAATCCTCTGGTGAAGGGGCTTTGCTATGTTTTAGCCCTCGCCTATTAGATGGGATTTCAGTGCACATTCAGCTTTCCATTTGCCTTACTAAACTTACAGTCAATATGCAGCTATATTGAACTACTGCATTCAAGTACACTCTGCCAGATGTCACCAAGATTCGCTGGGTATCCATTTAACTGTTATAGATCAGAGACCCACCTTATGCATTTATAGCTACACTAACAGAACATTACCGGTTTTTATTGCCAGGTTTATAAAGGATAATGGGAGACGACTATCCTTACAGCAGTCTATTTAACACTCTAGAAATAAACACAGCCTCAAGTGTAGCAGCCCTGTTCCGGCTTGTGTTCACTGAAGTTATAACTCAAGTGTTGCCTCTAAAGTTGCTGGCCCACCAGGGGGTCTAGTTTATGGCTTGAGTAAGCACAGCTTGTCAGCTGCTAACACAATCACTCTGGGCTCTTCAAGTATTTTTTTTTGGCAGTGTGGCCACTCTCACTCAAGCTAGGCTAACTTGAGTGATCGCTACAGTGATGACATAGCCTTAAAATTAAAATGATTTTTAAAGCAGCACACTTTTGAAATATTCCACAATTCTGAGCATCTCTCCAGCATAATACTTTAAAATAGTTATGAGTCTCAGTTCAGCCAGTTCACCCATTACACTTTATATGGCACCTTAATCTAAGATGTTGTATTTACATTGCACTTTTTACTAGAAAACAACAGATCCCAAGGAGCTTCACTGGTCATAAACATATGAAGATCATTCCTCATACCAGCACAACAAGAAAGTCAATGAAATGCTCTACAAGTTCAGAGAAGCACTGCAAGATGTTTTTGAACTGAAACTATGAGTGGACTTGTGTAGAGGTTCTCAAACTGGAGCCCAAGTACTCCAGGGGTCCGCAAGTCATGTCCGGGGCCACCGGCCTCACTGATCAACTCCTCCTCCCCCCTCCAAGTGCCTCCTGCACCCTGCGGGGGAAGGGATAGTAAGACACATGGAAGAGGAGGGGCAGGGGTGCAGCAGGGGCAGGAAGAGGTGGGGTAGGGCTTAGGGGAAGGGGTGGAGTGGAGGCAGAGCGGGGGTTGAGCATCCCCAGGGAAAATAAAAAGCCAGCTTGGGGATCTGCTACAAATTTTAAATCAAAATAGGGGTCCTCAGGTTGCTAAAGTCTGAGAACCACTGGACTAGTGGATTGATTTAAATCAAGGTATTAA
This sequence comes from Mauremys reevesii, assembly GCF_016161935.1. Classification (NCBI taxonomy): domain Eukaryota; kingdom Metazoa; phylum Chordata; order Testudines; family Geoemydidae; genus Mauremys; species Mauremys reevesii. The sequence goes on from NC_052623.1 coordinate 249,163,255, forward strand.
AATGATTATTTAAATCATCAAGTGGAAAACACTGATTTTAACAATCAATTTTAATCAACTTTTCCATTTATATGTCAGTTATTTTCTAAAACTGTGGACCCCAAACTTTTTAACTCATGCCCCCTTGCTTATCCCTGTCCGCACCCCTCCCCAAGCTGGGAGTGGGGCTACAGCTCAGGGGAGTGCAGAGGACATTGACAGGGTAAAGGGGTCAATACTGGGGGCAGGAGAGGAACCTTGGCCGGGGCCAGCAGGCGTGGGACTGGGGCCAGGAACAGAGCTGGGTGGCTGACATAGAGGCTGGACTGGACCCCAGTCACACCCCCAAACATTCCTCTATGCTCCCCTAGGGGGGCACACCCCACAGTTTGGGGAACCTCCATTCTAAAGAAAGGTGCAATCTCACTGGTTGTTGTAACTCTGATACATCCTTTTGCTACATTGAAGGGTACATTATAACTACATATATTTGTTTAAGAAATTATATAGCTTAACATTTTCAGATTCTTATTAATTGAACATTTTTAGTATGTTAGGAAACGGTTAATGATGTATTGCTTATTTACTACATAATTAACTTTTGCTCGCGATTTGTGTCAAGCTGCATTCGGGTCATAGCTGGAATTTAAATGCACAAAACAGCATATAAATTTATTTTTATTAACAAAACAACCTTATACGTTTTGGATACCTAAACTCTTATCAGAACATGTTTCACATTTACAACTAAATAATAAGTTTAGGTCTTAACATTTTATATTAAATTCAGATTTCATTTTCAACAGGTTTATTTTTAAAAAGAAAAAAAATAATTTATATAACAAAATCAAGAAATCCAATTTAAATTAAAAATAATTTTTATATTAAAAAAAATAATCACTTTTTCCCACCCTGGTTTAACCTGGCAGTATTGGTCTCTGAGAATGTCTCCTTCATCTGCTAGAATTCTCCATATCACCTGCTTTTGCAGGAGTTGGGAAATAACCACACACATCTTGAAGTATTGCTACTCTGGCCACATCTGCACTACGTGTGCCACAGCAGCATAGTTAAGGCGCCAATAGCTCCGTTGCTGTCTCCCGTAGTGCAGATGCAGACTACGGCAACGGAAAGGGTTTTTCACGCTGTAGAAACTCCACCTCCCCAAACAATTGTACCCTAGGTTGACAGAAGCATTTTTCCATTGACTTAGCTGCATCCATACCAGAGGTTCAGTTGGTAGAGCTATGGCGCTCAGATGTGGATTTTTCACACCCTTTAGCACGGTAGTTATGTCGACCTACATTTTAGGTGTAGACCAGGCCTAAGTGACACTAACTGGTTTTAGTAAATGGTCAAAAATTCATCAGAATTTAAACATTTCAGTTGCTACTGGAAATGAGTCAATATTTCATCTATTACTATTTCTCAAGTAGTTTTGTAGTGGTATTGTAGTCATGCTGGTCCCAGGACAGGTAGGTAAGGTAAAACCTTTCATTGGAGCAGCTTCTGTTGGTGAAAAGAGACAAGCTTTGACACTACACAGAGCTCTTCTTCAAAGCTCAGTGTAGTTGGAAACCTTTTCTTTCACCAGTGAAGCTGGTCCAATAAAAGATATTACCTCACCCACCTTGTCTCTGTTTCTCAAGTGACACTTAATAGATGGAAGTACTTGAAAAACAGTAAAAAGTTCTGTGGTAGTCATTTATTTGGGGTGTGGTTTTAGTTAACCTCAGAATGCTCATTTAGTTACATTCTCCCATAAACAAATGGTTTGATTTTTTTTAAAAGAACAATTAAATGACCTAAAGAAGAGGTTCTCAACCTTTTGCAAACTTTGACCTTAAACCATGATGTTGATAAATCATTAAAACTCCAATTTCCATTAAGTTAAGTATTACAGTTTTCATTCATTTTAGTAGTTTGCAATGCCATTTAATTTCATGTTGCATAAATTAAAAATAGTTAAAATATAAGTTAACCAACTGGTATATTAGTTTAAAAACATTCACACACATATAGTCCATGGGATACCTGCACAGTCCTTTCAGGATGCACAGATACTCCAGTGATGAGTGAGGTATGAATACCTCTAAAGATAGAGAAATGGCAAGAGGCAAATCAAAACAATAAGTCAGTCGGTAAGGTAGGAATGAACAGAAATCATATGGCTGCATGCTGTATCAGCACATGCACTCCAATGCAGGCACATATACCTGTGCAGCCAATAGTCGCATCCTTCGGCCACCTGATCTATATGCTACCGAATCATTTGCCATTCAGATCCTCCACACTATTCCTTGTTTACATTTTAAACTTCCCTCCAAAATTATCCATTAAAGATAGTTAGATATTTGATATTTTAATACTCAAAGCTCATTCACTTGCAAAAAAAACCCAGCACATTTGTCCAATTTATCTGAATATTAACATTTGATCGACATACCTGGTCTGTTAAATGTGTGTACAGAGATTTCACTCAGTTTAGTAAGATCACTAGAATGACATATTATGAGTGTTGTAACGATGCTCACTCTATAATACGGTAACCCCGTTAAACAGAAAGAGTGGATGTCTATATTCCTATAAAACAATGAGGAGTCTGGTGGCACCTTAAAGACGAACAGATTTATTTGGACATACACTTTCATCGGTAAAAAACCCACTTCTTCAGATGCATTGTACACTTCTTCTGTACAAGGTTATGTGTCTTTGAATAAAAGCTCACTGAGGGAACCATTGCTTTGTTTCTCATAATTACACGGCAAGGATTCCTGAACTTGTTAAAACTTGCTAAATAAACAGTTAAAAAGAACTGCCCCTTACAGGGTTTTGGCACGTGACGTCCCCCTCCAAGCACCTGGCACAGGTTGAGACGCAGCGAGGGCTGCGGACGAGCTGGACCCCGGGTCCAGCACGGTGTTTCCCCCTAGGGTGACCAGATGTCCCGATTTTATAGGGACAGTCCCCATATTTGGTGTTTTTTCTTATATAGGCTCCTATTACCCCCCACCCTCTGTCCCGACTTCTCACACTTGCTGTCTGGTCACCCTATTTCCCCCTCTCCCGAAGGGAGGAATCCGTCAGACCCCGTGCAGGAGGGGCCGGGCCGGGGCTCAGGACCTGCTCTCGGAAGGGCAGAGCGCGGGGCTGGGGAGGTGCCAGCCTAGGGCAGCGGCAGCGCCAGTCCCTCACCTGTGGCACCAGCGCGGCGCGGCGGGGGGCGCCGGCCTCAGCGAGGAGCGCTCGGGCCAGCAGCCTTCGCCCCGGGGCCGCCGCTCAGTCAGCGCCCGGTGGGGGGGGGGGCACGTCCTTCAGCCACCGCATCCCAGCCGGTCCCCCGCGCGCGCACACGCGGGAGGGCGAGGGTCGCACCGCAGGGCGCAGCCCCCTCCCCACCGAGAGGCCAGGCAACCAGTGGGGGGGAAGGGAGCTTCTCCCGCCCCGTCCCCGGTACTGACACTGCCCCCCCCCCCGCGGGCTCGCGACCGCCCCTCCCCCCGCTCGTCCTCTCCCCCAGTGACAGTTCTCCAGGCACCGAGTCCGATCCCGGGGGCGCCGCGCGGAACCCCCATCCCCCTCGCCACGAGCCGCACGCGCGCCGAGGAGGGGCGCGCGCAGAGTGCAGACCCCTTACCTCAGTCTCGCGAGGCGGCGGCAGCGGCAGCGGACGCGCGGCGCTGCCTCCAACCTGTGCGTGCGCGCGGCGCTCCCAGCGGCCCTAAATTACAGACGCCGCCATGATGGAGGAGGGGGGAGCGAAAGGGCATCAGGTAACGTTAGCGTGTTCACGTCACGGAGGAACCGGAAGGACAGTTCGCGTCGTGTGATCTCCACTCGGCGGCGATAGCAAACACTCTTCCTCGAGCCAATGGGTCACTTCCGCCTCGGTACCTGTCATGGCGGCGGTGAGGGGGGTTAGGTGTCAGTCAGCCTGACTCGCTGCCCCGATAGGGCCGGGCTTCCCCGCTCAGGGCGTGACACAGGCTCCCTCGCGCAGACCCCGCCAACCCGAGCACACGGGCCTGTGCCCCGATCCCACTGCCCCTGCGGGACCCGCCTGGGATCGTCCTGCCCCTGCGACTCTCTGGCCCCACTGCCCTGGATGGGGATGGGCTTGTCCTGGCCCCATTGCCCCCAGTCCTCCTGGCCCTCTCACGGAGCTGGGCTGGGATCATCTGTCCCTGCATCCTCCTGTCTCATTAATATTTCCAATATTTTAAATCTTTCTCTCAGCTCCAAAATCCAGAACAAAAAAAACACTCCCTGCCCAACTCCACCTCACCAAAATGTGCTCTCCCACCCAACTCAAATATATCCCCCCGCCACCCAAGAAAACTAAGTGTCTCTACTGATTGTGCCAAACATCATCACCCAGCTGAGCAAATAATTCACCAGGGTGCAGCAAAAAAGACCCTGCATTGCAACACAGGGTTGCTTGCTATTATTTTTATTATTATTTGTTAAGCAGCAACTGCTTGGTCTATGTTGGTTAGAAAGGCACTGCTCCAAGAAGCAGCTTTCAATAACACTCCCAAATGTAATATGCACTACAAATGCTTCATGTGACCTGTGAACAGTCCACAAGTGGATTGCTTGGAGAAAACTGACACCATCCCCAAACACCAAAGTAGTTGTCAGCCCTACCCAACAAGCTTAGGCCTGGTCTACACTACAAACTTAGGTTGACATAAGCCACGTTAAGTTGATCTAGTAATATATGTGTCCATGCTACTGAGTCCCTTCCATTGACCTAAGTAGCCTGTAAAGTCAACTTCTATACTCCACCTCCACGAGAGGCGTAGCAGTTGATTTGACATCATGGGTCAACATGGGGATAGTGTAGTAGACGCTGTGTTGTGTAATTCAAGTGAATTGGCCTCCAGGAGGTGTCCCAGAGTGCTCCACTGTGACCGCTCTGGAGAGTACTTTCAACTCCACTTCATGTCAGCCAGGTACACAGGAAACAGACACATTGCTGTTAAAGCCCTGGGAACTTTTGAATGTTCATTTCCTGTTTGATCAGCATAGAGAGCTCACCAGCACAACTGATCATGGAGACTCAAGGCTGCAAACACGCTCCAGCATAGAGTACACAGGAGGTGGTGGATCTTATTGCTGTCTGGGGAGAAGAGTCTGTGCAGGCAGAGCTCCAGTCCAGCAGAAGAAACGCTGACATTTATGCCAAGATTGTGCAGGGCATGGTGGAGAAGGGCTACACCAGGAACACGCAGCAGTGCCTTGTGAAAATAAAGGAGGGTACCAGAAGACAAGGGAGGTGAACAGTTGTTCTGGTTCTGCCTAACAGACATGCCACTTTAATGAGGAGCTGCATGCGATTCTCAGTGGCAACCGCACAACTACCCCAAAACGTTCAGTGGATACCTCCCAGGCGACCTCAAGCAACAACGAGGAGGACATTGTTGACAAGGAAGAGGAGGAAAATGTAAGGTAGGCAAGCAGAGGACCCATTCTCCCTGACAAGCAAGCAGGGCCACCCAGAGGATTCAGGGGGCCTGGGGCAAAGCAATTTTGGGGGGCCCCTTCCATAAAAAAAAGTTGCAGTACTATAGAATACTATATTCTCTTGGGGGCCCCTGCAGGGCTTGGGGCAAATTGCCCCACTTGCCCCCCTGGAGACCGTCCCTTCACAGGACCAATCGACGGCAGAGCATGATGCCGGGGAAGGTACCTCTTGTGAGTACACATTTGCAATCAAACTGTAGGGGTTACTTGCTATTATTTTTTATGTTTAATCTGAACAAAAATGTAGATGTAGTGTTATCAGTGGCCATTCCAGCTATGAAAAGGGTGCTCTCTGAAAAAGACTATTTATGTGCACGGGGATGGCGCGGGAATCTTCCATGGAGATCTCTAGGAAGTTTTCATGGAGGTACTCTGCAATCCTTTGCAGAAGGTTTCTGGGAAGGGCTGCCTTATTTTGTCCACCACAGTAGGACATTTTCCCGTGCCACTCCAGTATTAACTCTACTGGCATAATTGCAGCATACAGCATTCCAGCATAAGGACCAGGTTTGTACCCAGATGCTTGCAGCATCTGCTCCCTTGCCACCCATTACCCTCAGGAGAGTGATATCACATAGGGTCACCTAGGAGAAATGAGGGGAAGTTTTCAATGCTAGCCCTTAAACCGCAAACAATTCAACAAGTAATCCGCCCCTTGTTTGGTGAAATATGAGTCATGCAACCATGCTTTCCCAAACATGCTATCATTGGAAGGGATCACCGGGTATTGCAAACAGCACTGGAAAAAAAGTGGGGAGGGGCTTTCTGTTTGTATCCCTTCCCCTCTCCCCCCCGCCCCGCCCCAGTGCCATGCTGTTTTTGTAACAAACTATTTGGGGAGCTTTACACTGGTTCCTGTCCTCAACCACCGCCCAGGTTGCTATGGGAAAGGGGGCTTTTCTCAAGTTCCATCCTGTGATCCCAAGGATGTCTTTACAAAAGCAACAGCACAAGACCTCTTGCCCATGCCTTGTGGCCTTACTCACCATGGCTGGAGCAGCAAACTGACTCTTGCAATAGCCAGCGGTTGTGATTACATTGTGGCTTTCAGTTAAGTGTATTGAGGGGTGGGTTTTTTAATAAAAAAAAAACAAAACAAAACCTTGCACCAGAAACAATGTATGCACTGTCAATGCTACCCTTGTGCTTTGCATTCCTTGCAGCTGAAACCTTGTCCGTCGGGTGCATCCTCTACACTGGGACAGAGAGTTTCCCAGATTAGAAGGCAGAAACAGAAGACTTTGGAGGACATGTTCAATGAGTTAATGCACACCTCAGGGAGTGACAAGACGGAGCTCAGAGCATGAAGGATTACACTGTCCAAGGACATGGACAGGGAGGACAGGCGAGTATGTAAGGAACAAGAACGTGCCATGCAGGAAGAGATGCTGCGGATTATGAAGGAGCAGTCAGACATGTTGAGGCATCTGGCTGAAGTTTAAGAAAGGCAGCTGGATGCTAGAATCCCTCTGCAGCCTATGCTGAACCTGCTGCCATCATTGCCCAGTTCTACATCCTCCTCTCCCAAATGTCCTATGAGGCGGGGGGGGTGGAGGGGCGAGGGAGAGTTCGCTATCCCTTGCACTCAACACAAGAGGAGGGCACAAGGACCAGAAGGTGCCCATTCCCACACCTTCGATTGTTATTGTAATGCATCTGTAAGCAAGCTTTCCTTGTTTCTCCCCCCACAGTGTTATCAGCCCTTTTGCCCCAGGTTATCTTACTTTTCTTTGTTGTCTCTGTATGTTTGTGTGCATAATAAAACTTAACAGATTGAGGGGAAAAGGCTCTTTATTCATTCAACACAAGGTGGTTGGTGGGGGTGGAGTTTACAGGGGAGAAAATGCAATAGAGGGGACAGTTTGGTAAGAAAGAACATAGATAAGTGTGTCATTACTCTGGCTCATTGCTGAAACTGGCTTTCAAAGCCTCATGGAGAGCAGAGCCCCTTGATGTGTTCTTCTTATGACTCTGGTGTCTGGTTGCTCAAAATTGGCTGCCAGGCGATCTGCCTCAACCCCCCACCCCGGCAGAAACTTTTCTCCCTTTGTTTCACATATCGCTTTCACTGAGGTCTAACCTAGTAAGCAAACAGTACCAGCAACCTTTTATCAGGGGATAGCTGTGTTAGTCTGTATCCACAAAAACAACAAGGAGTCTGAAGAAGTGAGGTTTTTTACCAACGAAAGCTTATGCCCAAATAAATCTGTTAGTCTTTAAAGTGCCACCGGGCTCCTGGCAACCTTTTAAACGTCCAAAGACACTTTCCACCATCATTCTGCACTTGCTCAGCCTATGGTTGAACCAGTCCTTACTGCTGTGCAGGCTGCCGATGTACACCTTCATGAGCCATGGGAGCCCTGAAAACTTGGATCACAACAGATCCCACAGTAGATTTACCCACTCAAAATTGGGCCGGTAGCAGTTTAGCATTGCAAGCTTCGGCAGAGCTATCATCACTCGTTTCTCCACTGTCAGAGCAGCTCTAATTTTAGTACTGCTGCGCTTCAGGGCTGGGGAAAACTCTTCACGCAGTTCCTGGAAAGTGGCCTTACGCATTCAAAAGTTCTGCAGCCATTGCTCATTATCCCATAGCTGCATAACGATGTGGTCCCACCCATAGGCGGCAGGTTCGTATAATTTTTGGTGGGGCCCAAAATGGTGCCGCCCCCCGCCCTCTCACCCTGTAAACTGATATAAAATGAAGCTACAATGCGTCAGCACCACAAGATTACAAGGGTCAATTAAAAGTGGAAAGTCAGAAGCAGCACTTGTCTATTAATACCTAATATACGGTATTAAATTGTGTTGCACCTGTTGTGACAAAGTGAAGTCGGGTCAGACCAGCATCCCGACAGGTGCCAATGCCAGGTGCCCCAGAAGGAGTGAATCTAACAGGCAATGATCAAGGATCTCTCTCTCTGCCCATCATCTCCATCCTCTGACAGACAGCCAGTCATCCCACCCTATCCATCCCATCTGGCTAATCCTCTGATATCCATTTACCACCATGAATTATCAGTCCCTCTTTAAACATTTCTTTCCATCCCTCTTAGCCACTCCTCCTTTATCAGTTCCCCTTAATTTGAGTCCTCTTCAGTTGAAGAGTTGAAGAGTCCTTTATGTTTTTTTTATAAAGAATTTTAATTTTTTTTTTTTTTGAAACCTTTTGCCTATTTTTTTAAATAAGTAAATAATAGTTCTTTATTTTTAACTTTTCTTCTCTTTTATTTCTGATCACTCTTTCATATCCCTCATCTTCTTTTCTATTTCCAAACTGATGAGTCCTCAACTCTTCTTTAATCTTTAGTCTTCTCTCCTCTCTAACCCTTAATCATTTTAGTTGCATTTTTTCTCTTCTTTTTTTCCTTTTCTAGTGCTTTTTTTTGAGTTTTTTTCATTACTTCACATTCGAGATGAGATGTGGAGTGAGAGATTTATAACACATTGAAATAATAATCTTATCTTATTCTCTATCTTTTTATTCTAATCCTTCCTCATCTCATGTTTTTTTATTTTTTCTCCACCTCTTTACATGACATGGGACATCCTCATTGAACTATCCTTCCAAACTATTTTCTTGACACTCCAAGACATTATCCAACCAAATCCCACCCATATATTGTTTTGTTTTTTTAATTTGGGTTTTTTTTTTATTTTACATTACTTTACATTTTTCCATCATTTTTCATTTATTTTTTATTTTTTTTTTTTTTTTTTTTCATTTGCTTTTTTCTTCATTATCTTCTAGTTTTTAGTTCATCTAGTCTTTCTAGATTATTTTGATTTTTCACTTTTTATTCTTTCTGTTTTTACTTTCAAATCTAAAGATCATTTTCCTATTTATGACCCCTAATTGTTTATGACCTCCTCCCTTACCCACCTTGAATTACTCATCCTTGTTACCCTTTTACCCCCTGGAATCCCCCATTCTCCACCCCTCCTTTTTCTCAATTCTTACTCCACCTTCCCTTTCTCCTTTCCTTCCTTTTTGCCTTGACAGCTTCCTTTGCGACCTTGTCAAATTTCTTAAGGAAATACCAATACACCTTCTGAATCTTTCCCCACTTGTCCCTAAATCCCCCTTGTGACCTCTAAAGTTGACCTTATAAGATTACTCTTCTTGATTAAAGACCTAGATTAAATGTTTTCATTTTTATTTATTATCTTATTTTTTTTTTATTTTTTCATTTTTATGATTTTCTTTTTTTTCAACTAATTTTTTTATTTTTTTCAACTAATTACCGGATTATAATTATATTTATTTTCTATTGCTGCGTTACATTATTTACTTCTAGTATTTAGCCGTTATAGTTATTTTAAGCTTAGGTTATTTACCAGGTTTATTAGTTAATAACTTCACATAGTAGTTCTTTCTTTGTTAATAGTTTTCTTTCTCTAACTTGATGACTTTGGGTTTCTTGTTTCTGTGTATGTTGACTGTTAAAGTTGTGACACTTGACAATTAATATCAAAACATGACTGTTCCTCTACAAACTCATCCACTCAGTTTCAGTCCAGAAGATTTGTCACCTACATCCTCAGCTCAGGTTTGGGAGAATCCACATCCTCCTTTAAGACTTCCTTTGAAAGAAGCTCTCATCAATTTTTTTCCTTTGGTTCTTTTTTTTACTGGTTTTTTAATTTGGCTTTTTTGGGCTGATCAACCACTGCTTTTTTGTTTTTTTTTTACTTTCTGCTTTTGTTCAATTTTTTTATTGTTTTTTTGACTTTTCTCTTCTTGTTTCTTCTTTTCTCTATTACACTTTGGCTTTAGTGTTTTCTTTTTTTTTTTAAGTTTCTCTTTTATTTCTCTTCTTTTTTTTCTTTTTCTCTTTTTTACTTTTCTTTTTTCTTTCAGTGGCTTTTCTTTTTTTTTTGCCTGTTTTTCTTTTTTTTTTTTAGTTTTTTTTTTTTTTTTTCTATTTTAATGTATTATTTATTTGGGGCCTCTATTAAAAGTGTCTTTAAAAGGCTTAGTCACTGTACCTTTTTTTCACTTTTGTTTTGTACTTTTTAACTTTTGTCACCCTTTCCCTCATTTTTAGTTAACCCCCTTTTTTGGGCAGTTGAGTTGTTCAGGATGTTCTTGGGATGTTGGATGTTATTGTTGTAATGTATTATATTATATATAGTTGTATTAGTCCCACTATTTCTGCTTCTGCACCTCTCCTGCGCTCTCGCTCAGGATCTCCCTAAATCTAGAGTCCTCTCTCTCCCCTTGTGGGTTCCCTTGAAGTGAAGCAGTCATTTTATCATTTTGAGCTGAGTCGAAAAATTTTATCAAATGTTTCCCAATGTTCCCAAATGAAAATGTTCATAATTATATAATTGAATTATTATTTTTCTAATTTTCTCTAATTTTTTTTCATCTCTATTACTGTCCTGTTTCATCACTGGTCTATTACTGTCCTCAATGGTTATATTACCTTATATTTTACTTTTTATTATTTATGAGAGCATTAAGACTCTAGATAACCTGCTTAGAGATTTTTTTTTTTTTGATTTTTATTTTTTTTTTAATTAACATTTTACACTCATATTAACCCACACCTCCCTGGCCTCCCTGTGTTCCTTCCATATATTTTTGTTGTATGGTTTGTGTCCCATTGATTGCTCTCAGTCAGTCCAGGTTCAGTGATGCCTATTTATATCTATATATATTCCTTATTTATCACACATCAGTTCACCCATCTTATTATTTTATTTTCTGGCATTTGTGTACAAGCACTTTAAAAACTTGTTAGCCTGCCTAGCCTGCCTTTTGCTGATGTTTTTTTTCTTTTTATGTGACTGTTTATCATCTGATCCGGCCCCCCTTACTCATTACTTCTCTCCTCTCTGCCTTCTCCCTGGAGATTCTTCTCTATCATCAGACTCTCTCCTAAGAGAAGTCCGTGTCCGATCCACACGCTCCTCTGCAGCAGTCGGCTTTCCCCCATCTCCTAGTTTAAAAACTGCTCTACAACCTTTTTAATGTTTAGTGGGAATGTAAAGTGGGAATGTTCTTAATGTTTTCTCTGAATACTGTGTGGGTGCCTCAGTTTCCCCTGCAAAGTGCCAACTGACGGTGTTGGGGACAAAGAGATCAGGTGGCCTCCTTGTCCGGAAGAGACACAAAGGCCAGATGAGGGAGTGTCAGTTTGGAGCTGGCTGGGGAAATCGGGAGAGGCCCAGAACTTGGGTCTGGGCTCCCCACCCCCCAAGATGGACCTGACTGAGGGGTCCTGTTTTCTGTACTTACAAGCTCTGTTTTAGACTGTATCCCTGTCATCTAATAAACCTTCTGTTTTACTGTCTGGCTGAGAGTCACATCTGACTGCGGAGTTGGGGTGCAGGGACCTCTGGTTGCCCCAGGACCTGCCTGGGCAGACTCGCTGCGGAAAGTGCACAGTGTGGAAGGGCATGCTGAATGCTCCGAGGTCAGACCCAGGAAGGTGTAAGCTTCTTGCCCTGGAGACAGTATGCTCAGAGAGGAAGCTCCCCCAGAGTCCTGACTGGCTTTGTATGGAGTTGTTCCAAAGCATCCCAGCATCCCCTTCCACACCATGCGCTTCCCAGAAGTCTGCACAGGCACTGACACTCCCTCCTCTGGCCTTTGTCTCTTTTCCAAGCATTAGGAGGCCACCTGATCTCTTTGTTCTCCAACACCTTCAGTTGGCACCTTGCAGGAGAGTGGCCCAGGCCATCAGTTGCCTGGAGACAGGGTGTCAGCCATTCTCTGTGCAGACAGCATCACACTGGCCCTCTAGGGCTTTACAACAATCACACCCCCTTATCCCACCATCTAGAGCCTTAAGAAATGCATTGGGGAAACTGAGGCACACAGACAGTATTCAGAGAAAACACCTGTATATGACCAGTTACATACTTTGAAGGGTGTAAAATAATCAAATATTGTGCTAAATACAATGATACTCCAAACTGACCACCAAATTTAAGTTGCATGTTTTTCCCCTCAGGTGAGGGTTCTGGGGTGGGGCTGGGGATGAGGGGTTCACAGTGCAGGAGCGTGCTCGGTGCTGGGGGTGCAGGCTTTGGGGTGAGGCAGGGCTGAGGATGAGGAACTTGGGGTGCAGACAGGCTGCCCCAGGGCTAGGGCCAGAGAGGACTCCCCATCACCACCACTGGCAGCAGCAAGCTCCAGGGGAGGGACCCCTCCTCTCCCCCCTGCCCCCCACAGCACACACACACTCTGCACCACAGTCACTTCATATGTTCCTTCCTAGGGCCCCTCAGGTCCAGAAAGCCCACTCACTTCCCCTGTGATGGGTACTGGGGGTGGGGGTTGCCATCACAGGTGGCCTTCCATGTTGCTGCCCCTCACCATAACTTCACTGTGGATGGGGCTGCCCCTTGCCCAGCATGGGGCAGAAGTGGGGTCTGCATGGTGATGGCTATGGGGCAGGGGAGCAGGGTGTCATAAAATTCACCCAAGCCCCAGCTGCTCAGGTAGGTCTATGAATCCCCCTCCCCCATCTGCCCTGTGGTGGGTGGGTGCTGGAGGGGAGGGGCACTGCCTTCACATATGGCTTCCTGCCTCCCTGACCCCTGCTGCAGCCTGCAGCCCCTCACCGTAGCTTCAGTGGGGGGGGGGACAGTGGGAGGGGATGGCATGGGGCTGCCCCTTCCCCAGCGTTGGGCAGGAGTGGGGGCTGGGGGGGGAATCATAGGTTCAAACCCTCACGGAAGCCCAGGACCTGCTCAGGTGGGTGAGGTCAGTCTCCGAGTCCTGGCCTGAAGTGCCCTTTGCATCTCCTCCAGGTAGGGGGAGGGGAGGGATGCCAAACATGGCACAGCCCCCTCCCCTCCCCCGGCCGGTGCTCCAGCAAGCAACAGCAGCCGGCAGCAGCAGAGGCAACAGGCAAGGCAAGGGAGAGAGACATGCCTGTGTTTAAGCCTCCAGCCTCCGGGGTGGGGCAGAGGAGAGGGCTGCCACCAGCACGGTGGGCCCCCCTCCCCTCGGAGATGGTACAGTCAGCAACAGTCAGCAGCAGCTTGCACTCACTGCTGACTGCTGTTGCTGTTATGCTAGGCAGCTGAGCGTCAAGGAAGAGACTGAGACACGCAGACGCAGCTGCCTGCGTTCAGGCAGTTAAGCTCTCTGGGGCCGGGCGGGGAGGGGAGGGGGGAAGCTCTCCAGCCCTGGCGGCGGCGGGGGGGCGCTCCAAGCAGGGGAGAAAAAACATTGGTGGGGCAGAGCCCCTGCTTGGGATTTATTCCTGGGGCTAAAGCCCCAGAGCCCCATATAAGTCGGCGCCTACGGTCCCACCAGTCAATGCTTGTTTCCTGGGCCCAGAAACAGTGCTCTACCATGTCAAGGTGATGTGTGACTGTCGCCAGCAACTGCAAATTGCTCTGCTCTATGCCTTCCAGCAGGGCTGCTAGAGTGGCATCACATTGTTCCATGCAGCAGCTCCTGTATCGGCTGTGTAAATACTGCAAGATAAGGCGTGATGTGTTTGTAATGCTCACAACAACAGTGTACAACTGAGCGGGGTCCATGCTTATAGTGCTATGGCGTTGGCGTGAGTAACCCAGGCTTATGAAAAAAGGCGCAAAAAAAGGCTTGGTTTGTTTGATGTTGATTCCAGGGAGTGAGGGAGGTAAGTGCATCATGGGAGGCTAATGCCATGTTCCCATAGCCACCTGCGTCAATGTTTTGGTCCCATACGGCCTTGCAAGACCAACCCAAAATTCCACTTGGCTACATGCACTGTGAAATAGCTACCCACACTGCAGTGCTCCGTGTGTCGATGCAAGCCCTGTTAGTAAGGATGCACTCCACCAACACAATGAACATAGTGTGGACACACAAGATTGACTTGCTTAAATCAGAGGCTTGATGTCGACTTACATAAAGTTGACTTAACTTTGTAGTGTAGACATGGCCTTAGCTTACTCAGGCTCAAATCACTTACGCAGCCCACAAAATATTATACTGTGAAGATGCATTTTCCACATGGTGATGTTTTCATACAAAACAAGGACATTGTTGAAAAATAGGATTTTTTTTTTGACATGCACTAGGAGAAATACCACAATATCACACTATTGCCAGTTGAAAAAGTGGCAAGCCTATGTAAGACCCAAATTTGTTTTCATCCCTCACAAACTTGTAGATGCTTGTACACTAATTTTAGGCTTGATATCCTGCATAGGTTTCAGAGACAAAAGGATGACATGATCTCCAACACTTAAATGTTCATACTTCAGCTGATATCACATTTTTAGAGTTCAATAAATAGTTTGTAAACTGTGCCACTAGGTGGCAAGATAATCTCTCACTCTTACACAATTTCCTGGCAGACTTGGAGCTGCTAGAGGCATTCCATGTGCACTTTCAGCACCAAATACTGAGTATAAAGTGGTTTGACTTTGAGTGAAATGTCACAGTTATGAAGAGCTCTGTCCTTCCTTCAATCACTCATTTTATTAAAAAGTGGTGTTGCATGCTCATCAGCCATGTCACCTGGATGAACAAACAAAACAGCACCTCACACTGTGTTCTCAAACTCCCTAGGGACATGTAAAGGGGTGCACGCTCTGACCCTACCTAGTGCCACTCATGAGGCCTCTCCAGAGATTTGTGGATCTGCAGGATTGAGCCAGATCTGGGAACTTCACTTCATGATGGCTGGTGCAACACCATCAACCAGGTGACTCTGGTCAGTGCAACCGTCCTCAGTACAGAATGTATGTTTATGATGATTACACACACAAGAACATCTCATAGTCCATCCACTAGAGAACAGTGGTACACATACCTGTTATGGTAGGAAGGATAAAAAAATATATAATTATCTAGATAATAATTCCAGCAGGAAATTTGGTAATCGACAATTGTATACTTGTTGGTGATCTTTTTAGGAAATTCTGCAGAAAAAAATTACTTGAAATAATGATGACAGAAGCTTTTACAAAAGCGTAACTGCATGTCTGCGATCCAGTCCACATAGGTACAGGTTATAGCTTACAGAATTTCTGGAGAGCTAAGAAAGAAGAAGATAATGGCAAGTCTGGGATCTTTTTTTTAAATTAAGTACAAGGAGAGAGTAAAGTATGGAAACTTTGTTTGGACAACCAACACTAAATATAATACTGTTCTGATTCTTTGTGAAGTTACTTTAAACGTGATCATGTTATAATGTCCAAGTTGCTTCCTACACTAGAAACTCCTGAACTTTAAAAAAAGGTCTGTGTATATTTTCTTCTGTATTTAATGACTTGACAACTTTCATAAAGATTAAAGATTAATTCAAATAGCTGCCATAATCTCTTGTACTATTATTTCATTAGATGAGTTAAGATAATTAGCTTGTGTCAGAACATTATTTGGTTTGAGGCACTGTAAATGTTCAGTAAACAGAGACAACCCGAAATGTAGGGAGAAGTATGAATGTGACAAATATTCATTACGTAACTGAATAGTGCTATTTTCCAGTAATTCTGCAAACCAGAATAAATATATATGGCTGGGGGAAGCTGTTTTAAATCTGGACACACAGAAAGAATTTAAAAAAAAACCCACCAGAATTCTCGGCCATGTAAGAATGGACACAGTATTTGAGAATGCTCCCCAAAAAGGTGGATGAGGAATAATTTAGGTAACAAAATATCAGGCAAGAGAGAGGAGGCAACAAATCTAGTTATTGTATCTCTGATGTACTTCTGTAATGAAATTCTGGAACTGTAGCTCTAAGCCATAAAAGTATAGTGGCCCTCAGTGCCCCCAGGAGGCATCATAAAACCATCCATATATGCATCTACAAGTTCTTGCTTCATCTTGCCCAGCCTCTTGCCACCTTTATGCTCCCTGTCTCTTCCTGACCTTGGCTTCTTGTATTCTTCCATACTACACCGTGCCTGGAATGCCCCATCCACCGTGCCGTCCCGTGATGCACTGCTGCCAACCCAAAGCACTGAAAAATATTAAGATTTTAGAAAATAATGTCAGATTATTTATTTGCCTTCTGGTTTGGGGTCTTTTCAGATTTTCAAGCCTTTTTGGCAACCACAGCCCTGGGAATGTTGTTTTTTTTTAAATGAATGGTGCAATTCTCCTGTAGTGAAATGCTTCCAGGTGCTTGGGCTGTAAGAAAAATACCAAACTGAGCAAGCGCCGCAGCCCCCCGGGTCACCACTGCTGTGTCACCTCCTAACACTGACAGGCTTGTTCCGGGCTGGTAACTAGGACAGGGATCAACTCCCTGGCTGGGGCGGCTCCGCCCCCCGGTCTCACCAAGTCACACGATATAGGGCTCCAGCGCGCATGCGCGGCCTGCCCGAAGACGTCACCCCGCGCCTCGGTTCCCATTGGCGCAGGGCAGTGGCGGTGGGCGGGGTTGGAGTGACGCAGCCCCCGCATCTGTGACCCGACCGGCCCGGATTTGATTCAGTCAGAGCCTGAAGAGCCCGAGTGACCCCGGCAACCGTCACCCGCCGCCCTTCTCCCGCCGCCGCAGCCATGGCGCTCAGCGATGCCGACGTCCAGAAACAGGTACCGGGCCCGGCCCGGCTGCTCGGGGGGCGGGGTCAGGCCGGGGCGCGGGGCCCGGCGCGATTCTTCCTCCGGTCTCTCGCTGGCGCTGCTCCTCCTCCCCGACCCTTTTGCTCTCGCCTGGGCCGTGCCAGGGGCTCGGGCCCTGGTGACAGGGGCGGGGGCAGGTTCATGGTTTTGTTTATTGTATAAAATCTAGTGACCAGGTCAAATAATCTTTATTTAAACACTGACCCCTGAAGTACCGACACAGTTCAGTGGTGTAGTTGATGTCCTGTCACTCACACGTCAGCATGGACTAATAATAACAACCGCTCTACACCTGAGGTTTGCAACTCACGTTTCATGTCCAAAACACAGGCCTCGAGATTCCAAAGCACAAGAGTTTTCTATCACTAGGACAGAAAGTTCTCACTCTAACGGCTAGAGAATACACCGCACAGTCCTGGGGCTGCCGATGGCTGAGGCCGTGGGGAGCTTTGGGGGCAGAGTTCAGGGCCGTGGGCCAAGACATCCACCCATCCTCAGGTCTCCCCATGGGCTGTGGGATCCTCCCTCATTTCCTGCCCTAAAAGTCTTGTATTGCTGCTGTCACCATGCCCAGGACCTGGGCGAGGAGCAGCTGCATTGGTGGCGGTGCTGACCACACCAGTGCAGTTGGTGCTGGAAAGTGCTGGGGGGCTCTAGCCACCCCCCATCAACTTAGGGATTGCATTAATAACCAAAGCCCGGGTTAGGAAGAGAAGCTTGCTTCTCTCTCTCCATTCAAAGTGGACATGTTTTTTTGTCAAGGTATGAAACTACTCATTAAAACAATAGTCGTCAAAAATAAAAGCTGTCTTATCCCCTGCTGACTGGGATGACAGAGATATTGGTAACCTATTGCTACACTCCTGGCAAAGGTAGCTGAGTAAGAAACCTCTCCCTTCCCCCATTTAAAGAGTGTCTGCTGAAGGAAGAACAGTGACAGCCTTGTACCATGGAGAAACAGCAACTGGAAAATCCTATGAATAATACCCATGCTAGCCGGTGAATAAGGGGATCTGACTGCAGACTGAACAATGGCATTTAAAAAAAAATATCAAAACTTGTATTGGAAGCTCAACACATCTCCCAGTAGCATTGGGAGCTCCTGTGTTGACAGGCTGCTAAAGTATTTGGATGGCTTCTGAAGACAAGAGATGATGGAAGTGGTCATGGTTGATCTTGTTTTTATCATATTATTGTGCAAGTATCAGATCACCCTAACACTCATCTGGTGTTTTGCACATGACATTAGATTATTTCCTACAGAAATTAGGTGTAAACTTGAATTTGGTTATAATGGCTGAGCAGTACTCACTTATAGTCTGGCTCCTAAAGCGTGTAGACTCTTCAATTGTTTAATGACTTTTGTACTTCAGATCTGGAGGGAAAGCAGTCAGCTGTCAACAGCAGCTTAGTTTGTGCTGCTCCTTTGTAAATTTCCACTGAAGGCTTGGTGTTTTTAAGCTATCAGGCTGTCCTTTTGAGTCCGGACACACACTGTTCTCATTGACAGTAAATAGTATCCTTGATAACAACTGGTCTGACCTGAATTGCAAATGGTGCACAGTGATGAAAATTGCACAGAGCCAGTCAATGCTGGTCAGTGAAGTTTCCTCTCAAGTGATGGGCAGATCAGACAGGTTTGATGTGGGATCAGCAGTTCCTTTTCAGGTCCCATAAACACTTACTGCATCTCTTCCCTTCTCATTCAGCAAATCTGATTGGCAAAGGACCACTGTGTAGTGATTACACAAACAGTAACTTAGCATCCCTATTTGCCTTTTGAAGATCCTCCCTTAGCTCCCTACCTTCATTTGCACAACCAAACTTTTTGGCATGTCCTCAGTTATCATAACTTGAGCTGGCACTGTTAGTCACTATGGGACTGAACTTGAAGGGTGAGCTTTGACATTGGAAGGGGAATAGATCCTAACACTGGAGCTCTGTTCTGTATTCAAATCTAACAACTGTAATATATCTGTAATGGGATTTTGTTCCGCTAAAAAGTAGGGGATGATCCTATCCTTGTATTAACTGAAAATATAAAACACAGTAAACTGTATGACAGGTCAGTATAGGCCCTGGTAGAGGTAGGAAGCAGTTTGACCGTATCACTTTCAATATGCTCAATATTTTCAGTTTTTAAGAGACTCTCCCATGACCACTTCCAATACTTGATTCATTCTGCAGACCATAGTTAGAAAATTGTGTTGCAGTTGGTTGAATAGTAAGCAAGCCCTTTTAATGCTAACTTAATAAATTACCTACCGTCTGTGGGAATTTAATCAAAGACTATTACAATTCTTGAAAAATCCACCAGCCTTCTTTCTCTAGGAAACTCTTGGGTAAGGGCCATCAATTTTGGGAGAAACTAAGCTCTCTTTTACAAAAATAAAACTGTTTGCCAAATGTCCTATTAAAACTTACACTATTTAGAGATGTGGAAGTCCCATCTTGTTTTTTGCATTCTGCAAAAAACAAAATGAGCTTTTGATCCCCTTGGTCTGAGAACTCAAGCTTTTCACAGTAATAGGATACTTTTTGATGTTTGCAGGCAATGCTATGTGCTACTGAGATGGCAACATGGGGAAACTCTGTAGTGTCACATAATTTCTCTCTTATCCTCTGAGTAAGGAGGCAGAGTTTCTTGAGGCACCCAATGTAATCCTAGTGCTGCCAGAACTAATTCTGCCAAGTAGTATGATGCTACATAACAAACTGGTCATCCCTCCTAGCAGTGGGTATTCCCAATTTGTATTCTGAGTCCCACTGAGATGCTCTGCTTCCAGCTTAGTTTGGCTCCTAAAATCAGAAAATTAACTCAATTGCTAACTCTTTCCCTCCCCACCCACTCCCAGTTCTGCTCTCTGAAACAAAGCCAGAGTTCATCCTTGGTTTGATCTGGTCATTGCTAAAATCACTATTCATGCCAGAATCACTTTCCTCTGAAGAACTGAGATTCCTTCTTTTATAATGGTCCCTATGCTCTGAACTTCAGAGGATTTTAGAAAGCTGTGGCCCAATGATTCTATCCACAAAGTGGGCCCATAACTAACACTTGGAGTCATATAATCTCTGAATCCAAATCCGATTTGTTGTTTGTGTTTTCAGAACACACTCTTCATCCACTTGTTCTGCCTTGTGTGTCTGAACTTCTCCATCTATGGCCTGTCTACTCACTTCACTTTCCTCTCATCCCCTGAATCACATGCTCTACTGCACACGTTGACCTATCTTCCTACACAGAGAAAAGAATCTGAGGTCATGTGTACAAAGGATGTAAATGGGAATCCTTCCTGCATGTTGCTGTGGCTTGCCTTGTCCAAGAAAAGTCTCTTCACCACTGTCTGTATACTGAAACTGTCTGTACAGAATAGGCCACTCAATGATTAGCATACTGTTGCCCAGAGTTGGTTACAACATAGTTTCAAGTTGCAGTGTAGTTGGGACTGCTATTGAACATGCCCAAGGCTTTAGTTTGAACTTCTAGCTCAGTCACAGAACAGTGAAGTTTACAACATACTGGAATCATATTGCAACTTGGTCCCCTGACTGTTGCATGTACAGGTCAAATGTTGTTGTTTTTAAATGGCTCTAGCTAGAAAGGTTCATGTATGCAGGTCCTTGAAGCAGTTCATAATGCACTTTAAGCTTCTCCCCACCCACCACAGACTATTGCAAAACTCTTTAAGTATACTTATAATCAGGGCTTTGGAGTGAAGCCCGGAGCTGGAGCGCGGAGCAGCTCCGGAGCAGTGGAGCTGCAGGTTTTTGCCTGGAGCTGGAGCGGAGCCGGAGCACAGCTCCAAAGCCCTGCTTATAATCCAGGGAAGAGCTGCTGATGCTATCCAGAGAAATGGTGTTAGATGGAACCTTGTCTAAAACAGCCTCTGGCTGTTTCTCTTCTAAACTCGTGTGACTTGTTTGCTTGTTAGGTAGGAGGAAAACAAGAACCACTATTGTATGTGAGAAGGGATTTGAGGGGTGTGTAGAAATATTGTGGAGTTCAAAGGAAAAGTTTGTTTCTCGAGCAAGTGCTTCTCAGCAGAATGTAACTGTGTCTATTCTATTACAGATCAAGCATATGATGGCTTTCATCGAGCAGGAAGCCAATGAAAAGGCTGAAGAAATAGATGCCAAGGTAACAAACAAACAAAGCCATTAGATGGTTTAATATCAGGAACTCCAAAAGGAGGTGGATTGCATCTAACATTCTGAATTGCTTCCCAGTCATACAATCAAAAACAGTTCTACAATATTCCTAGAAGCCACGTTATTTTTTTGTCATGTAATTCCTGTATTGGAGCAAGTTAATTACTGAATACAGTTAAATATTTTAGTTTGTGCCAAATTAATACAATCAAGGGAACTGAGCTGAAGCTGCCCTTTCACCTGGAGTCTCCTTATTAATGCGTAGATGTGAACACATTTATATGCAAGATCACATGTTGATTTGTTAATACTTCAGGGGTGCTAAGGGTAGTGTGAGCATGGATTTTGCCTAAAACAAACTGGGTTAAATTTGTCCCTCTACCTTCAGTGACCCATTTCTACATTTGTTTTACTTAAGGCTTGTGTACACACAAACTTTCACCAAAATAACTAAATTGGTTTTAATTCTCACTTCTTGTTTTTGGTGTAAATCTGTGTGTGGATGCTCTTATTCCTGAATCAAAATAGGACAGTTAATCCATTGCCAGCTATGATTTGCAGCCATGTTAAGGAACCACAGCATAGATTTAAATAGAGTTGGGGGGAAAGCATGAACGCTTCTATGTTAACGAAATGGAATGCATTATGCCAAAGTTGTAAGGATCCACTAATCAATCATTAGTGGTTGACTACATTACACATTAGGGCCAATTATATCAGTTCATATTGGCAAAGAAGGTCTAATGTATGGATCCGTTGGAATGATAGCCAATGTCTTGTTGAAATGAGATTGTGAATATGATCAGTTTAGCACAGTAGTTTACATACTAGAAATGCTTATGCAAAGTGACTAAGCAAATACATTGCTTATTATTTCTTATTTCTTAAATCTAAAATGGGCCCTGTCGCTTCTCTCAAAGTATGGGTAAATAGTCAAGACTCACAACACTTTTGTAGCTGTGTATTTGTAAATAGTGTACAGCTCTTACCACGTTTTCATATGTGAGGGGACCAAACATGCTCTAAGAAGATAGTAACTCCCACGTGTATCCTTGTTTAAGGCTTAATGGTAAGTGGTTCAAGAACAGTAAAATAACTGTGCTACGTTGACAGTTATAATATTTAGTGATTCTTTCAGAATCTCTCCCATCGCCTTTACTGCTGCAGTCAAAGATTAAACCAATTCTAGAGTTCAGGCAGAACAAGTGTCGTGGATTGGACTTCTGGTTACTCCTAGTTAGCCTACTAGTCTTTGCTCACTAGCTGATACTTGAGAATTGTATATCATCCCTATTTCAGGAATCAAAACTGGACAGGAAAGCAAATGATAGGTGCCAAACAAGGATATTGCAGCGCTCAGATTAACGGAGCAGCAATTAGTAAGACCCTGGTTCAGCAAAGAACATGCTTAAATCCCACTGACTTCAGTGAGATTTAAGGTACACGCTTAAATGCTTTGCTTAATTAGTACCTTGAGTCTCATCACCTAGCCTTTAGTTTAGTGAAGTGAAGTGAATTGAACTGAGTATCTTCTAAAAGTCTCTCAATTTCAACTGTGTGACTGTTTCTCTGTAGGCAGAAGAAGAGTTCAACATTGAGAAGGGTCGCCTGGTGCAGACACAGAGACTGAAAATCATGGAGTACTATGAAAAGAAGGAAAAACAAATTGAACAACAGAAGAAAATGTAAGTCACTTAGGCCGCCTGGCCTACAACAGAGCTTGAAAAAATCAGCAGCTTGCCAGCGATACACAAACAATCTTTCGCTAGCAAGTGGAGAGGACGTAGCTAAACATTTTTCATATGTGAAAATTCACTTTCTGCAGAAAAGGTTTAAATCCTTACTGTTGAGAAGAAAATTTGAATGTGGACTTGAGGCACTATAATCTTCCTGAATCTGCAGAGACACTGTTGCTACTGTTTACAGCTTTCCCAAACGCATCAAAATTGGCAACTCTTATGGCAGCAAAGTGAAGCTGACCTGGCATTGATGCTCCTTACAGGAAAACATGTCCCAATAAATTGAGCCTAAGGGGTGGATAGGTAATAGACTCCAGCTCTTCCCCAAGTGAAAGATTCTGGATTGATTTGTGGTAAGGTAGGGAAGAGAAAACTCTCTCTTCCAGGAGCTGAGGGTACATGAGGGGCCTTGCTGGTAAGCTTCAGATACGTCAGCCATAGGCTAATTATAAATAGTCCCAAGCAAAGTGCAGGGATAATACCTAAAGAGAACAGCAGATGTGGTGGAGGGGTCTAACAAACTCTTTATGCTCTGTCCTGCTCCATCGCTGGCACAACTAATTCTATCAGTACTGGTCTTGGTGGCTAGTTTCTCTTGAGTAGTTTTTCTGTTTTTGTTGTCACTCATGCAAATTCAATGCACACAGGATGGCTTTTATAGTAAGCGAGGAATTTATCATAGCTGCTCTTGAAGCAGATTCCAATAAGTGAACTGGCTTGCGTTCAACACACAGTGTGTTGCTCTAACATGTAAAGCATGCAGTTAAAATATTTGCTGCGCCACTATCGCCATCTAAAGCTTGATGCACTGATTCAATTTTTCCATGCAACTTGCAGTCAGATGTCCAACCTGATGAATCAGGCAAGATTGAAGGTCCTCAAGGCAAGAGACGACCTTATTTCAGTGAGTATATATTGCCTCTATAATAAAGGGACAGGGGATTCTCCCCATCAGAAGTTAAGGAATTACCTGATCCAACCATTAAACAAGCATCTGATTTATTTTATTATTTTATTTTTTATAGTGATCAAATGAGATACGTACTTGAAGCATATGTAGACTAAAAAACTGGTGTTGCTAGCTGTCTTTAAAAAAACATTCTTAGTTGGTGGCCTTCTGTACATGTGAAGTCAGGCTTTTTTGGCATACACTAGTATTGTGTTTTCACCGCTACACTTTGCTGTTTAGGGAAGAGATCTGTCTGCCAGGAATCTCAGTGGCAGTCTGTGGTTGAGTTCAGCCCTGGACAGCAGCTGATCTTTTATTCACAGAATGGGAAATGTCTCTTACACAACTGAGTGCAAAAAGAGGAAGCAACTGGGTGACAAGAGGCCCACAAAATGCCATGTTGCTTCAGGCAACTAGAACTGAATGTATGCAGTGATACTGAATGGCTGGGCTTCAGCAAGCTTGACAAGCACTTCCTGTAAATAAATACTACCAGAAAAATCCACATAGTGGACTGACTGTCTCCAACAGTGGCCCAGGATGGATGGAAAGGCTTTCCTCTTGGTCTGTCTGGTGGACAGTTTATGCCTGGGAGCATGAAGACTTATAACCCCTGTAATCATCTTGTCAGAGATAATATATCGGTTACATTTACTGTGAATAACAGTAGCCATACTGCAATGTTACGAAAGGCCTCAGTTATAGCTTCTGTGAGAATAACCTGCCAATCACACGATATGTAAAGTCCCTTGTCCCGTCTGAGAGACACTCTTGTGTGTTTCAAATACTAGGTGATGCTGCTGAGCCATCAGATAGTCCTGTTTGTGAGAACTACAGAAATGAAGAATAAAATACCATCTGTAGTATTGCTTGTTCACAACACTGTTCTGAAAAAGGATTTGGTAGCAGGGGATATCAGCATAGATATAGGGTCTTTGATTCTTTCATCCTAGTGCCACATTTGTCAACCATTGTGAATTTGCTGAGATTTCTAATACTGTGTATTTAGAGGAGAAGGGTGAGGAAATAGTTAACTCCATTGTGAAACGATCTATGTTGAATAATCTCTCCCTGACCATGCTTTGAGTTGACAGAGTCACATGCTTCTGAATGGTGCATAAGACATTTCCTTCCTCATTTTAAAGTATTTCAAGTCCTATTGTACTAACTCAGTCTTACCTTCTTGTTACTTGGTCTCCAAAAGGCTGGCCAGTAAGGGAAGGGAACTTCCAGAATTTTTGGATTCTAGGGCAGAAGGCATAACTAGGCTTGACAGTGAGGGGAACTCGGGATGGTCTTGTTAATACTCTAGCATTCAAAACATAATACACCCTCTTGTTTATCAAGACAGACTTTCCTGCCCCATGGAATCACTTGTAACCTTTAAAACAGAAGCAGGGAAATATCGATACAACAGCACATCATGGGGTTGCATCTATTTATATACGTACCATAACATTTCAGGGTTTTTTTTGGGCGGGGGGGGACTGTACTCAGATCGAGACTTTAGGATATTTTATTTTTCTGGGGCATTGAGGAAAGAATATTTGAAGGTGAGGTGATGTGGTAGCTGGGAAGAGAGTAACAGGGCAGCAGCAGAAATCCTTAAACATGGACCCTAAAATAGGGTGCAGGACCTCTGTGAAGTAAGACTTGATGCTCTGTTGCCTCAGAACGGAGAATCCAGACTTTAATGTCAAAGTTTACACTGACAGATGGAGCATTTTACATAATTTACCACAGACAAATAGAGGTCCACAGCCATATTTACTTGAGCTCTTTCAATAGATTGATGAACAAAGTACACCTCTACCCTGATATAACGCGGTCCTCGGGAGCCAAAAATCCCTACTGCGTTATAGGTGAAACCCGTTATATCAGGGTAGCGGTGGCAGGGCTCCAGCGGTGATTTAAAGAGCCCCAGGCTCCAGCCACTGTGGGGAGCACGGGCCCTTTAAATCGCTGGCCGAGCCCTGCTGCCGCAGCTCCGGGGTAGCAGCAGCAGGCTCCAGCGATTATTTATAGGGCCCAGGGCTCCCTGCAGCAGCCAGAGCCCTGGGCCCTTTAAATCGCTGTCGGAGCCCCGGGGTTACCGTGCTATATGCAAACCCGTGTTATATTGGGTCACGTTATATTGGGGTAGAGGTATATATTTTTATTAATGAAAACAGGATGCTAGGAGCTATTAAAATTAATAGAACAGGGATCTGGGCTGCGAGAATAATTAGTCTCCCTTAGGCCATGTTTAGGATGTGCTATGCTGCTTTGACTACTTTATAGATCTTATCTTAGAGTATATAACTTCTCAAAAGTGAAGACAGCCAGGTGAGCACTCAAGAAAAATACTACTATTCTTTGGTACTGAATTCAGTCTAAATTTAATGTCACCTATTGTAGGCAGTACTATTTTCCCAGGCTGGAGTCTTCGACCTGGCCAGTTCTAGAATGTTATGATCACTTTGCAGATTTGCATTTTGCATGTGAAGGATTTCCGTACAATTTTGGGGTAGGAAAAAGAAGTTGTAGTTGACTGCTCTCTAAGGCAGCCTGTAGTATATCATAGAAATGTAGGGCTGGAGGGGACCTCAGGATATCACCATGTTAATTCCATCTCATCTTGGTGGGGATAATTTGTACCTAGACCATCCCTGACAAGTGTTTTGTCTAATCCATTCTTAGAATCTTCTAGCGATGGGGATTCCACAACCTCCCTAGGTAACCTGGTTCCAGTGGTTTACTAGCCTTAATAATTAATTAGAAAGTTTTTCTTAATAGCAAACCTAAATCATCTTTGCTTCAAACTAAGCTGATTACTTCTTATCCTACCCTCAGTGGCCATGGGGAACAATTGATCACCATACTCTTTATGACAAACTTTTACATATTTTAAGACTTATGGCCTCCCCTCAGGCTTCTCTTCTCTGTAGACTAAATTTCCCCAATTCTTTCAACCTCTTAATAGGTCAGATTTTCTAAACCTCTTACCATTTTTGTTGCTCTCCTCTGGACTCTCCAGTTTGCCCACCTCTTTCTTCAAATGTAGTGCCCAAAATTGGATACAGTTCTCCAGCTGAGGCCTTACCAGTGCTGAGTAGAATGGGACAATTACCTCACATTGCATAAATATGACATTTCTGTTAATACACCCTGAAGCAGCAGACAGTAGGAGAAACAACTCTAGCTCATTCAGCTAGCATAGCATTAATGAACTGAATAGGTATTGCTTGTGGATAAGTAACCCTTTACTACAGTAGAACCTCAGAGTTATGAACACCTTAGCAATGGAGGTTGTTCATAACTCTGAACAAAACATCATGGTTGTTCTTTCAAAAGTTTACAACTGAACATTGACTTAACACAGCTTTAAAATTTCACTATGCAGGAAAAAATGCTGCTTTCCCTTTTATTTTTTTAGTAGATTATGTTTAACACAGTACTGTACTAGTTCTGGGGGGACAGGGAGGGGGGGAGAAGAGGAGGGGGCGGGGAAGGGTCTCTGCTGCTGCCTGAGTGTGTACTTCTGGTTCCAAATGAGGTGTGTGGTTGACTGGTCAGTTTGTAATTCTAGTGTTCATAACACTGTGGTTCTACTGTACTATGATTTTTTCCTTGCCTGTAAAAAGGAATTCGTAGTTAACGTTCACTTTGGGTACTGAACAGGGTAGTGGGGAAAGAAAACCTTTTGTGAAAGCTGTTGCTCAGTGCACACAGAGAGGAGGGTCTGGATTGAATTATCAGCTGCACTGTAGGCTCGCTTCTTGGCAGGGTGCATAGCTGCACTAAGAGTACAGGAGGATGGTAGGCATAGAACCAAATGGAGAAACAGGAGGACTTTACTGACCTGATCTCTTCTTTCTGTAGGATTTGCTGGCTGAGGCCAAGCAGAGACTTGCCAAGGTGGTGAAGGATGGTGCCAGGTACCAGACTCTGCTGGATGGACTGGTTCTCCAGGTAAAATACTCAAGCCATAGTAAAAGGCTGACTGCATCCCTAGCCTCAAACACAAACACTCTGTAGGAGTACTACTGCTGTTTGGAGACTACCTAGAATAGGCATATTTAAAACTACCACTTTCGCTATACTTTCCAGTCTTAGCTCACAAGGCCCCAGTGTACTTGAGATTTGGAAGAGGTGAGGAGCAGAAAGCTTAAATTCTTGAGTACTTTCATCTGAATATGAGAGAAACAAACACAATGTAACGGTCACAAAACACAATATAACTGCTGCATCTTAAGATGTCCCTAAGTGAGCACAGCTCAGGAGTGTGCACTTCAGGAGAGAGATGTGCACATCTCGAGTTTCTACTGCACATACTCAGGATGAGCTCCTCAAATGCACACTCTGGAAAATATCTCCTTCAACCCCCCACAAAGTTTAGGAAAATGCACAGTCCTGTCTGTTTTCATTCCAAATTTTACACCAAATCCAGACTTGTATGGCTGTAGTTTTGAGCAGGGTTTTTTCTGTGGTTTGGTATATCTGTCTGTCTGATAGATGCTGCTCCCCTAAACTACATGTCTGGCTAAAAATTCCACTTTAGGCTTTTTTTTTAGCCCCATAAGTTTTACTTTTGGAATACTTGCATTTGCAAGTAAGGGTTTTAATGGAAACTTGTACCTCAACTATAGTGGCCACCACTGGCAACTGCTCTAATACAAGAGCTTGTCATAAATATTACCCCCTGTCCTTTAGTTAGGAACTTTTTAAAGTGTCATTCTAGTTTTCTCCTCTGCAGTCTAACAGTTTCTGTTCTCTTTCAAGTCTTGGTTTTGATCCAGTATTTCTTTCCTCTTGCCACCCCTCAGTGTTGAGGGTGCCTTGAAAGCTGTAGTCTACGTTACTCCATAGCAGGGATCAATAGTGTACTTCTAATTGCCTGTCTTGCTGTCAGGCCCTGCCTGTTGCTGTTCACTTGCACACTGCATGACCCAACCTCTCTGTGTTTTGGAATGAACGTTTGTCTTGGTCAGAAGTCTGATGCTCTCTGTGGTCTCCAGCGTGTAGTACTGTCCACTTATTCCTGTAACAGTTTGCACAGTTGGTGGTATCTCTTCAGAGACCAAAGACTGCTGCATGCCTTAACTAGAAGCTGCATATTTGCTCAGTCTAGTGTCTGACTGTTTGATTCTTAGCCTGCCTTTTCTCATTCTTCTCAACCAACCCTCAGTGTTGTCCAGATTTAGTTGCTGTTGCACCCCAAAATCAGGATTATTTACTTCCTGCATGAACAAAACCTTTGGTTCCCATGGGTTGCCCAGTAATCGATAGCCAGTCCTATTTCAGAATGACAATAAAAAGGGGACTTGTAACCAATGACCTTTCATCTTCACTGTATGAAATAAGTAATGGCAGAAAGTTGCTTAGTCTTATAACTAACCCCCAAAAATAACAGCAGATGAATCAATTATAAGATGATGGGAGTTTCCTTCATCTCCTCTTACTATAGTTGTCTCATATAGGGTTTCTACCAGCTGCTTGAGCCCAGATTGAATGTCCGTTGCCGGAAACAGGATCTCTCTATGGTTAAGGTAAGGGGGTTCTGGCTACAGTAGCATAAAATGTCTCCCAAAAACTAAGCCAGGGGATTGTGACTGCAAAGGTCTCCTGCTTGGAACCTGTTAGGCAAGATCATAAGACAGTGGGGCTGGGGCGATTCACTACCAAGTAAAACACTTCTGTTGCAAATACCTCAACTCTTGCATTATATGCTCTTCAGGTTGGGGAGTGCCTTCCTCTGTTTGAAAAGCACCTAGCAAACTTTAGATACTGCCATAATATAAGGAATGATGGCAGCTGCTACTGATTCAAGATTCAAAGGGAGGAGTAAATGTGTTGCAAAGTAGGTAGGCCACAACCATTTTTCCTACAGCACCACCTTCCTGGAGAGGCTGAACTAATGAATGAGATTGTGGCATCTAACTGATTATTTCCCCTCTGTGCCTGTCCACTCGTGCAAACTAAGTAGCCATCAGTTCTGTGCAATGCTAGCAGAGGGCTCCATGTGTCTTTCAAATCTCTGGCCTGAATTGGAATATCTATTGTGTTCCAGGCTGCTGTACAGAAGAGCATCCCCATCTACAAAGCTGCTACCAAAAAAGACATTGATGTTCACATTGACCAGCAGACATTCCTGCCAGAAGATATGTAAGGAATACAGTAGCTTTTAGTGCTGAGTAGTAACTTGTTGGCGATTCAATGCACTTAACTGTTGAGGGAGTCTGAAACATCTCTTATGGGAAATGGCAAAAGGAGTACCACTGAGAGCACATCTGCCACTAGTTAATGGGAGTTGACTCCTCCTGACACTGAAGATCTATCCTCTTGCCTGCTGTGCAGTTTCCCAGGCAACTAAAGATGATAGTTATCTTGCTGCAGCCCCCAAACCAATTCACAGCGCAGGGGAATGTTTGGTCTAGGCCAGTGGTTCTCAAAGCCAGTCCACCGCTTGTTCAGGGAAAGGGGCCGGGCTGTTTACCTGCCATGTCTGCAGGTTCAGCCGACGGCAGCTCCCACTGGCCGCAGTTTGCCGCTCCAGGCCAATGGGGCTGCGGGAAGCGGCCCCCATTGGCCTGGAGCAGCGAACTGTGGCCAGTAGAAGCCGCCATCGGCAGAACCTGTGGACATGGCAGGTAAACGGCCTGGCCCACCAGAGGCTTTTCCTGAACAAGTGGCGGACCGGCTTTGAGAAGCACTGGTCTAGGCAACAGCAGTTAGTAACTCAGTATAACTTCTCAGTCTGTTAGAGTTGAAAGGAATGCAAGTGCAGCCCAAGTTTAAGGTTCAACATAAAGCAAAGAACAAAGTTGACAGGGAATGAATGGGTTATAGGTGTCCAACTCATAGGCTTTTTCCTCCAAAACTGCCAGAAAATTCGTTCCGTAACATAGAAAAGAACACTTGAATGATGCACTCAAGTTAAGATCTAATGAACTTGTTACATAGCTGTGAATTGTACAAGAAATAACACTTCTACAGGTATCTGTATAGTACCCTTGCCTCTTTTCCTAAAATCTGAAAATTAACCCTCATAGCATAATTTATATTTATTGGGTGGTGGAGAAGAGGCTCAGCTGGTTACTTCAGTCAGTCATTTTTCATACCTAAAATTTCCCTAGGTCCAATCTATCCTTAAAACACTAGGTGGTGATGACCCTTACCCATTAGGATGCTCTGCAAACACCATTGTATGGGCTTTCTCATCCTCTTCATCAGGTTATTTTAGCTTCCTGTGTAATGGGAGTAAGATTGGAGTCCATTTAAAGGCAGAAAGGAGGCCATGCACTTCTACTGATTCATCCCTTTAACACACATTCTAGCAGTTGTTTGGGAGAGTGGCTTTTTGTCCAGTTGAGGTCTATTATAATGTCTGTTTTCTCTCTAGTGCTGGAGGTGTTGAGATCTATAACAGTGATGGTAAAATCAAGGTTTCCAATACCCTGGAAAGCCGGCTGGATCTCATAGCCCAGCAGGTGAGTTTGGGAAAGCGGGAGTTGGAGCCCTCCCTACTCAATCTGCTAGGCTGTCTCCTTTCATGCCATGTTCATCTTGATTGGTAAGGTGGAAAGCTTCATCGTGAAGTCAGCATCCCTTAGTCTCAATCATCCTCTTAATCTTCAAAATAACTTATTATGGAATCAAGTCTTTTTAGATGGATGACAAGCAAACAGTTGCAAAAAGTAGACTTGAAAATTAAACTATCCAGCTGGTTGTATGGAGGTTGGGGAGAAGCACATCTCTACCACAGTAAGAAATTCTCTCTTCAGAGTTTTATGCTTAGCTAGGTTCTTGAGAAGCTAGATTATTGAAAGACAGTCTCTAAAAAACCAAACTGCACTGAAAGATCCTATAACTGAATAGTACAAAAATAGATGGTGTTCGTAAAACTCCACTGCTAGTGGCAGTACATGGGCTAATAGAGAACCCTTCCACTAGACAATGTGAGAATCTTCTAAAGTCCAGTGTAGAAGGAAGACCTTGCAACCCCACCATGCCTCCAATGAATCTTGGTTTTGGAAATATAGACCTCCATATTCAAAAGACTAAATTCTGTCATTGGGAGAGATTTAGGGCAAGCTAATCTAGAAACAATTCTGTGTCCATAACTAATGCAGATAATGGATTTGATCTAGGTGGGATGATCACATGCCTGAGCTTAACAGGTGATCCCTCTGGCTCAGGCTGCAACAGTGTTAGTGATTGTAGTCTGCTCACAGTGAGAGAGCACCACCAATATCGGGCAGGTGAACTTGTAAATCCCCTAAAGAGTTGGCTGCACTGACAGAAGTCCTTTGTTCATTCATGTCTCCAGCATGGAACTGCAGCTTAGGATTTCTTAACTTTTGTGCATATTAAGTTGGTGTTAGTGCTTAACTATTTTAGTAGTTAGTACTGTGCTGTTCTATACAAAGCCTCTTAACTGGTGCACCCGCTCTCTCAACAGATGATGCCAGAAATCCGAGGGGCACTCTTTGGTGCCAATGCCAACAGGAAGTTTTTGGACTAAACCTGAGGAAAAGTGGAATGTGTTCCACTGCCATATTGAGGGGAGATGCAAAAAAGCATCTGGTCATTTAAACTCTTTAAAAAAAAGTACCTTTTCAATGCTATAATGTGTTGTCCAATGTGTGTTCTTCAGTGGAATAATTTTGCATAACTGCTGCGCTTTGCCTGACTTATCAAGTGGTTACAATGTATTAATCAAAATGAGGTGAAGACCAACCCATCCAGAAGTGACACAGGAGAATGGATGCAGCTGGGCTCTTGGCTTGTACTGCACTCTTGTGGCTATAGTTAAATTAGTGATTGTGAAGGACTGTGCTGCCCAGGGGAGCAACCTTTCCAGTTAAGGGCTTCTCAGTGTTCTGTTACACAGAGGGCATGCACCCTTTCCCTGGGTGAGAAGTGTAGCTTGTTACTTGGTCAGGCCCAGAGTTTTCTGTTCTGTATATGTGAGTAAAAGTCTGAGCCTATACTACTTAATTTATTAAAAATAAAAAGATGTGTGTATACAGAGTGCACTGTAGTCTTTGACCAGCATGCTGTGACTCAAGAATAACTAGAAGAGGTTGGGTAGGGATGTCTAGGTCACCAGCTCTAATAGGATCGTCTGTCTGTAGGTTCTTGCTAACTCTCAATTTTAGCAGACTTGAGTTGAAGTCTGTGTCCTGTGTGACCTGATTCCTGTGTAGAGAGCTTTATAGGAGAAAGATATTAAAATACTCGAGAGAATTCTGCACCAAAAAATTTAAATTCTGCAAAATTTGTCAAAACACTATAATCACACCAGTTTCAATTATTTTGGTAACTAACTTATTTCAAAATACTTGTCAGCAAGTATGTCTATAATACTACAGAGACACACACAAATTCCCCCAGGAGTAGAGTGTTAATACATCCCCTACCTCCCAGAGCTCAGCTGCAGGGCCCCCCCCAACCCAATTACCCCCTCCTCCTAGGGGCCAGATGCAGGGCCACCCCTCCAGCCCAGACACACTCACCCCCTACCTTCCTGGAGTCTAGGGATCCAGAGAGAGAAACAGGCTGATGCTGGGTTTGCACAGTTTCCTGCATGCCACCTCTTTCTTTCAGGGCATGCTGGGAACTGCAACTGCTGGGAACCTATTTGTGAGATGGGCTCTGCTGAGTCTAGTGGCCCCTAGTGGCAGCCAACATCTCTGCAGCCCATTTCGGGGGTGGGAGGAGAGGAGGAGGAGAAAATTCTGCGCACACAACTTTAATTTCTGCAAAATTCTGCACTACATTGTGGTGCAGAATTCCCCCAGAAGTAATTAAAAGTACCTTTAAGACAGTGCTCATGTAATCAGTGCAGTTATCAAATTGGCAATAAGCAGCTAATACTTTGTACTGCAGAACCAGCTTTTTGTAGTAGTTTAATAGGTGGTAGAAACATTAAAATACATATGAACATAGTACTGGATGCATAATACACCATTTAGCGAGTAAGCTAAAATATTGACTCCTAGTCAGAGAGGAGACTGCCCCTAATGCTACTCAATCAGCTGGATTCTCTGGTTTGCGGCAGCCTCCACATTCTATAAATAGAGCTTGGACGGAGTACACAACTGAGCTCATTAGACTAGAGTGTGTGAACTTTCTTTCCCAGAAGTAGAGAGGTAATGTGCACAGAATATCTGCTCTGGCCAGGAAGAGCAGGTGGCATATATATATATATATATATATATATATATATATATATATATATTACTATCTACTAACATTTGGTTTTGATTGGCTTGTGATCCACTTAAGATAAAAATCTGAGTCTCAGAGCATTGTCCTGGCTGCAAGTTGAACTGATGGAGAAGTTCTGTCAGTACATTAACACTGTTAACATTTAAGCTAATATTCTGACTAAGGGAATCTAGGACCAGCCTCCTTCCTTCCTTCCCTTCCTAAATGTGAGGCAGTAGCTCCCCTTCTGGTATTGGACGGACAGAATTAGAGTGAGACAGTGTTAAGGGCGGCTTACTAGCTGTAAAAGCATCAGCCTCTTCTACCAGATGTACTCCTGCCTCCCTCCCCAGTTGGAGTTTAAAAACTTTACTCTTTAAGCAGCTACGTTTCAGCGCTTAGGTAGGCTGGTCTCAAATAACATAGCTAGAAAAGCAGCTGCTACTACCCTCTCTCCTGCTCCTAGCATTGTGCAGCTTTGATTTACAGTAATACAGCAATCGTCCCTGCATCATCTGCTTGGCAGGGCCTGCTTTATAAAACCCTCATTGTTAATATCCCTGAGATGTTAAGTATTATCCCTAGGGTACAGATTGTGAAGTGAAATATACCAAGGTTACTTGCCCAGTTCCATAATGAAGTCACTGTGCAGCTATGCTTAGCGCACACAGTTCCTGACTCCTAGCCCTATGTTTAGTCCTGTAAATGAAACTCAGCCAACCTTTCATACTTTCATGCAGTGGTAATAAGGCTTTCATATTATGCCATCATGAATATGCTGCTTAGCAGGCTGCAGGGATACAGTTATAAAATAAAGTGTTATCCTTCATATTGCAGGCTCAGAGGCAGAACTACAGGTTATTTTCTTGCTTTAAAAAGCATGTAAAAAAAATAAAATTTGAGCCTAACTCCTCTACTCAAATTGCAAACCATGACAATCCTGCAGTGCTGAATCCTGAAAAATACTTAACCCAGAGTTAGTGTCTTTTCTTTTTATCTTGCCCTCTACCTCCATTTCCAAAGGAAATGCTCCCATTATAGTACAGTTTCCCCCATGCAGGCCCTGCACCAGAACACTAATCTTCAGCAATTTTTGTAAGTGTGCTTATCGCCATTTTGAGATTTGCAACAGCTGGTCCAGAAATGGCTTTGACACACCCAGCTGCTGGATGCCTTCAGCTGACACACAGTATTTTTGAACCCCTAATGCTTTGCTATAAAATTGACAGTTGGTTTGTATTAGTCTTTATTTCTGTGTAATTGTAACTATTGTACACCTAAGCCGTAAGTCTTTCTAGTTTTGCTGCCTTCTCCTCTCGCCTCCACCTCCCCCCACTGCATTCTGACCCTGCATGGAAGGAACAAAACTGTTTCACACTTACGCCTTTGTGTTCCGACTGCTGTGCCTCACCTGTTTACATTCAGACACTGCTGGAACAAGTGAGTTTGAACCCCCTCTGACTATTTGATGGAACAGCCACTGCAGCCAAGCAAAGCAAACAGTGATGCATTTAAAAACAAAGCGAGATGGACAAGAGATTGCAGATCATATATGGTCAAACTGGTCATTAGGGAGCTGAGTCCTATCTAGGCCTCTTTGGTTCATACAGGACCCTCTGACCTCAAACAATCCTTGAGATCACCTCTATAAGAAAACAATGAATCTCTACTTACACACAGCCATTCAAAGGACAAACTCTTGTGTTATACTATCCTGGGAAAAACAAGTAAGGATACATAGATCATTCTTCCCGGTGTTTACATGTGCAGGGGCTAGCTGTAGCACGCAGAACGTTAAGTGGATGTATGAAAGTAGCAGGAAATTTAAGCCATAATATAGCTGACAGCCAGTGTTGGCCCCTGCTCGTGGGCAGAGAAAACTGAAGGTGGTGGTGCAGTCCATAAGAGAAATGATTACAACATGGTCCTGTCCATTTCTGGCAAATCCAGTTCTGCAGCAGTGGGGAGTAAACTTGTGTGCGATCTTCAGCCAGGCCTGATTTAGCCAGAACAAGTTCTAGTGGAAATATCCCAAGATATATTCACCAATGCCAATAAAATAGACACCCTGGGCTATGCCAAAGAGGGGTGCTATAACCAGGGCCCGACAGCCTGCCCCCTTCATGAAGGCAGCAGGGCCCTCATGTGTCCAGATCTTCCTGTATATTGAAAAAAGAAAAAAAAATTAGATGGCCAGACAAGCAGCATTTCAGACAGTTGCTACTTACAAACCAAGACTCTCAGTCCTCTTCAATTAAAAACCAGATGTACTCAAAGCCAGGGTTTTTAATGGATTACCCAGCAATCCTTCAGAGGGGAAGCTCCTTGGGCCCACAGGAAATGATCTAAGCATTTTCCTTGTATATTTCATCTGAACAAGTAATAAACCAGGTGATCATCTCCCAGCAGATCAGCTGTTTAAAGTACTTGGCTTACGCATCTTGGTTTATAGTTCTCCTGCAGGCTGTTTTGGTATGAGGCACTGTCAGGTATGTTGTGGGAACTCACTCTTGTACCAGCCAGTCCCTGTAGGAGCTACTGTAGAGAACAGCGCAGGAGCACTAGCTCATGGGAAGCTCTAATCCAATCTAATCCTAGACTCTTCCCACCAGGAGACCCTCTAGGGATTTATGCAGGAGTGTTGGGGGAGAAGGGGGGGCAGGTGTTCCAGGTAATCCACTGTCACAGTAAGGAGGGGCTAAATGGAATGGCAATTGGACAGGGTGACATAGAACAGTA
Organism: Mauremys reevesii; assembly: GCF_016161935.1. Taxonomy (NCBI): domain Eukaryota; kingdom Metazoa; phylum Chordata; order Testudines; family Geoemydidae; genus Mauremys; species Mauremys reevesii. The sequence continues at coordinate 249,200,057 of NC_052623.1, forward strand.
ATACACCAGACGTGAAGCGAGGGAATATTCTGGTTTACCTGGCGCAGTCAATGATTCCATTGTAGGTGTCCTCTCCCAGGCCTTTCTTGAGAGTTTGAATTCGGGTTTTTAAAACTAAATTGCATGGAATGGAAAAGAAACATTTTTTTTAAAAATCCTCTCCAGGCAGCGTTCACAACAAGATACCTAACAAGTCCGTACAGAACTGGAAAATATCACCACACATCTTGTTAGATCCTGGTTTTTCATGCTGGAGAGATGCTAATGTTAATCACTGAGAGACATGCTACATGAATGATCCCTGGGGATGCATGTGGGTGTGAATCTGAGAGAACCGCAAGAGGAAACAACCAGGAAGTGATTGAAAGAGGCGAGTCCTCAAAGTGCTCACTGGGTTAGTTTTGTTTGGATATGTAACCTCTTCCAGGGGACTCTCAACCGGCTCTCTTGCGCTCAGAAGGTGGATGTTATTCATCAAGAAAATGGAGACGCTGCAGGGTTTGATTCCAGGGTCTTAGCCCTCTGACTGGAGCCAGCCTTGGGGAAAACGCAACCATGTCTACAACAATCAGATGATGTTGACAAGGATGTTTTGTTTAAAGAATAGTGATGCGACCCTGAAGAGCAACATCTGCCGTTCTTGTGAGTGAGGTCCCTAACCTCAGGAAGTTGCCAACATTTGCACATGTGGGAAATAGCAGGCCTTCAACAGCAGTTATCTGAAGAGCAGGATCTATGTCCTCAGAGTTCACCACCAGCAGTGTTTGTAAGTCATGTGTTGTATGAGTGTCCTCAGCAAAGAGGTGAGGGTTGTAAGAGCAGGGGTTTTGGAGCCTGAACCTATTCGCTGTCTTCAGTCAGTTGCTGTAGTAATTTTGGTCTGCCACCAGCACCACCAGTTCCTGTGTCACCACCACTAAGACACCACAAGGACTCGCAAAAAGGAATGCACCTGAGGACCACCAAGGGAGATTGGCCAAATGTGGGGCTGTGGTATGAAAGCAGCTGAACAACCTGAGTTTAAAGAAGTCCATCTCCTCCCTCTCTGGAGGGCTGGCTGTACTGTCCCCCGATACTCACCATCCAGTGGGGTCACTGCTACTGCAGCCACGGATCCTGCCACGCAGCCAGACACGAATGAATGGAAGAAGGGTGCCTTCTCCTCAGAGTGCCTCTGTCCCAGTTTGTTGATGTTGGCAAACAGTGGGAAATAGATAATGGAAAAAGGCACATCCCTGTTGGGAGGGGAAAGAGTTAGATAAACACCCAACATAGACCAATAGGATAAGGGCGAGCCTGTGTCAGAGGCCAGGCTCCCAATGCAGTCTATAGGCTCTTGTACAAAGTGGGTCACCATCACTATCTGCCAGGGAGGAGATGGGGACCAAGCCCTCATCCTCACTGAAATATGACGCTAGTGACTCTGAGATGAGACACAGCTGTGGTTTGTAGGTCAAGAGTCTCCTGACTGATGTGAAAATGGATCTGTCCAGGGAATGGAACAGGTGAGTGCAGAGTAGAGTGTACATTCCAATTGGCACGGAGAGGAGCAGAATTTGGCAAGAAAGCTTCAGCATCTGCTGCTGAGGTAGGGGAAAGGGAAGGTTGGTCTGGAAGGTTATGAAAGGAAAATTATTTGTGTTCCATTAGAACTGAAGTGTTGAAATAAATGGACATTTCCCCTGAGAAAGGTTCAAACCAAAGGATTTCCCCTCAGTTAAATAAACTACAAGCAATAGCTGCTTTTCATTAATTTGGGGAAAACTGGTGAGCAGAGATGTTAAAATGCTGTAAAGCAACCAGGCAAAGGTGTTTAGCTACAGCTTGGACCAAGCGAGCAAAATGTCTTGTAGTCAGGTTTAGCGTTTGAGTCAGACAGTTCAGAAAAGCACAGAAGAGACAGATGTAGGCCCCTGTCTTGGGTCAAGCATACTTCTCAACAACGTTTCGGGGGATCAGGGTAGCAACAGGAATCCCAAGGTCCCCTCCAGAGCTGGAAAGTTACCAGCATAGCCACCACCAATCTCAGCCAAAAGAGCAAACTGGGAAAACCAAAGTCATCCTTGCAGGTACATGTCCCATGCAGTCCAGGAGTCCCTTTGGTTTGGTTTTGCTTTATGCATAGCAGAAGGGACATTTTCAGGGAAAAATTCCTATTTAACACCACCATCCACCCAAGCCCCGTTTCCCCGCCATGGTTACACCACCACCTCACACTGTAAAAAGGAACGACATTCACTCTTCTACGTGACTTGCTCCCCTTGATGAGGCCTGTGTACTCTGTGCGTGTCACTCAGTTTGACCAGTAATAACACGAATGAAATATCGCTCCAGTCATTTCTCATGGCCCAGCCCTCATCCTATCTGGGTGCACTTTGCGTGGGCTAGATCAGTTCAACTAAAAAAATATTCCACTGGCCCTCATGTCACCTAGGCAGTGGACTAAATGCCAAGGGACCGCAATGCCTACAGGCCTGAACAAAAGGGGTGTCTCGTATATAAAGCGGGTTGAACGTTTTCCTACAGAACAGGCTTCCCTTAGAAAATGCTGGTTCACAGAATCCAAAAGTTCAGTGAAAAGTGTTGATTCTGTCAAACTTTCAATGGAAACCAGCCAGGCAGGATAGCCAGCTCCAGTCCGCCTGGTTTTCTGTCAGCTACCCTGCGCCACCCTAGTGCACTACCAAGGAGTCAGGGTTCCCAGGGCCTGGCGGGATGCTGGGGCTCTCCAGCTCTTGGGCTGCCTGCCTGCTTTCCTCCCACAGATCCGTGGTTCATTCAGCTGGTAGCCCACCTAGTGGGTATCTGGGCTGCCCGGCTTGCAAGTCCTGCAAGCAGCTGTCTCCCCAGGCTTCCCTCCTGGTGGCTGTCTCCCTGGACTGCTCCCAGCTGGCAGGTGGGCAGGCTGCCCAGCTCTCTAGGGAGATATTTGTATCATGGGGAAGCAATTAAGGCACCCAGAGGAGCTGGGGATTCCAGGAAGCATATTTTGTTTTGGGAACACAGAAAAGTTCTCGTGCAGGAATGTTTTGATGCTTCCAAAATGAAATATTTTGGAATTTTCTTCCCACAAGAAATTTCAAGGTTTTGACTTTTTGTCTCAATTCAGGATGAAAAATGTTCGACAACTTGCAATTTTTTGCAGGCAGAAAGTTCCATTTTCCAGCCAGCTCTGGTCTTACATTGTGACCCTCTGAGGTGCTACTGAAGCCAGTGGGAGTTGCATGAACTGTCTCTAGAGTTGCATGTGGCCTCACCATCCCAGTTCTGGTTAGCACTTCTTGGGTCACTGCTTTCATGGCAGCTAGGAGGGTAAAATGGACTTCTTGTGTGGAGACTGTCAACCCGTAATTTGCAGTAATAGAAGGGAGAAAGGAAAAAGACAACTAGATACAGTAATTGATTTGACAGAGAAGAATTTCCTTAATACAGATATAATAATTAATAGCACCCAGCTCGTATGTTGCACTTTTCATCAGTAGATCTCAAAGCATTTCACAAATGAGATCAGTGTCATTATCCTCCTTTTACAGACAGGAAAAGTGTGTTGATGTGACTTGCCCAAGATCACCCAACAGGCCAGTGGCAGAGTCAGGAATAGAAACAGGTCTTCTGAGTCCCCGTACAATGCCTTATCCACTAGGCCACACTGCTGATACAGCTTTCCCCTCCTGTTTGCCAGGTGGCTGGGGCAAGTCCTTCAGGAACAGATGGTAAAACCATGCAGTAAGGAGGGAGGGATTGATTACAAGCCGCTGGTTTGCAGAAGGTTCCCCACCCACCCTTCCTCCTTGGAGTAGGGTGGCACTGGTTTCCCATCCTGATTCATCACTCCCTGTGTCTCCCCCCCTTCTTACCTGAGCAGGGTGACTCCCAGGCCTTTGTACAGTCCCACTAGCCCTTGGGTTTTCAGAAGATCTCTGGCAATCACAGTGGCCGAGGGGCGCTTGAATGCTGAGGCTGTGCCAGTGGTGTAAGGCCTGTCCTGCGGGGGCTGGGAGAAGGGAGCCTGTGGGCCATCTGTTCCCAAAACCTTTTGCTGATGAATAGCTGAAAACAAACAAGAAAGAGGAATTAGGTATTTGGAGGGAGAGCTTTGCTAAGCAACCGCCCCTGCCCCCTAGTCACTGCCTGGCTTCCCGGTGACCTGCCCCTAGATCCTTTCCCCAACAAAAGATCACTCCTGCCCAGAAGGTGAGAACAACTAGTGCTGAGAGAATAACTGATTTTGTAGGTTAATGGCTGAACTGAACAAAGCCCAAACAATTTGGTTAGTTTAAAAAAGAAAAGTAATTGTTCTCGGGGTTTTTTGTCAACATGAAAAAAAAGAAAAAAATTCATTCGGGTCGATTCAAAACAACATTTTGTTTCAAAAAATACCATATTGCAATGAAATGTGGAAACTGTTTAAAAAATGTCAAAACAAAACATTTCTACAAAAATAAACGTTTTTTTTCCCCAGCCAAAACTATTTGCCAAATTCAACCCGAATTCGCAAATAGTTTCAATATCCTGAAAAATGCTGAAAAAATGTCACCCAGCTCTAACCACCTCTCTGTGTCACCAACTAGGGCTTCCCAGTCCAAATCACCCTAGTAATCCTGAGAGCATCAGAATCAACCATTTCATCCCTACTGCCCCCAACCCACCCTAAGGAATGGAGAGTGTAACCTCTCTATGTAATCACCAACAACCAGCCTGACAGTAAATCCCTGAAGGTGGAGTTTGAACTCAGATCCCAATATGGGAGCATGAGGCAATTACTGGTCTATTGTACCAGTCCAGAAATTAGATCCTGAACAGTCACGCAGACAGCTGAACAGGTAAAAGAGTCTTGCATTTCTACCTTTCGCCCCAGGGATTTCTTTTGTTTTTAAATCCAAATTATGCTTTACACTTAAATTATAATCACTGCTGGCTGAGGCTGGGAAAGCAGGGGCCATGATCTCTTCTCACAGCCAGTGTCCCCATGTCATTCCCTGTGGTACTGCTTACTGGGAGAGGCTGGACTCCCCTTCAGCAAATATCGAGATGGTGGGAACTGCACAACTCTGTTTCTGAGCATCAAGGGCTCAGTCCCTTTAGAATGCAAATCTCACTATGATACCTGCAGGATCTCAAGAAGTTGGTGACAAAGGGATTTACTGCAGAACCTGAAGCAACAATCTGGATGTCCACTCCCACCCCTGCCGTGCAAAAGAGGGCCTAACCCAGTCGTCCAGCATCTTGAAGCTGAATTTTCAGCATCTCCATGGGGGAGGTGACCACCACTTGGCAGGCCCCAGCTCCGCAGCCAGCTAGCATCTCCCTCATCAGCGTCAACTCCTTCCTGCCGGGAACAACACAGATGTAAAGGGAATGCACAGCAGAGACACAGACAAGCAGACACACAGATTTACACAGCTATCTGGGGGGTGGAGGTACACAGCCTTCTCATGCTGCATCTTGATGCTGCCAGGCCACCCCAGCATGACAGCTCCGCGTGCTGTGCCACATATCCACATAGAAGCAGGCACACAAGGGCACACACCTCCTTGATTATCCATGTGCTCCCCACACAGTATGCAGGTACATACGCTGCATACGCACCCATTCATAAATGCTGTCTTTATTCCAACAGCCTGCCTACAATAGTGACCTTTGCTGTACAAAGGCACAAAACCTCTAAAACACCCCTGATTTTGCACTGGTGTGCCAAGGGAGGAAATTCTTTCCTGACCCCAGCTGATGACTGGCTCAATGTCTTAAAGAATATAATTTTATAATTTTTGATCCCAGCTAATGTACTCTTAGACACTATAGATCCTTTTCTTATTCATATTCATGTCTTATCCTTTAAAAAAATTACTAATATACTTGTCTCAATAACATCCTGCAGCAGTGAGTTCCACAAGTTAATTTTAATATCCGATAAAAAGTATCAGCTGTTTGCCTTTATCCCTTATGAATGCAGGTATTATATCCTTCCTTGACAGGAGTCTGGACTTTTATCATTTAACATTTTTTTCCATCTCTAATTTCTATGATCCTCTCTACTGTACAGACATACGAAGACCCGCTCTCACATGCTTGATATATACTCCCACACACATCCATAGGAACTGATCAATGGTCCACCTAGTCTCTGATAATGCTGTGCATCAGACACTTCAGAGGATGAAAAAAAATACCTATAATGATCCTGGACACGCACACATACTAGTCACCCACATACTGTACACACAAAACCACAGGTATTCAGCTGCACACAAATCTACGCACCTGCGTAACTATGCAGGCCCCCATAGAAACACACCCACAACTACACAACTACACATATGCACACTCAAAACTAAATGTCTGTCTATAGCGTCATACAAATACTGCCCCCGCCCTCCCAAACACACACATACACATAGAAATTTCTGCAAGGCCCAAACTAGACAGTGACATTTCCTCCGTACCTGTCCTGTGACAGCAGCTGTCGAAAAAAGTCATTGGCTGCCAGCTTGATTGCTTTCTCTGGCGTGACCAGTGTCAGGTTCACTGCGGCCCCTGGTCAAGGACAAAAGGGGCGATAAAGGGTTAATTCAGTCACATTCTGTGATGTATTAAAAATCCCTCCCACACTGATTACCCAAAGTAAGAATGGGGAAGAGAGACATCTCATGTGCAAATGATTCCATGCAGCGAGTGTCTGAGGTCTCAGCTGGTCACAGCTTCCAATGGCAGGGGAAGAGGGGCCTTTCAAAGAGACAACGATGGAGGCAGAACCAGGAAATGGGGCAGGATAGCCCAGGGGCGGAGGGATTGTGAATGGTATATGAGAGCCAGTGCTTTGATGGACAGCAGTGTACTCAAACTGCGACCTATGGAGCAGCAGTAGCTCCACTCAGCCCTACCTGGTAGTCCTCAGACTTAAATGCTTAGCACTGGGAGGGGACTGCTGGGACAAGTGTGCAGAGCCCTTGGTGACTCCCACTACAAGTGCACAGGGACCTTGGGGCCTGCTGGGACAGGAGAGAATCTCCATCTTACAAAATAATCTATATGATTATATTAGGACGGAGGAATGCTAACAGAGTGATAAGGTTTCCCATTGCCCTTGTTTTCACTGGAGTTTAGGAACAGGCACATCCCAACAGGTCAATGCTCCGTTCACGCCAACATTCTGCCAACGGCAGTAGGTAGTATGTCATAGGAAGATGCCAACCCTCTAAAATGCCTGATTCTGAAGTACTTCACCAAGGGAAGAAATTCCTTTCTGATCCCCCTTGACGATCACTTTATGCTCTGAAGCATGAGGTCTTACACCAGGGGTCGGCAACCTTTCAGAAGTGCTGTGCCCAGTCTTCATTTATTCACTCTAATGTAAGGTTTCACATGCCAGTAATACATTTTAACGTTTTTAGAAGGTCTCTTTCTATAAGTCTATAATATATAACTAAACTATTGTTGTATGTAAAGTAAATAAAGTTTAAAAAATGTTTAAGAAGCTTCATTTAAAATTAAATTAAAATGCAGAGCCCCCCAGACCGGTGGCCAGGACCCAGGCAGTGAGAGTGCCACTGAAAATCAGCTTGCGTGCCGCCTTTGGCACACGGTGCCTTGTCTTACACCTTTGTAACTTTTTAACCTAACTAGTGTAACTGTAGATGCTGTTCTTATTCATATAAATATATCTTCCTTTTAAATAAATTTGCTAAGATAGTGGTCTCAATAATATCCTGCAGCAGGAAGTTCCACAGGCTAATTACATATCCGGTAGAAGGGTATCAGGTATTTGCTTTCATCCATTTTAAATGGTTTGTCTTTCAGTTCCAGAAAGCACCCTCTTGTTTCTACTAAGTAGGCTTGAAAGGATTAGATTTTTATTGGTAAATGTCAGTAAACTTCAATTTCACTGTACACACAAACAGACAACAAATATTTCCATCGATAATAATTGAAATGTACAGGTAGGCAAAGTAAGAAAAATGCTGCTTGAGAACTTAAGAGTCTGATTTAAGGATATTTACTTATATATTTTGACATGCGATGATTACAATTTGTGTTGTAATTATTATAAAACTAACTGCTTGAATCTCAGCTACTGTTATTAAATAATTATTGTATGACCTCCCTCCTAATGTTTCACAATTTAAATAAAAATAAATACAATGAATAAAAGTCTAAAAATGCTTTCAACTGAACATCAATATTATCTGTCAAAATGATAATAAATAAAAATCAAATTCTGTCAAGCCTACTAATAAGGTAAATTAGAGCATCCAACTGGTCTTTTCTGGTCATCATTTAATTTTTCTCTCTCTCTCATATCGCCCTGCCTCTGATCATTTCCAGTGCTCTTCTCTGAAAGATTCCTTTTTTGAGCCAGTATTTCTCTTGTCAGTAATCATCAGCTGTGCTCAGTGAGAGCAATGACTGTGTGCCTCAGGGACAGCTGGGTCTGAAATAATGCCTCTATTCCAGAGAAGAGGCGTACACGTGGCAGTATGCGCTTCTGCTGAGCGGCTGTAACTGACACAATGGGCCAATCCACTGCAAAGGGGCCCCTGACGCTCCCCCAGAGACTACCTCGGTACATGCCGAAGAATCCCTCTGAACGCAGAGTCTTCACCAAGCAATCCCGCCTGGAACCAGAGAGAGAGAAATGGGGTGAGTTGCTGCTGCTCCAGGATTGTGCCATTAGTTTGCTATTAACGACCCTTTAGCTGCACTAGAGCTAGAGTTCACAGCTTCTGCAGGTAGAGGCCATTAGGGGGCAACATGATAACACGCTTGGATCGCCTTAGAGAGTCGCCCACTCAGGGCAGTAGCACATGCATGCAAACACATGTGCCCACCACCCTTTGGCAGCTCCTTCTGTAGAGGGAATAGACAGAAACGAGACAGAAGTCCCATTCTGGGAAAAGAACTATCCTAGCTACTACCATATTTAACACAGAGATGGCTAGCATGGCTCTGACAGGACAGGGATACTCTGACCAATAGTAAAATGTTATAATAAAATCATGCTAGAGAGACTGCGTGCTGGAGGATACTCTAGAAATACTCCATGTTTCTCAACCTTTTCATGTTGGAGAGCCCTTATTTGAAGTCAAAACTTTCCACAGCCCCTCTTCCATTGACTGTAAAAGAGTAAAAGGTACTAATAAGCTAGGATAATTCGTGTGTGTGTGTGTTTCTGGGGACTGACTGAGAATATCTGACCTTGAAGTGTAAGAGTGTGCGGAGAGTGGGGGAACAAGATCTTCTTTTCTTCAGAGTGTAATAAAATTTTCAACGCTTTGTGACCCCTTATTTGCCTTTTGTGACCCCTTTCCCCTCCACCCTACCCCTCGCCCTGCAGGGGCCGTGACACTGATCTATAGCACAGTTTGGTAAGCAGAGTTCTCAAGGACAAAAAAAAACTACTTCTACCCATTGGTCAGAGAAATTGTGCTAGAACCTCTATTAGCAACAACTGTATTTAAACAGTTGTAGCTACAGTTTTGACCCTTTAGAACGTCTCTTGCCTGTCAGGAAAAGAGGTTTTTGCTTTTGGGGGTGGGTTTAAGTAGGGAAGCAATGTTATTTAATGGAATTCACCCTGATCTGCAGAGTGGACAGGGCCTTAAAATCTCCAGGGGAGGGTGGTAATGAAGTTGGATAGCCCTTCACATCTTCATAGTGCATTACAAGCATTCACTAACTAATCAATTCTGTTGCCCTCCAACACCCTCTAGCGTCCAGAGCCTGTAGGGCCTCCTTCTTTTCCTTTGTTTGTAGTCCCAGAAGCACTGGTAGCTTAAGACAGTCCTGGATCACAGAATGGAAGGCACTGGGTCGCGGCGGCTCTGGTCAGCATCACTGACTGGGCCGTTAAAAGTCCCGTCGGCAGTGCTGCCCGGCTAAGCCAGGCTAGTCCCTACCTGTTCTGACACCGTGCTGCACCATGAAAGCAGATAGCAGCAGGTCTGGCTCCTAGGCGGGGGGGCCACAGGGCTCTGCGTGCTGCCCCTGCCCAGAGCACCGGCTCCACATTCAGAGCTGGGGGCAGGGTGGTGCATGCAGGCGAGAGATGCGCAGAGCCACTTGTGCACCTCCGCCTAGGAGGCACACCTGCTGCTGGCTGCTTCCTTAGCACCCCTGCTGTGCTGCTGACCGGGAGTCACTGGAGGTAAACCTGTCCCCCAATCCCCTGCCCCAGCCCTGAGCCGCCCCCAAACCCAGAGCCTCTTCCTGCACCCCAAATCCCTCATCCCCAGTCCCACCCCAGAGCCTGCACCCCCAGCCCAGAGCCCTGACCCCCTCCTGCATCCCAACCCCCTGCCCCAACCCTGAGCTCCCCCCAAACCCAGAGCCCCCTCCCTGCACCCCTAACCCCTCATCCCTGGCCCCACCCCAGAGCCCAGACAACCCCCGCACCCCAACCCCTGCCCCAGCCCAGATCCCCTCCCACTCCCTGAACCCCTCATCCCTGCCCCAGACCTGAGCCCCTCTCACACCCCAAACCCCTCATCCCCAGCTCCGTTGGGTCGCAGGCATCAACAATTTGAAAAGAAGTTTGAAAACCACTGGCTTAGGACATCTCAGCTGTGCCCTTATCAACAGAAGGAAAGCAACATTTTCCAGGGAAGGGCAGCAGGGCCCTGAGGGCTGCTGGAGGCTGAGAGCTGGCAGTTTGTACAGAGCAGTGCAGACTTGCCCTGCTCTGTACAAACCCCTTTCATCAGGATGAGGCTCTTGGAACATGAGTGAACAAACTCAAGAGAAATACTTCCCAGCATGCATCATGTCTGAGAGAGGAGGGGATGGGGAGAGGCAAACGTTCCCAGCATACAGACAGCCACAGGACAGCCACGTATGCTCAGTCATACATGCACAACTCTATTCTGCAAGCCCCCAACCAAGTTCCTCTCTGTCCTTTGTCTATTAATAAGGAATTTTTATATTCTATTTTATTTCGTGGAGGGATTTGGGTTACATGATTTTCTTATCTCACCACCCCGGATCCTAGAGATGCCTCGTTCCTCTCCTGCCCCTCCCTGTGGCCTCCAGCCAAATGCAGAGCAGAATCCACTTTGGGGCCCAGCAGGAACTCTTATCAAAGATGTATTGTTGTCAGTGGTAATGCCCTAAGACTGAGCTAGCTGGTAGATCCCCTCACACAAGAAAACGACGGGGAGTCAGCTGGGAGCAGAAGCCTCCTGTGCCTTAGTGGAGGAGGAATGAATGACAGGGACAGTTGAGGAAGAGGTCTTCAGCTCCAGCCACCACCACCATTGTTGGGGGGGGCAGGGAGGATTAGGGACAGTTTTATGTTCACTTACTAGTGCCCCCACCTGGGGGGTTCTAAGAACACATACATTCCAGTATAGACTCCTTGTCCCTGCTGGTTTTGAAGACGGGTTTTCGCCAAATCAATTGGGAAGACGCAGCTCACTCCCACTAGCCCGGCCACACCTCCATTGATTAACTTTGCTGGAACACTGAAATGAGAAGGGAGAGGTCAACACCGCACTCTCAACAATAGAATGACAGCTGCTTGCCCTGCCCCCGATCCCTCCTGGATCCCCTCCTAAGGGCCTAAATTCCTTTTGAAAAGGAGATTTAGGCTCCTAAATCAGGTAGGTGCTATGATGCCAAGCACAGCAACACCTAAATACCTTCAAAAACCTGGGCCTTTGTCTCTTCATGCCTCAGTTCCCCATCTGTAAAATGGGGCTAATAGCATTTCCCTACCTTACTGGGGTGTGGGGAGGACAAACGCATTAAAGATTGTGTTGTGAGGTGGTAACGGGCCCATGTAAGTACCTTAGACAGACACAGTGAAGAGTAAAGAGTGGAGACTGACAGCTGCCCAAGGGATTTCTTCAGGTCCTTTCAATGGGAGTTGTGTGGAAAAACCCTCCTTGGCAGCTTTGAAAATCTCAGCCACAAACAGAAAGAATGAATGATACTTGAAGGTCAGCCCTGCGCAATTACCAACAGGGACGCTGCACGAGGCCGGGCCCCTTTTAAGGGCTGCTGCTCTTCTTGACCCCATCCCCAGAGCATGGGAACAAGAGTGTGACGGCTGCTTCCTGATTTCCCATGTAGTTAGCACAGTTAGGCCCCGCAGCTGCAACCCCACCCTCTTGTGACAAGCCCTCCTCCACCCAAATCAGCTACCAAACCCTTTGAACGTGCACAGCCCAGGCAGTAGGAGCCGACCTGAGCCCCTATTCAACTGATTTCACGCAGGGATCCACCAAACCTTGGGCCAGGCTCTTCCTCACTGGATGGGCTAGGAAAGATTGCTAGTGAGTGGACTGATTCTGCAGTTTGACTGGCTAACATCTCCTTCCCAGGAAGAAAGGGGAAGGTGGTCCGCTAACCACCTCAGCACAGACTGTAGAGCTCAATGAGCACCAAGATGCCTTGGATTTACCAGGGTTTTAAGGTCCCATCTCCCTGCAACATACTCACTGAAGTAACATGGCCCGGCAACCTCACACAACTAGCCCAAGCAGAGCTGCAAAAGAGAACTGGGTTGCTTATGAAGTCCCAGAGGTGGTGGACATGCTGGGACAATAGCCTATAGAGCTAGCCTGCTTCGGTGCATAGATCTCTTTTCTTATGAGTTTGACCACGTTACATTATAGGTTTGTTATTTGTTGTTATAATACATTTATCAATTTGTATTAGAGTATTTTAGCTGTAACGTAAGGTACCTACAATGGCTGCAGGCTCTGTAGGTTAACCTAAGACAAGTTAGTATATAGGTTTGTTATCTTTCGCATAGATACGTGGGCAAATTAAAGCAAGTTGGTAGGTAAGGCAACCTAAGTTCATGGCCTTTGTCAGACTTAACAGATACACCACAAAGAACATGGAAATAACCGGATAGGACAGAAACAACGGAGGTGAGGATGAGCTAATGGTCTCTAATGGTTACGAATATGTCATTAATACACATGAACATGCCAGCCTATAGGACAAGTGCGGACCCTAACATTTTTGTGGGTGAGGAAGTTAAGATTGGACATGGAAGGAGGGCACATAGGAATCAGGTCCTACAACAGAAGCAACCCACCATGTTGGGAAGGTTCAGCTGGTTTTGTTAGTTCGTCATTGTTAGTTCTTACTTGTTTTAAGTAAACTCTACATTAGCGTCTATGGCCTTTCTATAGCATTTAGCTCTAGCTTCTTGTAAGTTCTTCATCTCTCCCTCAAGACTTGAGGAACCTGGACCAATGAACTCTCTTGGCATGTCAGAGGCAAGGCTAATCTTTTGTCTCTTATCACCAGGTTACCAAGGAAGGGTGTGAACAGATTAACTGAGAAACGTTTATAGTATATACAATACCACACAATCTGCTAGAACATTATTGCTTTTGTAATCAGTTGATTATTTATTATTTGATTACTATTCCATTACTGTTCCATTTATCTCAATAAGAGGCTTTAAGGCTGCATTTTGTTCTCAGGGAGAGTTTCCTTGTCATACATCCCAAAGGAACCTGCAAATTCTATGTAGCCTGATTCTGGGACAAGAACCATATCATCTTCTGATCAGATTAATTGGCGATCCTATAACCGATATTATCTAACAATATTATTAACCTCCCATAAAATCAGGCAACAAGCAGGAGGATTAGCATGTCTACTGATAATGCTCTTAGGTCCTTACAGGTGAATTAAAACCAAGCTCTGTGTAAATGCAAAGAAATGAGGATCTGGGAAATCTCATACTTCATCTACCAATTGACTGGGAAGACCAGGCCCACCTGGCTCCCAACTGCTGCAACTGACAACCAGCTAGCAGTTTAGACACAGGCCAGAATTATGCCCCGAAGGGTAGGAAACTGTGGGAATGGCACTGACCTGATCTTCTTCTTGCTCCCCATAGTTCCTCGAGGACCTTCTTCTTTGACTGCTGCAGACACAGGGGGATTCTTTCACCACAGAGACACTCTTCCCTTTGAAAGAGGTTGCCTTGTTCAGCTGGGGGACAGAACATCAGATCTTACAGCACCAATTGCCATGTGCTTTAATATCTGCAGGCATATTATACACTTGTCTCTGTTATTTACCACATGTGATCTAATACAAGCCCATGGCATACATCAGTGGGTTCACAATTGATCACGCACCATACAATTGCCTCACCTGCACTCTACCCATTAACCCACCTCCCCTTAGAGTGAGGCTGAGATCCTCAAAGTGATTTAGGCACCTAGCACTCATTGATTTAAATGGGATTTAGATGCCTGAATCCCTTTGAGGATCTCGGCCTACGCCTAACATCCCAAGGTGCTGGGCAGCTTCGAACACCCACCATTTTCTTTTTCTAAATCAATTCACTACAAAAACGTTCCCCTCTTTTTTCCAGTTATGGAAATCCCCACCCTCACTCCTGCCCAAATTACACCCCCCTCAGTCCCTGGATAGGTGAGTTTTAGTTCTGCACCTGAGATACATTCAAGGTCTAATCTCATGCTGAGTGCCAAGGGGCTGAAGAGTCACGTACAACCCCAAGACGGACAAGCCATACAGAACAGCTAGCCCTATTATTCCAGTTGCTCTGACAGCTCTCTGTGGGGCCTGAGAGCATCTCTAGTTGCCAGCATAGCTCGCCGCAGCTCTTTAAGCTGGTCTTATCCTAGCAACAGGATTGTTGAGGAACCACTGAACAGATGGTACACAAGCTCCCCTGTCGTAGGCCTTCTGTCTCTTGTAAGAAGCAAGGAGCAAAAGAATCCCTGAGGTACAAAGTCACATCTGAAAGACTATGAGGTGTCCCCCCCCCACCCTTCATCCCCTCCCCAAGCCACAGCCGGCTCCAAGATTCACAGTAAAGGATGTCTCCTCCTGGGACTAGCGTGGCCTTGTTTGCAGAGTGCTATGCAAGAAACAAGGGGGTGGAAGGCAGACAAATGCAGCAGCAGCCTGGAATTGTGAGTGGGGTTGGAAGAGGAGATGAAGTGAGCAAAGCCTTTGCTTTCTGTAGCCTGATCTCTAGGGACACCAATACCTGGCCATTCTCTGAATATCTGCCCTCAGAGCACAAGGTGCCAGGGGCCAGCGGGAAGGCCCAGACATGCGAGCGGGTGGAGAAGGTGGCTTGAATCTGGGGCTGAGATCATGGCCATTTCCAGTTGTTTGCGCGCGCGGCTCTCTCTTTCAAGGAGTATAGGCAGTTTTTGTGCTTGTCATGAAAAAATAGCAGTAGCTGGAGTCAGGCAGAGGGCATGCAGGCCCTCTTCCAGTTTCCTCCTTCCTCCAAAATCCCTTGTGCACCTCAGCCCTGCCCTGCAGCACCCCCTGCTGGGCCAGTCCCAGCCTCCTCCAGTCCCAGCTCTGTCAATGCATGGCACTCCTGACCTGGGATCCCAGCTGGCTTCTGAGGGAGGCAGGAACTGAAATGAGTGCTGTTCTAAATGCAGATCTCTTGTGCAGAAGCGTTATTCTGATCAATGCTAAAGCAGCACTGCATGGCTCCAGGGGGAGCAGACACCAATCACCGCCAGCTAGAGAGTGGGTCAACATGGTGCTAGGATTTCCGGGGCGGGGGAGATACAAGAGGACTGGAAAGGGAGGATCCTTTGGAAAGTGGGCCCTGCCACTGGATGGGGCCCTGACTTAGCAGGGAATAGGTGAATAGTAGGCAATGTGGCACAAAGCTGATTGCTGCCAACATGGCCCAGGGAGAAGATGCACTCTAGGTCCAATACTTCCCCTACCGCCCCCCTTCCCCTGGTCACATTATGCAATGACCTGAAGGAAGAAGGGGGGTGCTGGGGCAGGACAGTGCCAGGGAGCTGTGACTCATTGGAATGGCATGACACACACAAACACTGTGTGTTGACTGGGTGGGGACAAAGTCTGATGTTTTGGCAGCGAGGGAGTTCAAATGTCAATGGATCTGGAGCATGGGCACGGAGTAGAAGAATCCCCTAACAGAAAGCTAGAGCCTGCGGCCATTGTACATTCTTCTCTGGTCGCAAAGCAGGTTACACAGCAGGTAGGATGATGCTGTAGGTGACGAGATGTCAAGACTGGCCTTGGGCAGTCTCTGCTGACACCCAGGACCAGATTTGCCAACCCCCAAGGGTTCAAAATAAAATAAAATAAAAATAAAATAATAATAATAATAATAATAATAATAGATTTGCTTAAAAATCATGAGATTTTAAAAAAAAGTTTGGGGTTCTTTTTAATTGCCTTTTGGTGGCAGAGTGTCTTGTGTTTCAAGCTCTTTTTCACAGCCACGAGGGCTAGACACTTATCTGATTTTTTAAATGAAAGCTGACAGATAGTCAGGCAATACCCTGACTCCAACAGCCAGGGCATGAGGGAAAAAAAAACAAAAATCACAAGATGCATGATAAAAAATAGTGAGCGTGGCAACACGGCAGTCCAGTTCCTACTCCTCTAACTCCCATTATCACCCTCCTCCCCAAGCAGTAACAGCCCAGGCTGCGAGGCACACATTGGTAGGTTATTTTCTAGACTGCACCCTGATCTGTCTGGGGCAGCTGATTCTGACAGGGACCAAAAAAACCCACAGAAGCAGTACAATGTAGGATGCGCTAGCCTCCTGTGAAGCAATCCACTCTCCATATATTACTAAAGAAATCAGAGACAGGCCTGAATCAACACCTCTGAACTCTGGGGAAGTTCTGATCCAGGCCTGAACTTTGCAGCTTGGACCCACATCTAAGAGAAACCCAACTTCCAGATTCCACCACCATCAAGCATTTCTGAAGCTCTAGGAATCCAAGTGGCACCAGGAGTTTAAGGAGACCCAAGGCCGGGTTAGAACTGCACAGAGTGCCATTCACGCTAGCCCTCTTGATACCCTCGGGCTGTGACTTACCCAGAAAACATGTATTTATGAGCGATCAGGAGTGGTTTTGTGTGAATGTGTTGGGCTGATGTATAGATGGGACTGCTATAGGGTCAGAAGAGAAAGAGATGAGACTTACCTCTATTTCTGACCCATCAGTTTTCTCCCTTCTCCTTGTCCTTGCTCCTCTTCCAAACCCAAATATCTGACTCACAGCTGGATTCCACTAGCAAGCAAATCCCATTCCTGGCTTAAGGGACAGTTCACAAATTCCCATTGTTTTTAAGCAGTGTAAAAATGCCTTTTCTGTTTGGTTAGCTTTTCCTTCCTTAGCCTGAGAAAGAAGTCACTCCTGGTCCCTTCAGCCACAGCTTTCCCTCTGGGTGGGGACAGATAGGTGGAGGAGGGGCACATCTCACACAAAAATGCCTGTTAGGTTTTTAACCTAAAAAGTTAAAACAGGTTTTTAGACTAACAAAGGCTGGATTTCCTCCCACTTTGCTGAGCCCCGCCCGCCTGCCCCATGACTGGCAGGCTATAATCATTCAGTTAACAGAACCATAGACCTGCTAGACCAGTCAGTCCCTATCCCTGCTGGCTCTGGCTTTCCCCACTCTAGTTTTAAATGTCATTAGCTATGGGGCTTCCACCATTTCCCCTTGGAGACTGTTTCATAGACAAACAGCTCTCGCCATCAGGAAGCATTTCCTGATATTCAGCTTCCACCTTTTCTTTCTTAATTTCATCCCATTGCTCCTAGTAATTCCCCCTTGTTCCACAGGAACCAATTCTTTCAGCCCTTGATGCTTACACTCTTCACATGCTTGTAGATTTAGGTCTCTCCCACCCACAGGTAGTTTTCTTTTACCCACTTTATTACAGAAACTTGGCCTGGTATCCATATTCAAGGGCTAGTCAGCTGATCCAGGGAATCAATCCAGTCAGCACTCAGCCTTCTATGCAACAATGGCTTCAGAAGGCTGTTAACAAACCGTAACAAACCATAGAGAATTCCTAAGAGACATTTGAGGTTTACTTGTAGGATTAACAAAAATGTGTCAGCAAATCTGGTCCCCAAACCCCATGCTGTCCGTCCCTAGTCACTCACTTATGAGAGTCGTGCATGATGGGGCTCTCTCACTTCGTGACCAATTTGTCTGACATGGGCCTTTCTGGGCAGCCTCTGCTTTCTCCCCTACAATTCCAAACAACTCTTCATCCTCATTTAAAGAGTTGCTTTCCTACTCCCAGTGACTTGTATCCACTGAATTGTAATTCTTGTTCTAGATTTCCCCCCTTCACGAAAGGTGCATTACTAACAAGAAACTTGTGTGTGGGAGCGTGATGCACATTTCCAAGGGAAGCTTGGCTAAGGTTTTTGTGGGTTGCATTTCCCCAAGAAAGATTGTTTCAGATGCAGGTATGGCTGTGATGCATTTCCCCAGGGATACTTTGTGCAAGGGTGACTATGGTTCTGTGGTGCATTACTCCAGGGAACGTTAGCATGAAGGCAGGTTGGGGTGGGATATATTTCCCCAGCAAAGTTCCTGTTTTTTTTTTTTTCCCAACCTCAATTCTCTGCTGCAGTGACGGCACAAGGATCTTGAGTGGCGGACACTGGAGTTTAAACCATCAGTACTGAGACTCACAACCTCAGATTAGACCCTAGGACTCTCTCCTGCCTCTTTGCTTCCTGCCCTCCAACCCTTTACTTTAACTACTTGATACCAGGTCCTGCTTAACTCTCATTGAGTCTAATAGCCAAAACAGGAGCCAAACTAACAGATTTTGAAGAATCCCTGTCACTCCAGAGCCCCATGCTGCCAAATGTTCTAAAACCCAGGGCTGCCCGGGGGGGAGGGAGGGCAAGTGGGGCAATTTGCCCCAGGCCCCCATGAGAATATAGCAGTCTATAGTATTGCAACTTCTTGTTATGGAAGGGGCCCCCCAAATTGCTTTGCCCCAGGCCCCCTGAATCCTTTGGGTGGCCCTGCTAAAACCCCACAGAAGCTAAAGGGCACTGGAAACATCAGTGTGTCTAGAGCCTGGATGCATCCCCAAGAGAGTGTGGTTCAGCCCAGTTCTGTTATGGACATCCTCTCCCCCCTCAGCCTATGCCCTGCCTAAACAGGATCTTCGTCCAGAACTGATCTTTTCAGGGAACGGGGCTTTAAAAGAAGGTACATGGTTGGGGGGTCTCTAGATTTGCCCTGAAACAACAAGGACCCCACCAATAACTAGGGTATATCTAAGCGTTAGCTAGAAGGGGCCTAAGGGCACCGCTGACACATTCTGGTAGTTGGCATGGTAGCTTGAAGTCCTCACCAGTGGTATAACCCATTGGCACTGGCCAGCTGCTCTTAGCTCCAGCTCTAAGGTTTGTGCTGCCCCAGGCATGGTGAGACAACAGTCCAGGCCTCAGCCTGAGGCGCGCTACTGAGACTGAACGTTCTGCTTGCCTAGGGGAGCGCTTGTTCTGGCTGTGCAGACAAGACAACCCAGAAGTCCGACTGCACTCCTCACTGTTCCAGCTCATCAAGACTCTAAGGAAATAACTGTGGATCTGTAAAATCTCAGCCAGGAGCCTACCTGGGCCCAAGGGAGGGAGGCTGAAGAAACTGTGGCCCCGTCTAACACCTACAGCTAGTGCAGGAAGGAAGGTTCGAGAGAATAAACTTCCTTTTTGCCATTCATCGTGGATTAAGTGGGTGAAGGAGTTGCAGAGGTGAAAGTCAGTCAGTCCGGTCTGGTGTACCAGCAAGAGCTGGTACGCAGCCGACCATACTGGCAGGGGGCAGCTTCCACAGGCTGGCAATTTTAAAAAGCCCAGGGCTCCCGGCAGTAGCCAGAGCTCCTGGCCCTTTAAATCACCGCCGGATCCCCAGGGCTCCCAGCCACCGCCACCACGGGGCTCCGGCAGCGATTTAAAGGGCCCGGGGCTCTCGGCCGCTGCTACTGCAACCGAAGCCCTGGGATAGAGGCGGCAGCCAGGAGCCCCAGGACTCCAGTGGCGATTTAAAGGGCCCAGGGTTTCCGGCAGTGGCCAAAGCCCCTGGCCCTTTAAAGGTCCCGCCCCTTCTGCCCAAGGCCCCGCCCCTTCTAGCTGAGCACCCCTCCCCACTTTGCTCAGGACCCCGGCCCTGCGTACCGGTAAGTCCCTCAAGTTACTTTCACCCCTGAGGAGGAGGGAAGGCAGGCAGATATCTCCACTGTATGCAAACAATATAAAGTAGTGCCTAAAAGCTGGTGCTCTGGCATATGCTGAGTGTGCCAGCCATGACTGCAGTACATTCTCCTTAGAGGGGGGAGAAAGCTCACAGTAACTGACACAAAGGGTCAGGTTTACCCCTGCAATAACAACTCCACTGAGTTATGGTTGCCAGCCCGCCAGGATTGTCCTGGAGTCTCCAGGAATTAAAGATTAATCTCTTCAGGTATACGTCCAACCAAAATTGGCAAGCCTACGCTGACTTCAATGGAGTAATTACACTGAGGACAAAGCTGACCCTTTGAAAAAGCTTCAATTGCAAAGCCCTTCAGTGTTTAACAAAATCCTTCTTTGCCCACACTGCTTTAGATGGGGAAAAGGGGCCCTTCCCCCTCCCTCTATGTGTCAGAGAGGAGCCAGGGTTTGATCGATTGCAATTCTCCTCTCCTGTGCTATGGTCAAAACACAAAGGTCAAGGCCCCAGGAAATTGCAAACAACTTTTGCCCGCCAGCCACGGAAGAATTGGTGCATTTGGGAAGAGAGGGTGAACTTTTTACGATCCCTAACTACTGAGAGTGTGTTATGGAAATAATTTTTTTTTTAAGTGGGCAGGGCACATGTGGTTTCCTGGTGCTGCTGGGAGAGCATGGGTAGCTCCACCCAAACAGAAAGGAAATGCTGCAGCCAAGAGCTGGAGAGACGTCAAGCCAGAGGGCTGCTATCACATTACAAACCCCACCCAACCTGCCCCTTCCCATGCTTACCCTCTCCCCAAAAGCCCATTTACCTCCTTCCAGACCCGAGCCTTTTCTTCTCCACCCAGAGCTTCAGAGAATATGCACAGAGCTGCCAAGCTTCACACATTTGCAGGGAGGGACTTCTCCCTTTGGGGATTGATTTTAAGACTGTTTTTATAGTCTAGCAGAAACTCTCAATTTGCAGTAATGCCTGGGAGGCCCATACAGGCTCAGGGAGCAAAGCAAAATCAGCCGTGTTCTGTTTTGTACCAAATGGTGTATAGTGTTAGAGTTTTTATGCAAAAGACTTCAGAGTACCCTCTTTGGTAAAAACATTAAAGGGGAAACTATGCTCTAATGGACTGAACATACATACAGCTGGGAGCCAGTAGACCTTGAGTTCTATTTCTGATTCTTCCATAGGCTTGGTATGAGTGTGACTTTAGTCAAATCACTTTACCTCTCTGTGCCTTGGTCTCCCTGACTGTAGAACAAGAACATTTTCTAGAACTGGTTTAAAAAAGAAAAAAAAATCAGGATTTCCATTGCCCAAGAAATGCCAATATTTCAAAAAATTGTCTTTTAATCTCAAATTGGGACAAAACCAAAATATTAAAAAATTTTCATGTAATGTGAAGTTCCAAAAAAATTCAATTTGGAAACAATGAAACATTTCAATCAAAACAAAACTTTTTAATTTAACAGAACTGAATGGGTTTATTTTGGCAAACTGGCATCCTCATGAGCTGCCACGGTGCCTCATAGGTGCTGCAGTTTGAGTGGTCCATGCCCTCACTCTCCTTTCGGGGTGGACTCTCCAGCAGAACTACATCTCCCATGATGCACGGCAGCAAGTTATGCTCATGATGCAGTTCAAACCAGAGAGGACATGGCAGTGTGTCAGGGAAGATGTAGTCCTGCCAGGGAGCCCAGACCATTAAGAATAGGGGAATGGGGGATGCAAACTACAGCCCCCATGGGCACTATAGTTGCTCAGGTAGACACAGAATATTTCATTTTGACATCTATTCCGATTAGTTTCAGCAAATGTCATTGTTATGATTCAGGTGAACTTGACTCAAAACAAAATATTTCATTTAGATTTTATCCATGCAAAAAAAATAAATAAAAAAGTTTAAGCAAAATCTAAATTTTCCCGTGGGAAAATTTTTTTTGTGGAAAATGCTTTTCTAGTTAAAAAAACTGACAATTCCCAACTGTCTCTAATACTTTCCCACTTTTGTAAAGACCTTTGGAATTATCACCTAAAAGCACTGCATGAGCTCTGCTCTTGGATCTTTGTGGAAAAGCATGGTTGGGGAGAGACCAATGCATTTTCAGTGTGTATTATTGAGTTTCCAGAAAAACATAGTGATGTGCAGTTGAGTGATGCAGTAAGGCTGGGCTGTCTCTCCACTCTTAAGGTTTCTCACCTTCACCATTTCATCCAAATGCATCACAGTTCTCCCACTTCTATTCTTCTTCAATAACAGAGGGAGAAATTAAGTCTTATATATGAATATAACATATTTCAGGATACAGGGTGTATGGCAGATATTACACACTATGAAGTAGCAAGATAATGTGGTGAAGGCTTCTGTTATGTTTCAGTGCGAATTAGGAAGATCTGACCTATAGAATTCAAATCCATTTCTCAAAAACTCAAGGGGGTGTTCAGATCTGGCCCATTTTTTTAAAGACACATTACACTACTACACTGATCGGTACTATAGAGAAAAGTCAAATAGAAGCTTTCCAGCAGGCAAAACTTCCTCCCACTAAAAAAAAAAAAAGAGACAGTCCCAGGCAATCTAATTCTAAATATGACACACTAAAGGAGGGGAGATCATCAAAACAGTAGTGAGGGGATGTTACAATAATAATTACGTGGTCATTCAGCAAAGACTTGTGCACAGCATGATGGAGCAAATTTCTGTATGTATATAATAAATGCCTCTGACAGCTCTGTTGCAGGTATTGTAGTAGGATGGATGCTGAGAGATCTGAAAGAGAGGGGATTGTGGTCTCATGGAGCAGCTTAGGATGTGTGTTCCACTGGAAGAAAGCTGGCCCAGGGGGCTTCCCACAAGGCCAGCCTTGGAAGCAGACAAACTGGGCACTGAAATAAACACTCAATTTAAAAAGGCCTCCCTTATTCAGGTTAGCATAGCTGACAGCTGTGCTGAAATGGAGGGGAAGTCAAGAGGCACAGCCCAGTTCTCAGAAAGTCAGGTAGAGGGGACCTACACCACTCTCAAAGAGTGGTCTGTTTAGATGTCATCTGCAAACTGTTCTGTACAGGGAACCCTGCTCTCCCCCCCCAAAAAAAAACCCACCGCCCCCACACAGCCCAGTTGGCCCAGAGGAGGAACTAGAAAGGCGCAGGCTGAAGAATCAGTTTGGGTGCTATTCATTCCCTCCACCAGCACATGGCCTGGGCTGACATTCCCTGTCAAAAGCACATGACAGCAGCTTGTTGAGATTAGAGTATGGCATTTTCTATAAAACAGATGAGCTTTGTCTCTGTTTAATATTCTGCTGCCTTTAGAGCCACTATCACCCCCTCTCAGGGACTGGTTCCAATTAGTGTCATTTCAGCTCAGAGCTGGTTTAGCCTGAGGATTAGAATCCCCCTAGCCCCCTCCCCAAATCCCCTCTGACTCAAAAGCTTCCTGGGATTGAGGAAGCAACAGAATTCCTTCCCCTCCTAAATTGGACTCCAGCTTCACTCTCCCCCGACCTCTGAACCATACATGCCGGGGCCAGGGAAGTAGTGGGTGAGAATGTGACAGCCAGGGGAATGGATCTCCCCTTACAGAGACCCCCAACCTAGAGGAACAAACCCCATTAGAAGCCACAGTGTCTGGAGGCTGCTGTCAGGAAATGCGTGGTGGACCATTTCACTTACCTTGCCTCAGGAAGAGACAGAAGGCAAGCTGGCACCAGCAGAAACTGGAAATGTAGTTCTGATGGGCCGATCCACGATTCAGTGCTATAGCTTACATGACATCCTTTGTCACTCAGGGGTTCTTTGAATGGCCTGTTAGCAGTGACTCAGTATGTACTTCTGCAGGTTTAATGCACGGTGGCTGTGCCCATAACGTTAGACAAAGGTACAGCCAGCCCCAACGATGTAGTAAATCATTCCTAATTTATTCACTTGGGGCCAAAATCTGCCCTCAGATAAATTGGTCAAAGGGAGCTACATGCACATGTCCCAGGAGCAGACAGTGAGTGGGGCAGGAGATTTGGGTTTTTATTCCCAGAAGGTTTGTTTAATCTTGAGCAAACAATCGGTGCCTTAGTCTCCCCATTGTCCTTAAAATGAAGACAACACCTACAACCCCATAGTGCTAATTCACTCTTTCTGAGTCCTAGGAGCACCAGAGAAAGAGGTGCTATAAAAGTCTGATTGCTGAGGGCACAGTGCAGCCATGCAAGTGCAGAGACAGCTTCGACAATGAATATTCTGCTCTCGTTTCTTTTCAAAGCCAAGGGGCAGCTGTAGTGACCAAACTGCAGCATCAGAAAGTCAGGTTCAGGAGCAGCCTCACATCTTTTTCTATGGACTGCAGCCTAGCAGGAACCAGCTTGGGCTCCCAAGGGAAGGGAAAACAAGCAGTGTCAGCATAAGTACCTGATAGTGGCAGGTGTGGTAGGTAACAAGATGTGAGCAACAATGTCTGCTATAACCCTCAGGGAGACAGAAGGGAGCTTTTATGAGTAGCAGCTTTGGAGGAACGGGAGAGGCAGTGCTTTACATCTTAAAATGCTGCCTGAGTCTCCCCCTCCCACTCAGTTATCAACTGCTCTGAGATTTGTTGGTAGTCTTTTCTTTTTAAAGGTGAATTTAGTACTCATGAAAAGCTGCTGGATCAACAGACAAGCTCACTGGTTATCCAGAGAACAGCTCCAGGAATGACAAGAGCAAGCTTCCCAAAATATACCTTGAGGAATCACCTTTAAGTATGAATGTGTAAGATCAGTTCTCAGCTTTAGTGCTGAAACTGTCAACTAAAGCACTGTCTGTCATGAAACACCCATCTACTAGAAATAGATTGCGACGACCACCGCCTCATTTCACAGAGGCTGTTTAACAGACAGCAGACGCTAACTGTCACTTTGGATCTAGTCTGGACTCAAAACAGTGACCTCCAGCTTGAAGGGCTCCCTATTCCATTACCAATCCCCTGAACTATCCAGGCCTCCATCCTCTTGGCACATTTAGCATTAGAAAGAATTAAAGGCAACCAAAGAAGTGAAGTTTAGTTCACCTTTAAAAGCAGCTGGGCCTTGTGGACTTTGCTTAATTGCATCCTTCAAATCTTCTCCGCCCTTTTAAAGACAAAGGAAGATTTAGGACGAGCGCGAGGGAATGTACTAGCATTAAGATCAGTTACACGGCGAACTGTCTCAGAAGGGATTAGAAGACAGGTGAATCCCTCATCACGTGAGACTAAAAACTGGCCTGAGGAAAACACTACAGCATAGGAAATAGTCCTCCATTGGTTCATGGGACAGATAAGATGACATCACCTCTAATTTCATAATTCAATAGTTCATATGCAGAGAGTTACATTGAGGAATGGGAAATCCCAGACAGCTGCCCAGCTGGTTTTGCAGGTGCTCTTATAAATGACCCTGTGGACATTTCCAGATGGCATGACCTTAGCTGATTACAGTTCAATGCTTTGCCTTTACGAGAGGCACTTCTTCAGTCCCACCACTCCAGATTCCATAGGAAGACTATTTAGGAGACAAAATACACGCACAGCAAGGGCAGTTGCTATTTTAAGAATGTACTTTATACAAAATAACCAATTCATATGGAAATAAATCTACAGACCTCCAAGGATCAAGCTTTTAAAAAAGTTCTTAAAAAAATTACCCAACACACAGTATTAAACTAACTATTGAGGTAACTGTCGCTCTCGGGGAACAAAGGGAGTCAGCAGACCAAGACAAAATATACACAATATAAAAATAAATAGCATTCCCCTTTCCAGTATCGACCAGGAAAGTTCACACAGCTTTGCAGCAGCAGGAGAGAGGAAAGAATCCCTGACACTGTGCTCCATGGGCGGGGCGAGGCAGGGAGGACTAACACCAGGGCTTTCCAGGAGCAGTGGAGAAGGCTTTAGAGTGAGATACCTGAGCCCCAGCTGGGGAGGAAGGATGCACCTGGGAAGTTAGGGGAGAAATTTATTAGGCGCCATTCTCAAATTGGATGGTTTTAGGACATCAAATACAACTTTCCAATATGTGCCTGCTGAGCTGTGTAGTAGGTTCTATGCACGTTTGCCCCTGGTGTAAACTTGGTGTAATGCAGCACAGGCGGAGAGTCCTGTAATCCAGCCAAATGCTGCATTGCAGAGCCCTGTGAGAGTCAGATCCCCGGAGTATGTAGCTTTTGTATATGGTTTATTTTCACAGCTTGGTGGGGGAGGTCTCTGCTGCGGCAGCAATTTGCAGTCCTGTGCCCAGTTACAGTTACAGTTGTTTGACAAAGGTCAGGGTCCTGCGCCCAAGGCCACTGGGCCCCACCCTTCTCCCAACAAATAGCAGCCTTACCCTAGAAAGAGAAAGGCCCCATCTTTCCCCAAACAGACAAATTACATTCTTTACAAACTTACAATAATACAATTCCCAGCATGACCCAGCTTCAGAAAAATGGAGACTGGCAAAGGATTTCCCCAACTCCTCACTCAATGTAAAGTCAAACTGTACCAGGTAGGTCTCAGCTCCCAGACATGCAAACACATTGTATGCTCCTAACTGCATCGGGAAGAGGAGCAGTGCAGAGCAGTGTGTGTCAGCAGCAGCCAGGAGTTGCCCTTTCACACACCCATTTGAAACTAGCCTACAGGAAAGTTACTGACTGGTTCCTCTCCCCTCTGAAGATGCCTGTAGACACAGAACATGCAAGGGTAACTGAAATGCATTGGAGACAAGTGCCTTCTGACTGAAAAAAGCCAGAGTGGCTCTGGGGAAGGCTCTTCAGTTCCAGATGGCAGCTAACTCACCTAACTTCCATTAAATTCAATAAAGGGCTAGACTTTAGAAGGTCCCTGCTTTCCTGCCATAGGGATCCAGGCATAATTTGTACTGCAGTAATGGCCCCACACCCGGCCTGCATCCCTTCTAATGATGGACCCAGCTCTCTCATTCCCTTCACACACCTGGTCTGTCTCTCTTCCCTTGACTTCTGGGACGGGCCCCATCACTGATCTGCGCCCATTCCATCTGCATTTTCAAAAGAAGGAAGAACTTCATCAATGGAGATGCAGATGACCGGAATGAGGCAAATCCAAACCAATATGCTGTAAACAGTGTTGTCTACAACATCCCACCACTTCTTTAATACTGCCAGTGAGCATGGTAGTGACAGGAAGGGGGACTGCCCCAAGGGATGTAGCATCATGCAGCTCATTAAACCCAACACAGGCACAGAAAACACACTTGGATCCTGATTCCCAGTTCCACCAAACACACGCTGCCCTGGCTTCCCACACACAGGGGACTGATTAGCCCAGCTCTCACCAGGACAGTTCTTATTCAAAGGCATTTGGAAAAGCAGAGAGGGTTTTTTTCCTGATTGGTGGGGCGGGGAGTGGAGGGAACAAGAATGGTAGGTTCATTATGTGCCAGTTAAAAGTATTTTCCTTCCGCCTGAGCGGCAGGGGTCCTGCAAAGCTGGAATGTGCTTTACCCCATCTGTATGCTAAACAGATACAGATGGGGAAAGGCTGGAAGGTCAGTGTTTGAGACGCCTTTTCGGTTACAATATGCACAAGCTATTAAGCCCGTCACATGACCTGCAGCTGCAACAACACTTTCATGACCTGCCATCTCAATCTCAGCTTTAGAGAGATGGCACAGTGCTCACACACCTGCTGTTCAACCACTAGTGCTGTGTGCATAAAGCAGAATGGGAAATACACAGCAGCAGCCCTCCACACCAAAGGGCTGAAGTAAAGTTTTTACAGGGTGGTTTTATTAAACTAGATCCAGCTGCACCGCTGCTATGCAATAGGAACCACTAGCATCCATACAGGTGCCACTGTTCATTCCCTGAAGTACCCTTGAGATGATGGGAACTGCAGGTTTACCACTAAACATGACCTCATTCTGCATCTTCTCCTCACCGTACCACGTTCTTTGCATGCCCCAAAAGTCAGAGTATTGCTGCACAATGACCAAAAGGCAGCACCCTAGAGAGGTGCCTCCCCACTGCCACCTTGAAACTGGAAACAGGATGAGGTCATAAAGGATATGGAAACAATCCTGGCTGGGCATAAAGACACAGCTAATGACCTACAGATTATGAAGAGACTGAATAGCAGAAGGGAAAATACAACAGGTTATTGTCTAATTACTGCCTTTTTCATTTTAAATGGAGGATGGCTGCGGTGTGAGGGAAGAAAAGCTGCACGAAAGCCTGCATTCATCAGCAACAGGGAAGACACTCTCTCCTTAGTTAAGGCCGTGACTAGTTTTCTGTTAAACCATTAATTCTGATACCTCTCGAAGCCTCCAAGAAGCTAACTTTGCAAAAATTATACCAATCCACTTGAGATTTCTCACACATGGTGCTCCTGTGTCAGAGACGTGTTTTAGAAAATCTGGGGAGTCATACAGCAAGGTGTTAATCAGATGCAACCACTTGACACCAAAAAAACCCCATAAGTTTGCTTTTCCAAAAAAGGTTCCTCACACTTTCTGGAGTTATCAAACAGCTCAGCTAGAAACTCCAAATTTGGTTTACTATATTGTCCTGATTGAGGGCTGGTGCCTTGATTATTTTTGAGTGGTTTGGTCGAGTCATTTTGAAGTTACTTCTTTATGTCATGTGTGTTGGTGATCACAAGATCTTTCAGCACAGTATCTATTCTAAATATTATATAGCCTTGTTTTTACCCCACATTGGTAATTATAGCAAAATCTGTTCTCTGCACCTGAAGTAGTGTAGCTACAAGAAGTTTCCACATATCAGTGGTTTAATGGGAATACTTCTTGTTCGTTTGTATTACTGTAGTGCTTAGGGGCCCAATCAGGAAGCACTACAACCCACTCTACATCTGCTAAAAACCTTGCTGATGTGTAGCAGTGATAAAATTCAAATGCTCGAGTCAGAAAATTTTAAAGTTACAATTCTCTCACCAATGAATGGAAAAAATACGGTCAATATTCATAAAGAGCTACTCCCTATTCTCTTTAAAATCCTCCTTAAAAACCTCTCTGCAAAGATGCCTAAAATCACTCCTGCCTGGCATTGGCTAGGCAAGTGGTGAGCTGTAACTTCTGCTTTTCCACTAATCTCCATTCTTTTTATTGTTCCTTCATTCTCCCAGTCCACTCTGACTCTGTTTTTTCCCACCTGTTGTATCCTGTCTATTATGTAGAGTGTGATCTCTCAGGGGCAGGCAGGGCCGGCTCCAGACCCCAGCGCGCCAAGCGCACGCTTGGGGTGGTGTCCCGCGGGAGGGCGGCAGGCGGCTCCAGTGGACCTCCCGCAGGCATGCCTGCGGATGGTCCGCTGGTCCCGCGGCTCCGTCTGCAGGAGGTCCACCGGAGCCGCGGGACCGGCGAACGCCAGAGCGCCCCCCGCGGCGTGCCACCCTGCTTGGGGCGGTGCAAATCCTAGAGCCGCCCCTGGGGGCAGGGCTGTTTTCTTTGTGATTTGGCTGTACAGTGCCTCATGGGCTGCGGCCCTGATCCTTGAGTGGGATTCCTAGGCAACACTGTAATAGAAATAACAATTTATGAACTGTTTGAAAAGCTGGAGATTCAGAGTTAGGATTCCACAAACAATTCTGTCCCAGAAGACCCTACTCCTGTTACTGTAGCCAATCATGATTCCTGTCATATATTTCCAATATAAGCCATGTGCCCCAGAGTTGTAAGTAGACATTTTTGCACCTGGGGCGAGAAAGCATATTTGCGCCACCTGCTTTTTTTTCCCTGGCATTTCTCTGCCCCATTTTTCTGCCCCCATGGCTTTGCGCCCTGGGCAGCTGCTCCACCCTGGTTACGGCCCTGATGTACCCCGTTACAGCAGCCCATAATCCAATAATATACTAACTCCGTGGTACATAAGAGCCGTCACGTACAGGCCTTCCTAGAATGGAGTTAGCTACTCCATCCTGTCTCTTGTTCACTAGATACTGATCACCTTTGTCCCTCCTCCCTCCCACATTTCCACTAGGTCAAGAGACGGCCATACTTTGATATCTCACACTCTG
Source organism: Mauremys reevesii (assembly GCF_016161935.1). Lineage (NCBI taxonomy): Eukaryota > Metazoa > Chordata > Testudines > Geoemydidae > Mauremys > Mauremys reevesii. The sequence continues at coordinate 249,230,040 of NC_052623.1, forward strand.
TATATGGTGTTCAAACACTCAGCATTATCTACCATTCCACAACCCTCTCTAAGGAGAAAGCACAAACCACACTAGTCTCATCATATGCAGCTCTGCCCCTTTTTGATGTGGGGCTGACATCGGACCCTCCATTTACACGGAGATCTCCACTCAAACCCCATTTCCAATACTAGTACTAACTGGAGATGCAAGTGCTTTATCTCATTCTCCACAATTTACAAACCCTCCTACCCTACAAAGACAAAGAGGAGTTTACAGGAAGTTGAAAAGTACTTCAAATATTTGGTGTAGCTGCCACCTTACATCATATGCAGGACCTGTGCCGTACTGGAGTAGAGGTTGTTTGTAGAATCTGAATTCAATTTCCAGAGTTTCAGAAGTTTGGCCATAACATTATATGTAGAGTTTCTTGGTTTTTAAATGTGCTCTTTTGTTTTAGTTTTTGAATATCCACAATGAACCAAAGGTTTTTAAATAGGAATAATTGCTGTATTTAAAACTTTCCCTGCCAGCCAGGTTTTTTATCTGGGAATGTGGCCACACATGCACATTTCACTTTTTATAAATACTTGACACTGTTTCAGTACTTCCATTCAGTGAATGGGCCTAAGCCTCTCTCTGAGGGAAGAGACTGCCCAACTCCCATTCATTCCGGCGGTGAGCTGCAGTTCCATTTCCTGTGTTCCAGCCCAGCGGTTCTCAACGGGGGTCTGCGAGCCATTTACAGGGGGTCCGCGAAGCAGGGCCAGCTTTAGATTGGCTGCGACCCAGGGCAGAATGCTCAGAGCCCCAAGTGCTGGCACCCTGTGGCAGAAGCCCTGAACCCTGGCACCCTGCAGGGCAGAAGCCTCGAGCGCCTCCAAGTGCAGGGCTGAAGCCCAGAGCCACTCTCCCTCTCCCCTCCTCCTGCCCCCCCAGGCCGTGGAGTTTTTATAGCATGCTGGGGAGGAGGGGGGGCTCAGAAAGAAAAAGGTTGAGAACCCCTGCCCTAGCCTACACCACACTGCCAAGGATAGCTGCTCCCTGTCTGCTGAACAGAATAAAGACTAATTAAAACTGACACTTTACTAACATGATGTTCTATGTAATTAGATATTCAAATAATTTATACTAATTTTCCTCTGAGTTGCATGAGGGCTTGGGGTCGGGCATACGCCAAATAATCAGGGCACTGCTATAAGCAGAGGGCAGACAATTCACAGGTTGACTTCAACATGGAGTAAGAAGAGTTGCATTTTAGAAACACACTTGTCACTCAATGCCTATTTGATTTCTAGTGTGAATACCACTCTAAGTGTGTGTGTCTGGGTAGCAGAGTACACTGAAGCTTAAACTCCTGTTAAGTTTGTGGGCCCAGAATTAGGAAAATGCCAGAACCCAACCCAACACTACTAGAGGTGAACAGTATCACAGCAGCAGACCAGCTAGAGTTACTAGGAAGTGTGGCAAACACTAAAACATTATTCTGTCCTCATCTGGACAGCTTCAAGAATGTTTGTTTTTAATCCAGCAAGTTTTATCCACAAAAGCTGTGGATAAAAGCAGTAACAGGACAGTCACAGGTGCTGATGCACCACAGTCCTATCCGGCAGTATGCCTTATACCAACACCGGGCCCCTGCTCAGTCCCACCAATGTGGCAACACCTTCCCTTCTTGTCCCACAGACCTAGTCCTGTCTCCAAGGCTCACAGCTGTGCCTGCTTAGTGGCTTTACAATGTGGACAAATATCTGCTTCTAACGGGCAAGGATAAGACCACACCAAACTCATTTAATCTGTAATCAAAGCTAGATTTAAACGCAAGTTCTAGCAGGAAAGACTAGTGCATTAACCCAAGGCATTCTTGCCCCACTCCACAACCACCACTGTGCCTCTTAATCACTCTAGCTAGAAGAAATAATTTCTGATTCACATTTATCTACTAATTTACAAAACGTCCAAAGCTGGCGTCACAGGTTGACAACTTGTTCGCGTTGCATCAGACAGACCCTCCCTAAAGCAGCTCCATTTCCTATTTCACATGAAAGCTGGAGTTCTCATCATTTAAGAGGGACTCTATTTCTGCTTTGTTTTCATCAAAGATGACAAGTTACACTGAGAGAAAACCGGGGATATCTCTATTCCTGTCTCCTTTCTAAGGGGTATTATATGCTAGCACAATTACTTGTTCCAATAAAGACAACAACTCCATGATACCACTCCACGTTTCTTCCTCCAAACTGCATTGGCTTCACCTAAAGAGGACTAAGGTACAAATTAATAATTAGCCATTTGCTGGTACCCAGATGACTCATACCAGAAATGCCTAGAGGACAATGCTATGAGAGACTTTCAGTTCCTGGTCCGGGTTTCCTTGTTCCCCATGATGGCAGGAGGTGGAAGTGCACTCAACTATTGCGTGGAAGAGGAGAGTGCCATGCTTTGCTCCTGAGCAGTCCCTGTGATCAATTACAGGGTCGTGTCTTAGCTCCAGAGGACTGGAGGAAGGGGAGGAATAGAAAGTTGCAAAGTTCCCATCATCTCCCCCGCTGCCCTGTCCTGAAAGATTTGTGTGTGACATGATTGTAAACAGTAAAGGATCACCCCAGTGCTACGCCCACTACAAGCTGGGTCCCATCCCTCCCCCATTATGTACAATACATTCACCAACAACAGAAATTTATTAAAAAAGGCAACAGGTAAATTCTGTAAACTGGATCCAGCTCCAAACACACACGTTAATACTACAAGTAAATTCCATCGTCGTCCCTCTTCCACCCTGAAAAAATATACCTGAGTTTAGCAGTTCATGACAGTTTCGATCTCCCCCTCCCAACCCAAACCCTGAATGAGACACACTCTCCAGTCATGACAAGCCACTAGTTTGAGATGCATCCTCTGCGCTGTTGAGATCAGCCATACAGCCGGTAGCCAGGGACCCAGGACTATCCCATGTTTAAACACACACAAGAGCCATCAAGACACTGTGTTCCACTGGACCCTGGAAGCTACATGCCACTGGGGAGAGGGGGAAGGTAGGATGCCTATGTCCTCCTTCTCCCATGTCCAAATAATGTGTGGCTTTCATCTCCTTGGGATTCTTCCTTCCTTGGACTAGCTCTGGAAGAGGAAGAACAAAAGTTGCACTGTTATTTGCTTAAACAAGGAGTTTGATAAAGAAAAGTCTCCATCATTTACACAGTACAACTACTTCAACATGAGTGACGGGACAGGTGTTGTCCCAGGTATAACTACAGTCAGGGATTCAGCTATGAGCATCAGGAGAGTCTTGTTTCCTCCCCACCAGAATTATTCCGTTTCCCTCTTCCCCCAACCCACTTCCAAATATTTTACTTCTTTAATTAGTGAAAAGAGAAAAGTTCTCAGCCGAGCTCTGCTCTTCGCTGGCTCTTACTTGATCCAGAGGCAATGCTGATGTTTTTTGTGGTGGCAGCTCCTCCCGGGACGTGGTTGCTGTAGGCACCTTTGGGAAGGGTGCTTGGGTCTGGTGTATTTGCATTCTGGAACCATGTTGAATGAAAGGACAGTTTTAGCACAAAAAGAGCAAGAATAAATCTCAGCTGCATAGTGTGTACAGATTATTTACATACAAATATGTATTCGAATTACACTCAGTCTAGACCTGTCCGTCTTTCTCTGGAATCTCCCACACCAGGCCATGGCCCCACCCCTAAGCCAGGTTTTTTTTGTGCATTTGTCTTTGGGTGGGAGGCCAATTCTTAAAGCAGCATCATTTTCTATGCTGGAATGAAAAGTGGCATGTAAAATGGCAGGAAGGACTGGTTTCCTCTGAGGAACTTTGGGGTGGGGGCTTCCCCCATTGCTCAGGAGACATGTAAAACTGGACAAAACAATAGACATGTTCTGATTGGTAAGATGAAGCATTGGTAAAGGAATAGACAAGACAGCCTGGTGGGGGTCTCTCATTTCTATTACTGTGCTCTTTAAAAGACTGGCATGAAATTCTCCCTAAGTTTTGTAGACGCCTGACATATGACAGCAGAACTATTTTGTCAATTTGTTCTTCCTACCAGCACCTTGGATTCCAAATCTAGACCTTTTCCAAAAGTACCCAACACTCGTCACGTCCCGCAATTTTCCCCTCTTCTTGTGGAAAACAATCTTACCCCAGTGGTCTGTACATGTCCTGGGCCACCCCCATGCCACCTCCGCTGCCTCTCTGTTCCATCAGTAGGGCCTGAAAGTGACCCATGTTCTCTTCCCGGCAGCGGTACAGGGGTCCCTCCTGAGTGAGGCCATTGGCTTGGCCGGTGGCTGGATGACGAGACAGGTGAGCGTTCACTGGTGATCCATAGGTCCTGGGCTGGAAATGACTGGCTGGATGCCGAGAGGCATAAGGAGACCCTGTCTGCAGCATCACCCCATGAGGAGGGAAAGCTGATGGACCAAATCTGATCCCAGAACTCAGAGGCGGGGGAAGAGCCCCATATAGGAACTCCCCTGCTGCCACTGAGCTCTGCCTCTTGGTGGCTGCATTATGGTTGTCCAAATCAAGAAACTCTTTGGGACTCTCTGGCCTCTCCTGGGATTCATCTGACTTCTCATCTTCAGGCCCCGGATCCTGCCCATCGCCTGGAGGAACCTCTTTGGCGCTTGCCATGTCCATTCGGTTTGGGGACGCCAGGGCAGTGCTGAATGCCTCGCAGCCCTGCAGACTACCCACATTCCCCCTGTCTGAGAAAGAAGGCCTAGCCAGAGGGGGGTGGGCGGGCGGATGCCCACCAGGGTTGGCCTGGGGGTGGAGAGGCCTTTGCCAGTCTGAGTAGCCTTGTGGACAAGTGTAGTATGGAGGTCGCTGGTAGTGGTGGTAGGAAGGTGGAGGTTGTGGCTGATAGGGATATGGCACCCCCTGATGGGGGCGATACCGAGGAAAGACACCGGGATGGGTGTTACTATGCTGAAAGCCCCGAGTGGGGAAATGCTGTGGATGGGACACGGAGGGAGGCTTCCCTCCCATCATAGGGCTGAACCCCTGCAGTCCTGGATTGATATGGTAACGTGTGGCTGAATTTGGATATTCCAAACCAGGCATGTAGAGAGGGGGAAACTGGCTCGGAGCCCCCCCCACTGAGCCTCCATCCACACCAGGTGTACTGGTGCTTTGTCCCATACAAGGCACAGCGACTTCTGACAAAGTCTTCCCCCCAGGACAAAGGGGCTTCTCCAAGATGTTAACAGCCAGTCCTTTCCCCTCATTGCCACTGGAGGGTCCTTCACCTACAGCCCCATTTTCAGGTCCAGGCCCCCTCTCAGGTGCTGTCACAAGGTCTCTCACGCACGCCTGACCTGTCGGGCCAGTGTAGGTGCTCTGTCCTGGCCAGGCACTCTTGCTTTGCATTGCCTTCGGGTCATTTTTAGTTCCAGAGTCATCTCCCTCCTCCTCCCGCGGCAAGCTCCGTCTGGTGCAGTCCATCTGTAGGGGGGGGTTGGAATGAGGTAGCAGTTTGGGGTACGTCCCTTCTGGAACACTGATGCACTGAGCCTTCTCTTCTACTCCAGGTGGGGGCTCCACTGCAAAAGAGGAAGTGGAAAGAATTAACTCAACTCCTTCTTCAAGTCCCTGACATCCATTCCTGCTGTTGTCAGCCCAAAGTCACTGCACCTCACCTCTTGAACAACTATATTTAACCATTTCTTTACATAGCTGTCATGTTACCTTGGCTGTTTGTGGATAACGGTCACTAGCCAGCTTCTAGGTCAGTGGCTTAAATGTTCAGTGTTGGTTGCCAGCCAGCACATTTTCCATGCTGGGAACCACTACCAACAAAGCTACTAGTGCTCCAGAGGCAGTAGGTGAATCCTGTTTAAAAATTAGAGAAGACCCTGGACAAAACAGCTTTCTAGATCATGCATTGAAGACGCACATCACGACACTGCAAATTAAAGTCAATTCTAACACTTCGGGGAAATCAACTTTTACATAAATTCCAAGTAAACTCTTGAAATGTTGTGTACTATTATTTTTGGTCCTATGGTAATGCCCAGCAGGATCAGGACTCTTGATGTGATGTGGAAAGGAGGTGGGAGGGATAGCTCAGTGGTTTGAGCATTGGCCTGCTAAACCTAGGGTTGTGAGTTCAATCCCTGAGGGGGCCATTGGGGGATTGGTCCTGCTTTGAGCAGGGGGTTGGACTAGATGATCTCCTGCAGTCCCTTCCAACCCTAATAATAATCTATGATTCTATAAGGTCCTAGCTTTAAAGGGCTATCTGTAATCCAAACCCTGGATATTCTTGCTGCTTCATTTCAACTGATATTAAGTAAAATTTAATAAACACCAAAAAACAAATTGTCTATGCTTTAATAACAGTCTGATGATTTTAGATTTCTCTTTGAATTCTTGCATTTCTAATTATATAAATATAAAAAATTAAGTATATCTGGGTGCTTAGAAGCTGGTATAGCCAATATTTAACATGTTTAACTATGTATCAACATGTATTAAGCCAGTCTAAGTAGTTTGGGATCTAGCTTACAGTCTCTGCGTTGGGCTCCAACACTGACTTTGTCACAAAATGAGATCACCTTGCAAGAAAGAGAGCAGCTGTCAGTACTAGATGCATAAATGCTAAATTATAATTACATGTGACCATCCCCCCCATCCCATTTCAATTTGGTGTAGGTGAAAAGAGTGGCTTGAGCTGCTTGGTCTAGAAAAATAGTGAAATGTTCCTTTAACAACAAAACCTATTGACCTGTGAGATGGGCAGTCTATCAGAAGTGAGTGAAACCCAGTATAATGGTGAGGGGGAAAGGTGTGGAAAAGAAAAAAGGAAATGAAAAGTTAAACAACTCTGGAAGGGACTGCTGGCCTCTTCAGACCAACAGAATTAAAATTACCTCGGTTGCTTTCTGGCTCCACTGTCTGACTGGTATCCTGAGAGTTTCCGTTACCCAAGACCGGTTTCGGAGGCTGCACATTTGCTGATGCGACATGGGCCAGCTGTGGGAAGGGGCCAGGCAGATGCGGGGGAGGAGGCTGACGGGGGTGGTAAGGCACACCCGGTGGGCACACACGAGATGACAGCTGCTGGATGGCGATCATCTCTGGACTGTCCATCATGGAATCCCCACCTTGGCATCCTCTCTGAACTTGAGGGGGTCCCCCAAACACAGAGGCTGGAGGCTGCTGCATTCTCTGACCGGTGGCTTTACCAGGCGGTCTGATGTATCCTGAGGCAGGGACCCCATGAGGTAGGAAATTTGATTGCTCAGTCCACTGGCTGGGAGGCAGAGGTGGTCTTATTGCCCGAGGGTCCATCATGTGACTAAGAGCACGAGACTGCAAAGAAGGTCCTGTGCTCAATGGGGGCTTCTCGTCTGGGCCCAGGGAGGTCTGGTTTGTAGCACTGTGGCTTCCATTCCATGCAGCAGGATGCGCTCGATTTAGATATTTATATGGTCTATACATATGGCCTGGGGGGACCTCTGAGCTCTCAGGTGGTCTCATTGGAGGTCCATTGTGCCTTGGAGGAATAAATCCTTGTTGGAACTGCACTGGAGGGTACATACTAGCATCTGGGGGAGGGCCACTCATCCGCCCAAGCTGCAGGGATCCAGGCTGTGGCCCCAGTGCAGAGACATGTGTTGGCCCTGCACACACCTGCTTCTCTGGTGCAGCCAGTCTGTGTCCTCTGTGTTCATTCAGTCCGACTGTAGACTGTGGGAGGGAGAAAAAGAGGCCAGGTTCAGTGAAAGAGTCACCACTTACTCTTTGTAGCTTTTCATGTACCAGTAACAGGAGGAGACAGGAAAGAATCAGTGACTCACAGCATTGGACAGATCCCTCCCCAGGCAGAGGATGCCATTTGGCACTGTAACCAATGAATGCAGTGAGGTGGAAACCGCAGTCACTGACTCATACACCATGAGTACAGAAGGGCAGATCATGGCTCCCAGCTCTCTGGATCCATTCTATTTCTTCTAAGAGGCTAGAACATGGTACATATGAATTTCAGAGCAAATCTCTTACCTGCATGGCAAAGTGCTGGTGCTGCTGAACTGGATCTCCAGGGTGGGGTTCTGGTACTCGCGGTGATCCATACAGTTTAGCTGGATCTGATCCCCGCAGAGGGCCAAATGTTCCTGGCACTGCTGGCCGCTGGAAAGAAAAACAAAAGCTGCTGTAAGACTCTGCAGAAGAGCAAAGCTGCTACAGATACTGGGCAGCCATGGACTGAAGTGCGTCTAACAGGCTGTTTGAGTCTCTGACTGAATTCAGTTGCTTATTTCGAGGAGCTATGCTGGAGAGTGTGGTGTACAATAATACAGCTCACATGCCACAAAGTTACTCCTTCACACACGGAACCAGAAGAAATTTCCCAGCTATGAATCCCACAGACCAGCCCTTTAGACAACTGCCAGACACCTAACTAGCTTGAGGCTAACAATAGACAGATTAGGGAGGAGCTCCCACCAGCTAGTTCCAGGACAATTCCCAGACCCTGACAGAGCCTGGATTAATTGAGAAGGGGGACTCTTCTACCAGGATGCTTGGTAACTCCATCTTTCACGTGAGCCTCTGGGGCTAGAGCTCCAAGCAGCAGTCTTGTTAATTTTACTTGGCTTTTGATTAGGAAGCTATAAGTAGCCACAGAGGCAACTGAGCTGTCTATGTGCAGACTCAGGAAGACAAAACTGTATCATCTTTGCAACCCTAAGAGCTAAAATGTTTAAGCTTAAAATCTGTAGAACTGAGGGCATAAGTCCATTCACCAAAGAAAAGTGTTTTATTTACCATTGCCCTGGGGGCTTTTCAAGTCTTGCATGGATCACACCAGGAAGGAAGAATGGAGGCGTGAACCAAAGAAGGTTAAAAGGATAGAGAGAAAACTATAGAGGGACAAAGAAGGAAAAGGGAGGAGGAAAAGAGAAATGAGAACCCATGTTCCACCACCAATAAGAGGTTCCGATCATACAGGAGGGATTCTTCTGGGAACTTACAGGAGACAGTTTTATTCTCGGGCCCTTCTCTGCATTTATAATCTGTGAAAAACCATAGAGGCCAGTCCTTACCATTTGGCCAGGGTGTGGCACCTGGCTGGGCATTCCACCATAATGCAGTGGGCGAGGGAAGCCTTGGCCGTTGGAAGCGCCCACCTCCCGAGGGGGTTGCATTGTGCTGCCACTTGGTTCCTCTGCAGAGGAGGAAGATGAGGAGGAAACAGGAGCCCGGGAAGTAGCCCTGAATGGTGGTGGTTTCCCTCCATTCTCCAGGTGTTGCTGTCTCCTGCCTGATCCCTCAGGGTCTCTAGATCGGGTCCAAACATTGCCAGTACTGGAGCGCCCGGTCCGACGGCTCCTCTTCTCCCGTTTCCCATCCACTCTGATCCAGAACTCCTCATCCGTGTCCCCATCTTCACCAGGGAAGTGCTTCATCATTGCCCGGTGGAAGCATCTCTCCAAGTTGTATGCCATCTTGGTGTATTCTGTGTTCAAAACAAGAGAGGCAGGGAGACAGACCTTAATGGATAAAGATAATCAGACAAAGTCAGATTGTCTCTACTCTAAAGGCTCTGACTTCTCATGTTTATATAAATATCTTACGTGGAGAAGCTAAATAGAAAGGTGAAGAGGGAAGAGCTGTTTGAAACCAGCCCACTCTGGGTTATGATCTCATCTGACTTGGTCAGTACTTGGACTGGAGACGTTCAAGAAACAGAAGGTGGGTGAGGTAATATCTTTTATTGGGCCAACTTTTGTTGGTAACAGACAAGCTTTTGAACTACACAGAGCTCTTTTACACATCTGGGAGAGCGAGCATCATAGCACAATGCATGATAGGACAGATTGTTTATCACATTTAAGGTAGAGTGGCCCGTTACCACCTCTGCAGTCATCGGACAAAAAGAGGGGATTACTGGGTTACAGATTGTTGAAATAAACCACAAATCCTGTCCCTGTTCAGTCCGTCATTTTTAGTGTCTAGCAGAGTTATGAATTTAAGCTCCCAGGTTTGTCTTTTGAAAGTGTTGTGCAAGTTTCCTTCATGATGCAGTTTATTTTGAGACCACATCAAACTAACATCCCAAAATGGTTTAAAGGGGAATTATGTTGCTAGAAGTGCCAACTCTCAAATTATACTTAAGATACTGGATCTGAACAGTCAGTCAGTAACAATCCTATAGTATTTTTAAGAGCAGTGACAACCTCCAGGTCCTGGAGAAATTCTTATGTTTTCCCAACTGGAATTCCACAGTAGTGTAATCTGGTTATTATATTCAATTTCTTGGACTGTTATTAAGCTTTGCTGTGCATTATAGAAAAAGGTGAAATTCTCTCTCTATAGTTTTGAAAGCACTTTCTGATCCTTGTGCACAGAACGTGATACATGGATGTCAGTCATCCCATGTGTGTTAGTTCCACAGGAAAATTTTCTCAGATGTAGTTTCTTGGTTTTCAGTGGAGTCCATAAGAAGTAGAATGGCATGCCAGCGGCATCAAGAGAGTGACTCAGTGCAAATCACATGATAGTTGTTTCCTCTAGACCACTCCAGAATTTTCTTTGCAGCACACCACTACTGGAAAAAAACGGTTACTTACCTTTCGTAACTGTTGTTCTTTGAGAGGTGTTGCTTGTGTCCATTCCATTCCCATGCTGTGTGTGTGCGCCCATGTGCACGGTCATTGGAGATTTTTGCCTTAGCAGTACCCATAGGATTGGCTGCAGTGCCCCTTTGAGCGCCGTGCTTATCCATCAGTATATCAGGCGCTGCCTGTCCTACGCCCTCTCAGTTCCTTCTTGCTGGCAACTCCCGACAGAGGGGCAGTAGGGCGGGTAATGGAATGGACATGAGCAACACATCTTGTAAAGCAGTTACGAAAGGTAGATAACCGTTTTTTTCTTCTTCGAGTGCCTGCTTATGTTGATTCCATTCTAGGTGGCTCACAAGCAGTGCCGACTGAGTTGGGCTCGGAGTTCATGGTCTTGCAGCACTGCTCTGCCAAAGCCAGCATCATCTCGAGCTTGCTGGGTAAGTGCACTGTTACCTGCGAAAATTTAGGGCACCCCTCCTATACCCTACTGAGGGCTTAAGACATGTCCTGGTTAATTTAGGACATCCCATTTATACCCTACTGAGGGCTTAAGGCGTGACCCAATTAATTTAGGTACTCTCATTTGGAGGGGTGGGGGGAGGGCAGTTTATGGTGTAAGGCACCTATTTTTATCCATGGGGCTTAGGAAGAAACTTGGTCAATTTAAGTACCTGCCCTTTTCGGGGGGGCTTAGGGCTTTATGGGTCTGTGGAACCTTTTTTTATTGAAAGAACCTTACACAGTTGTGCTTTAAACATTTATTTATTAGCAATACACACAGAATACATATATTAAAAACATTTTTTATGCTTACCATTTTTAATAAACAGACAAATTTTACCCGATGACTAGTCAGGATTTATTTATTTTGGGTTTTTTTGGCAATGCCTCTGCACATTACCGTCGTGCAGAGGGGTTAGAGTTTTAGCAGCTTGATGTTGAACTGCAGTCCAGAAATGGTTTTTAAAGAGCATTGTTTTTTATTTATATTATATAGGTAAAACTAGGCTTTAAAAAAAGGTACTACATTTTATATTGTTAAATAATAAAAATTTTAATCAATTATGCACTGGCACTTATGTGGGTTTTTTTGCTTAAGTTTTTTACATTTTATTTTTTATGCCCAAATTGTAACTTAATTGTGACCTTTTTTATTTGTGCAGATGGTCAGCATCAAATGCTGGTTAGAGCTTATTTTACCATTTGTTGAGGGTTTTTTTTTAATATATTTTTTTTAATTTTTTTTTTTAGTGTTTTTACAATCTTGGTGGTTATAACTTTTGTTAAGGACATTCCTGAGGTGGGGATGCTTTATCAGCAGCAGAACATTCCTTTTTTTCAATTTTAGTGGTGAACTCGCTGAGTTTTACCCAAGGCTGGTTTCATATGGGGTTGGGGGGGTTGGGGGTTGATTAGGTCTCAGGCCTACAATTCTCCTCCGTGATGACGCTTTCACCAAAGCGGTCATCATTACCACAGGATACCCATGTTACGTTACTAGGGTATGCTTTCCGGGTATGGTCAGCAACAATTGATTTCGCATATTGGCCGTATGTATTTTTTGGATGTTTTTTTTTTACCCATACCACCAATATTACCATGCTTAAAAGCAAAGCCAATTGGATTTCAATTATTCAATTATAAATTATTCAATTATAATGTGCTATATTTATCAGTTATGCTGCTTCTTATGTGTTTTGCATTTATTTTAGGAGGTGCATTTTGCCTGTAATTACTTGCCACCAAGTACCGTCCCTGCAACACAGCTGCCTTAGTTTGCTCTTGCAAACCTCAAATTTGTTCCCCCAGTGTCTTTTGCCTTTGTTTGCATGCCAAATGGATGGCAGGATTCCCCTTTTTTGCTGCAATTAATTGTTCCTGGGCAACTCCATGGATTAGTGCATTAAGCCGCTCACACTCCGTTTTTCACCTTGAAGAAAAAACATTTTTTTTAATTTACTCACTTGGGATCGAGTCGCAGCTCCAGTCTCTTAAGGTGGTCTGTAAATTCTGCTACCATCCATGATTGCTGCCGTTCCCTTCTCAAGGGGGCATATGGCCCTTTGGGAAAGGCATGGGGGTGAGGGGTATGGCCACCCGGGATCTGTCTCCTCGGGATCAGTCCAAATATCCCTCGTTAGGGAAGTATCATCTCAGGGGTCTGAAGTACCTCTGGTATCTGCACCTAGTCCTCCCCTTACTGCTGCCACAATGCCCCTCTGGGCTCCCAGTTTATATTTCAACTCTTAATCTGTTGCATGCAGGAGGAATGATGGCCGCTTGCTTGGGTCCGATCCTATTTTTCCTGCAGGATTGTTCTGACAACTGCCTGAACGTCCCACGGAAAGTGGAAAGCCGAGATAGCGGCCAGGTGGACCTTGATTGATGACAGAGACAAATCTTGGAGTCTGAGGTGCTGCAGGTAATCCAGGATCTCCTGCAGTGGGGCCTGCTCAGCCCGGATACTCCGTTCTGACACCCAGCATGTGAACCTTTTCCATTTGGCCAGGTAAGTCGCTCTGGTGGAGGGTTTTCTGATACCCAGCAAGACCTGCTGAACATGAGCTTAGAATTTCCGCTCATCCATGCTTAGCCATATTGTCAAGTGCAGCCCCGCCAGGTTCAGGTGCAGAAGGCTGCATGGTTCTGGGACAGCAGATCTGACCAGAGGGGCAGTTGCAGCAGAGCAGCTACTGAAAGTTTCAGCAACCTGCCAAACCTGTGATGATGAGGCCACATGGGGGCTATTAGGATAATCTTTGCCCTGTCCTGCTTGATCTTCACAAGGACCCTGTGAATCAATGGCACGGGTGGGAAGGCATACATCAATGCCCCTGACCACGGGATGAGAAACGCATCTCATAGGGAGCCCCTGTCCATCCGCCGGATCGAACATAACACGTGACATTTCCTGGTCTGCCGGGACGCGAACAAGTCCACTTGGGGAGTTCCCCACCTCTGGAAGATTATGCTGACCACCTCCGGATGGAGCGACCACTCATGGTGAGACGAGAAGGTCCTGCTGAGGTGATCTGCTAGCACATTCTTGGTTCTGGACAGGTGCGCAGCTACCAGATGAATGGCAGTTGCACACAAACATCCGAAAGGCTGAGAGCTTCCTGACAAAGGGCTGAAGACTTGGCACTACCCTGCCTGTTGACGTATTACATTGTGGTGGTATTGTCCTTCAGGATCTGCACCACCTTACCCTTCAGGTGGGGCAAGAAAGCCTGGCAGGCCAGGTGAACTGCTCTGAGCTCCCTAATGTTGATGTGGTGGGCCAGATCATCCCACAACCAGCGGTCCTGGGTGCCGAGATCGCCCAGGTGGGCTCCCCAACCCAGGTCCGAAGCTGGTCCAGGTCTGAAGGGAACTCCCTCCAACACCAACCCAGGGTCCAACCACTAATCCAGGGATGACTGGATGTAATCCGGCACCCTGACTATCCGGTCTTAGTCATGCCTGGTGGGGATGTAGACTGACGCCAGCCACGCTTGTAGGGGCCGGATATGGAGCCGGGGATGACTTACCACAGATGTGCATGTAGCTCAACAACCGCAGGCAGGTGTGAGCCGTGGTGAGCAGGTGGTTCTTCATATGAGAGATCATGTCCGACACGGCCTGAAAACACACTTCTGGAAGAAAGGCTCTGGCTTGCGTGGAGTCGAGAACTGCCCCAATCAACTCTATTCACTGTACTGGCGTTAAGGTGGATTTTTTCTCGTTTATCAACAGGCCCAGGTTATGACAGGTGGAACACACCAGATCGAGGCTCCTTTGTGCTTGTTCCCGAGACCTGCCCTTGATGAGCCCAGTCGTTGAGATACAGGGAGACCCTGGACCCCTCGACGTCTCAGGTAAGCAGCCACTGGCACCATACATTTTGTGAACACCCTTGGGGCCGATGAGAGGCCAAAGGGCAGTGCGATGAATTGAAAATGGCGTCTGCCCACTATGAAATGGAGGAAACGCCCGTGACCTTTGTGATACAGCAGGGCCAGGGAGCAGTGGGAGAATGGTAGAGGGGAGATATAAAAGCCCTAGGCTAATCAAGGTGTGGTTCCCTGTAGACTAGGGAAGGTTACTACAGGTTAATTGGAGCACCTGTAGCCAATTAAGCCCTGTCAGGAACCTAATAAAAAACCCCTGCTTCAGGCAGACAGTTTGGAGCGAGGAAGGAGAGAGGACTAGAGTATGCTGGTGTGTTGCTGAGAATTAAAAAGACCAGAGAACCGGAGGAAGGGAGACCCTGCCCCAGCAGGGCAGGTAGACTCCCTCCCACAGCATCAAGGACCAAGGGTAACCCTACCCAATTGGGAAGAGGGTAAGAAACCTGCAGGGGTTGAGAAGGGTTGCGGCTCAGAGTGAGGAGCAAACCCAGACCCCTTCCCCGCTTCCCTCCTCTACCACCTTCCCGGGCCACTAGCGGGCCCCTTGGCACCCCAAGAGCAGGGGCAAGGTGTGGCGTCCTAACACCCTCCTCTCCTCCTCCTCCCCAAGAAAAGTGCAGGACCCACCATACCAACACTGCCCATTTTATCACACCTTGAAATATGGAAATAAGCATCCTTCAAGTCGATGGCGGCGTACCAGTCTCCCAGATCCAGGGAGGGGATGATCAAGACCAGGGAGACCATGTGAAACTTCAACTTTCTGAGAGACCTGTTGAGGCGACACAGGTCCACAATGGGTATGTGGCCCCCTTTTGCTTTCAAGATTAGGAAGTAGCAGAAATAGAACCCCTTTCCTTTCATGTCTTGAAGGACCTCCTCCACCGCCCCCAGGTGCAGGAGGTTCTCGACCTCTTGAATGAGGAGTTGCTCGTGAGAAGGGTCCCTGAAGAGGGATGGAGAAGAGGGGGGCTGGGAGGGAGGAGTGGCTGAAAATTGCAGGGCATAGCCCCGAGATACTATGTCCAAAACCCAGTGGTCTGAGGTGACCCGCGACCAGATCGAACAGTGGGGATGAAAACGGCTGAGGAAAGAACAAAAGTGGATCCAGGGAGTTGACTGGGGTGTCGCTCTCAACTGCACCTTCAAAATCAGCAGTTCAGGCTCCCTGGATGCTTAGCTGGGCCGAAATGCGTGGATGAGTGGGAATTGGAAGGGTGGCAACGACTAATACTCGTGTCTCTATCCCTTCGCCTTGCAGACCCCTGACAAGGCTTTGGCAGCGGGGGTGGTCAGAACTGCTTCCTTACAGATTGCAGCATATGCATACCCAGCGAGTGAAGGGTGGTCTGAGTGTCCTTTAAACCCATGCAGCCACATGGCCTTTGCTCTGCAAAAAGTCCGTTCCCATCAAATGGGAGGTCCTGGATCGAGGTCTGTATCTCTTGGGAGAGGCCGGCGGTCTGAAGCCAGGAGCTGTGCCTCATGACCATTGCCAATGCAACCACCTTAGCTGCCAAGTCCACCGTGTCCCACATCATTTGGAGGGAGCACCAAGCCACCGCGCTGCCCTCTTCTACCAGGGTGCCAAATTCCTGGGCCAAACCCTGCGGGAGTGACTCCTTGAACTTACAGAGGGAGTCCCATACATTAAAATTGTACCTGCCCAAGAGGTTCATCACCCGGAATTGCAGGCTGGTTGTCAAATACATTTTTCTCCCAAAAAGGTCCAGCCTTTTGGACTCTTTATTTCTGGGAGTTGAACTGGTGTGCCCCTGCTTATCCTTCTCGTTAGCCACAGAGACGACCAGCGAGCCCAGAGGTGGGTGGGCATAAAGGTACTTGAACCCTTTGGCCAGGACAAAGTACTTTTTTTCGGCCCTTTTGGAGGTGAGAGGGATGGACGATGTGGTTTGCCACAGGGCCTTGGCAATTTTCAGGACCCTATAATGCACTGGTATTGCAACACGGGCAGGGGTAGAGGCCAAGAGCACATTGAACATGGTGTCCACCTGCCTGGCCATCTCCTCCACCTCTAGGCCCAAGTTCTTGGTCATCCGTTGAAGCAGGGTCTGGTGTTCTTTAAAATTGTCCAGCAGACTGGACTGAGGGTCCTGTGATCACCTTGTCCAGGGATGAGGATGACGACTGTACCACTGAGGGAGGCTCCAGGGCATCATCCCCCGTGGGGGAAGGGGGTTTTGAGGTGGGCGCTGTCTCCTCTACCCCAACCTCTGAGTGTGCTTCATGCACCAAACCCGGCAACTTTTGCTCCGAGGTGACGGCAGATTAGTGGTGCGAAAGGGGCATCATCATCACTGGCATGCCCCACACACTCCAATAAGGCCACTGCGCTGGCTCCTGGCCATGCTGCCAAGGCCGCACCGTAGACGTCGATGAGGCCTCAGGTGCCCAATTGTGCCAGTGGAGTCTCGGCGAGGGGCTAAACTGCCCTTCCGTGCTAGAGAAATCCTCTTCTGGTGACCAGGGCGAGGTTGCCAACACCTGTGTCTGCCTGCTGACTGTCGCCGCCGGAGACGGGTGCTTGGAGGAGGAGCAGTGCCAGTACCGAGGAGACCAGTATTGCGATGGGGAGCATTCCCACAGGACAAGCGATTAAGATCTGCACCGAGAGGATGACCAGTGGGAAGGCGAATGGTGCCAGTTGTACAGAGACAGCCACCTTGCCCTAGGTGATCCGCTTTGAGATGGCAGGGACTGCGAATGCAGTGCCAGTGATCAAGGGTGAGCCCCAGAGAATCTGGGCTGTGATGCCGGAGATCTGCAACGTGGAGACGGAGAGCGTTGCCTTGGCTCGGGGGGATTGGTGGTGCTCCACTGGCCCCTGGGGGTCTTAGCTGCTGGCTTGCCCACATAGGGAGCCTTTGTCACCTCCTGCGGCATGTGCGGAGGCCTCTGCTCTCTCGGCGCCAGGGGAGGGCATCGATGTTGCCACAAGTTTGGGTCCACGTGGCTCCGGAGTGGCCAGGCAGCCCGAACTGGGTATTTTTCCTGATGCCCCATGGCCTTTCTTGCCCAGTGCCGGGGAGTCGTGCTGCTTAGTTTTCTTTCTGGGTACCAGCAACGGAGAGCGGTGCCTAGCAGAACCCGGTGCCGGGGGTGTGCTGTGCACCGAGGCCGAGGTAGTTGGAGTTAAGTCATGGCGGGATGGCTCAGAAGCTGGACCGAGAGCAGCCTACATGAGAAAAGCCCTCAAACGAATATTCCGCTCTTTCTGAGTCCTGGGTGTTTTTTTACAAACACGACACTTGTCCTTCACATGTGATTCCACCAAGCACTTAAGGCAGCTGCTGTGGGGGTCACTTAAAGGCATAGGCTTGTTATAGTCGTCGCAGGGCTTAAACCCCGGAGACCAGGGCATGCCCCACCTGGGGCAAAGTCCCTTCTGGGACTCTAACTTCTAACTACATTTAACAACTACTTACAAGGCCCTAAGGCTCAAAGTCAGAGAGGAAACCACTAGCCCTTGCTATGCAAGGAGAGGTGCTCCAACTAACCACTATGGGAGGCAAGAAGGAACTGAGAGGGTGTAGGGCCGGCAGCACCTGATATACCTAAGCATGAGCACGGCACCACAGCCGACCCTATGATACCGCTAAGGCAAAAATCTCTAACGACTGTGCACGTGCGCACACCTAGAATGGAATCAACATGAGCAAGCACTCGAGGAAGAACAGAGAGATCTCGTCCCTCTGTGACGTTGGAATTCACTTTCACTTGGGGACAATGCTTGATGGATCTAAACTCCTTACTCTTCACTGTTACACTGGCTGACACTGGCAGGTGCTGGCAAGACAGAGCCTGCAATATTCCCATACTGGTAACCTGCATGTTTCACCTCAGTGAGGCACCTGATTTTAATTGCCATAGCAATGGGGAGTCCTGATGGTTCCAGGGGCTCCCACCAGTTGACTCGTGCTGATGGTCCAAGACTCAAAGGAGAACCTAAGAACACCATTCCCCTCCAAAAGGCTGCACACACACTGTGTTCCTCCCTTAGTTTTACTTTAAAGATACTGAAGGCTAAGCATAGTCCTACCCTCCACACAATCCCTGTAATTCAGATACCATCCCCGGAAGACAGAGAACACACACATACAAGAGAGCAAACTCCTGAAGGGTCTTTTTTCTTTGCACCTATTGCACTCTGCCCAACTAGACTAGACCCTTTGGTACAGTTAATAAGCCCCAATTTATCAAGGTATTTAAGTACATGCATAACTTTACGCGTGTGAGTAGCCCCAACTCAAGTCAATGTGACTGGTCATGTGCTTACCATTACAGACACATTTACAAACCTTGCTGAATCAGGGCTTTACTATCCATGAACTTCTGCTGTCACCTCCACCCTCCAGAAGGTATCCAGAAAGAGTTCTGGTGTCCAGTACGAGCCAGCTATGGATGACTAGGTAGAGGGTAGGGCTTTTTGACCACCAAGAGCTATCGACAGATGGAACAAGTTTTCTCATGGCTCTTACCGCTGCCTTCACCATTGTATTTTAGGCAGTTCCTGAACATGGTCTTCATGTCACCCACAAACTCTTCCTTGGCGCAGTACTGACCTCCATTCAGCTTCTTCTCCATGCTAGAAATGTCCATGGGAGCCTGAAACACATCAAGATCTCCCTTCAATTACAACAAAGCATGAGAGAGGTCCAGAAGGTGGTGTTACTAGCTTCCCAAAGAGGCCAGAAGGGACTGTTATGATGATCTAGTCTGACTTCCTGCTTAACACATGGGCAAAGAACTGACTAAAGACCTAGCTTTCTACCAATCCAAAGAGTCACATACAAGACCGATGGAGCAGGTTGGACCATGTTGCATACCTTAATGATCTGGTAGTAGTTTGGAGCATATGATTCATCAACTGGTTCCAAGAAGGGCCAAGAGTCCTTGTGAGCCTTTACCACATCTAGAACTGACCGCAACAAAAGGAAGAGAAACTGTTACGCACAACCAGGCAGACATTCACTTATTTTTAACTCCTGCGAAGTGAAAGGCGAGAGTAGGAGACTGACCTTTGTACATGGCGGTGAACTCATCATCCAGTTCAAAGCTGCAAATGGGAAATGCAATAATGAACACACACTCTTATCTGCATCATTCCTCCACCCCATACCTGGTGCTGCCAACAGTAAGGTTCTGCAGAAGAACCCGTGCGTGCATCCACACTATGAACACTCATTCAAACAGACACTCTCTTGTCTGTACCGCACTCTACACCCCTCAGACATTCCTCCCACCTCAATCCCCTCCTCACCATCCTTATTACCACCCACCCCATTTACTTTATCACTGGCCACATTCCTCCTATCCCCTACCCTGAAAGCGTATGACTGCACAGGCATGTTGCACACACTGCAATGTACTCACAGATCCTTGGTCTTCCTTTCCTCCCTAGCAGGAGAACTGGGATCCAAGTGGGAAAGTTCTGGGGGAAGCTCCTTCCCCTGGGCCAGAAGCCAAGCCCGTTCTTCCCGGAGCTTCCTCCTCCTGGCTCGTTCTGCAGTGAGAGAAAGAAAGCCGTTTAGCCCCCTCATCAGTAACATGACACAAGAAAACTAAGAAGGCTATTCAGCAGCCAGTTCCAGGAGGTCCGACAGCCAAGGGCTTTACCCAGTAAACGCTGTCATCCCTCCAGCAAGGGCAGCAGCAAGGAAACAGAGAATACAGGAGCACCATACCTGCCTTTCCTCCTCTCCTCTCCACCTTAACAACAACCTATTTTGCAGTGTCACTGTTGCAAAGCTGCTGCTAGCCTGTTTCCAAACAAATTTCCACTTAACTGGCCAGCTGTGTTGCTGAGGTTTAAGAGGTCAGTGGCAGGGATGGTAGGAGCTACTTTCAGACCACCTCTGGTCTGCAGCCAGGCATTGGTTAGCAACTGTTCTGTTTCAGATGGGGAAGTTTACTGGTTTTGTGAGAGTTTAGTTGTTTTTTTTAATACCAGCTCTAAGTCACTTAAATTCACAAGCACATGGTTTTTGTACCAAGATTATGTCTCCAGAACTGTTTTCTGAGAAGACTCTGTTTCCTTGGTCACTGCAGCTGCAGCAACCCACATATGGTATGAAGGTGGGATCTCCCACAGAGGAGAATACCAGAGACTTGGAAATGTAAGGTGGAGACCCAAAGAAAGGGTAGCAGAAGATGAGAGACTGGAGGAGATTCTGGTGTATTTGCCTCCTACAGCCTCTGCACCTCAGGCCTGTTCCGTGAGATGGCAGCCTTCATGTCCCTTTTCTAGTTGTTCTTAAAGGGCCAAAGTGACACGAGACAAAGGCAGTAAAAGATGAGCAGGGCTCAAGAAATGCCACACCCTGAAGGAAAGCTATTGCTACATTCCAGGTTGTCAACTAAGGAGGGAGGTGAAAAGGGATGAAGAGAAAAAAACTGAGAATGAATGTTTCTGAACTACCTTACTCCCACTGACACCAGAAGCACCATTCCTGTCTTCAAAGGTATGTTTTTGAGGGAGAATGTCCATCAAGGATGGTGCAAACGCCTCCTAAACTTTCGCAGAACCACAAGGGGGAAGATGTTGGCGTTTTCTTTGTTTTGTGTGGCTGTCCATATTTTGTGACCAGCCACAGAGCTGGTGGATTCCTTTCCTGGTACCCCTGTTATCTGAGAAGGCACCTGAGGTCTACTGCACCACATGAGGACACCCCAGTGACTACTCCTAAGAAAAAATTGCTAACCCTAAGATAAGGGTCAGGTCTCTGAATACTGCTGAAGGGTTCATCAGAAGCAGCACCCTGAGAAAAAATTAATTCTACAACATGATTGCTACATCCAAAGAAATCCACTGAGGAGATACTGGATATTATCATTCAGGAGCTGTTTCAGACCTGGGCGTGTGTCAGAACAAAGAATGGTGAAGAGTTTTCAAGTTTACTCTTACAGGACTCTGGCTAGCAGGCGAGAGGGGACTTGGTGTAAGATAAACCTGGATACTACAGGGGTGGAATGGATATAAAAACCAAGGTATACTTTTACTGTGACCAAGTGTGACATAAATCAGGGTACTCTCCAGTGAAAAATGTCATGGATGATGAACCTGTGTCTTTTCCCAGGAGGAATCTTAATATTAGCCATTTCGGTGATGGCATCCAGATGTGTGTGTGATTCCTAAATGAGAGGAAGTTAAGAGGCCTCCTTGATACAGGTAGTGCACAGACCTTTGTCCACCACAAATGGATCCTCACTGAAGGTCTGGATGTAAGCAACATCTTGGAATTGTGCTGTGTACATGGAGATTACATGGGTTTCTGGTGTTCTGCATAGAAATTAAGGACCAGTAAATTTTTGATGAAAGTATGGCTGATAAACATCCCCTCTAACAGAATTGGTTTATCCTGACTTAGAATACCACAACTTGTAGCAGACTGTCCAATATCATGTGTGGTAACTCGGTCTTCAGCTACAGAGAAACAACTTTTTTCCAGAAGAACTACTGTATATGGGAAACCAGAAAAGGTGGCATATGTAGAAGGAATCAAAAGGGGAATTTACATCTTGTGAGCTGATCCAGAAGATCAAAGGGGAAAGAAAGGCTTTGGATCCAAGTTGGCCTGGTCAGAAAGATGGGAAGGAGGAATCCACCTGGCTTATCTTTGAACCTGGAATAGAGCAATCCCAACATATGTTCCTGTATATATATGGATCATTAAATTGATCCAGCAAGAACTACCTTAATATCACACATAACTTTTTACAGGATTAGGGTCACTGAGACCAAAGGTGCAATGGATACCCATACGATGAGTTAAGGAAAATGAATGACCTAGGAGTAACCGAGCCATTTAATACTAAATGGACAAGCCTTGTAGTGATAGTGCCCAAGAAAAATGGGAGTGTTCACTTTGTGTAGGCTTTGGGAAGCTGTCTAAATCTGATGATGCTTTGCACTGATGAGATGATTATGAATCTGGGGGAAAGCTACCATATTTCCAGGCTGGAGCTCAGTTAAAGGCACCTGCCATTAACCCTACAGTTGGACTGTTTTAATTCACTGGAATGCTTTTGGCCTACATGGGGCACTACCCATCAAACTCTGAAAGGTTGCCAGTGTCCCAAAGGTACTTCATAATTTTCCAACTGCGTATCTAGGTGATATATAGTGCCATGTGAGAGGAGAAGTTGAAATCTCTAACAGCTATTCTGGTGGAAATCCAGAAAGCTGGTTAAAACCATAAATCCAAGGAAATGCAGATGGGCCCAGCAGAGGTTCACAATCTGGGTTATACCGCACAGGGGTCGGCAACCTTTCAGAAGTGGTGTGCCGAGTCTTCATTTAGTCACTCTCATTTAAGGTTTCGCGTGCCAGTAATACATTTTAACATTTTTAGAAGGCCTCTTTCTATAAGTCTATAATATATAACTAAACTATTGTTGTATGTAAAGTAAATAAGGTTTTAAAAATGTTTAAGAAGCTTCATTTAAAATTAAATTAAAATGCGGAGCCCCCCCCCTCCCCCCCCGGGCAGTGTGAGTGCCACTGAAAATCAGCTCACGTGCTGCCTTCGGCACATGTGCCATAGGTTGCCTACCCCTGGGCTAGCAAAATATCAGATTGACAAGGTACAGACGATCTAAGTCTGCCCATAGCCTGAAACTAAAAAGCAGGTGAAGTCTCATTAGATGGTACAAATGCTTCCATTCTCCAGTTTTTTGTCATTGCAGTACCCCTTACAAAATTCAGTTAAGATGAACCATAAATGTCAAAGTCTTTGTAATCCTGAAAACCTATGTATGTGAACATCCAGTCTTACAAAATAAACTACTTCATCTTAGGGTCATTGCTGATCGGTCATGAAAAAACTTTTCATTGAGAGCGTGTCTAGTAATAAAGTGAACTGTGGAAAACCCAAAATATTACCTGGATAACTGATGTTTCTAAGGCCCACTGTACATAAAAATATGCACTGATTTTACTAAAGGTTTGATTTTAAACCAGTTTAGTTAAACCAATGCAGTAAGATTTCATGGACACTTATTTTGGTTTAAGACAAACTTATTTTGATTTGGCTTAAGTTAATTGGGAGCAGCTTTAAACTACACAGAATAAGCCACTCTTAAACCAAAATGAGACAGTCCACACAGAAATTGACACCAGTTTAATTAAATTGTTTTTAAAAACAGATTTAAGCTAACCCAGAGCAATTTTTTTGTGTAGACAAGGCCTAACACCATCAGATAATGCAGTGATTCTATTCATCTCTCTATGTACATATATGGCTGATATCAAAGCAGTATCTGAGCATCTCCCATGTATTTGCAGATTTATCCTCACAACACCTGATGTAGAGAAGTATTATGCCCATTTTACAGATGGGGAATTGAAGCACAGGAAATTACGTCACTTGGAAAAGTGACACAGGAAGTCTGTGATAGATCTGGAATTGAATGGATTTATGATTAATGCACTAGTTTTTGACTAGATTAGCTAGGACTGAAAACTAGCAAAGTATAAAGGTTATCTGTGTAACTGCGTTTTAAAAGGCTAAAGGGGTAGCAGGTAGAAGAAGCTACTCT
The DNA here is from genome assembly GCF_016161935.1 of Mauremys reevesii. Classification (NCBI taxonomy): domain Eukaryota; kingdom Metazoa; phylum Chordata; order Testudines; family Geoemydidae; genus Mauremys; species Mauremys reevesii. The sequence continues at coordinate 249,254,045 of NC_052623.1, forward strand.
GTTACAGGATATCTGGCCTACTACCAAACATCTGGTTATCAGACTATTCTGTATTGGAAAGTTTACTGGTTTTGTGTACTTAGTTTTTCTTTTTGTTACACTAATTCTGTATCATCTTAAACAATTCACAAGCACTTTTACTACCCCAGACATTTACATCCAGAGCGGTTTTCTGGGGACACGCTGGGTCTTCCTGGCACTGCAGCAACCCAGTCATTTGTTGCGATAACCACAGATCTGGCACTTCTGTCCCCAGATGAAATGACTGACTCATCCTGCACCCAGTTGCAGCAGCCCAAAGCAAGAGTGAAATGAAACCTGACAATGCTGCATTAAGCCCAGAAAAAACCTGTCCTCCCCACACCTGTACCACCTCTGACTTCTCAAGCTCACACTTCCTGCTGATCCATTAGCTCAGAATTACTGCAGCGGGAAGAGGAGCAGGAAGAAAGGAAGAGTAATTTCTGCTCAGCTGAGAGATTGAGGAGTTGGATAAACTGCAAATAGACTCAAACCACAGCAAATAAATGAATCCCGGTAACTCAGCTGAAAGGCAGAAGGACATTCAGACCCCATCTTATTCCTGTGACATTCTAGTGCCAATGCACACCTGTCTGATGACAGGTGTTCACATCCTCTGACTGCTTAACCCCCAAACAGTTATCTGTTAGGCAATGGTGTGTGGACAGCATGAACTAGTACTTGGAAAAGCTTCTAAAGTTGTCCCCTGCACAAAGTTGTCCCCTAGTTTTTAACCCTTGGTCCAGTCTGGACCCTGATTTATGAGCTCGCCATTTAATGGCCCACATCAATGTGGAAACTCTGCTCTTGCGGCACCCACCCTTCCCCCTTGCAAGGCAGTTCCACCTTGCAGTGTTTCTGTCTGTCCACCTGCTTCTGGCAGAATGGAATGAGTGCTGCTCAGAGGCAATGAAAACCCAACTGGGCAGGTTGACTGTGGGGAGGTGGAAGAGGGGCGGGGAGGCAGAAGATGAGGAGGGAACTGCAAGAGGAGCATAAACAGTAGGGAGGAGGAAAGGACAGAGTTACGGAAGGTGATGAAGCCAGGATGGTAGGAGGAAGACAGAACTGAAGGGGATACAAGAGGACAAGGAGGGAGAAGGAAAAGGGAATACAGGCGCCCAAACAAGAAGAGGCCAGAGAATAACAAACCCACTTCTGAGGTAACACAATCACTGATTCCATCTTGGACGTATATGAAGGAGTCTATGGCATGGAAGGAGCACAAAGGACATATCTCAATTCAGTTTAACAACCCCATCAGGGGCCCTTTTCAATGTCCCCACCTCCACTTCACACAGCAATTACAGGTACCTTCCACTGCTTTGACCTTCTCCTCCATCTCCCTCTTCCTCTCCTCCTTTAGCAGCTGTTCCTGCTCCTTCTTCTGCACTGCCAGAAGGATCTGGCGCTCCTCCTCTTCCTCCCTGCGCCTTTGCTTCTCCATCCTGCTGAGCACACTTGGAGTCACCTGGGATAAAGGGCCACATATGAAATTGTAATGGGAGTAAGCGTAAGGTGGCATGGGCTTATACGGATCTGATCAGCTGCAGATTTACTTTGAAGGAGACTTAAAAATGTAACTACAATAAGTGATGGAAACAAAAACACCTACAATCTCTCTGTCAAAGAGGCTACACTCTATGAGCTGTATTCTCCTCCCATTGTGTACAGTTCTTATCCCATCCCAGTTCCTTCTCCCTCGATCCCTGGCATGTTGTAATTCGTGTGTATGATCCAGCTAGACTGTAAATTCCACGGAGCAGGTACCACATCCTCTTATTAATCTGTGAAGTGCCATGCACACATATGGCACCGGGGAAAAGGCACCAAGGGAAAAACTTTATTTGCTTGATTTCATTATAAGCCGAATGCTTGGATCATCCATCAACATTCCCATCCCACTGACAGTTCTACAAAGCACAGACGCCCTGAACATACCAAGGAAAACTATCACACTTGGAAATAACCCATATGCCCATAGGCTCTCCACCTCCAGTCTCAGGGTATAAACAGCAACAATCACTTAGGCACAAGGCATTTCCTGAAGATTAATGATCAGATGAGGTCCCTCAGCTGCCTCTCAGGCCATCAACTTTTCCTTGCCCACCATTAATCCCCAGAAAAAGCCCTGCACCTTGATCACTATTGCTTTACTGTTTCACCTGCCTGGAAATAGGACCTGTGGGTGCTTTGATAAATGGCTTGAAAGGTTAATACAGTGAACCCAGACATATTGTAAGTGCCTCCATTTTTTCTTTCTTTCCTGAAATGCTATTTAGCAATGTCCTGCAGCAATGCCCCTTGGAGAATCACCCCACACTATCCCCTACCCGCTGCCTCTGGCGGGAACAGTACTTGAGGGGAAATTGTTCTTCACCTCATGTTGCCCACCAGTAGACTCATACAATAGTTACAGAGATTTGTTCAGTCAGGGCCCTGGAGTGCTTTACAGCATTACCAGTGGATCCCACATTAAAGTGCACACTGAAGAAAAAACAGAAACACCTGTTCTATTCTGACCAGAATGCAGTGAACCCTGTGGGCCTTACCTTACCCCATGGAGTGGTCTCAGTTATTAAGATTCAGAATCCCCAAAGGGCTACAGTACCCAATTAATCCTGCCAGACTCACTGCCTGCATCCCAGGGGAATTAGCACAGAATCTCAGCAATTAGAGATGGTAAAGACTCTTTACAACATGTAGTCCATTTCCCCAGCCACTACAGGACTCTTCCTATAGTGTAAGATCTTTGCCCAGTTGTAATATCACAAGCAACAGGACTCCTGTCACTTTCCAAGGGAAACTATTCCATGGGTTTATGCACCCCACTATTAGCCAATATCTCTTGATATTAAATCTAAAATTAAATCTGTTTCCTTGTAAGTCAACCTTTCCAGCCCTCAGTCACTGTAGCTGCTTTTCTCAGAATCCCCTCCAGTGGGTTTACATCCTCCTAGTCTCAAGATGCCCAGAACTGAACTCAGTACTCCAAGTGCAGTCACAACAGAGCAGCAAAGAGAGGGAGTATCAGCTCCTTGTTCCATGGGACGATGCCTCTTTGTATGAGGTTCAGAGCTGCACTGCCATATCAAAACACGAACGTCTCTCTAATTTAACTTCCTCTATCACCCGGAGGTCTCATTAGCTTTGTGACCTGACCAGAGGCCCAATCCTATGAACAGGAGCATACATAAATGTAGAGGTGAGAGTAATCCCACTAACATCAGTAGGGCTACTAATGTGAGTCAAGTCCCTCATATGCATAAGCGTGTACACAACTGGGCCCCATATTTTTAGATTCTTAGTCTCCTTACATGTCTCTACCCTCTATGAGGTTCAAACCACCTCCCTGATTAGCATGTGCTAATGTCATTAGCGTGCTAACATGTACGAAGACAATAAGACAAAGGATGACCAGGCGCCGGTGGCAAGTCCATAGCAGATTTTATTTATGATGCATCAGCCAGTTTTTTTTATACACATGACAGTGGATCCAAGCCAATCTGTATGTCTCACCAGACACCATTTCTGCAGATGCTAAGCTATTAATACGATCCTCTCTTCTCTCAGTCTCCACATTTATATGCACAATGGTTATGGTCATGCATATAAATGTGTTCTAGAGAGGTGTTGGCGAACATCTAGCATGCAATTCTCAAAAGACCGTTTTCAGAGCTAGTCCAAGTGCACTTATCTTTCCTATGACATTCAGTATCTCCCCACAATGTGGAGACAGGAGCCACAGGGCTTATACTACCCTTTGGACAGAAGACGGTGTTTATAAAGCATACAAGAGTTTTAAACAAACCAAAAGATGCCCCCTTCCTCCCCTAGCAGATCTGGTGCCATTCTGGTGTGCGTTAAGAGGAAAACAGAAAAATCACCAACCCAACACAATGAGCACTGCGATTCCAACATACAGCCACCCCAAAACAACATTTGTTCCCAGTGTCTCTGGCAGTCTGACCGGGCCTGCTCAAGAAGTCTGATTACACCAGATATAGGATGGGTGCTTTAAGATGTTCTAGATGGATAGTGGCCTGATTTTCAGAGGGGCTGAGTGTGTGCAACTTCCAATGAAGTCAGCTAGAGCTATGGGTGCTCATCTTGGAAATCAGGCCACAGATACCCAAGCAGGCAGCCAGGTCTTGTGTTGGAAGGTGTCTCCTTGCACACCTGTTTGGAATGAGAAATGCCAGCACGGAACAGAAATAAAACTTTCTGAACCCAATAGTTGGCAAGGATTTTTTTTCTGCAATTTCAATGTAACCACCTCCTTCCTTCCTACAGAGGGCACTGCGAGACATAGCATCACCATCCCTAGGTTCTGCCTTTCACGTTGGCTTCCGAAATGGGCCATCTCAGGATATTCAGTCAACATAAGGAGATGGAGGACTGGTCCCCTTGGCCTCCCACAGCTCGTGCCCCTTCCCCTCATCCCCTGAATGTTCTCTGCTAGGATTTCCGCAGTTTCTCCTTAATGAGGGTGCTGCTCAGAAGGTTTTTAATGAGGAGTTAATCTGAACCACCTGTTGAGAAATCCCCGGAGGGGTCAGAAGCCTACGGAGCAGTTACAGCTCAGATTTAAGAAGCATCCAGAGCCTGGGGCTAGAGGGAAAGGGTCATGTACACAACACCACACTGAGCAGGAATGACATTTTGTGCCTGAATCTTACCAATGCAGCCCCTAACCAACCTTTAGCAAACTGCTCACCAGATATTCTGGCACTTTTCCTGGCTCCCACGTGGCACATGTCACTGCAATGTCATGCTGGGCAGCTAACAGACTCCCCCTCTCTGCAAATATGAATGTCCTGAGACACAGTAACCGCTGGCACCCCCAACTCCAAAGCACAGTAAGAAGCAGTGGAGGGATAGCCCTGAGCTCACTGGAACCAATGTACTGGTACACAGGCAGCAATTAACAGCCCTCTGCACTCGTGGACCTGGAGCACCTGTGTTACTGATTAGCAGCCATTCAGACTCCATGTGTTTCCCTGCCCGCACATTTGGATTTTTGCTGCCTACGTATAAATGTGTCATCTCACTTCATGGATGGTAAGCTTCTTTGTAGCACAGGAAATAGGGTTGCCAGGTGTCCGGTTTTCAACCGGAGAACCTGGTGGAAAAGGGACCCTGGCAGCTCCGGTCAGAACCACTAATCGGGCCGTTACAAGTTCAGTTGGTGGCGCAGTGGGGCTGGCAGGCTCCCAACCTGGCTCCCCGGAAGTGGCCGGCATGTCCCTGCGGCCCCTAGGCAGAGGCACTGCTAGGGGGGCTCAGTGTGCAGCCCCCCACCCCAAGCGCTGGCTCCGCATCTCCATTGGCCAGGAACCAGGGCCAATGAGAGCTGTGGGGGCAGCACCTGCAGGCGGAGTCAACACGCAGAGCCGCCTGACTGTGATTCCGCCAAGGGGCTGAGGGACGAGGCCATTTCCGGGAGCCACCTGAGGGAAGCGCCGCCTGGCCGGAGTCCGCACGCCCTCTCATGCCCTAACCCCCATCCTTGAGCCCCCTCCTGGACCCAAACTCCCTCCTGGAGCCCACACCCCATGCACACACACCGTGGACCCAACCCCTTGCCCCACCCCAGAGCCCACACCCCCATCCCAGAGCCTGTATCTCCTCCTACACCCAAACCCCTGCCTCAGCCTGGAACCCCGTCCCACACTCTGAACCCTTCGAACCCACTCTGGAGCCCCCTCCCGCACCCCAACCCCCTGCCCCAGCCCGGTGAAAATGAGCGAGTGAGGGTAAAAGAGGGGGGGCGGGACTTTGAGGAAGGGGGCGGAGCAAGTGTGCTTGGGTTTTGTGCAATTAGAAAGTTGGCAACCCTAACAGGCATTAGAAATAGAACAGACAAAAATCATCCATCAAGTCCTGCCCCCTGGCTCATGTGGGATGTTCCCTACAGGATGTTTTCCAATGTTTTGTCCAGTTTAAATTTAAAACATGCAAGTAATGGGGTTTTTGCCACCTCCACTGGGAGAGTATTCCATGACCTAATACATCTGACTCTAAGCTTTCCTAGGACAATCAACCTAAATTTTCCCTCCCTGTTCCATCCTATTTCTTCACATTACACCTCGCGTACTAAATGAAAGAATTCATCTCCACCTTTAGTCTTTACTCCCTGACAAGTATATGTAGCCTCATGTTTACCTTTATTAAGCTATACATTCTTCACTTCTGTAATTTCCCTTCGTAAATCAATCCTTCTATCCCTGGTCCTATTTAGATTTTCTCTTAACAGTCTCCAATTTGTCAATATTTCTATAGTAGTGAAGTTCCTCAAAGTGAACACATTCCTGCGGGTGCAGCTGCCTCTGAGTTAGAGAGAAAGGCTGTTACTTCCTTGATTCATGATATGATGCTTCTGTGCATGCATCCCATAATTGCATTGGCTTCTTTTGGTACCATTGCATATTCATCTTTAATTTGATGGCTGCTATCAACCTCTCTTTCGGCATTAATGCTTTTTAAGTTTCCCTTCCCACTGAATAGCTATGATTTGGGTTATTTTTCTCCTGAGGTATTTGCTTGCAACCATTTTCAAATTTTCTCACCTCCTGCTGGATTGGTTTAATGGGCTGACGGTCAGACATCCATCTGGGCGAAAACTCCGTGCGCTGCAGACGCTTCTCCTGAAATGGGGGTAGAGGAAGGGAGAGAAGGAGAAGATGTGGATTGGAGCACACCGGTGATGTTCGTAGGGGAATTTTTGTATTAGGTGTGACCAGGAAACTACTATTAGCTTTACAAGGGTAGCGTCATACAGACCTCTCCAAAGGCCAGACTGGCTATGGAGTTGATTTTAGAGGCATGTTCTCAGGAAGTTTACACCAAATTTGTCCCATCTTAAAATAGTTATCTGATGAGCAGCACTCTTCAGAGTCTAGCTATCCACCTCTAGCCACCACTCCATCACCAAAAATCCCATTCCCTGCAAACAAAGCCTAGTAGCCTCTGTTTACATGGTACCTTGAAAGTGTTTAGAGATCCCGTACTGCTCAGTGTCTCTGCTACAACAGATAAAACATCCTTCCCTATTCCCAGGGGGGTTTGATGGCTGGCTGGATTTAGCACTCTCCCAGCCATCCACTGTCCCTGCATTCAACAGCAGCCACCATACAGAGATAAGCAGGCTAACATCTCCCCAGCCTTATGTGCTCTCACACACCTTCTGGGCAATCATGTTGCAAATCTCGGGCAGGAAGTCTTCACTCAGGAGTTTGTAGAGCTGCCTTTCTCTTAGGGAGGTTCTCTCTCTGAAGCTTTCTGTGACTTGTCTCCACTCCTCTTCTGTCTGACACAGCAGCCACCATGTCCCACGGCCTGGTCCCTGGGACCCTTCAGGAACATAAAGGGATATTAGCTCTGCAATGATGATTGTTGGTGGCTTTCCTCTAACCCACGCCCTCCCCTCCAGAACTTGGGAAGAAAGAAAGACGTTGACTGTGTACACGCTCCTAGGTGACATGGGTTGTGGTCTAGGAAGAAGCAAGAAGAATCGTTCATGTAACGGGAAGACCTGCATAGCTATGGCTTCATTCCAAGCTCTCTCACGAGCATTGTATGGCCCCTAGTGCCAGTAATACACAATCCTGTATTATTTCCCAATGTACACGGGAATGGGAAATAAAACAACAGCAGCACCTGGAATATTTTGGGTGAAATGCCATTATTAACCTAACCCACACTAAAAACACACCCATGTCTATCCAGCAGCCCACAGGAGGAAAAGGCAAGTGGGGAAAGGAAGAATTAGTTTCCTTAGCTGTAATTTATTTTTCATAATGGAAGGCATCACCTGGGTCTGGACACTACTCATGGGTTACATCTGCTCAGACTCCCTCTGCTGGACTGCTGCAGCATGGCGCTCTGACCCAGGAGAGAACTTCTAAAGCGGAATCTATCCAAACTACCAGTAAACATCCATCCTATAAAACTACCACATTTCTATTTATGTAGTTTCAGCTTTGGAAGTTCTCTCTTGAATTCCGAGTGTGGAGCTGCAGCAGTCCAGAGGGAAGCTGAACTCTGAGGAAGGGGTAGAGAAAAGACAAAGCCAGAGTTGCCTGTATTGTGGTGGAAAAACAGTTGCATTTTCCGTAACTGGTGTTCTTCGAGATGTGTTGCTCATTCCCATTCCGTATTAGGTGTGTGCGCGCACCATGTGCGCTGGTGCCGGAAGTTTTTCCCTTAGCAGTATCCATAGGGGACCGGCTCTGGCGCCCTCTGGAGTGGTGCCTGCGTTGCACAGTAAAAGGGGCGCCGCCGGCTCCCCCCACCCTCGGTTCCTTCTTGCCAGAAACTCCAACAGTGGGGAAGGAGGGCAGGTTGTGGAATGAACATGAGCAATACATCTCGAAGAACACCAGTTACGGAAAAGGTAATTGTCTTTTCTTCTTCGAGTGTTTGCTCATGTCCATTCCATATTAGGTGACTCCAAAGCAACACAACTCTGCCGAATCCAGCGTCGTTCCTGGCCTGCTGAGTGATGGCATAATGAGAGGTAAACGTGTGGACAGAGGACCACATTGAGGCTCTACAAATGTCCTGGATAGGGATGTGCACCAGGAAGGCTGCCGAAGATGCCTGTGAGTGGGTGCTGACAATTGGTGGCAGCAGAACCCCCACCAGGTCGTAACAGGTAATCCTCTGCGAAGACACCGGAAGGCCCTTCATCCGTCTCCGCTGAAGTGACAAAGAGCTGAGTTGATTTACAGAAAGGCCTGGTACATTCTAAGTAAAAAGCCATGGCCCTCTGGACAGCCAGGGAGTGAAGATGCCTCTCCTCACTGGTCTTGTGCGGTTTGGGACAGAACACTGGGAGGAAGATGTCCTGGTTCATATGGAAGGTGGAGACCACCTTTGGCAGGAAGGCTGGGTGGGGCCGCAGCTGAACCTTGTCTTTGTAGAAGACCATGTACAGCGGTTCTGAGGTCAAGGCTTTAATTTCAGAGACTCATCTCGCTAATGTCATCACCACTAGGAAAGCAACCTTCCATGACAGGTGGGAAAAGAAGCAGGAATCCAGCAGCTCAAAGGACGGGCCGATGAGCCTAGAGAGGACCAAGTTAAGATCCCACTGCAGGACAGGAGCCTGTACCTGCGGGAAGAATCTCTCGGGCCCTCTCAAGAATCTGACTGTCATGTCAAGGGAAAACACCATCTGTCCTTGGATCAACGGGTGAAAAGCGGAGATGGCCACAAGGTGCATCTTAATGGAAGATTATTTCAGGCCCTGATTCCTCAAATGGAGCAGGGTAGTCCAGGACAGCCTGTATGGAAGAACGCGAAGGAGAGATGCCACGCTTGGACGGCCAGCAGGAAAACCTCCTCCACTTGGCCAGATAAGTCAGTCTGGTTGAGGGCTTCCTACTTCCCAGGTAGACCTGTCCACTCCTCTGGGTTCAGCCATGCAGCATCCATGCCGAGAAGTGGAGGGACATGAGGTTGGACTGCAGGAGCCGACCATGGTCCTGTGACAGCAGGTCCGGTCGGTCGGTTGGGCAGGGACCAGGGAGAGGCTGCTGTCAGGTTCATGAGCATACCAGTGCTGGCGAGGCCACGCTGGAGCGATCATGATAACCTGTGCCCTGTCTCTCTTGATCTTTACCAGGACCTTGGCGACGAGTGGGAACAGAGGGAACGCGTACATCAGGCTCCCCAACCATGAAAGGAGGAAGGCATCGGAGAGGGATTCCTTGCCCAGACCTTGCCAAGAACAAAATTGATGACATTTTCTGTTTTGCCTGGTAGCAAACAGGTCCACTTGGGGAGTTCCCTACTTCTGGTCTGGAAGATCATGTAGGCTACTTCCAGGTGGAGCCAGGGGCGGCTCTAGCCATTTCGCCGCCCCAAGCACGGCGGCACGCCGCGGGGGGCGCTCTGGCGGTCGCTGGTCCCGCGGCTCCAGTGGACCTCCCGCAGACGTGCCTGCGGATGATCCACCGAAGCCGCGGGACCAGCAGACCCTCCACAGGCACGCCTGCGGGAGGTCCACCGGAGCCGCCTGCCGCCCTCCCGGCGACCGGCAGAGCGCCCCCTGCAGCATGCCACCCCAAGCACGTGCTTGGCGTGCTGGGGCCTGGAGCCGCCCCTGGGTGGAGCGACCACTTGTGGTGAGAGGAGAAGGCCCTGCTGAGGTGATCTGCTAGCGTGTTCTTGATGCCAGGAGAGGTGACAAGCTTCCAGGTGGATCTCGTGGTCGATGGAGAGCCTCTTGGCAGAAAGCCGATGAGCGCGCTCCCCCTTGCCTGTCGATGTTGAACATTGAGGCTGTGTTGTTCATCAGGACTCTCACCACCTTGCGCAACAGGTGAGGTAGGAAGACACCGCATCTTTGACATTTATGTGTACCACCATCTCCTCCAGGGACCACATACCCTGGGTCTGGAGATCTCCGAGGTATGCACCCTAGAAGAGGTCCGAGGCGTCCAACACCAACTCAATGGAGTGAGGGGGGTTATTGAACAGAACTCCCTCTAGGACCGTCTCACAATCGGTCCAGTGAGGTGAATACTGTTGGGGGAATGGTAACGATCTTTTCCAGGTGATCCCTGGACTGGGAATAGACTGTCACCAGTCATTGCTTCAGGGGTCGCATCCGGACCCTGGCATGGTGGACAACATATGTGCAAGCTGCCATGTGGCCCAGCAGATGCAAGCAGACGCTGGCTGTAGTCAGGGGGAACACAGACACCTCCGTGATAAGGTGTGTCAATGTCTGAAACCTTTCTAGAAGCAGGAACGCTCTGGCGCAGGTCGAGTCGAGCACCGCCCCGATAAATTCTATCTTTTGCACTGGAACTAACGTAGACTTTTTGTCATTCACCAGTAGGCCCAGGGAGTGGCACGTGGCTTGCAGCACCCCAACATCCTTTTGGACCTGAGATCTGGAGCTGCCCTTGACCAGCCAGTCACCGAGGTATGGGTAGATCATAGACTTATATAATCATAGAATATCAGGGTTGGACGGGACCTCAGGAGATCATCTAGTCCAACCTCCTACTCAAAGCAGGACCAATCCCCAGACAGATTTTTGCCCCAAATCCCTAAATGGCCCCCTCAAGGATTGAACTCACATCCCTGGGTTTAGCAGGCCAATGCTCAAACTACTGAGCTACATCTGGATACCCCGGCGCCTGAGGTAAGCTGCCACCACCGACATGCACTTGGTAAACACCCTCGGTGCTGTTGCCAGGCCAAATGGGAGGATCGTAAATTGGTAGCGGCCAGGTCCCATCGTGAATTGGAGAAAACGTCTGTGTCCTTGGAAGATCACTATGTGGAAGTATGTGTCCTTTAGGTCGAGGGCAGCATACCAGTCTCCCGGATCCAGGGAGGGGATGAGAGAGGCCAGGGAGGACCATGCAGAACTTCAGCTTCTTTAGGTACTTGAAGTCTTGCAGATCCAGGATGGGATGTAGACTGCTCTTGGCCTTTGGGATTAAAAAATATTGGGAATAAACTCCCCTGTTCCTGTACCGTGGAGGAAGTTCCTCCACCGCTCCCAGATGTAGCAACCCTTGAACCTCCTGCATGAGGAGACTCTCGTGAGAAGGGTCCCTGAAGAGGGACAGGGAAGGGTGGAGGGAGGGCTAGAAAGAAACTGGAGGGTATAGCCCTGTGCCACTGTGTTCAGGACCCAGTGGTCCAAGGTTATAGTGGCCCACGCAGGGAGGAAAAAGGAAAGGTGGTTGGAAAAAAACAGGGAAGATGGATCCAGGGAACAGTCTGGTAGGTAGCCCTTGGCTGCACCCTCAAAACGATAGCTTGGCCCCTTGCTTATTCCGGGTGGAGCCCAACTGAGGGCGGAAGGTGGCTCAGGCGGCGCTTGTAGCCCTTGGACTTCTTGTGAGGCGGGTCCTGTTGAGGCTGGCTCCCTTGTCCCTGAGGCTGTTGCGGTTTGAACCGCTTATGTGCCAGGCCTGGGACGTACAGCCCATGCGTTTTCAGGGTGGTATGGGAGTCCTTTAAACTGTGCCAGTTTGGTATCAGTCTGTTCTGCAAACAGGGCCTGGCCACTGAAGGGAAGGTCCTGCATCGACTGCTGAGCCTCGGTGGACAAGCCCGAGGGGAGCAGCCAGGAAGCTTGCCACATGGAGATGGCGGAGGCCATGGCACCGGCTGTCTGAAGCTGCTTGGAGGGCTGCTCTGGCCACCATCATGCCCCCCTCGAGGATCACCCAGAAGTCCTTCCTGGACCCTTTGGGGAGCGAAGCCTCGAAGTTGGCCATGGCCTGCAACATGTTGTAATCATAGCAGCCAAGGAGGGCCTGGTGGTTGGCCGCTCTCAATTGCAGGCCGGAAGATGAATAAACCTTACGTCCAAAAAGATCCAGCCTCCTTGAGTCTTTGTTCCTGTGGGCAGCCCTGGGTTGGCCTTGCTTCTCTGTGGCTAACCGCCCCAACTACCAGGAAATTGGGGGCCGGGTGAGAATATAGGTACTCATGCCCTTTTGTTGGCACAAAGTACTTGTGTGCTTGGCCCTTTTGGAGATGGGGGCGAGGAGGGAGTCTGCCACAGTGCAGTGATAATGTTTGATACCCCCTCATGAAGGGATAAAGCCACCCTGGCAGGTGCCGAGGTGCAAAGGACATCAAACAAGGAGTCCAAAGCCTCCTTCAACTTCTTGGCCTGGAGCCCCAGGTTAGATGCGATCCTCTTCAATAGTTCCTGGTGCGCCTTAGCATCATCCTAAGGAACTGGGCGAGGGGGCCCCGTGATAGCCTCATCTGGCGATGACGAGGACGATGCCGGTACTGCAGGAGCCTCAACGTCCATTGGTGGTCTAGCAGGCTGCTCTCCAAGGTCCTCCTGGACCTGTGGGGTCCTTCCCCCCAAAGTCTCGGGGACTGGAGGGAGTTAGGATGTTGAGGCTGCTGGCCTGTCCGAGGTTCCCGACACCGATCGGGCAGCCTGTGAAGGCTGGGAGAACCCCCAGGGGTTCCATGGGTACCATGGCACTGGTCACTGTGCCTGGGGCCATGGGACAGGTTTCGGTGCTGATGATGTAGGCGGCACCACAGGCACCGGAAGCTGCCCCGCAGTTAGGGAGCCCTGCTTGGTGCTGGAGCTGGAGCGGTCGCTACCCGGCGACCAGCATCGGGCAGAGCGGCGGCTCTTATCTGACTGGTGCCGGCTGCTGCGCCTGGAGGCAGACCTGTCCGAGTGAGACGAACATCTTGGTCGGGGCCTCAGGGACTGACGGGTGTTCGGCAGATTGGCATCGGAAACCTGGCAATCTAAGCCTTATGCTAGCCGACCGGTGCCAGGATGTTGATCGGGACCGGGAGCTATCACAAGCTGATTGCTGAGAGTAACTTCCCAACTGCAGCAATCCCCATCTTGAAGACTGACAGCGGTCTGGTGACTGGTGGCTTTGGTCCCTCGATCGGTCCCGGGATCTGTACTGAGGTCTCGGCAGCATAAGGGGTAGGTCTTGGTGCTCCTGCCAGGGGGACGCATGCCTTGGTGGGTCTACACCAAGCTACCGGTGAGGTACGCCTCGAATCCCGCTGTCGGTGCCCAAGGTCCAGGAACCGAAAAGGGCTCCGCTGAGTCTGCCTCTCTGAGGCGTGATGACTTTGGGTGGGTGAGCGGTGGCGGGATGTCCCACGCGATGGGGAATGGTGCCGCTGAGGCAGGGACCTACGTGTCGCTTATGTGCCCTTCGCCCAAGCAACTTAGGCAGCTACTATGTGGATCGCTGATGGGCATAGGCTGTTTGCAATGATCGCAGGGCTTAAAGCCTGGGGACCGGGGCATGCCCCGTCCCCAGGCTGAGTCCTGTTTGGGACTAACAAAGACTTCAAGAACTACTAGTAAGGGTAACTGATTCAACTACTAGCTATAGTACAGGATTTTAGAAAGTTTGCAAGGACGGAGAACGAAACAACGCTAGCCGAAGCAGCACACATTCCAGCACTGTCACTGGCAGCAAGAAGGAACTGAAGGTGGGGGGAGCCGACTGTGCCCCTTATACTGTGCCATGCGGGCGCCACTCCAGAAGGCGGCCAGAGCTTGTCCCCTACAGACAACGCTGAGGGAAAATCTTCTGGCACTGGTGCATGTGGCGAGCACACACACCTAATATGGAATGCACATGAGCAAGCACTCAAAGAAGAATAGGCAGGTCTAACCCATAAGTAATATTCAGACCAGTGGATTCTCACTGATTGTTTGAGAAATGAGTCTCCCACCCAGTCCCTTTGGAGAAACTGTCACAATATGTTAGCATAGCATCTCACCTCATTAACTCCTTGTGGACCAAGGGCTCCCCAGTAAGGACCTGGAACATAGATTTCCCTAATTCCTGGTTTTACACAGTACTGACAGTGTATGCACCTGACACCAGATGGGAGACAGGCAAGGAGAATACTTTGTTCTCTTACAATACTACCCACCCTGGTGACTCTCTCCCTTTAACAGAGAGGGCAAAATGCATCTACCACAAACAGGATGTGTGTCCACATAGCCTGTTCTCACCCCCTCTCAGGAGAGCATCTGTCCATACATAGTCCTTCTCTATTGATCTTAGTGCGTGAGTAGAGGAGGGTTCCCCCTGCAAGCCTATTCCAAACTCAGGCCTCCCACACAATAACCTAATTCATTAGTCGCTCCTCATCCCAAAACAGTGCCTTGTTATACAGGAAGCATTTGGCTGCCTAGGCTCCTGGGAATAAGTTAGTCTATTTCTTTAACTGCTCATGCCAAATACAATCAGAACCAATCGGGCTAAAGACACAGGGCACCACTTCCAGAAAGCCTCTCACTAAGCAGACCCTCCTCCTTTCCTGGGAATCTTGTCTCTCTTAGCTTTGGATGATTTTAAAACTGCAATAGCAGATCAAATTCCTCCCACCCTCCCATAATGTCTTTACCATTTTTCATCTGGGTCTCATGCATGAGCGAGTTCTCTTCAGCCTTCTCCCTATAAAGAAAAAGGCAATTGTGCAATGACATCACCAGCCGCTGAAATGCAGCCATTTCTGGGGAAGAATGCAAACACCACACACATTTTGTACAGGAAGTAGAAATATCCTATTTGAATGAAACTTCAAGGAAAATTATGTAAATGGCCAAACTGGAATGTGGCCAGGATACAACATCCCTTACTCTTGTGGATAGAACCAAGAGATCGTTAATGACTTCAGGTAGGCAGGACTTTGGTTTAAAATAGCATCTAAATACAGTCACTCTAGTTGCAATGTGTCCCCTAGCAACATGCAGCTCAAAGGGGTCAGTACGGACTCATTGGGAAGAACAGCATCCACTGTTTCACCCACATTGCTTCCTGCAGCACCGGGATTTTCTTTAAAGTCCTCACCTAAGTACCCACCCAGCCTGTCTGTACAAGATGATTTGAGATCCTGGCTTCAGGGGATATGGTTGCAGGGAGAATTACCTTTGGACTCCCAAATGGAAAAACACATATTGGGGTGCAGGGGATCTTCAGTACCAATGGGAGGCCCCAAAAGGTGCGTCAGTACTATCAATGCCAAGAAAGACCAGCCAGCTTTCCTCCTTATATGAGAGTAGATCACATAACCATTCCAGGAACACCCTTTTCCTTACCTCAACAGATTCTCCTCCAGCAGTTTCTTCCGTTTTGGGGGTCGCCCTCGTCTCTTGCCTGTTTTCCCAGGAACATTTGGGGTGTTTGTCTGGCCCCCACTTCCCCTGGAACACAATGAAAGGTTAGAAAATATCTCCTGAAGAAAGGAACTGTGGCTGGCAGGGGAGGAGGGAGAGAAGAGTGGAAAAGAAAAAAAAAAATCAGAACAGCTGCTATGGGCCCAACTAGGGGAGGGATTAACTACAGCCGCCAAGTGGGAGGGAGGGAAGGACGGACTACCACTAGCTGGGTGACTAATTCAGGAGCAGACAGTGACTCGTAACTGCTGCTGTCTCCGAGGGGCAAGTTGCTTGGAATGCGGTGGTGGTGGCAGAAGAATCTTCCTACCCCACTGGCAGATTTTTGTAGTGCCATGAACGCTATGCATGGCTTTAGTCGCCTTACATCAGGATTTAGTTAGTGGTGCATTTGTCAATTTTACCTGCACAAATTCAGGCCACCGTTACCCTCCCAGCAACAGCGACAGTCAAACAGATTTTATTTAACTCCAATTTATTGCTGCATAGTCCATTCTGCTCCACTTGCCCTGCCCTCGTCTCCCTGTTTACCCGGGCGGTGTGGAAATTAGGAAAACTTCAAAGCTGTTGTTACCTGTCTGAAGCCAGCTCTCCATTTGATTTCCCCTGCACTGGCTCTTCTTTGTACATACGAGTGCCATAGAAATACCAATAGAGGGCGCCATTACTATCCTCACCCAGTGGTTCTACACGGAGGCTGTCTGCATCCAAACCCTGCATTCAGTTGGGAGCATGCAGTCAGAGACACAGTGACAAGTTGAAAAACAGCCGCACTGTCACTCAAAACACGCTGACATCCCTCCACAAACACCCCGCCCCACCCCCTACAACACATCTGTTCTGATGCAGTTCTGGGAAGATATTACTCTAGAGAAAAGAATACATTCCCTCTCCACCTAGGGAGAGATTTAGATTGGCATTTCTAATTTGCACGCTCTCTTTAGTTCTAATATTTCATTTTTTGGTGCTCATGACAGTGAAGGCCTAATTAGCCCTGGCTAGCGTCATGCTAAGCATGGGAGGCACTGTGGAAACTTCCCACATACAGCTCTCCCAATACACTTTAATAATGGGGGATGGTAGGGACACTGCTGCAGGACAGAATTGCACTCCTAGCTCCCACAGAGCTATCAATACCCTGGAAGCACTGCCAGATATTCAAGTCACGGTCTTCAGAGATGTAGCCAGTCAGGCCAATTTACGTAGTGATGTTTGTGCTGTGAATGCATCCATGACAGAGAGACCCTACCACTTGCCTAGATCCTTTGTAGCTCGACATAACCCAGGCAGGGGCGGCTCCAGGCCCCAGCACGCCAAGCGCGTACTTGGGGTGGCATGCTGCGGGGGGGCGCTCTGCCGGTTGCCGGGAGGGCAGCAGGCAGAGTGCCTTTGGCGGCATGCCTGCGGAGGGGCCGCTGGTCCCGCAGCTCTGGTGGAGAGGCACGCCTGCAGGAGGTCCACCGGAGCTGCGGGACCAGCGGACCCTCCGCAGGCACGCCTGCGTGACGTCCACCGGAGCCATGGGACCGGCAAGCGGCAGAGCGCCCCCCGCGGCATGACGCCGTGCTTGGGGCGGCAAAATGTCTAGAGCCGCCCCTGAACCCAGGTCTCCAGGATGTGGAAAAAACACGACTATTTATTCACTGCACTACCACCAAGAACATGACTTTAAAACATTTCTTTTTGATTAAAAGAAATTACATCTCCAAACCCATAAAATACACAGACTATGGGAAACCTATGTACCCCACTAAGATGCTGGCTCAAAAATCCCCACCCCAACCCAACCCCTTGAACATTATAGAAGGAGAGAGAATGGGGAGACCCAGTCACCAATATTTCCAAAGCTGGGTCTGGAGACAAAGAGAAAAAATGGACTTTAGAGAGAAATACTTCCAAGCTATAGTTCAAATCCCCAGTCTCTTCTTGCTCCCCAAATGGACAGACTAGAAATGCCACAGGAGCATCAGCCCCTAAATGGCCTGTTCCCTTGGTTGGAGGCTCGCTGATGTATACAAGCAGTGGCAGGAAAAAGGAAAAAACAGCCTCCATGAAGGCAAACATTTTCCTCCATCCCCACCTAGGTTTCACAACCCAGCCTAGCTCCCTGTAGCTGTCATCTTCCCCATCCAACAGCTGCTGTGGCCCAAAGCACCTTGAGGAGGTCGAAGACGTCATCTGCATCAAGCCGATAATCGCAGAGGCGGTGCAGGATCTCCACGCGGGTGCGCAGCGGCAGCTCCTGGAAAGTGGATTCCCGTAGGGGGTTGGGTTTCCCTTCCTCCAGCTCCCAGCGGTAGTTGATAATGTCCTCAAGGTAGCTGTGAAACGTCTGTGACCTAATCAAGAGAACAAGTCCCTCCATTGTAGGTTAATATGCAAAAAAGACAGGACTTAGTGGAGGTGGGAAATGAAATTAGAAGATCCTGGCAAGGCTGAAAACTGTGCCCTGCTGGCTCAGCACAACCTAACTGAACTTAGTATGTAGCAGGAAGTGGAGCGACTGACACTGGGACACTTTCATAAATGCTTTTAAGAGCTGAGTCCTAGGACAGCCAGAGCTAGTTAAAGCGGAGCAGCTAGGCTTGACCCTCTCCTACCTGCTGGTAGTATTCCTAACTGCAACAATACAGGATTTTGCATCATTTAAAACCTCTTTGTTAGTCTCCCTCCTTTTCATCACATTAGGTAGCTGTTCACATCAGCACGGACTCTGACTTTTATAAAGGGAAGATGCAATGGAGCGTTCACAGACAATTCCGATCCTCTTCTGCCTTCCTCCATTTTAGCTGACACCATCATTATCTACCAGGCTCACCCATCTCTCTCTTTTCCCTGGCCATATCCGGGGAACTTTCCCTGGCCGTACAGCCAGGTAATTACCAACTCCTGCGCCTTCTTCCAAATCATTTTGGAAGTCAGGCCCTTTGTTGTCCTAAAGGGTAAAACACTTCTCCATGTCCGGACTACTCTGTCCTCTCTGACCAAAATGCAGTTACCAGAATTATCTTCCTTGCCTGCCAATAGGACCACCATACTCCCCTCTTTGAATATCCTTTGCCACTATCTCCCCACCTTGCCCACAGTACCATATTAAACTTCTTGTCCTCACCTTACACTGAAGGTTGCTGTAAATAGTAACAGTTCTGGTGCAAGCGCTGCCCTGTCACTCCTTAGATTGCCGACTGTGCTCAGATAAATAAGTGTGTGTCTAATTTTAGACGCAGCTTGTTCTGAGCGTGGAAGCTTCAGTCTACAGAATCTAGGTGAGATGAAGCACCGACTGTTAAAACTTTATTTGTTTTTGTTATTGGAGTGGTGCCACTGCCTGACTCCTGTGACTTGCCAGCGTTCCAGACCTGTGGTCTGTAGCTGCAAACATGCCTCTCTCTCTCACACACAGGAAGTTTGTGTGCCTGACTGGATACTATCAGATAGCCATTCCCACATGTGTTCATGGAGGCAGCTCAACTGGATCCTTTTTAGCACCAGCTGACTGCCCTAGACAATGCAGGGAACTATGCCACAACTGCAGAATAGCCACATACCAAATAAATACAAAACTGTAACCAAAAAAAACCATTAAATCTTTAACAGAGAAAAGATCATCATCAGTCTGGAGGAAGACTACTGAGAACTAGCAAAAAGGTCAGATGTTAAGAGAGGGAGGAAGAAAGAAAAGATAGGAAAGAGGGGTAAAGATAGAACAGCAACCTGCAGGACCTGACGGCCACAGCCTTTGTGGAAGAAACGTCCACCTGACAGTGTCTTATAAATGAGCGAAGAGATGCCTATGTCCCCACTCTGCAGATTACTCCATATGATCCTGTTTCTTTCTGCACCTAAAGTGGAAAATGACTCCTTGTTGACTGACCCCATTTCCCTGAAGGAGTTTTACCTGACCTCCTATAGTATTCAATGACAGATACTTGTATAGAATTGGATATGGTGGCTTTAGCAGCTCTGCTGTTGCTCTTTTCCAACTATGACCCAAAAAAAAAAAAAAAGCACATGCCTTTCTGAATGTCTTTATTCTGCTCAGCTCACCTCCCAATCAAGTAAATGCAATGTGACCTCCTTGAATAAGAAGGAAATATTTCTACTGACATAAGAAGGAGGGATTATTTTAAGGAAGAATTCCTGTGCCAGCTGAAGTACTCACTTTGTGGGGTAAAAAGTGCAGAAATTGTTTTTTGTTAAGACAAAATAATCAACACATACAGCCTTCTATCTTAAATAAGAGCAGCCATTGGTTCAAATGGTTGTTCTATAACACATTTCAGGGCCAAATTCAATTTCCAACTTGCAACTGGGAACTTTAAAATGGGCAATGTTTGGTTACTGCCTTGAAAACCTGCAGACAGGAGGATATCAGATTCTCTTTATAGACTGAGCGCCCTTAAAACTTCTATTTGATCACACACAGTGCTTAAACATTTAGATCTTTAATAAAGTCATCAAATAAGTAAGTGAGGCAATATTTGACACACTTTTAGAACAGATGTCATGCCTGGACCCCATTTCCTGGAAATATGCTAACTATATAACATCTCAGACAACTTCCTTCCAGGTTTGAAAGAATAAAGCCACAAACTAACAGCATCCAAATTCTACCCTCTCAAGTTCAAGATGTCAGAATCTGATTGAACTTTGAGTCAGAAGATCATCTAATGAGGGCAGAATCTCAGGGGAACCAAACCAACATTTCCAGGTTCCTGGAGAACAAGGGCCCATGGGGCCAAGAAGGAGCTATCAGGAGCAGTATGGTTTTCTCTGTTCTGATTTTTCTGGCTATCTGAGCCAGAATTGGAAAAGAAGGCAAGGCACACGTCAGACAATTGGACCACTGGAATGAGAATGCACTGATTTTCCTTGCTCTCCATTTTTGTTGCTGCTCAGAGAAAACAAATTGATCCATGAAGGTCCCCATTTCCAAAAGATGATCTGAAGGACCTGGTCATTTAATTCACATTCTCTCTGGGGACAGGGGTTGTTGACTCAACAAAATGGTTTTTTGAGTTTTACTTTTACATAAGTGGCTAGAACTAGACGTAATGTCAGCCCGATATCAGCTGCACACAGCCTCTGTTCTCAGGAGTGCTCAGTGTCTCTCTCATCAATTTGCAAAAGCTGCTGCTGTGTGTTTGGTGCTTTGAATCAAGACAGAATGAGAACACAAGATGGGAACCAGATGTCTCACGGCATTCCCAATAACCCTCAACTCCATCCAGCCAATTTATATTTATCCTCCTCTCTCAGGCTGGCCATTTCCCCCAGACAAGCATGGGTCCATATGTGGATTTCACAGCCTGTCAGAAAAACACCCATGATTTTTCTCACCTCTAATATTTCTATTAATGGTTCTCCTCTGGAAAGGGTTTTGGAGCAGTCCTCCTCTGCTGGAGATGGAAGAACCTGCTGGGAAGATTGTGATCTGACTGTGCAAGGACTCCTGTTGGCGATCCCTTACAGATAGTGGACATGCTTAGGTCTTGTGTTGCATTGCCCATTAACAGTGTCTGAGTCCAGGAGTTGAAGGATCATCACCAGATTAAGGTGGGGCATCAAGATAAGTTCTACTCTATACCTAGATCTCGACCATTTTCACAGTCCTAAGGTGAAAAGGTTAGGGAACGCTTGCTGAAGCTGATCATAAACCCTTGAGTCTATAGGATTTATTACTTGTTGCGAATCCCAGTGAGCTGTCTGTTTGGACTGGGAGCAAAGCAACAGATCATCTAGATACTGAGATTTGCATAATTCCTTCTTCTGCGGTTATCAAAAATCACCATAACTAAGGCTCTGTCTACACTAGCATTTTTGTCGGCAAAACTTTTGTCGGTCAGAGGTCTGGGGAAAAAAAAAACCACACCCCGACTGACATAAGTTTCACCAACAAAAGCACCGGTGCAAACTGCGCTATGTCGGTGGGAGATGCTCTACCACCAACATAGCTACTGCTGCTCATTGGGGGTGGTTTAATTATGTCGGAGGGAGAGCTCTCTCCCACTGGCATAGAGCAGACTTTACAGCAGTGCAGCTGCAGCGGTACAGCTGTGCCACTGTAAGGTCTGTAGTGTAGACATAGCCTTAGACAAAAGTTCAATTGCTGGAGACAATGCTAAGCCAAATGGCAAGGCTAGATACTGAAAAATGTGTCCTTCCATTGCATAATGAAGGTATTTAAAGTTGAAAGGATTAATTGGTGGATTGAGATATTCTATAGATCTCAGAACAGTGTATTTAAAAAAATCTTTCTGGGGATCCTGAATGATAAGAGGAGATTTTCCATAAGAAAGGAGGAGTATATTTGATTGCCAGCTTCAGGGAAGACAGGTCCAATATTGGTCAAAACACTCTGTTTCTATTGGGGACTAAAAATAGTTTTGATTAAATACCCTGGCCTCTCTCTAGAAGGTAAGTTGCTGCTACTGGAAAGGAATTTTTGAACCGAGTCCCCAGTCATAAAGCATCAAGTTTTGACAACTCTAGATCTCACCCTTTCACACCCAGACCCAACGAGTCAGAGCTTTTCATAGAACTCTAAAACAAAGGAATGTTAGAAAACTCTCCCAAAGATGTACCTCCACAAAGACAGTTATAAGTAACTATAAAGGCTTGTTACAGGATACTTTGGAACCATAATACACACACACACATATATATATATATATATATATATATATATATATATATATATATATATATATATATATATATATATATATATATATACACACACACACACACACACGTATACGGTATATGTATATGGTGTTCATGGAGGCAGCTCAACTGGATCCTTTTTGGCACCAGCTGACTGCCCTAGACAATGCAGGGAACTATGCCACAACTGCAGAATAGCCACAAATCAAATAAATACAAAACTGTAACAAAAAAAACCCATTAAATCTTTAAACAGAGAGAAGATCATCATCAGTCTGGACAAACTGTAACAAACAAAAAAAACAATATATATATATACACACACACCCCATCTCCCTCCCCTTGCCCTCCTCTTTGTTTTCTAAACCATCATGCCATTAATACTCTTTGTATTATCACACTTTCTTTTATATTTGGAGAGCACCTAATACATGGGTACTATGTGAGTGGCTCATGATCTGTGGTAGCAGCTGCAAAAGTTTCAGGGCAGTTTGGCATAGAGAGGATGGGAACAGGTCGACAGAAGGGCTCCTCCATCTGGGCATCAGGGTTTACATACTCCACTCCCAAGAGGACAGCACTGCAGCTTAGACCATCTCTACTCAAGGAAAGAGAAGCTTGGCACTTCTCCCACAGGCAGATAATCAGTACTGAGCAATGTGCCCTAACAATAGATTTCCCTGCATTCAAAGCACCC
Organism: Mauremys reevesii; assembly: GCF_016161935.1. Taxonomy (NCBI): domain Eukaryota; kingdom Metazoa; phylum Chordata; order Testudines; family Geoemydidae; genus Mauremys; species Mauremys reevesii. The sequence continues at coordinate 249,277,096 of NC_052623.1, forward strand.
TTCTCAGAGCTCTATGTTTTAGTGCAGTGACCTGCAATTTTCTCTCAGAAAGAGTATTTCTCCTGACCCCATCTTGCATGCTGAGTGAACCTCCTTGCAGGCACTTATCTGTGCTCAGTATGCAGAGTCAGGTCCCAAAGGAGATCCTTTGGAACAGGAGACAACCACAAGGAGCTGGGAGGCTTTCAGAAGGGCTCGGGGGAAATGGCAAGATTTGTCCAGTGCTTGTGGAGGGTGGGGCTGAGAGAAGACATAATAGAGCTGTAGACATCTGGCCCACAAAACAGTCCAGGGAAAGATCTCAGTCTGAGACAGCTGAAATCCCTTCTCAGGCAGTGCAGCATTGTTAGGATTGACACAATTTTTAAAAAATTATTATGATTTTCACTGTCCTCTTCTAAGAGAGAGGCTGACTGCGCCTTTACCGAAACAGGCTCCAAGACAGAGCGTGACTGGAAGACAGAAGACTTGTTTTGTTTACCAATAACCTGATTCAATAACACAGTTCCAGAGTCTATCTCCACTTCCCATCAAGAAGAACCCAGGCCCCTCACAGTGGTCCAAGTATAGAATTATTACCACATCATCCTTTCTTACAAGGGCTACCCACTGCCAATGTTGTAACGGAAAAACCGAGACCAACTTCTGATTGTCAATATTAGATCAAAAAGGAAAGGTGTGATAGTGCACTGGAAATATACCCGAGGCAGAATTTTTTATGGTTGATGTTCAGCTAACCCTGGCACATGTAGTTGAGCGTTCTGAAGGTTCACAGATGCCAAATAGTTGGCTGGACCCATTGCTACAATATTTGTCATGTTACTGTATTTTAAATCTCTTGTATATTAAATGCTACTTCACCATTTTGCCTATTCTTTGTAACAATGAACGAGTAAATGGCACAGAAAGCTGGGACAATGGCATGCATGTTTTAAGCTTGAGAGGAAAACAACATTATTTGGGACAAAACTAAGAACTGTGACATAACCTCAAGACTGTATGGGGGCCCAGAAGTAGTCCTCCTCTACCCCCTACTCAAGAGTTCTCCAGAATGGTAGACTGAAGGAATCTGGAAACAATGAGACCAGGAGTCTCAACCTTTCCCCTCAAGAAACATTGGGGTGAAAGGAATGGTCACTCTACAAGTTCCCTCTACTGCTTGGCCAATAAGAGAAAATAATGAAAGATGTATTTACGTCTGGTTACAGCTGTGAAAATTGAAACAGACTTGGGTTTCTTCTGGCTACCCAGCACAATGCCCCACACCCCTTCCCCCCCCCCCCCCCCCGCAACGTCCTTATCAGCAGAAGTCTATAGGTTTCCTGAACAGATGACTCTCAGTATACAGAAGAGGCTGTTGGAAAGTCTCTCTCTAGCTCAATAGTCAAATATCTCAACAGGACAGACGACCACCATGGAGTCCATTTTGGAAGCGAAGGACATTTGTTTTCCCTTATCAGCTGGCAGCGTGTAGTACAGACAAAAAGGGGCAAACTTAGTTTTGGGAGTCACTCCAGTGTTAATGAGAGCATTAACAGACAGGTGAATACAAGATATTTTCCCCTCTACAGTAAGGGCAGTAGTAATAGCTGAGGTCAGGAGAGCTTAATTCTGAATAAGTAGGGAATTTTTTTTTCCCCACAAAGGCAAGTCCTCTAGAAGGAAGTGGGGAGGATTTCTGGTGTTTGTTGAGATGACCTCAGTCAGATATCATTAGCGAGGTCAGGAGAAGCAAAGACTACTTCAGGAGAAAAAAAAATGTAAGTGCCTAGCTAAGGTTCTTTCCCTCACAAATCAATCAGTCTATCATGACTTGTCAAAAAAAAAGAAAGGTTACGCTGACCTTATCAGAAGCAATGTGAGTTACAGCTGCAGGCCTGGCCTTGGGCTGGGCAGTGGGGTAACAATGGAGGCCTTTTTTTAACTGTACAAATTAGCATTCTTATCTTTAGAGGGGGAGGGAAGTTCGAAGGACCAGCTTGTACCCTAGGCTAAAGTCTTTGAAGCTACTGAAAAGCGAAGTCAGGCAGAATAGAGGGGAGCAAGGTATTACCCCTTCAGGGAAAATAGTTTAACTAGTATATTCTCTACCGCCTTCAGAGATTTCTGTGATGCAAGAGAGTTATCAGAATTGGTGGAGGCCAGTGTAAAGTAGGCAACCTCAGAGCACTGGTTTAGACTGTATGCAGGGCATGGAAAAAGGAATAATCCTGATGGTCTAGCACTACCATGCCAGATAGGTGTCAGAGTTATACAGGGACAGTGCATAGCAGAACCAGTGCAACAGGGGTGAGGAACACCTTGCCTCACATCACTCTTAGGTGACGTGAACTCTTCTGGCTCATGCTTGGAGAACATTAGTGGACTCTGCAGGGAGCTGTGGACAAACGAAGAGTCACTAGTAATAATGGTTCCTAGGCAAGGGCAGGAAAAGAAGCGTAATGGGGGAAATCAAAGCTCAAATGATCTCTCTGCAATTTCAAGGCATGGAACGTGACCGGCCTCTTGTCCAAGAAACCCTGTCATGTCAAAGAACCCATTCGTATCCACACAGCCAGCTTTCCAAATGGAGACAGCACCTGGATAATCAACCCTCTAATACTCCTTTGGTTCACGTACATGACTATGTGGGAGGGTTGGAGCTGGAGGGACAAAAGAAAGAGGCTCCAGGAGTTCAAGGGTGGACAATGCCACTGCCTTCCTCCCACACTTTACCTCTTTCCTTCTACTCTTACTGAGCCAATGACATTTCCCCTCTGATGGGGGGGACGGGGACGACACACTGCTTTGTTGCAAACCATTAGCGCAAACCATTAATATGAACTCAGCTGGATTAGTAAGTGGTGACAAACAATGAGTCAGCCTCTGCCTCAGAGTCCAGTTCTGTCTCCTGAATTCAACAGCCTGAAGTGTGGGAGATCAGAAGTTTCCACACCCCTGCAAAATGCCTCTGGGTCTTCTGAAAAGGTCAAGGCAACATCATCACTCCCTACGTACCCTGGCCTTGGAATCTGCATCAAGAGCCCCAATGTGTCATTTACACAAACTTCAAGCCTCTATTAAACTGGCAGCTCTATGAACAGACTGAAAACAAAAGACTTTATAGCTCTATAGGCTTTATAGGGTGAGTCAGGAATTTCCTCTACAGCAGAGGTTCCTAAACTTTTTTGGTTGCGTATCCCCTTCCAGATCTACCAGCTGCCTGCATACCCCTACCCTTCTCATCACTGATATTTTGTGTGTTCTTCTTAACACTACCTGTCTTTAGCCATCTGTCCATATTTCACTGTAACATACAGATATAGTGTGACATATATGATCAAAAAAATCCGCAACCCTAAGTTCTGAGCTCAGTTAGACTGGACAGTTGTTGGGTTGTATACTACCACTGCGCTGTATGGTGATTGAGCGTCTCTGTGTATCTGTGTTCTTCTTGGTACATCTTGAAGTAAATTAATTACCGTATTTTATGTAACAAATTCCCACAGAGTTTTAAAGCTTCATCTGAGCAGCTGGTTATGAAAATGCAATAAATAAAATAATTAATAAATAAAATCCACCATTACACAATTTCTCCCACGTTCTCCCCAGGATGTCTTGCATAACCCCAGGGTATGCGTACCATAGTTTGGGTGAGTTGAAGCAGGGGGCAGGAAATCTGATGGTGGGAAGGATTTGCTTAGCAAGGTAATTCTCCACCTTTAATTTATATAGTTGAGTGTGTTGGGGAATCCAGTATTTTCTCAGCTGAACTTTTGATCCATCCAAGTTTAGGGAAGGAAGGATTTAGTTAATAGAAACCAAGACCATTTATTCACAGCTTGGTTTGTGTGGCTCAAAATACTCCTATATCACTCCCACTCCATCTCAAATAATCCTCCATAACTAAAAGCTATGGAAGAGACCAGTTGGCATGCTGACTCCCACAGCGAGATAGAACAGGAACAGCGTTGGAGCAGAGGGAAATCTCCAGGGAAGCTGCGGGATTGGAGAGCCGATGGGTGCTGTCTAATCTAATAAGAGATCACATCACAGAAGCATGTGCTAGCTTGACAGAAGCAAACACAACCACTTAACCTGGATATGACAGCTGAGGCAGGCATATTGTTCTACCGCCCCCCAAAAAGTGGAGCAGGAAGGAAGAAAGGAAAGCAGCAAGGTCACCGCAGCTGCAAACCCCTAGGAGAGGTTCCAATTCTGCATTTAGAGGCTGCTCCCAGCAGCCACAATACAAATAAATGACAACAGAGAAACTTTTTTCAACTCAGACATTTCAGCATTTATCCACTCCAGGGAAACACCATGATACCCTCTCACCTGCTCTGAGCCAAAACGTCCTACCACTGATCTCATATATCCCCCACCCCGCCTTCTCCACACCAGAGGCAAGGCCAGACTACTGAACCAACAGAAACTGTCTTCCCAGCTCACCAAAAGCACCAGTGGAGGAAGTGAATTCACCCACAAGCCAATGTAGTAGATTGGCATTCGCAAGCTTTCCCTGGAGAGCTTGTGGTCTGAACACTCCATATGACTCCACTCTTAGCTAGTGTCCTCTCCATGTCCACCACTCACCCCGGCAAATACTGAGGAATGGCTTAGGAATGACTGAATGTTATTTGGCGGAGAGAAGAAAGAGGGACATATATATTGGACCAAACAGAAAAAGCTTCACCTGTATCTCTGTTCTGAAGAAGCTTTTCCCTTAAGGCTGGCAGAAGCCTGGGAACAGCACAGGGGCTGAAAGGAGAGTCTATTTGATCTTACCTCCCACATTCACCTAGAGTTTTCACTGTTTTGTTAAAACAAAACAGAAGCAGCCAATCTTTGCTCCACAACGCCTGTAACTGGATGTGCTAGGTAAAGGCAGCACAGGAGAAATCACACATACGTGTTACTTTGAGCGGTCTTGTCAGTTTCCCTTTCGAGCTCCAAGTATCCATGTATGTGTGAGCCTCTCTTTTATTTGTTTCTCCTTCTCTGGTAGCAGCAGGAGGGTACCAGTGTGGAGCTGTTCTCCAATACATAAAGTAGGATGGAGGCAACAGAAAGGCAAGTCCAGGAAGTTCTGGGTGGGTGGAGGGTTCTCCAGCTCCCTGTCCTCTATGTAGGTTTTAAGCCAGGGAGGATGTGGCTCCACAACTGTCAGGGTGACGTGTGCTGCACTGCAAGTCTACTCTCCCCACCCATGGCATGAAAGTGACTTTCAGGCTGGGCAGGGAATGTTTGATCTTGATGCACTAAAAACCTCTTATCACACCACATGAAATTGCCAATGTCCCTCCTAAAAACTGCTTTGTTCACCAGCCACCTCCCCTTCCAGGACTCTGACATTCTCTCATCTCAAAGCACCAGTCTGTTCACCCAAATGATCCAGAGAAACTAGTTGATGTAAAGAAGAGAATAAGCCCTAAAGAAAAACAGAGTTGGACCCAAGTAAGATTATAAAATACTCTGAAGATGAAAAGCATAGATCCATGGTTAAAGATGTTCATTGGTGGGAAGTGCATGAGTCGTATTTTTAATTGACCCAGGACAGGATTGTATACAAGTTTTGTTGGTTTGGGCAGAGTGGGGAAGAAAAGTGGAGCAGTCAGGGAATCCAGAGTAACAGCTGAAGAGGCGTGCTAGCAAGTGGAGAGGAGTTGTATTTGCCGGCTGTCTGGGATGGGGGAGGAACAGCCAAGAGGAAGACAGGTGAGTGTATGCAAACGACGGCCCAAAAGAGTTAAGAAAACATTAAGGGATAAAAATAAAACCTAAAATTAACATATTTTTGACCAAAGGCCCAATCCTTTACTCATTAGTCAAGGGAAGTTTTGTCACTCACTTTAATGGGAGGAGGACTGGACCCCGAGACAAGTTACTGGGCAAATTATTCCTATGGGTTTGGGAAAAAACAACAACTACAGTCACTTTAGTTTTAGGGAAGACTGGCTGAAGATAAAGTGCTGGTCTGGGCAGCTGCATTTTTTCTGAGGTGCTTAATTGGCTTGAAGGAAAAAATGTCAAAAATTTCTGAATCCTTTTGTTTTCAACACAATATATTTATAAAAACACCAGTGCCAAGACTACCATTTAGTCAGCAGTGACAAGTGAATAAAAAACTTATTTACACCCAATGCATGGGAAAAGCAAGAGATTTTAAATAGTTTTCAATATTTTTTCTTCAGTGGAACATTGTTGTAATATGAACTGTGCTTGATGTATGTTTCTGCAGATACCGTCATTGTTTGCTGAAACAGTACATAGTCAAGTGTCCCCATGAGAATGCATCTTGAAGTGCAATCACACGGCTTTGTTCAGTAAACTAATCCCCAAACCACTCTACCCTCCCCCATTTATGTGCACCAGTCAGCCAATGTACACCCCAACTAGCCCCACACCCGCAGTGAGTGATTTGAGTGTTAGAGTACTGCCCTGAAACCATACCCCTTCACAGTCGTCTCAGGTCCCATCCACAGTGTAGAAACTACTGTTGGGAGGAACATGGTGGTCTCCAGACACTGTTGAAACACAGCTCTGTCTTGTAGAGTAGACAAGTGTTTTAACCATGATATGATGATTTCTAGTGAATCCATCACCACGGAATCTGGGCACTAAAAACGAAGCAGAACTGCCTATTTTGTCCACAAAGGACCCTATGGCTCCAGTCTTCCTGTTTCGGTTGCTGTTAGATTTTAAACCCTGAAAAATAATGCCAGGCTGTTGTCCATCCCTCGGTGATGAAAGGCTTGGGTAAAAATGTACACCTCACGGAACAGTCACAGGGGGGCTTTGGCTCCCTCTGATCTCCGGTTGTAAGGAGTACCACAGTCAACCCTCCACTGAGAATGATCTCTCTCAGGTTCCTGAAAGTTTCATCCTCAACACAGTCAATCACAGCATGCTCATTGAGAGCCCCTGCTTTGGTGGTTTGGGGCTGGAGAGGCAGTCTAGATAGTTAAAGCCTTTAATGGACTAGTCTAAAGATTTGCACTCTCAGGTAATGCAGAATGAAACCTATGTCACACATACACATTATAGTGTGTGAGAATCATGGCTCTATTGTGCTCAGGTCATGTTTTTTTGCTAGTTAATAGCTTCCGTGTGACCTTGATAGCCAGCCCCACGTTCAGTATATTGCAATAATTCAACCTACAAGCAATGAAATATAGATCAATGTGACTACACCTGGATCCAAGAGGAATGATTAGTCTCTTGGCTGGGTGAGGATGAAAGAAGGTATCTATTGCCACTGCCTCACAGCCTATGCACTAGTGTGACAGAAGGCAAATGCCCCCTGATAGATTATTAGGTCAGTGCCCTGACCAGGTCTTGAACGCATTTCCCCTGGCTAGTATTACCTCTGGCTTACCAGGCTGTAGTCTGTGCTAGCTGCCTTTCATCCATTTCTTTCCAGCACTGGGTCACTTGGAGGATGATGCTGTATCTGCTGAGAAACAGACCTATTGCTGGGTTACCCATGTAGTCTCATAGCCACACCGAGAGGCCTCATATTCTGACAGAGCAGACAAAGTTGCTGAGATGTGGCATGCGAGTCAGCAGCTCTTGGTGTCCAACTGTCTGTTGTGAGCTAGTACTGCGAACACAGAGATATGTCCCCTGTACGTAGCCACAAGGAAGTCATCCACCAGCGCCAGAACAATACAAGTGTCATGTGCCTGTCTGAAGCCTGATTGTGAAAGGTTTTGTGGGTAGAGATCAGAAGTTTGTGAACTTTCAATAATTCTGCCCAGGAAAATGGAGGTTGGAGACTGGGGTGTAGTTGACATGAAGTTGGACTACTGAGAATTGATCGGATGACTGCATGCTTCAGTGTGGTCACGTTACGTTCTCTGAAAGAGGCGGTCAAAAATTTTGGACCTAAAATTTCAAACCAGAGAAATGCAGGTACTCAATACCTTGGGGGCTGGGCAGAAATCAGGACTTATTTAGGAGTTTAACTTTTAGCACTCAGAATTGAAAATGTTTCCCTTGGTTTCAAGTGGCTCTAGTTGCTCTTCACTGGCTTTTCACCATTAGAAGAGGGGTCTACTTTGAAGAAGAGGGGTCTGTTTTGCATGTGGCGTCTGGACATCTCTCAGTAATTTCACAGCCTCTACTATCCAGTGTTTCAACTGTCTTTGTTCAGTGGTTGACCCAGGAGGTGCTGAGGGAAAACAAGAGGTGAAAGGAGATGGGACATTTTAGCAGAGCAGAGCCCTGGTCCATAATGGGGCTCCTAAGTGCTACAAAAATACAAATAAATAATAACAGGGCCAGAGTGTGTGTGACTGAAGATAGTAGATCGTTCTGGGACACAAGAACGGTCAGCCTACTGGTCCTGCATCTGGACAGCTCCCTCTCCAAGGATGTTCAGGAAGTTCATTAGATCTGGGAGCCTCTGAAGATGAATTCAGACAAGAGGTGGGAAAGCCTTTACATCCCTGCTTGGAGGTGGTGGATGGACCAGGCAATAGAAGTGATTAATATGCCAATCTCCATCCCTGGGCTGAAGATCTGCTTCAGTGTCTAGCTGAGCAGAACAGTCATGCTGGACATGAAATCCTGCACAAAGCGTGTGGGAAGTCTCACCCACTTTGGCACTCAAAGACTCTTAGGACAAAGAATCCCAGGGATTCCTCTACCAAAAACTTGACAGTTGTTCTGTTAGCCCTGGTAAGTATCTTGTGGTGTGGTCTTTAAACCAGTAACAATCACATAATTTTCATGTCCCTAGACACAAACAGCATTTGAACTATTTAGTCTCCAGTGTCTTTGGATGTCCCGCTATCAGTTTAAGCTTAACTTATTTCTTGTTTCTCCTCCACTCTCCCAGATCCTTCTTACTGTCGACAATACCACTGTCTTTCGTCACTAAGACCCCATAATCTGGAAGTCATTATTGATTCTTCCTCTACTTCATGTCCCTCACATCCGGATTGTCTAAACCCTATCATACCTCTCTCCACAAACAATCTGAATAGCCATCCTTTTCTTTCTGTCCAAGCAGCCAATTCTTTCATCCAGGGACTTCACTCCCATCTCGATTAATGCTCTCTTCCTCACAGGCTTCCCTGACTCCCAACATCATTCCCTCTTGCACTCATGCAAAATGCTGCAGTCCAGAACATCTTCATGGCCTGGCAATCTGGTCACTTCATCTCATTCCCTGAATCCCGTCACTGTCTCAGACTCCTCCTACATCACTTCAAATGTAAACATCTCATCCTCACATTCACAATGCCCCCCATAACTCTTCCTCTGAGTTATCCAGTCTCTTAGCATATCACCTATATGCTCACCAACGGTGCCAACCTTCATGCTTCATTTGTCCACTTCTCCCACAATCTCTGCTCATTACTGCACACCACATGCATGGGACATTCTTCCTGGTTTTATCACCAACCATTCCTCATTTAATTTCTTCTTTAAGACTGATTTCTGGCGCAGTGTCTATAAGTAGTGAGTCAAAAGATATTTATTTATCTAACTCTATTCACGCTTACACGCCACAATTTCATTCCACCCTGCTGTCCACTAGCCTTTGATTAGCCATGTGATCTTATTGCTGTAACCTCTGTCCTTTCTTCCTTCTAATCTTTTCATGGTCTCATGTCAAGAATTAGTTTAGAAGTTCTTGAGAGCAAGGAACACGTCCTCCATCTGTCCTGTAACACACGAAGCACAACTCTGTAAGTATGAGCCTCAGCTTGCTTGTGGTTTTCTGTTGCACCAGCCATTGGTGTAGTTATTATAGCCAAGATCAGCAGCATGCCAGTAAATGTTGGTTAATACAAACATGTATTCCCCTTGTCTATCATGATTGGGTTTATGTTTCAGGCCCCAAAGATTATTGCACAGGATTATACAGATAAATCCACTGGATCACTAGGATATTCCACTTTAGCTTTTTCTAAGGTCCCCTTGACCATAATATCAGCGAGCCTGAATGTTAGTACTCACTTTGCCTAGCTCAGGAAAAGAGACTAAAGGTTAACTAGCAACCTAGGTTAGCTAATCAACCTTGTCACAGTTCAGGGCAACTGCACCTGCATTTCATCTCTGTGGTCCACCGAGGGCACCTGCTCCAGGCTCCCAGATCCTCAGCCATCACCTCTCTTTGGGTGGAGACTTGTATCTCTGGGATTTTCCCAGGTTGCACAGTTCCCTGCTTACACTGCGTTATTCCCAGCATAGACTAAACAGGCCAATGTCTATGCTTTGCTCTCTTTTCAGAGGCTATACGCACCATAATTGCCCACAGTTGTAAGTGACTACATAGCTCTTCTAAGCAAGCACATTTATTCTTAAGGCGAAAGCACTGCCGAGAAAACTTTTTTAAAAATAATAAAAGAAACTACATGCATGCAAATAATCTTACTGGAGACCATCCTCGCCCCCAACTCCAGCAGGGCTCTGGTTGGAGTCAGTCCTTCAAACCCAAGCGGTGGAGGGAGGAGGGGTTCTGTGTCCATAACAGCTTTAGCTTGGAACAAGCACCCCCCACCCCATGAATGGGTTGTCTTTCCTTTATATAATTTGGGTCTTTGATCTTTGGATCCCTAGAACAGCTATAATCAAGTAAATAATGTTCTCCTCCTCAGGGCAAAGCTTTTAAAGGGTGGGTGTTTGCATAACCAGAGGGGGTGGGCGGTTGCATTCACCTTCCCACTAGACATTCTCCAGGTCAGTGGTCCCCAACCTTTTTGTGGCCAGTACCACATTCATGTTTTCAGAAGAGTGTGGAGGTTGCCAACAATTACTCACATACAGGGCCGGCTCCAGGCACCAATGGAGGAAGCATGTGCCTGGGGCAGCACATGCTATGGGGCGGCATTCCGTCCATTCTGCAGAATCGGAGTGGTTTGGTTTTTTTTGTTTTGTTTTTGTGTTTTGTGGTTTTTTTGGTGCCAGTTCTGGGCAGTGCAGAGAGAAGCCGGGAGGACAGAGAACACTGGCGCCCGCAGCCTGCAGCCCCAGAGTACCCTGTCCCCAGCAAGCGTGGGGCCCCGGCTTTTCTCCCCTGCTGGGCACTAGGCGGGCACACATAAATGCCCTGGCGGGCACCATGGTACCCACGGGCACCACATTGGGGACCACTGCTCCAGGTGAACCACTTGACATTGTTTGTCCATAAGTCCACTCTTGTCTGGCCCATTGTTCAAGATAGTCCTTTGAAATTCATAATTCCCAGGGCTCACAATAAAATATAACATTTGCATTTAATATAATGGACTCCAAAGATACTTAAAATTAATTCAATAAAGTTTTCCAAGGATTTTGCAATAAATTGCCACATCTGTCACAAACCTCATCTCTTAGTGTATAAAAAAACACCATATTCCTTGAAAGGGCACAACTGATGTAGCTGCATGAAGACTGTAAGGCAATTTAACATTTATTCTTAAAACAAACCAGTGAGAGAGTAGTCATGGAGGGAACGCTTGAAGGATCTGTTCCATGCAAGGGAATAAAGACAGAAAAATGTGACAAAAGGAATGAAAGAAGTGAAATATATAGAGCCATTGAACCTGGTCAGTAACAACAGATATTCTGTCCTTGATGAGTCAGGAGATGATCAGATTGTCCTTTGCTGGCCCAGCTACGGTTTGGGAGGAAGGTAATTAGATGGAAAGCCCTGAAAAGAAGTCGCTGGAATAGAAGTGCCAATAAGTAATCCTGAATGAAAACTCAGAGAAGCATGGTTCTGATAGAACAGGATGGGATGCTACATTCTGGGCATCAGGACAAAGGACATGACAGGGAGAGGAAAGGAGATCCTGGAGAATGTTGTGGAAGGTCTTCCTATTTTCCATGATAGAACAAAACATTATTGAAAAGAGATGCCATAGATTCAAAGCTGGCTTTAGGGATCTGGAAAGAGGTGAAGATTGGGTCAACAGAGGTGATCTATTTGGAAATTTTTCTTCTCTTTTCTTCACTAAGCACTGGAAGAGAGGGGAGTTTGGGATTCACGAAGCACATTAATGCCTTCCATGATGAAAGGTGAGTTAGACAGTGTCCATCTAAGCAGGCGAGGTACCAATCTTCTGGATTCAAGATGTCAAGGACCCAGTTACATCAGTTGTGCCCTTTCAAGGAATACGGTGTTTTTTTATACATTAAGAGATGATTCAGGATTCAAGATGTCAAGGGAAAAAAAAGTAGAAAAGAGTGGGTTCTGTTATCTTACCATCTGACATATTCTTCCAAACGGAATCCTAATAAAATGATGTTTTACAACAAAGGGTGAATTTAAAAAGGAGCTTTGAGGGGACAGTAATGGAATATAAAGCAACTTCCAACGTAAAATAATCAAATCACTGTTTGTTTCTTTAAAATGTTAAAACATTAAAAATTGTAAATATGAAACAAAAACAGGAAACAGCTATATGGTCAGCATGACAACATTTTTCACAACAGATCTAGCCAGAAACAGAGAACAGCAGGAGATTTTCTGGATTATTTTAATTTAATGTGTACATCCATGTAACACGGCCATTTCTTACTTAAAAACAGCTGTAGAAGTCTCCTGCTGTGGCCTTTGCCTTTAGCAGCAGCTCTGATCTTCCTGTCTTGATACAAGTCATCAAGCTGCATTTCCTGTTGGAATTAAAGTGGTAGCCTGCAGGGATTATGCAGCTGCCCAATTTGTATCAGTGGACTTTTTTTTGGGGGGGGGGGGGGGGACGGGACAGGGGAATCAAGTATTTTTAAAATACCACTTGATAATTTTCTTATATAAAAATTGCATATTCTGTATAAGTGATTTTTTTTTCCTGGAGTCATTTTTTGCAAGACTAGAAAGTCATAAACACTTAACGGTCTATACACAAAGGCAAAGGGCATGGGAAATGCATTAAATGAGCTAGACGTGTGAGATTATGACCTAGTGGATGTCGGTTTGGTGGGGCAAATCACATCTGCTATATTAACGTATTAACATTGACCAGTATGATGTATTCAGAAGAGCTAGAAGGGGAACAAGAGGTAGAGAGATATTAGATACCTAAAATATTTACAAAACCACAATTAGCAAAAGTACTTTACAGTTTTATACTTCTACGTAATTAAAGTCAGGCACCTCCAGTCCAGTTACGAGTTCTATATGCTGTCAAACTAGACATGTAGAGAACTACAGCCTGCTACCAGTAGATTGCAAGAAAATATAAATACACAATACTTTGGATAGTGAAGAGGTAAAGTACTATACAAAATTAACTCATCATTTCAACACTGAGAAGCAGCTAAATAGTAGTATATAGATGCAGAAACAAATATTTAAGGCACAATTGCAAACTATCCAACATGAATAAAAGATTAGAAGAATAGTAAGAGGCCCATATGGTTCCATCTGGAGCACTGTAATGACCTGCAAATAAAAAAGGAAACCTACAAAAAGCAGAAGCATGGACAAATTGCTAAGGAGATGTACAAAAGAATAGCACAAGCACATAGAGACAAAATCAGAAAGACTAAGGTACAAAATGAGTTACACCTAACAAGGGACATAAAAGGCAATAAGAAGAGGTTCTTTATATATATGATTAGGAGCAAGAGTAAGATGAAGGAAAGTGTAAGTAGTAGGAGAGCTAATAACTGATGACATCAAGATGGCTGAGGTGCTTAATGCCTATTTTGCTTCAGTCTTCCCTAAAGAGGTTAATCGTGACCAGATATTCAACACAATTAATATGAACTAGGGGAAAGAAAAACAAGCCAAAATAGGGAAAGAATAGGTTAAAGACTAGTTAGATATGTTAGATGTATTCAAGCTGGCAGGGCCTGGTGAAATTAATCCTAGGGTGCTGAAGGAAGTAGTTGAAGCACTCTTGTTAGCAATTACCCTTTGAGAACTCATGGTGGACTTGTGAGGTCCCAGAGGTCTGGAGAAGGGCAAACATAGTACCTATCTTTAAAAAGCAATACAAAGACGACTGAGGGAATTATAGACCAGTCAGGCTAACTTTGATACCTAGATAGTGGAATAAATTATTAAACAATCAGGTTGGAAAGGACCTCAGGAGATCATCTAGTCCAATCCCCTGCTCAAAGCAGGACCAATCCCCAACTAAATCATCCCAGCCAGGGCTTTGGCAAGCCTGACCTTAAAAACCTCTAAGAAAGGAGATTTCACCACCTCCCTAGGTAACCCATTCCAGTTATTCACCACCCTACTAGTGAAAAAGTTTTTCCTAATATCCAACCTAAACCTCCCCCACTGCAACTTGAGACCATTACTCCTTGTTCTGTCATCTGGTCCCACTGAGAACAGTCTAGATCCATTCTCTTTGGAACCCCCTTTCAGGTAGCTGAAGGCAGCTATCAAATCCCCCTCATTCTTCTCTTCTGCAGACTAAACAATCCCAGTTCCCTCAGACTCTCCTCATAAGTCATGTGCTCCAGCCCCCTAATATTTTTTGTTGCCCTCCACTGGACTCTTTCCAATTTTTCCACATCCTTCTTGTAGTGTGGGGCCCAAAACTGGACACAGTACTACAGATGAGGCCTCACCAATGTTGAATAGAGGGGAATGATCACGTCCCTTGATCTGCTGGCAATGTTCCTACTTATAGAGCCCAAAATGCCATTAGCCTTCTTGGCAACAAGGGCACACTGTTGACTCATATCCAGCTTCTCATCTACTGTAACCCCTAGGTCCTTTTTTTACAGAACTGCTGCCTAGCCATTCGGCCCCTAGTCTGTAACAGTGAATGGGATTCTTCTGTCATAAGTGCAGGACTCTGCACTTGTCCTTGTTGAACCTCATCAGATTTCTTTTGGCCCAATCCCCTAATTTGTCTAGGTCCCTCTGTATCCTATTCTTGCCTTCCAATGTATCTACCACTCCTCCCAGTTTAGTGGCATCTGCAAACTTGCTGAGGGTGCAGTCCACGCCATCCTCCAGATCATTAATTAAGATATTGAACAAAACCGGCCCCAGGACCGATCCTTGGGGCACTCTGCTTGATACCGGCTGCCAACTAGACATGGAGCCATTGATCACTACCCGTTGAGCCCGACGATCTAGCCAGCTTTCTATCCATCTCATAGTCCATTCATGCAGTCCATACTTCTTTAACTTGCCGGCAAGAATACTGTGGGAGACCGTATCAAAAGCTTTGCTAAAGACAAGGAATAACACGTCCACTGCTTTCCCCTCATCCACAGAGCCACTTATCACATCATAGAAGGCAATTAGGTTAGTCAGGCATGACTTGCCCCTGGTGAATCCATGCTGACTATTCCTGATCACTTTCCTCTCCTCTAAGTGCTTCAGAATTGATTCCTTAAGGACCTGCTCCATGATTTTTCCAGGGACTAAGGTGAGGCTGACTGGCCTGTAGTTCCCCGGATCCTCCTCCTTCCCTTTTTTAAAGATGGGCACTACATTAGCCTTTTTCCAGTCATCCGGGACCTCCCCCGATCACCATGCGTTTTCAAATATAATATTAGTTTGTAAGCACCTGGAGGATAACAGAGTGATAAGTAATAGCGAGCATGGATTTTTCAAGAACAAATCACCCTAACCAACCTAATTTCCTTCTTCGACGGGGTTCCTGACCTGGTAGACAGAGGGAAGCAGCAGACATGACGTATCTTGATTTTAGTAAGGTTTTTGACACAGTCCCATATGATATTCTCATAACTAAACTACGGAAACGTGGTCTAAATGAAATTACTATAAGATGAATGCACAACTGGTTGAAAAAACATACTCAATGGTTCGCTATCAAACTGGGGGCACATAGTGAGATCACACAGAAGTTTGTCCTGGGTCAGGTACTAGTCCTATTACCCATCACACCATTCTCCCCCCAAATGGGCTCTCCCTTCTCCTCTGCATCATCCAACGTTTAAGGCCCACCATAATTTAGCCCTTCTTTACCTATAACCATATAAATGACTGCCGCCTTCACTACTAATATTCTCAGTCTTCATTGTTCATTTGTCCATTTCTCCTACAAGGACCTCAATGCTTTTTCTCATTTCACCTCTTTTGCACAGCATCCCCCGCCCCCCTCCCCCCCCGCACAAAACTGAAAAAGCCACTACCTAATCCTCCTTCAAATTCACTTGTACCATGATGCCTACAGAACACTGCCAGACAGTAATAGGAAAATTTATCCATGTCTTACCTAAAAAATTCCTTTCTTGGAGTAATGAGGGCCATGGAACCATGACATTAGGTGCTCTGCTCTATGCAGCTTTGGAGGCAGACCACACCTGTCCATCAGAGGCAGGGCTGGTGTGGCTCATGCCACCTCTGAGAAACTGTCAGTTGCTACACTTCCATACCTAGGAAAAACTAAGCACTCTGTATCAGTATGGAGAATTAAGCACTGAGACTAAAGAGAACAATTCTCCTGAATAACAAACTTGAGTGCCAATTAATAATCCGATATCATTTCCCAATTAACAGTCCATTCAAGGCTGGCTTGATCTGTGGACCTCATTACTCCAAGAAAGAAAAATTTCAGGCAAGATATGGATAAATTTTCCTATTCTTATTCATTCTCAGGACTGCAGGTCTATGACACTGGGGTTTTCATACCACTATCCACACAATATAATGGGGGAACAATATACAGTTATGTACAGATGTGAAAAGCGTTACTGGGATACTACAGTGAGGAGCACTCATCTACCAAAGGCAGCATCAGACAATGACTGAAGTCCAGCCTCTAGAATTTTGAAGGTGGTATGAACAGTTGAGAAGATGCCTGCTTTACAGATTTTCTTGTATGACGTATGTTATCTTTCTGCCCATGAAACTGCTACAGCTCTGAGGGAATGAGCTCTGATATTGGAAGATGGAGTTACACTTTTTGACTTGTATGCTTCCTAGATACAAAACTTCATCCACCTGGAAACAGAGGATTTTGAAACCGTCTTTCCCTTTGACACTAGGTCATAAAGCACAAACAAAGACTTTGTCCTTCTGACCTGTTTGGTGAACACGTTCTTTGAGAGCTTAGAAGACATCTAGAATATGCCAGTTTCTTTTTGGAGTGTGAGGGAACTGGGCAAAAGGATAGCAGAACAATGTCCAGTGCTCTATGAAGTCTGCAGTTAATCTTTAGTATGAAGGCATGGTCGGATCTGAGTACCACTCTACCCTTACGGAATGTAGTGCTGAGGTTGCAGGAAAAGAGCTTCCGTCTCAGGAGCACCCTGCAAACAGACAAGATTGCTATCAAAAAGGCCACCTTAGTGGTTAGAAAGTAATGAGACAGCTTCATGAGTGGTTCAAATTGAGGGTCTGTAATGGCACTGAGAACCAGGTTAGAGCCCATAAAGAGACTTCATGCACTTCAGGAGGATGTAGAAGAGATGCTGCTCTCATAAGAAAAAGGCTCGATATCTGGGTATGATGATATTCACTACTTGTTTACTGCACTAAGGATTTTTGACAAAGCAGTGACTTGATCCTCAGTGTCTGCAGTGCCAGGCCTAGCCTGAGTTCATTGTGAAGAAATCTGACAATCTGTGGTACCAATGCAAAGGTAGGGCTGAGACCTTTGTCCTGGTACCAATGGGTAAATCTCAACCAGACTCTGGAATATGCTGAGTTAGTTGATTTACTTCTTGAAGCCACTCTTACGGGTAAAAATCTCTCTCAGTTAGAAATGACAAGTCCCTGACCACTAGGGAAAAAGGCCCATTTATCTTTGGTAATGGTGCCAGGATACGTTTTGCCTGGTGCATACTGAGGAACCTTCTGACCTTATAAAATGGAGGCCAGAGGGAAGTGTGAGGTAGAAAGAAAAATGGTGGGGCCAAGAGGTCCATTACTGCCTTGCAATTTTCCAATCTGGGCTGCTGTCCCTCTCATCCCTCCCTAGCCATTTGCTGGGGGAGGGAGGTGGAAGCACGGCATGGCAACCTGTAACAGAAGCTGGGAGCAATAACCAGAACCATTAGGGCCTGGAGACTCACGGCGGCAGCTGGTAACGACAGCTCAATCGTTTGGACATGGTGATCTGCAGTGGAAGCTGAGGGGGGCAGCCTGATGCTTTCCCAATCTTTAGGTGCAGCAGGAAAATCCATGTTCCACACTCACATACTCACAGGGGGTCTGGGGAGGGATTTATAACTATGGGTCATCTGAGACATCTGCAGACCTCGTAAGTGTAGTTTACAATACTCAATATACTCAGTACACTTTTGCTCAATGTCTGTCCTCTGGCGAGCTGTAGAATGGAGGGAAGGATTGGGCCTGAGCTCCCCTTGCCGGGCTCTCCTTGTTCTGTCTCTGGATCCTTGTCAGTAGCTCCCTGCTGTTCCAGTAGTTGCAGGGAGGTGCCAGGGAACTGCTCTGTGGTTAACAGACATGGCTGTGAGCACAGGCTCCAGTGGCTGGGCAGGAAACTTCCCTGGCCCTTTGATATTGTGCTTCAACTTACACTCCACCCATGTTTTGTGGGGGAGGGAGGATAGCTGCCGCTTGCTGGTCCTGACATCACTGCAAGCCTGTACCAGACCCAGGGGATTTTGCTGCTGAGGTGCTGTCACTGTTTGCTGGGAGCTCTCCTGCTTGGGGAAGGAGGCTCAAGAAACCCTGCCCCTGGTTGAGGATTTGACGGGGGCCTGGGTCTCCACAGAACAGGCACAAATCTCCATGCAGGCACATAATCAGCAAGGGAAATGCAGGAGTCAGAGTGTCTGCTTTCTCTCTCTTAGCCTTCTCTGCCATGCTGCACTTTGGATGGGTGAGCAGGGGCACAGAGGAGAAGGGCACTCTTCTCTGCCAATAAAGGCAGACCCGAACAACCTGGAGTTTTTAAGGACATTTTCCCCCCTTCTTCTTCAAGTTTGCTCTGCAGTACGGAGGAGCTGGTCTGCATGCCTACAGCTGGACAAGTAGACAAAATCTGGTGCTCTCTCAGAGGTGGAGCCACACCTACCCGTATCTCTGATAGACAGGTCTGGCCTGCCTCCAAGGCTGCATACAGCAGAGTACCTCATGTCATGGATCTGCGGGCCTCATTACGAATAAGAATGGCTACAGAGGTGGCAAGGTACATCAAACACACAAAAACACACTCCTGTTATTCCTTCTTCCTTCTACTGTCAGGTTTGTTTCTTCCACCTGTTGCATCTTGTCATTAACCAAGGCCTAATCTACACAGAGAAGTTGTATTTATTTAACTAAAATCATTTTTTAAACTGATGTAGTTAAATCGGTGCCACCCACATATGCACACTCAAACTAATTTAAGAGTGCCTTACATGTTGACATTAAACCGCAGCGTAATCTCCTAAACGAAGTTATGGAAACTCCAATGCTTGAGACATTTACAACTAAACTGGACAAAACACTGAAAAGTATACTTAGGAAGCAATCCTGCATTGGCTAATGGGGATTACATGAGATGGCCAGACTCTTCCTTTCTACTTCTAATTCTAATTGAAGAAATAGAAATCACCTGATACCATAAATCAACAATCAGGATTATACACCACTGTTACGGTTATTCTGATAGAATCAGTATATATGGTTTCAGATGCTTTCTGATCAGCCTACTCTCCATCTCAGATTCATTCAGGGAGGGCAAGCACCAGTTTGGCTCAGTGGGTGGGCACTACCCATCAAGTCAGCTGCTTACAGATTCAGGTTCTGCGCCATGTTCAGTGCCAACCCAGTAATACAGTGGAACCCACTCAGTTACCTACCACCAGCAGCAAGATTGCCTCATGTCCAGAATTATGCTCTGCTCTCAGTTCAAGTTCACAGGAATTCAGTGAAGAAAGCTGAGACTTCAGTTTTGCTTCGTTATAAATGAAGCTTCACTCTTTGGGCAGAGAGCATATTGCTTTGCTGTTGGAGGGAGATCTTCTAAAGGATGATACTTTACAGAAGTCTTTTCTGCTAATTTTTAAGGGCTATCCAGGTGGATGTTGACAAAAAAGTGCCTTTGGATCTTTAAACATCAAGAAGAATACCTCAAAGTCCTGGCCAACACACCAACAACCTATCATTCTGATGTCACGGGCCAAGTGTTAGCTATTCCTAAGAAGAGAACAGTTGCTATATTTGACTCTCTACTCCTACTATCCAACTCATTCCAAGATAAAGCTCCTTGCCATTTTTCAAATAATTTAGCATAATGAAAGTGTTATGATGTTGCAAACACTTACTGTGACATTTCTAAATTAATCAGGCACAGGGCAGAGTATAAAGAACACACAAATATTCAGATCACTAACAATGAAGGGAAACAATACACAGAGTACAAGACAGGTGTGTGGTGTTCAGGGTAAAAGATAATTTAAAAAAAAAAAAGAAGAAGAATTTGCCTAAGAGTGGGGTGTGTGAATATTAACCACGTGTGATTTAAGCAGGGGCTGGAGTATAAGAGAAATGGGACTCCCTTGCACTTATTGAGCAATCTGGCCTGATCATCGGTGACTGCAGATCATTTCTATAGCATCATTCTGAAGATGAGTAACATCTCTATGACCATGTTAATTAGCTCCCTTGCAAAAGGGCTTAAACCATACAGCAAGATTACTCACGTGATGTCCCTGCGCTGATAGCAACCCTGAAGGAGGCAGGCAATCAGGTCACTGATAAACTCCACATCATCCCTGTGAAGAGCAGCTTCCAGTTCCTATTGAGAAGGGAAGAGAGAGAAACAAAGATCAAATTCCTTAAAATACTCCCTTGGCAAACCAAGAGCAGGAAGCCTTAGATGGCCTAACTGATGCGTACTGTACCCAAGGGAGTGCCATCCTCTGGACTAGCCAGGCCGTTCCCCTGCAGCCACCGCTACAATCACAACTGAACTTGCATTTTTATTTTTCTGTAGAAGTTTCATTCTTCCACACCAAATTCCACTATAATCAATCCTCATTACTTTTTCCTTGCAAGGACTCACAAGTAAACTTTGAAAAGGTTTTACCACACACCTACTAGCATCAGTCCATGCCTTCTGTCCAGAAGCAGATATGGAAGATGGGGTCCCCCTGTTCCAGTGAGGTTGAGGCACTGCAACCTAGTAAGTAGCACAAAGCCTCTCCCATCTGAGGATGATGGGAGGCAGGAAGGCAGAAACTGAACAATTTAATTCTGTTGCCTGCATTTCCTCCTTAAGTAAGGAAAACTTCCCCTGGTTATCAGTGGTGAGCTCATTTAAAACACTTGTTCAGGAACACAGCCTGAAAATCCCACTCACCCAGGATGAGCAGCAATTTCAGATAGGTAAGCAGAGAAAGGAGAAAGCATGGTGAGAGGGACAGAGGCCACAGATGGAGTTGCTGCTCCTTTCCCTGAAGGGAAGCAGGGATTTTGCTCTCAGAAAACTTTTTTTAAAAGAGAAAAGGTGCTGTCAGACCACATGATCTGTCCCCAAACTCCCTTTCCTTGAAAGAACAGTGGAAAATAGCATGGCTTATTTCAGTACAAAGGAGTTCACTTAGAATATGTAATACAGGAAGTGACCTACAAAAAGGATAAACTTCTTAAACAGTGATTAATACAAATCTTGTACACACTGAGAGAATGTATTGGTAATTTTATTTCTATTGGTAATTCACAGAATATTTACTCAATATGGCTAAAAGTTTATGCAATATCAAAAATATTTAATTTTAGTTCAAAAACTTCACAACAAGATGACACGAAGCAATCTGCTTTCCATTAGTAATTATTGAGAGTGCATAGCAAGAGTTAATAGAATAAAATTTAGTATGGATAGATAGCCTAGTCATAAGACACTATTCTTTTATGGTTTTGGTGTATACAATGGACTGAATACAGATTCATGGCTGGATGTTGCCCAACACACTATTAAATAAATGGCTAGAGAATAAAGAATAATCAATAATGAGAAAAACATTTTAAGTGCCAAGAACTCTTTGATTAGATTCCTGCTATTACAACAATAAAATTATTGATAACAGATTAAAATGATTAAATGCGGTTTTGTGTTTGTAAACAGAGCTCACCATATCCCTCATGAGGGAGATAAACACATTTTACAAATAGGGAAACTGAGGCACAGAGCGGGTAAGTGACTTGCCTATGGCCACACTGAACATTAGTGGCAGAAAGGAAGAGAGTCCTAGGGCTTGGCTACACTTACAAATTTGCAGCGCTGCAGCAGGGTGTGAAAACACACCCTCTGCAGCGCTGCAAATTGCGGCGCTACAAAGCGCCAGTGTAGTCAAAGCCCCAGCGCTGGGAGCCGCGCTCCCAGCGCTGTCCGTTATTCCCCACAGGGAGCTGGAGTACGGACAGCGCTGGGAGAGTTTTCTCCCAGCGCTGGCGCTTTGACTACACTTAGCGCTTCAAAGCGCTGCCGCGGCAGCGCTTTGAAATGCAAGTGTAGCCAAAGCCCTAGAAGTTACTTGTTTCCTACTCTAGCCACTAGACAATACTGTCAAGTATCAGAGGGGTAGCCATGTTAGTCTGGATCTGTAAAAGCAGCAAAGAGTCTTGTGGCACCTTATTCACCCACGAAAGCTCATGCTCCCAAACGTCTGTTAGTCTATAAGGTGCCACAAGACTCTTTGCTGCTTAGACAATACTGATGATAATTAAAAGATTTTATGTCCCATGGTTATGCCTGCCATCACCTGCATGAGGTAATGTTATCTCTATATTAATAGCAACCATGAGGTACATAAAAATTTGTTTGGTAAATGGGCAACATTCTGGCGGTATCTACCTTCTGCAGGGCTTAAAGGGTTACAGATTCCAATAAAATGTGCTTAGGGAAAAAAGGTAAGCGGTGTGACAAGACATCTGCCCGTTCAGATAACTCACCACGGACAAAGTCCAGCTCACGGAGAATGTAGTGTTAGGACACAGGAAGAAAGGAGACCCATGAGATTACTCCATTTAGGGCACACACCCCCTAAAACACCCTTGTCCCCGGGGCACTTACTTTTGTGCATTAAAGCAGTCACTCAGCATTCTGTCTTTGCCAGGATGTGGGAGCCTTTTGTAACAAGGTATATACAAATTGTTTCCCCTGAGCCTTTTCGATATGCTGTTTGACTAACCCTCATCAAACAGTGGACACAATCCACTAAGATAGCCTAGTATCTACTGTGATTGTTTTCAAAGTATAGGGGGGTGGGGCCAGAAAACTTCTGACCTTTACACAGTCAGAGTTCACCAGTCACTAGTGAAGATGCAATGCGCATTCTATAAGGCGTTGGCAAAGTGCTGTTGAAGGAGGATGTCATACATATGAGGAATCAGACCAAACAGGACTGCAGTGGCATCTACCTATTTACCAAAACAAAAAGCTAGGGCACTAACAACATTACCTTTTCAGATATGTCCCAGTCACTTTGCAACCAGTGGAGGAAAAAGGACAACTGGGCTTTAAAGCAGTTCTAAAGCTGCAACACAAACACTTCACTAGAACTAAAACGGGAGTGGGATTAGGGAAGGAGGAAACTCAGCTGAGTTCTCATCTTCCAGAAGTTCAGCATCTCCGACTCTTGGGATCACCCTCCTCCACCCACACCAAATTTTAGGAAAGAGCAAGAAGAGGGGTTAGTCACAGTCTCAGTGTCAGCCCGACAATGTTTGACAGACCCAAACAGCTCTTGTGATCTTTTTGGTATCTGTTTAAAAAAGATAATGACTTATAATCTTTCCCATAGGGATCTCTTTCTACTGATGCGTGGGTGATGCAATGTGAACAGTCAGGCACAAACAGGGTTTTTAGTTTAATTCCTGCCGAGTGGTCCACTGACTGGTCTATTTAATTTAATGTCATTTTTCTCCAGCCAGGCAAGATTTTAACCTAAAAGGCTAATCCTGCAATTCTTCCACGTGCATAACTGTCACTGTAGTCAAGGGGAGTTGTGGGGATGGACACATGGCAGGATCACCACACCCTGAAAGGGACTAAGCAGAGCGCAGTTCTAATGTTTCAGCTCGAGAACAAAGAATTAGCATGATACTCTTAATATGTTTTCATCTACTCCATTAACCCAGATCTTGTATGAAGAGAGAAAGAACACATTTTTAAACTTCAATCCAAACAAGGGAAAATACAGCCAGGATGATAGCTTGTGCAGTGTTTAAGCAGGAGACAATAAAACGATACAGCAAGGAATTACAGTACTTCAGGAAGAAACTCTCACTGGAAAGACAAGGTTCTCACTAACTTTACCCCTCAGCGCTCTGTCCCAGAGCTCAGTCCTGGGATAGGGCAATAAGTGACTCTCCCTCCTCGCCACCCTCCCTCAAGCCTTTGTTTTTCCCTTTTCTCTTTGAGCACTGAGCTGTGAGCACAGAAATCTGAACCTTGCCAAAATGCTTTGGGGACAGAACAGAAAGGAAACAGAAGAGGCAGCAAATCAGCAGAGGGGGGACCCAGTTCCTCCTCCTCTGTAGTTTCAGAGAGCAACGGACAGGAGAAAAGCAGGATTCTCCCCCTCTCCAGCTGGCGTCACAGCTCATTAGGGAAAAGCCTGTTTAACGTCTTTCCCTCCCCCCAGCCCCATGACTAAATCCCTCTGTGTCATGCAATGGCTGTTGGGAAAAAGCACATTGCACAGAGCAAGGGTAACCACCTCACCAAGAAGCATTGGCCTGAAGCAGGGTTATCCGGGGGAGGCGAGAGGGCAGAAATAGATCCCTCAGCACTAGCTGGGAAATAGCTTGCAGTTCTGCTTTGAGAGATGTAGGTTGTCTGCCAGGCAAATACTCTGCCCTGCTTAGGAGTCACATTACTCCCCACTTTTCCTCTTACTGACAACCCCGGGCAGGTATAATTAACCTTTTCAGTGCTCTATTGGAAGTCCTGAAAGTCCGTGTGTGAAGTGAGGACTGTTAAGGAACTTTTATAAAACACATTCTGCCTTTGCCGCTGTGTCTTGTTGTTCTCAGTTTCTACCTCACTCCTTCCTTGAAGGGCCTGTAGGATACACATAGGTACAGGGTCCTTTCCAGTAGCTAGAGTGTTACAAGTACAGCTCAAAGGCAACTGTGCCTGCAGAATCCCAAAAAAGCAGCTTTCAGTGTCCAGGTGAGGATAAAGCTGATCAACACATGCAGGTTACTGCTGGTGAACTCAAAGAACAAAATAATGAAAATTAGTGTGTTGATATTGCAGCAGTGAATATCCTAAAAACTGTTATAAACGTCAACTCAGAGATGATACAGAAACCAGCAACAATGCTTGTGTCCATTTATTTCTGATGAAAGGTCAATTCAAGGTAACGGTGACACTCCAGCTCTCTGGCAAGCTGTCACTATGGACAGGGCCCAGAGGAGGGGGGGGGGGGGGCGTGGCGGCGGGGGCCTTGGCTTTCCGACCCCGCGAAGTGCGCGACCCGCGCGGGCGGGCGCCCGCGGCTGCCGGCGGCCCCGCGCCGCCGACTGCCCCGCTTCGTGCGCCGGGGCCCCGGGCGGGGTGTCGCCCGCTTCCCGCGGGTCGCGGCGGGCGGGGTCCCGGGCCCCCGGCCGCCGCCACGCGCTGCGGCCGCCGCCGTCCCCCCCCCCCCCCCCCCCCCCCCCCCCCCTCCCCCCCTCCTCCTCCGCCCCCCCTCACGCCGCCCTCCAGCCAGCGCAGCCGCCCAGCGCGGGCGCGGCGAGCCCCGGGCGGCGCAGCCCCCGCAGGGGAGGGGGTGAGGGGGGGGGAGGGAGGGGAGCGGAGGAGGAGGAGAGAGAGCTCAGCTCAGCCTCCCCCCCCGCCCCCCCGCACGGCCTCTGGGCGGGCGACGGGCGGGCCGGGCGCCGGCGCTGGCGCTGCAGAGAGAGGAGGGAGGGGCGGGCCTCCGCCTTCCTCTCTTGGGGCCCCTCTGGAGCCCGGGGGCAATTGCCCCCCCCCCCTCTGGGCGGCCCTGACTATGGACCACGGAGCACAACATTTGGGTGCTTTTGCTTCGGAAGCCAGGTCCCAAACCAGCAGGCACTACAAGTTTAAGGACACAGAGAGCAGGTGCTCTGAAAGGCACACAGACTGGTCTGATGAGGTGATGGGACAGAATTCTAATGCTATGTCTATGCTAGAGAACTCACCCGCCTGTAACTGAACTGGGTGACAGAATCAGTTTAGCACACAAGGTTAGGTATATCCATGCTCTCCACTGCAAATCAGTTTAATAACCCATGCTCTTTTGTTCTGTGTCGACTCTCTTGCTGTACTAAACTTTCAATGACAATGCCTTCTGGGTATTGATCCCACAGTTCCACACTTTCATCTACTCGGCATCTACAGTGTAGCTAAGACAGTGTAGCCTGAAACAGTTTCGCCTGAGCCAGTTCTTGGACCTGCTGAAAAGCAGCATCTACTCCAAACAGTCCGTGGAACACATAAAAACCCGATGAAACACTTTGCATGTGTGGACATCAGGGGTTTAGAGAGCATTCCTGAGGATTAATCAAGTTCTTCACAGAGTATGTTTCCTCATCTGAGACATAGCCTGAAAAAGACTGCAAGCTTTTCTCTGAAAAAAAATTAATTGGTCAGAAGATAAAGGGCATGCCACATGGAGGGGTAAAGAAAGGAATACAGTTGTCCAGATTAGGCATAAAAATGGGGAGACCTGGAGTTGGTTTTTTATCACACTTCCAATCCACACTATTTATCCAAGGGTTCCCCAAGGCTGGCACATCTGCTTTACATCTCAGCCTGGCCATTCCCACTTCCCCCTCCCATTATTTAATCAGCTGTTCTCATAGCTGTGGAAAGAAGCAACCACCCTTATCTGGACACTGGAAGCAGACAGTACTAGCTTGCAATATGTTCCAGGTATAAGAGTGTGACATCACCTCCCAATTTAACTGCCCCGGACCCCAGAGCTTGGATTTACCCCTTATCCTCAAATATCACCAGGGAAATCCCAGAGAATACCCATTCAATCCATTTTGGTAATGGGAGGAATCAACACAGGGAAAATGACCACAGGCTACAACAGATTCTGTCACTAACCTGCCCAGACAGCTTGAACCACAGATGAACAGCAACATGCTACTCATATTTGGGGGAGGGAATGACCCCCACAAAGACCCACTTCCACACTACCGCCAGGAGTAAACTAAGAAGAGACCATTCAAATTATTCAAACATCCCAGTTAAAGATTGTTGATTGGAAAACATCCAGCTATATCTGGATGAGCCCAAAGTGGCTGCCTGATCTGGTAATCCCAGAATGATGTTACCCCACAGGGGAGGGGAATCCTGAGGGGGAGATCTTGATCTTGTTGCACAGGCAGCATACTTGGCCCTAAAGGGTGTTTTATGTTGCTGTCAAGTCATACCATCCACCCAGCACCTAGCAGAGCTAACAGGCTCCAAAAAACCAGAGGCCCTCTTTGCCTGTGAAATTGCAACGAATGGAAGAGAAAGGAGAAAAAATGGGATTCCTAGAGGTTACGCCACTCCAGGAACCCAGATGGCAGCACACTGGATGTTTTGGTAAAGGGTAGAAGTCATGGAAAGAAATCTGGAAGGTTCCAGATCCTGATGGAGTCTCCAGATCAGATTATTTTACATCATGGACAGTGGATGTCGATTTCCCAAATATTTGCCAGGAGATTCCACTCCTACTGCCTCAGCCACACAAACGTTACTCTCTGGCTCCTGTGCCTTCATTTCACTGATGGGTGGCTTGGCAACACCATTCAGATTGGTATTTGTGCAGCACTCCTCCTGCCTGCCCCAGCTGCAGCTAAGCACCCCTTCCCAAACAGCTCAGTGTCCTTGCTTCCCTGCAGTCCTGCTGGCGAGCCCAGTCTATTACCCACTTTCAATAAGATGCTCAAGTGTTTTATGGCTTCCTGAGCTAAAAGCTCCCCCTCCCCCCATTCTGTATTTGAACTGCCTCCACAGCAAAGACAAAAGACAATGCCAGAGTTAAGTGTCAACTCCCCCCCCACCTTGCTGCCCTGACTCCTGGCAACAGGAACCTAATCGACAGCTCTCCTCAAGGAAACAGCTTCTTGGCACCTCATCCACTGGGGACTATTAACTCTGGAGGAGCCAGCATTCTACAGCCATCTCACAGAGAAAGAGGAAGAGGCTTAACAACAGGCAACAGTTCAGTGGCCCCAGCAGATAACATTTTGGGCTTACTGGCTCTTGTGTGCAGAGATGAGGGGTATAGGAAGGGTGGGAGCAAATTCTGCATGGGGAATAGCAATTCCTGATGCAAAGGGAAGGTGGCAGGAGGACAAAAAACTTCGTCCCTCTTTTTTGCTCTTCAAATCTGTTTCTAATGCTAGTGTGTTTTGAGACTTCCGAGTTTCTGCCCCTCCTCTTCCACTTTTTATAAGTACACTTTGGAGTCTATTATAACAGGGGGCATAATGTTACAATAGGGCTGAGTAGAGGTGTGAGATTACAGCTTAATACAAAAGAGATGGTTACAAACAGAAAAACAGGGAGAGATTGTGGCATGACCTCCACAATGGCCAGACAAACCTGACAGCCCCATCAACGGCCAACGGCAAAAACAAACCCCACCCGCTGCCTATGAATCAGAGGCCTGATGGGAAAACCTTCCTCTTCCTCTTCTCCACCAGCCCCACTCCCGCCTCTAAAACAGAGTCCGTGGACTGATTTTGAATTCTGTTCAGTTAAACGTAACTAGATTTGAAAACGCTGAACACAACTACAACACCGCTGTCCGGTGTCAATGGACTCAGAGTGTGTTTTTATTTAGGGGAGAATATTTTTGTGCAGGCTGGAATATTTAAAAAACATGATTTGGCATGGTACCGCCTTAAAACTCTCCTTTGCTGCGAGCCCTAAAAAAACCTTACCCTGGTGAGGATGCTGGTGTGTTGAGAGTGCTGCCTATCATGCTGGCCAATAGTGTCTCATTGTTTCCTTGTACTTCCTGTCTGTCTGCCTGCATCTGTTGTCGCTTGTCTTACATTGTAAGCGCTTTGGGGCTTTTGTTCTTTGTACAGCACCTAGCACAATGAGATCCTGGTCCATGGCTTCAGCTCCTAGCGCTACAGTAATACAAATAACAGCAGCCCCCAATGTCTAGCTTAACAGGGCTTAAAATGTTCAACCCACGTGCCCCCAGTGCCCCAAAGCTGCGTATCAATAATGACAATAATGTACTCATTCCTCTGGGCTTCCATCATGTCTTGTCTGCTCTGTAAGCCATTTGGGGCAAGGTCTAGCTGTGTTTTGTATTTTATGCTTTGCACTGTGCAGTCTCAATCTTTACAATAATAGGCTTAAAATTGGTGTTGACAACAGTTTCTTACCAGGGCTGCAGAGCATTTGGAGCAGTGAAGTAACAAACTAGTGGTTCCTATTCAGTAATCAAATATTAGCACTATGCACTCCGATAACACCTTTCTCCAAAATTCTTAAAGCTTTAACAAACATTTAATGAAGCTTCACAACACCCTTGTGAGGGAAGGCGGTAATATCCCCCATTTTACAGGTGGGGAAAACTGCCGCAGAACAACTGACTTTAGCAAGGGCACACTTTGTTCAGTGACATGGCTGATGAGAAAACTCAGGAGCCTTGACTCCAGGTTCCTGTTCTAGCCAATGCATCACCTCTGTTTTTCAGCAATGTTATTAGCAGACAAAGTACGTGGAGATCATGCTGTTTTCTTTCGCTAACAGATAGCTCCTCCCTTTCAAAATAATCCCTCTCCTCCAGAGCAGATCATCTACACCGTTTATCCATATGTCAATTATGCTGGTTGAAGAATAAGTATCAGCTTCTAAAATGGAACAGCACTGATCATGCTTTAAATAAGAGGGGGACAAAACGTGCAGACTCCACCCACACATTTGTCTTCTGTAGTTGAAAATAACTCCAGCACTTCAGTAGGAGAGAAGACAAAGACCACGCGAGTATCTGGAACAGCCTTATTTTGTACCTCATAGACATGGTACAATTTGTTGCCTAGAATTAATCTCTCCCATTAGTACCACCTGTATCAGCTGCATTCACACCATTTGACACCAGCTTAAGCTCCAATTTTTTAAATGGGATGACAGATAACTTTATAACTAGGTTGGGCTCTCTAGAGGAGAGGGATGGAGGTCAGCAAGAGGCTAAGTAGATGCTAGGACTTTTCTGCAGTTAACACACTGCTGCATAAACCATGGAAAGTTTTTAAGCTCCAAAAAATTGAGACGCACCCATCTGCAAACCACTAGCTGGATTTCACTTAGTAAAGGCAGCCCGTCCACACATGCTGCAATTTAATGTCCCCCTTCACTGGCCATGTGGTTACGAACAGCTCAAAGCTCGTAGCAACTATGTTTTACTGTAGCAGGGTGGTTACCCGCTCCTGCCCTACTGGGCTTCAAACAGCCCAGGAGAGGGCTATGGCTGGGCCAAGGAGCCTGGGCTGATTGGGGAAAGTAGACTCAGCTGTGGCCATGCCCCAATCAGGCCCAGCTGGCCCCTATAAGAGGCTGTGAGCCACAGCCCAGTAAGTCTCCCTCTGCTTGGAGAGGGAGAAGGGCCTGGCTGCAAGGACCTAAGCAAGACACCTAGATTGGGAGCAAGGCTGGGGAAGGGCCAGAGGAGCTGGGAGCTCTGCCCTAGAAAGCCCCAGGCTGCAGGCCTGACTATAGGCCGAATAGGTGCAGGGTTGCAACAGGGCAACCTGTGGGTAGGCAGAGGCAGCAGGTCCGAACCCCTTTGCCTGTGATGAGTGGCTGATACACTGCAGTCTGCCCCAGTGAACGGGGGCTAGATGGAGACTGGGCAGTAACCAAGACTGAGGCGAAGTGGAGATAGTGGGTGGGGGTTCCCCTGGGAGGGGGAGACCCAGAACTATTGGGGTTATTGCCAGGGGGCAGCACCCAGTTAAAAGGGGACTGAGGTCCTGGGAGGGACACGGTGGCCAGCAGTGGCGGTGAGATACCAGTCTGAAGAGGGCGCTCTGGAGGCTGGATGCTAATTCCTGAGGACAGCCAGCAGGAGGCGCTGCCGGGTGAGTCTGCGCACACTTACATTTACATAGCGTTGTAAGATGACTGCGATCACATACTTATTAGGGAATAGCATCAGCACTGCTGTCTATACAGTAGTGCTTGATGCTATTCCCAGAAGCATCATCGGTTTAGATCCAGTGACTACAGTGCAGTGTGATAAATACAGAACGGCTGATCCTGTGATGTCACCATCTTCTACAGTAAGAGGCTTCCTGGGTATCTGCTGAGAGTCTGTTAAGCTTTTAAACCCATTGGCAATGTGGTGAACAGGCTGTAGCTCCAAAGCCAAAAGGCTTGAGGTAATAATCTGATTTCAGAACATCTCCTCTCCAGCCAGAGGATGAGATCAGGACATGGATGTTCTCCATTTTAGGTCTGGCTGTAGTGCTCATCTGCCGCCCAGCATGTGGATAGGGGACAGAGAAAGAATGGGCACCAATACCTGAAGTGGATTATTTGGCTAAAATTCCTGTAAAGGTTTAAAGTCTTAGTTGAAATAGTAACTTTCTATAGGGATTTGCATGATTCATTGCATATTTAGACTAAACAACATGTCTATTCAAGCCAACTTTCACTTTTCTCGTTTCCTCGTTGCCAAAGTGTCAGCTAAAGTTTGCAATTTGCCATCATTCCTGTCAGAGATGATACAACAGCAGCCATACAAGCCGAGCAGTGGTTTGGAACACTACCACCATGAAAGTTCTGCATAGAGGGAAGAGCACCTCCACCACTCGCCCACCTCCTACATGATCACACACGGATATTGTATTACCACCTGATGAGGATCCATCTTCTTGTGTGCTGGGACAAAAAAGATTTAGAGAACACCTTCCCAAGAATTAAGAAGGTTCCATTAGCCCAGTTTCCAGGATTGTGGCTCTATTGCCCATCTTCAACCACAGCAATAGTCCAACTTTTCTATTTGAGGAAAAGGTTCCCCCACCACCCTGCACTTCCCCAGAGAGAAAGCAGGATGCAATGCTAAAGGAAAACACACTAAGATATAAAACGGTTTAAAGCCCTGCATTTCCTTTAATTTCATCTTTCCAGCCAGCCATTCTAATTCCCTGTCAGCTGCTATCCCCCGCTACTTCCAGTGCAGTCAGATCTAAATACCTACCACAAATAAACCATAGCCTGTGATTCAACAGGGAGATTGGTCTTCTTATAGTGCTAGCAACATCAAAAGTAAGGATAATACTTAATCTGGGTAAAAGCAGGGAGAAGCCACCGATCTCTGTTTGAAGCTGAACAGATTGGAACTATGGAGTTTATAAAGCTTGCTGTCAGTATGCATCGGGACCCATCTATTCTATGATTGCACAAAATTGTACTCCAAAATCCAAACTTCCATTTCAAAAATCTTTTGGTTTTAGCAAAGAAAACGTTGAAAAGGTGAAATGAGAATAAATCAATGCAGTGTTGTTATCCTGCGTATGTAGGCAGCCTGAAACAATCACGCTGAGAAGTGTAAACTGCCTCTCTCAATGGGGTTAGTCTGAAGCCTAAAGAGGACATTTGAAGACAAACATTGTAAACTAGCTCACTGCTGATCATTTAGCAGAAACCTCCAGCTAATGTGCCTCTTTCACAGTCCCAAACTGCTTTCCATCTGTTCGAGGTGGCAAAAATCACAACCCTACCCCATAGTTAGCTGCCAGAAGCACCAGCTTTGCCCCAGACAACTTCCACAATGGAGTTATACGTTAATACAAAAACTATGGTCTTATAATAAAAGATGGGGGAAATGTATCACATCAGTACAGTAGTGTCTGTGTATTTTGATGTCAAATTAAATTTGACATCAAAATACACCGACACTATTGTATTGATATGATACATGAACTAGTGGTCAGTCTTGTCAATGGAAAGGGCATAGGAAGAATGCCAGATATTGGAACACTGGTGTCAGAGGTCTAATGTGAGACCTTAATGCAAATGTATCTCAGTTCTTTTTGATGGTGCCTGTCCCTGTAGAATCCAAGCCATTAAAATTAATCTAAGGAGAAGTTACCTTTTCAAATACTCATAGCACAGCCTTCAACTCCATGTCAAAATGTTATCAGACCCATGCAAAGGTACTTTTAAAGTCTGGTAGAAACTGAATGTATCTGTCCCTCAGTAATTGCACACTAACATTCTCAGGCTGGCCTCTCAATCCCAATTGGAATTCCACACTTCCTCAGCTCTCCTGCTGAACACACAGTTCTGCCCTGCTCCACTGAGCAGTCATCTTCCACAGGATGCTAGTAAAAAAAAAAAAAATAGGACTCAACGTGTTGCTTAGTGACCAAGACGGCTGCTCTCACCACTCAGAGCAGCTGAGAAAAGAACCAGGAATCTCGGCAGGAATTCACATTCCACTAATCACAGCTGGGGAGAAGAGTCTGGTTAGAAGACAAAATCTGGGGGGCAGGTTTGAAACTGTTAAATTAAGACAAGAACCGAATTTTAGGCCTAAGGTCCTGGAACACTTTCTGACTCACAGTGAGTAACTTGACATTACTACAGTTACATCAGTGCAAACAACTCAGAGTAACACCTCTTGGCCAGACATGACAATGAACTATCCAGAGCTACCTCCAGAGCTGGGGCAGATAGTGAACACCAGAGTAAACTAAGGAGTGAAATGGAGCTCATCTCATAAGTCATTAGTAGTCAGACACTCCACAGTCGATCCTAGGCCTGAGGTGCTGTTCTACATAACAACAATGGTAAAGTGTTTACCAGCTCCATCTCTTTCTCCTTTATCTTTCTAGTGCATAGACTGGATATTTTTCTCAAATATATTCTGTACAAAAGCCATTCTGTGTAGTGGCTAAATGAACAAAGATTTACATAGAACTTGTCCTCAATTATCTGCAAATTGCTGACTGGAAACCTTCCCTCAGCAGTACACGGTTTTCTCCATTTCTCAGAAATGATGGACTAAGGAGACCCCTAGCAGAGGAAATATTAAACTGGTGGCAACAGACCTTGGAGGTGGAACACAGCAAGGACTGACTGTGACTTGCATCAAGGCCAGGGTCTTTGAAACAGCTTTATTTTGTCAGAACAGAAATTAGATTCCTCACTAGATACAGCACCAGGGTTAATATCAGGTTTATTAAACCTTTTCTGCATATACAGGTTTTTTTTTAAAAGAATGATCTTGTGGTTAAAGCACAGGTCTGGGGGTGAGGAAACTCAATTTCTATTCCCCATTTTGTTACAGACTGCTTGTGTGACACTGGGCAAGTCAATTCAACATTATGCTTTGGTCTCCCACATCTATAGAACAGAGAGAGCACCTAAACCTCCTATCAGGCTTAATATAACAAGAATCTCACTGGATACTTTACAGACCTCTGTGATAGAGAGACCATATAGATCTTGTCTAAGGAGGCTTTTCTCTTAAAAAAAACCTCTCCTAATGGTGCATCTCAACTGGTACTAGCAACAATGGGCGTTACCAGGATACTCAGGGCACAAGTATTTGCATCACGTTGTCTAATCCCACTCCAAGCAGTTCTAGATGACACAGTGGTAAATATGCTTGTGTCCAGTGTACACTAACACTTCCACTGTTGCTACCACAAATGGGGCTGAACCACAAATAGTGAACGAGAAGGGAGATTTTAAGGAAAATGTCAGTTTAGACAAGGCTATAATCGATAGATCTCCCTTGCATGGTGCCCTCTCCCTACAAGTCAAATATCAGTGCCCTAAAGGGTCCCTGATTTTCAGGGTTTAAAATAGAGAGAGACACCAAAATAACAAACAATAAGGCAAAACATAACATTCAGGGTGTGGAACAGCCGCCATAGATTTGCTTCATAGAATAAGTACATTTTTAGAAGTTTCTGCTCTGGAAACCAATATTGGCTCCAGCATAAAGGGTTTTCTCAGAATGCAAACACCATATTCACAACTACCATTTATATTTGTTAGATGTGACTAATGGAACCACTAAGATGTGTACACAACAGACCTGAGGAACTGAGATCATCATAGTTATCTTTGTCTTCTCTTCCCCCTTTATTACTGCATACACTCTAATTTTAAACAGGATGGAATGTAAGTTCTATGGGGAAGGGACTGGATCTTGTGTGTTCTGTAACATGCCCAGCACACTTTCGTGAATGGTACAAATAATGGGGAAAAAAATAACATAGCTCTATGAGAAGGCGGCCCCCTATCTCTGTTCAAAATTCTTCAGATATCCTCGTGTTTTTGTACTACTTATAGCCATGCTGTTGCCATAAGCATTATCAGCACTCCATACTGTGATATATATTGAGACTGTACCAAAAGGTGTCCCACAAAACCTGCCAAGGATCCAATACTGCCCACTTCCAGAGTTGGGATTTACAAACAGTTTGATTATGGCATTCATATGTTCCTACTTGAGCAACTCATCTATGGATTAAAGGCGCCTGAATATCACCTTCGTTGGTAGGCACAATAGTATTTTTTGCAAACCAAGCATAAGATTTTTTATTTTTTTTTTAGCCACACTCCATACCCAAAGACTGTTTTCAACTCGTTCTCTCCTAGCACACAGCAGATCCCAGAGGTCATTTCAGCTGAGTAACCTCTGAACCACATCCACCCCAATCAAAAGAGCCTCCACTCAAGAGACTGTCAGCTCTGCCCATTCTAGGGTTACTCGCACAGAAGGAAGTTATCAAACCACAACAACCAAGCTTCATTTTCCCCTCAAATAAACCCCCAGCACAGAGTAAATTCTCAGCTGAACGACAGCAGAATTCCACCAAGGCCAGGCCTGGGTCATTGACTTTCTGCACTTTCCAGAAACATAAGTTCCTTATGCAGGGCCAGAGCTCAAGGGACCTTGTTTAACATTGCATTAAAAGCATTTCAAAAGTGCAGCCACATTGATTTCTAGCCAAGCTGCAAAGCTGGGCCTGGAATCAAAGCCAGCTTATCCCACCTGCCTCTTGGACTGAAAGGGGCATGTTTCCAATGTGCCAGTCTGATTTCCAGGTGAAAGGGAGCATATAAGGAGATAAAAGGCACAAAAAGGGAGACCAGTTCTTTGTTCTAGCAGCATTTCTGAAGGAGCTGGAATATAGCCTAGTCCACTGCATTCATCCCTTAGAACAAGTATCTAACTTTTCTGGCACAACGTGCTTATCTGCACAAATGCTAATACTCGCCATTGGCTATATACAATGTCAAATGGCTAAGAGTTCTAAAAGACAAGCTCACACAATGGCAAAAAGCAGGAGTCCCAAATACTGGAAGGGGACAGATTCAGGGTAATTTAGTATGATCTTACTCCCAGACTAAAAACTACTTTATGGTGGAGTTAAAGTTGAGAGTATGTAAGTGTAAAAAAACAAAAAACAAACAAAAAAAAAACCCCCAACCATTACTGGGAGGTTGTAATTATCCCAAAAAACCAAGCATTATATTATAATATAAAGCCAGGAAAATGGGAGTTAAGGTTACACTTTAAATAAATCCAAACATGGTAAACTGTGGAAATGCACATCCAAACATCTCAACTCTACCCTGTAGTGAGGTCATATAATAACTATATGATTATGATTAAGGCACATTTTAGTGTCTGTAAACCCTGAGTAGATTAAACTGATTTTTAACGACAATTTATATTCCCATATTCCCTGCCCCATGGTATCATTGGTAAATGACTGGTTTTGCTACCTTTCAAACATATCAGCCCCACCTAAGAGCACCCTGAGCTAGCCCTGTAGCCTATATAACCATAACCATTAGATACAACAATCTTTAATAAATCTGACTTAATTCAACCTAACTTCTCCAACTATAGTCTATGCACAAGAGTTCAGAATTTTAAGTATATCTCTACACCGATACAACACTGTCCTCGGGAGCCAAAAAAAATCTTACTGCATTATAGGTGAAACCGCGTTATATCGAACTTGCTTTGATCCACCGGAGTGCGCAGCGCAGTCGTCTCCCCCCCCGCCCCCCCCCGGGAGCACTGCTTTACTGCATTATATCCAAATTTGTGTTATATCGGTAGCATTATACTGGGGTAGAGGTGTATATGGGAAATTTTAAGTGTTTGAGTTATTCTATTAAGGACATCTGGACAAAGAAAAGAGTGGCAGATATTAAATTTCTGAAATGACCCAGGGTTGCATTTTTTGTATTATTCATTTTTACTTAGGTAAAATTTAATTAATAACTTACTTAACAGATTTACTTAATAAATTCTTAGAAAATTAATTCTTTACTCAAGAAGCCTGAGGAGGTTATGCTATATTTTCCATACATCACAAGACACTGAATACCTGCTTTATGTGGACAATGGAACTCAACTTTAACTATGGAGCCACAATAAGCACTTCCATAATAAGTGTGGCTAAAACAATGGCCATCTCCAAACTGCAAATTACAGTGCAACTAAACTTGTTGGTTCCAGAGAAGCAGTGGAGGAAGTGCTTTAAGCTCATCTCCCCACATTTATAGGCTGCTATGGAACACTACGAATCCATGCTTGAGCTGGGACTAGACAAAGTTCAGGTCAACTTTTTTTTTGTTTGTTTGTTTTTTTATGGGTGCATAAAATTAGGCTCCGAAGTCCATATTGAAGCATGAAAATGATTTTTCAAAAATTTGGAGCCCCAGCAGCTTCCTCTTATTTCAAGCTACTGGGTACTCCACATACTCCTTAATGTAGACAGGGCCTAAATAAGATGATGTATGTGAGAGGAGAGAAGAGGAGTGGATCTAACCAAGTAATGTGTATTTGCAGTTTTTAGGTTTGACAAGTCTTGTATAGTTCCAGGATTTTTTTTCCCCTTTCAAATACGTTTCCGACCCTTTTTTTTTTTTTGGTACAGTAGGTAAGAAAGGGGGAGGATGATTAGTGGTGAAAGGCTTGTTGGAAGGAGTCTTTAGCAGGAATTTGGAGAGTGAGGTGACTAAGAACTCTAGAGGAGGGAGGCTGTTCCAGGTGTAGAGGAGAAATGAATAAAGGAGCAGATGTGTGTGGGGAAAAAAAGGAGATTCCTGTGAAAGGAGAGTAGCTGGCAGAGTACAGAGCACCAACACGAGTATAGGAGAAAAGGCCAGCTGACTTGTAGCCAGGGTAGCACTGTGCAGAACTTTGAAAGTAAGAACAAACAGCTTAAACTTGATACAGAATCAGACAAGTTAGTGGAGAGATTCAAGCAGCTTCAAATGGCAGAGACAGAAAATTTTGGCTGCTGAGTGTTGAATGATTTGGAAAGACAAGAGATGAGAGCCTTGAAAAGAAATTAAAGTACTATGGAAGAGAGATAATGACGGTATGGATGAGAATTTTGGCAGAAGATATATATAAGGAAGGGGATTTCAGATGTAGAGTGAGCAAAGATGTGATTTTATGGGAGCCTTGATGTGACAAGAGGGGCGGAAAAAAGGGATGAGGGAAGGAGGAAACCCAAGATGTAAAAACTCCACCATCCTTCCAATTCCTCAAGGCAACCTAACAGAGGTGGAGAGGAAAGGAAGATGATATTTAGTTTGATGTGTTCGTTTAGCTTGAAGAAGTACCCAATATCCAGGAGATTATATGAGAGATGGGCAGTGATTTGAATCTGGACAGAATGGAAGAGAGCAGGAGGTAAAGAGAATGATTTGGGAAGGAAGGATGATCTTGTGGTTACAGCACTGGACAGATTCAGGAGATCAGGGTTCACTTCCCAGCTGTGCCACAGACTTCCCTCATGACCTGGAGCAAGTCAGCTATTTTCTCTGTGCCTCAGTTGCCCATCTGTAAAATGGAGAAAATACTTTCCTAATTCACAGGGGGTGTTGTGCAGATAAATTAGCAAATGCTTGTCAGGTCCTCAGACACTAGGATGATGACCATAAGTATCCAAAAAGAATACTTGAATTCTGTGTACTGGCCACAGGTTTACTGGATTGCAGCATAGTACAGAATGAGGCACAGAACACAGCAGTACAAAGGTATGCGATTTCAGGAAACCAATTTTGGGAAATTAAATCTAATAAGGCGTAATGGAAAGGAATATTAAAATTCACGAGGATAGAAGACTTGGAAAGCCTTACTTAAGGTGATGACAAACTACAATTCCTCTGAAAACGAATGCCAGGGACATGAAACTGTCAACATGACTTCACGGAGAAACTGAGCAGAATGTTATATTGTAATATCTGGATCTAAACTATATATGAAAGGCAAATTACATATTGCAGGATGTGTGCAGGACAAGATTATGGGGCAGACGGACCAGGCCACTGCCTGGAATGCCGGGCTTCGGGGGGGGGACACTGCGCTCACAGATTTACAGATCCTAGTGTGCAAATGTATCATGCAAATCGTGCATCAAAGTTGTGAAATGGGCTACAAATGCAATAACAAATAAGGTATTCAGAAGTTTAACAAATGGGGGGAGGGACGCAGAAGACTCTCCTGGCCTGGGGCACCATTTGGTCTAGGGCCGGCCCTGGGTGTGCAGGTAAGGTGGGGCAGCACTATATCTAAAATTTTCATAGATTTCTATTGAAAAGTGATTTGAAGGAAAAGCACTTTGCAGTAGATTCTGGGATACAAATTCTAAGTTATAAGAATACAAATATACTAATGGAGACTATACAACCTGCCTCTTCCTCAGGATAGCGACAGCACCAAAAAAATGCTAAAACAGCAGCACGGGCGATTTCAACTATCCAGATAATAATGTTTCAAGCATTACATTAAGACACTTTAGAGAAACAATTTAACAACATAAATAATTGCTTCTTGGAACAGCTAGTTGTGAATAGCGCTGGCTGAAACTCAGAATTTCCTGTTTGCTGTAAACCGACACTTCAAATTTTGTTTTTGTTCCAAATCTGAATAGAAACTAAAAAAATTTTAAACTACGTGTGAAACAAAGTCTGAAAAAAATCATTTTAAAAAGTTTTCATTTTGAAAACATTTGGAATTTCAGTTTGAAATGAAATGTTTGTTTTGCAATTAATATTTAAGGAGTGATTGGTAGTAGTGCATGTATGAAAATTAAATCAAATTTGAAAATGAAAATTGTTTCAAAACAAAATTTCAAAATTTTTCCAAAA
Source organism: Mauremys reevesii (assembly GCF_016161935.1). Lineage (NCBI taxonomy): Eukaryota > Metazoa > Chordata > Testudines > Geoemydidae > Mauremys > Mauremys reevesii. The sequence goes on from NC_052623.1 coordinate 249,317,034, forward strand.
CAAAAGCTTTTCTAAAATACAAAATTTCAAAAACACATGGTTACTGACATCTCCATGATTTTTCAAAGTATTTCAGTGTCAACAGAACTGCATTTGCTAAAGGAAAACTATTTTGTAGAAAATCTTCCAACCAGCTGTAGTACTGGAGCAAACAACAGGAGTCACAAGTATGGTACCTGAACTGGTTCAAGCAGTAATTGGCAGTTGAACAACTAAGTAACAGTGACCAGGACATAATTAACTTCAGTAACCTTTTGGTACGATCCCTTCCATAAACTAGCACTGTGGCACTAAACTCTCTGAAGAAGGATTGTATGTTTAAAAAATAAATATCCTGTTTTGAAAGAGCTTAAATAAAAGAGGTAAAGGGTTAACATCCTTTTAGACTTAGCAGGGAGGAAACTTACACATACTGTATTACAGTCACAAAAAGCATGTATACGTCAACAAAAATAAAAGCAGGAATACAACAAAAAGTGTAGTTAAAATGGTAAGGCACAAGAAGTTTATTCAAGTCAAAAAGAATCCTTCAGAAAGTGGAAATCCCACCCAACTGAAGCTAATACAAGGAACAAAACTATAGTAGGTAAAATGTAATATGGGAATTAAGAGTGCTAAGAACTTTAGAACAAAGGCAGAGATATTAAAAGATATATTTTTTAAGTATATTAGAAGTAGGAACCCTGCAAGGGAGATTGTGGGTTCTCTAGGCTATCTGGTACTAAAAGGAGCAAATGAGGAGGATAAAGTAGATACAGAGAATTTAAACAAATTCTCTGCATCAGTTTTCACCAGAGGATGTTGGAGAGACACCTGTAAAAAGAGTACCTCTCAAGTAGGTACCATAACAATGAAGTCCTGTAAGACTGCAGTGTTTAAGGTAATGTTGAAACGAATTAATTTTAACTGCGAACGGACTGGCCCTGATAGTATTCATCCAAGCGTTCCAAAGGAATTTAAGAATGAAGTGGCAGATTACATATTTTGTTGGCAGCTCTATCATTAAAATTAGATACTATATGCAGCAAGGCTGCAGGGTAGGCACTGTTGTGGCTTTCTTTTTTAAAAAGGTACTGGGGTTATCCTGGGAATTACAGACCAGTGAGCCTTCTTTCAGTACAGTACCAGGTAAAATAGCTGAAGTATGTAGTTATAAAATACCCAGATGAACATGATACCAGAGGCACAAACCAGTATGGCTTCTATAGATGAAAATAACTCCTCCAATCTATTAGAATTCTTTGAGGGGAGTCAAGATAAAGAAGAGCTGGTAGATACAATTAATTTGAATTTTCAAAAACCCTTTGGTAAAAATCTATCACCACAGGTTATTAAGGAAACTAGTCATTCAGGTAAGAGGTAAACATCTGTCAATAGATTAAAGCTAGTTAAGAGGAAACAAACAGCAGGAACAAATGGCCAGCGTTCAACAGGGTTAATAGGGAACCCCAAGAATGGATGCTTAGATCAGCGTTTAATATATTTTATGATTTGGAAAGGGGTATAAAAAGTGAGGTGGCAAAATGTGCTGGTGACACTATTTAGGTCAGTCAAGACAGAGAGGATAGTGAAGAATTTCAGAAAGACCTAACAAAGCCAGGCAATTGGGCCACACAATGGTAAGCAACATGCAGCTTATACAAGCACAAGGTAATGCAAACTGGCAGGAACAGTTTGAACTACTAGTACACATGGATGGGTTCTTTATTAATTGTAGCCATTTGGGGGAAAGAGCCCAGTGCTCTTGTGGACAGCTTAGGAAAAACATCTGCTCAGTGTGCAGTGGTAGTCAAAAAAGCAAACAGGTAAGTTAGCTTGTATTATACAGGGATAGAGAATAGTACTGAACACACAATTCCCGTCTATAAATAGGTAGTACGCCCTCCCCTTGAACACTGTATTTCAGAAGTTCTCAAACTTCATTGCACTGCGATCCCCTTTTGACAACAAATTTACTCCTGGTGGAATTCTGCGCCAATGCGTGTGCACAAAATTCATGTCCCTCGCAGATTTCTTTGCTTCCCCGCAGAAAAATGACTTTCTGACAGGGAAGCAAAGGGAAGCTCCTTAAACTGTACAGGTACATCGTTTCAGGCACCCGGAGCAGCCGGCAGAGAGGTAAATCACTGCAGGGCTGGGGACATCCCAGCCACTGGCTCCTACCCTGATCCAGGATCAGCTGCTAGTCCCACCTGGGCTGGAGAGGATGGGATTTCCTCTTCCACTGCAACAGTGGCTGTGTCAGACCCACCCGCAAAATCCTCCCACAGCTGCAGGAAGCTCAGCATACTCCCCTGCTTCCTGCCCTCACCACTCCTCAGCTGCAGGAGGAGGGGTCACTCTACAGAGAGCTGCTCCCCCATCTGCCCAACCTCCATGCCTCTGGACCTCCCATACCCAGACACTCCCACCAAGCATCACCCCGTGCCCCCAGAATCCCCCTAGTCCTCAGCCCTTCAGGAAGCCCCCCTACTGTTCCCTGCCAGGAGCCTCTCTCTGCTAGCTTGAGGCTTCCTTGGGAGAAGGGATTTAAGGGTCTTCCCCTCTCTGCCCCATAGCCAGCCCTGCTCCTACCCCCCATCCCCAGAGTGGTGGGGAGGGAGTTGCCATCACAGCCTAGAGAGCAGGAGCCCACAGGCCAGGCACCCCTGCCCTAGCAGCAGCACAGGCTCCCCTTCCCCCCTGCCAGGCCAGAGGCTCATTTTAGCAGTGCCAGCCCTGGGATACTGCTGCCAGTACCATGATCCAGCTTCTCTGCAGCTGGCTCCATGCACCCTGGGACGGGGCCATGAACAACCTCCCTGACCACCCCCACCCCCCACCACCACCTAAATGGCGCCCCTGGCCCCTGCACCCTCCCCTTCTCCCCAGCTCAAGGCTTCCCACAGTGCCAAGAGGAGCTGCCACAGGTTCTGACAGGAGGGCCTGGCAGGTAGAGCAGGACCCAGGTGCTGGCCATGCTCCCTCCAGAGCCCCTGCCTCCTTCTGCTCTTATCCCTCCTCCCTGTTGGCTCAAGGCTTTGTGCTGGTCCTTGGCCACCAGAGGAGCTGCTGTTGATTCCAGCAGGTTGAGGGCCTGGGTGCCAGCCATGCTCCCAGCCCTGTGTGCATGCAGCTTATAAGGAACATTGTAGACATGCCTTTACTCAATGGAAAGGCTGTCAGGTTTCTCTTCTCGCTGTATAATGAAGGAAGAAAAGGAACTCCCATCAAAAATTCATCATGGTTCACAGCCAGCTGGCCCCTCCCCATCACAAAATCCCCAGAGCACTGGCTTACATGCATCAGAAAGACTACAGTATTTTTGCTGTTTGCCTCTTTCCCACTCTCCGTTAAGTCCTGACACATTACAGACCTATATCAGTATAACTACATCACTCAGGAGTGTGAACAATTCATACCCTTGAGTGATGATGTTATACCGACCTAACCCCCAGTGCTATAATCGACAGGAGAGCATCTCCCGCTGACATTGTTAACGCCTCTCGGGGAGGAGAGCTAACTACACTGATGGAAGAAGTTCACCCATTGTAGCGTCTTCACTAAAGTGCTACGGTGGCACAGCTGTGCTGGGTGCATCTGTGCCACTGTATGTGAAGACAAGCCCTTAGTCTAGCTCTACTAAGAAAATGTGTGTCAGAAGAGTGCTGATTTCTCTCCTTTGTCAACCAACCCTGGCATTGTTCAGTGGGATGGGATGGGTGCGTTACTGGTTAATAATGCAGGCTCTCTGTTGCTCTTCCAAAAGGTCTTCTAAAAAATCACAATATTAGAGACACAAAAGGTGTGTTAGATCCCAATTCTAGCCAATTTTCCTACCATTCCAGGAACGTTCTCCACCATCTATGTTTTTCTAATGCTTTGTCAGATCTCGATTTAAAGTGTCCCAAGAGGGAGGCTTCCTCCATTTCACATGGGAGACCATCTCACCGTCTCTAATACATTTGTCAGGAAGCTCTTCCCAGTATTCAGAATCAACTCACTCTTCCTTCATTTCATTCCATAATTTGTATGTTCAATTTCTCTACTTTCCTTGGTGCCTACATGTAAGAAGTATGTCCTCTGGCATAATCAATACATAGCCACCCTGTACATGTTTAGGTCTTTCAATCTTTCCTCATAAATTCAGTCTACTGATCCTTTTTTGTTCCATAAATTCCTCATTTTTTTAATCTTTTTGGTATTCAGGTGCTCAGAAATGAGCACAATAATTCAGGTGCAGACACACAAAAGCCACAGAGGGAAGGGCTATTATCTTCCCTACTGCATGATGCCTTCTGTAAATGCAATCCAAAACTTCACCGGCTTTTTGGGGGCTTTCATGTTTTGAACACTTATGTTTAGGTCTCCTTTAGGTCTCCCTCAGCAACATTCAGTACTGCTAACCCAAAATATTCAAAAATTATGAGTGAGGGGCCCCCAAAAAATCATGGGATTTGGGTTTAAAAAATTAATCACAACGTGTTACAAAATAATGCGTTCTTTCTATTGCCTTCTGATTTTCAAATCTTTAGGATACACTTAGGTCATTTTCAAAAACTCTCTCTAGGAGCTGGGTTTTTAAATAAAACAACTACGGAGAGACCTGGGATAAAAAAAAAAAGTTACAAGATTTAGCAATACCAATTCCCAAGTTTCACCTTTTTATTGAATATCTGTGTTTTGGATTATTGATCCTTATATATAATAGTCTGCATTTTCTAAATTGAATTTTTAATCAACATTTCTAATCTCTATCTAGGTCCTTCTTCTATTACTCATTCGCCACGACCGGCATCTGCAATCCCTCTCAATTAATATTACCTATGAATTTCATTAATATATTGCTTATTCCCTCTTCTAGATCATTAGAGAAGTTAAAACAAGAACTAACCCAGATCCCTGTGGTACTCTACTAGACAGCCCCCTGCACAGCACACTGCTGTTTATGATTACCCTTTGTTTATAGTGTTTCAGCCAGTTTAATTCACATATCAATTTCAATTAATTATAAACAATATTCATGAGACATATCAAATGTTTTACTAAAAATCAAACATGCCACAGTAATGAAGTACTACACTTAATCTGTCCTGAATGATTGAGTTTTTAATAGAACACTGGATGAGAGCTGCTTCACTTGATTTTGAAACAGCAATATGAAATTAAAGAAAAAAATCAAACTGGTTTCTTGGCTAGAGAGACTTTTAAATCTACTGTATCTAAATGCCATTAATCTGCATTCTTTATTTGGTATTAAGCTAGGTGTTGTATTACCTTGCTTTTGAGTGTGGAAGAAGTGTAGTCTAGTGATTAGCACAGGAGACTGGGAGGAGAGAAGGCTCACAGGATCTATTCCTGACTCTGCTACTTACTTCCTGAATGACCCCAGAGAAGTCTTTTAACCTCTATGTTCCCCCGTTTTCCCCTCTGAAAATGAAGCACCTTAAGCCTTGTCTGGACTCCAAACTCCTACCTTACTGCAGGACTTGAATACAACCTGGTAGTGCACTACATGGTTAGCGCTATGTGGTATTCGGCAGTATAGATGAGAATGAGCTGGCTTTTAACTGTATTTTACTGTGCTACAGGCTTGCAAAATCCATAGCTGTAGAACAATTCAGGAATGCTGTTAAAAAACAATCCAGTCTCACTTGTGCTGCAAGATCAACCTATGTTCTAAATGTTCAGGGCACTACCATGCTGTAACCAAGTTCGGTGAGAGAATGTTAGTGATCCATCGCATGCACAGCACTACAGTGGAATCCTCTTTGGCTTCGTTAGCACTTAACATTATTCTTCAAATTTCCACCTCCAACCCGACAGAGCAGTCATTATAAGTGGAGTTACTCAAGCAATAGGGGGTCTACCTGGCAAAAGATTATTTCCCTGCCTCCTTTCATCCCAAGACTAGCAACTGGATTTCTATTCCAGGGAGAACTGGAAATTGTTGGATATGGGGGTCCCTCAGGCTGGCCAAAGTTATGCTCTACTGCAGCCGCAGTATGACTGGAGATCAGTGAATCCCTATTACCCCTCTGTATGGGATAGTGGCAAATGCTACTCCCCTTCCTCCTCTGTTCAGCCCATTGGAACAGAACATTCAACATTTTGGGCATATCTTCATTGCAGAGTTCGCCTTGGTGATAGTCTACTGTGTCCTCACTCGTGCCACGCTCCCCATGTGTGTTGCTAGGACTTCTGGGGGCACATCCCATGGTTCTTTGTACTCTGGTAAGCTGAGTCCCTCTATGACACTGGTTCCCAACCAGGGGTACGCGTTCCCTTAGGAGTATGTAGAGGTCTTCCAGGGGGTACATCAACTCGTCTAGACTTTTGTCTCATTTTACAACAGGCTACATAAAAAGCACTAGGCAAAGTCAGTATAAACTAATATTTCATACAGACAATGACTTGTTTATACTGCTTTATATACTATACACTGAAATGTAAGTACAATATTTATATTCCAATTGATTTTATAATTATATGGTAAAAATGAGAAAGTCAGCAATTTTTCAGTAGTGGCTGTGACACTTTTGTATTTTTGTCTGATTTTGTAAGCAAGTAGTTTTTAAGTGAGGTGAAACTTGGGGGTATGCAAGACAAATCAGACTCCAGAAAGGGGCACAGTAGTCTAGAAAGGTTGAGAGCCACTGCTCTAGGATTCTCTCTCAGTGAATTGTGGGAGAACTTGTCTGGCCTTCTGGGCACATCGGAGAAACTGTGGGAAGGGACTGGAGAGGACTATCAGTATTCAAGTGGTTTAACCTGTGTTCTCATTGCAAAGTGGATAGATTACTAACTCGAGTGAAAGCAGCACCCAGGCTTTAGACCGAGAGAAGCCAGCTACCCCAGGTTGAAAGGACTGCTAAATTTGGGTTGGAGGTTGTGTGTGTCAGGATGGGAGGAGGGTTGGGACAACACCAGAACGAGCCTGGGTAAAACCATGCCCCTAATTGATACCCCCAAAGCAGTGGTGAAAGAAACAAAGGACTTACCGGTACGCTGGAGTCCTGAGCGGGACGTGGCCTCAATCAGAAGAGTCGTGGCCTCAATTGGAAGAGGCGGGGCCTTTCAAGATTTAAAGGCCCTGGAGCTCCGGCTGTGGTTGGGAGCCCCAGGGCCTTTAAATCACCCCAGAGCTACTAGCTGCAGAGGCGTCTGGGAGCCCCAAGGCTCAGGGATGAATTAAAGGGCCTGGGGCTCCATCCGCCAGGGAGATCCAGGCCCTTTAAATCACCGCGGGAGTCTTGCCGCCATTACCCCTGACACTGCGGGGAGCCCTGGGCCTTTTAAATCGCCTCTGGAGTCCTGCCGCTGCTGGGGTAGTGGCAGCAGGGCTCCAGCGGTGATTTAAGGGCCTGGGGCTCTGGCTGCAACAGGGAGCCCCACGCCCTTTAAATCCCCGCAGCAGCTGGAGCCCTGGGCCCTTTAAATCACCGCCGGAGAAGCCGGTCCAGTCCATACTGGACCGTACCAGCTTACTTTTACCTCTGCCCTAAAGACATACCCCTAAGTGATAAGCTGGCAATTGGTGCAGTCTAAGAGTATCAGAACAATTACCAATAAATCAGTTTATAGTGAGTGCCTAGAGCAGTGAAGAAAGTCCATTAAAATGCACTGACTTTCACTCCACTTCACTAAAAGTAGGGTTCGCAGTACACAAGGCAAGTTACTAATATCATGGATATGGCAAAAGTGACAAGGGACTGAATTCTGCTGAGAGCCCTAAAACACAGTTCATGTCCCTCTTCTCTTCTTGCAGCCACTGTGATAACGCTTGCCAGCTGCTAATAAACTCAAGCCATTTCCATGTAACTATGGAAGATAGACAAGAAAAAGAAACTGACTCCAAACTTTTATTTTTGATGAAGTAGATTTAGACACTAATTAGACATAGCCCTTGAATTCCCATCAAGTTGTCAGTATGGCCCTCACCGTCGCAGGACACGGGCACTCTAATGTATTGCATTCATTATTCTTGGGCAAAAGGTGCTCATGCCATTGTGGGCTGGTTAGGAGATTACAGGACCCCTTATAAGGCTTCTGTCAGCTGCCTATTGGAATGCCCTGCTGTTAAAACAGCAGCTTGAGAGTACCCAAATTAAGTTCTCTGCTCCACTCTCCCCTTCGCAAACCAAACAGGATAGCTATTCACTTCCAGTGATACACCCTAAAATGTCCCATTGCCCACCTCTGACGACAGCTCTGGTCATTCTAATAAGCAGACTACCATGGGTCTCCTCTGGATAGCCCACTGGACTAGCATGCTACAAGAATGATTTGTTTGTAATCAGATTGCTACAGCTTTCCACAACTACTGCACAGTAAATCAAACACCGTTTCACTGTGCAGACTGTGCCTCTGGAAGCCCTTCCATGCCTACTTCTGAAATGCCTGTGCAAAGCTGGCTGGGTTCAAGTCAACAACACTGTCCTATAACCCCAATGGGGGAGGAGGGGGCAAATGAGGGTCCTCTGGGCCCAAAATCAATCGTATGCGAGGAGACTGTATAAATAGCTGGCGCGCACACTCTAGAGAAGCAGCGGGGGAGGGAGGGAGGGGAATCTGAAGTGTTGGGCCCCAGCTGTGAACTCCTCTTGTTTTTGTTTTAGGGTAATTAATGTTCCCTTGAATAGAGCCATGCTATGGGCTCCTGTTTCTGTAGCTTTCAATTCTGAATCAGCAGCCTTATTGGACTGGGCTAAGAGTGGTGGGGGGAGGTTTGTATTTCCTGCCATCCCGATTAAATGAGGTAATGTGAGACTGCTGGACTCCAAAGCTTGGACCGGAGGCAAGAGAGCAGGCTGGTGGGGCAGGAATTTCCCCGAAGTCCTTGCTTACAGTGGGGATCTGTTCCCAAGAGAGACTCCGCTTGGAAAAATCCTCCTGAATAAGCTTTCTTTGCCCCTTTGTTTACCATCCACCCAGCTTCTCTCTTATTTTGGGGGGTAAAAGGGACGGTAGGGTTTTTGCATGCTCTTGTGTACTGCCAGGAAGGCAGCAGCCCACCTTCTAATCACACCTCCCTCTTCTTTCACCCCCCAACTCCTCCAGCTCCTAAATTAGATACATTCCCCCTGTGCTCCCAGACTCTCCATCTCCTCCTCCCCTGACAGAGCAATCATTTATCAAGTTGTTTCACGCGTTGTCGGGGAGGGGGGCCCCAAGGGATGGGAGTTTGTTTCGTCCCTTTGTTGGAGCTCCACAGGACCGTCCAGCTTAGTCTCCAACCAACTGCTGAGAGTTGCTGGACTCCAGGAGCAAATGTTAAAGGGGCTGCTGCCTTTCATCTACTTGCTGATCCTGCTGCCTTTTTATTTTATTCTGTAGCTTCTGGGAAGTTAAAGAACACACCCACCACAGTCATTCTGCATGGGTGTTTTTGAAGTAGCAGAGGTTTATTATTTTTCCACCAGTGGCTTCTCCTGTCATCCGCCCGTTCAGGCTTTGGAAGTAGATTCACCTACTGGCCGTTTTCTCCTCCCTGACTGTCAGATTATTAAGCCAAATTTGGTTAATGGGAGGTCCTGCTCTTACAATTCATCTTTTCCTTGTGCAGGCTTGAGTGTATGCAAGTTTTCTTTAATCATGAAGGGGAGCGGAAGTTTGTGTGTGAGACAGTGTTAAAATATTATGGTCCCTTTACAAAGACAGACTTTTGGCAGAGGAACTAAGCAACCATGCTGAAGAAGAAAGGGTTTCTATTTTCAGAGTTAAAACGATCTTGTGCTTCACACATGCAGGACTGGGAATCAGAAGATCTGCACTATAGTCTAAGCTTTTCCCAAAGTCACATAGGAAATCCGTGGCAGGTCACTTAACCTCTGCCTACTTCAGTTCCCCATCTGTAAAATGAGAATAACTATAGCAGAGATGTTGTACTGCTATATTCATTAATATTTGTAAAGCTCTTTAAGACTCTTGGATGGAAGACACTGTACAAATACAAAGTGTGTTAAAATCAGAGGTGTCCACATATAACCTGCAGTCCTAAAATGCAGTCCATGGTCATGCCTGGTTTTTTAACAACTGAATAAGAACAAAGATAATCCGTTGCTTTGTGAATCTCCCCAAAAATACAGTTTCTCTATTTATCAAAATGGATAGAATTATAATACTAGCAACCATTAGGGCTGCCTGCATTTATTTTTGAATATACTACACAAAGATTAGTTACAGCTTTCTGGTTTCTAGCAAGTTGCTGATCTTGCTGTCTTTGTCTAAGTTTAGGTATCCTCCAATTTAAATCAAACAGGGACTATGAAATCCAGACAATAAGCTAAGTCGTCCTTATGATGGATAGACCATCTCAAAACAGAAGAAAAAATGCCTAATAATTTAATCACTAAGAATCCACTGCAGATTCTGTATGTCCTGCAGGACTGGGGTTTAGAAGTAGGACTTGCCTCCATGAATCTCCCTTTGGAGGAGAGCTGGATACGTATGCTTCCCAAGCAAGTCAAAACAGTTCATGAGTCAGCCAAAGGGGTGCTGAAAAACAAGGATATGTGCTCTTGTCCCGAGGAGCTGAGCCGGTTATCTCCTAATTGTTCCCAACTTCTCCTAGTCTGAAGAGATTGGGCAGCAGACGCTTTTTGAGAATGTCCATTCCCTATAATCTACCCAATCAGATGTGTTAAAGTTAGTACTGTATTTTGAAGCTATGGAGCTGTAGAAGTGTCATCTATTTCAAGCTAATATAGTATTTTCACGCACTCAATCAGTAAAAAATAGGTCCAAGAACATTTCTCCTCTGGTAGGAATTTCTCTTCTGGACCATAGAGTTGCATATTTTGTAATTTATTGTATCTTTTTGTTGGCCAAAAAGTACAGCCAAACATGCACCAGATAAATGGGTAGTTAAAATCCACCACCAAAATGATAGAGTGTAGTTCTGCATAGTATTTAAAGTGATGCAGGAGTTCTCCCCTATTCTCATTTTCTCCCAATCCTAGTAGTCTAAACAAATACCCACTGTTTTCCCTTTTTTTCATTCCTTGCATCCTTGCCCAAAGTAGTTCACCACAACATTGCTCAACTGCAGGTCACTGGGATTTTAAGTACTTTTGCCTTATTGAATTACCCATCCACCTGTTCTTCCTTCAGACTCCTAAACAGATTATTACATGCAAAAAAAAAAAACAACCCCCCCCACGATGCTTAAAGAAAGTGTTATTGAAATTGTAAAGACAAGTGCTTGAAAAAGGAGATGTCAGATTTCAGTCTGCCTGTGCAACCTTAATTCTGCCCTGCTGTGCATATGCATTTGATATAGTCTTTAGTTGCATGCTCACATACTTTTTCATAGGACCTCATTCAGTGCACAGGACGGATAGTGGTTATTGAATAAGGCAGCTGTTCAATATTTATTTTTATCCTCCTCATTCACTGTGCCCCCAGGCCTTATCTACTGCATGTCATACAAACCCTGCTACTGAATGTAAAATTAATTGCCTCACAGGCTTTTCTATAGTGCTCATAACTGTAGTATCTGAAACAAACATACATTAATTAATCCATCTCAGCACCTCTGTGAGATGGTAATAATAATACTCTATTTTACAGATGGGAAACTGAGGCACAGGGAGATTAAGGCCAACATCTGCAAACATCTCCAATATAGCTGACTGCACTCCAACTTGGGACACCTGATTTTTCAGAATGCTTGGCATTTTTCCAGCACCTAATATGTTCAAAACATTGTAGACATCAATCAATCAATCCTCATATCACCCCAGGGTGGCAGGTGGGAAAGTATCATGATCCCTATTTTAAAGATGGGGAAAACAGAAAGATAAAATGACTTGCTCAAGGCCATACAGTGAATCAGTGGCAGAGACTGAATTAGAACTCAAGACCTCATGACCCCCAAAACCTCAATGCTCATTCCTCCAGACTACAATTTCTTAGTGCCAAACTTGCATCTCTAGTTCCCACTGAGTCCAGTTACAGTGGTGAGTTTTCTGCATTTCTGAAAAGGTGTGTAAAGTTGGGAACCCAGAAAATAAGGAACACACCATTAATGGACGCTTGGGAAATTTTTTGTTTAAGTGACTTGCCCAGGATCATATCAGAAGTTCTCCTGGATGCAATACACCTGACAACCAAAAAAAGACCAATCTTACTCTTCCAGCAGTCCCTTTGCCTCATTTTCTACACACCTTCCAAATTCTACAGCAAATGAGGTAGGAATCCTCAGAGGTGAAAGTGGGCCAGTATGACATACTGGTAAGAAGTGGCCGCCGATACTGGCCCATACACAGCCGATGTTAAAGTGCTGCTACTGCGACAGCGGCCAGAACCCCGAACTCTTTAAATCCCCACCAGAGTCCCAGGTGGCGTGGGCGGGGCAGTGTGGAAGGGCTGGCTGGGGGAGGCTGACTCACAGCCCCACCCCTTCTGCCTAAGGCCCCGCCCCTTCCAGGGGCTCAGAGGCAGGCCCCTGTACCAGTAAGTCATTTATATTCCTTTCACCCCTGGGAATCCTACAAGCAATTCCTTCATTCTCTACACAGTCCTGATTCACTCCCTGAGCACCATCTATTCTCAGTACTGAATGAGGCAGGGGTCCTCTGGAAAAAGAAAAGTAGTACGTGATCTTGTAATTAAAGACTTATAATGCGTATGCACAAGGGAGCAGAATTAAAGTTGCACAGCCAACCATAAATCTAATACTTCTGAATGATCAAGTACTTGATTTTGTACTCTAAATCATTTAAAGTAGGTTTTTTTTTAATTTTATTTTATTTTTAATGTGCAATAATCCCCCTCTCCGTCATGCACTGGAAGGGAGGGAGCAAGAAGCAGGACACGGCGGCGGGCTCGCAGAGGTAAGCTGGTGCAGGGGGAGGAGGTGGGGGGGCAGGGAGCTGCCGGTGGGTGCTCCAGCCCCGGAGCACCCACAGAGTCAGCATCTATGCTAAGCTGCCATTTTATATGTACCCTCCCATAGGTTCAGCTGTGTGTGTGCACTAACTGCTGAAGAGAGGCCTACTGCATGCACAGTGCTAATGGAAATTCTGAGGGATTTTGGTGCGCTGACAAAAACTGGTCTGTGTGAAACAAGCAGAATTGGTGATTTTCAGCAGTTTATAATTTGATCAAAACTGAATAAAGCCAGCAAGAGGCACCTCCTTGAGGTTGCCAGGTGTCCGTTAAAAGTCCAGTTGGCAGGACTGGCAGGCTCCCCACCTGGCTCTGCGTGGCTCCCCAGAAGCGGAGACATGTCCCTCGGCTCCTAGGCAGAGGCATGGCCAATGGGGCTCGCACGCTGCCCCTGCCCCGAGTGCTGGCTCTTCAGCTCCCATTGGCCGGGAACTGCAGCCAATGCAGCTCCCATTGGCCAGGAACCGCAGCTGTGGGGGTGGCGCCTGCGGGTGTAGACAGCATGCAGAGCCACCTGGCCGCACCTCCACCTAGGAGCCAAAGGATATGTTGCCGCTTCTGGGAACCCCCCGAGGTAAGTGCCACCTGGAACCTGCACCCCTCATCCCCTCTTGAGACCCCTCCCACACCCAAACTCCCTCCCAGAGTCTGCACCACCAGCCCAAACCCCTGCCCCAGCCTAGAGCCCGCTCCCACACCCTGAACCCCTTATTTCTGGCCCTGCCCTGGAGCCTGCACCCCCAGCCCAGAACCCATACTCTCTCCCACACCCCAACCCCAGCCCAGAGCCACCTCCCACAAGCCAAACCCCTCAGCTCCATCCCCCAGCCAGAGCCACCTCCTGAACCCTTCATTTCTGGCGCCACCCCAGAGCCCGCACCCCCAGCTGGAGCCCACACTCTCACCCCAACCCCCTGCCTGGGGGATGGAGTGAGCGGGGAGCAGGGCCTCGGAGAAGGGGCAGGATGGGGCAGGGCCAAGGGGAAAGGGGTGGGGCAAAGGTGTGCAGTTTTGTGCGATTATAAACTTGGCAACCCTATTTACACCAGAACTACCCTGGCAAAATTTCAAAGCACAATCTTGAACTATGGAGGTGTTAGAAGAACTTCATTAGAAGAATTCTAACAAAAAGTACTTGGCAACTTAAATATAGGGGGAGTTGCGTGCCACTTCCCTTATAATACACGTCTACCCTGATATAACGCGGTCCTCAGGAGCCAACAAATCTCACCACCTTATAGGTGAGACCGCGCTATATCGGGTTCAGTCCAGTACGGCGTACCGGCAAGAGCCAGTACACTGTGCTGGACTGGACCGGCTTCCCCAGTGGTGATTTAAAGGGCCCGGTGCTCCAGCCGCTGCGGGGAGCCCTGGTCCCTTTAAATCACAGCTCGCGCTCCGGCAGCGGGGTTCGGGCGGGGATTTAAAGGGCCCAGGGCTCCCTGCAGCAGCTGGAGCCTCTGGCCCTTTAAATCACCGCCCGAGCCTGGCTGCCAGAGCCCCGTCAGGGGTTTAAAGGGACCGGTGCTCCAGCTGCTGTGGGGAGCCCCGGTCCCTTTAAATCACCGTCGGAGCTCTGGCAGCCAGGCTCGGGCGGTGATTTAAAGGGCCCGGGGCTCCACACGAATTCGGATATAACGTGGTGAAGCAGCGGGGCTCGGGTGGCGCTTTAAAGGGCCCGGGGCTCCCCACTGCTTTACCAAGTTATATGCAAATTCATGTTATATAGGGTCGCGTTCTATTGGGGTAGAGGTGTACCAGTCTTGATTGGCTTTCCAAATGTTATGTCCATACTGCACAATTGTGTTTTTTGCTCTCTAGATCTCGATCTCCATTAACAGCTGTATCATTTCTAGTAGTTCTGCTTGTTTCCTATACTCTAGGCCTCACGTATGTGTATGTGGCAGACTGGAAATTCTGCAGCAGGTTCATTATATTTAAAATGTACTTTTTAAAGTAAAAATAAAATGAATAATACACTCAATGCAATAGACCCTGTTTATTTTTATAGTTTAAAAATGTACACGGTCCCCATATTTTCACTTTTCAATATGTGAAAGACTTTTGAATTGACAACTCAGAGCTGCATCATAAAAGCAAAGCTGGAGTTGTTTTTGCAGCTGAATAGAGGACAGTTTAGAATTTTTGGCCCCCTCAGAAGGCACTCTGGGATTGTGAGAGGAGCCAGTTAACTGCATGTTTCTGCTAAAACCATCAGCAGTGAAATAGTTAACAATGTCAACATTTTAAATGTCATCTTCAAATTTCCAGCACAGCAAACCACTGGAAATGAACGAGGAAGTTCACAATCTCTAAGTTATTGTTTCAGGCAGTCTGCAGATTCAAGATGTCATGGCATCTGTAATATTCAGTTCATATTTTCAAACTGTGCTTCAAACCCATAAGGGCTACAAAACTGGTCCAGATCACTCAGCTGCTCACCCGTTCATAAAGCCTGTATTCTCCTGTAGTATCTAGAGCATTTCCTCTCACCCTGCTCCAACAGCCCTAGTAGTCGCAAACCTAGGGGTGGGGAGGTTTCCTGCTCTTCTCTTTCGGTAAGAGCTGAAGGACAAGCACCTTCTCACTATTCCATCCTGCCATTTCTCCTCTAATCCTAAGTATCCTTTTCACTGCCACAAAAGTTGTCTAGTCTAACATTCAGATCTCCTGTTTTAAGGGACATTTCACACATCCATTCCAAAAAAAAAAAAAATCCCTGATTTAAAACCAGAATTCGGAAGGGAGGGGCCTCTCCTTTAGGTAGCTGGAGTACAGATCTGTTTTACTTATGTTAAAAGAATGTTGGTGCTGGAAAGGGAAGCATTAAGTTGAAATGCCAAAGTTAATGGTGAGCTGTAAAGGAAAAGGAAATGTGTTGTACCCTTTTTGCTTCTTTATTGTGTGTAAAAGGGGCCTGAAAGATTCTTTAGCTTTGGTTTGTTTGGTGGAGGTAATAGAGGGGTTAATTTTACTACTCGTTGGGGGTGGGGGGTTTCTCCACTTTAGTCAGGTTTTGTCTAACCTAGAAGTTTCTCTGAAGACCAGAGGACTGATAGGATAACCTCACAAATACCAAGAAAGTGAAACTAGCTTAGAAGGGAAATAATTTTCATTCAGACTGTTTAAAACTCCATTTGTTAATACCTACAAACTGAGAAACCCTTGGACCAGTTTCATCACTCCTCATATATCTGTGGTAAAAAAAATCATCATCATTTTATTTGATTTTGTTAGGGGAAAAAGCCTCTCGTGCTTTCTTTATATCAGAAAAGAAAAAAGGGTACAAACCCATATTTTCCCTTTAACATGTTACCCTCACACAACCTTAAGTCTGCCATCCTTACATATATCTTAAAGTATGTGGTCATATTTATTTCTGCGTCATTCCTTCCTCATTCATTGTGCCTTTTGGATGGCGCACAGTAATGAAGTAGCGGTATATAGAGAACGAGATGGTGTCCTGAAGAGGATGCTCCCATTTGCAATGACTACAGCATAAGTCTAGAATAAATCCACTTGGGGTAACTGGACTTACTCCAAATTTGCAGCAATGTAAATGAGTGCAGCTTCAGGGGAACAGGGCAGCACGAAAGGACCTCTCCTACTTTCAATGCACTGGTTTTTAAAAACTGCTTCTGCTAATGCAGTTGCATCAGTCAGAATGGACAAGGGATGACTGTGTTTCCCGTTTTAAAAATCTGTCCTAGGGCTCATCTTCACTGCAGCCTTAGCTCAGGATCTCTCTTGTGAGAGCAGTCACACTGCAAAACAACTCAAGCTGCACTGTGTGTTGCTAATACAATCACTGAGTAGCCCTGCCTCCCCCACCAGTCCCCAACTGCATTACTAGCTCAAGCGTCAGCAGCTCTTGACCTCGATGGACCAGCTAGCTCAAGTTTAAAGCGCAACTTAACTCAAGCCAGAGATTTTTGTGTGTGCATGGGTGTTGGGTTAGAGACAACCCTCAAGTTATGCCTGGAGCTAACATTACAATAAAGACGAACTCCAGATCCGGAGGGTAACTTGTAAACTGTTTTAACAAAGTTGTGCACGTGTCTGCACTGTCTGGCACAACCATGTTAACACTTTCCCTTCCCCCCACTCCCCAGGATTGTTAAACATTAAGGCCTCGTTTTCACTGGGAAAACTACCCATTGCAGACAGTGGGTGCCAGGAATGGGTACAACTGAACTGGTACACACCACAGATTAACAGCAAAGATAGCCAAGGACAAGCCATGCTCAACACCAATTAGGAACTGTGGTTAGCTGAGCATGCTAGCAGCTAAACAGTGCTTAGCACCAGCTGCACTCATTGTGGTGCCCACTGTCATCAATGGGTAGCTTTCCTAGTGCAGGAAAGATTTCCATGTAGCAAAAATAGCTTCTAACAAATGCTTTTTTTGATGATGTTCAGACTAGCGATTTTTGCCACCACTGTAGATGCACAGGTAAAAGTCATAGTATATGCAGGCTAAGGCTATGTCTACACAAGCACTTTTGTCAGTCAGGGGTGTGGAAAAAACCACACCACTGATCGACGTAAGTTTCACAGACAAAAACTCTGGACAGTGCTATGTCGGCAGGAGATGCTCTCACTGAGGGGTATTTTAATTATGCTGGCAGGATAATGCTCCCATCGGCATAGAGCGGCTGGCTACACAGGAGATCTTACAGCAGCTCAGCTACAGCCGCTGTAAAGTCTGTAGTGTAGACATAGCTTAAATCGCTGTTCCACAATTCATACCAATGCAGACTACACTTGGCTTGAAAGTGGAGTAAGCAGCACCAGTCTAAATCAGAATGCATAGTGACTTTGCCTGTCCATACTAGGATTTTGCACAAACACAGCTACACTGATTAGAGCAATTTGGGCATATCCTCAATGCAGACAAGGCCTTAGGCTTCATATCCTCACCAGCACAGAAGGACGAGGGGGAGTTGCGGTGGGGTGGGGGGCTTAGAAACATTAATGGCAATCTCAAACTGGCTATGCTCAAACAGCCAAACTATCACCACACCCCAGGGGCGTTTGCTTCAAAGCTGGTGACATTGAAATGCTAATCTGATTTTGCAAACCCATAAACAAAAACAAAAAAGGAGAGAAGTGGCTAAAGCCTTCCCCCCTCCAAATCCCTCCCATTCTGGCATACAAAGCATGCTGTGGAGCAGGAGGACTGCCTCCATGAGTGCATCCAGAGCTCTAATACCGAAACTGCTGTCAGAGAAAAGCATTATGGTTAATTGCACACAATTGAGCACATCCACCATCCCACTAGAGTACCTCGCTACGTTTCTGCAATCTCCCCATGAAGCCAGAACACAGCTTTGTATTAAAATGGACCAAGCTAGGCTGGCATTTGTCACTACACGTCCCTCTTTTACAGCAAAAAGCACAGCACTAATTATTCTCAATACCAAAACTCAACTGGTTTCTGCCAGGAACACCCAGTCTGCCCCAGTGAGTGTGAATCTAAAAACTCATTTTCAATATATTTCGGCCCACGTGCCAGACAAGACCCCCCCCCCCCTCCCAATTCTTCCCTTGGACAGAAAAAAAGAGGTAGATAATTTACAAAATGCAAATCCTGCTTCAGATTTGCTAGAGGTTTGAGAGGAAAAAGGAAGATAATTTTGTGGAAATTTGAAGGAAGGGTCAATGGGGTGAGGAAAACAAGTATATCCTTAGCTTACCTTATGAATGAAGATCTTACCTATCTCATCAGGCACTACATTTAAGAGTTGTCTTCTCCCCTCCTTTCACTTATTTCTCTCTCCTTTAAAAAGCCTTCTACCTCCATCCCAACCTAATAACGACCTTAGATAGCGGGGGCCATCACTCTCAAATGCTCTACGCTGGGCAGAGAACTCTAAATGTCAACTGTTATCTGGAAATTTGCCCACTATTCTGCCGGCAGTCTGCTGCCTTGTTTTCATGGACATTTCCAGCTTCTCACCATGTGTGGAACCAGTTGGGAGCAAGATTTAAAGACAAACAAACCAGCCAGCCCAAACACCTAGCACGCAATAGACAGCCAGGCTCTCACAAGACTACTGCCACCAGTCTTCTAGCAAAAGGAAGACAACTAGTCTAGTAACTAGGTACTTGGTGTTTAGGAGGTTAAGAGTGATGGAAAGCATTTGAGAAAGTTATGAATCTGATGGCCTCCTAACACTGTATGTTTCATACTGCTAGGTAGGAACTTGCTCTAGCAAGCTGCCAGTAAGAGATAAGCAAAAGCAGCACTGCTGTCTGGGCAGCAAAAATTTGATATTACACATCACTTTCTGAATTATGGTGTAAATCTGTTTTCATGAAAATTACTGTCTCCCCATCTGACACTGAAAGGTGGCTACGAACAGGATGATGTGGGGTTCCAGTCTGACCATGCTTCTTCGTAACACCCTTCCCATATTTATTCCACACACTTACAGCATTATCTGAAAATTGCATGCCCTGATTTAGCTCCTTGAGCCGCACTCGCACTACTGCTGGTGTGTACACAACTAACTACTGAAACAGCCAGGCCCAAGGGAGTGACTGATATAGCAGGATATTGGTTGACAGAGGATCATTCTAATCATGTTCCTGCTAAAAAATAAAAAAATAAATACTGCTGGTATCTTTGGGTTTTTGTGGTGGCAGGGTTTGGAGGAAGACTGCTCAGGGGGCTCCAGGAAGCATCTTTCAGCCCTACTTGATAGTAGTCACTTCAGGAAAGATCCACCCGAGTCTTTTCATTCCTACTTACAGCCCTGTTGGATATGAAGCCACCAGCCCATTCACCATCCACAAACTCCTAGACAAGAGATGCAGTTGTGAACTCGGGGGAATTCCTGAGGTAGTTTTCAAACAAGATTTTAAGTATGGACATCTCAAAGCATAATGATCAGGATGACAGCTCCTGTTAAGATATCAAAGACTGACTGAATTTGAGGGCATTTGTCATTGCCTGAGGTCTAGTTCCTGAAGCTGAATGTATATATACAACTCTCCTGACTGGCCATTTCGTTCATAAAGGATACAACATCTTGGGGTCTGTACCATCATCCACATCCCACAATAACCCCCTCTGCCCACACCCCCAAATTCTACAGCTCTGCCTGTAGCCCTCTCCATTTCACACAAGAGCACCCCAGACATGCAGGGCAGTGAAGGGTTAATTCAATTAGTTCTGTGTGTGCTCAAAGAATTAGAAGCAACTTCATTTAATTATTAAGTAGCCAATCAGGTAATCTCTGTATCTGATTAGCAGGCTAATGAAATAATGTCTTCCAGTTCAAAGCTGTCATTCCAATCAGGAGACGGCCCTTCAGCTAGAAGGAAAAGCTGGCAGGGTTTCCATGGACTCATGCTTTGGATTTTGGATAGGGGTAGGGAAAGGAATCCTTTTCCAACCCCCTATTCAAATCTCTTTGCCTTTCCTGCCTTTCTACAGAGTGGTGCAGCTTCCCTTTCCAGAAAGGCAAATATATTCATTTCAAACAGGCCTCCTTTACGCTCAGAGGAAGCCTCACACTTGCTTCCCCGCACCTCCACAGTGTAGTCCGGCAGCATTCATGCGGATCTGGAATCAGCAACGGTCTTGAAGCAGAGCTCCAACTGCATAAGAGAGTTTCTATACTGCCTAGGTACTGCCAGTGGAGAGATGTGCTAAGTATGTGGGGCATGACTGGCTATAGTCCACATGGGAAAAGAGTCACACAGCAAAGCCATTAGAGCACTAAGAGGAAGCCAGAAAATCTCCTCCCTCCCCCACCCTACTCTGCTCCGATGTCACATGCAGTTATTTCCAGCCTGGGGGAAAGTGCAAGGCGGCAGCTGTCACACCGAGGCAAGGACTTGCCCCTTATAAACAGAGATTTCAGAACTAAATGACCCATTACAATTAACACAGCTGCAAGAACTGGGACACTTCCACACAGCGTGATGGAGGGTTTGGGGGTGGGGAGGAAGGAGAAAAGAGAGCTAGGATCACTGCTCCAAGCCCTGGCTGTCCCAGTTCACCACTTCTGAAGTATCAGCTCGGGGGTTTTCCTCCTCCTAAAATTGCTGCTATCCAGCATTCTCTTCTACACCTACTTTCAGACACCAGCAGTCCTAGCAGCATAAGCACCCCCCACCCCCAGTCACCCAAAGTTAGTGACGCAGTTCAAGCTCACCTTCTGGATGACCCTCTGTTGACACCAGCATCCAGTTTAGAAATTCCAACTCCCAGAATGATATATTGTTTATAGCGACAGAGTGTCAGCTTTCTACGTGAAACCTCCATTATATCACATTTTAATCGTCCCTTTCCTGAGCACATTACTCAGACAAAATCTAGCACTGGGAGGATGTACATCCTCCTTCCTCTCCACTGACTACAGTCTTTCCAGATGAAGTGGACAGGTTATATCAAGAAATCCAAGCATGGGGAACAGGAAAGGGTCTATTCAATCAGCGACATCATAATGGCATTTCTCCTGATTGGCTAGAAGGAGGCTTATCCAATACACCTGTCAAGCATGTCACCTAACAATTCAAGGAGCAACTTTTCAGAGGAAAAAATACACTTTATAATTGTTGCTTAGCAGTATAGTCCTGCATACTCAAGATTCACGTGGCATAGTAGTTCCTGCTAAGTAAGCTATAATTATAAAGTGTAGTGTTTCCTCTGAGAAGTAACTATAAATGGCATATGGAGGTCCATGTTTGTCTTTAAGATTTCAGATTAAATCTCATCAGTTTACAAATAGAACTGGAAAGAGGCTTTTCCTAACTGTAAGCCATGGGATCTGAAAGTCAAGTTGGGTTCTTTCTGGCTCGTACATCACTAGTGAAACAGATTCTATAACTGAAATTTATTTTGTGAATAACAAGCTGGAAAAGAACCCAGTTCACTCTCCCATAGCTATCCTGGCTCTCAAGGTCTAAGAAAGAGGTAACATCACTTATACTGTATTTGTCATTACAGTCAGCAAATATTCTGAATACACACAGGGGAGCAAAGAGATCGACTAAGAAATTGTTGTTGTTACAGTCATATTTCTGGCCACACTAAGCAAGCTCTGCCAGCCTATTAATTCAAGACACTTCTGAAGAAGTGCACAACCTAGTCATGACTAATACCAGACCAGCATGATTTCAACATTTGTTAACTAAGCAGTAAAAGGATACAATCCAGCCAGATTTAAACACAAGCAAAGCAGGTAGCAGGCCACCTGGGGACCAACATTCCAGAGCTCTGCAATGCACATTCAGATCCCCTCTCTCTCTCTCTCTCTAGCAGTGGAACCAGATCAGGGAGGCAAATCACAACCTGATCTCCATGTCTGGCAGTGCCTCCATCTGCACAAATTCTAAGGCCAGCCACGGAGACAGTAGTAAAAAGCTCTCCACTACTGAGAAACAATAGAGGACAGACACCCATCCATGCTCCAAAAGGGGCACCCCCCAATATAAGGTCACTTTTCAGAGCAACCATTAACAGAAGTTTCACAAAATGAGTGTAAGTCTGGGCATCTGACAATCTTGATACCTACCACAACCAGTCTGTTCACCTGAGGAGACCCTCTGCTCCCTCCCAAGTACACACTGACACTGCAGGATATCAGACATCCAGTTGGGATCTGCTCCATGCTCACCCTCCTCAAAGAGCAGCTCCATCACAGAACAGGATAAATGTAGACTGCCAGCTGCGGTTAATCATAATGGAGAGTTGTGTTTGGTTTCTCCACCTTCCCCAAAACTATTTCCAGTTTAAGAACATTCTGCAATACCCTGTTTAAAAAGAAAAAAGTCTAGTGGTCTCCCTACTACAGAAGGCTTTCACTCTGGCCCCCTATATCTGGTTGAGATCCCACAAATCATGGAAAGATAATCCATTGCAGTACTAATGCACTACTGCAGCTGTCCATGGAGAAAATCCCCTTTCATCCAAGAAACCCTCAAGCTCTTTGATCCTCTCCAACACACAATTATCTTAAAGGCAAAATGGTCCCCTATGCCCTAGCACTATGTACTGGGCTGAAAGAAAAGAAAGCAAGAATGCTATACCAGGTTTATTCTACATGGCTGCCCTGTCCTACAAGGCAATGCAATTCACAGACTTTCAGCAGCGACAGGAAGCCTTGATGTTAGGTACCTGGACTCAGTGTGATCACAGCCTCCAAGACCATTTAGAAGTCACAACAGTTGAGGGGAGTTATTTCAACGGGACAATTCAGACTACTGAAATTGCTGACTGTTTTTTAAACCGAGTTTACTTTTCACAATTTATGTCTGACCAGTGCAATGCTGCCATCTTAGATAGTGAAATTAAACCAGTCAATTTCACTTTGTGTTTGGGGTCAGGACTGGAGGGGAAGGTTTAAAGGGGACCTTTACAAGAATATATTCTGGTTAGTAAAAATTCTTCATAAGATATGTTTTAGGGACTTTTCTTCCCCTGTTTAGATTAAGAAGGGTCTTTTAGCTATGCCTGTGCTTTCCACCAACTGTGCTCAAGCTCATCACTCCTCTCCCGCCCTCCCTGCGCACACATTGGCATACCTAACACCTCTTGCTACCTTTTCAGTTTCAATCCTACTGCTGCTGTATTTTCTGTTAAACCCCCTTTTGCAGGACATGCGCTAACAACACCCTGAAACTAATTATATGCTAAGTGCTTTCAAACAGGGAATATACTAACTGGAAAAAACAAACAAACAAACAAAAAAACCCAAAAGTTGTTTCTAATTTCTTCCAGCTATAGTAAACTTAGGGGTTACCCATAACAATACAAAGTCCAAAATTCTCAGATGGAAATGCAGTTTTCAAGTTTACTGTAAATACCTTTAGTACAGCACTCCCTGCTTTTATTTTTGGAAGTGTCATTAAGCAATTTACATTTTGGGCCCAAAATTCATTGATGATGCACATGTTAAATAACCTCAGCAAGGGTTTTTACGGAGCTTGAACCGTCAGCATACGAGAAGAGGGTGCTGTGTTATTTATTCTTCTCCAACTCCCTTCCCGCATTCTAATCTTTGACTAGCTCCACTTAGCATTCAAGCGCTTAGGCTCTTAAGCTTAATGTTCACCTCCCCTTCCCCCTCCCTGCAAAAGACCTGTGTGGTTTGATTCATGGATAAGTAAAATCTGTACCCTGTGCTCTTGAGTGCACAGGGTTCACCTGTGGTGAAAATACTAGGTTTTTTGTTTGGTTGGTTTTTTTTACAGATGCTTCCTGTTTTGGAGGTGTGAAGCTATTCCTCCTCTCCTGCTCCTAGTGTGGACATAATACTAACTGGAGGAGGACCATAGCACAAACTGTTCCACCAATGAGGAGATAAATGCAGGCAAAGACCATCAAATCTTAAGGCTCCTATTATATCCTGAATCCCAGCATCAAGAGCACTGCTACACAGCTGATGTTAAAGAACTGCCGTGGCAGTGCTTTAATGTGGCTTGTATAGTTGCGGCTCCAGCACTGTAAAAAAACCCAACTTCATGAGGGGCGTAGCTAACAGCGCTGGGAGCATGGCTCCCAGTGCTGGTGCACGGTCTACACTGCCACATTACAGTGCTGACACTTGCATCGCTCAGGGGGGTGTTTTTTTCACACCCCTGAGCGAAGAAAGTTTCAGTGCTGTAAGTGGAAGTGTAGACAAGGCCTAAGTTTTACAGAGCCCCAGATACTGCACAAGGCCTTGTCTATACTAAACAATGCACCAAACTGATTTTAAAAAAATCAGTAAGTTACTGACATAAGTTAAATTGGTTTAACCCTTGCTTATATTGATTTAGGTGTATCATAGGGTATGTCTACACTGGCAGAGTTACAGCACCGGCAGTTACAGTGCCGCTCAGAGAGTGCTGAAGTGAAACCACTGTTGTATGTTCACACTATCAGTTGCCTGCGCAATAGCGTGTTCACACTTGTGGCACCTGCAGCGGTATTCGGAGCAGTGCACTCTGGACAGCTATCCCACAGAGCATCTCTTCCTCTTCTGCCGCTAAGAGTTGTGGGAAGGCAGAGGGGGATGCGGAGCATCCTGGGTCCTGTCCCAATGCCCCGTGATGCATTGCTTTCCATCCCAGCAATCCTTATGCGTCCGTCCGCATTTGGCGGTTTATGTATTGCATGCTCTATTCTGCCTCTTTGGTCTGCAGGAATGGATCCTACACTGTTGACCAATATGCTGCTCAGTTTCACCAACACGTCACGAGCGGCAGTGGAGTTATTCCTTAAACTACAAAGGCAATAGCAGTTCATCACTGATCTCACCACATGTAGTAGCTACAACACAAGAATGCTTGTGGCATTCACGAAGGTGCTGACCACAGTGGAACGCTGCTTCTGGGCTTGGGAAACAAGCATTGAGTGGTGGGATCACATTGTCAGACATGTCTGGGATGATGAGCAGTGGCTGCAGAACTTTCGGATGAGAAAAGCCACATTCATGGGACTGTGATGAGCTCGCCCCAGCCCTGTGGCTCAAGGACACGAGAATGAAAGCTGCCCTGCCACTGGAGAAGCACGTGGAGATTGCACTGTGGAAGCCGGCTACTCCAGACTGCTACCGATCGGTTGCTAAGCAGTTTGGTGTAGGAAAGTCGACCATTGGACTCATGTTGATGGAAGTGTGCAGGGCCATTAATCACATCCTGCTCTGAAAGACAGTGACTCTGGGCAACGTGCGTGAGATTGTGGATGGCTTTGCACAAATGGGCTTCCCTCACTGCAGAGGGGCAATAGATAGCACACACATGCCAATTCTGGCACCAGACCACCTAGCCACCGAGTACATTAATAGGAAGGGGTATTTCTCAATGGTTCTCCAGGCGCTTGTGGATCACTGTGGGCATTTCACGGACATTAACACAGGCTGGTCCGGAAAGAGGCATGACACGCGTGTGTTTCGGAACGCTGGTCTGTTCAGGAAGCTGCAAGCAGGGACTTTCTTTCGGGACTAGATCACCATAGGGGAAGTCGAAATGCCCACTGTGATCCTCGGAGACCCTGCCTACCCCTTAATGCCATGGCTTATGAAGCCACACATGGGGCACCTTGACAGCAAGGAGTGGTTCAACAACGGGCTGAGCAAGTGCAGAATGACTGTTGAGTGTGCTTTTGGCCATTTAAAGGCCCGCTGGTGCTGCCTATATGGGAGGCTGGACCTGGTCGATGACAATATTCCTATACTTATAGCCGAGTGCTGTACTTGTATTTGTGAAGGGAAGGGTGAAAGCTTCACTCAGGGCTGGACCGCTGAGGCTCAGTGCCTGGAGGCTGAATTTGAACAGCCAGAGACCAGGGCTATTAGAGGGGCACAGCGTGGGGCCATAAGGATCAGGGATGCCTTGAGGCAGCAATTTGAAGC
This sequence comes from Mauremys reevesii, assembly GCF_016161935.1. Classification (NCBI taxonomy): domain Eukaryota; kingdom Metazoa; phylum Chordata; order Testudines; family Geoemydidae; genus Mauremys; species Mauremys reevesii. The sequence goes on from NC_052623.1 coordinate 249,343,253, forward strand.
TGAAAGCCACTAATATTTGTTGCTATGCTCAGGAGCGCAGTGCTTGTAATACTAGGAGATTATTGTGATTGGTGCAGACGATGCATGGTGAAGGTTTAAGAAAACTGCCTGTTGCTTTGCAGTACTCTGTTTGCTTTCAATTAATGGAATAAAGATGGCTTTCAAACCAAAACAATTCTTCTATTAAAAAACAACAACCAGAGGAGAGAGACAAACAAAAACATCACATCAGCACAAAGGGGGATGGGGGAAGGGAGGGTCCCAGGAGGACGTGGGGTCCTGGGACGGTTAAAGATTTGTGTCGATTTGTGTATGTCCAGGTATCATATCCAACCTTCTCCTTTGGAGTACAATGCAGTGGCTACTGTACTTCAGCAGGGCTAAACTGCAGAGGGACGGGTGTTGAGTGCAGTGGGTAATGGGAGTCCGCAGGGCTGGACTGTGACGGGGGAGGAGTGGAATGCAGCGGGTACACACTGGAGCCAGGAGGTTGATAAGAGTCAGTTGGTGGTGTCCAGGTGTATGGGAAAGAGTTTTGCAACAGCGGCTGCAGGGGAGGGCGGGCACGGAGCTGCTCAGTTTGCAGTGCTAGTAGCGCCTGCAGCGTGTCCACTTGGTGCTCCATAATGTTTAAGAGCCGCTCTGTGGCTTCATTCTGGTGCTCTGCATTCTCCTTTCGATCCCTCTTCTCGCTGTCCCGCCACTCCTTCAATTCTTGTTTTTCAGCTGTGGAGTGCATCATGACATCACACAGAAAGTCCTCTTTAGTTCTGCATGGCCCCTTTCTAATTCTGCGCAGCCGTTCAGCTGGCGATAACAAAGAGGGAGGCTGGGCTCTCAAGGTCATCTCTGAAGCCAAAATGCAACATTTTGCAGAAGCAGTATTGTTTGCAACACACAGACCACTGATTCAGTGATTTAAAACACAGCCACTATTCACATACCTGAGTGGCTGACCCCAGGCAAGCACACATGAGCCACAAGCCCCCCAAAATGGTGAGTAACAGCAGCGGTAGAGGAAATCAATGTTCCAGGACCGTACTGAACACTGGGCATGTGGCTCTTGGGTAGAGCCAGCACTGTAGGGGGCGGGGGGCAGGGAATCTTATAATCATTTCTGTTCCCACATTTTCCACAGGCTGTGTTCATTATGGAAGATATCTTGCCACTGAAGGTGAGCAGGGAATCAAGGGAGGTTCTTCTCCAAGACTGTGGCTTCCACCCTGGCCCTTATGCGGCTCGCCTGTGTGCAGCAATGGTCCTCCCCCTGCCAGTCATGACAGAGTGGCATGGGAACGTTACCCTTAATGGGACAAGAAACAAAGCAGCTCTGCCAAAGAACCTGTGGCAAAGGATTACCCAGTAGATGCATGAGTGTTTCGTGGAAATCTCTGATGCAGATTCCCGTGAAGTGAGGGAGTCAATCAACACCCTGTTCCGTCGCTCAGACTAGGCATGTGATGGTACGTGCATCATACAGACAAGCCTGCTTTCTGGAACCCTCCTGCCCCCAGCAACTGGCTTCAGCGATTCCCAAAATCCAAGCCACTTACCAGGGGCCTCCTCTCTGTTTGCGCTTCACAAAGCTCCGATAGCTGTGACTGGCTAGGGTCCTCTGGGGTAGAGAAGAGCTCCTGGCTGCATACATCTCTGACCTCAGAGTCATCCTCTGCCTCTGCGTCCCCCTCCCCGTCCAAGATTTCCTCCTCCTGGCTCGATCCACTCTCTACTGGCACGCAAGCCACTGAAGTATGCACAGTGGCCTTTGCAGTGGAGGTGGGGTCACCACTGAGTATCACATCCAGCTCTTTGTAGCTCGTGGCCACAGCACTGGAGCGGCGGTTTGCCTCCCATACCTTGTGGTAGGTGTTCCACAGCTCCTTCACTTTGACCCTCCACTGCAGTGTGTCCCGGTCATGGCCCCTTTCTGTCATGCATCGTGAAATCTGTCCAAAGGTATCATAATTCCTACAGTGGAGCGCAGCTGGGACTGGACAGCCTCCTTTCCCCAAATGTTGATGAGGTTCAGCAGCTCGGCATTGGTCCAAACAGGGGATCGCCTGGTGCATGGAGCAGACATGGTCACCTGGAAAGATGCACTGAGACCACTTCATGCATCACCAAGCAAACAGGACGGGGACTTCCAACATTCCCAAGGAATTTAAGGGGTGGGGGCAGGGCCAGAGGTGCAATGACCAGAGAGGCGAGAACAGGAATTGTGAGACACCTCCTGGAGGCCAACTGCAGCGCTGTAATCGACCAGGGTGTCTACACTGGCACCCCAGTGTTGTAGCCCTGGCGCAGAAAGATGTACACTTCTCATCGGGGTGGTTTTTTTTTTACAGCGCTGCAACTGCACAGTTTCTGTGCACTAAGTGGTTTGGCAGTGTGTACAACCCAGGAGTTACTACTGAAAGCTGCTTTACTGCGCTGAAACTTGCCAGTGTAGACAAGGCCTAGCAGAGGTTTGCTCTGATTAACTGGATTGATTTTTTTAATTGATCTAGTTAAACTGGTGCTCTTTTCTAGAATAGATAAGGTCTAAGAGACATTACCGCCCTCATATTTCAACTCTCCCTGCAGTAACCTTTAAAACCAAATGTGTTAATTTTATGTACCGGGACCAACCTCTCCAGCCAGCTTCAGCATTCCCATTCTTGTTGATATTTCACAGCCATATTTTCAGTGGAAAAGCTGCATTTTAGCTAAGAGTTTATAAATAAAATACGTTCATAAAGAAATACAACCGCTTTTAAAAGGACAAGCTACTCAGAGTCAGTTTGCAGTGACAATCACAAAGTAAAGTCCTTGGGTGTAGTTTGTGAGTTGTGCCCAGTTCAATTAAGTCAATCTTCGAAGGAGAAAAGGGCAAAACAAGCATGAAACCAAATGGAAAATTTGTGTTCCAGCAACTTTGGCAACAAACAAAATGCCCTAAAATCCATTTTCCTTATCAAGTGTTTTATCTGTTTATTTAAACAAAGGACTGCAGAGCACTTCTAATTACAGGAATGTCCCACCTAAGAGAATCTGCTAACACAGCCTTCCAAGGAACCAAGAGAAAAGGAAGACACAATAGAAAGGAGACTTGCTAACGGGGAATAGATCTGTTAAATTAACACATTTTCTGTCAACCAAATCAGCTGCCCCTAGTGCTATTGTTGCTGAAACAATGGAGACCCCAGGAATGGGCACCCATTAAAAAGAACAAGCCTGCTGAAAGGATACACTCCCTGAGCCACAGAGCTTGTGTTTAAAAGAATTGGCTACTGTAAGGAAGGAGGAATCACTAGGCTGCATTGTTCTCACAATCACAGCAGATGCTGTTGCTTATAGTGGCAAGGGAAAAATTAATTTTCATAAACATCTGCAATAAGCTTTAAAGCAATAAACCTTTAATTTGGTTACTTTTAACTGCTTGACAGTCGTCATTTACCTCTAGCTCTTTTATTGAGAAAGTTTTTCTTCAAATAGTCTCCAAAAGCATCCATAGACATTATAAAGGTTAATTCTTCACCCATCATGCAGGCACTTAACAGATGCCAGGGGCAGAATGGCACAGCAACAGACAGTGCTATGAGATCTACACATAACTTTGCACCATTTTAAAGGTATTATTTTAAACTGGTGTAGTTACACAGGTGCCAACAACTGTGTGCATACTCAAACCACTGAAAACCTGGCTTACTAATTCATATAATCAGTTTTAAACCTATCTATATCTATATCTATATCTATCTATCACATGGGTTTGCACCAATTTAACCAAACTGGTTTAAGCAAGCTGATGCAAGTTTGTGTATAGACAAACCCTCACAGGTGCAAGCAAACTGATATGTCATGTTTGAACTGTTATACACAGAGATTTAACCTAACTTGGCTTTTAAACACATTCAGGTTAAACTGGTGTAGCTTGTATGTGCAGACAACCCCTTAAAGCCATTCTCAGGGCATGTCTACACTAAAAACTTAAGTCTATGTAAGTTAAGTCGACACACAGACACCCTACCTTCTTTATGTCAGTGGCATGCGTCCTCACCAGGAGCACTTCCACTGACTTAAAAGGGGTAGTGTGGGGGCTGAAAGCCCAGGCTCTCAGCTCTGGGTGGAGCTCCCCACTGGGAGCCCAGCAGCCACCCAGACTCCCCACTCCAAGCTGGAATGTCACCCAGGTTCCCCGCTGTCTGTGTTTCTTGCCAATTTCACAGCTCCCACAACCAACGGCCATGTAAGTAACGCAGTGTCTACACAGACACTGCATTGCCCTAGCTACACCGACGTAAGCCCTATGCCTCTTGTGGAAGTGGAGTTACTATGTCGGTGTATTAGGGCACTTACATTGGCAGGAGCAAGGCTGTAATGTAGACCAGGCCTCAGTCTCTTGACCCCAGATTTACAGTGACCCTGATTTGCAGATTAAGAGGAGCCATAGCAAATTCTATTGAGTGTCCTGGGCAGCAAAAAGAAGCAACTATGACAGGAGTAAGATGGGATTAGAGGGGTAAAAGGGAAACCAAAACAGACAGTTCAAATCTCCATCTTCATCCTCCTGAACCTCTTGATTTTACACCTCACCGTTCTTGAAATCTTGCCCTCCTGTTGGCTTTTCTGGCTCTGTGCTCTTCAGATTCTACTACCTCTGAGCGTTCCTTCGGTGTCTTCTCTTCCTCCTCTCTCCATCTTTTGAGAGCGTCCCACACAGCTCCACAACTCCTCCAGCACCCTCTCTCTGTAGGGCCTACACTACACTTAAGAATTTTAGAAAAAAATTCCTGCCATGGCTAACACTAGTATAGCTGTACCCGTGTACTTGTGGGAGCCCAGGAATACAGCTCAAGCACCCAGGTAGTAAAAATATCAGAAGCCTTGTCTACACTAGGGTTTCCACCAATCCCTCTGAAATTCCCTAGGATACCCACAGCCTAGGCAACCTTAGTATAGTATACAGAGCTTCAACTACCATCTCATAATTCTACCTCAATTCCTGACCCGTATCAATCCGATCCTGAAACTCTGGTTCCCTCTGTGATATTTCCTCCTGGATGTCTTGCCATCAATTTAACTGTCACATGATCAAAATGGAACTCCTCATTTTCCCTTCCAAAACCCCTTCATTCTCCCTATCTTAGTCACTGCTGAGAACATCCTCCTTCCTGTCACTTATTTCCATGACCTAGGCATCATCTGACACCTCCCTCTCGCTAGACCTGTACATCCAGATTGTGTCCAATTCTTACTGTATCGTCTTCCATAACATTTATAAGATCTGCCATTTTCTCACTGTCCACACCACTAAAGTTCTTGCTGAGGCCCTCATTATCTCCCATCTTGACTACTGCATCCCTCTTTCTCTAGTCTTTCTGACATACACCTTGGGTCTATTCAAAACACTAATGCTAAAATAATCTTCCTGGCCTGTTGTTCTGATAATGCGACTCCCACATCCTTTCCTTCTTCAAGTGCATCAGAAAACAAGATCTTGGTCCAGAGGTGTCAAACACCTAGACTGCTTGATGTATTTTTATGACTGGCATGGTATATTCAGATTATGCAGAATTCAAGCATTTGTTTAAAAAAGTTTCTAGCTCCCATGGTTGTGAAAATGTGAACCAAATGTGTTCCAGTCTGCAGACAATTTGAAACAATAACTGAGAAGTGAACTTCCATGTCCCGAAACCTACAAGAAAGGAAATGTACAGGATGAAACAAGGTAGGGGGTGCCCTGTTTAGGAATAAAGATAAAGGATTGTTCTGGTGTATCTTGGAGTATGAGGGGAAACATGGAATCCTTCACCAAGGAGGCAAATGGACAGCATGCTTGATCATGAAAAGAGGGTCACAGAAATCTTGGCTGTAAAGCACTGCAAGGATTTTGGGTGAGCAATATTCTATAAGACATGAGAGTAGCTGATAAGTTAAGTCTAGACTTTAGAATGTGTGTTATGATTTTATTTTATATGTAACCACTTGTTTCCAATATTTCAACTTGCTACTTATTACTTGAATCTCTGTCTTGTTAAATAAATTTAGATATATTTATAGTGAAATCAAACACAGTTGCTGTGTGTTAAGCACAGTGGTGATCTGAGGTAGAATTGGTAAGCTGGGGTGCATTGTTTTCTTCAGAAGCAGTGAATCTGTGAATACTGTGAGCGTCCAAAGGACCAAGGGCTGAACATTCCAGGGAGAAGCTCAGAGGGCTCAAAGATTGGGATGTGCCAATCGCTAATCTGTAGAGTGACAGCAGGGCCTGCAAGACCTGGTGGGGAGTACTTGTGTTGCCCATGATCGGTGGAGCTGACCCATGGCAGGGACAGACAAGGCTTCCTCACACTAAGGGCAGGTGACAGTGAGGAGACTCACAACCCTTGATACCCCCAGGATGTGACACACTGCCATTTTAAGTGTTAATTATTTCGCTTCTGATCATTTAGCAAACAGAATAAGGCAGGTGATGGAAGTGAAGTCCAAGAAGGTGGGAACTGGTGCAGGAGAGGAAATATAAAGAGAAAAGACACAAAGAGAGAAGAAGAGAAACAGGGAAAGGATGAGAAACAGACAGCAGAAATTGCTCTGGCCTTAAAGCATATTTTCCCCCACTAAGTTATAGTGAATGTGCAAATCAAGTGCTGACTAAACGATTGATAACTAAAAGCCTAGATCCTACAAAAACATCACATTCCCCCCCACCATGATGTTTGTGCAAACCACTGATGTCAGCGAGAGATCCACTGCTGAACAACAGTAGCATGTAGTCCCATAGTTATATATACCAGCCCAACGATCATAATTAAACACAGATTATGGATTTCTCCACAGAATAAATTTAATGCTTTGTCTAGACCTTATCTTTGAGGCGCTTCACAGTTTATTCACGGCCTACATATTCGTTCTGTATCTTAGCCCACTGCACCTCACCTCCTCTCCACAGCCAACAATGCTAGCAAATGTTTGCTTCTCCCAGATGCACCTCCATGTCCCTCATGGATGGAGCAAGCTCCCTGAACTAGTCTGTAAAGCTACCGTGCAGTCTACTTTCAAAAGATGTCAAGGTCCTGTTCAACCTAGGATACCTATAGAAAAATACTAACTGATAACGGACAGGCAAATGGCTAGTAACTTCTAATTTATTTACATCGAATTTAAAATATTTAACCAACTCAACTTATTTAGCTATAAACATAGCTGGTCTTTGTATATGTACAGCCTTATTACTGTTTTCTGGCCAGTTTGTACTGAGTGATTATTACACCTACTTGTTGCATTTGCCTTAAGCTGTAAGCTCTTCCAGGCAGGGACCATCTTCCCTTCTGCCCAATGTCTAGCACAATAGGACCTCACAATATGTTCTCTAGATGCTACTGTAATACAAATAATAAAATAATAATAATGGGTGGTGACCCAAAGGAAGAGCAGCAGTGGGGTGATATTTTAACAATATAATTTTGGAGTGAATCATTTACATAATTATCTCAATACAAATCAGTTAAAGCACTGGAAAAGTTATTAAAAGAAAATGTTGCTGGGTACAGTGAAAGCTCACACACACACACACACGGCAAGCTGGACCTAAACTGCAGCAAAACCATAAGTTTCAGTGATACTTTGGTTCAACAGAATGGAAATGTTTAGGATGCTTAATTTCCATATGCCTTAACTTTTTGCATCAACTCACTGAATCAGAAGTTGATAGCCAGGGAAGCTAGAAGTTCTGAAAAGTTGGAGATTTTGATACCCAAGAAGGCATGAGAGGCCGTTTGAGATGACACAAATGCTGCTAAAATGTTAAGCGGTGAACTGTTGATATTTAAAAGTGCTGTCTTTAGGTTTCAGAGTAAACAATCCAAAAAGATGAATGGGGCCATTCAAACATTTCAGAGATATCATTTAATACTGATGGCAGAGTCAGGAAGATAAACTCTGCATTGGTTTAATATTCTGTTCTTTTTTTAAGATATTCTCGACAACCTTGGCATATATCTAGCAGTTATTTACTATAAATGTAACCTTAGGTTCCAAAGCACTATTTTGGGGCAAGAAAGATACCACAGTAAATTCTGTGGCTGTAACATCATGGATTATAAAGGACCCTGGTTACAGAAAATGAGGAGAACCCTAAAGGCATGGTAATAAGTCCTTGTGTGGGCAACTATCATTTTAATGTTGACCTGTTCACAAAAGTGCATTTAGAAGTAGTGCTTTGATAGGCTAATGGAGGTCACAAAATTCTGACTCTGATGCTTTGTCTTCACTAGGGGAAAAAAAAGGTATATTTTTAACATGTGACAAAATCTTAGTGTAGCAAAGCAGGTGTAGTTTTAAACACATGGGAGGCAATGGAAGTAGCATGAAATAGATAAAGAGCAACAGGTCAGAAAATTGAACAGATACGTGTTTAGATAGAGAAGGTAGTTTAGATAGATAGGTTAGAACAGTGGTGCATTTTCTTTCGGAGGGCGAGAGAGAAGTAAGTAACAATACAGTCAGTGTATGAACTACATTGGGAGGCAGGAGGAGAGAAGCATCTTAAAGCCATAGTGACAGAGGCAATTTGCCCAAAGGCAATTTTAAAACCCACAGGAAAAGATTTATATTTCCCATATGCAATGTGGCTTTCCTTTGCAAATCAACTAAGTTAACAATGTTTTGATTATTTTGAAGCACATACTTGAAAGTAACCCCCTTTTGACCCACCAATGCAGATATTCTTAAACTGTAGTTCACGGCCCCCATGCACTTGCTAAAGGAACCAAAACAGCTGAGTGGTGACATGATTCTGGCCAATTTCCAGTTTCTCAACTACATGAACATACAGCTGAAAATGTTAAACACAAGTATTATCTTATTCATAAACAATTGCTGTAGCTGTCATAGAGATGCTTCTATATGCAATTACAAATGGGAGGGGTAAATGTCCAAGAGACACACTGTATCGGGATGTGGTCCACACTATGGCTATGTCTTGACAGGGAGGAAAGAGTTGCTTTCTTCATTCATGTTAGCTAATATGATTGCAGAAAGCACCTTTTCTGCATGTCAACACAAAGCCTAGGAAGAAAGTTGATAATCTCTGCAATAGGGGTTTGTGGTCAGCCCTCACTCCAAACTAATATTTGAAGGGGAAGAGGGCAAACTCTCAGTGTGCTACCAATGTTAACAGCAGCAAGAAAACAAAAATAATTTGATTTTTAAAGGGGAATACAAGTTTGTACATAACAGTTGGCTCACAGGCTGTTCCTCAAAAACAGTATGTAGTATCCTAATTTTATAAAAGTGTGTGCAAAATTCTGCATGACCCCAAACATGTTCCAATGCACACACATGCACTCACTCATGCCCCACTGAACTTTTGACCTGGTTGTAGCTGAACCCCTCCTGAGTCCACTGCTGTGTGATGCCGTGTAGATTTGAAAAGAGGAGCCCTGTGCCTTGTCAGGCAACTGCATCTGCTGAAGCCAGCATGGGGGCTTGGTGTTCAGCACCGCCCTTCCCATAACAATACCCAGAGCCTGGCCTGATGGATGCACTTCTTTATCTGAGCCAACCAGCTTCATAAACCCACTCCCCTTCTCCAGCCTCTCACCACGCAATGGTCCAGGAAAAAGAAAACAAAACATCTGCTTCCCAGGTTTCTGACACGTACAGCTGCTGATGGCAGCCCACATCTGGAAGCTTCACTTTTTTTTCAGTTCAGTAAGTACAGGGCAAGAGGTTTGCATTTAAAAAGAAAAACAAAAGAGCTCAGATGTATCACTATACCAAAATCACAGAGAACTTTCCAAGAATTATCAAGCAGTCTACACAATAAGGCTACCTTCCTCCCATCCTTCCCTGTACTCCAATTAAAGATGATATACAAAGGGGAAAAATTTGCCTGTGTCGATTTTACTTTTTATTATGATGAATAAAGATATTTTTTAAAAAATCAGAAAAAAAAACCTTTAATGTTAGAAATTCAGATTTTGTCTACCCAGGAAACTTTATGCTGTCTGGAGAACTAGTGAAATCTAACATTGCAAGAGACTGAAACCCAGCAAATAAGAAAGGAAGGGATTTAAAAAATAAAAACACAGAATTAGGACTTGTCTACACTTTAACTATGCCACTATAGTTAAAGCAGCAAAACTTTAACCTGCAAATCTCCCCTTAGTGTAGACAGTTATAAAGATGTTTATACTGGTATAATTTATACCGGTTGGGGAACCAAATTAAGCTATATCGATGTAAAGAACCTTATATTGCATCTAACTGCATCTGCACGAGGGCTTTTACTGACAGGATCACGTCAACAAATATATATATATATATATATATATCCCCTTTGTGTGTGTGTGTGTGTGTATATATATATATATATATATATATACATACATACACACACACACACATACACACACACAGCCATCACTGACATACGCAGGCCAATAAAACTTTAAGTGTGGATTAACCCTTAATTTCAGATTCTGTTTGCTTGTTTATTTTTTGATAACACCTGTTTATAAACACTAGTGTCCTATGACCACTTGGAAGAAAGGATCTCTTTGTGGAAAGGTGCACACCAGTGCCCCTTCAATTAAGGCGAGAGACCAAAATATACATCTCAGAGACACTCCTCCACATCCCATAATGTCCTTCAGCAAAACCAAGGGAAAACGAGACGGGATATGTATAATATTTCTAAGGTTAGAAACAAGCACACTCCTGAGAGATGTTAAGCCGATCTAACCCCCAGTGTAGACGGTTACTGCCTCTTGTGGAGGTGGATTAACTATAGTGACCAGATAACCCCACCTGTTCCTGTAGTGAGTGTTTACACTGAACACTACAATGTCGCAACTGCAGCATTTTTAGTGAAGACATAAGACACTCCTTCCCAATTTCTTTCCAGGTGATGTTAGCTTCCCCACTAGGAACTGATGTGGAGCTCAAATTCACTTCACTGGTGAAGCAAGCCAGATGCTAATTGCCTGCTAAGCTGAAATGCTAGTGAGTTGGCTTTTTGTCATTGTAAATTTAGGTTCCTTGGAAGACTTCACAAGGCTGGACCAAAGAGCCTCCATACCCCACCCCTTTAGTGTTTTGCATCAATAGGAGGGGGAGGGGAGTTCCCTTTCCAAAGGAGTTGCATCACTGAGAGACCTTCTCCCCTTTCAAGATTTCACACTGCATACGGGATTCCCCCCTCTTCAGAAATTCACATCCTGCTCAAGGAGTTTTGCCCTTTAAGAATTCACACATCCTGTTGAACCTTAAGCATCTCTGGAAAGGGGCCTTTGGAATTCACATTCATGGGGCAATTACTGTCTTAAAAAAAATGCTCACCGCGCCTTACTGTTCTCTCAGTTTACTGCCGATATGCTACCAAGATAGCATTTAGAAGCAAACAGAAAAAAAATTCTTACTGTACCAAACTTTGCAGCATTTACCACCCAAAATACAAAATATTTACAAGACACTGCCCACAACCAGACTAACACGGCTACCCCTCTGATACTTGCCCACAACCATACATATATATCTGAAAATATATTTCAATTTAGAAAATAGTGCACTGCAGAGAGACTACGTGCTTGTGGCACTCCATTCAGATCACTTCAGAAATTATTTGGAAGTTGCACAATGAACATAAATGTTCCCCTAATGCAGCCATCTATCCCAACAGGATTTCTCAACATTTCAAATCATGAAAACTGGCATCATCCACCATTAAGTTAAAACATCCAACATCCCCCAGTATGACCCCACCAAAAAGAAAAAACTGTCCAGGCAGGAAGACTCTTACCAGTTTAGCAGAAGAGACCAAACAACTTAAAATTAATGCTGCACACTTTCTTGTGCAACCACATTTCAACAAAACATATTTAGCTATATTCAACTTATGCTCATTTCTGCTTAACTCCAACCCCATCCATGGTCTTCTTGTATCTCTACAGCCAAGGGTGACACTAGTCAGTGTAGGTCACTGCAGGACAAGCTCCTCCTATCACAACCACCATTTTGGGCAGTGACTGGGGAAGGGAACACATTTTATATTCTGCAAAGCACTGTGCAAGTTTCCAACACTAACACTATATTTCATAATAGCAAACCAGATGATAAAATCCCAGTGCTATGATAATCTGTTATTTGACAGATCAGTATGTGAGGGTAGTTGCTGACCCTAAATATCCTGGTTTCTTATGAGATCTCAGGTTGTTTCTCTCAATTTCTTTAATATGCCCTTTCCATTCACTTTAATATTTCTCCTCACTACCATATTGCACCATTGCACTTTCACCAAGCAGCTCCCCCTTCCCCCAGCCATCTACTCTATATTTTACTCATGCATCTTTCCCACAAAACCCTCAGAAGTCATTTTTGCTACTTGGCAAAACCTTTGCTTTTGATGTACACTTTAAAGTTTGAAAAAGCATCAGAGAAACACCAAAGTTGTTACATCTGTTACAAACAGATGGAAAACCCCAGGTTTAATCACATTGGTCTAAGCAGCTTATGATCTTGGGAGTAAAAGCTAGAGGCCCTGGAAGATCTATTGGGGTACACCCTTCATTCCTCCCTTCTTTTCATCTTCTTATTCTCCAGAATTCATAAATTCTGAAACACACACAAATTCACACACTTACTCTATAGTTTAGAATATTAAGGCAGCAAGTGGTACTGCATTTCAAACGTTTGGGGACATTGGGCAAAAACAAACAAACAATGTAAAGAGTACATCAACATAACTTGAAACTTAATTTTTAAACAAAAGTAAGAATAGCCATGAATATCCTGGTAAAGAGCTAGCCAAAAAACGTTACTAGAAAACATTAAGAATGGGGGATAAGGAAAGCAGAACTCGCATTGCAATTTGCTTCTATAACAGAATGATTTTTTTTCCTTTCTGTAACTAAGAGTGTAGCAATTGACTCGATAGTTTGCAGTGCTATACTCAGACGCACTGATGGACAAAAATCATCATCACCATTACTTGTTCCAAACCCTTAACGTGATTTACCGACATTTGGAGTTGTCTCAACATGACACCCTCCAAAACAACACCTCTCCCCACAACAAGCTAAGCCCGTAGGGGCAGCGTGAGACGGGAATAGCTAACGAACAACCACCCTCTGTAGCGTAGACCCTTCTGGCTTGAGTTCAATTGTCACAAAGCCTTGGGGCAGTGGCACCTCCACGCACAGGAGGGGAAGCCAAGCTCCGCTCCCCTCCCCTCCCCTCCCTGGTCCCTGCAGGGATAATGGTGGCACAACAACAAACTCCAAGCCAGCCGTCCGAGGGGACACTAGCCTCACTCACAGCGGTAGGGCCGGGAAGGGGGGTGGGAGGAGAGAGATTAGAAGGGTCCAGTCCGGATCTTTCGCCTTAGACTGTGTGGGGAGGGGAAGCAGCCTCCCTCCGCAGGGGTCGGTGCTCATGGCGAGCAGGCAGCCACATGCCTGGCATCAATCAGCAGCTCCTGGGGGAGGTGGGCACCCAGGCAGCTCCCGGCTCTGGTCCGCCCCGAAGTTTGTCGCGTGGGGCGGGTTGGGCGGCCCGGGAGCAGACGCGGCTCTGGGTCTGTCTAGAACGGGCCGAAGCGAAGCGGGATCCGGCCCGTCCCTGGGACTTGGGGGCAGTTCAGATCCGGATCCAGGCTTGGCATCGCCGGTTTCCCGGGGCTGCAGAGACCGGCTCCAGCCAGACCCTCCTGAGGCAAAGTCTCCGCCAAAGAAATTTCCCCGTGTGCACGGGATGCCCAGCAAGGATCCGGCTTCAACCCCCTGGCACGGAGCAGGGACCAAGCCCGGGCGGCGGCTTTCCGCAGGGCAGAAGGGCCGCTCCCCAAACAACCCACGCAGCCCGAGAGCAGCCAGCGAGAGACCGCGAGGGAGCTCCCCGCCCAGCCCCCCAGGACCTCGGGCAGCGGCTCCCTCTCAGCCCCGAGACCAGGCGGGGAAGGCAGAGCAGCTGCCCGGGAACACGGGGCTGCGGCGCGGGCAGAGCTCCTGCCCCGGGGCAGCCCTTTGGGGGGAGGGTGCGGTCCCACCGGGTCCCCGCTCCCCTCCGCGGCTCACCTCTATCTCGAAGTCGGGCAGACGGAAAGCGGTGCGGAAGAGGGAGCAGAAGTGAGCGATGGCCGGGACTTCCCACCAGGAGCGGAGCTCGCCCAGCCCCTCCGGCCCCCCGGTCCCCACCACGCCGCAGCCTCCGTCCTCCTCCGGGCACATCTCCCGCTCCGTCTCCGCGCTCCGCTCAGCAGCAGCAGCCCCCCAGCACCAGCGGCGGCCCCGCGCTGCCCCCTCGCCTGCGCATGGGGCTCCGGGCTGGCGCCTCGGCTCGGGGGTCTCTAGGGCCGGCGGTGGCGCTGCTGCCCCTGCTGCACGGGGGGGAGCTGCTGCTGCTGGCGGCCGCCGCGCGGACCCATCCTCCTCCTCCTCCTCGCGCCGCCGCCGCTGCTGCCCTCTCCATACAATGTAACCATCGCACCGCCGGGGAAACAGATGGGGCCGGGGGGAGGGGAGGGGGCTCCGAGGGGATCGGAGGGGGGAGGGAGGGGCGTGGCCTCTGGACTGGGGTGGTGCTTCGAGGGAGGGGGTGGGGCCACCTGGAGAAAGGGGCGGGGCCTGCGTGGGGCGCGGCCGGGGACTGGGAGATAGCGGGGCCGGAGGGGCGTGGTCTGGGGAGTGGACAAAAGAGGGGCGGGGCCGCCCCGGAGAGGAGGCGGGGCGAAGCAGGGGGCGGGCTGGCTGGCTGGCTGGCGAGTTAGAAGCGGGGAGGGGGCGGGGCTTGGGGAGCAAAGGGGCCGGCGATGCGGGGCCGCGCACGAGGAGGGGGCGGGGCCGGGCTCTCATCACAACAACAGGAGCCGGCTCGCTGCCCGGCCTGGCTCGGCCCAGAGGCGCAGGCACCAGTGCTCCGGAGGGGGGGGACCGCCCCGCCCCGCCCCCTCCGCGGCGCTGCGCCCTGAGGGGTAGCGGCTCGCTCCCCACTGGGGCGGGCTCGCGGTGGCTGGGGCGTTGCGGGGGGAGGGTTCTGGAAGCTGGGCTGGGGGCGCTGCCCAAGGGCGTGGGCGCCTGGAGCTTCTGGGCTG
This sequence comes from Mauremys reevesii, assembly GCF_016161935.1. Lineage (NCBI taxonomy): Eukaryota > Metazoa > Chordata > Testudines > Geoemydidae > Mauremys > Mauremys reevesii. The sequence continues at coordinate 249,358,323 of NC_052623.1, forward strand.
GGGAGCCAGGGGTGCTGTGATTTAGGAAGGTGCAGGTAGCAGAGCACATGGGTGATGCAGCCGGTGCGGGGGAGGAGGTCAGCGGGGAATCAGGTAGAAGAGGAGGAGGAGTCAGTTTTGCTAATACCCAGTGTTCAAAAATCAGGAATCAGCCTTCAACAGAAATCATGACTTTAACAAATCTGTGAAGGGGCGGGAGAGTCTCTATTGTGGGTTTTGAGCTTTTTAGGGTGCACCTGGGTTCATGTTTTCAGGCTTTTCTTTGTGGCCAGGCAGGCTGGGGGAGGGGTATAGGTCAGGATTGTGAGGTCAGTCCTTGAGGGGGGGCCATTTAGGGATCTGGGGCAAAAATCTGTCTGGGGATTGGTCCTGCTTTGAGCAGGGGGTTGGACTAGATGACCTCCTGAGGTCCCTTCCAACCCTGATATTCTATGATAGTTCTCTTCTAGTAAACCTAGATGTGCCACCTAAATCCCCATGCCACATTGCATCATCCTTCTGCTTCACTAATGTTGCCCTGTAAATAATGTAACCTCCCCCCATTTAAACTAATTATCCTCAAGCTAGTGCTTGGGTGCATCAGCAGTATCTGAGACACAAGCCTGACTTAGTGCACTGGAGAAAAAGAAACATTTTCTAATTTATTTTAATATTAAGCAAAAGATAGGCCAATTGGCAATTCACTCTTCTCACCTTCCCAGTGCAATGAGCCACAGCCAGGAGCTTGCTTGCCTGCTCTCTCTCTGCCACTGGCCTACTGGGTGAGCTTGAGCAAGTCACTTCATGTCTCTGCACCTCAGTTTCCCCCTTTGTAGAATGGAGATAATGATCTTGACCAACTGATGAAAAGCACCATATAAGACCTAGATATAATTGCTACTTGAGGCCTAGGTTAAAAACAGAAGTTGCACCAGCTTAACTAAAGGGATGATGCATGCAATACATCAGTTTAAACCTGGCTTACATCACTTTACAAAGGCAAGCTCAACAGATGTAAGCCACGTAGTGCTGACACACACAATTGCATGGGTTTAAGCATCATAGTTTTAGTTGAACTGGTGCAACTAAATGACTGTGTGTATACAAGTTCTTTGGCTAGCCTCCCCCCTTTTCTCCTTCATACTTCCACCTGGTTCTAGTCATTTTTTAAATTTCACTATCTCCCTTTTTCCTTTATTCTGTTCACTTTCTTGTCTCTGACCTTGTCCTCCCCACGTGCCTTACCTGACCATGCCACTTCATGTATTGTCTTTACCGGCTGCTCCTTCTCCTCTTCCCTTCCCATGTCCCCTCCTCTTCTGGACTGCTGCCACTGGCTGTTATGGAACCTTTGGGTTCCAACTTTCCATCTCTCCTCTCCTACGTAAGGCGTTAACCAAAAGCTGCTATTTGAATAGAAGCAGAGAGCAAGTGATTATCGCTCTACACGTATCGCCTCATGTTTGCATGGACTAACGTGTATAAATGTGGGAGGGTGCATTAGAAATACTTTGGGGTCAAAATGGAGAGGTTGGGGGAAAGGTATTGGTATTCCTTCAAGTCCCACCTACTTGACAGCAAAATAAGATAATGCTCTCAGTAGATTGTGGAGGGGATCAAAGTATGACCACACATGTCTGTAGGCTCTTTGGGTTTGGCTCTGTTCCCCTTCAGTGGGGTTTAAATACACCCACGGTCTCCATGGCATTCCTCAAGGTTGGCTTCCTCTTGGTGGCTCTCAGATTAAGCACCTTGCTGAACTCAGCACCTTGATTTGGGGAGGGAGGAGAGAGGGAGATTAGTGGCATCATTCAGTCAATGGTATCATCATTGGCAAATGAGATAAATAGGACAGTTCACTCCTCTCGGGCCTACTATTTGAGACTCTCTGCAAACTCAGGCAGATGTCATCATGTCATTTTGCATTCTGTTCAAGTTTTAAAAAATTTCTTTTCAACCATAATAGCTAGACACGTAATCTTTGTCTTACAATGAAAGCTGAGACGTTGGAGAAAAAGAAGGCAGCTTGAGAGACATGCTGGTACACTGTACCACCGCATATTTGGCCCAAGTGAACCCTCACAAATACCTTAGAGAAGACAGAGTGAGACTGTTTAGTTCAGAGAGGAGGCAAATAAGAGGACATGGTAGAGCAGAGATTTTCAAACTATGGAGTGTGCCCCCCCATATGGGGGCATGGAGGAACATTGGGGGGCAAGCGGAAACACCAGGCAGCTCATGCCAATCCTGCATGACGGGGGCAGGGAAGGAGTGCCACCTCCACCCTCTGACTCACCTCAGTGGGCCACCCAGCCTTTGGGTCAGCATCAACATTTGCCATGGCCGTGCCGATTTCCACTCCTGACAGCCTCCATGCCTAGTGCTGGCTCCTCCCCAAGAGACCACCGCATGCTCCTTCCCCCACCCTGAAAACATGATGGGAGAGGGGCAGGTATTGGCCCTGCCCTAATGGTGCAACCTCGCTGTGAAGTAGAAGCAGCCCATTGCTGAGGAAGCCTTGGCTGTGCCACTGGTAAGTATCTGTGTATTTGAAAGTTACAGGTGTAGGTAATTTAATTCAAGTTGTATTAAGGTCTCTGTTAGGTCTATGTAAGCTATTAAGCATACTTTTACATGTCTGTTTTTCTCTGGGTTGGTGGGGGTTGTAGCCAAAATTGTAACTGGGGGCAGGGGTTCAGCTGAAAAAGTTTGAAAATATCTGTGGCAGAGCTATATAAAATAATGAATGGTCTAGAGAAGGCAAACTGTGCGCTCCTGTTTACCCTTTTTCATACTAGATCCTCCAGGAACATCCAATGAAACTGAAAGGTAGCAAATTTAAAATGAGAAAAGGAAATAGTTTACACCATGCATAATTAACATATGGCATTCATTACCATAAGGTATCATTGAGGCAAAGAGATTAGTAGGATTTCAAAAAGGATTAGACATTTATATGGATATTGAGAACATTTATGGTTACTTTAGACAGGATAAAAATAAATTTTAGAAAGGATGTAAACCCTTAGGCTTCAGGGCATAAAATAACCACTGAACTAATGGTTGTGGATTAGGGAGAAAGGTCCCTCATGCAGCGTGTTCTATAATTGTCCAGGGTTTCTTCCACCTCCCTTTGAGGGATCAGGTAGTGGCAACTGTCCAGAGAGGATACTGGATTAGAGGGACCACTGGTCTGATCTGGTATGCTAATTCCTATGTATTTATGTGGATAAGGGCTATGAATGTCACTACTGAAATGGGGCAGTGATGTGGATAAATGGTGTTACATGTTTTACAGTGTTACCAGAGCTGGCATCAGGCATTCCTCAGACATAGACCTCATTCTCATTTGTTGTAAATTTCACACCTGCTGCAGAGATTTCCCAGGCACTCTTTTGCTCCTTACCTTGTCAAGCTGCCTGCCTAGATACATGCTGTTTCTCAGTTTATTATTTACCTTTCTAAGTACAGTCTTTGTGTCTAGTCTCCCCAGAACTGTACATGAGTTAATTTAAAAAAAACCCTGTCCTTTGACAGGCAATCTATTATTTACATGAGACCAAAATGTTAGCGGCAGGATCATTTCAGCCTTTTTCAATAAGCGAGGACTCTAAGACTCAGTACTAAGCAGGGAGGCTGCTGCTCTCTTGTGTATTGTATCTGCCTGTGCTGGATTAATCCAGCTCCAGCTATCCTATGGTAAATGCAGCGGGAGGAGGTTGCAGGCTTGCAGCCTAGCAAATAGCATTTTAACAACACACAAGTGCAGCACAAAATACAATAACTTTGTGTGAGAAATTTCAGGGTGATAAGGCCTCTGTGAACCCTGTAATATTATTTGTGTTCTAAATTAGGTCTGATTTCTTCTTAGAACTCTTTCTTGATCCTGTTGCTGCATAGGGTAGTTTATTTTGTATGTACATTTCCCTCCGTACTGACATTCCTTCTTGAATTCCTGTAGTGTCCGGCTGTGGCTTATCTTATTGTCGCATCTCCCCTTGTTCTTGACACTAGGTCAAACAGCTTTGTACCATCCCAGCTCTCTATCCCATTAAGAATTTTGTGAATCTTAATGAAGTCTCCTAATCTCTCCTTTTCAAAAGAGCTACAGTCCTAATTTCTCTTAAAATTTTTGGATTAATTTGGCTCCCTCTATCATCCCTGTTACTTATGGTGAACCCATTCTGTTGCTATAATGTTATTTTTATATGAAGGTGCCTGGAACTGCCCACAGCAGTGTATGTACTGACAGACTCTCAAGCTGTTCTTGAATCACTTTTTTAGATGTGTTATATTCAACACAAACGCCTGTGCTCTCGCAGATTTGATTTGCCTTTTTCCTGCTGTTGTGCACAGTGCAAAGACGGCAGTTCCTCTTTGTCCTTGTCTACCCCCTACATGCGCACACACCTCATCTGTGTTTTCTTGCAAATACTCAGTGTTCCAATCTCACAAGCAAAGCATGTTACGCCCAATGTCTCTTCCTTACTGCGCTCAAGCATCTTCTCCTGCTTGTTGTTTCTCTGTGCCACCTCTAATGCCCCACTTGCTCAGCGATTTTTCTCCCCCTTGTCCTCTTTCTCCCCCTACACTTCTGTTTATTGTTTCCGCATACCCCCGCCCCTACACCTTTTTTCTACATACTCTTTCTTCCTTCCTACCCCAAATCCTCCAGCAGCTGAGTTGTTTGTACTATGTAAAACCGTACTGAGAGGGAACTCTGAGTTGATGGAACAAAGGAGATCCACACATCTTTGTTCGAGATCAACACTGGGTTTCCAGATCTTGTTTCCTGAAGAAATCTGCCAAATTCCAAGTGCCAATATTAAAACAAATGTTTCCAAGTGACTTAGGGACTGAAAAGTCCCAGCTCCTGTGTGAAGGAATCAATTGGCTGGAGGTAAGGGAAAGGGAGGAATATTTTCCATTTCCCCTGGAAAGGCTTGAGATATTTGACCTGCTTTGGCATAAATTAAATGCAGCATTAGTTTAATGTCAGATATGTCTTCTGTCAGGGGCCTGTATCCTGCCCTTGGACAAGGATGGATTGTGACTGAATAGGCCTGTTCCATCTCTAACTACTGTGGTGCTGTAATCAATAAGGGTCTCTAATTTTTATTGCTTCCTTCCCTTTACATTCAGGGTTTCTAGTTTTAGGTTAAACTCTACTGAACAAAATATGAGAAGAGATTTTAAAAAAAATCTATATAGAAATCCCTGCAGTCTGCCATTTTTGGAGTGTTCAAACTGTTTGCACTGCAGAAGGGCCAGCCAAACCTGAAGTGCCCTGTTCTCACAAGGGGCTCATTCCCAGGAGCATGGGGCTTCAGAGTGGTCCAAGTTTTCATAAAAATCAAGGAGAACAATGTTTTAAACATAGATTAAAATCAGTTTATTCAAAACAGCCATAACTTGTCGAACTCTTAACACCTGAACCACTGCCTGACATTCTCTGTGTGAATTGCTTCAGCTCACTACTCTAGCTACAGTTCTGAATTTTATTGCTCCCTGGTTTGTATTGAGTTCCCTCAGTAGTTTATTATCAGCAAGTCTCATCACCTTTGCTGCACACTCCTTCATTTAACTCACTGATGTATAAAATAGAAGATACTTCCAATCTAGTCACCTTCCTACATCCCAAGATGCTTCTATTCTCTAGGGATCTGTCTCAGATGTCCCAACCAATTCCATATGTCCTTAGGTTTCTCATTCCCTCTCTTCTGCCTCCTGAGTGTATAGATTTGGTGGTGAACATGGTACCGTTCAAAAGCCTTCTTTACCACAGGACATCTTGTAGCTGAACGCACAGGACTTGGAGACAGGGTGCCTGAGTTCTATTTCCTGGATCTGCCATGGACTTCTGTTGTGACCTTGGTCAAGTTATCTGATCTGTCAGTGCCTCGGTTTCCTTGTCTGTAATGTGATGAGAATGATAGTGACCTTTCTTAGAGGGGTGTTTTGAAGCTTGGTCATAAAACATTTTGAGATTCTTAGCTGACAGACATTATTGAAGTATTCGCTATTGTTTGTATTGTGGATGTGCCCATAAGCCCCAGTCTGGATGAGGCCCTCATAGTGCAAGGTATTGTACAAACATATAGATACAGAGTCCCTGCCTCAAAGTGTTTATAATTTCATTTTCGACAAGATACTAGTGTGAGACACCAAAAAAGGGAGGGGGAGGAAAGACAAGGCTAATGACAAGGTAATGTGGTTACACAAGCTAGATTTGAGGTTTTCAGACTTTTATCGTGTGGACCACATTTTAGTAGATAGTCTGATGGGCCACCTCCTGCCCAGTCAGCTGGCTGCAGGCCCAGCACAGTTTCTGCCAAACAGAGTTTGTGAGCCACTGACTTACATACTACATATCTTCTTGACAGTTCCAAACCATATGAAATAAACTAAATCAGCTATACTAGACTCCCACACGAAGAAACAATCATTGGTTGGCTGATTTCTTGGAGGCATCACAGCAGAAGTGGTCGTGAGGAGAGGGTAGCGGCTTTGCCAGTTAATTTGGGAAGGATGCTCTGTCCATAAGAGATCAGAACAGGGGGCTAAGGACAGAGTCCCGTGGGACACTCGTGGAGAGTGGGTGTGGGGAGGAGGAAGATCCACCAAGAAAGGTGCCAGCAGAATAGCAGTGATGTAGGCAGAGAACAAGGAGAGTATCACAAAAGGAGGAGGAGATTTCAAGAAGGGGAGAATATGACTGACACTGTCAAAAGCAGCGGAGATGATGAAACTGGAGCAGAGGCTTGGAGAGGTTGTCGGAGACCCTGGGGAGAGCAAATTCAGTGGAGTGAAGAGAGCTGAAGCATGATTAGAGAAGATCTAGCATAGAGTTAAAGGAAAGGAACATGAGGCAGGAGTTGTAGACATCCTGCTCTGTGAGTTAAAGGCGAAGAAGAAAAAGCTTGCGCGGAAGAGAGGGGGCAATGACAGGAGGAGGATGTGGAAGGAGATGGTTGGAGGGAGCAGTGTTTAGTAAAGATGAGGTCAAGCAGGTGGCTATTTTGGGGAGCAGGAGAGTTAATGCAGGTCTTAGGGTGGAACAAGTAGGTGAAATCAGGAAGATGTGAAATGAGAGGTTTGGACAGTAAATCAGTGTGAAAGTTGAGGTAATCGAGGATAAGGGTGGGAGAGTGTGGTGAAAGGGAGAACCGGATGATAGAGTCAAAGAAGGGCAGTAAGGAGCTGGGTGGGCACAGATAATAACTATACAAAGGCAGAAAAGAGAACAGGGCTTGATGGAGTGTTGCTCTAATAAGAAGTGGGGAAGAGGAGCAGTTGGAAGCCAGAGTAGCATGAGAGGAGAAGTCTGACATCCCCACCCAGCACACTTAGGGCTAGTCTATACTTAGGGTGACCAGATCACCATACTAAAATATTGGGACACATTGGGGTGCCATCAGTCCTGCCCACAGTCCACCCCTGCTCCTCCCCCACTCTGCCCCAGGTCCCCCCTGCTCGGCCCCCCCACCGCGCCCTTCCTCATCCATCGGCCTGCCGCTGGCTTGCTGCGTCCCTCCTCCGTCCCCCACCCACCGCTCGCCTCCCTGCCTGCTCACTTGCCCGCCCGCCACTCACCCCTATGGTGCCAACATCCCCTTTGCCAGGTGGGTGCTTGCCCACCCTCACTGTGCCCCCATTCCACCCCCTTCCCGCAAGTCCCCGCCACTGCCCTGCCTCTTCTCCGCCTCCTCCCCTGAGCGCGCTGTGTACCCGCTCTTCCCCCCTCCCTCCTGGAAAGCGCTAAGTGCTGCCAACAGCTGTTAGGTGGTGGGAAGCGCTGGAGGAGGGGAGGAGCGGGGATGCAGCGCTCTGTGGGGAGGAGGGAAGAAGGAGCGGGGAGTTTCGCTGCAATTTTTCCCCCGTGGGTGCTCCAGTGCCTCTCTCTCGCTTGCCTCCTTACCTGAATATCAGGACAAATGGCATCCCGATCGTACATTGATTGAGATGTGGGACAAAAGATTAAATATCGGGACAGTCCTGATTTTATCGGGACATCTGGTCACCCTATCTACACTTGAAGCACTACAGGGTGCAGCTGCATGGCTGGTGAAAATGCTCTATGCTGATGGGAGAGAGCTCTCCTGTTGGCATAATAAAACCACCTCTGTGGAAGGCGGTAGCTATGCTGACGAGGGAAACTCTCCCACTGACATAGTGCTGTCCACACCAGCACTTAGGTTGGTGTAACTTATGTCACTCTGGGTTATTCACACCCTGAGCAACGTAAGTTGTATCAACATAACCTGTAGTGTAGACAAGCCCTTAGTTTGTAGCTGTGGTGCAGTCAACCAGAGGCACACCTTCTCTTGCTTGAATGAGGTGCATGCTATGGATATGTCTAGGGTTAAACCTTTAGCTTTGTTTTTACATATGTATGATTGCAAATTCTAGCTTGGACAGGACACAAATAATTTGTTCCTAGTTGTACATAACACTAGGATTCAGGAGATCATACACCAGTCCTGCAGCCAAGAGTTAAACGTGATTAGCAGCAAACATTTGTACCCTATCCACACTAGAATTTGCAGTCATGTTAGCACATGTTCAGCAACATGTTAAAACATGACTAACAATTAAAATGTAGACATACCCTAATTGTTACACTTTTAAAAATGCAGTTGCAAAAGTGAAGTTCCATATTTATTCTGCCTCCAGGATTTCTGTATCCAATCTGCTCAGTTTATAAGTTAAAATATGATTTGTAAATCACAAGGCAGGGACTGTTGCTTCTGCAAGTCGGACCTAGCATCTGAAAGGCTACCGGTGCTCTTTCTGCCTCTTGTGATGTCACAGTATTTAAGATTTTGCAGTTAGAACGTAGCTGAAAATGTTGCTGATGCACTGCAAGACAAATATTCAGGAATAACTTCACCTACTACTGAATTGCAGCCACCTCTGGGATGAAACATAGCAGAAGCTTAACAGCACTTACGTCCCTGCACCTTAGGAGAGAAAGTTAGGAATACCATAGCCAATTTAAACTAAAGGGGGCATTTTAGGCAGTCAGAAAGTAATTACCCAGTGGGAATGTGGTTAGGATAGATATGGTAAAGCCTCCTGTCCACTATAGCTCCTCTCCTGAAGTACATATCAAGCTAGGAGATCTAAACCTTAGGTCTCAACAGATTTTCTGCTCCTAATCCATTGAATCTGAAAACCACAGGTTGTAACTTGATGTTTTGTCCCCTGGAGAGCAATCATCAGGATAACAAAAATCTGTGGCAATGGATTTTTAGCTCTGGAATCTGGATCTTTCAGAATTCTTCAAGATCAAAGAGCTGAACTAAAATGATCCCAATGTGTATCTGTTCTTTTGTGGTCGGCTATGGGCACAGCTGAGGCGGAGAGTGACTGCTAAGCATTGATAGGTAGCTCTGTCAGAGAAGTGAGAAACATGATGGCTTGAATAGCCACAAACAACTGACAAAAGATGGGAGCTAGCAATCTGATTTGGAATCCTTGACAAGTAGCAGAGTGGAGAGACATGCAGATCCAAATGCTTTCAAGTCTCTCCAGGTCTGTTGTCGCCACGTCTGCTGTCCTCTGCCATTCAACAAGCAGCATTGGCATAAACCAGGCCTGCACAACTCTTAAAGCATGGAGGGCCACATTCCTCCAAAGAAAACAGCTGAGGGCCGAAACCTCCCGGCCCCGCAGAAACACCCCGCCCCAGGGCCGCCCAGCCCTGGGAAAACAAACCCTCCTTCCCCAGCGCCGCCCCACCAAAACAGCTGTGGGCCAAAAAGGAAGGTTGGGGGTGGGAAGGTGATACTTGATTTTAAATCAACCAGGGGCTCCCAGCTGAAGAGGTGGCTGGGAGCCCTCAGGGGCAAATTAAAGGGCCCGGGGCTCTGGTGGCTGGGGGAACCCGGCAGGGCCGGCTCTAGGTTTTTTGCTGCCCCAAGCAAAAAAAAAAATTGGCTGCCCCCCGTCCCAGCCCTGGGCTCCCCCCTGTGCCCCCCTGCTGCCCCAGTCCTGGGCTCTCCCCCCACCCACACCCCCTGCCACCCCAGCGCTGGGCTTCCTCCTTTCCTCCCCACCACTGCCCTCCCCCCACCCCACTGCTGCCCGAGCCCTGGGCTCCCCACCAGTGCCCCCCCCACACACACACCTCCTGCCGCCCCAGCCCTGGGTCACTGGTAACTTGCTCCCAGGGTGGGTCATTCAGCAGGAATTTTGGATGTGCACAAAACACAGACAGGATTGGTTCCCATATGGTTACAGAGCTGCAGTAAAGTGGAAGAATTTCCAGCTGTGTGATTGGAGGATATCTGGATGCATATTATAAGACTGTCTCTCATAATGAGAAAAAGTTTGAGTGCCTTTATTATTCTTTTGTTCCACTCTTTCTTTCTCCAGTGGAGGTGTTCAAATCTGTGATTCCCCGCCGCGGCTGGAATTTAAAGGGCTCTGGGCTCCCCGCAGCTGTGGGCAACCCTGAGCCCTTTGATTGCCCGCTGCTGCTGCGGGCAGTGCAGAGCCCTTTGATTCCTGGCCGCGGCTGGGATTTAAAGGGCTCCCCGCGGTTGCGGGCAGCCCAGAGCCCTCTGACTCCCGGCCGCAGCTGGGATTCAAAGGGCTCTGGGCTGCCCGCAGAGCGCTGTGGGGGGGGGATTCAGAATCCCCCCGCGGGCCGCACAGTGAGGCTCCGCGGGCCGCATATTGTGCAGGTCTGGATAAACAGAGGCCTTAATTGTTTCTAGTCCATTGAGTAGCAATGGTACAGATAGCACTGATACAGAGGAACGGGGTACCACCCGCTTTGCTGCCGGTTCCTAGACAATGTCAGAACACCTAGTGAAAGAGTCATGGGGTTCACTATTGGAACTTCAGTTTGTTCTGCTGTAAAGGTGTAAAGAGCTGCAGAGGCAAGTTATTCAAAGCAATGAGAACAGCCCCAGAATGAATTGAAGAGGACATTTCTCAGTATGGAAGTACCGTATTTTCCGCACTATAAGGCGCACCGGATTATAAAGCGCAGTCTGAATTACGGGATCTATTTCTGTACTTAACCCATACATAAGGCGCACCGTATTATAAGGCGCATGCTAAAACATCCGGTCCACTTCCGAACCATAGATTCATTGATGTTGAATTCTTTCGCAGCTGCTCTATTCCCATTTACAACCGCGTAACTGATAGCCTGCAGTTTGAATTGTGCCTCGTAAGCATGTCTCTTCACTGGTGCCATTTTCGGGGGTCCTTAGACAAACAAATGTTGTTTTGCAGCATACCGGTAGTATACCTACCGGAGGAGTGGAGAAGGTAAACGTACGTACTGTACGTGTTACGTAATGTTCTCTGATTGGTTTATCGCTGCCAGCGTACGTAGTTTACGTATTACGTCCCTGTGTCAGCGAAAAATGGTCCGACAGTCAATCAAGCAAAGTGCTTACCAAAGTCGCACAACAACATTTTTACAGATTTTGGAACTCAGTGCACACATAAGGCGCACCGGATTATAAGACGCACGGCCAATTTTTGAGAAAATTTAAGGCTCTTAGGTGCGCCTTATAGTGCGGAAAATACGGTACTCTGTGCACAGAGCAACGCCCTGTCAATATCTATGGTGGGGGGAGGGGGAGGGGGATAGACTGTTTTCCTTGGGGGGGAGTTAAAACAATGTTTTGATTACAACCTATTAGGTTCTCAATTATAACACCCCCTTGGACAGGACTACTCTGATACCTTAATTCCCAACTGCATATAAGCTCCCCTTAGAACTCCCTTTGTTCTAACAACCCCTTCATGATTTCCAAGACACGATGTGAGATCTTGGGTTGCCCCAGACCACTGATCGAATAGAGGCTACTGGAAGTTTTGCACTGCAACTTTCTGTCCTGGACAATAGGGTTCATATTCAAACCTGGTGTAAGCAGATGTGACCTCCATGGAAGACTCTGGGCCAGATTCAATGTTGATGTAAATGGTGGAGTAGGGTGACCAGATAGCAAGTGTGCAAAATTGGGACAAGGAATGGGGGAGGTAATAGGCACCTATATAAGACAAAGCTCTGAATATCGGGATTGTCCCTATAAAATCAGGACATCTGGTCACCCTATGGTGGAGTAAGTTATGTTGGGTGTAACTAATAAAGCAGTGTGACATCTATTGATTTGATAGTTAGTGGGTGTGCAAATTTAGACACCGAGAGGGCTGGAAAAGCAACTACTAGGAAGGTATAAGATCAAACAGATCCTTGCCCCCCCCCCCACTTCATTTGACACCCACCTGGTAGTTGCTTTTCCTGCTCAACTACTTCCTTACTTACAACTGCTGAGTGCCAAATTGGTGCAAGTTAAACTACTTTACCAACATGCATTTTTTACTCTACTTATAACCCTGTTTGTCATTGCTGAATTTGGCTAAAGAAATGCAGGATCCACCTCTAGCACAGCAGCATAAGTAGAATGTAAGAGTAGTCTATTTTTAAATCCTGCATAAAACTAATGCCTTAGTGTATATCTAAAGAAGCAGAGGCTATGCAAGCCCACCCAGATACCTGGGTAATTACCCAGCTAGCTGGCCCATCCTGTTATGTCTTCACTGTGATCAGTACCCCAGCTGGATAGATCAAAGCTAGCTCAGATATCTCTACAGATGGTGCAAATATGAACTGCATATGCAGTGTCGCTATGTCCTTAGAAATGGGACACTAGATCAGACTGATACGTAGTCTGGAAACCAGACACTACAGTATAAGGGAATGAGCATCCAGCTGAGAATCAAGTAGCCCTGAGTTCTAATCCCAGCTTTGCCACTGAATCACCATGTGCCCTTGAGGAAGTCAATTCTCTGTGCCTGTTTTCTCCATCAGTGAAATGGAATAGTCTTAACTACCTCAGGGAAGTTGTGAGGCCTAATTAGCTAATGCTAGTATCTAGCGAGGTGGTATAAAAGCCTATGCCCCCAAATCACTGCAGTACCTGAGTGTTCATTCATTATTTTGAAATTGTAAAGTGCTATCTAAATGCTAAATATCATTATTATTCCAGGTGAAATGGAGACACTTAATCCAGTTTCTCCATAAGTACCAAACACAAGGGGGCTGACTATCCTGTCAGTGACATTGGTCTAAGGCACCTTGCCCTGGTGTGTCACAAAGCTGATTCAGTTGCTGATTTAAGCCCCTAATATAGATGCTCTTAAGCCAGTTGAAGTAGCATTTCTACTGGTTCAGCTTAATTCAATAAATGTAGTTAAGATAAACCAGTGTAAACACAATTTAAACTGGTTTAAATGCATCTACATTAGGATTTGATACCAATGTAATAAAATCAGTTTGAACAGCTTCCACCAGTGTAACTAATATAGGAAAATCTAAATCAGGATGAGCTCCATTAAGTCCTTTATGGATTTTATGGACATAAAGCTAGTGTGAGAGGATGGAGTGTAGGTTGTTCTGGGCAGCATATGTGCATGTTACAGCTGCCTGATTCATAGAGAGAGGGGATTTTAATTGGTACAGTGACAAAGGGAAAGGGCTGGTGACTAATCCATTTAGTCATCTCCAGACTCTTCCCAGAATAGTCTCTGTAACTAGTGAATTACAGGATGTCTGGGCCTTACTCCATCAGCCTAGTAAAGATAATCTTGAAAATATGCAGGAGCCCAATGGGCATTTTCATTAGTTTCTTTCAGTGGCATTGGATCAGACCCAAAATGCTGGCAGCTTGTGGGCTGGGTGCTGGGATCCTTTTCTCCACTCCTTTCCCCTACCCTCTCAAATACCTGTTCATGAAGCAGCTCTAATACCGACAGCGCTCCATGGAGCTAGACTATTTGGTCTGATGACACTCATCAGGCCAAAGACAAACATCCCCAACATACATTTACTGGTGCTTGGAAGTAGACTTGTATTTTGCATGTGTCAGCAAGGAGCCATGAGGATAGTCACTCTGCACTTTTTCAGGGCACCTGCCACATACTTCAGGCACCTGCTCCACACAAGTACCACGTTCTGAGCATCACTGTTCAGGCCCTCATCCACTGTACTCTGATTGTCACTCCCGGAATTTGACCCCTCAGTATATTACACGGTACAGACACCATCACCACCTCACCCCCCCACCCCCAGAGCTTTTGCTACAGTTTTAACTGAAACTTTTTTTCTTATTGTTTTTCCAGTGCTGGTGAAAGGTGCTGGTTCTGACGGCCCTGGAAATTGAAGTCCTCAGTTTGAACAGGTACGACATGGGCAACAGAAGTGCAAACTTCCTCTATGCTGGCCCAGCAAAGTGCCTCTGCCTGGTTTTGGAGTGACCATCCCAGGCATGCCTAATTGCAATCCTTGAGTTCTCTGCAGCAAATATCATTCAAGAGCAATCTCTGTCTACCACGGCCTGCAGTGGGACCACCAAACTTATTGTACATAGGCCATAAAAGTGTTATTGGATGGTTACCAATTTTGGTCCCTAGTCTGGTATAAACTGGCCGTATGTAGATGAAAGGCTATGCCATCTGTTCCCGCAGGTTTTTCGCTTTTACTTCTGGTTCACCATGAAACTTGCAGCTAAGTCCCTTGCTTACCAACCCAATCAGATTTCAGTACAATAGGCAGGTAAATGGGTGTGGTGGACTATAAATGTGAGAGCTGCAAGTCCTCATTATAGCTAGGCATAGAGTGGGATGGTGAAATGTGAGTTCACAAACTAAGCTCTGCCAATACATCTCAATCCTGATCTGAGAATCACCTGTTGTTCTAGTCCTTGGTCCCCAAGCAGCTCTGTCAGTGCACTTCAAGCCTAACCTGCAGTCCTCTATGCTAAATTCAAGCTATCAGGAAAAGCATCCTGATAGTAAAACTTATTAAGTTGTGGAATAGTCGTCACCCTAAGGATGTGGTAGATGCCCCATTGCCTGAGATATTTTTAAATTACTTGACAAAACATTAGTGAATATGCAATAGGGAAGAACACTGCATTGGTAGGGTGATGAGTTACATGACATAATGTCTTTTCTGTTTCTAGTATGATTTCAAGCCATGAACTTCCACTGCAGCCTTCCCAATTCACTAGGGTGACCAGATGTCCCAATTTTATAGGGACAGTCCCGATATTTGGGGCTTTTTCTTATATAGGCGCCTATTACCCCTCACCCTCAGTCCTGATTTTTCATACTTGCTGTCTGGTTACCCTACAATTCAAGTCTGACCTACACCCCACTATCTCAGACTGCTAGGCCAAGATTTTCAAAAGAAAGGGCCTGAAGCTAGGTTCCTAAGTCCATATTTAGGTACCTAAATAAGAAGCCTGATTTTCAAAAGTGCTCAGCATGCAACAGCTCCAGCTGATTTTCCCAGTTACCCTTTTTCCCCTTCTTGTTCGTTTGTCAACTCTTTCATTCCAGCACAGGGGCTGCAGATCGTGATCGTAGTTACACTAGCATACAACCAGAGAAACTCCATTGATTTATCAGGGTAGCGCCATCTCTGTGCTGGTGTTGGAGAAATCAGAATGTGCCCCAAAAGGAAGAAGTAAAGCTTTAATGATATAGACATAGATATAGACATACACACAAATCTCTCTAGTGACCTTTCATTATATTCAAATAAAAATGTTGTGCATTGCAATTAGAGAGGGAGACAGGCTAGAGGGTTAAAATGTGAATTTGTCAAGCTATTAACCTTTTAATTTAGAAGCAATGGTCAGTAAATTATGGAGCACGTCTCCTTCCTTCCCTTCTGAGGAATGGCCCTTTGAAGATGATATTAGTCCGTTATGTGGACAAGCAATAAAACAAAATTAATCCTGCTCTGAAAATATGATCAAACACTGTCAGTGAGTCACAGCTCAGCCTGAGGGGGTTTAGAGACTTAAATCAGAGAGCTCGAGTGTCAGACAAACAGAAAATCCTAACCTCGCACTCTCTCACCCCCTACAACAAAGCTAGGGCTTGTCCTTTTCTGTCACATTAACCAGGCCATCCTGAGCTGGCACTCAGATACTATAGTGATGAGCATGATATAAAAGCTTGGTTAGCTGTTATCTTGTTAGCTTCCATAAGATAGGTTGGGTCAATCTGGGAGTTCTCCCAGGATACCACAGGACAGGAAGTGATTCAATAGACAGCAGTCTTCTCTCTGAGCAGCGGTGGCTCCAGGCCCCAGCACGCCAAGCGCGTGGTTGGGGCGGCATGCCGCGGGGGGCGCTCTGCCGGTCGCTGTGAGGGCGGCAGGCAGGGTGCCTTCGGCGGCATGCCTGCGGAGGGTCCGCTGGTCCTGCGGCTTTGGTGGAGCCGCGGGACCAGCGCCTGCGGGAGGTCCACCGGAGCCGCAGGACCGGCAACTGGCAGAGCGCCCCCTGCGGCATGCCGCCGTGCTTGGGGCAGTGAAATGTCTAGAGCCGCCCCTGTCTCTGAGTCAGTGCTGAGTCAATCTAACAGCACAATGCTAGGGTGTACTGTGCATCTGGAGGTCCTGTCTTTCAGGTGAGATGTAATATCTGGGTCCTGACCATTCGTGGTAACTAAAAATCCCACGACGAAGGGTGTGAGCCCCGGTTTCCAGCCAAATTGCAATCTGAGCAATTATATCCTGCTAGTCTAAAACACTTCTAGGCAGTTTCAGTGAGGGGAGTTATCCCTCCCTTTCTCTACTAAAAAGGTGTGATGTTCCTGTGTGCTACTGCACATGCTCCATCCCAGAGTTGGCTGAATTGATATGAGAAGGGGAAATACTACAATACCCAGAGAGAGCTATCGGATTCTTGGATGAAAGGCATTGCATATATTAAAAGTATTGTTATCAGCCCATGTGGCTATGCCTGAAGGAATTAGATGGGAGAAGAGAATAGCCAACATGGACATGATGAAGTAGAGAGCTGCAGCCTAGTCGGTGACAGCAGTAGCAGCAAATTGTTCTGCTATTGCCTGAAAGATTTGTGTTTGAAAGTGATTATGTGAAGTTTTCCAGCAACTGGACATAGCAGTAAAGTGAAACTCCTCTGGTGACAAAGTGCAGCTCACCATAACCATGGGATTGGCCCCAGAGTATCGAACAGTGCTCATAGAAGATTTGGCAGTGGCACTGTAATGGGTCCTCTGGAATATAAAATTAACACCATAATCCTAGCAGTAGCTGCAGATGGAAAGTGAAGAGACCAGGGAAGAGAAACAAACCTGATCACCGTGATGCTGGAAGGAGCTGGGGATTCCTTGTCAAGGCCCTCTAACTTTGGCCCCTCTTTTCTCCATTTCCCACTACTTCCTGCCAAGCACTTAGTAGTCTAAGCCCTGGTCTACACTGCAGGGTTAGGTTGAATTTAGCCACGTTAGGTCGATTTTATAATGAATGTGTCTACACAAGCAACTCTGTTCCGTCAACCTAAAGGGCTCTTAAAATTGACTTCTGTACTCCTCCCCGGCGAGGGGAGTAGCGCTAAAATCGCTACTGGGTCAAATTTGGGGTAGTGCGGACTCAAATCGATGTTATTGGCCTCTGGGAGCTATCCCAGAGTGCTCCAATGTGACCACTCTGGACAGCCCTTTCAACTCTGATGCACTAGCCAGGTACACAGGAAAAGCCCTGGGAACTTTTGAATTTCATTTCCTGTTTGGTCACTGTGGCGAGCTCAGCAGCACAGGTGACCATGCAGTCCCCACAGAACTGCAAACGAGCTCCAGCATGGACCGAATGGGAGACACTGGATCTGATTGCTGTATGGGGAGAAGAATCTGTGCAGGCAGAACTCCGATCAAAAAGAAGAAATGTTAATATATATGCCAAAATCGCACAGGGCATGATGAACAGAGGCTACAACCGGGACACACAGCAGTGCTGCATGAAAGTCAAGGAGCTGAGGCAAGCCTACCAAAAGACAAAGGAGGCAAACAGTCGCTCTGGGTCAGAGCCCCATACATGACGCTTCTCTGATCAGCTGCATGGCATTCTGTGGGGGACCCAACCACTACCCCACCACTGTCCGTGGACACTTGGGAGAGTCTCACGCAACATGGAGGAGGATTTTGTGGATGAGGAAGAGGAGGAGGAAGAGAATGCGGAGCAGGCAAGTGGTGAATCCGTTCTCTCTGGCAGCCAGGACCTTTTCATCACCTTGGAGCTAATACCCTCCCATGGCGGGATCCCCGACCTTAAAGGTGAAGAAGGCACCTCTGGTGAGTGCACATTTGTAACTAGAGTACAGGGTTTAAAAGCAATAGTGTTTAATGTTTGATTTGCCCTGAAGACTTAGGATGCATTCACGGCCAGTACAGCTACTGGAAAAGTCTGTTAACGTGTCTGGGGATGGAGTGGGAATCCTCCAGGGATATCTCCATGAAGCTCTCCTGGAAGTACTCTGAAAGCCTTTGCAGAAGGTTTCTGGGGAGGGCTGCCTTATTTCTTTCTACGCGGTGGGACACTTTACCATGCCAAGCCAGTAGTAAGTAGTCTGGAATCATTGCAGCACAAAGCATGGCAGCAAGTGCTCCTGGGTTTTGGTCGCATTCAAGTGACATTCGGTCTAGATCTTTCTGTGTTAGCCTCAGGAGAGTGATATCATTCATGGTCACCTGGTTGAAATAGGGGAATTTTTGTAAGGGAACAGTAAAAGGACCCTGTTCATGCTGGGCTGTTTGTTCTTGGCTAAAAGGGATCATCCCTGAGAATAGCCACATGGCAGGGGGAGGGGTGAAGGGATCATCCCAAATAGCCACGTGGAGGGGTGGGGGAAGGTGTGTGCTGCACATCCATGCAAAAACTGCAGCTCCTCCTTTTAAATGGCAAACCCAACCAGCATTGCTTACTATGGGAAAGGAGGGTGCTGCAGTTTGAAAACATTCCCACATGTTATGAAGGAGGAAGAAGCCAAACCTGCATACCCTTTGGCTTACCATGGCTACCTAGAAATCGAATTCTGTTGCCCAGCCGTGTGTGATGTGTCACCATACCGGCAGGCGCTCAATATAAAAGGCAAAATGAAAGATTGTACCCGAAGCACATGTGCTGTCTGCTGTGAATTGCTTGATTCACTGTGAAAGAGTCTCCCTTTTGTTCTCAGAAATGTATCATCTTAAATTTTACTCTCCCTTTTTATCCCCCGCAAGTGCAAATGTTTCTACGCTCCCCCTATCATCTCCGTTCCTGAGGTTATCGCAGATTAGAAGGCAAAAAAACTGCACTCGCGATGACATGTTTTCCGAGCTCATGCAGTCCTCCCGCACTGATAGGGCACAGCTGAATGCATGGAGGCATTCAGTGGCAGAGTCCAGGAAAGCATTAAGTGACCACAATGAGAAGAGGCAGGATGCAATGCTGAGGCTAATGGGGGAGCAAACGGACATGCTCAGGCATCTGGTGGAGCTGCAGGAAAGCCAACAAGAGCACAGACCATTGCTGCATCCACTGTACAACCACCTGCCCTCCTTCCCAAGTTCTATATCCTCCTCACCCAGATATCCAAGAATGCGGGGTGGGGAGGCTCTGGGCACCCAGCCACTCCACTCCAGAGGATGGCCCAAGCAACAGAAGGCTGTCATTCAAACAGTTTTGATTTGTAGTGTGGCTACAATAAGCAACGTCCTTCCCTCCTCCCCCACCCCACCCAGGCTACCTTAGCAGTTATCTCCTTTTTTTTTTAATTAATAAAGAAAGAATGCATGGTTTCAAAACAATAGTGACTTTATTTCCTTTGCCAGCTGTGATCGAAGCGGGAAGGGGGGTTGGCTTACAGGGAATTAAAATCAACAAAGGGGGCGGGTTTGCATCAAGGAGAAACGCACACAACTGTTACACCATAGCCTGGCCAGTCATGAAACTGGTTTTCAAAGCCTCTCTGATGTGCAGCGCGCCTACCTGTGCTCTTCTAATCGCCCTCGTGTCTGGCTGTTCAAAATTGGCAGCCAGGCGATTTGCCTCAACCTCCCACCCCGCCATAAACGTCTCCCCCTTACTCTCACAGATATTATGGAGCACACAGCAAGCAGTAATAACAATGGGAATACTGGTTGCGCTGAGGTCTAACCTAGTCAGCAAACAGTGCCAGGGAGCTTTTAAACATCCAAAGGCACATTCTACCACCATTCTGCGCTTGCTCAGCCTATAGTTGAACTGCTCCTTACTACTGTCCAGGCTGCCTGTGTATGGCTTCATGAGCCATGGGAGCAAGGAGTAGGCTGGGTCTCCTAGGATAACTATTGGCATTTCAACATCCCCAACAGTAATTTTCTGGTCTGGCAAGTAAGTCTCTTCTTGCAGCTGCTCAAACAGATGTGAGTGTCATAAAGATGTGAGTGTCATGCACCTTTCCTGGCCATCCCACGTTGATGTCAGTGAAACGTCCCTTGTGGTCCACCAGTGCTTGCAGCACTATTGTGAAGTACCCCTTGCAATTTTTGTATTGGTTGGCAAGGTGGTCCGGTGCCAAGATAGGGATATGCATTCCGTCTATTGCCCCACCACAGTTAGGGAAACCCATTGCAGCAAAGCCATCCACTATGACCTGCACATTTCCCAGAGTCACTGCCCTTGATAGCAGAGCGTCAGTGATTGCACTGGCTACTTGAATCACAACAGTCCCCACAGTAGATTTGCCCACTCCAAATTGATTCCTGACTGACCAGTAGCAGTCAGGCATTACAAGCTTCCATAGGGCTATCGCCACTTGCTTCTCAGCTCTCAAGGCAGCTCTCATTTTGGTATTCCTGCGCTTCAGGGTGGAGGAAAGAAACTCTCAGAGTTCCAGGAAAGTGGCCTTACGCATGTGAAAGTTTTGCAGCCACTGGGAATCATCCCATACCTGCAACACTATGCGGTCCCACCAGTCTGTACTTGTTTGCCGGGCCCAGAATCAGTGTTCCACTGTATCAAGCAGCCCCACTGCCGCCATGATGTCCCAATTGCCACATCCCGTGCTTTCAGGAATGTCTATGTCCATGTCCTCCTCACAATCGTCCTCATGCTGCCGTCTCTTAGCCAGGTTCTGCACATACTGGAGTATAATGTGCGAGGTGTTTACAATGCTCACAACAGCAGCGGTGAGCTGAGCGGGCTCTGTGCTTCCCGTGCTACGGCGTCTGCACAGGTAACCCAGGAAAAAAGGCACTAAATGATTGCAGTTGCTTTCATGGAGGGAGGGAGGGAAGGAGGGGAGACTGACGACATGTACCCAAAACCACCAGTGACAATGTTTTTGCCCCATCAGGCATTGGGAGCTTAGCCCAGCATTCCAATGGGCAGCAGAGACTGAGGTAACTGTGGGATAGCTACCCACAGTGCACCGCTCCGTGAGTCGATGCTAGCCACGGTAGTAAGGACGCACTTCGCTGACTTAATGCGCTTAGTGGGGACATACACAATCGACTGTATAAAATCAATTTCTAAAAATTGACTTATATAAAATTGACCTAATTTCATAGTGTAGACATACCCGTAGTGATTAGTACTTTTGGATGCTTTGCTCTCTGTGGCCTTAGAGAAGGGCTGTGCCAGGGCCAGCACCTGTTCAGGTGTCTCACTGGTTGGGGAGCAGAGCTTAATTTATTATTGCTCTATATCCCATTTACGCCCCTCCTGCTGTGTAGAGGGGCTATAAAGAGAGTGTATCTACACACCGAGGAATTCCTCTAGCACAGGGATATCCCTGGATGGTATAGAGCCATCCTTGGAGTAAGGACATCTCTGGATCGCTGCTGTGCTTCACTATATTTGGATGCCACAATGGTGAACAAGTACAACAGCCTCCAAGCCTCTCAAACTTACGGGGG
This sequence comes from Mauremys reevesii, assembly GCF_016161935.1. NCBI lineage: Eukaryota > Metazoa > Chordata > Testudines > Geoemydidae > Mauremys > Mauremys reevesii. The sequence continues at coordinate 249,380,022 of NC_052623.1, forward strand.
GTGAAATAGGCCCCTAGATGACTCCTAATCATGGGGAGGCACAAATGTAGTGCCCTTTCGTGCCCCTTCTCCCTCCCCACCCCTTTCTGCACCAAGCATAGTTCAGCCAGAACAGAAGCTGTTGGGCTTCAGGTTATGATGTGTTTTATTGTGGATTTAAGGGCACGCTTCCTAATAGTTTGAAATGTCCTACAGTCTGTGATCAGAATTCTACCTTGTGTCCACTATTTGCTTATTAGTTATATGTGGTGGATTCTCCAAATTCTTAAGGAGTAAGTATCATGGATGTTGAAAAAGTCAAATGATATTTTACTCACCTGTCCAAAACAAAACAAAACAAAAACCCTCACTCGTCCCAAGCATATGGGGAATAGAATTTTGCATAGCTGGTCGAAGATCTTGTTGATATATGGAAGACTGTATATAATTCCGTAGGTCCCGTAGTTGTCATTTTCTGGTTTAAATGTATCCTTTCCTCAAAGGTTTTTAGGTTGAAGTTGCTTACCTAACCTCTCTTTCAGTTGTAAATAGCATTTCTAAACCACTATCATAATTGCACCCCACTTGGGAACCTTTTCCTCTGGAGTGAGTCCTGTTTTCAATTAATCTTCTGCACTGTGGGGGACAGACTAACTGCTTTTCTTTAAAGGGACAGGTGGTTTAGGCCCAAAATAAAATAAAATAAAACAAAACAGGTTCTCTAAAGCATAATGATACAAATGCTTCAATGAAGTTAAAAATACAATGAAGTGACAGTTGTTCTTTGGTTTGGGTTGAAATATTCCCCTGCTGTCTTAACAACCAAACATTGCAGGAGTATGCTAGAGAATAAGATCCAAAAAGTGAAATTGACTTTAAATACTAGGGAAACTGGCCATAGTATTTTTATAGTACAAACGTAGAGAAATACAAAGAAGTAATCAAGCAGCATAAACAGTGAAAAGTAAGTGAGGTTTTTTAAATGCTCTCAGTTCTAGTGGTCGAAGATGTTATTAGTAACAATGATCTTTGTATCTCAGGTTTCAGAGTGGTAGCCATGTTAGTCTGTATCAGCAAAAAGAATGAGGAGTACTTGTGGCACCTTAGAGACTAATACATTTATTTGGGCATAAGTTTTCGTGGGCTAAAACCCGCTTCATTGGATGCATGCAGTGGAAAATACAGTAGGAAGATATATATACCCAGAGAACATGAAAAAATGGGTGTTGCCATACCAACTCTAACGAGACTAATCAATTAAGGTGGGCTATTTTCCACTCCATGCATCCGATGAAGTGGGTTTTAGCCCACGAAAGTTTATGCCCAAATAAATGTGTTAGTCTCTAAGGTGCCACAAGTACTCCTCGTTCTTTGTATCTCAGTTTCCTTACCTGTAAAATGGAGATGCATAGCTATTGTTAGGGAGTTGTGTGGCTTAATTAATTGATGTTTGTTAAATGCTCTGAGATACTTGGATGAAAGGTGCTACAGAAATGCAAATTATTGTAATTAACTGCCTGATGTGCCACTGCTCCTTGCTGGATGGAATCAGAGCTGCTTAACTATGTGTCATAATCACGATACTGCTAACAGCCCATAGAGATTTCCCTTTAGTTTAAGTATCAGGTGCCTGTGCCATAAGACAGAAGATCCGAATTCTATCCCTCCTCTCACCTTAATGTTCTGTGTAATTATGGTGTGCAATAAAGTGGCAACTGCAAAGTCATAGGTGACTTTGGATTATTTTTTATTATGATTTATTTGAAGTTGTACAAATATACTTAACTAGACAGTGTCCGTTTAGTGTCTTTCAGGTTAGCAAGTTGCATTTAAAATGCCAAACACCTGAACAGAGATGTCTCCACATGCCCAAAGGTGTGTGTGACTCTTCATCTTAAATGCTGTGGGAAAGGCCAAGGTTTGTGAGAGGACCATTTCAGCTGCTGCTAGCTGCCAAGTAAGGTTAGGATTGTTGCTTTCAGTTTGCCAACCCTCCCCTCTTTTCATCACAGCCTTTAGGATCAGGGCCGGAGCGGAGAGGATGGCCAATGGGAATGGCTGAGTGCTGCTTTGAGGGGCTTCTTTGGAATCTCTGGTCATTTGCTGGCTGGAAGGACTCTGCTGCAGTATTATCACCAATTTTTCACTTATCTTGCCCTAGTGAACTGGATTGCCCTCCCTGACTCTGCTCTGGCCCTGGCTTTTGGGAACGAATGGAGGGAGGGGCAGGATGTGAATGGGGTGCTTTTGGTGTATTTAGTATAATTCCTGGTCCTATAACACTTGCCTGTTGGCGCAAATGGCCAGGTTCCAACCAGGTCCTCTCTGCCCTAAATGAGGTCTATAAAAAGGTCTCAGATACTTGGATGAAAGGTATCTCCCCCAACTCACTAGCTGTGTTCTGGGGATGGCTGTGGTATGTCAGGAGTCCAGGACATGCCTGCACTTCCAACCAGGGCCGGTGCAAGGATGTTTCGCACCTTAGGCGAAACTTCCACCTTGCAGCCCCCCTCCCCGCCCTGAGGTGCCCCCCCTGCGGCAGCTCAACCCTGCCCCGCCTCCTCCCCGAGCACGCTGTGGCTGCTTCACTTCTCCTGCCTCCCAGGCTTGCGGCACCTAAGCTGATTGGCGCCGCAAGCCTGAGAGGCGGGAGAAGTGAAGCAGCCACGGCGTGCTCGGAGAGGAGGTGGGGCAGGCGTGAGCTGGAGTGAGGAGTGAGGAGTTCCCCTGCATGCCGCCCCCCCCTTACTTGCTGCAGGCGGCCCTCCCCGCGCTCCCCTGCCCCAGGTCCCTCCGCTAAATGCCGGCAGCGTCCGGGGTGGCCGAAGATTCGGCCGCCACGGTCACGGTCACTGCAGAAGAAAATGCCGCCCCCCAAATCCTAGTGCCCTAGGCGACTGCCTAGGTCGCCTAAATGGTTGCATCGGCCCTGCTTCCAACCTCCATCCAGCCTGCAGATACTATCAGGTTCACTGAATTTTTGAAACTCTGTCTTTGTTTTTCTGATCTGCCATTGGCTGTTGTTTCTCTTCTGCCAGTGCTACTTCTTGGTAGCCAGGCACAGAGAAAGATTGAATAGCCATATTCCTAACACCCTTCCAGCTCCTGCTCCTATCAGTTTTCTCCATCTCCTGCATACCTCTTCTGTTCGATAGTCTCCTCCTTCCCAGCCATTCTCCTTCCAAGCTTCAGCCCCAATTTCCTTATAGATTAAGATTTTTAAAATATACAATTTTAGTGATGTGCTCAACTATGCAAGGAGCCACATGATCTTGTTTACCCGTATCATATCCACTCTATCTTGTTTTCTGATACTACCCTGGTGTCTTTGTCTTTACTTATAAATTGTAAGCTCCTTAGAGGAGAGACTGTGTCTTCTTATCTGTTTGTACAACACCCTGTACAGTGGGGCCCTGATCTAGACTGAGACCCTGAGAGGCTACTACAATCCAAATACCGGTAATCCCTTGAGAGAGGCTGGGGTGTATTGGCAGCGAAGTTCTGATGTGAGGGTATTGAGAGGAGCTTTGGTTCCCATTAACTCTGTGGGTGCCAACCTCTCCCTACTTGCCAAGCATCAGCATTGGAGAAAATGTACCCAAGATTTTATAAAGGGAGTAGGGGGGAATGGTGGGGTCCCTCAGAGAACTGGTGACATGGTTTTGTTTAGTGTCTGAGACTGCAGTAAGAATAAGGACCTCTTTTAGTCGTGCTGTTGCCACTTGGGTCCAGATCCACAAAGGGAGGGAGGTGCCAAAAACCGTAGAGGGTCTGGGCCTGGGTGCCTGACAGTACAGGCAACTGAGGGTAGTTCTCTTAGTCACCTATTTTTCAGGAGCCACATGGCTATTTGGGGGTTAATACTCTTCTTTCCAAGTAGCTGAGTGACTCAGGTGGGGCTAATGAGCACTGCCTTGCCTAGCTAATTAGAAGAGCTGAAAGCAGCAGCCTGCAGTTCTGGAGGTGGGAAGATTGTTGCAGAGGGGATAGAGAGAGTGGGGTTTTATTTCCAGGATTTTTCATCAAATAAAACCTCTGGCAGGAGCAGCACAGTTCAGCTGGGGAAGGACAATGAGATGAGGCTTCTCAGTTACCAGATCTGCCTTAGTTTAGAGCTTCAATATGAAGTCCAGGGGAATGGAGGAAGTCTGGCCCACGTCCTCCCTCCTATATCTGGATGTGTAGTGTTTAAGGCCAATTTGTGTGTAGAAAAACAAGGCTTACGGGATCCAACGTAATTTCTCCACAATGTTTTCCCTGAGCTTATCCATTGTACAGCAAAATGCACCTTTCCCTGTTGTATCAAGGTAGAGTGCCACTATGGAAGGTCTGCATCAAAGCAGCACTCTGTATGGCCGAAGGTGGCACCTTCTGGAGCTCATCCCCACAAATGCACGTATTTGCTATAACCGCCGTTAGTGCTAGATGTAGTATTACAGTAGCACCCTAACAGCTCTATCTGAGATTGGGGGCCCATTGTACGGGGTGCTGTAGACACAAAAGGCAGCCCTTACCCCCCAGAGACTTCACAGCCTAAGTAGTCAAGACACAAAATGAGTGGGAAAACAGATACACAAGAGGGTGAAGTGACTGGCCTAAGGTCACACAATAGATCAGTAGCAGAGCCAGGAACATACCACAGGTCTTCTGAGTCCTAACTCAGTGCCTTCTCCCCTAGACCATGCTGCCTCTTTACTAGTTCTTCCAGAACTGGAATATACTCAGGACGCTGAAGTCAATACTCCCCACTTTAGGAAAAAAAGTGCTATTGGATCATAAACAATTTCCTCTGAAAGACCACACCTTCCGCAGCAAGGAGCCTAGCATCATGCAGGGACATTGGTTCACACTTACTCAGAGGAAAGAGTGCCACCTACTGAGTATGTCTTCACTGCAGTTGACTTGAAGTATCACACTCAAGTTACTCCTCTTGAGTTAACCTAGCTCAAGTGAGAACAGCCCCATTGCCAAATAACATTTAAATTGCTGTGTCCACGCTAGCACTGCACTCACTTTTGTGTAGCTCTAAAACTTCTAGGGACGTATCTCATGGTTCTTTTCACTGCAGTAAGATGAGCTGCTCTGTGAATTCTTTTCCAGAGAACTGTGGGAGAACTTGTCTGTCCTGTCTTGGACACACAGGGCAGGGAAATTTTGGGAAGGCACTGGAGGACTATAAGCACTTGAATGAAGCGAGCCCTCTGTGTTCAGCGATCATTCTAGGCCCAAGATGCTTGAAAAAGATCCTCTTCATTCAGTGACACAGTTTTGAATACCTCTGCATAGCACAATATGGGTATTCTGCAGAACCCATAGCAGCTGATGAGTTGTGCTAACTCACACATTTGCCTTTACCCACTGACAGGCCCTGAACCAACTTGAGTCAAAAGTGCTGCCACACTTGAGGTAAGAGTTATATGTGGACAAGACTTGAATTAGAGGAAACACTCAGATTGTAACTTGAGTTAACTTTGCAATGAAGACATATCCTGATTCACCAACACCACTTCTGACAGCCCTTGGTGTGATGATATGATAGTGAACTTTAAGCATGGGAAGTAAGAGATGTCCAAAAGGGATCTGGATTTTATTAGAATATCACATTTATCGGAACAAAACCAAAGAACACTATAATTATTTTTAATACCAGCCTCCTGCTTAGTATGTTTTTCCACTCAGAGGCTTGATCCTCAAAAAGTTGAGAATTCAAGTTCCCTTAGGGTGACCAGATGTCCCGATTTTATAGGGACAGTCCTGATTTTTGGGTCTTTTTCTTATATAGGCTCCTATTACCCCCACCCACTGTCCCGATTTTTCACATTTGCTATCTGGTCACCCTAAGCTCCCTTTTCTCTTCCCACCTAGCCATCTCTTAAGTCTGTAGTTTGTAGCCTTTCCTAGCATGCCTGCCTTGCTGGCCCTTTAAATACAAAACTAGAGACAAAACCAGCAGTCATTTTGCTTCTGACTTGCAGGCTGCACTTCCCTTGCTTCTTGTTGCTGGTATTTAGTTCCTCTGATGATGTTTCTCCTTTGCTTTTTCTTTGTCTCAGTCCTAACGCTTTCCCTAGAGCACTCCTGTCCTAGGTCATTACTTAGCTTGTGAGATCCAACAAGATCACTATTTGTCTAGCTGTAAGATCTATGAAAAAGCAGCTCATCAATTCAGAAAATCGTCTGGGTGGTAACCCTACTGTCAGCCTATTTTCTTCCCTTCCACTTAGACATCAAACTGGCTGAAGAGGGCTCTTGGGAACATGGCAGGCACCGAGAGCTGCTCCTCAGCAGACACATCTGTGTCTTTCATCAGCTGGGCTCAGGGAATACCACTAACTGGGGAGGGAAAAATCTCTTCGGAGCTGATAGGCTAGCCATTTCCATCCTCCCATACTGAGGGGAGACAACCTGGTGGGGAGGTGATAATTTTAGAAGTGGCTAATGCAGTACATTGTTTGGCAGAAATTATTGCATTATATATGGGGTGGGGGAGGAGACATGACAAAATAAACCATACATAGGCATAGGTAAACTAAATTCACATTAGTAAACAGGGAAGAGTTGCAAAAATAACTAATGATGGTTATGTGGAAGGGCAACTGGGAATAGTACCTCTGCATGTATAATATCACTTTCCCCTGTTTTTTGTCTTTGTAGACTGGGCAAGGGTTGTTTCTTTCTATAAGTAGTAAAGTACCTACCACATTTTGGATGCTACTGTAATCTTAATTAGATGTATAGATGCACTGGACTCTACCCTGCAACTTCATTTGCCAAAACCCACTAGAAGAACATCAGTCACATCTGAAAACCACTTGTGTGTTGTGTTAGTTATCCCTTTGGAGACTGTGGGTATATATGCACATGGCATCCTACACATGGATATGGCTGGCAGTCTGGAAAATGTCAGGGTTAAAAGGTAATAATTGGAGATATACCAATCTCCTAGAACTGGAAGGTCATCAAGTCCAGCCCCCTGCCTTCACTAGCAGGACCAATTTTTGCCCCAGATCCCTAAGTGGCCCCCTCAAGGATTGAACTCATAACCCTGGGTTTAGCAGGCCAATGCTCAAACCACTGAGCTATCCCTCCCCCTTATAAAAGCTAAGCTCTTTTTGCTTTCCACAATTCTGAGTGATTAATTTGTCATTTTAAAGTATTGTTCAGTCTGAAAAGTGTGTCTGTAAAAATGGCATCTTAGGATTCTGTGTCTGTCTCTCAGTTGTTCCAGGGCAAATTTCCTCAGTTTACTATAAAGAGAATATTCTTGTACTTTGCAGTCCTGCAAACTCAGCATGAGATCTGACGGTTCATCGCCTTATTTCCTCCTCATGCATCATCATTAGCATATAAGATCCTGCAAGCTCAGTTCTTCACTTGCTTTCATCTGTGCAACCTTATTGTCTTCAGCAGGGTTGTATGGGCACAACTCAGGATGGAATTTGGCTCTGCAGTTAAAGCTTGGCCAACAATTCTGTGGAAGATGCGTCAGTTATTGTGTCATTGGGGGTTACGTACAGATTGTGGGGGGATGTTAACGTTTTGGTGTTAGGCAACACACAACTACACTAGAAGACGGCTTCCGTTCCTATATCTGTACTTGCTCTGCAGGGGTAGAAAACAATGAAAACTTATTCTTACCACTAGATTAAATAATTCTCATTTTGAATACACACAGGGAACAGAATTGTTCAATAAAACAGGGCCATTTTCCTCACAGTCACATTTGAGTCAAATTGGACCTAAGCAATTTCCCCCCCCCTCAATTAGTTTGATAAAAGCATACAGAAATATTAGTGGTATAAAATAGATGGATCAGGAAGTTCTATTCACCCTGTCTCAGAGCATGAGAACAGAGGGACATTCAATGACATTGAAAGGTGGTAAGTTCAGAACCCGATAAAAGGAAATACTTTCTTTCACACTTAGCCAGTGGAACTTGCTGCCACAAGATTTAATTGAGACCAAGAGGTTTAGCTAGATTAAAAAGGGGTTAAAATAGAAAATGTTACAAAATACACAAGAATTGTGGGAACAATGTAAGGCCCCATACTTCAGGGCTAAATCTAACCTCTGATATTTGGGGTTATGGAGTAATTTTCGCAGGGACCAGGTTAATCCTATTCCTGTCTACAGTGAGATCTTACATCTTGCCTGAAGAATCTCATGCTTGTTACTGTCAGTGACAGGGTATTGGATCATTGGTCTGATCCTATGTTCCTAGGCAAAATGTCAAGTCATACTGTATATGCCCAAACCTATCCCCCATTGCACTCCTGTGGGTGCTTCACACACACACAAATTGCCAGGCTGGATCAGACCTGAGGTCCATCTAGTTCAGTATCTTGTCTCCAGCAGTGTCCAGCACCAGGTACTTCAGAAGAAGGTGTAAGAACCCTGCAGCAGGCAGATGTGGGATCATCTGCCCTGTACATGGAGCTCATCCTGATCTCTAGAAGTCAGCGATGGGTCCAAACCCTGAAGTAGGAGGTTTAACATTTTTGTTGTCATTCATCATGATCACTCTGGATCTGTTCAATCTGTTCAATCAGTTTGTTAAGTTCTTGGCCTCAGTGACTTCCTGTGGCAGTGAGTTCCACAGTGTAATCACACATTGTGTGAAAAAGTATTTCCTTTTTTCAGTTTCCTACCTTTTAATTTAATTGACTGTCCTCTTGTTCTGGTGGTATGAGACAAAGAGAACAGAAGTTCCTCGTCTACCTTCTCTAGACCATTCATTATTTTATATACTTCACTCAACACAACAGAATGATTTATCTGCCCCAGAAATAAGGAGGAAGCTGAAAGAAGCTGCTGGGCATGGAGGATGGTTCATTCCATTATTTTAATTCATGTTTAGGAGCCCTTTATGGTAGTAATAATAATTAATACTTGCCACTCTTCATGACTTTTCATCTGAAGGTCTTAAAGTGCTTTACAATGTTGATGAAACATTATTATCCCCATTTTACAGGCAGGGAAACTGAGGTACCACCCAGTTAACTATTTCATAGGCTTTGCCTCCTTTTCCCTTGGACTTCCTTCCATGCTCACTATTTATCTTCTCCTGCTTTCTCTGCCCAGTTGCACAGGCGGAAGGGGAGGAGGGTCAGGCTGTTCAGAATCTGAATATGCTGTGGCATTGCAAAGACGGAGGGTGGGATTTCCTGCCTGTCTTAGTTTGGATGCAGGCTAAGTTGTTATTTCAAGGTGTCAGCTTGTTTGCAATGAGAACAGACAGCTCTATTGCTTTCTTCACAAGGTGCCTCTCCTTTAGCTAAAGAGGCGGGCAGGCAGCAGTGGCTGCTGTGTTGCTGCAGGGGACTGTGCCTTAAGGGAGGAGAATACAGACACAGGAACAGAGCCGGACGAGGAGGTGGAGACATATCGGATTTAGGGGGTGGGGTTGGAGGTGGGAGCAGGTGGCAAGTTGTTTATCTGCTCAGCTGTTGTGTGGCTTGAGAGAGACAGAAGCAGCTGGGAGAAGGAAGGAAGGAGCTCAGGGTCTATCAGTTTTTCTGCCTTACAGGTTTGTAACCGTCGCAAAACAACTAGAGAACAATTCACTTGGGACACAGGCCCCAGCATTCACTAGTATATTTTCCTGTAGGGGCCCTGGCAGAAACCTCCCCCCCACATGTCTGTGCCCATGTAGGATCTGTGGTATATGTATAGGGGGGCACTGGCACTTGAGGCAGGCACTGGTATATGATTGTGCAAGTCCCCTGGAAGCATCCACTGCTATGTGCCAGCAGGGGCCCTGGCAATGGTTTCTGGGGCATACATTGGTATCTGCTCATGCAAATACCCTGGAAATGTCCCCTGGAGTGGGACAGCTGGGCTCCTGGCAGTGTTTTTGAGAGCATGCTTTATATGCCCATGTAAGTACCCTGGCATTATCTTTTGGGGCTTGCCAGCAGGGTCCCTTGTAGGTGCCTTCTTATTGGCTGAAGCCATGCCAATTGAAGCTTTCCAGCAGCAAAGCTTTCTTCTTCCAGTAACAAAGAGCCAACGTGGGTATTATTATTGATCTATGTCATGTCTTAATGCTTTTAACAGTGAAGAAAAATACCATTATGAGGCTTAATTTGTTCAAATGGTTTCAGACAGGGTTAATATAACTCATCAATAAATGCCAGTTTTTATTATGTTTTAATTACAATGTAATTTCAACAGGCTAGGCTTGTTCTGGCTGCTCAGTGTATCTAGCGGTTTGTTGTTTTCTTTTAAGTGTATTTCCTTGAGCTTCAGTGATTAACAGGCATAGCAATTGATACACTGCCAGAGAGCCTGATTGGCTCAGTGGACACAGGGATGTATCCCTGTTCCCTGCGATCACTGTGTGTAGCCATCACGGGTTTACGTCAGTGAAATAAATGGTAACTAATGCTAGGGTGGCTAAAACATGCCTTCAGGCCAGATTGCTCTCATTGGAATTCTACTGTGTTGTTCAAAGCTGCGCTCTTCCTTCAGGCATTAGTGTGGTCAAGGAGCCTGCAGGTTCCAACATGCTATGGTCCAACTTCACCCAAGTAGCCTTGGGGCTGCTCTTGATTTATTTTATGCGAATTAGTCACTCCCCCCATGTTACTATCAAGTTTCCAATGTGGCCTTCATTTGGGCAGAGTCTGAACGTTCCTAGACTGAAGTTTTTGAACCTATTATGTCGGCCAGCCAGCTTGCCTGCTGCCCCTTATCAATATACCTTGAAAAATGTTCACCTTGATGCTGTGAAGGAGAAAAGGACAGTCTAGCAAGGCTATTGGTGGATGTTAAGTCATCTTTCCTGAGCAAGGAATCCCAAAGACTCCAGCAATTATTGGTAACTTTGATCCTCCTTGTCTTGTCACCCTTCAGCATCCAAGAGTGAGGTCTGAATTAGGGTGACGAGATGTCCCGATTTTATAGGGACAGTCCTGATTTTGGGGACTTTTTCTTATATTGGTACCTATTACCCCCCACCCCCTGTCCCGATTTTTCACACTTGCTATCTGGTCATCCTAGTCTGAATGCACTTTACAAGATGCTCCTAAGAGCTTATTTCTGGTCCAATTTACATTGGTGTTAATCAGGAAAAAAAACTATTGAAGTCAGTGGAGTGAATTATACTGGTATAAAGTGGCTCAGCTGGGCTCTAAAACTTTTCTTTCTCCAGTGTGGTATCATGAATGAAAAGGAATGCTATTTTACCCTCGGTGTAATTATACAATGCTTAAAACACAGTTTCCTACACTGTGCTTCCTGCCACAGCCCTACCTGTGTTTCAAAACTATGCTTAAATCTGTTTATTTCTGTAGCACAGGCAATTGCTTTATGAACTTGCCCTGGCTACACTAACTTTCCACATCACCTTTCATTGCTTCTTTCCAGCAGTGAATTTTCACAAAAGAAAGGAGGGAAAGCAGCAACAAACGTCTGTCTTTCTTTAACACCAAAAAACATTTCTCTCCTCCAGCTCCCTGCACCTTCAAGCAAAGCCAGATGAAGCTGCATCACTATCTGTGTCAAGCATCCAGCCTTTCTCTCTCCCAGAGGGTAAACAGTACAGAGGAGTGGGAGAACTAGCATATAAACTTCAGGCAAAAACAGGTATAAGTTCTGAGGAGGAATTGCATCCTCCTGAGCAAGAAAGTTGCAGTGCTGTAAATCGCCAGTGTAGACAAGCCCTTATAGTCTCTTCCTCTGTTCCCTGCCTCATGCACAGGAGCAGGTTGCAGCTTATATAGTAGGTAGAATTAAGGAAGAGAACTCCTCTACCTGATATTTGGGGAGCAACAGTATGTGTAGCATAAGCTCTAGAGAGGATAAGTGGTTTTTAATGTGTGGTGGGGAGTGAAGGTTAGACAGTGGGGGCAGGCACTGATGTGAAATTACTAATGGAAAAAATTCCCACATAGACAGGAGCTCATTGGGTTTTCTCCTTCCTTTAAAGCGAGAGAGTGAGCAGGACAGGGATTCTCGGTAACCCTGAGAGCAGGAGGTACAACATGCAGTCTGTTACCCAGTTTGCTTTCTTTTTTTACTGCCCAAGATTGGAGAGAGACGAGAGGTGGGGGAAAAAAACAAATAATTGACTTGGGGCCCTGCTAATGTTCTCTAGGTGCCTTGCACAGAAACCTTGGAAACAGCCTGGGTCCTGGTCCTGTGGGGTGCGGAGCCCCTACTCTGAAGGGTGACATCAATTCCTGACAATTGAGGGTGCTCCGGACCTTGCAGCACTGGCCCTTAGTGACTTGGTGTTACCATACAAAGGTTTTCTTTGCTTTGTCCTTTCAGTTACTGTAGCTACAAGCCTGGGGTTATGGAAGCAAAGAACAGTCCTGGCGGGAGGCAGGGGAGAGATGATGCAGTTCTTACTTAGGGTTACTTGAAAATGAAACCTCAGCTCAGTAGCAGCACAGTGATGGGGGGGAGGTTATTCAGACTGCTGCTGGCTAGCACCACTGACTCCTCTTGCTGCTAAGCGGCTGAGCTCACAGCTAAGAGACTTGCTCTGCAACCGATTTGAATTTTAGCAAGTGCACTGGGAATAGCCCAAAGCGCCTTGTCTCAGACGGTGGTCACAGGAATTCACGGCTATTATATTTGGGAGCCAGGCAATGATTACAAATCAGTGGCTTCATTCCCTGTGTGATTAATTGTTAACCTGGGAGTGTAGCTTTTTCTCTGGCTCTGCATTACCAGATTTCAGTTCTTGTAACTGTGATTCTCTTTTTAAATGTCATCAGGTGGGTGTAGATGCAGCTCAGGATGGATGAAGAGGCAGCCTGAGGGTGAGTTTATGTGCATAGATGAAGCAAAGGTAGGTGAACTTGATGGGTCACCGGCTCGGATGCTAAGCTGCAAGCACAGGCCACAGCAGACATGCCTCTTCCTCCCCGCAGATCTCCCACTGACCACCTCATTTGTCCAGCCAGACAAAAGTATCAGTTATTTATCAGGCTGGTGGGGATGTTTTAGTCATCCCAAGTGTTGTGAGACAGTCAATCCTTAATAACTGATAATACTTAATACTTACTTATACCCTTTGCATGTTCGGTGTGCTTTACACACACTAACTAATCTTAGATTGTAAGTTCTTTGGGGCAGGGACTGTCTTTTTGTTCTGTGTCTGTACAGTGCCTAGCACAATGGGGTCTTGGTCCATGACTGCGGTTGATAGGTACTATGGTTATACAAATAAATAATCATAATTTTCACAGTGCCACTTTGAAGTAGCTGGTAAAGGATCATCCCCATTTTACAGATAAGGATACTGGAGCAGAGAGGTTAAGTAACTTGTCCAAGGTCACACAGCGTGCCAGTGGCAGAGCCAGGACTAGAACACCAATCTTCCAACTCTCAAACCACTATTCAGGGAGCGTCTTTTCACTTTCATTGTGGATTAGCAAAACTGCTTTTAAAAACTGGGTTAGTAGGAACACATTACCCAGACACGATTTGTGTATGCTTTGCCTTGATTTTCACATTGCCCTGCAAACCATCAAAGTGTCCTAACATTTCTTTTGGGCTAGTGCAATGATGTTGGGTTGCAACATTATCATGCTGAGCTGTGATGCATTGGGTTGGTCCTGAAAGCGGAAGCTGGAGAAGAAAGATGAACTTTGCAGAATGAATGAATAAAATGAAAACTGGCTCTCTTGGGTTGGAGTGTGGGAATGAAATTGCATCAAGGGTACTTCACTGAGAATACTTGCCTGCTGCTAAAAGACAATTGAAAGCTTTGTAAAAGTCCTCTTTCCCACAGTGCAACAGGGCACAAATGTGCCTTTAAAGCTGTGTTATGGAGCCACACACCATGTTATCCAGTGGTAATGTGGACCATGTTATCCAGTGGGTCTTGGTTGAATGAGAGAAGTGAGGGATTGGCAGAATTGAGGTTAGAGGTGGTTGTTTATGGAAAAGACCTCCTAGTTAATCTGTATTGATCCTCTGTGTTGTTCAAGTTTCCCTGTGTCATGCCTGGCTTTCCAAGGAGGCCTAAAATTAAGGCCCTGACATTAAAGAAACCATGATATTCACAAGGATAGGCCTGTTAACTCTGGTGTCTGGCTAAATTCCAACTTGAGTAATTACATTTTATCTCACTAAATTCCCCTCTGCTTTCCATCTTGTTCACTGCTGTGGGCTTAAAATGGCTGTCATGTTTCACGCCAGAGAGGGCTATGTTTTAGTAGCAGGTGGAGTGACTTCTATATGGATAGTTGGTACAGCTTGGTTAATAAAGTGTTTTGGGATCCTTTTACATATGATATAAATGCAATCTCATTGTCCTTATTCCTGCTAGTGCAGAGTTCTCAAACTTTTTCATAGGATACCTGTCCCCCTATTTATGATCTCACAGATTACCTCCCCTTGCATTTACATACAATCCTCATGGCAACTACTGCAATTGCTTACATAGAAAAGTCTTGCTAGGGAAGTATTTTGTGCATTTGTAGCTTAAATGAAATTTAGCAGATGGGCATGTAAGGATGAGCGAATACTTTGTGACTAGCTGGCTATCTGAGAACCACCAGTCAGTGCTCTGTGGACTACGGTTTCTCCGTACATGTGTCTTGTCTATTTCCTTAGCTCTCTGCACTGATGATGTCTCAACACTCTTCTCTTGGAGTCTGTCTCTAGTGCCCTATTTCTCTGTAAAGACATTTTTCTTAATGCCTAACCTGAATTTGGTTTTATGGTTCTAGCTCTAGGCTGTTGCTCTCTGCTTTACTACTTTCAGATAATTGGAGTAATTCCCTTCCTTCATCTATATTGTTCCCTTGAAGGTATTTATAGACAGAGCTCTTGTTCCTGCTGAACTTTCTTTTCTAGTCTACATGCATTTCTCTTCCCTCACCTCTCCTCAAACACTTTATCCTCTGATCCTTGTATTGTTTTTAGGGAACTAATAGTTGCTGTGGAGCACTGTGCGTCTCTGGTGTTCAGTGAGAGGTTATACTCTCCAGTTCCTTGAAACTGCCCCAGAGGAGAGACCATCTTAGGCTGTATCCACACTAAAAAACATTCTGCCATGTTTAAGTTGGCCATCAAGCATGGATCCCTGATGCCCTCCATATATGCTCCCTCAGCTGGAGTTGAAAACAAGGCTCAGTCAAAGTTAACAGTTGTTGCAAGACAGTGTGGTAGATCCCTGATAGAACTACAGGTAGGTCACCCCTTCATACCACAGGTGTTGAACTCCGTTCCACCTGTGCGCACCCATGAGAAACCATTGTCACTTTTGGCTGAGTGGAGTCAGAGGGGGAAGAGACAGGTCTGGCACCTGTTGTCGAATACAGTTGGAATTTTCAGAGGGCAGCCACGCTAACAGGGGTTTAAGCCCCAGGGACCTGATTCTGATCATGGTTAGTACCAATTAGTGCCAGCTGAAATCTTGCAATATAAAGCATTATTAAAAATTACTTGTTTGGAGATTGGTTTTTGTTTTTGTTTTCAAGAACTGTTGATTTTTTTCATTTTTGGTGACATTTGTAATTTAAATTGTAACCCCTTTGGGGTTTAGAGAGCATGGCCCCTTTAAATCTTTTTCCCAGGTGGGAGGGGGAGAGTAAGAAAAAAGGAAGGAAAAGCCAGGGGGTGGGACTGGAGCTCCAGGGAGGGAGAGAGGCAGCGGGGCGGGCTCTGGAGAAGGAAGAAGGAGAACCTGCCTGAGGCCTGAGGAGAACAGGCCCGATCGGTCGGGGACAGCCCAGGACAGGAGCCAGGAGGAGCCCTGTGCCGGGGGGAATCACCCGAGGACGACAGGCCAGAGCTGGACCCAGTATCACGGCTCCCCAGAGCTGCGTGGGGCTGTGAGTACTGGGGCTGGTGACTCTGCACTGGGAACAAGGAGGGAGGCTGTAGCTAGTTAAGTGGGGAGGTGGTCGCTCTGTGGGGCTTTGCAGAGAGCGGCAGGAGAGGGCACCAGAGGGGTTTGCTGGGGAGAGTTCACTGGCGCCGAAGACGACCAGGAGCACCCAAGACTCAGCACCGGACTGGAACTTTGCTCAGGCCTCCTGAACTCTGTGTGCAGACACATTGCTCGGTGTCTGCCCGTCCAGACGGTGCCACCACTGGGCCTGGGGGGCCTTGGTTTGGATGCAGCCCTGTTTTACTGCTCCCCCTATATTTCCCCTTGTTGTATTTCGCTTCTCATCCCTCTGTAAATAAATATCCCCCTTTGTTATATCCATTGTACGTTCCTGAGGGTGGGTGGGTGTTCACTCTGCGGGGTTTGGAACAGGTGCCCCTGGGGTGGAAGGGATTGTTCCTGCACACGCCTTCTCGGCCAGAGCTGCCTGCAGAGCAGACTCCATCTTGGCCACGAGGGCGCTAAAGTTACAAAATCATTATCTAGATCGGGGCGGGCAAACTTTTTGGCCTGAGGGCTGCATCAGGTTTTGGAAATTGTATGGAGGGCCGGTTAGGGGATGGGGTCATAGCCCACTCCCTCCCATCTGCCCCCCGATGGCCCATCCCCGGGACTCCTGTCCCATCCAACTTCCCATGTTCCCTGATGGCCTCCTGGGACCCCTTCCCCATCCACCCCCCCCGCTCCCTGTCCCCTGACTAACCCCGGATCCCCCACCCCTGACTGCCCCTCGCGCCCCATCCAACCGCCCGCCGTAGTTTGCCCACCTCTGATCTAGATTGTTATTCTTTTTATGTACTGAAAACAGTCGTTGATAAACACAATTTCTAACATTTTTTATTTAAAATGTTTAAAAAAACCCCAAAGGGGTCCATTTTGAACCACGCAAAGTGGAAACACCCTCAAAATTATAAAAATTGTCATGATTTCTTGTGTGACCAGCTCTGATGCTACTATACCTCAGAGTTACTCCTGATTTACATCTAGTGTGAGAGCAGAATTGGCCCTGTGTGCCAAATTCAGCTCTAGTAAAAATGGAATTATATCAGGGATGACTTTGGCCCAGTTTTCTTATAGTCAATGTTGATTGGACAAAAACCATTAAAAGTGTGTTTAAATACGACTAGCTGGGGATCTTGTCTAAAAAGGTCTTTTAAATGGTGTTTGCAATGTAGCTGTTCCTGGTCTTCAATAGCCAGGCAAAACTGTGTTTAAACTGGCTTACCCTGAACTGTGTTAAAATAGCTCAGCAGATGTGTATTTCTGTGACAGTTTGGGTGGGGCCTCAGAGTAGGAAGCAATGCAGTTTGTAAAATAGCCTGGGCCCAGGCCTCTCCTGAGAGTACGTTTGTCATCTATGTAAAACTGTCAGATTATGAGTGGGTGGCAGTTACACAGAGATGACAATGACCTCTCACATGAGGGCAATGAAGAGGTTAAAATTTAGCAAATGGGATAGAAGAATGAGAAAGTGCTATGTGACCAGCTGGCTATCTGAGAACCACCAGAGAACACTCCTTTCCTCTGACCATATCCTTTGTGGAGATGTGTCGAATGTTTCTGCTGCCCTGGGTCTCCATTTCCCATTCTCCATGAGGCTCTGGAATGTCCTCCTGCTAGCTCAGCCTATTGTTACCTCAGCCCTCTTCACCTGGCCAGCCAAGGCTTTCTGCTCCTTACATTCCTTTAGTTTATTTTTCTCATAACCTTTCCTGCCCCCCTCCCCTCCTCTTCTTTTAAAATATATTCCTGAGGGTCTCTAGACGAGCCATAAGCATAAAAGTGAAACTGAAACAAGGAAGTGGAACTGTCAGTGTTGGCTTGTTTGATTTGTTCCATGTTTTAATAGCTGCTTTGCTTTGTAGTCTGAAGGAGCGGTGACTAGGACCTGCTGTCTCGGTTGCAGTTGGATGATCTCTGGATGCAAGGAAGAGAAAATCGACAGTAAGTGGGTCTGTCTCACTGTGGCTGTTGTGTTTTTTTTAAGATGCTTTTGCTATGCTGGGATCAGAACTGGCTGGCTCTAGAGCTGTATCTAACCCCTTCATTCCTGAGCTAAATTGTATAGGAGATTCCATCTTGCTGCCAGCTATAGTGTGGGAGAGGAGTGTGATGGGGCAGCAGGCAAAAAGGGGGGAGTTGGGTAGAGGACTGAAGCAGGAAATGTAATACAAAGGGAACCATCTTGCAGCCCTGAGTCCTTTTCAAGACTGGGTTGGTCTGATGTGATTAGGAACCCTCCAGACTGGTGCCCATTGCTGGAAGATTGTGATTCCAACAATGCTCTTTGGGGAGGGAGAGTAATTTCTCATGTGTCTGTCTTCTCTGACTCACCACATTCTCTCCCCTCTACCAGTAGTTGTGGCAGATGGTATCTGGGCACTAGAGATGCCTGACTCCTGGTGTGAAGTTAGTGCACTGTGGTAATAGACCTATCTCATAGAGCTGGAAGGGACCTTGAAAGGTCATTGAGTCCAGTCCCCTGCCTTCACAAGCAGGACCAAGTACTGTCCCTGACTTTTTTTGGCCCCAGATCCCTCTCAAGGATTGAGCTCACAACCCTGGGTTTAGCAGGCCAATGCTCAAACCACGCAGCTATCTCTCCCCTCTGAGCTTGATGTGAAGTCCCCTTTTAACTGTGAGAATGCATTTTGCTGTGAGATCAGCTCAGTCTCTCCTGGACTGTCGAGTAACAGAACCTGAATGGTTCTGAAGTTCAGCATACTCTGTATGACAACAAACCTGTCTCCTTATCCCCCTCCACCCAGCCTCCCACACATACATACTCTGACCTACAGGCTGGTCCAGGAGCATGGTGCCCTGTCTTTAGGTGTCCCTTAGTCGGTCTGTTAACCATAGGGCTGGCTCAGAAGCATAATGTCTTGATCTCACAAATCTCTGCTTCTAGGACCAATCCTTTGCCACAGACCCCCTTCCCATAGCACTGAGTAAGCTGGACAGTGTGATGCACTGTCAGCCTGATCCAACAGGGATAAATCCTCTCCTCACAGGATCTTACTGCCTACTTGAATGGTTATGAATCAAATGCATTTCAAAACTGATTCCTTTGAATACTTGGGAGTGTCGGGTATTTCCCTGGATTCATCTCAGATTCTCCTACCCCCCCCTGTAAGGGCCCTTCAGCAGGATGGCCTAGCACACATCATTCTGCCATTTCTTTGTTAAAGATCCAATACACCACCCTTGAGATGTCACCTTTTGACCTGCACTTACAGCTCTGATTGTTTTTTCCCCAGGTGTGTCCATGACATGAAGCCTCAGGCTGGTTGGCTGGTGTTCCTTGTTCTGAGTCTGGTTCCTCTTTGCCTTCCCATCCCTTTGCGGGACTACCTGATGGAGCAGGAGAACGTCCGCCGTATTGGCGGCAACCTGTTGCTGGGGATGCGGGAACAGCAGGTCAATGAGTATCTAATAAGCCTCAAGGAGAAGGAAGTGGCCAAGGCCTGGAAGGATGGAAATTTCCCACCCAGCATGCACTTCTTCAGGGCCAAAGCCTTCATTGATCAAAGTGCAGTGTTCAGCATCTTGAAACGTATGCCGAAAGGTAGGGATTCTGGCCTGAGAGTTCTTGGTTGACCCAATGCTTTCTGTGATAAAACAGAGACCAGGAGGGGGGCAAGAATCTGTCGGTGTGAAACTAAAAGGACCTTATAACAGGTGCTGAGTAGAGCAACTTCAGATCCTGAAAGGAGCTGTATTAGGGCTGGCTCTTTTGGGCTGGGGGAAAGGAGGAATTACACCGGCCAGGGAGGGTTTCCAAACATGTGGGTATCCTGTATAACTGTACAGCATGGACCTTTCCAGCACCATTTACCTCACTTGGGAGGAGAAAGAAGACAAAATAATATAATGTGGGAAAGACACTGACCTCTGTGTAGTGCGCTTCAGCGCTGGGGGTGCTCATCCTTCCAGTGCGTCCCAGGCCTGCAACGGATCTTGTATAAACAAACGTGCTGCCACGTGGTGTTGTACACATGTCCTTATACAAGTACGGTGTACAGCATAGATCTATTAATGTGTTGGAGACTGCGTTAGGGTGACCAGATGTCCTGATTTTATAGGGACAGTCGTGATATTTGGGGCTTTTTTTTTATATGGGCCCCTATTACCTCCCACCCCCTGTCCCGATTTTTCACACCTGCTGTCTGGTCACCCTAGACTGTGTGTTTGTATGATCTATACAACATCTATATGAAAACTGAATTTCTGTTAGGGCCTTTCAGTTGAGACCTTAAAAACTGAGTTCTGATCCACACAGATGAGAAAGATCTCTGTTTGTAAGTGCAGGAATTTGCCCTATGGTCCTTGGCCGAAACTTCCCCTCCCTCCACCTTTGTGCAGCATGCTGTGTACAAGCTGGCTACAGCCTTTCACCTCAGAGATGGCTGCATTACACCATATGGTGCATACATAGTGTGTAAAGTGCTTTGGGATGATTTAGGATGAAAGACACTATATGAGTGTAAAATACATGCACAGTGTCATCCTAAGCATTTGTTTTGCTAGCAGTCTGGAACATGTCGGCATTCTAAGAATTAATCCTTAATAACTATAATATACTGAGTGGTTGGGCAGATATTTTTGACCATCTGAAATCTAAGCCATCCAGTCTAACCAGCAGGGGGTTAGCTATTGCTGACTCTCTGAATTTCTGTGACCTTAACAGTTCCATGTGGGAAGCAAAGAGTTAATGTATTTGTACATCTGAAGGCCTTGACTCTCAGCTGACTGACTTCTCTCTACCCTTCCACTTCTCTCTCTGATGCAGTGAAAAGTATTTTAATTAGGCTTCCTTTTCTAGGTGAAGACAGAAGGCTTTCACTTTGAAACCTGAGAACACACTTCCCTCTTGTGCAATGCATTCTCCTTTCAGATTGATCTGTTCTAGGTACCAGATCCCATATTGGAACCCTCTCAGTCTGGCTATTGTGGTGCAAGGCGGAGCCTTGCTCTGGGGAAAATTTGTGGAGAGTGCATTTATACAAAAAGTAAACTGCTTTGCTCCCACCATTCTGAATTGGTTTGTTGTTTCTGTCTGAATAAGAGCCGTCTCCCTAATCAGCTAGCGTGTCCCTGCGGTGATGTCAGACTCCGGGGTTTATGGCATCATGATTGGTTACCACAGAAATAACTGAGATGTTCAACTCACCATTATCCCTTCACTGCTGAATCAAATAGCAGGGAATTTGCGGTTTAAAAATATAAGTATCTTAGCTTTTTGAAAAAATGGCAAGGAAAATGTTTAACTCTTTTTGCTTTTACATCCCTTTCCTCCAAAGGATCTTAAATTGCTTCCCAAGCACTAGTGAATCTCCTGTAGCTTCTTTACAGTATTTATAGTAAGTCCTTTGTGAAAGGGATTGCCTCTATATTTGTACAGTGCCTAGCACATTGGGGCCCCAATCAAGGGTGGGGCCTCTGACCATTATGGTAATACAAATATTACATTGTAATATTAACTCCAGACTGCATATAGGAAACTGAGGCACAGAAAGTGCTGTCTAGATTTTGGGGACCCAACTTTAGATTGCTGTGGCCTGCTTTTTCAAAGGTGCTAAACCACCATAGTTCTACTTAAGTCAGGAACTTTGGTTGCTCAGCACCTTGAAATTGGACATGCAAAATCAGAGAGTGCTTTTGAAACTTTGGCCTTATGTGACTTGTCCGAAGTCACACACAAAAATGTGTAGCAGAGCCTAGGATAGATCCCTGATCTTCTGACCTGCAGCCTTGCATCCTAACAACTAAGGGCTGGTCTACACTATGGGGGAAAATCGATACAAGATACACAACTTCAGCTACGTGAATAACGTAGCTGAAGTCGAAGTATCTTATATCGAATTACCTACCGTCCTCACGGCGCGGGATCGACGTCCGCGGCTCCCCATGTCGACTCCGCTACCGCCGTTCGGGTTGGTGGAGTTCCAGAGTCGACAGGAGCGCGTTCGGGGATCGATATATCGCGTCTAGATGAGACGCGATATATCGATCCCCGAGAAATCGATTGCTACCCGCCGATACGGCAGGTAGTGAAGACGTACCCATAGTCATGTTTTCTTTAAGACAAATACTCTAATAATGTAACTATTGTGTTTATAAAGTGCCTCTTAACACTCAAGGAGTTCAGGGTAATCCACAGTCAGTTAAACTGCTGTGATATGCAAATTAATATATATAAAAAAAATCCAGATCCCACAGCATCTTTTAAAAAGGGAGGTTTTACACAAGAGCTAACATGGAGGAGATGGTATGATAGGATAACGGGCTTAGTCAATAGGTCAATTAAGTGCCACACTGGTAATTAGTACAATGGGTCAATGATAGGATATTGTTAGCCTTTTTCCAGAGGGTATGGCTGGAGAGTCTTGCCCGCATGCTCGGGGTTCAGCTGACCGCCATATTTGGGGTCGGGAAGGAATTTTCCTCCAGGGTAGATTGGCAGTGGCCCTGGAGGTTTTTCGCCTTCCTCCGAAGCATGGGGCAGGGGTCGCTTGCTTAAGGAGTGGGTGGATCGGCTTATGTGGCCTGCATCTTGCAGGAGGTCAGACTAGATGATCATAATGGTCCCTTCTGATCTCGAATTCTATGATTCTATGATTTTTAAAAAATCTCTAGAAAAGGAGAGTTCTAGGATGATATTTGATAATGCAGAGGGATGTGTGTGTGAGGAGAATGAGTTTCACACTCCATGGACTGTCGCAGTAAAAGCTCTGCCGGTTGCCAATCTACTGCAGGATAGTGTGGGTAGCGATGGCCAGCAGCAGATAAGGTGTAAATTTTAGTCAGGGTAATTAGCCTTTGGAACAATTTACTAAGGATCGTGGTGGATTCTCCATCACTGACAATTTTAAAATCAGGAATAGATGTTTTTCTAAAAGATCTGCTCTAGGAATTCATTTTGGGGAAGTTCTATGGCCTGTGTTGTACAGGAGGTCAGTGGTTATCACAGTCATCACTTCTGGCCTTGAAATCTATGAATACAAGACAGAAATGTGTGTGTGTGTTTGATTAAGTAGTAGAGATGAATAGAGGTCTCTGTTCTGACCTCAGAATTCCCCAACATGTCAGTATGTGAGGTTTTGGTCTGGCCCACAGTAAAAATAGGGGCTAGATGAAGAAAATCACATCTGAATCCAAACTGCTTAGATCCAGGGATTTGGTTCAGGTCTGTCTGTTAAATAGTATGTGTTGTAAAGTGCTGCTTAGTGTGAAAGTTCCTCTTTAAATCAGTGGGGTGTGAGCCAGCTCTCTCATGGTGGAGTGTGTCTGAAAGACCTTTAATAACTCAGTGCATTTTCCATCCCAGTGGAGAAGTAGAGCGTAGAACTCCCTATTGATTTCCCCCCTCCCCTCAAACTGAGCCATCACGCTCTGCCTGGCCTGTGTTTGATGTGGAATGTGCTATCTGTGTCTCACATGGGGGGAGGCAGGGCAGGTGTGCAGTCTTGCTGCTATGGGGGCTGCTCATGACTGTATCTATGAGACCCTCCAGGCACACCCACATGGGTGGATTTAATTGTCGTCATGTTGACCATCCTTCCCCTTCACTTCAGCAGCCCTTTCTTGTTATGTTTGCCCTTTCCCCCACAGGTGCTGTCTTACACCTGCATGACTTTGCAATATTGAGCGTGGACTGGCTGGTGTACTATGCCACCTACCTACCTGACTGCTACATCTGCTTCACCCATGCGGGTACTGTTCAGTTTAAGTTTTCCAAGCCTCAACCACCCAGCCCAGTGCCACCGAACTGCTCAGAGTGGGTGTTGCTAGAGACTTACCGGAAGCAGCTGCACAACATCAGTGAGTTCGATAACAGGTGTGTGAGCAATGATCTGAGGCACTCTGGAGTTTTATAGCACTATTATTCTTTGCTTGCTGGTCATTTGCTAACAGGGCACAGGTTTTGCCAGGTCACTCTGGCCCATCATCCTTCTGGGGTGGCTGCTCTGGAAACTGGACTCTCAATTTAAAATAGCATTTTACACACACACACCCGACTCTCAATTTAAAATTGCATTTTACACACAGACACACACAGTAACAAGCATGTTATAGTTGCAAAGTCAAACAAGCATAAGTTAGGGAATGCACTGTCTATCTTGTGTACTGAATGAGACTGGGTTCCTGTGGAAAAAATAGTACAGTGAAACCCTGCTATAACATGATGATTGGGGTCCAAAAAATTCGATCGCGCTAAATTTGGGGTCGCGGTATAGCGGGTTTTACCATTTCAAGCTGGTCAGTTTCAAGCCGGTCAATTTCTCTTGGGCAGAAAACTACTTTCATTTGCGAACTGCCCATAGCAGTAACTGAAAGGGTGCAGCTCCAGCAGCGGGGGCTCTCAGCCGTGCAATGAGAGAGGGAAACACTTGGGGAGAGTAGGGGAGATGTGCAAGGGGCAGAGGAAGAGCGAGGAGCAGCTGGGGAGGAGAACTGCTCTTCTCACCAAAAGGGTAAGCGAGGGTAAGGGGGAAGAGGCAGTGGGGAAGGCACATTCCATTTTTTGTTTTTTTTTTTCATCGGGGGCGCTCTAGCCTCTTTTTTTTTTTTCCTCTTTTGCGCTTCCGCGGCACTCTGGCGTTTTTTTTCTTTTTTCTTTTTTTTTTCTCTTTTGTGCTTCCGCGGCGCTCCGGCCGCTTTTTTTTTTTTTTTAATGCTTCGGCAGTGCTCTGGCGGTTTTTTCTTTTTTCTTTTTTGCGCTTCAGTGGCGCTCCAGACGCTTTTTTTTTTTTTGGTCTGGGACGGCCGGAGCCACCTTACGATCGCGTTATAGCCGAATTCGCGTTATTGCGGGGCGCATTATAGTGGGGTTTCCCTGTATGTGATCCTGTAACGAAAGACTTTCCCATAATGCATGAGCACAGGCAACCTTAATTCTGGCTTTTCCTAACTTTTGAGTGCTTGACTGTCCAATCTTAATGGTCTTTCAATGTAGGGTTTTTCAAAATGTAATATACACAAATATTTAAACAGAGACTGTTTGCTCCTTAGGGCACTGATCACTTATCAGATGGAAGATACCTTGGAATGGAGCATTAATGATTTGTGAGACAGTTCAGATTGAGGAGCTATCAAGCATTAAAATGCCAGTTAGTGCAGCTCCCCTTCCTTTGCTAAAAGCAGAGGGAGAGTTCTGCCTTCTGTTGGGCTAGAGAGCACTGGTTCCCCAGAGCATCCCCTCCTCCTCAGATGGTGAGCTGAGAAGTCAGCAAGCTGAGGAAACTGGAAATGGAATCAGAAGGAGAAGGTGGTGCTGGGGCTGAGGAGTTTCTAGGGCTCCCAGCCTTGTTTTATAGTAGGCTAAGAAGCAGCAGCACCTCATGGGAGAAGCAGATGTTTGCCAGCAGCAAGTCCCATCTCCATCAGCTTCTTCTAGAGGAAAGGCTGTTCCCCTGCTGGCTTTCCACCCCTTCCAAGGTAGAGTGGGGAAAAGGGAGACCATGACACCAGCTCACATGGGGGTGCCTCTCCAGAAGAGGGGGAGAGAAATAATAGACAAGAGGGATTTTACATCAAATCTCCTTTTGAAATATCTGAACAGAGGTGATTGCCCTGGATGTTTCAGTGTGCTCTGAGGAACATCCCTCGAGCCCCCCATTCCGTTGTATTTTACAGAATACTGACTCTCCCTCCTGATCTAATCAAGAGAACCCCATTTATAGGAATAAGGGTAGGAGAGCACCAGGGAAGTACCTCTGCAGAGGACGCCACACCACATGCTTGGCTGTGCTGGCTAGTTGCCTGCTTGGAACATGAACTTACTTCAGAGACACTTATCGCCATTCAGTGTCCCCTTATCTTTTATTTTACAGTAATACCTAGAGGCCCCAACTGAGTTAAGGGACCCATTGTGTAAGGTAATGTACAGACTCATAGCCCTGGTCTACACTAAGAATTTACATTGGTATAGCTATGTCTCCCAGGGGTGGGAAAAATCCAGGCCCCTGAGAGATGTAGCCTTACTGACCTAACCCCCAGTGTAGACAGCACTAGGTCAGCAGAAGAATTCTTCCATCGCCCTACCGACCGTCTCTCAGGGAGGTGGATTACCTATGCTGATGGGAGAACCCCTCCTGTCGGTGTCTACACTGAAGTGCTGCAGCTGTAGTATTTTAAGTGTAGACAAGCCCATAATAAGAGACTGTCCCTGCCCCAAAGAAGCAATCTAAATACACAACAGAATAGGGGTTGGGGGGATGGAAACAGGCACAGGGAGGTGAAGTGACTTACCCAGTTCACCCAGCAGCAGAGGCAGGAACAGAACTCAGGTCTCCTGAAACTCAGCACCAGGTTTATCCACAAGACTGTGCTGCTTCTCACAACCCTTAAGAGGTCCATCACCACAAGATGATGTAATGCAATGTCCCCACATAAAGGCCAGGCACATGATCACAGCCACCATACTCAGGAGCTCCCCTCTTATTTTGATCTCTTCCCTGAGTACTAATCTGGGGGTTGGGGAGGTGTTCTGGCAATGGAGGAGTTGGTGTCTTGCCAGGAATGAGCCCCAATCTGCTATGGCTTTAAGTTTCTGGAAACGCTCCCAGTCCCTTGAACATTTGCCCCGCAAGTGACCTCCCTTCCGTTTGCCCTGAGCATCAACAGGCTGAAGGAAAGAAGATGTTGGGGTGGGTGGGAACTGATGGTTAGTTGGGTGCCTGCAAATATGTGTCAAGGGCATATGGCATCTGGGGAAGGTCCAGGCTCTCTTACGTACAAGATGGGGAGGATCAGCAAGCCTGAGGGGAAGGGAGAAAGTGTTTCCAGGGACTGTACCCCTTCCACTAGTTTTCAATGTGAAATTGGAATGAAGGACTGGAAACAGACAAACCAAACAATCCCTACAATCAAACTGTTTATTTTCAAGTTTAAAAGTGGTGTGGGGAAGACAGGTTATTACAACAGTCTTCCTTCCAAAAATTACAGTGTGGTTATGAAGATAGAACTACTTCCTAAAAGTAGGGATGTCATTTGCTATGGGGAAGAAAGGCAGTTGCCTCCCCCTCCAACTTTTCATAGGTGTACATCCTATACACCCCCCCCCACCATTGCAGGATATGATATAGTCACATATAATGTTCTGTATGCTGACACACAACTTTGCCTCCCTCTCCAGACTATTTTTGAAATGATGCCCCTGCTTAAGGGTGATCTGCAAAGTTAAAGGGACATGTCTTTATATTTTTTGCTGCTTTGTAATGTAGAGAGGCCCTGGAAGAGTGTGTGTTATTTCCACCCCACTCCGTTCTTTTTTCTGTTTGTTTTTCATATTAGAAATTCAGGTCTTGTCTGACCTGACCCTAGAGTACTCTGCGGGGGCTGGAGAGCTAGTGAAGTGGTGATATTGCAAGAGACTGAATGCCGAGCAACAGAGAGGGGAAGAGGTTTGTGGTCAGGGAGTTTAGAAACATTTTAAAAAATCCTCCCCTATTTAATTCCAATGATTAACACTTTGGAAAGACTTTTTTTGTTAAATATTCAATACCTCTGATGCTGTGGTTTAGCTGAGTGCTCACAATAAACATTCTCGGAGACACTCAGGGAAGCAAAGTTGACATTGCTGGTATTCATTCATAAGGTGAAAGAGCTCCGTGGCCGGGGCCCAGCGTATCTAAAAGATCAGCTAAAGATCCAGGATGTAGACTTCACTCCTTGAGCACAATGGAACTTTCTGCCATAAGGGTAAAGCTCGTCAGTGTAGGAGATAGAGCTTTCTTGGGTGCTGGTCTCAGGCAATTTCCATGGGAATCAAGGACCATCACAAACCTCACCACCTTCTGTTCCAAGTGCCAGGTGCACTTCTTCAGCCTACTTTCTTTAACAGAAACTCAGAGCAGAGTGTGTGTTACCAAACCAAAACTTCATTGCACTTTCAGTTCTCCCCTTAGAAAGAGGATGAGAGAGAAAATGAACCACATGTGATAGATGCTAGACATGTTGCTTAATACATCACCGGAAGGTGCTTAGATACTATGGTGATGATTGCAGTCTAAGGACCCATATAGAATAGAAAACAAGCAATCAAACCTTTCAGGCCTTCATTCTACACCATGAAGAAGCAAAACAGACTTTTGCAGGTCTCCTGTGATTTTGCCCCCTTGTGCCTATGCATTGCAATAGCATTGTTCAGTACATAGTCACACATGAACCAAGCAGGGTCTTTCTAGCTCAGGGGTGTGCAAACTTTTTGGCCTGAGGGCCGCATTGGGTTTAGTAAATTGTATGGAGGGCCAGTTAGGGGAGGGGGTCGTGACCCACCCTCCACCTCCTATCTGCCCCCCCCCGGACTCCCGCCCCTGTTCCCTGACGGCCCCCCCGGACCCCTGCCCCATCCACACACCCCCACTCCCTGTCCCCTGACCGCCCCTGGACTCCCACCGCCCCATCCAACCCCTCCTCTCATTCCTGACGGCCCCCGGGACTCCCGCCCCATCCACACACCCCTCTCCCTGTCCCCTGACTGCCGGACCCCTGCCACCCCATCCAACCACCCCTTCTCCCTGCCCCCAGAACCTCTGCCCCTGACTGCCCCCTGCCGCCCTGTCCAACCCCCCTTCCTTCCTGACTGCCCCCCTGGGACCCCTGCCCCCATTCAACCCCCTGTTCCCACCTTGAACGCCCCAACCCTTATCTACACCTCTGCCCCCTGAACTCCCCTGCCCTCTATCCAACCCCTCCCCCCCGCTCCCTGCCCCCTTACCGTGCTGCCTGGAGCACCGGTGGCTGGCAGATTTGCCCACATCTGTTCTAGCCGAATCCAACCACTCACCTGCTTTTTTTCCCTAGAGAATCAGCAATCCTCAGATTTGTCTGCGAAGGTTATTCGTGGCAAAGTTGGCCTAGTGATCCCTTAAAAGAGTAGCATGTTATCAAGGATGGATCGCTATATCCTCACAGTTCTACATAGGAATAATTAGTTTCAAGGGAAGGGGAATTTGTAAGAAATGTAACAATTAATTTTTTTAGGAGGGGTGTTGGTGGCTTCTTACTAGTTCTAACACAAGAGCATAGGCTACATAGACACAACAGGTTATATATAAGAGAATCTATGTAAGGGGCCACTCTTTCTCCCCTATATACAGGGGGAAAAAGAGCACTACACATATTTATTGAAGAAGTCTGTGTGTCCAGGAAAATCTATGGAAAAATTACTTTGATAAATAACTGCTTATTGGTCCTTATCTAGAAGTAAACTATGTATGGTCACATGAATAGACTCACATGGTCACATGAATAGACTTACATGGTCTTTTGACCCACCCTGAGGTTTTCCTTCAGTGTTTCTACACCTGATAAGGACAAACTCCAGGCTCACCCTACAGGCAGGTGTTCTCAGTTGACCTTCTGCATTTTGAGAATAGCTTTCCTTGAGCCAGTATCTGGGGGAGTTTGCTTCAACTGGAACTCTGCATCTGTTTTCCTAGAGGCTTGCTATGCAGTCCAGGTTCTTCCCACACAAAATCTTTCCACCCTCCCCTGCTGAGCAGGAGCACACCCTCTCTACTTAAGGCCAGTCTGCAGCTGAACTCAGTTAGATAAGCTTCTGAAAAGATGCCTCTGGTGCTTGCATTCCTGGTTTCTAGGGTGATGCTCCACTGTCACCACTCAGTGCTCCCCAGAACATGTCTGAAATGCGGAATGCCATTGCATGCAGTAATACAAAATACTTCACATATGCCTCCCTGGTTAAGGTGCAGTTCCTTTCCATTTTATTGTCTTGTTTCCTGAACAGGATCTTGTGTTGGCTGATGTGTATTAATGGAACGAAGGCCCTGTTGTCATGCCCAAGAGTACAGAGCTAAAGTTGTTGTGGAATCCTTAGCTCTGAATTTCCTGACTCTTGTGCAGTTAAAATCTCATTCTTAAGGTGGTAAGAATGTCACTTGTATATAATTTTGCTTTAAAAAATAAAAACAACCCCCCACATGAATAAAAGTGAGGAAGAAGTGCAGCCAGAATGACAGGAAGGGGCTCCTTAAGTGACTAAAAAAGCAACCAGTGCACAAGATGTCTGGTGAACAGACTCCATTTTATGGTCACCCCTTTGAGGTCTCTTGTTCCACCTTCTGACCAGGCCCCGCACTGCTTGTTTATGAGGTTAGACAAGATCACATCGTATAGCAATAGGACAGTGACTTTTCATTCTAGACACTGATGCCTCTTGGAACAAGATAATTAGAGTGTGAATCATATCTAACTCTTCTATGTAACACAGCAGAGCACTATCGCTAATCCACCAGGGAAGACATCACACATTAAATAGCATTAAAGAGCAGTCACAGTTATCAAAGAGAAGCAACAAGCCCTGAGAGTATTCTCCAGTGATCTTCCATCCAAGTACTAGCCAGGCTCAAACCTGTTTAGCTTCTAATATTAGATAAAATCAGACCTTCTCAGACTGATAAGACTGTCAGCTTTTAAGCATCCAGCTATTTCCCCTTCGGTTGCAACTTATGGTAACTCTACAATTTTTCCATCCCCAAATGAACCTATTTACCAGTTGTGTTGCTATTTTGATTGTATACGTCCAGCTTGAACATTTGATAAACTAATGTTCAGGTGGCAAGTTGAAAAGTTAAGAGAGTTACTGCCATAGGAAAAGTGACCACCCGGGGTTCAGGATTGGAGCTGTTTAGAGGATAACTATTACCGCAGTGTAAATGCGAACAGAATTGCCTGCAGCTGCTCATGGTAATTGCAAGATAATCAAGTTTTTTCTATTTCCACCAAACTCCCCTGGTTATTACTACTTGGTGCCCTCTATGCTTGTGGTGAGGAAATGCATGCTCAGGCAAGTTCTGTAAAGTAAACAGAATACCATCCCAGTAAAAAACATGCAGGAACTGAGTCATGACAGTTGGTTCCCAGGTGGCAAATCTGAAAAATCAAATCCATTGCTGATGTCGGCAAATTATGAGTTTTGGATTGGTATAATGGAGTAGCCAGAATGGTTCAGTAGGACTACAGGTTTGTTGTTGTTTTGTTTTTGATAGATAACCATTTTATTCTGTAGATTCAAAAAGTCACACTGTAGTGCCTTTCTGACATTAAGGAAAGTAACTTGTTTAGTAAGGGGCTGATATTGAAACAATGCTGCCTCCTAGTGACTAGAGGCTGTTACCCTATTGGAGTTGGTAGAGAATAGAACTGAGATCCCAATCATTGTAATTAAGGTGATGGGGATGGTTATATTTGCAAGATTAAGTTTTTAACCCTATGTCAGCCATGTTCTAATTTGGGAGGCAGAAGGTAATTACTTTAAAACAATCCCCTCTGTAGTTTAAATTGGAAAGTATTTGTATTGTGATAATATGCCTAGAGGCTCCAGTCAGGAAGTGGGCCCCCATTGGGCGAGACAGTATTCTTCATGTTCCTTCCTGTCCCTTCCCCTCCAGTATGTGACCTAAAACACACTGGGTAGTGCTGCTGATGCAGAAAAGCTCCCCCACTCCACCTCTGAGGTGACTGTGGATGGCGGATCCCCATATCCGTACAGCTTGGCCTTTGGTGGGAAGGCCCATATTTAACTAGAAGGGATTATATTGTTCTGTGACTCCTGGCTACAGAGCTGCCAGCTCATTTTGTGTACACTCCTAAATCCAGCTGTCCTGTTTCTCTTCCTGTAGTTTGCTGAAGAACCTGACCCTGGTGACTGACAACCCTGAGGTGGCATACCCAACGCAGACTTTAATTTGGAGCAAATTTGAGAATACCTTTTTGACTGCTTCTGGCCTCATCTGCTATGCACCTGTGTTCAAGGCCTATTTCTATCAGGGGCTGTTGGAGCTCTATGAGGATAACATACAGTATGTCGAGATAAGAGCTATATTGCCACCGGTACACACTTTTTGACTGCTCTAATATTATTTTAAAATCTTGTTTCTCTAACTTTTCTCCAGTCCTGTCTTGTATTTAGATTCAGACCCTGGCACAGCTGACCATATGGGGGTGGAAAAATCTGCTTCATTTGAAAGCTCTTTGCTGGGAACTTGGTATGACAGTCTCCTCAGGGAACCCAGAACCGTAAACCACTGTGTCACCCTTTGGCTCAGCAAGTGAGAGCTTGGCTGCTGCTAAAGTGTATGGTCAGCTCCCTGACATTACAGTCTATTTGCCTTGCCAGCAAACTCCTTGAGACGTGCCAGTCAAAACCTTGCCTTGCAGGTAACAACCAGTGAACCCCTGTTCCTGAGTTCCCCCAGAGATATGTCTCTGTAGTGCCCAGTCCTTCTTCCTGGACACTCACAGAAGGTATTCACATTTGCTGCCTCCAAAGAGAGGGAGCACACACCAGCCTGGTAGATTAGCAGAAGACTCATGTTTTACTTCAATACAACAGCGCTAACACAGTCTATAGTAAAACTAAGAATAAGTTTAGTAACAAAGATCAGAGATTTAAGTGGCACGAGGCAGAAGAAAAGAGACGGAAAAGGGTTACAAACAAAACAAAAATAACATGCTTTCTAGTGCCTAAAACTTAATTTGAACAAGCTATATCTTGGCCTAAAACAATTCCTCGCTTATAGCTAGCCACCAGCAGCTCTTGCCTGCCTCATCAAGAGGATCCACCATTCACAGGCTCCGAGTTTGCTGTCCCCTATGTCTCCTAAGTGATGGAGCACTAGAATGTCCCTTTTTGCTCCCTTTATAGCTCCCAACATCCATTGTCTTGGCCTTAAGAACCATGAAGACTTCCTTGGGGTGCAGACTCTGTCCCCCAGTTTGTTTCCTAAGCTGTTTCCTCCGCTGCTTGTTAGCTTGATTGCTTTGTTTATCTTGTATGTAAATGTACTTTAATATGTATGGCTTACAAAGCTTGGCCCAGGCAGGTAAATCCACATTCCTTTGTCTAAGGAAGGCTTGTTTATCAAGGCTATCCCCAAAACATATTTTAGGAACATTCTTTCCTGCATAGATACATAACTCTTTGTACAGTATCCCCAGAGCAGATATTCTGGCACTTTCTGCCAGCACTAACATTTGAATGGGGAAAAAAAATGACACAGATTTGTGTGTTTTGCTTTGTAGAGGATGGTGATTGGCCAATTTTGCTTGACCTACTGGTCCCAAATGTCTGTTGTTGTGGCAGCTGGGAAGAGAAAACAGTTGCAATGTCAAAATGCTTTTGTTGTTTATCAGTGTCAACGTTGAAGTGGACCCAATTTAACTACTGATTCTTTTTTTTCTTCCTGGCACTGGACACAGTTTGGATTTCTGGCCTTATACACCTGCCATTTTTAATTTGAGCCACAGACTACTTCAGAATTGTTCTCTCTTTCCTTCAAAGTTTAGTAGTGTCACTTTTCTCCTCACTATCCTCTTCTCTCTTTTTTTTTTTGTTTTTTTGCATGTGCTTTTTCTTTCCACAGGTGTATGAACTGGATGGGACCCAACACAATGAATCCTGGTCTGTGGCAACGTATCAGGAGGTGACGAAGCAGTTTGTTAAGGATCACCCTGATTTTATTGGAGCAAAAATTATATTTACAGCACACAGGTAGATGCTGCTTGCATTGGGCGAGTGTGGAAGTGTTCTATGTGTAAATGGTCATGCTGTCATGCAGGCAGGAACAATTAAGTGGCACCAGTGGTTACAACAGAGAAACCCTAGAAGTGATCCAGATTGCATTGCTTCCAGTGTAGTGAGGCCTAGAATATTAACTCCTGAAATGCTTTCCAGCATATAAACACCTGCAAGTGGAAATGACTGAGGGTGAATGTGTGCAGTTGATCGTAGAAGCGAGTATGTGTACATGTAAGATGATTGGGGTTTGTTAGCAATGATGGTGTGTATGGAAAAGTGATTACTCTTGAGTTGAAGGGAGTGGCAATGAGCGAGCAGGAGGCTTTGTTTCTCTGTGCATGCACATGAGAAGTGAGTGTGTTTTCTCAAAGCCTTACGTTTTCTCTCCCTGAGTCTTGATGCATCATCTATTTCTATGGAAGCAGGAGCAACAGCAGAACAGCCGGGGGGTTGGTACTGTATATTTCAAAGCTCCTTCAGAGACCCTGCAAATGCTGCCTTCCGAGAAACCATTATACACATTCAAATCCAATAGACTCCGATGGTCTGTATTGGATTAATTTAAAAAACACAATTAAAATGGAAAAACTCCAGCAAAATAATACACAGAGCATGTTTAAATATTACCTATACAGCTGTTCTGGTTCTGCCCCCTCATTGGCTTATTGATACAGGGCAGGTTGGCCAATTAGTCCCAAACAGTGTGTATGATGCTGGTTAACTCCAGTCATTTGGGCTTTTCCTAGGCATTTATGTGTTTTTTTTAAATATTGGATATTCCCTTAAGGCTCCTGGTCATAATACAGACAGAACCTGAGAAATTGGTTCCATGGAAATGTGCATCAGCACCTCTCTCTGTCTCTTGGTTTTCAGAAAGCAGAACGTTACCGAGATTAAAAAAGCCGTCAATAAGGCCATGGACCTCCGAGCCATGTTCCCAAACACTGTGGCAGGATTTGACCTGGTATCTTTGTATTATTTCTTACTTGGTTTTGTATTTAATATCACAAGGGCTGAGTTGTGATTATTGGTACAAAGATTTCGGAGGGGAAAAGCAGCAAAGCATGCTGTTGAAATGCTGCCCCACTGTCTTTCGTCCTGCAGAATCCCAAATAACTTTGTTTGCATAGGCATCAGCCACTGCAGTGCAGCCACCTCTGGAGAGAAGTAGCTATACTCACAGCTATACTTTATAACTGCATCTAGGAAGTGAAGTGAAAAATATTTTTTTAATTTAAACTGCAGATGAAATTGAGGTGAGCAGGATGTAATTTGGGGAGTTGGAACTTGGCCAGGAAACTGCCAAATCTTGTAGAAAATGCAGTGGGATTTTCAGTGACCACAAGTAGTCCTGATCTCTGTTCTAATCAGGACTTCAGTGCAGTGTCTCCTGAGACTCTGCAGGTATGTTACTAAGGGGCTTGGCACGCACTTCGCTGCCAAAAGCATGGAAAGAAGAAAGGCGCTGTCCATGTCCTCTCTCCCCCTCCTGTGGGGGAATAGGCTGGCTGGGAGGGCTGACTACACTGGGCTTTGCGCCGCAATTTGCAGCGCTGCAGAGGGTGTGTTTTCACACCCTGCTGCAGCGCTGCAAATTTGTAAGTGTAGCCAAGCCCTAAGTCTTAACTCAGAGAAAAGAATGCCACCTACTTAGTCACGAGCAGCTGTATCTGCAGCATAAGACGCGTGCTGGCCATTACTATTAGGACTGAGACAGAGGAAGAGTACCTAATGAAACTACCGCAGAAAAATGGGATATAAGTTACCTTTCTTCATGACACCAAACACAGCGTCTAAAACCTGATTATCTGTCAAGGTGAAAAGCAAGGGAGCAGCAACCAGTATCCTAGACTTTCTGCAAAGTCATTCTCAAGCTGCTTTTGTGTTCATTGCTATCTCAAGAGTAAGAGCTTTGGTGGGGATTGGGAATGTGTATGTTGGCACGAGTGCAGAAATGTAGGGAATTCTGTTACTGGTGGAGATGCAGTGGCAGCGACATGCACTAGCATCCTTACTGGCTGCACTATGCTCTTCTTAAAAACATATGTATGACTTATCTTTTACAGATAGGGCCTGTTCCGGGCTGTTGCAAGCCAGGATAACTCTGTGGAAGTCAGTCAATGGAACTGTGCTAGTTTTCACCACTGGAGGATCTGTTTAACAAAACATGGAAATACAGTACAGGAATTTCAGATGGCAACGTAGGGTAGTTTCAAGTCAAAAGACTAGTGATCACCTGGAGCATGTTCAGAAACGTCTTTATTCTTCTCCCCAGGTTGGGTATGAGGATGCAGGACACTCTCTGTGGGACTTGAAGGATGCCCTGACCATTCCACACTCCCAAGGAGTCAATTTGTCTTACTTTTTCCATGCTGGTGAGACTGGTAAGCATGAGAACACAGGCCATGTGGGGGAGTGGATACTTGGATACTGAGGAGGAGAGCTGGTGGTCGTATCATGAGAAGTGGTCTGGTATATTCTGTTTCCCATCGTTCTTCTATATCAGCAGCAGATCAGCTCACTGCCATAGCACACTGGATGGTTCCTCCCAGTTTCTAGGTTCCACATCCCCTACATGCTCCCTACTCTCTCCCATTGGCTTCATATCCCTCACCACCACCTCTACCTGTGTCTGATTCTCATTGTCCCCTGCACTTGTCTTCTGCATTGAACACACTGATTTCCTCATCTTGGGATGTTCCTGGGCCTGTTCTTCTGGAGTCAGACAGCAGGAGGTGCTGCTGGTGTGGCACAGCCATCGCCTTCCCAAAGACGTGTGATCAGTTGTCTCCTCCCACATGCACCAGCACCAGAGAGGGAATTTTTGAGGCCATCACCAGCCAGAGTCATGTTTTTAAGCCTGTCTGTTAATGAACGTTACTGAGTCAGCTACATATCTTAGCTTAAATATGTTAGTTCAAATAATTAAACATACCTTTTGTCCTTGATTGCTGGAATAACGTGTTTACATGCAATATATTATTCACCCACCAGATGATGTGCGGTGCTGTAGAGAGTTCCAAGCTGGGTGTAGTCCCTGGTAGACAAAGGAGACAAGCCATGAGGAAGCCTGTTAGTTTGTTTTTGAGGCATTTATTTAAAAAAAAAGAATAATTCAATTACCTGTTTGAGAAGATCTGTTTCCATATAACATGGCAGTGATTTGGATCCATCTTTCTCTCCTCAGACTGGCAGGGCACCTCTGTAGACATCAATGTGCTCGATGCTTTGCTGTTCAATACCAGTCGGATTGGCCATGGATTTGCTCTCATTAAACATCCAGTAGCCAAGAATTTGTCCCTTAAGATGGATGTTCCTATAGAACTCTGCCCAATCTCCAACCAGGTAGGACCTACCTGAGTAACCTTATGTCTCAAGTCAGGAGCTGGGACCAGAAATTTAGAATTTGATAAATGACCTGCAGCAGGGTGTTGCTCAACATATATTGGTCTTTGTGTAGATACCAGTTAAGAGCAGGATGTATCTGTGTTATCCTTTACCACTCTCCAGGTGCTCTTTATCCTTCTCCATGACTGCCTCTCCTGTCTCATTGGCCATAGAAGGTCATTCTGAGAGGGAGATACATTATGTAGAGGATATTTGCAGTTTTGGAAGGTGGGAGCTTCTAAAGAACGTACTGTGGGGGAGGGCGGACAGAGGACTACTCTGGAGACTGAGTCCCTGTCCTTTAACTTAACCATTATGGAGACATTCTCTGCTCAGTTTAATTGCCACACTTGTTGGAAATTACATGTGGTCTCTGCTTTTTCTTTCACCTATTCCCTCATTATGGTCTCTTTGGTGGATTTTTCCCCCTTCAGAGCATAACATTAGGAATATGCATACGAACTATTATGATGATTATTTACTTGTATCGTGGTAGTGTCTAGACGCCTGGTACAGGAAGCTGGTCCTTTGGATATGTGTGCAATCTAGCATGGCTTCTTACAGGGAAGTAGCTCCTTTAAGACAAGAGTTTTGGGACTTTTAGTTATTAGATGGAGCACATGTCTAAGGGATCAGGTTACTTGGGATCATATGTCTGTCTGTGAGAATATATAAAGCAGAACTCTTGATTCACTCTGTGAAGCCTTGTCTAGATTAGGATTTGTAAGGTGTTAACGAAAACGTGTTGATAGTCTAGTGTAGACAAAGCAATGCACATTTGACATGTGTTAAACAGAGTTAAAGCCTTGACCAGTTTAACACGTTAAAGGCACACTGCTTTTTTTTTTTTTTTACACTAGGCTGTTAACATGTGTTAGCTAATACCTTACAAATTCTACTCTACAAAAGGCTGGGGACACCGGGGTGAGGAGAAGACAGCTCTCCGCTGTGGAGGCTGGAGGCTTGAGGCTAGAGACAAGGAAGGACTTGGCCTGAAACAAGTGACTGAAGCCTTGGGAGAAGGGCCAGAAAGGAGTTGGAAAGCCTGGGTAACAAGGGTACAGGGCGAGTTCTTCCTGTGTAGGGTAGATATTTTTTGTTTCATAGTATTAATTAACCAGACCCCACATCCGTTGTGTGGTGTGCAAGTACCCCAGAGGCACAGAAGTAGGGAAAACTAAGCTAGCCATCCACTAAGATAGGTGGTCTGGGGAAGGAAACCCTGTCCACAGGCTCCAGGCCCAGTGTACTAGGTGCTGTACAAACATATGATAGAAAGACAGTCTCTGCCCCAAACAGCTTCCAAACAAGTATAACTATATATACTGAAAATATCTGTAAGAATAACCCATCCTTGCTTTTTCCTCCCCCTCATCCCAAGGTCCTACTGTTAGTAGCAGATTTGAGGAACCATCCTGCTGCTGCGTTGATGGCAGAGGGACACCCCATGGTGGTTAGTCCAGACGATCCATCTATCTTTGGATCAAAGGGTGTGTCGTATGACTTCTATGAGGTGTTCATGGGCATCGGCGGGATGCACGCTGACCTGAGAACTTTAAAACAACTGGCACTAAACTCTCTAAAGTAAGCACACACTCTCGCACTAGGAGTGACATCTGCCTGCTCTGCAGAGAGCCACCTTATTCTGTTTTCAGCCCCAGAGTCTCCTCTGTCACTCAGGCTGGGGTCCTGCTGACCCAAAGTCCTCCCCATGTCTTTCATAGAGCAGTGTAGCAAAGTGAGACTCACCAGCATGGTGCCTCCTGCTGGTCATCCTGGGAATTAGCTCTTCCAGCCCAGAGCACCCTCTGCTGGTGTCTCGCCTGCCACTGGCCCCCGTGTCCCTCCCAGACCCTGGTGCCCCTCTACGTCCAGGTTCTGCTCCCAGCAGTAACCCACAATTTGGGTCTCCCCAACCCTCTATCCCCATCTTGCCTCTGCAGCTACTGCCAGTCACCATCTAGCCCCCACTCACTGGGGCAGTCTGCAGTCTGTAAACCACTCATCATCGGCAAGGGGGGTTGAACCAGCTGCCTCTGCCTATTCCCAGGCTGCACCTCTGTAGCCCCTGTACCTTTCCTGGCCTTTAGCAAGGCCTGCAGCCTGGGAGTTTCCCAGGCTGGAGCTCCCCAGTCCTACTCCACTCCAGGTACCCTTTTCTCCCAGGTAGCCAGTCCTTCTCTCTCTTTGAAGCTAGAGAGAGAGTCTTCAGCACCTGCCTCACAGCACTTTCATAGGGCCAGCTGTGGCCTGATTGGGGCGTGGCCCCAGCTATGGCTGCTTCCCCAATCAGCCCAGCCTTTCCCAGCTGCAGCCCTCTCCAGGGCTGCTTTTAACCCCCCTGTTCTTCAGGAGTAGGGTAGCTGTCCCACTGCAGGCAGGATTTGAGGGGTTTGGTGTATGTCTCTTTCCCTCCCCTCCCCCATCCAGTGCCAATTTACCTATGGAGCCTGGCCTCCAGCAGGAGGGAGAGAGGTGATTTTTTTCAAGTCACTTTTCATTTGTTTGAATTTTACTTAGTTGTATATTTTGCAGAGCCCATTATGCATCCTCTGATGGCTTGGCCAATATGCCTAATGCATTCTGGCCTGCACCTGAAGCTTTGTCTATTTTCCCAAAGCTGATGCCCAGGCCTGTATCAATCCTAGACACCCTATAGGGGTTTGGAGGACAAATCTGGTACTTCCTGCCATTAGGAACAGGTGACAGAGACATTTTTAATCTTTATCTGAGGCAACACAAAGGGTTAATCTTTCCTAGCTTCCTGCCTTTTCATTTTGGATTCGGATCCTGAAATAGTTTCCCTTCCCCACCCACCCCAATCCCATGTCTGATCCTCGCTCTTTTTGATCCCACAGATACAGCTCCTTGCCACCAGAGGAGAAAGCCCAGGCCAAACGGGTCTGGCAGAAAAAATGGGACCAGTTTATTGCTGACCTCTCCAATGCTTTTCCAAGGGAGCTGTAGTGGGGAGGAGGCTCCTCTAATGTCTGCGCGGTGGAGGGAACTGGGGCTACTGCTAATGCAGAGAGAATTATTTTTCTATGTCACTTGAGCAAACAGCGCTCAAGCTGTGGCCTGGAGCTGGGTGATTTTGGCCAATTATAGTTAATAGCAATTGCCCACACCTCTATGCATTAATGTCTTTGGGTGCAGGTGAAGCAGAGCAGTGAGCCTTTAAAACAGAAGCAGAAAATGCTGTAAATGATCAATATAACTAAAGTCAAAATACCATTAAAATCGTGAAGTGCTTACTCACTTTTTAATTATTGTGAATGGGAGTTTTCCCTGAGCAAGGACTTCATGATTTTGCCTCACATCATTATAAAATAAATATCTCCTCAGGAAACGGCTAGTACAAACATCCCACCATCGGAGCCCCTTGACTTTCACGAGGGCAAGGATTGAAAGCGATTCTTGTCTGAGATCTGTGATTGGTTATGTTTGACCCTGGGCCCAGTGCCAAAATAGTACTGCTAGACTGAGGAACCAGGTCTAAGGTCTGACATCTCAAGATGTAAGGGCTAGAAACAAGCTGATGGACCTCTACAAATGCTTTCAAAACTTGTATACTTTATTAAGCAGTGATCAGCAAAGAATGCAAGCACTGATTGCTGAAAGGAGATGCACTTCATTCTGGGACCCACCTTTGTAGGGATTTCAATACACTTTTCAATTGGAAAAGAACCCCTGACTTCAAGAGGTATCTCTCAGATCCATATTAAATAAAGCACCGATCCAGCACTGGAATCTACTAGTATAGGCCCCTGCACCCATATGAAGTACTCTTGATTTCAATGGGATTCAACGTGTACTGGCAGATCCCACTGCAGGATCTGGTCCCAGTGTGCCTTCAGTGAGCCCCTGAGTCCATAGCAATCAGATCTCCGATGTATCAAAGAATTAGTCCCTCGATATGGCTTCAGTACAGTGCCAGTGGCATTCACAGTTATCAGCTCTGCAGAAGAAAGACAAAGCAGCAACAGCACAATTTAAATAGTAACTAGATAGAGTCCTTTGAAATAACTGTGACAAAAACTACAGAAGTAGAAGTGATTGTGCCAGGATGATTTCAGGTCTGACAGTTTTGAATAGGAAAGACTTAAAAAAATTCTGATTCAGATGTTGGCTGTCTCAATTAAATGGATTTAGCAAAATCCTTCAATATAAGAGTTGTGGGGTCAGATCCTTAGCTGGTGTAAATTCACATAGATCTGTTGACTTTAGTGGAGCTACACCAATTTACTCCAGCTCAAAGTCTGCTCTGGAGACTTTAAAATGTTCTTAAAATTGGTCCCAGTTAACGGAGTATTTTTCTCCAATGCATAAGACTTGGTAGACCTGTCATTTCCAGGTCTGTCCACCTCAGGTTAATTACCTCAT
Organism: Mauremys reevesii; assembly: GCF_016161935.1. Taxonomy (NCBI): domain Eukaryota; kingdom Metazoa; phylum Chordata; order Testudines; family Geoemydidae; genus Mauremys; species Mauremys reevesii. Next base: position 249,421,169 of record NC_052623.1, read on the forward strand.
ATACTAATTATCCTGAGCTGTCTGACCAAAGTGTTTATTTTCACTAATCTCAGTCACAATGCTTCAGTAGAGCACAAATATATTTACCACAATAAGTGGTTCATCTGTATTGTGTGCATTTTAAATAATCCAAACTCCATGGAGCGTATTTTTGTGTATGTATATTCCTATGCAAAAAAGATGGTTAATTTAAGGTTGCTAGACCACACAGCCCACCAATGCAAACCATAAAAAATACAGAAGTAAGCAATGAAGTCCATTTAACATACCATCTACACCTCACTCATCAGTTCCTTTCTCAACCACAACTGCCTCCATATCATAACCCACAGCCTGCATATCTCTACCCTCCTCCTGAACATCCAATAGCCACTCTTAAACTCCAATCAAGTTTTATTGGTTATATGTTCACATTTTCATTAATATGGGGTTATTGTGACTCTCATAAGTGATAGAGTATTTCATTCCGTATTGATGTGAGTGAGTTATGGCACCACATCACAAACACTGGCTGTGAAACATGCTTTTATTGTAATATTTGGGGAAACTGACGTGAAAAGGGTATATGTGTTAGTGACTAGTCTAAATTTAGGTCCTTCTGAGCATGCTCAGTGGATTTCAGTTTGCTGCATGTGAGTGGAGAAGGAGCCTGTATTCACCAGTGAGTTGGGACTCCCTTAGGTGTGAATCTTTGATACAGGGGTGTAATAAATGAGGGGGGAGGGGTGGCTCCCTTTTATGGACACCCAGCCAGCTAGTAGCTATAAAATCCCTCTTAGTAGCTGTTCTCTAATTGCTCTACCTGTAAAGGGTTAAAAAGTCTCACTGCTATGCATAGGTAAAAGGAAGTGAGTGGGCACCTGGCCAAAAGAGCCAATGGGAAGGCTAGAACTTTTTTAAATTGAAAAAAAAAAAAAAAGACTCCACTTTTGTCTGTCTGTTGTTCTCCCAGGGAGAGGCGGATAGGGTAGCAGTTATGCTGTAAGAAGCTTGGGCCAGGTATGAAAAATCATCAGTATCATACCTAGAAACTACTCATTTAAAACCCCAGATATGTAAGTAGATCAGGAAATGTCTAGGAAGATGTGATTAGGTTTATCCCTTTTATTTCTTTATGGCTTGTGGATTCCTCTGTGCTAACCCCAGGCGCTTTTGTTTTGCTTGTAACCTTTAAGCTGGACCTCAAGAACGTTATTCTTGGTGCTTAATCCTTGTAGTTGCTCTTTTCTGAATTCCCACATGTATTTTCTTTCTTTTTTTTATTAATAAAATTCACCTTTTTTTAAGAACAGAATTGGATTTTTGTGTCCTAAGAGGTTTGTGCATACGTTGTTTAATTAGCTGGTGCCAACAGCTGATTTCCCTTTTTTTCCCCTCAGCTCTTCCCCAGGGGGGAGGGGAGGAGGAAGAGCTTGACGGTACACCACAGGAAGGAATTTCCAAGTATGCCTTCCTGGGTTCTCAAAGGGGTTCTGCACTTGGGTGGTGGCAGCATCTACCCATCCAAAGTCAGAGAAAAACTGTAACCTTGGGAGTTTAATACAAGCCTGGAGTTGCAGTATTAATTTTTAGAATCCTTGCAGGCCCCCACCTTCTGCACTCGAAGTGCCAGAGTGGGGAATTAGCTTTAATGGGGTGAAAATGATAATATTGCTGTATAACTGTGAAAAAAGCAATGAGCTGTTTAACAGGCTCACCAGTATCCCCTCCATTTCCACCTTGGCAAAAAGCCTTTAGTAATAGCAGTAGTGGCACACACACGCTGTACTTATCTTCTCCTGCGGGCTTGAATCTTTGATGGCCTTTTGGCCAGAAACATTGCTCTAGCCATCACCTGCAAGCATTCTCTGCAATGTCTGCTCTACCGTTGCCAGCTCTGGCAACCAGTGTACCCCCACCTTCCTATGAAGGATCCAGTCAAATGTCTGGCATGAATCATGATGTAAGTGTTCAGGGACTCTTACTTCTTGACAGTCAGTGTGGTGCAAGGCTCTCAGAGCCTGGCACCTTTCAGTGGATGGTACTCTTCATAATTATAGGAAGGTTTATACTGTGCAGATCTGATGGGATTTGAAATTCTCCAGATGCTTAATGCAAATAAATGAAGTGTTGCCTTAAATGGCTCATCTTTGGACCAGTGACCAGTCCAGCAATTGCCCTGCCACCTGAGGTATCCCAGTTTGGGTTAGGTCTGCTTGTAGACACTTCCCCATCACTATCCCAATCAGATTTTGTTTTTAATGTAGTAAGTCTGAATTGAATGGAGGGCCCTGACTTCTCTGTGTGTGAATTTCCACTATGTTCCTCGCATCTCTTTTTGAACAGGATCTGTACTCCATGTCAGGATCAGGTCTTCCAGAGACCTTTATAGCAGTGGATGAATTTCACCTCGAGAAGGTCCTACAGCCAGTTCTCTTGAGTGACAGATGGAAGGGGGAATGGCCTGGACTGCCTCCCTGCTGGGGAACAGTCCTCTCCTTTAGTTTGCCTTATATTAGAGATGGGCCACAAAGTCTGGCTCCAGAGCCAAACCTCCCCAACTCCAGGTGTGTTAACATCTAGGGATTTGGGTTGACTCCTTATAATGAAAGGGTCAGACATATTCAGGTTAGGATTCAAATGTCCTCAGAGTTGAGAAGTAGTTTGGATGTGGGGTTTGGTTTAGAGTGACCCATCGTTTATTATTTGTGATGGTGTCTAAAGAATCCTGATACCATCCTCCACATTATACTCAGGGCTCTACAGACATGTAGTAAGTAATAACTCCTACTTTATTTCTTTCAAAATTTAATAAACTTACGTTTTAAAATCTGTTTCCATGGGTTTCTTTCTGTTTCTTGCTCTTTAAAAAAAATCTTTTGACTTCAGACTTAATCCTGAGAGGTACAATAGGAGTTGAAAGTGCATGGGGCTTTTCAAAATCATGCCCCTAAATCAGGGATTCTCAATTTTGTTCAACATGTGTGCCAAATCTTGGTACAGAGTTTGTCTCATGGACGCCTCCTGTCCCATTTACAATTGCCGGGACCACCTCGCCTCCCATGTGTTCACGTAAGATTCCTGTGGCAGCTACAGCTATTGCCTGTGTGGGAAAGTAAAAGGAATTATCGAATAACAATAATAATAATAATATACAGAGCTTCTCGTCAGTAAATCTCACAGCTCTTTACAAAGGAGTAAATGTTTCATCATTATAATCTCTTACTCTATGTACATCAGTATTTTAATTATTATTAGCATATTTTTAGCTTCTTTTAACAGTTTATTAGCTGGAATCAAAGAAAAGAGCAGGCATCATGTGACCAGCTCAGCAAGTTTGAGGTCCTCTGCCTTAAGCAATAATGATCATTGGGACAGCACTTCCTGTCAGTGAATGAACAGCTGGAAGAATTGAGGGGCTGAGATGAATCCTCAGGAGGTGTTCAGATATTGTAGAACAGAAAACCCATGGGGCCTTAATCTGCCACTTGCTTCAAATGGGTTTTATTTTGACTACAGCAGGCCCCACACTTATTATCTTTCCTCATCACTCTCTCAATATTTTGTAATATTTCCCCTTTGGTTTTATTTGTTTGAATGGTAAGTGGGTAGCTCTTCATTATAAATGTATTGTGATCATATTTGTATGGTGTTGCACAGTGGCCTGAGTGCCTTGGCTAGGAAGTACCTTAATAAATTAAATGTTTATGCCCTGATCACTAATAGCCAGGAAATGCCTGACACATTTGTGGTTGTTAGGCAGGCCATTTGTCTGGTTTTAACAAGCTAGATAGTCCTGTTTTTGTCTGGTTTGTTCCCTATCCAGTGCTGATGTAAAACCAGACATGGTTTTGTCCTGTAGCATGCACAGAGGAGGCCATTTTGCAGAGTACCCTGCTCCACCTCTGCCAGTAGGATCTCACATGTATTCTGGCAGTGGTGGGGTCATGCAGGTGGGGACAGGGAAAATGAGGGCCCACATCCTGTATTCTGGGCATGCATCATAGGGTGACCATCTTTGTTGGATGGAAATAAGGGAAAACCACAAAGGAAAAATACTTTATTTTAAGGGACATTTTAGTGAAACACCATTTCCCTTAGCATATCATGTATTTTCTCTCAAGTGTGCATTTCCACTGTCCTCAAGTTTACAATGCAATTAAACATTAAATTGAAGTTTAACAGTTAATGTTTCAATACATCTTAAAATAAGGGTAATCACTGTAAGGACAAATCAATCAAATAAGGGATGGTCTCTTAAAACAAGGTACACATGGTCACCTACCACTGATGTCACAAATCATGCAAATAAAAACATTAAGAGAAGGAAAATAAATAGCTGCTTTTTAAATGGTTGAAACTAGAGTTAAGCCCTTAGATCTAAACTTCCTGTCAACTACAATCTCAACCATGGGACTGAGTAAATTCCAGCTCCAAGTTTTTGTAGTTGACCTTTAGAGCACAGCCCCACCTCTAACCATCACACCTGAACTCATAATGCTATTGAGATGTGGCCCAATCAGCAACCACCACTCAGCCTGCCTCAATACATTAACAAACCCTTCTGGCCTTGGTCACTGTATCAGTCTCTCATTGCTAGGAAAAGACTAGTTCTTTGAACAGAACCTTACAGCCATGCGAACAAGCCCTGTAATGCCTAATCAGGTAATTAATTTATTTCTTTTTTTTTCTTCTTCTTCTTCAGAACTTTGTGTTTTCAGGGGTTATAGCTTCAATACTGACAAGAGGGTCAAGCATCTTCTGTCTATTAATAGAGAGGATGGGTGTGGGCCCTCACCACTTCTGGTTGGTCACTAGTTTCTGGTAGTGCCCTCCCCATTGGTTATTACAGTATATGAAATGTATTTTAGTATATTTTTCTTTCCCTTTGTCTTGCCCATCACTAGATGAGCATGGTGCAGGCTGAGTAGCTATGCAGGGCTGTGCAGAGGAGGAGAGGCAGAAGGCAACTGGCTGCCCTACCGCTGGTAGGGACTCAAGTTATTAGAGCCAGTGTGTGGGAGGAGGAAATCAGGCTTAAGTGCTGGCTCTTCTGAGGCTGATGCCAGAAGGCTAACAGAGCAGGGTGGTCAAAGGTGAAAGGATCTACAGGTGGGTATTACTGTGCCTACTGCTTCTGCTACAGGACAATCACTTGGATTGCAGACTATACATAGCCCAAAAAATAGGGGTCCAAGCAACTGAGTGCTTTGTCTGTTGTTAAAGCCAGGCCTGGAAAGAGAAATCTGGGTTTAAACACTAGTGCTGAGAGTGAAGAAGGGGAAGTGGGATCAGTGCCCCGGTGGTGATGGGTGGAGCAGGAAGAGAAAGGTCTGGTGCTCCAGTGGGGTGGTGGAGGTGAGGACTCTGAAGGTAGCAATGATGGGGTGCTGTGGAGTGGGAGCTGGAATTTGGCAGCTGCATTGTGTGGGGAAGGAGGATTAAGGCCCAATGTCACCCTACAGGAAAAAAGAACACTCTCATTGGACTTAATGGGAGTCTTGCTATCCTGTGAATGGCAATTGATCCAGAAGGGATTTAGTGCAGAGATGAGAGAATCAAGGTATGGCAGTTGCTGATGCTGGAATTATCTGGATTCAGCAGCCAATGGATGGTGTGTGTTGAGGGGCAGATATTTGTTTGGCAGCCATGTTGTAGTAGATTATTGTGAATGGCATGCAAACTTCAGCTTGTTGGATAGTCTTATTTATAAAAATAGGTATAGTCTCCTTTCCTACCTTTACAGGAACATTTGCTGTAACTGGCTGGAGGGCAAACGTCATTTGTGGGAGCCTGTCCAAATGCAATAACTCTGTAGTGAGCAATGCTTCTCCTCCCCCCACCCATCACAGAACCAACCCCCATTGCACAAAAGGCTGATCTCTGCATTAGTCATATGGAGTAATGAGCATAAAGACATCTGCCCCTAGAACATGGTTCCAGCACCCACCCTTCTGTGCTGAACATAAGGCCCTAGTTCACTTCAGCATTTAGAAGCTTCAAGAAAGTGTTACCCAATACCAGCCGCTTTCAATTTCACTGACATGATTCCTGGGCAGAAAATACTCAAGAATATATGTACCCAATCAAATGTTTATTTAACAAAATATTAATATATTTTGGGAGGAAACGGTTCTTTCAATCTGGGGTTACTGAACCTGTAATTTTAACGGGGACCATATCTGTTTCCAATAGGAAATTAAAGATTTTGAGGCTGTCCTCACGACTGACCTGAAAAACTGACAGCAAGAAAACTTCAATTTTTGTTATAAACTATTAAAATATATCCCCATATTAAATGTAGGCACTTTGGACCTCTTTCTGCTACCGTTTCCAGAGAGGTGGACTTTTGCTAAGATCATTCAATATGTTCTGGGGACCTGCAGTGGGGATGGACTTAGTTAATGGGTGGGCATTTTCTGTTTTACTGTCGTTTACTGAGTGCCAACAGTATGCTAATTTCTCTAACTGTGATCTCCAACGTCTATTACTTTATTAATGCATCAGTGGTTGTATTCTTGGGGTACAAAGTGACACCTGCTGGCCAGTTAGAATAACATTGTGTTTGAATTCCTGGCACGAATGAAATGCAGGGTGATCTCTGCAGGTGGTGGGAGACATCTGGTGTGGGGTATCAGAACTCACAACTGGCCTGTTCTTAGAATGTGGTGTACAATGGGTCTGAAAATAAGCAGTGTTTTCATCCTGCTTTTTACCCTGGATGTACCAGGATCTGCAAAGCAACCTTTATACTAAATTTTCAAAATTTATCATGGAAAAATTACCAGCCTGGACACAAAATCTACTTGCTGCCCTTTGCCATGGGCATGAGAATGAAAGTATTTGCTAGTTGAGGGTGGCACACGTTGTTGCCTCTGTAGGCTGAGCTTATCACACATACCTGCGGTGACTTGCAATCTTCCCCACAAGCTCCTTGTTTGCCACCCTCCCAATTCCAGTGACTCCCTGCAACCCCCCTCCCCTTTTCCCCCATGCCACCACAGGCTCTGTGTGCCTCCCACCTCTGTTCCCTCTCTGCCATCTGCCAGGGGCTGCGTGTGCCCCCAGTTCCCGCTGCCTCCCCCGCTCCTCACCCTAGGCTCTCCCGTTCTCCCCACCACCTGCGGTTGTGTGCGGCCCCCCCCTGGCTGTCTGTATCTCGGGCAACAATGGCGACAAGGCCGCTCGGGGCGCCCGAGCTCAAGCCCGGGGAGAACAGCCCCGCCAGGCCGTGCGCGCTGCCTTGTGACGTCATGAGGGTTTGGGCCGGAGAGACGTCATCTCACCGCACTGTGACCTAAGAGGCTTTGTGCCACCCAAGCTGCGGGGCTCCCGCCCGTAGCCTCTGCAGGGCTCGCAGCCGGCACCAGGGCGCAGGCGCGAGAGCCAGCTGGGGACAGCAGCGGGCGCGCGGCCCGGATAATGACCTCTGCCGCGTGCGCCAGCTAACGTACAAAAACTACAGCGCCCGTCATGCCCCGGGACGGAAAACCCCCTTTCCTGCCCGCGCTGAGCTGGGGCTTTGCATTCTGGGAGATGGAGTCCTGGAGCGTCCCCGTCGGCCGCCGGCGGAAATACAACCACCGCTTACCATGATGCCTTGCGCCCGGGGCCATGGAACCGGCGCCGCGTTCTGTGAGGCATGCTGGGAGTTGTAGTTCCCTCAAACCCCAGCGAGAGAGTCTGACTCCCTCGTGCGCCCCCCGCCCCGTTCCTGGCCTCTGATTCGCGGCGGGGGGGCCAGGGGGGGCTGCTCGCGGCGGGGGATGGTCCTGGGTTGCCTGCGCAGCGCGAGCAAAGCTGCTATGAGGCGATGGCGGCGCGGGGGGCCTCGGGCGCTGCCCCCGAGCAGCCGGAGGGGCCTGGGCGCGGGCGCCCCGGGGTTGAGAGAGGTAAGAGCCCCGCTGGGCTGGGCGGGCGCTGGGGGTTGCCGCCTGCGGGGCGCGGGGGCAGATAACGGAGCCGGCGTAGGGTGACCAGACAGCAGGTGCGAAAAATCGGGTGGGGGGTAAGAGGAGCCTATATAAGAAAAAGACCCCAAAATCGGGACTGTCCCTATAAAATTGGGAGACCTGGTCACCCTAGAGCAGGGGGAGACGTAGCCTGCTGGTACAGAGGGCGAGAGCTCAGCTGGCTTCTTGTTTGGTGGGGCTTGGCTGGTGGGTGAGGCCAAGGGGGTAAAACCCCAAGGATGTGTGGGGGTGGGGAGGTGGCCTGAGTGGGACCCCTGAGCTGTGCCACACACTCCCCATGTCTGTGCCTCTGCTTTTCCAGCTGTGTCACAGGGGTCTCCAGAAACTTGCACCATCTGGGTAGGTTTTGAAGTGCTTTGAAAGTGTGACTTGCTCCATACGGACTGGTACAGTGTTCCCTATGAAGCCACCAGAAGCTCCAGTTAAAGCAATGGGTAGCAGTAGAATGTGAGAGGTTTTTGTTTTTTTCCCTCTCTTGGTCCTGGGACAAGCAGAAATAGTTCATTGATTTATTTGTATTTTTAAAATCACCACAAGAGGCTCCTTTAATTGTTGACTAAAAATACACTAGATGAATATGTCCACAAAAACATAAGAATGGCCTTACTGGGTCAGACGAAAGGTCCATCTAGCCCAGTTTCCTGTCTTCCAACAGTGGCCAATGCCAGGTGCCCCAGAGAGAATGAACAGAACAGGTAATCAAGTGATCCATCCCGTCGCCTGTTCTCAGCTTCTGGCAAACAGAGGCTAGGGACACCCTCCCTGCCCCCAGCCTGGCTAAGAACCACTGATGCACCTATCCTCCATGAACTTATCTACTTCTTTTTTGAATGCTGGTATAGTCTTGGTCTTCACAACATCTTCTGGCAAAGAGTTCCACAGGTTGACTGTGCATTATGTGAAGAAATACTTCCTTTTGTTTGTTTTTAAATCTTCTGCCTATTAATTTCATGTGGTGACCCCTAGCTCTTGGGTTAGGATGAGTAAATAACACTTTATTTACTTTCTCCACACCAGTCATGATTTTATGGACCTCTGTCCTACCCCCCCCCCCTTAATCATTTCTTTTCCAAGCTGAAAAGTCCCAGTTTTATTAATCTCTCCTCATAGGGAAGCTGTTCCATACCCCTTATCATTTTTGTTGCTCTTTTCTGAACCTTTTTCCAATTCCAATATAGCTTCTTTGAGATGGAGTTACCACATCCTCATGTAGTATTCAAGCTGTGGGTATACCATGGATTTATAAAGAGGCAATATGATATTTTCTGTTTTCTTATCTATCCCTTTGAGCCTGCAAACCAGGCTCACAGCTTGTGCCAGGAGGAGAGGAAGGCTGGTCACAAGTCACGGGGAGCAGTGGCTCCTGTCCTGATCCTGTCTTGTAGAGCAGAATTCCAACAGGGATGCTGGGAAGTGTTCACTCACTGCCTGCCCCTTAAGGAACACATAGCTGTTAATGAAGGGCATGCTTTAAAATGCCTCTTAGTGCTCTATTGTGGTTGCTGGGCTGTTCTAATGCAATCTGACGGCTGCTTCTTTACAGCCCCTAGTGCAACGTGAGCTGGTGCCACTGTCATGTGTCATGCATTCTGACACATTAACAGCTGTGAACTGTCCATAGAACTGGGCTAAAGGTAACTGTAGCTCACTCTGCTTTTATTTTCTCACCGTTCTGACCAAATCAATGCCCTAGTGACAGAACTTATGCTGGACTGCAGGAAGCCCCAAATAGCCACCTATTTTGCATGTTCCTAAGGCTGGCTCTGGGCAAGATGCTCTGGGAGAGGGGCAGCCAGACTCCTGGGTAGTCACCTGGATATTGGGTAAATATGGCAGCTTGTTTCCTGAAGGAGTGTAATAAGAAAAGCCAAAGAGGAGTTTGAAGAACGGCTAGCCAAAAACTCCAAAGGTAATAACAAAATGTTTTTTAAGTACATCAGAAGCAGGAAGCCTGCTAAACAACCAGTGGGGCCCCTTGATGATCAAAATTCAAAAGGAGCGCTTAAAGACGATAAAGTCATTGCGGAGAAACTAAATGGATTCTTTGCTTCAGTCTTCACAGCTGAGGATGTTAGGGAGATTCCCAAACCTGAGCTGGCTTTTGTAGGTGACAAATCTGAGGAACTGTCACAGATTGAAGTGTCACTAGAGGAGGTTTTGGAATTAATTGATAAACTCAACATTAACAAGTCACCGGGACCAGATGGCATTCACCCAAGAGTTCTGAAAGAACTCAAATGTGAAGTTGCGGAACTATTAACTAAGGTTTGTAACCTGTCCTTTAAATCGGTACCCGATGACTGGAAGTTAGCTAATGTAACGCCAATATTTAAAAAGGGCTCTAGGGGTGATCCCGGCAATTACAGACCAGTAAGTCTAACGTCGGTACCGGGCAAATTAGTTGAAACAATAGTAAAGAATAAAATTGTCAGACACATAGAAAAACAAACTCTTGAGCAATAGTCAACATGGTTTCTGTAAAGGGAAATCGTGTCTTACTAATCTATTAGAGTTCTTTGAAGGTCAACAAACATGTGGACAAGGGGATCCAGTGGACATAGTGTACTTAGATTTCCAGAAAGCCTTTGACAAGGTCCTCACCAAAGGCTCTTACGTAAATTAAGCTGTCATGGGATAAAAGGAAAGGTCCTTTCATGGATTGAGAACTGGTTAAAGGACAGGGAACAAAGGGTAGGAATTAATGGTAAATCCTCAGGATGGAGAGGGGTAACTAGTGGTGTTCCCCAAGGGTCAGTCCTGGGACCAATCCTATTCAATTTATTCATAAATGATCTGGAGAAAGGGGTAAACAGTGAGGTGGCAAAGTTTGCAGATGATACTAAACTACTCAAGATAGTTAAGACCAAAGCAGATTGTGAAGAACTTCAAAAAGATCTCACAAAACTAAGTGATTGGGCAACAAAATGGCAAATGAAATTTAATGTGGATAAATGTAAAGTAATGCACATTGGAAAAAATAACCCCAACTATACATACAACATGATGGGGGCTAATTTAGCTACAACGAGTCAGGAAAAAGATCTTGGCGTTATCGTGGATAGTTCTCTGAAGATGTCCACGCAGTGTGCAGAGGCGGTCAAAAAAGCAAACAGGATGTTAGGAATCATTAAAAAGGGGCTAGAGAATAAGACTGAGAATATATTATTGCCCTTATATAAATCCATGGTACGCCCACACCTCGAATACTGTGTACAGATGTGGTCTCCTCACCTCAAAAAAGATATTCTAGCACTAGAAAAGGTTCAGAAAAGAGCAACTAAAATGATTAGGGGTTTAGAGAGGGTCCCATATGAGGAAAGATTAAAGAGGCTAGGACTCTTCAGTTTGGAAAAGAGAAGACTAAGGGGGGACATGATAGAGGTATATAAAATCATGAGTGATGTTGAGAAAGTGGATAAGGAAAAGTTATTTACTTATTCCCATAATACAAGAACTAGGGGTCACCAAATGAAATTAATAGGCAGCAGGTTTAAAACAAATAAAAGGAAGTTCTTCTTCACGCAGCGCACAGTCAACTTGTAGAACTCCTTACCTGAGGAGGTTGTGAAGGCTAGGACTATAACAATGTTTAAAAGGGGACTGGATAAATTCATGGTGGCTAAGTCCATAAATGGCTATTAGCCAGGATGGGTAAGAATGGTGTCCCTAGCCTCTGTTCGTCAGAGGATGGAGATGGATGGCAGGAGAGAGATCACTTGATCATTGCCTGTTAGATTCACTCCCTCAGGGGCACCTGGCATTGGCCGCTGTCGGTAGACAGATACTGGGCTAGATGGACCTTTGGTCTGACCTGGTACGGCCTTTCTTATGTTCTTAATGTAATCATGCTTCTAGACCATCTCATCTCCTTCCCAGGGGAATTTTTTCCTTGATTTCTGTAAGAGCAGAGCATGGTGCAGTCCAAATCAGTTTGCATCACTTTACCATAATAAGCAAAAGCCAGAGATGGGTTGGAACCACAGAGATGGGATCTATTCACTTAGCCCCTAATTGGGAGATATGGACCTGGTGGTGTTCGGGTTCAGACTCATTTCTATTAATAGCACATGCCACTCTTTTATATAGGCTTCTTATCCACGGATCTCAAAGCGCTCACAAAGGTAAGTATCATTAGACCTATTTGACAAATACAGAAGTTGAGGCACGGAGGTCAGATGATGGCCAGCCTCACACAGTAGATCAGTGGCAGAGTCAGGAATGAAGCTAAAACTCCTGACTTTCAGAAACTGGATTACGTTGCCTCCCTTTAATTACACATGTTGGCATTTTCTTACTAAAGGGGGGAGAGGGAATGTGGTGAGATTGGATGAGTGTTTATTGCCTGGGATAGGTTGGGAATAATACTCCTTCTTAACCTTCATTTTTTTTTTTTCCACCAGTGGATTTTTTTTTTTTTTTAGGAGCAGCTGGTCACTTTTTAAAAGAACCTTTTGTTCTTCCTCTTTCTGTTTTTTCTCAGTGCCGCAGTAATTGCTATAAATCTGCTTATGTTGCAGACTCCTCCGACCTTTGGGTTCCTGTTTGACATTGATGGAGTGCTTGTTCGGGGACGCAATGTGATTCCTGCTGCCCAGGAGGCCTTCCGGAAACTGGTAGACTCTAATGGGCAGCTCCGGGTGCCGGTAGTCTTTGTGACAAATGCTGGAAATTGCTCACAGCATGTCAAAGCCAAGGAACTCTCCGATGCTCTGGGATTGGAGGTAACAAGAGAATCCGCCTCCTCTGTTCTGGGGCATTGGTTGGAGACCTTGGGTTTTAAATTGAAGGTATACAGGTAAAAATGCTGATTACATGTGCGGGAGACTCTTCACTTCAACAGCAGAAATCCCATGTCTCTTTTCATCAGTGTCCCCCTAGCAGAAACTTGGTGGGAATCCACTGTCATCAGTCATTCACTTTATTTAACTTTCTTCAGCGCTATAGGATTGCAAAACCAAAGCTAAAAGAAGAATCCAAGTTTAGTCAAAATTAGAAACTAAGCATGTAAATAGCAAGAGAGCCAGTTAGAGGCCCTGGGGAGATGTTCCCTGCTGATGGCTGTTTGGCAGGGTGTATGAAATGTGATCTCAGACTAGTTTCAAGTGACCAGCTGTATATTGCACAAGAACAGCATGCTCAGTAGTTGTCAAAAGGCTTCGCATCTCAACTCCACTTCCCTGAGCTGGCCAGTCACCTATCCCAGTGTCTAACTGAAAATATCATGTCTGAGCTGGAGGAAGGAGCTATTCTACTGCTACAAAACAAGTCCAAATGGTTATGTAGCTGCACAGCTGACACCAGCACTGCCTTGCTGCCAATTCTGACCTTACCATAGAGCTAATTCATCCACGTGTTCCTTGTATCGGAGCAGCAAGTAAGACCCAGTGGAGCAAGGTAGCCAGGCATACTCTCCAACTTAGCATTCTAGAGCTGTCAGATCAACCCATTGAGTCCAAAGATTTAAAGCTGTTCAGTCCAGACTACTTCTCAAAGCTGTGTTTTAATTCACCAGGCTCAGAAGGATAGTGGCTGAATATTTAGACTAAACGCCTCTGGGCAGGCCCTATGTGTTCAGTCCTTACACTGCCAAGCACCCCAATGTTGCCATCTAAATGATGATGGTCCCTAGTTCATTAGACATCTGGGGCTGGTAAGAAGGCTATGAAAAGATGGTGCTGGATTGGTTCTAGCCCCAGATATTCAGTAGGGTGGAACGTGTGGTGGCCTTGCTCTCAGAGGTCTAGCTCCACTTCAGAATCTGCTCCTAGTGCCATGGTGAATAGAATACAGTGGAGTAGAGAGTATTATCTGTATGCAGGTTGGTTTGGGTGGTGGTTGTGGATGCAGAGTTCTTCTCTGTGTTGGCTCAACCAGCTGGAACTCAGCCTGCAGCTGTGGGTTGCCCTGGTAGTCCACCTCAGCATAGGCTGTGTGTGGTGTGTGGTTCCCCCCCCCCCCATTTCATTTGTAAGGTTGGGGGGGGGGGTTGAACAGCTGAGTGTTGTGTGGGGAATGGAGAGCTTCCATCCTGCTGACTCTGGTCTCTTTTTTTTTTTCCTCCTGCAGGTGTCTCCAGAACAAGTGATCCTCTCCCACAGCCCCCTGAATCTCTTCCATCAGTTCCATGAGAAGTGTATGCTGGTGTCCGGGCAGGGGCCGGTGGAGGAGAATGCCAGGGAGTATCCTTTGCAGTTCTGAGGCTGTGGACCCTGCTTGTGCCATCAGAGCTTCACAACTGTGCTGTGTTGGCTGTGCCCGGGGAGCAGTGATATCTGGATACGTACTGGGACACTTGTGTGGCCAGCCTGCGGGAGGTGGGGGAATGGAAAAAGGTCTTTTGATTCATTCTGAGCATCTTGTGGGGAGGGGACCCTTTGGAAGACTTGAAACTTTGGACTAAGTTGCAGTCTCTCCTCTGGATGCACCCTTGTGGCCTGTTTTGCTTCTTGCACTGATTTGGGTTAGTTACGGCCCATGCTTCCTACCTCCATGTTACTGTGAGTGGTGCAAGACTCCTAGCTTCTGTAATCTCTTATAACACAGTCCATGCCAGGCAGCAGTCAGGCATATTATAGGCAGGTGCTGTGCAATCTTTCCTTACACAGTTTTTTGTCAGTGTACTCTTCTCCTCTGCTAATTGGGTCCCAGGCTCCCCCAACTCTGCTGATGTGTCTGATCTTTAACTCCCTGTGCTGCTCCAAATCTAGAACCCACCCACAAAAGCTTTGCCAAAATATATCTGTTCTATTCTGACCTGTAGCTACCAGTGTTTAACAGGTTAGATAATTTCCCTGTGTTATGCAGGGTCATACTAGATGATCACAAGTATCAGAGGGGTAGCCGTGTTAGTCTGGATCTGTAAAAGCAGCAAAGAGTCCTGTGGCACCTTATAGACTAACAGACGTATTGGAGCATGAGCTTTCGTGGGTGAATACTCACTTTGTCAGATGCATGTAGTGGAAATTTCCAGGGGCAGGGGTGGGTGGGTGTGTGTGTGTGTGTGTGTGTGTGTGTATATGTGTGTGTATATATATATATATATATATATACACAAGCTAGAAGCAGGCTAGAGATAACGAGGTTAGTTCAATCAGCAGGGAGGATGAGGCCCTGTTCTAGTAGTTGAGGTGGGAAAACCAAGAGAGGAGAAACTGGTTTTGTAGTTGGCAAGCCATTCACAGTCTTTGTTTAATCCTGATGGTGTCAAATTTGCAGATGAACTGAAGCTCAGCAGTTTCTCTTTGAAGTCTGTTCCTGAAGTTTTTTTGCTGCAGGATGGCTACCTTTAAATCTGCTATTGTGTGGCCAGGGAGGTTGAAGTGTTCTACAGGTTTTTGTATATTGCCATTCCTAATATCTGATTTGTGTCCATTTATCCTTTTCCGTAGGGACTGTCCGGTTTGGCCAATGTACATAGCAGAGGGGCATAGCTGGCATATGATGGCGTATATTACATAGATGATCACAATGGTCCCTGGTCTTAAAATCTATGAATCTATTCCATCTCTGCTGCACCTGTCTCATTACCAGAGACTATTGGTGGGTAAGCTTCTTTCATAGATCCCAAGGTCAGAATGGACCATTGTGATCACCTAGCCTGACCTATATAACATAGGCCATAGAACTTCCCCAAAATAATTTTGAGCTTTTTTTTTATTTTTATTTTTTTTTTAAAAGCAAAAGATCCAATCTTGATTTAAAAATTGTCAGTGATGGAGACTCCACCATGTGTTCTCTTGCACAAGTTTATCCAGACTTCTTTTTCTTTTTAACCTTTAGACCTAATAGGCCACACTAGGTTGATGTAGACACGTGCAATTCCACTGAAGTTAGTGAATTTGAACCCACTTACCAGGTCTGAATCGGTAGCCTTCCTTCTCTAATGTTTCTGAGAGTCACTGTCCTGCTGTGCTCTGGAGACTTCCAAAGCTGCTGTGAATGGATTTGATCTGAATTGTCATCTCTGGTGCTGTGGGATGGTCTTCCAGTAATGCCCTGAGTCAATATTGGACTTCAAGCAGGCTCTGTAGGGGAAGGAAATGACCCAGTTTTTATAGGGTAATGGGATTTAAAACTTGGGGTGAGCTGTTTGAAATCATGTACATGACTTAGGAGCAGAAGTCCTATTGAAAGTCACTGACATTTGTGCTCCTAAATCCCTTAGGCAGGGGCGGCTCTAGGCATTTTGCCGCCCTCACAGTGACCGGCAGAGAACCCCAGTGGCTTGCCGCCCCAAGCATGTGCTTGGCGTGCTGGTGCCTGGAGCTGCCCCTGCCCTTAGGGGTTTTGTAAATCAGCCCATAATGTATAAAGAGCAGGCTCTATTTCCTTCCTTGACTGTCTGAAATAGTGTGGGGTTCCGGAATGTGGTTACCATGCGGGATGTGAGGAAGGCATTTCCCCTGCTGGACATGGTTGATCAAAGCCGTAGACCAAAGGAGCTGGTAAATATCAACTTGTGTGTGAGACTTGGTGACCTGGGATTATAGCATTTGTATGTTATGGCCTTTGATAGAATAGCTGTGAGATCATCTATAACTAGCCCTCTTTACACCATTCATTAGAGTGACTCCTGCTGGGGGGAGGTTGGGATTGTTACTGAGCTCCCTGGAGGTCTGCACTCTTGCATAGCTCTCTGCAATGGCCTCTGCTGGAAGAGGCTAGAGCTGCAGTAGCTTTGACACACACCCTCTTCCCCCCCCCCCCCACTCCACCCCCCTCCACCCCTGGTATTTCTTCACTGTTCCCTAGTGTTTACAACCAAGACTTTTCAAGAATGATTGGCCACCCCCTTAAAAATCACTAATTTAAGACTTCTTAAAAGGGCCTGATTTTCAGCAAGTATTGAGCACCCGTCTGAAAAATCAGACCCTGTGAAGACTTCTAAATGGGGGCTTCTAAAATGACTAGTCACTCCTGAAATTCTTGGCTCTCAATGGTTTGAACATTGGCCTGCTAAACCCAGGGTTGTAAGCTCAGTCTTTGAGGGGGGCCATTTAGGGATCTGGGGCAAAAATCTGTCTGGGGATTGGCCCTGCCTTGGGCAGGGGGTTGGACTAGATATTCTATGATACTAACACATTATGTCAATATCAAATTTGTTTAGTTTTGTATTAACCCAGCCTTGCTTGGTTTTTGTTTTTTTTCCGGCAGCCTCCTCTGACTACTGACTTCCCTACCATAGAAGGTAAGTGCTATGCTTTGTCCATGTTTATGATGTTATCCTGCTTGCTGTTCAGCCAAGCCAGCTGGATAGCCGTTTAGTGACAGGACACCTGATGGAATGACTGATTCAGATGCCGTAGTACACGCTGTTTTTATCCCCTTCCAGAAGAAGTATATTGTAGTGGACTGAGTTCCTTTTATTTTATTTGTTGAATGGGTGACCATTCTGAACTTCCATGTACCCTATCTCTTAAATGTTTCAGGGGTGATTCTGTTTGGGGAGCCGGTCCGGTGGGAGACAAGCCTTCAGCTGATTATTGATGTCCTCCTGAGCAACGGGAACCCTGGGGCAGAGCTGGCAGCAGTGCCATATCCCCATATACCTGTCCTTGCCTGTAACATGGATCTTTTGTGGATGGCAGAAGCCAAGATGCCAAGGTGAAAAATATATTTAAGGTCACTTTTTAGCTTAGTTTATTCAGATACCCTGTTGATGAGCTCTGCTTGAAACCTAATCTACCACATCTCTGTAATGTGGCTAGGAGACCTTTGAGTGGGGTTCCAGTATATATTTGTTTCTCTAGTGTTGTTTGAAAAGGTGGCACTATTTGGAGAGGCCTCAAAGTTACATTGGGAACTCAGACCAATATTTTCAAAATTGGGCCTAAGTCTGAGTAGATACTTCAGTACTGCTAAACCCAACACCTTCATATTTAGCAAGGATGGCTTTCTGTGTCAAGGACTACGATTAGGTGACTTCACAGTTCTGAAGTTCAACTCTTTTTGGGTTGTTGAGGCAACAGAAAAATGTGCACTTTTTATTTAAGTGCAAAAAGCCTCTTTTCTTTTCTTTTTGTATAAACTGGGCCATCTGGTTTAATTCAGTTCACACCTTTCCAAAAGATTCACCACTCTTGGGTCAAACCCAAGCACCAGACATCTCATTCCAAGTGGGAAATTAAAAAAACAAAAAACTTGAGTTTTACATTAAAAAAGGCAGAACTTGGTCCATGTCTGCAGCTGCTGTTGTTTCTAAGCCAACCTAGTCCGAAGGTAGGTTATTTATTTATATTCCAATGTCTAGTAGTTAGTAAGATGGCCTCAAACAATGAGGACTACATGAGATAAGCATGAGAATCAACATGTCATGCACACTTTTGGGAGGGGCTTCTGTATTGGGGGTGGGTAGGTTCTCTGCATATTTAATATCCAAGTAAATTCAAAAGAAGGGATGGCAGGGTGGGGACTTCTGTTCTTCTGTTTTCAAGTTGTTTGCATGTAGGTGTGGATCAGGGTAGAGTTTCATCTGTTTTGGGAGATGATCATAGCTGTAAGATGGATAATGGCTTCTATGCAAATGCCAAAGGGCCAGGGAGCACTGATGACACTCTTTTTCTGGGGCAGATTTGGCCATGGCACCTTTCTTGTCTGCTTGGAGAACATCTACAAAAAAGTGACTGGCAGGGAGCTGAAGTATGAGGCCCTAATCGGCAAACCAAGCATTGTCACTTACCAGTACGCTGAGTATCTGATCAAACAGCAGGTGGAAAGACGAGGGTGGCCATCTCCCATCTGCAGGCTCTATGCTGTTGGGTAAGACGGCTTCCTGAGTGTTTCCTTAGGGGTCTTCAGCCCTGTTTTTTGTAGCAGAGTTTTATGGGGGTGGGTGGGTGTTTGTTTTTAATTTAAACCCCTGAGGCATTTCTGGAGCTTCCTATTCTAAATGCTGAGCTGAACTGCATTAGGACAAAAGGTCACTAAATCACAGCTCCCTGTATCTCCATGAAATTGACTGGAATAGTCAGCCTGCTTGAGTCACTGCTACAGGATGTGACTGAGATGCATAGCATAGCTCTGGGATTTCAAATCAGTGCAATAGCATCAACCAGCCAGTAATTACATTTTATAGCCACTTCAGACGAGGCCTATCAAACATTCTTTGGGGGCATGGGGGAAACAAGGAGTATCTTCCTCGTAATCAGCATTGTGCAAATGGCTGGACTCGGGGCTGTTACCATGTTCCTCTCAATAATCTGGCATTGGCTTCTGCTAGAGTTGGTACGCTGGATTAGACAGGCCACTGATCTGACCTGCCCAATTCTATATAAGTACCTGACTAGCTTATTCCTTGCCTTCCCCCACCCACCTTTATGCTGGACTAATCCAGCCTGCCTATGTTCAAGTCAAACTTGTGAAGTAACTGATTTTTCCCTCATCTGATGGCCGTGCACAGGGATAATCCAATGTCTGACATCTATGGTGCGAACTTCTACAATCGCTACCTCAAGGCTGCGTGTCAGGCTCGTGCCCAGGCTGAGGTGAAGAGGAGTGTGGGGGTGGCGGATCCCCGGAGTGAGGACCATTCAGAGCCGAAAAAGGATTGGTACGTCTCGTTGGAGAGTTGCAAGTCAATTCTGGTCTGCACTGGGGTCTACAGTCCTCATGGAGATGTGCCCGCTGACCCATACGAGAGCGTGGTGGAGACTGTGTTTCACGGGCACCGGGATTTCCGCTTTGACACCAGCCTAGTGGAGGCATCTTATGTGGTGCAGGATGTGAATGAAGCCGTGGAGCTTGTCTTTGAGAAGGAGAATTGGAGCCATGAGTGAAATGGGAGTGGCAAAATCTACAGTCATCAGGATTGGGGAGGGGAGGGGAGGATGGGAATCTTCTAGCCTAACTCGTCCTAAAGTGGTGGTGGTGGGGAATTCCTAGGGTATTGGGGGGCCTGATGCCAAAGGCCTCTTGTCTTAATATCAGTTGGTCAGTCTATTGTTACTAGCAGGATGATGATCTTAATCTGGCCAGGTCCATGTTTACACACTACTGTTGCTCCTGTGCATTAAACTGTAATGGGGACAAGATTGCCCCTATGTTTATGAGGCTCTGCTTGACCAAAGCCCTTTTCCCTTTCAAATCCCCTCACTGCTTGAGAGGCTTATCCCTGTTACACACGGCGGAGGGGTGGGGAGCATCATAGACCCATGCATCAGTTATGTCCTACACAAACCTTTTAAGTAGGATGTAAGTGGAGCCTGGCCGCTGTAGCTCCTCTGCCCAGGGTGAAATTGATAATGGAGGGTTAATGTCTCTTCCAAACGTGCTTTGATGCCCTGGCCTGCTAACTACCTGTTTGTCGTGGGCTTGAGAGTGCACATAGTGTTGTCTTGATATAGCTCCTGTGCTCTTACTGGCCTTGTGCTGGATCAGAAACTTTATCTCTTGCATCCTCACCTCTGTTTCATGGCTCCCCAGCAACATAAGGGTGGGGGGTAGTTTAGCTCATAGGAAAACCTGGGCAGCTGCTGCAACTTGGTGCAGTGCCAAAGGTGGAATTAAAATCTCATTGTAACTTAAATGCATTCTCTGATTGCCAATGGCCCCCTCCTGCTGCCTAAGGGCAAACACAAGTAGTCTCGCTCCAAAGATGCCAAGGAATGAGCCTGGGATTATAAACTACCGGAGGCAAAGAAGCAGCATTTTGCAGCAGTACTAGGTTCTGAAGCGCCACTAGGGTCAGTGTGAGCACCAGAATGGACCCTTGCATCATCCATAAGAGTGATAAAACCTCCCCTACTGTCTCTCTCCTCCCCCCCCCCCCCCCCTCCCCTGCACACACACATTGATGCTGCTTCCATGGAGGGGTTCTGGGAGCTAGGGTCAGTAGCTCAAGCCTGCCCTGCATTGCTGGCTTCTGTGATAGGTCACCCATTTACTTTATTCTCTGATGTAGCACTGTTAAATTGCCCTGTGGGAGAGGAGCTATAAACATCAGCCACACCTAGGGCCTGTGGACATTCCCACATTTTGTCACTGGGCTTTTTAAATGCAGAAGTTTTTTCCTAGAGGTAGTTCGCTCCTCAGGGATGCCTCTAAACTCTAATTCTCTTTCCCTTTCCTTCCTCTCCCCAAATTGCAGTGAAGTGCTCTCCAAAGTAGTCACTGCTACTCCAGGAGGGGCTAGCACAGGGGTCAGGAACCTACGGCATGCGTACCAAACATGGCATGCGAACTGATTTTGAGCGGCACGCAGCTGCCTGCCACGGTCCCGGCCCCCAGCCTAACTCAGCCCCCCACCCTAACTCAGCCCCCCACCCACCGCTCTCCCCTGAGGGGGCAGGAGGCAGAAGCTTGGTTCTGTGGCAGCCAAGCTTCCCCCTCCCCTGCTGCTTCCCCCAGCATGGTACTTTCCTGCCCCACCCCCCTCTCCTTCCCTGAGCCAATCAGTTGATGGCTTTTGCGAGGGGGAGGGGGAAAGAGCAGCAGTGTGCAGGCAGCTCCCTGCAGGACGCAGAGAGCGGTAGGGACAGAGCCTGGGGGGAGGGGGAGGGGGAAGGGGTGGAACAGGGCACATCCCTTCCAGCCCCCTGCCATGAGCCCTACAGGCCGAGCACCTCAGCCCTCTGCCCTGACCCCCCCCCCCCCCACACTCAGCCTTCTGCCCTGCACCTCCCAGCCCGATGCCCTGACCCCACCTACACACACTCAGCATTCTGCCCTGCACCCCCCATACCTCCCAGCCCTCTGACCTGACCTTTGACACCCCCCCCACACCCAGCCTTCTGCCCTGCATCCCCACAGTCCCAGCCCTCTGCCCTGACCCTTGAACTCCCCCACACACCCAGCCCTCTGCCCTGACCCCTGGGAACCCCCCCCCCCAGGTCTGGGGTCTCATAGTCCCAGCCACAGGCTCTGCTCAGCCCGCTGCCAGCCTAGGTGAACAGAAGCCCAGGCTGGCAGCGAGCTGAGCAGGCTGGCGGCGTAAGATCAGCATTTTAATTTAATTTTAAATGATGCTTCTTAAACATTTTGAAAACCTTGTTTACTTTACATACAATAGTTTAGTTATATATTATAGACTTATAGAAAGAGACCTTCTTAAAATGTATGACTGGCACGCGAAACCCTTAAATTAGAGTGAATAAATGAAGACTCAGCACACCACTTCTGAAAGGTTGCCGACCCCTGGGCTAGCAGCTTAATGCTGCTGCAGCACTGCCAGACCCTGCTTTAACTTTCCTTCCTTGCCTGACCCTGATAGCTTCCAGTTCCTTAGCCCTCATTATTAGGGGAGAGTTTGAGGCCTGTGTCTTCATTAAAAACCCTTCAGACCACGGCTCGGGGCGCCCCAAGCCCTAGCGCCCAGCGCAGCGCGCGCCGCGCCCTCCCCAGTCCTCGCGGGTCCTCCTCGCGGCTCCTGGGGCATGCTGGGGGGCGAGATTTTTCCCGGTGGGCTCCCGCCGGCATGCCAGGTCCGGCACGGCCCGGGGGACGCGACCTGCGCGCCTGCGCCTCCGCGGAGCTCAAGAGAGCGGGGCAGCCCGACCGCGCGACCAGGGCCGCAGCGCGCAGGTCCCCCGTCCCCCGTCCGAGTGGACGCCGCCTGGCATGGCGGGAGCTCCAGGCCAAAGAGCGCCTCCCCAGGATGGCCCCCCGCCTGCGCGCGCGCGCCGCTGGTGCCTAGAGCCGCCCCTGCTTCAGACTATCTGAAAATTTCCAAAGATGAAACTCAACCTGAATACTTAATCCTGCCATGAGTGCAGGGGACTGGACTGGACTAGATGACCCTTCAAGGTCCCTTCCAGTCCTATGATAGATGTCATCTCAGAAACAGGTTAATTTTAATCCTCTAAAGATTCATGTGCTCCACCCTGGCAGCACCACAAATGATTCTTGATACCAAGTGGAAAGGCCTGATTGATGTCTCTGTTTTTTGTGCCTTTGCACTTCTGTTGAGATCACTGGAGTTACCAACTCACACCACTAAATGAGATCAGCATTGAGGGCCAGTCTCTTTGCAAACATACCCATTTTTAAGCAGCCACTCATGCAGAGCATAAGCTGTGATCTTTTCATAAATATATTTTGGTCTCAGTTAAAATATCAGAGTTCAGGTGTGTTGATTTCCTATGGAGCACCTTATTTTTCATACCTCCTCTTTGGTAACACTGGATTAGCCTAGTAGGGGTGCACAGGGACCCAGGCTCCTTCCTTCCACTTGAAACACTAATTCAGGGGGCCGTAGTTTCTGAAGCAAGCTGTGTATTCTGTCAGTGACCCTGGCAAAGAGGTAGTATGTGTCTTCTCCTCCCCCCTTAGTTACTGTGGAGTGTTATACAGACCAGGGAGGAGCTGTGTCACCACTTGACCAGTAACTGGGGGTGCCTCACAACACTTAGCTACTGTAGCTTCCCACCTGGGCTCCTCACAAACAGCATGCAGGTCACACCCTGAGTGCCCACGTATAGCCACAGCTCTGACCCTAGCAGCCTGCCAGCAACACCTCAGCCACAGTGGCTTTCACCAGCTTTGGTCACTACTTGTAGGGTGATCCCAACACACTGCCAGTCCTGGATTTTCTCCCTCAAGATGTGTTCTGCAGTGTCCAGCCCTCTCCTGGACAGTCCAAATATATTATGTCTGTTGCCCCTTTAAGGTGATCAGCATACAACAGTCTGCTACCTTCAATGAAGTTACCCAAACAATTCACAACACTGGATTAGTTTTAATTAAAAAAGGATATAACAAGTTTATCTAAGAGACTGAGTATAAGTAATGAGGTATTAAAGTTAGAAATGGTTACAAGAAAAATAAAGATAAAATGTTTTCTAAACTTCACCTTGAACCAACTCCAGTTTGTTAAATCCTTTCCCACGTGCTTTTAGTGCACTCTCACCAAACTCAGGCCCGGATTTGCTTCCAAAAATCCATTGGCTGTTTCTTTTGTTGTCTTAGGTGATGAGCTGGATATGTTACCCCAAAATCCAACCTAAAGCACAGCTATAATGGCCTGCCTGCATCAGTAAATAGATTGTCTGTTTTATCTGGTTTAGTAGGTAACAGGAGATAGTCCACCCTAGAGGAATTGCCAGGGTTTTAGTGGGGGGTTGCCACCCAACCTGTGGAGGACTCCTGAGAACAGACTGTTAGCCTTTGAGAAAAAGGCTATATCTGTGTCCTCATAAAGGATTGACACTTAGGCAGTAATTCTTCAAAAACAAAAATGTTAAAATAAAAATGTTTTAATACAATAACTCTAAACAATGAAAACACAGATGATCTAAAATATATATCAAAGAAATAAATCACCCCTTTTCTTAAGAAAGACAAAATGTTGTTAGCACAGATGCATGTTAAAGTACCCAAAATTGTAATATCCTGCAACTGGAAAACATCTCTAAATGGTTACATTCTATGTGCAATAGCCAGTTATATAGGATGCTGACTACAAGCTCTTAAACATTAAAACTATACATATACCACACACACAATTATCCAGCTTTATTATCTCATACATACTCTATGTAATGTATAAATTTGTATGTCCCTATGCTTACTTCTTCAAGGTTTCTTCCCTTCAACTGGTCCTTCTGCAATAGCATTAATGTTAATTGCAGCTGCTTTTTTTGCTTGCTTGCTTCTTGGCAATTTAGCTCTTTTAGTGGTCTTCCTTCTTTCCTGTTTCTATTTTCTCCAATACCATCTTGCCACCCACACCCCAGTACCTTTTCCCTCACAAAACAAGTTAAAGCCTATCAGCTCCCTGCCTTATATACATATTTTGATCTGTTCTGATTGATTGATTCTTTAATCCCTATCATGAACCAATCAGCTTCAAGCCTGCTATTGGTCAATCAAAGCTGTACCTGTTTGAAGACCTGTGTTTTCTGCCTAACCCCTCTTCTCAGGTTTTAGAGTGACCTTTGTATCACCTCAGCCTGCCTGTTTGCTATTGGTTGAATCTCTCCCAGATCTCCATTTTGGATTTATCTGACTGACTGCTTACAATGCCATTTTGTTTTCCTTAGCTCTAACCGCTTAAAACCATCTTTATTAACCATTTAACTCTTATAATTATCAAACAAATTATACACTTATATGGACCTTAACATTATGTTTCACTGTCACCACTCCAATTTTAGTAATTCAAACAAGACCAAATTCCAATTGCTTCCAACTTCAGCTAATGGTGACAGGTCAGCACTTTTAGTGCTGAAGTCTGCTTCCAGCGCTTTCAGGACAGCGTTTCTGGCGCTGTATTTCTACACACAATAGAGCAGCGGAAAGATCTCTTGCATCAGATATGGAGAGATAACATGGGGTGTTTTTGCCCCTCACGTTTATAGTTCAGTCCTCCTTTGAAATACATTTTCCTGGGAGTGACGCCTAGATAACGTTCTTTCCAATGGAAAGCTATGGAATCTGGTGGTGGGGAAGTTTCATGCTGCTGTGTGCTAAGATGCAGAGCTGTTCATTCCTCCCCCTCTTCCTTGCCAAAGAATGGCCACTTGATGCCCCATCAGCTTTGATGACAGCTGGCTAGTGGTGTCAACTTGTCCTTTGTGTTTGAGAAACAAGTTTATTCATTCCCCAGGTTTGTCTGGTAAACACACTTCAATTATGATTTCAGCTTATGTTCATAACTTTACATATAATGTTGCTACATATATTTCACCAGGCTATTACTGACCAGAGAGTGGTTAGCTTTCAAATAGTACCTCACAAGGCATATATTATACAAAGCTTATTACAACAGGGTGTGAATACAGGGCTGCATTCAGTCACAGTTACATTTTAACAAAAGACAGGCAAGGCCAAACATCAGAGAATCCTTGGTAGCAAGGCCTATGAAAGTTACAATGAGAAGTTATTCCTTCCTTAGCCGCCCCGGAGCTACCTGGGCTTGTTCTCCCCACAGGTCTTAGTGGGGGTCAAGTGTTACTGGGAACAGTCAGGGTGGTGGTAAGAACAGAGGCTTTGCTCTCAGTTTCTTGGTTTATGGAAGTGTAAAGAAGTCTTGCTAATATGTGTTGCTCCAAATGACACCATTTACAGACCTGTCGCTTATGTGGAGGATTTTAGACTTAATACATCACTGAAGAAGCTTTCCAGCCATAGGAATTGTATCTAAATTCATGAGCCACTCTGTGCTAAGCGAATTTTCTGTGTTAAGTGACCTTTACTATGTGTGCCAGCCTGCCATCACAAGGGCACAAGTTCTGTTTAGCTGTAGAGCAGCCCCCATCGTCTCAGCTTGTGTACCCAACCCTTACCTAGCTGGGTGACCTCTAACAGTGGAAGGGGAGCTCATCCTCTATGATAATTCAGTCTGTGGTCTCCCAACATAGCCAGCCAGTAAGGGTGCTAATTATGATGGGTCTTCTTTGCTGTGGGCAGCTTTCCACTAGGCAGTAGCCTTACATAGACGTGGGTCACAAAACAGCTGTTGACTGATAACTATTGGTCACTCCTTCCACTTGTCATTCTGGGCCAGATTTTTAAAGGTATTTAGGCACCTAAAGGTGGAGGCAGGTGCTTAGTGGGATTTTCAAAAGTGCCCAGGTACCTGTTGGCATCTTTAGATGCCTCAATAGCTATAACAGTGTGATCCGCTAACCTGTTGTGGCTATGAGTGTAGGGTGGCCTTCAGCAGCTCCTGTCATTGGTAGTGAGTTAATCACATGCTTCTATTACTTGAAGATCATGCTGCTGAGGCAGTGCTGTATTTTGACCCATAACTTTTCACTCGAAGGCTTTTAATTAGGATTTTGAAGCCATTTTTCTTTGGGAAGGGGTAGAGGAGTAGGGAGGGGACCTTCCTGCACGTCTCCCTGCTCTCAAATCCAGGTTCTAGCCAAGTAAGGGCACACCCAGTGCATCCTGCAGTCTGTCTGTTTGCATGAGCCAAAAGTGGTGAGGGATTAAAGAGTGGTGCAAAAAAACTATTTCTCCCCACCCCTCCAAAACAAGTGCACCACTTAGAGCAGCCTCTGGCTATATACACTGAGTGACCTTGGGCCAAATGATGGTCGTCTATGAATCTTAAGGGCCTAACCTTTTTGGTAGACTGTTCTATTTTGCAGCATGCGTGTGTGTATTTGGCTGGGGAGGGGAGCGGAAAGCAGAAAAGTCCTTTAATGGCTGTACCTTAGTGTTGGAGTGAAGTGAAATCCCTTTGCCTTCTGTTTAAAGCAGTGTCTCTCAATGGTGCTAGTCCCTGAGATCTCCCTGACACAGATTAGGGAGGCAGCAAGCCTGTCCCTGATCTCAAAAAGGTTGAAAAACACTGGTCTATAGGAATTAGCTGCAGGTGAGGTACAGTTTAACCATTTAACAGTTGGGAGTGAGTAACAAGACATGTTAATATTCTGTGGGACTGTGGCCTCAGTATCATTGCCAGTGCTTCTTGTACTCTGTGTATCATGTACTCCCAACTGCATACACCCTCCACCCCCACAGATTCTTGTCACACTTCAACTCCTTCTGTTTTGGAGTGAATTTGCCTCTTTATGGGTGGTTTGACCAGCAATAGATATGGGCCTTCACTAATTGATACAGAAGTGCTTTTTACAGAGCACTGGCCAAGCACTGAGCGATGCTTCTTGCCCTGAACAGCTACATTCTAAGGGGCTCATCCTGACAGCTGCGGAGCATCTGCATCTTCCATTGATGTCAGTGGACTTTGGATGAGGCAAGAAGTATGAAAAGAGAAAAACAGAGCAGGAAAAGGGGCAAAACTACTGAGGGCCTTGTACATGGGGAGGAGCTTGAATTTCATCCAGTAGAAATGGGGGTTGGGTGACAGAGAGAGAGAGAGAGAGTGAAATCTCTGGAGAGGGAGATGATCCCATCAGTGGCACCAGCCTAGACTGTGTGAGCAGAGACTCAGGGAGTCCCTCCCTTCTATCCCAATGCTGGAGTTTATCCTTCTCTTCCCTAGTCCAGAGAGAGCTTTTTCAGACTCTACTGCAGGGGTGGGCAAACTTTTTGGCCCGAGGGCCACATCGGGGTTGCGCAACTGTATGGAGGGCTAGGTAGGGAAGGCTGTGCCTCCCCAAACAGCCTGGCCCCTTGTCCCCATCTGCCCCTCCCACTTCCCGCCCCCTGACTGCCCCCCTCTGAACTCCCAACCCATCCAACACCCCCTCTGCTCCTTGTCCCCTGACTGCCCCCTCCTGGGACTCCTACCCCCTATCCAACCGCCCTCTGCTCCTCATCCCCCGACCACCCCCTCCCGGGACCACCCGCCCCAACTGCCCCCTGGGATCCCACCCCCTTATCCAACCCTCCCCCCGCTCCCTGTCCCCTGACTGCCCTCCCGACCCCATCCACATCCCTGCCCCCTGACAGGCCCCTGGGACTCCCACTCCCAACTCTCCGTTTCCCATCCCCTGACTGCCCCCCCCCCCCAGAACCTCTGCCCCATCCAACTGCCCCCTCCTCCCTGATTGCCCCTCAGGATCCCCCGCTCCCTTACCCAACCCCCTGCCCACTCCCTTACCAGCAGCAGGAACTTGCAGCTGCGTGCCCCACTCTGCCCAGCGGGAGCGGCAGGCCAGAGCGTGGTCTGCGCAGTGGCCTGGGAGGGGGGACAGCGGGGAGGGGCCGGGCTACTAGGCTCCATGGCCGAGAGCTCAGGGGCCGGGCAGGGCAGTCCCGTGGGCCGGATGTGGCCTGAGGGCCGTAGTTTGCCCACATCTGCTCTACTGTATGTTCTGTAATAGTGTACTTACATCTATTTTAGATGTGAATTTTAGCTTTAATATTAAAACCAATCTGATTCCAGAGCTACTCCTTTGAACCAGTGTATTTGTCTAAGCTAAGGGAAGTTGTTTGGGGAAATAAAACTGTTAATACAGCGAGTGTTTTATGAATGTTTGCAGTGGCAGCCAGGGCTAGTTTAGCGGCTTCTGTCATCTTAGGGGTTGCTGTGTTTTTTTTTAAAG
The DNA here is from genome assembly GCF_016161935.1 of Mauremys reevesii. Classification (NCBI taxonomy): domain Eukaryota; kingdom Metazoa; phylum Chordata; order Testudines; family Geoemydidae; genus Mauremys; species Mauremys reevesii. The sequence continues at coordinate 249,450,012 of NC_052623.1, forward strand.
AGACATCTCTTTTTCTGTATTTTGTTCTGTTTGTCCAAAAAACTTCTGAGCATGACCTGACACATTTGGCCTGAACAATACATCCTTGCAGCAATTTTCAATCAATGGGCCACATTCACCACTGGTATAAATCCCACCGAAGTCACTGGAGCTACCGCAGGAATTAATTTGGCCTATGGTGCTTCTAACTTTCCTGCCAAGTTTCCTTTCTTGGCAGGGAAGGGCAGTTCATTGGTGTAATATTCTTTGTTTCTGTCGATTTTTTGTATGCTATGAAAAATTTTTCTAGCAGGGATACTGTAGTGCAGTGGTTCCCAAACTTTAACAACCTGTGAACCCCTTTCACTAAAATGTCAAGTCTCACGAACCTCCTCCTAAAAATGAATATTTCCAGGGATTTGCTCCTTTACCTGAGTATAAATTATAAAAGCTTGGAAATATAAAATTGATTTTTAATGACATGCTTATTACACACTATTATTAATTATGAGTTATCATTACAGTATTTTTATTACATTATGAAAATGGCAACACTCTACCAAGATCTCACTTTTGTAGCTTGTATCACTTTGAATAAGCCTGTTATGCAAGGTTACACAAGGCTCCTGTGGGTCATCAAGGAGTATCAGCTGTGAAACAGCATGAAGGTATTTAAGAAGCCAACTCAAAGAGTTCCTCCTACACAAGCATTCAGGTCTTGAGCAGTCCAGGCAAACAATGCATGTTACAACAAAGCTTAAACTTGTTCTTCATAATAATTTAAAAAACAACACTAGCTGCCTATTTAATTTAAAAAACAGCAAAAAATATCCACCTCCCTTTCCAATTCTTATAAGGAGTCTTGAAGTTTAAATCCCCTCAATGTGATAGATATGCTTGCTTTGATCTGCTTAGCTCTGGGAAGTCCAGGGGCTCCAGGCTGCTGGCCCCGTGCTGCCTGGGGTTCCATAGGGACAGCTCTGTCCGCCATTAGGGAACTTTTTCCTCAGAACCCCCTGTAACATTTCATGAACCCCAGTTTGGGAACCACTGGTCTATAGCAAAATGACTGTAGCCATGAATTTACAGTACAGAATGAGCACGTTAGTGACATATTTTCAGTGTTTGAAATAAATAAATTGAAATGTCTCTGTATTTTGTTACTGGCCTGGTGAAAATGTTCTATGTAAGGCTATAGACTTCCATCCTGCACATTTGACACTGCAGTTATCTGATCAAATGTGCATCACAGAATCACTGTTCAGTGTTCCCATCCCACGCTTGCTGCATTTTAAATGTGGCTTAATGTGATTCCTCTAATTCAAACTCTCAGAATTCAATGTAGCCTCTTCCATTTTCCCCTCAAGCTCCCAATTTCTGACAGTGCTTGAGAGCCATAATTAGGATTTTAGCACTCGGTCTTTACTTTTGGCCGGTTTGTTTCCTCTTGAATTTTGTCAAAAACAATTGCCCCTTGCCAAAGCCAGGCCCTCCCACTAAAGAGGGATGGGGGAGACGGGGAGGGCTTTGGAGGCCCTTCTGCTTCCTACTTCCCAAATAATTGTGAAGCCTGACCATGGTAATTTTTAGGCAGTTGCAATAGCTATTTTATTAAAACCTGCTTGCAGCTGTTGGCTTCAGTTGGGTTTGGTATCAGTTTTAATCAGACACCCTAGCCATTATTTTTAAAGTTGCTGAAAATGGAGGAGCTATGCATGGAGGTTATTTACAATTTAGTCTATGTGCTTAATAGCTACTGTTGCTTGCTCTTAAAGAACTGTTACCACCTCCATGTGCTGCACCAGGAATTTTGTGCTATATTGGATCACCAGGGAAACAGTTAGCTCATTGTATTGCACCCTGCAGTGCTCAAGGATTTGACCACAGATGTATTTTGCTTTTTGAGCTTGAGAATGCCATTTCTATTTTTCCCACATGTAACCAGGGGCTTTGTCCCACTGGAGTAGGGGAATTTCTCTATGTACGCAGTACCCCGGCTGAACTGAGTAATAAAAAGATCTGAGTCCCTGGCCAACAGCCTCTGGCACAAGGGTTTTCACTAGGTCTCTTATTAGTACCACCTTTTTAGTTTTCCTGTCCCCTTACCCCCAGCATGGTAAATTGGAGTGTTCCTCATAGTAACCAGGTGTATGGGACAGAGGACGCTCTGACCAACAGCAGACCACAAGTCCCACAAGCTTTGTGAAACAAAACTCCAATCAAAAGGCAAAAATGATCCATGCACTGGAGGCAATACCTTCAGGGTAGCTAAATGAATATAGCCAATGCATGGGGCTCATAGCACAGCCCAGTGCATTGCTGAGCACATCCAGATGCCTTTGGTGCAGCCATCAAGACAACACAGTTACCGTAAGCAACACTAATAGTATATGGAGCAACCTGTCCATAAACTAGACTATTGCAAAGTGGGTGAGGACTGGTGCCTGAGATTTTCAGAGTGACAGCTGAATTCACAACCCATGCAACTGGTAGAACTAAAACACAGGTCTCACGGTTCAAAGTATAATAGCTAGCAACATTAAAAGCAATAGAGATTTATTGGGTCAAAAGCTCTTGCTTTTCAATAGGACCCAGTAGACTTCTGAAGAATCATCATCAAGCCTGTCAGCGAAACAAACGTCAGGGTGTCAACCTGAGAAAATTCATGCTCAGGTGAGTAAATTTACCCTAATCTGAAGACAAAGATCCAATACATTAGACAGTGGTGCTAACATTATAGCGCGGTTGTTTGAAAACAATGCTGCCAAGAATAGTTATGGCTAGTGACAAAACCTTGGTTCCATCTGAAGGAGAATAGGTTTAGCGGCCTCAACCAGGAAGGCCCTGCATAGGGGCTGGCACCAAAAGAAGGTGAAATGATATACAAAAGCATGGATTTATCAACCTTGTGTACTTCCGACCCTCTTATATGGATCTGAAACATGGCCGTTTCAGATCAAGATAGCAGAAGGCGAGCAGTATGGCATCAGCACTGCCAGCAGTGACTACTGGGTATAAGAGGGGTTGACTTTCTTTATCAGTAATAGGGCTGTAGCATTGAGACCTGGCCTCAAGAGGCTTGAAGTCATGCTTGGCCATCACCCGCTGGTCCTTTTTTGGTCAGTTGCCTGCCTTGGAGGGACTGTCCCTGCATGTTGAGCGCTGAAGATCAGACTGAGGTCAGGAGGGGCTAGTGCCCAGTCATGGGTGCACCAGCTCAATAATAACCCTGTGGCACTCTTAAGGCCCTAGCCGTGGCACGAGGGACGTCTGCTGTCTGTCTACTGTCATGTGGCTATGGGATCGCAGCCCTAGTTGGGGGGGGGGGGGTAACCTATTGGCAGTGGCACGTGTATGCAGTCGGGGGAGGAGGCATGTGCTAACTGAGGATTGGGCCTGGTGTTCATTACAGCCCAAGGGCAGCAATTTGCAGCCTTTGTGCTCCCAGCCCGGCCCGGTGGGGGGTTCCTCTCGCGGGGGCCGAGGCCCTGACCCTGGGCTCAGCACACGCTTCTGCTCCGGGGGCCCCAGGCCCTGCCTCCCGCTGCACAGCCGCTCCCCGCTCCAGCCCACGCACCCACCCACCCGAGCTGCCTCGCCTCAGCCTCCCCGCCACTCACTCGGGGAGTCTCCTCGTTCCGCCTCTCCCCGCCCCCCGCGGGCCCCCTCGCAGCTCCCCGCCTCTCCCGCGCGTGGAGCCGCCGCTGCCTTCTCCGGAGTCCGCCTCTCGCCGGTGGAGCCGCTCCGGGATTGCGGCGGATCCAGGCGGGGCCCCGCTCTCGCTGGCCCCCTCCAGCCCCTGGCCCCAACCCTCGGTGCCGCCGGCCGGGGCTGGGCGCGGCCGGGGCCCGGGCCCCTCGCTCTGGGGCCGGGGAGGACAATGCACCGAGCTGTCTCCAACCAGCGCTCGGGCTCCTCCTCCTCCTCCTCCGGCTCCTTCCAGCCGCCGCCGCCGCCCGCTCACCCCGCCGCCGCCCTGCAGCCCCTGTTCCTGGGCGGCCGCAGCCGGCGCGTGTCGGGCTCCAGCTCGGGCTCGGCCCGGGCCCGCAGCAGCAGCAGCAGCGGGGGCGAGGAGGAGGAGAGCATCAGCAAACCCCTGGTGCCGGCCCCGGCCGCGCCGGCCCCCGCCGCCTGCTCCCCGGCCTCCAGCAGCAGCAGCAGCTCGGGCTGCAGCATGACGGCGGGGAGCTGTACGGGGGCGCGGGCCCGGCCGGGGGCAGCGGCGGCCACCGCCGGGGGCTGCTGTGGCCGGGCGCGGGCTCCGGCGGGTCGCGCTGGGGCTACAGGGCGCTGTCCCTGGTGCTGCTGCTGGGGCAGGGCGCGCTGCTGGACCTTTACCTGATCGCCGTCACCGACCTCTACTGGTGCAGCTGGATCGCCACCGACCTGGTGCTGGCGGCCGGCTGGGGCATCTTCTTCTGCCGCAACAGCCGGGCCCGGCGCCGGGAGCGCCCCCCGCCGGGTCACCCCCCGCCCCCGCCGCTGCACCCGCTGCTGCTGCACCCCCCGCACGGCGGCCGGGCCGCGGGCCGGGCTGGGGGCCCCCTGCGGGGAGGGGACTTCGCCTACGCGCACCTGGCCTGGCTGATCTACTCCATCGCCTTCACCCCCAAGGCGGCGCTGATCCTGGGCACCTCCATCCTGGAGCTGATCGAGCTGCGCCTGCCGCTGGGCACCACCGGCTTCCGCGTCACGCTGGCGCTCTCCGCCCCGCTGCTCTACTGCCTGCTGCGGGCCATCGGCCCCGACGGCGCCGGCCAGCTGCTGCTGCCGCCCCAGCCCCCGCCCCAGCACCGCGCGGCCGCCGCCTTCCTGGCCACCTGCCTCGACCTGCTGGACAGCTTCACCCTGCTGGAGCTGGTGCTGCAGCCCGGCCGCCCGGCCCCGCTGCCCGGCCCGCTGCGCTACCTGCTCATCGCCGTCTACTTCCTCTGCCTGGCCTCGCCCGTGCTCTGGCTCTACGAGCTCAGCGCCGCCCGGCCGCCCGGCGCCGCCCGCCTGGCCCTGCACCTGCTGCTGCCCGCCGGGCTGCTGGACGCGCCGCTGCTCGCCCTGCGCTGCCTCCTGCTGCTGCGCTACCAGCAGCCGCTCTCCGTCTTCATGCTCAAGAACCTCTTCTTCCTGGCCTGCCGCGGCCTCGAGGCCATGGAGAGCTGCTGCCTGCTCCGCCCCGCCGCCGGGGGCGCCAAGTACAGCGCGGCCCCTGGCCCGGGGCCCGGCGCCGCCCAGCTCAGCCACTGCATCTCCGAGAACGACATGGGGCCCCACGGCTACGTCAACACCCTGGCGGTCAGCGCCCAGAACTGAGCGGGGGAGGGGGGGCGTCCGACCCCTGCCCCCACCGCACCCCCACCCCTCTCCCCTCCCCGGCCAGGAACCCTGCCCCCTCCGCTATCCCCTCCTTACCTGCACCCAGGAACCCTGCCCCCTCCGCTATCCCCTCCTTACCTGCACCCAGGAACCCTGCCCCCTCCGCTATCCCCTCCCAGGAACCCTGCCCCCTCATCTCACCCCTCCTTACCTGCACCCAGGAACCCTGCCCCCTCCGCTATCCCCTCCTTACCTGCACCCAGGACCCCTGCCCCTCCGCTATCTCCACCCAGGAACCCTGCCCCTCATCTCACCCTCCTTACCTGCACCCAGGAACCCTGCCCCTCCGCTATCTCCACCTGCACTCAGGAACCCTGCCCCCTCCGCTTTCCCCCCGCAGGAACCCTGCCCCCTCCGCTATCTCCACCCAAGAATCCTGCCCCCTCCGCTATCCCTTACTTAACTGCACCCAGGAACCCTGCCCCCTCAACCCACTCCTCTAGTCACCTGCCCCCTCCAGCCCCAGTTTGCCACCTAGTAACACCTAACCCTAAGCAGTGGGGATGGACAGAGGGCTTAATTTTACCACACCTTAACTCCATCCCTTGCCCTTCATACCCCAAGCCCTCTCGTCTACATAACCAGCACTGATCTCTTTACTTGCTACCAGCCTCCTTGCTCTGTACCAGTATTATGGGCCGGTCACATAGTTCTGAGGGGAAAGGAAGTTACCCCCATACCTATCCTTGCCCCCTAAATTCTCCCCCTTTCCTAATCTTGTGAGCTCGACTTTCCAGAACTGAGGGGAGAGGGAAATTACCCAGCTAAACCTTCCCCCTGGCCGCCCTCATGAACTCAACCTCCTTGCACAGACAGGGGAGATCCACACCTCTGCCTCCTCCCCAGCCTTGGGAGCTGGTCAGGTTCTCTTTACTCTTCTCCTGTCTTTGAGAGGCCTCCTAACACTACTGCCTATGGGGACTGGGGAATAAAGAGGGGGCTACCCACCTCTCAGAGACCACAGGGTAGAGGGAGGTTCCCCAACCATCCCCTGCCTTAGCTACCTACCACTCTGGTCAGATTCCCCGTACCAGTCCTTTGCTCCTGACAGGCAAAGCTGCTCCCCATGCAGCTGAAAGTCACTGAGCAATACTGCCATTACACTAGGGGAAGTTATTCATCTCCCTGGCAGAACTGCTCTGCCTGCTGCTCAGGGTCCTCACATCACTGACATTGCAATTAAGAGCAGGTGAGGGACAGTTTTTTTTAGTTTAACACCTCATTTCTCTTTCCCTTTTCCCTGCACAAATCCATCAGTGGAGTCTACCCAGAGATCATACTATCCCTAGGGAATAATGCAGCTTTTCCCAGGAAAGTACGCCTGTCCTTGCAGGCCTCTGCAACTTTTGTGGTGTCTATTTCCTCTTGTGTGCCATATCATATTTGCATCATGGGTTTCATTGTTTCTTCATTATTCCTCAGCACCTAAGCAATGGAGACCAGTGGACTGTTTTGACAGCTCCCGCTGAGCATGATAAGAGAGACTTTAGCAGAGACTAAGTGGTGATGCGATCTCCTTGCAGATATATGACCACAAAAAGGTTTGCTTTTAAGCTTGTATCCTGCAAAGGTACCATCTCTGTTTTCCACCCACTGAGGTGAAACGAGGAAGAGACTTTGAACCCCCAATTGGGGGAGTTTCTCAGAATAGGGTGGTGACCAGCAAATTTAAAGGGGAGCCATCCTGGGAGCCACCCTTCCCCCTTGTTGAAAATGTCTACCTCTGTGCTTGAATTTTGTTGCAACTTATGCTGACTTTATGTGCTAAAGACACAAGTGAGTCTGAAATGGACATGGCTCAGGGCCTACAGCCCCTCCAGATTGAAATGTTTATTTCCGGTGAGAACAGGGTCACCTGCTTGTTCAAGCAGCAGCATCTGTGTGTTGAGGGTCTTGTTTTTCTGTGGATATGCATGTTTTAAGGATCAGTGTTTATTTCTTATGTGGACAGTAAGGGCACCCTCTATTGAGATTTGGAAGACTGGCTGTAGGTACATGGACACTCTACCCCTAGAGCTGAGGATGCAGCCTGTGAACTGTTCCCCTCTACCCCAACAGGAGAATCTTGGTGCTGCTTGGAGTGGGCTAGATGCTGAACCTCATTTAATGTCCAGACACAGAAAGTGAAGTGCTACAATGAGCCCCCTGTGAAAGGGTCCCAGGGTGTATCTCACACACTTTGGTGCAACCTACTGTATCCCAACACTGTTCTCCATGTGCATGGGTTGAGGGTAGAGGAGTCAGTTGTAAAGCACTTGGTCTTGTTGAAATGCAGCTGTCCTTAATTTTTAAGTTCCATGAATCAGTTTGGCCCAGTTTAGGGCATGACCTGTTAACCATCTGTAGCTGCATCTGGAACCAGTGGAACTGAAGTAGGACCAGCCAGGGTTTGAAGGGTAACTTTTCCTCTTCACAGCTCTTTGATAGGATTGCATTCATGGAGGAAGGGTTATAATCCCATCCTGGCCAGTTAGAAGAGGGAACAAAGTGCATCCAATCACTATCCAAAGCCTGTGCTGGACTTATACAGCACAATTGGGACTTTCCCCATACATGTATGTACATTCCTCCCTTCAACCCTTGGGCTTCAGGGGAAGTCATGGCACTAGAACCAGAACTGCTGCCACTACCTCCCTGCTCTCAGAGCAGGGTAGATGTCCTACTCTCTAAGACACTGTTATTACAAAATGTTTACAGGCTGAGAGCTTTCCCCTCTGCTGCCCATGGATGGAACTGTATAATTGCCATTAGGCTCTTCTGTCCCTAGCGCTGTGGCAGCCCCCATCTCTGGTTCAGGAAGGGCAGGTCTAAAGTGTCTATCTGTTAGAACTACAGCTGCTGGGGTGATTAGCTTGGGAAGAACAGGCAGGGGAAGATGTAGCTGCAAAGAACTAGGCTTAACTTTCCCATGAGTGCTTTATTTTTATCTGAGCCCTGAACACAATGCTTGTTAAGGGCAATTGTGTTAATTCTGGCCCGTGGCCTTCTCTTCAGTAACTTTTTATTCGTCTGGACAATCTTGGTGCTGTGAGTGACTGTGATTGTAAAACTAAGTACTGTGAACTCTTCCTCTGTGACCTGAGATATGTCAAGGGGATGCTAGCTTCCTGGCCAAAAGGAAGAATTGGCAGGTGTGCCTGCATGCACATAGGGATTCCCCCAAGAAAACAGTCAATATTAAACAGAAAACTAATATACTCAAAGAACAAACCAAGGTACCATTCAAACAGTAATGAATCAGTTCCCTAAACTAAGAGTACTCCGCTCCCTATAGTCAAACAGCCAAGTTGTAGAGTAGACCAATTTACCAAAAAGAGATTGAAAGAAAAGCTGCCTTAGCCAGAACTAAACCTTGCTGTTCTTACTCATGCTAAACTCACATACAAAACATGAAGATTTTGGCCCCTCTGAGTCACTGGCACATATTCATACAGCTCAGACAGTAGAAGTCACAGCAGAATTGTTAGTATAACTCTGACTTTGATACTACTTCACCATAGCTATCAATTGCAATGGAACTGCTGTTTCAACAGCAAGTGCCTTCCCCCACCTAACAGACACTGGTGTGAAAATGGCACATTGGACATTTAACTATTCAGATGGCAAGTTTTTTTAAATCTAGTATCAACATGACAAGATTTTATAAGCAGTGCATTACTCTTAAGGTTACATTTGTTCTCTGATTCACGGTAGAGTTGAGCATACTGAAGAGGTCCAGAATATATATATATATATTTTGCTATAGATTGCTCTGTAGAAGTTTTATTCTCATTAGTATATGGAGTTGTTCCTAGTACCTGCCATTGTGTCCTGACCTCCTCCTCCCGCCAACCTAATTAGCAGCAGTTTGGCTAACATGCAGCTTTGTTAGTATCTGACTTGACGGAAACACCTTGAAGGCAAAATTGGCAGCTGTATTTCCACTTCCAAAACAATACCTAAATGTTAAAGCTCTTACATTTCTTTTCTGTTTATAAGCCTGCCATAGTTTTCTGCAACTCCCCTCTCTTTAACCCCCCCCACCTTGTTCTGCTGAATGAGTATATTCACACTTTGAAAATTATGCCCCCACCCCACCTTCCATGCAGGCCCTTTTCTCCACCCATATCTGCCCCCCCTACTCTAATTATTGGCTTAAGTGAGTAATTTTGCTAAACCACAATCTGCCATATGAAGATAAAGGCCTCTAAGCATCCACTCTGACATACGCTAGTGTGCAAATTATCCCTGCACCAGAATTCAACTGGTTAGGGGAGTTGTTCTGTCCAGGGACCGCACTTAAGAGGCTAGCAAACAGTAAGAGGTGATCACCCAAGGGAGGGGAAAATGAAGTTAGAGAAAAGATACAGCCTGTGGCACAAGGAGGCTTGGCATCCCCACTAGCATCAATCTGAGTTTGTATTTTTTAATAAATGAGATTGTTCTTAAAATAAAATTAGACATTTGTGACCAAGTGTGTGTCTTTCCCTTTGAGTTTATCATCAGTGTGTTGATTTGGGTATTGCAGGGCACGTTCACAAACTAAATGCTAATAGTTTACATTAAAATGTTCACTCAAAACTATTTGCCCTCCCCGTTTGATTACTTAAAAGCGACAATGGATTTTCTTCAACATTCACTTCCTCACTCAGAACCAATGAGAAATTTCAACCTAAAAGGACAACTACTTGAGAAGGATATAAGCAAGTCAAGAACACAGTTCAGGCAGCACTTCTCCTCTGAGCTCAGCACAGTTTAAGATATTACTTGAAAAGGACTTACCAAAAACAAACACAAACCGTACAGGTAATTGTGAAGTCTTCATGGCTTACAACAAAGCAAAAGCATTAAAAAAAGGCACCTCTGGCACCTTACTTTCCCCATCTCTGACAGCAGTAACATTTATTTCCCCCTCAGTGGTCATAGGGATAAATGATCGTAGAGCATGTTGAGCTCAGTGCTATTTATTTGTTTAGTCCCAATGCACATGTTTGGCCCTATACAAAACATAAAATGAAGATAGCTCCTGGTCCTGAGCATTGTTATTTGCAGGAACTTTTCTGTTTGCTGCTTTGTGGCTGTACAGGCAGATGGACAGTTCTGGTTGCTGATGGTCCTACATTCAGCCAACCAAATTCCACAGACAAATTTTGACTGCTGCAGGCAAGTATTTTTGAGAGGAAGGCAACTTTCAATGAGGGGTTTCCCTCCCTCTCCTCGTCCCAGGTGGCACCCTTGTTCCTGAACATTTTGGCATTTCATGACTGGCTCAATTTCATACTTCAGTGCTTTGTTTTGAGTTCTAGGGGGAAGTGTCCTGCATAGGTGAAGATCAAATTAAGGAGGACATTCTAGATCCTTTAATCATTTCAGTGTGAGCATCTTCTGAAAGTATATTATTCCTTTAATTAAAAAAGAAAATTAGGAAAAAACTAGATACAATCAGTTATAAAAATATATCATTGTATTGGTTGCATAGGCAAAAGTGGCAATGTGGAGTAATAGCTTCTCAAAACTTTCATTTGAAAAGCCAATGTATAAATTATATAAAAACAAAATACTAGAAGTTGTTCAGATGTAATCAGCGTAGGCTGAAGAAAATCAGTTAGCCATCTCAGGAATGGACAAATGCTTCATGTAAATACAAGACATAAGATTACATCTTGTCCGATACGTGCAATTAGCAAGGTGGAAAGGCAGCAGTCTTGTATGATCCTAACATGGGAGAGGAAAAAAGGCACTTTGGGTTGGGGGCTTTTACTCCTCAAAGCCATTCCCTGGTTGGCCGAGTTGAACAAGCTGCCGCAGTGCATGGGGTAATCTCCAGCTTTAAATAAGTTTACTTTTCTATCTAGCCCATCCCACAAGGGACAATGCTGGATTGTTCACTACAGAGTGTTCTCCTAGTTTGTTAAAACCAGTTTTGAAATCTCTCAACTGATGAAGTTTCCAGCACTACTTGTGGGAGACGACTCCGCAGTCTCCACTACTAGGAATTGTTTTTCAATGTTTAGCCTGAACTTCCTTTGTTCAAATTTACGTTAATACTAGTTACATCTCCAGGGATCATCTTATATTGGTTTCACTCCAGCATCCCCCACTTGTTGGTTATATTCCCCACCCTTAGGCAACATATGTTCAAGCTATGCTTACTACTAAGGCTGTCAAGTGATTAAAAAATTAACTGCAGTTTAAATCACACTATTAAACAATATTAGAATACCATTTATATAAATATTTTTTGGGGTTTTCTATATTTTCAAATATAGGATCAGGGCTGGGGGCTCTGGGTTTCTGCCCCGCTCGGTGCTTCAGCCTCCCTTGCATGGGCAGCATGTGAACTGCCAGTTGGGGGAGGCTAGCCCTCAACCCCTTCTGCCTGAGGCCCCCCCTCCTGCCCCACTGGAGCTGAGCCCCTCCCACCGTGGCCACTATCCCAGTCCCGCCCCAGGATAGTCCCCCTCCGCCCCAGTCCCAAAGGAGCATCAGCAAAGCGGGTGGCCCCGGAGTGCTGGGAAGGCAGGTAGTGTGCAGCCCCCGACCCCACCAATCCTGGAGCGCAGGCGGCCGCAGCACCCCCCACCCCAGAGCGCGGGAAGGCAGGCGGCCCCAGCCAGAGCACTGGGGGCTGGAAGACTGAAGCAGCACGTGGGATTGCAGTGGTAAGCAGGGGGTGGGGCCACACCTGGCTGTTTGGGGAGGCAGAGCCTCCCCCAGCCTATGCAACCTGCTGCCCATGCCCCCTCAGGGTACAGGGCTCCAGCCCTCCTGCTACCTGGGAAGCTGTGGGCTGGGCCTTTTTCAACCCCTCCCCCAATGCCTGGGGAAGCTGCATTCTGGGGTTCCTTTAATCCTTCCCCTGCTGCCTGTGGAGCTGCAGGCTGAGGCTTTTTCAGCTCCCCTGCTACAGGCTTAACATGTTCATTTTGTTTTCAGTTAATCACAGCCATTAAATGTGATTGACAGCCCTGTTTACTACTAATTTTTCCTTCCAAACAGTCTTTCAGACCCTTATTTGTGTTTACTGATTTTCTCACCATATTTCCAATTTGAAGTCTTCCTGACATTGAGATGCCCAGAAATGAATACAATATCATGGTTAGAACTATCAGTGCAACAGAAAAAACACATTTCCTCCCTGATCTATTATGTGAAGACCATATGCAGCCCCAAAGCACATTCTTTTTTCTGCTGTAATTACACTGCAAGCTCCTATCCCATTTTCTGACCACCAAGCTTACATCTTTGGTATTGCTGCTTTTCAAGTGTCTTCCACTCATCATGGGTTGAGGGGAAAGTACCAAGGAGACAAAACTACCCACTTAAAAATGTTCATCCCAATTATTGCTCAGCATCCTGCTATGCTGCTTAATGGCCAGGCAAGTACGCCAATGCCAACATGTGTAATGCATTAGAAAATCCCAGCACCCAGGTACTATCACAAGTGGGTCTACTGGGATCTGTCATCACTAGGGCCTATCAATTTAATGGCTATGAAAAACACGACATGGACTGTGAAATAAGCCCTTCCCCGTGAAATCTGATGTCCCCTTGTTCCTAGGAGCGCGCCAGCAAAGGGGGCTCCTAGCTCTGGGTGGGCAGGGGAGCGACAGTCCAGCTCTGAAGGCAGCACAGAAGTGAGGGTGACAATCCCAAGACCTCCCCTACAACAGGTTTACGACACCCCTCCCCCCCCAACGCACACAAATCGTTTTGAGTCGGGACTCCCACGGTTACAACACTGTGAAATTTCAGATTTAAACATCTGAAAATGTGTAATTTACCAATCTTCAAATCCTGTGGCCATGAAATTGACCATAATGGACAGTGAATTTGGTAGGGCCGTAGTCATCACTGGTTGTGATCTGAGGTATGAATTACTTACTACAGCATTTACAATAAAGCTTAGCTAATAAACTCTGATATCAGAATCAGAGTCTTTACCCTCTCCTCCAGAACCGTGACTTTAGTCCTCTACAGTAAGCTGGAATGATAGTGTGACAGGCATCCTGAGAGATGCAGCCTGATGGACCACAATAATTTGCCTGTAATTAGTTCACAGAGGATTCTACACACAGATTTAGTACTAATTCCTCCACAGCACATGCAGGGGACTAACACTGCTGTCATCTTCCTCCACTCAGAGATAGATTGGGAGGTAACAGTTGTGCTCTAAGAGGTATAGGTAGGTGGACCATACTGTATTCACTTGGCAAGTCTGCCTCTGGGTGATATGCATCAGTTAGAGATTTCCTACCGATTAGAACATAGGACCCTTGTTTTACAAGGATGAGGTGACTGCTTGAAGAAGAGTGCTGAAATTATACACACTACCATCCTCGAGCCCTGTTTTTCAAATGGGATGGTCCTGGACAGAGAATCTAAGAGTCTGCTGCACAATGACCTGTGTCCATCATCCCACCCATGTGCTCCCAGACAGATTTCTGCTGAATTTCCTGGAAAAGCAGCTTCTGTTGGAGGCTCTTTAGACTGTCCAAGACCTCTGGAGGGAGATACTGAGAAGGCATCTTGTTTTCCTGTTCTTGGTCCTCCTCTTCCTCTTCCTCCACCAGATCATCAGGAGGCAAAGGGGAACATCTGGAGATGTAGCCCTGGTCTGATTGCACTGACTGTCTCTGATCTTTGCAAGGGTTATTGAAAGCCACCTGCTGCTGCTGCTCTTCAGCATCTTCTTGACGGAGAGATGACTCAGAAGGAATGACACTTTGCTGGTAAAGAGAGTACATTAACCCCTCCAGCTCCTGCCTCATTTCATTTGGGAGGTGATCTGCAGATCTCTGGTTGTCTGATGATGGGACATCAAAATCATCATGAGGGATGATGCTGTTCCTCATTGGGACACTAGTCTCCAGCAGAGGGATTCCTTCCATCCAGTCTGTGTTGGTCATCACCTGATGACTAGCTGCATTTTTACCTCCTGTAATAGAAATTGGCTCCACCATCTGAACTGGAGGTGCCTCATCCACGGGAATCATCAGTGTCTGGAAAGTTGGATTCCACTGTGGATTAAGCTGAAGCTGCAGTTTAAAATTTCCACCCTCATCTTCATTCACATGGAGGCTAATTGCACAACAACCATTGGGATCAGGCTCTTGAAAATGCAGCTGCTGTTTTTTAATTACCTCTTCATTACCCGACATGAATTCTTCTGGTATTTCCTTGTCCAGAGACTCCTCATCTTCTGAGCACATGTTCTCTCTCTCAAACCAATCAGGGTGCTTTGCCTGCCATTCCTGGAATGTCTGTACTGCCTCCTTCAACTTCCAGCCATTGGAGTTTTCAGCGTAGTTTTCAGCAGTGATCTCCTGGATTTGATGGATCCGCCCTGGTTCAAACTTCTCCATATCCTGGATCAGAAAGTAAATGTCCTCAAACCTGTCCATCAGCTGGTACTTGGATGTGACATTGAATGGGTCAGGAATATCCTTATCCTCACTTATGCCTTCAAAATAGCAGACTATATACATGCCAAAACAAGCTGGCTTCTTGAAGTCTGGCAGGATCAAATTCAAGGCCGGAGTGAACATGTCTCCAGTAGGCTGCCACTGATCTTGCTTGAGAGAGACAGCTGTTCCCTCCTTCCCAAGCATGGCCTGCCATTTGGCCCGGGTGCCCCGAGAACACAAAATGATGATCTTTGAAGATAGCTCCTCCATTTCCTTTTTCTGTCGAGTAAGCCAGGGTAAGGCCCCGATCTCTGAAATCTGACGCTTTTCCAGCAGATCCAGGACTACCTCAGTACCACAGACTGTGATCAAGAACTGGGCAAACTTCAGCACCACATCCACATAGAGTGGGTGGTCAGCAGAGTACACAATCCAAACCTTCCGGGGCTTCAGGGATGGTGGAGTCAGCTGTGGAGGTAACAGCTCTGAAAAAAGGTAAAAAAAAGTACAATTGTTCATTCCAATAACATTTGCTGAAGCAGTATCTGGGTAATCCAGAAGCAATTAATTGACCAAGGACACACCGCACAGATAAATACAACATAGCAAGATCCAACCTCCACAAAGCCAGAGACATGGCCCCTCCTCCCTCTCCTGATGTTCTACCACAAGCAAAAAAAAGAAAGAGCGCTCTCTCAGCCACCATTTTATTCTAGTGAAAAAGCCAAGCAACTCTAAAAGCCCTTCTCAAGCCTGCAAGCGAAAGCTGAGCTCCCTGTCCTGACAGGTCCCCAAGCAATCAAGCTTAGCTCTAGGACACACAGATGGACAAATGTAGTCACAGTCCATTCTCATCTCATGTGCAGATCCATAGTTTCCAAAGGATTTCATTAGATAAAGCAGCAGCCCCTTGGGGGAAGGCAAAAGCTTCACACCTGGGTTGTTCTCTGTCCAAGGCTGCTAGTGTCCCATAAGTCCCTTTTGGTTAAAGAAAACAGCTTTAAAGTTGCAGAGCAATATTTTGGTATCAAGAAACATCAATAGCAAATTAATTCTAGTATGGACTCCAAAGGGCAGTTAAGGCAGGTTCCTAGAATGTGCAGCATGAAGGGACTCTCCTACAGCATAGAAAGTCTCTCTTACCATGGCTGCTATATTTCCTGTGCTGGCGGCCTGAAAGAGAAAAAAATACATGGTCAAATCTAACGAAATTTAAATTATGTTTTTAGATTGTGCCCTTCAAAGACCAGAAAGCAAACACCTTAGAGTGGGCTGAAAGAAAAATTTGTACTGGCAGTTCCCTGATGGCAGAGCATCCCACAAGGATTCAGAGAAGTAAATGAAGAGAAATGAGGGAGCTGCACAAACATGCCTCTGAGTCTCACTCCCCAGCTGACATCGTCCTTACCTACTTGTCTTCGGGTCATGTAAATAGCACCAGCTATGACCGATCCCACCAGTAAAATACAGATGCCAGTGATACACCAGTATAGCCACATAATCGGATCATCTATGGCACAAGAAGAGCAGAATAAGACACAACTTTAATGGCTAAGGAGTCTCATCCAGCAACAAAATGCTGTACTGAACACCAGAAGCCAGGTGAACAGCAGCACCCTGTCCCCAAAAATACTGGGAAGTAGCAGGAAGAAGGAAACCCACCAATTCCTCCTTATAGAACCAAAGTAGCAACACAGCAGTTATGGCTGAGAACGCTTAAACTCCTATTTTCAGATGCTTAACTCTCTCTCTCTCTTTTTTTTTTAAACTCCTTTGGGATGAATGTCTCATATTTATTCAGCCCAGAGGCAAATTCTTTTGGAAATTTGGGAAAGATTCCATTTAGCTGCTTGAGCTATCACAGCCTGATAAGAGGGTTTAAAACAGTAGAAAAAACAACCCAAACTGTATACACATATATATAAAATATGTGACAAGCTGTGACAGAATGTACCTGTGTCCACACCCTACACATGACTGTAATAATTTTTGTACAAGGCATGTTTAGTAAGGTATCATTTGAAAATTCATCGTTTGCTGATCAATATTGTCCTGATAAAATGTGTGTGGCAACAGTCTATGTGATTTTATAAGATTCCACTGTGTGGTGTTAACACCACATGCTCCAAGCAGAAGTTGGGAAATATTCCTTTGTTTAAGACAGGCCTGGTTGCTTTGCTTAATATGCATTTAAGCAGCAAACAGACATCAAGCAGGAAGAGAAACAAAAGAATCTCCAACAGGTGAGGAAAAAGCAGCAGGGAACATCCTTCCCCATACATGACATGGCCCTTTTGTCTCCTGGTATCTAGCTGGAAATGTTTTTCAAGTGGGGGACTGAAACTATAAAAAGGAAGTACAAACATGTCCCTACCCATTCCCAGCACCTGAAACAACAAAGGAAGCATTTGCTAGATTCTGGAAGAAGAGGTCGTGACCCAAGAAGTTTGGTCAGCAGTAAGACTGCTGAAGGCATGTGGTGAAAAAACTTTGCTTTGAATCTAACATAGTTTGTTAAGTTAGGCATCAGTAGCATTTTGTCTTTATTTTTCTTGTAACCATTTTGACTTTTATGCCTAATTACTTATGTTCACTTAAAATCTCTGTAGTTAATAAACTTGTTTTATTGTTTTCTAATGCAGTGTTTTAATTGAATTGTCTGGGAAACTCCATTTGGGGTGGCAAGTTGTGTGTATATTATTCCTTTTAAAGAGATAAGGGACTTTAAATACAACTTATACTGTCCAGGAGAGGGCTGGGCTGTACAGGACATACATTTCTGGGGGCGGAATTTAAGACTGGCATGAGTGTTGGGGTCACTATGCAGAATAATCAAGGCTAGTGAGAGGCAGAGTGTAACCCAAGTGTGGCTGGTAGGCTGCCGTTACACACAGACACTCAGTGTGGCTTATGTGATGGAAGACTGTGACCTACTTCATCAAGGCATTGTAAGGCACCCAATGTTGCTGGTCAGGGATGACACAGCTGCTAATTAGTCTGCATTGTACCCTTGTATGTCACATGGACCTTTTAACTGTGTAAATTCAAACTGCTGAGCAAAACAGAAAGTAAGTCATGCTCCCTCCGATCACACATTGCTTTTCTTTTAAGAGACATACTTCTAAACAAATAGTTCCTTTAAGAAAAGATGCACATTGTATATATTGTATACAAGCTCTCTCTTTTAATACAAAATA
Source organism: Mauremys reevesii (assembly GCF_016161935.1). Classification (NCBI taxonomy): domain Eukaryota; kingdom Metazoa; phylum Chordata; order Testudines; family Geoemydidae; genus Mauremys; species Mauremys reevesii. The sequence goes on from NC_052623.1 coordinate 249,467,944, forward strand.
AGGCCGCTCTGTTAGATTTCTGCATTCTGGAGTGAACACACCTAAAGCCTGTGTATAGCAGGGTGACTCCTTAGAATAATCCCACACCTTGCATGTATTGTCTCACATGCAAGCAAAGTTAGTTTATTATCTATACTACATATAGAGGAAAATAACCACAAAGAAAATTTTAATAGGAATAGGAATGAGTTATTGTCTTACCTGCAGGTTGTGTAGCTGCAAAGGAATCAAACACAGAACAGAAAGTTAGATCAAGGCTCAGCTATCACCTGTAAAATAATGCAAATCAAATATAGAGGAAAGGAGTCCTCACTTGGAGCAACTGAGGGACATGGGATGACAGCAGAATGTCTCAGACAGTCGGTGCCACAAATGGTAAAGAATGGTTGAATCTGGAGTTGAAACAAATCATGAAATAAGAAAACAGTACTGGAAGTAACTAACTTGCTTTTTTACCCTGTCTCCCATTGCAAATTTTGAGACAAAGATTATAATCCCATTTACTCTCCAAGGTGTTAAAGGATTACAGATTCTGGGACTACTCCATATACACAGACGAGAACTGGCCATTGGGGTGTCTAACAGCTATGTCAGTCCCAGTCTCTCTCAGGAGTGATTAGTGTGGGGAAAATGTGTAAGGATGAACCACTGTCTAGAGAGAATTCATCTATGTGTATGATGTCCTTTCAGAAGTGTACCTAATTTTTCCTGGGCAACTGGGGATTAATCATGGACAGAGCTCCGTGTTGTACAAACAACCTAATAGTCAGAGACTGTTCACCACTCCCCCTCTCCTCCCTTGAAAAGAATTTAGATCCTACCTGTACTTTGTATCTGCAACAGGCTTTTAAGTTTTTCTCGATTTTGACAGTGACATTCACACGGTGCTGCTGTCTGCTCTGCAGAGGCTAACAGACAAAAGGATTACAAGGGAAGGCAGAAGAAAATGGCATAAAGATCTGAAGAAGGGAGGGAAAATGAGAATGAGAGCAGTGGGAGTATGTGGGTTACAAAATGTTACAGTGCTAGGCACAGGGAGAGTTTATAATAGACTTTAATAGGAGCTGAGAGCAGCCCTACAGAAGAATAATATAGTGAGGGTCCCATAGCAACAAGCAGTGGGACATACATATTATAATTAAGGCTCCGATTTAGTCACGGAGGTCACAGAATCTGTGAATTCAGCCCTGTCAGCTAGGAGTTGCAGAGTCCCGCAGTGGCAGAGAGCTGTGAGGTACCCCTGCCACCTGAGGAAGCGGTGTCCCCAAGCTCCCAGCTGCTGTGGGCAGGGGGGGACCCCTGCAGCTCCCCGGCTGGCGTGGGAGTGGAAGTGGGGGAACCCTGCAGCTCTCCGGCCACAGTTGGGGGCGGCCCTGGAACTCTCACCCACCCGGCATCTGCCCAGCCCCTTCCCATTTTGTCATGGATATTTTTTAGCAAAAGTCAGGAACAGGTCACGGGCTTCCATGAATTTTTCTTTATTGCCCATAACCTGTCCCTGATTTTTACTAAAAATATCCGAGACAAAATCTTAGCCTTAGTTATAATACTCCCTTAATTGAATACATGTATTAAGTAGAGATGGGCAAACAGACTTTTTGGTTCGCTGGCAATTCTGAAAAAAAATAAAAATGAAAAAATGGTTTCAAGTCAAGCAAAACATTTTATTTTGATTTGAGGATTTTTAATGTTTATTCTAAAATAAAATTAAAGGACATTTCAAAAACTCATTTTGAACAAAAAAACTCAAAGCATTTTGTTTAGAAAGTGTCAAAACAAAATATTTTGATTTTTTTGGACTTCTGTTTTTTTTTTAAATCTGAAACAATTCAAAATTGACAAATTTTCAAAATGTTTTGGTGTCTCCAAGTTTTCATTTTTTGTCAAAAAGTTTTGCCCAGCTCTGGTATTAAGTTTGTGTGGTTAAGCACCTAAGTCAGAGACTCCCAAAGTTAAGGTGGTACTAAACAACCTTAATGTTTTTACTAAGGTTCTTTAATAAGCAAAGATTAAAATGCTTAATGTGCAAACTTTTGTTTAGCTTCAAACTAAATACAGCAGTCTTTGCACTGCTACTTGGGTGATTAAAACTGGCAAGTGATTGACATCTAGGGACTATGGAATACAACTGATATCCTCGGGGATAATACTCCTTGTGATTAAGGCTAAGATTCAATCATAAGTATTTTTAGTAAAAGTCATGGACAGGTCATGGTGCCATGATTTTTTGTTTTTTTTGCCCGTGACCTGTCCATGACTTTTACTAAAAATACTCATGATTGAATCTTGGAGCGGGGGGCACTGTGGGGGAAAGCTGGTGGCATGCCATGGTTCAGGCCCTCGCCAAGGGGTACAGAGCCCCAGGGGGCCCACTGCTGCTCTGGCCACTGCCGGGGGGAGGGAGCCGCGGGGCCGCCAGAGTAGCGGCTGGTGCCGCTGGCTGTGAGACCGCCCAAGCATCTGGCTGCACAGCCATTCTAGCAGCGGCCAGTGTGGCTGTCCCCAGGGCTGCCTGAGCAGCTGGCTCTGGGGCCAGCTGGTTGGGCGGCCCTAGGTCAGCTACACCGGCTGCTGCAGAAGTCACGGAGGTCACAGGACATCATGGAATCCGTGACCTCTGTGACAGACACGGAGCTCTACTTATGACAACTGGCAGGGCCTGTTTTTAAGTTGGGCCTTATACCTCTGCCCGATATCTTTAGCTGTACATGCCACATTAGTGATCCTAATATGCATCAATACAGAGAGAGTAAATGGGATGCTGGAAATGGAAGGAATGGGACAGACTACACCTACAACCTTGCCATAGGGATGGGAAATAGCATCAGTTTTCAGGAGTTTTTTCCCCACAAGTTCCCCAGAATGGGCAGACCCCAACACTGGTATTTGGGATTCTTCTTTTGAGAGTCAAACTTCAGAGATAAGGCCAGAAAGGGACTACTGATCATTTAGTCTGCCCTTCTGTGTAACACAGGCAACAGAACTTCTCTGAATTAATTCCGATTTGAACTAAAGCATATCTGCTAGAAAAACATACAACTTTGATTTAAATAAGTGCCAGTGATGGAAAATCCACCACAAGCCTTGGTGAATTGTTCCAGTGGTTAATTACCCTCATTGTTAAAAGTGTGCAACCTCTTTCTAGTTTGCATTTGTTTAGCCTCAACTTCCAACCGTTGGATCTTTGTCTGCTAGACTGAAGAGCCCTGTTAATTTTTTTCCCCCCATGTAGGTACTTCTAGACTGATCAAATTACCCCTCAATCTCTTTTGCTAAAGTGAACAGGTTGAGCTACTTGAGTCCCTCAATAAGGCATATTTTCTAATCCTTTAATTTTTCTTGTAGCTCGTCTCTGAAACTTGATCCTTCACTCCCCAGCCCCCTAGGAGTAAAATTCCCCAAGCAAATTCAAAATAAATTCACAAAAACAGTTCTTAGGAAATAACTACTCAGATGTATTCATGAGCTCTCCCTGGATTGGGGCTCATGCCAATTGTTGAGCGAATGTGGAAAAGGGGTTCTTCTTCGAGTGATTGCTCAGATCAATTCGAGTTATGTGTGCGCGCACGCCACGTGCACGGATGTTGGAAACTTTTTCCCTAGCAGCTACCCATCAGGCCGGTTAGGGGAGCCCCCTGGAGTGGCACCAATATGGCGTTCTGTATAAGACCCTGGCGGCCTGACCCCCCTTCAGTTCCTTCTTACTGCCTGTGACAGTTGTTGGAACAGTGGTCTCTTGTCTCATCAAGTGCTCCACTTATCCCTATCTCTTATCTTGATTGTCATTAATTATTATTAGTTAGGATTAAGTGTTTCCTACAGTATTTAGAGTCGTTTAGTAGTTGAGGGCAGTCCCATCAATGACTGCCCTGCGGGGCTCTGGGGCAAGGTCCTTTCTTGCCTTATGGGCCCTCTCTTTGAGCTGCGGGCCTCCTGCTCACTTCTCTACCTCTCCTGGAAGGTTGCCTTCCTAGTGGCCATCACTTCCGCATGTCGGGTGTCCGAACTACGGGCTCTCACGTGTGAGCCGCCCTATACCGTCTTTCATAAAGATAAAGTTCAACTAAGACCTCACTGGGCCTTCCTACCAAAAGTGGTGTCCCGCTTCCATGTGAGCCAGGATATCTTCCTACCAGTTTTCTACCCAAAACTGCATGCTGACCTTCGTGAACAACGTCTCCATTCTCTTGACGTTAGAAGGGCACTCGCCTTCTATATAGACCAAACAAAGCCCTTTCATAAAACAACCCAGTTGTTTGTTGCCATTGTGGAGCGGATGAAAGGTGCCCCGGTTTCCTCTCAACGAATGTCTTCGTGGATCACCGGGTACATTTGTGCTTGCTATAACCTGGCAAATGTCCCTCCGCCTGCTGTTACAGCTCACTCTACGAGAGCTCAGGCGTCATCAGCTGCCTTCCTGGCACACATTCCTCTCCAGGAAATCTGCAGGGCTGCCACATGGGCTTCGGTTCACACCTTTACGTCCCACTATGCCATCGTTCAGCACACTCAGGATGATGTGGCCTTTGGAAGAACGATCCTCCAATCTGCAGTTCCTTGACTCCAACCCCACCTCTGAGGTAAGGCTTGGGAGTCACTTAACTGGAATTGATATGAGCAATCATTCAAAGAAGAAAAACGGTTCCTTACCTTTCTGTAACTGTTGTTCTTCAAGATGTGTTGTTTATATCTATTCCATTGCTACCCGCCTTCCCCTCTGTCAGAGTAGCTGGCAAGAAGGAACTGAAGGGGGGTCGGGCCGGTAAGGTCTTGTATAGAACGCCATATCGGTGCCACTCCAGGGGGCTCCCCAGCCAGCCCGACGGGTAGCTGCTAGGGAAAAAGTTTCCGACATCCGTGCATGCAGCACGTGCACACACCTAACTGGAATAGATATGAGCAACACATCTCGAAGAACAGCAGTTACAGAAAGGTAAGTAACCATTTTTTTCAGTTTTGGTTTGTGTCAGCAGAAATGTGAGAGGGAAGATGATTACCTCATAAATATCACGTGTGGTCTCTCTACATTGCTTTTCCTCATCTGGGAAACTGGTCACATGGATCCGGTATCGGGCTGACTCCATCCCTGGGTTAAAACTCACCAACAGAGAACTGTCATCTAGACTTTTGCCATCAATACTGGGCTCCCACAGGCTGCCTGCAAGTAGTGTAAAATATCCCAGAATTACAAAAAATTTCAGAAGCATTCAAAATGGGCCACCTCTCAGCTCCCAAAGTTCTAACAGACTGAGACAGACCCACTTTACCTGTCTGCATACATGGCATGGTTGTTTTCATCACAGGGTCCCTGCAATCTGCAGCAAAAAGACAGTCTGTTAGGTCTTTGCACAGAAATGTTACACTTAAATTCAGAGTGTTGAACACACATTCTCATTAGAAGTCAGATAATTTTTAGTCTACTTTAGAAGGATGGAGCCCTTTGTTTCAGGGCAGCCATAACCAGAGTAATTAGTCATTAACCATAATAATTAAAAGCAGTACATCACTGCTGTCCAAGTGTGGACCATCTTCTCTACTCAGGTCATGTTTTTATGGATCATTCCAGGACAAAACTTTCTAGTGGGAAAGGACTATTCCAGGGGTTGGCAACCTTTCAGAAGTGGTGTGCCGAGTCTTCATTTATTCACTCTAATTTAAGGTTTCGCGTGCCAGTAATACATTTTAACATTTTTAGAAGGTCTCTTTCTATAAGTCTATAATATATAACTAAACTATAGTTGTATGTAAAATAAATAAGGTTTTTAAAATGTTTAAGAAGCGTCATTTAAAATTAAATTAAAGTGCAGAGCCCCCCCAGACCGGTGGCCAGGACCTGGGCAGTGAGAGTGCTACTGAAAATCAGCTCGTGTGCCGTGCCATAGGTTGCCTACCCCTGACCTAGAGCCTACCCTGCTTTCCCAACTGCACACTCAGGGTCCTGTGAGTTTTGTGATTTCACACCGCAGATTCGCTGCAAAATTCATCCTCCTTACCTGAGGAGGTTGTGAAGGCTAGGACTATAACAGCATTTAAAAGAACTGGATAAATTCATGGAAGTTAAGTCCATTAATGGCTATTAGCCAGGATGGGTAAGGAATGGTGTCCCTAGACTCTGTTTGTCAGAGGGTGGAGATGGATGGCAGGAGAGAGATCACTTGATCATTACCTGTTAAGTTCACTCCCACTGGGGCACCTGGCATTGGCCACTGTCAGTAGACAGGATACTAGGCTAGATGGACCTTTGGTCTAAGCCAGTACAGCCATTCTTATGGTCTTATGTTCTTTGCAGCAGAACTGTGTTCAGAATTTAAACTCCTATTAAAATAAATTATGGGCAAATTTTCAAGCCTAGGTGCTTAAGTTAGGGTCCTAAATCAAATTTTAGGAGCCTAAATAAAAAGTGGCCAGTGTAGTCAGTGGAGTTCCTGTGATAAATCTTTTTAGGGGGGAATTTTCAAAGGCACAAAGGGCTGTTAGGTACCTCATCCTACTGAGTCACCAGGAGTTGACTGCCCATCTCCAATTTTGCCTTTGAAAATCTTTCCCTAAAAATATGACTCTAGAAGCCTAATTTTAGGCACTCTGGTTTGAAAATTTTGGCTTATGTTTTTAGCCCTCCTGGTTGTGAAAATAACTGACAAAATGAAACGCATGCAGTGCTGTTTCTGAGTTTGTAGAGAGCCTGAAAGATTAGCTCACAGGTGTGAACTACCTCATTCACCTCAACAGGAGTCACTTCCACTTATTTCACTGCTGAGCATTTTAGCAGAAACACCCAAAAATGCATTTACTCCAGAATCCACACAGTCACCCAGACTGGCTATTGTATTGGTTATTATTTTTCATATTTAATTCTGAATCTCAATTTTTTTTTAAAAACTTATCTGAACTGCTGCAGAATTTCCAGTTTACCATATTGGAACCCTGCAGAATCCAGGAACTGGGCCACAGAGTTTCAGCCCAGCTTTTCATGGAACACATAATGACTTGTGCACATGTCTCACTCTGGTAACAGTGGCTCCTGCAGAGGGAAAGTTTATTCTCTGCACTCTACTCCCCAAGCAGAGCCGTATATTTTTGGGATATGGGACACTAACTACATAGGCTTCTGAAAGCCTAGATGTGAAGGGTATGGTGTGCTGCAGCACAGGACCTTGTGTACGTACTTTGTGGAGGAACCACAGTAGCACCGTTAAAGCGTGGACTGAACATTTACTTTTTGAAGTAGGAGAAGAGAGCAGGTCTGACAATTCTGCCAGCAATCCAGCTCCCTAACTATGCTTGTTCATGAGTCGTATTCCAGTTTGTTTGATCTGGTCTGGCTTGGAAACAAGCCTATTCTCAGAACTGGCAAACTGATGTTTCCAGCTGAAGGCTTAATAAAAGGCATCAGAGGACCCCTTACCAGGCACCGTGTAAGATGTGGATTTGCAGTTGCGGTCTCCACTGGTGCCCAGTTTGGGCAGATGATGGACAGTCACTTGGTACATCTGGCCAGGCTCCACCTCAAAGCGGTTGAAGGTGAAGTTCCACTGAAACAGAGGATGAGGATAGGGTCTTTGTCAGACAATGATCTGTCAAGGCACTGAAATTAATAGCTGATCCTGTTCTGTCCCCCCATTCTTCATCTCTTTTGGCAGCTAGGGTGAGACATGGACTCCAAGCTAATTAAACCTGTCCAGAATTCCCCTGGCCCCATCTCCATGTGCCTGTTCAGAATGGGAAGGGTAAGGCTACTTTTGGGGAGGTCTAAATCACTATATGGAAACTCTGGGCTCAAATGGGAGAATCACAACCCAGAAATCACTTAATTGTCTGGACAGATTTCAGTTATGTTCCAGGTTGAAGAGAGGTTAGTAATCATGGGGAAGTTAATGGAAAAAAAAAGTATTTATACCCTTCAGTACAATTTGTATGAGTGAAATTGTGCAAGCCAGAATAAATTCTGCAGTGCTCTGTAAGTGTATGTAGTCATATGGATAGCCAATTGCTCTGCCTTGGTGTTTCTCACTTCTATATCATTACCCACAATGCTCTTTACGTCAGTGAAGATGTCAAAATTCTGGAGAAGGTCACTATGCTCCTGTAGGCCAGAGTTTTTCTCCACAGCACGCTTAGGCTTGATCCTAAGAGGTACTGTGCACCTGCATATACTATTGTCCTCAGTCTCTCTCTGAATAAGGACCTTAATGAATGAAAAGGGGTGGGGAAAGACTTTGACCCCTCTTATCCCAGTGCTTTCTTCCATGGTGTGGGTAAAAAAAGGGATTTGGGGCTTTGGGGCATACGGAAAGAGTGAATTAAAATTATACTATAAATGCCATGACTACCATAGATGAAGCAATGATTGCCAAGTTTATTTGTATTGCAGTAGCATCTAGAAGCTCCACTCTGCTAGACAATGTACACACACATAGGGCTCGTCCTACACTGGCAATTTACAGCGCTGCAACTTTCTCGCTCAGGGGTGTGAAAAAACACCCCCTTGAGTGCAGCAAGTTTCAGTGCTGTAAATTGCCAGTGTAGACAGTAGACCAGCGCTGGGAGCCGCGGCCCCAGCCCTTAGTAATACATAGTCCCAGTTGCCCAGGAGGGAAGGTACAATCCAAAGGACAGAAGTGGTGGGAAAAGGGAGCACTGAAATTGTCCCCATTTTACAGACAGGGAACTGAGGCACAGAATACCTGATTTGCCCAAGGTCACAGAGGAAGTCAATGGCAGAGGTGGAAATTGAATCCAGACTTCCTGAGTCTCAAGTTCACTGCCTTAATCACAAGGCCATCCTTCCTGTTTAAGCATTCTGTGCTATTCACGGAGAAGCTTTGCTATTTGACTGAGTGAACAGGAAACAAAGCTGTGGGTTAGAAAATCATTTGTCAGAGCCCTCTTTACTCACCCGGCCTCCATCCGGACGGACCTGAAGTGGCAGATTGTTCTGAAAGTCAAACTGGGCACAGATTTGTTGATTATTGTTCACTTGTAGCACAGCCAGTTCCACTCCCCGGAGATACTGAATGCTTGCTGGGGTTAGGGGGAGGGAGGGGAAAGGGAGGAGTGAAGGGGAGAGGTTAAAGTTTCGTTCTAGCAATTTCAAATCTAAAGATTTTACCTCACCCCACCCCCAGAGATTGCCAGCATGTCTGGCATATGTCACAGGTCCACTCCCATTCACTTTATCCCATCTGATTTACTAAGTCCCTTGCCGTCAGCTACCTTCACATGACAAGAGCAGCCCATAAACTGCTGCACCAGTTTGTGGGGCACTTAAATGAAGTGCCATGGGAAATGGCATGAAAGATTCTGGAGAGGGATCTTAAGGAGACTGGCTGTAAAAGTAGGTGAATGTGGGGGTCATGATATCAGAGTCTGAGAAGTCCCATTTTATTCATCATGCAGCTTTCTGCAGGCAGCAGAAAGTACGTCTAATAGATAAATCCAACCCTCCAACTTCACCTCAGAGAATCTCAGTGCTATAACCAGTCCCCCCCATCCTCCAGCCTTGCATCTCAGGGCGGGTCTACGCAGTTTTTGTACCATTATAACTATTATTTTAGAAACAGCAAAGAGTCCTGTGGCACCTTATAGACTAACAGACGTATTGGAGTATGAGCTTTCATGGGTGAATACAAACAGTACCACCCTCTAATGGGGACACAGTTATAAAAGGTACAGAAATGTACAGAAATAAATTATACTAATATAAGCACATTTATACCTGCATCCAAACTGAAATGGTACAACCCTCTAACTATATCTGTTTTTAAACTGATGTAAAAAAAATGTTTGTTTTGTTTTTGTGGATACAGACTAACACGGCTACCCTCTGATAAACTGATGTAGTTATAGTGGTACAAAAATGTGGTTAGACCAGTGCTCAGACAACTCTGGAGTGCATCACTTGACTCAGCAGACACCTAGTATTGTTCATCCTGACTCCAGCAATGGTCAGTTTAGACTAATGTGTGCAAAGGAGATTTCCCAAGTCTGTGAAAATCAACTATGTTTGAAGAGTGAAGGGAGAAAGCTGGAGGGCAAAACCTGCCATGTTCCCAAACACCAACCTTTATTGTCACTGGCATGAATTTCACAGAGCCTCTGGTGAGAACCAAGACACACATGCATGTAGGAAGTCTGGATTACAAGAACTGGATTTGATTATCCCAAATGGAAGAAACTTGCACTGGATTCAAGACAGCTGCACTGCACAAAAGTGACATTTACTCTGCCTGGACCGACTCCTAACCTGTACTATTCATAGTACAAGAAGGAATATAAAGCTATGAATAGTACAGGCTAGGAGTTGGTCCAGGCAGAGCAAATATAAGTCTACTCTTCCCTCACTTTTCCTTTCCATTAGGCCTTCCCCAACTTCTGGTTTTGTAGACACGTCTTTTTACTATTATGAGTCCTTCAACCCTTAAACAATTCTTAGCTTCTAGTAAATGGAATGTTTTCTAGCTAGTTCCTTTTGCCATCATTCTGTGCACATTTGTAAACCTAGTTTGTAAGCTCCATCTGCATATTCAGGATCAGTTTAGAATAAACCTCACTTAGTACTGTAGTTGAGATTTTCAAAGTATCTATGAAATATAAACCTGTTTAAAAAAATCAGACTATAGCGATCCCAGTTTAGGGCTTTGGACTGCAGGTCTTTATCTGACTGTACTGGGAGCCCACCCTCATCTTGGTAAAGTTAAGCACCACTATTGTGCTTTATTTTTCTACATTAAGTGCTGCCCTTCCATTCTAACAGCAGCGTTTGATCTCTGTTGAAGACTAAGTAATGAGGGAAGGAGAATTGCACTAACTTTTACTCATTTCATGTCCTTTGACCCAGTAGACAAGCTGTCCAAAACTCATCTCAAAGCTCAACTTCCACAGCTGAACCAGTGAATGACCGCAAACACTACAGTCCCATCACTCTCTTTCAGAGATTCTATAATCTCTCTAAGCACCTCCCCTTCCATGTCTATGTTAAGCGATCACTTACCATCAGTAGCTACCTTCCACTCTATCCGCAGCACAGGGAGCAGTTTTCCCTCATCATGGAAAATGTCAGGGTGGACATCAAGAACGCTTGGCGCGGAGGGAGTCCATGGGAGAACCTGTAACCAGCTCTGGTCCATGCAGGTACCTGACAGTCAAATCAAAGATGTTTCTTAAGCTTATTTCCACCATGGCTCACTGCTGGATGACATAAGACCTGCACAAGTGCATGCAACTATGCCCTCCTCTAGTGCAGTGGTCTTCAATCTTTTTTTCATTTGTGGACCCCCAAAAAAATTCAAGTGGAGACATGGACCCCTTTGGAAACCTTAGTCTGTGGACCCAAAGAGGTCTCTGGATCCCCAGGTGCCTGTGGACCACAGGTTGAAAACTACTGTTCTATGGTGGTAACAACCTTTCGCAGACTCCTTAGACAGTCTGCAGGTCCACGGACCACAGGTTGAAAACCAGTAAACCCTGCTGGCAAGGTCATTGACATTTTCTTTCATAGTTTTTGTAGTGGAAAGCCGTGTTCTGAGAGCAGGTAGATCCAGCCATGTTATATGAACTATGAATACTATAAATCTGGATTCATCTTCCGGGAAAATATTTTTCTTTGTACATTTTTAAGGCAAAAAAGGGAACATTATGATCACCTAGTCTGATCTCCTGGTCAAAATAGGCCATAGAATTTTGCTCATTAATTCCTACATCAAGTCCATAACTTCTTGTTGAACTAGTTCATATGTTTTAAAAAGAAGTCTAATCTTGATTTAAAAACTTCATGATGAAGAATCCACCATATCCCTATGGCAATTTGTTCCAATGGTTACTCACTCTAATCGTTAAAAAAATCTGCCTTATTTCTAGTCTGAGTATGACAGCTTCAGCTTTCAGCCATTGGCTCTTACGTTTTGCTAACTTAATGAGCCCTCTGGATGGGAATATAACCAACATGGCTTTATGGGAAAAAAAAGTCATGTCAAACCTGATTTCATTTTAAGATGAGATTACAAGTTTGATTAATAAAGGTAACTGCATAGATGTTAAATACCTAACGTACTACCACACAACATTCTGATTAAAATAGTACTATACAGTATCAAACTACACATTGAGTGAATTAAGTAGTGGCTGACTGACAGATCTCAAAAAGCAGTTGTCAATGGGGAATCATCATTGAAAGGGGGTGTTTCTAGTGGAGTTCTGCGGGGATCTGTGCTAGGCCCAATGCTGTTTGGTATTTTTATCAATGATCTGGAAATAAATATAAAAACATTGCTAATAAAATTTGTGGAAGACTGGCAGAAAAGTATATAATGAAGTAATCAGGATAGTCATACACAGAGACCTGAATCACTTTATAAACTGGACCAAATTCAGCAAAATACATTTTAATACAGCCAATCATAAGGTCATACATCTAATAACAACAAATACACATCATACCTACAGAATGAGGGACTGTATTCCAGAAAACAGTGACACTCAAAAGGATTTAGGAGTTATAGTAGACAAACAAGAGCTCCCAATGTGATGCTGTAGCAAAAAGGGCTAATACAAGCCCTGGAGATATAAACAGAGGAGGAGTAAGCAGGGAAGTGATTTTATGTCTGTATATGGCATTGGTGAGATTGATATGGAAATACTGCAGCTAATTCTGGTGTCCACATTTAAAAAAAAAAAAAAGAAAGAAAGGGTGTTAAATAAAAATTGGAAAGGGTGCAGACAAGATCCATAAAAATATCTGAGGGCAGGAAAAATGCCTACAGTGAGCTCTATTTGTTTAGCGTATCTAAAAGAAGATCAAGAAGCGACTTGATTATGGTGTATAAGTACCTTCACAGGAAGACACTACCAGGCACTTAAGGGCTCTCTATTGTAGAAGATAAAGGCACACAATTTTATCAGTGGGGGTAATTTACTATTGGAACAAAATACCATGGGAAACAAATTCTCCATCTCATGAAGTCTTAAAATCAGGATTGGATTTCTCTCTGGAAGATATACTTTAATCAAATACAAATTATTGATCTTAATCCAGGAGTAACTGGATTAAATTCCATGGCCTGTGTCATATAGGAGGTCAGACTAGATGGTTTAATAGTGCCCTCTGGTCTTTAGAAACAAACAATTATGAATCTACCATCAGCAATCTTATTCCCATTTAGGAACTTCTACACTGATCAGGTTCTCTCAACTTTCTCAGACAAAACCAAACAGACAGTTTATTTAGTCTTTCATGGTAAGGCAGATTTTTTAGATGTTGAATCATTCTTGTGGCTCTTTTCTGAACCCTTCTGGTTTGTCAACATCCTTTCTGAAGTCCTGAAACAGTCTCACTGATGCTATATATACTGGTAATAACTCCCTATTTCTCCTCAACAGTCCCCATTTTATACAAACAAGGATTTCATTTGCTCTTTTAGTCACCACATTGCACTGGGAGCTCACATTAGGTGGTGACTTTCATCAGTATGTTATTTGCAAACTTTACAAGCAATGATTTTACATCTTCTTCCAGATCATGTAGGGAGGGATACCTCAGTGGTTTGAGCATTGACCTGCTAAACCCAGGGTTGTGAGTTCAATCCTTGAGGGGGCCATTTAGGGATCTGGGGCAAAAATCTGCCTGGGGATTGGTCCTGCTTTGAGCAGGGGGTTGGACTAGATGACCTCCTGAGGTTCCTTCCAACCCTGATATTCTATGATAATTAAAGTATTGAATAGCACTGGGCCAAGAATGATCCTTATGAGAGCATACCAGAAACACCCTGTGGATGATGAGTCCCCATTTACAACTACTTTTGCAGACCTAACAGTTAGTTAATGGATTTAAGAATCTAGCTGTGTATCATATCAATTTCATATTATGCTAATTTTTAAATATCATGAGATATTAAGACAATGCTTTACACAAGTCTAAGTATATTATGTCAGGTTTCAGAGTAGCAACCATGTTAGTCTGTATCTGTAAAAAGAACAGGAGTAGTTGTGGCACCTTAGAGACTAACACATTTATTTGAGCATAAGCTTTCGTGGGCTGCAGCCCACTTCTTCGGATGCTGTAGCCCACGAAAGCTTATGCTCAAATAAATTTGTTAGTCTCTAAGGTGCCACAAGTACTCCTGTTCTTTTTGCATATATTATGTCAATTACCTTTGTCAATCAAACTAATAACGGCTTCAAAAACAGTATCGAGTTTGACCAGGCCTATTTTCCATAAAACCATGCAAATTGGAATGAATTATACTACCAGCCTTTAATTCTTTACTTATTGTACCCCCTCCCCCCCCGCCCATCAGCCTTTCCATGCTTTTGCCCAGGATAGATGTTAAGCAAACTGGCCTATCCAGAGCATTCCTTTTACCCCTTTTTAAATACTGGCTCATTAGCTTTTTCCTCTGGCACTTCCCCAGTACTGTACTTCCAGATTTCTTAAACACTCAGTGAATTAAATATTCAGTTCACTTAATGGCTCAGAGAGCTGCTTAGCCAATTCTTTAAAAACTCTTAGTGTATGTTATCCAGTCCCGCAGATTAAAAGATGTTTAACTTTGGAAGTTGTTTAATATCCTTCCTAGTTAATGTTGGAATAGGAAGTATTTAATTTTCCACTGTAAGATACAAATACAAGACCCAGTTTCTTCCCAAGTAGAGAATATAGCTATTGAACACTTCTGCCTTTTCTGCAGCATTCCTGATAATTTTAATGTACCTATCTAGTAATGAACCTATATTATTTTGTTTCCATTTTGTATCAATTTGCTGAAGATCATGCCTGCTAATTTACAGTCACTTCTATCAATTTTCATTGTTTTATTGTTCTTTAGTAGCAATAAGTTTACGTCTAATTTTACGTGCTGCCTTAGTGAGCAGAGTGTGGGATGGATATGTATTACACACAACAAACTTACCCTAAAATCTTACCATTTTTTTTTTAATTGACTCAGTTTTGAACAGAAGCTAAATAATTATGGATTTTCTCTTTTCAAGAACTCTGGCCTGAAAAGAAGTCTGAAAAGAGACCTGAACTATTTGCCTGTTGGAAAGGGCTGGTTTCTGATTAGGCAGCAGAGAATAGCTCATAATTCTCGTTAACAGGATAATGCTTAACTTTGCCACCTCTCAGTGGCTTAAACAGAGGCACTCACCATCTGACTTCAGTTATAAAAAAGTGAGAGGAGGGAATATACCAGAAAGAAGAAAAACTGACTTACTATTTCTTACCAGGCAGTTTAGACCCTGTGGAGAAAACAAGAAAGTTATTCATAGATTAGAAGTTGTTTTCTTATTTATTCATCCTGATCTGGTGACAGAGGGGCACAGAGAAGAGCAACAAGTATGGCCTGGAAAAACTGACTTACCAGGAAACAGTAGCATATAGCTTGGCTAAATTACAGCTCAGGGGTAGGCATGACAACTATCTACAAGCACTGGAGTATTTAGGGTGACATTATTGCTAGGAGTAATGGGATGAAATTAAAAGAAAATTTAGGTCGAACATCAGGAAAAGCTGCCTAAAATGAAGTCCAGTTAGATTGTAGAATAGTCTCGCAAGAGAGGTGGTGAAAGTCCCATTGCTTGAATCAGACAGACCTGTCTTTGCCATGATGACTACAAATTATTACTGTACAGCACTGGTCATGCTGGCAGCCACCTGCGACTTCTGAGATCATTTTGACCTACACTGTGAGCTCTCTGGGGCAGAACCTGTCACTGTGATATTTGTTCATATAGTGGCTATTACAATGAAGCCCTCTTCTGTATTTGAGGTCCATAGGTGCTAGAACAGAATAGAATAGAAATAAATATGGTCACTTTAAAACTGGATTGGACAAATCACTGGAGAGAAACTGTAGAGACCAATCCTGCACTGCCTCAAGGGAGATGGACTGCATGAGCTAATAGTTGTTTACCACCTTTAATTTCTATGATGCTCTTCTGAAACAAGGCATGAAGTGTTTTAGCATCTTTAATCAGTACCAGTCCTCTAAAAGGAGAGTCTGTTTTTATCCTCTTGAGAACCAGTTTTAAAGCTGAACTACACACGGGGGGGAAATGAGTTACTGCCCTTTTATACTTTATGAAGAATCAAGATGGCCTGAAAAGAAATAAAAAGGCAGAGGGAATGTGATTCTGCTTCTTTTTCCATGTCTGGTCTACCTTGGAAAACTATGGTCTTGTTTTCACTAGGAAACTGGTGCATTCTTAACCTGAGAGTTAGCAAAGATGAGGTAAAAATCCTAGTGAAGACAAAGCAGTTTGTAGTTTCCATATGATTTATAGGCTTCCCCCATAATATCTGGCTTCAATATAAAAAAAAAAGTGTGCTTTTACAGAAAGAACTTGCTGCAAAATTCTAGTCTTTGCTTAATTTTCAACAGTCCCTCTTCAATTAGTGTGGGAGAACTCACAAATATCCAAACCTCAAAAAAATATCCTTCAGCAAACCAGGGAAAACCAGATTTGACATTATAGATGTTTTTAGGTAACAAGAAAAATTAAAAGCCTCTTCCAGGCCCTTGTTACATACACCATAAAGTACAAAAGGGTACAAATGTAATTTTAACAATAGTATTTTGGAGGTAAACATATCTGCATGCCCATAAGTAATATCACAGAAGTACTTAAGGAACAGGTACTCAATTTACTTCAAAATTCAGGTCACATCAAAAGGTCATCATGTCAGAGAACTTATTACAAATCTGGAAAATATTGTTCCAGTGGCATGCAGCAGGCCATTCAAGTTGTATCAATCCAAGAGGAGGTAGAGTCTGACTAATCTGGCCATTCTAAATTTGAGTTACACAGAGGCTTATGTAAAGATTTACCCGAGAGCTAAAATAAACTTGGTGAAGAATGTTTTTCATTTACAAGAGACATTGTCAAGTAGCTTATGTTCAACACTGAGGTTTTGAAAAAAAAAAAAAGAATTTCACTAAAAGTGGCAGTGCCTATACTCACTACTATCTTCCTAACACAGAATTAGGGTTAAGGTAGGAAAACACCTATCTTAGAGAGAATCAGAGCCTCTAGCTGTTACTCAATAAGAGAGGAGGGGGAGAAGAAACATCAACCCCTCCCCAAACCAGCAGCTCATTAATGGAATGACCATTGCTCCCACCTCACCTTGACCCCTTACTTCTAGTTCCCAAATAACTTATTGGGTGGGAAACCAGACTTCCAGCCCCATTACTAGATTCCAGCATTAAGGTCCCCGATTCTGCAAGCACTTAAGCACGTGCCAAAGTCCCACTGAAATCAGTGTTTCATCTTCAGCTTTACTGAACTGGGGCCTAAGCACTGGCACCACTAGAAACTCTGATTACTATGCCCTCCAGCGGGTAGAAGGACCATCATGATCAAAGCAATACTGAGATTACACTTAGCTTCAAGTTTAATATTAATGGGAAAAAAAATACTCGGCAGGCCAGGCCTCTATCTTTAAAGCTCTTAACACACTAAAATTAGTCAGTCAGTCAACTAAAGTGGATATATTGAATCATGGCACTCAAACTAATTTAAGAGTGCCCTTGCATCAATTAAGTTAAATTGATGCAACTTCTATGTTTAGACCATCCCTAAATTGGATTTTTACATTCTATCAGTGTTAATAAAGCATCTAAACACAAGTGGGGACATTTTCTCACCACTTTTATATCTTCAAATGAGAATAGTTTGCTTGGATTGAAACATTCCCATGTAGCATCTGCAACTCAAACTCTGTTGTACTTTCCCAGTGAATGAGAAGTAGAACGTGATTAGATATTGAGTCAACCATTGTGAAGCCAGCTAATCTATTTTTACTGAGAGAAATACAATTCAAGGAACATAATACATGTTGGAACAAATTTAATTATCACAAAACCTTAAGTGTTAGTAACAGAATTAAAGGACACACAAGGGTACGTTATTTCACCTGAAAATGTCCCTTTAATCAATACATTTAAAGAAAGTAATGGGCCACAGATTATGAAAATTTAATTTAAAAACAAACAAACATTCAAGATACAAAAAGACAAGTCTGACAAACAATTACTCTCCTTTAGATAAAACCAATCACCTAAATGAATCATTCTGTACTTGGACAATTTTAGATTACCAGTAATTACTATAAATTGTACTTCATAATAAAGTCCTTGTATAAATGATGATAAGTTATTTACACAAAAGGCAAAGCCATCTGCTTTCATTTAAGTATTGGTTTTTCTTATCAGTGGATAAGTCATGGGTGCCTGGAAGCACAGCTGTTGCTCCAACATTTCTTGGTTTGGCACTCACTGGGAATCATTTGACAATTGCAGGCCCAAAGGGAATATAGTGCCACAAGAAGCAGGTTCTTGGGTGGAGAATTTGGAAGCAGCAGCCAGGAGTTCTGCCTTCGCAGAGAAGGAATGGTTACTCACCCTGTGCAGAAACTGTGGTCCTTTGAGATGTGTCCCCCTATGTGCGCTCCACTCTAGGTGCGCTTGCACCCCCTATACCTTCAATTGGAGATTTTTCATAGCACAGGCCAAATGGGTACTGCATGTGTGTTACTCAGCCTCCTCGCATTGTTATATAGCACTGCGTGGGCTAACCATCCTCAGTTCCTTCTCTACTGCAAAGCCTGCCCCATGACAGGGAACTCTGAAGCAGAGGGGAAGGAGGGCAGTTAGTGGAACAGCCATAGGGACATGCATCTCAAAGAATCACAGTTACTGCACAGGGTGAATAACCATTTCTTCTTCTTCAAGTACCATCTCTATGGGTGCTCTACTCTAGGTGACTACCGAGCAGTCCCCCTTTAAGGAGGAGTGAGCTTCAGACCAGTATGGAAGAAAGTACAGCTGAGCCAAACAGTACCGGAAGCAGAGTTGCAAATCACTGCATAGAAGCCCAAGTTGTGGCTTTACATATTTCAATTATAGGAACTTTCTTAAGAAAGACTGTAGAGATGGAAATAGATCGCAGAGTGAGCTCGTATGTCAGTGGGTGCTTGAAGAATATGAGACTGGTAGCAGCTACTAATACAATCAGTTCTCCACCTAGAGAGCCTTTGTTTAGAGATTTTTAGCACACACATTATGGGATCTTTCCACCAATGAGACATTCCTTTACAGAAATGGGTATGGAAAGCAGTGTGTTTAAACTGTGTCTGCTCATCCTGAACCAACCTGGAAGGCATTGCATGAGCAGTCAGTGTGATCTATAACGAAAGTGCCAGCCACCATATGCACCCCGTAGCTAAAGACAGTTCCTTATCAGAGTTTGAAGGCTGATCTGAATTGTATTAACTAAGTTGGATAGAGATATAAATCTGTGAATTGGGAGGAAGACTTGCTACTAATGACTCAAGATAAGCTCTTATGAATTTCAGCTTTTGAACAGGGGTCAAGATGGACTTCTGAATGTTCAACTGCAGGCTCAATTTGAGGAAGAGTTTTATGGACTCCTACACTGCCTACAAAGTTACTTCCAAAGATTGTCCTTTCAGAAGCCAATTGTCTATGCAAGGGAACACCAAAATTCCATTCCCGTGTAGGTGTGCCGCTACTACTGACATGTCCTTTGAAAAGATCCTCGGGGTGGATGATAGGCCAAAAAGGAGCACCCTGTACTGGAAATGGCCCTGGTGTACTGTAAAGTGTAGGAATTGTTTGTGGGATGGGTGGATCACAATGGGGATGTGTGTGTCCTGAAAGTCAAGGGCCAAGAACCAATCCCCTTGGTCCAGTGATGGGATTATTGCTGCAAGTGTCACCATTCTGAATTTTTGTACCTTCACAAAGGTGTTAAGTAGTCTTAAATCTAGAATGGGTCTTGAACCGCTGCTCTTTTTTTGGAACTAGGAAATACCTGGAATAAAACCTCTTCCCTCTGTGCTGTGGGGGAACTGGTTCTATAGCATCATGCAGGTGTAGAAGAGTCTATTTCCTGCCACAGCAGGTCCTCGTGGAAAGTGTCCCTGAAGAGGAATAGGGAAGGTGGTTTCGGGGGGGCATGGAAGCTAATTGAAGCAGATAAGTACCCTGTGGAAATGATCTTCAAAATCCACTTGTCCATCGGCAATGAGCTCCCAAGCCTGCCAGAAGTGGTAAGAAGACAGTAAAGGAGGAAGGCAGGTGAAACATTGCAGCTGGTCAGAAAGAGGATGGCAGCTCAGGATCTTGATCAGCCCATCAAAAATTGATGCTTTGAGATGGAAGGTTGTGAAGTTTGAAGGCCAGGAGCTGGGTGGTTTCCTCCTCTGGAATCTCTGCCTCTTGTGGTAATGTTCATAAGAGCTCTGTGAGCTTGGAAACTGGGTGGAATAGGATCTCTGTACTGCTCAGAACCTACTAAATTCTCTCTTCTGGGCAGGTGTGTAGATCCCCAGAGATTGTGAAGTGGCCCTGAAATCTTTTTATGTATGCAGAGATTCATCCATGTTGTCAGCGAATAACTTAGTGCGGTCAAAAGGAAGGTCTCCTTTTGTGTTCTGGACCTTCTTAGGGAATCTTGAGCACTGAAGCCAGGATGCTCTCCTCATAACTACTGTCACAGAAATTGAATAAGCATCAGCAATGTTGAAAGAAGTCTGCAGAGATGTCCTGGCAAGGAGCTGGTTTTCAGCAAGAATTGTCTGGAACCACTCTCTGTGTTCTGTTGGCAGATGTTCAATAAAGGAGATCAGCTTGGTATAATTTGTGTGGTTGAACTTCACCATTTAGGCCTGGTAGTTGGTGATTACAAACTGTAAAGTAGCTGAAGAATAATACTTATGATTTTTACTCTAAGGGATAGATTTAGTGTGGTGCTGCCTTCCACATTCATTAACAGCCTCGACCATGAAAGAGTTAGGAGACAGGTGAGAAAATAAAAATTCTGACTCCTTAGTGGGAACTGATATTTTTTGTCTGCCCTCTTGCACATGGGAGGAATCGAGGCTGGAGTATGCAAAATGAATTTTGCAGGATCCAGCAGTGCCTTGTTGACTGGCAAAGCAATGCAGGAAGTGGAGGCTGTATGCAGGATGTCGAGCAGCTTATGATACGGTTCTTCAGTCTCCCCAAAGAGGATCTGTAAAGAATCCATGACCCTCTTGATGAGATCATGAAACTGCTTAAAATAGTCAGCCAGGGATGGTAATGATGGCATGACAGCTTCATCCGGGGATGAAGGAGAGATGTTTGCAGTTGGAGAAACTTCCTCGTCAGCCCTGTCCTCCTGTTCCTCAGAGGTCTCTTCCTGAGGCTCTGGGTCTCCTAGAAAGGGAGGGTGAGGAGGGTTGTCTACGAATGGCAGAGATTGATTCCCCAAGGCAACAGATGCAGTGGAAGTGTCTGTTGCTCACTGGGGTTGCCTCCTGGCACAAACAGGCAACGCTTGAGTCCAGGAGAACCAGGCATACCTCTAAAAAGGGCAAAACCTCCACAGAGTGGGAGAAAACTATATAAAAGCTATATATATGGAATTCTTTTTTTGGTTTTAAAAAAACTAATACAACTATTACTAATACTAACTATTATAATACACTCACTACAAAAGCTAAGAGAACATAGTTGAGGAAAAACAATGTGGACAACTAGCTAAGGCTGTCTCTCAAGCCAGGGTAGTTGAAAGGGAACTGAGGATGGTTAGTCCATGCAGTACTATATAGCAATGTTATGGTCCATGAGGCTGAGTCACACGCATCTGCATGCATGTGCCGAATGACCACTGCTACGAGAAATCTCGGATCAAAGGTGCCGGGGCACAAGCACAACTGGAGTGGAACGCTCATAGGGACACTACTCGAAAAAGAAGCTAACTCATCATGGCAAGGAGATGCCAGTTGAGGCAGGAGGAGGAAGTGTTGCAACTCACTACCACTCTAAAAACTGAACCACAATGCAGATTTAATCAGTCA
Source organism: Mauremys reevesii (assembly GCF_016161935.1). NCBI lineage: Eukaryota > Metazoa > Chordata > Testudines > Geoemydidae > Mauremys > Mauremys reevesii. The sequence goes on from NC_052623.1 coordinate 249,489,803, forward strand.
CTTCCCCCAAAACCAAATGTTCTAGGCCAGCGTTTCTCAACCAAGGGTATGCATACGCCTGGGGACACGCAGAGGTCTTCTGGGGATACGTAAACTCATCTAAATATTTGCCTAGGTTTACAACTGGCTACATAAAAAGCACTAGGCAAAGTCAGTACAAACTAAAATTTCATACAGACAATGACTTGGTTATACTGCTTTATATACTATACACTGAAATGTAAGTATAATATTTATATTCCAATTGATTTCTTTTCTAATTATAGGGTAAAATGATAAAGTAAGCAATTTTTCAATAATAGTGTGCTGTAACACTTTTGTATGTTTACGTCTGATTTTGTAAGCAAGTAGTTTTTAAGTAAGGTGAAACTTGGGAGTACGTAAGACAAATCAGATTCCTGAAAGAGGTACAGTAGTCTGGAAAGGCTGAAAACCACTGTTCTAGGCAAAGCCATTTGGAGAGATTATCCACTGACATCTCCCCTTTATCATTCTTTTTTTTGTCCATACCGAACTGGCAACCGTATTCAGGTTCATCCAGCAACATCAACTGGATTGTGACAAAAAGATGTCTGTTCCCACTGAAGTGAAGATATGTGATATTAACACCAGCTTGAGCACTCAGTAAGATTTCTGTTGGGCTTGCTTTCTTGCTGGACCTCTTCATGACATCTGTAATTTTTTTATAGCAATCACATCTGTAGGTTAAATGATCATCTATAGATACTCACTAGTCTCTGTAGTCCCCAGACAAAATGGGTAATCCCTGCAATAATATATAGTCTATTTATAATGCCAGGGTATACTGACTAGATCAGGGGTAGGCAACCTATGGCACACATGCCAAAGGCAGCACACAAGCTGATTTTCAGTGGCACTCACACTGCCTGGGTCCTGGCCACCGGTCCGGGGGGTTCTGCATTTTAATTTAATTTTAAATGAAGCTTCTTAAACATTTAAAAAACCTTATTTACTTTATACATATATTATAGACTTATAGAAAGAAAGACATTAAAATGTATTACTGGAACACGAAACCTTAAATTAGAGTGAATAAATGAAGACTTGGCACACCGCTTCTGAAAGGTTGCCGACCCCTGGACTAGATCATGGACCAGAATGAAATCCTACAGGCAGAAACAGCAGTAGATATGCCTCCTACTTAGTGCAGGTCCCCATTCCACCCTCCTCCAGACTTTCAACTGACTTGTTTCCCAGTGCAGAGTTCCCTTCTTCCTACCCCATATTGGCCTCTTCAACTATTGGGCAAAAAGCTTTTGTTCACACGTAGCTGGGCTCATTTAAAAATTAAAAGTTGTGTCTAGTCAGGCAAAAATTCAGGTTATTTATTAGTCAGGCTGAGATGCTTTCAGTACCTAAGCATCCTAAGCCTGTATAACCACACATACTCCTTGGTATTTGCCTCCTTAAAGGAAAAGTGCCAGAGAGTCTGAGAATGACTTCCTGACTATAAGACAGGAGAGGAGAAAACAGCACAAAACTGAACCATAAACCCAGGCAGGGAAATAAGAAGCCAGGGGAAGATTTCTGGAAAGCTGGTTCCACAACTATACTAACAAGGAAACAATAACATATCTGTACCAGGCCTCCAGGAAAATACCAATGATTTTCTTCTCCTTTACTGCTCTCTAGCTAGACTTGACCAACTTAGACGTTTAAACATCTAGCTACTCCTTGCTAGACCCCAATAATTGCCATAGACCACAGATCTGTATGACAGAAAAGTGACACATCATCATGCCTCTCACATCATCACTAGCTACTACAGGTTCCCTCCCTCTCCTAGCTACATACAACCCCCTCTCAACATTGTAGAGGAAAAAGCATAATTCCTAGCAAAGAAAGGGTTAAAATTTTAGCAAACAGGAATGCTCTGATCCCATTGCTTGGTCATTTAAACAAATAGCTACGTGTCACAGAACCAAGATGACTTTTTATATGATGTTGCTCATTACTGGTTTTGGAAAACCTTGAATAGAATACTACATTAACACTGCTATTTATATAACTATAGTATCTCCTTCATCCTCTCAACCCAGGATATATATCAAAGAGAATACTGCCTCAAGTCTCCAAAGCAGACAGAGCAACTAATTTCAATTCCAAGTGCAACCACAGATTTTAAAACTAATGCCATTTGTTGCATTGTAACTTCTACCTAAACTCTCAGAATATAAAATCTTTGGGGGAAAAGGACCATCTTTTTGTTGTGTGCACATGATGCTAGAACAATGAGCCTCCACTAGGGGTCTCACAGTAGGACTGCAATATAAATACACTGTAAACACTGTAACAACTACCACCCCTCTAATACTGCATTTAAAAACCTAGAAAATAGAGGAAGACTGTTTAAGGCTCCACGCCATATGTAAAATAAGCAGGGTTTGGACAGGAGGTTGCCACCTTGAGGTGAAGGAGAACTGAAATTATATCCATGGGATCAGGTGCTAACGTAGGTTCACAGAACTATTGCTGGTTTTTCAATCTGTTAAGAGGATTCCATTATTATCAGACGGTTTACACATTCTGCAGATTGGCATACATAAGCACGTTACGATTGCCTATCAACTAGAGGAAGAATTCTGCTGTATGACATGCTCCAAGTTATACTGATGCCATGTGAAATTTTCATTTTACTTTTAACATAATCTACATTTTCAGCACTCTTCTAGACTGTTTGCAAAGTATGGATAAAGCCATCAGCTTATTTAGGGCCACAGTATTGTGCGTAGTTATAGCTCATATGGATCATGATATGCAGTGAAGAACAGCCTGAAAGGTTGAAAAAAATTGACCGATTTGGGTAATGCAGCATTCTGGCATTCTTCAAATTATATAAAAGTTATCAATTAGACTAATTCCAACTGTTGGGAGCTATTTAGATCAATACTGGTGCTCTTAAAGGAAGACCATTATCAGGAACTGAAGAAAAATGCACATGTAAAGGCTCTGTGTAATAAAGGTGCAATACACAGGAGTGCTGGTAAGAGAGTTGGCTTTATTTGTCAGTCCCAGACACTAGACATGGGACAGGTTTGCACAGCTTAATGCCGTTCTCGCATTAGAGTGATCAGTATCCACTGACTCCAGTAGCTATTGTTACACTCTGGAGTTTGACAGTTTTACTTAACCAAGAGGGTGTTTATGGAAGACAAACTACTTCGGTCATCAAGCATGACTCCTGTCTTTTGCTCTGATCTACTTTCTGGATCCTCATTTCCAATGCAGCTAGCCTGAAATATTTTAACTTTCAGTGAGAACAGGAATTACAATTCAATCAGAGGACTACAACCAACTGAAGTGGGGGAGGCAGTAACTAAAGCGAACTTGACAGGCTACATCAGACTTTGACCTGCTAGAATTTCTTGCATAACAAAAGGGGACTATAATCAAATGAGCATACACAATTACTGCTGTTTAGCTACAGAACTTCTCCTCTAAATGGCACACTTACAATTTGGATACAAAAAGTTAGCTAAAAAGCTAATGACATAAAAAATGTGGGCATGCTGATTAAGTCACACAACCACATATATCATAACAAGCAGTGATAAGTCATCACTCTTGAATTATGTCACCTCTAATTTGTGCAAATAGTTTTTACCACGTTGCATGTTCTCCTCCCGCCAACTTCCACTATTTCACAAACCACAGTATTGCGTAGATTTCAAACCATCTAAGGCTCTATTCAGAATCAGAAGCTGCAGCTGAATTTGGCAGCTCATTTGTCCTGCAAGAGCACATACCAGCACTTTTGGATCCACACCGGCTACTTGCTAGGTACTAGGAAGAACATACGGTGTTGGTTTTGACTTAGAAAGTCCTAAATCACCTGGCAACTACTTATCTGAAATACCAACTCCCTTCACAAGCCACATTTTCACAGTTGTGGTCAGCAGGAGTACCTAAGCTAGATCCCTACTTGTGTAAGAGAGACAGGTAGCTGGTGGGATGTTCTCTGGGAGGACCATTCATCTTTAGAAAGAAGACAGAGTACCACTTATAACCATAAAGCTAAAAATGTGCAAGAGTTTCCACAGTAACAGACTGATGGAAGGTGGGGGTTAGGAGGATGAGGAAATAATAAAGGGAACAGTTTAGCATAAAAGCAGAAGACAGCTCACCACTTTAACTAATGCCGCACAGTAATGTTTGTGGGCATCATTACAGAGATAAGTTTAAGAAGGGATTTAAAAGATAAGGAAAAAGTCTTATCAATTTTGATGGAGAATTTTTCCCATATATAAAAAAAGCAACATGGAAGACAACATGAAGGTGCTTGATGCTACATCTGAGCAAATAATGGATTTTTAGGTTCATTGGCAATTTTGAAAAGTCAGAAAAAACTGTTCATGCTGACTTTCACTTTTTATAAGTATAGTAGTTAAATAGTCATTTGAGAAGGGACTTGTGCTTGGGTCTCCCAAATGCTAGGTCAGTTCCCCAACCACTAGGCTAGAGCATCATTCCCACTCTCCTTCCCTGATCCAATGACTATCCATTGTCCTTCATAGTGACAATTCAGTTATTCATGACAATGGCTAGCCATTGGGCCAAAAAGACTCTGTGAGAATGACTACAACATAGTAGGTAGGGCATGCACCTGGGAGGTGGGAGACGCAAGTTTAAGTCCCTGTGGAATGTCTTCAAGAGGAGAGATTGAGAAAGTCCACACAAGATTATTCCAAAACCCAGTGGTCAGGGCACTCTCCTATAATGGAGGAGACCCAAGTTCAAATCCCTTCTCCACTTTAGGGGGGAAGGGGGCAAAAATTGAATCCAGGTCTCCCACATCCCAGGTGAGTGCCTAACTACTGGACAAAAACTATTTATCCAAAAAGTTTTGCCAAGCTCTACTTGAGGCTAGCTTCAGTGGCAGAATGAAGACGTAGGTCAGTGGCTTTATAAATTAATGTTTATATTTGATTTAGTAACCACATTTCCTTTTTGTATTTTTTATTCTTCTTGATGCTTTTAACAAAAAAAATCACAGTGCTGTGTGCAATGGGAAACATCACAAATCTGGAAAATTGGATACTGGTCCATCAGCACTGAGTCATGACGGTTCAGTCATACAATTAATAGGAGGCCAACATTTCCCAGCAGGACTCTGTGGGAACCCAAAGGCACCTGCATTAGGCTGGGAAGGGCTCCCTGCTGTCCCCTAGAAAGTGGCTGCAGCAGGACAGGAAGAGTTCCAAGCTTGCAGGGTTTACCTCTCATCTGAGCATGAGTATGTGTAATGTTTTTGGTGAGCTGCCTCTCCCGTGCATGGCTGCTGCAGCCTGACCTACTTAGGCTCTACTGCCACTTCCTTTTTCTGATCCCTTATCTTGCAAGAGCGGATTAGTTAGGCTCTGTGTACACTATACAAATAATTCCTTACCAAAATTGTGTTTAGATGTGGTAAAAAAAGTCAATTTTCCACAGAAAATTTTTTAAAAATTTAATTTGCAAAAAACAAAATTTAATATTTCTGCTTTTTAAAGCTGTTCAGTAAAAATATTATATTTTTGAAAGCCCCAAACTAAAAAAAAATCAAAAATTCCAGTTTTTAGTTTGCCTGCTTGTCAAAAAAAATATGTAAAATTTTGATCCATTTTGGTTAAAAAGACATTTTTTGATGAAAAGTGTGTTGAGACTATTTTGACTGGCTTTAGTTGTGATACTGTTTGTTCTGGCTAGCAGCAATAGTCTACAGCAAAAAAACCAAAAAGTTAGCATAGAATGGAAAAAAGGGAACACATACTGTGGCCCAGATAGACATACATTTTCTCTATTTCCTCTCTGCAGAGACTCCACTCCCTCTCCTATCCATCAGCATCACTTCCATGAAGTGTAACAGATTCTATGAGTGTTCCTTCTGTGAGGTCTTTTGTGGGTCCCTGTCCTTTTTCCAAGTTAAAACTGGTGGTCTGAACTCAAACAGGGATCCAGGTTCTCAGCACATTCTGTACGTCTTTCCAACAATTTATTACAATTGGTAGAGGCTACGAAACATTGTATCCCAGAGGACTTCAAAAAACAGGCCCTTTTATAAAACAGTTACAGAAGCAATGACAAAGGTGTTGGTCAAGAGCTGCAATCCAACTGGCTGAAGAGCCTTTTAACCTATGTGATTATGTTTAAATGAGCACATTTGGAGGACAGAACCTTGCCTTCAACCAGATTACTATACCACATTCAAACATCTCTTACTAAAAAGTTCTTGGTTTGCCACTGCAGAACTGGAGTAACAGTGATGAATCAGGCCCACAAAATTGAAATCTAAATGTATTTTTAAAAAATTACTCCTCATTTCCCTCTCCAGCCCATGGAAACCATTCAGTATTACTTTTGTGCTCATCACAGGTGTCTGTTGATATGACACTTCCCATTCTCTGCCCCTTCTCCTGAATCGCAGCAACCAGATCAGGGCTTTCAAGAACATACGTTACCGCTGCTTGCCCCAACCTGCTCAAATCATCATCATTAGCAGAATCTTGATTAGGATTACAAAATGGAAGTGCCTATCACCAACCCTACTTAGCAACAGTTTCCTTTTAAAAAAAACCACTACAGTGGCTGCTACTGACTGGAAAGAGTGTCGATGGTATGCTTTCTGAGGTCAGGCTCAGACTAATGCTGCCCAGGGAAATGGAAGATTTGGCTTTTCAAATGCAAAAATTTAAAGAGACAACTTCTGTGTATTTATATCTAAAATTTTACCGGTACTACTACTACTCTTGATGTTTTTTTAAATATTAGATTTTCTTGGATTATAAAATGTACAGAAATTTATGGAACATTAAAGTTAGAAGAAAATTAAAAATCAGGTAAAGTAACAACATATGCACTTCATCCATAAATGCACATCCAGGGTATGTAGAGACATTTGACTGCATTTAGCCAATGCACATCTCATCATGTTACTTCTCATTTATATTAAATTGCTATGCAGCTTGGTATGCATAAAGACAACCAGAATCCAAGCAACTAATTGGAAAGTGTTCAGGGATTAGTATAAATTATTTTGCAGTGTTATTCTCATCAAACTGTAAAAATAGGCTAATGGAGTTTTGATCTGTGAGGTTAGATCAGACAACCAAACAGGCAATGTCCTTTTTCTCTATTTGTGAGAATTGTCATAATTCATTGCATAGTGTGTACATTAAACCTTTAGAAGTTGATTGTTCACTTGGGGTATTTTTTAATAAGAGCAGTTAAAAGTTACAGAACTTATTGAGCCTGTACAGGGAAAGCAATTCAGCTGTGATTGAATGTTCACAGGAATTAGGGAGGGAGACAGAGAGCAGTTTGCAGCTGGGAGGGAAGGAGGAGGAGTCACGTTGAGAGGAACAGAAGAGTAAGAGAGATGAAGGCTAGGTCTCTTGTAAAGAAGGACAGAAGGGACTGGGAATTGACACATTTGCTTGCTCAGCACTTCAAGTATTCTAAGGGTTAAATCAATCTGGTCACTTCAGCTTGGGTGGGGAACTGCACTACTGAGTCTACTGGGGAAAGTTTTGAAAGGTTTCGGAAAATATCTCCCATTGTAAAGGTTCCCTTAGTTCTCTTCCCTTAGTTAACCCTAGACTAATGGTTCCCAAATTTGATTGATTCACATTCCCACCTTAAGAACATAAGAATGGCCATACTTGGTCAGACCAATGGTCCATCTAGCTCAGTGTCCTGTCTTCCAAAAGTGGCCAGTGCCAAATGCTTCAGAGGGAATGAACTGAACAGAGCAATTATTGAGTGATCCATCCTCTGTCATCCACTTCCAGCTTCTGGCAGTCAATAGGCTTAGGGACACCCACAGCATGTAGTTGTGTCCAACCATCCTGGCTAATAGTTACATTTTTGGCCTTCACAACCTCCCATGCAACAAGTTCCACAGGCTGACTGTGCATTATGTGAAGTTCTTGCTTTGCTTGTTTTAAACCTATGCCTATCAATTTCATCGAGTGACCCCCTAGTTATGTGAAGGAGTAAATACTTCCTTATTCACTTTCTCCACACCATTCATGATTTTATAGACCACTATCACATTAGTCATCTCTTTTCTAGATGAACAGTTCCAATCTTTTAAATCTCTCCTCATATGGCAGCTGTTCCATATCCCTAATCATTTTTGTTGCCCTTCTCTGCACTTTCAATTTTTTTTTTTTTTAAAGATAGGGTGACCAGAACTGCGGACAGTATTTAGGATTTGAGTGTAGTATGGATTTATATAGTGTAATTGATATTGCCTGTCTTTCCTATCCCTTTCCTAATGATTCCTAACATTGTTAGCTTTTTTGACTGTCGATGCACATTGGGCTGACATTTTCAGAGAACTATCCACAATGACTTCAAGATCTCTCTCTCAAGTGGTAACAGCTAATATAGACCCCACCATTTATGTATAGTTGGGATTACATTTTCAAACATGAAATTCAACATAGAATCATAGAATATCAGGGTTGGAAGGGACCTCAGGAGATCATCTAGTCCAACTCCCTGCTCAAAGCAGGACTAATCCCCCCAACGGGGCCCTCAAGGATTGAACTCACAACCTTGGGTTCAGCAGGCCAATGCTCAAACCACTGAGCTATCCCTCCTCCCATGCAAAGAAATGCATCTGCCATTTTGTTTCCCAGTCACCCAGTTTTATTAAATCTCTTTTTAACTCTGCAGTCAGCTTTGGACTTAACTATCTTGCGTAATTTTGTAGCATCTGCAAACTCTGCCACCTCACCATTTATCCCCTTAGATTATTTATGAACATGTTGAACAACATCAGTCTCAGTACAGATCCTTGAGGAACCCTGCTATTTACCTCTCTACACTTTGAAAACTGACCATTTATTCCTATCCTTTGTTTCCTATCTTTTAACCAGGTACTGATCCATGAGAAGACCTTCCCTCTTATCCCATTACTGCTTACTTTGGATAAGAGCCTTGATGAGGTACCTTGTCAAAGGCTTTCTTAAAGTCCAAGTACACTATATCCACTGGATCACTTTTGTCCACGTTTGTTGACCCACTCAAAGAATTCTAATAGATTGGTGAAGCATAACTTCCTTATACTAAAGCTTCGTTGACTATTCTCCAACGTACTTTGTTCATCTAGGAGTCTAAAAATTCTGTTCTTTACAAAAGTTTCAACCAATTTTCCGGGTACTGAAGTTAGGCTTAACAGCCTGTAATTGCCAGGACTGCCTCTAGAGCCTTTAAAAAAAAAAGTTGGCATTACATTAGCAACCCTCCAGTCATCTGGTACAGAGGCTGATTTAAGAAATAGGTTACATACCACAGTTATTAGTCCTGCAATTTCATATTTCAGTTCCTTCAGAATTCTTGAGTGAATATCATTTGTTCCTGGTGACTTATTGCTCTTTAATTTGTCAATTTTTTCCAAAACCTCCTCTACTAATATATCAGCAGTTTGGGACAGTTCCTCATTTTTGTCATCTAAAAAGAATGGCTCAGGTGTCAGAATCTCTCTCACATCCTCTGCCGGGAAGGCTGATGCAAAGAATTCACTTAGCTTCTCCACAATGGCCTTGTCTTCTTCGAGTGGTTCTTTAGCACTTTGATCATCCAGTGGCCCCACAAATTGCTTGGCAAGCTTCCTGGTTCTGACATACTTAAAAATATGTTTCCTGTTAATTTTTGTGTCTTTTGTGTGTCTGTGTCTTCAAATTCTTTTTGGCCTGCTTAATTATAACTGGTGAACATCAAGCTCAGACACCTTAGTTTGGGCACTCCTGCCCTAAACTACAGGCTGATCTAAATAGAGAGGGGATTTTACAGGGAAGGAAAGAATAGAGTCAGGTTGAAAACAAAATGTAGCCTGCCCCAAGAAACAGACCACTCACTAATTTGCTGATGTGCATCTGCTCTATTCACTTTTAAACCTCTTATCTTTCACTGAAGGAAGTGTAAGAATTATATATACAAAAGATGGTCAGATCTGATATATAGAGGAAAATTACTTGGTAGAAGACATAGCATGACAAAACTTCTAGTCCAGAAGTTAAAGTCAGTCTGCTCACATATTTGTGACCCTGAAATTATACATAACATTACTGTTGTCAAGTGAAAAGTGTGAAGTGAGGGTTTTTTACCCACAAAAGCTTATGCCCAAATAAATCTGTTAGTCTTTAAGGTGCCACCGGACTTCTTATTGTTTTTCTGGATACAGACTAACACGGCTACTCCCTGATAAGTGAAAAGAGAGCTATTTCTGCCTCCAAACTCTTTGTATACAGCTGGAACAGGACCCAGTGCCAGAATTTATGCTCCACTTCAGGTCGGTAAATCTCTGGATTAATCCATCTGAACACAGCTCTAATCACACATTTTTTATTTCACGCTCCTTCCAACCAGTGCCACAGAGTGATGTTCTGCAGGAATGGAACTAGAACACAGGTTTGTGGAATGGCTGACATCTCCATGCCACTGTCCTGCATGGCTGCACACATCATCACACAGACCTTATGGAAACACACACCAGCGGCAGTAGCACCTCAGAAGGCTGGGCTGACAGCTTCTTTCATGGCACCTGACTGGTCTATTTAAGCCCAAGAGGAGCTCCAGGAAGTGTTGATGCAATGAGGTGACTTCCCCCACCAGCCATAGTGGCAGATCCACCTTTTACTCGCTTGCTCTCTGACTCCCAACACCAGCTTGGACCCTCTGCTTTTGCCCTTGAATGATCTTGACCCCTGGCTTCAGTACCTGGGCTCTGTCTCTGGCTCTGCCCCCTAGTTTCAGTCCTGTGACTCTGACTTTTGACCCCTAGTTTTGGTACTGGAGCTCTGATTTCAGCTTTGACTCCTGGCTTTGGCATTTGAACTCTGGCCCCATTCCTGCCCCATGGGATCAGTACGTGGACCTTGCCCCCAGTCCCGAATTCAGGCTACTGCCCTTAGTTTCTGACCCTCATTCTGACCCCTCGTCTCTGGCATTGACCCCGACCACCAGGCCTGACTGCCCAAGTCCTGGTAGTGACACAGAGAGAAAGGGGACCCTAGACCCGTGTTTGCAAAAATCCAAGAATGTATGCATTTGAAATTTTTACAACTATTCCACCTAATTTTCACCTCAGATGGCCAGCCTTGCTCCACTCTGCAGAAATAACAGGGTAAAAGTGACAACTTTCAGACAAGTTACCCAACCGGAGATGTTGGCACAGCCCACATCTTGCCCAGGAACTCCAGGCAGCTTGGCAAATCTTGGCACCAGCCAGGGCCTCTCACTTGTTTCAAACCTGTCAATGACAGGCTTAATTCCAGACACTGGTCATCTGACCAGGCAAGTTCTGCATCATTTATATTTTAGCATTAAGATCAGAGTTGCTTTGTCAAGTGCAGATCACATCAATCACAGTCAGCTTCCAAAGCTGTAGAAAAACCCAAATACGAGCAATACTGTGTGACAAGAAGTGCATTATATCTTGGGCAATGGGACTTTAACCATCATGGAAATACACAGCCTAGATGGTGGTATTGCTGTTATATATGGAAAACAGAAAACTGCACTGAAGACCATTTACAGTAGGGAATATGTTTCAAAGTATCCCTATGCAATTTCCATGAAAAGAGTGGTGCTCAAAGCTGATCTGTGCAGCTGCTTCTGTCTCAATGAAAAATTCCGAATTTGGTCAGTCACTTCCCACTAATTTAGTCCCAAACCAGGCTTCCCTTAGGGTTTCCAGAGGCTAACTAGCTAAACACAAGAAACCCTAGTTGCTTACCATAGTAAGTGTGGTTCTTCAAGATGATTTGCAAGATGGGCAAGGAGGCTGGATTAGGGTGACCAGATGTCCTGATATTATTGGGACCATCCTGATATTAGGGGCTTTGTCTTATATACGCAATATACCTCGGGGGAAAAAAAAAAGTGTTCCTATTTTTCACACTTGCTATCTGGTCACCCTAGGGTTGATCCAAATGAGTGAGTCATTCTTCTCACAATTACTTATGTGAATTAATCTATTAAAAAGAAGGACAGGCACTAGTGACCCTCCATAGCTGCTGTTTACTAGGGATTTCTGGGAACATTCTTTTCTCAGAAAGGGGACAATTTTCAAAGAAGAGCTTGTGTTTTCTAGCACACAAGAATGCTGATTCAAGATCACAAAATGACATGGAGAAATTAAAGTGGTTTGCAGGGAAAGTTTTGGTCCTAATATCTCATAGCTTCCCCATGCAGCTAATTTTAACTACTACTCACAGAGGTCTGTACAGGATCAGTGAAAGTAGCCAGAATCTCCCAAGTTTCATTCTGCTGCTGCTTGGGAAAGTTAGCAGCAGCAGCTGCCTCACATTTATATTTAGAACACTCCTCACAACTGCAAAGGCTAGAAACATTTTAAAATTAAACAGCAGACAGGAAGAAACCATGTACCTTCACTTACTGAATTAAAGCAAGCTTATTTTGATACTGTATCTTTAATAATGCCTTTACGTTATTTCTTCGTGTAAAGAAACATTACACAGTTGCTGCAGGGAATGGGAGATGAGATATCTGGAAAGAGTCTGGGATTGGAAGCGTTTCCAAGAAGCCCTCTCTTAAGAGGTATCCTACAATGCAGACATGTTTTAAAATCATTTAAAAGCCACCTGTAGCAAGCAAATTATTTTTTCCCTGGACCTTTGGAAGATGGTTAAAAAAACCTAAATTCCATTGGTATACAAATCCAATTCTAATACAATTACTTGCACTTAAATAGGACTCTTCATCCGTAGATGTCACAGGCCTTGACAGAAGTTTCAAGTATTATTCCCCTTTCACAGATGGGATAACTGAGGCAGAATTTCAGACCAAAATTTTAAAACGCAGTCAGTGATTCTGGGTGCCTAAACCTGGGGGCACTTTATGCCTGATTTTCAGAGGCCCTACAATGAACAACAGCAGCTTCCAAAAGTGGCAACTGTGGGTGATCGATTTTAATCAAAGTTCACAAGAGCAAATAATGGGAGCGCGGCACCCAGGCTATTCCCACCCCAGGCCACTGGGGCTCCCTGTCACAGGTCGGGCTCAAGGCGCATTTGTGGGGCGCGGGCCAAAGGCTGGGGAGCAAACCCGCTGCGGGCGGGCGGCTGCCACCCACCCCACGGCCCGGCGGGGCCGCTAAGGGGGGGGGGGTTTGTAACGGGGGTGGGCGGGTGCCGGTCACACACCCCGCGCCTCGCTCCTTGCGTGGGGGCCCGTTCACCTCAGCGGCCGGGTGGGGGGCCCGGGAGCAGCCCCGGCCCGTGTCCCCCCCGCGGCCCGGATTGCCCCGCCCGGGCGGCGCTTACCGGCTGCGAGCAGTCGAAGGGCGGCGGGGCGCTGAGGAGCAGCCGCAGCCCCAGGACCCCGGGCACCAGCAGCAGCAGCAGCAGGGGGGGGAGGGGGAGACGCGGCCGCGCCGCGGCCACCCGCCCCATGGCCCCAGCCAGCCAGCGCAGCGGCCGCCCCGCACCACGGGCCCGGCGCCGGTTTCCGGGGGGGGTGGGGGGTGGGGCCCGCACTCACCTGAGGAGGAGCAGGGGGCGGGGCCTCTAGGCAAGGGGCGGGGCCGGAATTGACTGGCGAGGGAAGGGGCGGAGCCAGCCGGGAACTGCACGGACCGGGACGCGGCTTAGAGGCAAGGAGGGGGCGGGGCTTGTAGAGCCGGGGCCGTGATCGCGCCCCCCCCCCCAGTGGCTGTGCCGGCGGCGCGCTGGGTCTGTCTGCCGGCGCGAGGCTCCCCGGGGGGCGGGGCGCCGCGGCTAGCGCTGCAGGAAGCTGCTGAAGGGTTGAAGGGGGCAGCCAGCACCGGCATGGACGTGGGACCAGGCCCCGGCATGGACGTGGGACCACCCGCACACCCTGTGCTCGGGGACCGCGCATCGGCGGCGTGTGGCTGTCCCACGCCCTGCAGGGGGATCCGTAGGAGGGCGGGAGTCGCTGGGTGCTTTCCTCTACCCTGAGCGCCCCACAGGAGCAGCCTGGCTCTGTCTCGCGGGGGCGGGTCCCAGAGTACAAAGTGGTCTGAGATCTATTCCAGGCACGGAATGTGTCTCTGGGGAGGTGTTATTTTTAAACATGTTGTCACTACCTCCACTGAGACACTCTCCTCCCTGCTTTCTGCTCCTGGAACAAGCACTCTTCCTGTCCCCCCCTCCCCCGTTCGCTCCAAAAAAACATCTTTGAGTAAGAAAGTGTTGGAGCGAGCATGTTTTGAAAATTACCTTGTGTTTCAGCAGCAATGTGGATCCAATCAAAGTTTTCTGGTGTCTGAGCCTCCTGAGTATTCACTCTCCACACACCTAACCAGTAAACAAAGCTAGTGACCTGGCCATCCTGTTCAAACAGTTCATTATAGGTCTCTGGGGAAGGACAACATTCTGGAGGCTGCGTCACTGAATCCTGTAAGATCTTAAAGGTAGGTTATGTTCAGTTGCAAAGAGAAAAATACAAGGTAAACAATTTCCCCTGTGGGTTCATGGTGTATTGATGTGAGGAAAGGAAACATAGCTAATGAGTGGCAACCATTGCTGTCACAGTAAGCATAAAGATCGTCTTCAACCAATTCTGGTTTCAGAGCCAAATTCTCCAAATTGCCCTTCTATTTATGAGACAAATTAAAACCCCAGATTTGAACTCCTTAATCAAACTCAATCCAGAGCTGAATTTAGGGCCTGATTCTCCACTGCCTTGCACCCTGTGTAGTCAAAGTGGGTGTAATATGCTACTATTGGGATTGTGTAGCATTTTAAACTTTGTGCAGGTATAAGTGACCACACAAAGTGCAAAGCAATGGAAAATAAAACCTTTTACATCTTGAACCTACCCAAGCAAAGTATACACAAGCTGAAATTCTCACCAGCCAACTATTGTTTGGTCTGTATTGCCCACATATAGTCAACATGAAACTTTTGTATTATTCAGTTTAGTGAATTTATTGCTCATGGTAAGTGCTGTCTTGACTGTGCTGGAGACTGAAGTTCTCTAGCTAAAAAGCATCAAAGAAAATTTTGCCACACTGAAACCATGTACATTAACTCTCACATGTGGCTGCATGTGTGTGTTCTCCCTGTGTGCTGTCCCAGCTCTGCAGACAGTTGGCACAGCAGACCTCAAGCGAACTGCCCAATGACCACAAGATCCGTTAAGGTATGAAGGCACCCAGCCAGGTTTGTTGTTGACAAAGCACGGTAATAGCATCTGGCAGACCCTATAAGGATACTAAGGCATGTATGCCCGTGAAAATGGATTCAGCTCAGTCAGTGGTGGGATGTTCCACTGCCTCTGAGGCTGGCCAAAGATACACCCTCTGAGATACATCTTTATACCCCAATATAAACAAGTTATGTTCTGTCATCCTGACCTTATCTTTTAGGAGGGGTCAGTGTGTTTCTGTTATCCTTGGGAATGTTTTTGCATAATCCTTGGTATCGGGATGTTCCGGTACCACTTGATATTGGGATGTGTTTGCATGAGTACTCTGTGCTTAGCACTTCTGAGGAATGTGTATTTCCTCAATATCAGCTGTCTTCTCGCCAGATTCTGAGCAAGGCCTGCCTCATACCAGGCCTCTGATACAAAGGCTTATGTCTCAGGCTCTCTTCCTACTACATTATGGAAGGGCCCACTTTAGGGGTGAGGGAACAGATTAATCTCTGTTCATTTAGTCCTCGGCCTTCTGGTTGCAAGTAAAAGGGCCAGTTTGTGGTTGTGCTGTGGATGCAACTTTGCTGAGACCACAATTCAGGGAGTCATCAGATAGTAACCACTTCCCATCACTGCTGATCCAAGCCAACTTGAATTTAGAGATGAAAGGCTTTAGGTCTCATTATAAATCCCTAGGCTTGTTGTGTTTCATTTACAATGTTTGTTATTTCCCCATTTTCATGTCTTCCCTTCATGGATGTTTGAAAACCCATTGCCTATTGGGGCAGATTTAAAAAAAATAAAAGATCAACAAGTGCCCTGTAGTCAGTGCCTCTCAGAGCTCTTGGCTTTGTCGTTTCTTTCTAACTCTGACCGTAAATTGCCCATTTTAACACAGACAGAAAGAGCAAGCCAAAGCCCTGCCATGCTGTCAAAGGCTGGAGTGCCCAGGGGAAAGATCCATTAATACACAGCATTATGCAGACTTCAAATTGGCCTTCCTGTGACAGGCTAGCCAAAGGTGGACTCTAGTTTTCACTTCTTACCTCAGCATTTGCTGTGAACTGAATTAGTTATGTATTACATGCACATTATTGCTAGGAGAAGGATAGTCTTGTGGCTAAATCATGGGGCTGAAAACTCATAGAGCTGGCTTCTGTTCTTGGATTTGTCACTGACTTCAGGTGTATCCTAGGGGAAGTCACAACCTCTCAGGGCCCATTTCCCCATCAGTAAACTGGGGATATAACAATCTCCTTGAGGTGATGTGAATTTAAATTAATAAACATTGGATTAAAGTGGTTTGAGGTCCTCAAGTGGAAGGTGTTACGAAAGTGCATAATACCGTACTATATCTCCCTATGGTAGGGAATAACTTTCAGTACTTTTGGTTCACAAGGGCTTGTGCAAACCTTTTAGCTGATGTACACGGAGTTCCTCCCACCGTCACAGGTTTCACTCTGAGTTTCAGTCTAAACACATCCTCAACCTGAAATTCAAATACATTCTCAATCTTGGAGTTTCATCTGATTTTGCATCGAAACCACACATTCCACATGTTTTCAACACAAAACCATCACCTGGCTCACCTGATCCTAAAATGGGTCACAGATAAGTAAACTTTTCAACAAATCTGAGCTGAATGGTTGGGTTGTAATGGAATTTGAGACCAAGCCAGCGTCTCATGGTTTTGTGGTGAAAGTTTCTAACTGAAGGCCAGATTTAGTCCTTGGATAAGAAAATGCCACTCTGTTTCAATGACATTAGATCAGCTTATGCCAGTGGTGAGTTTGGCTTGTGTCTGTTCCTCCTCCTCATAGCCTCATGCTGCAATGAAAGGTTCCAGTGATTATGGTCTGCTTTGGAAGCCCCCCCCCCAATTGCAATATTTGGTTACCAATATCAGAGGCTATTTACAAACAGCTGATGAAGAATCATTGATTTGTTTTGGAGAAGAATTTTCTGAATCACTTTGCAATACAGTGCCTGTAATTACCTATGGTTTATTATACTGTGTTTGTAATTACAGTGTTGTTCCACTGGAATTATTTAAAAAAAAATTGCAGGATAGTTATGTCACAAATTCATATAATCAGTAAGCTAAATAGGTGATTTAATTAATTATTAATACCCTGTTAGTTTCATGCTTAAGGTATTGATTTAATTGTAATTATGCTGAAATTATACATTTTGATATATATGTAGCACAAAATCCTGTAGCCAGAAGGTTAACTACATGGGTTACACTTTATAGTCAGACATTACAGAGTAACTACAATGTAATTAAGGTCATTCTACTATAAAATGTAACTGAATTTTCTAGGGTGATATTTATCAGGATAGTCTTGTCAGTACCAAGGACCCAATTCTGTGAACTCTTAAATCACATGAGTAATCCCATTAACTTCAATGTGACTATTCAAGTGAATAAGGGTTTGCAGGCACTTGGCTTGTTTTTAGACACTGTTGAGAGAAGGGATGGGTGTGTAAAAGAAGTTATGATAAAATTTACAGATACTAAACCAATTTAGGCATTGTTTAGAAATTTATTAGCAATTTTTAAAATAACATCATTCCTTAGATAAAAATGCAATCTTACAGGAATATACATTTGTCCCACACAGAGATGACCCTATCGCTCACTTGTGGGCCATTCGCTCTAACTTTTCGTCGTTGATTTTTTAAAACGTGCGAGAGGGCAAGCCGGACTCTGGCACCGATGACAGGCGTACACTTACAGTTACAAACTGTACAGCATTATTTACAAAAGCATTTCTGTGGTTTCATGAAACCTGGGTATAAAATTGTGGGATGTGGTAAAGAACTAGTACTGGGAAGGGCTTCAGTGATGATGATAGGGACAGCTGGGGTGGAGAGAAGTGTGGGAGAGGAGATTTACATCTGGGGTGGCGTATATCTAGGACAGTTCATTTAACAGCATTGGGCAATTAAAATGAAGGCAAAACACTTACATTTATCAACATTTATAGCTGATGGTCCGAGCAGGAAATGATGTTTAAGTGCTGAGCCTGAGAGATGCTGAGCAACCAAATCTTCCGCAGAAGCCAATGGGAAATACATGTGCTTAGCACCTTACAGGATCAGTCCCCAAATTAATCAGATGCAGGCAAGAAAATACCCACCTCTGCCTTGTAAAGTCCTGATCTTGCAGTCTTTAATCAATGAAGTCAAGGGGAATTTATCCTGAGTAAGTACTACAGGATCAGGCCCCAAACTATGTTTTCACCTCTGGAATTAAGCTGGATTCCAGCCACTTCCAGCCAGGTTTCACCCCCCAAATGGCTTTTCCCTGGTTGCCATGTGTCACTTGTTTGGAGGGAGACCCCCTCATTTTGAATTCATTTTGTTAAGGCAGTTTTAAAAGTATCTCTCTTGGGTGATGCAGCAGTTTGTAACGTGATATTCAAAATCTCACTTTTAGTTATTTGAGATCTTCCCCTGTTCAAATTATCATAGCTGGACTGGACTCCCCTGCATCTGTCACTTCCACAAGCAGTCATGGCATTGAGAGGTTTTAAGGAGTATTGAATACTAATCTAACTGACTGAGCCAGGAGCAAACTGGCCCCGGATTCTCTCTGGGAAATAGATTACATTTTGCCTGGCTGGACAACTCAGGACATTTATCATATAGCTGAGAAGACTAGTGGTGAGAGGGCTCTGTACTAAGTAGGGGAAGATGGTTGGGAAGGTTACTGCATAGGAAGGAGGTTTGTTTGAAGGTTGGGCGAGGATCTGTTCTAGGAAGGAGGCATGTCTGCCCTGGTCTGCGTTTGTGGCATAGCATTTGGCTTATGACCCAGCCAGTTTGCTCCTGGACCAAGTGAAAGCAATGGCTGGAGAATGTGATGGACTTCAGTGAAAGCAGGTTGTCTGAGTGAGATGGAACAAAGACGCAACCGTGAGATTGTGGGCTATTGATTTTTGCCTCCTGTGAAGTCATTCGTAATGCTGAAGTAGATAAATGCCTACAGCAGTTTGCTTATTGAAGATGCGCTTTTTGGGTAGCCCTTTAGACAGGACTGTTCACTTCTAAAGAGGAGCCGCTCTTTATGCTCATCTTAAGCAAAGTCTCTACGAGGTGGGGAGAATAGGGGCTTTGAACAGGACACTGAATTTAGTATCAGGAGAGACTTTCATCCTAGTGTGATACCACAGACCTTTTGTAGTTAAGTTAGAGACCCATCTGTTTTTAGTGCTGCACCACACATTTCATTGCTGTGCAGCCATTCTCACCTGCCCCCATGTCAGGCCCACTGAAGCAGGGAAGCCATACAGCTCTTACTGTAAGATCCTCAGAAACAAAGCAGCAGCAGAGGGACTTTCTTGGGACTGGACATCTGATAAGAACTGTTTTGATCATGGGGCTTATACATTAATTTAAAATGGGAATTAATCTTACAAAGCCAACTAAAATCAGATATTAAAATAAAAATGAAAAACATAGCTCTGGTTTATGCAAAATTTATAGTCAGGCTCCTTCAGGGAAGAAAAAATAAATTTTCTGGGCCTGATTCTGATTTCACACCGGTGTGATACCAGTATTACCTCATTAGCTTCAAATGAATTATACTTGGTTTACACTGGCATTAGTGAGATGTGATTTAGGTCTTTTGACTGCAATTATGATTTTCTTTATATGCACTACAATCTTGATTATCTGAACCTATCAAAACTCACAACTATCTTACGTAAATTCAGGTTCCTTGATAGATGTTAATTACTTTAAAATCCCTCGATTTCCAAACGTCTTACTCAGTGTCCCACATGACACTTGGACAGTCAAGGCTGTATTGTGGATATATATTATTATTCAGTTCTATCCAAATGTGGCTGCTTCATTAAAGAATATTCTCTGGTTTGCTGATTAGTTTTTTCATATGTATGTAAGAAGCAAGAGGCCTCCAACTGCATGTAAAAAGCATGTTAGCAACCTGACTGGCTTGTGAGTCTGTCACCTTGTGGGATTGTGTCTGTGTGCAAACATGCATACATTTCACACAGCAATCTGAAACTAGCAGTCAGAAAAGACACAGGAGCCTGGCTGAGACCCATACAACTGTTATATTGGCATCAGTCTAAAGAAAGCAATGATACATTGCTTTGAAAATTATCAAGAAATGTAAAAAAATGCATTTGCCCTTTTTTTGTTGTTGTTGTCGTAGACATCGAAGGGGCAGGGTTTTGAGTCAGAAAACAAAGCAGAAATAGATGCGATTCTGTACATGGCGCTCCTTCAGCTGTCCCTCCAGACTGGGTTGAAGGTTGAACCCCTCACAGTAGCAGCAGCATCTACATCATCATCATCATTCATATGTCCAGCTGAAGAGGCAGATGATGCAGAAAAGGTCTGTGGATAAGGAAACTCCAGCTCTGAATCATCAATCTCACTTTTTCCATTATGGCAGCCACACAGAATAAGGAAGAAAAAAGAAATGCATCCAGTGTGACTGACCTGGTGCTGCCTGGAGTAATGACCAGGGGTGATAAGAGAGCAGGTTTGTTGTTTTGTAAGAAATGTCTTTAGTCTGCAGTGTACTGTTAGCAAGCTGCAGATCAACCACACTCAAATGATGAAGATAAGACTATTTCCTCCTTTCTTTTTCCTTACACAAAACTCCTCAATCATTCACTTCTTCAATGTTTCCATCCACAGTGCAGTGATTGTACCTGACACTTGCTCCAATACACAGGGAAAGGAAAGACACTCCAGGGAACTAAACCTGCCCTCTCCTCCCCACCATGGCCCAGACCCTGCCCCACTTGAAGGAGGCAGTAGCTCTTTGCTCAGGCCTATTGCAATCTGTATGTCAGAAAGTACCTAAATGAATTGCCATCTTCCAAAGAGAGTGAAATTAGCACAGCTGGCATCAGCAAGTTCTGACTTTTGTACCACTCCCCAATTATAAATACCATCTTCATCTGCACTGTCCTCTCTGCACAAGGATTTAAATCAGTAGGAGGTAGAGGACTGTTCAGTTTCTCCAGCCCTCTGCAGGGGGTGATCACTGAGGGAATAGCAGTTTTCACAGAAGGATGTAGATGATGTAAGCTTCATCTTCTAGCCTGAGGCCAAATCCTAAGAGGAAATGAGCACCTGCTGAGCATCCAGAGCTCCCACTGACTTCAATAAAGACTACTACAGATTAGTAGCTTGTTTTTCAGAGATGATGAGCACCAACAAATGTGACCACTAAATGCATCAAATGAACTATTCAGTAAAAGAGAATGAGTTAGGGAGACTCTGCCACCTGACTCCCTCTCAGAAATAGGTGATTAGGAGTGGGACTATTTCATTTTCAATAGCACTGGACCTATGCATCATGGAGGTCCAGTACATAGGAGGTGGAGAACCTAAAAATGGAGAACCTTCAAAAGGTTTGGAGGTTTGATTTGGATCAGATAAGTATCCAAAAATAAAATCCTGAATCCATGTGCAAGTCTAGTTAGGGTGACCAGATGTCCTGATTTTATAGGGACAGTCCTGATTTGTGGATCTTTTTCTTGTATAGGCTCCTATTACCTCCCCACCCCGTCCTGATTTTTCACACTTGCTGTCTGGTCACCCTCGTCATAGGAAAAAATCCAGGAGAGTTTGTCTCAGTAAAGAACAAGTAACAATGCTCAGCACTGGGCTGATTGATGTCTATGCATAATTTTGCCTAGGTAAGCCTTGGATTTCAAGACATTGACACCCCCCCCCCCATGTGTAGCTAAACTGATGCAAGCTTCTTTGGTTCAATAAAAATCTCTTGAGAAGAGGCTTTTCCTTGTAAGATATCCAGGACATATTGAAGTGCTGCTGGCCACTTGATAATACCACTGGGAATAAATACAATACCACCCAAAATACCCCTTTGTTATTTCTCCTTTAGGCCCCATTCAAAACCAGGAAAGTCCAGAGGTGCATGAAAATATAAACAATATACATAAACTAAACATTTTCAGATCTCGGAATAAGCTCAAGTTTTGGATGAAAGTCTGGTTCTGATTTTCCTGAGCCAGATCATTCTTCTTTATTCAGTACTGATCTGCAACTCTGGGATCCATCTGGAAAATGGAGCAAAACTTGTGAGAGTTTTAGACAGAGACAGCCAAGATTCCAAACGATGCAGTTTCAAGTGGTTTCAAATGAAGAATCCATTTCCAAGGAAAACCCAGCAAGTTGCATAAGATCTACATATTTCTCTTCTGGTTTGTCACTAGTAAGAGACAAGTGCCAGGCAGAGGAGGAACAAGAGGAAGTTCAGATTCCATAACAAGATTGAGATGGATGGGAGACATAGTGCCATTGACTTCAGTGGAGTTATGCCAGATTTAAAGTGGTATGACTGAGGCCCAGAACCTGGCCCATAAACTCAGGTATGAGGAGAATGATGAGATTGCACATTGGAGTGCAAAATATGGGCTCATGTCACTAACCCTCAGTGTCTCCAGCTGAGAGCAATACCAGAGCAATTCTCTTGAGTAACAACTCGGAACTCTTCACCTCACTTACACTGGAATATCAGTCAAGGGCAGAGCTAGATTATTTCCCCTAGATAATGACTCTGCCTCTTGCATTTGCCTGTCATGTACCCAGAAAACTCTATTATTGATGAGCAAGAGTTAGAGATTCAGTGAAAGAAATATGACATTACATATTACAATCCCATCCCCCCAGAGTTGCTGGTGCCAGCTGAGTTCCTAGAAATCTTACCAGATCAGCTTGGCATATGGATTTAGCCACCCTAGTGAGAAGAAATATTGAGAGAATCTGAGCACAGGGAAGAGGATGAAGACTGGATAAAATGTCCTGGTTTCAGGAAGCAAGATACTCTACTCAGAAATTAATTGTGCATGTTTAAGGGAGTGAGGAAAAAGGAAAGTGAACACAAGATATGCAAAATCAGTAACGTTCAACCTGTCAGTGGATTGCAGACTAGTTACTTACACTAGGTACACTTTGTTCATTGTACAAATTAAAAAATGAAAAAAAATATGTAGTACCCATTTCCCCAACCACACGTAGAAAAGCACTTAAAAGTTCAAAGGTAAAGCTTGGCACACTCCAAATACGAAATGATTTACTTTACATGCAGCAAAATATACAAGAAGTGATCTTTTAAAACAAACTTAATTCAATTCATTATATTCGCTTGGCACAATTGCAATTCATTTTAAAAAAATATTTGAAAAATACTGAAACTGACCTGAATTCAAGTATTACGGTTTCTTCAACAGAAACATTATCAATGCAATAAAACATCACACGGAATATATTGAAGCATAACTCCTTCTCACTTTTGTTTGTTTTTCCCCTTAATTTTGTTTCTATACAGTTTTAATGCCAACACAACTCACAATTGTATTTTAAAATTAATATTATTGCATTGTTTTTGCATATCTTGTGGAACAGAAAATGCAAAGAGTTACTGATTCCCCTTTCAAAAGCAGAGACAGTGGTTTGTTTTTGCATTCAAATGGCCCCAGATACAGATCTCCTGAAGGTAAAACCAGGAAGTGGAGAACTGTCTGCACTTATACACACATACACACACACCCTCACTCAGTGCCGCTCACACACACACTCACAAAAATACCTAGCACTAAAAAGAATCCAAGTCAATCACTCAAATGTGCAAGACTATATCAAGTGCATTGCCTACTATCTTTAAATTATAAAACAACAAAAAAAAAAGGAGATTTCAATTACTATCAAATTAAATTACAAATTCTTGGTGTACATAATGGTTGATAAAACTCTTCTATCATTATAGCTTCTACCGAATTTCAATGGAGAAAAAATAGTTTAAATAATACAATGTAACCAAACCAATTTAACATTTGCAAAGGTGAAGACATAACAAAACAAAAAGGGTAGGTGGTTACAAAACTTTGTAAACACGCCTTTCTCCCCTCTCCCTCCAAAACAAAACAAAAATATTCAAAATAAAAATTGGAACATGCTTTCAAGAAAATATCAAACTGCAAAAACAAGGAGAGATCTACATAAGCCCATCACCACCTCACTTATAAAAGGGCAGGTTGCCTCAGCTCTGCTTGACAGAGCCTGCTACCTGCCCTCTGACTGGTTGGCACAGCTGGCTGTCTGAGCTCTGATTGATTGGCAGACATGGCTACCTGAGCTCTGATTGGTTGGCAGAAGTGACTGCCCGAGCTCTGATTGGTTGGCAGAGACCACTGCCTGGGAGTCTCTGCATTTTCTGTCAACAAGCCTTCCTGCAGTGTTGCCATTTGCCTCTCATGTCCCCTAAGGCTTCTTCTGCTTCCTCCTCCCCAACAAGGTACTGGAATCCACAGCAGAAGAAGTCCATCATTCTATTCCAAATCAAAAGGGCCTTGGCTTTATGGAGACGGTGAGGCTCATACAGAATATGTGCAAAATGATTTTTACAAGCAAAGTTGAAAGACACCCGTTTGATGCAGGGTCCTTTTGGCTAGGGCCATCCACAGGAAGCTGAGGTTCTCCTTTGCATTCAGGAAGCAGCCATCATTCCTTGTGCAGCGACTGAGAACAAGCGGGAGCTGGCTCTCCTCCTCCACCTCTTCCTCCTCCTCATGGACACATGCTGGGGTTGTATTCGCTCCTGAAAAGCTCTCTTACACCACCCAACTCTGCGACTCGTCCCAACAGAAATGAATGAAGAACGCTGTTCCGGTTACTCCAGGTCACGAGAACAGTGAGGCACTTCTGAAACAAACCCATTAGGAACATTGAAACAAATAAAAAACCAGCATCGCTTCAGCCCTGGCAACTACAGGCTGCTGACATAAATCCTGCTGTCCTGGAGCTCCTCCTGACTTTTTCTACAATCCGGGTTCTGCACCTCTTCCTCTTCCTCTCCTGCACTGTCCTGCCCTGCGTCCCTGCAGTTAACAAAAGGCAAGAGGTTGCCATTGGGGCTTTGCTTGCTGTTACCATTGAGTATGTTGTCTGCTGCATTTTCCATCTCTTCTATTGTCATGTCACAGGCATCTGCTAGCTCTTGGGTTGTGACCTCAATGAACTTTGGATCTTGCGCAAACTGCATCAGTCCTTCTGAAATCAAGACCTTCAAAAGCAAGTGGGAAACCAGAGACAGAACACAGAGATAAAAATTAGCACTAGCATCATCAGTCCCATCACCCTTCCATCCACCATCCCAGCTCCTGTCTGGCCATTCCCTTTTCCCAGGCAAACCTCTCTCTCCTCCTACTCACGTCACCAAGCACTGACTAGAAATGGCTACCAAAGCCCAGTACAGCTGTCTGCACTGCTACTACCTGTCCTCTTACAGCAGTCCTAAAGATGACTCATTTCTAGTTGCTGCTGCAGTCACTCCCATGTCGCTGTGACTTACCGCTTCGACAAGGCTGCCAGCACTGCCATGGAACTGCCTGCTGCTCCCTCCAGTCTGGCTGGGGACGGTGAGGGAGACAGGCCTGGCTCTCCGAGGGCTGCTGCAGCTGGTGCTGTCAGAGTACCAGGAGCTGCAGTGTATTGACGGGAAGCTACTGTTGAGTTTCTCACTGGACTCCACTCCATCAAGCCGTAAAGTCGGGATGGTCTTCTGTGGCCAGCCACGGCTACAGGGCACGGCAGGGGGTGTGGCACACAGCCGGGGGGAGAACGTTGTTGGGGAATGGCTTCTCTGGAGCAAGGGACTCAGTCCTGCCACTGCTAGTGCCTTCAGAGAGAGAGAAAGAATGCCGTACTAGCCAGCTCTTAGAAGCACGAATGACTAGGCAGTGAGGAAAGACTACAAGGATGGCTTGAATGGGTTTATGCTAATTGGGAACATAGAGGGATTGACCTCTGTGAAACACAGATGTGGGTAATAAAACACTGTTCTGTTTTCTGCTGATCCATTTTGTAAATATTACAAAGATTCCATTAAAAATGGCTTATTTTGTTCTGGTGAAATGTGCCAGGGCAAAAGCTCTAGAGACTGACATCCTCTGTCCATGGAACAGGTACAGCATAGCTAGCAGCAGTGCAAACTCCCCCCCCAAATAAGCCTGCCAGAGTGCCTTCATTCCTGTACCGGAGACACCATCACTTCCGACGCAGTAGGTGACATGGTAGTTCATTTTCCACATCCTTTTAATCTTTGACTCCTCTTCTGATCCCACCACCACCATCATGTATTGTTAATTGTGGAGATGTGTTTTGGTGATATCTACTCTAGAAACTGGACTGAGATAATCAGCTCATTTCATTTAGGTCTCCAGCGACACTAAGGCCATGTCCACACTTACAAGCTTACAGCGGCACAGCTGTACCGATACAGCCATGCCAGTTTAAGAGCACTCGTGTGGCTGCATTATGCCAATGGGAGAGAGCTCTCCCATAATAAAACCAGCTCAACAGCGGTAGCTATGTTGGTGGGAGAGTGTCTCCCATTGGCATAGCACTGTGCACATGAGTGCTTATGCCGACAAAACTTATGTTGCTCGGGGTGGGGTGAGGTGTGTTTTTTTCACACTTCTGAGCAGCAAAAGTTTTGCTGACATAAGTGCTAGTGTAGACATAGCCTTAGTTGGTAATAACTTTCAGTTAAAACCAACCTGCTTTGGATTTTATGTAGTGACCTATTAGCGAAAAGATCAATATCCATTACTAATCCCCTGAGCCAACCAGTCCCTCAAAAGAATTAAATTCATGAGTCATGTAGTACTTTTTAACTAAATAAGTGATTCAAAGAAATCCCTCTTTCCATAGGGCCAGAGTCTGATACTTTTACTCACCTGGAATGGTACCTTATTCCACAAGTCAATAGGACAACTCACAGAGTAAGGTACTACTCAGTGTGAGCAAGGGAATCAGAAGCCAACCCATAGAAAATAAAAAGGTGTGATTTTGTTCCATCTGTAAGCAGAAAGTTCCTTCATTAACTTTCCAGCCCTCCTCCCATTGAAATCAATGGCAGCTGACTTCAACACAAACAGGAATGGTTTCTAAATATGCTATGCTGATGATTTCAGACAAAGAAATGGGATAACAGAAGAGTCTTCTATTAGTGCCATGGGTCAGTTACCCAAACATTTTTCATAAAGGGGAAGATTTTTAAAGGCACAAAAGGCAGCTAATTGCCCAGCTCCTATTAATTCTCAGTATAAAATGAGCACCTAACTGGCCTTTGGGCCTTTTGAATATCTCCCCCTAAAGGCCTGATGCTGCAGTCTCTGCTCTCATAAGCAGCTACATTAAATTGAACAGGCTGCAGGATGGGTCCTAAATTGGTTAGAAGCACAACTGAACTGATTCTTCAGCCTGTTGTAGAAATATAATACAGGCTGTGTTTCCAACCAGTACAATACTGACAATGTTCCAGGAGTGTTTGAAGGACCACAGCAAGTTAAATATGTGTATATCCTTCATACATCAATATGTGTGAGCCTTTCCTATGAATAACTCTTTAAGTATTCACAATGAGGAGACACCCTACAGTGTTTAGTATCTAAAGGGAAATTAACAGATTGTTTACAATGGGACAGTGCAAATCTTAATGTCACCCACTGAAAGGAAGCAGCAATCAATATTACCAAACCCAGAACACTATATTCTGATAGTGGAGCTTTCTTGTAGCATTAACATCTTTTACACTAGAGGGAATGTTAATGGGGTGAAGTACTGGATGGTTTTTCTGTTGCAGCACCATGAGTTCCTGATAGTCAAAGAAATGAAGGACATGCTTCCCCAATACAGTCTTCCACAAGGCCTTCTTGCATTGAATTGTTGACTTGTGTACTGGATTGAGTGAATCAGACTGAAAGCTCCTTGAAGCAGGGACCATACCCTCTTATGTGCTTTTTAAGAATCACGTATACTAATACTACTCTACAGATAATAAGAGCACCCCAGAAATGTGCAGTCAACCAATGGGAACATCAACTGTCCCAAGGCTGATAGTGCCATATGAAAACTGTTTCTGCAATAGTTTTTGTATTATAGTGTCAGACAGGGAAAGACAGTTTAGCATCAAACAAAGGACAGGTGTTCACTTCTGACTTGACAGCTGACTAATCATCTAGATATGTCCAAATAGAAAGCACTAAGTTGATGTATGTCTCTGTCAGGCTTTTTAAGAAACGGACTAGTTACATGTAATCAAGTTTACTTTTTAAAAAATGATTAGCGTAACTGATTATTTTTGTACTAAAGTGGAGGTGGTCCCTCTCCATTTACTCACATTAATAGCTCCATCAAAGTCAATGGAGTTACAGTAGGGATGGATTTGGCTAACTATTTGTACCATGAGCTAGGTTTTTGTTTTTTCCCCTTCATGTATGTCAGGTACTGATTGATGTTGCCAACTTTGGAGAGCATGTTCCTGCAGCTTTGTTTTGGGAGTTATGAAAATCCTGAAACCAGGAGCTGACAGGAGCACAAAAACAATTTCTAACAACAGCATCTTTGATATTGGCACAAAACAGTCCTAAATGGTCTCAGAAAGGTTGGCAAGTGGTGCCATTGGTAAGCACTGCAAATGTTAAATGTTCAGCTGGGTTGATTGGCCGCTGCTTAGTAATTAAATCTTACCTGATGGTGTACCAGATGCAATGGCAGAACTGTCTTCTGTGAGACATCTACACCTTGGTTCTTCTGTCTCTTCAGACACTCCAAGTGAAAAGATGCTCTTCGACCTGCAATGCCAATGGCACAGAATGTGATCATCATTCACATCATATTACAGAGACTCTCTGACTTGAGCTTGGTATCAGTGTAATACCTCTGGAGGTGTAGAGGAAAAATCCCCATTATAGGCCCTTGTCCACTTTACCTTGATACCTTGCACCTTGCTAGAGCAACTGTATTTGAAAAAGTTTGTCAAGCATCATAAAGTCTGACCAACAGCTGTGCTCCAAGACAGCTGAAAACTAGCACATATTCTGGACAGGGATTTTTTTTTTTTAACAATAGTGCTAGTAGAAACTGTGCTACTGATGATCCTCCTAGGTATGCTAGAAGATTTCTGAACAGTGTGGCAAAATGAGTTGTAACGGTGTTAGATGAGGAAATGAACCATGTTACAACAATGTAAGGATTCACTGATGTGAGGGGGCTAGTACTTCTGTGAAACTGCATGGTCAAAGGACTGCACTTGACTTTAGTCTGCAAATCCTAACACTTGAAAAGTTTCAGTTACAATTAAAGCAGGGACCAGATTCTTGGTGTATTTGCTTGTACTAAAATTCATCATTTTTCTTTTGCAAGAGAAGAAAGAAGAACATTTTCTTTCTCCCTGTTCAATATTTAAAGAAAAGACTATCACACACTAATTCACTCCATCGGCTGGCTCTATGGGGAGGTTCTTTTGGGCCCACAAAGCTCTGATAAGTTCCCCTAGTTCACATGCAGACTTAACCAACCAGTTCGCATAGATGCATGCCATCCTGAGAACCACAGATTTATACACTGACTGAGCAGTGTGTAAGCAATGGAGAGGTCTGCTGGTAAGATGTGCATTGTCAAGATCTTATCCTGCACTCCGTGTCTCATGTTCTTCCTGGGAAGCAAAGTGCACATCAAAACCTGAGGCCACACATGACAGGATTCTCCAGCAAGATGTGAGAAATCAGTCAAGGCATTAGGAAGCACAGCTTGTACATCCTGCTGGAATATTACCCAGTGACGAGGAGCGAAGAAACCCCCTCTTTGGAGACTGCCTGGAGCCCTCCCCTTTGTTGTTTTCAGGTGGAGTCAGTTGTCTGTTTTCATCATCTTGGTATGAGAGCCTGGAATGAAAAACAGAGAGTTTGGAACCATCACTTGAACAGGGTATCATCCTGGATGGGATATCCCTTCTACTAGGGAAAGGCTGCACTATTTGAAAAGAGATGAGGAAGAGGAAGAACACTCTATTCACGAAGAAGGGATGTAGCTAGCTTGTTAGTTTGCTAGATCTAAATGCTCCAGAGACAGCATCCAAGACTGTGGGACAGAGAAAGCTCTGGTGATGAAATCGGTGAACGTTAGACATTAGAAATGGATGGTGAAGGGGCCTGGAGGTAGCCCTGCCAGCAGTACCACTGGGAGGAAAGAGACTTCAAAAAGTCATAGAAAAAATTCCTTTCCCAATACTATTTGCCTGGGCTTAAGCACATTTTTTCATCTTTTGATATCTGAATTGGCACAGTGTTCCATCCTCAAACATGTTTCTTCTTACTAGCCTTCCCTTAGTTCCATTCCCTAGGCTGAACTGATGAAGGGTCTTTAAAGAAAGATATCACACAGCCCCCCAACCAGAAAACCCCAAACAGCTTGGCCAATCTATTGCAAAGCTCACATTTCAGTAGAGATCAGGCTTGGTTCGCTACAGTACTCTACGTCTTCATTCAAATTCTCATCGTAAGTCTCATCCTGAGACACTTCCTCTTGGCAAACGATTGCCAGCTGGCTGTCTCTGGAACTGGAGCTAATGAGCAAAAAAGGCAAGTCAAAATTTGGAGATGGTAAAGAAAAGCTGCTCTCAAGACAAACGTGACAGGGCTTCATCTGTCTGCGTTTATTGTTATGGCCAGTGCCAAGCCACCACACAAAAATCAATGATCAAAGACAAAAGCACAATTCATAAATACAAGTGACCCTTTGTTTTGTCCCCTCTTAGTTTTGTCTTAATCAAAGCATCAAGAGTCAGTAGTGATGTACATACTATGAATGTAATTGATCACACCTGCACTGCATGAGCATTCAGGGCACTGACTAAATTCCTAAAGTCCTGTCACCTGGGGCTCAGTACAAAACCTGAGATGGATTCCCTGAGGGAGAGCGGGGTGGATTTTCTTCTATGGCTGTCACAAAGTGCTGGTAAGGAATTTCAAAGGGGTGCCTCCTTGACATTATACCACCCCTCTCAGCTGTGATGCTTATGGTCTCTTTTTCCTGTCTTACACTCTCTGTGCCATTTCTCTCCCTCTGCATTCTTTCATCTTCTCTCTCCCCTTGTCTTTCCCATCCTTGATCCTTATTTTGCAATCATAGAATATGAGTAATTTCAATTGAGTTCAATGGGTGCTATTCAAATTCTGTGGGTGGAGCACCTTGAATTCCATCTCTACCTCCTCCTCCCTCCATTTCCTGTGCTGGGCGTCCTGGTATTAGGCTGCAGTTTGATTGTGCAAGCAGCTGAACAGAACCTGGATCTCTGAAATGCCAGCATGGAGAGCTTCAGAAATCTGAACCTTTCACTCTGTTACCTGTGCTGTCAGCAGGGAGCAGTGTGGCAGAGAAGCACCATGTGGGACTAGGAGGAGAAGTGAAGAAACACGGTTGTTTGGTCATTGGTTCACTCCACGTGGTGGAGTGGAGGGAAATGGGTATACGTATGGTGCTTGGGTCAGTTGAAAAAAAAATCCAAGGAAGAGTGTCTGAGTGATCAGACAGGGGATGACTGGCAATCATAGCTGTATGCGTAAAGAAAAGGTCCTGTATAACAGTGTCATTCCCTCATCAGCCCACATGGCAAAGCTCTAGCCACTACACTATTTTGGTAAGAACAGGATAAAACAGACTTCACTCTGCAATGATCAGAGAATGACGGGGGTCAGGTCTGAGATCATGTGGAGATTGAGGTGAAAATTCCACACAAGTCCACCAGGTAATCCAGCTACCAGAGTTCATACAATTGTCTGCATTATGGCTAGAGGAACCTAGTTGGTGAATGTCTCCTGAAGATACCATACTACTATTACAGTAGAACCTCAGAATTACGAACACCAGAGTTACAAACTGACCAGTCAACCATACACCTCATTTAGAACGAAAACATAATCAGGTAGCAGTAGAGAGACACACACACAAAGCAAACACGGTACAGTTCTATGTTAAATGTAAATTACTAAAAAAATAAAGGGAAAGCAGCATTCTTCTTCTGCATAGTAAAGGTTCAAAGCTGTATTAAGTCAATGTTCAGTTGTAAACTTTTAAAGAACAACCATAACGTTTTGTTCAGAGTTACGGACTTTTCAGAGTTACGAACAACCTCTGTTCCCGAGGTGTTCGTAACTCTGAGGCTCTACTGTACTTCTTTTAACCTTCCTGGCACTGAAAGGAAGGGCTTAAGTGAAACAATAATGGGGATTTGGACATTAACTTCAACAGGAGCAACTCTGGAGAACATTACAGCATGAGAGGAAACACCTACCGTCCCAATGTTTCATAGTAATGTGTCCTAGTTCACCAAGGAAGCAAGGGGGAAAAAGAAGACTATGTCAGGAATGTAACAAACACAAGTAAGAAGGAGGAGGAGGAGAAGTATGGAAACAAATAGCTGTGAAATTCCTATAGTTTCCAAAAGGAAGGCTGGGAAATGGAAAAGCTATTGGATTTTTTATTCAAACAAACTCACACATCTCTGGTATCCTCATCTTGTTATTCTCTTCTCTTCTCTAGAACAATTATTTCTCAACCTTTTCAGGCTGGCAACCCTTTATTTGAAGTCAGAAATATTCATGACCCCTTTACATTTATTATAACCGAGTAAAACATGTATGAATGATAACAGCGATAAGCCTATGATATAATTCATTCGTGTGTGTTGACAGGTTAACAGCGAATATCTGACTTTGAAGGGTAAGGCTGTATGGAGAGATTGAGAGTGAAATTTCCTTTGCTTTAGATTATAATACATTTTTGAATGCCTCACATCCCTCCTGATTGCATTTTATGAGCTCCCTGGGAGTTGTCACCTGCTGATTGAGAAATACTGGTCTAGAGTCTTCCTTCTAGTGTTTGCAAGTATGAATTGCATTTCCCCATTCCTTCTCTATTTAATTTGTCTTAGGTAAAACACCTCCCTACAGCCTAGGGTGCAGCTCCCTTCAGATACCAATTTTATAGCCTGGGAGATGGAGGGTGTTGATCAATAGTGGTGCCGTCCTTCTTCCCAGAGGCTGAGTGTGATGCTTCTGCAGCATTGCTGGTCTAGGCAGCAAGTGATGAGCCTGAGAGCTCACCTCAGATCCCATGCATGACAGTTTCTTGTCCCGCCTCTAGACTGTCAGAGCATGACTTTAACTAGGCAATATCATTTTTTAAAAATTGTACATACACATTGGTTTCATTAGCTTCTTGCTTCTTTGGAGCTTACCTTTTGGAAGTGAGTTTCCAGGGGGCCTCCTGCACTCGTATGGTGGGTGACAAGGGTGTGCCATGCCCCTCCACTGTGCTGACAGTACTTGGGTAGCTGGGTGGGCTGTGGAAGCGGGACAAGGCTGTATTGTTGGCATTGTTGATGTTGGCGTTGGAGCCCGAAGACGAGTAGCTGCTGGGAGTGAAGGTGGAATCCACTAGCTTCTCGTGTGATGGGGACTCTGTATCTCCCTGGTTGTTGCCAGATTTATTGATGTGCAAAGGGCGCTGTGTGGTGAATGTCTGGGGGAATGAGCTCCTGCCATCACTTTGGTAGTAGCTGACATGGTTTCCGAACAGGCCACCAGCCCTCTGTCAGCAAAACAGAAAACATTTTCTCTTGGTGAGTGAGAATAGGTGCAAATGAGGACAATTCTCCAGGCCTGGTGTTTGTCACTGCACCTCAAAGCAATGTTTGGAGAAAGAAAATTTGGGGACCAATTTGGTATTGTGATATGGCCCGTTATAAGCAGAATGTCTCCCTACCAGGAAATAATCCTAGAATATGGACATCTCTGTCAGATGGGCTGTGATGGGGTCTGTTGTAAATGAGCTCTAATGTAGTGCTCTGATAGATGACAAGAGCCAGCTCCAGAATACAGAGGGCCCTACAAGTGGTGAAGAGCCATCTTTGCACCTCCCCTCCATTCCTGTGTTGAGTGGAGTTTGGGATGGAGAATCTGGGCTATTGTGTTCAATTCTGCGTACCACAGTACCAGAAAGAGATCCACTTACTAGAAGGAATTCAGAGAACAGCAACAAAAATGATTAACCAGCAGGAGGGACTAGTGAGGAAAGGTTTAAAGAGCCTGTTATGTAGAGCTTGTCTAAGCCATAATGAAGGGGAAAGAGAGTAACTTTCTGTAAGTATTTGAAGGGTAGAGGCACCAAGGAGGGAGAGGGAATGTTGAGGGTTGCCCAAAGGCGTAACTAAGAAAAAGAAAATTTAGCCTGATCAGAAAAAATTCTCCATTGTGAGATGTATGAGGGGGTGCGACCGTCTCCCAGGGACGTGCTGGAAGACCCATTGCTTGGGCCACTTAAAAGTGGACTAAACAAAACACTAGAGAAAGTAGTGGATCAATAATGCATAGGATGGAGCATGGAGGTGATGATCTGATTCGTTTTTTCAATTTCTGTGGGTCAAACCCTGACATTCTCACTCGGACTGTATTTAGTCTTTACTCAGGCAAAACTCCCACTGAGGAAAAATGGAGTGAAAACTACATGAGGCCCTCAGGATTTGGCCATCTGCTTCTATCTGACATATAGCTTTATATTTTCCATTTCTGTTCTCTACAATACAGCCTGGGAAACTGAGAGAGAGAAACTGAAATGTGTATATATAGCATTGTTCAGTCTAATATATTGGGCTCAGCACGTAGCCTCATTCAAGAGGAAAAGAAGGATTACAGAAGTAGCACCTACCCTGAAGATATCATCTTCAGAGGCAGCGGAAACAGCTTCTTTCATGGCCTTGTCTAGCTCCTCCTCAGCTGTCAGGTCTCCGGAGATCGCTCGTCGGATCTCTGGCCCAATGTCATGCAATGTGCGCAACCCGGCCTGGAAAACAGTACCATGTAACACTCTGTTTCCATGTAATTAGGTAAGTAATAAAAACAGTATCACTTTACCCTGGACATCATCTGTTGCCCAGCACTTTATCAACATTGATTCATTTAACCTCACCACTGCCCTGTGAGGTCAGCCCATTCCCCTT
Source organism: Mauremys reevesii (assembly GCF_016161935.1). Classification (NCBI taxonomy): domain Eukaryota; kingdom Metazoa; phylum Chordata; order Testudines; family Geoemydidae; genus Mauremys; species Mauremys reevesii. The sequence continues at coordinate 249,524,787 of NC_052623.1, forward strand.
TTAGAGGTGGCGAGACCAACTCACAATGAGGGTAAGTTGCTAAAGGCTGCATAGCAAATTTCTGGTGGAATTAGCAATAGGACCGAAGACTCTTCATTACCAGGTGCTTGTTTTAACAAGTACTGCACATGTGCATAAACATACAAGCCTAAATGAGCAAGTGTGGGTGCTTTAGAGTTTGGCTCCTAAATCTGTATTTGGGCACACAAATAAAAGAGCTGAGCACCTACAGTTCCAGCTGAGGTCAACGGGAGCTCTGCACCTTTGATAATCAGGCCAATTTTATTCAGGTACTTAAATATGGAGTGTAGAGCTGAATTTTTGGCACCCAGATTTGGAAATTTTAGCCAGAAACTATACCCAGCATTTACCAGACCTTATTAATTGGAATGTGTCTCAATTAGTGTTGTTCTAGGAAACAGTACAGCTGTCCTATGCTGATGCTGTGTACGTATCAGTCTATTTCTCACATGGCACATTGTTTGCTTGGAGTCCAGTGTTATCTCTCTCTCTTACTGTAACAGTTTCAGAAGTGTCTAGAGCTGGGGATTGCTCTGAGTTCTGCAGCTGTAATCAACGCAAAATTCTTTTTTCAGAAATGCAATGGAAGCCTCTGACACGCAATCTAGCAATCCACACGGCGAATCAGTGGCAGAATTGAGACTAGATCCCAGGACTCACAGTCCCATGCCCTATCCACTGGACTCTGATGCCTCTGGAATCCAGGCATCTGCCTTGGTTTTTTTTAACTGCCAGACACCTTCCCTAGCCTATCCATAATGACTCCCGCCTCAGAGGGGTTTAGGATGAAACATGAGAACAGTAACAATCTTACATTTATTTAGTACCAGTTATCCAAATGGAACCAGCAATCCAAATGGAAGGCACTTCCCAAACATTACCAATGGATTTATCAACTACGAACATAATTCACCCCAGCATCCCGCCAACATAAGGAAGGGTGCATGGCCTTTGATAGATGAACGTCTATATAGAGGGATTGATGTGGCAGCTCAAGGTGCCTCCAATGTTCCCTCTAATGAGAGGCCTGTCAGTTGCTCAGTACAGTTCCCAAAGTGCATGGCACTTGCTGGGAAGGCGGCATGGCCAAGTGTCCTTGACTGTAACAAGGTTAAGGAGGTCTACAAACATATTAAACCTCCAGCTCTATGTCCTGGTTTCATTCCTGGGGCGCTCAGACCCATGTCTGCGCATCACTCACCTGCAAGGAGAGAGCATTCCGCTGTGAGGGTTTGCCCACGAGGCCTTGTTCTTTACGTTTCTTGAATTTCCGGAAATACTCTTGGATCAGGAAAGTGGCATAAAACTTCCCGACTGTCACCTCATCGTCTGCATAGGGGATATTTCCAAAAGCAAACAAGCAGCTGATTGTAAACAGTGAATTCACCAATACAAGCACAAGCTGCAAAGCTTTGCCATTTACAGAAGGAATACCAGGAACCAAAGAGAGGCAAAGGCATTAGTTTTCTGGGTAGAAGTACAGCAGGCTAGAGGGCGCATTTACTCCAGAGCCATAGCTGTTTGCAGAGGCTCTGTGGGGGTCAGAGATGGCTTACATCTACGGGCATAGGTTAGCTATACTGGGACAGAATGCCTATAACTGACGGGTACATTTACTATACAGACATGGCTCCTGACCATTTCAGTCGCTTGTACCAATTTCCCAGATAAAACCTCAGTGTACCTGCAATGTCCTGTTGTGAATTAGTACCTGCTATAACCCAAAAGGGAACTTGGATTGCTTCAAACCAAGGGACAAATCCTGCAGTCCTTGCTCTCCCTTTACTCAGCCAAAACTCTCATTGACGGCAATGGGTCAAATCTTAACTCAATTTTTATTTAGGCAAAACCCACCTGGAGTCAATGGAAGCTTTGTGGGGCATTGACTTCTATGAGGACAAGGGCTGAGCAAAGATTTCAGGATCTGACCTTAAATACAGACGATCCCCAAAGTGCGATTCTGAGTGACAGCCTGAATGGGGAGTCAGCAATAATGCAGCGCTGCTGTGGGAAGGCTCACCAGCCCAGCATGAAGCCTCATTATTAAGGTACAAGAGGGGAGACCAGATGCCCAGTGTCTGGAAACCACAAGTGTTAATCATGCTCCTGCCTAGGATGAGCTGTCAGGAGATGGATGGACAGAAGAGAGCGGGGGTCATTGTTCTGATGCTGTGAGAGGGTCAGGAGTTGGGGGAGGATGGGCTAAGAGGAGGGGTCAACCGAGAGGGTAAAGAGGGATGGATAAAGGGGCTGTGGGAAAGAGAAAAGTGGGACAGAGGGTGAGAGCAGAGCGTGAGACAGAAAGAAGGTAGCAGAAAAGGAGGGGGAGGGGGACAGAAAGCATGCCTCAGATAAAATCCCGGTGCATACTCCCAAATCTACCTCAATAACATACTGGGCCAGATGTGGATCTATGCCAATTTACACCAGCTGAGAATCTGGCCCACTGTGTCCATATGGATCTGACAGGAGTACAGGTTGAAAGCACAGGCCTAGGAACCCAGGAGAAGAGGCCATAGCCTAGCTCAAGGTTGAAGGTTTATTTCTGACATGCTGATAAAAGTGATATTACTCTGCTCTCATATGCCCTGCCTACAGCTACTAAATGTTTATTGCTTCTTCTCTTCCTGGCAGCAAATAGTCACTGACAAGGCAAATAAATAGAACACCCTGTACCAGGGATCACGTTAGAGTTATGCAATACTGATAAGCATCTAGCCCTCCGGAGAAAGGACATGGGAAATGCAAGGCAAAATCCTGTTGTCCCTGGCTCATTGAGAGTGTGTAGAGAATTGTACACATCACTCCATTTAGATCTGGTGTATGCGTCTGAGAATATTGTTTTCTCTCCCACCCTGACATCTCCACCTCCTCCCAAAAGTTGCCCATTGAGAGGGTTACACATTCATTGAAACAAGCATGATCAGCACTCAACCAGCTGTAGTGTCCAGTCTGACAGATACCATCGTGTAGAGGAAAGCATGCCTCCCATATCCCACCCAGGACCACAAAAGTGACAGGATTATGGAAAGACAAACAGCAGGTAGAGAAAGGGGTGACAAGACAGACGGACAAGGAAAGGCTAGTTTGCTCACCGCCTGCCGGGGGCACAACCTGATCCAGCAGCTTCATGCTGGTGCGCTTCCAGATTTTCTTAATGATTGCTCGCAGCTCCTCATTGGCTTGCTCCAGGTTACCTGCCAGGGGAATCAGTGAACAGAGGAATTAAGCCAGCTCCAGCAGAGGAGAAAAATTCACACCTATACTTCGGCATCCCAAAAGGAAAAGAGTGGCTCAAAAGTCTGTCGAGAACGCTTCAAGAGCAGCAGAGGGCAATTGGATGTGGGCAATGGGATTGTCTGACCATGGCTTACTCCCTCATGCTCACAGCAGACAGTCTCATTCCTAAACGCGTAGAGACTCAGGCGCTGCTCACACCTCCCCATGGAGAGATGGAAAGGTGGGAGTGCACATTCTGATTCTGGGTGTGGTTGGACATCTGCTCTGGATGAGCATTGCCTGGGGCAGCCTGGCTGAAGGAGACAGAAAACTGTAGCACCATTTTATGCTATAAATGACCACATGCGTGATCAGATACAGCACTTCCCGCCTTTCTGGAGGTCCAGTGAAGGCAGAGCAGTGACAGGAGAGGGCCTGTGGAGGGGAACTACTTCCGAAGGAAGAACCATCTTGTAGTAACAGCCCAGCTGGGAGTCAGGAGACCTGGATTCTACTACCAGGTCTTCCCGCCTCTGTGCCACAATTTCCCCATCTGCAAAGCATACGTACTACCACCTCACAGGGAAGTTGAGAGTCTGAAGTTGGTGGTGGTGTGTGAAGTGCTACGGGGAAGGCACTAGAGACATGCAAAGCATTCTGACAAACTAACACAAAGGCTATTTTAAAGGTATTCTTGCTTATTTTATGAGGAAGGGCTTTGAGAGCTTAATAGGCTCCACCTGCGAGGTGTATATAAGCATGGTACAAAAATATTTGAGGGGACCATACCCGAGACTAGGATATTGCATCCAAGGAACTCTAACCCCTTAACAGACATTACTGAATCAAGCAACACAACACCTCTGGAACTGAGTAAGTATTAGTATCGCCATTGGCTGTGATCCCCTTCCAACTGCCTCTCTCTTCCCTGCTGCCCACCTTACAGCCCCTTTGGTTTATTTTTCTGACTCTCATGTACGCCCCTTCTTCCATGCAGTCCTTTATGCATGGAATTTCCTTCCTTCTCCTGGTGGATCCCACTACCACCCTCTTCTCCCCAAGTGCACTTGTCTCATGGAGTCTATCATTGTTACCCTAAGTGAACTCCCAGGCCCTTACAACCAAATCAATATTGCCTTCTGCATAGGGTGACCAGATAGCAACTGTGAAAAAACAGGACGGGGGGATGGGGGGAGTAATAGGCCCCTATATAAGAAAAAGTCTCCAAAAACGAGACTGTCCCTTTAAAAACAGGACATCTGGTCACCCTACTTCTGAACCCCTTTCAGGTTCCACTCCATCTGGTGCTTTCCATGCCCCTAATGTTCTGTCAGACTAATGAGGGGCCCAGTTTTGTAAGCCCCCTGTGGACTTACAGTAGGAGTCCCCTCCACCTCCTGACACAGTGAGCTAAGACTGGAAGCTCCTTTGGGAACTCCATCCTCCCCAATGTTCTGCACAGCACTGTGCACACCAGCGGTTCTTAATGAATGATAACGTTAAGTGACTTGCTCAGGATTACCCAGCAAGTCAGTGTCAAAGTCAGGAATTAGAACTCATGCATTCTGATTCCCAGTCTCCTGCTTTAACCATGAAGACCACACTTACATGGTTTGAAGCTAAGGCCACGTCTACACCACAAAGTTTGGTCGACGCAAGTTACATCGGCATAAAACTACCGCAGTTAGTATATTCCTTGTGCACGTATATGTACTTGCCTCCTTGCGTCAGCGCTGTGCATACTCACCAGCAGTGCTTGTATCGATGCACAGAGTGGTGCACCATGGATAGGTATCCCAGTGTGCAACTTGCCACTATCCAGCACCCACTGTCTTTTGGGAAGTTTTGGCAATGCATGGTGGCACCAAAACGAGTTGCCCAGGGGTGACTGGGAGCAAGAGGTCAACTTTCCAGTTTTCAACTGTCTCCATCCCATATTGTCATCTATAGCCCATATTTTTCACACTTTTAAAAAAATTCCACGAACCCACACTGCCATCCTCGTTCTCCACCATCTCTGACAGAAGCACGGAGCCTGCACAGCTTTACGCTATTGTCATAAGCGTTGCACGCACAGGACGCACAATCCTCTGGTAATTGTAGGGCGTAAGAAGACCCAAATCAGCGGGAAACATGATGATTTCATGGAAGACAGACTGCTCCAATGGAAGGTTGTTGGTGGCATTCACGAAGCATCTGCAGACAGTGGAGTGCCACTTCTGGGCCCGAGAAACGAGCATCGACTGATGGGATCGCATCGTAACGCAATAGTAGGACTATGAGCAGCAGCTGCAGAACTTTCAGATGCTCAAGGCCACATTCCTGGATCTGCATGCTGAGCTTGCCCCAAACCTGCAGTGCAGGGGTGCCAGAATGAGAACTGCATGGACAGCAGAGAAGTGAGTGGTGCTTGCACTGTGGAAACGTCAGTGGGAAACAATTTTGGCACTGGAAAATCCACTGTGGGGCAACTGTCGTACAACTGTGCAGGGCCATCAATCATCTCCTGCTATGCAGAACTTTGACTCTCAGCAATGTGCAGGCCACAGTGGATGGATCTGCAGCAATGTGATACCCAAATTGTGATGAAGCAATAAATGGCACAAATATCTCTATTTTGGCCCCATCACACCTTGCCACAGAGTGCGTCAATGGAAAGGGCAACTTTTCTATGGTTATGCAAGTGTTGGTGGCTCACTGGGGACACTTCACTGATATCAGCGTTGGCTGGTCAGGTTAGGTGCATGATGCTCACATCTTTAAGTAAACACAGGACTGTTCAGAGAGCTGCAAGCAGGGACTTTCTTTCCTGAACAGAGGATTACCACTGGGGATGATAAGATGGTAAGAGTGGTCCTGGAGGACCTAGCCTATGCCTTGCTCCCAAAGCCATATACCGGCCACCTCAACAGCACGAAGGAAAGATTCAACTACCGGCTCAGCAGGTACAGAATGACAGTTGAATGTGCTTTTGGTAGAGTGAAGGGAGACTGGCGTAGTTTACTGACAAGACAGGAGCTCAGTGAAAAAAAATGATTATAGCCGCCCGCTGGGTCCATATAATGTCTGTGAGGCAAAGGGCAAAAAGCTGCCGCTAGGGTGGGTGGCAGAGGTGGATTGGCTCTCTGCTGAGTTTGAACAGCCAGACATAAGGGCTATTAGAAAAGCTCAGCGTGGAGCTATCCAGCTCAGGGAGGCTTTGAAAGAGCACTTTTACAGCAAGCCGCAGTAGTGTGCTGTGGTGGTCTGTGCACTGCCTGGCCCTGAAGTTTTGGGGCCTGCTAGGAGTTATGTGAGGTTGGGGTACATCTATGAATATAACACTGTCAATGCACCTATTCATTTTGTGTTGCTTGTGGTACATTGATAATTATTACACCATGCTTGTCACTGGACCTCTGAGTTGTGTCACACTGTACAATAACAAGTAAGAGGAGGTTACTCACCTGTGGAGTAACTGATGTTCTTCAAGATGAGTGTTTCTGTGGGTGCTCCACTCCAGGTGTTGGTGCGCCCCTGCGCCTTCACTTGGAGATTTTTACAGTAGTACTCGCATGGGCCGTGCACATGCGGTGTCTCCCTCATGCGCCAAATGTGCCTCAATAACGCACGCGTGGCCCAGGCTCCTCAGTTCCTTCTCTACAAGGGAGACCGCTCCAAACTCTGAAGTAGAGGGGAGGAGGGTGGGTAGTGGAGCACCCACAGGGACACTCATCTCAAAGAACGTCAGTTAATGCAGAGGTGAGTAACCTCCTCTTCTTCGAGAGATGTCCCTGTGGTGCTCCACTCCAGGAGACTGAAAAGCAGCATCTCTTAAGGAGGTAGGGACTTCAGATCTGGTGAGAAAGCTGTAGACAGCACAGCTCAGCCCATTCAAATGTTGGTCAGGGGTCTCAGAGAAAGAGCATAATGTTTAGCAAAGGTATGCTGTGAAGCCCAGGTGGCAGCTTTGCAAATATCTGTGAGGGGAATGTTACATATGCCACAGACATTGACACAGATCTGGTGGAGTGTGCTCTAACAGAAGTTGGAAGATTCATCTTCTTTAGTTGGTAGCATAGGTGGATGCAGTCTGCTATCCAACTGGATATTCTCTGGGTAGAGATGGATTTGCCTCTGAATCATTCTGCGATGGAAATGAAAAGTTTAGGGGAAGCCCTAAAGGGCTTAGTCCTATCCAAATAAAAGGACTATGCTCTGCACACATCGAGTGTGTGCACTGCTGATTTGAAAGTGTTCACATGTGGTTTAGGAAAGAAGGTTGGTAGATGGATAGGTTCATTGAGGTGGAAGGAGGAATGCACCTTCGGGAGAAATTTAGGATGTGTTTGGAGTGTGACTTTGTCTTTAAAAAATATAGTGTACAGTGGGTCAGCCATAAGCGCTCCAAGTTTTCCTACACATCTGGCAGATGTAATGGCAACTAAAAATGCAATTTTAATGGATAGATGTATAGGAGAGAGCATGTTGCAAGTGGCTGAAATGGATGGTGCATCAAGCATGTGAGGACCAAGTGTAGGTCCCAGGGTTGAGTGCGTGGTCTAATGTGTGGGTATAGGGTCTGGAGGCCCTTGAGGAACCACTTTGTGATGGGAGGAGGGGCGAAGATAGAAGTGTCTCCGGTCTTATTGTGAAACGCCATAATTGCTGCTTGATGTACCTTTATGGAGCTAAAGGAGAGCCCAGATAGTTTAAGTTCTAAAAGATAGTCTAGTATTAGTCTAGTAAAAGAGGGGCGGAAGCGGGAGTGGTGTGCTTGGGGGAGCACCAGGGAATGAACCTAGTCCACTTATGGAGATAGGTGGTACGTGTGCATTGTGTTCTGCTATGTAACAGTACGGTTTGTACCTGTTCAGAGCAATCTAGTTCCTCATTAGAGAACCATTGATAAGCCATGCTTTGAGGTGCAGCATCATTACGCTGGGGTGGTGTAGTTGGCCCCTGGGTTGTGATAATAGGTTTGGAATGGGGGGGAAGTGGAATCAGCGGGCAAACTGATATCCTTGTTAAAAATGAGTACCATGCCTGTCTGGGGCTATTAGTATGACTCTAGCCCTCTCCACTTGCATTTTTCTGTAGGTGCACTGTTGCCACCACAAGAATCATGGAAAAGACGTGGGGTGCTGCTGAAAGGCCAAAGGGTAGAACCCTGTATTGATAGTGATTTGAGCCCATAACAAATCTGAGAAAATGCCTGTGAATGGGGTGTACAGTTACATAAAAATAAGCATCCTGCAGGTCGAGGGCTGAAAACCAATCTCCCTGCTCCAGTGCTGGAATTATGGCTGTGAAGGAAACTATTCTGAATTTTTGCTTTCTGACGAACTTGTTGAGTCACCTGAGGTCAAGGATGGGTTGCCATCTCCAACTTTTCTTTTCTGTCAAAAAGTAGTGGGAATAAAAACCCTTTCCCCTGTGCTGATCGGGCACCATCTCCACTGCTCCTGTTTGTAGAAGATGTTGCACCTCTTCTTGGAGAGGGGTCTCTGAAGAGGTACTGAGTGGTGGGGGTGTGAGAGGGTATGAACAGGAAGGGGACGGAATAGCCCAATTGGATGACCTCTAGGGCCCATCTGTCCATAGCAATGGCTCCCCAGTTGTGGGAGAATGGGAGTAAACGGTGACCAAAAGATTGGCCGAGAAGTATAAGGGCTGGAGTGGGTGGGAGATCTTCTATACCCTTGACCAAGACTTCAGATCTGCTTATTAGATGGAGGGGGTTGCAATGGTGCTGATGTTGTCGGGCGTCGTCGTTGATGCCTGGGTCTCTGGCAGTGTTGCTCCTGGTGGTCGTATGGCCTCCGTTGTTGTGTGTTGGCCGGGTATCGTGTGTGTTTGGTAAGGCTGATATCTGTATTGTCTTCTTCTAGTTTCTGGTGTATGGATGTCTAGGGATCTAAGCATCGCTCTGGAATCCTTCATGGTGTGTAGCACCTCATTGGTTTTTGCTGCAAATAACTTCTCACCATCGAAGAGAAGATCCTCCATGGTGTTTTGAATCTCGCGTGGGAAAGAAGAGGTAACCCATGAAACCTGACACATCATTACGGCCATCACAGTGGACCTGGCAGCTGTGTCCGCAGCATCAAGGGCAGTTTGCAATGCCGTGCGGGAAATAATCTGCACTTCAGAGATTATTGCTTTAAATTGTTGTCTCTTGTCCTCTGGGACATCATTAAGTCCATGAGTTTCCTGTAATTTCTGTGATCATATTTGGCCAGTAGGGCCACGTAATTTGCTACTCTAAATTGTAGCGTGGATGATGCATAAACTTTGTGGCTGAGTAGGTCCATTCTTTTTTTGTCCTTGTCAGAGGGAGTGGACTGGAAACGCTGTTGTTTGTTCTTTTGGTTGGCTTATTCTACTACTGGTGAATTTGGTGCTGGGTGTGTGGAAAGGAATTCTGAGCCCCTGGAGCAGACATAGTATTTCCAGTCTGCCCTTTTGCAGGTAGGGGGTATGGTGGTTGGGGTTCGCCAGATCTTCTTGGCAGGATCCATAATGGCTCCATTAATAGGTAGGGTGATCTTGGAGGAGGTTGAAGGTTGTAATATGTTGGTCAGCTCATGCTGAGTCTCTGACACCTCCGCCAGAGTGATCTTGAGCTCACTGGCCACTCTTTTGAAGAGGTCCTGACAATGAGTAAAATCATCCGCTGTTGTTGGGGATAGGGCCATAATAGCCTCTTCTGGTGAGTTGGATGAATTATTATTATTTGGGGAAGGTTCAGGTGCCTCCTCATCTGCATGCACCGTTGCAGGTTGCTCCTGTCCATCCGTCACAGAACTGTGGACGGGTACAGGAGGAGATCTAATGTCGCCTCTACGTGGGCTGTACCGGCTACTGTGGTGCCTGCTGTAGGGCCCCCATGGGTTCCAATAATGCCATTGTTAAGGGAAGGCCATGGGTGTTCCCATCCACGGGTGTCCATACCAGGGTGGTAAGTCCCTGGATTATGAGGACCTTGGTCTCCTTGGTCCCATGCTAGTAGGAGTGAGAAAGGGGGAGGAATGGTATGGTGAAAAAACTCTCTCCACTTCGTTATCCTCATCACTAGAAAAATGAGAGGGAATAGCGGATAGCTGTCGGAGCTGTGCCGACGGTCCCGGTGAGAGATCAGTACCAAGTAATGGAGAACGTGGAATTGGCGAGGTTAGCAAATTGCTGGAATGAATAAATTGTGGTGCCAAGGTAGAAGAAGCCGGAATATATAGCGCTGGGTGTGGCAGAGGTGCCATAGGGTCGGCCGGTGCCAATTGGTGTGGCGCCGTATGCGTAGTCATAGGTGGTTGAGATGTCGGTGGCGGGACAGCAACCGTCCTTGTGTGTGGCACAGGCAGGCTCAGCTGAGTAGGCACCAACTTCTTTGTGGTGTTGTGCAGTGCCGTATTAGAAGAGGCAATAAAACACAGAGTTACCGTTGTCAGTATAGTCACAATGGAAAGTGAAAATTATGATCCAGAACTGCCTTCCCTGGCTCCCCTAAAGATTTAAACAAGCCCTGCTTACTGCCACTTCTGCTTTGGAGTGCTTGTGCACCGCGCCACTCATAGCACCAGTCACGCGGAGAGTGGCCTACCCGCGTGACAGAAGTGAAGAGGGAATTGCTCGGCTGCATGAAACTATAAGTATAGGGCAATGGCACTGAACACTGGCACCACTGTCCACAGGCAACAGTGATTTTAGCTGATATCTCCCTCCTGAGGGTAACAAGGGCACAGAGAGCACAGCTGTTGCTGGCATCCTGAAGCCGCTTGGGCCCGTATGCTGCTAGCCTATGTACTGCAGTGGTGCCAGCCTAAGTTATCGCTGACTGGTGTGGGAAAGCGTCCTACGGCAGAGGAAGAAATAAGGCTGCCATCCCTAGAAACCTTTGGCAGGGGATTGCAGATACTGCCAGGAAAGTTCCATCGAAATCTCTCAGGAGGATTGTCAAGGGACATCTCCGACAGCTAGGGAGGCCAGTACTGGGTGGTGTTTATATGGCCAGACCAGCTCCATGCCATGGTTGGGTTCCCCTACATAAGGAATCTCCTCAGCTGTCCTTTATGGCAGCTCACCTTCTGCCCTGCAGTGCAAAGGTGACAGAGCGGGGGCTGAGGGTCTAGCCCTTTGGACTGGCCAGTGATTGTTCCTTGGTAGCATCTTTTCTCCATCCTAGAGTGGTCAGTGATTTCAGGCTGCTACCCCAGAGCCTATTTGCTGCCCTCTGAAGGTGCAGATTTACAGCTTTGGCACATATGCCACCTTTTCCCCTCTTTTCCTGACCGTTATCTGAGCATTCACTAGAGCTGCAGCTTTAGTTGCAAGATCATCTAAGAGGGAATTTTAGGAAAATGACTAATAATCAGGAATGATACTACAAAGGTACCAGTTGCCTGGGTGACACTTAGCTAGAAACATTGTACTGTCCCTCCTGGGTGTTATTCCTTTCTACACATTTATTTGCTTCCCGTGCCACACACTCAGAGTGAATAGCTGGAATCGTTTTATGCATGTGATCTCCATATGTCATTTTCAGACCCAGTAAATTTCAGCATAGGTGTCATCCATCTACGCTCCCAGTCATCACATGCAGTCACATGCATGAAATAAAACCACATGCGTCATACACATTCTTTGAGATTAGGAGGCGCAGCCTGAGTGGGTTACCTTCAGTTTTGATCCTCAGTGCTGTTCTGACCAATGCAAAGAGGGTGGCATTAAACATGACAGTCCCATCACTGTTCAGTGGCATATTCATAGAGACTAGGCGCTATGGGGTAGGGAAAAGAAACAGAACAATCATGCAGTCAGCACACACTACTCAACAAAACGTTTTTTCTCATGCCCTCACACCACTCTCCAGACTTATCACCCCTCCCACCAATGCAGATGCAGTCCATGTGCTTGGTTACACAGATAGGAAAGGATGCTTCATACCATCATAACAGTAGAATGTGTTTGCCCAGAGGCAGATACTACAGTACCTCAATGTGGATAACCCTTTCTAGGCTGGAACATAATTTATCTCTCCACTTTCCCCAGTAGCAAGTGGGCATGTACCCACAATGCATCTACACAAACTGGTATTTATTACAGTAGAAGTAACATTTTACATTTACATGGCATCTTTAATTCCGAATGATTGTGAAGTGCTTTGCAATCTGTAAGGAATCACTTTGCCCACCACTGAAATGTAGCTACCTCTGGTGCAGCGCTGTTTAACAGATCACAGAAACTCCACCACCTTTTAGGACATGGAGTTAATACCATATCCTACTGCAACTACATGGAGAATTTTAGTGAGGCAGACTATAGCTGTCTAAATCAGAATGTGGATGATAAACTGGAATTAACATCCTTCCCCTTGTGCCAGGTGATCTATAATGACATAAGAGCCTTGATTTTACATTTTATCCTAAAGATGGCACTTTCACTAACACTTTGCCCCCAACACCTCCACACTGGGCATGGTTCAGTGCTGATTTGGGAGGGAAAAATGCCAGCTGCTGACTCCCCAGCTCCACTTTCTGCAGTTCCTGGGTTTCACTGATTCAACCAGACCCTGCTTAGCATGCAAGATCTGGCAAAATAACAGGCTGAAGTGGTCAGGTTGCAGCCACAAACAGTAATGTATTTCTTCCCAAAGCCTTGTTATATTCTAAGACTGATAATAACCAGCTATAAGAGGAACATGTAAACTTTATAAGTCTCTGGAGAAGGACAAATCTGTCCATAGAGGAGAAAGGAAACACAAAGGCTAGAAACAGATCCTTCACAAGGGAAAATCCTTTCTGATGACTGGAAGCTTTTAACTAAGGAGCTGAGGAGAAAATTTTCACACACAGACTCTCCTCCCTTCCCCCCCTTCTCTTATTTCAATATGTGGATAATACTGCTGTTTAGTCTGCAGAAATTATTTAAGGAATGATAACTCATCCCAGGTGCATTAGGTACAAAGAAAAATCTAAAAGCTATTTCCCCTCTCCTGTTATTTCTGTCTACCTTTCAGAGACCATATCTATCTTATCTATTTATCTCTCTCTACTGCATGCATACATCATTGATATTTGAGGGCTACAGTTATCCAAGAGCCTTATTAGTCACATAGTGGCTTGATATGGCTAATGGATTCCCACCAGGGCACTGAGTGCAACTAGAAACTGCCTGCCGTCTCTCAACAGAAGAGCCCTGGGGAAGGTTACTCCCATCTGAAATAGGCCAGGGGACAGAATTACAGGTTAGGAGTAAACACATACTATTCCTGTCTTCCCCATTAGGGGGCAGCAGACCTCCTCAGATGGGTATTTATAGTCTACATGACTCTGTTTCCCCAGCTAATATGTCTATAGCATCTACCACTATGTATACCTGATAATTCCTGTGCCAGGGAGTCTGCAAACTCTAGCAAGGAATCCATAATATAGGCTAACAAATGGCCTGACTAGATGCTAATAAAGCAGCAAGCAGTGTTTACCAGATAATTCCCCAGAACCTACGCTCTAGATTATCAGTAAATGAAGCTGTAATTTGTTACATCTGTGCTTCCTCTGAGATGTTCTTCCCTCCTCCAACCTCCCCCCAACTGCACTGTCTTACTTTGCAAGCTACTCGATGAGGACAGAGCTTCCCAAAGCCCAGCGGAGGCTGAATCCGCCGGAGCAGCGTCACGACGTCCAGGTGTTTGATCCGTCCCCTGGGGAAGAAATACAATATCAGTGATATAAGGGCCTGCCGAATCCATCTGGAGAGGGCCCGAGAGCAGATGCTGTTAGAAACATATATGAGATTGCCAGAACCACTGTGTGTTAACGTGACATAGCAGGTGGCTTTATAAGGCGCCTCTCATACTAAGTGTATCTCTCCAGCCTCGCACAGCCATGAGTTAGCTCCTACTAGTTTGAATGTGTAAGAAAACACAACAATCATTATATACTTAGGCCAATATTTGCAAAATTGGCCATGGATTTCAGTGCCTCAGTTTCCGGGTGCCCAGCCTGATACTGTGGGCACCCAAAATATTGAATCATCCAAAATCAGTGGTCACCTTTGAAAACATTGGCCTTAGTAAATAGCATTGACGACAGGGCTGGCCTTGTGACCCAGGCAGCTGCACCAGGTTTCTCTTTTCCTGGTGCTCTGTCTCAGTCACAACCCCGATCCACCATCCTTCAATTCTTGTTTATGCTCCTATCTGTCTCTGTGGCCAGTGGGCAATGCAAAGAATCCAGTCCCTTAATGCCTCCATGCAGCCATTTTGAAAGCTGCAATTTGGCTTTCCAAATTTTGTAAATGGGTCATCAAAAGTGAAAAACTCAAACGGGGAAGGGACAGGAGTTGCCACAACCAGAGCTGGAATCTCAGGCAGGCAGGGAGTGGCATGGACATATAGACAGGATTGAGAAACAGAGACCATTCACAGGTGGATCCTTACAGGTGATATTTGTCATATGGCTCCAGCAACATATGGCTAACCCTATTTACAAACAGTCCTGGGGCTTGTTTACACATAAGAATCTGGAATAAAGAAGGATGTGAATTTCAAATAGGTTAACTATTTCCGATTAACTTCATGTGTGGATGCTCTCTGGAAATGAGTGCCCTATTCAGAATTATCTTAAACCAAGTGGATTAAGCTAATTCAGGAATAAAAGCGTCCACACATGGGGTTAGCCAGGGATAGTTCCTCAGGAACGGCTATTCTGAAATAACTCCCCATGTCATCATGCCTTGGATACGAGGGCCTGTTTTATTAGCAAATGGAATGTTTAGTCCAGCACTGAGGTTCTCTCTTATCTTTAATGAAAATTGCTTTGTGGACAGTCACCAGGGATGGCCAAAAGGGACCTCTGCTTAAATGTCATTTCCAACAATGTGACACAGCCCCAAACGCTGCACAGCCAGAATTAGCTATGAATCCAATGAGTCTTGAACTCATGATCTCTTTGTCAGAGCCAAGTAATTTACACCCATGTTACATCCCTTTACACTGTCAGAGTGGCTTAAAGAGGTCTAGTGTAAATGAGCATCAGGCCCAAGAGTGTTTCAGACTTAGCCATATTGGTGCCTGTGGGTCAAATTCTCCTGTCAGTTGCTCTTGTGCAAACTTATTAACATTAGTGGAGTTGCAGGGGTGGAACAGAGGGGAGAATTTGGCCCTCCACATGCAATGCATATATGCAGTGATGCAGGCTGCGGCTGGCATGTGGATGACACATGGAAACACAAAGAATGAATGCTGCAGCTTTGGTGTGAGCCAAATATGGGATGCAGAGCAGAAGGCATAAAAGTAACAGAGTCCAGCTCCTATAAGGGCTAAAAGACCTGTTTCTATGGCTACCCAAGAAGGCTCAGACTGGCCAGGTCACAGGCTGGGACTCAGTACTACAGCATGTGATCCAGTGTACCAATCCACTCAACCAGCCTCCTTCTTAATGCATATCCCCCACTGGCCTGTTTATTAATCTGATAAATGGCCTATATTTTTCCAAGCTGTGCACAATTTAAAATTATATGCAGCTGGGGAAAAAAGCAGACCATTTACTAGACTTTCTCCTGTTCACATATCCCTGGAACAGGCTGCTTCTCCATCTGATTCACATGTGGAGAGATGGGGGAGGTTTCAGCTTCTGCTTCCCTTTTAGAGTTTTCACAGAGATTTACATACAGCTGGATTTGCTTCCTGCCATGAGAAGATGCCACCCCATTGCATTGGGTCTGGGATGCCAGACTTTTGAGAGAATAGAGACTGTGCACCAGAAGTTAGCATGTTCTAAAGTTCAGGCCTGGTCACTTACTTGGCTTCAGGGTCATACTCTGCCCAGATCCTTTTAAACTCATCAAGGTGATGTGGCCCCAGAATGGACCAGTCCCGTGTCAAGTAGTCAAAGTTATCCATAATAACAGCTACAAAAAGATTGATAATCTGCAAACAAAGACAGAGGTGATATAAAGGAGGAGGCATGGAACACCAGACTTTACTTGGCTTCCAGTTTGCATCTGAAGCCTGGCCCTGTGTGGTTTGACTGTCTCTCTTCTCATATGTGACACCATGTCAAGTGAGATAAGCAGAGGCTCTTGATTTAAATGGGAAGGTGTTGGAGGCAAGACATTCTCAGCAAGGGCCCCTCAAATCTTGCTCCCCACAACTGACTGATGAAGCCCATGTTTGCTGAGCTTTTGGGCATGCTGCAAGGCCTACGTATTTATACAGGCTTTTTCCTGGGAAGGGCCTGGGTTTTTTTTTCCCTTGGGGGCAGAGTTGGAGTCATTTATTGGCATTGAGTCAAATGGTTTAAAAATACTGTAGACATTCTAGGAGGGTGTTTGGAGCTCTAATGGCCAGCTGCACAGTGTGTGCTGCAGTACTGCGTAATACCAGGAGAACTGCACTGCCAGGACGGAGCAGATGCAAGTGGGATATGCCGTTTTCACAGTAATAGCAGCAGTGGATAAAAAACAGATGGAAGGTAGGAGGGAAGGTGGGAGTGAGGCACTGGCGGCCTCACTTCAGACCTCAGGCCACTAATTTGTTCTTCTGATGGGGGGTGTCCTTGTTTATGTTGTGACTGGCTGTTGAGCTTGGTCTAGAGAGAGGCTTCTGAGCATGAACTGTGGGGATCAATTATCACTGTCATGTGAGGCCATGGTGGACAACGTGTATCAGATTTTCCATGTATGAGATCACGTTTCTGCCACACAGTGTCAGTGCTCAGGGAAGTAAGGGGTTAGTGGGCAGTCACAGGCCAGTACCATTTGTGCTGCCAATGCTGACTCACCAAGAAGGCACAGAGCATGTAGAAGCTGATGAAATAAAAGATGGAAAAGTTGCTCCCACAGGAATGGTCGCCTTCAGTAGAGTTGGTTGGTTCTGACTCAGGATCGCACTTATTGTCTGGCAGACACGCAAGCATGATTTCCTGCCAGCCTTCACCAGTGGCACACCTGGGCATAAAGGGATACTTGAGAATGGGGAAGTGAAGTCAACAGTGACCACTTCAAAAGGGAAGCAGCAGTTAGCACATGAAGAGCCCTCTCCTGCTCCCATTGAAGTCATGGCCTACATACAATGGGTGATGGGACAGGTTTAACATGAACTGGCATGTTCCTCTCCTTCTAGTTTTGTTGCTATTGTCATGTTATCCATTACTGAAGCACCTGCTTTTGTATACCATGAATATGAGGCTGCCATTTTCTGACCAGATGCATGAGGAGATTTTTGTGGGGCTAGAAGGAGAGTGTACAGGGCTGGAAGGAGATCAGCATTTTGCTTCTCCCAATTGCGTTCCCTCATCCTTTTCTTCCCCGTCCTCTCCTGAGCTGCCCATTTCCACTGTCCTCACTCCCTGTAAACCTGCAGACAATGTAAGAGTGCTATACCCCTGCAAACTCTTTCCTTCAGTAGGTCCAGTCCTCAGCACTCTCTGCCCTGCCTGACACAGATAGCCAGAGCTGGGTTCCAAACACCAGTTAGGGGAGGGATGATGTGTCAAACTGAGCAAGGAACAGTGTCCTGATTGGTGTCTGGCATCCCATTCTGAATACATACTCCACAAGGGAGTGAGGGAAAGGGACAGACTGCCAAAGCAGCAATAAATAACCTGGACAGGTAGTGGAGGTTCTGGGGGGAGTCTTGTCAGGCCTTTGGATGCTGTATACTGGCTGAACCCTTAGTGGGAGAAAGATCTGGGGGTTCTAGTGGATGAAGTACCATATAAATATAGGCACAACAATAAACAAAAGGAAGATGTGTACATCGAAATAGCATATTTCAGGATATCAGCTGATCAACAACTGGGTCAAGAAATTTCCCCCTGTGGCAGAGTATTTTCCATCGTGGGAATTTTAGGTTTTTCTCTGAAACAGTGCCACTGTCAGAGACAGAATCCTAGACTGCATGGGCCACTGGTGAGTTCCAGGAAGGCAATTATGTTCTGTACATTTAAGAGAACCGCTTGAACACTGTGTTAAAGGTTCCCCTTCCTGCTGCAGAAGGTCAGAGAGCCAAATGCTTTGGTTGGTTTAAAAGAATGGATGGTTTTGTGATCAATATCAACATCTGTGGTTCAGCTGGGGTGATCAGATTTGATGCTTCAGTGTGTAACTGGTCACCTCAGGGGGAAGGAAATAATTCCCCTCCCCGACAAGTAGCCCACTGAACAACTGGATATATGAATTTGTGGGGTGGGGGTGTTGCCTTACTCTGACACATCAAGTATTGGCCATTGCTGGCGGTAGGATATCAGGCCAGGTGGACCAATGGTCTTCCCTAAAATAGAAAATCCTAGGTTCTGGATTTGGGACACTGTATTTCTAGTCATCTCATGATCAAGATATGGTAAAAATGGAGAAGACATGTCCAGATGCACAAAGTCACCCTCACAGTCCAAAGCTCCGAGACACCCACCTGAAGAGTAGCAGCACTGCTTGAGGGAACGTCTGAAAGTTGTTGTTGCGGTTTATATGCGAGGTATCATTCAGAGCAATTTTACCAAACACCTAGCAAAAAGCAGAGGTCTTGTCAACTTAGCCTTGTAGCCCCCAAAACACTCTTGTCAGCTGTAGTTCCTTGCATCTTAGTGATTGTAAGCACTCAAGCCTTCCCCCTTCTTACAAGATGTTTCCTGATGGTCTCCAAAATTTGCTACTGCTCCTCCTGTTTGTGCTATATCACTGAAAAAGCACCCCACAGAAACAAGAGGCACATTCTAATATACCATTAACTTAACTAACCATTCATTATTGCATGTGCCATGAATATGTGACATGGGGATCTCATTTCAATGTGCACTCAGACTGGATGTTTTCAGTGGAAAGAAAAATAATGAGAGGAGAGGCTGCAATTTTTCTTTCCTTCACTGGCTTTCCAGAGGCTCGGTCTGCACTAGGAGAAAAAGCATTGCAACAGAGCACTGTCTAGACTGCCTTGAGCTCCCAGTGTCTGTAAGATGCCTTGCATCTGCACACAACAGCTGTGCTCTAGTACAGTGTAGTGCCTCACATTTGGAATTTACCCCAAAGCTCTATAGCGACAGTGCTTGGTGCGAGGAGATAGGTGTTTCAGGAACCCCAGAATGCAATGGTGGAACCATGTCTGCCTGGTGTCCTGGGTGTGGTTGCTTCAAAACAATTTTGCCCCAAACCAGCACAGCTGCATGGACACTGGAACAGAGGCAAGAATAAAAAAAAACTATGGGCTGAATCCTGCAGTCCTTACTTGGGGCAAAACTCCCATTGAAGTCAATGAGAAGTATGATTAAGGAGAGCACAAGGACACACAGGACTTGGTGCTTGACCCTGATAAAAAATGAAGGCAATGGGAATCTTTCCATTGATTTCAATGAGTTCAGGATCAGACTTTTTCTGAGTAATACTTGCAGTGCTAGTGAATCCTGCAATGGCTAACCAGGAGCGCCCCAGGCAGTGAATAGGGAGAAAAGAGAGCAGAACTGCTATCCAGAGGGAGGGCAGGGAAAAGAGAGAGAGTACAGCATGTAAAGAGCATGTGGCAGGATGAGGAAAAGGAGAAATCAGAAAACAAGGAGGTTGAGGGGAGGAAGAGGGCAAAGCATGCAGAGCGACAGTTACTGAGAGAGAAAACCTATCAGAAGCCTTGAAATATATTTTAAAGCAGAGGTTCTTCAATTCTGATCTGTGGAGCTCAGCTGCTCCGTGGAGTTACTGCCATCTGAGAGGCGAAGCTTTCATCATTGAAACAATATGAGGTCCTGCCATGCTAGGAAGTTTTAATGGCTTCTTTGGATGCCTGCCAGAACTCCCTTGTATGCATGTGTTTGGGCTGCTATACAGACAGGGAAACCTATTAACAAGTCTCTTTCTTTGTGTGTTTTTGTTTGATTGGGGCTTTTTGGGTGTAAAATTCAACTTAATCATAGCTGCTGACAACGCTGAAGCCAGGGAGGAAGTAAACACAGAGAGACAAACTGCAGAGCGACCTGTAGAGATTCAAGTCAGGGCTGTAGGCAATGCAGACAAATGCAGCACTAGTAAGTGCAAAGTCCTGCATGTAAGGAGAGGAAATAAATGGGACAAATATACAAGGAGGAAAGGTAACTAAGCAGCCAGCCCCATCATACCAAACTGACTTCATTTCCATCCTCTTTCCCTAATACATTACTGTCCTAATGGTACTTCTTAGGAATTCAGTCATTCTAGTTCCTGCAGGGAAGTTGTGGGAGCAGGTTGAGGAAGGCAGGTGTCTGCCACAGAATTACTGTCTTAAGGATCAAGTAGTGGTCTGTGATACAAGCACAGAAAGGTTTAAGAGCCACTGATTAAAAACTTGGAAAAAAAACCAAAGGTGCATCCCCATTCACTTCAGCGGAGTTAGATCAGGGATGAATCTGGGCACTACGCAGCCCACTTATTAAAGCACATCCTCCTCAGTGAATGTACTTGTACTTGAACCTTGGTATTTATCAGAGCTGAGGGAATCTGAAATTTTGCTTTGCTAGGGCTGGCACAAACATTTTCTTCAGGTGCAGCCCATGTGGATTCATCCACCCCTATCCTTTATGCTGCTCTGAGTTACACAGGGGAGCAGACTGGCTGTGGGTCAGCCTTAGGATTGAAGGAGACTGGCATTAGGTTCCCAAAACTGGAGGAGTGTAAAGGTGCGTTAAAGCTATCTTTGCTCCTCACCAACTCCACCAGTTTTGCACCAAGCTCAGCTTAGTCGGATCACAGAATCCAGCCCACAATCCTCAGCAAATCTTAGATGAGCAGGGTCTGGGTTTTGAGTGTGTAATGAAACCCAAAGGCAGGAGAGTTCAGATGGTTTCAGGCTTCCTTGAAAGCATCTTGTACAGCTTTAATTTTTACAGCCACTACTGCCAAGAGCTGAGGAAGCCTTGCCAGGCCAGAAAGTTCTCTTAGAACTTCATCTACTCAGGGCTCTTTATTCCCCATCTGACATCATCATGATGTTGATTGAATGGACAGAGTGTTGTAACCTCATAGCCAGAATGAGTAGCAAGAACCAAGCGGCTCTGGAGGAACAAATAGCCTCTTTGCATGCAAATATCCTCAGTAATTAAAAAATAAATAGAAGGAGAGAAGTACAGGGAGAATTACAGGGAAACAGTTCCATCTCAGAAGGGCCATCTTTAAATAGAATGCTCTTCAAGAGTCCTTTGGGCTTCTCCTGGTTCAGATCCCCCCTCTCTCTGGTGGGCCGTGACAGCCCCAGCTGCACTGAGGAGGCGCTGGGAGTAACTGTCGTGGGAGGACAGCTCAAATACTCAGAGGCAGCTTGAGTTGAGGCAGCCCATATTTTTCCTTTCAGGAGACAGTACATGAGGGAGTTTCCCTGTTGGAAGAGTCTGATTGTCCTTTTAACTACCCAGCTTCAACTCATATAAGGCACTGGAAGTGTTACTACAGGCTTGCTACACTACTCAGCAGTGAAACGGAGCGTGAGGGAAGAGCTGCAAGTAGAGGAAGATGCAGGAGGAGGTTTCTCCCTCTTATCCTTTCCAGACAGTGCCTCTTGGGCTATCATCAGACTGGTAGCTTCATCCATCAGCATCAATTTGTATTTTTCCACTTGGGCATGTTAGGTAGTGAGGCTTGAATATTGTTACACTTCATGTCAGAGAGGTAGCTAAGATGAACTGATAGGTCTTCTTTATATGGGAAATTCTTATGTCATTGTCAAAGTATTGTCATGCTAATGACATTGTCATCTAGGCTTTCAAGTGAGCTGCTCAACAGTGAGATACTGAAGGCTTTCTTCAAGAACTCTGCTTTGGCAGGCTCAGGACAGCACACAAACCGGGGGGCATAAGTGCGAACCAACTACCTGTAATTACGTTATTTCCTTTGGCACAGTATACGACAACGAACATTATAACGGGACTGAAGAATCTAAGCGATGAGGAAGGATCAAAGACTTGGGCTTCTCACTGGAAAAGCAGAGACTAGAAGGTGACCTAGCAGAGGTCTTTGGAATTTGGAAAGGGATCGACAGAACTGAGAGACATCTGACTTTCCCACTGCTGAGATGGTTAAAAACAGGGGATTGAATCTAAAATTAGGATTAAATAAGAAAGTCAGGCATAACTATTTCTCACAAAAGATAATAGAATTATTGGATCATGCACCTAGATATTACACTGACAGGCTCATTCGAGATACTATAGACAGATAGGCACACAGAGGTCATCATTAAATGGTAGTAGTAGCAGCTAGGTAACATTAGTGCAGTTTTCCCAAATTGTTCCTTATATTGTATAGGGAATACTAGGAAGATCTCGGTAACATTAGCTAGTTAGATTAATAAAGGCAAAACTGGAAAGTTTTAAAAGGTGACCACTCTAATTGGAGAGCTAAATAGACAGAGTTACTGAGGAGGCAACAGAGACAGTCTAAATTAATTCAAGAGATACCAAGCTTTGTTTCTTGAGAAAGAGGAGACTAGAGTAGACAGTGGAAAGGTGGTAAGTTGGGGTTATGATAAAAATAAAAAAACCATGAGGCATAGTGGATCAGATGACTTTTGCCTAATCTTTCTTACATTCTTTCTTACAATTTCTGGCTCCATCGTGAAGAATAAGAACTGTGGGATAGTGAAAGACCTTTGGAAGAAATACACCATTCCTTTCTTTTTTTTTTGATCTCTAACCTCTGATGGTCTGGTAGTTGTTCTGAGACCTTTGATTAAGTAGTAAGTGGAAAGCAAAGTTTAGCATGAAAAATCATCACCAGTAAGTGAGGCAGGAATGCAATGTATAGCTGGGACAGTCACATACTGTGTGCACATCAATAGCTTTTTCCACTTGTCTGCTGCATACAGTATCAGTCATTTGCATAGATTAATGCTCATGCTGGTTCCAAATTTGTTTTCGTAAGCGGAATACAGTATAGTACTGATGTAGCTTCATGAGAAATTGGCACAAGTAAAGTGTTGAGATGTTGGGTCTGATCATACTTTTACTTACACCAGTGTAAATCACGAGTAACTCTGTTGAAGTCAATGGAGTTACACCAGTGTGAAAGTGGGGTGAGAATAATCAGGCCTGATCACCACCATGACCAGGAGCCATTTGAACTGATTGCTGTGTGACAATGAGCAAGCCAGTAAACCACCTTTGATATGGCTGTCGGGACATTCCTTTGGGAGGCTGGGTGGCTGTGATGTTCTTTTTAGTGTATACTCTGTGGTCTCCTACATAATGTTTTTGTTTGGTTTGGCTGGTGTGGTTGTCAAGTCCTGTTGGCAGTGCAAACCCAGTCAATGTTTTCTGAATTGACTCAGGCTTATTGTCTGAGCTCAACTTCCTAAATGCCTGATTATATGGCTAGGAGAGGAGCTACATGTAGGACCAGAAAATGATCTGGTGACTTCTTGTGCAACTATCCTCCCCAGAATCTCATGTGTGAAAGATAACATAGCTCTTGAGGATCACCTACCTGCATTCCAATCACCGCATAGATGAAGAATAACATCACTATTAAAAGAGCCACATAGGGGAGAGCCTGGAGAAAAAAAAACCAGAACACATGGTATCAATTAAGCAGATAACTTAGCATGCTGGAGTCAGGCATATTCTACTGGGGCCCTGCTTTATCAAGATGGCCTGATGAGAACAGTGCCAGTCCAGAATCAATTAAGGTCTGCAATTTATCCATTTGACCACTAGATGCCTCTACTGATCCACATCTGATTTCACCAAGGTGCCTCAAATACAGCCATTGTACCACCTAAAACAAGATAGGCCCAATTATGCTTTCACTTACACTAGTGTAACTCCACAGACATCAGTGGAATCGCTCTGTTGTACACCAATGAAAGTAAGATCAGAATTAGGTCTGATCTCTGCTTGTCTTCCAAATGTAGAAAACTTGTAATTAGCATCGCCCTGATATTAGCAGCAAGTGATGCTCTTTAGTGGACATTCTGCAGCTACTTTGGTGAAATGAGAAATGCGTAAAGTGCCAAGACCAAAGTTCAAGGCTTCTCCTGCTACGGCTGATGATATCACAAGCACCAAAAGCAGCATGAGCTACATTCCCTGCTCTGAGTTAGGTATCTATGATGGTTTCAGAGATGCGTTCGGTGTCTGATCAGCTGTTGAAAAG
This sequence comes from Mauremys reevesii, assembly GCF_016161935.1. NCBI lineage: Eukaryota > Metazoa > Chordata > Testudines > Geoemydidae > Mauremys > Mauremys reevesii. The sequence continues at coordinate 249,549,108 of NC_052623.1, forward strand.
GAAATGCAAAATCCGGAGAGCTGGTGCTGGCTTGTAAGTAGGAGACCTGCCCCGTGAGATGCTGCGTGTCCTCAGCTTCCTCAGCTATGTTTGTATTTTGTATAATTTAAAATAAAAATAATAATAATGTAGCATGTATTAAATGTATTAATGTATGATTTGACCATATCTTGCCTGCCACCCTTTTTGAATAGCAGAAAGTAATGGCCTACCCGTGATCAATCTAACTGGCCACTAGATCCGGACTCTAGTGGCCACTAGATCCGGACTCTGGAGAGTAACTATAACATCGACTGGTGGAACAGTGTGTGTGTAGTGTGATTGAATACATATGCTAATTGTTATATCTTCAATAAACATGGCATATTGCCTTTTCCCCTGAAAAAATATCTGTGTGCTTATAAGCATAACAGTCCGGCCCTAAAGGAGAAACTGACTTTCCACCTTCTTGTTTTTTAAAGATATTTAGCAGAGATGGTCTCAAGCCACAGAATTCAGATCTCCATCCCGAGTCTGAACACCTCAACGTTTGGGGGTGTTGTAATCTGAGATTTTGGTTTGGTCCATTTTACAGATCTTAGAGCCATCTGCAAAATTTGGATACTGACCCTGGTTTGAGTACTGAACACCTTTTCTTTTGGGAGTGTCTGGTCCAGAATTTTGTATTGTTGTTTGAATTTCATTTGTAAATTTTAAGTTTACCCCTACATTTCATTAGGGCCCAATCCTGTAGTCCTTATTTAGACAGAGCTGATTTCCACAAGTGTTTTGACAGAGTAAGGACTGTTGGATTTGGCCACAAGTGAACTAGAATCTTAAAACAGGATTTAAACCTTAGATCTTTTGCATTTACCTTTAAACAATCCATCTAAAGCATCAAAATGGAACAGAAGGAAGGGAAATCTTTGGTGTTCTACTAATCTAATGGGCAAATTAATCCCTGTGGTAATTCCAGGCCGCATTGGAGGTAAACCAAACTGGAATTTGGGTCTGTAAATTTGGAGAGAGCTCTTATGGGTCAAATCAAGGTTATGGACTTGGGGGTAGCTGAGACCCCAAAAGTGGTCCAGGGGCAACGTCCAGTTAGCGACCCAACAGTCCAAGCTCCTAAAAGCTCTTATATCTTTAGAAGAGGTAGTAGAAGGCTTCCTTCTCTACCCTCCTCTCTTAATCTGTTCTACTTCTCTCCTTTTGTTTTCCTACTTACTCCATTCCCCTCTGTTTTTTCCTCTCTCACTTATCCTCCAGGATTCCCTCACTTCCCTCTGGTCCCACTCTCCTGGGTTTACTCCCCCTTCAGCTATACCTCTCCTTGGTTTCACTGCTCTTTCCTCTTGGTTCTCACTCCATTACCTTGCTCTCAACATCCCTACTTTTTTCTTCTACCCAAATTATCCATTCTGGTCTGTGTTGATGCCTCACAATGTGGAAGCTTTGCTGACTGGTTTCCCACAACACAAGACCACTTCTCTGATCAACATGCAGCTCCACCGGTACAGCACTAATCACAGCAATGGCGGGAGGGTGGAGGGGATCTGAACTCCCACAACATGGGACAGCTGATGAATATCAGGACATTTCTTGGGCATATTCTGAGACACAGAAAAATGCACAATCCCAGAGAAAAAAATCACCGAAATTCAGATTTGACAGTGGAACTGGCTGAACAGAGAGCTCTTAGCAATGGTTATTTTTAGTCCTCGCACTCTGCCTTCTCCATTGACTTCCTCCCATCACCCTTCAGCCCTGCTTCAGAGTGATTCTGCAGCCAAGAAGGCCTCAGAGAAGCCACTCCCTTTCCCACCAGGGTATGTCTACACTGTAGCTGGAGGTGTGACTGCAGCTTGGGTAAGCTCTGCTATGTTAGTTTTCAAATTCTGGTTGCCCCACTGGCTTAGGAACAGTTCCTTTCAGTTCTGAGATCAGCTCTCCCCTCCCCAGGCCAGAAGGGATGAGAATGAGGGAGATGTGTTTGCAGCTTGGGTAACCAGACCCACACTAGCTTTAATCTAGTCAGCACAGCTAAAAATAGCAGTGACATTACAGCAGCACAGGCTTCAGCATGGGCTAGCAACATGCACCTGTATCTGGGGTCCCAGGCAGTCTGGAACGGCCCACGCAGAACCCCTAGGCCTCCACATCTTCACCTATTTTTAGCTGCGATAGCTAGATTAAAAAGTAACATAGCAGAGCTTACCCAAGCTGCAGTTGGAATGGGGGCGGGGCACCACCAAGTTGGTGTAAATGGCTCATTTTGTCCACTCACTGAATGCCAAATTGGTACAAGTCACACTACCACTTAGAAGGCTTTCACTCATTTTTCTGACCAACTCATACCCGTAACCTACCCCACCACCTCCATCACTGCTAACTTTGGTTCACTGTGTGAGCAGCTCCAATGGGAACTGGTGGGTAGGAAGGAGATTCACTGACACAGCCCAGTCATCACTAACGATGTGCTGGCCTGCATAGGAGAAAATTTAGCCTTTTGTGCTTAAGGTCCATACTGCCAGCACGAAAATCTCTCTTTGAAAGGCAAAAAAGAGCATAAATACCTCTTTCCAGGCATGTCTGCTTAGTGATAAGTGAAGGAATACCTGGAAGGACTTGATGAAGGTCCAAAGCAACGTCCGGATGCCCTCTCCACGGCTCAGGAGCTTCACAAGACGCATCACGCGGAAGAGTCGGAAAAAGGTGATTGAGATGCGCGAGTTTTCCTCTGCATTCTGGAACCCATTGGCACAGAGGCAGTAGTTATAACAGCAGATGAGGAACAAAGATCCTGGGTTACAGACAACACTATGTAGGAAGAGCTCACTGCACTGTTCCCTTTCATTGTTAAAGCTCTCTGGCATTGCACTAGGCCCAGCAGCTCAGATGGATTGATGCAGGTCTAACCTGCCTTCTATCCCAAGGCTGTGGTGCCATCCTAAAGGTTCTCTGGATTTCAGCATTCCCTAGTGGAGCTTTGCAACCTCTCATCAACCCCTTCCTTTGGGTTCCTTACTTAGGGTCCCTGAACTCATGATCAGGGTCTTAAAGGTAATGGAATAGTTTTCCTGACAGTATCTTCCTCAAGGAGTCTTCAGTTCCCCTCTGTAATTACAGTGGTCAAGAAGTCACAATTAGACAGTGGGGGAAAAAGACAGTTTTCTTTTAGAGTTGTCTCTGAAGCTACTACATAATGTGCATCATCCTGCTGCCCTGGTTAATCTGGCACGAAGTATCCACTTAGCCTGCTCTGCCAGGGGAACTCTGGCAGGTCCCAAGTCTGCTTTGAAGCTTGGAGGTCCCACATAGCATGTGCTGCCACTGAGCCAAGTTCTTAACATTGCTCAAGTCTCAGGATCAGCCCTCCCATCTCCGCAGTGACATGGCTGTGTTTTTTGTGCTCTGCACTGCACACTCACAGTCCTGAGCTCTGGGCCCTTCGTCTTTCTCATGACCCCTCTGTATTTCCCACAGCCTATGCACTGCCCTGTATTTTTTTTAAATTTTGGCTTGACAGCTAGCGCTCAGGCCGGGAGTATTTTTAAATAGTCTCTCTGCTGGCCTCTGCTTTTCTCACTGCTCAGCCTTGTCCCTAAGCATTTCCCCCAGGGCCTGCAACCAGCTTTGACATTCTTCATCCTTCACATATGCTCGGGCAACAGCTTCCCGAACAAAAAGGGGTCAGTTGCCTTGCCTTAGCTTGTGTAATGAACCCTGCTGCCTAGCTCAAGGTGAGACAATCACTCTGCTTGAGGGAATTGTGCAGAACAAAGTTACAGGGTTCCCAGTTCATTTTGCCCCCAAACCCCCCTGAAAATATTGTGCTAAATATATGTAGGCAATAGTTTCTATCAGAAATGCTGTGGGAACACAACCCTGTGCTATATAGGGAGAGAATCTTAACATCCTCCTACTCACTCTGCCAGAGAAGTACACAGATACCACCTCCCTTCCCTGCTGCAAAGCCAAGAGCTTGATGCCAAGCACCAAACTACCCAGAGAGTAACCTTCAGGACTCAGAAACAGTGCAGATCACTCCTTCGTAACTAGTCACCACTGTATAAACCAGGAGAGAACAGAGCTTTTGGATTTCCTATTATAGCTCAAAATAAGCAGCATATGCTTGCATTTCTATTCCTCATGAAATCCAAGCTGTCAAAACTACTTGGATTTATATTTCTGAGATTACTAGAAAAAATTCTAGTTTTAAGGTGCAGTGACCAGAGGCCCTGTGCGTGTGTCTATTCCTTTATCCAGCCAGTTGTTTGTAGTCTTTGCTTCCAGAAGGGTTTCAACCACTTCACAGCTGACCCTCCGCTCCAGCATGTGAGTTGCAATGGTATGTGGCTGCTTACACTTCAAGCTAGAATCTCAGGGAAACATTGTGCTGTGTCTAGTAGATCAGAGCTGCGCTGGAGGTGCAGTTTTGCCTGCTGTACAAAGCATGTTAATCTTCAGTGACACCTTTGAGAGCGAGTGTCTTCCTCCAGCGTACAGTGTGGGATCCTGGGGACCATTAAACCTGTGGCCAATTCGGGGCGTTCCCCATTTGTTGGCAAGGCACAGAATTCAGCGTGAGGCTGTGTGGCCTCTTGCTGGCTGAGCACACTGATCAGTGAAGGAGAGACTGAGGAGACAGACAACCTCCAGGAACAAACTTCAACGAGTTTCCCTCCAAACCCTAACGCCTGCCCCTCCTCCCACTTTAACACCACCAATAGTCTGTAAGCCAAATTCTCCTCTCATTCACATCAACACAACTTCACTAAAGTCAATGGTTTGTAAATAAGAGGAGAATTTGGCTGTGAGCATTTAAATAGACATGACACTTGCCTGTCTACATCCAGGATTACTATTCAAGAAGGCAACTACAAAGCTTGTGCACCACTCTCATCCCATGTAAGCCCGCTGGACAAATTTCCTCTGATAAACTAAATTCAAAGGAGAGGTAAGGCCAGTTATTTAAAATTTTACTTGTGTGTGGGTAGGGCCTAATTGTACCTACTATGGCGGTGCATAAATTAGGGAATTTTTGCTTACATCTTCCACGTTTGTTATGTTTACTTGGGGAGCTGGACAGTGTAAGACCAGGTGACAACTGCTTGGCCAGTCTGAATGGATTCCTCCTTGCTTGCTATACTCTCATTTTCCAGCAGCTCTCTGATGGTGCGTATCTCTGACAGAGCAATGAAGTTCTACATGGCTGCACACAGAGAATGGGTTTAATACACCCCTCATGGTATAAGGTTTTAAAATGTAGCTCTCAAAGGCTGTGTAGTTTTTGATCATTATTGCTTATCCTCTTCTTACACAACAGGTAAATTTAAACTTCACTACTACATCATCTCAGCTCATCAGAGATTCAGAGCCCCAGACCTTTATAGTAAATTTGGATTTGAAATCACATTGCAAGTCAATCCAATGTCAGAATGATATAGAAAGTTAGCTGCTAACAAGAAATCTTAACAGTTCTTGTTCTCTCTTGGCAATTCATTAGAAGGTAGGACAACAATTAACTTGACCAAAGGAAAACTCAGGATGCATGAAAAATACACACATGTAGCATATTTGCAGCTCATGTGAACACCAGACTCACACAAATACACAACACAGCAGGTTCATGCAGAGATAACTAGGCTGGGCTTGGAGGAAAAAACCCATGATCAGGGGAAGAGAGTAAAGGAGTGTGAGAGGACGACTGTCACAGAAGCTGTGAGGGTGGTCTGTATTTTTGGTCTTACCATAGAGGAAGAGCATTGGGTATGTTCAGCTGGCTTTAAAGAAAGGGAGACAGAAATAAGCTGTAATAAGTCTCCAGTAAGAGGCCCAGGCTAACAAAGGAGCAACAAAATGGCAGAAGAGGGCAAAATGGGTGGAAAAGAATGCAGAAGTAGACTGGGCTGATTCCCTAAGGATGCAGTGGACCAAATTCAGCCCTGGCAAACATGGATGCAACTCCCAATGAGAGCTGCACCCGCTGACAATAGATCTGAATCTGGACCAGTGTTTTCTGGGTTTCTAGGCATCTTGACCCCGCCCCCCCGGGAGTAGAGGACAGAATGCTTCTAATACGTTTCTGATGTCCCAACTCTAGCTAGAACTCAGAAGGGACAACATCTCCCAGTACCGCAGCTAACTGAGCTCCCCATCTCAACTCAAGGCCACTTCTGCATAGGAAGTAGCTATCTTCTAATATTTCAGTCTGATCTGCAAACCCATTTAATCCACAATAGCTCAAATCTATGACATATTCTATTTATATGTCCTCATGTCCTAGCATACAGTTCTCAGTGATTACATTGTGGTTAATAAAACAATAGGCTGAGATAATGTAATCACGCGCTTGGCAACCCTACAATAGCCATTGCCAGCTGTAGAAAGTGGGATGGTAAAGCTGTCAATTAGCCCTCTCCGTGATCTATCCTCACCTACTCCCACAGGCAAAGAAACTCCAGGGAAGTGATGGATGAGCCAATGGAGTCTGGTAGCAGCTGAGTTCCAGCTACCCCTAGAGAAACCTAACCACTCCGAACACTGTGCATGACCCGCTTTCTTTGTTAGCCTTTGAGGCCATTTCTAGTGTGGAGATTAGTTCTGAAAACCAATGTTGGTAGCTAGTGCTCCAGGCTGTACTGGAGAGTACAAGAGACTCCAAAAATGAATGAAAACTTTATGTAGGCTCTCTCAGATAAACATCAGCTTAATCTGTAGGGACTAGCCGACATCACAGGCCGATTGATGGAAATGTCTCTGAAGCTATTCTCTGTAGCTACACCAGTGAGGGTGAAACTGATGCACTGCTTCTTCCCTTGCAGGTGAACTCAGCCAACAGGCTACTTGGGACCCCAGCAAGATGCTCTTGTGCTTTCTGCCAATGGGAACACCCTGAGGACATTGAACTAACCAAATTAGCTTTGTATTTTGTTTTTATGTAAATTGAGGCTGTATTTTTAGATGCCCTGAACATCCAGTGATGCATGTGAATGAGGACAATAAAAAACGAAAGCTACCTCTAGCTCCGTGGTGCTCTTTTAGGTTAACTCATTGCTTTGGCATCTAGGGTCTCTTTGCTTTTACCCTCCTCTTTCAGATGTTTGCTCTTGTGTTTTCTTTTCAAGTATTAAACAAGGAAAATTTGGCTGGAATACTGAAGATGGAAATTTGCCCATACAGACATTTTTCGTATAGGCCAGATAAAGATTTTGTTTTAATGCTGCTCCGCTAATTCTTCCTTTCTGACAATGGATATTTTTTTTCTTTTGGTCTGTCTTACAAAACATTATTTTGAATTTGAGTTTTTGCTCACAGGAGAGGGCCCAATCCTACCAGATGCTGAGCTCCTGCTAGGAGGTGCTGAGTCCCGCAGGTTCCATTGAAGTCAACAGGAATCCAGGGCATTCAACGCTTCTCAGGTGGCTCTGGGAATCTTTCAGGATTACCAATATGACCAGGCTGATGACATCAGAAATAGAGTTTTCCTGTGATTGGCTGTCTCAAGAAGCCTTGTAAGTGCTGTAAAGTTACTGTTCCTTACTCATAGTTCTGATATCATCAGTATTTGACCAGAATGTGAGGATAATAGTAATGTAACAGTGACAACAATTCTATATGAAAAGATATTTAAGAAGCTATGAATGCACCAAAATAATTAGCATGTGGCCCCTAATACTGAGCAATCAGTAACCTGTTAGGTAACTATGAATCAGAGACTGTCTACTTGGTATGGCTGAAGAAGCAAAGTGTATTTTGGGTAATCCCTCTCCCACTCCTTGAGCAGCTGGCCTGAATTTTAAGAAAGCATCAAATATAATTTAAATGTTGATACTTCCCACAAAAAGGGCTTATAACCCAATGGAAATATTTGTTAACATCAATAGATGTCCCATCTAGTAGTCTCCAGTTAATAAAGTCTTGCTCTCATGAAATTGTGGACACACAGTACTGTGTGTGTGGGGTTCGTGGATGGGGATGGGTATGAGCTGAGGGGATGGTGAATTGAACGTTCTAAAAGTTTGGTCTTCCATGTTGCTTGCTGAAAATATTCCATGATACTTTGAAAATGTTGTGAGAACTTCCATGTCCCACCATTGTTTCCACCATTGCTGATGGATTGGTATGCAAGGACCTTGCCTGTTGTGTCAGTCCCTTACAAATCCATGAGTAGCTGTTTCATCATGAGCATCCCTAACTATGTGTGGAATGTGACCCTTTTAAACGAACTCTGTCAACAAGTGCTGGGAGGGTGACTTTTTATTCCTGGCTGGTGGAATGTGTCAGTAAAACAGCAAAACTCTTTGTACTGTCACCATGAGGGACAGCCTCTAAACCAAGCAGCATGGAGCACACTCACTCCAACCTTCACTGCTGCAAGCTTGCCGCCATCTTGCTGTATAGATTTCAGTCCAACAGCAGTTTCTGGAGCAGGAATCTCACAAGCTGAAATCACAGACACTGCCAAACCATTTTCCTAATTCCACTGGGGCAAGGCCCTGTGGACTGGAGTAGAGACATCTGAGGACATGCTGCTGGTGCATAAGAGTGAACATGGCTAACTATGTCACAGAGATTGCTATTTGTAGTTTCCCTGCCAGCCTTATGCATTGTGAAGCACCACTGGTTTTGGAGTTGGATTAGGAAAGGCTCGGGGCATCTAGTACCCTAATTGCTTGTCCTAGAAGAGTGGAGGAACACTGAAGTCACACAGGCTCACAGGGGTTTAAGCAGTGCTGGTAGATACTTGGAAATGAAGTTTAAATATCAGTGTATAAATTCCATATAAATGGACAATAAGGTTTCCTTAAAATAAACAGAGGCTCATTTATAAGAAGCCGAGGAACTATGTACAAAAGCAGATTCTTAAAGAAGAGTTTTGGGCAAGTGTACCAATTTAGCAATAAGACCTTGGCGTTACCATCTGTTATCTGCTGCCTCCTGTTCATCTGCACATGCTCTAACCTGCTTTGGCTACCCCAAACCAGTCTTGTCATTTCAAGACTGGGATTTGAGGCAAGGCAAACTTCGCTGTACGTAACTGAATGACAGATGGGCAGCAGTGGCATTTTGGGGCCCACTCCAGAGGCTGTGCCCTGAGCCAACTGGTATTGTAGAGAGAAAGAACCTAGAGTACCAGTCACAGAAACCTGCACAGCCAGTCCTGGGACAGTTAAAAGTGGTTGGGAACCTCTGTGTTAAGTATTTAGTAACTGATTGATTAGACACTATAAGTTGCACTTGCAACTATAAAGGAAGGAGACACCCAGGGCAGGCCTCTTCTTGCATAAAGACATTCATGGAGTCAAACATAATGTAAGTTGTAAATGACTGGCCTGGACGATGATGATGTTTTTTACATTACTGCATTTATAAGAGGTAGATAGACTGGGAGCAGGAGGGGAGGAGAAACAGAGGGCTCCTGTAGTGTTAGAGGCTGGAAAAGGACTCAGTAGAATGAAGGCTGAGGGAGAGCTGGAGCACACCTGGAAATGAATGGTTACTTACCTTACAGTAACTGTGGTTCTTCAAGATGATATTGTCTATGGATCCCATTGTACGTGTGCATGTACCCCATGTGTGGGAGATATGAATCTTTTGACTAGCAGGGTCTGTCAAGGCCACCAATGTGCCATGGTGTCTTCGTGCCCTGCCCCGAGGCATATGGCAGGGCTGTCACAACTGGCCCCCAATTCCCTTGCTAATACAGAATCCCAAATAAGGAGGACTCTGGAAAAAATGGGGATGGAAGGCGGGTTGTGGAATCCATGCAGACGGCAACATCTTAAAAAACCACAGTTGCTATAAGGTAAGTAACTGTTCTCTTCTTCGAGTATGTGTCTGTGGGGATCACACTCTAGGTGACTAATAAGCAATGACCCAGCTGGAAAGTAGGACTGATGAACCCTGACTGTCACTAACTGAACAACAATTGTAACTCTTTCCTATTGATCTTGAAGCCAGCTCAAGGGCATTGTGTTTAACAAAAGTAAGACTATTAATCCATAGCTGCCTTGCAAATTTTGGATTCAGGGATGTTCCTGATGCAAGCAGAGAATGCGGCTGGTGCTCTACTGGAGTGAGTGTTAACTTTTGGAGAGAGAGGCATATCAATCATATGATAGCAACTTGATATACACTGCATAATCCATTTGGAAATTCTCTGAGAGGAGATGGCTTGATTCTTGGAAGCACCAGGGAAGACAATAAAAGGATTGGGAGACAGTCTGTTCTGTCAAGATAGTATCACAAGGCCCTTGAAACAAGGTGTGGCATTTCTTATCTCCTGTCTGATTTTACACATCACTCTTGGGATCTAGGGAATCAAAGGAAATGTACTAGACATTGATCCCACAATATAAGGAAGGTGGCATGTAATGATCCCGGTCTCATGTCTCCCCTGGAACAAAAGGTTGGATGTTTCATGTGATCTTTTGTGGCAAAGAAGCCTGTAATGGGATTTCCCCAGAGGTGAAATACTGGTTTGATGATGGAGCTCTTCAGAGACCACTTGTGATTGGTGGTGGATTGGCTGCTCAAGAAACCTGCTAGGTCATTTCTGACTCCTAGAAGAGCAACTGCAGTTATTGGTTATCCTGTATTGTTGGAACCATGTCCATTAACATGATAACCTCCTAACAAAGGGGTGATGATAGGGCACTTCCCTGCTTTACAATACAGTGTAGATGTGTCATCTGTGAGAATTTGCATCAGGGAATTCTGTGGAACAGGCTGAAATGCTGTGCAAGATCATCTGATCACTTAGAATTCTAGGACATTAACATAAAGAGTCAGGTCCTTTTGAGACCAAGTCCTTTGTATCCAGAGGTGCTCCAGGTGCGTTCCTCAACCGGTCCTGATACATAAGTGATAAATATCTTTGTTGGAATAGATTTGGAGAAGGAAAGCCTCTTCTGAACATTTTTTTGGCCTAACCACCAGTTCAGTGCTAACAGGATGTGTGCAGGGACCACAATTCAGATGCTCATTTGATGTCATGGAGGGTGGGTGATACACCAACATTAATCAGCCTTGTAATGGATGCACATGAAGGCTGGGTAGTGGCATCATGTATACAAACTGTCATGTGGCCTAGGAGTTTGAGGCAGTTTCTTACTGTAGTTGTCGGATTTGATTTGATACTGGTGATTATCATTTGAAGGGAAAGAAATCTGTTACTGGGAAGATATGCTTTCGCTTATTTGGATTTGATTAGGGCTCCTACAAATTCTGTCCTCTGTGCTGGAATGAGACACGATTTATCATAATTCACCATGAGGCCCAGTTACCTGAATAGTTCACAGCTTTGGCAACTTCTTGATGAGATCTTCCTTTGATAATCCAATTGTCTACATATGATATATGTGAATACCTCATCTGCTCAGTTGTACTGCCACTACTGCTAGGAATTTTGTGAAGGCTTCTGGTACTGTGGAGATAGCAAATGGAAGCATTTTGTACTGATAATGACTGGGCCCTATTGTGAATTGCAGATACGTCCTGTAGGGCTGAGTGGCTGGCAATAGGGAAGTATGAGTCTTGTCGGTTGAGAGCCTCAAACTGGTTTTGAGCCTGAAGGGAAGGGATGATGGAGGCAAGTATTACCATCCTGAATGTGGAACAGTGAATACATTTGTTCAGTCTTCTCAGGTGTAGGATAGAATGAAAGCCTCTTTTTTCTTCAGGGTAAGGAAATACTGGGGACAAAAGTCACTTCCCGTGTACTCCAGAGGCATTCTTCTATGACTCCTAGACAAAACAGAGAAGCTGCTTCTTCTTTCAGGTGATTTTCATGACAATGGTCCCTGAAGAGGGACAGGGAAGGGGATGGATGGGGTTAGGGGCTAAAAGTGGATGAGGTAGTCATGACTGATAACTTCCAGCACACATCTGTTTGTTGTGATCATAAACAATGATGCTTGATGGCAGAAACCAAGTCAGCATTCCAGAGGAAGGTGTAGGGATGGATACTAGTGGTCTGAGTGTGGCTCTTGACCCTTTTATCAAACCTGCTGCCTGGAAACTGAGGTAGAGTGACTAACAGTTGAGGAAGATGATTGTCTCCTCTTAGAAAACCTTGGCTTCCTCCTGGGTAGGTATTCAGAAGACCTGTGTTGGGGGTAGGTAGGTGTCTTCTGACACAATTGCTCCTGGTACCTAAAGAGCTTATAGTTTGGGGCTAAGGTATAGCTGCCCAAGGAACAGAACATGGCCCTGGAATCCTTGAGAGAGTGCAGTGCATTGTCTGCATGAGTGCCAAACAATTCTTTGCTTTCAAAGAGAAAATTCTCAGTTGTGTGTTTCACTTTTTTTTACAAATGCCTGAGGCTTGCAGCCAGGACACTTTGTGTGTGGTCACAGAAGTGGCCATGGCTCTAGCTGCTGTATCAAAGGCATCCATGGCTGCTTGTAGTGGTGTTTTTGCTTCTAGCTGGCCCTCCACAATAATGCTTTTTGATTCCTCTCTGGAATCTTGTGGAAGATACCCTACCCCCATGACATAGCTGTTTTCCCACAAATAAGTCCCAATAATCAGCAATTCATAGCTGCGGTGATACTGATGAATAGACCTTTCTTCTGAATAAGTATAAATTTTGGGGGGGGGTATCTTTGTCTTTAGGAATGCTAGTAGTCTGCTTTGTTGTCTGCTCATGGACCTCAGAAACCACTAAGAAACTCAGAGTTGGATGTATGTCAAACTGTTCAAACCCCTTTTGGGGAACCTGGGATCTTTTTTCTGCTGTCTTAGCCATAGGTGGTAGTACAGCTGGTGTCTGCCACAGGGTCTTGGCTAGGTCTAAGATGCCCTCTCATTGACAGGTACCAGGGGAACACGAGTGCAAAATATGAGAATGTTTGGGAGCTTTTTCTTCAATGAAAGATGTTTTGATGTCAAGAGTTTCAGTAATGCAGGCAAGTAGCTCCTAAAATGCTTTAAAGTAATCAGGGGCCGGTATTGGAGCTAAAGAGATGGCTTTGTCTGAGGAGGATGATGATGAGTCTCTGGTGGATGAAGGGTGTTGTTCTGGGGGGTTCCAGTGCCTTTTCCTCCTCTGCCAGTTGCTCTTGTTCTTCTGTCTCTGTAGATGAGGGTCTAGCCATAGATGCAGAGGGAGAAGGAGATCTATGCTTCCCGGAATGATAGAAGGGAGACTAGCTCCTGGATGCCCTGGAAAGGGGTTCCTAGTTTGCCTGATATGGCCAGGGTGGTGCACTGTATTAGTAAGGCTGGTTCAGATGGTGTTGACCTGGCCATTGCCATGTTGTAGGTAGATGTGCTGGAGCTCTAAACTGAGATTCCTAGTTTGTAGAGAGAGACTATCTCATGCCTGAGGGGAGGCAGCTTCCTAGTGGATGGAGAAGAAAAGGCATGTTTCAGTGATGGAGATGAAGAACAGACATCATCCAAAGGCGGTGCACCAACCTTTGAGGTGACTTCAGTACCAAGATGCCAGAAATATGCAACTGTGCCAAGTGTAGAGACACTGGTGCTGGGAACGTGGTTACCTCCTCAGACAGAGACCCATTAGGTACCAGCAGGGATTCTGCTGACGGTACCAATGTTGATGTTGTTACTGGTGTCGAAGCCGGTGCTGCTTTCTGACAGTTACAGGTATCTTGTGCTTCTTTGATGCTGAGCTGGTGACTGAAGGTTTGGGTTCCACCTTATGGGAAGAAAGGGACTGGTGTTGGGAGCATGCGTATCCCAGTGTTCAGGTCTCCCTTGCCTCACTGAGGTGGTGGGACTGGTCTTTGGTGCCAGGGTAGTAGTCTGAGCTTAGGTGATCTTCCACACTGGATCCTTGCCTGATGGTGCTGAGGGTCTTTTGCTGGTACTGACCTTGGGAGTTGTGTGTTGGCTGGCAGGGACGCTGACAAAGATAAAGACTTGGAAAGATCAGATCCATCTTGGAAGTCAATCCTCCCTCTTTGGGGGTTTATATTCCCCGCCAGATGCTTTGAGGAGGTAAAGCTTCAGATGGGTGTCCCCAGACTTTCTTGTTCTTGTTAAGACAACTGATGAATGGAGCAGTGATCTGACACATGGTTCTCATAGAGAGAAAGACAGTGGCTGTGGCAATCAGTGTGCAGCCATCTTAGGACAGACACAGTTGGAGGTCTGAGGGCTTTGAATCCATCATTTTGGCACAGGTAAAGGTGTCAAGGGAGAATTTTTTGTTGCTGGCTATGCCTGGATAATAAAATAAAATAACAAAGGGGCATGAGGACATTCATTACGTAGGCATGGCTCCACAGACACTGTGATTCAAAAGACTTTAGATGCACATGCACCCCATATGCATGAGATCAGAGGGGGAGCCACATGGATGTATATTCAAAGAAGAATCAGAGGTTAACAGAATATTTATAAAAGACATTGGAGCCAAATTATCAATTTTCCAATGACTCTAATACAGCTACTAGATTTTCCATCGCATTTCTAGTCTGAACAGATTAAAGGGACATCACTATCAGGTGACAAGAACAGCACAAGTCCTCCAGAGGCAATTGGATGCCCAGAAGAAGTCCAGAGCATAAAACTATTTTGAGCCCTGGCAGTAATTACTCAGTCGTTACCCTAGGGGTTATCATACAGCCTGAGTAATCTGTCTGTCATTGGTCTGGGGGTTTTTAATCACAAGACCTCTGGAGGTAATCCATTTGCCACTGATGTTTGTAAATAAATCAACACTCCAGGCAGAAATCAGTCTGCCATTCCTCTAAGAGATGAACTGAGGGAGTGCTATGGGATTATGGAGGAAATAATTCTGAACACATACAACCCTACAGTGAAACCAGTGGATTCACTGGATATTACAAAAAGACAGTCATGAAGGCATTTAAGACTCCCTACTCTCCACTAAGAATCCAGTACCTTTGATTATTACTGGAAACATTTTGAGTGCAGTAGTTTTGATCATGTCCATAAAACACAGATAATTTGCTTAGTTTGGGTTTAGTGAGTGCTTGAGAGGGGCACACCTGTTTCATACAGGTGGTGAATCAAAGGGCCTGATCCTGTCTTCAGGGAAGTAAATGGCAAAATTCTCACCAACTTCAATGGGAACAGCACTGTGCCTAAGTGGTTCCAGTGGGATCTGTCTCAGGCTAAACTCCTGATTGCTGTACAGAGGAGACTAATATGATGTCATCTCTTTTAATGTAGAGACTCAGTTTCATCTGGTGCAATATGGAGCTTCATGCACCTATTGGGACAGGGGTTTTGATGCCTGAGATGATGTTTGTCGTAACACTTATGTTATTCCCTGCTAATGTGGGTCACTGTACCATTATAGTAAGTGTCAGCTGATACGAACTTAACATCCATGCTTCATGTATCCAACTTCAGATCTGCAAAGTTCATATTTATTTGCCTATCCACATATACAACTTAGTCCTATTTTCAATATGGTTCATGATGTTTAAAAGAAATATATATACCAAGTGAGGCTTAAAATAGTCAATTCTATCTTCATTTCCTATGAATTCTAGGATTTTTAAATTCAAGGAGCTGCACTATTAATTAGCTTTATTTGTATATGCAAATCATGTCAATTTTAATAACTTATTAATTTATTTAATATCTGACATATATATATCCATGACATTTCCAGAGATAGTAATCTTATGGTTCCAGGTGATTAAAGGTAAATATAAAGAAAGTCACTTGCTTTAATTTGGCTATGCAAATGACCCCAGATTGAGTTATTGGACAGTTAAATGAAAGGTTCACTTTTCATACAGCTGTGAGCTATTTTTTTAAAAACCTGAGTTTCAGAGGAAAAGTACAACAACTGGGAAAACATGTACATGCAAATTATTCTTAATTTACAGGATGTGTTAATGCTTCTAATTAAATCTGGGTAAATGATGAGTTCAAGCTTTACGATAATCAAGCCCCAGGGTTCCTGAGAAATAAGATATAGAGCATAGCTAGCATTAAATAGTATCAGAGATGTGGTATTCATCTCCACAATGTAATAGCTGCTAGTTCTGGTCCTGACTAAGCAAAGCAGGTGCAAGTTCACCTGTGATTATAGTCTTTGATTTCTGTGGAATGGGTACATGAAGAAAGTCCCATCCAGATAAGCAGGAACTGAAGAAAGACTGAGGCAGGGACATAGACATTGAAAGCTCAGCTGGAGTGGAGGGTGGTTATAGCATTTTTAGGACAGGCTCTCTGAATGGTGTGGAGTGTAATGAGGCTGGTGGAGGGTCATTCCTTAATACACGAACCTCATATTTAATGTTATTTTTAATATGACTGCAATCAAATGTCAGCCCTTACAAAGTGACTAGTATTAAGGTGCTAGTCCAGAGATGGAGAGTTTATTGCTTCAAGGAGGCCTGGCAATTTGGGACTCATGACTAGAGTGAATACTGACCTGTGCCCCAATGCCAGAAACCAGGAGTCCCAGCATGGGCTCCATGTAGGACTTGTCTCTTCACTGATAGTTCTTGATTCCACTGTTGGGCAGGGATCCTGAAAGAGGAAGTCCAGGCTCAGGAGCATATCAGTAGAGACAGGGAGGAAATGATCCATGACTCAGAGCGGGGTTGACTGGGATGGTGGTCAGGCAGGTGGAGAGAAGGAAGGAATTAGTCAAAAGAAGGCACCAGGTTCAGACTGGGGCACTTGGTAAGGGATCAGGTTTATTGTGAGGAGGCAGAGATGGGAGGCAGCTGAGGTGCCAAGATGCCCCATCCATTATTAATGTCACCTCCATTTTAAGAGGAAGAAGGTGAGATGCAGATAGCTGAGCAGGGACACAAAGTGAGCCAGAGGCAGAACCTGGGTCAGAACTCCAAGATCCAGGCTCCCAGTTTTCATCTCAACTTACTAGGCCACATTCTTTGTCTGCTGCACTCCATGCCCCCAGGATCCGAGACCCACTCCCCTCACTGGGTTTCAGAGCCCAGGCTCCAGCCCAAGTGGGAATGTCTACACTGCTAAGTTTTGTCCCATAATGAAACTCTCACGAGCCTGAGTCAGTTGACCTGGGCTCTGAGACTCGCTGCTGCAGGATTTTTTTAAATTGCAGTTTAGACGTATCCACGCCTATCACCATGACTTCTAAGTGTAGAACACAGCTATAGGGCCAGCAATACAATCTAAAGGGTGATCACCTCTCTCCACCTCTTCAGGATTGAAGATTTCCATCCTTTCTTCATCTCTCCTTTCTCTTCCCTCTTTCTCAATTTTCTTCTTAAGTTTCCTCATCCCTATGAGATAGGAGGGAATGATGCTTTGTAGGAAAAGTGGGGTTGGCATTTTGATCTGAGTGCAGTCTGGCTGTGGCTAAGTCAGATCCCTTCAGCAGTGAGTTACACAGCCAGGGATCTGTTAGACATCAGGAAAGTCCTGCCTCCATCGGTTTAATTTATTAGTTATGTTGGGCATATCTGTAGCCTCTCTGTGAAACCGCAGCTGTCTTGGTGGGAAATAGATGAGGAGATGGTCTCTGAGATAGTCAGGTGTGAACCAGTTAAGGTTCTTGTATATTAAAATGGTGTCACGGGGTTCACTCACCAGAGCGGCACCCCCTGCTGCTAATATGGGGGATTAGCTCACTCAACCAGCATGCCCTCTCTTGATGGTGCCTCACCCGCTGTCGTCACCACCTGCAGACCTGCCTCAGTCCAAGTACTGCAGCATCCTCTTCATGACTCGGTGTGGGGTTGTATCTCCTTCAGTAGTCCAGTCACTTCCCCAGTGGTGAGTGGAGGGACCTGGGCCTGCCCACTACGCTGGGTCCCAGCCCAGGGACCCTGTGTATTGCGGCCTCCTGCTGCGCCTCAAATTCCTTTCACTGCTGTATGTCTCCCTGGGCCCCTTCCCCGTGGCCCTAGCACCTTCTTCGCCCTTCCTCAGGACATGCAACTACCCAGTCCCAGCAGCCAGCTAGGAACTCCTCTTGCTCCCCGGTCCCTGCCAGTGGTTGCTCTGTCCAAGGTGCCGCAGGTCTCTCAGGCTGCTACAGACACAGTCTTTACCCCTTGAGCTCCCAGCAGAAACTGACCCTGTTCTGCCCTGTGCCTCTTTTTATATGGGCCTCCTGGGCCCTGATTAGCTGCTCTGTTTAGTCTGTCTCTAGTTGGCTGCTCCTTGCACAGCCTCCCTCGGCTGCTTTTAACCCCGTCCTTGCCAGTGTAGGGTGAATACCCCATCACAAATTGACCCTGAATTTGGTCCAGAAGTGAAAAGGGAGCCAGCTGTTGTTACTTATGAGACAGGCTGCTGTGTGCTGTACAAGTTGTAGCCCTCAAGAGGTGTTCACTTTCAACCCCACGGAGAATGACTGGCAGTAGTGTACCCTGGAAGTGACAAAATATGGATCAGGATGGCAAGGTCCTCCTCTGAGCAGAAAGGGCACTGTCTCCTGGGCAGTCACAGGCAGAAGAATACTGCCTCGCCTGCATTCCTTGTGTCCAGCAGTAGTGAAGAACTGAGCTTCACCTCCAGGCTTAGTACTCCCTTAACGACGGATGATCAGATTGAAGGTGGTGTCAGAGTCTCAGCAAGCAAGCTCCTTGACGCATGTCCTTCTTCCTGTCATCATCACTTCTGTCCTCCCTGGGTTGAGCGTTTGGGTCATTTGCTCTTCATCCACCTGGTAATGGCTTACAGTCATTGGGACATCTAGTGAGGCCTGGGGATGCATAAGCTGAGAAGGAGACTGCAACTGGGTGCCATCCATGTATTTGTGACACTGGAGTCTATGGTGTCTCTGGATCTCTCTGAGCAGTCTCACATATTTATATATGTTAAAAAGGAGGGCTGAGAATATCAGACTCTGCAGGCCTCCATCCGTGAGGAGTTGCAATAGCCCATTATGACGTTCTGGGATTTGCCTGAGAGGAATGAGAAGATCCAGTACAGTGCTCGCAGCTACATACATGCAACTCCTATTGAACTGATGGGAAATGAGGGCAGAAACAGACCCATGATCTGCAGTCTAGCTATTTATGTAGCTTACAGATAGTGCAATGACTTCCCTGGGAGCTAAGGTGTTTAGTATTAGTCTATATCACAAGCAGATTTTTTCAGATAGCCAGATATGCACTGGGCCAGCCCAAAGATCCTGCAATGATGTTAGGATGATGCCTGTAGCCAGCCCAAAGACAGGGTGAAGATACCTGGTGAGCAGTCAAACTTTGAAGGAGATGCTGGAAGACATTGCTCATTTGGCTGAAGCCAGGAAAAAAACTTTTATCTGAATGCAACTGGAATGTACAGCCCAACAGACTGAACACAAGCAAATTAGCAGTCCCTGATGGGGAGAGTTATTCTAGCATATCAAGTCTCTGCCCAAGGGAGCCTGTCCAGACACATCAATAGCCCAAGGAAAGAGTTTGTTAAGGATAGTTTTCATTTGAAATCTGGAGCAATTAGTATTTAATTCACAGTCTGTGTCTTTTCATTGCCTTTTTAATTAGGAAGCTGTTTAATGTAGAGGCTGAAGTTTCTTTAAAAGGAAATGCTTATGGAGGTAGATTGGGCTGGTGAATATTAATATAGGATACGATAAAGTCTATGAGCCATACTGGGATTGGAAATGTTAATTATAGGCATTATTTGAGTGTGTTATGGAGACCAAGGCCTGATGTTGTAAAGCAATGAGCAACATAGTTTTGTTCCAGGGATATCGCCCTGAGAATAACTGGTGACTGCTTTGGTGAGGTCAGTAATGTAGAGGGATGGGATGTAAAACATAATGCTCATTGTTAACATACATGAGTTTGTAGGTGAAAGTGGGTCCAGAGCAGACAATGAGCTTGGAGTCAAAATCCCTAATTTTAGGAAGCTGAATTCGGCATCTCCCAATATATTTTTTTGTCCTCTCCTATTAGCAGATGTTTCTTGGGAGTGGAGGTATCTTGGCCATTATGTCAGTTCTGTTTAGGAAGTGATGTCATGTGTTACATGCAGCAAATTCTCTCCCACTCACTTGGACAAGCCAATGTGAAGGGCTAGCAGTCTGCATACACAATTGGTACATCTCGGTTTAAAAGTGGGTGGATGAGGTGAAGATTGACACGGGGCAGGGGCATATAACATGCTGTTCCCTGCCCTAGTCAAGTTTACATTTGGTTAAAGTCAGACCTGCATTTCCAGTTGTAAATCTGTAGAGCATCAGAACCAGTCCAAACCCTACATCTAGGTCAGCTGGATTCAGGTGTGACTGTGCTCCATTTATCAGACTTTTAAGAAGATATGTGAGGCAGAAGCTGCTCTCAGCAGTCTGTGTTCTTCTCAGTCAATCCCCATGAGAAGCAGCCCACCCAGGTCTACTGCAGGAAGACAAGGTGCCATGACTTTGACAGCCCAAATTCTACCCGGCCGTGGGAAGGAGCCACACAAGTGTATCCTGCTGGTCCACTGGATTTATTTAATGGAACATCAGGAGTCACATATAACAGGCAGAGGGGATCCACTGTCTGTCCATCTAGGTTTTTAGAATGGTGCTCATCACCATGATATCCTGATGTCTAGTACACAGACCTGGTGAAGAAGAAATGCACAAAAGAGTAGAGAGGATTAATCTTTCCCATCTGCTGGTAGTCAGGGGTTCAGGCAAAGAGAGAGGGAGAGAGACAGCTAACGCCTGCAATTTTAGGGAGGGGGGACTGACCATTGGTGTGGCATGAAAACTGTCCCCAGTTTGCAGGGAATATGCTCTCTATTGCCACAAGGGTTTCAGAAAGGTTTAGAAGTTTTTGTTTGAAGGAAGCAATAGAGGAGATGAGGAGTGGGGTAGGAGATAATGAGGATAAATGCCCTCCTGTGTCTCTTCCCCTCTTCTGTCAGCCTAGCTCCTGTTGCATTCACCACAACTAGCATTTCTGGTACTGCAGGCTGGGATATAATGTGTGTTTTTATTCCTCTTGTACATATTAAGCAGGCCCTGACTATGCACAGCGGGTAATGGAATAGTGTACTGTACATATATGATGTGTGTATGAGATCTTGGGCTGGCAGATGGTTAAAGATTACAAGCAACTAATTTGATCTTGATGAAAAGTGAAACTTTTTTTTTGCAGCACTATTGAACATGGTGAGATTTGGCAGCCCTTTATGTACATTTGAAAACTGCATTCTGAATGTGGAAACAGGGACATATGGCAAAATTCCTTGAAACTTACAAGTCGGTTAAGTCCTAAAAGAAGGAGCGAAGGTGGCTGTTAGGAAATCCCCATGCTGCCTCAGGGGGTTGCCCCGCATGACACAGCAATCGGGACTTGAACATTTACTTTCAAGCTCAGCATCTTCCAATAGGACATGAGACTTTTTGGTCCTGGGTGAGTTATTATTTAATATTTATATTAAAGAAGTAACCAGGGAACTCAATTAGAATCAGGGACCCATTGTGCTCAAATCTCTACAAACTCATACAAAGGTACAGTTCGTATGTGTATTCATGGAAACTTAAAGAGGTTGTAGCTGGGCAAAAGAAAATTGTTTCATTGGCCACCAATGTGAAGGGTAACCAGTGGAAAATGTAACCTCAGATGGTTTTTAATGCTATTTTTGGTTGTTCTTTTGATTGTTTTAACTAGTAAGTGCTCTGTGTAAATAACTATTTAAATTATATATAAAAAAGTATCAGTCTTTTATTATAAGCACCACAATATCATAGCGCCATCTCAAAAGTTAGATGATAACAAAACCAGAAGAAAATTCAAATACTGATCAGAAAACCTAATGTATTTTTTAAACATGCTTTTTATGCTATATGTATGTCTCACTACTGAACAGATTCAGGGTCAAAGTTTGCATTGCTTACTCAATCAAAGCTTGCACTAATATTATTATTATTAACATAGCACCAAAAATGGGGTATGCAGTTTACAGGCAAGAATGAACACAAGGTCTTTGCCTTGAAGATCTTACAAACTAATGAAAATTTTGACTGAATAAGGAGTGCAGAAATTGTCCATCAGTCAATCCAGTACCTGCTGAAGTCATTGTGAATGTTTCCATGAATTTCAATGGGAGTTGGATAAGGCTCCAAGGGACCTGGAATGATGGTGTACTGTTGGGTCACAAAATTTGTGCTGTGGCAACATGATTTTGTGGAAATGTGGTGCTCTGGACAATGCTCTGGAGGGAAGGATACAAATTTGTAATGTATTGACCTGTCAATCTGCCACTGTCCCACCATTTTAATGAGTGTCCTAAATGTTTTCATTTAGAATAGTGATACTCAGGCCTCAGTGGTTCAGAAGCAAAATTAGTGACCGATATTACTCAAAAGAGTCACAGTAGTGTGAATTAATTGTTTCATTTACTCTCTCTCTCATTCTCACAGCAAAATGACTGACCAAGTATTATTATGTTATCAACTACAATTGGTTAATAACATTGTAAAAGCATTATGACTGGTTAATAATTTAGATTGGTTAATAATTAAATCACACAGTGTTTTAATATCGTGCTGCAAAGAGCTGCAGGAGATACATTAAAGAGCCACTTGTGGCTTGCAAGTCTCAGTCTGAGTATCACTGATTTAGAAGGATGCCAGATAAGAAAACCTGTGTGTTGGGTCCTTGAATCTATAGATGACTTTATAACACCATACTTCTTCCCTATCACTTCACTGCTGTTAACGTCATACGGTTGTTATATGGAAAATTTGTCACAGGTACTGTTTTGTCTGTTTCTCAGATTATAATTGATTTAACATGCCCAGAACTAGTGGTCAATGTATTTTTACCCTGCTTTTAAATCTCTCCTGCAATAAAACATGTCCTGGATCTGGAGCAATGACTGAGTCCGAACGTGCAGTTTTGTGGAAATCACATATTTCAGCATTTTCCATAGAACTGGTGAATACATGCTTTTTTGAAGCATTGACCCCCGCACCCAGGCATCACATGGTTTTCTGTTGTTGTGGTGAATTGCTATTAGCATTCGATGTTGGCAATGGCTCAAGTGCCTAGGTAGATGTGGGGGGCTGTGGGGGAGGAGAGCAGGAGTCATTGGTATTCACTGCCTCCATTTCTGCAAAAAAATGTTCTTTTCTGACAGCCCACATTCCTTAAAGACTGTAAGTGTGAGCACTCCTCTGGAATGGGCAAGTTGTATGATGCAGTCTGGAAAATCTGAATACAAATATTTGTTAAGACAAAAACAAAAAAAGGCCCCATCTACATTACAAAAACAACCCTATTCACACATGCGTATGGTCACACAATCTTAGAACTTTCTTCTAGTCTTTGTGGGCAGAAAAATGTGTTTAAAACTCATGTTTTAACAGTGGTAGATGGCTAAGTTAAAACAGCGTTATAACATGGTTTTGGGTTTTTTCTGCTGTCCACAAAGAGAAGACTGCACCATGCTGTCCCATGGTTTGCCACAGCCATGTTTCAACATAGGTATTTTTGTAAGGAAGGTGGGGCCACCGTGGTGAGTTAACTTTTTACTATTACAGAAATAAAACCCACCATGAATGATTTTTAAAAATTCTAAACAAACCAACCCTCCCATCATTGGTTTTATCAGCAGCTTTACAAAAATAAAACGTGTTCTATATACGCACGTATACACACACACACATATACGTATGTATCAAACTATGTACAACTTTTAGGATGGCAACAAGAAGGGTGTTGACACAGGATGTCATAAGAAGCTGCTGTGCTTCAACAGCCCTTTGCTACGTATTTTGGAAGACTCTGCTCCCCAAATGGCATTTGGAAGGTTGAGTGATATTTAAATACCACCCATCCTTGAGACACTTTGAGCAAGTGCTCAGAATTACGAAGATTTGTTTCCAGTGTCACCTGATGGCCAAAATCTGAGAGCAAAGGGCTTGGAAGCTGAGAGAACCAGCCAGGCACAGCTACAGAAAGAGAGAGACAGATGGACAGATGCAGCGACAGAGATGGATGCAAGTCCCAACTGAAGTGCAGGCTAGATGTGTGCCGTCCTTCCACCAATCCTTGCTCCCATTGTAGGGGTGCGGCTTATACAGAATTTAGTCGGATAGGGCCCAATGCTGCAATTCTTACTCAGATAAAGTGCCCAGTGGGAGTTTTGCCTGAGTAAGGACTGCAGGATTTGAGCCACTTGTTCTCTGCCTTCAGACTCTTGATTGGGGGTGAAAATAATCTTGTGAGGTTTGGTCTGGCTGGAGACAAAGTGGAGGGGAGCAAGAGGGAAAGCAAGGGGCAGGGTAAATAGAGAAGGTGCAGGAGAGAAGGTAAGAGGGAGACTTGAGTATGTGCTGTTTCATAAATATTCCAGAGAATGGGAGTAGAAGTTCATGACAATCATATGAAATCTATTGGAGTCAAAAACAGGATGATTCTAAAGGGAGGCTCTTTTACTCACAACCAAGGCACTAAAGAAGAAATCACTACACTGGTCTCCAGATAACTCTAGAATCTGAAAGCTTGGGTGTCTCTGTCCGTACTGTACCTGATCTCATAAATTCTTTAAAGCCAGAAATCAACAAAGCCATACCCCTCTGGTGAACCCCTACAGACTCCTCTATAACACCACCTACTTTTCAGACCCATATCAAGATCTAAATAAATTCAGCCTTCCTAAATATCAGGCAGAGAAACAAAGCGTTTGTGTGACTAGAGGAAGACTGGTGGTGGTGTGTGTTGGATCTGGCTGAAGTTTGCCTGTGGAAGGCATGTAGTTGGCTGGCTTTCTCTATACTTCCCCAGGGGATGTCATTTTCCAGAGCTCTTTGGTCCAAGGGGCCACCAGCTCTATCACTGCAGAATGGGTTAGCAAGTGAAATCATACTTCACTATTCTCTCCTTCCTCTGCACTTCCCAGTTAGAAAACATTTCCATTCGCTCTAGGACTCAACACACTGCTCACTCTTTGGCAAAACTGGACTTCTACAAAAGGAGGGCAATCTACATGTGGAGACTTTCCTTTTTATTAACACAAGCCCACAAATTGCTTACACCCTTCATCATCTTATCTCATACCCAGGACATTTCAGAGGGTGGCTCGCTGAGCTCTTTATACCATGATCTTCTGGCTATTAGTCTCACTGCTGCTTAATATTCTGTAGCTCCCATTCTGTACTACTTCCTTTGTGTACTCTTCAGCATACAGAGACACACTCATACATGCTGATGTTTTCATGGTCACTGATGGGCACAGGCAGGTGGATATAAACGTAGACATTCTTGCCCAGTCACAACCACGCACCCTCAGACACCATGTCACTTTGACATACATGGGGACAACCAGACATTCCAACCTGGCCTAGATCACTCACAGGAACACAGACACAAAGACTTGTGGCTGGACATAAATAAATATAAATCCACCCACCCTCCACTCTTTCAAGGTACGCAGACACAGCCAAACATAATAATGGTCACAGATACCCACGCCTGTGCATGATAAATGGATATATTCAAATCTGTGCATGCCAATGCAATTCCCACACATGTATATGTGCAAACTGCCCTGTGTGTTCAAAGAATTGAACAAAGTCTTCATTGGCTAAGGGCAGCAGCTCTGCCAGAGGAGCCCAGGCAGGTAAGCATGTCCTGCTGCGAGACTGGCTTCTGCAGCAAATGAAGGTTCAGCTGCAACAGAAAGCTGTCTGACACTGAAGGGGAATAGAACAAAGGAAGAAGGACCCTAAGGACCAAAGATGTGTCAGCTGCTTTCTCTGACTAAAATCTGAGGGGGAGGACATTATGTGAGCAGCTTTCTCAGTGACTCAGGCCTGGCTGTCTTTTTCCATCACTCTGGGCACAGTAACACAGTGCACAAATCAAACTTGATTTCCCTCTCCAATACCACACAGTAAAAAGTAATGAGAAAACTTCTTTCACCCAGGGAAGAGGCTAGCAGGTTGTCAGGAAGCTCCAGTAAGAACAAAGAGCAACGAATACTGTACTGTATCTGCCGATCTGGAAAGTAAGGACATCTAAATCTGTCCCTGTGACTGCTTCTTGGACAATGTATTCCAAATTCCCTGGCTTCTGTTCTGTTCAACTCCTGTAACATTTCCTTTCCTATAATGCAGAGATTCATGACCTTCTTATTATTATCAATATTAAACATTTTTACTTCCATAATGCTTTTCTTCTGAGATTGCAAGATGCTTTGTAAAAGGTAACTCACAGGACAATGCTCCTGTAAGTTAGGTAAATATTGCTATCTCTATTTTACAGATCGGGAAACTGAGGCATAGAGCCATTAAATCCAAGGTCACACAGTAAACCAGAGCAGGGAATAAAATCCACAAGTCCTGACTTCTAGTCCCAGCCATTAGAGCATCATGGATTTTATTCTCAGGAGCTAGATCTTAGCGTTCACTGATGGTTGAAATTTGGCAGACCTGGCTTCTGCTTTGGAATTAATTTTTTTAATACCAGAATTAAAGGTAAGTGAGTAAATAAATAAATAAATAAATAAGTTTAGCTACTTCTTAGGAGTGACCAAAAATATACACTCAGCCACGAAAAGCAACTGAAATAATCAAATGTTTAGGGTTACATTTTTAAAGCATTTTGCGGGAGAGAATTTAGCTGTGCAATATTTGTTAAAATTGAGAGGCAAAGTTTTGAAAATGTAGTTACATAATGGGCTTGAAAATAAGCCAATTTAAAAGTGAATCTGGCAGAAATTGTGTCACTACCTGAAGTTTTCTCATATGCAAGATCTTAAACTAACTCTGTCTGTTGTGCACAGTGAGTGGAGTGAGACCTGTCACTGTATCTCCGAAAGGGTACAGCTGTGAGAGTAGTTACTGAAATGCATTCTAAAGCTCAACTCAGAATAGGCCTTAGCTTGGTGCAATGTGCACTAGTGGTGAATTCTCTTCAGTGTTACTCAGATGGCTTCATTGGGGGGGTTGCCTGTGTAAGGACTGAGAAAAACTGAGGAGAACCTCAGGATCTGACTCATCTGCACACCTTCTAATTACAATGCTGAACACAGAGGCATGCTAAACATGCACACACACTGAGATATACATGCATGTGTACAGTCATCCATAAGCATGCAGATAAACATGCCTATGTACATATGCTCTCAGATATTTGTGGCCAGCCACCCAAACGCACTCCAACAGATGTGCAGATTAAGATATACACATACACTCAGATACTGTGTTCATATACTCAGACATATACAAAACACCCACACCTACTCCAAGCTGCACACAACTCCATCAACAACCATGCCCACCCATATGTGTGCGTGTGACAACCTCCCTCTTGGCCGAGGACCTCGAGAGCTAAAAGCAAGAGCTGCTACATCTTGAGAAAAAAAGCCAAGCCCCTCTAGCTGGAGGGCTGTACCCACTCATATCCTGTAAGGACTGGTGCTGAGGGAGACCTGTAACACATCCTCACCAACGGGTTACCTGTGCACACAAATACATACATGCATACACACTGATTCAGATCTAAAGGGATGCACACTCTGACTTAGACCTATAGCCCTACACATAGCTATTCAAACACATTCAGGAACATATACTACAACCAAAGGAATACACTTACAAAAGCCCCTGCCCCCCACATCCTAATGAAGTTTTTGATCTGGAAATTTCTCTAAAAAATTTGCCAAGGGGAAACCTGGTGCATGCAGTATTGCACACACAGATGTGAGCGTAAAGCTACACACAAACCGAGGCACCTATTGATCTATCTTAGGGTTTTCCATAGCACCTATTGCTATAGTGCGTAAGTGCTTCCCAGGTAAATCTGATCTGCATGGAAAGGTCTCTGGTAGAATTCATGGAGTCTTCATATATATCCACACATCTACAATTTCTTATGACAAAGTAAGCCGAGCCAGGTAGGTTCACCTTCAAGAAATGATTACATGGAATGCTACCATCACCTTCTGAAACCCTATCTCAAACTAAGCTTGGTCAATTGCTAATCAGGTGGGCAGAAGCATCTTAACTGATCCTAAGGGGTCTAAAGCTCTTCATCTAGTGGAGCGTGTGTGTGTGTTTTCTCGCTTTTTCAGACTCCAAGTCTATTGGAAAAAGACAGTATGCAGACAAAAAAGGCAGATTTGCTCAGACCCACAAACAGTGAGCAAGCAACAAGCTCCTTAACAGAAGAGGAGGGGTGAATCGATAAACTACATCACATTTCTTGGGAAGATGACAACTGTCCATTTGATGTGGACTGCTATTTCCAATGCCCATCTGCTAAAGCTGTAGTATACCAAGTGCTGCTAGCAGGAAGGGAGTCTGACAGGACACACCAACATACAACACATTCTCTTATTCAATAGTGTTATAAGTGCAAGGGGATTTCAAATATTTCAAAACAAACTCCACCCTTAGCTGCTGCTCATTTATCAGTGCGTCAAAAGATTGTGCAACAATGATTAATTTTTTTAGTAACAAATGTTAGGAACTTAAGAGCAAAGGACTTGCCTAGATAAAGAGAGAAGATTTAAACATGCCAGGTAACAAAAAGACATGTGCAGAAATCTGTGGGAACTGTATAGTAGGAGGGAACTCTTTAGAGGGGACACAGGGACCATCACTAAGTGCCACTGGTACTTTCTAGTCAGGGAATAGGGCTGCCCCTGGCTGCCTTCTCAGCTGAGAAAGACAATTGTTTATTTGGTCAGATATGGTCTTACAGAGACATGCCATTTATCATACTTTTCTATGTATTTTGAAATACAAAGCTGACAGATTTAGGAGCTAGCCTGAAAACAAATGCTTTTGAATTCAGACAGGGATGGAAAAGCGAGGGGGCCATGTTTGGTGTATTCTTCCCTTTTTTCATGTACAAATTCCATGGTAATGAAGCATATCATATTGAAAGCCTCTGTTTATCCACAGAACAGGTATAGCACGAGTAGCAACAGCATGAGCTTCCCTACAACACCCTGACAATGTGCCTCCAACCTTCTCCTACGTGGGAAGAAATCATGGGAATTACACTGAAAAGATACATTCGATACCTGAGTCCATCTCGACAGTGCAGGTTGTTCCCTATAGTATATTTTCAGGCTTTCAGGTTCCCAATGAATGGACTTCCATCATTTTACTTGGAAGATTATTCCATAGATTAATCTCTCTCAGTCAGGAACTTTCCCCTGATATTTAGCATAATTCCCACTTCATTACTTATAGCTATTATTTCCCTTTCATTACCCGACATGATGGGCACTAGAAGGTTTTAAAAGTGGGAGGTCCAAGCAACCAAAATGGACCAAATCTGAATGGCACTGCAACCCCATGCACCAGGTTGGCCCATGGTGCAGGGGCAGCCATCATGAAAAAAGTGTGTGCAGGGAGGAATGGCCCTTTGGCCCCCGTTTCCCATGCCTATGCTATATGATGCCTCTCCATCTTTCAGTGTTTGTAGACTATTTCCAGGCAGCCCCCTTAGAGCTTGTCTACATGGTGCCTTAGTCCAAACTAGCTGGGCGGGGGAAACTCTAATGCACACCAGCATATCGCGCACCAACTGAACTGTATGGCCCCTACTGGTGTGCACTAGACGTTCCCTAATGTTTGAAACAGGACTACATTAACGAGCACTAGGGAACCTCTAGTGCTCACCAGCAGCAACCACGCCGGCCACTTAGCATGCTCCACACTGGGGTGCACCATGCAGACAAGTCCTTAGCTGTCTCTTCGACAAGCAATATGTATGGAGAGCTCTTCAGTTTTCCGCAGACCAATCCATCTCCTCACTCCCTAAATCATTTAACTGCCCTTCTTTGAACTCCCTCCAATTTGTCAATATCTTTCTGGTAGTGGGGTGCCCAAAACCTAATGCAGCATCCCAGGTAAAGTTACAGCAGGGCACTATTACTTCTCTACTGCATGATATGATACCTCTACTGTATATACACAACCCAAAACTGCATTGGCCTTTTCTGCTGTCATGTCCCAATGCAAATTCATGTCCAATTTGCTATCCAGTAACACCTTTTTGCAGTATTTCTACTACTCAAGTTTCTCTAAACTGAATTGCATTGTTATTTTTTGTCCACGTTTCTAAACTCTTTAAGTCCCTTTGTATTATACTTCTGTCCTGTTTTTTTAAACTCGCTCTCATTTAGTATATTTGCACATTTCATTAATGTATTACTCCCTCTTCCAGATCATTGATGAAGACATTAAATAATGGTAAACCTGTGGTACCCTGAGACCCCTCCTACCAACTTGATACACCAGGGTATTTTTATGGTCTTTTAGCCAGATTTCAATCCCTATGATTGTGCTCCTGTCCAAGTCATTTTGATTTAAGTTTCCAAATATGATTTATTGAGATTCTTGTCCTACTGATGTCTATGAGAGTTTTGCATTTATTTCAGTAAGAGCTGACCTAAAGTATCAAATGCTTACCTCAAATCTAAATATAATGTACTATACCTCCTACATTTCCTTCATCCACTAATTCTATAATTATATCCTGTCCCATAAAAAAACCTACAAAGTTTGCTGGTAAAATATATTCTTTATAAACCTAATGCTACTCATTTCAGTCTCCAGGGGCCATTCAATCCTTGGCCTGCCTGCTGAGATAACCATAAGTGGTGCCAATTAGTGCCAATTGTGCTGGTGAATTTTGTGATGTGTAAATGTGTCCAGTGGGAAATCAAATGAGACATGGGCATGTACATTTTCTATGGATTTTTTTGGAGTGGTGGGGGAACTAAGGCATGGGGGGAAACTACCCTGTAAAATAATAGATTTTTTTTTACCCAGTTTACCTGATCTCAAATGAAAATGGAAAAGTAGGGACAGGTTTCTCTGTGGCTACTGGGGTGCTGGGATTTTTTTTGGAGGAAAACCAAGGGGCATCAACACAAAAAATTCTAGGTTTGGTTCCCACAGTTCCACCTCGAAAGAGTTGCCGTTAGATCTCTGTGGAGTGGAAAGTGTCACAATGCCATGGAGAGTCCTGGGCTGGGACTACTCCAGCTACTTCCCATGGCACAAATCTCACTCTCACTTACACTCCTCCACATTTCCCATTGATTTTCCTGCTATACAGTTTTACTCATGCCAGGCTGATTATGAGGGAAATAAAATGATGCAACAGTCAAAAAGTTCTCCAAGGTGTTCCAAAAGTCAAAACAAAAGAAAACAAAAAATAAAAGAAATGTTCAAAACAACAAAAAACAATCTTTAAAAGGGGGGGGGGAAGAAACAAAAAGAAAACCGGGAAAGACAAATGAATGTTAGAGCAGGCACGATCATGGACAGACGCCAGCTACTTACGTTCACCTCGGTGATTGCTATATCAACAATGCTACCCACAACAATCAAGGCGTCAAATGTATTCCATGCATCACAGAAATAGTGCTGCATGTGGCAGAGAAGCCGAGGAAAGAGAGAGAGAGAGAGAAAGAGAGAGAGAGAGAGAGAAAGAAAGGAAAAAAAGTAAAAAATATTAAAACAAAAATAAAACAAAAACAAAAAAAAGCATGAAAGAGGGAGAGAAGAGAAAAAAATAAGAAAAGAAAGAGGTTACGTGGGCATATTAAATAGTCTCTTACCACTTTATAGTACTGGCTGCTCAAACCTCTGTAAAGTTTCACATGATGGAGGGTATCAACAAAAGCCTGGTTAGTTAGAAAGTTACACTCAAGCATGTCTACTCTTTGGAGGGAAAAAAAGCACACACACACCCCAAGCTCTGTGCGCTTTCACCAGTCACAGCCAGGGGCGTGCTATGACAAGTGAAAAAGAAGGAGGCGGTTCCCCCTCCTTTTTTTTTCCCTTGGGAGAAGGAGAAGGACGACGGCAAGTTCAATAAAAGCATGACTAGAGGGGGGAAAAAAACCAGAAAAAAGAGAGAGAGAAGGAAACAGAGAAGGAGGAGGAGGAGGAGGTGGTGGTGGTATCCTGGGGAGGGTAGAGTAATACTCACATTAGTTTCACTGAGAATGACGTCTATAATGCTGCCAATTACGATGAGGAAGTCAAAAACATTCCAAGGATCACTAAAGTAACCCTACATAAGGAAGGGGCAGGCAGGATGGGGATTAAAAAGGAATGTTAGACAGACAAAAACAGTTCAAAATTACCATTAGAATTATTGCCTTGATACCTCAAGCAGTTTTGCTCTTAAATCTGGTTTAGAGACCAAAGACCAGTTCTTGCATCCCTTATGCAAGCTGTCCTTTCTCCAGCCAACGTACCCATTGAAGCCAATTGGACTCCCTGCTTGAGTAAGGACTGCTCTGTGAGTAGGGGTTGCAGGACCGAGTCCTTTGGGTGTCAGAGCTACCTTTCTCCAAGTAATCTAACACTTTCTGCTATGCTGGTTTTCCTGGTTTGTGTAATTTTGGGGGGGGAGGGGTAAAGGAATGGTGACCCCTGGTTCTCTCCAGTATTCACTCCCATGCTGCAAATGAGAAATGGCCACTGGATCCACATTCAGGCTGTAATGGACTGTGCTGGGGCTATGAAAGACCAGGTGTCTCTTAAGAAAAGAGAAAGAGGGGCCTGACAAAATCAGGAGGTGGGTTAGAAGGAGCTTTTACAACTCGTTGCTTATCATGTTTGGTTCTTTGCCCAAACACCCTTTGTGGATTTGCAAGGCACCACCAGTTTCTACTGATTGTGCCATAGCTCTTCTCTTCAAGGCATCAAGGCAGACTGGTGCTCTTAGCAAGAGAGATGCAAAATCAGGCTCTTAAATGTCCCAAACGTCTTTTTTCCCCGAAGCTGGGAATAGGTGATAGAGGATGGATCACTTGATGGTTACCTGTTCTGTTCATTCCCTCTGAAGCACCTGGCATTGGCCACTGTTGGAAGACAGGATCCTGGGCTAGATGGGCCATTGGTCTGACCCAGTATGGCCGCTCTTATGTCCTTATGTTAGTGTTATTCTTCAGGCTCTTTATGAGATCCTGCCTGTTGCCTCCTCACACCCCAGTGGAGGGTCCTCAGCTCTGGCTGCTTTAAGTCAAATACATTATGATATTTTACGCACTCTGTGAATTGAGGGCAACTTTGTGTGTCCAATTTGCCTACCAAGCTTCAGGTGGCACCAGCCTCCACTGCCTACCATCCACCCCAGTGATCCTGAGCAGTAAGGGGAGCTAGGATCTAGCATCCTTTTCAGAGAGGCCTTATTCAGTCTGGCTGCTGAGCTTCTGGTTGTCTGTCTCTTTTTCAAATTAATATATTGAGAAAAGTTTTACAGTTACTCTCAAGAGAATTTGTCAAGATTTGCAAAATATCTTTGCCAAGAGCTCCCCTTTCCTACATGATACCCCTTTTCTTCAATTTTAGGAACAAACAAACAGGAACTCTGGTACTCCTGTTATGTATTTTGGTTGTGGAAGGATGGACTAATCTGACTTCCCTGATTCCCAGCTGTGTCTTGTTTCCAGCGATATTGAACCTAAGTTGCACTACACTTGCTATTCTTAGAGCTGGAAAGTCACATCATGGGTAAAGTGTGAACCTGAGTTCCCAGATAGCATTGCAGAAAGAAAAGAGGGGAGAACAAATAATCCCACTGCTGGCACTGCAAAAGCCAGGCTTGGGAACCTGAGATTGTCGTAGGCACAACTAATATCTGGGTCAGACACTGGCTAAGATTTTCCTTCTGAACCCTGGAAGGCAGCCCAGATGGACTCTTCTGGAGAACTCTCACATTTATGGGCCACGCCTTGGGCAGAACAAACAAACATGCAAACCCCACTTTCCGACTGAGTACACACCAGACAGTTGCTGTGAGGGGAACTGGTAGAATGGACTTTGAAAAGAGAAACAAGAAAAGAAACCCCATTCTGAAAAACACAGCGAGTGTTTTCATGTGCAAACATGAAATAGGTTTGTTCAAAACCTGAACTCTTAAAAAAAATATCTGCCCAGTGAGTGTAAATTTCCCACTTCATATCCCATATTACACAGTCTGCTATTTGGGGAGAGGAAACAGGAGCAAAAGCAAATTTAGGGAATATTATTAGTCAGCATCCAGCCTAGAAAATACACAGCAAACATTAGCATGAGCACAGCGGGGATCTCCAGCATTTCTAGCAACCAGATGGACCTGGAATAAAAGTGTAATTAGACTTCACCAAGGGAAAGGGGAGGGAGAGAATGGCAGATTAAACTGTAAAGGCACTCACATTGTGAACAAATAAAGAACACATACAGATCACATAGAGGTGCAAGAAGGTGCATGTGTGACCTGACATGACCTCAGCCCTGAGGGCACTTGAAGAATCAAGAGAATAAAGCAGAAGACAATGCGCCCAATCCTACAGCCTTTCTTCATGAGCACAGTCCCACTGAGGTAGTGGCACAGCTCACATATGGAAGATCTGCAGGATCAGACTCAGTAACCCGTCTACCTTCCATTTCCTTCTCTGTGTTCATCTACCAGCCTCAAGAGGGATGTCAGTGGGATTCCAAAAAGCTCTTGCAATAGGAACTCTGAGTTTGCTTTTATGCAGCAACAGGGGTGAAGTTCATACCTGTTTGATTGTTTGGGCTGTGCCCACCAAAATGGTAGCTGTTTACTTTTAAATCCATGGATACTTTGTATGGTTTAAAAAGCTCTTTAGCAAGCACGGGAGATGCTGCCATCAGATTATACCAATTTTACAGCAGATCATAGTTTGGGCCTAACAGGTTTTAATGAATATCTGGACTCCGAGCCCAACAGCCAATTTTCACAATTGGTGTAACATCAGGGTGACCATTGGGGCCAAATTTTGTCTTCAGATGAACATGGAAGCCAATGATTCAATTCTCTCAGTTACATAACATAACCTCACTGAAGTCAACCGCATTGTGCTGACATAACCAAGCAGTATGTGGCCCAAAGGGAGCTGTGTATCTAGATCCCAGGGCAAAATCTGGCCTTCAGAGCAGAGGTTCCTTTTTTCATCAGAATTTAATAGGCCTGATTCTGGTGTCAGTTACACCAAAATAAATCTGGAGTCACTTCATTTACTTCCATGGAGTTACTGTGGGTTTACACTGGAATTACTGATGTCAGAAAATAGGCCCATGTTTTGGACCATGACTTCCCTCAAATGGCAGCTCTGCTGATCCCAGTCAGCCATTGGCTCATTCTGAAAGTTGTGAGTCATGGTCTTGTCATCTTAGTTTCCATAGGAGGCACATCCTGTAATGACCCACTGTGTGTGGTACCCATGTGTGAGGTACACTCAAAGAACTCCTCTTTTCCTCACACACCTGGGTAGTTTGATAAAGAGGAACTACTGCTACTCTTCCAGTTTTATTCATCCCCACACCCAACAGTCCATTTTTTAAGAACTGAATTAAAAAATATTATTTTAAAATAATTTCCCTCCTCCTCTCCCAACCCCTCAAGAGGGGCTTGAATGAAGAAGATAATATTCATATTAGTCTTTAGACTAGTCACACAGTCTAAAGAAATCATAGAGCGCTGCTGCTTATATTCTTCAAATAAGGTGCAAGGAATACTTTGTTTGTGTGGAAATTAATTAAATCGTTCCTTAAAAGCCAATCCTTCTTAGAGACATCATCTGAAAACTGCCCATGTGATTGCTTGGCTTTAGATTATAGCTTGTAATCTTGTCAAGAGTTACAAGCACATATTGAAAGTGAATTAGACCCCTTTGGGATTTCTTGTTATGACCTCAAAGTACCTCTCAAAGCCAGATTCCTTGTTGAAGAGAATCACGGTGGTTGATGAAAGACAAGCTGACTGAGGAAGGAGCTTTCGGTCAAATAAAGAGGTAGCAGTTCCAAACTATTTTTCCCACCAGAAAGTTTTGATTTTCCCCCCCAGGGAAGGAGGGGGAAGTGAACTGAAGGCACTGTTTATTTTTGCAATAGAGGAATTTAGAGTGCAATACCATAATTTACCCTTAAATGGAGACGCTCACCCTACTTCAGCCATAGAGTTACATATCACTGTGCTGAACTCTCCTGGGATTTACTGAGGAATTGCAGTCACCCCCTTGTGGGAATTTTTTGGAGTACATGATATCTATGGAGCTTGTGTGGGAGGGAGGCCAGGTTGGTTACTCATGAGCATGAAGTACCCATCATTACAATAAAACACACACATTTTCTGCCCCTCTCTGCACTCCCCCCCAAAAGGAACTGTTAGCAAATCACCCCAGGATCAATTAAATAATGAAAAGCTGATCATACATATGCAGTGACTGACTGGAGCGGAATCTCATTTGTGCAGGGGAGCAGACACGGTATCACTTCAGAATTAATATGCCAATCATCTTTAGGTTTCTTGGGTTCTGAGTTCAGCTAATAAGATACTGCGGTTTGTTTCAACACTAATGGAACCACTGTGATCTCTGGAGACCATGGCTTTTACATCCTGTGAAAATACTCCTAAATACAGTAGCTGGGAAGCCTTGTTAACAGCAGAGAAATTGCCCACTAGAGCCTGTCTGAAGGTCTGAGCTCATAGCCACTTGGGACTCAAAATCAGAACTCTGGGGGACAGTTCTAGCACAAAGTAGGTTACCCCATGCCCAGAATTCCTAACAGGAAAAGGGGGGTGGGATGCTGAATAGTGATCCCAGCTGGGTTAGGAGTACACAACCCGGTGGAAATTCCAGGGTCACCTCTGTGCTAATTGATGTGCAGATATTTCTTTGCCTAACCACAGGTGCTCAATGCTTTCTTACTACAAGGTTTGCAAAAATTAACTAGTCTCTCCCACTGTAAAACATATGTAGATGAAGGGTGCAGCAAAACCTCAATGTTTCTATTGGGTGGGATCTGAATGTAGGTCAGATGGTCCCCAGTGGAAGAAGCTGCTACAGTTCTGCAGAAAAATGGGAAAGATATAGAAAGGGAGGGAGGGGGGTGGAGAGAGAGAGAGAAGATGGGGGAACTAACAGGAAAGAATATTGACAGGATGATCTGGTCTCAGAGTACATAAAATAAATCTGCAAGTCTAGACAATGGAAAGAAACATTAGTCTTAAGCCATGTGTATGGTGAAAGAGGGAGTTTATGGGAGGGAGGGAAAGGGGCTGGTTCAAGGATGACTTCCTGGTAAGGAATGTGATTTCTTAAAGGAGAGCAAAAATTCTGTTTGATTGGAATGGCCATCAATTCAGACCTCGCTGATGATCTGCCAAGCTAGCTGAGCTGCCACAATCTGGTAGTGGCACAGTACCTTCATGTTCAACACGGGAATGCATTTTGGAAACTCTTGCAGGCCACTTGCAGTTGTGGGGTTCACCTCCGGGCTTTTACTGAAAGCGTCTGCACTGGAAAGTGGCAAGGCAAGGAGGCATCTCTTTATGAAGAAATTTAAACTGAATCACATATATTCTGTCATTTGAATCTTGGCGCACAGTCTCACGGGCATGGCTGAGAGAATCACATGTATTCTGCAGAATATTACAAAGCTACAATAACAACTGACATCAAATGGAAATAATGCAAATTATGCTAAGATGCCATTTAGCCATAACAGCAATCATGGAAATTAGCAGTGCCTAGTAGAGAAGAAATAAACTGGAGGGTGCAGCTGCTTGCAGATCATGACAGACTGTAGGAAAACAGCACCTATTTGCATACTATCAGCTCTCACTCATTGATGGATTAATTTTGAGAGACAGAGTCATTGCAATTCACCTACAGCTTGTCGTAATGAGTCATTGCTGCAGGGAGCCACACAAATCCTGTACTCCATCAAAGCTATAAACAGTCAAAGGAGACAAGTTCTTCAGCTTCTGAGTCAGTTCCAAAAAGGAAGGAACATGTTGCTGCTCTTTGCTTATTTAACAAGAAAGCAGCCCCATCCTTTTAGGGCAAGACTCACTTTTAATAATCTGGATATCTTTATTTTACACTTCAGATCCTGCAGTAAGAAGGTACCGAAAGCAGATGGGTGGTTTTCCCCTGGGATTTAATGGACCACCCAGACACATTGTCTCTAGCATGTCAGAATCAAAGATGTTGCAGGGACTGGATGGCTCTGTGACTGGTAATAGAACACAGATACATTCATTTCCAGGTCTCTGGCTGAATCTGGCTCAGATTATCAGTGACCAAAAGTTATTATCCTCTGAGTACTGTTTGACAAGGTGCAGTATCTAAAATAGGTTACTGGTCTCTGTTTTGTTCCCAGTGGACAAGAGTCCCCATCTCTCTCTCATACACAGGGGCGGCTCCAGGCCCCAGCATGCCAAGCGCGTGCTTGGGGTGGCACGCCATGGGGGGGCGCTCTGCCGGTCGCTGGGAGGGCGGCAGGCGGCTCCGGTGGACCTCCCGCAGGCGTGCCTGCGGAGGGTCCGCTGGTCCCGCGGCTTTGGTGGAGCATCCGCAGGCACACCTGCGGGAGGTCCACTGGAGCCGCGGGACCAGCAGACCCTCCGCAGGCACGTCTGCAGGAGGTCCACTGGAGCCATGGGACCGGCGACTGGCAGAGTGCCCCCTGCGGTGTGCTGCCATGCTTAGGGTGGCAAAATGGCTAGAGCCGCCCCTGCTCATACACACATGGAAAATCTTCACCCCAATTGGCACTAACTGGCCTCCTGGCTGGCAGTCTTAAAAGGAAGAAAATACTTATAGAATCTGAACTACTCTTTTTCCTTAGAGGTGGTCTCTCTAGGTCAGGCATAAAGGCAATGTTGAGGATGCCTGCCCTGCAGCAGTCTGTATCTGTTTTGTGGCTAAAGGACTTCCATTTCCAGATCTTACACTACGGTTCATCTCACCCAGCACTATGTTCGCTTGCAAATAATCAAATAGGTCCTTTCCCACCTGGATGATAGTGCAGTTGGTAACTCATATCTTTAGTTTCTTCATTTTTCTAGGTAGCTGTCACTGTGGTATATAAGCACTCAGCTGTGTGTGAGGTCTGAAATTCAATGTGTGACCTCAGAGTGTCTGTGCCCTAGATCAGGTTAGAAGCATGGCAGAGGTGATGCCCTGTATCTCTGGAGATGGCACCCAGCAGCGAAAGCGCCTCCTAGTGGTGGCAGGAATATCTTTCAGGTCTGCACAATGGGAAGGGATGGAGAATAATGACTCTGAACAATGACTGTAACTAGATGAAATCCTCCTGGGAAACTGTTGTTGCTGTTGGCTTGGATTCTTCTTAGTTTTGTGGGAAAGGAGGGTAAGGAATGGCAGGAGCCTGTACGCACTGATGTTTCAGACCTCTCTGACATAAAAACATGAACACAAGGAATAGGAATTGAATGTTCCCCTATCTCCATTGCTGGTCTCCTGGAACAATGAAATCAGCCTTCTTGATCTTCATCTAGGTGGAACCCTTTTGATCCAGTGAAGCTCTGTAAAGAGCAATGGGCTTTTTCCAAGAATAACATCATCATGAATACCCCATGGTCATGATAGCAGGATGTAACTCACAGGAAACGTTACACTCCAGTCAGAACACTGACTGGATGGAAAGACTGAAAAATGGCTATGACAGCTAGCTATGCCTGAACATTTCACATTATATATATTGATAACCATGTGCAATTTGCTATCATGTCACATTAGGGAGAAACTACCGGTTTCTACTTTGGCGGACTCCCCAAGGGCTACAATGAACAGGTTCTGTCATGATCAAGTATGAGAGAGAATGCACCAAGACAACAGCACAGGAGAAGGAAAGAACAAAAAGCTGGACTTTGCTGTAAGAACATAAGAGAACATAAGAACGGCCATACTGGGTCAGACCAAAGGTCCATCTAGCCCAGTATCCTGTCTTCCGACAGTGGCCAGTGCCAGGTGCCCCAGAGGGAATGAACAGAACAAGTAAACATCAAGTGAGCCATCCCCTGTCACCAATTCCCAGCTTCTGGCAAACAGAGTTTAGGGACACCGTCCCTGCCCATCCTGGCAAACAGCCATTGATGGACCGATCCTCCATGAATGTATCTAGTTCTTTTTGAACCCTGTTATAGTCTTGGCCTTCGCAACATCCTCTGGCAAAAGAGGATATAAAAGAGATTCCCTCTTTTTAGGGAAGGGAGCATGACCCAAAAGAAGCTGTCCCCTGCAAAAAACAACTATGAGCTGAGATATTGCTAGCAACATGTAAGGACACAGCTACCAATCATTGACCTTTATCGCTGATGCTTCCAGGACTGTCATAGTCCACCTTTCCATAGCTGCTTCTATATGAGAATAGGAGCAAATGCTTTGCTTTAAAAAAAACCAACAGTTTCACTTCCCTCTTTCTGAAAGAGATCCCATGTTCTTTAAATACCATAACAAGTGGGATGCAATGGTGGATTTGCGAGTGGAGGCTTCTGCCTGCACATCTCTGGAAATGAAGAATCTTTTATCCTTATTTTGGTGGAGGATGAGCCAGGAAGTGGTAACAGACTGGAAAGCATCCAGAATCAGTGAGAGATGTCTTAGGAGGGGATACAGACTCTGTTAATGTAGGTGCCATGAGATGGAGCTAGACGTCTTGTCTGGCATGGCTGGTACAGAGGTATGGTGGCCCACTGGAACAACTCTACACTCAAGTGACAGTCCTGAGAGATATGCATCATATGTTTTTAGACTGTTTGGTTTACTGTAGTTTTCCCTCTGTATTTTTTCAAAAAGGCCCTGATTTTACAGAGAGTACAGTTTTTCCATCTATAGAATAACACCATCACCAATACTCATTCTTATGCATCAGTCTCAAAGTGTATTATAAAGGAGGGTCAGTATCACTATGCCCATTGTACGCTTGGGGAAACTGAAAAGCACAGAGCACTAAAGTGACGTGGCCAATCTGGCCAGTGGCAGAGTGGGGGATAGAAATCAGGTCTCTTGGCCACAGTCCAGTGCCTTATTCCTAGGCAACACTGCCTCTGACATATCATTTCCTAACAGGATAGAAAGTACTGTGTAGATGGGGCCTTGCTGTACCCTGTTATTTGGCATTGTTTTTAAATGAAGAGAACCTGTGAGAACTTTTGACCATTTTGTATGAGCCTGTCTGAAGTGACAGAGGTTTGGGATTTCCCTTCTGTGGGTGAGAACAAGTAACTTTTCCCTGATATTGTTCCCTTTCAGTGCTGCTGCTGTTGCTGCAGGCACCATTGTGAATGAGACCCCAGTGCACCATCCCACTGTGCTTTTAACACAGCGTTAATAATTTTCTATTTTAATAAAGAGTAATAGCTAATACTGTGCTTCCTACACCGCTGCATTGTGTAGTCATATCATTATTTTTGATCACTCATAATGACATTAAAACCCTTAAGTGCCAGACTGGAAATAAATCTGTCACAATGTTGCAGAAATATGCAAATTCCCTGGGTACGTTTACTGTGAAGGAAAAGGTCCCTCCTTAATGAAGCTCCTATTCAGCATCTTAGTATTTATCTTTGCCTACCAGATTTCCTATCAGTCCTCTAGGAGGTTGGCTAATCACACTGCACAGCCCTTGCTGGAGAAAATTAGAACAGTTACATATAATTCATAATAAAGAGTACAGGATAAATTTTGTGTTGTTGAAAGGTGTTGGATTGTCAATCCCAGAAGGAGGATGTCCTCTATCCTATAAGCACATAAGCAGTGGCAGTGCAAGCATCCTCCGCATCTCTCACCAATGTACTTCCACCATGACAAAGTGGGGAACACTAAGGGCAAAGGGGAGTTCCTTCTCCATGTTCATTCAATTCTTGGCCTCTCCACTGGGATTGCCAATAAAGAGATCAATTGTGCTGCTTTTTTATGTGACATGGACCCCATCCACTAGGAAACTAGCTCATTTCATACAGGACGTCGACTAGTGTTCAGAGTGAAGAATTTTGATCCCTGCTGATCAGGGCTCACTTGGAACCAGTGACCTAGAAATTGGTGTAAAGCTTTGTGTCCTGTTACCAATCCAGTTCCTTCTATTTCATTTATCCAATGAATACTTTTCACATTGCACAATTTGTTTGTCTGGGGTAGCTGCCTCCTTTATCTGTGACGTTTAACTATATTGCCTGCTTTCCTCTCCTTTAAATTCCTACTAATGATCAGTGTCCCACAACTGGTAGAATAGGTTCAACAACAAATGGGATTTGCAGATCATACATGCTTTTAATGAATACCTGGCCCAACAGCCAATTTTCACAACTGGGCCAAATTTTGTCTTCAGATGAACATGGAAGTCAATGGATCCAATTCTCTCAGTTACAGTAACATAACGTTACTGAAAACTCATTGAAATCTAAAGGAAGCCCTAATGAGGATTCCTTGGATGTTTGCATAAGGGACTAGATCCATTATTTGCTGAGTTGAGGCCTGTAGTCTGAAAAATGTTAGCAGAGCAATCCTGTTCCTGAGTCCCCTGCTGTGTAGTTTGTTACACTACTCTGCATTGGAGTGTTTGTTGTTCAAGGGTCTTTTTTCTATTTCAAATGTACTTTTAACCTAAAAAAACAACAAAGAGGCCACCGGACTCCTTGTTGTTTTTGTGGATACAGACTAACACGGCTACCCCCTGATTTTTTAACCTAATGAGCCTGCACTCTCAATAAGAGGAATGCAGTTTCCCTTTCTTCAGATGACCTAATAGGCTTTATGGAACAGAGTCGGAATGGTATCTGTCTGAGGGCCCATAATAAACAACAACAGCCACCTTGATGCTTGTTCTGTGACAATCCCTGTCACATATGCTCTGTGCATGAATGGCATTTAGCCACTGACTCATGTTTGGGGTTAGGTGGATCCACACACCCTGGTGGAACTGTGGGGAAGACTGTTATAGGAGGCACAATCCCTCCCTAATCCCATTTCTGCTTTCTTCCTCCACCTGGACTCCATCTTTCCAAGGCTCCCCAGGCATGCAGGGTGCAACCTGCTCCCCGAGGTGCATCTGACCAACTTCTCAGGCCAGTGAGGAGGGGACATGGGCTCACGGCCTCTCCTCCTCCTCCCTGCCCTTCTATGCCCCTCCTCCCAGAAGTGCATGGAGGAAGCAGTCCTTATGTTTCCCTAAGCACAGGAATGTTAATTACCTTTGTCCCCTACCAGCCATAGACGGATGAATTAACGACTACGTGTAGGGAATGCAATGGAGAGGGCAAGTCTATTGAAGGGCCCCTACCCCCTGTACCTGGGCAGGGGCTTGAGACAGGCTGATCCTTTATGTATAGATCTAATTATTAATCCCTGTTATTTATGTACATTATGGTAGCAGCCCAGATGTGCTAGGTGCTGTTCAGACATACAGGAAGACACACGTTAGTATAAATTCTGCATAACTGAACTAGAAAAGAGGGTCACTTCCCCTGCTACACCAGTGGCCACATATTCAAATACCCTCACAACATGTATGCATTGCACTCCTAATCCCTGTCAAACAGGTAATTGCAAATGCGCAGTCTATTGTAAAAGGGAAGGACAGTTTTATGGCTAAAGCCCAGGACTGGCTACTGGGAGATTCAGGTTTTTTGCTTGCCTTTGCCACAGATGTCCTATGTGACTTTGGGCTAATCATTTAGGCCTGATTCATCAAAGTACTTAAGCACATGCATAATTTTACACTCATGAAAAAGCCCATTGCTGTCAATGGGATTAGGCATGTATTTAAATTGCCCATGTATTTAACACCCTTCCTGACTTTGGCCTTAATCTCTCTGTGCCTCAGTTTCCCCCTCTTTGCAATGAGGATAATGATAATTTATCTATCACAGATTCACTCCTCTAACCCAGAGCCAACAGGCCTATGGGCCTCCTACCTCCAAAATGACCTTGAGCCAATGTGCAGGTCAGTTTTGTGGTGTGCAGGGGGTGTATGTGGCTCTTCTGTGTGGCTCACATGGTGATGAGGACTCTGCATCAAACCCTGGCACCAGGGGTGACTTTCACCTCTAATCCACACAAAAAGAGGTGAAATGTATTGAATATTAATTATTCACCCAGTTACAATCCCCACAGAACAGCACCTCAGGAAACTTTGTGAATGAGAAATCCATGCCCCTCAGACATGGGAGGTGTAACGCCTGCCAGGGAACTTCAGTAACATGTAGAAGCATAAATAAAATATCATTCATTACCCTAAAAGTTATATGCCTCCTTCCTTGGTTTTTATTTCCATTTCCCTCTGTTTTTCTTTCCCTTCTTTATTTTTCTCTTTCCATCTCACTCTTTCATTCTACCCCCCTCTGCGCTTCTTTCTCTTTTCCGTTCAACTTTTCTGTTTAGTCGTCTTGTTGTCCATTTTATTAATTTTTTCCTCTTTCTGTGTCTTGTATTTTCTCTTCCTTTAAAAATACTCTCTCCTTCCCCCTACCCATTGTTTATACACAGTATTTCTTCTCCCGATTTTGTTTCTTTCCCTTTCACTGAAACCCAGTTCTTTGTTGTTATTCCTCTCCTTCCCCTCATACATGGTCTCTTTGTTCTCTCACTTTCTTCGGTCCTCACATCCTGTTGTCTGGTCCTTCCTTGCTCTCCTCACGTTCCAGTGTCTCTTCT
This sequence comes from Mauremys reevesii, assembly GCF_016161935.1. Classification (NCBI taxonomy): domain Eukaryota; kingdom Metazoa; phylum Chordata; order Testudines; family Geoemydidae; genus Mauremys; species Mauremys reevesii. Next base: position 249,593,428 of record NC_052623.1, read on the forward strand.
CCAACTTTCATCCTCAGAGGAAGTTCATTATCTTTTTCCTCTCCTTATGGCCCCTCATATCTTTATTTTCTTACCCCTCCTCTCTCTCTTTCCCTTTTCAGGCCCCTGCTCCCAATCGCTAAGACATTAAAGGAAGGGGACAGAATGCCCTTTCTGTTGCAGTTGGGTGGGGGAGCCAGTTAGTCAATACGTCTTTTAGCTCAGTGTCCTCTAGCTTTGCTGCCTCCTGCACAGCAGAAAGGATGAAACAAAGGCTGATGAGAGAAATCAGCCTGATGCCTATCCTGGCCGCCTCAAGTCCAGTGCAGAAAGAAATCACAGCATTTGAGCCTTTTAACAACCAGAACAGCCTAGTTAAAGTCTTTGGGTAGCCTGCACTCAGGAGGCTCATGGTATCTGGATGCTCTATTCCTGAATCTCATGGATAATCCAGCCCTGAGCTAACACTCCCTCTACGCTATAAGTCTGTGGCACTGCACCTCAGGGGAACCTGGTTACAACAAAAATATGGTTCCTGGTTATCATGTGTGGATTGGACCTTAACTGTGTTTTATAACTGGTCAAACCTTGGACCACAGCTGAATTCCAATCTAAATTACAAATTGGAACAATATTTGTAACTGGGCTGGAGACAGCCTGGTTGCAGCCAGGTTTCCTGACATGGCTGCATTAGTGTAGAAAGGTCCTTAATCTGATCCTCCCAGGTGTGCTAGAGTCCTTGATATGACAGAGGGGCTCAAATCTTCTGGTGTTTGATGCCTGTTCAACAGCCTATGACAGATAGATATTTCTAAGATGACAAGAATGCAGCAATACAAAGAATGATAGATTTCAAAAATTAAGAAACTTCATGAGAATGGTGCAATGGGAAGGTGTAAAAAATCCAGTAGCATGAGCAAAGGCTGGAGCATCCTAAAATATGTCATAACCAAGGCACAACAGATTGTGATCTCTCTGAAAAAGAAGAATGCAAGGAAAAAGAAGCAGCCAATGTGGCTTAGCGAAAGACACTCCAAAGATCTGAGTGTAAAAAAAGGAATTGCACTGAAATGGAGTAGTCAGGAGGGAACCAAAACAGATGAGTCAGTTTGCAGGCGTGAAAGGAAATATAAGAGCATCAAATGTATGATTAATGCTAAGTGAAGGGCTTAAAGGGGGAATAAAGACGTCCAAATATACCCAGAGAAAAAGAAATACTAGAGAGAAAGTAGATCTATTAATAAATGCGGAAGCATGCATCAATTAGGGCTGAGAATGGGAGGGTTTCCTAGTGAATTGAGGGATGGACTGGTAGCCAGGACTCCCTTGTGTGGAGAAAGTCACAATCCTTCCTGGAACTGCCTGGGGAGTGTACATCCTGCACTGAATGCAAAACTCATTTACTGTAATGCATTCAGTTCTGGACACCTCTATACCAAAAAAATGTGTCAATAAAGGAGAAGAGCAGCAATGGGGCTGACTTAATGATCTTACAAAGAAAAAATTAGAAGGTCTAAATACACCTGGCTTGGCTGTATGAGGATTTATGGGGGATATGAGAGTCACCTACCTGTAACCATCAAGGAGAGAGAAGTTTTGGCTGCTACACTGGACAGCAAGGGAAATGGACTATGTGATCTTTTACATCTCTAATATCTATGATTCCTTGAGATAAATCGCCAGTATTCCCCTTCTTCACATGGGCCAAGATTCAGCAAGGTACTTAAACATATGCCTAGCTTTATTCATGGGAGTAGTTCCATTGAAGTACCCTCTGAATTAGGGCCAGGAAGAGAGTGGTAGTAGAAAATCAGTTTTCTAGGATCCTATTTCTGACTCAACAAATGATTCTGGGAGGGTATAATGAACATTTTCTGAGAAGACAAGCACAGTACGAAAGGCTGAGCAATTAAAGAAACCATTTCCCAATGGCTCTGGACAGTTACAGGATTCACTGGGGAAAATTCATCCCTATATTCATTTCCTGAAACGCTAATGAAGCCAACAAAGTTAAAGCAGAGATTAATTTGGCTCTTCATCCTTTTTCTCTACCTGCATGAGTTATAAAACGTGTTCTTTTCATGAAACAGGGAGAGAAGACAGCTCCAGTAAATGAACCCTTCCTCTCTGAAAAGGAGAGTACTCCTGTTCTTGAGAGGCCAGTCTTAATGTTGAAACACCAAAACAACAAACAGTCCACCAGTACCATTGTTTAGCAGTGATGATATCTTCTGGCATAAGGTTATGAAACAAGTAGGAGCTTCATCAATGAGGGTGACGTGCAGCTGATGCACGCCATGACTGTGGCTTAGGACATGAGTGTAGGGGAACATATGGATGTATGGATTTTTACTTCTCCAAGGGACAAGATTTCTAATGAGTGGCAGATTTGTTTGGTTCTTTACCAGACCTTTTATTCATACAATTCTACCATAGACTAGAGACAGGTTAAGCTGGAAAGTTTGTTTCCAGAGTCCCATTTTCCCAAAGTTCATGTATATGTGCATGTTTGCATTCAGGCTTCAGTTTTGCCGATTATAGATCCAATGATCCATCTCTGAGTTTCTACCTGGATCTGAACTCCCACAAAGCTTGGGGGTGTTTGCATTTGGGGATCTGACTCAAGCCCATCTCAGTTCTGGATTTCTCTAGTTAAAGACACCTTTTGGGCTACTGATCATGGCTAAAGTCATTGGTGGCATAAGTGGGAAAAAGTCCACTGAAGTTACTACTAGCCTCTTCACAGAAGACAATGTGACCTAGTGGAGAGAGCACTGGACTAGGATTCAGGAGACCCACATTCAATTCCCTGCTCTGCTGGATGACCTTGAGCCAGTCACTTTGCCTCTCTGGGCCTCAGTTGCCCCATCTGTAAAACGTGGACCACGATACTGATCTCCTTTGTAAAGCACTTTGAGATCTACTGATGTAAAGGGCTATAGAGCTAGTTTATGTCCCTGACTGCACTAGCAGTTAAATTGTTCCCTTGTGTTTAATGCCATGTCTGCCTAGGCAGATTATGGGTGTGTTGTGGGCAGGAGGCACAAATGTATGTGTAAAAATTTTAGACTGTACTCTGAGCTCTAAAGAGAAAACCCTAGAAGCACCATCACAAAAAGCTCACTAGAGTGGCTGGAGCTTTTTATAAATTAGAAACACAAACCCCAGAGCCCCTCTGTTCCCCAAGCCTCAAGAACATCTCTTTAAACTGCCTGCCAGTTCAGAGGAACTACTCTTGAATCAGTTCATGGCACTTGGCCAAGACAAACACTCAAGGTCCATTTGGGAGTCGTACTTCAGAGCAGCAGGTTAATACTCTGCACGGAGATGCAAGGAACGCAGTGGATGTGTTCCTTATCAGCAGCCCTAATCATCCCAAATCTCTCTCTGATTATTAGCAAATCCTTTACTTCTCATTCCCTCTTTATGCCTGGAGTAGGTTAGATACTGATGGGCTGTTTGCCTTACACTGATAAAACCTGAGAGATCTGTGCCTCTCCTCCAGAAAAACATTGCGGGCCTAAAGACATGGGCTTGAGACAGTATTGCTCCTACTAAGTGGTGTCAGCTGAAAGACTGCACTACCCCCACGGCTGGGCATAAATGACAGAGACTGCCCTGCCCCCACAGAGGCTAACTAAAGAGATAGCACTGCTCACAGAAGGGCGAAGTACAGATTCGCTGCAAAAGCCAAGCATTCCCAGCGCCAGGGCTGTGTTTAGTTATGAAACCTCTTGTTTTTCTACCACCTTCAAATACTGTTTACAGAGCATGGAATAGTACTAAGAGGAGGACCCAGAGCCTGGACTAAACATAGTTCTCCATCCCAGGGAATAGCCTCTTGATTACTAAATCATTATTACAGAGCAGCCAGCGGCTGCAGGAGGCGGCATGGGGAGGCGGCGTTGGCTGGCGTGGAGCTCCGCCCCGGCGCCCGGGGCGACGTCGGCTCGTCCCTCCCTCCCTCCGGCCGACCTGCCGCGGGGGCGGGGGAGCTCCACAGGAGCAAGCCCTCCCAGGATGCCGGGGGCCGGGGGAGGGGACCGGCCGCGCGGGACGAAGGCGGCGGGGCGGCGCGCGCCGCTGCTTGGGGCAGCGTGATTTGTAGAGCCGCCCCTGACTCTAGTGCAAGAAGTAGCTCCAGCACTGGATTATACAAGTAAATTCCCTACGCCCGGGTGAGTCTGTGCCCACAATTAGTGCTTATGGAACTGATTCCTTCTTGGGTTTTTTCCTTTCCATTATGCTATCAAGAGAGCTGAATAAGCAGGGCACATTGCCTCAAAAAACAAACAAACAGGGGCCAAGAGATAAATAATGCTAGACGTCTGCGGACATGGTGAAAAATACATACGGGAATCAGAAAGAGCCATACGTCTTTCATTATTACTCACAGAAATGCCAGCAAAAACCAGTTGTGATAGGAGTATCTGTAAACTCCCCTCAGCCAGCGCTACTACCCCATTGCTATGGTACTCATGCAGGGAGAGACTGGGGATGCATTAGCTCTATACTTCTACATGGCCACCACTTCTGTGCACTCCCCACAGTGACTCCTGCAGGGAGAAGCTGGGACTACAGCGATTGTAAGCTCCCTAGTGGCCACAGCACTTATCTCATTCGCTTCAGTTATTCTTTCGTGAAAAGGCATGAGCAGCTGTGTGCTCCACACAGTAACTGCTCCTTCAACAGTTCCTGCTGGGACCCCTCCTGGGAGATACTGCGATTAGCTGTAACTACTGGGAGATGCTGGGACCTTTCCTTTCCAACTATCCTTTAGGGAGTGGCTGGAAGAGGCGTAGGTATGTAACAATGTCCCAACATCCAGCAGTAGTTACATTACCTATATGGTGCCTCTTGCTGGGTTCAGAAATACCAGCAGCTGTAGAAAGTGGAGTGCTCCCTAGAGCAAACGCCCTAGCTTTAGTTCTGTGACAGGACTGCTGCTGGTTCTCTCACACTCATTTCTCCTGCGTTGTCCTCTCCTAAAAGCCTTTCCTGTTGTTGCTCAGCTGAGAGCATGATACCTTCAGGTCCCCATCTATGTCTCCTGCTCCTCTGCAGTCAGTCATAAAGGAGTAACTGTTCTATCGCTTTTAGAAACTCCTCAGCCTGAAAAGACTGGGCTTTAGACATAACACCAAAACAGCTTAATCAAAGATTGGTTTGGGCTTTACTGCTCTGGAAATGGCAGCCAATTCCATCTACAACAGAGACCCCCTAAGTATTTAAGCTAGTCATTCATACTTGGGAAAACTTAATGCACTTAAAATCCCCTCTTTAGCTTCTGCTGGGGAACTTGGGATGTTTCAGTAGGAGAGGAGGGTGACTGTATCTTAAAGCTCTTCATCTCTCAGATTGTTCAGATAACCCCCTTAGGGATAACCACCCATTTGCAGGCCATTTTTTATACCATTCATGATAGTCAGTGCCCAGCCCCTGTCTAAGTGAGGGCTGCACCACCATCTTTCTCAGAGCTGGAAGTCTGTGCCTAATTTACATAGATAAAATAGAGCAGCATGTTATAGCTGTACCACGTGGCCCATAGAGATAGTGACTACAGATCCCATCACACAGTGGTCCACCTTGATCCAAGAGGCCTTCTAGAAGTAGGTGGAGTCCTTCTTTGGCAGGCAGTTTGAATCAAGATGGAACAGTGCATGATGGCACTTCTACAGGCTTGCAGGTCACACCTTTGTGATAAAAAGGAGGGCAACTGGGAGTTATGTTGCAGAATACGTTTGATGTTCTAAGATTTACAGAATCACTGCACTGGTATAGAATATAAATCAGCATTAATATGCTGCTCAAGACAGGCTTTTAGCTGTATTAGCAATTTCCATAGGTTCATTCTCCCCACTGTGATTTTTTGGGGGCAAATGCCCTGTTTTACTGTTTTTTCCCCTCTGAAGATATTGGTTCATAAATTTCAAGGCCAGAAGGAACCACTATGATTGTCCAGTTTGATGGCCTCTAAAATTAAATTAAGTTCTGGGGCTATTTTTGGCGTTCAGGCATTTTTAGTTTCTAGCTTTAATATGGTGTATTCCTGTGGCTGGCTGTTCTTTCATCATGGGTGGGGGCAGGGTTATGGTTGATGCTGGGACCTTAACTGAGAATGTCCTGGCTTTCAAGACTCTTTATTAAAACCCTGCTGTTCTAGTCCATGTTAAAGAGTGTTAAAAAGATATGCCATATAGTCTCATCTTTAATTAGGTCACAGAGAAGTTTTTAGTTTAGAAATCTTCTCGGTTATTTTTAAACTCACGGTGATCAGAGCCCATAGCAAAGCTTGAAGAGTGTAATGAAGCAGGATCGAAGCAGACGAATGCTACTAAATGCATGAGTTATGTTCCTACACATAATATGCATATAAGGTTTTTAAAGAGTGTTGGACTTAGAAGAATTTCTATTGTAGCATATGTGGCAAAGTCACAAACTTGTAAGCCTACTAGAAGTTACAAGCTCTGCTGGTACAGCTGGTGATGCTTGTTGTTTTCATAAGCACTACATTTGAGACCTCACAAAAGTACCAAGATTTCGAACATAACCCATGAAACTTGTGACTTTCATGAGTGCTACCTATAAGAAAATGATGGGAGAAGGGAGAGAGATTCTGGGCTGGCTGAGGACAGAGACTGTGACTTTCCTCGATCCTCAACCTTTTAAAAGGCCTTATAGAAAAAGGTGGGAGAGGGGATACAGGTGCTGGGAGGGAGAAGAACCAACTTAGAGATGATGCTGGAGAGAGATATTGGTTTGAGTGGAGTGTGAGCAGAAAGTTACTGTCACTGCTGAGGGGAAGAAGGATGACAAGTTGGTGAAGGGTGGTGCTTTAACTTCCAATAGAATAGACAAGCTTGGTTGTTGGACATGGTGGAGATTGTCACCTTTGTTAATGCCATATTGAGACCTCATGAAATGTAGCTGAAGCTACGCTAAAAAGATGAAGGCCTCAGTTAATTTAAGAGCTGTGTTGGGTTAGCTGGAAGAACTTGTAAATTACAACTTTCCTTCCGGTATAATTATGTTAGTGGAATGTGTAGCTCCTGTGAACGTAATAATCTCTGGAGACAGGAACTCATGGGGTTTCCAACACTGACAATAAATTATTAAATTCAAAACTAACATTATCCAAAGCAGCCCTGTGCTGTAATCCTCACAAAGCACTAGTGTACAGGCCAATTTGCCAGCCATTTTGAACTATGAGCAGACTGATAACTGACCTGTGAGTAGATCAATTAGAATATTTTTTCCAAAACCCAAAGAAAAATTTCCAAGTACCATAACTCAAAATGAATCATGTTTGATTAACTTCACTTTTCTTTAAAATCACTTGTGTCCTGGGGACTAATCAGGAGATGTTTCAGGCTATAAAATTTGTTTTGGGAAAGTTACAGAGAGCGTTAGACCAGTGTTCAATATGGAAATCATGCTGTAGTCTTAACTGTAGAGTAACTACCACGCCTTCATAATAACGAAGGAGCAGGATCTTCCTCTCCTAAAAGGCACGGCTCTTTTTAAATGTGTCTACTTTCTTCCTGAGAAAAGCTCTTCCAAACACAGGGTGAGACTCCAATCCAGAGAGTAACTGCCCAGTTCAACTACTGGGTGGTGACTGTGGGGCTGGGGTAGGGTTATTATATATTTTCTCCTCACTCCCACCACACACAGGAAGAGAAATTCCCAATCTACAACACCTACCTTGGGTTTGAAGGCGATTAGTTTCAGAATCATCTCGACAGTGAAGAGACCCGTGAAGAGCATGTTGAGGATATTCATGGCTTGTTTGAAGGAACAGCTCTGACCATAGTGCTGAAAAACAAGCGTCCCAAAAGTATTATGAAGAATGGGCTGTTTGGATATACAGGGTTGCATCCCCCACTTAAAGAGGACTGCCCATATTTTTTCAGGTTTATGACTCCCCTCTCCTTAAATTCATTCACAGCAATAACTTTCCTTCATGGTCGAGCAAGACTGGATGTGGATCTCTTTAGGATTAGTTTGTGATTGTAACACAGGAATTGTCATACTAGACCAATCAAGCAGTCCATATGGTCTAGTAGTCTGTTCCTGACAATTGCCAATACCAGAAGCTTCACAATAACTTTACAGAAATGGCATAATAGGCCATTATGAAAGAACCAGCTCAAACAGGAAGGTTCTTCTTAACTCTGGTCCCAGTTCAACAAGACACATGTGTATTTAAATGCTTTGCTGACTAGGGATGGATTTAAGGATATGTTCAAATGCTTTGCTAAATTGGGGCTCCACATGCTAATGGTTGGCTTATGCCATAAAGCATGAGGGTTTATATGCCTAATTTTTTAATTCCTATCTAATGTACTTATGGATCCAATAATTTTTTTAACCTTACTTACCTCTTTGTTCCAATGACACCTTATGAATTCCACAGGTAAATTATATGTTGGCTAAAAACAGTATTTTCTTTGATCAGTTTTAAATTTGTTGCATTTCAGTTTCATTAAATGTGCCCTTGTTCTTGTATTATGAGGAAGTGTAAATAGGAGCACCCAGTTTACCTTCTCAAGACCATTCATTATTGTGCATCCCTCTAGCATGTCCCCTCTTCATAGCAATCAGTCTCAATATCAACAATCCGTCCTCATATGGAAGTATTCCATGCACCTAATAATTTCTGTCATCTGTCTCTGGATATCTTCTTTTTTGAGATGGGGGTTAGCAGAACTGAACACAGTATTCCAGTAGAGGATGCATTATTGATTTACGTAAGGGCATAATTACATTTGCAATATTATTTCCTATCCCAGTTTTTCCTAACATTTTGTTTACTTTTTTAATTGCTGCTGCAAACTTCACAGAGGTTTCATTAAACTGTCCACAGTGATGCCAAGTCTTGCTCCTGAGTAATTACAGTTAATTCAGAATCCAACAATCTACATGAGTAGTTCAAATTATTCTTTCCAATGTGCATTACCTTGCATTTGTCAACTATGAATTATATCTGAAATCATGTTGCCCATTCACTTAGCTTTATTAGGATCCTATGAAGTTACTCCCAGTCTTCTCTAGTCTTCAATAACCCACATAATGTGTCTACTGCAAAATTTTCCATCTCACTGTTCATCTTCTTGACCAGATCATTATAGGTGGGGCTAGTAGTGCTGCCCATTGCTAAGGTTGCCTGACATGTCCCATTATAAGACCATTTTCAGTTGCTTATAAGACTGGGCTAAACTTTAACCATTTGGGCTGAAACTTTTCATGCTGGGTATTTGGCTCATGCTGAATTATTTGGAATTTGTTTAGCCCAAAACAATTCAGCTCGTTTGAGACCAAGGCTAGAGAAAAATATGCTGTTCTACCCATTTAAAAAAACTCTGGTGACCTTTTCTTTGAAAAGCACTAGTATCTCTCCATGCTTTGGGGAAAGGACGTGCCATTTTTTCTGGGCGGGGTGTGTGTGTGTGTGTCTGTGTGTGGCTTTCATCAAAGATGTGCCTTTTGGCGTCTCTGTGAAAATCTGCCCAAATTTGGCCAAGTTATAAGTCTTTGAAAAATAGTAGTTTGCACATTCTCAGTAGAGACTTGTTTACTTTTAGCAGCTAGAATGTCAAAGTTTTCATCCTCAGTTAAGATGCTCCATCTCTTCGTCACTTAATGCTGACCACACTGTTCATGCACCATCCAAACAGAGCAACTAAGCATGCTCCAACTCAGGGCTGGGGAGGGCGGGGGAGTGAAGCTGGACTCTGGATACGTCTACACAGCAAAGAAAAACCCATGGCTGGCCTGTGCCAGCCGACTTGTGTTTGTGCTGTGGGGCTGCTTCATTGCTCTGCAGACTTCTGGAGCAAAGGACTGGAGCCTGAGCTCTGGGACCCTCTCATTCCACAGTGTCCTAGAGCCCAGGCTCCAGCCTGAGCTTGGAAGTCTACAGAGCAATCAGGGCCAGCTCCAGGCACCAGGGAAGGAAGCAGGTGCTTGGGGCGGCCAATGGAAAGGGGTGGCATGTCCAGGTCTTCAGCCCCACAGTGGCGGCAGGCTGAGCCGCTCAGCCCGCTGCCGTGTGCCATCAAAAATTGGCTCGCGTGCCACATTTGGCACGTGTGCCATAGGTTGCCGACCCCTGGTTTAGATGAAATTGCTATAGGGTGGGTGCAAAACTGGTTGAAAACTAGTACTCAAAGAGTAGTTATCAATAGTTCACTGTCAAACTGGGAGAGTGTATCTAGTGGGGTTCCACAGGGGTCAGTCCTGGGTCCAATACTAGTCAATATTTTCATTAATAACTTGGATAATGGAGTGGAGAGTATGTTTATGAAGTCTGCAGATGACACCAACATGGGAAGGGTTGCAAGTGCTTTGGAGGATGGGATTAGAATTCAAAATGAGCTTGAGAATTTGGAGAATTGATCTGAAATCAACAAGATGAAATTCAACAAAGACAAGTGCAAAGTACTTCACTTAGGAAGGGAAAAGCAAATGCACAACTATACAATAGGGAATAACTGGGTAGGCAGTAGTATTTCTGAAAACAATATGGGGGTTATAGTGGATTATAAATTGAACGAGAATCAACAATATGATGCAGTTGCAGAAAAGGTTAATATCATTCTGGGATGTATTAACAGGAGTTAATACATGTAGGTAAGACATGGGAGATAATTATCCCACTCTACTTGACGCTGGTGAGGCCTCACCTAGAGTACTGTGTCTACTTTGGGGCACCACACTTTAGAACAGATGTGGACAAACTGGAGAGAGTCCAGAGGAGAGCAACAAAAATGATAGAAGGCTTAGAAAACCTGACCTAGGAGGAAAGGTGGAAAAACTGGGCATGTTTAGTCTTGAGAAAAGAAGACCGTGGGAGATCCTGATAACAATCTTCAAATGTGTTAAGGGCTGTTATAAAAAGGACTGTGATCAGTTGTTCTCCGTGTCCACTGAAAGTAGGACAAGTAGTAATGGGCTTAATCTGCAGCAAGGGAGACTTAGGTTAGATATGAGGAAAAACTCTCTCTCTGTAAGGGTAGTTAAGTTCTGGAATAGGCTTCCAAGCAGGATTGTGGAATCTCCATCATTGGAGATTTTGAAGAACAGGTTGGACAAACATCTGTTGGGGGATTGTCTAGGTTTACTTGGTCCTGCTTCAGCGCAGGGGGCTGGACTTGATGACCTTTCAAGGTCCCTTCCAGCCCTGCAATTCTATGAAAACTAGTCTGCATCCACACTATGGTGTGTAGCTAAACGTGGCAGTGAAAGGCTACACGTAGTTGTGCGTAGGCAGCAGGGAAAGGCTCTGCCAACACTGCTAAAAATAGCAACATAGATGTGGGAGGCATGGCTTGCGGGTGTCGAGAGCTGGGTAGGTATCCTAAGGTTCTGGCATGTCTTTACTCTATTCACCTAAGCAGTGCCTCACAGTCTACACTGCTATTTCTACCCAAGCTAGGGAGGTGTGTAATGTATGTACTCTATACACAACTATATAGACATAGCTACTGACAACTGACCGTTTATTCCTGGTCTTTGTTTTCAGTCTCTTAGTTAGTTACTGATCCATGATAGTACTATACCTCTCACTATATCACTAATTAGTTTCCTTGTCTGGTATTGCTTCCAGAAGCTTTGCTTTTGAACACAGCAAGTCTCCAGGTAGGAAAGGAAGTAGTCCTAATAGGCTGCAGGTCTGCTACAACACTTCCTCCTTTGAGACAAATTCTGCCCTTAATTGTATGTGCCTGACTCTCATTGCCATAAATACACATCCAAGGATAGAATTTGAACCTCTTGGCTGAGTTTTCAAATGCATCCTCTGCAAATATAAGCACCTAATTACCTGACCTGCATGAGCAAATGCAGTTTTGCACACAATGTGGAGTTGGCACAATGGGCAATAACTTTGTTGTGAAATCAGTTTGTTGTGAAATGATGTAGAAGACTGGGATGAAACCCCTTTGAATATGCGGCCATCAATGTGGTATTTGGTGTGTTCTCATGGTGAACTCAAATGTCCTAGTCTTCATTCAGCAATGCAAGAACAGACCACAGACTAAAGACGATACTAGTGATTTTTTCCCTTCCATTCCCACCCCCCTCTTTCTTTTCTTCCCCAGATATTTGTCCTCTCTTTTCAATTGGGAAAAGGGTGAGATGCAAAGTTCAGATCTGGGTGTTGGCCCATCCTGGGGTATTTATATCTGCGGTGTTGGTTCAGGCCCACCTCTACTTTTCAGAGGCTTCTGTCTGTGGCTTGTGAATTCATTTGTTCTTTGGATTACCATTTAATTGGACTGTGACTTTGCTATTTTTTTTAAAATTGAGGAGAAACACAGAATTAAGTTATTGGTGCCCTCTTGGAAAGAGGAGGAGAGCCAGGTTCATGGTTTCAGTGGTGTTTCACCAGGAATGAATCTGGCCCAATGTCTTTAACAAATAAAAAGAACAGGAGTACTTGTGGCACCTTAGAGACTAACACATTTATTTCAGCATTTGTTAGTCTCTAAGGCGCCACAAGTGCTCTTGTTCTTTTTGCGGATACAGACTAACGCGGCTGCTACTCTGAAACCTTTAACAAATAAGAGAGTCAGGTCTCTTCCTTCTCACCCCAGGGGACTTATAGGCTGGGGAGCAACTTAAAGCCCTGCCAGACTCCCACATTCTCCCAGCTGAAGGGCTGCCCACCCACACACCTATGGTGCTTTCTGATCTCTGACTTACCTGCATGGCCAGGCAGATGGTGTTCAGCAGGATGAGAACGAACATCAGGTACTCAAAATAGGTGGAGTTCACCACATACCACACTTTGTATTGGTACTGGTTCTTAGGGATGTACCTCCGCAGGGGGCGGGCCTTCAAGGCATACTCAACACATTGGCGCTAATAAAGAGAAAGGAGAGATTAAAAAATAAGGTAGGTGGGTTGCCTCACGTGTAAAAAATTAATATATTTCAATGACAATTTTTTTTGGTATGTAATTTCTTTTAGATCACAATCTAAATAAATATATTCTAGTTATTGGAGCCTCCGTCTGTATTTCCTGTGGGCCAAATTATGCCCACAATTACACTCATGCAACCTCAATGAAGTCAGCTCTATCTATGGGCCTTTAAGAAGAAATTCTTGTACCTGCTTCTTGAATGATGACAAATAGAGAGAGCATAGTGCTGTATCCCTTTGATAGCCCTCATGTGTTCCACTCTGGCTGTACTTTAGCCCTTGTGCATTTCCTTTGGCTAGTATTTCATGCCTTTGGTTGCACTATGTAGTCATAAGTTACCTGGTTCTTGTCCAGCTCACAGTTCTTGTATTCCTGCTCTCCTTGTTCCTGAAATGTGACAATGACGAAACCAACGAAGATGTTCATCATGAAGAAAGCAATGATGATGATATAGATAATGAAGAAAATGGAGATCTCCACCCTGTGGTTATAGATGGGTCCCACGTCCTCCATGTGAGAATCAATGGATTTGTACAGCAGCCTAAAGGTGAAGAGAAACCCAATGCAGACACTTAGAAAATTTCCAACATAATTGTCTCTCAACACCCCACTGGGCTATGTAAGTAAGATGGTGGGAGTCCAAGTTTTAGCTATTTTCTTCTAATTTTATTAATATTGAAAAAGGATTTAGTTTTATACAGGACAAGACACACACTAAACCTCCTGATCTGACTCCCAAACTTTTGTGAAAGTTCAGATCTAGATCTTAATTTATCTGTTCAACTCTGCTGTGGGTTCAGGGCTATCTGTAGTTTAATCTTTTAAAAGATTAAAATAGAAGATGTGCCCCTTCATTTAACATAGTGCAGATAAAGAAGGAACAGTCCAATTTGTTGAGAACTTGGTCCTAGTTTGATGCTGTTCACAGGCGTTCTGAAAGGAAGCATGATCTTGGCACTTTAAACTATTTGAAGTCATGCTGGCACCAACAAAAGAAAGCTCTTGAGCCTGGCTAGGACCGGGTAGGGCCATGAGACAGCTCATGCCCAAGTCACCCTAATGGAATGGTACTGAGAGAGATGCCGGGCCCCCCTGGCACACACAGGACGGCACTGTGAGACATCTTGTGTCTCACCAGCATGGACGGGCCTGTGCTGTCGCATTTCACACCAGCCTGGCACTGGTGGGGTGGCCCTGTGAGAAAACTCACCATTCTCCATAACTATTGATAATGTGCCTCACATGCAGTTCACAGCACAGATACAGTATGGCATGGCAGGGAGCTGTTATACACGTAGTATTCTACAATACCAAGCATTTGGTACTGGGCACCTAACTGGAACAGTCAAAATGGGAACAATTGCTTTCACTTGGTTGAAAGAATAATAATGTTAATATTAATCAGTAGTAATCAAAATATTAATATTGCTTCTACTACTCATCAGTATTTGCTGAGAGCTGACAGGGTGAAAGGGGCAATAGGCCTGGCACCAAGGAGCTTACAATCTTCATACACAGAAATACCAATGCTGCTATGACTTCTCCTCTGCATTTTTCTATCGCCTTCCTTTAAAGATATCAAAACACTTTACAAACACTAATTAAGCCTCATAACTCTGCTGAGTGGATGATAAGGGATATTATAGGAATCACTTCACCCACCTCTGAAACGCAGCCACCTCTGGGCTGGAGTGTGGCAGCTGTTAAGCAACACTGCATGAAAATTTAGACGAGGGAAGATTAATGGTTAGCTTTTGATTTTCCCTTAGAAATGAATGGGGAAGTTGCACTGCTTCCCATCAAAACCCTTTTGTCCCCCTGATCAGCTGTGCACTCACTCTGGCCAGCCCTCAAAGGTTGAAACAGTGAAGAGTGCCATCATGGCAGTCAAGACGTTGTCAAAGTTGAACTTGCTGTTCTCCCAATTGCGGGACTGGATCATTGGATGGGTGACCTCTCCATCTTTGTACCAAATATAATGCCCCCTGTTGTTGGACGGCAGAAGGAAAACAAGAGAGATTTTCAGTTCCCAGCTTAGACCCAGTTAGAGCGGAGCTGACAAATGCAGCTGCCTGAGAAAGGCCGGACTCACCTGCATTCTGCTTGTGTTTGCTTGGAGCTATCGCTGCAGCTATACAGTTTGCCCTAGGGAAGAATGCGAGAAGAGGAGTGAAGTCTCCCTTCATTATGGTTGATCAGTGTGGCAAGGAGACTGCACTTTCTTTTTGCTTAACTGACTATGTGCCTCCATGAAGAGCTGAGTAATAACTGGTGTCAGGAGGGTGGGGTATAAAAGGCGAAACCAAAGGGAGAGGACAGAAGGAATGTTCAGCGTTCATCTGGAGTCCCTTCAGTTGTACAAGACATGGATGTGGACATTCCCCGAGAAAAGCCCCACTGCTATTGATGTTATGCCACAAACTTCTGGGAGAGGGTGGCAAAGTGCTGCTCCTGGTTCTCATGACCTGAGGTTTCATGAGTCACATTTGCGACATGCTTGGTCTCGTGTCTTCAGAACTTGGCTAATGGGAGCCTGGGGGATTACTGCTTAACCCAGGACTCATATCTGACAGTAATGAGGATGGTTTCTGCTCCATGCAAAGCTCCATTTCCCCTTTCCCCTACACTTCTCCACACTACGTTTCTCCCCCCAGCCACCAGAGAAGATGATTCAGTGAGATGGATGAATGAATGGACCCAATGGTTTTACCTTGAACAACTGAACTCCAATGCAGGCAAACATGAACTGCAGCAAAGTGGTGACAATCACAATGTTTCCGATGGTTCTGATGGCTACAAATACGCACTGGACCACGTGCTGCAAAGGAAAGATGGGACAAGAGTAACTGGAGGGACCATCCTGAGCTGCTGTCACTATTGGAGGAGCCCAAGGCTTCAGCAAAAATATAAGAATCCCAGGTTACAAGCTCTATAAAGTGGTGTCTCAGGAAAGGAAGAAAAAACTCCCTGGACTGTGAGCTGTAGTCTTGTGAGCAGGCAGAAAAGTGTAGAAAAGACCAGAACTCGGCTCAGAGAGCAGCAGGATCTTCATCTATATGAATACTCTTCCTGGTCAGGTGAAGGGACCTGACTGATAGAGAGAAGGCAAGAAGCACAGCCCACCTATCTGCAAACCAACCCAAAGCTAGTTCATTAGGCCCTCCAGCCTTGTCAGTGAGCCTTTAAACACTACTCTAGCGGTGTTAAAAGACTGATACTTCTTGACTGAAGTAACCTGGGTTTCCAGCCTTGAGAACTACTTGTGGGGATCAGGATTTCTCTAACCTTTAGTCCCTTGGCTCTGTTGATGGCCCTCAGCGGTCTGAGCACTCGCAGGACACGTAAGATCTTCACTACATTGATGGCACTGGACCTGGAAGAGAGTAGCAGTACATCAGCTTTTACAGTAACAATAGGAAGTGACCTACCTGAGGGGACAGTTCACCCACTCTTTCCCATTTGTAAATACTGTAAGAAATCCAAGGCCGCCCAACACTTCAGAGTCATCCCTTTGCTGCATGCCATGCCACTGAAAGCATCAAGGTGGCAACAGGGGTAGAACTCAATACCTTCTGCTTCAAAGGCATAGGCTACTACAATTTTGGCTAAATGAGAATCTACATTAGCTGTTGGCAGTATAGGGTTTATGACACAGATTATCATAGTGTGATTTAGTATACTAGAGGGCAGTTGTGCGCACGTGCACACACACATACACACACACAAGCAAGTTCCTTACAAATCATTTGATTTGAACACAGTCCTTGATGTGAATAAATATATAATTCAGACATCAAAAATGGTAGATACTCTACTCAGAATACATCTAGTTTTCTAAAATGTAATTTTAGCCATGTTTCAGAACTTTCTGTGAAAGGAAGGAGCTTTTAGGAGGCACTTCAGAAAGCACTGAGATAGGATGGGAAGCTACCCTATTGAAATGTCAGGGTGGGCCCTGCCTCTTGATCAGAGTCCCAGGGTACATCCCACTAGCGTTAGCCATCTCCATTGTATTCACAAAATGATCAGAACAGAGGGAGGGCTCTCTCGAACAGGACAAGCTGCCAAATACACGACAGACGTGCGATGGAAAACAGTGCCAAGACGCAATCATCGCAAGACATTTTAAGATAAGGGCACAAAGAAGCACGCTGCTGAAGTGCTAAAAGAAGAAAGGAGCTCATCAGTTAATTCCTGGTGTCTCATGAATTTAAAGGTTCCTCGTCCAACCTTGGGCTCGACTTGGAAAGGTGCTGAGCATTTGGGTTCTGATGCAGCAAAATACTTAAGCATGTACTGAATTTTAAGCAGATGAATAGTCCTCTTGAATTCAGTGGGGCTACTCACATGCTTAACTTTAAGCATGTGGATGAGTGCTTTGCTACATCTAGGGCAGAGGACTCAGTCAACACCATGCAGGAGTGAACCCCGATGAAGAATCCCTCCTGCAGTTGTACGGTGTCAGGCCCCCGCCTACAGCTTTTGGGAACATTCTCCTTTTGCTAGCATATGAAGAGCCTGCACAAGCTCTTCAAGGGCTGGGGATAATGGCCAAAATGAGCATTGAACAGTTATTAAGAAGCTGATAGAAAACCCACTGAAGTCAAAGGGAATGTTTCTGTTGACTTCAGTGGGCTTTGGATCAGGCCCTAAGGAAGCTGTTATTCCCATTATAGGAACAAGGTAAAGTTGCTTTGGGATCAGCTGGGTTCTTGTTATGTAGGAATTACCCTGGCTTTATCCTCAGATCTTCCATGTGAGGTAGACAGTTCTAACAGAACCAAGTGGTTCCATATGCTGGGTAAGGTTTATGGAAGGAGTGCTTGGGTAATAACAACAACAACAATTTTGTAATTTTATTGCAGCTTTCTCCCTAGGCTCTCAAAGTACCTTGCAAGCATTCCTTAAGGAAGAACACCTCTGTGAAGTAGATCTATATTACCCCATTTTACAGAAGAGGTAACTGAATCACAGGGTGGTGTAAAGACTCTCCTGAACTAACACCGTGAGAGCCCAAGAGTTTCATGACTCCCAGTTCCTTATCTTAACCACTGGACTACACTCTTGTCTTTCATTTGCTATCTCCGATATCTCCTGCTCCAGGTCATTACCGACAGACAGCTTGACCCAATTCATATTGAGCCTTGCTAGTATGAGCCACTTCCTGAACGAGTCTGGAAAACAATTCTGAGGCTTCAAGAAGACTGTTGTTCAGGGGAGTGTAAAAAATAAATAAAAACTTGTACAGACAAGCCAACACAACTCATCTAGTACTTCCCCTCCCCCTCCCACCCTCCCAACAGACCAGTGGATTATCTCAGTCAAGAATGGCTCACTCACTGGATCCCAAAGGAGATGAGAGACACGCTGACCACCAGCAAGTCTAGGATGTTGAAGTAGTTCCTGCAGAAGGAGCCCTTGTGGAGGAAAGCTCCATATGCAGTCATCTGCGGGGAGGCACATGGAGACACAAACAAACTTTGGCATTAGCAGCTATTCGGGGATCATCTCTCAGACCAAGTCCAACTTGTTATGCTCAAGGTGTATATATTAAGAAAGGGCAATATTTTTAATGCAGCAATCATTTTACCTCAAAACCCCAGTGGACAGGACGGGTCCCAGTGGAAAGAAAATGAAGTGGGAGAGAGGGTAAAATAACTATCATGAGAATATATGAGGAAAAGTTTCAAGCCAGTGTCCAGCCCATATGGGGAGAGGGTGCTCATTTGGGGCCAACAGTAATTCTTCCTTGGAATTAGAGCATACAGAGAACATAAAGTTCACTTAGAAATAGCAAAGCAACACAGTGAATATTTGGAAAAACAACTCTTTGCAACCAAATACCTTCCCCTTTATCTTTAATGGCAAGGCACTTATGACTAAGATGCCTGCATTTTATAAAGGTTTCCAGGACTAGGCTGAATAAAAACATTATATAAAAAGGGACTGTTTCTTGGGATATTTTCCTGGGCAGTACCATCTGGAGTGGACAGCTGAGACCTCCTCCCTCTGAGTGAGAACAACAACTGAATCACTTGGGGATTTTATGATTTAGGCCAGGGCTGAAACGATAGGCAGATTTCCATTTTGATCTGGTTCATTCCCTAGATTCAGAAACTCAATCCTGTGTCCTCTCTACTTGCTTTCCCTCAAGTTCAGCCCCCGTTTGGTCCCCGTAATTTTGTTCAAGAAATGAAGCATGTATATTTCCCCTCTCTTCCCTCTGTTCCTTTCTCACAAATCCTAAGGAAAGATTCCATGGGACAATGTGACTAAAGCTTCTGTACTAGGAAGAACAGTCAGCAGGAGAACCTTCAATTCTTGGAACATTAAAATTCCACTTCCTATATGAGGGATTCCCTGCCCCAGAAGGTGTATTCTATTGAATAACAACGAGATTCTGTGAAAAAAGATGTTCCCTTTCTGTGGCGCAGGTGGAATTTTCCATCTTTGGAACTGTATTTATTGAGTGTAAATATAGATGAGTCTGAACAAAACTCCAGGCCTAAAAACCTCTGAACTTTGGGAAGTCCAGAAGTTTTTAGACCTAGAGTTTAGGTTCAGACCTCTCTTTTTACGTTGTCAATAAATACAGTTCTGGAGCCTTAGAATTCCCTCTGTCCCACAGAAAGGGAGCATCTTTTTGGGAAAGTTCAGACCCTGATTTGAATTTTATGAGCAAGACCCATCTCAAAACACAACTAGATGAGACTAGCATTGCGGCTTCTAAAAATGATTAGCTTTAACCAGGCTGCTCAAAGCAGGAGAAGAAAGGCTAAGTCCAGTTGGATTGTGAAGGATACACAACCTTATATGGGTCCTCTGGTTCCCGCTATTAGTCCAGATAGTGTACTTCCTGGCAGTTTCCAGCCCTGGCTACCCATGGCAATTCCAGTCAAAGGAGCGCTGAAGACAGCATGATATTGTGCATGACTTTATTCACCAAACATCCACGACATTAGGAACTACCTACCAATCAATCAGTCAGACAGAACTTAGAAGGGAAGGAAGTATAAACTCTGGCCTCAATTTAGAATTTATACTTATGGACACATTTGACTGGGGAAAGGGAGGGTTCTTGCCATGACAAAGGTGGTAAAGATGCCCTTTACTGCTTGTATTTTGTATGGCAATCTTGAAAGAAAGAAGACACCATTGAAATCAGGATGGGAAGCTCTGCTGGGTTTCAGTTCTGTAGGAACAGTGGTTCTTTACTGCCTGTTGGAAGATTTCCCTATATTCAGGGAAAATACTTAAAGGGTGTATAATCCAGTGTCTGCTTTCCACCTGTGGCACTGACCAAAGCAACTGCAATACCATTTTAAATGATTTAAGAATTATAGTCTTTGCTTATACAGCGCTTTATATGTTCAAAACATTGTACAGACATGAATTAATTAACGGTCATCACAACACTGTGAGCTAGGGAAGTGTTATCGGCCCCAAATTACAAATTCTCCACTGTCTTGAGATTTGTACAGTCATTTGTGCTTGTCCAGTCAAGGCAACTCTTTACACCTACTTGGTACTCATGTAAAAGACTGCACAAGATGCAAGACAGTGGAGAAACAGGCTCTGAGAGATTAAGTGACTTCTCTTGAGGTCAAGCTACAAGACACTAGCAGAGACAGGATTAGAACTCAGGATTTCCTAAGTCCTAACCCTGTGCTCAGTCCCTGCTCTTCTATCAGTCACACCTGGAAATAGCCCAGGGTTGAAATCCTGGTTCCACTGAATTTAACAAGAGATTTGTCATTGACTTCAGTGGGACCAGGATTGAATCCCAGATATAGTTACTACAAGATTCATTCCTCCAGGGGAAAGCAGACCACTCTGCTAGTGGATTTGTTATATAAAAGGTTGAGACCTGATTCCACTCACACTGAAGTCAATGAGAGCTTTGCCATTCATATCAGTGGGAGCAGGACTGGGCCATTAGTGGTATACTACCATAAAGTCAAATGGCTTGAAGGTGCCCTTGTACAGAGAGCTAAAGGTTGTACTAAACTTATATTTAATGTTGCTGCTGAGCTGCTTTCCTTTTTAACATGTTTTTGTGTGTGTGGGTGTTAGATTTAATGGGCACACACACTGTACGCAGCAGCACAACAGAAAGTGTGAGCCTCTCTGGACAGCACTGTGGTTTTGGTGCTTTGAAGCCAAACAGACAAGCTCAGTTCCTAACATTCAGGGAGCATCCTGCCCTTCCAGTGTTCATTTGGATATTGTATTAGTTGTCTGAATTATGAGATCTCAGCAGCTCCAAGGAGAATGCCGCCATCCACCAGCACTTAAAACCTGTTCACTGAGTAAAAAGCAAGCTGCCAACTGAACCCTGCATCTAGAGAGCCAGGAGATTGCTTGATTACTGTTATTTAAAATATTAGTTTTTGGGAAAATGAGAGTTAAGACAGAGGCAACAGATTTTTATTTTCTTCATTGCCAAACTATTCTCCTGTTCCATTTCCTTGTGGCTAGGGTGTTCC
The DNA here is from genome assembly GCF_016161935.1 of Mauremys reevesii. Classification (NCBI taxonomy): domain Eukaryota; kingdom Metazoa; phylum Chordata; order Testudines; family Geoemydidae; genus Mauremys; species Mauremys reevesii. Next base: position 249,614,818 of record NC_052623.1, read on the forward strand.
CCTGAAAATCAGAAGGGAGTATTTAGTAGGGTGACCAGATGTCCCGATTTTATAGGGACAGTCCTGATTTTTTGGGTCTTTTTCTTATATAGGCTTCTATTACCCTCCACCCCCTGTCCCAATTTTTCACATTTGCTATCTGGTCACCCTAGTATTTCGCCAGGCAGTTTCACTCTCTGGATCAGAGATTTTCAGCCACCAGTACCCGTCTCAGTTATGGGCCTTCATTCTTTAGTGTCTGGTATTCTAGGCTCCTCCTCCAGACCTTAACAATGAGCTTCTGTGCTGGGCCCCTGTGGAATTCTGCTATTTGTCTCCCATTGAGCCACAAGGGACTTGTGGCCGCTCCAAACTGCAATCTCATGACAGTGTAGAACTCATAGCTTCACTTTGGGTTTTGACACACTAAACTGTGTGAGGGGGGGAAGGGCATTGGTTCACACAGTGCCGTTCTGCAGTGCGAGTTCCACATGTGAGAGGCTTGCATGCTCACGGTTCTTAGTATGGTACACATGTACTGTTGTCCTGAAATGACTGGCAACTGTTGGGGTACATTTCTGGCCTGTTTGCCCTTTTCTTGTCCATGTCTAATACTTCCTGAAAGAATCATTCCTTCATATTGACTCCCCAATGCAGCATCATGCTGACACTGGCCCTAAATAACAAATGTCATTTGAATATCAAAATTGGACAAAAGATCTGTTTAGAAGCTTAGACAACTACCAATAAGCTAAAAAAACAAAAGAAAATCCTGTCAGTGGAGATAACAATGGGATTTAAAGTGATACAAAGACAGAGAGAGAGAGAGTTAGAGAGAGAGAGAGAAAGAAAGAGAGAGAAGTGTATTGCTCAGATTGGTTACCTTAAGAATAATTTCTAATGTAAAGATACTAGTGAAGACATAGTCTGCATTGCCTAGGATCTGAAAAATAAGCACAATCGGGTTAGTGGTACTGAGCGTGACCCAATACAAACAGGCGTGTGTGTTAGCAACAGATAGTGGCAGAGAACTAGTAGGCTTATAAGTGACAGATAATAATGGTAGAGAAGATGGGGACTTTACCTTCAGAGCAATTTCAATGGTGAAAATGACAGTAAAAACTATATCAAAATAAAAGAGAATCTGTAAAACAAAAGGGAATAGGGGTGGAGGGGTAGATCAGTGAGTGATCACTGGAATGAGAAATCACCATTCAAAATCAAAATGCACAAGTCTTTTAATAGGAGGGCAGGAAGGAATAGATGGGAAATGGTTTGGTAAGAACATCCTGTTGAATACAATGAAGTTCTTGGTACAGGATACAGGCAGCATATTAATGAAATCTTTGCTGTGAGTTACAATCCCATGTGGCTTCGGAGGCAAAATAATATTTTTTTAATTTAATTAAATTTTATAAAGAATTCAAGGGTTTCCCAAAGACATTTCCAAATGGAGAATACAAGGATATCTGGTCTCTCAGTGGAAAACGTGATTTCTTTTTATTAACTTCCATTCAAGTTTTTCCGTGTCCTTTATGGTGGAGGGAAAAAAGGCTCCACATTGCTGTTCAGGTGCAGCTATTGCTCTTTTTTTCCCTCTATGCTGACTTGTCATGAATTGGGGGAATAACAAACATATACATTTTCAAATTAAACATAATCATAGCTTTTTGTCTAGAGTGACACAAGAGAGAATGGCAGGTCCCGAGGTGTAAAGTGACATCCAAAGCAGATAACACCTTACTATGGATCAACCTCGGTCCCATTAAAGCTATAGGAGTTTTGCCATTGACTTCAATGGGACCAGAATTTGACCCTATCTATTTGAGATGAAGGAGAATATCCATGTCATTGTCAAATCTCCTGCAGTCCCCCAAACCTTTTCTTTCAACTGCATTATTAGCAGTGCAAATAATGAATGTCTTCTCTTTGGCTTACTGTTTTGCTAGTTTGATTAAGCTTTACATTTAATAGTCTGCCACAAGAAGTGGTAGAAGCCTCATTACTTGGTAAATGTAAAGCTGAACTGGACAAAGAAATAGTAAACATATAATCTTTCAGTGGCAGGGAGATGGACTGCATCACATAGTAGATCTTTCCTGTCTCTAGATTTTATGGTCAAATCCAGACATGATGTAAATGGTAGCAGAATTTATGCTGATTGGCTAGATTCCAGTTTATTATTGTACCACCTAAATATAGAGTAACTATTGCATCCAGTGGAGTTACACTGGCTTACACAATGTAAATGAGACCAGAGTCCAGCCCATTTGTCAAACTGGGGCAAGTTACACTACCTAGCAACTTACACTCAGAATGTAATGATCCACTATGAGTCACTGCTAAATTTGAACTGGAGACTTCCACGGAAGTCAGGCTGGGTTTGACCATGTGTGTCTTGGTAACCTGAAAATGAAAAGGGCCATTTCAAGGATGCTCAGGCCCCAAATACAACCTCCATTCATTTCGCCATATTATAACTGGAAATGTCCTCCTTATTCCAGTCTCCGGGGGTTTCGACAGTTGATTATTATATCAGTAGAATCATTTTATAATCAATGGGCCAGATTCACTGGTACCCTCTGGCTGCTCTGCATCACTCCAGCGATACAAAGCGGATATAAACTTGATTAAACTGGTTAATTAAACTGGGTTTGCAGATGTTTTGTCTCACCAGAGCCATACAAGGCAGCTGGAGTGCACTGGTGAATCTGGCCCCAAAGCAGCATCTAGCACAGGTTTCACATATAAACAAAGTTGTGCCTGATGGAAGTGACTGCAGGTCACCTCTGTAGGCAGCTTTATTTACTGGCAGATCTTATACCAGCTGGTGTGTTTATTATTATTTAAAGATATTCCATCCAGGGACAAATTAAAGTCAAAACAATCCTGCTGGGCTGGAACGACTTCTCACTTCAAGCATATAGTTATCTAGGGCTCAACTGGGCCTTGAAGGCACAGGCTGGTTGATGCTGGGGTTGGTGTGGAGATGCAGCTCCTAGAAGCATGGGGCTGAATGCACAAAGGGAGTTAGGCATTGTGACACTCAGCGTCCTAATGCTTAACTTTTAGGCACCTCCGAAATCACTGCGATTCACGAAGCCTGAGTTAGGAACCTAAGCTCCTAAAATGAATAGGGAGAAGTTGGCACCTTTGCCTGTGATTCAGAAAAGCCAGTATGCTAGGCAGGCCTAAGCTAGCCAATGGGAGATGCTGATGACAGGGGTGTGTCCGTCCCTGTCTCAGAGATAGGCACATAAGTCCCAGCTGCAGGGAAGCACCTATCTCTGTTAGCGAGTCTCAGCTGTGATCCCTGTCTTGGCATTAGGTGCCTATGCTCTGAGGGGGTGGGGGGGGAAGGAGCTCTCTCATAATTATTTGGCCCAGTGGTTAGGGTACTCACTTGGTATGTGGGAGACTCCCAGTTTAAGTTCCCCTTCTGCCTGAGGGGGAAAAGGGATCTTAACAGGGATCTGCTGCCTCTTAGGTGAGTGCTCTAACTACTGGGCTCTGGGATATTCTGATGTGGGGCTTCTCAGTCTCTCCTGTTGAACTCTGGGTAAATAATGAATCACTGGAGCAGGAAGATTGGATCCTGGGTCTCCCACGTGAGTGCTCCAACCTCTGGGCTATCAGGTCACTCTTGTGCTTGTATGGTCTCTGTCTGTCTCAAAGAGTCATATGAGGGAGGTCCTAGTCCTCCCCTGCCTCCTGGCTGCTTTGTAGGAATTTACCAGAGGGGGATGCCTATTGGATTGGGCCCTGCACATGACTTAGGCAGCTGAATGCCTGTCCTACCGTTTGTGAATTGCTTCAGGGCTTAGGTGGGAGAAAGGTGCCCAGATGCCTAGAGGGAGGCAGCAGTGCACATAGTCAGAAGCAGAAATGTGGGTGCATAGAGACGTTTTACTGCAAAAACTTAGGTGCCGAGTTTAGGCACCTCCATGGTTCAGCAGGAGTTTTGTGCATTGCAGCAGTCCCAAAAATGGGAATTAGGCACCAAATTGCTTTTGTGCATTGAGGGCACAAGCCCTTGGGAATACAGGGAGAACACAGACACTGCTCCCCTAGAATGGCAAGTATAGTCCATTCCACTGGCCAGTGCAGAGACAGGGTCTCCCCACTCTCCTTAGCCTTGCAGAGTCCTGGTGCACAGGATAGGGCATGGACCAGACTGTGTTGTCCCTGTGTGGATGCAGAAAGGGAGTTAGGCTGCTTGTAATTTCACCCTGTGCAGGGCAGGGTATAATCTTACTGTCATACTGTAAAGGCAGGTCACTTTTGCAACCCTAACATCTTGCCAGTGTCCCCTTACATGATGCATTTTAAACACTTGTACCTGCAAAAATTAAGCAGAGATTTTCATATAACATTACTGGGTTCAAATATGCAAGACAAGATTTTGCCCCAAACCTCCAGCTCTTCATCCAGTAGTAACTGTTGTATCCTCTTTAGCTACAGCTTTCTACTAGAGCTTCTGTGGAAATACTGCCCCAGGTATGTCAGTTGCAGAGCTGACATGCATTTAGGCCTCCATAGTAAGTACATTCAGTAATGCACCAGTGGGTAATCAATCACATAGGTCAGATTATATTGTTCAGTGCTCTCCTTAAAGGTGAAATGCAAAACTATGATAAAAGCTGAGATAAACCCAGGAACATGTACTATGCCTCAACTGACCAGACTTTGTGTTGTGCATGTGTGTTTTTGAGGGACAGTTGAACATTCAGTATTAAATTAAGCTTTAACAAGCTTTACAAAACATTTAACTACTGTCAAAGTCTTCCAAGCTCTTTCAGAACTAGACTAGAAAGGCTCCAAAAAGTTGTCTCACACACAACTGCTGACTTTTCTGGGTTCTGTGCCAACCCAGAATAACCGAGGCCAAATTCTGCCCTGGCTTGCCTTCTCTGCAAGCCCATTGATTTCCCTTGGCCTACTCAAGCCAGCCCCAGAAGTCTTCAGTACAGCCCTCTCTGCACTGCCATTAGTTTATTCTGGCATGGGTTCATGATCGGATTGAATCACACTCTTAACATGTTGTGAGGGAAGGAGGAAGGATGAGAGGCATACTTGGTTCCTAAAGGACTGGTGTTTGACAGGGTCCTCAGCTGCCAGGGAGATGCTGCTGAGCAAGATGAAAAAGAGGATCAGGTTGGTGAAAATGTTATCATTAACGATTCGATGGCAGTGGAGACGAAACCTGCAAGAGAGAGGAAAGACACAACCTTATCCATCAGAACCAGCTGCAGAGAGAGCTAAGGGGTGGGACTCCTCCACCTTTGCTGCTGAGTCTGTACCTGTAAGAGTGTTTTGCATAAGTCCCTCTGACCCAGGAGTGGGGGAAAAAGCTAGGCCAGGCAGTTGTACCTGATCCTGCAAAGTGCTGAGTGTCCTCAGCTCCCATTGAGCCACGCAGGGAGCCATAGGAGATTCTTAACATCTTGCAGGACTGGGCCCTTGGTGCTTCAATGAAGGAAAGAGAGGATGGCAGCCATTCTGTTTACATATGTTTGGGTCCCTATTCAGATTTAGTTGTGTTCTAAAATAAATGACCTCCTGTTGGTTCATCCTGAAATTACACCACTTGCCTCAATTAAAGAGAACTAAATGAGATAGAAACCCAGTTAAGAGGAACCTTCAGAGGTTCTTCTCGCTTCTTTTCCATACATGTTTTTCATTTACCATGGACCCCGAAATGGAAATGGAATTTCTCTGGAGAGGTGCTAGAAGAGCTCCACTCACTACCCTTGCCTCAGACAATAACAGGAAATCAGGTGCAAGTTGGGGCTTCTAGGGGCATAATACCATGTCAGGCGGTGTCTCTTTGCTGAAGCTCAGCCTAATACAAAGCAATTCTTACCCTTAGCAGGAACCTAGCAGGCAAGAAATAAAACAGACTCCAGTCAAATGGAAAAGTGCCCTTCCCCAGTTTACTATGCACCTCCATAGCTCCTTCCACCCAAAGATCTCAGAGCACTTTACAAAGAATGAGGACTAAAGCATCATTATCTTATTTCAATCCCTTTTTGGTTTATAACACCCCCAACCCCTATTAGATCAACTTTCCAGATAGGTGCAGAGGTTACATTGCTTGCCCAAGAAATAGCAGTGAGTCAGCGGCAGAGCTACAATTAGAATCCAAGAGTCCTGACTGCTGTTACCCCACTGCCTGCTATATACACTCGCACACCCTTTATGACAGCCTCATGTTGGGACTGCGCTCCTACACAATGACCCCATGGAAGTTCTGGGAGGCCTTGTGCATCAGGCAAGCATGCTTACTGATATGTCCTTGGAAGGGCGCAGCATGCATTCCCTTCTGTGACAGCCATAGTCTCCCATTCCTTTTGGAGAAGCTAGTGCCACCAATGGCACTAGCCTCACATGGTACTATACTCAGGAGAGCACAAAGACCCCTGCACCGGGGCACAAGAGAGATGAGGTTCCTTGTGCCCATTCCCCTTTGCACACCAATGCAGGGCTTGGCACAATCATGCCTCATGTCTTTAGTTATCTGTGTCTGACATAATTAAGCACCCTCACCCAAAGAAAGCACCACATGTACTCCTGGTGCCAGATGGACCTGGTTTTTGCACTTATGTTATTTGTGCATCAATATGGTACATCAGGAAACCCATCTGTTAATTAGACTCCAAAGTCACAGCACTGTCCTAGGGTGCGAGGAGGAGATTTTTTAACGTAAATGGAAGAATACAGATGGATGCAATTACTGACATTTCCAACTAAAAGGGACTAGGGCAGAGAAGAAAGGCCTTGAGGGAACTGTTAATGATACAAGTAGCTTTTCCTCACTAATTCACCAACTCAACCCAGGGGGCCCAATCTTACTCTTACTGAAATCAATGAGGGTTTTGTCATTGATTTCAATGGGAGCAGGTCCCTAATGACTGGCAATCATTGGCATTTGATGGCTTTACAGCGATCTATATAAAATAGGTTTGTGGTCTCAGGAGGCCATCAGATCACCAACATATTCTACACATGACTGGCCACCCAGCAGCCTCCAATGGTAATGCCCTTCAGTGGCTGTTGATCACAAACGATCTGAACTGGTAATGAACAGATGAAAGGCTGTAGATGCCATAACAATTCCTCAACTTCTCTGGACCCCCTATTTTACGTATTTTATTTCTAGTGCCCAGGTTTCTTTTCAACTTTGATGGAGGTCACCCCAGAGCCCCTGTGCTGGTTGGACTGGTACTGATCTCCTGAGGGCTAGAATGTGGCTCAGAGCACCACAGCCCCATGTAGGGGGCAGTGAGTACCCACACCTCCCCAGGATGGAAACCAGAGAGATTGTGCTGGTGCTGAATGCTGCCCCCAGCAGGCCAGCCCTGCTCTGTGGAGCCATGAGCTCCCCTCCTCCATCCACTTTTCAGCATCCTGTTTCCTGTGGGGCAGGAAGTGGGCTGAACTGAGACTGACCCAGCTGGAGAGCCAGGGTCAGAGGACTAAACGACAGACGAAGAGTCTCCAGGGGGCGCTGCTCCATCCCAGAGCAGGAACCTTCGCATGCAAGCTGGCCAACTAGGGTACTGAGATAGACTCTGTTGGTCAGACTGAGGACTGAGCCTGTGGAGGGCTGCAGAGATATGACCAGCTGAGGGTACCATGATGGGCCCTGTTGGACTGTTAAAGGACTGAGCTGGGAAGAGCTGCAGTACATTACTGAGTGCTTTGAGATAGGCCTGGTTGGACAGTATACCCCGGAATGGGGTTTGTTTTGTTTAGTTTCACACAGGCCTGTGTGTGACTCAGCCAGAGGGATGAGTCACGGAAGACCCACCTGATGAGCACAGCAGCTGACAGGGGGCACTGTGAGTGGTGGAAATTGAGAAAAACTGCAGGCATGCACACACTCAACTTAGGGGAGGGGGAGGGAGGGCTTGTAAGAGTAGGGTGGCACCCCTTTATACAAAGTATTCATGATCTGCCTCTCCTACAAACTTTCTAGGTGCCCTGAACTCCCCTTAGGCAGCGATACTGGCATAGAGCTCCCTAGAGCAGAGCTTTCCACGTGGGATTCCAAGCAGGGGGTTCTGCAGGACTGACTGGGTCACTGAAGCCAGGAAGCTCCGCACAGCATGTTCATGGGGGTCCAATACAAACAGGAGACCTGACCTGCCTTTCATGGTTGGAACACTGCAGCACAGCAACTTCTCAAGTACCTGTTGGTAGGGCTGAAGATGAAAAAAGCACTGGCATCCGGCATGGGCACAGCCTTCTCTTTGAGGTGCAGTTCAGACATTGGGCGTGGCCGAGGGCCGACAGGCATTTCAGGCTCCTCCTCCTCTTCCTCTGCTGTAAGGAACAGTTGGATTTTTTAATGCTATGGAGTATCAGTAACTGGTTCACTTGAGCGCAGAGCACTTTATGTACCCAGAAGTTTCAGTTACTTCTCTGGGTTGAACTACAGCTAGAAACTTCTCCTCTTGCATTATATGAGCCCTGCACAGAGCCAACACCTTGCCTGAGGTTGTGTCAAGATGAGTGAGTGTGCCACTGAGAAAACACTAGGGATGGGCGCTTTGTTGAACACCAGTCAGAAGTTCTCAGAATTGTCATTTTTTAGAATTCAGGAGAGAGAAGAATTGAAAGGCTGGAGACAAAGGTAAAACTCTTGAACCAAGTTCCTAAGAAGCAGAGCTGCAGGCACTGCACAGATCAGTGACTAACCCGCAAGTAAGAAATGCAGAGATGGGGCCTTTGGGCCTTATGGGGAAGGTTTGAAAGAAAACTTTTACCCTTTGAGGATTTCAAGCCCCTGCTTAAGTCAGACGTTGCTTTGTGCATGGTGCAATAGCATTTCCCTTCATTTAGTTAGTAAGATAGGTAGAAATGCTGAAAGATGGGAGAGATTATTGGCTACACACAACATTCATCTTCCGGCCAACACCTATGCGGCAATTCTTTAATAGAATAGTTTCTTTGGCCCACAAAAAATGAGATAAATTCCAGGTAGACTCTAGCTCCGCATTCTGCTTTCTTTCTCCTTCCCTTAGGGCCAGTCACTGTGCTTGGCTGGGCTTTCAACACATTAGAAAATGCAGATGAATCAGCTCATACCTTAATCTTGGTGCATAGCTACTGGGGACAGGAGAAAAGCAGCCTTTTCAATGCATAACCTGAGTGCACACAAATGGGCTTCTCTCTCTCCACACCTCCGTTAGCAGGAATTCAGCTCAGAGGGTTTTGGATAAATGTTTACGTTTTGTACACAGAGCACATACCTTTTTAAACAAGTTTATTTCTGTAACAGTCCATGTTTCTATTGTATTGTATCTTGTAATACACCGGAAGTTTATACTTTTCACAAACTCTATGGGTTTAAGAAACATTCTTTCATGTGTGCTTTTCTGTATAGTCCATGTAAAGGAGGCGATGAGGTTAATGACTGTAATAATACTATAACTGTAACACTTGGCACTTTTTTGTGCTTTTCATATGACGATTTCAAATTTATTGACAAATATTAATGAACTGACTCTCACAAATTTCCTATGAGGTAGATAAGTAGATGACCTTGTTCGACAGATGGGGAAACTGAGGAAGAGGTTAAGCACTTGCCCAAACTCTCACAGGATGTCTGAGAGTTGGGATTTGAATTTTTTCTGTAGCTGAACTAGATTGCACCCTGTTTTACCTTGATGAATCGCTCATCATCATCATCATCTTTCTACTATATGTAAACTCACTGATGGTGCTGATCTCTTTTGGAGACTCAGCAGAGGAAGGGGGGCAGAGTGGTGAGTTGCATAATAAGTGCTCTGAGGATCAGTGGTGATGGAGGTTTAATGCTGGATTGTGTAGTAGATACTGTAAGAGGAGGTTAGTGGGAGTGAGGCAGGTGAAGCTGATGGAAGAGTGAGTGGGGAGGTTTTAAGAATAAAGGTTCAGCTAGTGGGGAAACACATGAAATGACCATTTCAAATCATTTTCAGGCACTGGGTGAGCATGAGGGATTTTAGAGGGTGGGATGATGGTGTCTGTGAGAGGATCACTGGAATTAAGAGATTAAGCCACGGATTGATAGCTGGTAGAAATAGCTGATTGCAGATGAGAAAAGATAACATCTAGGAAAACTGCAGTACTGCAGTCTAGGCACAGCTAAAGTACATCCATATGCAGGCAGCGAGCAAGAAGAGGTCTGAGATCAGGTGTTGTCTCAGATGGACAGGATATGGACACATGGCCCCTCATGTAGCACACCAGGCTTGGTTAGCTAAGAGGATGAGGAGCCCATAATGTCAGGTGGTCACAAGGAAGCTGATAAATGGGAGGGAGAAATACAACTGATTGGAATAATTACTTCCTAACAGGCAGGGGAAGCCCTGGACCAAATTTTTTGAGAACCAATTGTCCTAAGACCTAGAGGGGTTCTGTGGGGTCAGAGTTTCACACAACAGAATGAGAAGACCATATAGACTAGAATGCCATAGATTATTATATGCAGTGTTGTCGTAGCTGTGTCGGTCCCAGGATAACAGAGAAACAAGGTGGGTGAGGTAACGTCTTATTGGACCAACTTCTGTCTCTTTCACCAAAATAAATTGGTCCAATAAAAGATATCACCTCACCCACCTTGTCTCTCTAATAGATTATTATAGTAAATTTGGTCTAATAATAGATAACAGATTCCTAAAAATATACCTGAACATATGAAAAATTTCAAATCACCTGACCTTTCTGATTTGCTTTTTGATTTGAGGGACCCAAGAGAAGCAGCCAGGAAATTGCAGGGCTAATAGCTATCATTTTCACAAATCACTAAGACCAGGAGTGGTACCAGAGGACTGAAGAAGAGCAAATGTAATTCCAATTTTCAAAAAGGGTGAAAAGAACAATTCTGGGAACCACCATACAATTCACTTCACTTCACTAAAGGGTAAAATACAACAGCAAATAACCATGCAGCTGATTTGTTAGCATTTCACTGATACCACCACCAGGGACAACTGACAGCATGAGTTTTTGGAAAACTGATCATGTCAGGAAAATCTGTATTCTTTACTCATATTTAGGGCTAGCTTTGCTGGCACACCAAAGAGGGTGAGGGGAGAAGTGTTTTTACTTCACTTTTTTTGCCCCCCCAATCGTGGGGGCTGCTGTCACCACATCAGCCATTGACACAAATTTGAGGTATCTCAGAACGTGGATAATTATAATAATAAAAATAATTTGAATCAATATGATCAAACTGTTATTACTTTAGGAACCAGAGCCTCTCCTTCCTGGATCAGTGGTAAGGAAAAGGGGATGGGATGTACCTGGAGCTTCTGTAGTAGGATATGGGTTCTTCTCTTCATTTTCATTGGGCTGATAATCATCCACATTGATCTGACAAAACAGAGGAGACAGAGACAAAGCCCTGGTCAGACAGTGCCCTGACTTTTTGTTCACTCAGAAATCTGAACTGCTTTTAGCACATTGGGTGGTAAGAGACAGCAGACCTTGGTAGTAGGCGGGGACTCTCCATCAGCAGTGATAGATTTCAGCTCAATTTTCTCCTCCTTTGTCTCCTCCTCCACAGCTGGTTTCTCAATCTCCTGTTTCTTTTCAGGACTAGCGGTCCTAACAATTCAACAGAATAAAAAGCAAACATTTACAAAGGGGAAAAGGGGATTCCCTTTCAGAAATGTAGTATAGTGCAGTACAAAATATGACAATAATCAGCTGGCATCTCCATTCTGCATCTGGCATATATGCCAGCAGGCTCCTCCTTCCTAATGGTTGGAAAGGCAACATCAATGACAGTATCTGCAGAGCTTCTTAGTAATGTATGCGTGCATGTGTGTGTGTGTGTACATTTGACCACAGGCCTAGGGATTTGACCACAGGCCTTCTCTTCACTCACCCAACACATATACTGTATGAATAGTATCAGAGGGGTAGCCATGTTAGTCTGGATCTGTAAAAGCAGCAAAGAATCCTGTGGCACCTTATAGACTAACAGACGAATTGGAGCATGAGCTTTCGTGGGTGAATACCCACTTCGTCATGCATCTGACGAAGTGGGTATTCACCCATGAAAGCTCATGCTCCAGTACGTCTGTTAGTCTATAAGATGCCACAGGACTCTTTGCTGCTTTTACTGTATGAATAGTTTTCATTCACTAGGCTATGATCCTGAGTTATACTGCCTGCAGATTTTCCTTAATATGGCTCCCAGTTTCACGCCAGCAGTCTGATGGTCTTTGCTGGTTATTTGTGCTCTGCTTGCTATGCCTGCTCTTAGGCAGGGCAAATAGAACCCTGATTATAGGAATACTCTGCCAGCTGCAAAGGTGTCTTGCAGAATGATCAGCGTATCAGAGCAGCTCCCCTCTCCAGGCAACCAGGAAGAAGATATGGGGACAAGAAGTAACAGGTGGTGACAGAACATCAAGCTTCCCTGCTGCCAACAGCCAGGAGGAAAGGAGAAAATCTGAGTGAAGCTTCACCCTTACCAGGAGTCCTTAGAAGCACCACAGGAACTGGGATGAGGAATGGGGGAATGTGGCATCACAGGTGAAAAAAAGTGGTTGAATTTTTGGTCTTGGGAAGTAATGGCTGAGACTGTCCCTGATAAACATCAACCACTGAGGGTAGGGATCAGAAAATATTAGGGTAGCTCAAATGGGGTCATTGTGTTGTTATCACTTCCTACTTCTCCTCCTCCAACACCACGTTTACTGCACAAGCCCCATCGCCCTGCATGCCTCCTCTCTGGTTACACTGTCCCAGCCATAGGAGCTAGTGACATGCTTTAAACTCAGGGTATTAATGGGGCAGCCTCCTCCACTGAGCATCACCTCCACAATGCTCCCAGCCCAGGTAGTTCAAGGAACAGTGAGCTCAGGGTCCCCCTAATAGCTGGGTTTCCCCACACAGCAGTGCAGCATGGTAACCCTAAAGCCTTCCTTTTGCTCCCCCATTTCAACCACTTTAGTTTTTAAAATAACTATAGCTATATACCTAGCTAGATATAGATATATATACCTAGCTAGTTTTTTCCTTTCTTTTTCCTCTTCCTCTTCTTTCTGAGCAGATGTCAAACTCTCGGCATCGGCAAGATTGTCCACAGCGATGGCCAAAAATACATTCAGCAGGATATCTGTTTGTGTATTTCTGTAAAGAAAATGGGCTTGGAAAACTGTAGACCATGACAGGGAGAACCCTAATCACCTGAAATGCCAAGCTGCAATCAGATCTCACACAAATGGTTAGGCCACACAGACACATACGCATACCCCCTCACTCCCCAGGGCTAATATAATACACTGTGTTTTCAAAACATTCAAAACCTGCCTTCCTGAATTAGGCATCTAAATCCATATGTAGGTATTGAATTCAAAGTGGCCTGTTTTTCAAAAGAGCTGAGCACCCCAAAGTCCCACTGAAGATAATGGAAAATGCACACGGGTTCAACCTTTGAAAAAGCAGGCCACTTTTCTTTAACAGCCTAAATACATATATTCAAGATCCTCATAACATTAGGCACCTGCCTGTGAAAATTTTGGCCTATGTACTTGAATTGAACAACCTCATTAAATGTTTCCCCACAGACTTGATTGGCCATAATTGACATTACATATAGCATTGTCATTAGCAGTGTATCTCTAAGGGGACCAAAGTGAAATTCATTATAGCTGAGTGCTGAGGGAATCATTTGGCAGCTCTGTCAAGTCCCAACGTAAGCCCATGCATGTAAGGTAGTCAATACAAAGCAATCACGCTCAAATAACTTGAGGGGCCTGGATGGACAAGCTAGGAAATTTGGAGCTGGAGTTGTAGCTCCATCCTTTCCCTCATGTCTAGATCAATCACTGTTCAGAAACTCTCTCTACCACAAAGTTGAATTTCAGCTTCTCTTATGAATTCCTTGGTGTAGGTTCTTATTACAGCATAATCCTATTGAAGTGAATTCCAGTTAAAGGCTTGTATTGTAAATATACAGAACCCTCCTGGACTGTCACCGCGCTGTGGGGTCAAGGGCCCAAAATGCAGCCTTCCAAAGCCAGCTGGCTTGCAAAGCTGGCTGATGTTTTCCTTTTCACTGTTTACAGGGGGACCTGAATTGCAACCTTTTCTAAGATGACAAACTGCCTCCCTCGACCTTCAGATAAATGGGACTGCACTATCTCACTTTGAAGAGAGGGCAGCACAGGGCAATGGAGATGTCAGACATCAGGGTCTGAGAGATCTAAATTATGAAGGAAGGTCAAAGGGGTTGGGATGAGTCTACAAGGTGATCGCGCAGAAGAATCAGCAGGAAAAATGTATCATCTCTGGGGAGGGGATCATCCATTAGGGGAACACAAACTAAACCAGAAGGAACTAATAGCAGACAGGGATTTAGGACAGATCTACAGTCATGTACTTCATGCAAACTCAAGTGGAAAGGACAGCTGTGTTCCATATACACAGGGCCCGCTGTGCGATGTGCTGAATATCTCCTGGAGTGTGATCAGTACCTTCAATCCCCACTGAAGTCAATAGGTGTTAAGGGTGCTCAACACCAGCTCTGACCTATAGATAACAGGGTATAGAGTTTTTATATCTGTTATACAAATAGACTGTAATATAGGAAAGGAGATCTCTATCACATTGGTTTATAAATGAGTTAATGTAGGATATTACATAAAATCTAATCTGTAAAACATGCTACTTTTATAGCATTTGTACACTGTATACTGTAAACTACATATATATTTGTTCCACATGGGGTGTATAAAAATAATAATGGAATAAATTAAAGCAAAAAATACACTGCAAATACAGTAAGTAGGTACACAGTTTAGTTTCTGGACAAGGTAAGGACTAAGGTCTGGTGAACAAAAGGATGATGGAATTAAACCAAAATGGTATTTGGATATTGGTTTGGCCTTACCCTGCTCTGACAACTGAAAGTCTTAGTATCAGTTAAAATTCATTAGATGGCATTGATTTTTAGCTGTCAGAAGCCAAAATGCAGAGCCAAGTAAACTGTAAAGGTGACACTCATGAAATTCATATTCCCCTGACACAATAAGGTAGTAAAACATGGTTTTAAATGCAGCCCTTCCTGGAGAAAAGGTAGCATCAAAGGATACAGTTTCCGCAGATGAAAAGGATGATGAAGTAAATACAGACCAACATTCCTGGAAAAGAGGGGCCGCCATAAGCCATGATCCCATCATACATCACCGAATTCCAGTCCTCCCCAGTCAGGATCTAAATGACACATTCCCACCAATAAGGGACACAATGTTAGACCACAAAACAAACCTGAAAACCCCATGATAACAAAGAAACCCCACCCTCTCCTAGAGAAACTCCCTGGGGGACTCAGACTGGTGGATGTATCCAACCAGAAAACAAAAAGGAGCTGAGAGGGCCTGTGCTCTGAATGTCCAGATGTCCCCATGAGGTCTGACCACTAAAGCCAGGCAGATATCCAAGCCATCTGTGTTCAGGTTTCCTGGCCATTTCCATATGATGCCATGGTGTGCCTGTTTGCATCAGTCAGACTGCTGAACTGAGTGCTGGAACAGAATGCTCAGCACAGCGGAGTAAGTCACAGCTACCTATACCTCTGTATAGCAGGTGATTTTCACTTCCCCTCACCATGGACACAAGCTAGCTATACCTCTGCTCTTTTATGAACATTTGCAAAGCTGTACTCAGAATATAGATACTAGATTCACATTCTGGTTTTCTTGAACCTCTTTCTCTCAGACCCAGCAGTACTTTGTTAGGGCAGAGAACTAATGCAGGGCTACACTGCAATTTGCTAGCCTTTGACAGGGCAGTGCCTATCCTCTGGCCTCACCAAGCTAGGCACATGAAGTTTGACCTCTGCTATAGATGGAATTCAGCTCAGTTCCTAACCTTGGCCTCCATCTCAGCAGCTGCAGAACTTGTGGTCATGGATCACTTTCTGCAGCAGACTAATTTAATCTCCAGTCTCACTGAATACCAGTCTGCACAGGAATGATCCAGGCCCTTCTCACCCCAACAGGGGCCACACATGAGCAGACTGTCAATTCCTTGCTGGAACTGTTGGGACTCATACCTGAAACACCGTGAGGAGGGACTGGGGGAAGTTATCGAACGTGCTCCTCTTGGTTTGCATCTCATCAAAGTTAAACTTGCCCCCAAAGAGCTGCATTCCCAGGAGCGAGAAGATGATGATGAAGAGGAAGAGAAGCAGCAACAGGGAAGCGATGGAGCGGACTGAGTTCAGCAGCGAAGCCACTAGGTTACTCAAGGAGTTCCAATACCTACGGGAGCCAAAGAGAGGCGGTTAAGATTCGTTTCCCAGGGCAGGTGCTCATGGACTGCATCAGATATTGTTTCAGGCTGCCTGCTGCATATAAACAAGCATTTCCAAACACCCTGTTAAGCAGTGAATCATCCATGTGCTTCCCTGAGATAATGAGACCTACTGCAGTAAATGAGTAATTTTACTACCACACGTGTACGTACACAATTCCCCGCCGCCCCCAGCCACACACACAGACAGAAGATTACTGCAGTGCTCTCAGACTAACGCACTGCAAATCTCTTATCAATATACAATGATTAGTTCTTGCTGCTTCAGTGAGTTACATTCTAACCAACCTCATTACAACACTCACAGCTGGTACAGCAGCCAGAATACCTGACTCCAGAGAATGGCTCTGTAATAACGGACAAGAACAGATGGGGAAACTATTTGGATGCAAATACAGATTTGTCCAAAATCTGGTGTGTGCATGTGTGTGCTCAATCTTGGATGGAGGCTGCTGAGCTTTCTGGTGTTTGGAAGACTGGGGTAGATACTCAGGGCCATCTCCTCCTCCCACACCGGTTTTCAATAGTGTAACTACATTGCCCTCAGCGGAGATACTCCAGAGATGCATTGGTGTGATCTCAGATTCAGGCCCTCAACAATTCCTTTGCCTTTTGCTTCTGCGAACTGCACACTACCACTGTTCTTTATGCATCTAACTCATTACATTGCCTCAGTACATCTTTAAAAAGCTCCTAACTACCTCCAGCTTGACATTTTCTAATATTACCCTGGTACCTTGGTGCCAGTTGGATCCCAATGTTAAAAATCAACAGAACATTTTTAAAAAGCTTTTGAGACAGGCATAAATTTCATGGACATTACTAAGATGAAGCCCATTTATTGCAATTACTGACAGAAGAATAAACTGTTTGTGACAGTTCCAAACCCTACATTCCAAACCCTTTTATATAATGATATGCAATTTTGACTGCAGCTATTAAAACAACTAGTGTTAAATTGATAGGATTGGCAATTCTCCTCCCCGCCCACTGTATTCATATATCAGTGATGGGGTCAGAGTGGAGACGTTGCAAAGTGCCTTCAACCCATTGTGTGCCCATTCAGGAGAGCATCCAAACTGCCTGGGGGCTCACGGTGGTCCAAAGGGAACAGGTGAAGATGGGCTGTGGCCGTACTTTGCATTCCCTCTGCACCAAACTACAGAACGGCACTGGCGTGAAAACAGGCTGCATTATGGGACACAGACTGTCCACTCTGAAGCAGCTTCCATGCTGCCCTCTTGGCTGCTGGATACCTCCCACTCCACTTCAAGCTTTGCGGTGGCCCCGTTTCCTATACCAGTGTTACCCCAACAGCAGCAGTTATGGGTCTGACAGCAGAGCTGACCTGAAACCTGTTATCCTTTAATCACTCCCTCTAATCACACACACGGTTAGGTCTCAACAAGTTGCACATCCTCCATAGCGTCCAGTCATGATCTGTCAATCTGCCTTCCATCTTCAGATCCTTCATCCTTTGTTTACTCTACTAATAAGTGATTCCCCCTGCATACCTCCTCACCCAGAAGGTGGCCAATACTGTCCATTCTACAGCAGCTATTGTGGACTCAAGTCTCGTTCTGAAGTTCCAGTCACATCTTCTACATAGGCATAGATAGGAGGGGAGCAGGCATCAGCAGCTCTATACCTCCTGTCTTATGATGAGGGAGTCCATTCCTTCTGCTTATGGATCAGGCACCAGAAGAGCATTAAATCCCATGTGAGTGGCCTGGCACATTCTCTGAGCATGACTCTTTAGATTTTAGGTCACCGTGTATCCCTTGGATGAGCTTTCATTTGAGCTTCCCTAACTGTAGGAGGGCACAGCAGAATAGTCCTGCGTTGTTGGAATGCTAATTCTAACCACACACAAACAGAGAAATATTACATTCATTAGCCCCTCTCCCCAGATTTAAAGCACCGAAAAAAGGTTTGAACCACAGGAATGCCAACAATCTGTACTCAGGTGCCTACCATCTTGGTTGATGATCCAGGGCACTCGGCTAGGAATTGACAGTCCTGGGTTCATTTGGATGCTCTACTGCAGATTTTCAGTGTAACCTTGGGCAAGCTACTTAGTCTCTCTGCCTCAGTTCCTTTTTTGTAAAATGGGCATAATAGCACTTCCCTACCTCAGAGGAGCGTTATGGGATAAATACAATAAAGACTATGAGGCAACCAAGATACTATGGTAGCGGGGGTGGAGGGGGGAGGATTTAAGTACCTTAGGTAGACTGGGATGTAAGAACATATTAATCCCTGATTTAATCCTATTGAATCCAACTGGAGTCATATGGTGAAAACCTCAGGCACCTCTGAAGATTTACACCTAAAAGGCACTAACAGGGAGGTTCTTCCAGTATCGACCTATCACTTGTTTCACATAAGCATTCCAAGAGAGCAGGTGATATTTTCTAATTCTACATTAGTCAAGGAAGAAGGTGAGCTAACAGTTGTTTTTAATCTCTAAACTCTATACTTCAGTAAATTTCACATATGATCACTAATGGGGAAATTAACACCTATATAAAGGGCCAGCACACAGCCCGTGCACCACTCAAGTCCCATTAACCACTTAAAATAGGGTTTAAGTGGCATTTAAATGGCGCACAGACCTTGTGTTGGCTTTCTGCATAGGAATGACTTTTACCCCAAATGAACACGGTGCCTTCCCTATCATTACAACAAACAGAGTGGAATTGGATGCCATTAACCAACTGTTCTAAGAAAACAAGGCAAAAGGAGCTGCTTTCCTTTTTCATGGGGGAGGGAAACATCAGAGAGGCTCAGTTACTTTGCAAAGATTGGTGGCCAGGTCTGGAGGGGGATGTGGACCTTTCCTCTGAAGTTTAGCAACCAGCTCATCTCAAGTGGCTGAGCATCAAAGAGAAATGTTGTGTTTCCCTCCGTCCAGCGGCAGTGCTGCAAGGAGGCTAGGTTGCTTTAAAGTTTCACTGCAATTAGAAAGATGGGCAACACAAAACTGAAGAAGTAAGGTAAATCTACTGAAGCTGTGGGATCAACATCACCAAGCTTCCTCAGTGGATGTGCAATTAACAGCTTTTCCCATCTCCGTTCACACTTACAGCTCACATACTTTTACACTTTGGGAGGAAGAGCGAGTGAACTAGAAAGAGGGCTAAATTCACACCTGGTGTAACTCCATTAAATTCAGTGGAGTTACACCAGAGATTAAGCAGTTCCAGAGTATCTCCCTGCACATCAAACTCCTCCAGTTCAGATAATTTCAGTTAAGGCACAACCCCTTTAGTTTGCAATACAGCAAAGCCCCTAATGCATGTGTAACTTAAAGCATGTGAATAGTCTCACTGACTTGCTTAAAATTACACAGGTGCTTAAAGGCATTGCTGGATTTGGGCCCAACTGCTTAGCCATTTATCTGGTCAACATTTCTTTATAATTCTTATAGATGTGTCAGCACTCCAGATTCATTTTATTATGGGACATTAAAACTTCAAAGTAAATAACTGAGATGATAGTGATGTCTTACCTGCACTCCTGTGAGGATTTAAACCCAAGTATGACATCAGCACAAAATTAAACTAGCCATTCAGAAAACAGGTTTGCATAGTGAGGGTTTGTCTTGACCAGGAGCAGGGCTCAAGTTTATTATGTTATAGCTATTGTGTGTGAGCTAAACCTGACCTAAACTCAACCTTTTCCATAGTGTACATCCAGAGTAACCCCTTATAGCTTAACTTTAGCTGGTTCAGGAACAAACCCAAACCATGAGGGTCAAAGCCATCCTTGGAGTAACTCAACTAGCTCAGTGGAGTCACCCAGGAATGGATTTGGCCTGGAGTATTCAAACATATTGCAGTGGATTTTGAAAAAGGACCCTTACCCCCCATTTTCTCCTCTTCTATAATCATACAGCCAAAATAAATAAATAAAAAAAATGCTATGCCTGTGACATCACAGTAATTTTCATGGCAACAATCTGTGATATCATACATACACATATTTGAATTCATTTCAGCAACAAGCAGCAGAAACCGAGCTGTAAAGGAGAAAACCATTCTTGCTTTCGCCATCAGGACTAAGAAATGAATTGTCAGTTTGCACTTCTATAACACTTGAGGATCTCAAAGCAGTTTACAAACATTAATGAACTAAGCCTCACAAAACCCCTGTGAGGTAGGCCAGTACTGTTGTTAACCCCAGCTTTCAACTGGAGGAATTAAAGTACAGAGAAGTGGCTTGCCCAAGACCACACACAGAATCCACTGAAGAGCTTGGACTAAAATCAGGAGTCCTGATTCCCAGTATTGTGCTTTGAAAGTCCCAAGATTCTTCTTCCCTGTCTTTATACACCTTCAACTATGGCTTTTGTGATACCTGCAGGAGGTATAAGAACCCTCATTGACTTAATAGAAAATCAACCATGGACATCCAGTGGCAGGACTTAGCTTTAACATATGAATCTAAGTTTATAGTTAGGAATAAATGGATTACTTTTCAGTTTATATAAAGGAATAAATATAGGGTTTTATAAAGCCATCTAGGATAGCTCATTTGACAGTCATTTGACTTCTCTCAGCACGGGAAGATATTCTGTACAACACTGTAAAAATTAGAGAGAACAAAACAAACAGATTATACTGCTGCTTCTTAATTTATGTCATGAAATAATTCTGATGATTATTTATAATCTTCAAAGTAATGTTTGCTCTTGAAATTCTAAGAGTGGTTCCCAAAACTATGGGATATTCATTCAACTGTGTTTTTATTTGCTCTATGGTATTATGGAGTAGTAGTCACGCTTTTCATATATGTGCATATTTTTGATGCATTGAGAGTTTGTCTACACTTGATACTTATCATGGAAAATTCACATAAATATATGAAGATTAAGTTGTCTAAGATATACTTAGACATCATATTTTCCATGATTTGTGCCTCTCTTTATCCTCTTGATTATCACTATTTCTATGTCGAATATGTCTGCACGTCAGACAGAAATATATATTTGACATATTGCATTACACTGTCATCTTTTCTGCCCTTCTGCACTTTCTGGGATGGTATCTTACTTTATTATCATTCCATGCATGTGGCTTATTCCACCAGTGTCTATAATGTTAATGACACTAAATCATCACTGTGTTTAGAGCTGAGTGAAGAATGGGAAAACTGGCAGCTCTACTAGAAAGAACACTCACAAGAAGCAGGGTCTTGGCATATTTCAGTGTTTCTTTCTAATTTCCAGAGGTAAGGGTCTGAGTTCCCTTAAACACTCTCTGGATTTCTAGGCAAAAGGTTCCACATCTATGCCCCTTTTTACAAAGAATTCTCCTAGCAGGATTGTAAACTGTTCTCTCTCTAAAAAAAAGAACAGGAGTACTTGTGGCACCTTAGAGACTAACAAATTGTTCTCTCTCTGCAGGAGTGGAGAAGAGTCCTGAACAAACAACTCTTCCTCTTCATCATGTGTTACTTCTTTTTCAGTAAAACCTGCTGGTAGGATGGCCTACCTGCATCCTATTAACTTAGGCCTGGGACAGGCACCTTCCTTAGAAATTCGGCCCAGAGCTCGATGAGCCATATCTAATTAAATTTTGTCACCCTTTGCCTTTGCCTGGGATCCAGAAAGAAGACAAACTCTGTAGATCTGGGCTCTCCATTCCTCCCGGGAGGCTGAATCTAATAGTTTATTTTTGCTAGTTCCTATTCCATGTATCTTCAGCTGACTCTTCTAAATAGGCCACCTTCCTTTTGAATAGTCGCAGCCTTGCCTTGGCCAATCTCTGAA
Source organism: Mauremys reevesii (assembly GCF_016161935.1). Lineage (NCBI taxonomy): Eukaryota > Metazoa > Chordata > Testudines > Geoemydidae > Mauremys > Mauremys reevesii. Next base: position 249,636,887 of record NC_052623.1, read on the forward strand.
CTGTCTCTATGGCTATAAACTTCTTTTCAGCCCTTGACATCTGACCTTGAAAGCCATCCACCCTTGGCAGTAAGCTGAACCATAGAAACTTCAAAGGTGTTTTTCATTTTTTTGGATTCTATAATGGCTGTTAAATTCAGGGTAAAACCTTATACTAATCTGGCATCCAAGTCAGTTGTTTTTGTCTGCAGCACAGCTTTGCCATCTTGAACGTCTTCCAGATCTGGTCTTGCTTTTCCTGTGCTCTATGTTTTTATCTCAGTTTTCACAGAGATCTCCTTCTGGAAGTTTAAAATGATTGTAGGGCCATTTTCATACCTGAGTCTGCTGGAAAACCCATGGTTTCACCCCCACAATTGAAGCTTTTACAAAGTGCTGACTGGAAGCCCATATGGGTGAGCCCCAGACCCCCTTCTTCATCAAGTGATCACTTACATAGAATCATAGATTATTAGGGTTGGAAGGGACCTCAGGAGGTCAGCTAGCTCAACTCCCTGTTCAAAGCAGGACCAATTCCCAAATCCATAAATGGCTCCCTCAAGAATTGAACTCACAACCCTGGGTTTAACAGGCCAATGCTCAAACCAATGAGCTATTCCCCCCACGAATTTATATGGAGATACTAAATCTGGATGAGTCGGAAGCTGACATTTCCTGTGACTTCACCTCAAGCTGGCAAAGTCCTGCTATATCACGTTTGTGTTTTGCAGTACGTGATTACAGGAGGGAACAGAATCACTGCCTAGGAGGCATTGTGCCTTTGTGGAGAGGGAGGGAGAGAAAGAAGGGAATGAAAAAAAAAAGAGCTTGAAGAAGGTCTCAGTTGCTGCTGCCAGTGTGGGGCTCCCCTCCTCTGAGGGAGGAACTGTAATGGGAGGAGGAAGTGGATATAGTCCTCTCTCTGTTGCTGCTAGGGCTGACACCGTGCTTCTCTCCATAGGGACTGGGGGGAAGGAAGCCGCCAGGGTCCACTCCCTGGTCTGCCCATTGTTGTGGCTGCTCGGGTTGGCAATGGGCTTCTCGATCAGCTTTTTTCCCATTTAACGCAGCATTTCAGGCCTCCTTTAGTCACCATAAAGCAGCAAAAAAAGGGCACATGCCAATTTCTTTTTGATTTGACAGGGAACCTTAAAAGACGCAGCTTGGTGGATAACATCTTCCCATATTTTAATACATTAACCTGCTTAGTTTAAAGTGCTTCCAACCAGCCTTGCTAATCACCCAGGAGGATGGTTTCCCGTTTCTTCAAGTGAGGTACCCATAGGTGCTGACTTTTTGGTTCCTGGGGGTGTTTGACCCCCGCTCCACCCCGGGTCCTGCCCCTTTTCCACCCCTTCCCCCAAGCCCCTGCTCCCACCCCACCCTGCCTCTTCCTGCCCCCATTCCATCCCTTCCCCCCAGCACCTCCTGCACACTGTGGAACAGCTGATTGCATAGAGCAGGAGGTGCTGGGAGGCGGGGGAGGCACTGATTGGCAGAGCCGTCGGTGAGTGGGAGGCACTGGGGGGAGAGGGAAGCATTGACACGGGAGCTGCTGGTGGGTGCTCAGAACCCACCATTTTTTTCCCGTATGTGCTCCAGCCCCAGAGCACCCACGAAGTCAGCGCCTATGGACGTGCCTCCAATCTTTACAACTCCCCAGTCTGTATAGAAAGGGGATCAATTCTCAATGAACTCCTCACTCTGACTTCTCCCATTTCTTCCCTATGAATGAGCTGATATCTCCATCCCAAGGACATCCTTACCCTGGCATAAGGCACACAAGCATCCTAAATCCCCTATCAACAGGCCAGTCTCAAACTGCTCCGCTTTGGCTATGGAATATCTGCTCAGCTGTTTCTTGCTCCCTTCCCATCTCCCATTCCCCCCAAAAGGTGTCTGTTTCTGCTCAATCGTGTACAGGTGCCTTTAGTTCTCAGCTACTCTCCAGAAACCACTGTACTGCCAAAGATACACACCGCAGATGACTGAGCAGATGCCCTTTGGAGGAAGAAATGGTTTATACGAAGAAGTAGGTAGGATAATGGATGGAATGGAGCTGCAAGGAGACCAGTGATTTGGATACATGTGTGTGCGGAACAGATATCAAGTACCATATTTGTCCATGATGGTAGTGCTCCTAGGCCTGTCCCTGCTTCATCCCCAAAATTGGCTTCCACAGAAAACAGAAGTACCTTGTGATTTTAAATATTCTCAGGAGTCGGACGCATCTCAACACCGAGATGCCCAGCGGTGACATGATCTTGGTCTCCACCAGGATGGTCTCCAGGATTCCTCCACAAACAATAAAGCAGTCAAAGCGGTTGAAGAGAGATACAAAGTAGGCCTGGAGACCTAAGCTGTACATCTTCAGCAGCATCTCTGCCGTGAAAAGAGCTAGCAGCACCTTATTGGCAGTGTCTCATGAAAAACAGATAAAGAATAATTATTATAATTTAACCCAAAACCACCACCACCACCACCACCAAAAATCCCACCCACTACTACCAGCAATACAGCTGAGGTCAGAGTGAAAAGAGAGAAGACTCAGCTCAGCATGCAGCCAAGGAAGTGGGCCTATGTGCTGGCAATCCGTGCATGAAAATGTTTTGCATAGAAGCCCTGGTTTCAATCACAACACTTCCTACATGCATGTACTACACAGCTGTATAACCTCCTTGACAGGAACTGCGCTTTCCAATGCACAACCTCCTGTCACACTTGTCATCTTCCGATGTACAGGTTACAGCTATTGGCTGCCGTGTTATCTGCTGTTGTTTAATTCAGCCTTTCAGCTGCTCTCATTTCCACTGAGGATTCAGCTGTTTATTTCTTAGACTAAAGGGAACTTCATAAATCATTCCTCCCTTCTCACTTCCCTTGTAACCAGAATGTATCATAAATGCCATTTGAGTGACAAACTGGGGAACTTACAGCCCTGAGAATCTACTCTTAAACTGGCAGCCCAAGTACTGCATACACAGATAGCAGTAAACTCCGACTATGTGACCTCACCTGGATCTAAAGGAACTCTCTAGCTGGTAGATAGCTGGCTCCTAACAGCTGAGTCCTCAGTGTTCTCTGAGGCTTCTCATAATGCAGTCATGTATTTAAGATACTGTCTAGCATCCTCTGCAAATAGAGGATTGTGTTTGTATTTGTTTGTAGTTCAAGGCTGGGATTTCAAATACTGGGTCATCAGACCTCATTAACTCTTTCTTTCTCTTTCTCCTTCCCTGTAAGTTTGTTTGTCCCTTGGTTAAAAGGACAGCAAGCAGAACCACCTGCCTCATCTCACCTTGGACCTCTGTAAGCCAGTCTGGCTGGTTGTAATGTTCAGAGGCGATGGTAAGGGTGTTGAGAAACACAAGGAAGATCACCAGCCAGTAGAAAATATTGGACTTGACAGCAGCTCGGCACTTTCTCCTGCAGAACCTGTTCCACCGGCGCCAGTAGCGGCTTGAAACGGGAGAAAGAAAAAAGGGATGAAAAAAATGGGGATGTGTAAGCCATTGCAAATCCCTCAGTTAAGCCCTCCAGCTTTCATTCAGGTGTATTATGGAGTCTGAAGTGATGACAGTGAAAGGCTTTTAAATCCATGCTGGGAGAGAGTCTCCACTACTGCTCAGGGTGACCACAATGTCTGAACAAAACATGGTTCTAAACAAAGTACTAAGATTCTCAGGTGGACGAGCCCTTTGAGTCTTGGTAAGAGGACGCATGTGCTGACCAGAAAGAAAAGGCCTCTAGAGATTTCTTGTTTTCCACAGAAACAGTAAGCTTTTCTTTATTGAATAACTGTGGGGCTGGTCATGGGTCAGATCCAGTGCCCACTGAAGTCAACTTTGAAAGTCTTTCGTTGCCTACAATGGGCCTGGAATCGAGGCCCCCAGAGAGGTGCCGTGTGCTTGTGAGTCTCAGAAAAGAGTGGGAATGTCAGGTGCTCAGCACCTATCAGTATCAGGCCCAATAAGACAGCCAACTCTGTACTGAAAACAATGTCACAAAAAAGTCTATTTTCTTTGAGATCCATGAGGGACCTCAACATCTTCCCCTGTGCCTGTTGATAAGGATGCCATTTGCTAATAAACAGTACCCCTTTAAATTATGCCTTCCATGAACACAGCCCCTCATGAGTGTCACACTGATTTCTGAGGGTAATTACTAACCACAGAAGGTATTTAAAGCTAATTATACACCTCCTACTCTTCAGAATTTAACTTGCTTAGCAACCAGTTTCCAGGCAACTCTTGGCACTGTACAATACATCTAATAGTTTTTATTATATATATATTACATGACAAAGTGGCATGGGAACTTTTCATGGCTAGATCTGTCTCTCTCATTCCCTGGCCAGTGGTAAGCAGTGACCTTGTGCTAGGACAGAGTTCAGCACCTAGACACACTAAAGCCAGATCCAAATACTCCACAACTGCTTAAGAATCTTACAGAAAATTTTTACCAGGTACTCAGCTGTCCATCTTTGTTAGCTAGGTAAAATACTAAAAAATTTTCTACGAAACACAAGTAGTTTGTGTGCGCTCAAGTGGAAGAGAGTCTAGAAGTGTTATTTTTGAAAAGTGAGAAAATGATTGTAGTGCTTGGGTAATAGAGATACTTTGAAATCATCAGGAAGAAGTGCGTGAGGATCAAATAGCGTTAATGCTGTGGTCTTGTTTTCCAGCCTTCATCTAGTCCAAAATGTGTGTGTACATGCATGAGTGTGTGTGTGTGCGCGCGCTATACGCACATGTACATGCATATAGGAATACTTATGCTTTCCTGTGTGTCTACATGTGTCAGCATGCATGTACTGTACATGTGCATTCACGTGTACTTGTGTGTATGTGCATGGGTTAATATGACGATTCTACATTATTAGTCATATTTTGTGTATGAGGAAGAAAACAGCAGTTTTCCTGTCTCAATTATTGAGGAAGCCAAAAAATTTCTTATAAAATTCTTGTGTTAGAAGTCTCGCTGGACTTAGAATTCAAAGCCATGAAGCTAATATGGGTCACATACAGGAGAGGGAAATGGACTGGAAACCTTTTTCACAATGAACAAGTATATATTTATAAGCATGATGGAGTAAATTCTGGCAGTATAAGTATATGTCTGGTCAGCCCACGCCCTCTACACATTTCTAAAAGCTGATAAATTATTAAGAATCAAACATCCAGTAGGGAAACTCTGTGGATCCTGCTACAAAAAGGTAAAAGATTCCAACTCTGTGCAGTGGTGGGATGAAGCCTAATTTAACATGGAAGCTCTATCTCTTGAGACATTTACAACTAAAGAGAACAGAACACTACCCAGTGCTATGAAAAGCAGGCCCTTGTGTTGGCCTTTCAGTGGAATGAATATCAGCTGATGATCTAACTGGTCTATCTCTAGCTTTCTATAATTTTATGACCCAATGTTACCAATGGGGAAGCTTTCAGGAGCTGAGCCAACACACCAGCAAATGTGAATGTCCGAGATAAGTGTCACCTCTAACTCTTGGGCCTTATTTCAGTCTAATATTAAGTAAAATAGTCACTGATTTTGGTGGATGATTGACTAAAATCTATCAACACTGGGAATAGCTTAGAACTATTCATGTGCTATGGTGACAGTGAAAGATTATTTTAAAAGGTGGGATACAAAACCAGTGGAATGACAAAAAAAAATATACTATATTTTACTCACCTAAACTTAGATTTGGAGATCCGATGCCTGAAAGATAAGAGTTACTGTTAGTGCTTCTAAGTGAACTGTACACTCTAGACCTCCATGAGAACAGCAATAGAAAGAAGTAAAAATAAGCACAATGGATTCCCAATGCATATTGTTTTCCTCTTTGAACACTGTAACTCAATCCACGCCACTGGTGGTTGCCCTGGCAGAAGAAGAGTACAGTCTTGTTAGTAAGAGGAGGAGGAGTGGTGCCATGTGAACCTGAGGATTCCGTCACCTACATCATCAATGAAACAGCCCTTCTGTTATCTAAGAGGTCATTCTGATGCCAAGGGTTACCATAATCCTGTTACCAAATATCTTATACAAATGTGACCATCTTCTTCTTTTTCCTTTTGTCATTGAAGAGTTAGAGTCCTCTGGATTTTACTTTTATATGAAATAAATGTATGTTAATATAGAAATATTAACACTTTGCCTTTATATAGCACCTTTCACCTGAGGCTCTTGGAGCACTTTGCAAAGGGTGTTGGTGGTAAATATCATCTTCGTTTTGCTGAAACTAAGGTATAAAGGGTTATGACCAACAACTTCAAATTTGGATGCCTACAGTCACATGTAGTCATGTAAATGAAAGTGGCCTGATTTACAAAGGCACTGAGAGCCCACAGTTTCCATTGACTTCAGTGGAATTTGCGGGTGCTCAGCACCCTGGAAAATCAAACCACTTTCATCCTAACTATGTATTTTAGTGTCTAATTTGAGGCACCCAAGTTTAATGACCTAGGTGAATTACTGCAAGTCACAGGCAAAGCCAAGAATAGACTCCCAATTCTTTTCTCTGATCATTACACTACCCTGCCTATTAACACACAAATGTAAAGTTTAAATGACCTTAATGTAGCTGTGGAAAACAACAATAACCAAATAAAAGCTCTTCAGAACATAAGGGGAATCTGCACATGCTCTAGTCGGTGAGAAATTTCTGTTGAGTTGCCCAGGAACGTCTCATCTTAAAGCTCCATCTAAGGAAACTGATACACTGCTGATGATAGTTGTCAGCAAAAGGTTCCCCTGAACCCACTTAAAAATTGTTTAGCTGCTAGCATAGATGGGACAAAATCATTATGGAGTTTTAACCATCTCTTAACCATGCTTTTTATAGTGATGTTAAAAATGGTTTTGTCCCTGTGCAGGGAGCTCTGTCACTGACAGACCAGATGCCAATGGGTCAGTTTCTTTATCTGGAAGGGATTTTAGAGATAGAAACATATTTCACCAGCAGATGGTCCAAATAAAGAAAAATCCTCTGCACTGAATGCATCTCTCCTGCTGTGTCATATGCAAGGAAGACTAGGCCACACACCAGCCTGCAGTGAATATAGATAACACCACAAAAATCTTTTTCTAAAGAAGAAGAAATAATGTATCTTCTAAATATAATACATTGCTGAAAAAAACAATGGGAGCTTAAAAGTGAATGGGGTAATGAGGTACATCCTTAATATTATGAGGTTCCAAATACTGTAATTTGGAAGAAGTTTTGTTTTGAAAAGCCACCTCTATAGGTTGTACAATATGTAGATTTAATGAATGTTCAGCTTTAAAGAATGTTTTAAAAGTATGACCTAAAACAAATCAGAATTTGTGAACATGCAATAGGAGAGAGAGAGCGCAGTCAGAGCAAGGGACAAGTCACAGAGAATGGAAGGAAGAAGTCAAAGGGTGTAAGAGAGAGATAGAAAGATGCACAGAGAATGAGAGGAGAGGTCACTCCTAGAGAACGGTAGGGAGGAACAAGGGAGAGAGGTGGAAAGAGGAAGATGTCATGGGGGAGATGACCAATGGAAGGTGAAGGACAGAAGTTTAAAGACCTCTGGGGACCCCACAGGCTGAATTCAAGTGTCCCTCTTGCTTTACTAAAAAAGGGAGCTGTGTGGCATTTAAGGAACCTTTTATTTAGGTAGGCAAAAAGTTGTGGCAGGTGTTATACTTATCATGCATGTGATAATTACATCTCTGATGCACAAGGAGCTGCGGCAAAGTGCCTTCACTTCTCTGTCAGGCTAGCTAATAACCTTTCCACTGCTTTGGATGCCCTTCTGCTAGGGCAGAAGGTTTATCCCATAGGGGTGCTATATATCTATAGCGCAGGTCAGGGAAGGAAGAAGATATTTTTATCTAGAGCCAGAATAAAAGGGGGAAATGTGAATCCTGAAAACATAACTTGTATAATACGATTGATTTTACAAACATGGAAACATTATGTACAGTAGGCCAGCTAGTCCGTAACACTCCTCTCAACTGACCCTTACTACCACAGGCCTCCTGCCTTTCAGAACCACAGTCATCCTTCTCACACAAAAACATGCTGTTATATCTATTTCCAGGGCCGCCCAGAGGATTCAGGGGGCCTGGGGCAAAGTGGGGGAGCTGCAGCGTTTGTACTCACCCAGCGGCGGTCTAGGTCTTCGGCGGTATTTCAGTGTCGGTGGCCCTTCAGTCGCTCTGCGTCTTCGGCAGCACTGAAGGGCCCCCTGCCGCCGAAATGCCGCCGAAGACCCGGACTGCCGCCGGGCCAGGGTTTGCTGGGCCCCTGTGGGGCCCTGGGCAAATTGCCCCACTTGCCCCACCCCCCGAGCGGCCCTGTCTATTTCTATTGCTGTCAACAGACTGGATTCTGGTCCCTTGTTACAAACCTTTTGTGCCACTGCAAAATTACACCTGCCTGAGGTTCAGGGTGGACAAGATTTAGTGCTGGACAAAGTGATGAGTTTAAGACCAATACTTCACAACCCTATTATGTTAAGAGCTTTATGTCACTGGGAAAGAGAGCTTCCTCGTTTTCCAATGAAACACAACTTTTACTTCTAGCTCTGGAAGGTCTTCAGATATTGGACCTTACAATCCTGACATTTAAAATACAGGAAAGCTATTTTAGATCATTATTAGATGTTTTTAGAGCTCTCTCTGAGTAGAGTTAGACTCATGATAGTTTAACTCACCTAAGTTTAAAGAAGGAAGGATGCCAAAATAGTCCCCTGTTTGGTTTTTAATTCCCTAAAACTTTTTCTAAAATTGTATCTCCATAAATCTGTAACATATAACAGATAGTATGTGGGGTATAAAGAGTTAATGAGTTCAGGGTGATCTGCATAAATCACAGAAATCTGCTATAGCCCAGATTCTTACTGACAAAACCTTTACACAACACCATCACATATCAGACCACCAAGTATTCCATAGGAGACAAACAGAAAGATGTTTATGAAGAAATGTGTGATACTCTGGTATGAAAGCTATACAGAAATAAAATCTATTGCACTGAGAATGGGGAGGATTTAGGCACCAATATAACTGTGCATCTACCAGAACAGCAATTCTGGGAACACCTTACAGGTCTCCAAGCATGTAATATCAATCATGATATTGTACAGATATTCTCAGTGTACAGATTTTACCAAAATATAACCATGCAATTATTTGCCAACCTTGGTCACAGCTACTACTATACTGTATAACCTCCTAAGTAATTATCTTCCTGATGAAAGGCAGGGGGCTGGACTCGATGACCTTTCGAGGTCCCTTCCAGTTCTAGGAGATTGGTATATCTCCAATTATTATTACTTACAAACCCCCATGGACACAACTAAAAGCTCTCAGAACAACAGTGGCATAGAAATTCACTTATTGTAACTCTAGGATGTACAAAACTTTTGGGATATTCATCATATCCAAGGAGGTGCATTGTTCAGTCCTCAGATTTAACACTAATCCTAGTGTTGTGACACTGATTGCATGTTGATATGACACAGGTTAGTGGTGCAGTTAATGGTCAAACAGTAAAACAAAACTTTCCAGATAACATTTTTTCCTGATTAATTTAAAGGTCCTACAAAAATTCCTTGCTTGTTTCAACTCAGGATTTTGGAATGCCTGAAACAGAGACAACCACCAAAAGATCCCATTTTATACCTTTCATGCGACAAATGCATGCGACACAAATGCAGGACACTTTAGGAAGGTCAGTCAGTTTCAGGCATGTACCCAGCAATAAAGCTAGTAAAATTGTTAGAGATGAATTCTGCTCTCAGATGTGCCTGTGTAATTCCTATGGCAGTCACTGAACTAAGCTCTTCTTTCAGGTACATTCTGTGTAACCCTATTAACATCAGTGGAGATGCACAAATGTAAGTGATGATAGTAACTGTCCCTTTGTGTATTAACTAAACGCTTCTAGTAAACTGGGACACAGTACTGATGACAAAAGGACAGTTAACTTTGCTTCTAATACGGGTTCAGATATTCCCACGACTCCACTGTGACTTGATGGGAAGATCTTTACTTGACAACTATACTCAGTCTCCTGGCAGAATCAGTGAGCTGAAGCAATGCCTGGAGATTGATGCCATCTCTCCTTTCCTGTTCTCTCACTGTAGTATTGCTCTGACTCCACGGGAATTAAAGAGCAACTCCAACCTGACTGGATGGGCACTGAATTGTACTGGAGTGATAGCTGCTGGCCAGCAGTGGTAAGAACCAGCAGAGCATCTCCATAAAATCATAGAATCAAAGAAGATTAGGGTTGGAAGAGACCTCAGGAGGTCATCTAGTCCAACCTCCTGCTCAAAGCAGGACCAACCCCAACTAAATCATCCCAGCCAGGGCTTTGATAAGCCGGGCCTTAAAAACCTCTAAGGATGGAGATTCCACCACCTCCCTAGGTAACCCATTCCAGTGCTTCACCACCCCCCTAGTGAAATAGTGTTTCCTAATATCCAACCTAGACCTTCCCCACTACAATTTGAGACCATTGCTCCTTGTTCTGTCATCTGCCACCACTGAGAATAGCCTAGCTCCATCCTCTTTGGAACCCTCCTTCAGGTAGTTGAAGGCTGCTATGAAATCCCCCCTCACTCTTCGCTTCTACAGACTAAATAATCCCAGTTCCTTCAGCCTCTCCCCAGAAGTCATGTGCCCCAGCCCCCTGATCATTTTTGTTGCCCTCCCCTGGACTCTTTCCAATTTATCCACAGCCTTTCTGTAGTGGGGGCCCCAAAACTAGACGCAATACTCCAGATGTGGCTTCACCAGTGCTGAATAGAGGGAAATAATCACTTCCTTTGATCTGCTAGCAATGCTCCTACTAATGCAGCCCAATTTGACTCATATCCAGCTTCTCGTCCATTGTAATCCCCAGGTCCTTTTCTGCCGAACTGCTGCTTAGCCAGCCGGTCTCCAGCCCATAGCAGGGCATGGGATTCTTTCGTCCTAAGTTCAGGACTCTGCATTGTCCTTGTTGAACCCCATCAGATTTCTTTTGGCCCAATCCTCCAATTTGTCTAGATCACTCTGGACCCTATCCCTACCCTCCAGCGTATCTACCTCTCCCACCAGCTTAGTGTCATTCGCAAACGTGCTGAGGGTGCAATCTATCCCCAAATCCGTCCTGCTGAAATCTTAAGGTGATTTGCTAGTCAAGGAGTTACACCGCAGGCTGGGAAACTAGACAGGGGTTTTGGAGTCTAACGGATACTCTAGACCTGACTGTGAAGCAAGGGGCGAGCGGGGTGGGGTGGTTTAGGCTAGTCACAGAGTTGGAAATGTGAAGGATCCTCCTCTATAAAGCCAACCTACTGTCCTCTATACACACATCTCATGAGGTAATGGGCTTTGGCCATGAGTACCAATGGTCCAGGCTGTGATACTTGGGAGGGTCATAGACAAGAAAGAGAAACAAGGGCCAAGCCTGTGCATTTTCCGACTGAACTTAGCAGTGAGTTTCTGGGTTTTTGGCAGAGATTTGTTACCATTGCTCCTGATGCGGCAGCGACCAGAGATCTCGCAGCAGCAAAGGCATCTTTTCAGACACGATTTGCTTGTCAAGCCCAGAACAGCAGCAGCCGTGGCAGACAACAAACCTGCATGTGATCAGCTCTTCCCCCTTCTCCACTGTTCTAGGAGTTGCAAAGGAATTATTCTGCCAGCCAGAAGAGCACAAGGAAAAGCACCAAGGGAAATACACTGATGGATCAGCTGCTGCCAAGAGCTTTCACTATTTACAAGATTTTCAGGACATAGCATATTCAATTGAAAAGCCTGTGTAGCTCATTTATTTTGTTTTATTCTGGCTTTTTTGTTTTAAACCCCCCCTCCCCCCCCCCGTGGAAAACGGTTGGACTATACCAGGATTGAAAGGAAATCCTGGCCAAGAGGAAAATGCCAAATGGCTGATTGTTCCAATGAAAGCTGATCATTTGAAGCTGTTTCTTCCTTTGAGTTCAAATGCTTCAACCCTCTACTGTAGCCTCCTGGAACATGAGTCTCAACAAGGGTTTTTCTATAGATCAGCCACTCATATAAAAGCAAGAGCTTCATGTCACCCTGCGTATTTCTAGTTGTACTGGAGGACCAGATTTCATGGATGCACCTAGTTCAAAATTCAGTTCCAATGAGGCTAATATTAAGCATGGGTCACTACATGACCTCAGGAATCTAAGCTACAACAACATGGGCTCCAAATTAAAGTTATATCTGTAGGAAATTCATATTATCTTCTGATAAATATGCAGCATCTCAGATAAATTACTCACTGCTGGGAAGCCCTGTGACTAAGGCTGCTCCTTAATCCAAAATCCATTGCTCCTAGGTCTAGGTTTAACACCAGTTTATTTGTTGCAGAAGATCGTGGGAAACACATTTCAATGCACCTTTTTAAAATAGGTTAGTCACAGCTGTGGTGAGACAGAGGTAAGGTTAGGGTTACCTCTTTCAAATTTTGTCTTTGGGATAAAACTGTTGTGTTACCATTTCAATGCAGATGTTATCACAATGTGAGGCAACATTATGGTATGAGTGATGTCATGTTGGCACTGCAGAAGTTTTGGGATGCTTGTAGATGGTTCTTGATAGTCTTATCAAATTCAGAACGGTCCCAAAAACTGATATGAATTACAACCACCCTAGGCATTGTGAGCCAAACCCATCCCTGATATAACTCCATTCATGTCCATGGAATTACCCCAGGGATGAATTTGACACAGATATTTTGTTTTTGTTTTGATAAACTGGATGTAAAGCACATTAACCAAATCAAGAAATCCAAATTTAACTCTTCCTAGAACTCCTTCTGTTGGTTCAAAGGTTAGCATCACTCCAGACAGCTCAGCTGAAGAAGGCACTTGCTCTAGGCTTAGGTTCTATAGAAGATAGAGGTTTCTTTGGAGGATGATTCACCAGGAAACTACTTCTGCTGGAGGGGTGCTCTCCTGATCTTACTGAGAACATATCTCCATGAAGTCAGGTAAGGCTGTCAGGGGAGATTTCCATTTCCAAAAGAGATGCTTGGAATTGGCTTCTTGTGTTGATATTTCTGCCATTCACAGACCTTTTTTTAAGGTTCTACTACTTCATATAAGAACAGAAAGAACATCCGGTAATTCTAAGTCATCTTTAATAACATTGCTTTTCCTTTCCTTCTCCCAAGGGCATGTCTTCCTCTGGTCATAAGTACATTCTGATAGCGAGGTTGACTTGCCAAACTGACAGAGTTAAATACCCTTTAGCCGGATGTCACTAAAAAAATCAACTTTGACTTGAAATCTCCCTATTGCTCCTGTCATGTCCGGTTGTAGTTTGCCCAGCATGATCTCTGCCCTCTGGGAAAAAATGTGCTTATAACAAGACGAAAGTGACTCATTGCCACTGAGATTTTACCAGATTTGTAGAAATGATAATTTGCCTAAAAGACAAACTGAAGCTTTACAAAGCTCATCTAGTTATTTCATTTGTGCATGCAAATTCTAGTGGAAAGATGAACTCACAAAGTTCTGCTAAAAAGTACAGGTCAGATCTTCAGATGGAGTAAATGGGCATTGCTCAATGGAAGCCAAATGAGCCAAAAAAAAGCCTGTTAGGAACTGAAGATATGGCCCTATAGACTTGTATGAAGAATGCTGAATCTTTCAAACAAGAATTGCCCCTGTATTTTAGAACAAATTGAACTAATCACTACTTCCCTATTATCAGACTAAATCCTGAAGTCCTTACTCAACCTCTCCTCAAGGAATACACTCATTGAACTTAATAGGTCAAATTGTGAAATTCTTACATAATTTTTTACACGCTCCATGGGGTATTTTGGCTTACATGAGGATTGAACAAGGACTTAATAGGAACTTCAGGATTTAGTACATCCTAACAATCTGAAATTCAGACTTGTTGCTGCCTGAGAGGGAGACATGACAACTGCAATAAACTAGAGATGGGCCCAAGCATCTAAAGTTGGAGAGTTTTCAGATCCAGATTATTGGTTCAGGCCCATTATTAAGACAGGAACCATTGGCAAAATGTGGATCTCAGTCCAGATTTGGGTTTGGATTTCAAACACACTGGTGTGGCCTCTTATTATCCTGGTGGCAGGGAGCGTCTTCCATTTCCCTGATGCTTGGAACAGTATTAATGGGGCCTAGAGGAACCTGCACCCAGTCTTCTTTTGGCCAAAGAAAAGTTTTCTGAGATTCTAGTCTTTTTTTGGAGGAAGGAATGTGAACCCCCTCTCCATAAAACTGTATTGGCTTCAATTTCCCACTATGTTTGAGATGTTCTCAGATATAGTGGAGACTGGTAATTGCAGAGAGATAGCTGCATCTCCCTCCTTGATCCTCAGCTATCCAACCCTGGTGGAACTTAGAACAGCAATGGGCCTATCTTAATTTCCACCGCAGTTGAGGATACGGTGTAAAGGAACTTTGCTCCACCATGCACCTTCCTGTCCATGCCCAGCCCCTGGAATTCCCCTGACATGTCCTGTCCTTACACTTTAGGTAGGCGGATAGCTGGAGCAGAAATTAGCAAAGTGGAATTTTCCACTGGTCATTTCTGGCTATTTTAGGCCCACTTTGCACCCCACAGAAACATATATCTAAGAACCTGATTACCTACAGAACTGAGTGTTAGCCTCAGTATCCTGGCCACTTTCCAATTAAGGTAATTCTACTCTAGCTGTCAAAATCCCCTCTGCAGTTTCAACATAGGACAAGTCATCCTTCATGTTTCCTAAACCCATGACTGTGCAGTGTCTCTTGGCACTTTCAGATAGCCGTCACTTTTCACCCTGAAGGTGGTTGCACTTCAGTGCTGGAAAAGTGATCCCTACATACACAGACCATGAAGAGTTTTAGGATCCTTTGGGATGAAAAGCATGATATGAATGCACATTGTAATATTAAATTATAGGTGACTATATAGACATTATAATACACTTGCCATTTTTATTATTATTTGTATTATGCTCACGCCTAAGGACCTCACTGTGACAAGCACTTTAGAGACAGTCCCTGCCACGAAGAGCTCACAATCTACGTATGCAAAAGACAACAGGTGGATGCAGCAGACAGATGGAGGGAGCATAAGGAAAAAGGATAAATAATTTTTCATGAGGTTTGTGAGCTGGGTGATGAAAACAAACTGGACTTGCAAATAACTTTGTGCACACCAGATAAATAATTACAGATAGTGTCAACTGCTGACCAATATTATGGGGCCTAAATTATGCTTGTATAGTATAGGTCCCAGGGAGCTTGGGGCAGATTTTTGCCTCCCTGAGTTCTCCAGTTTGCAAGGGGACTGTGCAGGCTGCACCACAGATGTGCTGGGCCTGTTCTGCAGGGCAATTGAGGTAGTGATGTCACTTATAATCCCACCTACCACTTCCTCCCTTTGGCATGACATATGCTCCTGGGTGCACACTGATGTAGCATTCTGCTTGCAATTGTGACCAGCCCTTGTGAGAGCCATGCAAGAAGGTGAGAGGAAATGCCTTTTCCCTCTGCTATGCACTCACACAAGGGCATGCCATAGTCCAGCACATATTTTAAATACCTTCCAGAAATACTGTCTCACATATTTTGCATATGTGCCCAATAGATTTTATGACCCATAGCATTTTTTCTGACTGAGGTACTTCTATGTCATCATTAACATTTTTATAAGAAGCTATGTACAGTAATCAGAGCTTGATGTGCAGTGCAAATCCCATTAGTCCTGATAAAAGCGCTGTGCATTGAACTGAGAACATATCCAGAATTCTGGAATCTGGATCCATCACTTTTAAATGGACACTTTTCAAAATAAAAATATGGGGCCCAATGCCGCAACTCTTGAGGCTTGCAGGTGAGTGACCACAGATATATATTTAAATTATGTTATCTGTTTTATTAATAACACCTTAAGTAATTAAACCTGAAAGAATTCTGAATATCAAAATGATTTTACATAATATATAACGTTTGCTCGCTTTCTGCCTGTCACTCAGCTCATTAAATCAGACTAGTCAGTTTCACGCTTTGGTTCTCACGTGCTAGCTAGAACAATGTCATTCTGTCTGGGTATCTATCAATACAGGAGAATGTTTAATTTAAAAAAACAAAACAAAATGGTTTTCATCAACTTTAAAAAAAGTAAATTATAGGGCTTGTCTACATGGGGAGTGATTCCAGAATAGCTATTACTGATTAACTCCATGTGCAGACATTCATATTCCAGAATAAGAGTGCCTTATTCTGAAAATCTTATTCTGGAATAAGTGTGTCCTCAGATGAAGTTAATCAGGAATAGGTAATCCACTTCAAACTTACACCCTACCTTATTCTGCTTTAATTTTCATTTGTAGATAAGACCATGGAAACAGTACTTTTTATAGTGCACCTGATTCTGGTTTAATTAACACCTGTGTAAATCCTAAATCCCTCCACTGAGATCAAGAGTCACTCTGGATTTACCTGACTGAGATCAGAATGTGGCCTATTAGGTTTCGTAACTCAACACGTACCATTTTCTTGTTTAAAAACCCTTAAGTTTGCATTTAAAATATTTGCATTTAAAATATTTGGACTTAACCCTTTAAATCAATCTCGCATGCAGTAGAAGCAACATCGAGATCTTTATATATGTACTCACGCCAGCCTAGCACCGCAGTTTTCTCCTTCAATATCTGCTCCTGCCACATTGTCTGTGTTCACGGACTCAGTCTCACTTGTAGGCATGCTCACTGCAAAGGTCAAAGTGAAGAAAAAGCAAAGAGCTGGTGATTACTTTGCAACACATCTATTAGCAACCAATGACAACAGAAGGGCCAGCTTAGCAAAGGACTCTAAGTAGCAACATCTGAGCCTTATGCATTGCACCCTACCAAATTCATGGTCCATTTTTATCAATTTCAGTCACAGGATTTTAAAAATAATAAATGTCATGGTTTCAGATGTTTAAATCTGAAATTTTACAGTATTGTAACCATGGGGGTCCTGACCCAAAAGGGAGTTGTGGTGGTGGTGGGGTCGTAAGGCTATTGTAGGGGGGTCATTTACTTCTGAAGTGCTGCCTTCAGAGCTGGACTGCTGGAGGGTGGCTGCTGGCCAGGCACCCTGCTCTGAAGGCAGCTCCACTGCCAGCAGCAGCACAGAGATGAGGGTCACATGGTATGGGGGATGGGTTGCCACTTCTTGGGGGGCAGCAGGGCCAGCCTTATGGGTGGGTGCCATGGTCAAGAGGATGCTGTGGTCATCTCTCCCCACACACAGCCAGCCCAAGGCCCCTTTGACCCTGAGCACTGGACCTGGAGCCCGGAAGGGGCAGAGCTGAGGATGTCCCAACCAGGAGCTCCTACTCTGTGCCAAACTCCAGCTGCTAGTTCTGCCGGGCTGCTGCTGATGGCAGCGCTGCCTTCAGAGCTGGGCTCCCACTCAGCAGCTGTTGAGCTTCTTGCAGCTGGGGGAGGTTCCTGGAGGTGGGTCTGACCCGGCCCCAGTAGTAGCTCCTGCAGAGGAAGAGGAAGTCCCATCCCTTCCCATCCTGGCCAGGACTAGCAGCTGGAGCCTGGTGCAGAGTAGGAGCCTCTGGGTGGGGTGCTAGTCCTGCCCCTCCTCTACAATAGCCAGATTTCACGGGGGAGGCCAGAATTCATGGTCCGTGATGCGTTTTCTATTGTCGTGAATTTGGTAGGGCCCTACTTATGCAGTTTGCTGAGCAAGTCTGTGGCCTTATTGCATAGGTCAGGCCAGGCAGGTATAGCTTAAGTATATACACAAGTTCCCCAATCAGAAAAGTGTGGGCCAAGAGCTGCTGCTCGGCTTCTTTCAGTGAATTAGTCCCTTGAAAGTTTATAAATAGGATCAATGGAAACTGGAGGGAAAATTTGGCAAAACCACCAAAGAGATTAACAGTGAAACATTTTAAAAAAATTCCTTTATTTATGCATGGTCTACATTTTTTAAAATTAATAATAAATGTTCTGGTGAACTGAGTGCTGCTGAAAAGTACCAGAGTCACAGCTCTTGTGACTGAAGTCCTCGGTTATCTGAAAAGCAGCTACAGCACAAGCAGCAGTGATGCGATCCTCCCCAAAACAGCCCACCATTGTGCCTCAACCTTACACCTGGAGGAATGGGATCTCTAGGAATGAGAGAGTAGCTCAGTTTCTATGGCCCATTCAATCTTTGGCCCGACTTTCTAGAGTTTCCAACAAGGAAGCTAATGAATCCTGACTGTGGTGGAGTTTTTGTGTGAACACCTGTCAATTAAGAATGCGGCTGAGTCCACTAACTTATTACATACATGTCACTGAGCAGCCATTATACTGTAATCCACATCTACCTGATCTGTTTTTGAACAGGGGACTGACTTCCTAGACCATTATTAATCCCCTAAACCTTTCATTCCACCAAGAGTTCATGGAACAAGACAACTCCAACTGAGTAACTGCTTGTGTCCCTTGTTTGGAGAATTAAAATACCTCCTTAGCATATATCTGTCTGAGGTCGTGTGGCACAAAGGATAGCACTTCTCCCCATGTGCCTTTCCTCCCTCCCTACTTTCCAAATACACAAAATGAATTAAAGACAAAGAAATGACTCTTCAAGCTGAATGGCATGATAGGAGTTGGACAGATGTCTGACAGGGTGTCAGAACATGACCTACGTTAGCAGCTGAACAGATGTCAGTGGGACTTTAGAGTATGCCGTGTATTAGCGGCTGGAAAGATATCTAATGGGCTGTCAGAACATGTTGTGTATTACTAAGAACACAGCTATTGTTAGCAATAAGACAGACATCTGATGGGCCACCAGAGCAAGAGCTAAACTAACACCCGGAGATAAACCTGATGGTCCTTCAGGGTATGCTCTGCATTTGCAACTGAGGAGATGTCCAATGGGCCATGAGACCAGGTTCTCTTTTAGCAGCTGGAGAGAGATCTGATGGCCCTTCCAAACATATCCTGTATTCTTGCTTCAGTGCACAGTCTTCCCTCTTCTTCAACCTAACGATCTCTAGCATTTCTACTTTGTCTCTTATGGAGAGCTAAATTTTTTAGATTGTGTTTTTGGGCACTGAATGAAATATTTGACACTGTGGCACTCCCTCCAACATGACCAAATGCATTGCTCCAAGTGTGTCCACTCCTTTACATAATCTTATGAGCTGGGTGAAATCTTGTTATGGGTTGAGTTAAAACTCCATTGAGACTGAGAGGTGTGAATGCACCATTCAATTAACATTACTGTAAGCATAAGCCCTCACTTAAAACAAGAAGAGTGGGTGAAATCTGCCCAGGAGCTTTTGGGTGAGTATTGCTTTAGATAGGGGTGAGTGTGGGAGGGGAGAGGAGACAACAGACGGAAAAAGACCAGAACAGAGAGGCAGATGCAAAATGCTAGAACGCCTAGCAGTAGCCTGTAAGCACAGGGTGATGCTGGAAAAAAGGTAGAGGAGAGCGACTTTGGGTCTGCTGGCTAGAGAAGCTTGGGGCTGTAAGCTAAGAAACTGCTCCTTTTGTTCTTTCTTTCTCCTGGGTTTGTAGAAGGAAGATCTTATACATTCCTTGTACATAAACAAGATTACAACAAAGAAAATACCAGACTCCATCCATTTCTACTTCCAGCTAGAACATTTCTAGGGTCCTGAACTTTGATTAGCTGCTTAGGTCAAAAAGGGGCAACAATAACATATCTGCTCTTATTGTCTTATTTGCTTGGAGAAACAACCCAAGAAACCAACTAGATTAATATTTTGATGCACAAGAAACCGCCAAGCAAACTGAAAAAGAAACCGAGCCACAAGGTTAACATTTGATCATACTGTCTGACCCCCACCTCTAGGAAAACAAAACAGAGTTATTTGGCACATACTCTTCTGATATGAAGTGAAGCACCTACAAGACATATTTGAGCTTGATTGCAAATGAAAAACAGTTTTGAAGATATTAGAAAAAGGTTGCTTTGCAATAGGAGTTATTACCTCAAACACATATACAGGACACCACGTAAGCAATAGAAGGAGTGAGCCACATACATGCATAAATATACTTACGTACAATATATATACATATACACACATTATGGACACAGAGCGCAGTGGAACATTACCATGGGTTTCTGTGGAGTGACTAAACCAAGCAAACTTCCCTTTCTTCTTATCAGGCAAGCCAGCAGGAGTGCTTCCTTTCACAGACAAGATGGTCAGTGTCAAGTATCAGGAACAAGACATCAATAGAGAGCATGCAGCCAGTGACAGGCAAAAGAAAAAAACAAGGAACTCAGCTTACACATATGACATCCACTTCTGTCTGAAAACTTCATCATGAATTAAAAATACAAAATGGAAAATAAAGGCAAATGGAAGTATGAAATATTACAACATACACTGTCAGAGGAGAATCCTCCCTTTCTTTCTGCTCTTAGTTACAAGCTGAATCCAGCATCAAGCCATTGAGTTAAAGTTGTGGGCCAAATCCTTGTCCCACTGACGTGAATGGCAACATTCCCGAAGAGTGACTAATCTAGCTATCTGTTCTCCAAACTGTGATTGCCTTGCTCCTGGGAGTAGTCCCATTGAAGTCAGTGGGACTTGTTGCATAAATAAGGCAATCACAATTTGTACCCAAGTTATATGGCTGCATTGTGGGCAATGGGGCCAGGATTTGGACAAGCCCATGTTTGAATACACATTTGTTTGATTTCCTCCGCTGGGTTGGCAATGCTGCTACTTGAAAGCTCTTGGTGGACTGCTGTGAATACAATTCTCTGTTTTATGCCAATTTCCAGAGATTAATAAAATCTACCAAGCAGGCCCAGAGGAGCTGAACAACAGAGTCATGCCCAGACTGAAATAAGACTGATGAGTCTTTTCCCCACACTATGTCTCCTGCTTTCCACCTGAAGTTACACTGAGCATCCGCCCACTGACTTTCTGGTGTGTGGGTTTGTATGGCATTATAAAACACGGATCCCCTGTTTATTACACACGAGTGGCCAGATCCTCCACTAATCTTGCTTCTGCTCTCTGCAGGAGGATCTGCCTGTCCTAAATTCGAGTAGACCAGGTGGGCGAGGTAATATCCTTTATTGGACCAACTTCTGTTGGTGAGAGACAAGCTAATTAGAGTGCACTGATGGCTGCACTGCAATGGCCACAAAGGCTCAAATCACAGCCAAGGATCAGCATAGTAGAGATGTGGTCAAACTGTACCTTGCACTCTTTTACAGTTAAAGTGTGGCTCCTGGAGCCCCCATGCACCTCCCCACCATTCTCCGCCTTCAGGACTGGGAAGGGGGAGCTCGGGGCTTCTGCCCTGTGGCAGGGTAGTGGGATGAGGGGCTTCTGCCCTGCAGGGAGGGGGCTCTAAGGGCTTTAGCTCAGTGTGGGGGCATCAGGGCAGAAGGCCCACACCTCTGCAGGCACCATCCCATGGGGCAGGTTGCGCGTTTCTTGCAGCTCTCAAACTTCTGAAGATTATTGTATGCAGCTCATAGGGTCAATAAGCTTGGCCACTCCTGGCATAGCACATTGTCATGCACTTGGGCGTGGCTACATTAATGCAATTTTTAGTTGTAAAACGCAACATAGGTGGAAGATGTCCACAGCAATAAATGCTATAAATCCCTATGTGTATGCCAGAGGAACCACAGCCTAGAGGTTAATGTGCAGGGCAGACAGGAGAACTGGGCTCATATTCCCAGCTCTGCTACAGCCTCTCTAGGCAAATCACTTTAACCTTTCTGTGCCTCATCTCCCCCATCAAGATAAAGGGGAGAATCATACAGTAACTCCTCATTTAACGTTGTCCCACTTAACATTGTTTCAATGTTACGTCCCTGCTCAATTAGGGAACATGCTCCTTTAAAGTTGTGCAATGCTCCCTTATAATGTCGTTTGGCTGCCTGCTTGTAAGATTCTGTGGAAGAGCAGCGACTTTACAAGGGAGCCTTGCACAAGTTCCACTTCTCCGCCTCCTCCTCCTCCCTCTCAGTGCTTCCTCCACCACCAAACAGCTGTTTGGCGGCGCTTAGGAGTTTCTGGGAGGGAGGGGCAGAAGCTGGGAAGCACCGTGTCTCTGGTCCTCCCCCTCCCTTCCAGAAAATCCTAAGCGCCACTAAACAGCTGCAGTGCTTAGGACTTTCTGAGAGGGAGGGGGAAGAGTGGAGACGCGGGGCTTCTCTGCTCCTCCCTCTCCCTCCCAGCATTTCGCGCTTAGTACTTTCTGGGAGGGAGGGACAGGAGCGGGGAAGCACTGCGTCTCCACTCCTCCCCCTCCCTCCCAGAAAGTCCTAAGCCCCACCAAACAGCTGTTTGGTGGGGCTTTGGACTTTGGGGGGGAGGGATGTGGCATGCTCCGGAGAGGAGGTGGAGTGGTGGTGGGAAGATGTGGGCCTGGAGCATTCCCGGCAAAATTCGAGCCTGTTCTCCGGGGAAGGAGCTGCTGCTGCTGCTGCAAAGGTGCTTCCTAGCATCCTTGCCTGCAGCAGGCTGTGCCTGTGTGGGGTAAGCCAGGGCACTTCCCAACCACAGTACAGTACTGTACAGTATACAGTATAATGCCTTTTGTCTGCCCCCCAAAAAATTTCCTTGGAACCTAACCCCCCACATTTACATTAAATCTTATGGGACAATTGGATTCGTTTAACATTGTTTCACTTAAAGTTGCATTTTTCAGGAACATAACTACAACATTAAGTGAGGAGTTACTGTACTCACGTTCCCCACAGGCGTGGTGCAAAGCTTCATATGTTCATGTCTGTAAAGCATTTTTAGCTCCTCAGAATGAGCTAATTACTGTATCATTCATATATCTACATTATTGAAGAGAGCAAGTCTACAGCAGGGTTCAAATGCACAGTAGTCCAATGGTGAGCCAGTGCCTATTAAACAGTTGGCTGACTCCCCGTTACTCAGAAGCACTAGTCGCCTAAGATGAACAGAGCGCCAGCCTTGCTGCAGCAGGAGGGACTTACTTTTCAACGCCGAAACGAAGGAGGCAGAGGCACACACAGACTGGGACGGGGGGGAGGGGGCATTCTTATCTTACCGTATTCACAGAGATGCAAAACTTGTTAATGGCATCCAGACTTTAGACTTGAAATAAGGTGCACATTTTTAACAGTGAAGGTAATTAACCATTGGAATAATTTACCAGGGAATGCAGTGGAGAATCCATCACTGGACATTTTTTAAATCACGATGGCATGTTTTTCTAAAAGATATGGTCTAGTTCAAACACAAATTAATTCCAGGAAGTCCTATGGCCTGTATTACACAGGAGGTCAGACCAGATGATCACAATAGTTCCCGCTGGCTTTATAATCTATGGCTCTATTAATCAAAAGTGGGAGTGGATTATCCTCTGTAGTTCTTGTGCCCTGTGCTCCTCTCCCCTGTGGTGCTTCATGATGGGTGGATTCCCCCATCACTGGCTCCCCACCTGCCTCTAAAAAACTATTGCATGCATCCATGCAAGGAATCCCCATGGAGCTGGGCTCTGCAGCGTGCAGAGAACACCACCCTGTACGAGCTCCCCAAACCCACCCCTAACTGCCTCAGAGGAGACTGATGAAGCGTCCATACACTACACACTTCACACTGCAGGTGTCTGCTCATCCTGGCACCCAAGGCTAAAACAAAGAACGATCTCTCATTGCTGCATGCCTTGAATGACATTGTCCAACCCTCATTTCAACAGAAGGTCAAGCAACCAAGTGTGAATGAGGCCAAACGTCCCCACAGTGCAGCACACCAACAGCAGCAGCTTGTTAAAGGGGGCAGCCGGTACAAACAGCACGCAACCTGCCCCCATCCTCCTGCACTGTAATGCCCTACCAGCAATCAGAGCTGCTTAAGGGGCCCTCAGGGCAGAGAGCACAAAGACTGCACCACCTGAAAAAGCAGTGTGAGTGTTCCAGTGACAGACACCACACTTATTCTCATGGAGGCAAGAGTGCTGTGCCTGGCCAGTTATGATGGAACTCCCAGCACCTTCAGATTTACCCTTGTTCATCATACCCACAATGCACTTTTGTTGATAAATCCCCTGATTAGCTACATGTCCACAAATTAGGCCAGGGTTATGGCTTTCAAAAAAAAAAAAAGGCAAATCAAACGACTCTTTAAGAGTCATGGGGGAGTGTGTCTAGTGGTTTGCTCTGCGTACCAGGAATGCAGCTTTCTGGGTTCTATTTTCCGCTCTACTACTAATTTACTATGTTGCTTTGGCCAAGCCACTTAGCTTCCCTGTAAAAGTCAGTCCTGGTGTGTAAGTAGAAGTAACTCCACTGAACTCAAGTTAATCCATCTGCAAAATAACACTTAGCTGATAAGCACGTTTTGAAGCTTAATTAACATTCATAAGTATTTTGAAATTCTCAGTTAAAAGGCACTACAAAAAGGCCCAGTATGTATTAATTAATTGTTAGTGTTATATGCTAAGGAGTAGTATAAAAATATTGCTCGAGCATGCAGGGGTGTAATCAGGAAAGCCAAAGTACAATTGGAGTTGCAGCTAGCAAGAGATGTGAAGGGTAACAAGAAGGGTTTCTACATGTATGTTAGAAACAAGGAGGAGGTCAGGAGGCCTCCCCCATTCAGGACCCCTACTGAATGGGGGAGGCAACCTAGTGACAGATGATGTGGAAAAAGCTGAAGTACTCAATGCTTTTTTTACCTTGGTCTTCACAGACAAGGTCAGCTCCCAGACTGCTTCACTGGGCGGCACAGTACGGTGAGGAGGCGAGTAGCCCTCAGTGGTGAAAGAACAGGTTAAGGACTAGTTAGAAAAGCTGGACATGCATAAGTCCATGGGGCCCGATGCAATGCATCCGAGGGTGCTGAGGGAGCTGGCTGATGTTATTGCAGAGCCATTGGCCATTATCTTTGAAAACTCGTGGTGATCAGGGGAGGTCCTGGACAATTAGAAAAAGGCAAATATAGTGTCCATCTTTAAAAAAGGGAAGAAGGAGAATGTGGGGAACTACAGACTGGTCAGGCTCACCTCAGTCCCCAGAAAAATCATGGAGCAGGTCCTCAAGCAATTCATTTTGAAGCACTTGGAGGAGAGGAAGGTGATCAAGAACAGCCAATATGGATTCACCAAGGGCAATTCATGCTTGACCAAACTGATTGCCTTCTATGATAAGATAACTGGCTCTGTGGATATGGGAAAAGCGGTGGACATGATATACCTTGACTTTAGCAAAATTTCTGATACGGTCTCCCACAGTATTCTTGTCAGCAAGTTAAAGCAGTATCGATTGGATGGATGGACTATAAGGTGGACAGAAAGCTGGCTAGATTGTCAGGCTCAATGGGTAGTGATCAATGGCTCGATGTCCAGTTGGCAGCCAATATTAAGCAGAGTGCCCCAGAGGTCGGTCCTGGGGCTGGTTTTGATCATCATCTTCATTAATGATCTGGATGATGGGATGGATTGCACCTTCAGTAAGTTCACGGAAGACGCTAAGCTGGGGGGAGAGGTAGATATGCTGGAGGGTAGGGATAGGGTCCAGAGGGACATAGACAAATTGGAGGATTGGGCCAAAAAAATCTGATGGGGTTCAACAAGGACAAGTGCAGAGTCCTACACTTAGGACGGAAGAATCCCATGCACTGCTACAGGCTGGGGACTGACTGGCTAAGTAGCAGTTCTGCAGAAAAGGATCTGGGGATTACAGTGTACGAGAAGCTGGATATAAGTCAACAGTGTGCCCTTGTTGCCCAGGAGGCTAACAGCATATTGGGCTGCATTAGTAGGAGCATTGCCAGCAGATCAAAGGAAGTGATTATTTCCCTCTATTTGGCACTGGTGAGGCCACATCTGGAGTACTGCGTCCAGTTTTGGGCCCCTCACTACAGAAAGGATGTGGACAAATTGGAGAGAGTCCAGCGGAGGGCAACAAAAATGATTAGGGGGTTGGGGCACATGACTTATGAGGAGAGGCTGAGGAAACTGGATTTATTTAGTCTGCAGAAAAGAAGAGTGAGGGGGGATTTGATAGCAGCCTTCAACTACCTGAAGGAGAGTTCCAAATAGATGGAGCTAGGCTGTTCTCAGTGGTGGCAGATGACAGAACAAGGAGCAATGGTCTCAAGTTGCAGTGGGCGAGGTCTAGGTTGGATAGTAGGAAAAACTATTTCAGTAGGAGGGTGGTGAAGCACTGGAATGGGTTACCTAGGGAGGTGGTGGAATCTCCGTCCTTAGAGGTTTTTAAGGCCTGGCTTGACAAAGCCCTGGCTGGGATGATTTAGTTGGGGTTGGTCCTGCTTTGAGCAGGGGGTTGGACTAGATGACCTCCTAAGGACTCTTCCAACCCTAGTCTTCTCTGATTGTATGATTCTATGCTGTTGAACTATGGTGATGCACAGCAGAATGAACTCTTCTCAACCAGCCTTTTGCCCGTCACTTTCTAAATGATCCCTGCTTGTGGCCATTAAGCCATGAGAGTAGGGGATGTATTTTAGGAAGAAGCAGATCCTAATCTTTCATTGAGGTGATGATAGGGATCCCTCTAGGAGAAAGGTCCTGTGAAGTTGCAATATGATTACTGGTAATATTCTATCCACCAGCATGATGGAGGGCTATTTTGACTTATTTTCCAACTCCTATTTTTCACCACGTTTCCCCTTCCCCTGTCACTGCTGATCACTGCTAAAGGTAATGGGACACAAGGGGAACCTGAGCCGACGCATTGTGGTCCAACAGACAGGGAAATGAATTTGAAACCAGATGGACCTGGATCTCATCTTTGTTCTGCCATAGGCTCGCTGTGTCGTCTTGGTATAACCTCTCTACGCTTCTGTTTCTCCTTCTCTAACACAGGGATAGTAATTCCCTACTCACTTTTGTCAAGCTCTTTGAGATCTGTGGATGAAAAACATCGTAATAAGAGCTAAGTATTATCATTATTATTGCTGCTAATGCGTTCCAGGTGGGACTCAGCAAGATCACAAAACAACTCTGACGAGCAAAGAAGTTCTGTGAATTCTCCAGCTGGAACTTAAGATTTGTTTTTCCATCAGGCACAACAAAAACAAATTGCAGTCTTCAGTTTCCAAGCTGCCTCCTTAAACTGAGTTAGCATTGAATGAATGACTTCATCTCCAAAAAGAACCCCATTTCCTACTGTGCCTCTCCTGCCCATCCATTCATGAATGAGTTTGTGGGCAACTGTCAGAATATCAAACAAGTCATCTTTTTTCTGTGGAGAGTCCTCAGTTTAATACATGAGCACTGCCTAGCTTCCTCCTTTCATCACCTCTGTTTGTGGAAATGCCGTACTCATTCATTTTACCAATTAATTTAAATGAGATACAGCTTTCATTCTGCTGCATGCATTTCCCAGGATTGACGAAGTCCTGGGAACAATCAATGGGTATATTCTTATATGCAAGTGTAACACCGATAAACCCCAGGACTTCTGGAACTAAATGCATGAGCCTCTACTGCATGAGCTAAAAGCCATGTGGCCCTTAGTTAAGGCTGTAGAGCAGACTCATTAATCTCTCTCTAAGTGGTCTCGGTGCTACTAGATGGGACAGAACAGCACACCCAGAAGGTGCGTGGGTTATACAAGGAGCACGCACAAAGTAAATTACTGGGTGCATTGGGGTAAATGCTTGTGTATAGGAGAGCCCCTCTTGTCATCTCAGATGACTGGCAGAAAAAAATAGTTATGAAATGGGAAGCTCTTTTGGGGTTTCTATCCTGCAAAGTTATACTGTATTGTTGTGGATTGGGTTAAACCTTATCTAATCTATTCTGGCCTCAACTGCTACAATGATCAACACCCCTCACAATGCCCCTTTCAAGATCCATGGACCCTACCCATGCCTATCACAACATGTGGTGTACCTCATTCAGCGCACTAAATGCCTCAGTAACAAGTATGTGGGTGAAATCAGACAATCACTACACTCTTGAATGAACTCACACAGGAAAGGGCTAAAAACATCATAGCACAGTGGTTCTCAAACTTTTGTACTTGTGACCCCTTTCACACAGCAAGCCTCTGAGTGCGCCCCCCCCCCAGAAATTAAAAAACACTTTAATATATTTAACAACATTATAAATGCTGGAGGCAAAGCGGGGTTTGGGGTGGAGACTGATAGCTCGCGACCCCCCATATAATAACCTCATGACCCCCTGAGGGGTCCCAACCCCCAGTTGAGAACCCCTGTCATAGCACCTGTGAGTGAACACTTTTCACTCTATATCTGACCTATCAGTCCTCATCCTCAAAAGAAACCTGCACGACACTTTCAGAAGATGAGCCTGGGAACTTAAATTCATAACTTTGCTAGACACTAAAAATCACAGCCTTACAAAAGACACTGGATTTATGGCTTATTAAAATAATATGTAACCCACTAACCCCCTTTTTAGTCCTGTCACTACAGGAGTGCCACTTCACCTTGAATGGTCCGTTAGAATATATGCTAACTACTGATGCTAAACAATCTGTTCCACCTTGTAGTTAGCTGTGACACTTTTAGTACCTTTCCCAAACCTGAAGAGCTCTGTGTAGCTTGAAAGCTTGTGTCTCTCACTTCACTCACCTCGTCTCTCTAATATCCTGGGACTAACATGGCTACAACACTGCAAACGTGACCTCCACTCCTCATTTAAAATAGCTGGGCAAAACAGCTAAGCAGTGCCACCTAAGAAAAAGGGGGCATCTGAGCCTGCACAGTAATTTGGACTTTTTGGGCAGAGGGCTCCACAGGGTATTGTCTTTGGGTTAGGGTATGTGGGTGGGTGTGAGAGAGAGGGACACATCTCAGACTGAAAGACCACAGAGAGAACCAAAAAGAAAGCCTGAACAAGCTGGCTGAAAGAGACTGCTGCTGTGATCAAGGCAGCTATGTGCTATTTTAGGGTTCCTTCTGTGTTTGGAGAAACAGGGCTTTGTGAATAAACAGGATTGCATCATAAATACCAGACTCCATCATCAATGTCTCCTCCCAACTGGAATAACCCAAAGAGGCCCAAACTTTGACTAACTGCTTAGGTGAAAAGTGGTAACAGTATTAGTGGAGCCCCTCCAGGAGAAAACAAGATGGGAATTAGAATTATCAGTGGGATTTTGGTGGTTAGGTACTTCCTGGATTATAAAGTTATTTGAGCAAGTGTCTTATGACTACGTGACCAAACAGCAATAGTATGGTCATGTGACCAATGATTTATTGGCCTACAGTGAGATAAAAATAATGTACATTTTAGAACGGAGGTTTGGTTCAGTTAAGCAGAGCAGATTCCTGTAGATAATTTCCAATTTTAACTCTATCAAAAAGTTCAGTGCTGAGATGGACTTTAAGCTCCATAGTAGGGGAAGGAAAATAAAACAAAACACCAGTGCTGGTAATTAATTGTTTTTAATGTGGGGTATTGATACTTCTTTCACTCACTAAGCACATGCTCCCCAGAGACATTTCTTTTCATGACAGGATCTGAATTAAATGCATTCTTCCATCTGTTCCTCCCTCCACCCCTTTTGAGAATTCTTTTATCACTTCTCAGTAGACTTTTGGCTGCTGCAGAGAGCACTTGTCCTTCTTTCCAAAAGATAAACTGTTTTTGAATTAGTGAGTGTTCACAATGAAAGATGATCAGGGAACAGTGGAAAAAAAAGTGGCCCTGTTTCTTAGATGAGGAACCTACCTGAATGGCCTCTGGAGTTAAGGAAAAGGGACACGTGATTTGCTGTTCACCTGAGAAGCTAAGTGAGAAGCAGAAGAGGTAAATGAGAAGGACAGATGGTACATCAATGAGTTTATCACAAAAGGTCCCCGAAGGACTGTAAAATCCTTGGAAACTACTAGTTGAGCGCCAGAAGGCCAATGCCTGTCCAATTAGTACCGAGAGCTGATTTCCAAGAGGCCAACTTAGGTTATGTAAAAATATGTCTGAGGACATCAATTAGAAAGAGAGTGCCTGGTTCTCATTTATGACAAGGCCCCTTTAGACCACTGAGGTAATGTTAAAGGGCCTTAAAGTGGTTGTCATTTGCTCTCATTTTAAGGCAACTTTACACCACTACAGTATAAGTAGAGTGGCGTAAAGGGGCCTTAACATAAATGAGAATCAGGCCCAAAGTAAGCAAAAAAAGATAAAGAGATGGAGAAGCTAGCATATAGTAACAGAGCTTCCTACGAGGGAAAGACGAGGATAGCTAGCACATTGGGTTGCATGACAGAAGACTGACCCGTGAAGGCAGAAGACAGTGGAATAGAGCTGAGCTAGGAAGTATTATGTGGTTTTTCAGAGTGGAAATGGCAATAAACTGATTATATACATATACTCACACTAACAAAAGCACCCCACATATGTTGAGGTGACAGAGTCATGTGATAAATGTATATACACCACATACATGGAAATAATAACCATGTGATAAATCATGCATCTGAAGATAAAGATGCATCTGAAGAAGTGGGTTTTTTACCCATGAAAGCTTATGCCCAAATAAATCTGTTAGTCTTTAAGATGCCACCAGACTCCTCATTGTTTTTGTGGATACAGACTAACATGGCTACCCCTGATACTTAACGTGATAAATCAAGATAAACCAAATTGCACAAGTATGTGATTGATACATTTGCCATATACCCATCCAGTTTATCACATACCTATAGCTGAATTGTCTTCCCGTTAGTCCATCTCCCTGGGATCTAGTCTGACATTTCAAACCCCTCAGCTGTTCCAAACATCTGCCATTTTTTATTTTTAAAATCATCTCAACAGAGAGACATTGTGTTCCATAAATATCGGTTCATTATAGCTGGTGAATGGAACAAGCATTATGCAGAAGACCACATAATAGACAAAATCAAATCTACACCCCTTTCAAAGTGAGATGACCTTTTCAAGTCTCAAATGCGTTCTGTTTTCCACTCCCAAGAAAGAACATGTACATCTATTCCCAGGAGTGCATTAACACTTCCCTGCACATAGCGTTCAGGTTTTTTTTTTAAAAAAACAACTGACACAGCTGTAATATTTTGGATTTCTCATAAGCACAGTATGCAGGGATCTCACTCGGAAACATGTTAAAGAAAATGGCTCATTCCTGTGCTAGAAAAGGCAAACCAAGCACTCTCCAGTGGCAGCTAGTTGTACTGCCAAGTGGGCATCCAAATTCAAATCACTAGCTTGCTCATCACTCCTCAGGCTAACTGCGGTTGGAAGGGCTATAGAAGCAGCACACTTAGCCTCTTGGGACTCAAGAAGGAATGCAGAAACAGACTGGTCAGGTCATAGGCTAGGAGAGTGTGCTACAAGAACAGGTAACCGAAGACATGCCTCCCCCCAGTGTGGATCCCACTGTATGACATCAAATCAACCTTTGCAAAACAGATTCTATACTGGCCTCTTCACTTTTCTGGTAAATGGCTTGTATTGTTTTCCTGGCTGGGAACAACTAAGGGCAAAAGTACAACCATTTACGAGACAGGTTGGGACGCATTTTGCATCCCTAAGCACCCTGAGTCTGTCTGCTTCTCTTGGGAAACTCCTTCTAGCTGTCATGCTGAGTTCTAGTTAAATTAAAACATTTCGAGTTGGGTCTTGCACTATTTAAACACTATTTCCTGACTTTAAAAGATGATTTCCAAATAGTTCTAAGAATTTCCCTACATCCCTGCTGATGCTTCTAAGCATCTTTTCAGCAAGGGAGGTGAGCCCAAGAGCAACACCACCCAATGTACTGAAGCCTGCTCCAGGCAGGATTTGGGGAGTGCAGAGGGGAACTCCTCATCCACCCTGGTTTCTGTTGTTCCCTGGCTCCATGCAGAGGTTCTGGGCAAAGGAGAACCCCCCCAGCCATTAATTTGGAAATAGCAGCAGCTCTACTGCTTTGTAACTGGCAAACATGCCCTGGTAGGGCCTGGGAAATGGCCGCATGTGAGCTGTCCCTTGAGCAGTGGATATTGTGCTAGTGACACAGAAGTGCAACTGACCATCAACACACCGGTAAAACTGACCATAGAAGAAGGGCTGTCAATTGCACATAATAAACAAACAGAAAAATAGAGACTATTATTTCCCCTCTGGTTTAGCAATTCTTGAAGTTCCAGGAATCTAGATGTTACTTATCACAGTAATAGGCACACAAGTTTCAGGCACAAATGTTTTTTCAAGTTGATGGTGTCCTTTTAAACTGTGGCAAAGCCTGGTATGAGGAATCAGTTCTGCAGCTGCTCTGCACATATAACAGTAAATCAGTAACTCTGAAGATGGTCTCCACATCGGCAAGTGTCTTTTGTTGTTTCAGTTCAAAGCTGTATGAATATGTCCCTCCCTGCATGTCCTATGAGAAACAAGCAGTAGGAAGCAATTCCAATTTGCTATGTTCTGGCCACTGGAAAATCTCCAGGGAGTGCTGCAGGCCACCTATATTTCTATGCTTTCAAAGGAACTGAGTCCAAGCAATTTTGTGACATTCCCCCCACCCATCATTTCCAAGTGAGCAATACCTGGAGACTGAGTGAGTGGTCTGAAGGTTGGGAGTCGGAGAAGGTGAGCATATATGCCTGTGGTTAGTGGGCAAGCTCTGGTTGCTAGAAAGCAGACCAGGTAGGAGTATATGTAGGGAGGAGAGGGAATGAACCAACAACTGGGAGGTAAGAGGGGTCTGAAATCATGGCCAGGGTGAGTGTGTGACTTCCAGCAGCTGGGAGTCAGGTCCAGCTGGAAGTCTTTCCTGGGGAGCCATGAAAGTTACTGTAGCTGGGAAGCTGATTCCGTAAGGGATTTTATAGCAAACAGGTGACAACAGCTAGAAGGAAGGTCTGGTTGCAGATTGTATCCAGTAGAGAGGAAAAAGCTTTCTGAGCAGGGAATAACTTTGGTTTTTGTTTGCACAACACCTAGCACAACAGGGTCCCGGTCCATGACTGGAGCACCTAGGAACTACAATAATATAAATGGAACTGGCAGCTGAGAAGGAGTAGCTGGGCTGGGGCACATTCAGAAGGTTGAAGGCAGCTAGGCAGAGGTTGGGACCCTTGTGGGCGAGATTAGTGGAACGGATCAGCTGCTGCTGAGTACTCTCTGCTACAGTATCTCAGGCTACAGATACCTTGCTCCTAGCGTTCAACATAGCAAAGTGACATATAACAGCAGAGTGAGCAGTGAGGCTTCCTTAGTCTGAGGGGCCTGTTTTACAGGCAGTGACTGCCACATTCGGATGTGAGTACAGACATTTTTCAGTGTCAGTATTCGTGTGGAATCTTTGGCTAAGCCTCTTGGGTGGTGCTTTCCCAGTGGCAATCAACCCAATTTACTGATCAATATGCTCATTAGTTGTAGGTCACCACTGAGCTGGTGCAGGCCCTTGCAGTTGTATTAATGTATCATATTTAACCAATTTTATTCAGCAACCTGATCTGAGCTGGCAATCACTTCTCCCAGCTTGAAATGGGAATAAACATCTTCCCCTGTTTACAGATAGTGACCATTATATTACATTTCTGCTATATCTAGGAAATAATATGTTTGTAATTTTGAACACTGCTGTGCATGAGGTGTTATTTCAGACATTTCTGCTAACATAATGACTAGTCTGATACTAGACACTATTATAATAACTTATGAGTCAGAAGAATGAGACATGCTAGCAGGGCAGGCTGTGTTATAGCTTGGAACCAGGAGTGTAAACAAGGATTTCAAGTTAAAGGGCTTTTCCCTTAAAGCTTCCTTGTAAAGTGTGTAATTAAAGCTCTTGTACCTCTGCAATAAGACACTGAAAATAGGTCAATTACTCCAAGCCAAAGAAACAGGCATTTGCTAGTGGGCTTGAAATAGTAATTTTTAGTTTGTGAATACTTTCAGCATTCCCAAAACTGAGGGACTGATAACACCAGCGTGAGCTAAGCTTAGTGTGGGCAGGTGTTATGCAAGCTTCCCTCACCCAGCTGTGTGAAAACAACTCATTCCTGACCTTAAATATTCCCTGCTCTTCCATTCCTGGGTCCTCCAAAGTCTTTTAATGGACTTACATTCTGACCTGGAGTACCCCATGCAACTCTGCCAATGCCTTTCAATTCTGACCTGGACTTTCATTATTACTCCATTCAATGGGACATAACACAACTGTGAACACAGCTCAAAACTGATCTGCAATAACCCATGCTAGTCTAGTCCTGGGCCCCCCCCACAAAACTTTACTGATGCATCTGAGTTAAGACCTGGAAAACCACCTCCTATTCCAGTCCTCTCTTTAGCAGAGAGGATAAATGTGCTGTGGTGTTATGAATGGCTGAGAGCAGTATTAATAAAACCTCATGTGCCCTCAAGCGGAGTCTGAACCTAAGTCTCAAGAGGTGAAAGGCTAATTCACTAAATACTGACTCACCTCCGCAAGCCTGCTACTGAAGAACTGCTGTGGGAGTGAAGATCAGACAGGTGTGTGGCACCTGTTATAGGTACAATTACCCCAAGGGGGGGAATTGTTTTTCTGTCTTTCTTTCAAAACTTGAAGCCTGTAAGACATTTGGAGTGTGGGGATGTGTATTTCCTCTCATAAACAGAGACAACAGGAGATGGTTTAGGATTTTTAGCCTATTATCTCATAGTTGACTAGAGATAGCTGGAGTGGATGAGAGTTTTCTTTCCACTGAGCAGAGGAAGAGACCTCTTGTGAGACGGTCTGGTCACAAAGCAAGAATCTTTGTTTCTTCTTGCTTGAGCCACATCTAGGTTCTTATTATAGGCTTCCTGTATCCTGCCTAAGTAACGAGACGGATGCAATGCTGTTCATAACTGAATTCCTCTCAGCTGTGCCAGTGCTGTTTGTAACTGAATTCCTCTCAATTGTGCCAGTGATGGCGATTGATTCAGCAGCACATTTTCCAGTTCAGTGGTGTCAGGTCACCCAGATTCCTTCTGTCTAAATTCTGCCTCAGGAAAAAGCAGCATCATAGACTGCCTGTTAGCTACAACTAATTGCATTGGTCTCTTGCAACAGCCGGAACCTGTGAGGTCAGCAGTTAGCTGTCTAAACTCTGATTTTTATTTTTTTTATATTTTATTCTTGCTCTTAAAATGTTTGTGTGAGAATGTTGGTGTTTCTGAAAGTGAGGGACAGGTGAGATTGGCCTTGAGTGAGGGGCAATACAGGCCCAGGCTATGAAACCTTTCCCAGTGCTACTCTGCCAATACACCTGTGGCCTCTGATGCAGCATTTCTGGCTACTGCAGCTAGGCCTCAGCCTGCACACCGCTCTGCCAATGTAGGTCAGTCTTGGCCTGCCTGTTTCCTTCACTGCATGTAAAACCGCAAATAAAATATTTACAATATAGAGGAAGCAAAGGAGTAACTAAAATAAAAGATTAAAAAAAAGACACTCACCGTCAATCTATTCTTACATTTGGAAAAAAGACACCAGAACAACTTCCCCAATGTCTAGGCCCACCACATGTATTGTACCATTCAAGAATAGTCTTGTGTATCGGGCACTGGAATTGGACTTAGGAAACTTGGGTTCAATTTCTGGCTCTGCTACAGACTTCCTGTGTGCCCTTGGGCCAGTCGCTTTCTCTCTGTATTACACTTCTTTAGCTGTAAAATGAGGTGCTCTAGTTCATGCCCAGATATTGGACCTGAAGCAGGAATTAACACAGGGAAATCCTATGGCCTGTGTTAGGCAAGAAGTCAGACCAGACAATCACAGCGGTCTCTTATCAGGGGGTAGCCGTGTTAGTCTGTATCCGCAAAAACAACAAGGAGTCCGGTGGCACCTTAAAGACTAACAGATTGATTTATTTAGTCTTTAAGGTGCCACCGGACTCCTTGTTGTTTTAGTGGTCTCTTCTGGCTTTAAAAATCTATGAATTTATGAAAATAGGAATACTACTTCCTTTCTCCTGCCTGCCTGTAGACTATACGATATATGTAAAGCACAACGAGGCTCTGCTCTGCTACTGTTCTCCCAGCTCTGATTGCCTACCACCACCACCTTGCTACTCAGAATTCTCAACACCATCTAAAAAGTCCTTTGGATTTCAGGAATGATTATTGCCATGCAATCAGGGGCGCTGGAACAATTTTTATACTGGGAGGGGGAGCTGAGAGCCATTGAACCAAACTGTAAACTTTCTATATAATGGAAACCACTTCAAGCCAGGGGGTGCTGCAGCACCCCCCGCACACCTAGTTCCAGCACCTATGTGTGTAATCCTGTTCCACAGGTGTTCACCTATGCTTTGAATGCACTGTTGCCTTTTTTCAATGAAGGTATCTCCTGATGTCATAACTGCAACAATTGATTTTTAAAAGTGTTGAGTACTCAGTCGCTTTCATTGACTTCAATACAAACTGCTGGATGCTCCACATTTTTGAAAACGACACCACTAATTTAAATGCCCAAATACAGATTTAGGAGCAGGACTTTAGGCATTCATTTTTGAAAGTCTTGGCCTTGGTATATACTAGGTCAGTTCTGCTTTTTTGGTAGCATCTCTTATAAAAACTGCACCCCAGGTGGTGCACATAGAATCAAAGAATATCAGGGTTGGAAGGTATCTCAGGAGGTCATCTAGTCCAGTCGTTCTCAAAGCCGGTCCGCCACTTGTTCAGGGAAAGCCCCTGGCGGTCCGGGCTGGTTTGTTTACCTGCCGCGTCCGCAGGTTCGGCCGATCGCGGCTCCCACTGGCTGCGGTTCGCCGCTCCAGGCCAACGGGGGCTGCAGGAAGGGCGGCTAGTACGTCCCTTGGCCCGCACCGCTTCCCGCAGCCCCCATTGGCCTGGAGCGGCGAACCGCGGCCAGTGGGAGCCGCGATCGGCCGAACCTGCAGACGCGGCAGGTAAACAAACCAGCCCGGACCGCCAGGGGCTTTCCCTGAACAAGCGGCGGACCGGCTTTGAGAAGCACTAATCTAGTCCAACCCCCTGCTCAAAGCAGGACCAATCCCCAACTAAATCATCCCAGCCAGGGCTTTGTCAATCCTGACCTTAAAAACCTTTATGGAAGGAGATTCCATGTTTTATGTCAGTTTGTTTAATCATTGGAGTTAAAATGTGTTCATTGTATCTAAGGGCATGTGATTGACAGCTCTGCCCACTGTAGCACAGTGGCTGCTCACTGCCTCCCTGTGGCTGTCCCTCCTCTACTTCCCTTTCATCTATGCCTCCTTAAGAACTCACTGTTCTAAGGTAATTCAAACAAAACCCATTTATACAGGTACACATCAGCCCTCCAGGCCTCAACCCTAGTTCAGTCTCTCTCCCCCAGTAGTACAAAATAACACAAAGTCTTTGAAAATAGAATACAAACTCTCACAGTCTTTATCCCAGGTTTAGCTAGGTGCAGCCCCTTCTCCCTGAGGGTCTGACCGCCCACTTCCCAGCATCCCCTGCCTGGAGTTTGTCCTTCCTGCACAGGTTCTCAGCTAGTGCCTTCCCCCCGCTGGCTCAGGGCCCTGCAGGAGCCTTCTTACCACTTCCTGCAGCATCTGCAGAGAGAGCTGCCGTTTCCTAAGCTTTCCCAACTTACTGCCAGGCTTCCTGCCCCTGATATTTTCAGCTCCTCTCTCAATCACACCCTTCTCTCTAGCTTCCTGCTGTCTTTTATATTGGAATCACCTGATTCCTCTCAAGGAGGGCACATGGGTGAGCCACTGACCCTGTAACACCCAGACTGTTTCCTACACAAAGTCTTCTTCCCAGAGGAGGACTCAAGGTGCCATCAGATATGTCTTGATCACTTCAACCAATGCTTTCCTTTCCAATAGGGTAAGTGGAGATTTATTCATCTGGAAAAGGTTCCTTCCAGGAGCACATTTATTATCAGCCCCTTGTCAGGGCTCACCTTCAGTGATCTCAGTGATATTAAACAGGATTCCCACACCATCATAAGTCTCCCTTCCAATAGGCCAGACAGAATGGCCTTCTCATCAATCATTCTTTGCCAGGGAAATAACCTTCACAGCAGAAAACCTTGTGCCCTGTAAACATTAATGTCAGCTTTTATATGCTGTAGCTGGTCACACACCACTGCTCTAGCAGATTTCAACTGAATGTTGTTTGCAAGCCAGGTTGCAAGAGTCAGGGAAGTGAGAAGCTGGAAAAAGTTGTAAGTGTAGGTGCTGGAACTAGGGGTGGTGCTGCATCCCCTGGCTTGAAGTGTTTCCCATTATATACAGAATTTACAGTTTGGTTCAATGGCTCTCAGCACCCCCACTACACAAATTGTTCCAGCACCTTTGGTTGTAAGTTGGATCACTACAGCCCAAACCTCTTACTTTTTAAACGTTTCCCCTTTTTTCAGTGGATAAAAGGGGAGGAAAGTAAAAAAAGGGAGACAAAGTGGGGTGGGTAGGAAACCCACTTTTCTTTTTACTTCTACCTGCCACTTTTTCTTCCAGTATAAAAATGTAAAAAGTAAGAGAAAGTGTGTGTGTGTGGGCGGGGGATCTACTCTCACTTTTAATTTTTTTTTCCTGTGGCAAAAAAATCAAAGGATGAAATCCTGGTCCTATTGCCGTTGATGGGCGTTTTACCACTATTTCACCAGTGGAGCCAGTATTTTACCCCAAATGTTCACTTTCTGTTACTTTCACTCAAAGACAGAGAGAAAGTTAAAAATGGAGAGAAAGTCTTAATTTTAAAAGTGTAAGTCTACCTTAGCATAGTCAACCCGTGGAATTCTTTACAAGAGGATGTTGTGAAGGCCAAGACTATAACAGGGTTAAAAAAAGAACTAGATACATTCATGGAGGATAGGTCTATCAATGGCTATTAGCCAGGATGGACAGGGATGATGTTCCTAGCCTGTTTGCCAGAAGCTGGGAATGGGTCACTTGCTGACTACCTATTCTGTTCATTCCCTCTGGGGCACATGGCATTAGCCACTGTCAGAAGACAGGATACTGGGCTAGATGGACCTTTGGTCTGACCCAGTATGGAAGTTCTTATGTTCTTAAGTGCCAATGTCTATTTGCAGTGTTGGTGTAGACATGTTAGTCCCAGAATATTAGAGAGACAACCAAGGTGGATAAGGTAGTATCTTTTATTGGACTAACTTCTGTTGGTCAAAAAGACAAGCTTTCAAGCTACATAGAGCTCTTTTTCAGGTGATACTTTCTATCACTTTTCAACATTTCTCTCTCTTTCTTCTGGGACCAGGAGATGGGGCAGAAGGGGAAATAGGAAAAGCTTGATATAAAGTGGACTTTTCCCCCACAACTTTGAAATTAAATATTCAAAAATACCAAACAATATTAATTTTTTCCTGAGAATTTTTGTTTTGAAATTTGTTGAAAAATGGAATTGAAACTTGTTCACAATTTTTTTTTCAATGAAAGGCCATTTTCAAACTCATTTTATCAGATTTAAATTGAGTATGATGCCACCCACTGTTAGGGTTGCCAACTTTCTAATTGTACAAGACCAAACACCCTTGTCCTGCCCTCTGCCACACCCCTTCTCTGAGGCCCTGCCCCTGCTCACTCCATTTCCCCTCCCTCTGTTGCTCGCTCTCCTCCACCATTACTCACTCGCTCATTTTCACTGGGCTGGGGCAGGGGGTTGGGGTGCAGGAAGGGTGAGGGCTCTGGCTTTGCATGCGAGGTCTGGGATAAGAGGTTTGGGGTGCAGGAGGGGACTCCAGGCAGGGGGGTGGGGCTGAGAGGTTTGGGGTGTGGGAGGGCACTCCAGGCTGAGGCAGGAGGTTGGGGTGTGGGAAGAGGTATGGGCTCTGGGCTGGGGGTGTGGGCTTCAGGGTGGAGCCAGATATGAGGGGTTCAGGATGCGGAAGGTGGCTCCAGCTGGGGGTGCAGGCTTTGGGATGGGGCCTGGGCTGAGGGGTTTCGGGTATAGGAGGGGGCTCTGGGCTGGGGCATTCGGAATGCAGGAGGGGGCTCAGGGTTGGGGCAGAGGGCTGGGGTGCGTGAAGGGATTGCGGGATGTGGGCTCTGGGAGGGAGTTTGGGTGTGGGAGGGGGCTCAGAGTGGGGAAGCGGGCTGGGGCACGGGAGGGGGTACAAGGTGCGGGCGCCGGTTGAAAACTGGACACTTGACAATTCTACCCCATTGAGCACCCTGATAAACTTCCCGTGGACTCCTTTTATCAGTCTCATGCTTAGAATGAGAAATTATCACAAATATCATAGTAACCATTTGAATGGCTAAACGTGATAAATGCAAGTTATTCTGAGTGGCCACATGGGTGTTGGGAAGATGTGTTAGTTAATGTTTGGAAAGTGACAATCTCAATTCTCCGAGGAAAAGTGCTACGAGTGGAAATGAATATTATGATTTACAAATCATAATCCTAATCTGAGATCATCCAGTGAACAAAAACCCTAGATAGACTATGAAGCCAATGGATGAAGAAATAGAACCAATGGGCCTGATCCATGTGCACTGGTATTACACCAATGCAACTCCATGGACTTCAGTAGCATCAGTCTTAATTTACATCAGTGTAAATGAGTCCAAACTCAAACCCTATCCTTCCTGGAGGCTCCTCTTTGTGCATAGGCATCCTGCTGCCATGATTCTCCTTCAGCTGTGAGGATGAATTCTTCCCTAGCCACTCAGTTACAGCCATATATGATTAAATCAGTGATCACTGTAGAGTGTTAGGAGGCTAACTAACACCCCTTCTCCTTCCTTTGCAATGCTCCCGGTCTCACCAACTCAGGGTATAAGAGATCATTCTAGGGTTTGAACCAGATTTCCTTAAATTCAATCACCTTAATCACACAGACAAAATACAAGTAAACGTAGTGGGTCAAATTCATCCTCAGATAACTCGATTCTAGTCACTGGAGTTATACCAAGAATGAATTTGGCCGGAAAATATTAAATGCAGTAGTCATTTAAGAAAGAAAAACTCGCATACTATTCCATACAAACTATATTCACAGAACATCAAAGTTGTGAGTAAGCACTCAATTTTAAGCTTGCACACACAATTCTTTCTTTTGCTGCATCAACATCTCAAATTGGACAAAATTCTGCTGACCTTACACTTTGGGAGTTTTGCGGTTGACAAGAAATGCAGACAGATTAGAACCTTGGGACTTACCCAGGCAAAATTCTCAGTGACTTCAATGGGAGTTTTGCCTAAGGACCACCGAAGTGATGTAGCCCAGTGGTTCTCAACCAGGTGCCTAGGGCCCCCTGCAGGGGGCCACGAGCAGCTTTCAGGGGGTCCACCAAACAGGGCTGGCATTAGACTTGCTGGGACCCAAGGCAGAAAACCGAAGACCCACCGCATGGGGCCGAAGCCCGGGGCCCTGAGCCCGGCCACCTGGAGCTGGAGCCAAAGCCCGAGCAACTTAGCTTTGCAGGGCCCTCTGTGATGTGGGGTCCTGGGCAACTGCCCGGCTTGCTACCCCCAACGCCAGTTTTGACTTTTATATGGAGAAAACCAGTTGTTGTGGCACAGGCGAGCTGTGGAGTTTTTATACCATGTTGGGGGGGGGGGGAACTCAGAAGGAAAAAGGTTGAGAACGCCTGATGTAACCCAAAAGCTTTTTCTAGGCCACATGCTAAATACAGATGGCAGCAACACAAACCCAAGCAAAGTTTGGAGCCTAAACTGATGTATCCTCCAGCAATGATGCAGTGCAGGATGTGGAGTTCATCCCTACAGAGAATCAATATAATTTGTGGACATTTGCACATTCTCCCCATAGCTCTGTCACTCAAGTCTACTGAGAATAAGTCCAGATTGGTTGCCTGTGTTCTTGTGGCGCATCACCAGACTCCCTTTCAGAATGCCTACAATGGTTGTAGGTAATCTTTTCTTAGTTACCAGATGATTGTTTTCCACATCAGTGGCCAACGATAAAAGTAGATGCTGCCGTGCACTCTCCTTCTTTAGAGCCGTTTTTGACAGATAATAAATCATTCCATGACAAGGGCTTTTATTTTCTGGTATTTATGCAAGGGGGGCAAAATGCAATCAGGTTGTAGGACACCATTCTCGACCTGCTATTTGGTTAGCTAAGGAAACGAGTTGACAAAGACTTCATTTTCAACCTGTGTCTTGGCTCTTACAACTTTTACACAGACTTCTACTTCCTGAATTTTTTACAGTGAGTGACAGCTTCTAAAACAGCAAACTGCACCACACTGTCCACTCACTGTTCTACTGACTTTGTCCCTGAGTGTTCATTTGAAATACAACAGGACAAATTTTGCTCAGAGATACGCTAGAGTAAATCAGAATTAACTGAATTGACTTCACTGCAGTTATTCCAAATTTATTCCGGTAAAACTGATAGCACATGTTGGCCCAGTTTATACTTTTTTGGCTACATAATCAGATGATGTGAGCCTAAAAAAGCAGTTAGGGTTGGGACTGGAATCTGAAAAGTTCCTCTCTAAAACTAACATGTAGTTTTTCCATTTTGAAACCTTCATCTGTTATTTTCACATAAAGTTTGACCAGTTTATAAATCAAAACAAGACTTTTCTAAGGCCAGTTCTATAAATTCAGCCTTACAACCCGGTCTCTGGAAATCCAGCTATGTACTTTCTGGTTCAGATGTGATTCTACAGCACTATGTAGGCTTTGCAGGGCTGACAATTTACCTGTCAGTACACTCAGCATATATGATTCAGAGGGCACAGAGCTAGCTGATATGTGAAATTAACAACTTACTTGTCTTACTATTCTGATTAGAGTCAACATTAGAATTAGAATCAACGCACACTAAACACATTCCACAGCATACAGCCTTAAAATCTTAGGTTTTCAAAGGGATGCACAGGATTTAGAGACCACTTTCGTTAAAGTCAGTTAGACAAAGTCCGTGCAAATCCTACTGGAGTCAATGAGGATTGCACATGGTGTAAATCAGGGCAGAATTTGGCCTAAGAAGAGCCATTCAAGTCAATAGGAATTGTGTGGGTAAATCCTGAGCAAAGTGAACACTAAGGGAAAAGTGGTGGCCTCTATCAGTGTATTGTGCAAAGGAGTCACATGATTTCACAGACCTTGTGAGTTATCTCAAGATAATGTGGTCAGGTTGTTACTCCTGGGGCTGCTATTTCTGGTGCCCTAAAATATTTCTCTCTTCACATTCTGTTCCATTGATTTATGTACTCCCGTCACTTCTGGCCAGATTTTCACAAGCGCACAGCTCCCAGTTATGCACTTAAATGCAAAAGCAGATTTTCAAGAGCTACAGCTCAGCATCCAGCAGCTCCCCATTCCTTCTTAAAGTTTTACCTTTTCAACTGAAAACTCTTCTTTCCTATTCTACTTTTCCGCTTAGATGTTTCTGCTTAAAATGGTTGGCTTTTGACAAAGTCCCTTGCACGCCACAAATGAAAAACACTCTGCTGCCTATGCTGAAATCACCTGATCACCACAACATACCACCGTCCACAAGAAACATTGGATATTTGCATAAGACAAAACGAGGGACTGTAAGGCAAGACAAGTAGGTCTGATGTCAGTGGAAAGG
The DNA here is from genome assembly GCF_016161935.1 of Mauremys reevesii. Lineage (NCBI taxonomy): Eukaryota > Metazoa > Chordata > Testudines > Geoemydidae > Mauremys > Mauremys reevesii. The sequence goes on from NC_052623.1 coordinate 249,680,281, forward strand.
CCTATTTATTGCTAGTTCATTAGGGAATTAGTGAGTTCTTACTTGAGTAAAGATGACCCCAAAGGTCAGACAGACCCTATAGTCATTTCTGTGAAGCTTGAGATTGTTTCTTTTCAAGCTATGTAGGATTTTAATTTTAGAATTTGGGCAATTTTCTCCTCTGGTTCACAACCTGCTCTCTCTCTGCCTCTTCATTTGGGCTTCCTCACATTCCTATTGTGAATCAGACACAAATCTTGATGTGCAGCCAAAACCCCTTGTACTTGTCACCACTTAATGTACTCTCTAAGCCATTCCTACATAGTTTGGAGGGGCGATACACTGATTTCCACTGCTTTTCCCGCTAAACTACATGAGGATCTGACTTTCTCCAGGCATCAGTCCCATTACAACAAAGCCCCGGAGTGTAATTAGACCTTAGTATCTTTGTCCCATTAGATGAGCTATCAGTTCTTGTTATAATTTACATTAAAGTCTTGGATATGATTTTAGGTGGGAAAATGAGCAACCTCTAATCCCAAAATGCTTTTGCTGTCAGAAAATGGGCTGCCAAAGTGTGTTGTCCATCACACCCGTTAACGCCAATGAAATCCTGTGAACGCCAATGAAATCAGTGGGGTTGCACCCCTACTGATAGCAGAACTTATACCAATCAGAACTGAAAGGGAGGGAGGAAGAAAATGTGAGTGGCAGGAGCCATGGATGGCAACAGTGAAGTCAATGAGAGTTTTGCCATTCAGCTACAACAAAGGGAGACTCTGGCCTTTGCTGAGGTTCCTGTTTCTACACACTGCAATGCATGAGCACCCCCATTCTTTATAACAGATAAAACAGGGCAAATTCCCAGTTGCTGTACAACAGGAAGGGGAAATCTCTTTGCTATCTTGTTCTGCTATAATTTTGAAGCTCAGCATCTGTTTTGTGGCATGTCGTGTGTTTCTCTCCTGGATCAAATTAATGTTTTCTTCCTCTGCAAAAAAGCCCATCAGGAAAAGGGCAAAGATGAAAACCATCAACACAAACAGCCTCCAGATGCCTCTTTACCTCCTCCACTCTGCATCTGCTGTAATTGTTAAATCATGTTTGCAAATAACGCTGCTGCATTACCTCTCAGCCACTCCCTAAGACACAGCAGATGAATGCAGCCAGCTCTGTGGATGTCCCCTGAACAGACGTGAAAGATAAAATCAATTAAACTGGTTCAGAAGAATGCCGAGGTCTCTTTTAGTGCTATTATCAGTTGAAATCTGTATAGAATATGTAGCTCTGGCTGCCTTCACTTGCTTACCCATCTTTTCCTCTACTAAGTCCCTCAGTGTTGTAGCACTTGGATTTGTTGGCCTCTCATCTTAGGGCTGTTAACACCCATCATGGCTCAGAGCACAGTGTGGAGGCGTCAGGAGAGCGACAGCAGATAGAAATATGATTAATGACATATGGCCAAGGTCAGCAACCCCCTTAGGAACAGACACAGGCAGCCAATCCAAAAACCAACAGGCTGCAAGTGAGACTTCTCTTTCGTATGCCTTGTCGTCTCAGTTTCACAGTAGGCAGATTCCCTGGGCCGGAACAGACAGCCCTGTTTACAGAGCAGGAAGTCTCCCCACAGTGCTCTAGGATTGAGAAGACACTGAAAGCATATATTTTCTGGTTTGGGCCTAGTTTAGGTAGACTACATGGGTCAGATTCCAGAGGATGTAAATTGGTGAATCTCTGAGCTTCCCTGATTTATAGCAGCTGAGGCACTGGCCTAATAATCAAACAAGGTTGTTATTTGCTATTTAACTCTGCCTTGAAGTCTGCTGATTTGTTCCTCATTTAAAAAAAAACAAACAAAAAACCTGAGCAGACAAAAAGAACACCATAACAAGACAAACAGAGTAACAATAGTCACTGGATAATAACATCTTCTCTTCGAGGATCACACACAGCTTTGCAAATGCTAATCAATTATGCCTAACCACACACCCATTTGACAGATGGGAAAACCGAGGCACAGAGCATCTAAGTGACTTGTCGAAGGTCATAGAATGAGTCAATGTCGGAGAAGTCCAGGTGTTTTGATTCTTAGTCCTGTGCTCTATCTATGCTACCTCAGAAATTAAGTGTTCAAAGGTAATTGTCTGACTCACATTAAAGATGAACACCTCACAGCACACTCCCTTGAAAATTTACAACCCCAAATTTTAAATGAGATGTTGCACTGTGAAAAGAATAGTACACCTATGGGGAAAGTACCTTCACACCATCATAACAGGATTCCCATGGCAATGGAGTTTTAAACAGCTCTCACCTTCCATCCAGAGATAGCTGCAGTTCAACAGTAGGTGAAGTGATTTCTTGATGTAAGTTAGTTTAGAATCTTTTTGATGAGTGGTGTGATCATAAATAGATATAAACCACATTAGTAACACTCAAATTAAGTTGGTACATGGGGGTTTGGCATACCAGCATTTCTGTCAAGCTGCCTTCTTATTCTTAAGAATCTCAGCTTTGATTAAAAAACTTAAATCCATTGCTGATATAGTTAACTCAAGTGACCCATGTATAACTGATCCAGAGACATCTGCTGAATCATAGATTATTAGGGTTGGAAGGGACATCAAGAGATCATCTAGTCCAACCCCCTGCTCAAAGCAGGACCAATCCCTAAAGGATTGAGCTCACAACCCTGGGTTTAGCAGGCTAATGCTCAAACCACTGAGCTATCCCTCTTGATACTGAAGAGCCTGAAACAATAGCTCAAAAGTCTGAACAGCCCCATCACCTCTGTGAAATATTAATTGAGATGCTCAGTGCTGATAATTTAAATAACAACATTGTTTACTAATTCACTGCTCATCAAAGCATGTAAGAAAGGAGAACCACGGCCAATAGGAGCTGCGGGGGTGGGGTGGGGACGTGCCTGCAGATGGTCAACGTAACAAACTGTCTCACGGCTCGCCAGTGGATTACCCTGATGGGCCACGTGCCGAAAGTTGCCGACCACTGCCCTAGCCTCTCATTCCTTAGACCACAATGGCTTTGGGCTGCTCTGCATTGCCATGTGGGAGACTGGTTTGTGGGGGATGCGATATGAAAGATGGGAAATTCTATGTATACACTGTAAATATACCAGGAATGTCTTCTCATACACATGAAAGACAAATAGATATTCTAAACAATGACATGTATACTACTTATCGGTATAGGGCAATCAGAAGTGTTTTTCTAAATCAATTATTTGGCAGCACAGTATAACTTGTGACATCAGTAAAGATTTAAACTCAGAACCATTACAAAAACACTGTGGTGTTTTTATAACATGAGCTCTCTATTCATACAACTGCAAATAAAACCACCAGATGCAAAAAAAAGGCTTACTTATAAACACAGCGGGCCAGATTGTGAACCACTAACTCGCATGGAAGAGCAGTTACTCACCCGGGGAGTCTCATTTATTTCACTTGGACTTCTCATGCAATTAGCTGCTCCCCAGTGGTGCTACGGGATTCACAAACTGGCCTTAGGGGACAAATCCTACCATAGTGGAGAAGGGGGCCACAGTGCTCAAGCAAATGAAAAGGAGAGCACCCAGCTACTGGCCCCACAAAGTCGCGGGACCTCCTGGTCAACCTCCTCCTCGCCCTGGCTAAAATGGCCATCTACGTGACCAGGGAGAGGCGGTTGGCCGATGGAGACTCCTGCGACTGTGGGGCTTGTTTCCAGTCCTTAGTCCGCTCACGTATCCGGGCGGAGTTCCTCTGGGCGGCGTCCACTGGCTCCCTTGACGCCTTCGAGGAGCAGTGGGCGCTGTCCGGGGTTCTCTGCTCGGTGTCCCCGTCAGGCTCCCTTCTTATGACCCTTTGACCGCACTCCTGTCCCTGTTCTTTTATTAGTTGTCCCCTGAAGTCAGTGGGTTCTGAGGTCCTGTAGATCCTCCCCTTAAGCTGGGGGGGGGATCCTTTAGCATTGGGCAGGCTTCCGCCCGCCCAGTTCCCAGAAACCCAATAGATACTGCACTGGGTAGTGCACCAAGGCTACAAGAGGGTTTTGTTTGCCAGCCCTGGGGGCATGGCCAGGTCCCCCGTCAGCTAGCAAACATAATGCCATCTGCAGCATTAGCTCACCGGGGCACATACAGCCTCTTTTCAGAAGAGTAGGAATGTGTGTTCCATATTGTGACTTGGCTGCTTGGCCTGTCCTATCCTGTCTGCATTGCCAGGGTGACTCATGTCACTAACGTGTAGCCAGCATCATTCCACTTCCCTCCTATACCCATCGCTGTGGTGTCTATCTGTAGAAGCATGATGTCACCCTACAGCATTATTAGACAGTTCAGTCTTCTGTTCAGAAGCCTGATCTTGTCACAGAAGAGAAACTGATTAAGTGACTAACAACATAGTGTCACAGAAAATGGTTACTCTTTAGAGTGGAGACTAGTTAACAGTAGTTCCCCAAGTGGCCAGTACTGGAACCAACGCTATCTAAGATGCTCTGTTTGTTAATCATTTTGAAGAAGAAACAGACAGCAAGTTAGTAAACTTTGCTAATGACATTTCATTGTTTCATTCATGGACAATAGTGACAACCTCCAGAGGGATTTACATACATTATGGGACAAACTGAGAGACAAGCACCTACAAAACTCATCCATGTGTGTGGCTAAGACACAGAAAACTGAGTGCAGCCTGTAAAAAGCAACAAAGAGTCCTGTGGCACTTTACAGACTGCAGATGTGTTAGCTTTTAGTTCTGAGCTTCCCCACGGCATCACAGATTTGCCCCATGTAAATGGAGTTTGTTAGCTCACATTTCGATTGCCTACCTTGGAATTAGCAAACTTAGTCAAGGGCTGAAGTCTGATTCATTCTGAAATTCTGGTAACAAACAAGAGTTAATCTCATGCTCATAAAAACTATAGTGGAGATAGCTATTCTCTGCTGACTCTCGGAACAGATACAAAACAGAAAGCAGCAGTACAAGGGTTTCATCAAATTGCCTTGTTAATGTGCCTTAACCTTTTCCTGAAGGGACCACCTACCGGTAAGACTCTATGGACCTGATCCAATGCCTACTGAAGTCAACAGAAAGCCTTCTCTTACCTTCAGTGGGTTTTGTATCAAACACTGTGTCAATTTAATCCTTGGTATTTTTGCTGAGACTTCATATAAAGGTGCTAATTGAATCATGGTCGTGATTTATTTTTTTTTAATGTGGACAACTTTGCACTGAGAATTACCGTTAGATCTCCAGACCCATTTCAAATATTATAGGCCACTGAGCAGCTATCACCAATATTTGGTCATTAACAACCTGAGCCAGATTCTAACCTAAGAAGTTCTTGAGCCTAAATTCTCAAACTTGAGAACAGGCCCCAATTAGGTGTCTAAATAAAAGTTATCTGATTTTTAGAGAGATGGAGCACCCACAGCTCCTATTTACTCCACCAGGTCTAGTTTACTTAAGTAAAGTGAACAGGATTTGGCCATTGGTGTTAATTAACAATGTGCACTTTTGTGAAATCAAGAGCTTTGGTGGTACAATTATCAGTGCTAGAGCTTGCCCTGGAGAAGTTCACCAGCTTCTGATACTAATCTTACCTTGTTGCTCAAACAAATCATTTCAGTGTCAACATGTTGCCTGTATATGGTCTCAAAGGTGATTGTCTTTTGTCTTTTGCTTGTTTGGTCAGAAGGGGAATAGGACAAACCTTTTCCTCCTGGAGAGCTATTGATTTCATCAGCAATTAGGGCAATAATACACCCCAATGGAAATATTTCACTGCCTCCCTTCCAAAATCAAGCAGTTGATAACGCACATTTTAGTAATAAATGCTAAGAACAATGCTAGTGTCCTTTAACTGTGTAACTGTTTGAAGGGTTCCAGCCCTGACATTTTCAGACTATGGGACTGGTAAAGATAGGTGTCAGGTGTCTGCGAAGTGAATATGCAGTCAGTGCTGATAAGAGGAGGGGGTGGGAAGATCTGGCTAATGTAAGGATATATAGGAAACTGCTGCTGTCATGTAACCATTCCTCTTTCAGCAGCTCTGATTAGCAGAGACATTTGGTGAATTCCCAGTTACTTTGCACAAAGATGTCTTGAACTCCAGAGAACAAAAATAACAGAGAATTCCCTGAGAAGAAAAGTCTTAAGGCTTAATTTGACCCTGGCATAATCAGATGCAATTCCACTGACTTCAGAGGAGTTGCAGAATGTTACACAGAATAACAGGGCTGATTTGGCCCGTATACCATACTGTAGCTTTGCTTCGGCTAGAAACCTTTGCTTTCAAAGCAATTAACCATATGTCAACAGCCTGCAACACTGAACTGCAATTAAAGAAATGAATAGGAGACAGATATATATTGTAACCCGTATCCCTGTAGAGCACTCCCAACAGCAAATAGTCTTTTTTCTTTTTAAGATCAGCATTTAAAGTTACTGTTACTGAAGATCTGTGGCTCAATATCAATTATTTTATATGTATTTCACCCTCCCCGAACTTCCTACAAGTATACAACCATGGTAATGTATAAGAATGGTGGACGCCTCAGGATGGATCTGTTTTTCCTTGCAAGAAATCTCACTGTTACAAATTTTGAAGCACTCCTCCCTAGCTAAAAGCCCAGTGAGAGAGACAGAGGAAAGTTGCTTACTGTTTCGGGGCTTCTCCTCATCCATGCCTTCATCTTCATTTTCTGGATCGATGTCTTCTGCTTGAGTTATCCAATCCAGGTACCCCTTCAAGTCTTCCTCCAGTTGTTGTTTCTCCCGCAACTTCTGAAAGTCACCCCGAGCCTTTGCCTTCTCTCTTTCTTTGGAAAACTCCCTGGCAAAGAGGAGGGAGGGACAGGATGTGGGTGGGAGAGATTGAAAAACAATGGGATTAGATTGGTTTGCACTGGAAATATGACATCTCCTACCTTGGACCCTCAGCTGCCTCTATTCATTCAAAGTCACATTAATATGTTTATGGAGTGGTCCTTGTCAGATATACAGATATAACAGCTGTAGTGTCAGGTCTCTGTAAATATGTTAGGAAGAAGCCAACTCTTAGCACTTGGTTAAGAATGTAACTGAAATTTACATATGTTTACGTAAAATGTCATTCTTTTTAGGTTATAATGCTTTCCTATATGCATCTTTCCACCAGTCATTTGTGAATATCTGTTATTATTACACTAGTTTAATCCGATGATCCAGATTAAATGTCCTGCAATAATCTGACAGTTGGAGAGGGACTGCAGTGCTGATTTTTAGCCAAGTCTCAACCTGATCTCCAGAATGGAAATGCAATTGCACCTCAATTGGTGCAACTGTGGGTGTAATTAAACACACCCACAATTCTGTTCACACATTTAATCCAGGATGAAAAATTGCAGCCACATCACGGGATGCTGTATTTGAAAATTTAGGCTGGTGTGTTTTGCCATAGGTTTCCAGTATTAGAGACTATTATCTGCTTTTCCCTGACCAGAAGGAAGCATTTGCAAATCCAAAGTTTGGGGGACAACCATTAGGAATAATGGCTACAGTGGAGAATGGATTTGGGGTGATCATTTCGCAGCTTGATGACAAAACATTATATGGACTATGTTTTTACATACAAGACACGGGAACAAGAATTCCATGTTGATAATCCAAGCATTTTGGTGAGTCTTATGTGGGCTGTCCCCTACTTCCTCTGTGGACAGAGAATCCTATCCTGAATCAGCTTTGTCTGGAGCTGTTAGATATGCCTCTGGTTAGATACTGGACTTCTTCTTGCACTAGAGGAAATCAGATGAACCTGTGGCACGACTGCATTCAAGAAAGGTGGCTCTTTTTTGGGTGTTCTCACTTCATGATTTCTTAGCAGCTGCTGTCTTAACAATATTTGGGGAACCACTGATTTTCTTTTAAACTGAACAGAGTCCAGTTTTAATTGGAGTGAATTTTCTCTTCCATAACTCTAAGCCAGTGAGATGCTTTTATTTTAAAAAGTGAGTTTAGTGGTGGTGAAACATACTGGACTGACAGCCCTCAGGAATTCAGACCTTCATTTATCCACAGAACAAGCAGAGCATGGGCTCAGACAGTGCAAGCTTCCCATACTACCCTGCCAATGTGGATCAACCTTGACTTACAGGAACTGAGCTACATTCTGCACTGTTTCGTACCATGTGTAGTCATTTACCAGAGTGAGTGTAAAATGCAACTATTCTGAGTGGTAGCATTTTACATCCACTTTGCACAGGTGTTAAGGACTACATGAGATTCAGGCAGTGGAGAATCAATCCCTCCATCTCTAGGCATAAGATGTGAATTCATTCTCTCTGACCAGTTAATCTGTAGCCTCTTTGGTGATACTGCCAACAAAGGGTGGGGTTTTCAAATGCGCTTTGCTTTGGTCTAACTGTCCCCATTGAAGTCTACGGGAGCTGTATCATTGAAGTCAAAGGGAGCAGTTAGACCAAAGCTAAACACTTTTGAAAGTCCCAAACATGTCAATCAGTGCCAAGCGTGGTGTCCTCAGATAACTCAGATGGAGCTGGGCGAGGAAGTGCTTCCCTTTCAACTAAGGTGTGATCCAAAGTCCATTGAAATCAATGGAAAAACTCCCACTGACTTCTGTGGGCTTTGGATCAGGCCCTTTGTGAGGTCCGACTGTAACCTGGGCACAGGGGCGGCTCTAGACCCCAGCGCGCCAAGCAGGCGCTTGGGGCGGCCGTTTCCCGGGGGGGCGGCATTTGGCTCCGGTGGAGCTCCCGCCGGCATGCCTGCGGCAGGTCCACCGGAGCCCGGGACAAGCGGACCTACCGCAGGCATGACTGCGGCGGGTCCCGTCTTCCCGCGGCTCCGGTTGAGCTCCTGCAGGCATGACTGCGGCAGGTCCGCTCGTCCCGGGCTCCGGTGGACCTGCCGCAGGCATGCCGGCAGGAGCTCAACCGGAGCCGCGGGAAGAGGGGACCCGCCGCGGGACTGGGGAAGGACGGCGCAGCGCTCCGCGTTGCTTGGGGCAGCCCGATTTCTAGAGCCGCCCCTGCCTGGGCAGCAAGAGAATAAACACAGGAAAAGGTCTTCATGAATCAGACAAACATGCAGAGTTACAGTGTGTGACAAAGTACATCTGCACAGTCCTCTTCTCTGTCATCTTGGGTGGTTTTTGCCCTGCTTCATGGGATTGTGATAATGAAGAAAGTAGAAAGTGGAGAGTAGTTGTGCTGGGCCCTTGGTTCTGAATATAGCTTCACAATAAGTCCCGGGTTAGAACTTTGCCCTATGTCAGAAGTGACAAATCTAGTGTTCTTACCCTGAGAACCACAACTGTGTTGTTTGGAAATGTAAAAAAGATGGATGTTGAAAAGATCAATCAACAATAATAATGCGTTTCGCTTCTATAGCATCTCTCCTCTGAGACTCTCAGAGAGCTTTCCCAACATTAATGAATTTAATGCTCAGAAAAAAGTGAGGTAGGGAAGCATTATTAACCCTATTTTATAAATGGGTGAACTGAGGAAAAGCAAGATTAAGACCAAACATTTCAAACTTGAGTGCTTAAAGATAAGCACCTAAATCAGTGGCCTGATTTTCAGAGGTGCTGAGCATCTGAGACCAATAGAAACACACTTATTTAGGTGTCTAAATATGAATTTAAATGGCTAGATCTGGGCACACAAGTGTAAAAATGCTGAACTTTGGCATAACGACTTGGCTTATGTCACACAAAATTACATCCCTCTGCAAAGGGCCAGCAAAAAGCCTATGCACTACTTAAATCTCACTTAAAACCTGTTAGGAACCACTTAATCCCAGTTACACTGAGTGTTAGCAGGACTTCAGTGGTCCCTAACAGGGCTTAAGTAGTATATAGGCCTTGGGCTATCCCACAAGTGGCAGAATAGAATCCAGTAATCCCAATTCTTAGTCCACTGACCTAAATGAACAATATTGGCACAGACTCTTCCCTCACAAAACATAAGAGGGCTTCCCATTTCAGAAAACCTTCTAAAGAACAGGACTTAATCAAATGTGCTTAATTTCTAAGCTGTAGTAACATTAAAAATTGATGCTTGAGGGGTACATGCATCAGGAAATTCAGAACAATTCATATTTAGGAAGCCAGTTAGAATCCAAGATAATCCAGTTGTTAATGACCAACTGTTGTATGTTCTTATGACTGAAAGCTATTTAGTATCCTATGTGAAATGAGCTGGTGATCTCAGCTCAGTTCCCAGGAGGCACATCACCTACACCACCATCACATTTGACACTAATTGTTTTTATTGGAAGTCTCAGCAGGGATGCCCAGGACCAAAGGAGCCTGTTCATTCAACTACCATCTCAAACCTACAGGTGGTACCCTTAGAACAACATTGAAATAGGATGGGAGAGTGGCATGGGGGAGGCTTACAGGAGTAATGACCAGCCTGTCTCTTTTCAGTGGATAGACAACATCAATTGAGGGCTGTAAATCTGGTAATTTTTACCAGCATTCAATTTACTTCCCTTTCCCCTTCTTTCTACAGGAAACTAGAGGAGAAATCTTCACTTGGGTACAACCTCAACAAATGGAGTGTGTCTGGGAAGTGCCTTTCAGTGTGTATGAGACTGGGCTGAGTCTTTTGTCCTGTATGATTTAGGGGAAAGCGTTTCTTCCCTGCTCTGATAATGGGATGCAGAATTATTGTTCTATACCCCATTTTTAAAAATCTCTGGTACTCAGAGCAGTGATAGAAAGAAAGCAAAATGGCAAACTTACAGCTGTTTAAAGATCTTGGTGATTGCTTTAAATCCAGCATATGGATTCGAACCCTATTTACTCTGACAGGTACAGAATATCCTGTCAGCTTGCCATATTTTTGGAGTTACTATCAGATATTGACTGAATCACAAACATGAATCTGAATACCACCATGGCTTATGGGTATGGAGGAAAGTGGAATCTGAATCTAAGAATCTCACAGCTAACCCATATCTCTAATGGACTGAAACAAACCCACAGATGTAAACACCCCAATCTTTGGGGGAACTGAAATTTTGAGTCAAATTTGCTGCTGTAATTATTATGTGGAATCATTTCCCCTGAACTGGTATGGTATTTTCTTTAGAAAATACATCCATATTCCTTAATCCTCAGTCAAGCCAGTAGCAGGACTATAGCGATGTTTATGTATATGTATAGTACTTACTTTAGTATATAACTAGGTATAGTAGATCGTTTGGCTTGTCCACAATGACTATATGAAATGAGATACCTAGGAATGACTGATTATGACTCTGATTTTTAGCCAGAGCACAATTCAACCTCCAATTTTGCAATTGCAAAATAGTAGGTGCAATTAAGGCATTTTAGTAGGCACAATTAATTACACCCTAATTTAACTGTGAGCACAAAATTGTATCCACATTATTGGGAAGCAATTTTTTAAAATTTAGGCCTATATGAGCAAGAATGTAACATCTCCCTTTTGAATGATGAAGTATAAGAAATAATTCTCTTCCTAAAAGACATGCTGGGTGTAAAATGAGATGCCCAGAATGGGTTACCTGAAATGTAAAGATCACCAGGAATATTGTTTTGTAATATCTATGCAGAATGGATCAATCGAAATAGGGAGTGCATGAACAATATCTGAGTCTGAGGGGTGAAGACATTTCAGGACTCAGTACAATTCAGAACTGCATTTGAAAGTTAGCTGTTTGAACATTCTGTTATTTTTTCTAAAGTTTTTTTGGGAACTTCAACTCCTCATTTCAGTTTGCTAAGAACAAGGAGCCTTTCTCAGGGATGTTAACAGAGAATGGCTCCCAGTGCGATCCTCCAGGTTGACTGTGAAGGGTACAGCAGAAATGGTGCAGCTATCACAGTACAGTCAACACAGGCAAGGAGATTCAGCTCAATGATGTAATTGTGGATGGACCTCACAGTTGATCCCAGCTGTCCCTAACAATTGCTTATGTGTAGTGTAGCTTCAGAGATTTTTAGCTGCAGTACCTTAGGTGCTGTCAGAGTGGACACTCCCTGCCCTTCTCCCCCAATCAGATAATATATATTCTTTAATTACTGCTATTGACTTTTTGGCATGTAAAGGTGCAACCAATTTTGCCTGCCTACTTTCCTATGCAACCAGCTTCCACTGCTATTTTACATGGTTACCTGCTGATTTGAGTGACGAAGTGGGGGAATCTGACTCTGATATTGAGGAACTCATGTTTGAAAACTGGACTCACAGTATCACTCTCCAGTTTTCCAAACACAGGCTATTGCCTCACTCTTTATTTTTGGAGCCTCTTTTCCTCTCCATTTACTCACTTGAAGCTCCTCTCCTGGCAGCAGTTGTCATACCTGCATACTTTTCCCTCAGTAGGGGTGATGCAGAAGGTAATGAATCCTCCTCTAAATCCATAATCTGTAGGACAGCAGAGAAGGTTTTTCTTGTCTGGGCCTACTAGTGCCTTCCTGTTCTGATTGTCTCTGAGATCATGGACAACATTTCTGTGATGTACGTAACTCCCACTCCTGCTAAGAGAGCGTCGCCCTTGATTTGCCAGGGCCCCCTCACCTCAAGAATATCTTATCAAAATTAGATATGAGAGTTTAGGGTGGTCAGTACAGCAGATAGGTACAGACATTGACCAAACTTCCCACCAGGCTCAGTAGAGTAAGCACTGGGGCCAACGTTTAAAAAAAAATGGCTGCCTAAAGTTATGCTTCTATGACTGTATTTACACCCCTAAATAAAATAGCCTGATTTTTAACAATCTTCAGTACCCAGCAGTGACTAAATATGGAATTGGGAACCTAATCCTTGGCATTCATTTTTTGAAAATCTTGTCAAAAATATTTGTTGACTTGGATCTTCTAGTTCTCTCATTCACCAAAGCCAGCACAGTGTTTAACTCCTGGGTACATTAACAGCTGGTTTATGTGAGGCAACTGCTTACTTGGCCTCAGCAATGATGCTTTGTAGCACAGGTTAAAATGAAGAGTTAAGGAACAGCTGCATCTCTTGGGGATGTTTTAACCCTCCCTACCGGACCCCAATCCCCATCTGACTCATGATCACCCTTATAAAACCTCACAAGGAAATGACCTCTCCCTGCGTCATGCCTAACCCTGTAATGTGTACAGCAAAGAAGATGTGCCCATTAAAGAAAAATATGTTAATCCATTCATGGAAAATAATCCCCCCGATCAGCCTACATTTCAAGGATATTAAACAAGAGACTCTCTCGGTAGAGAAGGAATAATTTGGAAAGACTCCCATTTCACAAATGTTTAGGGATTTGCCATATATGCTGCTAGTCACCTTTCACTTCCATTGATTTTTCCAGGATTTTACCAACAATCCCTTCCTGGTTTGGCAAGTGATGTGCTCGTCCTTATTCAGGCAAATTCAGGACTTGTAGTTTCATGGCACCTGCTAAAGCTTATTTTAGGGAGAAGAGTATTTTAAAGGCAACGTGTTGGCTTTTCATAAAGGGATTTACTCAAAGATTCCCCTCATTTCAGGTAGGCCATCTGATGCCATGCTTTGGTATTTACACAACAAAGCTAGGGGCTCCTACTAAACGTTTCTGAGAGTGACCCACCACTACCCCATTATAGCCATAACCAAAGAGAAGGAATAGAGATATAAATGAAATATATAAACAATAATAAAACATTTTCCTGGTTCTGCTTACCCGCTAAGTACACCGAGAACCAAGTTAAGTACAAAAAATGACCCTATGATGATTAGTGTAACAAAATAGATCCAGGGCCAGTCCCTTCCTATGGCATCATTGACCTGGAAAAGTGGAATGATAATTAGTGAGACAGGCTCAGTTTCTGAGCACTGCAAGGCTCCAGCCAAAGGGATCTCAAGTCACCAGCACCAGGGTTTTCAAAGTTTTGCATTACTGCAGTTTATGATTGAGACCAAGTTGTCTTCTCTCCAGTTGGAGCTGGGTATTTTGGTTGGACTGAGGTTGAATTTCCTCATTAGAGAGTAACACTTTGTTGTGACAGTTATTTTGGCTGATCAAGTTTTAAGTTATTTATTTCAAAACCAATGTAAAAACTTCCTTGGATTCAGAATATTATTTTGGATGGAGGTGAGTCAGGAAGGGATCCTGGTGACTGGGAAGAACCCTGATTATGGAGTCTTGCCCTGCAGCATTGGAAAAAGGACATCGAAAACTGGCAGCTTACCCGCTCAACACACCAAGAACCAGATTTAGAACGAAAAAGGATCCAAAGATGACCAGACTGACAAAATACACCCATGGTAACTCATAGCCCATAGCGTCCTGCATCTGGAAAGACGAAGGAAAGTTAGAAGACAGAGCGAGAAAGCAGAACTGATTAGGCGAAGGAACAGATGGAAAGGTTTGTAAACAGAGCCTCTGGTTATTTACACATAAATGTACCAAATGTTTCTTCTTTATTATGTCTTCACTTCTCTTTCTTCTCCTTTGATTCCTCTGTTCTCTACCTGTTTCCATATAGGTATGACCTTCTGTGGTCACCTTTATAGAATCAGCTTTTGCCAACACACACCACACATTGTGATCTCAGATAAGAAGTAATTTCTCATTCTAAGTAAAGTGCGAACTGTGGTACCTCAGATAGTAGTAAGTGTTGGCAAATGCTGACTTTTAATGGCAACTTCCTGGTTATTCTCACACTGCTTACCATAGTCATGGCAGTCTCTGTGTCCTTTAGGCCATGTCTATACTACAGCAGCACACCTATGGCTCTGTAGCTGTGCTGCTGTAGCACTGAGGCTCAGATGCTTCACACATCAATGGAAAGGGTTTTCCATCAATGTACCTAATTCATCTCTCCGAAAGGTGGTAGCTAGGTTGATGGAAGAATTCTTCCATCGACCTATCTGCATTTACATTGGGGGTTAGGGTGACACAACTGCAGTGCTCAGAGTGTGAAATTTTTCATCATTCAGGGTTATCTAATTTTTAAGTTTAGACCAGGCCTGGGAAGAAAGCCCTGCCACTGCCCACCATTTTCTGATGCTGTAAAGTGCTTTCTAAACTTTTCTTATAAAACTTCCTTCTGTCTATAGAGGCCATCCATGCAACCCAGTGATTCCCGCACATGTCAGTCGGAGACCCTGCAATCGAATGGCATGAATGCAGTTCCAGCTTTGACATGAATGCAGGTGGCTGCAAATAGAGCAGGCTGTTTCAAGCACAATGTCATCTGAGCACAGAACCTGCAGTATATGGAGAGCAGCCAGCATATCAATTCAGGTACATACAAATACTATATTCAAGGGCTCACCCTTATCTTAAAAGTTTTGTTAGAAATTCATATTTTGGGATGTTCAAGTGAAGATATCTCATAGCTGGATGCATTAATCTAGACTTAACATTTCATAAACACTTATCTCCAAGGCAGAGAAATAGACTGTAGGCAAAATTTTCAAAAGCACCGAAGTGTTTTAGCTGGGAGCCTAAGTTCCATATTCAAATGTGCCTACGTAATTTAGGAGCCTAAGTCCCACTGACCATGCTTTTGAACATTTTATGCTGTATAGTATAGAAACTGCTCCTCTTATGGCAACTTAACCATTTGTTTCTTTCAGGTCATAAAATTCTTCAGTAGACAGGCATTCACACATTACCAGCTTAGAAAAGATGACTAAGCCACATAACTACTCAGGAAAAGAATTCAAATCTTCAATAGGCAGAGGTAGGAAAGTAATACTTGTTAAGTGAATTCTTTGTAGAAAAAAAGTACCTCATCCATATCCCTCTCATTGTACAGTCTTTAAAGTGCCAAATTCATAACTTTCCAACTGTAATCTGATGACTTTCTTTGGCAATAGTCCACAGTCAATGGGGCAATCTATGTCTCTATGCAGGGATCCCTAAACTGCAGCATAACAGGAAAGAACTCATTAAAAATGAACTCAAAGTCTGTCTCAGTGAAACTATCTCATTGGCCTCTTCCCAAAAGGATTTATAGGTTTTGTGCCTGGAAAAGAGCTCTTGAACTCTCCTTCTCCCTTCACAAGTGCAGGGCTTCCTCTTCCTACCTTCTCTAAGTTTTCTCTTGAATACATGTGTAGAATTGTTCCCTGTTATTACATTAGTTTATAAATAATAGAAATAATGTCTTATATTCATGTAGTATCTTTCATCCCAAAGGGTCGGAAGGATTATGCAATAAGAACAAATTATATAGGCTTCACTTCTCCCCCCACTGAAATGCAGTCGCTTCTGCAGTGAAACACAGGAGCTATTTCAAGAGCACAGCAGCACTACACGGGCATTCAGGACAGGAGGAATAAGACAGCCATTTGAAACCACAGAGGGAAATTTGGGCGGAATGTTATTGTCCAATCTGGAATTAGGCCAGGACATCTGAGTTAACACCCCTACTCTTATTAAGAATGGCATGGGATTTTTAATTATTATAAATCAGGTTTGGAACAATGCCATAAAAATTTACCAGCATAGGCACAAAAATGACTTGACATCCCTTAATCACGGTCGATGACAATGAAAAAAACTAACAGTACATTACTTACCCATCAAAAAAAAAATTACTCAGCCTAGAACAGCGGATGAGTAAAATTTTGCAAGGCTGATTTAAGTGTACGCTAATTGCTATGGGCCAGATTCACAGGGGCATTCTTGGCCTTTGTACTATTTTGGCATGGAGGAGATGTCAGCTCCAACCCTATCCTGGTGTAGGGAATGGAATGGTATGGCCAGAGCATGTTGTACTCCAGACATTCCTAACTAGTGTATGTTCCTTTGGTATTGCTGACCATGGGAGTCATCACAAAATGACCTGGAGAATCAGGGAGCTGCACATTGGCATTGTAGAACATCTGCGATTCTGATACTAAGTGATTAGGACCTCAATTTTTCATCTCCTTTACAATGTACAGTCTTATGTATAATGAAAAGGCTGAGTGAAAGCAGCATTAATTTTATAATAATTAATTAGGTGTACAGAAATCACTGGTATTTGGTAAGGAGCTGATCATTATTTACTATGTCTCTTCCTGGGCTCAATCATAGAGCATCTTGCTAAATTATGAGCACCCTCGATTATCATTGGCTTCAAGTGGAGGGGAAAGTTTTCCAAACACTGTAGGATTGGGCTGTAAGCAACAGGCAAAAGAAGAAAGGAGGTGTTCAGTGACAATACAATACAGTTTCTGTATTGCAGTAGTTTGCTAAGACTTGGTGCAATTATTTAAAATGCTAAAAAGACAGGTACACCTTGCATCCTTTACCTGCCCATGAAGAATGTCTTTCGGGTTTGTGAGAGGAAGAAGGGGTAGGGTAGCGATTATGGACTGTTTGACAGATGGTGGAAAGAAAAATACATACACTTGCCCAAAACAGCAGTGTACTATCATGCAGGAAGGCCTTATAGCCTCAGCTAAGACTGCATGTCACCACATATCTGGGAATTCTTCCTGTAAAGTGGACCTGTCCTGAAAGTCTGGGATAGACTGTCATCAGCTGAACAATGTTACTGTACTTGTATCAAAAAGCACCTTGAATCTCTGCTTGGTCCAAAATCTTTCTTGGCTATTTTTCAAAGCTTGGTGAATATGCAGACGTTTCACAAACATATCCCTTGACAGCGGTTGGAGGCTGTCACTGCAGAACTTACTGGACTGGTACAGTTGGCTTTTGCTAATAATGCTGTTGAAGTGGAGAAGGTCACTGCAGGACTTGAAAGAGATTTACTGTCTATATGCCATTAAGTTTGGAGACTGAGACTCAGGATGTTTTACGGAGCTGCTGTCCAGTGAGAATAGGCAGAGGCAATGCTAAAGGTTACTTCTTCCATTTCTGTTTTACAGCTGTCTGGGCCTTCTGGTTGCAGGGTAAATTTTCCCGTATCTTTCTCCAGGTGAACATTTATTATCAACCAGGAGCCTTAACAGGAAAGGTGGATCATCTACTAACTTTACAGTCCTGCAATGGGACTATTATACTATGTAGGCTGAGTGATTATGCTGTCTGGTAGAGGGCACAGGGACTGCAAGCTGGTGTCAGTGAAAGATTGCATGTGATAGTACTTCCACCTGACCTCATAACTAACAGCAGGTGGGACCCTACATATGATAGTTTGCAGAAATCATTCGGTTTCCCATCTCAAATTCTTTGCTGCTTACCCTGTCTCAGCCATCACATCCTCAGATGCATATATTTTACTACTCTCAGGGATCATAAGGTTAGTACATTATTGTACATTAGCTCTGATGTATCATTTGTTAAAAAAGAAAGAGATGGTCTTATGGGTAAGGCACAGAATTGGGGTAAGGAAACAGAATCTATTCCCAGCTCTGCTGCACGCTCACTAGGTGACCTTGGGAAAGTCACTTCATCTCACCATCATTTCCCAATCAGCAAAACAGGCTACTAACATAACTCAAAGAGGCACTAAGAGATTAAAAGAATGTTTGTAAAGGGCTATGGCAGTGCACAGCGCTATTGCTATTAGTGAGACTCTGTGGGAAGTTACACATGGGTTATCTTTTTGCAAAATCTGGAGAACAGCTGGATACTTTGGGAATATTTTTGACTACTCTGCATATCAGTCAACATATTATGCAAGTATTACAGAATTCCACACGACCCTGTATTCCAGATTGACGTTTCTTGCATAATTATCTTTCTGAGGTGAGGTAAGTCTCACATTCTACTGGGTGCAACACAAGTCCCTTGTTCTAAACAAACATCAAGTCATTCTTCCCCCCAGGAGTGAAATAAACAACACTGTTTATATTGGCGATATCGTTCAATACGGCACAGAAGAGATTATATGAATTTTGAAATCATTTTATTAACAATTCTGGGTTGTTGGTAGTTGAGGAGCCTATTCACACTGTCATGATTTCTGTTGCAGAGGTCAGACAGCTATTCTGCCAGCGTGGAACTGTTTTACACAGAGTAGTGCAATAACAGTTCCTTTCTTACAGTGCAGCCTTCTTTGTTTGCTGTCATGGGAATAGCATCTCAGCCTTCAACTTCAGTTCAAGACTTTGATCTCAGTGATGCAGATAATGCCTGCAAGCAGTAGCAACAGCTGGGACTTTTAATTCTAGAGTTTGCTAAACTACAACCACAACTGGCATTTTCAGCCAAAGCCAAGAGCTGAAAAGACATGGAGATGAATCTCCCATCTGGCTGGTGGAGGTGATTTGGTGGTTCTTCCAGAATAGAATTGAGGCATATTGGTGGGGTGGAGCATGGCATTTTGCACTCCTGGCATCCTTTACCTGCTTAGAGGATTTCTGTTTTCAGGGTTGCTAATCTGGCACATTTTACAAGCATTAAATTCATATAGTGACGTCCCTTGTCAGGTGCAATGGCATTATGGCAGAATGGCTATTATTCACCACCATACTGGAACGGGTAATTCTCCACCAGCAAGGCAGAAGGCACATCAAATTTCCCCAGCTATGTAAGAAGTAACAACACCAGACATATACAGAATGTCTTTCATCCAGTTAGTGGCTGAGGTGGAAACAATCCACTAGACTATGGCGCCTCTAGGATATACGAACATACAATTACATTTTGTGCAAAAGCTTGTCTCAAAACAATTGACAAACTCTACAAAGCCAGGACAAACTAAATATACGTGAATCACTTCATCCATCAATGAAATGCAACTGCCTCTGGAAAGAAACAATTCGAGAAAGCAAAGAACACTGTATCCAGTGAAAACCAGAGGAGAGCTCTAGGTTGTCAGAATGTAACTTAACTAGGACACCAGGGCTAACTTCCTATCTCCTGCAAAAAATGCTAATTGATTTTGAATAGCTGTGGAATATCGTGATTGTGTTTTTTAAAACATAAGTCAAATGCGTCAAGTACTTCATAATAAGATGTACAGCCTTTTGCAGACTAACATTAATCAAGAACAATGGACTGCTCAGGGAAATAAAGGGCAGTAAATGTAGAAATCAAAAGAAAAAAAATGCTACTTTATGCAGCATATAGGCAACTGTGGAATTCATTGCCTCAGGAAGTGGTCAAGCCAAATTCTAGGGCTATGACCAACAACATAATCTGTAGCTGCAAGTACGCTACGCTTGCAATGATAAGGGAAAATAAAATACCATTTTTCCTGAAGTGACCTATCTGTTGGGGGTTTAGAAAGAATCCCCATCCCTAGGAAGAGCGCTGCATAACTGGTCAGGTGCACTACAGTAAGGGGCAGGAGAAAATTTAACTTCCTGTGACATGAGCTCTCTGCCAGAGGCCCTGATTCAGGAAAACATCCCTATCTCTAGGAAAGGTGCTTAAAAACATTCTTAACTTTAAGCATGTGTTACAATTCTTTCCTCAACTACGATCAGAGATAGGAGAGCAGATTAAATGAAATAGTGGTCTGATCTGATACATCCAAACTTCTGTTCCCATAGCGAATGACTGGCCATTTTGCAGCCATTGTTTGGTAATTTTGGGGTTTTAGGCATTAAAGGGCCATAGATTTCTTAATTTGATGTAATAATTTTATCAATTATAGATTATCAAGGCCACCTGCTGACTCGAGATGGTAGACTACTGAAAATAAGAAGGCCCAAATGTTTGGATTTAAAAATGCATTTTCTTTGGCCATGCCCATACTTCCACTTCTCTTCTCTTTCTATGAATATTTGAGTGATTGCATTTTATTCACAAGAATAGAAAGAGAAGAGAAGTGGGAGTATGGGCATGGCCAAAGAAAAAAGTTGGTCTGGGCATAACACACATGGCCCAAAAGTCATATAGGAGGGGAACAAAGGACTACCTCTGCTACTTCACACCATACCCATCAAGAGCTAGATTTAGCTTACTGACATGGTTGCCCCAAGGACCAGGATAAGGATTTCATCCTTCAGCTCCCACAAAGATTCACTTTATAAAATCCCATTAGGTGGTTTTCTCACTTGGTTCCTTATCCAACAAAGAACTTACATATGTGCATAACTTTAAGTACATGATTAATCCCATTGAAGTCAAAGGCCAATGAGTAGTTACCAGTAGAACTGAAGTCAAAGGGACTATTCACATGCTTAACGTTACATGTGTACTTAAGAGCTTTTCTTGATTGAGGCTTTGTTCAGGATTGAGGGTCATACATTATGGGAAGGTTATTTTCTGCCAATTCCCTAGAAAGAAGTCAAGAATGAGACGGATGAACCAAAAATCACTGTTATGTAACAGAATATTAGACATTTCAGTCCAGACAAGTGACATTTCAGTGCACCAAGAGAAGAATTTATCAAACTGAAATACACTTTCAGCATTCCAGAGTCTATAAGCTAGGTAATAAGGCAGGGGAACTGCAGGTTTCACAGCTGAATCAAGGCAAAGACAGGGAAAAAAGCAACAGAAGAAATAAGACTTATTTTTACAGATCCTAAAATGACTGGATGAAATTGCTGCTGAATACCTTAAAATACAGTAATAAATTGACTCTTTTGCTTCTTTTCTCAATAGGACATCTTTCTAAAAATAAAACTTCCTGCCTGATTGTCTTAAAAGAATCAAGACAATGTTTCAACATTACTACTTTTTAAAAATAATTTTGTACTCTGCAACACTAGTAGAATTGCTGATGTGGAGGAGGAGGGCTGGAGAGCTTAGCCCAAGACCTCACTCTGAGCCAATGACACTCAGAAGGAGAGAGCACTCGACTGAGATGCTTCTGCTAAAAGTGGTTATTTTCTTTGCTCCTTAAATTCACTTTATTTCAAAGTACCAAGGTTAGGACAAGAAATCTTAAGCAATGCTCTCTTGCCTCGTCGGATCCATCTAGTACTTACTTATATGGTCCCCACTACCTCTTTATCTGAGTATATGGATTCAGACATTTTACAAATAATCTTACATAAAAAAACATAAAACAGATGCCTAGATCCTTTCTTAAAATATCTTCTAAGAAAGAAGGGCATGGGGAGGGAGAACAGGGAAGAAGAGCAGGGGCAGGGAGAAGCGAGAAAAGGGAGTGGTATGCTCTGGCAATCTCCATATGGTGTGTGGTCACTGGGGGACCATAGCTTGCTGGTGTAAATTAGATCAGACATCAGGATTTTCTAACTTAGAATTAGTCAAGTATATCTATTTACACTAGCACTTAGCCACATTTTCATCATTGGTTACATCCTCTGAGGATATGTGTGGTTTTCCAGTCAAGTGAAGCTGTGCAAAGTCCAAAACACATATTAACAAACAACACCTTTCGACTATCTAGCGCTAAATTACTGATATTATACCCTGTCACGGAGGCCTTCAGCTGTGCTTTTTAGTTCTCAGTGTCTGAACACTGGACTCTATGACATTGCTTTACTCTTTGGTCAGTTTCTGTTTTCATTTTCCATGTGTGTTTGCTTCAACTGAACATTCTGTTCTTAGGTCAGCTGCTCAGTAAAAGCCCACATTATTGTGCGAATTATCAGGTCTTTGTATGTGTCATTTTGGAAACTTCTGATAAGTGCACGAAGAGAATTAAAATGTGTATTCAAAGGCCAGAAAGTCAAAATATCTGTGATACATGCTCAGTCAACTGAACTGTTTTTCACTGCAATATACTCATGTTGAAAATGCCTGCAGATCATAGACTCATAGACTTTAAGGTCAGAAGGGACCATTATGATCATATATTTTTATGGCATGTTAGTTTGCTTTGCAGCAGGCTGACATGGAGGAGAACACTGGCCCTTTACAAGGCTCAGGTGTGTTTAGTTCCTGTTTTAATTAAATCCATAATTTTGAAACAGGTTCAGGAATGTAACAAGTACAACATACACTGATGTTAATAGATGTTGGCAGATAAATCCCCATGTCCCCTTTAAAAATATAAGCATAAACATTTAGGAATTCTATTGACCAGAGAAAACAGTTGTTTTCCCCCGCATAAAGTTAGAAGATTAAATGATACCAATAATGCTACATCAGACCTGGATTACCATGGGGCACAGACTAATTGAGAAGCATAGGGTGCTTTGTTTGGCTCAGAGAACCAAAGCATTTTCATTTTAATTGATCAATATATTAGTGGGGGATTTCTGTAGTTCAGTGCAGAGAGAGCGGAGAAACAATCAAAGCTGTCACAAATACATCATCACAGCATAGTGCACTCCTACTGAAAATATTAGTTACATAGCTAATATTCCATACACTTAGGGCAGTCAAGTTCTGGATTACAATGAGACTTCCATCACTCAGACAGGTCACATA
The DNA here is from genome assembly GCF_016161935.1 of Mauremys reevesii. Lineage (NCBI taxonomy): Eukaryota > Metazoa > Chordata > Testudines > Geoemydidae > Mauremys > Mauremys reevesii. The sequence continues at coordinate 249,703,452 of NC_052623.1, forward strand.
CGATCACCTCTCCAGCTCATCCAGGGATAATAAATTACAGAAAAAAATATTTTATTTTATTTTAATCTTTTAATTTATGTCAATCCAGTGTAGCACAGAGTAATTGGCAGCTTGGTTTACAATCTATCAGGCCAAGTCCTCCACAGAAATTTAAGGAAGAATTATTTGTGATATGATGGTAGATGTTATTTTATTATTGTCCACAAGTAGTTTAAAAAGATTATCAATGACCAAGTTTTGTTTTCTGTATTGTTTTTGAAATAGTCAGTAAAAAGATTATTTAGATACACCCCAGGTGTGCTCTTTGAGAGTCTGAAGCCTGGTCTACACTAGGCATTTAAACCGGTTTTAGGAGCGTAAAACCGATTTAACGCCACACCCGTCCACACTAAGAGGCCCTTTATATCGATATAAAGGGCTCTTTAAACCGGTTTCTGTACTCCTCCCTAACGAGAGGAGTAGCGCTAATATCGGTATTACCATATCGGAATTGGGTTAGTGTGGCCGGTGATCGACGGTATTGGCCTCCGGGCGGTATCCCACAGTGCACCACTGACCGCTCTGGACGGCAATCTGAACTCGGATGCAGTGGCCAGGTAGACAGGAAAAGCCCCGCGAACTTTTGAATATTTCCTGTTTGCCCAGCGTGAAGCTCCGATCAGCACGTGTGGTGATGCAGTTAAAAATCAAAATAAAGAAAGAGCTCCTGCATGGACCATGCGGATGTGATCGCCGTAAGGGCAGGCAAATCTGTTCTATCAGCGCTCCGTTACAGAAGACGAAATTCAAAATTATTTTAAAAAAAATCTCCAGACAGACGCCATAGCAGGGGCTCAGCGCACTGCTGCGTGACACGCGTAACGGAAAGCCAAAGAATCAAATGGACGCTCATGGACTGGAGGACTCAAGCTATCCCACAGTTCCTGTAGTCTCCGAAAAGTATTTGCATTCTTGGCGGAGCTCCAAATGCTTCTAGGGTCAAACACAGTGTCCGCGGTGGGTCAGGGCATAGCTTGGCAATTTATGCACCCACCCCCAGAAGTGAAAGGTAAACAATCCTCTGCTGACTCTTTTTCATGTCACCCTATCTTTACTGAATGCTGCAGATAGACGCGATGCTGCAGCACTCAACGCCAATATCCTTGCTCCCCCCCTGCCATGGGTGGCTGATGGTGCAAAACGACTGGTACCCGTCCTCATCATCAGCCTATTGGCACATGGGGCAGTAACCATGCTGACTAGCATCCGTCAGGTCGATCAAGGGCGCCTGGCCCTAATTTTTCCTGGTAGATGGTACAGTATGACTGATAACCATCGTCATCATAGCAACAGGGGGCTGAGCTCCATCAGCCCCCACCCTTCATGTGTAAAGAAAAGATTCAATTGCCCCTGGACTAGCAGAGGGATGCTGGGCTCCTCTTCTCTACTGTCCTGTCTGGACTATCATAGCAGCTGGAGGCTGCCTTCCACTCATTTCTCACTAACAAGTCACTGTGTCTTATTCCTGCATTCTTTATTACTTCATCACACAAGTGGGGGGACAATGCTACGGTAGCCCAGGAAGGCTGGGGGAAGAACGGAATCAACAGGTGGGGTTGTTGCAGGAGCATCTCCTGTGAATAGCATACAGCTCTTAATTTCTGCAGGATCTGACACAGAGCAGCTGTGCTCTCTGGTTCTATGATACATTGGTTATCTAGTACACTTGCCCATATTCTAGGCAGGACTGATTCTATTTTTAGATACCAAAAAGGAGGGATTGACTCAGGGAGTCATTCCCAATTTTGGCTTTTGCGCCCCTGGCTGATCGACCAGGGGCACTTATGACAGCAGCAAATGGTGCAAAAGGACTGGTAACCATGATCATCTTATTACCAATTTATGGTATGGTAGATGGTGCAGTATGGCTAATAACCATCTCTGCTGTCATGCAAAAGCAAAAGCATGCTTCTGTGTAGCGCTGCTGAATCGCCTCTGTGAGCGGCATCTAGTACACATACGGTGAGAGTCACAAAAGGCAAAACAAGCTCCATGATTGCCATGCTATGGCATCTGCCAGGGCAATCCAGGGAAAAAAGGCGCGAAATGCTTGTCTGCCGTTGCTTTCCCAGAGGAAGGAGTGACTGACGACATTTACCCAGAACCACCTGCGACAATGATTTTTGCCCCATCAGGCACTGGGATCTCAACCCGGAAGTTCCAAGGGGCAGGGGAGGCTGCGGGAACTATGGGATAGCTAGGGAATAGCTACCCACAGTGCAACACTCCAGAAATCGACGCTAGCCTCGGACCGCGGACGCACACCACTGAATTAATGTGCTTAGTGTGGCCGCGCGCACTCGATTCTATAAAATCTGTTTTACAAAACCGGTTTATGCAAATTCGGAATAGTCCCGTAGTGTAGACGTACCCTGAGTGTTCTAAAACCACATGGCTGAGATTAACCACTGGGTGAATTAATCCTGGTACTGTAGGTCTGCAAAGAACTTTTTGTGACAGCCGGGATGTTAGCCTCATTGCCCAGGCCAAAGTTCAGTTCAGCTCAAATCTTGCCTGTAGTTTCAACTGGATACCTAATTCTTCATGTTCTCTCCTAAAAACCCTGTTATGCCATGTGGCAAGCACAGATGGTTCATGGAATTCTGCCCCAGAAGTGGCTGCATTTCAGGGGTGGGTCTCTGTACACAGAGGGTTGATTCAGATTTCACTTGCACTGGTGTAAATCTGGAGTAACTTCATTAAAGTCAGTGGAGTTACTTTGTATTTAAATCAGTGAGAGATCAGAATCAGGCCCGAAATCTGCAAAGTATGTTGGGAACCTTTGGGACAACGCAAGTTCTATAAATGAGACAAGCCAATGAAACAAATTAATAGAAGTGCAACAATCAGCTGAATTCAGTAATTCAATTACAATGCAAGGGGTGAATTAAGTGACCCAGAGGAGGTCCCTTCCAACTCAAATAATCCATAACATACAATGGGGCCATTATGCCAACTGTTAAATCTGTTAAACCTGATCTCTTTTGGTAAAGTATACATTTAAAACAGCAACAGTGAATACAGAAAGCCTGAAATGATTCCAGTGCAGTTTACAACTCTGTGCACTTACTGTCTAATAAATATAAAATTCTTTTTGGACAGTCATTGATCCCTTCTTGAAAATAAGTGTGTTTTGGGCCTGATTTTCAAAAATGCATCTGCAAATGAAGTACCCAATTAGTGACACAAATGGACTGTCACAGACGAACCTAAATGGCCATTTTCAAGTAAAAATACCTGCTTGTGGTAGGTTCACAGGAATTAGGCAAGTAACTCTGCACACATTTTTGCACACACAATAACACAGATGCATTTTTGAAAAGCAGTATCCCAGTGTCTCATGTACAAACAATCTTCCCAACCATACAGCTTTACAAAAGATTAGCTGGATTGTCCAAAGATGAAATTTTGATTTTCATGTCTTACAAACTAAAAGTGACCCATGTTCTACAGGGTACTTGGACAGTTGCATAATGTGGATGCAATAAATTCATCTGAACTACTCTCTTAAAAGATTCAAATGTTGCCCTGGATCACCTGCTCCCTGCTAACGGATTGACTGTGACATATAGTCACAGTCCCATGTAGGGGAAGGTGAGCAGGTACTTTACTGAAGTGAGAGCTCTAGAAGCTATGCCTAGAGCAAGAAGAATGGCTCTGGGAGCCCCAGTAAATACAGAGGTAGTGTGGCTGTTATGCCACCCTTGAAGCCTTCCTCTACTCCTGGTCAGTTCTGCTAGCTGCACTGGAGGGCTAGCAGGGCTGTAACCATCTCCCCATCTTTTACCTCTGGAGAGGCTAACAGCAGCAGTAGCAGTAGTCTGCCTTATAACTGCACTCCCTAACTATTTTGCGTGGCTCTTGAGCAGCAGGTATAGCTGGAGGATGGACTCTATGCAACCTCCTTCCTCTGTCCACCTGCACAAGGGCTAGGTATAATCTGGTGCTAACTGGATTTTCAGAAATGGTGTGTGTGTGTGCGTGCAGAGTGGAGTAAGCATCACCCTGATACAACACACATCATTTGTAAAAGCACACCAATCCAGATCTTCAGCACTTGCATCTTTTCCAGTCTTGCCTACAACATTTCTGCCAATGCACTTCAGTCCTGACCTGTACTTCTGTGGCACTAATTGATGCTAATTGCTTCCAAGGCTGCTCAGAGGGAGCTAAGGGAAAGACCTGAGGACTTCAGAGTGGGCAGATAATCTAAAATGGTGGGAAAGGTCGACTCTTCTGGGGACACATGGCAATGTTGAGCCCAAACAGGAAATCTCTTTCACTGAGCCAAGTAGCACTTTCTGGTGCATTTCTTCCTGCTATTTTTAGGATGGCTTGAACTGCTACTGAACATGTCTGCTCTAGATTCAACGTCCACCCAAATACCAGGCCGTGAGGTGGAGAGCCTGTGGAGTGGGATGTCTGATTTCACCCCTGTTCTGTGTCAAGAGTTTTGGGAAAGATTGGAGGCTGATGTGAGGACAGGGCTGACAGGTGGAGAAGGTTGGGGAACTAACACTGTCTCAGCCATCTGGGAGCAATGAGGATGATCTCTGCGCTGTCCTTCTGAATCAGTAAGAAAGGAATTGGGGGGAAAAGGTGTACGCTAAGGGCCTCTCCCATTAGATTAAGAGGGCATCCCCTTTGTAGTCCTGACCCTGTGTGCCTCTGGAGCAGTATGTCTTGCATTTCCTGTTTTCTTGTGACACAAATAGGTCCCAAGATAGGAATCCTCATTGCCTGAATATAGTCTTTACTACAGAATCATGTAGATCCCATTTGTTGTTGATCAAAAGGTGTCTGCTGGGGCTGCCCACTAATCTACTATGTATTCCTGGGACGTGTAGTGCTGGTAGGATGATTTGGGGACAAATACACCAATTCCACAGATTGACCACCAGGCATGGGGAGGGGGGGTGGATCTTTTTTCCCCTTGCTTGTTGATGTAGAACACTGTTGTCATGTTTCCTGACATCCACCCAAATACCAGGCTGTGAGGTGGAGAGCCTCTGGATTTGTATGTCTGATCTTGTCCCTGCCCTGTGTCAAGAGGTCTGGGTAAGATTGCAGGCTGATGTGAGGATGGGGCTGACAGTCCCATAATAACCTGAATATTCTGGGATTTTCTGAGTGATCAGAATTGCTTGAAGGCCTCATGGGCACCTCTCAACTCCAGGAGATTAATGTACATCCTGGACTCTCGGAAATGCCATCTTCCTTGTGCTGTGTGTTTGTCCTGATGGGTGCCCTATCCTAGGAGGGAGTCATCCGTAATCAATATCTTCTGCAGTGGGGGAAGAATGAAGGGAACTCCTGCTCCCTGCTCCACCACCAAACAAGAGTCTCTCACTCTGAGAGGGGACTGTGACTAGCTTGTTCATAGCACATCTACTTCAGATGTATACCATCCAAAGCCAGGCTTGCAGACAGTGAAGCTGAAGTCTCGTGAAGAGTATCAGGTATGTACAGGACACCATGTGACCTAGGAGGATAAGATATGCACCAACTGATGGCTGAGGGCTCTGTTTCAGTTCATTGATTAAACCTGTGCAGAGGTAGGTAAGCTCTAATTCTGGCCAAGTCCAAAGTTGCTCAGATAAATTCAATGGTCCCTGATGAAACTAAAAGGAACTTTTGTCTGCTCATGAAGATTCCCTGTAACACTAGGAGATTGAAAGGAGACGCGGTTGATGTCAGTACTTCCCAATGATATCTCTCAGTCAATAGCCATCTTGGTAAAGAAAGACTATCAAGCCGTGGTGTTAGAAGTGTGCTGCCACTACAGGAAGCACCTTCGTAAACACACTCGGTGTTGTTGCTCATCCAAAGGGGAACACCTTGTACTGATAATAATTTGGACCTACAGTGAACGGTTGTGGCAACAGTCTTCAGGTTAGAAGGCTGCCTCTGATACTTCCCCTACATACCCAGGGAGCGAAGGGTTGCCCTGGAGTCCTTCAATGACCGTAAAGACAAATCAGTCTTTTCACTAAATAAGTTATTCCCACTGAAGGGCAAATCCTTTACAGTTGACTGAACTTCTCTGGGGAATCCCGAGGAGTACAGCTAGGATTCACAACACATAACAATAGCTGTTGCCATTGACCTAGAGGCTGTTTCAGCTGCATCAACTGCAGCTTGTAGAGATGTTCTGGCCCCCAATCTGACCACCCTCAATAAGGGCCTAAAATTATGCTCTGTCCTCTGGAGGGAGCTTGTCTCTGAATTCTGAAATTTTTGAATAGTTGACACAAATCATACTTCGATAGTAACGCCTGGAAATTGGCTAATCAGAATTGCAGGCTAGTGGATGTCAATACTGATTTTTTTTTACAAGGAAGTCCATATGTTTGGCCTCTTTATCCAAGTGAGTGGACTTTGGGTGCTGTTGTCTGCTCCTTTCATTGGACACCTGAACCACTGAAGTGTTTGAGGGAGGATGAATAAATAAAACCCCTGCTCCCCGGCTGAGACACAGTGCCTGCTTTCTGCCCTCTTAGGAGCAGATGCTTGTGTTGCTGAGGTATGCCACATGATCTTGGCAGGCTCTAGGATGGCCTCATTATTGGGGAGCACCACTCTACTAGCTTCTGAACTCTGTAACATGTCCATAAATCTGTGAGGTCCTCAATTTCCTCCAGAGGAATCTGGAGCTCATCCACAACTCTCCTCACCAAACCTTGAAACTGTTTATGGTCATCTGGAGGAGACAGCAAGTCTGGGGCAACCACTTCATTGGGCGATTCTGATAATATTCCTGTTGGGACTCATGGTACTGGTGTATCTGGTTCTGCCTCCTCCTCTTCCATGGGCTCCGGAGGGAGCTCAGGCTGATCCCGGGAGGTGGGAGAAAGAGATGGCATGATTCTTAATGAGACCGTACTGATTCTGGATATTGCACATATGGATCCCACGGTTCCTAGTATGGTCAGTGAGAGGGATCCAAAATAGGTTGAGAAGGTTCCCAAGGCCAAGGGACCAGCAGTCCTGGGTGAGGGGATGCCCCATCTTATGAGGTTGTGGCAGGGTCCAGGAAATTCTGGAACCTCTCTCTGGGTTTTCATCTTTTGGGGAGATGAGGTTGGTCCTTTCTTCATGCCAGATTCCCCCAAAGAGGAAATGTGGGCAACTGTGGTGCCTTCGGTACTGTCAATGTTGGGATGCCACAATTAATAGATGTAATAGGGGATCAACATCTCTCATACTGTTTATGAACCGATGGTGTTAGAATTTCCCTGGTAAGGACTGGGTCCAATAGAAGGAATGATTCTGGGTCCAGAAAGATGAAGATATCCTCCAGAGGGTGCATCTGTCAGTCATCTTTGGGGATGAAGAGTCTTCTTCCTGTGAACTTGTGAGCTGGTGCAGAAATGCTCTTGGAAGCTTGTGTTTTCTTCTGTGCCTGTGCCAGTACTTGCTCTTGGGACCCTTTGTTGGTTCCTGTAGTTGTCATGGCCTTGGCTTATGTCTCTCTTTGCTCAGTGCTGACAATCCCACTCCTGTTGATGGTGCTGACATGGAGGCACTCTTACCCTTCGGAGTCTGCGGGTTGGTACTGTGACCCATATGGACTCTAGAGCCTGCTGGGACCAGGTGCAAAGAATCACCTGACTTAGAAGGTGCTGGGGAAGCAGCCATCTTCTTAAAGATGTTTCTGAAAGTGGATTTCTCTGTAGGCTTTTGAGAAGGCTTTGCATGGTGAGGTGGGGAAGAGGAGTCCGTAGCTCTGCCTTTGCTCGCCCCTGTATCTGAGGTAGTATTGCTGGGTGGCACACTCCTTGATGCCTCTGCCCAATGTACAAGGGGGTCTACCAACCCTAGATTGGACTGGAAACTCATAGCCTGCTCCATGAGATGTTTGCTAAATCTGAAGGGCCAGACACACCCTCTAAGCCTACTCAACAGGATCTATAAGCTCCTGGCTTCTCCTTCATGATTTTTTTCCTGATGACCTACTCTGCTGTTATTGTTTATTCCATGCTTACAGGGTTTCTGGTGCTGTATAAAGAGACATTAAAAAATTTGGGGCTGGTGGAGTATAATCAGCCAAACATGAACTCCCAGTGTGATGCTGTGGCCAAAAGGGCTAATGCGATCCCTGGATGCATAACAGGGAATCTTGAGTAGGAGTAAAGAGGTTATTTTACCTCCATATCTGGCACTGGTGCAACCACTGTTGGCATACTGTGTTGTCAATAGCTACTGGTGTGGTGCTCTGCCCTTGTTTGATGATGATAACAGCTGACTGCATATGTGTTCCCTCTGTGTGCTGCCCCGGCTCTGCGCAGGTAGTTGACACAGCAAACCCCAAGAGAACCCCCAAAGACCATAGACTCTAGTAAGGTACGAAGGAACCCGAACCAGGTTTATTGTCAAACGAAGCACAGTAATAGTTTCCCGTAGACTCTACAAGACATACTACGAATTTGTGCCCCCGGCAATGGACCAGCTCAGTCAGTGGCGGGACTTTCCACTGCCCCATAGGACAAAGATGCGCACTCCGGGACCTACTTTTATACAGTTACAGGACAGATTACTCATCCCTACTGACGTATTACAGTACAGCCCCATGGCTCATTAGGGTGCTGTCTCCTCCTTCGATCATGTTGTTTTAAACAGATAGATCTATCCATCATGCTGTCCTTTTGACCCTGTCTTTAAGATGCACCTGCCTGTTTCTTGTTATGTCTGTGGAGTGTCCTAATGTCATCTTGACACAAGTTCCTCTTATTAGCACTTACGTGTGGATGCACCTGCTTCTAGCAACCCTCTTCTCACCAACTTCTGTGAGTGGGGCCTGCTTCTGGTTCACAGCCCAGCTTTTGCTTAGCAATGCCTGGAAGTACTTTGGTTCAGGATTCAGGCCTCAGACTGGGCCTCTGACACAAGAGTTTATGTTTCAGGGTCTCATCTTACTATATACTGTCCAGTTCTGGTGGCCACAGTTCAAGAAGGATATTGAAAAAAATGGAGTGTTCAGAGAAGAGCCACACGAATGATTAAAGGATTAGAAAACATGCCTGGTAGTGATCAACTTAAAGAGCTCCATCTCTTTAGTTTAACAAAGAGAAGGTTAAGGGGTGACTTGATTACAATCTGTAAGTACCTTCATGGGGGGAAAATATTTAACAATGGGCTCTTCAATCTATCAGACAAAGGCATAACACGATCCAATGGCTGGAGGTTGAAGCTAGACAAGTTCAGACTGGAAATAAGGCATACATTATTAATGGCGGGAGTAAGTAACCATTGGAACAATTTACCAAGGGTTGTGGTCATTCTCCATCACCGATCATTTTAAAATCAAGATCAGATGTTTGTTAAAAGATACGCTCTAGGAATTATTTTGGAGAAGTTCTAGGGCCTGTGTTATACAGGAGGTCAGACTAGATGGTCACTTCGGGTCTTGGAATCTATGAATCACTGCATTTGCTGGGTTGTGCTGGGGAAAAAATGGAAGATCCTGCACTTAGTGGAGAGAGGAGATTATCCAGTATAGGCACCTCTGATGGATGTCGCTGACCAGGAGGGATTAGAGGGCAGGAGATGCAGTTCCTGAAGTCTGGAATGCTGGACATAATCTGAGTCCTGTATTGGGAGGAGGGCTGCCCCAGAGGGGGGATCCCCAAAATCTGACTAAGTAATTAATACTTAACTAACAAAAGTTTATATTACAATGTTTAGAGATTCAAAGGCAGAACAGCAGCTCCGTGGACATTAGAGGTTCTGTCTCAGACCATGTGGTAGTAGAAAGGAACTGGAGAGGTGGATGGCCTGCACCCTCTTATGCCCTCAGTCTGAAATGTGAGAAGAAGAGCACAGGTGTGGACCAATGGACAGTACTAGCAAAATCTTTCATTCTGAGGACCATGGTGCATATGCATACCCACAGTGGAATACACATAGGGACCAGCACTCAAAGAAGAACCTTGCTATTCCATTTCTGTGCCCTGATTCTTGTCTCATTTACACCCATGTAACTGAAAGGAAATTCAGGCTGTTGGACTCTCAACTCCGCTCTGTCAAGATCAGGTCTCAATCCAGACAAATGTCACACTTTACTATTCCCATCCTCCCTATTACAGATTGCTAATTATGCCAACATGTTTGCATGCAGTGATTTTGTCATCTGCATATAGGCCTCTAGTGACCTCCAAAATTATTTTGACTTGTGTGACTTAATCAAGATTTGAATCCAGGTCTCCAGAGGCAAAAGACCTAATGCGTTAACCTGCTGGGTCACCTTGCTCCTAAGTGAGTGTGTGTTAAAAACATGTAAAGAGCTCTGAAAAAAAAATGCCCATAAGGCCCAAAGAGTATTTACCCTGGGAGCTGATAGTTCTTTCATTACAGACACCACAGCACTTCCATCGCTCTCTGCTGCTTAAAAACCTTTTCATCTTTTAAAGGCTTTGGAAATTCACTCTGCAAAGATAAAGTGCTGACTTCAAGCACAAAAATATTCCTCAGGATAGCAGGCCTCCAAACCTACAGATTTTATTTCATCTCACAATTCAGGGTTTTCCCTTCATGCCTTTATTTATTTTGTGTTTACATTTACATGGCTGATCATCCAGAAAGGGATTTGCTGCCCATTTCACTTTACTGCTGTTTTTTATCCTCTTCTATTTGTCTCAGTGCTTTTTCTATACAGGCTGACACAAGATACTACCATAGGTATATCAGAACAGCGCTGATTGCAGCATGCACACAAATAACCAAGTATATGCTGTTCATTGATTTCCATAGTCGATTAAGCCCTTAAAAATAAAGATAATGAGAAGCAGTAATATAAACTGTAGATAAGCACTCACCACTAAATGGAGGCAAGACAGTCAACTTTTCTAATTTACATCTGATCAATATATCCCAGTTTCCTTTCAGAGCAAATTTTCAAGCCATGATATTCCCAGCAAATGAACTGACTTCAGCCTTTCTATTTTAGACAATGAAGTCATATTCACATTTCATAAACACCGACCACCTTCTATTGACGAAATTATTCTCAGAGTTCACAAATATAACATAAAATATCTAGACTTGTACTGATGAAAGCTAACTAACACCTCATAATATACAGGTACTAAACATTTCACTGATTATCATACTAACTCCTCATTAACATAATACAACTGTTAGACTTTTACCGAGGAAGTCATAATCAGAGCTCTTGAATGCAATGCAACTGCTACAACATTTCCAACAAAGCCACACTTAAACTTGTGATTGCAACCTCTAAAGACAAGGCTGAATCTTCTGATATGCTTGTGTGCATTATTAGCAACAAAAGGTATTAAAACACCCATCTGAAAGGAAAATCTCTGCAGTAAATGAAAGTCTGATTTCTATTATGGCCCTAATGGAAGAATCATTCACGTTATGAGTAACAGAACAATAGCTCTCAAAAGTTAGCCTCACCAGGATGTCGTTGTTTCATAATAACTTCTCACTCTGTTGGGTCTTGAACTCCAATGGCACCTCATTCCCTTTCCCATTTCCAGTCTCCTCCTGTCTTTATATCAAGCCTGTTGGTGGTTCCCCATTACCAGTGGTTCAGTCACCCCAAAGTGTGCAGCTTTCTGCCATCACTCATAAGAGATTACTGAGGATTTGATCCTCAAATTCTCCTGCAGGTACAACTCCCACTGAAATCAATGGCCTTTGCCTCTGAGAAATGCAGGAGCCAATCCTAAGGGACCAACTCTGTCTTCAGTGGATGAGTGGCGTTCCAACTGAACTCAATGAGACTGTCATACATGTAACTGAGACTAGAATTGGGCTCTAAGTCTTGAAAGCAACTCATGAAAACAAAATTAGACTGGAAACAAATCAAATCATTATATCATCTATTTCTAGAGCTTCAATTTCTGGGCACATCTGACAAACAATGTCTCTATCTCATAGTCATTATACTGTTACTTCCCTGGGCTGGCGGATGGAACAAAGACATTTCCAAAAGTGACCATGACTTTGGGGGCCTCAATTTTTGAATGCTCAGCTTGACTCACCTTAACAGGGCCTGCTTTTTCAAAAAATATTGAGTATCTGTCTTCTGGAAATCTGGCCAATCTAAGAGGTCTCAAGTTGGGAACCCACAAATTGTTGCACCCAAAATCTCTTGTAACTTTTAAAATATTTGTCCCAACAGGTAAGCTCTCAATTTTCCAGCTTTGGGAAGAAAATGAGGGCCAGGAAGGTCTCTCTGGTAGAGAAAGCCATCATTAGGAGAGAGTCTGAGGAAGAGTGAAGGAAGAAAGAGGGATAGAGGGCAAGAGAAAAACAGGGCTATTAAAGAAATCCTTCACAAGCAGGAGCATTGGGCAGAGGCACTCTATTAACACCAACCCATAAATATCCAAGAAAGAAGCTTATCCTAAACAGAGAGCCTCTCTACATATACAGGAGGGGTGCCCAAAGTGAGGCTTGAGGGTCACATGAAACCTGCAGTCTTAGAGTGCACCCTCTTTGTATGGAGGCCAAGTTTTTGCTGTGGGAGTAAAACAACAAGCCATTCCTATTAATCGCTCAAGGAAGACAGAAGTAGAAGCAACTGTTATGGTTGCATATGCATTTGTTTGTGAAAAACAGATTTATGGCGTGGGCCATATATTTTAGGCTTGGCCATTAGTCTTCTGGCAAGTCAATGTTGTGGCCCCTCAGTACCACAACATGTGGACACCCCACTGTACGGCATTGTTACTGTGGATGAAAGTGGAATAACTTTTGTGATCAGTGAGACCGTTTGCTTGTGCTCTCCAGTTTATTTTTATTTTTTTGTTATTTTTCGCCACCGTGCCAAATCCTGCTAATGTGATCATAAAAAAAACCCCAATAAAAATCCAGCACTTTTTGGAAAAAATAAATGCTGTGGAAACAGAGAGAGGTATATTCTGAGAATCAGATCATTCCCTTGTGCGGAAAGCCTTACTAATTCAAGCCTGAGCGCTGTAAGAATAAAGGGTTAGAAAGCACAACACAGCTGGTGAAAATTTGGGGTTGCAGTTCTGCATTTAACATTTTCCACTTTATGGCAATATCCCTGTACTCCTCACCACATCTTCCTCATCGGGCTTCATAAGGCTGTGGAGGGATGAGAAAAGCTCACAAAGCATGTCAAGGCTGTCAGCAAAGTAAATTATATCTATTGCTTGGTTTCTTCTCCAATTTGATTTCCTGACAGGAGTTTCCAGGGTGACTGTGAGCTCTGGTTTCAAGCTCATTTACTGAATCATCTCAGAAGTATGATTTCATAGATTCATAGGCACTGACGCTGGAAGGGGCCTGTCAAGACAGCACATCTGACCTGCTGCATCTAGTGCATGATACCCTGTGTTATTCCCTAGGATGGGTCATCTAACCCACATTTGAACATTTCCACTGATTCAAACTCATTGTGCTGTCTTGGTGGCTGTTCCATTGTATTACTGCTCTTAGAGTATTTTCTCATTCTGTGTAGGGATTGAGCCAACCTATGAAGTTTGGTCCTCTTAAATTTGAGGGGGATGAAATCCTGCATTCCAGTTCAGGTCTCTCTTAGATGGATGGGCTGAAACCCTGGATCTGATCTTGCTTAAAGTCCAGGAGGGTTCAGATCGAGTGTTCTAGCTCATGTCCATCTCTAATTATATCCAAGCTAAACCTGCCCTTCTTTACTTTATAACTATTACTTTATAGTCAGAGCCTCAGTTCAAACTGCCCTTGCAAGTACTGGAATGTCATGTTTTCAGAGATTTTGGCCAGGAATTCGGAAGTGTTGCATGAATTATGTGAAACAAAACAAATCCCTCCTCACTGAGGTAGCCTGAATGGCTCTTTTAAAAAGTGGTTATTCTGCTTGATCCTAGAATTCAAGCTGCAAGGACCGGACTGCATGCAGATCATCCCAGGGCCTGATTCTCCATTACTCTGCACCATAAGTAGTTATTTGCACCACTGCAAAGTGGGTGCAATCATTCTGATTTGGTAGCATTTCACACCCACTCTGCACTCACTTTGCACTAGCGGAAATGATACCTTGAAGTGCAGCATAATGGAGAAACGGGCTTCCAGAATTAAGAGTATGTCTCTACTACAGAGACTATGTCAGTATAGCCCCATAGTTTAGAGGCAGCCTACAGTGACAGCCTACAGTGTAGGAATACCTGACTGAAGATCCGATGAAGTGGGCTGTAGCCCATAAAAGCTTATGCTCAAATAAATTTGTTAGTCTCTAAGGTGCCACAAGTACTCCTGTTCTTTTTGCGGATACAGACTAACACAGCTGCTACTCTGAAACCCGACTGAAGAGAGGAATCCCTCTTCCATTGACCTAGCTATGCCTACACTGGGGGTTTTGTTGGCATAGCTACGTTGGTCAGGGACGTGTTTTTTTTTCACACCGGTGGCCGACATTGATGTAACTTTTCAGTGCAAACCAGGCCTAAAGCTGCACACAGCAGTCTACATGCAGTGTGTCCCATAGCTCAAGCTGCAAGGGGCATACTGCATACAAAGTTTAACACCCATTCTAGGTATTAGCCTTACTCTATAGCATATTAACTGATAAGTGACACCTCCCCTAAAGGAGAGCAACAAAACTGCTAAAAATAATTAAAATTAAGCTCTGTTAAGAGAACTGGATCTGTTCAGTCTGGAGAAAGATTTGGGGGGAGCCGTGATAAATGTCTACAAATACTTACATGGGATGTTAAAAAGTAGACAGGGATTAATTATTCCCATTATCAAAGAGAGTACAAGAAATAAAGAGCTACAGCAGAGATTTTCTTTAGAATAGAGAAGGGGAGCAATCTGTAACTTTTAGATCTGGTCTTCCTCTGAATGTTCCTAAAATTCAATGGTGTTCTGAATGGGATTTGGTCAGACTTGTCCCTACTTTAAAATGTCATAAGAGCAATTTAGGCAATGGAATGAGCTGCCAAGACAGGCCAATCTTGTCCTGATAAACAGGAAATAGTATGACCTCTCCCAATTCCTTCCAACTCAATTCTATGACTCAGTGGCTGGGATACTTCGGGTGTCCAGAATGTTAGTACCTCGGAGATTCAAACCTCCATAGTTCATAGGGAGAAGTTCTACAATGTAAACCAAAAAATGAACCACCTCCATCTGGCTCAGCCAGTGTAGGAGATGTACTACAGTAAGCTGGAGCTAAGCTAGAAATCACTCTGGTCCTGATTCAGCAGTCTGTCTCCATTCAACAAAGCACCTGATCACATGCTTAATTCGGGCATGGCTTCAGCCTGATTGGCTTCAATGGGACTTAAAATTAAACATGTGCTTAAGTCCTTTGCTAAATAGTTATGGACTTCAGCAGATAAGTACATTTTTTGCTCAATTGGGGCCTCTTTGCATATGTTACGCTTAGTAATAATAATAAATAGTAGGGTGACTATTTTCTCCATATGTCCCTGAATACGGTACACCTGGTAAAATTACTTGTATTCAAGCGAGTTCAATAGCAATCAGAACTATGCAGTACAAACATTCAAATTAACATCAAGTTGACTGAGTCCCTGTTAAAAAGAAATACTGTGTAGTTGGATTCTTTTAATCTACTTTCTTATCTTTAAGGCTTTAGGGTTCACAAGGGGAGAGGTGACACACACACACACACACACAAACTCCCGTACACCTCTCTCACAGAGGGCCGCTCTCGGCCCTCCATGGCTGGCTGGGCACCTGGGATGGACCTGCCTCACTTGGTACCTGGCACCACATCTTCCTGCGGCAACATGTGAGGGGGGCAAGTGGGGTCACATGCCTCCCCTCCCCAGATTTCTGCCAGGGTTCACACCAGAACATGGCCAGTAGCAGCCTTTTGGCACTGTGCAGGAGGGAAGGGACGGGAGCTGCTTCCAGCCACAGAGGAGGAGCCAGGGAGCAATGACCTGGCCTGTGTCTTTGCACAGCTCATCTCTTCCCCCCCCCCGTCCCCTCCTGCACTCCCCTGTGGCTGGAAGCAGCTTGTCCCTTCCTGCCTGCACAGTGTCAAAAGGCAGCTAACACCTCCCGGCTGTTGCTGGCCAATGACATAACCCAGCCACATCCTGTCCCCTGGCTACAGCATGGGCAGGAAGGGGTTAAGCCCTAAGGATGCATTGTGCATCAGAGCCCAGGGAACCTGACTGCAGGGGCTTCAGCCCCGTGCTCCCTGGGGGCAGGACCTAGGGAGAGGGGCAGGTGAAGAAGGTGCTAAGCCCCCTGCCTGGGGTGCTGTTGTGGAGCCTGCAGGTTCAAGGCATGAACCGGCTGGAAATCGCTCTCCCTGCCCCGCTCCAGAGCTTAGCTGTAGGGCAGAGAGGCTTCCCCATGCCAGTGCTGTGTGGGGCTTTGGCACATGCAGGGCTCGGCTCCTCCTGGCCAACGCTCCGGGCAGGAGGGTCTTGGGCTTTCCCGGGGGACAATGGAGGAAGGAAGGAGCCCGCAGGCCAGGCTGTTAGTGAGCTGGACACTCCAACCAGGGGCTGGTTCTCCACACAGCTCTGGGAGCGGGATGTGCCCTGCCGGGGGGTGGGATATGGAAGAGCAGGGGGAGGCGAAGGGGCAAAGCAGGGAGAGGACAGTGAGAGAGGAAGCACATAATGGGCCGATGGGTGGGCAGCAGAGGCAACACATAACCGGCCCTCACCTGGTGCCTACCCACACCCACCAGCCACTGCAGCTCACAGCACACAGCCAGTGCCAGCTGGAAACGGGATGTGGGGGAGGGCCTTGCGGGCTGAGAGCTGGCACGCAGCAGGGGCTGAGCTGACGGACCAGCCGGGGGAGCGGCCAGCCCTGCCACCAGCCTTGCACACCCACACCCATTGTCGGCCACTGGACCCCCCCACTCACCGCTGGTGAGCGGGAGGCTGGCGAGCAGAGATCTGGCCAGCAGCAGGACCCTCCAGTACTGATGGGGTGAGGGTGGGTGGGAGAGAGAGAGACAGAAAATATGGGACAATGTGCCTGTTTTTAAGAAAAAGTCGGGACACCTGCAAGAGGGCTTAAATATGGGACTGTCCCTTTAAAAACGGCCTGATTCTGGTCACCCTAACTTGAGTTAACCTCACAATCAGAGTCTATCCTGAATGGTGTTGAGTATTCACCACCACTGTTGAAGTCAGAGGGAGCTGTGGGTGCTCAGTGCTTCTCTGGATTTGTATTATGAACTATTTATTTGCAATATTTAAACTACCAATTTCCTATGTCGTCTTATTTGTAATCACAAGGCCCCTTCAGTATCTCCCTTGCTAGGACAACTTTACCAAGTTCAGAAAGTTAAAAGCAGACTCCACATGGAATGCTGTTTTCTAACACAGGGCCTCAGCAATTCTACTTTTAAAGATAGGGGACTGTTACTATTTCTTAGGGCTTTAAAGGTTATTTAAGGAGCCAGTGGGATTTTTGCTGGACATTGCCACCCAAGTGACAGCACTGGGCTCACATTTTCAATGCATGGAGGATGCAGAAGGCATTTGGGGCTTACTGGGCACAGTTCTGCTCAGATTTACAGCCTGTGCAACCTCACTGTCTTGCATGCAGAATTTGGACCATAGTAAATTAATAAAATAAATAATAATAACAACAACAACAATAATAATAGCAAATAAAGTCATGTTAAACTATAGAAAGAAGGGCATCATTTTTTGTAAAAATTCAAAGGAAGCCAACCTATTTGCACACACTATCCACTGGGTGAGAGAGGAGCTTAGAAAGCTTATTGATTTTAATGACATTACTTTCAAAACATTTTATGGAATGAAAGTTTACTGATTTGAACGCCTCTGACACTTTTCATGGGCAGGCAGGGATGGGCAGGGAAACACTCGTGTGAGATGGAAGGGACAGGCTTCATTAAAGATGAGAAAAACAGCACGTGTGAGAAAGGATGCAGGAGAGAATGAGGTTAAAATCTGCAATAACGCCTAAGTGTCTTTGAAGTCTAAGTTTCATGAAACGCCAATTGGACTTAAGTTCCTAGGTCACTAGTGAAAATTTTACCCTGATTGAACAGGAGATTCGCAAATAACTGCACTCTGGTACCAGGGTGGTGTTGGATCTGTCAAAAGACTCTAGACAGACAGACTTCAGAAGTTTTCCTAAGTGGCTCGCTGTTCTTTCAACACCTGATTCTGAGAGGTGTTTGAGCACCCTCAACTCCCATTGACTTTAATAAGAATTGTGTGTGCTCAGCACCTCTCAGAATCTGTCCTTAGTGGAGGGGAAGGGGGAAGCAGAACTGAATATTACAAGGCACTTAGCAATGTTCAGCCAAGGAAATTGCTCAATTGACTGAATATTTCCAACTAACTAATTCTGCTCAACTGTCTTGATCTACTGAGCTTTAGGACAGATGCTTTCATTTTCAGACTTGAAGGGAGAGAAAAGCAAATTGCTTACCTGTAATTCCTGTCCTCAGAAGATAGTTATTACAATAGATCCCATCCCCAAATACACTCTTGTGGGTCCAGGTCTTGTGCATGTGACTGAATGTGGAGCATTGAGAGATTAGGCCAGGATTTTAAAAAGTGGGCGGTGAAGTCCTGATACTATTGAAGTCAATGGAAATTTTGCCATTGACTTCAATAGAGCCAGGATTTCACTCTGGGTACCTAAATTGGCATGATTTTCAAAGTGCCAAATACCCAGCAGCTTTCTCTAAATTTGGCTGCTCAGCACTTTTGAAAGTCAGGTCAATTATTCAGGTGTCTAAATAATGGCCTAAAATTCTGACTTTTTTTAACCACTGCCTAGGCATAAGCCCTAGAAATTGTCTGCACTTTTCTTGACATACAAGTTAAAATAAAAAACAACACACATTTCTCTCCATCGTTCTCCGGAGAAAGTGCGTGAGAGGGAACCTATTATACTGGAAAAACACCAATCTCTCTTTAAAGTTGAAGCTATATTTCCAATTAAATCAAATTTTGATTCCCAACCCCCGAATTTGACACAGGGGCTCTTTTAAATAGCCTTAGTGCCATGTGTCACCTACTTGACCGCAGAATAGCCACCAACAGGCTAACTCTAAGCAGGGGAAGAAAAGTCTTGTGGTTAACGCAGAGACCTGGGAGCTGAGAGATTTGGGTTATGATCCAGGCTCTACTACAGACCCAGCAACTCATAGAATTGGTTCCCAAAACCTACCCATATCCTATGCCACTTTGTAAAATACTTCACCCATTCCAGAGGGTTGGAAATTTTGGAACCCTGTTAACTCTTTACTATTCAGAATGTTAAGTCTCTATGTTGCTGTAGGTATCTTAAAGCCAGTATACCTTTGCTCTTCGGTTCTGTATATTCTACTGCATAAACCCGTGCATGTTGTTTAAGACATCTGCTGACACAGTTGAAATGTCAATGTTTATAGGGTTTCAACATGCCAACCATTATAGCTATAACACTTGTCATAGATGTGTACAGTAGTCACCCTTAAAAGTTAGCATTTGCTAAACAAATAGCCCTCTTCTAAGTAGAGCGAAATAACCATGGCTTCTCAGATACTACTGTATGGCAACTGACAAACACAGACTTCTTAATGGTGGCCAATGTATCTATATAACATGACAAAGTCAAAGGATGGTGTGGCTACAAGGGCACAGTTAAGATTCTTTGGACCACCTTAACCCTAAATGTCCATCATTTCTGGTGTTTTTTCTAACGTGTAACCTGAACTTTGCATTACCTGGCTTTCAGAAGCTGATGGTGTGGGTTTTTTTTAGTTACAGAGATTTTCCCCTTTTGTTATTGATACTATATTTACAACCTTAATTCCAGCTTGTGAGAGAGCAGAGAAACGGCCATCCGGCACAGAAGGGGTTAAAGAAAACCTTTGGCTTCAGCTAGCTCAGCTCCACTATACCTGTGGCCCATGCCAGACCTGAAGTGGGGAGGAGTGAAGAAAAGAAGGGAGCCAGGCTCAGCTGGGGGCTGACTGGCGAGGAAGCAGGAGCTCTCTGCCTGCCTGAAGGGACAGATCAGGCAGCTGCTTGAGGCAAGTAAGGCTCCCTGCCAAGGGGAGGCTGCAAATAAGCCCCAGTGCTCGGGGCAACTGGACTAGTGGGGCCATGCCCCAAATTGAAGAGACTGGTATGAAGTAGCCCAGGGAAGTGGGGCTTAACTCCCTGCTGGAATGAGAGACCCCATCAGCCCTGTTTAGGGGTTGATCTATACAGGGCCCTGGGATGAGACCCAGTAGAGAGGGAGGGTCTGGGTCCCTCTACTACGGCCTCGGGCCTTACAGACTGAAAGACCAGTGATCTAGCCACTAGGCTGCCCGGCCACAGAAGACCCTATCATCGAGCTTAATTAAGATTTTTTGTCTGTGAATAATTTAGAACTGAGAACAAGAACAACATTTTTTCCCCTTCCAAAGCAAGTGTTCTATATATCCACACCCTGACGACTAAGAGCTCCAGAGTTGTCCTGAAAAACTAATACCCAACACTTTGTTATAATTTGAGGCCTTGATATACTATACTGTATGAAAGGAAAAAATAACTTCAGAAAGTAGCTCAAACCAAACCAAAACCCAACAGCCAAAAGCTAGGTTGCTGTAGGGAATCCATGAAAAATGAAGCAATCTGTAGCAGTCACGGTAGAAGAGCATTTATCGGTGGCTATATGCTTTTGGCTCCTAATAGCAGGTGAATAAGAACTGATGACTGCATCCTGAGTGTTTCATACCCTGTCATGTGAATGATGCAGGGACCCAAGAGTGCAGAGACTCGGGGATGGTCTATTGTAAAACCTACCATTAGAGAAAATAATGATAATTTGGGAGATTCATTTCATATGAATAAACAGTGTACAATACCACAAGTGCATCACTATTTATTATTGATTGTCTTGTTCACCTTGCTTTGGATTCTCTCAAGTGAATGGCCTGTGAGTCTCCCTCAAATACACAGAGATACAGCTCTCAGATACTACAGTGATGGATACTATTGAAATATGACAGACAGATATACTCTTTGTATCAAATACCGAGAAATTTTGCCTGGTTTCTTTTCTGGTTTTAGTTTTTTCGTCACTGTTTTTGTTAATGTATATTCTTGTTTCAAGTAAATCTAATTTTCATTTTGCAAGACCCAGATTGCTCTCAAATATTTTCATCTCTGTCTCTTATCTTAGTCACCAGGAGGGAACTGGCATTACAAAGTGAATCTACATTTAAAAGGGTAAAAAGACCATCATTATCTGTGTGAGTTCCATCCGTGTGCAATGGACTCTAAATCTTCAGAGAGAAATATTTTAAACTCTAACCCAGTGGCAGTAGTTTCAGGATCAAGTTTAAAGGGAGATGGGGGGTGTTGATTAACAGCACAAGCTTGCCCCAATCCAGATCTTTTCCCCATTTTCCTTAGAATATCTTGTGTCAATTCTACCGTGCACTGAGCCTCAGGTTCTATCTATATTGAAATTCCTATCATACTGGGGGAACCAGATGTAATGTGGAAGTCTCTAAACATAGTTATAATCCAGACTCTAAAGTAGTCAGGATTAAATCATGTTTTAAGCATGTTCCTGGACCATGCTGCAACCCTGCAGAAGTCCAAGGCAGTAGCATAGTTCAGAAGCCCAGGTAGGTCCAGTTTACAATGAAAGATCAATCCTTATTTTAACTCTTGTCGGACTACCATGCTGTTACCGGGTCCCCAAACATAACAGGTATTACAGCATGGGACCTAAAAAAGCTGAAGGAAGCTGAATGCAAGTCTCCAAGTTAGGAGAAGGATGAGGATGACAAGTTAATTTTAAGGGTAACATCAAGATTAAACATAGAATTTAGGTCATGATTAAGATAAATATGCAGGTCATTATCTAGATCAATATCAGAATTAGGATCAGGATAAGAATTAGGGTCAGGATGAGGTTCATAATTAGGATTAGAGTGTGGATCTAGAAGGATTTTTTGAACTTCCTTATGAAATCCATGGGGCTCTTCATTCTAGTGCCTTTGTTAACAGAACATGGTTATCTTTGCGCATTATAAATATTGCTGCATTAGTCATTTGGATTTGTGTGAGATGGTTCACACATCGGGAGGGTCACTCAATGACACCCAGCTGAACAAAGGTACATTGCAGATTCTCAAACAAAATGCCATCTGCCATCTCTTAACATTTTAATATAATAGAAAGTTCACATTTAAATTTTAAAAAAAATGACAGCTAACAGCTTCCATGTCATCCCATTGACACATTAAATTAATTAAAGCCATTTATTATTAACCCTCCCATTACCACACATAACCAGTGAGCAAAACAGAGATCAAGTCAGAGCCCCATATTCTCAGCATGGCAGGACAGGACTATTGGTCCCAGGGATGGGTCATTTTCGGATACGTACCCAGTACAGTACATCTGTCCAGCCCTCCATAGTGATGCACTGAAACACAGTTAACATGGCAAAGGCAAAGTTGTCGAAATTGGTAATGCCATGCTTGGGCCCCTCCCATCCTGGTTTGCACTCAGTGCCATTCTGGCACTCCCGTCCATGCGCTGATAGAGGGGCACAAGGAGAGGGGTCCTCTTCCGCTGGTGTATCATAAATGATGGGAAAACAAAAACGAGAGAATTATTAAGTACTGCATGAGTCACTGGAAAGGCAAAAGAAGGATACTTGCTTTTTAGACCAGACTTTTGCAGTGCATTTGACACATTATTTGAAGACACCACCAAAAATTGTATTGGTTTTAACCAGGTGCCAGTGCATTTTTTGGTTTGGCTTTTTTATTTTGCAGAGGATAGACAAGCTACCAATTATGACCATCAAAACTGTCATTTACATTTTTCAATACACATCCTTCCACAAACAAGAATCAGTGCACTCATACATAAGGAGACGTTAGGTTACGTCTATTGCATTTCTTGGTGTGCGCACTGCAACTGATTTTCCATTTCCATATTCACGGGCAGTCTGAGTTAACTTAAGGTCACTTATGCCCCCTAGCACTGAACTGACTGAAGCTCTCTTCCTGTGGAGCACCTTACCTCTAAAGGAGCCAAACTTCAGGCTTCAGTGCTATGGAGCTGCCAAGGGACGCTGGACTAATGTTAAACTGCTGTGATGCATTTCTGGAGCTTAGAAGCTTTGTGGAATGTTACCCACAGGTCCTGTGGTGCTCAGAAGCTCTGCAGGACCGTAACTTCTGATAAACCACCTGCCTATTCTATATAGGTTTGGGGGTTCTCCCAATTTGTAAAATTAAGGACCCAAGCTACATGTCTGTTCCAACTCTGTGGTGCATTAAAAAAAGCCCATGACTAACATTTTAATACATACAAATAAACACAAATACTAATATTGGGATCCTAGTAATACGTAATGAGAGTGATTGATCAGTAAGAGCACAGTCCTGCTGTCCTTATTCAGGCAAAGCTACCATTGAAAGCAGTGGGAGCTTTGCCTGGATGAGGACCGACCGCAAGATAAAGCCCTATATTTAAAATAGATATGTGAGGGTTTATTTTGTTTGTTTCTATCTATTTTGTTTGTTCCTACTATCTATCTCATGAGACAGCTTGTTCTTGTGAGATTTCCAAAAGTTCTGGTAGTGTTTACACCAAAGTACATCAGGAGTAGCAAGATCAGAATCAGGTGCCTCTTCAGTAGTTACCATAGAGAAAGATAATATATATATTAACAGAGTGTAAAAAATCCATGGCAGGTCATTACAGTTCTAGTACATTTTCCAGCAATTGAAATTTGCTGATCTTATAAGAAGGTAGAAACTAGAGAACTCCTGTGGCAATTTCCCTCTGTATGATAATTCCTTGCTATATGCTCGTGGCTGAGACAGAGTCATTAGTACCCAGCATCTCACAGTGATCACTGGTGCTCAGGTCAAATAAATCAAATGATAAACAGCAGATGTGTGAGTGACAATCTACTGGATTTTCTTAGGAGGCATTTCCTGATGGATTTCGTGTGCAGGATTCCTCCCATTAATTCATTTTTACTTTCAGAGTAGCTGCCTTTCTAACCACAGCCACATCCTGAGAGAGGAAAAGGAAGGGCTGATCATAGATTAGAAACTCCTCTGCCATGATAGTAGTTATTAAAGTTTACAGTATTGTATATTTGGGGACTGAAGTCGTTATAGAATAGGTGAGTTGTTCAACTCTATGTTTCTGACTCAAATACAACTCAGTCTGTTGGTGAGAAAGTCATTACTGTCTTATTGCTTTTGTCCATGGGAAATGAACTGGAGGTCTCAGCCCAGCTGCAAATGGCAAACATTCATATGAAATAGCACCACCACGCTCAGCAGGAATTGACAACTCTGCCGGAAGTCTCAACAGAAAGACCAATGACTGGATG
Organism: Mauremys reevesii; assembly: GCF_016161935.1. NCBI lineage: Eukaryota > Metazoa > Chordata > Testudines > Geoemydidae > Mauremys > Mauremys reevesii. The sequence goes on from NC_052623.1 coordinate 249,727,797, forward strand.
GTCTGTGGAGACTGAGCTAAACGCTCACCCTTATAGCTGGTTTCTCCATATCAAAGCTGAGTCCTGTTTAATGGGGCTGAGTAGAAGGAGTTTCCATTTTTGATCCCCATATCGTACGTGTTTTGTGAAGAGAGAGAGAACTCCTATTTCTAGTGCTGGCACTCTGGCACCTTTCAACAGTGCTAAATTCATTTAAATGTTCTAATTCAGTTAAAGTTACATTATGTTGGGAAAGCCTCACTTTGAAAATATTTGTATGTAGGCTGCTGTTCCTTCCCTCTCACTTGTGTATCTGTGCAGAGAGTGCCTTTAATATTGCTGCTTGGTCACACCCTTGCAACTTGGTCCTCTGGAGGCAATCAGCCTGCTCTCTCTCTGTCCTCCACAAGCAGAATGCCTCCAGCAATTGCTGTTGGTGCAGTGCTCCTCCACGCATACTCTAACATGACAAAGCCAGTGACGGTGAAGCCCATAAAGATGCCCTAACAAGCATAGCTTCTGCTTCCTTCACTCACAGGTCCACAAGGACTCTGAAGGATGAGGACTTAGAGAAGAGATGAGGCTTAAAGAGAATGACCGAGGAAACAACCCAATTCTGGTGATGAATCAACTGGGAAAACAGAGAAGGAGGAAGGAACTGGCTCGCATAAGGAAAATACAAAGGGATGTTTCTGTTCAGTCATTCCTTTGTCTGCATTTGTTCTCCTTTGGCTGTATTTCTAATTACATTGTATGTTGATGGACAAATATCCCTCTGTGGAACTGTTTAAAGACATCTGCAGCTTTTTCTGATACAGTAAACAGAAAAAGTGTGCAAATTGCCTTAAATACCAAGGGCCACATGTTCTCCTGTTTGGGGACAGAAATAGAGCTGGGCAAAATTTTTGGCCTGCAAGTTTTTCCCAGTAAAAAATGCAGATTTGGCAATACTGAAACTTTTCATAAATTTAGTCAGAATGCTTTGGTAAAAAAAAAACCCTAACAAAAAATTCTGAAAAAAACCCAACATATTTCCTATCAACATTCCTGAAATGAGATGCTTCAATTAAATGACTTGCTGTTTTGAAATTTCCTTTAGTTTAATTTTAATTTTTATTAAAAGCTCAAAATCAAAATGAAGCTTTTGGTTGACCCATTTTTTTTTTTTTTTACTTTTTGATTTGTAAGTTTTTTGAAAAAAATTGGTTTTGGTTTGACCCAAAACTAATTTTAAAAATAATTTAAGTGTGCCACTAAACCAAAAAATCCATTGTTTTCACAGCCATAGGCAGAAGCCCACAGACACATCTGCAGAATGGGCACTTCACACTTCCCTAATGCAGCCTCACAGGCATGGCCTACATTGGGAAAATGCATTGTGGCAGAAAACATGTTCACTAAAACATTTTAACTATAAGGTTGTTAACCATCATTTTTCCCTCAGTGTGGACAAAGACAGTCGTGTTTAAAAATGTGTTAGTTGGTGATGGTTGGCTCTAGATCCTTCTAAACCTGGAAAATCCCATTAAAACAATTGCAAAAATCAGAGTGTAGGAAGCTCAAGCTTCCGCTTAGCTCAGCAGTGAGGGGTGCTATATAAATGTGTAAATTAGACAAATACTGTAGTAGACTGTTCTTTTTGGCTCTAAAACTGTCTATAGGGCCACTCACACCAGCATCACACAAACACACACACACCAATCATGAAATTCCCAAAACAGCAAGAAGGAAATTGTGAAACTGGCTAAACCCAGCGCAGCATCTTGGAGCAAAACCCTAGAGTTTTTGCTTCCTTCTAGCTGGTAAATCAGCAACACCCAAGTACCTCCCTGCACTATCAGGGCCAAATTCATCGTTGCGCTACACCTTGTATTGTCATATATATACACCAGTGCACAGATACTGCCAGCTGGATGTTCAAACACTACAAGATCATAATAGTAGCATTTGACACCCTCTCCATAATGAAAACTGGAAATTTATTTGTATCCTTTGTAAACTGGTGAAAAGATAGAAAACAAAGGGTAGCAATAAATGGTCAGTTTTCAGAATGGAGAGAGGTAAATAGTGGTTTCCCCCTGTGGTCTGTACTGGGACCAGTCCTATTAAACATATTCATAAATGATCTGTAAAAAGGGGTAAACAGTGAGGTGGCAAAATTTGCAGATGTTACAAAACTACTCAAGATAGTTAAGTCCCAAGCAGACTGCGAAGAGCTACAAAAGGATCTCAAGAAAACTGGGTGACTGGGAAACAAAATGGCAGATGAAATTCAATGTTGATAAATGTAAAGAAATGCACAATGGAAAACCTAATCCCAACTGTACATATAAAATGATGGAGTCTAAATTAGCTGTTACCATTTAAGAAAGAGATCTTGGAGTCACTGTGGATAGTTCTCTAAAAACATCCACTCAATGTGCAGCAGCAGTCAAAAAAGTGAACAGAACGTTGGAAATCATTAAAAAAGTGATAGATAATAGGATAAATCCATGGCATGCCCACATCTCGAATACTGCATGCAGATGTGGTCACCCCATCTCAAAAAAGTCATATTGGAATTGGAAAAGGTTCAGAAAAGGGCAAAAAAAATGATTAGGGGTATGGAACGGCTGCCATATGAGGAGAGATGGGACTTTTCAGCTTGGAAAAGAGATGCCTAATGATAGAGGTCTATAAAATCATGACTGGTGTGGAGAAAGTGTTATTTACTCCTTCTCATAACACAAGAGCTAGGGGGTCACCAAATGAAATCAAGAGGCAGCAGGTTTAAAACAAACAAAAGGAAGTATTTCTTCACACAATGCACAGTCAACCCGTGGAAATCATTGCCAGAGGATGTTGTGAAGGCCAAGACCATAACAGGGTTCAAAAAAGAACTAGATAAATTCATGGAGGATAGCTCCATCAAATGAAATTATTAGGCAGCAGGTTTAAAACAAACAAAAGGAAGTATTTCTTCACAGAACCTGTGGAACTCTTTGCCAGATGACGATGTGAAGGCCAAGACTATAACAGGGTTCAAAAAAGAAGTAGATAAATTCACGGAGGATAGTTCTGTCAATGGCTATTAGCCAGGAGAGGCAGGAATGGTGTCCCTAGCCTCTGTTTGCCAGAAGCTGGGAATGGGCGAGAAGGGATTGATCACTTGATGATTACCCGTTCTGTTCATTCCCTCTGGGGCTCCTTGCATTGGCCACTGTCGGAAGACAGGATACTGGGCTAGATGGACCTTTGGTCTGATTCAGTATGGCCATTCTTAAGTTCTTATGTTTTTTGCACTGGGGTAAATGTTACACAAGGTGCAGGGCAACAGTGAATCGAGCCTCCACCCTCCGCCCCATGTAACACATCTCTTACCTAGTAATCCACCTTGCAGGAAGTAGCAGGTCTTGTGCATCTTCCCCATGAATAGCTCCAGTCCAATGATGGCATAGATAATTATGACAAACAGCACCAGCAGAGCAATATGCAGCAAGGGGACCATAGCCTTGATAATGGAATTTAAAACCACTTGGAGACCTGAAGAGAGGGAAGAAGGCAACACTATCAATAAGAGAAGAAGCCAAAGCTAATACAGCCATCAAGGACTGTAAATTGCAGACAAATGCTTCATTTTTATTGGGCATATAAAACCAATCCCCCTCCCCCAGCATTTGATAAACTGATAATAGTGACTTACATTTATACATCATCTTTCATCCATAGGGAGCCCAGAGTATTCTACAAACTTACCACAGCAAACCTGACTTACAAAGTAAACTACTGAAGGGATCGCTTCACCTACCACTGAATGCTACCACCTCTGGGATGGAACACAGCAGCTGCTTCTGCAGATTCCCAAAAATCAGTTATAAGGTGTTCCTCGGGGGATATAAGTGAGAAAAAAGGGGTAAAAAGAACAAGAGAAACAAATCCAGAACTCAGCCAGAAGAAGAGCAGCAGTGGGTAACACCTGTGAGCCAGATGCCTGGAACTGGCAGAGCAGTTCTTGGAGTGTAGAGAAGGAAGGTAGCATCAAGGCTCCTTTCTGCTCCCCAATTCTTGGTCTGACTGGGGGCCAAACCAATCTCTGGCACAATTTAAAGCAATCTAAGGGCCACCCTAGATTACGTTGACTAGAATGATCCTCTCAAGCCTGCTCTGCTGGCTGAAGATTGCCAAAGCACCCTGCACTTCATCTTTGCCCCGTCCTTTCAGCCTGAGAAGGAATGCTCTCTACTCCTATTGGGTGAGACAGAACTTGGTGCTGGTTTTATGTCACCTGGGCCTTCCTTCTACAACAGGGACATCCCCAGATGCTCTGTCAGGGTAACTCTATGTCCTCTTTGCCAACAGAGATGAAAGGTGAGAACATATTTTTTACAGAGGGAAGAAGACTGATACGGTACTTAAGGCATAGGTCTGGGCATAGGTGCTGACTCCGTGGATGCTCCAGGAAAAAAATTAGTGGGTGCTTAGCACCCACTGGCAGCCAAGATCTCCCTCTTCCCCCAGCGCCTCCTGCCTGCCGGTGGCTTCACTGATCAAGTCCTCCCCCTCCCTCTCAGCACCTCTTGTCCACCTCTGGAAGGGGCCTGGGGCCGAGTTGGGGTTAAGTACTTCCTGGGACAATTGGAAGCCAGCGCCTGTGGGTCTGGGAATTAAGAAATCTGGGTTCAGGCTCTGTCATAGAGTGTGACGGTGGGAAGTCACTTATGGGCTGATTTGCAGAGGGTGCTGAGCATCCATAACTCCATTTGAAATTGATGGGACCTGAAGGTACTCAGCACCTTGGACTTCTCTGTGCCTCAGTTCCCCCACTTCTAAAACACAAATAATAATATCTACATCACAGGAATGCTGTAAGGTTACTGGAAATTCACTAATGTTTACAAAGTTAAAAATCTTCATTTGGATGGTGAAAATACAATAAATAGCACAACATTATTATCAGGGGCGGCTCTAGGAATTGCGCCGCCCCAAGCAGGGCGGCACGCCGCGGCAGGGCGCTCTGGCAGTCGCCAGTCCCACGGCTCCGGTGGACCTCCCGCAGGCACGCCTGCGGATGCTCCACCGAAGCCGCAGGACCAGCGGACCCTCCGCAGGCATGTCTGCGGGAGGTCCACCGGAGCCGCCTGCCACCCTCCTGCGGCACGCCGCCCCAAGGACGCGCTTGGCACGCTGGGGTCTGGAGCCGGCCCTGATTATTATGCTATTAATGTTGGGAGTGCAGAGAGGGTTCCCTATGGACATCTTAAGTATCTACTATCCTTCAGCTGAGAAACAGCCAGTTCACAATTATAAGCTCCTTAGGGTTTGCAATAACTGTTAGCCTTGAATTAACCCATTCATGTCTCCTAAAAATTCTGTCATCTTATCAAAGAAGTTGATATTAGCTGTGATTTCTGAAACATGTGATTCGAATTGTAAATGTCTGCTGTACACCTACCAAGTTGCAATAACCATTAACTTTTCAAATCTATTGTCTGAGATCTAGGCACTTTTGTTTTTACTACTGTTTTAACAACTAATTTAAATGCATTCTAATGATGATAATACATTTCTTAATAAGCATTTGCACACTTATGTGCAAACCACTTGTCACTGACAGAGTAGACTGAGTCTTCTAATTTGCTCACCTGATCGTCCCAGCATCCAGTAAGAATGACCAGAGAAGATGTCAATAGTCAGGCTAATTGGATCATAGAATCATAGAATCAAAGACTTTAAGGTCAGAAGGGACCATTATTGATCATCTAGTCTGACCTCCTGCACAACGCAGGTCACAGAATCTCACCCATCCACTCCTGTAACAAACCTATGTCTGAGCCATTGAAGCCCTCAAATCATGGTTTAAAGACCTCAAGGTGCAGAGAATCTTCCAGTAAGTGACCCATGCCCCATGCTGCAGAGGAAGGCGAAAAACTCCCAGGGCCTTTGCCAATCTGCCCTGGAGAAAAATTCCTTCCTGACCCCAAATATGGCGATCAGCTAAACCCTGAGCATGTGGGCAAGACTCACCAGCCAGACACCCAGTTTATTCACTCGCAGTACCTTGAGCCAGCTGTCAATATCACTATACTGATACCATTTTCAGAGAGCACTTCTTGTGTGGTTATAGTCATTTGGTTTACAGTTTTATGATTCACACCCCCTCCTAAGGTGTACTGTATTCAGCATGGAATACCCTGCTTCTCAGATAGTAATCTGTCAATGAAATACAATATTGATGTTATCAGATGTTCACCTCACACTAGAGAAGGATGTCCTGCCAGCTCAGTTGTGGCATTCCCACTGCGGATTAGCTATGGATGGGTAGCCATGCTCAGGAGGAAAATGTGGCTATGGCCACCTAAAAGATCAGTTATTTTCTGAGCCAGTCAGAGATGATTTTCCTTTCTCTGATTGCTCATTTTGTTCACCCTACTAGTCTGAATTACCTGCACATACAGAAAATTAACTGTAGTCCATGTCAGAAAATGGTGTTAATTTATTCCAGACAAAAATTCCATCCCAAATGTTTTTAGGAGTCTCACAGTAAAATAAAAACCACTTTCCCACTCCACAATCACTACATGGGAAATGGCAGACAGAGGTCTGAACCAAACCCTGAATTTGTCTAATTCCAACAACTTTATGAAACTTCAGATTTGGATCCAAAATTTGTGGGTTTATAATATCCTACAAGTAAGCAAAGGAAGTTCTTAATTGTCAATGACTTTAGAGGCCTCACCAATCCTAAATGTAGTCAAGACTTGAAGGTCAAGTATTCTAAGACCCTAGTTTCATATTATTAGTCATTAATTATTATTTTTATTAATTTATTTAACATTCACATGAGGATTTCCCCAAAGCATTTGAGAGGGTATTAAAGATAACCATGATGATGCATAAAAAGTGCTGTCTTTTTAAACATATAAAAAGCCACTCCATTAAAGTGCTCAAGTGTACTGCAGATATACACGATAGACAATGTCAGTTCAAACCATTGCATCCTTTGTTAAAGTGGTGGTTGTAAAAAATCAAAAGCTTTCACCAGAAACAGGAGATGGTAAAGGAGTTCAGACAGCCTGGGAGAACTGGTACCACCAAGAGTTTTATATCGGTGTCTACTAGGTTAATTAGAAAAAGCTTCTCTACGATAATAAACCAACTTTGAAGAAAAGAAGAGAAAAGCTATTGAATAATGTTATCATGAATTAATACAGGTGCTTTGCAGTAGTCCATTAGGACAAACTGTTTTCAAATCCAAATGATTCCATTAATTAGCAAATTGTACACACATTACTGTTAAAGTATTCACAGAGGTTCTAAAAGTTGAAAACTGCTAACAACGTAGCAACTTTAGAGGTGTCAGCTCAAAAAAAAAATTGCCAAAAGCTACTTGCAGGAGAAAAAAAAATCACACACAACATTTATCACTATGTGTCCAGCATTGCAGACAAGTTATTATCACAGTATTATTTTTCTGACTTCTGCAGCCCTGCAACACAAACAGATCTCTTTGACTCACAAGGGGTGTCTGAGGACCCAGTTGTGGAGTAGCAGAGGAAAGAGAGAGGGACAGCAGAGAAAGAAGAATGGGAATAGTCGAGGGATGACAGCAGAAACAACAGTACAAAGAGATTGTCTTAAAAAAAAAAAGCGCCATTGAAATGGTCTCAATCATAAAGTGGCAAACCCTGAGCTGTGTGCCGGCCCTGAATAGGAGGGCTGGCCACTGGTTAGATGAGTCTGTGCATCAGGGGAAATTGGGGCAAAGTTTCCACCCCAGGCCAGAGTCTATGACAGCCAGAGGCTAGAGGAGCCCCTGCAAACCCCTGGAAGAGAAGAGGATGGGAGAAATCACATCTAAAGTGTTCCTCTGCCCCAAGCTCCACCTGTTCCCAGTCTCCCCATGCATGGAGCTCACCCAAACTGGGGACTCACAACGTGCAGGGGAGTGAACCCACTCCACCACTCTGTGTCCCATCCAGTCCCCACTCTCCTGTACAGCAAACCATTTGAGTTACACAGTTTCCCCCTGCAGGCATGGAGAAGGTGCCAGGATATTCCACTAACAGAGAAAATGGGTAGTATTTACTCATAAATACATTCTAAAATTAAACTGGAATGGTTTGTTATCTGGCAAGACCAAACTCCAGATTCTGGATTTTAAAAAGATGATACCATCAACGGTCCCACTACAGCAGAGTGGAGAGCTGCATCTTTACACTCATAGGTGCTGGAACTAGGGGTGCTGGAGGTGCTGCCACGCCCTCTGGCTTGAAGTAGCAATAACAACCCAAACACATGGTTCCTGCCCACAGCACCCCCACTACAAAAACTGTCCCAGCACCACTGGTTACGCGGCTTTAGAGAGGTTAGTGATGCCATTCACTAATGCAGGAGAAACAGAGCCCTGAGCTTAGGTCTGGCAAGTGACTATGAAATGATGTTCAAATGTTTGTTGTTTTTCAATATATTTATTTATATGTGGAAACCACCACAATGTGCTACACACACTTACACATTCATGAAGGGATGGTACCTGCCCTGCAAATCTCTCAGGGATGGATAGACAGACAGGTGGATAGAGGCTAGGGAAGGGGAATCACAAAAATAGACTATTTGTAATTTTTCAGCCTACTCTTTTATTCTGGTAATAATTTAAGATCTTAAACAGCTTTCAGTGTTTATCTCCAAAGCACTTCAGTTTCCCTTTAACAAACTAGTGTGGCTGCATGCTGTTGCCTGAAAATGACTCCATAAATGTTTCAGCAAGCAAAACATGTTAGCTGCATTCTCTGGGCTTCCAGACTACAGGATTTATTTACACTGATAAAATGTTAAAAATATTTATTATATAGGAACATCATACTTTTTTTTTTGCCAGATCAAGGTCCCTATGACCTTCTAGAGGAAAGCAAAGAAGCAAGATTTAGGGTACGAAAAAACCCTATGCCTGTGGGAGGGACGGAGTGGAGTCAATACAGCATGGTCTCCTTTCAAAGCTATGGACAGTCCTCTGTGGATATAGGATGCCAGAGCTGTGGTGGAAGGAGTGGATTCAGGGAGCAGTTGCATGGTACTGTATATTCCCCTCAGGACTATGGGATCGATCCTGTGAGGTGCACTCTAGCCCCAAAACAGTTAAGAACATTCTTAACTTTAAGCATGTGAGTAATTCCACTGAAGGCAATGGAGCTACTGACATGCTATAAGTTAAGCATGTGCTTATGTGCTTTTTTGCACCTTGGGCAGAATGCTCAGCACCTTGCAGGACTGATCCCTACCTAGATTTCTGACTGGAAATCTGCACAGAAGCTAAGGCAGAATTATCTCACATAGAGTCAACCTCCCTGGCTTTTACTGCACTGCCGTAGGATGTAGAGGAGCAATCTGTGGAAGCATGTCTCCTGAAGACCTGCACTGTCAGGGGAGGGAGAGTCTGGGTCCTCTGTTCATCTCCTGCAGGAGCAGACAAGATAGCTCAACAGAGAACACTGGAGCCAACCATTAAAAATCCCTTGGCACTGCTGCTCTGTGAAACATATCCAGGGAAACTAGTAGAATGCTGGTCTCAGAGAAGGCAACTGGGCCTTTTAAAGAGGAGCTCTCTTTGGCAATTTCACCGACCTTTTGGAGCAAACCTGGTTTACTGGGTGTGGTGTTTTCTTCTTTTAATCTTATTAATCATCAATTTTTTCCCTACAAAGCTTTCAGTCTGAACTAGTGCGCAGCATTCCCTGCCTCAGTTCCTTGTCACATTATTCAGGGCTAGGTTTGTACTCGGACTACAGACCTGCCCAAGTGAGTAAGAGCTCCCATTGCACCTTGGCTTGGGACCAGGCACACAGGAAAAAATGGAGCTACTCACCACTTACTCCCTGGAGCAGGTGAATGGGAAATGGATGAGGAATGGGCAGAGTTGTAGCTCTACTCCTGCCCCGATCCTGGCCAAGCCGCTACGCCAGTACCAGGAGGAAGAGGGAAGAAAGCGAGGGAGAGGAGTATGGGCAGTAGTAACTTGCTACTGGTATCGTCCAACAGAAAACTACCACCTAGGAACAAGGACAAAACAGAAGGAACTGAGACTCAAAGAGGTGTTTGAATCAGAATGCTTCTGGGGGCTACTCCTTGGATGATACAATTTATGCATCATTCTTTTTGGTGCAGCTCTGTGGTGACCCACTTGAAAGCATTACAGTATCATTTCCAAAGCACGAGATGGATAATCAATAACAGACCACAGGGTGGGGGCTCATCAGTGAATATACACAGGACTGGGCTAAGAAATTGAGGAATGCTTAACTGATATTTGTAAGAGCATAGCAGATTTGATCCAGATTTCAGAGGAGGGTTGGAAAGTGACACAAATAACTCCATTATTTTGTCAAAGTGTCAAGAGACAAAAGCAGGCCATTTTAAATTAATACATTTCAGGAAATGTATTGAGAAAAGTTTCCAAGATTTTCCTCATCACTGCGGCAAGGAAAACCTGGAACTGCACCATTTGGTTCAAAATAGACCTACAGCAAGGATTCAGGAAGGGGAGGTCAAGCTTAACTAACCCTCTGGAGTCTTTGATGATATTACTGCCATGATGGATAATGGAAATTCAATGGACATGGCATATTTTGGCTTTCAAAAGGTAGGGCTGTCAAGCAATTAAAAAAATTAAGTGCTTAAGCGCACTGTTAAAAATAATAGAATATCATTTATTTAAATATTTTTGGATTTTTTTACATTTTCAAATATATTAATTTAAATTACAACACAGAATACAAAGTGTACAGTGATCACTTTATATCTATTTTTATTACAAATATTTGCACTGTAAAAAACAAAAGAAATAGTATATTTCAATTCAACTAATACAAGTACTGTAGTGCAATCTCTTTATAATGAAAGTTGAACTTACAAATGTGGAATTATGTACAAAAAATAACTGCATTCAAAAATAAAAAAATGTAAAACTTTAGAAACTACAAGTCCACTCAGTCCTACTTCTTGGTTAGCCAATCACTCAGACAAACAAGTTTGGTTACAATTTGCAGGAGATAATGCTGCCCACGTCTTGTTTACGTCACCTGAAAGTGAGAACAGGCATTCACATGGCACTGTTGTAGCCAGCCTCACAAGTTATTTACGTGCCAGATGTGCTAAAGATTCATATGTCCCTTCACGCTTAAAACACCATTCCAGAAAACATGCGTCCATGATGATGACAGGTTCTGCTCAATAACAATCCAAAGCAGAGTGGACCGACGCATGTTCATTTTGATCAGGGGTCTCAAACATGCAGCCCACTGGCCGCATGTAGCCAACGGAGTTATTTCCTGTGGCCCGCCAAGCTCCCCACCCCCCAAGTTATTTCTTGCGGCCCGCCAAGCTCCCCTCCCCACACCGGAGTTGTTTCCTGCGGCCTGCCAAGCTCCCCCACCCCGGAGTTATTTCCTGCAGCTTGCCACGCTCCCATCCCCCCCGCTCCCTCTTCCCCCCCCAGTGCGCCGCATCCCCGTTTCTCTGCCTACCTCCCAGTGCTTCCCACTGCCAAGCAGCCTAGGACTTTCCAGGAGGGAGGGAGGAGGAGTGGAGAAGCAGCGTGCTCAGGGGAGGAGGCAGCGAAGAAACGGGGCCGGGGTGGGGATTTGGCGAAGGGGTTGGAATAGGGGCAGGGAGGGGGCGGAGTTGGGGTGAGGAAGGGGTTGGAATGGGGGCGGGGAAGGGGTGGGAAGAGGCGGGGAAGGAGCGCGGCCTCATGGAAGGTTTCAGGGATGCAACCCTCGGGCCAATGTACTAGGCCTCATGTGGTCCTTGTGGTGATTTGAGTTTGAGATCCCTGATTTTGGTCATCTGAGTCAGATGCCATCAGCAGAAGGTTGATTTTCTTTTTCGGTGGTTCGGGTTCTATAGTTTCTGCATCAGAGTGTTGCTCTTTTAAGACATCTGAAAACATTCTCCACACCTCATCCCTCTCAGATTTTGGACAGCACTTCAGATTCTTAAACCCTGGGTTGAGTGCTGTATCTATCCTTAAAAATGTCACATTAGTACCTTCTTTGCGTTTTGTCAAATCTGCAGTGAAAGTGTTCTTAAAACGAACATGTGCTGGGTCATTATCCGAGACTGCTATAACATGAAATGTATGGCACAATGCGGGTAAAGCAGAACAGGAGACACACAATTCTCCCCCAAGGAGTTCAGTCACAAATTTAACACATTATTTCTTTAACAAGCATCATCAGTATGGAAGCATGTCCTCTGGAATGGTAGCTGAAGCATGAAGGGATATATGAATGTTTGGCATATCTGGCACATAAATACCTTGCAACGCTGGCTACAAAAGTGCCATGTGAACACCTGTTCTCACTTTCAGGTGACATTGTAAACAAGAAGCAGTCAGCAGTATCTCCTGTAAATGTGAACAAACTTGTTTGTCTTAGCAATTGGCTGAACAAGAAGTAGGACTGAGTGGACTTGTAGGAGCTAAACTTTTACATTGTTTTGTTTTTGAGTGCAGTTATGTAACAAAAAAAATCTACATTTGTAAGTTACACTTTCACGATAAAAAGATTGCACTACAGTACTTGTATGAGATTAATTCAAAAATACTATTTCTTTTGTTTATCATTTTTACAGTGCAAATATTTGTAATAAATAATAATATAAAGTAAACACTGTACACTTTGTGTTCTGTGTTGTAAAAGAAATCAATATATTTGAAAATGTAGAAAAACATCCAAAATATTTAAGAAATTTCAATTGGTATTCTATTGTTTAACAGTGCGATTAATTGCGATTAATTTTTTAATCACAGTTAATTTTTTTTTAGTTAACCACGTGAGTTAACGGACATTAATCGACAGCCCTAGTATTTGGAGAAGGTTTCACATCAGAGTTCAATGGTTAAGGTCCTGGAGGAGGAGGCAAAATAGGACACAGGATAGAAAATTGGCTTAAGGTGCAAAAGACAAAGGAGAGGCAGTGGTGGACACTTTGAGGATGGAACACTGGTTGTTTCAGGACTAGTAATGTAATTTCAGCATAAACCATTTAAAAAGTCATGTGTGTTGGTAAAATGGGATACTCTTCGTTCATGTGCTTCCATGGTGTCATATCTTCTTTATGTTTTCTAATTTTTTTAATTGATTTTCAAATTGAAATCTACCCAAAAAGAGAGGAATAGAAACCAAGTGTGTGTGTGTGAATAAAATTATTTTATACTTTTAGAATCTTGTAACAGTCATCGCCTCAATCCTTTTAAGCCAGGAAAGAATAGCAAAACAAAAACAAAACCCAGCTCTTTCTTCAGACTGTTTTCTTCCTAGGAGGCAATTCATCTTTCATTGTTCCCTTTTTGTCAGGGCGACCTAACTGAAAAAACCATACAATAAGAATTCCCCTCAGCAGGGTGGCCACACAGTCCCAGTTTTACTCTGTGTAAGGGAAAAGAATGGATAAAGAAGAGGGCGTGCTATGATCCACTCCCTTAGGCTCCAGACCTCTCCTCTCTGTTTGGAAGAAACTCCCCTTTCTTGGGACCATCTCTTTACCCCTCTGGAAGTTTTAGGGGTTTTGTGACTTCCTTGTGCATGAGGCTCAGCTGTCAGCTTCTCTCCAGGCCCACACCTAAGGCAGTCCCCCTATGGGCTGTGTTATTCCAGTCCAGTGAAGGTTAACCCCTTCATCATTCAACAAACAATGGGGTACCTATACCCCATCATAAGTCTTACATACATAGTCTTTCATCCTAAAAGATTATGCTTTGGAAACAACATAGCATCGGTAAAATTCAGTCACATCTGAGCTGCAATGTAGCAGCCAACTGCACACAGCATACTGAAAGCCATTAGAGGAAGACTATTTTGGTCAAGAACACAGGACAAATGCTGTAAGTTAACTGGAAGGATATCTTGAATCAAGCCGGAATGTGCCTTTAACATGCAGCCGGGCAGAAGGAATGCAGATATTTATTATCTTATCAGGGGTTCTAAGAGTTGTGCTGTCATTGAGGTAGGTACAATGCGTGCAGGAGCTTTGGGAGCGTGCAGGCAAGCATGACTGTTGTCATACCCTTTCCCATGATGTAGCACGGACTTCCAGCTCTCAATGTGGGGCCATGATTCCTCTGTGGACACTACTATCAGTGCTCTCCTAGAGAAGTCTTGGTGCTCAGTACAAGCACTAGGGCTGTGTCTGGTCCCTGCACATGTCCGCCAATGGGGAGGCTTTTTGTGCCCTCCCCCTGCACATCTACACAGAGACAGTCTGACCCCAAGACTGCAAAATGACTCAGTGAGATGATCCATTCACACTTCTACTCTGAGCCTGTTCTCACTCAATCACAGCTTTCTCAGAAAAGTACTTTAGAGGTTGGAACTCTAAATTTTGGACCCAATTACTGAAACCAATGGGAGTTTTGCCATTGATTCCAATGGGAACAGAATTGAGCCATTTGTTTAGAAAGTTTGACATACAGCAATGCAGCCAGGCTTGAATTATGTGAGCATGAAAAAATATGGTTAAGAAATGTTTTGGTTGCTTTTTGTACTCAGATAATAATAAAACAGCTTATAAAACAACTTTTAGAACTCTAAATGCAGCATGTACATAGCTCTGAAAAGGGATTGCATGCTTTGCCTTATTTGAAGAAAGAGGGTTTTGAAATAAAGGATTGTGGCAGTTTCAAGATTGTGCTCTGAGCATTGGATACTAATAGAGATGGGCCCCAGGCACAAGATTTGGATCAGGATTTTGAATACATCAAAGTCTGAGTGGAGGGTTCGTGGAGTTTGGGTTACAAGCATCTTTCCTCAGTATGTTTGTTTCCTCATTTTCAGGGAGCACATCAAAATGTTATTTATATATGCTTCTCACTTATACTCTTAGCCTGGTAAAGTGAAAGGATTTTAGCCCTTATGGTTTGCATTCAACAAGTTTATATGTACTCTAAATACCACAGACTTTTTTATTTGGGGTGAGCTCTGGGCAGCATCCTTTTCCTGCAGCAATAATCCTCCTTAACTCTGCAACTTGTCACTTGCACAGAGGTTTGTAAAACGTTAAAGCTAATAGTATAACAAATTCAAACAATGATCTTGTAAATGTAAAAGTACATTCTGGGATGCGTCTTTACTTCCTGGGAAGACTGCAGCATTTATTGGTGACACGTTTTAGTCAAATATAGAAAAATCTTTTTGGGGAACTATTAGGATTCTACACTTCAAGCATATCTCTGCTACCACATCAGCTGCTGCTGCATTTTGCTTTCTTGTGTAAGAAAGTGGAGCAAAAATGTTGGATAAACTCCAAAACATAATCTTTAGAGGACTAGTTGCACAGAACCTCTGTGTGATATTTGAGGGAACAAAGATTATCTGACCTGGGAAAGCAACAGAAAACTCATTTTGCCACTTCATCTAGCATATCTACACTGGTCACATAGAAAAATTGAGACTACCATCCAAACACAGGGTAACAATTTCAGAAGTGCCTAAGGGGTAAGATAGCCAGATAATTAGGTACCTAGAGATGCAGATAGGCACCTAGAGGGATTTTCAGATGTGCCTAAGCAGGTCAGGTGCCTAACTCCCATTGGACTTCAATGGAGTTAGAGGCACATAATCTGGCTAGGTGCTTTTGAAAACCCTGTTAGGCCCCTATCTGCATCCTTAGCTGCCTAAATACTTGTGTAAATCTGGCCCTAAATCACTTTTGAAAATGTTGACCTTTGCCCCCACTATTATCTGTTTTTTATTATTTACATGATAATGGCACCCAAAATGTGTTAGCCAATGTAGAGACACATAGGAAGAAACAGACCCTATCCCAAAGAGCTTACAATCTAAAATACAACAAAAACATTCATTAATAGTGGAGGGAAGAGATACAACATACAAAGTGCTCCATGGCACGTCTGTTACTTTCACATTTTGTTCTGAGTTCTTTTTCAAATATGACCAATGACCTGGAGCAGAGCCATCCCTTTGGTATTGCGAATCAGGGTGACCGCTCTGTGCCCTGCGCTTTGGGGGCCCCACCGATTGGCCAGCATAGTCGGTCCTGGAAGTAACGGGTCGATCCCGGAAGTGATGGATTCATTCACTTCTGCTCCAGGCCCTGCAGCCCCCTATGGACAGCCCTGACCTGGAGCCCGTGTCTTATTTCCTATCCTGAATAACATAAGATTCTGGATGCATATGAGGGGTGAAGTGACCAATACACACGCTCAAGCAGAAAAAATGAAATCTTTTAATGGGGAAATCAGTTAACTAATATCTTTGCAACTGGCAAATAATTTAAAGAATGGCCTGCTGACGAGTAACCATTTTCAAATCCTGTTCTGTTGTTTTAGATATGACG
Organism: Mauremys reevesii; assembly: GCF_016161935.1. Lineage (NCBI taxonomy): Eukaryota > Metazoa > Chordata > Testudines > Geoemydidae > Mauremys > Mauremys reevesii. Next base: position 249,744,105 of record NC_052623.1, read on the forward strand.
TCCTGAATGGTTGCCTAATTGGTATATGACTAGAGGCAATTTTCTCTTTCCTTTCCTTTATATTATTACCATTACTTTTCTTGTGTCATAGAATAGTGTAAGACATCTTCAATACTTAGTAACTTTTTATCATTGAAATTACTACTGAAATGGACAAGATTATTAAGGGATTATATCTAAACCACACAGTTTATGTTCTTTGCTGTGTTACATCCTGGACACATAAAGTTATTGTTGTTTTTTTTTAAATTCTGGAAGCTGTAATAAGTGGCTGGATCCTTGAAAACAAACGGCCAGAGCAATCTGAACAAGCCTGTTTTTGAAAACTAAATGGGTTTCTGAAATTTTATGAATTAATATTCCCCAAAGGGTCAAAACAAATTGTTGTCAGCTACATAAATTTAAATGGATAAAGGAATCTTTAAAATATTTGAGAATAAATATTGTGACAAAAGATACAAAACTTCTTAAGACAAATTACCCTTTATTGTGGAATAAAAATAATGAAAGACTTGGAAGAACGGAACAAATAAGGAGTTTCTTGGCTAGGGAGGGTAGCCTCAGTAAAGACAAATGTCCCCCCAAAGTTATTATTTTTGTTTTAGTGAATCCATGTTGGTATCCCTGGCATGGCATTAAAAACATGGCAGGATGTTAAAATTTATACAGAAACATGAAAGACCAAGGGTGAGTTCTAAAGTTCTGAATAAGCCTGCAAAGGGACCAGCTTTCCCTAATTTGTCTCCTTGTTGTTGTTATTATGTTTAAAATTCCTGTTGCTGAGGCTCTCTCCCTTAGCTACTTTCATTAATAATCAGAAATTTATCCCTAGGAAATATCAAAGTGACTATTTGCTGTGGGTAAAACCTGAGATTACTCAATTTGGACAGCTGTTCCTGGGTCTTGGTTTCTGAAATCATACCAAGAAATATGTAAACATGTAAATAATATAAAGATCCTGTACTTTCAGTATTTACAAGCAGTGGCGGATTTAGAGTTAGTGGGGCCCTGTGCTCAGCTTCATTTTTGGGGCCCCTCCTTGGGAGCCAGCCAAGAAAAAGAACATTCTCTCTTATCTCCCCCCCACTCCGTTTTTCATTCTTTTTTTCTTCATCCTCCTCCTATAAGTAATAGGAATTAAATGAAAATAAAGTGAGGTACCTTGATTGTTTTTGTAGTCTAATTTATTTTTCCACAGACCACTTGAAAATTGCTGCAAAGAATCCTGTGGCACCTTATAGACTAACAGACGTTTTGGAGCATGAGCTTTCGTGGGTGAATACCCACTTCGTCAGATGCATGCATTCGACGAAGTGGGTATTCACCCACGAAAGCTCATGCTCCAAAACATCTGTTAGTCTATAAGGTGCCACAGGATTCTTTGCTGCTTTTACAGATCCAGACTAACACGGCTACCCCTCTGATACTTGAAAATTGCTGAGGGTCTCAGCAGACCACTTAATGATCTTTCCAAATATTGTTTGTACCGTTAACTAACTATTGTGAAGCACTTTGGATAAGAGCGCTTTATTAAAAAAATATTAAAAAATGTTAGGGTGCAGGGTCTGGCCAGGACTTAAGGAGCGGGAGGGGGCTCAGGGCTAGGGCAGGGGGTTGGGGCATGGAGCGTTTACCTGGGCAGCTCCCGTTTGGTGCAAGGGGCGCAGATGGGGATGTGTGTGTGTGTGTATGTGTGCACAATTCAGGGAGGGCAGGGGGCTGTAGGGGGGCACGGGGTGTGGGGGGTTGCAGGAGTCAGGGAGGGCCAGGGCTGGGGGTGTGTGAGGAGGGTGCAGGAGTCAGGGCAGGGAGTGCAGGGGCTGTGAGGGAGTTAGGGTGCAGGAGCAGGCTGGGGGTTGGGGTCCAAGGTCTGGCCAGGAGTTAGGATGCAGGAGGGGGCTCAGGGTTGGGGTAGCGGGGTTGGGTGTGAAGCGCTTTCCTGGGGCAGCTCCCATTTGGTGCTCAGGGTGGGGGTGGGGATGTATGGGGGTGTGCAGGAGTCAGGGCATCGGGTGTGTAGGGCCTGGATATGTGTGGGGGGGTGCGGGAGTCAGGGAGGGCAGGGGTCTGGTGGTATTTGAGGGGAGGGTGTGTGTGCTGGGGTCATGGGGGTGCTCCCAGCCCCCTGCCCCACCCCAGCCCCCTGCCCTGAGCAGCTCACAGCATAGGGCTAGGGGGGGTACATGTAGGGGGAGTGCGGGGGCCCTGCCTTTGCTCCACCCTGCCCTGATTCCACCCTCTTCCCCAAGGCCCTGCTCCCGCCTCTTCTCCGCCTCCTCCCCCGAGCATGCTGTGGCCCTCCCCCTCCCCCTCCTGGAGTGTGCAAAGCGCCAGCAAACAGCTGTTTGGTGGCAGGGGAAGTGCTGGGAGGGACGGGGAGGGGCGGGAATGAGACGCACTCGGGGGAGGAGGCAAGGGAGTGGGCAGCTTGGCTGCTGGTGGGTGCGGAGCCTGCAGCAGGAGCCCCAGGAGCCGGCAGGACCAAGCTTCTGCCCCCAAACCTGCCCAGCCCTGGAGCCCCCTGTCGTTGGGGGGCCCCGTGCCAGGGCACCCTGTGTTTTACTGTAAATCCGCCTCTGTTTACAAGTCAAACGTATTGCCAAATCTGCATACAAGGTGACTCTATCTAGATCTTTAACTGCATTTGAAGAGCTGAGCCAGGAGCAAGCTGGAACAAACAGTTTAATTTCTAAGACATATACAATTTTGACTGAAAAAGAAGTTGATAAGAAAAGAACCCAACTGAAAAGATGGGAGAGAGATTTGGACAAAGAAACCGATCTGGATGAGTGGGTATAGGAAAGGGGATATACATCTTCAATTTTGTGTAGGTCAGACAGAATTCTTTTTTATAAATTACTATGTAGATGGCATTTGACTCCAGTTAAGGTCCATCATAGTTTTGCTATGAGGGAGGTGCTCTGTTGGAGGGGTTGCAGGGAAAGGGGAATACACTTGCACACATGGTGGTTGTGTCCAAGAATTAGATGGTTTTAGGAGAAAATTATTAAAGAGATTCAACTGATGACAAAATGCCAGCTTCCTAGAGATCCCCTGACCTGCTTACTCACTGTTCCAGTAAAGGGCCTTCATTTTAAACAGAATGACAAATTCATTTCTTTTTTATTGTCAGCAGTTGGACTTGGTTTTCCAATAATTTGCAATTATGTGACTCCTCCTCCTCTGTAACTGTGATATAGTATAATATGGACTGTCCTTGTAATGGAAAAACTATCACACTAAGTATGTACACAAGAGAAGCACCAAAAATAGGATAGGCATTTAGGATAGGCATTCAGCCACCTTGTTTAGCCTACTCAGAGGAGGAGGGCTCCCCTGTCAGCAAGGCATAATGTTTAGTCATGTTCTCTGAATATCAACCTGACCCTGAATAAGTAATAAGTAATGTACAATGTAGTATGTTAATGTTTGATTGTAACTTTGCCTTAAACACACACACACACACACACACACACACACACACACACACACACACACACACACACACACACACACACAAAATGTGTTTGGGCCAAATTAGTACTTGGATGGATGAGTCTCTACCCAGGGCGGCTCTAGACACCAGCGCGCCAAGCAGGCGCTTGGGGCGGCCGTTTCCCGGGGGGGCGGCATTTGGCTCTGGTTGAGCTCCCGCCGGCATGACTGCGGCGGGTCCCGTCTTCCCGCGGCTCCGGTTGAGCTCCCGCAGGCATGACTGCGGCAGGTCCGCTCGTCCCGGGCTCCGGTGGACCTGCCGCAGGCATGCCGGCAGGAGCTCAACCGGAGCCGCGGGAAGAGGGGACCCGCCGCGGGACCGGGGAAGGGCGGCGCAGCGCTCCGCGCTGCTTGGGGCAGCCTACTTTCTAGAGCCGCCCCTGTCTCTACCTCAAATAACTAATACTCTAGTGTTACTCTACTCAAAAATAGCAATGGCTGCTCCTTCTCTTTTATAAATCTGAGTACTCTGTCTGAAAACTTTACTTAGAGGCCTCAAATAAATAAGACCATTACTGACACAATACGTATATTCTCTGTTAGCACTGTAGGTAGCCCTACTACATTTGGATAGAAAGATCCATGGTTAAATTTCTTGCTGGAATGCATTTGTCACAGAGGGGCACTCTCTTGGTGGCTTCCTATCTTCTGAACTCTTCGCATGAACTTTGTACATTTTACATATTCTTCTTGGAATGCATTTGCACTGGCTGTTATCAAATGTAAGATAATTAGTCTGGGAGGAAGGTACCAAATTAGAGAACATGTATTAAATAAAACAATTGTTCAGCACACTGATCAGGAAAAGGAATTGGGGTTATTGTAGAGAAATCATTAAACCCATCAGTTTAATTCAAAGCAGAGAAACGCTAAACAGGCCAGGAGATTACTTTGTTAAGAGACAGACAGAAAAGAATACGAAACCACAGAGATGAAAGCACTAGTTAGATCCCAGTTAAAATACTGTGTGCAGTACTGGCTAGCATGCTACAGGAATGATACTGTTGCCTTACAGAGGGGGGCAGGGTACAGCTTTAATGATTCTAGATTAGAAGAATCTAAAGGTAAGTCTACGCTACACAGTTAACCCAGACTCTTGTACTGCCTGTGTTTTAGACTTAAGCTTCCTACTATCCACACAAAAACCTCTGACTTGGGTTTAGAGGTGCTTTAACCTGGGTTAGCTTACTGGCTGAAGGTGAGGGTTAGAACCGTGGCTCTGCTATAACACGTGCTGGAACCTACCCACTTTGCAGTGAAGACACAGGCTAAAACACTAGAGTGCTGATAGTCCTTCCAAACCCTTCTCACAATTCCCCTTGAAGGATAGACAAGTTCTTCCACAATTGACAGGGAAAGAATCCTAGAGCTTCTCTGCACAAAGAATCATCATGGGATATGCCCCAAGACAGGCAGACACACAGACAGACAAATACAAGTGAATGCAGAAAGCGTGAGGACAGAGTAACATGGGCAGGGCATTGCAGTGGGACGTTGACACCCAGGTATCAATCACTCAGGTTCATTGGAAGCAGCAAAGAATCCTGTGGCACCTTATAGACTAACAGACGTTTTGCAGCATGAGCTTTCGTGGGTGAATACCCACTTCTTCGGATGCAAGAAGTGGGTATTCACCCACGAAAGCTCATGCTGCAAAACGTCTGTTAGTCTATAAGGTGCCACAGGATTCTTTGCTGCTTCTACAGAACCAGACTAACACGGCTACCCCTCTGATACTCAGGTTCATTGTGCAGTCTAGCCGTAGCCACTAAGTAAGGCAAAGTGGAAGGAGGTGTTGTTAGCTCTAGTCATTAAAAGATTTTTTCCTGTGAAAAATTTTGATGAAACAGAAATTTTTTCATGAAAATTTCCATTTAATCAAAAAGCTATTTTCCAAATGTTTTCAAAATTATGAATGGGATTAATGAGGTGGCAGGACAAACATTTTTCACCTTGGTGATTTTACAAACTAGGAAAATATAGTATAAAATTGAAGAAACGAGGGATAACTAGCAACTCAGATAGAACTAGTGGAAGCAATGGGTAACAAACATTGGATAAGTTGTTGGGGAAAGAGTGTACATGAGTTAGAGGGACCTGGGTTTGACTCTGGGAAAAGAAGAAAGTGAGAATGTTTTTTAAAGCAGGAAGACAGGCTTCGGATAAACCACTAGGGGACTGGGTGTATTAGGTTGGCTGGACTTTCCCTGATGCTAATATTTTCCTTGTTCTAACCATGGGGAACTCTTCCCTCCACCAATAAGTAGGTAAATAAATACATAAATAAATAAAATATAAGACAACAGACACACCTGCGTCCCACATAATCACAGCAATGTGTGATCCATTGCTGAGCCAACACAGTACAGAATGTACTACCTGATTTTGGCAGAGTGGGATTGGAAAGGATCCATTAAAGAGAGGGTCTCCAGTGGATTTAAAAAGCTGCTTAAATCTTTACCATTTTCTCAAATTTTGTTTCATCTCATTCTTATGTACTCTGTGTTTTCTCTTTCCTCCTATGACACTTATTCTGTATTTGCAGAGGCACCATTTGGCCCCATTCCAGGTCATTGTCTAAAGTAATTTCTTTGGAGGCTGATCATGAGACTCAATTTTTTTTCCAGGTGTTGAGTATATTACCTGATTGCTGCACTGCCCTCTACCTCACTGACATTTTGGCAATACTCAGGAAAGTAGGGCATTTCAATGACCATCCATTTCTAATAATCTTTTAGGAAACTCGGATTAACAAAAAACTCCTCATGTTAAATGATGCTGATGCGTCACTGAAACACCATTAGACTAAATCTGCATTTTAAAAAAAAAAAAGTTCTTATGAACCCAGCAAGATCATTTTTCTTGTTTCCTAGCTCCAGTTCTAATCAGTTCTGCCTCTGCAAGCCATTGGGTGCTGGCCAAATTTTATAACTAGGACAAGAAAGCCTCTGATTTGTCCTGCTGAAGTTTCTTGGACTGTGTAACATTTGCAAACAGCAATTCACGTTAGATAAACTGAACAAAGACTTCAAACCATAGCTTATACGACCCTAAACGAGTAAGTAGTGCAAAAATTAGACATTCAGGATCAACGAAAGATCTGACACTTGATGATACGGGACTGCCATCAGAAGAAGAGGAGATGTCAATAGGGTGAGGACATAAGAAAAGGATGGAGTAGATAATATACTTATTATTTTGATTGGATACAGCAGAGCCCTCCTCCCCCCACTGCTGGGGTAAAGAAAGCCATTAATTATGGGTGGGCAGCTGGTAACCTACTGCTGGTGTCAATGGCTAGTTATGATCTGAGTATCTACTGCCATTCCATTATGGTCCAGACGATAAAGTGCAGCTATGCAATTATGTCAACAATACTCAGAATAAGCCAGATAGTTATTCTGAGATGTTATGCTCTTTGGAGCAGTGACTGTGTTTGTTTCTCTGTTTGTTAAGTGCCACACAATAGAACCCCCCCACTCACAATTGAGACCTCTGGGAACTACCACAACATTAAAAATAAACTGTCAATAGTGGGTGCAAAGTTAGGCCCACACTGAAAACTTCTGAAAATTGAGCAATGAGATCATTTTAGATTCTTTCTCCATTTTGTTTTAACTGTTTTATGATGCATTTTTTTTCAATAGGAAGTTTGAAATGATTGTCTAGGCCCTGACTTCTTTAGCCACAGTCTTGATAATTTACTTTTTTTGTTCTCTCACACAGGCTGTTTTAATAATCATGCAAGTATGCATAGTAATTGGTAAGATAAATGATGACACTGTTATTCGATACATACTTAGTTATTACTATTTTTAAAAGAGCTGCGTAGTGAAACTCAAATAACAAATATTTCCTTGTTTTCACTGGCATTCCTTCAATATGAGACAAATCTTTATGACAAGAAGTCTGTGTTTCTGTGAGCAACCCTCCTTGCTAAGATTAAATGCATATTATCATACTGAATTAACCGTTTCCACTGCAAATCACATCCTTCTATGAGATTTCCCCTCAAAAAATGTGGAATTTAGGTCTTGATCCTGCAAACCCTTACTCATGTGAGTGGCCTTTACTTCAGGGAGTAGCTCCCTTGAAATCAATTACATCAATCTCATGAATAAGGATGCCTAATAGGAGTGAGGGTTTACAGGATTGGGTTCTTAATTTGGACACAGTTTTAAACTTAAATGCAATGAAATAAGCTAAATCAGGACACTTAGTTCATGTTGTTCCCTCCCTCCTCCCCTTTTTCCTTTTGTAATGAAAGCAAAAAAAATTGGCCACTTGAGATTAAAACCAGCAAGGCAATTACTTGGGAAAGGTGACATAGCTCGTCCTCACATAGTGTAGTGTATGCTACAGAGACAGGACAGATGGTTGAGAAGGTTTGCTCAGCAATGTGGCAGCATGCAGGAAATCTGCATTATGGTGCAATGTATCCTACCGTATGGAAGCCCATGAGACAGGAAAAAAGCTGGATTTTGTGGCTGCCACACTAGTAAATGCATCAACAAAAGTCAGTTCAGCATTAAGGACTGGAAGCCAAATTTTGCCCTCAAATACATGTGGCAACTGGCATCCATGTGTTGAACACATGGATTCAAAGGCAGACATTAGCCAAGGATATTGATTCCAACGATAGCTGAATCAACTACTTTATGCAAATGTACAGAAAGACATATTTTGCATCTTTGATCAAGCCATTCCCTCAGATCACCTCAGTTGAAGGCAGTTCAGGATCTCCCCAGCATCCTTTATTTCTACCACATCATCGGGTACTTTATGGTGAGAAAACTCATCTCCTTGACCCGCCAGTGACATTGCATGCATGCAAACAATGGAAAAGGTTATGCCAACTATGCACTGCCAGAGGAAAATATTTCTGAACAAAATGTGTGACCCTGACTGGTACTTATTATGAGATGAAACTTAATGCTTAATAAATATATCCAACAAAAAGAAAAATAGTGGATTTCTTACATCCCTATGTAATGTACTGTATGTATGCAGTGAGGACATTATAGCTTCTGCAGAAACCAGAATTTTTAATTTCCAGAGTCCTGTGCATTTAAAATCTCAGCTATAGCGTTTAATTAACACAGCATTCTGCATTTAATTTCCTTGGCAATGGAAAAAAGAAAATACAAATAAAAATTTTGATTGCGCATTCAAATAACCCAATGTAGACACTTAGAATCGAAGAATTGCACTGAGTATAATCAATGAAATAAATGCAGCTGTGTTTATTTCAATGGGTGGATGAGGGATAACAGAAAGGGCAACCCAGACAGGGTAGGGATTACAGAAGGGGAGAGATTACTGCTGCATGTTAGAATAAGGAGAAGGGTAGATGCTTTGTGACACAGAAAGCACAGGTATAAATCCTCTGGGTCTCAGCTGTAGCCCTCTGTAAGGTCAAATTTGCGTTCCAGAATGGCATAAAGCTACTTTAAAGATGTTCCATATGGGCAGATAAGGATTCGCCCTGCACAGGGGAACACGGGGATAGCATAAAATAACCCATCACTCCCTCCCTGCTTGGTACAGACAGTATATAGGGGTTTAAGTGGCATCAGCTAGAGGCAGAGCTTGAGCACACAGCACTATATCTGATCATCAGTTGGTGGAATAGCTGCCTGTGAACATAAATCCGAGCAGCCCTGAGGCTTCTCTAATTTATAATAGGAGCTGCATTGGCCTCTGGCCAGCCTCAGGATTACTGGGTGCAGAAAGGTGGTGTAACACTACATTTACTCTCCCACCCATCAACTGCATCAATCCCAGTTCAGGTGAACCTTAGGGTTAAGTCCCTAATATAGTACCAGTACGTAACTCATTGCTCCAAAAGACCTTTTGCATATGTCAGGTGTGAAAGGAGCTGTAGAAACTCAAATTCCCTTCAGATAAGCAACATAGGAGGAGACTTACCTGGAAACCAGACAAAATAATAAAGCATTTTCTTATGTGAGGAAAAAATAACTGGTCTTCTCTTAGGGGGCCAACCTGAGTTTCATGGTCCCCAGCTAACCACTATTCTTGTTGTCCTAAGGGCTGCTTTAACTTATGCTGGCACTGGCTGGGGATGGATGGAACACTAGGATCTCTGGCTATGCTTCTCCAAGGATCTGGCACTATTAGACAAATTCCTTAAAGAAAAGAAAGTTATTCCCATTCTAGATATAGGATCACAGAAGTTATAGCTGGAAAAGACATATTAGGTTCTAAACATGAGACAACATTTGCAAGCCCTCTTCTCTTTGTTCCCTCAAAAATCTTGCCATACTTAGGAAGCAAGTGTAATATACCTAACAGAGCACTACACTCAAGCAGAATCAGATACAGGAAAAAATGCAGTGCTGTAACCCCTTAAGATGCTTGCTGGTATGTCAACCCAGCGTAAAGTACACAGCTGGGATTCATTTCTCTGCCCTGGTGTTTCTCAAAGGCATAAATTAATTTCCCCTTACACTGCAAATACTGTCTCTACCCTTAATCTTTATTGGAAGGCTCTGAGACTTTATAATCCCTCATATTTGTTGCAGTGTGTGAGGAATGTGCTGTCATATGTAAAGAGTGCTGCAGACTGTCGAGCCAGCAGGACTAACATGACCGCCCCTCACTGGTTTGAACAGTTTGGATGTAACAGCATATGGCAGATAAGGGACAGGACATCCATGTGACATAGCACAAGGGAATTTCAAAGAAAGGAGTCAGGAGAAAAGTTTCGCAAGGAATATGGGGAGTGAGCATTGAAAGAGTAAGAAGACAATTGTAGGAAGTTGTGGGAAAGTGTTATAGCTAAGAGGAGAACATCATAGGGAGTAATGGGAGATTACTGTAGTGACATGGGCCAAAATTTTCAAAAGGGAGTGTCTAAAATTTAACGCCTATATTCATATGTAAGCACCTAATTGAAAGTAGCCTGATTTTCAGAGGGGATGTGCGCCCACTGACTTCAGTGGGAGCAGCAGAGTGCTCAGCTTCTTTGAAAATCAGGCTGCTTTTCATTAGATACCTAAATATGGATGTGTGTGCCTAACTTTAGGGCTTCATGTTTGAAAATGGTGGCCATAGATAATTTACATTAAAAAGATATTTGGTGAGTTGACTAGACTGACAGCCTAGCAGAAACACACGCTACTGTGAGGAGGCTCTGATTTTGATTCCTGAGCTCATATTCTGTGTTTCCAGGCAATCAGGGGCTGCAGTGCTATAAATGCAGTGGGTTGTGCGGGGGGAGGGGGGAAAGAGGTGGTGGCGGCGGTGGTATAAGGGAGTGCCCTGTATTGCTTTTGAGTAACTCCCTCTGACTAGAATTTAGAGGAGACCTGATGAGATCCTGAGGAAGCCACATCCCTAGTTTTATGTATTTTTACTAAAAACAACTTTTGCAGTTCAGCTTTACATTGTCTGATAAAATACCTACTGTATAACATCACTGAGTAGGGTACGCCCCTCTTCCTCCACACACAAATCCCTATGGCTATTTGGGTACTCCACTGATTATCTTACTGATAATATGAACACAATGCACAACAGCTAACTGAAGTATTTAAAATAGTGGATTATTCATAATGAAGCTTGGTGATCTACCTGGAATACTGTGGGGATATCCCTCAGGAAGCAGGTAAGAGAGGTGAAGGAGGAGGTGAGATAAAACTCAGGCCTGGAATATTGGTATAGAGGGGTATAACTTGTACAGGAAGGACAGGCAGGGGAAAAGGGGAGGAGGTGTTGCATTGTACATCAAGAATGTATACACTTGTTCTGACGTCTAGACAGAGGTGAAAGGTAGACCCGTTGTAAATCTCTGGGTGATGATAAAAGGGGAAAAATAGGGGTAATGTCTTGACAGAGGATTACTATATACCACCAAATCAGGAGGAGGAAGTGGATGATGCATTTCTAGGACATATAACAGAAATATCCAGAACACAAGTTCTGGTAGTAATGGGAGATTTTAACTGCCCGGACATCTTCTGGAAAAGTATTATGACAAAACACAAAATTGCCAGTAAATTCCTGGAATGTGTAGAGGGCAACTTCTTGTTTCAGAAGGTAGAGAAAGTAACAGGGGAGGGGCAGTCATTTGAGACTTGATTCTGACTAATAGGGAGGAAGTAGTTGCAAATCTGCAGGTAGAAGACAATTTGGGTGAAAATGATCATGAAATGAGAGATTTCATTATTCTAAGGAAAGGAAGGCGAGAGAGCTGCAGAATAAGGACAATGCACTTCCCAAAAGCAAACTTTAACAAACTCAGAGAACTGATAGGTAGGGTCCCACAGGAAGAAAACCTAAGGGAAAAAGGAGTTCAGGAGACCTGGCAAAGACAGACTATATTTAAGGCACAATAACAGCAAACTGTCCTGATGCAAGGGAAAGATAGGTAGAAAAGTAAGAAGCCAATATGGCTGCAACCGGAGCTCTTTAATGACCTAAAAATAAAAAAGGAGTGCTACAAAACGTGGAAACAGACTAATTACTAAGGATGAGTCCAAAAAAATAATGCAAGTAGATAGGGACAAAATCAGAAAGGCTAAGGCACAGAATGAGTTACAACTGGCAAGGAACATGAAAGGCAACAAAAAGAGGGTTTATAAATACATTAGGAGCAAGAGGAAGATTAAGGAAAGTGTAGGTCCACTACTTAGTGGGGAAGGAGAGCTAAGAACTGGTGGCATCAAGAAGGCTAAGGTGTTTAAATGCCTATTTTGCTTCAGTCATAACTAAAAAAGTTTACTGTAACCAGATGCTTAACACAATTAATATTAACAACAAAGGGGAAGGAACACAAGTCAGATTAGGGAAAGAACAGGGGAAATAATACTTAGATAAGTTAGATATATTCAAGTCAGCAGGATCTGACTAAATTCATTCTGGGGCACTTAAGGAACTAGCTGAAGCAATCTTGGAACCATTAACAATTATCTTCAAGAACTCATGGGAGATGGCTGAGGTCCCAGAGGACTAGAGAAGGGCAAATAAAGTACCTATATCGAAAAGGGGGTACTAAGAGGACCTGGACTAAGAGGAACTATAGACCAGTCAGCCTAACTTTGATATCTAAAAAGATACTGGAACAAATTATTGAACAATCAAGTTCTAAGCCCTAGAAGATCATAGGGCAATAAGTAATAGCCAACATGGATTTGTCAAGAACAAATCATGCCAGACCAACCTAATTTCCTTTTTTGGCAGGATTACTGGCCTAATGGAGGGGGGAAGCAGAAGAAATATCTTGATTTCAGTAAGGCTTTTGACATAGTCCCACATGACATTTTCATAAAAAACTAAGGAAATGTGGCCTAGATGAAATTATTATAAGGTAGGTCCAAAACTGGTTGAAAGACTGTAGTGCAAGAGTAGTTTTCAATGGTTTGCTGTCAAACTTGGGGGATGTATCTAGTGGGGTCCCGCAGAGGTCTGTCCTGGGTTCAGTACTATTAATTATTTTCATTAATTACTTGGATAACGGAGCAGAGAGTATGCTTTTAAAATTTCTGGATGACACCAAACTGGAGGGGTTGCCAGCACTTTGGAAGACAGGATTAGAATTTAAAACCACTTTGACAAATTGGAGAATTGGTCTGCAATAAACCAGATGAAACTCAGTAAAGACAAGTGCAAAGTACTATATTTCAGATGGCAAAATCAAATACACAAAATGGGAATAACTGGCTCGGCAGCAGTACTGCAGAAAAGGATCTGGGGGTTATAGTGGATAACTTTAATATAAGCCATCAATGTGATGGAATTGTGAAAAAGGCTAATATCATTCTGGGGTGTATTAACAGGAGTGTTGTATGTAAGATATGGAAGGTTACTGTCCTGCTCTACTCAGCACTAGTGGGGCCTTACATGGAGTATTGTTCTGGGACTCACACTTTAAGAAAGATATGGACAAATTGGATAGAGTCCAGAGGAGAGCTACAAAAATTATAAAAGGATTAGAAAACTTGACCTATGAGGAAAGGTTAAAAAAAACTAGACGTGTTTAGTCTTGAGAAAAGAAGACTGAGAAGACTGAGTGGGGACCTGATAGCAATCTTCAAATATGTTATAAAGAGAATTTTGATCAATTGTTCTTCATGTCCACTGAAGGTTGGAAAATAATTAAGCAGCTTAATCTACAGGAAAAATTTTCTAACTATAATGATGGTTAAGTACTGGAATAGGTTGCCATGGGAGTTGCGGAATCCCTATCACTGTTGATTTTAAAGAGCAGATTGGACAAACACTTGTCAGGAATTATCTAAATTTACTTGATCCTGCCTCAGCACAGAGTTGGACTACATGACCTCACAATGTCTCTTCCAGACCTACATTTCTATGAATCTACATTGGATAGGCCACAAATAGGGGACAGATTTATGTGAATAGGAAGGTGTGACAGATGTGACAATTTCCTGCAATATTTTTGGGAGATCTTACTGTATTAAGTTTATGTATCATTATGGGCCAGAGACTGTATGAATTCCATGGGGGAGGGTGACCACAACTCCTCCAAGAATTAAGAACAGTGGGAGATGTGACCAGATATGATCAACCTGTCATATCCTGAACAAACCTTATGGAATTAAGATAAACTTGAATACCCAGTCAGAAGGGAGAGAGAGACGTCTCCACCTATGAGAGGCAATAGCTGTGAAGCTGAAAACCAAGAGTGGGTGCCCTTGCTGAACCACAAAGGGGAAATACAGGTGCAGTTGCCCTGAACAGTGACAGGGGACAATTAGGCAAATTCACTCAGGCTGTAACACCTCCAGAAAAAAGTACCACTGCCTGGAGAGGTTCATACATACTAGCTCAAACTAGAGTCTCCAGAGATTGACAAGACTGGACACCAAGCATGGACTACAACTGCAAATCTTACAAGACGAAGGACCTCACACAATCCCTCCCAAGTCAAAACAACAACTCCCATCCTCTGTCAGCCCCTCTGCCAACCAGCCAGCTGGTTTACCAATCTCCCCCTTGATCTGTTTGTTTAGGGTTGTAAGCTAAGTGAGCAGTCACATGTTGTATTAACTAAAGTTTCTGAGAGGTCTTCAAGGATAGCTGGATATAAAAAAAATTGCAGTAATCCTACCCAGAGGTAGCTAAGGCACTGATAACTGTTGTGAGGTGCACATCTGAGAGGAGAGGTCACAACCTTCTTCACTGAGCTTATATTAAAAAAAGTACTCTTGGCTACTGCTTCTATCTGGGTATTCTAAAGCTGTGGAGGAGCTAGCAGGACTACTAGATTGCCAACTTTATTAAGAAGAGCTCTGTGGAGCTCAAAAGCTAAATTGGACCAATAAAAGATACCATCTCCACCCACCTTGTCTCTCTAATATCCTGGGACCAACATGGCTACAACAACACTGCATACAACTTTATTAACAAAAGATGGGCCTGCCCCTGCAGTCCGGGGGGCAGATACTGTCTCTCCCTTCTCCTGCAGCAGGCTCCCTCTTTGGTCCTTCATCTCCTCAGTGTACAGAAAGCTATTCAACCATCCTTCCCACCCTACAATGGCCACCACAGCAGTCACATCTGAGTGCATGAGCAAGGACCTTCCACAGGGTTGTCAACTCTTGCAATATTTATTGTTTTTCTTAAAGCCCTAGCTCCTAAAGCCAAGAATCTCAACTTTCATTTGAAAAGTAAGTTTCTAGCCATCATAGCTGAGGAGAAAAGCCTGAAAATATGACCCAACTGTAACCTAAGGGCTCAGAAACCAAGACAAGTGAAAAGAACCCAAGTTTTATTTATTTAATTTCATTATTATTTTTAAGACAATCTAATAATATTTGGAGGGCCCAACTCATGACTTTTGAATGACTGAGGTTGGCAATACTGAAATAAGCCCTCAACCTAGAAGTCTCCCCAAATAAAAGTACAGAAAGCCCCCTCTCCACAACCATTCTAGTGCAAATGAATCAACCCCAAAAGTCCAATTCTTACATTATCCCCACCCATTTCTGCCAACTAGATCAATCACCCCTATGGAACTGGATGGGGTCCTTCACCCTAACCCCCTACCCAAAAGACCAATCACTAGTTCATTCTCAAACAGAACTCTTGATTCAAAAGGTATAGCCCTGCCACACAACAACGCTCAAATCCCATTTCCACAATGGGACAAGTCAGCTTTTGATCAGTCAAAACTTCGCTGCCGGTATGACAGTAGAAACTGGATGATCAGAAACTGTCTGGAGGCTTCCTCAGAGTTGTCAAAATTATTTAAATTAATATGACTCTAACTGAAATCATGATTATTTATTGTCCTATGGACAATTTGTTCTCAATTACTCTGAACACTCTTGATCAGAGCGGCAGGTGGTGGACAGGTAGGAAGAATGGAGTTTTTATTAAACAGTCTCCCCATGAACAAGAGTGTTTATTCACCGTTCCATTAAGTCAGCCATTTGCAAGACTAATACAGTGACGTCAAAGCCAGAATCCCAGTTGTTTGATTCATTTGATTTATATTAGATTCATTATAGAGATAACAACTTCATTTACTTTTGTTTGAAATGGATCTGCAATTTCCACTATTTATAGAGGTTGTTTGATCATACACTGCAGACTTTATGTAACTATGTAATAAATCTCTCTCTCATACATACCCCGCTCCTGCCCACCTACCCTCTCAGGTTTGACTCTTCAATCTTTTAATTTAATGTCATATTGACCATGTAGCCACATTAACATAAAACAGTATCTCTCTTCCTAGTCCCCAAAACATCTGCATCACATTACATCTTTCCACAGAAAAATAATTCCTGCCCCTGTGTTTAACCCACGTCCATTCCACCTCCACACACACACCCGCCACCCCAAAAAAACAAAAACAAAAGGGAAAATGATTGTTACTTACTAGGAACTCCAGATACCAATCGTAAGGGGCGTAACACTCGGAAAGCCCGCAGTGCTTTAACATCAAATCCGGCACCTTTCCCTCCTATTGAATTCGCCCCATCTGCTTTGGTTGCTTGTTCTAAAATTGCACTAAAAAGCCTGCAAAAAGGAAAGAGGAAACAAGCTGTAGGCAGATAGCAAGGCTCAGGCTAAACAGAAAATTAATTAACATCATAATATCATTGAAACTACCTCATATTGCACAAACCCACCAGATGTATCACATATCTGACTTGATAGTCATATGTAGTGGGGGAGAAAGAGACTTTTCCCCTATACAATATCCTGTAGTCTAGAAGAATGGGAGCTGAGATGTAAGGCAGGAGACATACCAGTAAGTTCTGATTTCAGTCCTTCCTCTGACTGTTATTAATACTTCTGTGCCATTTGTAACCTTTATTAACTGACACTCTTCTGTAGAAGGGCAATTATTCAACCATTTCAGGGCTAGTGGAACTGGGGGCAGGGGAGAGAGCTAGCATCTCTGCAATGGAAATAGTGTGTGGAGGTCTATGTTTCTGCCTCCCCACCAATATCTGGGAGTGGACTCTGCTGCATTCACATGGAGGAAGATATGAGAGCAGGATCTGGAGGAGAGGCTGTAGCAGCTGCCAAGGCCACAAGATCAGGCTGACTGATGAGGAGCAGGTAAGACTCCCTAGCCAGGTCCCACCTTCCAGCCACTATAGGTCTCAGCAGAGACAGCCA
The DNA here is from genome assembly GCF_016161935.1 of Mauremys reevesii. NCBI lineage: Eukaryota > Metazoa > Chordata > Testudines > Geoemydidae > Mauremys > Mauremys reevesii. Next base: position 249,761,217 of record NC_052623.1, read on the forward strand.
GCCCCAGGGAAGGGCAGGCGAGTGTGCAGCAGCCATTAGCGTGAGGTAGATGGGACAGGGCATCAGCATCTGGGTGGGAGGCAATGGTACACAGGGTGCCAGCTGCCAAGGAGGTGAGCGGAATACACGGCACCAGGCACCAACCACAGGAACAGCAATGGGAACTACTAGGACATACCTTCCCAGCCAGCTGCCCCCTCGAGTCTCAGTAACTTCCCTTGCTCCCTCTCCTATCCATCCGGTCTCCCATTCATAGGGAGTTCAGTCCCCCTATCTATTTTACATCTAACTCAGGTTCCACAAGGTCACTGCAGGTGAAACTGGCAATAGAACTCAGGTCTCATTTACTGCCTTTCAGAAGAACCATGTCATATTATGTGCATGTGTAATCCATGTTAACAAAGTGTGGCCCTTTGACCCCCCCCACCTAAGGTTAGATCACATGCAGAAGTTTATGAGGCAGATAAAGATAGGCTTTTAGAACCAGAGATTCCAGTTTCAAACCTTCGTGAGGACCAAACAGCAGCATTCATTACATTTGGCCATGCTGTTTCTATTCACATTCTATTTCCAGAGCTAGGAATAGAAGCCGTGAATCCTAAAATCAAATATTCCAGGGCTATTTCAACAATAGTTGTGTACCCCGTGGCAAAGAATGCACCATGGCTCACTCTATGGGCTGGCCCTAATAGAAGATAACAGCATATTTCCCTACCAGTTTACAAGTGTAGATGAAGTGGAAGAAGTCTGTGATCTGAAAATCTTGGGTTCAAACCCTAATGATGGCTTCAGGGGAGTAAAAGTGTAGGTATAAGTTAGTGTGAAGACTCTGGAAAAATGCAATTGTTGATATGATGTCATGTCATATTACAAAACATTTTATTTAGAGGCAAATTTGGATTCTCATACTTGTTTTATTACGATATTTTTATTGGTTTACTTGGGTTAATAGGAGCTGTCCCTTTAAAAACAGGGTGGGGCACTTAATTATACAGTGTGTTTGAAGAAAGCAGAGCAGTGTGTGGGAGATGTTGTTCATGTGTGCAGAAAGTGGAAGACCCAGCCTGTGAAAAGTCAGAACTTGATTTAATATTCTTATCTTTCAACAAAGAAAACTTCATTCTTGAGGTGCAGTATTACCATTTATTAGGAGAGTGAATTTCTGAGCGCATTACTAAGGAGCCACAAAGCCTTTCACCTAGAGGGCACCACTCTGAATCCAGTTCAACTCAGTAGAGATTAAAGAAGTTGTTCTCATCCTATGGTGCTGCTATATCAGGTAAGTTCGGTGGGTGCCAGTTCCAGCTACGATGCCACAAACTCATCACCATGCTTTGAACTAACTTGCAGATTCAACAGCAAGGCCAAAAATTGCATGGGCTAGGGAGAATGAAATAGCCCTGTTGCCTCTAGAGAAAATCCCCGCAGTTCAGGGTTGAGGCACGCTGGCAGGGCTATATGTGTGGGAAGCTTGCCCCGTAGATAAAAAGAAGAGTACATTCATTACAGCACTTCAGGCCAGAACCTTTCACCAGCACTAATTTTCTTAAGCTGAAGTTTCTGGTTATATACACGTTAGTTGCAAATGTCCCAGCTGGAGCTACACAGAACTTGGCAGCTATGATGGGGGGAGCTAGTTGACTCAATTCAAAGTCATAACAAAGTATTGCTGAAAAATTAACAACCATGTAGTGAGTGTGAGAGGAGGCAGGAGAGTAGAGGGGAGGATGTTGCAAATTAATGAACAGGACCCAAGAAAACCTCTTGGAAAAAACTTACAGTAGATGGTGTGGCTGATTCAGTAGTTCCTGACATTCCCTTTCAGTAGGTGAACCAGCTGAAACAATGCCACAGCATGATGTGAGAGAGCACTGTGCTGATGGAGGCATTTTCAATGAGATGTAAAAGCAAGGTTCTACCCCCTGCTGCAACCTAACTTCCCCTTCCATTTCCAACTGGATGCAATATTTTCCACCTCCTATTTTAAACTGTTGTGTAGTGTTCTTGAGCATTGATAAATGATTTCTGAATCTCAGCCTAGGGGTCACTACCTCCAGTTTTGGTTCATTTCTTAAAGATTAACTACAAAGCAAATAAAAGACTAATTGTTGACTTCTGCTTCTTCTCAATGATGTATGAAGACATCCTTGTTATTTTCTTTTTTCCCCAATATTTTTCCTGCTTCCTTTTTAGGTCTGACACATAAAGTATTCTCTTTGCCGAAGGCCCTTAGCCAGATCTTTGGAGGACCTCAATAGTGGCATGATGAGGCTGCTACCTGTACTGCAGCTCTTTATTCCCCTGTCTTTGTGGATGGGATGCTGATTCTTATAGTCTAAGAGAAGATCTTGTGAAGGGGCTTTTGCAAATAGAGGGAACTGAAGAGCTGATATTTCCAATGCAAATAACAAGCAGAGAAACACCTTTGAGAGCGTAAAGAAAAAGTAAAGACCAAAAGATTTTTTGTTTTTGGCTTTACAGTTCACCTTTAAACATGGCTATTTTTTAACTCCAGGAAGGGTTTGTAAAGGTGGAAGTGCTTGAGTCTGCCCTTTAGAAAATTCCCCACAGGCCTAAGGAAAGGCTCATTTCTACACCCAAGTTTTTGAATCTCTTCAGAATTTCAGACCCCCTTGCAAATACCTTCAGTGCACAATCTAAGTAAGGTTGTTCTCTAAATTAAGATACCTTTCTCTTGGTTGAAACTGTGGGTCCTCAGAAAATACTGCTCTTAGGAAATGCATTACATGCTGTCTGGAAAGAAGAATATTCTTGTAACACAACACGTTGAAGTCATTTTTGTCAGGGAAGGAAATTTCCTTCTAAGTCATGATGAATTCCAAGGACAACACTTGTATCAGAAAACCCTTTATTTTCCAAAAGGAGAAAAATAAAATCAAAAGAACTAGGAAACAATTTAACTAATGATTAACAGTTGTGGGATATGCTTCATTAGACAGCTTGAGTGTGTGATCTTTGTTCTTAACTAGCAACGTTCTTAAACACAGAGCTTTATGATTGATACCTATGCAAAGAGATTTTTCTTCAAAGCAATATTTAATGGCTCTGCCACAGAAAGGTCATAGGCTATTTGAGGATAAGCTAGATCAAGCTTTAAAGGACTTAGCTGCTCAGAAAGCAGATCAACCATATTGCAAGACAGATAAATTGTTACAAGCCTATAAGTCTAAAGTGCGTCCCTTCTTCAGAAGGCATTCCCTTAAATCTAGATTTAGTCCTTGCTTTTAATGCTCTTCTCCTTTCCTGACATGGATTCATCTGACCATCCTAGAACTAAACATTCAAAGTGAAGTCACGGATTGCTTCAGGCAGCGGATGATCCAACTTTTGAAGACAGGGAGATAATTGGTACCATAAAGTGTAGCAGATAATGGGTACTATAAAGAATTCATGGAGGCTGCTTTCTAGAATGTTCATTCCCTATCTCCTTGTCTACCTGAAAATAATGAACAATATCATAATAGTTTCTCCTTATTAGACCTTCCAGCTGCATGCACTGGTGTGGTGGGAAAAAATGGGAGTTAAGATAGACTGAGGATCTAGACATTGTCCTTGGTTATGCTCCCTTTTGCCACAGCAGCACCTGAATTATTCTTTCTATATAGGATTTTTCCATTTCCCATCCAGCCCTACTCTTTTTTCTATGGTGAGAACCAGCAAAGAAGATTCCAATGGCAGACTGAGTGCAAGATGACAGCTGTGATGAAAAAGTCTTTAAAATTTAATGCTTTAGGTCAGTGGTTCTCAAACTATGGAGGCATGGGAGCGTGTCTAGGGAGGTGCAAGCTGTGGGCTTTTTTTGCGGCGGGGGGGGGGGGGGGAGAGGAAGAGCTCTGGCTGTGAGCCCTGGATGTTTGGAGCTCATGCAGAAGAGCTGTGCACATCTGAGAGGCAGGGAAAAGGGGACAGCCAGAGCCCTACCACCCTGAGGCTGACAGCCGGAGCCCCGCCACCTGGGCTCGGGCTCTCCTCCTGCACCCTCCCTCTATTCCTCACCAGAGGTAGCCCGGACTCAGGCTCTCCTCCTGCCCCACCCCTCCATCCCCCAATTCCCATCTGTCAGCCCCAGGATGCAGCAGCAGCGCAGAAAGAAGGGTGGCAGTGGGGCACTAAATCTGCTGTGAAAAGTGATTTTGACAAATATCACTTTTTACATTGCCTCCCTTACTTCTGTGCTGCTGCTGGCATGGCGCTGCCTTCAGAGCGGGGCACCCAGCCAGCAGCCGCTGCTCTTCGCTCTGCCTTCAGAGCTGGGTGGTGGTTTATATACGTAGGGTCGGGGGGCATAAACAACTACAGACACAAAGGGGGGAGGGCAATCAAATAAGTTTGAGAACCACAGGTTTAGGTTACACTTTCTGAATATTACCAGGAAAGCACTGTCCTCTTTTGCCATCCCATGAACCTCTATGACCTTCTCTGGCCTATGTTACAATACTACAACTATCAGTCAGCCCGAGAGAACAGTTACCACAGGAAGGCAAGTTTTTCTTTATTCCTTGGAGAACAGTAACACCCAGAGGCCTCCATACACAAAGCAAGAAACAGTTCCAGCCCACAAAGTCACAGGAGCATCCTTGAGCTGCATCCTTCTAAATTACCCAAGTCTTTAGTTTTAGTAAACTGGTATTAGTCAAGAGTTTAGGATAATACATTTAGCTTTGCTACCTCTAAACTGGGTTTCTGAGCATCATATCCTTCAGTCTAGAAGCCCTACTGAGTATGGCTAGGATTAGCATCACATTTTTTTAGTTAGTGTCTCATTCTCTTCTGAAATCTCATTAATGAGCCTGTGCTTAATGTTAAGGAAGCCTGGCCTGAGTTGGGAACACAGTAGGCAGCATGTACAGCCACTGTCAGGTGAATTCTTCCTCTTGTTTTCCAGCCATTGCTTCAGGCTGCCACTGGAACCATTTCCGACAGCACTGATGGACAGCAGAGGAAGCCCTGTCTGGCTCCCCTCAGATGGAAGAAAATGGTAGGTCAATAAGGGGTCTTTGCAGGAAGCAGAATAAAAAAGAAAATGGAAAAAATTGGAAAACGTCCTGCTCCTCCAACGAAATCAATTCAAGTTTAAATATGGTGTAACTGCAGCCTGGGTTTACACTGCAATTTTCAAACAAACAGTAGGGAGCAAGCAGGGGAGAACGGGCAAATAGCATTGCCTCTCAGAATTTGCTGATAAGTAGGGTCTGCTGGGAGAGGAAGCAGCACACCACACTATGGCATAGTCCTGTATGAGCCAGTCTAAATAGATAAATATCAGAGAAACCCATCCAGCCTTGAAGTGGCATCTGCCGCTCGCAATTGTTACTCTTTAACTGGGACCTAGGGGTCTTGGTCATGTTTATATATGTGTAATCTTTCCCCTGTTGCAGTTGCTGTCAGATTGTTTCCTCCAGCTACAGAGTAAGTGTTGCTGAACATGAGAGCAGACAGAATAGCACAGTGGAGAGCTGCTGCTTTTGTCACTGGCAAGGGAATTAATTTCAGCCTGAATATCATCTTGCTGATTAACAGGCCTAATAGGAAAGCTCAATTTAAACTACATATAATGCTGATCTAGCATTTCTGGAACCCTGTTCTTTTACATGGCAATAGAAAGGGGGTAAAAGATTTGGCCTCTTTTTAAAAGTCTCTATAAAGACCCACATAAAATGAAAACAAGCGGATTCATAAGGCCCTTATTCATATTGAGCAGCACCTAGTGAGGTGACTGAATGCTACATGAGTATAGGTTGCAGAATCATCCCTGGGTGGATGTCACTAATTTCCTGTGGTATTTTTTTACTCCTTTGGGGGTGCGGAGGTGAAAGCACCAAAATAGCAGGGCGAAGAGTCTAGGCAGGAGGTAGGACTGTTTTGGGACTAAGAATAGGTTCTAACTTGTCCCACCTCCTTGATGGGAACTCCTCCCCACACTTCCACCTATCATTCTGGAAGCAGCAGGGATCAAGTAGTGCAGCAGCAGCAGCAGCAAAGGTGAGTGGTTAGGAGTTTTATAGCTTTCAGTTCCTCCATACAAGTAGACAAGTGGCCAGATGGTCAATGGATTTGGGCAGCAAGCATAAGATGCTTTGGCTGCTAAACTGCCCTTTTCTGGTACTCAGTGTGGGAATGGAGGCAAGGGTTTCTATTGGAAAGGAAAGGACGGGGAGGGCCTAGATGCTGGTGGAGCATGGCACTCATTCTGGAAATGAGGCTGGAGACAGGAAGGGAAGAGGCATTCAGGAGAAGACGACCCAGCCTCATTGCCTTAAGGGTTAGTTCATCCCATGTTACACTTCCTTCATCTAACTACCATTCAAACAGCTTGTCATGTTGCTTTCCAAGTTTCTAACTCAACTAATTCAACCCAATTTAATGTATCATTTCCTCTACATTAAACCCTTCACCTCATCCCATGATTTTTCTGCTCTCAGTAGTGAGGTAGGGATACCTACTGGAGAGTTGCCTACAAGTGTTGCAGAAATTGCTCCACTCTTGTACTTCTAATTCCTAGGGAAATTAGGAATTTAATTGTATGTGCAGGCCCAGGATCTTCTTTGAGAAGCAGAAGCATGGTCACTCAGAAAAAGTATATAGAAGTTGAACAGTGTCCATGCTGTTCCCTTTCCTAAAGCTGATAACTCATCTCAGCTTCAGCAGCATTGCACAACTCACAGGGAGGTATCCAAAAAGGGAGAGCTTGCTGCCCGGCTGCTTTTCTCTAGGGCTTCACAATTCCTCTGGCTTCTCAGAGGTCATATTTTAGGAGGCTATAAGGGAATGATGAAGCTCAATTCCTAGCTCACTCACTCTTTTTAGATTTCAGAGTAGCAGCCGTGTTAGTCTGTATCCGCAAAAAGAACAGGAGTACTTGTGGCACCTTAGAGACTAACAAATTTATTTGAGCATAAGCTTTCGTGGGCTACAGCCCACTTCATCGGATGCATGCAGTGGAAAATACAGTAGGAAGATATATATATATATATATATATATATGAAACAATGGGTGTTACCATACACACTCTAACGAGAGTGATCAGTTAAGGTGAGCTATTATCAGCAGGAGAGAAAAAGACCTGTTTGTAGTGGTAATGAAAATGGCCCATTTCCAGCAATTGACAAGAAGATGTGAGGAAATGTAGGGGGGTGGGGGGGAATAAGCATGGGGAAATAGTGGGTCATACAACACATTCTCTGTATTTCTTTTGTTTTGGGCTTTTTAAATAATTGGTAGGGCCATTTTAATCAAAATAAGCTCCTCATTCCTGAGAATGTTGCTCTCTGCCTGACCCTTACAGTGGTCAGGCCCAATAATGGACCAATGTGGGACATCTTTTAACATTTTATTTTCTGAAATATTTGTTGGACATGAGGACCTGGGGTTCATCCATTGTTACAAGTAACAAGTTACAATTACATCCCATGAACTATTCCCCCCCACATTCATGGAGCTGTCCAAAGTTAATTTATTTGATTGTCTTCTCGCAGGATTACACTCAGGAGTCTGAGACCCAGCTGTACATTGCCCAATAATCTTGTGTTGCTTTCTCTTTTTTCCTCCACAAGTGTTAAAAAGTGGTTTACTTTCAATGCCTTAGAAATGGGTAAAGTCCTGGAACGGGGTCTAAGGAGCTGGACATACACAATACCAGAAAACCCATGCCAAGATTAAACACTGTGGGCCAGCTCCTCAGCTGGTATAAATCAGCGCTATTCCACTGAAGTCAACAGACCAACACCAGTTGTACCAGTGAAGGATTTGACACTGAATTCAGTACATTCTCTGTATGTTTGGTAAAGGAAGGGAGCCTGCAGGTGGGGTGAGTTGCGGGGAGGGGTGGTGGAGATGAGAGAGACAGGATATGCAGTATCGTCAGTCAAACAAGCATCCATAAGAAGCCTATGCATTCCTCCTCTGTAATGTGCCCAGTTGGAATTCCTGATACCCCAGCATGAACTCTTTATGTTCCCATATGTACAGTGTACTCAAAGACAATAGTACTCACCCTACTACCACAATTATAAAATCTAGTAAATTCCAGCCATTGCGGAGGTAAGCGTTGGGGTGAAAGAGAAGTCCATATGCTATTACTTTTAAAAATGCTTCCACTGTAAAAATTATGAGAAAGAGATATTCCACTCGTTCCTGGAGAGAAGACAAAAGAAAGACAACAATTAGCTAAGTGCTGAAAAACAATGGGTAAAAATCTATTTACCTTTTTTACATTTTATCTATGCAGCCTTCTAGTCACTGGCCCACCAGAGCCACTTGGGAATATCCAGTGTTAAACCCTATTACTTGGCAATTAGCTTTTCCTCTCCGAACTGTTATTTCTGTGGCTTGCTTGATGAGCTAGCAGCAATGCAGTATGGTTAGGATGCGAGTTTCATGTTCCTTGACTTGTCAGGAACTGTAAACTCTGCAGAGACAGAATGCTCAGCGCCAGTGTCGGGAGGCATCACTCTCTAGTATCTTGTTCTCGGGAGGATGTATTGAGAGGCACCGAGAGACTCCAGAGTGAGCTGCGTCCAACCCTCTTGGAGGGGGAAGGTGGCTGGATTTGAGGCTTTGTGGAAAGAAGAGGGAAGAAGAAGAGTGGCCCTGCTGAGAGACACACATCACCCCAAGAAAAATTGTCATTCTTTTCACTTGTCTTGTGAGATTGCATTGTTGGGGAAAAAACTGATGCAGGAACATGATAAATGATTTACAGTTCATATGGATTCATTAGCACTCAGTGCATAGTCACCATCATTTTAGTGATTTCATCAGAATATTCACATGTGCAACTTGTGAACTGCAATCCAGAGTTTGGTACATGCAAAGGAAGTCATCTGCAGTGACAATACAGTCTGATTCAGCAGGGAGGTTTTAGGAGTCCAAATATGGGTTTAACCTCTCTCTTAACTTTGGATTTCCTATTCCCAGGATGGAGGCAGAGCCACAGCACTACTAAAGTGACAGTGACCCCAGTCCTCCTCACTCACTTCTGTTCACTGTGCTGTGTTAGATCAATGATGACACTCATTTAGGGGATTCCCTTGGGTAACTGAGAGAGATTTATGGTCTGAATTCTCACCGTCACAGCACTGCCAACCCCAGGCATTTAAAAATCTTAAATCAGGCCAGCCCCCCAAAATCATGAGATTTAATCATAATAAATAGTAAATATTAGTATTATTTTATTTGCCTTTTGGTTTCTCAGAGCTTTAGATGACGATTGGTACACTTCCTGGGGCCCAGCCCAGGCTGCAACCCCCATTACCATGTGTTGGAGGTGGCCTGAGTTACAAGTTTGTACTGGGCCTGAAAAAAAATTTTTTTTTTTTTTCCTCACTCACTTCCTAGCCAGTCACTGCAAAGGCACTGAGAGCATCCTTAGAAGATAATTAGCACTCAGCTGTCCCAGGATCAGAGCAGTCATCTAGGTATCTACACTGAATCTGGGAGTGAGCCTGGGTCCACAGACATACTAGCAAGGCTCATGCTAGCCTACTAAAGACAGCTGTGTGACAGTGCCTTGATGTTGCTGCTGAGGCTGGAGCTCAGATTCTGAAGTCCATCCCTCATCCTAGATTTCAGAGCCTAAACTACAATAACTACATAGCTACTTTTAGTGTGCTAGTGTCAGCCCTGCAAACACAGGTCTGTGGGCCCAGGCAGGGAGGCTCATTCTCAGATGCTGTGTCGACATGCCCCTGGACTCAAAGGGAAAGGATAGGTGTAGTCCTCAGAGATACCAAGATTATATCTACCAAATCTCCTGCATTGGAGAGAGTCTTATTTTGGATTAATTTTAACTGAAGCCTCTCTTTGGTAAGGAAAGATGTTGCTGTGTGTGCTTCAAAGAAGAATTTACAAGCCTCATCCTCACAATCATTTGGAAATCTCATTCATTTAAATTATTACAGCTTGGACACATTGCAAAGCAGGCCCCTAACAATCCCATGAGTTGCTTGGTTGAGATGAAAGTCTGAGATGCATTGTTCAGCATGGCAAAATTATCTAGAAAATTTACTAGCCCAGGTACAAAACCGACTCCTTCGATCCACCATTATGCTAATAAAAATCTCAAGTTATTTTTTACTTGCCTATCAAAGAAGTTAGTTACCCTTGAGCGAAGGCAAAGCTGCGTGGCTGCAGTGGATGACAGAAGGTGACCAGGCCCTTGAACAGGTTAAACTACATATTTTGTTAAAGAGAGTCACATTTGAAAATTCAGGCTGTCTCAAGAACACTCTTTCTCAAATGCGGCCACCAGGAGGTTCCCCTGCAGCCATATCAGTTTCCTGGGGGGTGGGGGGAAGCATCAGCCCCTCCCCTTCGTCCCTGTTGCTCCTGCATGTGCCGTCTCTCTGGAGACACAGGTGGGACACATAATGCTTAAGGAGCAAGGTGAGAAGGCAAGCGGCGAAGTGAGCAGTGGGCGGGGGGGGGAGTCTGGCAGGGGAGTGGAGGCGAGCAGCAAGCCAGCAGCAGGGTGAGGAGGCAGGCAGGGGCGGGGGTGGCTGCGAGCGGGGGAGTGAGGAGGTGAGCAGGGGTGTGTGTGAAGAGGCGAGCGGTGAAGTGAGCAGCAGGTGCGGGGGTGAGGAAGCGAGCGGCGAGGTGCGTGGTGGGGGGGGTGAGGAGGCAAGAGGCGAGTGGCAGGGGGGCCCTGGTGGAGGGGTAAGGAGGTGAGCGGCGAGCCAGCAGCAGGGTGAGGCGGGCGTGTGAGGGTCTGGCTGCGAGCGGGGGAGTGAGGAGGCGAGCGCGGGTGGGGTGAGGAGGCAAGAGGTGAGCTGGGGGTGGTGAGGAGGCAAGCGGCGAGGCCAGTGGCAGGGGCGGGCCCTGGCGGAGGAGTAAGGAGGTGAGTGGCGAGCCAGCAGCTGGGTGATGAGGCGGGGAAGGGCGTCTGGCTGCGAGCGGAGGAGTGAGGAGGTGAGTGGTGAGCCACTAGCAAGCGGGAGTTCTCGCAGAGGGCAGGGGGGTGTCTGTGGCAGGGGAGTGAGACAGTGAACGGTAGGTGGGGGAGTGAGGAGGGACACAGGAGGTGAGCGGGGGGTGAGGAGGTGAGCAGTGGGCACATGGGCGGCGGGTGGAGCCCCCCTTTGGGGAGGCTAGCCCCCGACTCCACCCCTTCTGCCCACACTCCCCCCTGGTAGCTGGAGCCACAAGCCACCGCCCCTGCGGAGAAGCCCCAAGACCTTCCCCCCCGCCGACCAGCCCGGAGGAGTTCCTGACTGGCCAAATCCCTGAGCCCCGCCACCTGCCCCGAAGAGCCCCAGGCCAGCCACAGCTGTGCATCCCCTCCCCAGACTCAAGCCACCCAGATATGTTTTTCATTATTATCTGGACTTCTATTATGTCAAAGCATTTTTAAATTTACTTCAGAATTGTTATACAGACAACTTTTACTAAAAAAGCAAAAGAAACAATAATAAAAAAGACAAAAACATGCAAAGCACCTTATTTGTGTTTCTATTCTGTTGGGTCCAGTAAAGACTAGAGATAACTGTGCATGATTTTTATTACTGAGTCTGCAAAAAAACCCCAAAACCTTACATAAATAAATTACAATGATTGGATGTATATATGTGTATATTACTTTATTAACTTTAGGAAAAATAAATAATTTTAGGAAAAAATGTCAGTGCAGCCACCAGAAAGAGTTGGTGGCCACACTCTGAGGCCACTAAAAATTTGTTGTGAGAATCCCTGCTCCAGAAAAACACAAATAAATAGATGAAACTTGTGGCTCAAGTAGATCCTGCAGTCTGACCAGTGAAAAAATTCAGTGAGTCACTGCCCAATTTTGCATCTCTGTTTCACAATATAATTGGCCAGTTCCCCCTGCCAGCTACTCTGCTGAATGCATGTATCACTGCTTCTCTTTGGTGGATCACAGCATTAAAAGAAGTCATTACAACATCTGACCCAGACCCACCCCTGAACCTCTAAGATTAACATTCAACTCTAGATTGTTAACAGTAACACAGTGGCTAGCAAAGCCCCTGATGCTGTAGTGGATGACCAAGAACCACATTATCCAGTTCATCTGCATGTTAACACACTATTGTACATGCCTCAGAAATCTGTTTTACAGTAGCATACAAGCCTTTGTGCTTAAAAAGGCTGTAGTTTTCCATTAGATAATACTAGCTTAGCATTGCAGTATGCCCTGCACTTAATACAGGGGCTAACTAGGGAAATTACACATATATTAGGTAAATGTTACTTAGGCTATGTCTACACTACGCACCTTTTAGTGACACAGCTGTGCTGCTACAGCCGTGCCACTAAAAGGTGCACAGTGTAGCCGGTCTTTGTCGGTGGGAGAGAGCTCTCCTGCCGATAAAATAAATACACCCCCAAGGAGAGCAGTAGCTTTGTCGGCGGGAGAGCTCTCCTGATGACAAAGTACTGTCCACATCGGCCCTTTTCATCGGTAAAACTTTTGTTGTTCGGGGGAGGGTGTTTTTCTCACACCCCTGAATGACAAAAGTTTTACCGACTAAAGTGCAGTGTAGACAAAGCCTAAGTTACTTGATGCAATTGTAAATTACAGTGGTCACCATTAACCTTCACACAGAGATACCCAAGACATTTCAGTTTACAGTTACAATACCAATACTGGTAACTGTTTACAAATGTTGCCTTTTAAAACGTGACCACTCTACCTCCAACCTCACATTACTTATTGTTACTCAAAGAAATTAGCATGCAAGAGTAAATAGCCAACTGCCTGGTCACTGGCTTGGCAACAGATAAGAGCTCTGAAATGGTAAAAGGCTTGCTGATTCCTGAAATAGTCTTATTTAATGTCCCTGCTCTTCCCCCAATTCCCTGGAGCTGAGTGGCTACTTGTTGTGCAAACAGTAGAAAAACAAACATTGACAATTAAGTTCCATGCGCACATTTGTAAAGTAAGCGTAAGCGGAGCTGTCAGAGGACCTCTAATAAAAATCAATGTGTGATGGGAAGTCTTTATGCAGCGCCTTTTGATTACCACGCGCCTTTGTGCTGCCACATGCCTTTATCAGCATGGCATGAGGCCAGGCTACATCCTGCTCAGCAGGCAGCTAGCCTGTGTTAACTCCGCGGTGAGGAGACAACAATGCCCTAGCTAAGAAAAGTCTGTGGGAATACAAGAGGAACACAGAAATGGGCTCAGCTGGGGAATAATGTGCTGGGAATTAGGCATGGCAGTGCTGCAATTGGGACTGAACCGGCCTTGCTAGGGATGAACAAACGTCTTTAAAACGGAAAGGGAGAGACTTCTCTTACTGCATCCCATTCCATTAAGGGCCTCTCTCTATGCCTCACCGAAAGCGTTTCCATAGCCATAAGCAAGCCCTGCGTAGATAGATCAGCCCTTTTGTTCCACCCCCACCTGCCACGGATCACCAGTAGGGTTTGAGACCATAGTCCTCAGATTGCTTTCTGAGGGGCTCCATGTGCAAATGGAGCCCAGCTATTTTGGTGGTGTTATTCCTTGTGCTTGGGCCAACTAATAGGTGGATCTGTGGATTGAGGTGGTGGTGTACTCAGAACAATTTTTAGGGGATCCATAAAAAACAAAACACTGTAAAATCCTCTGCAATGAACATAAGATACCAAACGCTGCTGAGCAGAACAGAGACTTTATTACCCTCTCCATTTAAACTTCCGGGGCGGAAGCGGGACCCACCGCCGAAGTGCCGGGTCTTCGGCAGTAATTCGGCGGCGGGGGGCCCCCGCCGCGGGTCTTCGGGGCACTTCAGCGGCGGGTACCAGAGCAGAAGGACCCCCCGCTGCCGAATTACTGCCAAAGCGTGGGCCCCCCCACCGCAAAAGACCCCAGGCCCCCTGAATTCTCTGGGCAGCTCTGCTGTTCTCGCTGTGCCTAGAGAACGTCATTGCCCAGGGCTGACAGACTAGAACCTTTCCCCGACATGAAATACAAACATTAAATAATCCAGAAAACTCAGAGTAACACAGTACTTTTGGAAAATTCTGGAGCGTGCTACTTTTTTTTTTATATACAACTCAGCTCCAGAGCCAAAATTTAAAGAATTAATAAATTCCATTTGGTCAGGCTTAGGGCCCTCAGATCTTTTTGCCTCTAAAGATGCCTATGGAATTATAGACTCATGTTCTGTTATTGTAATATGGCTGTTTGCTGAACCCCGTTGCTGAGTAATAATCTGCCAAGATATTATTATATATGCGTGTTTGCGCGCACACACACACACACACACACACACTTCTGTACAATGTTCTAGTTAAAGCTGAAAGATCCATAAAAACCAAAATCCTCTGCAATGAACATAAGATACCAAACGCTGCTGAGCAGAACAGAGACTTTATTACCCTCTCCATTTAAACTAATGATTTTAGGAACCAAATCCAAAGGAAAAATATTACCCAGTTTTAAATGTGCAGCTACTCTGAGACTATTTCAAGAGGCCACTTTTTATCCATAAATTAGCTCTGCTTGGAACCGAGAAGGATTTTTAAAAAAAAAATCATTGATTTATGTTCACTTCTTTTCTAAACCATAACCCTCAGGAGCTCTCCACTAAAAAGGCAGTGTGGTTTATTGGTTAGAAGACATGCCTAGGATTCAGGATGAGGGGTTCCAGTCCCGGCTCTGATGCTGACCTGCTTCATGAGTTTAGGGAAGGGGAGAATACCTACTGTACTTGACAGTCATGGGGCTTAAATTGTAATGAAAGAAGTGTTGGGGCTCAAGCAATTTTTTTACTTCATAGCTGATGCAGCAAGCCCAGAGGTGCTGGGGCTATGAACTGCCAAGCCCAGAGATAATGGGGCTCAGCCCTGGCAAGCCCCAGCTCAAATTAAGCACTGGGCTTAATCAACTCATGGTAATAAAGGCAGCAAAGAATCCTGTGGCACCTTATAGACTAACAGAAGTTTTGCAGCATGAGCTTTCGTGGGTGAATACCCACTTCTTCGGATGCAAGCATGGTAATAAAGTACTTTGCCATAATTGGATGGATGAACCTTAGATAATTTTCAGGTTTAAGTGCCATTCCTGGGTGAGCATCCAAAGTGACGCTTTGATCTAACAGAGCTCAATAGTATAATTTAGTGCCACATTAACCCCTGGGGTTCCAGGATCCAGAGGACGTAGAAGTGCAAGATACCCTGCATTTCCACTCTTTTGGGAAGCCCAGGACCAGTTGGCACCATCCTAAAAGACGCCAGCCCACAGAAAGTGATTCATTTCCTCTCCTGGGCAGTCTCTGTTGGCAGGGATCTTATGCAGCTCTAACCTGAGTTTAAATATGTCCTTTCCCTGTAGAGTTCCAGGATACTGTTGCTGCCCTGGGGTTGAACGCCCTTTCCAGCTCAACAATCCTCTGGGCTGAAAGGGGGTGCAAACTGCATCCTCTTGTCCAGGGCCGGCTCCAGGTTTTTTGCTGCCCCAAGCAAAAATAAAATAAAATAAAATAAAAAATAAATAAATAAAAGGGGGCCAGAGTGCCGCTGCCAAAGCAAACAAACACAAAAGTTGGAGTGCTGCCCAAAGCACGTGCTTGGAATGCTGGTGCCTAGAGCCAGCCCTGCTCTTGTCACCTTCAGAGTTCATAGAATATCAGTGTTGGAAGGGACCTGAGGAGATCATCTAATCCAACCCCCTGCTCAAAGCAGGACTAATCCCCTCAATGGAGTCCTCAAGGATTGAACTCACAACCTTGGGTTTAGTAGGCCAATGCTCAAATCACTGAGCTATCCAGTTCAGAGTAATAAGACAAAACACAATGGCAGATTCAGAGCGAAGTTGGAGATACACTACGGTAAAGAAAAAAGACAGAAGATACCATATGTTTTCAGCTGTCATTGAGAAATTTATTCAGTGTCTATGAGGCTGGAATGCAGGATGCATGTTGCAGATGGAGGGAATTGCAGAGCAGAAGGCTTTTGCTTGGCTAGTGGCAAGGCTGTGGCGCAACAGAGAAAAGGCCAGGCAAAATGTCTAGAGCAAGTGGGGAAGGGAATACAGAGAGAAACGTTGACTTGAGCTGGTTGGAATAAATCTCCGGAGCACGTACAAATGTTCTGTGGCTGATTTCAGTGCTGGTTATTACAGACACTGGACACAAGCATCAGCTAGAGTAGCTGACATTTTAGTCAAAGCTTTGTTTCACCAGAGTTTACATTACAGAGAAATAGATCGCACATTTGTTTACTCTTAATAAAGACATAAATGTTAACCTATTGTTAATACTAATATCTGTTTCCAAAGGATTTTGAAATGATAACATTAACACCAGAAACCTCTAATCCCATTTTTCATTGCTGAAGATGTCTCTGTGTTGTCTATAATTCCTACTGATGTTCTGGGGTAATGATGGGAGTTTGAAAACATCACGTACATGCAAGCAACTCTGAGTGAACAGGCATGGCATTCTGGGGCTTTTTTCCATTGGGAGTTAAGTTACCAACCCAGCACTACTTCTGAGGAGCTGACCAGAATTGTGCTACTTTCCCATCTCTCTCTTCCAACATCCTCCTTCCCATCTCACACATGCCACACAGCATTAATAGTTTTTAATATTTCTATTGCAGTAGTTACTAAAGGTTTCAATCATGACCCGGTTCTCAGTGTGCTAGGTGCTGTACTGTCCCTGTCCCAAACAAACAATTAACAATCTAAGAAATGTAAACATTACAAGTGTAACCTTTCTGCCAGGTGGAGTCAGCAGCACCTAGAGGTTACTCTTAAAAATACAAAACAGAACTGGTTCAAGTCCCCACCCAGTAATCTGGGAAAACCCTACCAGCATCCCTAGAGGCAATACTCCCTGTCTTGCAAGCACTGAATCTGTGTATAACAAAAAAGATCTTTTATTAAAAGGGAGAAAGAACCAAGCATTAATTTGTGACACCACCACAACCACATTCAAAAGCATGTGATCATAAGCAACCCGACCTCACACTGCATTGGGCAGAGTCCTTTGCCTCAGTTTCCCACCTTGCAGTGGGAAAGTTCGACAAATGTCCCTTTAACACATCACTCCGCTCTCCCTCTGCTGCAACCCACATGGAGCTGGCTGTCTTTGGGTAGCAAAGACCCAGAATTCAGGGATGTGTTCACATGATTCACCTCCCACCCCTGAGGGCATCAAGTAATCCCTCTGCTGCTGCCACTATTTGTCTGCTACCACTCTCTGCTGCCATCAGCCACCTCTGCTTGCTGCTCCTACATCATGTTCTGAGGTTCTGCCACTTAACTCAGCTCTTGGTGACTTTAGCAAGTAGTGGGGAACCTCACAGCCAGTGCAGTCTTTGTGTTGTCTTTCACTGTCCCCACACAAGGTCTGAGCCTTAGCTCCTAGACCTGCTCAGAAGCTACATCAGCTCTAGGAATCACCAACCAGAAACAAGGACTCTTTATTGAGTCTAATTAGCTCTTTGATTAAACACTGAAGAGGAGCTGGTCAAATAGTGTCTAGGACTCTTTGGGCAGAGCCCACACCACCGGATAGGGATAGGGACACCCACTCCCACCCACTCATCTTCACTAGGATTTGGCATTCTTACCCCCTGCTTAGCAAGCAAGGTTTTATTTAGGTTGGATGACCCCTTCAATCAGCACATGCTAAGCATAGCTCTGCTGCCCTTTACTCGTACAATAAGGATAACAACATTTCATTACCACTGCATTTGAATAGTAGAGTGATCTGTAACCCAAAACCAGCCAACATTCATCATTTTGGCAAAGCAGCTCCACCATGCTGCGCACCTAGGCAAAGTGGGCATGTCTATGCAAACAGGGTCTGCTCCTGTAGTCTTCCTCCAGCTCATCACTAGATGTCAGGGGAGACCTTGTTCAGACCCTGCTTACACAAGGCTCTCTCAGCTTTTCCTTCTCTCTCCAATACTCTAGTCCTCAACTATGGCATTTCAAAAACTATTTCTTATACAAGGGTTCTAAGTTATAAACAGGAGGTCCTGCCCACGGATGGCCTTTAAAAACCTGCCAGCTTAACCTTAGTATCTACATTATACAGTACAGTATCTGTATCTGCATTATTTCCTTGCACTTCCTTAAATGTACAATAGGAAATACCTTGCATGCTGCAAATACTTTGTTATGTAGGGCAGACAGTAATGTTTGAAGGGCCACTGCTTTTATGGCACTAATTTATACACAGGTTCAGAAAGATGCAAGGCTGATACCATAGGCTCTGTGCACTAAGAGAAGCGGCCTTTTGCTGACCGGAAAGAAGGAAATATAAATGTAACATTGGAAAAGGAGGACAAGGAAACTGTGAGTGAAAGGATCTGTGTTTCTGGATTACAAATTATCATCAGATCTGAGATATGAATATCCGCTCTATGTGAATATGCTGGCCTAAGCTGCAGTGAATAACTCTGACCTTTGATGCAACAGAACCAGATGTGTGCACTTACAGGATTAACTCAATAAAACATATGTTAAGACAGGGTGGTTAATGTTGGATTACTTCCAAAAGATACTATGTTGCTAAAGAGACATTTTCAGTTAAGTATACATGAGTGTAGCAGACAAGCCTGCAAGAGAATAAAACTATCAAAAAAAGCAAAAAAGTTTTTTTTTTCTCATGCAGCATTTTCACTGCAGAAAATGGTGAAACTTTTCTCCTTATTTAGCAGAGAGAGGTCTCGTAAAAATGCTTGGCTTTTGAGAATTATTCCATTCACTTTTTTTTCTGGTTCTGAAACAGCACACACTGTACCTTCATATACCTGTTCCCCAATCCAGAAAGATCTCAAAAACCCAGTGCTAGAACACTACCTAATTTTATCCTGCATAACCTGACAGGGGCAAAATATACAAAGAGAAGGCAGTGAATGGACAGCATGCAACAAATCTTGAGTAATCGGGGCATTAAGCAGGAGAGGTCAGAATTGTTTAGCAAAGATTTTCAAAAGTGCTCAGCATTGGCCTAACTCTACTCACACTGAAATGGGTGTTTTACCACAGGCTTCACCAGGAACAGAAAGCTCAACACTGAGAGCTTTTGACATTCCCACTCTAAAGAATTAGGGCCTGATCCTGCAATTGACCATTCCATGGACATACTATAATCAGTGGGTACTTTAAAAATGCTTAGAATCACAGATTAGTTTAGATGCATCAGAGTAGATGGATGAACAAACAGATGTGTTCTACATGTAGAATTCCCTTTGCCTTCAACATGGCGATTTCATACATTGTAAGAGCCAACTTTTAGTTATTTAAAATGATTAATATTCTGCCCTTGGTCCACATGTGTACCTCCCATGGATTTAGAAAGAAAGCAAGATATCAGTCATTGCAGCCAGTCCTATAAGTGCTCTGCACTCAGAGCTCCCACTACAGGCCTTGTGAGTTCAGAGAGCCCTGGCCCGGTCTGATCCCAAGCCTTTTCTCTAGGGTGCTTTCTGAAGAAGCAGCCTAAGGGTTGGGAGGAGTTATTTTTGAGTTCACTAGGGATTACATTTTGTGGCAGAATCTGATTGTAAATGCAAGGGCAATTTGCAAGGGCAATTTACAAGGTGCATAAAGGCCCAATTCTTCATTCCTTTGCATCTTGTGTAATAATTTAGGTTGACTTTCAGCGACATTTGTGCTCCTAATTCACTGAGGTGAATATGGAAATCCCACCTTTAAACCAAAGTGTAAGTCATTATCATTCTGAGCTGGTAACATTTTTCACCCACTTTGCACTGGTGTAACAAGTGCACAAGGTTTGGGGCAATGGAGAGACAGACCCAAGCAATTCAATTTGTTTTATAGATTATTATGAATTGAAGTTTTGAAAGGGGTGCCCATGACATACTATTACTTGCATATTTTATAAATCTGAATAAGTACATCAGTTTTTAATGAGACGTTATTAGGTGCACAAGAGCAAACTATCCCAATGTGTAGGAAAGATAGGAAGGATGGTAAATGACCACCCTGGTTTAACTAGAGGATCTTCAATGACCTGAAACAAAAAAGAGTCAGACAAAAAGTGGAAAGTAGGTCAAAGTATGAAGGATGAAGATAAACAAAACCCCCAACAACACAAGCATATAGGGACAAAATTAGAAAGGCCAGGGCACAAAATGAGATTGAACTAGCTAGGGACATTTTACAAATACATTAGAAGCAAAAGGAAGACCAAGGGCAGGGTAGGCCCATTACTCAACGAGGAGGGAAAGACAATAACAGAGAATACAACAATGGCTGAAGTGTTAAATCCCTTTTTAGTTTCAGTTTTCACCAAAAACTTTAGCAGTGATCAGATAACTAAAATAGTGAACATCTGTGTAAATGGGATGTGAACGTTAGTGTAAATGGGGTGAATGGGGTGGGGAAGGGGAGGCTAACACAGAACAAACAGAACAAGCTGAGAATTACTTAAATTAGATGGTTTCAAGCCAGTAAGGCCTGACAAAATACACCATAGAATATTTAAGGAACTGGCTGAAGAGATCTGAATAATTAGCGATTATCTTTGAAAACTCATGGAGGACAGGACAGATCCCAGAGGACTGGAGAAGGGCAAACATAGTACCTAGCTATAAAAAGGGGAATAAGGACAACCCAGGAAATTATAGACCAGTCAGTTTAACTTCAGTACCCAGAAAGATAATGGAGCAAATAATCAATCAATTTGTAAGCACCTAGAAGATAATAAGGTGATAAGTAACAGTCAACATGGATTTGTCGAGAACAAATCATGTCAAACCAACCTAAAATCCTTCTTTGACAGGATAACAAGCCTTGTGGATGGGGGAAGCAGTAGATGTCATGTATCTCAACATTAGTAAAGCTTTGATAGTGTCTCACATGACATTCTCATGAACAAATTAGGGAAATATAGCCTAGATGAACCTACGATAAGGTGGGTGCCCAACTGGTTTGAAAACCATACTCAGAAAGTAGTTACCAATGGTCCACAGTCAAGTGGGAAGGGCATATCAAGTGGGGTCCTGCAGGGACCTGTTCTGGGTCTGGTTCTATTCAACATCTTCATAAATGATTTGGATAATGGCATAGAGAGTACACTTATACAGTTTGAGAACAATACCACGCTGAGAGGGGTTGCAAGTGCTTTGGAGGACAGGATTAGAATTCAAAATGATCTTGACAAACTGGAGAAATTGTCTGAAATAAACAGGATGAAATTCAATCAGGACAAATGCAAAGTACAATACTTAGGAAGGAACAATCAATTGCATAAATACAAAATGGGAAATGACTGCCTAGGAAGGAGCACTCCGGAAAGGGATCAGGGGGTCATAGTGGATCACAAACTAAATAGTTCTCAACACTGTTGCAAAAAAAACCCCAAAACCAAAAAAACAAGAAGCAATAATCATTCTGGGATGTTAGCTGGAGTGTTGTAAGCAAGCCATAAATAGTAATTTTTCCACTCGACTCAGCACTGATAAGGCATCAACTGGAGTACTGTGTCCAGTTCTGGGTACCATATTTCAGGAAAGATGTTGACAAATTGGAGATAGTCCAGAAGAGAGCAACAAAAATGATTAAAGGTCTAGAAAACATGACCTATAAGGAAAGGTTGAAAAAACCCCCTCAGTTTGTTTAGTCTGGAGAAGAGAAGATTGAGGGGGGACATGATAGCAGCCTTCAAGTACGTAAAAGTTGTTATGAAGAGAAGGGTGATAAATTGTTCTCCTTAACCACTGAAAACAGGACAAGAAGTAAAGCGCTTAAATTGCAGGAAGAGAGATTTAGGTTAGACATTAGGAAGTTTTTCCTAACTGTAAGGGTACGGTAACAAGTTACCTAGGGATATCATTGGAAGTTTTTAAGAAGTTAGACAAACACCTGTCAGGGAGGGTCTAGATAATACTTAGTCCTGCCTCAATGCAGGGGACTGGACTAGATGACCTCTGCAGGTCCCTTCCAGTCCTACATTTCTATGATTTAACCATTAATAGACTCTAAAGAGCCACAGTTTTTCTTTTAAATCACCTATCAAAGGCCCTTCATGATGGTGCCTTGTTCTTCTAACCAAGGAGGGCTAGACATACTCTATTACCCAACAATACTATTGCTGAGTCAGCCAAGATAGGTTGGTTGTTGCTCAGAAGTGACATCCAAGCGCCTTCCCCACCCTTATTCTCCCCAGAAGTTCAGGACCTGAATTTAAATGCATTCTCATTTAGACAGATGACTTACTCTTTCATCACTTCAGATGGTCAATTTTACCACTTGCTCTCTGATCACTGAGCTTAAAATCAAGATCTGGGGAAGTGTGGTACACTGGATAGGGAAGAGAATGGAAAGTCAGGCCTCACTTTCTATTCCCAGCTCTGCCACTGACTTACTGTGTGATCAAATCAGGGCATCTTGCAGATTGAGACATTGCTATCCTTGTTTCCTAAAAGAACTCATGTCTCAATGTGTGCACCAATTATGTTACTTCAATCACAGCTACGGTATAGTGCATTAATTATTACAGCATTCAACTTGGAGAATATAAAACTATTATGTTTCTATTCTATATAGGTTCTTATTATAAGCTCATCACTGAGGTATCTGAGCATCTAGGTACCATTTCAATATAGCTGGGACAAGGAGGCTGTGTTTGGGTCCTGATTCAGATTAGCTATAGGCTAGTGATGTGGTTTGGGTTGGGTGACTAATCAGGTCTAGGAATTGAGTTTTGGTTCAAATTAGATAGTGCCTATATTGCATGAATTATTCTTCCCAGACTTCAGTTCCCAAACAGTGGAAATCCTATAAATTCAGTGGATCTTTCAAGATTTCTCCTAGTTTGGACTAAAACTTGCCAATAATGGCTGTTCTCTAGATTCTGGCTATTCATGATCTAATGGCAGAAAATAGGTCCCTTCTGGGGTTTTTTTTTTGGACAGGCTGGGATCTGGAGATTCAAATCCAAACCTCTAAAGTACAAAGAAATTTGGATTCTACTTTCTGGTTTCAAGTTCATTATTTCAATGAAACAAAAAGCAGCGGCTATGTTATATTCTTATCACACTGATCAGATTTTCCCCTCTTCCCACATTGTCCAGGCTGGAATTCCCCCATGCAGAGGGCCAGCCTTAGGCCTCTAATCATTTAAATCCTCAACACAAGGATTAAGTTGTTCATTGGCCTTGTGCTGTTTTTGTGACAAGGGGAGATTTCAAGTGTGGAATTTTTTCGCCGGTTTCCCTTAGCTGGTTTCAGACATAGATGCATTCCAGAAAATTCTCCCAAGGTTAGAACAGCCATTTGTGGTGCTATCCTCAATTGCCCAAGGCACCAACCAATGATTAAGGACAGAATACCAGAGGCATCCATTTAAATCAAAGTGGCTTCAGTATGACAGCTACATCTAATAGATCATCATGGAGCGTATCGTGTCTCATTTGGCTCCCTAAATTACTTATATGAATTACACATTGGCTGCTCACCACACTTAGGTGTTTGGATTCATTCACAAGCTCAAATGAGATATAGGAATCTACAAGCCATAAAACATTTCAGAGCTCCATTTTATTAACAACACTTTATTATTATTTAAACAATCCCATGCAGCCTAACCCTTTTGAACTTGAAAACATGTTGGTGTTAAATTGTCGAATATTTCCCTGTCCAGGAAGAACAATGAATACACTATGCATGGGAGGGGAATTTTTGAATAACCCATAATGATAATGCCCCTATAGAGGTTTCTAGCCGTGCTCTCTAGCTGCTAAATCTTGCTATGGGTCAGGTATGGCCACCACCTTCACCATACAGACTAAACACAAAGAAGACCTTGCAATCAGAAAGCTGAAACAATAGTAGCTGCACTCAAAAACACAAACACATGGAAAAACATGAGTGGAAGCTGAATTTCCTGGCCCAATGGGTTTCAAATGCAGGGCTAGGATTTGGATTGGTGGAACTGTTTTTGGTCTGTGTGTGAGAGAAAGAGAAAGACACAGCACAAAGCTGAAGCACCACAAGACAAGGAACAGGAAAGAAGACAAGGAGGCCCAGCCTGGAAGCAAGGTGTGGGGCCTTGGGAGAAACCTAGATAGGCAGAATGCTGGCTGAAAGAGTTTGAAGCTTTGAGCAAGGACAGTGTTTCCTACCACTTGACTCCTACTGTGTTCAGTGTGCATTCTTTTTAAATAATCAAAATTGCATCAAAGAAATACCTATCATCAAGTTCTCCTCCAAATGGGAACCGCCTACAAGACCCAACATTTTTGGACAGCCACTTGGGTCAAAATGGCTAGCAGGCACCCTAATATGTGCCCAGATTTCCCAAGGGCATGTTGGGTGCTGAGGTCTTTTGAAAATCTGGCACTAAATCCCTTGGTGGTGAGAGGAGCTGATAGTCAAGAAGTCTGAAAACTGAGACCTGATAGGTGTCTGGTCTTTCAGAACATCCCTTCTTAACAAGATCACAATCCTGCAAGTTACTGAGTGATTCCAGAATGTTGCAGGCTGTCTGAAATGCCCTGTTGAAGTCAATGTGAGTTTTGCCACATTTTTCGCGGGAAAAGGATCACCATCTTATTGTGTTGACTAAAGGCCACATTCACTATCACATGGCTGTTCCCTTTGTGACACTTAGGTGATGTAAAGTGTGTGCAAACCTCTAAATCCCCTGATGGGGATACTACAGAATGGGGGAGTTCCCAGCAAGAATGGAGCCAGCAGATCCACATACTATGCCTCTCTCCTAGCGTCCCCTGGCACAGGGGATGTATTGGGAACAAGAAGGGGCAGGCAGGGGAAACATACAGAGCTCAAAGCATTCTGGCAATCCCCCATCGTATTCGATGCCTAAGGAACAATAGCTAACTAGCACAGTTTAGAGCAGCCGTAAAATTGCTCTAAACTGCTCCAGGGTCAGAGCAGAGAATCAGGGAGCTGTAACTGACTCCCTGATGAGAATATGGCCCTGTGTGCTGGCCCAGTGGGCATAGAACTTTCTCCTTCTGTAACCTCGTATAGCCCATCCCTCCCCACTTCTAAAATACATCTTCCAGAGGCATTTTAATCTGATAACTTGTGTATTTTATGATGTTTTAATTTATGTTTTTAATCTGCTATGATTCTTTTATAATTGTTTATGCAGAGCAGTGAATGCCTCAGCAGGGAGTGCTTTATAAATAAATGGAGATATAAATAATCTAACTTCTCCCTCCTGAAATTTCTAAGCAAACAAGGTGGCCCTAAGGTCCCATTCTTCCTGTTTTAAGGCTATGGGTCTTTTTCTTTCACTTGCTTTTTGTGTGCGTGTATGACCTTTCCTTTTCATGAGTAATATAAGGGCATATTTCACATTCTGTTCACACAGCTCACAGCAGACAGGGAAAAACACAACTGGAAGGAGAGAAAAATGAAGAGCCCTTGCAGCTTCTTCATCTCCAACTATCTTTCCTTTTACGGCGCAAAGAATTTGAGGTTCTGTTTACTACTCTGTAGTAGTTTTATGTTATTTGTTTGCTGCTTGAATGGACAGGGCACATAAAATGAGAGAGCCATAAGGATCTCTGACAACCAGCAAACAAACCTCATTATATTATCTTAATGGAAAGCTAATTGGATGATTAAAAACAACTGTGACCTGCTTACTAGCCCTGTGAATGGAGATGAGTCTCTAAGGTTCATGTTGAATAGACAGAACTTCCAAGTCCTGCGGCAAAGTGACCAGCTTTTCTTTGGGAAAGGAGAAGTGAAAGATGCACCAAGTTTTAGCAGTTACGGCTAATTTATCCTCCCAGAAGTTGAGATTCTGGGCCTGATTTTCACATAGTCTTTTTTTCAGGTATGTACTTTTTTCCAGTCTCTGTATGTTTGTTCGCCTTCCAGTCATTAACACCTGTGAATGCAGGGGAGGATGGATTCTAAAAGCTGTGTGTGCAGGTATTAGAATCTATCAAATGCCCAGGTTGAAAAGTGCACTCACAGTTGACTTGGGGATACTCACAAATGGAGACCAATTTGAAATGTCTTGGGGGGGGGAAAATCACACACTTTGTGTCGTTAAAAAAAGGCTCTTGCTACCGAAGTATCTGAATATCACTTAGGAAAGGAATAAGACGACACTGGCCATAGTGAACACACCTGATGACACTTTTGCTTTAAAAATTCATATATATTCCTCTGGAGATACATAAGAACATATAGTTGTGTGTGTACATATACATAATATTTAGATTATAAATTCTTTGGCATAGGAAATGTTTATTAATGTGAGGCACCTAGCATAATTATGGATATTTTAAAAAGTAAAAATACATACACCTCTCTCCTTTTGAAGGAAATTCTGCTCACTTTCCCATGTAAAATGTCCAATGAAGAGAGGGAACGTTTTGAAAGAGCAAGGTGAACAGTATTTGGGTCCTTACAGCGAAACACACATTACCAGAAGCAGAGTAAAATGTTGCTGGTCAAAAAAAAATCACATCTAATTTAGACACATGCTTCCTGGAAGCAAGTCTAGATTAATTGACATAGTTCTGTTTGTTAATTTATATATACTCGAAGAGTTAATTTATAGACTAAGCTGTAATTTTATTTTATTTTCTTCTAATCACATTTTTAGAAGCATGGTTAGGCTTCTACAGACTGAATTGCATTGGAAAAAAGCAGATGATGGATTACAATGGTATAATTTTAGCAATTTTAATTCCTTTATCTGATTTCCACTGTTTTAGAATTAATTTACATTTGCAGTTAGATTGGCATTCAATAGAAAGTCACCTCTTCTTCTTCTCCTCTAAGGACCATATTCTGTGCTCACCTCTCTGCAGATGGCTCCCATTGACAACCATTCATATGAACTAGGTTGAGGCCAGAATTTGGCCTGTAAAGTCTGTAAGTCACTGTTTTCTCGCGACATTACAGGTGCCAACCATTAGGGCTCCTGAACAATTCTGACATCAAGCTACTGACATTAGCCCAAAGCTGTCTCTGGGTTAGGTGGCACCTCTGATTCCAGTAGTTAAACCCTAGAATTCTAATGGTTTTATACTAAGTTTTGCCAAATAAATTAAAAAAATTATAAAATGAAATGTAGAAAATTTAAAATTTCTTACGAAATGAAAAATTCTGATAGTTTCAAATTGAAAACTTCTGAAAGGAAAAATGTGAACATTTTCAATTAGAAATTAATGAAGGTTTGAATTCATCCAACATTTTGACATTTGCTCAGAGAGGAAGTCCAAGAGTGGCTATTTTGAGTTTATTTCTCAGTGTGTCAGTAGGCAAGGGAAGCCAAAGGGAGGGTGCACTGTCTTCAGCTTGCCACATTTAAAAAAAAGAAAAAAAATCAATCCCAAATCACAGCAAAACAAAGCAAAAATAATCCCCCAGTGCATCGTGGATGGGGGAGAAATGAGGAGAAGGTGGACCAGGAAAATTATGTGAAAGAAATGGCTGCACTTGTTTGGTAGCCTAGGGGTAGCAGAGGAAGAGGGTTGCCCTCCACTGTCTGGGAACATTTTTTTTTGGTTGTAGGGAAGTCAGATTCACACATTAGCAAGGAGCAGGAGTCAGGGACCAGTGAAACCACCTCTAGAGGAGGTACCTAGAGTTCTCAGGAGGTATTTCGAGGACCACAAGCAGCAAACCCTGCCTGTTCCCCTTACCCCAACACTGGTTCAGTTCCCACCCATTCTTCCATTCCTGGATGGAGCCCCAATCAGTCTTTCTTGGTCCACTCTCAGTGCAGGGACCAGGCACTGCTGCACCCAGGCTCCTTTTGGGAGAAATCTATGGAGCGGATTAGCACCATGGAGCTGGGGGGGGGGTAAATGTTAGAGGAAAATGCGGCCCTAGAGTAGAAGAACTGCAGGGTCCAATGATAAAAACACCAGCTTCAAATCCCTGTTCTCTCATGCCAAAGGTCTGGGGGTATGACACAGCAGCCTACAGGAAACCCCATTAACAGACAGTGAGACCCACAATATGTAAGGTCTGCCCAGAACCCCCATGTATTGAAAAGCTCAGGCAAAGAGCTGCAACTTGCAATGATCAGTGAGACAAACAGCCCAAAATCTGTTCCCTCTTCCCAAAGATGGAGATAAAGGAGGTTTATGGCTCAGTAGCCCTATAGGGAACCCCATGAGAAGACAGTCGTTTAATGTATCTGGGCCTAGTGCCTAGCCCCAATCCAAACAGAACAACATTTCACCCTCTGATTTGCTGCTCAGCTGACTTGATCACACGCCCTTCCAGTATTTACAGGTACACTTATCCACTCATGCACCACCACACAACAACATGAGTCACCAATCACAAGTGAAAGAGTGGCAAATCAATTTCTGCAAAATTTAAAAAGTCATTTTCTTTAAAACAGAATGTAACTGACATTTTTTGAATGGAATTTTCATCAAAAATGGGAAATTTTGAAGAAATCAACTAGGGCTGTCAATCATAGTTAACTCACGCAATTAACTCAAAAAATTAATCGTGATTAATTGCAGTTTTAATTGCACTGCTAAACAATAAAATACCAATTGAAATTTATTAAAATATTTTTGGATGTTTTTCTACGTTTTCAAATATATTGATTTCAATTACAACATGGTATACAAAATTAACAGTGCTCACTTTATTTTATTTTTTATTACAAATATTTGCACTGTAAAAATGGCAAACAAATAGTATTTTTCAATTCACCTCATACAAGTACAGGCTAAAGAGATTGCACTAAAGTAAGTGCAACTTACAAATGTAGATTTTTGTTGTTACATAACTGCACTCAGAAACAAAACAATGCAAAACTTTAGAGCCTACAAGTCCATTCAGTCCTACTTCTTGGTCAGTCAATCACTAAGACAAATAAGATTGTTTACATTTATGGGAGATAATGCTGCCCTCTTCGTATTTACAATGTCACCTGAAAGTGAGAACAGGAGTTCACATGGCACTTTTGTAACTGGCATTGCAAGGTATTTATGTGCCAGTTATGCTAAACATTTGTATGCCTCTTCATGCTTTGGCCACCATTCCAGAGGACATGCTTCCATGCTGATGATGCTTGTTAAAAATTAATGCATTAAATTTGTGAATGAACTCCTGGGGGGGTCAATTGTATGTCTCCTACTCTGTTTTACTCACATCCCTGCAATAAATTTCATGTTATAACAGTCTTGGATGAAGACCCAGCACATTTTAAGAACACTTGAACTGCAGATTTGACAAAACATAAAGAAGGTACCAATGTGAGATTTCTGAAGATAGCTACAATGCTGGATCCAAGATTTAAGAATCTGAAGTGCCTTTCAAAATCTGAGAGGGACGAGGTGTAGAGCATACTTTCAGAAGTCTTAAAAGAGCAACACTCCAATACGGAAACTACAGAACCTGAACCACCAAAAAAAGAAAAACAATCTTTGGCTGGTGGCGTCTGACTCATGGTCAAAATGAACATGCAGCGGTTTGCACTGCTTTAGATGGTTATCAAGCAGAACCCATTATTGGCATGGACGCATGTCCTCTGGAATGGTGGTTGAAGCATGAAGGGACATATGAATCTTTAGTGCATCTGGCACATAAATATCTTGTGACGCTGGCTATAATAGTGCCATGTGAATGCCTGTTCTTACATTCAGGTGACATTGTAAACAAGAAGCAGGTGGTATTATCTCTTGCAAATGTAAAAAAAAGTATTTGTCTGAGCAATTGGATGAACAAGAAGTAGACTGAGTGGATGTGTAGGGTCTAAAGTTTTACACTGTTTTATTTTTTAATTCAGTTATTCTTTGTACATAATTCTACATTTGTAAGTTCAACTTTCATGATAAAGAGATTGCACTACAGAATTTGTATTAGGTGAATTGAAAAATACTATTTCTTCTGTTTTTTACAGGGCAAATATTTGTAATCAAAAATATAAAATGAGCACTGTTTACTGTATTCTGTGTTGTAATTAAAATCAATATATTTGAAAATGTAGAAAATATACAAAACTATTTAAAATTGTATTCTATTATTAACAGTATGATTAATCATGATTAATTTTTTTAATCACTTGACAGCCCTAAAATCAACATATTTAGGCCTGGTCTACACTACGGGGTTAAGTCAAATTTAGCCGCGTTAGGTTGATTTAAAAATGAATGCGTCCACACAGCCAACCCCGTTCTGTTGACCTAAAGGGCTCTTAAAATTGACTTCTGTACTCCTCCCCGGAGAGGGGAGTAGCACTAAAATTGACTTTGGGGTAGTGAGGACGCAAATCGATGGTATTGCCCTCCAGGAGCTATCCCAGAGTGCTCCATTGTGACTGCTCTGGACAGCACTTTGAATTCCAATGCACTAGCCAGGTACACAGGAAAAGCTCCGGGAACTTTTGAATTTCATTTCCTGTTTGGTCAGTGTGGCAAACTCAGCAGCACAGGTGACCATGCAGTCCCCCCAGAATAGTAGAGCGTACAATGTTTCTACGCTCTGCCTATCATCTCTGTCCCTGAGGTTATTGCAGATTAGAAGGCGAAAAAAACCACACTCGCGATGACATGTTTTCCGAGCTCATGCAGTCCTCCCCAATTGATAGGGCACAGCTTATTGCATGGAGGCATTCAGTGGCAGAGGCCAGGAAAAGGACATGATGAAGTGTCTGTTGGAGCTGCAGGAAAGCCAACAAGAGCACAGACCCCCGCTGCATCCACTCATAGGCGGCAGGTTTGTATAAGTTTTGGTGGGGCCCAAAATGGTGGTGCCCCCCCGCTCTCGCCCTGTAAGCCGATATAAAATGAAGCTATAACGCGTCAGTGCCACAAGATTACAAGGGTCAATTAAAAGTGGAAAGTCAGAAGCAGCACTTGCCTTCTTCAATATACAGTATTATATTTTGTTGCACTTGTTGTGATGAAGTGGGAATGTTAATATTTTCTCTGAATACTGTGTGGGTGCCTCAGTTTCCCTTGCAAGATGCCAACTGAAGGTGTTGGGGACAAAGAGATCAGGTGGCCTCCTTGTCCGGAAGAGACACAGAGGCCAGAGGAGGGAGTGTCAATTTGGAGCTGGCTGGGGAAATGGGGAGAGACCTAGAACTTGGTTCTGGGCTCCCCACCCCCTAAGATAGACCTGACAGAGGGATTCTTTTTTCTGTACCAACAAGCTCTGTTTAAACTGTGTTCCCGTCATCTCATAGACTCATAGACTTTAAGGTCAGAAGGGACTATTATGATCATCTAGTCTGATCTCCTGCACAATACAGCCCACAGAATGTCACCCACCCACTCCTATAACAAACCTCTAACCTATGTCTTAGTTATTGAAGTCCTCAAATCGTGGTTTAAAGACCTCAAGGTGCAGAGAATCCTCCAGCAAGTGACCAGTGCCCCACACTGCAGAAGAAGGCAATAAACCTCCAGGACCTCTGCCAATCTGCCCTGGAAGAAAATTCCTTCCCGACCCCAAATATGGTGATCAGTTAAACCCTGAGCATGTGGGCAAGACTCACCAGCCAGCACCCAAGAAAGAATTCTCTGTAGTAACTCAGATCTCATCCCAGACCATTGGGCATATTTACCTGCAAACCTTCTGTTTTACTGTCTGGCTGAGAGTCACATCTGACTGCGGAGTTGGGGTGCAGGGACCTCTGGTTGCCCCAGGACCCGCCTGGGCAGACTCGCTGTGGAAAGTGCATGATGTGGAAGGGCATGCTGAATGCTCTGAGGTCAGACCCAGGAAGGTGTAAGCTTCTTGCCCTGGAGACAGTATGCTCCGAGAGAGGAGGCTCCCCCAGAGTCCTGACTGGCTTTGTATGGAGTTGTTCCAAAGCATCACAGCATCCCTTTCCACACCATGCACTTCCTAGAAGTCCGCACAGGCACTGACACTCCCTCCTCTGGCCTTTGTCTCTTTTCCAGGCATTAGGAGGCCACCCGATCTCTCTGTTTTCCAACACCTTCAGTTGGCACCTTGCAGGGGAAACTAATTTGGGAGAAATGAAGTAAAAGCTGCCCAAACGGAGCTTGAATTTTGAGGTGTTCAAATCTGGAAGGCAGGTGCTGGGGGTGGGAGAGGGCTGTGGGCTCCATGGGGGAGCATGGCAGCAACTGTCTGGAGTTGCACGGAGCCAGACACGCTGGTCTGAGTGGCACAGTAAGCGGTTTGGGGGTTGGAGAAGAGGTAGGGGGTTCCGGGGGGCAGTTAAGGGACAAGGAGCAGGGGGGGTTGGATGGTGCAGAGGTTCAGAGGGGCAGTCAGGGGACAGGCAGCAATTGGATAGGCATGGGAGTCCAGGAGGTTTATCAGGGGACAGGTCGGGGGTGGGGTCCTGGGGGAAAGTTGGGTGGAGTCTCCGGCGGGGGCTGTTGGGGACAAGGAGAAGGGAGGCTTAGATAGGGGCTGGGGTCCCACGGGGCAGTTAGGGGCAGGGGTCTCGGGAGGGGGTAATTGGGGACAAGGACCAGTGGTGCTTAGATAGGGGTGGGGTCCTGAGGGACAATTGGAGCAGGGGTCTGGGAGGGGGCAATCAGCGGCCAGGGGCTGGGATTCAAAGGGCTCTGGGCTGCTGTATCCCAGCCGCGGCCGGGAGTCAGAGGGCTCTGTGCTGCCCGCAGGCTTTGTGGCGGCGGCTGGGATTTAAAGGGCTCAGGGCTCCCCGCGGCTGCCAGCAGCCCAGAGCCCCTTGAATCCCCGCCCCTGGCCGCTGATTGCCCCTCCCAGAACCCTGCCCCAATTGCCCCTCAGGACCCCACCCCTATCTAAGCACCACTGGTCCTTGTCCCCCGATTACCCCCTCCCGAGACAATTGCCCCTTGGAACCCCAGCCCCTATCTAAGCCTCCCTTCCCCTTGTCCCCAACTGCCCCCTCCTGAGACCCCACCCAACTTCCCCCCAGGACCCCACCCCCTACCTGTCCCCTGATAAGCCCCCTGGACTCCCATGCCTATCCAATTGCTGCCTGTCCCCTGACTGCCCCTCTGAACCTCTGCCCCATCCAACCCCCCCTGCTCCTTGTCCCTTGACTGCCCCCCGGAACCTCCTACCCCTTCTCCAACCCCCAAACCGCTTACTGTGCCACTCAGACCAGCGTGTCTGGCTCTCTGCAGCTCCAGACAGTTGCTGCCATGCTCCCCCGTGGAGCCCACAGCCCTCTTCCACCCCCAGCACCTGCCTTCCAGATTTGAACACCTCAAAATTCAGGAGTGCTCAAGCTCCGTTTGGGCAGCTGTTACTTCATTTCTCCCAAATCAAATATACTGATCCACTGTAAGTTGCTGTAGAAAAAGTAGGATAAAATTGAGCAAGAAATGCTTATTAGCACTGGAATTGCTACTTTCAACAGCCATTGCCTTTTTGTTTGTTTGAAAGGAAGACAGTGAGATTGCATTGGCAAATTCCCCATAGAAAGAAAGAGTGGAACAAAAGAATAATAAAGGCTCCTCAACTTTTCCTCATTTATGGAGGACAGTCTTATAATATGCATCCAGATATCCTCCAATCACACAAGCTGAAAATTGTTCCACTTTACTGCAGCTCTGTAACCATATGGGAACCAATCCTGTCTGTGTTTTGTGCACATCCAAAATTCCGGCTGAACGACCCACCCTGGGAGCGAGTTACCAGTGACCCAGGGCTGGGACGGAAGGAGGTGTGTGTGGGGGGGAGGCACTGGTGTGGAGAGCCCAGGGCTGGGGCAGCAGCGGGGTGGGGGGAGGGCACTGGTGGGGAGGAAAGGGGGAAGCCCAGCGCTGGGGTGACCGGGGGTGTCTGTGGGTGGGGGGAGAGCCCAGGACTGGGGCAGCAGGAGGGTACGGGGGGAGCCCAGGGCTGGGAAGGGGGACAGCAAAAAACCCCCAGCTGTGTCCTTGTGTGTGTTTGTCTCCATCATCCCTGGCGGTGTCTGTCTGTCCCACAACCCCCTGGCTGTGTCCGTGTGTGTGTCTGTCCCACAGCCCCCTCCCCCCCAAGCTGTGTGTGTGTGTGTGTCTGGCTGCCCCCAGAGCTCACCGGCTGTGTCTGACAGCGACAGACCCTGCTGCTGCTCTGCCCAGCGCCTAGAGCCGCTGCCAGTGGCTCGCTCCCCCTCCCTGCTGTGGAGGCGCGGCCAGGCAGCTCCGGCACCGCCCCCGGCAGCTCCCATTGGCTGGGGTTCCCGGCCAATGGGCTGTGAGCCAAGTCAGCTGCCCCTGAGGTGAGAGTGACCCACATTGCTGGCGCGGGGACCCCTGCAGCACAGGGCCTGGGGCCCAAACATTGGTGGAGCTGGGCCCACCCTCGGGATTATTGGTGGGGCCTGGGCCCCACGGGCCCATAGAACTCGCCGCCTATGCATCCACTGTATAACCACCTACCCTCATCTCCATGTTCCATAGCCTCCTCACCCAGACGCCCAAGAACGCGGTGGGGGGAGGGTTCCAGGCATCCAGCCACTCCACTGCAGAGGATGGCCAAAGCAACAGAAGGCTGCCATTCAAACAATTTGATTTTCAGTGTAGCTACAATAAGCATGTAGCCTTGTCCTTCTCTCCTCCCCCACCCCACCCAGGCTACCTTGTCCGTTATCTCATTTTTTTAAATTAATAAACAAAGAATGCATGGTTTCAAAATAATAGTTACTTTATTTTGAAGGGGGGAGGGTGGCTGGCTTACAGGAAATTAAAATCAACAAAGGGGGTGGGTTTTCATCAAGGAGAAACACATACAATTGTCACACTGAAGCCCGTCCAGTCATGAAACTGGTTTTCAAAGCCTCTCTAATGCGCAGCGCGCCTTGCTGTGCTCTTCTAATCGCCTTGGTGTCTGGCGCAAAATGATTGTCTGCCGTTGCTTTCACGGAGGGAGAGGCGACTGACGAAATGTACCCCAAACCACACGCAACAATGTTTTTTGTCCTAACAGGCATTGGGAACTTAATCCAGAATTCCACTGGGCGGCAGAGACTGCAGGAACTGTGGGATAGCTACCCACAGTGCACCACTCCATAAGTCGATGCTAGGCATGGTAGTGAGGATGCACTCCAGCGACTTCATGCGCTTAGTGTGGACATACGCAATCGACTGTATAAAATCGATTTATAAAAAATTGACCTAATTTTGTAGTGTAGACATACCCTTACAAGAAACATTGCCCCCTATTTCAAACAGTAACTAACAGGACTACATGGGTGTATATCTTTTTTTCAGACAGACAAATTCTATCCCCCAAATCTCTATTCTCATATATGGGATGTGGTTCCTGGCTAGACTACATCTTCCATATTACACTGCAATCTTCCCGGTGATTGAACTAGTGTTCTGCATCATGGGAATCATATGATCACAATGGATCATGGGGAATGTAGTCAGCCAGGTAGCTCAGTCCATAGAAGAGAATGGAGACGTGAGGCAGCTGAACTACAACTACAAAATCATAGTAGTTCAGAGGAAATACAAATTGGTGTAGAAATAAATATTTTGATCAGCTCAAGACACTGAAACAAAACATTTAAATTCAGGAATATCAAACAATTCATTTCAATAAAAAAAGTGTCAAAACAAAGTGTTCTGACATTTCCAAACTCAAAGTCTTTCGGAACTTCCCAGTCTAAAAAAATAAAAAACATTTCAAATTGGGATGAAAATATTTTTTGGAATATCAGAATTTCCCATGGGATGGAAATTTGGATTTTAAAATAGCTCTACTACTAGAGGATAGGAGAGGAAATCTGTGAGACAGGCTGAAGCAAGTCCCTGGAGAGTTTTAAAGACAAGAAGGATGATTTTGAACAGAATTTCAAAATGAATGAGGAACGAGTAGAGTTGTCATGCTGTATTTAACCATTTTTGTATGTGTGAAAAGACTGGCAGCAGCATTCTACATATGTTGGTGTTCAGAAAGCTGAAGACTGGGGTGACCATTGAGAAAAGAATTGTAAAAGTTTGAGCAAGAGGACAGGACAGCTGGGGTGAAAGGATTTCACGATGGGTAAGGATGTGGATAGGTATGTATATATTTTCCTAGTTATCCTAAACCCCTAAAATCATTTTCATGGTCACCCAGAAAAGATTGAAAATGAAATAATTGGAAAAAACTGACCGTAGGTGGTCAGGAATTTAATAAATTACAAGGTGCTAAAGGAAATTCAGTCAGCCTGATTATCTTCTGGTTAGTTTGCAAAAGATTTCTCTCCCTGCCCACTCCCCGAGAAGTATTTTCTCCATCTACTGTAGGCTGTCGGAAATTCTGTTCGAAGGCAAAATTAGATTTAAGATGGCCTGTTCATGGATTCTAAATCCTAACCCTAACCAGAATCCCCTTTCATCTATGAAATTTCAAACAAATCCTTATTATGCTCATGGCTCAGGAGATCACCCCTGGGGAACTGATCTCCAAGAACTCATCCAGATTTCCTCTACATCAGACAGAGACTAGAGCTCCGGACTCACACACTTTGCCAAATGGATTGAGATTTCAAAGGTTGTGTGTTCACTTGATGAAGATAAGATATCATGCTTTGCGTTTTCACTTACTCATCCTCAACCATGCAGTCCCCCCCTCCACTGCATGCCCTCAGGTGCTAAGCAAACAGGATTCATATTGTTCTGCCTGAAAATTATTTTTAATGCTATAAATGGTATACGCTGCTGCACTGGATCCCTTCCAAGTTCTGTATCCTTACTCGTTGTTCTTGTTGATCTGTAATACACTAAACCCATCATTTTTTGCCATTCTGTTGGCTAAGTGCCGACTTGCATCCCAGAAATAAAAGGCTGCCGATACTTGTACTTGAACTCTCATTTTGGTGGTGCATAAATATTTTCTTGTGCTCAGTATGTATCCCCTCATAACCTTGCAGGCTCTGCACATTGTCATCCTGTGACATTCTCTGGCTGTTTACCCTGCTGCTTCTTGTACAGTTTAGGTCATGCACATCAAAGCTAGGTTTATATCTGCCAGTGCAAAAGTGGCAGGAGCTGATGAACTCCTGAATGCTGTTGCAAGACAAATGTTCTCTTATCACGCTGTTATCTCCCAACCAAATATGCAATAGTTATTATATTTTAGACTTCAGCTCCCACATTAGAGTTAGAGAGATCATGTTAAAGGTTGCAAAAAATAATCCTTTATCTTAATCTCATTGGTACTACAGGTAAAGCTGTTAAAAGTTCCCTTGTAACATACTATAGTTTGAGAAATTGAAGCCAAAAATTTCAATCCTGTAAGTGCTTTACAAAATTCAAATGGACCAAATTCTGAATGAAGTCCTTAGTTAGACAAAACTCCCACTGACTTCAGTAAGAATTTTGTATGCGTAAGAACTGAATAAACAATGAGCAAATGCATAAGGATGTGGCCCATTAATACCAGAAATATTCTTATACTGACATTTTAAAAGAATAATTGTATTGGTTTAGGTGGGTTTTGCTATTTTCACTTCATTGCCTCCAGTCCCTCCAAATGCAGCAGTGTACTAATGCAGGAGAACCTCAAAGTGAAACTGACTAGCAACACAAATTAAACCAAAAAAAAAATCTATTGTTGTCAGAGCAGAACACGGGACAAAAAAAAAAAAAAGCTAATGATGGGAAAACAAATTAGATTTTAATAATTCAGTTTTAGTGATCTAAGGTATGGAAACAGTGTTTTAGAGGCAATGGAGATGTACAATTGCCCCCAACTTTACTTGGCTTTGTGGGTGCACAGCATTTACAGCTGTGCACAATTTTTTTGTTGAAACAGTTGGATAAAATATGGCCTTTTGATTGAATTTCTGCAAACATTTTTGCTCTGGCTAAAGTTTTGTTTTTTGATGGGAAAATTTGTCAGTTTTGGGTTTCTATTTTTCCCCCTCGTAATTAGTTCCATATTTGCCTCCATCGCTTTCTCTAGAGAAGCGCAAGAAACCTTCCCCAGCTAACCTGTCAGAGTCCTGCATCAATGCCATACATCTAATTATCTCTCTTCTAGCAACAATATGGTATTTATCTTTCTTTCACAATATCTGTCACTCTCACATCCTTTGTTTCTCCCCCTTCCTTCCCCTAACCCTCCCACTTTCTGTCTTGCTTTGCTTTATTTCAATCTCTGTTCTCAGTGACAAGAAGCTGATGCATGATAAACAAATTAGACTGTCATTCCACTGGCCTTTGACAACAGGGCCATAAAATAGAGTAATCTAATGAGTTTCTTTAATTTTAATTAGTTTTTTTTCTGCAATCATTCCTTTAATGAAAAGTTCAATTACAAGTAATGGATGCCATTAGCCTCGTTGTACTAGAAGCTCAGCTCAGCTAAACCCTCATACAGCAAAGGGAAGCAGAGACAACAGCACAGACGTATTTTACAGAAAAAGTCAAGGGGCAAATTCATCCCAATATAAGTTCCCTAAAAATCAACAAATGAACTCACCAGTGATGAGTTTGTCCCATTAATTTAGCTCTTTAAATTATCTATAATGTTGGTTCACTACAAGTTGCATCTACTGTAGGGGAGAGGAGATGTTTGGGTTTTGAGTTTAGCCCATTTGAACTTAGGGTTGCCAGGTGTCTGGTTTTCGACCAGAATGCCTGGTCGAAAAGAGACCCTGGCGGCCTCAGTCAGCACCGCTGACAGGACGTTAAAAGTCCAGTCAGCAGCACAGCAGGGATAAGGCAGGCTCCCTTCCTGCCGTGGATCTGTGCAGCTCCCAGAAGCAGCAGCATGTCCCCGCTCTGGCTCATACATGTAGGAGCAGCCAGGGGGCTTCACATGCTTCCCCAAGCACCAGCCCCGCAGCTCCCATTGGCCAGGAACAACGGCCTAAGGGAGCTGTGGGGGCAGTGCCTGCAGACAGGGCAGCGCGCAGAGCCAACTGGCCACGCCTCCACATAGGAACCAGAGAGGGAACATGCCGCTGCTTCTGGAAGCTGCCTGAGGTAAGCGCTGCCCAGAGCCTGCACCCCTGAACCCCTTCCATGCCCCAACCCCCTCCCCTACACTTGATCCCTCTACTGCCTTCCAAACCCCTCAGCCCAGAGCCCCCTTCGACACCCCAAATCTCTCATCCCTGGCCCCACCCCAGAGCCCACACCCCCAGCCGGAGCCCTCACCCTCCTGCACCCCAACCCCCTGCCTGATCCCCCTCCCTCCCTCCAAACCCCTTGATCCCAGCCCAGAGCACCCTCCTGCACCCCAAGCCCCTCATCCCCAGCCCCACCCCAGCCCCTCCCCCCCCAGCTAGAGCCCTCACACCCCGCAACCCCCTGCACCAGCCTGGAGCCCCCTCCTCACCCTAAACCCCTCATTCCCAGGCCCACCACAGAGCCCGCATACCCAGCTGGAGCCGTCACCCCCTTCCCCATCCCAACCTACTGCCTCAGTCCAGAGCCCATTCCCCCCATCCTGAACACCTTATTTCTGGCCCCACCTGGGAGCCTGCACCCCCAGCTGGAGCTCTCACCTGTTCCCACACTCCAACCCCTTGAGCCAGCCCACTGAAAATGAGCAAGTGAGTGTGGGGAGAGTGAGCAACAGAGGGAGTGGGGGCTGGAGTGAGTGGGGGGAAGGCCTCGGAGAAGGGGCAGGAGTGTTCAGTGTTTTGCAAGTAGAAAGTTGGCAACCCTATTTTAACTCAAAACCCTTCTTCCTGAGCTTCAGAACTGGGGCTGAAGAAATGCAGGCCGCACCTATGTTTGTTTTATTTCATTACAAATGTCATTACTACATTTTGTTTCAATACAAATGCCTAAAAAGCTCTTGGCTTGCATCAAAATTGAAACATTTGAATTGTGGCAAGCACTGTCATCCATGGTTGATTTGGGTGGCCTCAGGTTTTTTTCCTGAATTTTTCATCTAGCCTTATGCTGGTGTTAAATTACCACTGTAGGGGGGTAAAAAAAAATATTTCAATAGACCAAAGGGATGCTGGAGGGAAAAGGAAACAACCCTCTTGTGTATTGAAAGGAAACAAATAGAAAAATTGCTTGCAGCCCCAAGTGTGCCATCCAGTCTTCTGCTTTTAGATCAGATGACGGGGGAGTAGTTTAAGACGTCTGTTTGTTCCCTCAGTCCCAGAACCAGCCGAAGACCAACCTGGCCTCCTATACTTTACAGCAGCCAAAAGGCTGCTGTGGTCTAAGTTATCCCTAATACAGTTAATAGTGTAGCATTATCACCTCGCAGGAATGCAACACCCTGTTCTTTATGTATTTGTTCCAGAAATACTCAGGTATTCACAGCTGAAAAGCCTCTCCATATTTAAATTACAATTGTTAAGCAAATCTACACCTGAATTCTGTTAATAATTTGGGATTTTAAATAATGTCTTGTACAGTGTATATCTTTTTAAAAATTTCAGTTACTTTTTTGGGGAGAATGTAATAGAGACTGCCACTCCTGGATAATCAGCTTTACCGTCACCACATGCAGTTGTACAGTCTCTCAGGCACTGATTAAATAGTTTTTTCTACTCCTCTAGTGTACATCTGGGTTACCTTGTGACCTTTTCTTAGGTTATCTTGTAAAGGCCAAAGTTAATTGGGGGGATTTCCCCCTCTTTCCAGAGAATCTCAAGCATTGATTTGAATGATCCTCAGTTGGGTTGGCGATATTTAGGATAGAAAGTTCCTCTTCCTCATTGGACCTGCCCTCAGGAGGGCATTTAGGAACATGCCCTGGTGAATGTTTAGTCTTCTTTTGATCTCTCTTGGCTAGGCCTCTCAGAGCCCTTTTTGCACAGACACGAGCTTCACTGAGCATACTTTTAATTAATCCTGGATTTAGAGAATGTGGGGATTGCTGAACTCCTTCTGTCTCTGGAGCAATGTCAGAGTTTCCTTGACGCTAGTGCCCAAGGATATATTGGCATTTAATTGAGACTTTGGCGTAGCCTCCTGGGGTTACTGATTTCTCTCAATTGGAGGAGTTTTCAAAATAACAATCCTACTATTTTGTAGTAATAGAGCATCTTTCATCTGAGGCCTGCAAAAGACTTTACAAACATTAGTGAATGAATTAAGCTACAAGTCACACCGCCACTGTGAAAAAGGGTGTTCTCACCATTTCACAAATGGAAAAACACACTGAAGAACAGAGACATTAAGGCCAACACTTCCAAAGGTGTCCACTGATTTTGGGCCCCTTCGTTGCTGACTGCCCAACCTGAGACAGCATCTCTGAAATCAAGTCCAGGTTAAGTATTCACAGGCACCCCTGACCTAAACTGGAGTTGTGGGTGCTCAAAGCCTCTAAAAATTAAGCCATAAGAGATGGGATAATTTAAAAAAATGGAATATACTACATCATACCGTACTTATTCAGGTTAACATTCAAAACTTGGGTAGTGTCTTGCTAACAAGAGAGCCCTCCTCTTCCAAGTATGCTAAACAAGGTGGCCAACTTCCTAAATACCCCTCTTCTTTTTGGTGCTTCTCTTGTGTACATACTTAGTGTGACAGTTTTTCCATTACACGGACAGTCCATATTATACTATATTAGTGTCAGAGGAAAAAGACTTGTCACTTTGTCCAATAATGTGCAATACCAAGTCTAGCTGCTAACAAACAAATTTACCTTTCTGTTCAAAAAGTAAATTCCTTACTAGAGCATTAAGTAATAGATCCCTTGACCTGCTAGTAAGCTGGCGTTTTGTCATAAAATGAATCTCTAATAGTTTTCTCCCAAAACCAACTACCTCCACATCTACAAGTAGGTTCCCCTTTCCCTACAAAAAGGTGCAAACAGAGCTCCTCCCTAGTAGCAAGACTATGATGGATCTTAACTGGAGTAAAATAGCTATAATAATTTCTAAAAATTCTGTTATGAGCTACACACATTGAAGCCATTTATCCCATTTCCCATACAGTGACCCAGTCATCCAGATCAATTTCTCTGTCCAAGTCCCTCTCCCATCTGGGTTGTTTTCTTATCAAGATCTTTTTCAGTGAAAATTAAATTAAACCTTTTGTTGCAGCTTGCTCCTGGGTCAATTCCTCAAATGTGGTTAAAGGTCTAGATAGAGCCTCAGGGTATCAAGATTTCACAATAAAACTGAGTTGTAAATATTGAAAATATAGGAGCTTTATATTATAGACATTACATATCTCTTGGTATGATTTCAAATCAGGACCCAGGAACAGATGTTCAAATTGAGTAATCGCAGCTCTCACCCACAGCAAATAGTAATTTGGATATTTCCTATGGATAAATTACTGATTATTAATTAAATTGGCTATGGGAGAGAGCCTCAACAACAGGCATTTTAAAAATTTGTGCAAAGCTGCTAAGGTGGTCTGGATGAATGGATGATTTTTTAATTTTTGGTGAATAGCTATATTTGGTCTTCAGTTATGTTCGAGTTTTACCAGTGTTTGGATGGTCTCTTGCAGGGGTAGGCAACCTATGGCACGTGTGCCAAATTCAGCTCGTGAGCTGATTTTCAGTGGCACTCACTCTGCCTGGGTCCTGGCCACCGGTCTGGGGGGCTCTGCATTTTAATTTAATTTTAAATTAAGCTTCTTAAACATTTTTAAAACCTTATTACTTCACATACAATAGTTTAGTTATATATTATAGACTTATAGAAAGAGACCTTCTAACAACATTAAAATGTATTACTGGCACGCAAAACCTTAGAGTGAATAAATGAAGACTCGGCACACCACTTCTGAAAGGTTGCTGACCCCTGATCTATTATTAACTCAACTGATCACATCTTATTCATTGTGATGCTTATTAAAAAAATTATAATCTAAGTCAAATTAAGGAATGCTAGTCCACCCCATTTTGTAGGCTGATATGACTTTAAAAATGCACCCTTTTTCTGTTGTTTTTCCATATGAATTGTATGTATAGCCCTCAACATCCAGATTCATCTCCTGCCAGATATCCAACAGATGCTCATTTTTTAAGTGATTCAATAAGTTTACACTTGCTCCTCCTGAATGCCCTCTGTGTACATTCAATTGATCCAAAGTGGGATTAAAAAGAAATTTGCCCTTGGTTGGCAGCATTGCTTAAGGTGAGAAGTTTACCTTTCAAGGTCCCCTTAAAATATCTGCCCTCTGCATTTATGTATTGTACTGAAACAATAAAAGGGAAGTGTTTAGCAAAGAGCATGTCCAGCCCTTTTCTATTAGATTGCCCTGGAGAGGCATATGGCAGCGGTGTTCAACAAGCATTCGGGTATTTATCATCATTTTTCTTCAAGCGTGTTTCCTGTAACTAGATACTAGGAAAATCCTTCGCAGTGAGCAGCATACCCTTTTCATTAGATTGCTCATCCCCTTCATATTAATCAGTCATGTCATTAATAAACTCCCCCACAAGTACCAAGCTTGCTCTTGTACAATATATTACCCTTTGCCAAAAGGGATGAGAATCTCCCCAGCCAGAGCTCCATTACATTTGCTCCTCCTCTTTAAATTAGAGATTTTAGATAGAGTTACCATCAAACACATAGCAATTTTAAAGTTCCCATATATATTGCTTTTCCTTTTTTAAAAAAAAACATCTATATTGTTGTAACTTGATCCTGAATAGGATTTACCACATTTTTAAATTGAGCCCTTTTTATTAATATAATCTTTACAATTAAACCATAATATTTAAATGTTGTTTCTTTTCTTTTATGCTCTGTTTCCCTCCCTCCCTCCACATTGCCCCCTACTCCCCTCTAGCTGTGGAGCCCAGGCTCTTTACTTCCTCTATGCCTGTGTTAGCCCCACTCCAGCAGG
This sequence comes from Mauremys reevesii, assembly GCF_016161935.1. NCBI lineage: Eukaryota > Metazoa > Chordata > Testudines > Geoemydidae > Mauremys > Mauremys reevesii. Next base: position 249,804,799 of record NC_052623.1, read on the forward strand.
GAACTTTCTTTTTCCTTTCTAATATTCTTACAAACAAAGCCTTATATAAACTTAAGAGCTGTAGAACACTGGGTATTACAAGATTATTATAGCATTTTTGAGTTCACCTATTCTTAATTTTCCACCACAGAGGACTGCAGATGCATGTCCTTACCTCTGGGGCATCCCTCTGTGCCCAGACATGGCATTATAGGGGACTTTACCTCCCACACTCACTCTGGGGGCCACTTGCTTGGTCTCAAGATTAAATCCCAGATGGTTCCTTCTCTTCATTCTCTTCCTGGATCTTCTGAGGCTCAGCCCTTTGGTTAAGTCACACACAAGTCAGTCCCCTTCCTGGGTTAGCTAATGGTCCAACTTCAAAAATCAAATACTCAAAATTAGTCTTTCTTCCCCTGTCAGTCTCCACAAAATCCTCTGTTTGTCCTCCAGCAAGATTTTCCACAGCAGTCCCTCCGCCAAGGGATTCCAACAGCTTTCCTTATTCCCTGCCGCAAAGCTTCTCCTATAACTACTAGCTCTTCTTCTCCTCCTGGGCTTGTCTTTGGCCCTAGCTCAGGCTCCCCAGATGACCCTACACAGCTCCTTATTGAGCTCTTAGCCTGTCTTCCACAGACTCTTCCAGCAGCGGGCAGGGCCTCTCCTTATTCCTCCCTCCAGACTCTCCTCCCTACTACTGAACTCTCAGCTCTAGTTAAGGCCTAGCTCCACCTCTTCCAACCAACAGGCAATTAATCAATCACAGCTCAGGTGCAGAGAATAGCTAATTGGGGTAATTTTCTAATTAAGCCCCATTGCATCCAGTTGTGGTCTCTAACTAGCTTGCCAACTAATGCCAGAGGCTGAGGGATAGCTGCTAAATCCTGGGCAAGGCTGAGCCCAGTGTACCTCAAAGGGTTGGCTAGCCCATGACAGTGACACTTCCACAATTAATATAAATTTTAGAATGTTTGTGAAAACTCTAAAATCAAACTTACTTCAAGAGGGAGGATCTGGGTCTCCTGCACTACCTCCCACCCTTTAAATACAAATCCTCATAGGAGGACAATGTTTGAGGCATGCCGGAGCAGCTTTCCTACCTCACTGGGGTATTGGGTAGCTTACTTCACTGATGTTTGTAAAGTGCATTGAGATACTCTGATGTATGGTCCTAAAGCAGTGCCTTTATTGTGCAGTGACATCTGAATTCCAGTGTGACCAGAAGTGCCAAAACATCACAAGAAAAACTTGTTCTTATGAGATTCTCCATCCACTTTTGCAGCCCAAGGGCAATAGTCTTTCTGTGCAGTGAAACCATCAAACTAAGGTTCAAAATGCCTGGGTACAATTATTCTCTTTCTCTGGACTGGCAAGTGTTACATGAAAATGGAACTTGTCTGAAAGAGTGCCTGGCAGCCTCCTGTCACTGTCCTGGTTAACAGACAGTGAGAACTGGCAAAATATTAGACAATATAGTCCTAGATTGCCTACAGTAGGTATTTGTCTTCACTTGGTGAACATTTACTGTAACCAGGTATATAGTGACCTCCATTTTATTAAAGCACCTGACGCCTTCAGTATTCTCTGTGTGGCTGAGATATATTCCATTTGCACAGGGAGGGAGCTTGAGGATTTTGCTGTACAGTAGATACAGTACAAATGCTGCATTTTAAAACCCTGACCTAGATCCAGAAAGGGCTAAAAATCTTGCTATATTCTCCATTGCAAAGAACCCCAATGCAGTTTAGATCTGGCTTCATATGTAAATCTGCAGCTCATCAAGTCCCTTGCTGTATCCTTATTCTGACAAAGCAAAGCCTCTTCCAACCCTGCCTTGCAATTGGAATTGGAACTACGAGTCAGTTTGACTCAAGCAGCATTAAACAACACTAATGGTCCATTATCATAAAAGGAAGATCTCTCCAACACAGAACAGAAAAAACAGAGCCCCTCGATTGCATAATAGGCCTTATGTCCAAAACATTAAATAGGCAGGGTATAAGCCATTCATCATTAACACAAAGCCACCACATCAGCAGGCAGCCTTTGTAAGTAAGGCCTGCAATGAGGTTGGAGTAGCATGGGTTGCTGAAGATCAACACTGAGGTTCTTTACAAGATTGGAAGTGTCGGGGCCTTTGAAAGTCAAGATTAGGGGCACTGGGAGAGTTGTGTGTGGAGTCTTTTATTGTTCCTTGTCTCCAGTGTGTCAGGCCCCACCCTCATAGAAAGTCTTGTAGTATTCTAAAGTAATTTCTTGTAACACTATTATACAATAGGGACACTGCACTTTTGGGGAAAATTACTTTCAAATATTGTAGGTTTATTTTAAATGAGAGTAATCAATCTGATAAATTTCTGTTTTTCCATTAACACTGAAATGCAACTCAATTACATAGAAAAATACTATACAGTGCTCTCTCTCACACAAACCTATGTTTGTTACTAAATATATTTTCTCTAACATTTATTCCCCAAAATTTTTCTAGCAGAATTTCACTTCTGAGCAGGGGCTAAAACATATCACTCCACACTGCTCTAAAATCTGGAATCTCAGGTCCTCTTGGGAAATATCCCTTTCTGAACAAAAAAAAAGAAGAAGAAGAAGAAAAAAAGATGTGATTATTAACATACCCTGGTACTTTTCACACAAGTAGGAGCGCCGGTCTCAGTACCTAGGCCAATTCCAGTTGGGTAAATACACCCTGACTATACCAGAAATTCTCCTGTATTGTATTTTCAGTTGGCTAAGGAACTCTTCACTTTCTTCCTGATCTTGTGTGTTGCTGTGCACTGTTTATAGGCTGTAGCTTCCCACTCAGAAGCCACTGCATTCCAGTGAAGAATGAAGCAATCCTCTCATATAATTTTTAATTGTTTGTAAAGAATGCAGACCTTAGGGTCTTTGAATGGAAGGTGATATAGCAATGTCATTTTTATTAATTAAAATAATACCTTGTTTATTTAAAAAAAAACACCTCCAGTCACACTTTTGTTGTTGTTGCAGTCAATAATATCCAAACATCTATAAATTGCTGGGACATACATATCATGAAGGTACAGGATGTGTCCAGAGTTGCTTAGTCATGTTATAATATTTAACTGTATACTTGTTAGTTGGGTAATAGGATTGTACATGGTGTTCATATTGTGCTACATTAACTCAGGATGGTACTGTTACAAGGGGACAGATTAAAATAAATGATATAGATAACTGGATTAAAAAATAAACAATAGGAAACAGAACTGGGGATTCAGAGATGAGAATTTGTCCATCTCATTGCTTTTCCTCCAGATTCTTCTGTCAGCTTGCAATCTATAGGACTGATTCTAATCCCAGTTACACCTGTGTAAATCTAGAGTAACTGCCTTTTAATAGTGTCACTCTGGAAACATACTAGCATAAGTGGGATCAGAATCTGACCCCGTGTTCACACAACTCAACAAAGACAACAGCTCTCCAACCTCATTAAAACTGTTTTGGTTTGTGAGGACAGAAGTCTATTCATCAGACCAGCCCTTCTCCTGCCTGACAGGAAAAGTGTCCTGGCTTTGGATCTAATGGCCTGAGACAAGGAAAAGTATTTCTGAAAGGAAAGGGGCATCAAAAATCTGCCTTGCACTCCCACACTATTTTTGTGACTGTCTGTATATGGTTGTCTGTCTCTCCAACCTCTGTGGTGTCAGTATATACCTATCAGCCAAGGGTAAACAATCAGCCAGCACACACGGAGTTATTATGAGAGTTTAAAAGGGAGGGCCAAACTGTCCTGAGTTAAACTGGAGCAGTTCTGTTGAATTCAGTGGAGTTGCACTAATGTAATAGAGAAGAGAATTTAGCCTGAAGGTTCAACCCTAAAGAGTCACTAACTTTATGATGGGTAAACACAGCTTTACGTGAGTCATCATGAAGGAAAACAGAACAAGGGAGCTAGGCTGTGTGAGACCTGCCTGAAAAAGACAAAGCTAGAGAGACAATGGGGTAGGGGAGAGAGAGAGAGAGAGAGAGAAAAGGGCAGCAACCAGATGTGTGTAATAGTAGTGAAGAGTATTTGAACCTAGAATGTCATTAAGTAAGCAACAGAGCCAAGCAATACTGGAAATCAGAGGAGATTATGCACAGCAAGTAAGCTGGATAAAGTGCATGTAAAGTTTACAGCCAGAAGGTTTAGCACTCATGAACAACTTGAAGAAGAGACAAGACAATGGGGAACCAGCAAAGGCAGTCCCAGCAGTAGAAGCACATCCCTTACATCCCAGCACATCCCTTGGCCTGCACTGCTTCCCTCAGCCCCCATTGGCCTGGAACGGTGAACCCAACCGTGGCCGATGGGAGCTGCGATTGGCCGAACCTCCAGACACTGTAGGTAAACAAACCATCCCGGCCTGCCAGCGGCTTTCCCTGGTGGGCCACGTGCGAAAGGTTGCCAATCCCTGGTATAGAATTACTCCACTCCAGGCCCTGAAGTAGGGGCTATGTATAGAGCACAGTTATGTAAAAGGGAGCAACAATTCCCAGCCGCTGGGATGGTCCTTTGGGCCCATAGACAGCTGGGCTTCAGGCAGCCTAACCTGCATCATGGGCAAAACCAGTCCCCTGGTCATTCCCAGAAGAACGGAAGCACAAAGGTCGCACACATAGACACCTTTTTCCCTGACACCTCAAATCCTGTGATGAGCACATCTTGGGCACCAATAAATCAGACCCAGTATTTTCAAAAATAGCTGCCTAAAGGTAGGCTTCTATTATGGGTCTATTACAGGAGTGTGTGGGTAATGGTCTGTGGTCTGCGATGTGCAGAAGGTCAGACTAGATGATAATGATGGTCTCTTCTGGCCTTAAAGTCTAAGAGTGTTCTAAATCTATATTTAGGCACCTGAATATATGGCTCGACTTTCAAATGTGCTGAGCCTCCAGTAGGTCCTATTGACTTCAGCAGGAACAGAAGCAGACTCACTGTTTGCAAGGGTCCACAAAGTTCTGCACACTGTACAAATGGCTTTAAAATAACTGCTTTCGCAGCAGATATATGAGTGATTCTTATAAGCCTTCATCTCTCTCACATATAGTTTCCAGTGACGGTCCCAGACTGTTCTAAGATGTTTTCAACTTTATTGGTCAAACTGTCTCCACACTTATGGTCATGCAGTAAAGCAACCTCTTCCAATGTAAATTTCCCACTAAGTGCTCACAGAGTGGCAAAGCATTCCATACGCAGCAGTGGATGTTTGTTCTCCATTTGGGCAGGGCCGGCTCTACCTTTTTTGCCGCCCCAACCGGCGAAGGAAAAAAAAAAAAGCTGCTGCTGTCATGCCACCGACGAGGGACTTGCCAGAGGAGCTGCCGCCGTCATGCCGCCACCGAGGAAATCGCTGGAGGAGCTGCTGCCGGCGTGCCACCGAAAGCTGCAGTGTCGCCCTAAAACCACCTGGGAAGCTCCCTTTCCTGGCCCCTGGAGCCAGCCCCGCATGTGGGCTTTCATTTCCAATTTCTCTTTTTTCCCCTCTAGCCACCAAGGATTCCTTTTGCTAAATGTTTTCTAAACAGAGTGTATTTCTCTTTCCAATATTACAACATCTCAGACATAGAGCAGAGTAGCTAAAGCACTCAGTGATTAGGATATCACTTTAACTTATTGTTTAATTCAGGTTATCAAGGCTCACACACTCTGCACTGTTTTCTCAGACAATGAAATCTGAAGGACATACACTTCATTCCACATCTCAGCAAAGCTCGTCCAGAGATGTTACCATTTCAGTGCATCACAAGTAATCATAAAAATGGCAGCAGTTCCAATATCAAAACACACAAATGCCTTATAAAAATTGGTTACGCTTATTGAAGAAGAGACAGCTGATATCTGTTTACTCCGCTGCATTACTACATGGAAAAAAAAAGACTAGTTTAAAATGATGGAAAAGGATTTATCTGACTCATACAACTACTGGGGTACATTTGTCTCTATAATCCATTTAGACCATCTGTATTTTTCAGCCTATTGGAGAATATTTCCCTCTTTAGTTTTCCGCAGACTGCTAGCAAAGAGCTAACATCTCCTTTCATCCTGCAGTCTCTCAACTATTCTTCGAATGAATTATTTCTAATGAACACTAAGTAAACAGAAAGAAACAATTATATCTATCTGTGAGAGTCATTAAAGAAGAGGAAACCCAGGCAAACCCCTGTGCTTCTTGGTGGGAAGGAGGCAGAAAAGGAAGAGAGAACATAGTTATCTTTTTGCTTATGGGAGGGGCTGAGATACTCTAGTGATGAGGGTCACATAAGTACCTGAGACAGAGAGAAGAAAGATGAGAGGAAAGAGTAGCTCCTCCTCAATATTTACTCTCTCTCCCTTCTCTTGTTTATTTCTCTTGCAGATAAGTCTCCACTGACTGATGTTGCTGCTCTATAATCTCATGGAGTTATTTTTTTCTTATTTGTATTACTGTAGTGCCTAGAAGCCCCAGTCATTGACAAAGCACCATTCAAACACAGAACAAAAAGATGGTTGATGTGATCATGCGCCTCGTGCCTGATTCATTAATTTGTCAGTGTTTGAAATTAAATAATAATTTTATTTTTATGTACTGAATGATCCATTTCCTAGGAGGTGCCTTGAGGTAAGCCTCCCATGACAAGCATTATACAGAAATATAAAATAAATATATATGGGTTTTGAGCTAGCAAAGCTCCCCACTTGAAGAACAGGTATATTCATTTTAAATATGATGAGGATTTCTGATTGAGTTTATCCTTATATATAAAATAAATGCTGGCCAATTTACAAGATATTGTATGTTGATTTGCCTGTGAATTAAAGTGGACACCATTAAAAGCTCAACATGGACCATTCGAGATACAGTGGTCACCATGAATAAACCAGTATTTACCACACAGTTGTCTGAGATGCTACAGTAATTTCCTGCACCTAAGATATGTAGTGGGAGCTTTATGGTTAAAACTATGTGCGCCTCTCATAACTTACTCATGATGCTTGACCTTGCATTTGCTTGCACAAACACTGAACTACTGCTATTCATCTATCCTCTGAGAGCAGAACACTCAGTTTTGGGACTGTCATTGTGAGCAGCCCTTGCAGCCATGCAAGGCCCACTCACAGTCTGGATACAAATATGGAGTTTGATGTTCAACATTAGGCACCCCTATTTGAATATTTTGACCTATGGGACTTGTCCAAGCTGTACAGAGTGAACCAGTATTAGTACCATGGGCAGAATCTGGAACTCCCATCTCATTCCCAATTTCCATTGATTTCCATGGAAGTTAGGAGCCTAAATACATTTGTGGATCTGGGCCAAGATGACCAACCATTCCATCATAACATAGTCTTTGGGGGTTCTGAGAAACAGTTGAACATCTCATATGTGGTCTTCCATCACTTAGACTGGTTGATTTAACTGGAGACATTGTTAAGTCAATTATTGCCATGATTTTTCTTATTTTCCACTTATCGTCCCTCCTGTAACGAGTCATTACCTTTCCTGCAGAAAGAAATGTGTTTGCTGGTAATGTCTTCTCTTCTTTCCCTGCCTCTCTATCTCTATTTTATATTGAATAATCATTTATATGGTGGCTTAATTAGTTAATTATGAATGTGTTCGGGTATTTTAAGGAGGAAGAATCACTGTACTTGCTAGTAATTAAGTGGCTTGCATTTGATTTCTGTTTTGGGAAATTTCTGAGTATTTTATTTTTCTGGGTGGTGGAACTGAAATATTAAAACATAATTATTTACTTTATATCATGATGCACTGAAGGGAGAAATACATTTCACTGACTGCAGGCTGTGGGCTTGGAGTGGGTTATTATAGATGTCACTGATCTGAATGGATTTATTAGAATACAGCGAGAGCAGTAGAGAAATGGACATTAATTGTAGGCAAGAGACCTCGTCCTCACCTTCAAGGCTCTGCAATACATCTCAGCTCATATCTCTGCTCTCACTGCTCCACAGATTTCTTCTTAAACTCCTCCTCCCTTCAATTGGCTATGCAAAAGCAGGCACCCAAATGCCCCTCATCCCCCAGTGATCCTTGAGATCTGTTGGCAGGCTATGCCCAGGACGGGCTGTACTGGAAGTCACTCCTTGCCTCTCTTGCGGCTACACTATAGTGCTGATTATCATCAGACCTGAACAGACGGCCTGGATGAGGTTAATCTAAATTTGGGCAGTGGTGCCCACTTATTATTACTAGTCAGTATCTTCATGAGAAAGGGGTAGGGCTGCTTCTGTTGCAATTCTGCTTTGCTACTACTAGCTGAATGTAGGACTTCAGCAGCCATCACCAGACATTTTAAAAGGGTTAAATACAAATTATTTTATCGCAATGATCAGAAGCTATGAGCCTACTCCACACAAAGTAAATGGGAGTTTTGTTATCAGCTTTTATGGGAGCAGAAGCAGGCCCAGTATGAGGCACCACTGCCATCTTTCTGAGGGGGCACCACACAGAACGAGATTGTTGGTGCAGAAGTAATGCTGTGTAGTCTCTGGATTCGGAAATTCCTCAGTATAGACTCCACTTCCCAGTGGAGGCACAGTGCCTCTCTGTTTAGGAAGGAAGCTCATGCTGTTCATTTCATCTAGTTTAAACAAACAAGGAAGGCTTTGAAATCTACGCCAGTCAACCTCAGAGGGGGCAGACAATGTCCTTTATCATGGTAAATAGAGTCACCTCCTTCTTCAGCATCCTCCGGCTCATGCCAGGAGTGAGAACAATCTGCATTTAATTTGATCAATCACCAACAGGGAAACTGCAGTATTAATGCTTGATAATGCAAAGCAAAGAGCAAAATACTCAGTGCATTTTCTTTTGGAGAACAATTTTCCCATGCTCTTACCCAGGCTGCTTTCTGAGAGGGGCCAGGGAGAGGGGACTCCTCAGGGATACCTACAATTCAGTTCCCCCTCAAAGGCTGACTTCCATTTGTGAAGGGCTGGACGCAGCTTCTGCAAAGACCCACAGCTCTGCTTCTGGGTCAGTGGCAGGATGAGAAAAAGGATCTTTTCTCTACAACAGTGGTGGGCAATCTGCGGCCCGTGGGCTGCACACAGCCCATCAGGACAAGCTGCTGGCAGGCTGCCAGACTGTTTGTTTACATTTGCACTGCCACTCGCAGCTCCCAGTGGCCGTGGTTCGCTGTTCCCGGCCAATGAGAGCTGCAGGAAGTGACATGGGAAAAACTCAAGATTCTTCCTACCCCGTTTCCCTCCCAGGGAACTTTTGCGGGGGGGAGGTATATATCACACCCCCACCCTCCATATTTTTTACTATCCTGCTGATGTCCCATACACTGTTCATTATTTCTCCATAAGCTTTTAATTTATTTATTTCAACCCCATACGTATTATTGCCAACACCAAGCATTCAGAAACCACAAGTGAGGTCCCAGAATCATGAGATTTTTAAAAACAATACATTTTTGGTTCTTTTTCTTTGCCTTCTGGTTTCTCAGCCTTTAGAGTACATGTGGTTCATATTTTCAAGCTTTTCTCTGAAACTATGAGCGTTTCTCTCTTTTTTTCTTTCTTTCTTTTAAACAAAAGCTGAGATTCTCATAGAATCATTTGCCTCCAAGAGCTGGGGCAGTAATAAAAACACCAAATATTGTGAGACTGATCAAAGTCCTTCATAGCCAACCAAAATTAACTCTCATCCATCCCCATCACTCCAAAGACCTAGGAAAATACATGTGTTTTGCAATGTGAACTGAAGTTCATAACAGATTGCTGAAGCCAAACAAAAAAACCAGGGGAGTGAGTTCCAAAGTCAAGGGCCCCACCCGAAATATAACCTGTCACCAGCTCCATTCTGTTTTCACCTTGAGGCTATTAGTTAAACATTCCAGCTGAGTTCAAGTGCCATGATATCACCTGAGGAGAGAGCTGGTTTCAGGTATTGATATCATTGCAATCCACAGCTGCCTTTAGTTTATTAATGGTACATATGCAGTATAGTGCTAGCTAATGGGCCTCAGTTTCCCCTCACAACCAGCTTCACAGTGTTGTAATACCACTGGCCTCAGTGGAGTTATTCCTGATTGACACCTTTATACCTGTGACACTGAGAGCAGAATCAGTCCCACTATCATAGAGTTAAGTATGCACTTGTTCCTACAAACATAGCATTTTGTCACTAATTTTAAACACTTTTAAAATAAATTATATATGCATTTTCACAATCTGGCTGGCAATTTGTTGTTCCACTGACTTGTAAACATTCACATTCATTAATGAATAGTAAAGGTTACTATTTAGTATTATAGAAATGACAATTAACAACACTTGCTAGTTGTCATATACCAACAGAGTGCTTCAGAGTGCAGTGACATCAGCTAAAGTGTTGGAACAGTACAGAATGTTTCTTGTAACTTGCTGGCATTTTGTTTCAAAGGTTTGATTAGAGCTGCCGAACTGTAAGAGATGGGCTGAAGCTTCAAAGTTGTGGTTTGAGCCCAGATCTGGATCCAAACTCCTCTGAAATTTGAGGTTATTTGGCTCCAGCAACTACACTGAGATACTTCGCTATGCATATCCCACCATTTCTAAGAGCTTGCTGCACTTTAAGATGATAACACAATTTCTCTATTTGAAATTAAGTTCCTTTTCTAGCAGGGGAAGTGATTTTGAATTATCCCCTCTCAAGAGGCAGTTGGACAACACATGCATCTGGCCAAGAGGCTGAGGGGGACAGATAAACCTGATGACAAACATCTAAAAGAAAAGCTTCACCTTCATTAAGATATCACCTTCATATTCTACCTAATGAATATGGCCACGATGCCTCTTATGTTTCACTCTGGATGCTGCAGTCATTATGGCCAAGATTTGAGATTTGCAGATTTTCCCAAAACCTAATCTCTCACGTGTATTAACTCTGGCGGCTGCCGGAGTGAGAGAGATTTCCCAAGCACCTTCTTAGCTGTTCCTTGCCAGCCTGAAGCCACACAAAAAACCTCCAAACAAACCTGCAACACTGGACACTGGGACCAATAGCCACTGCATACAGCAATTCCAGTCATGTTCCTGTGGAATGATTGGAGAGCAAGAGGAGACAGGATTTCCTACAGAGGTGAACATCCAAAGATAAAGAGAGACTGCCTGTCCCTCTCTTCCTGGGCATCTTGCTTCTTTTCTCACTTGATTGATAACACTTCCGACATCTACACTGTTTGTTTTTTTTCCCCAGGAAAAAGTTACTAGCGTCACAGAAATCACAGATAGAAAAGTTCATCCAGAGGGGAGGTGGGATGCAAAACAGAATTGATCTCTCCAGCATATTCTCCAGGGCTTTGCTCAGTTTATTTTTAATGAAGCTCTAATGAAGGAGCTTTCACTATTTCTTCCCAAAGCACACTATACAATCTAGGAGGCCTCACAATTAAAATGTTTGCTAATATTTAGCCCAAATTTTCATTTGCTCAACTTCACTCCATGACTGGTGATATTTACCCCATTTCATTCCCTGAAATGAGTTCCCAAACCAAATGAGCCCTCCCTTTAACCTTTTGGGAAAGAGGAGACTAACCAATGCTTTCAAAAGCTCCAGCATTGCTCTGCACTAAGCAGCCAGACTCTTTTTTTATTCAGCAAACAAGAACTCTACTAAAATAGCATCACAGAGATTGTTTAAACCAGGAGTGGGGAAGAGAGGACAGCTACATCCCCTGGAGTATGCAAAGCACAAATGAGACTGAAAAGTGAATTAGGCTCAGATAAAGTCACCTTGGCTCAATTACACAATCACACGTTGCAATAGCATTAATATTGTGATATCAGTGCCCCTTGCTCTAACCAAATCTTATCATCACCCTATGAAGCCTTCCCCACAGCTCCCTTCCCCACAAAATAAAACTATAACCAGCAATGGGCATTGGTGCCCCAAATGTTCCATCCAGAAGCTTGCATCCTTTCGTGGAGCCTCTGCTCCACAGATCAACTGCAGACACATGGAAGGGCCATCCCCAGCTGTCCTGGTTTATTAGGGGGCAGACAGAGAGGGTAGCTGGCCTCAGAGTGCTGGCTGGCAAAGAGACTGGGAGGAAATCCCACCCCTGACTTCCTGCTGCCATCCCACTTCTCACTGGAGAAGAAGAATGTTACCCCAAAGCAGGAATTCAGCCCTGCCCCAGTGGGAACAAGGGACTGGCTGCAGGCCATCTGGATGGCTTAGCTGGCATGGGGCCGGGCTGGAGAGAGGACAGATAAGACTGAGGCATAAACACATGTGGCTTTGCTGTGGTTGCTGGGGGGGAACAGTCCAACTACAGCCTGAACCTGTGACTACAGGATCAGCCCAAGGGACAGAGTAGAGGCACAGCAGTGGCCAGGCTAAAAAATAAGTTTAGACTCAGCACAGGAGTCTTGACCAGTACAGTGAAGGGAACCAAGGGGTTGGCCCTAATGGGAGACAAGATTGGTCCTGTCAGCCACATGGCTTGAAATTTGGGATTCACTTAATGAACCTGGGGTATCCCTAAAACATCAAAAAATGAAAGGATAACAAGCATCTGTTCACTAAAGCAGGCCCTGCCATTCATCCTCTAGTGGTAGTAAACTGATCCTAAAGCCATCTCACTTGGGCCCTGTAAACTGAACTGCTGGTGAAGGAGGGAGATTTCTGCAATAGTTGCTTCTGGAGTTCTCATTTCCTCAGTGTCTCTAAAGACTATCACCAAAGGGTACCTATTATGCTGTGGATACCAACACATTTCACTTAGGACACTATCCAGCCATCAGATGACAACCTGCAGAAACTACTACTGTGGCCTAAATTTGAAGCAAGCAGTAACCCAGATATGAAAGGATCCTTGTCCCATTACCAATCCCCTGAGACAACCAGTCCTTTTAAAATGGATTTATTTGTCCTGTTTAAGTCTACCCATGTATTGTGGTGGTTTGGGAATTCAAATAAATTTTATATTTGTGAAGTTTGATATCGTTTCCCTCTACCAAGGAATCCAAAACACACGTGTTTCCAATATAAGGGGATAAATAAAAGTCTGACTTTATTGAGCTTGTCTCCAAACCAGAGGGGGATGGGCACTCAGTCCTGGCAAGGAAGCAGGCACTTGGGCTAACTTCATCCCTGGTGTAACTCCATTGACTTAAATGGACTTATGCCAGGGAGGAATTTGGCCCATCTAGTGATGGAATTTGGCCCATCTGTCCCTCTAGTGATCCCTTCTGGCAGGGATCCCAAATGACAGATCCTTTTTATGGGAGTAAAAGTGTAGGGAAGAAGATGATTGAGAGTGCTCTGTGCTCCAAAAGGGGCGCTTTCAGAAAAAGAAAATAAACTAGTGACATTTGGTGAAGGAGTGACTTCCTGTCGCAAGTTAAGCTGTGTCACAGACAAGCCTGTAACTGGGTTCTGCTTTGGGGTTAAACTCCACTTTGCTTTCAGATAAAACACTGCTCAGTTTTCAAAGGTTATGACAAGGCTGTTTGGAGTCCCTTATCCGAGGTTATCCTTAACCTAATGATTGGAGGCTAGAAAATTGCTCGTCTCCCTCTCTGTGTGACATGGAGTTACAGAAAGGTCCACATTAATTGTCTCTTTGACTTCAGCAGGAGGTTTTCATTGGTGAAATCTGAGACGTTGGGAAAAGGAACCACTGGGCTGACTCCTTGGGCTTGTCAGATCAACTCAGCTCACATCCCAGGGCGGTCTGGCTGCATGCACAGGTTCATTCTCTTGCACTCATGCGCATGTACACACAGACATACACAAACATCTTATTAATAGGCAACTGACAGGCTGGCAGGTCATTCTTAATAATTTATCTTATCATCCTAACTAACAGTAACATAAAACAATCCAAGTGCAGGCGAGCACATTCATCTGTGACCTTTACCTAAATCAGCCCGGTGAAAGACAAAATAACACGAGCACCGAGTGTTGCCCTTCACTGAAAAGAAAAGAGGAATGCAATAAGCATGATCACTAATTGTGACTCTAATGAGCGGTGTGGGGAGAGGGAGGGAGCTGAGGAGATCCTACCAAAGTAGTACAAAACAGAGGCAACCAGGACTCTGCTCTGGCTCATTACTCATGCAGTGAGTGCCAGCAATTTAATTCTGGGAATGCTCCAAACCAGCCCTCACAGCAAGAGATGCCAGACCCTAGCAGCTGCATTGGCAGGATACCCTGGCACATTGTTCTTTGCTGTCCCAGACTCCCAGGGTGGTTAGGTGAAAGTAGTTAATCTTTTAATATAGAGAATTTTCTCAGGACTGCTTCAAACAAATCTAGAGCACCCTGCAAGGCAACTCATTTGGGCTCCTACTTGCCAGACCCAAGATTTAATGTATGACCTTCTCTTTCACAATGAACCTCAAATGCTCTATCATGCCAGATGGGGGAAGGCTTCAGATCCACATAGTGAGGGGGCCATTCAGCCATTTGTTCCAAATTTATATTTTCCCCATGGATGCTCAAGTTGTCTCTCCAGGGTTCTGAGTCACCATACTGTCGCTCTTACTCCAAACCAAGCAGCATTGGAGCAAGGGCATGGGATGGTGCCCTAATGAACACAGGGCCTCCTCTGGCCGCAGCTGTGACATCACTATCTGTACTGGTCTACTCTCACTTTACTCCCTCTGTTTGTCTAGCAATGGCCTCTCCTCTGTCTTTCACATAATCTCATCACTGTCATTGCAAGAGCCTTCTCCTTTGAAGCTTCTGCCAGGTCCAATTACTTTCCAGTATCTCTCTGCTTCATTGACTCTTCATCTCATTTCAAGTCTGAGCTGGAAGATGTAAGTGTGTGTGTGTGTGAGAGCGGTGGATGTGCATCTGAAAGAATGACTAAGGAACAGAGAGCTATTGGGGGAACCTTTCGCATGTGGAGATACAGGCACCATTCTCTCTTCCAGCAGAAGAAATTTTGGGAAAGAATGGCTCCTTTCAGCACAAGCAGTTAGAGTGGGGTGAGAAAAACATGCAGTAGTATGTGCTGGATAACCCCCTTGAGATCATAGTAACCGTTGGAGCAACACAAAGACCGAGAGCAGAGAGATGGCAGCAGGTGATACCTCACTCAGGAAACCACATGCAGGAAGAGAAAAGCATTATGGGAATATCTTGCAAAGGGGAGGCATTCTGGTTCACAGCTTGGAGATCTAAGAGAGCCTGAGAAGACAGACAACGCCCATTTGCTATTGAGCTGCTAATGCTCACCTCTGATTGACCCATGATGCCAGCCTCCACTACCCCCTTGTTAAATTTTCAAACATCTTTATGTTTTCTCCCATGCTGCCCCACCTGGTTGGGAGATGCTCCCCATAAACATTTGCAAAGCTATCTCATTGTCCATCTTCTCAGTCTATCATGCTGACCAATAAAGTCTCATTACTTACTTGTACTCCCACATCTATTTGTGGCCATCTGTTGTCTCTTGTCTTATACTTAGATTGTTAGCCCCTTGGGGCAGAGATTGTCTTTTTGTTCTGTGTTTGTACAGCACCTAGCACAATGTGGTCCTGGTCTAGGCGCTACAGTAATACAAGTATGTGATAAGATTTCAGTCCCTTTCTCCTTTATTTTTCTAAAATGATTTGTGTATTATTATTAGGGGATGACAAGGTGTGACACTTTCTTGGGGCATCCAGAACTGGATGTTCCTGTAAGTCACCTTGTTACCCCTCTGCCTTAGCAAGAGAGAGAGATTTGCTGCTGCTAAATTGTGTCAGCTCCCTGACACTGCAGTCTGTCAGCCAATCCAACAAACTAAGGATTCCGACAGTTCTTTCCTTTCCTTGCAGGTGACCCTTGCTGCCCGCAGTTACCAACCCTCTCTTCCCCCAGAAGGGTGTTCCTCTGCAGCATCCGGCCCTTGGCGCTGGGCACTTACAGAAATTACCCTGTCCACTGTCTCCAAAGAGGTAGAGCTACAGCAGCCTGTTGGCTCAGCTGAGGACTCACACCTAACTTTAATATAACAGCACTAAGGTGAATTTATAACAAGAATAAACTGATTAATAAAGATCAGAGGAGATTTAGGTGATACTCAGTAGAGACAATTGAAAAAGAAAATGGTTACAAGTATAACCATACTGACTTAACTCAACAGGCAGCAACCCTTGCCTAAGATAAGTCTCTTACCTAAAGCAGCCTTTCAGCGTCACCCACCCAACGGGGATCCACCGTTCAAAGATACAGAGAGCGCTGGCCTCCTCGTCCCCTAAGTGATGGATAACAAAGGGGTTCTCTCCCTTTCTTATAGTCCAATAAATCTTAGAAGTGTATCCCTAGATAAAGTTCTTCTTCCCTGCTGTTTGCACTCCAGCAAGCTGACACCATGCTGTTTCCTCATCCTCCTGGTAACTGGTAGTGTTTACCTCAGGTGCAAATGAACAGCTGATTGTATCAGGCTCACCCTGCTTAATTTACATTCTAGACCCAGGCAATATTCATTTGTCTAAGACAAACTTGTTTTTCAACTCTGCCTCCAAGACATATTTTAGGAACATATTTCCAGCACGCATACATAATTCTTTAAACACCATCCATCCATCCATAGCACAATGCTATTAATGATTGATGTGTCACCAGCTTTCATTTGATATCTTACACAACATCCTTTCTAGATAAATACCGTGCCAGCAATGTGTTAGATGGAGTGATTTTGTCAGACTTGATAGGAGTTGCTGTTATGTGGTAGTGTATTCTTTGCCAGTGGGTACTGAGTGGTTCTTAGGATCACACAAGAATAAACTAGAAAACTGTTTATTACTGCCCAGACCCAGTTCCCAGGATTTGGCTACTTGGAACAAGATTCTCTGATTTATTTCACAAAATTTTCACTGGATCAATAACTTGGAGATATTTTCAAGATAGGAGGATTTAAAGAAACAAAGTTAACAATGATTTTCACTGAATATTGCTATGAATATCTTAACAAAACCCAAGGGAGACATCTTACATATACCCATTCTTGAATGATGGACTTGACTCTCAGATATTCACTGCTCACATTCACTGGATAAAAATTAGGAAAACAGGCACATACTTTGAGCAACTTTCATCTGAGAAACTCCAAGCAAATAACTTACTATCCCAATGATAATTTCAAGAAGTCATAGGGAAAATAATGAAAAGCAAATATGGTACCAATTTTCCAAAAAAGGAAAAAAAAAACAATCCCTGGCATTTGTTAGCAGAACAAAGTTCAACTAATGGCATTTCTGTCTGTCTGTAATGTGGCAACTCTAATAAATTCCACCATTGCAGGGAATGTGCTAGGCATCAATAGGCAGAAAAACCAAAAGGGGGAAATAGGACACATGCAGAGCCCCTGGCAACTGGTTAGAAAAGCCAACAGATTCAGTCAGCCCCGTAATTGTCTATAGATCAAAGAACCAGCTGATGGCAGCCATTAACACCTTCCTGCATAACAATAATCCCCATCTCAGCTCTGCCCATCTTCCGAATTAAGTTTACAATGCTGACACCCTCCAAGACTTCCCTCCTGCAACTCTCCAGTGTAGCCAAGCCCAGAGACATTAAATGAAAATTGGTTGGGGATTGCAGCACAGGATTCAAGACAGGGAAGGCCAAAACCAGACTGACCAAAAAACGTGTCCCCTTTAAGGCCTCTAAACTGATCCTGGCCAGCAGAGTTCCTAGTTCTTACTATTCTAGGAGGCAGGCAGGCTAGTTTTCCCCTCCCCTTGGTATCTGTTTCATTTCAAACCAAAACTGAATTTTTTGTTGTTTCTTGCCCAAAAGGAACAAGGAAACGTTTTGTTCAGATTGATTCAAAATGCCACTATCTGACTTTTTTTCAAAAAAAATTCTCTAACTTTTTCAGCTGAAACTATTCACCTAATTGGACCCGAATTCAGGAAGAGTTTTCTGACACTGCATTTTCTGTCAAGTTTATGATTCAGCTCTGTACCGGGGGCAGTGTGCAGTGCAGCTGTTAGGGGAACTCAGGGAGAGTGAACTCTACAGTAAGGAAGGGGATGGTTGATGCTATAGCCCTGACTCCTCCGTACTCCCATGGGGGAAATGTATAACTCTGAGACTCTCTGAGTAGAGGGAGCAGTCCCTGTGCTCCATGATCACTGGAACTGCAGTCACTCCAGGTAAGTGCTCTGGATATGGAAGGTGGTTGTGGTGATGGTGGGGAGCTCCTTGTGACCTCATTTCCCTTACTACACACCTGCACAAATACCAGGGACACCATCTGCAATTTGTAGGTGGCCCATATCTTGATGCAAAGATTTGCTTGTGGACACCCCGCATCTCATTCGCTACTGTGTGGATCACCTCACTTCCCAGTGCACAGACCACATTCCCTCTCATTTGTGATCACATAACATCACTGGAGCAACTCTAGCAATTGCCTACAAAGAAGGGCAATATTAGGCATGCATTTAATATGCTTTAGTGTACTGCAATGAAATTTAGCCACTGGAAGCAAGAAGTGGGAGACAGCACCATTTGACCAGTCTGCCCTCTGCAGAACATACCAACCCTGCTCCATGAAACACTTCTGGTTCAGAGACCACAGTCTAAGAAGCACTGATCTATAGAACAGGGGAATAAGTTGAAAGCTGTCTCATTTAGAAAGGCCAGATACTGCCAGAAAAACCTGATTATCTTTTTACAGAATTATAAAATTAATGGATGAAGGGAAGGCAGTTGATGGAATGTATTTGGATTATAAGCAGTTGACAGAACAGAGCACCTCATGAAATCTTACTCATGAAATTAATTCACTTCAGCTTGGATATGAACATAGTCATAGAGAATGAAAACTGACAATGTCAGTAAAAAAAAAAAGATATTGGCAATATATCACGTTTGGGTGAGTGGTCAAGTGCAGTACCACAGAGATAAATGTTAGGTCCACTCTTTAACATCCTCATTACTGCTCTGAAAGAGGAGCAGCAGCTCATTAAGATTCACAGATGATACTAAAGTGAGAAAAGTTGCATACCTCAGTGACGGCAGAAAAACAACAGAAAAGAACCTGGGGAAACTGGAGGAAACATAGTCAGAAAATAACAATGAAATTCAGTTTTGAAAATTGCCAGCTACTCCATTGGGAGAAAAGTAATCAGGCAGGGGAGAATCTGAGAAGCAGTAATGCTGAGAGAAACCTGGGATAAGAGAGTGGACAGTAAATTAGACATGAGTTTTCAATAAGACATGGCAGCAAAGGAAGCCAATATAATGTTGGGCTGCACACAGAGGCATGGGGACCAATCCTGGGCTGTGGCTAATGCAGCACAGCTTGTGGTGGGGGCAGGGGAGAGAGGTCCACTTTGTGTTCCCTTGATCCTGGGCTGTGCAGGAGCTGGGCCACTTCGTGGAGTAAATTAGAGCATCCTTAGGGCTGTTCTAAGTTGTGCCAACTGACAATGGCCAGAAGGTCAACATGGCAGGGATTGCCATGGTCCAGGTCTGCCCCAGCTATGTTCCCTTTCCTCTGGTGATGTTCCCTGCACCAGCTCCTGAAAGGCAAAGTGTAAAAGCTGCGACAGGACCTCTATTCCACCCCAGGATCTCCCTATGCAAGAGGAATCTTCTAGCCTTGAAGACTGACTCTAGAATTCCCTTGTGTTGGCAGAGCAGTGCAAAATGACCCCAGCAGCTGAAGATTGGGGCCATCATATCACGGACAGAGAGAAATAGTCCCTCTCTATATTGCATGTATATGGACACACTTAAAATACTTAATTCATTTCTGAGCAGTTCATCACCAGAAAGATCTAGATGAATTAGAGGTGGAAGAGCAACAAGTATGACCAGGGACTGACTCAGAAGGAAAGTTTAAGAGCGCTAAATATGCATAGCTTGACTATTAAGAAGGGAAACATAACAGACTGCAAATATTTCAAATATTTGAAGGCCATAAACACCCAGGAAGAAGAGGAGGTTGTACAAGAAGGTATAACTAGAAATAATGGCATAACATTTAGAGACGGTAAACTTACACTGAATATCTCATTTTCCTTAGACTGACTTCTGGTATACTATTGAACAGTCTCCCAAAAGAACGTATGGAAGCCCATGCTTGGGATGTTTAACACTAGACTGGACAGAACGCTAAAGATGTCCTGTAGGAAACAATTCCTTAGGGCTGTTCTAAGTTATGCCAACTGACAATGGGGGGAGGGATAGCTCAGTGGTTTGAGCATTGGCCTGCTAAACCCAGGGGTTGTGAGTTCAATCCTCAAGGAGGCCACTTAGGGATCTGGGGCAAAAATTGGTCCTGCTAGTGAAGGCAGGGGGCTGGACTCAATGACCTTTCAAGGTCCCTTCCAGTTCTAGGAGATTGGTATATCTCCAATTATTAATTTAAATTTATTAAATTAAATTCTGCATAAGAAGCAAGAAGACTGTGTGGTCTAATAAGTGTCTTCTACCTCCAACTTCTATGAGTCTAGATTTCAGGGAACTTTTTAAATATTCATTGATTAACCTTCACAACACCTTGTGGACTAGGAGATTATTTTATACTCACCCCTTTCTGGAAAAGTATTACGGGGCTCGAAAGAAAATTATATCCTTCCTATATGTTATTTGAACTATCTTGTAGAATTTCATGGAGGAATATATCTTTGCTATAGGATTTACAGGATGGCTCAAAAATAAATAAATAACTAACTAAAAAAAAAGTTGGTTCCATTCCTGCTAAATTCAGTAAGACTCTTTTATAAACTGAGACACAAAGAGGTTAAGTGATTTCCTCAGGGTTGCAGAACTAGATGATGGTGAATCCAGGAACAGAGTCCAGGAGTCTTACTTTAATGACTGGGCATTTTGGACCTAATTCAATCCTGGAAAGAGCAGATACAACTCCCACTGAAATCCATGGGAGTTGTATCTGCTTATGCCAGGACTGAATTTAGCCCACTCTCTCTAAAAGAACTGTATCCTGGGTAACTGAGGAGCAAGAGATATTGAACAGAACACTAAAAACAAAAGATAAAATATGTGTCAGGTATATACAATCAGTTCTGGATGGAACATATAGAGGATTCTGTCCACGTTTTAATCATGCAATAATTAGGTGCCAGAACTGAAATAAAAACAAACATTTGTTAAAAAAATTAGCATACTTTGAGCAACTTGCAAGTTGGGTCTTAAACTTAAATGGGCTAAATTTAAAGGAGTTGTACCTGCTTACCCTAAGTCAGAATTTGGCCCAAAATGCAAAGTTTCACTCAGAAATTGAGACCATTTTGGAGATTACTGATGAGCTGGCATGTGAGACAGAGGTGCTTTTAATAGCACATAGGAACTTTTAAAAAGTGAGCATTAAAGAACTTACCTTAAAACAATAGGAACAGCAGGCCCAATTCAGCCATCGGTTAGAAGTGGAACAACACATACTGATTTCAGTGAGACTTTTACCCATCTATCTGATGGTAGAATCGGATCCCTTTAGGAGAAGGGGTAGGACCAGTAAGGAGTCTTGGGTTGTGTAACTTTAAGGTAGCTGGGCTTGATTCTGATCTGACTTATACTGGTTTTCTGCCCATTTAACTCCATTGCCGTCATAGTATCATAGGATTGGAAGGGACCCTGAGAGGAGTTACTCTCAGTGGAGTTACTCCTTATTTACATCGGTAAAAGCAGTGGTGAGCTGGAGCCAGTTCGCACTGGTTCACATGAACCGGTTGTTAAATTAGAAGCCGGTTTAGAACCGGTTGTTAAAGGGGTGGGCAATTGTGAGAGGGAGGTTTTTCTGTCGTTACATGGCCCGTGGGACCGTCCTGTCCAGCCCACCTGAGCTCCAGGCTGGGGAGGCTTCCCCGGTCCCTCCCCCCCCTTGCAGAGCCTCAGCATGCCGCGCCACCGGCGCCAGCGCTCTGGGCAGCTCTGCAGCTCCTGCCGCTTTGAGCGGCAAGGTAAGGGGGTGGGGCTGCGAGTTCCAGCAGGCCGCGCAACATCCATACACGCTGCCCTCAGCAACATGGTAAGGGGGCTGGGCTGGGGCTGGGAGAAGGGGTTGGATAAGGGACAGGGAGTGGTTGGGGGGGCGGAGGTTCTGGGGGCAGTCAGGGAAGGGGAACGGGGGCGTTGGGTAGGTGTGAGAGTTCTGGGGTATGTCGGGGTGGTGGTGCATGGGGTCAGGGGAGTCAGAGGACAGGGAGTGGGGGGAGTTGGGTAGGGGGTGGGGTTCTGGGGAGCAGTTAGTGTGGGGGGTCTCGGGAGGGGGTGGTCAGGGGACAAGGAGCAGGGGGGGTTGATGGGTTGTGGGTTCTGAGGGGGGCAGTTGGGGGCAGGACGTGGGTGGGGGTTGGATGGGGGGCAGGCTGTTTTGGGAGGCACAACCTTCCCTACCCAGCCCCCGATACAATTTTGCAACCCTGATGTGCAGGGCTGGCTTTAGGAAGTGCAGGGCCCGATTCGAACAGTTTTGACGGGGCCCCGGCAGAGATGACTAAAAAAAAACACATTAAAAAACCACGTGGGGCTTGTACTCACCGGGTGATGCTCCGAGTCTTTGGTGGCACTTCGGCGGCAGGTCCTTCACTTGCTCCAGGTCTTCGGTGGCACTGAAGGACGTGCCGCCAAAGTGCCGCTGAAGACCTGGTAGGGAACCGGTTGTTAAGATTTTGGCAGCTCATCACTGGGTAAAAGTGAGAGTAAATTCAATTAAAACAGGTCACCACACCTTACCTTAGACAAAGAATACTGTGTCTGAATGTATGGCTTGATGTCAAACAGGTCCTCATTCTGCTATCGGTGTCAATGCTATTGGGTGGCAAAGGCTGTGGATAGTACAGAACGCCATGCTGCTGTACTAGTGAGAGATCCACAACTTAGAAATCTTCTTAAAAATCCTAATGATTAATCAGTTCTGTTCTTACAGTAGTAATACTGCCAGGGGTCATGGGTAGGCTGATGAGAAGAGCCCTATCTCCCTGAAATTAATTAAAGTCCTTTAAAAGGGATGAAGCAATTGCGTCACCAGTGGAAATACGATGCATCAGCAGGAAACATTATGCAGTGACTGCTTCTCTGGTGGAAATGTAGTGCAGCAGCTGCATCCCACTGGAAAATGCTATGCTGTGCCTGCAGCGCTAGTGAAAATGTCGCAACAGCTGGGTCTCCAATGGAAATGAGATGCTGTGTGTACCTGCATTGCTGCTGGAAACTTGGTGCAGCGATGGTGCCTCTCATGGTAGCAAAAAAAACCTGCACCTGGGTCCCAATGAAAAGGGGGCCCACCGCAAGTTCCTGGCAAACAGGGCACAATCACAGTGTCACCCTGGCAAACAAGGTACAGTCACTGCATCTTTAACAGAATCATGGCATGGCAATTATGTCACCAGTGAATACATGGCACAATGACCATACTTCTGCAGGGATCTCAGTGTAGTCCCCTAGTAAGAGAATTGCTGCCAATGACCTTGAATTCTTTCAACTGTCTCGACCATCTACTTATTCATTTTACTCTAACGCTCCGAAGGGGAGCTAAAAAAAAAGCCAAAACAAAACCAAAACCCAAAACCAAAGGAGTGTGGTTAAGTTACTTGAGCCATTAAACAAGAAGGGTCTCAGGGTTCAAATCACTGGGCCACAGGCTGGTCAAACTGATGGCTTGTCTTCTCTGCATGCTACCTCATGTCCAACCCCGGTTATCTCCTTTACAGTGGTACGCATTCACACATCCACACAGCGAAGCAGCCACTACACTCTGAGCTGCAGGGCAGACCATGAGGTAGTTTTTATCATGTGTTGCTAGCATGAGGTTCATGCAGTGAATACATGCAGCCCACAACAAGAGAGATATCATGGTCCTCCAATCCCCTCCTATAAGCCCTGGGAGCCCCATTCCTATGTACTACCTTGCCACCTACTTGTACTCTGACCCCTGACCAGAAGTGGTCTACCTTCATATTCATCTGCTATGCATCCACAGTCCACGCTATTTGCAATTTCTGCAGGTTTGCCACCTGCAGCATGTGAAACAGCAGAACAATTCCCCTCCACTCCCCACCCCACCAGCCTGTGTATCAGCATGCTGTCACTTTGCAGTAAGAACACACGAGAATGTTAGTGCAGCTTTGGGCTGAAGTGAGCAAAATCCATTAATTTAACAGTACAGAGAGGAACCTTATTTAAGCTGCTGCTGGACGATCATGGTATAGAGTGGACTGGACAGCAGTGCAGAGAGAAGGTAAAGTGGCTTGAGGTGAGCTACCAGAAAGCCAGGGATAAGAAATCTGGTGCTGCTCCAACAACCTGTTGGTTTTACAATGAATTGGGCTGTGTTCTGAGCAGCCATGTGAGCAAAGAGCCCCATTTCTACAAGGACTCATCGGGGGAGTTAGGACACATGTGGCTTCAGAACATGGTTGTTTGTGAAGAGGTGACCCATCCCGGTCAGCCAGCAATGAGAGGGAGAGACAGAAGAGGAAGACGAGCTCAACTCTCAGTTCCCTTATGCATGCCAGGAAAAGCACAATCTGGTGGAAGTTTCACAAACCAAAGAAACAGAGGAAGACTCTGCATCTCAAGCTGGTCAGATGGAGGCTCTCATATTTGTTGTTGTTTAGAAGGAATTACAAAATAATTGAGCAGGTTCTTAGTTTATAATCCTAACTGTGGCTTCAGCGTGGGCAGATGCAGTGCTATTTCTCTTGTCACCCCCCCCCCGCCCTTTCTCCCCCCCTTCCAATCATGCTGCACAAAATGGTAGACAAGCAGAGAAAAAAAATGCAAATCAGCATATAACAGCAGATGACTGCAAACGATTTTTTTTATGGGAAAAGCATTAATATAAAAGTGACAAAGTTTGTGGTCTGATCTTGGCCAAAATGTAAATTGTCATAAATGCACACGCTACCATCCCAAACCACCTGCATGTTAAGATACCACAAGGCTAGTGAAGCAGCTGGCTTATTACTGCTCTGATTTTTGACCATTCCTGTAGAGTAATAAACTAGGATTTTTCACACAGTACAAATTCCAGGCAGCACCCTCTATGCAGTGCAGCTTAACAAAGCCACTTTATTCAATCAGGAAAGTCATTTGTTGGCCTTGGAAATATCTGAGAAAGGGAAGATTGCATTCACTATACATCTCTTCGGAGCTGTGTTTGACTCTGGCTCGAATTCAAACAGCAGCATCTGAGCTGCTTTTTCCTTGGAAGAACGTCTATCTGTGGCTATCCGAAGCCATAACATAGGAAGTGACAGTACTGTACATACACACTGAACACAGACATCATTCAGTTTCTGACCAGTTTCATCTGAAAAGAAGATCCCCATATAAGGAGATCTCAGGCTTCTCGCTTTGGGGCTCAGGCAGTGGGTGGCTGGGGAAGGATTACAGTCTCTCACTCCTTTTGGAGACTTACTATATTTTAACTCGTTCCTTGGTGATGTGAAGTTGGAGTGGTTTCTCTGTTACAGTTTTACCCTGACAAGAATTCTTTGGGATCTGGAAGGGGAGGAGGGGGCAGTTACAGGAAAGCCCTGCTGCAAAGTGCTAGAAGGAGTGCTTGAGTTCCAGGACTTCACTGTCCTGAGCCTGCAGCCACCATGGGTCAGAAGTGGATGAAATCATTTTCCCTACCCCATGCACAAGGGCTGAATGGATGGCCAGGACATCACTAGCCCACACTCCACAGGAGAAAGTCCATCTACTTGCCTAGCTACTTATCTCCATCACTATCATATCTGAGTTATATGCTAAACAAAAGGCAGGAGGAGAGAAGTACAATAATACATTTGATTCAATACAAACAGCTGTTATTGGAGGATGATTTCATTAGCGAATTATCTCAATTGCTGCTAAGCTGATGGGCATGTGATGAGGAGGCTAAAGCCATCAGTTCAGCTTGAAGGTTTTTGTTTTTTGTTTTTTAATTTAATTCATAAGAATTTTTGGTCTCCCATGATTGCAGTTGTCGGATCATGTATTCATTGTTTTTACACATTTCATTTGTTTGTTATGGCACACAAAGTTCAGGTGGCTCACATTCTGAATGTCTTTCTCTGACTGAAAGATGGCAACTATGGAGAGAGACGGATGGGGGAGTGGAGGATAACCAGATTACATTAAAGTAGTGAGGTGCGGGGATGGACAAGAGGAGAGGATGAATAAGAAGACACAAGGCTGGTTGATAGGGAGAGAGGAAGTGAAAAGGAGGGTGATTAAGAAGGGGAAAAAAGAGAGGGAACAGATTAGCAGGGAAGGCAGGAGGTTAGTAGGAAAGGAAATGATTGAGGGGAAAATGGAGAAAAGATTTAAAGGAGAGAGAAAGGGGGATAGATATTAAAAAGGAAGAAAATAAAGGGAGTTGGAGCTCAAAGTACGCAGGCAAGAGATATAAGCTAAAATTGTGCTCAGTAAAGACAACCGTATTGTAAAACCCCAAAATTGATCATTACAGCCACGTGCACAGACAGTATGGGGAAGAAGGGAGGAAAGTATACCATGGCTGTAAAGGGTAGGGGGAAGCAAACATCACATCACCCAGTAGCAATCTGGGAAGGCATAAACAATGGGTAACCAGACAGCCACTGCTATGGGGCAGGTGGCAGTCCCAGAAAGGGTGGTCAAAGGGATCGGAATCCTTATCAGTGGTCAGAAGAACATTCCCACATCAACAGAGACACAACTATCTGGCAAGCAGACAGGGAGCATACAACACTGTCAGCCTGAGACCTGAACAGCCATTGTAAATAAGGTTAATTGCAACAGGAGCAAGTAGATGCAATATGTACTTGAGAACATTCATGGCGCTAAGGAGAAGAAATGGGGAAGAAAGCCCGATTTACTCAAACTCAGCTGAATAATGAAATCAATCTAATCCTCCTAATCTTCCTTTACTTAATTCACATAAACACATCAGGACATAGGGCAGGCAGGGTATCACACCCGACAGAGCAAACACCCACAAAAACACACAAAGAACCCTGCTTGCACATGGGTAGCAAAATACTAATTAGGATAATTCAAAGACAATATCAGAGGGTGATTTGAAGTAGCCACCACTGGGATTCACTAGGATTCTGTCTTCAATGGCCTGATCCCATCTATGAAATCAAAGATCATAATTGGTCATACCCAGGATCTTACCTCCTTTGCCATTGCCACACAGTTTAAAACAGACAGTGGCTGCTTTGTTTTGGGGGCTACTGTAATGCAGTGGCTTTGTATGTACACTGATGCCCACTAGGTGCTGGCCCAAAGAGAGGATAAGGAAGCAGCTAGCAGCCAAAGCAGATCTCCTTTAACTCAAGTAGTAAATGCCTAACATTTGGAGCTGTGGGAGGAACATTCTAGGCCCAGATATTTTGTGTGTGTGTGTGTGTGTGATTTATCTATTAATTGTGCCTGCTTTCTGCACTGATTATTTGCTGCCTGTCTTGTCCATGCATTTCTGGAGGAAACTCGCAGGGAAACCACACACACATTTGCATATTCCCAGCTGTACAAAGCTTCTGTGTATAAACAGCAGTGCACCCGAGCTCCGAATGCACTTCACTTTGCGGGGAGGAGGCGGGGGAATGGTACTAGTGCTCTATTGTTTCCATAACCCTTTTTTTTGGGACGGTGGGTAGCAGGTATGTGGAATTTCCCAAGCTAGTGTGAGTGTGGAGGGCCGACGAAAGGAGGGGGAGGGAAAGCCGGTACAAATTACTGGGGCCCGGCGGTCCAGAAGGGGGCCCGGGGCCTGGCTTCCCTGGCCCTGTTTAGCTGGTCCGCCCTTGCTGGGGGGGCCCGAAATTTTTTTTTCACCGGGGTCCAAACCCGCTCTCGGCGGCCCTGAGTGTGAGGCTAAGATGAGGCCCAAAGCCTTTAATGGAGAAAGAGGGAGGAACAGACAATGTTTAAAAGGGGACTGGATAAATTCATGGTGGCGAAGTCCATAAATGGCTATTAGCCAGGATGGGTAAGAATGGTGTCCCTAGCCTCTGTTCGTCAGAGGATGGAGATGGATGGCAGGAGAGAGATCACTTGATCATTGCCTGTTAGGTTCACTCCCTCTGGGGCACCTGGCATTGGCCACTGTCGGTAGACAGATACTGGGCTAGATGGACCTTTGGTCTGATCCGGTATGGCCTTTCTTATGTTCTTATGTTATGTTCTTAAGGGATAAAAAAAGAGAGTGGAAGAGGAAATAGGGAAAGAGAGAGGACTGAAGGGGAAAAAGGGGGAAAGTGAGTGAGAAGCAAAGAGAGGGCTGCTCATGTGATCAGTTTGGCTGGCATATTTTTAATTGGGTCAGTTGCACTGAAGAGAAAAAATGGCACTTTTTTCACACTGTGTTTTTGAACTAATGTAACCTTAGCGCACTCCATTAGTACAATACACTTCACAGCTAATCACTTCCATCTGCAAAACAGCCTCTTACCAAGGCGAATTATATTTAGCATGTCAGAGCCGAGGTAGCCGTCACTGATTTGGGAACTGAGCTTGAGTATTTGTGGGGTTGGTTTTTTCACTCTGAGAAAAGTGGCAACAGTTTTGTAACCAAAACTAAGTTGAGTGTCTTCTTTTAAATTGTCAAGACCCATACAGAGTTTTGTTGAATATCTTTTTCCTTTCATAGTGTGGAAAATGGTAGTGGGAGTGTTAGAACTTCTTTCATGCCTAGAGGCAGATTCAAGAGTTTGGACAGACAGCTACATATCTAGAGGCTATAGAACAAGACAGCAACATGTGTGTATGCATATGTGCTTGCACACTCACACACACACACAAGCTTAACTTGTTAAGGATAAACTTGTATATCTTTAGCAACCACCATCAGCAATATAATTCCACATCAAAACTCTCCTGGGGAACCAATTTTTTTTTTATCATTATATGCAAAAAAGCCCAACATTAATTGAATCAGTTTGAGATTTTAACTGCACAAATGTCAGGAATTTTGGATATAGCAAGTGTGATCTTCTTACTGGCCTTTAATGGAGCTAGTAGCCTCATATCCGTGAGCATGATATACTCAAGGTCCTTGTCCAAGGGTAGAGTGAGGGTACCAGTGACTGAAACTATTAGTATACAGCTGTTCAGTGTCAAGATTATTCTGTCTGATCAGTTGAAGTTTCTGTTGCAATTAAAACAACAGGGACAGTACCACAGGTGTCGTTATTGCTACAGGGGTTCCTGTGTCCTACTGGTATAAATGCCTGCTTGTTCAAAGTACGGCTTTTGCAAAACAGACTGGGACAGCAACAGGAAATGAACTTCTAGCAAGTAAAATGTGGCTCTAGGTAGGCATTTCAGAGTGAAAAGTGCAAGTACAATTAGAAAGCTCTGTGTTTTAAGGCAGTCTTCCTACACAGGTGGCTTACTTAGGGCTTGTTTACATGCAGTCATTGCACTGGTTTAACTTAAATCCATTTAAAAACAGATTTTGTTAAACGAGGGCAGTCCCACCTTTAGTTAAACCAGAACAACTTTGTGTATGAAAACTCTTAAATCAATTTGAAAGTGGCTTGTAGGAGTTTAGCTTACATTGGCTTTAGTAAGAGACCTTAAAGATTACAGGCAATGAACAATCCAACATTAACTTGGCACACATTAAATGGCTCAAAAGCTGTCTAACTGACAGGCCTCAAAATGTAACTATAAATGGAGAATCATCATCGAGCGCTTTTGTTTCTAGTGAGGCCCTACAGGGATTAGTTCTTGGTCTACACTATAACATTTTTATCAATGATCTGGAAGAAGACATAAAATCATTA
This sequence comes from Mauremys reevesii, assembly GCF_016161935.1. Classification (NCBI taxonomy): domain Eukaryota; kingdom Metazoa; phylum Chordata; order Testudines; family Geoemydidae; genus Mauremys; species Mauremys reevesii. Next base: position 249,834,470 of record NC_052623.1, read on the forward strand.
CCGATAAAGCTTGCAGATGATACAAAGATTGGGCGAGTGGTAAATAATGAAGAGGAGAGGATACTGATAGAGTGATCTTGATTGCTTGGTAAGCTGGGCAGAAGCAAACAATATTAATTTTAATACAGCCAAATGTAACATTATCTATCTAGGAGCAAAGAACCCAGGCTATATTTTTAGGATGGGGAAATGTATTCTGGGAAACTGACTGAAAAAGTCTTAGGGTCCATGATAGATAATCAGCTGAACATGAGTTCCCAGTGCAACTGTTTGGTCAAACAGGCTAATGAGATCATTGGACGTATAAACAGAAGAAAATTGAGCAGGGAGGTTTGATAGGGCGAGCAGATTAAAAAGGGCCAATTAACTTTATAGTCTACACTGGAGGAGAGCCAGGGACTGATAAACTGTAACTGAAGATGAAGCCCAGCTGGGCAGGGGCAGGCTGGACTTGTATAAAGCCAGAACGTTGTGAGCAAGTGGCAGGCTGCAGGGAGAAGCTCTGCAGCCACTCCCTAGAGAGAAAGAGTATTGGCTAGGGACAAGGAGGCGTTCTACGGGGAGAGTAAGCACTGCGATCCTGCCGTTGACTGGGAAGTCTGGCAAGAGGCCAAGAATTGTGAAGTAGCCACAGAGAGCAGAGGCATCTCTGATGGTAAATCAGAGGTAGGCCAGGAGAGAGAGAGATGGCGTAGGAAGGATCCCAAGGAAACAGCAACAGGATCTGAGACTAAGCAGCCCTGGATTGCTAGTCATAGGGTCCCTGGAGTGGAACTTGGAATGGTGGGTGGGCCAAGGTTCCCTACCAGACACTGGGAAAGTGGCACTGGACATGGACTTGGACCAGGAGACTGCCTGTCATGGCATATGGACCGCTTATCCAATGGTCCTTTGACACCCTGGAAGGGGAGGACTAAAAAGTGACCTGGCCAGACAGCTGACTCATGAAAAGGGAGCACCCTGAATCCCAGAGAGAGAGACACACACACATATACACCATGGTGAAAGCAACCAATGGAAAGGGGCATCAGACTGGGCAAGAGCTGATCCCCAGACCCAGCCACAAGGAGGTGCCTCAGCAGTGAGTGAACCCCGATAGAAGACATTATATTATCTCTGTTTTGGCAGTAATGAGACCCAGACAGACTGCAAAGAGCTACAAAAGAACCTCTCAAAACTGGGTGACTGGGCAACAACATCGCAGATGAAATTTAATGTTGATAAATGCAAAGCAATGCACATTGGAAAGCATAATCCCAACTATACATATAAAATGATGGGGTCTAAATTAGCTGTTACCACTCAAGAAAGAGATCTTGGAGTCATTGTGGATATTCCACTGAAAACATCCACTCAGTGTGCAGCGGCAGTCAAAAAAGCGAACATAATGCTGGGAATAATTAAGAAAGGGATAGATAGTAGGACAGAAAATATCATGTTGCCTCTATATAAATCCATGGTACGCCCACATGTTGAATACTGTGTGCAAATGTGGTCGTCCCATCTCAAAAAAGATATATTGGAATTGGAAAAGGTTCAGAAAAGGGCAACAAAAATTATTAGGGGTATGGAACGGCTTCCGTATGAGGAGAGATTAATAAGACTGGGACTTTTCAGCTTGGAAAAGAGAAGGCTAAAGGGAGATATGATTGAGGTCTATAAAATCATGACTGGTGTAGAGAAAGTAGATAAGGAAGCGTTGTCTACTACTTCTCATAACACAAGAACTAGGGGGTCACCAAATAAAATCAAAAGGCAGCAGGTTTAAAACAAATAAAAAGAAGTATTTCTTCACACAATGCACAGTCAACCCATGGAAATCCTTGCCAGAGGATGTTGTGAAGGCCAAGACCATAACAGGGTTCAAAAAAGAACTAGATAAATTCATGGAGGATAGGTCCATCAATGGCTATTAGCCAGGAGGGGCAGGAATGGTGTCCCTACCCTCTGTTTGCCAGAAGCTGGGAATGAGCGACTGGGGATGGATCACTTGATGATTACCTGTTCTGTTCTGTTCATTCCCTCTGGGGCACCTGGCACTGGCCACTGTCGGAAGAAAGGACACTGGGCTAGATGGACCTTTGGTCTGACCCAGTACGGCCATTTTTATGTTCTTATGCTGCTGAATACTGTGTCCAGTTCTGGTGTCCACAATTCAAGAAGGATGTTGATAAACTGAAGAGGGTTCAGAGACCAGCCACAACAATGATCTAAAGGATTAGAAAACTTGCCTTATCATGACTGAGGTCCATGAGTCTATCTATTTAGTTTAACAAAGAGAAAGCTAAGGATTGACTTGAGCAGTTTATAAGTACCTAAATGTGCAACAAAAAAATGACAATAGGCTCTTCAATCCAGCAGACAAACCTATAACTCGACCCAATGGCTGAAAGTTGAGGCTAGACAAACTCAGACTGGAAATACGGCACAACTTTTTAACAATGAGGTTAATTAACCACTGGAACAAATTATGAAGGCTGCGGTAGATGCTCCGTCACTGGCAGTTTTAAATCAAGATTGGATGTTTTTCTAAAACTTGTGCTCTAGTTCAAAACAGTAATTAATTCAGGGAAGTTCTATAGCCTGTGTTATGCAGGGGAACAGACTAGAGGATCACAGTCATCTTTTCTGGCACTATAATCTGAGCTATCTGAGGGCCACATTTTCAAATTGTCTCCAAAATTTGTTTCTAGTATGGAAATCCAATTTGTGCATTCATAAACACCAATTTGTTCACAGAGATCTGGCAGCTGTAGGTAGGCAGCCAACCCCCTTGCATGTGCAATTGCACATCTCAATATATACATTAATAGAATGCTGAACAAATATGTTCACTCACATATTGTGGGCACAGTCTTGAAACCCCCTGAATATTTGGCTTCAATGACAAAAACTGGAGATGGGCCTGGATTGCAAGGTCTGGATCGACATATGATCTTTCTCAAAGCCTAGGCTTATCTGGATCTGAGGTTTTTAACTTGGTCCATTAAAAGGAAAGGTGCCAGCTGTTAAATTTGGATCCAGAGTTCCCCAAAGTTCAGGGCTGTTTGGAGCCAGAGGTTTGGTTGGGGCCCATGTCTACTGAAAGCTGCATGTTTATAATCCAAAATGACACATTCCTCCCCTCACAGAAAGGAGAATAAGACTTGCAAACAAATGGATTGGTGAAATAAGTCCCCCTATGTTTAGTCTGCAAGCAGTGTGCTGTTCTGGAGAGCACATCCAGATCAACTCACTTGCTCACATGCTACCATTGTTTTAATTCTAATCTCTTGGGATTTAGAATTTATAGCCTCCAGCAGTGCTTCTGTCAGTACGCCCACATGCTCTTTCCAGGCACGGACATCCCAGTGTCTCCAAATCAACACAGACAGCAGCAGTAGCAACATATTAGCTAAGGACTTAGACCTGGAGGCAGACACCAGGGCCAGAACGCGTAGCCGTTCTTCAGCTCACAGCTGCCTGAATTTTTAAATATACATACAATAAATCTATTGGAGTTAACACATCTGAACAATAGGGCTATGCCAGCGCAGCTTAGAGACAGGGCTAACTCGAACACACCCCTCAGAGTGGGAGTCTTTCCTATGGACTGTTTCAGCAGTCTCCAGGGACAGTGAATTAAGGACACTGATTGTAGTAAGCCTTCAGATGCTCAGAGCTTTTAAAGGCCTCGTATGTTAGTGCGAGAAATGAAGATACATTAGAGCAGCTCCAACAGGAGGCAAGTCTTAGAACCCAGCTATAATTTTACACCAACAGACTAAAATAAGAGGGTAGAGAGATTTTTCTGTTGATCTGCTAGGTGTTGTAGCTCTGCAGGGAACTACTGGCTCACTGCAACTGGTGGGCTCATCAATTCTATCCTGGATATAAGGAACTTGGACTGAAAATTCCTTAGGGAGGCACGCTAGAAGCATCCATGTCCAGGAAGAGGGCTAGGGTAGGAATTTATGTTTACTGTAAGTAGCTTTGTCAATAAAATCAAATGCCAGGAAAGGGGTGAGTTGTGACTCTGTCCAGCATGTGTGGGCTGTGTTTGGAGGAAGGTGGGAAAGCCAACTGCTCGCTAAGCGTCTTACATTTTTCTGCCTCATCTGCAGCCACAGTAGTGTTGGATACCCTGTAGCTGTGGCTTGGGGGTATTTGCCCATCCACTTCTCCAACTCTCTGCTTTTAAAGAGGTGTAACTTGGCTAGGTCCCACCATGCTCCAACAAGAAGCTGCACACACTTTTTGTATATGCTCAAAAGCTACCTCCTCCATGGGATCTGGCCTTTATTACCAAAAATGACTTAAGACTACACAACAAACTTCAGCTGAAGATTTCTCCCCAGATGTGGCTGTTCAAGATTCCATCTCTCTCTAAAGAGCTGCTTCCACCTTCCTTATACTCTCAGAGGATGTCAACAAGACAAACTTACTTTGATGAGTCAGAGAAATTCATTTGCACCTCCTTTCAGGGTTCCAATCCTTGTTTACAGGGTGGGGCAATTGTGCCACCCTATTACCTGCATTCTGCATTTCTCCTAAGCTAACAAATTGGAGGCCCTAACCCATCCCACAGTTGTTCTCCTGGCACTCACAAGGATAGGTGCAAATTAAGGTTAAAAGAAACCAGGCTCTCAAACCTGCTCAGATTCTCTTGGAGGAAGAGAAAATTTTGTAACCAAATGCTTCTGATTTGGGGATCCCTGTGCAATTGTTGTGAGGACCAAGCAGCTGATCATTTCAGTCTGGTTTTAGGGCCCAATCTTTAACCCACTGATGTCAAGTCCTCATTCCTTCAGTGAACATGGGAGATTGGAGGGATATATACCACACCTTTCGCCTCAACTTCAAAGGAATTCAAAGCCAGAGTAAGCTATAACCGCACATAAATTACTTCCCTCCCAATGTGCACTGGAAAGTGGAACTTCCAGAATGTCAATGGTGATTACACGTACCCAGTTCCTATGCTGCACTGAGCACATCCCTGTAACTATACTCTGAGCCTCCACTTGGTGAGCCAGGCTCTGTTCTGTTCCACTAGTATAAACAAGGAGGAACTCCATTAAAGGGAATGGTTTACACTGGTGTAAGTGAGCTCAGAATTAGGCTCACCATGTTTGCAGAGGTAGCATTTCACACTGCCTCAGGGACAGCCTCGCATTAATTAGAACCTTATAGAGGTAACTATTCTCCTCTTACATTTCCTAATTTTTCTCATGGATTTTAAGACATTTCTTAAAGACAATCATGCTGTTTATGAAGAAATATGAATAAATCAGAGTGTCAGAACCTTGGATCTAAATGTGACTGCCAGGATGATCTGTCCATGTCTGTGTGCAGCTGTCTGCATGCAAACATGTGTGCAGCTCCATGTGTCTGATCTATTAAGCAATTCCTCTCTGCATGCCAGGTTTTGTGATCAGATACATTTCGCACTGAGAGATCAAAAAATAAATCACTTAATTTGTGTGTCTGAGAATAAACAATGGTAGCCTCACGTTGATCTTATTTACTTTCAAGCCTCTGATCAAATTCACATGATTCTGTGAGTGCAATGAGGAAAACACTGGATGCCTAACAAACAACTAACTAGAAATGAATCTTCAAAACAAAGGCAAATAGTACTTACATATATAAACACCAAAGCTGGTACAGAATCGAAACCAAGACCCACACTTCCACCATTTCAACTCACTCCCAAATATAAAATACATACTACTATAGCAATCAACCATCCTTGGATGGTGCAAAGAAGTGACTCCTGTGACGGTTAAGGGAGATGCTTCAGCAAAAAAGAGATTCGTGATTTCTTAAAAATGGGATCAGGTAGAAATATTGCCACTGAAGAGAAGAAATAAGGTATATGGACAGATTTTGATCTCAGTCCTGAGCATGCTCATGAGTTTCTAAATCCGCATTATTTCTCCTGTATTTGTTCTAGACATTTAATGTCCACAGAATCACAGTAACTTCTCATACAGATGGAAAAGACTTTTATTGTGGGTGTATCATCCAATTCCACTATCTGTCAATGTAGGATTGTTCACTACAAAGTGCATTTTCAGTATCTGCCATATTGTATGTTGGAAGTACTCACAAGATGTTCAAGTGGAACTTCTCTTATTCTCCTTCCCTCTTGTATTTTCTCTAAAGTTCACCTGTCAAGGTGTGCCAGTTTTGGACCTATTTGCCATTCTTTCAACTTCTGGGGATACTATCTAATCTAAACAGTCTATTGTTTTAGAAGTGATTCTAATGCTCCATGAATCCAAGAACTTCATCTCTATACTTCAAGCACATCTTTCAGTTTGTTTCCAGTATCTTCACCCAGAGGATTCCATGTTACTGTGCAGTAGCCGGAGTGACTCTAGGCTACATTTAGCTGCCAGAGCTATGTGGGAACCAGATTTTCTGTTTCATGGGGAATGCTGTGATTTTTTTAAAGAATTTTCTGAAAAGGAACAAAACCAAAGCAGTTTGAAATTTCACATGAAACAAAATAAAAAAACCCAACATTTTGGGTTGCTCAAAATGTTTTATTTCAATTTTGACTTTTTAATATTCTAAACCGTGTTTTAAAATGGAAACAAAATGTCATTTCAAAGCAGAAAATCAAAATGTTTCATTCACTCTGTTCTGCTTTTAAAAAACAAAATTTCATCAAAATCAACATTTCTGCAAAACATTTCAATTTCAAAACGAGAGCATTTTCTGATGGAAAAATGTTCTGTTAGAAAATTTCTGACCAACTCTAATAGCTATCCCTGTTAGACCACTAGCATATGCTAGATTCTTTAATATTTGGGTTAAGATCCGCAGTGAGGAACATTAAACCATGCATAGAGTGAGGACACTAGTGGTAGTTACACATGTGGCTCAAAGTTAGTAGACATTGGTGCTGATTCAGTACAGCATGAGATTTAATTCTCAACTGACTAGCGGAAAGCTGAATGCTCTAATAGAGTTTTTCCATCTCCAACCTTTGATTCTAATTCCTTTTAGGCCACTCATAGGTTGCATAGATCTATATCAGATTTCACAAGGGTATTTACTATCTTGCCCTTTGCTTTCATTTCTGCATCAGAGTGGTTTTCGTTTAGATGTTAGCAGGGTATTGAATTGCTGAGCATACAACACAATCTATTTCTTACAGCACGTGAAATCAGCACACACACAGAATTTGGGGGGAGGGAGGGGACTTTTTAGTTTCACAACAATCAGCTCTTCATCTGTTATTTACCCTATTGTCCTAATCATATAATGTCAATGCGTCTATAAATCATTTTGTCAGAGAAGGACTGACTGCCAAATGTGAGGAAAGCTGTCACTTAATCAAAAAGTCTAAATTAATTAAAAGAAGAAAAGAAAAGCAGCACCAGAACTGCCATTGCTGCTCTTTCCTGCTTCAACAGGGATGACAGACATGACTGGGGGGGACGTACATAGTTAACACACACACACACAAAAAAAGAAAGTTATTGGGCACTGAAGCAGAAACAGGTTTTTAGGCTGTTGCAGAATCATCTTCTCTAATTCTGCCTACCTAAATTCCTCCTGCCATTTCAGCTGCATTTATATTCTTCCTCACTTCTTGTGGTAGTGATAGAGTTCTGCTCTGTTAAGCAACTGCTGCATTCCACCACAGACATGGCTTCATTTCAGGAGTGGACAAAATTATCTCTGTATATAGTTTGTAAAGTGGCTTGGGATTCTCCAGGATGAAAGGTAGTAGATACATGACTATATTTCTTCAAAAATTATTCATTACCACAGGCTGTTGACAGGCCACAGAAATGGGTTTGCGTAAAAGAGAGTGACTCATCAGTTCTGATTAGAGGAATGAAACAAACATGGCTTTTATGAACAGTGAAGGTTTTACCATTTCTAATTCTTTAAGCCCCATTACAAATGATAGGGCTAAATTTCCTTCTTTTGTAAAGGCATATAATTCCACAAAGGCCCATGCTAAGCATGGTACATAATGTCTGCTCCTAAGGCTACCTTGGAGTACCTCTATAGCCTGACTTAACTCACAGAAGACCTAAACAGAGGAGATTTCTCCTGTTTCACAACCTCTATTACCAAGGTTTCCGAAATAAAAAACCAAAAAAACCCACAACCTCATTCTTTGCTGTACAAATTACATTAGAACCTTGCTTGCTACTATGGTATTCCAGGGTTGCTTGTGATGGGAGGGGTCAGGGATCAGCAGCCCTAGGACTCACGTCCAGTTTATGTCTCATGTAGCTCAGGTTTCAGCCAGTTACCTGCAGAGGTCAGGAAGGGATTCCCCCCACCCCAATGTATTTCTGTTTTGTTTTGTTTTTTAATCTCCTTCCTCTGAAGCATCAGGGATGGCCACAGCTAGAGATGGAACACTGGAGGAGGAGGGCCAGGGTTCTGTGGTGGCAAAGAGCATTCTCCCTCTCTCTCAGGTGCTTGTCTGGCTTGTTCCTGCTCACATGCTGAGGGTTTAACTGATAGCTTCACCAGTTAGGGTGAGGCTTTCTTGCTGGGATGGCTAGAGAAGCCTTAAAATGGGACAAGAACCCCTGAATGTGCAGAATATGTTAGCTCACCAGTGTGCCCAACTTTTTTGAGGATGGTGAGGGGAACCTTCTAAAGAGGGACAGTACTGCTTCCTCTGCAGGTCACTTGCGAGGATTATCTGGGTATATCTCAATCATTTCCCCGCAACTGCGGGGGCCTCAGGCACTGGTGCACCTTGGTCCCTCCTATTCTGTGTCTGTGACACATAACAGTCTAGTATCCTGTGAGCTGTAATACTTTGGTCTCATTTTGGTTGCTGGGTTTAGTGTGTAGGCACCAGGTGGTGTTGGTGGCCTGTGATATATAAGAGGTCAGACTAGATGATCTGTTGGTCCCTTCTGGCCTTTAAAATCTATGATTCAATGATCCCAGAAAAATGAAGGGAAGTGAAAAAGCACTCATCAAGCAGGATAAACCCTCAAGTGACACAGCTGAAAGAGGGAAATAGCTCTGCATTTTCTTCTGGCTGCAGAGAAAGAAGTACCCTCCCTCCTTAGAAGGCTCTCCTCACCAGCCTCAAAAACAGTTGGGTACACTGGTGAACTAACATATTCTACACATTCAAGGGTTCTTGTCCCAGATAGAGCCATTCCAGCAAGACAGCATCACCCTAGACAGTTTCACATATCTTTCTGGAATCGCTCCTTCTTCCCCCAACTCCCAGCATAGGGTGACTAAACGTCCTGATATTATGGGCTTTGTCTTCTATAGGCAACTATACCCCCTCCTCAAAAAAGTGTTCCGATTTTTTACACTTGCAGTCTCATTGCCCTTTCCCAGTATTATTTCTGCATAGAGTGTCAGACAGGTAGCATCTATTAAAGATGGCACAGCATCTTCTAGAACATGTTTGAATATCTGGCCTGACAAGAGAGGCAGAAAATGTATTACCATCACCATATCTATCATTAGCTTAAGACACAAAGCTCTTGACCTACCTTTCAAAACCTTAGATTGCCATTCCATGCTCCTGTATTACTCTTCATTCAACCACAACCTGTGCCTGCTGTGTTAGTACACTTATTTCCTGTGAGAGTGACTTCTTTAAGGAGCCAAGTATCAGAGGGGTAGCCGTGTTAGTCTGGATCTGTAAAAAGCGACAAAGAGTCCTGTGGCACCTTATAGACTAACAGACGTATTGGAGCATAAGCTTTCATGGGTGAATACCCACTTTGTCAGATGCACCTGACGAAGTGGGTATTCACCCACGAAAGCTTATGCTCCAATACATCTGTTAGTCTATAAGGTGCCATGGGACTCTTTGTTGCTTTCTTTAAGGAGGTGAAGGCAACTGTTCTTGTTGTCGCAGTAAATGGGAACATCTTTTGGGATTAAGCCCTTTCACTCACGGTTCATGACTGATTAATATTTTCTATTATCAGAAATTTAAATGAGAATTTCAGTGTTCTTAGTCTACAAATACAGCAGTTTGGGTTGTGAAATATTAAAATACAGAAGGGTATATTTTGCTACAATGATCACAAAAATTACTTATTCTAATAACTCAGATTGACTTTATTAAACCAACTTCATATTGCATACATCAGTAAAATAATAATAATAAAAGTAATGAAAAATCTCCAGGTCCAAGGAACAGTATGGGGCAAGTCAAACCATGAGCGAGTATACAGAAACATACTGTACCTCCAAACTGTTTAGTACTTTTCATTATAATCTTTAAAAATCCAAGAATAAGCAGTGATGAGAGAAACTCATAATCTAGCCCGGAAAAGCACCCCAAACCCCAGATTTTTATTTAAGTATTCATATATATTTACATGCTCTTAACTAATTTGTGCAAATTCTTGATGAGTCAGGAATTTTTGGGTGCATGTGGTCAGTTGTGTCTAAACACGCATAGGCTAGCTTCACAAAGAGGACTGAGGCACAATGTTGCAACACCTAACTTTAAGTGGCATGCCACCCAATGGAATTCACAGCCCTGAGTTAGGCACCCCGGCTTCCTATAAATGCATGGGGAGAATTAGGCAACTAAGGCCTGGTCTACACTGGGTGGGGGGGGGTCGAACTAAGGTACGCAAGTTCAGCTACGCGAATAGCGTAGCTGAACTCGAACTACCTTAGTTCGAACTACTCACCCATCCAGACGCCACGGGATCGAAGTCCGCGGCTCCCCCGTCGACTCCGCCACCGCCGTTTGCGGTGGTGGAGTTCCGGAGTCGACGGGAGTGTGTTTGGAGTTCGATATATCACGTCTAGATGAGACGCGATATATCAAACTCCGAGAAGTCGAACGCTACCCGCCAGCCCGGGCGGGTAGTATAGATGTAGCCTAAAGGGAATTACAGAAGCCGGAAAGCTGAGCGGGGAGCCACCTAAGCTAGCCAGTAGAGATGCCAAGGAGAGGGTCAAGCCTCAAAGGAATGTATGTGCCTAACTCGGGGCCGGAGGGAGGCATGAATCTTTGCTTGAGATTCACAGCAGCAAACACTCTCTTGAAGAGTCAAATCCCCACTCTGCCTCATTCAGAGCAGGGACTTGAACCCAGGTCTCCCATGTGAGTGCCCTAACCACTGGGCTATTGATTGTTCTGGGGTTTGGCTTTCTTCATTGTTCGTGTTGAAGCTGTCCCACTTTTTATAAAACACATAAATATTCATTGTAACAGAGACAGGAACTTGGTTCTCCCAGGTATGTGCACTAACCACGAGGCTATAGAGTCAGTCTCTCTTTCTCACTCCCTGGCCCAATGAATATTTAAGTATTTTATAAAAGTGCAACAGCTTCCACAGGTGAGAAACCCATCTTAAAATATCCTAGAGCCCGCTGGTTAAGGCACTTACAGGAGAGCAGGGAACCTGGGTTCAAGCTGTTGGTGCAAATGAGGTAGAGTGAGCATCTGAGTATGGGTCTCCCATTTCCCAGGTAAATGCTTTAACTGTAATGGCACCTCCACTACCACATTCTGAGCAGGGCCCAATCCGATAGGGGCACTAGCCTCAACGCACTCCCATTGAATCAGGCCCTGCAGGCAAGACAGGCAGGGCAATGCCTAGTTTAAGGATCCCACTGGGACTTAGGCATGAGCTAGGGCAACGAGCAGCTCAGTGGTGTCAGGACTTAGGTACCTATGTTTCTGCTGGTGGGCAGAAATGTAGGTGCCACCTAGAGAATTTAGGTGCCTACAGGGTTAGACAGCAGCTGAATAGGGATTTTGAAGATCTAAATTTTGGACTTAGGCACCTAAAATGATAGTTAGGTACCTAAATCCCTTTGTGGATCTATTCCCCAGGTGCAAACGTTAGCCAGTCTATGCGTGTGTGGTTATCAAGTATTCACATGCATCAACTGGACACAGGGAAAAGTACGTGTGGTGTTGTGCAAGCCTAACTTTGAAAATGTGGCTACACAAGTTTAGATGCTTCTCTGAATCTAACTGAAGTATCCAAGTTTTTGGTTTGCAATCCTGGTCTCATGAAAACAGATTATTTCTAGCTTTTCCAGATTCTGTCTGGTACTACTTATGGCCAGAGTGAAAAAACATGAGAAGTGCCATTTTCTGTCTCACACATTTTTGTTTTGTTGGCATCTTGGCTTCCTGAACTGACCATATCCATAAGTGCAAAAGCACAAATAGTTAAAAACAAATTAATCAATTTTTTTTAAAATTAAAAAGACGACTTGCTTGAGTTGATCAGTTCAAGGCTCAAGCAAAGAAGATTCCTATGCTGTTTGGATCTCTTTGTCAGTCCTTAATGCATAGATTATGAAAGACAAGAAAAAAAAAACTTCAGGGCCAAATTCAGCCTTTCGATGAGCATGTGCTCCTTATTTCACTTGACTGAAGATAATGAAAACCATGCAAGTATAGCTAAGACCCTAAGAATCTGACCCTTCAAGGGACAGTGTCTATTTAGTCACCCTCTAATCTGAACAACATTATAACTTCGTGATCCATCGGGGAATGATTTTCAGAGCCTAAACATATGTTGCTTGATTTATTTTATTGGCCTACAATTATACATTATTCAAATCAATTACCATATTGCTTGATTTTTATATCTACTCAGCATCTGAAAGGAAAAAAACCCTCCAAAACAAACAAGTGCCACACATTTTGAGTGACATCCAAACTCATTATGTTGACACTCCCTTTCCCTTCAGCAAAAAACCTTCTGTTCTCTGAACCACACACATTCCTGATGACATGGTGAATGAAGATACTGATACACAGAAGGAGAAGTTAAATATAGATACCTGTTGCATTAAAAACACTGGAAAATAAAATATTTGTAAAAGACAGATAGAATCAGCAAAGAAGAAATGTGATCTTCCAATTTCTAAGATTGTTTTTTAAAAAAACCCTAAGAATAAAGAACATAGTCCAAAGTAGAACATAAACAAAATTTCAAAAGTTTCTACACAATGGAATTTTCACAAAAACTTAGTTTCAAGTAAAGCTGAACTTTGTTTCTATAAACTCAAAACATTTCACTCAGATTTCCACTCTTTTAAAAAATTTAAAATACAAATTTTGAAATAAGTCATTTCGAAACAAAAATTTCAAATGTTTCATCCAAATGGAAAACTTTGACTTTATCAAAACATTTTTTCAATTTTTTCTAAACAAAATTTCACCAAAATTAACATATTCCTGCACCGTTTCCTTTTTGATGAAACTGCATTTTGTGATGGCAAAATAATGTATCTGTAAATTGACCATAGGATTCACCGTTCAAATGTTAAATCTCAGTTAGCATTTGGAAAAATACCCCTTAGTCCAGACCACAGGGGTTATTTTTCCTTACTGATGTCCACATGTACCTATTCACACACCAGTTTCAGTAACTAATAAATATTTCCATATGTCTCTCAACTCTGCCTGAAGTACTATGTGTATAGATCTTAGGCATTCTTTGTAACTTCTTGGAGATAGGTCTGGACAGATCATCTACGCAAACCCAGGCAACTTGATTCTCAAGACCAACTATTCAATATGTTCAGAAAGAAATTACAGGGAAATGAGGTCAGTTATTGTAGATTCAAATTTAATACAAAGCAATAAATAAATTCAAATCTAATTGTGACGCCCCCATAACACATCAAATTTTGCAATACTGTAACTCAGCTGTGTATGTGCATGTGTGATTTATTCCTGACCCCAACCTGGTGATCAAATTCAACCAAATTTTGTTTTCTGCTTTCAGAGAGGCAAGCTCTAGTGAATGCTGAGAACAGTCAAACCTGTTTGAGGAGCTCCTTTGCATTGCATAACAGATGGAGAAAAGGGGAGTTAAATCCAGAAAATGATTTAGATAATGTATCGAGAGTACACTTATAAAGTTTGCGGGTGATACCAACCTGGGAGGAGTTGCAAGTGCTTTGGAGGATAGGATTAAAATTCAAAATGATCTGGACAAACTTGTGAAATGGTCTGAAATAAATAGGATGAAATTCAATAAGGACAAATGCAAAGTACTCCATTTAGGAAGAAACAATCAGTTGAACACATACAAAATGGGAAATGACTGCCCAGGAAGGAGCACTGCGGAAAGGGATCTGCGGGTCATAGTGGACCATAAACTAAATATGAGTCAACAGTGTGGCACTGTTGCAAAAAAAGCAAACATCATTCTGGGATGTATTATCAGGATTGTTGTAAGTAAGACATGAGAAGTAATTCTTCCGCTCTGCTCCACGCTGATTAGGCCTCAACTGGAGTATTGTGTCCAGTTCTAGGTGCCAGATTCTGGAAAGATGTGGACAAATTGGAGAAAGTCCAGAGAAGAGCAACAAAAATGATTAAAGGTCTAAAACCATGAACTATGAGGGAAGATTGAAAAAAGTGGGTTTGTTTAGTCTGCAAAAGAGATGACTGAGGGGGGACATGATAACAGTTTTCAAGTACATAAAAGGTTGTTACAAGCAGGAGGAAGAAGAATTGTTCTTCTTAACCTCTGAGGATAGGACAAGAAGCAACGGACTTAAATTGCAGGAAGGGAGGTTTAGGTTGGACATTAGGAAAAACTTCCTAACTGTCAGGGTGGTTAAGCACTAGAATAAATTGCCCAGGGAGGTTGTGGAATCTCCATCTTCGGAGGTTTTTAAGAGCAGGTTAGACAAACACCTGTCAGGAATGGACTAGATAATATAGTCCTGCCATGAGTGCAGGGGACTGGACTAGATGACCTCTTGAGGTCCCTTCCAGTCCTATAATTCAATGAAAATTGTGCCCTGGGCAAACTTGTATTTTGGTGCCCCTAGTCCCTGCTGCCTCCCCAGGCTCCCCACTTCCCCATTGCTCTTGGCCCCAGGGCTCTCCCCCCCTCCACATCTATCCCCCTGGCCCCACTGCCTCCTCGACTTCCATATCCACCTCCCTTTTGCCCCTGCTGCCTCCCCAGGCTCCCCACCCCTCCCGCTTGACCCCTATTGTCTCCCCGGGCTCCCAATCCCCGCATTGCCCTGGCCCTGCTACATTCCTGGGCTCCCTCCCATCCCTCTGACTCCCAATGCTTCCTCGGACTCCCTCCAAATTGCCTCTTGGTCCCACTGCCTCACCCCCACCCATTGCCCCAAGCTCCGTTCTATGGCCTCGCACCCAGGGCCACCCTGTTTCTTGCCTCTTGACCACAGCACACTCCACACACACCCCAAACATGGTGCATGGGGCGGTTGTCCATGCCACCTACCCATAAGGTCAGCCCTGGTTAAATCCCCAGGGTCATCTGAACTAGCCCATGCTCCATATTGAACGAGAGGGATGAGATTTTGGGCTGAGGAGTTTCCCAGGTGAAAGTACAGGGAGCAGGCAGGACAGGAATAGACAATGTACTGAAACCAGAGAGATCAAAGGTCAGAGAGGGGGCTTTCTGACTACAGGCTGCACACAGTGATTTCTTAGCTAGCATTTCTGCAAGTGGAATTGTCAATGTGCAGTTTTGTTGATGCTCTTCCCACCTCTGTTCAAAGTAATAGCACTTGTGTACATACTGTAAATAAAACACACTAAGAGAAAATACCCAAAGTACATATCACCAACTGTGGCTTTTCCCCCAACAGGAAACAACCACTGGAAAGTCCTAAAATCTACTACCCCTTGGCAAAAGAGGTTGATTTAAAACCAGCCATTAAAACCCCTACCAAACAACCAGGTAATAATCTGGTACATGAGCTAATCCAGATGCAAAGATTTTCCCTCTAACATCTTCAAGTAAATTGTTAAGTAAATCACATGCATTTATTTAACAGGAATGGGAGTTGTGCAGTTAGAGTAAATCCCCAACACGCATCATACTGAAAAAGTGCCCCAAAGTATTTAATTTTGGCAACCCACATGCAAATGGCTTTTCAATTAGTCAAAGTGCAAACATATTTTTGTCCAATAAATGTTGAGAAATCTGAGATTCTGGCAAAATATTTATGTTCATTTTGATGATAAGATTGACCAGAGAATAACTGTTAAAAGTTAACTGATTTTCATTCAATGTTGACAGTAATACACACACAAATATATTATAAAATCTCTCTCTCTATTCAGGCTATGTATTGTAGTAGTAAGGTCTGAACGCACATTCTTTCACCTTAGTGTAAGCGAGGGAATGATCCCGCTATTGTGGGGAACTTTCCTGGCTTATACATTACCCTGGTGAAGTGGGCTAGCGAAAGGATCTGAGTCCTCACACCCACTTCCTTTACCCAGAGGCCTGCCTGACCTCGAGGGCTCCCCTTCCACTCTCCTGTGTGACAGAGTCCTTGTAACCAAAACAAGGCTGGGCCCAGGATTCCTGGGGGGCTCGACCCACAACCTTGTTGTGATCACTTAGGGCAGGGGCTAGGGTGTCCCCACTCCGGGGTGCTCTCTCTGCACTGGATGCTTTGCTGACCCACTGATCATTACATACAGTTCAAAGCAAATACAATTTATTAAACAGCAATCAATTAAAAAAAATAAGGAAAAAATGGGAAAGGTTAAAGGAAAACACAGAACCCCACTCTGTGGCACGGGGACATCTCAACCAGCATCTCTGGAATGTACGGGAAGTTCAGTCTGTTCCTCACAAGTCCTAGGCCTCCTGCCCAGGCCCCGGCTGTGCTGCAGGGATGCTGTGGGTCAGATACTTGCTCTGGCAGTGGCCACATGCTTTCAGGCTCTAGGTAGCAGGACCCTTCTTCCCAGCGGTGCCCCTGCCCCATCGGGGTTACAATCCCCCTCCAAGTCTGGCCTACAAGGCCTCTTGGCTGGGAGCGTCTCCCTGTACTGGGCCCACTGCCCAGGGTCCCCATCACTCTCCCCAGCTGCTCACCGCACTTGGCTCTGGACTGCTCCAGCCCCAGCTCTGCTCTGCCTCAGCACTGCTGCTGCTGCTGCTCTGCTTCCAGATCCCTGGGCTGCTTCTCTGGCCCCTCTGCCTCTGGTTGCTGCAGCTCTGCTCCCAGCACAGGTCTGCTCTGCAGGCTGCTTCTGTGACTCTGCTCCTAGCACTGACCTGCTTCCTGGGCTGCTTTTCTGGCCCCTGTGGCTGGCACAGCTCTGCTCCCCCACTCAGCTTGAGCCCCTGCTTTCTCCTTAGCTCGGCCCCACTCTGTCTGACCCAGGCAATTCTGGCTCACTTAGAGGACGGGACCCCCCTGGCCTCCTGACTCCCTGATTAGCCTGCCTGCCCTGTCAATCTGGCTGACCTGGAGCATTGGCCTCTCCCCATTATTCCTGGGGTCTGTCAGTCTCAGAGTCCTGATTTCCCATTGACTCTTCCCCTTTCTTTTGGTACTGGGAGCTAGCCAACCAAAACACCCCACTGCGTTTTAGTAAGGGGACAACAGTCCCCTTATATTAGCAAAGTTAGAAACACTGGGTACGATGCTGAGCTTAGTTACCACAGTGAACATCAGAAGTAATTCTTGTGAAGCTAGTAGAGTTACATCGGCATTAAACTGGTATAAATGAGCTCTGAATCAAATCCACTGTTTGTGTAAATTTCTCTTGAGAAACAAATATTGTACCAAGTATGAATATATACCTGTTTTGACCTACTATAGTTTATTTTATACCTGTATCAATGTTTCATATTATACACACATAATAACAAAGATTTCTAAGAAGCTTACAGTGTTTGCCTGAAAACCACGCCCTCATATTAGGTGATAATCCTAATGGAAAATGTTAAGTGGATCTTGATGACTGGGTGTAGCGGGGTGGTTACCCCGCTCCTGCCCTGAAGGGCTTAAAACAGCCCTGGGAGAGGGCTGTGGCAGGGGAAAAGGCTGGGCTTATTGGAAAGCAGCCACAGCTGTGGCTGGCTTAATGAGGGCCCAGCTGGCCCTTATAAGAGGGCAGTGGGCCAGAAGCATGGAGAGTCTCTCTCCAGGCTGGGAGAGAGCAGGGCCTGGCTGCCAGCAGGAAGGGTACTGGGAGTGAAGCAGGGCTGGGGAGAGCCAGAGGAGCAGGGAAGCTCCAGGTGCAGGGCCTGGTCCAAGGCCTATAGAGGTACTGGGAGGCAGAGGAAGGCAGCAGGTCCAAACCCCCTTGCCTATGATGAGTGGCTTTTACTCTGCAGTCTGCCACATGGAGTGGGGCCTTGATGATGACAGGCAGTAGCCCAGACTGAGGCAAGGTGGGGATTAGAGGGTTGGAGGTTCCCCAGAGAGGGGAGACCCAGAGGCAGAGTGTGGGGGTATTGTCAGGGGCAGCACCTCAGATAAATGGGCTGGTAGTGCCTCTCCAGAAGGGACATAGGGTGTGGGAAGAGGAGTTTTCAGGGAGGAACTTTATGAGAAGCCAAGCACCTGGGCTGGATTTTGTGTTAGTTGAATTTCTTTTGCCAATAAAGTCAAACCGAATGAAAAGGATACTTTCTCATAGACTTTAAGGACAGAAGGGATCATCATGATAATCCAGTCTGACCCCCTGCACATTGAAGGCCACAGAACCTCACCTAGCCATTCCTGTACTAGATCCATAACCTCTGGCTGAGTTACTGAAGTTCTCAAATCATGATTTTAAGACTGCAAGTAACAGAGAATCCACCATTTACTCTAGTTTAAACCAGCAAGTGACCTGTGCCCCATGCTTCAGAGAAAGGCAACCTCTCCTCTGCCTCCCAACCCCACCCCAGGGTCTCTGCCAATGTGGCCTGGAGAAAAATTCCTTCCCGACCCCAAATATGGCAATCAGTTGAACCCTGAGGATGTGGGCAAGACCTGCCAGCCAGACACCTGGGAAAGAATTCTCTGTAACTCAGTGCCCTCCCCATCTAATGCCCCATCTCTAGCCATTGGGGATTTTTGGTACTAGCAGTCACAGATGGGTTTCATGCCAGTGTAGGCAATCTCATCATACCATCTTCTCCATAAACTTATCAAGCTCAGTCTTGAAGCCAGTTAGCTCCAACGGGCTGCTCTTTCTGAAAGCAGTGAACAAAGCAGGCGGCTGCCAAACAATGTTATAAGGGAGCATTGCACAACTTTAAACGAACATGTTCTCTAATTGATCAGCAACGTAACAACGAAACAATGTTAACCGGGATGACTTTAAGTGAGGAGTTACTATATAGACAAGGCTGAAGAGCTTTTCGGAACTCATATGAGCTCACTGATGAGACACGCCTTCAGTAAACTAATGTGAGCTATGAAAAGTATGACACATGTAAGCTAATATGAGCTTTTAAAAATGCACATACCATTGTGCCTCAGGTTAGCTGATCTGAAAAATTAAAGGCACACACCATGCTAATAGTCATGAAATGCAGTCATTGGTTCCCACCATGCCCCTTTCCCACCCCAAGAAAGATATTTGAGGGGGAGTAGGCTAAACCTGCAGAAATGAGATGTTCTATTAGTGATGAGATCTTTTCTGTAAAGCTCTTCTAGCAGATATATCCAACAGGACATGTGGAGGGCACTAATGGAGGCTTATTCTTAGCCACTATGGGTAACTGTTTCTTCATCAAATAATGGCTGCCAGAGTGTCTGTCTGGATCTGAATGAGCTGGTCCTTAAGGGCAGCAGTGGCGTTCCTCCCGTCTCCATGGCAGAGTAATCTTTTAAAGAGGATTTCTCACCTAAGGGTGCATTTTCTGCTCAGTTTGCGGTAATACACTCTGCTGTGAGATACTTAGCTGCAGGCCTTCGTTTCTCATTAGGATTCGCAGCCATATGGAAAAGGTTTGAGCAGCAAAAGCTTCAGGCTCTGAGTATGTCACAATGGTTTCATGGCATGCTAAATTCAAGTGCAATCACAAAGTGAGACTTCTCTCATAGTAATTGGGGGTTCCATTAACTGCAACAATTACTGAAAAGTGTCTGTGAATGTTTCACTATCTTCTATTTCCTGGCCAAATGGTTAGTTTAATATCATGGACTCAAAACACCACGCGGTTTCAGTAGCCTACAGATCAATTGTTTAAAAAGCTACTACGGAAACTAGACATAAGGAAGGGGATATCTGGCTAGTATTAAGAAATAACAGCAACACTTGTAGAGTGCCTTACAGTTGCAGCACTCAGAGCAATTTAGAAACCTTGATTAATTAGAACCCATTGCACATGTGATAGGAGGTAAGTATTTATTATTCCCGTTTTACAGATGTGCAAACTTTGGATCAGAGAGGTTGTATTTCCAATTACACAGAATGAACCAACTGCAAAACTGGGGCTAGAACTGAGTTTCTTAATCCAGTGATCTTGCAACTAGATAACCCGACCAGTCTAGGAAAATAAATGGGCAGTGTCTCTTGAACTATTTGTAAATCTACTGTTAACTTGGGGACAGATTGTGAACACCTCATTCACCCCATACTCACAGGAGTAGTCCTACTGAAGTCAATGGAACAGCTTGCAAGTAACTGCTCACCAACCTGAGGCCTAGTCTGACCATTTTTAAAAACAAGTGATTGTGGTTTCTGGCTCATGGTCCTCTGTGGGTGTGCATAATACAAGTGTCTTTATCTGCCTGAGTAGCTATAGCAAAAGTATCACAGATCCTTCTCCAACTGTCTTCCTAAATCATCTTCCATGGTATTTTCTATTGACCAGAGCACTACTTTCTGATGACATCAGGCTGACTTCTACTGGACCCCTCCCTGCTGCTGACATTAAACAACAGCTATGCCCCCTAAGGGCATAGAAGAGAAGTTTAAAGGAGAAAAAAGGCAGAGAGTAAAAAGCTACAGCAACTGAACTTTAACCGTACTGCATTCAGAACCAATCGCCTAACCTATCAAAGTGTGTATGGATTGAAATTATGAATGCTGAAGAATCCCAATATTGTACAATTTGAAACTGTTTCATAACTGTATTTGTTGCTATTTATGTCCATACTTCACTATGACTGATAGCTACCTCCCACCACCACCTTACCTCTCTGAAGACTTAGGGTCATAATGACCGTTACCCTGAACGTTTTTGTATTAATTTACACCAGTGCAAATTGAGCGCAAAGTGGATATAAAATGCTACTAGATCGTTATAGTAATGTCTGACATACACCCGTGCAAAGTGCAAGTGACTGTCCAATGTTAGGATAACAATGAATTGAGCCCATACGTGTGAAGACCACAGGTTCAGTCTCTGCAAGGCTCTGGCCAACTGTTATGCTAAAACCTGTGTCTGGTCCTTCTTAGTTGCACCCAGAATGCACTGAGCATCCGACAAAGAAGGCACATAAGTGCATGTGCAGTTGAACATATCAGCTAGTCTGGGTTTAGCAGAAGCAGAGAACTACTGGGCATAGCACTGAAGTCTTCTTATAGAAATGAGATTAAGTGTTAGTGTCGGGGTTGAAAGTGGGACATTGTGAAAATAGTGGAAGGACAAATGGAGTGCCTGGTAAAGACATGGGTGTGGGAGATTAACCTGTTTTTCATCCCCCATGCTTTTTCTTAACAAATATGCAATACAGTAAATTTTATCTTAGAAATTTGATCTGTGCCATGATGGACCTGTGCTAATATATTGCCTTAATTTTGTTAACTAGATGCAAAAGTACTACGCTTGGTGGGGTGAACAATTATGCTAATAATCTTCCACACCCTGTTTGGCATGGCCTTCGCAGCATGGAAATAGATCTATAGCAGCAGCCACTAAACACAGCTCTGAACAGAAATGTATAACAATAAATCTATAATAATTCTGTTTTATAGAACCATCTGAAACTATAAACACAAAGATCTATCATGATTCATATAAAAGGGCTTCTGTAGGAAGGTCCCACTGCTTCCCTCACACATTTTAACAGCCACATTTCCCTATTCTTTTTTGTTTTTAAATGGTGAAATAAAATGGCCAAAAAAAGCAGCAAGAATGCATTGATTTTCCTATTAGGATTTACTATAATAAAAATCACAGTTGTCCCATAACTCTGAGCTCACTCATCACAAGAGACAGGGGAAAGGGTCAAGCAAGAGGAAGACTCTGTAATACCACAGAGTTATAACAAA
This sequence comes from Mauremys reevesii, assembly GCF_016161935.1. Lineage (NCBI taxonomy): Eukaryota > Metazoa > Chordata > Testudines > Geoemydidae > Mauremys > Mauremys reevesii. The sequence goes on from NC_052623.1 coordinate 249,856,407, forward strand.
TTAATTGTATCTTGGTGTTAAGACGACAAAAGGAGTCCGGTGACTACAGCACAGTTTACAGGGTGAGCAAGGGGCTTTGTGCAACATGCTTCCATCCCAAGGGAGAGCTATTTCACACAGAGTTGCCACACACCTTGAGTTTGATAGTTTGGTACATGCCATCAAATCACAGTGTGATATCCTGGCCCCAGTAAAGTCAATGGGAGTTTTGCCATTTATTTCAATGGAGCCAGGATTTCTTCAGCAGAATCTCTTATTAAATATCTAGCCCACCTCCTTGCCAGTGCAGGGTTTTCCCCTATATTTTATTCTCCAGTCCTTTGTCCAGTCTAGCTGTAAATGTCCCAAGGCATCATGATGCCTCCACCACCTATATTAGAAACCTAGGTTTGCAGGACATTAAAATATCATCCTCATATGATGTTTTTTCCCCATCCCTCTAAAGCAGGGGTCGGCAACCTTTCAGAAGTGCTGTGCTGAGTCTTCATTTATTCACTCAAATTTAAGGTTTCACGTGCCAGTAATACATTTTAACATTTTTAGAAGGTCTCTTTCTATAAGTCTGTAATATATAACTAAACTATTGTTGTATGTAAAGTAAATAAGGTTTTTAAAATGTTTAAGAAGCTTCATTTAAAATTAAATTAAAATGCAGAGCCCCCCGGACTGGTGGTCAGGACCCAGGCAGTGTGAGTGCCACTGAAAATCAACTCGCGTGCCATGGGTTGCCTACCCCTGCTCTAAAGCATAACACAGAGGCCTAGCTTTCAGTCAGACTTCCATTGCAGTATGACTGGGTTGAATGAAGAAGGTGTTTGGGTTTTTATATTTCAAGAAGTGCTTATCACTATTTTACCCACTCAGATTGACAAATATTAGTGCTTTTACATTTGCATTCTTCCCATGCCAAGAGAGCCATTTTAATAAGTGCATTATATACATTGAAAAATAACTAAGGGCCAAATCCTGTAAGGTGCCAAGTAACAACTGCTATTAACATGGATGGGAGCTGAGAGCACTCAGCACCTCAGAGGGAGTTGGGTATCATTCACTGACAAGCAGAATAAAAGACTGGATAGACAAACGGTTTGATGTAAATTCATGTAAATCCCCATTCAGAGACTCAGATGTAACTTGAGAAATATATAGTTTGGATAGTGTTAAACAAAACTAGCTGCATTATTTGCTGTACCAAGATAGGTGCGTTACTTTGAAATAATCCTTCCTGCAAATATGCAGTCACAAATTTTTCTGACACTTATTTACTCCACAGACTAGGATGGCTCCTATGGATCTCCCACAGGAGCCTGGGAGCTGTTAACGAGGTAACAGCACGCAGTCTCCGTACATAGCACTGCTGGGCACTTACAAAATGTGCATATGAAATATCTTTGGGGGAAAAAAGGTTGCTGTGCATGCATGACAGCTAATTATCGGAATGAAACAGTAATGATAACATAGTTATAAAGAGGTAATTGTCAGCTATACACAACCCTGCCAATTATTATTTTTAAAAGGCCCAGTCTCTATGATGGACTGATGACTGCAGCTAAATGTCATTTTTTAATTAAAGGAGGCCTGAGGTGCTTCTGAGGAGCCATTTGCCACCTTTCTACAAGTAGCAGATATACCATCAAAATAAGGCCATCACAAATTTAATTAAAGTTTTCAAATGTCAAACTTTTGGGTTTTTTTTAAGTTTTCGGGTGCATGAAACACCTTCCTCTTTGTAGTCCCATATCCAAGAGATGCCCAGCAAGAACTGTGCTGCTGATTGCAGTGCTGATTGTTGGTGAATATGCAGCAGGCCATCTTCCCCAAGGAAGGGGAAGTCTATCTTTTCTTCCCCATCATTACTGCATGTTTTGTTAAAATGTAACAGTCTTACTTCATGCTTTCCAGATAATATTACTGAGTAGACACCAGTCAGTCCAGTAAGGAGGAAAAAACTTACTACACCCACTCCCACCCTGTGTAGACCAGGCCTTAGCTCCTATGTTGGTCAATAGCAAGTACAGTATGTCTACAGCCGGGGGAAAACAATTTTTCTGTCCTGGGCAAAATTTTGAGCCTTTGAAACTTTTCCCATCCCAACAGGGAAAAAGTAAAATTCTCAATTTTTTTTGTGAACCAACAATCAGAAAATGGTTTTGGTTCAGGTCAGTCAGAATGTTTCGGTAAGTTTGAAACATTTCATTGTGATTTCAATCTATTTTGAATTGTTTTTTACTTCAATTAGCTTACATTTCTAAGCAAAAAGTCATTTCAAACAGAAAAATGGAATTCTTGATTTTGAAAATGTGACATTTTGACAATTGTGAAACTTTTCAAAATGAGAAATCAGTTGAAATCAACTCTTTCACACAAACATTTTAAGTTTTGACAAATTGGAATTTTCCAACAAAACGGTTCATCCAAAAAAATCCCACAGTGCACCACTGACCGCTCTGGACTGCAATCTGAACTCGGATGCAATGGCCAGGTAGACAGGAAAAGCCCCGCGAACTTTTGAATATTTCCTGTTTGCCCAGCGTGGAGCTCCGATCAGCACGTGTGGTGATGCAGTTAAAAATCAAAATAAAGAAAGAGCTCCCGCATGGACGATGCGGACGTGATCGCTGTAAGGGCAGGCAAATCTGTTCTATCAGCGCTCCGTTACAGAAGACGAAATTCAAAATCATTTTTAAAAAATCTCCAGACAGATGCCATAGCAGGGACTCAGCGCACTGCTGCGTGACAAGCGTAACGGAAAGCCAAAGAATCAAATGGACGCTCATGGACTGGAGGACTCAAGCTATCCCACAGTTCCTGCAGTCTCTGAAAAGCATTTGCATTCTTGGCTGAGCTCCAAATGCTTCTAGGGTCAAAAACAGTGTCCGCGGTGGGTCAGGGCATAGCTAGGCAATTTACGCACCCCCCCCCAGCAGTGAAAGGGAAAACAATCCTCTCTTGACTCTTTTACATGTCACCCTATCTTTACTGAATGCTGCAGATAGACGCGATGGTGCAGCACTCAACACCAACATCCTTGCTCCCCCCACGCTATGGATGGCTGATGGTACAATATGGCTGGTAGCCGTCCTCATCATCAGCCTATTGGCACATGGGGCAGTGCAAAAGGACTGGTAACCATGCTGACTAGCATCGGTAAGGTCAATCAAGGGCGCCTGGTCCTAATTTTTCGTGGTAGATGGTACAGTATGGCTGATAACCATCGTCATCATAGCAACAGGGGGCTGAGCTCCATCAGCCCCCACCCTTCATGTGTAAAGAAAAGATTCAATTGCCCCTGGACTAGCAGAGGGATGCTGGGCTCCTCTCCTCCACACTCCTTACTGTCCTGTCTGGACTATCATAGCAGCTGGAGGCTGCCTTCCACTCATTTCTCACTAACAAGTCAGTGTGTCTTATTCCTGCATTCTTTATTACTTCATCACACAAGTGGGGGGACAATGTTACAGTAGCCCAGGAAGGCTGGGGGAAGAATGGAATCAACAGGTGGGGTTGTTGCAGGAGCACCCCCTGTGAATAGCATACAGCTCATAATTTCTGCAGGATCTGACACAGAGCAGCTGTGCTCTCTGGTTCTATGATACAGTGGTTCTCTAGTACACTTGCCCATATTCTAGGCAGGACTGATTCTATTTTTAGATACCAAAAAGGAGGGATTGACTCAGGGAGTCATTCCCAATTTAACTTTTTTTGCGCCCTGGCTAAGAGCAGCCAGGGGCACTTATGACAGCAACAGATGGTGCAGTGCAAAAGGACTGGTAGCCACGATCATCTTATTACCAATTTATGGCATGGTAGATGGTACAATATGGCTGGTAACCATCTCTGCTATCATGCAAAAGCAAAAGCATGCTGCTGTGTAGCGCTGCTGAATCGCCTCTGTGAGCGGCATCTAGTACACATATGGTGACAGTCACAAAAGGCTAAACAGGCTCCATGATTGCCATGCTATGGCATCTGCCAGGGCAATCCAGGGAAAAAAGGCACGAAATGCTTGTCTGCCGTTGCTTTCCCAGCGGAAGGAGTGACTGACGACATTTACCCAGAACCACCCGCGACAATGATTATTGCCCCATCAGGCACTGGGATCTCAACCCGGAAATTCCAAGGGGCGGGGGAGGCTGCGGGAACTATGGGATAGCTATGGAATAGCTACCCACAGTGCAATGCTCCAGAAATCGACGCTAGCCTCGGACCGTGGACGCACACCACCGATTTAATGTGTTTAGTGTGGCCGCGCACACTCGATTTTATACAATCTGTTTTGTTAAATCGGTTTATGTAAATTCGTAATAATCCCGTAGTGTAGACGTACCCTAAGCAAAAAGTCATTTCAAACAGAAAAATGGAATTCTTTATTTTGAAAATGTGACATTTTGACAATTGTGAAACTTTTCAAAATGAGAAATCAGTTGAAATCAACTCTTTCACACAAACATTTTAAGTTTTGACAAATTGGAATTTTCCAACAAAAAAAGGTTCATCCAAAAAAAAAAATAATCCTGTGCAACTCTAATGATGTCATTGTCAGTTCAGTGCATGCTGGGATGTGTTGTGGAACCAGAAATCTTTGGTCCTGGTGAGATATATACATTTCATTGACTTGGAAATTAAAATGTTACAGCTGTTCTTTAAATAACCTGGAAACGCTCCTGAAACTGGTATATTTGAATAGAATAGAAGGGGGGTTGCCTTCCTGTAACTTAAATACCAGTAATGAGTGTGTCAAGAAAATAGAAACAATTATTAAACTGGGCTAACGTGGATGGGTAAATCCCCAGAGTGAGAACAAAGGAAAGCCAATACCCCAACATGTCTCACACAAAACATGGAGTCAAAAATCCAAAACAATAGCACTCAGCAAACATAACTAAATGTCAATAAGAATGTCTTAAGTCTGGTTTTGAAGGATGGTACATATGTGTGTCAGAGTACATGGAGAAGGTAAAGCATTCCATAGGCATAAGTGGTGAAGGGAAAAGGAACCACTTCCTAATCTCTCAAGATTTTACAATGGGATGGTAAGCAATTCCTGTCATGCTAATATGTTCTGCCATGGGGGAATATTCCACAGGAGAAAACCATGGTCACTTTGGTACAGCGGACTGGTCATAAATTATTTAGGACTTAAACAAGAAATTATAAATACTAATATTATAGGTTTAAAATAGAAAGAGCAAATTAATTTTCTTTTTTAACATTTCTGACATAAGTTAATCATGCTGCATCTGCGACCCTTCATAGCAAGTTTCACTTAAGCCTGGTCTACACTAGGCGTTTAAATCGGTTTTACGAGTGTAAAACCGATTTAACGCCACAACCGTCCACACTAGGAGGCACCTTATATCGATTTTAATGGCTCTTTAAATCGGTTTCTGTACTCCTGCCCGACGAGAGGAGTAGCGCTAATATCGGTATTAACATATCGGAATAGGGTTAGTGTGGCCGCAATCGACGGTATTGGCCTCCGGGAGCTATCCCACAGTGCACCACTGACCGCTCTGGACAGCATTCTCAACTCGGATGCACTGGCCAGGTAGACAGGAAAAGCCCCGCGAACTTTTGAAATTCATTTCCTGCTTCGACAGCGTGGAGAGCTCATCATCACAGGTGACCACGCACAGCTCATCAGCACAGTTAACAATGCAGTCTCCTGAGAATCGAAAAAGAGCCCCAGCATGGACCGCTCGGGAGGTACTGGATCTGATCGCTATATGGGGAGAGGATTCAGTGCTAACAGAACTGCGTTCCAAAAGACGAAATGAAAAAGTATTTGAAAGAATTTCTAAGGCTATGACTGCTAAAGGCCACAGCAGGGACTCCGTGCAGTGCAGAGTGAAAGTTAAGGAGCTCAGACAAGCCTACCAGAAAACCAAAGAAGCAAATGGAAGGTCCGGGGCAGGTCGAAAAACATGCCGCTTCTATGATGAGCTGCATGCAATTTTAGGGGGCTGCGCCACAAGTACCCCACCCCTGACTGTGGATTCCGAGGTGGGGGTTGTAATCTCTGCCATGTCTGAGGATTATGCAGACGGGGAAGATGAAGAGGAAGAAGAAGAGGAAGACCTCGCAGAGCACACAGCACTCCGTGACCCCCAGCAGCCAGGAGCTTTTTATCACCCTGACGGAATTACCCTGCTCCCAGCCCTCACAAGCAACTATTGCAGAGAATGACGCCCTGGAAGGGAGCTCTGGTGAGTGTACCTTTGCAAATAGCAAACAGTGTTTTTTAAGCAAGCCTTTTTTAATGATTGATTTGCCCTGAGGACTTGGGATGCATTCGCAGACAGTATAGTTACTTAGAAAAGTTTGTTAACATGTCCGGGGATTGAGAGGAAATCCTCCAGGGACATCTCGATGAAGCGCTCCTGTAGGTACTCCAGAAGCCTTTGCAGAAGGTTTCTGGGCAAGGCATCCTTGTTCTGCCCACCGTGGTAGGACACTTTACCATGCCATGCATGTAGCAAGTAATCAGGTATCATTGCGTGGCAAAGCATCGCAGCGTATGGTCCCGGGGACTGCTGGCATTCAAGAAGCATCCGCTCTTTATCTTGTTCTGTTATCCTCAGCAAAGTGATATCGTTCAGGATAACCTGGTTAAAAATCAGGAATTTAAGTAAGGGGGGTGGCCATTTTTCTACTGGGTTCGTGGAATGCAGCAGCTTAAAAAAAACACTTTCCTGCACGTAGCGGCGGGGAGGAGGGTGAAATGCCGATGATCTTTTCTGTTTGGTCACCGGCGAGCGATCTTCCCAAGCTACCGGACAAGCAGTGGGTGGGGAGGGGAAGGTTGTTGATTAGCAGGAGCTAGCGTGGTATTAGCCATGCGTTGGGGAGGGTAAATCACTGAGACAGTGGCTTACCATGGCCGCATGCAAGCTGAATCCTGATGCCTGGACCTGTGTCTGTGAGATCTGTAACCCCAGAGATGCAAGCAGTCACTATTAAGATGAAAAATGCGACCTTGTAGGGAAATCACATGTGCTATGTAAGGTGAATAGTGCTTTTCACTGTGAAAGAGTATAACCATTGTTCTGTAAAATGTATCTTTCTAAATATTTATCTCCCTCATGCAGCTGCAACTTTTCAAGCGTCCCTCCTCCATCCCAAAGGCTAGCACAGATAAGGCGGAGGAAAAAGAAGACGCGAGATGAGATGTTCTCAGATATTATGGAAGTTACACGCAATGAAAGAGCTCATCTGAATGAGTGGAAGGACGTGGTTTCAAATTACAGGAAAGAGGCCAGTGAACGTGAGGACAGGAGGGATGAACGTGAGGACAGGAGGGACAACCGAGATGAGAGGTGGCGGCAGGAAGACCGGCAGGAAAATCAGCGGTGGCGGCAGGAAGATCAGCGGTGGCGGGATGCAACTCTGGGGCTGCTGCGTGATCAAACTGACATGCTCCGGCGTCTTGTGGAGCTTCAGGAACGGCAGCAGGATCACAGAGTGCCGCTGCAGCCCTGTATAACCACCCTCCCCCCTCACCATGTTCCTTAGCCTCCTCACCCAGACGTGTAAGAACGCGTGGGGGGAGGCTCCGTGCACCTGCCCACTCCACCCCCGTGGACAGCCCAACCAGAAGGATGCCGTTACTCTGAATTTTTTTTTAATTGCCTTCTCCATCCCTACTTTCCTCCTCCCAAAGCACACCCTTACTTCTCTCCCTCTTTTATAATGAAAAATAAAGAATTCATGCTTTTAAATGAGAGTGACTTTATTTGCATAAGTAAGCTGTACTCGAAGGGGAGGGGAGTTGCTTACAGGGACTGAGTCAATCAAGGGGTTGGGTGTTCATCAACAAACACAGCAGTCACACTGTACCCTGGCCATTGATGAAGCTCGTTTTCAAAGCTTCTCTGATGCACACCGCTTCCTGGTGTGCTCTTCTAATCTCCCTGGTGTCTGGCTGCGCGTAATCAGCGGCCAGGTGATTTGCCTCAGCCTCCCACCCCGCCATAAAGGTCTCCCCCTTACTCTCACAGAGATTGTGGAGAATACAGCAAGCAGCAATAACATAGGGGACATTGGTTTGGCTGAGGTCTGAGCGAGTCAGTAATGTGCGCCAGCGAGCCTTTAAACGGCCAAATGCACATTCCACCACCATTCTGCACTTGCTCAGCCTGTAATTGAACAGATCCTGACCACTGTCCAGGCTGCCTGTGTATGGCTTCATGAGCCATGGCATCAAGGGGTAGGCTGGGTCCCCAGGATAACGACAGGCATTTCAACATCCCCAACTGTTATTTTCTGGTCTGGGAAGTAAGTCCCTTGCTGCAGCCGTTTAAACAGAGTAGTGCTTCTGAATACGCGAGGCCATGAACCCTCCTGGCCATCCCGCGTGGATGTTTGTGAAACGTCCCTTGTGATCCACCAGTGCTTGCAGCACCATTGAAAAGTACCCCTTCCGGTTTACTGGGTGCCCTGGTGCTGTGGTGCCAAGATAGGGATATGGGTTCCATCTATCGCCCCACAGTTAGGGAATCCCATTGCAGCAAAGCCATCCACTATGGCCTGCACGTTTCCCAGAGTCACAACCTTCGTAGCAGCAGCTTAGTGATTGCTTTGGCTACTTGCATCACAGCAGCCCCACAGTAGATTTTCCAACTCCAAATTGATTCCCGACTGACCGGTAGCTGTCTGGTGTTGCAAGCTTCCACAGGGCTATCGCCACTCGCTTCTCTACTGTGAGGGCTGCTCTCATCTTGGTATTATGGCGTTTCAGGGCAGGGGCAAGCAAGTCACAAAGTTCCATGAAAGTGCCCTTACGCATGCGAAAGTTTCGCAGCCACTGGGAATCGTCCCACACCTGCAACACAATGCGGTCCCACCAGTCAGTGCTTGTTTCCGGCCCAAAATCGGCGTTCAATGGATAGAATCTGCCCCATTACCATCAGGATCTCCAAAGCGCCGGGCCCGCGGTTTGAGATAATTCTGTGTCCACGTCCTCATCACTGTCATCGCCGCGCTGCCGTATCCGCCTCTTACTCGCCTCGGTTCGAAGGTCCTGGTTCAGCATATACTGCACGAGAGTGCGCGAGGTGTTTAAAACATCCACGATTGCGGTATGGAGCTGAGCAGGGTCCATGCTTGCTGTGCTATGGCGTCTGCACGGTTCACCAAGCAAAAAGGGCGCGAAACGGTTGTCTGCCGCTGTCAGGGAGGGAGGGAGGGGTGAGGCTGTACCCAGAACCACCCGCGAAAATGATTTTTGCCCCATCAGGCACTGGGATCTCAACCCGGAAATGCCAAGGGGCGGGGGAGGCTGCGGGAACTATGGGATAGCTACGGAGTAGCTACCCACAGTGCAATGCTCCAGAAATCGACGCTAGCCTCGGACCGTGGACGCACACCACCGATTTAATGTGTTTAGTGTGGCCACGCACACTCGATTTTATAAAATCTGTTTTACAAAACCGGTTTATGCAAATTCGGAATAGTCCCGTAGTGTAGACGTACCCTTAGAAGCAAATTTGCAACAACTGCAGTTAGAAAACATTGAAAACGAAAGTGTGGGGAGGGACTGTTCCAAGGAGAACACCATCAGTCGTTCAAAACAAGCCTTGGCCACTGTTGTGGATGGCAATCGGTTTGCTCGAGGGATAAGAAGGATGCTTAAGTGCAGGGTCAGAACAACAGGCTCCAAATTGCATGGGGTTCTTAAAGGGAACACTTCAGAACAGAGCCAGAATGTTGGTTTTTGGTGGCACAGGGTTGTTGTGGTGTTGATAGGAAAGACAGATCTCCTTTTCTAAGCATCTTGCAACATTCAATTAACCATATTCTATTGTGAAGCATAAAGGCAGTCTGTCACTGCAAACAGAGCTGATTATTTATCTTTTCTGAAATTTCTTTTTAACATGTTTTAACAGTAAAACTCAAGGCTAAAAGCTTGTTCCATTTATGATAAAATGTGGAATAAAAACTGACAAAGAGATAAGAACTGTTACTTAAGATGTCCTTAAAAGGCAGAGGAATCTAAATAAAGGGGTCTTGATTATTTAGCTCAGGACAGCCTATCATCACCATTACATGGACAAATTGTATTGCATGTCAGAGCACACTGAAGATGCACAATAATTTATTAGTCAGAACATAGAAAATTGTACAGTACACAGTGACTTTCCAGCTCCACAATGTCTTTGCAGATCCTCTGTTTCTGGCTTAAAGAGACACTATCCTACAGTTTAGAGCTACAATGCAGTTGGTGTCAAACTGGGGAAGGATGGAGGGAATTGATACAAAATGTAATTGGAACAGAATAATATTGATTAAAGCATTTTTTAAATAAATTTGGAGGCATTCAGATCTATCCAAGTACTTTTACTCTATTCATCACTGTAGTCTCTGACTGCGGGATTTGGTCTGGGCCCATCTCTGCACAATACCACATTTCTGGCCTGACTAAAGTTGGGAGCACCAGAAATCTGACATGAGAGCCTGGTCTTGTGAGCTTTCCAGAACAGTGTACCCGAGCCAACAGGATCAGACAAAACTCCTAGGTTATGTCTAGATTAGAGTTCATGGCTCTGTTGTAACTCAATTGAACTGATCACCAATTAACTTAAATTAGCTAACGCCTCTGAAAATGTGTAATGGGGGCTTCCATTACTGGCAGTTGGCTTAGAATTGCCACCAAGAGACATCCAGGATGATCCTGAGCCCATAAAACTGGACAACTGGCAGCACGTACTGAGCACCTCTTACAGATTTCCCAGGTCAGATACCTCAAAAAAGGGATGATTAGAGTTGCATTTTCTCCACACCATTTATGGACCTCTATCATATCCCCTCATAGTCATCTTTTTTCCAAGCTGAAAAGTCCCAGTCTTTTTAATCTCATATGGAAGCTGTTCCATACCCCTAATAATTTTTGTTGCCCTTCTCTATACTTTTTCCAATTCCAATATATCTTTTTGTAGATGGATTGACCAGAACTGCATGTGATATTCAAAGTGGTGTTGTACCATGGATTTATACAGCAGCATTATGATATTTTATATCTTATTATCTATCCCTTTCCTAATGGTTCCTTATATTGTTAGCTTTTTTGACTGCCGCTGCACATTGAGTGTATCTTTTCAGAGAACTATCCACAATGACTCCAAGATCTCTTTCTTGAGTGGTAACAGCTAATTTAGACCCCATCGGTTACCCAGTTTTCTGAGATCTCTTTGTAACTCTTTGCAGTCTGCTTTGGACTTAAGTATCTTGAATAATTTTCTATCATTTGCAAATTTTGCCACCTCACTGTTCACCCCTTTTCCCAGATAATTTATGAATATGTTAAACAGCACTGGTTCCACTACAGATCCTTGGGGGCCCTGCTATATACATCTCTCCATTGTGAAAACTAAACATTTATTCCTACCTTTTGTTTCCTATCTTGTAACCAGTTACTGATCCAGGAGAGGACCTTCCCTCTTGTCTCATGACTGCTTAGAATGCTTGAGAGCCTTTGGTGAGGGGTCTTGTCCAGGGCTGTCTGAAAGTCCAAGTACACTATGCTGACTGGATCACCTTTGTCCACATGTTTGTTGACGCCCTCGAAGAATTGTAATAAATTGGTGAAGCATAATTCCCCTTTACAAAAAAACATGTTGTTTCTTTACCAACATATTGTATTTATATGTCTGATAATTTTGTTCTTCATTATAGTTTCATCCAATTTGTCTGTAATTGCCAGGATCACGTCTGGAACCTTTTTTTCAAAAATCAGCGTTACAATAGCTACCTTTCAGTCATTTGGCACAGAGGAGGATTTAAGTGGTAGGTTGCATATGACAGTTAATAGTTCTGCAATTTCATATTTGAGTCCCTTCAGAGCTCTTGGGTGAATACCTTCTGCTCCTGGTGACTTATTACTGTTTAATGTATCAATTTATTCCAATACCTCCTCTACTGATAACTCAATCTGGGGCAGCTCCTCAGATTTGTAACCTAAAAAGAATGGCTCAGGTATGGAGATTTCCCCCATATCTTCTGCTATGAAGACCAAAACAAATAATTCATTTAGCTTCTCTGCAACAGCCTTGTCTTCCTTGAGTGCTCCTTTAGCACCTCAATAGTCCAGTGGCTCCACTGGTTGTTTGGCAGGCTTCCTGCTTCTGATATACTTTTTTTTTTCTATATCCGTAGCTAGTTGCTCTTCATATTAATTCTTGGTCTGCTTTATTATACTTTTACACTTGACTTGGCAGAGTTTATACTCCTTTCTATTTTCCTCAGTAGGATTTGACTTCTGATCTTTAAAGGATGCCTTTTTGCCTCTTCTATTCTGCTGTTTAGCCAGAGTGTCATTTTTTTGGTCCTCTTTACTGTTTATTTGTGTTTTTTATTTGACGTATACATTTAGCTTGAGCCTCTATTATGGTATTTTAAAATAGTTTCTATGCAGTCTGTGGGCATTTTACCCTTGTGACTGTTCTTTTTAACGAGCTTCCTCATTTTTGCGTAGGTCACCTTTTTGAAGTTAAATATTACTGTGGTGGATTTCTTTGGCATTTTCCCCACTACAAGAATGTTAAATTTAATTAAATTATAGTCACTATTACCGAGTGGTTCAGCTATATTCACCTCTTGGACCAGATCCTCTGCTCCACATAGGACTAATTAAGAATTGCCTCTCCCCTCGTGAGTTCCAAGACCAGCTGCTCCAAGAAGCAGCCATTATGGTATCTAGAAATTTTATCTCTGCATCCATTTCTGAGATGACATATACCCAGCCAATATTGGGATAGTTGAAATCTCCCATTACTATTGTGTTTTCTGCCTTTGTAGCCTCTCTAATCTCCCTAATCATTTCACAATCACTGTCACCACCCCAGTCCCACTGTTTCTGTATGACCCTTCCTCCCAGGTCCCTCGCCATATTCATTTGTCCCATCCATTTCTGCAATGTTAAAACTCCTGATAGTCTGAAAATCCTTTGAACACCCTGAAGAAGCAGAGAAGCAATATTCTCTCCATAGAAACTGTGGCACTGCTGGAGATTTGGGTGGTTCAGAATCTGAGCCCAGCTCTGAATTTTGCAGCTGGCTCCTATCCCTATAATAGGTGAAGCCAAAACCACAGATCTGCATAATGTGTTTCAGTCTTCAGGGGTGTTTGAAATTTGGATCCAAGTATTGCATTTTGGGCTCATCTCTAGTTTACCTAGAGCAATAAAACTGGTCAGACCTTCAGGTTACTTCAGAGTTCACTGCAATAAAAGATAGAACACTGTGGTATAGTCTGCTTGTTCCTTCTACAAATATAATGCTGATGTATGCAGGTAAGGGAGGGGATCAAGCCCTATGGCCACTCTAATGATTGTGTAGTGAAGAAGATAAACAGCTTTAGATTTTGTGATGACAGAAATCAGTAATCTTTGTAGTAATGTTCATTACAAAGCAGAAATTCACATCAAGGTCACAACACCTGACAAGATATCTACAGTATACAGTTCTTGGAGTTCACTTGACCAACAAGTAATGGACTGTGGGGAATAAGGGCCACTGCCCCAAGTGATGAGTGCCTCTGTGTTGTGCTGTGTTGTGCTGAGCACAGTCACTGCCCTTTGAAGTCAATAGCAGTCAATGGCACACAGTACTATGCAAGAGGCACTCAGAACCTTTCAGGACTGGGTACTGAATCTCTTCAGCTCTTGGATTTCTCTTCTTCTTCATTTGAAAAAGGAAGCCCTTCACGAAGAGAACTCTCCCTTTAAGATGATATGCCCTAGGCAGAGATGAGGGGAGATACTAGTCTGTATTTACAGAGTGCCCATTCCATATGGTGGAAAATGAAAATAACTAGAGCGACCATTTGTATTCTAAGGCATATCCCATATTTGATGCTGAATGATGTCCTGCCAACTGTATCTAAAATGAAGATCATCTCTGATATTTTTTCAAGCAATAATTATGCAAAGGATTGTGACACAAGTGTATAATTTTGCACCACGGATAAAGCAATTCATAGATTCCAAGGCCAGAAGGGACCACTGTGATCATCCAGTCTGATCTCCTGTACAACACAGGCCATAGAACTTCCCCAAAATAATTCCTAGATCAGCTCTTTTAGAAAAAACATCCAAACTTGGTTTAAAAATTTTCAGTGATGGAGAATCCACCATGACCACTGGTAAATCGTTCCATTGGTTAATTACTCTCACAGTAAAAAAATTATTCCTTATTTCCAGTCTCAATTTGACTAGCTTCAACTTCCAGACATTGGATCAATTTTTACCTTTTTCTGCTAGATTGAAGAGCCCATTATTAAATACTTATTTCCCATGTAGATACTTTTTACTGTAATCAAGTCACCCCTTAACTTTCTCTTTGTTAAGATAAACAGATTGAACTCGTTGAGTCTATCACTACAAGGCGTGTTGTATAATCCTTTAGTCATTCTTGTGGCTCTTCTCTGAACCTTCTCCAATTTATCGAAATTTTTCTTAAATTGTGGGCACCAGAAATGGACACAGTATTCCAGCAGTGGTCACATCAGTACCAAATATTGAAGTAAAATAACCTCTCTACTCCAACTCGAGATTCCCCTGTTTATACATCCCAGGATCACTAGATCTTTTGAACATGGCATCATACATTTTATTTTTGCTTTGATAGTCATAAAATCCTGGCCCTTTAATATTCCTCTTGTTTTGCAGGAGATTTGCTGCCTTGCAGGGTCAATTCCACTGAATAAAGTTCTTGTGTAAAGAACTTCCCTTGTGAAGGATGGGGGATTATTAAGGGCCAGGATTGAATTTAAAGATCTGGTCCTATTGTCTAACCTATTTTATTGTAATCTGCTATTCTGACTATTCCTGGCCTTCTAATGGCTCCCTTTCCTACACCCCAACAAAAATAACCAGATTTTCAGACAGAAAACTTTTCTTTTATGTCCTCAGCTAATAGTGGAGTTAAAATGCTAACTGATGGCTCTAGTGACAGCCCATTTAATTTCCTCTTTTGTTGGCTTTGTCCCAGTTTCTCTACTCCCCCCTGCCTGCACCCACACACACCCCTTTAACACCAAACCAGCTGTGAAGTTATGCCACCCCTAATTATTCCCAGTACTGCCAAAATGGAGGCTCCACTGTCACAGAGGATGGCAGCAGAGTGCAGAACATGACAACATCAGCAGCAGGTGGGCACAGCAGAAAAGGCCAGATTACTGTCTCTGTGATTACTGTCATCTATCTCAAGTCAGGCAGAAAGCAGAGCATGCTCTGTCATTGCTTGCTCCCTCTCTCTGTTGCGGCATACCCATCCCTGAATACACTCTGTTCAAAGATGTTATGTGCATGTAAAGTGCTCTTTTAACCATTTAAGACCATCTCACTCAGAACAAGTAGTTGTCCCTTAGAACAGTCACATCTTTCTCTCAAACATGTGTATTATGGTAAAGTATGGAAAAGGAAGCCTTCACCATTGGGGCTACCTTTGTAAAGCATCCTACTAAATGAAAAGCTGTCACTTGTTACAAGTTTATATATTTCTGTCTTTCACTATATCAGAGAAATGATTGAAATGTAAGCAAGAATTTTATCCTCATAACTCTTGCTTCTCTCTCACCGTGTTGTGATGTTATCAGGGTAGCTGTCTGCCAGAAAAGCAATGGTTAAGCTGCCATACTCCAATGCAGAATGACACAATGTATCATATGTAGGAATCACTCAGTTCCTGTGCTGGGCTCAATTTAAGATATTTATTAACCAGAGGGTATCAAATCTCCTTCCCTTTCTTACTGGTGCTAAACAAACAGTGTTATGTCATGGTAACATTTTCAGTTTTGCTTGTCTGAAGTCTAGTTGAATTCCATCTATTTAAAAGCACACACATTTCTAAAATACCATTTCTATATCTTAAAACAAACTTCCTAAACAATAAAGCCAGAAAACTTTCCCTATCACAAATATTGACTTCATAGTAACAGAACTTCCTCCTTCAGAACTGGATCTAAACTTTGCCACATTGGCCCATCTCTATTCGTAGCAATCCAGGATAAGGATAGATGAATAAAATAAGAATCAACTATAACCTACCCCAGTATTTTGAAAAAAAACAACATTAGTTTTTGAGGGTTGAGAAAATTCCATAACTTCCCTGTTTTTCATTCATCTGAACTTGCGTGCTTCCTAGTTCTAACTAGGACTAGACATACAATTGAGAAAAGATGGTTTTTGTGAGATTTTCACTGCGACATTGAAGACTACAGAAACTTGCATAGTACGAATAAGGTTCAGATACAGCTTCTCAACCAGATCTATGACCCTTTTGAAGTATGCCCATCACCAACCCAGATGTCAGAATAGGAACTGAAAAATGCAAGGAATTCCATCTCCCTAAGAGGCTGCATGAATCCAAGTTATAAGATATAAGAAACAGAGGTGTATTTTACATATATTATATGTCTTGTTCATAATCAGTTTGTTAAAATGTTCAGCGATTGAGGTTTCCACAGAAACTTGTTTATTTCTCATAAAATACTAATCTTGTTTGCTACTGTGGTCTACAATATATTCTGTTTGATAAAGAAGCAGCTAAAGAGCCCTGAGTTGGACAGCCAGAATGAAGCACATAATAGACAAATTACCCATAAATGGGCATCAGCATGGGTTAAACACCGGCCATTTTTTGTCAGAAGTGTGGATCTAGTAGCCTCAGCCCACACCCAGACCGGTACACCTGCCATAACTCAAATTGAGCAGTACTCAGTGTATGCTGTGGTGCCCTTAGAGCAGACAGAAGGACTACTGGAAACAGAGAAGCATTTAAAGCATGTTTACTGATTGGGAAGCACAAGATATGTCCCTCACTCCTGCCTCAGGACCTCATCTCCCTCACTTCTTCCCACTTCTGGCTTCAGACTCATCACAGAGAAAGAGCATGTATGAAGGCTCATTTAAAACGGGGGCTGAATGGACTAATATACTTTGAGTATCACACTTTTCTTTTAACAGTCCCAATAGCTGCTTCCATGGTTTGAAGAAATGTCAATTTACCCCACCACTGTGAAAGTGGTAAGATTTTTCAGAACAAGTGTTCTGGGTGAGCAGGAGTATGTGCATGTGGCCTTTCAAAGTCTTCCTTTATGTACAACCTTGCCGGTGGTCCTACTGATTAGGTGTACTCTGTCCTGCCCCTTATTCAGGGCTATGGCTTAAAAGCCACATTTGCACCCCCACAGCTCAACGGACATAGCCCTCTTGCCTTTTGGGAACTTGAGAAAAGCAGCTTCCTGTAGGACAGAAGCAGAGAATAAAAGGTGAAATTATTGGACTAGGAGCCTTCTTGACAGGCCAGAGTGACCAGCTACAGTCCCAGGGTTGGGACCCCCAGACATACTTGCTGTCTGAACATGGACAAAACCAGCATTCAGTGGAAGGGAGATGCCTAAGGCATTGGTTTCCAGCAGCAGAAAGAGACATAGCTCCTCAGTTGCTCTCTGCAGAGCAGGGGAGAGAATTCTATTTTTGCTCTCAGTCAGGCGGCCAACCTGACCCAAAACACCCAGTTTCAAAGAGGGTGTCCTCCCTCAACTAGCTGTCACTGAAACAGCTAGTTAAAGTAGAAGAAGCAGACCCCCACTTAAGTGATCACCAGCTCTGAGCCGTGAGAGATGGAGGCCCCAGACTCGTATGCAGAGAGAGAGGATCATCTGCCAGCCTCACCTGTTTTGCCGGCCTTGCTCTGGAAGCTAAGGAAAGCAAGGCCTTGAGCAACCTAGGGTCTTGTTCCACCCAGTGTGAGATCTCCGTTGTAGTGGGATGCCTCACCAGTGAGTACCGTTTGCTCTCTGAGCCTAGTTAGGTAGGTCAGGCCTCCTGTGCAAAGAAAGTCTTGCTCAGTGGGTGCTCAGCCAGGTCAAGGTACCCCTGGAGTTGAATGAGTGTGTTGGCACCACAATGCACACAAGCAACAGTTAGGCCTGCAATGTCTGTTTGGTTATTTGATTGTACAGATATCTTTATTCAGTCATCTCTATAGAGCTCCAACACAAAGAACCATGTGCACAGTGAGCAACCTGGTATCTGTGGGCACACTTCGGGGTCATGCCCAAAGTGTGTGGGATTTTGATTACATGTAATTATTAGTGAGGATATTTTTATTGGTGGGGGCCTGATTACTGTTGTGAGTTATCTGTTCATTTGTCTGTTCCTCTTGATTCTCCAGCCTTTTCCTTTTACCCCAGTTCCTAGCCTTGCTCCTCCTGTAATTTAACCCTATCCTTTCCCCTAATAAAGTGTTTCTTAATATTGGCTAATTCCTGTGAATTCCTAATGCCCTAGAAGTCAGAGGGCTATTAACTTATTTACCCAGCCACCAGGTGGAGGCACTGCACACGGAGAATCCCATTTAGCACCAATGACTAGCAAGTTAAGGGCTGACAGCTGCCATCAGCCAAAGGAAAAACTAAGAACCCAGTGCCCATTGGTCACTCATGTGGGGCACAGAGCTACTTAGAAAGGAGGAGCAAGTAGATTCTCCCAGTCTTGGGCATCAAGGTGCTCCAGCAGGGGAGCTACATTAGAATTTGATACAGCTCATGCACAAATTGAACTTACTTAGAGTGGGAATGGGGAAGAAAGAAAGAAATTTCTAGAGCACTGTCCTGAAAGTACAGAGGGGTAAATCATGGCTCTCCTTTTCATGGGTGTACAGTGAGGGGGAAGAGAGTAAAGAATTTTCCTACCACCACGTCTTGTGTAGCCCTGCATAAAGGGGACCATGAATTGTAGCTGGGGTGAAAGTAATTTAAAGGACTTACCGGTACTCCGGAGTCCTTAAGAGGGGGCGGGGCCTCAACCAGAAGAGGTGGGGACTTTAAATCCCTGGGCACTTTAAATCAGGATTTAAAGGGCCCAGGGCTGGAGCTGTGGTAGCAGCAACTGGGAGCCCTGGGCCCTTTAAATCACCCCTGGAGCTACCAGTTGCAGAGGCGACTGGGGGTCCTTGGGGTGATTTAAAGGGCCTGGGGCTCCAGCTGCTGCTACTGCAGCAGAGACCTGAGCACTTTAAATTACCATCAGAGGGGGCTCCGGCCTCTGGCAGAGCTTTAAAGGGCCCAGGTCTCCGCTGCAGTAGCAGCAGCTGGGAGCCCCATGCCCTTTAAATCACCACCAGAGCCCCGCCGCCACTACCCCAGGGCTCCAGCAGCGGGGCTCGGGTGCCAATTTAAAGGTCCCTGGAGGGTAGCGGCAGTGGGAGCCCTGAGCCCTTTAAATCACCGCCTGAGCCGCGCTGCCAGAGCCCCGGGGTAGCAGTGGCAGCTGGGGGCTCAGGTGGTGATTTAAAGGGCCCGGGGCTCCGGCTGCCACTACCACCCCGGGCCCTTTAAATCGTCCCCAGAGCCCTGCTGCCAGAGCCTGGGGTAGCAGCGGCGGTGCTCCAGCAGCAAGTTAAAGGGCCTGGGTGGTAGCGGCAGCCAAGCCCCAGGCCCTTTAAATCGCCATCTGAGCCCCACCGCTGCTACCCCAAGGCTCCAGCAGCAGGGCTCCGGGGACGATTTAAAGGGAACCCTGGGGAGGCAGCGGTGGGTCTCTGGCAGCTATTTTATGGGCTGGGGTGGTAGCGGCTGCAGCAGGTGCCCCGGGCCCTTTAAATCGCTGCCCGAGCCCCACTGCCACTTCCCCAGGGCTCCAGCAGCAGGGCTCTGGTGGCAATTTAAAGGGCCCGGGGCTCCAGCCACTGCTGGGAGCCCCAGGCCCTTTAAATTGCTGCCAGGGGAAGCCAATCAGCTCTTGCCGGTACGCCGTACTGGGGCGTACCCGTTTACTTTCACCTCTGATTGTAGTCTGCATTCTTAGAGAAGTGCAGGGGTTCATACAGAGTTGCTAGAAAGGGGGCGGAAAGTAAGCAGAGCCATGGTTCTGCATCCTCACCTGCCAGCAGGCTCCGGTGGCCAGACCCTGGGGGAAGAAGGGGGAGTATGCTGCTTCCCATAAAGTATTGTCTGATGAAGACTGTGCTCCCTCCAGCACAATTGCAGAGCTCCCGGTGGTATTCTGCCTCCTATGGCAGAATGCTTCCTGCTGCTCCCTCAGTGTACTGAAGCTCTGCGCCAACCCTTACTACAAGCGCCACACTATTAACATGATTAGTACTAATTAAAAGATTGATTGAGGCTCTCTGTTTAAAGTGGTTAGAAGAAAAATCTCTAGTACATGTATCTGCCTATCTCCCGATATTTATATTAACTCTAGATTAAACAAGCTGCTGCTTTCAGTCTGCATAAGATATAAGGTGTGACAAGCCGACCTGATGTTGCTATAGAGACCAAAATCTTTTGCAATGCCATGGTAACTGACTCCACTGTGTGCTATGAAAAGCCTACTGCACACCCCACGGTCGAGGTTTTTTGTATTTTTAAACCAATTAACTGAGAATCAGTTAAATTAGTCTTTGTTTAAATAGAGGCACTGTCAGAATGAAAAGATATTAGTTGAGATATCTTTCTTTTTTTAAACAAAAACAAACCATTGAGGACATTCACCAAGGTCCACCAACCCACACGCGCACAGCTCCAAAACTGTGTTGGTCCTTAAGGTCCATCTGAAAGTTTATGGAAGTTGAAGAAGAGTTCGGCTCCTTTAGGGCCCAATCCTGCATTTCTTGTGCATCCAAAATTCCCCTTGACTTCAATGGAAGTTTTAGATGCACAAGGAGTAGGATCAGGCCTAAAGGGGGAAGCAGAAAAGGTTGTACCAATACATTTTAATTACATATTTAAGATACTAGATATGTAAGTGTAACTCACATACCTTCTGGGTGTGGTGTTCTGTCCCATCTAGTGGCACTGAGCCCACTTAGAGAGAGATTAATGCTTCTGCTAACAGCCACATAGCTTTTGGCTCATGCACTAAGCTCCAGAGGCCCCAGGTTCAATCCCGCTGCCCGGGTCTGTCGGTGTTACATAAAGTGATATGGCTGGACCCTTCAATCATGTGAGTAGCTCTGCTGAGTTCAGTGGGATTGCTCATGAGTAAGGATCATAGGACTGAGCCCTCAACATGTAGGGTGAAAAATTACAAACATTTACATTTTCACACAAAGTTTTTGCAAATTAGCTCTTCTTTATGCATAGTTTCAAAACTCAGTTGTTTCCCAGTGAAGACAGGGCCTAAGAAATGTACCCCACTGCTGAGAGCAGGGTTAAGACTTCTGCAGTGTCCAAAAGACAGTTCTGCAGTACTATAGACAGAGGCACAGGCTCAAAGCCAGGGGAAGAAACAGGTTTTCTAGAAAGACTCTGGAAAGTACTTCCAATAAGGATTGGTGTTAATCTCTTCCTGGCTGGCTTCCTGCTAAAAGGGAAGATCTCATTGATTTAACTCAGTGATGCATAACACCCTGCCTCAAATGTTCCATAGCAGTTCCATGTGTCTAAGAATTTTATAGCCCCAAGGAGGACTTTTATGAACGCCTGATACAGTGTGTCTAACATGGGACTGGGAGGAGGAATACAGGGTTCTAGTCCTGCTACTAACCCACTGTGTGGTCATGGGCAGTTATTTCATGTCTTTGTGCCTCATTTCCACCAGCTGTACCAGGGGGTAGTGAACCTTCCCCTCCTTTATAACAGGTTTTTACATCTGTGTGTTAAAAGCTCCATAAAGGGTAACTATTATTATTAGTTTTTAGAAACATTTTCTTTCTTGAGCAAACCTACTCTAATCTATCCTTTCAACACTTGAAGCCTGATCCAAGTGCAGAGAGCTTGCAGTAACTCCCATCGAGGAGCTGGAATTCCATGAAATCAGGTCCTTTCCTAGGACAACATCTTTGGGGCTTCCAGATACTGTGGTCTCAGATTACGGATCAGAGAATACAGCCAGGATTCATTTTCAGTGAATGCTCAAGGAATAGGGTGAGTCAAGAGGTATAGGGGAAAGGTGAATGAACTCAACAATAACATCCTGTTTGGGGTAACACTGGAGAGGCTGATCAATGACAGGGAAGTATATTTCTGTGCTGTATGCAGCGCTTGCCACTTCTGTGTTTAAATAATCTAAGGTACAAAAGTGAGGATGGCTTTTGCCACATTCAATCACATCCTTGTCTTCTCAGCCAGAGGGAGTGCATGCCTATTAGGGATAACTAAATTGGTTTGGAATAAAATAAGGATCATCTTGATTCTCAATCCTGAATTTCAGCCTAAATCTCAATTTTAAATTGAGCCTAATTCTAAAGAATACAGATAACTACCTCCACCTTCCCTGATCCCCCAAAATTTTTATTTCTTTGGTGAAAACTACCTTGTTGTCTCCATGGCTCTAGAAATCTCATTTCTCTAGGCCAGGTTAATCCAGGTGCATTGTGAGGCACTTCTGATCTGGGGAAACCCTCTAATTTAGCGAAGTTTCAATATAACAGTTAGCTAGAGCACATTTAAGTGGACTGGTGAGAAGAAGCAGAGCGTGTGGTAGGTCAGGGAGTTGGAAAGATCAGGAAAAGAGATTGATGAAGTTGGGGATGGATTTTGTTGGATTTGAAGGAAGCAGGAGGAAGACTTGAGGGTGGAGAAAGAAGATCCTGCCAAGATTCAGATATATTTGGACAACTATCCACATTTTGGGGGTTAACTGAACTAAATCTTGGGTCATTTTGAGGTTCACCCTTTACTATCTTATATGTACTTGGAACTCATTTCCACCTAGCACAAGTTTCAGCATAAAATGGTGCCTTCGGCGGCTTGCCTGCGGGAGGTCCCTGGTCCAGCGGATTTGGCGGCAGCCTGCGGGAGGTCCGCCGAAGCCGCGGGACCAGCGGACCCTCCGCAGGCATGCCGCCGAAGGCAACCTGCCTGCCGCCCTCGCGGGGACCGGCAGAGCCCCCCCCGTGGCTTGCCGCCCCAGACACACGCTTGGCATGCTGGGGCCTGGAGCCGCCGCTGGCTCACAGCCACTCTAGTTCTGTGCTCTCCCATCAGGCGTCATTTTAGGGACTAGGGCAGGAATGCTGACTGTGGAGGTTCTTATACAAAAACATCATTGCCAATAAATGCCCTGTGAAAACTGAGAGCACTTTTCTGCAAGCTGAAATGAGCAAATCCAGGTTTCTTTATGAGGCACTTACTGCATCAGGAAAAGATGTACTAGGTAGCTCTAAAAAACCCCCAAACCCTAACAAACCCTGCAGCCCGTCTTTATCCAGGAGACAATTCCAATCTCACAGAGTTTTCATTTTTCTGAGATAAAAAATCCCACTGCATTAAATAGACAAAAAGACTAGTATGTCAAAATGAATTTAAGAAACAGCCCTCCAGTGCCACGGAAAGCTGGGCAAAGAGCTCTTATACAAGAAAAACTAAGACAGGTACCATGATAAACATGTTGCTATCACCATGGCAACATAACCCAAAAGTTTTTTGTGTGTGTTTAAATAGCAAGTCTAGAGTTTTAGGGGCAAGAGATTTACAGCCCAGCCCAGAATTCATAGGTTTCTGCCCAAAAAAGAAAGAGGAAACACTTGATCTAACATAAAAATCAGATATATCAGTAAGAATAAAATAGCTAAATACAGTGTGGGGGTAGGAGTGGAAGGGAGGAACAGATACATAGAGAGATGAGATTTTGATGGTAACCACTGGAGAATGCGGCATCAGCAGCAGGAATCCATTTCAGAAATTTCAAGACATGCTAAAAATATTTACAAGAGTATGAGATGCCAAACCAGCTAGCTACTCAGAGAGAAGCAAGAACAAAAGAGGAAAAATCCCAACATGCTACACAGGAGCCGATAAAGGGTGAGGCAGAAGGAGACAAGTAGCCAAATGAACTCTCATTTCCAGTTTACATTTTGTTCTGCATAATTTTTTGCTTCACAATTTATTCGGGAATTTTTTTAAACACTTCACTGAAACTAAACTAACGAAAGAGGCAGTTGGTGTTTGTGAAGTTCTGTAAAGATCCACTGTTTCTGATAAGGACTTTAGAACAGCCAAAGTAAAAAGAGTCCACAGTTTGGAAACTTGTGATTTAGACACATTGAGTGAAATGTAGTTATGATCTTATCTGACTTGTAAACAGTTACTCCAGGAATGACTCTGACCAATGATCTTTCTCTGTCTTTAGCTGCATCACGTATCTATAAAAAGAGAGCAAGATTTCATTCTGGGTGTCTTCCCTTTTATCTGCCTAGGATGTTAGTTAAGTTTGTCTTTAATCAAATTGCTAAACCAAATGATTAATAAGAGGTTTAAGCACGTCAGGCTGAAGGACAGAATGAAATATTGGCTAGCAGGATGGATCTGTGCTTCGCTAATGAACCTACAAAAATCAAGTCTTATTTTGTACTGTGGATAATACTTCTCAAGATACAAAATTAAATAACAGACGGAGATAGATGAAGTATTCCTGCCCCTGAAAATAGCTACCCATTTTTCTCTATCATATTATAAAGTCAAACATGCTCTTCTGAACATATCCCTTGTGTGCCCAGTGCTGGCTAGGTGGGAATTGTCTATAATTTCTTTGTATACTGTGAATGTGCTGGAAATGGAAACTTTCCAGATTTGAGTAGGATAAATGACCAACAAGGAGATTTTTTTTAAATTTCACATCTCCATTTTCTCCTGTCCTGGTTAAATACAATGGTACAGTTACAATCCAAGAACTAATTATGTTTGTTAGGCTATTTGTTCACTAATTGGTAATCAGGAACAGCTGAGGGAAAGAATTACTCACCTTGAAGATGTAGAAATCTCATTCTGAGGAGCTGTCATTTGAGACTAGGCATAGCCTTTGGATTCCGTGAGAAATAATGTAATGCCTGCACCTATGCCCCAAACTGAAAACCTGTGTCTTCTTTGAGGTTCAAAAAATACACTTAAGCTCCCTGATCAGCCCAAAGCCCCAAGTTGTACACCTTTCACGTTTCTACATTCCTGGCTTTTCCTAAAAGCAGAAATGTCCAAGTACCACAGGGAATGCTATTTTCAAAGTATTTCAGACCTGGCCAAAACAGTACATTTTCCAAAATTTTATATGGAAGTCTTCTCTTGTGAGATTTTTAATCCACTTTGCAGACACAGGGATTGATCCTAAGTGGTCCTGAGCACCCACAATTAGGAGTACCTTTTGAGATAGTACTGTTACTACTAATGCTATTTTACAGGAGATTCAAGGACAAATTCTGCCCTCAGTTATGCCGTTGAAATCCCACTGACATCAGTGCCTTTGCACAGGTGTGACTGACGGCAGAATTTGGTGCATATTCTTTTGTCAACTTACAATCTTGACTGCTGTTTTCTCTTTAGTTACTCCTGACATTTTACCCATTTTCTGTAGGAGGCTAACTACCATCAGCAAAAGGCTAACTGGAAGCCCATCAAGAGCTGCAATCACTATAATCATTTTAGCAAATATTTTCAGGCCAATATCAGCCAAATAAACTCAGCTTCTTTACACTGTTTTGCTGTAGTAGAAAACCAAAGGAATGGCTTGTAAACTGACATCACAGAATTTGCAGAAAAATCTCTTGCAAGTCCCCTCAGTAAAATATATATTGTTTGGATACACTACTAAGGAAAAATAACCACTTGAGGTGCTCCCTCCAGAGCTGACTGGAAATTAGTCATAAGCAAACCACAAATTGTTTGAAGGTTCAGATGAGCATTTAAAAGTGCTGGTACTTATCCTAATTTCTTGAGTCTGCAAAATTGTTCGTATTGTGGTTTCTTGATGCTTCTGTTTCTAGTCCCAGGCAAAAATGGGAAGCACAAAGATATGTAAAAGTGAAAAAATAGAGCAAACATTGGCCTACTTTTTTGAACCTCCAGAAGGGTTCAGTTTGAATTTGAGGTGAAGATTAAGGTTAGGTCTAATTTTATCTGAACCAGTTTACCTATCTCGGAGAGGTTGCATGACATGACTGTCTGGAACTCTTATGATCTCTTAAATATCACATAGTTCATTCAGCAGATCTGACATGGAAGAATGCTAAGGGGGATTTTCTTTCCTAGTGCAGAAGAACAAACAGTGGTGAGAGAATGGTCGCAAGCAATTAATTAGCTAAATATTTCAGCTTAGATAAGAGGACATTGGAATACTACTAAGCACTGGAGCAAAGAATAAAGAAAGTAAATCAAAAGGTACTGCATCATTTGATTAAAAGAGAAGTACAGGATAGTCTGAAAGATCCCTACAGCTTTCAGCTCAATGCAGAGCTGTAGCAAAGAAATATAATATTGTATATAATAGGTGGCATTATTACTACTTTATTCACTTGCTAGATCTCACCATTGGACTGTATTCAGAATATCACTCAAGCAAGGGAGACTTCATAGAACATACAGTAGGGCAGATTATGATGAATTTTCCAGATTGTTCAAACAGAGCCACATAATAATGATCAAGAATCTGAGACTGTCCAAGAATTATTTGAAATTTGAGGGGGCAACAGAACGTTTAAAAATATGCAGAGATAATAAGGAAAAAATGTCCATACAATAAGAAATTGGTTTCCCAGTCAGAGACATTGTGCAGGGCACTTGGAGACTTCTATAGTATGAATAAGGTTTTTTAAACCAGAGATGGTGGAAAGCTATGCATAATATCAGGGAAATAAAAGTGAAGAGGGCAGAAAATGTGCTGTCATAACAGAAGATGACTTATGTAAAAACCCGTTAGGGACTATTTCTGATGAAGCACTCTATAAAGGAGAGAGCAGATCTAAGATATGATACTATTTTGGACAATTTTGACATATGGCTACATAGACGTTTCATTCAGAAGATTTTTTCCCCAAGTCACGCAATGAATAAAAAGAATGCACTTGTAAAACTCCCATGCAAAACAAAGAAAAGAGAGAAACAAGGATGTGACTGTTCAAATGCTTTAGACATAGTGGACTAGCTCTCCTCTCACATTGGCTTGACTGAGGCCTTAAATACACTAGCTTAAATAAGTTTAAGGAGTTAGGATCAAATTAAAAGGCACCCAATACCTTAGTTTTCACCTACCTTTCTTTATTTCGATTTTAATGGCCTTATAAGAGTTTAATGGCATTTAGTATTCGAGGATTATATTAGGTTACATATTAATGTGGATTATCGGTTAGTGTGGGCGATCGATCACGGTATATCATAGGGCTTATCTGACAGTGCACCACTGACAATGATGCAGTGGCCAGGCAGACAGCCGCAGGCACCAGACAGCTGAGCGAACTTTTTTTTTTTTTTCCTGTTTGCCGCCCAGCGCCAGCGATCAGCACGCAGTTAAAAAAAAAAAAAAATAAAAAAAAAAAAAAAAAAAGGCAAATGGGATCATAAAATGAAAGGATGTAGGGCAGGCAAGGCTCAGCAAATCTGATCGCAAGCAAAAGAAAAAAAAAAAAAAAAACAAAAAAAAAATTAAAAACAGCGGGCGCAGCAGCAAATCAGAGCTGCAAAGCGACCAAATCAAAGCAACAGAACCAAGAATCAATGGCTGACTCGAGCGGACTGGACCTTCAGTCTCCGAAAAGTCACAGTTTTCTCAGTCTCCTCCTTCTGCTTATAGCTGCAAAACAAAAGTAGGGTGGTGGGGTCAGTCACAGGCGCGGCACAATTCCCGCTAGCCCCCCCCCCAGACCCCGAAAAGAACCCCTCAGAACTGAAAAACATGTCCTCTCTTCTCTTGACTTGAATATCTCTTTGAGACTGAATGCTGTCACCCGCAAATACCACTGCCTGCTGCCGCCATGCCCATGGCTGCCTTGCTGGTGCACATGGGTGTGGTGTGTGCCTCATGTGTGGGTGTCATCATCAAGGCAAAGCAAAAGGGCCCATGATGACCATGATCTGCAGCATGACCAAAAGGTGCCTGGTCCTGGTAGGTTTTTTCAGTAGGTTTGGGTGGATGGGTGATGGGAGATATATTTTCATCAATAATCACAATCACAGAGCCAAAGGGCCCCCATCCATCCAAAAAAGAAAGAAAGAAGTAAAGAGCCCCAGAAGTGCCCTGCTGGAGCAGAGGATGCAGAGCTCCTCTCTCTCCACTCTCTACACTGTCTGGTCTGGACACTCAGCCTACTGCTCACCTCCCACTCATATCACTATCACTTCCTCCTCACTCTCTTTTTTCATTAACTTCATCTTCATCACACACATGGGGGGGACAGAGCAGCCCAGGAAGAGGAAGGAGAATCAGGAGGTGGGGAGGAAGGCTGGGGTTGTTGCAGGCGCAGCCCATAAAAGAAAACAGGATCTGACATCTGCACACTGCTCTCTCTCTCTCTCTCTCTCTCTGGTTCTCTTTCTCTAGTACTCTTTCTTCCCAGCACTTCTAGGACTAGGCATAGACTTAGGACTTGCCCCCCATATTCCCATATTCTAGATAGGACTGATATTCTTTTATCAAATTTAAGGATATGGGAGAGGAGTCAGATTCATTTTTTTTTTTCAGCCTGGCTAGAGCTAGCAGAGGCAGGGGCACTAAGAGCACACAGCAAATGCAACAGTGCAAAGGGCCACAATCATCATCTTACAATTTTATTATTGGTATATGGTGGTAGATATGATAAATATGCTGATATATCCATGCTGCAATGCAAAAAAATGCTGCTGCTGCTGCTGTGCTGCGCTGCGCTGCTGCCTCTCTATGGCAGTCCACATACGTGATCACAACACAGGTCACAGGCTACCCATGCTTGCCATGCTATGGCATCATCCCAATCCAGCCAAAGAAAAAAAAAAATGCTTGTCTGCTCTGCGTTGCTTTCAGGAAGGAGGAGTGGAGTGACATGACATTAGAACAGAACCACCCGCGACAATGAATTCGGAAATTCAAAAGGGGGGAGGGGAGGGGGAGAGGGGAGGGCTATGGGGATATGGAGGATATAGCTACCACAGCCACAGTGCAATGAAAGAAACGCGCGCCTAGCCTCGGACCGTGGACGCACACCACCGATTTAATGTGTTTAGTGTGGCCACGCACACTCGATTTTATAAAATCTGTTTTACAAAACCGGTTTATGCAAATTCGGAATAGTCCCGTAGTGTAGACGTACCCTGAATAGTAGTTCAATAGAAGTCATTTGAGTTACACTGGTGTAAAATTGGGATCAAATCAAGCCCAATGTGAGTGATAGGACAGAGACACCCATCTCAGAGGTAAACATCTCTATTCAGGATGGAGTGATCTTCTGGACAGTTGGAGCTCTCTAGTCTTTTCAACAGAGAACCAAACACACAGAGACTACACAACAACGTCACTGAGACAGTCTGACTTCATGTGTAACAAATGTTTGAGGGCTCTCAGGAGCTTGAATAATTCAGAGCCTATAATGACCAGTCACACAACATTTTTTTCATTCTACTCAGGCAATCACTGTTCATTGAAATGAAACTCAAGAACTGGACAATTGTAGGGTCCTGCAGATGTCCCAAAGTACTGAACTACATGAAAATCAGTATTTTCCCCACCGTTTCCTGACAATGTGCAGAGGCACAAAGACTGATTGCAGGATAGATCTAGGAGATGAGCAAATTCACAGAATCCATGCCTACAAGTCCTTGCATTCTTCATAACTCTAGAATGGTAAATTAGATGGCAGGATTTTTTATAGTCCTTTACAGGACAACAGCATATGAACGTCACTGCATCTTAAGATCAAGCAAGGGTTGCTCAGTCTGCATTTTCAAATAACTGTGCTAACATGAAGCTTTGGGGAACTTATAAGATCAGGTTATTTCACTCAAGAACTGGTAAGCTGGCTTGTCGTTAGAGGATATTGATCTACACCACAGAAATATAATGCGAGTTCTGCCCCTCATCTACACAGATAGAATTTCTTTGAGTTCAGTGTGGTTGTACAGGAATAACTGATGGCAAATATTGGCTCATAGGGGTTTAATTCCAGCTGTCTGCGCACAAAGGACATATTAAAATTAATCCAATCATAGTTCACAGCCATTCCTATTTTTGTTTTACATGAAGGCCAAAAAGAAAAAAAAGAAAAAACTTTGTTGTATTTGAAGTATGTAAAAACAGATGCCACAGACAGATGAGAAATGACATACTCTTGCATCGCCTAGGAAAATATAATTACAAACAACCCAAAGTTCCATATAAGCAGCATGTCTTGACTTTTAGAAGCAGGGTAAAGGAATAAATACACTCGCCCTGTTCCTTTCACACTGCAAACTGCCATATCTATAGTAATGTGATCCTGATCTTGATGAGAAAGTATTGATCAAAACTTTTACAATGACGTTCACCCCTTATAAACCAAATAACTTTTCTCGGGCTCTCTTTTCAAGTTTGAATTTACAGAGTTACTGTCTTGATATTCTTCTTCCCGCACCCCACAGTACCACTGGTATGTTTTAAAAATAATGACATCTAATGGAGGATCCCTTTTTTTCTTCAACTGGAAGATAAAATTTATTAAAACTCCAACCAGCTAGAAAAAGTTACATAAAATAGTGGAGACACTGAGCACAGTTTGCTTTGTATCACTCTCTTGAAAAGGGACTGCACAACTATAACCATAAGACACTGGGAAAATGTAGCACTATGGAGCAGGAGAAGGTTTTCAAAGGTTTGTTTGATTAGCAGATCCTCCTATCCTGTGATTTTGGTGGCTTGCAGCCTTAAGGAAGGGCAGAAGCCATAAAAATAATCACATACTTTTGCCTTCCAGTTTTCATGCACAGTTCATTTTTCTTCTTCTATTTGTATTCTCTCTTTTTAAACTATTGACAGAAGTTAACTGTTTTTTCAGGGATGAGCTGGGAAGCCAACAACTGCACCAGGAGATCTAGGATCAAGGTAAGGGTTCCTTGCTTTCCAGACAGTTAAGGGCTGTGGCGGCAGTGTGCTTAGCTCAGGGGGAGATTCAGTGACTCACATCACTCATGAAATCTCCTTCCTGCTGGAAGGCCTCTGTGGCCTGTGCTCTTGGTCCATGGGCATGGGTCATAGCAATGACTGACCTTTTTAAGGGGTGGAATAAAGAAAATTCACGGTGTTCTTGGAGGAACCTGTACACATGCAAGTTACAAAGAAGACAATGAGAACCAGTTGAAAGTCTACCCTGAAAATGATAGGAAAGGGAGAAACTAATCCTAAATTTCACAGATGGCAGAAAAAAATTCTAATTTATGCCAGGGGCCAAACCATTGGGGAAGCACAAAGGAAGCATACAGCTACCTTTGATTCCCTCCCTGAGTGCTGTGCCAAGTGCAGCTTGGCAGGATCCAAGGATTGGGCTCTCTATGAATAGTTTGGAAGCAGATCAGCTGAGAGTTGTTTATATATGCTATACATGCTTTGGAAGTTCTCCTAAATATATACTGTAACTCATTTACTTGTGTACACATGCTGCTTCGTACGAAAAGTTATGAACCTGACAAAATAACTCATTAAGTTGAGCAGGCAATGTAAAACACAATAGAAAGTGTAATGTCTAAGGCTCCAAAATTATGAGTTATTACTATTTAAGAACTGCCCAGACATCAAGGCTTTGTAGAAAAGATAGGACAAAGGAGCTGAGAAAATAAAACTCAAAATCTATCATCTAGGTTTCTTCAAACTTTCCGAAAAGTCTGAGTAATTTTTTGGAGCCTTTCACAAGAGTGTACTGTTGGTGACTTGAAGAGACTTCCCTTTTCCCCTGTCTGTGAATGAATGAATTAAGACATAGATATCAAATATTAAGATACTACTTTATGTTGCCAGATACAGTAGTGGGAAAAATAGGGAACCAGACTGAATTAATTATTGTGATTAAATACAGTTATATATGTAAAAGGGAAGTCAACTATAAGTGATACAGCTTTGGGTAAATTATTGCAAACTTTAATGGCAGGATTTAACTCATAGGCAATCCTGATAAGGAAAAAAAGAGGTTGCATTCAGACTGATTTCTTTTAGTTTTAGTAATAAAATGAAGAAGTCGGGCTAATATTTGCAATCAACCATGCTTATGCTATCAGGTTAGTGAAATACACCAGTGTTGAAAGAGGCAGTAAACAAACAGGATGGAAACTAAATGGTGTGTTATAAGGACACTTGATCACAGAATGGAATAATTAGAAGTGTAATGTTTGAGCAATGTGGCACAGACACAGCTCAGCCATACACTTGAAGATTCCACCTTTTTTTTTTTAAAACAAGGAGAACAGAATGGGGGATTTACACAGCTGTCCCAACCTGCTGGAGAACAGTAGTTCTTGAAGTGACTTTGCCTTGTATAATGGACTCTTAAAACAAGTTTAAACAGCATCAGAGAACATGACGGGATTTTGTGTATATTCTATGTGAACTTTAAAGAGGAGGAGAAACTGGAACTTGGGCAAGCATACTATGCAAAGGTGGCCAAGGGATAAACCTCAGAGCAGCCCACAGAGAGCAACTTAGAAAGTCATGGTCATAAGATTTAAGGCCAGAAGGGATTGCCAGATCATATAGCTTAGCTTCCTGTATAGCACAGGCCACCAACACCACCCAGCAGCCACACATTAAACCCAATAACCGAAATTAGACCATAGTATTACAGCCTGCCAGACACTCGGCTATTATGTGCCACAGCAGAGAATAGGACAGACCAACATGCACCAGTGTGCAAGGTCCCTGCAATGGCAGAGAAATGATTAAATGTGATATACTCTGATAATCCTGGCAAGTGACTTGTACCCATCCGTTGCAAAGGAAGCCAAAAACCCCTCAAGGTCACTGCCAACCTGACTTGGAGGGAATTCCTTCCTACTCCACATTTGGTGATCAGTTAGATCTTGAGCATGTGAGACAGAACCAGCCAGCAAAGCACCTCAGAAAAAAAATGCTTAGTGCTACCTCAGAGCCCTGCCCCTCCCATCCAAAGTTCCACCTCCAGTCATGGCCATCCCTGATGCTTCAGAGGAAGGAGATTAAAAGAACCCCAATTCCAGAATACATTGGGGGAGGGGAATCCCTTCCTGAGCCCTGCAGGAGGCTGACTTAAACCCTGAAGCATGAGCTTTTAGGAAGATAAGACATACATTGGAAGCAAGCACTGCCCCATTACCATCACAAGCAACCCAGTCACACAAACCACACTCATAAATTTGTCCAGCTCTCTCTTAAAACTAGTTCAGTTGTTTGCACCTACAACTCCTATTGCAAGGCTGCTCTAGAACCTCACTACTCTGATGGTTAGAAAACTTCTTTCTAATTTCTAGGTGGTATTCAATGTATGTCCCAATATGGTTGTAACAACAGCTACTGCATCTGATGAAGTAGGTATTCACCCACAAAAGCTTATGCTCCAATACTTCTGTTAGTCTATAAGGTACCACAGGACTCTTTGTCGCTTTCAACAGCTACTGTCTAACTTGTTTTACACAAGCTGATCTGACAAGATGTTTGCACAAAGAGCCTGTAAAATTCCAGCTTCAGTTACAAGAACTCAAAGCTGATACGTCATTCCCCGATTGGATGGTCAAAAAGGACAACTCTCATTTTGGTTGAATGTTTTGAATCTTTGGCAGAACCTTTGGGTCACCATCTGATTGGTCCAGCAACTCCAAGAAGAGAAACCAAGTTGGACAACCCAATTAAAATAGGATTAAATGGCTTCAGCACACTGCTTCCAGAAAGCCAAAGACATCTAGGAGGAAGAAAACTAAGGTCATGGGTTGGCCACCTGGAAGTCTTCCTGATGATATCAAGTACCTAGCCTGGATAGGCACCTTTAACTGTCTTTCTATTTTCCAGCAATTTGGGTTGCCCACTAGCGCATCAACATAAGACTACAGTCATGTCCATCCTTCGCTCCATCTGTGTTTGTAATGTCAACTCCTGCTATGAACAGTAACTGAACTGGAAGCTGGTGACTGAGCAAAGGTCTGGTGATGAGTAACACATAGACTTTCTCTTGGATGATGACTCAAATCAGTCAATTGACCTCTTCTTGAAACTGGGTACCTCATTAATAAGGAAGCATACACGCTTTGGGCTTTAAAGATTGTCACAGAGTTACAGTGTGTGTCCTTGTCAGGGCCGGCTCTAGACCCAGGCACATTTGCAGGAGGTCCACCGGAGCCGCGGGACTGGCGACCGCCAGAGCGCCCCCCGCGGCGTGCCGCCCTGCTTGGGGCGGCGCAATTGCTAGAGCCGCCCCTGGTCCTTGTTGTAAAGTCACTTTGAAATTGAAAAGATTACTATTGTTAACTAAGATTGTGAAACACTGTACATGTGTCTACTATCATTAATGGTTTCATTCTGCCTTTCAAGATCCAGATGTATACAGACACAAAATGAAACCAGATGTGCAAGCCTCTTGAACTGCACTCGGTCTATACAGTTTGTCATAAATATAGGAGTTTATGTTAGATAGTTAGGAGTGTTAATCAGATCCTGGAGCTAATATAATTTGTGGGGAAGTAGATTAAAAGGGTTGACTACTACAGATCCATTGGGAAGGAGACCTTGGTGAATTACTGTGTAAGTAATTGACCAATTTATCGCATGCTCTAGCTGTGCATTGTTTTTCTTCTGTTGTGTTAGCAACAGTGGAGTTGATAATCAGCTGGCACAGGTGAGGCCCTATTCTGAGGGACTGTCAAAAATCTTAACAAAGTCACCTTCCCAGTACAGTGATTGAGTATAAGTGTTATTTTCTATCATGGTTGTGTTATTTGATTCTGAAAACCTGGATGGTAATCATATTGGCCAGTTTTTCTAGTGTATGTTAACAGAATCATAGCCCAGTACAAGTTTTATCTTCTTATAGCCTGTACTATTAGTTATTGTTATGCATTGTTAATAAGATAACTCTCCTTTTTCGTTAGTTATGCAAATGAAATTCAAAGAACCCTAAGAAAGGTGGTATGGGTAATCACTTAAGCAATTTGCTTAACTAAGGTTTTATACCTTGTCATTCTTACAAAAGAGATTTCATCACTACACTAATGACTTGCACTATAAAGAATGCATGTCTATGAACTCAGAGGATACATAACAAAAACTCCCTGCTAGAAACCACTGTAACTTCCCCAGACCAGTGAGCATGCAGAATATGCCAAGTTGCTATAACAAATAAGCAGAATTTTAGCCCTCAAAGCCAGATTTTTCAAAGCTGTTAGGCTTCTAAAGTTGCAGACAGAGGCCAGTGAGATTTTCAAAAGGATCTAAGCACAATAAAAACCTAACCTGCAAGCACCTACCCTGTTTAGGCACTTTTATGACCCCTGAGGGGTAGTGAACAGGTTTTAAGGGATCACAATCACGCTTAAATTTCCCTTCTTTATGACAAAGGATACTGACATTTTTTTTCTCTTGTAACACAGGGTCATAGTTTGGTGAATTGAGAACCACTGTATATATGAAAATCTGTCTAGTTAAAGGCCAACCTCCACTTCGAGAAATATGAAGAGTTTTTTGGTCAGGACTGAGGGGCATTAGAAGAACTGGGTAGGGTTCAGGAACCTAGAATAGCAGAAGGTGATGCAGGTCATGAAAACAATACTTTGGGTTAACTGTTGAAGGGAAACTTGCACCATATTATGCCTGCCTATCCAGCACTCTTAGTTTCCAATTTAAATGAGTTAAATATATTCAGAAATCATACAAAATTAAGGGCATTGGGCTAACCTCACCTCGATGTAAATCTAGAGCAACTCTATTGACTTCAGTGGAGCTATTCCAGATTTACATTCATGTCAATCAGATCAGAATCTGGCTCATTTGTATTAAACAGGATCATTTTTTCCCTTAAGAGTTCTATTGATCTGGTTTATTATCACCACAAGTCAGAATCCTCTGTGATATCAGAATAACCCCGAAGTAGTTAGTAACTTTTGCATATGCAACCAAGCTGCAGAACTGTTTCCAAATACAGTATTTTTAAAAATTTCCAGTCAGCAGCAACTTAGCTCAAAGAAGATTTTGCCTGGTTAATATGTCAGATTCAATTCCAAGTGCTGCAGAGTCGAAAGCTGAGATACTCTATGGGGACTAGGAGCATGCCCCCTGCATTGTCCCTGGAAAGATTTTACAATTTTTGATTAAATGTGGCGTGAGGTTGTTCATTTTAAACACCTTTGAAATTTAAGTGAATCTCTTCCATATGGCACCAGTTCTCTTACAAATGCGGACTGAGGGGCTAAGGGGATTTATGAGCAATGGATGCAGACTGTCAGGCCATTGCAGGGATGAATGAGTTTGTGCTTTGCTCACATAACTCCTCCCTGCTAATAGCACTGGATTCTGAAATAAACCTGGTAGGTAGGTAGTTCCCATATGGATTTTTTTAAAAAAATATCACGTCACTATGCTAGCTCTTCTTCTAAGATTTTTATTAAAGCCCTCCCTAGAATTAATGTGGAAAGGACTTTTATCCTTCTGGAGTCGGAACAATTTGTCAAGTTATCCTAAGCTGTTTGCAGTGAAGCTATTTAATATCCTTGACAGGTTTTAACAGTAATATTTATGAAGTCTTACAGCAACAAAGCTTCACAGTTAAATTTGTATTATATTTACCTTTTTATGTTGGGAACTGAAGGAATCGCAGGCAGATACAATCCTTCTGCTTACTTCACAGTAGGGGTGGTTAAATCAATTTGTACAGCAAGTACCAATTCAAGCCTCAGACTTAAAAAATCTCATCCCTCTTCCACAGACACTCTCTCCCCAACCCCCAAGTTTAACTATGCTGTTTGTTTCCTCTGTAAAGGTACAGAACTTTATATTTATTAGTATCACATCTCTTCTTGTTGCCTGCTACCTCCATTCTAATCTCTCCAGGTTGCTTAGAAGTTGAATAAATTTCAGTCATTGATTTATATTGTTTCTAGCAACATATGATCTGGGAACATTTATAAAAATTAAAACAATCAAAACAACTATTGCCAAACAATGGGCAACATACCAGATGCATCCCCACCATAATCATTCCCTGTCCCCTGACAGGAGATATTTTCTTGGACTTCCTGCCCAATCACAAAGCCCAAACCACATTTCTGTCCAGTCAGGATGGATTCTCTTTATTCCACCTGATTCAGATCTCATTTACATTGTGTTACCACTAGTGTTAACAGTATCGGCTTCATTGTAGTTCCTCCTGATTTTCAGCAGTATAGATAAGGTGTGAATCAGGCCCATGATTTTTAAGATTTAACATCATTTAGACCTAAAATCATTTGGGCTTGACTCTAATTTCAACTACGTTGGGGAAAATGAGAAGCAACTCCCAATGAAAATTATTTCGTCTTGGTAGACAGAAAATGAGGAAAATCTAGTGGCAATTTCTTCTCTTTTTTAACAGACTGAACAGTTTGGAAAAAGAAAAACAGAAATAAAGTTAGTGGGTAAAATGGTGAGATCTAATATATTCCATCTCCTCCAGTATAGCAGTCAAACTAAACTTTACTATGAAACCACGGAAAGCAGACACTGTTGTAATTATGACTATCATTACATCAATCAAAATATAATGAAACTTCCTGAAGATTTTTTCCTGAATTTTTTCCTCCATCATAGCCTCTAAAGAAGACCAGCATAACACATCCAAAAGTGAAATATTATTCTTTAGAACAATTCCAACCTTTAGTAATCTGTCATTTCAAACCACCGATGTGTCGGCTAGGCCTTGATGCTAAATGCTGTTGGGGAAAAAAAGGCCTAGAAATGTTGGCTTAAATGGAAAACTACCCCTCCTACAGAATCCTTTTAGATAGTTAAGATTAAACACAGTATGAGTTACAGGGTTAGTAATGTAATTTGAATAAAACTTAACAATTATCTCCAAGTTTCAGACTGTCAGAACATATTGCTTGATGGACGGAAGGGAAGAAATGTAACAGATAATATTTAATAGGGAAGATTGTTCTCCTTGTCTAATATTTGAAAATAATCTATTAGCTAGTCTTCTCTTAACAGACTTGTTGGGTCCCATTATCATCATTATTGCTATTCAGATGTATTCTGAGCAGGAAGCACTGGATGAATCCAAATGGTTGCATGGCTGCCTTTTCCTGGGGGAACGGTCTGTCCGCTGGGATACTAATGGTTGGAAACAGTGGGATTTAACTGTCAAAGTCAGGCTGGGACTCTCTGTGAAGTGCTTTGCTTTTATTAATTTTCTTTCAGGATCACAACTGTAGCGATCAGCAAAGCAAAGCCCATCTCAAGCCCCTAACCTACTTACCTTGCCTGTACATTTTCTCCTTTTCCCAGCCCCACTATATGAGGGGTTCATGATGCTCTCTTGTGCAATGCAGTGCACTGCTGTTCAAGCTTCTTTCACATAATTGGCAAAACATTGTAATCAGGATCTGCAGCACCCGCTGCACTTTGAGACAATAGTCCCAATCCACTTCTGCCAATACACTTTTATCTTACTATAGAATCATAGAAATGTAGGGCTGGAAGGGACGTTGAGAGGTCATCTAGTCCATACCCCTTCATGGAGGCAGGATCAAGTATATTTAGATCATCCCTGACAGGTGTTTGTCTAACCAGTTCTTAAAAACCTCCAGTGATGGGGATTCCAAAACCCCTCTATGTAACCTGTTCCAGAGCTTAACTATCCTAATAGTTAGTTAGATTTTCCTAATATTTAATTTAAATCTTCCTTGCTGCAAATTAAGCTGGTTCCTTCTTGTCCTACCCTCAGTGGACATGGAGACCAATTGATCACTGTCCTCTTTATAACAGCCTTCTATATATTTGAAGGCTGTTCTCTTTCACTCCCTCAGCCTTTTCTTTTCTAGACTAAACCTGACAAATTCTTTTCAACTTTTCCTCATGTATTCTAAACCTTTTATCAATTTTGTTGCTGTCTTCTGCACTCTCTCCAGCTTGTCCATCTCCTTCTTAAAGTGTGGCGCCCAAAACTGGACACAGTACTCCAACTGAGGCCACACACCAGTGCTGAGTAGAGTGGAACCATTATGTCCCATGTCTTACAGACAACACTCCTGTTAACATGCCCCAGAATTATGACTCATTCAATTTGTGATTCATTATAACAACCAGATCCTTTTTTGCAGTACTGCTGCCTAGCCAATTGCTCTCCATTTGGTATTTGTGCATTTGATTTTTCCTTCCTAAGTGGAATACTTCACACTTTATTGAATTCTATTTTATTAATTTCAGACCAATTCTCCAATTTATTAAGATCATTTTGAATTCTAATCCTGTTTCCAAAGTGCTTGCATTCCCTCCCAATTTGGGGTCATCTGCAAATTTTATAAGTGTGCTCTTTATTCCATCATCCAAGTTCTTAATGAAAATATTGTACAGAACTGGACCCAGGACAGACCCCTTTCAGACTCCACTTGATATGTAATCACATTTCACAATAAACTCTTATAACAGGGGTCGGCAACCTTTCAGAAGTGGTGTGCCGAGTCTTCATTTATTTGCTCTAAGGTTTTGCGGGCCAGTAACAAATTTTAACGTTTTTAGAAGGTCTCTTTCTATAAGTTGATAATTGTGACAAAGTTCCTCCTCTACCTTGGTGGGTCCTGCGCTTATTGGCAGATTTGCTCACCTCAGTGATCTTCCCCACAGTCTGGATCAACTCCTCCTGTGTCTGATCAGGAGTTGGGAGGTTTGGGGGGGAACCCGGGCCCGCCCTCTACTCCGGGTTCCAGCCCAGGGCCCTGTGGATTGCAGCTGTCTATAATGCCTCTTGTAACAGCTGCACGACAGCTACAACTCCCTGGGCTACTTCCCCATGGCCTCCTCCACACATCTTCTTTAGCCTCACCACAGGACCTTCCTCCTAGTGTCTGATAACGCTTGTACTCCTTAGTCCTCCAGCAGCACACCCTCTCACTCTCAGCTCCTTGTGCCTCTTGCTCCCAGCTCCTCACACACACTTCCTCTCCTCTGGCTCCTCCTCGCCTGACTGGAGTGAGCTCCTTTTTAAACCCAGGTGCCCTGATTAGCCTGCCTTTATTGGCTGCAGGTGATCTAATCAGCCCGTCTGTCTTAATTGGTTCTAGCAGGTTCCTGATTACTCTAGTGCAGCCCCTGCTCTGGTCACTCAGGGAACAGAAAACTACTCATCCAGTGACTAGTATATTTGCCCTCTACCAGACTCCTATACCCCACTGGTTGGAGTCTGTCACATAATATATAACTAAACTTTTGTTGTACATAAAGTAAATAAGGTTTTTAAAATGTTTAAGAAGCTTCATTTAAAATTAAATTAAAATGCAGAGCCTCCCTTCCCCCCCACCAGACCGGTGGCCAGGACCCGGGCAGTGTGAGTGCCACTAAAAATCAGCTCGTGTGCCGCCTTCGGCATGCGTGCCATAGGTTGCCTACCCCTGTCTTATAACTATTCCTTTAGTGCAGTGTTTCAACCCGTTGTGCACCTGCCTTATAGAAATTTCATCTAGACTATATTTCCCTACTTTGCTTATGAGAATGTCATCTGGGACTCTGTCAAAAGCCTTACTAAAGTCAAGCCTTCCTCCTTATTGTTAATATTAATTGTGTTAAGCATCTGGTCACAACTGACTTTTTAAATGAAGACTGAAGCAAAAAGACATTTAACACCTCAACCTTCTCAGTGTCATCTGATATATAGTATTATTTCTTGTACTGAAGTCTTGTCCAGATGTTTGAACCAGTATCCTTGTTAATCCAATCCTGTACTGTCATACAATTCTGCCAATACACCCACAATCCTGGCCTGCAACATTCCTATTCTTCCAGTCCTGGTTCCAAACAGCTCTGCTAATGCAGTTGAATCTTGATTAGTAATATTCCAGCTCTTTCAGTCCTGGGCATGTCTTGAGCAGAGACTGCCAAGAAAGATTAATTACGTCAAATTGCTTGGTGTGTGTTTGTAATGTCGATAAAGAGATCACCACACTTAGTTATGTGACTAAAGCACATAATCTGACTGCAAGTTCCCCAGACTGAGTGAATAGTGCATTAATCTATTGCACCACTTAGCTCTCTAAAATAGCAATTGTCAGGTATACATAGTTATTAAATCATTGTTTTAAAGTACTGCTGTGTCCCTAAAAGGCCTTCAATGCCCATTGGCAAAGGGTTCAATGTCATGTAACAGCAACTCCTATCAAGCCTGACAAACTCACTACTCCTAACAAAGAGTTGTCACGTGTATTTATCTCTAACGAATGTTGTGTAAGATATCAAATGAAAGCCAGTGATGCACTGGTTATTAATATCATTGTGAAATGTACGTATTAACACAATATAAGGAATTATTGAGGTAAACAGGAGGAACAAATTAAGATGAGGATGTGAAATCAGCATGGGAAGACACTGGAGTTTGAACCCCAGGGGTTTGTCATACTTGGTGACAATTACAATAAACTTTGGGGAGCATAAGGAAAAGCAAAAAGACATTTTAGTTATCCATCACTGAGGGAACAAAGAGGTCAGCATATTATAAATTCATCTCAGTGTTGCTATATTAAAGTATGAGATGTGCATCCTCAGCTGAGCCAACAGGCTGGTGTGTGTTCTGCCTCTTTGGAGACTGCAGACTTGATCATTTGTATGGGTGTACAGTGACAGGGGCTGGATACTATCGGGAATGCTCTTCCAGGGGGTTGGGAATTGCGGACACCAAGTGTTACCCGCAGGGCAAGGGAAGGACTGGTAGAGTCCTAAGGAGTTTGTCTGGTTGGCTAACGGAGCGGTGTGACACACAATTTAGCATCAACAAATCCCTCTTTTGCTAAGGCAGAGCAATAATAGGTGATTTATAGTTCTGGACCTCCTGAGAAAGTCACAGCTGTATACTCAAAAGGCACTTTGGAGAAGATGGACAGCTTATGATACAGTATATGTTAGAATAAAGAACCCTTTAGAGAACTTCCTTTCCTTGAGTTTCTGCTATGGAGCAAGTATTGGTCCTCATTCAAAGTCTAGTGAAGTCAATGAAAGTGTTTCCATTGTGTTAATTGGGCTACAGGTCAGGCCTATTATGTGTATGTCTGTTCTTCTGTGTTCTCCTGGGATGATGTCAGTAGCTGACTAAAAACAACTGATGGACAAACCTCCAAAGATTTAGATGTTTGATTCCAATAAACAGCCAAAAGTCCTGATATTTACATGCAAATCTGTGAACATTCTGAGTCTCTCCTATTTCATAATCCTTGGGTAATCTGTGATTGCTTAGACAACCTGTGGCACAACCTCTCCATGGATCCTGGGTCCCCATACTTTCTATCCCTGTTCCCTCCCTCCTGAGTCAGTGCCAAGCAGAAGCTTGTCTACTCTATCTTCTAATGGTGATAGGCAGGGAGTGAGAGTCAGAATCAACTCATTGGGCACGCTTACAGCTGCTCTACTTAAATGTTAGTGTCATTCTAAGGCTTCCCAGGACTCACATCTCATAGGGCAATATATTCTTCTAAAAGAGTGTGATGGACTCTAGGGTACAAGTTCCAGGGATGCCAAAGAGTGTTGCTAAACTTTAACCAAGAACCTGCAACTGATCCAAATAGAGAGGCTGTTGCATTCCTATTTCCTAGCTTCTGCAACCAGTGGAAAGGAGTAGGCCCTGGAACCAACCATTCTCCCATAAAGGCTATGCCACTGACAGTAAACAAAGTTTTGGTAGAGTGTTTTGGTAGAGTGGTAGAATGTTTTCAATGTGAAAATGTATTAATCAAATTCAAATAATGGTTTTGGAAAAGGTTCAGCATAATTCTTATTTTGCCCAAATTAGATAACACATACTCTACCAAAAATATCATATATTGAAGGAGTCTTGACATACGTTGCTGTAAAATGTGAACAGATATCGTGGAGAGGTGCAAGAAGCTCCTTTATTCAGGCAACACTCAATATAGTGGATAGACAATTCGTAAATATACAGTAATGTAGCTTTGAGGTACTCATATTTTACTGAAAAATGCAGTGAAATCCATTTGGCTGCGCTGCAAATCTGCTGTAGTGGGTAGAATTATTACAGACAATTTATTTAGGGAATTTAGCCCTTTTCTCTTGTTCATGAATTCTGTGCAAATCAATTACAACATTTACCTATTGGTTACTTGAAACTTTTTGAATAATTTATGCAAACAAATTTTAGCCTATGGACTGCTCAGCCTATGAGCTTTTTGTAGTGGGTATTCATTTGATTATTCAGTGAGGAATTCAATTTGGAAATCAAGCTGTCTGACTGGTAACCCAACTCATATAGTATCATTTCTGTTCCCAGATCAGTTGGCCTAACATAAATAATATTATATATATATTAGTAGATGAGTATTATGATTTCTGCTTCTGCCTGAAATTGTCAGTCTGGTTCAATGAAACTTGGTTATAAGTCCAAAATTAGTTTTTGCAAATGTTCTTTTGAACAAAACTTCATTTCCAGGAACGTTCATGATTCTTTTTTTTTTTTTAAAGGAGGTGATGCAGGTGCGACTATGGCCAAGTCAAAATGTAATTCAGAATTTCCAGAAATGTGTGTGAATACTTTTTGTCATGATCTGTCCAATTTTAGTCGTCGTTCTTACTTGAAGCTGGTTATTGACATGGACATTGCTCTGATTTAATTACCTTTGGCATCAGACTTACTTGACAGACGTCCTGGAGAATAGCAATAGGAAAACTACACGAAGGGAACAATTTTGAAATTGCACTTTTAGGTACAAGATGATTAAGTGTCAGATAAAATAGGAAGGTGACTGATCTCACTGTAAAAACCCTGGGGAACTTTTTATATTCAGCTTATCAGTTACATTTCATTTTGATGGAATACAAAGTCAGAAGACACTTTTGTGGCAAGATGATAGACTGATGAACCACCAGTTGAAGAAATCAGTGTGCAAAGCTAACTTGCTTTGGTTAAACTCCTCATACTATAGATTGTTTAATCATAAGGAGACTGGAGTCCCTTGACTTTAAAAGCTACCGTGACTGCCACCATTTGACATGTACCTGTACATGAGTTTGTATGAATCAAAATACCCAAAACTGCCTCCTATCCATTTTTGGGGAATAATATTGACATCCATCAATGACTACTATACTGTATAAGTTATTGGACCTAACATGCTCAGTATGATCCTGCTGAAAATACTAGTGCTGATTAATCTCCTTTTTTAGAAAAAACAAAGGTTATGCCGTTTTGAGTTTCTGCAGATGGGAAGAGGAAATTTCAGCGGAGCCATGTCCAACAAGGTCTGTATCTGTGTTCTTACCGTTAGGTGGGAAATATAAGACTTGGATAATTCTGTCATGAGCCTTGATGCCTCAGTACTGCAAAGCCCTGATGTGCTCTAATTGTTTTTTTTACAACGCACTGTCCTTATATAGCCACACTTTCAGTTTGGACACACATGCAATGACTTAGTACTGCATGATATTTTGATTAAAAAACTAGAACAATACAACATTAATATGGCACACATTAAATTGATTAAAAACTGGTTAACTGACAGGTCTCAACATATAATTGTAAATGGTGAATCATCATTGAATGGGTGTGTTTCTAAGGGGTCCCACAACAATCAGTTCTTGGATCTACACTGTTTAACATTTTTATTAATAACATGGAAGAAAACATTAAATTATCACTGATAAAGTTTGCAATGGATACAAAGATTTGTGAAGTGGTAAATAATGAAGAGAAGAATTTGTGTACAAGAGGTCACTGATACAGAGTAATCTGGATCGTTTGGTAAGATGAGCACAAGCAAACAATATGTGTTTTAATACAGCCAAAAGTAAAGTTACACATCCAAAAACAAGGAAGGTAGGCCATATTTACAGGATCAGGGATTCTACCCA
This sequence comes from Mauremys reevesii, assembly GCF_016161935.1. Classification (NCBI taxonomy): domain Eukaryota; kingdom Metazoa; phylum Chordata; order Testudines; family Geoemydidae; genus Mauremys; species Mauremys reevesii. The sequence continues at coordinate 249,901,105 of NC_052623.1, forward strand.
GGGAATCAGGGACTCTGAAAAAGACTTGGGGATCATGGTGGATAATCAGCTGAACATGAGCTCCCAGTTCAACATTTTGGCTAAAAGAGTTAATGTGATCCTTGGATGTACAAACAGGGGAATTTTGAGTTGGAGTAGGGAGGTTATATTGCCTCTGTATTTGGCATTGGTACAAGCACCACTGGAATACAATGTCTTTTTCAGGTGCTCACAATTAAAAAAAATGCTGATAAACTGAAGAGGATTCAGAGAAGAGCCATGAGAATGATTAAAGAATTAGACTATATGCCTTATAGTGACAGATCCAAGGAGTTCAATCTGTTTAGATTAACCAAGAGAAGGTTAAAGGGTGACCTGATCACAAACTGTAAGTACCTACATGGAGAACAAAAAATTGATAATGGGCTCTTCAATCTAGCAGACATAGGTATAACACAAACCAATGGCTGTAAGTTGAAGCTAGACAAATCCAGAATGGAAATAAAGCACACACTTTTAATAGAGACATTTTTAATCATTGGAGCAATTTATCATAGACAATTTTTTAATCAAGATTGGATGTTTTTCTAAAAGATATGCTCTAGGTCAAACAGGAAATAATTGAGGGGAGTTCTATGTCCTGTGCTATACAGGTGGCCAGATCAGATGATCAAAATGCTCTCTTGTTAGAATCTATAGATCTATGAAAATGGGCTAAATATACTGCTACAATGGTGCTCTTTTCTGATTACAGTGGAGAAAAGAAGCTGATTTTTAAAGAAAGGTAAAGCACATTAAAACCGCAGAAGATTAGTTCCTGAAACAGATGAAGTGGCCTCATTTGCAGTCAGTTTCCAAGAACACGAGATGAACACCAAACACTAGTGATACACTACATAAAGACCTTACAGATATTCACAGATGACATAAACAAATTGTAAATGAATAGTCTAGACTTAAACAGGAGGCCAAATAAGAGTCCACTGCAACAATTATTTTGAAAGTGAAGGAAACAAGGTTTTGTCAACAGCCTGATTCAGCGCTGCCTTACAATCCAACATTTCACTAAATAGTAAATGCGAGTACTTGTATGGAACAGCTAAGGCTAGCTGGTCCAAACCCGTGCATCAAGCTTACTTCACTTGGGCCAAATCTTAAGCAGTCCTAGCATGTGGAGCTGCCACTGAAATCAGTGGGAATTGGAACGGCTCAGCACCTCTCAGTTTGACTTTACATTTTTAATTTTAAAAAAATATGTTTCTTTTACATTTTGTAGTGAACCTAGTGCTGATAAAAGTTTCTGGATTGTCAGTCCGAAAGATTTCAGTCCTCTCTTTATTCACAGAGCAGGTAGGAGTGATATACTCTCCTTGGCCTATTTGGTCCTCGTATTCTTTCCTGAAACTGCCAGGAAGTAAGCCAATTACTGCATTTGTGTTCACAATTTGTATGATGACAACTGAGACTACCAATTCAGCTCACATAGGTCACTGAACAGTCATAATATAACAACTTTCTGACACTACTGACTTGGGTGGTTTAGAACCAATGACCTACAAGTGAGAGGATCCATGTTTCATTACCAATCTGTTGAACTAACAAGTCTCCCATGAACTGGTTTTCAATTATTAAGATCTGCTGTGCCTATGTGTTTTATGTTAAACTGTTAAAACTCTGGTCTCCACAACTCAAAAGTCACTAAATGGTCTAGCTAGATGGACATTTCTGCATGTCCTGAGAAAGATTCAGCATTTTAGGATTGAGCTAGAATTTGATTATCTGTATAATTCCTCTTAGCATTATATAGACAGACTATTTGCAGCTCTGTGGCTACTAGCATTCTCCCTGTTTTTCACATATATAAATGGATCCCAGCAATGGTTGGTGTCCATGGGTGCCAGATGAAGTACAATGTTCGGTGAAACTTCAAGAACACATAAGCTAGTTTGTCTTTGCTCTTTTAATTGAATGTGCCCTTCCAAACAGCTGATGTCTGAGAATAAATTTAAATGGTTATGAAATTCTCCTCCGTGACCCCCATCTCTTCTCCCTGATTCTTGCATATTCCATCTCTTACTGTGGGAATAGTTATGTCACAATGAGAGGATTACATGACCTAGAAATACATTAACTCACCAGCAGTGGATATGAAAAGAAAGAAATGGGTGACAAGCTGGCCCTTTTTGTATAAAAATAGAGGCAGTGTTGTATGTAACAATTTTGGGACAAGAGTTTCCTGGGAAAATAATCTAATCTGAAGGGTAAAAGGATTTCTTTTTATATATTATGTTTTCATTTGTATTGTTGACCGAGTATGAAAACTCCTCTCTAAATTTAAGTCTCTTGGTGTCTTGAAGAGGAACAGACTATTCTTGCCTGCCTGACTCATATATCTCTGGGCAATCAGACCTTCTGACTCACAGGATAGTCAAAGTCTTAGATTAACAATACTGCATTGCTGCTAAAAATAGGAATTGCATACCCTGCACTGAAAATAGAATGGAATACACACAGTATTCAGAATCTGTACCATCAGTAGAACATGTGAATAAAATTGGAATAATTATGCTTCTTTAGTTTTGCTAGAAATCCCCTCAGATTTCAAAATGTCTTTGCAGCCATTCCACAGCATAATGAAATCTCCAAACAGCAATATTTGCATTTCTTTTGTACATTTTGCTTCTAGGGGATGACCATGTTTAGGAAACCTCCCTTGATCTGAAACTGAAGAGGTACCATTGACCATCCTACCATGTGATGTTGCTTCACAATATATTCTATGATTTGTTAGGGACACTCTTCCCATACTAGAATATATTTAAATTATCTTTGCTCATTTCATTTTCTATTATGTTGTTGTGGGCTGGTAAATAAAGAGTTGCTTTTTATCCTAGAGACAGATGCATTTCAACTGTAATGACTTTGAAGACAGATCATAAAAGAACACTGCTCAAGTGCATACTCTGAGCCCAAGATCAGCAGGAACTCCCACAGCCCAACGTTTTGAGCCATTGCTCCTGCATCATTAGCTTTCCTTTCATAACAGCTGCTGCATCCCTTAGTATTAATAGTTAATTCCCATTTAGTGAAATGCAAGCATCTATTGCAAGTATCAAAAAAGTATTCTGTACTCTCAACTCTGGGAAAGACGGCTAGTCACTGGTGATCTGTTATGAGGTATATCTTCAGAGAGCAATTACAAGTAGATAATTATGGTGCTTCTAAAGAATCCCATCAAAACAAATCACCACTCTTAGAGACCAAAGTTAAAGCAATGAAAAAAGGTAAAAATGTAACATAATTCTGGAATAGGCAGTAGGAACTTTAACAGGCTTCCCTGTATTTTAAGAATAATAAAAAAACTTATGGAGGGCTAAGATATCTCCCAACAATTTGCACTGAAGACTACATCTATTTGGCAACTTCTGTCTTAAGACACCAGTTCCAGATTCCAATGTTTCTAATATATTTCTTTTTACCTGTAAATAAAGACCACGTTCTATTAAACAACTCATTTTTGTTGGTCTCTGGGATGGAAATTTAAAATGGGTTGAACTCCAAAAAAACAGGTCCATAATCCAGATGGCCAATCCTTGCCTCCTCCCTTGATTCCTGCCAAGTCTAAGCAATAATGCTTTGTAAAAGTGTGCTGAGAACTTCATGTAGCTGCCAAAAATGATCAGACATTGACTATAGGGGCTGAAATCCTTCATACTGAATATGCCATTGAATTGGCTCTTGGGAAATGCAACCAGACTGCTATTTAGACCTTCCTTTGGAGACAGCAGAATTATTATATTTGTGTCAACAGAAAGAAAAATACTAGGTGAACTTCCTAAGGGTTTTGTCCACTCCAGATGGAAATGTGAGAACTTTTTAATATCACGTTTGTGGAGAATATTCCTGCTTGGACAGCCGTGCAGGCATGGGATACATGTTGGCATCATCACTGAAAGGAATTTAGAATAATACTACTGCACCACCTTACTGTTAAGGAATAAAATCGTTCACTTGAAGCTTGCTCACTTCACACAGCTCATGGGTATCAAGTGTTCAGGGGTCAAGGAATCCAAGAGGACCTCAGGCATCAAAACTTTCTCAATTGTTGAATTTGAGGAGACTCAAAATTAAAACTGTACTACTTTCTGCAAAGAAGGCATTAAGCTAAGGGATGCACCACTAGAAGTTACTGCTGGGTGTATGGAAGAAATTTCAACCAAATTTAATTAAGTGGATGGTAGCAAATGAAGTGATGGTGTTTTGAGGTGCAGTCCAGACCAATGATGGGGGTGAGTCACTGCCTGCCTAATAACCTTAAGTGCAAAAATGCTTTGCTACTGTAACACCCTGTCTGGATGTTCACAGTCAGCAATAAGCATGCAGGTCACACCCTGAATGTCTGCGTATAACTGGAGCCCTGGTCCAGCAACTCTGACCCCAGCAGCCTGCAGCAAAAACACGAGTCACACTCCCTGGTCTCTCTACCAGCCTTGGTTACAACCAGCAAGGTGACCCCAGCACACTACCAGACCCCAGCTTCCCCAAAACTGTGTGCTTTGCAATATCCAGCCCTCTACTAGACAGTTCAGAGAGATAACATGGTCCATTTGTTACTCTAGACACAAGGGCACATCATAGCTTATTAACCTAACTGGGGTAAATACACCCTTCCATTTAAACACACCACTGAGATTGTTTATAGTAAAAGTAAAATGAATTTATTAACAACATGATAAAAGTTAAGTGATACCAAGTAAAAGGAATAAAGTTAGATAGGGTTACAACCAAACAAAAGTGAAAACATGCATCTAAAAGTCTAAAACTTAATCTAGCAAGATACAGGCTTTATTCAAGATGGTTTCTCACCTAGATTCTGTTTCTAGAGACTTCAACTCCCCGCCTTGGTTGAAGGACCCATCTTTCTCAGCTTGCAAGAGCTCTGTTCCCTTGAGTCTGTCTAGTGATGAATGCCAAAGATGGCTTCTGTCTTTGCTTATGTCTTCCAAAATTCAATGACTTTGTTTCTAGAGGCAAGATGACCTCATGCTGTTCTTCCCTTCATGTGGGCTTCCCATCCCCCTGCATCTAATGGGCCTTCCATTGTTTTTATTCCACCATGCTTAATTTAGATAGGAGACAGGTAAACAGCTGTCTTCTCTCCTGTCTGGGAGGGAACCTGTTTCTCCCTGTTTGGACACAGACTTTGAAGAATAATACTCAATAAGTATCCATATGTCTTCATATAGTATAAATACATACATTTCACAGTGATATTAATCACCAGTGTACCATTTTCTTTCAGAAAATACCTCACTCTATACATTTTATACTACAATCAGTTGACTCAATTGCTTATGACATGAGTTCAGCCCCCCCTTCTTTATAGACTAGTAAACCTTTAAAATTGATTTTTCTGATGCTTACCCCTCAAATAAAAGTTTATTCAAGCTGTGAAGGTCGTGAGATGAAATCTGGTGGTAAAGGAAACTCCATGAATTTTCTTCCCCCACTTCTTAGCTTAATAACTTTTTTTTAATCTAATATGAAACAATGGACCTTCATTGTGTTTGCTTGATGACTGGGCTGGTCAGAGAATCAAATACACATTCCTTTGTCTAAGGCAGATCTGTTTACCAACTCCCTCTGACATGCCTGGTTTAAACATACTTAAGTCATAAATCCAGCACATATTCATAACTTTTTGTAAACACTCTGTGCATACATCATGCAAAAATATTACTGATCAGCAATGAATTCGTTTTCAAATAATATATTACATGTCACCTTTTAAATAAACACCATGACACCATTGAGTGAGGCATAATGAGTACATCAGGCCTGATAAGAGTTGTGGACACAAAGTAGTGAACCACACATGGGCTGCTGTGTCACAGACGACTAGGGTGACCAGGCAGCAAATGTGAAAAATTGGGACAGGGGGTGGGGGGTAATAGGAGCCTATATAAGAAAAAGACCCAAAAATCGGAACTGTCCCTATAAAATCGGGGCATCTGGTCACCCTACAGATGACATAGCACTGCAAGTGGGGCAGTGCAGCAACCCACAGGAACACTTTCTCCAACCATGGTCAGAAAGGTAGTGATGATTGGAGGTACCAGGGAGCATCACAGCTGCTGTGTGGGGGTAGCTCATAATACACCTTACAGGAGTAGTGTTTCAGGACTTTTGAGCTATTTACCCTTGTCCTATGCTTGGATCATGGATCCAAGAGCCGCAATCTCTGGAGAATTTATTATTATTATAACTATATAAATTCAGTTTGTTGGTTTCAATTCAGTTCCTAGTGGGCAGTTGCTCATACACTAAAAAACACCATCATCACAAGTTGGCCTCCTTGTTGGCAATCTTAGCAAAAAGAACTTTCCAGGTCAGCAGTGAGCCATGTTTTATGGGTTTGTGGAGAGGGAGCTAGCACTACCAAATGCCCATGAGGTACCTCCTCCCAGGCTAAATGTAAGTCTTCAGTGTCAGGTGTTATCAGTTCTGCATCTAAATTATCTTTAAAAAATTAAAAGAAATCCCAAAATCTATAAGAAAAATCCACTGAACAGATCAACCTGTTGAAGAGTAATTAGTGCCTTAGCAACAAAAAACATTGTATATTTACCACTGGATTGCAATATCAATACTGAACTTCCAACCTATAAGAGAAACAGACTATTGCGAAGGTAAGGTTTTTCACATAACCGTAATGCAAAAGAATCAAAATTAATGTAATTGTGCCAAATATACCATTACAAATAAAGATTCAATGTTATATTATGTTTGTGAAATTATTACCCTCTCCTTGAAAACCATTAACTCTTAGTGAAGGGGCTGGAAGTAACAGAACAAACAAGTTTTAATGACGAGAAAAAATGATAAAACTACTAAAACTTAAAGAAAAGACAATTACAATAACAACAAACAAAGCAAAAAATAAATGTTGCCCTTTCTGAATGGACATGAAAATATTCCAAAACATCAGAGAAAACATGTTTCTAATGTTCATTCAACCTAGAGTTGGTCCAATGAGCTCATTTGTGTAGGACAAGTTTGAAATAGACATTGCTGTTAACTTTATTATAAAAAGAACTTTAGTTGATAATAAACAAAACATCCTCTAATGATAGTTGGCAGCAAAAAGACCACAGTTTAATCAAATTTGTCCATCTGTACTGAGGGGCAAATCCTGCCACTCTTCTCCAGATCTGGAGGATTCCAGATGCCATGGGATCAGTACAGCTTCTTTTGCACAATGGAGTGACAGAACTGTGGGAGCTCAAACAGGCTGCACATACACCCTGTGTACCATGCAATCCGCTGTACAAAGACTTGTGAGGAAGAGAAAAAAGAGATTCATAGCAGAGAACTGGGGCAGTACAGGAGAGAGCAGGAGTAGCTTTGCTGCCACACTGCAGCCAATAAGTTGAGGATTTTTTCCCTATGTCCTCTTGGAGGCAATGTCCAGACCAGTTAGGTGGGATGAGTACTGAGATGAGGCTCTGGAGCTGAGAGAGTGAATAGAGTTTACACAGTTGGGTTGACAGTGGCTTTCTTTCATCATTTCCCTATCCTAGTTAAAAAAAACCAACAGAACTTTCATTTCACTTAACATGTTTTGACATCAAACTTTCTTGGCAAATTATTTTTTCTCTGGAGAGGAACATTTAATCAGCAGCTGTATTAGGAATCTCCATTGTTTTTTCCAGTGGTATTTTATGCATCAATACATTTAGAACAAGCAGTGACTTTTTTAATGGCTTGAGCAGGATTCGCCAGATGCACCTGTCCATAGCTCCAGCCAACACTTACTGGTCTGCCTAGAAAGGAAGGATGTGACAAGCTTAGAAAAAGCAAGAGGGACTTCTGAAAAAGAGAAAGCAAAATGTATAGAAAAAAGAAAAATGTAAGTCTTCAGATGAGATTTAAAATGAAGATAGATCAGCTTGAAGCAAAACCAAAACACACAAAACGCTGAGCAAGTTTGCATCCTAATCTGAACTTTATGCTCAGGCCCATATTGAAAAATTAGATTGATGTGCCTCAGTAGCCAGTTTGGAGTCCCTGATAGACAGAGAGCCCCATTTACAAAAGCAGAACATAAAAAGGGCATGCAAATGCCACATTTTTTCTTTTTAAATAATAGACACACTCTGGTCAAATAATTACATCCTACTAAACCCCAGCTCTCTGAATATAGCACAAATCAGAGCTGTGACTCCATGCAAAAAGGTGAACAGTACATCCGTGTGAGATGGGAGCAGAACTTTAGTAGATGTTCACATCACTTCTTTGCTGATGACAATACAAAATGCAGAGAATACTTAACTTCCTACCAGGAAATCCTGACCACTGCTCAGTTACCTTTTAAACATCTAAGAATGGAAAAATATTACCTAGTCCTATACCCCGATTTAGACACACAAACTGCCACTGTGGTGCATAAAATGGCATTTGTGGACTAAGTGCTAATTCCCATGGGATTTGGCTGTCTTGTGCAGAGAAGCAGAATTGAAAATTGGGCCCAAAGCTGCTATGGAAACTGAAAATTCTCTTTCCTTGAACACCTAGGCAAATAATAGGATAGCTTCTCCCTCAAGTATTTAAAAAGAGCGTTTGGAATACAATTATCATCACCAGTTCAGGGATGATCAGATGTGGGGTTCTCAGTCAACATCATTAATAAACAAACTAGTCATGGTTCACCCCTGAACTTTGGGAAAGTTTGGATTTGGATCTGACTGTCACAGTCAAAGCCAATATTTATTATTCACTGTAATGTCCCACAGAGGGAAAGATCTGTAAACTACAAATTCAGCTCCTGAAATAAAAACGAGATTTGTTTAAGTTGGTATGTTCTAAAATTGCACTGGTCAACCACACTTTCCCTTTCCCTGGGGGATCTAAATTCTTATGGCAGCTTTCTTATTGAAGAGTCCTAAAGTCCTTTGCAAGATGCAGCAAATACATCCTGAAAGGCAACAAAGCAATGTATCCATTCTGAATGCATGGTTCTGAACTGGAAATGTAAACTTACCTCTGAAATAAGGGACATACGTTTACTATACTGATCTGAGCTCATGGAATTTCTCCAACTTTGATTCATGGTTCAAGAAATTGTAGAGCAATCACTAAAAATAACATTAATTATTATTATTATTATTATTATTATTATTATTTATTATTAACAGCTAGTTTTGCCATGAGCAAAAGAAATAGTGAGGATTACAACACAACTTCCATTTTAATCCTCTGTTTTCACAAGCTCATAATTTCTCAAGAGAAAGTGCATGCAGGCTGAAATTTCCAACACTTAGTCTCTGCCCATAGGTGATTGCATTAAGAGAACTTGAGTTAAATCCAGCCATTTTCAAATTACACCACAGAGAAAAATGTAAACTTTTTCTGGCTTTCCTGAGGGAATATACTGAGACTAGTAACTGAAAAATGCTTTAAAATGTAATCATATGGGGCTAAATTCTTTGTGAGCAACAGCCATCGTGTACTTTTTTTTCCAAAAAAGGTTTTAAATATAAAATGATTGTTAAAGTATACAGTAGCTAAAGCAGATATTGTGGGCCTATGCTGCTCCAGTAGTACATAGTAGTCATTGGGCTGACTTAACAGCTCCCTGTGGATTCACTTTCTGTAAGGGGCTTCCCTAGGTAGTGTATACTTATGCTGGCTCTTCACCACCTCCTTACTTGCCTCTAGTGCAGGGAGTCATGGCTAGCACTCTGCTTTACCCCAGCAATCCTTGGCTGCCTGCACAATCAACTGGGCCCACGGGCAGCTGGGTATATTTTACAGCTCTGAGGCTGCCTTTAAGTTACACTGTTACTCTGTTAAAGTCACACAGCTCCCAGCCCGCCCCAGAACAGGACAATAGGGATTTTATAGGGACAGTCCCGATATTTGGGGCTTTTTTTTAATATGGGCTCCTATTACCCCTCATACCCTGTCCCGATTTTTCACACTTGCTATCTGGTCACCCTAGGGCAATATGAAGGTAGCTTAGAGACACATTTGCTAGCCCTCCCTATATACTGCTTCCCAAGGTACCAAGGAGCTGTGCAAAAGCCAGCTTCATCTCTGCATTTCTACAGTCATAGGTGCTAGAACTAGGGGTGCTGCCAAACCCCCAGCTTGAAGGGGTTTGCATCATATACAGGGTTTACAGTTTGGTTCAATGTCTCTCAGCACCCCCACTATACAAATTGTCCCAGCACACCTGGATACAGTGGTAAAACTGGAATAATGCCCATGTGTCCATACTATGACACTCAGCAGTGGCACAGCTAGATTCCTCTTGTATGTATGGAGTACTGTTGTTTACAGCCTGTGAAGCTGCCAAAACTCAGCTGTGCAATTTCATAGTACTAGAGCTGTGGGCCTCTATGTTTTTGATTTTTTGTAGAGTTTTTTTTGTTGTTGCTTTTGTTTTTTTACATTTTGTTCTTTTTCCCTATAATAATTCAATGTTAATATTCCAATTCTATACACCCAGAAGTCAGGAAATGTAAAATTTAAGGTAGCCATAGGAAGAATAACTTGCCTAATATACATGTATTATACTTTGGGTTACCGGTGGCAAAGCTGAAGGTGTGATTTACTCTTTAGGATATGCAATGCAAGCATGTTAATGCTAAATTTGGAACTTTAACTTTTGCATTTCCTCACTTTTGTGTGTTCAATTATGCAAACTTACAATAGGTTTTTGTATTTACATATTTTCCACCTCTCCGTCTCCAATCCTTGCTCTTCTTTTCCAACTCCCTGGCCCATTCCTCTTCTTATTTTTCTCAAGAAGATGGAACAAATCAGTCTTTAGTTTGTTGTTCTGAACAATACTGCCACTTGCACAACTAAGGCAGGCAGCCTTCTCTTGGCTTCTGTGAAAAGTGACTGTTCCTCTGCTTATCACACTGTTAATTAGAGTTATGAAACACTGTAAATATGTTATTATAGGCTTTAAAATCAGACCTTCCAATGTTTTAAATACCTGCTGGAGCCCTTTTATACTCCTAATGCCTCTTATCACATTAAGAGGTTCAGTTGCAGCTTACACCAGAACTGGGAACATTCGATTCTCGAAGAATTTCAGATCTGTCCTTTTCACATGGCATGCACTCTGGGAAGTGACCACAGCATTCTTTCTTTCTCTGTATGTCTTTCTCCATGCATGCAAAACAGAAACAGGGAGTTCCTAGGTGGGCAGGTCAAGTATCAGTGTTGTGTGCATGCGTGTGAGTGTGACAGTGTGCGAGGGTTGACAGTGACTAGTATACACATGATAAGTAATGGTGGGATTTATGCTATCTCCCCACTTTGATAGCTAAACACGGTAAGAATTCAGCAGTTCCATTTTGAGCTCTCTAATCCCATTCTATTAGTAAAGTCAATTAATTCCACAGACATTAAACTGCAGGTTGCACGATTTTCAGGTAATCGCCTGTTACCACTCACTGAAACACATCCTTAATGAGCCAGTTTGAAGATCCCTGCAGAGATTTCAGATCTCCAAATAGAAACCAGAATGAGCACAGTGCCACAAGGATCACAGTGAGTGAAACACCCTCCTTATTGTACATGCTCATTAACGTATGGTAAGTGTTAGTAAATGTAAAAAGTACATATATCCTTCCTGATTGATGGGAAGAAGTGGTGTTCAACAATCCTCTCTTATGACTGTTGTGGTGGCTTGGGGGACTCTTCTGCTCTGCCTTATGGATTCTGGAAAGGAGCGGAGGCTTCCAACCCACTTCTCCTACCTGGTCAGAGTGAGGTGGGAGGGTTCCTCTCACCTCTTCCTGGTCAGTTATGGAGCAGAGGGGATTCTAATCACCTCACTCCTGTATGAAGGATGTGGCAGGTTTTTCATCTCTTCCTCCCCAACATAAGTGCTTTGAGAGCTACCTGGATAATAAACACTCTATAGGGAGCTAAGAATTATTATAATTATTATTACATGATCTGGTGGGAAAAAATATGTTGGGGCTTCTTCTCTCCTGCACTCTGCATGGGGAAGGGAGAGCCAGGTAGCTTGACTACTACCAGGTCTTCAGGGGAGAGTGCAGAGTACTGATATCTCTTGGCTGAGAAGCACTCCATTACCTTTTCCTGAGTGCAAATAGAGTAAACGGACCATTGATCATCAGCAATATTTTCTTGCTGCATTTGACCAGTAGATACCTATACAACTGTTCCTCCAATACCAAGCCCCCAACTTGCAGAAGGCAGAGTCTTCAAGGCTCAATCCTCTCCCCCACATTATCCAGTAGCTGGATGAAACTGTAAGACGAGCTGGTAAGAAAACAAAAGCTGAAGTGCCAGCAGTCTGTTAGTCGATACCCAGCTCTAAATCTCCTTTATATCAAATGTAAACAGCACCCTCTCTCAGCTTCTCAATGCCTAGATTAAATCATCACCTGGATGAAGAGCAGTTGGCTGCAGCTGAACAACCCAGGCAAGACTGAGATAACATTGTTAGGAACAGGAAGTATTTCTAAGAACTTAAGTCCGCCATAACTTTTCCCACTATCAAGGGCATTTGTCCTCAGATTAAGTCAGCCTGCAGGTTTGTGGCCATTTAGTTTGCTTGGGACTCCTCAGGGATATTGGAAAGCCAAATAGCCATGATGGCAAAAAAAACATTTACTAATGTACGTCTGGATAGAAGATTAAATCTGATTCTATTAGACACAGATGGGTATAGGATCCACACATTTTTGACCATTAAAACTCATATATTGTAATGAAACCACACACGCTGAAAAAACTCCCATTGGAGCAAAACTCAATAGTTTGTGTACTTAAAAACACAGGCCACCATGCATTCTTCACCCCAGTGCTCTGTTCCCTACCCTAACTTCTCACTGAATACAAAGTACAGTTCAAGATCTCTGTCTAATATTCAAAGTCTACCATGGGATTGGCTTTGTCTATTTAAGAAACTGCATCTCTCTCTGTGGCCAGACCTCCTACAACAACTACATTCCGGTGGCACCATGAAACCATTGACCAATAATCAGAAACACAGGAGACAGAATTTTCACAGTAGCTATTATTATTATTTCTTTGTATTACTGTAGCACCTAAAACCCTTAGTCATGGACTAGGACTCCACAGAGCTGTAGAAACATGTAACAAACAATATATTTCCTGCCCCAAAGAGCTTACAATCTAAACAACCTACTCTATAGAACTCACTCCTGCAAGAGATAAGAATGACCATGGATCTCACTAATTTGAGAACTAACTGCAAAAATCTTTTTTCTTCTTCTGAGCTTTCCTTCAGTAAATTTCTAAAAACCCAGAAGTATAAACAAGCATGCAAAAAAACCCAACCCTATAAATGAATCAAGCTATTTCTTCTATGATCTGAGAAGAAACAGAAATATCAGGAACAATCTCGCTCTACTTTTAAATATTTGAGAGGCATTCAGATACTATAGTGATGGGGCCCATATAAACACCTAGAACAGGGTTGGGCAAATTACGGTTTGTGGGCCATATCCGGCCCACCAGCCATTTTAATCTGGCCTTTGAGCTCCCTCTGGGGAGTGGGGTCAGGGACTTGCCCTGCTACGGCACTCCAGCTGGGGAGCAGGGTCTGGGGCTTGCCCTGCTCCCGCGCTCTAGCTGGGGAGCAGGGTCAGGGGCCGCTCCGCATGCATGTGCCGTGGCTCCCAGAAGCAGCGGCATGTCCCCCCTCTGGCTCCTACACATAGGAGCAGCCAGGGGATTCTGCTCCGCATGCTGCCCCCATCCCAAGCACCACCCCCACAGCTCCCATTGGCCAGGAACTGTGGGCAATCGAAATTGTGGGGGTGGCACCTGCAGAAGGGGCAGCACACCGAACTGCCTGGCCACGGCTCCAAGTAGGACCTGGAAGGAGTACAAGCCACTGCTTCCAGGAGCTGCTCGAGGTAAGTGCCACCCAGAGCCTGCACCCCTGCTCCCCCTCCCTCTCTCCCTCTGAACCCCTTGATCCCAGCCCAGAGCACCCTCCTGCACCCCAAACCCCTCAACCCCAGAACCTACACCTCCATCCGGAGCCTTCACCCCCACCTCACTGCACCCCAACCCCCGTCCCAGCCTGGAGTCCCCTCCTGCACCCTGAGCTCCTCATTTCTGGTGCCACCCCAGAACCTGCATCCCCAGCCAGAGCCCTCACCCCCTCCTGCACCTCAACCCCAATTTTGTGAGCATTCATGGCCCACCATACAATTTCCATACCCAGATGTGGCCCTCAGGCCAAAAAGTTTGCCCACCCCTAACCTAGAGAGTAGTTGTCAGATTATACGCTTAGTTATGCTGCATAACCCCACAAAGTAATCTGTCCAAGTCCCAGTGCAACAGTCCCAGAGGAACTAGAGAAATCCTTTCATCCAAGAGAAATCAGTTTATAGTAACTAGGTCGGATTAGTGGCTAGGCAGCAGTGCAGAGATTACTCTTAGAGACCTTATGGAAAGCAAAGTTGTAAACAGAGCCAATATTTGGGATTTACGGGTCTCTTGGGGCAGGAATCAGCAAGCCCTGTGTAGTGCTCTTAATCAGAGAGAATGAAAACTAGAAAAAGTGGGTCCCATCAAGATTTCCCTTCATTACGATACCTAAGAAATGTGCAATTTCATGGGATTTTGCTGAGATCACATTCATATTCATCATATTCATTCCGGGGATTAGAGTCAGTTGTTTTAATGTTCAAATTAATTAATTAAAATGTTAAAATAAACTCTGCCACTGCCACAGCTGAGTATGGCTGGCTATGTGGCTTGAATTACTGAAGTCATCCCTACCGTCTCTGTGCTTTCCTTAGTGCCTAAAGCTGGTTAATGGCAAAAGAGGTTCTTTTTAGGGTATTAACTTAAATCAGGAAGGAAAGGGGACTAAGAAGCAACTGAGCATGTGCAATGTTGGCATTTCCTGATGAGAACCACTGTGGGAAAGTGTTTTATTTATCACTGATTCATGGTTATTACATAAAGCCTCCTGCTTTTCCCAAATTGGTCTTGTGAGAGGATTTTAATAATACACAGTGACCCCAATTGGGATAGGTTACAGTGCTATTAATACATCAGGACACAAACATTTTTCACGTAGCAATAGATACCGTGTACGTTTCACTCTGTGAAGTACCAGCTGGGTAACAATTTTAAAGAACTGATGAAGAAAAACATCACTATTCCGTAACTAACACAACATTCTTAAAACTCCCTTACTAATTTTCTCTGCTTTTTTTTTTCTTTAAAGATAAAATTATTTGCACATTAAAGTAATTTTACGTAAATATTTGATGCTAGATTTCATTACAAATCTGGGTTTAGTAATGTACACAGAGACAGAACATTTCACAGGCAGCTTTTTCCAATACAAAATCATTTAAGCATCTGCCTGCTGTAAGAATAAATGTCTCTTCCAACTTGTCACAGCCTGTCAGCCCTATAATTATGTTATACAGAGTTAAAGCAACCCGTTTTCATTGTATGGGTATCAATTCCAAAAACAACAATACTAAATTGCAAAGTCTGCAAGTAATATGGACACAATGCAGTTCTTTAAATGTGTTTCATTTACCCCCACACAGGTCAGTTTGACTCCTGGTCCATTCCACTTGGGAGCCAATTGATGTGTGCTTTGTCTCTAATACCCATTGCTTGCATTGTTACTATACTGTCACTAAGGATGTATAAATGAAATTGCCCATGTTGCAGTGCTTGCAACAAGTCAATGCATTGCAATGGAGATTTCAGTCTCCTCTGCTGTAGCAAATGCAGCGCCTTAATTCGTTTAAGCAGATTTAGCAGCATATGTTGCCTGCAGTCAGACCCCCTTAGTGCTGTGATGGTGCAAGATCTCAAACTAAGGAAAGTCATACCGGCTTATCCCTTTGGTAGGGTCACATCAGACATGTTCATGTTGTGGACCCTGTTAATTTCCCATTATAACTAACCATGGTAGAGACCAAAACTGATTATATGCACTAAGACTTCAATAGAAGACATAGACATAGATGTCAACTCAAGTGGCCCCTTTCAGGGCCTCAACCAAAGATGGCACTTTAAATAATCAGTGTGAATGTGGAGGGATTCTCTGCAATGAAAGCTTATGTTCTGTCTGGCAACAAAGTAGGCATTAGGTGCTTACAAGAGACACATAGAAAGACAAGACCACCAAACATCCCTGGCATGAATACCGCTGCAAACATCAAAAGCAACATCTATGGCAACATGATACTTACAAGTGACAAAAGATTTGTGAAACACACTACTGTGAAATGTCAGGTACAATGGAATTTATCACGGTTGAACTCAATCAAACAGCAGTAGTTTCTGCTTACAAAAAAACAGGTGAAAATTTGCATGGCCAACTGACTCTTCCCTGCAAGAAAAAACATGTCTTGTCATAGGCGACTTTAACAGTCACGATACTGTCTTGGGATATCCCAACAATTGAGAAGAAGTAGAGAAGTGGGCAGCTCCACAACTTCAAGAACAAATGCACCTTCCAAACCACATGATGGAAAAAGGGGTAAAATCCTGATACAGCTCTTGTCACCTCTGAAAATGTAGACAACTTCAGAAGGGAGGTCATGGCAGTGATCCCAAGATGACAGTACACACCAGTGCAAGTGATAATAGAGGCTGCAGTACAACCCAGGAAAACAAAATATCTGCCAAAATTCAGCTTCATAAAGGCTAACTGGGAAGGCTTTATCTTTGAATCCACCTACAATATTTCTTTGACATATGAGCACTATGGAGAATTTAGCTCCCTCGTGTGGAAGACTGCTCAAAAATACATCCCCAGGGGTTTCAGAACAGATAAGCCAACAGTTTAAGAGATATTCAGAACTGTTTGACCTGGATCCCTTTGGTGAAGAAATCACTGGTCTTGACACAATGCTTCTGAGACTGGAAAGGAGCAACACAACTGCTGGTGAGATGTGATTGAAACAACAAACCTGTGCTGTAATAGCAAAAAAGTATGGGCCACTACTTTCAAGCTGAACCTGGATGGACAACAACCAAAGCACATCACTGCACTCTCTCCCAATCAAGTCATACACCAACTCTTCCTAAATGGTAAACCAGTCCACAAAGCAAAGTGCAGAATGAGACAAGTCAAGCAGGATTTTTGCTCATTCCTGAGAGACAGCAAAGTCCACAATGAGCAGCTCAACACTGAGGAGCTGACAATAGCCATGAAAACTTTGAAATGTGGAAAGGTAGCTGGACTTGATGGTATAGCTAATTAACCATTACTACACTTCAGGAGGAGAGCACAGAAATGGCTGTTGACTTCTTTAACTTTTGGATGGAGACAATGCATATATCTAGGCTGTGGAGACAGTAGGGTGACCAGACAGCAAGTCTGAAAAATCGGGGTGGGGTGGAGGGTAATAGGAGCCCATATTAAAAAAAAGCCCTAAATATTGGGACTGTCCCTATAAAATTGGGACATCTGGTCACCCTAGGAGACGGGCTAAAATGGGCTGCACTACTCAAACAATATAAAATCCCTATCTCTGAAAAAGTGTTACTGTCTAGTGTTACTTAGTCCACTCAACCTACAAGCTAGATGAGCAGATGATAATGGGTAGAATAGTGTAAATAGTGGAAGGACAGTTGATAGCTCACCAATCCAGTTTCTCCCCAGGACATTCATGCTGTGGCCAAGTTATAAATCTAGCTCAATACATCAAAAATGGTTCAAAACCTGCAAAATTACAGTGGCTGTCTTTGCTGATCTGTCAGCTGCTTACAACACTGTGAGCCATCATGCACGTTTACTCCTCCCTGCTCAAAAATTGACATTTCTTTGTCAAGATGGATAGTCTGAAAAGTCAATGGCATACTCAGTGGAATGGACTGCCCCAAGGTTCAGTGCTATAACTCTTGCTGTTTAATGTCTACAGAAATAACTGGCCAGAATTCCCCAACATGCAAAGACTCATTTATGCAGATGATCTTTGCATTGCCACCCCATCAAAATTTGAGGACACTGAGCACACTTTAACTGGCTCCCAGAATGTACTGGGAAAATACTATCACACATGCTTCCTGAATGCCAATCCTAGCAAGACACAAGTGTACACCTTCCACCTGAAACACCACTATGCCAAGCAAAACCTCCAGATATTGGGGGATGATACAATCCTTGAATACTATGAACGTCTGGTGTGTCTTGGGGTCTCAAAGAGCACATCAAGAAGCTGAAAAAGAAAGTGAACTCCAGGAATTATGTACTCCAGAAACTGGCCAACACAAAATAGAGAGCTGACCCCAAAACACCCCAAGCACCCAGTCTTATCCTGCGTTACTCAGCTATTACTCCCAGGATGGTGACACTCGACCCACACACATAAAATTAATATTGAATTCAATCAACCCTATAGGATCATTACAGAGATTTTGAAACTCACTCCTCCACTGTTGCTATACTCCCTTGAGCTGAGAAGCCTTCAGTGAAAAGGAGAGACAAAAACAGGTGCATGATCCAAGACCTCCACTGTATAGACACATTCTAACACCCACAAGGAGGAAGTCCAGGAAGAGCTTTGCTGCTGAAATTCCCCTACCCAAAATACCACTGTGGAAGGCTACAGAGTAACAAAATGGCAGGAAATGCCAATGATCTTGGAGAACCTGGTTCCTTTAGAAACACAAACTCTAGGCACTGACCTTGAACGAAAACACTGGCATACTCTAAATTGAGCGAGAACTGGTGGCAAAGGCTGGGGACAATATGACCAAATGGAAGCTAAGGAATGACCCCTAATCTGAATGTGGAGAGCCTAGGCAAACACTTGAACACGGCCTTATGTAATACCCCCTGTCAACTCCCCTGTATTCCCAAGGAGCTATTTGAGATAAGTGATAACACCAGACTTGGCTGTGGTTATGGATTGATAAGATATTATGCTGATCCATTTAATGGACGATCTCCAGGGAACATCTACTTGCTGCAGGAAGAAGTTTTGGTGATTTAGGAGGTGATACTCTTCCCTTTGAGTCAGTACTGAACAATTGACACTTCTGCTGGAAGTGATGTCTTTCAGACTAGATGTCAAGCTACAGTCCTGTTCATAAAAAGATCTCATAGACCTCTTTGCGTCAGTAGTGTCTCAATTTCAAACCAGCTGATTAGAGGCTGTCTAACAAAATTTGCCCTACAATTTCAACTAGAAATGGTATTATTCACTTCCTGTCCTAAACTGTTGGGTAATGCTATTGTTTGTTATTAAGGAAGAGCCATATTCTCCCATAGGTGGCTATATTTCAGTGGCAAATGAAGTAATTTCTATGTATCCTTAACCTGGTATTATGAGATTTCCTTATTTAATTATTGTAAAGGGCTTTGAGATCCTGAGGTTAAAATGCTAGTGAAGAACACTTTATTTTATTTATTTATTTATTATTGGACTATCATATTCTTAACAGTTTTTTTCCCTCTCCCTTCCCCGTTTCATCACTGGGGGGTGGCATGTGATCAACTCATTGGTGCTTTTAACAGCAAAGGACCTGTTGTTATTTTTTAAATTGGGAGGGACATCAATTTCCAGCTGTCTAACCCCACTCACACATTGAATGCAAAATTTCTGAATCAATGTTAAATACCACTGCCTCATACCCCTACAGAAGAAGGTTTTAAAATATTTTCCCACATATAGATATGTACAGTGGTTGCTATTAAAAACATTTGTAGTTTGTAAGTAATTAGCATTGCTGTGGTATTACAGATACAGTATAAGTATATACTAGTTATGGGGAAAACCTGTAAACCTGCAGTAGCACTAATCACTTGCAAAAAGTGTATATTTTTTTTATTTGAACGCCTTGGAAAAATTATCAATTTCTAGATAAAAATATCAATTTTAATATACCCCCTCAAAAAAAAAACACCCAGCATTTTTATTCCAAACATGATCCTCCCTAACAAACGCCCTCCTGCAATTGCTACATCACTATTTCACCCACTACTTATGCCCAATTCTTAAAAAAAAAAAAAAAAAAAATCCACCACCCCAAAAAATAAGATGACTATTTATGAGAGATTGGTGGTGTTAGGATGAAATCAAAACCCTATTATGACAAGGCTCAAAGCTCCAATGTACCTTTCTTCAGATGGATGGTATTATGTCAGACAGCAGAGAAAGAGCAGGACCCTTCCTTCACTCAAGCCGTTACCAGACATCATTAGATGAGAAAAGAAGAATTCCAGGGAGTCATTACACACAGGAAAATCCTCCCTCTAACATAAGAACATAAGAATGGCCGTACCGGGTCAGACCAAAGGTCCATCTAGCCCAGTATCTGTCTACCGACAGTGGCCAATGCCAGGTGCCCCAGAGGGAGTGAACCTAACAGGCAATGATCAAGTGATCTCTCTCCTGCCATCCATCTCCACCCTCTAACGAACAGAGACTAGGGACACCATTCTTACCCATCCTGGCTAATAGCCATTTATGGACTTAGCCACCATGAATTTATCCAGTCCCCTTTTAAACATTGTTATAGTCCTAGCCTTCACAACCTCCTCAGGTAAGGAGTTCCACAAGTTGACTGTGCGCTGCGTGAAGAAGAACTTCCTTTTATTTGTTTTAAACCTGCTGCCTATTAATTTCATTTGGTGACCCCTAGTTCTTGTATTATGGGAATAAGTAAATAACTTTTCCTTATCCACTTTCTCAACATCACTCATGATTTTATATACCTCTATCATGTCCCCCCTTAGTCTTCTCTTTTCCAAGCTGAAGAGTCCTAGCCTCTTTAATCTTTCCTCGTATGGGACCCTCTCCAAACCCCTAATCATTTTAGTTGCCCTTTTCTGAACCTTTTCTAGTGCTAGAATATCTTTTTTGAGGTGAGGAGACCACATCTGTACACAGTATTCAAGATGTGGGCGTACCATGGATTTATATAAGGGCAATGATATATTCTCAGTCTTATTCTCTATCCCCTTTTTAATGATTCCTAACATCCTGTTTGCTTTTTTGACCGCCTCTGCACACTGCGTGGACATCTTCAGAGAACTATCCACGATGACTCCAAGATCTTTTTCCTGACTCGTTGTAGCTAAATTAGCCCCCATTATATTGTATGTATAGTTGGGGTTATTTTTTCCAATGTGCATTACTTTACATTTATCCACATTAAATTTCATTTGCCATTTTGTTGCCCAATCACTTAGTTTTGTGAGATCTTTTTGAAGTTCTTCACAATCTGCTTTGGTCTTAACTGTCTTGAGTAGTTTAGTATCATCTGCAAACTTTGCCACCTCACTGTTTACCCCTTTCTCCAGATCATTTATGAATAAATTGAATAGGATTGGTCCTAGGACTGACCCTTGGGGAACACCACTAGTTACCCCTCCCCATTCTGAGAATTTACCATTAATTCCTACCCTTTGTTCCCTGTCTTTTAACCAGTTCTCAATCTATGAAAGGACCTTTCCTTTTATCCCATGACAGCTTAATTTACATAAGAGCCTTTGGTGAGGGACCTTGTCAAAGGCTTTCTGGAAATCTAAGTACACTATGTCCACCGGATTCCCCCTTGTCCACATGTTTGTTGACCCCTTCAAAGAACTCTAATAGATTAGTAAGACATGATTTCCCTTTACAGAAACCATATTGACTACTGCTCACCAGTTTATGTTTTTCTGTGTCTGACAATTTTATTCTTAACTATTGTTTCGACTAATTTGCCCGGTACCGATGTTAGACTTAATGGTCTGTAATTGCTGGGATCACTCTAGAGCCCTTTTTAAGTATTGGCGTTACATTAGCTAACTTCCAGTCATTGGGTACCGAAGCCGATTTAAAGAATAGGTTACAAACCTTAGTTAATAGTTCCGCAACTTCACATTTGAGTTCTTTCAGAACTCTTGGGTGAATGCCATCTGGTACCGGTGACTTGTTAATGTTGAGTTTATCAATTAATTCCAAAACCTCCTCTAGTGACACTTCAATCTGTGACAGTTCCTCAGATTTGTCACCTACAAAAGCCAGCTCAGGTTTGGGAATCTCCCTAACATCCTCAGCCGTGAAGACTGAAGCAAAGAATCCATTTAGTTTCTCCGCAATGACTTTATCGTCTTTAAGTGCTCCTTTTGTATTTCGATCCTCAAGGGGCCCCACTGGTAGTTTAGCTGGCTTCCTGCTTCTGATGTACTTAAAAAACATTTTTTTATTACCTTTGGAGTTTTTGGCTAATTCTAAAAACACTGAAATCATTTGTGTCACTCTGTATCCAAACAAATCACTCCATTTTTACAGACACAATCTTTCATTTTTTTAGCCCAATCGTCAGACAGTTATTCATTTTTTACATCCCAAGAATTGAGGGTCCTTCGTGCCTCTGATGAGGTACTCAGTAGATTACGTGATTGTGTCCTAGCCCTTTAATATTTCTCCTGTGTTGCAGGAGACTTTCTATGGGGTGAACTCCATTATATAACACTGGCTTCCTGTGACAGAGTCATTCCCTTCTTGCAGGACAGGAAACATATTAAACAATCAGAATGACAAGCTCAATCCCGTCAAATGGAAAAATCTGTAAAAACAGCAGCACAGAATTTACCAGCTCATAGGGCAAGAAAAGGATGCATTTTCTTTCTTCTTTAATGCTCTGCTTTGTTGACTCTCCTTCAGTTTTGTCATAATAGAAATAATGTCCCTGGCATTGGACTCTCATGTCTCTTTGGTGTTTAATCACCCACAAAAGCCTTTTATTGCCTCATATGCTCCTCCGCCAGAGCATTATCCTTTAACTACATTTAAAAAACTGCTACTGAAGACAAAAAAGAGACCAGTATGTTTCAGAGATAGGATATCACTTCATGAGCTACTGTATGAATTGCTGGTCAAGTTGGAGACCAATGAGCAGTTGGAGAGGAGACAGTGTTTTACAGGAAAGAAACCTATGCCCATTATCTACAATAGCACCTTCACAGAATGGAAGAGTTTAATCAATCAGCTCAGCTGATTGCTGTGGTAATCCAGATGCCTTCAAACTGAGTCACAAGTCAAAGGAGGAGACTTTCTACGGGGTGAACTCCATTATATAACACCGGCTTCCTGTGACAGAGTCATTCCCTTCTTGCAGGATAGGAAACATATTAAACAATCAGAATGACAAGCTCAATCCCGTCAAATGGAAAAATCTGTAAAAACAGCAGCACAGAATTTACCGGCTCACAGGGCAAGAAAGGGATCATTTCAGTGATCAAAGATCATTTCAGTGGAAGCAACTCTTCTCTTTTATACAGCAGAGATGTGCCTGGGTAAGGAGACTTGAGTGTCTTTAAGTTGGGGAGTTTCAATATTTTTCATATAACGGACCACATGCTATTGGAAAGGTTGCCTCAAGGTCACTACCCATTTGCAATCATACAGCCAACTCCCTTCCTAAAAGCAATTGCATATAATATCTTCCCTGTGGTAAATACAGCAATTACATACAAGAAAAAGAACATCACAGAGTGACCATCATGTGGCTTTCACAGCATACGGGATCTTAGGGTTGTTTTATTTTAGGGTTGACATTGTTCCTCTTTCTTTTCTTTTAAGCAACTATGTGAAACATGCATTCCATTTTCAGGGTTCAAAGATGGTGACTGAATTTTCAGTTTTTGGAAGGCAGGACCACTACAAGTTCAGGAAACTTAACTGGGTAGTGGTTGGGATGAATATTGTGTTAAGCTGGACTGAAAGCTAGCCCCTTCTTTTTGGTCAAGTGAGTCAGACATATCTGATAGAGTGGGGATTTTGGTTTTTAGTTACTCAGTAGAAAATCAGCGAGTGCTGAAGCCTTGCCAGGGATAGCACTGTTGGTAGATTTTTTTGTCTTTCTCAGTTTGTTTATTAGGTGATTGCTCTATATGGGGCCACAGTTCTGGAAGCTCGGGACTAAAACATTTTAAAGAGATCACCCCCTTTTTATTGATCTCTTCTTTTGTTTTTTCTGGATGACTTCAATTGTGTTATACCAACAACATATAGGCTGGGGTCCCAGGAAGTTACATTTTAATGAGATTTGTCTGGAGATTTGTAATGCTACAGGATTAGAAGCTGTATACCAGCACACACAAACTAGGGCAGATGAGGAATTCACATTTATTAGAGGGAAGTATTGGAGTCAGATTGACAGAATATATGTAAAAGATACCATGGAAATTGAGAATTTGGCACACAGAAGTCTGAGACCATCCTTTACTGCAGGTACAGTTGTGTCCTCTGGGTACTTTGCATTCTGGTCATGGAAACTGGAAGCTGAATGTTATTCTGCTACTGAGTAAGATACTAATTAGAAAGGTGGAAGGAGTATTAGCCACATGAGAGACAGCACAGAGGAACTATTTTTCTCAAAAAGAGTGATGGGAATTAACAAAGCAGGAGTTGGTGGCCTGATTATAATCTTTTGCTGGGCATTTGCATGCTGTTGAATATAAGGAGAATCTGGCATGGAAAACTCAGCTGTGGGCAAATACAGATGGGAGAGGGGTGGGTATGACAGCAGTGCTGATTATGAAAAAGATGATGTAATTCTGTAAGAAAAAATTAACAGCAGTAAATTTGGCAGAGATCACAAGGCAAGGTGGGGGAAGTCAGCTGGGCAGATGAATTTATTAAACGTTATATTTTGAGTATCAGGATCATGCCTTGAAGAAGTGATTTACCAAAATGTATTATGGATGCTTTATTTTGTGTGAGGATGTTATTTTCTGCTCAGAGTCTCAAGATCTGGTATAGCAGAGTGGGGTACCACCCATTTCCCTCCCTCTTGATAAGACTGCTGTGGGGAAATGTAGATTATGACTGGAGTGCTTGATGCTGTTGGGTTTGTTTTTTTGTTTGTTTTGTTTAAAAATATGGCTCTCAGTTAGGAGGTTGTGGCCTGCACAACATAACATTTTTTTTCATTCTTTTTCATGGAATGGAAAGTTCCAGAAAATTTCAAGTTGGAAATGTCAGAACTTTTTGTTTTAACATTTTCAGTCCAACCTGAACATTTCAATATTTTCCAAATCCAAACATTTCATATTGGTATGGTCCTGAGGTTCCCACAATGCACCACAAAGGCTCAACCAGAGGTGAGACCACGACGCATCAAGGGACATGTAGTCCTGTCAAGGAGTCCAGCTAATGGAGGAAAATGGACACCTGGACTACAACTCCCACGAACCATGACCTAACATGTGAGCATAGATTAACATCAAACTGACCTAAAATGAAATGTTTTGATTGGTTCAGCAAACCAAAGTGTTTCCATTCAGAACAACCCAGCCTGAAATGAAATAATTCATTTTAATTTTCCCAACAAAAAATCTTTTTGTGTGTGTGTAAAATTGAAATTTCCCCACAAATGCACATTTCAATGGAAAATTCCTGACCAGCCCTAGGATACTTAGTTGGGTTTGTTTGTGTGTTTTGTCAAGATCTGGAGCTTTAGAAAGCAGAGTGGGCCACTCCTCCCTGCCCTTCCTTCTCTTGTCCTTAAGGTTTGGGAGTTGAAGAACTTGTTGGGGGATAGAATGTGTGACTGGAATCTTCCTGGTAGGTGGGTGTTGACTATGATGCCTGCTCTAATGTTTGATGTATTTGTGTAAGTGCTGCTGCCTGGATTCTTTTCTTTGAAATCATGTATCTTCAGATGGCAGTAATTTTGATATATAAATGTTATAATGTTATAAATGCTATAAATGATGTATAAATATATAAATGTTACCTTATCAGATGTTTTGAGATTTTTCAGCCTTAGTCTGTCTTTTGGATTGCTTTTGTTTCTTGTGGAAACTCTGTATTTTGTTTCATTCTTACAATCTTTTACATACTGGGACTTTATGGGTCCACCTAAGGCTCTTCCATCCTTAATATCTATGATTAGGAGTTTGTGAGCCACTCGCTTTTGTGAGATTAGAGCAGAGGTTGGTTTGCCAGGTTGCAGCCCTCCCAATTACTCTGTGATAGACCCAGGCCAGTTGGGTACAGCAGAATAGCAGAAGGCAGATATACTGGCCACTGGATTAACAGTTTTCTGTTCCCTGACTGACGAGAGCAGGGGCTGCTCCAGGCTAATGAGAACACCTGACTCTAATTAACCTGCAAAGAGTCAGGTGAGGCCATTAAGTTAATGTGATCACCTGACTCTAATTAAGGCCCTGCTAATACTATAAAAAGGGCTCACTCCAGTCAGGCAGAGGAGAGCCAGGGGAGAGGAAGTGCGGCTGAAGGGCTGGTTACTGAAGACACCCTCAAACCATCGTTAAGGGAGCCCAAAGGTAAGGGTGAAGAAGGGAGAAGCAGGAGATCTGTGGGGAAGTGGCCCAGGGAAATGTAGCAACTCTGGCAGTGAAAGGTTGGCTGCCAACAGCTGCTACCATTAGGGTCCCTGGGCCGGAACCCGGAGTAGAGGGTGGGCCCGGGTTCCCCCCAACCCACCACTACAGGAACATCTCCTGGGAGGGGAAGTCAGGCCCCTGTCAGGACAGGAGGCTGAACAGAGACTGTGGGAGTTCTCTCACCAACCTCCTTGCTGGCCTATGATGAAAAGGGCTCAGTAGACTGTAACCCTGGCCCTAGAGAGAGAAGGGCTACGTGGAGGGTCACAGTGAGCCACTGAGGCTAGCATAAACCACCTAGAAGCGCAGGACCCACGGGAGCAAAGTCAGAGCTCCGCCACAGTCCATTTTCATACAAACTTCCAGACCTAAGTCTAAACGTGTCTTGATTTATACTAACAGAGAGACATTTTGGCATTTCAGATTTCCATGCCAAGCATCTCAAAAACCATGATAATGAAGTAGTCAGAAAGTGTTTATTTTAGGAGCCAAGAAATTATAAAATGAGGCTGCCATGACCCAACATAGCAAACAGCTGGTCTGCTTCAGATCATCAGTGGTTTCTCTTCCCTTGCAGGTTGAGGAGGAAAGCGATTAAACTATGTTCATTTTTACCAGTTCATTTGCTTGGTGTTAATGTAAACAGTTAATTGCAGGCTTAAAACCTTGGAGAATACAGGGTGGCTCTAATTAATTCCAGTACATGCCCAGCAGTGTTTACATTCCAAATTACCTTCATGTCAAACATGTGCAACCCAGAGTACAGTTAAAATTATTAGAAAGTTTGGGGGCAGTAAAATTCCACTGGACTCCAGTGCCAACATCTGGAAGCTACGAGGCACAGAGACAGGAATGTTTGCTGTTTGGTAAAGTATGATTTCCCTGGTTGGGAAGGAGGAAAGGGGAATTAACTTTTTTTTTTTTTTTTTTTTTTTTTTACATCAGCCATCACTCTTCACTAACTCTGAAGAACCAAATGGGGAAACAGCTCGATGCCAGAGAATAGGATGTATGAATTTCAGTTATAAACCCAGAAAAAGAAGGCAGAGATAACTCTTTGTAGTATAGCATGAACTGGACCTAGTGTTTGGGAGGTTTTTACAATGCTCCTCATTTGAAATAATCTTTAGGCCCACTTTGTTTCTGGAAAGGAAATCTGTTTAATTTGGCAGAGTGGGGAGGGATTTCTCTGAGATCTCTCTAATATGATCCCCGTCCCTGTCTGATTATTCTCCTCCTCCTCCTCAAAAGCATTAAGTGAGGCCAAGCCTTCCATCTGAATAAAGGAAGCTGGATAACAGAGAACTGCTACAGAAGTGTTTGGTATCCCACCCCTTTCTCCTACAGAAGATGACTGTGATTCTTGTTCTGCATTCTGTGTCCCTGCCACTCTGGTAGTGGACCGTGTTGCCCTCCATACCTGGCATTGGTTATTCCATCAATAGTGGAATATTCTGCCAAGTTCTCCTTGCATTTGCCAGTGCATGAGCTGATTTTGTGCCTCCATAAACATTCCAGACCTCGCTGGTCCAAGAACTGAATGTGCTGCCTCCAGGATGAGTCCCGTCTTTAACACTAGAGGAGATGCCGATGCTGCGTCAACAGTGCTCCACATTCTTCCTAGTTCTGAAGCTGGATGCACTACTTACATAACACTTCCAATCTGGGAGCTGACTGCTCAGTGTTCCAGGCATCCTATGGGAACTGAGTGCACTGCCTTCACAGTGTTCTAAGCCACTGTGGCCTGGGAGCATAAGGCCCAGATGTAAGCCATGGGCTTTCCCTGGTTCTCATAGGACTCCCATTTCTATTGGAATTATTGCAATTTAAATAATGAAACAGATGCTGGCTTTTTTGTCAACAAGCCCAGTGATATGTAGATTGTGGGTCTGTATTACTTTAAAATACCATACACCAACACTAAATCAATGTAATACAGTCACAGATATTCAAACTATAAGGGACAGGCTAATCTTAGTTACACTAGTGCAAATCAGGAGTAACTCCATTGAAAAGAAGACCAGAATCAGGCCCTCAGCATCATGTCTCCTTGGATCAAAAACCTTGGCCTCTCCCTTTCTGTGGCTCAGTCCTCAACAACTCACCTAATCAACCATGTGACTTTAAGAAAAGACAGACGTATGGCAAACTGAATAAAACACACCATACTTTCCTGAGTGCTTAATAGTTTTCAGCGAGCATGGAGAGGTATGGAAGGTTCATCTAGGAAAATAGATGGCCGTTTACATGAGCTTTATGCCAGTGGACTTACTCCTGATTTACAGTGCTGTAAGAGAGAAAAGAATCAGGTCTGTTGTCACTAAGAAAAAAGTTTCCTTGAAGGCTTAGGGCGAGAGTCTGTGTATACTATAGCTACAGACACATAAAGGGACTCAGCTACACTGTGGTTATTCCTGCATAGATGGTTACCTTAACTGTATCTCCAAGCCATGTTAAATTGCTGGACAGTCAAAGGCTTCAGCCTAGTTCAGTAGCATGGTTAAGTTCTCATTTGTATTACCTAATGGAGTTGTGTTGTAACCAGGTTCCCCAACACAGCCATAGTTGTATCTTGTAGTAGAGAGAGAGAAATGCATTCATGCATCAAGACGACATAAAGCCTATTTTTTAAAAAACAACATATCAAGCTGTGTGCTTCCTGGTTTTAGTCTTCACTTCCCTGCAATGTCATTAATATATGATGTACACTTACAAATCAGTGCAGGAACTTGACAAGCCCAAAACCAATCTAAATTCAGCAGGATCAAGTCACAAAGCTATTCTTCATGCAACTGCCATGGAAACACATACAAAAAAGCTCCCATAGCCTATTTTAGAAAGTGAAAGACAGAAACAAAATGGATGAAAATACCATTCCTTCACATGTGGGAATATTTACTGAATAGTTTATTTATACTGAATGAATCTTATATAAGAGTCAACATGTTCAAACCACTAAAAATAGGGCTGAATAAACTTTGGTAAGCAAACTCCCAGATTGTCTGTAGATTTGTATTTTTAACTCTTTAGAGACAGTGGACATATGTTGTGTACATTTTCTGGAGCTTCTGCTTGGTATATCAGTCTGCAAAATGCCAACATTTTAAAGATTAAAGCAGGATCCTTAGCTGGTGTGAACTGGCATAGCTACTTTGGCTACATTTAAACAAGCTGAGAATCTGTCCCTAACGATATGTCTGCACATTGGCTGGGAGGTGTATTCCCAGCTTGGGTAGATATACACACATCCCAGGTACATATTTGGCTGCTATCCGGGGCTGCTAAGGCCTGACTACTATTTTTAGGTGTTAGCTTGAGCACAGCCTGTACATGAGCTGGGAATTACACCTCCTAGTAGCTATGTAGATGTATCCTATGTGTCTCATCTATCTCCCACTGAAGTCACTGGAAGTATTTCCACTGACTTCAAAAGGGAGTTGGCTCAGGCCTCAAAAGTAGGTAATAGACATGTTGAGGAGGTGAAGACATGTGAGAAACCACTATTCACTTAACATCCTTTCCCTTTACTCTAATTAATTTATTAATAGAGCAACACTTGCAGCTCATGGTTCTAGGTAGAGGTGTGCAAATAACTGACTTTTTGATTTGGCCACCAAACAAAAAATATTTGTTTTAATTTTCAGCAAAATGAAAAAGCAAAAAAACCCTGATTTTTGTTCAACCTAAAATGAAACATTGTTTAGTTTTCAAGAGACTTTTTTTTACCTTTTAAAAATAAAATAGAAGTAAAATCTGAAATGAAGTTGTTTAGAATCATAAAATCCAAATTGTTTCATTTTGAAAGTGTCAGAATGAAACATTTTGACTTTCAGAATTCTTTTCTTTCTTTCATCTGAAACAATTTGGTATGAGTTTTCAAAAATTTTTGGTTGACCTGAATATGCCTATTTTGATTAAAAAGATTTTAGTCTGAATAATTTCACTCAGCTGTAGTACTGGGAACAAACATTCACCAATTCTCTTTGTATATCCTCAATGTTGAGGTCACTTGAAATCAAACATTGCTCAGTAAGAAGCAAGATAAAGATTCTGAGGTTTTAATTCTACCCATTATAATGCTAGGTTGTTTGGATTGGTGGTGCTGGTTCAGATCTCTCTCTCATTTTCAGCAAATATATTCAAAAATAACACTGATTGCTAAATAAATACTAACTGAATACACACTAAATTTAAATTAATGCTAAAGGCATGAACTATGTTGTAAGGTCACCTATTTAACTTGTTAATGACCCATTGAGTGTAAAAACTCTGATAACTCCCCTAAAATAAATATAAAATAATGTAAAATCTTAGAACATATAATTTGGTGTAAGTTGAACAGTTCTTTAGATTTCACCAAGTTACTAGAGTTTATTTCTCATCAGGCTTCATTGAGCTCTGATTGGGTCCTAAATCCATAAAATCCTCTCTTTATAGACAGGAATATCTTGGACAGCCATATCTAATTCTCTCTTCTCAACTCCTTATGCTTTAAGAAAAGCCTCTCCCAGTGTGATATCTCTTGGATCACACAGCTGCAGCAAACTGTCTTAAGAAAATATTAGACACGTGTCAATGATTATTTTTGCTCCTATGCACAGGGTCAAAGTAATTTCAGATCTCCAGTCAAGAAAGAATTTTCACCAGTTGCACTCTAGATAAAACTTTCAAAGTCTAGTTCCATGGTACATTGAATTTCATGTAAAACCTGGGTTTTAGTTTTGAGGGTCTCTCTCTCTATAGGTTACTACTGGTCAAGAAATTCAGATGGATTCTTTGAAGCATGTGACAAATATGCTTACAAGCAGGGATGCTTCTCATTCAGATGAAAAACTGACTTGTGGGGAATTGAATATATTATTCATTCTTTTAGATTTTTACAAATTATAAAAGAATGCCTATCCAGTGCCCTGAGAGCCCATTCCAACCCTTTCCCAATTCATCGGAATAAAATCAACTAACCCAGTGACAACATGCATTTTAGTACATCTAAGTGCAAGGTCACAGATGTTGGAACCAATAATGTAAGTCACATTTACAGGATGAAGGACTGTAATTTGGATAGCAGTGACTTAAAAAAGTATGTCGGGTTCATGGCTAGATCATCAACTGAACATGAGTTGCCAGTGCAATATGGTGACTAAGAGAGCAAATGCTGATCTTGGATAGATAATATACTCTTGCTTGAGCAGAAGGAAGAAGATGTTATTACTGCTGTGTATAGCATTAGTGAGACTATTACTGGAATACTATGTCCAGTTCTGGTGTCCAAACTCAAAAAGGATGTAGAAGAATTTGGAAAGGGTTCAGAAAAGAGCCACAAGAGTGATCCAAGGTCTGAAAAACTTGCCTTACAGCAAGAGATTAAAGACACTCAATCTATTTTGCTTAACAAAGTTTAGTAGTGATTTGATTTCTGTCTTTAAGTACCTACACAGGGGATACAATTTTTGATAGTAGAAGTATCTTTAATTTAGCAGACAAAACGGAACTAGATCCAATAGCTGGAAATTGAAGCTAGGCAAATTCAGACTCAAAATAAGACTCAACATTTTTTACAATAAAGGTAATTAACCATGGGAACAACTCACCAAGGCACGTGGTGGACTCTGCATTTCTCAATCTTTAAATTACGACTGCATGTGCTCTAGCCCAACTAGATGTGTTCTAGCTCAACCAGAAATCATGGGCTTGATGCATTTAATTACATTCTATGTCTTATGTTATACAGGAGGTCAAACTAGATGATAATGGTCCCTTTTGGCCTTAAATATATAACTCTATGAACATAAATACAACAGAAATTAATCAATCTGCTCACACACCTCCCAAAGTTCCACAACTTCTCTGTCAGACCTACCCAACACCCATCTCATGGGCAGTAGAGAAAGAGGGCTTTTACACTGCACCCCAAATGATAGGCAACTCAGGCAGTTTTCAGGTGTAGGGAGGAAGATAATTCCAAATGCCCTGCCAGCCAAGCCCTCCCTTTTACACTGATGGTATCTCAACTAAGGTGCCTCCACTGACCACAACTGTTTTCCAATAGTGGCCAGGGCCAGATGCTTCAGAGAGAATGAACAGAACAGAGCAATTTTCAAGTGATCCATCCCCTGTCATCCAGTCCCAGCTTCTGGCAGTGGAAGGTTTAGGGACACCCAGTGGATAGGGGTGTGTCCCTGACCATCTTGGCAAATAGCCATTGATTAACCTATCCTCCGTATACTCATCTAACTCTTTTTTGAACCCAGTTATACTTTTGGCCTTCACAACATCCAGTGGCAATAAGTTCCACAGGTTGACTGTGCATTGTGTGAAGTGCTTTCTTATGTTTGATTAAACCTGCTGCTATTAATTTCATCAGGTGACCCTAGTTCTTGTGTTATGTGAAGTGGTAAATAACAGTTCCTTATTCACTTTCTCTACACCATTCATGATTTTATAGACTTCTATCATATCCTCCATTAGTCATCTCTTGTCTAGGCTGAAAAATCCCAATCTTTTTAATCTTTTCTCATACGGAATTAGTGCCATACCCCAATCATTTTTGTTGTTTTTCTCTACACCTTTTCCAATTGTAATACATCCTTTTTGAGATGAGTTGACCAGAACTGCACACAATATCCAAGGTGTCGGTGTACCATGGATTTGTATAGTAGTATTATGATATTTTCTACATTCTTATCTGTCCCTTTCCTGATAGTTCCCAACATTCTGTTAGCTTTGTTGACTGCCACGGCACATTGTGTAGATGTTTTCAGAGAACTATCCACAGTGACGCCAAGATCTCTTTCTTGAAATGTAACAGCTAATTTAGACCCCATCATTTTGTATGTATAGTTGGGATTACGTTTTCCAATGTGTAGTTATCTGCATTGTATTTCATTTGCTATTTTGTTGCCCAGTCATCCAGTTTTGTGAATCCCATTGTAACTCTTTGCAGTCTGCTGCTTAATTATTTTGAGTAATTTTGTATCATCTGCAAACTGTGCAATCTTTTCCAGAACATTTATGACTATGTTGAATAGCATTGGTCCCAGGACAGATCCTTGGGGGGACCCAGCTATTTACCTCTCTCTGCTGAGAGATTTATTCCTACCCATTTATTCCTAACTTTTGTTTCCTAGCTTTTAATCAGTTACTGATCCCTGAGAGACCCTTCTCTCTTATTCCATGACTATGTAGTTTGCTTAAGAGCCTTTTGTGAGAGACCTTGTCAAAGGCTTTCTGAAAGTCCAAGTACACTATTTTCACTGGATCATCCTTGTCCACATGTTTGCTGCCATCCTCAAAGAATTCGAATAGATCGGTGAGACATGATTTCCCTTTACGAAAGCCACGTTGATTCTCCCCCAACATATTGTGTTCATCTGTGTATCTGATAATCCAGTTCTTTATCATAGTTTCAACCAATTTGCCTGGTACTGAAGGTAAATTTACTGTCCTATAGTTACCAGCATTGCCTTTCAAGCCCTTTTTAAAAAACAATCTTGAAACCAAAAGACAGCCAAGGCAGATTACAGAGTACAGATTCAATCACGCTCACACAAACACTCCACACCCTCTTGATTGGTTCATTCCCCTGCAAGCCACAGTTGTCGGATCCTGCCCACATAGGCCCCGGCTCCAAGCCCTGGGGAGAGGGTCACTCAGGGAAGTACTGACTGATAGCTGTCACTGCATTCTGGGCTTGCTCCAGCCTCCCTGTCACCGTGACAGGGAGTGACGCTGTCCCCCACCTCCAATGAGTACCCCTCGCTGCAGGTATCCCCTTCAGCGCTCCCCCAGTTTCCTCCCCGCCACCATTTAGCTCTTCCCTCTCTGGCAATGTCCTCTTTTTGGGAACCTGAAATATGGTAAAACTAGCTGGAAAGAACACGATTTACAGAATTTCACAAAAAGATCATGCATACTTGCAGACAAATATATTCTGTGCAGAATTATATTGCAGCAGTAGCCAGAAGTGAAAAATCATAAGACAGGGAAACATGCTCCCCCAGAAAATAGTAATCACATTCCATGAAAACTGTTGAAGAAGAGTAGGTAGCAGTTTTGAAATGAAATATTAGCAAATACTCTTTCTTGATAATAATATAATTTACTGTACTGTAAACAACACCTAACGTTTTGAAGATAAATCACTTTACAAACCATACATATAGAAATCATTTCTTTCTCCACTGAAGTGCATCTACCTCTGGGGTGGAATGTGGCAGTTGTTTAACAGCTCAGACAGATCTAGAGCTGCTCTGTAATACCTTATGAATATTGCATCCTTGGACTGTCATAAAGGAGGCTACTGTCTTAAACACCTAAACAAGGAGTTAATTCAAGGAGGAGGAAGAAGGTACAAACACCTGAGAAAATGCAAAAGCCTTGATCTGACTCTCTGCCACCTGGGGAGCTCACCAAACTGGTTGTGGACTAGCAAGGCAAAAGGCCCAGGAAGAGAGAACAAAGGATATGACTACATTTTTTAAAAGGACACACACTCTCTAGGGGAAGGGCAGTTACCAGGGCACCCATTCCTGGGAAACAAGCTATCACTCACAGACACTTACTTGCTTGGGGATCTTAAGAAATTAGGCCTTGCTAAGATTCCAGAGGCTGGTAAGACTTGGGTAAGATATGCTTGTAGACCTTTTATTGGTTTTTAAAACCCTTTCCCTCTTAAATTGTGCTTTGTTCCTAATATTAAGATTAAACACTACTTCATTTTAAAAGGCTGTCTGGTCAGTGTGTACACAACTGGTCAAAAGCTCCCATAGGGAACTACTTCAGGTATTGAATCCAGTCAGACCTGCAGAATACGCATGGTGGATCCACAGGAGTAGTAGCCACAGACTTAGTTTAAGGGCAGGAGAATCATGGGATTCCACCCTGAGAGGTGAAAGTGTGGGGCCAGTCTCCTGAGGTGCACTCAAAGAGACCAGAAGAGGGGGCAGAGATGTAACTAGCCTGAACAGTGACAACAGCACACAACAACACTATGCAGTAAGTTAGCAAGTCAGGAAGTGAATAGAATATCCAACTGAAACTTCAGGGAGAATGTAGGTAAACAGAATTATTATTTCCTGGATTAGAATGTAACCAGTAGATAGTGAGTCTGAGACCCCTACTTTAACTAAACATTTCATGGACTCTTTAGTCACCAGATCTCAATTTTGCACCTAAGTACCTCCAGCACCACAGTACTCCCCAACTTCATGCTGAGACACTGGTTTATTACTGATTCAAAGGTAAAAGTGTCATCTACTGAATCATTGACACCAGTGCACCCATTGTGAAATATGTAACATTTTACTTACTAGCCTCATAGGAAAAGAAGCTTAGAAGTCATATTTCTTCCCTGATCAATATTTTCCCATTCCATTGATAAAAATTGATTGTTTACCTGTGTTCCTTATGATGCACAGACCAATGTGGCTCTGCCTTGTCTACCATCCTGAATTTTGTCAGCATTATCCATGATAGCCTTTGTACTGTTATGTCAATTCCTTGAGTGTATAGGGATTGCTAGTCAACCTGAGTACCATTTGTTGACTGAGTAGCTAACTATGTATTTAACTAAAATACTCCAACAATTATTTTGGGGTGGGTGAAGATGGGATTTTTCATGAGTTATTTTGTTCAGCCCCCACTGTGGAACAGGCAATTTCTTCTACATTAAGAGTATAGAATAAACATTCTCCCTAGAAGCATATTTTTAGCAGTTTTAGTTTCATGAGTTTCCCATTTGTTTCACACTTATCTCAGATTCTCACCCTCCTTTATATTCATATTTCTCAGACTAGTTTGGTCCCTGTTCTCCAAAGTTTACAGTACATATTTAATTTTCTTACACCATTTTCAGAAGCAATCTCCTTTAATGATTCATTATTGTGATTGCCCTTCATTAGATATTTTCCTGTGTACTGTGTCAGTGCCTGTTTTATACTAAGGGGGTCAGATTTGCACCCTTAGAGTGATGGGATTCCCAAGTACAGCAGTAACCAGGCTGCAAAAGAGATATTTTAAACTCCCTACTCATACAAATGATGCCCCTATAAATACATTCCAGAATAGTTCTGGCATCTGGAAGGCAGCACAATGTCCTGTTCTTATTGTCTATGCCGTACATTGCTTGACCCAGTTTCTTCACCACCAAGTCTTCTCTGTAAATATTGCTTAATGATTCCATTAACTCTCTGTAAAGCCTGCCCAACACCTGGGCAAGCCCTTTCACTTGCCACTCATGCAATTTATTATCCCCCAGTAGCCACATAAACTCATCTCCCATGGCTCCTTTGCATACCCTTGTCACTTACGTGAATATCGCAGGACCAGGTAAATATGTATGTAAAATACAAACACACACAGACTTAGGAGTACAATGTTTACTGCTTTTAAGTCTCCTTACAGGCTAAATCCCTCAAATAAAGACCTAGTAAAGTGTGCCTCTCATGAAGCCTGAATCCAGGACATTCTCTATTGGATTATAACAATTTTAAGATAAGTCAAATCTGTGGGGTAACCTGTACTACTTGACATCTGCTTTGAACAACTGCACTAGGTTCTGGAGTTAAGCCCAGCAAGTAATGCAGGAGGATTCTGTACAGACTTAAAAAGAGGTCTCTCATCTGTGTGATACTACACACATTGTTATAAAGCATGGAGTGAAAGTCTCTTAATTGTGCAGTGTTGAAGGATCACAATTTTTAGAGCCAGATTCACTAGTGCTTACACAGAGAATCATAATTGAAACCTCCCAACAGGAGAGAGGCCTCCTTAATCTCAGGGTAATTTATTCTAACAGAGTGCAGGCACTGATGCCACCCATGTTTCTTCACCATGATAGGGGTTTCTATTAAGTGATGGGGACAGCTTTAGTTTACAGTTACAAACTCTGCAAGAAAGGTGTATTTG
This sequence comes from Mauremys reevesii, assembly GCF_016161935.1. NCBI lineage: Eukaryota > Metazoa > Chordata > Testudines > Geoemydidae > Mauremys > Mauremys reevesii. The sequence continues at coordinate 249,938,339 of NC_052623.1, forward strand.
ATCAGCACACCCTATAATTTCACTGTCCCTACATTCCTTTCCTGGCTAGAGCCACCCACTCCTGGGCTGGGCTGGGCCCTATGCCCTCCTCCAGTAGAGGAGAAAGGAGTTTTTGGCAGTAGAAAATGACTTCTCCTCTACCCATCTTATAATCTAAACATTGTTTGTGCAGCATGGGCATTGCTCTCTCTAACAACCCTTGCAATAGGTAATAGTAATAAACCCCCTCCATAAATATATCCTCTACTGACAGCTTTCTGTTTATGTTGATGACTTTATATTTGTCAATCTCGATCTTGTGTGAAAGATTAATACATCTCTTGTAAAGCACAGCCAACGCAGTTGATAAAACAACCTTTAAATGCATGCTTCTTGTCAATAATTCGGCTCACTATGCTGACAGCTAAGGTATTTTTTTCCCTTCTAGTAAATGACAATATAAATGTAAACTGAACTAAACAGGTTACAATCAAGCTAAGGAAAGTTGCAAATACAATCAGTATTTGATTTGGTTACATTATCAGTTTGTTTATTCAGTCTCCAGCCCTCTGAGACCCTCCTTCCATTCCTATTCCTTTTCATTAGCTGAAAGATGAGAAGATGTTGGGTTCCCCACCAAATGTTGGTGAATTGGAGATTTCAGGTTCCCCCCACTAAGCATTTGTGCAGTGAGATTTCAGGTCTCCTAGAGCAGGGTTTCTCAAACAGGGGTCGCCGCTTGTGTAGGGAAAGGCTCTGGTGGGCCGGGCTGGTGTGTTTACCTGCCCCGTCTGCAGGTCCGGCTGATCTCAGCTCCCACTGGCCACGGATCGCTGCTCCAGGCCAATGGGAGCTGCTGGAAGCGGTGAGGGCCAAGGGACTAGATCAGGGGTCGGCAACCTTTCAGAAGTGGTGTGCCAAATCTTCATTTATTCACTCTAATTTAAGGTTTCATGTGCCGGTAATACATTTTTAGAAGGTCTCTCTCTACAAGTCTATAATATATAACTAAACTATTGTTGTATGTAAAGTAAATAAGGTTTTTAAACTATTTAAGAAGCTCCATTTAAAATTAAATTAAAATGTAGAGCCTCCCGGACCGGTGGCCAGGACTCGGGCAGTGTAGTGCCACTAAAAATCAGCTTGTGTGCCGCCTTTGGCACACGTGCCATAGGTTGCCAGCCCTGGACCAGATTAAAGAGCATTACCCAACAGTTAATGCAGGAGACCAGGGTCCACATGGACAGTTAGTCTACAGCAAGTTAGTGTGGGAGAGATTCACACCCCAGCTTGCCACGAACTAATTGTTTTTGTAGACAAGCCCTTAGATACCAAAGCTAATGGCTGCCTCTAACACACACACACACACACACACACACACATGCACACACTCTTCCAGATAAGGGAAATATAATCTATTTTTAGCATGAGAGACATACCAGGTCTGTTACAAGTTTATTCATGCCAAACTTTTCTCTTTCTAACATAGTCATTCCAGTGTTATCTCCACAGGATTATCTCCTTATTAAATGATGGAAGCTGTCTTCGGCCACTTGTGCAGGTCAGTACAACTGATACACCATGGTCAGATAACCCCAAGGATTATTAGAGAATGCCTGTGTATGACAGAAATGTATCTGCATATTTACCACTACCTCTCTGCACTTCTAAAGCACCCTACATCCAAGGACCCCAACACACTTTACAAATATTGATATATTAATCTTCATAAAGTACATGAAGACCATTCTGTAATTTAACAAGTAAGCTAAAGCCAAAATTGTCCCACACATATTGAGTGCCCAACTTGTGATACATATAAGTGTCTCAAGCTGAGCACACAGCAATGGAAATACCCAAAATAACTGGCCACTTTTGAAAATTGTGATCTAAGTGACTAGTCCAGAGACACAAAGGAAGTGCTTGGCATAAAAAGAACCCTGACCTCCTGATTCCCAGGCCTGGGTTTTAAGCACAATCTTTCCTCTAAATGAACTAATTTTATCATTTGCTCCATTTGTTTCCTTTTTCTGCTATAAAAAAGAATACTTGTCAAGGCCAGCAGATATCACATTGTTCTATCTGCAAATTCCAAGTAATTATTTTTGTGTGTGTGTATGTGTGTGTGTGTGTGTGCTTGCATGTGGGGAGAAATGAGAAGGGGGGGATGTCCCCCCCAACACATATACATGTTATATTATATATGTACATACACATATTAAGTTATATAACAAACATAAATGGGTATTAGCCAGGATGGGTAAAGAATGGTGTCCCTAGCCTCTGTCCAGCAGAGGATGGAGATGGATGGCAGGAGAGAGATCACTTGATCATTGCCTGTTAGGTTCACTCCCTCTGGGGCACCTGGCATTGGCCACTGTCGGTAGACAGATACTGGACTAGATGGACCTTTGGTCTGACCCGGTACGGCCATTCTTATGTTCTTTATGTTCTTATGTTCTTATAGTTCAACAGGTTGTCACAAGTAACCCTACAAAAACAAACCTATATGTAGGTGCACAGTAAAAAACATTTTGTAACTTGGTTTTGAGCTTTCAAGGGGGTAATTATAAGCAACAGTGAGAAAACAATTATTATGACCATTAGGACTCTTTTAGAAAAAAACAGATCCTCTTAGACTGGGAATCAAACAACTTTGATTGTGTTCCCAGACACTGATGTGCTATATGACTCTAGCAAGGTCATTTCATCTTATAGTTCTTCACTTTCCCCGTTTGTAAAATGGGGGTATTGCTAGTTTACCCAGCTGGGTGAAGCATTTGAAGATATGCATTTAAGTACTAGGAATTATTAGTTTAGCTACCATGTTATTGTACACAGTGCAAGATCAAATCCTATTGGGAGCTAGACTCGTACATAATGCTAGGCTAGGAGCTAGGCCTAGGAGCTAGGCTGACAGTGTGTCACTTTAACCGGGGGCAAAGGAAAGACCTTACAGTCTATGTACACCAGACTTAGTATCTGTGTTTGAAAGCATTTTTCAAACACAGTTTAACACAGTTTAAGAAAGAGGTTACTTATCTTGTGCAGTAACGGAGGTTCTTTGAGAGGTGTCCCCCCCCACGGGTGATTCTGGACAGAGAATTTTGACAGCAGTGCCCTGTTGGGCTGCATATGTGCTGTCCTCCTCTCGTACTGTCAGTAGTAATTAACTAGCGCTGTGTGACCAACCCCCCATCAGTTCCTTTTCTACCGCAGAGGACGATTGTATATAGTGGGTATGCCAGGAGGGCCTCAAGTTCTTCGACACATCTTGCAGATGTGATGGTGACAAGGAAGGAACATTCATTGATAGATGTAACAGTGAACATGTGGCCAAGGGTTCAAACAGAGGTCTGGTAAGAGAACAAAGTACTAGGTTAAGATCCCACAGAGGCATTGGGACTCTGAGTTCAGGATAGAGGTTCTGGACACCTTGTAAGAATCATTTTGTAATTGGATGGGTGAAGACTGAAGAGCCATCTACTTTATGGTGGAAGGTTGTGATAGCTGCCACATGTACTCTAACTGAGCTCGGTGAAAGACCCAGTTTTTTTAGTCCAAGGATATGGTCCAGGACTAGTGGTAGAGCAGAGGTGATAGCTCTGATTTGTTCGTTCTGGCACCAGGCATGGAATCTCTTCCATTTCTGAAGGTAAGTGGAGCATGTAGTCAACTGCCTACTGTTTATCAAGATATCCTTCACCTCTTTTGAGCAGGTCATGTCACCTTGAAACCGTGGAGGAGCCATGCCCTCAGGTGGAGTATCTCCAGGTTTGGGTGCAAGACCTGGCCTGCATCTTGTAATGGGAGATGTGGAAGAAATGGGAGAAGGTGCAGTGAACATGCCAATATCTGCTGCAGGTATGGGAACCAAATTTGTCTGGGCCATGCGGGGGCTATCAAAATGACTCTGGATTGGTCGTCCTTGATCTTATGTATGACCCTGAACAACAACGGGGTAGGAGGGAAAGCGTAAAGGAGAGGTGCGTCCAATTGCTCATGGATCCTGGCCCCAACCCCGTTCTGGAGCAAAAATGGACATTTGCTGTTCTGACTTGTGGCAAATAGATCTATGGGTGGGAAACCCCATTGTTGGAATATATCCTGTATCACCGAGTTATTTATTTCCCATTCGTGATTGTGGGAGAACTTTCTGCTTAACAGGTCTGCTGCAGTGTTTTGATGGTCTGGGAGACAGAAGGCTGATATAGTGATGTTGTGATTGATGCACTAGTTCCACAGTCTTAATGCCTCAGTGCAGAGGGAGCTCCTCCCTGTTCCTTTATATAGAACATGCAAGCGACGGTGATCTCTTGCTCTCAGACCCTGACTACACTGATGACATTGTTCTTCTAGTACAGAGCCCCGACAGGTTTCATGAGGCACTCCAGCATACAGAGGAGGAGTCAGCTAAAATTGGCCTCCATGTTTCATGGTCAAAAACAAAACTGCGAAATCTAGGACCAAGTCCACCCACGATTCCAATCTCTTTGAATAACAAAACTGTCGAATCAGTCTCCAGCTTTTGCTATTTGGGTTCTATACTCACCAATTCCTCCAACTCTCACATGGAGGTTCTCCATCAGATTGGCATCACAGCATCTGCCATGGGTCATTTACAATGAATATGGAACCAACATCATCTCAGCATGACAACCAAGTTCAGGATCTATTCAAGCTGTATCCTCCCTGAATCAGGGGCACTATGCTGCTCAGACTGGGCAAAGCTGGAGGCTTTCCACACAAAATGCCTATGTCATATATTGAGCATAAAGTGGAATGACTTCATTTGTAATGCAGATGTTTATGGTAACTCTGGTCTATAGACCACTGGGACCATTGTCCGCAGACAATACTTTATGCTTTTCGGACATGTCGCAAGAATGCCACAACACATTTCAGCGAATTCCGTTCTCCAGTGGCTTGTAACATCCGTGATAAAATGCCACCAACTCAGGTGTGGAAGCAGCCCAGAGGCAGACCCTCTATTACATGGGTTCATCAAATCTGTTCTGATGTTGGACTGTCGGGCTTGCAAGCCCTTGCGGCTGCACAGGAATGGACCAAATGGCAAACGATCACTACGGCTGACTGTTTGGCTAAGGATTGAAGAAGAAGAAGCGATGTTGTCTGTTAGGATCTGTATGGTTATGTTTCTGATCATGGGAAGAAAGTGTGAACATGCGTTGCGAGCTGCTTGCAGTTCCAGTATGTTTATGAGCAGTGCTGACTCTGGAAGAGACCACCTGCCCTGTCCTCTGTGGTTGTTTAGATGGGCACCCCAGCCCACTAAGGAGACATCCATTGTGAGTATCATTGCAGAAGAGGTCGGTAGAAAGGGGATTCCTGCAGACATATTGTGTGATTGGGTCCACCGCTGTAGCGAGTCTTTGACCTTTTCTGGTATGTTGAGGGGCTTGCTCAGACTGTGTTTGTGTGGGATGTACACTGTCCTGAGCCACCCGTGGAGGCAGTGCATGTGTAGTCTGGCAAGTTTTACAACGTAGGGGGTTGCCGCTATGTGGCCTAGTAGTTGGAGGCAAGTCCTGGCAGATGTCTGTGGGCTGTTCATTGTAGTTGATCAAATTCACTAAGGCAGCAAATCTGTGTGGTGTTAGTGATGCTTTCACCTCCAATGAGTTTAGGTGAGCCACAATGAATTCTAGTTCTTGTACTGGTGTCACCGTTGACTTTTGAATTGGAGTCCAAGTGTTTTAAAGAGTGACGTTGTCTTTTGTGTGGCTTCTGCGGCCTCTTCCTGAGCGAGGCCTTGAGTAGAAAGTAATCTAAATATGGGTATATCATCTCCCCTTGTTTTCAGAGGTGGGCCACCGCCAGTGCTAGAAGATTGGAAAATACTCAGGGGGCTGTGGAGAGGCCAAATGGCAGTACATTGTGGTGATAGTGATCTTGTCCCTGATCTTGTCCCAAAACAAATTGGAAGAACCACCTGTTTGATGGATGTATGGCAACATGAAAGTATGAATCTTGCAGGTTGAAGGCCGAAAACCAGTCCCCTCATTCCAGTGCTGGGATTACTGTTGCTAAAGTAACCATCCTGAACCACTGTATTTTGATGAATTTGTTGAGGCTTCTCAAGTCAAGAATGGGCCTCCAACCTCCATTCTTTTTCTGGGTTAAGAAATAATGGGAATAAAAGCCCTTCCCTCTGTGTAGTACCAGTACCAATTCTACCACACCCAATTGCAGGATATGGTATACTTCCTGTATTAGAAGGTGCTCATGAAAAGGGTCCCTGAAGAGGGATGGGGATGTAGGTGAACTGGATGGAATAACCATTGTTGATAATTTCCAGCACCCATTTGTCCGAAGTAATAATTCGCCATGCTGCATAGAATGGTGTCAAATGGTCTATAAAGGGATGGATGGTACAAAGTGATTTCAGTGCCTGGCATTGGGGAGGTCTCTTGGACCCTTGACAAAACCCTCAAATTTGGAGTTTCGAGCCAGGTTGTTGTGACGTAGGAGGTTGAAATGGGAGTGGCCTACATCTTGTGGGTCTTTGCCTCTGCGTGTCATACTGCCTCTGTGACTGAGTGTAAGGTGCCAGTCTTGACCATTGTGATGGGTAATATCTGCCTTGTTTTCAGTTTTGTGCAGGTGTGTGGATACCTAAAGACCGAAGAGTCAATCTAGAGCAGTGGTGAGCAACCTGTGGCCCGGCCAATGGGAGCTGCGGGAAGTGGCACAGGCCACAAGGACGTGCCGGCTGCCTCTTCCCGCAGTTTCCATTGGCTAGGAAAGGCGAACCACAGCCACTGGGAGCTGCAGGTGGCTGTGACTGTGGATGGTCAATGTAAACAAACTGTCTTGTGGCCCACAAGCGGATTCCCTGATGGGTCATGGGCCATGGGTTGGCCACCACTGCTCTAGAGTCTTTCAGTATGTGAAGGGACTAATCAGTTTTACCTGCAAATAGTTTTGGGCCTTCAAAGGGGAGATCCTCTACAGTAGATTGTACCTCCTTTGGTAACCCATACAAGTGAAACCAAGAGGAACATTGCATTACTATGGCGGTTGTGATGGATTTGGCCACAGTGCCTGCTGCGTCTAAGGATGCCTGCAGAGCTGTCCTTGCCAGGAGATGGCCTTCAGAGATGACTGACTTAAAATGCTTTTTTTTGTCTTCAAGTATGAAGTCAATATATTCAGACATTTTGGAGTAATTTGTGTGATTGTGTGATGCTTCGTAATTGGCTATTCTGAACTGCAAGGTCACTGACAAATAGGCCTTGTGACCAAAGAGGTCCAATCTTTTCCATTCTTTATCATACTTTGTGGTCCTTGAGTGGTGATGTCTGCCCAACTCTTTGACTGCCTCTACCACCAGTGAGTTTGATTGGGGAGTCGAAAATAGAAATTCTAGGGCCTTTTATGGGATGTAATATTTCTTGCCTGCCCTTTTACAAGTAGAAAGGATTGTTACAGGGGTCTGCCAGACTGTCTTAGCAGGATCCATGAGTGCCTCATTTATGGGAAGGACAATTTTGGATGAGGCTGAGGCTGTTTTAATATGACTAACAACTTGTGTTGGGACTCAGTAATCTCTTCCAGGGGTACTTGGAGCATGTCTGCAATTCTTTTCAACAGCTCCTGAAATTGTTTAAAATCATCTCCTTTTGTAGGTGACAGAGGCATGATGGCCTCATCTGGGGAGGAGGTGTTGGTTGTTGGGGTGGCCTCCTGATCTAGAGCCTCTTCTGTTTCCTCAAAAGTTTCCTCAGGGGATTTGGGGGGCCCTGCCTCTGATGCTGATGAGGAGTATCTCTGTTTTTCTCTGGAGGTGCTGGGAGGCTTGGAATAATGTTGCCCGTGTACAGCCCACAGGTCCCAATATGGCCACGGTGGTGGGAATGGCATTGGTGGTGGCATCCATGGATGTCCCTACCACACCTGGGTATCAGCCCTGGAATGATATCCTGGCTGTTCCTGTAGGTCTGGTCTGAAAATTCCCTGAATGATTGAAGAGTGGTGTGAGGAATAAACATCTCTCTCCTCATTGTCCTCTTTCTTGCTAGAAAAAGGAGGGGCAGATCTGATTGTTGGCGAGTGGAATAATGGGGCTGAATGTACTGAAGCTATGTTGGTACTGAGAAGCGGTGATTCCAGTGCCATAGAAACTACTAGGCCCTTGTGTCAGAAAAACTGCTGCGTTCCAGGAAGTCTCAGTACCAAAGAAGGCATCGGCGGTAATTGCTGTGGTACTAGGAATTGTTGCAGTGCTGAGAGTATCGGTGTTGAGGATGATGGTGCCGAAGGAGTCAGACTTCCATGCCAATGTCTCTGCACTATGGGCTATTGAGCCAGAAGGTGGCACCATAAGCCGAGGCACTGCAGAGATGCTCAGTACAAAGTGTTTGGTTGCTGCAGTTGGTGCTGTGGTAGAAGGGGCAGTCTTGTCTCTGATGTCCTTTGGTGAGCCTGCCCACTTAAGGTCTTTGGCTTTAGTGGTACCAAAGGATCTTACTGACTCATAGGTACTTAGCCATGCCCTGGTGGAAAGTCTGCAAACACTTTTTTTCCCCCGAGGTTCCCTTTGGAGGAGAGGTGGTAACTCTCTTCTTAACCCATTTTTTGGGAGACTGGTCCCTTCCTTGCAGGGTCAATGAGAGAGTCTGTTAGAAGCTGAGTTAGGTGACCAGTGACCAGGAGGAATTTGCAGTCCCAGGTCAGAGGCTGGGTGGAGAGACTTCTCCATAAGAATTAGTTTTAGTGTAAGGCCCCTTACTTTTCTGGCACAGACTTTAATGTTGCGGCAATGGAACACTGGGAATGTCCATCCGAGACTAGAATTGCCTCTCGGCAGGAGTGGCAAGATTTAAAGCCCAGAGACCTGGGTAGTCTCAGGTGATGTTGTCCCTGAGAGGGGCAAACGAAATATAGAATTAGAAATATTTTTTTATATGGGGGAGAAGAAAAAAAGAAGAGATAGGAAAATATCTAATTGCCGGAGCTTGGACTCAGACCAAGGGCAGTTGAGAAGAAACTGGGGGAGTGTTGGTCACACAGCACCAGTTGACTGCCACTGACGGTGTGAGTTGCACACGTGTGGCCCAACAGGGCACTGCTGTCAAAATTCTCCGACTAGAAGTGCAGGGGTACACAATCACCTGAAGTGGAGCACCCACAGGGACATCACTTAAAAGAACAATAGGATCTCTTGTTCTCCTTGGACACAGAAACCAGGTAGGCTGCAACCATGTTCTCAAACAGTGGTAGGGCTTCAAAGCTTGAGAGTTACTTCAGGACACAGTTATAGCTAGCATGGTTCCATTTCTGGTTAAAACAAGACCGTATAGTATATCTTTTGATGTCAAACCCTGTTTACTTTTGCCCATCTCTAGTGACTGCCCAGATGGAAGTTTCAAATCCTAGGGGACTTTTTCAAGCAAGCAGAGGATAACCTCATGAGCTAGCCAAAATTTCCTTTGCTTTACAGAGCAGCTGCTAATGTGTTATAGCAACAGAATGCCTGCACACACAACAGCCTTTATCTTTGCCTGCAAAGTCACTGTATACTCCAACTTATCTCTAGGAAAGGCCATCTGAGACAGGTACAATATGAAGGGCACTGTAGAAAAACTTCTATTCTCTCCTAAAGGTAAAAAGCTATGAAAAAAAAATTCTAAAAAGAAATCTCTTCTTTAAAAAAAAAGCACTGTTTTTCTGTTTAACGGATTGTTTTGAGATTAAAGCACAGGACTACGTGAGTCAGGAGTTCTGTATTTTATGCCTGACTCCACCACAGATTTCCTATGTAACCTTGAGCATGTCAACTTCTTAACCTTAAGCTCTGCGTACCTCAATTTCACCATCTGTAAGACAGGGATAATAATAATGCTGACCTATCTCACAGTGAGGTTGTATGAAACTAAACTGCACACATCTAATAACGCTTGCCAAGGATGGCAAATAAAGCAGTGATGAAAGATCACTCTATTGACTGAGCCTCCTAAATGAGGAGTGGGGGAGAAAGAGAGATGACAAGAAGAACAGAAGATTAAAAAACTAGGATCCCATTGTAAAAAACCTGATTTGAATAAAATTCTAGTTACTTACTGGGGTTGCCAGGTAAATATGTTATTAATGACAGAGACCTCAAGTATACCAAACAATTATATTATGAAAATGGAATTGAAGGGAATAATATTTCAGCCAGACAATTAAAAGGAATTCAAATAAAGTATATCAACTTCCATTTAGGAATTCAAAGGAATGAATAGTTCCCCATCTGAAAGAAACAGACATATTTCCAACATATTCTAAAAACTCTATACATCGATACCCTAGTGTTAAAAAAAATTACACATTATCTAAATAAATCAAATGTCCCCAGGTTTCCATTATTTTACACAATGTAACCCCCATCTGGAGTTTGCCAAGTCCTGGAGTGCCACACTGAGCCTACTGAGGGTCCCACTCAATGGACGACAACAATAATGGCTATCAGAGCCCTGTGACCCTATTTCCCAGTATGCTTGGAGTCAGGAATGGGGACAGAATGTACTAGAAACTTCTGCTGAGGCCAACAGGGAGGCTTCCGCAATAGGTGATATAGACAAGAACTTTGCTGGGTCATGGATGAACCAGGGCTGCTCAGCCCCTCAATGGGAGGGGATAGCGTGACCCAGAAACAAAGAGGCTAGGTTTAGTTTCACTTTTGAGCTTTGTGCTTGGGAGGGATGTGAGTGAGAAGCAGAACGACATCAGGAGATCTCTGACTAACTCCCCTCCCCACAACTTATATTTACACCGGCACCAATTACCCTACTCTGGGTGTACACTACTCTTAGTTTCAGAGTTCTAGACTCTTGCTTGTGTGGGTGCACTTGAAGATCTTGAAGCTGGGGACAGCACTCTATTGGTCCAGTATAGTAGACCAGGCAGGGCAACAAGGAGCAGAACAATTCTAACTTGGAATAATTCCAAACTGCACAATCCCTCTGGAGATGGGAGTTGTTATAACTATAGGTTGATAACCCTGAATCCTGGTTAGACAATAAGACCACTTTGTCTCTTCTCAGACTCAAGGAAATTCTGTCAAGTCTCTATCCCCCTTCCCCTGCAAGCACTTTGTTGTGTTTACTCACACCTCCTTCACTCTATGCCAACCTCAGTCACTTCTGTGCACAGCAACAGTCTGTGCTTTAGTTCCAATGAAGCCAAGCAATAGCCTCCTGGGGTCCCTGCTTGGTCAAAGCCCTAGCAGTTTATCAGCAAAGGGTTGCCAACTTTCTAATTGCAGAAAACTGAACACCCTTGCCCTGCCCCTACCCAGCCCCTTCTCCAAGGCCCCACCCCTGTTCACTCCATCCCCCCACCTCCGTCGCTCACTCTCCCCCACCCTGACTCACTCGTTCATTTTCACTGGACTGGGGCAGGAGGTTGGGGTGCAGGAAGGGGTGAAGGCTCTGGCTGGGGTATGGGCTCTGAGGTGGGGCCAGAGATGAGGGACTTGGGGTGCAGGAAGGGGATCCAGGCTAGGGTGTGGGGCCAAGAGGTTTGGAGTCTGGGAGAGGGATCAGGGCTGGGGCAGGGGGTTGGGGTGCGGGAGGAGGTTCGGGGTGCAAGCTCTGGGTGGCGCTGACCTCAAGCAGCTCCTGGGAAGCAGCGATATGTCCCTCCGGCTCCTAGGTGGAGGGGCGACCAGGGGGCTCCGATACCCAGCCAATGGGAGCTGTGGAGCCAACGGTTGGGGCAGCGCCTACGGGTGGAGGCAGCAGGTGACGCCTCACTGGCTGCCTCTCCACCTATAAGCTGGAGACGTCGGCCACTTCCCGGAAGCTGCACAGAGCCAGGCAGGGAGCCTACCTGCTCCGCTGCACTGCCAACCGGACTTTTAACAGCCCGGTCAGCAGTGCTGACCAGAGCCAGCAGGATCCTTTTTCAATGGGGTGTGCCGGTGAACAAGTGGACACCTGCCAATCCTATTTCAGCAGCAGCTTCTGGCTCTCTAGGAGCAGCTTAACAGTAGCTCCTGGCTTGCACAGGGCTCCACAAAGCAATATCCTGACACCTGACCAGGATCTCAGCTCCCCACAAAAATGGAGCCCACTGCATGCTGCCTCTGCATCCAAAATAAGGCTGTCCTCACCCCTGGGAATGGAAGTCTCTTCCCCAAGGCATCATGGGAGTTGTAGTCTCCAAGGCAGGAGTGCAGCACTCAGAATCTTCCTGACTGGAACAGCTTCAATTAAGTTTAGAGGGCCACACTAGTAGAGGGTGCCTACATACGGTACTTTATTGTTTCTTGTGTACTGGGTATATAGTCCTTGCCAGCAGTGGTAGTATCCTTCATTTTCTTAAGGGATAACATGCCTGGTGTCTTGGGAACAGTGGTATGTCACCCTGGGTAGAGGCACCAGGGACTCAACATATGCAAGAACCTGGGACTCAACACATGCAAGAAAGGAGAAGCTACTCCAAGTAGCAAGCCCAGAAAGAAGACTTGAGCTACACCTCAGGGGAAGAGCTACTTATACATGTGCTTGGTCATTCCATTACAGAGGATTAAGTCTCATCAACTGCAGAGTATATTAAAAATGGGAAAACCTCAGGCCCAGATGGGTTATACTGATTCTACATGATAAAACATTTAAATCAAAATCAGTAGGTTTTCTCACAAATTTATTTAATGCAATACTGAAGGGAGAAAAAAATGCCAGCCTCCATGCAAGATTGTACAATATTGTTATTCCTGAACCTAGAAAGGGCTTTAGGCATGTTTACCACACATTTGTTTTTTGTCAAACTCAGGTGTAAAGATCTCCATCAGATATTTCAAACAAGTAGCATTTATCCAATTTGGATATTAAATAACTGGAATTGGGAGCAGAAGGGGAAAAGCTTTTCGGTGAAATCCTGGCCCCATTGATGTCAATGGGAGTTTTGCCATAGACTTCAGTGGGGCCAGGATTTCATCCTTTGTGGTTTTGGATCACTGAGCAAGAAGTAGGCCATTGGAAAACATATTTAAAGAGACAGAGAAAGCAGAAGTAAATTAGTATGTGGAGCTGGACTTTACAGAGAAGATTCAAATATATTAAACAGCTAGATATTGAATTGAATGTGACTAACACATTCCGAGGATGCGTTACCAAGGAGATAATGTTAAATGGAGAGGAAGGGAGAGAGTGGGAGGGAATTTATATATGTATTCTTTTTGTATTTCTTGTCTATTGTTGTTCATGTGTATGAAAGGATAAATAAGATGGGTTTTTTTAATAAGTGCAAAGTATAATTCTGTTATTTTAAATATTGTCTCAAAAGAACCAGATCCTTACTTCAGAGTAATGGGTTTTCAGAGAAAACATCTCAGGAAGAAGTTCTCTTCTTTAAGGCATTCTACTTAAACAAAGGTCAGTGCAAACAGTTCAACAACAAGCAAATTTGGGTACAAACTCTGAGTACAAAGTAACCAGGCCATGACTGCTGCTTCATGTCCATAAAGAGTGCTAGACATAGTATTATGTGGATATTGCTAGGATTCTTGAAACCCTCAACTGCATTAGGTATATTTCCACCATGAGAAACCACTCGGATGCTGGAGTACATCCCAATTTATATCACACTGAAACCTCATCTTTCTCAGATCTCGTGACTAATTTTCACATTACCATAGTTACTCAAAAGACGGATTAAATGAAAGGTCCTATATAAAGCTGCCTATTTATAGACACTTCAGCTTCACATAAATACTCTTCTTTTGTATACAAATTAGCAAAAAAATCTGGAGCTCTATATTCTAATAGTTGATGCTAACAATTTCTCCAGTTACTTCAATACTTGGACAAGTAAAACAAGTGTTCCTAGTCAAATACCAGTCTTGATGTCTTGTAAATATTACGTTTCTAAACTGCATCTAAATATTTCACACTGAGGAGCCAACTATTGCTCACTTTCTTTCAGCTGAAATGGTCACTATAGTTTCTTTCACTATAGTCATTTGCAATGTTGTGGTAGGTGTGTTGGTCCCAGGATATTAGAGAGACAAGATTGCTGAGGTAGTATCTTCTATTGGACCAACTTCTAACCTGAAGAAGGGCTCTATGTCATGCCTCTTTCACAGATTGAAGTTGGTCCAATAAAAGATATTACCTCACCCACCTTTCACTATAGACTTTCTTTAACATTTTCAGAAAATAAGAGCAAATCAAGGGTTATATATCATCTTTTATATATAATCCAATTAATCCCTATTCTGAATTTTAAATTTTGTGCTGCTGTGTTATATCTGAAATTCCACAGTTCAGATGTGTTTGACCATTTTGCTCCCCACATTCCCTAATACCAAACTTATATTTTGTATTTAAAGCCAAGCCTTTGCTTGAATAGGCTATTCTTAGAAGCTGTACACTGTGGCCCTTCCTACATATATTTATTGACACCAATGGAAATATTAACTCTGATTTAGTAGAAATTATTTTAAAATATATAATAGTTATAGCTGGTCAACATTTTTCCAATGGAATGTTTTTTCCAATTGAAAATTTCCACAGGAAAGTGTACATTTTGACCAAGTTTTGTTATAAAGTAGTGAAACATTTAGGAAGAGAACATTTCTATTTTTTGTATTAAAATGACTTCATTTCAAAATTTATTTTATATTATAATAAATTACAAACTCAAAACAGAAACAAAACATTTCAATGTTATCAAAGCAAAATGTTTCAATTGGCCTAACATGAGATGCTCAGGACAAAATTGTTTTGCAGGAAATTTTGAAATTCTTCCAATCGAGAACAAAAACAAATGACAAAATTGCAGAATTTACCACAAAACAGAAATTCCAGCTGTGATGCTGCTCTAATAATAGTATATAGGGTCATATGCAAAACTTACATTCCTCAACATTGATATTGATTCAATTAGGTCTTCATATTCCGAAGTTTCTTATCTCATCAACACCAATTTTACACTATGCAACTCCATTGACTTTTATGACACTTCTTTGTGTGATCAGAGTCGGGCTCTAGATGTCAAAATATCCATATTAAGTAGCCAGCTCTCAGAGCCTTGATTAGAAGACACATTACATATTAGTACATTTTCTGAAGTATCAAGTAAGTGGACTAACACCTTATCCTTGCTTGTGCATGGGTATCATACAACGTACTTTGTTCATTTGGCAAATGTAGTTTAGTGTTAGTTATTCATGATAATACTTCATAATGTAATAGTAAATGTTCTTTAGCATATTTCTAAACGTAATGAAGTCTTCATAATACAAGACCTCACTGCACCATTGTGCTATTAAATCTTTGCTAAGAGGTAGAGTGAAATACATGTTTTCTGTGTGCTAATTAGCAATGTGCACATTAGCACACAGAAAACATGTATTTCACTCCACCTCTTAGCAAAGATTTAATACACAATGGTGCAGTGAGGTCTTTTAATAGCTTTTTGCATTTATATTGTGCTTGAGATTCAAAGAACATTAGTTGCACAACACTTTTGTGGGAAGGCAGGAGATAAAAAGGGATTATTCAACCCGTCACTGAAACGCATCCATATCTGGGGTGGAACACAGGGTACAGAGTAGCAATATTAGTGGACAGCAAGTGAAGAAGACGACCATGTCCAATGGAAACTACTGATATAAGGTGGATTTAGGAAAGAGGAATATAATTACCTAAGTTGGAATTTGTTTAGAACAATAGTTCTCAAACAGGGCGTGGAGTGGGGCACGGCAAACCTTCCAATTCACACATCAGGTTGCAACTCTATTCACTCAAATCTGGCCCACATGCCCCTCCCTCATGACGGAGGGCAGGCAGGCCAAACTTCAGTGAGTGTCTTTGTGACCTGGCACACAGACTCACAATGCCCACTAGCACTCTTCAATGCTGAAATTGAGAAATACTGCCCTGAAAACCCTGGTGGATATTAAGGTATGTGCATTTAAAAAATTTATCAGAAGTTTTGAAAAAAATCATTTTGGGGTTAGCCCTAAACACATTTTTTAAATTTTTTTTTCGGAATTACCAGCAAATAAAAAATCAGTTATTCACATAGCTTTACCCATAGGGAACAGGGCCACATACTAAGTCTCCAACAGCACTTCCTGTAACATGAATTTCAGAGGGAATGACCCACATACCCTGGGCAGGAGCGGTGCCATGGTTTTTGCTGCCCTAGGCGGCAGCGCTTCTCCTCTGAGCATTCGGGCGGGGGGAGTCCTTCTGCTCCGCTTCTTCGGGGCACTTCAGGAGAGAGTGAAGGACCTGCCGCCGAATTTCTGCTGAAGACCCGGAGCGGAAGGACCCCCCGCCGCCGAATTTCCGCCGAGGGTGGCAAAATGCCGCCCCCCAAATCCTGCTGCCCTAGGCGACTGCCTAGGGTCGCCTAGTGGAAGCGCCAGCCCTGACCCTGGGCCCTGCTTCAGGCCATCTCCCAGCAGCCCCCTGCTGTCCAACCCCTATTTGTGGGTCTCCAGTGTCATTAGTGGTTCTCTCTGGGATCCAGCAGAAGGGATATGGTGGTTTAATGCCATAGGAAACATGATCCACCTCTCTTACAGCCAAGAGAAGAGGCTCCTGCAGAGAGCCCACACAGCTTGCAGATCCATAGAGCACAATATGGCCATAAAATTTTACAAGGCTGCATGCTTTTAGAGATGATACAGACTTACACTGTGACAGAAGTGGAGCTGCTAGGTAATCATCTGTAATGTTAGGAATAGATGTAACAATTTTATGAACACTGTATGTGCCTTTCCTGTGTGAATGCACTGTTCTAGCACAAGAGAGCTGTGGGAAGAACAAACAGGAAAGCAGCCCAGTGATTTTCCAGATAAGAACATTTAGCTATGTGTTTGGAAGACAATGTGGCAGGTTGTTAGCTTCAGAGATCCAATTTCCTGTTGGAAATCCTATTTTGCCAGAGCTGGGAGTTGCCAGATTAAGGCCATGTCTTCACTAGAGCACTTTCAGTGTTACAGCTGTACTGATGCAGCTGCACCTCTGTGAGATCGCTCATGTAGCCGCTGTATGCCGATGGAAGAGAACTCTCCCATTGACATAATTAAACCACTCCCAAAAAGCAGCAGTAGCTATGTCAGCAGGAGACACTCTCCCACCAACATAGCGCTGCCCGGTGCTTCTGTCAGTGTAATTTATGGCGTTCGGGGTGTGTGTGTGTTTTTCACACCCTTGAGCAACGTAAGTTATACCAACAAAAGTGCTAGTGCAGACATAGCCTAGAGCTGTGGTTCTCAAACTAGGACCGCTGCTTATTCAGGGAAAGCCCCTGGCAGGCCAGGCTGGTTTGTTTACCTGCTGCGTCTGCAGATTCAGCTGATCACGGCTCCCACTGGCCGCGGTTCGCCGCTCTAGACCAATGGGGGATGCAGGAAGGGCGGCCAGCACGTCCCTCGGCTCACGCCACTTCCTGCAGCCCCCATTGGCCTGGAGTGGTGAACCGCGGCCAGTGGGACCTGCGATTGGCCGAACCTGCGGATGGGGCAGGTAAACAAACTGGCCCGGCCCGCTAGGGGCTTTCCCTGAACAAGCAGCAGCCCCTAGTTTGAGAACCACTGGCCTAGAGAGTTGTACTGAACTCTATAAAAAGTTAAAGTGTATTGATTCCTGGAAAGGGGATAAGGTAGGGGGGTGCCAGGAGCTGCCCAAGCAGTGTCAGTGATTTCTGACAGAGAGATATGGTGATGCAGAAGAAGGGTCTGCAGAAGAGTCTATAGGGAGTTACTCCTTCCAGGGTTCCCCTGTGGAAGATGGTTAGATAAGCATTAGATGGCAGGCATATACATAAACTGTTCTATTGTTTTTAAGGTATGTTTTTTTCTGAAATATTTTTGTTCTTAATAAATGATACACCTCTACCCTGATATAACACTGTCCTCGGGAGCCAAAAAGTCTTACCATGTTATAGGTGAAACCGCATTATATCGAACTTGCTTTGACCTGTTGAAGCACACAGCCCCGCCCCCCCGGAGCGCTGCTTTACCACATTATATCCGAATTCGTGTTATATTGGGTCACGTTATATCGGGGTAGAGGTGTACTTTGCTTCATGGAAGCTGTTTGGTCACTGATTACCACTGCTTTCCCCTGGAGGGAACAGAACTGCAAAGTCTGAGCCTAAATCAGATCTGCTGAGGTAATCATGATGGACATATAGGGGAATGCAGCCAAGGTCTAGTCTGCGAGTAAAAGAATCATAAGGTTCCACCACAGGAGGCAGGTGATGGCTTGAGGCCTGAGCCCTAGAGGGCAGTGTGCCTGGAGAAACCAGGAGAGATGCAGTTAGCTTGGTAACTGACACTCACCATCACAAGCCTCTGATTTGCTTTGCTATACGAAAAATTTTGACATCAAACAATGTTTTTTTAAATAAAAATAATAATACACCCCCTACTTTAACTAACAGGGACAAAAGTAGGATCAAAGAACCAGAGGTGCCAACTTTCCAAAGTGCCGGGGGGTGCTAAACCCCTGGCTCTGCCTCAGGCCCTGCCACCACTCCACCACTTCCCCCAAGGCCTCACTCCACCCTGCCTTTTCCCCCGCCTGCTCCACTCCTGCCCCCTCCCCTGAGCACACTGCATCCTCACTCCTCCCCCCCAGCCTCCTGCAATCTGCGAAACAGCTGGCAGGTGGGAGGTGCTGGCAGGCAGAGGGGGAGTGATAGTGGGGCTGCTGGTGGATGCTCAGCACCCACCATTTTTTCCCATCAGGACAGGATCTAGCCCACTGTTCCTGGTTTATTCTATTCAACATTACTTTCATGGTTGTAATAGCTATAGTCAAGGAAGTGCCAAAAGTGCTGAAACTTTTGAGTCAGTCCTGATAGCTTGAGAGCTGCACCAACGGTCTCAGGCCAAAAGCCTGAGGTTAGGCCAGTGTGACAATGAAGAGAAAGGAAGGATAGTCCAGTGGTTAGGATGCAAACCTGAGACTCAGGAGATCCAACCTAAATTCTCTGATCTGACACATTTCCTGTGTGACCTTGGGCAAGTCACTTTATCTCTGTGTGCCATCTAACCTCACAGGTGCGTCAAAGGATAAATGTAGTAAAAATTGTGAGGTGCTCTGATACTATGGTAATATGAGACATAAAAGTGCCTAGAGAGCCTGACTTTGGAAATGTAGGGCTGAAAAAAAGGTATGTTTTAAGTTGCTGATGTATTAATACCCCTTTCTACATATACTTGAGACTTGGGTACATGGGAAGACTCAAGAAAGTTAAGACGAATTAACTAATTCATAAGTAAAGTGGTCTTATTTCCCTGCAGCTTAATTCTCCACGGTACCTCTGAATGAGAGCATCCACACAAGGGTTTAATGTGCTTTAACTTATGTGCCTTAACCTCACACCTTTAGTTAACATGTCTTAACTTTTCTAAGAGTCATTGTACAAACAGGCTCCTATCAATTCAGCAGTTAAACCCAAAGTTGTTGGATTATTTTATTTCTTTGCCAGTCACCTTTAATGACATATTTTCTTTAGTGTCTACTTAGCAAATAGCAATGGATTAACTCTGACACTTTCAAATTATTATTAATATGCAGATATTACAGCTCTCTCTCTACCGCACTTGGTCGAATTAGACTATCATCTTAAATTTATCCTATAACCTCAGTCACACACCTCCTAGTGATCTATCAAGGAACCACAATTTGTTTACAAGTAAAGCCTGTGTTAGATATATTATGTAATTGAAATTTCTAGTATCCAATCACACACTCTAAATCATGGACGGCTATGAAAAATGTCTAGGTTTGCAAGATGAAAGAAATTATACTTTAAATCAGAATAAAGCCAGACTGTGGTGCTTTCACACATCCAATCCATTTAAGTGTATATCACGCCACTTCCTCTTTGCCCTCAAGCATTCCCTCTGTACAAACTGTACTCATCTTGCACTATTAGCCTTGGAAGACTCTGCATTACTCAGGAAGCTTTACTTTGCTGGGCATGATTCCATCGTTGTGGTGTGCCTTCATATGGCAGCCACATTTCGTACATAATTATTCAAAGACATTGAATTTCAATAAACCATATTTTTTAAACTGGTCTGCTTTGTTAGATGGAAACCCTTTTAGTGTGATTGACAAGTTGACAACTTGGCATTTCCACATCATAATGAGCTACATACTTTGTGATCAGACTTTAATTAAAAATTGCCTATACTACATTCCTTGCCCTGCACTTTACATTATAATTTTCAGGTCAAACATACATATAAGCACTACCTTTCAGCAGCTACAGTTCTCCTGATGAAGTATACTAAATAATACTTTGACTAACGCTGTTAGAGCCACTAGATAGCAGTGAATCAAGCAGTGTGTTGATTAATATGTACGTTATCCCCCACGTTTGTTGCATACACAAGCATTCAGTTGTTAGCATTCACAGTGCAATCCATACAAAGGATTACCTGTAAATGGAATGAAGCGGAGGAAAAATATAGGTTTTCCATACACCAAACATAAAACAGAAATACAGGGAGGCCTTTAAATACATATATCTGATAACAGCCAAAGCCTACTAACATATGAACTACCAGCAGCCTCAGTAGGGGAAATACAGAAAGCGGAAAATTTACCAACTAACAGAACAGGGGGCATATGCTGCTCTTATAAGTTCTCTTGAATAGTGGCTTAGGGGTCCATGAGTTTTCACTCACTGAGTTTCTTCCCAGTCATGCTGGGTTGGGGGCAGGGTTTACCCCTGAATGGAAAAGGTAGGGAGTTTGAACCCTTAAACCCCAAGATGGTCCAGGATCTGCATGGAACTTGGGACACATGCAGTGGGGACAGGGAGCTCTGCAGCTCTCTCCCTTCCTTCAGTGGTACGGTCTCTGCAGATGGCTACACCAAAAACCCTCTCCTCAGAGTTGCCTCCTTATAGTCTCTCTCTCTGCTGGCCAGACTAGCAGAAATTCCTGGGTGTGTTCCCACTTACAAATCAGCCCAGACCTGCAGGGAACATCCAACAGAGAGGGGCTGCTCCTCAGCAATTCCCCCACTTCTGTGTCTGGCCTTACGATAAAATGAGTCTTCCACGGTGTCTGGGGCAAGAGGAGACAAATGTAGAAGAGCTGTCATGCTTTCTATCTTCAGAGGTTCCTCGTTTTCTTATCTATGAAGCAGAGAGTAGTACATGACCTTAGATTTTTACTCCATATTTCACTGGACAGCAATGCTACTAATTTGTGAAATTCCTGGGAAGGGAAGTGGTCCACAAAGCTCTCAGTGCTTGGATTGAGGGAAATAGCATTTAGCAAGTGATAAGGCAAACTACAGAAAAATATGGACAGGATGGGGAAATATATATCCTGGGTGGGAATTTACTAAAGTTTTGTATCAGGGAAGGATAGATTAGAGGAGGGGAATTTCCCCAGCTTACTGGAGTAGAGAAAGTTGCCAACTTTCATGAGGTAAATAAGCACCCCGACTTTCACAATAAGCCAAAAATCAACCTAATCCCATTTCAAAACAAGGCCAAAACAAGCCAATCCCTAAGAACCCCAACACTCTATCTGACTAGATCCCCCCGGCATGCAGTCTGGGTCTGTGGTGGGCCCGCTGCGTACCCCTGACTCTCTCCTCACCTTGCCCCTCCTTGCCCCTTGCCCCTCCTACCCCATTGCGCCTGCTTGCCAGGAGCCAATTAAAAAAAAAAAAGGCAACAAGCTACAACAAGCAACAAACTACAAGCCAAACAAGCAACAAGCCAAAAACTAGCCAAAAAGCAACTCACAAGCCAGTTAAGCCAGAAACAAGCCCAATTTCTGCATTTTTTTCGTGGGTCTGGCATGTCTGGAGTAGAGCTCCCAAAGATGAAGAGCCTTGAAAAGATCAGACCAGAGAACCAAATATTGTGCGGCACTGAGGTGATGTATTTCACAGATTACATCTCGTCAGGAAGAGCTGGGGAGGTCGGCAGCTGTGTCTGCAATAACCTGATCAACATATTGGTGCTGTTTACAACAATTAAATATGATGAATCAACTCTCTCATCTTAATTCCTCTTGCTGGATAGAAAGCACAACCTTTAATAATGACAATGTCTGCTTTGGAATGGTCATATTTGTGACACTGGACCCCAAAGCGGGCAGTACGCAGAGTCCCCCAGCCCCTGCGCCTAGGACCAAGACATGCTGGCCATTTCCGGGAGCCACCTCTGAGGTAAGCACTGCCTGGCTGGAGCCCACATCCCAATCCCCTGCCCCAGGTCAGAACCCCCTCCCACACCCTAACTCCCTCCCAGAGCCTACACCCCAACCCTCTGCCCCAGTCCTGAGCCCCCTCTGACACCTAAACTCCCTCCCAGAGCCCGCATCCCCTCCCGCACCCCACACCCCCTGCCCCAGCCCTGAGCCCCCTCTGCAGTCTGAACCCCTGTGCCCCAGCCTAGAGCCCCCTCCTGCACCCTAAACCTCCCATCGCCAGCCCCACCCTAGAGCCTGTACCCCCAGCTGGAGCCCTTACCCCTTCCTGTACCCCAACCCCTGGTCCAGCCTGGAGCCCCCTCCTGCACCCTGAACCCCTAATTTCTGGCCCCACTGCACCCCCCGCCACACACACTGCTACTCCCTGTCCCAGCCTGGTGAAAGTGAGGGAGGGTGTGGGAGAGCAAGTGAAGGAGGGAGGAGGGATGGAGTGAGCAGGGGTGGGGCCTCTGGAAGGGGGTAGGATAGAGGTGGGGCCTCTGAGAAGGGGCGGGGCAGGGAGTGTTCGGTTTTGTGCAATTAGAAAGTTGGCAACCCTACATGTAAGATGTCATATGCAAACTGGTAAAATGCCGATCATTAATATTATTGTGTGATGTATGTAAAGGTGTGTATAAAGGATTACAGACGTATGCTGGCAATATGTTCCTAAAGTGTTTTTGGCAGACCAGAGCCTAAGGCCAGCCTGTCCTAGACAAAGGAATGTCGTTTTGCAGGCTTGACTGTGTCTCCAATGTAAATGAAGCCAGGTGTGACCAAAGACAATGAAAAGCACATTTACAAGTAAGGTAAACAAAGCCATCAGGCAAGCAAGTAGGGGAAGATGACCACAAATAATCACAAAGGGAGAAAGAGGCTGCACCCCCAGGAAGCCTTCCTGCCTCTTGAAACAGGCCAATGAACCTGGGGAAGATACAAGCAAAAGGCCATTTTGTCATCCATAACTAAGGGGACGATAGGGTATAACACCCTTAGAGCCTACGAAAGTTGGGTCCCCTACTCTGCAGAACTAGGGACACTGATAACTTGATGTAAGTAAGGAAACTGTTTAGTTCAAGATTGTAAGTTGCTAGAATTAAATTTTAATTGCTAGAAAGCATGTCTTGTTTGTAACCTTTCCTAGCTCTTTCACTCTTACTTGTAATCATTTAAATCTGTCGTCTTTATTAATAAACTTATGCCTTGTCTACACTAAAGGGAAAAGTCGATCTAAGCTACGCAATTTAAGTTACGTGAATAGCGTAACTCAAATCAACATAGCTTAGATCTACTTACCACAGGGTCCACACTACGTGATGTCGACCGGAGACACTCTCCCGTTGACTCTCCTTACTCTTCTTGATCAGGTGGACTACAGAAGTTGACGGGAGAGAGACCGGTGGTCGATTTAGCGGGTCTTCACTAGACCCGCTAAATTGAACGCAGATGCATCGATCGCTGCAGCGTCGATCCTCTGGTAAGTGTAGACAAGCCCTTATTCTTGTTTGCTTACAACATCATCTCAGAGCTGTGTATTAAACTGAAATTGGGTCTTCAACCAAACCAACAATCTGGTGTGTGCTGTCTCTTTAGAGGCAGTGAATTTGATAATTTCTGTGAGGGTCCAGTGACAGGGACTGGACACTGCAGGGTAGATGGTTTGGGGGAGACCCGGGACTGGAAGTGCTGTTGGTATCACTCTGCAAGGAGTAACCAGGCTGGTGGAAGCCGAGGTGAGGTCACTGTGCTGTGAGCCTGCTCCTGGTGTCAGGGCTCTGAGCCAAAGCTGCTCAGCACAGAAGCACCGAAGGTTATAAGGCAGGTGGTAACACAGCCCCTTACTGGTCTGGGTAATCCCCAAAGCATCACAGGGGTATAAAGCTTTAATATAAATAGAAATATGTCCTTAATATGGTTTTTCTATAAGTGAAAACATTCTTTTTCCTAGTTCAAGATTGCCCTGTAATGTTGGAAATCCAAACACAATGGCAGTGATAAGGGACTATAAAAATAAATTGAAAGAACAGTTTCTTGAAATTGAAGTCAAAAGGAGTTTTGCCTGAGAGACGAATGAAAGATTTGGTCCATCATGTTTATCTTGACAATATCCTGTAATTTAAAAAAATTAAATGACAGCATACACTGACCTTCCACTGTAAATTCTCTGCCGTACTCTAGCCCCTGCCCAGGTTCTTTCACCTCTGAATGAGCAGCTTATGGAATAACTTCAACTTCATTGCTGTGACTAGATACGCATTAGTAGTTACAATATAACTAGAGTTACATTTGGAGGGTCCATATCAACAATAATAAGACCGAATCCTGCAAATACTTGGTGCTTAAATCAGGAGTAGCTCAATGGGAGTACTCACATGAGTAGAGTTATTCACCTGGGTAAATGTTTGCAGGACTGAGCCCATGGAATGGCACCAATCAGGGTGGATTTGATTTAAATCATGATTTAAATCACTAGTCAGGAAGACTCAATTTAATCATGGATTTCTACATAACAGTGCATTCTTGTTGGTTGTTATATCTGTAATAATATTCTTCACAACTCAGGGACAGATGTAGGTTTCATTTTTAGAAGGTACACACCTATACATTTTAAGTGATTTATTTTGATTTATTTCAGATCAGTTTTACAGCTATATCAGAAAATGAATGATTGTTTGGTTATTTCATTTACCAAAGGTAATTGAAGCAGATATTTATGAAGTCATTGGGAGGTGATCTCCAATTCAACAGGTTAATCATTAATATTTGGAGGATTTTCTTGCCATGCTGTATTAGGAGGAGAACATCATCAGGTCTTGCATTTCTTAGTTGCACTGTTTGTGTTTTGCACGCATGCCTGTCTTACCCCAAACTGGGTCTCTTTTACGGCCTGCTCCCATTATAGGTTTTCCCTTCTAGTGAGAGAATGGTATGGTAGATCTCAAATCAATGAACGCTACACTCAGAAAGAACTCAAGACTTCTGGAATATGCTTCTCAAACAGTTTCACTCCCTTTTCACATTTATCTCCAGACTTCTTCTTGTCCAGATCTATTCTGCCCCCAACAATCTTCTATTCATTGAACTTTTTGAAACTTTGCACTTTTAGAGAGAGGTAAGGGATTGACTCTACACAAATTTGCAGAGGGACAATAGGATTGAGGTCTGTTATTTCTCACCTCTCTCTATATATTTATTTATTTACTTAAAAACATTTTTGCTGTTAACAAGCATGTTATCTCTAGAAAAACAAACCCACAGTTTGAGAACTGCAGAACAAAGCATCTCTGATGGTATCTTCTAGACTGAGCACCGAGTCCCACTGGGTAGATAGAAAGATTAACCTAAATAATCTATACAGAACCCCCTGGAACCCCATAAGATTGGGTCTCTAATCCATGAACAATTGGAACTAGTTTACAAAACTTTTCTTAAACATTACATGAATATATTGTCTCATACTATAGAATTAGAATTTATAATCCCTATTCCATGATGAGATATCTTTACGATACAATGTATCTTAATTAAAACTATCTTTAGATCGATTTTTCCCCCAAAAGCATTTTATCCAAAAAATCTGATTTAAATAAAAAAAATCTGATTTTTTTAATTTAAAAAATAAATCATTGATTTTTATCCACCCTGCCCATAATTTAATTCAAATTCCAGAGACAAGATGATTGAGGGTGGAAAGAGACATACATGCTAGGAAAAGCTATGTCTCTATTCTCTGACAGTGAACGTCCATTTGAATCAGTCACCTAAAAATGTAGTTCCAAAAATATTGAAGAGGTGTGACTTACTGACAAGTCTTCTCACCCACTCCTTTATAGATGTACAGCGTGATGGATAGAAAATGGAAAAACATTTTGGTAAATTATAATTAGGGTTCAGCACACAAATTAATAAGAGAAAAGTGAGGGAGCTCCTGCAATGCTACAGCACAGGTGTGAGCTGGGGAACAAAGTAGAGGGAGGAGATGAGAAAGCAGAAGGGGACTTTTGTAATGCAGGCACCAAAGGGGAAAGGAACGCAGTGAGCAGACTCCCCTAATCCTGCAGTGCCATGAAAGCCAATTGGAAACCTGCAGCAATGATCTGAATCATGGGGGAAAAGCACATTAGGAAGAAGGGAATGTAGGAGACCCCTACACCTATATATATGGGAACTGGGTATCCAAATCCCTTAGACAGCTTTGAAAATCTCAGCCTTGTTGTCTATTTCATTTTGTCTTGCTTTCTTGTTCAGCTGAAATCATATTTTCTTAATTCAGAAGTGCTATTAATTCAGCTTTTGCTGCTGGTTAAAACAAGAGAGGCTTAGTTCAACTCTCAGGAACTTCTGGTCATTCTGAACACTGATAGGACTGCAACATTCATGAAGCATCTTGTTTCCGAAATATATTGGAAGACCATTCCCTTAATCTAAATGTCTGAACTGAATCTAATCCTCACATACCACTGATCATATGGTTTTAACTGGCTGCTCATAAAAGGGTTACTTTGTGGGGCCATATATTTTCTTCAGTTCTTTGTGGAAGCAGTAATCTCTCCCCTTCCCCCCATGTTTTCAAGATTATTTATTGTAAAGGGATTTGGTCCAGTAATTTTTAGTCCCAATTTTTAGTTTTGTAGGCAACTTTATTGGAAGAGAAATGTGCTTGTAATTAAAAAATGAAATCAGTTCTGGTATGCTGGAGATTTAAACACATCCCAGTAATGCTGGAAACTGCATCACAACAGCTTTTTGCAAGAGAACTGGAAAATTAAATTAACTTGTCTTGTTTCACTGTCCACAGTGAGTCAAGTACAAAAAGTAGACATTCAGCATATATTTCCTGAACTAGAAAGAATAGGCCCAGTTTAACTCAGACAAGCCAAATTTAAAAGACAGCGGCAAAATATATTTAAGAGGAGAGGAAGATGGGCAAACATGACATAGGTATATAAATGATGGAAGTATAAGATGACATGCAAAAACCATCACAATTGGAAGCATGTGTTTGAGGAATGGGAGTTGCATCCATTGCTATCTGGACATAGTATATTGTAAAGTTGCTTGGGTTTCTTTTTTGGTGACTAGCTCAAAAGCTTCACATCTATCCCAGCAATACTTCAGAGAATTTAATTAATAAAAAATACAGGTAGTGTTGACAAGTATTTGAGGAGAGAAGTCCCAAGAGGGGCTAGTCATAAAACTCATCACAAAAATCAACACACTAGCAGCCTCAAAAGCTACAGCCTACCTCACAAGGCAATGGAACAAGGGAATCTGAATGGAGTTTGCATGCTTCTGATAACTCATCCTGTCTACTTTGTATAGTTTAATACCAAACAGCCTAGCTAGATTCTGCTTGATTTTATGTTTTTCACTGCAATCTAATCAGAGTGGGAGGCAAACTCACTAACTCAGCTCAGATAATTTGTCACGTGGCATTAATAATGGTGACATCTGATCACTGAAACATCTTATTTAGTTGAATCAAGGGATACTCAAATCTCAGAATGTTCAATTTGGTTTGGATAAGTATCTAGAAGTTCAGGTGCATATCAAAAGCTTCTTTGAGCAGCAATCTTCAGACCCCTGGGTTCATGTTTAGATTTCAAATAACTCTAAAGTTCAGGGGTGCTTGGACTCAGAGTTCCAAGTAGTTCATTACAGAGAAAATGTTTAACCAAGAAATTAGAATCTGAATTTTCATACCATCTTCTCTCACCAAAATATAAGGAGCAGGAGTTCAATTTTATAATTCCAGTTCGGGGATATCTCTGAAGTCACTTCACTGAGCTATCACCTATCCTCATTCAAATCCCTTCTGTGGATTTCCCAGTGTATTCTTTCTTCTTTGTTTTTTCTTTGGACTTTAATCTAATTATGTCAGACAGTTCTTTACTTGTGTGATTTATCCAGTGCTGAGCACATTGTTGGAGTGAAACAAAACTAAATAGAGGTGGTCAAAAATTGGAATTCTTGTCCCACAGGAAGTTCTGCTTATTCCAAACTATGTTTTTCATTCAAATAAAAAACAAAGTCAAAATACTGAATTTTTGCATGCAATGATGAAATGTTGCCACTGAAAGATCATACCACTAGATGATGCATTCAAATAAAAAACAAAGTCAAAATACTGAATTTTTGCATGCAATGATGAAATGTTGCCACTGAAAGATCATACCACTAGATGATGGCCTAGATGAACCTACTATAAGATGGGTGCACAAATGGCTGGAAAACCATACTCAGACAGTAGTTATCAATGGCTCACAACTGAGCTGGAAGGGCATATTAAGTGGGGTCCCACATGGATCTGTCCTGGGCACAGTTTTATTCAATATCTTCATAAATTATTTGGATAATGGCATGGAGAGTACATTTATACAGTTTGAGGACAATACCAAGCGTGGAGGGATTGCAAGCATTTAAAGGACAGGATTAACGTTCAAAATGATCTTGACAAACTGGAGAAATGGTCTGAAGTAAACAGAATGGAATTCCATAAGGACAATTGCAAAGTACTACACTTATGAAGGAATAATCAAATGCACAAATACAAAATGGGAAATGACTGCCTAGGAAGGAGTACTGCGGAAAGGGATCTGAGGGTCATAGTGGATCACAAACTAAATAGTTTTCAACAATGTAACACTGTTGCAAGAAAAGCAAACATTGTTCTGGGATGTATTAGTAGTAGTGTTGGAAGCAAAACACAAGAAGTTATTCTTCCACTATACTCAGCACTGATAAGGCCACAACTGGAGTACTGTCTAGTTCCCGGCACCACACTTCAAGAAAAATGTTTACAAATTGGAAAAAGTCCAGAGTAGAGCAACAAAAATGATTAAAGGTCTAGAAAACATGACCTATAAAGAAACATTGGAAAAAAATGGGTTTGTTTAGTCTAGGGAAGAGAAGACTGAGGGGGAACATGAGAATAGTTTTCAAGTACATAAAAGGTTGTTACAAAGAGGAGGGTGACAGATTGTTCTCCTTAACCACTGAGGACAAGTCAAGAAGTACTGGTCTTAAATTGCATCAAGAGAGATTTAGGTTAGACATCAGGAAAAACTTCCTAACTGTAAGGGTAGTTAAGCAGTGGAACAAATTACACAGGAAAATTGTGGAATCTCTGTCACTGGAGGTTTTTAAGAACAGATTAGATAAACGCTAGTCAGTGATGTTCTAGATAATAATTAATCCTGCTGTAGTGCAGGGCACTGGACTAGATGACCTATCAAGGTTCCTGCCGGTCCTACATTTCTATGATTCTATGAAACACAAGATGTCATATCCGATAACAGCTGTTAACAATAAACACAAAATGATGAAAATCAGAGAATATTCCAGAGTGCATGCCTACAAACTATGTGCAGCATTGTGGTACTGGCAGAAACAAACAGCAAGGTTTTCTTAAGGCTTTAAAAGCTAGTGTACCCACCACACTTCCCTTTGCTGCCCTCCATATATTACTGTCAGTGAAAGCCCCCATCCAATCTTTGACTTAATCTAAATTGATATAAACCCCCCAAACAAACCCAACTGAACTGAAACTCTATTTTTCCCCAGGAAGTCTCCCTACTTTTGGAGTGTATATTGCATCTGATTATTGGTTATGCATCCCTCCTTTTCCAAAATCAGAAGAGAAAGTCTGGTGTTGCTTCGAAAACAGCTCCCACTGAAAGATGCTCCTTGGAGCCATGAGAACATTTATGGCTGATTAAAGATTGCTTGAAAAGTTGTTTTTCTTGGTTTAAATTCAACTTGGATTCCATCTCAGTTCCCATTCTGTAGGAAGTACATTGCAGGCCAGCCACTTAAGCACAGAAAGGTCCCAAATAAAGCTCGTTGGGAGCAGTCATCTCTTTAGTTCAGACATTTTCACTTTAGCACGCTCACAAAAACAAGTTATCCCAGATGCCCTGGGTATAAACATTTCAAATTCTATCAGATCAAAGCTTATGACAGGAGTTATAATAATATTTAAGTAACAACATTATGACCAGATTAAAGGTTGATTGTGCATCTAATTTTATATTTACTAGGTCCCTTAGCTCTTCTCTCTTTCAGTGCTGAGGCAATATGATCGTTTTGGTAATTAAACGTTAATATCCAACAAAGAAGGAGCACTGCAAAAACAAATCCATTTTGGGACTCCACATAAACAGCTTTCATTGAGTACAATTAAAGTGTGAGAATCTAAAACCAGCTCTAATGTGTTAACGAGGGATGTGGTAAGCC
This sequence comes from Mauremys reevesii, assembly GCF_016161935.1. Lineage (NCBI taxonomy): Eukaryota > Metazoa > Chordata > Testudines > Geoemydidae > Mauremys > Mauremys reevesii. Next base: position 249,968,748 of record NC_052623.1, read on the forward strand.
AGAGAGAGAACTCCAGACACCACTGTAACCTGACGGCTGGATAGGCAAACCTAATTAGGAAATGAAAGGTCTGAGATCCAGAAACAGAGCATCAGGCAATTTGGTAGAGAATTACTTTATAGAGTGACTGCTTCACATTTAAAGAGGAATCCTCTGGTGAATGGTCTCTAATGCAGCATGGTTTAGTGAACTGAGCTCAGGACTGGGAGTCAGGAACTTCAGCTGTAGTCTTATTTCTGTCACTGAACCCCCTTATGGCATTGAGCAAGTCTCTTGACTTCTCTGCGTCAATTTCCCCATTTGAGATATAGGACTAAGAATATTGACTCACCTATTTCATAGAATTGTGACAACTGGTTAATATTAGTGTTTAATATTATTACTACAATAGCTTAAAATAGCTCAACAAATATTTACTCAACCATGATAATATTTTTATTGTTTATTGTTTGTAGTCCAGCAGCACCTAGAGGTCTTGATCAAGACTGGAGCTCCACTGGGCTAGGCACTGGATACATATCATAGGCGATAGATTGCAAGCTCTTTGGGAAAGGAACTAATAAAGGTAAGATGCAAAAAGTGGGTGTGTCAAACAAGTGGAGGGTGTAGGACAGTGAGGATCACAGTGACAGTGAGGGGAACCCAGTTACAATTAGATGTTTGAGGCAGACATATTACATATTAGTATTAAAGTATTGCCATATTAAAAATAACACAACCATTTAAATAATACTGTTCATCTGGGGATCTCAAAGTACTTTATGATAATAATTTAAGCCTCATAATGATCCCCTACAAAGCAGGGAAGCATTATTATTCTCTAGGAAAAATCTATAGATCTAATTTTTATATATGTAATAAATAGATTCATAGGGAGATGTCCTGGCCATATTGAAATTAATGGGAGTATTGTTGTCTTTAATGGGGGCCAGGATTTTACCCACAGTTTTTAAGGCCGGAAGGGACCATTATAATTATCAAGTCTGATCTTGTGGTTGAACTAAAGCACTCCCCTGCGCCGCTCCCTCCCCCCCCCCAGACATGGTGTGGTGCAATATAAAGATCTTATCAGCATGAATTTGGGATAATCATATTATTCACAAGTGACAAATAGTATTTTTCTTGTGCTATATGTTCCCTATTGTCATTTAGGTAGTCATTGCTATGGTAGATCTAGCTTATTTTCTGACTACGTTCTCCCTGAAGGAAATCCCACGCTGGGACTAGGTTTCTCACAGAAGGGCACACACCTGCAGCAGCCCTGGTTTTCTAACCTTTGGTATTTCCTTGTTAGCAACCAAGTTGGAGGAATATTCCCTGCCTAGTTATTGTTCCTATAATTTATGTAGTAACATCTCAAACACCGGAGCCTTTCAAATACTCTAGCCGCAGCACATTTCCCTGCAATTATGCCAGTGGGCTGAGACATCCAAGTTCATGTTCAACTACCCTTGGGCCAGCAAGGAGTTCTGGTGAGTACTCCTGGGCTGGTGGTACCAAGGAGGCAGTGGTGCATCAGCAATTTGTGGAAGAGATCATCATGCCCACTAGTGACTGTCCAACTCTAAAGATACATCATCAAAAAGCAGTGCTTACCCACAATCAGACGGGCTCTTCAGTGGTTAGCATTAGAAATCATAAATACAGTTGTGTGCTACAATCAAATTTCGCCAATGAAATAATGTCTGACAAGATGTCCCTTGTGAAATGTCAACACAAAAAAACATTGAGAGCCCATATCCAGACAGACAATGACATGCTCCAGTGGAGAAAATTAAGAGGGGACAAGTGTGTCGAATCTCAGGAATCAGAGGACGCCTCAGGAAAACAGAAAATGTTTTGGATGTGCAAGCCTGTTCACACTGCAGATATAAAACCATATATGCTCTCTGGATATGGGGACATGATTTTACCAACACACGCAGATAAAAATCTGTTTTATCAAAAGCTTTTTTTTAAAAAGTAGTAGTTTAGGGCTTTGTCTGGTGATTAGTAATTTTCCCAGGATGGTGGCAATGACTTTTTTTCCACTCAAAGACATGATTCTAGCAACATGAATGTGCTAAACTCTCCAGTCAGAAGTTACAAATTTGATTTTCAAGATAATAACTAATACATCTACTCTAGGGGAAAAAATCCCATCAAAGGAATTCACTCCAACTGAAATGTGCATTACAGAGTTTCATAAAATGTACCAGTGTTCAGATATAAATCAAAATAGGAATTTAAATGTGTCTCAACATTGGTTTCTTACCTTACTTTCCTAAAGAAATTTTGGAGACTAGTTTTATCCTTCAGATATATGGTTTAGGAGCTCTGAAAGCACTAATATTCTCTTGGAGACAGGACAAAAAGTCAGGAGATTGGTCATTTACCAACTTTCAGATTCTAACCAATATTTTTCATGATGATTCCCTATTTCCTAAATTTAAGAACCTTTTAAATACCAAATGTTGTGACTATCTCTGGCACATCTATGTGATATTACATTATGCATTTAATGAATTCAGATCTGCTCACAATATATTATACAGTAATTTTAATTCCTTAATACTTTTTAGTATTTTTAATTTAATTGATTAACTGGGTGCTCCACACCCAAGGGGGTTCATATATTAGTACTATGTTCCATAAGAAATCTCAGAATCTGCTTATATGGATATTCACAGTAGTATATTCACAGTAGCATTCCTGCATTCAAGAAAATCAGGATATAAATATAGTTTCAGCACAATAATTTGAAAAGGTTATAGGCTAATGCATCTAAGGAACTTTTTGTTGCTCCATAGAAGATATTTCAGAACCGTTGCCCAAACCAGAATAGTTAGTATCTGTGCTATGATCTTTGCTTACAGCAGATTGCAAATGAAATGGACTAGGGTAGTCTCATCCTAGTCCCATGTATCCACTTTACAAAACCATCATTCTAGAGATGGGCCCAAACCAAAATCCTTTATGAGTGGTTCTGGATACATACTTTGTACCTTAGGTCATATTTGGCAGAATTTAGCACTATTGGCAGCCTCTGTTTGAGAAAGGCCCAGGAGACAAACAGCAAGGACGTTAAACAGGTCAAAATTAAAATGTGTTAGCCAAACTATTCAAGAGGTTAAAAATGGAACAGAAAAGGATGCTGGAGATCAGGAATGACGTACTGGCAGAGCTTGATGCTGGTGGACCACACACATCTAGAATAGCAGAAATGAGGAGTTTGGAGATCAGGACATAGAATGCATTCATAGAGCTGTGTATGGGTCACAAGACTGGAACAACAGGGTGTTACGGGCCATGATTGAGCTACCCTGGCAATTCTATATGACAGAAATTCATATTACAGCATAATATATTAGTGCAAAAAATGAGCACTAGAACATACCCACCCTAAAAATGTCAAAGAGGAAAAATCTTACAAATGTTTGTAGGTCTTATAGTCAGATGAAAATTACTAAACAGCGATAACAAATAATACTTACAGAATTTCTGCAGTACATAATTCATAAGCACATCAAAATAAATCAAAACTAAAAATCATGTTAAACCCAACGCTAACTGGAAATGTGTTAAAATGTAATTAGATTATATTTCCTTCTCATTTCTTCTTCCTGAGTGTCTCTTATGCACTGGCAGTCATTGATACATGCATTGAGGTAACTGTGCAATTCAGTCAAAAAGCTAAGACTACACCAGAATGTTTAGCCAATACCAAAATTTCCAGAGCAATAATAAATCAAACCTTTCTACCCAGCCTCCCACTGGCAGAATGATACCAACCCCTAATCCCAAATATTAAATCAAATATTTTTCAGTATCCCAAATTATTAGATTACAATACTATCATGGTATAACATTGTAAACCCCCAAACAGAATGCTTGAAATGGGCTTCTAACAAGAGTCTGAATCTAAAGGAAATATAATCTAATGGTGGAGCTCCCGTGAATAAGGTTTTAAATTCTCTGTGATAAGATTATGGCGTCTAACAAAAGAAAAGTCCTAAACGTTCAAATCTTCACTGTAGATAGCAGTTGAAATATTCTGCTCTTTGTATTTGTAATATTTTAAATAATACTGTGCATTAATAGACTGCCTTTCAGCTGAGGCATTCAAAGCACTTTACAAATTAATTGCACCTCACAAAACAGCTCTGAGTTGGGGAAGTGTGACACTTTGGGGTTCAACCCAGACCAGTAAGGAACTGTGTCACCACCTACTCTGCACCTCTGGATGCCTTAATTACCATTCTGCTGTTGCTCACAGCCCTGACACCAACTGCCAGCATACAAGTATGCAGGTCACATCCTGTCTTCCACCACCTAGTTACTTTTTGCAGAGTGACCCCTGACAGCCCTCTAGTCCCAAATTTCCCCCAAACTGTGTGCCTCCGTAGTGCCTAGCCCTCCCCTGGAACACTCACAGAAGTTATTAAGTTCATTGCTCCTTTAAAGAGTCAATACACTGCAGCTCTTTAATTTAACTGGTGTTTGACAACCACTCAATCACAGCATTGAACTGATTCATAGTAAAAATAAAACAAGTTTATTCAACAAAAAGTCATAGGCTTAAGTGATACCAAATAAAAGGAGTAAGGATAGAAATGGTTACAAACAAACAAAAGTAAAAATACTGTTCTAAAACTGAAACTTAATTTAAGCAAGTTACAATCTTTGCCTAAGCAGGTTTCTCACCTATCTTGAGTTCCCAGCGACTTTAACCCCCTTGGTTGAAGGATCCACTTTTCTCAGATGTACAAGAGCCCTGCTCTCTTGTATCTGCCCAGTAATGGATAACTATGAGGTTCTCTCCCCTTTCTTTATATAGTCCATAAACCTTTAAAACGTATTCTTTGAAAAGTAAGCCCAAACAAAGCTCCTTTTCCCTGCTGGGTATTGATGCCATGCTGTCTGTTGTAGATGCTGTGCTGCCTTGTTCCCCACTGGTGATTTTTACAGTGCAAATGATCTCTTTCCACAACCTCCAAAACAAATGAATAGGCCATTGAATTTAGCCTCATCTGGTTTGAGGTGTTGGCCTTTTCTCTTTGTTTGGTGAAAACTCCTCCTGATGTGTCTGATTTAAACATATTTTAGTCACATATTTCCAGCATATATCTATAAAGTTCTCCATGGTTTTACCATCAATACATCACACAAGAATATTCAGGATCGGTGAGTTATTAGTTCTCCAGTAATACATTATATACCACCTTTTTGGGTAACTATCATGACAACAGTGTGCCAACAGGTATTGGGGTGCTTTTAGGGTCCCAGGAAGTACCGCCTTTTTCAAAGTGAGGCTGAAATAAAGGATTGGGTGAGTGGAAAGGTAAATCTCCAAATAATCAGTGTAAGATGACTTGCAGATTTACTTTTTCCTTCTGGCTTTTTTCCATGAAGTCAGGTGTGTGAAAATGTATGGAGCAAAAAGATGAGACAGCCAAGGACTGAGCCCTGTGGGATTGCTCTGGAGAGCATATAAAGGGAGGAGAAGGACCAACTAAAAGAGGCACCAAAGGAACTGCAAGAGATGTAGATGAAGAACCAGAGGAGGACGCTAACATGAAAGCCAAGAGGACAACATTTCAAGAAGTTAAATACCACTGACAGTATCAAATGCAGCAGAAAATTCAAGAAGAATGGGGATGGAGAAGAAGCCATGAGATTTGCCCACAAAGAGGTTGCTGCACAACTTGGTGAGAGTAGTTTCAGTGGAGTAGAGTGGAAAGAAAAAAGTGGGTCAAGATTAACCCTAAGTCTATTCTTTCATGTAGGTGTCACAGAAGAAGTGACAAAAGGAAGAGGGGCCTGTGGCCTACTGCACAGTTTGCAAAGGGCATCCCATGCATTGGGGGCAGTGTGGATTAAGGTCTGAAGATTACCACGTGAGAAGGGAACAAGTGGGCAGTCAAGGTTTGCATCACTGGTAGATCTGGGGTTGGTGAGGGACAAGGTGAAGTGAAAAACAAACAAACCCAAGAGTGGATAGTGACAGATTTTACTAGGAATTCAGTCTAGAGCCCTATGTCCAGCTCATTAATTTTTTCTTCAGAAACCTACAAAATGGTCTTGATGTTATTTTAAAACCAAAGTGTGTATCTCCTCACCTCAGTGCACAAAGATAGATTGCACGGGCATATCTCCCATTAGCATTAATGAAAGATGGATAGGATAGTTAATGCCTTGCTCACTGAATTCTGACTATATCTTTAAGCATATATGTAGGCAGTGAAATTGAAGCAGGTTTAGTCTAGTTGATTTCTTTTAGCCACACTATAAATCAAGCACTAATCCCTATTACTCTGTCTCTGAATTAGCATTCCCTCAGGGCTCTGAATTTCTTCTGCGTATTGAAGTCATTTTGCTCATTGCTTACTCTCCAATGAGTTAATGGCTGAAGCATTTTGTAACTGTCAGTGTTTTGACAGCATATGAGCATTTAATTATATGCCATCTTTACCCTGTATAGTAAACTTCTTTCTAGCCTGTAGCACATCAGCCAAGGGCTCAGCAGGACAACACAAAGCAATGCACATCCCCAAGCTTTCTATTTGCTCTTTTACTGGGCAAAGAGGCACAGAAGCCCTTGTTCAAACTCAAAAAGATAATTCCGTTTATTTATTTATATTTTAAAAATAAATTTCAACTGGCAAAAGAGGACAGATTGACAACCCTGGAGACTGAAATCTATTATTTATCTACATAATAGCAACAGCATGGGCAGTGGTAGTGCAAGCTTACCACATGTTGCCTCAGTGTACCTCTCCCCTAACCTAGAGGACTCATCTTTAGGGGTTGCTCGTGGAATCCTTTCCCTCTCTTCTGAGACTGCCAACTACAGTCCCTGTTAGTGCCATTTATTGTGATGTGGCTACCTTTTCACCAGACATGGGACTGAAACCACCAACTCATGTCACATAGAACAGCTAACAATTGTCAGATGAGCACAAATTTTGGCCACTCTTGATTACAGCAGTGACCAAGACATGAAAGTTTCTGCACCTCATTTTTACCCCCATGACACTAGTCTGACATGCTAATAATACTTAGTACTTCCATAGAGCTTTACATTCTCAAAGCACTGTAAAAACACTAACCAATTAATTATTAAAACACATACACACAAAAGACACACATAAAGGAAACCGCTGTGTAAAAGAATTTTTTTTAAACAAAACATACTCAAAACTCCATACGCAATCCTAAATTTTTTCAGAATGGAAGTCAATGATTAAGATACAGATAAGCGGACATACAAAGCTACAGAGGTTTGTGCTTCTTGACTCATGAAAAAATGTGTTCGAATTTCAGCCTACATACTGATGTAAAAGGTATTCAATCAATGCTGAAAGAGACACCTCTATGGTCCTTACAGTTTTCTAGTGATGTATCCTTGAAAGCAAAATTCTCTATGGCACATTAAGTAATTTTTGTTGTTGTCGTTTCTGTACTGTGTTAAGAAAATTGTTAAGAATAAGTCAAGGTTCAATGAGGAGTAGAAGTAAACTGGTCCATTATGAAAAGCACCACTGTACAATGCAGGCAGAGGCACCATATGGTTTATTATCCTAGGCGAGAATCAAAAGCAAAAACCTGTTCCTTACATAACAACCCTGCCCCCAGAGGTGAAAGTAAGCCGGTATGGGCCGGTACGGAGGACCGGAAAGAAAAGGAGACTGCCTGAGGGAGGGAGAAGCCTGCCCCCAGCATAAGAATAGTTTAAACTCAGCTGTTCCCTGAGTGGTTCAGCCCCCGGGGGTTAGGAGTGGTTTCTGGCATCCTTGTTAATTTCACTCACAGTAGCTGGGGGGAGGGAGTCGAGGGGAGGGTGTGTTTGACCATGGCAGGGGCAGTCCTTTTCTGCTCCCGGGATGAGGGGATCTCTCCAATATACACAACAAATACAAGCATTTGGCTGCACAGCTTAAATCCAGAGCTAATAAAAGCAGGTGGAAGGGGAAAACTCACTGTCACATTGGTTTCTCATCTCCTCCCTCCCCCTCCTCCAGCCAGGCTGCAGAAAAGGGATTGCATTCCTCCCCCCGCCCCCAGCAGGGGTTCTCCTCTAGGCTCTAACTTGCAGTAGGGAGACTGGCTGAAATGCCTGCTGCTGCTGCCTGCATAAGAACAGTTTAAACTCAGCTGTTCCCTGCGCAGTTCAACCCCCAGGGTTAGGAGCCGTTTCTGCCATCCTTGTTAATTTCATTCCCAGTTATTGTTGGGGCAGGGGAGGAGGGTGTGTGTGACCATGGCAGGGGCAGTTCTTTTCTGCCCCCAGGATGAGGGGGAATCTCCTCTATACAAAAAACACAATCAAAATCAGGAACCATTTCCAAGTTCAAATCTATCCCATTCCCTCCCCAGCAGAGGATCATGGTTGTGATGTCCAAACTGCTTGCAGATCCTCTTTGAAATGTTACTGAACTGCGCAGGGATGCCGCTTGTGTAGGGAAGGCCCCTGGCGGGCTGGGCTGGTTTGTTTATCTGCCCCGTCCCCAGGTCCGGCCAATCGCGGCTCCCACTGGCCGCAGTTCGCCGCTGCTCCAGGCCAGTGGGAGCCGCAGGAAGCGACGTGGGCCAAGAGACGTACTGGCTGCCGCTTCCAGCAGCTCCCATTGGCATAGAGCAGCGAACCGTGGCCAGTGGGAGCTGCGATCGGCTGGACCTGCAGACGCGGCAGATAAACAAACCGGCCCGGCCCGCCAGGGGCTTTCCCTAAACAAGTGGCATCCCAAGTTTGGGAAACACTGTCCTAAGATAAATAGCATTATAGAGAGGCAAAATATTTTTATAATGAACCAGTGGTGAGCATAGTTCTGAATAGCTTCTGAATTCATATTCTAATACTTTTACAGCTATTCCCAGCTTTTCATCTGATACTACAAACCTATCCCAGATGTTAATCTTTGACTACTGATCATACACATCTAGAGCTGGGTCTCAGGTGTTGCTGGAATTATGTCAGCACTGAGCTCTGGTAGTTCAGGATGGTCCAGGGCGGCACTTTGGCAGCAGTTCCACCGTGCCACTTTATTCTTCGGACCCGCCGCCGAATTGCTGCTGAAGACCCGGATATGCTGCCCCTTTCTGTTGGCTGCCCCAGGCAAAGGGGGAGATCACACTATATGAAAGTCCAGTGCAGGGCTGGGGTGAAACTCCTGTTGACTTTAACGGGGCCAAGAATTCATCCCTGGCCAATAAACTCCTAGTTCAATGAAGCTGCCCCTGGGATAATGCTTTCGTGCTGCAGCATGGAAGTCCTGTATTCAGGGCTCTCACTCCCAAAGCTGATAGAATTTTAAGGACTCATGGAAAATAAACCAGCTCTGGAAGTCTTATCAGAGAGTTTAGCTGTCAGCCACAGCTATAGCCTTGTTGTCTACTCCACAGAGCATCTAAGCCTCAGAGAATGTCATTTTGTTCTTTCACCATCAGAGTATAAGTATTCCACCATGGCCATCCACAGGAAAGAGAAATGGCGGACCCCATAAAAGATTTTGGCGAGGAAACTTTAGCACTCGCTCAGGAGCAGCCTTCAGTCAGTAATGAGGAATCCTTCTGTTGGTAAGGGAAGAGAGAACCCATTCTCAGATACCCAGAGACAAGGAGAATAGATGCTTGCTTGTGTATCTTTTGGGAGGGAAAGTTTAGCTTATGCTTCTATCTGCAGTGGGAGAGAGGAAGAGAGAAAAAACATGCTTAGATCCCAAGCAGTGGGAGAAAATCCTCTAGGAAAGTGAACTGGAGAACCCAAGTATAGTTCTCTGCAAAGAGAGAGAGAATCTATACCCTGGAGAAGAGAAAAGAGAGAATTTATGACTGGCTCACCGCATGGGAAAACAGACAAGGAGAGACAAAGCACTAGCACATATTTCGGGTAGGAGGAAGTGAATGCTACAAACCAAAAACACACCAGAAGTACTCACTATAGGTAATTAGTGCTTAAAGCCCCATAGTTATGCCATAAATTGTCAATGATTAGTGGGAATTAGCTACACAATCCATGCTCTAGCTGATGAGAGCCCTTCTAATTTTCTATGAAAGGACTGCACTGGAAATGTATCCCTATGTAATTTTTGGGAGTTTGTCTTCCTACAAATTTTCACTGCATATCAATCCATGTATTTCTCATAATAGGATTTCCACTCAGCTCATTTTAAAGATCTTAATAGATTTACAGCATGTCAGTCAGAAGAACACTGTATTCCCAGCAGGCAGTGGCCTATCACAGTACACTCCTGTTCACAGACATTGTGGGTCCTACAAAGCTGGACTTGGTCCTTTAGAAGAAGTTTCAGTGCAAGAAGAAATCTGTATGTCTGACTGCCTATCCTCTCCCTTCCTTTTCTTTAGTCAGATATCAACATGTGGTTTTGGGTACCTAACTTCAGACACCTCAGATTGAAAATTTTGGTCAGTGTGACTTACCCAAAGTCACAGAGTAAGTTGGTAGCAATCAGGAATAGAACCCAGGGTTCCCTGTCTCCCAATCCTCTCCCATTGGACCACATTCTTCCCTATGGGACAAAGTACATTTTCCAACTCCTTTATTCAGTACTTTAATTCTCAAATGGAAAGCATACAGTATTGATAAACATAGTGTATCAAAACTGACAGAAAAATTCTGTCACTTTTTGTTTTGTTAGCTCAAGCCAATGCAACCATATAAGCCATTTATCCTTTAATCTTCTTTTCATGATAGTGGAACACTCAGAAGGGTATTATCCTGAATTTCTTTTAGCAAGTGTTCAGCAGCAGCAGGCTCCTATTAAAGCAGGCTACCTTTTTTTTCCTGCTGTAACTGTAGTTACACCAAGGGCAAGATGAGAGCCTCTGTGTTTTACTCCTGAGAGACCTTCCATAGCAGGAGTAGTAACAATTACTTGTTCCATCTATAAGCAGTACAACTAGGAGGATAGGTTAGCATTTTAGATGGAATTTAATTTAGTTTCCTAGTGGCAGCTAAGACCCATTCTTTGCTTGCAAAATCTGAGACATGAAAGATTATAGTCCAATTAACAGTCTTTACTGTGTTTTTCTGTGTGGTACTATATGTTCAACTATCAAGTGCTGTAATGGAATATAGTACAATGTGCCATTAGACCATGGAAATAAAAAGGGCTACCCCTCATAGTCATCTAAGGGAACAGTTCAGAGAGCTATATGGAGTTACTGCAGATATCATACTTTCAGCAACAAAATGCCCAGGCCTAGGAGAGTTTGTACCCATTATCCTTATATCAAGCTTGACCCAAGAGAAAAAGCACTCACTCAAAACAGGGGCCCCTCTGTGGTCACATCAATGAACCAATTAAAACAAATGAAGAAAAACTGGTGGCAGGATGGGGAAAAGGTCCAAGGATGCATGAACAAGAAGAGAGTTCAGTACAGCAGATGTCCATGGTAGGACAAGAAGACATAGAGAAAAAAAACGATGAAGGATGTAAAAAGACAATTCACCCAAAGACATCTCTAAAAGTCATTGCAGAGGGAAAATTCTGGAAGCATTTTAAAGACAAATGTTTGGACTTACTACATGTAAAGAGATACAAACATAGAAGGACATGGACACACATTCATGAACACTGTGATGGTTCAGGTCTTTGGCCAAGACCGGTACTGTGCCTTAAGCAGAATTAACAGCATAAGCTGTATAACCCATACAATCTCACTTCTTGCCTCCAAGGCAGAGAAAGTAGCCTTTTTCTCAAACAGAGAGGGACAAACAATTGAACAATTGAGGGATAGCTCAATGGTTTGAGCATTGGCCTGCTAAACCCAGGGGGTTGTGAGTTCAATCCTTGAGGGGGCCACTTAGGGATCTGGGGCAAAATCAGTACTTGTTCCTGCTAGTGAAGGCAGGGGGCTGGACTCGATGACCTTTCAGGGTCCCTTCCAGTTCTATGAAATATGTATATCTCCATATATTTATTTTTTTTATATTTTTAACCTCGAGTTCAGTGAGAATCCATTATCTCTAATTTTTTGTACAGCCTTGATTCTAGGTTAACATCCTGCACATCCTAGGATCATTGTACACTTTAATGTTCTGATTAGATCAGTCTACTTGTTATTTTACGCCCTAAATAAAGAGAGGCTTCCTTTTTTCTGCAGCTGATTGGACTGGGGCCCAACTCTCCTCCAGTACAAAATAACTAACTCCCACTGAGGAGTTATTTAGATCCTAGGATAGGAGAATAGGGGCCCATGGTCTTATTTTTTGCGAGGTGTCAATCACTGCTTCTGACCCTCACAACATAGATGTTCTTTTACCTTCTGGGACTGAAAGAAACTAACGCATTTAGAGAACTCAAGATTTGTTTTCCCTTTTCATTTTCTGAAAACGGCATTGCCCATTTGAGGATCTTTAGATAAAATTTCCAAGATTCATGTTTACAATCTCAGGTTAGTGGCAGAGAGAAGACATTCTTCCGAGGTGAAAAGCCACCCAACTGTTGCAGTCTCATGGATAATCCAAATAATTCAATGTAAATTAAGGGACTTTTTTTCCCCCTTATCAACTCCCACAGCTTTTCCCCAACTGCTATCCAGCAATTCACTGGAGAGGGCAGTTTACGAACCTCTCAATTTTTTTGCTCCAGGAAAGCCATAATATTTTCTATGGGGAATTCAACCCTTGGATTAACATATTGCAGTAAGACTTGGAGCTAATTTCCCTGGCTCAGTTTCCAAACTGATTTGCATTACTAGGAATCGATGATCACTCACAAGAGACTTCTCTACAAAAAAAAAAGAGTCTCCACCATAAACTATACCTACATGAAAATAGTTTGTGCTAGTTACCTGTATAGTCATTTGCTGATTTACTTTAAAGCATTGTATACATCAACAAGATAATCACAGCAGAATTTTCATTAGCCCAAGGAAGGTCAATTTAATCCTGTTCCTAAATGTAACAACCAGTGGTCAAGAAATTCCCGGTAACAAATTTTATGAGCTACCGGAAGTGTATATGCTACATTCTGACATGTTCACTTGATCTGCAGAGATAGCAGTTCAGGGGATTCATTCCCTAATATTACTTTCTGCCCACAGAGACACTGCAACAGAGCAATAGGCATCCCCTAAACCAACTTCTATTTCTTCTAGGTCTCAAAAAGCTATATGGCAATATCATGAAAGAGGCTATTGGAAGTACTGAATGCCAGATTATTTTCGAGAGAAATTCATCCCATGTCCAGTAGCCAAGCATGAGGCCTTTACACTTCTTAAACCCTGTTTTTGTGGGATTTATGTGGTGTATGGGACTTCTGCATAGAAGTGAAGCATCATCTCCTCAAATGATCCACAGAGATGGTATAAAAACTGAATTTCAAAAGGGGCCAACTAAATGAATTTTTCAGAATTCAAGTTCAGTAAAAATTGGAATCCAAAATTAATCCTATATCTTCCGCTCACTCTCCTCAGCAGATAAACCAGGCAAACATTATGAGTGCTCTTCCAAATATTCAGAATACAATGGTTTGGAATCCATTATTCTAGAAACACCAAACCCAACCTTCCACCTAACACCCTAAAATATCCTTCAAAAGAGAGGAAAAAACACTAGGAAAAATGGGAGAACAGAGATGTAATAGACTAAACAATATCTTAGTTCCAACGATGATTTCATTATTTTAAAAGTTATTTTTGTCTACACTGAATTATAATACCCAAAATCCAAAAGATCTTAAAGCTCTTTAGAGACCAATTGATTTATCATTTATATATAAGAATCATGTAGCGAAATGCTAAGATTTAAGAACAATTTAAGAAACTCAAGTGCAGTTCAAAGGAGCAGACAGAAGTTATAATGGAAATAGAATCTGAACAGAAGTGAAAAGTAGACTATAGAAAGAAAAAAATCCTTAGAAATCTGATCCAAATGTACTGAAGCATGACCTGACTTACACTATATCTGATGAGAGAATGCGAAGACTGTTATTGGTTCAGAGAGAAGAGTTAGAGGGGACAAAACTGAGGTGTACCCATTTATGAAAGGCTTCCTCTTCTGGCCCCACTGCCTGAATACAAGAACAAGGAGAATTTTAAAATTCAAGACCAGACTTTAAAACAAACAAGTTTTTTTTATTCTTTATATAGTAAATCTATGGAACTCACTTGTCACAAGAGGAAGTTAAAAGACAAATAATAGTGCAGCTGGATAACTTTGACTATCAATAATATCTGTAGCTATGCAAGTTAAAAGTATTGGTGTTCAAAATGCCTGATTCAGGCCATTACAACTGCTCCATGCTTCACCTCCCAGAGGTAACTGCACAACTGGCTATGTGCATTACAGGACTGTTCCAGCTTCTTCTGAAGCATCAAATAATCCTCACTCCCTGAAGACGGATGTTGGACTTGATGGACCAACAGCCTGATCTGGTGTGGCAAGTCCAGGAATATGTTCTTATTCGGAAATGCCCAGAATGCTTCACGTACAAGCAAAGGAAAATGCTCTGGGAAATTATGAGATAAGACACCTGAAAAAAGATATACAATTCCAGGCCATTGGGTCCTCTGTTGATCAGAAAACATTTTTCTTCATGTTGGCTAAAGCTTTCCCTGATCAAGGAAAACTTTCCAGTGGGAGGTCAAGGAAATGGAAAGCATTTGTCTGGCATGACCCCAGAGCACTCAGTGGACTTACGGAACATACATATGATGTAGTCAGGGTCCTGTGGCTATCTAACAAAATTTGCCCTGTGATGCTTTCCTTATTTTGGTGCATTATTTATTCCAATCCCTGCTTTGGGGTATTTTTTTTTAGAATAGACCAGGTGCATAATGGTTATGTGGAAAGAGCTTCCAGACTGTATGCCAAAGCAACAGCTTGTTAAATCTTTCATCTGACTGCTTTTATTGTTATTTGTGGTAATAGAGGAAAAGTCTGAAATGGCAGTATTTATTGCTAGGAGTCTTAGATTCTCTGGGTGTTATGGTGCTGTATGTATGTAGAAAGAGATAGGGCATTTACAAAACTCATTTGCTATCTATCCTGTGTAAATGGGAATGTGTGTATGTATGTGCATGCCACTTGGGCGAAATGGAAGGAGCAGGGGTGTTTCCCTCTAGACTACATGAAAGGGAAGGGCTCTTATTCTGTTTCTTTGCATTTCTCCTTCCTGACCACTGGACGGGAACACTTCCTTTCTTCTGGATAATCCAGGGGAGGGAAGAAGCATTACCTCCCACTTAAGGTGCTCAAATGCTGTGGTGAGTCATATAGGCACCTAAATAGAAAATAAATCTCCTAATCATCAAGGGTCAGAGTCCCTCAATGAGCATAAGTCTATCTGAAGTTTCTCAGAATCCTTCACAGATAGTTTTTTAGCAACCAAACCTACTTAGAGTCATCATCCACAATTCACTGTTCATTCTTCCTCCAAATCATTTAGCTGTTCTGTGTGAACTCTTTGTAATGTCATGAGGACAGCCTCTCTGAACTCATAACCAGGACTTCAGAATGACCAGAGAAGATATTGTTTTCAGACAACCCATTCTAGGTTTTGCTCTTAACCCACTATATTCTGGGCCAGGATTTTGGGAGTTTAATCAGTGCTGTTTGGATATTTATGCAGCACAGACATAGCTGTATATTTCACTATCAAGTTTCAATGCTTTGATTTTAGGAGTACCTAGTAACCTTGAATAACAATTGCCCTTCATACTGACTGACAGTCCCCCAGTAGTAATAACTTGGGGTTTTTATTTTAATAAACTACTTCACTTTTTCCTTTAATTAGAAACACCTTAATCACAAGCATGCAAGAAAAAAGAAGCTGGCAGAGCATATATAACATGATACAATGGCTGGAGTTTGAAACTAGACAACTTCAGATTGGAAATAAGGCATAAATTTTTGACAGTGATGGTAATTAACCATTGGAACAATTTGCCAAGGGTCATGGTGGATTTTCCATTACTGACTGTTTTGAAATCAAGATTGAATGTTTTTCTAAAAGATCTGCTCTAGGAATTATTTTGGGGAAGTTCTCTGGCCTGTGCTATACAGGAGAGCAGACTAGAAGATGATCTCAACGGACCCTTTTGGACTTGGAATCTATGAATACATCTCAGCGATTTCCAGCATGAGGTGCAATTGCTCCACTCATCAAGAGAGGCAGATTGTCAAAACTGCAGCAGTCCATACACCCAGGACTCAATGCCAAATTCTCGTGCTCATGTCAAATGTCACAAATGAGGTGGCAGCCAGACTCTGGCACTTGAGACGCAAGATAAAAGGGGCCAAAGTATTTCATCCCTTGAAAGGGAGAATAATTAGTGTTTGAAAGTTACAAGGTGAGGGTTTGCAAGCCAACAGCAAACAGCAAGTCTGCCTGTAATTATACTATAATTAATTGGCTAGTGTGTATGTTACACCATTGGTCTTTATTGAATGGAAGCAAAATTTCTCGCGTGTGTGTAATAGCTCAAATACTGCTGCTAACACCTGACAATGGTTTTTTTTTTTTAGTGGTGAGTGCTTATAGAGCTTATAGAGCAGCAGATGCTTTTGGTGCAATCTGGTCAGAGCTCTATCCCTGCTGTTGCCATAAAGTTCTGAATGGTGATGATGTGCAACACAATGAAAGCAGCGAAGGTCCTTTATGGTTAAGGATTTGTTGCAATAACTTCAAACCTTCCATCAGTGCTAGTCCTTGGCAGGGCCGGCTCCAGGCACCAGCTGAGCAAGCTGGTGCTTGGGGCAGCAGATTCTATGGGGCGGCTTCTGTCCAATCCTAGGGTGGCACTGATGCTTTTTTTGTTTGTTTCTTTGTTTCTGTGCTGCTCTGGCCGCCCTGTAGGGGGCAGAGGAGGGGAGCGCCCTGCAGCAAATTTGGCAGGGCAGCCCGCGTCCTTCCCTCCCCACCGACCGGAGCAGCTCGGAGCCCTCCCGGCAGGCGGCGCGGAGGTCGGGGCCGCGGGGTGAGCGCCCCCCTGAAGCCCTGGCTGCCCCCCTTCTCTCTCCCTTCCCCCCATTAGACCGGGCACGCACTCTGCAGCACAGGGAGTCCCCTGGCTCCAGCCGCCCTGTAGGGTTTCTTTGTTTTGTTCTCCCCTGCTTTGCCGGTTGCGCCGTTCCCCCGCCCCTGCTTTGCCGCTCCAGCCGCACCGCAGGTTGTTGTTTTTTTTTCACCTGCTTTGCCGCTCCAGCCGTGCAGTTTTTTTGTTTTCCCCCCACCCTGTTTTGCCGCTGTGGCTGCGCCGTGTTTTCTTTTTCTTTTTTTTTTCTTCACCTGCTTTGCCGCGCCAGTGCCCTGTTCCCCCCCCCCCCCCTTTTCTGCTCCAGCCCCACCGTCGTTTTTTTTTGTTGGTTTTTGCCCCTGCTTTGCTGCTCCGGCACCCCCGGTCCCCCCCCCCCCCCGCTTTTTTTTTTTTTTTTTTTGCTTGGGGTGGCAAAAAAGCCAGAGCCGGCCCTGGTCCTTGGAGACAGTGGCAGCAGGAAGCTGTAAAGTCTAGGCAGGACTGGTGGGGACGACCAGGCTAAAGAAGAGGAAGGAAATAGCAACAAGAAAATGGTGGGAGAGGAAAGAATTTTTGGAGAAACTCAATACAAGTTATACTGTGGGTCTCGTGTCCTAATTCAGATCTGCACAAACATTTGTAGCAGTGAGCTCTTGGAACAGCTCAAAACTATTTACACTGACAACCCCTAATATTCAAGGCTCATCTGTCTTGTCAGTGCTACTTGCTTCAGATAAGTAATGTATTTAAGCATATAGAGAACTGTGTATACAATTCTTAGGTTCTCTCCCTCCCTTTGAGTGTCATTGAGACTTAAAGGTTTGGGTGCAACAACCAGTTTGAGTATGTGATGTTGCTTTGGATGCAGTCAAACAACAAAGTCCTAATGTATAACCCAGGCTTTAGTTGTGGTTCATTTTTATTTTACATTGAATATTTACTCATTGAAGCCAAGCACCTATAAACACCTTTACCAGATAATATATCAAATAAATAGTACTCTTTAGTCATAAATTCTAATTATCTGTAGCAAAACTTATAGTGAAGTTGCTGTACTGACTCAGTTTATTCAGGAAGGTTTCAACACTAACTGAAAAAATAATGCCTGAGTATACAGAGAGCAAATTGTTCTTTTTCATTCATTACATAGTACATCTGGGTGACACTTTCAACAAAAAGATTTTACTAAAGAAAATCTAATTTTGTATAAAATGAATTTTAGGAAAAGTTTTCAATTACATTTTTCTTTTCTTTTTATTGAAAATTTTTAGGACAAAATTTGTTTTAATTTTTGTGGCATTTATAAAAAAAATGAAAGTTTTTACATAGCCAGCCCTTCCCCACTGCCCATTTTCACATGGAAAAGAGAGGGAAAGATAAAAGTAAGAGAATATGGAGGGAAAAACACTTTTTCATACCTTCTTTTTAACTTTACCACTGGAAAAATGTGAAATTTTTTTTCTCACGTTTTAAACTGTTTTAAAAAACTTTTCCCGCACATTTGTCCAGTGAAAACAGTGGGGGAGAAATCCCCAAAACTCACTCTCTCTTTTTTTATTTCCCCCCACTCCACCCCCACCAATTTCCAGTGGAAAAAGAGGAGAAAATAAATAAGGAAGAGGAAGAGGTAGAAGAATCCAAAAAATAAATGTTCCCCATTTTTTGAAAAGGCAAATGCAATTAAAATTTCAATTTGAAAAAAAAATAATTGTTTTATTTCACTTAGTCTTTTTGTAAACATTTTGAACAAAATGTTTTAATCTGAAATATTTTTGAGGAAAAAATTGTGATTTTCCAATAAATTCTATAATTAAGTAATCTAAACCAAAAAGGTTTATATTACCCATTTGCAAATGACTGGGAGTCAAGACTCCTCGTTGTCCTCGCTGCTGTCACAGACTTCCTGTGTGTCTTTTGCCAATCCTCTTAATTTCTATTTATCACAATTTTCTCATCCATAAAAAAAGAGGATACTACTAATGACACCTCACAGGAGCGACATTTCTTAAAATTAGTTAAGTACTTTGAGCAGCTCATATAATTTGTTTTGCAGTCAAGTGCAATGGTGATGCATGCAATAGACAGACTGATCTGCAGAACTAGAAAATATTACCATATTATTTATAAGGGGAGTCAGAAAGATGCCAGTTGGCATTGGAAACTAGTAGTGTGTGCAAATTTTAATCAATATTTAATTGATTTATGTAATTTATATATTTATCAATATTTAATCAAAATCAATATTTAGACACCTAGGTAAACAGCCTGATTTTGAAAAGTGCTGTGCTCCCAGCAGCTCCTACTGAATTTTTGAAAATATGGTCACTTATTTAGGTGCTTAAACATGCATTTAAGAGTCTAATTCTAGGTACACACATTTGAAAATCTGCACCTAAATTTATTTCTACTTACCTAGGTTAAATTTTCCATTGACTAAGCATCTCAAATTTTTAGCTAAAAACAGAAATACATAGGCAGATAAGTATTCAAAAGACTTTCCTCTCTGTTAAAACTGTAGGTACTTGCAAGGATAATGCAATGTTAGAAGTGTCCTCTTTTCCATTACTCTTTGCATTGCACTCAGCTATTAGGGAATGTTGAGAGATCAGGGGTACAGCCAGAGCATAGCTGGTAACTCTCAGACAGCGTAAACCTTACATGTGGATAACAGATTTTGGGTGGTACAAGAAAGCAGCTCTCACTCATCAGTTACAGCCACCACCTTTCCATTATGATCTTTTTCCTATCCAGGATGTCAACTACCAACATACATCACCTATCAGTATCCATGGTACTAAGGACTCAACTTCTCGCTTGCACCCAGAAGCTAAACATACAGAAAGGAGTACATGGAGTTGGAGCTCCAGCTTAATTACAATGGAAAGGAACATTTTCTTGCTCATTGGCCTGGCCGTGAAGAAATGTTCCTTGGAAACAGATTAGAGAGATTCCATACATTCCACCACCGAGACTGGGTTTGTTCTTTCTTCAACATGTGACGGAGGTGGGGGGTGAGGGCCACAAACTAGATTTATTATTTCTTATAAAGAAGACTGAAATATGGTGAGTGAAATTAGGGGAATGTGCAGTGTAAACAATATGTGAAGGAATGCAAAATGTGATGGATAATTATCCTGAAATGGAGAATCAGACTGAGTCATTTTAGGTGCCTATTGATTTCAAAATAGCTCAAGAGTGTAAAATTCTAAATCTGAATCATCCTCGAGACAGACTTGTAGGAGAGGAGCTTCTGTCAGCGAGGGATGCCCTGGCAAAACCTGAACAGAGGAAAGCCCAAGGGCATAGCCATAGTTTTAAATGCTTAAGGATGCTCCTGTCTCCATAAGTTTCTCTTCTCCTTTTATTATTTTTTCCACTGAAATTAATTTTGTTTTTTCTCTCTGTTGCTTGAAAAGAGAAAAATCAAAAGAAAAGGGAAATGAAAGAGAAAGACAGACTTGGGTCTAAGATAAGTACCGAGCTCTCACTTTGGTCTGAGATGTATGCATGTAGCTCAAAACAGAATCTGTACCTAAATTATGAAACCTATAGCTTTAATTAATACTGTCTTCTGTCCCATTTTCAAACAGGGGGGAGAAAAATTGGAGAGTCTGTGTCTGACCACACAGGTCACCAAACACCAGAGACAGTGTATGACAGTGCATGCAGCTCTGCATAATGATGCATTTCAATGTCACAACATTAATATGACACACTGTTATACCACCTTCTACAGCAGTGGTGTCCAATCTTGTCAGCCTGTGGGTGGAACATGCTTATTGAAAAAGGTTAAGGAGTCCCAACCAATATTTTGGGACAGATTCTGTGTCCTGAAACGTCCCTCAAGTTTACTGCTGAGAATTTCTCTTGGAATGGGAGACTTCCAAGCAGGCATCGAACTGGCATAGCTGGTTCCTACACCTCCCTCCCCACAGCCACTATGGCAAGAGACATTGTTGACAGGGAAGGGAAATAGCTGTGGTTTGGCTATCCATCTGATACAAGTTAGAGCAGCCCTTCTAACCTGCATTAAGGCTGGGACAGAGAAACAAAAAGCCATAATTAATTGTTGGTTTTCAGCTTCTCCTTTTCTCCTATCCTGAGCTGCTCTGGTGGTTGTGTATAGGAGAATTGAGCCATACTTTGCCAGGTGCTCCCCTAGCCTCTGGCAGAACCAGCTGAGTTCCTACGATGTTCTTCCTCTCCTCTCATAGCCTGGAAGGGAACCAGGCAATGGAGTGGCTAAAACTGCTCTCAGCTAAAGATGGGCAAATATTTTTTGACAAAATTTACTTGCCAAAAAAATGTAGTTTTGGGACAACCAAAACGTCACAAGCTCAGGTCAAATTTGGCAAGTAGGGGGGAGAATTTTTTTAAAGTAAAAACATTTTGAGATTTTTAAAAGGATGTTTTGTTTAGAAATATAGCTAGATTTATCTTAAAAAGAAATAAAAGGCTAAAAACACCCCCAAAATGAAACAAAACAGAAAAAAAATTGTTTCAGGATGACCCCAAATGATTTTTCCTGGGTTTTTGGTTCAACCACCAAATCAAAGTATTAGTCATCCATCTCTACTTTCGTCTCTCTCTCCTGCAATACAGAAAGTGGCCAGCAGGGGAGCTGCTGAGCAGCTGTTATAGGAAAATGGCAGTAGGTACCCAGAGTACTTCCAGCTGACATCACAGTTGCTCCTGGGATGCTTGGTTGTAGAGTGTGTGGGGGGGAGGGGGGTCGGCAAGGGGGAGATAGTGACCCCTACCACCTCCGCATAATGATGGGGCTGACAAACATTTCAGTTAACAAGTCACAGGACACACAGCTCAAGGAACATAACTTCAATTCATAATCAAATTGAAATGTTCCTCTCAACAAAGTCATCCACAGGTTGGACACCAGTGATCCAAAGGGAGCCTTCCAAATCAAACTCACAATGTTCAAATTTGCTTTATAAGACTCAGTCACAGCTGGTTCTGACAAATTCTGAAAAGTATGGCAATAGGTTGAGTGGAAAGTCCACTGCTGCCATTGATCCCAGCTAGGCTTTTTAATGGGGGATCTAGGCTTTTTAAGGGGGTCAGGGAATTCTGCAGGGTAGAGCAGCGTGCAAGATCATGTGGAAAAATTGGGGCAGCTGGTCAATGGTTGTCCACCCAAACAGAAGTTCTGAATGGTACAAACAATTATTTAAATATCCCAGAAACTCAGTCTGGATTCAGACCAGATTTTTATCTGGGTGGCCTAGACAATTTGCATCCAGTCTAAGAGATCTGGTATAACGTTATCTGTAGGGATGGACATAGATCAGTCCCCCAGATCTGATCATCCATGTACTTAGAAAATTTGATCAGAATTTCATGGCTCAGGTCCACCTCTAATTGCTAGGAGAAGCATTTAAACTCCAACATATAATGAATACAAGAAATGTCCTGAATTGTTTTTGAAGAAAGAGGAGCTTGAGGGACATTGTGAAAAAACAGGATAGTGGGATAAAAATCTAAATAAAGATCTGCAACTTTTCCTTTTCCTCGTGTTTCTTACATTCTTATGTTTTCTGCTAGCCATCAGCCAGTCTATGGCAGCTCAAAGCCTCTTTTAGGAGATCAAAAATCTCTTCAGGTAGGCATCAGCAGATGATGCATCTTTTAAGCAGCAGCAGCTTAGCAGCTAAGAGTATAGGATCATACCAAGTTCATGAAGTGAAGCTGCATGGCAGGGAAGACCATCTCAAGTTTAGTTTAGTGGGAGGACTGCCATCTGAACAGGTGACAGATCTCTGTTGACTGAAGTGCCACTTTTGAAATTTGCAACAAGCATTCATTGTTTACAAAATAACTTTCCTCTGTCCAAAATTGCATGTGTGTGAGAGTGAAATTTAGACAGAAATTCTGAATGGTACCTAGACTCCCCTGTTTTCCCTGACCACAATTCTCACTTCTCTGATCCTTTCATGCTTCTCAACTCCAAGCAATGTGTCCTGTTATAGAAACAAGAGAAACTTCAAGACAGATTAACAGATTTTAAGACCAACAATTTGAAAAGTCTGATTTTTCTCCTGTGAGAGAATACAAATCAGGCAGATTTTAAATCAGGAAAATCCTGAATCCTGCAGGTAAAAGTAACTGAGAAATGTGAATTTTCTCCCTTATTCTGTGTTGAAAAGTGGTTTTCATTTTATTTGTTTGTATTTATTTTTAAGACATCAGTTGCAGTATTTTTAGATTATGCAGTACTGGGGTGCAGAAAGGACAGTCAAAGACATTAAATCCTCTGTCACATTTCTCCACAGAGCTTTCTGCTTGTCATCAGCTGGCAGGAGAGGACAAAATCCCTGTGCCTTTTATTCTCTTCTGAACCCTTCAAAAAGTTCTCTCTTTAGATTATGGACCTAATCCTGCTCCCATTAATATGAATGGAATAATTCCCACTGACTTCAGTGGGATCAGGTGCAAGCCCAGTGAGGCAAACATTATCTATGTCTGTAAAAACCGGCAACAAGACTTTACTGAACAGCCACAAAAGAAATGCCCCCCAAAGGCTAGCTATTAGATCATATTTAAAAGCCTAATAATTGGTGGGAGTGAGCCAATGCAGCCATACTCTCCTCATGCTCTTAGCTACTTATCTCTCAAACTAAACTGAGTAGGGCTGGGTCACTACTTAGCTGTGGACCCTCTAGTGAAAAGCCTGCAAGAAGTGTTGTCAGTGATTTAATATTAAAGCAATGATGTGCAGTGGCATTTTTAGTTGGAAGTGCTGTTTTTTAAATAACACAAAAAATGTAATGTTCTAATCCCTTGGGGTCTGATCCAAAGCCCATTGAAGTCAGTGGGGAGTCTTTCCATCAATATTGGTGGGCTTTGGATCACACCTTTGTCTCACCCATGTTGTTCTGTTAAATGTGGTGTCCTAGCCAACTTTCAACTTGGGTAATTCCTACCTAACTTGACATTCCCCCTGAGATTTTATTTGTTAATTTCTCCTCTTAAAGTGTCCTATAGTATTGCTGTGTGTTTTTAAACAGTTGCTGTGTTTCAGCCCAGGACGTGGCTGCATCTGACTCACTGACAAATCAATTCCTTTATATCTAAATTTAGGAAAATGGGGCCTCTTAAGAGAAACAGCCACCAGCACAAATGCCTAAGTTTAGGATCCATTTGGATAAAAAGTGCTATATAAATGCAAGATCATCTCCATATGATGTCATGAATTATATGGTTCTGGATGTTACAAAATTCAAAAAGATTCCCAATATCTGCTGGCTTGAATGAATACATTTGTATCATGGTCATGGTGCTCTGTGTCCCCTCTGCAGCCTGTGACCTTTTGCACAAGCCTTTTGATGATGAGCATCTGCGGTACCATTGTGATTATAGAGCTTGGTGACTACTCACTTGGGGCATTGATGAGAAGCAGAAATGTTGAAAGGGCGGGGAAAGGAAAAAGCAGTTTATAAATTTCTCAGCTGATACGTCGGGCAAGCAGGCAAACAGCCCAGAAAGGTTGTGGCAGAGCCATCAGCATGAATACAAAACACAATGTTTACTTCAAAAGAAAAAAAAGAAAAGTGACGCAGCTGCATTGCTCTACCCATGAAATTACATTAATGCTACAGCTTCAAAAGATGCACTCCAGTCCTTTGCTGGCACCACCCCTTTCATTCATTAATCTTCTTAATGCACTGAACAAATTTCAGAATTAGAAAATATGCAGTGGGGAGTGTCATTCCTTTGACATGTTTCTTTTTCAGACTTACTTCACACAATTCTCCAACTGCTCAAACACATGCACATACCCAGACATACACTTAAATATCTTCAGACCTTCCAATGGTGCAGAAGAGGTAACCTTGATAGAGAAGTCATCTCGTACAGTACAATGATCCTCCTTTTCCAGCAGGGCGAGAAGTAGCAGGAAATCAAACAGTTTGGTAACACTTTTAGTTTCACTAGCAGAGTTTATTATTGGGACAAGATGATAGGAAATATTCACCATATAGCAAAATCCTGCTAGTGTTATCGGCATATAAGTTACTCCCAAAGACACTTCGGGGGGGGGGGGGGGAGTAGGAAGGTCAAAAACACCTCTCAACATCCCAAACCAACTCTCACCTACGTAACAATACAGACCCTCTCTCACACATACACACGCTCATTCCCAATTACCCCAGCAAACACCTATTCACTCACATGTACTCTCTATCACCTATATATACATATGTATGTACAGACTGTAGGTCTAACTGTCACTATGCCTCAGTCAGGACACATTGCTATTGCAATGGCTAAAAAGCAAAGACACGCTCTCTGAATCCTGCAGCCATCAGACCTCAGTCTAGCAGAATGCATATGGTTATTTGTCTGAAAGAGAATGGGTGCAATGAAGCAGCTCAGAAGGTGCTACCATTCCTATCCATCCTGATGAGTGCAGTAGTCCTGCACTCATCATGCAACTTGATGAGTGCAGGACTACTGACAATGTCCACACCTTTCATCCTCTGCATTAGTGTCAAACTTTCTTGGCTTTCGGTGCAGTGACAATGAGGCCACATCTATGGGAGACCCAAAGCAGCAAGTTCCTTTAATTCCTGCCAATGTTGTTATTATGGAATATTAGAACAATTTGTCTTAAAAGCTTTCCACTGTGTCCCATCTTGTTTGAACCACTGCATTAAAGAGAGCTATGACAGGGTTCTTTGAAATGGAGAAAACTTAATAAAAACGTTCTTCCATACTAGGAGCCAAACAATGCACTTAGTTGCACCTGTGCAAGCCCTATGAAGTTGGCCCAAGGGCAAGAAAAGGGGATGATCTCTAGAATACAATCACTCTGAGGTCAGTTCAGGTATTTTAAGTGCTAGATAGGAGAAAAGGTTTAAAACCAAAATGCCACTAATTATACTGATAATATTGAGAAGATATGTCTTTCAGCAGAACAATCAAGTACTGCAACTGTTGGTGTAACGTCTTCTTTGTAGACTATAGATCAAACAGAGCAACGAGTTATCATCCCAAGCTATTTGTGTTTCATGTAATAATGCCCTAATGATTCAATTAGCATTGATTCTTCAGCTGCAACAATATTTTCTGACTGATCCAGTAATTTACCTCTCTCTGTTGATTGATACAATTCCTATGAGTAATAGAGCAGTTTGAAATAAATTGAATAATTCACAAATCACTTTGAAGAAGATTTTTATTGCCTCTGCCACAAGTAATCCCTGAGATATCTGAAACAACAATATCCCATTTAATGGTGTGGCATTTGTGCTGGTGGCTGTTTCTCTTAAGAGGCCCCTTTTTCCTACTGGCATTTATTTAACAGCCTCTTCTCAGATTGCTTACAATTTTAGCTAGAGGAGGAGGAGGAGAAAAACAGCTAATAAACAGCTGTATTCAAGACGCAGCCCCTGTGGAAACAACATAGGCAGCCTGCACTTAGCCAATAGCTTGATAAAACCTGCTTTGGTATCTTAGCCAAAAATCACACTAGATATTAGGGAATATGTTTCAATATTAGGAGTGATCAGAGTTTAGAGTCAACCCTAGGGAGGTTGTCAAGGTACTGTCACCAGAAGTGATCAAAAATAAATATTATGGTGAATAACAAAGGAAATTTCCTGCAAAATGCAGATTACAGGAGATGGCCTGAGAAACTGTTGTACCTGTCTGTAAGTGGTTCCAAGATATCATATTCTGATTCTATTTCAGCACGATAACTCTCCCTTGCATAGTATTGTGACAGTAGATATAATCACAAAGCTTTCTATGATTAAATAGGTTTCATGGTGTAGCAATCAAAAGAGAAAAATTTATGGATGGAAAACTTCAGCTGCCTTTCTAAACTCCCCACATAGCATAGTCCCAGACGTCTGTATTTGCCCATACTCTAAATAGTACATGATAAACTGCCACAACAATGTATCAGATCCAATCCAAATGAGATTCTCTTTTGATGAGTTTTTGTTTGAGTGTATGTGTGTCTGTGTGCACACATTTCTTATTCCATGATAATTCCTTGGGCCAAATTCAGTCATTCTGTTCTATATTTGATTACAATTTTCTCAGCAAAGCAGACAGTTTTGATGTATATGACTTTTTTTAAAAACAAAATTTTGGAAAATGATTGTTGGTTCTCTAGAGTGCAGTCTAACAAACAAGGCAGAGGTGAGAAAATGACATTTAGCAAACAAAAAATAAATCAATGAAACCTGCATGAAGCTCTGAGTGCAATTAGCACTCACTAGAATACTTAAGTTTACCTGCTGGTTTTAGTCATTTAGGGAGGAAGGATGGTTTTGTGTTTAAAGCATAGTACTGAGAGACCAGAGACACTAGAGATATCACACATTGCATGACCTTGAGCAACTCAGTTGTGGCCTAATTTTCAGTTTGAAATTGCACGTGTTACACACTTACTTTGCAAGCACAAGACAATGTATGTGTTGGGAATTTGCACACATGCATAGATAGGTGTCTCCCTAACCTGTATGGTAGTGCTCTCACAATTTTGGGTTGAAATTCAGACCCTTCATCTCTCTATGCCTCAGTTTCCTCCTGTATAAAAAGGAGATCATTATTCTTACCTACAAGTACCTCACAGGGGTGTTGTGAGACTTACTTCAGTAATACAGTATTTGTAAGGTGCTTTGGGATTCTCTAACAGAAGACACTACAGAATTGCAAAGTGTTAGTAGGTAATGATGAAAAATTGAAACTTGGTATTTGGATAGAAATGAGAGCAAAGATTTAGTGGTTTTGGTTGGCAAACTGGGGTTTTCCCCTCAAATGTGTGTCAGCTACCATAGTATACTATGTGGCAAGGATTTCTCCGAACTACAATGCTGCAGAAAAGATGTTATTATGAGGGTCTCAGCAACAGCAGCTCTGTCAAAGACAAAAGCACAGACCACAATTATGGTACCAAAAAAGAGAGGCAAAACCCCACAACATAGCAGCCCTTGTAGATTTGCCTGCTCCTGTCTTCCTATCAGCTAACCAGCAACTCCAGAGAGGAATTCACAAGCAGAATTAGATTTTCCCCTTTACTTTTAATTGATATTGTTAATATATCTAGGTCACTTAATAAAAAGATCTCTAGGGCAGGCAATTACATTATGAACAGGAGGTGACAGAGGGAATTAGCTGCTATACACTTGCTTTCATACATTTTTAAAGTTTCTGTAAGTCCAGAACAATATAACTGATAAAACTCTTCTCTGCTCACCTCAGCCAGCTCTCACCTCTACCATTCCCCACTACACACATCACATTTTACCAGTCAGTGCCATTCCCCCTCATTTCTGTCCACTCCAGTCTGTTCCCCTCTCAGCTCAGAACCCCAAACACGCACACACTCTCCAGCTCTCTCTGATCCAAACCTCACCGGTCCAGAACCATCCCCCGCCCTGAACTTCCTCCCAACATCTGAGGCTGAGCTCCCCTTCCCCCTTTTCCTAACATCGTCACAGTTCAGAACTACCTTCTCCGCTCTGAATCCTTTCCCACCCAATACCACCAGGCTAAGAACTCTTCCCCATTCTATGTGATGCCCACTACTACGGGGCTCAGAAACCCCCCTCCCTACTTGTTGCTGGGTCTAGTAAAGCAGAAGCAAAAGCATTAGAGAGCATGTGCAGCCAGCCCTGTACTCTGCCTCAGTGGGTTTAGTGCCACAGATGCCTCAATTCCCTGCCTAGTGCCTTCTTATCGCCACTGCCCACAGGCTATGAGCTACAGGATCAGAAATCCCTGGCTAGCAGCTCAGGGTACTGCAGTCTCCAAAAGCTAGAGCAGCCCCTCCATGAGTCTTTTATGACAGCAGGTGGTATTGCACCCTCGCAGTGCATCAGCCACGCTAGACAGTTGTGACATTACTAATGGAGCTTCTGCCCCTTAGCCTATAATGACCAGACACACAATATAATGTATTTGTGCAAGAGGCTTAACATGTTTAATAATATAATTTAGATATTCTGAATGTACTGACATATTTAGCGCCTAAGATTATCAGGAACTGAAGGTTATACCATACTATGTCACACAAAGGTAATTTCCCTTAATTTGAAAGAAAGTTCTCAAATATAATCTGTGATTTCTCAGACCTGACCTGAACTCATCCTGGACTATTTGAGTTGAAGGTCATGCCATTTGTTTTTAGAAAACTGGCACGTTTTTAGTGGCTTTCTCTAAGGTTGTGTGTAGCCCTTCTTTTTTGAACTGTGTGCTCTTTGACTTTTCCTGTGATCTATATCATTCAGACTTGAACACTTCATAGAGGACAGAGGATGGTTGGATGGTGAGAAAGGACAAGAAGTGGGAGGGTTGGATCGCAGCAGGAATTGTATGTTTAAGAATGATGGGGGAATGAGGGCCAGGTGCAGGAATGGATGGTGAGGACAGGGCGCTGGGAAGGAGGCACTTTGCCAGGGATAGAAATTTTAGTGAGTTGAGGTGTACATATTGGGAAGCAATATTTTGTAGCAAGACACATCAATAAAAACTAAATAATAGTCCTACCATATTTTTGTAATCTTCTTTTACTCTATCTAATATTATTGTAACTTTCATTTGTTAAATCATGTCTGCCATTAGAATGCAAGCTCTTTAGTGCTGGGACTGTGTCTTCCTTTATATCTGTACAGCACCTAGCACATTTTGTATGCCAATCATTTATAAATAATAAATAATAATTATGAAATATGATTATATGTACTGTAGATTGCAAAGCATTTGGGGATCCTCCAAATTGAAAGGCACTACCAAATGTAAATTATTATTGTATATCATTTAAAAGGTACTTTTCCCGATATTTACAATAAGGTCTCGTACTTGACCTACAAATTCAGTGTAAAGGACTATTAATTCTTTCTATACATGCAATATACAAATAACTTTCTGCAGATTTGCTTGAGTTTAAAAGTATAAATGAAATTAGCACAATCCACTCATTTCTAAAATATAACTTACTTACCCTGATTCCAAAATTTCCTTAGAAAGGGAGCTCTGCCACTTTCATTGTTTTAACTCACATTTCTAACAGTGATCTTTTCTTTTGTTTGATTTATTTTGTTAATTTCTAAATACTGGTTCAATAGTGGTGGGTGACTCCAGAATGCGGAGAACTGGGCATTCAGGTAGCCCTGAAAACACTCCCAAGACTAA
Organism: Mauremys reevesii; assembly: GCF_016161935.1. Lineage (NCBI taxonomy): Eukaryota > Metazoa > Chordata > Testudines > Geoemydidae > Mauremys > Mauremys reevesii. The sequence continues at coordinate 249,998,871 of NC_052623.1, forward strand.
ACTCTGAATTTATGACAGCTTCTCTTGATTGGTCCCTCTACAACTTCACTCTTTCCATTTTTCCAAGGGACTCTCAAATTCATATGGCCAAATTCTGCACCTATTCATTCCAATGGGACTACTTATGGAGTAAGTTCCTAATGTGAGTAACAGTTTTGGAAGCTGACCTATAACGTGTACAATGATAAACTCAATGAGCGCTATGCACTGAAATGCAGACCAGGATGCAGTCCCTGACTTACAAACTATCAGTGCAGAGCTTGCTTCAATAAATAGGACAATCTGTGTTATATTATGTTAAATGGGAAAAGTTCACAATTATGTTTGTTAAAGACCTAATGGTTCTTTTAAAAAGACTTATTAGGGCATCCTGTTCACCTCTCTAGATACAATTAAGACTGTTCCCAATTGTATTTTATTAATGCTTTGTCCAGTCTCATTTCAAATGTGTCAAACAGTGGGTTCCTATCATTTCTTATTCCACAGCCTAAAAAAATGCACTGGCAGAAGATTTTCTCTATAGTTGGCTTAAATTGACCCTTTTTTAATTTCATGGCATTATTTCTCATTAAACCCCATGCACCACCCTAACACTTTCTTTTCAATTTTCGGGTTTATACAGTTCCAGTATTTGTAAACTATTTATGTGTCTTCCCTCCTTTTGTCACTGCACAGACAAATTATTATAGACAGAGAAAGTGGCACCAATTATTAAGGAGGCCTGACATTTTCTGTTATAAAATCCTGTTTTCAGTTGACTCTGACTTCACTAAACTTTAACCATTTGGGCTAAAATTTTCTATGCCAACTCTGGGCCTCAGGCTGAATTTTTTGGAAAATTTCAGCCAAAATGGTTTAGCCATTTCCAAGGATAAGGCTAGGCTAGCTGTTCTCTGCACAGCTCTAGTGCCCCCCTGCTTTGGAGCAGAGACTTGAAATTTGACAGGAGGTGGCCTTTGTTGTCATAGGTGTGCCTTTGGCCATCCCTGTGGGATCCACACAAATTTGGCCACACTGTAAGACTTTGGAAAAAATGCAGTTCACACATACTCAGTAGAGATTTCAATTTTAGCAGCTAAATTCTCTGAAGATTCCATCCTCACTGAGCAGGTAACATCCTCTCGAAACTCCTAGTGCTGTGCCATTCCCACAGAGTGAAAGAGCATGCTCCAGCCCAGGACTACATGGGCACAGCTGGACTTTCCCTATAATGGCTGCTCTGGCACTGGGTGGGGCCATACACCAAAACTGAGAGCAGGGAACCTGTCTCTTCTGTGTCAATGATCCCTCAATGGCACCCAGGCAGTACGGAGAAGGAAGATGCATGATTTGAATGCAAAAGGGGCAAAAGCCAGGCATGAGGGAAAGGAGTAGATTGGAACAAGGAGTCTGGTGAGACTGGGACTGGGAGAGGAGAAGAAATTGTGACTGGCATTAGGAAATGGGTGAAGACTGTGGCTGGTTGGGGATGGAGACTGGGAAAGGCACAGAGGGAAAGGGACTGGGACTAAGAGATGGTGAAGGAAATGGATGGGAGAAACTGTGAACCAGTTGGCTGGGGATGGGAATGGGGATGGGCAAGAAGACTGGGACTGGAAACCAGTGGGAAAGAATGGGGAGCGGGAAAGGGAGACGGATCTAACAAGGAGTTGGGGGGAGAACCAGGACTAGCTGGTCAAAGAGACATGGACAAGGAGCGGGGGAAGGGGTTGTGGGGAGACAGGTTGCATGAGGAACCTGGGAGGGAGACTAGGACTTGAAGTCAATGGAGGAGGAGTGGTGAGATAGATAGATAGGATAAGGAGCTGGGAGGGAGGAACTGGGACTGGCTGGGCAAAGAGACTAGGACTATCTGTTGTGAGGTGAGGAAGTTTGGGACTTAGCAAGCCCAGAGTGGGAGACTAAGAGTGCCGAGTACTCCCAACTACAACTGAAGTCAAGAGGAGCTGTACTTTGAACATATGAAGGGCTATATAATGCTACGTACTCTGAAAAACCAGGTCCTACTCATTTCAAATTGGGCACTCAAAATTAGTGGAAAATTTTGACAATCTCTGTGTGCCTCACTTCCTCATCTGATATAACATATTACACCCCCTCACCTCTTAAGGGTGATGTGAAAATAAGTTAATTAATGTTCATGAAGCACTCGGATCACACATTGATTAGTGCCATAGAAAAGCCCAGGAACAAATTAATAATTCTGTGTTCAGAGCGGGGTTGGTGTGGTGTGCAGTAAATAAGGTCTGGAGCCATTGAACACTGAGGAAAAATAAAAATATTGAATAGCTGCTCATTAAGTGAGAACGGAACAAAGTAGGTGCCCTGTGGGAAAAAAATGATATTTGATCATGTAATTAAAGACTGTATCACAATGCATATAATATGACGGCCAAATTAACATAGCACTGGCAACTTTAATTCTGGCGTTTCCTAACTTTTGAGTGCTTGCCTTTGAAACCTTAATATGTTCTTTCAACAGAGCTTATTGTATGTAATATATAATTAACTCTCTTAAAACTTTCCTCAAAGTCAATCCCTCGAGCCAAACCCAATAACAAAAGCCATATTTTCCAGACAGCCACCAAGCACTTTCATCAGCACTGATTACATTTCTCTGCTCCAGCTGTCTGTAGCATTCCCTAATGGCCTGTCCACAGGGTGCTGATTGTCCTCAATTTCCACTGAAATCAGTGGATGTTGAGGGTGCTCAGCACTATGCAGGAGGCTCTTAGCCACTAACTGTACTGGGCACTTATAGATTAGTAACAAATTGAAAACATCACCAGGAGTGGACGCTTCCAAACATTAAAGGGGTGCTTTTTAAAACAATGCCTTATTATTAATGCAAGTGAGGCCTGGAGCATTCAAAGCATACTATTAACTATAGTGACGTGGTCAAACAGCTAAGGTCTTGGGGGGGAAAAGAAAAAGAGGGAAAGATTGATATACACTATGTACTTTCCATGCTGCTCTCCATGAGCCTATGCACAATAGACAGAAAAGACCCCTCCATCTACGCCTAAATAATTGCTGTGCAAATCAGCAGCCATAGACATGGTGGTGTTGAAAAAGGCAAGTCTTACATACAGTACAAAGCAATAGGAATACCTTGAAATGTTATGTAGTGAAATGTAGCTATGGGATCCATCAAGTCCAACTCATGGTTCAAGTCAGTTTTTATTTTATCCAAAGCCATTTGCCACTCCTTAGTACTGCGTACATCCTTCACGGCAAGGTGACATTACACCACTGTCCATTTGTTATCTGATCCTCCACTCAAGTAACTTTTCCACAGCTCCAGAGCTTGGGTGAGCTATTCAGTAAGTGAGACAGGATGGATTGAAGTTTCCATCACAAGTACATCAAGACCAGCTTAGATGAATGAATGTATATACAGGATCTTTAACCAAACCATCAGGGAGATAGTTCATTGGGAGATCAAATTACTGGAGAACAATTTCACTGTAGCTGTATAAATCAAAGTCTGTATCAGATCTATAAAGTGAGATCCTGTGTCAAACTGAGTAAACTATTGTGTTCCACAATGGCTGCCCATGGCTAGGTGCTATGGAGTTGAAATTGATTATGCAGAAAATCTCCAAATCAGATACACAGTATTAAATGCAGATGTTTTTGGTAAAAAGAGAACTGTTGGGCAGTCCTGGTCCCACCTGATTCTGTTCCTGCAGGTAAAAATAAATATGTCCTGATTTACAGAATAATTTAAAGAAATGAGATTCTTGAAAATTATGCTGATGGGATCTGTGTTTTTAGGGACTTGTACAAAGACAAGTCAAACATGTTCAGGAATAATCTGGGGAGTGAGCTGTAGTACCTCCAGTCATTAATGTAATCTACCTACAGTACATAAACACTGTGACCCTGATCCTGATCTGTGGTGAGGGCTCTCAATTCCCACTGAAATCATCTGAAACTAGGGGTGCACCAAGAGTAGGCCTTTTTTCTTCTTTTATTTGTTACCATCCTGGCTTTGTCAAACAAAACTAAACATGCATAAGAATTACAAAAGCACTGACACATAATAATACATCCAACTACGTGGAACAAGAAACTATCTCTGTGGTAATAACCAAACTTTTAGATTACAACACGACTCCCTTGCCACACACATCTCATGATCTCATGTAGTTCTCACTTACATATCTGTATGCTTCATTATAAAAGATACAAAATCCTCCCACAGCAAATAAGACTCTCAAAAGGTATCATTGACCTTACAAATGAAGTGAGATGCTTTTATGATGCATTTCCATTCTAGAAGATACACTACAAATAAATAAGTTTTAAAAGGTGTAAAATGAATGGTGGGTGTTTGATTCACACCATCTCTGAGCAGAGAATATTAGCAGGAAGTTTCTCATGCCATTGAACACAGAGCACCAGGATAAAAGAGACTGCTATAGGACCAGTTTAGTCCTCTGGTTCAAGTGGTACATAGCTCTAGAACCATGAACTTCTGGCTTTCCTGGTTGTAAAAGGTTCTGGTCAGAATGTTAATCATTGCCCATCTACATAGAGTTTGAACTCTTTAGGCCCCGATTCAGCAAGATACTTAAACATGTGCCTAATTTTATGCACACAATTAAGTACCTTGTTGAACTGGGGCCTTCCAATGCAACACAGACTTGCTGGCATATTTCACTTCTGATTCTAGAGCTATGTACCCATCTGGGAACTTGAACCAAAGAACTGAAGTGGTCCTATAGCAGTCTCCTGCTTTCCTGGTGTGTCTATGTCCAATGGCGAGAGAAACTCTCCTCTCTCTTCTCTAGTCTTCTGTACGTGGACAAAGACCATTAAACTGACAGAATCACATCTGTGAAAAGAAAGATCGAGATCTTAATGTTTATATACATAAACTTTCTTTAAAAATGTAAGGACCTAATTCTGTGACCCTCAATTCTCCCTGCAGTAAGTGGAGGGCATTCAGCTCCTTGCAGGATCTGGCCCATGAAGTCTCTAAACATTCCTTGCTTTCTACTCCTCCAACCTACCACTTAGATAACTTCACCTAATATGGCAGAAGGTTATTCGTATTCGGCTTATTTACAACAGCACCCACTATGTGCTCGGCACTTTCTGAACACTCAAGGAGCTCACACGGAATGTGGTTACTAGACATAGCTCCATTGATAGAAAATCATCCCAATTAACCAGGGGTGTCAAGCGATTAAAAAAATTAATTGTGATTAATCATATGGTTAAAAAAATTAATCGTGATTAGTCGTGCTGTTAAACAATAATAGAATACCATTTATATAAATATTTTTGGATGTTTCTACATTTCAAATATTTTGATTTCAATTACAACACAATACAAAATGTAAAATTCTCACTTTTTTAAACAAATATTTGCACTGTAACAAACAAAAGAAATAGTATTTTTCAATTCACCTAATATAAGTACAGTAGTGCAATCTGTTTTTCATTGAAGCTGAACATACAAATGTAGAATTATGTACAAAAAATAACTGCATTCAAAAGTAAAACAATGTAAAACTTTAGCGCCTATAAGTCCACTCAGTCCTACTTCTTGCTCAGCCAATCACTCAGACAAACAGGTTTGTTTATATTTGCAGGAGATAATGTTGCCTGCTTCTTGTTCACAGTGTCATCTGAAAGGAGAACAGGTGTTCGCATGGCACTGTTGTAGCCGGTGTTGCATGATATTTACGTGCCAGATGCGCTAAAGATTCATATGTCCCTTCACGCTTCACCCACTATTCCAGAGGACATGCATCCATGCTGATGAAGGGTGCTGCTTAATAACGATCCAAAGCAGTGCATACTGATGCATGTTCATTTTGATCATCTGAGTCAGATGTCACCAGCAGAAGGTTGATTTTCTTTTTTGGTGGTTCGGGTTCTGTAGTTTCAGCATCAGAATGTTGTCTTTTAAGACTTCTGAAAATATGCTCCATACCTTGTCCCTCTCAAATTTTGGAAGGCTCTTCAGATTCTCAAACCTTGGGTTGAGTGCTGTAGCTATTTTTAGAAATCTCACATTGGTACCTTCTTTGCTTTTTGTCAAATCTGCAGTGAAAGTGTCCTTAAAACTAACAACATGTCCTTAAAATGAGCGACATCATCTGAGACTGCTGTAACATGAAATATATGCAAAATGTGGGTACAACAGAATAGGAGACATACAATTCTCCCCCAGGGAGTTCAGTCACAAATTTAATTAAAACATTATATTTTTAACCAGTGTCAACCGGTGAACAGGGCTGCTAACAGGGCAGTTTGAGTGGGAGAGTTCCCATTGGAGGAGCAGGTATTTGGATTTGCATCTGTCTTTGTGTATTTGCATCTGTCTTTGTAGTGCTTGTATCTATCTGTAGAGGCCCGTCGGGGCAGACTGCTGAGCGGGCAGCCGAGCCCTGAGGAGGGGGCGGAGCTAGGCTGAGGAGGGGCCTATAAAAGCGGCCACCCAGCCAGGCAGCGGCACACCTGCGAGCAGCGGCACGGGAGCCGGCGAACAGGGCTGCTAACAGGGGAGTTTGAGTGGGAGTTAGTGTACAGGGGGAGGCGGAAGGGGGCGGCACTGTGTTTCCTGTGTTCCCCAGGTAGGAACGCCGAGCAAGGCCGAGACAGCAGCAGCCATGAGCCAAGCAGCAGAGGATACACTGAGGATGATAGCATGCAGCAGCTGCGGTATGTACATGGTCCTAGCGGGGGACCCAGAACAGTACTATGTATGCATGAAGTGCCACCTAATAGAGCTGCTGGAGGAAAAGATCCAGGGTCTAGAGCTGCAGGTAGAAACCCTGGTAGAGCATAGAAGGGGGTTCGAGCAGCTGATGGAGCAATGGCAAGCAGTGGCTGAAGGGGAATGCCCAGGAGTACAGGGGGAAGCAGGGGCTAAGGCCAGTGAGGGGGGACTGCCAGATGAGGAATATGGGCAGTGGAAGCATGTGACCATGAGAAGCAGGAAGGGGAAAAGGAGAGCCAGTGAGGGAGAAATAGAGCTAAGGAACAGGTTTGAAGGTTTGGAGAATGAGGGAGGGGTACAGCAGGTGGTAGCTGACGGTGGGAGGGCAAGGAAAAAGAGAAGAGCGGCTAGTCCGATAGAAAGAGGGGAGGGGTCAATGGAGGCAGCACCAAGTTTGGGCCCAGGGTGAATGCAGGATGGCTTACGGGGAACCACAAGGGATGATAGGAATGGAAGGAGCTTGCAACCAGGGGGGACGGAGGATAGGTTAGAGGACTGCACTGTCCCCAGGCAAAGGCAGGTCTATCTGATTGGGGATTCCATACTGAGAAGGTTGGACAGGCCTGTGACCAGGGCCGATCCAGAGAACAGAAGGGTGTGCTGTCTACCGGGCGCTAAAATACGGGATGTGGACCTGAGGTTGAAAAGGATCCTAAGAGGAGCAGGTAAGAACCCGTTGATCATCCTTCATGTAGGAACGAATGACACGGCTAGATTCTCGCTAGAAAGGATCAAGGGAGACTATGCCAGGTTGGGTAAGACGCTCAAGGAAATTGAGGCTCAGGTGATCTTCAGTGGGATTCTACCTGTCCCTAGGGAAGGGCGCCAAAGGGGTGACAAGATCGTGACGATAAATAGTTGGCTGAGGGAGTGGTGTTACAAGGAGGGCTTTGGGATGTATGGGCACTGGGAGGCTTTTGGGGACAGAAAACTGTTCTCATGGGATGGTCTCCACCTAAGTAGGGAAGGAAGTAGAATTCCAGGAGGGAGGCTGGCTCATCTGATTAAAAGAGCTTTAAACTAGACATTGGGGGGAGACGGTTGGGAGAGGTCCAGGTACTCTCCACGCCAAATTTATACATTGAGAGTGAGAACAACAGGATAACAACAGATATAGCCAGAGGGGGAGGGTTAGGTATAAGGAAGGGTGGGGGGGACGGATACTAGACCGACAGGTCATACTGGTAGTACTGTGTCCCTACCAAGGTGGGTGAAAAGGGTGAGAGGAGCCAAACAGCAAAAATTAGGATGTTTGTTCACCAATGCGAGAAGCTTAGGTAACAAAATGGAGGAACTGGAGCTCCTGGTCCGAGAATTGAAACCGGATATTGTAGGAATAACCGAAACATGGTGGAACAGTAGCCATGACTGGAGTACAGGTATGGAAGGGTATGTGCTGTTTAGGAAAGACCAAAACAAAGGTAAAGGTGGGGGAGTAGCATTGTATGTCAATAATGAGGTGAAATGTAACGAAATAACTAGCAATGCAATGGATAATACGGAGTCTGTTTGGGCAATGGTGACATTGGGGAAGAAAACTACTAGAGCCTCCCCCGGGATAGTGATTGGGGTGTGCTATAGACCGCCGGGATCTAGCCTGGATATGGATAGAGAGCTCTTTAATGTTTTTAAGGAGGTAAATACTAATAGGAACTGTATGATCATGGGAGACTTTAACTTCCCGGATATAGATTGGGAAACAAATGCTAGTAATAATAATAGGGCTCAGCTTTTCCTAGACGTGATAGCTGATGAATTCCTTCATCAAGTAGTTGCTGAACCGACGAGGGGGGATGCCATTTTAGATCTGATTTTGGTGAGTAACGAGGACCTTGTTGAGGAAATAGTTGTAGGGGACAACCTTGGCTCGAGTGATCATGAGCTAATTCGTTTCAAAATAAATGGAAGGATAAACAAAATTGCATCTGAGACTAAGGTTTACGATTTCAAAAGGGCTAACTTTACTAAATTAAGGCGACTAGTTAGGGAAGTGGATTGGACTAACATATTTAGGGATCTAAAGGCGGAAGACGCCTGGGGTTACTTCAGGTTGAAGTTGCAGGAGCTGTCAGAGGCCTGTATCCCGAGAAAGGGAAAACAGTTCGTAGGTAGCAGTTTTAGACCGAGCTGGATGAGCAAGCGTCTCAGAGGGGTGATTAAGAAAAAACAGAAAGCATACAAGGAGTGGAAAATGGGAGAGATCAGCAAAGAAACCTACCTTATTGAGGTCAGAGGGTGTAGGGAAGCAGTGAGAAAGGCAAAGAGCCGGGTGGAGATGGACCTAGCGAAGGGGATTAAAACCAATAGCAAAAGGTTTTTTAGCCATATAAATAGGAAGAAAACCAAGAAGGAAGAAGTGGGACTGCTTAAAACTTTAAACGGAGTGGAGATTAGGGATAATCTTGGCATGGCACAATATCTAAACGAATATTTTGCCTCGGTCTTTATGAGGCTAATGAAGGGCTAAGGAATAGTGGTAGAGGGACTGACGGGAATGAAGATATAGGGGTAGACATTACGGTATCTGAGGTAGAAGCCAAACTTGAACAGCTTAACGGAAGTAAATCAGGGGGCCCAGATAATCTTCATCCTAGAATATTAAGGGAATTGGCGAGTGAAATTGCAAGCCTGTTAGTGATGATTTTTAATAAATCTCTAAACTCGGGGGTTGTACCGTTTGACTGGAGATTAGCTAATATAGTTCCTATATTCAAGAAGGGGGAAAAAAGTGACCCGGGTAACTACAGGCCTGTTAGTTTAACATCTGTAGTATGCAAAGTCATGGAAAAAATTTTAAAGGAGAGAGTGGTTACGGACCTTGAGGCCGATGGCAACTGGGACAAATTACAGCATGGTTTTACGAAAGGTAGATCGTGCCAAACCAACCTGATCTCCTTCTTTGAGAAAGTAACAGATTTTTTTAGACAAGGGAAATGTGGTGGATCTAATATATCTTGATTTCAGTAAGGCGTTTGATACGGTACCGCATGAGGAATTACTGGTTAAATTGGAAAAGATGGGGATCGAAATGAAAATCCAGAGGTGGATAAGGAGCTGGTTAAAGGGGAGACTGCAGAGGGTCGTATTGAAGGGTGATCTGTCGGGTTGGAGGGGGGTTACCAGTGGAGTTCCTCAAGGTTCGGTTTTGGGTCCGATTTTATTTAATCTATTTATTGCTGACCTCGGAACCAAAAGTAGGAGTGGGCTGATAAAGTTTGCGGATGACACCAAGTTGGGAGGTATTGCAAATTCGGAAAAGGATCGGGATATCCTCCAGGGAGATTTGGATGACCTTGTAATCTGGAGTATTAGTAACAGGATGAAATTCAATAATGAGAAGTGTAAGGTTATGCATTTAGGGATGACTAACAAGAATTTCAGTTATAAGCTGGGGACGCACCAGTTGGAAGTAACGGAGGAGGAGAAGGACCTAGGAGTCCTGGTTGATCGTAGGATGACTATGAGTAGGCAATGTGATGTGGCCGTTAAAAAAGCTAATGCGGTCTTGGGATGCATTAGGCGAGGTATTTCTAGTAGAGATAAGGAGGTGCTAGTCCCGTTATATAAGGCATTGGTGAGACCTCATTTGGAGTATTGTGTGCAGTTTTGGTCTCCCATGTTTAAGAAGGATGAATTCAAACTGGAACGGGTACAAAGAAGGGCCACTAGAATGATCCGAGGAATGGAAAGCTGCCTGTATATGAAAGGAGACTTGAGGAGCTTGGGTTTTTTTTTCCTTTTCAAAAGAAAAAGAGGAGAAGAGAGGAGATTGATTGCACTTATATAATATATATATATAAAGGAGAAGGGGAGGAATAGGAAGGATTCAAGTCAGTGCTAATGTGGACGGACAAGCGGATGGAAAGTGTCAAGTCAAAAAGTCAGGAAATTAAAAGAAGGTTTTTTCTAACCATCAGAGGGAGAATTAATTCTCTGCCGAACAGAGGGAAACAGTGGGAAGGGAAGGACCTCCATGACTTTAGATTAAGCTGGATAAGTTTATGGAGGGGGGGGATGGAGGGGATAAGGGGTTTATTTAATAGGTCAATAAGGTGCCACACTACTGGGGTAAAAGGTACAATGTTGATGTGTTTATTGTTTTTTTTTTCCAGAGTGCTCTGAGAGAGAGTCTTGCCCACATGCTCGGGGTCAGCGATCGCCCATATTTGGGTCGGGAGGAATTTTTCAGGGTAGGTAGATTGGCAGGGGCCCTGGAGGTTTTCCTTCCTCCGAAGCATGGGGCAGGGGTCGCTTGCTGGTGGATTATCTGCTACTTGAAGTCTTTAAATCATGATTTGGAGCATTCAACAGCAGAGTCAAGGGAGTGAATTAGTTCAGGAGTGGGTGGATCGGCTTATGTGGCCTGCATCTTGCAGGAGGTCAGACTAGATGATCATAATGGTCCCTTCTGATCTTGAATTCTATGATTCTATGATCAGCATGGAAGCATGTCCTGTGGAATGGTAGCCGAAGCATGAAGCAGAAATGCCTGTTCTGACTTTCCGGTGACATTGTAAATAAGAAGCAGGCATCTCCTGTTTACATTATCTCCTGTAAATGTAAACAAACTTGTTTCTCTTAGCGATTGGCTAAACAAGAAGTAGGACTGAGTGGACTTGTAGGCTCTAAAGTTTTACATTGTTTGGTTTTTGAGTGTAGTTATGTAACAAACAAACAAAAAATCTACATTTGTAAGCTGCACTTTCATGATGAAGAGGTCACACTACACTGCTTGTATGAGGTGAATTGAAAAATATTATTTCTTTTGTTTATCATTTTTACAGTGCTAATTTTTTGTAATAAAAATATAATATAAAGTGAGCACTGTACACTTTGTATTCTGTGTTGTAATTGAAATCTATATTCTTGAAAATGTAGAAAAACATCCAAAATATTTAGTAAATTTAAATTGGTATTCTATTGTTTAGCAATGTGATTAAAACTGCAATTAATTACAATACATTTTTTAATCATGATTAATATTTTTGAGCTAATCATGTGAGCTAACTCAGATTAATTGACAGCCCTACAATTAAGCCAATGATCCTCATTACAGATTTTCAGGTCTCTACCTTGCAGAAACGTCAGGGAACTATAAATGGACTAAAGAAATTGCAGAGAATCAGGTACACATTTATGCATAATTTGCTGAGAGTTTTGCAGATAATCAGTAGATATGCAGACAAAAGTCAGCATACCATAAGTATATAATAATATCATTGTATCAGATATGTCTATTACATGCATGTGTATACATCAGGGGTCGGCAACCTTTCAGCAGCGGTGTGCCGAGTCTTCAGTTATTCACCTTAATTTAAGGTTTTGTGTGCTGGTAATACATTTTAATGTTTTTAGAAGGTCTCTTTCTATAAGTCTATAATACATAACTAAACTATTGTTGTATGTAAAGTAAATAAGGTTTTTAAAATGTGTAAGAAGCTTCATTTAAAATTAAATTAAAATGCAGAGCCCCCCGGACCGGAGGCCAGGACGCGGGCAGTTTGAGTGTCACTGAAAACCAGCTCACGTGCCGCCTTCGGCACACATGCCATAGGTTGCCTACCCCTGGTATACATTTAAAAACAGTTAAAGCTGCACTGCACTGCTAGAAAACAAAACATACACATAAAATTCTAAAACCATAAAGCATAAATACTACAGCCTCTATCATAACAAGCACTTTAAAAATTGGGCTTGTATTTTAAATTCCACCTCAAATGCCCATAGAAAATTTTAAAAATCAGCTTCCAGTCTTGGATATTATCTAGCAAGTGGTCTCAGTAATGTCCCAATAAAACAGATTTTAAAGCTTGTTATATACATTACATAAAGTCAATTCCAAGTAATGTATCCCAATTGAGCAAATGTCCCTATTAACCGTGTCCCTACTAAGTGGTTCCAATTGTATGCAGAGGTTTTAAATTCAGTTTCAATAGTAAGATACAGTACATTTTCAATATTCACACTTTCCATATATTCTTTCCCCCCTTACAGAGTTATTTTTGGAAATATATACCGAGATCTGTCAGCCATTCAGATTAAGTAGGAACCATCTTATGGCACCACATATTCTTTTAGCTCTCAAGATGCCTTCCAGCCAGTGGTGCCGGAACAATTTTTATAGTGGGGGCGCTGACTGCAGAAACCATGCATTTGGGTTGTTGTTACTACTTCAAGCCAGGGGTTGCAGAAGCATCTCCAGCATCCCTAGTTGCAGCACTTATGCTTGCAGCTGTGCCTTGGGAAACTTTTTCTACTTTACAAATCTCAGTATACATACGGAGTCAGGTGAGTCCTTTTCTCCCTGACACTGCCAATGATTTGCATAAATTAGGCTAACAGTTCATTCAATGTGGAGCTAGAGAACTTCAGCAAGCATGGCTATTCTCCACTTCCCTTCCTGAGGTGGCTCCTCTATCGCATGATCACTCTAACCTTAAGGAATGAGTTGAATTCTGGCATCACTCTTTGACTATTCCTTTTCCATGGAAAACTGTAGGCGTGTACATGGCCTGAAAATGTTTATTCTGTTGCACACTTTGCACAGACTGTGCCCTTGCTTATACCTTGTCAAACTCACAATAGCAACAGGTATCCTTGTGACCACATAGCTTGTCTACTATAACTCCTTCTTCCCAGGGCAGCTTCCCAGCTTGCAGCTTATTCAGAATATGGTAGCCTGTCTGAAATTTTGTTTGCCTAAGAGAGATCATAGTAAGCCTGCCCAGTGTTCCTTGCATTGGTACCTTCTACAGAGTGACACTTTGCTTTTAAATTGACCCTGTTAATTTTCAAAGCAGAAACTGGTAAAGGCTCTGTGTAATGTGGAAATCCACACTGACTTTAGGCTTGGTTTCTGCACTGTGACGTCACCCATCTTTCAGGGATTCCACCCTTGCCCTTTATAGTGGCAGGCGATCACACCTTTGCCTCAGTGCTCCCTTGGGAATGGGAGCCATTTCCCTCTGGCATCTCACTCAGCAATTCTCTCCCCACTTTTATAAGCACCTCAAGTATTGTTTAATGGCAGTGTTTTAGTTTATGATGATTGTTGGCCCTGTATTTATTAATAATGTACCTTCCCTAATATCCCTTCTGTATTTGTGCATTTGGGAGAGACACAGAGAGAGTAGGAATTCCTTCTTCATTTTTAATCTGACTGTTAAGATCATGTTATTTATTTGATTTTATTGTACTGTTATGTTTGTGTAAACAATTCACTTTGTTTAAACAAACAACATAAAGCAAAAGGTGGGGGTTGTTTTATAAATAAAAGTATTCTTATTATAACTCTGTTACGAACAGCTGATATCCCGAACAGAGCTCTCTCCATACTGAGTGTGTGCAGTGCACTGAGTCCTACCGAATCAGATTACTCATTCTGGTTTGCTTTCATTTTTGAACCCAAACTGGGCTAGTGACACTGGAACCTTATTTACTTAGGTCCTGATCCAGCAAAGCATTTTAGCACATGTTTAACTTCAAGTACACAGTTAGTCCAACTGAAGTCAATGGATTATGCATGTGTTAAAGATAAGGATGTGTTTAAATGCTTTAGTAGATTAGAGTCTTGGTTTCAGATATATCAAAGATATAAAGGGAAAATAAAAACTGTACCTGAGTGACAAATCAGAACCAGCACAGGAAGTGAAGGGCCTTCTTGGAAATGTGGAGCTACACTCACCAGTGACCCTCCTCCTACATTGTATCCCTGAGAAATTGTGCTGAAGTTAGTGGGACTCTACATAACTCTTCACATTAGTTGATTTCAATACAGGATCAGGACCAATGTATTTTAGTTATGAATTATTTCATGCATCCCTATGTGCCTTTTCACTTACATTCACTATGATTGCACTGCTATTCAAAGGTTAATGGATTTTAAGGACAGAAGAGACCATTATGATCATCTTCTCCGACCTTCTGCAAAACACAGGGAAAGAACCTCTATCATTAATATCTGCACCAAGCCCATAACTTTAGTATTGCATATGTTTGGTAAAGCATCATTTATACCCTTGCATCCCATTGCTAGTCTTTGTACTCATCAGCTACTTGTAAATAGGATTTCTTAGGGCTTTTGTGTACAGTAAATAGTTAACTCCATGGGCTCCATTTTGTTTTAAGAAAAAGAGCACATTTTGTTACTATACTGATTACGCAATTGAACCCTGATCTGAGATGCAGAGGTGCTGGAACAATTTTTATAGTGGGGGTGCTGAAGAAGGAAAACATATATTGGGTTGTTATTACTATTTCAAGTCAGGGGGTGCTGCCACATCCCTAGCACCACTAGTTCCAGCACCCCTGCTGAGATGTTACCTCCGTTCAGGGCTGAGGAGACTTCATAACTGGTCATGGCCGAGGGTTACATGTTCACCTTTATTTTCGATATCACCTTGGGGGTATTGATCTGCATCCTCATCTTAGTTATCACTGCAGGTTAGGGTGCAAAAAAGTTCTCCAAATATACTGCCTCCCACTTTTAATACTTGAAGGAGACGTCATGGCATGAGTCCCTGGTTAGAAAGAGATTCATCTCTTCCTTCCATTTTGTCTGCCTGTCCAGAAGTGAGATTATCCAAAGGAGCAGGGAAGAATAAAAGACTAGGCGGGTTGTATGAAGACAATGGCCCTGGATTTCTACTGCCCTGCACTTTGGGAAGTCATTTATACCAGTGCACAGGAAGTGCAAATTCTACCAAAATCAGAAAGGTTGCATTTGGCATACAAAGAAAATAAAAACTATAGAAAACTGGGAACTTGAAACAAAAACAAGAAACAGGCAAGAACAATAACAAAATAGAAAGGAAAACAACAGTGTTAAAAAGATAAAAACAGGCAGGGGCTGTTTTCCTATGTGTTTGGCATTACCATGCTTTAGTAGAATTATAAAATAATAATAATATTGATGCTTGTAGCCCCAAGCATGTGAGGCAAAATCAAATTGTTTCCACTGTGTGCTGAGTGATGTGTATAATGGCTTGGTCCAGATCTATGAAGTAACCCAGCAGGAGGAATGCAAATGTTGCCCTGGAATCTAAGGGCTATTCTCCTAAAGATAAATGTTGAGCAGGCTAAAGTACTGCACTTCCAGAGCGGCAACGGGAAAGCAAGCGGTGTGAATTTTAGCAATTTGGGGGGAAATGGGAAAAACTGTCTGCAGAGAGACCAGCATTCCCAAGATCAAATGGACAGGTGAACAAAAGAGGAATGGAGAGGGCAGCAGCTCTGTACTTCTTTACTCTGTACTCATGTTTTGCACTGAGCTGCATATGCATGGTAGTATATTGCCCCTTCCTATGCGTAGTTATTTTCACAATGAGAGGGCTGTGTGGCATGAGTGGATTCCAAGAATTGAGATACTGTGTATGCAAACAGCTTCAAAAGCAGAATTCTCCATTTCCTATCGTATTATGACCGGGAGAGCATTTTGAACACATTTCTGGTCATTCTTTAGAGAAAGGGTAAGGATTATCTCTTAGACTGATTAATGTGCATTCATTAAAAGGAAATTTATAGTACAATAGGATGTATTTCAAGAGTACCCTTCATATTCAATGAAGCACTTCAGATCCTTACTGCAAACAAACACCACAAGTTTTCTGGAATTGGAGGAAACTCCCGTACAAGTTAAATCATTTTAAATTATTTTAAAAATGGTTAAAAATAGAGGGAACACAGCCCAAAACAAAAACATCATGAACCCTGCCTGTACTGTGCTGAATGTAGAGAGAACAAGATTCAACCTCAGATGGAGTTTGGTAATACTGAAGTCACATTTAAATGAGCAGAGGCACTGTGCACTAGGCTCCCAAGGCTGGCGCAACATCTCTCCTTAGTCATATATTTGATAAATATAGCAGAACAATAGTCAGACATATTCAGAGATGTTCATGGGTTTCTCAAAATCTTCAGAAATGCAGACAACATAAAAATAGCCTATTAATACCAAGTGTATGTGTCATTATAATAGATTGTCAAGTGAAATATGATTATGAAAAAATCAGAAAATGCCTCTGTGAACAACCTTCGATTGTATATTTAAAAAAGTGTGAGGTTATTCTGTCTCTGTTCTTCTCCCTATCTATCTGTATCTAGCTATAGACATAATCTGCCAGTACATAGACAGAGTTCAGAAGTGTTTGGTTGATGTTCCAGCCCTGAGAGCTCAACATGCAGTGCCTCACCTATTTAATTCCACCAAAGTACTACCGGCTACACCTAGTATATCTGTTTCTGTAGGCAGATATGTGGATCTATATATTTTAATGTATTTTAATGGGTGAGTAGGGAGCTGGAGAGTGGCATGGAGAACCCATTTACACACTAGCTATTACTAAAATAATTTTGGTAAGTCAAGGTTGAAAACTGTAATGTACTGACAACGACCATCCATGCACGATACGATGTATGTACGACAGATAGAGAGACAGAAGACAGTTATGCACATACATACATGTATCAGTTTCAGGCAACTGATACTCTTCATTCAAGCTCTGTGTTGCTACCTGCCACTGCAGAAGAGTTAAGCCTAGCATTGATTTAAAGGGATGCCACATATATCTATTTAGCAGACACTGACTAACTGCAGTGTTGGCAGACTTTGGCTGCATGCCAACCGCCAGGGCTTATGCGCAACACACTATTTTATCAATTGATTTGCTTTTCTTGTGTGGACTTTAAATATCCAGATAACCCTGCAAAACTGCAAGAAGATCACATCGATATATTTACCTCACAGGCTTTGCTCTCCTTTGCTGTCACTCTATTACGTGTCTGCCAAAGGTCTGTTGTGAAACAATCTCCCGAGCCCTATTGTACCGTAGCATTACAAATGTCAGCTGCGGTTCTCTTGGTTAGAGAACCACATAAGGTTGCCAACTGTCTAATCATACAAACGCAAATATTCTTGCCCCACCCCCTGCCCTGCCTCTTCTTTGAGGCTCCATCCCCCCTCCCTCTGTCACTTGCTCTCCCCAACCTTCACTCACTTTCACCATGCTGGGGCGGGGGGCTGAGGTGTAGGAGGGGGTGTGGGCTCTGGGGTGGTGTCAAGGGGTTCGGAGTGTGGGAGCGGGCTGCAGGCTGAGTCTGGGGCAGGGGGTTGGGATGCAGGAGGGAGTGCGGTCTCTGGGAGGGAGTTTGGGTGCAGGAGGGGGCTCAGGACTGGGACAAGGTGTTGGGGTGTGGGAGGGGGTGAGAGGTGCAGTGCTTACGCCAGGCGGCTCCCAGAAGTGACCAGAAGGTCTAGCTCCTAGGCTCAGGAGCAGCCAGGAGGCTCTGTGTGCTGCCCTTGCCTGCAGGCACCACCTGCACAGCTCCCATTGTCCACAGTTCCTGGCCAATGGGAGCTGCAGAGTTGGTGCTCGGGGCAGGGGGCGGGAGCACTGTATGGAGACCCTGTGGCCACCCCTGCACCTAAGAGCCGGACATGTTGGCCACTTTCGGGAGACACGCAGAGCCAGGGCAGTCAGGGAGCCTGCCTTAGCCATGCTATGCTGCAGACCAGACTTTTGGCCCATTAAAATCTCCCAGATTGCTTTTAATTGTCACTGGGAGATTGAGGCTGATTTCGGTGGACTCCTGGCCAGTCCAGGGGGTTTGGCAACCCTAGAACCAGAGAATCTCAGAGTATTCACTCTTTTCCTTCTCACATACTTTCAGTTTGCCAGTGTAGCTATTCAAAATGGCATCTAGGGTTTTCTTTTTTAAGACCTCACTACTGAATTATTCCTGAATTTAAGTATTATTTTTAAGAAGTTGCATTTTGGCAAAACAACTGTTTTTGTGACAAATGCAAGGTTAGCACAGCTGTCCTGTGGTTAAGTGTTTTCAGCTACCACACTAGAGAATCTGGTCCGGCCAGCCCAATTTCCAGGTCTGGCCTCTCATTTCCAAGAAACTTTCATCACTGGATGAGACTATTTAGCACTTTGTCTTTTCAAATAACTTTAGAAACATTAACTAATTAAACCTTACACTCTCTCTCTGGAGATAGGTAAATACTATAATTACCCTCATATTACAGAGAGGGCAACAGCCACAGAGAGATAAAGGGCCTTGCCCAAATTCACAAAGCAAGCCAATGTTTTAGAGCCATGAGTAAAGGAGGGAGCATCTAGCTCCAGTTGCCAAGGGTGAGGCTTGTTTCCAGCAGTGATAACTATTGGTGAAATCAGGATCATTATCAGATGATACCAACAGAGCTCTGACGGATGCTCACTTAAGCCTTTTTGGTTGGAGAATAGTTGTGTTGAGGTAAAACCCTATGTTTTGGGGCGTTTATTAAGAGGGAAAGATGAAGTATATCTGACTTCATTCTTCCACTGGCTGCCTTGGCATCAGACCAGTACCATAATAGATTCCACCTCTCCATCTGGGGAATGGAGGAAGGATTTGTACAATAGTGGGGTAAACCTTGTGAGACAGTGGTTATTTGGGATTGAGGGAATCTAACGCTGGATAGGACAGAATGGGGCAGAAAAGAGTTCTGCACTGAATAATCCATATAAATTTGATTTAATTTTATGCTAATATGCATGTACTGTACTGAAAATTGCAGGCTTAAACTTACTGGAATCTATTTTTAAATTATCAAGTAATAAATTCACTGTTAAGATTCTTTTTCTTGATCCGTTATCTCATAAAACACAGTACTTAAGGGGAAGTCTTTAAGTACAGCTTTGTTTGTCTTAGCTGATGTTTTATTTTTCTCTCTTCCATTTGTTATTTTCTAAGTTGCAAGGGAGCATTACATTCCTTTTTTTCCTACTGGTTTTGTGTATGGGTGAACCAGTTTGGTTAGAATAAAGAGCAAATCAAGCCGCCTTCTGTATCTTCAACCAACCCCATTTCTCAGGATTTCTCTTTAGGAGAGATAAGGGATGGAGCTGCCCCAACATGACCATTTCTACCTTCCTGTCGCTGTGCTAATAAAGCGCTGCTCACAGCTCCCCAACAGGGCTCTGTTGTTCTCCCTTCCTCCCTGATGAGGCCTTGCCAGTCTACCAGTAACCTTCAAAGACAATGCCATCAGCCTCCTGGTGACTTTACAAATAGGATCACAAGTGTCTCTCATTCCTTACAATCCTTTAAGAGGGCCCCACTTTAACAGCCCTCCAATAACGTCCCAACAATTTCCCACTCCCAGAGACCCTTTGTGCATATGTCAGTTCCTCAGCTCCCTCGGTCCAGAAGGACCAACCCTGTTCATATGGCTTGGCCTAGTATGAGCTCACTTGAAAAGCATAATTTTAGTTTCTTTGGGTTTATTTATTAACTAGAGCTGTCAATTAATCACAGTTAACTCATGTGATTAACTCAAAAAAATTAATCACACTTATAACAATAGAATACCAATTGAATGGTGACCTGGCAGATGATGACCTAGCACATGTTCGTTTTAAGAACACTTTCACAGATTTGACAAAACACAAAGAAGATACCAATGTGAGATTTCGAAAAATAGCTACAGCACTCGACCCAAGGTTTGAGAATCTGAAGTGCCGTCCAAAATCTGAGAGGGACGAGGTGTGGAACATGCTTTTAGAAGTTTAAAAAGAGCAACACTCTGATGCGGAAAATACAGAACCTGAACCACCAAAAAAGAAAATCAACCTTCTGCTGGTGGCATCTGACTCAGATGATGAAAATGAACATGCGTCAGTCTGCACTGCTTTGGATCATTATCAAGCAGAACCCATCATCAGCATGGAAGAATGTCCTCTGGAATGGTGGTTGAAGCATGAAGGGACATATGAATTTTTAGCACATCTGGCATGTAAATATCTTGCAACGCCAGCTACAACAGTGCCATGAGAATACCTCTTCTCACTTTCAGGTGACATTGTAAACAAGAAGCAGGCAGCATTATCTTCTGCAAATGTAAAAAAAACTTATTTGTCTGAGCAATTGGCTGAACAAGAAGTAAGACTGAGTGGACGTGTAGGGTCTAAAGTTTTACACTGTTTTATTTTTGAATGCAGTTATTCTTTGTACATAATTCTACATTTGTAAGTACAACTTTCATGATAAAGAGATTGCACTACAATACTTGTACGATGTGAATTGAAAAATACAATTGTTTTGTTGTTTACAGTATAAATATTTGTAATAAAAATAAATACAAAGTGAGCACTGTGCACTTTGTATTCTGTGTTGTAACTGAAATTAATATATTTGAAAATGTAGTAAACATCCAAAAATATTTAAAATAAATGGTATTCTATTGTTTAACAGTGCGATTAATCGCAATTAATTTTTTTAATCGCTTGACAGCCCTATTATTAACTCTATGGAAGATTTATCTAGTGAGACCGTGTGGAGAATGGGAAAAACAGAGGGAAGGTTTAAATAAGCATTTGTTTCCGTTGGTCATTGCCAATAGTCAATGGTAGCAAAAAGTGCAATTTATCAGCTAGGGGCAATAGTTATTAATAACCTAGAAGACAAACATTCACAAACATGCATCCGATGAAGTGGGTATTCCTCCCCACCCGAAAGCTCATGCTCCAATATGTCTGTTAGTCTATAAGGTGCCACAGGACTCTCTGCTGCTTTTACATTTACCACTACATTATTGCAATTTCAAAAAGCCTGATTTTGGCCTAAAACTAATTACAGGATTCCATTAAATCTTATTTCCTACTGGTCCGTTCAACAGGTTCCATTGCTGTACCTATTATAATAACCAAAAGTGGTTACAGTTCAGATCTTGGTTCCTGAGATCCATAAAACACATCATCTCTGTTAAATGGCTATAACCCTCACTGGTCCTCATTTCTAATGGATGTATTCTCCACACATCCTTTGTGAATTCATTTCCAATAGGTTTATGTAATAGTACAGTTCAGCAATATATCAAAGAGACTTCACAGAAGCTATCCCTGCTGCTGATGAGATGGCATTTCTTTTCCATTTTCCATGAATGAGAAAGCACTTCTAATCCCAGATGCTATCCGTTTGCTAAAACTAATCTAATCTTTATGTAAGATCAGGTTGTTCTCCTATTCCAATACATGACTATTAATGCTTATCTGACTACAGACAAAATCATTTGTTTTACAAGTCTGGAGAGTACCTCAAGCATATTTTGTGCCTGCACATGCACACACACACACAGAAGTGATATCCATTTGATAAATTGTGATAAATGAATTTATCCATCTTTGATTGCATCACCTACCTTCTGCACACTAATCCATTTTTGCAGAATTTATTCTACCATTTTAAACTCTAAGTTTTATTTACACTATACAAGCAAGTTGGATGACAACACTGGTCAGATCATAACAATCAGTAGATCAGGACAAATCATATTGAACATAATATGAGCTAACCCTGATTCAACCATGATCCCATCATGTGGTTGGGTCCTATAACAACTTGCCTTCAAGTCAATAACAAGACTCAATTTCTATTGATTATTTAATCTTAATAAAAATCATGGTCTACCAGCAAAGATGAAAAATTCCTCTACTTAACCATAGGCCAAATACAGTTCAAATTATCTACAGTGCTCAGTTCCCTGTGTAGCCTCAGAAACCTCCACTCTAATCAGGAGTCACTCCTTGCAGGAAGTTTTTTAATTCATTTTCTCAGTTTTCTTTTGCCAAGTTAGGAGAAATGTGGGGGATAAATGGACTTTTTCAGAGGTTAATAAAGAAGAGAATTAGATTGCGTGGCTGGGATTCTCTTCTCTTACTGACAGACATGCCAACTATTTCTGTACGCAAAGTAGAAGCCAATGAGGAGATTATTCAGTTCAGTGTTACAATACATTTTAATTAGATTTATCCTCAGTGAGGCTTTCTTGGTGGGACCAGTGTTTGTCAATTATCCTGCTTTACCTGTCCTTTTGGCTCTTATTTCTCCAAATACATTTCCACACAATTTTCCATGTAACAAGCATAATCAAGACTGATAACACTTTAAATTTTAATAGTTGTTCTGCATTCTAAAGAACCTTATAGCAATAAAAGTACAACTTAGACCCCTTTTTAGCAAAGCACTTGAGCACATTTAACTTTAATCCTGTACTTCAGTCCTATTGCAATCAAGGGAACTGAAGCACATGCTTAAATGCTTTGCTGAAGCCTTATTTTGTATAGCACTTTTCATATCATCTGTATCCCAAAATGCTTTGTATTTTAATTTGTATTATGGTATCACTTAGAGGCCTCAGCCATGTTCAGGGCCCCATTGTGTCGGAGAGCTGTAAAGACACATAATAAGAGCCAGTCCCTGGCCCAGAGATGTTACAGTCGAAATAGACTATACAAACAAAGTTAGGAGAAATGAAGCAAATAATTACTGAAGGCAATAAAATACCTAAAATAAGTAATAGCCGAAGGAATAAAAACTTAAGAAATGTAGACAAGGGAAAAGTCACATAGTATATCTTCAGATGAAAGCAGAGAAAGTGCGGTTGAAGGCTGGTAGAGAGAGAGAGAAAGGGGCCCAATTTCCTCCCTGACATAACTCCATTAACTTCAAACAACATATACCAGGGATGAGCTTAAACCAAAATCTGTGTTCCTAACTCAGTTCCTGTTTGCTAGGGAGTTCAGAATGTTAATCTCTAATACTGAAGTACTAACTTTACCTTTTGGAGATCAGAATGAACAGTACCTCCATGGTATAGTATTGTGAAATTGTCTAGTTGTATTAATGAGGGGCCTGGGAATTTCACATTTGTTGAGGCATCCAGCTTCACCCATGGTAAGGATAATTGACTAGATGCTTAGTTTGTTCCATTGTGGAAATTCCTGTGACATTAGAGACTGAAATAGTGAGTAAATCAAAACCACATAGGCAGAGGTGTTTAATTAATCAAAGATACAGTGCACAACTATTGAGCAACTCTAAGACACAGATTGGGGTTATTGGGACAATGAAAAATCCCTGACTTGGAGGTCAATCAAAAGCCAAAAGGTGAAGCCATCCAGTCAAGCAAAATAACACCTGTGGACCATTCCAGACATCCAAAAGCATTGACGACTGCCCCATTGTATTTTGGAAAGAGTCAGTCTTGGATGCTGATTTGTATAATGATTGCAAATTTTCATAATGAAAAACAGTCATAGCAAAATCCAAATGATTGTTACTCCACAAAAATCTCATTATGATCAGCCAGATTTTGCACGCTAAAAAGAAATTTCATGAAAGCAGGAAGCATCGTCTGATGATTTGACGGGGACAAAAGAGATATGCCTCATTAAAATGTCACATGAAGGAGCATGAGGAGGCAAATTCTAAAGTTCTTATTCAGTCCTTCCTCAGGCAATGCTCTCAGTGAAGTCCATGGGAGTTTTGCCTGAGTAAAGACCAAGCAAAAATTGAGTAAAAACAGACTTTGCCCAAATACAAGCAATGTTTTCACTCTCACATCTTGAGGGGAAAAAAGTTCTAACATTTTTGAGAGCTCACGTTTGCCATTATACAACAATGAAAGAATTCTGTAGATTTTGATCATTGTTGGTTAAATAAATTTATATCTACAGCACACAAGGTGCCCTCAGGCTGTCAGTTTACATGTTTATTCAAATGTAATTGAAAATGGCTGAGATAATTAACCCTGTAAAATGAAGTTTCTGAAGGAAACACTTAACAACCCTTAACTCCCGTGACGTCAGCAGGCCTTTTTATACAGTATGATAAAAATCAAAATTAGCACATTCCTGAGTTCAAAATGCACCTGCCTACAGCATAACAATTACACTGTATTTGGTTCGAACATATCTTCTTCAACATATTCCATTTATTCCTCTTGTCTGAACACCCAGGTCTGATCCAAAGCCCATTGTCTTCCCACTGACTTCACTGGTCTTTAGATCAGGTCCTAAATGTGTCCCAAAGTGAAATGAAATTCAGCCTTTTATTTGGAATACGCAATCTTGACTCAGTTTTCTTTCCCAGTATTTCAACATAGAGACCTTCTCTTGGCAGCTCAAAGAGCTGGCAGCTTTCTTCTGTGTATACATTTACCATGCACCTAATAATTACCTAGCGTTCGTGTCTCAGTTCAAACAGTCTAGAAGTCATGGAGAGGCAGCTTGCATTCAAGCTACTTACTTCATGCACTGGAGGGAGGAAACCAAACTATAAACTGCAGTGGAGCCTCTTAAAGTCATTCAATGCTATACTTGTGCAGCTGGAAACAGGACTTTAAAGAAATTGCAAATCTCTTTACTGCAGATAATTCTCCTTTCCATGAATAGGGCTGATTTCAGTAGCTGAATAAAAGGTAAAATTGGTACTTTCCTGGAATAAAAACATTTCCCCAAAAGTTGCTTCAAAAAGGGATAGCCTCAACCCCCCAGGCTATTTCATGTAGGCTATGACACTTGTGGTGCCATGGGGTGCCCAGATTGGCCCATCTGCAGCTAGAATTGTGCACATTCTCCTCCAAATCACATAAAACAAAGTGTTCACATTGTCCTGCATGCAGCCTCCCAGAGACCGGAGAGATTCTTCAATCCCTCAAGCCCTGTCTTCCAGCACTGTTCGGACGTGCCTACTCTGCGGCCTTCTTAGACTCTTTGAGGAGACACTTGACAGAAAGATCTTCTCTCTTGCTTTAATTGCTGCTCCCAGCATTGGAAAAGCATCCAGGAACTCCCAAATAGAGTAGCCTGAATGCTGGCTGCTCTCCCTAGCTACAGTTGTCTCCAGTGTCTCCGTGCCACTACTATCTGCACCTTGTCCACTCCCTCCAACTGGGGGCTGCCCTAGAGTCAGCAGTTACCAACCACTGCTCATCTGAAAGCCTGCTTGTTCATCCCCTCTCTCCTACCTTAGCCTCTTTCTGCACTCTGCCCCCAAAGTGGGAGAGGAACTAAATGATTTCATGGAGGAATACAATTGAATGAGGTCACTGGATGTGCTTGGACTGGAACACCTCTCTCTCATTAGAGTGAGATACCAGAATTAACTTTTCAGGGATATAATTGTCTTACTAGCTTGTGATGAGAAGGCTATACATCTTTTCCCACACCACCCCTATAGATGCACTATTTTCACTCATCCTCTCTGCTGCACAGTCTCACTCTTCTCTTCACATCCCTCCAGGCACACATCTTTCAGTCCTTGACCTCAGCTTTTGTTCTGAATACCACCCAAAAACCTAAAATATTAAATTGATTTCTTTTTTAAAATTCCAGAGAGAACCCATAAAAATGGGTGTGTAACAATAAGCACATCTTAAACTCTTTCACTGGTATAACCCTCGTTCTCAAATATCCCCTCCTAGCTTCCTCTGGTTAATGTCTTACTTCTAATCCCCTTACTGTCTTATGTCTAATTTTGATTTTAAGAGCCTCACCGCAGAGGCCTATCATTTTATTTGTCTGTACAGTGCCACAAACAACTATGACTCTGTAAAAATAATAAAATATATAAGAATAAGAGTACTGATGCCTTCTATTTGGAATGTCTCTCATTTCTGTTACCCATTAACTCACTGAAGTCAACATGGAAGTCTGTTACAAACAGAGTAATCTTTGACTTAGATTTTGTCAGAAAAGAGGCACAGACTTACTGCAGAACAATCCAGTTGTGTCTCCCTTTTCTGCTGATTTGCCACATGGCTCAGATATCTCACTCTGCTTTTTCAAGTGGTTAACGACATTATCTAAAGCAAGCCTTGATTGTCAAGGCTAGAGCCCATATTCTTCTCTGTTTTATTTGAAGGTAATGCAATTTAGGATAATTGATTATTTCGGCTGATGGGAAGAGGGAATGACAGTGCTCTGTATAATGCAGTGAAAGGATCTGAGCAGTAATGTTTTAATATGCAGTAATGAACATTAAGAAAATCTCTTTTCATCTTGTGAAAGGGGAAATTTTCAATTGTGAGATTGGATTTGTGATAGCAACAAAACATTGCATCGCACATTCTATCGCGCCTGATGGTGCTGTACAGAGCACACAGGGGAGATGCAACAGTAATGCAAAAGCATTTTTTGGTTTTTATTCTATATATAAATGTGTCCCTTGATTCTGAGTGAGATGTTTGAGGAAAGTGCAAGACCTACAGTTTCAAGATATGTGTACACCCTTCACAGCTGAAAAAAGGATTCAGGCTCTCCTCCATAGTTTTAAATTACAGCAACAGGAGTTGCACAGGCACAGTCCTCTATAGAAATGCTGAATGTATTTAATATTTTCAGCATTATAAAGAGTTGGGTCCCATTGGCTAAATCTAGCTCTCCTTGTTCAATCTAAATGCTCATGGACTTCAATGGGAGCTTTACCTGAGTGTAAGATCAGGACCAGTGTCTCCTTGTTGCCTGCTTTCACTACCTAAAATACGACTAGCCTGAAGTTAAAATGAAAAGACACGGGCACATTTCTCTGGAATTTGCTGCTGGAAATCAGAGAGGAGATTTGGATTCTGTTTCTCTCACTATGCTTTATCATCCCCTGTTCTTCACCTTCCTCCATTCTGCCAGCAGTATGGAAGCGCTGCACACCTGCAATCTGCTAACCTAGTTCTCTTTGCTAATCAGTCCAATCAACAGCACTCCCTGCTCTGCTTAACACACATGGCCAGAGCAGGGAACTGAACACAAATCATGGGAATTAAAAAAACAACAACACTTCTCTGATCAGTGTCTACATCCCAGCTATGGCCAGATGTTTCAGAAGTCAGGGAGGCAAAACCAAAATGGCCTGAATAGGTACTGGGATACAAGGGAAACGGGTAGGAGATTTGAGGAGGCTGGCAGGGGTGGTACAATACTTCTTCAAACAGGAGTCTGCAGAATCAAATGAAACAGAAGTCTTTCCCCTAATATTAAACATTTAGGTCTTGTTTTTTTAAATGAGAACAATAACTTTGGCTCACCTACCATTTTAGACATGTTTCCAAAATTCCAGCTCTGGATGGACTATCGTCTCCCCCCAATCATCCACCCCCACCCCATCCCCAGCTTCCTGTTTATAGGAATGGTATTTCATCTTCTTTCTGCACAATCTTAAAGAATTTATTCTTAAAGGAATAATGGACTACAAGCAACCACACGAAACAATAATGTGTAATGCTTCTATTGCAAAAACAGTTATATATGCCAGTTTTCCAAAAGTCTTTACAGGGTACCCAAATTGTCTCTGGGGATCTCCACTTTGCATCTGGTACACTTCGCTGTAAGAGTCCAAACAGTTCAGGGATAAAGGATCTTTCTTTGAATCCATATTTATAGATTCTTCACACAGAAAGCAAACTGACAGAGTCTTTACCCGCATGGGCTTTTCCTTTGATGACCATAAGGAATGTATTTAGTCTTTTGACCTCCGACCATCACACCTAATGGCCACCTGCTTTGAAATTAGCATTTTCTGTTAAAGTCCTTCATTAGCATTTCACAAGATTTCTTTGATGGTTATTTAGTTAAAGGGGTATATATAATGTAAATGTTTGCTATTACATTATAAGAGGAACAGATACATGAAAACAATACAAGCAACAGTCCACTAATTTTCATGACATTTAAACACCTTAATACACTTTTACATTTACACTCATTTTGATCTATACTAATACACAAGTGAATTGACCTGATTACCTTCTAGCATGACCTGGTCTGCCAGCATCACAGCAGTTATGCCATCATTGTGAGGTATATAACTAAGTGATATCATGGTGGCAAAAATGGTGTTCCGAGGGAGATTGTTAATGGTGCAAAGTTTGTGAAGGAAGTTGGTTGTGTCCTGTTGGAAGCTGGGCCTTTGTGTGGTGAGTGGGTTGAGCATGGTTTCTATGAGTCCCAATATTCTTTCAGTAAGAGTGCCGTGGCCAGATATGATAGGTCTGCCTGGGTTCCCTTGTTTGTGTATCTTGGGAAGCATGTAGAAGATCCTTGTGGGTAGGTTCATGGGGGATGAGTTTGTAGAATTTCTCTTAGAGCTTTTTGGGGAAAGATTTGATTATATCCTTAAATTCCTGGGTAAACTGTGGTGTGGGGTCTTCTTTGAGTCCTTTAAAGTAGGTGGTGTCAGAGAGTTGTTGGTTGGCCTCGTTCATGTAGTCATCACAGTTGAGGACTACAATGGCATCCCCTTTCTGTGCTGGTTTGATCACTATCTGGTGGTTAGATTACGGGGATTGTATAGCTGCCCTCTTGGCAGTGGAGAGATTGTGGTGGATGTGATGTTTGTTAAGGATTTCACAGTCAATCTTTTTCCTGAAGCAATCAATGTTTCATCCACTCTGTGGTGTCCAGTCAGATTATTCTTTGAGGCAGAGTCGGCTGAAGAATTCTTCTAGTATTACACACATTAGTACAGTATCAGGTTCTGTGGTGTTATTTCTGAAGGCTGTCTCTCCTTTTGTTTAGGTATTTTTAATGTATATTTTTTTCCTTTACAAAGTTTGGTTAGCGCTTCCAGTGATCTAAACATTAAACTCCAGAGCTTCCAATAAGACTTTTGGTGTTCCCAATGACCTTTAGAGCCCTGAAACTATAATATGATAGCCACAGAACCCAGGAACCCTACCATGACCTGCAGTCTGTCCAAACTAATTATTACCAGGGTTTGCAAAGTGTCTACCAATTCTAACACCACTTTTGGGTAAAAGAGTTAGGGGGTCTCTTTATAGACATTTCCTTGAGGTCTGCCTTACAAACTCCATTTTCTAATAAGATTTTTATGTTGTCTGTTTATTATGAGACTCCCATATATCTCTTCATCAAAATCTTGACAATCTGCCAATGAAGTCTAGACTCAATGGAGAAGAATAAATAGTATCTGATGCAATAAGATTGTGGGGTGAATGATGGAACACAGAGCCAAGGGATGTCTTCATGTGTTCATGAGTCTTCATTAAAAAATCCAACTTGTTCGCTATCTTGACATAACAAAAATATTTTACTTGCAGGGTACCTAACAAAACAAAGGCCACAGAAATAAGGACCTGGTCTTGCTCTCATTGATGTCAGAAGCAAAACTCCCATTCAGTGAGTGCAGGACAGAACTCTGCAGATATATCTAAATCAAACCAACTTTTTAAAACCAATCCTAATTAATACATGCAATTAAGTAGACTCCCAGATGCACCATTTCATATAGTTTTATCCCCTTATCTAGTACAACATTTTAGTCATGCACTAAAAGTAACAAAAATAAAAATCAAGTAGCAAAACCAGTATATTTCACTATATTTCTTGAGCCATATATATACACACAATATTACACAAATTGTTCAAGTTTCAGAAGAAAAAAGTAATTATGAGCTAAACCTAAAATTATCTAAATTAGTACACGCATTCTACAAATCCAATACATCCCTTGTTCACTATTCTTGTATGACCCAGGAATCTCACTGCCAAGCCAAGACAAAACATGTGGTATTTTATCATAGCTAAAATGTGTACTATGTGACAGACTTTACCAAATATTACACAGCTCAGGTCACTGCATATTCCATTCCACTGTAATATATGAGCACTAAGACATGTCAATCAGTACATTTCTGGGCAATTACAGGCTGTTAAGAGGCATGATAGACAGCATTTCTGGGTAATTCCAGCACACCTTGCTGTACTGTTAGGAGAAATAAAAAACAGCAAGCTTCCAGATGATTAAAACATATCTAGTGGTATTAAGAAACATGAAAGAAACTGCTATTTGGAAGTATAATAATTATTATTAAATGGAATTTAAGACATACAAATATCAAGATACAGTAATCAAGCCCATTTATAATAGTGAAAAGATACTCTAGTTTATAGTGATTCATCTTTGTACTTCATGGCACACCCCAGAGGTGAGTGATGCAGTGATATCTAACAGTTTCCCCACCTACTGTCATGACATATTGCTTAATGGTCACTTTGGTTACACTGACATTCACCATTCACCAATGTTTAACTATGAGGAAAGCATTTTATTTTAACTAGAGATGATCAGAAAACTCTCACCCTCTTTCTCCCCTGCCAAAAAAAAAAAAAAAAAAAAATCTGGGGAAAATCACTTAGAAATTTTTGACCAAAAAAGGTCATGGGATTTTTCAGTTAGTGTTGACTTAAAATCAGGGCCGCCCAGAGGATTCAGGGGGCCTGGGGCAAAGCATGGGAGCTGCGGCGCTTGTACTCACCCGGCGGTGGTCCGGTCTTCGGCAGCACTGAAGGGCCCCCCGCCGCCAAAATGCTGCTGAAGATCCAGACCGCCGCCGGGCCAGGGCTCACAGGGACCCTGTGGGGCCCGGGGCCTGGGGCAAATTGCCCTCCCCCCCCGGGCGGCCCTGCTTAAAATGCTGGCTTGGTTTGGTTATTGAAACTACAAAATTAGTTTTGTATTTTCAATTTTGAGATTTTCTGCTTTCCCCCCCACTTCACCCCCACCCTCTCTCTCTCTCTGTCTCTCTCTTTAAACTTTGCTTGCATTTTTCCCACTGGGAAAACACAGGGTGGAGAACACTAAATAGAGTGGAAACGTACGGGAAATGTTGATGCACACATGAAACTTTTCTTTTTTAATTTTCTGGATGGAAAATCTAAAACTTTAACTGAAATTTTTATTTCAATAAAACTACATTTTCCAATGGAAAATTTGAACCTGCTCTAATTTTAACCTTTCTTGTCCAGAAGATTGAATAACTATCCTTAACAAAGTGAGGCCAAAATCTGGCATCTTGGGCTAGCCAATAGATGTAGGAAAGTGAAGACTGTGCTTTGTCCTTTGGGGGAAGGGAAGGATACACTCTTCATGCCAGTATCTGGAGTCCCATAGTCAGGATTCAAGTCTAGGCCTTGGTGTTACTATGAAGTCAGTGAGAGGGGGTGACAGAGTAAATGTACATGGGAGCAAGAAATCTCATCTCTGGACTGATATCAATCTATGTTACTGATGAATATTTTTTACAAAATATAAATTATTTAAAGAAGTAGAAGGCTCAAATCTTCTTTTAATCCCTACTTCAACCCCAGTAAATTAAATGGCCTAAATACTGCCCTAACTTAAATCTTGTACAACCCCACATTAAAGCCACAGGATGAAATCCTGGTCTCGTTGAAGTCAGTGTCAAAACTCCCACTGAAGATGTCATCCAGAGTGTATAAATCAGGGCATAAATTGCCTGAGCTATAGTCAAGGTAGAATCTGGCCTGGTGGGATTGGACTCCTTTGGATGAGATGAGAACCTCAGTAATTAATGACACACTTTGTGTAAGCATATGAGGGATGGAGACATAAATAGCAACACAGTTGTAACTGTGAAATGTAACAAGGATAAAAAGGCAAGTAGGAAGACTATAATAATGACTTTAAATAGAACACTTTGGTACCCTCGTATTTCTAAGCAAAAATATGAATCCTAATAATAGCAACAAGTCCCTTTCTTCCTCTTCCCCTTTTTTCTTCATCTCATCCACATGGTCCCTGGTGAAACCACACAGTCTCCAGTGAGCAAGAAGTCAGTTTATGGCCTGTGATGGCTATACAGATGCTGCAGCTTTGTATCTATCAGAGAGAGCCAGATAAAACAGACACACTCAGAGCTTCACTCATTAACATTGGTGTTGCCATGACAATAAGCTGTTGCCAGGTAGCCGGGAACTAGGAGAAGAGTGAGAATTAGCAAAGCCTAAAAATAAAGCCGTTAGGTTTTTTCACCCAATTGTAGATGTCCATGCGTACCAGACAAAATAATAATAAAAAAGAACACTCAAGAGCACTTCAGTAAAGGCACATTTGTAGCCCATAAGCTTTGATTACCTTTTAAAATGTGCACTGCCCTTCCAAAAAACAAAACAAAACAAAGGCAGTCAGACTATTTTCCAAACTGATGAAAACAGGAAATTAAAGACTAGAAAAGGAATTGTTCTGAACACCAAAAGTAACTAGTATGTGGGAAAAAGTCAAATATCCTAAGTCTCTGCATCAGTAGAGAAGAGGTGTAAAAGCTGCAAAAGTGTATGCTATTATAATCTATATAGGAATGGTTTTGTGGTTAAGCGGCAAGACAAGGCATCAGAACAACTGTATTCTAGTCCCAGCTCTAAAGCCTGATTATTTTGGGTATTCAGCCTCTCTGTGCCTCAATTTTCCTCATCTGTAAAACAAGGATAATTGAAACTTACAGAGTATTGTGAAGCTTAATGCATTAAGAGCTTTGAAATACTCAGGTGGAAGATGCTACTGAAGTGGAAAGTATTATATGGCTAATTTACACAGAGTTGAAGAAAGCAAATATTATGGAAGGATCATCAGAAAGAAGATAGACTATTGCACTAAAAAATCCTTCGTCAAAAGTTCATAAAAGTTACAGCAGCCTTTCATGATTTTATGGAGAGGTCAAGGTTACCACACAGACACATGTGTACACATGCACATACAGCTCTGAGAGAAAATGAAGTCACACACACAGACAAAGCAACAGTAGCTTTTAATGTTTATTCCTTGTAGTAAAAAGGATGAGAAAGCCATTAAGGTCCCTGTAAACTGTTACTGTAAATACCAAATTAAATTTGATCCTAACCAGTAATGTTTTACTGTTATTGATTCAATGATCTATGTGGTTTGGTGCTGCTGAATTCCCATGAACTGCTCCTCATAACTGTCAGGGAAATGAATCAGCTGCAGAAACAGTTGATAAAGGGGTGAACTGCTGCTGTAAGCATCTTTAACAGCCCTCAGCCAGTGTGATCTTCCTACAGTTCCATGTGTGATGCATGACAATTTTATCATCGCTTATATTCCAAATTGGCGCCAGCAGTTAAGCTGGCATGGCCCTTCCTCAGTGGTATTACAATACAAATGTTTCTCTCTCCTGTTCTGCCCCTATATGTACAGTATTTCAGCAAACAGTGTATCTTCTACAGAGCATTTTAGGGCGCAATGAAAGATGCATGCATCAGAAAGGCAAATGTTATGGTACGGGCTTTATAGATTTGAAAGCTGGGAATAATGCCCTTAAACAGTGACACCAATAGAGAGGCAGTGGATCTGTGTTTAGAACATTCTGCAAAGTATTTTGAGTCCTGTTAATTTAAAAAATCCACTATATCAAAATAAATCAAATTAAACTAAAGATAACTTTTAAAAAACGAGAGAACTTTTTTTTTTTTTTTTACTTTGTACCTGCTATTCTAAGAAACTGCTGAAAAGTAAAATGTAAGTCTTTCCTTGTGAAAAAAATCATTCTCTCCCCCTCTCTCTGGCATATATCTGAATTTTATACAGCTTGACTTGCTGAGTATCAGATAAGAGTAATTTATATAAACATAACCAGACACACACGTTTAAAGCAAACAGCACTTAAAATAACAGGATTTTAAACCTGATTTCAGCCTAGAATTTGATTTTTGTCCAGATGGATCTCAGCTCCTGAGAAGAACAAAGCAATTACAAATACAAGGATAACCTTTAAGGAAGGCACAGACTCAAACAGTGAAAAATCTGACTTGCTTTCTTCCCTTGATGGCTCCCCTTGGGAAGCACAGATATCTTTCTGTAGATGGTTTCCAGAGACACAATTTTTCTAAGTTCAAGAGAGTTACTTTAGATGGTAATTTCTAAACTATTTCTAAAATATAATTAGCGATTCTTTAGCCTCAGCCAAGCAACTGCATATATGGAGGCACCAGTTATTAACCTCCATAAAGATGAGCACAACATGAAATGGAATTACTTTATAAAGACATTCTATTCTGATTCCATTTGTCTTCATAAAGCCTGACCAATAAGAAGGAAATGTTTCTTCCTTATAAACTTCTATGATAAATTTTTCACTACCACCCAGACTGAATGTGCCCCATATTATTTACATTGACGAACAGTTTCAAGGTGTCAGAACCAATGACATATGACCCTCTCAGGCAATAGGCAAGTTCTAGCCCTAATAGCAGTAGCCACCTCGGATACAGTCAAGTAAAAATGTCCTTAGTTTTTAGTTATTATCTCTCACATACTAACTTTAAAATATTGTTTTACTACAAACAATACAGAGCACGCTCTTCTTGTTGCCCCAAGAACTATTTTAAATATAGTATTCATATTCCTTTCTGTCGTTTTTATGTCCAAATTATGTTGTATGTCTAAAGCATCAGAAGTTCAAGGCAATATGTCCAACAGGCAGCACTACAGATTCAATTAACCCAGGGGTGGCTCCAGGCCCCAGCATGCCAAGTGCGTGCTTGGGGCGGCAAGCCGCGGGGGGTGCTCTGCCGGCGCCGCGAGGGCAGCAGGCAGGCTGCCCTCGGCAGCTTGCCTGCAGAGGGTCCGCTGGTCCTGCAGCTTCGGTGGACCTCCCGCAGGCAAACCGCTGGAGGCAGCCTGCCTGCCGTGCTTGGGGTGGCAAAATCCCTAGAGCCGCCCCTGAATTAACCCCAGTGAAGAGGGCCAGCACAAGGTCGTCTGCCAGGGCCAGCCATAGACCAAATGGTGCCTCTCCCCCCTCCATTTATTAAACTTTTGAATACGTTATTTTTATTGTAGTTGTAGCCCATTTCACAACTTTAATGCACGATTTGCATGCATGGTTTATCCCTGTCATATAAGATGATAAATTTGCACACTAGCATCTGTAAATCTGTACTTATTCATGCCATGTATAAGCAAATAAAAAAATTTGTTTAGTCTAAGTTTATAGAAACTCTTTAATTTTAAGAATAACAGATGTACTAACATCAAGAAATTGAACTGTGCACTAGCTTTGGGTGGTCCAGTATTAAATAGTGCTACAGTAGATGACAGCCTTAGAATATTAACCCTAGTCCCTTAGTTCAAAAGGTCGCTATTCTTCCCTTTGCCCTCACGAGCTGAAGCACAGCAACATAAGAGAGATCTAAAGACTGGCCAATGGCGTTTTCAAGTGATAAAATAGCAAGCGATGTCAGTCTCTCGATGGCCATCGTCGATCACAGATATGTTTTAATGAATCTGAGCTTCGAGAAGCTGCACTCACCACTCGTGACTGTGACCAGCAGGATGCACAGAATCCTCAAAGCTATCCACACATTAGGAAAAGTGTCCTTCAGCTCTGTACCATGAATGAATTGGAGAACTTGGAGTGGGGAGTGCTTCCTGTGTTGCAAAATCTGACAGGTGCTGTCCAATTCAACATAGAGATAGTGTTCATTTATCATTGACGTGAGAACATTCCCCAGGTGTCAGCGTCCAGTGAAGGTCTGTACAATAGTTGAAGAGTGTTTTCCTGTCCACCAGCAGCTTACTAAGGTCCTAACCCCTCCTCTGCCCCCACACCACACCCCAAGCTGGTCTTACCATGAGGCGAACTGAGGCAGCTGCCTCAGGTGCCAGACTTGGGGGGGTGGGGAGAACGCTACTAGGTCCCAGAGTGTAGAAAATTGTGTCTGCTGCTGGACCATATGTATTCTCTCTGCTCTAGATGCACAGAGATAGTGGAGTGCTGTGCTGGAGGAAGGAGGGCATAAGAGACATAACAGGCAGGCAGGAGAAAAGGTGAGAGGGAATAACAGAAAGCAGCAGGAGCTGCAGGGAGAGAGAAGAGGAGGAGCCTCTTATGTACCTCTCTAGCACCTCCAGGAGCTTGGACTGATTAACACCAGCTTCTTCCTATTTCCTTCTGCTTCCCTGAACCCACTTGAAGAACAATTCAAAATGAGATCATACAGCTACTGGCAACAAAAGTCAAACAGAAGATTGTGGCAGATCTGAAGTCAGCAAGATATTACTCTGTTATTCTGGACTGCACACCTGACATCAGCCATACAGAACAAATGACTTTAATGGTGCATTTTGTAACGACAACAGAACCTAGTGAAAATGTCCCTGCAATGGTGACTGTCAGAGAGCATTTTCTAGAATTTATTAACATTGATGATACTACAGGAGCTGGTATGACAAATGTGCTTCTTAAAAAGCTGGAAGGTACGGGAATTGTGATAGCTGACATGAGAGGTCAGAGCTACGATAATGGTGCCAACATGTGAGGAAAGAACAGAGGAGTGCAGACACAGATCCGAGAGTTAAACCCTAGAGCTTTTTTGTCCTATGCAGTTCTCATTCATTCAACTTGGTGGTCAGTGATGCAGCATCAGCGTCTAGTGAGGCTGCTGAATTTTTTAATGTAATTCAAATCTCTATGTATTTTTCTCTGCATCAACTCGTTGATGGCAAATTTTGAAGCAACATCTGGGAACATCCTCTCTGACACTGAAACCACTGAGTGCCACAGGGTGGGAAAGTTGAGTGGAGGGAATAAAGCCTATCAAACACCAAATTGGGAATTTGCCATTATGGAGGATAATGCTATGACAAGAACTGTTTGTGCGAGAACAGTGGCAGAGGGAAATGGAATCACCAGAAACATACATAACTTCAAATTTCTGTGTGGCTTAGTGTTGTGGCATGACATACTGTTTGAAATAAATGTTGTAAGCAAGAGACTCCAAGGTGTTGACCTTGATATATCTGGAGCATTGGAACAACTGGACAAAGCAAAGTCATACCTACAGTCTTACCGGTCAGATGAGGGATTTCAAAATGTTCTGAAGGGTGCACAGGAGTTGGTAGAGGAACTTCACACTGAAGTTATTTTCCCATCCATTGAAGAATACAAGAGTCACCGAAGAAGAAGACATTTTGATTACGAGGCATGGGATAATCCCAGAAGAGACCCCAAACAACAATTCAAAGTTGAATTCTTTAACCGGGTGCTAGATTGTGCAATACAGTCAGTTGAAGAACGTTTCATGCAGCTCAGGGAACACAGCAGTATATTTGGGATGTTGTACGATATTCCAAAACTCCTCACTATACCTGAAGAAGATCTACACCAGCAATGCAGGGCACTAGAGACAGCATTGACACACGATGACATGCGCGATATTGATGCGAGTGATTTAGCTGATGAACTGAAAGCCCTTTCAAGATATATTTCAGCAGGATCAACTCCAAAGGCTGTTCTGGAATATATGTGCACAAATAAGATGACCACCTTCTTTCCAAATGCTTTTGTTGCTCTGCGCATACTCCTAACACTTCCTGTAACAGTTGCCAGTGGAGAACGCAGCTTCTCCAAGCTGAAATTAATAAAAAAAACACATCTACTCTCCACAATGACACGGGAGAGGCTGGTCGACCTTGCAACCATCTCAACAGAGCATGAGCTGGCCCAGACTGTGGACCTTCAGCAGGAAGCAGTTCAAATCTTTGCAACCAAGAAGGCACGGAAAGCACCACTTTGATTATTCAAACCGATAAAAATGCCAATGTTTACTATGCAGACAAGAAAAGTTACATTTGCTGTTCAAGTGTTTGAAAGTTAAGTGTTACTTAAAATTTTTGAACAAGGCATTTTAAGTTGTTAGTTCTCCTTTATTGGGGTAGGTAGCAGAGCAGTACCATGAGAGGAGTAGAACAGGACGAAGGCAGAATTGAGACCTTTCAAAGTTCTGGCCCAAGCGAGGGGGCATGGGGGCGTCATTTAAGCTCCCCGCCTCAGGTGCCAAAATGTTGTGGGCCGGCCCTCCCCTCCTCCCCAAATCTTTTCACAGTGCTTCATTTGTCCAAACCTTTCTTGATGGACACTCGAGCAGTATCAATGAGTGAGAAAAAAACCCCTCCCTCTTGAATTTTGATTCTGAGCTTCCCATCACCTCATCTCTGCCCTCATAACCAAACTGTCTCTTCTTCCAATGAATACAAGTTTCCTTGAAGACAGGCTCAACTCCTACTTTTTCCACCATTTCTTTGGCAGCAGTGATGGCACCTTCAAATCCATTGTCTCCATAGGCCATGAAATTGCTAACAACAAAAAGAGCACCCCGAGCCCGTCGCCCCCCAAACCAACACCCCAGGCGATCACCTGTGTTGCCTGCCCCTAAATCCGGCCCTGTTTTCTGCACTACCCAAACCCTACATCAAAGTTACATGGGGGAAAGAGGGTGTCTGCCTGCTGAGCAATCACACAAGGATGCCTGCATAGCGCTGGAAGCATCTCCATGCTGGCACTGGAGGCAGAAGGTAACACAGGTAGCAAGTCAGGGGAAGGACTGCTGATCAACCATCCAGCCACAACAGAGGGGCTGCATTACAGTCTCTCAGTTTGGCCCTAGGTGGAGGGGACACATTTCACATCCAACTCAGACTTTAAGACGGTGGAGAGAATTTCACCTGAAATGCACAGTAAGTTTAAATGTTACCAAAAACAGAGACTTTTGTCTTAAATCTGCTGTAGTATTTGAATTACCCTGGTGTGTAGATTTCTGTTTTCAGTCACAGAGTGATGTGATTATGTCTTAGCCAAAGTTAGCTAGACAATCCATTTAGGTGCTACAGACACCTTTAAACTAGTAAGGAGGGTAATAGTACAAAACTACTTTGGTTTGCTATAATTAGTACAATATACTGTATTGACTACACCAATGAGAGAAGACAGAGCTTGTCTACATGGGGAAATTATTCCAGAATAAGGTAGGGTTTGTATTTAAAGTGCAATAGATATTCCAGAAGCGTTCCCTGTGTAGACACTTATACCGGAATAAGTGTACCATTTTGTGGTTTAGCTTGGTCC
Source organism: Mauremys reevesii (assembly GCF_016161935.1). Taxonomy (NCBI): domain Eukaryota; kingdom Metazoa; phylum Chordata; order Testudines; family Geoemydidae; genus Mauremys; species Mauremys reevesii. Next base: position 250,038,107 of record NC_052623.1, read on the forward strand.
ATTTCTCGATATTACAGCTGTATTACTCAGCTATGAATGATCCAGTAAGTCACACATGGTACTGTTGCTATTCCTTGACTGAATGAGTATGCAAGACTTCTGTCACATACATGTATGTCTAAAATTCTGTCCTCATGAATATTTGCACATGTATGTTTGAAATTCATTCCCCACAAAAATTCATACCTGTTAACTCAAATTAACCTGAAACTCAAAGCAAAACTCCCACAAGACCACTGATCTTTAGCAAATTTCAACAAGAAACCAAAGACTAGCTAAGGATCTTTTAAAACCAGACCTAAGTATCTTTGAGAGTTTCACAAACCTTAAAGTACTGTTTTCCTCTGAAAAGTGACCATGTAAAAATGGTCTCTCTATATTGATATGCACCCTGTGTAACACAATTATAACTGCTTGTTTTCGGGACACAAATATGATTTCACTACTTTTTGTTCTTCTTAGCCCTGCAGAACAAATACAGTTATGGGAATATGAGCTGTATTCTGTTCTGGCTTGTACATAATCAATTACTAATTAATTATTCATTAAGTTTCAACTGTAGGGACAAATTCTGTCTGCCATGACACTTTACAATCCCACTGAAAGCAATGGCATTAAACAAGTGTCACTGACAACAGAATTTGTCCTGCAGAATATTACTGGTGGTGATGTTTAAGAAGGAAAGAACCAGGCTTAACTTTCAAACCCTAGACTGAGTTTGCAGGGCTGGCAGTTAAAGAAAATATTTTTTTTACTTATAAACTGAACATACTTAATCTGAAGTCAGAGAAACAAGCATGGAATCCTACAATACAATTTTTACAAAGTCGCTTTTCAAAGAAGACCAGCATTTTAATGAAACCTTCTAGTATGAGCTCTGAGTTTGTTATGAAAGCAAAAACCAGGCATAGTGAACATGCACAGCTCTAGGAGAAACCTTTAGTTTCAAGCCAACAGAGAAATCTGTTTCATGTGTCTTCTCATAAGGATGGCCTTCCTTCACATGAGTGTAGACTGTAGAAGGGCGCAAAAGTTTTGCTTAAGCAACCATCACCACCACCGGGGGAAACTCTGAAAGCCATTCTATTTAGAAACCATTTTGATGCTTCACTGCAATGGTTCTACAACTTAGCAATTCTGCCAACCACTTCACAAGAGAGAGATCTTCTCATGAACCCACCTTCCTTCCTCCCTCACTCCAATTGCTTCCATATCACTTCTCTCCCCAACCCCCACAATGCTTGGTTCTCAAAGTGATCCATTCTGACCATCAGAAAAGGGAAGGGCTCTGCAGACCATAGTATTATGTCCTATATTTTCATTTTTAATTATTTGTATTTATTTTAAATGTGCCTATCCAATGCTCCAAATATAAAATTTACAAACCACATACATATACAGAATTTGGGCAATTAAAACTCTTCCCCGTCCATTCCCAATGACCCACTCAATCTCTTCTGCTACACATGAGAAAAAGACTGAGCGAGACTACTTGGACTTTACAAGTGCCTGGAAGCTCAGCAAAGTCAAGCTTTAACAGACCAAGGGAAGGAATTGAATTTAAGAGTCAAGGATTCCTGACTGAAAATGTCCAGCTCTTCACCTTTAAACCCAAGGGCTGCTAGCTCAGACACCTCAGCTCATCTCCATTGCTGCAGTATCACACTGGGAGAGAGATGATCTCTAAGACAGCCAGGACCCAAACCCCTTGGAGACTTATATTTATTATTGTTTTAATTCCTTCTTTGTATTACTAAGGAAATATGCATGGAAACAAGATTATCATCTCCACAGCAACTACTGTGTTGTCACAGAGGGTTATGACTAGGGCCTGCCACAAAACAATTCCATTTTGCCAAACATTTTGAGGTTTTGAGATTAGTTTTTGCTCCAATAAAGAATGAAAACAAGACCTTTCAGAATTTTTCACAAAAGACAAGAATAATATCCACCCCAGAATAGCAGTAGGGTTAGGGCACTCACCTGGGGTATGGGAGAGCTAGTTTCAAGTCCCTGCTCTGCCTAAACCAGAGCATAGGCAAAGCCTGCCCTAAACCATCAGGCTATAATGTCAGTCTCTCTCTCCTGTTGGAGCTGTTCCATTTTGTATAAATAATTAAATATTCACTAGGTAGATAGACTGCAATGTGGGGGAGTCTCTGCTCTAAATCACTGCTCCGAGGTGGATCTCTCTCATGTATACTGGACCTTCAAAACCAATGTGTTTTGACAAAATGGCATTTTTCAATGGAAAAAAAAGTTTCATCAAAATCTTTTGAACCAGCTGTAGTTATGAATTCAGATGAGTAATGATCAGCAGAGACAGATGAACTTAGTAGTTGTTTCCAGGAAGTCTCTAGTAATAAAAACAAAGGACAAAAAAGGCAAACAAATATAGGGTATCACAGCTCATTTTTTTCTAAATTAGAGTTAGGCCCAAACTAAGGGCATGTCTACACTTGCCATTTAAAGGGGGAAAAGTCCCTTCTTTGCTCAAAAACCATGGGAGTGTCTATAGTTGCCAATGACGTTTTGCAGTGAAACTCAGAAGTTCCACCACAAAAAGAAAACCACTTCAACAAGAGGCATGCAGCTCTTACTGGTGATGCTTTTGCGGTGATGTACCAGCGAAGACACGTTCTTCCTGTTTATACAGCTTTTAGCCTCCTAAGGGTATACCACAGTGCCTAGGTGACCACGATACCTGCTCCTCGGAGCAGACGATCCCCTGCTTGGCACAATGCTGAGCTACTGGAGCTTATCAGTGTTTGGGGAGAGGAGGCTGTGCAGGGACCCAGGATGCCCCGCGATCACCGCCCTCCCCCTAAGACCCATCGTCAAACTGGAGAGAGCTGCACTGTGGGATAGCTGCCCTAGAACACTGCTCTCCTGGGTGCTGGAAGCGCTGTTAATGTAAACACTCTCTGATGCCTGAGGAATTAAGTGAGCATGCAAACCAGCACTTTACTTTCACCGGTTCCCTATCACCGGTGAAACTTACAGTGCAAAAACTCTGCAAATGTAGACATACCCTAAAATCTATTGATCTGGACCTGGATCACAATATTCCCATTTGTTTCAGGCCCATCACTGTTTCTTTGCAAAAGTTCTCTCAATGATACGTCGCTCTAATTTAAAGTACACCTCTACCCCGATATAACATGACCTGATATAACACAAATTCAGACATAATGTGGTAAAACAGCACTGGGGGGTGAGGCTGTGCACTCCAGTGGATCAAAGCAAGTTCGATATAACGCAGTTTCACCTATAACGTGAAGCATATTTCATTTTAGTACTACTGCATTTTATAAAAATTTGCATTTACGGCAGTTTCTGTGATGGGATTTTCTGTCCTACAATATGTTTAAGCATCTTGTTTCAATCGACTGGTCATTTTAAACATGTCAATGCTTAACTTCTAAATAGACAATCAAGAATGATGTTTGTTTTTTTTTAAACCAAAACTTCCTCCAGAGTGTTCTAAAAGGTAGCAACACACTTATTTATTTTGTTCTATATGCTATGAACTCCTATTACAAGAGACCGAATAAGAACCTGTTGATTAAGTTACTCTGCATCTGATGATCTCAAAGAGACCCCCACAAGAGAGGTTCAATATTTCATTTCCTTTTGCAAAGCAGCCTGTAAACAAGCTTTTAACTTTCTGATCGTATATATGTCAAGCCCAAGAGAGAGATACTGCAACAGATGAAAATCTTGAATAGTTCACTAACATCATTGATCCCCGAAGGTTTATTTTGTGCCATAAATTCCCCACTTTATATTGCTATCAGGGCTTTGGAAGAGTATGTCATTTTAATGGCATTTGTCACAAATTTACACTGTTTCATTTCAGATTCTTTTATTTCAAGTAAATTGTTGTGGTCTGGCCAGTCCCCCTTTTCTGTTTCACTGATTCTCTGGGTGCAGCACCAATAAGTTGTCTCCTTGAAGGAGGTAAAAAAGAATGACACCAATAAAACAGTGGTTCTCAAACTGTGTTCTACAGACCACTGTGAAGAACTTCCATTAAACAGTCCCTGTCCCAGTAGTGAAGCATCTTTCAGTCTTCAAATAGCAACATTTCATTTCAACGAAAGCTTATGCTCCAATACATATGTTAGTCTTTAAGGTGCCACAGGACTCTTTGTTGCTTTTCACAGATCCAGACTAACACGGCTACCTCTCTGATACTTGACAACATTTCATGGTAATTGTCCAATCCTGTTTCAGGGACTTTTTTGACAAACCAGAGTCCTAAAAACCCCACAAGCATTTCTCAAGCACTTCATGAAATTTAGTCTTCCTTGGGTGTTAGACAAAATTGGAGGGGTAACAAACACCAAGGAGGACAGAAGCAAAGTAACCTGAAGATATTAGAGAAGTGGAAGCTACTAGCAATGAGGGGAGATTTGGCTTAATAAATGTAAAGCCCTACATTCAGGGAGGAGAAATACAGCTCACAGTTACAAAATGCAGGATGCAAACAAGCAGCCACACCCATATCCCATTTAAGTGAGTTTATTTTCCATCTTGCCTCTTAATTCTTTTTTACTTTTTCATGTAACCAAGCAACACAATTATCACAAGAAATATAGAAGAGGTGTCATGAGAAGATTACTACACATCTAGAAATTATATGAAAAAAATTGAGAATCACTGCCACAGAACAAGGGGAAGCCAGCCTGTCCTGTCTGTATGCTGCTGAAGAGCCACAGCAGTACTCCTGCTTCTGAACAGGAATCTTAATCCTGTTAAAAAGAAAGTTTTGACAATGCATTCTGAGAGAGTCACTCCTGTTCCTCTGAAAAAATTCAAGATGTCTTTTGAAATATTCAAGGACTGTCTTGCATTTGAGAAAATCTACAGATGGAAAGCATCCATGATATGCACTCACTTTAATGGGTTAATACTATTGCCAGCATTCAATTTATTCCAGTACCCGAGAAAACTGGCAGTAAACCACCTTCAAATCCTACTGTAAGACTCAGTAAGCTATTTAACCTGGCAATTTTGGACCGTGAAGTCTGTCAGGACTGAAAAACTAAGCAAGGGTCAGACTGGTTCAGAGTATTTCGCTGAATTACTTAAGCAAAACTCAGAGTGTGAGATTTTATGCTGTTCTGCTATGTCATTTTTGCACTCCCTCCCGACTTTGGGCTGCTGTAGGGGCTAGTGTGGCCTCTGGTATAATTTAGGCAGCCTTGGGATATACCCAAGTTACATAAGTCTGTTCCCAGCTTCATATGAGTGGCTGTTCATCCCTGAATCCCTATACTGCCATGCACTACAGCCCTGCCTTCTCCTCTTCTCAACATACCCTTCCTGTCCCCAGCCCTGCCCCCAATATACCCCCTATGTGGAGCTTGTAGCCCAGCCTTTACGGGGTAGCATAACTTGCCTTGCTCCAAGCTTGCACCAGGGAAATTCTACCCCTAGCTGGATCTGGGGCTCTACTGGCCATTTTACATCACCTCAGCAACATACAAAGGAGTAGCAGAAGGAAGAATCTCTCCCAGAGTGTTGCAAAAAGTCATGTTTGTGATTCAGCAAGTGGCTCTTTCCCCTAGGAGTCAGTATTGATAAATTAGTTATGGAACCAGTGATCTCACAGAGAGCTACTGTGCTACTGCAGATACTGTCTTACAGGTGAGCTATAAAGGCAAGGTTCCTGAACATTTGTGGGCATTAAAAAGATTCCAATGAACTTCACACAGGTAGCATGTTAAGTTTGATATTCGTAGCCTAATCCCAATTTGAATTACTACCCTCTCTGCAGTGAAATGGTGACTGGCTATATTTGACTGGCGGATGAATTCCTGAACATATTATATATCCTCTTACACTTTTAGGACTCGGTCTTGCAACATACTGAGGTACCTCCTGAAAATTGGTAAGCACCCTTCAGCTCCCATTTATTTCATAGGGAGCTGAGAGTGCTCAGCAATTTTCAGAAGTGAATCGTAAGTGTTTTGGCATTCTTCAGGATGAAAAGCACTATTTATAATATATGATAATAAATAAGAATTAATAAAGATAGAACAAAGGGGAGGATTAAAGGGGGAAACGTAAGAAACAAACTCAAAAAAAGAATAAATACAAATAAAAGTTCTGTAATTTGAGGTCTTATTATTTCTTTCCCCTGGAAACTCACCTCAGATTCAGTGTATCTTTTTTAGTGAGAGTCCTACCTTTTCTAAAAAAAAATAGGTTTTCCAGAGCTCCAGACACAGCCAAATGGAGATCAAGGAGTTTTTGCCCAAGGTAACAAAACAGGTCAGTGACTCAGGCAGTAGTATAATTCATGGCCCTCAGGATGTCAGATTTTTGCTTTAACCACTGGAAAACACAACTACTATCAGAGGCAGTGAAAGTAAGTGGGAAAGATCACTATCATACAAAGACTGTCCTTTTAATTACCCTGTATTTGATTCTCTCAAAGCATTTACTATCCACTCCTATGGTTTTCTGCTCCCATCATACTCTTTTCACATAATAGTCACTGTCACATACCTAGACTTGTATTATGATCACAAGTAGAACTCCCACTCAAAACTTAGCGTAGCTATAATCATGTTACAACTTCAACTGTGGTTTTGTTAGCCTCAAGACAATATGAAGTCCCCTTGCACAAGTAAAGGCTGCAGGAACACACCATCCTTGCATATGTCTTAACCTCCAAAGAGAATTCTCTTCATGCAAAAATGTATCTTGTATCACTGTGCCAAGAATCATTAATCACAGCCATATTCTTTACTTGCCACAGGAACATTTCCTAATTGAAATGAAAACTGGCATGCAACCTAGGCAAAATATCTATCATTCGTTTTCTCAGTACAACCAAAACTGATCTTGTAAGTTTAGGACTGACTATAAATATATCTGCTTGCTTACTGTAATCATCCTCAAAGTGAAAGCTCTTTGCTTTACCACTTAGTGCAGCGACAGGCTGGCTACACATCCTGTCTGTGTAATGTGAGCTTACTGGACCCACCACATATCTCAGAGACACAGTCCTATAGCCCGCATATTAAATCCTACACTGCTTGTTGCTGGTGCAAACCATTAAAGGCTACAAGTTGGGATACAATGTGTACTATCAATTGCAAAGGAAACACTTCTGCTAGCTCCCTGAATAAAAATATGTTTAGGTGTAAAATCTGTAATGGGCTTATAAATTTCACATAAAGGCAAAATATTTCCACTAAAGAACATCTAATTTGGAAAACATATTACATAAAAAGAGCTGGGGATACAATGAACAGTTTCCAGGATGAAACTGATCTGTGCAAAGCAAGTAAAGCATTACAAACCAGGCAATTATGTTAGAGTCCCACAGGAGGAGAGCACCAAATACCTGCATCTCGGAAATGATTTTCTGGCTTTTTTTCAGCATGGAAATAGGGCTGATCTCTAGCTAAATTTCAGACCCCAAAAGAAGATGAAGTTTAAACGTCTACCTCATATTTTTTAAAATACTGCCTGCACTTTCTTCACCACACTATCTGAGATGGAAGATCCAGGGAAAAGATCACGTGTATAAGGTGTGGAATATCACAAAAGTGTGAAGTCTCCCACCCATGAAGTATTCAAATCCATAGGCCAATAGTTTTCTGCCACATCTTTAGATAGTGAGGCATTCTGAACTTCAGAACTACTAACATGCCAACAATCTTTTCTTTTTCTTCAGACCTAGACCAAGCATGCAGCCTTTCCACTTGTCCAGTGTTTGTCTAAAAGAAAGGCTTGGATGAGACTGAACTGGCTGAAGGAGATGACAGTACTGGCATCTCAAAGGTGCTATAAGGATTGTGTCTACCCCTCTGTGGAGACTATATGCCCACCTCTTGTCCATGATAAAGACTGGGAGATACTTCTGTCTGCTTGGATAGCAACAGTGTCCAAAAGCAGGCTCTACTGTCTGTGCTTAACTAAGAGTTTATATATGGCTTATCATAATTGTGGTTCTTGTCTCAGTTATCCATAACAGTGTTTAAAAAGAGAACTGGATAAATTCATGGTGGTTAAGTCCATAAATGGCTATTAGCCAGGATGGGTAAAGAATGGTGTCCCTAGCCTCTGTTTGTCAGAGGATGGAGATGGATGGCAGGAGAGAGATCACTTGATCATTGCCTGTTAGGGTCACTTCCTCTGGGGCAGCTGGCATTGGCCACTGTTGGTAGACATATACTGGGCTAGATGGACCTTTGGTCTGACCCGGTACGGCCGTTCTTACGTTCTTATGTTCATCCTTTAGTCACCTCCAGGTTGGACTATTGCAATGTACTCTACTCAGAGTTTCCCTTAAAGATGCCACAGAAGCTTCAGCTGGTGGAGAATTCAGTAGCATTACTTGATATCATAACCTGTATTGACCAAATTTTAAATCTGACGGATCGGCAGCACTAACTTCTTATTTGCTTCCCAGTGTAATTTAAGGTGTTAATTTTAAAGGGGGACATAGATCAGCATTCATGTCGCACTCCCTGTTAGTACCCGGCCCAGGCCCGACAACTAGTGATCCAACCAGCAGACCAAATTCGGTGATGACTTCTGGTCACATGCCACCTGATGCACATTGTGCATATGCTAAGAAGAAGGCTATTTTTAAATGGTCTGGGCTCCAAATAAACTAAGAGTCTACCTCTATCCTTATGCATCATCTCAATATTGAGATCAGCAAAGGTGTTTCTGCTGAAAATCTCTAAATTTGAATTTTGTGGGAGCAAAGGCAGGGCATTCTCAATGGTGGCTTCTAAACTCTGGAATTCACTCCCTCTACCAGAGTTTGTTCATCTATAGGGCAAGATCTTTATAAGAAGAGAAATTTTTGTTTGAGTGAATACTTCTGCATGAAAGTGTTGTACTGTGAATGTATTTATTGTAGCCAATAGAGCTGAAAAAACAATCCATTCCAGGGGTCCAATGACAATTTTATTGCTTGTGGGATGCTCATGAGATGATCACAGCTTCCTTGCTTTTATACATTTTTTGTAATTGTTCAACAACTATTTTGAAAATTTGATTTACTCCTTGGATTGGTCACAGTTTGTTTTGATTATTTTAGATGTTAAGCTCTTTGGGGCAAAGACCATATCTTTCTCTGAGTTTGTACAAAGCAACAAAATGGGGCCCCAATCCTGATTGGGATCTTTGGATTCTACCACAGTAGAAATAGAAAATAAAAATAAAACAAACAAATAAATAAATAATTCGAAATTCAATATCTGAGATTCAAGATGTGTATGTTAGTGTGACTGATCACACACTAATCAGTGGGACTACTTTTGGAGTAAGCTACGCATAATGAGTAGCTTACTCCAAATGTGGCATTAATGAGGGGAGCTTGCACTATCTCTAACCATGCTCTAACCCCCTTTGCAGAGTGAGCACACCAGTCTCTGTGGGTGTAAGTTTCACCTTTTATCAGTTTTAAGTTAAAATGAAAATTCTACTTTTTAGTTATTTTCTATAAACTTCAGCATCCCCTCACTGTGTCTAAAAAACTATGGAATTGGCTGTTTACGGGGTCATTTACATAACAAAAATAAGCCTTGCTTATTGCATGGTGGCTGACAATTTATGAGACCTCTTTTGGCCACGGCCTCACCTTTACTGCATGTAACATTCCATGTTTCATAGCTTCCTTTCCCCAATGCAGATGTCACTCAGACATCATAGCACTCTCCCCTCCAGCAAACCAGGGCCACTCAGCCAGCTAGCAACTCACATCATCCCACTCTAAGGAAAAAGAAGAGAGAGTTTGCAAGTTTACTCAGAAAGGGACCCAGGGGTCTGGTGGCTAACCTGGCAACTAGCCAAAAAAAGAGAGGGCAGTGAGCTGGGAAGAATGCTTATCAGGGAGGCCTGGATGCTTGGTTCAATGAAGAAGGGGAGTGATGAACCAAATAGCAAGTCTGAAGACTTAACAGGATACAGTGCTGAGGTCAGGCTAAGAGGTCTAAAAGCTCCAAGGTCAAACTGGAGGGTAGGTGTATAGTGAAGCCTAGGTTGGGGAGGGACAGCTGTATGGTCAGAACAATCTCAGGAATGGGGCAAAAATAAGAGAAAAATCAGTTTCTCACCATTACAAAACATGGCCGGGTCCACAAAATAAGATTAAAAGCCATCCAAGCCCACAGAAAAATTGAAGCTTCCATTGGTAATTCTTAACTAACATCTGTTTTTGAATTATGATGACATGTTTTTATAACATACTTATCTAGCTAGCTAGCTAACCTTTTATATAAAAACACGAGAGCTACTTCAAGGGGAAAAGTACGTATTTGGTTTCCAGTGCTTCACTGCCCATATGAGGGATTTAACATACAAATATCTTGTTCATAGAACCTTGAAAAGGTCTTTAGATAATGATTCCCTCTATATATAGGCTTTGCTGCTGCTGCAGAAAACAGTGTGATTTTCACAGGTATATGATAGCATAAAATATTAAATGCTCTAAGTGATTTGTATTTTGTTCATCCTTTCAGTGCAGTTTTATAATCACATGATCTGATACATCCACAATAACTTGATCTTAATAAAAAAAGAACCAAGTTACGTTGGAAGACTTAAGAGTTTCCACCTGGATATCCCAAAGAGAACACATTTATTGAGGTGTGAACATCAAAGGAAAAGCAACCATCCTCTGTATCTAAAGGACTAATACAACATCTCATTTGCATTTCCTTTTTAACATTATGCACCTGAAAATACTTCCAGGTAAAAGTATCTCCTGTACATTTGCCCATCTGACTCACCCTAAAAATCAGAATGGGGAATGGAATTGGGAAAGGAGTGTTCATTAAAACAGAGATTTGGCCAATTAGAATACATTGCAATCACATTCAGACTGCACATAAACTCTCTCTCTCTCACTCACTCACTTTTGCAGGTGGATATAATTCAGAACAGATTTTACATGTACAGGAAAATCATATTACAGCATTTTCCATGTCAAACTTTTTAGGCTGAACACACAAACATCTTGCAAGTTTCATGAGGCAGTGCTGACTAGAGACTGCAGCTACCAACTCTGCCACAATGCTGTTTCATTGACCTCTAAACTCTAGCCTTCAGCTGGGCTGATCCTCAAAGCACATCATCACAAATCATGTGGTAACTCCTTACTAGACAATAATCATCCAGGATTCCACAACATTCTGAAACTCTCTTATTTTTCTTTAGAGTAGTCGTCATTCCATGTACCTCACAGAACACTGGGAGACCGGGATTCTGACAGGCTGAGAAGAACATTGCATTTCCCCAAGGAAGAACCATTCCATTACAGCAGGGGAATGCTCTTTTTTAAAATGGGTCATACTTCATTGACTTACGTGAAGTTACACCAATTTATACCAGTATAAATGATGGCAGGATTTGTAATTATACACAGAGAGTGGGCATTCTGAACTCCTCCTACAGTCTTGACTATCATGCCATCCCTCACTTGAAACAAATACTGGAGATCTGTATGTAGGTGTCAGTGTCACGAAGTATTAATAATCTTCACCCAAATTATATACAAACAAAAGTACTAGTTGCCGTAGATTTGCTAGAATTTTATTTTTATTTTGGGAGATGAAGATCATTCTGTGTGTCATTAGAAAGGAAATTCTCCTTGAACTTAGGTCAAATCTGAGACTTATTAGATGAATTTGATACCACAAGATTTTAATAATCTCTTTTACAAATAATATATCTGTTTAAAATCAGTATTCTCCAAGTGTATTAATTTCCAAAGACAAACCTAATTAGGAGATCACATTTATTTATACAAAATATACTCATTCCTGTGATTGGGTGCTCTAGAGCAGGCCCCCTATTCCAATCAGGAGAAGTCTAACAAGCTCCTTCAGGCTCAGTTCCTACCAAACAAACACACCTGCAGAGCCTGCTCCAGCTGGAGGAAGCAAGTTTCAAAAGGAGAGCTGGTCACAGGAAGAGGTGGTAATCAGGGGGAAAGATGCTGTGCCTTGGAAGGAACTGACTCTTGTTACAGAGAGGGAGCAGAGAGGGAGACAGTTGACAAGCCACAAAGACCTACCAAAACCCAAAAGGGGCAAAAGGGCTCTGAAGTCACATGAGCGTGAGCCCTGAGAAAGGCCCTACTTGTCACAAGTATATACATTTATATAAGCAAAACAACTTAGAATGAGTTACAAATTCATTCTGTCAGTAGTGGTTTCTTATACCTATTAACGGCCTTGCTTCCATTTTTTTCCTATCACCTATAGAATCATAGGACTGGAAGGGACCTCAAGAGGTCATCTAGTCCAGTCCCCTGCATATATAGGGAACCCCTTTCCACAGTTATAGGGCTAGCTACACATCTGTCCCCTTTGTGATCCCTCTAAGTACATTCTTCCAGCTGTCAGGCCTTTACCTCTCCCAGGGTGGAATTCCACAATTCTTCCTTGTTTAGACCAGGCTGAGGGCTACAGTACCCTGTGTATCAACTATGCTTACCCAGTAGGTTCCCAACTGAGTTCTGACATCTGCAATTCTTCCCTTTGGGAGTCTGTGACCAGTGATATATGTTAACAAACTCACCTCCTAAAACAAAGTATTGTTTATTTTGCAATAAGAACTAAGCATTTAGAACAAAAGGATTTTAAACAACAAACAGTCTACACTCATGGCTATCTTATCTAAATGCTAACCATCCGCTGATGGTAACCTAGGCAGGCCTAACTCCTTCAGTTACCCCCAGCAGCAGTCCATCTTTCAGTCTGGTTTCCCCAAACAACTCCCCCCTCTCTTGAGAGACTATTCCTTTTTAAACCTGCCACAATTCTTTTGATCTCCTATGTTTGTAGGCCTTTTCCTATTCTGGCATTGTCTCTTAACAGCTCTTATGTGTTTGCTGAGGAGTGGCTTATCATGAGCCATTCTTTTTCCTTCCTGCTTTTTTTTCCCAATAGTCCTTTTCCACCTAAACCAATATATCCATACAGTAATCATCCCAATAACCAGGTCAACATACAGTATTAATAAATTATTACAGAGCAGCTCCAAATCCATCACACCGCTCACAAGTCTTATTCCACAAAACCGTTTCTCCAACCACCCCCAAGAGCATAGAGGCATAAAATAGTATGTAAGCAGAAAATCCACATGATTCTACCCAATCCCTTTCTAGTGACTCATTCTGCAGTTCTGTTCTCCCCAATGACTTGCTTTTTCGGTCTGCTTTCACCTGCTGAAAAGAAAAGGGCTACACAAAACCAGCCAGCATCTCAGACCCTATGGACCCCCAACTGCTGCTTTCTCTGTGCAGTGCATGAATTGCTGATGCTCATTAATTAATGTTTCCAAAAAAGAATTCTCATTTCAAAAGTTAATATTATGCTTCCCTAGGCAAACCACATTTTATGATCCTACAATGATGTCGTAGGAGAGAGGAGATGCTGGCTTTCTAATTAAGCTGTGTGTGTGTGTGTGTCTGTGTGTGTGTGTGTGTTTGTGTCCACACAAGTGAACGGATGTGCTCTTGCTCTTTCTGGCACTGTTGAAGTGACAGCTCCTGCATTATTTAGTTATCACTGCGGAATACACTTCTCTTTGATTTCTGTTGACCTTTAAGGGCTCTGTCTGCTAATATTTGTATTCTCATGGCAGAAGCACACTAGGACAGGGACTGGCTTTCATGGGTGTGTGAGGTGAGGAAAGCATGTTTAACCTGGAACAGTAATGGGTGAACCACAAGAGGTTTGAGGTTCGGTTAAGCATACATAATATTACCCAACACTTTACCAAACATCTTTGGCCTGCTAATTGGGAGGAAATTCTTGCAAATATGCAGTGTTTTATGTGGGGAGGTTCTGGCACTCTGTTTCTGATCTGGCAGCCTATCTCACATAATTCAGTTTTTGCACTTCTGATCTTGACTGGATCAAGGAAGTGTAGAGATGTATGAGAATTAATTTAAAAAAGTTAACTTTTAGGAGCTTCACAAAATTCAAAGATTTGGGTCCTGATCCAAGCGCTCTGACTGAAATCAGTGAGAGTTTTGCCATTCAAAGTTAGTATGGTCTGGTTTCTGGTTCCAAGGGCTGGGTAAAGAGTTAAGTCAATTCTAAATTTATCTGAACCAATTTGCCCATCTGTAACAGGTGCTCACCATTCAGATATTACAGTGATGGGGATCATATAAGTACCCACACAGATAGACAGATGTCAGGTGCTACAACCTTGGAGCATTCTTTGTCCAATATATACTGGCAGTCAAATCAGATGGGTCTTATTTATCAGAAGGATAAATGTTGGCTTCTCCTTGAGGTAAGCAATGGGCTAGTGGGTGGGACAGGAAGACATGCAGGAAAAGGTGTTACAAATAGCCAGCTCAGAAGGAACCTTAGGCTCTGAGTTATGCTTATTGTTTTTAAGTTAAAGAACATTGCAGGAAATGGACGACAAGGGGAGTTTTCAGACATAAATATGTGAGTGTTCTGTGAAGACATAAGGTAGGGATTCTTCCCATTCAGACCATCCCTAATTGTGCGGGGTTTAAAGAGAAGCTGCATTCCGAATCCTACAAACAACAGCAATTGAACAGATTTTCTGTACAGATTTACAAACCAATGGCTTTCCTTTCTGTTTCCACTCTGTTTTTTAAGTGCAATTTAGTGTTGATAAACAATTCCAGATTTTGACAGAACTGGAAATTGAGGTTTATCCAAAGAACATGTACCTGGACACTTAGCATTTTCAAAGAAATCTCATAATGCACCTTGCCAAAATGTTTCAACTTTAGTACAGAGAACCACCTTTAAGGGAGTTGGGGCAATCCTGTATAACGATGGCCAATCAGACTCAGGCCTCTCTGCTGAGACAGCCAATTGATCTCAAAAGTGGTGGTGGGTTTTGTGATATGGGCAGTATCGATGATTTATAGAGAATATATTGTTGTAGCAGCTAAGCATTTATTAGGACCTGGACTGGGGCCACCAACTCATTTCACACAGGCCATCAAAGCGGTAAAATGCTCTATTGTCTCATTACTACCTCAGAGCAAAGTTACCCAGTTCCTTTAAAATCAATGTTTCTCATTAGCCTGCTTTGGAATTCAAAAAGGCTGCTTGCAAATTTTAGTGACTATTACTATGGCTTTTAAGCACTCTGTTTACTGTGGTTCAATTAATTAAATAAAGGTTAAAGTAACTGCAAAATTGAAAGAATCCTGTGTAATGTACATGTTCCCTCCTCTAAAACGTCTCCTGCTACAATATATTTAAGATGCTACAAAACAGAGAATGCAATTCTAGTAATGCAAGCTGCAGTTCCCAGCATTATTGCCACCCAAATGGGGAATTGCTGATGGGAACCATCTACAAGGAATTTGAAACACAGCTGCACAAACTTCATCCAACTGAAGGTCATACGGGCAACTTACAGGAGCCAGAGACTTGCAACTAATTTTCATAAAATGGAGCAGAGCACAGCCACCCATTATCAGTAACACTATGAGACTCAGACTACAGGGATCATCATGTAATGCTTGACCTACGTCAGAATCACTGGGTGGCCGGCTGAGGCAGGAGCAGATGCAGGCTAGAGCAGAGGCTGTCTACATGGAAACAGGAATGGGCTGGAGCAGGAACAGGAGAAAGAGCCAGCTGGAGCAGGAGCAGTGGCATTCTATCAGAACAATTAAGCAAAGGGAGCATTCCCAGCCAGACAGTAATATTGCAGAGAAGAGAAAAACTCCTTCCCTTTGGAAACAGTATATACCTGCCTTGGGATCACCTGGGTGTGTCCTTGCCGGTGGATTGGCTGATCGCTGTTTAATGGCCTGGGGCCTGTCACTAGAGCTGAAGCTGCAGGTAATTGCTTCTGATGACGTATCACAGTCTCTGGGTATGTCTACACTACGAAAATAGGTCCATTTCAGAGAAGCTGATTTTTAGAAACAGATTTTATACAGTCATTTGCTTATGTCCACACTAAGCGCATTTAGTTGGCGGAGTGCATCCTTACTACTGTGACTACCATCGACTTACAGAGCAGTGCACTGTGAGTAGCTATCCCACAGTTCACACAGGCTCTGCTGCCCATTGGAATTCTGGGTTAAGCCCCCAATGCTTGATGGGGCAAAAACATTGTCACAAGTGGTTTTGGGTACATGTCATCAGGCCCCCCTCTCTCTTTCCCTCCGTCCGTGAAAGCAATGGCAGACAATCGTTTCGCGCCTTTTTTCCTGGGTTACCCATGCAGACACCATACCACGGCAAGCATGGAGCCCACTCAGCTCACCATCACCGTATGTCTCCTGGGTGCTGCTGGCAAATGCAGTACTGCATTGCTACATAGCAGCAGCTCCTTGCCTTCGCGGCAGATGGTGCAGTAGGACTGATAGCTGTTGTATGTCTCCTGGGTGCTCCTGGCAGACCTCGGTGAGGTCAATCGGGGTGCCTGGACAGACGTGGCTATCCTCCTCTTAGAGCACCAAATGGGAGCCAGAGACTCCAGGTCTTTCTCTTTAAATTTCATCTCATGGAGATTCAGTCCTGCCTGGAATATCATGTGAGCTGGAGGCTTCTGACTCAGGCTGCTCTCCCAGCCAGCAGCACTGTGCGGTTGCACATACCCCAGCCTACCCCTTGCTCCCATGGCTCATGAAGCCTGGACAGTAGTAAGGAGCAGTTCAACTATAGGCTGAGCAAGTGCAGAATGGTGGTAGAATGTGCCTTCGGACATTTAAAATCTCGCTGGCGCTGTTTGCTGACTAGGTCAGACCTCAGCGCAACCAACATTCCCATTGTTATTGCTGCTTGCTGTGTGCTCCATAATATCTGTGAGAGTAAGGGTGGCAGATATGGCAGGGTGGGAGGTTGAGGCGAATCAGCTGGCATCCGATTTTGGGCAGCCAGACACCAGGGCAATTAGAAGAGCACAGCAAGGCATGCCGCACATCAGAGAGGCTTTGAAAACCAGTTTCATGACTGGCCAGGCTTCGGTGTGACAGTTGTGTGTCTTTCTCCTTGATGAAAACCTGCCCCCTTTGTTGATTTTAATTCCCTGTAAGCCAACCACCCTCCCCCCTTCGAAATAAAGTAACTATTGTTTTGAAACCATGCATTCTTTCTTTATTAATTAAAAAAAGATAACAGACAAGGTAGCCCGAGTGGGGTGGGGGAGGAGGGAAGGACAAGGAGTTCTCTATTCATGCTCACTTAATTCTTTCCTGGTCTCTGCTACTGAATGTCTCCATGCATTAAGCTGTGCCCTATCAGTGCGGGAGGACTGCATGAGCTCAGAAAACATGTCATCGCGAGTACATTTTTTTCACCTTCTAATCTGCGATAACCTCAGGGACAGAGATGATAGGGGGAGCGTAGAAACATTCCACACTCTACGATTCTGGGGGGACTGTATGGTCACCTGTGCTGCTGAGTTCGCCACGCTAACCAAACAGGAAATGAAATTCAAAAGTTCCTGAGGCTTTTCCTGTGTACCTGGCTAGTGCATTGGAGTTCAAAGTGCTGTCCAGAGTGGTCACAATGGAGCACTCTGGGATAGCTCCCGGAGGCCAATACCATCGATTTGTGTCCACACTACCCCAAATTCAACCCAGCAAGGTCAATTTTAGTGTTACTCTCCTTGCCGTGGAGGAGTACAGAAGTCGATTTTAAGAGCCCTTTAAGTCGATGTAATGGGGTTCGTTGTGTGGACGCATTCATTTTAAAATCAACCTAACGCAGCTAAATTCGACCTAACCCCATAGTGTAGACCAGGGCTTAGGCTCAGGCTTAAGCAGGTTTAGAGGTAACTCAGGGATAACTAATCAGGTTTAAACAGGTTCAGGGTCAGAGGTAAATCAGGGATGACTCATCCCCATTTCGAACCAAACAACCATACTGATCATGATGCTGGAATCTCTGATATCTGCAGGCTGGATTTCCTTACAGGATCTTATTAAGGTCTTGCTGCCATTCGCTATCTCACAGCTCTAGGCTTTACAAGTGGGGCCTCCAGCAGTAAAACCTCGCTCTTGTGCCCTAGCTCCTCCATTCCTGTATGGACCCACAGCAACAGCTATGTCACTGCTCCAGCTGGGAGGCCTTCACAAAAATGAGTTAAGTGATGTCTTCTCCGCTTCTCTGAAAATGTCACTAACTTACGATTTCCTTCTTAAACAAGAGATACATGCTGGTCCTGTTCCCACTCTACTTCTGCTCTCCACCCATTAGGACAGTGGTGGGCAACCTGCAGCCCACCAGGGTAATCTGCTGGTGGGCCGCGAGACAGTTTGTTTACACTGACCGTCTGCAGGCACAGCCACCAGCAGCTCCCAGGGGCTGCAGTTCACTGTTCCCCGCCAATGGGAGCTGCAGGCAGCCATTCCTGTGGACGGTCAATGTAAACAAACTGTCTTGCGGCCCACCAGCAGATTACCCTGATGGACTGCAAGTTGCCCACCACTGTGTTAGGAGGTCGAAAGCAAGAGTGCCAAAGAGTGCCCATAACCCATCCTTCAATTGTTCCCTTTTCCTTCCCTCACAGCTAAAACCAAAACATTACTCCACTCCCCCAAACCAAACTGTTTTAGAGCAATTCGAATAAAGTCCAGGAATCAGCAGCAATGTTATTTATTTTCTCAGAAATAGCATTAGTTTTTAATGTGTTCCTAAAAAAGCATAAGTGCCTAGAGAGCTTCATAGGAATAGTAATAAATTGAAATAAATAAATACACAAATATCTCATCTGCCCAATTAGTGTCATGTACATGTGCTTAATGTTTTACAGTTTTGTCTGAGATCTGGCTGCCATGCCTATAAGTACCAAATAAATTTACTACTAAATAAATACTGGTAGTACAGTGACTTTGTATGTAGACATGCCAACCATGGGCTCAGCAACAGCTGATAAAATGCTTCCTCCCCACTAGTGCTCATATGCAGGGACAAGCCAGAATCTGACCAGTTAACAATTAGTCTTACATTTACAAGCATGAAACATGATAAAATGTACCACGAAATCCAATCCCAGTTCAGAACATAATATAGGTCCTCCCTTCAGCAAAGCAATGCAGTCAGACAATACAAAAGTTAAACCTCGCTAGGCAAGGTTCAGCGAAAGTTTGAAAGAATATCCACAAATATCTCTCATCACCCTCTAGAGCACTTTGCATGACTTAGGTAACACACCTTTTGTTTATGTTTTGACTGCATCAACCAGTCTGAGGAGAGTTCCCTGAAATGTACTGTAACTGCACAAATAGATTCTGTTTTATGGTATGACTGTCAGGAAGAGAGAAGACTATGTAGGTGGGGAAACTACAGGAGAGAACTGAAATAAAGAAAGGCCAGAACAGGAACAGTTTATGAAGGATTTTGGAGATCTGAGGGGGAGGGGGATGGTAAACCAGATTTTCAGATGGCGTAAATTAGCTTAGTTCCACTGAAGTCAACGGAACTATGCCACTTCACACTACCTGAACTTGGAGCTGGAACTGGCGCAAAGACATTTTAGTTTGAATCATTTCATATTTGCAAATTATCCATCTACATAAAATAGCCTTATATGGAGAGGAAAGACACAATCTCACTAGCTGTCTATGAATTGTAATAAAATGATTCAGAGTAGACGTTCAGAAGCTCCACTCTGCTTTTGACTGTGATTTCATTAGAGCTAGGTTAGCCAAAGTGTGTGCACTGGCCAAATGAAGTGTGAGGAGTCCTGTAATGTGCTTTAATACGAAGCAGAGCCTGCAGGGACAAGAAGTCCCAGAATCCAATGCCAGTTGACATAATACCCAAACAAAATTAAATGCCACAGCAAGAAATATAGTTGGTCAGTTTAAAAACTGTTTTAGTCAAAGGGAGGTGAAAAACACAAATGAATTTTGCTTCCATTCCTCTAGGGAAAAGGGAGAAACTGATGACAAGCCACACCCAAGATCAGTCCCATATACAATAGGCAAATGGTGCCTTAAGAGATGCACAAAACTCTTACTGGTTCCAAAAAAGGGCAATTGAAATAACATACCTCCCAACTAAAATATGGCAGAGAAGGTGAATAGTTTACACATGAAGGTATAGGCTATGCAGTTTTGCTTCAATGGCTGCCTCAGGAACAGTCTTTTCTTTAATGCCCATGAAGTTATTAATATTGAGAAAATAGGATTATCATCTGAACACCATGGAGACGAAAAACCCTGTTTGTGTCTGCAAACTGCCTGCTTATTTAGAAAACATTCAAGGTTTTTCTTTTGATAAGATGTTTAAAGTGCAGTTTGGAGGCAAGAAACCCTTTATTTTTTGGCATCTTTCTCTTCTTTCCCATCGTCCCCTCCAATAACCTATGATTTGTGCATAAGTGTTTTGCAACACAAATTCCGTTTTGCTACCAGGTTCCCAAGAGATTAAATTCAAAGATTTGAAATCATAATATTAGAATAATAAAGAATGGTTTTAAGGGCTTCCTACCAGGACAAACTTATCATGTAAAATATAAAAATCAGCTATCATTTGTGTGGTGGTGAGTGTTGCTCAAGCTGTTTTTATTTCAAATACAAGCTAGAAGAAGCTGAAAAACACTCAAAATGAAGGGAGCATGAAAATACTGGACCTGATCACTGTTGCTAGGCACTGAGTGATGCACAGAGGCCTATGACAAACCAAGCTTCAGGCATATGGAGACATTTGTCCTAATGAACATAGAATATCATTATAAAACATGAAATGGTTTGGACCATTCAACTGTTTTGAACTGTTAGACCGTTTTGCCCAAACTGCTCAAAAAACTACGGGAAATTGAGAGAATTTTCATCTTGCCTACGTTTTCTAAGCATCTGGAATTCCTCTTAAGCCTGGTCTACACTAGGCGTTTAAATCGGTTTTAGGAGCGTAAAACCGATTTAACGCCAAAACCGTCCACACTAGGAGGCACCTTATATCGATTTTAATGGCTCTTTAAACCGGTTTCTGTACTCCTCCCTAACGAGAGGAGTAACGCTAGTATCGGTATTAACATATCGGATTAGGGTTAGTGTGGACGCTGATCGACGGTATTGGCCTCCGGGAGCTATCCCACAGTGCACCAGTGACCGCTCTGGACCGCAATCTGAACTCGGATGCAGTGGTCAGGTAAACAGGAAAAGCCCCGCGAACTTTTGAATATTTCCTGTTTGCCCAGCGTGGAGCTCCGATCAGCACGGGTGGCGATGCAGTCCGAAATCAAAATAAAAAAAGAGCTCCCGCATGGACCATGCGGATGTGATCGCTGTAAGGGCAGGCAAATCCGTTCTATCAGCGCTCCGTTACAGAAGATGAAATTCAGAATCCTTTTTTAAAAATCTCCAGACAGACGCCATAGCAGGGACTCAGCGCACTGCAGCGTGACAAGCGTAACGGAAAGCCAAAGAATCAAATGGATGCTCATGGACTGGAGGACTGAAGCTATCCCACAGTTCCTGCAGCCTCCGAAAAGTATTTGCATTCTTGGCTGAGCTCCAAATGCTTCTAGGGTCAAACACAGTGTCCGCGGGTCAGGGCATAGCTTGGCAATCTACTCACCCCCCCCCCCCCCCCCCCCCGAAGCGAAAGGGTAAACAATCCTCTGACTCTTTTACATGTCACCCTATCTTTACTGAATGCTGCAGATAGACGCGATAGTGCAGCACTCAACACCAACATCCTTGCTCCCCCCCCCGCCATGGGTGGCTGATGGTACAATACGATGGAAATCCATCCTCATCATCAGCCTCAGCTGATGGTACAAAAGGACTGGTAACCGTCCTCGTCATCAGCCTATTGGCCCTAATTTTTTCTGGTGGATGGATGGTGCAATATGGCTGGTAACCATCCTCATCATAGCAACAGGGGGCTGAGCTCCATCAGCCCCCACCCTTCATGTGTAAAGAAAAGATTCAGTTGCCCCTGGACTAGCAGTGGGATGCTGGGCTTCTCTCCTACACACTGCTTAATGTCCTGTCTGGACTATCATAGCAGCTGGAGGCTGCCTTCCACTCATTTCTCACTAACAAGTCAGTGTGTCTTATTCCTGCATTCTTTATTAATTCATCACACAAGTGGGGGGACAATGCTACGGTAGCCAAGAAAGGCTGGGGGAAGAACGGAATCAACAGGTGGGGTTGTTACAGGAGCACCCCCTGTGAATAGCATACAGATCATAATTTCTGCAGGCTCTGACACAGAGCAGCTGTGCTCTCTGGTTCTATGATACGGTGGTTCTCTAGTACACTTGCCTATATTAGGCAGCACTGATTCTATTTTTAGATACCAAAAAGGAGGGATTGACTCAGGGAGTCATTCCCAATTTTTGCTTTTGCGCCCCTGGCTGATTGGCCAGGGGCACTTATGACAGCAGCTAATGGTACAAAACGATGGAAGGTGCAATATGGCTAGTAACCAATCTTGTCTTTTGCGCCCCTGGCTGATCGGCCAGGGGCACTAGCAGCAAATGGTACAAAAGGACTGGTAGCCATGATCATCCTCAGTTCCAATTTATGGAAGGGTTTGGATGGTGCAATATGGCTAGTAACCATCTCTGCTGTCATGCAAAAGCAAAAGCATGCTTCTGTGTAGCGCTGCTGAATCGCCTCTGTGAGCGGCATCTAGTACACATACGGTGAGAGTCACAAACGGCAAAACAAGCTCCATGATTGCCATGCTATGGCATCTGCCAGGGCAATCCAGGGGAAAAAGGCGTGAAATGCTTGTCTGCCGTTGCTTTCCCAGACGAAGGAGTGACTGACGACATTTACCCAGAACCACCCGCGACAATGATTTTTGCCCCATCAGGCACTGGGATCTCAACCCGGAAGTTCCAAGGGGCGGGGGAGGCTGCGGGAACTATGGGATAGCTAGGGAATAGCTACCCACAGTGCAACGCTCCAGAAATCGACGCTAGCCACGGACCATGGACGCACACCACCGATTTAATGTGCTTAGTATGGCCGCGCTCCACCCGATTTTATAAATTCTGTTTTACAAAACCGGTTTATGCAAATTCGGAATAATCCCGTAGTGTAGACGTACCCTTAGAGTGACCTGCTGCCATTTAGGAACACATAGCTCGCCATTCTTCATTTTAAGAGAAGTTTGTGCAAATCAGCATAAATAGGTAGATTAGATACTAAACCAGACCATTTGTCCACCTACTCTGAAATCCAGCCTCTGTGATATCCAATAACCCTTTCAGAGGAAATTAAAAGACCTATAGTGCACCTACCAAATTTTGCAATAGTATATACAGGATTGTGGAAATTCCTTCTTCATCCCCAAAGATGAATAACTGATTTCCTGAAACATGCAATATGATTGTCTAGTTTTTAAAGCGTTATCTCAGCATCAAGTGTTACGAATTGTCCAAAGTACCAGCTACTTTTGCATAATACAAAGTGGGGGTGTATCTTCCTTTTATAACCAATGCTAGAATTGCCCTAATCATTTTAATCATTCCATACACTTTGAACTGGGCAAAAAGAATAAGGAACAGAACTGTGAGTGAACAGATGTAAATTCTACTCTCTGCTCTTGCCACAGACTTCCTGTCTGACCTTGGACAAGCAACTTAACCTTTTTCTGACTGAGTTTCCCCAACTGTAAAAGAGCAAAAGTTAAATTTAGCTTCCTCACAGGTATGTTGTGAAGCTTAATATTTGCAAAGCACTCAGATATTCAGATCAAGGTTGCAAAAAAGTACACGTTTATTATTGTATGTCTCCATTAAGCTCTCTAACTCACATTATAACATCCTTCCTTTGTGGGAGCTGCACTTCCTGTTCCTTCTTTTGCCCTCAACAAAAAATGTGCATTGCATGTCTAGTCCTGCAGTTGCATTCAACTATCTTACATCAAATGTCTTCAAAGGATTTCAGAAGTATTTATTTGGCCTTCCTATCTTTTTGCACATTGTATTTCTAATTTACATCATATCTTGTATCATTTGTACTCCAATCTGCTAATTGTATTTGGACAGGATTTCCATTTTCTAAAGAATGATTTCCAAGCTCTAACAAATTAGTTTTCTTCTCTGATTAATTGTGCCAAACCTACTGCCGCCATTTTCTCCTCTACCAGAGTGCTCTTAAATAGCATCTTCCATGATAATTCTATGGTTTAATTTTTTTAATTTTCCTCCCATCTTTCAGCCTGATTTTAACCATTTCCCTCAAAGCTTCACAGTGCTGAAACCTGACTTGTGTAATAGCCACAATTATAAAATGGAGCTCCCCTTCTCAATACCTGAATTAACTCTTGCCTGTTACATAGGACTATGTTGTCAGTCCTCTCTCCTCTTTACAAGTCCCCAAACCAGCTGATTAAAATGTTGTCATTTACAATATCAAGAAAAATATGTAATCAAATCATGCCCTGATGAGTTATTCAACCTCTTAAAGTTAGGATAATTAAAATAACCCTTATTGTTTTCGTACTGGATTTTAGTCACTTATCACACAGCTTTCTTTGTTACTGTGATCTGGGGAGCTATAGTCTGCTTCTGCTATTATGGCTGTATTCTTGTTAACTGAGATTTGTGACACAGGCCCAGGTTTTCTAAAATGAGTGCCTAAAGTTAGGTTCCTAAGTCCAGAAGAGCGGTCTGATTTTCCAAAGTGCTGAGCACCAAGCAGCTCCCAACTGTCTAAGATTCTGGGTGCTGGAATGCAGCTCATTCTGGGATTGGGAAGAATTTTTAGGAATTCTGTTTTTCTAACATTTATTTGACATGCTCTGTTTCATGTTTGTGTTTTTAATTTTTGTCATATAGTTAGAGAATTTGAAAACTGTAAATGAAAAATCTGAATAAAAAAATTTAAAAAAAGATTTTATACCAACCATGGAATTCATTACCACAGGAAATGATGGAGACCAAAATTTTAGTGGGATTTTAAATAGGATACACATGAACAACATTTATATAAATACCTAGGGCTAGGAAGTTAGGAGGGGAAAAAAACCTCATATTTCAGAGCTAAGCTGATCAGCAACTGCTATGAGAAAGGAATTTTCCTGTCTCATATATGCTTGCACATTATGGAGGATTTTTCACCTTCCCTTGAAACATCACCATCAGTTTTGCCAAAGGCAGGATATTGAACTAGAAAGCCCAGTGGTCTCTTCCAGGATGCCAGTTGCAATGTTTCCATAAAACACCCTAATTACCATAGAACTATGTGGTGCTCCTTTTCAACAGCCTATGCTCCCAACTGAAAGTTATTAATTCCCACTAGATTACATCACATCAGGATGACCAGATAGCAAGTATGAAAAATTGGGACAGGGCTGGGGGATAATAGGCACCTACATAAGACAAAGTCCCAAATATCAGGACTGTGCCTATAAAATCAGGATATCTGGTCACCCTATAATCTGAGTATAACAAAATAACTGTTCTCTTTCCTTTGTAATTAATATAAATTTACAGCCAACCATTTCCTAAGAACACAGCTTTTTTAGACTACTGGACTAGTTATAGAATTACTGGGTGGAAGTGTTGCCTGTAGCATGCAGGAAGCCAGACAAGATTATCATAAGGGCCCCTCCTGACCTTAAAAATCTATTAACCAGTTCCATTATCCTGTGTTCAGCAGTGGTCAATATCTGACACTTCAGAGGAAGGCACAAAACCTATATAATGTACACAGCCACAGTTCAAAGCTGCACATGGGTGTGGAGAGCTATAGAGAGAAGCTTCCAAGTTCTCACAGGTGATCATCTTGTGTCATGAATAAGTGATCTAATCAGCTTAACTTGAATTGTTACTGTTATCAAAAGTCATTAAATTATTCTTCCTTTTTGAAGTCCAACCACCATTTTTGTT
Source organism: Mauremys reevesii (assembly GCF_016161935.1). NCBI lineage: Eukaryota > Metazoa > Chordata > Testudines > Geoemydidae > Mauremys > Mauremys reevesii. Next base: position 250,063,901 of record NC_052623.1, read on the forward strand.
TTAATTGTTTTCTTGTAGCAGAAAATCCCAGAGTTTATCCTTTCTACGAACTGTTTCACTTATGTTGTAGAGAAAAAAATGCTTGTACTGTCAACAATTATGTTTACCTTTAATATAATTAAATGCTTTTCTATTCATCTCAACATTTCCAGTGTATGGAAGATGCACTGCAGTTAAATCATGCTAAAGGTGTTCCCTCATATATTGGCACCAGCTACAAGCTGTCTCTCTTCAATCATTTAATTTTATCTAACATAGCCGGAAGCGTGCCAGTTCTTCCAAGGAGAAAGATGTGCTCATGTCTCTTCTCTGCCAGCTGCACAGCTCTTCCAAATGACTTGTTATGCATGAAGAAAAGATGGAGGACTCTCTCTGCTATGATCCACTACTCTGTCAGAACACAAAGTCTTCAGGAACAGTGACTCACTGCAATGACTTGAGTTGAATTATTATATTTTTGATGTACTTTGAATTCCTTCTCTGTCTGTTGGAGACTTCCCATCCCATTCTTACATCATCAGTTTACTTAATGTAAATTAAGTAATAACGAATCTCTCTTTCAAACTTCACGTTTCAATGTTCTTGCTTCTAGAATGGGGTGCGTAACTGAGGAAATGTTCCAGGTACTGTGTCTGAAGGACAGAGGGAGGGGGGAAGAAAACAGGATTACAGGGAGCCATACAAATATGGATGGAGTTTTCTTCAACAATTTGTCCAACATACTATGTGGAAGTTGTTTTTTCTTAAAGTCAGGCATGCAGTTCTTCTTTGCTCCTTTTTTTTGTTTTGTTTTGTTCAACAAAGTTATCATAACCGTATCTCAGAAAATCCTGTTCTTCATTCAAGTTGGACGACTTCTCCATCTGTATAGTATCTCTGGGCAATGACAAAGTGACGAAGTCTGTCTTAAGAGCCATTGTCCCTTCTCCTTACCCAGACCACTTTCCCAGTTCTTAATTCCAGCAACACAAGATTTAAGTTTTGGGAAAATTAAAAATAGTGGCATCAGTATTCATACACAATCTCAAAGCAGTTGCACAACTATTTCCCATGAAACTAAGAATTCATGTGAAGTACATGAAATGCTTGCAGCCTAACCACCTCAGATCACTAACATAAAGCAGGTTTGGACCTGATGAGCACTTGGATGGGAAATCTATATGGAAATCCATTGTGCTACAGAAAGTGGTGTTGGTAATTCAATAGAGGACAGTCTTCCCTTTGAGTCAGCACTGAACCAATATGGTACTAAGAGGCACAAAGCTGCCGAAGTTGTCATCTTTCAGACATGACACAAAGCTGAGCTTCTGAGCACCTGTAGTCATATTGTGGTCTTGTGTCATTTTTTGCAATAGAATGGATGTTAACACCAGTATCTTGGCAAAATTCCACTTTAGGCATTTCTACCTACTTAAATTATCTCCTGCAATTTAAGTTATATACAATATTCTACTCCGGTGGAGAGCTCCATCACTGCACATTAGAATGTATGCTCTTCTGTTCAAGCTTACCTTCAGTTAAAGCCCACCTTGAAGCCACTGGGCGAGTGAGGGGTGACACATAATTTAAGCCTTTCAGAAGAGCTATCACATAGCTTAGAAAATTAAAGGTCATGAAAAAGACATATACACAAATAAAAGAATAGGATCCCTATAAGGAATCAAGTAGTTCTTGGATAATTTGGCATCACCCATATAAACCAACATCCCTTTAAAGCATTCACCAGCCTGGTATGAAATAATGGTTTTTCTCAGACTGGAAGATAAAGCAAAAACAGAGGGACAATGCATTGTGCACTGCTGAAGTTGGAATCTCAGAAATAAACAGTTTACAATGGCATGTAAGCAATACTATTCTTATGAAATCTCATACTTCTGCCCTTCATTTAAACCTGACGTGCAATAAATGTGGGACCGGACCAATTAATTGAGGGGCAGCAGACACCATAGCACTAAAAGATTCATCTTCCAGTGAGAAAAAGCAGATAAAAACATGTCAGACTATGAACCCAAGATGAGCCACAGGATGAACTTCCCCTCACAAACAAGGGAGAATGTGCCTTCAAATCATCGTCCATAAATTCTTCCCTCTGGGGACATTTTAAAAGCATCAGAGTAAAGCTTATATTTGTATTAATGGTTTCTTTCATCTTAGGTTTCTGTTGATTGCTGTTTGTGTGGGGTTTTTTTAAGTTACATGCATATGAAGGAGTAGCTGTCATAATTCACTGATGATTTTGTAAGGCACAAGAAATCAAAGAGTTTTTTTAGATTTTCTTGTCAATCCATGTGTGTTGTTTTAAAACCAAATTATTTAATCTACTCCTAAAATCCTTCTGCCACCAGACATGTTTTCTCCTACATGCATAATTTTAAAAACAATAAACTAAAATCAACACTGGTAAATAGGATTTACATATTTGTTATTAGAAACTATAAATCTCTTGTGAGGTTTAACACAATTCTGAACCACCTAAAAGTCTGTTAGTGCAAACCACCTGTCAGTCTGGGCAACAGTATTACCAGGTTTGGTGCCAATATTAAAGCTGCAGCATCACTGGTATATAAGGAAAGTGAAATAGGTATGCTAATTCTGACCATCTTAAAAATACACAAATAAAACTTGTGATGAGTGTCCCTGTCTTTGCAAGACAGACACTGATGCTCACATAAGCGCACACACACACACACACAAACACGTACTCACATATACACTCCCTGTTCACTTACAGGTACATGAACCCAATACCCACAAAAGATACACACACAATCTTTTAAAAAAAAACTGGGAGAAAAAAACAAAACAATCATTTTGTTTCATGTAAATCTAATGAACATCAGTGGTTGAAATTTTCAAAGCTGACTAAGGAATTGAATTAGGCCATGCAACTCCCATTGAAATTAATGGAGTTGTGGGGCTAAATCCCCTAATCAGCTTTGAAAATGTCAGCCTTTGATTTCTTCTACCCATGGTGCTTGTGAAGATATGTAGTGAGTCTAAAAGGTTTTAACTATCTAGTCAATTTTCCAGAATTCAGGCAGCAGGTGGGACAGCAGAATGCTGATGGATATAGAAAACCTCTTTTAATGCCTTCACGCTTAGTCGTTTGTAGTCATTAGAAAAAATACATGGTGTTTGCAGTATACGTTTCAAGGTCTTTTTTTCAGTTCACTCACTCACTTATTAAAGCAACCTTTCTTCCTTTTAAAATTTTCCTATCATTATCTCCAGATGAGTGTTTTTACTGTGATTCAAGACCTTGTATTATAAGAAAGGAAACAAATAAGTAGACTATGCAATACAGGGCTTAACTTCACTGCAGTGTTAGCTCTAGGAATAACTCATGTTGTCCCTTGTCAGGCTCCTGCTCACACACAATTCTCTCACTGGAGTTAAGTGGTTCTTTAAATTCGAGCAAATGACCCATCTGGGGGTGTGGGCTGAAGCTCGAGTGGTGCTGACACTCAAGCTACTACTTCAGTGGGGCCTCAGGTACTCTGTGGCTATGTCTACACTGCAATTAAAAACCCAGTTGACTCAGGCTCTGGGGGCTCAGGCTAAGGGGCTGTTTTATTGTGATGTAGACATTTGGGTTTGGACTGGACCCCAGGCTCTAAGACCCTCTGAGGTGGGAGGGTCCCAGAGCCCAGGCCCGACATCTACATCTCAAGTAAACAGCCCTTTAGCCCAAGCCCTGGGAGCCCAAGTAGGCTGGCATGGGTCAGCTATGGGTTTTTAATTGCAGCGTAAACATATCCTATGTTACTAATGTGATTGCTCTGTGCCATGCAAGTGTTGTTTCACAGTGTGGCTGCTCTCATTCAAGGTAGGCTAACTTGAGAGGAGTTAGCTCAAGTTATCTATGATCAAGTTAACTCTGCAATGAAGACATGCCTGCATAGAAAAGACTATACAAACTGCCTCTGGATTCTGCCTGGGCAGGCTCTTGCAACCCTCAGAATATCAGGGTTGAAAGGGACCTCAGGAGATCATCTAGTCCAAGCCCCTGCTCAAAGCAGGACCAATCCCCAGACAGATTTTTCCCCCAGATCCCTAAATGGCCCCCTCAAGCAGGGGCGGCTCCAGGCCCCAGCACACCAAGCACGTGCTTAGGGCGGCATGCCGCGGGGGGCGCTCTGCCAGTCGCCGGGAGGGCGGCAGGTGGCTCCAGTGGACCTCCCACAGGCGTGCCTGCGGAGGGTCCGCTGGTCCTGTGGCTCCGGTGGAGCATCCACAGGCAAGCCTGCGGGAGGTCGACCGGAGCCGCGGGACCGGCGACCAGCAGAGCGCCCCTCGCTGCGTGCCGCCGTGCTTGGGGCGGCGAAATGGCTAGAGCCGCCCCTGCCCTCAAGGATTGAACTCTCAAAACCCTGGGTTTAGCAGGCCTATGCTCAAACCACTGAGCTATCCCTCCCCCCCTCAGCTCCATTGTGTGGAAAATCAACCTATGCTTCATAATTCTTAACCTCCATAAGGGTAAATAGACCATACAATATTGATCTTTCCATGTAATTGTGTTAGAGCCATGGGCACTAGCTCTTCACTACCCTCCTAAACTTACACATGTATATATCCTACTATCCTAAATAATGAACACTGACATACTTTTTAGGAGTGATATGTTCATAATTACCCCACAGATCTATATATCAATAACGGAAGGGGGACTGCAGCAGTCAGAGCATCACTATAATAAATGCCCCCCCACCCCATTTATAGTGGTTACTATTCAAAAGTCAGCATGCAGATAGTTATAATATTTTATTATTTGAGGTACCATTTCCATGGTTACTCAAAAGGAAGTAACTGTGGTAATTATTGGCAAATGTTATCTCATTAATGGAGACCACTGTATCCTCTCACCACACTCATAAGAGTCCAAAAATGTCCTTTCTAAATACAATGATTTGGGTCCTTTATGATCATTTTTATGTTAACAATATGCAACTTAATTAGACATTAAAAGTAAAGATGTTTTCTTCTAGCAATCACCTTTAACTTAAGGTATCCATTATAACAAGATGGGCATTAATGTTTATCTATCAGGTCTTATCACATGCTAAGATTTATTTACATAATTTCATTAAAAAGTAATGGTTTACACTTGATTTATTAGTGCTGGCAAGAAGCAGGACTAGTCCGTTTGAAGCCAGAAACCTTCAACTCCAGGGAGTCAGTCAGTGTTTTCTTAAGTCTCTCTTTGTCCCATAAATTATGGAAGTCTATTAAAATGCTATCATGTGCATAATTAGTACCCTTAGTGTTCTTATTAGAACTGCTTTTCTTCAAATCATTACATTGATTATTATTAAAATAAAGGCATTGTCATAAAATATATGCTAATAGTTTACAAATTGATAAATACTACAATAAGGCTATGCCCCTTTAAGCTTGTGCCTTCCATTTTACACTTCCTGGCCTTCTTTTGATGTTGTAAGACTGAACGCTTGCAAAAGTAACTACCAAACAAGAGATGACATGCTAAATCAGTTTAGCCAATGGCAATGCCAGAAGGGGAAGCAGACCTGGTAAAACTATTAACATCTCACTTGTTTATCTTAGGATTTGTGACTGGGTGAATAATTTTTCTAGCTTTGCCATGATTAAAACAAAAATAGGCTCTTCCCACCTCTCCAAGTTGGCTACTTGTTATGGGGTAGAATAAAAAAAGAGCATTGTTCTGGCCAAGTTCCTAGATCATGAAAGTAGCACCTACTACAAGAATCCTACATGGGATATGGGACCACACTGCAGAGTTCAGATCCTAACTGGGATCTGAAATTTCTAAAAGTTCGAAGATGTTCAGGTGCAGGGTTTTGCTTTGGGCCCATCTCTATCACCCACAGCAGCTGACACAAAGAGAGCAATGGCCAACTGGTGAAATCAGGTAGAAAAAACCACAGAGTGAGTGTGCATTGCTGCAGCAGTTTGCTTGGTCTGTCTTTAAAAGTTCAAATGTTGCAGTTGTAAGTGTTGCTGGATCACTTTCATGTCACCAGGAAATCAGCAGCAATCAGTACTCATACATAAAAAAAAATCAGCAATTTGAATATGAGTATGACAGTAGCAGTTTATAAAAATCACTCAGAAACCTGTGAAAGAGTGTATATACTGAAGATGGGCTTGATTTTGAAATGGCATAGCCTCATTCTCATTGAGCCCTGATGGTATCCCAACAATATTAGTGTTTTAAGACAAATGTGGCTCCTTTTTTCTTGGCCTTGAGGATAATTCCACCAAACTATCTTCCTAGAAAATCTGAGAGATGCCAAAAATAAAAGCAACGCAACACAACACAACAGGACATTTTCCTATATAAATTAGGCAATTAAAGCAGCAATACAAAGATGGACTCAGATGCTATAAGGCTCACCCTCAGTCTTGTTCCTGAACACAGAGAAGCTGCTTTTTATTGCTAGTGTAGACGAACAATATAATTGCCTCAAGATTGACAGAGTAGCTATGGCAAACCTGTTTTGAATTAGATACAATATGTCTTTATGCACTTTGTAAACTGTCTCGTGCATCAGCCTCACCTACCTACTTTCAAATATCACCATCCTCTATTCAGGATAAATCCAAATATCAGTTTTGGATTCAACATTTGATGAATAAATAACTGATCTTACTTTTAACCTTTTCAGCCATTTGAGATTTAGCACTGGCCTGAAATTTCCCTACTACTCAAGCATAGAATCATAGGGTTAGAAAGGACTGCAAAAAAGGATGACAGCATAGTCTTATATTCTCTTCCCTTCCTGAGGCATCTTGGAAAACATGTTTGTACTGTAGGTCAAAATGCATCAGTGCAAGGTGCTGCACTAACAGATGGCTTATTGGGGAACTGAAGAGGACAAGAAAGTGTGATTTATTGTGAAGTGGATAGCTTTTCCAAAGCCCTTCTAAAGCAGAGTACAGTACAGCAATTACAGAGGGCACCCACTGATTCCACTTGAGTAACAGACATAGCCTGCTCCTCAAAAGATGCCTCTTAAGAATGACTTGCTCCAGTCAGAATCTTTGTTTGAAAGACCAAGATGAATATGTAGAGTTTAGGCAAGTTTTCTGAGGCCTTACAGAGATCCAGATACAAATGACCAAGGTATGAGAGGAACAGGTTTCAATTTGCTAGGGATCTGAAAAAATAGGGACAGTCTCTAGAACTTGTTGCTAGGTTTCTCTTCCTTGGAGAAAGGCAAAGGTGTCTTGGACATCTCCTTTAGAGCCTCCATTTGTGATTGCCTATTAAAGTGGTCTCCTTGAAACAGCAAAGGTAATAAAGGTCATTTTGATGGGGGAACAAAGAAAGTCACGAGCCCTATGGCAGTCATGAGTTTCTCCTTTAGATCAGGTTTATATGGATGTAACTTCACTCACTTCCATGGAGTTACTTTTGCTCGACTCCAGTGTAAGTGACAGCAGAGTCAGGTCCAATAATTCTACTTATTTTGAATCTGAAGCTATGTCACAGATTTGCCACTTAGCAATAGTGGTATTCTCCACCTTTTTTTTTTTTTCAATTTCCAGCTCCCCGGAAACATCTGAGTCAAAACAGAGAAAAAGCCATGGAACCTGAGACTGCCTGTCCAAAGTGGCATCATTAATCCTGATGTGTATATCAGTTAAGGAAATGGTGCTCTTGAGGTGGAGAGGTCGTTTGTTTTTTAATTCCCTTATACATTTCTCCCCCAAATGGAGAATCATTTATACAGGAGGAACACTAGTAAAGTCCACCGTTAGTTCAGAGCCCCTGGCTAAAACTTTGCCCATGGACAGTCTAACTCAGTATGATGGTTCTGCTGAACAGGAGACTACAACTCCCATAAGCCCCCTCCCCACTGCACTTCTCTTTCCTCTGGCCAGGTAAGGGGAATCCCAAAGTGGTTGGGCTCTGATGAAGGTAGTGGCCATATGGCTATCTGCAAAGAAGCTGGATGCAGAGGTTGAATGGCTAGCTAGGAGCTGAAGAAAAGATTCCCCAGAAATCATATGCAGAGTTGTATGTGGAACAGGCTTTGACTACTAGACAGGGCTGCCCAGAGGATTCAGGGGGCCTGGGGCAAAGCAATTTTGGGGGCCCCTTCCATTAAAAAAAATTGCAATACTATACAATACTATATTCTCACGGGGGGCCCTGCAGGGCCTGGGGCAAATTGCCCCACTTGCTCCCCCCCACAGGCGGCCCTGGGAAAAATAAACCTTCTACATCTCGGCACAAACCCAGTTTTGAGAAAACTTCTTTACAAGCAGGGGCGGCTCTAGGCATTTTGCCGCCCCAAGCACGGCAGGCAGGCTGCCTTTGGCGGCTTGCCTGCGGGAGGTCCCCAGTCCCGTGGATTCGGCGGCACACCTGCGGGAGGTCCGCCGAAGACGCAGGACAAGCGGACCCTCTGCAGGCACGCTGCCAAAGGCGACCTGCCTGCCGCCCTCGCGGCAACTGGCAGAGCGCTCCCCGTGGCTTGACGCCCCAGGCACGCGCTTGGTGTGCTGGTGCCTGGAGCCGCCCCTGTTTACAAGGTATCACTGGTTCTCAGCCTCAGCTAGTGCTAAAAGGCACTAAAGCTCATTAAAAGGGTTGGACAAATATTTTCTGTCAAACCTTTTTTTTGGATCGAAAACTAGGGGTTTTTAAAAAGCAGAAAAAAATCACGGGCAATGTCTGCTTTCCTTCAAAATGTGTTGTGGTTTTTTTAATTGAAAAGCTGAAATTAGTCTGCCAAAACCTGAATATGGTTTGGAGTTTCAGAAGTGTGTGGCCAAATATTTTCTGCTTGCTGTGTTTGATTGTTTAAAGAAACAATAAAACAATTCTGCTTAAAAAAAATCCAAAACTTTGTGACCAAATGCCTGAGCCCATCCAGTCAGAGATTTTTCCAGGTTTCTGATACTCTGCTGGCTTCCTTGACTCATATCTGTCTCCATAACTTTGGGTTCATTTTGGTCAGAACATAAAAACAGCCATACTGGGTCAAACCAAAGGTCCATCCAGCCCAGTATCCTACCGACAATGGCCAATGCCAAGTGCCCCAGAGGGAGTGAACCTAACAGGTAATGATCAAATGATCTCTCTCCTGCCATTCATCTCCACCCTCTGACAAACAAAGGCTAGGGACACCATTCCTTACCCATCCTGGCTAATAGCCATTAATGGACTTAACCTACATGCATTTATCTGTTTCCTAGAGACTGGCTCCATGGGGTCCCTCATAAACTGGAGACGGTTACTGTGGGTTTGTCTTTAGTATAGCTTATGTACATACTCCATGAACTGAGCATTTGAGCTTGTTCCAGAATCTGGAATGAGCCTATGTTGTGAAAACTGAAATGCTCAAAATAGCACATGCATGTGAATGGACACAGAGTGCTAAAATTAAATTAACCCAGGGGTTCTCAAACGGGAGTTGGGACCCCTCAGGGGGTCACGAGGTTATTACTGGGGGTCGTGAACTGTCAGCCTCCACCTCAAACCCCGCTTTGCCTCCAGCATTTATAAAAGTGTTAAATATATTAAAAAGTGTTTTTAATTTATAAGGGGGAGGTTTGCTATGTGAAAGGGGTCACCAGTACAAAAGTTTGAGAACCACTGAATTAACCCCTGTGAAGCCTCAGGGAATGCAGGGGATGGGGGTCTCCCTTGGTAGGGTTGGGAAGGAGGTAGGTGGTGCAGGATATTGCTCTTCTCATGTGATCCCGCCCCCAGTGGCTAATTTTAAATGAAGCTACCCTCCCCTGACATGAATCTCCCTATGGCACTGAAATTAAATATAGACTATACTTTGGCATTTGAGAAGTGAAAGGGATGGTAGCCCTAATGGAAATGCTAACAGCTTGGCTCTTCTGCAAGCCTCAAACTGCTGAATGAGCTTCAGGGTAGGGAAGGCTGTGCCTCCCAAACAGCCTGGCCCTGCCTCCTATCAACCCCCACCCACTTCCTGCCCCCGACTGCCCTCCCCCATCAGAATCCCCGACCCATCCTGCTCCTTGTCCCCTCACCATCCCCCAGAGACCCTCCCCCAACCACTACCCCGGGACCCCACCCCTGCTCCCTGTCCCCTGACTGCCCTGCTGAGTCCTGACAGACCCCCAGAATGCCCATGATCGAACCCTCCCGTTCCCTATCCCCTGACCGCCCCCAACCTCTGCCCCTCCCTGTCCCCTGACTGTCCCTGGGACTCCTGCCTCTTATCCAACCCCGGCCCCTTATCCCCGGCTTCCCCCTCACCCGGAGCCTCAGTGAGACGCATCCAGGAGCATCTCTAAACAGCGCTGCAGTGTGGCTCTGGCGGGGCCTGAGCTCCTCCCCGCTCAGAGCTGTGTGGTAAGGGTGCAGGGCTGCGAGCTCCAGCAGGGCCTGAACTCCCTCCGCTCGGCCTGGAGCTCGCAGCCCCGCCCCCTTACCATGCAGCTCTGAGCTGGGAGGAGCTCAGGCCCAGCCGCACCCACGCTGCAGCGCTATCCAGGGATGCTCCTGGATGCGCTGAGGCTCCGGGAGAGGGGCGGAGGCGGGGGCCAGAGCCTCAGCCATTCTTGTGGGGGCCCTGCGGAGCCCGGGGCCTGGGGCAAATTGCCCCACTTGCCTCCCCCCTCTGGGCGGCCCTGCTACTAGACATTATAGCTGAGTGCAAGTCTGTGTAGGACTTATGGGGGAGCAGCAGCTGGGCAGAGAGCCAGTGCAACAGGGCTTTAATGAGAGAGACTAACTGAGCTGGGTCTGAAAATGCACAAGCTCCTATTTTCTTGCATGGAGCGTGGATTGTAGAGCACTAGGAGCACTAGTACTAGGCCTGAAGAACCCTGACTCTTTACCGGACCATCCCTGGGACCCAAACATTTTCTGCTATTGCTTGCTTTGAAGAGTAACTTTTTAAGCCTCTATACCTAGGGTATTTGCAACTTTTCCCTTTCCTGCCAACCCTAGTAAAGTAACCTTTCACTTAACCATGTTTCAGAGTGACTATTGGGACCAACCGGGGCTAGTGCTTACAAGGTCTAGCTGCTGAAGCACCTACAGTACTTGCCTCTGAGTCATGGTACACTAGGCACGCTACTGGCACCTTAGGGGTTTAGTGTACTCTGTTACTGAGCAGCCTCAATATTTACAACAGTCTTCGTTCTGAAAGACTTACAGGAAGCATAATTTGTACTGGATTTTGCCCAAGCCACAGGATAGACCTTTACTTAGTTGTTGGAGTGGGAAAAAAAACTTTTCCTTTTTTAATCTACTTTGAGAAATATTTCTTAGTGGCAGTTTCTGGTGCTGTCAGGCTTAAATCCAGAGCTTTAGTGACCAGCCCAAGAAAGGAACCAATAAAACTGGGATTAAAATGACACTTTTGGGAAGAGTCTTCTAATGCAGAGGCAGAAAATCCTCTGTGAGCAGTTGCCTTTCCAAACTTGGTCTAAAACAAAGTCCACACACTCTTTATAGCAGTGGTGGGCAAAGTGTGGCCCGTTGGGGTAATCCACTGACGAGCTGCGAGACAGTTTGTTTACATTGACTCTCCGCAGGCATGGCCGCCCGCAGCTCCCAGTGGCCTCTGTTCGCTGTTCCCGGCCAATGGGAGCTGTGGGAAGCGGCGGCCGGCATGTCCCTGACCTAGAGGAGGTGATTTCTGTAACCTCAAGCATTCGACATACCAGTCAGACCATGCCACCCCACCCCCAATCATGAGATTGTCTTAAAAATAAGATATAAGAAATAATAAATGTGGGGCTGTTTTTATTTGCCTTCTGGTTTTTGAGCCTTTAGGTTTCATGTTTTCAAGCTTTTCTTTGGAATCACAAGGCCTTAAAAAAAATTAATGAAAGTAAGATTCTCATACCAGAAACTGTCGCTTCAAGAAAAATCACTAAATACTGCAAGATTTGCAATAAAATTATGAGAGTTGATGCAACAGTCTTTGGTATTCTTCACAGACATCCTTGATTTGGTGTCTGAGGAGATATACCCTGGGAGAGCAGATTCCTTTGCCATGTGAGGTGGGTTAGGTAGATGTAAGCCTTGTATGGAAGTGACTATTACTGCCATCTATTCCAATAAACGCTTGCTTATTTAATGGTAATATTTCAGGAGAAATCTCTTGGGTGGTAATGAGATGTAGGAGAGGGGAGGAACAGAAAGACTGAATCATTTCTCTCTCCTGACTGCTCTGTTGTCCAAAAAGGCTTTCTTGCAAGGCTTTCTTTTGGTGTTACGAAAAGACAGAAAGCAAAAACTCCTGGGAAAAAGCAGACAGTCCAATCCCAGAGCAAAATAATTGACTTCAATAAGCAGGCAAGTAGAACCACATTAGAGGGACATAAATGGCTTCTACATGTTGGACTTCTTCCACCTTTGAAGTGTCCTGACTTTCCTGTAGTTTACTCAGGTACCTCAAAAACTGCAGGAAACTGGAGATTTGACCACTAGAGAAAACTACTATGGGGGGGCTCTTTAGGTGAGGAAAAATTCTGTCTAGGGCTTAGTCCATCTGTTTATCAGTGGCCACGTCCTGCTTATCTTACCGAGGCTAGTCTCACTGAGGTCATATGAGTGAGGCGGCTTTAGCACCAAAAGATTCATAAATTTTAAGGCCGGAAAGGATCAGTGTGATCATCTAGTGTGACCTCCTGTATAACATAGGCCATAGAATTTCAGATGATGTTGTAAATCCATGTTTTCCCTAGGAGAATGAGGCAATGAACAGATTTTTTGTTTCCACTGATGTGTCCCTGTAAGGATATGCCACTTCAACTTCTGTTTCTTTCTCCACTCCATCCCCCTTTGTTTTGGCACTCATTACAGAGGCAGAGACAAGTATAAATCACTTTATGCCATCAATATGGAATTGTCCCTGAGAGTCTGGCATCATGCCCAGGTTTTATACTGACTCCCTGACACGTGGTGTTCTCTTTGTCTAGGATTTATCTAGCCTCTTGGATAGATACCTCAAGCTTGGTCATTTGATAGATGTAATGCACCTAGATTCCAAAACATAAGTCTTTTATACAGCACTTCATGATTATAAAGCAAATTGCAGAGTTCCTGAAACAGGGACTATATTTATTTCTGACATTAAAAGCCTGAGGAGATTCTTTTGCAATTCCCATTTCAAACCATCTCAATAAAACTCTGCAGCTTTTGAAATTCCTTACATGGTCTGGGTTTTTCCACATTATTTAATCAGTCATCTTCTCTCAGTTTTCTCTCCCACCTAAACAGTAGAACCACCACAGCTTCTTCCCATCTTTGTTTGATGAGGTAGTGGTTCTAAACAGGGGCCTGGAAATCGGGATTCCTAGGTTTGCTATTCACATACTATTTGAACTTGGTCACGTTATTCAACCTCTATGTGTCTCAGTTCTCCCATCTGTAAAACGGAACCAATAATACTGGATGACAGATGCCACCAGGTAGCACAGTTACACATAATCTTCCAAAAACTCTACTTTTTCTTAGTATGCTAATCTTTGTAGAATGTCTGTATTGTTGTTTGTTTAGTTGCAAATTCAGTGTAGCAGAAGCTGTTGCAAGCAATAAGAAGGTTTCCTCTCTGGTAGAATTAGTTCTTGGTACAGAATTGCTTCCTGGGAACTGGGCATTGTTGTGTGGGTGAGATTTCTGGAAGAGAGGATTGCTTGCATGTTGTTTGTGACTGCCTCTGTTCCAGGACTAATATGTGTAAATAAAACAAGTTACAATTAGAATATACCCAGACTTCACTGATTTTTCCTCCACTTGTAAACTAACCTGCAGGGCCTAAGAATTCTGTTATTGCTTGATAGAGGAGTGATACTGGTTTTAGAAGCAGGGCCCTGGTGACAGAAGAAGGCACAATACCTACCTACCTCATGGAGGTTTCATGGGGTTTAATTAATTAGTATTCGTAAAGCAATTATAGAAAAGCACTACATAAATGCAAATGATCATACTCTTAAAGGTTTGTGTGTACTGTAGTTGTGTTGTAGCACCTGCTAGAAATGCAAACAGCCCTCGAACAGAAAACAGAAGTAGTTACTCAATTCACTGTAGAGCATAACCTTGTGTGTCCATTAGTTACACTTTCTTACAAATGTCACATGTGGGCACACAAATAGTTGCCACATCCAGGAGAGTGGCCAGGTAATAGTAAGAAGTAAACCGGAGAGATGAACAAAGCATTTCCTTGTCTAGATGAAGATATACCAATAGGATAAGCAAAGAGAAAGAAAGAAAGAAAGAAAAACTTTTATATGTGTAAGAGAAAATAGTAAAATAAAGACAAACCAATGCTCTAGTCCTCTTCTGCCCCAATGAACTCACTTGAAAACTAGGTCACCTCCATGAGATTTGGGTGCTATTTGACAAGGTGACTGAGTCTAACAGTTTAGGGAGTTCTAAAGTTGCTCATAAAAAGCAGTCTCCAAAAAGATTTAGGATGACTGAAACAGGTACAACCTCAAGTTCTCTTAGAGCTCATGGGTCTGCAGGAATTGCATTCTGGGGGTTCTTTCGGGTGATTTGTTTGCTCAGGAAAGCCTGCACAGGTGTCCCTTGCTGATTTTCTGCAAGTTACCTGCTTGCTACTCAATCCAATGGTTAGAGCTTTCAATCACTGCAATTCAGACCAGGCCAGACCTACAGTTTATGAGCCATTAGGCAAAGTAAAAATGTGGATGCCAGGGGGAGCTTTTGGTAATCAATACACTATATATGAGGTGTTGGGATGATAGATATATCAGGGTGATAGACATTAATGGAGGTTGGAGAAAGAGGATTTTGGTATCTGCTAAGTGATATGTGTGACGTTGCACTCCATAATGCTTTATGGAAATATGCTTATGAATGCAAATATGACATAACTGGAATATGTTTTATGCTACATATGCCATGAAACATATCTCTGCAAAGGTTATGATCTACTGAATATATTCATCCTATTTGTAGGCATGTGTCATTTTTGTATTCAAAGTTATGCATATTGGCTGTGTACTTGTTTGATTTTAAGTAGCCTTAGTAAGGCATTTGGGCAGCTTCTTAAGAAAGGAATTTGCAAGTTAAGTGCCCAATCAAGAAACACTTAACGGACAATGGATCTTGGAAGACTCCAATCCACATAAGAAGTCTTCCTGGGGACTTTCAAGGTAGCATGTGAACAATAGCTGCCCCCTGTAAAGTTCTGAGTCATACATGGACATGTAACTTGCCCATGTGATTCCAAAACGCCATCTTGCAGCTGGATTCTGCATAGGAGAGAGGAAAGAGGTCTCAACCCACAAGAAAAAGTCTATTTAAGCCCCTGGGAGGCCCCTCCATTTTGTCTTCAGCTGGCTCAGGAGATAGCCTCTCCACCCCAAAAAGATACCTGAAAGAAACTGGAACAAAGGACAGTAACCACAGGGGTGTGAGTGATTGCTGGAGCCAGACTAGAAGGAAGCTAGTCTATAAAAGAAGCTTACTGGAACATCTCTGAGGGTGAGATTTCATCTGTAATCACTTTCTTACTGTATTAGGTTTAGACTTGCATGTTTTGTTTTATTTTGCTTGGTAATTCACTTGGTTCTGTCTGTTATTACTTGGAACCACTTAAATCCTACTTTTTCTATTTAAGAAAATCACTTTTTACTTATTAATTAACCCAGAGTATGTATTAATGCCTGGGAAGGCAAACAGCTGTGCATCTCTCTCTATCAGTGTTATAGAGGGCAAACAGTTTATGAGTTTATCCTTGTGGCAAATTGCCAGCACTATTATGATGGGTCTCGCGCTTTCTCTTCTTTGGGGGCGGAGGGGTTCAGGGCACCATTTCTTGCCCCTGAATTGGAATATTAATTGCCCTACTAGTGTCTTTGAGGAGGGGAGTGGAGAGGGAGGGACCTGGGCCCACCCTCTACTCCAGGTCCCAGCCCAGGGGCCCTGAGGATAGTAGTGAACCACTTGAACTGGCAGTTCCTTCCCCTGGACTACTTCCCTCTCCTGCCCTTCAGCTTGGCGGGGGGGGGAGGCTTCCTGCCCTCCCTCTGCACAAGCCAGGTGCCCCTTACCTAGGGTCTTGGACTTCTTAGCCCACCACAGCACTCCTCCAAACTTTCCTCTGCTTTCTCTTCAAACTGTTCTCTGCTCCAATACCAATCCTTTCTGCTCCAACTCCCACACTGTCTGATTGAAGCAGGGGGTTTTTATCATGTGACTGACTGCTGATGCTCTAATTGGCTTCAGGTGCTCTAGTTAATCTATAGCAAACTTTCTTCCCCTTACAGGGAATAAGGCTCCCTTGTAACACTCTCCTGCTGCCTTCTGGCCATGCTGTATCACATACTGTATAAGCTTTATACGGGGTAAAATGGATTTATTTGGGGTTTGGACCCCATTGGAAACTGGGCATCTGGGTGTTGGAGACAGGAACACTTCTTAAGCTGTTTTCAATTAAGGCTGCTGCCTTTTGGGAGATGTAGTTCAGACCTGGGTCTGTGTTTGTAGAAGGCTAGCATGTCTGGCACAACCAGGCAGGGTTCTGAAGTCCCAAGGTGCCAGGGGAAACAGGCTCAGAGGTAGTCTCAGCACATCAGTTGGCAGTTCCCAAGGGGTTTTCTGTGATCCAACCCATCACAATATGGATCAGGGAACTTATCTTTTTAGGCTCATGGGGTGCTCCTCATGGATGTCCCCAAGTTAATCTTTCAAGATGTGTGTTAGGTTTGGAAGAGTTACAGCAGAAGGAAGACGTTCTACCAAAAGTACAGAGTTGGGCACCCGAAGATTTAGAACCCTCTGAAGTCACACATGTCCAAAATACCTAGGGTCAACCTTGATTCAGGTAGGCTTTAAAAGGGAAGGAACCCAAATTTCTAGTTTCCATGTCCAAGTTTGTCTGCACTAGAAATAGGCTCAGACCTGGGTTAGTTTGGGTCTGACTTTGCACCTGGAGTCTCTCTCTGTCAGTATGTCTACACACCAGCTGGGAGGTGTGATTCCCAGCTCAGGTACACATATGTGCACTAGCTCTGCTTGAGATAGCACAATAAAAATAGCAGTGTGGCCATAGTTCTGTGTTCAGCAGCTCGGGGTAGCCACCCAAATACCTGCAGGAGTTGAGTGGGATTGTACTCAGGCAGCTAGCCTGAGCCACCACCCATGCTACTGCAGTCACAATGCTATTTTTAGCATGCTAACTCAAGCAGAGCTAGTGCATGCAAATCTACCTGAGATGGGAATCACACTTCCCAGTTGCTATGTAGATATACCCTGTAATGAGATAAATATGAACACTCCAGAGTTTGGAAAATTTCCCAAGTTTGGGGGTGTTCCAATGCAGGGCCACAGATCTGTGTATTGGAGAGTCGGGAGGTGTGGAACAACATGTGCTCTAGCACAGCCAAATGCAAAGCCTTACTTCTACATACAAAGTATATAAGTAACACTTATACAATGGGGAACTGTATCCTAGAAAGCACTGACTCTGAAAAGGACTTGGAAGTCATAGTGAATAACCAACTGAATGTGATCTTCCAATGGCTAAGAAGGGTAATGCAATTCTTAGATTCATAAGCAGGAGAATATCAAGCAACAATAGAGAAGTGTTATTACCTCGGTATATGGCATGGTTGGGTTCGCTGTTCCAGGCCAATGGGGGTGGCAGGAAGCAGTGGCCAGCACATCCCTCAGACCGCGCCGCTTCCCACTGCCCCCATTGGCCTAGAACAGCGAACCGCAGCCAGTGGGAGCTGCGATTGGCCGAACCTGTGGACGCTGCAGGTAAACAAACCGTCCCAGCCCACCAGCAGATTTCTGACTGGCCGCGTGCCAAAGGTTGCCAATCCCTGGTATATGGCATTGACAAGACCATTATTAGAATATTGTGTCCAGTTCGGTTGTCCACACTTGAAAGAGGATGTGAATCATTTGGAAAGAGTTCAGAAAGGCCTATGAAAATGATTCAGAGTCTGGAAAACCTGTCTTACAATGAAAGAATAAAGAAGTTCAATCAAAGTTTATCCAAGAGAAAATTAGGGGGTGGCTGGGGAGAAGATTTCTGATAATAGAGGGCTCCTCAATCTAGCAGATAATGGCATAAGAAGCTCCATTGGCTGGAAATTGAAATTATACAATGTGAGATTGGAAATAAGGAGCAAATGTTTAACACTGAGGGTAATTAACTATTGGAACAATGTACCAAGGGACGTGATGCACTCTCCATCACTAGAATTTTTTAAATCACAATTGACTGTCCAAAAACAATATGGACTTGATACAAGAATTACTATGAAATTCTATGACCAGTGTTGTACAGGAGGTGAGACTAGAAGATTGTAATCATCCCTTCTGGCATTAAACATCTATTAATCTATGGAGTTTGCATCCAGGGTTTCAGTTTCTGCTTATCTCTATTTCCTTGAAGGTGGCCCTATCACAGGTGGCCTTTCTTCAGCCTCATGAGGACAGACTCAGCTCTCAAGAGGTCATGTGCCCTTTTATTTTTAGCTAAATTACATTAGAAGGGAATAGTCTACGACATCTTTCTGTGTTTTGATGGTTTTATGCTATGCATGTAGTAAATGATGGTCAGTTATGTTCCAATACACTAGGGCAGAATAAAGCAAAGACGTACTGTAAGGTCAATGACAACATCCCTGCCTGGAATAATCTCTCCTTTAAGAAAAGAAAGATGGGCAAGCTGTTACAGTTTATCATTCAACAAAGCTTCTCTTTGTATTCTACTGAGTGTCAGCTACAATAACAGTCACAGAGGCTGCCTGCCATGTTATGCCAGGTCGTGTGGAGGGGGGAAAGAATCACAAAAAACACTGACTGTTTGAAACACACCTTTGCAAATTCACACAGGAGTCTGACAATGTTTCCCCGCCTGGCACTGAAAATGGCTTGAGTAACTGAGATGAATAGAGCAGAGACGCACATGAGTAGTCTTTGAGCAGCATCTGAATACAAGCTGTGATTTTTCTCTCCCTGTGAGCAGGATCAATAACTCTGTGGTATCCCTTTTCAATACAGTATTTTCATGTGAAAGTAAAGCTAAACTGTTCCAAAAGGAACCATCAGCTACCAGAGTATTTATTTCAGCAGACACTTCTCAGAAATATTTCCACAGTTATGTCACTAGTTAATAGTTAAATATTGTATGACTATTTTACTCAGATTCATGTCTCCTCCTTATACCCTTTACCTCTCTGCCTCCCCAGATCTCTCTCTCTCTCTCTCTGTATATATATATACATACATACATACATACACACACACACATATATAGCTCAGTGGGAATGAGTATGCTCAGAACTTGACAGAATTGGGCCCTATGTGAGGTATAAATATTTTTTAAAAGGTTGTGTTTGTTTGTCTGTCTTTTCAGCCCAGTGAGACTTTTAGGATGGAAAGACCATCTGAACGACTCAAACACATTCTCATATTTCATAGCCTCTGTAAGTCTTAAGACACTTAACTCTCTATCTCATCTTCTCCTTCACTCTACCCCTGCTCCCTTAGGCTGTCAAACACTTGCACTCAACAACCTAATGTTTGAAAGATGAAAACAAAGAATCAGCAGTTGCTGATTCTATCATAGGGACAGTGTAAAATGGAAAGAAAATTGGTTTGGACATTAATATTTATGAACAATATAAAGAAAAAATGTGATGCTGAAACTAGAATGTAATTTTGTAAAGGTCATTGTAAAACTGTGTTCGACATTTAATTTCAATAAATAAAAAGTAATGCTAGATGGTAGGTTGGCTATAACTAGAACTTGTTTATTTCAGAATGAAACAGTCACACAATCTATGCTTCTTTGAGATTGATAAAAAATTATGACTGTGAAATGAGAATGAACAATGTGAGAATGTTAAATAAGATCAGATCTATTTAAAAAAAAAAAAAGCAGTGATTCACCACTGAGGCTTGATTTACAGTTTGACGATGGAAAAACACTGTTAATGATTTATAAAAATTAGGATGCAGTCAAACTGGTTTGATAGAAAGTAGCAGACGTGAAACCAGATTCCTAGCAGGTATAAATCAATGTAACTGAGCTACATCAATTTATACCAGCTGCAGATCTGATCCATCATATTTACACACATATGCATAATGCTGTGTCGTATATTATATGACTACTGTACTTACAGAGTCTTATTTTCAGAAGATTTAGGCTGAGAAAATTGTTCCTGTGTATATCCAATTACTTCAATCATGCATGCATTTGCAATATTTGCATAAGCAAATACCTAGTTAGTCCTCTAGAAAGCAGTTAAGACTTTTGGAACTAGAGAGGAGTTCTGGAACAGCCTTCCAAGAGGAGTAGTGGGGACAAAAGACATATCTGGCTTTAAGACTAAGCTTGATAAGTTTATGGAGGGGATGGTATGATGGGATAGCCTAATTCTGGCAATTAATTTGGCAATTGATCTTTGATTATCAGCAGGTAAGTATGCCAAGTAGTCTGTGATGGGATGTTAGATGGGGTGGGATCTGAGTTACTACAGAGAATTCTTTCCTGGGTGCTGGCTGGTGAGTCTTGCGTACATGCTCAGGGTTTAACTGATCGTCATATATGGGGTCAGGAAGGAATTTTCCTCCAGGGCAGATTGGCAGAGGCCCTGGAGGTTTCTCACCTTCCTCTGCAGCATGGGGCACAGGTCACTTGCTGGAGGATTCTCTGCAGCTTGAGGTCTTCAAACCACAATTTGAGGACTTCAATAACTCAGCCATAGGTTAGGGGTTTGTTACAGGAGCGGGTGGGTGAGATTCTGTGGCCTGCATTGTGCAGGAGGTCAGACTAGATGATCATAATGGTCCCTTCTGACCTTAAAGTCTATGAGTCTATGAATCTACCCTTTCCCTTTTGTCAAAGGCAATCTTGACTTTCAATAGGACAGAGAACTGAATTTCTTCTTCCCGCCCCTGGGATCATTAATAATTAGATACCCCAGTACAAACCAACCCAGTATCTGCTACATTAGTTTGACGTATCTGCTTAATCAAACAGCAGTGACATTGTGAATGTTGACATTTAAATGGTCATAATTATATTTCAATGTTAACAACCAACTGGGATGAATGGGAGCAGTTCATACTTTGTTTCTGATGTATTTTTTCATACTGTCTGCAAACTCAGGCAAGTACTCATGAAACAATGTACATCCAGTTCCAATTTTTAAGGTTATCTTTGTGACCATAAGGAAAAGAGACCTTTTAAAATATAAGCTTAGGTTCTGGAATATAATTCTGCAGCAATTTTTAAAAAAGTCTGCAACTATGTGGCCATTTGTTCAGCTGCATTATCTCATTTAAACAGGGTTCAGATTTTACACTGTAGGCATAGTATGTTATGTGGTTGAGGAAGGGTCCTTCTGTAGTCTTTTGACCAACTTAATTTTACTTTTCTTAAATGCTGTAAGGTCCCCACATCATTTGGAATTTTTTTAAAAAAGTTAAATGACAAATCAGGGCACATTAGAGAATACAGAAGTAAAGGGCACTAAGTTAATTATGCACTATATGTGATTTTAAATAAATAGCAACCACAATAATAATACAGAATGCACTGCCTATTTCTGGATAGAGGTACCTGGAATATCAGAGGTTTAATATTCAATGTACATATTTAAAAATATACTTTTTAAAGTGTCACTGCATAAGAATGTATCTCTGAATATTATTTTAGATCTGGAAATAACTGTAGATACTTGTTAGTTTTAACAAGCTTAGCAAAGCTATGGCTAAATAGAATTATATTCTAATACACCAGATGAAGACTATCATGTGTAGATGATCACTGCATCCAATCCCAACATACTCCTGCAGACAAGCCTTATGGCCAATGAGCTAACAGCAGGCCAGTAAAACAGGAAACATTCCAAAATCCCAACACTCTCTATTAGTACAAGTTTAACAAGGCAACTTGAAAAGTAGTTGCATAGCTGCCAACAAAACCATCTGGGAAACCTTCTAAATGCTGCAGTTGGAAAGCATGTACTGTAGGGAACTGGGCATCTGGATCCTGCCACTGCCCAATTTAGTTCATGTGGTTTAAGGTGCTGACACCACTGCTGGAGAGAACCCAAACCAACTATCATAAGTAGTAACATCAGCAAGTGCAGGAGGTAACACAGGCACAGTCTTCAAGCCATACATATGCTGTGTGGGGCAAGATCTACTGTCTTAGAATCCAAGTTCTGCATGGATAAGCTCACCGTGCTTGGATATGAATTTACAGCATGAATGTATAACAGTTTGCAAATATAATTAATTTCTAATGGCTCAGCCAAACAAAATACATATTCCTTAAAGGTGTACGTACACACACACACACACACACACAAATACACTGAAGGCTATTGAGGCTATAGCTAAAGGTTACTAAAATATGAAAATTCAAAGACAGCTCCTGTGTCCAGGTGCAATGGGACATGTTAATGAGGTGCTAAGGAGATATGCTGCAGCACACTGGAAATTAAGGCAGCACTCCAATACTCAGCTGAAATGGAATATGTTAAGATGTTAATTAAGATTTCCTGCTATGTGCTGGAAGTCTCCTCCAACTGGTGAACTTCCAATATTTGGTTTCTTACTAGAACAGCATCGGTGATAGGCCCAGTCTCCTGGTGGTTAATGCTCTGCTATTCAGAAACAATAGGTTTTGTTCCAGTCTCCTTCCCCTCAAATCGGCCTAGGCTGTAAATCAGGCTCAGTCTTAAAAAATCCTTGCATTTCTCAATGGTGATCCCCTTTTTACAAATTTGAGAGGAACAGTCGCAGGCTTTGAAGGGCATTCAGTCCATATGTTGGTGATTTACAAGAAAACTATCCTGAGTAGGTGAATACAGGATGTCCATAAGGAATTCATGAAACAAAAGATATTATCACTTGCAGTTTGCAGTAGTTGACAGACACGAGTACCACCCACTAGCCATTACCAATGATTGAGGACTTACTAACTGACTGATCCATGGCAAAAGTGTTCACTGTGTTGTATTGTCAAGAATGGGTTCTGGCACATTGAGCTGGATAAGCCATTCAGCCACCTGACTGCCCCTGCCACATGTTTTGGCAGGTACCACTGGGTATAAATGACTATGGGTATCAGCCCAGTCCCAGAAGTGTTCCAGCGTAAACCAACCTGGCACTAGAGGGACTCCTAGGCATTAAGATGGTAGCTGATGACATTCTTATTGTAGGAGAAGGAGATGTCACAGAAGATGCAATCCAGGACCATGATACCAAGGTGTAATAACTTCTGAACATTTGCTGGGAATATTAGGCTAAACGCAGACAAACTCAAGTGAAGAGAACTGAAGTCCTCTACATCAGAGATGCAAAGGACTCCTTCCTTTGTGATGATTTTGCCCTTCCTTTGCCAAACACCTTTTTTTGGTTCTTTTTTGTTTCTAAACGAGTTGTAAATTAAGATGATTTTTCCTTTTTCTTTTCTGTGAAGATACAAAGGGTCAATGTTTTGTCTTTAAAGCCAAAGGTTTTGGAGGTAACAGCAGGGCCCAAGGTTGCAGCAACTGTTTGTCACAAGTATGCAGTAAATTAGCAGCAATGGGTCAAATTATGGGTTCCTTAATCAAACAAAGCTCCCACTGAAGTCAATAGGAGTTTTGCCTCATTACTGACTACAGAATCTGCAACAATGTGAATTACATATAAAGAAATCTAAATGGGTCTTTTACATAAAGCTGTCTACTTCGCCTTTAGATATAGGCACATAACTCCTTTTATCATTAATGGGATTTTTATGTACTGATTATGGTGAGACTAGATCCCTGAAGATGTAGGAAGAAAAGTAAATCTGCAGCAAAACCATCAGCGCAAACGGTACCTGCAGTTTTCTCTTGACTTTATTTTGACATTTCCAGGGCTTCAAGGTTTTATTATTTTTACAGAGATAAGGAATAAAGTATACTGAAGAACCCAGTACTGTAAACTTCTCCCTGCATCCCTCTTCATTTGTGCTCTTTTCCCTGAGCACAAGCCTATGGCACATCCAATGCACCTACAGTGATTTTCAGGATTTACAAATAATAGCTACTAGGGTTGTAAATTAATCATATATAACTCACGTGATTAACTCAAAAAAATTAATCGCAATTAAAAAAATTAATTGCACTTATAACAATAGAATAACAATTGAGATTTATTAAATATTTTTGGATTTTTTTCTACATTTTCAATATTGAGGTATATTGCTCACTTTATATTATTATTTTTATTACAAATATATGCACTGTAAAAATGATAAACAAAAGAAATAGTATTTTTCAATTCACCTCATAAGTACTGAAGTGCAATCTCTTTATCATGACAGCGTAACTTACTAATGTAGATTTTTTTTGGTTACATAACTTCAATCAAAAACAGAACAGTGTAAAACTTTAGAGCCCACAAGTCCACTCAGTCCTACTGCTTATTCTGCCAATCGTTAAGACAAACAAGTTTTTGTACATTGACGGGAGATACTGCTGCCTGCTTCTTATTCACAATGTCACCTGAAAGTGAGAACAGCTGTTCGCATGGCACTTTTGTAGCTGGCGTTTCAAGGTATTTACATGCCAGATATGCTAAACATTCATGCTTTGGCCACCATTCCAGAGGACATGTGTCCATGCTGTTGATGCTCATTAAAAAAATAATGGATCAATTGTACTCCTTGGGGGAGAATCATATGTCTCCTGCTCTGTTTTACCCACATTCTGCATATACTTCATGTTATAGCAGTCTCGGATGATGACCCAGCACATGTTCATTTTAAGAACACTTTCACAGAAGATCTGACAAAACACAAAGAAGGTACTGACGTGAGATTTCTAAAAATAGCTACAGCACTTGACCCAAGGTTTTAGAATCTGAAGTGCCTTCCAAAATCTGAGGGGGATGAGGTGTAGAGCATGCTTTTAGAAGTCTTAAAAGAGCAACACTCTGATGTGGAAACTACAGAATCCAAACCACGAAAAAAGAAAATGAACCTTCTGCTGGTGGTGTCTGACTCAGATGATGAAAATGAATATGTGTCAGTCCACACCGCTTTGGATCATTATCAAGCAGAATCCATCATAAGCATGGAAGCATGTCCTCTGGAATGGTGGTTGAAGCATGAAGGGACATATGAATCTTTAGTGCATCTGGCACATAAATATCTTGCAACTCCAGCTACAACAGTGCCATGCGAATGCCTGTTCTCACTTTCAGGTGACATTGTAAACAAGAAGAAGGCAGCAGCATCTCCTGCAAATTGTAACCAACCTTGTTTGTCTGAGCGATTGTCAGACCAAGAAATAGGACTGAGTGGACTTGTAAGCTCTAAAGTTTTACATTGTTTTATTTCTGAATGCAGGGTTTTTCTGTTTACATAATTCTACATTTGTAGGTTGAACTTTCATGATAAAGAGATTGCATTACAGTACTTGTCTGAGGTGAATTGAAAGATACAATTTTTTATTTTTTTTTACAGTGCAAATATAAAGTGAGCACTATCCACTTTGTATTCTGTGTTGTAATTGAAATTAATATATTTGAAAATGTAGCAAACATCTAAAAATATTTAAAATAAATGGTATTCCATTGTTGTTTAACAGTACAATTAATCGTGATTATTTTTTTTAATCACTTGACAGCCCTAATAGCTACTTTTTCATTCTAAAGGGACATCATTATATTATGATCATTCAGAAATTTAAACAGTTTAAAACCAAAGGGGAAAATGGTTGGGGAAATAGCATTTGTGTTGAAGTATGGACCTGCCATAAACAAAATATACAATTTGAATATCATCTAAACATAGTACCACCATTCTGAAGATACCGGCATAGGCTCCACATCTTTTCAGAATCCAGGTCAAAATTGCCCTTTTCGATTTTAAAAGCTCCTATGTTCTTATTCCAGTTTACGACACAGAACTTCTTTCTCCCCGCTTCTCTTCCTGAGCCCTCTTCTAGTCTAGCACAGCTCTCTGTTCTAACAAGCTCTGTTGCTGTTGGTACAAGAGTCTGCTCATCTGCAGCTCCTAGCTGGAACAGACTTCCCAGATAATCTCTCTCTGCCACAGAAGTTATGTATTTCTTTTTCAAATGTCATATGAAAACCAACAGTCTGTACCTCTCCCTCTACTATGCCTGGTCTACATTACAAAGTTTTACCAGCAAAACTTGCCTTCTGTCTGCACAGCCTTGCCCATGTCCAAACACAATTTTGAATCCTGCCAACAAAACCCTGAAGTTTTGCTGGTGAATTTAAACCAGTTCCCTGCACGACATACGTCCTCTACTGACACAGTTCTACTGGCACAATGCCTATATGAATGCAGAAGTACCTGTACTGGTACAACCAGTCCTCCAGCAACAAGCCCAAAATGCACCTGTCCCGGGGGCAGTGACTGCTTTGGTCAAATATTTAACTCTGCTGCCAGGGGTCCCAGTGACTGGAAGCCTCTTTTCCTGCTAGCTCACCTTTGCAGGCACACCTGTACAGGTATGGCTCCAGGTAAAACTCCAGCGTAACCTCGTGCTGCTGCCTGGTCCAGGAAAGAGATCCTGGATTTCCTCAGTCTGTGGGGAGAAGGAGCTGTGCTGGTAGGATTGTGGAATTCCTGCAGGAATAAAGATGTACATTCCAATATTTCAAAGGCAATGTAGAAGCTGGGGTACGACAAGTATGAGTGCCACTGCCAGGCAAAGAAGAAGGAGCTGCAGGAAGGTTACCAGAGGACAAAGGCAGGCAACAAAAGCTGCCACTATTGTGTATAGCTCAATGCAATACTGCGCAGGGATTCCTCATCTAATCCATTATGGACAATGGACACCTCACTACCTCCAGAGGTGGGGAGGGACCAGAACTGCAGAATGAGGGGGAGCTCATTGAGAAAGGAGAAATAGATGATGCAGGTCTGAGTGAGAACCAGGAGAACTTTAAAAGTAGCGGAAAATATAATAGGATGGACCAGAGGGAACTGTGTGGATTTTTAAAAATGGTGCAAAAACAAGTAGAATATAGGATGAAACAGAGGGAACTGTGGGAATTTGACCTCAAATTCCCACAATTCCCTGAAAAGAGTGCTATTATCTGACAACACAATGCAAAAATATCCCACAAAGTAATGTGCCAGAAGGTGGCATGGGGTGCACACAGATGCCTGCCCAGTGCTACACATCTTTTACAATGTAACCTGATGCTGCAAGGACACACTGTACCAGTGAAGGCAGCTAAATGTGGACATACTCTGCTGAAAAAGCTATGTTGATAGCAGTATGCCAACAGAACTTTGCCCATAAAACTTTCCAGTGTAGACAAGTCCCTATTCTCTAACTTTATTACATTTTGCATAATATAATTGTACTTAATACAGTTACAGCATTATATATCAGTTAATTCTGTAATTATTACATAATTTTCATTATATCATTGGTTCTGTAAACCATTTTGTTATACATTCATATTGACAATTTTATTATTTTTAAGATTGCCCAATGCTTCGCATTATTGCGAACCTGTTTTCAGCTGTTCATAGCTTTGCCAAATTTTAACCATTTAGGCTGAAATTTTCCATACTGGATGGTTGACTCAAGCTGAATATTTTTAGACTATTTTAGCCAAAGAAGTTCAGTTCAGATGTTTCTGAGAATGAGGGTAAGAAAAATATATTTAAAAAATTCTGAAGACCTTTTCTTTGAAATGCTCTAGCACCCTCATGCTTTGGAGCAGGGACTTGAAGTTTGGCAAGTGGTGGCCTGTGTGTCTGAGATTTGCCTTCTGCTGACCCCATGAAAATTAACCCAAATTTGGCCAAATTATAAGCCTTTGAAAAATTGCAGTTAACATACTCAGTAGACACTTCCTAGAGCTAAACAGCTAAAATCTCCAAAGATGCCATCCTAATGGAGCATAATTGAGCCTGTCATGATTCCTAGTGCTAACGAGATTGCACAAGCTCCATCCCCACATAGTGACTAAACGTGCTCAGGGCCAAGACTATTTGGGCTCAGAGGTGTTTCCCTGTAATTGCTGCTCCTGGCTGCGGTGGGACTGGGCACAGGAACTAAAACCAGGGAGTCTGTCTCTTTTGCACTCCCAATGACCTCCCTGCTGGCATTCAGGCAGTGTGGAGGAGGAAGCTGTCGTATTTCAGTGCAGAAGGGACAAAAACTGGACCAGGGCAAGGGGGCCAGATCCAGTGGAGGAGAGAGTGGAGTCATCTGTGAGCGAAATGGGACCATCTGGCCAAGGAATTTAATGAGACTGGGACTGGAGGTTGGAGGGAATAGGAAGTCTGACTGGCAGTAGGTGTGGAGAGTGGAGAAAGCCAGTAAAGGAAGTGGGGGCAGGAACTGGGAGCCCATTGGCTGGGAGGGAAGAGGGCACAGATTGGAGGAGGAGCAGGAGGTGACTTGAACTGGCTGGACAAAGAGGCAAGGACAGCCAAGGACAGGGAGAGAGATTGGATGAGGAACCCAGTACTGGAGCCAGGTTCTGAGCAGTGATAGAGAGGGGGCCTGGGAGAGAGGGGGGCAATTAATGGATCATTGATGGTCCCACCTTCAGTTATACCTGTTGCCATGAAAAGGCACTACAATTACCCCTGAAAGCTGCTGGGGGCACAGTCTCCCTCCTCCCATTTAGCTCTGCCACTGGAATCCAGGGAGGGAAACTGGGAGCCCGTGGAGTAGGGAAGGAAGACACAAATCAGATGTGTTGCCTGGGAGGGGTTAGGATGAGAAGCCTGAGAAGTGAAGACCAGGTTTGGGTAGGCAAGGAGAATGGGACAAGGAGCTAGTGGTGGGGAGGAGACAGGACTGGGACAGGGACAGGTTGGTGAGGATGGGGTCAAGCTTGGGGAAGACAGGCAGAAGTGTCTGTGCCAACTAGATCACACTCCCCTCCAGAATGGAGAATGGTACCCAAGATTTCTGAGTCTCACCATTCCTTTGCTGTCAGCAAATATCTGTGAACCACTCTGGCAAAGTGTGTGTCTCAACCCCCCTCTTGTGCTGGTTCACATAGAGGATGACAATCTATAACTGCTATCAATTATCATTAGCTCAAGTGGCAGAGGTCTGTGTGATTGATTCAAAGGTTCCAGTCCTGCTGATGAACCATGGTGGTGTCAATATGATGCCATATGATGGAATTTGGGTTTTTTTGAGTTTGCTTTTTAGAACCTAGGAAATTACATTTAAAAAAAACTACGTTAAAAGAGAATCAAGGTTGCCAAGTTAAGTACTTCCGAGTTCTTGACTTTGCAATCTTAATAATAACATTAGTTTAATATAGACAGTAGAATCCCATTTAACCGAGCCTCCATTATCCGGCTCTCCTTATTAACCGAACCACTGGCCACCTGGGGTTGACAGTGGTGGGGCTCAGGCTTTGAGCCCCACATGGCTGGAGCTTTGCCTGTGAGCCATGGCCAGCGGGTGCACCTGCTGTCAGCCCTGGGCAGTTCGGGCTCCTACTGTCAGTGCAACAGCCCAAGCCCTGGCTGCCTCAGGCTCAAAGCTCAAGCCCCACCACCCATTCTCCAGTTTATCCACATGTTTGGTTATCTGATCTGGCCCTGGTCCCAATTAGATCAGATCATCGGGGTTCCACTGTATGCACATTCAGAAATTACATTTAAAATGTTACTTAGGTTATAAAGTCAAGCACATGAAAGTTAGGAACTCCCCCAGTCTAAGTTACTCTTTGAACTTTAATTTGGCCCCCTTGTGCATATGTATTATTCTACAGTCTTTAATTACATGATCACATAGGATTTTTCCCACAGGACCCCACCCTCATTCAGTGCACGGGGTGGATGGTGCCCAGGGAGTTAGGTAGCTGTTCACTATTTTTATCCTCTTCACTCAATCTTGGGCCACAGCCATACTTATTTCACACTATGGGATGAATACACAATTATTCTTTTCTTGATGGGCTTTTCTAGGGCACTTATCACCGTAGTATCAGAATGCCTCATAGACTTCAATGAATTTATCTCCTCTGTGAGACCAGCAGCATCCTATTTTGCAGGTGGGAAAGATGAGACAGAGGCTTGCCTGAGGCCACAGTGACTTAATGACAAAGCCAGGATAAGGATTTGAACCACCTGACTCCACACCCAGTGCTCATTCCTTCAGACCATGCTGCATTACTGCCAGTGACGCTGAGCATTCACTGCACCTACTGACTTCTGATGAAGTTGTGAGTGCTCAGAAGTTCAGAATATCAGATCCAAGATGTCTCAAGTTGGCAACTCAAACAGTGAGAAACACAGAGGCCACCTGTCAAGTTTAGGCTTATGTGACTTGCACAACATTATACAGGAAAGTGTGGCAGTGACAAGGATCAAACTGTGTTCACCTGTGTCTCATAAATCTGTCTTAATCACAAGGCCCTCATTTCTTTTCCTCCAAACCCCTACTTTGTTTTCTACACACCTTTCAATTTCTAGAGCAAATGAAGCAGGGATCATACAACTAGCCTCATTCACTACACGATCCTGATTCATTTCCTGAGCCCTGTTTAGACTGTGCACTGAATAAGACAGTGGGGAAAAAATCATATGTGATCATGTAATTGCAGACTATCATAATCCAAATGAACAAATGGGGCCAAATTAAGGTTGCCTGGCAACCTACATTCTGGCATTTCCTAATTTAAAGTGTTCAATTTTGCAACACAACATTCTTTTGGGGGGGGGGGGTTTAAAGTAATTTCCTATTTTTTTTTTTAAAGGAAAAAGTTAAAACAAATTTTATTATTTACAACTGTAGCAACTCCCCACCCCATCATGAATCACTGGTAGGATTTAAACCCAGACTCTTCAGCACTGTAGCTGAGCTATGCTGACTAACTACACCTCTACCCCGATATAACGCTGTCCTTGGGAGCCAAAAAATCTTACCACATTATAGGTGAAACCGCGTTATATCAAACTTGCTTTGATTCACTGGAGCACGCAGCCCCGCCCCCCCAGAGCGCTGCTTTACCACGTTATATCCGAATTCGTGTTATATTGGGTCATGTTATATCTGGGTAGAGGTGTACTTTGCTGGCAGCAGGAACAGGCTGTAGATGAGACGAGGGGAGCTCCTTCTCCATGCCTTGCCCTCATAGTTGAGAGGGAGTTGGGCGTTGTGCCAAGTCTGGTGGAGTGTTGTCGGAGGAGTGACTGGCCTGGGTCTGTCTCCCTCTCTCGGCAAAGCTATCTTCTCCTGAGGTTCCCATTGCAGTGGCACAAGCCCGGCCTTAGATTAGAATGTTTCTTTTTCAAATATTATTTTGGCAAGCTGCCAACAATTTTTCTGAGGAAAGCAAGCAAGAGCTGTGCAATGGTGATTTCTCAACAAAACCTGAGCAGAATTTCATGGGACAAAGAAAAGGTGCTTCTCTGGCCCCAGGGATTTCTCCCTAGCAATTTCAAAAGCCTGCTGCAAACAATGGAAGGGTTTATGCTTTAAAAAAAGTTGCAAGAATCTTTTATAATGGAAAGTGTTAAGTAACCCAAATACAGGAATTGCTACCAGTTATACCTATCAGGGCCGGCTCCAGACCCCAGCGCGCCAAGCGTGTGCTTGGGGCAGCATGCCGCGGGGGGCGCTCTGTCAGTCGCCGGGAGGGCGGCAGGCAGCTCCGGTGGACCTCCCGCGGGCGTGCCTGCGGGAGGTCCACCGGAGCCGCCTGCCGCCCTCCCGGCGACAGGCAGAGCGCCCCCCGCGGCATGCTTGGGGTGGCGAAATTGCTAGAGCCGCCCCTGATATCTATGAAACCACTGTGATCCAAGACATAGGGAAGTGGCCTGGGACCCAGGGGATCTGGAGTCTAGTCCTGAAAATGCTGTTGATCTGCTGTGTGGCCTTGGGCAAGTTGCTTCACTCCTATGTGTCTCTGTTTCATCTTCTCTATGAGGCAGGGATTGTCCCTGTGTCTGTGTTTTTACAGTGTGTAGTACAATGGGGACCAGACTGTGGTTGGGCACTCTTATTGCTAATGTAACATTCATAATACTAATGTTTATTGTTATGTGCTTACAGAGCTGTGCTGAAAAACTCTTACCCCTAGTAAACTCACTGAAAGATCATGTTTCCACACATGTATGTTTATTATTCCCTCAGTGATAAAAATTTAACTTTTAGAATCAGTGAAAAGTACTGAATTACAAACTTAAATGAACGTTCAGATTTAATATACTAGGGAAATAAAAACAAACCAAATGATAGATGTCCATACCATAGAGAAGGGAAAGCTGGCTCCTGATCTGCAAATTTCAATTCTAAAGCTGGTCAAAACATTCAAATTTCAACTTTTTGCAATTCCCCCACCCCATTATTTTGACCAGCTTTGTTCAATTCATTTTGAAAATAAAATCCTGCATATTATAGACCTTACCGCTGACTCTAGGAAAACTTCTCATTGAAGCCAAAGGGACTTTTGACTAAGGACTTGCAGGATTTGACCCAATCGCCCTCATGAGTCTCTTCCATGGGAAAAATCAAGGGAGGGAATCACTGAGTGGCAATGTTTGAAACAGCAGATTAACAAGCAACCAGAACACAGAGAATGGAAAACAATTTCCATCCTCTTGGCAAAGTTTTTCTTTTGATATTAAAACTAGTGTGAATGTAAAATACAAACTGTCCAGCACTGGCCTTCAAATACCCGGGTGACAAGTGAAGATCCCAGGAAGGTGACAGACACTAAGCAAATAATTTCCAGAATTGCTACATTTTATTTAAGATATTATTTGTAAATTTACTTCTGACTTTGTATACTGGAAGGGACCATATAATTGCAAGAATGCCACTTCAGTATGTGACCTTCAGAATTCTGTGATGAGCAAACTGATTAGACTTCTTTTTACCAGTATCTAGATTACAATATATCAAGCCACAGTATTATATACCCATTCATTGTGTGTCTGATACAAATGCAAAAAGATTAAACATACTTTCTCCTTTTTTGTACAGACATCATACATTCAATTGAATACAAACATAATTGCCAGTCAGCAAACTAGACACATATTTGTACTCTATC
Source organism: Mauremys reevesii (assembly GCF_016161935.1). NCBI lineage: Eukaryota > Metazoa > Chordata > Testudines > Geoemydidae > Mauremys > Mauremys reevesii. The sequence continues at coordinate 250,096,878 of NC_052623.1, forward strand.
TTGCAGGCAAGCCCACTTTCCACAGGCAGGCACACTCACAAGCAGACAGGCTGGCACAATCTCTGATAGGCATGTACAAATCCCATCTTTCTTCATCCAAGGGGCATATTTCAGTTGTAAGAAGTTAATCAAAAGGTAACATCCAACTGTAAACACACATAAAAATGAGCACAGAAAAAGAATGTTTAGTTTAACTATTGCAGCACAGGATTTCCTTGCTATAAAAAGTTCGAGAGAGGGAAAGCAGGGTCATCAAAACACCACAATGAATTTTCTCCTGATATTTATCCAAAAGCATAAACAGTCAAGTGAGCAGTGTTATACGGAATGTGTTGCAAATCTTGGTCTTAACCTAGTTATGTTATCACCATGCTGTGACACTGACCAGGTGTGCCATTTTGCAATTGCCAGTAAAATGACAGAAGCATTTTCCTCTCAGCTTCCTATCTTACGCAGCCTATAGTTTTATTCTAAAGGTACATTATCTCTGGTTTTATGCATAATCGCCAGGAATAACAAGCACAAAGACTCCATATCAACTACAGCCATGCAACAGGCTAACTTTAATTCCCCTCAAACTAGTTTCATTTTTCCTGACACATCACTGCTCTCTGTGTGAGCTTTTTTCATTTGTAAATTTAAGCAAAACTTTAGTTGAGTTCATTAGTTCCAAAATGATTTTGCAGTTAATACTATTCCTTTCCATATGTATGTGTAATAAGTTTTTAGTGTACACAGTGTGTGTGTGTGTGTGCACGCGTAAATATGAAAACCGTAGAAGCTACATGCATATTTCTATTATTCCAGGACTTCAGCAGCCTGATATTATGCTCATTGAAGTCAGTGGCAGCTCAGACCCTAATTTTATAAACACAGATATCTGCTGTTTTAAAAAAGTGGCCTTTCATATGTATTGTACTTTTAAATTAAAAAAATATACAAAACATAAGCATTGCATGGACACACAAAAAAGGAAGAAATGAGAAATAAAACACATGCATGATGCCCAAAAGCTATTCAAGAACTGGTATAAGTCTATGGGTGAATGTAGTCAAAGATTTTGATTCGGAAAAATAGTTTTAAAACACTAAACTAGACAATGCGCCACAGTTAGACCATTAACTGGGATTGCACAGTGTGTAAATCACTGGTGAATATGGCCCAGTATTCCTTACACCAGGCAAACTGTACCATAAAATGTTATAAAAAGTTCTGGTCATTCCACTGTACACCTCAGTATCCTTTTGAGTGTCTTTATGACCACTGCATGCCTGCCTGGTAAATACAAAAATACTCTGGAGCATTAGAAATGTATACATGATTTGATTATTTGTTATGGGGAAGTTTGGCCTTCCTCTGAAACAACAGGTACAGTGCTAGCCACTGCTGAAGGAAAAACACTGAATTAGAGGCAGTCCTTGACTGGAAGATGCCAGGTGACCACAGCAATATTCATCCTATCCTCCCCCACAATCTGTTCTCCTCGTCTCCACCCCCATTCAGTCTAGTTGTATGCACATTCACCACCCATCAATCAGTTTTGCATGCCCCTTTCCATCAGTTCTTACCCAGTCCCCCCACCCCCGACAATTCACTTCTGTCTTTTCCTTCCCCAATTCATCTGCTGTATCTCCCTCTCAATCACGAAATCAGTTCTGTCCTTAGCCAATCAATTAATCAGTTGTGTGTCCATCATTCCTTAAGCTCTTGAGTTCTGCTCTTCTTTTCATGTCATCAGTGCTCATACATTCCATCTCTTTTTCCACTCCCCTCCCTTCCCTTGTTGGCTTCAACAATATTTGTCTTGGAGACCTGACTACTCACCCCCAAATTCCCCTTATTTGGGCTTGAATTAAGGGGAAGTGGAAAACTCACGGATTGGCTGAGTAAGGATGCAGCCTGGGTTTCATGCTGCTGGTGTTTGGGGCCTGACTGGTGATGGGCTGGGAGAGATCTCAATGACCCCTGACTCACTCTCTTCTTTCTCTGTTACTGGATTGAGAAAGAAGGGCAGCTACACAGTGGCTCTTTTCCTGACTCCTTGCTTGGCTGCAGGAATCTCTCATGGTCAAGGCAGAAACAGACTGAGCCACGTAACAGCCGGGAACTTGTTGGGGAGGGACCCTGTCTGCATGGCGCATAAACACCATTAGGTGATGATACTGTGCATCACTGACAGTCTAAAAACGAGGGTGACAGCAGCCTGTAGGAGCCACTCCCAGAAAACACATTTATATACATGCAGAGCACTGAGGACGGGAGCTTCCAACCAGCCCCAGGAACCTAACACATTTATGGGCAACTCTCCACAACACAGTCTACATCACTACACCCAGTTAAAATGGCTTGATGATGTAATCCAGGATAGCAAGTCCTATATTAATATTGTAATGAACTGGCTTATGTATATATGCACAAGTGCCCGTCACAGATGGAAACAGAACTTTTCATCTGTGTGTCTTTGATCCTATATTAACATCTTAACATGTTATGAAGATTCTCTTTCAGTTCAGATGGTAAGGGCCTGTGCTATTTGAACCGCATATAAGTCTCATGTATGTTCCTAACTTCTGATTTAGTGCAAATCATGTATCGTACCTAATGGCAAAGGTGATAAAAAGAGGGAGGTGAATGTGTGTCAATGGATATTATCCATGTGGAGTGAGGCATATGTACTTCTGAGCAAGATTCTTATGGAGAGTAGAAATATGTCCTGTTTGACTTTTGATTAATCTCATACCCTCACAGGTAGAATTTACCCGGATCATAATTATTCAGTGAAACCATATTAGCCACCATTTTGCTCAGCTTTACACAAAAAGAAAAGCACTGGTTGAAGTTCACACAGTCCACAACTCCCTCCTCTCCCAACAACCACCTCCTTGCCATTAACTTTTTTTAAAAATTGTTTTATTTCTCCCCCATCTCAAAAGATAAAGTTGCTTTAAAAGTGACAATGAGATATTAGAAAAGTAGTATTCACAGCCTGAGGAAAGTGTGCCAGTTTATTGGAAAACAGTTGTTTTATTTTGTCAAACCTTATTAAAAAAAATTGTTACACATCACATACTGGGTAATGTGTCTCTTGAAGAAGATTCTCCATGTCTCAGAAAATCAGGGATGGAAGAGTTGTTATGGTAATACTCCACCTTCCCCCTCCCACCCCAAATGAAATCGCAAAGTGAATGTGAAGCAAGACTTGTTACCCAAGTGAAAAGATTTTCCCTGGGCAGTTAGACACATTCTACTTCCTTTCAGTCAGACTGACTCTTTAAAAAAGAAAGAGATAACACCATATATGCCCATCTGCACACAATATAAACATACCCACAGTGAAACAGGGCACACCCTTTCTATTGAAGAAATAATCCTTTGCGATTCTAGACTCCTAAACTAGAGAACAAAATAAACTGATAGCTGAGTGTTTGCAAGCAAAAGTATTCCACGAAGTACATTTGGGTTTAGAACAGGAGTATGTTTGGTTTATAATCCTTCTCTCTCCACTTAAAGCCCTTATTTCTCTGTCCCTTCACACAATCTGGCTATTTGAGTGCAAGAGCCCTCTGCTTTGCACTTGATGCCCTTTGGAACAATTTTCTTCTACCTCTGCCCCATCAACTCTCCATCTCATTCCAAATCTCTGCAGAACACATCTTTTCACCCTTATCTAAACCTCTTAGCTCTGCTCTCTCTTAGCTATTGCTTAATATTTAACTAATTATATTCCACATTTCTGTGAAGCATTTTGGAATGCACTTTGTGTAAATTAGGTTATACAATGTATTTTTTTAAATTCCTAGGTACAAATATTAAAACCTGGGCATATCACCTTGTGAGAGAAAGCAAAATGTTAACAGGCAGAACAGCTGTACTGACTGAAATACAACTTGAAAGCTTAATTCAGCAAAGGGGAGGTTTCCCTTAGGATGAACCAACCAGGTTATGTCCTGACATTCTATCAATTTTAACAGAATGCCCCTTTTACAAGGGGCAGGACCAGTGGTGGATTAACAAATTTGGCGCCCCTAGGCCCTCAAAAAATTGCCGCCCCCTCCTCCCCCAGCTCACCTCTGCTCCCCCGCAGTAAGCCTTGGAGAGAGGGGGGAGAAGGGGAGTTGTGGCGCACTCGGGGGATGGCAGCGGTGGAGCAGAGGTGAGCTGGGGTGGGGAGTCTGCCGCTACTTGCTTCTCCCTCCCTCCCAGCACTTTCACGCGGCAAGCCTGGGAGGGAGGTGGAAGGAGGGAAGCGCGGCATGCCTGGGGGAGGAAGCAGGCCTGGGATTTGGGGAAGGGGCGGAGTTGGGGAGGGGTCGCAAGCAAATTTGCCGCCCCTGCAAATTTGCCACCCTAGGCCTAGGCCTTGTTGGCCTAGCCGATAATACGCCGCAGGGTAGGACAAGAGGCCATTGAGCAGTCAATGCTCCAGGACCAAGCACATAATACAAAGTAAAGCCTTACCGCCACTGAATGAAACCACACTTCACTGCCATTGGACACCTGACCTACGACGTGAGCCTTTGCTGACATTTTAAATTGTTATTCCACTGAGATCAAAACAACAACAGGACATAGGGAAACAGTTAATTTTTTTCTTTCCCCTAACTCCCTAGACCAGCTGCCCAAATAAATGAATTATTTCTACCCAGCCCCAAGTAAAGTGGACACCTTTTACTAACCTGTCCCTAGGAATTCTTGTATTTTATATTATATCACTCACAAATAAGAGGAGATGTTTTGATAGTATGGTCATGGCATGAGGTGAGATATTAAACAGAAGTACCATATGTGTGCAACAGATCTCTGCATGGAAGTTGCTCAGCTTCATTTTAATCATTATGCCAGACAGGCCAACTTCAGTCTACCTGATCCTATTACCAAAGTTTATCTGAAATGTTACTCAGTTGCCATTATCCAGTAGTTTCATGATGCTGAAATAAGACAAGTATCTTCAGCCCAATTTCACTTAGTTCTGGAATAGGATGAAATTGAAGTTCTCCAAGCTTCAAATCTGCTTCATTTGTATCTTTTAATGTTATAAATCAAAATGTATAGTAGACAAGGAGACAGTATTCTGTTTATTATAATGGCCATTAAGGGAAATTCCTGTTTGTATGAGATACAGACACTATTGTTTGACTTTTATTACAAGATGGCCATTGCTGAAAAGGGACATGTTTTATTGTTAAAGTAAATTATCCACACACCCACACAACCCATGATCATCATCATCCAGCACTCTGATTCCAACAGTTCAATCAGCCAGCAGGACAAATAGCAATAGGTAATGATACCAATTCACAAACATCCTTGTTGAAAGCCCAATATGAGTTTGAAGCTAAGTGGAAAATGGCTGAAAACGTATGAACAGGCACACACTTTTCCCCTGTTTTTAACTTTTTAAAGACTTTTCAAAGCAAGAAGGTTGTTTGCAGAACCGGTGCTAGGCATAAGCAGACTAAGCAATTGTTTAGCACCCCAAACAGCTCAAGGGGAGCCCCTATTCACTTTTTATTATAAGAACTTGGCTGTTTTAGTATTGGAGATGGGCAAAAATATTCCTATTTAGGACCCCAAATGGGCTAGCGTCAGCTAGAGAGACAAGGTGGATGAGGTAATATCTCTTCTTGGTCGAATAAAAGGTATTACCTCACCCGCCTTTTCTCTCAAAGCAAAAAAGTAAATTTAAGATTTTGCCCAGGATCTATGTTCCAGGAAAGATCTGGAAGTCTTTGTTTTTACTGCAATTTGTTTTAGACAACTTCGAGAGAATAGTTCATCAAAACAACCAGTTCCCCAGAGAATAGCGTGACATTTTTAACAAGTCATACATGCCAGCTGTCTCTGTTTAGGAGAAATGGCCCTTATTTTCCCCACTCTATCCATCCAAAAGGTCTTTCATGCCACAGAGGTTCAACTGGGGTAAGAGCACAGTATCTCAAGTCTTACCCTCCCAGAGTAAGACTTCATTCTGTTCCAATCAGATCATTAGATTTGTTCACATAATATTTTCAGAGGGAGGGCTAAGTTTTATTCTAATTCTGTGGATGGCATTCCAGACCTCTGTTTTGTGTTGTGCTCCGCCTGTACAGAGTTCTTTGCTATGACTTCACACTAAGCCAAAGGTAAACACTCCTTCCTTTTTCCATGGACAACCTATCCCAAAATACTGGCATTTGCATCAATGGAAACAAAAATAGCAATCTTCCCTGGCAAGAGAAAAAAACCCTTTAAACACACATAAGTCCTAACGTGCAGTGCAAACATTAACGACTTCCTAGACATTAGTCACCAAGCTGCACTGCTGTACATCACCTGAGAGAAGGACCTTATCAATTAAACAAAGGCACTTAATGAAACAAAGGCATAGCAATCTATAATTAAAGATATTCTGTGCAAACACCTGCAGTTTAAATTTACCAAACACTTCTACAGCACATTCAGATTTACTAACCAAAACACCACATATAGGATTCTCACAGTTTTTTGGAATATTCTTTCCTTGATGAGACAGGTGCTAATATGGATAAAGAGCAATACAGCATTCAAAACTAAAATCCACAGTTCTGTTGTATGGAGTTGATGCACGACTTATTTTCTCCTTAGCTCCTGACCAACTCTCCAGTCAGTTTTAAACAAGGCCTACAAAAGAGTAAAATTGGACACCTGTGAGGACTTACCAGATTGGAATTGGTGGCATTGGAATCATCTTCTGGAAAGGGGATATAGATAGCTAAGGCCACACAATTGGCAAAAATAGTCAGTAAAATAATTATTTCAAATGGTCTGAGGAATGGAGTTAAGGAAGTTATTCTGAAATGCGCACACACAAGTTAAAAAAAAAGAAAAAGATTTATAAGAATTCTGTTTAAAGAAAACATTCCAAGCCCCTTATATTCTGAAAAGAAACATATGCCTTTTTAAGTGCTTTTAGGAGGTCCCAGCCAAGATTCTTCCTAATATGTCAAAAGCAGTGTAGGCCAGTCGCGTGCCAGAGTAAACACAGATTTCTTAAATGTTTTTTCTTCTTTTACTTAGATTGACTTTTACTTAAGTTTCCCCTCATGTGTAGCTGTGCTATTTTTAAGAGAAATGCCTATTCAGACAGGACCTCTCTTTCCTTTTGTGATACAGTTTCTCTTGTCCATACACAGTGGCCATTTAGGACTATATATTTTAAATATTTTTGACAGCAGGTTAGCATTTCTCAACCCTGTCCCCTCACATTTCAAAAAGACATTCAATGAAGCACTAGAATCTGTAACAAATAGCTTGAGATATATTTTTAACACAGCGTCTCTTTCCTCAGTTTTGATCTCAAAAGGAATTAAGAGTGAGTGAGTGTGAGAGACCAGAGATTGTTTAAAAGGCATGATCAAGGTTGTTAAGGCAAAAAGTGGCCTGTCTTAAAGTTTTCATACTGCACCACCTTATCTGAAGGATTCAAGCCAGGAATTTTTTTTAAAAAATAATCTATTTGCTGAAATAGGATTTTTTTTAATTGTATTTTTGTGTACATTAGCTTCACATGCAAAACAAATGAAAGCCTAGCCAATATGTCAGGGATACTCTTCAGCCAATCACAAACTATGCCAGGGAACCTATGCAAGGGCATTTCAGCTCTCTGGTGTGTGCGCACACACACACACACACACACACACACTTCTTAAAATTTTTACTTTTGGGGTGCACAATAAGGCCCAAATCCTGCACAACCACTTATGTATATAGAGCCCTATCCAATGTCCATTGAAACCAATATGAGTCTTTCAACTGACTTCAGTAGGAATTGGATTGGAGCCATGCTTAACTTTATGCACATGTGGAGTCGCTGATCTTAGTAGGACCACTCAGGTGCATAGAGTTACATACAGTATCAGGCCTAGAGCTGTGAAAATAACCAATTTATTGGTTCACTGGTCAAACTGAAAAATCTAAACAAAAAATCAAAATTGTTTTAGATTGACTCAAAACGTAAAATGTTCAGTTTTCTCAGAGAAACAAACAGAAAACAAAACAATGAAAAAATTATTTATTTCAGGTTGATCAAAACATAACATTTTAATTTCAGGCATTCACCAAGCGGAGAAGCAGGTGGGGATATCCTTGACTCTTTCTACCCAATAGCCAAGTGTACTCACCCAGGATGTGGGAGACCCAGGTTCAAGTCCCTCCTCTGCCTGATATGGAGCATGGATTTGAACTGGTGTCTCCCACACTGCAGGTGAATGCCCTACCCAGAGGGTGGATCTCAATCTCTCCTGCTGAACCTTTTCCACTTTATATAAATAGTCACTAGAGCAGGGGTGGGCAAACTATGGTCCGCAGGCCAGCGTTTTAAGCAGGCCTGCAAGTCGCACCATGCGGCTCGGCCCCGCTCTGGCCAGGATGCTGGGTCAGAGCCGCACCATGTGGCTTGGCCCCGCTCGGGCACTCTGGCTGGGGCGGTGGGTCAGCAGCTCCCAAAAGCTGCAGCATGGCACTGCTCTGGCTCCTAAGCGCTACAATAGGAGCTGCAGGGGCGGTGCCTGCAGATGGGGCAGCGTGCAGAGCCACCTGGCTGCACCTTCTCATAGGAGCCAGAGAAGGGACATGCCACTGCTTCCGGGAGCAACTTCAGGTAAGTGTTGCTCGGAGCCTGCACCCTCTGAGCCTCTCCCCATGGCCCAACCCCCTGCCCCAGCCCTGATCCCCATCCCGCTCTCCAAACCCCTCAATCCCAGCACAGAACACCCTCCTGCACCCCAAACTTCTCATCCCTAGCCCCACCCCAGAGCCCACCCCCCAGCCAAAACCTGCATTCCTTCCCACACACCTGCTCCAGCCCTGAACCCCCTCCCACCCTCCGAACCCCTCGGTCCCAGCCCAGAGCACCCTCCTATACCCCAAACTCCTCATCTCCAGCCCCACTCTCTCTTTGGACAATCAATTATGATCCCAGTTCTGCAAAGACATGGATATGATTCCCAGTGTTTAAAGTTAAATACATGCCCAAACCTTTGAAGAATCAAGACCAAAGTTGGTTTAGATTTTATTTATAGCCAGTTTTATTTGTGTGATCTTAATGCTGTAGTGTTTGGGTTTCAAGCACTGTAGACGAATGTTTACTTTGTCTAAAAACCTTTTCACTGGAATTTCTTTTTTTAATTGTGGAACATTTACATTGATATTAAGTTCAAGTTTTATAAAAGCTTAATATTTCAAAATTTATTTTTTGAGCCAAATGTAAATTGACAGTATCTAAATGTTGCACTAGAGCAAGGATTGGTGCAAAATCCTGGCCCTTCTGAAGATACTGGGAGCACACCCATTGAATTTCAATAGGGTCAGGATTTTACATATAAAAAGTGCACAGTTGGGAACCTTAAGATACAATAGAATACAACTTTCCAGATACTCACAGGCCAAGTTTTAATCCTAACAACCTTGATAGCACCCCTTTAATAACTGTTACTATATCTATTACAATGGGATCCCTTGTATATATGTGACCAGACACATCTCAGAAATAAGGCTTTGCAGGTTTGGACTTTTTCTTTTGTGGGAAGCTGCAAATCACAGCATAGTAAAATAAAAAGGCCATTAATGACATCTGATATTTATTTAACATCCTGTGTGCTTTGGCTTTCAGTATTCAGAAGATTAAGCCCAGCCCTTCTAAATAATTTTAAATAATTGGGAATAGTCAGAGTGCAGAATAAGATGAAATCTCATCACAACCCTTTGATGATATTGAAATATTTTGTGGTTGTAAACAGTAGACTTTCAGGGACAGTTTTTGATAGAAAAAAATCTTCTATTTATTAGCTTTAAAAGAAAAAAATCGAGCACCAGCATGTTCAAATTGATTTGATTGCATTGCTTGATCCTCTTCAAATCTCATCAGTGCTCCATCCTGTTTTACAACACTGATCTTATCCATTTATCAAACTTCAATTCATGCTATCTACCTAAAGACCTGTCGTTACTGAGGTGCCAGTAAGTAAACCAATATTCAGTTTAGACCCCTAAGTCATCCATCCATCATTTTATGCTAAAAGCATTAGTGTTGGGTCACAAGGGATAACAAGTAGCAAAACCAAATCAAAGGGATTAAGAACTAGCATCCCAAAAAGGAAGGAATTGACTAGAACAGGGGTAGGCAACCTATGGCACGCGAGCTGATTTTCAGTGGTACTCACGCTGTCCGGGTCCTGGCCAGCGGTCCGAGGGGCTTTGCATTTTAATTTAATTTTAAATTAAGTTTCTTAAACATTTTAAAAACCTTATTTACTTTACATACAACAATAGTTTCGTTTTTATTATAGACTTATAGAAAGAGACCTTCTAAAAACGTTAACATGTATTACTGGCACGCAAAACCTTAAATTAGAGTGAATAAATGAAGACTCAGCACACCACTTCTGAAAGGTTGCTGACCCCTGGACTAGTAGATGCTTAAGGACATCTATGAACCCCTATTGACAGGGCCATTTTTAACACATTCTCCATCTGAAAAAAAAAGGTTTTGTTTCAGCAAGATCTAAACAGGCTTATAGTGCTGGGTTCTTTCACATCTTTACATTGGCCCTCCAAACCTCATTGGGAGCAACATCTAAATTAGCACATCAAATCTTAAAAACCATAAGTCAGTTTCCATTATCCTACATGCTGTTGAGCTCTGAACTGTCTTCATCGGAAAGGCTGATCCCAGCCTTGTTTCCCCTCCTCCCCCTACCCTCTTGTCTTGTCCCTTGGATTTATTGAAGATCCCTGCCTAGCTAGTGATTTACTAACAATCATCATTTCTGATTAGTTTTGATTTATGTTGTTTTGATAGTTTTTCTTTGTATTTTAATGTGTATTTCACTCCAAAGGGATTTGGGATACAGTTTGACCGACACTATACAAAATAAAGCTATATTATAAATTAGGTTCTGCTCCTTCTGTTGAAGTAAATGGCCACTCTCTCATTGACTTTAAGGGAAGCAGGACTGGGCCCTTGAATTCTAGTGCTCTGTCACACTGGTAACAGATATTATCTGACTGTCTGCCCCTTGCTCATAATGCTAGATCCAGACACCCACTCTCTAACTTTTACTGGATTGTTTATACTATAAGTCACACACTCATCCCCTAGTCCAGGGGCGGGCAAACTTTTTGGCCTGAGGGCCGCATCGGATTTCGTAAAATGTATGAAGGGCCAGTTAGGGGAGGGGTTGTGGCCCGGCCCCCACCTCCTATCTGCCCCCCCGGGACTCCTGCCCCATCCAACCCCCCCGTTCCCTGACAGCCCCTCAGGGACCTCCGCCCCATCCACACACCCCCACTCTCTGTCCCCTGACTGCCCCCGGACCCTCACCGCCCCATCCAACCCCTCCTCTCATTTCTGACAGCCCCCCCGGGATCCCTGCCCCCATTCAAACCCATTTCCCCCACCGACCACCATCCACATTCCTGCCCCCTGACCACCATCCCAAACTCCCCTGCCTTCTATCCAACCCCCCCTACTCTTGACCCTTTACCACACTGCCTGGAGCACCGGTGGCTGGCGGCGCTACAGCCGCACCGCCTGGCTGGAGCTGGGCCACGCTGCCACCACCGCTGCTGCCACTGCACAGCACCAAGCACCGGGTCGGGCTGCGCTCTGCAGTTGTGCTGCCCCAGGAGCTCACAGCCCCGCTGCCCACAGCATTGCGCCGGTGGCAGAGCAAGCAAGCTGAGGCTGCGGGGGAGGGAGGACAGCAGGGGAGGGGCTGGAGGCGAGCGTCCGGGCCAGGAGCTCGGGGGCCAGGCAGGATGGTCCCGCGGGCCAGATGTGGCCCACGGGCAGTAGTTTGCCCACCTCTGCCCTAGTCTCGCGCCCAGTTCCAGTTAACAGGCAAAATCTTGCTCACTTTACTCATGCGAATAGTCCTAGTGGTTTCAATTGAATTACTCCCATGAGTAAGGTGAACAGGATTTGGCCCAATCACAGTCAACACTTTATCATGTTTCACTCTCCCATGCCAATGCCACGCCCTTTCCTTTCCAGGATGCATACTGTACTATTTAGTGTGACACCGTGACTTACACAGCTCTTGAATTTTGAATCACATACCATCAAATTCTCTAAGGATATGTCTTCACTGCAATTAAAAACCCGTGGCTGACCCTGCTGACTCAGGCTCACAGGGCTGTTTCATTGCTGTGTAGACTTTCAGGCTTGGGCTGGAGCCTGGGCTCTAGGACCCTGTGAAGTGGGAGGATCCCAGAGCTCAGGCTGTAGCGAGACCAGAAGTCAACACTGCAGTTAAACAGCCCTGCAGCTCGAGCCCAGTGAGCCCAAGTCAGCTGGATTGGGCCTGCTGCAAGTTTTTAATTGCAGTGTAGACATACTATAAGTTACTCATGCTTCCCCTATTGTGTAACTAAAAAAAGAATGTGATCCATTGCTATCATTCATATAATATGGGTCCAATTCTGCCCTCAGAGATCTGCGCACGGCTCCAACTGATTTCAGCATAAGTTGTACATGCTTTTGTAAGGGCAAAATTTGACACTATATCCATCATGCAAAACTTTTGTTGGCTTCTGATATGCTGCAGTACAGTCAAGACTCTAGCCTAGTACAGTTGCCTAAACTTTTTGAGCACAACTGCTCTCAATGAAGGCATCAGAGACTATTCATCCACTTTAGATTCCCAGAGGTACCCATCAGCCTAATGTATTTATTTATTCATATTTATGCACTGTGCCTAATGCACAGTAACAACTTGCTGGTTTCTATGTGACTACACCGAAAAAGGATATTTCCATTCGACGATGCTGATGCATGCTCTCCGGATGGGATTTTTCAGCGTTAAACACAGCAATGCCCGGGGAGGACGTGTAGCTGTGGTTGTACCCTGTTTTTTCTGTTTCCCATACTGCTGTCGTTTCCTCTGCGTGGAGCTAGCTGTGGATATTGTTGCATTGCCAGCACTACCCATCAATTTGGCCTGCCTGGCAGCATCAATAGCAGCCTGCCAGGACAGAGCTGCCCCTGGAGTAGGGATATGCTCTGGGGCAAGCCCTGCAGCTGCATTGGCATTCATGTTGGCATGAGCTGGACGGGGACTCCCATAGTTGGAACCTAAGAATGAAAAACAAAGAGAAATATATTAACCTGTATTAACAGGAGGAAGAAACATTACTTTGAAAGAGCTTAAGCTTCAGTAAAATAAAGATTTCAGGTTCAGTAAGCATAGGGTAATATACAGTTAACAAAAGCTCTTCCCTTCAGTTCAACTTCTTCATTTTATGGGAATACTATTCTGCAGTGTCAATCGCCTTGAAATACTCTCACATAAAAATCCATGGACATGGAGTTGTTTACAACCTTCAATCAATACAATCACCAGGCACTCAATGTTAAAAGAAAATGTCCACCTTTTCCCTCTTCTCCCACTCATTTAGCCAAGTTCAGTAGTTTGAAAGTTCATAAAGATCATAAATGCACTCCTTCAAGACTAAATAGATTAATGTCATACATGTGAATGTGTAGAATGACCCAAAATGAGGCACATGCACACACAAAAAGAGAGACAGCTTGACCAGACATGTGTGCATAGGGGTAAAGGGGACTTCTATTCTTTTCAACAGCACAGGGGACTGACATCATAGCTAATTTAACAAAAACTCAGGAAAAGAGAAAATGTAAAGACAGAAACCAAAAATAAAAACATAGCTTTAAAATTCCTTTTGTGAATTCATTCCTGAGAGTACGTTGCATTGGTGTCATGAAATGGAGTCTTTTAAACATTATTTCTGCTGCTTGTATTTTAAAGAGAGACTGTCACATTTAAACAAACTAACAAAAAACATGTTATCGTTAAAAGAAATTAGCTCAGCCAATAAATTTTAAGTACTTTTTACCCTTACTGAAGACATTTGTGTTTTACTAAAAGTTTTCAAATATTCAGACCCAAATTACTATGTTTATGACATCTGTCTGCTATCATTAAAATTCTGATGCCCCAAATCTTTAGCAAGATGACCTCACTGGAAGGTGAAATGGCACATGCGCTTTTGTTTAGGCACACACCTTTGTGATATGTAAACAATGAGCCAAATTCTGGCTGTGAACTACACATATGCATGTGCCCAAAAGGAAAGCCTAGAAATTCTATTAGATGTTTTTATTTGTGAACTAGGCAGTAGCTCATGTTTTGGGAAATTGGTGATTATGTTAGGAAGCTGGAATGTCCTGTAGCAGTGTAAATTTGAACCAATTATAATTACTCCTTCACAGCACATAAATAAATGATTCAACTTGTGAGAACACCAGCTACCCTTGAGAGAAAGCAGTTCCCTTCACCTCTGAACAGGTGCTGCTGCTTTTCAGAAAGGCATACTCGCAAAGGGGAGCAGAAGGGGAGAAACCAGAGGAAGGGGTTAGATCATCTTACATAGCAGAGCTAGCTCATTACCTAACATTGGCTGTGTTCTGCTTTAAGGAGGGTTAATAAAGAAATCCAGTGATATTTAAGCAGGCAGACCAATTGAGTTCCTGTACAAGGGAAACAAAAGGGACCAGAAGAAGGCAACCTAGTGCCTCCTATCCGTAGAATACATTCTGAGAGATGATTAAAAGTGGGGGAGGGAAGTTAGCAAGTTGCTTGAAAGCCTGTAGCATTATAGAATACCACTTTAGTTTAGCAGCGTTTATGAGATTAAGCTTTCTGCATGGGTGACTTCCAGAAAATTTCCAGCAGCAGTTTTATTTTAAAGGGCCAACCCCATTTATTTCCAGGTATAAACCTCTGAGAAGTCCTATTCACACCACGAAAGCTCATGCTGCAGAACGTCTGCATTCTCTATATGCCAACATCCACTCTTGTTGCTTTTACAGATCCAGACTAACACGGCTACCCCTCTGATACTTGAAAATCTATGTTTTTTAAATATTCTATAATTGTTGATTTCAAATTGTCTATATAGTTTCAAGATGCCACAGCAATAGCTGCATTATAAATACATTAGAGTGAACAGAAAGATACAGTTAATCTGTTGCACTCTTCTGCTCTAATCTATTTCCCTAAGTAAAACGCACACGAGATTTTAAAATACATCTCTCACTGAAAGCAGAGACAGAAAATTATCAGGTCAACTGATGTTTTATGTCAGCCATCTCCATGAGATTATCAGGCTGTTCTAGTTTTCTTCCCATAGCAGGAAAATTTTGAGCTTGTCTCCTTCTCTCTCTGTTATCTGAAGACCACACATCCAGTCACCCCAAGTTCATTGCAATATGAGAATCCTTTGGGAGTCCCATGATATTAGAGAGAATAAAGATCTTCCAATACATGAAGACCTAAATAACATACCGAGATTCCAATTCAAATTCTTTTTAGATTGCAGTGCAAGATCTCAAAGACTTGGGATTTCCTCCAAGGATCAGTGGCAAGCAAGGTGGATGTCAAACACAATGACCCAAACACAGAATTCATCAAGGACCCAACCAAAGAGCCCAGCAGCTTTTCACTCTCATGGAATATAGGGTCCATTCTGAACTGTAACCACATCAGATGCAGATGTACCTACATCCTCCATAAGACACAATCCTATTTGTGACTGCAAAAACAAACTTCAAACTATGAAATGCCTTGTCAACCAATGTCATATGCTGGTGATATCTCTGCCATTCACTTCATGTCACCTGAGGCAATCAACTGGACCACCAACCTAGATCTGGACATCTCACACATTGCTCGGTTTTTAAGCCATATGAAAGAAGAAGACAACTGAAGACCACACAGCTAGGCACCAGGGGTTAAAGCTGATTAATAATGAGGGTGTCATATGTTACAAAGAAGAAAAACTGGAAAGTTGCTCCAATTATTTTCAAAATAAAGCTGCTCTTTAATAGACACTTATTGGAGAGGATAGGAAAAGATCTGTGTTTTGCAGCAGAAGCAAACTTACTGACCCATTACCACTGTGTTCTGACTATGCTGGCTGGATCCCACTGTCATGAAAGTAAACAGCCGTTGCATTCTAACAAAGACTTCTCTACAATTTGGGAATTTCTCTATTAGTACTACTTATTAGTTAGGTTCAACATAAGAACTCAAGTCTATGCATTTTGACTGATATATTGGTCTGGTTAAGAATACATCTTCCAGTGGCTTCACTGTCTTTTGTTTCTACTGCATTTATGAGGCCCATAATAAGTCCTTTGGCACAAATTTAATTTTAAATGACGAGTCACTAATGACAGTTTAATATTAACAAATATTGGAAATATTGATTACTGATAAAGGTCTGTCTGTTTAATGAGGCTCTGAGACAGCAGACACTATCTGTGCTCCATAACTAAAGGCAGTGACAAATGACTTGATCTACAGGCAAATGATTTGATCTAGAGAAATGACTTAAATAAAAAATAAAATAAAAAAAAACATGCAAAGCTCACACAGCTCTATACAAAATGGAATAAAGCACTGATATCACCAGACAAAATAGTACCAAAGGCACCAAAGCCAAAACTTGCAAGGTATTCTCTTATAGGGCAAAATTTACCCTTCTACTTCAGAGAGTCAGTACTCACCCTAAGGGTTCAATGGTGCAGAGGTCTCTTGTCGGACTGCTGAAGGGCAGGGGTGAATTTTACTGAGAGCAAAGTGGTTTTTCCACCCACAGAATTTAACAATAAGATGAAGGTCACTGTTATTGGAATTGTTATTTTCACACTGCAATTTAGTGAAAATTTAAATATTTCATTCTACTTTGCCACTCTAAATGAAGTTTCACTATACCTAGTTTACTATTAGCAGGTTCTGCTGCATGCTTGTTATTAAGGGCCAAATGCTGGCTTCCCCTCCCCCAAAGTAGGAGGCAGAGATATAGCGCTATCTAGGATTAACAGTTCCCAAAGCCTTGTGGGCAGTGTGATCCCAGCTCTCATTACTACTCATTTCACCAGAATTTGTGCTGCTGCCATTGTCCAGCAGGTAGTCACAGAGAGGTTCCTGGCATCCCTTCCTCTCTGTCCAGTGCATCTATTCAGTGGCTAACATATTTTAGCCCTACATAATACTATGAATACATATAAAACACTTTATTAACACATCAACTTAGATTCGAAACTATCTATTTTGGGGGCAGAGACATTTTAGTTTCTGTAAAGTTACACATTCATGGCACTGTAGCACAGTGGCCACCACCTGCCTCTAATTTTCCTTCATCAGGGCCCTTTAATAACTCACTATTTAAAGATAATTCAAACAATCCCCACAAGGGGGTCCATTTATTTAGTCTTCTGGTACACAGCAGCCCTCCAGGATGCAACCCTTGTTCAGTCTCTCTCACTCCATAGTCCAAAATAACACAAAGTCTCTGAAAATAGAACACAAGCTCTCGCAGTCCCAGTGTCAGCAGAGCACAGTCTGCCTCCTAGCATCCCCAGCCTGGAATTTGTGCTCCCCAGGTTCTCTCAGGTGGTGCCTTCCCCTACTGACTCAGGACTCTGTAGAAGCCTTCTGACTACTCCCTGCAGTGTCTACAGAATAGTTAGTTTCCTAGGCTTTACCCAGCTGGCTGGCTAGGGTGACCAAATGTCCTGATTTTATAGGGACAGTCCCGATATTTGGTGCTTCTTTTTATATGGGCTCCTATTACCCTCCACCCCCTGTCCCGATTTTTCACACTTGCTGTCTGGTCACCCTATGGCTGGCTGGGCTCGGCTCAACTCCCCTCTCACCCGCACCTCTGGCTGCAACTGCCTTCTGCCTTTTACACTGGAATCCCCTGATTTCCCTCAGGTGGGGCTCAACCTGTAATCAGGGCTGACTTAGCCACAAGCTATCCTGCCCACGAGTAACCCACCCATGCACTATATCAATTATTAAATATCAATCAGGGTTGTAAATTTAAAATGAAGTCAAAATGTAGAAGTTAAGGTTGGTCTACCAGAGGGAATTAACCACATTGCACACACTATATATTACACTACACATTTTACAGCAAAATCACCCAAAATAATGTATTGTTATCACCATTAAAATCTTTACAGTTGCTGTTTGCAAGTAATTCATGGTGTACATGTCATACCAATGCCAACAATTTAATGATTTAAATGGTGAATACTGTATATTCAATGTGTCCAAGTTAATTTTAACATGAGAACTGTAATTTTTGCATTTCCTGACTTCATTTTATTATTTGCAACATTAATGTACTGATGTAGAAAATGAAATGTGGCTTCAGCACTATGGAGTTGTGTAATTGTTTTTTTTCCAACAGCTCTGTAAACTGTAGTACTCTACTAGATATGCAAAAGCCCATTCCCTGGAACAACAGAATTGTATAATTGTGTTGTCTCACAATTCCATGGGTTTTAAACTTCAATCTGTAGCTACAGGAAAAACGTCACTTCAGCAATTCTGTACATTGAAAACTAGCTACTTACAAAGTTCAAAATCTCAAACTTAACTAATTTGATTCATTTGTATGCAAAAGCATGGCCTTATCCTGCAATCTTTACTCAGACTAAAGTCTCAGTTGACATCATTGGGGAGTTTTGCCTAAGGACTGTAGGACTGAATACAAAGTCGTCTTCATATTTAAAATAAATAAGTAAAGTAGATCCCCCACCCTCCTCCCTTCCTCCTCCCCACCTCCCCTTCACTTGCTTACTTAAAAATAACTGAAGAGAGCTCAAACATTTTTATAATTAACCTTTGGGCTGTGGCACCTTATAGACTAACAGACGTTTTGCAGCATGAGCTTTCGTGGGTGAATACCCACTTCATCGGATGCAGATCCAGACTAACACAGCTACCCCTCTGATACTTGACTCCCAAAAGGAGAATTTCTGTGAAATTCATAAGTGAAAACAAGGGGTTTTAATAAAAACAACAAGGAGTCCGGTGGCACCTTAAAGACTAACAGATTTATTTGGGCATAAGCTTTCATGGGTAAAAAAACCTCGCTTCTTCAGGTGCAACCTGAATTGCAACCTCAAATTTAGTTTTTGCTGCAGTAAGAGTTATACTGTACACATGCTCCTTTAAACATCACATCAGGCTGAAACTCAGGATGCAAGTTGTCAGCCCAAGTAGTAGATTCAAATAACTTTTTGCTGTAAATTGGTTTTGAGCACCAGATCACACATAAAAAAAATAGATGATTTGAGATGGTTCTCTGCCAAATCTGAGACTAAACTTCTTTTTTTTTAATTAAACATACACAAAATCTTATTAAATTTGTTTTTAGTTGGGAGTAGATTCCTTTGCTTTTTTTCTTTTCAACAGAGCCTCTTTATGCTGCACATCATTAACTGAAAGAACAGAGTCCAATAAGAAGCAAAAGAGGCTGCAACCATGAAAATATTAAAAATAAGTCATTGTAGGTGGAGGGATCTGCATGGGCTGTACGTAACTGAGTCACATCTTTAAGTTTGAAAATTACATATTGACTGTTCATGGTAAATTTTCATAACTTTGCTAACACTACTTAGATTGTAAGCTCTCTGGAGCAGGGAGCGTCTTTTTGTTCTGTATTTGTACAGCACAATGGGGTCCTGGTCCATGACAGGGGCTCCTAGGCACTACCGTAACAAAAACAACATTACCCATCAGCATTATAATGAACCTTGGGAGGGATCTTCCCCTTAGAATCACTGTATAAAACATCCTCTGTGTATAGATTTCCTGCCTCCCAGATGTGTGTTGTAATCTATTGTGTCCACGGTACCATGTTTCCTCTCAACCCCTAGACTCCTGTAGGGCTTTGATCCAAGGATCTAGGGATGGAAAGAGGGAGAACCAGAGGACATTCCCAAAATTCCTCTAGGCTCCTTAAGCCCTGGAATATCAACTCACAAAAAAGATAAAGATAAACAAGTATTCCTTTCTACACAGAACCCCTCCACACATGGGGAGTCCTGTGGCAACCATGAATGCAGGACTCCATGACATTATTACTCCATTGGAGAAAGGGGGCCGATGAGCTGATGCAGATGCACAGTGCCTCAATGCAGTTGTCTCGGTCTCACAGCAAATACCCCAAAAATCTGAGCAAGATTTGATGGTTAACCCCCATGCTTTCCTAAAGGTGACAACTCTGCAGCCACATGAAAGAATCTGGAGGATATGCATGGAGGTATTGCAGAACTGAGTTGGACCTTTATGGTCAAACATACACTCACCAAAACCAGGGAATCGTAAGTTGATAAGGCTATTTCAGCATCATCTCTCTGTATTTATAGTATTTACCTTCTTCTAGTGGGGGCAGGAGAGAGAGGTCACAGCACAAGGAGTGATCAAACATATAAGACATGCTCTAAGATGTAGTCACAATAACTTAAACTACTTTTATGGAATTATGTCTGACCCACAAAAGTCTCTTTTGCCAGGATTTTTTGTTTGTATCTAATTATTAGACACAGATATCCCCTTTTAAATAGGTAAGCAGAGATTAGCATCATTGAAGTGCTACTGCACATATAGGAACTGAAACAGCATGAATATCTGACATTACATTCACAGCCTCTCTCGGTGAACATATTCTATTTCAAAATTAAGTTTCAAAACAAAAACAATTGAACAGTGTTGGAAAGAGCTACAATAGACCTCAGATGTTTCTGTTGACTACTTCAGGTGATATGGCCTTTAAAGATTACATTTCTCTTTATAAGCATGTTTTTGAATTAACAGAATTCAGATTAATTATTTACAAAGGGCATAATCCTGTAGTTACAATAAAGGCATTATAGTCCCGCTGACCAGCTACTTTACTTTCTGTGGTTCAAGTCTGCAATAGTGCAGATGCTGGATTCCTCTTCTCACCCCCGTCAATAGGCAGGATGATGATGATGACCAATTATCATCAAGAATTTTCCCACTCTCTACCATTTCTTCCTCTGCTTCTCCAGTTTGACTAATTCCATTCTGAAAATCTGGTTACCTGCTCACCTCTCTCTCTCACCAAGTAGATGAGTATCTTATCAAAGCTTGGTTTGAAAAGCCCAGTAGGATGGGAATCAGCACTGCCTCAATAGGCCCATGAAAAGCAAATTAGCTTGTAATTTGCCTTTCCGTAGCTCGGCTGTGACAATGCACTAATTGGCTTCAGTATACCAGTACCCTGTTTAAAAAACAACAAACAACAACTCATGAAGGAGAACAAGGAACAACAGCCTTAACTGGGAAAGGGAGTTTGAGAATTATGCAGCACCAGGAGGGGAAGTACATTTCCCAATAAGCCTGCTGAACACTACGCCTGCTAAACGCAACTACCTGCTAGATTTTTTTTTTTAAGTGAGACGCTTCCCGCAGCACAAGGCAAGTCTGTGGAAGGAAAAGATTGATGGTCTGATAGTGATAGCAGGAAAGACATCGGAATCTGCATCATTCTACAAATATATTAGAAGCAAGAGGAAGACCAAGGACAGGGTAGGCCCATTATTCAATGAGGGAGGAAAACAATAACAGAAAATGTGAAAATGGCAGAAGTGTTAAATGACTTTTTTGTTTCTGTTTTCACGAAAAAGTTTAGTAGTGATGGACATCAAACATAGTGAATGCCAATGAAAATGAGGTAGGATCAGATGTTAAAATAGGGAAAGAATAAGTTAAAAATTACTTAGATAAGTTAGATATCTTCAAGTGATGAAGGCCTGATGAAATACATCCTAGAATACTCAAGGAACTGACTGAGGAGATATCTGAGCCATTAGTGATTGTCTTCAAAAAACCCTGGAAGATGGGAGAGATTCCAGAGGACTGGAAAAGAGAAAATAGAGTGCCCATCTATAAAAAGGGAAATAAGGACAACCCGGGGAATTACAGACCAGTCAGCTTAACTTCAGTACCCAGAAAGATAATGGAGCAAATAATTAAGCATCAATTTGCAAACAC
Organism: Mauremys reevesii; assembly: GCF_016161935.1. Lineage (NCBI taxonomy): Eukaryota > Metazoa > Chordata > Testudines > Geoemydidae > Mauremys > Mauremys reevesii. The sequence continues at coordinate 250,118,735 of NC_052623.1, forward strand.
CTACTAGAAAATAAAGTGATAAGTAACAGTCAACATGGATTTGTCAAAAACAAATCATGTCAAAGCAACCTAATCGCTTTCTTTGACAGGGAAACAAGCCTTATGGAGAGGGGAGAAGTGATAGATGTGATATACCTTGACTTTTGATATGTCTCACATGACCATCTCATAAACAAACTAGGGAAATATAACCTAGATGGAGCTACTATAAGGTGGGTACATAAATGGCTGGAAAAGCATTCCCAGAGAGTAGTTAACAGTGGTTCACAGTCAAGCTGGAAGGGCATATCGAATGGAGTCTTGCGGGGATCAGTTCTGGGTCTGGTTCTGTTCACTATCTTCATCAATTATTTAGACGATGACAGAGACAGCATACTTATAAAGTGTGCAGATGGGAGGGGTTACAAGTGGTTTGGAGGATTAGATTAAAATTCAAAATGATCTGGACAAACTGGAGAAATGGTCTGAAGTAAATAGGATGAAATTCAATAAGGACAAATGCAAAGTACTCCACTTAGGAAGAAACAAATCAGTTGCACACATATAAAATGGGAAATGAGTACCTAGGAAGGAGTACTGCAGAAAGGGATCTGGGAGTCATACTGGATCACAAGGTAAATATTAGTCAACAATCTAACACTGTTGCAAAAATAAATAAATAAATAAATAAATAAAAAACCAAACAAAAAAACCCCAATCATCATTCTGGGATGTATTAGCAGGAGTGTTGTAAGAAAGACACAAGAAGTAATTCTTCCGCTCTACTCCACGCTGATTAGGCCTCAACTGGAGTATTGTGGTGCTCGGAACTGGACACATTTCATGAAAAAACTAAACAAATTAGAGAAAGTCCAGAGGCGAGCCACAAAAATGATTAAAGGTCTAGAAAACATGACCTATGAGGGGAGATTGAAAAAACTGGGTTTGTTTAGTCTGGAGAAGAGAAGACTGAGAGGGGACATAACAGTTTTCAAGTACATAAAAGATTGTTACAAGGAGGAGGAGGGAGAAAAATTTTCTCCTTAACCTCTGAAGATAGGACAAGAAGCAATGGGCTTACATTGCAGCAAGGCAGTTTAGGCTGGACATTAGAAAAAACTTCCTGTCAGGGTGGTTAAGCACTGGAATAGCTTGCCTAGAGACGTTGTGAAATCTTCATCATTGGAGATTTTTAAGAGCAGGTTAGATAAACACCTGTCAGGGATGGTCTAGATAATACTTAGCCCTGCCATGAGGGCAGGGGACTGGACTAGATGACCTTTCGAGGTCCCTTCCAGTCCTACGATTCTATGATCTGCCAGACTCAATTGAACTGAGAAGGAATTTTTCTAGGTTATCCCGTCCTAGGAAATAATGAGCTCCAATTTCTCTTGAAGGACCTCCATTTTCCTGGCCAATAGAAAGAAAAGCAAAACCCCCGACTTCAACAAGCATCTCCTGGCCTCTTGAGAGAGGCTCCTGTTGGTGACTGAGGCTCAGCTCTCTACTTCCAAGCTGAAGAACACCTTTCCCTTCTTTGAACCATGGCCCACTACAGCAGCTGTGAACATTCAAGAGGGGAAAGGCAGCCAAAGCAACCTAAAGATCCTATTACTAAGAAGAGAATTTGCATTCATCCCAATTAAGCCGCTGGAAGTAGTGGAAGAAAAGTGAGAGAACCAATATAGATATATATTTATATTTGAGGGAATAACTAGCAGCAGCTTTCAAATAAAACAGTTCTGCTGAAATAAATGCAGTCTTCCAGAGAACACACTGGATCAAATAGGCATCTATAATACAAATGGCATAGGAGTTGATTAACGTTTGCCATTGGTACCAGTTATTCATGTCATGCTACATTAAACCAGTATCTGTCACCCTTAAGCATTTCTAGTGTGCCTATCACCACAGGATCTATGCACTAATGTGTGCTGAACCGCACATCATGAACACCGTGTATTCCATGTACTTGCTGGTACAAACTCCAAGCACAAATACTCATATGTAGACTAACAGAGAGCTTTCTTGCTTACATGCACTTTTTCACATCTTCCAGCTAAATCAAATATACAAATTCAGGAGACAGCACTCAGGGACATCGACCTAATACATCTCTGTTATAACTCCTTTGATTTCAATAGAGACCAGGGATTGATGTGGTCTATTTTATTGGTTTGATCCTATCTTGCAGACCTTAGGTCCACAAACTAGTGAATGGATTATATTCATCAGCATGTACTTTTTTCATCAGTGATTTTGTAATATGGATAATATTCTTCATTTAATAAGTAATCAAAATATAATTTATTACCAGCTGCCAATAGAAGTTAAAAATAGTTTTCACTTTATTAAATGGTCTCAGAATACCACTTATGAAAGAACACAAGATTGAAATAGATTATACAAAATGAAAGACATGTGCCTGTGTGTACGTGTGCACACTCGTGTGCATGGTAAAACAGCAGCTTTTTCTGGCCAGCCTCTGCGAAGCAAAAAGCACATTAGAACTTGTTTTTCAACTGAGGCATGTCACAGATGAAAGGCCACTGTGTGACATTCCTTTTCCCTCACAGAAAGCCATGCCACAAAATCCTGCAATCCTAACTACAAAACTGCATAATAAATATCGGTTGAGTTGTTCTGATATGGAAATTTTGCATACCCCCGTCACAAAGAGACACAGGGACAAATGTTTAGTTACAGATTATATATATTCTCTAAATAATTTAGACCCTGCAAGTTTGCTGATTTCTACATCCGACAATGTTATTTACAGTTACTGTGATGCCTATATGATACTCAGTCAAGAAATGGATTGGAAGCCTGTTTTCAGCAGCATCAGGCAAACAGTGAATAAACAACATAAAAAAGAGATTGCTGCATGGGCCAAGGTGTAGGTTAAACACTGCATGTATTTAGACTCATACACTTTAAGGTCAGCAGGAACCATCATGATCATCTAGTCTGACCTCCTGCACATTGCAGGCCACAGAACCTCACTCACCCACTCGTGAAATAGACCCCTAACCTCGGGCTGAGTTACTGAAGTCCTCAAATCATGATTCAAAGACTTCAAGTTACAGAGAATCCACCATTTACACTAGTTTAAACCTGCAAGTGACCTGTGCCCCATGCTGCAGAAGAGTGTGAAAAACCTCCAGGGTCTCTGCCAATCTGACCTGGGAGAAAACTTCTTCCTATTTGCAAATATGGCGATCAGTTAGACCCCGAGCATGTGGGCAAGCCCCAGCAGCTAGACACCTGGGAAAGAATTCTCTGTAGTAACTCAGAGCTCTTCCCGTCTAGTGTCCCATCTCCAACCACTGGATATATTTGCTGATAGCAGTCGCAAATCAGCTACATGCTATTGTAGGCAGTCTCATCATACCATCCCCTCCATAAACTTATCAAGCTCAGTCTTGAAGCCAGTTAGGATTTTTGCCCCCACTGCTCCCCTTCGAAGGCTGTTCCAGAACTTCACTCCTCTGATGGTTAGAAACCTTTGTCTAATTTCAAGCCTAAACTTGTTGATGGCCAGTTTATAGCCATTTGTTCTTTTGTCAACGTTAACAACAAGGAGTTCGGTGGCACTTTAAAGACTAACAGATTTATTTGGGCATAAGCTTTTGCGGGTAAAAAAACACTTCTTCAGATTCATCGAGTGAAAGTTACAGATGCAGGCATTATATAATGACACATGAAGAGAAGGGAGTTACCTCACAAGTGGAGAATCAGTGCTGACAGGGCCAATTTCATCAGGGTGGATGTAGTACACTCCTAATGGGCACTGGTTCTCCACTTGTGAGGTAACTCCCTTCTCTTCATGTGTCATTATATAATGCCTGCATCTGTAACTTTCACTCGATGAATCTGAAGAAGTGGTTTTTTACCCGCAAAAGCTTATGCCCAAATAAATCTGTAGTCTTTAAGGTGCCACCAGACTTCTTGTTGTTTTTGTGGATACAGACTAACACTGCTACCCCCTGATATTTGTCAACACTGGCATTTAACTTAAATAACTCCTCTCCCTCCCTGGTATTTATCCCTCTGATGTATTTATAGAAAGCAATCATATCTCCCCTAGGCTAAACAAGCCAAGCTCTTTGAGTCTCCTCTCATAAGACAGGTTTTCCATTCCTTGAATCATCCTAGTAGCCCTTCTCTGCACCTGTTCCAGTTTGAATTAATCTTTCTTAAACATGGGAGACCAGAACTGCATGCAGTATTCCAGATGAGGTTTCACTAGTGCCATGTATAATGGTACTAACATTTCTACTGGAAATACCTCGCCTGATGCATCCTAAGACTGCATTAGCCTTTTTCACGGCCCCATCACATTGGCAACTCATAGTCATCCTGTGATCAACTAATACACTCAGGTCTTTCTCCTCTTCCAACTGACATGTCCCCACCTTATAGCAAAAATTCTTGTTGTTAGTCCCAAAGTGCATGACCTTGCACTTTGGACTATTAAATTTCATCCCATTTCTATTACTCCAGTTTTCAAGATAGTCCAGATCTTCTTGCATGATATTCCGTTCCTCCTCCATATTGGCAATACCTCCCAACTTTGTGTCATCCACAAAGTTTATTGCTACACTCCCACTTTTTGTTCCAAAGTCATTAATAAACAAGTTAAATAAAACTGATCCCAAGACCAATCCCTGAGGGATTCCACTAGTAACCTCCCTCCAGCCTGACAGTTCATCTTTCAGTATTACTCATTGTAGTCTTGCCTTTAACCAGCTCTTTATCCACCTTTCAAATCTCATATTAATCCCCATTTTTTTTCCAATTTAACTACTAACTTCCCATGTGGAACGATATCAAAAGCCTTACTGAATCCATATAGATTAGATGTACTGTATTTCCTTTATCTAAAAAGTCAGTTATCTTCTCAAAGGAGATCAGGTTGGTCTTGCACAATCTATCTTTTGTAATTTTATCCCAATTACCATTTACCTCAATGTCCTTAATTACTTTCTCTTTCAAAATGTGTTCCAAGACCTTGCATACCATTGAGGTCAAACTAACAGACCTGTAGTTTCCTGGGGTCACTTTTTTCCCCCTTTCTTATAAATAGGAACTATATTAGCAATTCTCCAGTCATAGGATTCTCCAGTCAAATCCCTGAGTTTACAGATTCATTCAAAATCCTTGCTATTGGGCTTGCAATTTCATGTGCCAGTCCCTTTAATATTCTTGCATGTAGATTAGCCAGGCCGTCCAATTTAGTCCCATTAAGCTGTTTTTGTTCCAAGGTCATTAATAAACAAGCTAAATAAGACTGATCCCAAGACCAATCCCTGAGGGACTCCACTAGTAACCTCCCTCCAGCCTGACAGTTCATCTTTCAGTATTACCCATTGTAGTTTGAAGCTGTTTGAATTTGACTTCCACCTTGGCTGTGGTAACTTCCACTTCCATATCCTTGTTCCCATTAGCCATTCTGCCACTACCCCTAAGCTCTTCATTACCCTTATTAAAAACTGAGGCAAAGTATTTGTTTAGGTGTTGGGCCATGCCTAGATTATCTTTAATCTCCACCCCATCCTCAAATACTTAGGGGTCCTACTTCTTCTTTCCTTGCTTTCTTCTTATTTATATGGCTATAGAACCTTTTACTATTGTTTTTTTAATTCCCTTTGCAAGGTCCAACTCTGCTTGGCTTTTGGCAGGTCTCACTTTATCCCTACACTTTCTGACCTCCAAGAGGTAGGTTATCTTGCTGATCCTCCCCATCTTTCATTCCTTGTAGGCTTTCTACTTTCTCTTAATCATCCAGCTTGGTCTGCAACTCTTCTCTACAATTTTTTCCCCTTCCTTGGGATGCAGGTGTCAGATAGTTTCTGCAACTTTGATAAAGTAATTCCAAGCCTCCTCCACATTCAGACTCTTGAGTTCTTCTATAGACTCTTGAGTCTATTTCTATAACTAATTCCCTTAATTTTTTTAGTTTGCCCTTTTGAAATTAAGAACCCTAGTTGCAGTCTATTTTTGTTTATCCTTCCATTTAGTTTAAACTGAATTAGCTCATGATCACTAGAACCAAAAAGTTTTCCCCTACAACCAGTTCTTCTATGAACTCCTCACTTTCCAGAGGAGCAGCAGTCAGCTGTACATAGAGATCTGCTCTGACCAATTAAACAATGTACTGTACAAGTTATTTTGATTTCAGTGGGTGACATTGTGCCTTTAAACTGCTGCTTCCAGGGCCTGTGTGTACTTGCACACATCCAGTCAGCGGCTTTCAGAGGCATTCTGCCTAAAGCAGGTACAATGTGTCTAGGAGGGCTGGACAAGTTCATAAAGTATCATCAACTTCTATTCCACTTAACATGTGTAACACATACTCCCTCTGTGTCTGCCCACATCTGATAGGTATGCTGCAAAGCCATCATTCCATCATTTCCCTATCCCCTTTGAGATTTCTAGCACCATTGTTTGAACTTGAATTTCCTGGTCCCTGTGTCTGGGAGCACATAGACGGAGATTGTACCTGGCCCCCAAGCAAGGTTGCAAAGGGTGAAGGGAAGGCTCATGCAGGAACTCTCCATACCTAAGTATCTCTGCACCTCACTCCCATAGGGCAGATATAGATCCCTTGGGATCCCAGCATTCCCAGGATCAGTCACTCTGGCATTGAGCCTGTTTATCCAGTTATCTGGGACTTCTACAGACTTTCCAACCCCATAAACAGTGCTCAAAATTTGGCCCTAACAGAAAATATGGGTAGACTTAAGTTATAGCTACATTTTCTCCCAAATATTTTAAAATGTCTTTTCATTTTATTTATGTTAGCAGCTAAGTTCAGAGCTGGTGACATTATTAATACCTAAAGCAGAGCTTGCTGCTTTGCCTTAAGTATTAAGATACATCAACTCTTGTAGGAGAACCCAGGTAAAATAAGTCAGGCCTACGTTTTCAGAAGGGACTAGTATTTTGTGCCCCCCAATTTTTGGGTGCAAAACATTTGACACCTTAAATGGGCCTGATATTCATAGGCAGGTGCTCAGCACTTTCTGAAAAGCAGACCTCTTTAAGGTGTCAAGTTGGGCCCCCAAAAGTGCAAACATCTGAAAATTTAGACCTCAACATTTACTAATAATATTTTTGTAATATTAAAATTACAAAATTGGATATTCATCTAATATCCAAATGAATTAAGGGGGCACTATGTACTTGAAATACAGTCAGTCAGTTTAAAAGGAAAGTGAGTTAAATAAAATAAGTACTAAACCAGAGCTTGAGTTTCTCTGTTCATCTTTGTGTTTTTACAGTCACATTTTCCTGTTTTTAAAGTATTTTTCTCTCCTCTGTTGCTGTGGAAAAGACCCTCACAACAGGAAAAACTAACTGTACAGGGAAAATAATGAAACTGACTATACACAAAGTTCTGTCAAATGCACAAAGTTAACCAAATAATAAAAGACAAATATTTTTTCTAACCCCATTCAGTTGTATTAATCTTATTTTTTAATTAATATTATAGAAGGTAAAAATATTCAGACAGATGGGTGCTTTTTAACTTGACAGTGTTCCCTTAACATCTTAGAGGGTGAAAGGAAAAACACTTAGCAGCTCCTGGATTAGAAGAAAGAAGGGGGACGGATGTTGCCCCAGTGGCATCATCCCACTTTCCCTCGACTCACAAAAACACCTCCACGGATACCTGTGTGAGATTTGACCTTTACAGATTGGGAGGGGGCAGAGGAAATCCAATCTCCCTGGAATTGCCCCTTCACTGAACCTGCAGAAATTTAATGAGTGAATTAATGTTGACTGATACATAAGAATGAAAAAAATCAGCTTGAGTCTTAGATTTCAGCAGATAGAAAAAACATCTTTTTTACTCATAAACTGTGCATATTTGATCTGGGTTCATTGAGACAACTGTATTTTTAAAGAGGCACTTTTCACAGTAGAATTTCACTTTATTAAATCATTTGGGTATTTTTTAAAGCATTTTAAGTTTATCTTTAACATGCCCACATTTCTCTGACATACCTTTGTATTTTCTGGTATCCTTTTGGAATGTGTTCAAAGTCTGAAAATTGAGCATGTGTAATATCCAGATGCAAAAACAGACCCTGACACTTCTCTGCAAATTTTTGCCCTAAATTAGGCACTGAATGAGAAGGTTACATCTGCAGTAAAGAAAAAAATGTACAGGCAGAACTGTCTGCTAGCATGAAGCATGTCCAATGATAATAAAAGGTGGGAGATGTTAGGAAAGGAGAATCCCTCACAAGCAATGTTATGAGTAAAAAACATAATGTCTGGCTTGCATCTTAGGTTGAGAGCTGTAATGCATAACCCTGAAATAGTTCTTATGTCACTAGCTGTCTATACAAACATTGTTAACCAACCACTCTGACCTTTTCCGCAGTGGGTGCAGACAAATGCACGAGACAGTCTCTATAGATTCTTTCTAAAAATATAAATTCCTGTTTATACAAAAGCAGACCCATTGATCATTACTGATACACGCACGCGCACACAAAATCCCTGATCAACAGAAAAACATTGCAACAGTAGCTACAAACCAGGATTGTAGAACTCTCAATTAAAAGTTGGTGGGTAATTGCTATGTGAATGCTATTTAGACAGTATTGCTAATCATTGATCAAGTCCTATGACTTTTTAATAGGCCTCAGCTCACACTGAAGTCAATGGAAGTTGAAACTTCTCAGCACCTATAGACATAGTAGGGTGGGAAGGAACCTGAAGAGGTCATCTAGTGAGTCCAGCCCCCTCCACTGAGGCAGGGACAAGTATACCTAGACCATTCTTGACAAGTGCTTGTCTAATCTATTCTTAAAAACCTCCAGTGATGGGGATTCCACAACGTCCCTTGGAAGTCTATTCCAGAGCTTAACTATTCTTCTAGTTAGAAAGTTTTTCCTAATATCTAATCTAAATCTCCCATGCTGCAAAGTAAGCCATTTACTTCTTGTACTATTCTCAGTGGACATGGAGAACAGTTGGTCACCAAACTCTTTGTCAGCCTTTTACATATTTGAAGACTATTTTCATGTTTCCCCCCCCCCCCCAATCATCATCTCTTCTCTAAACTAAACATTCCCATTACTTTCATCATAGGTCATGTTTTCTAAACCTCTTATTTTTATTGCTCTCCTCTGGACTCTCCAGTTTGTTCACATCCGTCTTAAAGTGTGGTGCCCAAAACTGGACAAAGTACTCCAACTGAGGCCACACCAGTGCCAAGTAGAGTGGAACAATTACTTCCTATGTCTTACGTACAACACCCCCGTTAATATACCCCAAAATGATATTTGCCTTTTTTGCAACTGCATAATGTTCTTGGCTCATTGATTTTGCAATCCTTTATAACCCCCAATCCTTTTCTATAGCACTGCTGTCTAGCCAGTTATTCCCCATTTTATATTTGTGAACTTCCTTCCTAAGTGCTGTTTTGCACTTGTCTTTATTGAATTTCTTCTTATTGATTCAGATCGATTCTCCAACTTATCAAGATCATGTTGAATTCTAATCCTGTCCTCCAAAGTGCTTGAAACTTCTCCCAGCTTGATGATAACTCACAAATTTTATAAGTATATTCTCCACTACACCATCAAAGTCATTAGTTAAAATACTGAATAGTACCAGACCCAAGACGGACCACTGTGAGACCCTACGTGATACGTCCTCCCAGTTTGACAGAAAACCATTGATAACTATTCTTTGAATATGATCTTTCAACCAGTTGTGCACCCATCTTCCAGTCATTTAATCTAGACCATATCTCCCCAGTTTGCTTATGAGGGTGTAATGTGTTACTGTGTTAGAAGAAGCCTTACTAACGTCCACATATATGACCTCTACTGCTTACTCAAAAAGTTATGGGTTGATGTAGAAATTACACTGGTCTACAATTTTTGAGACGTCGTCTGCTTCAGAGATAAAATGTGCTATTTATTATGTATTTTGATGTGCTGAATTCAAATATGACAATTAAAAGAACTGATTGGCTACTGTTTCTAAGATATTTAAGTTTTTACATTTTATGTCTATGTATATTGTGTAGATAGTAGAGTTTTAATCATAAATTGTAAACCTAGGTCTTTTCATATGTTTATGATTGCTTTACATGATAATATTTCACCTGTCCTGTTTATGTAACACTTTAAAAATCAGCAAAAAGGTTATATAACTAAAATTTATTATGAAACAAAAGGCAAAAAACTATTATGTACATAGTTTAGTCCTATTCAGTGTCTACTCAGCGCTTCTTGGCTTGTCTCTTGTATTCATTAAATGGAGCATCTCTTGTCACTGTCCAGCAATAGTCTGCAAGCATTGATGGGCTCCATTTGCCCTGATAGCGTTTCTCCATTGTTGCAATGTCCTGGTGAAATCGCTCGCCGTGCTCGTCGCTCACTGCTCCGCAGTTCGGTGGAAAAAAATCTAGATGAGAGTGCAAAAAATGTATCTTTAGTGACATGTTGCAACCAAGGCTTTTGTATGCCTTGAGGAGGTTTTCCACCAACAACTTGTAGTTGTCTGCCTTGTTGTTTCCGAGAAAATTTATTGCCACTAACTGAAAGGCTTTCCATGCCGTCTTTTCCTTGCCACGCAGTGCATGGTCAAATGCATCATCTTGAAGAAGTTCGCAAATCTGAGGACCAACAAAGACACCTTCCTTTATCTTAGCTTCACTTAACCTTGGAAATTTTCCACGGAGGTACTTGAAAGCTGTTTGTGTTTTGTCAATGGCCTTTACAAAGTTCTTCATCAGACCCAGCTTGATGTGTAAGGGTGGTAACAAAATCTTCCGTGATTCAACAAGTGGTGGATGCTGAACACTTTTCCTCCCAGGCTCCAATGACTGTCGGAGTGGCCAATCTTTCTTGATGTAGTGGGAATCTCTTGCACGACTATCCTATTCGCAGAGAAAACAGCAGTACTTTGTGTATCCAGTCTGCAGACCAAGCAAGAGAGCAACAACCTTCAAATCGCCAAAGCTGCCACTGATGTTGGTCATAGTTTATGCACCTCAAAAGTTGTTTCATGTTGTCACAAGTTTCCTTTATATGGACTGCATGGCCAACTGGACTTGATGGCAAAACATTGCCATTATGCAGTAAAACAGCTTTAAGACTCGTCTTCGATGAATCAATGAACAGTCTCCACTCATCTGGATCGTGAACGATGTTGAGGGCTGCCATCACACCATCGATGTTGTTGCAGGCTACAAGATCACCTTCCATGAAGAAGAATGGGACAAGATCCTTTTGACGGTCACGGAACATGGAAACCCTAACATCACCTGCCAAGAGATTCCACTGCTGTAGTCTGGAGCCCAACAGCTCTGCCTTACTCTTGGGTAGTTCCAAATCCCTGACAAGGTAATTCAGTTCATCTTGTGTTATGAGGTGTGGTTCAGAGGAGGAGGATGGGAGAAAATGTGGGTCCTGTGACATTGATGGTTCAGGACCAGAAGTTTCATCCTCTTCCTCTTCCTCGTCTGACTCAAGTGAGAATGATTCTGGTGCATCAGGAACCGGCAGTCCTTCTCCGGGGGGTACTGGGCGTATAGCTGATGGAATGTTTGGAAAATGCACAGTCCACTTTTTCTTCTTTGACACACCTTTCCCAACTGGAGGCACCATGCAGAAGTAACAATTGCTGGTATGATCTGTTGGCTCTCTCCAAATCATTGGCACTGCAAAAGGCATAGATTTCCTTTTCCTGTTCAACCACTGGCGAAGATTTGTTGCACAAGTGTTGCAGCATATGTGTGGGGCCCACCTCTTGTCCTGATCTCCAATTTTGCAGCCAAAATAAAAGTGATAGGCTTTCTTAATCATAGTGGTTATACTGCGCTTTTGTGATGCAAAAGTCACTTCACCACAAACATAGCAGAAGTTATCTGCACTGTTCACACAAGTACGAGGCATCTCTGCTCACTTTGGCTAAACAGAAAAACTAGAGCCAATCAACAATTTTAAGCATCATTTTCGTTCTCAGTGACCCAGAATTAGTAAAGTTTGACTACATTTATTTCAGAAGCATTTTGGCTGTAGAGCAGTGTTATTAGGTGAGATTCTTTGCCCTGTGTTATGCAGGTGGTCATAGCAGATGATCATAATGGTCCCTTCTGACCCTAAAATCTATTAGTTATTCACAGACAGTTTGAGAACAGCAGAAAACTCTGTAAAATTATGTTGCAATTTAAAGTAAATTATTTCCTAATAAATCTCTCAAATGTCCCCTTTTATGATATATCTGGGCCTATAATAAGAAACATCCAACATCCTCTCACACAGATCCGTGTTTCTATTGTCGTTGTTATTCCAAGTTATTTGTAGCACAACTTTTTAATCAGGAAATTGGTGTTATAGAAGAGTTATGTTACTTTAAATAAATCAACCACAGTTAAATCTAAAAATGTCCTGCATTTTCTCATCTCATGTTTTGGGTCATTCTACCACATCTGGGCATTTGCAGGTGGAGAGCATTCAGGATTAAATGGAGAGGGAAAGCATTATGGGTAAGTCAATGAAAAATTACAGTTAAATTACTGAAAAGGAGAATATATGTTTGCAATTTCTGCAAAAGCTCCATACTAGAAGCTACTGGATGTGATAACATGTTATATCTTCAGTTTTTAAAAAGATTTTCCTACTCTGGAACCTCAAATAATTTAATAAATACTGTACAAATGAGACAATGAGGTGAAACCTATAGACTGGACTGCAGCCACCATTTTGAGCCAGTCCACAATTTTTGTGACCTGATTTTCTTGCTGATGGTCTTCTGGAAATGAAACTAATCTAAGACTCAACAGAAATAATTTCACATAAGTGGAGTAGGCCACAGCAGACTACCACATCTCAGAGGAAGGCAAGTGTTTCACCTCTGTCATCATACTGCCTCTCCAAAAAGCACAAATTCAGAATTGCATTTATAATAAGTAAGTTATAGGTTGTGGAAAAAGAGGTTTTGAAGAGATGATATGTAAAGATATGAAGAATACACTGTGCCCCTATTTGGTAGATCTTCCAAAAGATATAGCCTGTATGATAGAATGGGGGTTTTACAATGCTATAAAGAAAATATGTATGCAATCCTTGATTTTTAGAAATATATTACTTGCCCCGACAAAGTGATATGATCTCTTCTGAAATAAAAAGAAAATTTTGCCATTTGTAATGTCAATTGTTGCACATTTCACTAAAAAATTTAGGAATAAAGACACTTAAGATTTACCTTAGATGGAATATACTTTATGAGAATGACAGAATTCAGATGCAACTATATTATTGCTCTCATTCTTCTAAAATTTGGTTTCATTATCTATTTATGGAAAAGCCATGACCAAAACTTGTTCTAAATAAAAGTGACTCCAGCAAAAAGTTGAAATTTCTTTTTAGGTAAAATTTTATGTTATATGTAACACACACAGATACAGCTAAAAGTTAGTCCACCAACTCTAAGGATTATATATTTAGCATGATACAAATGTATTTAATCTAAGGAATCCATTAACAGAAGTCATGTGGCAAAATCTCCATGCAGAATAATTACCTTTAAAGGGCTCATGCAACATCTGCACCTACTGGTGAATCTCACTAAAAAAAAAAAAAGTCTTAATAATTGAAAAATATTTTGCTCTAAATTCTTTTAATATGTATCATTAGAATAGAGCTTAATAGTTTTGGCACTGTAATTAGAAAACATGGGTCATACAGGACATTAGCACATCTTTCTTTTATTGCATGTTTTCCTACCTCTTTCAAAACTCAATATAATGTAACTAGATCAGTGCCATTCAGAGTCATTTATTTATTCTGGTCCATTGAGTGACTAATACCTCTGCCTACATACACAGAGCACACCAACACATATGTCCAAGACATTAGAATGGCTCCAGAAAGGGGGTATTCCAGTTTCTTAAGTACGTAATATGCATTTTCATAAGAACATTTTAAAGGAATTTAAAAAATTTAAAACTCTGTGACAGTTTCGTTGAAGAGATGACAGATAGCTAGAACTAAACAAATCTGTACCGCTACGTTTCTGTTCAAGTCACAATGGAGACTACAGTTTGCAGCACCAACTACCACCTTTTCAAATGCCTAGCTGAGATGAACACATGGATCAAAAGTAGCTGGCTGAAGTTGAACCAAGATTACATGAAGCTGATTCAAGTAGGAACAGTGAGGAACAAAAGAACTTACCTCCTCGCTAACTACAAATCCATTGAGAGCTTCTGCGCACAGATTGTTAAAATGGTTCTCGGCTGTGAGGTTCTCTTTTGCTCCTCAATGCTATTGGAGGCATATAGGCACAGCAGCAAAGAATGTCCATTTCTATCGGCATCTGATCAGAAGATTGTTCCCTTTCCTGTCAGACTCAGCCTGGGCACCCTGACCCCTGCATTCATGAGACCCAAGCTTGATTACTACAACACACATCTAGGAATGAAATCACATACCCTGAATAGGCTGCAACTGGTTCAAAACACAAAGTTCAATTTGAGGTCTTTCTCCTACTATTCAAACCCCTCCAGGGGATTTTTCCCAACTAGCTGAAAGACTCTCTCTCCCTATCTCCATGACCTTAGACTAGATGACCTCTTGAGTCCCTTCCAGCGCTACATTCCAATGCTTCTATGACAGTTACATTCCACTGGAACCATGAAGCCGTTGACCAATGGAGAAGGCTTATAAGTTCTCAAGACAGAATTTTCACAGAAGCTGGACCTAGTCTATGGAACTCACTCTCACAAGAGAGAAGAACGCCCAGAGGTCTCACCATACTGAACCAGGTAAAACCTCGATGGAAGTATGATAGAGCTTCTGATAATCCAGGTAATAAAATGGGAGCAAATGAAACTACTATCCTGAGCCTCCAAATCTTTATATTCCATAGTTCCTTTTCTCCAGCAAAGTAAGGTACTTGCTGGATATTAGCCTCTTCATTTCTCCACAAAATAACTCCTGCTGACCTATTAAGTACAGCTGCTGTATTGCTTGAGTTGGACCATCTGGTGTCTGCCCCCCGGGAAGTCATTATAAGGGTATATAGTTTTATTAAACAGGGGTTTAAGCCCCATGCTACCACACACAGATTGAGGTCTATCAATGTAACCGTATATTTAAATAATGTTAGAGTTCTGAGGTAAACAGGCAGAAGTAACACAATTCAAAATGCTCATCCTTATGGCCAGCCTTACCCCTTTATGAAATATAAAAATCACTCAGGTGTGCTATAAGAGCAACATATTTGATTTGTGCCTTTTGACATTTGTGAATCTGGCTCTGGATGGGGTTTCCTTATCTATGCTTCTGGCAAATAAGGAACTGTAAGGCCTGGTCTACACTACGGGGCTGGGTCAAAATTAGACGCGTTAGGTCGATTTAACAATGAATGCGTCCACACAACCAACCCCGTTCTGTCGACCTAAAGGGCTCTTAAAATCGACTTCTGTACTCCTCCCCGGCAAGGGGAGCAGCACTAAAATCAACTTTGCTGGGTTGAATTTGGGGTAGTGAGGACACAAATCGACAGTATTGGCCTCCAGGAGCTATCCCAGAGTGCCCCATTGTGACTGCTCTGGACAGCACTTTGAACTCCAATGCACTAGCCAGGTACACAGGAAAAGCTCTGGGAACTTTTGAATTTCATTTCCTGTTTGGTCAGCATGGCAAACTCAGCAGCAGAGGTGACCATGCAGTCCCTCCAGAATCGTAAAGCGTAGAATGTTTCTACACTCCCCCTATCATCTCTGTCCCTGAGGTTATCGCTGATTAGAAGGCGAAAAAAATGCACTTGCAATGACATGTTTTCTGAGCTCATGCCGTCCTCCCACACTGATAGGGCACAGCTTAATGCATGGAGGCATTCAGTGGCAGAGGCCAGGAAAGGACATGGTAAAGAGTCTGTTGGGGGAGCAAACAGACATGATGATGAAGCGTCTGTTGGACCTGCAGGAAAGCCAACAAGAGCACAGACTCCCACTGCATCCACTGTATAACTGCCTACCCTCATCCCCATGTTCCATAGCCTCCTCACCCAGACGCCCAAGAATGGGGTGGGGGGAAGGCTCCGGGCACCCAGCCACTCCACTGCAGAGGATGGTCAAAGCAACAGAAGGCTGCCATTCAAACAATTTGATTTTTAGTGTGGCTACAATAAGCAATGTGGCCTTGTTCTTCCCTCCTCCCACACCCCACCCGAGCTACCTTGGCCATTATCTCATTTTTTTTAATTAATAAAGAAAGAATGCATGGTTTCAAAATAATAGTTACTTTATTTCGAAGAGGGGAGGGTGGTTGGCTTACAGGGAACTAAAATCAACAAAGGTGGTGGGTTTTCATCAAGGAGAAACACATACAATTGTCACACCGAAGCCTGGCCAGTCATGAAACTGGTTTTCAAAGCCTCTCTGATGTGCAGCGCGCCTTGTTGTGCTCTTCTAACCACCCTGGTGTCTGGCGCAAAACAACTGTCTGCCGTTGCTTTCACGGAGAGAGAGGTGCAAAATGTACCACAAACCACCCACAACAATTTTTTTTGTCCTATCAGGCATTGGGAGCTTTACCCAGAATTCCAATGGGCGGCAGAGACTGCAGGAACTGTGGGATAGCTACCCACAGTGCACCGCTCCATAAGTCGATGCTAGGCATGGTAGCGAGGACGCACACCGCCGACTTCATGCACTTAGTGTGGACATACGCAATCGACTGTATAAAATTGATTTCTAAAAATCGACTTCTATAAAATCAACCTTATTTCATAGTGAAGACATACCCTCAGGTCCCATAGGTTCCATGTCAAAAAGTGCATCAACCTACTACAAAAACAACCTCTAAATTCTATGCACAAGCCAAAATCTCCTCTTTGGTACACTGCCACTACTTGCAGCACAAATGTTCCCATGCAGAAGATGTGAAAAATAAATGCATATTCAAACAAAAACAACAACAGCCAAAGTATCCTGAGGAAATGTTGAGGGAATCAAGGCAAAGCCAAGGTATCATATATGCTTCCTTGGAGAAACAAAGTGAGATAGTAGACACTACAGAAAACTGATAGCAAATTCCATTTCATTTCAGTGCAAGCTCTGCTTAAAGTCAATGGCATTATATGGCCCATGCATTTTAACTTTCTGTTGGTAGAAATATGTGCCCTAGTTTGGCACAATATAAGCATAAGCTGATGTCTAAGCATAAGTATCACTAGGATATGGTGGGAGTGGGCTTCATCTCAGACTACAAAAGCCTTCAAAACATTTTACTGGACTGTTCACTTTCTGAAAATCAGGCCTCTTTTTAAGGCATCTCAAGCTATATGCATACTGTGGCCCCTTATTACGTATGCTCCCATGGGTTTGTAAAAGTTCTTGGCTCACATCTTCTGCCACATTGTATCCAGTTTTACTTTGTTTTTTAGTTGCTTCAGTGGGCATTTCTAGCAACACCCACTAGCATTTATCTCAAACCATTTTCCCACGAGTGCATAACATGGGTACATATTCGCTTATATTATTACAGATTACCTGAGGTACTAACTCATTTCTTATGTTACTTCCTCAACCCCCTCTTCTCCGCAGGCAATGTCAGTCCTGAAGCCCTGTTCATCTCATTCTCTCTTTCTGTCTGACTTTTTCCATAATGTCCTATTATGCAAAGAATACACACCTCATCCCAATTCACCAAAACACCACCTCTCTGTTTTCAACGCCCCCCCAATCCTCACCCCCCCATGCCCACAAGAAGTAAATCTAGCAAGCAAACAACATATTTAACTTCAAATTAATTCTTCTTCAAAGTTTCCAAGAAGTCCAAGCCATCTCCATTTCTAACTTTTAGATAGTAAGCTCTTCAGAACAGGACTGTCTAAATTGTGTGTCCTATTTAGTGCTATTTGGCACTTAACAGATAATAAATAATTATTTGTTCTGATCCATTTTAAATAAATTTGTTTCAGATATTAGGACCCAATCCTGCAGGCCCTCCATTCACCAAGCCTCCATTAACTTCAGTTAGAGTTCCACGTGCAGAGGGCTTGTAGAATTGAGCCCACAGCCAGTGCCTGACCCCTATCTCTCTTCATAGGAGCTAATATTTTTTTTAAGTGGCTAATGAAGTGGCAATTTTCAGATGCTTAATTTGTGATCCCTTTAAAAGGGACCTGATTTTCAGAAACTGATAAGCACCTCCCCTGTGAAAAATCAGGTCCCTTTAGGGCAGGGGTAGGCAACCTATGGCATGCATGCCAAAGGCAGCACACGAACTGATTTTCAGTGGCACTCACACTGCCCGGGTTCTGGCCACTGCTCTGGGGGGCTCTGCACAACAAAGGGGGAAGATATAGTGGAAAGTTTTGTAAACCATTTTGAAGAACGAGGAGTTGACATCAGAAAAATATTTTATGACACAACAGATGGTGCGCCTGCCATGGTTGGAAAATAGAAGGGATTTGTAAAGTTACTTGAAGATCAAATTGGCCACCCGACAGTCAAATTTCATTGTATTAACCATTGAGAAAACCTGCATGCTAAAATTTCTAATTCAGAGCTTAATAATGTGATGAATACAGTGGTGTAAATTGTGAATTTCCTTGTTACTCGATCTGCTTTGACTCACAGACAGTTTCAAGCACTGCTAGAAGAGATGGACAGTGCTTATAACAACATTCCACTTCATAGCAACATTCAGTGGCTAAGTCGTGGCAAAGTTTTGGTGTGCTTTGTAAACTGTTTTGATGCAATCAAGGCCTTTTTGTCAGAAAAAGGACAAAACTACCCCGAACTGGATGATGACAAATGGCTGTGTAAGCTCGTTTCTAACTGACATCACCGCTCACCTAAACGAACTCAACCTCTATCTCCAGGGTGCAGGGCAAACGGTTCTGGATCTTTATGAAGCCTGGAAGGCATTTGTTGTAAAACTAGCAATTTTTCTTGGGATATTCAAACTTCAACTTTCCGCTACTTCCAACACATAAAAGAGCTATCGACATGTTACATTGTCAGTGTTAATGAGATTGGAATGTATATGCAAAGAACTGGAATCAGAATTTTCTGACAGATTTCAAGATTTCCAGCGATTTGGCCCAATGCTTTCTTTTCTAATTAAACCTGAAAACTTCAACGAAAGCGACTTGGATTTGTCAGTATTTCAGTGGATGGGTGTTGAAGATTTCAAAATGCAGCTCATTCAGTTAAAAAGCTCAGAATTGTGGACATCAATGTTTGGAGATCTGAGGAGTGCACTTGAAGCTACCAAGAGAGATCATGGGGCCTTTATTCTGACCTGCTGGACGTCCCTGCCAGTGAAATTTAACTGTTTGAAGAAAATTGTGTTTGCAATGCTGTCAGCATTTGGATCCACATACCTGTGTGAAATCTGTCCTCTGTCCCTCTCGGAGCCAGTTAACAACTGATCCCCCAGAAGCCTGTGTGCAGCTTAAAGTATCCGAATACGTGCCAGACATTGGAAAACTCAGCAAGAAAAAGCAAGGGCAAGGATCACACTAAACTGAAAAGATCTGCATTTTAATTTAATTTTAAATGAAGCTGCTTAAACATTTTAAAAACCTTATTTACTTTACATACAGCAATAGTCAGGGGCGGCTCAAGACATTTCGCTGCCCCAAGCACGGCAGCATGCCGCGGGGGGCGCTCTGCCGGTTGCCGGTCCCGTGGCTCTGGTCGACCTCCCTCAGGCGGACCCTCCACAGGCATGCCACCGAAGGCACCCTGCCTGTCGCTCTCCCGGCGACCAGCAGAGCGCTCCCCGCAGCATGCCGCCCCAAGCACGCGCTTGGTGTGCTGGGGCCTGGAGCCACCCCTGGCAATAGTTTAGTTATATATTATAGACTTAAAGAAAAATCTTCTAAAAACGTTAAAATGTATTACTGGCACGTGAAACCTTAAATTAGAGTGAATAAATGAAGACTCGGCACACCACTTCTGAAAGGTTGCCGACCCCTGCTTTAGGATATTAAATGGGTACCCCAAAATTGAGACATCCAAAATAACTAGCCCCTTCAGAAAACCTTGGTCTTAGCATCTATGATTTACCTATTTCCTTCTGTTCAAACTAACGTGAGTTTCCAACTTCTTTTTTGTTGTTGTTGCAGTTTTTCTGTTTGTTTTGTTTTTTAAACAGGCATAACAGCAATTATGCTGGCTTATGCATTTTCAATATATGAACAATAATCTTCAGATGCAACTACAGGGTCCATATAGTTTAGGCAACATATTATGAGCAGGTAATACATACATCCAATCTGTTCCCCATTCTTATAGCTTATTTGTGACTGTTTCAATCAACCTAAACAGGGCCCAGCAAGACAAGTACCTGATCAGTAAGTACTGCAACATTTTGTTTATACAATTTCTATCCTCTTGTTTTTTAGCGCATGGTGTTCTTTGAATAGCTAAGAGTAAACAGCACCCATTTTGTCAAGCTCAATAGTGTAAAAGTTTGATAAGCAGTATTTCTGCTCACCATGAATAGACTCGGAGTTTGATTAGATATATTTTAAAACTTGAATCTGGAGATTTAAAATTGATTTTCAAGTGTATCTCACAGCTTATTCATTCTGAAAAGTGTTCTTTATCTTTTAGACTTTCATTGGGGGTGAGTAAAATATATTGTTTACCTCTAAATAACTTGGAGCCTATTGTTCCATCGATTTTTAAGTTGAACTGTCCATTTAAATCAATGAACAATTCTACTTTACAACTCATGGGACAGTATGGCCCAGGAAAAACACTGGAGCAAGATTTTATCTTGACAGACAAAAAAATATTACGTGTTATTTTAATCCATTCATTGTTTTATGGAGTCAAAGACCTTCCTGGAATGTCCCAAATCTAAATGATGACCCAGAGTCCTAGATTTTGCACCTAGAATTCTAATTTAGTTGAAGTGGTATAAAATTACACATCGCTTGCACTTGTTGACAATATATCTGAGTCGGCTCAGCAGTACAAATTATTCCACTTAAGGTTAGCATAAGTTACATTCAAATCAACTCTACATTCAAATCTGTTTCAGTTGTCAATATACAAATAACTCTTGCTTCTTGCTAAAGGCACCAATTTTAAATCAAACCACAAAGATTCTGAAATCACAAATGCAGAAGATATAGAACATTTGGTGATCCACACTTCTGAGACAGGTGGTATACTGGTGGATCCTCAGTTAACCAGAGAGACTATCAGACCCTTAGACACTCAACTAAATCCAAATTCTAGATATTTGAATGCAGATCTGAAGGGAGAATTTGGTCTTTTGAGTATTCATCTTTGAGTACTCTGCCATGTCTGCATATTACAGAGAGATTTTCAATACTGCATTACGCAGACATAGCAAAGTTCATTACAGATGACATGGCATATCAGACCTAACTTTCAACCTCCTTACATTTGTCCGTGTCATACCTTAACCTTACTTTAGGTTAAATATATTTTAGAGTATATTCAATGGCAAGAATGTATTTTAACATCATCTTCAACTGGCACTATCATTAACCTCCTGAATTTACTTAAACTCTATCGCCTATCATACAGATCATTGCAATGCTTCTATATCTAAAATGTATTAAATCTACTGCTAACAACTAGATAGAATAAGACATTCCAAATTCAGAATTATTATTATCAAGAATGCATGAAGCAGAGAAAATATAGCCTGTATCTGACAAAGCTGGGATAGATTGACTTGCAGGGAGACTCAGATACTCTTTTTGTGAACTTAAGAGAGTATGTCTGACAAATGTGACATGAAATTTGTAATAGGGACATCACATGGACAAAAGAAAAGTATCACTTTTTAAATGGGAGGATTCTTTAAAACTAGTATATCCCTCTGGCAAGCTGACAAATGGAGAAAACTTCTTTTTCCCCTTCCTCCTTTGGAATAAAGGATCTGAAATCTGATCAGTAACATGAATGCTCTTCCCTGTAATGCCTGTAAGGAAGAAATGTTGACTTAATTACTCAATTAGGCCATATTTACTTTATAATTATAGTGTCATGTTCTGTCATTTTAAATTGTTTTTTCCAAAATATCCAAAGGCAGCCATCCACATCATGGACTTAAAAGTTGAAAAACTTCAGTTAAATAAAACAAAGCCATTTATAGAAGCATATTTTAAAAAGGAAATATTTTGTATCCCTTGGGATTTCAATGTGCAGATGGTCACCAATTTGTATTTTCATGGAAACAATTAACTGAGCTTTACCCACAGGATAAAGAGAGCTCCCACAGGGATAGTCATATTCTTGACCTCATCTTTGGATTTCGTCTGAAAATTTTAGGTCCACAGGTCATCCACATTGGGTGATTTAGCTATCATCTTGCAGGTTTCAGAATAGGATCCAAATATCTCCCCCACCTCTGTACTAACACACGTCTATTTATATCCAGCTCAGGAGACTGAGGAGTCCTGTGGATTTTTTAGTTTCCTTACTGGTGCTGACGCATACTGGACTTCACTTTCTAGCCAACGTGTCAATAAACTCATTGATAATTAATTCCATTGTTTAAAGGAGACTGCAACAAAGGGGGCGCCAGGGAGTTGATTCTGGTTGTTTCTTTTGCCCAGATATCACTGGGGTTTAATGATGATATCTGGGACAGAATGCAGATGGGTCATAGAGTAGATAGAAGATGGCAGGGAAAGGCACCTGGAGTCCAATCTTCTGTACAAAGGACTTTACAGGGGTATACAAAAGAGCTATAATCAAGCACAAGAGATTTTGTATGTCTCCAGCCAACTACATTTTGAGAAACTACCCAGCTGAGCTCTATCTAGTAGCACTACATGTGGTTAATCCAAATTTGCCCCCAACAGTAGTCACTTCTGTCCTGGTCTGCACCCTCACTTGAAACTGGGGGTTTTCAAAGTGAGGACCAGCATGTATTCCCCCACCCTAAAATCCTAGGGTAGGTCTCCTTCGCTGCCACCAGTCAGGTTAAAGTGTCTGACACACTACCTGTCCCCCAAGCTTCCCCTGGGGAACCCAGATTCAAACCCCTTGAATCTCTACACACAGGGAAGCAGCCCACTTCCCCCCTCTCTCCTAGCCTCTTTGGAGAGATATACACCGAGTCAAATCCTTGACTCAACACAAAGAGGGACTCACTTCCCCCGTCCCCTTCCCTAGTCCTGGAAAGAGATACCTGATTCAAACTGCTTGAATCAAACCCAGGAGGAACTGTCTCTTCCTCCCTCCCCTTCCCCTGAATTTCCACAAGAGAAGGAATTAACCAAGTCCAAAGAAAAGAAAGAATTTATTAAAGAATAAAAAGAAAATACAGAATCTCTATGAGCCCAAGCTGGACACTCATAGGGTATAACCTTATCAATCTCTGGAGAGAATCCTCTCTCTTTCTCAGTACAACCAGTACAAGCAGAATTAAGAATAATCAATAACAAACACACAGAATTGCAAACATAGGATTATTAGATAAGGACACAAAGTATCTTTCTAATACTCACTATCTTGACTAGAAGAAATTAGTTCAGAAAGGTGGAAGCTGGTAGACTTGATTAAATCATCTAGACTCTTGTAACTCCAAACGGCCAAAGACAACACCCCCCCCAAACAGAGGGAAAAGTTCCCTCCTAGGAGTTTCAAATTCTCTTCCCTGATTGGTCCTCAGGTCAGGTGCCCACCAGGTACTATGCTTTAACCCTTTACTAACTATTCATGACAACTTCAAATGAACGTTTGTAACAGAGGAACAGAATTCTTCTGTTGACCTGCTTTGTTTACAGGTAGTGGAATCCTGCATGGAATTGCTCATAGATTTCTGCTGGCTCATGGCTGCAGGAGAGTGTTGTTGACTTCACCTTACATAAGAACATAAGAAAGGCCGTACCGGGTCAGACCAAAGGTCCATCTAGCCCAGTATCTGTCTACTGACAGTGGCCAATGCCAGGTGCCCCAGAGGGAGTGAATCTAACAGGCAATGATCAAGTGATCTCTCTCCTGCCATCCATCTCCATCCTCTGACAAACAGAGGTTAGGGACACCATTCTTACCCATTCTGGCTAATAGCCATTTATGGACTTAGCCACCATGAATTTATCCAGTCCCCTTTTAAACATTGTTATAGTCCTAGCCTTCACAACCTCCTCAGGTAAGGAGTTCCACAAGTTGACTGTGTGCTGCGTGAAGAAGAACTTCCTTTTATTTGTTTTAAACCTGCTGCCTATTAATTTCATTTGGTGACCCCTAGTTCTTGTATTATGGGAATAAGTAAGTAACTTTTCCTTATCCACTTTCTCAACATCACTCATGATTTTATATACCTCTATCATGTCCCCTTAGTCTTCTCTTTTCCAAGCTGAAGAGTCCTAGCCTCTTTAATCTTTCCTCTCTAAACCCCTAATCATTTTAGTTGCCCTTTTCTGAACCTTTTCTAGTGCTAGAATATCTTTTTTGAGGTGAGGAGACCACATCTGTACGCAGTATTCGAGATGTGGGCGTACCGTGGATTTATATAAGGGCAATAATATATTCTCAGTCTTATTCTCTATCCCCTTTTTAATGATTCCTAACATCCTGTTTGCTTTTTTGACCGCCTCTGCACACTGCGTGGACATCTTCAGAGAACTATCCACGATGACGCCAAGATCTTTTTCCTGACTCGTTGTAGCTAAATTAGCCCCCATCATGTTGTATGTATAAGCAGCAAAGAATCCTGTGGCACCTTATAGACTAACAGATGTTTTGCAGCATGAGCTTTCGTGGGTGAATACCCACTTCTTCGGATGCAAGCAGTGGCTTGTATGTATAGTTGGGGTTATTTTTTCCAATGTGCATTACTTCACATTTATCCACATTAAATTTCATTTGCCATTTTGTTGCCCAATCACTTAGTTTTGTGAGATCTTTTTGAAGTTCTTCACAGTCTGCTTTGGTCTTAACTATCTTGAGAAGTTTAGTATCATCTGCAAACTTTGCCACCTCACTGTTTATAATGGTGGTGAAAGTGGTTTTCTGAGCAGAGTGTATGCAGGGTCTCATCTGAAGAATCCTTGAGGAGAAAGCATAGAAGCAGCCAAACCTACAAAGGCAGCTTGGACTTGAATTTTTATCTATTATTTTTATTATCTACTGTTAAGTAAAGCATAAATTCAAATCTCAGCGAGGGAATTTTTGACCTTTTACAGTATGTAAGGACTATGTTTTGGCACAGGGTAGGAAAACTACCTGCTTACACTGCTGTGACAAGCTTAGTACATTTGTTGAAAAGAATGACTCCAGGTTTGTCTCGCCATTCCTTTAAATTATGAGAATCTCAGGCTTCCAAGATACTGTCTACCCTGCCTGAGTTCAGTGTGGCTTCTGGTGAAGATGTTCGTGGTATGTGGATTCCCTGAAACCCACCATCTGTGGTTCCAACAATTGATCATGCTGGCTGATTAAACCCAATAGCATGGCTGTAATTAAGCTATTGGCTGGCACATCTAAGTTAACATTCTGTCCTTAAAATTGCAGTAGCCCAGCCCACCTCTTAGGAATCCATCTCTTGGCAACGAAGTGTGTGCCTTTCCTTTTTTGGGGAAAGAGGATTGTGCCCAGCTATGGGGCAGCTCAGCTCTCCTGACTGTAGAGTATTGTCATTTGACCTCACAGCTGGACCTCTCGGCATCTGTTGATAGCTTGACCATGGATTGTTGCTATGGCAACCAAAGAACACTACTGGAAGATAAGAATTAATTATTGGCAGTGGTCAATCATGTGTAATCAACAAGGGATTTGGAATGCAGCATTACTCCAGGCTCTAACTTCTTTTCTATATTCTTTGCTACATACAGTATGTGCCCTCTTGAGACATCATTTTTAGACATGGATAAAATATCACTAGTATGAGGAGGACAGGCAATAATATACTCCTTGCCCTATGGACCCTGTTAGCTTCTGTCCTGGAAGGGTACTTCGATAATACTGCCAGCTAGATTTTTCAGGGATGCCTCATTCTTAACCCAGAAAACACAGAAGTCTTTCTGGTAGATAGCCCCTACATAATCATGTCCCTTTCTCTTCTTTCATGGTCCCATTTTATTAAGGGGTTATATTTGGAAATACTTAATCATGTTAAGAATTAGGGCACTTATCTCAATCGTACTATGACAGACCAATGAGAGCACGAAAGAATTCTATATGCCTAGGTGATATTTAAACACCCTAGTAGTGGGTTTTATTGTAAAGTGGAAAACTAAACTGAAAGCATCCCCTGCCTTTTTAAAACACAGCTACAATAGGACTTTTCCAAGCAAAGTTCACAGTTAAGATATAAAGTGTGGCTCAATTCAGCCATGCTCCAGAGAGAAAGAGACACCACTCTCACATTCATATTCTCCTCTCATCTGCAGTCCTCTCTCAAAAAGAATGGCTCAGGTATGGGGATCTCTCCCATATCCTGTGCAGCAAAGACCAATACAAGAATTCATTGAGCTTCTCCACAAAGGCCTTGTCTTCCTTGAGTGCTTCTTCAGCACCTTCATCGTCCAGCAGCCCCACCAATTGTTAGGCAGGCTTCCTGCTTCTGATGTACTTAAAAAAAAAATGCTGATCATTTTTATATCTTTAGCTAGTTGCTTTTCAAATTCTTTCTTGGACTGCTTAATTATACTTTTATACATGACTTGCCAGCATTTATGCACCTTTCTTTTTTCCTCACTAGAATTTTACTTCCAATTTTCAAAGGATGCCTTTTTGCCTCTAACTACCTTTTTTACTCTGCTGTTTAGCCATGGTGGCATTCTTTAGTCCTCTTACTATTTTGTTTTGTTTAGTGTTTTTTGTTCGATTGCTTTGTTTGGGGTACATATTTATTTTGAGAACTTAGGGCATATGCAACATTTCTCATTGAAGTCTATATAAGGGATAGAAGCTTATTTGGGGGTCACTGCATAATCAAGATCTCCTCACTGAACCCTCTCCTGGCTGGATCTATGCTCTGACATCAACCACCTTTTTGGGGTTGCATCTCCACACCTTCTGTCAGCAGATGTAGTATCCCTTCATATGCAGAACTCTTTCTCTGTCTAGACATCCACTTCAGCTGATTGCTCCTCCCAGGGCCGCCTTTACCATTTTTGCTGCTCCAAGCAAAAAAAAAAAAAAAAAAAAAGGCTGCCCGGACTGTGCCCCCCTTTAACATATGACACCCCAGGCACGTGCTTCCTCCACTGGTGCCTGGAGCCGGCCCTGGCTCCTCCCCTTGGGGGGAAAAAACTGCCTGAAAACACTTCTCGTTAGAGAGCATTCAGCATAGCTATGCTGTTGCCTGGCCAGTGACACAGGGTTTCTCCCCAACTCCAGAATATATGCTGCCATACCCATTTTCTTAATAGAAGCCAGTAGAAAAACAGTTTTAACTTAGTCCTTACTTCCAGGTTTCTGCTCCACCTCTCTCAGGGTTTCTGGCAGGGTCCCAGTTCTGACCAGCTCTGCTCCTTTTCTAGGGCAGCAGTCTCATGGCTATTGCCCTGAGCACCTGACCCCCTTGCTGCCAGACATCCACCACAGGTGTTAGCTCCACTCCAGCATACCTTCTCCTCCCCAGAAAATAGCCCATCTCAAGCAATTCCTCCTCCGGTTGCCCACTGGCAGCCCTTTATATGCTCAGGGGTAGCCCAGCCCTCTTTAATTGGCTGGATTGGACTCATTTGCTCCAGTCCAGGGGAGCTGTGCTTTAGTCTATCAACAGGGACCACCTATATTTTGAGACATGTATTTTATGAAGCTTTAGCTAATGTCTCAACTATTTTATTTAATATTGCAACAGTACTTTAATTGCTTGCACAATGTGCTGACTACTTTGAGGAGGAAGATAGTGCTTTGTAAATAACATTATTTATTGTTCAGTCACCAGGGCTAGGAGTTGCAGAACTGCACTTCAAAGCAGCAATTCAAGGTTTCTTTTCTGCCAAAATCTGAAACTGAAATATGATCTGATACCGTGGGCACCAGTCTCAAAAGTTCCACAAAACAGGTTTTCTAATGTTTCTACTGACAGACCTTTTACAGAAAAATGGAAGGACAAAATATAGTTACCAGAAAATTAATGAACAGGTGGCTAATTTACTTTTTTAAATTATGGCAGGAGAGCAGTTTCTCATACATGAAGCAGCAACTCCCCAAAAGTATAGAAAGTAAAATTAGGATGCTGAAAATAAAGCAGAAAATTAGAGCAGCCATCCAATATTATCTATCTTACATCTTCAATGGTTTTGTGTTGTAACACAGAATGACACTGATTCCAACCCATAAAATGAAATCTATGCATTTTTACCTGTAAAGTAAAGGAAAATATCCTTCTCCCTTAAGATGATGTATTATTTTCTGTCACAGTACACATCACATGACCCTAACTTCAGGTCAGAAAATATCTTATGAGTATATTAGGGGCTTGACCCTCTTATTATCAGTATGTTCCTGGTAAATTGATTAACTAATTAATATAGCCTTTATTTAAGAAGATACAAACTTATTTTGAAGAGACTGTCTTACAAGGAAAAATATCAAGATCAAAATATGTGCAGCCTAGAAAAGAAGGAGGCTACAGTAAGACCTAATTATGGTTTAAAAATACCTGAGGGAGTTCCACAACGCGCAGGTCAGAATCTGTTCAGACTATGCAACAAGGACAAAACCCAAAGGCATAATCTGAGACTGAATCAAGAGCAATTTAAACCTGATATCAGAAATGGATTTTCACTAAGAGGATCATTACTATGTGGAATAGATGACCTAGCAGGGGTCTGTAGTACTAATTAATTTAATTATAGGATGGATACATATCTAACTATCAATGCTATATATGGACTTTCTTTCTGAAAAGCAGATATTCTTGCTGAGAGCCAAAGGATGGACTGGGTGGACCTGAAATTCTTTCCTGCCAAAGATTTCTCTATTTTTTTTATGACTTCTTGACTCCATAGCCCTGTAGTGCCACCTTCTGGAAGAGGCAGTACTTAAACAGCCCAAGTTCTCCCATGTCCACCTTGATAACCGCAGCAGCTGAACTACTCTTTTTTTTTTTAAATAAACAAACAACAACCACCAGTTTTATTTCCCTTCATATTCGGCCAACAAATCTCATCAAATAAAGATTCCCCGCCTCCCAATGCCAAAAGCACAAGCTCTGAAATTTAACTAGATGTTTAAACTACACCTGAGACTCAAACTAGGAGCACCAAAGGGTTCACTGTGTTCCCTGTGCATTTTAAAGGCGTGCAAAAGAAACTTTTGCAGAATGATTTCCCATTTTATTTTATGACTAAAAAATTTGAAATACTATGATGGGATACAGTAAGTGCATTTGATATGATGTAGCTAGTTGTAAATGCTTTTTCTTGTGCTTGTTTTTTATTATTTCCCTTAATTAAACATATGCTCTATGGTTTCAATGAATAATTAATTGTCATTGAAATATATTCCATTGTGTCGAATAATTAAGCACTGAAAAGTAACTAAGCATCAAGAAGCAACAGTGCTACTAGCTAAAACAACCCCATAACCCTTTTCTATGTGCAGTACAAGAGTGTGATGGAAAATATATCAGACCAATATCTTTCATCTCCAAAAACTGGGAAAATTATGACTTCAGGGTGAAAATATACCATCACTTTTCTAAGCAGCACTAATAAAGTTAATTCAAGTATGTTATAAACCTACACGTATTAATACGAAAGAAAATAGTGTATTCACAACAAAAATGCCTTTGTAACCGTATGTTCTTCTCTACCTGACCAAAGGCCTTTGTTATTTTTTAAGTAAAGAATAGTAATTTGGCTCATTTGTTATCCCAACTCCAGAATGTGAGACCATTAGGATAATCAAGTATGTGGTTGACGGGATATAGACATAAGCAGAGAGCACCTATGACAAGAAGAGGCCTAGTCATGCCACTCAAATGTCTAATACAGACATTAAGATATGTCTTTGACTGGCAGTACCCAGAATATCCTCCTTGCTGTCAACAGCTGGTGAATGTAAAGCTAAGACATTCTAGTGTCCTAAACCACATGTTTTCAGATATATAGAGAAAGCTCAGTATTCTGGCTTTCCTTTGCACTCATCCTTTTAATCTCTGCCTTTCATTTTAGAATCACTGTTTTGCTCTAATTACTCCATTACATCCTGGGGTTGGTTTGCTCTGAGCTCCAATCTTCTTTGCCACCCCATTTTCTTGGCTACAAATCCATTTTTACCTCACAAGCTTCCACCACTTACAAAAATTAAAAGACATATGAATAAATGCCAGCCCTCAGGGAAACCAACTTTCTTCCACGTTTGGATGGTTTTCTGTTTGCTTTAGAAGTTGTTCTTTCACCTGGGAGCACTGAGAATCAGCATCCAAAGATAGATGCAAAACTGCTCCTCCAATTATATAATCACTGCAGTTGATAAGCAGGGAGCTGGATTCAGGTTGCCATAGCGTTGGCATATTGCTATGAAGGCTGAGCTCTTCGTCCACTTTACCAGCTCTGGCACTGAAGGAGAAATCCACTTCTGCCTGCCGAATGCATGTGCAAAGCACTAGGGCTTACACAAAAAAGAGCACAATTTAGATCGGGGCTGATTCCTCGCTCCGCCTACCTTATTTTGAGAGAGTACTCGGTGGGGGAGGGGGGCTGTTTGTTTGTTTTTCTTCTTAATGTGTGTTTAATTGGGAATTTGATCGTTGAAATCCACCTATTCCTCCTCCACAGCTCAGATGCACCGTGGGTGTTTCCTCCCCAACTAAAGGGAGCTAAATAGGAATAGAAAAATCTGGCCCAAAACTGCCCTCCTAGCCCCAGATTGAGTGGCTCACCAAATGACTCGAGGCGCTTTTGGCAAGACGAGTTGTTTAATTGCGGTCTTTAAGGGAAAATCCCCCTCCAGCAACAATAGGAGTAGGGAGGAACGGGGGCAGCATTTACAGACAGACTAGTTAGCCTCTGACACCAGAGGTGTAAATACGCATCACTAAAACGGAGAGGCTTCCTTATCAGGCAATGCGGGTAGATTTAGTGGAAATGAGAAAGACGCTGGTCACAAATGGGGTTATATAGACACCTCGATACATT
Source organism: Mauremys reevesii (assembly GCF_016161935.1). Lineage (NCBI taxonomy): Eukaryota > Metazoa > Chordata > Testudines > Geoemydidae > Mauremys > Mauremys reevesii. The sequence goes on from NC_052623.1 coordinate 250,149,797, forward strand.
ACTACCCACCAAGGACCGCTCTCTTTCTCGCTCTCTCTTCAGGGGAAGAAAATGGCTCTATTTGTTCTGCAATCACAATTTGTGCGTTAAATGCTGCTCGGGGAGGAGAATGGAGGGAGCTTGAGAACATGCAGGTTACAGGATAAAAATAACATCAAGTATAACAGCTGCCAATTGGAGGGTTGTGGTGGGGACGACTTCTAGAGTTGGACCAACAAAGTTTTAATATTTGGGGTAGCTGGTTACGCTTCTTAATTATAAAGAAAACTAACGTGTCTTAAAGTCCATACTGTGGACAATCAGAACGAACTATTTGAGAATTCGCTACAAAAAGTAAAACCCAACTTTGATTTAAACATAAAACAGCGCTACATCATATCTTTCTATCACTATATATCTCCGACATATTACATATATGTGTGTGTGTGTACACAGATAACTCCTCATTCTCTCCCCTTTGATGTTAGATTAGAAATAGCCGAAAGAGAGGGCTCCCCTCCCAGCATCTTGGGAAACTGTATTGAGATTTGGGTTTGGAGGAATTGGTGTGATATTAACTAGTGACAACCACTAAAACAAGCTGTACTGGAAGTAATCTTCCTCTGACACGTAACAACCAAGCTGCACCGCAAAATCACTTAGCCTTCTTCCAAACTGTCCGTTGGGCGTCCCTTTTCCACTCTTCTGTTATTTAAAATAAATAAATAAATAAAAGGACTTGGACAACTTTTCCTTCCCTGGTATTTCTTATGAAACACATGCTCCCATGGGGATTTTTCAGCGGATACTCTAACAAGATCACTGCAACAAATCCGTCTAATGTTATCAGTATGATCTGAATGGAAACTGGTGTCATAGCCTGCTTTCCCTCGCTATTCCCCCTCCTATCCTTGACTCTAGCAACAGCAGTAGAAATTGACATTAGAGACGATGGACAGAATAGAAAATAATTGCTAGATCCTTTGAGGTAAACCTCAATCTTACCTTGATGGTTTTCTTCTGGAATGTACATCCTCTTGTTTTCATTGACCATTTAAAATGAGTCCAGATTAATCCCTCCAAATATCGGCTTGGTAAAATTCAAGGAAGAATGGAGCTGCAGTATTTCCCCTTTTATTATTACCTGATTCCCATTATTGCATCAAACACCAAAAACTGATCCTTTCCACTACTGCCTCCTTTAGTGAAATTGCAATGCATCCTCAGTACATCCGGGCCCCTTCCAAGAATTTAACACAGCACCTCTGGCTGCTAAACCATTTTAAAAAAAAGAGCAAGAAGGGGGGAAACGGGAAAAAAAAGCATCCAGGACAAATCTCAAAGGGTTAAATGTCTTTTTTTAAATCCATCATTTACAAGAGTAAGAAAAAAAGGAGGGAGGAGAGATGTTCAAAGGTTGCTGCTCCTCTTCAAAGCCATTCTGAGCGCGTTCTGTTGGCAGAAAGCTGTTTCTGCAGATGAAGAGGGAGAGAGCACAGTCCCAGCCCCTCACTCCTTCCCCTCCCTCAGCACACTCACTTCCCTCTCGCTCTCGCAGACAGACAGACACACACACTGAACACTTCCAGATGTTCCAGCTGTGGCAGCAGCAACAGCACACAGACACCCGTGCACAGCTTTAGGAGCCGGCTGACTTGATCTGAAAGTTTAACATGCTCTCTCCCCTCACTGCGCCTGCTGAAACCTTTCTACAGACATGACGTCAAGAAAGCAAGCTGGATCTGGCTGCCTGGAAAAGTGGGGGGGGAGGGGGGGTGGAATCAATAGACAGACTGACAGACAGAGCTTGGTGGAACTGAGCTCTATAGTATTCATTGCAGATCGCTCCAAGAATTCCGCTGCAATTAGAACAGCCTTCCACTACCCCCTCCTCAATCTTTTTTCTCAATATTGTGGGCTCTACCCTGCGGTTCCACTACGGAATGCATCTGTGATCTGAATTTAAAGGAGGACAATATCATTTGCTGAAATATTAACGTCTGCTTCATACAACGGCGTTTAACAAAACATCGGAATGAGCTTTGATTACATGTGATCAATTCCAATCAGGATGCTGTATAACTAAAATACAAACACAATACACGGAGGAGGATGAAAGGGATAGGGAGGGATACGTTGCACAGACAAGAGGATGCACAGACGTTTAAACAGATTAATCAAGCTAGGGTTTTCAAAATCCTTGGTGGAAACACAAAAGTGTTCTGTTGGGGTGTCCCACCCGTCTTCTTAATTATCCCTGTCATTTGGCCCACTATACGAGGAGCCTCCACAGAGAGCAGAAATGACTTCTTTCAAACAAAATGTGAACTGAATACATACATGTTAAATGTATCTGGGCTCTCAGAGCTGCCATGTTAAACAAGAAATGCAGAGTTCCGAAATACCCCTCTCAGGAATGAGGCTAGAAATTGTGCTGATTGGGGAAGCTAAAATAGTTGGAGTTGCGTTTTGGGGAACGTCTAGAACATTATGTCCTATCTGTAAACCAATTAATGCAATATTTTAATTGTCATATAGCATCAATTTATATGTATCATGCATGCAACGTGATTCATTGTGATTAAACATACACATAGCTCTGTTCCTTTCTAATGTACCTTCAATTAAGCTAGAATGGTAGGATTCTCCTGTTCATATATTTTGAGGTTGGTTATAGAGTGTAGTCAGGATTTAAATGAGAATGGCCTTTATCACCTTTCCTCCAAATGGATCCCTATGAGCTTTACAAAACATCTCTCTCTTAGGAATCTTTCATCCACCACTAAACTGGGGATATCTCTGGGGTGAAACTCAGAGCATAACAGCACACAGCAACATGTACACAACAGATTTCCTGAGGAAAGGAAGATAATACCATAGCCACTTGAAACCACAAGGGAAACTGAGCCAGACATAACACAATTACCAAAGCTGAAATTTGGCCAGCACACTCGCCGGTCATAAAAAAGGTCCCCTGGTTTTCTAATTACCACAGGATTTCCATTTTAGGTGGCATTGAAAAGACAAATTTTCCAGAAGCACATTGCCCCATAACACCATGCTGAGGCACTGAGTTATTATTGACTCAGAAGAGAGAGTGCCTCCAGCTGAATCAAAAATACTACTTCCTCCAGCACCTAGATTTTATCTCATAGTGTCCCATCCAAACACACTTACCTTATTTAATTCATGAAACCAGGTGATATCATAGTTTGAGATGGAATGATTGTATATTACATTAACTTTTATTATGATTTCTAGTTTTTTTTTGTCTGTGAAAAATAACTTCTCCCTCAAAAAATATATTGAATAAACCCTTGACATTGAAAAGGAACTGAACAATGGCTCCTGTTTCTTACTTTTGAATGTAAATAAGTATGCTCTATTGTTCTCTTCATAAACCCAAATTTTTACAATTTTGGATTGTGTTCATTCCATTTTTTAAAGCATGAGTCAACCAAGATTTGCATGATTCACCCAGAAAACCATCACTTGCATGGACACAGTCACTTAGGAAGCATTTAGGAGAATGCTGATCATTGCTACACAGAAGTCAAATACTCCTTGGGGCATTTGTAAACATCTCATTTGCCCTTACTGGTTCACATGCTCAACAAGCAGAAAATTTATATACAGCATTAGTCAAATGTCAGCCACCAACCACCATAGTGTTGCTTTCTGCCAAATCACATACATCTGCAGGCACATACACAAGCTGTCCCTACCACATACAGATCTTTCTCTAGTCTTTAAGCTCCCAACATAGGACACAAGTTGGGCCAATTACCAAAAACAAGGTTCAGAAGAAAATAGTGCAAGGATCTAGAATATTAGCCTGCATTAATTTGTTAACATAAATAAGTTTTACTATAACCAGCAGTTTCCTGATACAACATCTATTACACTAATAGCTTACTATGTAAAAGGTGGAAGTGAATGTAAATTTAAGATAAAGTCATCCTGGTAATGAAAGACAGTCAAGAGGTAGGACAGTGACCATCAAGCACTTTTCTCAAAAAAATCTTATTTTAAACACTAAGAAAAGTTTGTGAAAATCAGTTTGTTAAAAAGTTGCATTTAAAGTAAAGGTGGTTATACAACATTTTCCTAACACTGTGATAACCTAAGTACACGGTTTTACCACGTATTACCATGGCGTTTAAGGGGTATGATGTGCCTCACACTGACTATCTGTACCAGGAAGTATTCCATCCAGACAACTTAAATAAAAAATAGCAATTGGGGAATGCAAATGTAATTATCCCCAGTACAATACAGCAGGGTTTGAACCTGAGGTTTTCAGCACCAAAACACAGACTGCTTGAGTTAAAGGAGAACCTTCACCATCTGATAGGAGGAGGAGGCTGTTATCCTCTAACACAGGGGAGGGCAAACTATGGCTTGCAGGCTAGATCCAACCCATCAGGGCTTTCAATCCGGTCAAGGGATTGCCAGCTCCATGGCGCAGTGGAGCTAAGGCAGGTTCCCTGCCTGCCCTGGCCCCGCGCCTCTCCCGGAAGCAGCCGGCACCACGTCCCTGTGGCCCCTAGGGAAGGGGGGGGCAGAGGGCTCTGTGCACTGCCCTCACCTGCAGGCACTGCCCCCCACAGCTCCCATTGGCCGGGAACGGGGAACCGCGGTCAATGGGAACTTTGGGGGTGGTACCCACAGGCGAGGGCAGCACACAGCAGAGCCGCCTGCCCCACCCCACCTCCAGGGGCAGCAGGAATGTGGTGCTGGCTGCTTCCAGGAGCGGCAAAGGGCCAGGGCAGGCAGGGAGCCTTCCTTAGCCCTGCTGTGCGCAGCTGTGACCCCAGAGCCACTCGAAGTAAGCAGCACCAGCCCAGAGCCCGCACCACAAACCCCTCCTGCACCCAACCCCCTCCCACACTCCTCCTGCACTCCAACCCCTCACTCTGAGCCCTCAACCCCTTTCCCTGAGTCCCCTGCCGCATCCCAACCCCATGCCCTGAGCCCTTCCTGCACCCCACACCTCTCCTACACCCCAACCCCTTGCCCTGAGCCCCTTCCTGCACACTGGAACCTCTCCCACACCGCACACTTCTTCCCACACACCAACGTCCTGCCCCAGCTCTACATTCATGGCCCTGCATACAATTTCCCCACCCTGATGTGGCAGTCAGGCCAAAAAGTTTGCCCACTCCTGCTCTAACAGACTAGCCATTAGAGAGATGGAAATGCAGCACACTTAACAAGTACACTACATCAATAAGTAGACTGGTAGTCTAGTTGTGGCAGCATAGCACACTAATGCCCTGCTAGGAAACTAGGTTTGGGCCTGAGTACTCTGGATTGGTAGGTTCTGAGCAAGACACCAGAGGCAGAATGTTCAGCCCAGAGGAAGTCAGAGGGCCTTGAATTGTTCTTGAGTGACTGATAGCTGTCTGATGCTTAGAAAAGCAGTGATGCCTTTCCAAACAGAACCACATCTAGCCCTCTTCAGCCAAAAGAAAGAAATTAAAGATTCAAAGGAACAACCTCTTCCAGTAAAAAAAAAATACTGAGAAAGTTGAGTTTTCTCTAATAAATATGCATTGCAAGTTGTTATCTTGGGTAATCTAGTCTAGTGGACAAGCACTAAACTAAGCCTCAATGACTTGGGTCAATTCCTGCTCAGTCACAGATTTCCTGTGTTACCTTAGAAAAATTACTTAATCGATCATGTGCCTCTGATCTCGCTCTGTAAAATGGAAATACAAGCTTTCTACTTCACAGGAGTGTTGTGAGGATAAAATTCATTTGTGATTGTGAGGTGCTCAGTTACCATTGAGGTGAGGGCCATATAAATACACCTCTACCTTGATATAATGCTGTCCTTGGGAGCCAAAAAATCTTTCCGTATTATAGGTAAAAATGTATTATATTGAACTTGCTGTGATCCACTGGAGTGTGCAGCCCCGCTCCCCCTGAGCACTGCTTTACCGCATTATATCCAAATTCGTATTATATCAGGTGGCGTTATATCGAGGTAGCAGTGTAGTTAGATGGGTACTTATTTCTGAGAAACTGCTTCTGTATTAAGGTATGAAGTGGCAGAGATTATTTGAGCAGTAGATCATGTATCATTGGTTTATTTTTTCTGCCAAACAATGCAGTATTCCATCTCCCTTCCCAAATCTACAGAGTATATTAGGCACATAAAAAACAACATCAGTTCTTAGCACATAAGTTATAGCTATCTGCCTGGGTTCTGTGGCTGGTATCCAGCCCTTTTGTACTAAAGGAAGGGCTACTGTGATGCCAGTTTTTGACAGCAGAACTGTGAAAGAAATGGAGTAAAAACTGAGAGATCCTTGAAGAATATTAAATTAGAATATTAACAACTACTTTTAAAGAAATATGATGACAATCTTTTAAATACTCTCATTATGCCTCAAACAGACTAGTTTTTTTCCTATTAATGTAATATGGCTATTGCATAAATTATCTAGTTGGTCCTATTTTCAGTAGATTAACTTCACACCATTGTTGGTAGTTATTTCTTTACCTATAATACCACAAGAGGATAAATTCTTCAAAAGAAGAAAATAAACATATTTATCTTCAGAAATTGTATGAAAACTCATCGTACAAAAATGATTTTTTTCAGGGAAAGAAACCCTGTTGCAGCTCTCTGCACTACTATGCTAAAAGTAAAATTTTATTCAGATTTAGGTTTTTGCACCTCAGTCAGGCTGGGAGTGGAGGCAGCACATAACAGTCTGCTCTTCCTCACACTGAAGACAATGTGTTTTCATTTTTTTAGAATTTGGTACTGTGAGATATTTACTAGAATATGACATATACTTAAAATTTTTACAAAACCAAAACACTGAGATTTTCAAAGCCAACTAGAGAATTTAGCCACACAACTCCCATTGAAATTAATAGGATTTTTATGAGTAAATGCCCTACTTGGCTTGAAAATCTCAGTCATTAGGTTCTAATTTCAACATGCCAATAAAAACTAACTATTCTAAAAAATTAAAAGGAAAACTATGAGAGTATCCACATTATTGGGCCTTCTGAGGGTACGTCTACACTACGGGATTATTCCGAATTTACATAAACCGGTTTAGCAAAACAGATTGTATAAAATCGAGTGCGCGTGGCCACACTAAACACATTAAATCGGTGGTGTGCGTCCACGGTCCGAGGCTAGCGTCGATTTCTGGAGCGTTGCACTGTGGGTAGCTATTCTGTAGCTATCCCATAGTTCCCGCAGCCTACCCCGCCCCTTGGAATTTCCGGGTTGAGATCCCAGTGCCTGATGGGGCAAAAATCATTGTCGTGGGTGGTTCTGGGTAAATGTCGTCAGTCACTCCTTCCTCTGGGAAAGCAACGGCAGACAAGCATTTCGCGCCTTTTTTCCCTGGATTGCCCTGGCAGATGCCATAGCATGGCAATCATGGAGCCTGTTTTGCCTTTTGTGACTGTCACCATATGTGTACTAGATGCCTCTCACAGAGGCGATTCAGCAGCGCTACACAGAAGCATGCTTTTGCTTTTGCATGACAGCAGAGATGGTTACCAGCCATACTGTACCATCTACCATACCATAAACTGGTAATAAGATGATCATGGTTACCAGTCCTTTTGCACTGCACCATTTGCTGCTGTCATAAGTGCCCCTGGCTGAGATCAGCCAGGGGCGCAAAAGCCAAAATTGGGAATGACTCCCTGAGTCAATCCCTCCTTTTTGGTATCTAAAAATAGAATCAGTCCTGCCTAGAATATGGGCAAGTGTACTAGAGAACCACTGTATCAGAGAGCACAGCTGCTCTGTGTCAGATCCTGCAGAAATTATGAGCTGTATGCTATTCACAGGAGATGCTCCTGCAACAACCCCACCTGTTGATTCCGTTCTTCCCCCAGCCTTCCTGGGCTACCGTAGCATTGTCCCCCCACTTGTGTGATGAAGTAATAAAGAATGCAGGAATAAGACACAGTGACTTGTTAGTGAGAAATGAGTGGAAGGCAGCCTCCAGCTGCTATGATAGTCCAGACAGGACAGTAAGGAGTGTGGAGGAGAGGAGCCCAGCATCCCTCTGCTAGTCCAGGGGCAATTGAATCTTTTTTTTACACATGAAGGGTGGGGGCTGACGGAGCTCAGCCCCCTGTTTCTATGATGACGATGGTTATCAGCCATACTGTACCATCTCCCAGGAAAAATTAGGGCCAGGCACCCTTGATCGACCTGACGGATGCTAGTCAGCATGGTTACCAGCCCTTTTGCACTGCCCCATGTGCCAATAGGCTGATGATGAGGACGGGTACCAGTCGTTTTGCACCATCAGCCACCCATGGCAGGGGGGAGCAAGGATGTTGGTGTTGAGTGCTGCAGCATCGCGTCTATCTGCAGCATTCAGTAAAGATAGGGTGACATGTAAAAGAGTCAAGAGAGGATTGTTTTCCCTTTCACTTCTGGGGGTGGGGTGGGGGTGCGTAAATTGCTGAGCTATGCCCTGACCCACTGCGGACACTGTGTTTGACCCTGTGTTTGGAGCTCAGCCAAGAATGCAAATACTTTTCAGAGAGACTGCAGGGACTGTGGGATAGCTTGAGTCCTCCAGTCCATGAGCGTCCATTTGATTCCTTGGCTTTCCGTTACGCTTGTCACGCAGCAGTGCGCTGAGTCCCTGCTATGGCGTCTGTCTGGAGATTTTTTAAAAATGTTTTTTAATTCATCTTCTGTAACGGAGCGCTGATAGAACAGATTTGCCTGCCCTTACAGCGATCACGTCCGCATGGTCCATGCGGGAGCTCTTTCTTTATTTTGATTTTTAACTGCATCACCACACGTGCTGATCGGAGCTCCACGCTGGGCAAACAGGAAATATTCAAAAGTTTGCAGGGCTTTTCCTGTCTACCTGGCCACTGCATCCGAGTTCAGATTGCTGTCCAGAGCGGTCAGTGGTGCACCGTGGGATACCGCCCGGAGGCCAATACCGTCGATCTGCGGCCACACTAACCCTAATCCGATATGGTAATACCGATATTAGCGCTACTCCTCTCGTTAGGGAGGAGTACAGAAACCGGTTTAAAGAGCCCTTTATACCGATATAAAGGGCCTCTTAGTGTGGACGGGTGTGGCGTTAAATCGGTTTAATGCTCCTAAAACCGGTTTAAACGCGTAGTGTAGACCAGGCCTGAGTCTATTAGAAAATGGTAAGAAAGTCACAACTGTCTAGAATTTTTGAGAAGAAGGTAAATTAATGAAACCATTGAAGACTGGACAAGGGAATGGCTACTGAGTGGAATCAACTGTTATTCTATATTGAAATATAAGTGGATGGAACTGTGAAATGTTAAGTAGGGTGTGGATTGCTAGAATATAGAAACTTCTGGAAGGAAGGTTTGGCATCTGAAAATGTTGTTTTATATAAAGCTGTTTAGCTCATCTTAATTTTCAGTCTGCAATCTTCAGAGTTAATTTGGTTTTGATTCCAGCTGTAGTAAATGTGAGAGCTGTTGATCAATACTGCCAACAGATAATCAGGGCCGCCCAGAGGATTCAGGGGGCCTGGGGCAAAGCAATTTGGGGGCCCCTTCCATAAAAAAAAAGTTGCAATACTATAGAATATTATATTCTCGTGGAGGCCCCGTGGGGCCTGGGGCCAATTGCCCCACTTGTCCCCCTCAGCCCCAGGTGGCCCTGCAGATAATTAATGTTTAGTGATTACTAAACATCGTTGTATCAATTTATCTGACATACCTAAAGTTGAAGGAAGAGGTAGGAAACAAGTGCTTGAATAGACTGAGGTAATAAAAAGAGATAATTACCCTAAGTAAAATGTAAACATTGTGAAGAGCTTTGAAAAGATTTGTGCACATGTCAAAAAGTGCAAAAAATCCGTTTCTTGGGATTCTTCAAGACCAAATGTGTCATTGAATGAAAATGAAGTTGAAGAGATCATAGGTAAGCTTTCATGATCCTGTGAAATCCTGTAAGATATTTTCCAAAGACATTTTCATCATCAACACATGGACACAATGCTAATTTAATACGTTGCACCAGGCCTTTTAACAGAACTTCATTATCTCCATTTCTGAGCAGCCTCTGTTCCTTACAAAATTACAAAGAATAGTTGATGTCTGTGCCATAAAAACTGAACTGCAAAGACTTGAACTTGAAAAAAAAAAGTTGCACTTTCTTTTATTCTAACTGAGAAATGATTGGAGTACTTAGCATTGCATATACTGCTACAGACAGATTGATCCATTACTGGATGCTGCAAGTAAAGGAAAAGAAAAATTAAAGAACTAAAAGAATCAACATGACATTAATGCAAGATAGATGGTCAAACATGAAATATGACCTGATAAAGTCTACAAGCAGATATACAATGAAAAATGAATTATAATTTACTGCTGCTTATGCTTTGTCTAAAAAGAAAAGCTATAGAATATTATGTTCAAGTTGCTGATAATGCCATCTAAAAATGCAAAGAATAGTATGACAATGAGATCTTTGTCATTTGCTCACAACATGAATAATATGAAGTATAACTAAACTTCTGGCATATGACTGTTCTGTACACTATTAAAATCACCTAACAGTCCAAAATCATATTGTGGAAGTTCCAGTATTCTTCACAATCACTTCATGGTTAGTTGACTGAAGAAGAAGGACACTCCAGAAATATTGTATCTATAAATTTATTTGTAAATAGCTACCATAAGTTAGTTTAAATTTACAGAGAGTATGAGGGAGGACTATGTCAAAAAAAATCACATGCATTTCTTTAAAATGGTGGACTCTACAAAGACTAAAATTACAAAAGCCAATGAAGAAGGTTTCGAAAGGATTTGACAGATTACAGTCTGTTGATGCTACTGTTTGCCATCTCCCTGAAAATCTGGCTTGATCTAATTAACAAACAAATGGAGCCGCACAACAATAAAATCAAAAAGCAATTCAAAGAAGATATGGAACTTTTCCACTAGTTAGCCAGTATGACTGCTTCCAAATAATAAGGTCATAAGTTGAGCTCAGAACAGGAAGAGGCAGATGAAACATGACTGATGGAACATAATTTAATGCTTTTAGCATTTAAAATTGAAGATCCAGATCTGTTTTGTGAACAAGGTTACATCACAGTTCTTTGCAACAAAATGGTAGAAAATTGTAGAAGTAAAATCATGGAACACAGGACAGTTGAGAATTTTGTTAATTTTTAGAAGATCAACACATATTAGTAATAGGCTATATGCTGAAAAAGCAAATTACCTGCTTTAGTTATCAGTTGCAGGAGAGTGGTAGGACTAACTAGTTAATAGACAGGACTTAGTTATTGTGTTACTGGTTTTACATATAGAATTTCAAGCTTTTCATTTTGGACAACATATCCTTTAAAGTTAGAGGACTAAATATGCTTATGAAATGAATCACATACCATGGGACTTGTGTTTTACTTCATAAAATCTTTCATGGGATTCTTTTGGCTTTTTTAATCAATTATTTTGTCTGGCTAGAGAAAAATCACAACACCCTAGCAACCAGAGTACTTCAGTCCTGAATTGCAATACCCTTAGCTATTGCCGTCCTGGACTCTTCACAATGACTGGTGAATAGTGACTGGTAATGGTGTTAAACTAAATGGGGATTTTGTGATGTGGGTAAAGAAAGGGACACTAGATTAAAGAAATATTTTCATGGGCAGCAATATTAGATTTGAATCCAGATTTCCAGAGATGGAAGGCTATCTTCTACAGCTAATAAAAGAGTGCATCTCAGCACCACCTAGTCCAGCATTTAGGTGATCTAAAGCAATTTTTTCCAACAATTCAATAAAATAAAATTAGTTCCAATAGATTGCTGAAAATAGCTCTTTGTTTCCATAAAAATCTTCATCAAAACACCACAAGCAAATGCTGCACAGACCTTAACTATATTGGTTAAATCATCAACTTTAAATCTGTATATTTTATTATGTTTCCATCTTGACTGTTCTCTAAGGACATCCCAAAGCTCATTTACTGGGAAATTATTAAAGTGTTACAGAAGTTGTAGAAGCATGAAACAAAGTGTTATTTTGTTGGAGATATTAAAGACATCCTGGAAAGTTTTTTAAATACTGTATATATTATATCATCTCCAGATACATGGATTTGGGCTGGCATACAAAAGTTATCCAAATGGCTTCAATTTAAAAGTACTTATGTTGGTACTTTAACATGTTTGTAAACTTCATTTAAACCCCATGACTTCTACCATATACATCTGGAATATTTTAGTAATATTCATAGTAAGAGAATCAAGTAAGTGCCACCGTGGCTAAACAGCAAAGTAAAAGAAGCAGTGAAGGCAAAAAGGCATCCTTTAAAAAGTGGAAGTTAAATCCTAGTGAGGAAAATTAGAAAGGAGCATAAACTTTGGCGAATGAAATGTAAAAATATAATGAGGAAGGTCAAAAAAGATTTTGAAGAACAGCTAGCCAAAGACTCAAAAAAAATAGCAAAAAAAAAAAGTAAGCACATCAGAAGCGAGAAGCCTGCTAAACAACCAGTGGGGCCACTGGACCATTGAGATGCTAAAGGAGCACTCAAGGAAGATAAAGCCATTGCAGCGAAACTAAATTAATTCTTTGCATCAGTCTTCATGGCTGAGGATGTGAGAGACTCAAGATTCCTAAACTTGAGCCATTCTTTTTAGGTGGCAAATCTGAGGAACTGTCCCAGATTTAGGTGTCATTAGAGGAGGTTTTGGAACAAATTGATAAACTAAACAGTAATATGTCACCAGGACCAGATGCTATTCACCCAAGAGTTCTGAAGGAACTCAAATGTGAAAATGCAGAACTACTAACTGTGTAGTTTGCAATCTATCATTTAAATCAGTTTCTGTACCAAATGACTGGAGGATAGCTAATGTGACACCAATTTTTTAAAAGGCTCCAGAGGTGATCCTGGCAATTACAGGCCAGTAAGCTTGACTTCAGTACCAGGCAAACTGGTTGAAACTATAGTTAAAAACAAAATTGTCAGACACATAGATGAACATAATAGGTTGGAAAGAGTCAACATGGTTTTTGTAAAGGTAAATCATGCCTCACCAATCTACTAGAATTCTTTGAGGGGGTCAACAAGCATGTGGCCAAGGGGGATCCAGTGGATATAGTGTACTTAAATTTTCAGAAAGCCTTTAACAAGGTCCCTCACCAAAGGCTTTTAAGCAAAGTAAGCTGTCATGGGATAAGAGGAAAGGTCCTCTCATGGATTGGTAACTGGTTAAAAGATAGGAAACAAAGGGTAGGAATAAATGGTCAGTTTTCAGAATGGAGAGCGGTAAATAGTGGTGTCCTCCAGGGGTCTGTACTGGGACCAGTCCTATTCAACATATTCATAAAGGATATGGAAAAGGGGTAAACAGTGGGGTGGCAAAATTTGCAGATGATACAAAACTACTCAAGATACTTAAGTCCCAGGCAGACTGTGAAGAGTTACAAAAGGACCTGTCAAAACTGGGTGACTGGGCAACAAAATGGCAGATGAAATTCAATGTTGAAAAATGCAAAGTAATGCACATTGGAAAACATAATCCCAATTATACATATAAAATGATGGGATCTAAATTAGCTGTTACCACTCAAGAAAGAGATCTTGGAGTCATTGTGGATAGTTCTCTGAAAACATCCACTCAGTGTGCAGCGGCAGTCAAAAAAGCAAACAGAATATTGGGAATCATTAAGAAAGATATAGATAATAAGACAGAAAATATCATATTGCCTTTACATAAATCCATGGTATACCCACATCTTGAATACTGTGTGCAGATGTGGTCACCCCATCTCAAAAGAGATATATTGGAATTGGAAAAGGTTCAGAAAAAGGCAACAAAAATGATTAGGGGCATGAAACGGGTTCCATATGAGGAGAGATTAATAAAACTGGGACTTTTCAGCTTGGAAAAGAGACGACTAAGGGAGGATATGATTGAGGTCTATAAGATCATGGCTAGTGTGGAGAAAGTAAATAAGGAACTGTTATTTACTCCTTTTCATAACACAAGAACTAAGGGTCACGAAATGAAATTAATAGGCACCAGGTTTAAAACAAACAAAAGGAAGTATTTCTTCACACAACACACAGTCAACCTGTGGAATTCTTTGCCAGGTGATGCTGTGAAGGCCAAGGCTATAACAGGGTTCAAAAAAGAAGTAGATAAATTCATAGGTCCATCAATGGCTATTAGCCAGGATGGGCAGGAATGGTGTCCCTAGCCTCTGTTTGCCAGAAGCTGGGAATGAGCAACAGGAAATGGATCACTTGATGATTACCTGTTCATTCCCTCTGGGGAACTTGGCATTGGCCACTATCGGAAGACAGGATACTGAGCTAGATGGACCTTTGGTCTGACCCAGTATGGCCATTCTTATGTTCTTAATATGCACCAACTAGGCTACTGAACACGTACACCTTGCACCATTGATTTCAATGGAATGTTAATAAAATTTCAGCAGTACACTAGGTGCCAGGAACAGCAGCAAAAGGTTTCGAGTGTCACCTACAATTTGAGGGTGATAAAATGTGTGGTGTACTCAGGCTTTGAATCAACTCACCATAAAAAGACCTTTATATATTTATTGTTTCCAGCAACATCTTCTCTAGAAAGTCTTTATATTTTGAAACTAGAAAAAATAGTGATGTACTATATTTAAACTATCCCTACAGCACTCAACCAAAACTGTTTATTTGTATTTTCCCCATTTTCATTTCTTACCATTTTAGCTGAAAAAACAGTTTATCCACCATGAAATTAAGAGACTTTTTTATTCATCCATCCAATCTACTAAAAAGTTAATAGTAGGGCTGTCAATTAATCGCAGTTAACTCATGCAATTAACTCAAAAAATTAATCACGATTAATCGCACTGTTAAACAATAGAATGCCAATTTAAATTTATTAAATATTTTGGATATTTTTCTACATTTTCAAATATATCGATTTCAGTTACATCACAGAATACAAAGTGTACAGTGCTGACTTTATATTATTCTTTATTACAAATATTTGCACTGTAAAAATGATAAACAAAAGAAATAGTATTTTTCAATTCACCTCATACAAGTACTGTCCTGCAATCTCTTTATCATGAAAGTGCAACTTACAAATGTAGATTTTTTTTTTGTTACATAACTGCGCTCAGAAACTATACAATGTAAAACTTTAGAGCCTACAAGTCCACTCAGTCCTAATTCTTGTTCCACCAATAGCTAAGAGAAACAAGTTTGTTTACATTTACAATGTCACCTGAAAGTGAGAACAGGCATTCCATGACACTGTTGTAGTTGGCATCGCAAAATATTTATATGCCAGATGCACTAAAGATTCATATGCCTCTTCATGCTTCGGCCATTGTTCCAGAGGATATGCTTCCATGCTGATGACACTTGTTAAAAAAAATAATGCGTTAATTAAATTTGTGACTGAACTCCTAGGGGGAGAATTGTATGTCTCCTGCTTTATTTTACCCTCATTCTGCCATATATTTCATGTTATAGCAGTCTCGGATGATGACCCAGCACATGTTGTTCATTTTAAGAACAGTTTCACTACAAATTTGACAAAATGCAAAGAAGATACCAATGTGAAATTTCTAAAGATAGCTACAGCATTCAACCCAAGATTTAAGAATCTGAAGTGCCTTCCAAAATATGAGACGGATGAAGTGTGGAACATGCGTTTAGAAGTCTTAAAAGAGCAGCACTCTGATGCAGAAACTAAAGAACCCAAACTACTAAAAAAGAAAATAAACCTTCTGCAGGTGGCATCTGATTCAGATTATGAAAATGAACATGTGTCAGTCTGCACAGCTTTGGATCATTATTGAGCAGAACCTGTCATCAGCATGGACACATGTCCTCTGGAATGGTAGTTGAAGCGTCAAGGGACATAATCTTTAGCGCATCTGCGCTAAATATCTTGTGGTGCCAGCTACCACAGTGCCATGCAAACACCTGTTCTCACATTCAGGTGACATTGTAAACAAGAAGCAGGCAGCATTATCTTCTACAAATGTAAACAAACCTGTTTGTCTGAGTGATTGGCTGAACAAGAAGTAGGACTGATTGGACTTGTAGGATCTAAAGTTTGACACTGTAGAAAATGTAGAAAACATCCAAAAATATTTAAATATATGGTATTCTATTATTGTTTAACAGCACGATTAATCGAGCGATTAATCATGATTAATGTTTTTAATCGCACGATTAATCGTGATTAATTTTTTTAATTGCTTGACAGCCCTAGTTAATAGCTTACTTACTATCAAGAGTACATATTAGTTTATCAATGTCCTCTCATTAATAGTGTGAGTGCAAAGCTGAACAAGTTAAGCTCCCAACACAAACTAAATAGCTGATGGATTCCTTCATCAAGTAGTTGCTGAACCAACAAGAGGGGATGCCATTTTAGATTTGGGTTTGGTGAGTAGTGAGGACCACATAGAAGAAATGGTTGTAGGGGACAACCTTGGTTTGAGCGATCATGAGCTAATTCAGTTTAACCAAATGGAAGGATAAACAAAAATAGATCTGTGATTAGGGTTTTCAATTTCAAAAGGGCTAACTTTTTAAAAAAATTAAGGTAATTAGTAAGGGAAGTGGATTGGACTGAAGAACTTGTGGATCTAAAGGTGCAGGAGGCCTGGAATTACTTCAAGTCAAAGTTGCAGAAACTATCAGAAGCCTGTATCCCAAAAAAGGGGAAAAAATTCATAGGCAGGAATTGTAAACCAAGCTGGATGAGCAAGCATCTCAGAGAGGTGATTAAGAAAAAGCAGAAAGCCTAGAAGCAGTGGAAGATGGGAGTGATCAGCAAGGAAAGCTACCTTAATAAGGTCAGAACATGTAGGGATAAAGTCAGAAAGGCCAAAAGCCATGTAGAGTTGGACCTTGCAAAGGGAATTAAAACCCAATAGTAAAAGGTTCTCTAGCCATATAAATAAGAAGAAAACAAAGAAAAAAGTGAGACCACTAAACACTGGAGTGGAGGTTAAGGATAATCTAGGCATGACCCAACATCTAAACAAATACTTTGCCTCAGTCTTTAATGAGGCTAATGAGGAGCTTAGGGATAATGGTAGGATGACAAATGGGAATGAGGATATGGAGGTAGATACTACCACATCCAAGGTAGAAGCCAAACTCTAACATCTTAATGGGACTAAATCCGGGGGCCCAGATAGTCTTCATCCAAGAATATTAAAAGAACTGGCACATGAAATTGCAAGCCCATTAGCAAGAATTTTTAATGAATCTGTAAACTCAGGGGTTGTACCGTATGACTGGAGAATTGCTAACACAGTTCCTATTTTTAAGAAAGGAATAAAAAGTGATCCGGGTAACGACAGGCCTGTTAGTTTGACATCTGTAGTATGCAAGGTCTTGGAAAAAAATTTTAAGGAAAAAGTAGTTAAGGACATTGAGGTCCATAGTAATTGGGACAAAATACAACATGGTTTTACAAAAAGTAGATCGTGCCAAACCAACTTGATCTCCTTCTTTGAGAAGGTAACAAATTTTTTTAGACAAAGGAAACACAGTGGATCTAATTTACCTCAATTTCAGTAAGGCATTCGATACGGTTCCACATGGGGAATTATTAGCTAATTTGGAAAAGATGGGGATCAATATGAAAACTGAAAGGTGGATAAGGAACTGGTTAAAGGGGAGACTATGTTAGCCTATGTAACTGTGTGATTTTATTCTTACTCTCATTCTGCCTCCCCATTTCCCTCCTATTGTATGTTATCCTCACTTGTTGCACTGTTTTCTTAAATTATACTAAGATTTGCTAGGCAGAGACTATGCCTTTTTATGTGTTTGTACAGCACTCAGCATAATGGAGCCCTGATCCTGATTGGGGCCTCTGGGCATTAAAGCAATACAAATAATAAAATATAATAATGATTATTATACTGATCTTGCAGATTAAGAAACTGAGAGAATAAATGACTTGTCCAAAGTAACATAAGGACTGAGGAACTGAGTTTTGAAGAGAGCAGAAGTCTTGATTTCCTGTTCTTCTGAGCTCTAAATAACTACCTCCTCTTTAAGATATGTCCTTTGCATTAGGTTACTTGTGTCATCACCTATGATGTGGATGAGGCAAAATGAAGTTCCCCTACTTCAGAAGGGGGTGGGAGCAATTAATATAAGTTGAATATTTCAGATTTGCCTTCTGCATAACCAAGTCCCTGAGGCTGTCTCCCTTAACCAAGGCATCAGACTGTTTCTAGGCTTCTGGAGCAAGACTGGAAGGGAAAGGACACCTTAATTTTTAGGAGGATAGATGCTGGAATTTCATTTATCATAGTCTGTTTGAAGACACTGTTGGTAGCTTATGATTCTGAACCAGCAACAGGTGAAGTAGAAAATTGTTTACTCACCTCCAACTGTGCTTTGTTGACATGCTATATTCTTAAGGACCTTTCTCTTGCCTCTAAGGAACTGGGCAAGGGAAACCCCAAAATCTCATTCACCTCTGTCTGCATCATAGTAGTCCAAGAAGCAGAAGATGAGTCTGACCATTGCAACTGTAATGTTTAATTGAATCACTGTTGAACGGTCTCCCACATTAAGTTCTCCCTCTTCAGTCTCATTGGTGGGTCTTTGATTTTTGCAACTGCTGAACCCTTTTGCTGTGTCCCCTACAGAAGCTAAGCATGAAGACTGGGAGGAGTAAGAGACCAAAGCAGAGGAAGGCACCAAAATTCTGAAGGCTTGTATTGAATGTTGCTGCCTGTCAATCCAAAAGGAAAAGTGCAACCTATCTGTTCCAGGTTGGTGAAGCTTAAGAGTGCTGAAAATGAATGATTTCTAAATAATAGCCATTACTATGCTCCTCAAATCCTGATTACCTGCCACTTAAGTTGGCAATGCTCTTGGCAGTTGCTATAATGCACAATGGGTGCTGCTGGTTTTCACTGCAGCCTGGGGAAGGAACATTTATCAGAAAGCACAACAGTGGAGTTTCTTCAGTATATAACAGAACAAATATACAGTGCATGGAATGCAAGAGAAGTACCTGGCTTTACAAATAAGACGCATGACTATTGTTCAAACACAGACTTTTGCCCAAGGGACTGACTGACAGGATGCCAGATATCACACTTTCAACATCTGTATTTAGCTGTACGGTACCGTAGTGCTGCTTTGCAGCCTTACCAATGTCTAGAATTGAAAGGCAGGTTAATATAAGAAAGAAGAACCCAAGTCTGTTCCTATAATAACTGAAGAAGGTCAAGGAAAAAACAATAACATATCATCTTCTATATCCCTGATAAGAATGTTCTATGCAAAGCTATTCAGTGAAACCCACATGATGCCAGTAAGATCAACCCCAGCTGTCTCCAGAAATAGCTCTATATCTATGCTTAAATAATTTTTCTTTTTTATGCTACTCTAGGTTATCAAATAGTTCCAGTTTACCAGAAATAGCTCTACAGAAATAGCTTTATAACCATATATAAACTATTCTTCTTTCTGTGTGCCTCTAGTTTATCAAAAATCCTTCTAAAATCCTATGTTTATTTTTAAACTAGACATTTGCAGACTAACTGACATAAAGTATCAAAGCAATATACATGAGAACAAAATAACAAAGATAGAAGATTGATTATACAGTGGATGAATGGTATATGGCAGTGGTTCTTAAACTTTTGTACTGGTTACCCCTTTCACATAGCAAGCCTCTGAGTGTGACCCCTCCTTATAAATTAAAAACACTTTTTTATATATTTAACACCATTATAAATGCTGGATACAAAGTGGGGTTTGGAGTGGAGGCTGACAACTCACAACCACTCCCCTCCTCCATGTAATAGCCTCACAACCGCCTGAGAGGTCCCGACCCCTTGTTTGAGAATTCCTGGCATATGGTGGATTGGAAGTGGGCTGGTGGTCAAAATGGATCCTTAGCTCAAAGCCACAGCATGCATGAACTTACTTCCAGAAAGTGCATATGGTGTAAATATGTTTAATTAAATTACTGTATAAGTCTTTTATTGGGAAATACCAATCATTGTTCACATTTACTCTGCATGTCTGGCAAGTGTATAACTTTCAAATGGAATTTTTAAAAACAAGAATATATTTGGTTGTTTGTAATGGCCTTGCTTCTACTAGTGTTATTGGGCCTGATTCTGATCTCACGCAAGCATTATATGATTTATACTCCTACAAGGAAATCAGAATTAGGCCCATAGACTTCAGTGGGAACAGAATCAGACCATTAGTAATGCATCTACATCTTAATTTTCAGCAATCTGGAACTGATGAATTCCACTCTTGCCACATGGCAAAGTAACAGCAACTGCAACCTGATGTTTTTGCACTATCCATCTCCATGCTCTGAGTTCCTAGGTCTACTATAATGAAGTTTCCATAGCATGCAATAGCATCTACAGAATAATGATATAATCATCATCTTATATGTATGCAGTGCTTTGCATCCCAAAAGGTTTCAAAGCATCCCAAAACCTATTACAGGAATCATTTAACCTTTCACTGACATACAGCTGCCTTTTGGGTTAAAGGACAGCAATTGTTTAACAGAACGCAATAAGATCACAGAACAGTTTGCAATAAGAAGTAAGGAATACCATATCAGATTGTAGCTACTCTAAGAATTTAGGCAGAATGTAAATGCCTGCACTGGAATTTGGGGACAGGTTTAGCATTAGCAACCCTACTACAGTAAAACGTCCTAAGGGGTCTATAATGATCACAAATTGTCAGTCCCTCAAATTTATATCACAGTCAAAAGATTATACAGCAGCACAATGAAACCCAGCAGTATACTGGGTCATTGGTTCAGAGGGAAGAGTGCCAACTACTCAGGTGTCTTCACCATTTCCTTCATCATCCTAAACATTCCTTTAAAGTTTTGTTAAATTAATAACTAGGACTGACTTTGATTATTTTCCAAGAGCTCCAGTCAGGATACTACGGTAAACCAAGCAATTACTAGAAGCTTTGAACTACAGCAAGGAAAACCAAGAGTCAGCCCAGGAGTAAAAGGTAACTAACAATAGTACCTCAAATTGTTTACTGTTACCCATCAGTCATGTGAAAAGAGTACAGCCCATCATTTCCAGGCTGGTGGAAACAGAGAGTCTGATGTGACATTTCCTATATTAATGGATGCACACTGCCTTCTCTTGACTAATCAAGTGTGCTGCCTTACACATTCTTCGGGTGAGAGGACTGCAAAGCCAAGCAGATTTGTCATTCTGGGGAAACTTGAGGCAGCAATATGGATTAGTTCAGAGAAGTGACAGTATCCACAATGTTCAAATTAACACTGTTTCCCAAACTCTATCTAGGAAAGGTATATTAACATTAAAAAAAATTCCAAATATTTGGGGAGAAGGGGCTTAGTCCCCCTTCTTAAAACATAAATACAGTCAATTATGCAAAACTGTACATGGACATACAGATAGTGTCCTCAGGGCACTATTTTTTTCCATGTGTGCTCTAAGCCAGAATTTGACCTGACATCTCTGACAGTGAAAGGGTAGTGCACTAACACACCAAAGTCACCAGATCTGTCCCCCACAAGCTATCATTTTTAAAAGAACACACAGGATGATTCTTTCAATTAACCACTGTGGCA
Source organism: Mauremys reevesii (assembly GCF_016161935.1). Classification (NCBI taxonomy): domain Eukaryota; kingdom Metazoa; phylum Chordata; order Testudines; family Geoemydidae; genus Mauremys; species Mauremys reevesii. The sequence goes on from NC_052623.1 coordinate 250,171,395, forward strand.
TGTTTGTTTCTGTGTAGTGAAGAAGCTTCCCCACACTACATCACCAATTTCCCTTAAAAGAACAACACAAGACATTCCCTTTTCCTCACAAGCCCACCAGTTGCCAGATGCTCTAACAGCACAGGGAGGGAGTATGGTACTGAGTTCAGTACTCAGACTTGGCTACAGCTTATGCTATTGAGACACAGTAAATATATTGATTACACTATACCAATAATTATATGCTACAGGAAAGGAAAAGAACCTCCTTATTATAACCAGAATGTCTCTCTTGACTTTCACTTTCATAGCTCATCCTCTAGATATAATTCACAAACAAAACACTTGGTTTTAGGTTAGTTAAGTTTGCTCTCATCAACAAACTAAATCATAAAATAGATAATACAAAGTTAAGGATTAAATATGATTAAAAGTTCGAAAAATCAAGAACTCAGAACTTAGGACATGCCAGAATGAATGTTTTCTCATGCAACTTTAATTCAGCCCACTTATAAATATGCATTACGATATAGTCTTTAATTACTGCTATCCTGGGAACTTGGAGTCTATCCCAACCTCTGCCTCCAAGCTCCTTTGTGATGCTGGACAAGTCACTTAAATCAAACTTTTCATAGGTGATAATTTCTGGGTGTAATTAAAGACTGTATCATAATGCATACACACATGGGAGCCAAATTAAAGTTGAATGAGCAATGTTCATTTTCATATTTCTTAATTTGAGATTACTTGACTTTGTTTCCTTTTAATCTTTTTTAATCCTTAACTTTGTATTTCCTACATTTTTATGGTTTAGTTTATTGATAACAGCAACCTTAACTAACGTTAAACCAAGTTTATTTGAGAATTTCCTTATTTTTTTAATAGAAAGAAAATCTTATATATGCCATAAAACTACATTGTACAGCAATGATTATGTTTTATATGACATTGTTAATTAAATTGCATCAGTATTGTTCATAGAATGTTGATGTATCCTATAAACAAGACAGCATGAATTCAGTGTCTCTCTCTGTGTTTTGGGGGGGGGGAGTTTTAATGTCATGTCAAGCTCCACAGTATTGAAAAAAATAGATATGTTTTACAGCAACGTTTAAATTACTTTTTAAAATTGTCTAACAGAAAATGGAGTAGGGTCCCATATCTATAATTTCCCAATTTTTTTTTAAAGGTAAATATTTAGAGAGCCAGAGCCCCCAATTTGCAAGAAGCATATAAACAACACACATGAAAAAGGAGCTGGAATTTTGTATCTTATTTTCATGTAACCCTTTTTGAGGAAATAATGAACAATTACCCTTTGAAAAGAAATAGTGTAACTTAATACAATACAAACCCAAAGGAGCACAGCAGGAGTTTGTGCTCTGATTACAGTTCTTCCTGTGACTTTCTTTGCAATAATGTTATGGTAGCCTGAGATAAATCAGTTATCAAAGGCAGTCATTGCTATGAAAACCAGGATAACAGTGACTCTCTTCAAGTATGCAAATGAACTGGAAGGACTGAGTGATGAGTGGCTGATTTTACCTCTAATGTCACAATGTTACTGCTCAGGCAGCAGCAGTGAGCAGCAAAGGTGCACCCAGGCTTATCTGGAGTTACATTTTCACCACATTTCCTAAAAACAACATGCAAACACAAAATGCATGTTGGAAATGATTCCACACTCATATTCACTAGTGGCTAAAATTTGGTTCAAATTCTCCATGGCATATTTACAAAAAAGGGTTCCAAAAAAAGGTGAGACACTGAGGTACAGACCATGTAAAACAAAAAATTCTGATGCAATCTTAACTACGATCTTGCTACTGGGAGATCATAATATTTAATACATTATGAGTCAAGTCCTGTTCACCTTATTTGCATAATGCAGGGTTTCTCAAACAGGGGTTGCCGCTTGTGTAGGGAAAGTCCCTGACGGGCTGGGCCGGTGTGTTTACCTGCCCTGTCCACAGGTCCGGCCAATCATGGCTCCCACTGGCCGCAGATCACTGCTCCAGGCCAATGGGGGCTGCTGCATTAATAGCTCCCTGCATCTTAAAATAGCCCTGGGCTAAATACTGCATAGCTTAATACTTATTCCAGTAAAACTCCCATTAACTCCAGTGGAAGTTTTGTCTGAATAAGGACTGTAGCATTGGGTCGTATGCTAGATTTTGCAATAGCATGGAGGGATTTTTAAGTCCCTTACATGCTTCTATTTTAGGTTATTGTGGAAACTTTTAACTCCTAAAGAACTAAGTCTTAAGTTTTGTTCTGTAAGTAGTGTATGCCTTGTTCATAATTTACAACACTTTGTTGCTGGTAGAGGCTGAACCTCACCTCCTTATATTGATCAAACTGCTAATGCTACCATCACATGCCTCTCGTTTTGTTTTGAAAGCTCTGTTTTATCAGAGATGCTTTTTCTTTTATTTGCTGTTGGCCCTAGGGTGACCAGACAGCAAGTGTGAAAAATCAGGACAGGGGGTGGAGGGGTATTAGGCATCTATGTAAGATAAAGCCCCAAATACCGGGACTGTCCCTATCAAATCAGGACATCTGGTCACCCTAGTTGGCTCCTGTATACCTCTCTCTTTTACAAAAATGATCACATTGCTTGGCTTTATAATATTTAGAAAAAAAGATAAAAAATCAAATATTTTGTTATGACCTATTTTGTGATGTTTTAAAAATCATAGAGTATTATACTTTAATGAGGCAGCACTCTAAATGCCAAACTAGGGGGAAATACTTTTAAAATGATATAATATTATCAAATTTCATGCAGTTGCTATTAATAAAATCCACTAAAATCTGGTTTTGTTTTTCATATTGAAGTAGCACATATGATCTTCTCAGGCACAAATGCTATTTTTAAAATCAAAAACTGCTTCTATAAATATTTCAGCTTTAATCACCCATAATTCAGTTTCCCTCTTTTCAAATCTAAAACTGTAGAAGGGCCTTGCAGAGGTTAAACAACTACAAAAAAAATCTAAACACCCACATCATGACTGTTAGTAGCATTTCCCCATGTTCAAAGCAGACTGCCCATAATTCAGAGGACAAGACAAGGTCGCTAATAAACATCAGTGAACTGTGTCTGCTTTTGCAAGTTCTGCATAAAAATAGTGCATCCCTAGGAACACACAAAAAAAGACATAATGCATTGGTTTAATTCACATCAGAACACACAAAAACACAACGAACTCATCAGGTTTTTTTATTGCAACAGGCTCTGACTCAACAATTATTTAGTAATGCAAGTAGCCCCTAATTTTGCCTTGGGTAAAACAAGTTTGGTAACTTGAAACAGTAAATATTTCTAGATCATTTTCGTAGCGTGCTCTAATATCAAGAGAGCCAAATTCAGCCCTGTGTAACTGGGCATAACTATTGTGGCCCATAACATCCTTCATTATGAAATAATGGAACTGGATAGTAGGGAACATAAAATGCAACATGAGTGACTCTCAGGCCAAATCCTGTCAGGGTTCTCTATGTCAGCTCCCATCAGAAAACATGCATGCAGTAGTGTGAGAATTAAGCACATCTTTTCAATCCCAACCTGCCATTTTACGACCAGCTGCAGAAGCCTTCCTGGAGAAGAACCTACAGAGGGTATTCTTGTCATTAAGCCTAGGAGCCAAGGACATCATCTATCTGCACATTTGTGCATGGTGACACAGACCTCCTGACAGGGGCGGCTCTAGACATTTCACCGCCCCAAGCAGGGCGGCATGCCGCGGGAGGCGCTCTGCCGGTCGCCGGTCCCGCGGCCCCTGTGGACCTCCTGCAGGTGTGCCTGCGGAGGGTCCACTGGTCCCCCGCGGCTCCACCGAAGCCACGTGGCTCCACCGGACCCTCCACAAGCACGCCTGCGGGAGGTCCACCGGAGCCGCCGGCCGCCCTCCCGGTGACCGGCAGAGCGCCCCCCGCGGCATGCCGCCCCAAGCACGCGCTTGGCGTGCTGGGGTCTGGAGCCGCCCCTGCCTCCTGACAAAGAACTTCTGCACCTCTATCCCTAAATAGATTTATCCTTCTCTGTGAAAGAATAATCTGCACATGAATTGACTCGCAAACCAGAATACACTTGGGTGGTCATTTATGCATTGGGTCAAAACATGGCCACTAATTCATTAGGGCCCACAAAGAAGGAGGAAGGAGCTATTGAGTCATTTACTGTCAGATCAACCATGACAATGAGGAAGGAGGTAAAAAAGCAAGTGGCCATCCTGAATACCCAAGTGACAACCATCTTCTTAAATCAGTGAAGGATCAAGGACCATAAGATCTTAATGCTTTTGGACATTACAGAGTACACATCCTCCCAATCACCTAAGTTTTGAAATTGCAGGAGTCCCAAGGGTTAAGTCAAAGAATACCTTAAAGTTTACTGTATTTGAATAACTGGTAACAGTTGTAAAAAAACAAACAAAAAAAAAAACCAAGAAAAATAATAAAGGAGCAAGATATTTTATTTATCCTGTGCTTTCTCAATACTTACCACTATCTAAGGTACCATAACTTTCCCAGTGTTAGGTCAAAGTTAAAGTACCTTAAAAAAGGAAGGACAATTTTTTCCTCGTAAGTTTGTTTTTAGGATCCGTCTTCACTTATCCAAACTGTTGGGCTTTCACCCTTGACTTCCCAGCCAGCAGACACAGTAAATAAGTATGTTTGCACTGACATGCCTAGATGTCCTTCCTCTCCACCTGTGAGACACTGTGGAGGCTGATAGATTCCCAGCCGGGTGGGGGGAACGTGGTTCATAAGTTCAGAGTGATTTTATTATTGAAACATAAATTAACAGAGGAAACTACATTTGAAGCTTCACACAAAATATTATGTACTTTTCTAACCTCCATCTTTGTCTATACATAGATTCTTACGCCATGTCCATCACCAAGATATTTAAGCATCTCAGAAAATTATGAAGTATATACAGATTTCTCTTCCTCTGCTCTGCACTCTTCTTTGGCTCCCCAAAGAATCTGGCCCCATAAAGGAGATTGCAGAGCATTAGAGTAATGGCTCTCAGTGGCCTGTGTTGCAGAGCAGACAGACTACTATGTTTTGAACCAACTATAGGTTTATTTTTTTAAGAGGGTGATTTTGTACACAGGTACATAAAACTACAGTAATGAAGCCTGAAGATCGCATATGTGTAGCTCACTAAAACTAAGTTTGAATCTGGCAGGGAGAGATGCAGTCTTCTTGCCAGCCAGAGATGGAAAAGGTCGTTTTTTACAGCGATGGTTATTATTTGGGCATAATAAAGAGAGTAAGAGAACACCAAGAGTGAAGACCTTCTTAACAATTTTAGGGCAGCTGCCCTCAATTCAGGGAAGTTCTTCAAATTGCTTCTCTCTTCCCAGCAGCATCACCTCAGTTTCTCTCAGACTGAGCTTCAGCCAAGCTGCTCTTAATTAATTTGCTGATCTGGGCCAAATGCTTGGATAACTATGAAATGGTAGGGTGGGTGAAAGCTACTAAGAGTAGGCCTCAGTTCCCAGGATTAGAGAGGCAACATCTGCCAGTAAACAGATTTCCAGTGTCATACAGTTAGAGAATTTAAGGCCAGAAGGGACCACTAGATCATCTAGACTGATCTCCTGTGCAGCACAGGCCACCAACACCACCCAGCACTCACACACGTACCCAACAATCGAAATGAGACCAAAGTACTACAATCCACAGGAGACTAGACTATTATGTGCCACAGACAGAGAATAGGAGGGACCAGGAAGTACCGGTGCCTAAAGCCCTTGCTATGGCAGGGAAATGATTAAATGAGATATACCCAGATAATTCTGGCAAGTGACTTGCACCTGGATGATAAAGAGGAAGGCAAAAAAATCCCAAGGCCACTGCCAATCTGACCTTGAGGAAAATTCCTTCCTGATCCCCATATGGCAATCAGTTAGATCCTGAGCATGTGAGCAAGAACCAACCAGCCATGCACCTCAGAGAGAGAATGCTTAGTGCCACCCCAGAGCCCTGCCCCCTCCCTAATGTCTCATCTCCAGCGATGGCCATGTCCCGATGCTCCAGTGAAAGGAGATAAAAACCTCTCTCAGACTACACTTGGGGGAGGGGAGGAAATCCCTTCCTGACCTCTGCCAGTGATTAGCTGAAACCCTGAAGCATGAGCTTTAGGAACATAGGACATAAACTTGAAGTGAGCCCCAAGACTATTGAGCCCTTCCCCCTACCACCACAACAACCGTGTGGTACAATTGCACTCATAAATTTGTCCAGCTCTCTCTTAAAACTAATTAAGTTATTTGCCCCCACAACTCCTATTGGGAGGCGGTTCCAGAACCACACCCCTCTGATGGTTAGAAACCATCTTCTAATTTCCAACTGGCATTTGTTCATGGCCAATTTATATACATTTATTATTGGGTCAACATTGCCCTTTAGTTTAAATAGCTCTTTACTCTTCCTGGTATTTCCCCCCATAATGTATTTATGGAGAGCAATCAGATCCCACCCATCTTACTTTTTGATCAACTAAATAAACCAAATTCTTCTACTCTCCTCTCCAGGATAAACCCTCAATTCCCCTGATCATCCTACTAGCTCTTCTCTGCACCTATTCCAGTTTAAATCCATCTTTCTTGAACATAGATTACCAATAGTCCAAATGAGGTCTTACCAGTGCCTTGTACAATGGGATTAATACTTTATTTTTGTGTGTGATGCTGGACAAGTCACTAAATCCAAACTTTTCACAGATAGCCACCAACTGTGTGTTCTTCATTTTCTGGGTGCCCAAGTTGAGGCAATTGGGATCTGATTTGCAGAAGTGTTGAGTACTCAGAGCTGCAACTGAAGTCAATGAGAGCTGTGCTGTGAACCAATACCATTGCTTGAAAAATCAGGCCATAAGTATCTCAAATTAGGCACCCAAAATTAATATACACTTTTGACACTAATGCTTTTATTTTGCAGCTCCCCAGCTGTAAAATGGGCATAACAATACTCCTTGATCTCAGAGGGGTATTGTGAACATAAATTCACTAACGTTTGCGAAGCACTTAGACGCTACAGTGATGAACACCATAGAAAAGCCCATGAGGATATCAATAATTCAGTATTTAAAAGCAGAGTTCAAATGGTGCACAGTAAATAAAGCTGTTCGTTCAGTGAGCATCATCCATCCTGTGCACAGAATGAGGCAGGAGTCCTGTGGAAAATATAGTATGTGATCATGTAATTAAAGACTAAATCATAATGCATATTACTCCTGGGGGAATTCTGCGCCACTGCGCATATGCCTAATTAATGAGCCATGCATATTTTTATTTTTTTGCGCAGAAAAAAAGCTTCTGCTGGAAAGTTGCTGCAGTTCTGCCTTTTGCCCATCAGAGGACACTGTGGCACTAGAACAGAGCAGCAGCTTCCTGCCAGCTAGGGAAGAAAAAAAGCCTACCTTCTTCACAGTGCTTGTTGGGCCAGGTCAGGAGACAGCGGCTATGGGGAGACTGTATGGGGCTGCCGCGGGGTCAGACAGGGGTTCATAAGGGCTAATGGGGGAGGACAGACTAGGGCAGGTGCTGAATGGGAGTGGAGGCGCAGGGCCATGGAGGGGGGAGGAAGCTGCGGGGCCACGTGGGGATGGGTGCAGGGTCACACAGGGATAGGGGGTGGCTAAGTGGGAGCACTGAGACAAATGGGGACAGGGGAAGGGGGTGCAGGGCCACATGGGGACAGGGGAAGATGTGCCTGACTGAATGGGAGAGGCTAGGGGTCTGCCAGGGTCTGCATAGGGGAAGCTCCTTAACAATCCCTCCTCACCCCTCAAAAAAATCTGTTCCATATTTTCCCACCCATACCCAACAACCCTCCAAGTTCACATCCAGGCTCATTCACAGCAATTATTTCCCTCTCCCTCAGCTCCTCCTTTACCCCTGACTCCCCCAAGCCTCTGCACTGCTTCTGAGGGGGGCAGGAAATACAGTTCTGTATTGTAGTTTAAATGAATTATTACTCTGAGTTATGTATTAATATGCCTAGTAAGGAATCTTTTTGTCAAAAAACATTTCCTGAATCTTTTTTGTTGTCTGTATTGTTACAGACATACTTGCTGACAGGTATTTTGAAATAAATGACTGAAAATAATTGAAACTGGTGTGATTATATTGTGTTATTTTGACAAATAAAATATGCAGAATTTGAAAATATTGTGTGCAGAATGTTTAATTTTTTGGCACATAAGTCCCTCAGGAGTAGCATATGCATAAGAGAGCCAAAGTAAGGTTGCCTGGACAGCCTTAGTTGTAGCATTTTCTAACTTTTGAGTGCTTGGTTTGCAACATGAATGTTCTTTTAATGTAGTTTTTTGTATGTAATTATAATAGAAGGCATGCATCAGCAAGAGAATTTGAAATTCCAGCTCATCTCTAGAACCCTAATGGAAAATTAGATTGACAGATTAAGCATGAGATAACAGGATCTTCTTGTTTGATTAGTGCGACTGGGATGTCTTATTTTGTTGATGATGATTTATTCTCAGTACTTTTGGAATAGAAAGATTGAGCAGAAAGCCCAAATTAACAATAAAGTGTCTGATCTGGAAACAAATCCATACACACAGACCCCTACTCTGAATCCAATGAAAGTTAATGGAATTCCATTCTAAGGATCTATACCCAAAAATCAGTTTGCAAAATCAGGCCCTTACAGAGTGATCTTAAATCTGACAATCACTTGTATGCAGCTAGCACAACTTGGCAGTTCCTAATCAAAATGTATCCTTCTGTTCCTTGTTTACTTAAGTAAAGCCCAGCTGTGGCTCCCAATGGAGGGCATGGCAAAATTGCCCACTTCAATGGGAGAAAGATTGCCCTGGTGTTTATAATGTTAGTTTATAAAAACCAATCCATTATTTTAAAGTAATTAAATAAATCTGAATGCTTTTACTTCTGTTGTTGTATCCTATCTGATACTAGTTATATCACCAGCAGATCCAGTTGCCTGCTTTTGAAAGGAGCTACCATAGATCAGTGCATTAAAAGTAAAAAGTAGGATTTGTAGTTTGGGAGAGAAACTATTCTGAAATGAAAATAAAAAGGTTTTAAAAATATTTCTGAAGATGTAAACTATCAGCTGTAAAAGATCAGAAGCTTTACTGGGAGACCAAACACCTGTATGCATCTGAACTCCTCCTTTGGGTGAACCAATTATTTAACTTTATTTTTCAGTAAGCCACTGTTTTCTTCTGTCCTTTAATAGGATGATCAAATGTTCTGCTTTTTAACAGTGCCGTTATGCAATGTCTTACCTTGAAAAAGTAACACACTGCTCATTAGTAAAGCAGGAAATGTTCCCCACCATGTATTTGTACAGGTGGATAGTACACAGTGAGAATACTGAGAATTTTGTTTTTCACTAGTTTATATCCTGTTACTGTTTTATATTTTTGCAAGGCTAAAAACTTTTAATCAATTTAATATTCAGTGCAACAAATAATGTTAATAGATTGTTATGGCTGAGAATTTAAATGTACAAGTTCAAGAAACTCAGTTACTTTTGCTGCAGCAACTGTAACTGGGCACTCTTGTGCATGTGCAATAGTTTGTATAACTCTATATTCTGAATTTCTCTGTATAGACGATGTGTGTGTGTTTGCATGCATGTGGTTAAGATATTATTTCTGAGAGACAAAACTTTTGAGTACCCTGACTTTTGTGAACTTAAACGGTGAAATCTAATGTTCCAAGAGCATACATTTTTGCTTTCAGAATCTTTTTCTTTGTTTTTTTTTAAAGACAAATAGAAGGGGCAAGAGAAGTGAACTGATCAAGCATTGAAGTAATGCTTATTTCCCTATATTTCACAAACACAAGTATGGCTCTTCAGATATTTGCATAACAGCTTGCACATATCTGGAGTACCAAACCTGTCTTAAAAATATAGAATAAAGAAATAAATGCGTGTGTGCCTTGCCTCTTATTTCCCTTTCCTAAATAGCTTTTCTAGCCCATTACATACTCTTGTTGGCTCCTTTCAACCTTATCCCTGTGATCACACGCACTGATGTGTGGCTTATGCTTAAATATGCAGAAGCCTTTCCACATTGGGCAACTCCACAGTGGACTTTCTCAGTGGCAGAATTAACAGCCAGCAAAGTCAGCAAATGCTGACAGACACCCCACCCCAATATCCCTCCCCCCATCTCCTTCTCCCATCTGCTGGTGATAGAGGAACAAAATGATGGGCAGGTTTCTATCCTCCACATGACATCACACGTCCCATATTCAAATAAACTCTCATTTCCCTCACCTCCCATACTCATCCCTGCCTCTCCACCCCTGCTTTGCTACCCCATCTGCCCCCACCCAGCTCCATGCTGTGCTGTCTGCTTCCCCTGACCTGAGCCCTGCACAAGTGCTGCTACCATTAGAGCCCTCAGTACTGCTTCCGCCAAAGCCAGAACTGCTGTCATCAGAGCTAAAGTCATAAATTACCACTGCTTCTGCCACCAAAGTTATAGTCAGAGCCTCTAGGAAGAGTTGCAAGCTGGTTCCTACTGCCCCTATTTGAATTTTCCCTGCCAGTGGGAGGGGAGGCTCTGCCATTGGCAGTCCCACTAATCAGAATTCATGGAAGAGCCACCATTTTGGAGGCCTACTCCCCAGGAAAATTAGAATGTGGGCAGTGGGGACCAATGCATTCCTTTCCCTAGAGGTTCTAGCAGGTCACAGACAATGGCAGCAGCCTGTACTGGGCATATGTTGCATGGCTGAGCAGCCCTCAGTTTGCAGGGGCCCTCTAAACACGTAGGCCCCTTAGCAGCTGCACCAGCTATTTCTCCTCCCCTCCTGCGCACTCGATTCCGGGGCCCCACCCTCACAAGTAACTGAGTCAGTCACCATGGCAAGAGGACCTTTCGCTTCCTGAGGGCTGATGCAATTGCATGGGTTGCATGTGTCTAACACTGTTATTGGCCACCAGCCACAATTTTTATAATCCTGCAATGCCTTTGCAAAGGCCCACCGCATTTGAGCATGCTCAGCAGTGTCTAGTAGTAACAGAAGTTTCCTACCCCATCCTACAGCGGTCACAGCCACTGGGAATTCTCTGGTGCTGAAGGGGCCACTGTTGGGAAATGTAATTTGTTTCCAAAGGTCCCGTAGATGAACTTGAAAGGAACAAAACCAAAGGCCCTGTCCATGAACAGGTCAACAATGAAGCAAATCAAAGCAGTCTTCCTGCTGAAATGGGTTTGACATTCCCATATGATAAAAGTCACTTTCAGGATTCAATTTTATCACCTGAGCAATTGTGTATGCTTGAACAGCTTGGTCCCTGACAGGTCACTGAAAGTGATAGGCCAAATGGACAGTTTCCTTTTTGTCCTACAAACTTTCATTTTTCATCTTCATTTTACAGAATGGAAAATGCACCACATGAAGATTTGCATGTTAAGTGGCTTAGCATACTCATATCTTTCAGTTTATGCATATTGTCACATTTGTTGACTGTTCGGGGATACAGAAACTCGAAAATCAACATGGTTAACAGTGATTGGACGATTATGCTAAAGTCAACGTCTGTTCATAGAAGAAGCAAACAACATGTGCAGTCACATGTGGCAGCTCTACAGTTTGCGAAGAGCCATAGTATCAATGTATGTTTTGATAAACAAGCATCTGAAATATTAGGAAATGGCAAGAAGACATAAAAATATTGTTTGTCACAGTCAAAACTTTAGCTAGTTTAGGTCTCCCCTTCCATGGCCACCATGAAGTGCTGGAGATCAACAATTATGGTATTTGCTTGAGCATCAGTAAGCTACTTGCCAGACATAATACAACATTTGCTCAACATATTGGTGACACCAAGAGAATCAAATACTTGAGCAAGACAATTACTGATGAACTTATAAATCTTTTAGCATCAGAAACCAGGAGGGGCATACTTAATAGCTGCACAGAAACTAAGTTTTTTACTGTAATTGAAGATGCAACTATGGATATTAGCTATGTTGATCAAATGGCAATTTTCACTTTGTTAATAAGCATCATATAAAAGGAAAAGTAGATATAAAAGAGCATTTTGTATGATTTGGGCAGTAAATGAGTCAGATGCTGCATCCCTGTGTGACCAGTTAACTAATGTTTTATCCTGCAATTATAGATTGACCCCAAATTCATGTCTGGACAGGGATATGATGGGGCCAGTGTTATGGCTGGAACGCATGAAGGACTGTAACTAAAAATGACAGAATATCATTCAGGCAAGGGAGACCAAATGTATGCACCATATACATCTGTTGCCCAGCACATCAAATTTACCTAATTTTGGTGCATGCTGCTGAAAATAAGGCCAGTGCAGACCTGATGGCTTTCTTCAGTGCTTTGCAGGAAATACATAAATATTTCACAGACTCTAATGATTAGTGGGAAAAATTAATGATTATGTCCAAAGATAATCTTTAACTTCAAACTCTTGCTCAAGAGAGTACAGTTTTGCAAAGGGAAGAGGGACTTGATGATGTACTTCAAGCCCCAGAAGAAGTTAAAAAGATTGATGCAGTGGGTGAAATTGAACAGGCTTCTGAAGAACGAAGGAGACCTTTACATCTAACGGTATGCTTCAAGACTAGATGGTAGGGTTGCCAACTCTGATTTAAGCTATTCTGGGAGATTTTTTTCCCCAACATGATGTAATGTCATTTTCTTAAAATAGCCTATTAAAATCTTCTGGACTGCTTTCAATAGTCACTGGGAGATTGATGCTGATACTGGGAGACTCCAGGCCAATCCTGGAGGGTTGGCAATCGTACTAGATGGGCAGCTTGAATGAAAGCAACTGAGAGAACAATAGTAAATTTTCACAGCATATTTGAATGCCTAGAAGATGAAACTGTAGCTGAATGCAGGAGTAATGAGGACATACATCGAGTAAAAAGCAACCTGTCCTTGATGGCTTGAATGTTCTACCTTAATCTGTTATGGTGGCATAGGATCTTAGTTATCATGGCTGCAGTCTATGGAATCCTTCAATCAAAGAAAATTGACCTGTTCCAAGTCCTCTGGACATTTGAGAGCACAGTGAATGAGTTCTGCAAACTTAGATCTGAAGAAAAGTATGAGAAAATTATAAAAGCATCTCAGAACAGGTGGGAACCAATGGGTTTTGAAAATGCAATCTATCTAAGCCACATAAAGAGATGTATATGCTGCATAGATGATGAATTTCCACATGATTCTATGTTAGAAACAAAGGATAATCATCAAAGGAAATATTTTGAAGTCTTAAACAATATGATTGAGTAACTAAAATCTCAATGTGAGGGATTTCAAGAGCTAGCTACTCTGTTTGGTTTCCTCCATTGCAGGCGACTTCAATATATAGATTTAGAGGAGTCAAAGGAGAAAGTTCTTAAACTCATGGTAAAATACTCATATTTTTCTTTAGATTTGGTGTTCACAAGATTATATCTTTCAATAAGTATATTATTTTACAAAGGAAACAGAGGTGTTCATTTTGGCACTTGAAGTCCAGAGCTATTTGAATTTCAGTGTGTCAAGTTTTCTTGATTTTTTAACAGAAATGAAATGTTGTGTTGACTTTTTCTCACCATACCAACTAGAGTGGCTAGTGCCAAGTGCACCATGAGCACACTAAGATGTGTCAAAAACTACATGCATTCAACACTGTAGCAAACATAGCTGAGTGACCTTGCTCTGCATGCAGTTGAGAAAGATGAGAGAGCAAAGTTGAAACTGGACATCATCATAAAACAATTTGATGAGGAAAAGTATGGTATCACTGTGGTCAGAGGTTCCAATAATTGGAATTACACAACTAGGTGAAATTCCACTGTTGTTTGGGCCTATTTTTTTTTTTAATCTTTAAAAATGCCTATGGTGATGTGACCATCAGGCCCCATGCTGCATATTTGCTGACCACGTGCGGACCCTTAAATCGGCCCCTGCTTTCTATTGTAAAGTGAGTACAATTTGACAGACAGCATACAATGAGACCCAGTCTTATTAGCCTTGGTAGCTCCTGGGAATCTTTATGTAATGCAATATTAGTAGTAAGTCTTTACTAAATTCGAAAACAAGAGGGAAGATAAATCAATATAAATGTACTTTTGCTGATATTTGTTTTTCCCCCGTAGTCAGCATGGGAATATCATAGCTACTGATAGTAAAAAGAGTGGGAGAACCTTAAAAGGTTTGGTTTGAATAATTATCCAGAAGTTTGGATGCTTATCCAAACTCTTTTAGTCTGTACTTTTGAACTGGAAATCTCATGAAAATAAACCTCTGCCATGAGATGCCATGCGAATAGTCTTTCTGTAATATTCTGGAAGTAGGAAATGCAGAGGTGCATAAAAAAGGAAAAGGCTCTTTTTTAAAAAAACTGAAAGGTTCACTTTATGTTTGCTTCTACTGAATAAACAAATGTTTGTCAGCTTTTCTGTTATCCTAACTAGCTCACCCATCTTCATTTGCTGAATGACTACTCCTTGGTACCTTAGAGCAACTATGAACCAACAAAAGTGCAAATTTGGCTGGGCCAAGGCTCTCTTCCTTCTAACAAGCAAAAGAATGTCAAATGCAAGGCTAAATCTAAATGACAAATCTTTGTATTCATTTAAAATGGAATCAAAATGGAATTACAAGATAACAATGCAGTTAACAAAATTCCAGAAGATATCAGACCACATAAAAGACTTATTGCTTGAAATATATAAAAATATATATTGAAAATTTTCCCCCTTAGAGCTGGTTTCAAAACATTTTAACAATCTAAAACAACAACTTAAATATCTCACTTAGTATATATTATTTCTGGTAATGATAATTTCCCAGATAGGTTATTAAATATAGTTTCTTACTTTTACATGCACCTATCATCTCTAGGGATATTATAGCACCTTACAAACTCCGCCCAGTACTGGAATGCAGCCACCTTTGTGATGGAATGTGTCAGTAGTTCATCAGCTGACATTAAAATACCGGTCACCTTAGTATTGTTAAAATGCAAAATTGGATTGTCTGTCATGGAGTTGTGCATGCACAGTGGGGTTTTAACATCCACCAATAGATGTCAAGCTACAGGCTTTCAGCCTCCCTTTTTTCAATTGTGCCTCTTCAGTCGTCCTTACTCTTTCTTTCTCTTTAGATACTCAGCCACTTCTGCAACCACTTAAGCCTTCCCCTTTCCAAGGAAGGCTTATAGACTTCTTTTCATTCTCCCTCTCCCAAAGTCAGCAATTCCATCTCTCCTTCCACAGAGAACTAAGCTACACACACCCTCTGATTGCCTCCTTAAAGAACCTTGGAGCCCAATTTCCACTGTTCAGATAGGCTGCCTGTGCTACAACAGCAACAACTTTTTTCTTTGCTCTCCTCATACAGGCTGGACTCTGTGTCCACTTCCCCTGAGCTGGTTCTATCACAATCTATTCTGACACCTGATCACACAATGGATAATGGGACCTATAACTAACCTGTCCTTCTTTTGGATTCAGAACCCAATTCTACAGACCCTTAAACAAAATTCCTATTGACCTGAATAAAAAGGACTGCAGGAGTGAGTACTGAAAATGGGCATTCTTCTATTTACATAAGTAGTTATTAATTAATTGAACTTTGAGAAGGAAGCCACACCCATTTATGAGAAGTTTTTCTTAAAGCTCACTAGTAAGACAATAGCAGGCATCAGGAGAGTCTAACAAGAAGTCTTAAGCTGTTTGCTTTTATTTGTTGGTTGTTTAAAGAGCACAGATGCTTCTTCGCAGTTCAGGGAACAGGGTTACACAGGATCCAGTGAAGGTTATCTTTATAAGATTGAATTGAGGTGATATGAAATTAATAGATTTGGGCAAACACCTAACAGCCAAAAGAAAAATGAGAAACCTCATACACTTCTCATGGAAGTTTCTCCTCAGGAAATCCTTGTAGCTCACTGTTCCCATCTAGCAAGTTAAAGTGCCTATAAATTTCATCTGACAGACAACACATCATAGCATCAGCATCACCAGAAAACGAAGAAGTCAGACTGTGGAAAAGTGACTACCAAACACCTTCACAGCACTCAAAGTGTACCAAGGGAAACAGATTCACACAAGTATAATAAACCTAAACTTTTCTATCAGCAGGGCCGGCCCACAACATTTTGATATCTGAGGCAGGGAGCTCAAATGACATCCCCATACCCCCTCGCTTGGGCCAAAACTTTGAAAGGTCTCAATTCTGCCTTCTTCCTGTTCTACTCCTCTCATGGTACTGCTCTGCTACCTACCCCAATAAAGGAGAATTAACAACTTAAAATGCCTTGTTCAAAAATTTTAAGTAACACTTAACTTTCAAACGCCTGAACACCAAATATAACTTTTCTTGTCTACATAGTAAACACTGGCATTTTTATCTGTTTGAATAATCAAAGTGGTGCTTTCCGTGCCTTCTTGGTTGCAAAGATTTGAACTGCTTCCTGCTGAAGGTCCACAGTCTGGGCCAGCTCATGCTCTGTTGAGGTGGTTGCAAGGCCGACCAGCCTCTCCCATGCCATTGTGGAATGTAGATGTGTTTTTTATTAACTTCAGCTTGGAGAAGCTGCGTTCTCCACTGGCAACTGTTACAGAAAATGTTAGAAGTATGCGCAGAGCAACAAAAGCATTTGGAAAGAGGGTGGTCATCTTATTTGTGCACATATAATCCAGAACAGCCTTTGGAGTTGATCCTGCTGAAATGTATCTTGAAAGGGCTTTCAGTTCATCACCTAAATCACTTGCATCGATATTGTGCATGTCATCATGTGTCAACGCTGTTTCTAGTGCCCTGCATTGCTGGTGTAGGTCTTCTTCAGGTATAGTAAGGAGTTTTGGAATATCATACAACATCCCAAATATACTGCTGTGTTCCTTGGGCTGCATGAAACGTTCTTCAACTGACTGTATTGCACAATCTAGGACCTGGTTAAAGAATTCAACTTTGAATTGTTGTTTGGGGTCTCTTATGGGATTATCCCATGCCTCATAATCAAAATGTCTTCTTCTTCGGTGACTCTTGTATTCTTGAATGGGTGGGAAAATAACTTCAGTGTGAAGTTCCTCTGCCAACTTCTGTGCACTCTTCAGAATGTTTTGAAATCCCTCATTTGACTGGTAAGACTGTAGGTATGACTTTGCTTTGTCCAGTTGTTCCATTGCTCCAGATATATCAAGGTCAACACCTTGGAGTCTCTTGTTTACAACATTTATTTCAAACAGTATGTCATGCCACAACACTAAGCCACACGGAAATTTGAAGTTATGTATGTTTCTAGTGATTCCATTTCCCTCTGCCACTGTTCTCCCACAAACAGTTCCTGTCATAGCATTATCCTCCTTAATGGCAACTATGGCATCATCTGTCTTCCCAATTTGGTATTTGATAGGCTTTATCACCTCCACTTGACTTTCCCATCGTGTGGCACTCAGTGGTTTCAGTGTCAGGGAGGATTTTCCCAGATGTTGCTTCAAAATTTGCCATCGATGAGTTGATGCAGAGAAAAATACATAGATGCTTTGAATTACATTAAAAAAATCATCAGCCTCACAAGAAGCTGATGCTGCATCACTGAGCACCAAGTTCAATGAATGAGAACTGCATGGGACAAAAAAAGCTTGAGGGTTTAACTCTCGGATCTGTGTCTGCACTCCTCTGTTCTTTCCTCTCATGTTGGCACCATTATCGTAGCCCTGACCTCTCATGTCAGCTATTGCAATTCCCCTATCTTCCAGCTTTTTAAGAAGCACATTTGTCATACCAGCTCTGTCAATGTCAATAAATTCTAGAAAATGCTCTCTAACAGTCACTATTGCAGGGACATTTTCACTAGGTTATTTTGTTGTTACAAAATGTACCATTAAAGTCATTTGTTCCATATGACTGATGTCAGGTGTGCAGTCCAGAATAACAGAATTATATCTTGCTGACTTCAGATCTGCCACAATCTTCTGTTTGACTTTTGTTCCCAGTAACTGTATGATCACATTTTGAATTGTTTTTCCAAGGTAGTAGTGTGTGTACATTTCTTGGGTGGTGACTCTTCTTAGATGCTCCAGGAGTACAGCATCAAACTCAGCTATCAGCTCCACAATTTTAAGGAAGTTTCCATTGTTTGGCACATACAGCTGATCTGAAGTGCCACACAGAGCTAGGTTTTGGGTAGCAAGCATTCTCACAATGGCAACGAACCTTTTCAGAACATTTTGCCAGTAAAGAGACTCTGATGCAGTCTTCTCTTGATGTTGATCATCTGTGGTGGCCTTTAACCTTAATCTTATCTCAAGCTCTTTCCACCTATGGAATGCTCTCTATTGATTTGCTGCCTTCTCATGGCATGCCAGATTTCTAGCCAGATTTTTCGAGTCCTTTGTTTCCGTAGAACCCAATGTGGCTGGAACATTAGACTGGAAGAGTTTGCAACAAAAACAGTATGCAGCATTCTGGGTTTTTGAGTACATAAGTGATGGCCTCTCCACTTTGTCACCATTGGGGATTTCACGCCAGTAATGTGTTGGATGGAAACTTCTATTTTCATTGTCTTTGGGGAAAAGGCGGTTACTCACCGTAGTAACTGGTGTTCTTCGAGATGTGTTGCTCCTATCCATTCCATTTAGGTGTGCGCGCCGCGCGTGCACGGTTCTTCAGAACATTTTTACCCTAGCAACTCCGGCGGGCCGGCTGGGCGCCCCCTGGAGTGGCGCCACTATGGCGCTAGATATATACCCCAGCCGGCCCGCCCGCTCCTCAGTTCCTTCTTGCCGGCTATTCCGACAGTGGGGAAGGAGGGCGGGTCTGGAATGGATAGGAGCAACACATCTCGAAGAACACCAGTTACTACGGTGAGTAACCGCCTTTTCTTCTTCGAGTGATTGCTCCTATGCATTCCATTTAGGTGATTCCCAAGCCTTACCTAGGCAGTGGGGTCGGAATGAGACGTGGCGGAGTGTAATACCGCGGAGCCGAAGGCTGCGTCGTCCCGAGACTGCTGCACCAACGCGTAGTGGGAAGCGAAGGTGTGGACTGAAGACCAGGTAGCCGCTCTGCAGATGTCCTGGATGGGAACGTGGGCCAGGAAGGCGGCCGACGAGGCGTGCACCCTCGTCGAGTGTGCGGTGAGGCGGCACGGGGGGACGCGAGCAAGCTCGTAGCACGCTCGTATGCAGGACGTCACCCAGGATGAAATCCGTTGTGAGGAAACCGGCTCGCCTTTCATGCGCTCAGCAATTGCCACAAAGAGCTGGGAGGAACGCCGGAAGGACTTTGTCCGGTCGATGTAAAAGGCGAGGGCCCTACAGACGTCCAGAGTGTGGAGCTGCTGTTCACAAGGTGAGGCGTGCGGCTTTGGAAAGAAAACCGGGAGGAAGATCTCCTGATTGAGATGGAAGGCCGACACCACCTTGGGGAGGAAGGCTGGATGTGGTCGAAGCTGCACTTTGTCCCCGTGGAAGACGGTATATGGGGGACCTGCTGTCAGAGCGCGGAGTTCCGAGACTCGTCTGGCGGATGTGATCGCCACGAGGAAGGCCGTCTTCCAGGTAAGATGGAGCAGAGAGCACATGGCCAGGGGCTCGAAGGGCGGGCCCATCATCTGGGCGAGAACCAGGTTCAGTTCCCAAGTCGGAGCAGGCGGACGCACCTGAGGGTAGAGACGGTCTAACCCTTTAAGGAAGCGGGCTACCATTGGGTTGGAGAAGACAGAGCACCCTCCTATAGCGGGCCGGAAGGCTGACAGAGCCGCCAGGTGCACCCTCAGGGACGAGATCGCGAGACCTTGACCTTTCAGGTACCAGAGGTAATCGAGGACGGTCTGGATGGGGGCCGAGAATGGGTTAAGACTTCGCTGGTCGCACCATAGCGCAAAGCGTTTCCATTTCGCGAGGTAGGTAGAGCGCGTCGAAGGCTTCCTGCTTTCCAGCAGAACTTGCTGCACCGCTGCCGAACATCCTCTCTCTGCGTCGGTCAACCACTCAGGAACCAAGCTGTAAGATGCAGCGACTGCAGGTTCGGGTGACAAAGCCTGCCGAGGTCCTGAGTGATGAGGTCCGGCCATAGCGGAAGGGGAATGGGTTCCCGAACCAACAGCTCGAGCAGCAGGGTATACCAATGCTGTCTCGGCCAGGCCGGAGCGACGAGTATTACGCGGGCCCTGTCTCTCCGAAGCTTGAGTAATACTCGGTGGACAAGCGGAAACGGGGGGAACGCGTAGAGGAGGGACTCCGTCCATGGCAGGAGAAACGCATCCGAGAGGGAGCCTGGAGCTTGACCCTGGAAGGAGCAAAACCTGTGGCACTTCCTGTTGGCCCGGGAGGCGAAGAGGTCTATCTGGGGAAACCCCCACCTCTGGAAGATTGTGTAAGCCACATCTGGGCGAAGGGACCACTCGTGGGAGGCGAAGGACCTGCTCAAACAGTCGGCCAACGTGTTCTGCACCCCCGGTAGAAAAAAACGCTTCGAGGCAAAGATCCCAGAGGAGCATCGCCTCCTTGCAAAGCGGGGAGGACCGAGCTCCGCCCTGCTTGTTGACATAGAACATGGCTGTGGTGTTGTCCGTGTACACTGCTACACAGCGGTCCTGAAGGTGGGTCCGAAAGGCGAGACACGCCAGACGGATCGCTCTCAGCTCCCAGACGTTGATATGGAGGGAGAGCTCCTGGGCTGACCAGAGACCTTGGGTGTGCAGGTCTCCTATGTGAGCCCCCCATCCCAGCGCCGACGCGTCTGTGGTCAGGGTGACCGACGGGCGAGGAGGGCGGAATGGAACCCCTGCGCAGACTGTCTCCGGATCCAGCCACCAGGTGAGTGACTGAAGAGCGGGACTCGGCACCACCACCACCCACCATGTCCAGTGGGTCGCGCTGAGGGCGGTACACCGATGCCAGCCACATTTGGAACGGGCGAAGTCGCAGCCTTGCGTGCGCGGTCACAAACGTACACGCTGCCATGTGACCTAGAAGACGAAGGCAGCATCGCACTGTTGTCGTTGGAAAGGCCTGAAGTGTCCGTATCAGGGATGCCAACGTCTCGTGCCGAGCCCGAGGGAGGCAGGCTCTGGCCAGAGTGGAGTCGAGGACGGCTCCTATGAATTCCACTCTTTGTGTCGGAACTAAGTGGGACTTGTCGGCGTTGACAAGCAGGCCGAGAGATCGAAACAGACGCAGTATCTCGGATACCTGAGCCGCTACCAGCTCTTGGGTACGGCCACGAATCAGCCAGTCGTCGAGGTATGGATACACGTGAATCCGACGACGACGGAGGGCCACAGCGACGACCGCCATGCATTTGGTGAATACCCGCGGTGCAGTGGAGAGGCCGAAGGGTAACACTGCAAACTGGTAGTGGGCCTCGTTGACCATGAAGCGCAGGTAGCGTCTGTGTGTGGGGGGGTAAATTGCCACATGAAAGTAAGCATCCTTCATGTCGAGGGCGGCAAACCAGTCTCCTGGATCCAAAGAAGGGATAATGGTCCCCAAAGTTACCATCCGAAACTTGAGCTTGCAGAGGTACTTGTTCAGCTCCCAGAGGTCCAAGATGGGACGAAGACCCCCTTTCGCCTTGGGGATGAGAAAATATCTGGAGTAGAATCCCCTGCCCCGCCTGCCGGGAGGCACCTCCTCGATGGCACCCACGCTCAACAGAGACTGGACCTCCTGTAAGAGGACTTGCTCGTGAGAGGGGTCCCTGAAGAGGGACGGAGAGGGTGGGTGGGAGGGAGGGGGCGAAATAAACTGTAGGCGGTAGCCGTGCTGGATGGTGTTGAGCACCCAGCCGTCTGATGTTACCGAACACCACGCCTGGAGGAAGCGGGAAAGGCGACTTGAAAACAACGGGGATGGATCCTGAGGGGAGAGTGGTGTGCCGTCCTCGGGCGTCCCATCAAAAGGTCGACTTGGGACCTTGAGGAGCCTTGGACGAGCCTTGGGACTGGTTACGCCGCCCGCCCGATGGTCTGCGGCGGAATGGGGCCCTGCGATTATTAAATGGCCGAGACCTGGCCTGCGGCCCGGGCCGATAGGGCTGTTGCCGGAACGGACGCCTCTGAGTGGCTGGTGTATGCATCCCCAAAGTACGGATTGCCACTCGTCCGTCCTTCAGGGTCTGAATTCTCGTATCAGTTTTCTCCGAGAACAGGCCCTGCATTTCAAAGGGGAGGTCCTGGAGGGTATATTGTACCTCCGGTGGCAAAGTGGATGACTGTAGCCACGCGATGCGTCGCATGGTTACACCGGACGCCACAGTCCTGGCCCCCGAGTCCGCTGAGTCGACCGCAGCTTTAATCAAGGTCCTGGAGGCCAACTTGCCCTCTTCTAGGAGCGCCGAGAATTCCCGGCGGGAGTCCTGTGGGGTCAGCTCCGCGAACTTTCCCAGGCATCCCAGGATGTTAAAGGTATACCGGGAGAGCAGGGCCATTTGATTAGCGATGCGGAGTTGGAGACCGCCCGCGGAGTAAATCTTGCGCCCCAACAAGTCCATGCGCCTGGACTCCTTTGACTTCGGCGCAGCGGCAGGCTGTCCGTTACGCTCCCGGTCGTTCACGGATTGGACTACCAACGAGTCCGGAGTCGGGTGGACATAAAGGTATTCGTACCCTTTCGGTGGTACCGAATATTTCCTCTCCACGCCGCGTGCCGTGGGAGGGACGGAGGAGGGCGACTGCCAGATGGCGGCATTGTTCCGCTGGATTGTGCGGATGAATGGCAGCGCTACTCTCACGGGGGCGTCTGCTCCCACGACGTCCGTGATGGGGTCATCGACCTCTTGGACTTCTTCGATGGGCAGGTTGATAGCTTTCGCTACCCGCCGAAGAAGGTCCTGGTGCGCTTTGAGGTCTATCGGCGGGGGCTCTGATGGCGACGCCCCCGCCACCGCCTCGTCGGGAGAGGAGGACGAGGAGTGACCAGGCAGCACCTCTTCAGGAGCTGGCTCCGCGTCTGGTCTGTCCGGTGCCAGTGTCTCATGCCCCAACGGTGTACCGCGGGTGGCAGATTGTGGCGTGGGAGACGGGGGTGGCCTGCTTACAGTGGCCTCTGGCACCGAACGCACCGAACCTGGCTGTCTCGGTGGAAGGGGAGGCCCCTGCTCATGTTGGGCCCAGGGTACCCAAAACCCCCATTGCTGAGGTCCATGGTCCTGCGGAATAGACCCCGCTCTGAAGTCTACCGCACTGCCCTCCGGAGAAGCAACTGAGGGTTCCCTCGAAGGCCAGGGAGGGGCCGTGGCGGTATCCGGGTGAACATCCGGTGCCGGGATAAACTGTGTCTCCGGTGCCGATGGACGGTGCCGGTCGTCATGTGGCTTGATCGGCGAACGAGATCTGCGCGAAGCGCGGTACCGGGAGCTCGACCGGCGGTGCCGGGAGCTCGACCTGCGGCGCCGGGAGCTCGACCTGCGGTGCCGGGAGACTGACCTCGAGCGCGATCGGCGGCGCCTTGAGCGGCTGCGCGAATCGCGATATCGCCCGCGATGTCTGGAGCCGGACCTGGTGCGGTGCCGGCGACTCGGCGACCGGGACCTGGAACGCCGCCGGGAGTGCGACCGGTACCGCGATTGCGAGCGGTACCGGGACTGCGACCGGCGACGAGATGGGGAGCGGCGCCTCGACGTCGACCGCCGTGCGGATCGGGCCCGGTGCGGTGGCGATCGCCCTCTTGAAGGAGAACGGGAGCGAGAGCGGATCATGGTGCTCCGATCACCTCGGCCGCCAAGAGAAGGAGGGCGCATCATCAGAGGCTTTCCAATGGATTTCAGTGTCCGCACCGGCGGTGCCGGTAGCTGATGGCCCATATCCGCTGTGAGGTCAATCAGCTCCCTCGCCGTTGCGAACGCCTCCGGCGTAGACGGGAGCCTCAGCTCTTCCTCGGTCGGCACCGGGGAGCTGGGCGGTGCCGGACTCGACGGCCCTTGCGGCGCCGGAGTCGACGGCCCGGTGCACTTCTTGTGCACTGCCTCAGCCTGTACCGTTGTAGTCGGTGGCGGCTGGGCTAACGGCTTGTGCTGTTGTTTTGCAGCGGCCGTCTTCGGCACCTTTTGCTTCTTCCCCGGGGAGAGGGAGCGGTGCCGGGTCTTCGGTACCGGGTGCCGAGACGCGTCGGCACCAGAGCGGCTCGGTGCTGCCGGTGCGCTGCTCACTGAGGCCGGCTTCGGCGCCGACGGAGCTGGTGCCGGAGGTTGGAGAGCCGACTCCATAAGGAGCTGTTTTAATCGAGAGTCCCGCTCCTTCCTCGTACGCGGCTTGAAAGCCACACAAATGGGGCACTTATCTGACCGGTGCGACTCTCCGAGGCAGCGGAGGCAAGAGTCGTGCGGGTCACTCACCGGCATGGGCCGCTGGCAAGCCACGCAGGGCTTGAATCCCGGTGCCCCGGGCATAAGCCCGCACCGGGGCGGAAGAAGAGGGCTAACCCCTCTAATTCCCTAACTGCTATACTATACACTAACTATACAACTTTAACAAGAAAACTAACAAACTATTAACAACTATATACACTAGAACTATTGAGAACGCTAGGGCTGTGGAGGAAAGGGAGCACTCCACTGTTCCTACTAGCCGTCACGGGCGGAAAGAAGGAACTGAGGAGCGGGCGGGCCGGCTGGGGTATATATCTAGCGCCATAGCGGCGCCACTCCAGGGGGCGCCCAGCCGGCCCGCCGGAGTTGCTAGGGTAAAAATGTTCCGAAGAACCGTGCACGCGCGGCGCGCACACCTAAATGGAATGCATAGGAGCAATCACTCGAAGAAGAACATGAAGTTTTTCTCTTGTTGTGGCCCATGCAGTACAAGGAAGTCCCTCAGGTTACTGCTCAAGTGGGTCCACAGTCCTGGATCATCTAGACTTAAAAAACTAAACTCTGCAGCAGCTGTTTCTTGCACCTCCACCACACTCTTCTCTGATCTACACTTTTCTTCAGGAATGTGCATGGTTACATCCATTTGAGATGGAGATATGGATGCTGCAGTGGCTGCCAGGTCACCTGCACTCTGACTAACTGGAAGATCAGGCAACTCCTCACCACATACGTCCTCACTGGGGCCGGAAGGCTCACTGTGAACATTTGTGTCTATGTATCTCAGGAGAACTCCTTCCTGCTTAGATAGAAAAGCTTCCTTTGCTTGCTTTCTTTTTCTGAATGCTGCCCCAGAGAGGCATTTTCTTCTTTCACTCATGACTGCTTTTCTGTGCCAGCTATAGTGGCTCTCAACACTCAATTGAAGGGGAAAAATAAGCAGGCTGGTAGCATGGCCTGAGTGAGGTAAGATATCAGCGTCTTAAGGGCCTAACTGGCTCCTACTACTTCAGTTGACTGCCTGTTCTCCTCTACACTCTGGGTCCTAGTGGCATACCCCCATTACCCCCCCAGTCTGGCACCTGAGGCAGCTGCCTCAGTACGCCTCATGGTAAGGCCAGCTCTGGCAGTTACCCACTGGAGTTTGTGGTGTTAATACCCTTGGTTTTCAGTCCAGAATCTCATTAAAAGTGCTTAAATCTTCTATTGGCTGCCCACAGGAGGCCCCTGTGTACCAGTCGTCCCTAGTATAAAAGCAGGGATACATTTCGCTCATTATTTCCCAAAGCATTGCTGACAGAGATACAAAAATGTTAGGTCTTTGACTTCCCAAATGCATCTCACAGTGCCCATAAGCCCTAGTGCAGTACAAATAACAAAGATAATAATTTAAAGCAGTATGAATCTAACAACAAAATGCAGTATTTCAAACTTTTAGTACAGGGGTCGGCAACCTTTCAGAAGTGGTGTGCCGAGTCTTCATTTATTCACTCTAATTTAAGGTTTCGCGTGCCAGTAATACATTTTAATGTTTTTAGAAGGTCTCTTTCTACAGGTCTATAATATATAACTAAACTATTGTTGTATGTAAAAATAAGGTTTTTAAAATGTTTAAGAAGCTTCATTTAAAATTAAATTAAAATGCAGAGCCCCCAGACCAGTGGCCAGGACCTGGGCAGTGTGAGTGCCACTGAAAATCAGCTCGTGTGCCGCCTTTGGCACTCGTGCCATAGGTTGCCTATCCCTGTTTCAGTATTAGGCAGTAATTGCATTACATTGTGCAGTCACTTGTGGATCATTATTGCAATATTCCATGTAAGGAAGAGTCCATTTTTAATTTGAAACCATTTAAACACAAATATTGCATTGGTATTTTGAACTTTTTATGTATTTACCAGCAAAATGCAACATATAACAATTCAAAAATGCTCCCCAAATCCTGAGTATGCACCACAGTGAAAAGACTGTACTGTTATAGATTAGTTGGTGGTCTGACAAATGCCGTATGTCTAAGAGTTAAGATGATTGCCTGATTAAATACTAGTATGGCAATAAATTAGTTGCCATAGTAAATATCCTAAAGCAATATTCTATTAAATGAGTACAAGTTTGTTGCTCTCATGGTAACAATATTACTTTACTGGTTGTGTAATTCAAATGCTTGCTCTTTATTATAAAGGACTCAAGATGGTTGCCTCATCAGAATATAACTTTGAGTTAGGCTAGTGCAGGGGTTCTCAAACTGGGGGTCGGGATCCCTCAGGGGGTCACGAGGTTATTATATGGGAGGGTCGCAAGTTGTTAGCCTCCACCCCAAACTCTGCAGTTCCTCCAGCATTTATAATGATGTTAAATATATAAAAAAGTGTTTTTAATGTATAAGCGGGGGAGGGGGGTCGCACTCAAGGGCTTTCTCTGTGAAAGGGGTCACCAGTACAAAAGTCTGAGAACCCCTGGGCTAGGGATTATAACTCAGACAAAATGGCAAACAAACAAACAAACAAACTTCAAAGTGAAACCTCAGAAATCTTGTTGAGCAATGTAGGAAGTTCAGTGATTTCTGATTTATTTCATGCTTACAGAACTTGGTGGGGGGAAGCCACCAATGTTTGACATCTTTGTTTCTGGATATAGAAAAAGCAGCAGCACTGGAGGTTTGTAATACCTTCATTTTTGGGAAGAGGTTGGAAGAAATAATCTGGGTGTTGTTTTTCAGCGATTTGATGACTAGTGTACCCCAAAAACAAATATATAAAAGGGATCAGTTTTATCATTTGTATCCAATTACAAGTTGAGGCAATAAATTAATATTTAACAGAGCTTAAATTTTAAATTAAATTTAGGATTTTGGAGAACTAACAGATTATTTTATCAAAACCAGACTGGTTTGTGGCATTAATCTCAGTTGGAAGAAATGATACCTGCAGAGCAAAACTAAAATTTCTGAAAAAAATAGAAGTAAATAAAGAAGCAGTGAGCAGCAAACTAAGGTCTTGTTTACATGGGAACATTTTTCTAGTATAACATAAGGTTTAAATTTAAACCGATACATCAGTATAACCTCCAATTCAGACACACTTATTCCAGTATTAGGCTAAGAATGCCTTTTTCAGTTCAGTTTATGTTACTTGTCAAGGGGTTTAAACTAAACCCAAAAAAGCCACATCGGAGTTGAGGACTTATACAGGTATAAATATATTAATATAACTGGTAAAACTTTCCCACATAGACGAGCCCTTAGACAGAAGATGATGTGTGCGAAATGTACAGTGTCTGAAATAAGTGTTCACCATATGACAACACTTAGAATTACGGCAACAGAAACATTTTGCAAAAATGGGCAAAGCAAGAAATGTGATCTCAATCAAACAACATGCCCTCATTTCCTGAAATAATTCCTCAGAAATCCATGACAACTTGTGGTTATTGTAATTAATCACACACAATACCTACAGCATCAGAGTTCTCAAAATCAATAGCACCAAAGTAGAGAATCTTATTTTTCAATGAGTTAAAATAAAAATTCAACAGATAGTGAAGTGGGCTGCTTTTGCATCAAAAAGGTCTGCCAAATTCCACCAGGGGGTAGTATTACACATACACTGATGCTGATAAATTACTGTGATGTTATAGATCTTTTCCTTGTAATTTTTTTCTAGTGTGGGAATGAAATTGACTGGATCTAGTTTGATTTTGGGAGTAAAATTTTTAAATAACTATGCCAGATGGAATTAACTGGGCTGAGCACAGTTTTCTCCATGTGCCATTTGGTTCAAGGCCTGAATCAGTTAAGGAATCCTGAGTGCGTAAACTGCTAACAAAAAGACTAAAACTTCCTTAACCATTGGGAATTGAGGTAGACAAAGTTCCAACAGTAGTCTTTTAGACTGTGGGTACCAGCAACATACATGTTCCCCATACTGTGGACTGAGCAATCCTGAAGGAGGAACATTAGAAGCAGCCACACCTGAGAAGGCTTAGGTTGAACTCTGTTATTAGCTAAATTTCAAAATGAAAGGCCATTTCTAAACAAAAAGTTGAAACAGAGGTTGCCGACCCCTGCTCTAAACATTGATTAGCCACCCAGTCAGACCAAATGGGCAACAACAGAAACAATCTTACTAATTTCTGCTTTTATACATTCTCAGAATTCAAAAGGTATATAAACAATAACTTGTTATTAAACAGTAACTGTGGATTAAAATCTTGTACAATAACAGACTCAGACCTTCATTGGAATGCCAAATTGTAACCATGAGTGAATGTTTACAATCTGAAAGAACAATCTATTGCAAACCAATTTCTACATTATATTCTGTCTCTTTTGGAGTTAGGTTGACCAGATTTTTGTAATACAAAATAGGGAAACCTTTTTTAATATTATCAGTAGTATGGGTACCAAAAGGCCTGGGCAACCGCAGAAGTCAGGTTGAGAAAGCGTAATCCTCCCATGCCTCAGTGACAAATTGAGGTAGACAAAATGGCCATAAGAAGGATTGG
The DNA here is from genome assembly GCF_016161935.1 of Mauremys reevesii. Lineage (NCBI taxonomy): Eukaryota > Metazoa > Chordata > Testudines > Geoemydidae > Mauremys > Mauremys reevesii. The sequence goes on from NC_052623.1 coordinate 250,200,176, forward strand.
CAAACGAGAGGGGATTCGGCGGGGGGGGGGGGAATGTCTTGTTACTAGGGAATCCAGGAGGGTTTAGACAGCAGAAAGAATTGAGTAGATCTACTTGTCACTTGAGCAGCAAGGAATGCCTAATTGTCACCCTTCCTCCTCAATGGTTTTCTTCACATCTTCCTCCTGAAGTTTCCAGACCACAGCATTTCTTTCCCTACTCCATGAAATGCTATATCTTACTTACTTTGGACTGATGTTAGGGCACCGGACTGCTTACCTTTGGAGGAAAATGTAGTGTCCATCTGTTTCTAATCATGGTGCCTCTCCATTGATTAGCTTCACTTGTGTTATTTCATAGCTGATTCAGATGAGTAAGTAGGTCCATAGGTGTATGCAGGCAAATATGAGTACACATAGCCATGGGTGTGTAACCCCACCCCCCTCCCCCATATACAGGGGAGGGATAGCTCAGTGGTTTGAGTATTGGCCTACTAAACCCAGGGTTGTGAGTTTACTCCTTGAGGGGGCCATTTAGGGATCTGGGGCAAAAATTTATCTGGGGATTTGAGCAGGGGGTTGGACTAGATGACCTCCTGAGGTCCCTTCCAAGCCTGATATTCTATGTACATCCATATATATATATATATTCCCCTGTATGTGTGTCTATGCTACAGACATGTATGGCTTCATGTGCTCTCTGAGTACTTTTGTGTGTTGATGCTTTGGTGTGTCTGTATACTCATAGGTATGTGTACATGCCCATATATATCTGTGTGTGCCCTGGGGCATACATGTGTTACTGTAGCTAAACATGAATGTGGGCACATGTATATGTGCCTGTGTTTCTAACTCTGGATTGCCAAGTCTCAAAATGTAATTAAAACAACAAGGAGTTCAGTGGCACCTTAAAGACTAACAGATTTATTCAGGCATAAGCTTTCATGGGTAAAAAACCATTTCTCCAGATGCATGGAGTGAAAATCACAGATACAGGCATAAATCTATATTGACACATGAAGAGAAGGGCGTTACCTTACAAGTGGAGAACCAATGTTTGGTCCACTCCCAATAATTGATGAGGAGGTGTCAATACCAAGAGATGGAAAATTGCTTTTGTAGTGAGCCAACCACTCCCCATTCCCTATTCAAGCCCAAAATGATGGTGTTAAGTTTGCAAATGAATTCTCAATGCTTTTCTTGAATCCCCAGCAGCTGGACTCAAGTGATTTTCAGAGATTCTCAACTTGCATTAAAAAAAAAACAGCTTGTCTGTAGTCCTCCCCGTTGTGGAGTAAATCTGTTAAACAGGAACCCCAAGGACTCCACCACCAGAAAACAAATTAAAAGAACCTAAAAATTATTATTGTTGAGCCGTTTTTATGATTTTGGGAAGCCTGGCTCATGATTTTGGAACAACTGAGGTTGGCAATACCGGTCTCTGCACCCTGCCGGCTACACGTGCCTGTGCGTGTACATGCCCTCACAGGGCTGCCCCTCAGACGAGTCTGGATTTCGCGCGTGGCCTGTGCCAGGCCGGGCATGACACGGTGCGGTTGCTGCAGGCCCCGCCCCCTGGGTTACGCACGGAGGGCCCGGCCGGGCCTTTGGTGAGTTTATCTTGTTGCTAATAGAAACAATCCTGAGCAATGTGAACTCGACGCTCGACTACCGAGTCTGGGTCCAACGCCCTGGCCCGGTTTTGCTTCTCTCTCTAAGGGCTCGATCTCGTTCTCGGCTTTAGATTAATCGTGCCCACCCAGCGCGCCGTGAGTGTTGTTGTTGGAGGCAAAATGGCGGCGGCGGTGGCCGGGGCTGCCCTGCTGGGCAAGGGGCTGGACATCAGCCTGGCGGCGCTGCAGCGGCACGACCCCTACATCAGCAGCATCGTGGACGTGGCCAGCCAGGTGGCGCTCTACACCTTCGGGCACCGCGCCAACGAGTGGGTGCGTGAGATGAGACCCCCCCCTCCCCGGGCCGGGAGCCCCCCATGCCGGGGGGTAGGACAGGCAGCAGGGAGACCCACCGACCCACCCACTCACAGGTTGGGGGAGGGAGCTGGGAGACCCCTCCCCCCCACAGGTTTGGGGAGGACAGGCAGTGGGGAGACCGCCCCCGACGTGGGGAAGACACCCCACACAGACACACCCGTGGGCAGCGAGGGATGGTGGCTGAAAGTCTTGGGGCTGTATTTCTCTTCTTTAATTTATAAAATATGCTCAGTGATAAAGGCCCACGTCCACTGTGAAACCAGAACGGGAAGAGGGACAGTTTCCGGTTCTCTCCCGTACAATTCTGAAACTCAGCACCGGACAAAAGCTGGTGAGAGATTAGTTGGGAGAAAAAAGGTCCCCCCCCCCCCCCCGCTGGCTTGATGAACTTTAAATTCATAGGAGGTGTCTATTAAACAATGTGTGCTAAAGCAGGTAACAAGTCCTTGCCCTGAAGAGCATATAGTCTGTATGTGTATAGTTTATGAATACAGTACAGTGCTCTATGGAAAGTGTATTGTGGCTGGAACACTCTATGGAGTGGTGTGTGTGAATATATATGATTTTTGGAAGCACAGCATATAATTCCAGATTTACCAATAATGCGGTACCAGAAGGAAGCAGATACTATCTAAATCATGTAAGAAAGAGAAAATTAAATAAATAGTTAATGCAGCATTAAGGTTATCCAGTCAAAAGTGATAAAAAGACAGTAAATGCAAAAGTTAAAAGATTTCCAGAAAAATAGTTGCATTGCACATATGTAGTATTTTGTAGTCCTGCTTTTCTTTTAAAATCTGTTGCTTAAAATATTATACACACATAAAACATATAAGATATATAACTGGGAGTCTTAACTCCTGCATTTACTGTCTTTTTGTTATTTTAATTGTGTAACCTTAACATTATACGCTGTAGAGCTTTCTTTCTAAACTCTGATCCCTTGATCTCCTCTGTTCAAGTATACCTGTACAGGCTTTTGTTGTCTTCAGTGGCACTCTGCATTGGCCATTGCATGGGCAGACCCTGATAACAATTAGATTATAGGACTGGAATCTTATTTAAATAGATAATTTTGAGTAAGTCACCCCTCAAACATAAATGTTATGGATATTTTTTTTGTAAGGAAGCCCTACAAAACCTAATAGTGATGTTGTTAAGAGGCTTTATTTCAGTAAAAACTTTTTAAATTAAAATATTACACTGCAGTTTGAGAGAGAGAGGAAGGGTGGGGGAACACAAATGCAATGTGCTGGTACATGAGGATAAGAAAGTTAAACTGATACTAGGAGGAGGTGAAGTTTACCAGTCCATTTTCAAAGTCTACACTGAGTTATGGGCAAAAAATAAATATTGAAAAGTATATCATATCTTAAAAAATATAAGACATTAGTAATACAGATAATATTTAAAAAAATATTATCTTGAGTGTCCCGTTAATATTTTGTCAGACTGAATATGCGTGGGTCAGATTGTGATAGTGATTTAACCTAATCTCTGTGCATACAGCAAATAGAGCTGTGTCTGAAAAACTTATTTTCCCCAAATCAATTTTTAACTCTAACTGGCTAATGCTGATGGGGTTAAACAGTGATCAGAACTGGTTTAGGGGAACTATGTTTAAGCATGATTTTCAAATGTAACTCTATCTTTGCGTGGACAGAATTTTATGTAGTATCTTTCATCTAAAAGGATCCCGAAGAGCGTGTCTCCAAAATATTTGTCCCTGGGCCAGAAAAGCTTACATATTTTAAGCAAGTGGGATATTATGTATCAAATGGAATGCGGAAGCATAAATGTACTGGTACTTTCTGACATCCAGTACACCTCTACCCCGATATAACACGACCTGATATAACACAATTTCAGATATAACGTGGTAAAGCAGTGCTCTGGGGTGGGCGGGGCTGCGCACTCTGGTGGATCAAAGCAAGTTCGATATAACATGGTTTCACCTATAATGCGGTAAGATTTTTTGGCTCCCAAGGACAGCATTATATCGAGGTAGAGTTGTATATCAGGTAGAGACACTGAAGTTTCTTTTATAAAATGACAACTCGTCAATTATCTTGGCTGACAGGCTATCAGGAGAAAAAATTAGATAAGACAACTATGAGATTTTTTTGTCTTAAAAAAACAGAACTAAAAATAAAAAAATGCAGAGCTGATGGTTTTCATGTCTTATCGTAAAACCTGATTCAGCTGAAGGATGAAGGGGAACTATGGTAGTTGTAATCTCTTACTAGCAAATCCCTGAAATTTGGTTTAATTATTTCCTCATTTCAGTCAGAGATATGTAACTGTCATGGTCTTTGGGAAAAGGAAGATAGCGGTGGCTTATTTATGGTTGACAAAATAATAGTTCCTGTGTTTCCTATTGCTTCATCAGCAATGGACTATGAATATGGCAGTAGATCCACTTTTCTCCTCTTCATAAGGATAATCCCTTTTATTACTGCTGTCTTTGTTGTATTAATGATCCAATATGTTAAATTCACTATACCAGTGTGTGTCTTATGCCTGCTGGTGATATTAAGCGATTGTTTTGTGGAAAATATTGGTTTTCCTTCACCTTATGAATTTTTATTTGAATTACTTGAATGTTTCTTTTATTTTAGGAGAAAACTGATGTGGAAGGAACACTCTTTGTTTACACAAGGTGAGAATGTTACATTTTAATGTCTGAACATAAAATCTATGGAAATAGAAAAACCTGCTAAAAAGAATCCTTAAGTAACCTCTCTAAATTCTGTCTTATTACATGGTGAAAAGGAATAACTGAAGTTAGTTTAAAAAAACAGGAGTACTTGTGGCACCTTAAAGACTAACAAATTTATTTAAGCATGAGCTTTCGTGAGCTACAGCTCACTTCTTCGGATAGTTAGTTTGAAATTGTCAGAGACAATGCAGGGAAGGGACGATTGAAAAGGAGAACGTCACTTTGTACGTGTTCATGCGGATAAGACTTGGAAATGTAATTTAGATCTCAGTGTGGATGAATCTGATAAATCTTGACAATGTTCTATTTAAATACGATGTAACATTTGTCCTTTAGAAGGTTTCAGAACAAAAAAGCTAAATGGCAGAGTAAATAATAGTTCTCATCAAGGTTAAGGAAATGGCAGGACTTAATACAATTGTAATTGTTTCCTGGACAGGGGAAAGTTCATGCATTTTCCTTACATTTGCCTCGGTATCAAATTACTTACAATGTGGTTATCATGCATGTTTCACCTGAGGTGTTAAGATATTCTCAGTGGCTCTTTTTTCTAAGGGCTCTGGATGTTTGTTTTAATTTCATGGTTCAGTTTTCTATTACATTTGTTGTTTTCTAACTCTTCACCTCTTAATTGAAGGCAGGGTTGTTTGGGGAGGTGGGGAATAATTTAATGGATTTTAAGGCCAGAAGGGACCATTAGATCATCTAGTCTCATCTTTTGTACCACACAGGTATGTTGCAAAGCCTGCTCTATCATCTGTGTGCTGGGCTTGCTGTTGATGTGACGAGCAGAAGATCAGGGAGTTAGCAGACATAGGGGTGCAGCTGTTAGGGGTGGGTAGTCGAACAGGTAAGTGGATTTCCTCCCTCCATTTGTTTTTTCTTGAGGATCCATCTAGGAGAAGGATGGGGACTGAGGAGGCAGGAGGTCCCTCTGATTGAGTCGGGAAGAGAAGGATATGGAGGTGACAAACAGCATGAGAGGCCAGGTGTACAGTGGACTCAATCTTCTACTAGGGAGTTTGGGAGCTTACTTTGATCTCTAGGCTCCTTCCTACCCAGCAGCAGAAGCCAGTACCAGCATCTCCCCACACCCACTCTTCTATTCATCTGTGTAGAGAAGAACAAGAGTGGATGAGGTAAGAAATGCTGTTGTAGCTACCACTGCTGGAGGAAGGAACTGTCTCCTGCGTCTGCTGCTTGTGGCAAGGTCTGGCAGATCAAAGGTGCCTTGCCCACTCTGTAGGAGGAATATGATTCTCTTGTACAATGGACCTGAATTTTGGAGCTGTCTGCAACTACCCTCCACCACTCCGGTTCCTTTTCTGGGTCCTGATAAGAAGGAAGTTGAGGAAGGATATTCACTTAGCTATTGCAGTGTCTCAGTCTAGTAACTGCAGTCTTTTCTGCTCAGTTCCACCTATATTCTTAATCACAGCACTAAGAGTTAACCCTTTTCCAGCCCTTGCCTTTAAGCAGGAAATAAAGGCACAGGCTGGAAAGTAGAATGAAGACATTCAATTACATAATTAAACTGAAAAATACATGGTTAAAAAAAGCATTTACTAAAATAAAGAGCTTTACAAAAATGAAAAATGATAGACTAAAACTATAATCTTTATTTTGAAAGACTACTTCGAGGAAATGTTTCTACCCTGGTAGTGAAGCTGGTCTTCACTACTGGGAGATCAATGCTGCTGCAATTGATGCAGCAGGGGTCAATTTAGCGGGTCTAGTGAAGATGGCAGAGCACTTTCCGGTCGACCTCGGTACTCCAGCTCTCCAAGAAGAGTAAGGAAAGTCGACCAGAGAGCATCTCCTGTCGACGGAGCACAGTGAAGACACCAGGGTAAGTTGACCTAAGCTACGTCAACTCCAGCTACGTTATTCACGTAGCTGGAATAGCGTGACTTAGGTCAACTTACCCCGGTAGTGAAGACAATCCCAAAGTGTCAAATATCTGCTTCCTGTTGGGGATGATGCTAAAACACTCAGAGATATACAAGTCTGGCTATTACCATCAAGTATTCTTTACATCACTTCCACCCTTTGTTTCATTTTCTGTTGCCTCCCTTCCTGTAATGCAGGTTCCTGTGCTTTGGAGTTAATGAAGACACCCACTGGTGATTACTGTACTTGGCACTTACCCCAAACGTTTAGTCAGTGTCTTGTCCGTCACTGTCAAACTCGGTTCCAAAGTAACATTTCCTGTTAGCATTGGAAGTAGAGGGTGGGATTTCTGCTCTTATGTCACTTAGGGAGTTTTGAAAATCCCACCTGGAGTGACTTGTATAATTCATTATCTTCATGTATTAAAGAAAAAAGTAAAAATGGTAATTAATTTTGTTCCACAACTGTATCTCCAATATCCCTTTTCTGCTGCAATGGGAAAGTGTAGACCAGTTCTGGTCCTTGGATACTGTGACACCAATGATCTGAGGACCAGTTTAACGTTAGTAAGTTATTGCCCATTCCTAAAGTTGTAGGCCTTAGAACTTGTTGTGAATGCAGGGCATGCACAAATAATTAGGACTATGACTAGAGGCTTTGGGACTCAAACTATAGCACCTCAGATGCTGCAGATTGTGTATATAAAAAAAAAAGTCATTGTGGCCACATTTATCTATGTCATTTTTCATACAGAGCTTAGGGGTTTGAAGAAAGCAAAAGGATTCCACAAAGGAACCAAAAATTCTGTCAAGCTCCAAGACTGTTGTTCAGTTTATTCCCTGGCAACATAGTTAGATTTTATATAACAACTTCTATTGAAATAATAATTTTGGAGCACTGTTTGACAAAGAAGTGGTACTCATATTTTTCCTTGACTTGCTATGATTTCTGCTTGGTAATTTACAGATCAGCTTCTCCCAGGCATGGCTTCACCATTATGAACAGGTTGAGCATGGAAAATCGAACAGAACCCATCACTAAAGACCTAGATTTCCAGCTGCAGGACCCTTTTCTGCTTTACAGAAATGCCAGATGTGAGTCTCTCTCTTCTATCCATTGGGTAAAGTGTTTGAGAAATAAACTCTTTAAAGCATTCCAATGACTGCTAGTGCATTTAGACTATGGCTTTCAAGAGGTGACATTGGCTTGTTCAGGAATTGCAACCCAGAGGGGCAAATTTTGATATTTGACATGCCAAATCAAGGGAGGAGTGGCTCTTTTTTTCAAAGTGCCTCTCTTCATGAGAACATTGTTAAGCCATTAATCTATCTCTTGGCTGACAAATAGACTTTATGTGATACAATACAGTGTAATATAGATATATGTAGAAATCTTGTCATGCAGTATGGTTTTTTTTTTTGTTTTTTTTGTATGTCTGACTTGGTATTTGGATGACCTCCCTTAAGGGGAAGCCACTCAAGATGGGATGGTATTTCTGATCTCTGATTTCATTGTGTGTGCTGGGCAACACTAGAAAACACTGCCAATTAAAAACTCTGCCTTCTGGTTTGGCTACAGTTCCCTACCCTTTTAGCCAAACTAGTGGGTGTTATTGACTGTTGCTCTCAGGAAGGAAGGCAGGTTTGTCCATCTGTTTTTGGTTGACTGGCTCATTCCAGGCCTAGGATCTGCAGGCATTAGCAGTATATAAGGTTCAGTCTTTCCTGGGGTTATTGGAGCCATTTGACTGTCACAAACAAGGGCCAAGAGCTTCCTGAAGCTCCCAGGAGCTAGTTTGCCCAAGAGGCTATTTCAATGTGTAACTAGGCAAAGCTTGCCTGCAAGAACCAGTGGTTCAGAAAATGAAGGGTTATGTCTCTGCACTTATGCAGGAGATCTGTACCATGGCACAGGCTTGTCTTCAGGTCCTAAACTTTAAAACAGTTTGTATGGAATCCTCTGGACCTGCTTTTGTGTGCATCTGAAATTTAGAAGTGTTCCAGTTGGATGTGATAGAACCAGAAGATATGTCATAGTATCTCACCTGCAGAACATTGGGTTATATTCATCATAGAGACTATCTATTCCCAAATATAATTTGAAGCAGGAAAATGCAGCAAGAGGGAGTTCAGTGGCTCTGACTCACTGTGTGGTAGAAATGATTGTAGAAAAGTGAGAACATCATGTATGGTCAATAAATCCTCTACCTTTTGAAAGTATCCAAAAAGCTGAAAAAGAGGTGAGTGGTGGTACTTGAAATTTCCCAGAGAAACTGAAAGTAAATCCAGAGGACATCACCAGGCTGCCCCACACCTCTATTTGTAGCCATTAGTAGGATTTTAGAACAGTAAGTAAGGTAAGGACTAGCTATCACTCCAGTTGGTTGATTTTTAAGTTTCTTACCTATATACATGCAAAGTGTTTTCCTTATGTTATGTGTATATATCATTGTAAAAATTCCCAGTGGGTTTTGTGTGTGTGTGTGTGTGTGTGTGCATGCTTAAAACTTACTTTTTGATGTTAGAGTTAAGAATGAGAATAAGATCTTGTCATTTGTACTAACCTTTGTCTCTTTACAACAGTGAGAAACAATAATTAATGATAGTGAGAAACAGTCTATTGTAATGGCATGAAACACACTAACATAGAGGGAACAAGAAGACATTCCTGAGCACTGCATTACAGGCAAAATGACGATTATTTGATGGTAGCATAATTCATTAAATTTTCTTCTCAAAATGTAAACTATATATTCCCTGCAAGACATGCCAGAATTTTAGAACTTCAGGATCATAATAGCACCAACTCCTTACAGTTGGTCAGTGCTCAAGCTATTTGTCCCTCTTTCTAGATCTGATGTAAGTCTCCTTTCTATATCCCCCTGCCTAGCTCATAGGTCTGTCTGGTTGGGATTCCTGTGTTGGCCACAAGGCAGCTCAGGGCTGCTGATGTTTGTAGTGGGGTTTTTTGTTGTTTTGTTTGTTTTTCATGAAAAAACAGACAGTAAAAAGTACAAAAAAGTAAATGACTTGACTTGTATATGTTTCCAAATACCACACACTTCATGAGATCGCCAGTAGAATTATGGAATTATGCAGTTTTACAACTTCTCAAAACAGCGAGACCATCCAGTACAAATCCAGACAGTACTATATAGGTATAACATATTACGTTGGGGGTAACAGTAATAAAATAGGAGAAAACATAAATGAATAGGGAAAGGAGGGGACTGGAGTGGGAGGATGGAGGAGGGGAAAAAGAGGAGGGATTAGATGGAATGAAGGTCTAGCATTCTATGACTATTAGAAAAACATCTTACCAATTAACCTCCAGAAAATAAGAGCAGTCTGCAGTGCTTTCCTGCATTTCAGTGCAGCCTGAAGGGCAATGCACTGAATGCAGACAAAAAGTGTTCCTATAATCGCTTGTGTCATGTACTGGGGAGTGCAGGAAAAGAGGCATAGCAGCCGACTCTCGCAGACCCATATGTGGTTAGAAAGAAACCTTATCTCCTTCTCAGCTATATACACATAGATGGGGAACTAGACTGCAGGATAGACAGGATGAGTCACAACCAGAATCATCTGGAGAATGACAGACTGCTGGGAAGCATAATATTATAGTTACTTATTTATATTAACCTATTTATAGTACCGTAGCACCTAGAGGCTCCATTGTACTAGTAGTTGTACAGGTGTATAGTAGGAAACTACCTGACATAAAGAGTTTACCATCTAAATTTAAAGATCAGATGCAACAATTATATTTAACAAACATGTCAAGGGAATGGGAGAGAGCGGACAGGGAAGCAGTGACACAAACACGTTTTTGCATAAATTAGCTATGCTCATGAATTGGCAATATATGGTTATCCAGAGGAATATGAAGATCCCAAAATTCTTCTTTCCAATTAGGGATCCCTTAGCCATGAGAGACAATGCCTTCTTACAACCATCATACTTTGTCTTAGCTTATGCCTTCCCTCTGGTGAGGAAGCACCAAGATCCTCATCCAGTGAAATGAATGCACTCAGCAGCAAGGGATTGTATTACTGTGCTGGATAAGTCTAACATACATGTTGCATTATATTTATCCTTTAGAAGGACTGTACTTGCAGCCAATATACAATAACAATAGAAAAAGTTTCAAAAATTATATTCAATGATGCTAAAGTTTATGAAGATTTATCGTATAATTAAAATGTTTCTTATTGTAGTTTGGCACTTTTTATATTGTTTTGCCTTTGTAACATGAAGTTGAAATAGTGCCTAGAGCATTGATACAAACACCTACAATCCAATCCTAAGGCTCTTCAGGCGGGCTTTGGGTGCCAAGCCAGTGAACATTTGCACTAATCCACTGTTTCCTTGAAAAGTTTGTCTGTGTGTCTATTAAAGCCAGGTTGGAACTAGGGCTGTTAATTTAGAAGCCAGGAGTGCAGGTAGAAGCTCAAACAAATCCAGTCATTATGGATATTGCCAGTAGAAGTTTCTCTCTGTTTCGATACCTCATGACTGAGCGATTGGGATGCCACAATCAGTATTTTCAACCTGGTTGAAATTGTGTATACTTGCTGCAAATTGTTTTGAAAACTTCTTGGAGACCAGGATGCATGTTGAACTCACTGACACTTCAGATTTGTGCACTTCCTCCATTTCAGAGTTATCTGGTTAACATTCCCTCATAAACTTCTATATCAAAGACAAGACATTGATAGAGAAACTCTCAGCTTCTAGAAACTTTATTCTCCAGACTGAATGCCAAGTCCAAACATTGGGACTTTCAAGATCCCTAGAAGATTTAGAAGATGAAAGGAGAGCTCGGAGCTTTGAGTTGTGTGGGTTTTTGTTTTTTTTTTAATGGAGTTTGTGTTTTTTGGGGGCCTTGTTTTTAGTTGGTTTTTTTACCATGATTCAATTGTCTTGAACTTGTCAGTGAAAGATATTCTCACTCTAACTTCCAGTTCTTCTTTGAGTGCTTGTTCATGTTGATTCCATTCAGGTGTGTGCGTGCACACATGCACAGGAGCCGGAAGATTTTTCCCATAGCTTCATCCGTCAGGTCAGTCCAGGTGCCCCCTGAAGTCACGCCTTAATGGCGCTCAATATAGAGCCCTGCTGACCCACCACCCCCTCAGTTGCTTCTTATCACCAGTGACGGTAGGCTGAAAGTTCCCATAGCCCTTGCTTTAGCCCGTGCATTCAACTCCAATTGTTTGTATATAGTTAGTTTATCTTAGTAGTTAGTGATTAGAGTTGTTGAGGGTCTCTACCAGCCTTCTGACTCCCCGAAGCTGTGGTATGCCGCGGTCCCCGGGGTTTAAAAACTGGTCTGCACTAAGCGCATGCCAAAGAGCGGGCAATTCTCCTCATGTTTACGGTGCCTAGGAGAGGGTCACCAAAAGGATTGCTGTAAGATCTGCTCAGAGTTCCATCCTTGAACTCTTAAAGAAAGGGAGCAATGGCTTAAAGTGATCCTCATGGAGGCAGCTCTACGCCCCCATGCGCACCCAGGCTCAGGGGACCTGGCTCCTAACACTTCCTCGTTGACGCAGAGCGCCCCAGCGCCATCATCGAGTTCAGTGCCAAGAAAGGACTCATCCCAGGACTCTCAGCATGGCACCTCCCGAGGCCCAGCAGAGAACAGGCACCGGTCTCACTCGCCGGTGCCTCAGAAGAAAAAGAAGCCGGACAGTCGGTCACCTCTGGCTAAATCCCAAGGAAGCGACACCCCAGGCAGGCCACAATTTGGAATCCCCCGTTAGGGCCACGTCGACTCCTGCCCAGGTGAAGCAGTTGAGTCCAGGCCCCCCACATTCACTGGTTCAGCGGAAGCTTTTGAAGCTGCTCGGGATCCACTGCACCTTATGGCACCATTCTCACCCCCTACAAGGGAGGAACCTCCGGCGCTGGCGATCCCACCCCGCCCTCAGGTGCAGTCGAGAGGGAAGCCGGCAATGATGTCCAGGCATTCCCCCTCGCCATGTCCTTCGGCATCAGCCCACTCGGACAGAGAGCTAGTTGCTCCCCAAGCTCTTGACGCTCGAGACACAAAGCCTTTCACCAAAGCCAGGGAGGGATCCCAGGGCACCACTCCTCAGCGTCTTCGGTGGCCTCAGCCACATTCATCCCACCGTCAACCACGCAGCTCGCATCGGCACCTGCCCAGATGACAGTGCCATCGGCTGCAGCATAATCGCTGGCACCGGTGACTCTTTCAACCTCTGTGCCTACAGCAACCTCAGCACCGAAAGCATTTTTGGCACCAGTGACAACTTCGGCACCGACAGCAGCACAGACAACAGCCCTGCTGCCTTTGTCAGCTCAGGCAGCTGGTTCGGCACCAGCTTCACTGGCGGTACCATCAGTGCCCATACCATCACCAAGTTCGACACTGACAGCCCCAGCGCCGACAGGCGCTCCGTCGGTACCTATCGTTCCCTCGAGTGTCACGGGGCCCCTTGGGAGCTGATGGCAGGGAGCATCTGCTGCTTATAGAGGCTTCCTCCTAGTCATCTCCGGACGAGGCATTGGCAGGCACAGCCATAGACCCAGCACTTGAGTACAGCAGGGTGCTACAACAGTTGCTGTGAAGGGCTGCTCAGGGTCTGGGCGTTAAGGCTGAGGAGGTGGTCGAGGAGGCTGATCCCATGGAGGACATCCTCGCCTCCTCAGGATCTTCTCATGTTGCCCTACCATTTATTAAAACTATTGTGGATACCACCAAGACCCTGTGGCAGACCCAAGCTTCCTTGCCACCCACTGCCAAGCGCAACGAGAGGCGTTATTTTGTACCCTCCAAGGAGTATGAACATTTGTACTCCCACCCACCTCCTGACTCTCTTGTCGTGAGCAGCAGGGTTTCCGGGGATCCACCCCTAAAAACAGGGAGGCTAAGCGACTCAACCTTGTCGGGAGAAAGGTCTACTCTACAGGGGTTCTTCAGCTCCATATTTTGAACCAGCAGGCCATCATCAGCAGGTACTCTTATAATACCTGTGCGGCGATGGCCAAATTTGCAGAGCTCCTCTCTTCAATTCTTGGCTTTGGTGGAGGAGGGAAAGCTAGTCTTCCAGGCTTCCCTCCAGGTGCTGATGCTGCCACTAGGGTCATGGTTATTGGGGTGGCCATGAGAAGGGGCTCCTGGCTCCAAGTCTCGGGGCTGCCTTATGAGGTCCAACAGACCATTAAGGACCTCTCATTTGGGGGTGACTCTTTTTTCTCTGGTAAGACAGACAAGAGGCTGCATAGCCTAAAAGACTCACAAGCCACCCTCAGGTCTTTGGGCCTGCACACTCCCGCCACACAGCAGAAACACTTTAGGCCTCCACCTCCTCAGAGGTTCTATCAGCAGAACCACCAGGACGGTTCTCAGAGGAGGAGCAGGAGTGTCAGGAAAAGACAACACTCGTCCTCAGGCCAGGACTCTGGCCAACCCAAACCACCTTGGGCCCCAAACCGGCCTTCTGAAGATGCGGTTGAGGATGGCACACCAGAACAAAAAACTGCATCTACCTCACCTTACCTTTTCCTCCAGACTCTCCCCTTTCTACCGTGCATGGTCCCATATCACTTTGGACCACTGGGTGTGCCACACAGTAGAGAGGGGATACTCCATCCAATTCTGTGCCCTTCTACCCTCCCTCTTCAGGGACCCTTCTCACGAGCAGCTCTTTATTGAGGAGGTGCAGTAGCTCCTATCTCTAGGGGCAGTGGAGGAGATTCCTCAGGAGCACAGGGACGAGGGCTTTTATTCCCAGTATTTCCTAATACCGAAGGTCTTAGACTCTCTTTTGGCTTATCTTGGACCTGCAAGAACTCAACAAGTTCATGAAGAAACTCAGGTTCCACATGGTCTCCTTGGCCTTCATCATCCCCTCAGTGGATTCAGCAGATGGTATGCCACCCTCAACTTGAAGGACACATATTTTCATATTGTAATCACTCAGCCCCACAGGAAGTACCTCAGGTTTGTGGTCAACAGTACCCACTACCAATTTACCGTCCTTCCGTTTGGCCTGTCAGCAACACCTTGAGTCTTTACCAAGTGCATGGCAGTCACCGCCGCTTTCTTGCGCAGGCACCAGGTACAGGTGTTTCCAAACCTCGATGACTGGCTGATTATGGGCCGCTCCAGGACCCAAGTGGAAGCTCAAGTCAGATTCATCAGCGCCACCTTCGACAACCTGGGTCTCCTTTTAAATGAAGCAAAATTGACTCTGTCCCCCGTCCAGAGGATAGAGTTTATAGGGCAGTACTGGACTCGACCCAAGACAGGGCATACCTGCCGGAAGCAAGGTTTCAGGCCCTAACCGATATCATTTGAGGCCTCGGACAGTTTCCCACCACGACAGCGTGAAACTACCTGAAGCTTCTCAGACACATGGATGCCTGTACCTACATGGTACAGCATGCCAGACTCAGGCTTCGACCTCTTCAGTCATGGCTCGCGTCAGTATATCGCCCAGCTCAGGACAGCTTGGACAGGATCGTGACCCTGCCTCGCCCCGTCCTCGACTCCCTCCTGTGGTGACTTGACCCTCAGAAGTATGCTCAGGGGTCCTCTTCACCACTCCGCAGCCGTCTCTGTCGCTAATGACAGACGCATCAGACGGGCTGGAGAGCACATCTGGGAGACCGCAGCACTCAAGGCCTTTGGTCTCAGATGGACCTGGATCTCCACATCAACATCAGAGAGCTCAGAGCGGTGCACCTAGCATGCCAGACCTTCTGGGCATACTTAACAGGACAATGTGTATCAGTCATGACGGACAATACAACAGCAATGTTCTGTGTCAACAAGCAGGGGGGGTGTACGCTCCTCTCCCCGTCCCAGGAAGCCCTCATGCTGTGGGACTTCTGTGTAGAACATTGGTTTGTACCTCCCTGGGGTACAGAACAAGCTGGCGAACCACTTCAGTAGTTTGTTGCACAGCCACGAGTGGTCCCTTTGTCCGGACATTGCAATTTCAATCTTCCAGAGTTGGGACTTGCCCCAGATAGACCTATTCGCCACACGACACAACAGGAAGTGCTTCTTCTCCATTGGGGAGGTTCTCTCCTATACGTCTTTCCACCCATACCACTCGTTCACAAGGTACTTCTCAAGATACGGCAAGAACGAGCTCAGGTCATATTGATAGCACCAGCCTGGCCCCATCAGCACTGGTACACATCTCTCCTAGACATGTCCGTGGAAGCCACGGTCATCCTGCTGCTCTTCCCAGACCTTCTGACACAAGATCGCAGTCGTCTTCAACATCCAGACCTTGAGTTGCTTCACCTCACGGCATGGAAGCTCCATGGTTGTACTTGTTGGAGCTTTCCTGTTCAGAGCAGGTTAGACAGGTCCTCCTTGGCAGCAGAAAAAACCCTCTACAAGAGCCACATACCTTGCCAAGTGGAAGAGATTTTCAGTCTGGTTGGCACAGCGCCATTCGTCCCAGATGCTAGCCTCAGTGTCGCTTATTCTGGACTACTTCCTCCATCTGAAGCAGCAGGAGCTCTCGTTGTCTTCAATAAGAGTGCACTTAGCCGTCATCTCGGCCTTCCACCCTGTGCGGAGGGCTGCTCTGTGCTTGCTAACCCTGTGGTCAGCCGCCTTTAAACCATTAACGACACGCTCCCTACTCTACCTCTCTTCCAGGGTAGCGTTCCTGGAAACAATAACCTTGGCCAGGAGGGTGTCTGAGCTCAGGGCCCTCTCATCAGAGCCTCCCTACATCGTGTTTTATAAGGACAGGTTCAGCTCAGGCCTCACCCTACTTTCCTCCCAAAGGTTGTTTCACAGTTTCACATCAACCAGGACATCTTTCTCCTGGTATTCTACCCTAAGCCACATTCCAGCAGTAGGGAGCAAAGGCTCCACTCTCTGGAGGTCTGCTGGGTGCTAGCCTTTTATATCGAGAGAACAAAACCGTTCAGAAAATCGGTCCAGCTATTCGTGTCAGTGGCAGACAGAATGAAAGGTCAGCCTGTGTCATCCCAATGCGTATCATCATAGATAGAGTCCTGTATTTGTGAGTGCTACGACTGGCAGGTGTTCCTGCACCTCCAGTCACTGCACACTCCACCAGGGTGCAGGCTTCATCAACAGCGTTCCTGGCTCAGGTTCCCACTCAGGAAATGTGCAGGGCAGCAATGTGGTCCTCCATCCATACTTTTGCTACTCACTAAGCGATTACCCAGCAAGCCAGAGACAATGCGGCCTTCGGACGAGCAGTGCTTCAATCAGTGGAAGACTCCGATCCCATCACCTAAACTTGGGATTGTGAGTCACCTGATTGAAATCGACATGAACAAGCACTTGAAGAAGAAAAAACGGTTACTCAAACTGTTGAGATGTGTTATTCATGTCCACTCCAATACCCACCTTCCTTCCCCTCTGTCAGAGTAGCCAGCAAGAAGGAACTGAGGGGTGGCCGGTTGGCAGGGTTCTATATTGAACGCCATGAAGACGTGACTCCAGGGAGCGCCCAGACCAACCTGACAGATATGGTTATGGGAAAAATCTTCTGGCTACCGTGCACGTGCGTGCGCACATACTTGATTGGAATGGACATGAACAACACATCTCGAAGAACAACAGTTACGACAAGGTGAGTAACCATTTTTTGTTGTTGTTGTGTTGTTTTTTTTTTTTTGATGGGTGGATTTCAAAGGATTTATTTGGTCACTGTACCAGAACTAACAATTTAGTAGCAATCTTAGCTGCTCTTGTGATGTCTTTCTCATCTTTCATCATCCTTAAATTTTAAAACTCCTTAGCTTTCCTGAATGAATGGTTATTTCAGCATTGGGACTTGATCACTATCTTCATTTAGATAAGTGTTAAGCTTTGTTCTGTTGTTACCTCATCCTTCCAGTATTCTAAATTCTGTTTCTCTGTCTTGTATCCATCCTGTAACCTAAGCTGTCAGCTTCCTGGGATGTGGACATCAGTGAATATGTAACTATGATTTTGGTTGTGACATCTGCAGGGACTGAACCTGGGACTTATAGATCTGAAAGCATGAGTGTATACTGCAGTTTTCCTTAGATCCAGGACAGTGGCAGACTCATAAATGTGGTACAGCCATTTGAAAGGGAGAGAGACCCAAACTCTGCTAGCATGAATTACGCTTAATACGGTGGGGCACTGACCAGTGTTTCCTTCTAATTTTTCCCACTCACATGAGAAATGAATTTTATGTGCACCAAGATGGAGGTGATGTGTGAGAGGTTCGGAGTGTCGGAGGGGGCTCAGGTAGGGGTGCCCCAGCTGTGGGAGATCTTGGCACCCCGGGCTGCGGCAGAATTGGGGTCAGGGGAGGGGCGCCCCGACCGTGGCAGAATTGGGGCTAGAGGAGGGGTGCCCTGGCCACGGCAGGTGTGGCCAGAGCCTGAGTTCGGGCCGCCCCTCATCCAGCCGTGGGAGGGTGGGAGCAGGGGTAGGTCGGGGGGGAGGCCCCTCGCCTGGCTGTGGCAGGTCTCCGGGTGGGTTCCCTGTGCATCTGCGTAGCACTAAATAGGCTGCCACATGTCCGCGCAGCTTACAGGGAATTTAGGCACTGACCCTGATTAGGATTCCTAGGTGTGACTATAATAGAAATAATTATAAATGACTTTACAGACCCTGACAGATCATCTTTTAAACGGTACGTAAATATCTCTTGCAACTAAATTTCATTTGTAACTACAGCTAGTTCAACTCAGAATTGAGGAACTTGTTCTCCCTGTCCTCAAATTTTGCAGATTTACACTCAGTTGATGTTTTGGCAGCTGTCCCTAAAGAAGTAGCCTAAAATGTCTTTATTTTTTTCAGTCTTCATTCTTTGTCTCAGGAAAGGAGCTTTGTCAAAGGCCATACTCCGTGAGCAAGTGATTGCAATCTCTTTGGACAAGATTATATTTCTTGTTAAATGAGATTTACTATTCTTGTGCCTGGGTGACCTTAAGCTAGATCCCATCTCTGTTGGGAGAACTCATTTTAGAGTCCATTAGAATGGAGTTCATTTCAGTGCACCTTTCTAATTTAAAAGAATTCTGGTTAACAATAATTTTCTCTATTGTTTTCATTGTGAGAGAGAAAATGGACATTTTTAGATCTTCTGCCCTTGACCTATTGAGGCTGAATTCCTTTAGTAGAAGTATCAATGTTAACGTGGAGAGGAGTATCTGCACAGTTGTCCATCATGGGAGAGTTGTGTTACTGGACTAAATAAGCCTTTCTGAATTGTACATTTAACTACTAGGGATGGGTGTGGATTTTTGATGTAACTACATTACACATTAAAATCACACATTTTAAATCTGTAGTTTGTTTAAATGAAAAATGGGTCCATGTTCAATCAGAAAACTTCTAATTTTTTAAAAATGTGGTTTTTAAGCACAGAAGCAACATTTTCTTTGTATCCCTATAACTTAAAAGGAAGACAAGTTGTTGTGGAGATTGTTTGGATTTTAAAAGTAGATGGCACATCGAGTCAGAATATCTAGTTCCATCAAAGAAGACACCTTCATGGCTGCAAAGTCCTTTTAAAATATTCATAAATATTTTGTTTGTATGCAATAATATTGTTTTAAAGTGAGAATGGTGAAACTATGTAAATTCAGGTCACTGGCTTGCCCATACCAGTGGGCTTTTTTATGTCCATTGATTCCCAGTTAACTCAAGATAGATAATGTGTTTGTAAAGTCACTCCACAATAGTTTGTTCCAGAATACAAATGGTTATGGTTGAACCTAAGCTGAGTCCTAGAGAGACATCTTTGCTACAAAAACAATTTCAAATTCCACCTATCTAGAGGGTCTGCAATTTTTTCTTCATTCTACAATATACTCTGTTTTTTAAAAAATGCTTCTGTTTTCCATTGTCAAAATAAAGTAATCACAGCTTGTACGCCAATAATAATCTTTCCTCCCACTAAACAAGAACAGCAGCAAAGGTAGATATTGACCCCCCTCCTTCACTTCAAGGAATTGAGACCTTCACAGCTTATCTGAGACCATTTAAATGCTACCATTACTAAGCATAGACATTTTCTTCTTTTTATTTTATGTTAAAAAGGGAAAATAAATTAAATGGGAAGAAAATACTTAGGTAATAATAAGATTGCACTGTTAAAACCAGGTAAGGAATAGATTCAAGTATCAATAGCAGCATTAGCTATTAGCTATGTCACGTTGCATATGTATTATTCTCTATACCCGTTTTACTGGTTATGCACACAGTTTAATTATATTGCTGATTGTCATTAATTGGATACCATAAAATAGGATATGCAACTTAGAAATTTACATTTTCTCTTTTATGTCACTTTATCTGCAACCTTAGTGTTGATTTAACAGATTTTTTTCCCCTTGCTCTTCCTCTTTCTTTAAATGGGGGGAGCCCTCTTTGGTCTCTTGTCTTTCCTGGCTATTTAGAATCCTTTTGATATAGGTGTGAAGACAATTTTTAAAGTCTGCTTAGAAGAGAAGAACTCTTCAGAGCATGCTGGTCTGTGAGGAGTGCTTGGGGAAGAGGGGCTCAACTTCTTTCTGTAGTCATTGGGAGAACTAGAACTTCTTGTTCCTATCTTCAAGATGTTACTTCTCCTGTCTAGCATTCATTTGAACTAATTGATTGTCTGCCTGTCTGTGTGTGTCTCTCTCTCTCTCTCTCTCTCTCTGGAGGTCAGAATTTGATTCCCTAAGTTGGCTTATAAAAGCAATTGCTATTAATGCTCTATTCCCCCATCCTCCTTCCCCTCTTGTATTCTACTCCCCTTAATGAATGTAGCAAATAAATCGCTTGAGTAAGATCAAATAGGAGAATAAGGAAGGATAGAAATGGGGGGTATTAAGTTATATTTTTAGAGTTCTGTGAAACTCACCCTTATTTATTTTTTTAAAGATAGCAAAAATCCTGTAGGTGTTTATAATTGTTATACCAGGAGTTTTATGGCTAGCTGGAACTGTAGGACCTTGTCTGGCAATTAATTGTGAACAGATGCATTACTGTTCAGGCTCCCAAGACATATATGCAGGATCAGGACCTTTATTAGGAAATAGGAATAGCTCACTACCTACTGTATCAGTCAGATTGCATTATATAGAACAGGGGTAGGCAACCTATGGCACGTGTGCCAAAGGCAGCACGCGAGCTGATTTTCAGTGGCACTCACACTGCCCGGGTCCTGGCCACCGGTCGCGGGGGGCTCTGCATTTTAATTTAATTTTAAATGAAGCTTCTTAAACATTTTTAAAACCTTATTTACTTTACATACAACAATAGTTTAGTTATATATTATAGACTTATAGAAAGAGACCTTCTAAAAACGTTAACGTGTATGACTGGCACGCGAAACCTTAAATTAGAGTGAATAAATGAAGACTCGGCACACCACTTCTGAAAGGTTGTCGACCTCTGATATAGAATATGAATGTAAGACACAATCCCTCTCCCTTTGAAGTCTATAGCAAAACTCTAATTGACTTCAGTGAGAGTAGAATCCCACTGTGAAATGTCAGGTCCGAAGAGCACAGGATCTTTCACTGCCGGGAAAATAACCAGTGGTGTATATACATCAGTAACTATAATGTAATGAGTAAATAATGAAAAAGCGGAGTGGGAAAACATTCACAGTTGGTCATATTTCCCCCCTTCCTCATATAGAGGGCATTGAACAGACCTGTTCTGTTAAGCACTGTTTTAAAGTATTTGGAATTTTGCTTTTAATTAATGTGGCTAGGAAATTTAATTTCAGAATTATAGGATCTAAATCACAAAGGAGATGGCTCTTTAAAAAACAGACAAAAGAGCAACAGCACACACATGCTTTACTCAATGTTTTCCGAAGTGATTTTTCCAATTGCTTATAACTTTATTTTTGTTATTAATGGTTCCCTTAAATCAAAGTGTATGCTCAATGAGGGCTATATATATGCCAATTCTTGCAGCCCTGTTTAAAAACAGGTTAAAATATTACAGCGGGAAAACAATATTTTTCCCCGTGATTCAACACAATTACAGGGATTTAGTTCAAACTTTAAAAAAAAAAAAAAAGAAAACCTTTCTGCACAGTCTGATCTGAGCATGAAAATCTTCAACTGAAAAGTTGAACATTTTATGAAGACCTGTGTATGTGAAAATGGATTTGTTATGGCAACAATTTTGCAACCTTACCTATAGTGGTAAATCTGTCATTTTCAAGTATCCCTATTGCATGATAAAGCTGATAATCCACAAGAAAAAGAAATGCCTCTCTGCTAATGTGAATTTTCAACTATGTGGAATAATGGACTTGATTTGAAAGTCAGTGAAATTGTATGTCATGTGAGAAGAAACAGACTGAAGCTAAAGATAACAATGCTATGTAGACTTTCAGTGGCTGATGGTGATTTTGTATTCTGTGGGATTGTATTCCTGTTTGGCCAGGAAGACTGATGCAGACAGTGTCTGAAGGAGAGTTAAGGCATATTTAGAGCACTCTGGAGATGTGGGTGAGATTTTTAATGAGATAGAAAGAGGAATAATTCAGTGTATTTCTGCTGAACACAGCCATAGTTTCCATTTATGGGTGTCAGTACATAGGCAATATGCTAGCTGCTCTGAACATGTACTGCTGAGTGTACTGCCAACACTGGGAATTCCGGACATCTTTTCCAGATAAGATAGGCATATGATGCAGAAAAGCACAGTAGTTAAAGATGGAATGGATTTTTTTTTAAAGAGGGTTACTTTTCATATGACATTCTTCCCCACCCCCGCGTCCCCCTTACTTGCTCATATAGGATAAAATGGAAAGCATCTGTGTTGTTTCCAGGACAGTGAATATGTACATAGTACTTTTGGAAATTGGAGATCGGAAAACAAGAATCTCAGACAATTAATTCCCCTTTAGAGAAATCAGTCTTTCCAGCCCCTTTTTTAAAAAAAACACACTTAATATTTTGTCTTCAAGTATTGTTTATATACTCTAAAATGAAACCCTGTTCTCCCCATCTATTCCGACCCAAGCCCATGCCCACACTTTGCCTATGACTACATTTTAAACTCAGGATTTTAGCAAAAATATTTGATTCCAGTCTCGTCCTTTTCTAGATGGAAATGGGGGCTGGAATTAATTAGGTGCTTAAAAGTCAGTACATTACCCAGTGAAAAGAATAGGAGTACTTGTGGCACCTTAGAGACTAACAAATTTATTGTAGCATAAGCTTTCGTGGGCTACAGCTCACTTCATCGGATGCATGTAGTGAAAAATACAGAAGGAAGGTGTGTATGTGTGTGTACACATACACTCACACATGGAACATGAAACAATGGGTGTTACCATACATATTATAAGGAGAGTGATCAGTTAAGGTGACCTACTTAGCTCTAGAGAGCTGAGAATTTACAGAGCACTCTGTATCCTGTGGCAGTGCGTTCATACACGCACAATTTCAAAATATATTACCAATGGTTATTAGGATGCTTTCTTCATCAAAGCTCTTTCAGATATGAAATTGACTGTTCTGTTTCAATAGGAATGGAATACATCACAATAGATTTCAGAATATCATTATGTACATCACTGTATAATGGGGTCTTACCTCCAGGTTGGGTGTAGAAGCAGTTAAGCTGAGTTTCGTGCACCAACTTGCCCTTATACCTCATCTCAGGTTCACCTGGCAGAAGACTGGGTAGTGGGCGATATGCTGAAGTGGCTTGTCGAACAAAGGCTTGAAACATTTTATACTTCCAAAGGTAGCTTTGCACAGCTGAATCTAAATATTCTGTATATAGCAAAAGTAGATTCCTGATTGTCAGTGGTTTCCTACTTGAGTATCATGTAAACCTAATAGCCACAAAACTTGCCCAGATGTTAAACCCCAGTCTTGCAAAAGCTTGTGTGACCAAAACTACAGAAACTATTTTCCAGCTATTTGAAACTTGAGCAATGTCTCTTGCATTATCTTTTCTTCCCTAGCTCTTTACTCCTAATCCTTTTCTTGTCCTGTGTGCCTGATGCTTGGTTAGCCCTCTCCTCCCCCAGTGGTTTTGCAGGAAAACTTGGATTGAGAAGTGAAGATAATGGGCTCCATCCGCCTGTCAGCTCATCACCTCACTGAGTCATGGTGATCTCTGGTTTTTGTAAATCACCACTAACTTGTCTGATATCCTCTTGTGTTTGAAGAAAGATAGGTTTTGTCTAGGGGTGAGTGGACCTCAGGCCTGACATAGCCAGAAAACTTCTCCTGGAATTTGAGGGTTTTTTTTTTTTAATATATAAACTTATATTTGTAACCCTTTCTCAAAACAAGGAAGATAACTAGGGAAGAGAGTGTACCATATGATGCATATACAGAATCATTCATGTGTGTAATTGATGTAATATAAGATGCTTGACACTCAATAGATCTGCCTTTGTCAGAGCAAACACTGAAAATCAGCATTAAACCATATTTTCCATTAAAAACGTGACACCCAAGTATAGGATGGCATACCCTTTAAAGGACAAGGAATGTGTTCTATAACAAAACTCAGTTCAACTGTTCCAGTGTCATTCTACAGAGTTTGCAAATGTGTTTTTAAAAACCTGAAAACTAGTAACTTTGTTTTGGGGCTCAATCATCCCTGTCTAGGATTATAAATACTATTAATGACCAGCATGGTTCAATTATTATAATTTCTCTGCAATTCAGAGTTTGTTTTAATCAGCAAATGAAAGTAAACTTAAAATATTATATCTGGTTTACTTCATTCTAGCCAGGATATTGCCATCCTATTGGAGGAAAAATGAAAATTTAGAACAAATAAAGCCATCGGGGCTTGTAGCTCCATGTGACTAGGTCGAGGTGTTATAAACCTTCCAGTAATGTTTTAATTAGGTTCTTTTTTTCTCTCTCTTTCTTTTTCTTTTTTGGTTTCTATCACATGAACATTTTGTACATCTCACCACAGAGAAAATAAAAATCTTCCATAATGCCCTAGAAGAGCTTCTTGTCACTGAAAGATGCAGTGCTGGGATTTAAGTTCCCATAGGCCAAGAGTTGAAGCATTTTTGTATTTTGAATTCATGTCTTTCAGAAGTTGGGGTTCAAGTTTGTAATCAACATATGATTTCCTTAAAATAGGTTCAGCAGACATAAAGTTGTTGGTGATTCAGCCACTTTTGCTTCCTTGCTTGAGAGAACTGAAAGGTCCAGGTGCAAGATTATAGGAGGCAAAGTAGAAAACCAAATGTAGGAAGTAATCATTCTTGATCAAGAGACAGCCACACATGCAGATTCTTGAGAAATCAAATTACTTACCCTGAAACTATCTTCAAGGGAATTTCCAGTTTGTGCAGAGTTGATGGAAGTATAGCACCAGGAGGTGGGGGTGGATGAGAGAAAGGAAGACAAAGAATGTTGAAGTGTTTCTTTCCCAAGAAATTGTTTGCACTGAAAAAACATGTTTGTTTTCCCAATATAATTGAAAAGGCACATTTGTTTTCTGGGAGAACCTGTTTTTCCATTCCTCTGCAGATTTTGTGAAATGTGAACTTCCTGATTTGCAGATCCAAGTTCTTATTTAACACTCAACTCAATTCTATCTTTGGGGGTCAAGAATCCCATTTTCAACTAGGTTGCCTTCCTTCAGCATTTAAAAAGTTCTGGCTATTACACCAACAGGAAATTGATGAACCTGTATATTCTGCTGAACTAACCTGTTAAACTGAAGGTTTGAAACAGAGAATATGCTTCATATTTCTTTTTTAAATCACATTGGTGAAAAACTTGATTTCAGAGCTAAAGGCATAGTGAGTAGCCATACAGACTGCTCCACTAAACAATTGTCTTGATTGACTTTTCAAACAATCTGCCCGTTTTACAGTAATCTAAAGCTTAATTTAAAACAGTTAAACCAAAATTGATAAAATAGGATATATAAATACCCTAAAACCAAAAAAAAAAAAAAAAAACCCAAAAAACCACAAACCCTAATCAGTTAACAAAAGGGAAAAACATCATTCAAAGTATAATCACACTTACTAAAATTCAGGAATTATAGAAAGGGGGAATTTTAATATCCTGTAGGTTTTCCAACATTTGAAAATGTATTAGCTATATGCATATGAAAAAGGGATGAAGCTGCAACAAGATGTCGAAGCTTGTCTTGTAAACACAGTGTGAACTTATCTATGACTAGAATAAACCAAATCCTGTTTACTCCTTTTTATTTTTTTTCCCCTGAGGGAGGCAAGACTGCTTTTTGTGCCCAAGAAATTTTGCCTGCTAAAATCATATTTCTAATTTTCCACTGGAAACTCTATCTGTGGGCAGATGTCTGAATTATTGGAGATAAATAATAGTGAAGTATGGCAGAAGAGAGGGCTGCAGAGGATTCAGTAGAAAATTTCTCTTTTTTTCATTTATTACAAAATTTTAAAAGGCCAAGACACATTGATAAAAGCACAGTCAAAGGGTGTGATGTAAAGATGAACTGCAAAGCTAAAGTGAAAATTGAGTTGAAGGGACACTGGCAACCTGAAATTGCACAATTGCAAAAAGAGTTTAAAGTAGTTTCAGATATACTACATCAGCTTCTGAGTCCCCAGCCAATTTTTATGGCTTTACAATGATAGCTTCCCATTTTTTAAAATGTTTTTCTTACTGCAGTTACTAAATGAAAGATCCATCCAAACATAGGAAACTGAAGAAACAGTGAAATTGACCATGCATGAAGTGTTATCAAATGCACAGAGTAAACAAATGGAAAAAAATACAGGGGGAAAAAGTGAAGGTAATCTTTACACATTACTCATAACAATAGGTACAAATTTGAGAAAAGTGCAGAAATAAGCTAAAATGGATCATTATAGGCAGAGCTGGAAGCAACATCTATAGGTAAGGTTGCCTAACGCTTTCCATTATAAGCCTTTCTTTTCAAATGCTTATAATTTTTCCAAACTTTTAACCATTTGGGCGGAAAGCTTTCATGCCTGCTCACTGCCTCAGGCTGATTTTGTTTGCTTGTTTGTTTTGTTTAATTTCAGCAAAAATGGTTCATCTATTTCTGAGAATGAGGTTAGGGGAAAATAGGTAGTTGTACAAATGTTAAATTATTTTTGTTTCTTTGAAGATCTCTAGCACCTCTGGAGTTTGGAGCAGGAACTTGACACTTAGCAGGAGGGTAGCAGGATCGAAGAGATGCTTTTTGAGGTCCCCAGAAATATACACCCAGATTTAGCTGAGTTTTAAACCTCTGAAAAGTGCTACAATAGATTTGGTATAGGCTTTTGGGGAGACATTGTAGGAGCAGCTGCCACTTCTTTAGCTTAGGGGAAGGCAGAGTGGAAATAATGAAGGCATTAGGGGAAGGGGAAGTGCAGCTCTCATTCCTTCTCTGCTAAAGGCAACATGACAGCTCCCTCTCATCTGCCCAGTTTGGGAGAGCAATGCTTTTGCATGCTTTCCCTCTTCCTTGACTACTATTGCAGTAAGCTCCTCTTTCTGTTTGTCTACTTTTACCACTGGGATAAGGTGGGCTGAGAGCCGGAAAAAGACCGTGTTCTAGTTTCATCTCTTCCACTGGCTGGTGTTAATAATCGTGAACTTTCTAGCCCTTTTAATTGAGCAAGGCTTCGTACTCCTACCTTAGAATGTAAATATCACTCCCCATTTTACAGATTTTGTAAATGAGGTAGTAAGAGGTGAATTATGGCTCAGCTGGGAATAGAGCCCAGGGGCCAGATTATGTGCTGTGCCTGTAGCTCAGGATGAGGAGGAAAAAGTGACTTTAAGCCACCTTTTTGCCTCCCAGAGTCTGTGGTGCCTATTGACTATTTTACTGCCCAGATTTTTGTGGTGATAGATTTCTACATTACGGTCAGATCATTTGTTGTAGATGAGGGCCTTGCCTCCCATCTTTTGTTTTGATCGTGTGCCCTGAGAAGTTTATGGAAACAGTTGCATTCCAGATCTTTATGAGGAATAATGCAGATTACCTTTGAAGCCCTTTACTGATGGAATTATTATGAGAGGAAGGACAGTCTTGTAGTTGAGACTCAGAAGATCTGGGTTTAATTTCCAGATCTGTCACAGACTTCCTAATGTTACCTTGAGCAAGTCACTTAATCTTTCTGTCTCAGTTCCCCATCTGTAAAATGGGGATCATTCCTCATTTCATCTACCTTTTGTCAATCTTGAGTAGAAACCAACGTTTACTGTGTATTTGTTCAGTGCCTGTACAGTCGGGCTCCAGTCTTACTTGGGGCCTCTACGCATCACTGTAAAATAAAGTAATAATGGCAATTTATCATCTGCAGATATTGACAGACTAACAGCAACAGATCTCCTACCTTTATGTTGGTGTCACAAGTCATATTGGTTTACAGATGATCTGGGACTGAGGAAGTGGTGGGAGAGGAAGGTAGAATGCCAGTGGAGGAAAATTCATGCTAAATCAGATCACAGGACAGAGAATTTCTATCTTTCCATATCATAACTGGAACAGGCAACTATATCATTCTCTACACTTCCTGTAACATCAGCATCAGCTGAATTGTCCATGGGAACCTAGTGAACACAATTTGCCTTTGGGGTCTCTTGCAGAAGAAATAAAGGACCCACTGAAGGTTTTTTCCATCTACTTCCACATATGTTTGCAGATGTATCAATGAGCTCAGAAGTTGCTGATACAGCTAACATGAATTTTGGGGCAGTCTGGTGCACCCAGTTTGATTATTTCTGATATAGAGTTGAGATTTTCTTGTAAGGAACATTTTTTCTATTTGTTTTGCTGAAAAGACTGAATGAATCTAGTCTGATGTGACCAACACTGTTACGGCAGAGCCACAATCAAGATCTTATAAACAAACTACCTTCTCTATTTGAGTAGTGTCCTGTTTTGCAGAGTGAGGTTTAAGATGTATTGTTGCAGCTACATCTGACAATCTGTGATCTGGGTTCGTTCCCTTCCTGGCTGGTAAAAGACCAGAGGGAAGGTTTGGGGTCCATTTTATTAACAAGAATTGTTAAATGCTTCACTTTTAAGACAAGATTCCAGCCACAAGTAAACAGATGGTGGTGAGGTCCTTACACAAAAAACGTTTTTTTTACTTTAACAACATTGCCAATTTACTGCCCACTCTCGTAACCATCTGTGTTTGGGGAAAGATGGTTGAGAAAGTTTGAGCAATTCTCTGCTAGTTTGGTTTTAAAGGTGACCTGTCAAGTTTTTTATTTTTGGGGGGGCGGGGGAGAGGGAAGGGACGGGAGCGGGAGGAGGGCAGGAAGGCAGAATTTTCCCCCATATCTTTTGTATTGTGTAAAGATAACGCTAATATTTTCCCTGCTTGTTTTTTTTTCACCTTTGAAATTAAAATATTAAGTCTTCCTATCCCTGTTTATGTTGAAAGTGGATTGGGAGTTTTATCAGCCTTTTAATTGAAGGAGAAGATTCGTCAATCTTTAACAGACAGCTTTTTTCCCAGCTGCTTGTTAGGTGTTTGAGTTACAGTAGTGTTAGCAAAAGCAGAGAGTTTTAGTCTTAATAAAAATAATTTTCCTGCTCAGTTAATTGGGTTTTACTTCCTTGATAGTTGTGATGTCACAAACCTGTTAATTCTCGAGTTGTCCACAGAGTTTTCTAGGAAAATGGCAAATCTGACCTGAATTTCTATCGTAAAAAGCAAAAGGAGACAAAACAAAACAAAAACACTTTTCAAGTCATCTTTGCCTCAGCTATACATCATAGCAAAAACAAAAGGGCACAAACTCTCCCCCCCCCCTTTACAGTTCATTTTTAAATGTGGGCTTAGCAAGGAGATGGTATTTTATTTACGATTGACGGTTAGTGACTGACAACAACAAAATCGTTGAGAGAGGAACAGTTTGTATGGGAATACAGACCTTATATAAAATGTTATGTTTCATGTGGGTTTAACATTGATAAGCTTTAAAGTTGTTTCTCATGCATTTGGGGTTTTTATTTCATTTAAAATTTCTCAGGAATTTAATCAGTGTTTAAAAAAAAAAAATTGTTTTTAAAGGATGATTGATATAAACCAAACATGAAAGGTCTGCTGGGGGTGTGAAGGCAGCCCAGTGTTCATGGGAAGGCAGCGGCCTTCCATTCCCTGCAGGCTTGTTGCTGCAGAAGTCGGGCAGTCTTGGCTACCAACGCCTAGCTTCCTGCATGTCTCACTTGCCTACTGTGCAAGGGAAGCAGTAGGAGCCACTCTGAAGGGCCAGAGTCAGGAGGAGGCTCTGTCTGGCAGAGAAAGCAAACCAGAGCTATTGCCTGTTTCCCTACTTGTCTCATTCCTCTACTGCGCAGGGAGTCGGGTGATAAGGAGGCAAGATGCGCAGGGAGCCCCACTTGGCTGCCAAGATGTGGCTCCCTGCCTGTCTTGCTACCCCTTGGCACAGCAGGAGCTGCCGAGTGGCAGTTGATTTCTGTGCAGGTGCACTGTGCCTTTTGGCAGGGGCACTGCAAGGACAGGTCCAGGGCATTCCAGCATTTGCAAAATTCAGGTTAAAATTGATAAAAACCAAATTCTTGTTTGTGTCAAAACCCAAGAATTTGGGGGTGAGGGGGGGTGTCAATTTGATAAAAACCAAAAACAAAGAGCCTTACTTATAGCCCAGTTCCAAAACAGAAATTACTGTTAATTCCTTAGAGAGACAAGGTGGGTGAGGTAATATCTTTGATTGGACCAACCTCTGTTGGTAAGAGAGAGAAACTTGCGAGCAACACGTAGTTCTTCTGCAGCGACCAGCATGGCTACAACTACACTGTAAAGTCCTTGTTTTTTGAGGGAACTGGAGATGATGAAATGGATAACTGATCATAAGTTTGTTCAAACTTATTTTTAGTTTTGCTGATGGATGAATGTTGAGTGACTGTTGCCAGGATTCTTTTCTAATCAGTTATTTTTATGCTGAACGTTCCAGAAACTCGTGACACAGAATCACTTCAAGACTTTTTTTTCACCTGGATAAGTACATGCCAGCTTCTTCAAAAGTGGTCTAATATTTCTGTATTTTTTGACATTTTGAGAAGGAATTGCAGATTTACAGTGTCTAGTATGTTAACTAGCAAATATTTTTAAATTTCTGATTTAAGTAGAGCTTTTCCAAGTTGATGCTTATTAAAAGATGACCTAATCTGACCTTGATTGGCCCAAGTTATGTGGCTCCAAGGTGTGCCTTGCACCTGATTTGTCAGAAATCTTGGGGGGAGGTGTCTCATGGCTGAGTAAATGAAATTTTCAAACTGTTGGAACTAAGGCTAAGGCTGAAAACATTACCTTTTTGGGTCAGTAAGCCACCTGAGGGAAAACTGACATTTCAGAATCTCCAAGATCAACTCAGGTCTCTACTATAGTATCTCTGGATGGGGGGTGGGGGTGCTAGCCACCAAATAAGACTAGAATTCTAAGCAGGAAGCTTTATAATTGACTTTGATGTTGTGGTTTAAACATATTAAATCATTTAGTTTCTGTAGTAAGCCATTGACAGACTTTAAATCATTGATTTGATTCACCTTGGTAAAATTCGTTAGTTAGGACTTAGAACCAAACTGCCACTTTCTTAGAATCTTTGTTTAGAATGTATAAGAATTGACTATTTTCAATATTAATCCTATGATTTAACTAATTAGACTGGAATTAAATCATCAAACTTGATGATTTGATATTGATTTTGATTTGATAGTTGTAATGCTTTATTTCTAGTTTTGTTTATTATTAACAATAGTTTAGTTTTCTTGAT
This sequence comes from Mauremys reevesii, assembly GCF_016161935.1. Lineage (NCBI taxonomy): Eukaryota > Metazoa > Chordata > Testudines > Geoemydidae > Mauremys > Mauremys reevesii. The sequence continues at coordinate 250,231,459 of NC_052623.1, forward strand.
TTTGTTTTTCTTTGTCTTAAAATGTATAAGATTGATAGTCACATTTCTTACAGTAAGCAGTATGACTCTGACCAGCTCCTCCTAATTAGTCTTTTGTTCTTACAGAGTCCATGTGGTTTTGTTAGCTCTATCAGCATCTTTTGATATCATTGTCCATGATATGTTTGTTTTGCTAACACCCTGCAAAGCCTTACAGGAATGGATAAAAGAGGTCTTTCAGTAAATTTCTTTTTTTCTCTGGAACAGATCTCAAAGGATGGAAGAGTATCCTTTTCCTCCTTTGTTAAATGTGTAAGTATAGTGTGGGGGAAGCAGAGACACATTTTGGCCTGTGAGATTACCACTTGGCAGATGATATACTCAGATCTAATTTTTTGTTGTTTGGGTTTTTTTTGTTTGTTTGGTTTTTTTTTTTTGCCAAACACTGCCTGATAGAGTTAGAGGAATGGATAGGAGCAATCTGGTTTAGACTCAGTCTAGGTGAGACAAATTATTGTAATAAGTACTAGAATGCTTCTGGAGAATTTGGTGGTGTCTGAGTTCAACTTTTATTACAGGGATATGCCAGGCCACTGCCATTACAGTTTTTGTAGTCTGCTGTCATTTTAGATTTATTGATGCTCCTGGATTCTTAGGTACTGACTATAGTATGTATTACCTTTTCCATCTGTGACTGGCTAGGAGCATGTGGCTGTTCCACTCCTAACTCAGACTTTGCCGCAGTAATCCATGCTTTAGTAATCTAAGGGCTAGTCTGTACTGGCAATGCTAAAGCACTGCTGCGGCAGCGCTTTCACGTGCCTTGTGTGGTTGCGGCGCAGCGCTGGGAGACAGCTCTCCCAGCGCTCTAAAAACACCGCCTCCACAAGGGGTGTAGCTCCCAGCGCTGGGAGCACAGCTCCCAACACTGGTGCACTGTCTACACTGCCACTTTACAGCGCTGAAACTTGTTGCGCTTGGGGTGTTTTTTTTCACACCCCTGAGCAAGAAAGTTGCAGCGCTGTAAATTGCCAGTGTAGATAAACCGTAAATTGAGGTTTCAACAAGATGCTCTGCTTGGGTTTATCTTTACTGCAGTTATCCCAAGTAATCGGCACCGAAGACTGAGCACTGGTTAGCCTACCCTGGGTGTGAAAAGCCAGGCACTCCCTTGTGTGTGACACTACGACTTCTGGGGGCACATCTCATGGTTCTTTGTGCTGCAGTGATTGTTTCTTTCTGAGTCGTGGACAAATGTATATCCTATCCCTGTTTATGTTGAAAGTGGATGTATACATTTGTCCACGACTCAGAAAGAAACAATCACTGCAGCACAAAGAACATGAGATGTGCCCCCAGAAGTCGTAGTGTCCTTTCGGGAAGGCGTTGGAGGACAATAGGCATGAGTCCTTTCGGGAAGGCGTTGGAGGACAATAGCCCTCAAGTGATTTTGCGTCCTCGCTGCAAAGAGGGCAGATTGCCAGCCTGAGTGAAAGTGGAGCCCTGGCTCTATACTTCCAGCCAGGCAAGGTAGCGTGGGTTGAAAACTTAATTCTGGTGGGAGGTTTCTATGGGTGGACTGGAAGGGAGTTAAGGTCAACATCTGAGTGAGAGCCTAGGCCAGTGGTCCCCAACCTTTTTGTGGCCAGTAGCACATTCATGTTTTCAGAAGTGTGTGGTGGGCACTGACAATTTTTCAAGGCTTATTTTGTATTTGTACATTAAATAATATGAAAAACATCATATTTAATATTACATAGTATATGAATCCAGAGAGAAGCCGCGAGGACAGAGAACACCAGCGCCCGCAGCCCCGGAGTTCTCTGTCCCCAGCAGGCGCGGGGCCCCGGCTTCTCTTCCCTGCTGGGCACTAGGCAGCCCCCGCGCCTGCCAGGGCAGGGCCGGCTCTAGGTTTTTTGCCTGCCTCCCACCCCAGCTCTGGGCTCTTCCCCCCCCCCCCCCCCCCACCATTGCTCTCCCCTACCCACACCCGAATGCACATGGAAGGCATAGGGACTAACCCTCAAACCTTGCACGTGGAAAGGGATGGGGATCTAGTAAAGAGGGTTCAGGCAGAGGAGTGGGTTTGGGGGTGCTTGGGGGCTCTACACTGGCAGAGAAGCAGGGTGTGATGTACTCGTGGAGGAGGAGGGGGGTATCAGGAGGGTTGCGGGAGAAGAGGGAAAGGGGGAAGTGCGAGAAGAGAGGGCTGGGGGAGAGGTGCGGGGGAAGGGAGAGTACAAGGGGAAGGGGTTTGGCGAAGGAGTGATGGGGGGAAGTACAAGTGAAGAGGCCGCGAGCGAGATGGGGAGTGCAAGGGCTGAGAGGGGCAGGCACTGACAGCTGCTTCCCCAGCCCCATGCAGGCAGAACCGAGAGGATGGACACTGACCCCCAGGTGCCCAAGCCGCAGGGGTCCCCTGGCAGGGCAGTATCCCCAGCTGCCCCGCTCCGAGCCAGGCTCTGCCTCTCCCAGCCCCTGGCGCTGTGGGGGCCCGGGGCAAGCAGCATGGGGCTGAGGCGGGGGAGGTGCGCGGCAGGCTGAGTCCAGGGGCAGGAGCGGGCAGCTCCCTGGCAGCTCGGGCAGCCCAGCCACTCACAAGCCGGGATCCACGCCCCCTGCCCAGCCCAGTGGTGCCCTGCACAGCCCACTCGGGCGGGAAACACTGCACCACCCTGGGGAGACTCGCAGCGGCAGCAGGACCCCTCCTCCCTCCCTGCATCCCGGGTCCCGCTTCCCTTTCTCCCTCCCTGGCTCCTCACACACTCCGGGAGCCCCTCTCGCCGCCGCAGCCCAGGCTCAGCTCCAGGGGACGATGCTCTGGCTCTCCAGCGGCAGGGCTCTGCCCAGGGCCGGCTCCCGGCTTTTTGCCACACCAAGCAGCCCTGGTGTTCTCTGTCCTCGGCAGGCATGGGGTCACGTCTTCTCTCCGGCTTAAGCTGCGGCCCCGCGCCTGCCAGGGACCAAGAACACCGGCGCCCGCAGCCTGCAGCCCCGGAGTTCTCTGTCCCCGGCAGTCATGGGGCCGCAGCTTCTCTCCCCTGCTGGGCACTAGGCGGGTGCACATAAATGCCCCGGTGGGTGCCATGGTGCCCATGGGCAACGCGTTGGGGACCACTGGCCTAGGCTTTCTCTGCAGTGAGGACATATGCCTTGAGGCTACCTGAGAAAAGGACTCAAACCTTCAACTGATGTGGTAGAATGTCACTTGAATAGGCCAGATCACCTTAGTAGTCAACATTCCATGCTCTGTGATCAACACTTGTTGTCTGTCTACTTCTGGGTGCATGTCAAACTGTTCATTATAACCTATGAAATTTAAAATGGTCTGTTACCCAGGTAATTAGAGAGAGAGCGTCTCTCTGTTCATGTTCTGTCACAGGAATTGAAATCTGCAGGGTTGCTCTTGCTATTGGTTCCAGATTTTAAATTGTCCATGGCCAGAAGTGTTAGGGTGTTCCTGTTAGCCCATGTTAACAAACAAGGAGATTATTGTGTTTCGTTGACTTGTAATTGATTTTAGTGATGTAAATCTCCCAGGTGTCAAATATAAATTTCTTAAAAAACAAAACAAAATCCAAAACTCAGTCACACAAACACCTGATTTAGCAGTTTATGATTATACCAGTGATAGGAGGAGGAATAAAGATTTTTGAACTAAAGATATGGCAGGCAACTATGGTCTTAAACGCTATGACCACTCCTATACTAGAGACCCATTTACAGTACAGTAGCACCTTGACACAATTAAAATACAAGTTGGACATGACTGGGTAGATGGGACTTTGCAGAGCCTTTACAATGGTTTGGTAAAACTTTTTAAAACAATGTTCAGTCTTAACTGTATTTTAATCATGTCTGTCCTCTACTGTATTGTATTGAAGGATTCAGTTATTGTACTGTTTGCAGTGTAAACAGGACCTAACAGAACAATGAATTTTTCAAATATTTTGTATAAAAAGGATGTTTAGTTTTTTGAGTTTATGCATACTCTGTTAGTAATTAGGGATCCTAAAAACAGATCCCATGTTTAGTTTTAAAGGTTTGCAGTTTAACATTCCAGACCTTTATTGGTTTGTGTTATAAACTCAGTGTTTTTAAATGTAGGTTTTAAAGCTCAATTTTCTTTTCTATATAGGATGTTCATTATTTGCACAATTCACAACAACAGCTCTGTTACGTATTTATACATGAGTTTTGGAACCATCACAGCCTATGGTATAAAATGTCTTATTTAGACAAGTAATAAAATCATCATGACACTACTCTGAAAACTAATGATACGCACCATATATAGTTTTAAAATGTGCTGTTCATTGCCTATTTAGTTTGTGTCCTCCACGTCCCCCCCCCCCCCCCCCGCCAGGGCATTGTGATTAAATCATATTTAAAGATAATCTTTTGGCTAATTTAACTTCAGTCCTTTTTTAGTTATACAAATGACTTGCAAATAACAAATGGCTGAAAATTTGAGGGGAAATGGGGCGGAGGGCTCATTGCACTTCTGTGCCGTACAAACAGCTGTAAACTAATTTTCTTTTCAAATGTTAACAAAGTCCTTTCCAGTGTAAACCTCCTATGCCAAGTTTTCATTCCACAATAAAGCTGTGGAAATAGATGTGTAGAATAGGAGTGATTGCACTGGGTCACCATAATACAGAGAGAGACTCACAGGACACGACAGTGAGTTTAATTAACAGTCTGAATGTGTAAAAATGCTGTCTTCTATTTTCATTTCATTTTAAATAAGGCCCTGTCCCTACTGTGCTGACCACACTAGCAATAACTATATTGTAACAAGGTTACAGTTAGCACAGTTTCCCTGATCTGCATGGGCAGGAGCTCCTTTCTCAGACACTTGACAGCCAAACATTGTTATAGCTGTACTCCACTAGGTGCATGCAGTTATGTAACATGTTTCTGATTGGAAAACTTCTTGTTTTGCACTGAACAAGAAAGTCATGCTAGCTACAACTCTGTTTATTGCAGTCATCATGGTTTCATTGCTGTTGTGGGCAGGGCATAAGTCTGGATGTTTTTGAGAATTTTATATTGTCAGTACATTTAAATCTGCTGCTGGACAGGGCTGCAGGAAGTTACGATTGTGGACTAGACTGTATTTTCCAGTCCTGGGGTTGGATGCATCTTCTAGTATATAATTTGTTACTTTTTGGGGAGAGGGAGGAGTGGTAATGGGCAACATTAAAGGTGACCTGCAAAGGGGAAAAATTGCAGTTGTGCTTTTCCTTTGTATAGTATGTAAGAAGGGTCTGAAAGGTGTTTTTTGTTTTTTAAACAGTTTTTCCACTTGTTTGTTGCATTACTAATTCAGGTTCTGTTTACCTGTAATACACTGATAACTGAGAACTAGTAAAATAATGACATGACAAAAGCTAAGCAAATGAAAGTCAAGAAATTTGAGACGAGAAGGAGAATTTGTTTTTTGTTGAGTACTGTTTAACTCCAATAACTAACATTGTGGAGAAAAGGATTCCACGCTCCCACGCCCTCAGTGCAGGTCTGAGAGCTAGCAATGTACAGTCTCTGAGCTATCCAATAAATCCTCCAGCAAAATCAAAGAAGACCAGAATTGACATATCTGTAATCAGAAAAAAAAATTATATATATATATAATATTTTAAAGAAACATTTTTTAAACAATCCTTTGCAAGTCACCTTTAACTACCCACTCCAAAGAGAGTTGCTGTCAGGTGGAATACTATGTATGAGAAGATGCTCATAGTTTGTGTTTGATGTGCATTTACAGTGTCCATTTATGGAATTTGGTTTTATGATAAGGAAGAATGCCAAAGAATTGCAGAGCTCATGAAAAAGTAAGTGATGATGGGTAAACAAGATTTTTGTGCTCTTTATGTGTATGTACTTCTGTATATACATGCACATTATATTGCTTGGATGGTATTACACCTCTGAACATTAACCCCATTTATACTGAACTCGTTGAAAATAAGATTGTGTCACACATCACTAAATATTATGTATTTAAAAATAAATGTGTAAACAGAATACAGTACCTTTACATAATTCGGTATCTCTCAAATTATATCAGAATGTAATGGGTCATCTAATTTATGCTCTAAAACCTAACAGATCTATTTCAGAGAGTGTCTCAATGAAAAAGTACAACATTGGGATTAGAATCAATAATTTCCCCCCTCTTTTTGGGGACCTGTAGTTTTAAAAGGAATAACCGTTACAGGTGTGCAAGAAAAAGAAAAGCGGTAAGTGGGGGGAGGGGACATTAATAAAGAATGCCTGCAGGTTTTTTCTGTATTTTTATATGTCCTTTCCATGTTAACCTTGAACAACTTCTTCTATTTCTCTTTTTTTAAACAAAATGTGCAAGATTAAGTACTTTGTCATTTTTCTGAAACATAAGGCTCTGACTTCAGTATATTTGTTTGCTTAATAAAACAATTTTCAGTGTGTTTTATAAGCTCTAATTATACAATCAAATCAGAGATCAAACACCTCACATAAAACCATATATATTCTGTGCAATATTTCATTTCTGATAGTATTACTGATGTCCACTCATCTAGCTTTTTCACTGCTTTCTTTAAGAGTCCATTGCTGGTCCTTCTCTGCCTTCTGCTCTATATCTAATGGCTGGCTCCCTTACCCTGTTATATGCCTGCTTTTTGGCAATATTTGTTTGTTTGTGTTTGATGGGGAAGGGGTTGGAGGTCCTTAATTTTTGATAAAATGTTATCAAAGTTTTTGAGGCCTTAGGGTATGTCTACACTGCAGCACTAGTAGGCATACATACAGCGAGAAATACAGCGGACTTATAAGACAGAAGAAAAAAATCACCACAGCATGTCCTACAGCACTGAAGTGGCTAAATTGTGACCCAAGAAATAATTGATAGAGAAACAATTTACAGAAATAAGCAATGATCCCTAGGAAACCTGGGCTTTTAACAGCTAATATTAGTTAACTAGCTCAAGTTGCAGTTGGTGGTGATTAGGTACTCTCAAACTGGTAATTTACTACAATAAAGACTAGTTTTCACAGGATTCATGCTATTGGAAACCATGTGTAGTGGTTTATAACAACAGCATTTCATATAGATTAAAAAATACCCTGTAGCTCAGCCAAGTGGCTGTGTGCTAGAACTCTCAGCATTCTGCTGCAATTATAAAACAGCTGGGGCAGGAAATTGGTCATTTACTACAAGTTAATGACTGAATTGTGTCTGTTCCCCACCTCCCACCACCAGTCTGAACGGAATAACACAATAAATTCTCTGTACCTTCTGGCTATGGAACCTGTGATTGAGTTTCAGAAATTCAAGTCTTTATGGCCCTGTGTGCACAGAATTTGGAGGAAACTTCATCTTGTCCCCAGTCAAGTCATCCATTTATATAGACTACAAAAATATATAGACTTCTAGAGTTTTGTTTAATGATTAAAAATAATCATGGTTGAACTTGATATTTTCATTTATTTCTGCCTTATGGATTCCCACTTTACCCCTCACTTCCAGTCTAACTCAGCAGGAGCAATTCAAAGCACGGCAGGGGGCTGGAGCAGGAGCCTCTCCAATGATCCAGAGCTCTGGTGATAGCAAGGAAGTGGATATCTTACGGATGCTTACCAAGGCCAAAGATGAATATACCAAGGTGAGTTTTGTTCTGTGTAAAATTTCCTTTGAGCATCATGATAACATGACACCGCCTCTTGTCATTTTGTTTTATAATGGATTTATGTTCTTTTTGTAAGATTACTTTGCAAACACCAAATAATTACAGTGTTGGAGCAATATGCCTGATGTGGTTTTCCCTGACAAAACATGCAAAACAATTTCATGTTTGTGTATCAGTATCTTCTAAGGAAAATAATACATATAGGAATTTTTGTTTTTCTGTGGGGGCATTATTAAGTGATCAAAGAATCATAGGAATGGAGGGGACCTTGAGAGGTCATCTAGTCTAGTCCTCTACACTCATGGCAGAATTAAGTATTATCTAAGTGATATGAGCTTATGGGATACATTTCAGTGACTTTGATTTTTGACACATGAATCTACATACTCCTTGCGTATTCATTGGTGTCTAAGAGCTGTAACTTCTTTAATGTGGATGACGTACTCATGGTGGCTTTTAGCTGCTGGGAAGTTATTCTCAGTCTCTTTGACAAATATCTAATGTCTTTTTAAACATTAGTTTTGGTTGAGAAGACCCCTACCTAGCATGTAAGTAACTGTTTTTAAATGTAGTTGGTGAGATGTAGTTTAGTCATTGATGGATGGAAATGAAAAGGTTTGAAACCTAGTATAATTTGAACCCTCATGCTTCCTCTGTGTTCTGGAGTTTCTAAGACACCTAAGTAATTAATGGATTAATTAACTTTCTTCTCTTTATTACTGAGCAGCCCAAAATGTTTTACCTTTCAGAATAAAAGTCTAATCATTTCAATTATTCATATCAATGGTGTAAATTATTTCAGAGCCTCCGTTGGATCCTGCTGCTGTTTCCTCTCTTTCATATGCAGCACCGTTGAATAATGAGCTCATAACATATAAGAGTTTGGGATCTGGGAATATATTTTTTTTTAACACAAGCAATTTAAAGAGAGGTGATTTTATTTCTTTTGTGAAATGTGGTTACTAATAAGATTTTAAGCAAGGCTGTAATGAATTTTCTTGGCTCCCATGAAATGCAGCCTTTGTTCCTTGTGGCAGAGCTGCTTTTGAAGCCAGCATCTTGAGACCTGTTCTGTGTAAGAGGTGGGTTTAATGCTTTAAATAGATGACAAAAAGGAGACTTGTTGTGTAATTTAATCCTGAATTGGTACCTAGGCTTGGATCAAAACTTTGTTGCTTCATATACAATAAAATGTTTACAACTAATTTGAATAGCCACTATTGAAAAAACTATAATGGTATCTTCTGGAAAATCTAGAAAAACATTAGGTTTGTTCTCAGATATCTTTGTGATGAATGAATGATAGACAGGGGCAATTCTCTCCCTCTCCCTTTATACATATAAATGTATGTAGTAGGATAATAGAGGAAGAGAAATACAAAAATATTTTCTTCTGAGATATGTCTGCAAACAAAGTCTGAATATTTTGTAAATTTGCTGCTGCTGCTTATGCCCCACATAATCCTATGTTTCTGGCATCATAATTGGTTGCCAAGGAAATATTCTGCAACAGAGCACTTTGCCTTCAGCTGGGGCATAAGCAGCAGGAATAGCTGACCTGGTACAGACTAGAGATCATGTTTTCATGCCAGTGTCCTTAGTAACATAAAATTACGAAAGGAGGAGGGAGACAAATAGTGACACACAGATTTATTTTTACATTAAATCAGGGTTATCATTTCAGAAAAATTTGGGAGGAAAGGGCAAAGTTGCATCAGCATCTAGAACATTGTTATAGGCTATATTTTATCCTGCAGAGTTCAGCGAAGGAGTAAAAAGCGAAAGACATAGTGGAGTTTATAGACCTATGAAAAGTCAGAGGAAGAAGACAAACCAAGGTCTGGGGAGGCAGCTGTCCCCCTTGCCTCATAGCAGATGACACCCCTATCTCAAATGCCACTATACTGCACAACTACCGTTATTTTTGACCACTTCACAACTGTTATACTTTCTTGCCAGATTGTCTCAAGACTCATTGTGCTGAAATCAGCTTGTCAAGTCTACTTATTAACCCTTCTGCATTCTTTGTGATTTGGGAGGATAATGGAAGCCTCGTGAGCCATAGGGTACGTCCATACTACCCTCCAGATCAGCGGGTAGCGATCGATCTATCGGGGATCGATTTATCGCATCTGGTTTAGATGCGATAGATCGATCCCCGAATGCACTCCCCGTCGACTCCGGAACTCCACCAGAGCGAGAGGTGGAAGTGGAGTCAATGGGGGAGCCGCGGCCGTCGATCCCGCGCCGTGAGGACGGGAGGTAAGTCGAAATAAGAGAAGTCGACTTCAGCTATGAGAATAGCGTAGCTGAAGTTGCGTATCTTACATCGACACCATCCCTCTCTTCCCCCCCCCCCCCCCCCAGTGTAGACCAGGCCATAGAGTAGGAACAGACAAGATAAACAAGCAGGTTTCAGTGCATTCAAGAGGTCTGTTTTCTTTCATTGAAGTCCAGTGGTAAAATTCTCCAAAGAGCCGAAGTGACTTAAGGGCATGTCTACATTGCTGTACAGCTCAGACTAAGGTAGGGGTGAATAGCAGTGTGCATCAAAGTGCTGCTCTGTAACTCCCTGTGTGGATGCTGCATGCACAAACTTAAAGGTGAAGTAACTCCAGAGGGACCTAACAAAGCTAGGTGAATAGACAAAACAATGACATATGACATTCGGTGTTGATTAATGTAAAGGAAACTTTTCTTAACACAAATATCTATTTTAATGTTATTGGCACACTCTTCCCTCTTCCATACTGGATCTTCAAATTGTTGTTCTGATGTTGTCTTTCTACGCCATCCATATGTAACAGGTTTTAAAGGGCAACTGCAAAGCAAAAGTGAAACTTTAGTTAAGCCCAGATTTCTGCCCTCATTAACCAGGCCTTGGGGCATTGAGCATAGAAATCAATATAAACTCATTTTTTAAGAAGTTTCCTCTTGCCTTCTGTGAAATCCTCTTGGTACTTCCTAGTTCATTTGAAGAGCTCCTAAAATTCACCATTGTGTGCTATCAAATACCACAGTCTGCACTTGGATTGATGAGACTTCCGACATTTGAGATATCCCAGACATCTTCAGTGAACTAGTGTATACTAACAAGTTTTTACACCGAGGGTCAAAAATTGTAGCAGGTTAGCTTATATAGCTCTCTGTGTTGAATGCTGCCCACCCAGCCTAGCCAGAGGGCATTCAGTACAGCATTTTATAGTTAACTCAAGTTCCATTTTTGCTTTGCAGTTCTCCTTTCAGGGCAAAGTTTACTATTTGGTTGTCATAGTTTCCTAGTCCTGTTGCTTAAAGCAGTTGCTGACCTTATGCCAGATAGGCACAGCATGAAGGAAGATTCAAGAACTGAACTAACGTTTTCCACCTCGCTGCTAGCAGCCCTTTTAGCATGTCTGTGTTTGTGCCTCCAAAAACCAGTGCTGAAGGCAGCATCTGAGCCAGAGGTTGAAGCAGAACAGCAGGAGCGCAGGTGTATGAATTGAACTTTGATTCTCCTTCATGACATTTCCTCTCACGAGCACCATTGTAGGAGTTACATGCCTGTCCACACTGCCACTGAACTATTTTGAGAAGTAGTTGGCAGTTAGGGCAGTTCCCTCAAGCCCAGCATTCCATAGATCCAGGACATAAATACCCTGCCTTCTCTAACAGCCCTCAAGATCTTCTTTATTGGCCTCCTCATGCAGTCATTGAACCAATCTGTCCCTCTCTTTCTCATTAGTTTTCCCATGGTGATAGGTGTATTAGAAATGGATGCACTGGATAGTTTTCAGTCCACTCTGCCTTGTATATCTCTCTCAAGTTTATTTTTAACTGTTTGGTAGCTATTCTGGCTTATGATCAGTCCTTTGAATCCTGCCAGTTTTGCATCTGCTACTCAGACCACCCCATGGTTTCTTTAGTAGTAGTACCACCATAGGACCTAGGAGCCCTTGCCATGTCCAGGACTCCACAGTGCTAGGCACTGGATAGACACAGAATGAAAGATGGTCCCCACCCCAAGGAGCTTACATTCTAAGACAAGAACCAGTACATGGATATAGACACATGGGGGAGTACAACGAAACAGTAAGACATGGGTCAGCATGATAGGCAATGGTCTCTGAACTCCAAAAGCCTAAGAGCCCGATCATTTTAATAATTGCATAGGAACTGTATCAGGCCTGTGGTCCATCTGTTCCATTATTCTATTTCCAACAATGCATAGAACCAGATGCCTCAGAGGAAGGTGTACAAACCTAAAGTCAACAATTAAAGAATGATCTGGACATAAGGAAAGCTTTTTCCTAATATTCATCAGTTGGAGGTTGGTTTATGTTCTGAAGAATGAGGATTTATAGCTCCTCCACATTTTTGTTTGTTGTGTCTAATTAACTTGTTCTTGTTATTAGCACAAATATTTAATCCTTCTGTGAATCCTGCTTATCTCGTGGTCACAGTAGTATGTTGTATCAGAGTTCCACGGGCTAATACTGCTTTCTTTATACAGTGCATCATTTCCTTTTATCAAATTTATATTTGTTGTCATTCAATTATGAGAGGGTAAAGAAAAGCATTTGATTTACCTTTTCTGTACTATTCATTATTTTGTATACCTCCAGCATGTTTCCTCTTATTTGCGCCTTCCCTAAACTAAATATTCCCAGTTTCTCCTCATACTTTAGTCTTTCTGTACTATTAATCATTTTTGTCAAGCATCTCTGAATCCCCCTCTACTTCTGCCTTATCCTTTTTGAGATAAGAATACCAGTTAACATATCACTGTTTAACAAATGAATATACTCTCAAATGCTAACCAATCACATACTTCAATTTTTTTCCTTAAGCTTTTAAGTGTGTATAAACTATACATGTTATCTGACTGTCGATGGCATGAGACCGTTATCTAGAGGAGATCAGCAAATATAACCCTCAACCCTAGGAAAAAAGATTTAAAATATAGTCCTCCCTTACAACCCTGTTTTTGTTTTAAAAAAAAAAAACAGAAACTAGTAAAAATAGTAAACAAAGTGATTTACTGTACAGCATTATTTTATAGGCCATCTCTAAATTTTGTTCCATGTAATTTTCAGTGGAAAAGCTATAGGATACCAGCTTTCAAACTGACACACTCATGTTCTCTAATCGTCTCTCCATTTCTCTTTCTTTTTTTTTCCTCTTTCTTTTTGAAAACCAGCAGCAGTCCACACAGGAGCATTCAAGAAAAAGAAATGTGCATTGAATTGCCAGGCTTATGCTTTTTTGAGGGTGGCAGTTGTCTCTCAATAGAGCTATATCTGCCAGGCAAGCTGAAATTATGAGGTTGTGAAAGTACTAATGTAAAATATGTAAGATGTGCCTATTGATAGCCTATAAATATGTGTGCATATAAATCCTTCATGTACCTAAGCTACTTACAAGCCATAACAGAACTAGCTGTTCACTGATAGAGAAAACCTGTAGCTGTGGTCTGGTCTCTAAGGTGCCAGGTTGGTTTTGCCTTATGTACAGGAAAAGGAAAAGATGAGGAAGGGAATTGGGATTTTTTTTCTTTTTTAAAGGCTTACGTACAAAGCATTGTGGACTTGAGTCCGTCAACTTACATATGCTAACGTTCCTAGGAAATGAGATTGACTTCTATTCAGTATCCTCATTTATCACAATCAGTTGTAGGGTTTGCAAGTGGTGGTATTTCTTGAAGATTTAACCAGTTTGGGATTTTATGATACAAAGTTAGGGGAGAACATCCTTTTAAAAAGTGGTAGTTTCTTTCATTCCAAAATATGTTTTTTTTCTGTTGCAGTGTAAGACCTGTTCAGAGCCAAAACAAATGACCAGTTCCTCTGCTATCTATGACAACCCCAACCTGATCAAACCAATACCAGTGAAGCCCATTGAAACTCAGCACCAACAAATACCTCAGCAAGGCAAGGTACACTTTAATTTGCACTCTGACTAGTGCTGCTATAACATATCAGGCATGGGACGATGCTTGCGTAGATCAAATAGTACAATAATGCAAAGTGGAATTAGGGTAAATGGGATGGTCTTAATGCAAAATGAATATCTCTTTACAAAAAATAGCTTTTTTGTGTAAAATAGTTATTTAAAACACAGATGTTGTATGCTGATTCAAGCAAAAACAATTGATCTGTCAATTCAGGAATGTTGTTGTGGTTGCAGGCAAACCCCCAACTAACCAGTGGAACACAGCTTATTTTATTATTCATTTATTAATTTAAATTTGTACAAATGCCTTTCCATACATCATAGATGCCTTTTATATAACTTAAAAAAAAATCACAATGCAAAATCTAGCAAGCTGCATCCATTATGCCATGGTAAGGCGAGAGACAGAAAATGACACTACTTCCCACAAGGACAGAAGGTTCCTTTCTTCCCCTTCATAACTTTTTGAGCTTTTCTACTATTTTATTAGTGACTGTAAGAGGAGACCCTTCTCTCTAGGCATTGAAAGTGAAGTTGGTACCTTTTTTTTTCCTGGAGGTGGCATTTTTCTCACAGACCAGGAATTTCAAGGCTGTTTAAAAATCCTTTCCTCCCACATGACACAATCATTAAATAATCCTCTTGAGAGGAGGAAGTGTAGGTCAGTTGTCTTGGCTGTTCCTTAGATACTGCAAGGTAACACCTCAGACAGTTAATGTAGTTTAATGTGCACAAGAACTGTTTCACTTATTCTCTTTTTCCTCGCAGAACATGGACTCCGAACCACAACACTTATCTTTGACAGCACTGTTTGGAAAACAAGAAAATCCTACCATATACCAAGATGTCCCAGAACAGTCACAGAAAAAGCACCAACTTAATCTTTCTGTCAGGCAGAGTGTAGTGCGTTCGCTGTCCTATGAGGAACCTGGCAGACATTCACCCTCAGCAGAGAAGCAGCTTTGCCCAGCTATTCAAAAACTTATGGTGCGTGGGACAGACCTTCATCCACTGTCTGAGCTTCCTGAAAATCGACTGTGTGAAAACGGCAATGTCCATTCCGTAGGGGAGGTTTTCACTGGACTCTTCCAACCTGTGACTTCTCATGGTATTGTAACATCTCATCCAGCCCAGGACACAACTGGCACTCAAAGCTTGTTACAGAAACTTCAGGGACAGTCAGGATCAGTGACCAAAATGGACCCAAGTGCAACAGGTACTGTAAGTTCAACAGCTTCAATCTTCAGCAGGACTTCTGCTGCTACAGCATCAGCAGCATCAATAAATAACATGACCCAGCCACATCTGGTATATTTCAATGGCTCTCTTCCAACCCAAACTGTAGGGCCTCAGGCTGCTGGTAAAGAACAGTCCAAACTTCCTAGACAGCCACTTTCCCTCTCTGGCAACCAATCAACCAGTTCTGGAGTGATTTCACCTCAAGAGTTACTGAAAAAACTCCAGATAGTGCAACAGGAGCAGCAGTTACATGTGTCCAGCAGACCTACCTTGGCAGCTAAGTTTCCTGTGGTTACTCAGAACACCAACACTCTAAAACCCTTGGATGCCTGGATAGATAAGACATCAGGTGCACAAAAGCAGAGCCCTCTCTTTCAGGTAAACGTGATTTAAGGAACCTAATGCCTGTGGTGAAGGTATCTAGGAATCTTTTGAGCTGCAGTGCAAAAGAATTCAGTTCTGTAAGGCTGTTCTCTAATTCCCATTACAGTAACTCCTCACTTAACGTTGTAGTTATGTTCCTGAAAAATGTGACTTTAAGTGAAACGATGTTAAGCTAATCCAATTTCCCCATAAGAATGAATGTAAATGGGGGGGGTTAGGTTCCAGGGAAGTTTTTTTTTTTTTGCCATACAGTACAGTACTATAGTTGGGAGGTGCCCCCGTCTTACCCCACACAGGCAGAGCCCACTGGCACTGGAGGACGTTAAGTGGGGAGTTACTCTATTTCTCTCATACCCCAACAAATCTCAGGCCATCAGACTCATTTTCATTTTGTTATGCTCTTGTACTGCTGGGGTCTGTGAGCTCTATCATATCCAAGTTAGTCTGAATAGAAGCAATGCTCCTATGCCAACATCAGGAAGTCCTGATTCCCTAGCTTTGGTAATGTAAATATTGAAGGGTCTGATCTTTCCAGATCACTAATAGCCATAGATACTTCAGGCATAGATTTTTTTTCTTAGGCACCTAAGATATATACCTAATTACCAGCTTTGTGTCATTGTTTTCAAGTTCTAGTCAGATGAGTGTCTCCTACAGGTGATTTCAGAATCAAAATGAGTCAGCATTCCCCTTGCCCAAAGTGCCCCTTGTCCATCAATTTAAACAATGTATGGAAGTCGTTTCTTCACGTTCATCTAGGGGCTAAAGCCTAGAACAGACCAAAACATAAAAATCTTCAGAACAGGACTAGCAAATCCCACCAATGTGATGTGACTGTGAAGAAGTTGGTTACTGCCTCTGTAGGGGACCTGATAGGACTATTCACTGGTTCCTGTATTTAACATTGTAATTTTGATTTTCTTTTCCTTTTGAACATCTTCAAATAATACTCTATCTAGGTTTGTGTTCCATCTACATGATTTCTCTGATTCCCTTATTTAAGTAACAGTCCATTCTTTTCCAGCCACTAAGGATGAGGCAGCTCCCTACATTGCTAATCTGATTTTCTTGTGCCACAACAGCTACTTGTAGTAATTCAACAATTTTTTACTTTTTATATCCTTGTTTTTCTTGAAAAATATTTCTAGTGTCTCTTTTTATCTTTCAAAAAACAACCTGAATTTTGGTGATTGTGCTTCATGGACCTGTCTGGCTTTGCGCCTTAGAAAATTCAAGCAACTTGAGGAACTGTACTGTTCCTGTGGTGTTTCAAGAAGCACCTCAAGTGAAATTACAAAATGTCACATTATAGTTGACTATTACTGCTGTCCTTGTTGCCAGAGTAGAACCACAGCTAGCTTAGCTTCCTTGTAATGGCTTCCATGCTCAAATGTCCTCACAAAAAGTCCAGTTCCGGGGTGAGCATTTAAAGACCCTCTTGGTTTCTTTGCTAACTGATAGTCTAGAAGGCCTTTAATTGTGCTGGAGCCTAGCAGCCCTACTGGAAATCTGATTACTGTACAGTTCTGGTGAATGAAGTCCAGAAGCTGTGAGTAAGGATGTTACTTTGAGGAGCCAGAAAACTCTTCAGATGTGCTCCAAATTTGTGAATGCTGAGAAGAAAAAAGTTGCTAACTTTATTTTCCCAACTCACTGAAATACGGGCACACTCTTCTTGACTTTCCCCACTTTACCAGACTAGCCATAACCGTCCTTTTTTACTTAAGAGAGTCTTGCTACTCAGAGAAGCCTGAAACAAAATTGTTTAATCAACTAGCCAGCAATTTGAAGCCACATTTTTCACTAAACTCACTGGTAAGAGCTGAACATTTCCAATTCCACAAGATGTATATAATTTTTAATCAGAACAGTATGTCTTTGGGATTAATTTGGGTGATTCTGTGTATGGTCATGGTTTTCTGTGAGTTAGTCAGTGAAATTTTACAGAAACAATTGCTTACAAAGGTGAATTTTGACTTCTTAGCCACCAGTGGAGATTACTATTTGCGGTGAAAGCGGCAAAGAGTCCTGTGGCACCTTATTTGCGGTGACATAACTAAGGGCTTGTCTTCACATACAGTGCTACAGCAGCAGAGCTGCAGCAGAGCTGCACCAGTGCAGCTGCGCCACTTTAGCGAAGAAGGTACTACACCAGTGCGAGAGCTTCTCCCTTCAGCATAGTTAGTCCATCTCCCTGAGAAGCAGTAGCTATGTCGACGGGAGAAGATCTCTTGTTGATTATAGCACTGTATACACGGGAGGGTTAGGTTGATATAACTGCATCATTTTTGTTACCCTTCTCTATACCTTTTCCAATTCTAATATATCATTTTTGAGATGGGGAGACCAGAACTGCACACAGTAGTCAAGGTGTGACCGTATCATAGGATTATATAGTGGCATTATGGTATTTTCTATCCATTTCCTAAAAGTTACTAACAAAAAGGTAACCAAAGTCACAGTAATTACTTTTGTTTTCCCTGGGTGAGGGGACTGCATTCTGTAAGTGTGAGAAATTGTCTAACTTACTATGAAACATGCACACAGCATGGGGAAAATGAGCTATTCAAACCTAGAAAATAGTCAAGTGTCAAGTTATATATTATAAACCAGTTTGTACTAATAGGAAATAACAAAAATGTAAGTCATCTCAGAAAAAGAGATTGATATTGATAAGTGATAGTGACCTCATTTTGCATGCCTTTGAAAAAGGCAAAAAAGCAGTAATTATATCTGGGTAAGCCTGAGATGGAAAGAACAACCGTTCAGAATAGAACTTGATACTGGCTTCATAATCTTAGTAATTTTACTAGAAGAATTCAAAGAGAAACAATGGCTGAGAGCAAAAATACGTACAGGGAAAAGTCATTCCAGAGATTACTACTGTAAATGTGCATAAAATGCAACAACAATTATTACAATTCCAATCTCACCTTGCTTGGCAGAGCATTACTCAAGAAGATTCCTATTGACTGACAAGAGATGGCTTTATTGGCTGAGACACCAGCAACCACTAGTGTTGTACTGGTTGTACTGCCTTTGAAACATTCAGCATTGTTTAGAGGACCTATTACAGACTATAAAAAATGATTAAGATATGATTAATCATTAGTACCAGTACCAACCTAGATTCTGTAAGGCATGACCTATTCCATTCCATTGGGTCAGAGAGTAGACACAGACTTAGAAAGGCTAGTTAGCACTGGATTTTCTATAGAATTCAGTGACTTGGCCAAGCCAGTTATACCTATTATTGAAAAAGATGGGAAGGTAAAAATCTGTAGAGAGTTTAAAATCAGGGCCAATCTCTCTGTGTGTCTCAGTATTCTTTACTATAGACTGAAGACTTGTTTGCCACCATGTCCAGTGAATAAACATTTAAATTAAATAGATTTGGCACAAATATATTTTTACATGCTGAAGCAAGATTAATCAAAGCAGATCCTGACAATAAATGCACCAAAAAGTCTGTTCCTTATAATTGTTTATCATTCAGTATGGTATCTACTCCTACTACAGATCAAAGGACAGTAAAGCAAATTTTACGATATCTGCCAGGAATAGAATGCTGTCTCAACAATATCTTCATTATTGGAAAAAAAGACCAAGGGTATTTAAGGAACGGATAAGATTCTTCAATGATGAGGAGACTATAGCTTGCATTTTCTCAACAATAGTCCTGACACATTACAAACCCAGTTTTAAATTGGCTTGTGATGTATCTCCGTATGGCATAAGAACTGCCAACTCCCATATGGAAAGGGAAGACTAGTTGCAGGGAAAATAGCAAGAGCTGAACAGTTATGCTCAAATCTACAAAGGAGGCACTCTGCCTAGTGCTAGACTAATTCAGGAAACTATCCATATTAAAGGCAACAAGGAAGCATGTTTAATTCCCAATGGGAAAGCATTGATCCCTAATGGACTTTAAGCACCTGCTTATCATTAAGCATGTGCTGTTCTGAATAGGGATGGCCTTAAGTACGTGCTTAAGTGCTTTCATGAATTTATGCCACGATCATAAGAGTACCTACCATAGTCTTGACACTATATACAAATAATTTATCCTATTTATAATAGACCGCTTACCCCACTTCTTAGACCAGCCTTAAATCAGTTACATACTTTCAATATAGAGCATTACTTCTGTCTGTGCATAAATGTTGTACTTTGTAGTGGTGATGGTACTCAGTGGTGATACAACTGGTATTTTTTACTTGTCACAAGTAAAACATTTAATAAATTGAAAAATACCATAATTTCTGAATTAAACTTGGAAAGGCACTTTTTTTTATTTATGACAGGCCAGTTCATGAAAATGCCTAGGAGCATTTATCTCATGGTGAATTGAACTTTCCAGACATAAAAGAGTCTTTTATACCAGATGAGGTACTTGGGTAATAACAGTTAACCTGCAATCACAAATATTTAAGAAAGGGAGTTTCTGAACAGCAATAACAAAATAACTAGGCTACAGATAAATTTGGCATCCAGGGTTTGAATTTCAGATGTAATCAACAGCAGAAGAGTGCACCAGTTGTCTACAAGTGCATGGCAACAGAAACATGTTTGTACCCCTGGTTTTAACCAACAAAATCTTGGCAACAGCTACATCTAGAATTTGCTGAGACATTTTTAGGTGAAATGTTTTTAGTCCTAAGTGATACTCGCTAAAAATGGCCAGAAGTCAATAACACATACTCTAACTACTAATGTTCTAAGAGACTCATTTGATACATATGGAATTCCAAGCAGCTAGTGTGTGATAGTAGGCCCCAGTTTACATTACAAGAGTTCCAATACATTTCTCAGCTCAAACAATATAACATAAATTCACCAAGTGCCATGTTATCCAGCTGCCAACATCATTGCTGAATACTAAACAGAGACATTTAAGTAAATACTTTGTTTCAAAGCAACATATTTTTTCTTGTTGTCCTATTGCAGTGCTGTACAACTGACAAACTAAACTTCTGCTGTGCTGATGGTGAATCAGAGACTTAAGTCTTGATGTGGTAAAGATAGAGATAAATGAGTGGATGTTGAATAACAAGTAACTCAGGTTAAATTCTATCAGAAAAAAATCTGTTAGCAACATTTTTAGGAAGGTGATTTGTGTCCTTATGAGGAATTATTCAAAGATAAGAGAAATGGCTGACTGGGAAAGTAGGGTCAAAATAGACTGAGCGCTGGTCTACACTACTGCGATAAATCGATCTAACTTATGCAACTTCAGTTATTTACATAACATAACTGAAGTCAGCGTAGTTAGGTCCACTTATCGCAGTGGCTATACTGTACTGTGTCAATGGGAGAGTCTCCCGTTGACTTCCTTTGCGTTTCTCAGGGAGGTGGAGTACACAAATCGATGGGAAAGTGCTCTCCCATCGACTTAGTGTGTCTTCACCAGAACTGCTAAATGGACACTCGCTGCATCGATTGCAGCAGTGCCGATTTACTGGTAAGTGTAGACATGCCCTGAGTTTCCTATATTGACAACATTTAATTTGGCACCTAAACACCTGCTAGCTAAGAGATCATCTCAAAGGTGTTTTATCTGAAAGTACTCCATTACCAAAGATTCTTTAGGACCTTCAAGCCACAGTAATCACTCTCAATGAAAGTTGCAGAGGGTACTACAGAGATTACAATAATAGTACCAGAAGCAACATCTGACATTTGTAATGGAAGTTCAGAAGCCATTGGATAAATTTTGTCACTTGAGTAACTCTGAACTAAATAGCTAAACTGAAAAAAAGTCGTGTTGAAGGAGACTATCCTCCACATGTACAGAAGCTACTTAAATGCTAGAATTTATGAACATGTAGAATCTCATTTGTTAACAAAAATATATATTTTTAAATTCGTTACACAGAAAATTTAAGACTTCATTAACAAGAAATAGGTACATATATTTTCTATTCTTATCCTGAGACAAATATTTGAGGTGTGAGGATCACTTAGATATTGCACTAGCCAAATATTAACTTGCTCCGTCACCAGTACATGGCAGAGTTACTTACACACTTAGCCTCTGTTTTACATATACTGGTGAAAAGCAATTTCTTACCATGAAAAACAAATAATTCTTAAGCGATGCCTACTAAACTACATTGTATGTTTGTTTATGACAAGAATAAGTCCATGCTATTAAAAGCACAACATGGTACCTCTATACTTCTGTTACAGATTCTTATTCCTCGGATTGTATACAGCGAAGTGGTATCTTTGATTTTTAAGAACCTGACACTGTATCCAAATTCTGTAGACGCATTTTACTTTTATTTTAGCTAGAAATGTCCCTGTCAGCATTAGTCATTTTGTTAGACCAGAACCACTAATAAGCAACACTAGGGGCCAGCAGTGTTCCAAGCACAGACATCTGTGTACCACCTTCCCTGCTGGCTGGCAGCGGCCACACAGTGAAATAGAGAAGACCTGCCATTCATGTGCAGGGAACACTGACTTGCTTCTTTCTGTTATGATTGTGCACCATGGGGAATAGGAATTGCAGGTAAATAGTGTTCTTTTTTAAAAGCAGTCTGCAGGGCCAGTGCAACCTATTAGGCGACCTAGGCAGTCACCTAGGGTGCTAGGATTTGGGGGCAGCATTTTCTTCGGCGGTGACCGCAGCGGCCGGCTCTGCGGCCGCCCCAGTCGCCGCCAGCATTTAGGCGGAGGGAGCTGGGGCAGGGGGGCGCGGGGAGGGCCACCTGCAGCAAGTAAGGGGGGGGATGACACGCAGGGGAACTCCCCGCCCCAGCTCACCCCTGCTCCGCCTCCTCCCCTAGCAGGCTGCGGCTGCTTCACTTCTCCCGCCTCCCAGGCTTGCAGCGCCAATCAGCTTAGGCGCCGCAAGCCTGGGAGGCGGGAGAAGTGATGCAGCCGCGGCCTGCTCGGGGAGGAGGCGGAACAGGGGTGAGCTGGGGCGGGCAGCTGCTGCACGGCTCCTCGGGCCAGGGAGGGGAGCTGCCATGACGGGGGGGGATGCCTCAGGGCGGGAGGGGGTGCCTCGGGGGGGGAGGCAGGGAGCTGCCGCAGGGCTCGGGGACGGGGGAGGGCGCAAGGTTGAAGTTTCGCCTAGGGCGCGAAACATCCTTGCACCGGCCCTGGTAGTCTGGCTTTGAAAAGCAGAAAAACAATATTTACTAAACAGTGGAGTTAGTGATAGCATAATATTGCATGCTTTTTCATATCCACAAATCCTAGAAAGTTTTTCTGCTCCTGTAAATTTACCATCAGAAAGTAGCTTGAGAACTTAGTCCTTTTCTCTCTTTTTTTTTTTTGAGTGACTGCATATTATGGTGAATAGTGCCCAAATAGTTTAGATAAAATAACAGTAAATATTTGTTTTGTTGTTATCATGTTGGTCCCAGGATATTCAAGAGACAATGTGGGTAAGGTAATATCTTTTATTGGACCTACTTCTGTTGTTGAGAGATACAAACTTTCAAGCTTACATAGAGCTTTAGAAGATGCTTCTATGGGTGTTGGTTTTTTGTTTTTTTAATATGGACAATCACCCAATATTGCTCCCACTGGAAGCCTCTCAAATAATGCCAGATACTTGAGCAGTGAGGAAAGCTACAGATTAGAATTAAGGCCCATTGCTAGAGCTTTGTGGTGAACATTTAAAGAGCACTTGTCACATTATCTTATTCCTACCAGCATTGTCGGTGCTGCACATTTAATAGTTCTAAATATACCCCATAATTAAAAGGATAAACCCTGCAGGCTCACAATCTACTTTCAAATCAATATGTGCCTCCCTGCTTAGACTAAAATTAAGGGAACTCTGACAGAATCATAATAGCATCTAGGTTTCTGGTAAAGATGTTCTCTTTTTCTTTAAAGGTTTTTTTTTTTAGTCTAGTGCATTGAGCATGGGCCAGGAAGTCAAAACTAGATTCTGTTCCTGGCTCTGCCAACAACTCACTGTGGAACTTTGGGCAAGTCACCTAACCTTCTGTTCCTGTTTTTTCTATCTATAAAATGAGGATGCATTAAAAAAAAAAAAAAAGTATTTTGAGAGCTATAGATGAAATGTACTATAAAGTTCAAAATATTTATTAAAGTACACTTGCATACAAGCGAGCATATTCTCAAAACCCAAACTGGGGGACATAGAAGGACCTCAAATGTTGCAGTTTGTCATTTTCTACAGTGCTAGTATTTATAATAGTCTAACTTTTACAATAAGCTGATTTTGTATTTAAGCAGATTTGCCAGTTATATAGACTTTATTGTACTTGAGATTCAGTACTGTGGTCTTGAATTGGATGGGTGGTTGTGGGCCCCAGATGCTCTTAATCCTCAGTGTATCTCTGCATATCTGCTCTTGTGAATCTATTTCTGCCTGGAGTCCTCTTCATCTTTATCCCTCTATTCTTAGTGAATATACACATTGCTTAAATTCTTCCATTTTTTTATTAATTTGTGTATGGGCAGGTCATCTCACCTCAGCGCATTCCTGCTACTGTGACTCCTGCACTGCTGATGTCCCCCATGCTGTTCACACAGTCCACACCTGCTCCACCAAAGGCAAGTGAAAGTGGGTGCTTACCACCAGCAAATCAAGAATCTGCTTCCAGTTCAGCTAGCCTTCTCCTTCCTATGCAGAATCCAGAGCCATCTGTCGTAAACAGCAACTCATTGACCAAGATGCAGCTTCAGGAAACACTTTTACACCTGATCCAGGTAAAGAATCAGAAACATTCCCCCTTTGCTTGTATCCCTCCTTCTCATTTTGATTTAAATACCTCTGATGGATAATTGGTCCTATCCACCAGTCTGAATGATAGATGAGTAAACTAAACTGTCCACTGGCAGTTGTACTGTTTCTGGCTATATATTAAAGAAGCACTAAATCATTGGCTAAGGAGATAATAGTCCCTCTTGTTAGAGTTGGGGTTTAACTGTGTTTTGATTAATGTATGCAGTTTGGGGTGCAACAGTTCAAGAATGATAAATTTGAGAGGATTCAGGGGAGAGAATAAGGATGTTAAGGGCTTACAGGAATTGGCTTAAAGGTGAAAACTACTTACATGTATGTAGTGTAGCTAAAAGATGAGCATCTCAATGGCAGTACTTTGGAAATCCTTAAAAGATATCCGTGTTGAGGGCAGGAGAAGTTCAAGTAGGAATAAGAAATAATGGGATGAAGGTGAGCAAGTAAAAATGAAGGATAAATATCCAGAAAATATTTTAACAACAAGGTCCATTATATAGCTTGCGTGACTCAGATATAGTCTTGACAGAACACTCAGGAATATTATGTAGAAAACAATCCTGTATTCGACACAGAGTGGAGTGAGTGCTCTTTGAGGATCCTTCCTATCTTCAAATTCTATGGATACTAGAAACAGTGGTTTTAAAGGGGATGTGGTAAATGCCAAAGGTAAATGTATATAATTTATAAGGAATAAAGAGGGACTGGTCTTGGGTTCCAATTTCTAAGCCTAGGCTACTTGCCCACATAAGTGTAGATCCTCTACTTAGCAGAGAATGTGAGCTAATAACTGATGACATCAAGAAGGCTGAGGTGTTTAATGAGTATTTTGCTTCAGTCATCTCTAAAAAGGTTAGAGGACCAGATACTCAAAACCATTAATATTAACAAGGAGGAAGGAATGCAAAATAGGAAAAGAATATTTAGATAAGTTGCATGTATTCAAGCCAACAGGGCCTAATGGATCTTATCCTAGGGCATTTAAGGAACTAGCTGAAGCAATCTCAGAACCATTAGCAATTATCTTCAAGAACTCCTGGAGGACAGGTGAAGTCCAGAGGGCTGGAGACAGGCAAATATAATACTTATCTTTAAAAGGGGGAACAAAGAGGATCTGGAGAAGTATAGGATCAGTCAACCTAACTTCGATACCTGGAAAGATACTGGATCAAAACAATCAGTTTGTAAGCACCTAGAGGATAACAGAGTTATAGAATAGCCAGCATGGATTTGTCAAGAACAAACCATGCCAAACCAACCTAATTTCCTCCTTTGACAGGGTTTCTAGTCTAGTAGATGGGGGTGGGGGAGCAGCTGATAGAATACATCTTGATTTAGTAAAACTTTTGACACACTTCTACATGACATTCTCATAAGCAGTTAGGGGAAAGCAGTCTAGATGAAATTATTATAAAGTGGCTGCACTGCATTGATTGAAGGACTATATTCATGTTGTCCAGCAAGGAGGGCATATCTAATGGGATTTCACAGGTGTCAGTCCTGAGTTTGGTACTATTCAGTATTTTTCATTAATGATTTGTATAATGGAATGCAGAGTGTGCTTATAAATAAGGTTAAGGTTAAGGTTTTGTCATGGTTATTTTTAGTAAAAATCATGGGCAGGTTGTGGGCAATAAACAAAAATCCATGGAAGCCTGTGACCTGTTTGTGATTTTTACTAAAAAATAACCAGGGGGGACAACAGCCCAAGCCCCATAAAAGTCAGAAATGATTACAACAAAAATAAAGAGAAAACACAATTGGTGCCTAACTTAACAAACTACATTATATTCAAAGTTTCCTCAGCACATGCTTTCAGCTGTCTTACTGACCAAACTCTTTAGGACAGGACTCCTCCCCCAGAGTCCAGTGGCGGTTTCCTTTGTCTCTTCAGGGGCAATGAATATGATGGGCAGGGGGAAAAAGAGGGGGGTGTCTTGAGATATCTGCCCCTGCTTTTTATGTTTTCAGTCCCCCTCTTGAAAAACATTTCCAGGTGGGAGCCAGGGGACAGTCAATCTTTGTGGAAGGAAACTCCATGCTGTTCCTTTGCTAACATGTAGATTTTTACCTCTGCCCACTTTCCTGCCAAAGAATGGCCACTTAGCAGGTAATGGTCCACCAGCCTTGTTTACACCTGGCTGAGGCGTCAGCTTCCCCTTTATCTCTGAGGAACTGGTTTGGCAGCCACTCAGACTTATCTGGAAAACATACTTTTAGTCATGATTTCAGCTTATGTTTATAACTTCATATATAATGCTGCTACATGCATTTTACCATGATATTATATATCGGCAAATTATGCGTTTTCAAGTGATACTTTTCAAGGGATACTTTGTACAAAGATTATTGCAATAGTATGGAGAGCAGGGGTGGCCAACCTGACCCTGAGAAGGAGCCAGAATTTACCAATGTACATTGCCAAAGAGCCACAGTAATATGTGAGCAGCCCCCTGCTCC
This sequence comes from Mauremys reevesii, assembly GCF_016161935.1. Classification (NCBI taxonomy): domain Eukaryota; kingdom Metazoa; phylum Chordata; order Testudines; family Geoemydidae; genus Mauremys; species Mauremys reevesii. The sequence continues at coordinate 250,257,850 of NC_052623.1, forward strand.
CAGCGCCTCCCACCCACCAGCAGACCCAGCGATCAGCGCCTCCCTCTCCCTCCCTGCACCTCCCAGTCAGCTGTTTCGTGGAGTGCAGGAGGCTCTGGGGGGGAAGGAATGTCCTAATTTTAGTTATCCTCCTATGCTCATGCATGGGTTGGTTCATTCCCTTGTAATTTGAGTTGCTCTGTTCCTCCACTCTGCCAGGCTGTCAGGTTCGGCAGCAGTAGTTCTTAAACTGTGGTGTGTAAAATCCTGGTGGTCTGCAAAATGAACCATTTTGAGAACTAGCCAGTGTGGCGTATTGAAGTGTTGGAAAGGGAGATCTCCATGGAATAATATTTTAGTGCAAAATGGTCTGCAGAATGGAAAAAGTTTTGAGAACTACTATCCTAAAAAGTCATAGAGTTCAAAGCCAAAAGGGACCACCTGATCATCTAATCTGACCGCCTGTATATCACAGGTCACCAATATCACCCAGCATCTACTAAACTAGCAACTGAAATTAGACCAAAGCCTATAGCCCATTGGAGACTAAATTATTATGTGCTACAGGAAGACAACAGGAGGGACCAAGGTGCACCAATGACTGAGACCCTTGCAGTGGCTGGGAATTGATTGATAGAGATACCCGGATGATCCCAGCAAATGACCCATATCCCATGCTGCAGAGGAATGCTCAAACCCCCAAGATAGCTGACAATCTGACTTGAGGGAAAATTCCTTCCCAACTCCACATATGAGGATCAGTTAGACTCTAAGCAGGTGATCAAGAATCAGCCAGCAATTTAAGTGTGCATGGGTGGAGTAACTAGTGCAGATTAAGACCATTAAAGCCAATGGCATTCAGTGCAGGTGCAGCAATTTGACTGCATGGAATTTAGTGTAGGAACAGGAAGAAATTCAGCCCACCTGCTCACCCAGGCACTTTGGTATTATTATTGCAGTAGTGGGTGGGGAACAGAAACTATGTAAAGGACCTCCTAGATATGTGATAATTAGGGTGAAGGGAAGAAATTGCAAGTATATGTTATCACTACAGAAGTCTTGCAGGGCGGGAAAGAGAAAAGTCTGACTTTCACCCAGCCAATGTCCTCATGAATTTACAAAATTTCCTGTTTTGCATGTCTTCAACTCTTCTAAAAGAGATAAGAGAATTCCCCCTTTTCTCATGCTGCCAATGAATGCAAAAAATGCTGTTAAACCTATTAGCCGGAAGTAAGGAAGTGTTTGAGTTTTGTGTTCTGTTTTTGTATGTTTGATGAAAACCCCCTTCTAGTGCCAATTTTGACTGGGATGGTAAGGTTGAAAATTCATTAGACCCTGAAATGGAATGAATTCAGAATCTTTTAGCTTGAGAACTATGATTTTCCAGTAACAAGTCTTATTTATTTTGTTTTTCAGAATGATGACAACTTCTTAAACATTATCTATGAAGCTTATCTCTTCAGTGTAAGAAAGGCAGCAATCAAAAAGTCTATGTAAAAGAGAATTTTAAAATTAAATTTCTATGACTTCCTGAACTCCAGGAAGAAAAAGTCTCTCATGCCAAGTGGTGTTACATTGTTTAAAAGCTTCTGCCTTTAAAAACAATAAAATGAAATAAATGGTCCTAGACTTTTTAGTTATACTTTAAATATTGCTTGTTGGCAAGTACATGCTGTACTGAGAAATGTGTGGGTGGAAACTGCTTTCCTCAGGGGGGAGGGTAACAACGCTGCTAAAGACTTTATCACAAAATATCTTAAATTAATTTTCTTACATGGGCCTGTTGCTAGATGAATTATATTTCCTTCATACAGACTCTGTTCTCAGAGTTCATTTTTCTTTTTATTTATGGCTGTCGTTATTCATGGACTAGATATTTAATGTGGTTTTTTTTCTCAGATAGATGTTATCACTTCCATTACTCAACATTATTTCACAATGAACAGTGCCCATTCCTGGCCACCATGTGGCAGTGTTGGACTGTTTTTAAGCATATGAAGCTATTGGTGAAATTTTGGAAGAGGAATGGTCTTTTGAAACAGGGGTTGTTCCATCACCTTTTGTAACAAACAAACAAACAAAAAAAAAGTTTCAAAGGAAGTGGTGACATTTTTCCTCAATTTTTTTTATGAAAATCAGTTTCTGTTTTGTCTTCAGAATATTTATAGCCAGCTATAGAAATGGAACTCTGAGGAGTTTTTAAAAATTATAGGGAGGTCCTTTTGTTTGTGACTGTTCTTGCTGTTAATGTAGATCTGATGTGGCACTAGCGTCATGTTTCTGTGCTTCTGGAAACAATCTGCATAATCATAAGCAATATGTAAACTGGTCAAGAAAACAGTTACTTGGTTTGTAAGTCCTTTTTTAGTATGTTCCAAGAGCAGATGGGTCAGTGGTTCCAATGATCCATTTATAAAGAAAATAAAATGGATTAGCCAGAGTGTGCAGTGCATTCATTTTACTACCACGTGGACTAAGTATTTAGTTCTGAAAGGTCAGTTGTCAAGTTTAAGCTCTGAATTTAATATGCTTCCAAACTTGTATAGGAATGAAGTAGATTACAGTGAGCAGTGTGCTCCACATTAACACATTTTTAAATCAATCGGACTAAACAAACAAATGTGGTGTTTTTAGTTCTTACATGCTTCAGTGGCAGATGGTATATGTAAAGCCATGGTTTGTTCATAGTCCTTATCGAAGAAAAAATCAGTCCAAATTTTTTTCTACTCTGTAATGCTACAGTTTAAAAACGGTACTTTCTTACTCACCAGAACGGTTTCCTTTGTGGTTTCAGAGCCAGATTTGTTGATTGTAATGACAAAAGTATGTTTTTACTGCTTTACTCCCAGTAGTCAAGGCAAATCAGCAAAGATCTTGTCTACATGGGCATTTGTGTTCAGTATTATGTACGGTGTGAATTTAAACTGATATAGTTGTTTGGTTATATAGTTGACTCTCACACCCCCTATGTGAACACTCTAATTCTGGTATAAGAGTGGCTTTTTTTGGTTTAATTTTTGTTTGGAAACGGGTTTAAGCTAAACTGAAAACAGCCATTCTTATACCAGAATTAGTATGTCCACATAGGGGTTATACTTGTGTAACTATGTAGAACCGGTAAAACTTACCTGTGTAGGCAAACCCTAAGAGAACAAGGTGGATTCTTTTTCTTTTTGGTAATCAACAAAATGCTTTAGTAAATTTCAGTCACTTATACCTTTACAAACCCACTGAAGGCAACAGGTTGCACAGGTATCATGGAGGGCATACCTTGAAGAGAAGAGGCCCGATTCTGATCTCACATCCATTATACAGAGGGGTGATTCTATTGACTTCATTGAAGTCCATCTTGATTCACAATGGTGTAAGTAAAATTGGAATCAAGACCAGTGGGTTTGCATGAGTGTAATCAAGGGCCTGATGTAATTTGAGGATGATAGACATGTATAGCTAAAGACCTAATTTGGCCTGTAGAAGCTTTATTACTAATGATGTGCTCAAAGGAATTATCTTAGTTTGACTGTGATACATCCCAAATAGAGTTTTTTGTGAGCCTGTCACGGGGAAGCAGTCTTACTTATAAAATAAGCAGATTTGATAAAGGCATAATTGAGATCAAATGATGCCATTTTTGCATTTGCTTTTCAGAGTAGAACAGCATTTCAAGAAATTCTGAATTTAAAAAAAATTACTTTAAACCTTGACCTTTTCACCAGCCTCTTGGTATGCATCAAAATAGTGGTATTGGCTCTCTTTCAAATTGATAATATACTTGACCTAAAAAAAACCAAAAAACTTTGAAACAGACATTGTCTGGTAGGAGCAGACAATGTGGTATCACAGAAGCAAACTGTGAAGTGTCTTTTTCCATTCTTCTGGTCACATATGCACAATGTAACATTTCAGAGTAGTTCTTCATCCACCCATGGCTCACTGCGTGAGGGAGAGAATGCCCAGGATTTCTCAGGAGGCAAATATTCATCTCCTGTGGGAGAGCTACGATGAGAAGAGGTGAGATGGGCCTATTCTCTTGGCTGACTTGTGTGCTTAACAAGAGGAGCAGTGGGGGAAAAGATAGAATGAGGCTTAGAAAGAAATCCCAGATTCTTGGCTGGAGGAAAAGAAGGATGGTGCGATCCACCACAAGAGTGAAGTCAAGCTTGCATGGTAGCTGAATATAGAGAGATTTGGGTTGCGGGGAGTGACTGGAATATTATCTGGTAGATGTGGTTAAGGGGGGAAGGAAGGAGCATGAGAGAATGAGCAAACGGAAGTATCTTTGTGTCAGAATAAGGCCCCTATAGTCAGAGCCATCCACAACTATAGAAAAGCTGGAACTTCTCCAGACATTTCTTACCCAACAGCTGAGATCTTTAATGCTATGTTTTGTTTAATAACGTGTTTGTTTTTAAAGCTTAAAACCAAATACCTAGTTGTTTTCCTTTACACAGCCCATGTCTGCATGTGTGTCAGAACCCTTTCTGTTAGGTTTTGTAGGTCACCTCAAAGCTAAAGTGATTTAGAACAGTTGGGGTCTCTGAAGTGCTTTGGTATTAAGGCACTCTTAACAGCTTAAGGGCTCCTGAGTTTTAAGGCCTCCTGAGGTAAGAAGGCCACCTCAGTTAAGGCAGCGTTGCTGAAGTGATAGCAGTGCTTTTCTCTACCCTGCTTTTTATCTCTTCTAAAAAAGAAAGAGGCACACATGCAAGTCAGGAAATGTGAAAGGATCAAGTGAACATGTTGTAGAAATGTCTGTGTTGCACATCTGTCATGTATTTTATTCCTCTTTAACCACGATTCTCTTTAATATGCTATTGTGAGGTTCAGTAGGCTCCGTTAACACTTCTGTAGAGAACGTAACTTTCTGGGATTTTCTTTTTTCATATGCTGTACTTCTCAGTCTTACTATTGCATTTGTGTTAATTTTCAATTTAATTTTACTTTTTGACTGCCTACAAAACTCCTTATACATAAAACTCACTGCGAAGATGGTAAATAGCAGAAACCCAGTGAAGTGCTGGAACATGATCTCTGATTAATCCTGTCTCTGTCAGTGTTATAATTATCATGGAAATATATTATACTCAGTGAAGGCATCCAAACCTGTCCCCAGGCTCCTCTCATAGAAAATTCAAATCTTTAATCTGATTTTATGCATTAATTTCCTATTGCTTTTCCTTTTCCTTTCTTTTTTTATTGATGCAAAGGGAATAATTACAATGCTACATTAAAATAAGACTTTCGAGGAGAGTAATGTAGCTAAGTAGGGGCGTACTAGGTCTAAAGTAAAAGTCTGTTTAAATTGTGATGAGCTCTATTTCAGTTGCAAGTGCAATGAGTTTCCTGGCTTCATCTTTGTCCCTCTGGGCTTTAAACCCACAACACAGATTGGGAAATTCAGCAGTCTTTGCTGAGGAAAAGCCTAAAACTAGATTAAATAGAGGTTTTGCAGTACAGCATTTTAGGATCTAAGATAAAACACAGTAAAAGGACATCTCTTCCCAGGTGGGTTCTTGAGTTGTGTAAGTACAAAAAAGTAGGATTCTGCTTTCTTGGAATGAATATTGAACTGAACCATAAATACTCTGACAAACTATCATAAATTCTACTAATCCTGGTAGGTAGAGTAAGAACTTTTAAGATGAATGTCCTTTAAGACTTCTGCTCCTTTTCCAAACTGCTACCACTGATATTCCTAACGAACTTGTTCTGATCTCTGGACGCATTTCTAGGTTCAACTGGGAAAAAGGAGAAAAGAAGGGAATCAAATATTAGCTTCATGTTAACAAACCAGGGGACACTGCTTCCCTACTGAAATTAGTCCTCTAGAGATACCATACAGATTGAAGTACAAATCTAATCTTGAGTCTTTTAACATATGCATCAACCACTTTAGCTATCTGAAAGTGCATAAAGACATTTGCTGTTAAGACTTTCCTGACAACACATACTGAACCCCTAGCTTGTTCCAGAAGACCACGGTTAGATAGTTTAGGTTTTTTTTCTAACTCAGATATCTACACTTTCAAAACATACAACCATAAAAGGTCAGATTTTTATTTTTAAAATGTTGACATTCCTATCACTCTGGAATAGATTAGGCAGATACAGAAATCCATGTCTAAGTATAAAAATAAATCAGGTATGCAGGGAGATCTAAGAAATGGATTCTCATTGTCTATATAACTCAGAATAGCACTGAATAGACAAGGTGCAGCATGTAAAAGAAAGAGAAGCAAAATTTCAGGTTGCTGTACAAGATAATTTCTGGAGAAATATCCCCAAGATACATAACTGCCACCTCCTTCTAATCATTTTGGAGAGGCTTCCAATAGGAAATAATTGAGTTAATTCAAAATATTGCATGTAGAGAATGCAAAACTAAGAAAGCTGTTTATTCAGTATATTTGTATTCATAACACCAATATAGTAGGGCTCAGAGAAAACACTGCTGGTAAAGTGTGACTAAAGAGAACACAAGATATGGAACAGATCACTGCTCAGTGAGCTACTTGGAAAATACAAGAAAAAAAGATGTGGATCATGACAAAGTGCTAAAACTACTGTTGTGTACCGAGAAAGATGTTAATCTCCCATTTAGACGCTGAATAAATAAATAAGGACTTTTTCTGTACCAAATTCTCATGTACTGTGTATAAAAATGACATGCCAACTTGTGGACTGCAGAGTGTATCAAATGGCTGCGTGTGTGATTGCGTTACTACATCAAGCACTTGAGGTCTACTCATGAAGAGCACTACATATAAGTTAAGTATTATTCCACAGACACAACCTGCAGACCTATGTATATATTTTACCTCTGTACTTTCCTGTAAATGTCGCTGTAAAAGAAATAAAAGAAAGAGATGAGAGGAACAATTAAGTTCTTGGTAGCCTGCCTAGCCCAGGACCACTCAGGCTGGAAACAAGGTCTTCTATGCATTTGTACAGCTGGCTGGCAGCCTGACTCTTCAACTGTCTTCCTCTGTCTGCTTAAGATGATAGCTCCAACCCCCTCAGGCAGGGGTAGAGAACTTGCTAGCTATCACATCACTCCACAAACAGTCGTTTCCCTTGTCTACTTCCCCATTCCGGTTCCTTAGTGGGAGAGAGATGAGAATCCAGTTTCCTGAGACTGTACACAAGCATCATCCACTGGGATTCTGCTACCGTTAGGCACTGTTCTGTACCATGGTCATCAAGTAGGCTCTTGTTTGTTTCCATAAATACTATCTTAAAAGAAAAACAAAAGTTTAAAGTTTTGAAAAGTAGGGTATTATGTGGCTGTAGAGAACAATAACAGGACTCCACATTGATCTGTCACACAGGTTCTGTTAGCAGCAGCCTGAAATTTGTATTAGAGCAGGGGTTCTCTGACTTTTGTACTCACACAGCAAGCCTCTGAGTGCAACCCCTCTTATACATTAAAAACACTTTTTAATATATTTAACACCATTATAAATGCTGGAGGCAAAGGGGCTTTGGTGTGGAGGCTGACAGCTTGTGACCCCCATGTAATAACCTTGCGATACCCTGAGGGCTCCCGACCCCCAGTTGAGAACCCCTGTATTAGAGACTTAATCATGTTGGTGTTCCAGTGCCTACTGATCTGTGGACATTTTCTGTACCCTACACTATTAATTGTCCACTGAGAGTGATTTGTCTGTGTGTGTTTGTTTTTGTTGGGTTTTTTTAAAGTTCCCCTGAAGGAAAAGAGCAGGCACAAGTTTAGATGATTTTAGCTAAACTCAAAAAAATCCAGGTATGTTTTCATTTGGAAGTGGCTTGAGTAATACAACCCAGGCACCGAGCAATCTATACAAATAATATCTGTACATGAAGCAGACTGTGGTCTTAAGAATCCAGTGGAGCTCAGAGTGAGTAGCTGAAAGTAAACTGGTTGGGAGCTCTGTGAAAGGGATGGTAAGCAGGGTGATCATATGAGTGAGTGTAAATCAAGGAACAGAGCTAAGCCTTGCATGAAATCCAGCTCTTTGCAGACTGTGAAATACCAGAGTGCCTGAGGAAGAGAAAATAGGGAGTGCAAAGCCTGATGGGTTATTAAAAGTGAGTGAAAACAGTAGACAAGAAACTTCATCCATGGGGAATTTGCCAAAAGAGACTGAAACAAGGGGAAAGAATAACGTAGGAAAGGGCAGACACCAGAATAGAGGAGGATATTTTAGCTTTGAAGGTGGCAGGGAACAGAGGTGAATTATTAACAGGGATCCAGGAACTATTAGAAACCAGGAGAGCCACCAGTTGTATAATGGTAGCTCAAGTTGTGAAAGGTGAACATAAATTTGTAATACACAAAGGCATTTTATTTAGAGGACTACCTCATGGCTGACCTTCCATCACTAAGTCTGGGATGACTTCTTCTGCCACAGGTACAAGCTTGTTACCATTTCAGGGGAGAAGGTTGATGGACTCACAGGCTACCTGAAGAGAAGACAAGACAATAGGAAAGCAGTGAGACAGCAGAAACACCAGGACAAGAAAAATTGCTCAAGGAGATCAAAAAGGAAGGAACTCTCAAGTTTTAAGCAGAGATAACTCAACAGAGTCTGAGCATGGATAATGAACTGAAAGTGGCATGAGAGTGGGCCAAAAGGGAGTATGCGAGATGGGTCAGTACAAAGACCCCAGAGAGAAGGAAACAAGGGGCCTGGTGACAGATTTCATACTGCAAGTAATTGACCGAATGTTCCTGTGTGGGGAGAAATTTAGAAGGTGTGGCCTCTCAGGAATAGGAACCTACAACATGTTCATAGATTCACCTAGTCGCAGAGACTAGGTGAGATTATTAAAGCAGGCAGATAGAACCCTTTCAGCACACTGCACATTGGAACCATCCAGAAGGCCAAAGCAAGAGATTGAGACAATTGAGAATGACCACTGAGACATGAGCTGGGAGCGAAAGGAGAGCGAGCTGTGCAGGTGATACTGTACTTATGCTCCGAGAGTCATTGGAGATTGTTCTTGCTATACCAAGAACAGGCGGCCAGGAAGATATTCTCCTCAGCTCCACCATAATTAATGTGATATTGGATATATGAAGAGCTTGCATGGGAAAGATAAAAAGTGTAAGGCACAGGACGGAGAGCCAGGGCAAAGGTTTGGTCAATGTTTATTTAGTCTGAACTGATCTGCTCATTCTTATTTGATGTACAATAATGTATCTGATTGCCTACTCCATTGAGTTTCTTTGGATTATAACCTCCTAACTTGCTCTAACTGCAACAGTGTGGAAAACAGCAGGGACTGTGTGCTTCTTATATATACTTTGTATTTCTTCAGCACCATTTAGCCACAGATCTTAAAAACGCCATACTTACAAACAAGCTTCATGACACGGCTAAGAAGGAAGGAAATATTATTATCCCCATTTTAAAGACAGAAGAATTGACACACAGCGAGGTTAAGTGACTTGATCAAGATTATACAGGAAGGCTGTGGCAGAGGTGGAAACAGAACCCAGCTCTCCTGCCTCCTAGCCATTGGGCCAGTATTTCTCAACTCTTTCCCACCTAGATCCTAAAAACCTTCCATGACTTTTAGCCATAACTTATCCACTTCCCACAACCCTCCATAGCCTCCCAGAGCAGCACTTCTCACAGATCTAAGTGCTGTGTGGGCAGGAAGAGTGGGAGGTGCTTACACTGAGGCTTTGTCAACACTAATAGTCGACCTAAGTTACCTAGAATAGTGTATGTGAATAACATAGCTGGAGTTGATGTAGCTTAGGTTGACTTTCTGTGGGTGTCATCGCTGTGCTGCATTGATGGGAGATGCTCTCCCCTTGACTTACCTTACTCTTCTCGTTTCGGTGGAGTACCTGAGTCGATGGGAGAGCGCTCTGTGGTTGATTTAGCGGGTCTTCAGTAGACCCGCTAAATTGACCCCTCGTGCATCGATCGTAGCAGCATCACTCCCAGGCAAGTATAGACATACCCTGAGATTGGGAGGGAATGGAGCAAACACATGAGCATAGAGGCAGCAGAAGAACAGGGAGGGAGCAAACTGCTTCCTTCCTTTCCTATCCAAGCTCCCACACTGGGTCTTTGCAAATAAAGAATTTCTGATCTTGTTTTTTCTCTTTAGTCAGTGGGTGTGACCTAGCAGGAGCCCCCTCGCAATCCCCCTCCTGGTTATGACCCATTGGCTGAGAAGTCTTGCACTTGAGAAAACTGTATCCCTTGTGCTGCAGAGAGAGAGGAAGAACAGGAGAATCAATAAAGCCAGCAGGGCATACTTAACAAGGACAATATTTTCATATGCAATTCCTGTATCAGTCAGAAAAATTACCTTCACTGTGAAATGTACCATCTCCAGCTGTATAACAGAGCAAGCTAGAGAAGCCAAATCAATGCAATTTGCCCATTATCTTCCCCCCATCCTATTAGCATCTGCTCTTTCTTCTTCGAGTGCTAGCTCAGGTCGATTCCATACTAGTTGTGCACATGCACAGTTGCTGGAGATTTTTCCCTTAGTGGTATCCGTAAGACTGGCCCTAGCACCCCTTGGAGTCCCATGCACACAGGGGCGGCTCCAGGCACCAGTGCAGCAAGCGCGTGCCTGGGGCGGCAAGCCACAGGGGGTGACCTGCCAGTCGCTGTGAGGGTGGCAGGCAGGTGGCTTTCGGCAGCGCGCCTGCAGGAGGTCCACCGGTCCCGCAGCTTTGGCAGCAATTTGGTGGCAGGGACGCCGATGTCGCGGCACCGGCAGACCTCCCGCAGGCATGCCACCCAATCCGCATCCCCAGTGGACCGCCCGCAGGCGCGCTGTCAAAAGCCGCCTGCCTGCCGTGCTTGGAGCAGCAAAAAACATAGAGCCACCCCTGCATACACATACGCCCGCGTAAGGGGCACTACCAGATCCGCACCCCCTGTTTCTTCTTACTGCCCTGGATGGTTGCTTGGAATGACCTTCTTGCTCTCACAAGGCTTTCCTAACAATGGTTTGGACTCTGACCTATTGTTAAGGCTGCGAGTTTGTCACAGAGGTCACTGAAAGTCACGGATTCTGTGACTTTCTGGGACCTACGTGACTTCTGCAGCGGCCGGTGTGGCTGGCCCGGGGGTCACCCGAGAAACTTGGCAGGCCCTGGGCCAACGGCACCAGCTGCTGCTGGTGTAGTCTTGGGCCACCGCCCTCCCCACCACACACACACACACACACACACACAGCAGCAGCAGCAGCAGCAGGAGATTGAGTGTGGGAGAGGGCTCAGAGCTGGGGGTTGGGGCGCAGGAAGGTGTGAAGGTTCCCAGCCAGTGGGAGTTGTGGAGCCAGCGCTTGGGGTCAGGGCAGTGCGTGGAGCCATTTGCTGAGGGAGGGACATGTAGCCACTTCCAGGAAGCTGCAAGGAGCCAGGTAGGGAGCCTAACAGGTCCCGCCAACCCCCCACCTCCAGCACCAGTGGGAGTCCAGGGCTGCTCCCCACCCGCCAAGCACCCACAGCACTCATGGGCCACCCCTCCACGAGCACCCCTGGGCCCCCCCAAGATTAATCAGGGGTATATAGTACAAGTCATGGACAGGTCACAGGCTTTGAATTTTTGTTTACTGCCCATGACCTGTCCATGACTTTTACTAAAAATACCCGTGACTAAACTGTAGCCTCACCTATAGTTTTTGTAGTCAGCAAATTTAGTTACAAGTTAGTCTTAGTGTACATAGTATAGATAGTTGTCTCAGGCATAGAGGGATGTCATCCCAGGGTCTGGGCATGCCCTGGTCTCTGATCTTCAAGCCGTGCTCCTCCTGCAACAAGCCTATGCCTCTGAACGGCCCGCATTTGGCCTGTCTAAAGTGCCTCGGGGAAGCTCACATTAAGGAGAAGTGTACGATCTTTAGGGGCTTCACACCAAGGACTCAGAAAGATTGAGACATTCACTTGAAAGCTCTGCTAATGCAGGCAGCCCTCAGACCATCTTCTGAGCCATCCTGCTCCGAATCGGCACTGAGTACTTCGGCCTCCACTGGCACTGTGCTCTTCCTTACACCGTTCTCCATTCCTGGTGCCAAGGAAGAAGCACAAGAAACAGTGTGCCTGAGTCGTACCTGAGATGTCAAGGCATACAAATCTACCCATTCCTTGACAATTGGCTGATCAAAAGCCGCTTGAGAGCTCAGGTTCAGCACAGCATTGGCATAGTATGGGCCACCAGTTGGGCACTGAGCCTGTTAATAAACAAACAGAAATCAACACTAGTCCCTGTGCGGAGAATAGAGTTTATAGGGGCAGTGTTCTATTCCACTCAGGCTAAGGCCTACTTGCCAGAGGCCCGGTTCTGAACTATGTCAGATCTAATCGCCCACATCACAGCTCGCCACTTACAACCACCCAGATGTGCCTCAAGCCGCTAGGTCCCGTGGCAGCGTATACTTACATGATGCAGTACACATGGCTGCGCCTCAGATCCCTGCAGATGTGGCTGGCGTCAGTCTACGTCCCGGGCAGACACCATTTGGAATCGGTTCTCACGATTCCATCAAATGTCTTAGCATCTCTGATTTGGTGGATAGACCCATTTTTGGTGATGAAAGGGGTGCCTTTTGCTGCCCTCTGCCCCGTACCCATCAGTAACCTTGGTTTTGGATGCTTCAGACCTGGGATGGAGAGCCCACCTTGCAGACTCAGAAGCCAGGGTCTCTGGTCCCAGGAAGAACTCTCCCTGCACATAAATATCGGGGAACTCAAGGCAATATGTTTGGCCAGCCAGAAGGGTCTACAAAATCAAAGCCCTGACTTCAGAACCCCTTTATATGGTGTTCTTCAAAGACAAGGTCCAGCTGCGCCCCCACCCGGCCTTTCTACCAAAGATGGTGTCGCAGTTCCATAACAACCAGGACATTTTTCTGCCTGTCTTCTTTCCAAAACCTCACAGCACCGATGAGAAATGTTGGCTACATACCTTAGACATTAGACGGGCCCTGGCCTTTTATATCGAAAGGACTAAGCTCTTCCACAGGTCTACACAACATTTTGTAGCTGTGGCAGACAGGATGAAAGGGCTACCAGTGTCATCTCAAAAAATCTCCTCCTGGATAACTACCTGCATCCAAGCTTGCTATGAGCAGGCGAAAGTTCAACCTCTGGCCATCATGACCGCTCATTCCACAAGAGCCCAGGCTTCTTCAGTACCATTCCTCATGCAGATACCAATCCAGGACATCTGCAGGGCCACAACATGGTTGTTTATTCATACATTCATGTCCCACTATATGTCATCACCCAGCAGGCCCGTGATGATGCCAGTATTGGTACAGCAATCAGCATGTCTGTGAACTCTGAGCCCACCTCCAGGGATACTGCTTGTGAGTCACCTAACATGGAATTGTCATGAGCAAGCACTCGAAGAAGTAAAAACAGTTACTAACCTTTCGTAACTGTTGTTCTTCGAGATGTGTGGTTCATGTCCATTCCATGACCCGTCCTCCTACCCCTCTGTTAGAGTTATTGGCAAGAAGGAACTGAGAGGGTGCAGAGTCGGTGGCGCTCCTTATACTGACGCATGTGCACAGGGCTCCAGAGGGCACTAGGGTTGGCCCTGCGGATACCACTAAGGGAAAAAGCTCTGCAACTGTGCACGTGGCACATGGAAACCTGGCATGGAATGGACATGAGCAACACATCTTAAGAGCAACAGTTACAGACAGTTAGTAACCATTTTCTCCTCCAATTTCTCAGGGACCCTAATATGATTCCTGCTGCTGATAGAGCTGCTGTTGCACTTAGGCCTTATAAATAGGGCCCTACCAAATTCACAATCCATTTTGGTCAATTTCATGGTCACAGGATTTTTAAAATAATGAATTTCACTGTTTCAGATATTTAAACCTGAAATTTCACGGTATTATAACCCTGGGGGTCCTGGCCCAAAACGGGGTTGTGGAGGAGGGAGGTCGCAAGGGTATTGTAGGGAGGTCGTGGTATTGCCACTCTTACTTCTGCGCTGCTGCTGGCGGCAGTGCTGCCTTCAGAGCTGGACTCCCAGCCAGTAGCCATGGAGCTTCCTGCAGCCGAGGTTGGTTCCCAGAGATGGGTCTGACCCAGCCTCAGGAGTGGCCCGTGCAAAGGAAGAGAAAGGTCTGTCCTACCCCACCCCATCCAGGACTAGCAGCTGGAGCCGTGCACACAGTAGCCTTGCCTCTCCTCGGCTTTGCCTCTCCTTGGCTTCAGACCCAGTGCTTGGTAGTTAAAGGGGCCTTGGGCTGGCTGTGTGTGTGGATGAAGATGACCACAGCATCCCCTGGACCATGGGTCCCTGGCAGTACCCACTTGCCTACCTGTAAGGCCAGCCCTGCCCCCGCATCCCATACCAGGTCACCCTCACTTCTGCACTGCTGCTGGCAGCGACACTGCCTTCAGAGCTGGGCTTCCAGCCAGCAGCCACTGTTCTCCAGCTGCCCAACTCTATGAAATCTGGTCTCCCCTACAATACCCAGATTTCACAGAGGAGATCAGATTTCACAGTCCGTGACCAGTGTTCCCTCTAATTTTTCCCGTGCATGTGTGGAATGAACTTTGTTATGTGCTGGGGATGAGGGGTTTGGGGTGCAGGCTACTGGCCTGGGGCTATGACAGGGAGAGGGGACTCCCCCCAGCTCTCCCTCCCCACAGCAGCAACTAGGCTGGGGGTGAGAGGCGCCTCTCCCTGCCACGGCAGCTCTGGGGCTGGGGCTGCAGGATAGGGACCTCTTCCCCATCTGTGGCAGGGCTGGGCTGGGTTGGGTTGGGGCTGGGGGAGGGGCACCTCTCCCCAGCGCGGCAAGTCAGGAACTGGGAGAGAAGCATCTCTCCCCACCGCAGCCCTGAGTGTCTGTACGGCACTTAATAGGCTGCTGCGCAGTCATGCAGCTTAGAGGGAACTTAGTCCGTGACATGTTTTTCATGGCTGTGAATATGGTAGGGCCCTATGTTTTTTTTCCTGCCAGGTGACTGCAGCATCTCTGTGGGAGTTTTGGAGGCTTTGTGATGGGTCTGTCCATAGATGAGTGATTGCTTCAGGCATTTCAGACAAGAGCAAATGAAAATTTGTATGGAAAAGGGAAGAATCTGTATATAGAAACATAAGTTTGCCAAGTGGGTCAGACTAATGGTCTATCAAGTCCAGTATCCCTTCTCTGTCAGTTACCGATAATTGCAGTTTCAGAGAAACCCCATGGCCCAGAATAATAGTGATTTTAGCCAATGGATGGCTGCATATGGATGCTAACGTGTCTTCCTGATCCCCTGAGATGATAACTTTATGCTCTGAAACCTGAGAATGAATTATACTAAGTTTGTGTATGTTATAAAATTATCCAGGCCTTTTAAAAATCCAGCTGCCACATGTGATGCAATGGCTTCCTGCAGCAGTGAATTCTACATGTTGACTATGTTTATATACCATATTTTATTGTTGTGATAATCTCATATAGAAGGAAAGTGAGGAGTGGAAAGTAGTTGTGATCCTATAACCTGGACTAGCTACACTTGCCACCTGGCCATTGGTTGCATTTTAAGTGTCTTCATTGATGTGCTAAGCTTTTCTCAATGCATGAGAATCACAATTCATAGATTCCAAGGCCAGCAGGGACCATTGCGATTGTCTAGACTGACCTCCAGTACAGCACAGGCCATAGAACTTGGCCAAAATAAATCCTAGAGCAGATCTTTTAGAAAAACGTCCAGTCTTGATTGAAAAACTGTCACTGATGGAAAATCCACCAAGACCCCTGGTAAATTGTTCCAATTTTTTACCCTCACTGTTAAAAATGTACACCTTATTTCTGGTATGAATTTGTTTCGCTTTAACCTGCAGCCATTGGATCATGTGCATATACAATATGTGACACAGTTATGCATTATCTGTGCCAGTAGAGGCTGCCACACACTTCCTTAACAGTGAGGGATAGCAATTTAAAATGTTAATTTAGGCTGCGGGGGGGGGGGGGGAGAATGTTGAGGGTTCTCTGTATAACCTGCATATTGCCAGCATTCCCCAGGCAGCAGCTCACTGCTGAATTTCTTCACTCACTCTCCATCCATCATAATCTCTTAGATGTGTTCATCGTTTCTTGCAAAGTAAGACATTGAAAATGGACAGACAGCACAGTTTAATAGCTGTTGTAACCATTCAGAGCAGTAGTATTCCATCAAATTTTTTTGTGTGTAATCTAAACAGCACACATATTTTGCTGTTGCCTAGTCTGATTGCTGGACTCCTATGCAGACATAAAGTAGCTTAGTAGCTGTCAGAATGTAATACTGTACATTAAAATACAGGTAATGCTTTTCTTTCTAGTGGATTTACAGACCTAGAGAGCAGAATGGATCCTATCTTAAGTTGTAGCTAGAAGAGAGAATCATTCCATACTGGAAATGCCAATTAACTGCAACATCACTGGAGTGAGAGTTACACTAAGGTCATAGCTACAGCAAACAACTATTGCTAATGAGATTCCAGTGCCAGGCTGCCTGCTTTGTGCACGTCAGCTTTCATATGAATTCCCCTGAGGCCACAACTATTTGGCTTCTCTAAAAAACTTCAGGAGCCTCTGGCTGGGAAAGATGTTAACTTCAATCTTGACGCAGTGCTTACCAGAAGGCAGGCAGTTGGAATGTGTGTTTTTAACCAGAGCAAATGATTTTGGACAGAGGGCATGACTGGGAATAACATTTTTATTTAATTATTTTGAGCTCAAGTCAAACTGAATGGAATGCATTTCCTCGATTTCTTTGAAGGGGGCTGTAGGCTGCTCCATCCCTGATCAAGTTGAGTGGTTTTCTGAGCTGTCACTCTCTTTTTTATTCACTGTCATACACACTACACAAATGTTGACAACAGCAGAAGAGAACACAATATAAGTGAGGTTGCTATAAATTGATTTTTAAGACATGTACACTGTGATATAGTCTAGTAATATGAGAGTTGATTTGCGCTCACTCTTCCCTGTTGGCTAGAATAATTCTTGTCGGTCTATAAGGTGGAACAGGGATTGTCTCCTACATGTATACATACAATGTCTAGAACAATGTCTCAGTTGGGCCCAAGTCCTGGTACCCTCCCCACCTTGCAGGGTCCTGGAACCCAGGCTCCACCCCAAGCCTGGAAGTCTACACAACAATGAAACAGCCCCATAGGCCGAGCCCCACAAGCCTTAGTCACCTGGCCCAGGCCAGCCACCAATGTCTAGTTGCTGTGTAGACATACCCTAGACGCTACAAAGATAATACGAGCTGCTTGCAAGAAATATGCTGGTTTGATCTCTAACCTCCTTGGACTCTTTTTGTGAAGGAAATCCAAGTAGGTGCTTAATGATTCTTCAGTACAGAACATGATTTCTATCTTAATCATCTTAGGGCAGAGTTACAGCACTAAAACAGGGCAGGCAATGTGTTATATCCTTGGGGGCAGCCGGTTTAGGAAGAAATCACTTGAGGCCAGAGAGCAGACAGCTAACAAAACTACCATTTTATTTACAGACACAGAGCTCACCCAACCGGCCGAAGCTGGCTGGGCTATCCCCTAATAATCTAACTCAGTTGCCATAGGAACAAAAACCATGACAACCAAAGACACAACATATTCCTCCCACCCCAATAAGAACATCCCCTAAATAAAACACACACTAGACTAGAGAAGGAGGGTAGACTGCCTCCATTCCCGGCTAAACCCTGGGGATTATTTTGCCCCATAACCATGGGTTTGCCCTAGCTAAAGATCCAGCCGATGAGGAGGCCTTCTGTCTCTAGGTGGATTACGGCGAACTTCTGGTGTTGTTGCACCCGAAAGTACCATGGGCTCAGGGTCCGCAGCACGAACAGGTGAGGAGGTGGTATCAGCTCATGCTGGGCAAAGGGGTATCTCAGCCGCCGGCAGTAATGGAGGAGAACAGTCAGGAACAGGTGATTCGGTGTCTCACCAGAAGAGGTGAAGTCAGACCACTCAACTGCAGATGTGTCCTGAGGACTGGCATGACCTGGCAACAGCTGATCTACATGTCACCACCAGGTAAGATTCTCTGCAGTCCGGACTGTGTAGGAAACAGGTCCTGTTTGAGTGATGATTGTGGCAGGGACCCATTTAGCTCTGGAAGTATAATTCCGAGCCAAAACTGGCTGTCCCAGGCTAAAGATTCAGTCTTTTGCTCTGGGTGCCTGTCTGATGACTTGATATTGCTGCTGATGTTGCACAATTTGTCGGGGTTCAGAAGGTTTCAGCAGATCAAAGCAAGTGCACAGCTGTCGTCCCATCATTAGAAAGGCCGGGGATGCCTGGGTCGTAGCATGAGGTGTGTTTCTGTAGGAAAGTAAGAAGGTATCCAGACGCTTTTGAATGGAGTGTTGTCCCCTTGCTGATTTCAAAGCGTGTTTCATTGTCTGCACAAATCTTTCAGCTAATCCGTTGGTGGATGGATGATATGGTGCTGACGTGATGTGGTGTATCCCATTTGCCTTCATAAACTTTTGAAACTCCTGAGAGACGAATTGCGGTCCTTTGTCGCTCACAAGTTGTTCTGGCAGACCAAAACGACTAGAGTCCTCGTAGTTTTTGGATAGTATTCTCTGCAGTAGTGGACTGCATTATAGAGACTTCTGGCCATTTAGAATGGGCATCTACTGCCACCAAGAACGTGCTTCCTTCAAGGGTGCCAGCGAAGTCAATGTGAATACATTGCCACGGGTTTTCAGGCCAGTCCCATGGGTGTAGGGGTGCCCACTGGGGTGCATTCCTCACACCCTGACATGTCATACAAGCTTTTGCCTTCTCTTCAATAGCACTGTCCAATCCAGGCCACCAAAAATAGCTTCGTGCAATTTCCTTCATGCACTATTCCACAGTGACCAGAATGTAGCTGTTCTAACATCTGTGATCTCAGTGGTGGTGGAATAATGACACGTCCCCCACAACAAACAACCAGATTGGACCGATAACTCTGTCCTCCTGGACATGTAGGTAACAAGGTCGGGTGAGACCAAAGAGGTTTGTCGAGATTTTCCATGCATCACCAGGTCCATAACTTGGGACAATACTGGGTCAACGCGAGTTGCCTTCTTTATCTGAGTAGCAGTGATGGGTGTATTCTCTACCTGTTCAAAGTAGAAGATTTCCTTTTGGGCACTATCTTGATGTTTGACCGGCAAAGGCAACCTTGAGAGGCCATCTGCATTGCCATGCAGAGTGGATTTCCGATATTTGATTTCATATGTGTGTGCTGAAAGTAACAATGCCCAACTTTGCATGCAACTAGCAGCTAATGGGGGAATGCTTGTGTAGGGTCCAAAAATTGATGTCAGAGGTCGATGGTCTGTGAGAAGAATAAACTTTCGCCCAAACAGGTACTGATGAAACTTCCGAATTCCAAAAACAATTCCTAATGCCTCACGTTCGATTTGGGCATAGTTAGTTTCTGCTTTGCTTAGAGTGTGTGAAGCAAAAGCAATAGGTCTCTCCTCTCCCGAAGGCATAATGTGTGACACGGCTGCTCCCACTCCATAAGGGGAGGCATCGCAGGCCAATTGTAGGGGTAAGGATGGATCAAAGTGCGTTAGAACTTCAGAATTTAGCAATGCATCCTTAGCTTTGTTAAATGCAACATCACAGGCTTCAGTCCACTTCCAGGCCTTGTTCTGCCCAAGGAGCTCATGAAGTGGTTTTAGCAGTGTGGCTAACTGTGAGATGAACTTTCCATAATAGTTCAGTAGTTCTAGAAACGAGCGCAGCTGGCTTACATTTCAAGGTGGGGGAGCCTCCACAATAGCTTTAACTTTTGCAGGGGCCTTATGAAGACCTGCAGAATCAATGATGTGTCCCAAATATTCAACAGAGGGCTTGAAGAATTCACACTTGTCTTTGAGAACTCGTAGGCCATACTCTTCCAGTCTTTGTAGGGTAGCCTCTAAATTCTTTAAGTGATCCTCTTCATTTCTTCCAGTGACCAGGATATCATCCAGATAGCACTGAATTCCTGACAAGCCACACAAGATCTGGTCCATAGCCCTCTGGAACAGGGCGGGAGCAGACGTTATTCCGAAGGGTAGGCGACAGTATCGATAAAGCCCCTTATGAGTCACAATAATCAACAGCTCTTGGGACTTTTCATCGACGTGCATCTGTAAATATGCTTGACCCAGATCAATCTTACTGAACTTTTGTCCCCCAAGCCAGGCCTGCGAAGAGGTCATCGATGCGGGGAAGCGGGTGTTGCTCTGCACACAACACTGGGTTGACAGTGACTTTAAAATCACCACAAATCCGGAGACAGCCATCTTTCTTCACTATTGGAACGATAGGAGTGGCCCATGAGCTATGGGTAACTGGTATTAGGACTCCATTGGTGCTCCAGGTCTGCTTCAACTTTTGTCCTGATGGCATATGGCACAGTTCGGGCTTTCAGATATTTTGGTGGACTGTCAGGTTTAATGTTCAATGTCACAGTGATTCCCTTCATACTTCCCAAATCATCTCCAAAAACAGCAGCATGTTTCCTTAGTATAGGGGTTAGACTGGTTTCTTCTTTAGTCATCCGGTGCACTTCTGCCCAGTTCAGGTGAATCTTCCCAAGCCAAGACCTACCCATTAAGGCTGGTAGTTATCTCTCACCACAAACAGTGGCAATTTAGTAGCCTGCCCATTGAGCTCCACCTTAACATCAATAGTGCCCAACATGGGCACAGCTTCTCCCGTATACGTCTTCAGAACAGTTTTTGTTGCCTTAAGCGGAAGATGCTGTAGCTTTTCTTTATACACAGTCTCGGAGACCAGCGAGATGGCTGCACCGGTGTCCAGTTCCATGCGTATAGGTTTGCCATCCAACAACGGGGTTACCCAGTATTCATGTGAGCCCACTGCCAAAGACAAAACATGCAGTGGCACTTCCTCTTGTGATGAGGTGTCACCTTGATCATTCTGGGTCTGCTCTAGGGTATGCAGGGTTCCTCTTTTTGTCGGCCAGACCACAGGCCTCTTTTTCTTTTGTTTACAGGCACACTCAATGTGTCCCTTTTTTGCCACTGTGTTGACACACCAGGTCCTTACACCAGCATTCTGATGCCTGGTGACCCGGCTTACCACAGCAGTAACATTCTTGACTCTGCACAGTTTTGTGGGTTGGTTCTTGTGACACTTTTTGCACCCTAGGGGATGCACCGATGTATTGCGCCTCCCTTGTAGCCAGTTCCATGGAGACAGCAATATCAACAGCCTTCTGTAATGTAAGCTTAGCCTCTGTCAGTAGGCGCTTCTGTATAGCTTCACTGTAGAGGCCACACTCTAACCTGTCATGCAGGGCATCATTTAACATCTCTTTAAATTCACAGTGTTCTGCTAGCTTTTTTAAAATTGCTACAAATTGTACAATTGTTTCATCTTCCTTTTGGTCTCTTTTGTGGAACCTATATCTTTCAGCAATTACCAGTGGTTTGGGGGAAAAATGGGACCCTAAGATTTCCACAATGTCACTGTAAGATTTAGTCTCAGGCTTAACAGGGTGTAGTAAGCTGCGTAGCAGGGAGTAGGTTTTAGCCCCTACAACACTTAAGAATATTGGCACCTTCTTTGCTTCTGTAATGTCATTTGCAATAACAAAAAGCTCAAAACGCTCAGTATACACATGCCACTGCTCTATATTCTCATCAAAAGGTTCCAGTGGCCTGGTCAGAGTAGCCATGATTTTTAGTTTCACTTTCACAGTCAAAGCAGGTTTTTTGTTTGTTTGTTCTTTACCTTGACTTCTACTTCCTTCTGTTACTGGAGCAGCACCAGAATCCCATCCATCGTCGCCACTTGTTATATCCTTGGGAACAGCCGGTTTAGGAAGAAATCACTTGAGGCCAGAGAGCAGACAGCTAACAAAACTACCATTTTATTTACAGACACAGAGCTCACCCAACCAGCCGAAGCTGGCTGGGCTATCCCCTAATAATCTAACTCAGTTGCCATAGGAACAAAAACCATGACAACCAAATACACAACACAATGGAAGGACAATCTCTGTGAAAGGCAAGAGACACTACTTAGACACTGAAGGAAGGAGAGAGCGTCCATTATGAAAGCTAGCAGGTAATTTTGCAGATTTGGAAGTGGCTTGGTGAGAAGGGAAGTGACTTGAATTGTAATTAGAGGTCAAGAAGAGATGCTACAACACAATCTTTCCCAAATGTACTTTTGGTCCTGAGTTGAGGTCCATTCACAAGCAACCAGCTTCATTGTCATTGGTCAGGGAAACACTTCTAGTGCTTTGTTGAGTAATTTGGGAGCAAAATATGAGACTCTAAAAACTGTTCTAATTTGATGTGGAAACTTTCTTGCTCCTCCCTTTCTTTTTAAACTCATCACAATATCTTTAGAGATAACTAATGGGTGGCAAAAAAATCAAAAACATGTTTTCATAAATATTAATGAAAAAATAATTGACTATTTCATTCCAGGCTTTCCCATGGTTCTGAAGTTCTCTTTTTGTGACATTTTATTAAATGCCAGTTTTATCTCAAAACACATTCAAATTGATCATCAGCCAATTAAAATGTTTGAAATGTTAAAGGTTTTCTGTGGGGAAAAAAAGGTCAGTCCTATTTTCAAGAAAAAAATCATGAAATGTTGCAGATCATGACTTAGAGACTACTGGCAAAATTGGAGCATTTTGTGAATTCCAAATTAAATGCAAAAATCTCAGATTCAACGGTTTTTTAATTGCATTTTGCATCACTATGGCTTTTGCGTTTGAGGTCCTCCATGTGCTTTATAAATATCAAGGCCAAAATGTTCAAAACTAGCCAATGATTTTGAATGCCCTAGCTGAGACACCTAGGGCCCAATTGTCAGAGGTGCTGAGTACTCACCACTCCAGCTACAGGCAGTGGAAGGAGCACCTCTAGAAATCAGGCTCATGTAGTCTCAGGATGGGCACTCAAAATCTGAGGAACTCCAGACTAGGAGCCCCTTAGTAAGGCTCCCCATTCAACTGATTCTCTCCCCTCTTCCACCTTAGTCCATCCTTTTCCCTTCACCCTTCCCAAGCAATCCTCTGGTCTTCAATTCATCCTCTGACCACCCCTCTCACACACATTCTATCCATCCTTTTCTGCCCCCAGCTGTCCTCTCTGAGTCCACCCTGTGCAACCCCTCCCACCTACTCAGTCCTGTGACTATCCCCAGCCAATTGATACTCTGTTCTCTTCCTCCCAGCTCATTTACACTCTACCTCTGCAGCCCCCTTCAGCAAATTGATTTTCTTCCCACCACCCCAATCTCAGGAAAATTGGTTCTTCCTTTAACTCCTGGACCAGCAATTTGTATCTCCCTCTAACCCCCTCAGTTTGATCATCTACCTCTTTTGGCCCACTCCCCCCAGCAAACTGATCCTCCCCCCCTGCCCTCACAGCAAATGGATCTTTCCCCCTAGCGGGCACTCCACCAAATGGACTCTTCCCTATTGCTCACCCTTCAATTTGATCCTTCTCTGAAGCCCTAGACTGATCTACAAGCCTTTTCTCTCATTGCCAGGGACGAGGGTTCCTATGGATGCTCTTTAGTGAAGGGAACTGTCCTGTGCTAGGCTAATGCAGCGCCTCGGGTGAGACCCTCCTGCAAGATCTGTGGGGCTCTTATTGCCCAGCCAGGGTGCAGTCAGAGCAGTACTCTCACTCTCACACTGTAATATGGTGGTTGTGGAGAACCGTACCTGGCAAGAGCTCGCCGGAACCAGTGGTTGTGCAGAGGCTCTTGTTAAGCAATGCTGATCAGTTAGAACTCAGGCACTGAAAGAAGCAGATGTCTGTCAGACTTCTTGCCTCTCAGTAAGGCTAAAGAGCTCATCTTCCAATTTTGGGGCGCTAACTGAGGGTATCTCTATAGTGCAGTGTAAGCCCAGAGTTCGAACTCAGTCTCAAGGCCACCCTTCCATCTACACATAAATCATGCGAACTCAGGGCTCAGACACAGGGTCCCAGGACCCCACAGAGATGGAGGGTCTGACCCTGAGTCAAGCTGGGACCCAGGGTCCAAGCCCTATTGTTTTGCAGTATAGTCACATAGTATAGACTCTCATGCTCTGGGAGTCCGCCAAAAGTATCCCACAGTCCCACAGGCCAACTTTCTCTGTCCTCTGGAAAGACAAGTGTGGTGGACAGTCAAGTTTTCACACACTGTACCATGAACAAAGGGCTAGAGCAACCACATTTTGGGAGGGTGCTAGGAAGTCTGGGATATAGGTGGTTGGATTCAGGCGCACATTATGTAGTGTAAAATGCTGGAGCCCCAGGCTGGGACCCAGGGTTCTACAATTCCTAATCTGGACTTTCAAATCAGTGTAGATGCTCAAGTCCTAGGTTAACAAATCAAGAGTCTGCTGACTTGAGTTCTACTAACCCTGGGTTTACATTACAGTGTAGACATATCTTAGGGGTATGTCCACACTGTATGCCCCACTGCAGCTGGTCAGTCAGCTGAGCTGTTGTGCTTGTGCTGAGACTGAGAAGGCTGGCTAAAATTGCTGCTGGCCTGGGCTGGCGCTGGCACCCAGGCCCTCCCAGCCCCCACACATGAGCGCAGAGCCCAGCACCAGCTCCCTAAGCTCAACCATCTATTGCAAACCCATCAGCTGCCTGTGCCCCAGCCCCCATCAAGGCCTTCCCACACTGGCAGCGGGTGGCATGCCCACAGCACAGCCTGAGTGGACCTGCCTGAGTGACTGCTGAACTGCTGCTGCAGACTGCTGGAGTCTCAGTGTCCTGCAGGAGTGAGCTGAGGCTGCTGTAGGCTCCTCCTCATCCCTCTGATGTGCTCTCAGAGGATGAGGTCTGGATCAGATGCCTCCTCAGAGGATGAATAGAGGGATGTCTCAGAGGAGGAAGAGGGAGAGAGGAGGAGGCAGGAGAAGAGTAGAGAGAGGAGAGAGGAGAAGAGAGAGAGAGGAAGAGGAGAGGAGAAGAGAGGGAAAGAAGAGGGGAAGGAGAAAGAGGAGAAAAAGAAAGAAAAAAAGGAATAAACCAGCAGGAAAAAGAAAAAATGATGAAAAAAGAAAAAAAGAAAGAAAAAAAAGAAAAGGAAAAAAAACAACATCAGCTGGAAATGTTAAAAGGATGAATGATAACTGAGAGGAGAGATGACTGAGAAGAGATCTCCCATTCTAGACTACAGCCATTCAATTACAGCTCTGCTCAGAGCCCCAGCTGTCAGTGTATTGCCAGCACAGGTGAGAGAGAGTCACAGATTGCAGAGAGTCCAGAAACAACCCCATGCAAGAGACAGTCATTGCAAGAGCAAGCAGCAGAAGTGCAAACCAGCTGCTAGAGAAGCAGAGGTCAGGAAGAGGTCTCCAGCAGGTCAGGCCAACTGACAGGTCTCCACACCCCAGCACCACACACCTTCCACTATACTGCACCATTATATAGCACATAATACTTATAAATTTATATAGCACTTTATATGTTCAAACTCGTGACAGTAACACTGAACTGAAAGTGAACTAACTAGACTGAAAGACTCACTGAACTGAAAAGGTGAGACTGAAATATAAATGACTTTTCCAACATGTGCACCTGAGCAGCTGGAGAGGTTTGTGTTGAGAGCCCTTTCCGTGAGCTTTCCTCCTCCTCTTCCCTCCTTCTGCTGGAGCAGCCTGAGCCTGGTCCTCCTCCCTCTCTATTCTTGCCTGAAATCTTCAGAGGAGAGTGAACACTGAGGTAGACAACACTGAGTTGGAAGAGTAGATGTCAGAACAAGGTCATCACATCACAGGTCAAACATACAATAGATTTATTTATTGAACAGGATTATTTGATGCAATTACACACAGTAAAGCGTCTTAAAGTGTGGTCCTCATCTTCAGAACAAGGTCATCATCCTTTTACACTTTTTACTTGTGCTATTACTTTGTACTGTGCACATTCAGCCATGCATCAGCCACTGCATCAGCCACTAGGCAGCACAACCAGATGAAAGAACTGATCCTCCACTCCCACATGTCCACCCACTTCCCTCTCTCTTCTCTCCTTCCTACTAATTGAGTTCCTTTGGGTCATGAAGTTCATGATGAAGATTTAGGTGGAGGATGGTGCTAAAGGGTTAGCTAAAGACTTTCTCTTGTGTTTTTTCTCTTTCTTTTCTTAAAAGCTGCTTCTGCAAAGATTTTGCCCAAATAAAAATTTTTCTTAATTTCTATTTTTCTTTATTCATAATATCTTCTAAAAAATATTGGTCTCTGCTTCTTCCTCTCTCCTCTCTGCTCTCTCTCTCTCTCCCCTCCTCTCTCTGCTGCTGCTGTCCTGCTGCTGCTGCTGCTGCTGCCTGCTGCTATGATGAAATGCTGGAAGAATGTGAAATGAAAGAAAGTGTTTAAGATTAGAAAACAATTGTTTTATTTAATTTAGAATTAGAAATTAAGAATAATTAAGTTTAAAAATTAATTAATTAAACATTATATAATACAGTTTTTATATATAGTTGTGTTATCAGAAAGTTTAAGAAAGAATGCAGTTTGATGGAGTTCTAGAGACAGAGAGAGGGAGAGATTTGAGGAATTAGAATATGGAATGGGAATTTTACACATAAATTGATTTTCATGTATGATGTTTATATTCATTCCACCATATTATATTATATTTTCTATTACATTTCTCTTTGATTTCTTCTTGATTCTTTGGTACTGACTAATGTCACTAATGTCATGCCCAGACTGATGGGATGCTGTTCTGAGTTAGTATGGCAATTTCTTTAGTTTTCTACACACATGCTGAATTTGTCTGATGAATGAGTAATGGCTGGATGGATCTTGAGGCTGGATCTTATGTTAAATTCTTTTTTGTGATATGAAAAAGAGTTATATCAGACATATACTGTCATATCACAGTCTTCTCACAGTCTGTTATCTCTTAGGCACTTCTGCCATGTTAAAGAAATTTTCCAGAGAGACAACGTGTTTTAATTTATCCATCATCATATAATCTTATATCAAATATTGTATATTAACTTTATGTCATGTATACATGCACACACCTAAAGACACATCCTACCTTATCCTCCTGGCTTTATAGTGTGCTTAGAGTGGAAAAAGAGAGAAATAGAGGAGGAAAGAGAGGGAGACTACAGAGACACAGAGGAGACAGTCAAGAGGTCACAAGGGAAGCCACAGGAAGCCCCCCCTTTCTGGGCCCCATTCCTGCTGCAACATCGGCATCATATAACAAACATCAAGCAAAGCATGTCTTGTGCTGTGCTAAGCTGCTAGCTTAGATTTTACTTAGGCTGCTTTATTTTTAACCACTGCATGTCATGAGACCCTGCTTGGAAGCTTTGCCTGCCAGAATGGTAAAAATACCTCTCTGTGTCTCTGTGTCTAACAGGAGCCCCCTGAGAGGAGCTACAGCCACATAGCATATGCTGCTGGTTGCTGGATGCTCATTTATGCTGTCTCATTTTTTTAGTGTTAGCAAGGCCCTGAGGAAACTGAAACCAGTATAGTAAATGGAAGTTAGGAGGGAGGGAGGCAGGCCAGAGGCAGAGTAGGCAGATCCTCTGTGAGAACCATTTCTGAAGTTTGCTGGCTGGGCTGCTGCTTCTGCACTGAGCAGGCTAAGGAGGGAAGGAGGACTTAAGGGGACACCACAAGAGCTTTTCATCATAGATATTCATCTGATTAGTCCTGAGATGATAGAGAGATGAGAGATGATTGACAGATGCAATGCATGTCAGCAATGATAAGACTGTGACCCCTGCAACTGCTGTGTTCCTGTCTTTCCTTTAGGAAGGAAAATATTAGGGAAGGAAAAAAAATAAATAAAAATAAAATAAAAAAATTTCAAATTATTTCAAATTTTAATTCAAAGCCTGAATGTTTCAAAAAAATAAAGAAAAAAAATGTCTTATTAATACAACACAACACATTGATGTTTATTGATGTTCATCACCAGTCAGCATCAGATGACAGGATCCTAATGTATCCAAAGAGGAGGCACACAACACACTCACTCTCCATCTCCCTCCTCCATCCTTGATAGAGTGGAGTGGGGAAGTGGGAGTCGGACAGTCACCCAAAGGCCTGAGCCTGCAGAGTTCCAGCTACCATGCAAAAAATCAGCATTATCCTGTATTTTAGTAATTGGGTCACATCTTACAGTACACCAGAAGTCCTGGTTAGATTTTAAAATCACTGGCTTGATTCACGCCCTAGCCCCCGAGTTGTGTGCTGCCAAGTGAGCATACAACAGCCTCCCCAAGGAAGAGCTGAAAGACCTATTTCCTGGAACACTTAAAACTAGGTTGGACAAAAAGCTAGAAATGTATTGCATTGATTTTTTGCATTTTTAACATTATATCCAATTTTAACTTTTTAACTAAAAACTTCTTCTCTTAACTCCCTCTCTCTCTCCTCCTCCCTCCCCATTCCTTTCCATCCTCGCTGATTTCCTCCCTGTCTTTTATCCTCAAATTCTCATTGAGTTCCTCTCCTTCAGCCCTCAAGCACACTATCATATCCTCTATCACACACTCGCAACCAACTAGAAAGGAGAGAGACCCCCCCTAAGAGAAATGTAAAAGTAGGGCCAATTGTGCACTGGTCAAGTAAGTGTGAGAAGGCGCATCCCCAAGCAAGCGCTCACACTCAAAAAGTTTTCTGATATTTTCCTTATATTTTTTTTCCCTTCCTTAATTTCATCCCATTCTCCTTATTTATATCCCACTATAAAACTACATAATTCCCCATGTCATCCCATAGCCGTTACTTAGCCAAGCAATGGGTATTTAGCTTCTTTAATAACCTTCTCTTGTATATCAGTTACTCCAACCCTCTGATAATGCCTGTTGCTTTTCTTTGACCACCTTCTAATTTCTCAGTATCTTTCTGATAATAAGTGCCTAGAAGTGAACTCTGTATCTCAGTGCCTGGCACTATGTCCCAACTCCAGTCATACCAGAGCTACATTGAGAGGGGATATTTCTTCTCTGCTCCTTGCTGTGATGCCTCTGTGAATGCCGCTCAGAATTGCACTGGCCTTTTTTTGCTGTCACGGTGCATTGCTAACTTAGTTCTAATTTGCTGTCCACGCTCATTGCTAGGTCTCTTACACCCTCCCAGGTTTCTCCAGCCCATTTTGTATATTTGCTTTGGATTGTTTTTCACCAGTTGTTCAGAATTCGGTTTCATTTTTTGCACCTTGTTGAATCTGTTTTTAGTTATTGCTTCCTTGTGTTTCAGAGGTGCTCAGAGACTGTAGTGACTGAGGCCTGTAGAAATAACTATACATACAGTTATCAAATTAAAACTTTTCCAAGTCCCTTTGTATTATTGGTCAAGTCTCAATAGTACTTTCAGTTCATCTTTCTATTGCATTCTTTTGCTGCTTACTCCCTCTTCTAGCTCACTACTGAAGGTTTTAAATAAAATGGAAGCTAACACAGATTATCAGCAGCATCATCTTCCCAACTCAGTCCACTGCTGTTTCTCATCATCTTTTGTTTCAGTCCTTTGGATAGTTTTCAAAGCACATGGCAGTTATTTTAGCTAAGACAACTTGGATTAAATTGGATCCAGATTATAAGTGGCAATACATGGATCAGAGGTGGGCAAACTATGGCCCACAGGCCACATCCAGCCCGCGGGACCGTCCTGCCTGGCCCTTGAGGTCTCCTGGGAGGTGGTGGTCAGGAAACGGGGATGGGGAGAGGGTTGGATGGGTGGGGGATTCTGAAGGGGACAGTCCGGAGGCAGGAAGTGGGAGGGGCAGATAGGGGCAGGGCCAGGCTGTTTGGGGAGGCACAGCCTTCCCTACCCAGCCTTCCACACAGTTGCGCAACCCCAATGTGGCCCTCAGGCCAGAAAGTTTGTCCACCCCTGACATAGATGAAGGAGTGAGGAAAAAGAATCCCCCACTTCGCACAGCTGTGCAGGAGCCATACTCAGAACAGTCCCAATGCTTCCTGCACTGGAGCTCCTTGCAAAAAGAGTGAGGAAATGTTGCCAAAAAAAGGCAACTTTTTTCTGTGATTTTTTTATTAGTCATCAAAATATGAAAAATTCAGCCAGTTCTATAGATGGTCAAATACCTGGGGGAGGTTCAAGAAAAAATCATCAATTTTTTAAATCTTTCCAAATGTTGATGTTTTCGCTCCAGCTCTGCCCTATGCTACTGCTCATTCCTGCAGGATATAGACATCAGGGACAGGAGGAGGTGGGGATCTGGCCCCTCTTTCTGCCTCCCTCCCTCCCCAATAAGCCAGAGTGGGGCCAGTATGTTGGGTCCAATCTGCTCCATTCTAATGCATGCAGCTCATGGCACCTCCCGCCCTCCATACATAAGCAGCAGCCCTGGAGCGATTATCATCCCTGTGCTCCTCTGAGGGCAGTTGGGCTCTGCATTGCCCCCTTCTCAGGGTTGGCGCATTCGTACCACAGTGTAGCCCTTTGAGAGGCACGGCATCAAATGCTTGATTAAAATCCAGATCTGATTTATCTACTCCTTTCTCTGCATTCACTATATTAATAATTTCATCCTAAAAGCAATCACGTTTGGCAAGATTTATCCTTTATGGACTCATAGATTGTAAGGTCAGACAGGACCATTGTGATTATCTAGTCTGACCTCCTGTACATTGCAGGCCACAGAACCTCACCCACCCACTCCTGAAATAGACCCCTAACCTCGGGCTGAGTTACTGATGTCCTCAAATCATGGTTTAAAGACAAAGTTACAGAGAAGTCACCATTCACACTAGTTTAAACCTGCAAGTGACCTGGGCCCCATGCTGCAGAGAAAGCTGAACCACCCCCACAGGGTCTCTGCCAGTCTGACCCAGGAGAAAATTCCTTCCCAACCCCAAATATGGAGAGCAGTCAGACCCTGAGCATGTGGGCAACACCCACCAGGCAAAGGCCTGGGAAAGAATTCTCTGTAGTAACTCAGAGCCCTCTGCATCTAGTGTCCCATCAACAGCCATTGGAGATATTTGCTACTAGCAGTCACCCATGGGCCACGTGCCATTGTAGGCAATCTCATCATACCATTTCCTCCATAAACTTATCGAGCTCAGTCTTGTAGCCAATTAGGTTTTTTTGCCCCCACTGGTCCCCTTGGGAGGCTGCTCCAGAACTTCTCACCATCAAAGGAGTGAAACCTTCACCTAATTTCAAGCTTAAACTTGTTGATGGCCAGTTTATATCCATTTGTTCTGGGGTCGACATTGGTGCTTAACTTAAATAACTCCTCTCCCTCCCTGGTATGTATCCCTCTAATGTATTTATAGAGAGGAATCATATCTCCTCTCAACCTACTTTTGGTTAGGCTAAACAATGCAAACTCTTTGAGTCTCCTTTCATAAGACAGGTTTTCCATTCCTCGGATCATCCTAGTAGCCCTTCTCTGCACCTGTTCCAGTTTCAATTCTTCTTTCTTAAACATAGGAGACCAGAATTGCACACCGTATTCCAAATGAGGTCTCACCAGTGCCTTGTATAAAAGTACTAATACTTCCCTGTCTCTACTGGAAATACCTCGCCTGATGCATCCTAGGACTGCGTTAGCTTTTTTCACAGCTACATCACATTGACGGCTCTTAGTCATCCCATATTCAACCAATATACCCACGTCTTTCTCCTCTCTCTGTCACTCCCAAATGATAAGTCCCTAGCTTATAGCAAAAATTCTTGTTAATCCCTAAATGCATGACCTTGCATTTTGCACTATTAAATTTCATCTCATTTCTTTTACTCCAGTTTACAAGGTCATCCAGATCTTCTTGTATGATATTCTGGTCCTCCTCCGTATTGGCTATACCTCCCAACTTTGTGTCATCCACAAATTTTATCATCACACACTCACTTTTTATGCCAAGGTCAGTAATAAAAATGTTAAATAACATTGGTCACAAGACCAGTCCCTGAGGAACTCCACTAGTAACCTCCCTCCAGCCTGTACAACCTTTCTGTATGACCCATTGTAGTCACCCCTTTAACCAGTTCTTTGTCCACCTTTCAATTCTCATACTAATCTCCATCTTCTCCAATTTAAGTAATAATTTTCCATGTGGAACTGTATCAAATGCCTTACTGAAATCCAGGTAGATAAGATCTTTGTCTAAAAATCAGTTACCTTCTCAAAGAAGAAATCAGGTTGGTCTGGCACAATCTATCTTTTGTAAAACCATGTTGTATTTTATCCCAATTACCATTCACCTCTATGTCCTTAACTACTTTCTCTTTCAAAATTTGTTCCAAGACCTTGCATACAATTGAGGTTAAACTAACAGGCCTGTAGTTTCCTGGATCACTTTTTTCTCCTTTCTTAATAACAAGAACTATATTAGCAATTCTCCAGTCATAGGGTATGACCCCCCGAGTTTACAGATTCATTAAAAATCCTTTCTCTTGGGCTTGCAATTTCTTGTGCCAATTCCTTTAATATTCTAGGATGGAGATTATCTGAGCCCGCCCAATTTAGTCCCATTAAACTGTTTGAGTTTGACTTCCACCTCAGCTGTGGTAATTTCTACCTCCATATTCTCGTTCCCATCAGGCACCCTGCCACTACCCCTACACTCTTCACTAGTGCCATTAAAAACAGGCAAACTATTTGTTTAGGTGTTGGCCCATGCCTAGATTATCTTTAATCTCCACCCCATCCTCAATGCTTAGCAGTCCCACTTCTTTCCTTGTTTTCTTCTAATTTATATGGCTATAGAACTTCTTACTATTGGTTTTAATTCCCTTTGCAAGGTCCAACTCTGCTTGGCTATTGGCAGGTCTCACTTTATCCCTACACCTTTTCTGACCTCCAAGAGGTAGGTTTCCTTGCTGATCCTTCCCATCTTCCATTCCTCGTAGGCTCTCTGCTTTCTCTTAATCACCTGTTTGAGATGCTTGCTCATCCAGCTTGGTCTGCAACCCTTCCCTACAAATCGATAAAGCCATTCTACTTCCATGTGAAATTGTGAATAATTCCCTTGCTTCATTTATAGTGGATATTTTATTTGTTACCTTGAAGGTATAGTAGGTGATCTTGTCTGCCTGAGATTTGGCTGTTCTAAAATTCATGGATTCATACATTTTAATGTGAGAAGTGACCATCCTGACCATTTAGCATAACACAGGCCAAAAAACCTCACCCAGTAATTCCTGCATCGTGCCCATAATTTGTGGTTGAGTGTGATGGGGCTCCTGCCCCACACTAGCCCATAAAGGGTTAATAGAACCCTAGAGAGGCTACGCGACAGGCAGTCAATTGTAGAGGATCCTAGGGAAGCTGTGCAGGAAATAGCCAGTTGGAGAGGGGCTGCGAGGAACAGTCAATGAGGGCCGGGCAGGCCCATATAAGAAGAGCCTCAGGGCAGAGCAGGTCAGGGAGGGAGGAGGACTGGCTGCCTTGCGGGCAGAGGGCAGCTAGCACCTTGGACAGAGTAGTGCTAAGCAGGTTCAGAGGAGCGAGAGTGAGCTCCTGGCTGACTGCTGGCACGCTGAGGCACTGAGACACGGGTGGAGAAGGTGCTGGGGTTCCGGGGAAGTGGCCTAGGGAAGAAGACTGAGGCCTTGTCTACACTACAAGACTATTTCGAATCAACTTAGTTCGAATTTGTGGATTCGACCTTATGAAGTCGAATTTGTGTATCCACACTAAATACACTAATTCGAATTTCTGAGTCCACATTCACGGGGCCAGCATCGACTTTGGAAGTGGTGCACTGTGGGAAGCTATCCCACAGTTCCCGCAGTCCCCGCTGCCCATTGGAATGCTGGGTAGAGCCCCCAATGCCTGCTGGGGGGAGAAATGTGTCGAGGGTGGTTTGGGGTAAGTGTTGTCATTGAACCGTCAATCACAACCTCCCTCCCTCCCTCCTTGAAAGCGCCTGCGGGCAATCTGTTCGTGCACTTTTCTGGTCAGTGACAGCGCGGACGCCACAGCACTGCAAGCATGGAGCCCGCTGCTATCATCGCCGTTTTCTCCTCCTCGCACTTTATCGGCCACCTCTTCCACAGTCAGCTGCTGAGAAATTGGGCTACTTTTCAATGGTGCTGCAAGCACTGGGGGACCATAGGGGACGTTTTACAAACATCAACGTCGGGTGGCCGGGCAAGGTTCATGATGTGTGTGTTTTCAGGAACTGTGGGCTGCTCAGACGCCTGCAGGAAGGTAGTTTCTTCCCAGACCACGAAATAACTGTTGTGGATGTGCAGATGCCTATAGTCATCCTCGGGGACCCAGCCTGCCCGCTAATGCACTTGCTCATGAAGCCCTATACAGGCGCCTGGGACAGCGACAAGGAACTCTTCAAATACCAGCGAGCAGCGAGCAGCGTGACCTGTGACTGTTCAGTTTCTTTACAGAGAAGCTGAACCTGCCCCTGTTTCTTTACCCAGTTACTGTTGACTCTCCTCTTCGGTTACATACCCGTTCACCCGTTACCCCCACTTCCAGCACACGTGTAAAAATAAAATACATGTCCCATTATTACTTAACAAAGGTTTCTTTATTCATGACTTTTCGTGAAAGGGTTGAAACTGGGACGCAGGCTGTGCTGGGTAGGGTGTGCGGTGATGTAAAGACCACCTCTAAACTCAAGGAATGACAGGCTCCTGCTCCTAGAGCGGTCCGCAGTGCCGGAATGCTTCTTTCAACGGAGCCTGCCATCCCTCTTTATGGAATTCTGTGTGCGGGCGGATATGTGACCTTGTGGTGGAGGAGGACGGATACAGATTCCTCAGCTGCGTGACTCAGCGGTCCAGGACAAGGACCGCTGTATAAGATCTGTAACCGCCCTCCCCCGCTGCAAAGTCACATCTCCCCCGCCCACACAGATCCTGGAAACCACCTCCAAAAACTGACCAGGGTGCCTACTGACTGCACCGTGTGTGTGACCCGCTGCTGATCCTGCCCCCGTGTCTGTACCCTGGGAAAGGTGACTGTCCTATGCAATTAACCACCCCCTTCCCCACGCCCCCCATTCAAACACAGTCTTCTTTGAAAAAACATAATTGAAACATTAATTCACAGCATAGCATATTTATTATTTAAGGAGACAGTTAGGGGATGGGACTGGGATTCGGACTACTGCGAGTCTGGAAGGGCAGGACTTCGGCAAATGTAGGGTATGAGAGCTTTTGGGTACTTGAGCACTGTGCTGTGGTGCAGTGACAGTATTCACGTCCCCGGCCGCCCCTCCTCCTGATTATTTTCGGTGAGGGGGGTATGGGACTTTGTGGCAGGGGAGTGCAGTTGCAGATACACTGCAGGGTGTCTCTGTCCTCCTGCGGTCCTGCAGAACATCCACAAGGCGCCTGAGCGTGTCCGTTTGCTCCCTCACTAGTCCAAGCAGCGTTTCAGTCGACTGCTTGTCTTCCTCACGCCACCTCTCCTCCCGTTCGCTGTGTGAGCGCTGGCACAGAGAGACAGTCTCCCTCCACTGGCTCTGCTGGTCCGCCTCTGCTAGGTAGCAGCCCATACGTTCCTCGAACATCTTGTCCCTTGTCTTTTTCTTTCGCCACCTAATCTTTGCCAGCCTCTGCGAGGGGGATGCTGTGGCAGGTCTGGAGACAGTGGAAGCTGTGAGATGGGAAACAGGGAGTGAATTCCTTGCAAAGATACATTTTTGCGAACAATTAACTGAGTCTAGGCTGTCTCTGTGAATTCTGGGTTGAGACCCCTGTGCCTGCTGGGGCACAAATCATTTTCGCGGTGGATTCTGGGTAAATGTCGCCAGTCATTCCTTCATCCGGGAAAGCAACGGCAGACAATCATTTCAAGCCCGTTTTCCCAGAATTGCCCTGGCATACGCCATAGCGTGGCAACCATGGACACTGTTTTGCCTTTTGTGTATGTCACCGTATGTGTACTAGATGCCTCTGACAGAGGCGGGCCAGCAGCGCTACACAGCAGCATGCTTTTGCTTTTGCATGACAGCAGAGATGGTTACCAGCCATATTGTACCATCTACCATACCATAAATTGGTAATAAGATGGTAATAAGATGGGCATGGTTACCTGTCCTTTTGCACTGCACCATTTGCTGCTGTCATAAGTGCCCCTGGCCGAGCAGCCAGGGGCGCAAAAGCAAAAATTGGGAATGACTCCCTGAGTCAATCCCTCCTTTTTGGTATCTAAAAAGAGAATCAGTCCTGCCTATATTATGGGCAAGTGTACTAGAGAACCACTGTATCATAGAACCAGAGAGCACAGCTGCTCTGTGTCCGATCCTGCATAAATTATGAGCTGTATGCTATTCACAGGGGGTGCTCCTGCAACAACACCACCTGTTCATTCCGTTCTTACCCCAGCCTTCCTGGGCTACCATACCATTGTCCCCCCACTTGTGTGATGAAGTAATAAAGAATGCAGGAATAAGACACAGTGACTTGTTTGTGAGAAATGAGTGGAAGGAAGCCTCCAGCTGCAATGATAGTCCAGGCAGGACATTAAGGAGTGTGGATGAAGGAGCCCATCATCCCTCTGCTAGTCCAGGGGCAATTGAATCTTTTATTTACAATGAAGGGTGGGGCTGATGGAGCTCAGCCCCTGTTGCAATGATGAGGATGGTTACCAGCCATATTGTACCATCTGCCATCAAAAATTAGGGACAGGCGCCCTTGATCGACCTTACTGATGCTAGTCGGCATGGTTACCAGCCCTTTTGCACTGCCCCATGTGCCAATAGGCTGATGATGAGGACGGATTTCCATCTTTTTGTACCATCAGCCATCCATAGCGTGGGGGGAGCAAGGATGTTGGTGTTGAGTGCTGCACCATCGCATCTATCTGCAGCATTCAGTAAAGATAGGGTGACATGTAAAAGAGTCAACAGAGGATTGTTTTCACTTCTGGTGGTGGGTGGGGTGTGTGCGCAAATTGCCGAACTATGCCATGACCCACCGCAGACACTGTGTTTGACCCTAGAAGCATTTGGAGCTCATCCAAGAATGCAAATACTTTTCGGAGACAGCAGGAACTGTGGGATACCTTGCGTCCTCATTCCCCCCTCCCTCCATGAGCGTCCATTATATTCTTTGGCTTTCCGTTATGCTCGTCACGCAGCTGCGTGCTGAGTCTGTGCTATGCCGTCTGTCCGTAGATTTTTTAAAAATACTTTGGACCAGGCGTAAAATTACAGTAATTACCCTAATTAGATGCAGGAGTCTCCGAGCGAGATCACCCTGAGGAGGGTCACTGAAGGAGATAGAGAGCGCATGCTGCGTGAAAGCTAGCACGAACCAGGGCCCGATGCAGCCGTTCTCGGGGAGGCAGTGCTCCCTGAGTTCCTCATGAAAGCCTTGCGCGGAAAACTGTGCTACCACGGAGCACCCAATAAGGCAGCTCTCCCAGGAACCTCCTGCTGATGCTTTTCGATTAACGCAAGGAGAGCTTCGTGGAGATCTCCAAGGATGATTTCTGTTCTATCCCCATATCTAGAGAGACCTCCTTTTCACACAGTTAAGATTCCTGTTATATTAAGAATAAAAGTTAACATGGTTAAAGCACTTACCGACTGCTCCTTCCCCTGATTCAGGGTCCGGGTTAATGGCCGGGGAGGGTTGTTGGGGGATCTCCGTGACGGTGATGAATAGATCCTGGCTGTCGGGGAAACCAGCGTTGTAAGCGCTCTCGCCTGCCTCGTCCTCCACAAACCCTTCCTCATCTTCCCCGTCCGCGAACATCACCGAGGAACTGGCCGTCGACACTGTCCCATCGTCAGAGTCCACGGTCACTGGTGGGGCAGTGGTGGCAGGCTCCGTAGCATCCGTTTGCCGCTTTGATTTTTTGGTAGCCTTGTCTGGGGTCCTTGATTTTCACGCGGCGCTGCGTTGCATCCCGCCTGTATCCTCTGTCTCTCATGGCTTTGGAGACCTTCTCGTAGGTCTTCGCATTCCCTGTTTTGGAGCGCAGCCCCACACACCAATCAGATCGAAGAGTTCCCAGTCAGTCTATGCTGGGTCCCTCTTTCTATTCACAGATAACATGAACTCCTCTGCTGGAGAGCTCTGCATCGTTGCAGGTGCTGCGGAGCTCGCCCCGATGTCCAGCCAGGACATCAGATTCAAAGTGCCCAGACAGGAAAATGAATTCAAATTTTCCCGGGTCATTTCCTGTGTGGCTGGTCAGAGCATCGAAGCTCGGACTGCTGTCCAGAGCGTCAACAGAGTGGTGCACTGTGGGATAGCTCCCGGAGCTACTAAGTTCGATTTGCATCCACACCTAGCCTAATTCGAGATAGCCATGTTGAATTTAGCGTTACTCCACCTGTCGGGGTGGAGTACCAAATTCGAACTAAAGAGCCCTCTAGTTCGAATTAAATGGCTTCCTGGTGTGGACGGTTGAGCGGTTAGTTCAAATTAACACTGCTAAATTCGAATTAAAGTCCTAGTGTAGACCAGGCCTGAGGGGTTTGAGGGGATGCAGCATGTGGCTGCCATCTACATGGTCCCTGGCCCAGGACCCGGAGTAGTGGGTGGGCCTGGGTGTCCCCCAGCCCCAATTGCCACTGAGGAAGTGGCTGGGCAGTAGACTGCTGTTCCCCTAGAATGGGGGAGAACTGTGTGTGACACAGCAAAAGGGCTGTGTCCTGAAGAGGACGCCACAGTCCTTGGAGTGACATGGGTCCAGGAGCAGAGGTGACAGTGGGCGAGACACCACCAGAAGAGGGCACACTAGCTAGCAGAGCTGATCCCTGGGACATCCAGCAGGAGGCGCTGCAGTGGTGAGTCACACCCCGTCACACTGAGCTATACAGATCTTATACAGACACATCTACTGTTGATTTAAAGATGTCAGTTGACGGAGAATCCACTAAATCCCTAAGTAAATTATCATCGTGGTAAATTATCCTCGCCTGTTAAAATTTTCAGTTGCTCATCACATATTTTAACTTCTAATCCTTGTTTCTCTTCTCTGTATTTGCTCTAGTTTTTCTCTAATCCCATTACATGTGTGGGCACCAAGTCTGCAAACAGTATTACACCTGCCCTGTGTCTGATACTTGACCTCCATCGTTTTGCAGATGATTCCTCTTGCATATACATTTGAGAAATGCTTGGTGTGGCATTACATGCTATGCTCATAATTGTTACGCTTTATATTCAAGTTCCATTTATAAATAGTTTATGACAGGTTAATAAATTATTAATAGATGTTTTAATAAAAGCTTAATCCATTGTTCTGCAGTCCAGCTGGTCAATAGGTTGCTTCTAACGATCTTTTGATATGTTTTACTGATGTACTTTTAGCTATCTACTACTCCTGTCAGTAACATGGTTATAACATCTAGTAGTCTTTTAATAACCCTTTAAAATCATTTATAAATTAAACATTGATATAAAGTGTGACCCTCATAACAGTTTGTAATTTGCTGTCTACTACAACCATAGGTCTTTCTGGACTCACTTGTCAATCTCCAGATACAAATTAGGGAGTAACTGTCTGGATAGTTTTTTTCCTGTACCAAAATGTTGGACTTCATTAATAATCAGTAGTCACATTTCCAGATGTCAGATCAGATTAAGTGTCCAGTATTTTCCTGGTTCTTCCTTGATCCCATTTTTGCTTCTTGTTGTTCTTTTTCCTCCCTCAGTTCATTTTTTGCCTAGATATTATTTAGTTCTTTAGTCCAGGGACTGCATCTTAGATTTGGCACAATGGGGTTCTGATTGAGACATCGAGGGTGGAACCCTAATACAAACAATAGGTAATAATAGTCATCTTTTATACTAGCTCAACCGTATAACTGAGATCAGATTCTGACCCAGTCTAAATTCGCCTCTCATTTACACTTGTGCAACCCTTTTGACTTACTGGGGTCACATGCATAGGAATAACGAAGAGCAGGATTTGGCTTGGTATATTTAGTACTTCCTAGAATATGGAGGGAGAGGGTGGGACATAAAAGTAAATCAATAGAAATGATCCCTGGCAGAGAAGAAAACATGCCAGGGCAATTTACATGCATCCTCTACAAGTGAGGAGCAAGTGCTGTTCAGTAGGGATCAAAGGTCAGGATACTTTTTTTAGAAGAGGTGATGCTGTCCCTTTAAAAAAGGCTCGGAGGAAGCTTGTTCTGATCTCTGATTGGACGAGCTGACGCCTGTCTTCAGAAATCAGAGTAATCCTGGGTGATTTTATCCCACTCCACTTCCCTAAATCTGCTGCTATTGCTGCTTTGCATGGGGATTAAAGGGCCGGCAGTGGATTACGTAGATGCTGTTGCTGCAGAGCTCCCTCAAGTCTCTTCCATTCCTGCAAGGCACATAAGCTAGACGGGACCCAGTGATCACCTTGGCAGCCATGGGGCAGCTTCTCCCGAGTTTTCCCTCTCAGTAACTCCAGCATATTCTTTGCAAACTTTTATCTGCAGCTGTTGGGTGGGAGACTGTGCAGTCCCAGTGGAGCTTTTCTCCATTTGGACAGGGACGGTGCGGACTGACGGCACAGGGTGGCAGCAGCATGCAGGCTTAAGTGTCCCCAGGACTCTGCTCCCCAACCCCACTCCCCAGCAAGACACCATGCTGGGGCCTGTCTGGACAATGCTGGGACCTCCATAGAGTGGCAAACGTGGCTGGGAATCTCTATGTCTATACAACTAGTCCTGTTGCTGATGGTCTTTGCCTGGAGGATGGTGCCAGGAGCCATTCTGTGGCTTTTCCTCTCACTCAGCTGCCTCCTGCCTTCTGCTAAGTCCCAGGCAAAGATACCACTGGAAACGTAAGTGTTTCCCCCATGCCTCATACCCCTTTACCCACATACTCCTCTGCCCTCTATGATCCTCTGCCCTTCACTGTCTACTTCTCTCTTCTGCTACTGGTGCCCCAGTCCCTGCTCTGCCATTCATCATCCCTTTTCTCTCAGTGTTCCTTTGTAACTAGCACCAGCCCCTTCCCTTAAAGAGACACCCACCTCCCCACCTTCCAGAGATGTCATTTGTCTGGGGGACATCAGAGCTTTAATTGTACTTTTTGCATGGAGTATTTCTTTGACCTGATTTTTGCCCTAGATGCAAAATCTCGCTTCACCACCAGATCGAAGCCACATTGGGAATCATTCCCATGGACCTGGGCTCACAGACAGAAAAGGATTGTTCTTAAAGTGTACAGAATAGCCTAGTGGACTGGCACTCAGAAGACCTGAGTTAAATTCTTAGCTCTGCCACTGGCCTACTCAGTGACCATGGGCGAGTCATGCCCCTCCCTGTGCCTCAGTTTCCCCATTGATAAATTGGGGATCATGATACTGACCCCCTTTGTGTAGTGCTTTGAGATCTGAAAATAAAAAGTACTAGATAAGAGCTAGGTGTTGTTATTTATTGTAGTCTCTAATCCATTTCCTCAGCTCTGTTTGGTGCACCAGAAGGAGCAGGCAAAGATGGTAGAAAGACAGCCCCTGATCTCTGGGGCAGCTGGAGACCAGTCTGGTTGCTGGGACAAATTTGAGCTGCCTCAGAGGTGCACTTATTTTATGCGGGTGTGTAACATTCTCCTAGGACAGGGCTGTAGCACTGGTGCTCTGTGATATGTCTGAAGTACTTGAGTGAAGATGTGTCATTCTGGCCATCTTATGTATAAAGATCCAAATTGTCTTACTGTTCCTAGTACTTCTGTATAGTACTGGTACTATCCCCTTACACTGGCTCTGTATAATATTACTCCAAAGGCTTACATAGCAATAACTATTATGCACACGTGCAGTATACGTATGCACTGTACACACACATACATATTTTAGTGTAGGGTGGCATGCCGGTCATATCACCTCTCTCTGTTTCCTTTCCCTATTTGTAAAATGGGGATTATGACTCTAATCTTCCTTTATAAAATCCTGTGAAATTGGCAAATGAAAAGCACGTTAGAAGTGCAAAGTCTTCATAGCATTATTGTATTGTGTGTGCACTGCATTTGTATGCAGGTTTTCATACATGTAGCTGTGCATGGACTTTTTACACAAGGGTTTTAGTATGTGTATACAGACTTGTGCATGTGCCATACTTGTGTGCGTGCATTTGTGCATGCACTCTGAGGGGAAGGGAAGTGCGTGTACCTCTCCTCAGTGTCACGGATGGCTAGCCAAAGGCTGACACCATGCTACAAAGTAAGTCCTGCATTGGTGACAAATCTTTCTTTGGCAGGTTGCCATGATACTAACATCTGAATATATAGAGTTAAAAGTATTGGACCTCACTAAGCTGATTTAAGCAACTTAACTACTTTAAGGTTAAAAATATATTGGTGTAGAATTTTATATGCTACAGTTTGTTTGAAAGGGAAGAGATTTGGATATTTCTGCATTACTCAGAGGGAGGAAAACCTGCTTCTCATGTGATGGCTGAAAGAAATGACATTGTGCTAGAGAAACAGTTACATGAACTAAACTATTGAAGAAAGCTTACATCTCTTTCTGAGATCAAGAGGAGTGTTTTGCATTCAAACAGCTCAAGGCCTCTCTCAAAAGATTCCATCCGTGGAATCCTTCATGTGTTTACCAAGAAACCCACACATTCATCGCCACCCTTGGGGGCTTAACCCCGGGC
Source organism: Mauremys reevesii (assembly GCF_016161935.1). NCBI lineage: Eukaryota > Metazoa > Chordata > Testudines > Geoemydidae > Mauremys > Mauremys reevesii. The sequence continues at coordinate 250,300,314 of NC_052623.1, forward strand.
ATCTCATAACATTTTATCATGGACTTTATCCTGGCTGCTGCATGATGAAATCTTAATAATTATGGTTATTAAATCACAATAACCAGGTAGCTACTGACGTTTCAAGGCTTTCCCCCCAGAGGGACAATTCTGCATATTATCTGGGGTTGTGGGAGCCGGCAGTCACAGAAGAAGTTTTGATGCAATCTGGTGAATATGAGTTTGGTTCTTTGTCCTCTTCTCTCAATCATTTAACAAAGACAACTACCTCAGATTCACCAAAATGCACCTAGCCCTCCAGCAGCCCCCAGGCTCCCGGCTTATGTAAAAAATAATTGTCCATTGGCTGTCTCAGTGCCCTTCTTGGGTCCCCATTTATTTCTGACCCCTATTTACCTACAGAAATCCCCCTTTTACACTGCTCTGATGAGAAGTCCCTGTATGCCGCCAGTTGCCTGACCTATGTCTCTCTTATAATTGTCCCTAATGAGTCTTCTCATGCCTCCCCATGGCTCTTCTCATCTTTCTGGTCTTCCATTTGTCATTCTGTAGTTCCCCAGCTCTGTCCCCATGACTCCCCCTTTCTATCCCCATGCTTCCCCCTAACTCCCTAGCCAGCACTGTCCTCCTCTTTGCCTGCAGGAAATGTACATTCTCCAGCACCCCAAGTGCCACACGTAGCTTCAAGAAACCCAGCAGAGAGGCAGCCAACAGGGCTAGGGAGGCAGCCGGAGAACAGTCAATAGAGATGCTGCTGTGCTCTGAACACAGCTGTGCCACAGCTGCCTGCCCATTGCCACAGTCCCAGGATATTTCCTGGGAGTCTTCCAATCCCAAGCATTCAGAAATCATGGGATTGCCTTAAAAACCATATAGTTTTTTTTAAATAGTAATTTCAGGTTCTTTTATTTATTTCCCGGTGATGGAGATTTTAGGATTCATATTTTCAAGCTTTTCTTTTGCAACCGTGAGGGCTAGAAACTTTTGTTTCTTCTCTTTTTAATGAAAGCTCCAAGATTCTCATGCAATCACATGATTCCAGGAGCCCTGGCTTTCAGAACAAACACCAAATATCACAAGACTTGATAAAATCAAGAGAGATAGTAACACTGCTGCAGTTACCTGGGCTGGCGAGGCAACCTCCCAGAAGCCCTATGTGTAGCTTTCCTATCATCATCATCGTATGGGTGGGTAAGCAGCTTTTGTGACAGTAAATTTTCATGCCAACATTAAATGGCTTGTAGGGACAAGTTGTTCAATGAGCTGCTTCAGGGGGTTATTGAGTTAAATAATGAGATAAGGGTAATGAGATCTCATGCTTCAGGACATCAGCTGATCACCATAAAAGTCTGGAAGGAATTCTTCCCCACCCCCATGCATTACACAATAGGCAAAGTGTTTATTTGTTTTTAGCTTTTCTCTGGCCAGAAGCAAGCTAGTGGGCTTGTCAGAATAAGGGTCTGAGATGGGAAAGTGAATCCTGTCTTCCTAGCGAATTCAAATATTCAGTATTGTTTTCAGTGTATATTAAAATAAAAAGATGACTGTGGCTGACAAAACAGGAAGCAGAAACCAATAAACTGACCATAATAGCCAGAAATACTGAGTTGCTTCCATTGATTTCAGGGGGAGCAGGATCACACACAGGGGTTAAAAAATGGATGTCTCAGTGCTTGATTTACCATGCCATTGCACTAGTTCTTTATGGTGGTGGAATGCCATTGATTTTGACTGCATTATACTGTACTGGCATTGCAAAGAGACGAATCAGGCCCTCTGGGTTTAAAGTTTTCTTAGAACTGGGAAGAATCCCACTGAACATTATAGGTAAGAATCTGTACTCCATAAGTAACTGGTTTGTTCTGATGAGGGGAGACAGCCATGTGTTCTATAAAGAAGTAGATACCTCCTAAATTAATCCCTGTAAAAGGAACTGAGTGTAGGTGGAACATCCTAACATGATTCCTGATTAAGTATTCTGACAATTACTGCAGCCATATATGCTAATTTGGGGAGGAGGCAATATCTTTATGCTGAGCCTGCATGTTACCACCCTTATAATCTCTGTGTGGTATTGCTATTGTCTATTATTTATAGGATGGCATACATGTGCATGGTACTTGACAGAGAGATAAGATGTGACCCAGAATCTGCTCCCAGTTTACACCTGTCAGTCCAGCATACCTTCACTGAAAGTAATTGCATGCCTTGGATTCACACTGGAGTAACTGAGATCACAGCCTGGCTCGTTGTCCCTACCCCAAAGAGTGCAGATCCTTACCCTGTTATAACTCAGATTTTACTTGGTCTTTACTCAAGCAAACTCCTGTTAGAGTCAATAATGACTGAATAAGAACCCCAAAACTTGGCACCGTTAAAACAGCCTAATGGTAAGGAAAGACCAGGGTGCAGAATGGGCCACAGAGATGATGGTTTCCCACTACTGTTGTGTGTTTCACTAGCAGTTCAAAAAGAAAACATGTTATCACTGTTTCTACAGTGTCATAGGTGTGCTTGGTGGTTCTATGCATTGGGAGACAGGAAGTGATACATGCCTGCATGACTGTTGCCCTTTGATGCAGCTTATCTACCTGATGTGCTAATACTGCTGGTTTTCCTCTTTTTCCACTTTAGGGTGAAGTCCTGGGCAGATGCCTTTGGTGGGGAGATATATTCCATCATGACAAAGTATTCAGGCTCGCTCCTCTTACAGAAGGTAGGCTATACCTGCAAGGAGCTTTGCTGGTTTCAGATTTCCCTCCTCTGTATCTTCTCTCTCTGTGTGTGTCCTGGGGATCGATTGTAGAAGAGCAACACTAGGAAATCTTCGCTAACTTTCAAGATAGGGTGACCAGATGTCCTGATTTTATAGGGACAGTCCCAATTTGGGGGTCTTTTTCTTATATAGGCTCCTATTACCCCCCACCCCCATCCCGATTTTTCACATTTGCTGTCTGGTCACCCTATTTCAAGACCATTTGGATTCATTTCCCAGTCCCTACCCTCTAACCTTCATTGGTCCAGGTGGGCTTTGTACCTCTCTCTGATGCTTTCATTGGCTCATTAGCCACTTCAGACTCAGAATTGTCCTCCTGGCTTTTCATACTGTCCACGGGCACTGTTCACCTTTCTCCTCTGACCTCATATCCACCTATTTCCCTTAATGACCATATTCACTCTTCTCCTCCCTTCTTAACTACATATACGTCTACTCCCCCACCTGCTCACTCTACTCCAATATTGTCTTCCTCTCTGTTCCCTGGGCTTTTCCAACTGGGGCTCTCTTGTTTATTTGTACTTCCTCATCTGTCTTCCTCCCACTGTTCCACTGAGTCACTTCCCTCTCTTTAAATCTTGCTTTAAAATCTGGTTTTCCTCTTTAGTTTAGGACTGATTCTCTGAAGGGCGTTGTGATGCCAGTTCTGAAAGCAGCTGTATACAACAAGATTGCCTTGGAATAAAGAATTGCTCACCCTACCCTGCCCATCATGCACAGTTCTTTAATCCATGCCCCTGCAACTTCAGCACAGGAATAGCAACCTTCATACCCTCCACTTCTTGCAATTCCAGCTGCTAGGAACATCCTGATTGGCAGCAGCTGGCATAAATGGGTCCAGCTCCAGTGACTTCAGTGGTGTTTGGCCGATTTGCACCAGCAGATAATTTGGACCATCTTGTTTGTTTCGCTCGGTCCATGAGCTCAGGTAGGAGATGCTGGAACTGGAGAAGCACAGCAAAAATCTGTCTCAAGTTTTTGCTGGCATTAATCAGTTATGAACCATAAGAACATAAGAACATAAGAAAGGCCGTACCGGGTCAGACCAAAGGTCCATCTAGCCCAGTATCTGTCTACCGACAGTGGACAATGCCAGGTGCCCCTGAGAGAGTGAACCTAACAGGCAATGATCAAGTGATCTCTCTCCTGCCATCCATCTCCATCCTCTGACGAACAGAGGCTAGGGACACCATTCTTACCATTCTTACTTACCAGCAAGTAATTATCTGAAATAATAAGATTGCTTTGGTCAGGCCAGCTCCTCTTTTGCTGTCCATGAACTTTGGAGTGATTGAGTTCAAATTGCAGAAGGCTAATTTGAAGTGTGCATGTGTGAGTCTGCATGGGAAGTCGTATATTTTATATGGAACCGGCCAATGCAGAAGGTAGATTGCGGGAGGGGGGAAGAGTGTTTGTTGAAATTGACGGGGGACAGAGTTCTCATCAGAATCCTGGCAGAGAGGCAGTTCCATGAGCCAGATAAGGAACCAATCACATTCTTCATGAACTCACACACAGTTCATGTATGCAGGTAGGGTGGGCTTTAGCATGGAGAGCAGTGAGCACCAGACCTGCTTCTTGATCATTGCCATTCCCCTGGCTCTCATTGCCAGAGAGTGGTAGGAGGGAGATTGTCTGTTCTGATTCAGATCTTCCTTCTGTGAAAATCAGCCTCTTTCCATATGGCCACGCTCTTGGCTGACTGCCAATGGCTCATTGGCTTGGATGGCCTCTGTATATAGCACTGAGGGTGGGCCTTTGAAAGTGCTCAGCACTGGCCTGTCCCTGCTACCAGTGAAGCTAATTGTAAATTGGGGAGCAGGGTTCAGCTAGTGCTGAGCGTTGTATAAAATCACCCCCAAGTGGCTGCATGAGCCTGCTGGTGCAATCAGTCTCCCTGTGTTCTGCTTCCAGGCAATAGGTGTCTGTGGTGGAACCTGGAGCCCCTAGTGGATGATAGATATGGAGCCAGGTTACCATCCTCTTCACCCAATCTCCCAGGGGACTCTGCTCCAATTATGGCCCAGTAAATAATATAGAAACTCTAATTTCTGGGAATAGGGAGCAGTGAGAGTAGTTTCTACATCAATTTCTATATTGTAGAAAGGGCTAGTGCTAAGATGCTCTGCCATGAGGGTGTCTTTTGTGATAGTGGAAGGCGTTCAGTGCAAGCACACCCGGTAACCTGGGACACCATTGCTTTCCCTACCTGGTTGCTGTCCCTGTGAGCTATAAACAGCTTGAGGAGGGGAGAGATGATCACAGTCACCCTGTTCGGATTGTCAATAAAAGATTGCGCCAAATCCAGCAAAATCTTGTGTGTGATTCTCTCAGAGACAAGACGATTGATTTCTGACTGAAAGACAGTTTGATTCTGACCAGCAAATCCAGCCCAGGATTCATGCGGCGGGGGTGGCACCTGTCTTTCCCTGATAGAGGACAGAGCAACCCCCACCCATGAATAGCCACATTTCACCTGTCTCCATCAAAGATACTGAGCAGTGCACTGATAGAGAGAAGGTGGTATCTGCCTTTCTCTTGTGCACGATGCAGACCTGCTGCACTGCATGCAGATGGATTGTGCTTTGCTTGAAATGGAATTCTTGATGTCAGAGTGCGACACTGGTTCAGCAGCGTCTCAGGGGAAGAATGTCACTCACTGAGTCACCATTGTCACTTCCTGCAGGAACTTGGTTTGATTTCTGATCCAACACAGCCCTGCGTACTCTCTCCTTCTCTGAGTCATCTCCCCAAGTCCATTTCTTACCCAGTTTAGACATTACTAGAGAAATATGCATGCAGCTCAGACAAGTCAGAATTACCTCTCCCCCCTTGCTCCCTCTCGAATCTTATTTATTTTTCCCTCTCGTCCTGGGGTTTTCCCCTCTCTTCCTGCTGTGCCCATTTCCCCAGGTCTTTCCTCATCCTCTATCCTGTTAGGAAACTCTAGATCAAACACCATCTTCGCTAATAAGCTTCTTAAAGCAGATAAGCTTGAAGGACTTCAATCTGCATGCTTGACGGGTATAGCTGTGGAGAGAGAGAGGAATTTCATGAGGCTAAGATCAGATATCCTCCTAATGCAGTAATGTGAACAAACCTCTTGAGATAGGTGAAACTTGTTTTCAAAGAGGCCAGACCTACAAACAACTTTGATGTAATCACGCACACACACACACATGTGCACCCAGACTCCGGTTATGTTAAGGCAGGGGATTTGAATGCACAGAAGTCAGAAAATTCAAATACAGGAGTTTCCAAAGCAACGTTGTTGTATTTGAGCTGCATGGCACATTTCACACATGAAATATTTTGGCTTGCTGCTGCAGCATTATAGGTATTTGGGGCACTTTGCAGACAAATACAAGGACAGGTCCCTTCCCCAATGGATTTACAATGCAAAGGCCAAATCCTGGAGTTTTTTCTCAATGTTTGCTCACTCTTCACTCAGGCAAAACCCTTATTGAAGTCAATGAGAGTTTTGCCTGTGTAACGACATAGTAAAAACCTGAGAAATAACAATAAGGACATCAGAATTTGGTCTTGCATTAGGAGCTTGATATATTTACAGTGTAACTAAATTCCTGTTGCTGTTAGCACCATAATTTTTCATTTCCTGTCTTTTCTATATTTAAATCTTCTATTTCATTAATTAACATTTTGTATGGAATTTCATTGGCACTGTTTGCTTGCTTTTGTTGTTTTAAAGAGAGGAAAACTAATAAGGCATTCCCATTGCAACCCACACCCCCTGCTACCAATCCTACTGGATACCTCCAATCTGCACCCCTCCCACGAGGCCCAGTAAATCCTTAGGCTGTGTTAGAATTATGATGACACCAGAAAGCAACGTGGAGCCCCATTCCTCAGCTAGCAGTGAGCCAGGAACCAGCCAGGACATGATCACAGCAAATTTTACATAGCCACTAAAGGATGCTTAAAAATTGATTTGCTCTGGTCTGCTGAAATCTCCACTGCAATGTGTTGGCTTTGCTGTGGGAACAGTGGCAAAGCATACATCTTCTTTAGCTTGGGTGGTTCCTTTTCTGTGAGCCCTATTTTGAAAACTTAAATGGGACTTAAATGGTTCACAGGCCTTTTGTGTTCAAAAGGGTGAATTTCATACAATTTGCTTTCACCCAAAGAGAGAGATTACTTTAAATTAGTCATTTCTTGTCTTAAGAGTAGTAAAAAACGTGTGTGTTATGCAATAAGTAATACTTTCAAATTCCTGATAACTTCTAGTAATTAGATAAAAAGGGCTGGTTCATTCCTCCCCACTGAAAAATCCATGGGAGGAGAAAGCATAGCAGAAGGCCCAGAAAACTCCATGAGGCTGACAAAGTACATTTGAAGGGCACAAAAAATCCAGGCTTTGTTTTTCTATGGCTTGTCGAGTTTGCCGGTTATATAGTCTACCAGCTGCTCTCTGTTATACAACAGCCACTGCTGAGAATTTCAGTGACCACACAACCCAGACACATCATGGAAAACTTGGTTGTTCATGGTCTGGAGGACATGTGGATCAAGATTTGACTCTAAGTAACTGAATTACCTACTATTGTTTTTACTGAGAAAAAAAGAGATCAATGAGGGTGAAATCCTGGCTCCATTGAAGTCAATGGGAAAACTGCCATTGACTTCGATGGGCCCAGGATTTCACACTTACTATATCTAGTTAATTAGAAATTGAAAAATGAATATGTTTCCTAGAACCAATTTATGCTTTTCTTTGTGGCTAAACCCCCTATTGGCTTCAGCTGGAGATGAGACTGAGTAAGGAGATTACTAAATATTGCAGAATGGACAGAACAGACAAATTAAATAATAAATGTTAAGTGATTTTGCTCCGTGAGGGTGGAATGTCTTTCTCTGACTTAAGTAGTGGCACTGTCAGTGAGTTATGCAATGCTAAGTACTTCGGTGGACTAAATTTCATGGAGGTTAGAACAGGAACATATATTTGGCAATGTAAATCATTTCACAGACACAGCAAAGGGTACAGTACTCTGGGTCCTCAGCCTCCCCAGTTTGTGCTGAAGGAGAATCCCAATTAGTTGTTACCATTGTTTTAAAGGAGTGATGTAGCTTATGAGCATAGACTCTTTTTCTGTTTGTGCCTTGTACTCAAGCAACTTACCGGTTTTTCTTCTGTTGGTGGTGGGGGTTTGTTTTTTGACTCTTTATTATTAAAAAATACTTGCTGAATAATTTCAGCAAGTGAATCTGGGTGGATATGTGATAACCAAGATTCTAAATGTAATCTGTGTTGGTTAGTTTTGATTGGACACAGAAGTCTACCTAGACATTTATAGTGCACTTATCACTATGGTAACTGATCATAATACCTGAGGTCACATGGCATTATTTGTGTTCCCTACACGTAGGATGTGAATATTCTTTCAGCAAATAGTCTCTAAGAGTCCTATTAAAATTCACTGTTTTCATCAACATTCCGGCCAGTAAAATTATTTGCTAGAATATTTCATGGAACACAAAGGTGAACACAGCCCAAATGAATTCATTGAAATATCCAGCTGCTAATGTTGTGCAATATTCTCCCCACCCCCGAGAATTCTAAGGATTGAGTTGTGCACATTATGTGTGGCTGGGCTCTTAATGTATCCTGTGGCTGGTAAACCCAAATGCCCATGGTTATTGATATCCTTTTAATCTCTAATACTGATGTGTCAGAAGCATGCTCAAAATCCTTGACAGTGCTGTTATTACCCTGCTGGAGCGAAAAGGCTGCTGTTCAGCTCTGCGCTGTTGGGAACAATCACTGCTCCATATTGCACAACCCCAGTTTAGCCACTGCTGATGGTGTTTTCTTCGCACAGAGCATGCAAATGCTAGTATAGTTTTCCCAGCTGTCTTGCATTCCAGGGGGAGATTACTCTGATCTCACAGAGGAGGGCCCTGATTAAAGCCCCCGGAGTAGCAGAGATCAGCTTCTCTGCAGATGAAACTATGACACAGTTAAATGGGACAGGCTGGCAGCAGCTGGGATGAGTCCCGTGGTCTTGTCATCATCCAGGGCCTTCCGTCTGTGAGCTGTAAATCTCCTGTTGGTAGTGTTGCTGTGCTAACCTTTGCGATCATCCCCACCTCTTCTTTTCCCCTCCCCCATCCAGTCCGGCTACCCAGCAGCAGCAGCATGGATGCAAGGGCTGGAGTTTTTAATCCAGTAAAGCCTTGCTCTGTTAATCATGCCAGACAGAACTAGCAGCTTCCACACGTGCCTGCTGCAAGCTGCGTGTATGCTATTTCTGTCCTACCTCCTCAGCCCTGTCCCCTCCTCAGGGCATTTCAGACTCCACATATGCTCAGCAGCCTTCTCTAAGGATGAGTGAGCTTGTCTAACAATAGGAGCCCTGGTGGTTTATCCCAAAGACATTCAAACCCCTCTCCACATCTTGTAATTAGAAAGGACCCCCAAATCCTCTGCCCCCCACTCATTTTGTATCGTGCTGGAGAGTGAACCTCAGGCTGAGAGCACTGGTGTGCTGCCAATATTTTAAGAAGGGGCTCGCACAAAACTTTCTCCACGTAGCCTGTTTATAAACCCTGCACCTCCGGGGGAAAGGATGGAGTGCATATACTGCAAAGAGAAAGGCTGAGGGACTATGGGAATCTATTCATTTGTTTTCCCGCTTAAATCAAAATACTCTCATTACCATCGCCGCTAGCGGGATAAGGGCTCTGTCCTTTTTGACAGAGGTTAATCAAATTGTCTCCTTTTGCAGTTTGTTTCCCTTCCTGCTCCCATCTGGTCTGCTCCTCTTTCCTCGTTGTTTTTAAAGAGAAGACATAAGGACTATCACATCTAATATGGAAACTGCAGGGGTGATTTAGGCACGCACAATATAGTTGCCCAGTTTGGAATTTGGACAGAATACTGGGGGTTAAACCTCTATTTTGTATCAAATGTCAGAAAATCTTGAATGACTACGAAGTTGTCAGGACTTTGTCTCAGCCAGTGGAGGGCATCCCCACCTCTAGTGCTCATTAACCCCAAGGCAGAGGAATTGGTTCAGCACTGACTCTGGAACTCAGTCATCATCACCACTGCCTGCACCCCTGGGTTTGTCTGGGAGGTCTCCCAAGTTCCATATAAGCACTTATAAGACCCAATCCCCCTTGGCTTGTGAGAGTTGACAAGAGCTCAGCTCGAGGTGGCAGGTATGCATGGCACATATACAGTTATCATTGATGTACATACACACATTGGCAAGTTTTCAAAACTTGGCTTCCATTTTTGCACAGCTTGCAGGTGCAAATAACCACAGGCACATTTTTGCACGGGTGATCATTTGCTGGTGCAGCTGAGATAACTTAGACAACTACAAGCACCCGATGGCACCAGCAAATCAGTTACTTATGCATAGAGGTCTAAATTAACTGCATTATGCACCAGTTATTTGCACAGGTCCAACTGAAGGGAAGAAAGGGGAGGCATAGAAAAGGATAGACGAATATCAGGACCACCCTTTAGATGCATCTCTCCTAGTAACTAGAATGCCCAGCTAATGTAATTGATTCACGACTTTCCTAGTGAATCTTTTATTCAGTGAGGATTTTCTCCTTTCCTTCACCCAGAAGTACAAGGATGTGGAGCCCACTCTGAAGATCAAGGAGGTGGATGGCTTGGAGCTGGTGAAGAAGTTCTCAGAGGAGATGGAGAGCATGCTGCGCAGAAAAGTAGAAGCTGTTGAGGTACAAACTTGAGAACTTTATGGGGAAATCCCCTTCTTCCAATCACAAAGCTAGAGACACTGAAGGCCAATTTTTAAAGGTATTTAGGCACCTAATGATGTAGATAAGATCCTAGTGGGAGTTACAAATCACCTAGGCACCTAACTTCCATTGAAATCAATGGGACTCAGGTACCTATGTGCTTTTGAAAATCCCACTAGGTGCCTGTCTGCATCTTTAGGATCCTAAATACCTCCTGATTTCCCTGCAACTGCTAAGCTATGCAGGTATAACAACAGCTGGTGCCTCTTGACTCCATCTGTTATTATGTAGCCACTAGCAGAAAGATAATGGCAAACAGAGGAACAGTGGCTTCTACCTCAGCCAGGGATGAAAAATAAAACAAGTGACTTGGCTAGCTTCAAAATAAATATGAGATAATGACAGGTTTCAGAGTAGCAGCCGGGTTAGTCTGTATCCGTAAAAAGAACAGGAGTACTCGTGGCACTTTAGAGACTAACAAATTTATTTGAGCATAAGCTTTCGTGGGCTGCAGCCCCACTTCATCTGATGCATAGAATGGAACATATAAGAAGAGTGTATATATATTGCGATGGGGCAAGGCCAGATGGCTACAGTAAAGTAGTGAGGAACAGGTATGTTAGCCCCAGGCTAACCAAATCCCTAGTACCATGGTAACCAAATGGCAGTTGCTCCAGGTTAATCAAGACACTTGGGGCCAATTAAGATCTTTCTAGAAGGCAGTGGAGATAGCGACATTGATTGGGCCACCTGAAGCCAATCAAGGGCTGGCTGGAACTAGTTAAAAGCCTCCCAGTTACTCAGTGAGTTTGGTGTATGTGAGGAGCTGGGAGCAAGAGGCGCAAGGAGCTGAGAGTGAACTGCTGGAGGATTGAGGAGTACAAGCATTATCAGACACCAGGAGGAAGGTCTTGTGGTGAGGATAAAGAAAGTGTGTGGAGGAGGCCATGGGGAAGTAGCCCAGGGAGTTGTAGCTGTCATGCAGCTGTTACAGGAGGCACTATAGACAGCTGCAATCCACAGGGCCCTGGGCTGGAACCCGGAGTAGAGGGTGGGCCCGGGTTCCCCCCAAACCTCCCAACTCCTGATCAGACACAGGAGGAGTTGACCCAGACTGTGGGTTCCACCAGAGGGGAAGATCACTGAGGTGAGCAAATCCGCCAATAAGCGCAGGACCCACCAAGGTAGAGGAGGAACTTTGTCACAACTGGTGTTAGAAGTGGGATATTTGGTGTGCACAGCGCAGCGGAAGAAGGAGGGTGATTCTTAAAAAAAAAAAAAAAAAGAAAAAGGAGAGGGTTTTTTTTTTTCACCACAATGGATGATGTAGTGCGGGCACTGATACATGCCACGGCGGCCCAGCAGGAGGCTACCCGTGTCCAAGCAGCCGCCCAACAGGAGGCAGGGTGGCTGCAGCAAGAGACTAATCGCCTGCTGATGGACCAGGCTTCGCAAGACCGAGCTATGTTGCGGGAACTGGTAAACCAGGTAAAGACCCTTACAGAGCTGAACCCTGGCCATGATGGGACGTGGCTCATACGGGCCAGCCATTGGCTGCAGAAAATGACACGGGAGGATGATGTAGAGGCATACCTTCTGGCCTTTGAGAAGACAGCCCTACGGGAGGCCTGGCCTCGAGATCAGTGGTCTGGCATCCTTGCCCCATTCCTGTGTGGGGAGGCCCAGAAGGCCTACCATGATCTGCCTGAAGAGGCTGCAGCAGACTACCCCCAGCTGAAAGCAGAGATCCTGGCCAGATCTGGGGTAACGACCACAGTGCGGGCCCAGCAGTATCATGAGTGGAGGTACCAGGAAGACAAAACCCCGCGGTCCCAACTGTATGACCTCATCCATCTCACACAAAAGTGGTTACAAACAGAGTCCCGGAGTCTGGAAGAGATACTAGAGGTTCTGGTCATCGACAGATACATGAGGGCACTGCCACCAGATCTCCGCAAATGGGTAGGCCAGAACGATCCATCCACCTATGACGAGATGATCACGCTGGTAGAAAGACGCATGACAGCCAGGGAATTGACCTGACTACCCAAGGAAAGCCCCTTTCGTAGCAAACACCCAACCCCAACCCTGGAAGGTGGGTCAGCCAAACCCCTGGGGAGTCCTAGATGGAGGAAGAGGGAGGCCGAAAACCAGCGGAGACCCCAGAAGGAAGGGATGGCCTGAGTGGGGGGAACCCTGGGACTAAACCCCCTAACCCACATGATAGGGGAATGATTAGAAACAATTATAGATGTTATGCATGTGGGGAGTGGGGACACATAGCAGCACAGTGTCCCAGCACCGAGGAGCCTATGCAATGCAACTTGGGGGATTGGGAGGTCCCATGCTCCCTTATCCACCTTGCGGACGTCGCATTAGCCCCGCATAACTACACCCGGCTGGTGAAGATAAATGGAGCAGAGACTACAGCACTTGTGGACTCAGGGAGTGCTATCACCCTTATCTCGGGTAAGCTGGTAGAAAGTAGCCAGCTGCTACAAGCCAAACGCGTAGCAGTGACATGCGTGCATGGGGCCGTGAGCCATTACCCCACCATCCCAGTGGAGATAGAGGTTCAGGGGAACCCCATTGAGGTGACAGTGGGCGTAGCTCCCATATCCTGTAGTCATTGGGAGGGACTATCCAGGGTTTGATAATCTACTCCCCCCGGAGAGGCTGGAGGGAGGTGAGGACCCTGTTGGCAGCAACTCATCGTTGGAGGAATGTCTACCTCCAATGTTTTCTGAGTTTTCTCAGGATCTATTCTCAGCCCCCCAAAAGGCCCAGAAGAAAAAAAAAAAAGAAAGGAAGGCCGCAAAGGCCTTGGGAACCCTGATCCTGACCCAGGGCCAGAAGATCGTGCTAGTAGGCAGATGGACACGAGCAGCCGTCAGAGAAACTACCAACATGGAAGGTGAGCCAGAGACTGGCCCCAGCCATCATGGTGATGAGCCATTAGAAGAAGCAGAAGCCGGCCCATGGGAGCTCAGGCAGGTTAGTCCTGGGAGAGAGACTTTCGGGCGGGACCAGGCAGAGGACCCTAGATATGATAACGTCAGGAAAGAGATGGCTGAGATAGATGGGACACCAGTGGAGGGGAAGGCCCGGGGTCCAGGACCCTACTTTATAGTGAAGAAAGATCTCCAGTACTGTGTGGTGCAAATGCAGGAGCAGGAGATACATCAACTTCTGGTACCACAAAAACATCAAAAAGCCATATTGAGCCTCGTCCACAGTCACCTGTTTGGAGGACACCTAGCGGTAGAGAAAACCCAGGCCAGCATCCTGCGGAGGTTCTTCTGGCCAGGAGTACATGAAGATGTCAGGCGATACTGTACCTCTTGTCCAGAGTGTCAGCTACATAGCCCTCGCCCACACTTACGGGCCTCTTTGATACCTCTTCCAATAATAGAGGTACCATTTGAACGCATAGCCATGGATCTGATTGGGCCCCTAGAGAAGACAGCTCGGGGCCACCAACATGTGCTGGTTGTACTAGACTATGCAACCCGATACCCAGAAGCCGTCCCCCTACGCAACACAGCTTCCAAGACAATAGCTAAGGAGCTAGTACAGATCTTTTCCCGGGTTGGGCTACCCAAGGAGATACTGACTGATCAAGGGACACCTTTCGTGTCTAAGTTGATGAAAGATCTCTGTTCATTGCTCCATGTACAAGCTCTACAGACCTCTGTATACCACCCACAAACAGACGGCCTTGTGGAAAGGTTCAATAAGACCCTCAAGGCCATGATCAGGAAAGTGGTGAGCCGGGATGGGAAAGATTGGGATACCCTATTGCCTTACCTCATGTTCGCCATCCGGGAAGTCCCACAAGCCTCCACAGGTTTCTCTCCGTTCGAACTACTATATGGGCGCCACCCCCGGGTATTGGATATAGCCAGAGAAGCCTGGGAAGAGGAGCCAAATCCCGGAAGGAACATAGTTGAGCATGTACTACAGATGAGGGATCGGATAGCCCAAGTTACACCCATTGTACGGGAACACTTGGAGAAAGCACAGGAGACCCAACGAACCCATTATAACCACCAAGCAAAGCTTCAGCGGTTGCAACCAGGGGATCGAGTAATGGTCCTGGTGCCCACAGCAGAAAGCAAGCTGTTGGCCCAGTGGCAGGGACCCTACGAAGTGATTGAAGCCGTGGGAGAGGTAAACTATAAGGTGCGGCAGCCAGGCCGCAGGAAACCGGAGCAAATTTACCACATCAATCTTCTAAAACCTTGGCATGATCGAGAGGCATGCTTAGTCACCCAGGAGACCCTTCCCCAGGTGGATAACTTACACGAGCAAATGAGGATATCACCTGACTTGACGCCAATCCAAAAGATTGAGGCTGCCGACATGATTAATCGCAACCGAGATGTGTTCTCTACAAAACCGGGGCAGATGACTGAGACCTATCACCATATCCTCATGATCCCTGGAGCCAAAGTAACACTGAGACCCTACCGAATCCCAGCAGCCAAAAGAGAAGAAATCAAGGCTGAAGTAAAGAAAATGTTAGAATTAGGCGTTATTGAAGAATCTTACAGTCAGTGGTGCAGTCCAATAGTTCTAGTGCCTAAACCTGACGGTACCATGAGATTCTGTAATGACTTTCGCCGACTGAATGAAGTATCCCAATTCGATGCATACCCCATACACGCATCGATGAACTGGTTGACTGACTGGGTAGTGCCCGATTCTTGACTACACTGGATCTGACAAAAGGGTATTGGCAGATTCCCCTGACCAAAGAAGCTAAAGAAAAGACAGCGTTCTCCACCCCGGATGGGCTATTCCAGTACACAGTCCTCCCTTTTGGGCTACATGGGGGCCCAGCCACATTCCAGCGCCTCATGAATAAGCTGCTGCGCCCCCATACTAGTTATGTAGCCGCATACCTAGATGATGTAATCATCCATACACCAGACTGGGGAACCACTTGGAGAAAGTTGAGGCAGTGCTACGCACCTTAAGGTGGGCTGGCCTCACCGCTAATCCCGCTAAATGTGCCATAGGACTAGCAGAGGCTAGGTACCTGGGATATATTGTAGGAAGGGGTATAGTGAAGTTCCAAACTAATAAGCTAGAGGAGATTCAAAACTGGCCCCGGCCGACCCGAAAGAAGCAGGTCCGTGCGTTCCTAGGCGTGGTAGGCTACTACCGATGTTTTATTCCCCACTTCGCCAGTAGGGCAAGTCCTCTAACGGACCTGGTGAAGGCCCGAGGTCCAGACATGGTGAAGTGGACCGACGCAGCAGAGAGGGCATTCATAGACCTTCGGACGGCTCTCTGTAATGACCCCATACTCATAGCCCCGGACTTTACCAAGGAATTTATTTTACAAACAGATGCTTCCGAGGTGGGGTTGGGGGCGGTTCTTTCGCAAATGATTGGAGAAGAAGAACACCCGATCCTCTACCTAAGCAGAAAGCTGCTCCCAAGAGAACAGAAGTATGCAGTAGTCGAGAGAGAATGCCTTGCTGTCAAATGGGCCATGGAGACCCTGCGTTATTACCTCTTAGGCCGGCGATTTACTCTTGTGACAGACCATGCACCCCTCCAGTGGATGCAGAGAAATAAGGAAAAGAATGCAAGGGTCACCAGGTGGTTCTTGTCCCTCCAACCATTCCAGTTCCGCATACGGCATAGGGCTGGATGCCACCATGGCAACGCTGATGGTCTATCGCGAGCACACTGCCTGGCGTCCCAAGTTGCCCTACCCTATGGTGTTGAGCGGGGGGGGGGGGAATATGTGATGGGGCAAGGCCAAATGGCTACAGTAAAGTAGTAAGGAACAGGTATGTTAGCCCCAGGCTAACCAAATCCCTAGTACCATGGTAACCAAATGGCAGTTGCTCCAGGTTAATCCTGGTGTTACAGGAGGCACTATAGACAGCTGCAATCCACAGGGCCCTGGGCTGGAACCCGGAGTAGAGGGTGGGCCTGGGTTCCCCCCAAACCTCCCAACTCCTGATCAGACACAGGAGGAATTGACCCAGACTGTGGGTTCCACCAGAGGGGAAGATCACTGAGGTGAGCAAATCCGCCAATGCGCAGGACCCAGCAAGGTAGAGGAGGAACTTTGTCACAATACATACAGAGAAGATGCCGTACCAGCTCTAAGAGGCTAATTAATTAAGATGACCTGTTATCAGCAGGAAAAAAACTTTTGTAGTGATAATCAAGATGGTCAATTACAGACAGTTGACAAGAAGTGTAAGGATAGTTATCATAAGGAAGTAGATTCAAGTAGTGTAATGACTCAGCGTGATCTTTTTATGAGATAATGAACATTCAGTCAACGGATCCAGGGCTAACTCTCCAGAAGGTGAGACCCCTGCCCTGTGCAGTGAACACTGGCTATTGAAGGGTGGCAGCCTGTTTGAACATCGTGTGGCCCAATGTGGCATACTGTGACTATTGTCGCTGAGCAATACCCATGGACTGTGAATTTGACTCTTGCAGCTGCTTGAGAATGTGTATTGTGCGCATTAGTTGCTCTCTGATTGGGTGAGGTTCTTTGACCTGTGTTATGTAGGGAAGTCAGGCTAGAATCTTGATCATAATGGTCCCTTCTAGTCTTAACATCTATGAATCCGTTGTATGCCAGTGTATTCACCCTAATTTTAAAAGTGCAGATCCATAGTCACAGAGTCCTGGCTCCTTAAAAACCATTTGGTGTAAAAAAAGTAAAGATGGGCCAAAGCCACAATGTTTGGATCTGGATCAAAAGGAAAGTCTAGGTGTGTTCAGGTCCAGGGTTTTGGTTTGACTCATCAGAGAGCTAGGGACCTTCCATGAAGTTCAGACTCAGATTCAAACTTGGATAGCCTTATTAAGGCCCATAACACAGCTACAGTTTATTGGGCGCAGGGCCGGTGCAACCATTTAGGCAACCAAGGCGGTCGCCTAGGGCACTAGGATTTGGGGGGCATCATTTTCTTTGGCAGCGACCGTGGAGGCTGGATCTTCGGCCGCCCTGGTCGCTGTCAGCATTTAGGCGGAGGGAGCTGGGGCAGGGGAGCGCGGAGAGGGCTGCCTGCAGCAAGTAAGGGGCAGGGCATGCAGGGGAACTCCCCGCCCCAGCTCACCCCTGCCCTGTCTCCTCCCCGAGCATGCTGTGGCTGCTTCACTTCTCCCAGGCTTGCGGTGCCTAAGCTGATTGGCGCTGCAAGCCTGGGAGGCGGGAGAAGTGAAGCAGTGATGGCGTGCTCAGGGAGGAGGCGGGGCAGGGGTGAGCTGCTTCACTTCTCCCGCCTCCCAGGCTTGCGGCGCCAATCAGCTTAGGTGCCGCAAGCCTGGGAGGCGGGAGAAGTGAAGCAGCGACGGCGTGCTCGGGTGCTCGTGCTTGTGCGCGGAGCAGGAGTGAGCTGGGGTGGGGGGCGTGCCTCAGGGTGGGGGTGGGGAGCTGCCACAAGGGGGCACCTCAGAGCGGAGGGGGGGAGCTGCCGCGGGGGGGGGGGCGCCTCAGGGCGGGGATGCAGGGGGGGGGCGCAAGGTGGAAGTTTCGCCTAGGGCGCGAAACGTCCTTGCACCGGCCCTGATTGTGCGGTGTTATAAATGTGGCTCTGTTTGAGCAGGATTCCATCTTAATCTAAACAAATGATCGGTTGGTGCCCTGAAACATGAGATTTGATAATGCAAATGATTATTTTAGCTTCCATAGCTGGCAAAGTTTACAAATGGTCATAACATTTCCCGGCCCTTTTAAAAATCCGGTCATCACTCAGTTTGTCTCAGTTCCCTTTATGTTGGTGATAGGCTGAAGCTGGGCTGGCTCTGGATTGTCTTTTTCACGAGGCTCCAGTTAAAGTGGAATGAAAACTTCTGTTGTTCTTCTGAATAGAAGTCTCTATGAATATGCTCAGTGCCACCTACTCATTGTTTGGGGGGACAAAGTCTTAGGAATGAGTAGCTGTGAGTACATTCCCCAGATTTGAAACTTGCTGCACAGAACTTTATTGGATGCAGTGGAATTTGTAACCTCCCATAGCTTCCTCTGCTGTGCTGAACTAGATCTGAAGTCCGAGTCACTGGGTTTTTCAATATTTTGTGAACAATTCATGCTTCTGAAAAGACTTGTCTGGTGTTTCCCACTCATCCTCCCTCTGTGTGTGTTTGCATTAGAGGCTGGTGGAAGCAGCGGAAGACGCAGATCTGAAACATGAATTCAACTCCTCTCTGGTGGTACGTTCATATCCTTCAATGACAAAGCCTGGATTCATGTGACAGGGAGCCTCGAAGGAACTGGCCAATAGCCAGGCATGGTCTGCCAATTCCAGGAGTGCCCAGTTATCTAACCATCCCATTTCTAGGCATGTTGGGAATTTCCTTGCCTTCAGAGCACCCAGTAGCACATTAATAACTCACTCCTGTCTCATTAGGAGTCATCCTGATTAAATAAGTGACTCCCATGACAGGTCCAGGGTATGATGGCAGCTCCTCACCCTGCCACAATGGTAGTAAACTCATGCTGAAGAGCACCCTTCAGATTCTTGCTGCACATGTTGGTGGCAGCAGGGGATATTGCAGAAAGAAGGGTGCCGACTCCTTCCACTCCAGACTCTCTGGCACCCCCAGCTGTAGCTAACTAATGGGATGCCCTTAAGTGATCTCCAAAGGAAGATCTCCTGGGAGAAAGGGATGCTTTGTGATCAGCAGGAGAGGAAGTGGAATTTTAACAGGGGGAATAACAGGGACTCTGAATGATGGATAAGTGGAAACTCTCCATTTCCTCTTGGATTGGTATATTCCACTGTAAACCTCACTTCTTGTCATTTGGCTATAAATGGCTGGTGGGGCTGGTGTGTTGATCTGATCACAGACTGGCAGTGGTTTGAGCATTGGCCTGCTAAACCCAGGGTTGTGAGTTCAATCCCTGAGGAGGCCATTTAAGGATCTGGGGCAAAAATCTGCCTGGGGATTGGTCCTGCTTTGAGCAGGGGGTTGGACTAGATGACCTCCTGAGGTCCCTTCCAACCCTGATAGTCTATGATTCTATGACTACCAGGTAAGAGTGATGAATGGACCATTATCAGATCTACTGGAGCTACTTGAACACATCTGTCAAAGAGGGTGGGGTGAAGGATTAAAGATCGAGGCTACATCTACACTGCACGCCTCTTTCAGTGGAGTGTAGCGTATGTTCTCAGGTAGTCCCCCTAGCACAGGTAGTCCCCCTTACTTCTTTTAAGTAGCAGTGTAGATGGTCAAGTATGGCTTAGACAAGGTGTACAGATATGCCTGAAAGGTATGGGCATATACCCAAGTACATGGCTCTTTACTTGCCCAAGCCATGCCTTCCCATATGCACTGCTGTTTTTAGCTGCAGGAAAAGGCTACAGCAGTGGGGAAAATCTCTGGCAGCGGGGAAAGGCTCCGGCAATGGGGAAAGGCTCTACAAGCTCCCTGCTGCTGGAGCCTTTCCCCACCGCAGGGAAGGATTCTGGCAGTGGGGAAGGGCTCCAGAGGAGGGAGGCAGCAGGGAAAAGCAGGGAAAGATATTTTTTTTTCCGATAATAAACTCTCTTGCTGTCTTTCCCCTTTCCTCTGTCTCATTGCTCCTCATCAACAGTTTGATTACTACAACTCTCTCCTGATTAATGAGAAGGATGAGAATGATAATTATGTGGAGCTTGGAGACGAATTCATTCTGGAGCCAAATGAGCATTTCAATAATCTGCTGGTGAACACAACGTACAGTGATGTGCAACTCCCCACCAATGTCTACAACAAAGGTAATAGGGCTCTTACCTCTGACTTCACAACCCTGTGAGGGGAACCTGGAAACTACAGTGGAATAACAACACAAATAGGAGGGCGGGAAGTGAAAGATAGAGAATAAAGGTTGTACTGTGACTTTAAGGCACTGTCCTTCTGGTGGCAGTGAGGAGCTCTGGGAGGGGACGTGCCTACTGCAGCAGCGTCATTGCAATTGTGCTTGGTTACTGTCCTCCCCTCCTTGTGCATCCACACATCTGCCAGTCACAATCTGGCCTTAAATCAGGAGCTGGCCTCTCTCTACTGGACTTGGCGGGCAAGCTCCTGAAACATGGGGCTGCATAGTCCTTACAGGCTGAGGCTCTTGACCACAATTGTTCTAAAGTTGCTGCCCTCTTCTATTGCCATAGCAGGCTGCCACCAGCCACTGGCTCTGTGCCTGCCAGACCATCAGTCCTTCTCCTTGTAAACATTTTGGCAGGAAATGCTCCCTTACTTCTGTCTTCTCTCCTATGACTGTCTGTATGTGAGCTCAGTGAAGCTACAGGAGCAAACAGAGGCAGGTGCTGGTGATTATATCCTTAGCGGTTACATCATTCCAGGGCCAATGCAGAGAGAGGTTTTTTTCTCCTAAACATTTTTAAATGAATTTCATGCTGAGCTGACAGCCCTAGGGACTATAATCTGGGGCACAAAAGATCCATGTGTTCCATAAACACCCGTTCCCTGGGAGGTCTCCGATCCAATTTCTGACCATACTCAGCCCTGCTTAGCCTCTAAAACCACATGATTTCAGCTACTTAAACCAGGTCATCTATCATCATGCAAGCAGCCAAGCCTCTAACCCAGTGATACTCAGACTGAGACTTGGGAGCTGCAAGTGGCTCTTTCATGCGTCTGTGGCTCTTTGCAGCACATGATATTAAAACAGTGTGATTCAATTATTAACCAATCTAAGTTATTAACCAGTCATGAAGCTTTTACTCTGTTACTAACCAATTGTATTTAGTAAAATAATAATATTTGTTCAGTCATTTTGCTGTGAGAATAATATATATTCAATGAAACAATGAATTCACACCACTGTGGGTCTTTTGTGTAACATTGGTCACTAATTTGGCGCCTGAACCACTGAGGTCTGAAAGTCACTGCTCTAGCCCTTCACTTACAAACACTCCTGAGTCCCAGCATTTATTTGGCCTACAGTGATTCCCTTTTAAAGCTTCGCTATCATTGTTTGTTATGGTGTTAGATTTAGAAATTATATACACCCCTGCAAAGTTCAAAAGCTTGAGAGGGTTTTATTGCAGAAAGAGGGTTTTGATCAAAGCCTCACTTGTCCTCTTGCTGCTGCTCCATTTTACCCTCTCTGGTGCTGGAGTAGATACCGCTAGAAGCTGTCTCATGTCAGCCTCAGATGTCTTATGTAAATCTTCAGATTTACACAGGTGTAAGTGAAATCGGGGGTCCGAGATCAGGCCTTGGGAGAGAAGCAGAGACAGAGGAATGGAATGAAGAAAACCAGGGGAGAGATATCAAAAAAGAGAGTAATAGGAGAAAGATGGAGGGCTCTTAAATCTAAGGGCTTGTCTACACTGGGTAATTGCATCATGTTAAAACATAACTGTTGGAGTCCTGATAACCAGCTCGCAATGTCAAACACTCACTGTAACCAGGGACTGTCATGTTTAACATTGTTTCAGCTGGTTGGGCTACCACATCCAGCTGGTATGATGATATAACAGGACAATCCCTGTCTATACTGGGCGCTACATTGTATTTAACCTTGAGTTAATTACCATAACCCCTTGGGACCCTGTTCTAACTTGATGTAAATCAGCCACAGTAGATAAACCCCAGAAGAGGAAGGGAGATGATGTGTGACCAAGCACCATTGCTAGTGGTGACTTACGTTCCAGGATTTGCTTGAACAGTGAAGACAGTTCCTCTTGCAATGTTTGTTTTAAAACCAGTTCCAATACGGTATTTATCATCATGAATGGAGTGACAGTAGTGAGGAATACATGTTGTAACTGTGTTCAGACCATGAAGAGTCTTTGTATGTACAGGCTCCACGCTGTCTGGATCTCTCTCTTTGTTCCCACCACTCTCCTCTATACTGTGCTTTTTTCCCTCCTGTTGCACCCTTCCTTCCTCTCTCCCTATGTTTCCTGGCTCCGCCTTTCCCCACAGACCCTGACATATTGAATGGAGTTTACATGTCAGAAGCCTTGAATCCTATTTTTGTGGACAATTTCCAAAGAGACCCAACACTGACCTGGCAGTACTTTGGCAGCTCCACAGGATTCTTCAGACTTTACCCAGGTAAAGAGGCTCAGACATTCCTAGCCCTTTCTCTAAAAATCCAGGCAAAACATGAAACACACCAGGGAAGGGAACACATTGATATAGAACCTATTCTGGGAAGCCTAGGGATAGGGGGATCATTGCCTTCCATTGTAGAATAGTAAGTATGGATAACATATGGATCTGGGGTTGGATTCCCCAAAAGGGAGACCTCTTGGAAATAACCAATACATAGGTTGCTTGAGCTGCTTGAACTGGGATGGTGTGTACCAAAGGCACATTCCTGTAAAAGAGTAACTCTGGTGGCAATAGAAGACTCTCATTCTCTAGCCACTAGCTACCATACGGGGGAGACAACACAGCCAGTGTGTTGCACCTGTGACACCAAAGGTATTCTGCTTGCCTATATGCGTTTCAGGCTGACTGCCTGCTGCAGTGCCATCTGCCCTGAGAAAGCGTGACAAAGCCTTTAGTGCTCAATCTGGGCCACACACCTATCTCTCCTTCTACTTTTTAAGGTTCTCAGCCATTCTGTAAGAAAAAAAGGTACAATATTGCCAACCTCAAGAGATCAAATATCATCAGTCAGATCCCCCAAAAATCATGAGATTGCCCCCCCCCCACTTTGTTTTTTCCCCAAAAAGATTATATTGTGGTTTTGGTCTGTCTTTTGATTGTTTTGAACTCCCCCTGCCATCGTGTGTGTGTGTGTGTGTGTGTGTGTGTGTGTGTGTGTGTGTGTGTGTGTGTGTGTGTGTGTGTGACAATCAGTGTTGCCCACTCTCCCATATGTATTGGGTAAGGGGCAGGAGCTCACACCCCTACATCTGCCCAGCAATTAATTCTGCCCTGGTCCAGCCTAGCTCTGCTCCTTCTGGGATTCTCTCCCAGGCCTGCTGGGTGGAGACTGCAGCAGTGTCCTCTCTCCTGCTTCCAGGCTGAGGGAAGGGAGTTTAGCTCCCCCATTCCCTCTTGTGAGAATGGTTGGGCTGCTGATGAGAGCGGGAGGAGGGAAGAGCTTTTCCTTTAGCAACTCTAGGTGGTTGCTCTGCCCCAGGAGGCAGGCACATAGGGCAGGCAGCCAATCAGAGGGCTCAAATTCACTAGAGACTGGAGCGTCTCGCATCATCGCCAAACTGGCTTCAACCTCAGCCAAAATCACCTCACTCGTCAAAAAAATCACGGCAGTCAGCAGCACTGCAGATATTGGAGAAAGCTGCGTACAAATGGAATAAAGATGAAAGTAAATGCACTCCCTCCACAATTTTTAAATGTTCCTGAGAGCACCAGGCACAGCCCAGTGACGTTTTGCATAAAAATTAATCAACACATTCAAGGGAATGTGTGAAGGCCAGAAATTAAAGTTAGGAAAGCTTTGTGTGTATTTATCCAATGTGCCTGCTGCTATAACTGCTGGAGCTCTGCTGTTGGCTGTGGGAGTCACGTGACCTTGTGAACTAAAATAGGGAGGTCTCAGAGCTAAGGATAATTGAAGGTCCGGTGTCTGCAGGGGTGGGGAGCCGAGGCCTGTTTTCCTGAGTGATTAAGGCACTGAGTCCTCCTTTTGCTGCTCTGTTCAGGGATAAAGTGGATGCCAGATGAGAATGGAGTCATCTCCTTCGACTGCAGGAATAGAGGCTGGTGAGAAATTAAACCCCACCATCTTTCTCTTGCCCTCCTTTTCTCCTCTTCTTTTGGAACTTTGATTGACCCTTGTTCTGATTTTTGTCCCCCTCCTTCCTAGTGTGGGTTGCAGAGATCTGAATGGTGAGTGCACAGACATCACAGTCCAGTGTCTCCAGTGGAGAATCTAACCAGAGTGTCTGTTGCACACTGCTCCCGGGAGAGAGAGGGAATAGATGAACTAGTGTTTAAGCAATCACTTCGTAGCATACTGGATTAGAAAGTGTTGTCCATCCCCTTCCAACACCCCTCCCTCTATCTTGGGGTCTAACGTCTCATACGGAATCACTGTCAGCGACTCCCTTCTTTATCCCCTCCACTTTATGAGACTGCAGAACAATGGGATGGGATCGTTCAGAGTCCATCAATCCCACTCTTTGAATCAGTCATCTCAGTAGCAGGGATCGCTGTTAAATAACACCAAGTTCCCTCTGTCAGCTATGTCTGAGTATATCACCCCTTCAGCACTCCCAGCCTTTGCCAGCCCAGTAAACAAGAACCCAGGTCCAGCAGAGCACTACTGTTAAACAGCAGGACAGCCCCGTCAGATTTATATGAGTGGTACATCGGGCATGGGATAAAGAGTATATTCCCAAGTCTGCCACTGCCAGGCTACTGCTCCAGACATGCATGTTATCATGGGTCTAGAATCAAGGACCTGATATGGCCAATGGTATGCCTAGAATTCTGCCTTCCCCGGTCCTTATGTTGTACCAGTTTCTCTTCTCTCCCAATCCTATAAAGGTACATCCAGGCAGCCACTTCACCCAAGGACATTATAATCGTGGTGGACATCAGTGGGAGCATGAAGGGTCTGCTGATGACCATTGCCAAACACACCATCATCACCATTTTGGACACTTTGGGGGAAAATGATTTCGTCAATATTATTGCAGTAAGTGTATCCCAGTCTAAATATAAAACAACTCACCCTGTCAATCATGCCTGCCTTTCAGCTCCACTAGCAAACTGTGCAGGGATAGCAGTAATATCACTACAGCACTTAGCTCTAGAGTTAGATGGGAATGGGAAACAAAACCAAATCAGCTATGACAAGTCAGTTGCAAGTACTTTGGTGAGTGACCAGCAGATGCTAATTCCTTATTCACCCTGTGATTGACAGTAAAAGCTTGTTCATTCCTTTTCCTAATTTTATTCCTTTTCTTATTGAGACAAAACTTTAGTAATGATACAAGAGCTCAGTCTGCAACTATATCATCTTGGTCAGTGACCCTTTCCTATTTCACAGACTAAACCCAGAGGGAGGGAGTCAGTACTGGGATGGGGACACTTGGTGCTTCAGGAAGTGATGATGCTATTTTGATTTATGGCTGTCATCCCTCTGAGTCAGTAATACTCCAGCCTGGTGCTAGGAGGCATTGTGCTGCCGAAGCTGCTCTCTTTCGTGTGAGATGTATAAGCAAAATCGTGACTACCTATGGTCAAGAAAGATAGCACTTTTCTGAAGAATAGTGATATTAACTTGTTTATGTCCTGGCTGGGATTATCATGATACACCAATCTCTGCACTGACTTCCCATAGAACAGAGTCCAGGAAAAGGTCAAGCTCCTGATTTTCAAAGTTTTCCATGGAATTAGGCCTGGATACCCAACAGATTATTTCTCCCTCTATGTGACCATGACTTCCCGTGACACCATTGCAACAATAAGACAGTTGACCAGTACAAGGGTGGCTTGTGACCACAGAAGACAGAACTTGCACAGGATCAAGACTATGGAACTCAGAGCCAAAGAAAAAGAGAGTGATTGCTAACCTCTTCCCTTTCAGAGCTAAATACAAACCCCAGCTCTTTGCCCAGGATTTCCCATAATTATACCCTCATTCTTATAGATTTATGGGAACAAAACACCAAAATCCCTAAGCTTGTCCCCTGCTGGTAGGGAAGGAAGTGAGAGCTCATTGTTATCTGTTTAGCTTGCTAAACTATTCCATTGATGGGAGCCATGTAAGTACCTGGATGGATAGTTGGAGAAGTGAGCAGTGTTGATTCAGGAACAGAGGGAAATCATACTAAGCCGGGAGGGTTTTATATGTTAGTGTTTTAAAGAGATGTATGTAATATATGTCCCCTTGTGTATTGTAATCTGAGAATTTAAGTGTTGACGTAAATTAGTCTTTTGCACAGATATTAGAGTGTGGAGAAGACTGATGGAACTCTTAATAAAATAGCATTAACCCTGCACCTATGGGTGTGCCTGGATTTAATCTGCCAACATGCTACAATTTATTTCATGTATTATTTTAAAAGGCAGGATTTTTAAAAGTGTAATGTGTCTAGAGCACAAAATTGGCACAATAAAATTCTAAATAAAGAGCTAAATAAAACAGTGTAACTGTAAAATAGGTGCTGTTTTTATCCCTATAAATGTCCTCTTATGAATCTTACTTTCAAGAGATTCCTTTTATCACTAACCCTATTCTTTTACTTTTCTCTTTTCAGTACAATGATTATGTTCATTATGTTGAACCCTGTTTCAAGGGCATCCTGGTCCAAGCAGACAGAGATAACAGAGAGGTGAGTGCCAGACTCAGAGGTGGTGTTGGGACAGCTCTCTTATTGTAGTTGAATTAGTGGGACTGTGATGCTTTGGTGGGAAACTCCAAGGACAGGAAGCAACTGATGTCCCAAAAACATGTGGATTTTTATTTCTGAGACCTAGAGCCAGATTCACGGTGACACACTGTCTGTTCTGCATCTCGCTGGGTACGCAAAGCAGCTGGAAACTCAGTGCAGCTGGCTGGTTAAACCGAGTTTACAACTGATTTGTGTCTCTGGAGCAGCGCAAACTAGCCAGAGCATACCAGTCAATCTTTCCTGTCCTATCACAAGAAACAAAAGCACATAACTCTCAACTCCATGTGCCATTTCTAAAAGCCCAGATCTTCCCTCCACATCCTTGGCCCTCAGAAAAGTGGGAATTCAACCCTTTCCGGTAAATGTCTGGTCACCAATGAACGCTGCAGTCTAGGTTCCCCCTTTCGTAGAGCATTTTTTCAGTGTGCTTTGCTGATAGCTGCTTTTCTAATCTGGGAGTGATGAGCAGCTGCAGCCCTAAGGTGGTCATTGTGCATCTGACTGCTGCAAGATGCACCTCCCTCCTAGCTGGGATGTATTTTTAGTTCTGATTATATCTCCCTTGTTTCTCTCGCTCTCAATCTTGTGGAGGTGGCTCATACTCACATTGTCCCCATAGTTAACATTATCAGAATGTTTCTCTCCACTTTTCTTACCAAACTCCCCTGTGTTTCACCCTCAGCAAAGGACAAATCTCCAAAGAGAAGTGCTGCTATTTCTGGCAGTTATTTGTGAACGTGCTGTGCAGCAGCTTATAGTACAGCACATATGCGAACATGAGTGCCCCATGATAGAACTGTTATTGGAGTAGCCTATTAACTATCACAGCTGTAGAAGCTATAGTGGAAGATTGCCCAGCCATCTAGAGTAGTCATGTGCCCTGAAATACAGGGTTTCTTTGGCCTTGTGTCACCCTTCTCTCCCCTGTCCTGAGAATTCTGCCTTCCTTCTGTCCGCATCTCATATCTCCATGTGTTTCTCACTTCATGCTAGCACTTTAAGCAGTTGGTGGATGAGCTGCAGGCAAAAGGAGTGGGGACCGTCAATAAAGCCGTGCTGGAATCCTTCAAAATCCTGAGGGAGGTAAGAGCATTTTGTGTCAAGGGTGTTAAAGAGCATGCTCACTCCTCCCCACCCACCCCCCTTCTTCTGCGTGTCTCATGGCACTGTACAGCTGGCATCGTGTCAGGGGGAATTCTCCTAGTGCAGTGACATGAACGTTTTCTGACAGGGCCAAAAGTTGCTGATGAGCATCTTGATTGTGATTGTGACATGGATGGTGATGGTGGTGATGATGATGATGATGAACCTGGGCACTCTGACTTTAGGGAGCTGTTTGTTTATTAATTTATTTAAAATGCTCAAACCTGTTATTGCTCCCAATAAAGGGGGCATTGCCATGCCAAAGGAAAGTGGGTAGCTAATGTGGCATAGAGCCAGTTGCTATAAATAGTCACCTTTCCCCAGGGAAAAGTGACCCCATAGATGATGATCAGTGCCTTGAATCGTCCATAATTATGTCCTTCCGTGCTGATGCTCAATTCATTCCATTTAATCAGAGCTTATTACTTCATATTTCAGTGCTGTGCCAATTCATCAGTGCCTGAAAATGAATGAATGATTGACTGCTAGCTAAGTGACAGGAGGAGGAAGACGGGGGACAGACCGATACAGACTAACACGGCTACCACTCTAAAAGGGGGGACAGAGACAGCCTTTTAACAAAAAGGCTTGAAATAACATAATTAAACCGACTGTATTCACTGGGCCAAATTCAGTTACTTGGGTAAAAATCTCTCTGTGACTTAAATGGGAGCAGAGTCAGGCCAACACTAAGTGTCGTTGAAAATCTCATCCTTATTTTCTCCTCCTATCACATCTCATATTGTCTGGGAAACTAATAGGACTGAGTTCAGATCTCATGTACACCAGTGTTAGGAGTAACTCTCCTGAAGTCAGTGGAGTTACACCCATGAGAGCATGCTCCCAATCAGGCCTGTTGTGCTGTTGAATCCATGACAGTATCAAACAGCGTATAGAAGCTCCCAGTGCTGACTGTGATACTGAGGGATATGCTGAAGAAGCTAGTAGTGCTTGTGTTTTCAGTAGCTGTGAGCTGGTAGTGTTGCTAGAAAATATGATGATACTGGTGATATGATGATGCTGGTTGTAGTGACATAAAACGTCACTACAGAGATGACAATATAAATGACAAGATGACAGCAATCATTCTGATAATGAAGGGTATTAGTGAGCAATGGTAAATGTCATTATGATTAAGGTATTAGATTGTTTTTACTTTCGGTTTATTTTTGTGTTTAATTTCCCAAGGATCAACACAGTGATTCATATGGAAAATACCACATGTAAAATAAAACAGTGACACTCATCCAAGGTGTTCCAATCACCTACTATGCCCATGACAGTCATGCAAGATTCATTATGTTATGTGAGAAACTGGGACCTCAATAGTCGTCACACAGAAGCATGACTCAGCTTTGTTCCTTAAGGATTGCTGAAGGATATATATAAAAAAAAAAAAAAGAGTACCAACTCCCAGTGTAACCCACTCTCCTAAGTGCACCTGCAGCCCTGGAGTACTGCTAAGGATACTGACACTCTTGGGGATGATGCTAACAAGACGGTGTTATTGAGAGCAAATATGGTGGTGAGGTTAACTGTACCATGTGCTAGAGGTGTTGACATATTTGGCCTGATTTTCCACTCACACCGGTTTTGCACCATTGGCTATAGTGGAGCGGTTCCTGATTTACTCTATAGTGAAAGTGTGATCAGAATTCTGCCCAAGGATGGTATTGTGAGTAATAGCAGGAGCTGAGATGATAGGGTGGTGGTATTAGCACTAATTGTGGTAATCTCGTGTTGTCATTCTGATGCTGATAATGAGATAGTGGCAATTACAAGGTGATGCTTTATGGGAAGAGGATGATCTGGATGAGGGAAGCAGTCGTGATTTAATGCTAAAAACATTTGTTTGGAATACATCTCTAGTGGTCACGTATCTAGTACATCCCTGTGTATGGTGACAAAATTACTCCTCACTAAAACCAGTCAGATCCTCTGCTGGAGTAAATTAGTGTATTGAAATTACTGATTCACAACAGCAGAGTATCTGGCTCCAAGTGTCTAATGTAGCCCTGATTATCTATAATGATAATGATTACAAATTGCCAAGGGAGGTTTTGCTCCTTAGTACAATTGTTTTTAGAATTATAGGTCCAGGTTTTCCGGCCCACTCGAGATCCACTCAATGATGGACGAGGAGTCCGGGGTTGGAGAAAAGGTGGTATTTCGCCTTCTTTATATTCCCACAATTCTGGGGCAGCTAAGGGCTACTTTGGAACAGCATAGAACAGCTTCAGGAGAACAGTTAGCAGCTCTACGTCTTTCTGGGATGTCCCCTCTTCAGTGGGAATCCTCAAGAAGTCAGTTACACCAGCTTAACAGCCTTGTACTGCCCGAGTGACATAAAGGGGCTGAAGAAAGACCCAGAATCTGGTCCATAGAGCTTTCGATGGTATTTAAATTGTAATCCCAACTGTCTCTTAAGCTCCTGTGCCAAGATTTTCAAAACTGGCTGGTGATTTATGGTAGCCTCAATTTTGGTGAGCCCACAGCCTCTGAAAATTGGACCCCTTTAAAGTGTCTCATATTGAGCACCCAGGAATTGAGGCTAGTCACTTTTGACAGCCTTGGCCATTACTTCTTGCTGACTGAGAATAACTGATCCCTTGAAAAAGAATGGTCTAGTGCAGTGTTTCTCAAACTGGGGTCTGCGGACCCCTGGGGGTCCACGAGGGTACTCCAGGGGGTCTGCAGGCCCCACTGATCAACTCCTTCTCCTGCATGCCGGGGTGTAGGAGGCGCTGGGAGGGAGGCGGAGGAGCAGGGACATGGCGCGCATGGGGGAAGGGGCGGAAAGAGGCAGGGTGGGGGTGGGACCTTGGGGGAAGGGGTGGAGTGGCGGAGCTTGAGGGGGCTGCAAAAAAATTTAAATCAAAATGGGGGTCCTCGTGTTGCTAAAGTTTGAGAACTGCAGGTCTAGAGAGTAGAAAAGGGGAGCTGGGTATCAGGACTCCTCAGTTCTATTCCTAACACTTTCACTGACTCTGTGTAACCTTGGACATATCATTTGAACGCTCCCTGCTTTGATTTATCCATAGATAAACTGGGTACAATAATATTAACTTGCCTCACAGGGGTGATGTGAGGCTTAGTTAATTAACATTTATAAAATGTTTTGAAATCCTGGCACGTAAGGTGCTATGTAAGTGCCAGATAGTATTTCTTACCTGTGAGTAAACATTTATCTTGTCTCTCCTCAGCCTTCTGTTCTCTTCAGTTGGGTTGCCTTGCCCCATTCCCTTTATCTTTCTATACAGGGCTTATTTTTCCAAACTTTTTATCCTGTCTGTTCCTCTCTTCTGAACTGCCTCCAGTTTGTCTGTCTTCTATGAAACATGGTGCTCTAAACCAGAAGTGTTCTCGTTAAAGCCTACCAAGTGCCAACCAGAGCAGAATAATTACCTTGCATGTTTGACACATAATACTCCTCTTAACGCCTCCCAAGAGAGTAGTTACCTTTCTTTCATCAGTCTCACATTGTTAATTCATATTGAGTTGATCTGCCCCTGGGGTATACCTTCCTAGCTGGGATGCAGTCTTTGAGTTAACAGACTACAGATTCATTTTCTCTTGTTCTGTATTTGTGCCCATCACTGTTCCTTCCTATGTAAACCAATTTATATTTCTTTTCGTATGAATCTCATAGGGTCACACATGTAGGGTATGTCTACATAGCAAAAATAAATCCCCTGACAGCAAGTCCCAGAGCCTGGGTCTAGAGGCTCAGGCTTGCAGGGCTTGTGCTATGGTGCTAAAATAGCTGTCAGAGTGGTAGCTGTGTTAGTCTGTATCAGCAAAAACAAGGAAGGGTTGTGGCACCTTAGAAACTAACAAATTTATTTGGGCATAAGCTTTCATGGGCTAAAACCCACTTCATCAGATGCATGGAGTGAAAAATACAGTAGGCAGGTATAAATACACATCACATGAAAAGATTGGAGTTGCCTTACCAAGTGTATGTGGGGGGTGGCAATGCTAACGAGCCAATTCAATTAAGGTGTAAGTGGTGTATTCTCAACAGTTGACAAGAAGGGGTGAATACCAAGGGAGGGAAAATCACTTTTGTAGTGCTAATGAGACCAATGAAATGAAGGTGGCCCATTTCAAACAGTTAACAAGAAGGTGTGAGTCTCTGCAGAGGGAAATTAGTTTTTGTAGTGACCCATCCACTCCCAGTTTTTATTCAGGCCTAATTTGATGGTGTCCAGTTTGCAAATTAATTCCAGTTCTGCAGCTTCTCATTGGAGTCTGTTTCTGAAGTTTTTTTGTTGAAGAATTGCCACTTCTAAGTCTGTTGTTGAGTGTCCAGGGAGGTTGAAGTGTTCTCCTATTGGTTTTTGAATGTTTATAATTCTTGATATCTGATTTGTGTCCATTTATTCTTTTGTGTAGAGACTCTCCGGTTTGGCCAATGTACATGGCAGAGGGGCATTGCTGGCACATGATGGCATATATCACATTGGTAGATGTGCAGGTGAATGAGCCCCTGATGGTGTGGCTGCAGGGCCGGCTCCAGGCACCAGCTTAGCAAGCAGGTGCTTGGGGCGGCCACTCCGGAGAGGGGCGGCAGGTCCAGCTATTCGTTGGCAATTCGGCGGAGGGTCCCTCACTCCCGGTCGGAGCAGAGAACCTCCTGCTGAATTGCCGCAGATCACAATCGCGGCTTCCCCTTTTTTTTTTTTTTTTTGGCTGCTTGGGGCGGCAAAACCCCTGGAGCTGGCCGTGTGTGGCTGATGTGGTTAGGTCCTATGATGGTGTCCCTTGAATAGATATACAAACAGAGTTGGCAATGGGGTTTGTTGCAGGGAATTGAATTGGCCTCCTTAGCACTGAACCCCCACTTGGTAAGGCAACTCCCATCTTTTTGTGTGCTGTATATTTATATCTGCTTACTGTATTTTCCACTCCATGCATCTGATGAAATGGGTTCTAGCCCACGAAAGCTTATGCCCAAATAAATTTGTTAATCTCTAAGGTGCCACAAGGACTCCTCATTGTTTTTACTGATACAGACAAACACGTCTACCCCTCTGAAACCTGTCAAAGGAAATAGGGATTAAAGAAGGTTGCTTTCCTGATCTTGGAAAAGGCATAAGCTGCCCATGGAAAGCCCAGTATAAACCTGAGTCAGTCTCTGCTCCTATTAGATCACATTCAGAACCTCCTCTCAACTTGACACCAACCCATTAAATGGGTACATGAACTCGGTCAAATTCTGAAGTGATATAAATGATGGGGTAAGTTATATACATGTTGGGTGTAAGTTGGCCAAAAAATGTGTGTGAGTGACACCAAACTTGCATTTGATAATGTGTTAAAATGAGTGTAATTTACACAGATGTGGTGTTTTACAGGGAGCAAACACAGCTCCTGGTGTAGCTCTGAGGTCAAGGGGATTTGTGCCGCCTTATGCCAGAGCTGGGTGCGGAAGAGTTGAGCATGGCACAGTGTTAGTTAGTTAGTGGGGGAGGGTCTGCTGTACCTCATTACCTCCTGCTTCATGCCCCTTTCTGTTCCTATAGGGCCAGGGCCTCAGCAGGTGTAAAATGGTGTGGCTCCACTGAGGCGGTATTAACCTACACCTGCTAAGGATCTGACCCCTGTAGTGCAAGTTACCCTCATTGGGCCAGATGCTGATTTCATACTCGGGGAAATCTGTTGCAACATCCTGGCTTCAGTTAGGAGACTCCTGCTTTACACAAGCATGAGAGAGCAGAATCAGGCACCTGTGGTCTCAAACCCAGGCCTAGAGGGTTGCTAAGCAACAGCCTGACCCACTGTGCCGCAAGACTGCAAGGTGAGATGAGGGAACTGTAGCTGATACCCCACCAGCAGAGGCTACCGCCGCCAACTCAGTGAGGTCAGATGACCAGCAGCAGACTGCTGATTGGGCTCTACTGGGTATAACATTTCTTGTTCCTGTCCCACTATTTGTCTGAGCAGCTAGTTGTTAGGCCAGTATCTGTCCAGACACCCTGAGACCAAGTCCTGGCCTTGCTGGGTTCCTACTTCTTGTCCCTGTTTCCTGCTGCTTTGCCTTGTTCCCTGTTCCTGCTAACACACCTGGTTCCTAAATTAATGACTCTGGCTTGGCCCTTGCTGTGACTTCTGACTGTGACCCTAACTCCACTCCCTGCTCTGAACACTAGGGAGCTACAGGCACAGTGTTTACAAAGATGTTATGCTGGCTTTATACCAGTGTAAACTAAATCAGAATATCTTCCACTGAATGCCAAATCAATGCATGTTACCTATTCTTTGCAGTTTACACCACTGTTTATTTCATCACTGAATTTAACCCAGAAACTTTCCTCGAAGTTGCACCTGCATCTACAAGGTTGCAAACTTGTATTTGTCTGTATTAGGCCCTCTGTGTTCCGTTTTTCTAGCCAATTGTGTATCTATCATATTTCTCTATTTCAGTCACATTCTCTAGTTAAATATCAAATGGGAGGATGTTAAATAAGTTACTGAAGTAGAGGTATGCTTTGTCCATTGCATTCCATTCAACCAGCAACCTATGATTTTTCTGATTATCTGTGTTTCCTCTGGGTGCTCACAAATTAACTGTATTATTAATTTTTCTAGTAACTTACCAAATATTGAAGCTCAACTTACTGATCAACTTTCCATCCTCCTTTGAAAACAAGTTTTTGTTCATTCTTTTGAGAACTCATTTGTTCTTTGTTAGGTTTCAAACATTATTATAGGTAGACCAGATGTACCTTATGCTAGTTCTTTCACCTCTCTAGCTGTAATTCCATTGAACATTGCTGACTTGAATATGTCCAGTTTATATAGTCTTTAACTTAACCCTTGTGACTCTACCTTGAAACTCTCCCTTTCTCTCTTACCTACTTCTGCATTGTCTGCCCTGTCACTACTGTCCCTTTTAAGAGTGAAGCAAAGCAGTCATTAAGCATTCCAGCCAGATTCTTGCTCTCTTTTATTTGTTCTCCAGCCTTTATAAGTTGTGGACCTATACTCGTTTTCGTGCTTCTTACTATATGTATTTATAAAGTTTCTTGCTCTTTTTTACATGCTTTGCTAACAGTGCTTTATTTTGTGCCGTTGATTTTTGCAGGATATGTCTTCTTATACACAGACACAATTGCCTAGTTTTTTTCATTTTTCTTTATGTGGTCTTTTATTTGTCCTGCTTTTACCTTGCTTTCTTTCTCTGCTCTGCTAGCTTCCAGCTCTCCTGAGTCCCTTAGTTTCTTTCCCCAGGAGACACCTCCTACTAAGGTCTTGGTCCTGAATGCCACAGATGCAAAGTGTTGCACTTACAAATGCAAAGTAAAAAATGTTGAGCAAAACAGGGAGTGCAGGGGAATCTGATCATGAATAAATCAGAGTATGACTGTTACTCCTGGTAAGCAGGGGCGGCTCTAGGCACCAGCGGGCCAAGCGCCCGCTTGGGGCGGCATCCTGGGGAGGGCGTCATTTGGCTCCGGTGGAGCTCCCACCGGCATGCCTGCGGCAGGTCCACCGGAGCCCGGGACGAGCGGACCTGCCGCAGTCATGCCTGCGGCGGGTCCCGTCTTCCCGCGGCTCCGGGTGAGCTCCCGCAGGCCTGACAGCGGCAGGTCCGCGCGGCCCGGGCGCCGGGGGACCTGCCGCCGGCATGCCGGCGGGAGCTCAACCGGGGCCAAATGCCGCCCTCCCCAGGATGCCGGAGCCGCGGGAAGAGGGGACCCGCCGCGGGACTGGGGAAGGGCGGCGCAGCGCTCCACGCTGCTTGGGGCAGCCTACTTTGTAGAGCCGCCCCTGCTGGTAAGAAGAATATGGCCAAAGAGGGAAACACATAGCTAAGTGCCTCATTTGCTTACACTTAAGCAAGCTTATATCTCTTCAAATATGCACATTCTGTGCCCTCCCCTGTCCACACGCATGTGCACACACACACACTCTCTTGGGCACCTTTATGGTTACACTCAAGGGTCTTGGGACTTACTTCCACTCAGTGCAGAGGATTGCACCTAGAACTCCACCTGAATGGTGCCTGCTCATAGCCTCTGCTCACTCGCTACAACTAAGTAGTCCCCATAGCACATTGCAAAAAGACCTACAGGAGCAGACCTTAACTGTTGGTTGTAAAATCTGCCTTTTACCTTAATATTGTGCACAGTATCATTAAAAGGTCTCTGGCTCCCACATTATATGCAATTTCCAGGTCTCTAATTCTTTCCTGTTGGTCATGATCAGATCTAAACTAAGCTATATTAAGTGGTCCCCTTAATAATTCAAAGAAATGTTGGATGATCTTGGTTTCACTGTATTAATGTAAGAGACATAGAATCATAGATTATTAGGGTTGGAAGGGACCTCAGGAGGTCATCTAGTCCAACCTCCTGCTCAAAGCAGGACCAATCCCCAAATTGCCCCTTCAAGGATTGAACTCACAACCCTGGCTTTAGCAGGCCAATGCGCAAACCACTGAGCTATCCCTCCCCCCCTAAGTACATCTAAGTACCGGTAGTTAAAGTTCACCATTGCTTCTCATCTGGACACACTTGAAATCTGTTCAAGGTGTAGCTCACCCCTTCCTTCTTCCTAATACAATGGGACTCTATATCAGACCTCAGTCTTGATTTCCCCTGTGTTCTAACATAACTCAATGACTTCTAACATTTTTATCTCTAACTTCCATCTGCACCTAGGAGCATCATCATTCCTGATGCATGGCTCCATTCCAGGCCTCCACCTTAAGCTTTTTTCCTGATAGGTATCTCTGATTCCTCCTGCCTTTTAGGAATCTGACCATCATTCAGGTGGACTCTGGAGATGCTTTTGGTGGACTCTGGTGGCATGCAGGTGTGAAGCTCCAGACCCCTGGACACCATCTCAATATCCACTTCCTCATTTTCAAGCAACACCTGAAAACCTTGGGCTCTGCGGGCTATGTGGAGGGAGGCAGAGGAGTTGGGTCTGCTATGCCCGGGGTATCCCCAACACCAGAGTTTACCAGTGGCCTCTGTTCCTTTTGTGCTGCTTAGGTGATGCAAAAAGGGCCAAGCAGACCTAAGGATCTGACAATTTATTTTTTTACCAGTGGTGTCTTTTTTACTCCAGTGAAAGTTTGTCTGAGTAACAACTTGTTTAAAAACTAAGCAAAGACCTCCACATGTGGTCCAATAATAATATTATTATTATTTATAAACCATCCTTCTCACTCCTGCTGAGACCTTCGAGGTTCTGCATACTGGATCACAGTAAATAAATATAACAACTACTTTATAAAAACCAAATAAAAATACCACATGAATAAAGGGGTTATTGCATAGGTGAAGAGGAAAAGAGTCCTACACATGAAATTCTACAGTGGTCAAGTAGAGGCTGTCCAATCCTCTCTCATCGTGGTAGAATAACCAATACTTTGGTGGTATTGGGGTGCTGATGAGGGAGATGGAAGAGATGGTGGCTTTGGGCTTTGGTGGTGGTATAAAATGGTGGTGATGTGATAGTAGCAGTGGTTATGATGAAAGTAATAATGATGAGGTCAATGGCAGTAATGGCGCCATCACAATGGTGTTGGCACTGAGGAAAGCAATGTTGTGGAGGATGTTATTGAGGCAGATGATGTTGGTAGTGGTGACATGAGAGTGACGGTGTCAATGTTGACTACAGCAATGAAAGCATGTGGAGCTGACACAAGGAGTGTCCCGCTGCTGGTGGTGATAGATGCAGTGGCATACTACCCAGGTTGGTAAAGATACTTTTCCATCTAAATACAGAATGACCAAGGTTAGACATGGAAGGGATTTCAGAGGTTAAGCTGTAAGAACTGCACAAGTACCAGTTTATACTCTGCACTCTCTCCCCATGCCCAATGGTCTATGTTGCTGATATTGCTTTTAATCTTTTTTCTTATGTCTAAGCTGAATTTGCCATTCTTTAGTTTAAAGCCATTATTTTTGTGATAAACCCTTAGTCAGCCTTAAATTAGTCTCCTACACATGCTCTATTTCATGCAGTTGCTTGCCTCTCATTTATCTTTACTACAAAGCTATCATGTCTTCCTTCCTTTACATTTTGATCTATGTAAGTCCTCAGTGGACAGACCTTCCATTGCTCCAATCATGATGGTTTGTAAGAGGAGGAGGTGGTCCTTGAAATCAAGAGGTTGCAGCCAAGAAGCTTATCATTTTTACTCCTTGATGTAGGGAAATCCTCTGCAGTTTGCACTGGTTGCTGATAATCAACAGATTAAATTCAAGGTCTTGCTAGTACTAAATAAAATTAAGTTTTCTTGACTCCATTTGCCTTAAAGGCACTTAGCTGGAGAAGTAGTCACTCAAGCCTTTGTTCTCCATCCCAAGATTTCATCTGGGACCCCTTCTAGGAAGCTCCCTTCCTGAGGGCATTTGCCAAAATCTTTCTGTAGCTATATTAAGGCTTAGTGTCACCTATACTCTTGTCCCACCTCCCAGCCCCATTAGTACACGTTTCCTCTGTAGTCCTTAGGCTTCTTTGTTGTGTTCACCTACACTGGATGGGAGAGGATACCTCTGCCCTTTGGACTGAGATCTCAGAGTGAAGTTAGAATCTCAGACATCATTTTCTGTTTGCTTATTCTCCTATGGGCTGGTCTACACACAGTTTTGTACTACCTACTCTAGCTGTATTGGTATAGTTAAAGTAATAAAACCTACCAGCATAGACACCATCATACCAGTATAACTATATCCACTGTCAGGGAATCGGTTTCTGTATCAGTTTCTAAACAGATGTAGTTACATTGGTACAAAATAGTGTGTGGACCAGCCTTTAGAGATTATGGGTTTTTGCTCCCTGTGGCGCAGCCTGAGAGAAATTACCCAAACCAGCCTAAGATACTGTATTGAAAATAGAGAGAAAATTGTAGTAAATCA
The DNA here is from genome assembly GCF_016161935.1 of Mauremys reevesii. NCBI lineage: Eukaryota > Metazoa > Chordata > Testudines > Geoemydidae > Mauremys > Mauremys reevesii. The sequence continues at coordinate 250,339,139 of NC_052623.1, forward strand.
AAAAGAACCAGTGAGAAGAACATATATCTAAATTTAAACTTCTCATAAAATACACCAGATGAGGTGCTCTCATCTCAGTCACAGAACAATTGAAGGAAATACTTTACATTCCTAGACAGCAATGTCCACTCCACAAACTTCTTTTGTCAGAGGCCAGCCACCAGCTTGTTTTAATTAGGAAATAACTTGAGGTTAGGTGGGGATTAGTGACACATTTGCTAACCCTGACCTAACCTCGACCTCTTTCTTATCTAGAGAAGCCATGAGTCTCTCAGGACCTGTTTTTCAAGTTGTGGGTGTGGGTTGAGTGCTTTGATGGTTAAAAGGTTTTTTCAGAATTCCTTATCACATCCATGTCTCTTACAAAAGGTGCTTATCCTGTGATTTTGGCTTATTATCACACTAGATTGCCCCCTCACCAACAAAGTGGTGTATCCTAGGTCCATTCAGGATTGTATGCACCACCTACTTGTCTGTTCCACTCACAACTAGGCAGAGACACACAACAACAGTTTGTGTTCCCCATCCTCAGGTTGATGGTCTAGGGAAGGGAAGCAGGTCTTTTAGGGGTGTTAGTTAAACCAGCTTTCAAAAGTTTATCTTCCTGGCTAAGCAGGCAGTTTCCCAGCCTGCTCTTTGGGGACACCCACTCCACACCTCTTTGTCTGCATTAAAAATACAGCTTGTATACTTTAACATAATTATACTCCATATTAAATATCACTTATTGACACATACCAGGTCCTCTGCCGTGCTCAATATACAGCCTTTCCATAGCCACCTGTGACCATTTGTCCTCCTTTTTCCCCTTGGAAGAGTGACTGGCTGTGCCTGAGACATTGGGTTGGATTGTCCACTAGCTTGCACTTTTTGTGCTCTTTCAGAGCTGTACAAAGTGAGTGCCAATGGCTACCAACTCAGGATGGTGGTGTTACACCCACTCCATGCCTGCGTATTACAAACATACATGGCAATGCATGGTACAGGGCAGTAGGCAATAAGGCTCATTGTGCCCAGCACTCTTTTTTTTTTTTCATGTTATTTTAACTTTTGTAAAGCACCTGGATACAGCGTATGACGATAGGCACTGTGTAAATAAAAAATATACAGAGCATCAAAGCTCAGTCTTCACTTAGGGAAAATGCTCTGTGAAGTCATTGGGAGTTTTGCCTGGGTAAGAATTCAGTAAGGAGCTCATGATCTGGCCTGTTATAAATAAATGTGCAGCAATAAGAATTATGGCAATGCTGAGGATACTAATGCTGCTGTTCCTCTCCATTTGTAGTTCAGAGAGGCTGGGCAAGGAGGCCTGTGTAACCAAGCCATCATGCTGATCACAGACGGAGCTGTGGAGGATTATGAATCTGTGTTTGAAAAGTACAACTGGCCTGATCGTAAGGTTTGTCTCAAAAGGGATGAATAAAGGGGGCAGGGGAGGGGAAGGAAAGTGACCATCCTGGCATGGAGTGAATAGAAAGCACCACATACCCAAGTATGTGTACTCACATACCCACGCCTCCACATGCGCCCTACTGTAAATACAACACAAAGCAGCTAGACAGTAGGTTGGTGAGGGGATTATAAAGGTGCTGTGATTTTAAAGGGACACTGTTCGGTCAAGTTTGGCCCAAAATGTGTGTGTGCGCGCGTTGGGCAGGAATGGGGGGGGGGGAGGAGGTTTTATAAAAGGCTATTTCAAAAGCTGAGGACAATAGAAACATTCTTCTGGTTTACAAAAACAAAAAAAGCCACAAACCACCACCAACAAATAAAAACTCCTCCAACCTCCAGAATGAAACATGTTTTATTAAATAAATAAATAACTGAACGTCTCTATGCAGTATTTACAATAGAATGGGGTGGAAAAGGTTGGGTTTTTCCTATCCTGCAGAATTTTTTGAGATTTCAAGATATTGTCCTGTTATACACTGGGATGAACCCAAGACTTTTTCCAAGAAAAAATAGACAGACAGACAGACACCGACCCACCCCGGAATAGCCAATAGTCTGCTGGTTAGGGCACTCACCTGGGTGTAAGGGACCCAGGTTCGTAGTCCTTGCTCTGCCTGGTTCAGGCAGAGACTTGTACCTGGGTATCACAGAGAACCTGAGCAACCTTTCTTGAGGAAGTTCATTGGAAACGGAACATTCCCATGACTAGTTTCAATTTCAGCTAGTCGGCATTTTCTGACAAAAAACTGTCTTGTCAAAAAATTCCCAACCAGCTCTATTTGGAACTCAGCCGTTACAGCCTTGTGCTATTGAATCAGGACCTAGAGCTGAAAAAGAATAAGAGCTGATTGTAAACCAAAGTAACTCATTTGTTTTCCTTGTCCAAGCTGAGGGAAATGCACAAGGAAAACAAACAGCAGAAAGAACAAAAAGCAAATTTGATTTTTAATATTGTTTCATTTTAAATAAGGTAAATTGTTATTGATCACATGAATGAGAACACTCTGAAAACAGATGCATTTTAATCTGATAGTGTCCCATTAATTGCTTTATGTGGTTAAATATTTCCATGGGTTAAGAATTTTTATGAGTGGTGAAGCTACCCGCATGTGGATCTGGCTGCTACTGCGAAATCAAACACAATGCTTGCTTCTGGCTTGTAAATCAAACCTCTCCACAACTGTTCCCAAAACAAAATCCAGCATGTACCAGCTCAGTGTTTAAGAGTTCTCATCTCCAAATGATCACGCTCCGTGTCTCCATGTATTGCTACTTGGCTGGCTGGGTTAATTATGATTGATAATGAGGTCCTTATGGAATAAGAGAATCATATCAGTGTAAAGGCAAGGGCCCTATTTCTCCATTGTCCTTCAGCATAGTCATTTACACTTCTGCAACATGGGTGTCAAGCCACTACCATTCTGATTTGGTAGCATGTTACACCTCTTTGGACTGATTTGGCACTGTTGAAAATGGGAGATGATTTCTGCATAATTCTTGCATCTGTATTCTTGTTGTACAGGTCCGGGTTTTCACTTATCTCATTGGAAGGGAAGTCACGTTTGCACAAAATGTGAAATGGATAGCTTGCAACAACAAAGGTGACGTCTGTGAACAATTAGCCCACTATACACATCACATTCAGACTGCAATCATGCATTCTGGGACTGAGATCTCTTTAGAGCTCATACACTAAAGTTTGCACCCAGTTAGAACTTGGATGGGAGACTTCTGAGGAAAACACAGTTGCTGCAAGGAGTGCTATTGGTGTTTCACTGAGGCTACTCCTTGATCAGTACTAAACTGACTCCCTATCATGATGTTAAGCAGCACTGTGTCTGTGTCGCTGGACATGCTTTCTTATGGCTGAGTGATAAAACTGCCATCCTTTCTTTTAAAGATTTCATGGCCCTTTTCACAAGAGCAGAAGGTGAACCCCAGAGTCCTGACCAAATGACATTATGTATGTCTACCTAAAATTCTGCCATTGGTTCCTTTTGATCCCAGTATTCCTCACTTTCCCCACCTTAAAATTGTGAGGTGCTATTGCTGGCACAAAATGCTGCCACTTTGCACCCCAAAGTAGGGCTGAATGATTCTTTCGCATATAAGCCAGTAAATGGCTTCCCTATGCAGGTGCACAATGGGGTGAGGATCCATGAGCAAGGTTTGGGGGAATAAACAATTTCACCTGTCTTTGTCTGCAAAGTGTCTACAAACAGATTGTGAAATGCTTATATGTGTGTGGTGTTTAAAATGATTGTCAGTAAATAATTCTTTGTTCATGCATTGTGGATCTTCTGAATTCAAGTTTTTATTAGTTGGTTTCACAAGTCACATGATATTATTTCTGTTCCCTGGTTTGATGATTTATGTAACTAACTGACAAAAGTTTGGACTTTAATTCAAATATTCAAGTGTAAAATTTGCAGTGTGTCATTCACCCTGCTGTTGGTTAGTCCTGTAATTTAAAAGTGCTTTTGGTGAATATTTGAGCATTTGAGTTAAAAGTTCACTTTTTGTGAGTATTCTCACTTGTCATACTTAAACCCTCACTTATTCACAGAAAGCAAAGACCCAAGGGTCCCAAATAGGTTTGAACGGACACTTTGCTTTTTTAATTCAAATGGACACTGGGAGAGTGACAGGTTTCTGTTTCTTCGTTAAGGCTACTACACTCAGATCTCCACCCTGGCAGATGTTCAGGAGAATGTGATGGAATACCTGCATGTGCTCAGCCGTCCTATGGTCATCAACCACGATCATGACATCATATGGACTGAAGCCTACATGGACAGTGCGGTAAGGACGTTGAGATAAGCTTCAATCAGCAGACAGTAAGGGCTAAGTGAAGGCGGGGGGGAAATCAGGGCTGTGACACCTGGATCTCTTGGAAGATCCCTCAGAAATAGGAACATACTGTAAAACTGGGAATCAGCTGACTTACAGAACTTACTGAGCTCTGCACCTGTTTAGACAGGCAGCGTTTCTTTCCCCTCAATCCTGGAATTGAATCCTCCATGGAAAGTCTCAGGTCTCCTTGAGAGTCTGCAGTGAGCCGGGAAACCAAGGCTAATCACAAATGCAGCATGACCTAAGTAGTGTTTCTTTTCTTCATTAACTCAGGGTACCTTATAAAGGATTATTCACAGAACAGAGATTAGTTACAGCTCAGGATATGGGTCACGGAGATTCTTTTCCTCAGCTCGCACCATGCTGTCTGTCACACAGGGAGATAGATCTCAGTTTGGCTGTCAAGCTTGTTCCTTTGCTCTCTGCGCTAGCAAGATTTAGCATGATTACAGGGCAAGTGTGCTCAACTCTTGGGGTGAGGAAATACCTCTCAGCCAGTGTGAGGGAACAAAACGTAGGGTGCCCCACAACCTTCTACTCTCCTTTGGGGTCCTCCCATTGCTGCTGCAGGCTGGATCCTCTCACTGCTACCTCAGCATTTTTATGTGGCTGCTCCATTGTTTGTGGCCTACACTAGTGGTAGGCTTGAGATGTTCTGGAAATAAGAATGCCACAGCAATGTGCCTTTGAGATCAAGAGAGAGTAAAAAGAGAGACTAAGAGGAGTGGGGTATGAATGACCCCTTCTCCCACCCTTCCTCAAGCAAATAGAATTGTTTTCCTTGGTCATTTTCTTACCTGTTTTTTTGCCTAGAGGAAAGAGCAGTCCAGTTCTGCTTTTGGTGATCCCAGCACCTTCATGCAGGAGATTCTGGGTTTGGTGTTTTCCTTCTTTAGGAGCACTCACCACAGAACAGGCTATAACATAGGAGTGACAAGGCTTTCTCCAGATGCTTCCCAGCCACCAGAGGGCCTTGACCACTTCCAAGTGGAGTAGGTGCCCTTAGGAAGGAGCCAAATTACAGACTATGCTCTGACCCCCAAAGAGGTGTCAGAGGAGGGGAAGATGTTGAGAGGATTCAGACAGTGACTGAAGAAGTGTGATTCAGAGCATCAGAGCAGGAAATAGAGTTGTTTTAAAAGGGCGGATGAAGATATGATATTTAGTCCCCTCAATTCATTAGCCTCTGTCCACTGTAGCAGTGCTGGTTTTATTCCACTTTCAAGGCAGTAGGGAAAGAAAGTGAATAATCCCAACATGGAACATACAGCCAAGTCAAAGAGCCTAATGGTGTAGATTTCCACTCCTGACATAACTAACTAAACAATCACTGTGCCCTTTAGATTAACCTCTTTGCCATAGGATGGCATAGAGCCTCTTTCCCATCAAAGGCGCATTGCTACATGTTTTAAGAATGTGCCGATTTAAATGGGGCCTATTTAAAAGGCATGGTGGTTAGTGGGTGGCAGTTGTGTCCTGAGAAGGATCAGGTCTCAAGAGAAAATGGTTGTCTGAGATTTATGGAACTGATTTGGAGTCAGGTGAGTGAGAAAGGAGAAAAGTTAATATATTCCTTCATGGAAAAGTCCTTTAAGAGGGATGAAACCAATAGGATTCTATAGAAATTACTCTAAAAACCTGTGGAATTTTAAATAGAACGATCTCCTTTCTATAGAATTTCTAGAACCAACTAGTGGAATATCTGTGCCTGCTCTAGAATTCTTCAGGCTGGCTTAAAAATTCTATAGAAGTGTGACTAATACTCATGTTAAATTTGATAGGACTCTTCCAAAAGGGATGCCTTATACAGGTTTTGCACTGATTCATGCTTGTGAGACACCACTGGTTAAGCCCTGGGAAGGCTGGTCCTCACTTCTGTTCTGTGGTTGAACATGGAGGTATTCCTTGGGATGTACCTGCTCTCTAGGAGCAACAAAGGAAATGTGTTTTGCCAAGCATACTATGCACATGAGGTATTGGTGAGTCAGTTACTGAGTGTGCTGAGCAAAACCATCAACAGTGCTCCCTGCTACACAGCAAATTCTATATGCCCTGGCTCTGGTATTTCGTAACAAGAGCTTGCAGTGATGTTTTGTGCACTGATGCTTTTCTTGTTTGTCTCATTTTTCTGGCTTGCATTTGTCTTCCTGTCCTGCTACTTCTCATGCTTTTCATTCATTCATTCATTTATCCGTCCATGTCTCTTGCTAGCTGCCACAATCTGAGGAGGTAACCACCTGTGCTGTGTTCTGTGAGCGTGCCACTCCCATTGTGTCGGCTGGTGTGTGTCTGTGCTAGTTCATCTAGTCACTGCTGAACTGTACATCCAGGGACGGGGGAAGGTGGGAGCACTGAGGATGTGTATCAGGAAGGAAATGGTAACACTGGATGTACTGGAAAGCTGTGCTGTTGGATGAGAGTAGGTAGGGAGTCCCTGTGCTGTACAGTAGTTTAGTCCATTGTATGTATTTTTACATATGTAGAGTGTGTCACTGTGAGATACGTGTGCTAGGTTAGCCCTAGAAGCGCTGTGAAGAAGAGCTATCCACCCAGATATGAGGGCAGCAACAGAGTGTGCTCAGCTCAATAAGGCAGAATACTAGCTTCAGCCCTCCATCAAGTTACTGTCTAGAATGGCTGGCTCCTTTATGGTTCCCAGCATGCACAGGGAGAGGACACAGGACTTTGACCTTGCCAAAGGTGAGCTACTTATCTGGCCAAATGAGAGATAGAAGGGACTTGCTTCCTGTATCAAGGAAGGAGAGTCACTTTTCTAGCTAGGTATGTCTGTGAGACTCCTGTGCACGTGTTTTGTGTATTTTATATGTTCCTCCTATGTTTTGTGTGTTCTTAGAATGTCTTTCTCACAGAGTATTGAGGGCTCTCTGACATCACATTGCATGTGTTTGTGCTGTGTCCTATATACATGTCTTTTGGGTGTAGCTAAGCATGTTTTGTGTTCATATCATGTTTTTACCTCTATCTTTGCAGTTTCTTAAGCAGTCCCTAGGCACACGTGTGATGAGTGCATTTAAATATTCTCTGTGCGCGCTTCTTTTTAGCACTTGTCTGTGATGCTTTTCATTCAAGCTGTATGCATTGGTTTGGGGTATATTTATACATATGATTTGCGTGTCCATGAGTTTTGCCCGTATCTGTGTTGTTTCTTATAATTGTATTGTATGTGCACTTTGGTTGTATTTAAGCATGTTTTTGTGTGTGAACGTGTGTCTGTCTCCTTGGCATGGACATGCATAATGGGTATTCATTTCTAAAGATTCCTGTCTCTGTAGCATTAAGTTAGGTCTTTAATGCCCTTTTCTGAGACAACTTTCAATGGTTTTTATCCCAGGCTGATCACTCTCCCACGAAGGAGCATTGTTCCTAGGGAAGATCAGAAATGTGCCTTTTTATACAGGGCTTTTTTTTTCTGTATTATTTCATTCAGCATTTGGTGCCCCTGGAAACCCTAATGCTTCTGGTGGTGGCTCCCTATTCTGTTACACTTGCTAACACACTGCTCTTTGTCCTGTGGCAGCTCTTTGCATCTCAAGCTCAAAGTCTGCTGCTCATGACAACAGTAGCTATGCCGGTCTTCAGCAAAAAGAATGAAACGGTAAGTATAGTGCTGCCCTGCAGTCTCCTTGGAACTAGGGCAGGTAAAATGGTGCTGAGGTGGTCTGCAGTCTTCTAAAGCCAGAAGATAGGCTTTTGTGGTGGCTCTAGTAAGCTTTTTGGCTATTTATTGATCTCTAAGTGATCATTTGTCCCTCCCGCTGAATATTTCTTCTTCCGAGCATCACTGAAATAAGAAACTTCATCTTCTTTTCTCACCTCCAGCTTCAGACCCAGCCCAGCACCAAATGCGCAGACCCCTCTCAAGCCCTGACTGTTCACTGTGGAAGAGTGATGCAATGGCATTTGCCCATGTTTAGGTGAAGGCAGGCTGAGCACTAACAGAATTTCATTTCTGAGAACAGTTTCTCCTTTATTTTTTTAGAGATCTCATGGCATTCTCCTGGGTGTAGTGGGCTCTGATGTCCCACTCAGGGAGCTACTGAAACTGGCTCCACGGTACAAGGTAAGATCCAAGCTAATGCAAACCGTCTGTCATCATACATAGCTAAATGCCCAGTCACTTGTCCACAGGCATAATCCAATGAATAATCAGTTACTGTGCATAGAGGTGTAACCACAGATATAAAGCTTGGATCCTCTGATTTCTTGACAGAATCTGGGGAGTTGTCATTCACCATGACAAGCCTGTAGACTACTCTAGAAACAAAGAAACTGAATGTCTTAGCCGATTGTTAATAGGACCTAGAGCTTTTTACATCTTGAACACCAGCTTGAATGCATGCTAGGATAATAATGGCCCAAGTTGTCACCGTGGGATGACTCTTTGGTGGCCTATCTAAAAAAAGCTGGTAGTTTCCATCCAGTTCCCAGTAGACTAAAACCACCGTCATAGCTGGCACCATCACAACTAGCATCACTGTCGACACTCTTGGGAGAGATGCCAAGGATCGAATGGACAATTGAAACTGAACTATTCTGTCATGCCTAGAGTGTCTTTCTCCAAGTCAATGTTGAGATTTGTTGGCAGGGAAAGTTGAGGAAGTTTTCACTATTGCTGCTTGTACGGTACTCATTTTATGGTTAAAAGGGATTTCAGTTCCCAGACTTGTTAAGCCAGCCCCTTTCACCAGCTCTGTGTTGCTTTTAAAGTATGTTTTAAAAGAAAGTTGATCTAATTGAAAAAATGTATTTTTAATGAGGCTATGTGGGAAAGTGCTATTCTCTGTGAGGCCTGTTACACTTTGCTTTACTAGGCTTGTGCAGAGAATTCTGTACAATGTCTATTGGTCCCTTTAGTGAATCTCCATTAGGGGTCACCTTGACAGCAGTGGCTGCTGGGGATTACACTAAAATTCATATGACTTAAGCTATGGGTTCAAACTTTTTGTTCCTATAAGTGTGACCAAACCAATGGTGGGTATTTGCACACACTAGAATACCTAATGTCTGATTGATAATTACCCACACAATCACTATCAAGCAATATACATCTGTATGGAGGTGTTAGAGGCACTAGTTTTCCAATGGATAATTCTTGTCTTCACAAATGCAAATTATACATGAGTTTTAAGAACCCTCTGGATTGGCTGAAATATATACTGTAGGCGGACTTGATCTGATTAGTCACTCTCTCAGAGTTCACCTGGAGGCCAAGTGCGACATTCATAGAATCATAGAATTCAAGATCAGAAGGGACCATTATGATCATCTAGTCTGACCTCCTGCAAGATGCAGGCATCATCCACCATCCACCCAAGCTCCCACCCCCTGCCCCCCCCTGCCCCCCTAAAAGGGAGGAAAAAAAAAACCCTTTTCCATTTTTCTTTTTTTCTGGAAAATTCTTCCCCCCAATCCCGGTCAGCTGTGAGGGCAGCATGCGGCAAGACTCTCTCAGCCAAACCAAAAAAAAGGTGTAATCATTATATCACCACATTATTATATACCAGTGTGTACCAGTGTGACCTATTGACTAAGCCCGTTATCGTTATCATCATATCATCCCTCATCTCCATTTATCTTAATCTTATCTTAGTCATGGAGGTCTCCTTCCCACTGTTTCTGGTAGGCTGTTCCAGTCAGCATTCCCCTGATGGTGAGAAACCTTCGTCTAATTCATTTCCCCTGATTTCCTGACTGACAATTTATATCCGTTTGTCCTCGTGTCCACATTAGCACTGAGCTGAAATAATTCCTGAAATAAATGTCTGAAATAAATCAGACATTGCCTGATCTTGTTAGGCTATGTCACTTCTTAAGCAGTACTTGTACCTAACAATGCTGGATTCACCTCTGCTGGGTCTGGCCTTGGCAGCACTGCGACATGATGCAGACTCCCTTTGTCAGAGGGTAGATGACCCTCTGAAGGGGTCAGGGGCTCATCCCAGCGTACCTCTGACAGGATCCACAAGGGGGAATGAGACAACTCAGGTTCCCCTGGGAGAACTTAAGTCACTGAGTAACTGGAAGGCAGTTAATTAGGCACATGGGTAGGGTAAAAGGGACGTTGGTTAAACAAAGACTCCTGAGGAGAAAGGAAGCTCCAGAAGAAGAGAGCTTCCAGAGAGCCTGGACTAAGCAAAAGCTCTCCAGGTAAGGAGGCCTGGGAAAGACCCTGGGAAAACAGAGGGAAGATTGTAGGGCTCTTCAGGCAATGGAGAAGCCTCAGGCTTTACAGCAGAAGGAGCTGGTGCTGGGACATAGAGACTTTTGTTAAGTTTTAGCTGGGCTCTGAGGTAAGAGCCTTTAAACCTGGTACAAGTGCTCCTTTCAGAAGGCTTTATTAAAGAGAGAGAGACTACTATCAAGCAGAGTATTTTGGCTTCTCTGTGATAGGGCTGTTTAAGTGACCTCATTGTTAACTCAGGCCACAGCAGAACCACACTCAGCCACAGAGGATTCTCAGAAGGTGACAGAGCTCCTTCTACACCCTTTTGGGGCTTGGTTTCCAGAAAGATGAGCTATGAGATCCACACCCAGTTGTGCATCTACGGTGGCCACCATGAAAATTTTGATTATTGCCTCAATACTTGTGACACTGTTACCATAGTGTTCCTCATTGTCCCACATTCTAAGTATAGGAGTGCCCTGGATACCAAAATTAATTCTACCTCCTAAATGGTAATTGTCAGCCACTCACTGTCTGTGCACTTACTGCAGTTACACGCACAAATCAGTTACCTCATGAATGCCTCGCTAACAATTTGTGCACGCAAATACTCAGTAAGACTCTTCTTGCTACCCAGAATGTAGCTGGTGGCTAGGAAATCAGTCATTTAGGATCAGAGCCCTGGAGAGGAGATTGGGCTAATTATTCTAATACCTTTTTCTAATACAGTTGGGAGTCCATGGATATGCCTTTCTGAACACTAACAACGGTTACATCCTCTCCCACCCAGATCTCCGACCTTTGGTAGGTGATTCTGATGCTCTTACTACTGTTGTGACTTAAATCCATGGGTTTTCAGGAAGATTAATGTATCTCATGTGTTTTTATACAACCACTAGGGCTATCAGGTCATTGTCATGGATTCCTGCTGTAAACTTTCTGCTCACCAAATTCCTTATATGAATTACCAAAACATATTCTCATAAACCAGCCTATATAGTTATGTGCAAGCCCACCTAGCCCTGTGCTAGCCCCTTGCTCCTGAAATGGCCTGTAGCACAGAGTAATGCTCACATCTCCAGATCCTGCCCACATGTAGGAAATGTAATGGCTATAGGATAAGATGACACCTGCATCTGAACACTCATTCGCCAGTCAATCAAAATAAATGTGGCTTCTCTCTTTTATCAATGCAATATTGACCATGACATGCTAGAGGGCTGGCCTGGAAAATTAGAGCTCCATTTCCTCTGTTTCTTTTATAAAATCCAGTACAGAGAGGGAAAGAAGCTGAAGCCCAAACCAAACTACAACAGTGTGGATCTCTCTGAAGTGGAGTGGGAAGACCAAGATGAAATAGTGAGTATCAGAAATGGATTGTAGCCTGTTCATGGCCCTTTCCTCCTAATTACTGTGGGGGGATCCTTATGGTAGATTGTAGCAATTCTTGGTTTCTTCTGTCAGGGGCTGATCATTACAAGCAGAGGGTGAGTCCCTACAGAGAGAAACATCCACTCCCATACAGGGTGCTTGTCTCCCCCTCTAAGGGTACATCTACACTGCATTTGGGAGGTGTGATTTTTAGCAGGTGTAGACATAGCCAAACTAGCATTGATCTAGCTAGGTAGTTAGACTGGGCTAGGTCGAGTAAGAGTCGCAATGAAGCTGCAGCAGCACAGGTGATGGCTGCTCAAGAATGTATCCAAGGTCCCGGGTGGACAAGGTTTGCCCAGGCAGCCTCCCATGCTGCTGCAGCTTGACTGTTATTGTTACCAGGACTAGCTTTTGATCTAGATCAAAGGTAGCTCAGATATGTCTACATGTGCTGCAATCACACCTCCCAGTTGCAGTGTAGATATACGCTAGGTCTGCAGTTTCCCTTACTTTGTGTTGCTTGGGGTGGGACTACACGAGTTCTGATGGTTTCTCACTTGAGCCTGCTTCTTGTTCTCTTTGGGGCCAATGTATCTGGAGTCACAAGATGGGAGGGACATGGGGAGGAGATCAAAACTCCAATAAGTACATTCTGGGAAAGTTCCGATTCAGGTCCTAACTTTGGAGCACAGCCACTATACTGGGAGAATCAGGCCCCCTGCCCCCACTATCTTACCCTAAACAGTAGAGGGGTTTAAAATCTGGATACAGATTTTGCTGCCATCTAATTCTAACCTTTCCTCTCACTGTCCACTGCAGTCTGTGTGCTGGGAAGGAAATGTTTTGCAAGGCCAGGATCACATGGAAGATATGGATGAAATACCAGGTGTCAGTAGCGCTGAAACACTTTTTATAGTGGGGGTGCTGAAAGCCAGCTAAGGAAACTGTAAAGCAGTAGTCTCCAAACTTTTTACCTTGCACCCCCCTTACCTCTGTTCATGCCCCCTGTTTTCCCCCACCCCCGAGCTGTAGCTCCAGAAGGGAGGGACACAGACAGGGGTAAGGAGACCGAGGCTGGGGCCACAGTTCGGGGCAGGCACAGAGGGCCGGGAGCCAGGACCCTGGGAATGGAGGGCTGACGATGCTGCAGCACCCCCTGTAGCCCTAGTTCCCGTGCCTATGACAAGTGTCTTAACAACTTAGAGCCCAGAGAGGCTGTGGCAGGCTCAGTCAGGTCATAGAATACCCCAAGCCTCCCGGGCCTTATGTCAGATGTTCTTGGCTAGGAGAGACTTACTTTGATAGTCACTGTTTCATGCTCAGTGGGTAATTAAGCAAGTGATTTTAGTACACTGAAGCATGCAGCAGTAGCAACTTGAACAATGGTCTTATCAGATCTTATAAGCTAAGTAGGCTTGGGTTTACCCAGTACTTGAATGGGAGACCACCACTGAATTACTGAAAATGCTGCAGTAAGTTGTGTTGCCAAGTCAGTTGGTGCCCACCTCCACTCTGAGTGAACCAATGTCCTAGCATGATACTAGGAGGCATTGGGCTGCTGGAGGTGCCACCTTACAGATTAGCTAGGAAACCAAGGTCTTATAGTCATTAAAGATCCCTAGCACAACTTTTTTTTTTTTTTTTTTTTTGCAAAAGAAGTGGTGTCCTTGCAAAATTGCATTGTGTCTACATAAATGCCTCTTCACTCCACAGCTGAATAGTCTCTTCACTCCCTGTCCCAGCATGTTGTATAGTGTTGCAGTGCTCTGTTAAACAGATGTGCGTCACTCCAGAAATGGCTGCATTTCAATAGCAGGTGAAATGGTTTGTGGGAGCAGCTTATGATTTGATAAATTGGTTTTAAAATTTGTGAAGAGCTTTGGGGTTGTTCTGGAAGAACTAATATTGCTTTGTGTTTCTTTGGTGCCTTCTACCTGAGGATCTCCTAGTGCTGTGCAAACATTGAGAATATGTGACTTGCTCACTGTCACAAAGTGCAGTTGTGGCAAGACTGTCAGATCCCTTCCCTCCAAGTCCTTAGCCTTAATGACAAGACCATCTTTATAGGCTTTAAATACTAATAATCCATATTATTATATGGCATTTACCAGCCTGCCTGAGTGAGTCTTCTGAGCTGCTCATAAAAGAGCTCTGAAAAGGCAGTGGAAAAGGGGAACCAGTCATTTCTCAGTAGATCATTCATTCATTCATTCATGCCAACAACAGATCTCCATAATCTTCTATCCTGGGCCATAGCTGGTTCCAGGTATAGCCCATTTTTGCTATCAACCTGAGTTGAAGACCCTTCTTTTCCAGGCTAAAAGTCTCTGTTAACTCTATTGTTCCTCCTTTACCCTGACTTGGGACAGGCAGATGGCCCCAAAGGACCTCTCTGGTGGAGTTTTCTCAGTAGATGCTTCCCCTATATGAATTATGAACCACTCCACATCCTGTCCTTATCTAGTCAGAGGCACTAATGCTAATCTGTTCCCCTGTGCAGCTGAGAACAGCAATGATCAATGGAGAAACGGGTTACCTTGCTATGGACGTGAAGGTCCCTGTGGATAAAGGGGTAAGAAATCCTGGTCCTGTTCAGGTCACAACTGGAATGGAGGTGGGAAATGGATGGTGGAGATCTATGGCAGGGTGCAAACCTAGTGCTCAGCATTTTGTGTGGGGATTTTAATATTATACCACTTTACATATATAATTTGTTCGAATCAAAGAATGGTTCACAGATCATTAGTCTGTCCAGGCAAATACTGTCCATAGATTATTGGGGGCATCTCTGTAGAGGAAACAATCCATGAAATCATAGGCATTCAGAGATGGAAAAGATATATTAGGTAGACCTGATAAAAAATCAGAATGTATTTTTTGCCAAAATTTTCATGAAAGTTTTTTGTCTCTATTTTTCTCAGATTTTCAGGGTTTTTTGATCAGCATGGATTAAATTTTCATCAGTTTTTTTGATGGAAAATCCTACTAAAATTGCAAATTTTGAACCAGCTCTAATATTAGGTCACCTAGTCCACTCCTTTAGGATTATCCTTCATGGTGTGTTTTCCATTACTACATTCAGTGTAGTTTTAATTACGGTAATTCTCCCAAGTGATTGGGCATCCATCACTTCCACAGCCTTACAGATCTCATTGCCAGGAAGCTTTCCCTCTCGAAGGCCTTGTCTACATTAGGAAATCGCACCACTTCAGCCATCAGTTTAGCTGACCTGCTGCTGCTGACTGTAGCTCGTCCTTGTCTATGCTCACAGCTAAACCGTGGTCAGCACCAGTTCAACTAAACCAGTTGTTGACAACCCTTTCTGAAATGGTGCCATTTCCTAGTGTAACTAAGGTCTTACTTTCATGTGATTTACTTCTAGTTATAGCTCTTGTACCTCCCTAAATTATTCTCCTCCATCCTCTGTGTTCCCACCATTCAAGTACAGGTAGACGGTTGACTTGTCCTCTGACCCCTCTCATCCTTGCATTGCCTGCATATGTAATGCCTTTATATGTTTCACTCTAAGTCAATCCAACCAGCTCTGTCATTTCATTTCCTTTCTCTGTGGTATAATTTGTCAACATCTTTCTGGTACTGAAATGCCCAGAGCTGGATGTTATCTCACTGGAGCTCTATAGAGAGTTACTATAATCTCTCTGCTCCACAGCATCAGATCTCTGCACAAAGAGCCCCAACTCCCCTTGACTGCTGCCATATCACATTTGTCACTCCTCTCTAATTAGCTGCTGCCAGTCTCATGTTTACGGCTCTTTCAGCATTACTGTCTCCTCACTTTCTCCCTCCCATTGTGTAGCTGTGTTTCTCATTATTTTTCTTCCTCCCACTTCCAGTCCATTTTCTAAAATGTTAGTTAAGATTGTTCCTAAGACACATCCTTGCTGTTCTCCACTTCCCACCACCTGATAGGCTATTGTTTACCATTACTTTTCGTTTACAGTGTTTCAGTCCCTTTTCATTCCACATGAAAAATATCCTATCTAAACCAATATTAATTAATTTTTTGGGGAATAAAAATTTCATAAGACACTGGAGCAAATGCATTATGTAAATCCAAATATATTGTATGTACTTTATTCCCTTCATCTATTAACTTTGCATTTTTTTTGACAGAATTATAATCTTGTTTGTCTGGTGAGATCTATTCTTTAGAAGCCTAGGCTGCTTATTGCACACGATTCCATTATCCTGTCAGGCAGGGGTCAGCAACCTCTTAGTTTATTGTATTGCTGCAGAATCACAATATAGTTTTCTCTGAGACATCCAAAGGAATCTTGTTTATTTTAACATTTTTAAGA
The DNA here is from genome assembly GCF_016161935.1 of Mauremys reevesii. Taxonomy (NCBI): domain Eukaryota; kingdom Metazoa; phylum Chordata; order Testudines; family Geoemydidae; genus Mauremys; species Mauremys reevesii. The sequence goes on from NC_052623.1 coordinate 250,355,321, forward strand.
ATGTCACAAATGCCTAAAGGTTTCTCCATTTGCCTCCTTTTTTCCTTGTTTTTACTGTTCCCATCTGACATTTTCCTTATTTGCTTTTTTCCATCCTCTTTCTATATTTTCTCAATTCCAATTCTTTTTCCCCCATGTTCTTTCTAAATTTTCCCCTTCTTTTCCCCATATTTTTCTTATCCTGTTCTGCTTTCCCCCCCACACACGTTTTTCTCTGCTAATTCGCCATCCCCATGTTTTCTGTTTCTCTGTTCCCTTTTTTTATTCTGTTACCACTATTTCACCCATCCCACTTCTAATATTGGGTTTTTCAAATAATCTCCCCTCTGTGTAGTGCACGTCAGGTTACACGTGTGCTCCATGAACCCAGGACCAGAAATTTTCCCTAGCAGCGTCCTGCTGGTCCATGCATGCATCCCTGCTCATCTTGTGCTCCACACCAAAAGGGTAAAGCTCCCCTACCACTTAGTTCCTTCCTACCTCTTGTGGTCTAGGACAGAGGTTTTGTGTTCGTGCTGGCTTTTCAGCTCCTCTTTGTAAATAATAAGAATTTTTAGAGTTAGTTCTTAGTTTGAAATAGTTTTAGGGGTTTGGTTCCCTACATTTTGGACACCCCCCCCCCAGTCAAGGAGTGTTTCTCTGTACCCGTCTCAACCCCAGTTCTCCTTGGTTTCAGGAGACTATGCTGAGGATCCCCAGCTTTAAAAGCTGCATCGGGTGCCACAAAGCTTTCCTGGTCATGGCCTAACATGATATCTGTCTGTACTGCCTGGGGGAAGCGCATGTCTCTTCCAGGTGCAGTATCTGTAGGGTAGGACTAAGCCATCCAGGGAGTTCTGACTCCGAGTTCCTCATGGAACAGTCCATGAAGGCGGGAACAACCTCTGACTAGGGAGACCCCCTGTATATCAGCCTGAAGAAGAAAAGAGTGACTCCTCCTCTTCAGCTCCAAGACTTCCACACTCCCTCTGGCTCCAAGAAACTCTGGAGAGCAGAACCGGAGAAGAAGGGGGAAGGGAGACATAAGTGCTCCCATAAGAACTATAGGGAAGGTTCCCCATCCAAGTCCTCTAAAAAGAGATAGGAGTTCCCATCCCATACCAAGTCATCAGTAGCTACCTGCTCCAGAATGGGACCATCAAGTACTGAGATTTTTTCAAAGGGAAAGACCTCAGCACCCTTTGTTCCTAGAACTGCTTCCTTGGCACAAAAACTCTCATCTGTACTGCCAGAGCCAGTGCTTCAGCAGCTCAAGTTATGGAAGCAACTCCATCAACTCCGGCTTGTTTCTCAGCTCCAGATGACCTCTTGGTGCTCCTGGAACAGGAGTCACCACTGCTTTCCAAACCCCAGTGCCCCATACCATTCCTTCAGCTAGAACCGATCTCCCTGCAGTACCCCTTTGCATCCCCATTCTCAAGCAGGGGTTTAGCCAGACTCTTGCCCGTACTATCAAAGAGCACCTCCTCTGGTACTGAGGGCTTCCCATCCAGATCTGAATCCTCAAAGTCTGAAGATGACTATGACAGACCCACCTGGACTATGCCCCGTGGGTCCCTTGAGGTGATTGAGCCCAGACAGGACATTGGGAGTCTCCAGGGTATCTCTCTCTTCCCATCTGAGAGAGTACCCTGCTCCTACTGGGGCCCTGCACTGAGGGGGTATGATAGCTCACAATGGCAGTATTTGGGCCCAGAAGACCCATGAGACTACCACATAATGAACATACTTCATGGCACAAGTGACCTAAGGAGATTCAGAGCTCCCAAAGAAGAGGAAGAGCATCTTCAGCCTCCTCAAGAAGTGCAATTAAAGCAACAGGAGGAAGAGGATCAACAGAATAGGAGGATATCACGCCAGTGACCTTGTCCTCCTCTTCCCCAGACAAGACAGTGATTCCAGTTTCCCCACTGTGTCCTGTTACCCTAAGGTCTTCCTGGACTTCCTTTAAAAGTGTGGCAAAGTTATTTCAAATCCCCCAGGAAGAGGCCCATGAAAACCCCACAGAGACTGCTGGAAATCCTTCATAGCTTGGCTCTGAGGAGGGGCTCTTCCAAGCTTATCCTGGAACCTGCCAAGATACTTTGGCCCTCACCTGCCATGGTATCACCAGTATCCAAGCAGGATAAAGAAGAGATTCCTTACCTGCAAATGGGTCAGAATACCTATTCTCTTACCCACCTCCCAATTCATTGGTAGTGTCTGCAGTCACTGAGCATAGCAGACACACAGGCCAGGTTTACACCACATGAGAAAGAGGCTCAACCTCTTTGGAAGAAAGATGCACTCCTTGACCTCCCTGCAATTTCAAATCTCAAGCTGACAAATGTTGATGATCAGTTATGATTTTACCATCTATGATAAGCTAGCTGGCTTCCCCAGTAAAATGCCCAGGAAGTTAGAGACCGGTTCCAGGCCCTGACTGATAAGGGAAAGGTGGTGATGAGATCAGCCCTCCAAATGAACTTAGACACAGCGGTGAGGTCCATCGCAACTGCTGTCATAATAAGATGCTCGTCCCGGCTTCCCTTCTTGGGATTCCCAAAGGAAGTACAAACAATGGTGGAAGGCCTCCCATTCGAATCTGACGAGCTGTTCAGCGCAAAGACGGATGAGTCTCTTCACTCATTGAAAGTCTCCTGAGCCACACTTCATTCATTGAGTATTTGTACACCTGTAATTAAAAGAGAACCCAGTACCACAATTTAGACAACCAACCCCACCTGTCTTTCATCACCAGCAGCAGTGTGAATTTCCATGCAAGCATCAGAGGACACATAGGAATGGTGCCCAGGGAAAACTACCCTTTACTTCCCAACTACTATTACCTCTGAAACCAGCATTTTGACAGGCCATTTGAGAACTGCACATCAATGGTCTCACTGGATCTAGTCAACCTCTCTGGTCGTTCCCCTCAATTTGGAGGCAGACTTCCCATTACCTGTCTTCCTGGACACAAATCATGGTGGACAGATGGGTATTAGTGATTGTCTTCTTGGGCTACTTATCTCCCCAGTCACCTCCCTGCCCTTTTTCGAGATCTCTCTCATGAGAGGGTTTTTCTGTAGGATGTAAACACTCCTGGAACTGGGGGTGGTAAAACTAGTACCTCCAGCAGTCGGGAAAGAAGTTCTACTCAAAGTACTTTCTCGTCCCTGAGAAGACAGGAGGATGAAGACCCATTCTGGACCTCAGGGAATAAGTGTATCTGCCACCTAAAGTTCAGAATGGTGACTCATCAATTGTCCCATCTCTAGATCAGGCAATTGGTTCACAGCCCTCGATTTCAAGGCTGCCTGCTTTCATGTGGACATTCATCCAGCCCGAAGGAGATTCCTGAGATTTGTAGCCAGCCAACAGCACTATAAGTGCAGGGTTCTCTCATTTGGACTCTCAACGGTGCTGAGTGTTTATCGGGGTACTTTGCAGTGTTGTCTCCATACTGGTCTCACATGTTTGTTTCTGTCACCAACAGAAGTTGGTCCAATAAAAGATATTTTATTGTGTCTTGTGTCTCTAATACCAAGGTACTGTCAGTGGTGCCAGCTCACCCCTGCTGGCAAGGGCCAATGCTATACCCTTATTTAGAGCACTGGCTCCTAAAGGGCTGATCTTACTAGGAAACATGAGAAGCAACCTCCATACTTCTGGATCTCTTTGAGAATGTGGGTCTCTGGTGAACCTGGAGAAATCTGCCTTGGAATCCACACAGCTGATAGAATTTATCATGATGAGGCTGGACACTGTGGCCTCCAGGGCATGTTACCAGGCAACCACTTTCTCTTCATTGGACTCGTACACCAAATACAGACGAACCCCAGAATGTCCGTACAATCCTGGCGACCCTGTTGGGTCATATGACTGCAAGTACCTATGTGGCACATTAGCAAGAATTCATTTCAGATACCTATGAGCCTGATTGTGGACTGTATGCACTCCAGGCAAGCACAGTCTTGACTTACTCATCATGGTTCCGCAAAGGGTCTTAGCCTCACTTACTTGGTTTGTGTGGGTATCATTCAACTCTGACTTCCAAAGACTATGACCATGGGTGCATCCTTCTTAGGTTGGGGAGCAAATGTGAAAGGGCAGGTTTCTCAAGGGACATGATCTCTGGAGAAGTCTATGCTTAATATCAGCATGTTGAAACTAAGAGCAGTCAGATTGCCCTGTGAGTAATTCCTCCTGCCCAACTGCAGCCAGTCAGTCCAAGTATTATTAAACAACATTATGGCAATCTGCTATGTCAACAGCTGTGTGAGGAGACCATTGAACTTTGGAACTGGTGCATTCCCATGTAGATTACCCTGATAGCCACTGACCTGCTAGGAATCCAAACACCCTGGCAGACTCTCTAAGCAGACATTTCTCCACAGAAAACTAGTGGAAAGCTGCATGACATGACTCTTCAGATGGTGTTTTAGGTGTGGGGACTTGGATCCATGATCTCTTTGCCTCCCATGTGAAGAGCAAGTGCAAAGAGTTCTGTTCTAGATGGAGGGGTTGCACCTTAGGCTCTCTGGGTGTCACTTTCCTCAGACAATGATCAGGAGTTGTTAGGTATGTCTTCCCTGGCTCCCTCATTAGCATGGGTTTTGAGGAAAATCAGACAGGACAAGATGTGAGAGATTTGCATAACACGGGGGTGGGCCTGTCGGTTCTGGTACCCTATGCTTTTGCAGCTATCAGCCTGGCCTCCTTCCCATCTCCCTTAACTCAGGATGAGGGAGGGACTGATCACTGCACCTAGTCACACTTCACATGAGGGTATGGTATTTGGATGGATGTCAGAGTTAGAAAAGGCCTGTTCAGCTGATGTCCAGGGCATCCTGAGCAGTGGCAGAAAGGACTCTGCCGGGAAATGTTACAAAGCAAAATGGGGAAAAAAAATGTTTTGATGTGATCAGTCAGGAATTCCCCCTTTACCAAAACACATTCTGGATGCATTGTACTACTTCATATCCTTAAAATCCCCCGGGGTATTTATTAGCTCCTTCAGAATACACCTTGCAGCCCTCATGGAGTTCCATCTGCCAGTAGAGAGCTATTCTGTTTTTTCTCATCCAGTCACTTCCCACTTCTTGAAAGGTATGATTTAGAACCCTGGATGAACAGAGAGAAAAGTGGCCTTGACAAGAGATGGTATTTACTCTGTGGCCCTACTAGCCTAGCAAGAAAGTGAAACTGACCAGCTGTCAATTTCACAATACTCCAAAGCCACTCTTACTTCTACTGTTCTGCGCTGCTGCTGGCAGCGGCATTGCCTTCAGAAATGGGCGCCCAGCAGCTGCCACTCTCTGGCCGCCCAGCTCTGAAGGCAGCACCATGCCAGCAGCAGCACAGAAGTAATAGTGGCAGTGGGGTGCTAAGTCTGCTGTGAAAAATGATATTGGCAAAGTTTCTTTGCACTCTTCACCCAGTATTAAACAGTACTAAAGAGTATTAAACTATTTTAAAAAAAATAATGTTTCTGCTTATAACAATAATTTGATAAAAATGTGTTTTAGTCTTCATTTAAAAACAGTGAGAAAAGGTAAATTCATTTTAAACAATAAGGTTATAAATTTAGCATTTAAAATAGTGTTAAATATATTTTTAATTAATAAGAGGGGGATCACACTCAGGCTTGCTGTCTGAAAGGGGTCGCCAGTATAAAAAGTTTGAGAACCACTGCTACAGTGGCTCTTACACTCAGATTCACCCACCCCTCATCTCCTGCCCTGGTTCTAGTGAGGATTCACATCACTGCACTTCCAATCCAGAAAGGAAACACTCCAAGAAATGTTTTTTACTACAGCAGGCTCAAAGAGGAAGCACTTGTGCCAGTCCTGCTAAAGTCCATTGAAATTGACACTTTCAAATGGAAAATGTCAATTCTGACACTTTTTATTTTTTATTTTTCCAAAGCAACATTTCAAAATGAAATGAAACATTTGGAATTAAAATGCTTCTTTAAGTGGAAATATTAATTTGAAATGAAATTTTTCAGTTTGAAACAAAATCTTTTGGTTCAAATTGACATTTTGTTTTGATTGAAAATGTTGTTCTTTCATTTTGATGTTTCCGAATTGAAATTTTTTTTAAGAACTCTTCATTCCATGAAAATATTTGATAGTCTGACTTTTTTGTCCTGATTCAGGATGAAAATAAATATTAAAACCAGCAGCATTTCCCACAGGATGGGAATTCTGTTTTCCAACCAGTTGTAATCAGTTTGTAGCCCCTGTTCTGGCTCTTCCAAACCCATTCCCTCCCACCCTCCAATCCTCCTTATCCGCCTCTCTGAATCTTCAGCCAAAGCATAATAGAGGGAACCAGAGAAGCTGGTGAAGATAATTAATTGTAGCCCATGGTGGGGTCAGGGTCAGTCTGGGGCCTTGCAGGCCTTGTGCAAAGAAAGACCAGCAGGACCAGGCAATCGGGTTATGCGGTGAGCATATAGCTAATGCAGTGAGAGGGAGGGCAGTTTCCTCACACTTTCTGCTCTCTGGGTTGTAATCCCAGAGTTACGGTGTTTTACTGGCCTTGCAAGGATATTGAATGGCTGAGTGAGTGGATCTCTGAAAAACATGACTTGCTGAACATTGCATACTGCATCATGGCCTCAGACCCGGCCTGTGGGGATGGCTGTTACTGGAGTTTATCAGATGCTTTGGTTTGCCTTTGGGGTCATGTAGCCAAATCACCATTGTCACTGGGGTGCAGTAGGATGGTGTATCCCTTCCCCCACCTTAGGGTTGTTTTTCAAAAAGTTTATTCCCCCCTCCTTTATTTTTTTTATTTATTCCAGAAACGGGTTCTCTTTCTCACTAACGATTATTTCTTCACTGACATCAGTGGCACGCCTTTCAGGTGAGCAAGTGTATCTCAACTTAGGGAATGTACCTCTTGGGGGGGGGGAGGGAGACATGGCTATTTGGTCCCCCCTTCTCATGATATTGGTTAAGACAGAGGGGTTCCTTCCTTGCTCCCTTGTATTGGAGTTCAGATACTCTTACTGCTTGCTTTGGGATGTTCTTTTGTTAATAAGAGAAGAGTGAGCTGATGGCATTGAGGATCATAGCTCACCTCTCAGGGAGGGCAGTGTTAGATGTAAACATTTGACCTTCTTGACAAACCCTCTGTTTTCCCCCTGACTGCAGCCTGGGTGTTGTCCTCTCCCGTGGGCATGGGGAATACATCCTGCTGGGGAACACTTCCGTGGAAGAAGGTAGGTTAACCTGAAACAGCCTGTAGAGGGCAAGGATGCTGAACTTCATTGGCATCCCAGGGATGAGCTTGTGCCTCCCTCACCTCTCTGTCCCCTACCTCACCCTCTCAGCCTCTTTCTGTGTGTTTGGTTCATTGACTGATCAATAGACTTATTGGTTGCTTTCTTGTTTCAGGCTTGCACGACCTGCTGCAGCCAGACTTGACCTTAGCTAATGAATGGTAAGTAGATGATATCCTGTTGATGGTGGAGCTTTGAGTTGAGATCACTGGCAGAGTTTGCTCTGCTCTGCCACCCTCCCTGGCCTTGAGGAAAAGCAATGTTGTCCTGAAGTAACTGATGGTGCCAGAGTTTGGTGCAAGCTCCTGAGACTTCCATCACTTTCTTTGGCAGATTATTCTACAGTCTGACCCATCTCACTGTCAGGAAAGATCTCTTGATATTCACCCTCAATTCTCCTTTGCACAATCTCATCCTATTCCTGCCTAAAACTGTGCAACAAACCATAAATCACACACAACTTTGTAAAGTGGGATTTTGTTGCAAGGTCAGATTACGCTCAGTGAGAAATCAGCTTGGTTCACATGCCTTTTAATTGAGCCTGGATGTGGTTTCTAGTGAACCTGGAGTTGACTTTATTAATGCAAAATCATATCGTGCAAATTTGTGCTTTTGCTTGGTTTGGCCATGAAACAAAATGAAGCTAGGCATTTTCAACTTTTGCTTTGAGATTTGGGATTTGTGTGTACCTGAAACTCAGCATTAAACTCGGGCATGTGAACCTGAAATGGACCAAACTAAAGCAATTATTTGCAAGAAGCACTGCAAAAAAAACAATTTATTATACCCTAGTTAAAACCCCTCAAACCACCATGAACAGCATCTCTTCCTCCTTGTTTCATGCACAGTTAACATATATATAGTCAAGTCATCTGTTCACCAGCTTTACATAGTCACTTCTTCTAGTCTTGCCTCATAAACCATTTGTCATAGGTTTATTCCCCACTTTGAACTTTAGCGTTCACAAGATGGGGACCTGCATGAGCTCCTCTAAACTAATCCTAGTCTAGATCTGGTCCTGCTGCCACCAGTTACGTTTAAAGTGGATAACACACTGCCTGTTCCCCCAAAACTCTCCCTGGGGAACACAGATTCAATCTCCCTGAATCTCAACACAAAGGGAAGCAGCCCACTTCCCCACTCCCTCTCTCTCCTAGCCTACTCCGGAGAGATACACACCGATTCAACTCCGTGAATCAAACCCAGGAGGAACTCACTCTTCCCCCCTCCCCTTCCCCTGAATTTCCACATGAGAAGAAATTAACCAAGTCCAAAGAAAAGAAAAGAATTTATTAAAAGAACAAAAAGAAAGTACACTATCTCTGTAATACCAGGATGGAACAATACACAGAGTCTAACCTATAAACCTGGAGAGAATTCCCCCTCCCCCTTTCTTTCTCAGTAAAAGCAAAGTAACAGCAATAGAAATAAAGAGATTCCTTCAGCAAAACACACAATTGCAAAATGTAGAAATAAGCTTATAATACTAGTACGCCTTTCTAATACTCACTAGACTGAATAGATGAAAAGTACTGCAGAAACCTGGGAGGACTTGATTAAGATGTCTGGACTCCCTTAACTCCCAAGAGAGACTCAACTCAAAACAAAGAACACAGAAAAAAAACTTCCGTCCACAGAGATTTGAAATTATCTTGTCCCTGATTGGTCCTCTGGTCAGGTGTTCCTCAGGTACTGCTTGTTAACCCTTTACAGGTAAAAGAGACCTTAACCCTTAACTAACTGTTTATGACACCATTCCTTAAAGTTCTTTAATAATTTGTGTTTTTCTTTATACCCCTCCAATCTGACATTGAAGTGGCCAGAACTGAAAGCAATATTAGAAGCTGGTCTCTTGTGGAATACAGAGAAGTGATCACCTCCCAACTCTGCATCCTGATGCCTCTGCACACGCAGGCCCATTGATTTATCTTGCCACCATATCACATTGCAAGCTTGTTCACTGTCTAGTTATCTGTCTCCTTTGGTATTGCTGCTTTCCAGGTTTCTCCATCACACTGAATATTGTTATAAGCGGGCTAGTGCATATGTTACCATTGCCTTTGCTGGGTGAAATTAGAACTGCTCTGCTGTGTGTCAGAGGAACTATACTGTGAATGAAGATGCTTCTTTAGTGCAAGTGGTAGCGTCCTGTGCTGTTTTTAACAGGAGGAGCTGGGTTCTATCCATGCTGTTCTTGTTAAGTTCTGAGCACCCACGGAGTGCAACATAATGACAACTGAAACTCCTAGGTGGCCAAGGATTTGTTACAATATTTTTTTCCAGATCACTATTTTCCGGGTGTGTTTGCTTGAAAGTGATTCTCTGTGTTTCTTTCCTTGCCACCAGGATTTACTGCATCACCGATATTGATCCAGATCACCGGAAGCTCAGCCAGCTGGAGGCCATGATCCGTTTCCTCACAGGAACGGAACCCGATCTGGAATGTGAGTGCTGGAAATGAAAGTGACCTATTGGAGCTCTCCTGTGCCTCTCCACCATAGAGAAGGGCTGTGGGAAACTTAGTGCTGCTAGATTGAGCTCATGAGCTGTATGCTCATATCTGCAGAGCTGAGTTCAAACACTTGCTCACTTCACAAGTGGAAATAAATTGAGTGGCCACATCCTAATCCCCAGCAAGTGATTGTTTCCATTTCAAAATTACCCCAAAATTAAACCGGATTGAACGTCTCTATTCAGGAGAGAGCCAGGCCTGTATTAGGTGAAGGTGCTGCAGGCCATGTTTGACAGAGCTGTGGGTGGAGCCAGGAAGGAAAGAGTGCCTGTGTGTAGTTCAGAGCTGTGTAGTCCTAAAACAATAGTAATAACATTATTTGTATTGTGGTAGATCCCAAAGGCCCTATTCAGAGCTGGGGTACCATTGTATTAGGCATTCCCTCAAATACAGGATAAAAGGCAAGCTTTGCCTTACTTCAAATTCAGTCATTAGCTCTTTAGGGTAGACGAAGTGGGTGTGATGGACAAAGGAGAGAAATGGACAAGGGAGGACAAATGTAATGAAAAGATCATGTGGATTCATAGTTTAGATATTGCATTACCTGATGTTCCCAGACAGTTTCAAATCACCTGAAAGTATGTTTGGGTTTCCTTTGGGTTTTGAATTAAATGAAATCAGCTATCGCCAACTGCTGCTCTACCTGAACATCATTAGCTGGTTGATGAGTTGTAAATATCAGCACAGAAGTGCATCTCGAGGAGGGATCTGAGGGAAGAAAGAGTAGTGGCCTTATTAATCAAGTCAGAGGGTGCTCTATGAATAAGAAGTAGCACAGAAGAAAGCACAAAGATATTTGTGGGACACGCAGATAAATGGCTGTTCAAAACTGGCATCATTGGTGGCACGAAGGATGCAGGAATGATGCTATAAAAGTCAAGAGCAAATAAGCAGGGAAGGGCAGTGTAGTGAAGGGCATTAAGGGTGAAGACAAGAAGGTTGAACTTGATGAGGTAGGAAAGGGAAGCCAGTGGAGGGATTCAGAGGAAGCAGGGAGGGTGTAACATAGAATTATGGGAACGGTCAATGAAAGACTGTCTTAGTAGCTTTGTTTTGAATGGACTGGAAGGAAGTGAGATGTGTGTCAAGAGGAGAATGAGGTATATGATAAGGGCCTGGATGAAAGTTTTAGCCATATGGACAGAAAGAAAGTTCAGATTTTGGAATTGCAATGGAGGACGAAGCAGCTGGATTTGGACATGACCTGAATGTGTTAGGAGAGGGAGGAGTCAAAGATGACCCCAGCTTACAGGTCTCTGTGACAGGGAGAAGAGGGTCTTGTCAATAATAGCAGAAAACGGGGGGAGTGGGGAGAGCATTAAGGAAAGATAAGGGGATCAGTTTTGGACATGTTAGGGTTAAGTTAATGGTGAGGCATCCAGGATGAGATGTCAGGCAGACTGAAAAAAGGGACAGAGTAGATGGACACAAGTCAGGAGTGAGGAAGATTTGCATGTCATTGGCATGAAGATGGTGAGGAAGCTATCTGAGGTAGATGAGATCTCCCAACGTAAAGCTTTAGAGCAGGGGCCGGCAAACTTTTCAGCCTGAGGGCCACATCAGGTTTCCGAAATTGTATGGAGGGCTGGTTAGGGGAGGCTGTGCCTCCCCAAACAGCCAGGCGTGGCCTGGCCCTTGGCCCCATCCGACCTCTCCCACTTCTCGTCCCCTGATGGCCCCCCTCGGGACTCCTGCCCCATTCAACCCCTCCATTCCCTGTCGCGCCCCCCCCAGGAGTCCTGCCCCATCCACACACACCCTGCTCCCTGTCCCCTGACCGCTCCCGGACTCACCACCCCTGACTGCCCCCCACTGCCCCATACAACCCTTCCTCTCATTCCTGAGTGCCCCATCCAACCACCCCTTCTCCCTGTCCCCTGACCGCCCCCGGAACCCCTGCCCCTGACTGCCCCCCGCCACCCCATCCAACCCCCTTCTCCTTCCTGACTGCCCCCCTGGGACCCCTGCCCCCATTCAACTCCCCGTTCCCCGCCCTCTGACTGCCCCGCTTCCTGTCCACACCCCCGCCCCTTGACCACCACCCCAAACTCCCCTGCCCTCTATCCAACCTCCCCTGCTCCCTGCCCCCTTACTGTGCTGCCCGGAGCACCGGTGGCTGGCAGCCGTGCCAACCGTCTGGAGCCAGCCACACCATCGTGCAGCACAGAGCATCAGGTCAGGCCACAGCTCTGCTGCTGTGCTGCCCAGCAAGAGCTCTCAGCCCTGCCACCCAGAGCATTGTGCAGGTGGCGCAGTGAGCTGAGGCTGTGGGGGAGGGGGAACTGCAGAAGGGGGGTAGCCTCCCGGGTCAGGAGCTCAGGGGCCAGGCAGGAGGGTCCTGCTGGCCGGATGTGGCCTGCGGGTCATAGTTTGCCCACCTCTGCTTTAGAGTGAGAAGAAAAAGGGGCTAAGAATGGTGCGCTGTGGGATCTTCCAGGAGAATGGAGGAGGAGAACCCACTTAAAATAGAGCACAGAGGCTTTGTCTAGACTAGCATTTAACGGTGTGATGTTAGATGGTGTTAGGTAACACACTCCAAAAGTCTAGTGTGGATAAGCCAGTGTAGATTTTAATATGTGCCAAGCAGATCAAGTTAAAGCTTACGCTCAGCTGCCTTGTCCACACCAGATTTTACAGCTGTTTAGCAAGTATTAGCAAACTCCTTCCAACAACACATCTTTACATTCACATCTAAACAAAGCCTATAGGAACAGCCGAAGAATAGGAAAACTAGGAGAGGACAGTATCCCTGAAGCCTAGTGAGGACAAGATTTCAAATTTCAAGAAGGAGTGTGTGATCCACTGTCAAAAGCAGAGAGGTCAGAGTGGACAAGAACGGAGTGGAGGTCCTGAGATTTGGCCATAGATCATTTGAGACTTTTGTGAAGGCAGCTTGAGTGGAGTGGGCAGAAGCTTGATTAGAGGGGATCCAGGACTGAGAGAGAGGAGTCAAGGCAACAGTTGTAGACTGCCTGTTCAGTGAGTTCAGGGGTGAAGGCCAAAAGGGAGGGGGAATAAATAATTCCTTTGACCCTGTTTTGTTTGCTCAGCCTTTTAACCCCCCAAGCTTTTGGGCTGACAGAGGGTGACCTCTGACCCTTTAAAACTGTGAAGAGTGACCAGTGCGCTGAACTGCCATATGAAAGTGACCACCTGAACCCCACAGTTAGGGTCACTGCACTCATGTACAGCATGGCAGTGAGCTGCCCTGACTGTAATGCTGTCTGTGTGGCTGCTGCTAGATAGTCTGTGAGAGTGGCTTGGTCACACCCTAGTGAGGTTTCCCCCGCTGTCCTCTCAGCCAAAGGTGAGGCATTCCTGGGATGGTCAGCAGATGCAAGTGGGATCTTCTTTTTATTCTCTGTTGTTCAACCCCCTGGATCACAAGTTAGGTCAGTAACATTGCTGCTGTAAAGGCTATCTAGAGGCAAAGGGATGACACCATTCTCACTCCTAATCATGTTTGGGGTTTTTTGCTCAGGTGATGAGGACTTGGTCCAGGAGGTGCTGTTTGATGCAGTGGTAACTGCGCCAATGGAGGCCTACTGGACAGCCTTGGCCCTCAACATGTCTGAGTAAGTATATGTGAAAACGCAGCTGAAATTCATTCAGATCCCATGGTCGTCCTGGGAGTTTGGACAGGGTCTCCTGATTCCCTGGTGAAGCTCTGTGGCCAAGTTAAAGGAGCAGCTTGATTCCCTTTGTTCCAGAGAGCCCATAATAGATCCTTACATAGCACTAAGCTGACCACAGAAACAGAAGCAGGACATCGATCTCCCTCTCAGGAATGGACTCCAAAGAGGAGGAGTCTCACATTTGAGGTATTGGTAATAGATACAGAAACTTACACTTCAAAGTCATGAGTTCAAATCTCACCCAAGGACAGTAGTGACTAAGCTTTGTTACCATGTGACAACTGTTCCTTGAACTACATAAAGCGAATTGGGCTGAGTCCAACTTCTATTGGAGTATCACAACTGGCACTAGTTGGCTCTCTTACTGACACTGAAGCCAAGGATTGAATGGGCCGTAGAAATTGACCTACCTGTCAGACGTAGGGATGGTGCCTTCAGATCAGGGTTGAGGTACACAGATGGAAGCTTGGACTGCTGCTGCCAGGACTGAGAAGGGATATAAATCTAGAGGGTCTTGCCTCCACTTGGGATTTTTTTGGAGGCAAAATTTTCCCACGGCTGCTACCACCTGGGCATCTAGGGCCACTAGCACTTTAACACTGTGTTGTTCAGATCTGCTTGCAGCATGTGTTATAAACATTGGCAGCCATGGTTGTCTTATCTGTATTTGGACTCCCACTGTTGCTACCATTGGTGGAGTTGAACGAGTGGTAGAAATGGCAGGAAATTTTTACCAACAAGCCCTTGTGTAGACACAGCCTTAGTCTGTCATCCACCACATTCCTCTCACTTAAAAAGACAGTGCCGTGTCCATAGCAGCTGGCCCTCTACACTGTGAGCCTCTTCACAACAACGTCAGGTCTGTGCTACCTACAACTCCAGCAAGGTCGCCCTGCGCCACTCAGTTACGTCATCCCTCGCAATCCCTTAATCTCCCTGTCCCAGACAGAGTTTGGGTTCAGCCCTGGGAGCACACCCATCCTCTCTAAGTAACTCATCTCCCAACCCAATCCCATATGTAAATAACCTGCAGCTGGGCGGGCAGGAGTAGAGGACTAAGTTCTCTCTGTAAAGGGACAAAATGAACAAATCACAAAAGTGTGACTGTGAGAATGAATAGTAAAATCATAATAATCCTAATTCCCGCTTGGATTTTCAAATGTGTCAGTTCTGGTGTAACCCTATTGAAGGCAGTGGCATTATATCGCAGGGGAATTTGGTCCTAAATACTTAAGAAACCTCCCACTCCAATGTGTTGCCCTCTGAATCTCCACTTTGGAGGTCCTTACTACATGGAAGGCTTAGTTCTAGCTCTGAGAACTAATTCTGCCCCTATGGGTCTCTCTCTCTGTCCCACAGTGAGACTGAGCAGGGGGTCGAGATGGCATTTCTGGGCACTCGAGCCGGCCTCATGAGGAGCCTCCTGTATGTGGGATCTGAGAAACTCTCGAACAGGCAAGTCCTAAAATGAAACTTCACTGAGGAGTTTCTCCTAGTCTCTGTGAAGGAACAGCATGAAAGTGCCACTGTGCCTTGAACAGTATCCAGGGTTACAGAGAACATAATGGGAAGCAACCAGGGGGTTAGTGGAGTGGATCTGTCCGATATGTCATAAAGGATGGGGCAGGGCACTGTTTTGTGCTTGTTTTGTTTGTTATATGGCAAAAACCTGTCCCAGAATGCACTGGTTTCAATGTAAAATGTAGGCTGATTTTTCTGGGAGACATAATCTTTTCTTTGATCGTTCTGAAGTCCTGGTCAGGAATAGAAGAACTGTTGCCAAGACATTACAGCCAGAAGATCTCCAGTGACACTTTTTGTGAGAGTATGGGTTGGGGTCTATGCTTTCGCTTTTGGGCCATGTTCCAACTTGGCTAGTAATACTCTGCCTATCTCAATTCCCCTTGCAGTTTCATTTGCTGGATATTCTATCCCATACAGGTTCTTATACTGCCCTCATCATCATAGTATCTGAGCACCTTCCAGGGGGTGCATTACGCAATGTGACTAACTTCTGTCACATGTAGTTAGTGTCTCTCTCATTCTCTCCCTAGAGGGAGAATTGTGTGTGTAGTGGAGTGTTTTGGCTTGGGAGGATTTTGGTTAGAGTTATTCAGCTGCTTTGAGTTCCTGTTAGAAAGTAGGCTGAATAAGTGTGCCCTGCACTTGGAGCAGAAGGTGCTGAAGTTTGTGATGGTCCTTCGTTCCTGTGGGAATTCTTCCACAGTCTGGGACCAGCCCCTGAGAAGGTTCCATTTCCTGCACAGATGAGCTTCACCCTTATGGCAGAAAGTCCCATTGTACCTGAGAAGCCAACTTGTCAGATATGCTGGGCCCAGGCCATTGACTGCTTTGAAGATATGAAGGAAGACCTTGAACTCGACTCAATATGCTGTGGGAAGCCAGTGTAGATTCCCTGTCCTATACTGCTGGCACATAGCATAGCAGGTGCATCACTCCAGTGGTGGCTGCATTTCAGTGGCAGATTCCTGTATATAGTATGTAAGCTCTTCCAAATCCTCTGGAAGGGAAAGAACCATATGAATGACCAATCATTGTTATGTCAAAATATACAGCAAAAGTAAAGATCTGAAATAAAGAAATTGGTGCGGGGGAGGAAGAAGTGGAGATCTTGCGGGGAAATCTGTTACCTGGTTATTCCTGGCGCTCCCGCCAGGTATGGTTTATGTTATGGCAAGTGCAGAAGCCCATAGATCAATTTGTTTTGTTTGAGAAGCTCCAATGAGTCTCTGGAACTTGGCTGGCCTGTAAGGGGGGCATCATTTATCCCTTATGACCTCCTTTGCCCTTCTCGACCTGGTCATTAGCTCTGTCTATATCTTGTTTTCTTGATCAGGCAAGACTCAGATCCCTCCCCCATCTCTCTTTCACTGAGCACCGTAGCCAGTTCCTGGTTCTTGACTAAGTCAGAAAACTAGGAATCTTCATTCCCCTACCACACAAATAAAAGGGCTTCCTTGTGATCTCTTTCACAGCCTCACTCTTGCGCTTGGGAGCTGAATGCGTGACGGGGATTAGATTGTTTTAAAGGAATTCAGACATAGGGTAACATTTTTTAAAGCACCCAAGTCCCATTTTCCAAAGTGATTCAGGCACCTAGGAGCCTAAATCACTTACACACTTTTGAAAATGTTATCCAGAATTTTTTGGTTGGGTAACTAGTCCCACTTGCATAGTAAGTGCAGGCCTCTCATCTGCACAATGATCCCTGTGATGTCGCCTAAAACATTACCTGGACTAACAGCGTTCCTTTCACCTACACATGGCACCTGTTGATACTTTAATAATTTTTTTCACATCTTAGCTCATTACTACATCTCTTCCCTCTGCATATGGTAACACCTGTTAATATACCCATATTGCAGATGTTAGCTGGAATAACACAATCCCTACAGTGCTACAAATAGATATACTGCTTTTGCAGCTCTGGGCTGGGATATAGGATTGTTCAGACCTGCAGGGTACCACACAGCACAGATTCTTACTTTGCACTTCCTTGCATCTCCCTTTTTCAGTTTCATGGTTCATTCTTACCCACAATAGAGATGACTTATGCATGTTAGTGTGGCCGCAGTTGGATGGCCTAAGTGAGATAGGTGCTACCTGTTCACCAAATGGCAGCCTAGGTAGGTAAAGAGTTTCAGCTTCAAGGATGTTACTTATTAGCTATACCCATCCTACCTACCACTGGGTACGTGTGGTGGCTGAACAGCCTGTGCTGGGGGGTGATGTGGACATAGATGTGGACAACAGCACCACCTGGTGGCTCAATCTGGAAAAAGTCATAAGATCTATGTGACATGCTGAGCAGAATCCAAGAAGTGGAGAAACTGTGAAATAAGGCTCTTGGGTCATGCAGATAATTCTCAGTAAGATCAGATGTATTCCTAAACCTAACCTCTGTCTTATCTGTATGCAGCAGTAGCATTTGTAAAGCAGCTGCCACCATAGTATTTAGGTGCATTGTGCCTTATTTAAATTTTTTTTTATCTTGCTTGTCTGCAACTGGACCGCTGTATTCTCTCCTCTCACCAGAGGTGAGAGTCTTATGGAATATGTAAGGATCAGTTTATTTGGGGCTGCTACTCTGTATTTGACAGGATATGCAACCATCTCTACTGAGGGGTTAAATCTTTGCAAGAGGTGTGACTTGTTCTTCAAAAAGAGGTGTAAGCTCAGCATGGTCTTCTATAGCCAAGGGCCCTCCGCCTAATTGCACTTTCTTGGCAGACAAAGGATTGATACAAGGCTCTATTAGTTGTAGTGACTCTGTGGACTGGAGAATTCTTGGGGTGTTGCATTGAGCTGGGGTTCTCAACCTTTTTCTTTGTGAGATCCCTCCAATGTGCTATAAAAACTCCTTGGCCCACCTGTGCCACAACAACTGTTTTTCTGCATATAAAAGCCAGGACCAGCAAGCAGGGCAATTGCCCGGGACCCCAAGCCACAGGGGGCCCCACAAAGCTAAGTTGCTCAGGCTTCAGCTTCAGCACCAGGTGACCGGGCTCAGGGCCTCAGGCTTCCGCCCTGCATGGTGGGGCTTGAGCTTTTGCCCTGGGCATCAGCGAGTCTAACACTGGCCCTCCTTGGTAGATTCCTTGACAAGGGCGGTGGAGGCTTCCTAAAAGTGGGGGGACCATGAGGCCCCGCCCCCTACAAGGCCAAGCCCCTGCCCCTCCTCTTTCCCTGAGGCCCCACCCCCTGGCCAAGCCAGAAGCCAGGCCTTGAGGGATGAAGAGCTGCAGCCAGGCCATGGTAAGAGCCACCTGTACAGCTGTGGGGAGCTGCAGACCCTCCATCTGCCCTGGGTGAGGGACCTGGGGGGAGGGGACATGGGCCAGGGGCTGCTCTCAGACCCCCCCACCCCAGGCAGGTGGAGGGTCCGCAGCTCCCCACGGTTGCCAGGGCCAAGGTCGGGACTTTGGGGGGAAGAGGAGGAGGAGGGTGCCGGACGTGTGGCGAAAAGTGAATGGGCCAGGCCCATCAACTTTCAAAAGTGGGCGGGCCATGATCCCTTGGTCCCTCTGTTCTGGTGCCCCTACCCCCTGAAAGCTGCTCCCAGCCCCGGACCCCTGGCCGAGAACTGGTGGCGTAGAGAGACTGTCCTGGTGGTTGTCAGGCCTAGTCCATTGAGAGCTTTGTAGATCAGCACTAGAATCTTAAAGTAACTCTGGGGTGTGATGGATAGTCCACATAGGGCACTGCACACAACTCTCTTGCCGAGATGTGTCTCTTCGAGATGAGCTGCAGTGTGCTGGATCAGCTGAAGCTTCCCCAGCGCTTTCTAGGTATAGGCCATTGCCATAATTTGGCCTAGAAGGCAAAGGCCATGTCTGTAATAGTGAGAAAGGAGGCACTGATTTCTTGCCAGTCAGTGGGAAAATATATTTCTGACAACCTTCCATGCAGCTCCAAATGTGGGTTTCTTCCAATGGCTCATGTGCAGGTCACACACTCAGCTTCCCCAGCACCACCAGTGAAGTATCTTGGACATCCTGACTTCATGACTTGTCCTAACCAACTCATCCTTTAAAAATGCCAGACCCTGTGAAAGAAGGGGTGGGAGCCATAATTTCCCAAACACTGTGCTTGCGTGGGTGTTTCTGTCTCTCTCAATTCTTCCCTGCAGTTTGTTGGACGCAGTTAACTTTCTGCCCTGTGGTGTTCCTGGTGTACCTGTATGCTGCTAAAGAGCAGCCACCTTCCACCCCAGCAGTGGCTGCATTTCAGCAGTCGATGAACTTACGATGGTAGCCTGTGTGCTGCATATAGTTTGAAACTGCTCTGGGGTGAAAGGTGCTGTCTGACTGTAAGGTTAGTATGTCACTGACCTGTGACTATCCTGACGCTGTGTTGGTGCCCTGACAATGCTAAGTACAGAACATCCCCCCAGGCAGGCACTATGCTGAATGCAGCTGAGGAGGGAGAAGTGGGTGTCCCTGTCCCAGATGAAGGAGGCAATTTTTACTTTTTTTTTTTCTTCCTTACAGGAAGTTCCTGACCTTGGGGGAAAAGGAGAGTATCTTCACCATGGATCACTTCCCCCTGTGGTATCGCCGAGCAGCAGAGCATCCTCCAGGGAGCTTCATCTACAGCATCACCTCAGAAGAGGGTTCAGGTAACCCTCGTCTTAGCACTACAGCAAAGGAGGGAGATGGAGAAAATAAATTTGTCACTCACAGGCCCCTGCTCCCTGTCCCCACCCCATTCACCTTTATTATCCTCTTCCTGCAGGAATGAGCTCTTACACAAGGGGAGATGGTGAGAGCCATCCCCGGGCTGCTTGTTAGAACAGAAAGAGGGAGACACCTCACAGCAAGACATGGACAGGAGAGGTGAAGAATGGGTGAGGCTGCAGGGCCCAGAGTAGATGAAGGATGGATGGGGCTGCTGAAAGATGCATGAGTCTGCTGAGCAGGGGAAGACAAGGAATCAAGTGAGGGGCAGGGCCGGCTCCAGGCACCAGCATCCCAAGCAGGTGCTTGGGGCAGCAATGTGCAAGCGGTGGCAGTCTGTGTGTTTTTGCCCTCAAGCAGCGCACCGAATTGCCGCTGTGGATGGCAGGAGCAGTCTGTGTGCCGTTAGGGCCGCTCGCGCGTTTCCGTGGCGGCAGCAATTCGGTGGCAGCTTCTATGTTCAGCTGTCCACAGCGGTGCAGCTTCTGTCTTCTGGCTGAAGACAGAAGCTGCCGCCGAATTGCCGCCGCTGCGAAAATGCGCGAGCTGCCCTAACGGCGCAAGGACTGCTCCCGCCATCCACGGTGGCAATTTGGTGTGCTGTTTGGGGCAGCAAAAACAGTAGAGCCGGCCCTGGTGAGGGGAGATGGGAAGGGATGCGAGGCAAAGTAGAGGAAGGACAGGCAGGCTAGCTGGCTGGAATGATTTGAGTGGCAGTCAGGGGGCCAGGTGAGAGGAGGTGTGATTTGTCCAGGAGTCACTTTTTCATGGTTTTCCATGAAAATTTTCCCAAGTGGGAAAATGAGCTTTTCACAGGGGGAGGGGGAACTTCACTCCCCTCGACAAAAGCATGTCAATGGTCCCCACCAAACATGCTGAGTCTCATGCTGGTTCTGTAGTGTGGGTGAGCATCCCCTCACCCCATGGAGCCCCAAAGTGACAGCTGACTAGCAGCTTTGTTGTGTCTATGCTCAGGATGTGACTGCCCCTGTGTGATCTCCAGATCCTGCAGGGACCTGTGCCAGGGTGGAGGAGGACAGGAGAGCACAAGAAGAAAAATCAGAACAAAATACCATGTGACGCTCATACAATGAAGATAGAAATCCCCTCTGTGCTCTTCCCCAGCCCCCTGCACTCAGGCACTGTCATGGAGCGCAGCGTTTTCGCTGTAAAAGCTTTTTGTAGCATTGTAGTGGGAGGGTAGGTGGGAGGGGAAGTGAGCAGCACGGAGAAGAAAACGAGGATGGGATCCAGAAGATGAACCAGGATATAAAGGGAGGGGGAGAGAAAACACACTAAACCTTCCATCCATGCTCTCCTCTCCTCCCTGCCCCCAAGAGTCACCACTAGAGTGAAGGGCAGAGGTGGCAGTCGTGGCACAAGGCATCTTCTGCCAAACTACATGCAATAGAGCAGGGCTTAGAAAGTCAGACATTAGCACCCCGCATGGGTGCGACCTCCTGAAATCCCTGCAGTAGCTTCCTATCAACACCCAGTGTGAGAGCAGTGTGTACCTTCATCCACTATGCCCAGTAACCCATGGGACCAGGTGTCAGTTGCTAGTCACTGTGGGACAGATCCTGCGGTCCTTGCTCACCTGAACCCTAATTGACATCAAAGGTAGCTTTGCCTTAATAAGGACTGCATAAAAGCTGGGTTTTGTTTGGTTCATGGTATCCCTTAGCCATGATCAAGCTCAGGGCCCAACTGTGCTAAGCACTGACACATAGGAAGAGACAGTCCCTGCCCCCAAAAGCTTACGTTCTAAATAGATAGGACAGACAAAGGGTGGGGGAGGAAGGAAGGATTATTCTTAGGGATCTACTTAAATCACGGAGAAATCACACATTTTTCATGGGTGGGTCATGGCATAAATAGCAAATTTCACAGATGGTCTGGTATTGCCACCATTACTTCTATGCTACTGCTGGCCACAGCACTGCCTTCAGAGCTGGGTAGCTGAAGACCAGATTTCACAGGAGAGATGGGATTTCATGTCCGTGATGCGATTTTCACACCTGAAAATTTGGTAGACCCCTAATTCTACTCCCCTTTTTACAGATGAGCAACTGAAGCACAGAGAGAGTGTCATTTGCCCAAGGTCACATATTAAGTCTGTAGCAGAACTGGAAATAGAACACAGATCTCAAGCGTCCCAGTCTAGGGCCTTCACCACATGATCATTCTTCCTGTAACTACAGCTGTGACCCAGCAGGACTGGGAACTTCACATGCCCCCCCCCCTCAATGGGGAGTTTGATCCTGCATTTGTCGTCTACCCGAATCCCCTACAGGTGTCACAGGGGTTTGGGGTTCACAAGGAGTGCAGGATCAGGCTCAAAGCGTATGAACATCATCTGGCAGAAAAGGTCCTTGTGTTTCACAAGTGCTTCTCTCAATGTGTGCAGTGCCCTTGTGCAAGTCAGTCTGACTTCAGTCAAAAAAATCCACACATGACCTCAGGCTAAAACACATAATGCAGCTGCAAAGTCGTGTTCAGGACGCATCAGACACCAACAAGAATGATGAAGGCAGAAGCAAGACAATGACAAATGCTGGGTCTGTGGGGAAGGAAAAAGGACCTAATCCATCTGCTGGGGCAAAGCACTGAACTCTACAATATGTTGCGAAGGAATGAGTGGCAGAATAAATATGCTCAGAAATATGACCTTCAAAATGTCCCTGGTAACTGTAAAAAAGAAACCACAGCTCCTATTTTGCTTTTTTGTTTCAACAAATCCAATAAAACCCTACAAAACTGGAATCTGTCCCGAGGACAGTTACAGACTAAAATGACTGAGTTCAACTTAGGAAATGGCACACTGCCTGAGATGCAGTTCAGACTACATGTGCAACCATGGTTTTTGTAACCAGTGTGTGGCACAACCTACACAGGGCCAGACTGTGATGCCCTTTACTTGGCCGTGGATGAGTTAGGGGCCAGAATCCTGTTGGAGTTGAGGGCATGGCCTCATCCATCCTCCGTCCTGCCCTGCAGAGTGGGGCTGGTGCACCAGCAGAAGCAACCTGCTTCGTCCTAGTGCACTGTCTTCCATGCACATGTGCAGCCCCAGGAGAGGCTATGCCTCCTTGACGTACAACCACCTCAGTGCTCCTCATGGGACAGAGTACACGGGCCACAAGGCCCTTTATGCAGAGCTGTTCTATAAATGGCACAATCTAGTCCAAGGTTTGAATTGTGCCTGCTTTTATGCCTCAGAATAACAGCTGAACCATGTTTGTGCATTCACTCAGACGACACTGCCTAAACTTTGTGTACCAGTGCATTCTGGGACAATCTGGGCAGCTAGCCTATACTGGCTCAGCAGGAGAAAGCATAGAGGACATGCACACAGAGATGCACCAGTGGCATGAGGTGCAATGCACTCTGGAGCATCCTACCTCACAGAAAACAAGGAGGACGAAGGACTGGCTTATCTGAGTGGTGTTCCTCTAGTTTTAAACAGGTCTAACTGAACCCCAAACTTGCCTTATAGTGTAATGACACAGCCCACTTATTCAGACAGGTCAACAAACTTGAGGTGGGCAGGAACGTTGGCTGAGTCTTGTAGCAGCTTGTCAACGGTTATGTACTTTCTTATTTTGAGGGCAGCACCCTTGCTGTCATGGGCCATTCCATCAAGAGGAAATCCGGTCTCCTGAACTGCCAGTTAGGATGCTTCAGTGTTCTGGGAGATTCAGGCATGAGATTAGAGTTGAGCTTTTCGATGTTGGGGCATCCTGTGTGCACTGTTATCATGTGGCCTCCCCCATGCATCCAGTCCATGTCAGAGCTGGCTACTTCAGTGATCTGCGTGGTTTTTCTCTGTGGAAAATAAAGAGCTCCTGTGTGTGGTCTGCACCCCCTTCCCCTGGCAACAGAAGGAAAGTAACTGAATCTGCTACATCTGTGTCTTGACAGAGGGAGGTGGCAAACCAGAGGTGGTGACAGTGAGCACATCTGTTGCTGTGACTGTGGATGGGAAGACGGCTATTGCTGCAGGTAGGAACTGCCAAGCACAGGTTTTTATTTTGTTCTTGAATAAGAGAGTGCACAATGTCTTGCAGGGGGGAACCTTCCTTACAGTGAGATCTGTTAGCCTGTGGAATGTCTTCCTAAGAAAGTGGTGGAAACTACATGACTCGTGTTATCGAAAACTAGACTGGACAAAGCACTAGAAAATATACATTATGGCTCAATCCTGCGTTGGGCACAGGGAGAGGGACTGGGTGAATTAACAGGGTGAATTCTGTTGCTGATATCTGTGAATCTATGGATTGGTGCGGTCGTTGATTGTAGAGCAGAAAGCTTGCGCAGTGGGTAGTTTTGGAGCTTTGAGATCATTGTACTGGGTTTGGGCCAATGGAATATTTGTGGTGCTTACACTGAGTTTCAAAAGAATGAGATGTGCTTGTACCTCCAGTAGTTCTGCTGACTTTGAAATTCTTTCCTGTAAATTCCCACCATTCCCTGTAAATCTGATCCTTGTGCCCCCTCTGACGGAGTTTCACTGAATTCCATGTGTGCTATTGGAAGATAATGATCTCACATTTATAGAACACCCAGTCACATTCTGGGGTGCAATCCAGACCAGTGAGGGGTTGTGTCACTGCCTGCCCTGTAACCCATAGTGCCTCAAAATGCTCTTCCACTGTAGCTGCGTGACTGGATGCTCCAGTCAGCAGACAAGCATGCAGAGTGGGGGTGGGGGGTGCAGCACTCTGTTTCTGGCAAGATGGTCCCAACAGCCCCCAGTCCTAATTTTTTCCAAAATTCTGTGTTCTGCAATGATCAACCCTCTCCTGGACCATTCAGAGAGATAGTAAGGTGTGTTTGTTCCTTTAAAAGTACAGTACCCAGCAGCTTGCCACATCAACTGGAGTTAACATTCACTTTAAATCAAACACAGCATTGGGTTGGTTTAGATTCAAAGTAAAACAAGTCTATTAACAAAAGGGGAGGATATTAAGTGAGTTAAAGTATAAAGGATAGAGTTAGAATGCTTTCTAGATGCTAAGACTTAACACAACAAGCTACAGCCTTTGTTCAAGGTAGTTTCCTTATCAATCTACCTTCCAGCAAGTTGGCTGACCACCCCTCTGGCCAGGATCTCCCATAAAATCCAAAGTACTCGGTTCATTTGCCTTAGCTGAAAGATAACTTGGGGTTCTTTGCCCCTCT
The DNA here is from genome assembly GCF_016161935.1 of Mauremys reevesii. NCBI lineage: Eukaryota > Metazoa > Chordata > Testudines > Geoemydidae > Mauremys > Mauremys reevesii. Next base: position 250,380,116 of record NC_052623.1, read on the forward strand.
CTTTATAGTCCAGGGAATCTTTTAAATGGATTCTTCTGAAAGTTACCCACCAAAGTAAAGTTCATTCAAGCTCTGAGGGAGACAACATGGAGTCTCCTGGTGAAGGAGCTTACATGATGGTTTCTTCTTTCGCTGGTTTTGCTAAACTGCAGATTGATCTGTTTCCTGCAATCTCCTCTCCTTGCTGTAAATGTTGGATGGTTGTCTCCTCCTCTTGTTGGTTCGATGGTCCTGTTTACCGTCTACGTAAATTGCATTCCCATTGTCTGGAAATACCTCTCTGTTGGCAGAATCACATTCTTTTTTCTAGGGTGGGATAACTTTAGCCCTGCCGGGCAGACATACTTCAAGAACACAATTCCTAATATGTTTGTAATTTTGAATTTGTCCTCCGTACACACAATAATATGAATGATCAGTATGGTATTAGCTTTCTATTAATATCTTACATGACACCTTTTAGATACAGGTGAGATTAGTGGGTTGGGGTATATTCCACTCATCAGGTCAGCTGAAACTCACTACCAGATCCAATGAGCTCCTTGCCCTCTGACTTTAGGATGCTGGTAGGGTCACTCGCTCTCTATTCCAAAAGATCCCAAACTGTTATATAAAACCTACAATTATCCAGTACTCACCACTGAAATGCAACCACCTCTGGGATGAAATGGAACAGCTGTTTAACAAAACAGAGCAATTCTAAACAATTTATGATACATATCATATCCAGCTGAAACTGCAGAGGTAATATAAGGTGTCTCTTGGCAGTTTCTGTTGTGCTTAAGATAAAATAAGGAAAAATTTAGTTTAAATGTTAGGGGAAATTTTATAATAGAACAAGCTGCAAGAACAGGTTATAGAATCACTGTAACCAGAGACATTCCGAGGTTGACAATCATCTACCAAAGGTTGTTTAAGATAATTTAATCAAACATGATATAATCCAGGAAGGTGGACTAGACAGCCCATTAGATGTAGCTTCTAACTCAAATACTTATTTTCAGTTTCCATCAGTCTTATTCTCTTTTTTTTTCTTTTTTTTTTTAAGTAGATGGGCTCCCATTGAAATCCTTAAGAGACTCTGCTTCTCCTCTGTGATCAGAGTGAGACAACATGGTGGTAAAAATGCTAGTGTCCTGTTTACAGTAGGATTTGGTAGTGATACTGGGTAAGACGATCACTAGTACAGACATGGTTGCTTTTGTCCATACTGGGTGAAGAGTGCAAGCGACAGGCCCTCAGCTGGTGTAAATTATCATGGCTCCATTGACATCAGTAGAGCTGTGGTGGGTATTTTTGGTATTATCCTCCATCAAGGATGTTAAATTTAATTACATTATGGTCGTTATTATTGAGTGGTTCAGCTATCGTTACCTATTAGACCAGATTCTGTGCTCCACTTAGGACTAAATCAAAAATTACTTCTCCCTTTGTAGGTTCCATGACTAGCTGCTCCCAGAAGCAGAGGTGGGACATCTGCCATCCACAAGAGCTGGAAGATAGGACTTGATAAAGTGCATGTACAGCTGCTTGCACATTAAATAATTAGATTATACTCATATGAAACCATTCCATGGAGGCCTAGGAATTAGGATCAATGATCAGGTAGCCATGTGTTCTAATTTTGCCAATATTATCTGATTTACTAGAGATAGTAGTTTAGTATTAATTACATATTTCTTGGGAGCTGTGTTGGTAATAATATGCCCCATAAGGGATAGACTGAACATTTGCTCTCAGCTCTGGGTAAGGGACAGTGCATAGCTGCCTCACACCAGAAGGATCCTTGGGAAAAAAAACTGTGATTCGGAGAGTCACACTCCTTCCATGGTTCCCCTTTACTCCAGGGGGAAGTATGTTATGGAGCTATTTGCATGGTGCAACTTACTTCCTACCACTGCTCTGCTGGCCAATGTATTGTTGGAACAGGCTAATGCATACACTCATCATTTTACAAACATTTTTATGGAACCTAATTTAAAAAACAAACAAAACCACATTTCAGCCCAATGAATGTTTATGGCTTAGTCAGGAACGCTTGAAAACAATAACATGATGTGGGGACCATTGGGTATTTCCAGAGGGAGCAAAATATTCTGGAAAGGAGCATTGAGTATAACCAAAGCAACCCTTTGGAAATCTGTTAGTGGAAGTAGCTGAGTTTGGGGCTTGCTCTGGAAGTTGAGTTTTGTTGCAGGAACTCAGGAAAGTGGGCGTTTGGGTCTTTGAGCCAGCCATCTTGGAGTCAGAACTTCAATTTAGGAGAGAGTCATGTTTGCAAGTGCAGATGACTCAGCACCAGAGGAATAAAAGAACAGGAGGCAAGTCTGTTAAGAAACTGCTGAATATCCAGGTTACTTGATTTATAAATTATGCACATGTGTCCTGAAAGGATTTTCAAATTGTTCTCTTACAATAGTTCATTTCTTAGAAATTGGGATAAGAATGGCCTTATTGCTAGGTGGAAAGACTTCTTTTCATCACACTGAAGAGTACTGTTGCAGGGGCATATGTGCCTAGCCTTGAATAGTAATATCTCAAACTGACATTGGTAGCAGTGGAGCAAGAAGACGGCATTTTATCAAGTCCTATCTTCCAGTTCTTGCGGATGGCAGATGTCTGGGGATTATAGCCAGAATGGGAACATAAGCTTAACTGTCGTGGACATAACAAGATATTATGCATGCAGGGCCATCCCTAGGAAGATGCAGGGCCTGGGACAACCCCCGTCTCCACCCCAGGCCCTGCCCCCATTCCACCCCTTCCCTCAAGCCCCAGCCCCCACCCCACCTCTTTCTGGCTTCCACTCCATCCCCCGAACGATGCCAGGAGCCAGCGTGGCAGCATGTAGCAGAGTGGACTGGAACTGGGTCACTCGCTGCTGCTGGCACCAGGCCCCCTGCTAACCTCCCAGGCCACCCTGGATCCCACATCACCCTAAAGCATGGGGGATCCCAAAGCGCGGTAATCCCTAACATTGGTGGAGCCAGGCCCATGTTCCTAAATATTGGTGAAGCATGGGCCCCACGGGCCCATATAACTTGCCACCTATGTACGCGTTCTGCTTTTGTAGCCTCTCTAACCTCCATTAGCATTGCACAGTCACTGTCACCATCTTGGTTCGGTGGTTGGTAGTATATCCCTACTGCTATATCCTTTTTATTCAAACATGGAATTTCTATTCATAGAGATTCGATGATACAGTTTTTCATTTAAAATGTTTACCATATTTGACTCTGTATGCTTTCTTTTACATATAATGCTACTCTCCTACCAGAGCAACATACGCTGTCATTCCTAAATATTTTATAGCCTGGTATTACCATGTCCCACTGAAATTGAAGGGAAAATAAAACCTTTCAAAGTGTTATTGGCCATTGAGGAGCAACTGACATCCCGGGGGAAGTGATAATATAATATGGATTCTTTCACCTCTAAACCACCATTTCAAATCCAATCTAGGTCATAAGTAATCTTAAAATTATTACCAACTCAAGGCTGTTCAGAGACTGCTGTGAAATAAGTTGATGGTTCTCATCACAGACATTACCATAAAAACTGCCATCAGCTGACACTATGGCTAGCATTCCCAACTGAGAATAAAATGGCAGAGAGACTGAAGTACCCGCTGATGTCCAGAGGTATTCACTCTGAGTGCAGCATTGAGGTGTATTTAGGAACGTGGGCCCAGATCCTCAGCTCAGTGGAAGTAAGGAGCTTAAATACCTTTGAACATCTGGATCATGGTGTTTTCAACGGAGACATAAACATGAAATCCTGATCACGTGTGTTCCTTAAATATACCATGATTCTTGTCATGGGTAAACATGTTTGGAAGACATGGCCAGTTCCAGGTGGGTAATGCCTTTAAATCCGCTCCGCACTTTGACTCTTCTCTCCCTGTTTTGTAGCTCATTGTTGAAGAGTTGCCATATCTCACCCGAGAGGTGGCAGCACAACAGTGATGTGCAAAGTAATTTCTCTATGCAGGACCCAAAGGATCCACATGGGCTGTCCCCGCACCCGTGCATAGCCCCATTGACTTCACTGCGGGTATATGGGTCTGCCTGTATGGAGCTAAGTGTTGGACTGGAGCCTACATTTGCAACCACTTTAGGATCTTACACATATATAATGTCTTTCATTCTTCTTATTCAGAGTTTGCACTGTTCCCAGTATACCCTATAATGGAATGAGTTTGTAGTTATTGGACAAGTTATGTCAGAATCATATAAACAGGGGCTTGGAGGGTTTTTTTAAAATGCTATTTTAAAAAGTGTCATCTATGAAATGACCTGTCATCCTGCCAGTGGCTGTAACTGTCACATGCTTGAATTGCTGACGCTTGAGGAGATCCAGTGCATTCCAAAATATCCATAACACATGCAGTGATAAACTCAAGTCTGGGATTTATAACGGGGCCTGCAAGGAGCAAGCCCCCACAGCACCTCTTCCTGTTGGAAGCTCCAAATACCTAAAGAGCTGTGTCCCCTTTGTTCTGGCAGCTGAGTTTCACTCCCCTCGATGCTGTGAAAGGCAAACCCTCAAAATCAAACAAACAAGGTATCATAAACCTGGATTCTGTCAGATAACTATAAAATAATTAGGAACAGGAAACTGGGGGACTGGAGGACCAGGGCAGGGGTTGGTCATCATATGTGAAAGCCTGACTCCTCTATATTGTCAGCTCGGGTCAATAATAAGGCCCAGGACAGAATGGGCTGGAGACTCAACTATCCTCTGAAACCTAGAGGTGCTGCCTCCAGATCAGGGTGAAGACTCATTAGTCAAGGTGGGCTCAGTGCAGGAACTGAGATGGGTGGGGGCAAAGATGACTCAGCATCTTCTTTGCAGCTCTTGGAGTCCAGATATGTAAACTAGAGCAACCCTGGGGCTGCTCTAAATTATGCTGTACTGCAGTGGCCTTCTATGGATCAGAATAGATAAAGTGCAATGTGCTCTGGCCAAGACACCTCTTTCCTGCTCCTGGCCATACCCCACACCAGATGCTGTGAGGGGGAGCAGCATAAAACTATTTTCTGGCTCTAGGCCCCTGAGGGTCTCACCCAACTCCAAAAGGTATTCCCAGGTGGCCAGTTCTGGCCAGTTTAGGGCCCTTTGAAACTAGGGGCCAGCCAGGACCCAGAATCAGTCATAGATGGGGAGCAGTGTAGGAGAAGCTTGTACTGCTACTGCCTACGCTGTACTTGTTTTTGTGAATTAAAAATACCTACCAGATATATTGCACTTTGCAGTTTCAATGCATTGTGCAAATATTAACTAAGGGCCAGGATATTAATTATAATTAATAAGAAGGGAGGTAGTCTCTGGGGATGTCAATCCAGTACCGTTCTCTAGCACTAACTTCACTAGAAATAATTGTAATTGAACCCTTCCTAACCCTGCTTTAAATAATATTGTGTCAACTGTTCTCCCATGTGACTCAGTAACCTGGGGCTTTAGCCTTCTCGGGGGGAAGCCACTGCAGTCACATTGCAGCTGCTGACATATTCCTGTAGTGGTTTAGAGTCCCAGTGCAACTGCTGGAGGCTGAGCGGGAGTTTAGCTGTCTCCCTGGGCTGCCTGTAACGTTTCTTTCACTGCATGACCTTCTCCTCGAGTGCGTTGTTTGGCTGGCATCTGATCTCCATTCACAGCATGAACAAATATGGGCTCCTTTTCAAGAGCTCCTTGCTGTTGTTGCCATGGGTCAGGGCTGGGAGCCAAGCTGGGACATGAAGGAAAGTTCTAGGCTGCCCCACAGAACTGACAGGGCATCAAAATAGGGATTCAGGAGCTAAGGGTATAGTTTGTTTGACTTCATCCTGTAATCTTCCTCTCTGTTTAAATTCAAAACTATCATTTAATGTTTGCATTACACTTGCGCCTATGGACCCAGCCAAAACTGGTACTGCACATCGATGTAGTGAAAGACAGTCCCTGACCCCAAGCACTCACACTCTTAAGAGAGAAGGCAGACAAAGGGTGGGAGAAGGAAGGATTATTCTCCCCCATTATACAGAAGGCGCCCTGAGGCTCAGCGGGATGAAGGACACAGCACTCATCCCTGGGGCCAGCTTTTCAAAAGTTCTTAGTAAGATTTTCAAAAGGTGTTTGAAGCTGACTGGTCTGGGAGATTGATAGCAGGATAAAAAATCTTTCACCTCTAGGCCGCCAGTTGAAATCTAGCTTAAGGCATAAAGACAGGCGTGGGAAGCCTTTCATTTGAAAAGCGGTTGCTCGCCAATTTAAAGTCTCTCTCTCCACCCTCACTTTTGGCTGTATGATGTGTATTACCCGTTGGCAGGGAGATGAGGTGCAGGTGACTTTATCAGCCATTCTGTTGCTGTGGCATCACTCAGGGCCGGTCACTATAATGATGCTGGTTTAGAAACCAGTATTGTTAAAGCAATACAACTGTCTAGTGTGGATGCAGTTATACTGGTATAAAGAGGCTTAAACTTATAGGAACAAGTGCTATTGACATAAGCACCTTTCTAGTGAAATAACTGCACCCACACTAGAAGGTTGCACCACTTCAATTATATTGGTTCAGAAACTGACATAGTTAAAGTGATACAAAAAATCAGTTCTTACAAATAAATACTGTGGTATTCTAAAGGGGTGTCCTACCCTGCCCCCCTCCCCCACCAATCATCGTCAGCTGCAGTATGTGACATCACTGCTCTAGAGCAGGGACTTCTCTGCGCTGGTGGGGTGTTACCTGGATGTAAGGCAGCCTGGTGTGCTGGGTGGATTGCGCTCCATTGGCAGAGATAGCAGTAGACTCCCTGGGTACCTTGGGCAGAGAAGGGAAAGGGCAACTCACTTCCTGCCCCATACCTGCTGTTGCTATATCTGCTGCCTCCATCTTTATGCCACTCCCTCCTGCCCACCCCCCCAATCCCTGAGCAGCTCCTCAAACCTCTCCTTCTTCCACAGTCAACTTTGGAGTGGGGAAAACAGCACTTCAGTGTACTGGGCAGTGGTTCCATAGCCTCGAGAAGGGTAGTGCCCTGGAAGCGAGCAGTTGGGCCTGGGAAGGGCACTTAGTGGGCGAAAGGGTGGGGCTAGAACACTGCTGCACTCCAGCAGTCCCCAGCTGGCAGAACAGCCTTCTGGGGGCTATTACGTCCGAGCCCTCAGCTGCCCCGGGGATTCTTCTTCTTATTCACTCCCTGTGGAGCATAAGGCGCCAACCACTCTCCTCCATTCATTTTGTTCTTGAGCGAGACAGCAGATTTCATCCCATTTCATTCCCATACCTTTCATTTCCTCTTCAATGGTCCTTTGCCACGTCCCCAATGGTCTACCTCTCCTCCTTCTTCCTTGTGGTGTCCATCGTAGGGCAATACGAGGGTGTCTGTCAGCATCCATTCTCAACACATGCCCCAGCCACCTCCATCTTCGTTGTTTGGCTTCATCCACTATATTGTTGATGCCCGTTAATCGGCTCACTTCAACATTGGTGATATGCTGCGGCCAATGTATGTTAAGAATTCGTCTAAGACACCTTCCTTCAAAGCCCCGAAGCCGACTTTCTATCTTCTTGTTGGTCCTCCATGTTTCCGCCGCATAGAGCAACACAGAGCGGACGTTCGACCTGTAGATCTCTACCTTGGTTTTCATTTGCAAGACCTCCAAATATTCTGAAGTCTATAAAATGCATTTGCTGCAAGACCGATTCTGGTAGATATCTCCTTCTGAATATTGCCATCAGCCGATATATAACTACCAAGATATTTGAAATCGTTCACCTCCTCCAATTCTACGTCACATAACACTATCTTCGTCAAGCTGGCTGTTTTTACTTTCATTATTTTGCTCTTACCGGCCTGGATATTAAGTCCTACACACCTTGCTACTCTACCTACTCTATCGGTCTTCTCTTGGAGGTCTGTCTGAGAGCTTGAAATCAGGGCGATGTCATCCGCAAAGTCACAGTCTTCAATATGACCAGAGGGTCCCCATGCAATCCCTCTTTGCCTATCTTCAGTGGCTTTCCGCATCACCCAATCTATGACCCCGGGGATGCTGGTGTGCAAATGCCACTGTTGAGCATGCTATCCAGTATTGCCCCCATTGCTTCCTTGTAACCACCTATCGGTCTGTAGCCCTCTGCTGCCTCATCTTATGTTTAGATTGTTAGCCCCTTGGGGGGATGGACCCATCCTTTTGGCCTGTGTTTGTACAGCCCCTAGCACAAGGGGGTCCTGGTCCATGACTAGGATGGCTACATGCTATGGTACAACCACGCCTAAGAAGAGGTCAAATACCAAACAAGGCACATTAGGCTCGGATGAATAAAGTAAGCAATAAAAATAGAGAATGCAGCAGCTAGGCCCAGGATCTAATAATAAAGTATGGGCCATTTATGTTAGCAACAAAGACCAATCCTCTCCCCTACCCCCCCACAAAAAACAGCCCTAAGATGATATGCACCTGTTATCATGCTGGCGGCTGTGCTTGTATGTCTGTTGTTTTCTTTTCCTCCTCCCGTTAGCCATTTGTTCTCTTTTTAGATTGTAAGCTCTTCAGGGCAGTGACTGTCTCCCTATGTGTTTGTACAGCAGTATTCTAGCACCTAGTGCAATGAGGTGTTGATCTGAACAGAGCCCTTGGTCACTATTGCAGTGGGCAATATTTAATGCTAGCAGGCAGACCCCCTCAGCCAGTTTGAGCAGAGATTTGCACATTGCACCACTTATTCTGGGGGCAAAGCACGCATTTATGTAAATCAGAGTGCAAGGCTGTGCATAACAGAGAAATAACCCTGACACCTGAGGCTCAGCATCCGTGCATTCTGGCTGGCTGGGATGATCCACCTTCAGGGCAATTTTTTTCTAAGGGACAGGCTGGCTGGTAGACTGAGATGGGCTTTTCATTTAGAAACTGGGAGGGGTATTTCCCTGGAATATCTGCCCCTCCCACCTCCCCGTCCATTGGTTTGAAGCCCGTTCCAGTGTGGGACTCCAGCCCAGGAGCTGGTTCTTGCCTGTGCACAGCAAAGCTTGCCTGGCCAAGGGTTATCCATCAAACAACTCCCCTTTCTGGCTCTTCTGATTGCTGTTGCAGCCGTGCTTGAAGGGAAAGGAGCCCTTGACATTGGCTCAGGAGAGGCTCACGTACAGCTGGACTTTTGAGATTGGCACCCGGTGACTTTGCCACATTCCCTTTGCTTGCAAATTATTTGATATCATTTTAATTCTGAGCTGAATTAGAGCAGTGAGGGGGTTGCTATGGCAACCATTTCCTTGTGCCTTTGGTCTGACTCATTGCAGACAATTACTCTCGCGCTCCAGGATTCACAGATGTGCTGGGAGAAGAATCATGTGCTGGGCTTTCAACTTTTCGCTTTTAATTTCCTTTCCATTCCCTCCTTGCATTAACTCCTGCGTAACTGCAGGAGCTAGGAATGTATGTGTATGCATGACACTACCTGAGCACGTGTGAGCATATTGTGTGTTTATGGCCATGGGGGCGGAGGTGCATGGTATGTGACTGTTGTCTGTTTGTGTACCTGGGGATGTAACAATGCATTGTGTGTGCCTGGTGAGTGCGTGCATGTGTGCACTGAGGGGTGTGGGTGTGGCGGGGGGGTGGTCACATGCATGTATGCACTGCAGAGTGTAGACCTACATACATGCACTCTGTGTGTGTCTACGCACACACTTGCATTAATGCACTGGTGTCCATATGACCATGCATATGTGCATGTGTGTCTGTGTCTGCACATGTACATATTTGTGTATGTGCATGTATCCATGGGGTTAGAGGGTGCTCAGTATACAGTCTGTGCATGTTCAAGTATGGTGGCTGGTCTGTGAGTGTTTAGAAGGACTGTTTGTGACGAATTTCTAGTGATTAGCTGCCTCTGGTCAGTGGTAGACAGAGACAGGCATTCCCTCACATTTAGGGGCTATGTGAAAACTTGCACATTGCCAGGCAATTGGCATTACACTCATGCCCAAGCAGAATTTGAACCAGTTCTCAGCATAGATGAAAAGCCAATACATTATGTCACCATGTGACCTCACTCCATTCCCAACCCTCCAACCCTCCCACAACGTACGCTCAGACTTTCATAGGACATTGAAGGTATGATGTTGTCCATGCCAGGACCACACTCTAATGCAAAGGGAACCTGATCTACGGCTTAGGGTGTGTTAGCTCACATGCATCATACATCTGTAAAGAAGAGCAGTCACTTACTTACTGAGAAAATGCTGGTCCCAAATGGTAACTATAAGTCTAAGAAGCTGCCTGTGTGTTTTGAGACAAGGCTGATGATGAAGGGTGCATATTTTTGCACATGAATTTGGGTTGTGGGATTGTTCAGCATAGTTAAAGGAGCTGCATTTCAGATAGGTTCCACCTTTCTACTCAGTATGGATGGAGGGTCAGTGTGACAAATCTAAGGCTACCCCAGGAGTTGATGGAATCAGACTCCAGGGCCCTTGCAGCTTCCAACAACCTGAGCTCTCCAGGAAATAGCTTCTGAAGGTGAAAATTCCATTCTCACATACAGGGTGGAATCCAGTTGCTGTGTGTCTTAATATGGTGTTTTGGCACTGGAAGAAGTCAGTGTGTGAGAAAGAGGCCCCTGTGGCTCTGAGCATTACCTTAAATTGGTGATGTCCAAACTTTTAATATCATTTTTAAAAGGACAAGGGGCTACAATCAATATTCTTGAGCAAATTGTCTCCCCCCCCCCTTTGCACTGTCCAAGTGATGCAAAGGGAATGAAGAAATTTCCCACAGATCCCCAGCTGAGGATTCCTCCAGTGTAGGAGAGTCCCCAGCTGGCATAGCCAGCTCCTACACCTCCCTTCTCATAGTCTCTGGGGCACGGGGACTGTTGGGGGCAGAGAGGTAGAGTGACTGGAGCGCACTGCACTCCAGGTATTCCCTGCTGGTGGATAGTTGCTTTGTGGGGGCCACAGTTAGCTCTCACCTGCTCTAACCGGTACCAGGGCTGGGGCAGAGAATTAGGGAGCTCTAACTCGTTGCTGGTTCGTAACTTCTTCTTTTTGCCTAGCCTGAGCTACTCCAGGTGGCTATGTGTGGAAGAGGTGGGCTGTACTTTGCTCCCTAGCTTCAGGCAGAGCCAGTCAAGTGCCTGTGCTGCTTTCCCTGGCCTCTCACAGCCTGGCAAGGAAGCCAGCGATAGAGCAGCCACTGCTGCTGCAATGCAGTAGGCAGCCAGCAGGGGAGCTGCTGAGCAGCTGCAGCAGGGAAGGGACCGCAAGCTTCTCAGAGCACCCCCTTGCTAACATCAGAGCTGTGCCTGGGGCTGCGGGGGAAGCAGTAGGAGGCAGGGGCCTGCACCACCTCCCTGTAGTGCTGATTCAAACATTTCCATTCATGACCAAATACACTTTCTTTCGTGACACAGCTGAGGGCCACAATTTAGAGCCTCACGGGCCCCAGGTTAGCCACCACTGCATCCGAACCCTCTCTCTCGACTGACCTGGATTTTGTAAAGTAAAAGAACTGTGAAGAAAGAAGCCCCCTGCTTATGATAAACCCTTTAAAAGGCAGATGGGATGTGGGGGCTGGAATACTGTGCTGCAGTTGAGAAGTGACAGTGGAGGAGATCAGAGAAGAGAGAATCTAAAGAGCAGCTAGTCAGAGAGGGAGTCACAGAAAGGGGTGATCCGTTACTAAGAAAAGAAAAATGAGAGAGTGAGCGGGATAAAGTGAAGTGAAAAATCAAAGGCACTGAGACCAAGGAGAGATTTAAACCAGCAGAGACCAGGCAGGGAGGGAGAGGATTGAAAATACACTGTTGAGACCAGGACTGAGAGAGAATGCAGAGACTGTCTGAAGACAGAGAATAAGCTTGTGGCTCAAGTACAGAGAGGGATTCAGGAAACCTAGGGCCTGATTTTCCTCTCATTAACACCGGTGTAAATCAAGAGCAACACTGCTGAAGTCAATAGTTTTATACTAGTGTAAAACAAGGGGTCAGTGAGCTCAGAACCTGGCCCCAGTGTTCTGTTCCCTGCCCTGTCCATGACTCCCTGTGTGACTTTGTACTAGCCTTTCTGTGCTTCCGTTTGCCCATCTTTAAAGAGTAATCATGAATACTTACCTGGCATATGAGGCTAGATTCATTAATGTTCACAAAGCCCCAGGGAGCTATAGAAATGTAAAGCATTATTGTTACTCTGGATATTTCCCCAGAGCTTTATGCAGAGTTGAGTAAAGATCTCAGTGCTTCTTCCATGAATATTTACTCTGATAAAAACCTGAATTGTTCACGTTTTTATCCTTTATGTGTTCACTTTCTGCAACTGTTGTAGCAAAGAAGCTGATTCCCAGGTATGCACATGGAAAAAGCAAATGTTCAGGGCTAAATTGTGGTTTGCCTAAGCATGGGGTGGCGTGTTGCTGCACTGCCCCAGGAGCAGCCCAGGAGGCTGATTTTGACTTTCCCCTTCACACGCTCGCTGCCTTCCGTTTTTCCCCTTGCTTGCTGGCTCTCCACCAGCCTGATACCTGGCACGAGCCCAGCTACATTAAGGGGTGGAGCCAAGACTCTGTCCACTCCCTATCGCTTCCTGCCCACGTACAGGAGAAGTCTACCAGGCCTGTGCCAATTGTTCTTTCTCTGTCCCACACAGCTACCAACAGTCCAGGAAACCCACAAAGGGGAGAAAGGAGGCATCTTATGCTCCTCTACTCTTCTACACAGCCTCCCAAGCTAAGCCATGATTTGGTGTTCACACTGAATATTATGTGATGGTTAGTTCGTCAAGTAGTATCCCTATGGGTGCTCCACTTCAGGTATGCTCACACCCCTTGTGCCTTTAATTGGAGATTTTTGGTAGTAGTGCCTGTCCAGCTTGCACATGAGCCCTGTGCTTCCTGGTGCCACCCTCTGAGGCTATCGAGGGCTGGGCGGGTGAATCACCCTCAGTTCCTTCCCAACTGCCGCAGCCTGAGTCAGTGGTTGACTTTCAAAGTCTCTTAGCCTAGTTACCCTTCTTCAGTTTATTGTTTTTTTCTTTAGTTATTTTGTTTACTTTTCATCAATGGTGGATTTACAGTGAAACAAACCATGTGGTGGCACGGAGCCCCCAATGACAGGGGGACCCCAACATGCAGGACCGAATTTAATCAGCGTTGCAAGTCGCGAATCGGTCCAGACTTTCTTCATTCTGCAAACTTATTCTGCGAACTGCGCTCTAAATGTGGTTTTTTGAAGTAGTCTAGCAAAGAATTTTGCTTCACTATTTTTTTGCTGTCTCGGCAATAGCACAACAGCAACTAAGGGAAATCGTCATTTGTGCACAGGACCCCACTAACTCTAATTTAGGGAGACTTTCTTCTGTTCCCTTTCTCCTTTGAGGAAACTTCCCCTGCTACATATTGTTGCCCTGGGGTATGCCAGGTCGTCCAGGCTTCGAGCAATGCACCTCTTGCCGGGAGGCCATCCTGGTCAGCATCGGGCATTCCCATTTTATTGCTGCTTGGGAGAGCCTCATACCCCACAAAAGTGCTCCATCTGCACCGCTTTTAAGGGCAAAGCAGGAAAAATCAAGAGCTAAAAGTGAGACTCTCAATGATGGCGCGTTCTCTCCAACTGGCCTCAGATCCAAAGCAGGAGACACACACCCCCGGACATCAGTCACTGACTGAACACAGTGCCCTGTCAACTTTGGCACATTCACCTGGGTCTACCTGAGGTAAATCCACAGAAAACCAGGTCAATCTCCACAGAAAGAGTCCACCTCAAAAAGAACTCAGTCCCTGTGGAGCAAGACTGCGGTGGAGGTTTTGTGTCCTACGCTGACTATGTCTGAGGCTCCAGACACTCTTTGTACTGATCTTGTGCCCGGCTCAGCAGAGAAAAAAGGCAGCAAGCATACCTTGGGACCAAGACCTTCGCTGCCACACAAGCAGGGCATTGCATCATCAAAGCATTCCATTGCTAAGAGAATGGAATCCACAATTCCTTTGGTGCCATCTACATCTAAGTCAGCCACTAAGACGGCCATGGTACCAGAAATACACCATGCCTCTCGTATGGTTTTGGTGCACCCCAAGGCATCCTCTTTGGTACCAACTACTTTGACCAAAGTGGACTTGCCGGAGAGCACACACTCTCGGTATTGACAATAGTACAGAGCCCTGCTCTTCAAACCCACCCGGTACCTCAGGAGTTCAGATTCTCAAGGGATCTACTTGTTTTGGAGGAGCTGGAGTCTCCCTTGTTAGTAAGTACTAAGAGGTTATCAGCACCGAGACAAGCACAGTCACTGAGGTGGGACCTTTCCCTGCTATCACTTGATTCTCCAAGACCTTCAGAGCATGCTGGGGTTTCCCCTCTTGAAGAGGAGATATTTTCCTCAAATTCAAATATTTCAATCCAGGGTTCCCCAGCACTTCAGATAAGAGATTTCCATCCTGATGCTTTTGACAAGAAGCGGGAGTTGCACCAAGACAGGCCTGTGTTTCCCCAACCTAGTTTGAGCACCCTTAGATGCCACCCCGCAATTTCTTTTGGACTGCCCCAATGGCTATACTAGGATCCCTGGACTGCATAACGTCAGTAATTTTCCCATGCCCCTGGGCCCTTTTATGGGGAATACAGGGAGAGATGCTCCTCTACTCCATCTGCTCCTCCTCCATTACCTGAGGCATAAGAATCCTTTGAGGAGCAGGAGGGCAGGGCACAGATAAAGAGGTTAGTCCCCAAACAATATTTCATCATCTTCCCCAGATGAAGCAGTTATACCTTCTCCATCAGCTGTGGCTGATGACTTCAGAAACTTTCAAGAGTTAATTAAATGTATTTCAGATTCCCTCCAGTTCCTTTAGAAGAGGTCAGGAAGTCACAACTTTCGCTCCTGGACATCCTCTAATGGACTCCTTCTATCCACGTTCTCCTGCCTATTAATGAGGCCCTGTTGGATCCTGCAAAATCCCTCTGGGAGATCTTTGTGATGATTCTGCCAATGTGTAAACAGGCCAATAAGAAATACTATGTTCCAACTAAAGAGTGAATTTCTGTTCCCCCATCTAACACTGAACTCCCTGGTTGTGGAGGTAGTGAATGAATGTGGCAGACATCATGCAAAGGCCACACCATATAAGGACCAAAAATGTTTTGATCTGTTTGGCAGAAGGACCTACTCATCCATGACTCTTCAGTTTAGGATCACAAACTATCAAGCTCTCATGGCTAAATACATTCACTCAAATTATGCCAAATTCACTACCTTTATCGAACATCTGCTGGCTGATCAGCATGACCAGTCTCAGGCTATTATTAACAAGGGTCATCTGTTAGCTAGAACATCACTACAGGCCTTGTTGAATGCGGCCAACACTGCCACTCCATCCATCTCTACAGCAATGTCCTGCAGAGAGCATCCTGGCTCCAGCTGTCTGGATTACCAAGAGATGTCCAAAACACAGTTGAGGACCTTCCCTTTGATAGCCTCAAACTGTTTGCTGAGTCCACGGATGATTTGCTGTGTACCCATAAGGATTCCAGAGCCATGCTGCTATTTCTTGGGATTTACACACCTACAAACAAAGGTTTAATAAAATACCAAACAGCTCAAAGATCCTGCCTTGTGTCGTTCTCAAGATCCCTGATACCACCGAGGGAAAGGTCAAGATTCCAGAGGAAGTGAGCACCTGCTCCCTCTGCGCCTACTTCTCAATCATCATCATTTAAGTGTCACTTTTGACAGGGTGGTTGAGGACCCAGAAATATCCCACAACACCAAGCTGCATATACACCATTTTCCCCACCTCCCATCCTTCAGAAACTCTCCTACTTTCTTTCCACATGGGAGAGAATCACAAGAGACAAAGCAAAGGGTGCTGGAGGTTTTAAGGTTGGGTATGCTATGCATTTATCTCCCTCTCCTATACCCATCACCCTTCCTCGGCCCTCTTCAGGACCCCTTTCACAAGCACCAGTTACAGCAAGTCAGCTCTCTTCTACCAATGGGTGCTGTGAACCAGTTCCTATTCAGCAGAGAAGGAAGAGGCTTTATGGTCCTGAAAAAGAATGGGGTGGGGGAGAACGATTTTAGATCTAAGACTCCTGAACAACTTTGTCAAGTTTCAAAAATTCAGGGTGGTGTCTCTCTCAGCTATAATTCCATCATTTGAACCAGGGGATTGTTTTTCACCCCTTGACCTTCAGAATGCCTATTTTCATATCACAATTCACCCGCCTCACAAACTATTCCTGCACTTTTCAGTAGGCCAGGATCACTTTCAGTATTGAGTGCTCCTGTTGGGCCTTTTGTCTGCCCCAAAGGTCACAGCATACCTCCAATGTTGGGGAATAATCATTTTTCCATACCTTGATGACTGGCTCAAGGGCCAGTCTTACAATGAGGTCTTTGACACCATCAAGACAATGATATACCTATTCCATGCACTGGGATTGCAGCTCAACATTGAGAAATCCATTTTGAGCCCAGTATACAGAATAGAGTTCATAGGAACCTACTTGGATGCCATATCAGTGCTTATCTTCCCCCCAACAGATTCTCATCTCAAAGTTTCATCAGTATACAGACCTCAATAAGTTGTCTTCAATTACTTGGACACATGGCAGCCTGCACTTTTGTGATGCCATATGCCAGGGTCCACCTTCCTTGCTTGCAGGACTGGCTCATGACTGTCTATACTCTGAAAAAACACATCATAAGCACGTTAATGTCAGTCCCTCATCAAATGATCTGTCCAAGAGATATGACTACACATCACCCTCCTCAAACTGAAGGTAGTCAGGAATGCCTGCATCCACTTCCTCCCTGTAATCAGGACAAGTCCAAAAAGATTCTCACAGACAACAGAGCTTGCATGTTCTATACCAACTGATAGGGAGGTGCCAAGTCCCCTTCTCTTTGTGTTAAAGCAGTAAAGTTCTGGAACTGGTGCATAGCCAATTCCATCTTTATTTCAGCAGCTTACCTCCCAGGATACAGAACAGTCTAGCAGACAACCTCAGCAGGCATTTCTTCCAGGACTACGAACGGGAGTTGAATCCTCAGCTTCTCAGTCAAATTTTTCGGACTTGGAAGATTTTAAAAAGAGACCTCTTTGCCACAATGACCAAGAGGTAATGCAAACAAAGCCAGAATTATATTAATAGTTGCAACATGGTCCAAACAGATATGGTATCCTTATCTGATTCACCTAGTGGTCTATCAGGTGATCAGATCCATCCATTCCTCATCTTCTTTCCCAGGACACCGGCCATACTCTTCATCTCAGCCTGAAGATACTTCACCTCAAAGCCGGCTCCTTGATGGTTCATGGGACTAGAACTGACTTGCTTTAAAGAGGTACAACTGATATTGTTGAAGTAGGAAAGAGTCCACGAGACACACTTACCACCTCATGTGGAAAAGATTCAGCCTGTTAGCTGTCCGAAAAGGTGTTCCTCCTTTTCATTTTTCCCTTTCAATCATCCTTGATTACCTCCTAAAGCTAAAAAATACAAGGTTACCTATGGGCTCTATTAAGGTCTACTTGGTGATTATAACAGCCTTTCATTTAGTGGATGTGGGATTCTCAATCTTCACCCATCCGATAGCTGTCAAGTTTCTGAGAGGACTGGGGAACCTTTTTTCCTAAGGAACCCACATCTATATGGGATTTGAATTTAGTACTTAAATGCCATATGAGCCCTCCCTTTTGATCCAGTGGGTCAATCTTCCCTCGTTAATTTATCTTGGAAGACCTCTTTTTGGTGGCTATCACCGCTGGTCAAGGGTGGAAAAAAAAGTAGCCTCTTATGACAGATCTTCCATTTATAGTATTTTTCAAGGACAAAGTTTCATTACTTCCACACCCTAAATTTTTACCTCAGGTGTCATCTGAGTTTCACATCAACCAGGTTATCCATCTTCCATTTTTTTCCCCCCAGGCCTCATCAGTCCAGACAGAAGGCCATTTTACACACGTTGGATGTTCGGACAGCGTTAACCTTTTATTTAGACAGAACTCAGTCATTTAGGAAATCACCCAGGCCAATCATGGCTATTGCAGATAGAGCCAAAGGTTCGGCAAGTTCCACCCAGAGACTTTCCGGGTGGATCTCTGACTATCATATTGTGTTATAAATCTTCAGATATACAGCCTCCTTCTAGGGTGTTGGCTCAGGATCTCTATCTACTTCTGTGACTTCTCAAGAATGTTC
Source organism: Mauremys reevesii (assembly GCF_016161935.1). NCBI lineage: Eukaryota > Metazoa > Chordata > Testudines > Geoemydidae > Mauremys > Mauremys reevesii. Next base: position 250,398,294 of record NC_052623.1, read on the forward strand.
CTATTCTAGAAATTTGTTAGGCGGCCACTTAGTCTTCCATACATACCTTCTCCAAGCATTATGCTGTACTCCAGTCTTCTGGATAAGATGCTGGTATTGGAAATGCTGTGTTGTCATTGTCTTAGACTTAGTTCTGAAGCCCCCCACTCTAGCTGGGGGTACTGCTCAGTAGTCTCCTGAAGTGGAGCATGCACAGGGATGCTACTCAAAGAAGGCGGAGAGGTTACTCACCTTGTGCAATAACTGGAGTTCTTCAAGATGTGTGTCCTTTCAGTACTACACTATCCACCCTCCTCCCCTCTGCTTTGGAGTTTCCCCTGGGGACTTCACAGTACAGCAGGAACTGAGGGCAATTTACCTGCGCAGCCCTATATAGCCTCAGAAGGGGGCCCGAGGAAGCATAGGGTGCATATGCGGGCAAACAGGCACTACTACCAAAAATCTCTGATTAAAGGCACAAGGAATGTGAGTACACCAGAAGTGGAGTACCAATAGGGACACACATCTCAACAAACTTCAGTTACTGCATAAGGTGAGTAACCTCTCCTTGATGAATGTCTGGTCATCAGAAACCCAGATCTAAGCATTATATTCATCTAAGCAAAGGATAGAAATGGATCCTGTGAGCTACACTTCTGATCAAAACTCACCAACATTGCTCACACGCTGGACACTCAGAATGAGCAATATTCAGATCGGGAATTATCTGTAGAAATTATTTGGCAAACCATTTAAAAGGATACTCAGTTTGGAGAAAATTGCAAGTTGCTCACCAATCGTTTTTGAAAAGAGAAGCCTAGATCACTCAAATTATTGGCTGTGAATTACTGTCTCAGCTCTAGATTTAGGGTATTGTAATGAACTGGCTAGTGTGTATGCGTTCCCCTGCCCTGGACTGGAAGGAATCAGAATTGCTAAGAGATGTAGCACAGATGCTATGTTGTTAAATGCTGTTGGAGATTCTCCTTTAGCTCCAGTGTTTCATGCATTTGGGGCAGCAGACTTGCTCTTGGCTAGTTCTTTCAGAACAGGAGCATTTGGGTTCTGTCCCCTACTTTCACCACCATTATCAGAATGACCACAATGAGCATTGTAGTGACAACTGTGAAGTCCATAGGTTGCCGTGGGTTTGCTACACTAGCGTTTGCTGTGGGATTTGAACTCCTGTGAGATTCCAGACACTTGAGGGGGGTTTTTTGGACTAGAAGAATATGTAATTAACTGTGTATGTATGTGTACTGCTGCCCTCTGCAGAATGGAATGTAAACTACTCATCTGTGTGTCTTAGACCCTATGCAGCTAAGAGCTAATAAAGAATCTCCTTTTGCTTGAGAAGCAGAGGTCTCTGTAGCTGGTGTGCAGGAGGATTATGGAGATCTATTTCCATTCATTTCAAAATAAAAAACATGTTCATCATAGTGACAAATGTGAAGCGCTAGGATTATTTGTCACAGTATGTTTTATTCAGGGGCGGCTCCAGGCACCAGCGCTCCAAGAGTGTGCCTGGGGCAGCAAGCCGCGGAGGGCAGCCTGCCGGTCACCGTGAAGGCGGCAGTCAGGCTGCCTTCAGCGGCACACCTGCAGGAGGTCCGCCGGTCCCGCGGCTTTGGCAGCAATTCGGCGGTGGGTACGTCAAAGGCACGGGACTGGCGGACCTCCCGCAGGCTTGCCGCCGAAAGCCACCTGACTGCTGTGCCTGGGGCAGCGAAATACATAGAGCCGCCCTGGTTTTATTGAATATGTTCTGAATCTATTTGAGCCAAATTCAACCCTGATGTAACTCCATTGGCTTCAGTGTAATTACACAAGGGCTTAATTTGGCCCTTTCTGAGTTTAGATAATGAGCTGATAGCCACAACATTTTGCCCTTGCCCTGACTGTCCCCTGCTCTCTCGTTACCGGCAGTGTCTGCCTGGGGGGCTGGGGGCTGGAGGGAGGGAGGTGGTGCTAGAAATCTCATTTAAACGGTGAGGTGCATAGGAAAATACATTCTTTATTATTCTTCTGTAACAACAAGCCAGAAATATAATATACCTTTAAAAAGCTTCTGTCTCATGCCAAATAAACCTCTGTTCAACCATTTTAGAAAACCATGTCACTCTCCCTCAAACCTTAACAGAAGAAAAGAAATTGCCCAGGCCATCTGCTCCCTGCAGGCAATGGGCCTGCCTGCACCACACTGAGGAGAGGTGTTCCTGCATGTGCCTGCTTGCCCATGGGGAGCACATTTACAGAGTGTACCCATGTGCACTGAGGAACTGACTGCTCTGCACTGTAGGGCGTGCCTGCACAGGAGGGACATGTTTCCTGGGGTTTCCAAAGAGAAGCCCATCTCCTAGCTGTGACTGGTTGTAGAGGAGGAGCCCACTTCCCAGATACACCCCGAGGAGGCCTTTTCCTGAGCACATGAACATGGCTGGGCCAAGCTGTGGGCCAGGTATGTTCTCCTCCATCAAGAGAGCCTATTTTCTAGCTACACTGGAGGACCGTGTTCCCCAGATGTGCCTGGTGGGAATGGACTTCTCCATTCCCAGCTGCACAAGAGGAGCAAGTTTTGCAGATGTGCCAGGTCACAGTTGAAAAGCTTGTTTCTGAGCTGTGGTGTATGTTGGGTCCTTCCTGGGTGGCCCTGTTGCACTGTTCAGCATGGAGGAGATCGCCACTCCTGGGTTTCAGTAGCCCGTTGTCCTCCCAAGTATTTGCATTTGCATTTCATGGGTACCAAGCAGTGTCCACCCCTCACTTTTCTCAACAACCTTCTGTTTTCATCCCTCATCTTCCTCCTCCTTTCCTGAGTGGGTTTCTAAACCTGGAAGTCCCCGTATCAGGGCCAAGGTGAACCCAACCTGCTGTTCGCCAGACCCTTTGCCATACCACTGAGAAACAAGAGGAAATGAGGTTCAAGGCCACACTCAAACCCACAACAGAAGAAAGAAAATGTTATCAGCAACAAAGGAAACTTTGTTGGGGAAAAAAGGGGGCAGGTGGGGATTTTTCTTCTCTCCCCTACCCCTTATCCCACTCCCTACACACACATACACACACGCACACCCCATTTGCTTTGCGCAATTGTTTCATCGTTATTTGTTACAAGTAAAATAGAGATCTATAAATATACAGCTCTGACTCAAGTCCCATTTCAAGTATGATTGCGGAGTCCAGTATGCTATGGTGATAAGTTCCTGGGGTGGGGCGTCTGGATCCAGCAGGCAGAGTTGAGTCCTGGCTTGCTGGGAATATGGAGCAGCAGCAACATGCATGCTGGCAGGAGAAGTCTGTAGCGCACCAGTTCTGCCCCTTGGAGCGGGCTACAGCTGAAGCATAATCAGGTGGTTGAGAGGAGAATCCATTCTCCACTCATGGCATTTCCCCTCGATCTCCCACACGCAGCACATAGAATGAGTGTGTAGAACGTGCTTCTCCCATTCTCACTTGCGCAGCAGCCTCCCTTCCCCTTCATGCAGAACATTCTCCTCTGTCCCGGTCATCACTAGACAAACGGGAAATAGTTTTACTCCTGTCTGCGGTTATCCCGTCTCTTTGGATCTGGTGGCTCTGGACCAGTAGGAGGATTTTTGCCACTCCAAGCTATCTGAGAGTACTTGGTAGTGTTCCTGTTTGTTGGTATGACAGCCGGACTGACAGTGAAGGGGTTGAGAAGGAATGTGTGGTGTTTCCACAGGAATCCAGCAGCAGCTAGAGGGAAGGGCTGCAGATCATCTGAAGGCAGCAGGATACAATAGGACAGGAAAGGCGTTGATATGACCTGGCTCTGCCCAGCTGCTGTGATTGCTGGACTCTACACCTGGCTTACCAGAGAAATACCCTGCAAATCTGGGCCAGCTGCCAGATCATTTCAGGATGCCAAGGATCGCACCAGACACAAACAGTGCGGCTGCAAGACCTCTGGTGTCATCTTCCTGTCCCAGGAATACCCACTGTGACGGGTTAGAACAGGTTACCATGGCAATGTGCGCTCTCCCCTGGAGACAGCACTTTATCCCACTTCCAATGATACAAAATGAGTCCTTGTAGTGGCTTTTTTTTTTTTGTCAGTTTCAAAAGAGATGAGGCTTATGAGGCTCAGCAGGTTTTAAAATCGGGCCTGGGAAAAGTTAGCCTAGATGACAGATACAGTGGATGCACTGTGAATGTGTGTATGTGTGTGTCAATGAGCACATACCTGTATATGGTTGCATGTTAGCCAATTTTTGTGTGTCTATCCTTATATTTGTATGAGGTAGGGGTTGCATGTGTGAGTGACTGTGAACACATATGTGTCAGTGGACTGTGTCACCATGTGGTGACCATGGCACCCACTTCTTTGAATCCCTCTGCTAGTTCCCTCTTCATTGCCTCAAGTTCCAGCATTCTGTTCTCACCTTCAAAGGCCCAGCATAAATAACTCTGCCCCTCTCTACTTAGCACATTGCCGTCCCACCCCCTCCACTCTGCCAGTGATGCCAGCTGTCACCCTGTTTATCTGCTTCGCCCACAACCACCTCCAGGCTGTTTTCCACACTGCCCCTATACATGGAACACACTTCTCCAGCTGGTCAGCAAGTTTCTATTTTCAATGCCTCCTGAGGACTTGCTTCATCCTAGATGTCTGTAGGACACTTGCAGACTGAGGCTTCCCATTAGTCATCCACTTGTTCTGTTTATCTTATAAAATTATAAAATAAATACAAAGCCACATTTCACCTTTTTGTGCTGTGCACAAGCCTTCATTGAGTAACACTGGAATCTTAAGGCTGTTGCCTCTGTCCTTTCTCTCCTACTCCTCCCTACATCTTTGCACCATCTCTGAGATATCTTTGTAAGCCCCTCAGGACTGGTTGCCTGTACTGGGAGGTGCCTAGCACACTTTTAGGTGCTCCAGAGTAGGAATGTAGTGATACACATAGGTATGCAAGTGAGTAAATGTGTACATATGGATATGTTTGTATGCACATGTGGGGGATTGGCATGTGTGCATTGGGGTATATTTGTATGTGCATGGGGTGATCCATGTGTGTGCACATAGCTATTTGTATGTACGTGTGGGTGATAAATGTGTGTGCATGTTGGTGTATGGTGTTTGTCAGGGTGAGCGGATGGAGTCTATGTGCACAGATCTTAGGGTAGATGTGTCTTTCCAGCATTCAAAGTGAGAAGGGGAATCTCCCTTCTTTCTCTATTGTGACCATCTAGAACCGTCTCTCTCTCCCGATATTCTCTTGGCCAAGTTTTCCTCAGCTGTACAGGAGATGGGGAGTAGCTCACTGTCCTGTAACACCAATGACTCCACCAATGAGACTTAGACACTTGCTCTGGTGTCTTGGTCAATATACAAGGAGCTTCTTCAGCACAGTTGGCTGCTCTTTGTGGTTGCAGAAGGCTCTGCAGTGCTGTATGGGATGGAGTGGGGACTGAAGCTGAGAGGAGGGTGTCAGGAAACCAGGGGCTCCTGGAAGGTGTTGGCTGCCCTTGCTGTGCCTATCCAAGGGGGCTCTGTGCAAGGATGAGGCATGGCAAGCACTTGAGGTCTGACTATAATTTATTGACTTGGTAGGGCATGTGGGTGAAGGGGTGCCAAAGGGCCTGATGCAGAGGAATGAAATTTAGAGCCAGATGTCCTAAAACCCAGAAGCATGTTGCACTAATTGGATGAGTGGAGTGATAGCACAGTCTGTCCATCTGTCGGGGAAGATGGATTGTGGGAGGACACAGGCCTCACTGCTCTCAGGTACCCTGCTCACTTCTGCCCTTGCCTTCCAAGAAGAGTTTCATGCCACAGAGGAGATTTGCTTTTGTTCTTCATGTTCCCCCTCTGTGTCACCCATTAGCGGCTGCCTCTTCTTCAACTCTCGGTGGTACTTGGCCATGAGGGATGCGTAGATACAGCCATAAGCTGCTGCCACCACCATCATGATACACACGATGCCACACACCACCCCAGCTATGATCACAGTGCCAATGGCTCGGCGCACACTAACAGGCCGGTATCTCTGTTTCTGGGGACACCCCACGCTCGGCTCCACTTCAGGTTCTGGCCCTGACTTGGATTTTGAAGGAGTCGGGCTTCCTTTAGTGCATGGTGGGCCAGAATTGTCCAGCACAGTGGAGCCGTTCTCATCCTCCAGCTGTGAACAGTAGTTGAACATCTCCATGGGGACCATTCGCATGTCCTTTCCCCGCAGCTCCTTGGGCAGCGTACACGCCAACTGGTCAATCTTTCCTCCTGTCCCAACAGAGAAAAAAAGGGTGATTCACAGCTCGGTGTCAGGCAGGGCCTGGTTCAGTGCAGTGAGCTATGTCAGTACATTGTTGCGGTTCAGCTTTTAAATACACAGGGCTAGATTCTCAGCTGGTGTAAATCAATGTAACTTACACTAGCTGAGGATCCGGCCCACAGAAGCCACAAAATACAAAGGTCTGGATCCCCAAGTGACCATAACTAGGCCTTATCATACCTAAGGGATTATAATCTGGTCTCTCTTGCACAAGTGCTCAGTGGAGTGTGGGAGAGGATGCAGGGAACCCTTCCATACTCCAAGAGGCAGCCAGAATCCAGCACCTTGTGTTCCCAGAGTGTAAGCGTGAGAAGGGGGTGGGTGGAGTCAGAGCATTGCCAGCTGCACTATACATGCCAGAGGTGATGGGATGAAGGTACGGCCCTGTCCCCATTCACTTTCACAGTGGTAGGGGGTCGACAGACTGTGGCGGGGAAGCAGATACTATTAAAATGGTGCATCAGCGGCTGCCCCTACATTTGGTCATCCATTAACCTTGGAGACATTGTCCGTCTGCCTCCGCACACTGCGGGCAGAATGGCTTCAGCAACTGCCACTGGTTGTGATCTCCCTCCACCGCCCTTTAGGTGGGTAGGGCTTTAGTGGCTACACTCTAGCCCGAGGGGTGCATAGATAGTATTTGGTAATGATTTATACCTTCCAGCTAAGGTTATCGAAATGCATTAAAAACATGAATTAATCAATCTTCACAAAGCCCTTTAAGGTATGAAGGTCAGTGTTGTTAGCCCCTTTTTACATACGGGGAGAATGGGGCACAAAAGACAAAGTAATTTCCTAAGATGAAACTGCAAGTCAGTGACAGAACTCAGATGAGAGCCCAGGGCCTAAAACTCCCAGTCCCATATTCTCACTAGTCGGCACTTCCCTCCATACATTTAGCAATCTACGCTGATGCAGGTGCTTCACTGTGTTTGTGCAATTTCCTTTGAAAGAAAAACCAGAATGCTCTCTAGCTGCTTCTCTTGTTCTGTGGTGTGAGTCAAATTCAGAAAACAAGTCAAAAAAGTCAAAAAGAAAAAGAGGAACCAGTGTGCCTTTGTCTGTGCTCACATTAATGCATATGCCAGGGGTGGCCAAACTGTGGCTCACAAGCCACGTGTGGTTCTTTCACCATTAAAGTGCGGCTCCCGGAGCCTCCTCTGCCAGACTTGGGGCGGGGAAGTTGAGGAGCTCTGCCTGGTAGGGGGTAGGGGCTTCTGCCCAGTGGGGAGGGGAGTCTGGGAACTTCAGCCCCGGCAGGCGCCTCCCATAGGACTAAAGTCCCGAGCCCCAGCAGGTGTGCCCTTGTTCTCGAACTTCTGACGATTGTCATATGCGGCTCAGAGGGTCAGTACATTTGGCAACACCTGGCATATGCCAAACTGCAGCCTTGTAATTGCACAGTCATGTAATCTCTTCCCAGTATGGTTATCTGAGCTCAGTAGAGGTAACATGGCTCTTGCCATGCTGATAAGTTGAGGCCTACTCCTTCTCTCAGTGGCTTCAAAGAGAGCAGGGTCATGCCTTTGGTGTTGTCACAATATGTAGTGTTTCTCTTAAAGTTCCAACACCTGGAGTCATGTAATTCAGAGAGAATTTCAGCTTTTATCCCTCAGTGTTGCAGATAAATGCTTTAAAATGTAAACCCTATAGGTTCCAACATCAGAAGGCAAATAAAAAGGTCTCCAAATCAATTAAAAAAAACCTCATTTTTAAAGCCAGTCATGTTTTTTGAGGCCTAACTCATGATTTTGGATTGGCAATAATTGTGTGGCAGTATACCACCTTCAAACATCAACATTTCTGATATTTGCTTTACTGGAGGCAAACCTGAAACTTTACCAACAGTCTTGTTTTTAGTTACCCCAGCACAAGGAAGTGGGCTGGAGGACTATTTTTAAGCATTAAAAGCACCTTTTTTTCAAACTCATAACTCTAAAAATTTCAAGCTTTTTAAGCAAGTTCTCCCCTCTCCAAAAAAAAAATCCACCTTTGGGTCTTGGAGCAAGTATGAGAAATAGCATCTGAAAAGAAGGTTTTAGAATGCAAGCACCTTCTCAGCAATAACTGTAGCATTACTACATTGTAGCGTAGCACAGCATTATAGTACTAACCTTCTTCTCTTTGGCCAGGATCTAGAATTTAGGTCAGCCTGATCTGTCTGTGTTATCTCTGTCTGTCTACCTCTCTTCTCCACTGCAAATCTTAGCAGTCAATCTGTCACCCTATGATTGGATCCCCTCCCCGTGGCACCTACCTCGATAAGAGAACCATTCCATCCAGTGTTTGAAGTCTCTCAGGTTGCAGTCACATTCCCAGGGGTTATCCCCAACTTGGAGCTGCTGCAGGCTGACTAATGGTTCAAAGGTCACCCTGTCTAGGCTCTGTAGGCGGTTAGACCTGAGGGAGAGCAAGCGGAGAGCCGGGAGGTCATCGAAGATTCCTGAGGGTATCTGAGCAAGGCCATTGATGGATAGGTCTAGCTGGCGCAGTAGGACCATCTGCTGCAGAAGGTCCTTGTCCAGGGTCCTGATACTGTTGTTCCTCAGCTGTAGTTCGGTCAGGTTCCCTAGGTCACTGAAGATGTTCTGGGGCAGCTGGTCCAAGAAGTTGTTGGAAAGGTCCAGCCTCTGTAGGGCAGAGAGATTGGAAAAGACTGGTCCTGGCAGCGTGCTTAGCTTGTTGTTGAGGAAGAGGAAGATTCTGGTGTTTGTAGGAATGTCTGAGGGGATGGATGAGAGGCCCAAGCCGCTACAGTCCACTTCCAGACTGCCACTGTTACACTTGCAGGAGGAAGGGCAAGTGAAGAGGGAGTCTGCTGCACACAGAGAGAGCCAGTAGGCAAGCACTAGTGGGTGAGAAGCAGAGAGGAGAGAGAGAGTGTGTGTTAGAACAGTAGTTATCCCTCTTTAAGCCTTCATCCATTTTTAATACAGTTAAGGCTACAGTATGAGCACAATGGAATTCTTCACTGCCGTTCCCTGCAGTAAAATGAACTTTCTCTCAGATGTACCCTGACATTGCTATCTAGGTCCCTGGCAGCATGAGCTTGCTCTCAGCCTTTCGCCAGCTAGTGGTTTTTTTGAACTACCAGGGCTGGTGAGTAAACATCCCTGCAGTTGCACTAGAAATGTCAGCATGTCCCAGAGGGCTTTGCTGCCTAATGTGAGGACACTCCACAGAGTTAGACTAGAATGGAGCATAGCATGATGGGAGACATGGCCTGAGCTAAAGAACGACTCTCTCAAAATAGAGGGGTTTGTGGTGGAGGGTTGGTATGTTTTTAAAAAGCCACTTTGCTCAGAAATGAACACCTTAACATTTGTTTCTGATCAGCCCAATTCCCTTAGAATGTGATGGGTTATGGCTAAAGTTGGATTCAAACCCAGCCCCTACAGCTGAGCCCTGCCCCACAAACTCTAGGGAAGCTGGGATATGGTGCTGAATTTCATGACCAGATAATGGTTCTTGAGGTTTGGTAAGGCCAAAGAAGTCTAGATTTGAGAGAGTCTGGGTATAGATCCAAACTTTGTAGCTGTTCGTTATCCCTTAGATGGGCCAGACCTAACCCCTGGATCCATACAACCCCTAACCTTGGGTAAGTTCAGCTCCAAATCCACACTTTGCAGCTTAGGCCCATATCAAGTGGTGTCCCAGTAAGGTGTAAAAGTGCCCAACAGTCTCTGTAACCTGCTGGATGCTCTGCATTTGGCAGTGCTGTCAAAATATCTTCTGAAAACCACAAACACAGACCCGCCTGCCTTTGCTAACCTGAGAGTCTGTCAGACTTTGCAATACTCCCCAAACCACCTGTTAGAACTCAGAAAAAATGCAGGATTAGCTGATGAAGATGCGAGTGTTGAGAAGGGAGCGGGAGGCTGAGCCCTGGCATGTGGTGTCTCACAGGTAAGGGTTAACCTTGGCTAGGCCAGGTGGGAGAAGGGAAGAGGGCACTGAACTATGTCTCTGGGGGCTCGAGTAAGAACAAAGTTATTCCTCAGTTATATCTGCCATCTGTATTGCGGGTCACATTGGTCTGGAGGGGCAACCATTTCCCTCATTTGTCTGGATTGTGTAGGGGCTGTAGTACTTCAACCCCTGTGGGAAACTAGCAGCCTCAGAATTACCGCTTCATCCCTGTGACAACATAGCACCAGCAACAGGAGAACAAGCTTTCCACCTCATACTGGGGGATTGGGGGGTTTGCACCTGTGCTTCAGTACTGAGCTCTCATATTCATTGTAACTCCTTTCCCAGAAGGTATCTTCCGAGCAGGAAGTCACTCCACCTCCCTCAATGTTTTCATGGGCTGCAAGTAGAGCATTTGACCAAAACACAGTTAGGTTTATCCCTACTTCATACCCAGTCTTCTCCTCTTCACTTTGCCTTGTAGAAGTCAACGGCATTTGGTGGCTTTAGATCAAGGGTAGCCAATAGGTGGATCACGGGCCAAATCTGGGCTGCCAGATGCTTTAGAACAAACCCCATAATCTTTTTTTTAACATAGTATTATCATTATTGTTATTTTCTCTGAAGTCTGGACCTTGACTATACCTTGACCAAGAAATTTGGACCTTGACAAAAAATAATTGACTACCCCGGCTTTAGATTACTTCTTCTGTTCAGTATTAAAGTAGCTAAATCTCAGATAGTGGCCTTATACTCCCACCATGGATTGTCTTTCCTAGATTGGAAACCAGAATCTCTTATCCTGTCTGCCTTCCTGCTTCTTTTTGTAGGGACCAACTTCCAGAACAAATTGTTTCTTAGCCCCAAGGAACTCCTGGAAAGTACATCTTGGGAGAGGAAGCTGGTAGAAGCAGATATTTTGGAGAAGCTGGGACAGAAGTAGCTGTGAGCTTCCTCTACTATCACACTCTCACCCCATTCTTTTGGAGTTTATGATGTCCGACAGTCCAGTTTGGATGTTGACTTGGTTTATATCTATGATGTCCCATTCCCCAGTAATAGGGCCAAATCCTGTCTCCTTGCTCAGGTTTTATTCAGTCCTTTTGGAATTCAAATTCCCATTGACTCTAGTGGGAGTTTGCCAGATAGTGGACTTAGTGAAGACTGACGTAAGGGCTCCAGGATTTGGCTCATAGGCAGGGCAGCTTCTTGAAGGACCAGAGGATGAAGCGAGAAGGGTGCAGAGGAAATGTCCCAGATTTTCTTTTCTCAGGCTGTATCTCATGATTCCTTCAGAGGTTTTTCCTCTCTCAGTCAAGTGAGATTGTCTACCTAGGCCTAGGACATACCAGTCAGAGCCCTGCTTGTCCCAGCTCTCCCTAAGGAGGAAAATGGATCACTGGGGCCAAACTGAAGGAAGATCTTTATCCTAAATCCCCCATGCGTTCCTAGCAAGCAAAGGTTGGGGTCAATAGCACAGAGACTCTCCCTCAGGTGCCATGAAAGCAGATCCTGTCCTGTGCATTGGTACAGTGGCAGTGCTCTCTGGCTGGATGATATTTAATTCCACTCAGAATATGTCTCTTTCTTGTTGCAGAATGGGACTTGAAAGAATAAGAGTTAGAGAGGGGAAGAGAGAGACATGAGTCACTCAAATGTCCCTGCCTTTTCCTGGTGCTTGACAGAAGTAGAGTATTAATAATAGATTGACAGCTCTGATGAGGAGATAACACTTAGCCTCTTTGTATAGAGAGAAAGGCCAGAACATCCAGGTAATGCTATACAGGTGATGCTCTGTTCAGGGCTTGCCTCTCCAAATACCTACCCTCTATTGGCCCCTGACTGAGCTGCTCTGGGATTCTGCCATCAGAGCTGGCCCTGGCTGGCAGAAGCAATGTGTCAGACAGCCAGGTGTGGTTGTGTTCAGGAAATTGATTTACTCCAGGTCTCTGTGCTGATGCAGGGTTTGCCAAAAAGAGAGGCTCCTCATTGCCCCCTGGAAACTGTCCATTTTACTGAAATAGCAGTAAGGCAGAGGTCTGGTTTCATTTTCCATCCCCTTCAAGGATGTGTCTGTTCTGGGTATGGATTGAGATCTGGAAACTCATCTCACGATGAGCGCCCAGCCTCACACTAAGAGAAGCAGGGATGTGGTAGACAAAACATTAAGCTTTCTTTCAGCCAGCATAGTTCAGAGCAGCACTGCAGCAGTATGAGTGGAATGTACTCTCATCTTAGGGAAAGATGATGTTACTTTGTGGGGTGTTCAGTGACCCTGGTAGGTGGCAGAAAGCTGAGCCAGGAGTATCAGATTAGGTCAGGGCTCAGTAACATTACCAGTAAATAATTTATATAGCAATCTAGTTGGTGCGGATGGATTACAAAAATGGTCTTCTACAGAGAAGGAAATAATTCTCTCACCTTCTTACAGTGGCAGCCCTAGGTCAGAATTTTAGGTGGGGGACTATAAGCCTGTGTGACTGCCCGTGCTCTCATTAGTGAGGGACATTTTGTAAAGGGCCTCTCTTTCCTTTACTGTGATTACCAGACTGTTCATTGAAATACAGCAAAGAATCCTGTGGCACCTTATAGACTAACAGATTAAGGTGCCACAGGATTCTTTGCTGCTTTTACAGAACCAGACTAACACGGCTACCTCTCTGATCATTGAAATACAGACACCCTCCCTCCCTGCAGTCCTAATGCTGCTGCTTCAGAGCGCTCTCGAGGCACGTGTTCCACACTTTGGGACAACAGAGCAGCTGCCCCAGCGTGGACCCTTCAGTAGGAAGATGAATGAGCTAAAATGTTAATTTACCAGCAGTGAGTGGGATGGAGAGTTGGGATGAGGGTCCATTATTCTTCTTTGATTTGTCAACATGTGGCAGTGCCCCAGTGATAGAATCACATCTCAATTCTTATACTAGCCCAGTTCTACACCACCTTCCTCCCCAAAGAGCCAGCCGCCCTGCTCCACAACCCAGGTACTAGTCAGGATCACAAAGAGAAGGGAGGAGAAATCTGCTCTTTACAAGGTCTGAAGCTGACAAATGTTCTGTGTGGCCCTTGGGCAGTAGCTGTGCTCTGGTGCCCATCCCTCTGTCTCTCCCCAGCCAGACCCAGTCCAATGGCAAATCAGAAACACTTGTTACAGACCCTCCCGCCTTAAACTCATCTTGAGCGTTATAGGCATTCACAGCCAGCCTGGCCATTCACTCAGAGCCTTGTGATCTGGGAACTAGCTCAGACTTCTCAATACTTAGCTACCCCACATCCTTCCCCTGTAGCAATCTATTTTCTCTCCTGTCCCCTGAGACACAGGGACACCATACTTAGCACCTGATCTCTGAAATGGTCAGTACTTACAGCAGGTCCGTCGCCATCTCATGGAAAACCTGTTCCTCCACCAGTGGCTAGCGCTCCCAGACAGCATTATGGGCACTGTTTTCTCCAGCATGGCTTCCTGTCCTCCAGCCAGCCTGGCACACGTTCTCACAGGATGGAGGAGCAATCTGGGCACCCTACCTGTCAGATCCTAAAAGGAAAAGCAGAAGCACATGGTTCTCAGCTCTCTAGGGACTGGAGGAGACAGGGACAGGCTCCAGGGTTCTGTTTCCCTCCCCAGTTATGTTTCACCTTGGGAGTGTTTTAGAGAATAAGGGTGCAAAGCGAGAGGAAGGATGATGGTTAATTCAGTTTGGAACACTGTGTTAAAATCAGAGTCTGTTCACTAGTGTGCTGAGTTGACCGGTCTTGGAAAGTCTGGGGTGAATGTACTAGCAAACCTTAAAAAGAACAGGGGTACTTGTGGCACCTTAGAGACTAATAAATTTATTTAAGCTTTCGTGGGCTACAGCCCCACTTCATCGGATGCATAGCTAGCAAACCTTGTCCCACACTAAAGGTCAGTGTTGTGGATTGCTGAGGTGACATGGCAAGAGCAATAATCCTCGGCTCCTTCCCTCTGACTACACACATTCTGATACCAACTGTGCACCCACTGTCTGTGACACAGATTTGAAGTGGTGTAGGCACTGGGGGTGGCTGTCAAGCTGCCTTTCACCCTTGCAAATGCATCCTCTCTCTTTGGAGGTAAAACAGATATAATGTCTCCAGTGGGGATGTATATAACACAGCTCATTAGCTTGGGGATTTCAGACTGCAGCAGATGCAGGAGCCAAAGAGCAAGTGAGCAGAATAGGAGCCTCATAGCAGAAGGGAGGACTAGGAATTGGAGGGTGGAAAGGGGAGGAATTATGTCTCAATTAGAAGAAAAATGCTCTTCCTAATCAGAAACCCACAGACCATAAACCCTCCCCTGACAATAAGTGACTATGACAACAGGTCCCCCCATCCTCTCCCTTCCCTCTGAATAAAGACAAGCAGGGAAGGGAAGATGGAAGCTCTGCAGATCCTTCTGTTCCTCTTCCTACTCTTTCAAGTATCAGCAAGGGGATATTTTCCAACAGTCACACCAGGGGTTAGCTGGGCAAATTCCCACCGACGTACAGGAGACTCGCATGGCTGAACATCTCCCCTACCCCCCTCTACCTCCCTCCGGAGGGCTCTGGCGATGCCCCTAGCCTTTATTTTTAGATGTGCACAATGCACTCTTCAGGGCATCTTCTCCCTGCACACGTGCCTCAAATCCACTTGCCCGTACCCCCCAGTGACTGATTTATTTTCAAGGGCAAGCAAACCACCAGGAGATATTTTAATTATTGTCTCAGGAAGGGGGGTGAGCAGATTTAGTGCCCGGGCTGGTACATCTTGTGAGGCTATTGTAGCTAATCATATCAAAATGCCAATGCACAAGATGCATTAACAGCAACAATGCCAAAAAGCCTCCCCACACCACCCCACAGCTGAGCTGGACTATCTTGCCTACAGCCTGTAGCTGAAGGAAAAGCTGAAAAATAGCTGCCCCCATTCCATATGTTTGCTTGCTGGGTTTAGAGAGGTGCTTTCACACCATCTGTAGCCATGGCTCTGTCTTAAATACAGCCTCAGAAATCCCTTGGTCTGTCTCGCTTTCTCAGTGGGAACAGTGAAAAGACAGGAGCACTTACCTGGAGGGGCTTTGCCCGCAGCTGCTTCCACCCGACTCCCTGGGCACTGTCCAATTGCAGTCTCTTCTCTCTCCCTCCTTGACTTCAACTCCCAGCCAACAGGCTTTCTCTGTGTCCTATTTAACTCCCTACACCACAGGAACAAACGGCAGAGTTAAGCTGACAGCCACAGAGACTTATGCGGCTGCTGGATAGCTGGTGTTGATCAGTTTGAAATCCTGTTGTTGCGTGTTCCTGTCCTCCCTTAGGCAGCAGGGGATGCTTGCCACTCTCTCGCTCTCTCTCTCGTTCCCCTTCTCTCCATCTAACTTTTCCTGTGTTGTAGAGCGCTCTGATCCTAGCCTGTTGGTTTGTTAACACCCATCTGTATCACCTGGCTCAGCTCCAACGAAGGGCGCTAAGCTTTAAAAACCTTCCTGGTTGCTTGCTGACCCCCTCCCATCAATTTCTTAGGTGACATTTTCACCCCACACGATCTCCCCTGCAATCATTCCTCACCAGCCCAATGCCCAGTACCTTGTGAGGGCTCCGAGCAATGTTGACAGCACCTGAGCACTAGGACAGTGATGGAGTTGGTGTCTCTGGCCCTGCTTCCCTCTGCTCTGGCATGGAGCGTCCAGTGCAGGTGTTAAATTCTGGTATATCACAGACTCTTCTTCCAATGATACATTGACTAGGCTCAAGCACACCATGTGGGGTGGGAGGAGGAGATGTGTAGAAATGAGCCCTTTCCCTAGGTATAGCATTTTTTGCAGTGTCTAGTGATTAACACCTGTTCAGCCTTTAATTTTTCTCTCCTGTACTGCAACATACACAAGAATGGCTGTGCCTATATGCACATATGACTATGTAAAGACATATGACACACTTGCCCCTGAATGCGCCTGTGATGTAAACATGCACCATGAACCTGCCTGTAAACATACCTAAATGCACTCATATGCCACTTATGTGAGTATGTGCCTTTGTGCACAAACGCCCATTCATGGCATGTGACATAAACAGGTGGGTGCATACACAGGCAGAAACACCAAAACTTTTGTGCACACACCCACAAATAAACTCTCACACACAGCCATCTGCAGTCCCGTACATGTGTGTAGACACATGCACACACTTATGCATGATTACAAATATGGCCTACAGAGGCAAAAGCACACACATACATGTATGCACATGTACACATACTCCTGAATGACATGTGACCCATATTCATACACACCCATGTCTTGTACACATAGCTGCATTCTGGCACCCAACAGATGCCTTCATAGTGCGCTGTCTCACTCAAGCGGCAAGCAACCACGAGGGGCTCATCCAGTAACCAGGGATCAGCCAGTCATGAGTAGCCCAGCTAATTCCCATACGCCTGGGCTTAGAGGAGCCACTAGGGCAGCTCTATGCCACCCTGAGATTCCACTCCACAAGGGAAATCCTCAAATGGCTGGATCTGCCAACTTTTAGGCTGCTTTGTATCATGGGAATCAAACCCCTAGTGCTCCAGAGACCTGGAGTCACTGTATCCTGGGGGCCTACTGGATGCCCTCTGGTTCCTGGGACACGGTGTCCACTGGATGGCCTGTGGTCTCTAGGACACTGTATTCAGAGCCCAGTGGATGCCCTGTGATCATTATGGCCCTTGTGTCCAATGCATTCTTCCATACACTTGAAATTCAGCACTTTCCAAATTCCGTGGCAGTGCCCCAGGCAGCCTGTGGAGCAGGGGATATGCTTTTCTTTTGTGCCTTTTCACAGAGCAGACCAAGGGGCAACATGTTTAGTTTCAGCTCAAGGCCACAGAGCGAGTTAATCTACCACCGGCCTCATGTTACAATTCCCCAAAATGCACTGAGCTGAAGCCCCACTCTGGCATTCAGTCTACCACTTGGGCTCCCTGTGGAGCTCCTTCCATCCTGATTAGCTCCCTTGGGGAACTGTAAAGCTATTGAGTTGTTAGAGAACCCTAAAGCTATAGAACATTTCACTTTAATTGCTCCTGCAGCTGTTGTCAGACATCCTGGTGTATAAAAGCTACAGCAGGGGCTACCACTGCCCCTTCCCTCCCCTCTTCCAGTTCTGCTACTGGTGACTGGCACAGTATCACTTAAAAACCTTGTGTCTGAGCTGAATCAAAACCTTCCAGAAATAGGGTCCCAAAGAGCATATTGTGAGGGTGAGGAGAATCTCTATGGGCCCTGCTTTCTGCCTCCACATGTTGTTTCGGCAATTCTATATCTTCTAGCCAAGGCTACCCACATGCTTTACAAACGTTCATTACTATTGCTATTTATCATGGAGTTAATCAACTAAGGGCATGATTTTCTGAAGTACCTGCAGCTCCTGTTGACCTTGCAATTGGAGTGGTGGGTGTTCAGCATGTCTGAAAATCAGGCCTGACCCCTGCTAGAAGAGTACCAGAGATAGATAGATGAATAGCATTATCTCTATTTCACAGATAGGGATACTGAGTCACCAAGTGGTCAAGTGGCTTGACGCAGGAATCAGATGGAGTCAGAAGTCTAGCCCAGGAATCCCTTGCTTTAACCAGTAGTCACAGTCCTTTCCTCTAACCCTTAGGTCAGAGATCCAACATCAGCCCCCTCAAACAGCCTGTATCTCCGGGGGTGTGGGGGACGTCTGTTAGGGAAGTGTAGGTAATAGAGGCTACAGCAGTTGCCAGCAATAAATTAAAGGAAGTGTGCGCGCAGATATACACACAGCCGCTGATGAGTGATAGGAAAGTCCATCTCCAGGGCTAAATTGCTTTAGCCTTTATCTGGAATCCAGCAGGGTTAGGGAATGAATGGAAGATGCTTTAAAGGAGATTATCTTTTTTCCCCCTCCCTCTGTGGGGGAGGCTGTTATTGCTAAGATTTGTGTTTCACTGCAGTCTGAGACCCACCCCAAAGGCTGGCACCCCCATGTCCAGTGATTAGAGCATATAGTGTTATTTCTACACAACCTCAGTTATCCCTAGAGGGCAAGAGTCTGGACACCAGGAGTGGGGGGAGGCAGAGACCATGTGGGCTGATTAAAGCCATTTAAAAAACATGTTAGACAACTGGCTGATGAATCCTAGGTGGGTCCATTTGGCCCTGAACAGCACCCGGGGTGGGAAGGTGACGTGAGCGTGAAACCATCCCAAAAGACCTGGGCAAAGGCTGCAAATAATTGACCATGAGCAGTCATATTTTTAAGCTTATTTGCTCCTGCCATGGCCACTCCCATTTTGTTTATTAGTATTTATTTCTGTGCATTACAATAGCACTCCGACGTCCCAGCCAAGATCAGAGCCCCACTGTGCTAGGCACTGTACAGACGCATAGTAAGAGACAGTCCCTGTCCCAAAAAGCTTACAGTCTATTGATCCTGGGGCTTGTTTTCTGTGAACTTTCATTGCTTTAACACACATAAATTGGATGATAAACTCTCGCACTCAAATACTCCTGGAAAGCAGCTTGTACGTTCACACCAGAAACCTGATTATGGAAGATAGTCATCCAATAAGGGAAGTAAAACAACACCATGTAGCTTCTATTGGTCCATCACAGCTAAGCAGCCCACAGCCGTCCAATAGCAGAATTGATGAAAAATTCCATTGAATAATCTCAAGAAAATCGTGCTCCATTTGCAGACATTTTGCAAACAGAAAAAAGGTGGGATCTGTCAGATCAGTTATGTGTTAGGAATTGAACACTCTTCCCCACTCCCAAGTTCGTGTCTGCTGATGTCAGAAAGTTACCTGTGAATTTCCAGCACCTAGGCTCGGCTGAAGCATAACCATGGTTATTGGCTCATGAAGCACGGCATCGGGGAACGAGAATGAATATTTGGCATTTCTCTAGCACTTGCCAGCCAAGGCTCTTCAAGTGTTTTACAAACATCCATGAATTTAGCCTCACAGCATCGCCGTGAGACAGGACACCATGATCCCTAGTTTACAGATGGGGAAACTAAGCACAAATAAGTTGAGGCCTAAATTTCCAAACATGATCACAAATTTTAGCTGCCTTAAATTTGGGCTGTCCGGCTTGGACCATCTGATTTTCAGAGGTACTGAGCACCTGCAGCTCCCACTGAAATCATGTAGAGTGAAGAGTGACACTTTGGGCATTGAAAACATGAGGCACCCGCAAGGTACTGGACGCCCTTGAAAATGTAGGGCTAAGTGACTTGCCCAAGGTCTCCCAGGGAGCCTGCAGCAGAGCCAGGGCTAGAACCGAGAGCTCCTGAGTCTCAGTCCTGGGCTTTAACTAGGAAAGCATTATTTGTATCACCGCCCTCAAAAAACAAAAACAAAAACCAGCTCACAGCATCTGAGTGTCAGAGACTGGAGAAGCTGGGGAGGGTCGAGATTTTAAAATTCAAGGAGCCTGAAGAAAAGGCACAGGGCAACTGGATAAGGAGAAGATGTAGAGTGGCTGAAGAGAACTAGGGATGCATGGTGCATCTTAAGGAAGCAGGTCCAGAGGTGGGGAGGTTGGGGATGTCCAACTCCGGAGTGACACGAGAGGCCCAGAGCAGCAGCAAAAGGAGAGGAAGGGGGCTATTGACAGGGAGCAATCCAACCATGTATCCACCAGCATTTCCTCAGGGTAAGGTTGAATACTACAGGTCACATGTATATTTCCTGTAGTGAGAGGGAGGCAGCTGAGAAGGGGAGCGGGAGAGAGGGTCAGGGGAGAGACACACAAGCAGGTTACCTGGCTTCCTTCCCTTCTGCACTGAGTGCAGAGGAGCATTATGGCTCTCCTCCCTCAGAGGAAAATTAATAACAGTGCGGCAGGCAGGGGGATTCCATCTGAGGCTGGAGATATCATTTTCTGATCCAAACAGGAACAGTTGCATGTGGGTGGCAGCTTGTCACCGGGCCTGCCAGTTCTAATCCAAATCCTGATTTCTCTCTCTCTCTCTCAGTTGTGGAGGGAAGAGCCTTCTCTACCGCAGCTTTAATTTCCTGCAGGGGTTAATCCCATGGTCAGAAGTGGCTCAGGCCTTAATCCTCCTGTCCAGGCTCATGACAGAAGGATTGCATCCACTCTGAGCTCAGCAGGCATGATGGAGACAGAGGATTGCTCCATCTCCCCTCCCCACACCCTGGCCGTGCCCCTTAATCTGCTGGAGTTTAAAATGCTCCTCCCTTGACTCTTGTAAAGCCCCCCCAGCCCGAGGTTAGGTCAGTGTCACGTGCCCTGTGGGAGGAGCAGATGTTACTTTAGAATCCTGGTTCTGATGCTTTCACCTGTCACAGAGAAAGGCATTTTCCACATTCTCATCTGGCTGGCATTCAAGGACCCAAGGCCTAGAAAGAGAGTTGTCCCCTCCTCAGTGACATGCCGGGAACCTAGGGGTAGAGAATGGCCCTACACCTACAACAAGGAAGTCCTCAGATGCAGCCTTAAGATCCCCTTTGTGCCTTGAGGCATCCAGGTTTCAAAATGCTGGCCTTAGTCTCAAGGTTAGAACACAGGCGATCTTGGTTCACTGCCCTGCGCTTAGAGCATTAGGCCACACCTCTCCCCAATGGGACATTCTCCAGTGTAGGAGAATCTCCCACAGTGGCTGCTGGCACACTACCCGGCTTGGAGACAGATAAAGGAATTTACATGTCAACACCTGCCAGTCCTTATTAAATCATACATGGGCCCAGGTACTTCCAGCATTAACCTCCCTGCCCAAGCCACCTAGTGCTGCGCCTTGTGAGCAGAGTAGCTTGAGGCAGAAAACCTCTCTGATTCTGGAACACAAACTACCCCCCGCTGACCAAACCAGAGCCTGCCTGCCTAGCTCTCTCTCAGAGTTATAGCGCTCTAGCCACCTCCTCCCACAGTCTGTCTGCTGAAAGCAGCAAGGGCCACCAGCTCAGAACAGTGTCATGAGTAGCCTTACTGGCTCTTGACTGCTTCTGTCACTTTCACTCCTGGGAGCAGATCTACCTCTTGGTAGCGAACCTTGTGAGTTAAGAATCGCTGCCACACAAGCTGTTGAGTTAGCGCTTCATTCCTACTCATCCCCACCCAGTCCAACTGGCTGCGCTTCTCCTGGCTGCCATCCAGTTGGAATCAGAGCATCAGCTGCATGACTAGTCATGAGCTGCTTTGCCAGGCAGGGGATTCAGGAGCTACAGAAATATTGTGGGAGAAGGGAAAGGCCTCACTGGAGTCCTGAACATGGCTTACCATCAAAAGCAAAGCTACTGGGGCTTATGCCCCCCATAGTGATCAAATGTCCAGTGTCACATACACAGTGATGTGGCATAGTAAGAGATACAAGCAGTGATAATCCAGTCCTGCTCCCATCCTAAAGGGAGCTGTAACCCAGTGCACCCCCCACTGCCAGCAAAAATCCCAACAAAAGGCTGACCCTGGTGCTTACATTTTACTAAATTTACATTGAACTTTGAAAAAGACTTATGCCAATTGCTTTTTCTGCGTCAGTTAGTTGCATGGATCTGCTTCACGTGGTTACGCTGTGTGTTTCACGGTCAAGGTAAGCCCGAAGCAGCTCCCTCACCATCGTCCCCCAGCAGACTCCACAGGCGATATTCCAGAGCAATGCCTGAAATGTCCATGTAGCACATGGGTGATGCACATCACAGGCTGCTGCTCCAGAAAGGTGACTGGGGATCATCAGGATAGGGCTGTGTGTGTGTGTCACAGAGCAGCGCTTTGCTCACGGCTCAGCAAGGCTGGGTGATATATGACACTGCCCAGGGCTTCACAATGGCCCCTGGCACCCAGCTAGGCTGGGCTGTGGATCTGCAAAATGTCTTCCCCCCCCCCCCCACCTCTCTCCATGTTCTGTGTGAATTTAGTGCTTGTGAAAGTTTCCAGATTGACAGCTCTGGAGACTGAAGCCTTATTTGTGGGGGTTTTTCAGCCACAGAACAGGTACGTGTACAGCCATGTTCAGAGCCTGCCAAAATAATTGAACACAAATGTTCCAAAACTCAAGGCCCAGGCTGCCACCAAAGCAACAGCAGCAGCACACACGGCACCAGGAACCCCAAGAGCAGACAGCCTCTCCGAGAGTGGGGAAAGAGTATCCAAGCCAAGATCCCCCTGACAACCCTCCACTAGACCCAGCATATCACCCCAGTAGTCCATCCCTACTTCCAGAGTTCCCCCCGACCTGTCTGTGGGATGAGACAGAGTAGGCTGGGCTGGGCTGGACAATGTCACCCCTGCACCCAGTGCATGGCTCCATTGGCCCCCTTCTCCTCTCCTCCTGAAGAGATAACAGCCTTTGTGTGCAATCAACTAATGTTGCTAGTCCTGTCACTCAAGCTGTGCTGCAGGGCTGAAGGTTGGGGGTTAAATCCCACCAGTGATTTATGATGGGGGGGTGGGACTGTTACAACATTTGTACATCAGATTTTTTTTTCTTTTCTCCTTGTAAAAAAATCTAGGAACTTTGCATGGTTTTAAAACCATTTGGGTTGCAAAGTCAAGTACTGCGCAGTTAGGAAATGCCAAAGTTAAGGTTGTAGGCAGTGTAGTTGTAGTTTTGCCGGTCACAGGGTATTAGAGAGACAAGGTGAGTGAGGTAATGTCTATTATTGGACTGTTGCTGGACAAGCTTGTCTCTCTTATTCACTGGGGACTGGGATAAGAGTCAGACCAGGATTTAAGCACCTAATCAGCCTCTTGTAAGAAAACATGGCCTGTGGAGGCAAGGAATTGGTTCTTTTTGAATCAGCAACAGGTAAATATGGAGAGTCCTTTAAGTCCTCATTTCTACCCCAAAACCCCACTCTTGCATACGTGAACCCCCTTTATGATATCCCAGTCCTGAGCTTCTCCCCTGACTATCCTGAGGCTATTTCCTGAATCTCCCAGCTCTGGCATTATCACCACCACACCTGGCCAGCCAGCCCCTCCCCTTCACCACCAATCCTGCCCCCTGAACCTCCCACCACAATTTTCCAGTCCTGCAGAGCCCAGAAAATACTTAACTGTCGTCCTAAAAGAACATTTGAAAAGCAAGACAAAGGGCTGAAAGCCTGAGTGGCTCATTAGATATCAGAGCTGCTAATTCACCTCACTAGCAAGCAGCAGGCACATCTGTTGGAAGCAGGGGCATCACTGCAGTCTATGGTGTGGAAAATTATTAGGGCTTTTTCCCCTCTCCCCCAAAACGCCTTTTCCCAGGATTTACCTTTAACTGCCCCAGGTGAATGATGTTCACTTATGGAGCCCGCACTATTGGCAGGCAGGGAGACAGCTCCCTCAGGCCCTTCATTCATCTGGAATAATTCACTAGCAAACAATGCTCACCCACAGCAGTCACAGGAAAATCCAGTCCCCCAAAATGGACCCTAGTGATAAAACCCCAGGGAACAGTGGTCTGAAATTCTGATGAGACCTCAGAGAATAAAAATGTCCCCCGTCTTGTGACAAATCTATATGTGCCTTCAAAGGTGACCACATCATTAAATGCCCCCTTCCTGTGAGTTGCTTGTGTAATAGCATTCTGGACGACAGCTGCTCCAGCTCATATCAAAATGGGCCCCTCTTAATTTTTCCTCCAGATCCTTGAGTGGCAAGAACAGCCCCAGCCAGCAAAGCAATGTTATTTACGCCTAGCTGTAACATTAAAATTAGAGAATCAGAACATTACATTTGAATATCCAAAACTGTGGGGCGGCTTGGATCCAGATCCAGATCCTGATCTCATTACTGGGGCAGCCCTCTGTAATGAACTGACGTGGCGCCCCCAGATCCAGGTATCCCCAAACCAGGGGGACATTCAGCTCAGTGTCCAGGGGTGGGTCTGACCTTTTCTCTCTCTAATTAAAATAAACTGCAGTGACAGGCCGGATATGAAATGTAAGCAGTGTGGTAGAGTGCTGTGTAACATACATGTGCACATGTCTCCTTGTACCTGCACACACACATATTCCACCTCTTGAGGCAGGATCAGGAGGAAGTTTCACATTCAGCTCTCTCAAGCCCTCCTTCATCTGCACCCCTTGCTCCCAGGCAGATCCACCCACAGGAATGAGCCTGAAAAAGGCTGCAAATCTCTCTCCACCCTCCTCTCTCCTTCCTGCAGCAGGATACCCTCATACAGGTTCACAAATCTCTCTGCTCAGCCTCTGGGGACTCTTGAGAGAACTCTGGCTCTATTTTTGGCTCCTCTTGTGACATAACTTCCTTGAGTTCACGCCCTGTGACAGGGTTTTCCTGCAGTACTTTGTGGGTAGAAGACACACAAATAAAAACAAACCTAAGAGAAAGTGCCCTACCACATATGGTTCGTTTACTGAAGCCTGAACTTCATATGGACCGGTCCTTAGACAACACCTCCATCAGCTTCCAGTTTGCATTGTATACAGTCCCTTCGAAGGCAGCTCAGTCCAGAAACATTCCCTAAAACCTCCACAGGCAAGACCAGTGGCAACCCCCGTTTCAGACCCACCCCTTATTGTCCTGGATGGGAAGACAGTATTTTGTGGTGCTTATCCATTACATATTGGTCCTAGCACCAAGTACATAGGATCAGCGCTGTACTCAGATTTGAGCTGCTCATGCTGTAGACAAAGATTTCTGTGCCGTTCCTGGCTGACGGGTGCTACTTCCAGTCCCCCACACCTGAACTGAATTAAAACTGGTACCATATGTCCCTGGGGCAGAATCTGCAGTTGTCTTGTGAGTAAAACGGCTGCCCTGTGGCTTCACATTGCTAGGTTGTCTCAGCAGTACCTTGTCACAGGCAGTTCTGTCACTGCCTGTGAACCCCCTCCCTCTGGCAGCGAGGGCTCTGTGAACAGAAGATGGCAGTGGGAAAAAGCCCACTGCAAGCTTTCAAATAGCTGGGCACAAATGTATAAGAGAGACACCTCTACTTACTGTTCTCTGCCTGGAACAGAGCCTCTTCCACGTTCTCCAGCTCCTTCGATAAACCCCCTGACGAGTCCCAAAGCAAATCCAGTGGAAGCTATCAACAGCCGGGCGAGCGCTCAATGGACTCTAGCAGGCATCAACCCCCTGCTCCCTACAGGGTGCCAAGATGCTAGCAGTGCCCGAAGTGCAGAGAAGAAGGAAGGTTAGACGACAGCATGTAAAAGAGATTGTAATCCTCTGTAAATAATAAATAGGGGGAGAAAGAGAGGGAGAGCGAAAGGGGGAGGGAGAGACGGCGTGCCGTGGAGCGACAGCTGGGGGTACATCTGCGAAGACGGCAGTGCGTGCACACACACACACACACACACACAAGTGCATGCACACGCTGTGTAAAGGAATCAGCCAGCCAAGCGGGCAGAATCCACTCAGAAATGCCCAAATGTGCAGAGACAGGAGATTGGAAGATTTTAATTCCTCTCAACTCAGCCTCAAGAAAGAGCAATTGCTTTTGTCTCCCACCCAGCTCCCCCTGTCTGCTGAATGGAATACATGGGCTTGGGAGGCGGGGGGAGACCTCCCTTCAGCCCCTGTTACGGCAGGCTGAAGTCATCGGGACCAGGTTACTGGGAGGAACCCGTGGGCTGAGCTGCCGCCACCTCCCCTTTCCCCTAGCATAATAAAGCTACAGTGAAAGGAGAGGTGAAGGAGCCACGTCTTTGTGTCTGCTAGTTTCTAAATAGAGATTAGAACAGCATGGCATCATGAAAAGGACAGTCTGGAGAAAGCCTGGGGCCTGGCCACAAAACAACCATACCCATGGGGAGTCCAGAGGGCGGGGAAGGGGCAGGAGGCAGCACCTTAAGACAGCCCCTTACAGTGGGCTGGATAAAGGGTAGTCAGCCGCAGCAGTTGTGTTGAGCAGCTTGAGAGCAGCAGGGAGCGCTGGGCTATTGTAAAGCTTGAGTAGGAGAGGAATAGGCATGTTCTGGCATTATCTTCCCTAGGAGCATGCAGAAGAAAAATAGAAAAAAACTTGAGGACCAGGGCTGTGGGGAGCTGACTGGTCTAGAAAGCAGCCTGGATTTTCACAATGCTCCATTCTGGTCTGGGAGTGCAGAGGGAAGGAGCTTGGGCATCAGCTCGTGCATCCCAGGCCAAACCTTGCCCTCAGTTACACCACTGTAATGCCACCTTGACACCACTGAACTCAGCAGAGTTACTTGGCCTTTACAAGGGTGCGAATGAGACCAGAATCCATCCCATTGGAGCCGAGTCTTTCCAGTGCATCCTGGGCACTGGCCCATAAACCTTCCCTTTATAAATCAAAAACTTTTCTCTTGCCTTCAGCTTGTCCTTGATTTCCAGTCTGGGTGTCCTAGCCACAGCAGGTAAATCCTGCTAAGAATCACTCTTGCACCTTACCTGCTTTAATGTCCCTGGCTCCAAGCTCCAATTCTTTTGGCAGGCTGCATTTGCTTTAGGTGTTTTTTTATTAGTAGTAGTATTATTATTAGTTTGCCCTGAAGTTTTTTAAGCAAAATGTTTCTTGGCTTTTTGGTCACTCAGAGAGAAAAGGCCAAATTCATCCCTGGAGAAGCTCCATTGGCTCATGCTAGCAAAGGAACAGAAGTGGGTAAATCGTTCAATGACAAGACAAAGGAAATGAAAATAATGTTTTTTATTTAAATGGCAAGCCAGCTGCTGTGACAGCAAAAGCTTTTGAATGGTAAGGTACAGCTTGATAAGCAGTCTACCAGCTGTAATCTTATCACTCTTTGTTATGACTCTTTATTATGAGGTAGACAGAGAATGAAATCTTGAGGAAAGCTCCTTATGAGAAAGGCATATGGCTAATCAGAGACAACCCAAGAAAAGGCAGACAGAGCAAGTGACAGTGGATGAGTAATGACAACAGATATGGCGAAGGGAAGAATGAACAGGTGGAGGGGAATGGTATAAACAACATGTTGAGCAGTGGTATGTGGTTTCTCAGAGATGCAGATGCAATAGTACTGCAGGGACATGCTCAGTTTGCAGTGACTCGAGGTTACCTGCTGGTAGAAAGTTATGCATGAACTTGGGATGTCTGAATAGCGCATCAATATCTGACTGTTCAACATGTTATGTTGTCTCCCTTCACATACTTTATTCTACCACAGGGAAACTACAGTTGCTTGAGTTATTAGCATGTCAGTAGAAATAATACCATTATCCATGGTCACCTCTAGGACTTTATGGTTGTTGCTGTGCTGTACTCCACAGCCACCCCAAATTTCACAGCAGAGTGGAACTCAGATCTTGTGCTGGAGCAAAGAAGGATCTCGGGTAGCTATTAGCTATTCTTTGGCACATGCCGTGACTTGTTATCACCAGCTTTTCCTTCCTCTCATCTAAGCTTCTGACTCGTCTCCTGAATCTGTGTCTTTGCCTTCCTCCTTCCTCCCACCCCCACTCCAAAGCATGGCCAGCCTGCAGGACAGCCAGGCCCCTACTGCTTACTGCCCCTTATACTACAGCTACATACTAGCACTAGCTCAATGGTAGTGTAGCCAGGATAGCACGGACAGCGGTGGCGTGGGCTTAGCCACCCTGAATATTAATCCCTGGGGTTGGGGCAGATTCGGATGCAGCGGTTAGCCCGTGCTGTCACTATCATGGGTACACTATTATTTTGAGTCTGTGAGCTAGCACAAGTATGTCTGCATGAGCTGGGAATCACACCCAAGTATAGACATAGCCTGAGAGACTGTCCCCTGCCTCTTTTTTCTTAAACCCCCAGGCTCAACATGCATGCAGAGGAGGCTAATGTTGTCCCCACTGAAAACCGCTACCATTCCCCACGTAGGCAAGGGCAGGGGGTTCCAGTCAGCAGACAAGACACAAGAAGGGGACAGGTTTTCCTGCTCCTGTTCCCCCAAGTGGACACCAGCCAGCAGGGGCGGCTCTACAAATTTGGCTGCCCCAAGCAGTCATGCCCAGGATGCGCCCCCGAGCCGCGGGAGCAGCGGACCTCCCGCGGGCATGACTGCGGAGGGTCCGCTGGTCGCGCGGCTCGGCTGAACTTCCCGCAGCTGCGGGCGGTTCGCTGGTCCGGCAGGCTGCCGCAGTCATGCCTGCGGGAGGTCCAGCCGAGCCGCGGGACCAGCGAACCGTCCGCAGTCATGCCTGCGGCAGGTCCGCTGCTCCCGAGGCTCCGGTGGACCTCCCGCAGGCCTGACTGCGGCAGGTCCACTGGCCCAGCCTGCCGCCCCCCCGGGAAAGGGCCGCCCCACGCGGCTGCTTGCCCCGCTGGGCTCTGGAGCCGGCCCTGCCAGCCAGAAAGAGACAAACCACAGTGCAAGTTAAAGTAGACCCTACATTGCTTGAAATTACACCTTCTTACATCCGGCTGCAGGAATGCATGGAAAGAAGAGTGTGTGTGAGCCCCAGGGGGTAGGAGGGGATGGCTGCTGGGTCACATCACCAGCAGACCACTACAAGGAAAGAGGACTAGCTGTTGGACTAGAAAGCAGAGGGCTAACTGCCAAGCTACATGCAAAGGAGAGAGGTGGCTTCACACAGTGGCAAGGGCCTCATGCAAAGGAGAAAGATAGCTGACAGACTGCCCAGAAGGGAGAAACATGGCTGCAGGCTACGTGGCAAGGAGAGGGCTAGCCACTGGGTAGCCCAGGAGGGACAGAAGTGATGGATTTCTCTTTCTTTTGGTTGCCAGAAAGCACCAGTACAAACCCGGGAGCCCTATTCCACCTCATGACACAAGTAACTCTGCAGTGGAAGTTATTTGCACCCTACAGGCTAAGGAGGAAAGGGTTCATGACAAAGGTTTTAATTTCCTTTGAACAACATTTCTAGGCGTTAGGTCCCTCTTGGCAAAAACATGAGCTTCTCAATAACTTCCTGTGTTCCAAGGTTAGTTGTCCTGGTACCAACGCCTCCTCAGTCTTGTAAAATCTGCATGTCCTTGGTAATGTTCACTCCCGTTGATGTGATCGGCTCTGATAGGAGGAATGACTCTTGCTTGAGATGGTTTTAAAGGATAACAAGGAATTTATTCAAAGCTATGTACAAAATCAGCCCATCTTCTAGATGGACTCACAACAACAACAACAACATCATTTACACTCTATCACACTCCAACACAGATTGGTCTTTGAGGCCACTGAGCCCAATTCACCCCTGGGGTAACACAACTGAAGTCAATGGAACTACACCAGGGCTGAACTCAGCCCTGTTCTTTCTTCTTTCCTTATATTCAGAGACTTAGATCCAGATGAATCTTAAATGAATCTTATGTCTTGTCAGGTTTTGTACTCTGGGCTTTAGGCAGCTGTAGAAAATAATTCCTTTCCCCATTTCACAGCAGTCAGATTCATTCTATAATAGGGAGCTCTGGATAAAAACCTTCCAGTGAAGTGGGATCTTGTAAGATGTACCAGCAGTAAGGATGTGACAGGAAGGACACTGACACCAGGGCGTTACAAGCAGAGATGATGTACCATGGCCATGATGCCAGCTGCCAGGTTCTTTGTGCACGTAGCATAATTCCTGTTGCCCGCTCTGGTTTTTATTCCTTCCCAGCTGAATTACAACATCAGATCAAAGAGTTAACTTAAAAGCAGCCACACATAAAGTTGCACAATATAGACTTAAAGAACTCACCAGGCCTGATTCTCCTCTCACTTACACTGGTGTAAATCTGGAGGGGACCAGGCCCTCCATCTCTCCCTCTCATGCTTTCCTCTCCAACTCTCTCTCTCTTTATTCTTTATCATCATATTTTAAGATCCTTCTTGAGGCTGGATTTCTTGCAGGCCCCTTTGATTTGGCCAGTCGATTCTGTGGGTTGACACTTGCCCGTTAATCTTTGTTACTGCATTTGTATGTACAGCTGGGGGCATTCCTACATCCTACAGAGAGACACTGCACACTTCTTGCTTCTACAGAGGGCACGATCCTGGGGATGTGACCGTGCGTGGAAGGGGTTGAGGCACAAAATCAGGGCATGTTCTTTTAGGACGACAGTTAAGTATTTTACATGCAGATTTTACAAGAATACCCTTTGGCCTAGGGGAAGATGTACTCAGCTGGGAAGAGCAGCCAGTGAGTTTAAAATCTCCCCTTTTCTACTGACAGGTGTTATATTTCTGTGTGGATTTTGCAACGGTTTTTGTTGATCAAGAACGGGCTATGGTCACATCTACACCACAAATTAGAGTGTAATTGTAAACTATTTAATCCACCTAGCATGGGTAACAATAGTACTGAACACACAGCAACACAGGCTTCAGCGAAGGTTCACCGCCGCAGTACAAGCCCACTGGGGAGCCTGGGTACATTTTTGGGTTGCTAGCCTATGCTGAAGTCCATGCTGCCACATCTTCCCTACCATGCCTACAATTACGCCTTAATTTGTGGTGTAAATGTTTTCTTTATTGCTGCATTCAGGTTGCAGTCTCCCTGGAGGTGGGGGCTTGAAACCCACTCCTGACACTGGCCTACCTTTCTGAGTCAACGTGCGTTATACGCAAGAGATCAGCCTAGATGAGTCTAACAGTCCACCCTGGCCTGAAAATATCTGACAGTCCAAGATAAAAGCCTTTTTTTAATCTGTTTGTATCTCTGTAGTGTTTAGTGGGAGGGAGGTGTCGATATTTCAATACAGCAATTGACACCTCCTTTTCTCCCAGCCTGTTAAACCTCTGACTCTCACTTGACTGTCTGACTCAATGCTTACCTTTCAGTTCGTCATTTACACTTGGAACCAGGCTGCGAGTGCAATTTTGTCCTGTTGTTTCATGCAAATTTTTTTTTCCCTTTCCTAACTTGCAGCTATTTTTCTCTCACCCCCCTGGCCTCCCTCCCCACTTTTGTTTCCCCGTAGCTGTGGGCGTGCAAATTAAGCTGGAATTACTCCAACGCAAGTTCTGGATGGCTACGTGGCAGGTAGGAATAGCAGTAATTCTGTGGAGATACTTGTCCCATGCTATGCACGTTGATTTCTGGTGGCAGTTCCATGAAGGCTTTTGTGAAATTTGTATTAAACAGATTTATGTGGTAGATTAGTTTTAAGTTACACGTTTTTCTAATCCTTTGACGGCTCTAATGCTGCATGAGCCGCAAGTCTGTTCTAGGAACACTGCGTTAACAATGTCAGAATCCTGGCCCGGCATTAATGCTGCTGCAGCTGACACGTAAATTGTGGAAATATGTTTGCATTCATTCAGGCTTTCGGAACCATCATGGAAAGCTGTAATTTGGGGCACAAAATCTCCCTGCCCTCCTTTACTATCCTGATCTCAGCGATGATGTTGATGATGATGAAATCCTACTAGCCTGTCAAAATAAAAAATAAAAATAAAAAAAGACGACTTGCTCCAGGCTAGCAGGCCAGGAGAAATTTGCGAGGCTGTGCTAGTTCAGATCGTCTAATCAGAGTGAGAGAATTGGGATAACTAGAGCATTTCCTGGGTATGATAAGGAGGAGAATGGAAATGCCTTTTTGTTACCAGCAAGGGGCACTCTCAAAATATTAGGGAATATGGGCAGCACATTGTGGAGAGGAGTCTCATCGGACTGAAGATGCAAAGAATGAAATGTCTGCCTGGTGCCCACAGAGGGAACTGTTACTAGGTTAGAATTATTCTGGTTTGAGCTCAGGAAACTTATCTCCATGACTGGAGAGCCTGAGGGGAATGGGAAAGGATTTTTATTGCCACTGGTGGCAGAGGGAGGGCTCTCGGCAGGCTGGAGACTGAGGTGCCCTGCGTGTATGTCTAACAGGATACCTGGCAATAAGAGATTCCCACAGAGTGAACAGGAGCTCGTTGGAGGTTTATCAAGGGGGGTTATTGAAAGGAGGTTGTACAAGAACCTTCTGGGGGACATGGCCCCAGAAAGTAAACACATATTAACATACATTCATTCCCGGGGTGAAATGAGCCTGGGAAGAAAGACCAAAGAAGCTGAAGGGTGGTTCCTGGGTCAGGGATGAAGCCCTGTTTCTAACACTTACTCATGTGAAAGAAGAGTTTGCCTGACTTACTGGCACTAGCTAGCAGTTCAATAAGGAGTCACTAATGAACATTTTGTTTTTTCTCTCCACATCTCTCCTGCATACTGCACTGCTCCACATACCCACACTCCCGCCCAGCCCAATGACACTGATGTAAGTAGACAGGAGCTCAGGACAGAGAGATCTCTCAGAGTTCCCCACTGTGTCTCTGCCTATGTTGTATGATGCTTTGTTTATCACGTGTATTTTATATGTCATTGTTTGATACATGCTGTCCCTTGCCTCTAGTAGCTGGCGACAGTCTAAGCCCACTTAGCTTGTGTTTTTCTTTGCAGTAACTAAGTGTCTTTGGCAAACTTTAAAGTAGATTGGGTTGCAGTGATTCAGAGACCCACCCAAGAAACCACAGAGCCTGACGTGGATTGGTCCCTTGGGAAGTAGTGATGCAGAAATGTTTGAAGCAGCAGTCCCAAAATAAATGGGGAGCACACATTCAATTATCCCCATCGCTGTGGTTTTCTCACATAAATTTCCTGCTCTTTTTCGAGCAGAATGAACAAAGGTGATTCTAATCTCACTCCCACTGCTGCAAACCCAGAGTCATTCCAAAGGCTTTAAAAGAGTTCTTCCGGATTCACACCTATGCTGAGATGAGAATCAGTCCAAATGCTGCAATGTAAGCATGTAGAGGGGAGCACATGTATTGGGAATGGGTGTTGTGGCCTTTCAGCAGGGCTGCCCAGAGGATTCAGGGGGCCTGGGGCAAAGTGGGGGAGCTGCGGTGCTTGTACTCACCCGGCCATGGTCCAGGACTTCAGCAGCATTTCGGCGGCGGGGGGCCCTTCAGTCACTCCACGTCTTCGGCAGCACTGAGGAGCCCCCCACTGCCGAAGACATGGACCACCGCTGGGCCAGGGCTCGTGGGGCCCCTGCGGGGCCCAGGACAAATTGCCCCACTACCCCCCGCTCTGGGCGGCCCTGCCTTTCAGGTTGAAAATAATTCTTCTGGGTTTGTTAGGGATTCTCACCTGAACTCTTGGGTTTCGTCAGATTCTCCTGCATCACTCTTCTCTGGGCCAGTCCCCGACTGGCCACTGACTGGATGGTACAATCCTAATTGATACATTCAAACTTCCCCTTGGAAGACTATCCACTTTTCCATCTATACATTATTAGAAAACTCTTCCCTGCTGCCCTCATCGACAAGCACAATAACATTATAAATAGATTTAAACTAGAGCTAGGAGCAAACCAACACCCGGGACCTTTACTTTGCAGGAGGGGCTTGAAATCTGAACATGGATCTGGACTTGAATTTTGTAAGTGGCCCCTGACTTTATCTAGGCTGAACTAAACCCTCAGATCTGAACGGCCTTAACCTTGAGGTGGCTGAAATCTGGATCCAGATATTTGCAGCTTGTACCCGTATCTGATTTACACAAACTCTCACCCTCCTGAAATGTTGTTACAGTCTAATGAAATTCCATTGCTGGGCGATGGCGGAGCTGGTAGTTCTGAGAGATCACTTCAACCCCTGAGCTAAAAGACACAATGAGCCAAGAGACACAATGGGCCCAAACTGTCCCTTGGGTTAACTCAATTGACTTCACTTTGGTTTGTTAATCTTCATCCCTATGGGTAATACTCTTGGGTTTATTACGACCATATTTCTCAGCCGCACAAACCAGAGCAAATCCAGAGTGACGTCTAGGGCTGCCACTTTTTTGCATATGTCATGTGGGGATGAAATAATCCCACCATGACAAGGCAACATTTGCACCGTCACATCATAAAAGTGGACCAGGTAATGTCATTGTCTATTAAACCATTATCAAGATGTGAAGAGCGGATGTAGTTGTGGCAACGGCACAAAGCCCTGGAGCCTGAAACAAACTGAAAATTCTTTGATCATCCTTTGAAATATGCTTACAGGACACAGGGTGGCTCCATGGAAATAGCACTCTGTATTGCAGAACTTGAGATGAGAAACACCACTAACAGTTTTGCTGTGGTTTGAGAGGCCGATTTACCCACAGCTGTTCAGAGACAGCCAGGAAGGGCAGACGGAGAGGGGCTTATTTTTTTGTATAGAATTTATTGCAGTTTTAAAATAATCAGCAGCAGATCCAGAGTAGGCAAGGCCTGTCATCTTTGTCATTTATTCTTCCCCACCTCAGGAAAGCCAGAGAAGGAAGGAGACCCGCGTAGAGAAATTGGCAACACTGCGTCAGCTTTCCCTCCCCTGCCCCCAAGGAAAATAACAGAAAGAGACAGACACACACACGGAATAGTTATGAAATGAATAAGCACTTGAAGGCTTTTGTTACTCACTGTTTAACTCCTCCTGTCCTAGCCAGTTCAATGGTGTGACACACGTCAACTCTGGTATCCGTAGATCCTTGAATGAAACAAATGGATGGTGCCTGAGGCTATTGGAGCACATTCGCATTCTATTGTGTCATTAGTTGTCTGGAAAAAAACACTGCCTGAGAATAATGCATCCCTAAAATGTAATGTCTTTGTTTTGGGCAAGATGTTATGAGATATGAAAATGCACCCTACATTTTCTCTCCAATGTATAATTATTTTTGTTATTAATACTAGAGGGATTGATTCTGCCACCCTTGCACTGAGGGCTTGCTATGCAGTCAGCGCGTGGCAAGCTAGGCTGTGAACATACAGTGCTCTAGCCTGCCACACATTAACTGCCCAGGCGGACCCCGCTACAGCACACTAGAAGTTCCCTTAGGTCCTGCTCACAGTGGATAAGGAGGCAGAACCAGGCTTATGTGTAATATTCAGTGGAGACAATACTGTTTATTTTGAGGAATTAGACTGTGGGTAGAGGGCAGAACTATTACTGGTCTCCTTGGCAGGCGTTAAGTGTGTGCTGCTTAGACAGTCTATTTCAAAATGGTAACTAAGTCGTTGACCTGTACCCAGCTGTAAGATGTAGATCCTTTGTCTGATGTCCATCCCCTTGAGGCTAACGAGATAGACACTATCAGAGGGGTAGCCGTGTTAGTCTGGATCTGTAAAAGCAGCAAAGAGTCCTGTGGCACCTTATAGACTAACAGACGTATTGGAGACTCTGTCATCATTTAATTTCTCCTGTTCCTTTCCAGTGCAGTGGTGTGGATGGCGTGTGTCCGCTGAGCTGTCAGGATGATGTAAGTTTCATTGAGTTCGTTAAAGGGTCTCTGTGAGGATTATGGGGTGAGGAGGTCATTGGCCGAGGGCCTGCTTCCACTGAAATCAGTGGGAGTCAAGGGTGCTCAACACCTTACAAGAGGTGCTCAGCAGGACCACAACCAGAGCCAAACATTCAGTGTAGGGCTTGACCTAGCACCAAGTCCTGCAGGGAGCTTGTCTGGGTCAGGGGAAATCACCATGGTACAGCATGTGGGGCTCAGAGGGCATCGATCTCTTCTCTGATTTGGCCAGTAGATTCTAGTGGCTGCTGAGGAGAATGCCTGTTAGAGAAGCCCCTCATGTTTTCCATTCTCCCTATGTTCATGCCATCCGGGGTTTCCACTGGCTGCTATACCATTGGAGCCCAGCTGTGTTCTGGAGAGAATGTCCTGTCCTGTCAGCAGTGGGGTCAGAGGAGAATCCTCTTTTCATGCTCAGAGAGGGTCTCTTCTGGATCCTGATCTCTTCCTCAGTCTGAGATAATATTATAAACTGAAAAATATAGACTATCAGGATTGCCCATGAAATGGTGGATCTTGACCAGGGTCCTCTCACCCTTACCCCAGATTTTTTGCCTCTGGAGAATCTGGAATCTTTTTTTCTTGGAAAAAAAAAATTAGATGGAGGCAGGATCATCTCTAGTGCTTACAGCAGAAGAACTGGTTGTCAGGAGTCCCAGGGTCTGTTCTTCATTCTGCCACTGACTCACTGTGTGACCGTAGGAGAATTATTTAGTCTTTGTGCTCTGTTTCCCCATCTGTGAAATGGAGATCGTAACAAGGGTTAACTCACTATTGTTTGTAAAGCACTTTAACATCTGCAGGTGGAAAGCACTGGATAAATGCAAAGTATTATCACTATTCTATTAAGAAGAGTGCCGTCTGAACTCCCTTCCTTTTCTGACAGTGTGTAGTGTTTTCTTAAATATTGTTTATATTACAGTAATACCCCACACAGAGATAGTAAACGGCAGACTCTTTGAGGCAGAGACTACACTTTAAATACTATAAGCAAAGCGGACACAGAGTGGGAGGGGAAATGGAGACAGAGAGGGAAAGTGATTTGCCCAGGGTCACACACCAGGCTAGTGGCAGAGCTGGGAATAGGACCCAGGTATCCTGAGCCCCAGGACAATGCCCTGTCCACTAGGCTATACTACCTCCCCTGTTATACTAGTAACGATAAACAACCAACCATAACCAAAGTGCCATCTGTAATTTCACTTCCTTTCCCTTATATCTCTGCAGAATCTGAACTGCTTCCTCATTGATAATAATGGATTTATATTCATTGCCAAGGGATCTACAGAGGTAAGAGGGCTCAGACCTGCTTATGTAATAGAGGGGAGAGTTCAGTTGCATCAGCCTCCAGTTATTGAATATGCAGACCCAGGATCAGGGCCCCGCCACAGCCGAATAGGGCATTCAGCACAGTATCCTCCCTACAACTGTTATGAACAAAGGAGTGAGAGTTTGGAGACACAGAACAGGCCCCGTTTTATCACTTGTCCTTCCAAGCACCAGATCAAACATCTGCTGGGGAGGGGGACTTAGGGCCAATGGGAGGAGATGGAGACATCAGGACTCAGCTGAGAGGCTTCACTGTGTTTCATCCAATCTGCTGGAACACTTACCAATTGCTGGGGGAGGGAGTGGGGTCTGGAGGTTACAGCCTAGGGCTATGAGTCAGGAGACCTTAGTTCTGTTCACAGGTGTGGGACTGATTTGGTATATGGCCTTGAGCAAGTCACTCTAGTGCCTCAGTTTCTGCACCTATAAAATGGGGATAGCAATACTTACCTTCCCCTCCCCTCGGGGGCATGGGGAGCCTTCATTAATGAATGCATTAGTGCCTGTGAAGTGCATTGGGACCCTCAGATGGAAGGGTACTAAACAATACAGAATGTTGATATTCTGTCTCTGGGAGTTGGTTGAAGAAATGACTCTAGCTGAATCATTAAGTAAGAGCAGCCACAGTATAATTAAGCTCAACAACCTTGAGGGAGAGAAGGTACCAAAGGCCCTGTGACACTGAACTTTAGCAAGGGAATTTTTAAAGATAACGAAGAAACTAGTCGAAAAGGTTTTTATGTCAAAAGTAAAGAAATAAAAATCCTTACCCCGACCGTGGAGGCTACTGACACAATCTACGAGAGTCGCAAAGGTCATTCATTCCCCTAAACTAAAACAGAAGCAGGAAGGCAAGTGTCATAGGTTTATTCCCCACTTTGAACTTTAGCATCCACAAGATAGGGACCTGCATGGACTCCTCTAAACTAAAATCCTAGTTTAGATCTGGTAAAGCTGCCACCAACTAGAGATTCCAGTGTCTAGTACACTCCCTGTTCCGCCAAAACTTTCCCTGGGAACACAGATCCAAACTCCTTGAATCTTAACACAAAGGGAAATAAACCATTCCCCCACCTTCTTACCCCTCCCTTAGTCGTTGGGAGAGATACCTTGATTCAATGAGTTTGAATCAAACAAGGAGGGATTCACTTTTCCCCCCTCCCCTTCCCCTGAAAATCGAAACAAGGGAAGAAATCAGTCAGGTTCTAAAAAGAAAATATTTTATTAAAAGAAAGAAAGAAAGTACACTATCTCTGTAACACCAGGATGAAAAATATACAGGGTCTAGCTTATAAACCTGAAGAGGCTTCCCCCCCCCTTTCTCAGAATAATCAAAGTAACAGCAACAGAAATAAAGATATTTCTCCAGCAAACATACAGTTGCAAATGTAGAAATTAATTATAAGACTAATCCACCTTTCTAATACTCACTATACTGAATAGAAGAAAATACTTCAGGAAACTTGGATAGCCTGGAAATGCGTCTGGCCTCTCTTAGATCCAAAGAGAGAACAAAGACCCAACAAAGAACACAGACAAAGACTTCCCTCCACAGAGATTTGAAATTATCTTGTCCCTTGATTGGTCCTCTGGTCAGGTGTTCATCAGGTTACTGAGCTTGTTAACCCTTTACAGGTTAAAAAAAGACCTTAACCCTTAACTATCTGTTTATGACAGCAAGAAAAGAAACAGGATGGTTAAGTGGCTGGGTTCTCAAGCCAAACAAGTGTCCTTCAGAAAATGGAAATCCAGCTCAAGTGAAGCCAATAGAAAGGAGCATAAATTATTTTAGGTACAGTGTAAGGTAGTGTGACATTTCCCAGGGTACAGTCTGGACTGTTGGACAGCTGTGTCCCCTCCGTTCTCCAACCTGGAATGCCTCTTACACTGCTTTGCTGTAAGAACATCCACTTCCGGCCTGCTCTCACACAGCCTCTAGCATGTAAAATCCCTCCCAGCTACCAAGTATTGAGTGCTGCTCACTAGCCACTCACAAATTAAACTGCAGAGCAACACCAGCAAGTTCTCTAGTCCCAGACTTATCTCCCAGAGCTATGCATCTTATACTGTCCAGCACACTACTGAACAATGCAAGCTTATAGAAAGTCCATCATTTCATCAAAGGAAAATGATATGCACAGGCCTTTTTAGGCCAAATGGAGTTTCCCCACACACTTTAATCCAAACACTCTGGTTAAGAAAACAATAAGAGAAGTTTATTAACTACAGAAAGATGGATTTTAAAGGATTGCAAGTGATGATGCATAAAAGTCAGGATTGGTTACAAAAAGAAAAAAAAGAGTAAAATGCAAGCTAATGGTTAACTTAACAAACTAACAAAATTCAAAGCAAAGGTTTTCCTCACCCTACACTGCAGTAAATTTCGCAGGCTGGGTCTCCTTTCAGTCTCCTCTTAGTTCAGTGTCCTTCAGGTATTCATTGATATTATGAGCAGAGAGAAGGAAGGAAGAGAGGTGAATTGGAGGCCACTGTCTCTCATTTTTATATCACTGTCCCCTCTTTGAGCCAGTTGGGGTGCTGGAGACAAAGTCTCTTGTGTATGTGAGTTCTGAACCGTCCCTGTGATGAAATGTAAATTTCTCATTCACACCTTCCTGCTGTTGGAGAATGGCTGCTTAAGCCATGATAGCTCTTTAACACCGGACTGGGTGTTGGTCTGTCCTTTGTTCCTGAGAAACTGGTTTGGGCCTGCTTTTCTTAACCTGGAGCATGTTACAGCAATGTTATACAGTAGAATCCTATAACTTTACATACAATGATGATACATGTATTTTACTGGAACACTAATGTTCAGCACATTATGAGTTTTCAAATGATACCTTACAAGGCATACTTTGTACAAAAATTATTATAGTCTAGTAAAAATTGTGACCATAGTGGTATAGACTGTCACAGGTAGAAATTAATGAGGAATTTGAAGAGCAAAAAGCCAAAGACAGAAACAAATAAATTCTTTAAGTAAATCAGAAGGAGGAAACTTGTGAGAGAATTTGTACATTTGCTGGACTATTGGGGAATAAAGAGAGCAAGTAAGGACAGTTGTTGAGACACTAAGGTCCAAATTCTGATCCCCTTACTTATGAGGAGTATCATCTTACAACACCGAGCTCAGTGGGACTGTTTGTGATGTAACGTGCTACTCAGCGTGGGTAAGGTTGACAGAATCTGGCCCTAAATTATTTCTTTATGTCTGTCTTCACTAGAGACGATGCTGGGGAGATACATATCCCAAACCTACTCTTTTCAGATAATGAAGATGGGGCATTCTCAGGGATTCTGATGTCAAAAAACGAGATGCAGGAACAAACTCAAACTGAAGAGCAGTAAGTCAGCATGGCCAGATGATGTAGAAAGGAGCTGGAGAATGAAATATTTAACCTTCTAACAAAAATATGCAACTTCATTAAAATCCACCCTATGCCAGATTATCAGAAAGTTGCAGATATTGTACCTGTCTTTTAAAAAGACAATGGGGTAATCCTGGGAATAACTGCAGCCTTACTTCAGTACCAGATACACTGGTTGAAGTACTTGTGGCACCTTAAAGACTAACAAATTTATTTAAGCATGAGCTTTCATGAGCTACAGCTCACTTCTTCGGATGCATAGAATGGAACACACAGACAGGGGATATTTATACATACAGAGAACATGAAAAGGTGGAAGTATGCATACCAACAGGCAGAGTCTAATCAACTGAGATGAGCTATCGTTAGCAGGAGGAAAAAAACTTTTTGAAGTGATAATTAAGATGGCCCATAGAAGGTGTGTGGAGAACTTAACATAGGGAAATAGATTCAATTGGTGTAATGACCCAACCATTCCCAGTCTTTGTTTAGGCCACAGTTAATAGTATCTAGTTTGCATATTAATTCAAGTTCAGCAGTTTCTCTTTGGAGTCTGTTTTTGAAGTTTTTTTGTTGCAAAATTGCCACCTTCAAGTCTGTCACTGAGTGGTTAGTAGCACGTTACAACATTTTTGAATGTTATGATTCCTGATGTCCATTTCCTAGACACTACTGTGCTAATAAACGATGGTCACATAAATACCACCCTATACCGGAAACCCACTGACCGCTATACTTACTTACATGCCTCCAGCTTCCATCCCGGACACACCACATGATCCATTGTCTACAGCCAAGCTCTAAGATACAACCGTATTTGCTCCAATCCCTCAGACAGAGATAAACACCTACAAGATCTCTATCAAGCATTCTTAAACCTACAATACCCACCTGCTGAAGTGAAAAAACAGATTGACAGAGCCAGAAGAGTACCCAGAAGCCACCTACTACAGGACAGGCCTAAAAAAGAAAATAACAGAACACCACTAGCCATCACCTACAGTCCCCAACTAAAACCTCTCCAGCGCATCATCAAAGATTTACAACCTATCCTTAGAGATGATCCCTCACTCTCACAGATCTTGGGAGACCAGCCAGTCCTCGCTTATAGACAGCCTCCCAACCTGAAGCAAATACTCACCAGCAACCACACACCATACAGCATAAACACTAACCCAGGAACCTATCCTTGCAACAAAGCCCGATGCCAGCTCTGTCCACATATCCATTCAAGTGACACCATCATAGGACCTAATCACATCAGACACGCCATCAGGGGCTCGTACACCTGCACATCTACCAACGTGATATATGCCATCATGTGCCAGCAATGCCCCTCTGCCATTTACATTGGCCAAACCGGACAGTCTCTACGCAAAAGAATAAATGGACACAAATCTGACATCAGGAATCATAACATTCAAAAACCAGTGGGAGAACACTTCAACCTCTCTAACCACTCAGTGACAGACTTGAAGGTGGCAATTTTGCAACAAAAAAACTTCAAAAACAGACTCCAAAGAGAAACTGCTGAACTTGAATTAATATGCAAACTAGATACTATTAACTGTGGCCTAAACAAAGACTGGGAATGGTTGGGTCATTACACCAATTGAATCTATTTCCCTCTGTTAAGTTCTCCTCACACCTTCTATGGGCCATCTTAATTGTCACTTCAAAAAGTTTTTTTCCTCCTGCTAACGATAGCTCATCTCAATTGATTAGACTCTGCCTGTTGGTATGCATACTTCCACCTTTTCATGTTCTCTGTATGTATAAATATCCCCTGTCTGTGTGTTCCATTCTATGCATCCGAAGAAGTGAACTGTAGCTCATGAAAGCTCATGCTAAAATAAATTTGTTAGTCTTTAAGGTGCCACAAGTACTCCCGTTTTTTTTGCAGATACAGACTAACACGGCTGCTACTCTGAAAACTGGTTGAAGTGATACTTAAAAACAGAACTGTAAAACACCCAAATGAACATGATGAACGGTACAGCTTCTGTAAAGGAAATTCTGTCTGACCTTCTAGAATTCTTCGTGAGCGTCCACAAAATAGTACATAATGGAGAACCAGTTATAATTTATTGGAACTTTCAAGAAGCTTTTGACAAAATCCCTCACAAGGGGCTGCTAAAGAAACTGTGTAGTTACGTGGTTAGAAATAAAGTACTGTCATAGATCAGAAAGTAGTTAGGAGACAGAAAACAAAGACTAGGAATAAATAGTCCATTTACAACATAGAAAAGGTTATCAATGGGGTGTCCCAATGTTCCATAGTTAGACTAGTATTGTTGAATATATTTATCAATACTCTGGGAAAGGGAAGGAGGGAAAGAGCAAGATGGTGAATGGTGCAGATAAAATTATTTAGGTAAGTTAAGATTAGGGAAGACTGCGGGGAACATCAAAAGATCTTAATGAAGCTAGACAAATGGGCAATACAGTGGGAGTTGAAATTCAGTATTGACAGATGTAAGGTAATGCACATAGGAAGGAATAATTTGAACTACATGTATACATTTCTGGGCTCTAATTTAACTCTCAGAAATGAGACCTGGGCGGCACTATGGATATCTCAATATAAACATCTGCTTAGTGTACAGTGATGTCAAAAAAGAAAACAAAATGTTACTATGCATAAAGAATGAAATAGAAAATAATATTGCAAATATTGTAATACCATTAGGTGAGTCACTGATATGCCTTCACCTGAAATGGTGTGTTTAGTTCTGGCCACCATCTGCTAGAAGATAACAGAAATAGAGGGGCTTCAGAAATGGTTAATAAAATGAGGCATGGGGAGAATTCCACATGAGGAAAGATTGAAAAGATCAGGTTGGTTTAATTTAGAGAGAAGATGAATATTTACACCTATTTACTTTTTTTCATAATGCAAGAACTAATGGACAGCTAATAAAATAGAAAAAGAAAAAATTATAAAAGAAAACCTTTGTTTCATTACAGTCCAATAACCTGTGGAACTCACTGCCATGAGATTTCACTGAGTCAATAACTTAGTAGACTTCAAAACAGCATGGTCATTTAGATAGTTAATGAGACCATGCACAATTCCATTAGACAGATTAAAAAATATAGAAGGGGCATAACCCTCATGCTTCAGGACATAAAGCAGCTACCAACTGAGAGTGGGATAGGAAGGAACTTGCCCTTTGGGCAGATTTTTCTGTAAGTCTCCACTGTGGGGTTTCTTGCACCTTCCTCTGAAGCATCTGGTACTGGCTACTGTCAGCCATAGGCTATAGGAATAGATGGACCCCTGGTCTGCTCTTGCAGGGAAGTTCCTATGTTCCTGCTGTTTATAGGTCCGGGGTGGGTTTTTTTGGACTAAGTTCGACTTTTTCTTCACCTTGACCCTCACGTGCT
The DNA here is from genome assembly GCF_016161935.1 of Mauremys reevesii. Taxonomy (NCBI): domain Eukaryota; kingdom Metazoa; phylum Chordata; order Testudines; family Geoemydidae; genus Mauremys; species Mauremys reevesii. The sequence continues at coordinate 250,441,700 of NC_052623.1, forward strand.
TTAAAAAAAAAAAGTTACATTCCTGAAGCCATTTGCCCATGGACAAAAGCAACGGCAGACTGCTTAATGCCATTACTGCTGTCAGTTCTGGGCACATGGCACCTGTATTCCTCTTGTGCTGCCTCTGCATTGCCCCTGGGTCTTATGGAAAATGGGGTTTATGCAAAGCTGTTCTCTGGCAGATCTGACGAGTGAAAACCTGTCGTTATCATGGATTTAGATGAATTATAAACAGTATCCGCGTGCCTCTGCGATCAGGCATTCTGGCAGGCTCCAGTGCTATCAGCTACTCTAGCTGTTAACTCCCCGGAGCTGGGGAAAATCATCATTTCTCTTGTCAGTCCACAGCTTGCCAATGACTTTTTGTTCATGTTTCATTTGTATTTAGATTGGCTCTTTATTTCACCTGTTACCATTGGTCTCTAAATTGTTGATTCCTACATAGTATTCCTACAGCCTTTTCCTCTGCGACAGACATCAAACAAATGGCAGCTAGCCAATCAGGATACCACACAGGCAGTAGATTTAAAAATCGGGAGCCTGAGGTCTGGGTAGGGCAGCCTTCCTGGTCTGTGTCTGCACACTGGACAGCTCATCACATTGCAGCCTTTCCCAGCCTGGGTCTCCACACAGTACAACTCACCACACGGCAGCCTTCCTGGATCTCCACATGTGGGGCATCTTAACACAGAGGAGCGTTCCTGAATCTGGATTTCCTTGAGGGAACAAGTCAGCCAGCTTGCTACATTGCGTCCCTACCCAAGTTAGCTATGTAGGTTATATGTGCCTAGTGCCTGATGCTGATGCCAGTTTTGCAAGTGTATGCCATTTAAATACCGAGGCCAATGTCTGTGTATAAACGAGAGAAGGACAGAAGTTCTGCCTGCAGTGCTCATCATGCAAAACATACCAGGAATCGCATCAGATCGTGAATGAGTCTGTGCGGGAGAGTCCAGTGAGTCATGCAGTACTGTATGTGTCAAGAGGAAGCTCTCCCTGTACCCCATCTGCATCTCAAGACAGCACAAACTGTTACTGCTCTAACATGAACAGTGGTGGGACCCTCGTTCCTATTTCTCCCTGCATTTGGCCAAAGAAAGGCAGCCAAGGAACTGGCTTCTTGTTTAAAACAAATAGAACCTGCCAACAGTGTGACACTTCCCAGCATATATTTCAAGATAAAAATAGAGGAAAGTGTCAAAGTGCGTGTGTTCTTACCGTGATGACATGAGCAACTGGGATTGAATTGCCTTAGCTACCCTAGGAGCTGTGAGATCTTCTCCATCATGTCTCCTCACTCCATCCTGCTGCTGTCCTTTGCCTTGATCTGACATCACCCCCTGTCCAGGGGAGATAGCCTAGCTTTGATCCATGTGCTGATGACAGGGATTCCACCCACAGATCCAGTATAGGAGATAGTTTTAAGAACAGACAGTGGATCATGCAAGCCAGGCCTCCCTGTGCCTTGGGAGCTGGAGGGAAGGGGGTGGTCCAGTAACCTTTTCCCAGAGGAAGCAAGAAGCTTAGTGAAAGCTGAGAGCTGCAGAAGGTTAGGAGTTGGGCTTTAATGAGTGTGAAGAGTTGTTTTGATGAAGAGCAATTTGGGTTTACTAAAAATTGAGTTCTCATGCTATTATCAAGCACACAGTACATAAAAGTACCTAGCTTTGAAAATCTAGTACTGTAGGTCAAAAGGCCAGATCATTGCTGTTTTCTGGATGTACTTTCTGGGCCTTATTCTCATTTATACTAAGAATCCATTAAATGTTTACATTGCCACTGCAAATGAGAATCAGGCGCTCTGTGCTCAGGAGGAATTGCAGGAACTCAGTAAGACGTCCCAGTATTCCTGAACTAGACAGGCTGCACTCATAGTCCAACCATGGCCCTTTGACCTTGCCATGCCAGCTGCAGATTATGTTGCGTTACATCTAACTGTTCTGGCTCTCATTACTGCTACAGAATGGTATTAAATGAAGCAGCTGGACCAATAACCACCATAATCAGATTGAAAGAGCCAGTGAGGTGAAAGAGCTACAGCTTGCTCAGACACCTTTGACTGTGTCTGAGATTATTAAAAACCAAATTGTGGGGGGAAGAGATGACTGTATGCCTATGTATGTGTGGTGGGAATGTCTGGCTCTTTAAGAGTATTGGGAGGAGATTTTTAACCAAGTATTACTAATCTTGGGTGATTATTATCAAATGATTCTTTGGTAAATCCTCCTGGGACTTCCTAGTGGAAATGGTCACACTCCCACTAATGAAGAATTAATCTCTCATTCACTGTTGGCTGCTAAACTAGTTTCTCATTAGAAAAGGGAATTTTTGCCCAAACTAGAATGGTTCCATAATAGATGGGAGCTAATTCTTATGGAAAAATTAACCCATCAGATGTGTACACTGCAAAATGGACAGAAGACCAATAAGTAACTATTTAGTTACCCTAGCCCATCCTCAGAGAAAGCACACTTGCCAGAAAACAAACCATTGCTTTGACAAATGTTAAACATAACTATAGCGGATTTACTCTGGTTTGTTAGTAAGTAAAGGCAGAATTGTTACTGAGATCAAGAAAATCTCCAGAGGCAACATACATTGACTTGTGTAAAGATTTTACATCCTCTGATATTGTAATAACCTGCCAAATAGATAATCCTGACTACATCTTTGCACAATGTCTCCCTTAAACAAAAAGTGATGCAGCCATTTTTGTATTTGTTAATATTGCATCTTTGGTACCTGTATGGCTGTGATTTGCAAAACTGCTTATAGTTCTTAAATAAACATGTAACTGCACATACACATTGTGCTCTCTGTCCCCCTATAGTCACTGAACCCACACAGAGATTTAAGAGTCCGCTACAGATTTTGAGCTAACATAGCTGGGTCTTTTAGCTCAGGCAGGGGAGGCACTTGCTTTCAGAACCCGTGTTCACAGGTTACAAATATTCACAAGAGAATACAGGCCCCACCTCAAACTTCTCAGCCAGTCAAAAGCTGGAGCTATGTGCAAGGCCGGCTCCAGGCACCAGCACAGGAAGCAGATGCTTGGGGCGGCCAATGTAAAGGGGAGGCATGTCCGGATCTTCGGCAGCAAGTCCCTCAGTCCCCATCGGAGCAAAGGACCCATAGCAGAATGATGTGGCGCGGTTGAGCTGCCACCAAAATGCCGCCGATTGCGGCTTCTTCCCCCCACTTCGCCGCTTGGGGCGGCAAAAAAGCTGGAGCCGGCCCTGGCTATGTGATACCTCTTTAAAGGTGCTTGTTGGTTATTAACAGTATTCATCAGGTAGTAGATCCTACAGCTTCTAGACAGAATGGATTGGTTACACCAGTAGAAAGCTTAGGAACTTTATCACTAACATTTCTCTCTTCCCTCTCCCCTTTTATCACTTTGTCTGTGCAGGCTGGAAAATTTTTTGGTGAAGTGGACGGCTCAGTAATGACCCAACTCCTAAACATGGGAATGTTCAGGAAGTAAGTGGAGATCTCCTCTGTACCTTTCTTCTGTTAGAAGGTGATAGAGCTGGGGATGAAATGTATTGTCCCAGTGACAGTGGTATAGCTGGCTGGAAGGACAATGAGGGAAACCATGAGGTGGGGCAGGAAGTTCAATTATTTATTTCCCTACTGTCTATTTTCCTACAGACACTCTTTCACCTAGCATCTTTCCCCCTGACCAGAATCCTCACACTTCTTGTTTTCTCCCTTCTCCTGCCAGGCTTCTCTTGCTTACTGGATGCAGCTACTGCAAAGCATTATGGGATCAACTAAATCCCAAACTGCCCCAGTCTTGCACTATCTGAACTGCACCTATGTCTTAGTCCCATATGTTAGAAAGTGCTATATATATGGAAAGTTTCTCTGCTTTTGGTTGAAAGCTTTTCAGTTTCTCACCAGACCTTGAAAGATTTTAAATGAGTGGCTGGCTGCCAGAGACCTCCCCAGTGGCTGCAATACAGTTGGTAGAAAATGTTTTCCCTTTGAATGTCCTTCACTAGTTTAGTTGCACACTAATTCTTTAGTAAGTTCAAAAACAAATTAAACATTTAGATGGATTAAAAATGGCATCTGGGGTTACTCAGGTAGATAAATTATAATCCTTCCGTTCAAGGGCATATTATGGTCACCCTCTGAATTCAGGAAGAAATTTCCTCCTATGGTATAGTATTGCACAGTGTAGCCTATGATTAGGTTTTGGCTTAAGTTAGCCTAAGTGTAGAAGAGTATGGAGAAATTAAAGTTGCTAGTGTAAGAAAAGTTAGAGAGAAGTTGAAAACAATAAAAACAGAAAAATTGAAGTTGGCTACAATGTAACTTTGCTCATGTCCTTGCTATGTTTTTAAAAATGATAAATGTTTTATTAAAATGTTATCTATATGAATAGCACAAAAATACATTGTTATAGATGTCAATTTAAATAATGGACTATGTAAAAAACCAATAAAAAGGTGGCAAAAATGTGAATATAGTAATAAGTGGGTTTAATGTTAATTATTCTTATAATAGTTATGTCATTTTGTTAAAACTGAGGAGAGTTCCAATCAATATAAAAAAAGTACCATTAGGTTCCAAGCTTATAAAACTTTACTTTGCTCTGTTGTCAGTGGACTAATCACCCACTGACATACTATTTCATGCTCAAGTGTAAGTATAACTGAAGTATTGTGTAAGTAGTAATTGCATGCCTGTTTGCTTAACTAATCATTTTTCTTTTGAATCAAGTTCAGTTTTATCATTCACCATGTCGCCTAGTGGTCCTTTGCTAAATAGATTATCTGTAACCAACTCAGGGCTCTAATCTGAAAGATTGTGTTTTGTTGCACCCTTTTCTTTAACAAGTTCATATTAATTGGGAACATTTCAACATAAAAGTTACAGCAGCTACAACACCTCTCTCAGCAGCATCCAGCCTTACCCACAGACAGGACAGTGGACTAGACAGACCATCAGTCTAATCAAGCATGGCAATTCTTATGTACAAACATATATCCAGGATATAGCCTGAGTAGGAAAAAATTTAGCTCACACTTGAGTGACCATCTCATGGCTGGTCGCACTTCTTGCTTTTGACTGTTTGCTTGTTTTGCTTTGATTTTATAGGGTGACGATGTACGACTATCAGGCCATGTGTAAAATGCCCTACCATCATCACAGTGGTGCCCAGCCTCTGCTCAGTGTATGTATCTCCCTATGGTCAGCCCATTGCATGAATGCTCATTGGTAGCTTGGTCCAGAACTTCTCTAGTGCCTTGGAACACATTCCTGTTAAGAGAAAAGGAGTTGTTTGTTCTCAAGTGATGGGAAATTCAAACCTGACATAGATCAGTGCAACTCCATTTCCTTCAGCCATTTACATGCAGTCCCATCATGCCTATCAGGCATATAAGGAACCACAGAAATCTATGCAATGAACTGTCACCAGTACAGTGCCAGGCTTTTCTTAGGTTACAAACTGTAGATGAAAGTGGAGGAATTGACTGGGCATTGCAATGTCAGCATCAGGAGAAAGGTCTCTAGGAAGAGGCATTCAAACTACCATGGAAGAGATGAAGACATGGAATAGAGGGACCAAGGCTAAATGTTCTGAGAATAGCACGTAGGCCAGGATCTACCTAAAAAGGTAGGTAGATTGGGCACTAGACAATCCACTTTAAAGAAAGGCTGGATGGATATGGGGTTAAGATGCTGTGTTATCAAAAGCAGACAACACTAACTGTAGTGTGAGGCTGCTAGTGCCACAGCTTGTACCAAAAGTACCACTTACCATCAGATAACAGCATTCTAAACTGTCATTGTCCCATTTAGTAAGTTTATTTCCTCCCTGCTCTGTGCTCTCAGAGGTCATCCATACCAGAGGAAAATCATCAAGTAATGACATTTTCAAAGTCCCATGCACATTTGGGATAAACTCTCTGACCCAATGTGAGTGGAGGTGTGGAGATATTATTGGTAGAAGGAGATTCCACTGGCTTTTGATGCATTTTGCAAATTTCCCATTGATCCCAAGAGCTTAAATTCTAGCCTGTCTCCAAGAATTTGCTTGATAGAGAGAACCTAGATGAAATATTGAGTCCTGCAGGATGACTGTCTTTTCTGTGAGCAGAACTTTATGGTATTTCTCTTTTTCTCCAGCCCATTTATACCTTTCTTGCTGCAGTGAAGTGGCTGATAAGTGATTTCCTCATGTGAGTACAACAGTTTAGGAGGATTATACCAACAGGGGAGAGATCTAAGACAAATACATGCACAGGCTCATTGTTAAGGCATGACTACAGTAGAACCTCAGAGTTACGAGCATCTCGGGAATGGCGGTTGTTTAACTCTGAACAAAACATTATGGTTGTTCTTTCAAAACTTTACAACTGAACATTGACTTAATACAGCTTTGAAACTTTACTATCCAGAAGAAAAATGCTGCTTTCCCTTTATTTTTTTAGTAGTTTACATTTAACACAAAACTGTACCATGTTTGTTTGTTTGTTTTGTCTCTGTTGCTGCCTGATTGCATACTTCTGGTTCCAAATGAGATGTGTGGTGGACTGGTCAGTTCGTAACTCTGGTGTTCGTAACTTTGAGGTTCTATTGCAGGGCTTCTCAAACTGGGGTCACTGCTTGTGTAGGGAAAGCCCCTGGCAGGCCGAGCTGGTTTGTTTACTTGCCCCGTCCGCAGGTCTGGCTGATCGCGGCTCCCACTGGCTGCGGCTTGCTGCTCTGGGCCAATGGGAGCTGCTGGAAATGACGCTGGCTGAGGGACTTACTGGCCGCCGCTTCCAGCAGCTCCCATTGGTCTGCAGTGGTGAACGGTGGCCAGTGGGAGCCATGATCGGCCAGACCTGCGGACGGGGCAGGTAAACAAACCGGCCCAGCCCACCAGGGGCTTTCCCTACACAAGCGGCGACCCCAGTTTGAGAAACACTGTTCTACTGCATAGGCATTTCTGTAGCATTATCACCATAGTACCGGAGAACCTCCCCACAGCCCTGTGAAATACAGAAGTACTAATATTCCCATTTTGCAGATTGGGAAGCAGAGGTACAGAGTGATCATGTGATTTGCCCAAGGTCATCAAAGTGCAAAGTCTGTGGCAGAACCAGAAATATCACCTAGGTCTCCCAACTCCCCATGCAGTTCCTTTAACCACTAGACCATCCTTCCTTTTCAGATTTGACTAGGATCAGTTGAGAACAATTGTTCAATTGAAAAGAGATAAAGAAAGAAGAAACTAGTCTGTTCAAATAAGGATCCTAGTGACATGCTGGAGACTATACCCTGTGTTTCCTGCACATGGTGCAGTGTTTAGGAGGACGGGAGGGAGGGGAGCGAAGAGGTTTAAACAGGAGCATTGGAGTCAGCTTCCCCTCAGATTGAGAGAAAGTTCAGATCTACATCTGGGTCCAAATGTTGCAACTTCGATCAATTTTTACATTGGGCCCAAACTGAAGCACTGAATCTAAACATCCTTGAAGTTTGGAAAAGATCCTGAGCCCATCTTTAGTACAGATTAGTTTACCAGGCACACACTGCCCCTGTCGCTGTGTTTGCATAGTACCCACTTCTGTCGCACTGATCAATACTTACTCCACAGCTGGTTCTCAAAGATGCTTGAGTCATTTCTCAGCCTCAGAGGCCACAGAGCTAATGAATGCACTGGGTCAGGGGCAGCATACACTCAGGGCTGGCTTTAGGAAGTGAGGGATGACTCACCCAGCGGCGCTCCAGGTCTTCAGCGGCACTGAAGGACCTGCCGCCGAAGACCCGGAGCAAGAGAAGGACCCACCGAAGAAGACCCGGAGTGCCGCCGCGTGAGTAAAAATTAAGAAGGCGCCTAAGTTAGGTGCTCTTCTTTAGGGTGCAGGGCCCTCTTAGGCGCGGGGCCCGATTCGGGGGAAATCAGCCTAAAGCCGGCCCTGCCTACACTGTCCTTTGGGAATAAGCCATTCTAGTATGAGCAAAGCAAATCAGAGAGCCAAAGGGATGTGCTGAAAGGGTGAAAAAGGTCTCAGACTTCTGCTGCAAGAAAATTCACATTGCACATTTTAGGACTTGGGCTCTTTAGGCCATGGCAGTCCGCTGGGCCATCTCTGTGACACCTGTATCCTTCTGGACTACTGCAAAATGTCCTCTCTTCTTGCTCTTTTATCAGATTTCTTTTGGAGTTCAATATTTGTGGCTTCTGGCGCTCAGAGAACTTGGCAGATGGTAAGTATGCAGGAGTACAGCTACCCCGTAGCACACAAATGTTACAGCACCACTGGAGGAAGGAGTTACACAGAGAAATTTTGCACAGTTCCGAGGCAACACTCGCATATTGGCACCAGGAATTGAGTCTCCAGGTCCTATTACCACTATGTTCAAGACCCGCTGAAAGCTCCAAAGCTGAAAAGCACTCAGCATGAAGTTCTTGTCTCAGTGTCCCAGTGTCTGGGGCTACAGTGACTTTACAGCAGCTTAATACCATGGGAAGTGGTAGAATGGTTTCTCCTCCCCTGGTTCCCCGATAAGTTTTCCCCACATTGGACCAACTAAATATAAGTCAGCTGTGGTGCATATTCAGTTAAAAGACTCCCTCAGGTTCTATGGAATTCTATGGCCAACATATAATTCTCTGTTAAATGATACAGGATGATTTTAAAAACCTATAATTTGTCATTTCCTACTACATTCTATAGGGTATCTATCAGTCAAGACAATGAAAACAGAACATTGCACAATAGTTGAGCACAGAGCCTCATTAGGAGCTGGAAGGATCTATATGAAGGCTGTATTGTAATATGAAATCTTCAGTAGTTATTCATAGGTAAATCCTGCTTCTGTTGAAGACAACAGCAAAATCCTCATTGACTTTGGTATTTGGCCTTCAGTTGCTCTGCATTTCCCAGTATTCTGAAAAGCTCAATCTTATGCTAAGAAGGTGAAATTCATACTGTTTAGAGTCAGCACGAGACATAACCACCATTTAAGTCCCACTTAAGTCCTCAAAGTAAGGATTAACTGGGACTTCTGAAGTGATGGCACTGGTGTAGGCTTTCTGAACAAGCATGAACTTCATGCAAAATACATATGATAAATACTATGGCCCTCCTGAAGAGTGGCATATTTCCTTCAGGATCGCATAGGTTCACAGAAGTGGGGAGAGAGAGAAACAGGTTAGATTACCAAATCCATTCCTGCTGTCCGTGCAGGAGAGAGTGCCCTTATTAGAAGATACATCAAGAGAGTGAAAGGTTTGGTTCAATGTGTCCATAACTATGTGTCACTTTAAATCGATGTGTTTTGTTTTAATCATACTCTCTTCGGGGGGAGGGGGAAGAGGGTCTGATTCCTGTACTATTCATCATCACTCCCTTCTCTGCTTTCTTCCATTTTCCCCTCGCTTCATCTATGACCTCCCCCTGTGACTTCATACATTCACTGTGCTGCCATCTTGTGTAACTGTCATGTGACCCCATCTTCATTATGTGACTCGGATAGCCAAGTCTGTCTTCCATCACTGTAAGTAGACTGAACAATTTGAGTTTCCTAGGAATGGAAAGGGGAGGTTCACAAAGCATTTAGTCAGAAGCCTTAAGATGAGAAGGGGCAAGCAAACCGTCCTTTTGGTTTTTTAACTCCAGCGGCCCTGAATTTGCAGTGAGGTTTCAGAGTAATGCAGATAGTGGCGCCTAACACCAATTCTTTGCACTGCCAATGGGTGGTGATAGAGCGGCTGTTATTTGTTCAATTTGTTGAGCTGCTGATATGGGCCAGGTCTCTGAGAAGTCAATAAAAGGGGAAAATACTCATCTCTTTAGTGATTGGCTGACCAGACAAAGCCCAGCCAATTATTACTACAATACAGATGGATCCTTGGCCACTTATAAAATCAGCAAGTATGAAGGGGCCTTTGACTAACTAGGCCTTGTAGGGCACTTGGAGACCCACCTATCAATATGCCTCTTTTTCCAGGAACTATGCAGGAAATGAACAAATGATAACCCACTCCTTCGTATGAAATAAATCACACTCTTATGTACTTCAAATAGTAACAGGCAATGTAGATTTTCCTTCCACAACATCTTGGCTTAACTCCTCACTAACAGAGCTACAGTAATGCCAAAGTAGTTAAATCAATATACCCCCCCAACTGGGTACTCGGTTGCATCAGTCTAAAAGTACCTTATACTGGTATAGCTTATTCTCATTCGCTATGGGAATAGCTATACTGATATAAGGTACTGCTATAAGTTGTACCATTTTAACTATATGAGTACAATTAAAAACAGTGTGTGATAAGGCCTAGTTTACTTTCTCAATGTAACCATAGAGTAATATCTCAAACATTTCTCCTGCTACACTGGTTTTCCCACACCACCTGGTGGCTTTAAGTATCATTGCACTTCATTTTTGTCAGCAACTTTGCCTTTTTTGGCGGGGGGCATCGTCCACACTTTCTTTCAATCCATTTCTCTGGGCATATCTACACTTACCGGTAAATTGGCACTGCTGCAATCGATGCAGCGAGTGTCGATTTAGCGGGTCTGGTGAAGACACGCTAAATTGATGGGAGAGTCCTCTATCGATCTGTGTACTCCACCTCCATGAGAAGAGTAAGGAAAGTCAATGGGAGATGCTCTCCCATCAACACAGCATAGTTATTCACGTAACTGAAGTTGCATAAGTTAGATCGATTTATGGTAGTGTAAACCAGCCCTCTGTCTCTCTGTTCCCCAGTCCTCGTTTCTGACTTCATCTCTTTTTGCCATCGCAGCTCACAAGCATAAGAAACATGATATGCTGCAGCCATGCGACACAGAATACCCTGTCTTCGTGTACGAGACCACCATCAAAGAGACCAATGGGCTGATTGAGTGCGGAGACTGCCAAAAGTAAGAAATAAATCTGCCCTTTTATTTCAGGACTTTACCCATAGACCTCCACTCCTTCCTCTGGCTCATCCCAGCTCATTGATGAACATTTAGAGCTAAATTGTGAGTTTGCCAGTAGGAATCGAGAATAGGTCACAATTTCCTCCCCCACCTCCTGCTTCCTCCTATCAGTAACAAACCAAGCTACCATCCTCAGCACAGCTCTATGGAGGGTGGGAGACAAGTGTGGAGTGTGAGCTTTCTGGACCCAAGGGCCAGGTAGCCTGCCCAGGAGCATAAAGCAGAGCGGGCGCTGCATTCCGATTCTCCCTTCACTCACCCATGTGTACACTGCCAGCCACCTACACGTATATTAGAGGCTGCCCACAGAAACTGCAAGGTGGGTGAGGTAATATCTTTTATTGGCCCAACTACTGTTGCTGAGAGACAAGCTTTTGAGCCACACAGAGCTCTTCTTCAGGGCTGGGAAACTTACTCAGAGCATCACTGCACAATGCAAGGTGGGACAGTTTGTTTAGCGTAAGTAGCTAGCACATATTATAAGGGACCATTCAAGGCAGAGTGGCCCATTCATACCTCTGCAGTCATAAGATAGAAAGAGGGGGGTTAGACAATTACAGATGGTTGTAATACATCGAGTGTCTCTGATCACTCCATGATTTTTAATGTCTAACATAGTTATGAATTTAAGCTCCCAGGCTTGGCTTTTGAAAGTGTTGTGCAGGTTTCCTTTGAGGATGCGGATTTAGAGTGATCTCTCTGTGAAAAGCGCTCACCCACAGGTGATAGAGTGTTTTTGTCTTATATCATTTTCCTGAGTGAATTCAGTCAAGAGTGTAGTGATTGTCTGGTTTCACCCACATGTTGTGATAGGCATGTGTAGGATCTATGGATCTTGAAAGGTGTGTTGTGTGTGGTGTTGATCTTTGTAGCAGTGGAGATAGGTCTGCAGGTTTTGCATGTTGTTCTGGCAGGGTCTGGTGCCACTTTGAGTTGGTGTGTCCTGGTCTGTGGGGAGCTTTCATACGAGGATGAAAAAAATGCAGACATTCTTATTTTGCCATCATCACTACACAATGCTGCACAGCATCTTCTTCCACTCAACATTTACAGATTACAGAATACCTGCTCCCCTCAAACTCCCAGCAGAGGGCAGCAGAGCACTGCAGTTCACACTTGTTTCAACTGACTTTAGAGAGACTGCTTTTGGGGGTCATCACCAGAGCTGAGAGAAGAATGCGGGGGCGGGTTTGGTTTGGGGACTGAACTGAAAAAATCTGTCTGGATTCAAATCAAAACCATTTACAAAAATATTTTTGTCAAACTTGAAAAAAAATTAAAAGTTTGTTTCAAATCAAACAAAATATTTTTGGTCAATTTGAAATCAAGTTTTTCAGTTTTTCTATTTGATGTGGCCCATTTTGAGTGTTTATTACATCTCCCCATGTTTGGGGGGTGGTTTTTAAATAAAGATATTGGAAAATCTGAATCTGAAATTTTATGAAACAAAGGCAAACGAAAACATTTCCAAATGTTCAAAACAAAAATTTGAAATAAAACACGCTGAATATTTGGGGGGGGGGACTTTAGTTTCTCAACCAAAGCTATATGTCAAATTTGATCCAAATTCATAGATAGATTCAGAGCACCAAAAAAGCATTTTTCAATGGCACAAAACTCAGCAAAACGCAGAGACAGCAAGCATCATGCAACCACGTTACATGAATATGCTGTTTTGTATCACTATTTTTCTCAACCAAGTTTCTCCAACCTAAGCAAATTCTTACCTTTATAGGACAATATATAACACACACAAACGTGCGTGTATTTGCCTACTTTGGATTTTTTAAAAGTCAAATGAGTTTGGCATTATCTGAAGATAAAAAGGTACCTTAATAATGTCATCAACTGAACATCACCTCTCCTTCCCCCGCATTCTCTCTGTTCACTGTTCCTCCCCCTTCCCTTTCCCTCCTGCCATCTCTTTCCTATTCTCTCTTCTTGTATTCCTTGCCCATGGCCATTATCATCAGGTGCTGCAATTTCCCTATATGCTATTCTAACCACCTGCTTTGGGGTGGGTGGGGGATATGCTTTCTTTCTCTCCCTCCTACAGGATGTTTGTAGCACAGCAGATTGCCAACAGTAACCTCCTGCTCCTGGTTACAGATGCTACCTGTGACTGCAGCATCTTCCCACCTGTCCTCCTGGAAGCAAAAGAAGTCAAATATATCCTTCTTCTATCACAGCGTGTGTTAGACTCTGCAGCCCTTTCTGCTGTTCTCCCACTGCAACAATTAGCCTGGGGGTGGAGGATCTGTTCCTGTAGCAATTAGCCGAGGGGAGGAGAGAGAGCTGGGAGGTATAGCTCCACTTGTGATGCAGCAGGATGCAAGTGTGGGTACAACAGGCAGGCATGGTGGAGGGAGCAGAGAGAGAGAGAGAGAGCAGGCAGGTTAGAGGGGTGGTTGGAAATGAAAATCTTCCCTTTTAGCCACCCAAGAACTCGAACCCCATTTAGAGCCTGGTGTTGAAAAGTGGCCTCCATTGTGATGAGCAAAGCCCTGTGCCAACCATTCACTGCAAGGCAATGCAACCATTCACTGTGTAGATATCTATGCTCCCTCCCTGCCCCACATACCTGTGGGGGAAGGGAGCAGCAGCCCAGTGGGGACTCCAGCCCTGTGGAGTAGCCCAAGCAGGGGTGTACATGGATCCTCACACCCCCTCACTCCCCAGCACAGGAACACATGAGGACTCATGACTGAGCTGTAACTTGTTAAAAATACAATAGTCCTTCCTGTTCTGTTACTGCCCCTTATAAATAGCCAGTTACTTACCTGCAAGTGGAAGCTGGACCCAACTCTCCCCTTGTGAACTGGCCTCAGTTGGCCATTACCCATTTGTATAAGCTACAGAGGGAGGGCATTTTGCAGACTACGCTGGGATTCTAGGGAATGCACTCACTGATGCACCAGCCCTTCTAGGGTCAGCAGCATATTTAAACACACTAGAAAACCTAATCTGGGGACTTCTGAAACAACACAGGGAGAACAGCTGTAATGCTTTGTTTTTGTAGATCACTAGCAGATCATCTCAAAATGGCTCACAAACACTAAGAAACTAAGTGCCCCAGCACCTCTGAGCGGCAGGGAAGTATTGTTAGCCGCACTTTACAGATGGGGAAACTGAGGAACAAAACCACCGTGACTTGCCCACACTCACACAGGAAGCCTGTGGTTGAGGCAGGAGTCGAAACTTTATCACCTTGCGCCCGAGGCAAGGCCTTAACTACAAAATTATCCTGCCGCCCTCTGCTACAGAACATACAAAAATTCTGAACAAGGATCCCTGGGAACCTAAGCGACTGGAAACATGACTTCCCAATTGCCAGCTCCCAGGAGTGCTGGAGGAGGGCGTAGACGCTACATGTCAGACACTTCCATACAGACCAGTTAACTCTGTGCCTGGTATCACCCGCTAGCTCCCTCAGCAGGCTCAGATACAGTTAATAGGAGAAGCAATGACTAGGTGGCAGGATTTGTGATGTTAAAGAATAGCCATGGTAGAGGGGTTGGGATAATAGGGGGAGGAAAGAGACAGACATGATGGTGATGGTAGAACAGATGTCTGAGAACAGTGGCCCAGTTATTCCAAGTTCAGGTAAGTCGCCTACAGCAGTTATTTCTTTAAGTCAGTCCTGCAGGATCATGCCCTTTCCTCATTAACTATGGTCACATTAAGTTTTCTGTCTCTCTTATCCCGTCACCATGAAATAAAGCAGCTAAGCATTTCCGCCTTCTCCCCAGCCTCTGTTCTGTATGCTCCCTCCCTGGCACAGGGCCAACTTGTGCTTTCTTTTCATAATCTTTTGCTTCCATACCGCAGCTTATTTCTTTTTACAGCCTTGGAGACTCGTCCTCCCGTGCTGTGAGTTGCCTCTGTCCCCTTTTATCCTCCCTCCGTCTGAATTCCTAGGGCCCTTGGACACAGCTCTAAGATTCAGTCAGTCAGTCTCGCTAGGCTATGTGAGGGACCTCACAGTCTTTTGTCCGTGCTGCTTTTGTCCCTATCTAAATGCTACTGTTGATCTTAATGGCAATACACATAATGCTTCGGTGAAGTGCGACAGGATGCGCTCCCAGAAACTGAGACGGCGGCCAGATACCTGCCACGCATTCCACCCGGAGGTACAGTAGGGACCATGGGGCTATACAGCTGGGGCTGGGGCGGGGGGGTGTTCAGTCTCATTCACACCACTACACTTACTGCATAGGCTCAGAAATGCCCAAAAGCTTGTGATGATCCTATAGTGGTTTTCCATTTAATTAGGGTGATCACCTTTTCAAAAAACACAAAACCGCCCCCTCTGCAGTTCCCAGCCAATGGGAGCTGCGGAGGTGGCAGTCAGGGTGCGGGAAGCACGTGGAGCCTCCCTGGCCACCCCATGCCTAGGAGCCGGAGGGACATGCCGGCTGCTTCTAGGGAGCCGCATGAAGCCAGATAGGGAGACTGCCAGCCCTGCGCCAACCGGACTTTTAGCAGCCCAGTCAGCGATACTTACCGGAGCCGCCAGGGTCCCCTTTCGACCGGGTGTTCCAGTCAAAAAATGGACACCTGGCAACCCTGCTGGCAGAAGCCTTTCTTTTTAGACCATAAGATCCTAGTCCCCTACACCACACATGTGTGTTTTAGCAAATGGCGAATCCTGTACATATGCAGCCAGCCATGGACCCAAGAGATTTTGCTGCCTCAGCCTACTGCACCTAAAGACAGGAAGCGCAGCTCCTTGCACTAGTAAATGGCTGTGCATGAATCCCTCAAAGTCTATAAACTGGTGCATGGAGCGGGTTGCATGCAAAGGGCTGCAGCGGGGCAGCACAGGAGGTAAGTCCATGCAGGCTTTGGGGCCCTGAATCCCAGCACCAATGCCACGGGGTGTGGATCCTACAGCACTCAGAGGCGGAGGGAGCAATTTATGGTACTAGTGCATGGGTCTTCAAGAGCTCTAAGACAGAGGTTTTAGGACAGTTGGTTTTCTGGGTGACGTGCGCTTGGAGGGTCCCCCAGCCTGAAGGCATGAGGCCCTTACTCTGGACCTGTCCCTTCCTCTCTGCTCAGTGCAATATTGCCTCACAATATTCACTGCCTCTGTCATTGCGCTGGCTGCAGCCTCCACCCCCTATGTTCCATGAGCCCCTGAGCATCCTGGCAGTGGGATGAATCATTTTACTTGCCCTCTTGTGACCCTAGAAATAGATTTGCTGATCTTGTGCCTCCTTCTCATTTGTTCTCAGGAGAATGCTCAGGACTGCGGTGGAGCTGCTGAGATCTCAGCCTCGCTGACATTACTCCTCCTAGCACTGGTGACCTTTGCTCTCCTCCTGCGATGACTGAGTCTACCATGATCCTTACAGTTTGCAGAAATGGTGGATAATACAAGGGAGTCCACTACTTCCCGGGGACATTCTTAGAGCCAGAGAGTTGGAGCTGTAGGAGGGGAGGAGCCCACGATGTAGGCACTATGACTCCCTGTGGACTTGTGGGGACAAGGCAGAGACTCCTCACATATTGGCCTGTCTCTCGGCCAAAAGGCTTATAGTTCAGTTTTGTGTTTACAATGGAAGCTGTTTCTTCCGGAAGAACTTGCAGCTTGAGTCCTGGCCACCACGGCTGTGGATCAAATGGGATTAACTGTCTATGCAATAAATAATGGAACGGATATTCCCAGCTCTGGGGACATTACCTGACAGATCAGCTGCGCTCATGAGGGAATGTGAAGGCTCCAGGAATATCTGATACCATCTTCCTGTGACTAGTTCTGCCCCCGTCCATGGTAGTGATGGAGTCCATGCAGATGCAGTGGGGATTTCACTAGTGCTGTCCACTACATAGCAGAGCTGTCCATAATGTAATCTGCCTTGCTGCGCCACACCAGGCTGATGTACTGCGTAGGATGGTTTGAACTGGGCACACGTTGCCCTTCAGGAACAGCTAGGGTTTAGCTATGACATTTTATTTATTGAACATGCTCACTAGGCTCAAGGATTTTCAGCACCTTGGATTCCTGGTGGTTACGGGGCACAGGGGGAAGCCAGTGATGACCAGAGTTAGGCATAAACGGCAGGGCAGGGCAGCAGTAAAGGAAAAATACCTCAGTGAGGCTCCGCATAAGGAGGTGGTTCCCCAACACAGGGCGGTTCCTAGAGACCAGATTCCCCACATCAGTGTTATACAATTCATAACGGGGATTGCGCTGACTTAAAAGGAGGCCCGAGCAGAGGAAATAGCACAGCTTGGCTAATTATACTTATTTCAGCAGAAACTGCCATAAAGCTTTGGTCCCCAGAACTGACTTCTCTTAAAAAGTGATTGAGCATCCTGGAAAGTCTAACAAGCCTGCATACAAAAGGGAAAGGCACCTGTCTATTAAAAACAAAACGAAACAGCCCCTCCAGACGTAGGACCTACTTACAAAAAGAAGAAAGGAAAAAATAAGAAGTGGGGTTTGTGCTGCCATCTGCTTTCTCTGCAGAAGCAGCTAAGAACCAAGCACTAACTTCAGAGCTATGCTGTCCTAATCAATTGCTGAAGCCTCAGGCTGGGCTGGAGACAGTGGCAGTCCCCCACTCATGATTCTGGTTGTTCCCAGCTGCCAGGCACGTTTTCAGGCATGACAAACAATGACCAGGGAAGAGGGAACAAGATGATTTTTTTTTAAATAAAGTGCTTGCCATTGTCTCTTTAAAAACAAATGTGGCATATTTTAAACAGATATTTAAGGTGTATTATGTTATACTTGGGACTGATCTCTCAGCCTTGTAACTCCAAGCAACCCTAATCCACTGGTGGTGATTACAGCCAGGGCAGAGTCTATGGCCTGGGGGCAACTGACTCATGCAATCCCTACAGTGCATGGGCAGCTTGCCAGGAGCTCAAGGGTTGGGCCTGATTTGCTTAAAATGGAGCAGATAGCAGCTGCCTTAATTAGTAATACAGATGTTGAGACTACATCTCCCAGCATGCAGTACTCTCAATTGGGCCAAGGGGCCATGCTCTGTTGCGTCCTCTGAGTGCTGCCATAATACAAATAAGACATGAATAATAAAACAATAATGAAGCGAAATGATTAAAGCATAGTCCAGCAATGAGCATTGTTAGTTCTACCATTTGCTCCCACTTCCCACGGCTCCCCATTATTTTCTGTCTCTCTTGCACCATCTGTGCCTGAGCCAGCCCCTCCCCCTTTTAAAAAGGGCCAGACTTCCCTATTGTAGAACTTGGACTGAGCATGAAGGAATGACAGAAAAAAGAAAAAAGTAGCTCTCCAGGCAGGAGCTGCCAGTGTCTAAAGGAACCATCATGAGGTTTGGTGGGGGGGGGGACATGGGAGATATGGGGACAGAGGCCTCCTGGCCTCTCCTGCCACTATTGCCAGACTCTGGGGGCAGCTCCAGCTGCTTCCCTTGCAACAAAGACCTCCAGCCTGCCCTGGCATGGGAGGGGAGGGGAGTTCCCTCACCTGCCCCCTCTCTGGCCAGGTCCATCTGCTTCCCCGGCAGAAAGCTCCTTTAGAGTTTTAATCCAATGACACTGCATTTTGCTCTGGTGCAGTTATAAATATTTCACAAGCATTCCCTCCTTCTCTCCCCCATAAACTCTGCTGCTCTGACTGATGGAGGAGGCCCCTGGGGTTTCAATTACTAACCTGCAGTACCATTTGGCCTGTGCTGGATGCTCCTTTGTCTAGGACTCCCTGCTGCCCACAGGGAAAGGAACATGATTTATAGACCCACTGTTAATGCTGTGACAGCCAGGCTTACTGTGGGGGAGCAAGCCAAGGGAAGCAAGCTAGCCTGCATGAGGCACCATGTGCAGCCTCGCAGAACACTACACAACTGCACTCAAAAAGCCTGAACAAACAGGGTCTTATGCAAAGCCAGTCCCAGCAGGGTCTATGCTTCCCAGAGCCCTGCTGTCAATCAGGGAGAAAGAGACAGATGCACAGACCGGAGAGGTGTACGGCAAAACTAGAGTTTAGCCAACAGAGTACCATGAAGGCTGCTGCTGTCTGTCAAATTTCTCGGGAAGCACTTACAAAAAGAAAAAAGGAGGAAAAATATGGATCCAAATAAGTAGATAAAGTGTGGCCCTTTCTTCCCAGTGATGTGCTGATGATGTGACGTGGGACCAAATGAGTGCAGAAGTCAGTCAGCCTTTTGTGCTCCCTGAAACAGTTGTCACTGTACAGGCCTGTTTATGATTAAAGGCTGGTTCCCCTTGAAAGCAGACCTTTGCATTCCCTTGACTAGTGGCCTAATGGAGCACTGTCTGATGCTCCTGGTATTTTTAATCCTTAGAAAGGTGAAAGGTGCTTTTTGACCGTCAAAAGGTGCTCCAAACACACCTACAGCTTCCCCTGGCTGTGACAGTGGGATTTACTGTGCTCCCAAGCTCTGGTTGCTTGCTTGTTTGGCAGGAATATCAGCTCTCACGGAGCCCTGGAGTTAAGGAAAAATGCCCAGAAAAAGCAGCTGCTCCTACTGCCATCTTCCTCAGCCCCGCACACTTGGCAGCCCAGGCAAAAATAAAAAACAGATTGTGACTGCAGAAGTAAACTAGCAGCTGTGAAAGAAGCCATTGTTCAGCTCCAGCTGAGTGGCATTATGCTGCCACCGTAACATGGCATGATGAAGCACAGCTGTAATTTTTTCCTCTTTGTTTAGGACAGAGGCAAAAATGTATGTTTGCACACCTGGGCACATGCATATGGGGCTGTGGATCTGATTTTTTTTTTAATGGAGGGGGCAAAATT
Organism: Mauremys reevesii; assembly: GCF_016161935.1. Taxonomy (NCBI): domain Eukaryota; kingdom Metazoa; phylum Chordata; order Testudines; family Geoemydidae; genus Mauremys; species Mauremys reevesii. The sequence goes on from NC_052623.1 coordinate 250,461,386, forward strand.
TGAGGTGGGAGGGGCAGCTTATAATGCCCTCTCTCATTCCATCATGACCCAAGAAGGCTTCCCTATGAAAGTTTCACCAAGTTTGAAGGAAAGGTTTCGAGTTTGACAAGTCTTCATTTTCTAATGAAAAACTATCTTGGACAAAAATTCCCGCTCAGCTCTACTTTGTTGTAATTGTATTGTAGCTAGGAGCACAAAAGAGCCTGTTTCTCTCAGGTGAATCAGAGGAATAAAGGGCACAGCTGAGAGGGTTGTTTCTAGATGGGGAATACATGACAAATGCAAACTCAGTTAATTATTCCAGAAGAAATTGCAGGATGAAGGACTGGCCTTTATTTACTTTACTAAACTCTAAAAGGTGCTGTGTATATTTCAGAGCAGATTCTATTCCTGGAACCTAGGACCCAGATCTGGAGTTTTAACTCCCAGTAGCACTCAACTAACTCATTTGGATTTTGAATCGACAGCAGCCAGATGGTTTGATTTAGCACGGCAAGTCCAGTATCTAAAGAAATAAGAGAGTGGGTGCAGGGGTGTGTGTGACAGCCACTTACCATAGAGACAGCAGTTTGACATACAAAATAAGTAGCATGGGAGTGACTGTTGCCTAAATCAATGGAATTCTTGCTATGAGGGAGGGGCTTGAGGTTGGAGGAGATGCACAGTTAATTGAAGCATCTCCAGCACTGAGGTCTTGTCTACACACAAACACACCAGTTTAAACAGGTGCAAACGCACATGGCATTTAGTTCAGTTTAGCTTCAACCTATATTCCTAATCAATTTAAGTCAAACTAACAAACTGGTTTAAACCAAAATAAGAGTGCCCAAACAGCCCTTCCCACCAGTTTAACTAAAATTGGTTTATAATCATACCTTTAGCTAAAACCACTGCAACTCAGCACAGACACACCCTGAACCTATGGATAATGGTTTCCTCTACTTCAGACACAGCACATTTCTTGCTTGGTTTCAGAGCTGAGATGTTCACTCATTTGAGTGCACCCAGGAAGAAATCATTCACACAGCAATACATGATGTCCATGTCTGTTTGCCCTCTCACAATGAGAAACACTGCTCTGGGCTGACTAGTGAATCTGCTCAATCGTGTGTGATTGTGGCACAACCTCCAAAACAAACTACAGTGGAGATTCTCCCAGGAAGAAGGGTCTATATGCCCCTAGAGTTTCTCAAAGGTGCACAGTGACAATTCTGTAAACAGCCAAAGACATGTTCCAGAGTGGGAGCAGAGAACATCTGCCACCTGCCTCCTTCCAATGAGATGATGAAAGGAGCAACGCTGAGGGATCCATCATGCAGAAGCTTATCAGTCATGATATTTATTCATTCCCACAGCTGCATACAATGCAAGCATGGGATTCTGACAGTGGCAGTCCTTATGAGAAGTCTGCTGAAGCAGAAAGGAGTGGTTGTGGCCTTCATAAGAGATGCTGCTTGAATCCAGCAGCATCTACTGATAGAACCTGTCTGGGGAGATCACAGCTATGAAGACCTAACTTCTTTCCCATAGCAGTAGCAGCATTGAGGCTTTGATTAGTAGCAACGATATAGCTCTGAAGGCATTTAATTTTATCTCCCCCTGCCACAATCCTGAGTCGGAAGGGGAGTGGTGGGAGGACGCATGCATTTTGGTTAAAATTCAGAAGTGCATTTGATGGGGGTTTGCAAATTTGAAAAATACCATGCTACAAGATAAAGTTATCCTACTACCTAGTACAGTGGCTGCAGCCAATATAAGGGTATGTATACACTTACCTCTTGAGCAATCGATCCACCGGGGGTCGATTTGACACGATAAATCGACCGCCGAGCGCTCTCCCGTCGACTCCAGTATTCCACTGGAGCGAGAAGCATAGGCGGAGTTGACAGGGGAGCGTCAGCAGTCAACCTACCGCAGTGAAGACACCGCAGGAAGTAGCTCTAAGTACATTGACTTCAGCTACATTATTCATGTAGCTGAACTTGCGTAACTCAGATTGATCCTCCACCCCGGTGTAGACCAGGCCTAAAAGCCCTGCTTTATATTGTACCACTTAAACATGATGCAGAATCTTAGCTCACATTGCTCTGCCTGCAGCAGATCTTCCACCTGAATTACTAAACCCTCAAGAACAACATGGCAGGGATGGCTCCTTAGCTCTAACTAGGAAATGGGTTATGGGGGAAGAAATTGAGAATTAGGAAAAAGTTAGCCTTGGACTTACTGCAACCACCTAATGCTGCGAGGTAACGTGTTTGGGATATTATCCTGAAAACAAAATCAGAAGCCTTTCAGCTGAGTTGCAGCTGTTTGACTTTAAGCACACAAGCTTTGTGGAGCAGGAACCAAGCCTTCTCCCGTTTGGCAAAAGCCTAGTGTACCATGGACACTCGGGAAATAATAACTCATCAGTGTGGAGCTGGTAGGAAACCTCATGATTCCAAAAAGGGGACCACTCATAAGGGAATATTTTTTGTTTCCTCCCCCCCCACACCACCCCAGAAGATTAAGGGGGAGGCAGTTGTCTCAGTCTCTGGTTCAACCATATGCCCATCTAGCATATAATGGGGGCTATAAAGCTCCTCTGACCATATCCAGGTAAGGCGCTTTGCTAATAGCAGTGCCTGCTGATATTTTCTGCACTTGGGAAAGTTGGTGGTCTCATGTGAAACTTATTTAATAGAAAGAGGTACAAGGCAAGTGTTGCTATTTAACTTTTGTATTTTGTTGCATGAAGCTATTTTGGCAGCACCACTGAATGTCCAATTTGTACTGAGTTGACCAATTTTGAGTGTTAGTCAGAACATCTCTCCACCAGAGTGTGGCTCCAGGAATATCAAAACAGCTGCTAACATTCACTGTTCTTCACAAGAGCTTCCGATACCCTTGCTTCCCACCAGCTCTGTGCCCTGTTGCCAACCCTCCAGCAGGTAACCACCTCACTGATTTAGAAGGTGAATTCCATTTTTTTCCCCCAGAGGAAGCCTTAGAACCTATTTTCTTTCATAATTTATTTGTATTATGGTAGCCCTAGAGGTCCCACTAGTCAGTACGCCATCATGCTAGGTACTATACATAGCAAAACCGTCCCAGTTAAATGCTACAACACAACACAACACATATTTGTTCAGTATTAGTTTTCACTCAGTGCTACTGCAGTGTTCTTTTCTGCTCCCCTATGCACAATAAGGAGCTGTAACACTACTAGAGGGTCGGCTGGGCTCCATGTCAGCACAAAGGCTTTCCCAGTCTAGCAGATGCCTGAGAAGAGGGACCAGGTAAGGAAAGGCAATCTTGCCCAGGGAGACTGAAATATACTCATCCCCTGTTATTGATATAAATATATATATATATTGGGACCATATTGCAACACTGGCACCACAAAACTGCCAAAAAGGGCATCAAATCTAAAGGATAAAGGGGTCTGTCTAAAGAGAGATTTATTGGATTATGCTATATATATGCTGTCTGTATGTCTTGTTGTTAAAGTAGTAAAGTGTAATAAGTATTGTTTGTAATCTCTATAGTGTCTACTCTCTCTCTTCTCAAGCTGATGTTAGCCCCTGAGATAAGCTAGATAGATGGCATGGCTGGCCCAGGGGCCAGGCCCACGGCCATGGAGAGAAGGCAGAAGGACAGAGGCAGACAGTGACTCAACTGCAGGGACTGGGACTGGCCCATGTGGACCTGACTGCATGTGTAATGTTGCTGTAAAACAAAAAAACAAAGAAAATTACAACCTGGGAAAAACTATATAAGGCCATCCTCATCTCCATCCTCATCTCTTCCTCCTCTTTCTGACCTCTGGAGGACTTGACTTTGCTGAAGCTCTCTACTCTACACTGTTGACCCCCCCCCAGGATGTTCCAGAGAGTTACTCTGATCTGAACCTGCACTTTACTCACACTGCTGAACCCAAGCTGAACTAACTTTTGCCATTTACTGTATGTTATGATTCCATTTAATCCCTATTCTTCCTCTTCTCTTTACCTTTTCTGTAAATTTTTTTTTTTTTTTAGATCCTTTAGATTTGGCAACAGCAGCGTGATTTGATTGTGAGATCTGATGTGTATGACCTGGGTCTGGGTCTGCTGGGTCTGGAGGGATCCTTTTTTTTTTTTTTTTTTTTTGGGTTTTTGGTTTTTTCATTCATTCCCATCCCCAGTGCACTGGTGTGTGTACTGGGAGACTGGAGGTCTCTAAGGAAATTTTTGTGCTTGTTGTGGTTGTGGTGGGGGTGAGAGACCAAAAGTTTTTTGTCTCTGCTGTTTGGTTTGCCTTAGAGGTGGAAAAACCCCAGCCTAGGGCTGTAACTGCCCTGTTTGAGCAATTGGTCCTGATTTGGCACTCTCAGTTGGGTCCCGCCAGAACAGCTCCGTCACACCCTGCCCTTTGGAATGTAACATAAGAACGGCCATACTAGGTCAGACCGATTGTCCATCTAGCCAAGTCTCCTGTCTTCCAACAGTGACTGCTGCTAGATTCTTCAGAGAGAACGAACAGAGCAGGGCAATTACCGAGTGATCCATCCTGTTGTCCAGTCCCAATTTTGGCAGCTTACAGACACCCGGAGCTTGGGTTTGCGTCCCAGACCATCTTTTTTGGAACCTAGTTGTACTTGTGGCCTTCACAGCACTCCCCAGCAACAAGTTCCCCAGGTTAACTGCATTGTGTGAAGCAGTAAGAGTTAACCCTAGTGACAGTCCAAACCACATTCTGACCCACCTTCATACTCCATGCACCAAGTTCTTCTGAGAGTAAAAAGCACTGACCAAAGTTTTATTTTCTAATCCAAAGCAGTCAGATCCAGGTGACTCTTGGGGCAGTACTTCAAAACAGGCTTCTCTAGAAATTTAGTGCAGTTATTGTCTATCCTAGAAAGGGATGCTTGACAATAGGAAAGTGACTCATTGATGGCAATGATGCCAACAGGTCCCCTTAGCCCACAATTACTCAGCCAGCATTTAAAACTGTTCTCCTGCTAGCGCAGACAGGATACACAATAAAGGAAGTGTACAGAACACTGTTGGAGCAAGTGTCTACCCTACTTTTTGATAATGGAGCCTTTTAACTTTGTAAGTTGCTGCCAAACCATCTTTAACCTCTGGAAACATCCGTTGTCCTGGAATCACAAACAAGCTTATGGTTTGCTGATCCTATTTGCTAGACTGATCCAGTTTATAAAACAGTTTTAAACAGGATTTGCCCAGCTGTTGAGGACTAGACAAAAAACTTCTTATAAAACAATTTGACACAAGTCAGGACCTACAATGCAAATAGTGTCTCAGAAGGTTTAGAAGTAAGGCAGTGTTTCCATCATACAACATATACCAAAATTTAAGTTTTGTTCATGTATTAGGCATAGAGGCATGAACAACAAGCTTGATCCCTATGGTGTCAAACTCAGGTTCCATCAGTAGAGCAGTGGGTGAAGGCCACAATTAAAGTATTAAGACTTACTCCAGGTGAGCACACTAGCTGCAGTGTATGGGCGTCCTTACTTAAGGCAGAGTTTAAAGAAATAAAATAGCTCTGAAGTCTGCCTCGTAAGTGAGTCAGATTGGACTTGTACTCCTCTCACTTGAACCATAGATAAAGGGATGCTATGTAGCAACACTTGTGCAACTATTTGCCAGCATCTAGGTCCCGTCCTAGTGTTCACAGTACATCCCCAATCCTGCTCCAAGAAAGTAATGAGAACTCTCCAGGTTCTGGACTATCAGACTCCTTAGTAACAAGCTGATTGGTCAGCCAGAAGCGTTGAGGGAGGGAGTGAAGAAACAGTTTTATTCTTGTAAATATACAAAGCAACAAAGAGCCAAACTTGGTCAATATCCAATTTGGTTCTTTTATTAGCAGAAGTTAACACAGCAAGTCATGAGATCCCATCTTATATGGAACCAACCACCAGAGACCCCCAACCATCAAAAATCCCAAAATGTGCTTTGTTGCTTCCAACAGTAAGCAATTTAAAAAAAAAAGAAAATACTGAACAAGGCCACTATTTAATGGGGAAGGAAAGGAGCTGTAGGTCCTATCTATTCTATGGCAATAATCTGCACACAGAGCAAGCAAGCCTCTGACCGCTGAGAGTAAGGCATTCAGGTGCCAACCTGGGAAGAGTTCTCAGCAAGCGCTACGGGGGGAAGTGCACAACTAGGCAGTTTATTGGAGCTCAAAAACGTCCTAAACAGAGATTGACTGGGTTAAGAATTGCAGGTGGAGTATTGTGTTTTTGTAATAGTTCTGTGCTGTGTTGGGCCAGGTTACAATGTCCCTTCAGGGAGTGAGCGTAGAATGATTCAGGATGGAGACTGCCACTTTTGCTGGTATTGATACAGAGGTATCCAAAGTGCTTTCCAGAACAAGTCTGGTTCTGATATGTACCATTGCTTTCTCAAGTAGCAGCGCACCCCTCCTGCCAATGCTTATTAAACCCTCTCATTAAAAGTGCCTGGTTAATACTGCTATGTATTCCAGTTAGGCACTACACAAACCCACAATACAATACAAGCCTTTCCTTCAGTCCTATTGACATCCACTATGGTGATCCCACCAAGAAAAACATCCCTCTAAGCCTCCCACAAGCTCCAACAAAGCACCTCTTTCTACAGCTAAGCTTTATTTCAAAATTTCTGAAAATAACTCTAACCAAAGGGCAAAAGAGAAAATACTTCCTTTTTAGAGTCAGTGAGGATCCTTGAATATAATCAAAGTCTTCCACTTCTGTTCAACCCTATTAGACAAGATAACTGCTTGAAACATTGATTAATAGCCTGGATTCCCAAGAATGTTTACTTGTAAGATCTCTACAATCCACATTTTTAACTTGCAAATTTGAACTTTCACCCTTTAAAAATTTAGAACAATTTTACCTTCCTATTGCTTTGTGAACCACAGCATTTTAGGAGCTGTTTAATCCTAGGTGAGAGGTTTCTAGCAACTAGATTCTTACTCTAGTACATGAAACTTCTGTGCCATACACTGTATACCTGACAATCAGTTTTGCCCCAAGACTCAGAAGATTCTCCAACAATCTGCTTATCTCTCTGGCTTCTGACTAGGCTCCAGAGATCAAGCACACCAACTCAATATGAGAAGAATATACGCTTCCCCCTAAGCAGAGGCTCCACAATAGTTCAAATGGTCTCAATTTTACTTCCGGGTTAAAAAAAAAGCCAGCTACCCCATTGGTTAAGCACGGCTGGGAAATCACATTGACTGGACCTGAAAAGTGAGAACTGTGCAGGGTTTAGTGCAGATTTAAAAAAGTCACAAGATTCTGTAGGACAAGGGGCTCTGTACACACATGAAGGTGATATGCCTTAAGGCAAGGGACACCATTAAATCTGAGTGCTTCCTGCTGGCTGCTTCACAGCACAGCACAGCACTGCCCATGATACCAGGGAAGCCAGCTGCTCTCCCAGCAGGAGCAGAGGCAACGGTAGGAAAGGGAGTCTATTGCAGCACAGGGAATTTACTCAATTTAACACTGGGACTTCTGTGGATAAGGAAGAAATCCAATAAAAAAATCCAGAGTGTGTGCAAGTAGCCAAACAGTATTCTTCCTTTGAGTGCACAGCTTCTTCCTTCCAGTGCCAGCCTATCTTCCCCACCCCCATTACTCCTCACATGCTTACCCACCTGGGGAGCGATTCTATTCTTTCATAAGTGCCATTAGCAACATGTAATCATATCAAAGCATGGTAGATCCATGAATGGCAACCAAAAAGGTAGAAAACAGTGGCTTTTGTTCGCAGAAAGGTACCCATGGAATCAATTCATGAGCCACATCTCACACACACACACACACCCCGTTACACTCCACTTCATGTGGCAACCATTCAACTTCATTTTAATTTCACAATCCAAACCCCCCCGCCAAAGGGCCAAGAAAGCTCAGAAGGCAATTGCCCCATGTGGATGGGCAGGGGTCAGATGCATCATTCTAGTTACCTTGAGTAGCTAAACTTACTAACACTGAGACCTGAAAGACAGCCTGATTAAAAAAGTAGGCATCTGGCCATTGCCAACCTCTATGTGCCATGTTCTGAGCCTGCTCCAAACGCTGAGCAGAATGCCATATTGCCCAGTACATGCCAGCTTCCAGGAAGAGTCTGCAGGACCATCATGCCTCACTCCCAAGGATTTTACCTGGTCCTCCTGCAGTCACTTCTTTTGTGCAAAATTGAAACAGTGTGTGGTACTTGCATGTTGCATTCTATACAAAACCCTCTTTCCCCCCACCCCATTTGTTTAAAACATTTATATAAATTTATTTTAACAGAAAGTTAGAAATCTTATTTACAATTTTTTCCCCAAAAGAGCATCTAAAATCAGCTCCTTCCCCTGCCCCTAAAGAAGATATAAATCTTAGCCTAGATTTAAAAAAGAAAACTGCTAAGCCATCCCTCCCATTTTCTACAAATAAATATGGCATTGAACAGAGGAAACTGTCCTCTGTAGCTCAATCTGTAGATCAAGAATAAGTTAGGGTTTAAGAATTTCCTGGTCTTCAAATTGATTCACTCCATTGTTTGAGGTATAAATTTCTTGTGTCAGAAATCCCAAGAAGCTTCCATATCCCATTACATGAGGCTTGGATTCTCCGGTGTTCGCGTCACTAGCCAGTTAACATCAACGCCTCTTGCAGTCCACTGTTTTGGTTATGATCCTGGGCTGAAGGCAGGTTTTACTGCATGTCTCCCTCCTCCGTGCAGCCTCCCCCAACTGTGAAACGGAACTCCTGAAGGTTTGAAACACCATGGAAGTGCACAAAAGCTCCGGCTACTACGAAGATGTGAAACAGCTGATGGGAGTGGAACTGTGGAAACAAGACATTTCTGTTCAGCCAGAGACATATGGAATCCAAGTACCAACCTCTTTCCAAAGAGACATGCGTTGGGCTGAAGCATAAAGCAGTGCACAGCAGCAGCATCTTATTAAGATTACTTGCTGAACTATTCAAGATCCCATATTGCACCAGTCACTGTATTATCACTGGCTACAGCATTCCCCCTCCCTTCCAAGCTATATTCACTGGAAGCAGGTGAAAAACTCTGCTTCAGATTTCACAGCCACCAAGATCACTTGCACAGTTGAAATTTGAAATGAATGTACAGCTATATGCTTTTCCTTCATACCTGTCTTTGGCAGATTTCACACCAGGCCAAAAGGCTTAGAACTACAGTGTATTTTTTCCTTAGACTCTTAATGCCTGGCAATAGGGATACACTGTTGTTGCTGGGATTCATGACATATCCTATCTTACACACGCGGATAGGTATTGGAGCTCTACTCTAGTCCTGGACGCAATGTCATCAAGTGGATTTTCAAAACACAGTTGTTCTGTCTTCTCCCTCACCGTAAGGGGAGCCAGGCTGAACATGAGTCAACAAGTAGTTTGAGGTTTTAGTTAATACTAAAATCTGAAGTTCAGTCACTGGCTATCCAGGATAAGAACCCAGGAAGTGAGTGATTATAGTGCAGCAGAATGGAAACCATGAGGAAGTGATATTGACCACATCTCCCAGGTTAAAGGAAGAGGTATAGCTCAGTGGTTTGAGCATTGGCCTGCTAAACCCAGGGTTGTGAGTTCAGTCCTTGAGGGATCTGAGGCAAAAATCTGTCTGGGGATTGGTCCTGCTTTGAGCAGGGAGCTGGACTAGATGACCTCCTGAGGTCCCTTCCAACCCTGATATTCTATGATTCTAACTTATAGGTAACAGCATGAGCAATGGGTTTGCATAAATGCTGTATATCCATCTGAAGTATCCCTAAGAGACTAGGAGCAAAGTGGCATGCATATGGCAGAGCCTCAGTGACAAGGTACAGCCCCACAGCTAGCCTTTGTAAAGGCATTTCAATGATCCGTGACAGCATTGGGTCAACTTTTCAATGGTCAAATCCACTAATCTCTTCCCAAATTATGAAATCTCAAAAGCAGCTTTTAAAGCAGTTACAGTTAGTTGCCATAATCAAACACACACAAAAGCATAGCAATACCAGACCTCAACATAACAAGCTTGTTAGTACCCAATTACTTTGCAGACTCACCCAGATATCACACTTGCCCGGGAAGAATCTCTCTGGTATACGGGCAGCATACAGCGCAGCACCAGTGATGTACAGACAGGCCATGAGTGCCAGCCAGCCTATCTGCCCCATTGTGGCTGCCTTGAGAAGGCCCTCAGAGATGACAAAGTGCAGGGTGGGGATGACACCACTGAGGCCGAGACCCAGAAATACTCCTAGGAGGAAAAGAAAATGGTGGAGTCAGGCTTGGACAAAGAAAGCAGAATAGGCAGAACCTAACATTCACAAAAGATTTAAGGTGGAAGCTGTTGAAGCTGGAGGTCTGAAGTATGGCAGCAAGTTTATGCCATAAAGCAAGTGCTCAAGAAAGTACAGAGTGCCTCAATACACTACAGCCTGGTCTACACTGGGGTGGGGGTGTGGGGGGGGTGTCAATCTAAGATACACAACTTCAGCTACAAGAATAGCGTAGCTGAAGTTGACGTAACTTAGATCGAATTACAATTAATTACTTTGCGTCCTCGTGGCGCTGGATCAACAGTCGCGGCTCCCGTGTCGACTTTGCTTCCACTTCTCGCACTGCTGGAGTTCAGCAGTCGACGGGAGAGCAACCGGAGATCGATTTATCGCGTGTAGTGTAGACACGATAAAATCGATTCCTGATAGATCGATCGCTACCTGCCGAACTGGCGGGCAGTGCAGACGTACCCTACGGGTACTGGTCAGCAACTCTTCTAGACATACTAAATGTTAGTGGCTCTTTGTACAGGCCATCTATGCACCAACTTGAGTGTTAACATTCTTGGGCTATAGAGGGCGCCTAGATCCCATAAAATATTCTGCTACTGAAAGTATGGTAGAGAATGACATGCAAGAAAGAGGAAATGACCAGTGATGTAGACTATTTATAGTATAGCATACAGGTTGCCCAAGAATGAACATAGAAGAAATTGCACCTGAGGCTTATCTGACCCTGTAACTTGCCAGATCACAGCTTGGCTGATTTCAAGGTTGTCCTAGCATAGAGTATTAAACCCTGAAGATCTGAACAAGCCTTTTCCAGTAAGAATTTCCATCCTCCGTACAGTTAATACTCAGGAGACTGAACTCCCTGCTGTATCCAGACATTCAGATCTTTCCTGAATATAAAGGAACAGTACCTTGGAGTGCATACAGGTTTGTATACACACAAAACAAACATGAAGAAACATGAGAAACTTGATATAGCATTAAATTGTGTTACCCAAAGACTCCTTATTCTTGATTGGTGAAGGTGATAGTAACTACTCTTGTCTACCATAGTCAAAGGGAGAAAAGCTAGATATCCACAAGATTACGATTATATGTCAATTTCTCAGTTGCACTCAGCAGGGAGGCTAACCTAATATTATAGCCATACGATGAGCAGTACTAGGAGTCCATGGGAGTCAGACTGCCAGTATCTAACCTTTAAAAAGGGAGAGAGCTGTTTAATAATGATGGAGATACTGTTAACTGCCTCTCCCATTCCATGTGCTGCCCCCTACTCCTGCACCCACAGGGTCTAACTTAACACAAATGCCTCTTACAGCAGACGTGCCAAGTTTACGGTCCAAGAATGTGTTAGTTGCGTTTCCCCACACACAGGGACATCCTTTGGCAATGCAGGCTTTTCCTATGAGTCGGCTTTTGTAATGAGTCAGTAGGAAGGATCAACGGTAGTAAAGAAGCAAAAAATAAGTTTACCTGCTCTTACCCCTCGGTACTCAGGGGTTGCAAACATGTCCCACTGGGAGACTATTATGGCTGCAATGCCCAGGACACAAATCACGATCAAGTAGATGAAGCAGGGCTGAGGGTTGCAATAGAAGGAGTAGTAAAGCCATGGAACAAAGCTGCCCATGATGAGAAGTGCGATGCCAGAGTAATCCAGCCTAGAACAAAACAAAACAGGTTGACAAAGAAAGCCAACCCCAGAAGTTCTTGTACCACCCCATGTACTGTTTATATTAAGAGCCACCTTATCCCTGTAAAATGGGATTACTTACCTTGTTCACTGAATGATTACTTCCACAGACCCCCACTGCAGATGTTACTTGCCTAGCCATGCAGTTAAGACCATTTTTGAGCAGTGGTCAGTAGGCGTATGCTGTTCCCGAGCCCAACATTCCACAGGCCCAGGGTATAAATAGCCCACCCCCTCTAAGAGTACCTCAAGTTTTTATTCTGAGGATAAGAAAAAATTGACTAAAAACATTCAGGAGCATTTTCTTGACGCAAAAAAAAGACAGACAGCAAATAGGCACTGTAGGTCCTACTTGAGTGCAGACAGAATTCTGGACACTTTGTTCTGACTTGTCTGACAAGTCCACACCAGGATGGCAAATACAGACTGCTGACCCAGGGTCTCAGTGACCACCTAGGAAACAGCCACTCAGATCATCAACTAAGATGTTTTTATATCTGCAGAGCAGACAGAGTCCCCACATTCCAGATGCACAATTCCTACAGACTGTTTGCTTCCTGACAGAGGAACTATCATGGCCTCTTGCAGGAACAGGTTCGTTAGGAGGGAGTCTTTTGGGCCTTCAGAGCTCTTTTTGTGGTAGACTTGCAGACTTCACAGCCCTTGGCCAAGTGACCTTCCAGAGCAAAAGGTCCTCGTTGTCCAGCCACAGCAGAGTGCTTAACAGGGGCAAGAGAAATACTCCTAAACCCCTTTTTATTGGGCAGATCCACTATGTCTAGCAAGGCCCAAGATGACCCAAAATAGGTTAAAAAAGAACAAAGGCAAATAAGTTACACTTTTAGACTTCAGAATCTAAGCTGTAATTAGTTAAATATTTAGGTATATAGTCATCTTGATGGTGAAAAGGAAAAGTTGGTTCTGAAACTGCTCCAGCAAAGAGATAGAGTGTATTTATACCTTTGGTCTAGAGAATGTTGAGCTGGAAGAAACTGCATGCAACCCCTACCCAACTACTATACAAAAGTGTTTCCGTGGCCACATAATTAGGCACACTACTGTTACAGTGGGGCTCCCAAACCCTACCCAGGATTTCCCGCCCTATTCTGCCCAACTAACATGCATTCCCCCACTCTGGATACTTACTTGGAGAAGAGCCGAGAGACACCTTCTGAATGGCAGTAAACCGTGTGGAAGAGCCAGGAGAAGGAGAGGCAAAGGATGGCTCCCAAGAAGAACATTCCAACAACTACCTTCTCCTGCACAGGTGCTACAAAGGACATGTTTGGCCGGAACATGTAGAAGATTCCCAGACACAGGAAGAACACACAACCTAAGTAAAGATAAGACAGAGGTATCAGACTAATATAACCTGAAAGGTACTGTACTGGACCGAGTTTACAGGCGTGGGGAATACTGAACAAAGATCATAATGACAAAGTTACACTTTCATGTGCTCTGATCAGTCCTATGTTTGACCCTCATCAGATTGCATCTGTACACATGTGAATAGAAAACATGGTTTCACTTGTTTTGTGAGGTACCCAGAATCTGGTTGAGCATACAACCACCACTCACCTGTAAGCCTGAGACGTGATCAACCCTCACCCCCCATAGTAAGCCAGCCTTGGGTGAAACTCAGGGAGTTCACTACCAAAAGTGGAAAGAAAAAAAATAAAAGGAATAGTCTGCTGGTGATAAAGCACTCCCACCTCAGGAATGTTCCTAACGAGAATTATAACCACCAAGGTTGTAAAGACTCTGGGAAATTAAGGAGAATGCAGAAAGACTTAACAAATGGTAAGATAACCTCTGACCAGTGTTTTATGCTGACCATCTGCACAAATAGAGAAAGTCACAATTAAGTTACAATTTGGTCATGAAAGACAAAATGTAAAGAACTTGGGCAGGAAGGACGACGCAGGTGCCAGTGCATAATTGTTTAAAATTTTTGTTATTTAGGAGTGTGGGATAATGTAATAGGTTTAGTAAATTTGAAGGAGGGAGCTAGTTGTACCTATATAATGTAAGTGAAAAGCAATGCTCTTTGGGAACCATTTCCGGACTGCAGCTCAACATCAAGCTGCTGGAACTCTGACCCCTCTGCACGACCATGATATGCAGAGGCATCGCCAGGAACCCCCGGATGAGTGGATCCTGACTGGACATGGAGTGAAATTTGTCTATATATTGGGAGTGGTGAGCATAAGAGATTTGCTTGGTATGTGTATTCTCTGTGTGTTGCTAATAGATAGATGTTTAGAGCACAGCTATGTAAGGCTCTTTCACTGGGAAAAGGTTCTGCAGACCCATTGAGCTCTGAGTCCCAAGGGAAAGGGTAGGTACTTCTATTGAACAGGTTTCTTCCTGAACCCCCTGGGTAAGGATAGGAGCCTTACACCCTGAGCCCTTGGAAGGGAAAGGGTGGGGGTGCCTAAATTGATTGGGTCACACCTTGAGCCCTCGGTAGGGAATAGGCGGGGTGCTCTAAATTGACTGGGTCACGCCTTGAGCCCTCAGTAGGGTTTAGGCGGGGTGCCCTAGATTTTCTCAGGTAATACACCAGCAGTATACCCAATCTGTATTTTGCCCTTGACTGCTAATTTAAGTGCTAAGGAAAACCCTAATGTTAGATGTAATACCATTCATAGCTTTCTCCATTTCCAAGGTAAAGGCTGGGAAATCATGAATCCTAGTCCTCATAGGAATTATATTCCCCCATTCCCCAAATTATGGTATTCATTGAAGAGCCCACTATTACCCAGAAGCACCAATCTCCCTTTCTCGCTGTGACTGACACGCTTCTTCACAGCTCAGTCTCAGATAAAGACCACATACCACCCCATCCCTCCTGAATCCCTGCAAAGTAGCATTTCTTATTTGCTTGGCTTCCACCATGCAAGGAGGAACAAGGATGCTTATGATCGAGGTGAAGACACCACTGACTCAAAATCATTGGCATATCTATGAAAGACCTTGTCTGAGCTCCTGGGAACAGTGGCTCAGCCTAGCTTCACAGATCAGCAACTCAACACAGAGCCCAGTTTGCTGCTCTGGTGTATTTATTTCAAAGCTTAAGCTGTTTGCCAAAGAATACTGCTGTTCACTCAACAGCTGGAAGAGTATAAGAGTGGGTTTTTATCCTCCCAAGCTGGGCAGGAGGGTTAGTGGGATAGAGTCACTGCAATATGAATTTAAAACTAATTTGTGGCCAGTTAAACTACTGCTCACACTATGATAATGCGCCCTGGGCAGTGAGAAGGGGGTATACAGCAGATAATGCTCAGCATTGCCAGGGAGGTTTGACCCTCTGGCCAGACTCTTGCCCCTAGTTTGGCAGGGAATGGAAAGTAGCACACCTCCCCAGGAGGGGAAGGAAGGAGTATGTACCTTTCAGGCAAAATGGAGAATGGCACAAACAGGTCTGAGAAGAGCTACATCCAATTCTCCTCGACTGAAATGCAGTGATGAAGCGTCACTGCTTTAACACAGCACTCCCACAAAGTGTCTCTGCTTACCTTGTGATAAACCCTGGGCATTGGGGAAGATTGCATGCTGCAGTGGAAGAGGAGCACAGGTGAGGGACAGGGTAAGCTAACAGCGCATGTTTCCCCTTTTAACAAAAATGCTGTCTCAACTACAAAGAGGGAGGACAACAGCACTTGGCATGCAAAAATGTATTAAGCATTTATAGCATACGTACTTACTCTTTGTTCCTGAAAAAGCCACACGTCAATAGCACAGCACAGCTTTCAATTTGTGTAATTGGAGAAGGGGACAGGAAAAGGGTGAATGTCTTTCTCTGGAATCCAGGAAATGCCCTTCTAGTATATTTTTTTCCCAGTCCCCTGACACTTGTTGCACCTTTTGTGCACTCTGAAGGCAAGAAGTGATCTTCGAATGTATGCTTTTGGGCCCCAAGGAGAAGATCTCAGTGCTGAGTTAGCAGTACCAAGAGGCGCTGGACTCCAAAGACAAGGAAATCACCTTAACCCTCTTAACCTTTGGTGGGAGAATTTTAACAAGGGACACCTGGAACCCTATCCAGCATGTCACTGCTGGAAGGATAATGGCACCTATGACTCTGCCCAAGCTAAAGGACCTTCCACACCACTCCTAAGCTTAGGCAGTAGGTGGCTAGGTCTACAGAGGTCTCAGTCCCTCCCACCCCAACTATTTGGAGCTACCCTGCTGTCCGCATGCATGCCCAGGTTAGCAAGCAAAGCCTCACATGTGGCTGCACACAGCATTCCTGGCAGGTGGAGCTAGATACCTCAGTCCCAACAGGGGATGCTGGCTCCTTGCTCCTAAATGGCACTTCCTGGGAAGGTTCACTGGGGTGGGGCGATAGGATCCTCCCTTCCTGTGGGACTAAGGCCCATGTCTGGCAGCACCAGAGCCACGGAGGAGGCTGGGCAGGGCATCATGCAGGGAGGACTCGGTTTGGATACTGATGCACTCATGTGACGCTGTAGCAGGCTCCTCCAATATGAGAGCAGTGAGCCAACAGGCCAGAGTGAGGGGCCCCAGAACAGGAGCCGCCACTATGGAGTGAGTGCAGGGCTGGCTCAGTCCCCCTAAAAATATTTTCCCAGCTGCCTGTGCTCTTCAATAATTAACAGTGCACATTCACTTTAAAGCATAATGGAAATACCAAGAAGATGTGTCCAGATGTTGCCAGTCTCTGTGTGTATTCTGAAGATGCTCTTGAAGCAAGCGCGGAAGGAGGGCATAGGCGGTCTGTGTCCATGCAACAGATAGTCATTATCCTTTAGCCAGTCAGGGAGAACATCATGGGGTATGACCCGCCATCGGCCCTCCCACACCTGGAGGTTAAGAGTGCATGGTTAGAGTCTCAGCCAGTAAAGTCGCATAAATGGTAGGCATGGCAAAGGGAAAAATAGGAAATCCTGAGTTAGTGTCAGTGCTCTAAAGTAACCAAAATTAATGAACTAAGTCTAGGGAGCAGAGAGTTCCCTTTGGGACAGACGTATCTTTGTGCTCAAGTCCCAAGTTGTACCAGTCCCTATTCTACACAACACACTAATGGTATGAACTTGAGCTAGTGTTTCCACCACTGCAGGAAGTGGAATACTTCAATACTCCAACAAACAGAAAGTCAACCAAGCTCATTTTAACTGCTCAAAGGCCAAAAGTGGATTTAATTTGCATGTCAAATATCAGAGGGGTAGCCGTGTTTGCCGCTTTTACAGATCCAGACTAAGAGTTCTGTGGCACCTTATAGACTAACAAACGTATTGGACCATGAGCTTTCATGGGTGAATGCCCACTTTGTCGGATGCATTCACCCACGAAAGCTCATGCTCCAATATGTTTGTCTATAAGGTGCCACAGAACTCTTTGCTGCTTAATTTGCATAGTTAGGTATGTGGTAATGATTCAGTATTTGGGAGGGAGGGGTGTCTTCCCATCCACCTTACTGAGGAAAGCTAGATGTGTCTTCTCCATCTCTAACAGAGAAAGTCCTGAGCAGAGTCCCATCTCCCCATACAAGCTCATTCTTGATTGTATGCTCACTAGTGTTTGATGCAGTCTAAATGTTAAATCTAATATGACAGTAAGTACTATTTCAGCTATCCAGAAGGCATAGAGGGGCATTAAAGTCAGGTGAGAAGTATTCTTTTCCCTATGGCTAAGCCTGATACCTTTCCAGCATTGCCAGCCCAAGCAGCAGAGGACCAGCAAGGTCCTGAACTCTGATGCTCTAACTGTAGATCTACACCATTCCCAATTTTTGTATTCCTCCTTACATATATATGTGCCCACTCCTGTAGACGGTCCCCACTGCAAAAATCACATGCACTCCCTCAATGGCACAGAGCTAACAAGATGCATGTAATCTTCAGTCTGGCTCCTCAGCTGGCATTGCAAGGCTACATACAGGCATGGCACAGATGCAATCGTCTTTGGGATTTGCTCACTTAGCAATAAGAATATAGGAGCAGAGATGCATGCATTAAGGTTAAGAAATCCTGCAGTTAATTTCAACTGCTGGGTTCTCATTTCTGTTTTAACAGTGAGGACCTAAAACAATTTCAGGAATGCTGCTGCTTTGTTTTCCTTTGAAGGGACACTTCCTACTGCCAGCCCTCTCTAGACATGACTACCACAAGACAGCTCAAAAATTAGTCAAAGTAACCAGCTCAAGTAAGACACTCTTAAAGATGCTGTTTTACAGAAGAAAAAACTGTGTTTTGCTTCACATGCAGCAAGAAGGAGTGGGGGGAGGTGTTTCCATTTTTGAGAAAGCAGAGGAACACTGTTTAAAAAACAAAACATGCTCAAAGCACTGTATGAAAATGCAACCTTGATTTCCGAGGATCCCTCTACCAATGGCAAACAGCCATTAGTAATATCCACAGTAATAAGCACGCCACAGGCAGCACTCCACCCAAACCCAGAATTAGGGCATCAGCCAGAGACCAATACAATATATTCCTCACAACTTTAACAGAGCTGAGATTCATGACCAGCAATATCTACATAGTCCACAATGGATTTACTTGGATGGACCTTTAAAAGAACCTGTTCTTCTATTTGGGTAGCAAAGTCCGTTTTACAATGGAAGCAAATGATGTGGAGGCAAAAAAATGTGCATGTCTGCAGAAGTCTGGAAAGAGCTGTCCTTATAAATGAAAGTGTCTTGAACCAGAAACACTGGAAGCTGAGCGCTTTTATTCCACCTGCAGACACACAGATGTTTCCCAAAGGGGACTCATTAGCTGCAATATCAGCTTTAAAATAATTTCAGAATGTAATCTCTATTGTTCCATGCTTTCTAGTTCATGCAGTTATAGCAGGGGTGGGCAAACTATGGCCCATGGGCCAGATCCGGCCCATCAAGGCTTTGGATCCGGCCCATGGGATTGCCACCCCTGTGGTGCCGTGGGCCCCACACCGCTCCAGGAAGCGGTCAGCACCGTGTCCCTGCGGCCCCTGGAGGGGGTTGGAGGGAGCAGAGGGCTCCATTCGCAGCCCTTGCCAGCAGGCACCACCCCCCGCAGCTCCCATTGACCAGGAATGGGGAACCATGGCCAATAGGAGCTTTGGAGAAAGTACCCGTGAGCAAGGGCAGCGCACGGAGCCCTCTGCCCCACCCCTCCACCAGGGGCCACAGGGAAGCTTCCATTACGCTTCTGGAAGCGGAGCCTGTCTTACCCCCAATGCCACTCCGGGTAAGTGGCACTGGGCCAGAGCCTGCACCCTGAACCCCTCCCAAACCCCTGCCCTGAGCCCCCTCCTGAATCCCGCACACCTCCTACACCCCAACCACCAGCCCTGAGTGCCCTGCCCCTCAACCCCCTGCCCTGAGCCCCCTCCTGCACTCTGCACCCCAATCCCTTGCCCTAAGCCTTTTCCTGCACCCCCTCCCACACCCCACACTCCCTCCTGAACCCCAACCCCCTGCCCTACATGCAATTTCCCCACCCAGATGTGGCCCTCGGGCCAAAAAGTTTGCCCACCCTTGAGTTATAGCATACCTGAGATTCAACACAGCAGCAGCATTAGCTGATATATAGAGAATCACTCAATGACCAACTCCATTGGGTGCCTGCTGTTCCCCAGCTTATTGCCAACACAGTTTACTTCAGGAACAAGGCCCGTTAGCTTCATTTAGCTAGTAGGCTCAAGTGACCATCTGGATAGATTTGTTTTCTTTATATATCGCTTACCTTACACACAAACTCTTCCATTTTCTCCATGGCATGGTGGGCTTGTAAAAGAGGGGACATACCCATAAACCCTTCATCTTCCTGAGCTGGTTCATCATTACAGTCGCATTCCTCAGAACTCTGGAAGAGAAAAACAAACATTTCATATAAAAACTGACAATGAAAAGAATGATCTTATGTTTTACACCAAAACCAAACATGGGTTAACTGTGGAGTTGAAATTTCAAATTCAAGACAAGGGGTAAAATTTTCAGAAAAGTGACTCAGATGCTTTTTAAAGTGTTATCCATGTTTATACCAAGCACAAAGAAGTCTGGAAAATTCAGTGAAATTCTGTAAATTTGTGTATTTCATTAGAATCATCAGCTATAAAGTCCACAACATGATGAAACCCATTCCCCTACCAATGCAGGATTACTTCCTACACAAAGCTTCAATCTCTTATCTGTTTTAGCACTAAACTCTTTAATAATCTTGAGAAGGTGCCACAAATTTTTTTTAAGTCTGGTAGCCCAGGATAAGCCAGGGTGAGGCTGCAGTCAATTTCAGTGCAAGATTTGCAAGCCTTATACTTCAGACTTTAATCAAATTTAGGTAAATTTTATCATTTCACTCAAATCTGCTTAGCTAAAAATTATGCCTATTGGACTGTGCTATGAAGTGCTGAGTTGTTCATCTCTGCTGGTCCTACAAGATGTTCCAACAGTAAAACCAAGAAATCAGAAGTTGGACAGAGGCATATAGATATGTTGAAGATGGTGGCATAAAAGTTTTATTAAGATGATGTTTTTAAAAAAGTGAATGGTACAGAGTTCAAGCGTAGAAGTTTTGGGTTATCAGGGAATAATGTACAAATTATCAAGGTGTGCGAAGTTCAGTTTAAGATTGGATGACATAAGGAATGCATAATCTGCAATATCCTTGATTGGGGGTAAAAGGTTAATGGGTCAAAGTACAGACATTGAGATATATGGGTATGTTGTTCATATAATGGCTATGTTCAGGTGTGGAGTATAAAGAAACTAAGCCAAAAACACTTTTGAATGGAAAGGTTCAAATACTAGTTACAGGAAACCACTGTACAGACAGAGGCCAGGATTTTGATCTGGAAATGAAAAAATGAAACTCCAGAATCCTGTTTTATAAGGCAGGAATATAGATGGAGGAGTTTTATCAATCACAAAAGAAAGTCATTAGCTACAACAATTCCATGCCATCCATTCTTCAGCACATTAAAATGCAGAGGACAAAGCAAGTGAAGACATGCTTTGGGCGTTCCAATTTCAGTAAATAAAGAAACAGGTCACTAAATTCTGCTTTGTTTATTAGAAATGATCCGTACTACCAGGGACTCAACACTTCCGCTGCCAAGGTAAATCTTGAGGAGACAGCAGGAGGAAATAGGAAGTGTTTTGTGCCTTTCAAGTCTCTGCTCTAGAAAGCTGCCAAGAGTTCAAGTGGCCAAATCACATTCAAAGATTTGGAGGCCAGAAGGTTCCAGAATGATTATCTCTGACCTCATGTATGATAGTCACAGAACTTCACACCTTAGTAAGTCCTGCATCAAGCCCAATAACTTGTAGTTAACTACTGCATCTCTTAAGGAAAACTTCCAATGTTGATTTAGTCTCTTCAAGATATGGAGAATCTGCCATAACCCCTTTATATAATGTACTAATGGTTGATTACCCTGACTGTTAATTTGCACTTTATTTCCAGTCTGAATATTTCTACCTTCAACTTTGAGCCACTGAATCTTATGTCTCTGTTTGCAAGGATAAACAGCTAGGATTAAAGAGTTTTCTCCCAGTGCAAGTACTTCTAGATCATGATGATGCCTCTTAATCTCTTCAACAAGCTAAAACAAGTACACTTTTATTGTAATGAGTGTTTCTTAGACATAGATTCATTCTTGTAGCTCTTTTCTAAACTCTCCATTTTTTTCAACATCCTTCTTAATGTACTGACACCAAAACTGGACACAATTCTTCATTTGACAAGACCTGTTTTCCATGAAATTACATTGTCACAATTTTATTTTTGTCCTTTTATTCTCCAGTGATAGTCTTGTAACAGCCACTGCATTGTTTTGTTCAGGATCAAAGCCAGGCTTCCAGACCTACAGTTAGCTGGTAACCTGGTTTACTTTTTTTAAAATACTGGCACAGCAGTGACTCCTGTCTCCCTCTGGAACTTTATATATAAAGTATTTTAAAGAAAGGAGGATATTAACCAGCTGTTGGAATAGAAATTCAAAGTAAATATAACATCCAGCTTCATTCCAACTACAGAAAACATCTCTGCTTTTCAGCATCTCCACCCAGTAACAGGACCTCTATCATTAGGATTTTTTGTTCCAGATTTATTTTTTTAAATTCCTTTAAGGTTTGGATCTGCTTTGCACTACATTACTCTGCATGCTATAAGGCCTCCTTCAGATAGGTCAGCCATGTTACAATGTACACTTTCCAAGATCAGACCTTACAGAAAGGTAGGGCTGGAATTTGAATTCCAACACATCTGACATGGGCTACACAGATAGGCCAGCCTTAGTTACATTAGGGAATCCCTTTCTGTCAGACTACAGCAGAATCAAATAAGGTGATCGAACTTACAGGTCTTAGTTTTTAAAACAAGATGGGCTGGAGGCAAGGGATCTTGACTGAAGGATCTTAAATTAAGGAATCCATTATTCCCCTACCTCACTAGTCTATCAGAGCCTAAATTTGTTGAACCTCAGGATACACTGCAATGCCCAAAACATCAGGCTTTTTTTATTTCTAGAATGGAGAGGGAAAAGTTTTAATTTGGGTGGATTTTAGGGGGATTAGAGGACTAGTTAATTATGAACTACAGCCAAATTCTGCTTGCATTTTGGACATCTGCTAATAAATGAATAAAAATAATGCCAAGCTCCTTACAGTAGTGATAGCAGGAACTGAGACAGCAAGCATCTTGAGACCTGGCACCATCAGGCGTCATATACACAAACCAAATTGCGGCCAAGCAACAGTGGTTTTTTCCCCATCTCCTTCCTGCTATCAGGCTATAAAGTTAATGTTCAAGAAAACATTAAGGCATTAATATTTAATGTGAGCCACAGTTTGAGGTTTTTCCAATACTAATTTTTTTCCCAAAAAAATAAAGTATCTGGTTAAGAAAAGGATGAGATATTTTGGTTCTTACTAAGGTACATATTGAAATGTATTTCAAATGTAGAAACATTAACTCCCTCTCCTGTGCTCTCCTATGTCCCATTAGACTGAATGAATGAGGACTGCAAGTGTTAGAGAGGCAGAAGTATGTCACTGGAGCATGACATTAGCCTAGCTTCCAGGGGGTGTATTATTCAACAGCCATCATCCATGACAATGGGAAAACAGAGCACCAGAGCTCTAGGAAAGTCATAAGGATACTGACACCTGCCTCACATATAACAATCAGGATCCTCTGCTTCACCTTAGAATGGTATAAATTACATAAAGAACATTCCCTCAAAAGACACTTCCCAGTAGCCCAGCAGAACAAATGCATACACAACTCTAAAGGCTGGTGAAGCAACCCTTACTTTATGGTTTCTACTGTGGACAACACTGAGGGTATGTCCACACTGCAGTCAGAATGCGAGACTGCAGCATACCAGGGTCCCAGGCTAGTCCTGTCTGCCTGGAACCCTAGATACATACTCAAGCAGCTACCATACATGCTGTCCTGACTTCACTGCTCAAAGACAGCAGCTAGATCAATAGAGCCCTGAAAATCTGCAGATATCCATGGACTTTGTTTGTGGATCACGGATGGATGCGGATCCAAATCTTATATCTAGAGCCCTGCAAATCTGGATATCCACGGAATATCTTTGCAGATTGTATGTGGACATCAAAGCTAGCTCAAGTATTTCCACACATGCTGCAATTGCACCTCTTGATTGCAATGAAGACCTACCCAGAGACAGTCACACTTTGAAATCCA
This sequence comes from Mauremys reevesii, assembly GCF_016161935.1. Taxonomy (NCBI): domain Eukaryota; kingdom Metazoa; phylum Chordata; order Testudines; family Geoemydidae; genus Mauremys; species Mauremys reevesii. The sequence continues at coordinate 250,485,032 of NC_052623.1, forward strand.
ACCCTGCCAGAGATGAGGCATTTTTAGAAGCTTTCAATTCTCATCAAATTTAGATAAGAAAAGCTGGTTTGTGCTTTGCAGGAGTCCTGTATGAATGCTATTGTCCGACTGATTTCACAAGGGGAATTATCTATTTGATTTAGATTCTTATTCTTGGGTAAGCTTTCCCACTGCTGTGTAGAGTTGGAAGCAGAGTAGAGATAGAGGAAGGAGTTGATTGATTTTTTTTTTTTAATGGTGTTCAGTGTATACAAAAAACAAGATAGATACCTTCTGGCGATGAGGGGAGAAAAAACAAGCACAAGTTGGTGTGAAATTAAGTACAGGATATCATAACTTCTGCCTGACTACAATTCCCATTATTCCTTGAAGATTACTAGCCGGGTAGTACAGTACATAATGTCACCCTGACCCATGGCCAGGAAATGCTGTCTCATGTCTCCAGTTAACTGAAGAACATAGAGGCAACTGGTATCAAACCCAAAAGGAGCTTTTACAGAAAAAGAGTCAGTTTTGTATTTTAAATACACAAGCTTCAGAATTTTACCCTTCCCCCTTCGCCACGAAGTTCTGTTAAAATGTTGACAGAAAAGCATCTATTTATAGACCTCTCATGTCACACACCTGTTATACACAATGCATTATGTGAGGCAGTGAGGAGGGGATGAATAGTTTTCTAGTGTTATGCATTGCCCATTCCAGATATGAATACTGCTGTTCAACCACATGGCAACTAGAGACTCCACTGATATGAAGTTATGACCTGCCCCTGAAATTAGGAGTGGTGGTTCAGTCACTGAGGGAGGAAGGCAGCCACTGCAATGAGCAAACATTAAATTATGTTCCAGTGCCCATAATGGAAGCACACTTTTTATTGATTTCAGTAACGCAGCATGTTTTATGCAGTGGCCTTTTCCATTTCATACTGATAAAATTCTGAATACAAGTAGACTTGCTTCCGGTGAGATTTCTGCTGTAGCTTAATATTCTGACTAAAGGAGAACATTACTTATGAAAGCAAGAGTGCCCTGGGCATTTCTACAGCACCTTCTGTCAGAGGATCTCAGTGTTTTTAAAAAAACATTAGATGGATTTAGGGTAAAACCCATGTGAACAGAGTATTATCCCTATTTTAGAGAGCCAGAGAATAAGTATCTTACCCGTGATCACAGGAAGTCCACTGGAGAGCTGGGAACAGAACCAAGTCCTTGTGACACCTAGCTATTAAACAATTCTTGCATAGCTACCAACATTCCCACTGCAAAACCTGATAGTCCTTCTGAAAATATATCCCAAGTTCTGCTTGCTGTTTCTTTAAGACCTCCCACCACTAGGGGGCTGCTGTGCAGAGAAGGTAAGAGTAGTGATCTCCCATCTGCCCTGCTGTTTGATCAGAGCAGAAAGTTGTTCAGAAGCAAGGGTGGCTCAAAGCCTGTGTATTTTAAAGGTTCAGAAGCTTGTGTATTTAAAATACAAAAACTAACTGACTTTCTGTAAAAGCTCCTTTTGGGTTTGATACCAGCATTCAGAAATCCCCACCCACTCAGCATTAGCACCCAACCTAGATCCACAGTGGAGGAGATGGAGGTAGCTCATTTCCCCCTTCTCCATCATAAGGACTTGAGAAGTAGAAAACTTGATTTAACGGGTTAGGACAGACAAATGGCAAAATAGGGGAGACAGAGGAGATAAAGCACTTCAAGCAGAATGCTGCTGCTAAGAGAATCCTTTTTGAGCAAAGCCATTACTTGATTACCTTGGGACTTCATGTGGTTAACTGGCAGGGTACATATCTATGTAGTATAAGACTTTAGAGCTCTGGACATTCTAAGCCTCAAAGCTGAACTGTTTGTTATGCCATACCCCACATGGGCCCGGAAGCTGGCATCATATGGATCCCAAGACTAGGTTCAGTCCAGAATCACGCTAGGGAAAACACAGTGCTGAATTTATTCCAAACAGCCATTCCTTCCTTCATTTTCTCACAAAAAAAAAAAGTGTCAGCATTTGACTCTTCCGTTGTGTGTCTAAGCCCTGGGCAGAGAAGCGTGCCCCAAGGAGAAAGCTCCTTGGTCTGAGAGGCACAGCTCTGTATAGTAGTGTTTTGAGGACAAGGCAGTAAGTCACAATCATATTCATGTGTACTGGAAAAGAAACAAGCCAGCGTGTATAACAGATGGATAAAGTGTAAAGTTTGACTTTCAAGTTATTTAATACTTTTTTGAAGTGCCATGCAAAAGTTATAGATTCCGATAACTTGAAGGCATTGGCCATCACGTGCTTAAGAGCTAGGCCAAGGGGGGCATTAAAGATAGCAATATTAAAAAGACTGCCTTCTCTTTGTGGTCCCTTGACATCCAATACAGTTTCGTTCTGAGTGAAACCACCATGTCCCAGTGCTGGCGATATCACTTACCAACTGGCCGTTTTCGGCAGATGATGATGTTAATTGGTTTCCTTTTTAAAGACTATTGTACATTTAGAGTTACCTTCAGTTTATGCCCTTTGTGGTGTAAAAAGCAGCTTTGAAAAAAGTGCAATGTTCCTAAAAAAAAAAAAAAATCTTGCCTTAGGGCTTGTCTACGCAGAGTTATTCTAGAACTGCACTTGAAATTGCACTTTAAATGCAGACTCTACTTTACTGTGAATTAGCTTTAAAGTGTAGACAAGGCCTAACTCCCTGTGAGTCAGTCCAATCCAGGCTTCAGCAGGGTGCTGGGGTGGCGCTCAGAGCAACAGCCAGCAAGAATAGTTGTCACAAGACCAGAAAGAGTGAATTCTTCAGTAGTACTGTGCAAAGCTCCTTGCAGCTTGGCTACTGGTCAATGAGTGCTGAATGCCTCCAAGTTATTGGAATTTAGCACTTTTCTTCTGCAGGTCACCTTTTAAAACAATTAACACAATTTAACATAAAAACACTTTGAAATGGTTTTGGAGAACTGGTCATGGATAACTCCCTGCAGGCACTGATTAAAGGAACAGGCACCAACATTCAAGCAGTTGTTTAAGAAAAAGCAGTTGTAGGGTCACTCATTTTGGCCTCTGCAATCTTAACATATTTTTTTAGTTAGAATTAATTACTCCCTTTGTCACAGGATAAAAGAGGGTTTGTTTGCTCTATGTGCATGACCAGCTACTGATCTGTGTGTCAGTGTTCAGTCCTGACAAGCACTGAGATCTCTCCATATATGCATCTGCTCAGGGAAAGGGCTGTTTCCCAAATGGAAGAATGTAAGGGCTGTGAAGAACTACACCTGCCACAGAAGGTTCTCATATACCTTTCTCCATGGCTTTTGTAGATATGCTAAACCCCAAAGCAGCAGCATGACAAAGGCAAGTTGCCTAACACTGAACTTGCAGAGAAAACACTTAGGGCTTGTCTGCACTGCCACTTACAGAACTGAAACTTTCCTTGCTCACAGGTGTGAAAAAAAACACACACCCTTGAGCGCTGCAAGTTTCAGCACTGTAACATGGCAGTGTAGATCATGCTACAGCACTGTGAGCTGTGCTGGTAGCTATTCCCCTCGGAGGGTTTTTTTTTTTTTTTTTTTTTTAAACACACACACACCCCTCTAGGGGGTGGTCTACACTGGGGGGGGGAGAATCGAAGATATGCAACTTCAGCTACGCTATTCGTGTAGCTGAAGTCGAAGTATCTTAGTTCGACTCACCTGGCCATCCTCACGGCAGCAAGTCGACCACCGCGGCTCCCCCGTCGACTCTGCTTACTCCTCCTGCTGAGGTGGAGTACAGGCATCGATTCAGGAATCCATTTATCGTGTCTAGCCAGATCGGTTGGTAGTGTAGACATGGCCTGGGAGAGCTCTCTCCCAGCGCTGGAGCCGCGACTACGGAGCCACGTTAAGGCACTGCTGTGGCAGCACTTTAACTGTGGCTGTGTAGACATACCCTTACTAAATTGGGAGGTTGTTTTGCCCTGTATATTTAGGACTCAGTAATAACCTCAGGCAGGAAGTTTAAGTAGTTTGTGAAAGGGAACATACAGGTAGCCTCTTTCTAGCATCCCCAGTTATTGAAATGCTGCCTCAAGTCCCTTCCCCCACATTTGTCCAAGTGAGGCAGATGTGATCTCCATGAGAACAAAGGCATATGGCTATGTAGAATCTAACCTTTGTGCAGAAAAACATTTGTACCAGTGAGTGCTGAATAAAACCCCTCCTCCCTCTCCTAGCTACACAACAGCACAGCATGTGATTGTTACAAAACCAGCTGACAGGCACAGAGAACACAGAATACAGCAGGGTGCCAATGCTCCCCTGCAAAGCAGCTTCCAGACAAATAACTAGACGCCTTTGAATTTGACCCAGCTACAGTGCAAGCAGACCTCCCTCATTAGAGCTTTTCCTGCTAAGTTTCAGACTAGTTTTTTGGGTAGTAGGTGGAAAGAAGCAGGGGCAAAGGACCCTGGCTTTACCATATGTTACTGCCCTTCTAGGTAGGGTACTGCCTACTCAAGGCTAAATAAGATCACTGATGCTCCTCTCCCTTTAGCACATACTTAAAGGTTTGAAGCCTGCAGGTAAGTTCTGGATGTGCGATTTTTTTCTTTTACTGTTCAGTAGAGGGTTGCACCAATTGCAGTATGCAGGCCAGTCCTGGCCTGTGGAGCTCAGAAACAAGGTCCTCGCCCCATACTCCAGGAGTCCATACAAGGGACACAGAGCCCACAGGTGTTTGGGGTGGATTGTCCCAAAATTCTTTGCTGAGCAAAAACTGTCATTTTACTTCCTATTATCAACACTGGTGCTAGCTATTTGCGTCAGCAAGAAGCAATCTCAGCACAAAGTGTGCATTGTGTATTATGTCAGGAATAGCCAATGGAGACAGCAGGTCCGATGTTGCTATATTATTTAAGATGTGCAGAAGAGTTCCAGTAAGCATCTTTTGATAGCGCCACTGCTCTTTCCTGTTCCCTAAAACAATTACCTTTACTGACAAGCGTTGGTGTGTAAAACGTAAATAGAGGACTAGGAGAATGCAAGAAACTAAGAAAATCTAGGGCAACAGGGTCTGGATGTATTGGAGATCCTTAGCTACCCTGTTATAGTAAAACACATTCCAATTTACATATGCTGCAGTACCATCTACAATGCCACTGGGCAAGGCACCGTACAAACAAGAGTCCCTGGCCAAAAAGTTTACAATTCAAAACAAAAAAGACAATATGGTGAATACAGCAAACCAGGTTTGTAACAATAAAGCCAAAACACCAACATTGCACCAGAGGAGGAGGGGTAATAAAAATAATTAACTTGTTTGAACAAAGCAAGATGGATGCACGTAAATGTTTAATACACAAAATCCAAAAGGCACAATTAAGTTATGGATACTGCCACCTAACAGCTTGCCGTTGAAGTCCTTGGTGCCAGGTTTTGCATTGGGAGGCTTAAACTGGATCCCCTCCTCAAATTGTCTCCAGCAAATACAATACCAATCTTCTGCCGAGATTTATTATCCCAAACCTTTTGCTCATCTTCAGACTCGAGTTTTAATCTTTCCTTTTTCCATACCACTTAAACCACTTTTGTGCTTTAAGCCTTGAGCAGATTCTTGTAACAATATGCTGACATCACAACCTTTTTCAAAAGATCAAACTAGTTGCATTGAGAAGTCACAGCCCAGTCTTTGAGACATGCTCCATCTGGACATTCTCCAGGACTCCTTCTACCCACTTACAGAAGTAAATGCTAGTGCATTAATTTCCCCATTGCAGGCTATCAAATCTTTCAGACCAATGGGTCTCCATGTCACTGAGGCACTTCTATGCCACACATTATAGCTACACAGTACCGCTCAGCCACAAGAAAGAAAACATCACTCAACAGTACAAAAGACTGTGGTGGTTGGAATAAATGCAAAGAAAATGGTTCTTTTGTTCACTTTCTGTCAATGGAGGATTAAAATACAAAAGCAGAAAGAGTCAAGCACAGGTTTTTATGGCTGTATGAAAAGCCCATTCATCAGGTTATGAAAAAGTCACATGCATTTGATTGTATCGGTTCAACAAAGCCACAGTAAGAGGCATTTCTTTAGGAGATCTCTCTGCCTGAAGTACAGCAGGGGAACAAAGACAATCCAGATTATACAGAAACTAAAAAGGAAGTGGGGGGGGGGAGAAGACTGTCACGGAAGCCAGGCGATCCAGCATGGGATGGAGAAAGGAAGCACCTGCTGAAGAATGCTTTACCAAACACATGCACACAGATCTAAACCACAAAGAGAGAAAGTATGTTGCAAGAAGGAAGAAGAGGAGAAGACTTGTAGAAAAACCTTGATTTGCTCAGTCCCACTCCCATCACAACTGAACTATCATATTCAGTGTCACTAACCATCCACAAGATTTAGATACCACCTCACTACTCCACATAAGCAAACCGAAAATGTACAAAAGGTAGAGAGTGCAACTGCACACTGCCACAACGCTACAGCAGGCTACATGGGATTGGGTGAGATGAATGTTCTTTGAACGGGGAAGTATTTCATGAGTGCACGTGTCCTGAACTGCTATAATTAATGAAAAAACTATGGGGTAGACTGAAAACTAATTGCAGCTTCAGGTATAAAAAAGCCAAATAAGGTTATAATAGTGTTTAACATGAACATGTATCAACTCTTGTATTTAGTACAAAAATTGGACACATCTCTAATACAGGGTGTGTTGTGGCGCAAGTATTATTGGTATTATTCATAAGCATGTTAGGTAGGTTGCCATTAATCTTTTAAACCACTATACATTAACACTGTCACATTTTGCAGAAAATGTGAAGTTTAATACTTATTTGTACTTTTTATAGACATCTACTTGTAAAGCCAGGTGTCTTAGTGTTAGCTGCAGAGGCCTTGAGGGTACTAAAAAAATTAAAAAATTAATACTAAAGATTAGAATTCTTAGGAAAATCTACTGGGTTTCTTTTTTAAAGTCAGGATGTTGTACTTCTAAGAGGTACAATATACTGTACTTCCAGGAAAAGAAATGGATGCTATGCCACAAGGACGAGGGTGTGAGGATTTGGGAGAAATACTTAAGTGTGCATTTCTAGCTGGTAGTTCCCTAGACCGAGCGTTTAAAATACAATTGTATCAGGACTGAGTACTACCAGTCCTGGGATTTAGACAGAATAATTTCCACCTAGGGGTGAGGTGGCAAGTGTGCATGCATGCTCATCTGGGGCAGGGAGGGTTTAGAGAAGCAGACCAGCAGTCTGATCAATAAGTAGTGTGGACGAGAAGGGCAAAGGTGACCAACCAATACAGTTTATCACACAACTGCAGCAATAAATGAAGGTTACTTACCTGTAAGAGAGATTCACACTCTTGGATACACTGACAGGTGCCACTGAACGGTGCAGCCTCCTACACCGTTCGGCAGCACCATTCAGTAGCAGCCTCGAATACTCCGATTTCTGAGGAACCAAATTAAGATGATCTAATTATGCTATCTCTAGTGTCACATATCCACATGCTCACAATTTATATGCTGAAAAGCGCCAGACACCAAAAGATGTTTACTCTTTGCCTTTTTTTTTCAGAACCAAAGGTCTCCAATTCTACAGAGGCCTCAGGCATAGAGGTCTATTGTCCAAACCTATTTCAGTTACAGACGGTACCCTTTTTGGAACTAGGCCCAAGAGTTTTGCTACCAAATGCTTCATGTTTTTGGATCGGGAGCTCAGTGCCAAGGCTGATGGTTTGGAAATAGAAGGCTCCCTGGAAGCTAAAGATCCCAGAGCCAATTCAGACCTCTTATCTCTTTTCAGGAGCCTTAGAAACCTCAGACTTGGTGGTTTTAATTGACAAGACTTCTTGTAGTAGACGTGCCTGGAGTCTGTTCTGCCTCTCCTTTTTAGCTCATGACATGAAAGTCCCACAGATAGAGCAATGAGAAAGGGGAGTAACCTTCTCCTAGGCACTTTAGGTACCAAGAACAGATATCTGATGCCATAAAAACTGCAGAGCACAGGACATATCTTTGGATCTGCCATCGATGTGATGATAACTGTTAACAACTGCTAAGGATCTTGAATCCAAAAAAGGCTCACATCCATCTGTGATCAGCAGCTGGAAGGAGCTGAGGCAGCAACCACTGTCACTCCCCATTTTATAGAGAGTGGGTGAATGAGCGCTTTAACAGGCACTTCCAGTAAAAGGCTGCATCATTCAACAGCACCAGTCAGCGCACATCCCAGGAGTGGAAATATGCAAAGGACACTCAAAAAAGAGAAGTTTATTCTGCAGCTATGCCTAATGTCTGTGGAGCCCAATAAAAGTGTGTGTAAACAGCAAGAATATTGTTAGGACACGTCTACATGGGGACATTCAGAAAACTTAGACAAATTAAGGTGTGAAGCTAAAGTGCATTAAACTCACGTGGACACTCTAAATCAGTTACAAAATGGCCTTACTGCACTTTGTCTTAATCCCCCAACACATAATTAAGGAGTATGTACTGAGGCACAAGGTCAAGCAGCTGCCTTAACAGAGCAAGATGGGCATATGATGGCAGACTACCAATCCTACTAACAGGCTTATAAAATGCCTTGGTCTAGTACTATACTTGGCTAGTGTGCATGGGTAACTTCTCTCTACTGGACAGTGTTGTTTGGCAGTGTCTAAGCACCACACTTTTGATAGTCAAAGTTCTCAAGCTCAATTGAGAAGAATCTGTGCTTTTGGAGTGGGCAAGCCACAATTATCTCTAAAGTCAAAATGAAGCTTCATAGAGCTATTGTGTACAGTAAACTGACAATTAAGTCCTAGATGACAAATATTTTACTGCATTCAATGACAAAAAAGACTAAATTAACAGAGTTACTGTTTCTTGGTGGTATGTTGTCCCCTCGCAGAATGGTGAGTTCAGCGAGAGCATCCAGGTAATGAATTCTGCCCTCCCATCGAGTTAAGTCTGGGGGGACAGAGATCTCCCTTAAATAGGTGAAGATCCAAGAACCACTGTTGCCTTCCTAGTGTTAGGGCAACCAAAACTATTCTGGCTCCTCTTGTTTTATTCTTTATCACTCCCTGGATGAGAGGGAAGGGTGGAAAAGGAAGAGAAGACTTTCTACAGTCTAGGACAGGGGTGGGCAAACTAAGGCTCGCGGGCTGTTTAAAGCTGGCCTGTGAGCTCCAGCCGGGGTGCCGGGTCGGGGGCCGCATCACATGGCTCTCGGAAGCCACAGTATGGCCCCGCTCCAAGGGTCGGGGGCCACACCACATGTAGGAGCCAGAGAAGGGACATGCCACTGCTTCTGGGAGCCGCTTCAGGTAAGCGCCACTCGGAGGTAATAGGTAATAATGGTAATAATTGGAGATATACCAATCTCCTAGAACTGGAAGGGACCTTGAAAGGTCATCTAGTCCAGCCCCTGCCTTCACTAGCAGGACCAATTTTTGCCCCAGATCCCTAAGCGGCCTCCTCAAGGATTGAACTCACAACCCTGGGTTTAGCAGGCCAATGCTCAAACCACTGAGCTATCCCTCCCTCCACTGAGCTATCCCTCCCCACCCCCAATCCCCTGCCCCAGCCCTGATCCCCCTCCCACTCTCCAAACCCCTCAATACCAACATGGAGCACCCTCCTGCACCCCAAACCTCTTATCCATAGCCCCACCCCACAGCCCACACCCCCAGCTGAAACCTGCACCCCTTCCCACACCCCTGATCCCCCTCCAAATCCCTCAGTCCCAGCCCAGAGCACACTCCTATACCCCCAAACTCATTCCCAGCCTCACTCCAGAACCCTCACCCCCAACCAGAGCTCTCATCCCTTCCTCCACCCCAACCCCAATTTTGTGAGCATTTGTGGGCCACCAGACAATTTCTATTCCCCGATATGGCCCTCACACCAAAAAATTTGCCCACCCCTGGTCTAGGAAAAGGCATCTTATATGGAGAGACTGTTTTGTCCTGTTCTTGAGCAGAACTTGTGCAACTGTGCAATTATGTCTGGTCAGAAATAAAACTGTGTTCTGGTAACCCCTCATTTCCCCCTCCCAGGTTGAAGATCTCATCTATCACCTATTTCTTTAATGACTATTTGTGAAGTTTCATTATCATTGTCCTCAGTTGATCTGCCAGGCTGTTGTCCTTACATGCCAGATATAGAGCAACAAGGATAGATGTTGTATCGGATAACACCCAATCCCACAGCACAACTGCCTCTTTGCAAGTTGGGAAGCGCAAACCCCTCCCTTCTTCCTGTTGTAATCCATCACTGTCATATTGTCCAACAACTTGTACTACACCTTGTTCTTGCCCTGTGATATTTATATATAGTTTTTTTCCCCTTGAGAATTAGAGTGACTTAATTTGTTGAAATGCACTCCCCCTCCACATTGGAGGTGCCCAAAGTGATTGTTGATGTAGGGTTGAAAGGTACCCCTCAGAATGCTGTGACTGCCATGTCAAGCATAGAAATATCTTTCTTCAGATGGTCAGCTATGCAAACATGCAGTCTGTATTTGGTTTATAATTAAATGCCAGAAATGCTGCAGACTCTTCATCCTGAAGAGAGTATAATGTGAATGAAGCCATGAGGCCTGTGAGACCTAGAATGAATTTCTAAGTGGGATTTTGACAAAGCACTGCTATGGCAGAGCCAAGCTTCAGAAATCTTCCTGGAAGAAAGAACTGCTCCTTTAAAGGGAATCCTTTGCATATGTAGCAATAAGGATTTCTTGATTATCTTAAGAACTAACTTCTTCAAAAGGTACATATCAACTATGTCCTTGGAAAGGGCTTCTGATAAGATTTAAATAAGGATTAATAAATATACCCTGGTGTCTTAATGACTGGCAACTGCCGATTGGTACTTTCTAAATACCCAGAAGGCAGCAGATAAACCAAGAATTTGTACCAAAGTGATCTTGCCCAACCAGGGAAAAAAAAAAAAAAAAGATATTTGTGGTGCCTGGTCTGAAAGATATGGAAGTATACTTCTTTCAGATACAAGTTCCTGAATAGGGATGGAAGGAGGGGTGGCGGAAGAGAATCAAACCGAGTGGCATAAATGAATTCTGGAGACAATAACAGGTAGTTGTCTGACATCATGGAATGTAATTTGGCCCTGCTAACAGGAGGGAAACATGGAAACTAAGTAAATAGATCCCTGCACTTAGGCTCTAAATTCAGAGGCAGACACTAACAGTCTCAAACCAACTGTATCTCACTCTTGGACCAGGGGCAGAAATTGGAACTTTTTATACAGCGCTCTTCATCTTCTATCCCTGAAGTAGTAGGAGCTAACAATGAACTTTTGCCTTGGGTACAGACTCCTTAGATGCATCCGATATGGGAAGTTTTGTGGCCAGAGCTCCCTGCAACAATAAAACTTGCATCCTGTTCTGTCTCCTTGCAAGCACTTGGGGGTAAGAGCGCTGCAGATAGAGCACCTTGTAATGGGCACCGAATGTTAGGAAGACTACCGGACAAGAGGTTCATCTAGTGAAGTCAGGTATTTTAGCTTTTGAATCTGCCATGAATCCAGTAGTTGGAACCAAAATCTGAACTAATTATACAAAGCTAAAAATAAGATTTAGAAAAAACCAAATAGGAACCAACTAACACTAAAACTAACATTAAGAACAATACTAGCTAAGGCACAGATTTCTATAGAGACATGGGTCTGACGGATATGGAGATGTTCACCTCTGTCTGCTGCTGTAGTTGAATGGAATCAACATGGCAGATGGTGCCTTTTACACACTCTCCCCCTCAGAACACATTCCAAGAATGCAACAGGGAGGGGTAAGAAGGGCACCTGAGTCTCTAATAGGCTATACTATAATAAGGTTTCACCATCTGAGTTGTACCAGACGGCACATCCCATGAGTGGGAATATACAGAGGACCCTCGAAGAAAGCACATTTATATAGGGCCATAAGTTTGTGCAGTACCTCATTAAAGAGAGGAAATGATAAGTGCTGCTGAGCCAAGAGAAGCAGCACAAGAGCATTCATTATATAAAGCTAAACACTTAGATGTTTTTCCCCACTGTAGAGAATGGAGGGTATTATATGATTTTATTCTAACTTCTACCACCAACTCATTAAGATCTTTTGGCAAGTCATTCAATTTACTGTGATTCAGTTTCCCCACCTGTAAGATAGCCACTATTTTCTTGGAACATGGGGTAGCAGCATTGCTCAGGTTTGGCCCAGCTGCCTGCTGGGGACACAGGAGCTGCCACTGCTCACGCCCGAGGTGACTGGGGGTCAGGCTAGCTCTCAACCCCCAGGCCCAACCCGGCAGGACAGGAATTGCCATTGCTGGGTAAGTGTGGGGCAGGCTCACTCACAAGCCCCAGTACTCCATCTTTTCCTCATGGGCTGGGATTAGGGTTGTAGAGCCTGGATGAAGGGTGCTGCTACAGATAGTCAGTGCCTCCTCGGTGAGCAAAAAAGGCCAATGCTGGCCTGCTATGATTTTCAAAAGGTAAAGCTGAATTTCATTTCTTGGTTTGTGGGTTTGTTTTTTTCTTTTTAAATCAACAATAATGGAGCAGTCACATTAAACCCATGACTTTTCTAAATTTACTGTGACTGCACCATGATTTTTGATGAAAATCCTGTGACAAAACTGAAGCCCTAATAATTAAACACTAAAAATCAATCTACATGCCACCATTAATCACTGCAACATCAATACTAGACATTGGCTGATGCTGTGAAGGTAATTACACACACACACACACACACACACACCCCTACCTTTCATCTGCGTAAAGACAAACAGATATATATAGGACCACCTACAATGGCAGGCAGAATATTAATTGTATTATATTATAGAACCAGAGTCCTAGAAGTTCTCATGAGATACCCAAAATACTTTCAAAGTATATAATTGCTAAAAAAAATTCTGTATCATGAACAGATTTTGCTTATTTGCAATCCTTTAGAAGAGCAATGAACACTGGCTGTTTTTCACTCTTGTTGCAGGGATATTTTAAGCTGAATTCAGTAAGCCTCTTCAGTTAACACTGTACTAACAGCCAATTTGTAGCCTAGCAGCAGACTGAATTATGCTTCTGTACACACCCATCTCAAACCACAGCATTTCTGTTTACAGACATCAGCAAGACACAGTGCCAGTGACAGGCTGATTTTTCTACACTACCCAAGTGGTCCCCATCTTCCAAGGACAATGGAGTAGCATGAGTCCTCGCAGTCATACAGCTGTTAAAGCACAGAAAGGAACTGCAGTTCTATTTCTTCTGGGACATTACAGAATCTTTAGCTTCTGATGAAGAAACTCATCCAACATGAACCAATTCAGTTGACATAGAGCATATAGCTTAGTCTCACGTATCTGATGAGCAGGAAGTTTGCATATATGTTTGTTCTTAGAGCATATTGCCTGTTTCCCCCTCACACCCCCTTTCCCCATGTATACTACACATTTCAGATACGTTTCTACTTCATTATAGGAGTACAGACGACTTTTTAAAAAACTGATTATAGACTCTTAGGGCCAGATTTTTAAAGGTATTTAGGCACCTAGTGGGCTTTTCAAAAGCACCTAGGTGCCTAAATCTCATCATTTCAATCCCATTTATAAGGGGCCTAAATATCTTATAAAATCTAGCCCTTAATTCATACATTCCAAAACAATTATGCAGCACCTAAGAGTCAAGTCTCATTTATCCAGAGTCATTCGCAGAGTTTCAAGGTACCCAACTTACCTTTTGCAGGTCCAAGGATAAAGCTGGCTCCTCATCAGAGTGGTCATCATCATAGTCTGACTGTCTTGCACTGTCGGGCATGTGTCCTTTCCTGAGCCGTAGGACTGGCTCTGGAATAACAGTGTTATCGAGATCCGTTGGTTCGTTCATGAGACACTGGGGGCCTTCTCAGAGAGATTCTGCTCCCTCTTGTGGAATGGATTTTGAAGACAATGCGTTGTCCCTGAAAAGCAAACAGAGTTTACATAGCTGAAGTCTGAGAGATTCCAGAAAGTTGGTTAGGCATATGAGACACAGTTACCTGCAGGGAGATTTATCCAATTGATGCCCATGCTCTTACAGGACTATCTGCGACACCTCTTATTAGATGAGACTTCCATTTGTACTCATATGACCAGTCATTCTTAACCATTTCTCTGGCTCTGGTGTCCTTTAAAGGTGACAGGAAGAATGTTCCCTTCAAAAGCACTAGCTAATATGTTCCCCAATATGACAGTCAGTCAATTCACAACATAAAGCTAGAAGTGTTTAATAAATATTTGTTTTTGAAACAGATAATCAACATGGATACTATGGAAGTTCTTTCTAGCTAACTCTGTACTTTTAGACAGACAACTAAACAACCATAAAAGACACTATAATCTTTAGAGTATTCCTTGGCACATGGCAGGCTGCATTACAAGACAGAGTTCCAGCTCTTGTTTACATTAAACTTCTTGGGAAATCTCCCTTTCTTACATCAGCACTCCCTTTCTTACACCAGTAGCAGTAACTGTCTCTCCACTAGGGTTTAGACAGCCATTGGTGTTTTTACCACCACGTCCTATAGACCTGTTAGACAAAAACAATGGTATGAGTGCCTGCTGCCATGTCATAGCCAGAGTCGTTGCTCCTTTCGGTCCCCAAGAGTTATTTTCTATCCCCTCAAGATTGTTAAGAACCATTCCTGAAGTGAAAAGAACAGGAGTACTTGTGCACCTTAGAGACTAACAAATTTATTTGAGCATAAGCTTTTGTGGGCTACAGCCCACTTCATCAGATGTTTGCAGTGGAAAATACAGTAGGAAGATTTTATATATATATACACACACACACACACACACACACACACACACGAAACAATGTGAGCGATTACCAGCAGGAGAGAAAAAAAAATTTTGTAGTGGTAATCAAAATGGTCCATTTGCAGCAGTTGACAAGAAGTTGTGAGGAACAATGGAGGGGGAATAAACATGGGGAAATAGTTTTACTTTGTGTAATGACCCATCCACTCCCAGTCTTTATTCAAGCCTAATATAATGGTGTCCATTTCGCAAATTAATTCCAATTCATCAGTCTAGATTAAATTACCATAAGGTGAGTGCACAACTGGTTGAAAAACTATATTCAAAGAGTATTTATCAATGGTGGTTTGCTGTCAAACTACAAGGACACATCAAGTGACACATCAAGTCTTTCACAGGTCTGTCATGGGTCCGGTACTACTCAAAGTTGGCATTAAGACATGGGTGGGCAAACTCTTTGGCCCAACAGCCACATCTGGGAATAGAAATTGTATGGCAGGCCATGAATGCTCACAAAATTGGGGTTGGGGTGTGGGAGGGAGTGAGGGCTCCAACTGGGGGTGCAGATTCTGGGGTGGGGCTCGGATGAGGGATTTGGGGTATAGGAGGGTGCTCTGGGCTGGGACCGAGGGGTTCAGAGGGTGGGAGGGAGATCAGGGCTAGGGCAGGGGCATGGGGAGAGGCTTAGGGGTGCAGGCTCCAGGCAGCGCTTACCTCAAGCAGCTCCCAGAAGCAGTGGCATGTCCCTTCTCCCACTCCTGCGCAGAGGCATGGCCAGACAGCTCCGCTCGCTGCCCTGTCTGCAGGCACCACCGATGCAGCTCCCATTGGAGCACTGGAGGGGGCCACTGGAGCACGCAGGAGCCAGAGGAGGGCCATGCCACGGCTTCCAGGAGTCACGTGGAGTGGCCCCCCGACTGAAGTGCCAGAGTGGGGCAAGCCCCAGACCCCACTCCCCACAGGGAGCTCAAGGGCCGGCTTAAAATGGCTGGTGGGCTGGATTTGGCCCATGGGCCGTAGTTTGCCCACCCCTGCATTAAGGGCTTGAATGATGCAATAGAGAGTACACTTATAAAATTTGCAGTTGACACCAAACTGGAAAGGGTTGCAAGCACTTTGGAGGACTGGATTAGAATTCAAAATTACCTTGACAAATTGGAAAACTGGTCTGAAATCAGCAAGATGCAAGTCCGTTAAAAACAAGGCAAAGTACTACTCTTAGGAAGGGAAAAAACAAAATGCACTACTACAAAATGGGGAATTATTGGCAAGACAGTATACAGCTGAAATGGAGCTGGGCATATGGGTGATCACACTGAATGAGTCAAAGTGACGCTGCCACAAAAGAGTCAAGTTTCATTCCGGGCTGTATTAATATGGTGTGTCATGTGTAAGAAATGGGAGGTAACTGTTCCGTTCTACTCAGCACTAGTGAGGCCTCAGCTGGAGTACTGTGTCCAGTTTTGGGCACCATGCTTTAAGAAGAATTTGAACAAACTGGAGAGTCCAGAGGACAGAAACAAAAATGGAGAGGTTTAGAAAATATGATGTATGAGGAAAGGTTGAAAGAACTGGGAATGTTTAGTGTAAAGAAGTGAAGACTGAAGGAACATAAGTCTTCAGGTATGTAAAAAAGTTAGAAAATAATTAATCACTGTTCTCTTTATATGTTCACCAAGGGTAGGATAAGTAGTAAACAGCTTTAGTTTGCAGCAAGGTAAATTTAGGTTAGATATTTGGGGGAAAAGGGTTTCTAAATACAAAGATAGCAGCACTGGAACAGGTTTCTTAGGGAGACTGTAGAATCCCCATATTTGGAGATTTAAGAGTCAGACAAACACCTGTCAGAGATGGTCTACGTATACATAATCCTGCCTCAGCACAGGGGGATGGACTAGACGACCCTCTTGAGGTCCTTTTCGGCCCTACATTTCTATGATTCTATGTCCACGATAAAGTTTCAAATGACTAGGTATAAGATTCCCATACTCTCATCTGTGTAGAGTTGGTTATATAGTGCTTACTACCCTTCTGTATGTAAGGCGAACAGAACAGAGAAAGGAAGAGCAGACTAAGATCTACTGTAATAGAGACAGCTAAAAATTCACTTTCCTAATAGAACTTTTCCAGGTGAGCAATTACTGGTTGCCACATGAATATCTGATCACAAATGGGAAAGAAAGTGGGCTACAGTCATGAATAGGAAGAACAAATTAGTTTTATTAAGCTGTGGTCCACACTGAGTAGTTGAGAACCCCTAGAGCAGGAGTTGGGAACCTTTTTTCCTATCAGGGCCATTGACCCACAGGAAAGAAAGAAAATTAATCAGTCAGTCACGGGCCACACAAAAATAAAAAGCAAGGGTCTGATCTAAAGGCTATGCCATTGACTACCCTGGTCTTTGGATCAGATGCTGTGATGCGGTTCTTGCCCTAAATCAACCCTACCATCCCCTGGTGCTGTCGTGTGGCTCTTCTCTGAATTCCCCCGGGTTGTCAGTATATTTCTGGGGGGCCCAGAGCCAAGTATAGGCTCCTCAGGAGGGTGGGGGGACCCAACTCCCCAGAACTGGACCAAGAGGGGCTGTCCTCTCCCTGCTCCCAAAACAGGACACTTGGGTGGGCCCCAACTTCGGGTGGGTGGGCGGGCAATGATGGGGAAAGGGGGAGGGAAAACGGGAGGAACTGAGGCCACCTCCCCCGAGCCTCTCCAGCCAGCCTTGCGAGGGGTGATGGACCCAGTAGTCCCAGCCAATTGGGGGGACCCAGGCACACACCCAGCTCCAAGAAGAGACGCTGCTCTCCAGCGGCAAGTGGTCCTGTCCCACCACCCCACACCAGGCCTGGCTCCCCAAGGGGAAGGCTTATCTTTTGAGTATTCCTCTGCTGCCACTGGGCCGTCTGCTCACTCGCCCTACTCCCAATGGCAGATTAGCCACTAGGCAAAAGGGGCATGCCGCTCCCCAGCTGGATCACCAGGCAGGTGGAGCAGGGCAAGCCCCCAAACCTGCTCAGCGGGCTGGATGAAATTAGGCAACAGGCCAGATCTGGCCTGTGGGACATAGTTCACCACCCCTGCCCTACAGAAATATATTTATGTAACTGAAAAGTAAACATAAGGAGCATCCGTTTAGTAGGTCTCAGTTAAAACACTGCCTCCCCCCCTATTTTATAACATTAAAATGCACATGCTCACTGCCAAGTCTGACAGACTCAGAAAGTGAGGAGATTGTAAGTGTCTCATTAAAACCACATAGAAACATCTTCCAAAAACCCAAGTGTCTTAATGTTAGCAACAGGAGAGAACATGGCTGTGAACAGACTGTAGAACTCAAGTTTAGAGCCTCCACAATTTTTTGCTGCATTCCTCATTGAGATTCCATTTAAAGAAAAAAGGTTTGCAGTTGCCATGATACAACCACTGAGCGATCAACCCTTCTTAGTGACTTATTCCGATACCATGGTGATAGTCACAGTACAAGAACCTAGACAGATAAACTAATGAGCTCCTGCTACAGTTAACCCAGCTTCAGAAAACTGCCTACAGTCAAAGAGCGACAAAGATGTGACCTCCAAAGATTAATTGGACCTTATAAAATCCTGTCTACACTAATATTTAGCCAAGTTTATTACACAGTTAATGACATGCCAGGCTCTACTTATGGCCTACAAAGACACAACATGGTTAATACTCCAGTAGTCACTATGGTAAGCGAACAACATGTCACCTTTGGCAGTAGTTTTACCTGATACACGGTTGCCTTCCTGTAATCGGGACACAATTATGCAGCATATTTCATATCCCTTAAGCAGTTTAACCAGACTTGTAAATTTGTGGATGTAAATATTCTGTCTAGCGTGGATGCATGTATTCAGACAAAGGTGTTTATAATCAATCTAGCTTATTCCCATATACTGGCACTAATAAGCGGTCACTGGTCTCGGGCCCCCTCTCTGAGGGGATACCAGTCTATTGCAACTGGATCCAACTGCTGAATCCTACTTACTGCTAAGCCCCACTAGGTCTGGGTAGTGACCAATCACAGTTCCTAGCTCTGGGGGTCTCGGGCACACTCCCAGATGCAGACACTGGCATCCTTCTTTGGCTGTGGAGTCCCACAATCTCGCCATGTCAAGCCGGGAACCAGTGCCTGAGCCCCAGTAGCTTAGACACATTCTCCAACAGAGTCCATCTGGCAGTGGGAGCTCTAGATTTCTAGTTAACCAACTGAGAAACAATGAAGGAGTGGCAGTAAACAAGTAACACAGGCTTAAGCCTGCTCTATACTTAAAACTTAGGCTGACATAGCTATGGTGTGTAAGTTCATATACAAAGTCTGTGCTGTGTGTCCCCCTCGGGGAGGGGCCACTGCCTGTGCTGTGTGTATCCTGGAGGACGGGGGGTAGGGAGAGAGAAGAGAGCATAGAGCTGTGGCCGCTGGAATTAAGTGATAGGTCATTCACTTGCACTGCCCTGCTCCTCTGCCATCTGTGGCTATTATGCTGCCTCTACCTCGCCATGGAGCCATCGCTGGCCTTGCTTCTCAGGAGCCTCCTGCTGTCCTGTGCAGGGGAAAGCCCGGCCCGGGGCAGATCTGGGTGGGGGTGAATGTTGGGGTGTCCCCCTGTCCATCGTGTGCTCAGGTAGGCAGAGCACACCCCTAGCACCATCCCATGTCCTGTGGAGACACCCAGAACCAGCCCCATGTGTCGAGGGACGGGGGGGAAGAGTCAGCTCAGGACAAGCCTTTGGATCTGCTCAGGAAGGAGAGGAGGCAGCTGCTGTTCTGGACACCTCCCTGCTGTCAGGATGTCACCCCACAGCATCCCCCCACCACCTTGGATGAAGTTTGCAGCAGGAGGGAAGATGCTGCCCCTTCTCCCCACCGGTGGCTCTGGCCCTTTGTGGGCTCACGGGGTCCAGTCTGTGCTGCAAGTAAGTGGCTCATGAGGGGACTCAGGCACTCATGTGTTGCCTTGAGTGCCCTTCCCCCCCAACCCCGTATGTGTGTCTTCCAGACCCCAGCAAACCCCCCCACTCCTGCCACCCAGCATGGGGCAGAAGCTGGCTTCTTGCCCTTCGTGTTTGTGCCCTTGCCCAGGGTACTGTCCCTTCCATGCACCTTGGCGGTGCATTTCCAGCCTATAGATAGATAATTTATTGGGCTACTAGGCCAAAACTAGCCCAGACTGGGCTACTTTTTAAGTGACTTTGGGCTATTAATGCAGTAGAAATTTGGCGGCCACTTTTGCTTATTTCAGCCTTACCACCGCTTTGCTGGTATAGGAATACCAGTATACCAGTATACTATATCAAGTAATTTACTGGCCCCAATCTTGCAAAGTCACACCTGTTATGTTACCCATGGCCTGGTTATAATTTTTGGTACTGGTAGAACTATTTCAGTTTGGGTTGAGGGAAAGGATAGTTATACTTCCAATTGAGATAGTTACACTGGTACAACCCTCTTAGGTTTGGTCTACACTGGCTGGGCGGGGGGTGGGGGGGAGGGGTGTTGAGAATCGATCTAAGATACGCAACTTCAGCAACAAGAATAGCATAGCTGAAGTCGACACATCTTAGATCAACTTAGAATCACTTACTTCGCATTCTCGCGGCGCGGGATCGACGGCCGCCGCTCCCCCGTCAACTTTGCTTCCGCCTCTTGCCGAGATGGAGTTCAGCAGTCGACAGGAAAGCGATCTACACTACACGCAATAAATTGATCCAATCGATCGATCGCTTCCCGCCAATCCGGCGAGTAGTGCAGACGCACCCTTAGTGTTGATATACAGTTATATCACTAAAAAGGTACCTTATGCCTAAATAGCTTATGTGATAAGTCTGGTTCAAACTGTGAACGCCATGTTTCAAGACTGTTTTCTGATTGTAACTTTTGCTCTGCGTTGAAATCTCCATGTTGGGTTAAAATATTCAGGTGGTGTTGAAAACTAGTTTCATCTTGACAGGGTCAGTCTGTTCTAGATATTGTATGCTCATGCTAGATTCTGCTGGTATAAACTGCACCCACACAGTAGCCTTTTGCTGGTACAGGTATGTTGGTCACAGATCACATCCCTGATCAACACAACTATGCTAGAAAGAGTCCTAGCTTAGACCTGGCCTCCTTGGTAAATGGCTGTGTTATGGGGGGAAAAAAAAAGAGATGCTGGGTAGGAACATTTTGGGAAGATCAAACACCTTTTAGCAGTACCCAGCATCTCTTTTCCTGCATAACACAGCCATTTACCAAGCAGGCCAGGTCTACGCTAGGACTCTTTCTGGCATAGCTGTGTTGATCAGGGATGTGATTCCTGACCAACATACCCATACCAGCAAAAGGCTACTGTGGGGGTGCAGCTTATACTGGCAGAATTTAGCATGAGCACACAAATCCACACTAAATCCAAGAGCGTGGAAGTTGAGCAATTAAGGAAGTGATTTTCAGTCTGCTTAAATTTGTTTTGTTAACATTTAACTTCAATTACTAACTTTTGTAGCTAAAGTCTGAGCTCTTGCACCTTACATAAAGGGGCTAGATTGTTGAATCTTTACATCTAAGCCTCCCAATTAGATGTCCTCCAGCAAAACCAGACTCTATATTCTTAATACTTAAAAGTAAAACCAAGCAGGAAAAAAGCTTTTAAAAATCTTTAAGTTTTCTTTATACATTATAAAGAAAAAAAGGTACAAGACCAATTGTTAAATTCTTTGGAGGTCACTTTTAACAATCTGGAACAAATAAAAACCATGTCTATCTCCCACCCACTCCTCTGCCCCCAGATAAAGAGGCACATCTACAAAATAAAGAGCTCTGCCTCCAGTAAATTGTCAGTGTGTCCAAACAGCTGCTTTTGTAACCTGTAAATTGTCAGTGGACACTGCGGGCTAAGCAATTCCCAGCAGGCTGTCCAGGCAGACAATCAAGCATATTCAGAAGCATTCAGACCCAAAGAAAGGGAAAAAACATGGACCTGTCTACACTAAAAATGCCTCTAGCTGAGGGGACCCAACTATATTGTTACCCCACTCCCACCCCCCGACAGGTGGGCAAACCGTATGGGAAATTGGATCTTCAGAGTTTTATTGGCATCTCATGTCCAAAGTTAGTCAGTTTGGGAAAGCCTAAATTAATGTCCTGTTTACAGTACAAATTGGAGGACTGCTGTAACAGTTATACTTTGCTGTACACTGGACCCAAGAGACTAAAGTTTTGTCACAGAACATGCTAAAAATGGGAAATAGACATTCCAATTTCCCCCACACTGTCTCACCAATGTGCCTCAACCCAGGCCTATGGGGACTTATTCTAGAGCAAGAGGAAAGTTCAGTCTCCACCTTTGACTCCCTTTTGATAGTAGTTGAGATAACTAGTTGTGATAATCTCCTCTGGGAACCCAGAACTGTAAGCCACTGTGTTAACTCCTCTGCCTGAACAAGAGAGAGCTTTGCTAGAGATTAGACTGACTGTCAGCTCCCTGCCACACCAGTCTGTCCAGTTCACCAGAAAAAGCCAAGATTCCGCCAGTATTAAACTTGGCCTGCCGGCAAACAGTGAACCCCAGTTCCCCAGAGACATCTCACTGGATACTCTCAGAAATTAAATTTGATGGCTCCAAAGAGACCAAGCACACACCAGCCTTTTAGATTAGTAGAAGACTCACCCTTTACTTCAACATAACAGCACTAACGGTTTTCAGTAAAATTAAAAATAAGTTTATTAACAAAGAACAGAGATTTAAGGGACACCAGGCAGAATACGAGAAAGAAAAGGTTACAAAAAACAAACAAACCAAATATTACACACTTTCTTGTGCCTAAAAGTGAATTCTAACAAGCTAGATCTTTGACTAAAAACAATTTTTCACTAATAGCAACTATCAACAGTTCCTGCCCTTCAGGCCAAAAGGATCCACGATTCACAGGGTGCTGTTAGTTATCCATCACTTAGAGAAAATAGTTAAGGGGTTCTCTCTCCCTTTTTGTAGTCCAGTACCAGTTACGGTGGATAACATACAATGATTTAAAAAAAAATTATTTAAATCAGATATTTTTTTATAAAATGGTTTTTGAGGAAAAACCTATCTAAAAATAGTTTTAATTAAGATACATTATAGCTCAAAACACATCACATTGTGGAATAGGGATTATAAATTCTAATTCTCTAGTACGAGACAATATATTCATGTAATGTTTAGTAAAGGAGTTCCAATAGTTCATGGATTAGGGACCCAATCTTATGGGGTTCCAGGGGCTTCTGTATAGATTTAGGTTCATCTTTCTATCTACACAATGGGACTCAGTGCTCAGTCTAGAAGATACCAGAGATGCTTAGTTTTGCAGTTCTCAAACTGTGGATTTGTCTCTCCAAAAATAACATGCTTGTTAACAGCAAAAATGTTTTAAATAAATAAATAGAGAGGTGAGAAATAACAGACCTCAACCCTATTGTCCCTCCGCAAATTTGTGTACACAGAGTCAATCCTTTACCTTTCTCTCTAAAAGTGCAGTTTCAAAAAGTTCAACGAATAGAAGATTGTTGGGGGCGGAACAGATCTGGACAAGGAGAAGGAATCTGGAGATAAATGTGAGAAGGGGGGGACATGTTTGCTTTGTTAAAATATTATATGTTTGCTGTTGAAGAAAAAAATCCAGAATACTTAACATGGTTATTTTAGTTAAATAAAACAATTTAAATGTCTGTCTGGTGATGTTCTCCTCCTAATACAGCATGGCAAGAAAATCCTCCAAATATTAATGATTAACCTGTTGAATTGGAGATAGTTCATCTCCCAATGACTTCATAAATATCTGCTTCAATTGCCTTTAGTAAATGAAATAACCAAACAATCATTCATTTTCTAATATAGCTGTAAAACTAATCTGAAAAGTTTTCAAAATAAATCACTTTAAAAATGTATAGTGTGTACCTTCTAAAAATGAAACTTGCATCCACCTCCGAGTTGTGAAGAAAATATATTAAGTTTATAACAAACAACAAGAATGCACTTTTATGTAGAAAACCATGAATAAATCAAGTCTTCCTGACTAGTGATTTAAATGATGATTTAAATCAAATCCACCATGAAATAAACCTCAGAAGAGGGGCCTCCCTGAACTAAAACAGCCTGTAAATGTACTGGAGCAGAATGGCCCAAGTTGTTATCCATTACAGAGGAGAAACTCTGCCAGCGGGGTTCTCTCATGAAAGGTGGATCCCAGCTTTCTGAACTGAACATGTGGGTGAGAAATGTTATTAGACAGGAAAGTAACTTGTTAATAAGTATAGGCTAAATATTGCATTTTTTTTCCTTTTACCTGTAGCCTTATGTTTCTAAACCCTTGTATTTGCTTTTATTTGAATCTCTATTTCTATCTTTAGCTCTGTTAAATAAACTTCAAACTGGTTTTACTACAGACCCGTCTAAATGCTTTATGCTAAGGAGAGTGTAGAACTGAGGTGAAATCAGTGAACCAGGGTGCAGGCAGAGGATCGGTGTACATTATATGCGTCCGTAAGATAAGGGACTGGTAACTCAGTGTAGGGTATTCACCCACGAAAGCTTATGCTCCAATACGTCTGTTAGTCTATAAGGTGCCACAGGACTCTGTCACTTTTTAAAAAGTGTGTTGTATAAACAGTTAGCCTACAGAGGGAAACAGAAGGGCTCATGAAACCCAGAGCAAAGCACCTGGGTTGCCAGCAGCTGGTGGCCGGGGAGTTTCCTCTGGGGGGGTATATACAGGTCTCCCACCTCCCCCACCACCCAAACTACTGTAAGCAGGTGGAAGCAATTCACTCTGGACACCTGAGGTAACTAAAATTGTCAAAGTGCAAACATGCTCCCTCCGATTCATTAAAGAATATCAGCCATTTCCTCACTGGAAGACAGTGTGCCTGGATACCATCAGATTAGGCCTGAATAAAGACTGTGAGTGGTTGGGTCATTACAAAACCTAAACTTAATTTCCCCAATACTAAATTTCTCCCTACTGTTACTCACACCTTCTTGTCAACTGTCTGTAGTGGGCCATTCTCTTACCACATCAAAAGTTATTTTTCCTCCTTTGGTATCCTGCTGTTAACTGATTTCTCGTTAGGCTGACCTCACACTTGGTAAAGCAACCCTCATCCTTTCATGTATTTCTACCTGCTCCTGTATTTTTCACTTCATGCATCTGATGAAGTAGGTTCTAGCCCACAAAAGCTTATGCCCAAATAAATTTGTTAGTCTCTAAGGTGCCACAAGGACTCCTTGCTGTTTTCACACAGCCACATTCACTCTGGTCTACAACTTTGCCACTGGACAGAAAGATCCTAAAGGTTCTGCCACTTCAGTCAGAACCAAGGTGACAGCAATATTGTGGAAACAGATTTGTTCTACACAGAAATTGTATACTCTACAGTGAGTGGGCACGCAAACCATCCTAAAAATACCTTATACCAAGTTTGTTGAATTACCAAATGAAGGCACTCAAACCAATTTAAGAATGTCCCCACACAGGAGTTGCAACAAAGTAAATCAATTTAGAAGATTTAGTCAAATGGGTGCAGTTTCTGTATAGTTTCAATTAGTGGCCACTCTTCCACTTGCACACTAGCATTCTTCAGAGAAGAAGAATATAATCCATCTCAGGACGATTTGATTTCCCAAACTAACTTGATTTGGGAAATTGAGAGTTTAGAGTTAATGCCAGTTGATTTTTTTTAAGCCTCCTCTCTGCTCTGCCCCACTCTTCAGAAGTAATACTGGTTGCAGGGACAGCAATGCATTTTACCAGCACAGCTCTAGTTATGAGAGCTAGGACCAGTGTGGTACTGTTAACTGGTTCCCAAGCAAAACATTAAATTAATCCTTTATAACTTGAAGCTTCCACTGTCCTGCCACAGAGGGAGCAGGACCCTAGTATGTATGTATATATTGGGGGGGGGGGGAAGAAAGAGGAGAAGAGGTGGGAAAACAAGAACTTACTTGTTCTGGTATATAAAAAGAGTTGTGCTAACAAGCAGCAGGTAAAGTAACTAGTTCCAGGACTTCATGCATTTATCAGTCTACCTCCAAATCTCTGTCAGTCACAATCATGTTGTCTACTTAAAATCTAAACAATGCACAACCTTATTAGTTAATTTTTATTTTTTAAGATGTTCTGATGAGGTGTCTGAGCAATTCACAAAGATAAAGAAGTCTTATAAGGGGCAAAAAAATCTAGAATCACCAATTAAATCATCCAAACAAGTCAACCAACCTACCTTACTCGCTGCTCAAAGTGCTTGACAAGCTCAAGAAGGAAGGAAACAGCCCCAGCCTCGCCTAAACAGATACCACAGATGAATTTTGGCTTAGCTTAGGTTCAGGAAAGCGCAGTTCAGTGTTGTGAGCACTCAGTGAAGAAGGCCCATAGGATAATCAAATTCCAGCTCCTACCCATCTCAAGTACAGCAATGGAAGATAAAGCAGAAGGTGCCTCAATGCAGATAGGCACAATATTTGAAGCTTTATTTTAAGTCAGTGCTAGAGTAAACATGATACACAATCCATCCCTTTTATTCCACCATCTCCCATCCAATAAGGGATTTCGGAAAGGGGGTATAACTCCTTGCATCCATCCACTCAACAAAATTTCTGTTCCAGTACAGTTAGAAGTATCTAATTTTATTACTACTGTTTGTGAGACCACAGTTCTGGCAGTAGGAAGTCTTATAATAGATCAAATGTAGAACTGTGTAGTACTGTCTACACTAACCACATACGTATTAGAACACAAACATCTCTAATCGTACCCAATAGCCATAAGATTCTGAAAAGCATTTCTAGTATTTATAGTTCAAGCAAGTGGCAATATACTGCCCAAAACTTTGGAGCAGTCCACAGCAGGAGGAGCAAAAATAGGAGATTTGAATATTGAGATCGTTACCTC
The DNA here is from genome assembly GCF_016161935.1 of Mauremys reevesii. Taxonomy (NCBI): domain Eukaryota; kingdom Metazoa; phylum Chordata; order Testudines; family Geoemydidae; genus Mauremys; species Mauremys reevesii. The sequence goes on from NC_052623.1 coordinate 250,511,717, forward strand.
TAGAAGAGAGTTCTGGCTGCCACAGCTCCCCAGTCTTCAAAGTTGATATGTCTTGATTCCCTACTCAAACTTCTAATACAATAACAGTTCGGCAATGGCATCTAAATATAGAAGGAACGCCTGTGATGTTTTATCTCACACTATCCATCTGTGGTTTTTAAATCACACGATAAAAAGCTTGAGAGATCACACAGGAGAAAGACAGCTTCCTCAAGTATGTTGAGGAAAGAGAATAAACTAAAATGAAGCAATGCAAAAAAAAAAAACACGTCATCTCTAATCTGTTCAAAGTGCAAGGGGTGGGAGTTTGGGTTTGTCTACCAGACAAACGCCACGGGCATGGAACACAGAATGAACAAGGAAAAGAGAATTGATTGGATAAGCTGCTGAAAAGTCATTTTCCCTACATTTTAAATACTCAGTAGCTGGGCCCCGGTATACAGAGTGTTTTTTTTTTACTGGTATAACTATTTGTCAGGGCGGGTGTTTTTCGTTGTGTTTAAATCAACATGGTTATACCAGCTCAACCCCCAGTATGAACAGTTCTATTAGTACAGGGGTAGTCAACAGGCAGACCGTGGGCCAAATCCAGACCACCACCTTTGAGTGGACCGCAAAGGTCAAATGGGCTGAAGCCGAGCCAGGGTTTGAACTGCGCCCACTCCCCAGCGCAGCCCTCTCCCCCCCAGCATGGGGTCAGTAGAGTGGGCTGGGCTGCAGGGTGCAATATGTCTCTGGGCAGCTGCTTGTGCAGCCACAGCCCCACCAGCTCCGTTCTCCGCCAGCTGGCAGCAACATAGAGATGGAGCGAGTGGGCCATGTGGGTAAACAAGTAGGTGCCGGCATCCAGGTTCAGTGAGTGAAGCAGCAAGAGCCACTCCAGGCAGGGTGGGCAGGAGGCTGGCAGGCAATAGGGGGCAGCTGACATCACGGACCCACCAATGCCATGGTTCACACAAATTTTTCATGACTACACAACGTAGGGAGAGCTCAGCTGTATGACTGATAAGCAGCTGCAGGACAGTGATAATGTATGTAATTCTGGGAGAATGAAAGCAAAATGGAGATGTTGACCCTCACTGTCAGTGACTAATGCTGCAAATTATATTTGTTTGCTAAATTTTGCATAACATGGATTAGACCAAAGGCAAAGTCTTCAATGAAGACTGAAAATACTCAAGCAGTTGTAGCTAAGGGAATTGGATATGGAGCACCAGTGTGACTCTAGCACTGATAATAGTTTTGTTTATGTATTAAAACATACTTTAATTATGAAATAATTGTGAAATCGTTGATTTGTACTTGCTCAGTTTTGTTTTTCAGATGGGGGTGGTTTGCTGGATGTTTTGGAATGGATTTGTATTGTAATAATGAGGAAGATTATATGTAACTGGAATTACTGGTTACCACCCTAGAGTTAAGGTTAAGGTTGAGTCAGAAGTTTTCAGTTCAAACATGAGTTTTATATTTATATTTTAAAAAAGGAGTCTTAATAAAAAGGCAAGAGACACGCAATGTCAGTTTTCTGGTTTGATACAGAAAGAATATAAAAGTGTTCAGCAAAGCTACAAAAAGAGTTCCAAAATGGGTTGCCTCAACTATTTTCAGACATTCTTTGACAGGAAACTAAAGCACTCTTGGATATATTCTGTGCCGATTAATAAAATAGTAGTTCTACATTAGGTCCTGTTTCTTTGTGTCATGATTTTTCACTTTTTCTGCCATAAAGAAATGTGACAAGCCAAACCACTGAGTGCAACAGTGATGCTGGAACAGCTGCTCAAGCTAAAAACTCCATCTGGAGGTATATGTAAGTGAGAAGACTTCCCCATCAAATCTCTCTGTGGCCTAGAAGAAGTTCCCTGAACTTGGAAAGAGACTGATTTCAAACCTTACCCTTAATAACTAGATTATAATCCCATGTACCTCACTATTATTATTGACCAAGGTCATTGAACTCCAATCTGTTTTTAATAATAGACTATGGGGAAAAACAAGGACACAATTATATGTAAATTATAGCATGTCATACAGGTATCTCATGTTTCAGTCACTGTCATCAACTCCTCCCCGCAAGTAACTTTGTAGACCTAACCACTGCAGTACAAACCCATCTCAAAACACTAGGAAATAAACCTTAGTGACAGCTAAAATTGAAACAGGATGCACTCCACCAACTCAAGACCTGAGATAAAAAGACTTCTCTGAACTCTGTGCCACTTTCACATTGCACAGAGCAGTGTTTTGTAATCTTTTTGATACAAGAGACCAGCTTGCTGCCTTCCTAAACTGTGTCAGGGAGATCTTAGGGACCAGCACCAATCCAGACTGGTCATTGGGGAGGACAGGGGACCAAAAAACAAAAACACACCACCACTAGCCTAGCGCACTCCCACACTTCATAAGGCTTTCTCTGCAACCTCCACAGATACCAAAAAGCAATATGCACACCAACTTCAAACTTGCACTCTAGCACAAAAGTTTACTCATAAGCTCAATACTGTTTAGGCAAAACAGCTTCCTAAATATGTGCAATGTGTGACCGTCAGATTTGAGGAATATGAGGTATGCATTGCTTTTTGTGATCTGTTGGAGGTTGAAGTGAAGGGTTCTAGAGCAGGGGTTCTCAACCTTTTTCTCTCTGAGGACCCCCTCAACATGCTATAAAAACTCCAGGGCGCAGCAGGGGGCACCTCAGGCCAGGGGCCTTGAGCAGAGGCGTAGTTTGACTTCTATTTGAGGGGGACAGGGGTCAGTGGGGCTCAAACCACCCCCACATGGTAGGGTCCAAGGAGAGAGTGCCACCTCCACCCCCTGACTCACATCAGCAGGCCACCCAGCCTGTCGGGGGGGGGGGGTGGGTGATGCAACCAAAAATTATAACTCAAAGGTGGGGGGCTTAGTTCAAAACATTTGAAAACATCTTAGGGTGCAGAGAAGGGGTAGCTAGGGGCTGTGTGCAGGCAGGGGAGTAGCTCAGGGTGCAGGGAGAGGGGTATAAGGGTTGTGTGCTGGGAAGACTACCCTGAGGTCCCTGTTTCTGGAGGGGTCTGCCAGCCACAGAGCCAGGTCTCCCCACCCAGGGGACTCTTATGAGCTGCCTCTGCAGGAGCAAAGGGGGCTGAGAGATGAGAAGCAGCTTCAATCAGGGGCACCAGGAGGAGAGGAGGGAACACTGCTGCTGCCTGCTCATCTTCCCGCCTCCGACCTGGCCAGGGGGCGGGGAAAGGAAATGGGGTGGGGAACTGTGGAGCCCTCCCCAGGACTGCCTGCTCTTGCATTGCAGTTGCGGAGGGGGGGGAGGGGGGCGAGGGGAGTGGGGGAATGCCCTCCATGTCCCCAACTCTGCCCATGGGCTCAGGGCTTCTGTCCCACAGGGAGCACCAGGGCTCAGGGATTCAAGTCTGTGCCTTCCAGCTTCAGCCCCACGCCTCCCAGCTTCAGTCCAGTGGGGGGCACCGGGGAGGTAGCACTGCAGATTGGGGCTTCAGACCTTTGCTGGGCACCAGAGCTTCAGCCCCATGCCTCCCAACTTCTGTGCTTCCCCCCACCCCCCGTGGAGCTGAGGATCAGGGCTTCAATTGTGGGGCTCTGCAGCCCCTTTGAAAGGGCTCATGGACACCCCCATTGAGAACTGCTGTTCTAGAGCAGGGGTCCCCAATGCGGTGCCCACGGGCACCATGGCGCCCAAGGGGGCATCTTAATGCGCCCACGTCCTGGCCTCCGGGAGAGCACCCGCCGAAATGCCACAGCGGTATTTTGGCATGGACGCCTCTCGCTGACGCCACTTGCCATTGACAAGCAATGTCACTGAGAGGCATCGCCCCTGAATTTCGGCGGGGACGCCTCTCGATGACATCGCTTGTCGACGGCAAGCAACGTCATCGAGAGGCGTCCCCGCCAAAATTCGACGGCATTTCGGCGGGTGCTCCACTGCCGCAGTGGTCCTTCGGCTGGCATCCGCCAGCCAAAAAGGGTGGGGACCACTGTTCTACAGTATCATCAGCAATGCAGTGAGCAATGTGAAACCAACAAAGAATATAAGAGATGACTTTTCCTTTACGTCCATGCATTTCAGGTTTTGAATTGATGAGGGTTGCCCTTATGCAACCTTAACTGCCACTAACTGAAGTTTGTGTGGGTTTGTATTAGGGACTGCAGTATCATTGGAGTTGCAAAGTATACAGAGCACTTAAAAAAAACAAAAAACACCACACACACACACACACACACACACACTTACTTGCAGGCCAACTTGAGACCACCTTTTATGTATATCCTCACCTCAGCCCAGGAGAGGGGAAGTAAAAAACTTTTGGAACAGAGCAGAAAAGGACTATATGTATAAATATCTCAGAACAGAAAAGGAAAGTTGGAACAGATGTGACAAGAGATCATTAAAAACACAAATAATAATGTAGTAGTTTGATAAGTACCAGCCACATCCCTATCTAGAGTTCATACAATAGGTTTCTCACCCCAGCTGTCTGTTGACCACTGACGATGGAAAGCCTTGGTACTCTCAGTATTCCAAAAAAATCAGCTGGACTTGTTATCACTACACTGAAGGGAGAACAAAACCTTTAAGCTAAGTTGTCTGTCCTTCATGCTATTCACCAAAAGAGCCTGGGACTTTGTCTATATTTCAAATGAAGGACTCAACTGACTGCCAAACTGATTTCATTCTTCTCGCAGGCAAAACTAGTAGAATGCACTTCCTGTGACTTTCCTTAGCAATCTGTATATGCAGTCAGTGTAACATTGACACATACCCATTAAATGTCACATCCCTTAAAAAAAAGTATGACCTCCAATTCAAGATCAAGAAATCCACATGCTCTATAATTCTCTCCTTTTTCATTATGTTTGCTGACTCACTAATTTGAGAGTGCCAGTAACTCGTAGTCACAGTAACAATACAGCCATTAGGCAACATTCCACTGAAAGACAAATAATACAAATGGGTGTTAGTCATCCCCAAGATGTCACCATTATTGCTAGACCACAGACAGTCTCTCAAGTTATTCATCTGTAGCAGATGTTTACCTACTACCAAGAGCTACTTCTCTCCTAGAAGGGATAATATAAAGTTAGAATCATAGAATCAGAATTCAAGATCAGAAGGGACCATTATGATCATCTAGTCTGACCTCCTGCAAGATGCAGGCCACATAAGCCGATCCACCCACTCCTTTAGCAAGCGACCCCTGCCCCATGCTTCGGAGGAAGGCGAAAAACCTCCAGGGCCACTGCCAATCTTCCCTGGAGGAAAATTCCTTCCCGACCCCAAATATGGCAGTCAGCTGAACCCCGAGCATGCGGGCAAGACTCTCCAGCCATACCCTCTGGAAAAAGGTTATATCATATCATTGATCCATTGTACTATTTACCAGTGTGGCACTTAATTGACCTATTGACTAAGCCCGTTATCCTATCATACCATCTCCTCCATAAACTTATCTAGCTTAATCTTAAAGTCATGGCGGTCCTTCGCCCCCACTGTTTCCCTCGGTAGGCTGTTCCAGAATTGCACTCCCCTGATGGTTAGAAACCTTCGTCTAATTTCAAGCCTGAATTTCCTGACTGACAATTTATATCCGTTTGTCCTCGTGTCCACATTAGCACTGAGCTGAAATAATTCCTCTCCTTCCCTGGTATTTATCCCTCTGATATATTTAAAGAGTGCAATCATATCTCCTCTTATCCTTCTTTTGGTTAAGGAAAACAAACCGAGCTCTTCAAGTCTCCTTTCATACAACAGGCTTTCCATTCCTCGGATCATTCTAGTGGCCCTTCTTTGTACCCGTTCCAGTTTGAATTCATCCTTCTTAAACATGGGAGACCAAAACTTGGTCTATCCTATATGATCACCTCATTTTGTTTCTCCTCCCCGCACCCATTGCCAAGGGCACATACATGGAAGTTGTTCAAGTATTCCGCTTATTTGAATGGATGACATTTTAGTATGTTTACCGATATGTGCTGAATGTCCTCCCAAAAAGCAACATTATGTGTTATTTACAGTACATTTACAACTTTAGGTGGGAATGTGTTGATAAACTCTTAGGTGCAGCTGTTGGGATGTAGATTGCGTATTGGTAAAGGTATTAGAATTTGGAATTTTACCTTCTGTAGGTCTTCAAGAGATTATGTGAATAGAACATTCATGAGTCTAACTGCTAGATAAATGCTAAGACATTTACATAAAGAACTACTGAGGCAGAGAGAATTAGTCATGGAGCTTGTAATCATGTTTTGTTTGTTGCAACAACTTTATTGTGATGTGTGACAGGAGATTGATTTGGACTGTCTAAGTTTGATACAACTACATTAAAGAATCAGCTGAAAGGGATTGGTATCAAATAGCATAAGAAGTTGTCTTCATCCACAGACAGTGTATTGTACAGTCACTGAATCACAGAAATGTAGAGCTGGAAGGGACCTCAAGAAATCATCAAGTCCAGTCCCCTGAGCTAAGGCAGAACTAGGCAAACCGTCCTAGACCACTCTGACAGGTATTTGTCCAACCTGTTCTTAAAAGACCTCCAATGATACTGATTCCACAACCTCCCTTGGAAGCCTATTCCAGTATTTAACCTGTTCTTTTCCTATTTTGGCTTTTGCACCTTCCCCTTATTAAATATTAAATTATGTTAAGTATCTGGTCACAAATAACTTTAATGCCTATTTTGCTTCAGTCTTCACTAAACACCTCAGCCTTCTTAATGTCATCAGTTATTAGCTCTCCTTCCCCCTTAAGTAGAAGACCCATACTTTCCTTCATCTTATGTATATAAAGAACCTCTTATTGCCTTTTATGTCCCTTGCTAGGTGTAACTCATTTTGTGCCTTACCCTTTTTCATTTTGTCCCTACACGCTTGTGCTATTCTTTCGTATATCTCCTTAGCAATTTGTCCGTGTTTCCACTTTTTGTAGGATTCCCTTTTGATTTTCAGGTCATTAAAGAGCTCCTGATAGGAAGAAACCAATATGGCCCTTTCCTTCCCACTGGGACAGTTTGCAGGAGTGCCTTTATATGGTCTTCTTCAGAAAGTCAGTCAGTCATCTCTCCTGAACTCCTTTAACCCTTAGAAGTTCTTCCAATGGGACCCCTACCTACCTGTTCGCAGTTTGTTAAAGTCTGCTTTTTTGAAGCATCCCTGCAACAACTCCAAGAACCTGCTTTCCAGTTCAGAAAGATCAGAAGTAGACCCAGGTTACCCACATGATGTATCAGTAAGGTCTGCACTATCAACCCTTAATCTCAGAGGATGTACTTTGGATTTATGCTAAAAGCATGCACCAATCTTGTGCATCATCTCTGTTCCCCTTGTATTGACCCTTTCATGCCATCCTTCCAAAGCATCCTTCTACACAATGAATACAGTAGAGTATTGACATACCTGATTATTCAACATCAGTTGAGCAAATGTTGTTAACAGATAATCTATATCAGAGATGGATAAAATGATAGGTGAGTTTGCCCTTATGACAGAGTGAAGGAAGTACCATAGCTCTGACATATCAGAACATACTATAAAGACACAGTTTGAACATAAATTTTACATCTAGAGCATAGAGCTAACACAAACATACAACACATCTTAACTGTCTTGGCAGCAATCCACCTCCTAATGAATGCTGATCTTTGGTGCGATTATTTCTTTCCTAGTCTTACCAAGCTTTAACACATTGCTACTACTCTGTTAGCCCTCCATTCCACATTGGCACAAGATTACCAGACATCCATGAGAATCCTACAAAAAAAGGAAAGGAGGCCTTGGTGTGTATGCACTCAAAGTGACCGCAGAGAACAAGGTTACTAGTAAAATGAAATAACTGGCCCTTTATGGCAGATGCAAAGTATCACCAACAGATTCCGGACCATCATGCTGGGCCTTTGGAGAGGAGTGAAAGAGAGAAAATATCAGATTGTCAAGAGTACTTAGTACTCCCTCTCCCCACCACACAACAGCCCAGAAATTGCCCCAATAAGAGATGTATTACAAATTAAGTAGCAGTAGGACACCAGCAGCCACCCTGGTGGTAGCAGAACAGTTAAAGAGAATGACAGACTTTTAGAATGCATTACCGTCATGTTATTTCTTTAACTCATATACAATCAGTGCTGCGGCCAGGCCTCAAAAAGTCTTTAGAGGAAGCAGAAAACACAAAGTGGAACTACAGAAACAGAGACAGCAGCAACAACCGCAAACATGAAAAACAGTACTGGATCTATACAGGCTGACAATTTGTATAAGGCTGTGTTCCTTATTTAAGCCATGAATCTTCCCCTGGCATCAGTTATAAAACTGGTCAGTCAGTCTCTTAACTAAACCCTCTTGCTGTCTTTAGTTTGCCTGTTCTCTTCAGGATAGTACACCTTTTTTCAGACCACAGGTCTTGTTCCCCATTAAGGGAGACAGGGCTAGAAAGCCAGTGGCTAGCACCTAGCCAATCGGTTGCTTAAGAAGATTTCCAAACAAGTTCTTCCTTTTATTTCTACAATAATGTCCCATTTATAAACAAGCGGTTTGCCTGAAAACTGAATCATGCAGAGAACCACAAGAAAGCAGATCAGATGGTTTATATGCCTGTTTTACATTTTTGTTCTATAGTTTTTTGGATGTGCACCAAACAGAGTATGTAAGCCCAAATCAATAAGCATACAAGATATGATGTTCCCCTTTAAAAGCTCTGTGTCTCATCCCCCTGACAGGAGGCAACATTCCACCACCCTTACTTAATGCAATGACAATGCAGAAAACATGGAGCTTAATAATATTATGGCCATCAACATATAGGCTAAAATATTAGCATAATTTAGGCCTAAGCCTTTAAATCATGCCAAACAGCAGATGCCGTTTCTGTGTTTCAAACAGAGGAAATGGATGTTGAATAACTATAACGGATAATTAGCTAGGCTTAGCCACAAATTCTTCCTAAGTTGTGAAGTCATTTCCTCTTACCTTTTTCTCCTATTTTATATGCTTTATGCCTATGAATCTGTAATAGAGCTAATCAGATCAAGATATGCTACTTGACACAAAATCAAGGTATAATGTTACTAGATAAATCAATCCAAAAAAACTCCATTTTAATTTTCTAAATAAAGGCATTCTGTAAAAGACCCCTTTTCAGTTTGAGGAAGTTTCATTGCATAGGCAACCTGACCACAGTCGAAATACAGTTGAACCCCAATTTTATGAACACTGATCTTATGAACAACCGGTTATGAGATCCATTTTTCTGCAGCTCAATGTGACTTCAATCCTTTAACCAGTGTTCAAGCAGCTGTACAGATTTGGCAGCAAAGATGCAGTTCTCTCAAACAGGAAAAAAACCCAGACACACTATACATTTGTTCACTGATAGCATATATAACAATAAGTTAACTTATGCACAATACCTAATATTAAATAGGGATATCATTGTACTGCTAATAGTTCAGAGCCTGGTGTCTAATTTAAAGAGAAATGTGATCAATCAAATATGGTACTAATGAATGTATATCTAATAAGATATTTGTTTTGTATTAAAGAATCTGATAAGTTCAAAAGGTATGTTGAGGAGTTAATGTGAAGCATAAATCTTTAAAGTGAACCACTCAAAATGCTATAAGACCTAATTAACTGTATGACAAACTGTTGCTCAGTTTCACATATGAACCATTCCTAACCTTACCACAAAATGTAGGAAACAAAGTATGGTACGGAGGAATGGACAGCTGTTCTGTATTATTTAATTAATTCTTATATCTACTGGACATGGATCAAGCAAATGAATGAAATTATTTTATATTGCTGCAGGTTGAACTATGAAACAAAGAACCATCCAGACATGACTATGTAACAACTATGTTCTAGCTTCAAAATTGACATTTCTGCAGATAGCTAAAGGTGCTGATGGAAAGAAGATGGACTCATGCAAAGTTTGTAGCCAAAGAACCACTTCACAAAGGGGTCCACCAAAAGTAACTTGCAGAAGTAGGCTCCTGATCAGAGCTAAGACTGCAGTTGTTGAACATGGCCCAACATGTCTTTCATAAAATGCTATAGCACAGGATGTTCTGGACAAAGATACTGGAATATTCCAGATGAACTTGTCAGAAACCATAAAGGACAGGCCTTATTTTCTCATTAAATGATAAGGGACAACTCGTATGTGGATTGGACATTCCAAGTCTTCCAAAAACATCCCTTTCTGACTGGCCATGTCACCATTGCTAAGAGGAAGAACCAGGCAACACTAACAAAAACAAAACAAAAATAAGGTACAAAATGTCCTGTGTTGATCAACATGTTGCTCCCTGAAATCGGAACATCTGGATAAGAGAGACTGAGCAACTGCTGCTGCCTAGCCAGCTGGAACACCCCCGGGTTGGAGACAACTAACACCTTGTTGCTGACAAGCACCTTATTAACTGTGTCTTTTAGAAGAGACCACTGCAAAATCTGGAAAGAGAATAAGAACATAGCTGTCATTAATTCCCTGAGTTACCTAAACGAACTCCCCCAAGAAACCAGCCACTATGAAGCTCATGAACTCACCTTTGTGCTAGTTCCAACTGATACTTATAAAAGTTATTTTGCTACTTATTTACCCAAGTGATGACCGTTATTTTGTTAGCAGCATTTAGCTTAACATATGTACCTGAATTAAAAGCCTCTGAATGACTACAATGTATGATGTGTACCTGCGTTTTACTAACTTGTTTAGTCTTAGTTGTCTAGGAGTTACACGAAATCAGTAAGTAATTGAGAGCACTGAATTTGCAGAAACTACTTACACTAAGCATAGTACTACTTGTCAGGAGAAAATATGCTTCCCTACAGCAAAAGTTAGTTGCAAGAAACCCTGAGTGCTTCAAAGAGTTCAATCTAAAAAAAATAAATAAATCACATTGTAGTCAAGAGAACTGATGGCTTTTTAGACAGATGGGAAGAAGCTTTAAATCGGCTCATAAGCTAAAGATTTTAGCACTGTTTCACTGAAGTGGCATAAGAGTTTACTGAACTGATGGAACTGCATAGAAATCAAAATTATTGTCATATTAAATTTTGGAATTAATGTATGACATTTGTGTGTGAACAAGTGGCAAACCTTGGCTATGAGAAACACCTGGACAGGTCAATTTTGACATTTTGATATTTAAGTAACTTGTCTATATTTCTAAATGCTACTTCGGAATTGTTTCAATTGATATGAGCAGTCTCATAATTCCAATGGCAGACAAGCTTGATTGAAGTAAATAAGGATTCATATTTACGGATCCATAGTTCCATATTAATACCAAAATCACCTGGCTCAGACTAGTCAGCATAGAACTAGGATAGAAGTTTGTACCAAGATTATGATAAGACCTTGAATTAAATTGAACTGATTTATTATTTCTTGAAAACTGCAATAACCAACGTTGAGTTCAATTTGACATTATCTAACCATTTTTATTTTGCTCTCTGGATTTCCCATTGTTTTAAAAACTATTGTGGCTAATAACCCTCAAAATCCATAATAATTCTCTAGTCTATACTTTAGCCAAGGAACACAGATCCAAAGAACAGCAAGAAACCCAATAGAGGTAACAAGTTAAAGTTCCAGGACACTTGAATGTGTTCTACAATTCAAGTCCAAGAACTCCACCAAACCAAGAGAGCAAGATGGTATTTAAAGCATTAGAAGCTTGGTATGATCCAGTACATTCATGGATTATATATGATATGCAGTTTGCACCTGAAGCAACCCACTATGAAGTGCACTGCAGTAGTAGACCTACATGTCAAAAGCATGCTTCAGTTACCAGTTCAAACAAATTAAACAATTTATTCAGAGAGCGATAAAAAAAGTTAATCTCAAATTTTTTAGTCACCAGGCTTCTTGCCCCAACTACTAGATAACTTCCCTTTTCAGACTGTAACCTGCCAATATTCTTGAGATAAAAGCCAGTCTTGGCCATGCCCGCATTGCACTGGCTTTCTGAAGAAACTCCACTTTCAGATTGGGAGGCCTAGATCTAGGCACTTTTACTAATACCAGAGTTTGACAGGCGCTAAAAAAAAAAAAAGCAATCTACTGATTAGATTCAAATGCATTATGTATATTAATTCTATAGAATCCAAGAGCTACCTAAAGAGTGCATATGCTTCTTTTCCTGCTCCCTAGATGTAAAGCCTCCACATTCATTGAATGTTCCACAGAAGGCAGCATGAATTCTAACAAAAGGCTTTGAATCAGCTGTATGGATCTTCATTACTGGAAGCTGTGCCCTAAGCCCCACTGCAACACTCCAAAGAATTCATGTAGATGAATCAAAACAGCACAAATGCGTACTCCTTCAGCAAAATCAGCAGGATTACAAGTGACATCAACGTTTAGCAAGCCAGGGTGGGTTCCATAATGCCCTCATATGGTATCACTTATCTGATAGCCAATTATATGAATGTGCACAATTGACTAAATAGTTAAAACATCAGGTCTCATTTTAGACCATGCACTTCACATATGTAACAGTATTTTAAGAGTGCCATGCTATTCTAGCAATAAGCAGATATCAATACATATAATTCAATCAGAGTAAGTGTTACCCTATTGCTGCATTATACCAGGACAAACAAAAACCATTCCACTCACTCAGAGCAAGAAAGAAGCTATCATTCCCACCCTGTTCCAGGGGTCCTTTGCCTTATGTTTCACTACATCTGGGTACCTGGCTCCAGATCTCCATCCTAGAGGCAGCACAAATGGCCTCATCTTTAAGCGAGGGGGAGCAGAACCCACAGTCCTCTGAAGGATAGGGAAAAATTACACCACAAGCAGAGAATCAATGAAGCGTTTCCTATCTGGGGAAAGCTTGATAACTGAGCTTTGAAGAACAGCTGGCAAGTTTGATAGAGCTGATAATCTAGAGAAGTGTACAGGTTAATTTGAAGTGGACACCAGGGGAAAAAATTATTAATTTGGTGACAAAAGAAATTGCAAAAAATTGGTTTTACGGGTGAGGAAAAACAGATTTGGTATAGGTGAAAAAAGAAATGTATCCATGTTTGCATGAACATATGAACAAGTATATATGGCTATATGTAAAAAGCAGGGGTTTTAATTATTTGCAGTTAACTCAAGCGATCAACGCAAAACAAAATTAACCAGATTTAAAAATAGTCATGATTAATTGCAGTGTTAAATAGAATACCAATTTAAATTAATATATTTGAAAACGTAGAAAATCAAAAATTATTTCAGACTATAAAGTGTACAGTGCTCACTTTATTATTTTTATTACAAATATTTGCACTGTAAAAAAGAAAATAGTATTTTTCGATTCACCTCATCCAAGTACTGTAGTGCAATCTCTATCATAAAAGTACTTGGATGAGGTGAACTGAAAAATACTATTTCTTTTGTTTTCTTTTACAGTTCAAATAAGTGTGCACTGTACACTTTGTATTCAGTGTTGTAACTGAAATCAATATATTTGAAAATGTAGAAAACATCCACAAATATTTTAAAAAATAGAATACCATTTATTGCATGCTTAATTTTTTTTAATCGCACGTCAGCTCTAGTTTATGTGTTACCTTCATTCCCTCCACCCCAGATCTCAGCTCACATAGAAGAGCAGGAAGAGGAGCTCAGACACCCCAAAAGGAGCATTTCCCCAGATCCCTGAACACATGGTGGGCAAAGAGAGGGGCTCAGACCCCCCTGCAAAGAACCAGGATTCCCCCAGATCCCAGCACATAAAGGGAAGGGGAGATTTCAGGTCTGACAGGCCCCCATCACATCTAAAATCCCCAACTCCCTCTGCTACTCACTGTTCTCCAACCCCTCCCATCTTCTCCCCTCTCATTCCCCTTAATCCTTGCCCCCTCCTCTAAGCCTCCGGACCCCTTTTCTCTCTCCTACCACTCATTCCCATAATACACCCATTCCTTGCTGCAGACCCAAACCCCTCAGCCCCTACTGCCTTTCTTGTACACCTAATCACCCCTCCTCTCCCAGTAAGCATTTTCATGTGTAATTTATTTTTTTTTTAAAGACAGTTTCAGCATCTTCTGATTATTTCGCTGTACTCATTACATTTCTCCAAAATAAAAAAAAATTAAAACAAATTTAAAAAAACAACAGGCTGATTTTTCCCAAATGTTTTCAGTTCATTCTCAGTTTTCCGTCCAGGGTGGATTTCAAAATTCAAGTCGCAGGCTCAGAGAGGCGTCCCATTCATCTCAATGAGATGTTCTCATCTGATAGAGAATACCCCCCATGGTGATTAAAATAGCCTGAAACAATAGCTACGAAACAAGGGAACTGCTTCACTCATGTCAATAGGTGTTCCCTTTCCCCCAACCCCAGGCTAGAATTTTTGATGTGTCAAACATACCTGTTCTCAGTTCCTGACCCCAGTCTCAGCTGTGTTCTTGGTGCACGCCTTTTTTAAGCTCTCCAGAGAGGGGCAGGGTTTACCCAGATCCTGGCTCACATGGGATGGGAGATGGGCTCAGACACCAAGAGAAAGGCAATCCCCTCCCAGACCCTGGCTCACAAGGGGAGCAGTGAAGAGAGAGTCACACTCCCAAAGATAGGCACGATCCCCCAAGATCATGGCACCCACACAGGGGAGGGACCAGGGCTCAGGAACCACTGGTGGGACAGATCCCAGCTCACATAGGGGGTAGGTAGAGAGATTCAGACCCTCCAGATAGGCAAGCTCCCCTAAGACCTGGCTCACTTGAAGAGGAGAAGGGGGTTAAGCACTAGATTAAGGCACACAAACAGTAGAGGAATGTGGGACCTGACAGGCACTCCCAGCCCCCTATAACTCACTTATGTCCCCTTCCCAGTGTCCCATCTCCTTACTCCCCAACGCCTCTCTCCCTATTCCCATCCTTAATCACCTTTTCCTCTCAGTATTTCCTTGCGTAATTTATTTTATTTTCAAAAAATAGTTTCAGTGTCCTCTGAATGTTCAGTTGTGCTCAGATTACATCTGACCAAAATAAAAATCTCCCTTTGATAGAGACAGATTGCGGAAACATGCCTCTCTTTATTTCACATTTCTGCCCTGGGGATTTCTGCTTCAGTAGATGATGCTCGGATCCAATGACCACAACATGTCTTTGAAGCCACCCAGGTCCTGTGATGTAGAAGTAGTTATCCAGAGAGTTAGCCTCTTCGCACATGCTCAGTAGGCACAGAAATCATAATAAGGCTTATGCCAAAAGAACAGGAGTACTTGTGGCACCTTAGAGACTAACACATTTCTTTGAGCATAAGCATCTGATGAAGTGGGTTTTAGCCCATGAAAGCTTATGTTCAAATAAATGTGTTAATCTCTAAGGTGCCACAAGTACTCCTGTTCTTTTTGCAGATACAGACTAACGTCTGCTACTCTGAAACATGAGGCTTATGATTAGCTTAATTGGAAAAGCAAAATCTTTTGAATTAAGATTTAAATTTGATTTCCCTCAAAGGGTGCATGTAATTTGGGGGTAACCATAAATCATGAGACACCCTGGTGTGATTAGCTGAGCCCTGGTTTGATCTCAATCTGTGAGCATAAAGAGGCTGCCAGAATCTCTCAACTTAAAGAAAAGCCATATTTCCCTCCCCTTCTTCCCCCCACCCCCACGGGCTGTATCCCCTTGGTCAAATGGCCCCAAATTTAGATCACTAACAGAACCCCACACCCCTAATTGAGACACACTACATTTCAAAGCAATTCAAGTAAACATGTAGATTTTACAGCACTTAGAGACAAGCTTTAAACAGAAAGCTTTCACTCTGCTATAGTTGTTTGTATTACAATAACAGTCGGGTGCCAGGTACTTTTGGCCAGTACTCCAGCCACTCCAAAGCCCTCTTTTTCCTTCTGTTAGCAGTGCCTAGTTTTATCTTCCGTTCTCAGAGGGCTTTGTTAGCCCTGCTAATAGCAAGTTACAGCAAGTGTCACATTCCCAGAGGACTCCATTAAATTTCATGGCCAAAGCGGAGTACTCTAATGATACTGAAATCCATCCTAATGCAAGATTTCCCTACGTGAACATAACTTCGTGCCAAGAATCCTGCACTGACCTATAGGTGTAAGGATGTGTTTCTACAAATGATCCTGCACTAACTCATGTGACCCCCATAAGCAGCTAGTCAGCATCCAAGATTCCCCATCATTCAAGTGCTTTTATTTTACTGAATGTTGTCTCAAACAGCTCTCAGAAAACTGGGGAGATCCTGATGGACTGGAAAGAAAGAGACTACTATTCCTCCATGAGGGATGTTTCACTACAGCAACACACACAGACCCATAATTCTAGAAAAGAGAAAAGGATCTCTTATAATGAATACATGCCACCATGCATACAACATCTTGTATATAATCTGCTCATCTTTATTTCATGGCTGTCTCACCTCTATGCCAGATGGTGTCTACTCAAGCAATACTAAGCAAGTCAACAAGTCTAGAGCCCAACATTTAGACTGTGAAAAATTGTTTTGTTTTTAGCCACTCCCTTCTTCCCCCACACCAGGATGTGACTCAAACACACAGTGATTTAGATATTCCCATGCAGTGTTGGAAATTCAAACAAAATAGTTTTACTCCTTCTTGGCAGACGTGGTGCTGACTACTAAATTAAATCATTAAAACTGAAATCTAAAAATCTGAGTTAACATGTGCAAGGAAAAAGGTTTCTCTTTTTTTTTTTTTTTTTAAGTATCAACATTGAAAGAGCTCATTTAAATTCCTGAGCTCCCTAACTCTGCCAGTGCTCCCCTGTTTAAATTCAGTTATTCATCACCTCACAAACCAAGGCCGTGTCTACACTACAGTGCTACAGCAGCACAGCTACAGGCTGCAACTACACCACTGTAGTGCCATAGAACAGATGCTTCCAACAGCAACAGAAGGGTTTTTCCATCACTGTAGGTAATCCACCTCTAAGAATTATTCCATTGACCTAGACACATACACACAGTAGATTAGGTCGGCATAGCTGTGGTGCTCAGGGATGAACTTTTTCACACCCTGGAACGCTGTAGTTACATTAAGCATAGACCAAGTCCAAGTGAAAAGCAGCCTTAGCAGATGAAACTACTTTCCAGTAGGCAGCCAACAATACATCTCACACTGACCACAACCTTGCAATGCAATACATAGATTTCTGAATACACAAAGGTTTTTGCCATTTCATGTGCCCTCAAAGTAAACCTGGAGGTTTGTCCTGTTGGCCTGAATTGGGTTAAATTAGGCCTTTTATTTCTACATCAGACGATTCAGACAACTTGTCCAATAAGCACATATCTTGTAACATTTATGCTCCAGCTAGTTTTTATGATTGATCTTCTGACATTAGAATCACAAGTCTCAGATTCCAGACCGACCACACAGTTACTGCCAAGTGGTGGGTAGAAACAACCATTCCACACATCTTATTGCAGGGCTTTGAAGAGGCTCTCTTCTTGCTTTTAATAAACTATGCTCTGAAAATAGGATGCTGTGTACTGAACCCATGTGATCTGATAACTAACATAGGCTTCCATTATTCAAAAGTGAAGGGGGGGGGGGGGAAAAATCTAGAAACTAGCCATGTCAAAGACTAAGAAAGGGTGGCCAAAAACAACTAATTTTGCCACCACACCCTTACTTTTTGCAAACTGATTTCTTTCATAAGCCTTATTTATCAAGACCAATTAATTACTTTAAAAAACAGAGCCACTAACCCACCATACAGGCACAACCCTACAAAATCAGTGTGCCTGCTGAAAGCAAGGGGAATACATTTGTTTAAAACAAATTCAATTTTCTACTTCCAAAGCTCTATCAAAGAATGAAAAGATTTAAAGTGATACAGTCATTCCCCCAAACACTTTCCCCAAAGGGCTTTTCATAACTGCTTCATACTCCTGTGTAGAAGGTTCTTTTCTCAGCTACCTACCAAAGGACTAAAGTCCAGACTCTCACACCATAAATACATTAACCTTTGAAAAATGACTTCTTTCCATTTGAAAATGTAAATTTTACTTAGACACTTAGTTCATGGAGTACATTACT
This sequence comes from Mauremys reevesii, assembly GCF_016161935.1. Lineage (NCBI taxonomy): Eukaryota > Metazoa > Chordata > Testudines > Geoemydidae > Mauremys > Mauremys reevesii. Next base: position 250,529,758 of record NC_052623.1, read on the forward strand.
TAATGCAAACCCTGAAGATGTCCCTCACAAAATTTCTTTGTCAAGATTTTTCTGGTGTGTAGACAAACAGGGTCTCTGGAGAGGGAAAAGCGAGTCTATTCCTTTCATATATTTCACAGCATGATTACACAACTACACAGCCTTGAAATGGCTTTTCAGAAAGCTATTAGTGTTCTAATACTTACTACACATTGAGACACAAGAATGTTGCAGTATCTGAAACAGCAGCACAAGTGCTGGTCTGACGAGACCATCAGAGGGGCCACACTTTTTATTTTGTAATCTGCTGGAATGAAGCAAGGTCACTCAAAATTCACCACCTCAAATATTCAACTGAAGGTTCTCTATGGTCAGTTTTCACTAGGTCGGGGTAGGCAACCGATTGGCACGCGTGCCAAAGGCGGCACGCGAGCTGATTTTCAGTAGCACTCACACTGCCCGGGTCCTGGCCACTGGTTTGGGGGGGGCTCTGCATTTTAATTTAATTTTAAATGAAGTTTCTTAAACATTTTTAAAACCTTAATTTACATATAACAATAGTTTAGTTATATATTATAGACTTGTAGAAAGAGATAGTTTAAAAACGTTAAAATGTATTACCGGCACACGAAACCTTAAATTATAGGGAATAAATGAAGACTCGGCACACCACTTCTGAAAGGTAGCCGACCCCTGCACTAAGTGTTAAAGACACTAGCATTATAAGCCCAATGACAAGTGCAGTTACTGATAACCACCCCTTCACTAACTGATCAATGGCAACTCAAACACCTTGTACAAACAGGCTATTAAGGATCCCTTGTGATGTCTTGTCCTTTACACCCAGTGTAAAGGGGTCAGAGAGTTTGCAAGAATCTCACCCACAATTATTAACATGCTAGTGGGCATCAGCATCTGCCCACAGTAGTACCACCACTATTACTAATCGTCATGGAACATTACTTGTAGAAAAATGGTCAAGTTGTTTAGAGAGGCCTTAAGACCTGATGAGGTTTAACTAAACTGTTTCAGCAGTGATGATAGTTAATGTTCCAAGGGTGACCATGTAGTGACCCAGGGAACCATAAACATTACTGGTGTACTAAGGAGGTAGGTTATTTTAAAATGAGAAGTTTCCCATTAGGAAAGCACTTTTATAATCGATGAGAACACACTTGATTGACAAATCAGATCATTAAGAGAAACAAACATTCACCATAAGAGTTGCTGCTATATCAGTCTGCCATAAAACAATCCCTTCCCCTCCTCACCTCACATTTTAACTGCACTTAGGAAAGATCAGTTTGATGGCCTGGACGGAGTTGGGATTGATAGTGGGACTGAGCCTTTCACCTCTACATCACTGGTTCAGATTGAGCCCAGCTCAAAAGCTACCCTTCAGAGGCCAGATCAAATACTATGACATTTTACCATGCTTGAACCCTTGTCTACAATCTGATTTACTAACTTGGTTTAACAGGTTAGATTAGAATAAATAATATTCAACATTTCATTAACAAACAATCAATCACTGACATAATACTAAACAGGAACATCCTGTTCCACACTGACTACTAAGCTGATCTCTAGGCTAAATGCAGTTAACAGAACCTTTGGCAAGTGTACAAATGAGGTAAAGTGTCGGGATGTACAAGGCCTAAATGAAATGACTTATTAATAAAATCCCTACAAAATGTGTCCACACAACAAAATCACCACCACAACTGGCACTAACTGGAATCCCTGCTGGCCAAGTAACACATGAGACAGGGTGACGATGTTTCCTTGTCCCCCAAAGGCAGTCCTTCCAGACACAGTTGAAGCATGCAGAAGGGTGGTGTGGAGAAACTTACTCTGCTTTCTGCCTGAGCTCCACCTGAAATCCCAGGGGACAATTCCCAGCTGTCAATTCAGCAGTTATCAACACGAAAGTTAGTAATTTTTCTGTTCTGAAGTATTTTATAGACTGCTTTTGGTAAGGTAGGAAAGTTACACAGCACATAATTAAGAATTTCAAAGGCTGATTTCTGGGGAGACCAGAATTATTTTCCTCAGAAGTTAAAGTGCTCTGACACTAAAGCCCCTGTACTTCCATACCCTATTGCAGTCAAACATGCCAAGTAAAGACTTCATTTCCAAGACTTAAAAAGAGGGTTATATCATAAGGACAAGTTTAACAAATTAGATAATTGAAGAGAAAATTAGGTACTCACCTATAAACCTCCTCAATTACACTAACAGGTACCATTTTAAAATAAGGAATAAATATGCAGAACAATTTCTGCAGTGACAAATTTGCATGGCAGTTTACAGATGCAAGATGGCAAAGAGGTTATAATCTAACATTAAGTAAGAGCTGAATATTTGTTGACATATAGCCAATATGGAGATATGTCCAAGAAGTCATGGAATCAATTCCACCTTTGTGTCTTATAAAATTTAGGAATGTTCATGACATATCCTGAAACACTTACAGTATCCTCTCTACAAAGAACAGTGACCCTCTTACCTTTTTATTGCACTGTTGTACATAATGGGTGAGCACTTGGCTGATTACATATCCCATAAGTGTGAAGTGATACCACTTTTGTATCTCTGTACAGTGTTATGGCAAAAAAAATATTTTTGAAAAAAGTAACTCATTTAAGTCTTAGTCAGGACTGTTTGGGTGTTGTTTATGTGGCTATACTGAGCTTCAACCAGAATGACTGTTTTTCCTCACACAGAGAAAGTTTTCAGTGTTTCCCTCAATCTGCTGAACTACCTAACATTAATGCTGGAGTGTACACAGGTTCCCAAGGGCAGGCAAACTAAAAAACCTCCTGATTCTTATGTTACAGACAGTTCTCTTCCACCCATAAGGATCAGGAAGGCAGAATCCCGCTGCCAGACGGACAACAAAGTTCACAGCTTATAGGAGGCTACGAGACAAGCTCCTGACCCACTTACAATACTTCACCCGTATAAAGCACCCTTCAGCGAAAGAGCTCGAAGTGCTTAATGAATGTAAGCAAACACTGTTACTCCTACTGGATCTCTCGCCTGCCCCGGCGCTGGCATCAGTTCAGGTATTTGTTGGGGGGGGGGGAGAACTGGAGTCTCCCCAGCCCTCGCACCAGCGTCCGCATCCCCTGCCCTGCCTCGCCGGAGGGGGGCTGAAGGATGCCCCGGAGCCCTCCCACCCGCCGGGGGCCGAGGCCAGGGACCCAGTACCGGAGCTCACGCCCAGCCAGCCCCCCTGGAACGACACGGGGAAGGGCCCAACCCCCAGAGCCCCCCGCGCAGCTTCCGCTCCGCGCCGCAGCCCCTCACCTGCCGCTTCCCCCTTCCGGCCACCGCCTCCGTCCGCGCACTCGGGAGGCCCCACGGTGACACCACCTCCTCCGCCACCGGGAACGCCGCTGCAGCAACGGCCACCGCCTCCTCCCGCCCCCTCCACTGCCTTATCGCCTAGCTACTAGGCCTTGCCCCCGCGCGTCATCATCACACGGGCCGCCACGGCCAATGCCGCCTACTCGGCCTCAAGGCTCACGCGCTCACTGGATGCCAAGGTGCATCTTGGGTGATGTAGTCGGAAACTAGTCCGCGCCGGGCTGGGGGAGTATGAGTGCGCATGTGCACGCAGCGCGCTCTGAGCCTCGGCGCTCGTGCGCTTTTACCCTGACCTTTAGTTCAGTTACGTAATTTGCGTAGTGATGCCCAATCGTTTCCTCGGGGTTATTATAGTGGCGTGTCGCGCGGCATCACTCTTTGATTGGCTGAATGAAGCTCGTGACGATCGCGCGGGCTTTTAGCGTCTTGTGAGCGAGGCTCGCGCCGGGAGGGTTTTGCAATCCGAGCACGTTACGTTTTGAAATCACAAACGGACGTTGCCTTCTTCTGCGGGGGGAGCCCCCTCGTCCCTGTGAGGGCCCTGAGGGGTGCTGCTTTGACACGAGGGGGGAGGTATCCCAGTGGGCAAATCTCTCAGACACCCTATGGGGGTAACGGCCTCCCTGTGGGGGACAAGTTTGTCACAATGCAGTTAGGGACAAGGGCAGGGGCGGCTCTAGAGCCCAGCGTGGCCCCCGGGCCTGGGCGGCTGGCGGGGGGGGGGGGCAGGCATGGCTCGGTGGCTCGTCGCCCGCTGCCGCTCGCGCTCCCGCAGACCAGACCGCAGGCATGACCCGGAACCCCAACCGAGCCGCGAGCCGTAACCGCCCGCAGCAGGTGGAGCTGAGCTGAGCCGCGCCCGACGACCTCCGCCAGCCCTCGCCCCCAGGTCCGCTGGCTGCTCCTCGGGGGCGCCTCCCGCGCATGACTGCTTGGGGCGGCCAAATTTGTAGAGCCGCCCCTGGACAAGGGGGTCTCTGCATAACACTGCTATCCCCCCTCTGTGGAAGTGGGGGAAGGGTCACCGTCCCCCCCCGAAGAAATCTCCACAGTAGAAGCAGAGTATCCACATGCATAAGTATTTGCAGCATCTTGCCCAAAGCAACAACGATTTAATAGAAAAACAGTGCACATTTTAAATATATTTTTAAATAAAGTTAAGATTCCCAATATAACAGGCCTTGTTATTATATAAAACCCACCTCAACATCACACCCGATCATATTTTTTAAATACAAAGCTCTGAGGGCAGGGGAACGTATACATTAAACTTTTATTACAATTATATTTGTACATATATGGACAACATCCACCACATATCAAAATATATTTGAGACTTCCCTTGTCATGGTAAGTTCATATGTATGCAGTGCAGTACAGTACATCAAAAAGGCAAATACAGATAGTGAGACAAATACTGTTCCACTATATAATTTAAAAGATAAAATTTAAGAAGCAGCAAAGTGGGCATATATAAATAGAAGCAGAGGGCAGGTGTGTATATATGAGGAAGGGGCAGAAGGATAGTAGCTGAGGTGTCCAGCAGCAGAGGGGTGACTGATGGGGCCTGTTCCAGCAGCTGGGGTGTGAGTCCCACTGGTTGAAACTGTGTGTTCTAAACTTAAATTGGTAATCAGCAGTCTGAATTTAGCACAGTCTTTAGTTAGTCTTTTGCTGAGTCCTAATCTTTTAAATTTCTTTATGCCCTGCTCCAAGTGGTGATAGTCTCCTCCAGTTTTGCTTGAGGATGGCCACCTTTTTTGTATATTGCCATTTGCCATGTGTTTTGGTAGGTTGAATTGTTTTGTGTTTTTGTATATTAATTTCTTTTTTGTGTCGATTTATCCTTTTTCCACTTTGGCAGTGATTTGTCCATATTGACCAGTGATGGTGTTGGAGGTTGATGACTGATGAATGTGGATGATGTGGTTTGGTAGGTGCAGGTGAATGTGGTGGTGGTGGTGTGTAGGATGGTTTATGTGGTGTGATGAGTAGCTATGTGTTCTGAGCTAGGGAGTGGCTATGGGTGTTGTGCAGTTGCTGGTGGTTAGATGTACTATGTTGGGTGTGTGTGTGTGTGCTGGGTGAGTGGCCAGGTTGGGCCTGTAAGTGTGGGGTCATGTGGGCCTGAGGCCTGGTTGGAGGGTTGGCCTGAGAAGGTGTGTTTGTGAGGGTGGGATGGTTGTCCAGTGTGTGATTGAGGGGTTCTTTGTCTTGCTGTATTGGGCTTAGGAGGTCCAGGTCTGTTTTTCTGGTCTATCTCTTCTGTTCTGTTCTTTATCTGGCATCTGTAGTCTACTGAAGTCTTGAGAATTTCTTGGTCATTTTTCTCTCTGTTGGTCTCTGTCCTGCTGTGGAGGTTACCTCAGTGCTTGGCTCTAGTTCTGTGATTGTAGACTGTGATCTTTGTGGTGTGGGTGAGAGGCTGTAGGCAATGGGTAGCATGGTTGTAGGGATGTTTTCGTGGTTGAGGGTGGTTAAGGTTGCCCATAGGGTGGACACCGTGTGGTCACCGTGGTGGGACCACAGTGTAGGTGAGGTTGGTCAAGTTGGGGGTGGGTTGTTGATGGAGGGGGTGGTTGGAGAAATTTCCTTGGAGGTTCTCCATGGGTCTTCCCATGGTGGAATGTATCATCAGTAGCTTCCCAGTAGATGGCGTGATGAAGATGGCTGAGATGTAGCCAGTGTAGAGAAGCCATAAAATATTGGCATATAAAAGAATTGCTGGGTGCCATAAGGTGGTGCCACTGATCATATATATTATATTGTCATTAAATTTATAATAGTTGTGTGTGTGATTGTCATTAGGAGGCTCATCAGTTGTGTAGATGTAAGCAAGCACAGCTCAGGACTTGCATTGTGCTGTGCTATTCCATCCAGTGTGTGTGATCGTGTGTGTATTGTTTGTGTGTGTGGGATGGTGGCTAGGATGTGGTCACTCATGCATTGTAGTTTGCTGTGCATTTTGTGGTTCTTCAGATGGAAATCAGTGTGGTGGAAAGGAGATGGCTGGGAGGAGATAGCTGGGAGTGCTAGGATAGGGAGTCCCATAGGAGTCCACATATCCAGTGAGAGTTCCAATGAGAGAGATGATGCCAGAGATGATGGTAAGATGATTGGGATCTTAGGTAGGGGATCTAAGGGGATATAGGTTGTAGGGTATGTCCTGGTCGAGTGTGTTGGTGTAGATTGTGTCCTGAGTAGATGGTGCAGTTGTGAGTAGTTTCTGTGTAGTTTCTCAGTGGAGCTGAGGGAGGGGAGAGGGATGTGTTGTTTGAAATTTTGTATTCCTTTTTTGTCTCAGACCTGTTCCAGAGTCAGCTGACATGACCTTTATCAGCCTCTTTTTATCAGCCTCTTTGATTATAATGTCAGGATGGTTTCTGAGGCTGTGGATGCATGCATGTCTGCAGCATTTAGGTTGTGAGGCAAGCGGCTTGTTGTTTTTGCACAATTTTCTCATTGTGCATATAGTAGTCCATTCAAATGTATAGGTCCAGGAGGAGAGTTGGACCTCAGGAGGAGTCCATGTGGTGTTCTTGTGGGTGTGTGTGTGTGGTGTTCTGTGTATCAGTGCGCTGTTCAGTGATGTGAGTCGGAGGCAGAAGAGTAGAGAGGTTCAGCATGTTGGTGGGGATCATGTCAGTGGGGTGTTGGTGGCAGAAGAGAGGCAGGCAGGAGAGAGTTCCTTCTTCTGCTCTGAGTGTGGCTGGATGGACTGCGATGGTTGCTATTGCTGGGGGGGGATATTGGGGGGTGGGTGCCCCATGTGGCAGTGGCCCATGTGGCAGTACAGTCCTTTTTTTCCTTTTCCTTTTTTTTGAAGTGGGTAATGAAGTGTAATGTAGATGTCTTATTTATTTTAGTGAAGTCCGTTTTGTGAAGTCTGAGAGTTTGAGAGAGTCTCTCTAGTTTTTTGTTTTTTTTTGATGTTTTCCTGTTTATGTATGCTGATCAGGTTCAGTTTCTTAGTTTAGATAGATAGATAGATAATCTCTCACTGTGGTGGTGTGTGTAGCATAGATTTTTTTTTTTTTTTAGTTTATCCATATGATGTGATGTTGTTCATTTTTGAAAGGAAAGGAAGATGATATATGTGTGTGTTTTTGTTTTTTTCATGAGGTTGATGGATTTCCACTCCATACGGCTAAATGCAGTGCCTTGCATGGTGTCAAGTATCAGAGGGGTAGCCGTGTTAGTCTGGTTCTGTAGAAGCAGCAAAGAATCCTGTGGCACCTTATAGACTAACAGATGTCTATAGTCTATAAAATTTAAGAAGCAACTACTACATGGAAGTAGTTAAAAATAGAGGTACAAGAATGGTTCAAGGTCTCAAATACCTGCCTTACCATGAAAAATTTTAAATCAATTTATATAGTAGAACTGGTCAGAAAAAATTCTTTAAAAAATTTTTCATTGGCACAGGCCTGGCCACTGCTTCCCGCAGCTCCCATTGGCTGGGAACGGCGAACCGTGGCCAGTGGGAGCTGCCGGCGGCTGTACAAATGTAAACAAACTCTGGCGTCCTGCCAGCAGATTACACTGATGGGCTGCAGGTTGCTCACCACTGATCTAAATCCTCTATGAAACGGAATTAGCCTTCTCTGCCCAACTCTACTATTTAGTTATCAAAGAGAAGGTTAAGAGGTGACTTTATCACAGGCTGTAAGTACCTACACAAGAAGTTTTCTGATGGTAGTGAGGCTCTTTAATCTAACAAAGGCATAAGAAGATCCAGTGGCTGAAAGTTGAAACTGAAAAATGGAAATCAGAAGCACATTTTTAATAGTGTGGGTAATTAACTGATGGAACAATTTACCAAGAGATTTGTAGTGGATTCCCCATGACTTGACATCTTTAAATTAAGATTGGATGCCTTTCTATAATATATGCGCTAAACCAAAAAATTATGGGCTAGATGGAGGAATTATTGGATAAAACTCAGGGGAGTAAAAAATAAGGAACAGGACTTGGACTGATTTTTAAAAGAACAAAATATGTCTATCTTAATTAAATAACATTTTAAGAAAAGAAATGATAACTGTCTACAAGTTTTACTAAGGAAGGAGAGGAATTATTAACAGCAATGGAATTAAAATACGCAAAGAAAAAATATGTATTAGCCAGCTAGTCCACAAAAACTGGCGCTAAAAGTATGGGGAGTTAGTGCAGGGCATTTGTTCCTTCTTGGAACCTATTCAGAATTGTTTTCTTAGAAGGGTTCTTGGTGTTCCAGGTTATTTACCTATTTGTACTGAGGTGACAACTTACTACAATTTGTACTTAAGCAAATTCTGTATCCTAGAGGCAAATAATGTTGTTTTTCTTTTTAAAAACTGTATTGGAGTTAATATAATGCTGGATACCAGACTTCCAAAAATGTTCATTTGCTGGAGGAGAAAATTAATAGTTCTAATTGTCTAAGAATGGTGAGATTAAAGTCATCCTTCCATATCTCACATTCTTGGGTCTATGGGCAAAACTGCCATTTGTCCTTATGTGGCAATGCCATACCCCATCCCAGTCATGATTCTGTGCTTAGTTAGGGAGAGAAAGCAGGTTCTGCAAAGATTCTGCTGCTTCCTTCCTGCAAGGAAGAGGGAAGAGAAAGGACAGAAGGGTTGGGGATTGGGGAATGCCCTGTCAAAGACTTCAGTAATTTACTTCCTCCCGGGATCAGTTCCTTTCTGAGTCATAATTCCTCCCCAGAGCCGCTTCTAGGGTGGCACATAGTTATGCTGCCCTTAAACAAGGCGAGAAGTTAGGTCATAATCTAGACTTTATTGAGTTGATGAGACTATGAAAGAGCCAGTCAATTGTTTCTTTGCTGGATTAAAAACTGCAGTGTTTTTCTCTGGATGCTGCTGTGAGCACAGATCCAAGATTTGCTGTTGAAGATGGAGAAATGGAAGTCTGGCTCTACATTAAACAGAAACACTAACGGTTCATTTAACATACAAGCCCAGTCTAAAAAAGAAAATAATTTTACATTCATGCCCCACCCTGAGTGTATTGTATTGTAACATACTAATATGTATGTATACCACTGCTCCCTATTGGTGGGATGAAGAACTACTCATCTGTGTGTCATAAGCTATATAAAGTAAATAGCTAATGGAGATTCTCCTGTAGTTCAGGTACTAGGGGCCTGTGTAGTTTGTGTGAAGCATAATGACAGTTGTGATTGTCCTAGGTGGCTATGGATTCATTACTATATTATTCTAATTGTGCCTCTCATCCTGGTCATAAGCAGGGGTGCTGGAACAATTTGTATAGTGGGGGTGCTGAGAGCCACTGAATCAAACTTTAAATCCTGTCTATAATGGAAACCATTTAAAGCCAGGGGGTGCAGCAGCACCCCAGCACTCCTAGTTCCAGCACCTATGGTCATAAGCAAAAGTCCTGCCCTGTGCCCTTGATATCATCAGAAGATAATGTTGCTGTGCTTATAGCCTAGAGAATTTTGCCTCTTGTTGCTGCTGCTTCACATCAAAGGAAGTCTGCAGGTGATCATTCACCATACCCCTCAACTTCAGCACATCCAGATGAGGGAGTACTCCGAGAAACTAGTGCTTCAATTGAACATGAGGACTATCCATTTCTAAGTATTGTCACAGATGGGTTGTATGGCAGGCTGATGTCTGCAGAAGGCCATGCCTGTTGAATGTAAAAACAACCAAACAATATGGCCCCATCCCTGGGGCATTTCTTTCTCTGTACAATCGAGACTCTTCCAGAGATCTGGTGGCAAAGTCCAAACAAAAAGACAGAAAGTCTTGTAATAAAGTACAAAACAAACAAAATGGTCCCATCCTCAAATATCTTCCTCCCAGGCACTCCTGGTAAGATTCCAAACTCTCCCCAGAGATCTGGTGGCTAAAGTAAATAATAAACACCTAGAATTTATTTGCAAGAAGAAGAGAAAGCCACTGCAGAATCTCCCTACCCAGCCTCTCCTACTATCAGGCAAGAGGCTGTCCCCTTCTCAGCATGTCTTCCTGTAGAGCCCTACAAATCCCAGAAGCCCCAGGGACAGGGGGATCTGTATTTCCCAGATTCTATTTTGTTGAGAGAAGATGGAAACATTGACTTCCCAAACTTCAAGTGTTCTGGACAGACTCAGCAGGCTGGGTTTTCTCCCAGAAACTACTTCCTCCCCAAACCATTTTTTCTCTCTCAGTGCTTGTGTCTTTTGACCCACACATTTGTCTTTGAGCAAGCCCTTTGGAATGAGGTAATATAGATCTTAAGGAGCCAGTGTACCCCATGACAGTACACAATTTACAGCCCTACCTGTCCCTCTTATGGCTGTCCAGTGTTGGGGAAGGAGGGGAGAAGTAGCTGTCTTCTACTTCCCACAGAGAAAGAGAAACTGTTCCTGTTGTTGGTTCTCCTTCCTCTGTTCTAGGAGGTGCCAGTGTGCCTTTCACACCCTCTCATGCTCTCCTGATGAGAGTGGTAGATCTCCTGTGTCATCTGAAAAGGGAGAGGGAGAAGCGGGATGGCAACAGCTATACCTTTATCCCCTGCAGGAAGAAGTCTGGCAAAACGCAGATATGACAATAAAGCTTTACGGTGATCTTCATATTTGTTATATTTTTAATTATTTTTATCCTTGGGTATAAAAGGACATGCTTGTGATCTGTTTTTCCTGGTGCATATTCTGGTGGCTGTAAGCATTTTGTTTTGTTCATCATTTGATGAGATGGGGATGGTGGTTGCGGTCCAGTGGATATGGCACATGAATTGTAATCTGGGATCCTATTTTCACCTCTGTCATTGACTCACAGTGACCTTGGGAAAGTCAGTATTCAAACCTCTGGTTTCCGGAAATTTAAGTTTACAAAATCCAATACTTACCCCACTGAGCCATCTCTTCCAATCCTGCCTGAGGTAGAATATGTCAGATCAAATCATGTATATAACATTTCCCTTTGCAACTTACAATGCAATGGAACTTTATTTCTTACAGAGTCTTCAATATAATCTGTATCCTAAAATGCAGTTAAATAAAAGCAGAGTGAGAAAATGTGTGTAATTATACACAGCTGTGTGTAGATACCATTGGGACAGCCCCTTTAGAGATTAAGCTAGACACCTGCCCTCTACCAGATGGAAGATATCAGACTTCCTCCAAATGGAGACCTGAGGTTTCTTTGGGATGCTGTGTGTACACCGGCAGATGATGGCAGTTGGCAATGCTGTCTCTATTTCTTTGGCCACAGGTTACAGATTGGTCCCACAGCGTGCACATTCTTCACAATAGTTTAGGGATGGAAAGGGCAGAATATCTTATGCATTTGAACTACAAGCAAAATTTAGGCAATCGGGTATTTGGCTCAGAAACCAGACTAACATCTTTAATCTTACAGGCTACCATGAGCTATTTAATTACCATGAATGATCAAATGATTACTTTCACATTTCATTGAGAAAACAGCATCTCCCACTAACACCAGGCTGGCGTAGGGCATTTGTTAAATACAGACTCAGAGGAAAGAGTGCTTCTTGATGAATCCCCAACACAACCTTAGTGTTTCTTTGATGTCCCTCATCTAGGTAGCAATCTAGCCTGCCTCTGTGCTGTTTTGTTAGAGCTATGAGTGTTATGGCACAATGCCATATAGCTACAATAATTAATAATAGTAAATATTCGTTATTAGCATTCTTAATTCATACATCTCAAAGTGCTTTACAAGGGAAGGCAAGTATCATTACTCTCGTTTTATATATGAGGAGACTGAGGTACAAAGATGCAAAGTGACTTGTCTAAGGCCTGGTCTACACTACGCGTTTAAACCGGTTTTAGGAGCATAAAACCGATTTAACGCTGCACCCGTCCACACCAAGAGGCCCTTTATATCGATATAAAGGGCTCTTTAAACCGGTTTCTGTACTCCTCCCTAACGAGAGGAGTAGCGCTAGTATCGGAATTGCCATATCGGATTAGGGTTAGTGTGGCCGCAAATCGACGGTATTGGCCTCCGGGAGCTATCCCACAGTGCACCATTGACCGCTCTGGACCGCAATCTGAACTCGGATGCAGTGGTCAGGTAGACAGGAAAAGCCCCGCGAACTTTTGAATATTTCCTGTTTGCCCAGCGTGGAGCTCCGATCAGCACGGGTGGCGATGCAGTCCGAAATCAAAATAAAAAAAGAGCTCCAGCATGGACCGTGCGGATGTGATCACAGTAAGGGCAGGCAAATCCGTTCTATCAGCGCTCCGTTATAGAAGACGAAATTCAGAATCATTTTTAAAAATTCTCCAGACAGATGCCATAGCAGGGACTCAGCGCACTGCAGCGTGACAAGCGTAACAGAAAGCCAAAGAATCAAATGGACACTCATGGACTGGAGGACTCAAGCTATCCCACAGTTCCTGCAGGATGCTCCCACCTCCCCCCTATGGGTGGCTGATGATGCAATATGACTGGTATCCGTCCTCATCATCATGAGCTTTTTGGCACGTGGTGCAGTGCAAAAGGACTGGTAACCATGCCGACTAGCATCTGTCAGGTCCCCCAATGTCATGTGCACCTAATTTTTCATGGTAGATGGTGCAGTATGGTTGATAACCGTCTTCATCATAGCAACAGGGGGCTGAGCTTCATCAGCCCCCACCCTTCATGTGTAAAGAAAAGATTCAATTGCCCCTGGACTAGCAGCAGGATGCTGGGCTCCTCTCCTCCACACTCCTTAATGTCCTGTCTGGACTATCATAGCAGCTGGAGGCTGCCTTTCACTCATTTATCACTAACAAGTCACTGTGTCTTATTCCTGCATTCTTTATTACTTCATCACACAAGTGGGGGGACACTGCTATGGTAGCCCAGGAAGGCTGTGGGAAGAACGGAATCAACAGGTGGGGTTGTTGCAGGAGCACCCCCTGTGAATAGCATACAGCTCATCATTCCTGCAGGATCTGACACAGAGCAGCTGTGCTCTCTGGTTCTTGATACAGTGGTTCTCTAGTACACTTGCCCATATTCTAGGCAGGACTGATTCTGTTTTTTGATACCATAAAGGAGGGATTGACTCAGGGAGTCATTCCCAATTTTGGCTTTTGCGCCCCTGGCTAAGAGCAGCCAGGGGCACTTATGACAGCAACAGATGGCGCAGTGCAAAAGGACTGGTAACCATGATCATCTTTTTACCAATTTATGGATTGGTAGATGGTACAGTATGGTTGGTAACCATCTCTGCTGTCATGCAAAAGCAAAAGCATGCTGCTGTGTAGCGCTGCTGAATCGCCTCTGTCAGCGGCATCTAGCACACATACGGTGACAGTCACAAAAGGCAAAACAGGCTCCATGATTGCCATGCTATGGCATCTGCCAGGGCAATCCAGGGAAAAAAGCCGCGAAATGCTTGTCTGCCGTTGCTTTCCCAGAGGAAGGAGTGACTGACGACATTTACCCAGAACCACCTGCGACAATGATTTTTGCCCCATCAGGCACTGGGATCTCAACCCGGAAATTGCAAGGGGCGGGGGAGGCTGTGGGAACTATGGGATAGCTAGGGAATAGCTACCCACAGTGCAATGCTCCAGAAATCGACGCTAGCCTCGGACCGCGGACGCACACCACCGAATTAATGTGCTTAGTGTGGCCGCGCGCACTCGATTTTATAAAATCTGTTTTACAAAACCGGTTTATGCAAATTCGGAATAGTCCCGTAGTGTAGCCGTACCTTAAGGTCAGTGGCAGTGCTGGAAATAGAACCCAGGTCTTAACTCCCCATCCTGTGCCTCTGGATAACACTGTCTATCTAGCAACGTGCAAATTAAAATCCACTACTTTCTCCCTCATTGGCAAGGGGTAGTTCCTCTTTGGTTTTCATCTGCTGCTTGCCTTTCCTTGGCTTTGCACACATCAAGCCAATCTAAATCTGCTCTGATTTACATTCTTATTACTATCGCAAGGAGGTTATTTTGTGTGAGGGTGCCACATAAATTGTCCTTTAGCTAGAAATGGGCTGAACCAAACTTCTGGATCAAAACCCCCCAGACTTTGGGAAAGCTCCAAGCCAGATCATTTGAAAAAAATCCAGGGAAAATTCTCTGAAAAACTGGAGGATGGCGATTTTTATTAGAATCCTTGTGAACGTTAGGTTATTTTTAATATAATTCTTAATGATCAAGGCCTCCAAATAACTGGGGTACAGAGAAGCTTCCAAATGTTTGGATACTTCTCTGAGCCTATAGAACAGGGTGGGCAAACTATGGCCCGTGGGCTGAATTCGGCCCACTGCCGTTTTAAGCCAGCCCTCAAGCTCCTGCCATGGAGTGGGGTCTGGGGCTTGCCCCGCTTCGGTGCTGGGACGCAAGGTCAGGGGCTGCTCCATGCGGCTCCTGGAAGCCTCATGACCCTCCTCCTGTGCTCCAGCTGGAGAGCAGGGTCAGGGGCTGCTCCACATGGCTCCTGGAAGCAGAGGCATGGCCCCCCTCCAGCTCCTACACGCTCCAATGGCCCTGCTCCAGTGGCCCCCTCCGGCGTTCCAGTGAGAGCTGCAGGGGCAGTGCCTGCGGACGGGGCAGCATGCGGAGCCACCTGGCTGCACCTCAGCGTAGGAGCTGGAGAAGGGACATGCTGCTGCTTCTGGGAGCCGCTTGAGGTAAGTGCCGCCCGGAGCCTGCACCCCTGAGCCTCTCCCCACACCCCAATCCCCTGCCCCAGCCCTGATCCCCCTCCCACCCTCCAAACCCCTCAATCCCAGCCCAGAGCACCCTCCTACACCCCAAACTGCTCAGCCCCACCCCGGAGCCCACAGCCCCAGCTGAAGCCCTCCCCCACACGCCCCAGCCTGGAGCCCCCTCCCACACCCTGAATGCCTAATTGCTGGCCCCACTCTGGAGCCCACACCCCCAACCAGAGCCCTCACCCCCTTCCGCACCCCAACCCCAATTTTGTGAGCATTTGTGGCCCTCCATACAATTTCTATTCCCAGATGTGGCCCTTGGGCCAAAAAGTTTGCCCACCCCTGCTATAGAAGAAACCCTTCAATAAGCCTCATACAACTCCCTCCATCAACAGGCTCCCCCTACTGGCTGTTGTCTTCATGAGGGAGGAAACTCAGTCATTTGCTACTCTCCTGATACCTTAAGGAGAGGATGGCAAGTCTATATCCTTTCTGGCATAGTCATGGAACGTTTCCCACACTCTAGTTGGAGAAGGGGGTTGTGGGGCACCTCACGCCATATCTCTCCAACAGAAGGCCTCCAACTTCTTCCCTGTTTATTTCTTTAAAGTTGGAGAGGCTTGACATTTCCCTTCTCCCTTGGGTCCCCACTGTGTCATCACTTCCACTTGCAATGATTTACACCCACAAAATGTACTGTGGTGCAGTGCTGGAATATGTGTTAAGATTCCCTTACATGAATGGTCTTGAATGTAAAAGCCAAGTGAAAAGACTTTGAATTACTGGATATATTAGCAATGCCAGGGGGGTGTCACAAGTATGTAACACCTTTAAGCACTGATGCAGTGAGGATGGGACAGAACAGAGGGGTGAGCTTAGAGGGAGGAAAAAATCTTTTTAGATATATCCAATGTGCAATGAGTTTTATTACTGAACAGGAAATGTATAGTATCCCCAGATTGGATCGCTCACATATTTGAACTGTTCTTGGGCTCAGGCTAGTTCCCATTAAGGTTTAATTGGAGTTGGGTCAGGCCACTGTATTCACATTTTTCCATGCATGGAAAATTATTTCTGTTACTTTGAATTACTATACCATTGGCTTTGGCTTTTATATAATAAAATAAATTCAGGCCACCTTTTGTATTCCAAGAAATTGCTCTCTTCAATGCCAACAAATATATTGACTGTTGAATAAGAAACAAAAATTGGATTACAAAAATAAAAAGTGGACACATCCATAAAAATAGGCAAACAAATCACTAAGCATAATTTTTCTTTCTTGTGGGTTTCTGGACTCTTCCAATACTTTAAATATGAAATATGCTTTTGCAGGATTCTCTGATAGTTGAAATAGTGGGTTCTGTAAAAGTTGCCATGTTTAATCAGAAATAGAAGTCGTAAAGATTTAAAAATCTAGTTTTCTGGACTATGGATCTTGTCCATTTATTGGAATTTTTTGTTCATTTGAAATTTGTCAATAAAAAACTTGGAATGTCAGTAAAAAAATGGGAAGTATATTAGTAAATGTTTACATTTTGAGGTTTGCTTCTCTGATTCCTCTATCCCTACAAATGAACTCTGAAGATGCCATGAAAGGCAGGAAATGTCCTGTGCTAGGATCAGCATATGTTCCATCCATATTTTACTAACTGAATTCTGTTATAATTGCGAGAAAGTTAAGAGAGATTAGTAGATTTTGCTAATGGGCCTCTGTTCAAGCACCTTTTCATTATTCTCCATTATCACCACAAGAGGGTGCAGACTGGACCTCACTCCTTGAAAATCTAGCCCACATTCTGGTGACAAAGTCATCTTTGGTAGAGCTCCAATGACTGCAGTGGGTTTACACCAGAGAAGAGTTTGGCACCCTGGGCTCTGAAATAAATAACAAAACAGAATAAAACAAAACACACACATACACAAGCAAGAGAGAGAGAAAGAAACCTCAGTGAGGGGTATTTAATGGTAAAGAAAAACTGTACATCTGAGGTGAGGAGGATTAAAAAGAGCTGAGCAAGGTGACCATTCGTGTCCACGTCGAAGAGGAGAAATGGCAACAATGGTAAGGACTGAGGTGCAGTGTTCATCCAGTCCCCTGCATGCATGTATGGCTCTCTCACACACTCCACTGACATACACATGGAGTATATTTCTTTCCCAAAGAGCCCAATAGGGCCAGGAGACAGGTAGCAGCTCCTCATCCGCAAAGACAAAGTGGGTTACAGTGGAGGGAAAAAGGATCTCCTTGACAGACCACCCTAGACAGGGCTTTGGCAGACTTTTCTCATTGCCTTTGAGGTACAGAAGAGCTAGATGCTAGTTTCTTTTAAACTCTCAGGATACAGTAGTTCTTCCCAATTGAAGATCACACCTTTCTCCCTCACTTGGAACAGGTGGTCCCCCCACCACTGTGCAGGAGTGCCTGCTCTGTCCTCATTCCAAACACTCTACACGATACCTTGTATTTTAATCCATATTCTTCAGCACGAGACCTGGGTGACTTTCCCTCTTGTTTGACAAAGCACCAGCACTTCCTTTATGGGGAGCAGAAAATGGGTCCAAGTCCTCTTGTTTTGTTTGTCCAAAGGGCTTGGGGGCCTGGAACATGAATAACTAAGACTCTCACATGTCTGATTGTGACTCCAGATGTCCAACACCATGTAAACTTTTGAGTTTTAAACCACGAGATAGCAAAGGGAACCCACTTTTCTCTTCCACGTCTCTGACCATGAATCAATCCCCTGCTTCTGGAGTGAGGTGACTATGGGGGGAAGTTCCTTTTGAGCAACTCTTTGGTTCCCTTCACTCTGGATTATAACATCCAGGGGGAGAAGGGTCGGAGGGCAAATTCCCCCTTTGCTCCACAGCTGAATAAAGGGAGTGGCAAACTGTCCAGTCCGATGGGGAAATTTCAAAACCAAAATGTCTCTTAAATAAGCTTCTTTAATTATTATCATCTATTTATTTATACAAATATAAAATATATTTATATAGATTTATATAATATAGATTTGTTGCTTTGGTGGCTCTTTCATTTACAGACATACTGGTCGACAATCTCTGTGCACTTTTTACACTTCACAAAGCAGCACCAGTGGAACTTGCAGTGACAGCGCTCCACCTGGATGCTCTTGAATTGGTCATAGCCCCGGCCACAGCACATCAGCTCACAGCCATCCATGCCCTCTGAGGTCTTGTTACATAGCCGGCCCTGAGTGCCCAGTGAGCCAGTGGTCTCATTGCGCAGGCAATAGTCAGGGCTGGGGTCAATGTAGACCAGGTCCTCCTGCGTAGGTGAGTTGAAGCGGTTGTTTACCAGCTCCAGCTTGCCCTTGCGACTGATCCTCATAGCAGCTGCACTGTCATACTTCTCCTTCAGCAGGTCACCCACCTTGCGGAAGTCTGCCAGCTGCAACCAGCAGGTCTTGAGGCTGCAGGAACCTGAGACGCCATGGCACTTGCAAGCCACATCTGCCAGCTTGTATACAGCCTGCAGGGAGAGCAGATGGAATCAGACAAGAGCTGCATTAACCTTTCTAGCACTGGGAACTGGCATAATTGCGCTGAGTTCCTCTTCCTTGCATACTTGCCCTAACCATCCCCCCAGCTCTCTCTTTCCCCAGAACAGACACAATCCTCCTTAGTCCTTTGGCATTGCCATCCTCAGTACAACTGACCCCTAACACTTCCACTTCTGTCCACAGTCCACATAGATGTGGGCCTGCCAGCCACTTTATCTTTCCTAGCTCTTGACCTGAGGGCTGAGTCAAGCACAGGAAACAGCAATGGGAGAGAGTCCTACTATTGGAAATGCTCCCCAGTCTTCTGGACTAATGTACTACATCCACCTCCCCTCAAATTCCATAGAAGCAATCAATGCAACAAAACACCTGGGAACTTGTCAATTTCCTATAGGAAGAACAGGTAAACGATGCTATAGTTCTAGCATTATATCCATATCCTCTTGAAATAAATCCATGTACACAGGCTCTTTCCCTCTAACCCCATTCAAGAGCTTTGTTCACTCTAAATAAAGTTTCTGAAGGAGTCACTCTCTGTCAAAGAGGAACAGCTGGGATGGTAATAATGGTGTGAAAAATTAACAGATTCACACCAAGCGTGTATAAACAAGGCATTCGCTCTCCAAGGACAATTCATGTTTCTTCAATGTATCACTATTCTGTGTACTGAGAATAATAACAGCATAGGTTTTACAGATTCAAGTGCAACTTTTGCACCACCTTGTGTCAAGTTATTCCTCTACACCAAAATAATCCCTCAGGGCTTGTCTACACAACGGGGACTACAGTGGCATAGCCAAACTCAACCATAGTATAGACGCAGCATACAGTAACAGAAGGGTTTTTTCTGTCACTAGATAATCCACTTCCCTGACTAGGTCAACAGAAGCATTCTTCATTGGGAGTAAGGTTGGCATAGCTACAGCATGAATTTTTCATACCTCTGAGCAATGTAGATATATCAATCTAAATTTTAAGTGTTGACCAGGCTTCAGTTTCCTCATCTAGTGTCACAGTATGGCTGGTCTAAATTTTAAACATTTAAAAAGCAACCACTAATTTTCAGAGCTTCATTTAGGAGTGCTCAATTTGAGCTACTTTGAGCCTGATTTTCAGATATCAATGGGTGATATATGTCTGAAAATCCAGCTCAAAGTATTTCAAGTTGGACCTCCAAAATTAATTATTGCCTTTGAAAAATTTAGCCCTGTGTGCATTAATCTCTTAAAAGCATGTGTGGAGATGATGTGAGGGAGAAGAGTCATGATTCCTCTTACCCTAATAAGGAGAGAGACAGACATTAAAAAACCACAAGAATAGAAAAACTCATAATCAGTGGGGAAAAAACTTAACAGGTTGGGTTTGTTCATTACACTGAACAGAACTCTGTAAGTGAAACCAATCTCTCAACTAGTTTAGAGATTCCATAGTATTGCTACTAAGACTACTAGTGAGCAGGTGTATAAAGGGTGCCTAATATGGCTGACAGCTAGTAGAGATTCTGCTTTAGCTCAAGTGGTAAATCCCTTAGGGCCCAGTCCAACTCTCAGGGTACGTCTACACTACCCGCCGGATCAGCGGGTAGCGATCGATCTATCAGGGATCGCTTTATCGTGTATAGTTTATACGCGATAAATCGATCCCTGATCGCTCTCCCGTCGACTGCTGAACTCCAGCAGTGCGAGAGGCGGAAGCAAAGTCGACAGGGGAGCAGTGGCCATCGATCCAGTGCCACGAGGACACCAAGTAAGTGATTTTAATTTGATCTAAGATATGTCGACTTCAACTAAGCTATTCTCGTAGCTGAAGTTGCGTATCTTAGATTGATTCCCCCACTCCCCACCCCAGTGTAGACCAGGCCTCAGAGAAGACAATGCTCTGAGCCCTTAGAGAGGAGGGGCTTTAGTTCCATTCCTCTGTGTGTGATTTACTGGTAATTGCCCTTCATAGTGTAACATAACAGCTAAAGATCTGAAGCCTCTGGACTTGCCGTGGATTGGACTATAACTGTGCAACACCAACCACATAGCTACCTAAGGATCTCTGTACTGTACAAGACTGAACTACACTTGAATTTTCAGAGCACCAGACACTTCCTAGATCCTAACTGACTTGCCTGCCTGCTTGTTATATATTTGTGTTAGCACTTCTTGGTTATTGTTGGGTTAAATCCCAAATTACTCATGCCTCTGTTGCCCTTGCATATGTTTTTATAAAGTAGTTTGTTTCTTCCTAATCCTTGGCTTTGTTCCTTTAGGAAAACATTGCAACTTGATCCCCCTCAGTTAATGTCATGGGACCTTCAGCGTTTACTCTGACTTGGGTTTAAATGGCTGATTCTCAAAACATCTGGGTAATGATTATGCTGTGGAATGTGTATGCTACCAGTACTCACAAGCCCCTAAGGAGAAGTAAGCCTGGTCCCACTTTGCTTAGATACATACACAGTCCCCCATCCATTAACTGTGGGAGTCACCACTGTATTAGTCCGAAAATGACTCTCCCTTTCTCTATTCCTTAGCTGCTGGGATGGGGAAAGGGTGGGAGAAATTGTAGGTTCTTTACTGGCTGAGCTAAGATCAAGGTGAAGAATAACAGAGCCCACAGGAAGCTGTAAAGACTGAGTCTGATCAATGGGCCTGCCACAGAATCAGTCTGAAAGTATGTTAAATAAAAATGTTTAAACCCCCCTTTCCACAAGCCCAAGTTCCTTTCTGATTCCTCTCTCATAAGAAGGGGGATGGGAAGAGAATTAATGGAGAATTCCTATGTGGTTAATTAGATGGCCCCCTCCCAGCCTCACCTGGCACTGGATGGAGTGACTGATGATTGAGGCCTGCTATATGTTGACTGGGTAAACAGTGTGGAAGGACAGACTGCCAAAGTCTGAGAGACAGGGAGATAGATAAGAAATTAGGGAAATGGAGACCAAGTGGAGAAAAAGACAGATGGAAGGAAAGGACATGTTGAGATAACAGTCAAAGACAAACAAACAAGAGCAATAAAGCCAGGAGCCAGTACCTCAGAAACTCCAGAGTGGAGTGGAGAGGTGATGGGGTCAAGACTGTGTCTGAAACAGAAAAGAACACTGTTCTCTTCACACCCCCACCCTGACCTCCCAGCTCCTCCCCGTTAACATGGGTAGGGGAAAATTCCCCCTCCATCATCAGAGCTCTACACACAAACCAGGCACTGGGGGAGGATATCTCAGTGGTTTGAGCATTGGCCTGCTAAACCCAAGGTTGTGAGCTCAATCCTTGAGGGGACCATTTAGGGAACTGGGGTAAAAATCTGTCTGGGGATTGGTCCTGCTTTGAGCAGGGGGTTGGACTAAATGACCTCCTGAGGTCCCTTCCAACCCTGATATTCTATGATTAGATAGAATTCTCTCACATGAGAACTCTGTCTCTTAACAAAGATGGGGCAATATGGCAAAACTGCCCAGAAACCAGAGGGAAAAAATTTCTCCCTTCAATTCAAACTCTGTCTAGAAGACAGAAATCACACTCTCATCTGAAAATCAGAATGGGGGTAGAACTTGAAGGCCACTTGCCAATGGCCACTGGTCCCTCAAGAGAATGGGTGCTGCTTATGCCAGGTGAGCCATGCTGTAGTTTTTAATATGGTCCCTACCCCTCTGACCCTCTCATGTTCTTCCCCTTCCTTTCTGTCTTTATTTACAATATATGGAGTGCCATGATCCCATATTGCTTCATATTCTCAAGCACAAAATCTTTAACGTGAAAACTTAGCACAATATAGAGATTTACCACTGTGTTAGTAAGTCATAGGTGTAGGGAGGCAGGCTGGGCCACTACTCCATGGACTGGAGTCCATGGACTGCCACTCTGTGTATTGGCAGTATGCCAGGCTCAAGCACAGGAAGCTATTCTTCTTGCTCTCTAATTGTTCATGTTCAACTTCATCAGCTAGAAATGTGTGTGTGTGTGTGTGTGTGTGTGTGAGAGAGAGAGAGAGACACTTTCTGCCTCATTGGGTCTGATTGTGTCATTCTCCTCTAGGCTGCTTACCTGCAGCTTTCGATCACTCACTGAAGTGAGCAGCATATTAAAGGATCACTGTCCTGGAGACAGGCTACACAGTTAACAGCAGTCCCTAGAGGCTACACTTTTGTTTTAATTTTTCACCTAGTTATCTCACCTCTCCCCACATAACCTCTATTCAGAAGGAACATGTCAGATGCTTGTTCCAAGGAAGAAACTCATGGGAATTAGTGTGTTCCCCGTGGCCAGGGGTGGCTCCAGGCACCAGCACTCCAAGCGCGTGCTTGGGGCAGCAAGCCACTGGGAGCACTCTGCCGGTCGCCGCGTGGGCAACAGGCAGGGTGCCTTCGGCGGCTTGCGTGCGGAGGGTCCACTGGTCCCGCGGCTTCGGCGGACCTCGCGCTGGCGTGCCTGTGGGAGGTCTGCCGAAGCCGCGGGACCAGCAGACTCTCCGTGCTTGGGGCGGCAAAATGTCTAGAGCCGCCCCTGCCTGTGGCAACCCCTCATCACTAGAATTCAGCCCAGCCAAATACATCTCTTAGCTCAAACATAGTCACTTTTAGGCTATGGGCTTGGCTACACTTACAAATTTGCAGCGCTGCAGCAGGGTGTGAAAACACACCCTCTCCAGCGCTGCAAATTGCGGCGCTGCAAAGCGCCAGTGTGGTCAAAGCCCCAGCGCTGGGAGCGCGGCTCTCAGCGCTGTACGTTATTCCCCACAGGGAGGTGGAGTACGGACAGCGCTGGGAGAGCTTTCTCCCAGCGCTGGCGCTTTGACTACACTTAGTGCTTCAAAGCGCTGCCGCGGCAGCGCTTTGAAGTGTAAGTGTAGCCAAAGCCTTAGTCTACACGACTGACTTTACAGTGGCAAAGCTGTACCACTGCAGCTGCACCGCTGTAAGGTCTCCTATGTAGCCGATCTTTGCCAACGGGAGAGAGCTCTCCCACCTCATAATTAAACCACCCCCACTGAGCGGCAGTAGCTATGTTGGTGGGAGAGAATCTCCCGCCAACATAGCACTGTCCATACCAGCACTTTTGTCAGTGAAACTTATGTCGGTCGGGAGAGTTTTTTTTTCACACCCCTGACCGACAAAGTTTTATCAAAAAAAGTGCTAGTGTAGTCATAGCTTTAAAGTGAGATGTAAGATCATGCTCTTTTCTATATTTTAAGACCAGAAGGGATGATCTAGTCTGACCTCCTACATAACACAGTCAATAGAATTTCATCCAGTGATTCCCACGTCAAGCCCAATAATATATGGTTGATCTTCAGCATGTCTTTTAGAAAGACACCCAGTCTTGATTTAAAGACTCCAATTGACGAAGAATGCAATATGTCCCTGGGTAAAGCCTTTGTTCAGGCTAGCCGCTAACTGCAGACCATGAAATCTCCTAACCCTTAAAGCACTATCTACAAATTCAACCATAACCACAACCATGTAGAAAACAGCACCCCAAACACAGTTAAAATGTGATTGTGTCTAGTACTGAAGACAAGACCTGACTGTTTTAAGCTGAATCCCTGAACCATGATACAACCCAGCTCTGTACAAAGCTATAGCACTGTTTGAGCTTGTGACACAGTTAGATTCCTGTTCACATGACAAGACAGAACTGGATTTTAACCATGTTGTGGGACAAATGTCTACTAACTTGATCCCCTCACATAGCTATTATTGTAGTCTAGATGAACTCCTAGTCTACTGGCTGCTATTTGCTATGTTTGATCCCTAGTGAGAATAATTAAATATTTACATGGTTGTTTAATGAAAAAACTGCAGCAGCCTCTCCAAATATAGGGCAGTTAAACCCTCAGAGCTTTGAAGAATAAAGAAACATTAGGTGCCAGAGCTGTCAGTCTACTGCCTTTCACCAACTGCAATTTTATCTCAACATTGGTTTTCCAAAAGGAGTGGTCAGAAATGCAAAAGCCCTTAGCAGTATGCTGACATCTGTGCTTATGACACATGATGATTTCACGGTCAAGAAAGAGAATTCTGGCTAAAAGACTGTCCTAGTTCAGTGGCAAAGTGAAAGCAGCAATTAGAAATACAAAAGCAATATATAACAAATGGAAAAGGGGAGAAATAGATGGCAATCAATATAAATTAGAAGTTATGAAGTGGAGAAAATTGATAAGGGAAGCTTAAGACATCAGGGAAAAATCCATGTCTGGCACAGCTAAGGACAATAATGAGGTTTTTTAATATATTAGGAACAAAAGAAATCCTAGTAATGATATAGACCTGTTACTAACTAGAGAGAGTAGAATTGTTAATAATGATGCAGAAAAGGCAGAAGTGTTTAATAAATATTTCTGATATGTATTTGGAAAGAAGCAGGATGATTTACTCATATCACGGGATACGTAAGTACCTTCTAATCCATTAGTAACTGAGGAGGCTACTGAACATCTATTAAACATTTTAAAATCAACAAGCCTGAATAACTTGCACCCAAAAATCCTAAAGCTGGTTGAGGAGATCTCTTGCCCACTGATGTTCATTTTCAATAAACTTTGGAATACTGGGGAAATTCCAGAAAACTGGAAGAGAGCTAATGTTATGCCAGTATTCAAAAAGAGCAAGAGGGATGACCTGGGTAACTAACTATAAGGTGGATTAGCTGGACATTAGTCCCAGGCAAAATAATGGAAAAACTGATACAGAATTCCATTGATAAAGAATTAAAGAATAGGAATACAATTAATGCCAGTCAACATGGTTTCTTGTCAAACAAATCTGATTTCATTCTTTAATGAAATTACACGTTTAGTTGATAAAGGTAACTGCATAGATGTAATATACTAAGGCATTTGACTTAGTACTGCGTGACATTCTGATTGAAAAACTAGCAAGATATAATATCAATAGAAAATACATTAAATGGATCAAGAACTGGCTAACTGACAGATCTCAAAAAATAGTTGTCAATGGGAATCATTATGTTTCTAGTGGGTTCCACAGGGATAGGTGCTAGCCCCAACTTTATTCAATGTTTTCATCAATGATCTGGAAGTAAATATAAAACCACTCCTGATAAAATTTACAGCTGACACAAAGATTGGTAGAATGGTAAATAATAAAGGCATGCATGCAGAGCCATCTGGATCTCTTGGTAATATGGGCCTATTCAAACAAAAGGCATTTTAATACAGAAAAATGCAAAGTTATATATCTAGGAATAAGGGATGCAGGCCATACCTACAGAATGCCAGAAACCAGTGACTCGGAAAAGGATTTAGGGATCATAGTGGGCAAGCAACTGAACATGAGCTCCCAGTGCAATGCTGTGGCAAAGAGGGCTAGCGTGATCCTTGGATATATAAACAGGAGAATAGTGAGTAGGAGCAGACAGATGCTTTTACTTTTGTATACAGCATTGGTGAGACCAATACTGAAACGATGCATACAGTTCTGGTGTCCACATTTAAAGGAGATGTTGAAAAATTAGAGAGGGTGCAGAAAAGAGATAAAAATTATGTGAGGGTTGAAGAAAATGCCTTACAGTAAGAGACTTAAAGAGTTTGATCTGTTTAGATTGTACCTCATGGGGGGAAAATACAGGGTACTAAAGGATCTTTAACCTAGTGGAGAAAAGCACAACAAGAACCAATGACTGGAAGCTGAAGCCAGACAAACTCAAATTAGAAATAAGTCACAAAAGTTTAACAGTGAGGGTTATTAACCATTGGAACAAACTACCAAGGGAAGTGGTGGATTCTCCATCTTCTGATGTCTCCAGATCAAGATTGGATGCCTTTTTGGAAGATGAACATTAGCCAAACACAGGTTATGTTTCCGTCAGCCAAAAGTTATTGGGCTCAGTACAGGGATAACTGGATGAAATGTAATACTCTGACAGACTGGATGATCTAAAGGTCCCTTCTGGCCTGAAACTCTATGAATCTCTGAATGACAGGTAAAAGAAAATTCAGTGTCACAGGAATGCCCCCACCCCCACCCCACTACCAAGGTCCCACTTTGGCAACCCCAGTAAGGTTGTGTGTTGGAAGAAAAACTGACTGAGGCCCAAATCCCCAAATGTGCCTGGGCAGTACAAAATTGATTTAGCAGGGTTGAGGATCTGGCCCTGAATGTCTATGGCATCCAGTGGTTTAGCAGACAAAAGGCTTTGGACACACCTTGGAGCTCTTCACTGGCCTTAATTCACTTGCTGGCCAGAGAAAACTACAGTAGAACCTCAAGATATGAACAGTGGGATTACGGACTTACCCATCTACTGGACACCCTGTGAAACCAGAAGTCCTCAATCAGGCAGGAGAGCAGACAAAATAAAAAAAAGCAAATACTGTACTGCCTCAGTGCTTCAGCCATTGGGGGGCTTGGGGCTGCAGCTTCAGTGTCGGGGGGGGTCAGGGCTCCAGAGTGGGGGCTTGGGGCTTCTGACCCTTGGGAGCACCAGGGCTCAGGGCTTTAGACTGGGGGGAGTGCTGGGGCTCGGGGCTTCAGCCCCACAGGGGATGTCGGGGATCGGGTCTTCAGTCCTGCATCTCTGCTCCCGGTTTCAGGGGCGGGGGGGGGGCACCAGGGCTTGGGACTTTAGCTATGTGGGCAGCACCGGTTTCAGCCCCTGCGCTCTCCCCATAGCTAAAGCCCTGAGCCCTGGCTGCACACCTGCCTCCCCTGGCTGAAACTGGGAGTGAAGCCGCAGGGCTGATGCCCCAAGCCCCGGCATGCCCCCCACACCAGGTTGAAGCCAGGAACAAAGCCGCAGGGCTGAAGCCCTGATCCCTGGTGCCCGTCCCCCAGCTGTAATCAGGAGCGGACTTGTGGGCTGAAGCCCCGATCCCCAGTGCCCCCCACAGGGCTGAAGCTGGAACAGAGCCACAGGGATGAAGCCCCAAGGCCCAGTGCTCCCCCCAGGTCTACAACTCTGAGCCCTGGTGTTCCCAGGGGGCAGAAGCCCTGAGCCCCCCGCTGGGAGACCTGGCAGTCCCTAGGGTCAGAAGCCCCAGCCTTCCATTCCCCCCCACCCTGAGCCCTGACACACACACGCCCGCCCAACCCTGCGGCTGCAGACCCAACTCCCCCGTGGCTGAAGTCCGCAACGTCTTGTTCGGAGTTATGGACAACCTCCATTCCCGAGGCAAGGCTTCTATAACTCTGAGGTTCTTCTGTAAGTGCCAAACTGATCTTGACTGTAGGATTTACAAAGAAATGGTGAAACTAGGACACTGCACCATACCAATGGAGTTACTGGTATCCTCTGGCCCATAGTTGACTGACTAATACTGTTCCTCATCACCACCCATGAGTGACTTGACACCCAAACACACAATGAGTTCTTGATCTGCCTCTGCTCCAACCAAAAGGAAAGGGCCAGCATCCAGCTTACCCTGCGACCAGCCTCATTGTTCTGCAAGTTCATGAGTGTGCGAGCCTGCTCCTCCGACCCCTTTGCGTAGTTCTTCTCCCTCTCCCTGGCATCCACAAACTCCTTGGCGAAACGGTAGCCATACTCCACATTATCCCCGCAGCCACCCCATAGCCAGTCTCGGGGCAAGTCCTTGGGACGGGCTGTTCGGCTGCAGCCACAGGTGGAAAGCTCTCCTTCGCGGCATGCACGGCTGATGGCGTTCACCACCCCAGCGGCACTAACGGCATAGGTGAAGGCGGTCTCTCGACTACCTGGGAGAGCAGGAGGAGGAGAAGATTAACAAAAGACAAACCTCCTTTGATAAATACAACACCCGTCATGGGGAGACCTAATAGACTGTATAGCAATGGAAAGTGGTGTGAGCCCAAAGGCACAGGACATTTGAAATTAGGTTGAGAAAAGGATGGGATAATGTATTGTAAGGGACAATTCTGCACTGGCAGATAAGAGATGGATGGGATGGGAAATTCAAATAGGAGCTGTTCATAACATAGGTTTGCATTCCTCACTTTGTTTGTATTTAAGGAGTCCATCCACAAGACTCCAACTATCCTATCCCAGCAGTTTTAGTGTAGCCAGTACCAATAGCAAACCTGGCTCTCTGACATACCTGGGCTGGGGTCTCTTTTATGGCCTGAGGTTGTTTCCTGGTAATGATATACACAGTGAAAAATAAAACATTTAGTGCTCTCATTTTGGGAGGAGGTATATTTGTGGAGGGGCTGTCAGAGAAAGGTTATTATTATTAATTTTATTATTTATTATTTGTATTCCAATAGTGCTTGCGCTGCGCAGTTAAGCACCCTTCTCTCTATTTACAGAAGAGACAGCAGCCGCCCAAGCTCTCTCCCCGCCCCCGCACCCCCCACCATAGATCCATCAACGTGTTTTAATCCTGACCTGGAGGGAATGTGCAAGAAGTGGGAGGGTAATTCACTCTCCATAAAAATTCAGTTCTTGACCTATCTGGTGAGACTGCAAATAAGTGGGGATGAAGTGCAAGTAAGCCTTCTCTACACAAGAAAGTTGCTCTGGTTTAACTAAAGGTGATTTTAAACCAATTTAGTTAAACTGGTGTGAACCCTTGAATAGACACTTTTGTTTCAGTTAAAACCTTCCTTATTTTACTTTAGCTAAAGTCAATTAGGAATTGGCTTAAGCTAAACCAAAATAAGCCATTCTTAAACCAAAGTAAGAATATCCACACAAGGGACTATACTAGTGTAACTATAACCATACCTGTATAACTATATCAGTATTATTGTTAAAACTTTCCCATATAGACAAGGCCTATATTAACTGGTCGACAACCTTCTCGTTTAGACAAGGTCTTAGTTGCAATGGAACTGAGGAACTGAATACCTGTCCTCTAGGAACTTCTCTGCTTTGAGGTGTCCACCTTCCTCTGCTCAAATTATGTATCTTAACTGTATTGTCTGTCCAGTTTAGATTGTAATGCCTTGGGGCATGGATCATAGCTCCATCTGTGTATTGTACAGCATGGACAAGAATGTCAGCACTCAATATAAAAATAAGGAACTGAACTGAGACTCTCCAAGTCTTCCATGTATGTCACCAAACAGCCTTCAGGTGATACAGAGAATGATTACCTGAGCTTCATTTGCACCAGCAACCTAAGTATGAAGAGCTACAGATCCAAAGTACTAGTACCAAATCCCAATATCAAACTGCCCACTAATTTTCTCAGCTGAATTAGGCCTGGTCTACACCTAAAACTTAGTTCACCCTAGCTACGTTGCTCAGGGGGCGTGAAAAATTCACCCCGAGAGACATAGGCTATGTCTACACTGCTCTCTCCTGCCAGCAAAATAAAACCACCTCCAAGGAGGGGCAGTAGCTTTGTCAGCAGGAGAGCGTCTCCCAACGATAAAGTGCTGTCCACACCGGGACTTTTTGTTGTTAAAACTTTTGTTGGTCGCAGTGTGTTTTTTTCTCAGCCCTGATTGACAAAAGTTTTAACAACAAAAGTGCAGTGTAGACATAGCCTTAGCTAAGTCCAGCTAAGAACTAAGGTGGATGGAAGAATTCTTTCATTGACCTAACTACAGTTTCTTAAGGAGGTGGAGTTACTACAGCGATGGAAAACCCCCTTCCATCACTGTAGTAAGTATCTACACTATGGCACTACAATTGTAGTTCTTATAGTGAGCTATACCCTTAGAGTATCACCAAAAATGGATATTTTAAGAATACATTGTAAATCATGCATCAGGCCTCCTTGGCAGGACTGAGCTGGTGGTTTGGGTGTCCTCTTTTTCCAATTTGCACATCCTGAGAAACCGTCATTATTAGCAACTTAGCACCAGTTTAGTGGTTAACGACCCAAGACAAAGGCAGGACTGTGAGGGGGTACCACCCTTGCATAGAGTGGTATGTTGGGAAAATTTTCTAGTGAAATGCAAACAAGGAGAGGATTTACCATATAAAGAGAACTCCCATGAAACCCAGTGGTACAGTCATCTGTGACATTTTCCGGGAGTGTAGGAATGATTCACAGAATCACTTTCTCTTATGGCAAAGTAAGATGTGCTATTATGTCTTGCTTTTGTTTTTCTATTTAGTTCAACACAGTATGTCAACTGCTGTTATTGCATTGATTTCCTTGTTTCAGAAGGAGACGAGGAATAGCTACTAAATAAGCTGTGAAAGAGGTCCACCCTCCAGCAGATAAGTATTTGTATGAATGTATAGCATCCATGCTGCAGCATATTTATGCTATAATGAATGTGGTGTGTGCAGCAACTGCGCTGTAATGTATCTGAGTAACTATACCAGTATGGATAAGGCTTAAAAATGGTACAACCCGTTAGTGTGGACACAGTTATACTGGTATAAAAATGCTTATACAAGTGGAGTGAGAGAAGGTGAGTGAGGTAATATCTTTTATTGGAACAACTTCTGTTGGTGAAAGAGACAAGCTTTTGAGCTACACAGAGCTCTTCTTCAGGTCTCTCTAATAACCTGGGACCAGCATGGCTACAACAACACTGCAATATACAGTAGCCCTGTCTGTCTCAGAATATTAGACAGACAAGGTGGGTGAGGTAATATCTTTTATAAGACCAACTTCTGTTGGTGAAAGAGACAAGCTTTCAAGCTTACACAGAATTGAAGAAGAGCTCTGTGTAAGCTCCAACGCTTGTTGGTCCACTAAAAGATATTACCTCACACACATCGTCTCTCTAATATATAGGTATAGTTCATTCCTATACAGAGAGGAGAATAAGCTATACTGATATAAGGCACTTTTATATCAGTTATTATAATTATATCCACACTAGGGGTTTTACCCGGTACAGTAAAAGCTGTTTCTTTCAGCACTTCACCAACCGGAAAGCTCTATAAACTGACATTTCTGATCTTCATTGAAATTCCAGTTTATAGTCTGGTTGGCGCGGGGTCAGCAGGGGATTGGGGTGCAGGAGGGAGTGTGGAGCACGGGCTCTGGGAGGGAGTTTGGTGCAGGAGGGGGCTCAGGGCAGCGGGTTGAGGCACATGATGCCGGATCCAGGGGGACGCTCACCTCGGGCGGCTCTCCGCAAGCAACAACCTGTCCTGGCTGCTCCTAGGAGGAAGCGCTAGCTCCACAGCTCTCATTGGCTGAAAACTGTGGCCAATGGGAGCTGTGGGGGCGGTGCCTGCAGGCAGAGGTAATGCGTAGAGCTTCCTGCCGCGTCTCCGCCTAGGAGCAGCCAGGACAAGTTGGCGCTTGTGGGAAGCCGCCCAAGGTGAGCGCACCCTGAATCCAGCATCCTGCACCCCAACCCACTGCCCCAAGCCCCCTCCTTCACCCAAACTCCCTCCCAGAACCCACACCCACTCCTGCACCCCAGTGCCACACCCCCTCCCACACGCAAATTCACTCCCTCTTAATTAACCAGAATTTTTCACTTACCTGCACTCCCTATTCCCCCAACATGCCAGATAAAACAGCTTTTACTATATAACTATATCAGTAAAAAAAAATCACACCTCTAACCAACATAATTATACTGGTACAAAATCTATAGACCAGGCTTTATAGCATATTCAGCTGAGGAGTCTGACAGCACCAGTGCCCTGGGCGCACCTGCCCGATGTATATTTAAGATCCAGGTCCTGAAAGTATAAAATAGACATAAACCTAAGTTGCAAAATTCAGATCTGGATTTCAAACCCATTGAAGTTTGAGGGTGCATGAACCTACAATTTTGGTACACCCCAGATCAGTCATGAAGCTGCAATCAGGTTTAGACCAGGGTCATCTCTAGTACAAAGCAAATATGTAGATCTATCTATCGAGGTTTTTGTAAGGTGTGGCACAGTGGTGTGTGAACACACGTGGGTGCATTGATATCACTCCATTCAACTGCCCTTCATTACAATGGTTATCCCTCATTTCAGACCCAAATGTACCTCTGTTCCACACAGATATGGAGTCATGTCACATGTTTAGTAAGTTATTTTCATTAAAAGTGAGCAAACATGAACAGAGGTTACAGAAAATGTTATTTGGAGTAATGCGATAAACCCTCACAGAATTTTAAGCTTCCTGGTTTTATATCCCCCATTCTCGGTCTGCATGCCAAGGCCATCTGAGTACTGTGATTGTCCGTGCAGCATTTGCTCTATACTCTGTTCCCAGGTTCTCTCTGCTTTTCTAGGTGTTTTTAAGCAGGGGCGGCTCTAGCCATTTCGCCGCCCCAAGCACAGCGGCACGCCGTGGGGGCCGCTGCCAGTCACCAGTCCCGTGGCTCCGGTGGACCTCCCGCAGGCGTGCCTGCGGATGCTCCACCGAAGACGTGGGACCAGCGGACCCTCTGCAGGCACGCCTGCGGGTGGTCCACCGGAGCCGCCTGCCGCCCTCCCGGCGACCGGCAGAGCGCGCGCTTGGTGTGCTGCGGCCTGGAGCCGCCCCTGTTTTTAAGGTCTGTCTTCTGAGTGACATTAGCAATGGAGTGCTCCAGTACCTTCTCTGTGGAGCTCTACTGCCCTCCAGTGTCCACTGCACAATCAAAGCAGTGGGAATAAACTAGGGCGATATTGGGATGTGATAAGACAGGCTGTAGGCATCAATTGTGAAAATGCTAACTTGAGCTTTAGACTCTCCTTTCTGGACTCAAAGGTGAACCAATCCCAGCAACTCTTTTCAAGAGGATTGCCTGGAAAGGAAGGAGAGGCAGACCTGAACTTGGTGGAAGAGTGAGGCAAAAAAGATAATGAAAGCTGGTTAAAAAGTGTATTTCTAAATTTTTATGATGAAAAATTGTCTTATTTTTTTTTCAGTTGCAGAACATGTTTATTTTTCTTACATTTTCCAATTTTGACAATTAATATAACAAATATTAAATACTAAAATTCTTTTGGTTTTTCCCCTTCTCTCCCTTTCACCCCTTTTTCCTTTTCTCCCCTTTTCTTTTTTCCATGTCACCACTGAAAAGAAAGATGGGCAGAAGGGAAGGAAAACCAACTAAAAACTCAGACATTTTTCATGGAACATATCATTTTTCAACCAGCTCTAGAAATTATAGGGCTCAACTGGATGACTTGGGACAGCCCAGTCAGGAGAGAATGACTAGATTGGGGTGGGAACAGAATATGGTTTCCTCTCAGAAGATACTCCCAGTAGTAAATTCTTTACATTACATTATATGTTTCTTTATCCTCCCCTTTAAGAAATGCAGCCTTAAGAATATATGAAATCTCTATTATAGGGCAGGGACCAATTTCCAAAGGGCAATTTCTGTACTTCAGTGATCAGAAATTGCTCTTTGCCAGACTAGACTAGACCAAAACCTATAACAATACTCAAAGAAACAGTCGCTTAGAAAAACAAATATAACACAACCAGCTAAAGTGCTACACATCCCTGAACAAAATCTGCATGCTAGCAGACTGCCTTACCACTGTAAAATATACAAAACTAAGGCAGACTTACTAAACATAGATCAAGGCTACGTCTACACTACCACTTATGTTGGCAAAATTCATGTTGCTCA
Source organism: Mauremys reevesii (assembly GCF_016161935.1). NCBI lineage: Eukaryota > Metazoa > Chordata > Testudines > Geoemydidae > Mauremys > Mauremys reevesii. The sequence goes on from NC_052623.1 coordinate 250,563,676, forward strand.
GGGATGTGAATATTCCACCCCCTGAGTGACATAAATTATGTTGGCATAAGTGATAGTGTGCACAGTGCTATGTCCGCGGGAGCTTCTCCCACCAACATAGCTACCGCTGCTTGTTGGGGATGGATTAATTATGCCAAGGGGAGAGTGTCTACGTAAGAAATCTTACAGCGCCACAGCAGCATAAAGGAACCAGGATGCAATACAGAATTGAAGCCCACAGGTTAAAAATGGGATAAAACCACAAACTCAGAGAAGAATGACTTTACACCAACATGCTACAGAAGAGATTGAAATGGCTTGATTTCTACTCCAATATCAAAAACATATTTCCTCAAATTATCTGAAATTACAGAAGACATTAAATAAAAAATCAATCCAAAAGAACTGTGCCTAAGCCTAGGAGAAGAGAGACAGCAGCAATAACATCACCCTACGTAGCAGCTTGTCACTGACAAAGGGCAAGTCTACATCCCCCCCCTTAAGTTGATCTAACTTACCTAGCTCAGGGGTGTGAAAAAGACAAACACACACCCTGAGTGATGCAAGTTACAGCACCCTAAGCACTGACCACACCGGTGCTATGTCAGCAGAAGATGCTTTCCCACTGACATAGCTTCCACCTCTCACAGAAGTGGCGTAATCATGCTGACAGGAACGCGTGCTCCCATCGGCATAGAGCGTCTTCACCAGATGCACTACAGCGGCACAGCTGCATCAGTGCAGCTACACTAATGTAAGTGTAGTGTAGTGTAGACATGACCTCAGTAATAGACAATCATGATGAATTATCATAAAACTCATGACACTGTGAAGCCCAGTCCTATGCAAGAGAGACCTCAGATTTATAGATTTGTAAACTTTTGCAACACCTGTATCACTTTTCTTGCCATTCTAGTGTTTTCATTTTGTATCTGTGTGTGCACTCTCATGAGAATATACCAGGAACGAGGTACAGAGGGGGCAGGTTCAAATATCTGTATTAGAAGTTAAATTTTTAAATAGTGGACACACCACAAACCATATCCCCACCAGCCACCACCACACACACACACACACACACACAACTAGACACACATGCACACCACCATGCACAAACACACCCTCTCTACCACAGACACCCACCACCACCCATACCATAACTAGCAGAAACATCTACACCAATACTGCCACCAAACACCATAGCCATCAGAGACACCTACCACCACACCCACACTAGACACTCACACAGGCCACCACTGTTTTACCACCAAAACCAAAGAGTGGGCAAAGTTACCAGGATCATTGTAATTGAAAGGGCCTTTCTCTGTTTCTACCCCTTCTCCATTTCATTTTGGCTCCTTTCCCTCCATAACCCCCACCCTCCCTATGTCCTCTGTTCATCCCTTGACCCCCTTTTCCTTCACCTCTGGCTCTTGCTTCCCTTTTGTTCACTCTGCTTCCCCACCCAGGTTTGGACTTGTCTCCTAACTCATGGACAAAACTGTGATGGGTGGAGAGGTACTGAAGGGGAAGGGAATCCGTCACTACATGGGACACTTCCTGAGCCTTTGTTCCTGTGGAATTGCTGTAACTTCTTCTGGGAGCCAAAATTTACCCCAGGCTTTGAATCCAGCTGACCAATGCCCACCAAACTAAGGGGTATGTCAGGGGGGTAGTTCCTGTTATTGTATTACATAGCTTCATCCTCAAATGCATCCCTTCATGGTGGATACACTTTTCATTCCCTGGAGGGCAGATGTTAATGTTTTAGGTTCCTGTCCCCCCATCTGTCCTGTTTCCCACCCAGTGACTCAAGAACATAATAATGGCCATACTGGGTCAGACCAATGGTCCATCTAGCCCAGTCTTCCGACAGTGGCCAGTGCCAGATGATTCAGAGGTAATGACCAAAACAGGGAAATTATTGAGTGATCCATGTCCATCCCTTGTCATCCAGTCCCTACTTCTGGGAGTTGGAGATATAAGGACACCTGGAGCATGCAGTTGTCACTCTGACCATCTTGGCTATAGCTATTGATGGCCCTATCCTCCATGAATTTGTCATCTCTCTCTCTCTCTCTGGCAGCTAGATGATTGATACATAGATGGATAGATAGATATACTTTTGTCCTTGGCAACATCCCCTCACTTTCCTTCGGGAGGAGCACAGGAACGTGCATATGGCCCTGGGTATGTTCAGGAGAGCGGTGTGGGAGGCTGAAAGTATGAGTCAGGGAGGGGGAATCAGAAGGGGTGTGTCCGGGAGAGGCAGAGGAATGTGAGGGGGCTGGACGGCGAGAGAGAAGTCGCTGGGGCTTGACAGGGTTGGGAATCTGCAGGCTCAGTGACAGTGACCAACCCTCCAGCGCGGTGATTGAGTTTGTCAGCTCAAAGCTCCGCCGGCGGCCCCTGCGCTCTGCAGCCGTGGGACGGAGCCTGCTGCTTCAGAGCAGAGACACGCGGGCTGCTCTCGGGGCAAGGAGAAGCTAAAGCTGCATGTATTGATCCCCGGGCCGCGTCCAAGGGAGCCTCGCTAGGAATCTCCACTCCCAGGCCTCGGGTGCTGAAGACCGAGGATTCACGCCATGCGCCATTCAATGGTATCCCTGAGCCCATCATTGGGGGGGGGCTAGTGCTGCATGGGTCATTCAATAGTAAATAATTGGCTTGGTGGGTGGGGGTGGGAAGCGTCCTGACTAAAAGGGGCGGGATGGTGGGGGGTGGCCTACTCCCATTTTAACACCTTCTCTTTATTGTCCTGGCGGTCGGACACATCAAACTGCGCCCGGATTTCTCAGGGCCCTGCCATCGGGGGATTGCATTTCAAAAGGAGCGGGGACAATGTCCCCAGGTCACACCTCGATTCAAGCGCGGCAATGGCCCGTCAATGCGCCTCTTACCGCCAGCGGGGTAGGAATTGTCCAAACCTCCCTCCCAGGTAAACAAGGGCTCCCACGCAGGGAGCGCACATCGCCCCGCTTAGCAGGGCTGCGCTCCCTGTAACCGGGGGCTCTGGGGACGTCAACCTGGATCGGCGGTTACTGCTTTTATCCTCTTCCCTCGCCACCCTCCCCGATCAATAAACACAATCAACGCCCCCCCCCCCAAAAAACCCCCGCTAAACCCCAGCTCCGCATTACGGCGTTCAATGGGCGAGGGGGAGGCCTTCCAGGCCGGTGCCCCTGGCCAAGCGCGAACGGAGAGAGGTGGCTGGACGCCAGGGCTTCTGCGCTCCCTGCTCAATTAAGAAGCACGCGCATTTCAGGAAATGGAAACGGTTCGTTCAATGCGGATTTCGAACCTCCGCTAATGGGTGGCCCTGCTGCTAAATGTGTATTTGAACAGACCAGCCTTGCTCTACATCGCCATGAGTATAGGCAACAGCCTCCCAGGCTCCCCATCCTGCCGCTGCTGCCACCCTTACCTATTTTCATTACCCTGCCAAAGACAGAGGTATTGTCCACCGTGCTGCAGTTCCACCTCCTCTGCCGGAACTGGTACTGGCACTCCTTGATGGCATTTTTGGCTCCTTCTCCGATGTACACCATGTGTTCCTGGTAGAGCTGGCAGAGCTTCCTCTGGCCTGGGGAGAGCCCGGGGAGTTGGCTGCACACAGGCTGGGCTCCGATAATGTACATCTCAGGTCTCTGAACTGGGTTCATCGCCAAAGACCTGGAATGAGAAAAAAACATCAAAAAAGGGGAGGGGGGACCAAAAAAGTAATCAGCCAGTTCCGATCTCGGAGTGTCTCCAGGCCTAATCGGGAGTCCGTGCCAGCACCTTCCTGCCAGCCAAGGGCTGAGGCTGGGCAGATCTCTGGTACGGCTCTACCAGATGCTAATCTTTTCCAAGGCTTGTTTGTAACCTGAGTTAAAACATAAAGAGACACTCGGGATGGGGAAGGCGATGCGCTGAGGCTTTGCACACACGAAAAAGAGTTAATCCGTTTCTATGAACTGCCAGTAAGCGCTGCCTCCAACTCGGGACATTTTCCTCTCCTACGAGAGGGGTTTGTCGAGAGTTGGACAATTAATAGGAAACCTTAACGATCCTTTCGCGTGGGCTTTACCGCAGAGGGGCAACCAGCCGAGATCCCTGAAATTCTCTCAAGCAGAATTGGGTGGGGAAGGGACGTGGGTTTCTTTCCAAGGTGGGAGGGGGGCGGATCTGGAGACTTCTTGCAGGTACAGCAAGAAAACCACGAAACCCGCCGATTTTCACTCGAACATGGGCACAAAGCCCCCGGAGCCCGGGGGAAGAGCAGCCCTGACTCCCCTAGCGGGCTGCAAAGTCCCACTTCCCTACACTGGAAAATCACCTGCACCCCAAAGGAGGACAACGAATGGAAAGCAGTGACTTGAGACTCACCACCAGGAATTCGCGTCCGCCAGGAGCTGGGTGCAGCTGCAGAGGAGAGCGACGGTGAGCAGCAGCCTCGTCCCGGTCATAGTGCGCTTTTCCCGGCTCCGGCGCCCTTGGAATAGCCCTTGAACCGACAGGCTCCAAGACAAGGCTCCCTGCAAAACAACGAGCAACCCCAGAGAGGGGCCTGAGTCCAACGGGCGTGCGGGGATCACATCAGGGTCCTGCTCCAGGGAAGCCGAGCGCCCCCTCCCACTTCTCTCTGCTCCAAAGCTCTCCGGGCGGGACCCCTTGCGCACAGCCAGCCCTGCCTGCAGACCCCTCCCCCGCCCTGCTCCCTTCCCCAGTGACCGGCCAGCAGCACTCCGGGACCTGCAGGGCTTTTATGAGGGTCCATCTGCCTTTGATTGGTCCGCACGCCAGGGTCCCTGGGAATGCACACTTCCAGGGCATGTCAGCTAGTGACACTTGGGGAGGGGAGGAGACGGACGAGCCCTGCAAAGGGAAGGACGAGGGAGTGTGAGGAGAGAGAAAAGGAAGGGGCAGCGTGAGCTGGGAGAGGGTGAAGGAGAGGGAAAGGAGAGACAACCAGCAGCCCCCTCCCCATTTTTGTACATAGCTACCCTAACATCCCCACCCCTTCTTTACGTGCACAGTAGCGTGCGATCCAGCCCTCCCACCTAGCCAGCCGCCCGGAGATCTTCCAGGAATGAGGGCAACTAGGAGAGCCTGCAGAGCGAAGGGCAAAAAAGAGCTGCTAATGCGGCTAACGCTGGTGGGGGAAGAGTGACTCATGCAGGCCCCTCTTCATCGGGTCTTTCTCCGCCCTGCCGCAAGCAAGACCCCTCCAGGGGCCCCTTCCCGGGTCGAACAGAAGGCGCTGGGAGTTGTAATAACCCCAGAGGGAAAGACCTGGCCTGAGGCCTTTTTGCAGTCGCAGGTGTAATGATGAAGCTCCTTCTGGGACACAGGAGTCACTGGGGCAAAGGGTCTGATCCCATCCCAGGCTGACTGCAAAGGAACCGGCTGCTGCCCAAACCTCTGTTCCAGAAGTGGATGGGACAGAGCTGGATCTAACAGTGGAAACCTGCAGCCCTTCACCCGCCCAGACTCGCTGCTCTTCAGTGTGAAGCGCTGCAGAGAGGGGTGGGGGGTGGACAGGACAGCACCTAAGGGGCACCGATACCTAAGACCCCCCACCACCCCCATCCCAAGGGTGCCTCTCTCCTTGACATTCATATTCTCCAGCGATAATACCCCCATAGATACAGAGTGACAACCCCCGGTGTCCCAGGCACCAGCCATGCAGAAATGCACCCCCAGAGGCAATACCCCTGGGCCCACGCACGCTACTGTCTCTTCCTTTTTTCTGCCCCCCTCACTGAATCCGAGAGTCTCTCCAAGTTACTTAGCCCCAGTCCAGAGGTGGGGATCCAGAGACAGCCCCCCTCCTCACGGTAGTTCTTCCTCGGGTATCTGTTTGCTGGGGGAGGGCGCACAGGCAGGTGTGTGGGGTTGGCAGGGGGGCAGATCAAAGGGAGAAACTCGCTCCTTCCCCTTTGTCATGCAGAGCCGCTTCGGAAATGATCTGGCCTCTACGGCAGCAAATGAACAGCCCCCCCCCCTCCTCCTCCCGAAAATAGCCCTCCCCTTCAAAAGGACCCCATATAATACCCCCCAATCCCCTTCCCCCAGGGCAGGAGGCCTGTGAATGCACTGGCTGGAACAGCTAGAGATGGAGCAGAGATAGGGCTGGCACCAGAGCCTAATGACTTTATAGGGGGGGGGGAGGGGAGCCGGTCCGGAGAAGAGGAACGAGAAAACAGCTTCAAAGGCTCCTCTTGTCCAAACATCCTTCGCCATCCCCTGCTACCCCGGGGACCAGGCAGCTCTGCGGCAGGAATAACGAGACAGATCCTCACCCGCTCCCAGCTCCACTCACTCCTCAGGTAGCCAAGGCAAACACCGCACACACACACACACACACACCCCCGCCGCGCCATCCCCACCACTCCTGTCCGCTCATCGGCCCTGCTCGCCGCCCCCACTGCCCCCACTCACACCCCAACCCGCTAACAGACCTGCTAACAAATCCTTCTCCCCCTCCGCCATCTCCCAAAGGGGAGGGAACCAGAAATTGCCACCCCCGACGCCCTGTGCCTCGTTCCACACACAGCCCTGTCTCAGCCCACGCCTAGCCCGCCCCGCCACTCGCGCTTCTCTATCCCTTCCCAGCCCCAGTGGAGGACACCCACAGACAGACTCCTACGCCCCCAACCACGTCCTCCTCTTCCGGCCTGCCAGCTCCAGAGGAGCGCAGGTGGCGGTGGTTCTGCTGCAGTGAGTTTGAAAGGTCAGCCTGCCGCTCCCCTCCAGTGACTGTCAAGTTGTGCCAGAAACGTGTACGGTCCAAGCTCTGCAAGTTACCTGCCTTTCATACAGCCTCATAAACACCAGCAGGGACATTAATCACCAGACTCAGCAGCTCATTCCACCCAAGGGTTTTGGTGGTGGTGGTGGGGTTAACCCAAATTCCTATCGCCTGCTACGGTGAAGTTGCCGTGTTTGTTTGTACCAGGCTTCGCTTACTCCACAGTCCAGATGTGCTCTACCTGCAGCTGGTGACCTGTCTCACCTGGCAGGCAGATGTGAGGCTGCCAGCGCCAGAATTAGCCTCAGGACAAAAAGGCCTTGTGTGACCCAGATCCCAGAAGAGAGGCAAGCCACACTGCCCAGGCACAGCAGGATCCATGTCTGAAGAAAACAGGACTACATTATTCACGTCTTATACCTCTTCCCTCCTCCTACTTGTGTGTGTTGGAGTGGGCTGTGGGAGTGGGGGTGTTTTTCAGGACTGTTTTTGTCAGTGATGGCAAAATGGACAGTTTCTCTTTCCAGTCTGAGGAGGAAGGAAGTTGTGAGGGGGTGGATGGTTTTTCCATGACAAACGATGAATCTGCACAGAAGTGGTGTGATGTCACCCAAAGGTTTCCAGACAGCCTCAGGTATATGAGCCCTTCTTCCTAAGTGGAGGAGAGACTGCCTATTATAAGTGAAGTCCCCCCTTAGCAACAGAGGCAGAAGGAGGGGAGAACTTTAAAAAAAAACAGACAGATAAGGGAAACAACAAGGATTTGTACCATGCTGTAGTAAATAAATGACTCATGCTGGGAAAGGAGTAACTGTCAGTTTACTCATAGCCAATACTCCCTATAGAGCCTTGTGCTGGAAAAATCTGGGAGTGGAGTAAGCTGTCAGCTCCCCACAAGCCATCCTCTTGATTCTTCCTGCTAAGAATGTGGGAATGGAGTAGTATGAACCTCTGTGAAAAAGTGTACATGTGCAGAGCCATAGATAATCCAAGGCACAACTGTGGAGCTACTTACCACAGGCTTCATCTATGACTTTGGGCCTGTGGCTTAATCTTTTGCATAGTAGAACTGTGAGGCTTAACTCATTAAAGTTTGTAAAGTCTTTTAAATCCTTGAATAGACCTACAAAGTATTCATTATTAATTAAATAATTGTTAATAAAGAAAAGTTTTAACAAAGCTGATGATGACATATCACAGTGAAATATCCTGCAATTTCCCAGCAGCATCTCAATGGGTACTAGCTGACAGCAAAGCAAAGCGGAGCAAAGCAAAGCAAAGCAGTGATCTCATTTTGAAGCATAGGAACATAGAAATTGCCATACTGGATCAGACCACTGGTCCATAGTCCAGTATCCTGTCACCGACAGTGGACAGCACCAAATGCTTCAGAGAAAGGTGCAAGAAACCCTGCAACAGGATTCCAGGTGGATTCTGCTGCTAATGACTGTCATTGTAGTGTGGTAATCTCCGTGGAGTTAAAATGTGAATTGTGAAAGTGATTCCTCCTTCAGATCCCACAGATAACTTCTTTAGTGACTGTGTTTATGGCCTCAGCTAAAGTGCTAATAGCAGGTGAGGTTTTGTTGAATAGCTCAGCCTAGGCAAGCAGTTCCTTTACTGTGGCCTGCAGAGAAGTTGGGTGGTGGTCTGCAAAGAGCTGTTAGGTCACATTGTGCTATTTCACTTCCTTACTGCCAGCTGCTTCTAAAGATGTCTCTAGGGCCTTTACTGCAAACTTCTTTTAAGAATCTTGTGCTACATTTTTTAAACCTGCATTTCTAAAGCTGGCCCCTATATTAATATTTAGGCACTCGGATAAGTGCCCTGATTTTCAAATATGGATTGACTTAATTTTAGGCATCCTAGTTTGAACACTGTAGCCTTATTTCATTCAATACGATCTATCAAAGATCCATCACCACTTTCCTATTATTGGCGTATTTGCATGAGGGATGTTGTGTGATCACAACTAGAAGAGGGGTGTCCATGAGAGAATCTGCTAAGATTTGATACATACTATAGGAAAGTTGAATCCTGACCCAGGCGACACTGAAATCAGACCCGACAAATCCAAAAAGCTACCCCTACAATCTTCTGATCCTTGCTTTTTACTTGGGGAGGTCCCAAGTGTGACACTTTATCAAATGTTGTAAACAAAACACTGAAAGAAGTTTTAAGTCTCTTTCTACTGCAACTTGTGTGATCATCATTCCTGCTTCTTGTCCAGTTTCCTCCAGACTGGGCGGGACTGGACACACATTCCTCCCTTTGCAATCAGAGCCGCTTTCAAGCTCCTGTTTATTCTCACAACTTGACTCTGGAGCAATTCCTGTTTCTAAGTGCTCATGATGTCCAATGCATCCAGGAGCATTTACTGCTGTCTAAATCATAGAATCATAGGCTTTAAAGTCAGAAGGGACCATTATGATCATCTAGTCTGACCTCCTGCACAAAGCAGGCCACAGAATCTCACCCACCCACTCCTGTATTTGTTTTACATTAGGGGAATTAATTGCAAAGTGAAATACATATACTAATCACAACCATTCAAACAAATGTATATGGATATACATATATTAGTTATTATTTATATATTAACTGCATATCTTAAAACATCCCCAAGTGTTCATATACACTCATGAAGCCATCCGCACCACAAATTAGCATCTAGTCCATGGACATTTTTGGTACTGCATCATAATGTTTTCAGCTATATTAATATTATCTTTGCAAAACTGTCACAAAAATTCACCAGCTCATGCACAAAATGTATCCTTCCTCCCAGGATGGGCATGAGCCCACTTATCCATCAGGAATTAAAAAAAAGATTCATATAAACAGAGCCTCAGGAAACCAAGATCCAGCAATGGTTCCATTACTGGGGAAAAGAGCCTCACCTCCTAGCCCAAAAGGGGAGCTCTGGGTCCATTGTCTGGCAGGAGTACTTCATGTAGCCATAAGGAGTGCTCTAACTTCTGTGTCTGTAGAGAGGATTCCTAGGTTCTGTTAAGAGAGGCACCACAGGTGGCCCTAGAGCCATAGGCTCCAGCAGCCAGATTTATTTTTACTGCCATTTTAGCTAAGGGCGCTCAAGAGTCTTGTTGCTACCATCAATTCAACTGAACTGATGTTAGAACCAGTGGAGAGGTTGGGTTTTTTTTACGTTTTCCAAGGCCAAAGTGTCTCCACTAGCCAGAATTCTAAATCACCTTTTATTCCTCCACCTTGTGTTGGGCTGCAGTCTTCATGTATTGCTCATGCTCCAATACATCTGTTAATCTATAAGGTGCCACAGGACTCTTTGCTGCTTTTACAGATCCAGACTAACACGGCTACCCCTCTGATACTCTTCAGCTATTGTTACTGAACTTCCAGCTCCTTGGGCCTAAGTGGATTCTTCATTATAAATCTTTCGAACGCTAAGTTTGTTGTTTTGTCTTGTCTTTAATTATTATTAACTGAACAGCAACGAGAGCTGACTGCATTATTTCTGCTCCAGCTGGGGTTTTACCAAGATATTATAAAAATCTGTTGAAAATATTCCCAGACACAGATCCTCCATGTCTGGCTGTCTTGTAGCGTTCCTTGCCTTGTTAAATTGCTTCTCCACACAATCTCTCCATTTCCAGAGAAAGGGGCTATTATTCTTGCCAGACTCCTCCAGCTCACACTGCTTCTTGTCTCCTTTGGTACTTGTGCACTGTAGTATTTTATCTTTTTAAGTGCTCATATGCTACCTTTTTCTGCATCTCAGCACTTGTCAGCCCCTCTGGCACATCCACATTTCCTTTCCTTGTTACCTTGCTGCAACTTTAACCTTCTTCTTTTCCATACTTCCTCTGGTCAGTGTTATTTAGTTTCACTGTCATTAAGGTCAGATACAGTCCAGAAAATGCCAAGATATACCTGCCAGACTCAGCATACCCTGTGACAGCTGTCTGAGGTGCATAACCAGGGAAAGAGAATGGAGGGGAATAGTGAGAAAACATGTTTGTTAAAAGCAATCAGAAAAGGACCCGATAATAGGCTGGATCAGCCATGTTGAAGCCAGAGAAGTGCATGGTAATAAAGCAGTAATAAAAAAAAAACACTTAACACTTACATGACACCTTCTTCCCAGACCGCAAAGCATTTAAAAAGGTGGGCAAATCGTCTTCTACAAATGGGGAAACTGAGGCAAAGAGCAGCTAAGTGACTTGCCTAAGGTCACACAGCAAGTCAGGATTAAACTCAATAGCCTGTTCCTTCATTCCTGTGCCATGCACAGGAATTAGGGTGGCAGGCAAAGTAGCTTTAAAACACCTTTGCTCTTACCAAGTGCCTGGCCCTGCTTGGGGCCTGCCCAGCCTCCTGCTTAAATTAAAGCAACTTCAGGGCTGCTGTAACTGTAACATTCTCCTAGAGCTGCCCACTACCTAAGAAAAGCAGAGCTCAGTAAATTCTAGCCATGTCCTCAATGTCAGGGGCTGGGAAGGGGAGACAGCACAGAATCATTTTGGCAGCTGTACACCATCCTGGGAACTCCTTATGTTTGAGGTATTCCCCAGAGAATGAGGTCCCCGGTCACCTAATTCCCATCTCTGTGCTCAGTCTTCTAGACCACAGTTTTATGTTGGGTCCAGTAGAAGACCTGAATCAGAAATACTGGACTAGACACATGTGAGCTGGATGGGGCACATTTTGCCCACACTTTGGACTTTGTTATTCCTATTACTGAGAGAACTCCCTGGTTTCTGGGAGAGCAGCATATCAGCTTTAAACATGGACTCAGAACCTTCTTAGTTTCTTCTACTTAAACGAATAAATCATTTAAGATTGTAAATCAGTAATAAAATGTTTATGGACAGTAAAACAGGGGTCGGCAACCTTTCAGAAGTGGTGTGCCGAGTCTTCATTTATTCACTCTAATTTAAGGTTTTGCGTGCCAGTAATACATTTTAACGTTTTTAGAAGGTCTCTTTCTATAGGTCTATAATATATAACTAAACTATTGTATGTAAAGTAAATAAGGTTTTTAAAATGTTTAAGAAGCTTCATTTAAAATTAAATTAAAATGCAGAGCCCCCCAGGACCCGGGCAGTCTGAGTGCCACTGAAAATCAGCTCACGTGCCGCCTTCGGCACACGTGCCATAGGTTGCCTACCCCTGGTCTAAAAATTACTGAACACTACACATTTTAAAAGACAAAATATTATCATTTGATGGCTGTTTGGTGATTTGACATGTTTAGTGTCACAATCCAATTTCCACTCACAAAAACCACCTCAATTTGTACTAATTAACCCCTCTTCAGAGAGCTTCAGAACTCCCCTCTCACCCGACAGGAGATACATCAAGTCAGGGTTGAAACATAAGATAGGACAGGGTTGGGAAAGCATTCACTGCTGCTGCCCAATGCTATATGTGTTCTGTGCACAAAAGAGTCCAGTCCCCAAGGCTCTTTCACAAGTGCTAAATTTATATGGAGGATTAAACACTTGAAAGGGAAAACACATTACATTAGAATGAAAGCAACATGGAAAATATTTTCTTCTTTTACTTGCCTGCCAACACCTGAGTTCAGAGCTGATGTTTCACCTGCAACAGTTGATATCATCAGTCCCTCAAGCTGTGTAAGGAATGCAGCTCCCTGCTCTGCTAGAGGGTTAGTGATAGCCACAATATTTGCAAGAGAATACAGAAATGTAAACTCAAATTTTGGCATGAAAATAAGTATAACAGTCCCCATTTAAGATTAGGCTAGATACTAGGGCAACGTTCTTAACAGTAGGAGCAACTGGGCAGTGAAATAGCTTCCCCAGGGTGATGCACCTTCTCTGCAGAGATTCAAGAACAGGTCAAACAAGAGGAACATGCTGGATGACCATCAAGTAGTGTTTTCTGACCCTGATCCTGTAAGGTGCTCAAGACCTTTAACTCCCACTGAAGTCAGTAGGTGCTGAGGACATTGAACACTTCCCAGAATCTCACAGAACTACACCCCATGTTTCTGTTCACATATCTCAACTGAGTTTTGTTCCATAATTTATATTAACACCATGAAAAATAGCAAAGAGTGTACAGTACACAAGGTACAGAGTTATGCTGTTGTTATATGGCTTCACGTTCCCCATGAGCGAACAGCCTAGAGAAACATTTAGAAGCTCTGATTTGATTTGATTAATGTATGCAGAACGCAATGCCATCCACAGCATCTCAGAAACATCCTCACCATCCTGACATTAAAGAGGCTGAGGAGGAGGTTGCTTTTGTCATGTGAACACAGTCTGACAACAAAAGGAGGCCATCAGACAACTCTCCAATACCAAATTTTACAGGCTTCTTCCTCAGATCCCACTGAGGAATACAACAAGAAACTGCACCATCTACTCAGGACACCCATTCTATCCTACTACTACCATCATCCACAAACCTAATCCTGATCCTGCCATCATCATCTCATCGAACATTGGAACTCTCACTGAAGGACTGTCTGGACTGGTGGACTCCCTTACCAGTTACCCCAGCCTCCTCACTGACACCACTCTCCCACTGATTTCTGATTTCTGAGAAAATGCATTGGGTGACCTTCCAGAACACCATCACCCATGGATGGATGTAGAGGCTCTCTACACAAACACACACCACACTGAATGGAAAGCAGTGTGGACACACATCCCCTGATGATGCCACAGCACAACTGTTGCTGAGCTCTGTGCCTTTATCCTCACACACAACTATTTCAAATTTAATGACAATATATATCTCCAGATCAGTGGCACATGATGACATCTTCATCATCTGGACCCATGGGACCCACATCTACACCAGCAACACCATCACAGGACCTAACCAGATCAGCCACACCATCACCAATGACACAAATCAGACATTAGGAATGAAAATATAAAAAAAAAAAGAGGAGAACAACCCTTCCACCTCACACAATAGCAGATTTTAAGGTGGCCCATCTCCCAAAAAAAAAAAAAGAGAGAGACCAGAGAGAGAGAGAGAAAGCCAAATTCATCATATTTTTAACCATTTAAGTTTAGGGGAAAACAAAAAAAGTGAAATGCTTGCCAATTACAGAACCAGTTTTCCTCCCTTTGTTTTTCACATCAGCTGCTGGCTGCTGCCCCATCCCCCATCCTGATGATTGATCTAACCTCTTATCTCTAGCCTGCTTCTTGCTATTATATATATACAAACCCTGAAATTTTTTCCACTGCTTATCCAAGAGAAGTGGGTATTCACAAAGCAGCTCATGCAAAAAACATCTGTTAGTCTATAAGGTGCCACAGGATTCTTTGCTGCTTCTACAGAACCAGACTAACACGGCTACCCCTCTGATACGAGAAACATTTAGAAGCTCAAAACAAAGAGTTACTATCTGTAAGTGTCAGTCAGAGGGATCAGTTGTCTCCCATTTGTTTCTTTTACTAAAACAACTACCAGTAATTCCTGACACGACTACAGCTACCAATAACCATGAAAAAATATTAAGCCCAAATCAGTTCTATTTCAATGTAATTTTTCTCTCTCTGTCCTTTAAAATCTTTAGAAATAGTTCCATAAACTCCCTGTAATAATAATAATAATTAATAATAATAATAGCCACAAAACCTTACTAGCATTAAGAAGGTAATCCCCACAACACTCTGTGAAGTATTATCATCCTCATCTTACAGATGAGAAAACTGAGGCACAGAAAGGTTGCGTGACCTGCCTAAGGTCACACAGAAAGCCTGTGGCAGAGCTAGGAATAATGACCTTGATTCAGCAAAGCACTAGAGCATATACTTAAAGTTAAGCATGTACTTAAATGTTTTGCTGAACTGTGGCTAAAATCAAGATCTCCTGTCTTCCATTTCCATCCTTTGGCCACCCAATCATCCTCCCATTGATTAGGCAATATTTCTGCTTGGACACAAAGCACTCAACCCCATAAGTAATAAAGAAAATACATTGGAATTAAAGCTATAGTTATCTCATCTTACCTAGTTACATACATTTACTGTAACTAGGCAGGCCATTTCCCAAGCAAAGAAAACCCTATTTGCACCACATATTTAATAAGGATTTTAGTATAAACAGAATTTATAGAAAATACCAAAGCACTACAAATAAGGTCTTGTCTACATGATTTTTTTTTACCAATTTAACTAATTAGTTTAGAAACCTATGTGGTTAAAATCAGTGCAATTTGTGTGAACAATCTTATTCAGTTTAAAACTGTCTTGTATTGATTTAGCTTACATTGGTAAGGAGACAACTTAAGCTAAATCAGTAAGAGACACTCTTAGGACAGGTCTATACACAAACTTGCACTGAAATAACCAAATCAATTGTAATTCATCCCATTACTTATTTCTGTGCAAGTCAATGTGTGGACACTCTTATTTCAGAGCAAAAGTATCCTATTTAGAGCTGACAAAACTGAAAGAGGACACTTTTACTCCATGGAGTGTTCATACATAGATTTGCACCAAAATGACTTATAGTGTGAATTAAAACTGATAAAGTTATTTTGGTACAAATTTATGTCTAGACAAACCCTTAAACTGAAATAAGAGTGTCCACACAATTGGGTTGCACTGATTTAATTCAATCGGTTTCTAAACTGATTTATTTAAATCAGTACATTTTTGTCATGCAGAGAAGACCTAACATTAAGGTGTATGGGCATGGGTACAGACACCTGAATTCACTCTCACAAAAAGGCACCTCTGCACACAAGTACCTGCTATTTCACATGTAAGGTTTTTGCAGTGGCAACTGGTACACCTTTCTCTGAAGCTCTAAACTTCTGTTCTTCAAGACACAAAGGAAAGGAAAATTCAAAGCTAAATTTAAAAAATTACTAAAAATGCCAGTGTACTTCCCCCCATATTTCTTCTTTCTCAATGTCTGTCAGATCCAGTTTGCCCAGTTTTCTAGTCAAAAGAGATTTTTTTTAACTGCCAGAGCTGTAAATACACTCAGAAGCTCAACATCTAGCTATCCTCTTTCCATTTCTCCCATCAGCATGAGGTGTAAACTGCCAGCTTTGCGGGTGTTGCAGGAACCATAATAGAATGCAGCTCACTCCCCCCTCAGCTGTGTTGGATCTGCAGGGCTAAGAGGAATGAAAATTTGTTTTACATCAGTGAACTCAGCAGATATGATGAAGTTCTGGCAGAACTGCTCATGTAACCATAGGGACACTTTAAGGATGCATTTCTGCCCTTTATTCCACACTGAGGCCAGACTCTCAAAAGACCTCAGTCTCCTGTTTAGGCACCAAGATAAGTGGACAGATTTTCCAAACAGCTCTGCACATTTTTAAAATCAGACGATAATTGCCGTAACAGGAATTTCCAGGTGCAGAACCCTTTGGAAAATTTAGCCTAAAAGGATATCTAAGTGAGAACTGAACTGTTTGGAAAATCTGGCCTAGCCTGTGGATGCTGAGCACTTGAAAATCTGATCTATATTGCCTACATTTTGCAGCCCATGAGTACTGATCTAAAATATGTGCAATTCCTTCACTAGGTCCAATGATGTTGGAAAAGGATGCCTTGTTTAGGTTTCTATTATTTGTTGGTCCAAAATGAATCTTGGTTATTTTCACACCTCAGATGTCACCACCCTGTCATACTCATGCTTGGGGAAGAACAGAAAGTGTTATTGAGTAATTCTTATTCACAATGAAATGGAAATGTGTGTGTTGGGAGTACAATGACAATATCATTAGACTTCCTAGTTCGTGACACTCAAGTTACAGTTGCGCTGGCGGTCTCAGCTACGAGATACAAGGTGAGATCTTCAGCTCATGTAAACAATCATAGCTCCACTGAATATGCTTATTTACACCAGCTGAGGATCTGACCCTGTGTATCTAGTGGTAAGAGCCAAGACCTTTGAGCCAAGACCTTTATTCCTAGCACGTCTTCTGATATGCTGTGGGATTTTGGGACGCACTAGTTCATAGAGACGCTGATTGAGTTTCTCCATCTGTCAAATGGAGATATCTATTTCAACAGTGGTGTTATAATCGTTTGTAAAATGTTTCAAGATCCTTATATGAAATAAATTATATAAATGCAATCTATTATTATTATTATTAATTCCCTATTCAGAATTATGTCTAGGCAGAAAATTATCAAACACAAGGGATTAACTTGTGGGAGATAATTTTTTCCACCAACTTAATAAAACTGTTTCTTATGACCTTTAACTTAGAGGAAAAGCAAACACCCCCACAAAAATGTAGTGGGTAACAACTCAAATAAGGATTAATAAAAAAAATAATCAAATCTTGGAAGGCAGTTATTTCATAATGTCATCTAAAAGGTCATTGACAATACTGAAGATTTCTTCCATGATTATCTTGTACACTTCTGTTCTTCTTGGTTAATGAAATATTAAATATGATGGATGGAAAGGGACAGGGGCAGTTCTGTGGGTGGAATGACTATTCATCTGGAATGCAAGCTGGCTTTGTTGACCAAATAAAGATTAATGTTCGTCCATTGGAATAAATGGTTCTCCCATGGAAATAAAGTAGGTTTGAGGCAGGAGATAAGTGTGGGGGGGAGGGGTCATTTGTTGGCAGGGGCAGGAAGAAATGCTTACTGTTGTGCAGGAGAGTTGCATTTCATAATGTGTGTGTGTATGTGCATGTGGTTTGTGTGGCAGTGTAGTCCAGAACAAGCCTGTACCTGTGTCAGTGGATGAGTTTGTGCTTTGGATTGTATGCTGGAGAATGCAAGAATTCCTATGTAGGATATATGCTCTTATATTACTACAGCTAGTAGAGATTTTTCTTTCCTTAAGTTGCAGCCTGTTTTTTAGAATGGAAAGTCCTTTAGTCTCTCTCTGATGCTACCTGTGTGTGGTTTAGCTGGCAAGCATGGTACCTTTTGTTTGCACTCAAAGATTCCTTACATGGGAAGTAATGTACCTATTGGTTAGAGGGGAGACTGGCAGTCAAGAGTCCTAGGTTCTATTCCTAATGGCATTGTCTTGCTCTTTGACCTTGGACAAATTGGTTAGTTTCTCTGTGCCTCATTTCCCCCATAACACTTACCAAGCTTTGTAAACATTTTTACATCCTTGGGGACTAGCACCGTATAAGTACACAGCGCTAACATGGTTATTTATTATTACATGGAAATATCTGAGAATTGTGACAATGTGTGTTTGAGACCATCTTCTAGGGGAAGCATATGTGGGAGGTGATTGAGAATATATTTGTATGTTGCACATAATAATCATGATATATTTTCATTTATGTGATGCTCCTTGCAGGCAGCTCTCTGGACATTTAACAAAATGTAACTAAAACCACATAGTCTTAAAAATAAAGAGAGTGTGAGAGAGAGAGAGTGTTTCATTAAAAGATTAAACAAAAAAAATCTGTTTAATATCACTTTGGGGATTAGAGAAGTTAGGGTAAAACAAAACAAAGTCTGAGCAATTACTTCCAGGAAAGCATGTGTATGTGTGTGCGCCTGCACATCTGCATATTCAATATGTCTTGCTGGGAAAACCAGGGGAAAACAGGAAGCTGGGCATTTTCAGTGTGGGGATTAGATGGAAACATGTGACCCAATCTAAGTAAAATAGTTTGGTTGCCAACTGACTTGCTAAGATGCCATTGCTCTCTAGTCTCCATTGAAACAGAGCGGGGGCTTCGCCTTGTGGTTAAAACTCTGGATGGGGAACTAGGAGATCTGTGCTATAGGCCTTGCCCTGCCAGAGACTAAGTATGTGACTTTTGGAAAGTCACTTACACCCAGACCTTCCACGGTATTTAAGATCCTAGCTCATATTCATTTCAGTAGGAGTTTGGTGCCTCAATACCTGTGAGGATCTGGGCATTAGGCCAAAATGTCCAAAAATATCTAGTGATTTCAAGTGCTTATATTTTTGGCTGGAGACAACTTGGGCCTGATTTTCAGAGGTGCTGGATACCCAAAACTCCATATGAAGTCAACCAGCACGTGCTCAACACTTCTCAAAATCAGGCCCTTAAACTCTCTGTGCCTCTCTTTCACCATACGTAAACAGGGATAATACTAAGCTGATTAGCCAGTACTGTGAGGCTTGAAGCACTAATGGTTGTAAAGAGTTTTGAAATGCTCAGCTGAAAGGTGCTAGAAACATGCAAAGGATTATTATTAGTCTCACGTTCCCATAGTCATTCCACAAATATTTTCACAAGTTTCAGTGTGTCTAAAGAGTGTGATTGTGTTTTCTGCTTCAGGGAATTAAGGAATAATCTTAGTAGTAATAGAGAAGATTCATTGCTTCCAGGAAGACCAGGATGAACATACACTGGGGTGTGCTGGCAATAGGGGTTGAACACCACTGCTAACAAGGCTAGGAAGAAATGGAAGAGCTCACGGGTGAAAGAGTGGAAAGAAATCTGCTTTTTCATACAAATCAGTCATTTTGCAGACAAAGAAACTGAACTGAAATAACTATTTCTAGCCTGCCCTTCCCTTCACACACACATTTTGGGAGTTGGGAGTGGTGGGGACTGAAGGAAGCTGTGCTCTCATTTTACACAAAAATGGCTTGTCCTATGGAAAAACATGATCTAACATAAAATGAATGTACTGTAAACAGAAGAGTATTTTGCATACACCTACATCTTCAAACAGCATGTCTAAGACTTCTGATGTACAAAGATAAGCAGCATGTTTCAGGCTAGTCTGCAGCTCAAATCCAAGCACCAAGATTGCTCCAGGTACCACAGAATGGAAGCATCAGGGAATACAGTTTCTGAATGGCACTTATCTCTGTTGCAGGGCCTCTCAGGAAATGCAGTGATGAATTTCTGATAGCCTGGCAGATTTGACACCAGGAGCCTCTGGACTAACTATTGCTTTTATGAACAAGGTGTCAAACCACGCTTCCCCTAGCCAATGCTAATATAAACCCCATGGTCAGCTGAAGACAGCATTTTGTATATTTTACTTGGAGTTTGTATTTGCTCTTCCTTCACACTGGGCTTGAATTGTGACTGATTTTCACAGTAAGTTCCCAGAGTAGTACTGCCCTATTTTGCAGCTTTCCTCTGAGATGTGGTTTGGAGCCAATATTTATTGGGCAGAGACATAACTTCATGAAATTCCAGTGAACTGCCAATTTTAGAATGTGATTTACTATTGGGAAATGTACTGATGGCTCTGTTCCAGAGAGGGAGTAGTTAATAGTTAAAATTAACTACTGCGTGTAGTCCAGGGACAGGAAAATATCACACATTAAAATCCCTAGAGTTAAATGTAATTCCATGAGCCAGCCTCACTCTTGCTAATGCGTGAATTACCCCTTCCTGTACCAGCGTGGCCCCCTGTGCACCAGGAAGGATTCACCTGGGGAGGGCAGATATTGGTATTAGTGCATGCACTCCCTCGAGTTCTGCCAGAGGGGAGCAACTTTAAGTTCTACTGATAGCTGGACCACCCAGGCCCCCAACCCAGCTGGTACTGCCCAATATTGGGGCTGCTCTGGCTGCAGGCAAGTTCTCTGGCAGAGGGGAAGTGGAGGACACGTTGCTTTGCCACAACCCCCTCCTCCGAGGGCTTGCCAATACTGGTGACCAGGGGCTTGGCTGGGCATTTGCACTGGCATGGACTGAATCTACTGGAGTTACATCAGAGATGGTTTTGCCCTTCATTGTAACATTCTGAACAAGTTGGCGGTTGCAGCCCATCCCAGAAGGGGCAGATTGTATAGTCATGTAATGGTCTGTTCAATGTGTTCCCTCGAGTGACTGGTCCACAGAAGATAGAAATCTGCTACAACTACAGGAGCTACTCTTTTAACTCAAGTAGCAGAAGCTTATGCTTTAGCAATGGAGGTCTTGGATTCAATCCTCCTTGCTGAACCATGAAATTGATTACTACATGAGCATTCTGTTTACTCTTCAAGCAGGGGCGGCTCTAGACATTTCGCCGCCCCAAGCAGGGCGGCATGCCGCGGGGGGCGCTCTGCCAGTCGCCGGGAGGGCGGCAGGCGGCTCCGGTGGACCTCCCGCAGGTGTGCCTGCGGAGGGTCCGCTGGTCCCGCGGCTTTGGCACCGGAGCCGCGGGACCAGCGGACCCTCCGCAGGCACGCCTGTGGGAGGTCCACCGGAGCCGCCTGCCACCCTACCGGCGACCGGCAGAGTGCCCCCCGCGGCATGCTGCCCCAAGCACACGCTTGGCGGGCTGGGGCCTGGAGCCGCCCCTGTCTTCAAGACATCGCCATTAATACTTATCGCATCAGCCATTTTCCCCTTCTTTATCCCTTTTTGGTACCAAGAATGAAAGAAAGATACAGCCACAACCCTTTCATGGCATCTACTACAATGAATTATCAGTGTTGCAGTTTGGGATTTCATACTCCACTTTAGTACTTTCCCTCTAATATTAACATATTAAGCCTCATAAGTCCCCTTTTACACATGGGGAAAATAACACACAGGAAGTGGAGTGACCTGCGTATGCCTATGGCCCAAGTCTCCTAGAGCCCAGTCCCTTGCTCTAACCACTATACCATCCTGTCACACAGTAGCAGACAAGCAGCGCATCCCCTGTGTACCATGGCATTTAATTGTAATTTCCTGGATCATATATTTTTGTTCATCACACTGTCCTGTCTTTTTATTTATATGTGGCTTGATCCCTGTGTATTATAGCAGCATTAGTCACATATCAACATGGTGGCAATGTAACTCCTGGCTCTCAGTCCTGTGTCTCCTGGAAGTATTGGGATTTTTTTTCCAAGGTCACTTATTAACAACCTTGTCCCCGACCGCCTTCGAAAAAGGCCCAAATTTAAACCTGGTGTTTACACTGAGATATCAGGTCTGAATTTTGCCCCCAAACCTTATTGTACATCCACAGTGCCCTGTATGTTGAAAGATTCTATCAACACTGAAACAGGTCGATAAATGGCAAATCAGGATTACTTCATTCGGACAGACTTGAGAAAATGTAATATAGAGAATATTAATTTTTAGCCCCTTAATGTATCATAACTGTATTATCTGTATTGCACTTACAAACAAACACACTATCTGTAGGTTTTCTTTCACAAAGTCTTCAATGTGATCTGATATTTAGAACAAAAGTCTGCAAGAGAAGAGGAACATTATGTTTTAATCCCAAAAAACACTGTCTGATTATATATTTTTATTATAATAGCTGGCCAGCAAAAGGATCAAGTGGGATGATGCACAATGCAGATTCCAAAAGTAATCCACCCATCTGACAGATCCTGCTCTGATGTATATGCAGTCCATGATCACCCTGGTTGCATTCATAGGCACAGATCTCTATTAATCCTGGAGACCACTGCCATGGAATTATTTATTACAGTACAGAGGTACTTCACAGAATCATTTGTGTTGAACATTTAAGAGATGAAAGGAAAGGAACCCCCACCTTACCCAACTGCAGCTCCTCTGCCACTTTATTAACTGTAGGAAAATTCTTCAGTACTCCTGGGTGGAAGAACTAAGGGTACTGGGGGTGCTGCCACACCCCCTGGCTTGAAGGCTTGAAGTGTTTTCTATCATATACCGGGTTTACAGTTTGGTTTAATGGCTCTCAGCACCCCTGTCAGTATGGATTGGGTCAGCTTAGCCTATGAAATGGAAGAGTAGCAAATGGTCTCCAAGATACACCCTCCAGAAAATACCAATGCCATGAAAAGTCAGCACCTTCTCTTTGCTAGTTCATGTCAGGAATTGGTGACTAGAACAACTTTGGCTGTAATTGTCATAGTGCTACAGGAGCATTGTGGCCTGGTCTACTTGGGAAAATTACCCCCAAAATTCATTTTAAAACTAGTTTAACTAAACCAACTTTAAAACCACTTGCGGCCATACCATAGACAAGACTCCAGGTGGAACCCGCTGAAGGAGGTTCTGAAATTGGTTTGCTAAAGACAGCTCAGGCCACCTGGAGTGTGGTCTATGCTACAATTCCAGCCAGCTTTAAATTTGGCTTATCTGGTTTTTCAAGCCATTTAAAATTGAGGGAAATTTCCTCAGCGTACACTGGGCCTTGCAGAAATGTCCCACACTTAGAAAACAAATATCCATTGGGGGGTGGGGTGGGGGGAATCTCAAGAGATAGAAAAGTCAAAGTCAACATCAACTAATCACAGAAACTCAGCTAAACTCCTACATCTGTGTTTGTGTGTCCGTGCGCACATGAACCCCTGCTTTGGGGAGGCAAGCCCATCGGCTCCGCCCCCCTGGCCAAGGCCCTGCCGGAGTCCCAAAACCACCCCTGGAAAAGAAGCAGCCCTGACTCTGAGGGGCCTCTGCGACTGGAGGAGCCCTGGCCCACCCACCCCAGCCACATCGAGCTGAGCTGCTGCTGCTGCCTACCCCCGCCCCGTACTGAATCGACCCACTGGCCTTTCCCCCAGCACTGGGCTGGCCAGGCTGGGCACTGTTGGCCTCCCCCAGTGCCGGGCCGAGCCATCATCTCTCCCGCCCCGGACCCCAAGTGTCTTCTTGGCTGAGCTGCCAGCCCCCGTGCCAGAGTCGGGCCAGGCCAAGCTGCCGTCCCCCTAACACCAGCTCTTCCTGCCCCTGAAGGCCCTGCTCCCCCGCTGAGCCACTGGCCCCAGCGCCCAGCTGAGTCTGCTCAGTCCGCCGGCCCTCCGCGTCCCTCCTCACTCCCCCATTCCTAGGAGGAGGGACACAGCAAGAAGCGGGGATGGGAGAGGGTGTGGAGTGGAGAAGGTGGTGGGGGTCTCAGGGAAGGGCTGGAGCCACCACGTCCAAGGTGTCCGGCAGTGGGTTGGAGGCAGCGCCAGGGAAGGCAAGGTCTGGCCTATTATACACACCACCCGTGTGTGTGTGTGTGTGAGAGAGAGAGAGAGAGAGAATTTTTGTGTGTGTGAGAGAGAGTGCCTCCTGCTGGTTTCTCTGCTTTTTTGGGGAAAGCTGATAGCCCCTCTGAATCGAATGACTGCCCTTCAGTAGTTGGGGCTTGGTGACTGAAGGGAAGAGGGAAGGAGAAACTGAATGTTAGAAGAGAAACAAGGAAGATGGAAACATCCTCATTATAGGGAGATGGGTCAGAGGGAAGGGAGCTTATCAGGAAGTTAGTTTAGGGGCTGGATTAGGGTCAGCTAGGTGGGGTGAGGAATATATTGCTTTAGGAGGTGGATTAGGGTTCTATGGGAGTGATAGAGAGCAAAAGGAAGAAAGGGGTCCGAAGAACATTATTGTTTTAATAGCTGCCAATTGTTTAATAGGTGCCATCATTCCCTTGGAATCACAGCAGCCACCACCCATTGGCAGGAGAGCTAGTATCAACTGGAAAATTTCTGTGGCTAAATTCAGGATGTATTTTTCCATATCCCTGGTTGGAGCTCTATCACTTGGAGTGAAAGCACAGGGATATGTAGTGGGACACATTTCCACCCATCAATAAGAGGTCAAAGAGCTCCTCTGGGCACAATCAGCCCAACCTGGCATACCTATGAGGCCTGTCAAATCTGGAGTCTCCTTAGAAAGGAGGATCCAAGCCTGGGGCAGGATGGCACTCAGAGGGAAGCCGAGCCAGAGCTCCCTAGCCCCACAGAATAGGGGCTGCTTACCCACAAAGCTGCTAAAAAGCGTCTGCCACCTGAACCCTCTGAAGATGTAAAGAGAGACATTCTTCCCGTTGTTTTCCCTTTTGTTTGCAGGGTGCCCAGCCTGGGTCCTATTGGAAACAAGAAAGTGAGTGGCCCAGACTCCCTTCACGGACACTACTGACCTCTTATCTTTTGGGGAACCACTGGGGGACTCCAGATTGTTTTATGGGCTGCAGCATTATTTGGTTTGCCCTTACCTTTTTTTTGGACTGCTTAATGCCTAGTAAAGAGTTGCTTTCCTCTCCCCCAAGACTTCGGTCAGAGAATCTCACTCTGGCTCTACAGAGACACCTGAGGCTAGAGAAGGATGTCTGTGATGAGAGGCACCCACTTTCACCCCCAAAGGGATGCCCTAAGAGTACAACCTCTGACCGGACCTTTATTCACTATCTTTAATATATGCTTCATTTGAACCATGCCTGAAGGAGAGAGAGAGAGAATATTGTACTATGAATTAAGAGGCAAGGGAAACAAATAGGGACAGGCTAAGACAAGAACGGCCAAAAAGTCCATGGATATCATGACCACACGTGTGATATAAGATATGGAATACATGACAGGGCAGTTTTATCAGCATGAATAACTCACAAGGGCTGAAGCCACAATGCAGTTATGCAGATCACCCTGAACAACTGTCAATAAGAACTATCCAGCCTGCACCAAATGCCAGTGTAATTTGGGGTGATCGGGAGGGGGGAGAGAATGAAACATTTATCCGTTAAGTCCTTTCAAAAAGAGATAGTGGCTGTTTGGAGTTGTTCAAGGGTTTGGAATGTTAAAAATAGTTCCAGGGGATAGATCAGCAGTCAGAGTGCCTACGAGGTTTTTGATAAATGCAGTTTATCAGGAGATGGTGCTAGCCATCTATGTGGTAAAAACATTTGTACCACATGAGGTCAGGATAAACATGGTATGAATGTCTTTATTTCTGCAACTATGGGTTAAACAGAGGAAACCATGTGATAAATTGCATTTATTGTGCATTTTGACCATTCCACTTGCATGCTGATATTTTAAAACTCTGAGTGGTTCCAAACAGTCATCCTTTAGATAAAATAAAAGCCTACTATAAAAATGTTTTCTTTTTCCCCCTACCAAAACATGGTGGATCAGGGATTAAATTTTACAACCAGTCCAAGGACCAGAATTAGTTAATTTTAGATCGGTGATAGACTTAAAAGGTTTGATACCCTGTGGTCAGCCAGGATTTAAAGATTCTTGCTACATGCCATGGGAGAAAGAGATTTCAGGCTACCCAAGAACATGCATCATCTGTTTGTAGCCTTTGCTAGTCACAGATGGCCTATATTAAAATCATGACACCTCAATACCAGATGATAGAAATACTGTTTTAAGTAATTTTTTAGGCCTTAAATGGCCATTTTTTCTACCATTCTAATTTGTAAGGTAGAGGGATTGAAAAATAGTAATTAAAATACACAAAAACATTTATAGGATAGTTTTTTTTCTATATGGAATACACTATAGTATAAAGGTATAAAAGTTACATGGACGTTCATTCAGGATGACACGTAACTCACGTGTAGCTTTGCCACTTATGTAAGGCAACTATCCCAACATTCTGTAAAGTCACCATCCCATGTTCCGTTTCTTTCATCTTTTGCCCAATGCATAGAGCTCAATCCTGCAGACATCTCATACAAGTTGTTTCTCTGACTTTAATAAAACAATTCTTATAAATAAGGGTTGCATGACTGGGCCCATATGGTGTATATACCATGATATGCACTTGGAATGGTTAATGTATCAGGACTTCCATTACAATCCATTTTCATTTGCTCCCATCTTTATGTAAAATCTCTCTTTTTGGCTGAGGTTTTCTATGATTGGTCTAAACAGAAAAGTGGATTTTATTTATTTAGAGTAAATTCTATTCACACAGGACATTTTATTATTAGGGAGAGGGTAGAAAATAGTCTTTCCTGTGTAAAATAGATAAAACCTAAGGACCTGATCCTGCTGACGGAGCCACACAGGAAATCGCCACAAGGAGCCCAGTTGACTTCAGTGGGGCTGCACATTCACGTTAGGGTCCCCTCAGGATTAGCATACTGCAGAATGAGGGCCTAAGATTTTTTTCCCCACCTAATAACCACAAAACTGGGTTAAATTTTACAAGTTTAGATCCCAAACACGCAGTAAGATCTGCAATAACAGACTCCGTATGGCCATGCAGAAACCCACTCAAGTTAACATAGGAAATCACATAAGTGGATAAGAATGCAGGATCAGGGTCCATATATTTCCTGGTGGCTATTCATCACTGAGAACTAGTTTCCTAGCAAACATGCAGAAAGAATTATTATTAAAATTATTATTTTAAAAAATAGCTTAGCACAGGTGCAGTACAAAATGTCCTATGAATTTAGAGTTAATATGCTATCAATGAACTACAGAATAATGTATAATTTATAATATCAGTAGGAGTATGGGTGTTTTACAGCTATTTCATTGTGGAGATTCACAGTTATCAAGCCTGGAACTGCACAAATCAAGAGAGAGATTAGCTTTATAATCTCCCCTTTTACCTAAAAACAAAAAGTCCCAAGGGAAACAGATATAAAACTATAACATTCAATTTATGGCTGTGAACACTTAAATCAGGAAATGCATCAGTGATGGTTCTCATAGTAATCTTAATTTATGACTGCAACTTGTCTATGCTAGGTGAAATAACCATTGGTGAAACGGTTTTCACCAATTATCTCCCCAGAATCAGTACTGAGAAGAGTTTAAATTCCTTTTCTACACTGGAGACACTGACAAAATAATTAAAACTAGTGCTATCAATTCAGCCAGGCTCATAGGAGCTGTAGTATAATCTAGGCTCCAGTAACCAGATCAGTTTTATTAGTGTTTTAGTTAAATGTGATAAAAAGTAAGTTACAAAAACAGTGTTAAGAAAGAGTCCTAAGGCTTCCCCCGGCCCACTGGGAATTTTGTTGTACTTTTCCAATAGAAAAAGGCAATATTGTTTTCTGAAATTGTTTTGAAAAGTTTTATCTGGCCTATACTAGCACTTAAGCTGTTTTTAATGTAAGTGCAGCTGCACCCATGTTAACTGTTTACTAATGCACAAAAGGCTGTTAAGGCCAGGCAACTAGGAGTCTCAAGCACTCTTTCTTGAAATGCCTTTTAATGATCTCTGCCTGATCTACATTAGCACTTACACCACTTTCAATATTTGTTCACATGCCCCATTGCTGACAACAATTTTCAGTCCTGGTTTCACTTCCTAGTGTAGAGCCAATGGACTAGCCAGCCTGGCGGTTTAATGTCACCTTGATATACAATTAACCAAAGCTCTCAGCTCACATATTCCTATGGAGCTTCATGGGAAATTAGGCCTAGACAAGGGTGGAAAAGGGATTTTTTTTAAAGGCCATGTTAACTAGCACCTCCCCGAACAGCGGGGCAGCACGTGCTGGCTGGTCGAGTTGAAACCCAGAGCCCCAGGCCTGTTAAGACACAAGCTGCCCTGCCTACACCAGGGCTCTAGTTCTCCCAAATCGAGACAAAGCCAGGGCGGCTGGGGCCCTTACGGCTGAGCTGAACTTCCCAGACATATGGCTACGGTGTTTCCTGGCTGGCTTGGGGGTGGAAGCTGTGACCTTAACCTGCCAGCAGCCGGTAGCGATGAGTGGCAGCTGGGGGGGGGAGGGTGACACGCTGCCCTGCAGCGTGAGGGACGGAGGGGGCTCTCGGGGGACACTTGCGGAGGGCAGGGACCGGCACTGGGGCAGGGGCAGCGCATGGCGCTTTCGGTGACCGCGGCCCGGCCCCTGCTCTGGGTCCCGGGGGTGCTGCTGGGCCGGGCGGGATCGGGGGCTCGGGCTGCGGCCCGGCGGGGGGGGGGGGGGTGGTTCCGCCGGGAGAGGAAGAGGCGCCAGGTCTAGGCTGGCTGTGGGGGAAGGGAGCTCCCGGCCGGGAGTTCCCGGGGAGGGGGCAGCGCGGCGGCGGCGGCGCGGCA
The DNA here is from genome assembly GCF_016161935.1 of Mauremys reevesii. Taxonomy (NCBI): domain Eukaryota; kingdom Metazoa; phylum Chordata; order Testudines; family Geoemydidae; genus Mauremys; species Mauremys reevesii. Next base: position 250,591,992 of record NC_052623.1, read on the forward strand.
GGGGTTAATCCGCGAGCGCAGAGAATGGGCCGCGCTGTTTCCAGGGTGACGGCTCGGAGTGTTCCGGATCGTACCATTGTGCGGGGAGGGGGGAGGAGAAGGCTTCAGCCGTCGCCAGACCCAGCCCAGCGCCGCCTCCTCCTCTCCCCCTCCCCCCGGCCTGAGCGCGGCGCCTGGGCCCAGCGGCGAGCGCAGCGCGGAGGAGCGAAGCAGGCGGATCCCGTCGGCGGCAGCGCGGGGCCTGGGCCCAGAGCGGCGGGGTCGGTAGCGGCGGCGCGGCCCCTTCTCCCCCCGCGCGGGGCAGCGGGCGGCCCCGGGCTGCGGGGCTCGGAGACAAAGGAGGCGGCGGGGCTCGGAGCCGGCACCAGGGACCGAGAGGAGCCTCCGGGAGCCCCCGCCCGGGGTAGGCGGCACAATGCGGCACGGGGCGGCCCGCCCGCACCGGCTGCAGCAGCGCGGGGGCCGCAGCGCGGCCCGCCCGGAGCGGGGATAGAGGCGGCGGCCGGAGCCCCAGAGCCGGGCCGGGCCCCTCCCGCGAGCAGCGTCCCCCCGGCCTGTCACACGGGGCGGCGATGTGAGGGCCCCGGAGCCGGCAGCAGCCACAGCCGAGCAGCGGGGACCCAGCGGAAGCGGCAGCTGGCCGGGCCCGGAGGAGCCGAGCAGCGGGGATCCGGCGGGCGCGGCAGCCGGCCGGGCCCGGAGGAGCCGAGCAGCGAGGACCCGGCGGGCGCGGCGGCCGGGCCCGGGTGTGCGATGGAGACGCACATCTCGTGCCTGTTCCCGGAGCTGCTGGCCATGATCTTCGGGTACCTGGAGGTGCGGGACAAGGGCCGGGCGGCGCAGGTGTGCACGGCCTGGCGGGACGCCGCCTACCACCGCTCCGTGTGGCGGGGCGTGGAGGCCAAGCTGCACCTGCGCCGCGCCAACCCCTCGCTCTTCCCCAGCCTGGCGGCGCGGGGCATCCGGCGGGTGCAGATCCTGTCGCTGCGGCGCAGCCTGAGCTACGTGATCCAGGGCATGGCGGAGATCGAGAGCCTCAACCTGAGCGGCTGCTACAACCTCACCGACAACGGGCTGGGCCACGCCTTTGTGGCGGAGATCGGCTCGCTGCGGGCGCTTAACCTGAGCCTCTGCAAGCAGATCACCGACAGCAGCCTGGGCCGCATCGCTCAGTACCTCAAGGGCCTCGAGGTGCTGGAGCTGGGCGGCTGCAGCAACATCACCAACACCGGCCTCCTCCTCATCGCCTGGGGTTTGCAGCGCCTCAAGAGCCTCAACCTGCGCTCATGCCGTCACCTCTCTGATGTGGGCATTGGGCACCTGGCGGGCATGACCCGCAGTGCAGCTGAGGGCTGCCTGGGCCTGGAGCAGCTCACGCTGCAGGACTGCCAGAAGCTCAGTGACCTCTCACTAAAGCATCTGGCCCGAGGGCTGGGACGCCTCCGCCAGCTCAACCTCAGCTTCTGTGGGGGCATTTCAGATGCGGGGCTGCTCCACTTGTCCCACATGAGCAGCCTGCGCAGCCTCAACCTGCGCTCCTGTGACAATATCAGTGACACAGGCATCATGCATCTGGCCATGGGCAGCCTGCGCCTTTCGGGCCTTGATGTTTCCTTCTGTGACAAGGTGGGGGACCAGAGCCTAGCCTATATTGCACAGGGCCTGGATGGGCTGCGTTCCCTCTCCCTCTGCTCCTGCCACATCAGCGATGAGGGCATCAACCGTATGGTGCGCCAGATGCATGGGCTCCGCACGCTCAACATTGGCCAATGTGTCCGTATCACTGACAAGGGCCTGGAGCTCATTGCAGAGCACCTCAGCCAGCTCACAGGCATTGATCTTTATGGCTGCACCCGCATCACTAAGCGGGGCTTGGAGCGCATCACCCAGCTGCCCTGTCTCAAAGTGCTCAACCTGGGACTTTGGCAAATGACTGAGAGCGAGAAGGTCAGGTGAGAGGAGGGGGCACCTGGAAACCTCCATCCTCTCTGGAGGGACTCACTGACTGACTGCTGCAATGGAGGAGAGCGAGCGGGGGGGCACACACAGAGCCATGCTACCTGCCCACTCCAGCACTGGAAGGAGGGAGGGATAGAGAGCGCCCACCCCTATCCTTTCCATGCCACCTACCCACCTCTGCACTGGCTGGGGCAGGAGAGGGAAGAGAGACCCCCCCATTTCTTCCATGCCATCCCCAGCCCTTCATTGGGAATACAGTACCCCTTTCCTCATCCTTCTCTGCATTGGGGATAGAGGCCTGCAATTTTATGCACTGGGGCTGGAGATACCCCTCCCCACTCCAGCTCTGATTCTACCCCCTCATGCACTAGGGATTGATGAAGAAAGTCCCCCTATTCTTATTCACCTCCAGTCCTCAGTTTTGGGAATAGGGACCTTCTTGAATGGGGGTGGGAATGGAAATGGGAACAACCCCCCCCCCCCCCAAAAAAAAGCTTATTAGCGGCATGTTCCATATCCACTGACCCCAGTCCTTCTGCACTGGGTACAAAGACACCCCCTTGTCATACCATTCCAATTCTTTTTTTCCCCATCCCAGCTGGGGATTGTGACAGAAATAGCCTTTCCCAGCTATACATAGTCCATCAATTTCCAGTCCCACCCCCATCTTCAGTTCTACCCCCTTTTGCCCTGTGGTTGGATACTCCAGTGCATTGGCTATAGAGAGAGCTACACTGGTCTCCTCCCCTCCTGAGTTAAGTATAGGGACATGATTCCTTTGCACCCTGAACTGTGGTTGGAGAGAGAGCCTAGACCCTCCACTCTTTTCCCATCTCTCTGCATTGGGGATGAAGATAGACTCCTAATATTTCTCCCTCCTCCTTGTACTGGGGATGAAGACACCATTTTCCCCTTACCCCATTCCCAATAGAGAAGACGACAGATCCCAGTCTCTTCAAATGTCCTACCTGCATTGGAGGGATGGAGTAACCTTAGCCATTTATCTTCCCTTTCATTTTTCTCTCTCTTCCTCCCTGCCTTTTCTTTCTTGGAAGTGGGGATAAAGACATATCCAGCCACCCATCCATTTCCCCTTTGGGGGTGAATGGGGCAGAGGGGATGACCAAGCTCCTATCTACCCAGGGGACTTAAGGAAGAAACTCCAGCTTCATTTTTGCTTTCATTTGAGATACTGTGACATGGTTTTATTTTGAAATGCGTACAAAAGAATTACTACTACAAAACAGCCTCTTACCACCACCACCCTCCCCTTGCTTACATCCTGTTTCTGATCCTAGTTTTTCTCATCTTTTCTTTCTTCAGTATTCGTTTTCTTCCATGGTTTTATTTTTAAAGACATTTGAAGTTGCTGTTGTGGATTTTTAAGTACGTTTTTTTCTGCTGAATATATTCTATATATATAAATATATATATAATGTCTGGCTACCTCGTTTTAATTTGTTACTTTTTTCTCAAAAGCCCTGGAATTCTTACAAGAAAGAGATTTTGAGACTGAAACATTTTTGTGCCTAGACTGGAAAGATGCCCCTTGGGTTTGTAACTTTTTTTTAAAAAAAGCTTTCCCTAATGTGCCCCACCTTCACATTTTGACTGTGCCTCTCCCTCTCTCTCCACTGGGGTTTGGGGATCCAACTGTGCTTCTGCATTTTTATTCCCTTAGCACAAACATGTGTAACATGTGAGAATCCATACTGAGGATTGGGGTATTGAAATGTGTGAAATGCAAGTTCAGTTTCTTAAATATATATAGATAGATATATATATGCAAATATTCCCCTCTCCCTCCCAATTCACCTACAAAAAAAGGTCACTGTGTGAGGCTTCCTGTTTGTAAGTGGGGAGAGGAGCAGAACAGGCCTGCAGGGCCTGAGGCTGCGATGTGAAGGGGAGGAGACTGTAATTCATCTGTCTTATCTCTGTTCTGTCAGTAAAATGGAGCTGGTTCTTTAGATTTTTTTAATTATTATTTTAAAGAGGAAGAATAATTGATTAATTTTTAAAGAAACAAATGTTGGCCTTCTTTCTTTACTGATTTTTTTTTTTTAAATTCAAAATCTCAAATCCTCCACAGTAACGGGCCAGACCATGGAGTTAAAGCAAACCCAGAGACCCCCTATGGATTAATTGTACTGTTTGTGAATTTGTATAAAAAATAACAAAGATCCTCTTAAAACATTTTATATTCTTACAGTAAAAGGTTAAACTGATATTTATATAATAAAAGAGGAAATATGAAGTATGTTTTTGAAAAAAAGCTGTATCTGTGTTGTCTTTGGTTTTTTAAAGGTAGGTATCTGGTCTACTAGTTGCAAGAAGCGTGGTGTGTAGCTTATAGAGGAGTTTGGCCTGTGCTCTTGTCTTAGTCTTAGTAAAAGGAAATGGGGAGTCTGGTCAATCCTGTGCAGGATGTTAAGTAACGTCATAATTAAAGTTTACAAGAGAGCATTGCTTCCTTTTTGGAAGGACCAATATTGTGTATGAGAACAGCTGACTTGGTCAGAGAAATTGAGTGAAAGTAAAGATTAATGTTGGGGTACCAGTTCATTTTGGAGTTGGGTAAACGGCAACTGATAAAATTTGTTATGAAGGGACATGGGGTAAAGTGATGTATAGTAGATCAAACTTGACACTTTAGGGGGAAAAACGTTTTAAAAAAACTTGACACATGGCAGTGTTCCTGTTTCATTTAAAAATCCATGAAAACTGGTTTTCTGCTCTTTCCCCACACCCAAAAAGACCCCAAACATTTTCCTGTAATATTAATAACATAAACTTGCTGTCTTTTGCTACTGCATGAGAACTTGGAAGTGAATAACTAGAAAACTGACTATGCTGTTTCACTTTTTCATTGTACACACTGAGATAAAAGTAAAGAGGAAATGGGAAAAAATTGAATTTTTAACATAGAAATCTTTCTTTTTTAACGCATGACTTCTAACCTGATGGGGTCCCTTTTAGACTTCTACGGTGTGAGGTTTGTGTTGTTGTTTGAGATAGGGGCTTAAGCTGTATATAGGGCATGAAACAAAGCTTTTCTCGCCTCTAAGTACTGCAGCAGGGCTTTCTCTCACCCCCCCCCCCTTTTTTTTTTTTGTTTAAAGAAGGGTTGGGGTTAGAGAGAATGTGAAATGATGGAAGGAGCAAAGCCATTGTTCAGGAAAGTTAAAAGAGGAGCTGTCCTTGCTTGCTTGCTTGCTTGTTCAGTCATGCATACTGAATCTTGCCATGTGAGGGTCCCTATGGAAAGGAGGAGGGTGATTCTTCCCCTCTTTTTAACATTCCTCTCCAGGCCTGGCTGTATTTAAGCTGCTTTCCTCCATGCAGAGGAGGGGCGGTGGGGGATGGTCTGGAGTTCCTGTACATTTGCATTTTAAGTACTTCTAGTGCTGTAGCAGGCTACTTTGTTTCATCCAAACTATTCTATCCTAGCCAGCTTCTCTCAAGTTACATCCAGGTAGGTGAGCTCTCCACAATACAGCCCTAGCAAAGAGGTTATGGCTGTCTCCTGTTGTAATCTGTTCTGGCTTGTATATTTTGATGTATTTTTGACTGAAACTAGAACATTCATAATTCCTTCTTTCGTGCTGCAGACACACACCCCCGCACACACTTTAAAAAAAATTCCACTTCCTGTTAGGACAGCAAAGTTTCATTGGGTTCTCCTCAGCACCCCAGAGAGAAGGGCCAGTACCTAGACGGCTGCAGGATTATTTTTGTAAAACTACCAAGCTTTCTGTTGGGAGTTCATCACAAAAGATGCATTGTTCCCTTTGGGAAAAGCCATCACAATTGGATCTAATTGAGCCTGACACTATATCCATCTTGCTTTACTTGGAGAGGTACTGGATCTTTTTCCTTCCCTTTAAAAAAGAAATATTACAATTATTTCTTGACCAAAAAGAGGATGTGTGAACCCTAGTAAACAATAGGAATTCCAGACCAGGTTCCAGTTACCAGTAGATATTTAATATTTGATATAGCTAGCCATGGTCCTTGCAAGGGATAGTAAATTGTACCTCTTTTGCTAGGCCACAGGCTTACCAGATTCCGACAAAAATATAGATAGCAAGCTATAGTGTACAGATGATTTGTTCTCCCCAATCAATCACACGTTAACATGGATAATATTTGAAGGCAGATATCAAAATTGCACATGCATGCATCTTCTGTGTGGTCCTGAAGTCCTCCGAAAGTCAGGAACAGGATGGTTCTGAGGCAAAAATGTTATTTATCACTTCATCTCAGAAACAAGCTAGGTGAACGAACATACTATTTAAATAGAACCCAAAATCTTTAAGAAATTGTGCTGCAACCAGAGTCCTGTAGTATTAGGAACAGCAGACATTGTTCCCTCTTGAAATGGACTACTGTCTCAGATATGACAATGCTCTCTTGGTTCTAAACATACGTCTTACTAATGGGAATGGTCTGAGCTGGAGCAATGTGTCTATTTACTTGTAAGGAGATGGTTTCTAAAAAAGAGACTGATGCTAGTAAAGGGGGGAGAGGAGACTAACCAATGACTCTCCTCAATATATCATTCCCCAGTGTAACAGAGGAACTAATATTTTTGCTCTCCAGTCACTTCTGAACTCAGATCAGAGTCAGTGCAAAGTTCCCATCAAAAATGACTCATTTAGAAGCAGAGGTAGAGAATAGTAAAAATGTTATTTTGAAGTGAACTGGAAGGAGGAGAGGAAGGTGATCAGGAACAGTCAACATGGATTCACCAAGAGCAAGTCATGCCAGACCAACCCGATTGCCTTCTGTGATGAGATAACTGGCTCTGTGGATATCGGGAAAGTGGTGGACTTGATATATCTTGACTTTAGCAAAGCTTTTGATACAGTCTCCCACAGTATTATTGCCACCAAGTTAAAGTATGGATTGGATGAATGGACTATAAGGTGGATAGAAAGCTGGCTAGATTGTCTGCCTCAATGGGTAGTGATCAACAGCTTGATGTCTAGTTGGCAGCCGGTATCAAGTGAAGTGCCTCAGGCATCGGTCCTGGGGTCGCTTTTATTCAACATCTTTATTAATGACCTGGATGATGGGATGGATTGCACCCTCAGCAAGTTTGCAGATGACACTAAGGAAGGAGAGGTAGATATGTTGGAGGGTAGGGATAGGGTCCAGAGTGACCTAGACAAATTGGAGGATTGGGCCAAAAGAAATCTGATGAGGTTCAACAAGGACAAGTGCAGAGTCCTGCAATTAGGACAGAAGAATCCCACACACTGCTACAGGCTGGAGACCAACTGACTAAGCAGCAGTTCGGCAGAAAAGGATCTGGAGATTACAGTGGACAAGAAGCTGGATATGAGTCAACAGTGTGCCCTTATTGCCTAGAAGGCTAATGGCATATTGGGCTGCCTTTGTAGGCACACTGCCAACAGATCAAGGGAAGTGATTGTTCCTCTCTATTTGGCACTGGTGAGGCCACATCTGGAGTACTGCGTCCAGTTTTGGGCCCCTCACTACAGAAAGGATGTGGACAAATTGAAAAGAGTCCAGCAGAGGCTGGGGCACATGACTTCTGAGGGGAGGCGGAGGGAAGTGGGCTTGTTTGGTCTGCAGAAGAGAAGAGTGAGGGGGGATTTGACAGCAGCCTTCAACTACCTGAAGGGAGGGTTCCAAAGAGTATGGAGGTCAGCTGCTCTCAGTGGTGGCAGATGACAGAACAAGGAGCAATGGTCTCAAGTTGCAGTGGGGTGGGGGGAGGAAGGTCTAGGTTGGATATTAGGAAAAACTTTTTCACTAGGAGGATAGTGAAGCACTGGAATGGGTTACCTATGCAGGTAGTGGAATCTCCATCCTTAGAGGTTTTTAAGGCCAAGCTTGACAAAGCCCAGGCTGGGATGATTTAGTTGGTATTGGTCTGGCTTTGAGCAGGGGGTTGGACTAGTTGACCTCCTGAGGTCTCTTCCAATCCTAATCTTCTATGAAGTCAATTCATGTCATCCTAATCTTTACAATTGAAGTCAACAGAAAAATTCCAGTTAACTTCAGTCATTATTATTAATCATGTTTGCTACGTCACTGCCTAAGGCCCAACTAAGAATGAGGAATCATTATGCTAGGCACTGTACAAACACAGCAGTACTGTCCCTGCTTTGAAGAGCTTTCAATCTAAACCGACAAGACAAGCACAGGGTGGGGGGAAGGGATGAAAACACAAGCAGAGGCAACCATGTGATGGCAGCGTACGGCATGTTAGTTCCAGGGTTTGTCTAGGGGGCTTTGGGTGTGTTTAGTTAAGAGGGGATGAGCTAAGTGGAAGGGTGATGGAGACAGAGGGTAAGATGGGCAGGTACAGCTTGAAGATGAGGGAAAGACCTTGAGGGAGGGGCAGGGTGGAGCAAACAGCCACTCAGCACAGAGCGGAAAAAGTCTAGTCAAAACTATGGAAAATTCTCTAAAGGTTCCTGCTCTGGCTGCTTCTGCAGCTGCCGCTACTGGCTGATTCCTCCCCCATGGAGGGTGGGGGGCACTACCTGCATTCTCGTGTCCCCAGGGTAGGTGGTGATGGTTTCCCCTTCACAATTTTGAGTCTGTGCAAATGTATATTGAGAGGAGTCGTCTTGACTAAGGTCCCATTTTATGCTCTCCTCTCAATACAACAATCCCTATTTTGGGTGCTTGTCGTACCAGATTAGGCCCCTTGTCTCCCCATCTATAAAATGAGAATAATTGCTTCACAGAGGTGTTGAGATTTAATATAAATGGCTCTATGATTTTAGGATGAAAAATGCTGTAAGTGCAAGCTATTCTGTAGTTGTACTACAACTCGTTCTTGAACATGGTGATGCTTGGAAAGAGAAGGGTTAAGGTGAAAAGTGGGTGCCAAGTCATTTAAAGATTTTTTGGAATTGAGATCTGAAGTTAACACAAGCTGCTACTAACAACTCAAAGGTATGTTCTGTTAAATCTGCAAGTCTCACTACAAACACAGCCTGGTTCAAGCAAAGGGGACTCTTGTTTTCTCCCTCTCTTCTTCCATAAACCCCATTTCTTTGGCCAGCAGCTCTTTAATATTGCCATCTGTGGAGAAAAGATAATCGATAAACTGAAATGAATGGCTGAGGCTGTATTTGAAGACCCCTAAGGATATCTACTGGGCACTATGCCAATGCCGCTGGCATGATTGCATAATGCTCCTTGTCGCGTCCAGCCATAGAGTCCTTCCTGCTGAATTCCCCAGCCCTAAGCTGCATGAAATAAAGAATGAGAGAGAGTTTTTTCAGGTTTCTCTGCCAGAACTTAGATTCCTTCCACATTTGGCAGTGACACTAGTGCTTTCCCCCCTCTTTAATTAAATCTACCAAAGGCATTAACTAAATGTCAATTCAACCTTAAGTGGCATTGTAATGATTTCAAACCAATCCAGAGCTGACTTGTCTTTTCAAGGGGAAATGAAATTGGAGTGAGTGTGAGAGCGAGACTAATACTAGTGAGCGAACACTAAGCTTTTCACTCCATCCACGCTTGTCCAGCCTCGGAGCATAGATTTTCACATGGCAGGTTTCTAAGGGCTAGTCTACACTGGCAACACTAAAGCACTGCCATGGCAGTGCTTTAACGTGGCTTGTGTGGTTGCGGTGCTCTCCCAGTGCTCTTGGGGGGAAACAACCCACCTCCACAAGGGGCATAGCTGCCAGTGCTGGGAGCGCTGTCTACACTGGCACGTTACAGTGCTGAAACTTGCGCTCAGGGGGGTGTTTTTTCACACCCCGGAGTGAGAAAGTAGCAGCGCTGTAAATTGCCAGTGTAGACAAGCCCTAAGTTAAAACCAAATTCTTTTCACTATCATCTAAATGAGGATTTAAACTGAAGGAGCGAGAGGGGTATGGCTACTGTATTTCTCCTGTGAATACTTAGCAAAGATTAGATTTTTTTTATGTTGTTCCTACCTGCAGAAAAAACAAGTTACTGGCCCGAGGACAGAGCTGTTCTTCTATAGAAGCAAACATTCTGTCTACTAAAGGATCTATAGTAGGTCAATTCCCTTCCCTCTTCATGATTCTAATTTCTCTAGAAAGAGCTATCCCAGCTGTGATTTGGAGATTAAATGATTTCTCCCTATCCTCTTTTTTTAACCCCGTCCCTTCTGTCTCAGGTGGTTTCTCTTTGCCTTAGTGCAAGTGTCTAAACATTTACAACACCATGGGTACCTGAAGAAGCTTGCAAAGTCTCCACCTAACTTGTAAGAGTGTAGAGAAACATGCTTTATCAAAAGAATACAACAGATCATATTTACTTAAAGCTGCCTTGAGGGGTAAACTAGAATGACTTGCATTAAGCAGCAATAGAAACCCACCCACTCTCTCCTTCCTTGACAGTTACACTCATCTCTAAACACCCCTGGTTTAGACAGACTAAGCATGTTCATTTTTGCAACTTCCCCTGCCAAATGTGCAAGAACTGTTCAGTTAAGACACTTTTTGCCCCATCACAAGGGAACCATCTTTCCTCTCCCAGAATGTGCTTTAATTTGGAAGATGTAGTTATTGCTTCATAGTCTTCCCAACAGAAAACCCTGGACAAGTGCTGCCCTTTCTGTTACCTTTTGCCATTTGGCTGAAGTGACAAATGTGCTATAAATCCCTCTGTGTTTGTTTTTACAGTGGGAAAAAGAATGGATCTTGTGAAATAGTGAGGAGAGGGAATTACTTCATCTGATTTCTCTAATAACTATCCGGAATAATGTAGCAAAACAGAATGGGGCAAAGTAAAGAAGATGCAGTCCAAGAACAACTTGGATCAGAGACTATTACACTGAAATATTTCATCTGGGGCAGGGAGAGTGAGAGACAGAATAGCTAACAGCTTTCCCAGCTGAGATCCTGGCTGGCACCCAGAGAGCAACTAAGTCAATTCTGCGTGCCAATTTATTTCCCTCCCTCACAGTAGCACCCCCTGCCAGTTACTGAAACAGTTGATATTAGGGTGGGGAAGGAGTGAATTAGCCCAAGGAGGTGCCCAATTTTACTCCCATATGCCTCCAAGGTTTGAAGTGCTGATTGCAGCAGCCGTTGCTCCATAGTGTTAAACTTGTGTGTTTAAAGGGTACTGCAGTCAATCTTGCACTCTAGACTACAATGGGCACAGGGCCCATAAAAGTATGGACCAAAAGTCTTGTGCCCTAGACCACAAATTGCTGGTGCAGAATCTCTTTGGTCCAGTACAGAAGAGGTGAGGGTTATTCCCTGCTTGTATAGCCTCTCTCCTTATGCTTAATAGGTCCCTACGCTCTTTGGCTGGAAGAGAAGTGAATATACTACAACTGCAGCTATTTCTAAGACAGCCCTTCCCCATAACTCTGGCCCTAGTGCTGGGTTCAGAGGCAGTCCCTTATTAGGATGGTACAATTGAATGCCAACTACCGCCTCCTTCCCTCAAAACCATCCCATCCTGTTCCTTCTGACAGCAAAGATGGGCAATGGTACAGGCAGGGATAGGGGTCACAAGGCAAGATGGCAACAGAAGCAAGAGTACGGGAAAACTCAATAAGAATTTACTAAATAACTGGGTGAGGAAGGAGGACAGGAGGTAAAGGCCAGGATTAGAGGGCAAGGGGTTAGTAGCAGGAGGCAGACTCAGGGATGGTGGCAGGGGGGTAAAGAGCAGGGTCCAGCCAGTGGCAGGGGACAGTAAGTGCACTGGCACAGCTGAGAAATGGGGACTTTATTCCACCCACCATTCAGAAGATTGAGCTTTATTACTGTTGGAGCTTTTGTAATTGCACAAGGGCATTAAGCACCAAGTGGGCACATTTTTATACCTGGAAACAAAATATTGCAAGCAGCCTCAATCCATTCCCTGCTCACCATCCACCCTACAATTAGCTATGAACTGGCCCAGCTGAAAAATCGATTGCCAATGTATTTACTGGTTACATTATTACACTGCTCAGCTTCCTTAAGAAATACTGACAACCCCTAACAGAAAGTTGGTAGCGCCCACACTTCTCTCTCCATTAAAGACCGTATACAGCTCCCTTCTAGCAGGAGGATGCCTGAGCAGCCTGTTCCCCCATAGCCACACTGCAGCTCCCCCCTACCCCCAGTCTGTCAAATAGCAGGAGAGGTAAAGGCGCCAGTGGTGCTGGTTGAACTGCGGCTCCACTGTGGCCTCAGGAAAGAATTAGCCTGGCAGGGGCTGGTGAGTCTCCCCCGACTCCCGAGGGCAGCACATCCCACTGGGCGCAAAGCGGGGAGGTGGCGACTCATGAGTGCAGGGGGGCGCTGGCAGCACACGCCGGGCTCCGGAGCTAACAAGCGACCTCAGCGCGCTGCGGTTCCCACCGGAGAAGCGGAGACCCCGCTGGGGGCCGGGCGGGGCGCGCTGCCCGCGGGGGCCAGAGCAGCCCGCGGTGCCGAGAAGCTCCCGGGGTAAAGTGCCTGGTCCCCCAGTATGTGTGTGCGTGGGCGGGAAACCCACCGCCGCCCGCCCGCCCTCTCTGTGGCTGGCGGTGTTGCTGGGGGTCCACGGGGACAAAGCCAGGAGCCTCCTGGCTCCAGGGCCCCTGCTCGCAGCAGCAGCACCGCCGCCGCGGGGGGCGGGGCGGCGCTGGTTACTAAAAGCGTCTGTGGGGCGCTGAAGCCCCGTCCCGGTTTGCTCTGCCCGCACTGATCACTCAGCAGCACTAGGCGGCAGCATTGCCCACCAATTGGGGCCCGACTGCTCGCCGGCCCCAGATCCCCGCCAGTCCCCACCCCGCCTCCTGCCCAGAACGTGCATCCCTCAGCGCCCCTTGGGCCTCACCCTCTCCCTAGGCCAGCTCGGCACTTGCGGTAATTGACCCACATAGCCCCAAGTCACCCAGGACCTGCCTTGGGCCCTCACACTCATGGTCCAGCTCCCCGCATTTGCAGGGCTGGGGACTCCTACACAGGAACACACACACACACAGGCACACAAAAATCTCCATCCAGCTTCGGGAGCTCTGCATCTGCAGGGCATGGGATGCAAAGAAATTATTCAGGGATTCCCCCCACCCAGAACCTCTTCCAGGCTGATTAATAAATGGAAGGCCAAGGACTTGAGCAATAAGGACTAGATAATAACAAAAATATATCACCTTGAACATTGCGTGCAATTCAGGTCACCCCATCTCAAAAAAGGTATATTACAATTGGGAAAGCTTCAGAGAAGAGCAACAAAAATGATTAGGGATATGGAACAGCTTCCATCTGAAAAGAGATTTAAAAGATTTTTTTTTAAACTAAACAATATCAGAGACTACTAAGGGGATATGATAGAGGTCTATGAAATCATGAATGGTGTAGAGAAAGTGAGTAACAAAGTGTTCTTCACATGCTTGTTCATGTTGATTCCAATCAGTGCGCGCATGCCGCGTGCACAGTCATCGGAAACTTTTTCCCTTAGCAGCTCCCTTCAGGTTGGCTGAGGAGCTCCCTGGAACGGCGCCTTTATGGTGCTCAAGATATGACCCTGCCGACCCGACCCCCCCTTCAGTTCCTTCTTACCGTCCATGGCAGCTGTTGGAATGGCGTCTCGCTTGCCTTGCAAGTGCTCCCTTAGCTTAATTATCTAGTTCTCCCTTTGTTTCTTGTATAGTAGTTGTCATTAGTGTAGTTTAGTATAGTTAGCATAGAGGTTAGTGAGCGGGATCATCCTTATCCCCTCACCCCTTCTTGGGCTCTGGGGCATGCCGCAAGCCCAAGGCTTTAAGTCATGCAGCGTATGCCACAAGCCCATGCCAAATAGCAACCCCCATGACTCTTGCCTGAGGTGTCTGGGGAAGGCGCATCAGTCCGATGCAAGATCTGCAGGCTTTCAAGCCCAGGACTAAAAAGGAGCGGGATTTCCATTTAACGCAGCTGCACATGGAAGCTGCACTCCGTCCAGCAGTGCCTCATGCCAAGGCCCGGGCCTAAGCACATCAGTGCTGAGCGCTCCGGCATCAGTCCGTGAATCGGTGCTGAGGAAGGACTCTAGCGCGAGAGACCCTCAGCCCTGGCGATCCCCAGTGGCACCGCAATAAGGAGCAGTGGCCTCACACCATCTACTTCTCCAGTGCCTCACAACCGCAAAAAGTCTGACAGAGGGCTGCAGGACTGCCAGGAGATGCTTCGCTCCACCAGAGGAAGGACCCAGCTCCCAGGCAGCAAGAGTCCATGCCGTTGACTCCGGCGCCCCAGAAGGCACCGTTGAGTCTGGCTCACAGCAACTCTCCAGCAGGGCAGTGCCATGTGGAGGTGTTGGAGCCGCCCTCCACCCGAGACACTTTTGAGGCTACAAGAGATCTCACCGAGATGACTGCAGCTCAACTCCTGGCCATTAGAGACAAGCCTCCGGCACTGTCGAGACCTGGTACCGTCCAGAGGCAAGCCTGCCATGATGCGGCGCTCCCAGTCGCTGGACTGGCACCGCACCTGGAGTTTGGCAAAAAGGCTTGAATGGAAAGGAAAGAGAGACAGGAAGGACCAAGGTCCACCTATCTAAATGAGGTTCACAATACAAAACAGTGATAGAGCTATTTGGAGATAAGTACAGGCATCACATCATAGATGAGGAAACAACAATCTCCCTCTCCATTGTTTGGCAGAGGTTTAATCTATAATAGTGCATATATAGTTCTGCTGACAAAAGTACTAGAAATATATTGATAAACTGGAGGGAGTTCAGCAAAGACCAACAAAAATGATCATGGGGCTGGAGGTGCTGACATATGAGGCAGGATGAACCATTAAATATAACAATCCCGATCTGCTCTGAACTGGGCTAGATGCTCCATGTAATGGGACTGCCCTCTTTCAAAGGAATTTCCCACTCTCCAGTAGCCAGTACCCAGAGCCATTCCACCACTGGACTATAGGCTGATCTTTCCACCAACAGGGACTCCATCAAGGAGGCTAACTACTGTAAGACGCAACAAAGAGTCCTGTGGCATTTTATAGACTAACAGATAGTCTGTTAGTCTATAAGGTGCCACAGGACTCTCTGTTGCTTTTTACAGATCCAGACTAACACGGCCACCCCTCTGATACTGTAAGACAGATCCCCACCTCAGTCCCAGCAGGACCTAAGACAGATCATAATTTTTGACTTGATGAAGAAATTGATTCACAAAAGGATTGGCACTAAAGCTGAGAGTGGAGAGACAGTGAATGTTTGAATCTGTGGAATATGGGCATTGGGGAGGGAAGACATGGGGTGCTGAAATTATGTCAGCTGTTTGAAATGGGCCACTTTGATTACATTTGTGTAGTGCTAATGAGGCCAGTGATTTTTCCTACCTTGGTATTTACACCTTCGTGTCAACTATTGAGAATAGCCCATTCCCACCTTAATTGAATTGGCTCATTAGCACTTACTCTGCACTTGGTAAGGCAACTCCCATCTTTTCATGTGCTGTGTATTTCATGTGCTGCCTCTGTATTTTCCACTCCGTGCATCTGATGAAGTGGGTTTTAGCCCACGAAAGCTTATGCCCAAATACATTTGTTAATCTCTAAGATGCCACAAGGACTCCTCACTGTTTTTGCTGATACAGACTAACATGGCTACCCCTCTGACTCCGGGACTGGTTTTGGTGC
The DNA here is from genome assembly GCF_016161935.1 of Mauremys reevesii. Taxonomy (NCBI): domain Eukaryota; kingdom Metazoa; phylum Chordata; order Testudines; family Geoemydidae; genus Mauremys; species Mauremys reevesii. The sequence goes on from NC_052623.1 coordinate 250,607,537, forward strand.
AGTTGTCTTCAGTCAGGTATTTGGGTTATCATGAACTAAATTGGGGATCAGCAAGGAGGTGGTGTAGTTGTGCCATTTGTGTCTAGGTTAAAACATCACTTGCCTCTGCACCTTGAATGCGTATCATGGCATGGGTTTAAGATAGGACTTGTTTTAGTGTACTGATCACCCTGCTGTACTGCAAAATCCCAGCATGAGCCAATTAGGTTCCTCACTTGCAAGCTGCATGGAGACTATTTAAAAACATAGTAACAGAGGCTCAAACTAAATGTATACTCCAAACAAACAAAAAAATGCCACCATGGCTTAACAGCGGAGTAGAAGAGGCAGTTAGAGGCAAAAAGTCATTCTCTAAAAAAATGGAAGTCAAACTCTACTGAGAAAAATAGAAAGGAGCATAAACTCTGGCAAGTCAAGTGTAAACAACCAGGAGAGGATTTGCTCAACTAGCAAAAGACACAAAAACTAATAGCAATTTTTTTTCAACTACATCAGAAGCAGGAAGTCTGCCTAACAGTCATTGAGGCCAGAGGACAATCAAGGTGCAAAGAATCAAGGATGACAAGGCTATTGCAGAGAAGCCAAATTAATTCTTTGCGTTGGTCTTCACTGCAGAGGATGTGAGGGAGATTCCCATACCTGAGCCATTCTTTTTAGGTGACACATTTGAGGAAATGTCCCAGATTGAGGTGTCAGTACAGGAGGTTTTGGAACAAATTGATTAATTACCCAATAAGAAGTCACCAGAACCAGATAGTATTCAACCAAGAGTTCTGAAGTAACTCAGATATGAAATTGCAGAACTACTAACCGTGGTATGAAACCTATTGCTTAAATCAGCCTCTGTGCCCCATGACTGTATGATAACTAATGTAAAGCCAATTTTTAAAAAAGGTTCCAGAGGTGATCCTGGCAATTACAGACGGGTAAGCCTAACTTTAGTATCAGGCTAATTGGTTGAAACTATAGTAAAGCACAGAATTCTCAGACACATAGATGAACACAATATATTGGGTAAGAGTCAACATGGTGTTAAGTAAGGGGAAATCATGCTTCAGCAATCTATTAGAATTCTTTGAAGATGTTAACAAGCATGTGGACAAAGGTGAGCCAGTTGATAGAGTGTACTTGGACTTTCAAAAAGCCTTTCACAAGGTCCCTCAACAAAAGGTTCTTAAGCAAAGAAAGGAGTAATGGGATAAGAGAGAAGGTCCTCTCATGGATCAGTAACTGGTTAAAAGATAGGAAACCAAGGGTAGGAACAAATGGTCAGTTTTCACAATGGAAGAGGTAAATAGCGGGGTACCCCAAGGATCTATACTGGCTCAGTGCTGTTCAACATAAATGATCTGGAAAAGGGGGTAAATAGTGAGGTGGCAAAGTCTGCAGACAAAATAAAATTACTCAAGATAGATAAGTCCAAAGCTGACTGTAAAGGGATCTCACTGAAGTGGGCGACTGGGTAACAAAATGGCAGATGAAATTCAATGTTGATAAGTGAAAAGTAATGTACTTCAGAAAACAATCTCAACTATACATACAAAATGGTGGAGTCTAAATTAGCTGTTATTACTCAAGAAAGATCTTGAGTCATTGTGGATAGTTCTCTGAAAAATCTGCTCAGTGTGCAGCAGCAGTCAAAATAGCTAACATAACGTTAGGAACCAGTAGGAAAGGAATAAATAGACAGAAAATATCATAATGCCACTATATAAATCCATAGTATGCCGACATGTCTGATGTTCTGATTGCCCCATCTCAAAAAAGATGCATTAGAATTGGAAAAGGTACAGAGAAAGGCAACAAAAATGATTAGGAGCAGGTACAGCTTCCATAGAAGGAGAGATTAAAAAGATTGGTACTGTTCAGATTGGAAAAAAGACAACTAAGGGGGGGATATGATAGAGGTGTATAAAATCATGAATGGTGTGGATAAAGTGTTGCCCTTTCAACTAACAAAAGAATCAAGGGTCACCCAATTACATTAATAGGCTGCAGATTTAAAAGAAACATAAGGAACTTCTTCTTCACACAATGCAGAGTCAACCCGTGGAACTCGTTGCCAGAGGATATTGTGAAGGCCAAAAAGTATAATTGGGTTAAAAATAATTAGATAAGTTCATGGAGGATATGTCCATCAGTGGCTATTAGCCAAGATGGTCAGAGATGCAAACCCATGCTCCAGGTGTCCTTAAACCTCCAACTGCCAGAAGCTAGGACTAGATGACAGGGGATGGATCACTCAATAATTGTGCTGTTCTGTTCATTCCCTCTGAAGTATCTGACACTGGCTACTGTTGTGAGACAGGATATTGAGCTAGATGGACTGTTGGTCTGACCCAGTATGATCATTCTTATGTTCTTACTATTGTGACATTAGAGTCACTGAATGCATCACTGAAGTGATTTCAATAACCATGTAGAAGATTTTATGCCACCATAGTGACCATGGGGACTATCCGAGGTAACAAACAGCTCAATTCATACAGCTGGGCACACTGTTGATCTGGTATCTGGATTGGAGGTTAAGGAAATGAAGATTACACATATATATAATGGACTGACCATTGCCTTTTACAATTTGAGGTAGGGGATTCTCTCTCTCCTTCTAGGGCAGGGAAATGTTTTGATGCTCCACCCTTGGAGGTTAATGGAATCAGGACATATCCCGGGGAAAAAAGTTTTGTTCCTCTGACAAATCCCTCCATCAAGAATTTCATAGGACTTTAAAATATGCTTTCATCACCAAGTGAGCAGGAAATAGACATTTTCTTCTCCAGCTTCATCCTCACAGACTTACTAATGACTTGCAACAAATGAAGTGAGAAGGAAGATGCTTAGGGCATCAGCAGCAGAAATTTCATGCCAAAGCTGATCAGCTGTAACATAAAGATTTTGAAGTTCGACTGTGCGGTGGACAAATAACTGGTTCTTTACCTTCACCATATCATCCAGAAAAATCTCAGACTGCAGATTAGTTTGGGATTGTTGATAGCTTGGTGGCTGGCCTGAATTCCCCCAGCTGCGAGGAAATGTTTTATTTTGAGGACAAAACAAAACTGAGCAGATTCAGAGTAAGCAACCTGCATCCATGACTATTTCCACCAGTAACCACCTTTCTTTGCTTTGAAAAAGCACTAGTTGGGCCTTTGTTCAAGAAACCATTGCTTGCTGTTGATGAGCTGGGCCAATTATGATCCAAGCTTTCATTCTTGAGTAAGATTATTGAGAAGACTGTGGCAAGAAAATTCACAGAGTATTAAGAGATCTCAGATCTCCTTGACCTATATCAGTCAGGAAAGAGAACTGATTTTGGCATAGAGTCTCTGCTGATTGCCTTGGTGAATGATCTTCTGGCATTGCATGAAGATCAGGTGTCCATGCTGATATTGTTAGAGCCATCAACTGCCTTTGATACTGTTGGTTAGGAGGTGCCATTAACTTACTTGGGAATGCTGTCAGGAGTGGATGGAGCTGCCCTTCTGTGGCTTATTATTTTCTCTCAGAACTCACAACAGTTAGTTGTGGGCAGCTGCTTCACTTTCCAAAGGCAGGAAGCCATAGGGGACCATTCTGTTACCCCTTTTCTTTAGCGTCTATATGCGGCCATTGGGAGGGTTAGTAAGGAGGCATGGGCTGTGGTGCTTTCAGTATGTGAACATCATCCAGCTTTATGTCCATCTTGTTTGACCCAAACAATGTGATCACCCCCTTAAGACTGGAGCATAGAGGAGGGCTGCCTAGCTAAAGCTCGATCCAGACAAGATTGAGTTGATGATGGTGGGTTGAGGGAAGCAGCCAAAGGTGATGGAATAAAATCATACTGGTCTCTTTGACTGAGAGTGTTCAACTGCCATTGGTCACACCTGTTCACAATTTAGGGATGGTGTTCGCTTCCTAACTGATTTTGAATGATCCCATTATAGCAAATAACCAGGACAGCATTTTTTCCATCTGTGCCTGACCTGGAGGTTGCTACCTTTTCTTTCAGATGTGGATGTGGTTACTGCTATCCACACCTTCGTCACTTCTGGATGACTGCAATAGCCTCCGTTGCTGAGTCTTCACTAGGAAAAAAAGTGTGTTAACTCAACCTGCTCACTCATGTGAAAACTACTTACTGCCTTGTCTTCACTAGGTTTTCAAATCATGTTAGCTAACTCAAGATGAGAATGCACCTTTGTTTCCTGGTGAATACAAGGATCATATAGGGGGTAATACCTTGAATGCAGCTGGAAACTGAAGCTGGTACAGAAGGAAGCAGCCTGCTTATTAAGCTGTGTTATCTTGTCTTGAGCACATATGATACCTCTGTTCCATGACCTACTTTAGTTGCCTGTGGGGTTTCAGGTGACATTGATTTTGACTAAAAAGCCCTAAACGGTTTGGGACCTGCCTGATTGAGACTGCCTCTTTCCCCATGCCACAGCACCACAGATGTAAGAGCCCGAGATGAACCCCCTTTGGTATACAAAAGAGGGAGATACTGATGTGGTGTTCTCTGTGTGCACGCCCAGATTCTGGATCCTACATCCTTACCCCAACGCCACTCCCATATAGCCCAAATCTTTTGCCATTAAGAGCATGCTGCAAAGACCATTTATTTGCAATGGCTTTTGGAGAGGTCTGAAGGTACAGAAATTATAATGGAATAGTCTATATTCTGTCACTTCAATGATTGTTTATGTTCTTTTAATTTTGTTGTGTGGAGGTTGTGCTATGTTGCTGGATGGCTGTTCTGAAAATATTAAGGTGCCTACAGATGTGGACGGAAGTCCTCTTTTGCATTGAAAGAAATAATAAAAGGTCATTCCCATCTTTTAACTTTTATGCAATAGTTATGCTGACACTGTCCTTTTCAGTCAGGAGGAGGGGAGAGAGAACCACAGGATTTAATTAGCTCTTTATAGCTCATTTCATTCACAGCTATCAAAGTACTTTACAAAGGAAGGGACGTATCATTATTCCAGTTTTTCTGATGGTAAACAGAGGTCCATGGATGTGAAGTGGCTTGTCCAAGGTCATACAGGAGATTAGCAGCAGAACCAGGAAAGAACCCACCTCTGTAGACTTCCAGCCCAGTGCACTGACTACTACCTCATAAGTAGCAAAGGCTGCACTGCCTTTTCAGACTCTATAAAATAGCACCTAGAAGAGATGGACAAGACAGATGAGCACTGACATGCAGGAAAGCTCCCAACTACTGCCATACCAACCCCTTCCAGCAAGAGTTACTGTATGGACTAATACGTGAATGTTAGTTGTAGAGTTGATCCTAGCTATTATACTCGCAGTAGCAGGATTTGCTGTAGCATAAATTCAGTTTTTGGAGTTTTTCAGTCATTGTGGATTGATAAGTTTCCCTCATAAAGTGAACTTAGTGCTGGTGAAAGGTGCTGACCAGACAGGCCTGGAAACGGACAATTTCTAGTTACAGAACAGGTCTGGTCTATAGCATAGGAAGCAGTAGTGTCAGCTGCTCTGGCTAACTGTCCTCACCAATGTATCTTTGGCCTTGTCTACACTACACGGTAAGTTGATGTAAGTTACACAACTTAATGTAACTTAAGCTGACGTAGTTTACATCCACTTACCGTGGTGTCTACACCACACTATATTGGTGGGAGATGCTCTACCATTGACATAGCTTCCGCCTCTCATTAAGGTGGATTACTGAAGTCGTTGGGAAAGCAGCTTCACCGAGCCCGTTAAATCGATGCTGCATCGATTGCAGCAGCGCTGATTTAGCCCCGTAGTGAAGACAAGCCCTTAGCCTGAACTTGGAGGGACCGCATCTAGAGGTGAGAGGCCTAGACACAGTTTGGCCCCTGGGATTGCTAACAATGTGTCTCATTAGTGCCAGTTATGGTGGTGCTTTTTAAGAAGAAATGTCCTGAAACCTCCTTCATTTCATTTCACCAAACAGCAATCAGATCCCAGTAACTTTCATTCTAGTCACCTGGACAGCACTGCATTAGAATGTGTCTGAGCTTTCCAGTCCCCACCCCCATCTCAGTAGATTTCTATGCCCAATATACTAGGATGACATCTCGGTCACACACCTGCCAGGAACTCAAACAGAGGGAGGCTGTATGTGAGTGGCTGGGTGTAACTTGCATCCCTGTCCTTAGTGCCAAAAACAAGCACGTTAATGCTAATCTACCCCTGTCTCACAGCTCAACTGCTTTTCTGTGACTAAGCCCTTTATAATGGTTTTACTAAAATCCCCTTTTGATGGAGAAAATCCCAGCTGGAAGTTTCGGGCACCAGCACAATGTGCAAGTCTGCGGGTCCCTTTCCCTAGCCTCACAAAAGCCTCTAATCGAGTGGAAAATTTGCTGGAGGCCAGAGGTTTGGGTCTGCAATTATTTTTAAGGGATTACCAGGAGAGAATGGGGGTGTTTATGACCCTCCCTCCCTCTCTTTGTTTTTTGCTCTGTGCCGCTTTCAGACAGACCCAGCCAAAAGCCTTGACCACTGCAGCTGCAGAAACCACCAACCGTCTCAATCACAGTTTCATCTCTGTGTGCCCACAGGACCAGATCCCAAACTCCAGTTCTAAAGAACCACCACTCCACCACTGTGTCATTTCCCCAGAAAGTCCTCACCAGTGAAGAAATGCAGCGTTCTGAACACCTGTTGGTCAAAGCGCTTCAGAAACTGAACCAATTCCAGTCCTGTGTGCCTTGCTAAGCTAAAAGAAAGGGACTGGGAGGCAGTGTGGTCCAGTGAATAGGACATGGGACTGGAACTCAGGAGAGGTGATTCTTTCTATTCCTGACTCTGCAAACATAATGTCCGTGATACCTAGAACAAAATTTAATTTCTCTGTGTCTCAGTTTCACCATCTGTAAAATGGGGATAACAACACCTGCCTTTTTTTTTTATAGAGTTATGAGATCTACAGATGAAAAGAGCTAATGGACAAGATTATCAAAAGCGACTAGAGATTTTGGCTGACCTACCTGAATTACCTTAAAGGGGCCTGAATTTCAGATAGTGGGTGAATCAGCTCCTCTGAAAATCAAGCCCTTTTAATGTGTCTCAAGTTGGGCTATTCGAAAACTGAGGTACTCAGAATCAGCAGTCATATTGAAAATTTTGGCCTAGTTGTTTATTCATTATTATTGGAAACATGGAGTTAGATAAAGAGTTAGTTCTCATTCCACCTGCTCCCCTTAATAAAAAGTGACATCAAGTACAACAACAATGGGGAAACCATTATTTTCTAGTCTCTAAGCTGTGAATCTTTTGCATGGCCTACCATCCCAAAGCCTTATATGAATGCTCCACTCTTCAAGATCCTTCTCTCTGTATCCACACAGAGTCTGCTCTCCACAGATAGTGCTGGACACCTTCCAGTCTCCATTATGAAGTAAATGGCTGCTCTCTATCTACATAGCCAGAGACTCTCTTCCCTATATCAGCAAACAGAACTCCAAATCTCAACCAAAGCATCTCAGGCCTGATGTGGAGCATCCCTGGTTACTCAAGTCCTGGACCTCTCTTGAGAAGAGACTATTCTCTGTATTATAAAAGTAGGTTTTTTTTATGTGATATAGATAAACGTGCCCTAAATATTATTATGAGCCTTCCAAACATAAGGTGATGATAAACAGTCAACATGGATTTGTTAAAAACAAATCATGCCAAACCAACCTATAGCCTTCTTTGACTGGGCAACAAGTCTTGTGGATACAGGAAGAGGGAAGCAGTAGAAGTGATTTATCTCAACTTTAGTGAGACTTTCAGTACTGTCTCACATGCCTATGACAAACCTATTATAAGGTGGGTATATAAGGTTGGGAAAGCATACTCAGAGAGTAGGGAAGTGTTAGTACCATTACACAAGGCACTAGTGAGACCTCATCTGGAATACTGTGTGCAATTCTGGTCTCCCATGTTTAAGAAAACAGAACTCAAACTGAAACAGGAGCAGGGAAGGGTTATTAGTATGATCGGAGGAATGGAGATTCTACCTTATGAGAGGACAGTCAAAGAACTTGACTTGTTTAGCCTAACCAAAAGAAGGCTGAAGAGAGATATGATTGCTGTCTATAAATACATCAGAGGGATAAATACCAGGGAGGGAGAGGAGTTATTTAAGTTATGCGCCAATGTGGACACAAGAACAAATGGCTATAAACTGGCCATCAACAAATTTTGGCTTGAAGTTAAATGGAGGTTTCTAACCATCAGAGGAGTGAAGTTCTGGAACAACCTTCCAAGGAGAGTGGTGGGGGCAAAAAACCTAACTGGCTTCAAGACTGAGCTTGATATATTTATGGATGGTATGGTATGATGAGACTGCCTACAATGGCACGTAGCAGATCTGCGTCTGCTAATAGCAAATATCTCCAACGGCTGATAATGGGACACTATATGGGGAGGGCTTTGAGTTGCTACAGAGAATTCTTTCCCAGGTGTCTGGCTGATGGGTCTTGCCCACATCCTCAGGGCCTAACTGATCGCCATATCTGGTGTTGGGAAGGAATTTTCCCCTGGGTCAGATTGGCAGAGACCCTTGAAGTTTTTCACTTTCTGTGCAGTATGGGGCCCAGGTCACTTGCAGGTTTAAATTAGAGTAAGTGGTGGATTCTCTATAACTTGAAGACTTTAAATCATGATTTGAGGACTTCAGTAAATCAGTCAGCGGTTATGGGTTTATCACAGGAGTGGTTGGGCAAGGTTTTGTGGCCTGCAATGTGCAGGAGGTCAAACTAGATGATCATGATGGTCCCTTCTGGCATTATTGTCTATGAGTTTAATCAGGGGTCACAATCAAGCTGGAAGGGTATATCAAGTAGCATCCCCAGAGATCTGTCCTGGGTCTGGTTCTATTCAATATCTTCATAAATGATTTGGATAATGGCATAGAGAGTACACTTACACAGTTTGTGAATGATACCAAGATGGGACCTGTTGCAAGTGCTTTTGAAGTAATGATCTAGAAAAACTGGAGAAATGGTCTGAAGTAAATAGAATGAAATTCAATAAGGACAAATGCCAAGTACTCCACGTAGGAAGGAACATTCACATATACAAAATGGGAAATGACTGCCCACGAAGGAGTACTGCAGAAAGGGATCTGGATGTTACAGTGGACTACAAGCTAAATACAAGTCAACAGTGTAAAGCTAACATCATTCTGGGATATATCACCAAGAGTATTGTAAGCAAAACACAAGAAATAATTCTTCCACTCTACTCCACACTGATAAGGCCTCAGCTGGAGTATTGTGTCCAGTTCTGGGCGCCACATTTCAGCAAAGATGTGGACAAATTGGAGAAAATCCAGAGGGAGAGCAACAAAAATGATTAAAGGTCTAGAAAATATAACCAATGAAGAAAGATTGGAAAAAATGGGTTTGTTTAGTCTGGAGAAGAGACGACTGAAGGGGAACATGATAATAGTGTTCCAGTGCATAAAAGGTTGTTACAAAGAGGAGGGTGATAAATTGTTCTCCTTAACCACTTGAGGACAGGACAAGAAGTAATGGGCTGAAATTGCAGCAAGGGAGGTTTAAGTTAAACATTTGGAAAAACTTCCTAACTCTAAAGATAGTTAAGCACTGGAACACTTTACCTAGGGAGGTTGTGAAATCCCTGTCATTGGAGGTTTTTAAGGACAGGTTAGACAAACACCTGTAAGGGATGGTCTAGATTGGAGGTCCCCAAATTGTGGGATGCATCCCCTTAGGGGGGCAGGGAGGACCGTTCAGGAGGCTGCGGCTAAGGCCTGGGCCAGCCCCCGCAGGGGACAGGGAGGGAGTGCCACCCAACTCCACTTCTGGCCCCAGAACCGGTTGCCAGCGCAGCCTCAGCTGTCTTACCCTTGTCCATGTTCCCCTTCCCCAAGCCATGGTCCTGCTCCCGGCCCCAGGGAGGCCATGGACAGAGGTAAGCAGGGGGAGTGAGGTAAAAACTTTGGGGACCACTGGTCTAGATAATACTTAATCCTTTCTTAGTGCAGGGGACTGAACTAGATGACCTAATGAAGTCCCTTCCAGTCCTAAATTTTTAAATAAATAAATAAATAGTGGCCCAACAGGATTGGAGCCCAGGATTCCAGTGATTTAAGAGTCACTCAGTCACAGGAGTATTGAGAAGAAAAATAATTTACTATTTGTAAAATGCTTTGATACTTCAGGTGAAAGATCGGTGAGAAATGGAGAGGCTTATTAACTATCCTCTTCACCCCAATCCCACACGTTCCTTTAAAGCAGTGTTTCTCAAACTGGGGTCGCCGCTTGTGTAGAGAAAGCCCCTAGCGGGCGGGCCAGGCCATTTTGTTTACCTGCCCCGTCCGCAGGTCCGGCCGATCGCGGCTCCTACTGGCCATGGTTCGCCGCTGCAGGCCAATGGGAGCTGTTGGAAGTGGTGCGGGCCAAGGCTCTCTCTACACAAGCGGCGACCCCAGTTTGAGAAACACTGCTTTAAAATGCTAGAAACTGACTGTTTCATTTCCGTTTGGCCCAAACATCTCAATGATCTAGCTGATGTGTTCCAACATGAACCAACTGGAGGTATGATTCTGTCCTTCCCACCTAGGCGCCCATCCTGTGAAATAGTGAGCACCCTCAATTCCCACTGAAGTCACTGAGAATTGAGATCACTTAGCATCTTGCAAGAGAGACTCAAGAGTTCAGAGGATCAGGATCTTAGTTCCTTATTGTAGCTCTGGGATCTAGGTGGGATAGAAGAGAATCGGGGACTGACAGGCACAATGACTAAGGCCATCCCTGTTTCTGGTATCCATTTAACAAAAAACTCTCCTATCCCAGCACTAACATTATGGACCTCTGGACTTCTTGGGGCACTTGCCAATTATTTCACATGTATAAGATGTCCCAAGAAAATAGAGAGAGGAAACCCTTTTGTAGTCCTTAATAGTGACCCCACACTGGGTGCAAGCTGGACAGTTGCAATTTTAAAACACACATACTGGCCTGCTACTTACAGTATCACTATATTTTTCCAAGATACTGCTTCAACTCCACAGTCTTATCACTAAGGCTACGTTTTAATCATGAGTATTTTTAATAAAAGTCATGGACAGGTCACGGGCAAAAAGCAAAAAATCACAGCCCCCATGACCTGTCCAAGACTTTTACTAAAAATACTCATGATTGAATCTTGGGGGAGGGGGACATACTGCGAGGGGGAAGCCATGGGGCCCGCTGCTGCTCCAGCCCCTGCTGAAGGGAGAATCCCGGGGGCCCCGCTGCCACTCTGGCCACTGCTGGGGGGTGGGGAGGGAGCTCCAGGGCCAGACACATTGGCAGCTGCTCAGGTGGTCCCTGGGGCTAGCAGCCCGGGGCCGCCAATGCGGCTGGCTGCAGAGCCATTCTAGCAGTGGCTGGTGTGGCTGTCCCCAGGGCTGCCTGAACAGCTGGCTCCGGGGAGTCCGGAATCTGTGACCTCCGTGACAGACACGGAGCCCTACTCATCACTAACAGAGCAGGCAGCTGGAGAGCATGATTGAGCAGAGTGAAATAAAAGGAAGGGGAGAAAAACAGAAAGAATCCTATCCCTAGGAAATTACACTAGAATGCCCTGTATATATGCTGTATGCCTCTCCTCTGCTACTATGCAAAAGGGTGGTCTAGTGGTAAGAGGTGGGAACTGGGAGCTAGGAGACTTATTGCCTGACTTTCAGAATTGCTGAGCGCTCTTTTCAAGGCTCACTGCGTGATCTTAGGTAAGTCACACCAGCCCTCTGTGCCTTGGATGTAAATTGAGAATGACACTGCTAACCTATGGGGTGTTGGGAGGCTAAATTCATGAATGTCTGTAAAGTACCTTGAGATTTTTGGATGGAAGTCACCACGGAAGTACAGAGTGTCTTAGTGATCATCATCACTACCACTTCGGGGGCATGGTGTGGAAAATCTCCGAGAAGTCATTCCCTATGCAAGGGCAGGTTCTGCAAGCATGAAATTTTCCATCCCCCATCCCTTCTGTACTCTGCTTTCCTAGAGCATGGCCTTTGTTGGGGAACACGCATAAATCTTTTCAGATATAGGTTTCAGAGCGGTAGCCATGTTAGTCTGTATCTGCAAAAAGAAGGAGGAGTACACAAGTACTCCTCTTTCTTTCTTCAGATACAATTCAAGACAAATAAGTGTGAACAGACCAAGCCTATTTGACTGTGGTTCTGTGTTATAAGAGGTTTCTCATATTCAGCTCTGTATTGACACAAACATACAAAGAGACTGACTGATTCCAAAAAGGGAGACAAGGTCTTGTTATCATAAAAGTGGGGGGATTCCCAGAACTGCTTCTGTGCCAGCAAAGGATCCATAGCCATAATGTGCTGGCGCTATGCCACTGTAGTCCCCAGGGCCGGCGCTTCCATTAGGCGACCCTAGGCAGTCGCCTAGGGTGCCAGGATTTGGGGGGCGGCATTTTGTGCGCTCCCCACAGGGCACACAGGAGCTTCCAGTTCCGCTCCCGTCGCGCCGCCGAAGAAGGACCTTCTGCCGACATGCCGTGGAAAACAGCGGCAGGCAATTGAGCAGCTCAATGACTGCCACTGTCACCTGTGGCATTTCAGTGGAGGGTCCTTCTTCGGTGGCACGATGGGAGTAGAACCGGAAGCTCCCGCGCGCCCCATGGGGAGCGCACAAAATGCTGCCCCCTGAATTCTGCCTAGGGCGCCAGAAACTCTGGCACCGCTCCTGGTAGTCCCTGTAGTGTAGAAATACCCTAAGAGATAGACTTTCACTACAAAATACAACCCGTGGGCTCTAGAGTGCTGCACACAAACTAGGTGTTGCACACAGATGTACTTTCTCTGCAAGGGTGTATGGATTTCACTGCATCCACAGGAGCTTGTATACTCTAGCCATTACTTCGGTATAACTTAAGTCACTCAGGGATATGGAAAAGCCATCCCCCCCAAGTGACAAGTTACACCACCCTAAGCGCCAGTGTGGACAGCACTATGTTGGTGGAGGAAGCTCTCCCACTGACATAGCTACTGCCACTCAGGGAGGTGGAGTAAACAGGAGAGCTGTAGCAATTCTAGTGTAGACTGGAGGTGAATTGCAGCTCTGGTTGCATTGTACATGGATCCTACCATGCTAGGAGAGTGACTCCGAGAATTAGTGCCCTAGTGCACAGACCCTGCTGTTCTCAGAAGCTAGGGCTGCAAATCCTGACACTAGTGTCCTGGTGTTTGAATCCTTCTCTGTGGTGTTTTTAACAAGAACCAGTCAGGAGCTACTCGGACACAGAATGAAAAGTCTTATTTTTCCTCAGAAAGAGATGACATTGCTTATATTGGATTCAAGGTGGGGGTGAAGGCGGGTTCAGCAGAGGGATGCAATTCTGGAGGCTTTTTATTTTAATAGATAACTATAACTACAGGGGAAAACCTCTGTCAATACCAATCCTATGGAAAATATTGCTCTTGTAGGCAGAAGAGAGACTGGTTATGTTTGTGTATTCAGGCACTGTATATATGAAAATATTTTAGAGGCCTCTATACTTAGCCATTGTGGTTTAAATCTTTCCCAGGCCAGGGGTAGCTGTGTAAGCATGTAGTCAGCACTGGCCAAACAAGTACTTTTAAAACTATACTATTATTAAGTCAGCTAAAGAAGGTTTCTTGTTTTTGAGATCTGTAACCCAAGATCCAATCGTTCAAAAAAACCTTCCAACATTTACTATGAAAACTGCTTTTCAGTATCTCTCTATATATAACTGCAGCCAGACCACCTCAGGGGTCATGATATCACCTGGTATCACCAGCTAGGCAGTGGTGAGGCTGGTCAGTACTCCAAGGAAAATCCAGGTGCTGCAGGAAGTGATGTGGGTGACTCAGTGGGCAGTACTCTTCCCCGAGTCAGTACTGAATCAATGATCCAGCATGATGCTAGACAGTGCTAACCTGCTGGAGAGATGCTATCTTTCAGATGAGATAAATGAAGGCCTGACCACACTTGTGGTCATTAAAAACAACATGCCACTTCTCACAAGAATTGGAGTGTTAACCCTGTCAAATGCCAACATGAGTAATTACATTTGGCCTTGCTACATTTTTCCTGAAATTTCTGTGAGAGACAGTATTTTTCCCACTTTCTGGCCTAAATTGTTGCACTGTTCAATAGCTGCTGTGTTTCACTCAGAGGTGGTGGCACTTCGGTGATGGGTGAAGTGTTTCTATTGCATATATATTTGTGAACCATTCTGGGATTTTTCAGGATAAAAGGCATTAGGGAAATGAGAGATATTTTTAATGGTAGTTGTAAAGTTTTCTGCATTTGATATTTTTATAGCCTTTGGTCGTTTTTTCTATATAATCCAAGGATACCTTATTTCACACCTCCTTTCAGACATGAGTTTTCCCCTCTGATATACAGAAGCTCATGAATCCTGCATAGACATAGTAAATACTGTAAAAGTGTTGAACATTAATGGGATAATTGACACTGACAACTCAGCAGTCTGAAATTAGATCAACAAATGTCCTCTTCTTCCCTAACACCACAGACCTGTGATCACACACTAGGTTTGCTCTGTGGGGTAGATTTTGGAGCCATGTGACACTTTCAACAAGACCCCCCAAAACCATAAAAAACAACCGGTTCTGGGATTTGGCACAAACTCAGCCCACATTTGCTGAAAGGTGTGTGACCTTTCTCAGCACAGATGGGACTGAGCTACAGTTCTGCATTATAACCTATAGTCTGGACAAACACAAAGCAAAATCAAACTCGGCAGCTTTGACTGAGGAGCACTTTGAAATTTTGTGTACAATCTAGGCAGAGATGCGTAGCAAAATTCAGAAACTACAAACTCCCATAAGTGGAAAGCAAATAAAATGCCTGCAGAGACCCCTGCAATCCAAATTGCAGTTGCACACAGTTTGAATCAACCTGCTAAAATACACACACCCAAATTGCATGTGTAACTGCTCAGTTTTGCCTATAGGTTCTCCATTTGCAAGTCAGGTGCATATTTTGGAACATTTTATCCTGTCTCTCTTATGTCAATTCAGTTGATGGGCACTGGGGCTTGATAGCAGACATGACAAACGTTATCACCTGGGCAACCACTGAAAAGAAGGGGCTTGGCCAAAAGGTAAGTATCCACAGTGAGAGCTGGATCAGAACAGCTGTAGTGAACTAGCTAGTGTTTATATGTATGGGTACTCTCTACTGGATGGAATCAAGTTTGCTCTACCATGTGTCATAGGCCCGATACTGCTAACAGACATTCTCCTTTAGTTAATTTGGTAAGGGCCTGGACTGTTGGAACAGGGAGACTTGAGTTCTATCCCAGCTGCCACTATGAAGTTCAAAGTATGCATGGTATGCAATATAGGAGAACTTGGGAAGTCCTTAGGTGGCCACAGATTTGTTACAATATAAACACACTGTTTGGCCGAGCACAGTGAGGCTTAACACTCAGCTTGATGGCACTTTTGAAGACTGCAACTAATCAAGTTCCCTGGCACTTTTGAAGACTGCATGCAAACTGCCAGGGAACATTCTAGTCATCAACGGGAAGAACTTGATTGATTTTGGTGAAGATAAGAAAAGCAGAACACCAGAAAAGCCTGATCTCCGTGTCCTGCCCATTCGGTGCTGCAGGCAAAGAAGCATTTTGAGGTCAGAGGCAACTCTGTCAGTTACCATGACCTCCCTCCTGTTCATTTGCATACTTCAATTTCATTTCGTTGAAATGAGTCAGCAAATGAAACTACAGGTCAAGGCTGAGGTGCTTTGACAGAGTTGGGGGATAAAGGGATCAGGATTGGAATAGCAGGGACTGCTTCAAATCAGGACCTTTACTTGTCCAGTAGTAGCGAGGCTGGAGATTTTCACTATGGCTCCCTTCATTTACCTTTGCCTGGTCTGCCTGCAGTACCAAATGGGCACTGTCAAGGGGAGAGATGACCAAAGCAGGCAGCAGGAGGGAGGGGTGATGACTGGCTGAATTACCTCTGATGTCACGGTGCTATTGCGCAGGCTTCTCTGCCTGCAGCACCAAATGGGCACTGTGTCAAGGGGAATTTGTTGTTAATATTAAAGTGATAAAACAACAAGAGGGAGAGGAGCGGCTTAGACAACTTAACAACAAAAGGTAGGGTTAGTGGCAGTATCCTGTGCAACTGTTACAGGTTCAAGGATAGAGACGTATTGATGACCAAAGATGTCAGACTGGCATTCCTGGAGAATGAAGTACAGTATTTATGAAGAGAACAAGTGCAGCACTAGCATCAACAGTACAAGCTCTCTCAGTTCTGATCTGCAGAGATCACTTGTAGGGCATGAATGTATGGCTCTGTCACACACCTTATTTAGTTCTCTGTCTCAGTGCTGAGATTGCCAGCAAGGGGCAATTAATGCCAACAATGGCGTTACAGTAGTTTTGGCAATTTGGACAATTTTCTACTAGGAGCTAGATTGAGACCATGAAATTATTTCTCATAAACCACAAATCAGCCTTCAGGTGATATGCAACTTTCAGTTACTACTGATCTGGGCCAGATTTGTACTGATCACCTAGAGGTAGAAAATATTCTATTACCAAATCCCCATTTAAGAACATAGGGACTTGCATACCAGATCAGACCAATTATCTCTCTAGCCTGGTATCCTATCTCTGATAGTGGCCAGTACCAGACATTTCAGAGGAAGGTATTACATGTTTGTGGGGGTGAGGGAGAAATGTAACCTAAGGAAAATGTCTTAAAGAAGAAGTGTTGATATTCCTTATAATAGATATTAATTTTAGCCTAACTGTGGATCATATTATCTATATAAATGTCTAATCCTCTCTGAATCCTACTAAAGTTCTTGGTCTCACTGACATCTAGTAGCAATGAGTTCCACATGTTAATAATGTGTTGTGTAAAAAGTATTTAAATTTTACCTAGGTCAGCTTTATTACATTTCAATTTCACTGAATGGTCTCTTGTCTTTGTATTATTTAAAAATATATACAGGAATGTCTGGTTTACTTCTCATTAATCTGTGTACTTCTGTCATGTCTCCACTAACTCATCTTCTCTCTAACTTACATACTCCTAATCTTTTGAGTCTCTCAATACCTCTAAGCATTTTTGTCACTTGTACCTGAATCCTTCTATTTCTGCAACTTTTTTTTTGGGGGGGGGGGAAAGAGGGGCTATGGCGTGGCCAGAAGAAAAGTGTCCTAGTCTAGCACAGATCCCATTAGTCCTTAAACTGAACAGACCCAGTGCATCTCCATGCACTGTTGGCCTCTCTTCATCTAATGAGCAGGTCTAAAGGTTAGGCAACAGAAAAAGGGAGCAATGGAACAGCATGGTATTGCACCAGATGCTTTCACATTGCAGTTCACACTAGTGCAAGAGAGACAATGCCCTGCTGTTCCATGTCAGCCAATGCCAGGAAAATGAAATACAGCGGCAAGGCACAAACCTTATTCTCTGCTGAGAAATGGATGCAACAGTCCCAGCTGTGAAGTCCCACAACCACTCATTAGTGAACATCAGAGATAGTCATTTTCGGAGACTCGTGGGGTGGATAGGCATGTCCCATTACAGTTCTCTGTAGATTGTGTCTCCATATGCTCAGATGGATGAGACACAGTTAGGGAGGTTCCCAGATGAAGACTGAGAACCCTCCTGGCCCTGTCTGGGCTAGGAGATGGAGAGTGAGTAATGGTCAGTTACAGGCTACCAGCTTTTGGCTCTCATGTAGTGAACCCTGGGTATACAAAACCATTATACCATGGATCATTAAATAGCACCTTCCGTCTAAAGATCCCAAAGCACTCGACAATTTGATTACAAATTGTACAGGTCAGGATCATTTTACCCACTGGTGTAATGCAGCTATTCCTGAGGTGGAGCACAGCAGCTGCTTAATAGCACGTGACACAATAAATTAGGAAGTGAAGAATACCTACTTGAAACTACAGAAGTTTAGGGGGACTGTGTAATTACCCATATTGGAATTTGGGCAGGATATTAGGGATTAACAACCCTGGTTTTGTGAAAAGTGCCCCAGAATTTTTAATGACAACAATTGGTCAGGCCCCTATTTTTACATCCCATGTGAATGATGGTGCCCTCCAACAACACAGTACCCCCTAGCTCCCTGCTGGAACATTGGTTCAATGCTAATAGAGAAAAGGGCATCTCATGCATCACTTCTTCAACCTGTGGGTTTTCCTTTGATGTTTCCTATCTAGAATACTAACCTAGTCCCATTTTGCTCAATTTAGGAAATCATAGCCTGAGATGACAGAGCAGGAGTGGGGAGCAAAACATAGGCAAGGAAGTTAGTGCTGAGAGCAGAGAGCTTACAGCAGTGGGTCCCAACTTTCTGTGTTAACTCCCCCCGTGCCCTGCCCTGCCCTGCTCTGCCCCGCCACACACAGTCTGGGTATTTATCCTACATTCATCACTGTGGTATAAAAGTGCAGCAGTGATGGCCCCTGTATTCTCTTGCACTCTGCCCCCAGATCAGTTGCCACATCACTCCTTTTTCTGTCCATTTTTTCTTTCACTCCTGTCCTTTTAAATCGCAGTTACCTTCTTTCTTGTTTTATTCCTCCTCCCCACTCACCTGAAGGCTACATGCTGCCTTGGGTAGAGATCCTTTGGTGACAGCTGCTCATGCTCTCATGGCTGAGTGGAGTGCTGTCCTAAGCTTAGGTTGCTCCTTATAAGTGCTGCCCTGTATGCATGACCCATTCTCATGGCCACTGACATAAGAGGCCCCTGTAGGAATGAAAAGGAGAGCAGTGGCTTTTAAAAATCTACCCATTGTTTTTTGTGCATATTTGCATAGGGAGTTGGGATGAGGGGGTGGGTGTAGAGTAGATCACACTGATTTCCCTGCCCACACTCCTCCTTTGCACTGTCTGGTATGTATTCTCTCACGAGAAAGGGCCTGACTGACCAGGGTGGGAAACAATAGTTTTGGGTCTCAGAATCCAAAAAGAGATTATCCTCGTGGTGCACCTATTTGTCTCTCTCCCTGGATCCCAAGCCATGACCTCAGCGTCAATATGATCTAAAGGCCAAAACTCCAAAACCCACCAATTGCCTTCAGACAGGCAAGGGCTCAGATGCTAGTTTCCATGTCAATAGCTTTATTGGCAGGAAAAAGCATCAGATAGTTGCCAAACTTAAGTATTAACTATAGCACTATTACTTGGTGCTGTGGGATTTTATGTAACATGTCCATTGTTCCAGAGGTGTTGACTGAGTCCACCAATTTCAGTTTTCACTGCTGGAATCAAAGGAGCCAAGTACGCCTCTGTCAGTGACTCTGGGTATGTCTACACTATGGGCACTACAGTATCACAGCTGTGCCGCTGCAGCAGAGATGACCCATACCCACTGATAGTGTGGGGGGTGGGGTGGGCCCACAACCCCAGCACATCCACACCATATGACCAAACAATTGGGGGGGAGGGGGCACGTGACCCTGCATGCCCCTCCATACGCCACCTCTGCACTGCAGCACTACAACGTAGACACTTCCCACATCAACAGAAAGGGTTTGTCTTTCAATGTAGTAAATCCATTTCTCCAAGAGACAGCAGAATTCTTCCATCTGCCGAGCCAAAACTTCACTCTGGGTTAGGTTGAGCTAATAATATTGCACAGGTCGCAAACTTTTCCAGAGCCCTGAGCGATGTAGCTAGGATGATCTAATTTTTAAGTGTAGACCAGGCTTCGGCATATGACCTTGGGCAAGTCACTTACCTTTCTATGATTCGGTTTCCCCATCTATAAAATATGAATGATAATACTTACCGAAAGGGGTTGCGAAGATGAATTAGTTTTCACTTCACTTTCCAGATGTAAAGTGCTAAGCATTATTATTTAGAACTAAAGAACAGAAAATTCAAGAGACAGCTGATCGGTTTGTAAAATAATGTCTGCTAAAGACTATTAATTTATTAGCTTCCCTCCCTAACAACAGTGAAGAGAACAGGATAGGACAGCCAAAGAGACAGGATAGCCACAGTCTGCGATAAGGGCTGAAGAAAAATGTCACAGCCTCTCCTCTCAACAACACTATGTTATAGAGAGTATAAACAGCGCCCAGCTAGATGATAATGATAATACTCTGCACTTTCTGCACCACCTCACAGACATTCATTTGCATTGCTGTTATGAGGCAGGCTTTACACATGGGAAAAATGAAGTACCCAGATTTGTCCAAGGACAGAGAGCTTGGAATAGAACCCAGGAGTCCTGATTCCCAGTCCCCTGCTCTAACAACTGACACCTTCTAAAGAAATCTAGTTTTATAGGTCTGTATTGTTTTAGTGAGGAGTTCTGCAATTTATTATTGGAGGCCCCCAGTGTACTAGAAACACAAAGGAAAGTTTCATTCTTGTGGGTTACACATCATCAGAACCTTGGGATAAAAATAAAGCCGTATATGGGATAGTTTGAGTTTTAAACATATCGTGTGTGCCAACAAGACAGCCAAACACAGAGCTGGTTGCTCTTCTCACAGCAATGTCAATCAGGAGTCACTCAGCTAAAAGAGATGAAACAGAGATCAGAATCAGGCCTAAAAAGTGTAAATTTTAAACATCTTTAGCTGACAATTCACTTCACTCAATTGACTGTCTTTATGGATTTCTTAGACGTACAAATTTC
The DNA here is from genome assembly GCF_016161935.1 of Mauremys reevesii. NCBI lineage: Eukaryota > Metazoa > Chordata > Testudines > Geoemydidae > Mauremys > Mauremys reevesii. Next base: position 250,628,160 of record NC_052623.1, read on the forward strand.
TGTGTCCGAATACAACAGCAAATCCAAGGACTCCAGGAGAGTTTGTCGTCATGTCTGCACCTCTTTCTATTTAGAATTATACTTAGTATCATACCAACTCCTGTACCCAGCGAGCCAATGTGTTTAAGCTATGAACTTTTGTTTTTCTAAGGTGACTTGTCCAAAGACAACTCTTCGTTCTTATTGATTGTTGAGCAAGAAAAATATGGCTGTCTCAATTTTATTTTTGTAGCTAAAATTAGTTTGTTTTTTTATTTAAAAAGTAGGATTTATGTCCCTCCTTCAAAGACAAGCTGCTGATCTGAACTTAGAAGTCCTGTGTGAGTCGACTGACCATTGACTCCAACCCAAGGCTGAAAATTAAAGCTGGCTTCTCACCTTAGGTTCTACATGAACTCAACCAAACAACACTGTGCACCATACCGCATTTCAAGGAGAAGGTAGATATATTTAGCTTGGTGTACGCCCTTCCCAAAATGCAGCATGGTGTACAAACGGTTGAGCAGAACAAAGGTAGGAATCTAGCAGAAAGGTCTGTTACTTCTGCTGTTCAGTATGGTGGGGTTTTTTTTTGTTGGTTTGGTTAGCTGGCTTTGTTTTGTTTTAAAAAACAAGGAACTTGAACCAGGAGGCAGTATTCATCTTCAGGTCAGCCAGTGAACCCAGGACTTGTGAGGAGATCCTGGAAAGCATCAGTTTTAATTGACCTATATAGCAGATTTGTTGATCTATATAGCAGATTTGAACAAATCTGCTATATAGATCAAATAAAACTGATGTTTGCTGTACCTGCAAGGCTTGCTGTGCCTGGAGGGGGAGCTTAAAAGGGAAAACCTACCACAGGAAGGGATGGTGAACAGGGAGGAGGCTGCCCCGCCTTGGACAGCTGAGACAGGCCTGCCATGAGGGAGACACCAACAAACCTCACTGCTCCTGAAGCTGCACTACCCAGCTTCAGATCAACATGCCCCATGAGGAGGGGCTGGAAGTAGACCCTGTGTAGACTAAGTTCAAATGGCTGACCTAGGAATAGTGCCTGGATTCCAGGCGACACTTGCTTTTTTTCCAATTTCCCATGGACTCCCATCTCCCATAAGGGAAGAAAGAAGGGAGAGGACTTTTATTTTTCTCTGTTTGTTCCAAGAATCCCGTGGGTGTGAGCTGGGGCCGGGGGGAGAAATAAAGTACAAGGACCTGAAGTGGAGTCTTGAGGGGACCCCTGCCCCTCATAGTGCCCTCTATCTACAGCAGTCCCGTAAGATTTGAGGGGAGAGTGGGTGGAGAGGAGACTGCATCAGAAGTCTCCAATTAAGTTACTTATATGTCAATAATATTTGAACACCTCACATTCTTTTAAATGCATTTCTCCCATAACCCGCCGGCGAGGTGGGGAACTGCTATTATCTCCATTGTACAGATGGGGAACTGAAGCACAAAAAGGCTTACAAATGTATTTAGGCGCCTAAATATACAGATAGATACTTTCATAAATCCTGTTAGGCACCTACGAGAGAGTAGACTTTCAATGGGAGTTAGCGAATTAACCTGTTTAGACACTTTTGAAAACTGACTACATGCTTGTCTGCATCTTCAGGTGCCTAAATACCTTTAAAAATCTGTCCTTAAGTGATTTGCTCAAATTCCCACAGGGAACTGAACCCAGGTTTCCCAAGTCCCGGGCTAATGCCCCCACTACTGGGCCATTCTTCCTTTCTCCATGTCAGCCCCAATGTAAAGATGGTTGGGGGGGGGAAATAAAGAAGCTGCAATCCTATATTGTGACAGTTTATACTTTAAACCACATTAAAGGCAGGAAGGGAGGGAGCTGAGGGCAATGTAATAGGGGCTTTCCAGTTTGGAGGAATCTCTGTTTCAGATCATAATTTTCCTCTGTATATAGGAAGATGCAGCCCTGCCTTTATGGAAAGCGCTCCTACCTACAGCACAGTGGGAATCGGAAAGCCTAAGATTTTTTGGATTGACAGCCTTACCCTGAATTTTTCTTGGTCATTTTAAAATAAAATAGACATTGGGAAAAAAGCCCCTTTTTGTTTAATATTGTTCAATCTGGAAAATAACCCATTATCTATTGGAAGTGAATCTCGATGTCGGGGCACCTGGAATGCTCATGACCTGTCTCTGCAGCAGCATGAACAAGGCCTCTCTCTCTCTCCACTCAACAAAGGAACCAAACTAAGGGCCTCAGCCTGCCACCCCGACTCACATGAATGACCTCACTGAAGTTTAAGGGAACCCTCCACCCCATTGAGGGGAACTCTTCAGTTCAGGACAAGACTAGGCAGAGCATGACTGAATGGGAGGTTTTAGTGTAAATGCAGAGTAATTTTTCTTGTCCTCAAATAGAAGCTATGACAGGGCTTGGAAATGGAGTATGGCCATTGTGCCAAAGGGCTTTAGCAACTCAATCAGACCTCAAATGCAAGTGTAACATCCACAGATCCCAGTTGTTGGCAAGCGGGATTGAACCTAACACCTCTGAAGTTTAGTATATGAGTCTCTACCCCATGAGCTAAAAGCCACCTGCCTCTTAGCCAAGACTGTAGCAGACTCATCAATCTCTAGATGTCTAGGAGCCACTAGAGGGGACGGAATGCCACTGCAAGCAGGCATGGGTTATATAAGGACTGTTGAGAAAGACAGAACTTTACCAATTCTTTCCTGTGACAATAAAAGTGGATTTTTGTGGGGGAGGGACTGTCTTCCATGGAGATTGTCTAGTCTCCCTCCTCTTCCCTTCTGTCCTGGATTGCAATGACCTTCTTTTATACCATGAAGGCTGAACACAAACTTTTCCACAGCTCGTCAAATCTACTCCCGAGTCAGCCAGGGGTGAGAAGTGAGCATTGGTCTAGAATGATCCAATGTGCCCAGATGAACCAGGATTTATTACTAATCACAGAACCCTGACCATGTGGGCTGCCCTGGTGGCCCTAGAACAAAAGACCAGACTGGTGGGAAATGAATCAGGGTCTTCTGTATGGGAAAATAGGGCACTTCTAGCATACATGACAAATCTAAGAATTAACCAGGCCTTAGAAATTGCTAGGTAGCAGTGCCCTGCCTTAAGATCACTGATCAGTAGAGCTGAGTGAATAATCTGTAATCTATAATTTAATGAAGTTTGACTCTTTTTCCTCTTCTCAGATTTTTCAACAGCAATTTATAAAATTTTCTCAAATTTTACCATCCAAAATTACTTGGCAGATAATTCCTACAAATAATTCCTGGTATATAGATTGTGAACATTTTGTTGCCAGTACATGATAAGTGAAATTCAACTACTTGGTTAGCTTTGATTCAACACACAGTTGACAGGTATGGTTTCCGTTCCTCAAATGGAGCAAAGCAACTCTTGGAATCAGGTTTCTGATGCAAATATTTGCATTTATAACTTCAAAATACAAATTCCATCAACACTGTCTATTTGCTTATAACGTACTGTTTCTATGAACATTCCTGCCAGTAAACTCATTTGCTAAAACATTAGTGGAGATGACATACAAAATTGTACAAAAACAATCAACCTGAATTCAATTTTTTTAATTCTAGAAAGTATTAGTGGAAATGTTTGAGATATTCACCTAGCTTTACTGATCATCTAGCTTTACTGGTCTGATCCAATGATGTAATGTTTGTAATAGTCTTGCCAGAGAAATACACAGAGGAAGTTTCTGTGAGAACTGGTCTTTCTTCCTTTAAGAACATATCTCCTTTTGGTGTAGATGAATAGATATCACACAACTGTTTGTGAATTTGGCCTCTGAATTTTCAATTGTCTTTGCTCCAAACACAATAGGTTGGTGATAAAAGTGGGACCAATTTCATTTTAGAAGAGGAACTGGAACAAAGCAATGCAAAACAAAGAAAGAAATGGCTTGTTTCAGAGGTTGGTTTGGATTGTGCTTTGATGCAGCTTCAGAACAGAGTGTTAGCAATTCTGAGGAGAACCTGAAAGAGTTTTTAGAAACAAATGTTACAAGGCCTGGCAAAAAATTTTTCCTGGCAGTAGTGGGACCAAAGGTGTGTTTTTTGTTTTGTTGTGTGTGTGTGAGTAAGTGAGAGAGAGACTTCTTAGCTAGAAGATGTATGCTAGTTTTCAAGAGAGCCAGGTTTGGACAACAGCCAAGCAAAAGATTGTCTCAAATCATAGGTTTAAAACACCCAGCTTCCACATGAGATGTCTAACTACATTGGAAGAACAGCAGAGATCTAATTTGTATATGGAATATGCTGCAGGAAGCATAGGAAACAGTTTAGAAGGAAAATTTATTTTAGGTAAGAATTCTGGATATTCATTTGAAAGCACAACACAGAGTAAGAAAAATTAACTTCTCTCAGCCTCTCCAAACCAACCATGTGGACACAACCAAGAATTCAATTTGCAATGAATTACAAGTCATCACACACAAAACCCTGGAATAGTCAGCCAGAAGAACCAATGGGAATACACTTTCGCAGAGCTGGTCAGAAAATGGAATCTCTGTAGGGTTCCCAACTGTCTAATCACACAAACCCAAAGACCCTTGCCCCACACCCTTCCCTGCCCCTTCCCCGAGGCCCTGCCCCTTCTTTGAGGCCCCGCCCTGCTCACTCCATCCCCCCTCCCTCCATTGCTCACTCTCCTCCACCCTCATGCACTCTCTCTGGGCTGGGGCCGAGGGGTTTGGAGTGTGGGAAGGGGCTCCGGGCTGGGGCAGGGGATTGGGCTGCATGCTCTGGGAGGGAGTTTGAGTGTTAGGAGGGGGCCCAGGGTTGGGGTTAGGGTTCAGGAGGGGATGTGGCGTGCAGGCTCCAGGAGCGGGGTCAGGAAAAGGGCAGCAGATGGGGGGGGTGCAAGCTCTGGGAGGGAGTTTGGATGCAGGAGGGGGCTTAGGGCAGGGGTTGGGGTGCGGAGTGGGGGCTCTGGCCAGATGGTGCTTACCTTGGGCAGCTCCCAGTTAGCCCCACTGTGTTGCCAAGGCAGGCTCCCTGCCTGCCCAGGCACTGTGCCAGAAGCACTGGGGAGGGCAGGGGTCTCCACGCGCTGCCAGCATCCTGAGCACTGACTCCGCAGCTCCCATTGGCTGGGAACTGCGGCCCATGGGAGTTGCAGGGGCAGAGCCTGCCTTAGCCCTGCTGCGCTGCCGATTGGGAGCTGCCCAAGGTAAGCGGGGCCAGAGGGCTCCATGCACCTCCCCCACTGCACGCCACTCCTGGAAGTGGCCAGCACATCCCTGTGGCCCTGGGGGGGAACAGGGGGCTCCACACACTGCCCGGACCTGCAGGCACCACTCCCGCAGCTCCCATTGGCTGCAGTTCCCGGCCAATGGGAGCTGCGGAGTCGGCGCTCGGGGCGTGGGCAGCACACGGAGACTCCCTCTCCTCCCAGGGGCCATGGGGATGTGCTGGCCACTTCCAGGAGTGCCGGAGGGCCAAGGCAGAGAGGGAGCGTGCCATTGCCCCACTGGACTTTTAGTGGCCTAAAATCTCCCAGTTTGGCATCTGTGGCCTCCGGGAGATAGAGCCTGATTCCAGGAGACTCCCAGCAAAACCAGGAGGGCAATCCTAAATCTCGGTAAACCTCACGTAAACTCAACCACTTGTCCTAGTGGTTGATGCAGGGTAACACCTTCAGATCAGTTTTAGCAGGTTGAGTTAAGGCCTAGACTTGAGCTAAAGATGTTAACCACTTCTCCTAGTGTAGATTCAGGGTAACATCTTTAGCTCATGTCTATGCCTTAACTCAACCTGCTAAAACTGATCTGAAGGTACTACCCTGCATCTACACTAGGACAAGTGGTTGAGTTTAGGTGGGGTTTAGATAGTTTGTGTTGTCTAGGCCTGACGTAAACTTCATCAACATTTTTCTGGTCAAGGCGGGGCCCTAGTCTAACAGGTTCCCTTCGGGCCTAATTAATGTACCAGAGCTTTTATTATGAACCAGAAAGTGCAAGTGGTTAGTATGCTCTCTGAATGCTACTCTAGTTATGAAGAAACACAGAAATGTATTTACATAATTTGGAAGCAGTAGTGCAAAAATACTATGAAGCTGAGTAAAGACAAGCAAGCAACTTTTTTTTTTTTTCCAAGACAGTGCAGTTTTCTTAGGACACAGAATTGACACTGAAGGAATCCATCCAGTTAAAGAAAAAATGGAAACTATACAGCTAGCACTGGTACTTAATAAAGGTTATCCAGTTGCAAGCTTTCCTGGCATTAATAAGTGATTGCTGAAGTCACTTTATACCGCTCTAAACTGTTAAAACATCTAAACGAATTGTTAAAAGATAAAAATGGGAAATGTTAATAGAAATGGCAAAAAGAATGTGACACAGGTGACCAAGCAGTATCTGCACAGGTGTAAGAACCTTCTGACTCCATTTTTTTCCTGTAATGCTGGTTTGTGAGACCTCCTGGTTGGAGTGGGAACTGTGATCTCACTCGGATTACACAATGGCAGGGAGAAGTCTATTGTATACACATCCTATGCCCTGACAAGAACTGGTATTTATGCTCAAATAATACGCCTTAAGGTACAGTGTATAGAATAATGAAATTCTACAAACACATGTATGGTAGAATGCACTAAATCTTGATAGCTGACCATAAAACTTTACTTAAGTTCTTAGAACCCAAGGCTGTGCAGAGTCTGAAGTGATAATATCTAGTTGGGACATTCCAAATCTTTCCAAAAAAGACACAAAAATGAAAATGTCAGCATAGTTACTGAATAAAACCAGGACATTGTACCAAGCCCAGATCCTGCAAGATTAGAATGAATGGGTGGGTCAGCTAGATGGTGTACTAGGAAAGCCCCCAGACTGGCTAAATTTGTAAAAGAAAAATACTGTGTCATTTCACTTTATTTGTTCATTGTATCCACTTTCTATGTTGAGTGTAAAACAAGATTTCAGAAAATTAGAAGTGTAGTATACATAACACCCATGAAATAATTAAACCGTTTTTAAAAGTGAACTTCCAAGCGAGACAAATTTGGGTTTGTGTCCTTTTTCACTGTTCTATGATGTACGAAGAAGGTCTGAAAGCTTTTGTGACCAAATAAGAGAATCCTCTTGGTTTTTTCTTTAAAAAGTCAGATCTTGTCTATCTTGGAGATGCTATGGTTAAGAACTAGTGAAACAATGACAACACAAGAAATGAATACTAAAATTTGAACAATTGACAAGGAAAGAATTTTAGTCAGACTGTTTAAAAAGACTGATTTCTGTTTGTTTTTGTTAATGCCTACATAACCCCAACAACTAAAGAACACTTGAGAAAACAATTACTTTATTAAATATTCAAATCTCTAAGCCCTTCCCGTTAAGCTGTAATAACTTGCAATAAACATCTTAGACTCCCAAAAAATCCTCCAACAAAACCAAGGAAGTCTTGACACTTCTAGATTTAAGGTAAAAAGCAAGCAGCCTTTTTTTCTACATCAGAGAGAAACACATTTTATTTCTTTTTCAGGTCACCTTTAAAAGTTGTATGCAAAAGTTGTCTGAACACAGATTACTGATCTGCCTAGGACAGTTTGTTCTAATTGAATATCCTTGCAGGAGAGTCATGTAGTCAAGAGTTCTGTGAGTTTTGGTCTGAACTAGTCTCTCCTCATTAGAGATCATATCAGCATTGTTGCTTGTGTGTGATTGAATTAATCTCTCTCAATGACAAACAGTTTTTCTAATTCTCCTTTAGACCAATGGTTTTCAATCTTTTTTCATTTGCAGACCCCTAAAAATTTTTGAATGGAGGTCCGTGGACCACAGGCTGAAAACTGCTGTTCTATGGTAATGACTATCTTTCATGGACATAGACTGCAGACCCTCAGGGGTCTGCAGACTGCAAGTTGAAAACCACTGCTTTAGACTCTTAAGCTAAAATTTTCAGAAGTGACTAATAATTTTGGGGAACCAATTTCAGATGACTTACAGGGGCCTGATTTTCAGAAAGTGCTAACCCCTCACCTCTGAAAATCAGGCCCTTTTAAAGTGGCTCAAGTCAGACAACTCAAAATTAGAACCACCCAAAATCAACAGTCCTTTTTGGAAACGTCGGCCTTAATTACCTCTACTCCAAATACAACAGCACTAACCACAAGGCCATTGGGTTAGTTCAAGGAGTTCTAGTCTACCATGCCAGGAATCAAACCATTTCTTTCATGTGGTAGACTAAATCAATCAAGAGTTTCTTGCATGGTTGTGCAAGGCACTAATGATTTCATCTTTCAGTCTTTCTTTAGATATGTAAGGGCTGCAGGGTTGGACTGTAAAGGCTAGTCTCTGGAATAGGATTTTAAAACAAATTAATTCAACCCAGCAGAGAATTATGTCCTTCCCTTCTCCACTTCACTCCTCTCTCCTCTGCTCTTCAAAGGCTGAGGTGTATATAAAGGTTTTCCCAAGTAAATTAAAAACTACAGCAAACTCAAAGGAATCAAATTCTAAACAAAACAGAAATAGAAAAGGCATACAGTGGGAAATATCTGCCAACTGCATCTCTGAGATTCTGACAGAGGCTGAAAGAGAGACACTGTCCCTTTAAGGGTTGCCTCAGCATGCCTGATCTCTGGGAATGATCAGAGCTGCAGCATAAACTGTGTGGATTGTAACAGGCAGACAGGAGGTTTCCTGAAGCCCACTGTATTGTATATATTCAGAGAGGGAGTGAGCAATCGGGGGAGGGGGAGGAATAGGGACCCTCCACTCCTGAGAGCTGTTAGGTTTCTCATTGTACAGGCAGGTTTAAAAATAAAACCTAGGAACAGGGAGAATTGGCTTCCCAAAGTCCTAGAGAGAATGAGTGTCTAAGATATCTCTGTTTGAGAGAGGGACTGAGCTGCAAAGCATGAGCCCAAAGCAGCCAGGAAATGCTGCAGCAAGAGCCAGACCCACAGCTCAGCCACAAGAGAACAGGTCAGTCTGGGATGCATGAGACTGGCTGAAGAGTTATATTTAGACAGGTAAACATACACAGTAGAAGAGATGGGATTCACACAGACCTAGCCATCTGCTTTTGCTGGGTACCAAGAGGAGCACCCACAGCAAAACCATTGAAGGGTAAGAATCTGCAGCCTAGAGCATCACTGAATATGAAGTTATGGGACAGACTAACAATCTAGCACTTCTTCCCCATTATTCTCTGCATTCCCAGCCCCTCCACGTGGTTTTCATATTACATGGAAAGGCTTTTCAGGGGTGTGTCCGTGTGAAATTGCAGTCTGAAGATAGCTGCAATGGTAAGAGCAAGGTGCCTATGGCAAAGTAGGACTGTACTCGGATGAAAGACCTCTAAAGAAAACCATACTAGGAGATGCAGGAGGTGATGCTGACAATTCAGTAGGCAACGCTTTCCCCTCTGCCGCTTAATTCAGATCTGATACCACACCCTTAAATAGTCAGTGTTGTTTAGACTGTTAAAAAAGCTGCCATGCTTTACCGTAGAGGTGGCTGCACTACCAAGGGTAAATTAAGTGAGCCCTATGTATATATAGCTTGTAGCATGTATTAGTTTCAGCTTGGAAAGCACTTTGGGATGAAAGGTATTTTATAAATATAAGATTTATATAGCTACTCTGTGAAATGTGAAACTGCTGTGCTAAATAATGACAATCTGCTTCCGGCTGCCCCATCACGCTACCTCATTATATACAGAAAAGTTCACATAAGTTTTCTAGATTGGGATGCCAGAAGGGGCCATCAGATCATGTAGTCTAACTTCCTGTAGAATACAAGCCATAGAATTTCATCCAGTTACTCCTGTAGAGACCAATAACTTGTGTTTGGCTAAAGCACATCTTCAGGGCGGGTGCAAGGATGTTTCACACCCTAGGCGAAACTTCCAGCTTGCACCCCCCTCTCCGAGCCCTGTGGCAGCTCTCCGCCCCCCCTCTGCCCTGAAGCACCGCCCCCCACGGCAGCTCCCCCCAGCCCAGGGAGCCGTGCGGCAGCTCCCCACCCCAGCTCACCTCTGCTCCAACTCCTCCCCGAGCACACTGTCACCGCTCCACTTCTTCCACCTCCCAGGCTTGCGGTGCCAATCAGCTGTTTGGCGCCACAAGCCTGGGACGGAGAGAAGCAGAGCAGGGCGGTGTGCTCAGGGGAGGAGGCAGAGCAGAGGTGAGCTGGGGTGGGGAGCAGTTCCCCTGCGTGCCGTGCCCCCCCTTACTTGCTGCAGGTGGCCCTCCCTGCGCCCCCCTGCACCAGGTTGCTCCACCTAAATGCCAACGACGACCAGGGCGGCCAAAGATCCGGCCACCGCGGTCGCCACCTAAGGACCCGAAATGCCGCCCCGCAAATGCTAGCGACCTAGGCAACCGCCTAGGTCACCTAATGGGTTGCACCAGCCCTGTCTAGAAAGGCATCCAGTCTTGATCTGAAGATTTTAAGAAATGGAGACTCCACCACTTCCCCCTTGGTAGTTTGTTCCAATGGTTAATCATCCTCACCGTTAAAAATTTGTGCCTTAAATCTAATTTGAATGTCTGGCTTTGATTTCCAGCCATAGTTTCTTCTTATGCCTTTCTCTGATAAATTAAAGAGCAATATAGTACCTGCAGTTTTCCCCCCATGAAGGTACATATACATCATAGTCAAGTCATCCGTTAATCTTCTTTTTGATAAGTTAAACAGACTGAACTCCTTAAGTCTCTCACTGTAAAGTACTTTTTCCAGCCCACAAACCATTTTTGTGTCTCTTCTCTGCACCTTCTCCAATTCTTCAGCGAAGTCTGCATCCCTTTTATCAATAAGTTTATGTCCCTTTCTCTATAAAAATACAGTATGAGCCGCAGTTAGTAAAAAATGTGCTGCCTTGAAAGTTTTGGCTATTTGAATCCTGATTTTAAAAGGATTACTGAAGTGCTTTTTGTGTGTTCCCAAGTTATTCTGAAATGGTTTAAGTGACACTCAGTCAACTTATACTTAAGTTTTGCTTTAAAAAAATAGAAAAAACCCTAATTAATAGAAATATGTTTATACTGATTTCAATAAACAGGCTATTTCTGATGATTTGCTGCCCTGCATTTCTGGAAATCCAAATTCAACAGCATCATAGTAGTGCAGAAGCACTCTACAGAATGTGAAACTTACCAGCCTTTTGATCCAGAGTGAAATGGAAAGAGCATTAAAGGTGAAGAGTAACAGAATTGCCAACTCTTGTGAATTTATTGCAAGTCTCACAATATTTGGCATTTTACTAAGAGCCTCAGCTCCTGTAGACAAGTGATTACATGAGAATCTCGGCTTTCATGTAAAAAGGTAAGTTTTTAGACCTTGCAGTTTCAGAAAAAAAAACACCTTGAAAATATTCTTTGCCCACTCCAAAATCTCAAAAAAACTCAAAACAAAACAAAAACCCAGAAGGGAAATAAAAAGTACCCCAATTTAAAAGAAGCACATGATTTTTAAGCCAATCACACATTTTTGGGGGTTTGATTTAAGATTTTTCAAATGTTTGAAGTTTGCAATAATGAAGTGAACTAGACTGTAAAATCCTTTCAACTTCAATACTCTGAGGTGGGGATTAATAACATGTGAAGACACTGTAGTTTTAAGTACCGGAATGTGATATTTATCTTAGAAAGAAGGTGAAGTCAGGGCATGTTTAAAGAGAAGAGAGTGCTAATATTACAGCTACACAGTGAACAAGGAGGAAACTACTTTCCAACAGGAAGGAATCCCTCGCTGACACTCCTGGGCATAAAAACACACGTGAGAGATGGAGCCTGGGAGCACAGGAAATCCACAGATGGAGAGAGGCCAGCTTGCCTATCCAATTCTGCCTCATATTCTGAATTGGCAGTTGGATCTCACAATGGTTTTCCTGCCGTATACTTCTCTAATTTCTTTAAAAGAAGAAAATTAAACTGTAACATACACTAGTTTCTGACACACTTGGTAATTTATTCCATATATTGACAATGCTTGGTATATAAAGAAATGCCAGCTTACTTCATATAAGTTGATGACTAGGACAGTAGTGTAAAAAAGAACCTCTCTCTTTCCCCTCCATCCCCTTCTACTTTATTAACCCCTCCAGGACTTTGTAAACTTAGTCAGGCCTGAGTCTTTACTTTCTTTTTGCTAAAGGACATGCACTTTGTTTCACTCTCCTTTTAAAACAAAATCTGTGTATGTGATAGAGGATGGACATGTGCCAGCAAGCAAAAAGTGCTATGACAAAATGACAGCCATTTCAAATGGCCAGTGCATGGCCACTGTGCATAAATAAGTGCATGCATGAGGGAGAGAGTGTAAGAGCAAGAGTGTTTGTGCACATGGGTGAGAAAGTCTATAAATGCTAAGTGAAGAACAGGGTGCTGCCAGTGTCCATGCACCCATGCATACTGGGTAGGGTAAGGGGATGCCTATGCAGACATGCAAAGGGAAACAGAGCTTGTGTGTCCCTGCATATGTGCATGCCTGAGATCATTTATGCACCAAGGCTCATATGAAACTGGAGGGGAGAGAGAGATCAATGTGTGTGAAAGAGTATGTCCTGGCACAAAAGAGAGTGTATATGTGTGCACAAGTGCATATGTTAGAAAACATACGTGCCCATGTACATATTGGATGGGGGAAATATACTTACCAGTATAATCTAAGTGTGTTGGCATATGCAAGGAACATGTTGATGGGCATACATAAGAGTTCTTTGAGTGAGCAAGAGAGAAAGAATTGGAGCAGGTAGAAGCATGAACACTGGTACATGCAGTGTTGTTGTGTGTGACACAGAAAGAATTGGCTCACATGAGAATGTGTGCATTGGTGCAGATGTGAGCATCCACACTTGCATGCCTGGGAGAGAAGAGGAGTGTGTGGGCACACACATGTGTATGCCAGTGCTAGTGTGTATGTGAGAAAGGAGTGAGGTGTTCATGTGTGTAAGTATGTACGTGTGCACACCTACAAATTCTATGCAGAGGTGGGGGAACAAATGCGTTATGTACACATTCAATCAAGTTTGGAATAAGAGATTTTGTGCAAATATGCCTGTGACATTGCACAAGAGAATTGGTGTATTTGTGCAATGCCAGGATAAGAATGAGCATGGATGTTGGAACACAGGCACATGAAAGCTGTTGCACATATTTATGCATGAGAGATTGAAAGTTCTAATGGGCATATTTGTGGGAGCATGTGTGTTGGGATACATGAAAGAGATGGGACTATGTTGGTGTACACAGGCACATAAGCTGTCAGTACAATGGTGCTTGTAGAAAACGTGTGTTGGTGCACTTGTGAAGCTGGTGCAGGAGAGAAAGAACGCTGATGCATGATGATGTCATCATGTTGATGTGTGTGCAAGAAAGAATACAAACATACGTTTGCCTAACATATATACAAAAAGGGTGTATACATGCATGTACATCATTCTGGGACGTATTAGCAGGAGTGTTGAGCAGAAGAATTACTTCTTGTGTCTTCCTTTCAACTGGAGTATTGGGTCCAGTTCTGGGTGCCACATTTCAGGAAAGATGTGGACAAATTGGAGAAAGTCCAGAGAAGAGCAACAAAAATGATTGAAGGTCTAGAAAACATGACCTATGAGGGAAGACTGAAAAAAATTGGGTTTGTTTAGTCTGGAAAAGAGAAGACAGAGGGGACATGATAACAGTTTTCAAGTACATCATGTTTAAAAAAAAAATTGAGGAGGGAGAAAAATTGTCCTTTTTAACCTCTGAGGATAGGACAAGAAGCAATGGGCTTAAATTGCAGCAAGGGAGTTTTAGGTTGGACATTAGAAACAATTTCCTAATTGTCAGGGTGATTAAGCACTGGAATAAATTGCCTAGGGAAGTTGTTCTTAAAAATCTCCAATGATGGAGATTTCACAAGTTAGACAAACATCTGTCAGGGATGGTCTAAATAATACTTAGTCCTGCCATGAGTGCAGGGGACTGGACTAGATGACCTCTTGAGGTCCCTTTCAGTTCTATGATTCTATGAGGACAGTGAGGGGATGCACAGGTGTCAATTTGCTCTCGTTCATGAGTTTGTGTGTGTTCCGATGTAGACTCATAGACTTTAAGGTCAGAAGGGACCATCGTGACCATCTATTCAGACATCCTGCCCATTGAAAGCAACAGAACCTCACCCACCCGCTCCTGAAATAGGCGTATAACCTCTGGTTGAGTTACTGAAGTTCTCAGATCCTGATTTAAAGACATTAAGTTATAGAGAATCCACCATTTACTCTAGTTCAAAGCAGCAAGTGACCTGTGTCCCATGCTGCAGAGGAAGGCAAAAAAAAAAAAAAGCCCCCCAAAAACACAACCTATGGGTTTATATGCTTGCATCCATCCATAAGCCATGACACAGGCACAAGGCAGACCTAGCCTGCCTAACAGAGGTACAGGAGGATGGGATTGCTCGGCAGGGTAAGTAATGGCACGTACAGCCTTTCCACCTCTAGGTCACCAATTCAAATCCATCTCTGGTTTGTAGTAACTGAAAGCTATAACCTAGTAAAATCAGTCAGCAGCCTTAGTCCAGGTGCCGGTAAACAAATGTACTGAGCATAAAACCCACTGTATCGGATGCGTCTGTCCCAGCAGAGAGGCCGATGATTGAATTAGTCGCAGAAACTGAATTTTCGCACCAGGCCAGGGCACACTGACAGACAAGGTGGGAGCAAGGCAGTACTGCTAGCGCCCAGCTGTGGAGAAAGGACCTTAGTCTCAGTTTGGTTCCTTTTCCCCAAGATTTAAATGTACCGCAACAGCACCCACTGGAGGTCCAGGCCTCCCGGAATACCGGACACCTTCCTGCTCAGTTTTCGAAGATGCCCTGAGCAATCACAAGTCGCAAGCCCCAGCCGGGGAGGGCTCAGACCAGAGGCCGGCTCCCGCTACCCCGCACCTCCCAACACAACGTCCAGACGCCGGTTCGGAAAGCACAACGTGACAGAAAGTTGCAGAGCGAGTTTCGCGCCCACCCAGCGCGTCTGGGCTGGCGAACTAGGCGGGGGACGCGGGGCCAGGGCTGAGCAGCGCGCCCCTCAGCGAGCCACCCCGAGCCACCCCTCAAACTCCCCAGCAGCAGCAGCTCCCGCCAGCAGCCCCACCCCTCACCTGCCTGCTGCAGGGGCAGGCGGCGAGCTGGAGAGGCCACAACAAAGCTGAGGGAGCAGGCAGGGCCGGGGGGAGCTTTCCTGCCCCCACACGAGCAGCAGCTCCAGCTTTGTTCCAGGAGCGGGGACGGCGCAAGGCTCCACCGGTGCCGCCTCGGGGAGAGAAACCGCTTCCCCCGCCGCCCCATCCAACCTGATGTGGGCCCAGGACGAGCTGCCTGCCGCTTTCCCCTCTGCGGCTCCCGCTCCTGCCCCGTGCCCCCAGCCCGACAGGCGGCCGGGCGGAGTTCCCGCTCCCACCCCCTCAGCGGCACCCGGCCCTGGGACCGGCTCCTCGGACTTACAGCCCGGCCCAGTGCCTGGGGCTCGGCACCAAGAGGCCGGGCCGGAGGAGGGGAAGGGGCCAGGCAGAGCCCCCGGACGCGGGCTGACAGCCAGCCCGCCCCTCCCCGCGGCCAAGGGGGATTAAGGCACCGGGAAAGCGTCCAGAGGCGGCGGCGGCTCAGCCCAGAGCCCCCGGCTCTGCCCATGTCTGAGACACCCTCCGGCCGGCGTAACAGGGGCACTGGCAATGGCAAGCCCCGTCCCAAGCCTCGCCCGCCCCTGCTCAGCCCCGCCGCCTCCTACCTGCATCTGGTGGCTCCTGTCAGGCTGGCTCCGCAGGCAGCAGGTGAGTCCTGTTCCCGGGCAGAGGGAGCCCGGCTGGGGGCGCGGGGGAAGCCGCTGCAATGTCAGGAGACGCACCTGCCCCCGGGGCCCACCGGCTCTCGCTGCCCGTTAGCCTTTAAATCCGAGGCTCATCCGAATCCCCCTGTCCCAGCACTTTGGCGCCCCCAGTGCCCGGGCCGCCCGGCTCCTCGCTCGGCTGCGCCGCTGGAGGGGGGCTGCTCCCCGGCACCCGCTCTCTCGCGCTGGGGCTGCCCCGGGCTCTTCTCCCTGCAGCGGCGGGAACCGGACTTAACTTTCAGCCGCAGTTTGTGGCAGCTGCGGTGCCGAGTGCAGGGGCCGGAGCACAGCAAGCAGATCCCGGGGGCTCTGGCAGCCTCCGCCCCGCCTCCCCCACGCCCTGCGCCAGCCCCCGGGCCCGCCCCGCCCGGTCCGCAGCTACACAGGCAGAGCCTGAGAGCCGCGGGGACTCCCGCCTCCCAGAGCCTGGGATCCCCCGCCTCGCCCGCCCCAGGGGATACCTTCGCTACAGCGCCACTCCGTCCCCCGACCCCACATCCTCTACAGACCCAGGTCTACTGGTCACATTCAGTCCCCAATCCCGGACCCTCCTGCTCCCCGGGGCACACACCCAGAGCCCCCCACTCCCTTCCGGAGACACCTCCCCATTGGGGTTTAAACTTCCTGTAAGAAGCCAAGCATGCCTACATCCCCTCTCCAGAGCCCAGGGCATGGCATCCTTCTCCCTCCACCCTCTAGTGAAACAGACACCTTCCCTCTGGGGCACCTCACATTGGCCACTGTCGGTAGACAGGATATTGGGCTAGATGGACCTTTGGTCTGACCCAGTATGGCCGTTCTCATATTCCAAGATGCAAAGTAGTCTGGTTAGGGAATGCAGATCCATAGGCCAGTGAAACCTCAGATTATGTACTATATATCCCTGATTAAATCTTGGGTAGTCTAGGGAGGGGGCTCTGTGGGGGACACGGCTGTCCTGGGACAGGGGGTATCAGCGTGTGGCCCGAGACCAAGATGGATGGGGGCAGTGGTGCGTGGCCCGGGACCACCACTGGTGCTCGGGGGGAGGGCAGCAGCGTGCAGTCCAGGACCACCATTGTTGCTCCAGGGAAGGAGGGTGGCCTTAATCAGGATACACATTCAGAGTGTATTAGGATTCACACTCAAAGGTAGGAATATCAGACTTCACATTCACACTGCAATAGGTTCTACATATTAGTTTCCATATTCGGGATCAGAGTCTGTTTTCATGTATACTGGTATAAATTTGGAGGAGCTTCAAATTTAGCAGAGTCACTACAGATTTACACTGGTGTACCTGAGATCAACATCTGGCCCTCAGGGTTACATACCAGCACACTAGTAGCAAGATTTACATTCCCAGTCTCTGAGTTCAGTGTCACTTACACACTAGTGCAATAATACCAGGATTTGCAGTCTGGCATATTGGGATCCTCGCATCAGAGCTCTAGTATCAGGATTCCAAATGCAGCAGGGCTAGCATACATGTGCAAAGGTGCAAGAAATGGGCTAGATGCTGATGTCAGTTACACCAGTTCAAATCCAGAATAACTCTGCAATGGAGTTACCCCAGGCATAAATCTGGCCAATTGGAATCACTCTCTATTTACACCATTTTTACTGAACTCAGAGTCTGGCTTAGCAAGTGTAATTTGCTAACCGCCCATTAGTGTCTGGTTTCAAACAGCTTTGAGCTTCTGTTCATGTTCAGAGAGGAAATATTTATCTGGGCACTTTTAGAGAAATAGGTAAACATCTGAATGCAGGATATATAGTAAAAAATAATTGAAGGTTTTGGCTGTCTTAATTTATGACCAAATAATCCAA
Organism: Mauremys reevesii; assembly: GCF_016161935.1. NCBI lineage: Eukaryota > Metazoa > Chordata > Testudines > Geoemydidae > Mauremys > Mauremys reevesii. The sequence goes on from NC_052623.1 coordinate 250,645,770, forward strand.
CATTTTCCATCACTGCACTCAGTTATACCTTCTTTCAATGTGAATTAGGGAGAGCAGAGGTGTGTCTGGGAATAAATAGTAACTCACTATTTTTGGTAGGAAATAAGGAACAATTGTCCTCAGGACTTTATAACCAGAAACATAATAGCTGTTATGGCAAATACCAGCTAATTAGAGGGAAACACCACCTCCAAATTGCACTGTCTGCAGTGAGTGGTGGGTGCCAGTTTTTCTCACCTGGAGCTAAATGTGTTTTATGAAATGGGATGTTGTTCCCTGTGTGTTTGCAGAACTTTAACTGTTGAGCATCCAGTCTCCAGAGAACAAGGCACAGAGCATTTTGTTCACTAATACACACTAGGACTGGCTCCAAAGGATCCTCTTTCTAAGAAGGGGTGCTTCGCAGAGCTGATGTATCTATTTGTACTGGACCATTTGATGTGCTACCTAATTACTGTGCTGCCTGTCTACCCTGGTCTGGGGAGGTCCAGGTACAATTGGTTGTTAGGGGCTATTGGGCCAAAGCTCCACCACTAATGGTAATAAGGTAAATAATGGAGATACCCTAGAACTCCTAGAACTTGGAGGACCTTGAAGGTCATCTCCCTGCCCCCCCTGCCTAGCTAGCATTTTCATTTTTCCCCCCAGATCCCTAAGTAGCCTCCTCAAGGATTGAACTCACAACCCTGGGTTTAGCAGGCCAATGCTCAAACCACTGAGCTATCCCTGCCCCCCTACACATGCTATAACTGTGTAGTGTGGCTGATGTACTGCATAGGGACTCCTGTGGGGGTGGTGCTTCTTTAAGCCCCTGGAGGCTGCAGTACACCTGGCTACCATTAGGAGAGTACTTGAGGGCAAAGGGAGAAGGCACAGAGCTGGGAATACATATAAAGCAGGGGTGGGCAAACTTTCTGGCCCAAGGACCACATTGGGGTTGTGCAACTGTATGGAGGGCCGGGTAGGGAAGGCTGTGCCTCCCCAAACAGCCTGGCCCCTCACCCCCATCCACCCCTCCCACTTCCCACCCCCTGACTGCCCCCCTCAGAACCCGCAACCAATCCAACCCCCCCTGCTCCTTGTCCTCTGACCGCCCCCTCCTGGGACCCCAGCCCCCTATCCAACCCCTCTGCTCCCTGTCCCCTGACTGTGCTGACCCCTATCCACACCCCCACGCCCAGACAACCGCCCTCTGCTCCTCGTCTCCTGACCACCCCATCCTGGGACCCCGTGCCCCTAACTTCCCTCCGGGATCCCACTCCCCCTTATCCAACCCTCCCTGCTTCCTGTCCCTTGAGTGCCCTTCTGACCCTTATCCACATCCCCGTCCCCTGACAGGCTCCCCGGGACTCCCACTTCCAACCATCCCCGTTCCCCATTCCCTGACCACTCCCCCAGAACCTCCACCCCATCCAATCACCCCCTCCTCCCTGACTGCCCCCCAGGACTCCCCACTCCCTTACCCAACCGTCCCGCCCCCTTACCAGCAGAAGGAGCTCGCAGCTGCGACACCCGGCCAGAGCCAGCTGCGCTCCCCATGCTGTCCAGTGGGAGTGGCATGCCAGAGTGCGGCCCGCGTGGCTGCAGGGGAGGGGGGACAGCGGGCAGGGGGCCTGGGACTAGGCTCCCCAGCCAGGAGCTCAGGGGCCGGGCAGGATGGACCTACGGGCCGGATGTGGCTCACGGGCCGTAATTTGCCCACGTCTGATATAGAGGCTGCAGTAAAGCTACCTACAGAGGCAAAATATAGGGCTGGGTGCACGTGTTTCTGATAGTTGCCATCCATTCCGCACATGGAGGGGGAGGAGAAGGGAATGCGGGTTTGTATGAGGTTAATTGAGAGCATATCACTCCCTGCTGCCACAGTCCTTCCTCACTGCCTCTGCTCCTGCTTCTTCAGGTCTAAGGGAAGTAGGGGAGGTTTCTGATCCTGGCGGTAGTGGTGGGTGTCAGGTACAAGAGGGAAGAGTTCTGAGCCTGGACAGTTGTGTGTGTTTGTATGTGCATAGAGAAGGGTGTGATGTTCTGGGCCTGGGGGCTGTTGGGTGAGAGAGAGTTTGGCACTGAGGGAGTGGTTCTGAGCCGTGAAGAGGTTGATGCGAAGAGGCAGGCTTCTTAGCCGGGAAGGAAGAGGGGTGTATGAGTGAGGAGGTTCGGAGTTGGTGGGGGTTGGAGAGAGCTGAGGCGGTTTGGGGAGGTTTTGAACTGGCAAGGGAGCAGTCGAGGCTGGTAAGACTGAGTGCAGGGAAACAGAGTGTTTGGTGAATGAAGATGTGGATGAATTGTTAAGGCATGTGTGTGTGTGGGGGGGGGGGACACAGTAGGGAAGATGGTAGGGAGTGATAGAGGGATACATGTGTTTTTTTCCCACCCAACCCCTTAGTGTGAAGTGTCCCAGTTTTTCATTCTGGAAGGGGAAGAGGGTGTCTCTTTTTCTTTCCACTGCCCACAAACTACCCTTATCCCCCACTACAACGTTTTTCTGGGATACCCGGACCATACCATCCTAGTTTTTGTACTTTAAATATATGATCTACTCTCGGGGGAGTTGGAGGGGGAAGTACACTTACTCCCTGGAGCCTCACCAGCTACTTTGGGTACGCACGACAAGTGAGGAGATTTCCACTTCTGTAAAATCCATGGAAGAAGATGTCCAAACTCATCTAAAGAGCAGGATGATTCCTGCTTGGTTTAAAAAGCCTTACCAGTCAAAACTGAAACTGTGAGGAGAGTGAACTTTGTCCCATGGCCAGAGACTAGGATGTGAGTGATAATGAGAGGGAACAGTGTCACAACAGGTCTATGCTTTGTATCAGCAGGATTAGGAAGCCTGCTGCATCACACCATTTGTAGTGTATGATTTAACCCTTACAGTACCTGGGGTCTTCATGTACAAGTCATGTTCAGTTCTTCTGTCCACCCTGTCTCCCAATGGCCATAAAAGTAATGTTTTCCCCACACCACTCTTTCTCTTTCACCAAGAGAATGGACACTGCCCTCCTCCCCACAACGTGAATGAGAATGATCTTAGCTGCAGAAAGAGGGAGGGTAGGCTTCTGACCAATCTGTGTTCAGTAAGAGATGAGACACTTAGACCCACTTGATAAAAGAAAGACATATAAAAAGTATATTGAATGTAAGTCCCTCTATTTATGCAGCATGAATCTACAGACTATTTTAATAATCTGTGCAGCCAAAGATGCTAAAAAATATGAGATCGAGACCTTATAATCAGAGATCAAGCAACACATCCCCAAAGTACCTTTAGCTAAAGTTAGGCCCAGAGGGGTATTTCTGTGGTCCTCTTGAGCTTCGATCTCTTGAGCAGTTTCTCTGTCAATTTAGTGTCTGTTCGATAAGATGCCCTCTCTCCAACCACACCAAACCCCATGTCAGGCCCATGCCTACTCAGAGCTACCTTTTAACATTTTACTTGTACCTTTCTTTACACTTCCTCTTACTGGGACTGATGCTTTGTTTTTAATTCCCATCCAGCTTTCTCTCTAGGTTGGAGATTGGTAGCAGGAGGCAGGTTAAGTGAAAAGGGTAGGTTGTGTGGATCTGTGAGAGTTTTCAATAGCAAAGGATGAGAGAGAAGACAGGACTTACAGAATCATTGAAATCAGGGCTGGAAAAGATATGTCCAGCTCCCTGCCAAAGCAGGACTCATTCCAGACAAGATGCCTGACTTGCCTTGCCTCGCTGGTATTAAAACCTTCACTGCCCCACACTCATCTTCTTTTCTTGCCCCTGCAGCCCCCTAGCACACTACATATTCTCAGCTGTTATCCACATGGGAACCAGATCGATTCCCATAGGCTTAAAGCTCATGACATGGGAACTTGTGGTGCCCCACAAAAGGAAATTTCAGGTAAATACCTGGAAATATTTCCTAATGTTGACGTTTATTAAGCTGTGGAATAGTCTCCCCAAAGACATAGTTGAAGCTCCATCCCTTGAGTCATAAGAACAGGAATAGAGCATGGGAGAATACCGTGTATTATATGGAACATTTCTGCACTAGTCCCTGAGGAGGTGTGGGAAGGAATGGACTAGAAGACTTACATAGTTTCTAGTTCTAATTGCTATGAACTTACAATGGCTTTTCCAGCCCCCAAGCATAGCCTTACTCATTAAAACACAATTGCATCCACTGTCAATTGAAAAAGGATTCTTCTTGGCAATCACCACCAAGGGCTGGTAAAGTCTGTTCTGAATTCTGGAAGGCAGATCTGAGGAGAAGCAGAGGCCAAATGGAGGCTCCATGGGTCAGGCAGGACTTGCCCTCTTTTGAATCAGATAACCTACAATATATGCTTTGGCTGCTGCAGTTAATTTGCTCAGAGTTCACTTATATTTATTAGTTGCATCCACACCTTTTCAGATAGCACCAGCCTCCAGTAATACAGACCACGAAGGGTCACAGCAACTTTCTTATCAAGAAATCTTTGCAGCTATATGTCATATAACTTTTCCAGAGATAGAGGCTTTTCTCTTTCCTCCTCTGTGTGATGTGCTACTCTGCTCCCTGGAAGGATTCCCTGGGACTGGGAGACATGTTTCTCAGCAGGCTGTTCCCAGCAAAGTCCAGGTTGGCAACTTGCCAGGAGCCAGAGATTTACAGCTATTTTGCATAAGGTTTTGCACTTGGAGCTAGATGGAGACACAATCGATAGTGTTTGTTCACGCTCATATCTTCCTTGAGAGACAGCCTGTTGTTTACATTCACCAGCTGTAAAATCTGTGGCCCATCTGCTTTGCCCTTACCGGGCAGTTACAGGGGAAGGGCAGTTGTGGGAAGCACATTAGGACTCCACAGCTGCTTGGGGCATTGAGTTGCACTTTGGCCACCCTGCTTCAGAAGCACCATAAAGACATCCGAGGTACAGGAGCTTTGTCCTGCCTGCCCCTCCCCCCGAACTTGATCACCAAACAAAGGGAAAAACACAATTGTTAAGTTAAGCCAAAAACCTAGAAAACAGAGTTATTAGCAACCTTTCACATGAATTCAAGATGAAAAGACTCTGTAGTAGCCAGAGAGATCCTGAGATCCAGAAGAGTAGGTTGTCTCTCTCTATTGACTTGCCCAGCATCATACACTAACCCTGTAGCAAAGCTGGAAATAACATGCAGAGCTCTTGATACCCAGTTCTGTGCTTTAGTCATTAGACAAGCTCCTCTCTCTCTGTGACCATTACAATGGAGTTTGTGGGTTCAACAGTCCTCCTCTACCCCCAAACAGGAAACCCCAGGTCATGTGGCAGCTGAAATGGAAAGGGTAAAACAAGGAGATGTCCAGCGAACACTGCAGGTTCAGTACCAAGTGAAGGACAGGAATGGATCAGTGGAGTTGTCCATACACAGGGAACTAGTGTTTCCTCACTCATTTTTTATTGCAATTGATTCTTGGGCTCAATTCACTAGTGGAGAAGCCCAGGGCCGACTGGGCCAGACAAATCTCAGATGCCACAGAGGTCTCACAGACCCTAAGGAGTATAAAGGATTATCATTCAGGCAGATTTCTACCCCAGTCCAAAAAAACTATCCTCTTTCTCTCTGATTTTAACAAGAGACATGGTGGTTATTTCTGTATTACAGCCTTGGAAAGTGGATGTAGGCAAAACTTCAGGACCAACACATAACAGGGGCTTACATTGAAATTGTGGAGGCAGAGATGCTTTCACTCCCTTCTGGAACAAAGACCCCTCCCCACATTCTGGAAAAGCTATCGCAGACCACTCCCTTTCCTGCATTCAGAGCCAGATCTCAGGATAACAAGGACAACTGGGTGACAGGAACATAAGAATTCCCATACTGGATCAGACCTAAGGTCCTGCCAATCCAGTTTCTTCTCTCTGACAATGATCAGCAACAGATGCTTCAGAGGAAGGTGTAAGAACCTTGTAGCAGGCAGATGTGAAACAATCTGTTCTCCACATAGGTCTCATCCTTATCTCTAACAGCTAGAGACTGGCTTAAGTCCTGAAGCAGGAGGTTTAATATCCCTTCCAAAATTAGAACATAAGAACTGACATAATGAGTCAGACCAATGGTCCATCTAGCCCAGGATCCTGTCTCTGACAGTAGCCAGTACCAGAGCTTCAGGGGGAGTGTACATAACAGGGCAGGTGGAGAGATTTGCCCCATCTTCCCATCCCGGCTTCTGGCAGTCAGAAGGTTAGGGTTGCCCCGAGCATTGGGCTGCATCCCTGATCATCTTGGCTAATAGCCATTGATGGACCTATCCTCCATGAATTTATCTAGTTCTTTTTTGAACCCCAGTTATACTTTAGGCCTTCACAAGATCCCTTGGCAATGAGTTCCACAAGTTAATTGTGAATTATGCAAAAAGGACCTCTGTTTGTATTAAATCTTCTGCATAGTAATTTCATTGGGTGACCTTGGATTTTGTATTGTGGGAAAAGGTTTTCCCACATCATTCATGATTTTATAGACCTCTGTAAAAAGATTCTCTCTGGATGCCTCCCTAGTTGGGCTGGTGCCCCTTGCCACACTCAGTTACCACAGAATCATAGAACCATAGAGTTAGAAGGGACTGCAAGGGTCATCTAGTCTAACCCCCTGCCAAGATGCAGGATTTTTTGTGTCTAAACCATCCAAGGCAGATGGCTATCCAGCCTCTTTTTGAAAACCTCCAGTGAAGAAGATTCCAGGAGTTCCCTAGGTAGTTTGTTTCATTGTCCTACTTTCTTACAGTTAGGAAGTTTGTCCTGAGCTTTAATCTAAATCTGCTATGTGGTAATTTGAACCCATTGCCTCTTGTCCTTCCCTCTGTGACAAGAGAGAACAATTTTTCTCCATCTTTCTTATGAAAGGCTTTCAAGTATTTGAAGACCATTATCATGTTCCCTTCTAATCTCCTCTTTTCCAAACTAAACATACCCAGTTCCTTCAGCATTTGCTCATGTGGCTTGCATTCCATCTCTTTGATCATTTTTGTCGTTCATCTCTGGATCCTTTCCAGTTTCTCTACATTCTTTCAATACAGTGGTGACCGATATTGGACACAGTACTCCAGCTGAGGCCTAACCAGCATCAAGTAGAGTGGTACTATCACCTCCTGAGAGGTGATATTATACCTCTGTTTATGCAACCCAAAATGGCATTTGCTTTTTGTGCGACAGCATTGCATTGTTGACTCATCTTGAGGTTGTGATCCACCACTACTCCCAGATCCTTCTTAGCAGTGCTGCTGCCAAGCCAGTTATCCCCCATTCAGTACTTGTGCATTTGGTTTTTCTCCCTAATTGTAGCACCTTACATTTGTTTTTGTTGAATTTCATTTTGTTGTCTATAGCCCAGTTTTCCACTTTATCAAGATCCGTTTGAATTTTAGTTCTATCATTCAAAGTGTTTACAACCCCCCAGCGTTGTGTCATCTGCAAATTTGATCAGTATGCTCTCTCTTTCTACATCTAGGTCATTAATAAAGATGTTAAATAACACCAGACCCAGAACAGATCGCTGTGGAACTCCACTTGAGACATTCTTCCAATCTGATGTCATTCCATTAATAGCTACTCTTTGTTTGCGGTTGTTTAACCAGTTATGTATCCACTTAATGGTAGTTCTACTGAGCTTGCCTTTCTCCAGTTTATGAGACTTACACATGGGACTGTGTCAAAAGCCTTGCTAAAGTCCAGGTATATTATGTCTCCCACATTCCCTCTATCCAACAAACCAGTTACCTTGTCAAAGAAGGAAAGCAAGTTGGTTTGGCATGATTTGTTCTTAGTAAATCTGTGCTGCCTGCTAGTGATCACCCCTTCATACTACAGGTATTCATAAATTGAAAGTTTTATACATTGCTCTAGTAGCTTTCCAGGTATCAACTGATCTATAGTTCCCTGGCTCCTCCTTTCCCTCCTTTTTAAAGATGGGCACCTCGTTAGGTCTTCTCCAGTCTTCCAGGACCTCTTCTGTCATCCATGAGTTTTCCAATATTATTGCCAGTGGTGCCGAGATTTCTTCAGCTAATTCCTGCAGCTCCCTGGGGTGAATAGCATCAGGCCCTCCTGACTTGAATTCATTCAAATTAGACAGATCTCTGACGTGTTCTTTAGTTATCGTGACCTGCATCTTTTCTCCTTTATTGTCTTTGATAACTTCACTAGTTGTCCAGTCATATGTTCTTTTTTGTGGAAGAGTAAAGCAAAGTAGGAATTGAATATCTCCGCCTTCTTATCATCTTCCATTACCAGCTCACCTTCTCCATTAAGCCGTGGGCCCACACTATCCTTGATCTTTCTTTTCTGTCACAGGGTTGGCCCAGTACAGGCCACAGCCTCTTAATCTTTGTAGTGGGCCCTGCCCTTCTGGGCCTGCTTAGCTTACAGGTGGGGGACAAGCAAAAGTTCAGTTTCAGCACAAAACAAACCCTTGCTAAAGTCAATAAAAAGCAAAAATGTCAGAGGCATCACCTTATTTCAGGCATGCCTGGATAGCAGCTTTGTTGCAGTCCTTATGGCTGGGTAGCCAAGTCAAGGTATGTCTACACATATTTGGGGTCGGGAAGGAATTTTCCACCTCCCCAAGAGATGGTAGCTAGGTCAACAGAAGAATTCTTCCGTCGACCTAGCATTGTCTACATGGGGATTTAGATTGGCTCAACAATGCCACTTGGGTTGTGGATTTTTCACACTCCTGACTGATGTAGTTAAACCAATCCAATTTTCTAGTGTAGACCAGGCCTCAGTCTCTCCCTACTGGCTCATCCCTGGGGCTCGCTGGACTCCTCACACAGCTGGCAGGTGTGCGTGTGTGTGGATTCTGGCAGTAGAAGTCCTTTTGCTGTCTCAGGAGCCACTCCAGTGGTCCAGCTGCTCACTTATCAGGGCTTCCCCTGTTGCAGGCTCCAGCTTCCTTCTTGTAAAGCCCTCCTCCCTACTATACATGACTGGCAGGGCTGCCTTATCACACACAGCCTCCCAAGCCCCTTCCCTGTCCGTGCAGGGTTTATACACCTCCTCCCAACCTTTATCATTGTAGTGCCCCTCTCCACCTGGTTACCTCCTTTAATGGCAATCCGCTTACAGGTTCTGATGGACAGGTCTGGGTTCTTTTGGATCCCGCCACCCACTCAGCAGGGTGTATCTTTTTTCTTTTTTTTCCTATGAAATTATTTGGTGGTGCCTCCATCCCCCTCGCTCCTTCCTGGCAGGGTCACCAGGCAGCTTGAGCAGAAAATTCTAAATACAGAGTAATCCCCACTTACTTGCCAGATAGTTGGAGACTTCCAAGAAATAACACAAACACATAAAAATATATTCAACACAATGATTATATTAAACAGGAGACAAATACAACATAACAGGGTGAAACACTATTTTTAGGGTCACTGGTGCCCACACTAAAAATACCTGTGACTTGATGTAACAAGTGTAAAATTAGTGTCCTGTTGGTACGCGTAATTTTTTTTTCATTAAAGTATATGATATTACCAGTGACCTGGAATATGCGGTGAATAGTAAACTAATTACATGTGGTGATGAGATAAAAGTAGAAGGGGTGGTTAATACTGTACCATGGAGTAAAACTGCAGAAGAGCTGGAGAGTTTAGAAAATGGGCAAAGACTAATGGGTTGAGATTCCGTTAATGCAGATAATACACTAGAAGAGAAAAGTCATCAGGTCGAAATGCACAGAGGGAGAAAATTGCCTAGAGCATAGTGATGCAGACAGAGTGTTGGCGAAAAGAGTACCAGGAAGCACAGTACATGCAAACATGGCATGTGATAGTGTTGTTGTAAAGAGGCAAATGGTGCTCTGGGATGGCTCTACACCTCTCCTAGGCAGCCCCAGATAGCTGACAATTCCTTGTTATTCAGCAGTAGTAAGACCACAGCTAATTTCCTGTGTTCATTTCTGGGCCTCACAAAGGCCAGAGCTCAAGTAAAGAGCATAAACAAAGGCAAAAAAAAAAAAAAAAAAAAAAAAAAGGAAGGGGAGGGAAGGAAGTAAAATGGGGTGAGACCAGGAGTAAAAGCCTGAGGTTAGAAAAAAGAAAATCCAAGTTACATTGAGTTTACTGTGAAACTTTTGCCAATCAGACAATGGAGTGATCTCCCATAAGAAGCTGTTGACATACCATCACCATGTGTGTTTGGGGGATACCTGCATAAGGTTGAGAAACTAGTGTATAAGTTTCCATCAATAAGTTAGACAGAGGAACTCCTGTCATTATATAAGGGTGGGTGCCTCTAGACAACACTTTCAGACCTAACATCTCTATGTATATTATAACAGGCATGAAGACGAGATGTGTACAATTTAGTAATTATAATTTCTCTCTCTCCTATGCAGGAGGACTCATTGTACCAAGGGTTTATAGGAAGAGTAATATGGAAAATGGTACCAATATTTGGCGGTTATACAACCCTCTACAATGTTTCTAAAAAAAGATTTTCTATACAACGTGTCACAAACAGCTTACTCACTGGTGTGGTATGATACAAAGATTTTATTGGTCCTCATTTGGGATGGTCTGTATAGGTCATGGCTTTACCACTGATGAGTAATTCCACACACCAAAATGCATTATAACCTTTGTACCAAACCACCCTGCCATGCAGTCTTTGCTTTGGAGCTGCCCTTCATAGTTAAAAGTCCTTGCTTGGTAGCCATATCTTTACAATGCAAGCCAAAGGGAACGTAATTAAATTGTTTAGACAGTGTGTCTCCTAATCATAATAGACTCACACAAAGAAATTAATAGCACCAATGCACATATGGTATGCCGAGAAAAACAAACCCTAATAACTAAACAGATTACCAATCACAGCCACAAAATGAGGGAACTATCTGGCAGTAGTGGTTTATTTTTCTTGTAAGATATTATGACGAGCGTGGCATAAATACTTGGGTACCAGCTAAACAGCTTTATACGGGATAGTGACACTCCAAATGCAATGGGTCCCTTCATGCATGGAAACACTATTAATTCTAATGAAAGGACTAATTCTCAGATTTTGAATGGGTCAATAATAGAGATGGATATATGAAAGCACAAGAAAAAGTTCTAAATAAATAACTGAACCAGTTACTGGTGGGTCTGATTGAGGGCATAGAATCGCCAGCTGGTAGGAACAGACGCTGCCAAAGCAGGAACTGCTGCACTAGGACGGAAGGGGGTAAAACGGGGTTCAGACTGGGTTACCCCTCTCAGCTCCTCTGTGAACCCAGAACTGTGCAGGGGAGACTGTGGGGCCACTAGGGTCTAGTTGGGGCCTCCCCTCCCCCTGTGGCGTGGGGGGCCATTGCAGAGAGCAGCCCACCAGAGACTCCAGCCAGTAGACACAGGAGCTGCCACGGGACAGCTCTTTTTCATCTTTAGACATTCCAGTGAAGCTGCAGACAGGGCTCTGTCTGTCCTTACCCTGTAGTGTTTGCACCAATGCTCTCCTTGACCCCGCAGAGGTAGGATGACCAGATGTCCTGTTTTTAAAGGGACAGTCCCATTTTTGGGGACTTTTTCTTATATAGGCGCCTATTACCTCCCACCCCCTGTTCCGTTTTTTCACAGTTGCTCTCTGGTAACCCTACCCAGGTACATTTACACAGCCAAGGCAGCGAGCGTCTGAGCCTGAGGTGACAGGCTGGGGCTGCCCTGCTAAAATCAGCTGTGTAGAGGGTGGGGTCTGGTGGGGCCCCGGCTCTGAAGCCCAGGAAAGGGGTGTCGGAGTGTGAGCTGCAAGGTAAAAGCGCTGCCGAGTCCGACCCAGCTATGTGTAGTGCGGTAGCGGTGCACCCGTGCTGGGCAGCCACTGCCCCCACAGCGCCTCACCGTGGGCGAGTTCACGCCACCCCTGCCCCCGCCTTTGCGTTTAGCAGGCCCCCACCCTCCTCATGGCCCTGACACGTGGCGCTCTTTGCAGGCAGCCCCCAGCTGCCGTGTGCGTTCTGCCCGGCCCCTCCTGAGCCGCGACTCGTGGCAGAGCGTTGGCGTTGCTAACGCTCGCACCTTTTCCCATAGAGACGGGCTTGAGCCTGTTTGGTAAGGACTATTGATGCTCCTGCCCTCGTGCAGATTTGAGCCCTCTGATTGGCTGCCTGTCTCCCTCTTGCCCGCCTCCTCAGGCAGCGCAACCAATCACAGCTGCTGGAGGCTGAGCGTGCACACTCTCTCTCCCGCCTCAGCGACCCAAAGGCAAACTCACAAGAGTCGAGCTGGAGAGTCCCGCCCTCCCCGCAGCACGTGGCCTGCCAAGGGTCCAGGGGAGAAGAGGCTCTGGAACAGCGCCCCCCTCACCCCCGCCTGGACGGGGGAGCAGAGGCTCGGCTCGGGGCTGAACCAGGGCCTGCAGAGCGCCACTTAGGGACAGTCCTGATTTTGGGGTCTTTTTCTTATATAGGTTCCTATTACCTCCCACCCCGTCCCGATTTTTCACATTTGTTGTCTGGTCACCCTAGCGCCACTTAAAGTGTGTGTGGGCGTCTAATGCTCCCCCCAGCTGAGCTTCCCCTTTCAGGTGCTGCCCCCCTGGCCCCTGTGCCCCACGTCCACCCCATCATAGGACGTCCCCCGCCAACCCCTCCCAGGAGCTCCTGCTTCCCTTTTCCCGCCTTTACCTTACCCCTCCCTGCTGGTGAGCCTGGTGATGGGTCTGTCCCACTTCACAGACACTCCCCAGTGCTGAGAGGAGCCGTGGTGGGTTCGGCCGTTGGCAGGCGAGGACCCAGCCTGTAAGAGGCTTTGCACCCAGAGCAGGAGCCAGCTACTGTGCAGGTTTGCCACCCATCCAGGTTTTACCTGGACAGTCTGGTTTTTGGCTTCTGTGTCTGGGTGCCATTTAGGGCTGCCAGGTGTCTGGCTTTCAACTGGCAAGTCTGATAAAAAAGGGGACCTAGCAACCCTAAATGGCACCTGACCCAAAAGCCCAGGTATCATTGGGCGGGGGGAGGCAACAGGTCATTAACCCGCACCAGCCCTCGCTTATCTGGGGCCACCTCCTACCTGCAGGCAGGCTCCTTGAGAAGATCCAGCAAGGGGGAGGGGCTAGAGGAGTGAGTGACAGGGGCGGGGTCTCAGAGGCAGGGTGGGAGCGGGGACTCGGAAGTCTGGTTACCAGCAATTAGAAAGGTGGCAACTGTACTGCTGTGCACTCCTAGCCAATGGAGTGCTGTGGCCACTAGTTACGCGACTGCTGTGGGTGCGGGCACACATGCGCATAGCAAAACCCCAGCAAATGACAGATCTTGACTGGTAGCCACCAAACTAGCAGAAATATCTACCAGGCTGGTCAAAAACCGGCCAGGTAGCAACCCTTTTTTTCCATGTACCTACTTACAAGTGATTGGGACATGGCCCGGGTGGGGCCCCTGGTTGTGTGGCCTATGAGAACTGGTGGACAGGATTGATTGGGAGGTTGGTGGGGGGGCAGAATTAATTGCTGGGCATGGGACAGGCAGATATGGGAGGTGAGAGCTCCTGCACTGGAGTCCCCAAATCCCCTTACCTAATACATATGGGAGAGTAGGCAACACTGATTCTTCTCCCCCACAAAAATCAGGAGATTTCATTTTTAAAATTATATTGTCTTTTTGGTCTGTCTTTTGATTTTTGAGCTTCCCCTGTCCATCCCTGCTCTGTATGAGTCATAATCATGATTTTTGGGGGGTCTGGCTCAGGTTTTTTGAACTGATGAGGTTGGCAATACTGCAATATTGTCTCACTTTCTTTTAATTCTCCTGTTGGCCTGTCTTTATCTATCTATTTTCTCTTATAGTATCCTTCGATTGTGTGCACTTTGGAGCAGGGACTGGTTTTTTTGGTTTGTGTTTGTTCACCACCTAGCACAGTGGGGTCCTGGTCCATTAAAACTGGCAGTTAATATTGTAGGGCATGTCGCAACACTATTATATTTTTAGGGGCAGAACATCAGCTGGTGTACATGAACATAGCTCCTCTGAAGACAGTGGAACTGCAGCTGCACCCATTTACATTGGCTGAGGATCTCGCTTTTGATTTCTTATTATGTTTATTTGGTGTGTCCCTTTTCTTTCGTTAAGTCTCTCTTGGCCTTTTCCTATTAGAAACACAATAACTAACTATGGAAGCACTGTCATGGACGTGGGCAGTGGTTAAGGATATCCAAAATTATGGCAGTAAAGTCAGGGTTGGAGTTTTTTTATATTCATTAACATTTTATTGAATTGTTTACACTAATTGAAATAATACCCAATCAGTTATATGCTAACTGAACAACACTCTATAATACATTCTGCCATGACAAAATTGAAGATCTATTAATGTCATGCTTGAACATGCCCAGCTATTGTGCTTAAAGCTGTAACATGATGAGTATAAGAAATATTTTAGTATTGAATAAGGATTGTAACAACAAAACAAAAAATGGGGAAACTTGGCACATTCATCTCCAACCCGTCACTAGTTTTTTGCATGCAAACACAGACAAAGAGAAGACAAGGTCACAGTTACCTCAGATGACTTCTTATTTGCTATATGGATTTAAGACTAATTTTCAAATGAGGTGGTAGTCCTCCATTTTGTCACTTAGCACAGAGGAAACCTTTGCTTTGCCCATATCAAGTAGCGTATTAACCTACTCCTCCATTTCATGAAGATAAGTATTTGTATTGCCAATGTTCTCAAGAATCAGCTCTTTCTCCATTTGTGACTGTACTGAATTAGGTCCCCCAAAAGGTAAGGGTGAATGTAGTCCATTAAATATCCTCTTTGAGACAACATCCCTAGTTGGGATTACCACCAGGCTGTCCCAGGTTGTGCAGACTAATGTTGCATTATGTGCATTACACCTCTGACATCTATCATCTGGTAAAACGCTTACACAATGTAACCAGGTGGGGATCCAGCAGGCTCTGTAGTCCAGAAGCCCATTCCATACCTGAACATTGCTTTATGTGTAATTATTAGAGTATGTAGGTGTGTGATTGTGCTCTCAAGACAGATAGTCAGACACATCCTCATTTACACCCACAAATAATTATGGGTGGAAAAATAGAGGCTGTTTGTTTTTTTTAAATTAAAAAAATCATGCTGCTTGTATAATGTAAGGCTAAGCAATGAGAACTGCTGGGTGCTTAGTACTTAAGAGACTAACATTAGACTCTTGTTTTTGAAAACTTGGCCATAGTAATTAAGTAGTAGTAATTACAGCAGATGACCATGGACAGAGAATTCCTTTTAATGGGATAAATTCATCTCCACAGAGAAAGTTACTGTAGTTTCCATTTGCTGATAGCCATTTGAATCTTGTTGATCAGCGGAAAGAAGTTCTCCACAACATGTTATAGATCAGCAGGTATTATTTATCCCATTTGCCATACAATTTTCCATTGTGGGAATCAACTTTTTTGTACAGAATCCAGATGATAGCCTGACTTCCAGTTTATCCTAAATTAAATCCCCAGACGCCGGAGACTCTTTAAAAGATAGGGACTAGTCACTCAGGTTAGACAAAGTAAGCAAAACATCATGTGCACAAAGCCAAAGATTCTGCACAATCTCATTAACACTTTTGCTGTTCACTTAATTTTATATCATGATTGCTAAAGTGCTACAGCTAAGAAGTGAGAAGAGAGGCCATCCTGTCCAAGTACCTTTTCTAAAACGGAAAGGGGCACAAACACATACTGTTGATTAAGACAGATTAAAATGGATTGATGTTTAAGAGATTCACCCAAGAAATAAATTCCTTCTGAGAGCCAAAAGTAGGCAGATCATGGAACAGAAAAGGCCATTCAATATTGTTGAACCCCTTTTCCGCATCAAGTGAAAAAGCAACCGGGATATCAGATTTTTGTACTTCAAAAGGATAACCAGTAATCCACTCACATCATCCATTGAGTTTTAAGCTTTAATAAAACAAATTGCTACAAGTTAGAAGGATAAAGAGAAATCCAATCCTAGAGCCCAATCTTTGGCCAGAATTTTACAATCAATATTGATTAAAGACAACACTGGCCTTTATCCATGACAATCAAACACAAAACAACATTTTTTAAGGCTAACAGATAGAGCAAGATTTTTTTCCAGACACAATACATTTTTCTCTATTTGGCTTCACCTGAAGGTATCTAAAAGGAGATTTGATACCTATCAGGCAATAGCTTATAATACTTAGGTGGGACTCTGTTTGGATCAGGTAACTTACCAGTTTTTTTATGTGCATGTTTGATCCCCATCCACTGTAAGAGATGTATAAAGGGCTGAGCTGAGTACCGCACCTTTACTTTGGCTCTGGTAACACCATAGCCCTGGAGAGTTTCCAAGCTTCTCAAGCTTCCCCTGGCTGCTGCTGCACCCTGGCTTCCTGAGTAAATAGTTGTACATGGTTATCGCCACAGCTAGGATAGAGTAAATAAAACTAAAGCCAAAATACACTAATCTACAGCAATAAGGGTATCAGCATTAAGTACCCCTAATTTCAAAAGTGGCAATGGTTCAAGATTTCCAAAATAATTTTGTAGTGTTTTCTTATATTTTAATGATTGAATAAAAATAACCAACACTATGAAAATACTAGACCATACAAAAACTACGTGAATCAAATTGCATGGTGACATTTCAAACGCATGATATGCCAAAGTTAAGCCTGCATGAATAACTTCTATCTCTGTGGCATACAGTCCTTAATCATATATATCACAATTTCTCTACATCCTTACGTAGCACTTTGGATGCCGCATACATATCCATAGTATGTATGCATGGGAGGATTAATATGCGCCCTAAAAAAGTTCTGGCTGAAAGAGAGAGCTAATTTTCTAGTCAATAAGGAGCAATCATAGAATCATAGAATATCAGGGTTGGAAGGGGCCTCAGGAGGTCATCTAGTCCAACTTCCTGCTCAAAGCAGGACCAATGGAGGAGATGCACTAGTTCTTTTGTATTAGTACCAGATTCACTCTTCCTGAGTTTTTTTTCTTTTAAAGTGGCTTCGTGACAGATCGCAGACAATCTATGTTGGACCCTGCATTTGCTGCACCATCAAGGTTAATGTTTAACTGCTTGAGGAGACAGGAGTCTTATTCACTACATGAAGATTTCAATTATCAAAGCCATTAGGTGTAACTTGGTGTAATTAAAGTTCAAAGTACTCAGTGCACTGGGCAGTGTCAGTATGTACGGGGCTCCGCATTAGCACCTGTAATCTTCAGGGAGGTCTGCGTTCAGCACAGGAGTGGAGATGGAAGGAGAGGCATACTCCAGGGCACTTATTCAGGTGTGTTTTCTTGCTTTAGCCATCCTGCTCAAGTGTGCTGTATAGAAGGGCCAGATACCTCTGTCAAGGGAAGTAGCTGAGCATGTTAAACAAAAAAAAAACAAACAACAAAAAAACTGCAGGCTTGGTGGGGCTCAGGATTAGGGTATGTGAAAGGCATTAAATTACAGTGTCTGCAAAATGATTGCACTGGAGTCCTGCAGCACAGCCCCTGGAACCAATGAGTTTTATAGACACATTAAAGGAAGAATGATTAAAAGGATAAAGGGGTTTGAACCAAACTTAGTTCTGGATCTGAATTAAATTTTTATAATGGGCTAGACCAAAACCCCAGCTCCAGGGCAGGTTTGGAGCTTGAAGGCTTAGCCTTCCTAGGTAGTCAGATCTGGCTCATTTTAGAGACAGGTGTGGGCTGGGCATTTCAGATATGAACCCAGGTCAGAGATTTGATTGAGGCTGAACGCTACTTGAAGACAGTATATGGGTAAAGCCCTGCGCTACAAGTTTATATCCACAGATACAGATATGTGTGATTCCTTATGTGAAGAAATTAATGTTTGTGGGTGTAGTGACTCACTTTTGGGAGAACAGAACATATACATCCTGTGCACTGAATGAGACAGGGGTCCTGTGGGGAAAAAATAGAATGTTAGAATGTAATAAAAGCCTGTTATCATACTGTATGTGCACAAGGGTAGGGGCAAATTAAGGGTGGACAAATAACCTAAATTCTGGCATTTCTAACTCTGGAGTGTTTGACGCTGCAATCTTAACATTATTTTAATGTAGCTTTTAAAATGTAATTATGTACTATATAAAAAAATTGGCTATACATAAAAGTGTGTGTGTGTGTGTGTATACACAGGCATTGACTCCATGGGGCCTTCAGCCCTGCAGGACCCACGGAAAAAAATTACACCAGCAGCCAGCTCCCACTCCCCAGCGACTCCCGCCCACTGGCGGCCCTGCTGATCAAATCCTCTCCCTTGTTCCCAGTGCCTCCCGCCCGCTGCGATCAGCTGTTCCATGGCCTGCAGGAGGTGCTGGGTGGGGAAGGAGCAGGGAGAGGGCAGAACTAGGTAGGAAGAGAAGAGGTGGGGTGGGGGGGCAGAGTGTGGGGGGGGTTGAGCATCCCCTGAGCAAGGAGGAAGCCGGTGTGCTTTTGTGTGTTGATATGATATACTGAAAAAAAGTATCTTTTTTCCCCAGTACATAGCACTACAAGAAAATAGCTTACTCATAAAGTAAAAAACAGTCTGTATGTGTTGTATAATAGCATTTAAGTGGGTTCATGTAAATCCCCAAACTTGTGTCTCCCTAAAATAACACAATGGTACAGAAAATGAAAGATTTGTTCAAATTGGAAGATCTTTTCTGGAGGTTTTTGGATCAGAGCAGCAACTTGCCCTTTTCTAAAGCAATCAAATGTCTGTCATACTTTCTCAGGGGCTGGTTCTGTAGACACTACACTTGCAGAATGTCTGTTAAAATAAATGATAGTTTTATATAAAGTGGTTGTAGGTTCTGATCCTAAATAGTTTGTCTAATTAATGACTAATTTAAAGCAGCTTTAATATTTATGATGGTTAAACACTAGGTACTGATAATTTATTTACAATCATCCATATCTAAAGTAAACCCCCAATATCAGTTGCTGCACCCTAGAGCTTCACACTCCATCAGTTACAATAGGTGTTTGGTATACTGAAAGAAAGTCCTTAAATTAGGCCCTACTTGTACAAGACCTTTAGGCTTATCTACTATAAAGGGAAATTGGTAACCTAAACTATTTTTATTAAATATGTCTCTTTTCCAGTAAGAAGCTAAAAAGGGTTCAACACTATTTCTGTGACTGGTTTAACCCAGACCTACCATTTTACAAGCCATGTTCTATTCTAGGATACATGATTTTAAACACTGTAACCTGGGGAGACCAGGATTACACTGACCGGGAAAATGGTATTGAAAAACTAGTAGCACCTTGCAGGGAAGAACCGTATTTAAACATGATTCTGGCTAACACTGGGACTTTATACACACACTTATACAGGGCCCTAAAATACTCCAACTGTTGGCACTTTGTATAGGATGGACTATATCAATCTGCCTTTATGTAATTTGCATTACTTCCATTCAGGGCCGTCCTTAGCCATTTTGGTGCCCTACGCAACCCCGCGGCGGGGTGTGTGTGTGGGGCCCCAGGCCTCTGTGGGGGTGTGTGTATGGGGCCCAGGCTGTTGTGGGGGGGCGGGCTGGCTGGCCCCAGGCCTCCGTGCGGGGGCAGGAGCAGGCTTGGGGGATGGGGGGAAACTGCCTCCCAGCACAAGCTGTTGGAGCAGAGTGGGCTGGGGCCGGGTCGCTACACTTCCTCACCCCTCTCACTCCCCCCACCCCCGCTGGTGAGTGCAAGCCTGACCCTGTTGCAGTCTTCAGGGGAGTGGGGGCGGGGCAGGGACCATAGGGAAGAGGTGGAGCAGGGGCTGGAGCAGCAGCAGCTGCTTAGGGCACCAGGAAATTTGATGCCCCAAAGTTCCTGGTGCTGTACCGCAGCTGCGTACTTTCTGTATGGGTAGGAACTGCCCCGTTTCCATTGTTTGACAGGACAGAAAGTGCTCGTATCAAAAGCTGCAGGTGGTAGGTTTCCATTGTATGTAGCAGAGCACAAGTGAGAGTCAATAGAAGTGTGTGTTGCATACAGATAAGAAGTGTAGGTGTGAGGGGAATGTGGGTGGCCAGTACATGTGGAGAGGGGCCGCTACTGTAACCTATGTTTGAAATATAGTGTAAGAAGGAGTAAGAAAAAGTTTAAACTTGTTTGATCACTGGGTTGGGCATTCTAAAGTACCTCGCCTTTCATTTAAGTCTTGCTTGTTTTTTTATCACAATAACAGCAGTAAACACAAAAGCTTATTCAGGATGCCTTGTACTGGTTTACTGCACAACACATAAAATGTAACCCAATAACCAGCATGAACAATGTGTTATGATGGGCCATCCAAAACATAAATCAGACTGCAGGGATACAGCAGTTCAACATACCAACTAGAGTGAGTGTGCATTAGCACAATTGTACTCTGGCAATTAACGGCTCTTGTCTGCTTGAAGATGTCCTCTCACAGTGACTTTCACTTGTCCTAGTGTTTGAAAGGACATATTCAGAAATAGCATTTGCATTAGCTTTCAAGCTTACAGATATCCCATTTTACAGATTGGTTAAATTTACATGCATGTGATTTCATTCAGCTGATCCAGACTCCTACATGAGCGCAAGGCACAACCTTGCCTGACTGGAGTTGTGAGTTTCTCTTTTTAACCCAAGACACTAAAGTGAGCGAAAACAGGTTTAGGCCATGTTTACACTGACTGGGGATTAACGCTGCTGTGATTGATGCAGTGGGGGTCAATTTAGCAGGTCTAGAAGTAAAGACCTAAATCAACTGCAGAGTGCTCTCCAGTCAATTCCGGTACTCCACTGGAACGAGAGGAATAAGGTAAGTTGACAGGAGAGCGTCTCCTGTTGACGCAGTGCGGTGTAGACACTGCAGTAATTGACCTAAGTTACATCAACTCCAGCTATGTTATTCACGTAGCTGGCGTAGCATAACTTAGGTCGACTTACCCCGGCAGTGTAGACAAGGCCTTAGAATCAAAAGGCCGCCGGACTTTTCATTACAGAAACTCTTAATCTCTGTATTCTTTTTCCACACTGTCTGTGTTGTGTTTGACTGACAACCAAGTGATTGAAATCCAATTGGCAAAGGAAGTGGAACTGCCAGGGACACAGAGACAGGATGCTTTCTCCTGTCACAAGTGAAAGTCTCCATCATAGAAACAATAATTCAAGGTTGTATGGGTCTCTTGAAGAGATGACAAACCAACAGAAAGCAGCAGGCACAGAACCAGCAAAAAACTTGAGTGGAAAAATCTGCTGTGTAGATGGATAAAAGGAGAAAGCAACATTCTTTCAAAGAAAAATTCATTAGAAGTGACTTTGGTAAGGAGCATCCTCCTCAAAGTGAGAGTATAGGTAGGAATGATCTGGTGGGGGGCATTTAAAAGGGGCATTGTTCATCCCTGTGGAGACTTGGGACCCAGTGTTGCAGCTATGACTAATTCCCTTTAGAAAGGTTATAAACTCCAGAAAAATGAGGATTTCTGAAGGCAGTGATGAAACAATCACAAGCAGAAATTGCTTATGCCCACAACATGCTGCTGGAAATAGGACACTCGGTAGAACCCACTTTTTCCATTCTGCGAGGCCTGGCATAGATCACTTTGTGGCACCTAGCACCATTCTCCTCATGTTGTTGGGTATCTGATGCCTGGGTGATAGAGCTTTAATTTAGTTAGCACATGGGATGTGCTTGTGGGCATTTTATTCTATGGGATGACAACTTGTTAGTTTTGCACTAGATGTGCTTCCAGACATGTGACCACACAGGAGATGGCTCTGAAATCGTCTCCATGTAAGGTGTTTGCTTGGGATTCAGGCCCTCTCTGGAGCAATTCTTTAAGTTAACTTACTTTGGAAAATATCAAGTGGGAAAGATGGGAGCGACAGAAATAGAATACCGCATTCTGGAAACAAGAACCCTCCCTAATACAAAATCTGTGGGGAGAAAACATTACACAAGACCCAATGGGACTGAAAGAAAGAGACAGCACAGAGTTTTTAAATAATTTTATAATTTCTTGATGAATTCAGTTTGTGAATAAAAAAGAAGAAAAAATGAACAAAAAGTGTTTATAATTATCAAGGCAAAGTTGAATATAACACATTTTCTTTGCAATTTCATTATCCTGTCAGTAACATGACTCCAGCAATAAAACACATACAAGTTGAAGGCAGCGTGCACACTTGCATCACAGACATCAATGTCTCCTGCTGCTGCTTTTCCAAAAGGAACTCAAGTATGCCAGACTCTATATCCAAAGCCAATCTCCTCCTCCACTAAAGTGCAACATGTCTCTTCCAAAGCAAATAAGGGATCCCTGACTATAGAGCGGGTGTCCCACAAATTTTATTTCTTATGACAATCCACTGGGCTACCCCCAGGAACAATTTGGTAAATCAGAATCTGGTGTACTATCCATCAGTTAGTGAAATAGAGAAAAACAGTAATACTGTTTTAGTGGGCTTGGAGCAGCATGTTGGATCAGCACAGAAATGGTTCCCCTGGCTGTGGTCCCATCTGAGTTATCCTCCTTCAGAAATCTTTAAGTACTTTATCAGTATAGCAGCCCCAGGAACTACTGTAACAAATACATCAATAAATGTTGAGAGACAATTACTGAACTCAAAACTTAAATTCTGCAAGTCTGTCACAGGTACAGGCCAAATGGAAGTTAATGCTCTTCACAAATACTGAGGTTAGTAGATAAAAGCAAAAGTGTTATTACATACACTTCACAGAGACTGAGACCTGATCGGAACCATTGAGAGCTGGGTGAATGGGGAAAAGTAGAGCAAAGGGTCAGTGTCTAATTCATGTTTGGCTTGAAATGTAGATTTATAGAGCTAAGCTTTTACAAAGTTCAAGACTAGAGCCTATTAATAGAAATGGTTCCCTGATTTTTTATTTTTAACTGAAACAGTTGGTTTTGAACAAATAAACCCAAACAGTGCAGGACATGAAAGTGAAAATGGCTATTAAAAAAAGTGAAACTGATTGCCTTAGTTTGCAATGTCCAAACTAGAAAAAGTGCAAAAAGTAAACAAACAGCATAGTGAAAAGTAGAATTGTAAAAAATACATTCATTTAAAATAACTTAAGGTGTCACTAACAACATGAGTACAGAAATGTGTCTGTTTACCAATATGCAGTTTTAAGTTGACAAAGTCTTTTTATATAGTCCAGTCTTTGAAACAACTGGAGCAGAAAAAGGCTGGAAGCCCTTTAATGCTGCACAAAAGATGCTGGATACAGTTTTAAAAACAGGCACCTGCAACGTAAGCATTGCACTATGTGAACTGGTAACTGTAGAAGCCAATATGCATTTGCACATACCCACATAATTTATAGGTGCAGTTCAAGTGCCAATGTCTGAAAATTTGCCCCAAAGCATCCAATCCATTTAAATCAAGGAGTGATAACCTAAAGGACATGCTGGGCTGATAACCTTACTAGTAAAGACTATTTCCCCCTCCCATTTCTATACTCTGTGGTTAGTATGTACAGTGTAAAACAGGGGGGAGGGAACATACAGTATGGGGTTATTTCCTAAAAGGCCAAACTAGTTTTGATGTTACTAGCCTGTTAAAGGCAATTGATTATAATGAGCCCACAAATCCTTTTCCTTACAAACCCAGGAGGAGGAGTCAGAGCTTTGCTGTGTCATAACTTGAATTCCTTTTATTTACATTTATTATTATATTTTTAAACACACATCTTTTTCAGTTCTACTACTATCGCTTTTTAAAAAAATCTGACAACAGACACACACTGTTGGTACTGTCCGAGCCAAAGGACCACACAGACAATATTGACAAGCAGAAAACAAAACAGGAAAAAATACCCTGAAAAAGTCAGGGAAAATACCGATGATAGGATTACAGCACTCGCCACACACACTGGAAAAAGTCAGGATTCTTGTGTTTATGCATTTGACACTAAAAAGTTTTGAAAGTTTTCTTTTTTTAAAAAATTGCACACAGCCATTTTGTTCAGAAGGATCTGTTGTAGCATAGGGTTTCCTCTTCTTACATGGAAAAAAACCCCATTAAAAACATTATTTTGTTTAAAAAACCTGAAACTCATTCTCTGCCATGACCATGTGATTGGCAAAGAGTTTATCTTCTCAGTTCAGCACAGTCCAAAAATTGCTCTTTGCCTGATCCTCCCACCCCACTAGCTTCACTGGGCAGTGTTATTTATCCAGAGCCTTCTGTTTCCGCTGTCTGGGTCAGTGCAGATGCTCAGTTGAGTAGGGGATTCTTTTAATCCCAGACATCTTGATTGTACTACTTTCCTTTTTAGTTCAATGAAGTCCTTGTGGCGTATGTATACTGGTGATGTAATAGAACTTTTGCTTTATATTGGAATCAACAGAGGATTCTTTATCACACCACCCTCTGTAAGGAAACCTTCATGGCAGTGATTGACAATGGGATGTGTGGGGGCTGCTCCATTTACCCTTTATCAGATATGAGAATTTCCTAACACAAACATTAGCAGCAGCTATGGGTGGGAGCTATAAGGGTGAGGAAAAACAGATACCACTGGGTTTAGAAAACAGGGTGTGTGAGGCAGGGGGGTCTATGACATTAGCACTCCTCTGAAGAGAGGTCTCCATTCTTCCCTGGTACAAAATAATAGGATACACAAAGTATCAAAAAATTGCTAGAGGAGATATTAGTCCAGAAGTACACCTGGAAACGGCACATATAGATTCTTGTATCTCACAACCTTCATCCTCCACCCCCAGGGATTGGCTGAAGTTTGGATTTTTCAAAAAGGGTTTGGCATTTCTTAGGGGGAGATCTAGCCAAAGGTAGTCCACATAAGAGACAATACCACAAGTCTAGAGTTTCACCTGGCATGTAGCTCATCAATTCTTCCTCCAATCACAAATAGTGTCACTGGTTTTGCAGTTCTAGCATTGCAGTGTCCGTTTCATTAGTGTTTTTAAACCACATTTGGTGCAAA
This sequence comes from Mauremys reevesii, assembly GCF_016161935.1. NCBI lineage: Eukaryota > Metazoa > Chordata > Testudines > Geoemydidae > Mauremys > Mauremys reevesii. The sequence goes on from NC_052623.1 coordinate 250,670,641, forward strand.
GGAAACAATCTTAGATTCTTGATGCTCATGACTAGGTGGGGTTTGAAGAGCTCCACTCGTATCTACACTCAAACCCTGATAACATATCCCATTTACTCTATTATTAAGAGTTTCTCCAGTTCTTAAACCTCTCAGCTTCTCTGCAAATAAGCACTTTAATAGCTTGAAAGAAAAAAAATAATTAAACGAATAAAACGCCATCATAATTTTATAGCAAGCGGAACTCCATTAATGTGACAAGAATAAGCGAGATTCTGCAGATTCTTTTGGTAAGGTTGTCCTTGGAAACTGGACTCTGGGGCAGACAGGGCACATGAATTTGCCAGGAATACTACTGCATTGTAGAGCTGTATTTCCTGGGTAACTGGCTTGGTCTCCCTGGAAGTTGAGATGGGGAAATACGAGTTTAAAAGAGCTGTGATAGGTTGGGCAACTGGGCGACTGCACACATGCATGCGGGGACCACCCCCCGCCATGTGCATGATATGCCATCTCATGATTGATCCTACGTCACCTAAATCTATGAGTTACCCTAAGGGTAATGGCACGGCACTCCATAAAAGAAAATATGTTGAAACGGGTCATGTTCAGAATTAATGGCCAGCCATCTCTCCCTGAATCAAGCAGCTCCCAGGGCTATTCAGCATGATATGATCTCTATCTAAGCAGGATAAAAGAGATTATCTGTAACAGTTCACTAGGGATCAAGTCAGATCAAGTCTGTTCCCAGATAAGATCTGGCTTACTCACTTTACTGAGGGCTTAGATCAAGGTTCACAGTGGCAGGGCTAGGAGCCCAACAAGACAACAGTAGGTAATGGAAGGAAATGCAGCAAGGCACAATATTTCAGATGGAGAAAAACAGCAGATGTGTTGCTTGAAGATAAAAACCCAATGGCCAGTGTGAGAATTATCCCTGCTTAACAAATCCCTCCAAAGAACATGCTGGGAGCAGCGTAGAGTGCAAACAGTAGGATTTACATGGCTTTCACTGCACAAACCTTGCACCTACTGTCATGAGATTGACATGCCTTTGTTGAGGCAGTTCCAGTTGTACAGAAATGCAGCCACATGGTGGCAGCTGAGTTAAAGACCCTAGAAGTCCCAGCATTGAAAATCGGGGGTTTCTTGTGATTTATGGGCAGTGCAATAAAAAAGGGAACTGAAGTAATAGCCACAAATGACCACTATTCACTCCCCTCCCCTAACCAGAAACACTATCAAGGAGCATCTCAGTAAGAGGTTTACGAGTAGGAGTGATTTGAACCATCAATAAGGAAAATTCCACAGCTTCTGACAGAAAGAGGATTATTTTACAGCAGGGAACAAGGACAGCTGGAGATTTGACCATATAAGCTAATGGGACAGTCAGGAAGCAGTGGTGGTGGGAAGATGCTACGATGATGGCTGTGATGGTTTTATAGGCAGCATTAAATTCCTAAAGTGAGTAATTATGGGTGACGAAGAGAAAGCAAGAGGAAAGATTTCAAAACAGTTTCAATCAAAACGTGCTGACTCAAATAATAAGGCCAAAGGAGCGGCTCTGGTATGAGGCATGGCCGGTGGTATGTACAGTCACTGTCTATATGCCTTCCGGTACATGCTGTTTCACCCTTGCAAACAGGTTCCCATTCCTTTCCCGTTTAGTGACAAAAAAGCATCAGACACTGCCTATCACTGCAGTGAGAACTAAAGCTGTATTTCCTGATTTGCAAAGCAACAAAGGCTCAAAACAAATAAATGTGAACATCTTAGGAAACTCAGGAGGGGACACTGTTACTGATCCAGTTCCCCCTAAAATGTTCCCTTTTATACCAATGAGAGGAGAAGATTGAATTCCTCTAGGTGATTTGCTGTTGGCAATAGATGACCCACTATGTCCTTTCATACTGAGAAAGGTAGAATGAGCTTAGACATGGTTTACTTTAAAACAATTCATTATATTTTATGGGAATGCCAGTGAAAAGCCTTTTCTTGCCTTGACTTTCAGTGCTATTTTCAGATAAGCGCAGGGTGAGTGTTGACTCTTAAGTCTTTGCCAATCATCTTCATATCCAGAGGGGTTAGTCAACCCAAATATGGAAAAAAAGGTGGAGGAAACTGCTCTGCAGACTTGAAAGACAAGGAAATGGGTTAGCTGACTGGGACTACAGCATTTTGGGCAGTGAAAGGGCTCTGTGATGTGGGCTCAGAATTTCATGCGGGGGAGAGGAAATTACACTGCAGGCTCCAAATGGTGAAAGGGGTCTACTGAGAGACTGCCCTGAAGGCTTGGATTACGGACATTTAATATCAGATATTTCTAGACTGTGAAAGATCAGTCAGAGCTAGAGCCGAGGAACCAGGAGTCAAGACGTTGACTATTGATGCAGACCTGCTGGGAAAGCAGCTGAAGAGCCAGCAATCTCTCCACTATGATATTGGTTTTCAAATCTTTCCACCCTCTTCTTTAATGTAACAAAACTCTGTTTTCTTAACCTGGAATATGAGAGCACCAAAAATTCAAAAGGGGATAATTCCTTTAAGGGGCATGTAGGGTGATGCCAAAAAGTTCTGTCCTGTGAATATTCACAGGGGCTCACTGAAAACTTGCAACAAAACCATGTCTTCAACATTAGTGAAAAGTGCATGAAAGAACATTCAGAGTCCTAGCCATGATGCAGATTCTGATTTGCTAATAGAATGACAAACAGATCAGCTATGTGAGATCACATCACTTAGCAGCAGGGGATTTAGTAAGGTAAGGGGGGTGGATGGACCTATGACTAAGGCCTCATCTACATACAAACGTTGCACTGGTTTAACTAATGGTATGATTTTAAACCAAATTACTTAAACCACTAGAAAGCATAGTGTATATCAGGGGTTCTCAAACTGGGGGTTGGGACCGCTCAGGGGGTCACCAGCTGTCAGCCTCCACCCCAAACCCCACTTTGCCTCCAGCATTTATAATGGTGTTAAATATATTAAAAAGTGTTTTTAATTTATGAGGGGGGGTCACATTCAGAGGCTTGCTATGTGAAAGGGGTCACCAGTACAGAAGTTTGAGAACCACTGGTGTAGATACTCCTATTTTGATTTAAGAATGGCTTATTTCAGTTTAGCGTCAAGCGATTCTTGAGATAAATCAAAATAAACCTGATTTAAATTGAAGTAAGAGTGTTCACACAGCCTGTTCTACCAGTTTACCTAAATTGGTTTTAAAAAAAATCTTACTTTTAGTCAAACTGTTGCAACTTTCTCATGTAGACAATGTGTAGGACTCCTCTCCTGGCAATTAGAATTCAGAAAAGCCACTGCCTGAAAAATTATCAATGGTAAGAGGGAAAAGTCAAGTCCAGGAACTTCCCTGCTGCCCAGAGCCTGTTTGAAGGAAGGAAGCTCTCTGTAAACAAGAATTTACAAGATACAGATGAGGTACACTATGATGCAAAATAACTAGGACAGACCAAGAAAGTCAACTAAAGAGAACATTCTTCTGAAAAAAGCCATTCTCAATACTTCAGAGCCAATGAACAACAAAAGTGAGGCTAAATAAACAGAAATCACCCATATGCCTATCTTGTCCCACAGTTACTGCATGGAAATGACCAGTAGGGCCACATAAGGAGACTTTCCATAAGAAATCACTAATTTAGAGACAGACAGCAAATCCTGAGAGAGCTAGTGGATGCTGACCAGCTCTGGGCCTTGATCAGTGTTCTCAGTTTTAGTATTAAGAAATTCAGGCTTTCAGTTTGTATGGGAAAAAAAACAGCAACAAAAGACAAGTGCTTCCCCATTCACTACCTCAAGAAAAAATCATAGCCACTCATGTCCAAAAGCCCTCTTCTGTGCTGACTGGATTCAGCAAGTCTCTGCTTAGATGTATCCAAAAGCCTCAATACGAACAAGAGAAAGTTAGCTGGGAAGCAGATACCAAAGTTGAAAGGCAGTGAGAGGATGAATGCAGACACGATTCAGTAATCCTAGACTGGAAGAACCAAGATAACATGTAATTTATAAAGTTTTCCTTTCTTTCTTTTGTAAAAGGTGCACCAAAATTTCCTGTTCCCTTGTCTTTCTTTCACAATTCTCTCCATTCTAATGACTTCTTGGACAGACTGGGCTTGGTCACTGAGTGTGCTGTTCTGTTCGGACTAGCAGCTGAGGTCATGACGACTCCTCAAGTGCGTTGACGACTTGCTCCAGAATGTCAGGGCAGTGATCTGCTATCTGCTGTAGGATGGCATTGGCAAACTCCTGCAGCTCAGCGCTGTCCCTCTCACCCTTTTCTAATTCACCATGAAGCTGCAAGAAAAAAAAATCACATTTTAGACCATTATTATTATTTGTATTTTGGTAGCGCCTAAGGACCCCTTCATAGTTAGCATTATAAGGAAATTGCATAAATGAAGTCCTTGCCTCAGAGACTTCACAATCCGGGTTTGAACATCAGCTTCAGAGAGGAAGCCAGCAGCAGTGTAACATTCTGATATTTTTCTCTAGTTACTTCTCCACAGGCTTGTTAGAGCCCTGAGGAGCCTGAGCTTTCCACACCCTGCTTTATGCTTTTTACCCTAGACGACTAGCATTGTGATGCTCCCATCTTGTCTACAGGGAAATAGACTAGAATAGCTATTGGGCAATATCTCCCTGTATCCCCTTGTGAGGATACACTATTTCAGAATAAAAGTCACTTTATTCCAGAATAAGTACTGTGATTTGTAAGTGCAGTAATTATTCTGGAAAAAAGTGTTAAATAAATTGTTCTGGAATAGTGTCCACACAGGGAGCTATCATGGAACAGCTTATTCTACAACAGCTATTACAGTCAATTTTCCCATGTAGACAAGCCCTTAGTCAATATGAGAGCCAGTTAACCCATCCTCTGCTAACCACAAGAGTCCCTGTTAAGGTAGGAACCACATCTGTAGTATTAGTTGTGAATGTTTAGAGCTGTCATTAGGGGGCACAGAGCAAGGAGGTAAGAGTCTGTGAGAATAGAAGAGAGTCGTGCACTGACCCCAACCATAAGGTCTCTGTAATTTTTACAGTCTCCACCTTGGGAGCTGAAGCACGCAGCCTTCTACTGTAGTTTTGGCTCCTGCAGGCATGGATTGTGACAGCAAGAATGGAATCAAGCACAGAAAGTAAGTTACAAAGCAATTTTTAATCCCTTTGCTTAAAAGATTTATAATGTGGCCATTGTAATTTACATTTTTTCTGAAATTTGTCACAGTGCATGCTTCCAGCCCAGAAGTGTTTTTATTTGTTGAATATGTGTAGCAAAAATATGCTTCTCTTTATTACAAATTTCATTAAAAAAAACAACTGAGAATATCAGAGAGGCATTGTTAAGTACCCAAATGTTAGAAAAAGCTAAAATTACAATTGCTTGCATAACCCTAACTCTTTCCCTTTGAGTGGACTTTAAATTACATGATACCACGCTATTACTTCTGCAGAACACCTTCCTTATTCAGTGTACAGTGCATAGAAAGGATGGGGAAAAAACTTCTTAAAACAGAAATTAACAGGAATGCTGCACACAGTACAGCCACAATCAACCAAAATTTTATTTTCTCTATGGAAATTAAATACTTACTTTGTTCAGAGAGTACATCTCCTGTCTTATTCACTGTGCCTTGTCCAGACTGTGCAATGAGGACCAAACTGTCTTAGTTACACCACTGTACGTTTCCAGTTCAATTACTCTGCAGTCACACTATTATAATTGCAACCAGAATTTGTCTAAAAGGAATAATGGATTCTCAAACCCTTGCCTCATTCATTGCACAGTCTCCACATTGTGCTTTTGAAGTAAGTGCTGTCATTTCATTATATGTGTTTAACAGGTTTCTATAGGTAGACTCACCAATTAGTTCTGTGTGTAATGATACTTGTGGAAGTAGTGGAATCTTAAAAAAGAAAGGAAAATCACTGCCTTCTCAATGAGAATTATCTAACCAGGAATTGGTAAAGTATGTTCTTATCTGTGACCTGAGTATGGTCATAAAGAAGGCAACCACTATATGATTAAACGTAAGACATTCACATTTTTGTTTCGTTGTTAGGACTAACATTTGTTATGGGTGGATAAGGGTCTCTCAGCATTTCTGATGTTTCTCAGTACATTGCTCTGAAGGCAAAAGTTAGCGTTCTTTGGGGTGGCTGTTACTATGTTTCTATATGTTCAAAACTTAGGATTTCTAACACTGAATTTCCTGTTTCTAATACTATTAAACAACTATTACTACAGCATTTTTGTAAGGTTTATGATTATGTAATATACTTTTGAGAGGAGCTTATGCCAAAAATCACAAATGCAAAGGCAACCTGATCATGACTCTCAAAATGACATGAGCTGGGTAAGTGCGGTGGAGGAGAGAGAGGGGAATACTCTGGGCTCTATAACTGCTCTCAAAGGAGAAAGGAAGGAGGAAGGGAATTTAGAACAAACTCAGCATGGCTTAGAAACATGTTGGATATGTGATTAACTTGGCCCCAGTAGCTGGATGACAGCCTGGCAGCTCTAATGGAATGGAAAAGTCTAGGAAACGTCCAGTACTCAAACAGGGATGAAAGAACCAGCACAGTCACCTAGAAGCAGCGCTAAATTGCAAGGCAAGAGACTTGGCTTCAGGAGCTGCTTTAAGTCTCATGTTGCTCAGGTCAGCGAAACTCTAGCAACTCAACTAGACTCTGAAGATGCTACAGTTAAGCACCTACTACTGTAGAATTCATAGAATAGCATTGATACTGACTTTGGTGACATGGTTTCACTCCCCCCATATGCCAAAGTAAGTCTTCCTGGTGACAGTTACCAGAAGTGTTTATATGCATGGAGGTGGGGGAGCGGGAGGGCAAGAGAAATTTAAAGAGAACAAAAGGGAAAATGACTTACATAATTCTGCTTCTTTGAAGAAACAACACCCTTGCAGGATTCCCATTAATGGATTTTGGCTCTTTAGTGCAAGACCAGCAGAACTCCCCTAGCGAAGGGTTTTTTTGAAAGCAGTATTATCAAGGGAATGCATGAGCCAGGATCCCTACTGGTTGTCTTGCACCACCACTTAGAGTATAAATGCTGCCCTCTGGCCATTTCAGTCAGATGCTCCAACTGAGTGTGGGGTGAAGCTTCCAGGAAGAATGAACTAGTTCAAGGTGAACAATAGAAAATAAAAAACACCTCAAAAGAGGTAACCTCCAATCTGTGAGGGGAGGTGGATGGACAAGTGAGACTTCTGCACAGTGATATCTTCAGAGAAGCAGAATTACAAGTTAAATCATTTCCTCTTTGTTAAACATGCTATTTGTGTCAGGAGTCTCATTCCTGGAGAATAATCTCTTCAAAGAAAGATAAAAGTAGAGCTCCAGTAAGCAACAATAATTAAGGTCAATGCCAACAGTGTGAACAGGGAGGGTTTATCCATATGTATACACAAATTCATGTCTCAAGATTACTAAGATTCCTTGCAAACTCAACATAAAAAATGTACAACCTATAGAAATAGCTCACAGCTGAAAGAAAATCCAACTGAAAATACGGGACTTAGTGAAGTAAAGCAAATCATTCTGTGGGTAGGAGATGTTTGGCCTTCTCTACCTTGGAAACTAGTTTTGGAGCATGAAAAGTCTAGAACAAGATCCTCCCCTTCCAGCATTGAATACATGCAATAATGCTTTGTAAATAAGCATGGGCAGAGAAGTCTGTATAACTATTTTGCAGATGTATGTGATGGAAACATTTCTGAAAAAGCTGTGATGGCACAACCTTGCCTTGAATTGAGTGACCATTGAAAAGGCTAGTTTCAGGGCAGTCAGATTGAAATGTGAAATGTAATCAGACCATCCACTTAGACACTATCATCTTAGTAATATGACTGTCCAATGAATTGGTGTCAAAAGAAGCAAAGTTGAGTGGACTGTCTATGGGTTATAGTCTGTGCCAAACAGAACCCCAAGGACCTTTTATCATCAAACTTATAGTGAAAGTTGCCCATCTTTGTGAAGCCAGAGTGTAGAAAAGTGTTGGTAAAACAATAAGCCCATTAAGATGGAACTTCATCATTATCTTGGAGAAGAATATCATATGAGTCCATAGCACCACTTCATCCTTTGAAAAATCTGATATAAGGTGTGGCAAGGCACATCCTCTATCTTGCTGGACTTAGCGCTTCCCCCTCTGGCAGTGGTGGGGCCTGGGGTAAATCAACCCCACTCTGGATAGTGTCTGTCTTCCCCCTCTGTATTTTCTTATCAGTATTTTCAAAGTAGGCCTCATGGCAGGCCCACGGAGTGCTCCTCTAGCAAACAAAAATAAACCATTTTACAAACACAAAACAAAGGGGGATACCTTTCCCTGGTCCCTTGCTGGGGTGGTATTGTCCTATTGCTGCCCCCGGGGTGTCAGTCCTTCCTCTAAACGGGCACTCAGCTTTGGCTGTTTCCCCCCTGTAGGAAGGAGAGCAGCCTCTCTCCCTGGAGCAGCTTGCCTCTTTCTCCACCTCTCTCACCAGAGGAGAGGTTTTTAAAGGTCTCAGGAAGCCTTAATTGGATTCAGGTGTTCCTAATTGACCCAAGATAACCCTTCTCAGTTTATAGGAGAAAGGGCCTTTATCATTCTAGAGCTAATATACCTGCCTTCCACCACTCTCTTCCAGTTGTCCCGCCTGACTTTGTCACAAAGGCAAATCACTCACCAGAGGTTCTCTTACTCTGTGAGCTGATGCCACTGTCATCAGGAAAATTACTTCTATGAAAGACAACTCACTTCCTCTGGGTTTGAGTTCAAAAGGAGCTTTCATCCACTATGTAAGGACCACATTGATATCCCACAACAGAAGTAGTTTTATAATAGAAGGTGGGCTTTAAAAGCCCCACATGAACCTGCTACTAAGGGGATATAAAGACAGTGGTCTACCTTAGGCTATGATAGACCAAAATAGCTATCAAATGTATCTGGATTGAGTTCGTTTTTAAGATGGATGCAGACAGATGAATAAGGTATTCCAGCAGTTTCTGAGTTGTTCAAGTAAAGGGGTCTGACTTGAGCCTGATTTCATCACACTGCAGGCAGGAACCAAGGTATCAAGGAGAGAGTTTCCAAGATGGAATGGAACAAGATTCTCTTGTTCTGAAGGTGATCTGAGTGTGACGCTCTCCTGATGTTATCTGGACCGGTGATCTGGGAGCCAGCCTTACCCTGCTCTGCTGTTCACGCACAGCCTTTAGCATGTAAGCTGCTTGGATTGTGCAATATCCAGTATCTCCAGTCCCAGACACAACCCTAGGAACCTCCGTCTTGCAGCGTCCAGTTATGTCCACTGGATGCTGCAAGCTTATGAGAGTTCATCAATTTAACAAAGAAATTGATAAGCACTAGGCTTGTTATCCCAAGGGGAATATCTGACATGCTTCAAACCAAACACATTGCTTCAGGTAGAACAAAAACAGATTTATTAACTACAAAGATAGATCTTAAGTGATAATAAGAGATAGGCAAAAAGTCAGAGTGGTTACCAAAATAAAATAAAATATAAGCACGCAGTCTAAACTCTCAACCCTATTAGACTGGGCAACATCTAGATTAAGCAGTTTTTCTCACCCCACTGGATATTGCAGTCCTTAATATACAGGTTTGTTCCTTACACCTGGGCCAATCTTCTCTGTTGGAGTCTTGTCTTCTTCTCAGTATCTTGCTTGCAGAGAAGGTGGGGGCAGAAGGGCTCAGTATGTGTCCACTCTGTCTGTTTTATACCCTCAGTCCATGTGCTTGGGGAGCACAAGTCCAGGCATGTCTGAGGGGCATTGCTGAGTCTCTCCAAACAAGGTTGAGCAATTCCCCTAGTGTGGCCTCATGCAGGTGAGTCATTGCATTGTAGCTCCCTTGCTGGACAATGGCTGTTGATGGGTTGTTTGACACCTCGCCTGGGCATTGGTTACTTTCCTTGCTGTTGCTTCTGCGGAGCTAATATCTGGCTGATTCCCCAACTTACAGCATGTTTTAGTGACCACCATACAACAAAATTCTCATAACTTCATATGCATTAATGATACACATATATGGATAGAGAAATGACTTTCAGCAGATCATAACCTTTCCCCGATACCTTACAAAGCATGCTTTATATGTAAGATCACGAAAATGAGGAAGATGGGGGTTACAGTACGCTCCCCCAAGGTATAGAATGTCACACTGAGCCCTGATTCTTAGCCTGACAAGATTGGCTTTGGCCATTTACAACAGGGCTGAAAACCATACCTGGAAGGGCCAGCATACAGTTGTTAGGATAACTGAACTGCTTTCTCCCTTGAGATTTGCCAGTACTTTGCTACCAGTGGGACTAGCACAAAGGTGTACAGAAGCCACCTTCCAGAGTCAGTGGACAAGACAGCTCTTCCTAGTGAAATCTTTTCATTGAATCATAGAAGTGTAGGACTGGAAGGGACTTCAATAGGTCATCTAGTCCAGTCCCCTGCACTCAAAGCAGGACTAAGTAATAGCTAGACCATTCCTGACAGATGCTTGTCTAAACTGTTCTTAAAAACCTCCAATGACAGAGATTCCACAGCCTCCCTAAGCAATTTGTTCCAGTGCTTAACTACCCTGAGAGTTAGGAAGTTTTTTCTAATGTCCAACCTAAAGCTCCTTTGCTGCAATTTAAGTCCACTGTTTCTTGTCCTATTCTCAGAGGTTAAGGAAAACAATTTTTCACCCTCCTCCTTCTAACAACCGTTTATGTACTTGAAAACTATCATCATGTGACCCCTCAACCTTCTCTTCTGCAGACTAAACAAATCCAATTTTTTCAGTCTTTCCTCATTGGTCATGTTTTCTTTAATCTTTTTTGTTGTTCAACTCTGGACTTTCTCCAATTTGTCCACATCTTTCCTGAAAGGTGGCACCCAGAACTGGACAAATACTCCAGCTGAGTCCTTATTAGCATGGAGTAGAGTGGAAGAATTACTTCTCGTGTCTTGTTTACAACACAGCTGGTGATACATCCCAGAATGATGATAGTTTTTTTGTTTTTTGTTTTTGTGCAACAGTGTTACACTGTTGACTCATATTTAGCTTGTGATCCACTCTGACACCCAGATCCCTTACCACAGTACTCCTTCCTGGGCAGTCATTTTCCATTTTGTATGTGTGCAATTGATTATTCCTTCCTAAGTGGAGTACTTTGCATTTGTCCTTATTGAATTTTATTCTACTGACTTTAGACCATTTCTCCAGTTTGTACAGATCATTTTGAATTTTAATTTTATCCTCCAAAGCACTTAAAATCCTTCCCGGTTGGTATCGTCCCAAACTTTATAAGTGTACTCTCTCTGCCATAATCTAAATATTTTATGAAGATATTGAACAGAATCAGACCCAGGAACGATCCTGGTGAGACCCCACCTCGATATGCCCTTCCATCTTGACTGTGAATCAGTGGTAACTATTCCCTGGGAACAGGTTTCCAACCAGTTATGCACCCACTTTATAGTAGTTACATCTAGGTTATATTTCCCTAGTTTGTTTATGAGGAGGTCGTGCCGGACTGTATCAAAAGGCTTATTAAAGTCAAGATGTACCACATCTATTGCTTTCCCACTCTCCACAAGGCTTGTTACCCTGTGAATGAAAGCTATTAGGTTGGTTTGACATGATTTTTTCTTGACAAATCCACGTTGACTATTACTTACCTTATTTTCTTCTAGTTATTTGTAAATTGATTGCCTGATTATTTGCGCCATTATTTTTCAGGGTACTGAAGTTAAGATGACTGGTCTCTAATTACCCAGTCTGTCCTTATTCCTCCTTTTACAGATTGGCAGTATATTTGCCCTCTTCCAGTCCTTTGGAATCTTTCATGCAGCCAGAAGTAAAAAATTGGCACCTTCTTCATCAGATGAGTTTTGAAGAGATCTACCTCTGGTGTTCCCTACTTGAGAAAGATCTAATCTGCCAGGATCCCTGATCCAGAGACCACTCATGAGGATCTATCACAAACTGACAGTCTATCTGCTGTTTTGTTTTCCTTCCGTGCCAGGCACATAGACAGCAGGGAGCAGGTTGTGGGACATAGCTCACTCCAACACCCGGAGGGCCTCCTAACATAGTAGGTGCAAACAGATATCTCCAAGCATGCTTATATTGGCTGTGATGGATCTGATTGTCCCTTTACACTATGACCTTATTGGATTCTACCATTTCTCAAAGTCCAGGGCTCTCATCATCTCCAAGATATTTATGTTCAAATGCTGTTCCTGGGGAACCCAATTTTTCTGGTTCCTCTATGTGGACTCTCTATCCTAGGTAGGATGCATCTGTAGACACTACAATTTAAATGTTCAGAAGCCCATTCCTAATTGCAGATTTCACCTAAATTATCACAATTTCAGAAAGATCCAAAGGTCATCAATTAGCCAGATGGGATGCAAGAGTCCTTATGGGCTTCTTTTGGGATCACAGGGTGAACTGAGGTTGACTAATATGGAAGCATGCCTTAGGAACTTACATAAAACCCAACATACATAGCATGGTCCAACCTGTCATCCGCTGGTTCTTGCTTATGCTTTTTAACCATACTGGGGATGTCTTAGATCCTGTATTTGGGCAGGAAGGCTTTGAGTTGAGCCATATCTAGGAGGGTTCCTATGTACAAATAATTGTCAGCTGGGGACAGGCTGGGACTTTGAATAGCTTATGAACATTGGTGATCCAAGCGTGCAGTAGTGACCTGGATTGATTTTATAATACCCCTTGAGTTATGTCCTTGAATAGCCAATCATTCATATAGGGGCATGTGTGCATTCCCAGCCTGTTCACACAGGCCACAACTGCTGCCAAGCATTTCATAGCAACACATTGTGAAAAAGGTAAGGCACAAATCTGATACACTCTCACTTTGCATGAGATATATTTTTATTTAAACGTAAGTAGTAGGACTGTCGATTAATAGCAGTTAACTCACGTGATTAACTAAAGAAGAATTAATCGCGATTAATCGCACTGTTAAACAATAGAATACCAATTGAAATTTATTAAATATTTTGGATGTTCTTCTACATTTTCATATATATTATATTCTGTGCTGTAACTGAAATCAAAGTGTATATTATTTTTTATTACAAATATTTACACTGTAAAAATGATAAAAGAAATAATATTTTTCAGTTCACCTCATAAAAATACTGTAATGCAATATCTTTGTCCTGAAAGTGCAACTTACAAATGTAGATTTTGTCTGTTACATAACTGCAATCAAAAACAAAACTGGGAAACGTCAGAGCCTCAAGTCCACTCAGTCCTAATTCTTGTTCAGCCAATCGCTAAGACAAACAAGTTTGTTTACATTTAAAGGAGATAATGCTGCCCTCTTCTTACTTACAATGTCACCAGAAAGTGAGAACAGGTAGTTGCATGGCACTTTTGTAGCTGGCATTGCAAGGTATTTATGTGCCAGATATGCTAAACATTCATATGTTCCTTCATGCTTTGGCCACCATCCAGAGGAAATGCTTCCATGCTGATGACAGTTGTTAAAAAAAAAATACGTTAATTAAATTTGTGACTGAACTCCTTGGGGGGGGAATTGTATGTCCCCTGCATTCTGCCATATATTTCATGTTATAGCACTCTGGGATGATTACCCAGCACATGTTCGTTTTAAGAACACTTTCACTGCAGATTTCACAAAACATGAAGAAGGTATCAGTGTGAGATTTCTAAGCATCTGAAGTGCCTTCCACAATCTGAGAGGGATGAGGTGTGGAGCATGCTTTCAGAAGTCTTAAAAGAGCAACACTCCAATTCAGAAACTACATAACCCAAACCACCAAGAAAGAAAATCTGCTGGTGGCATCTGACTCAGATAATGAAAAGGAACATGCATCGGTCCGCTCTGCTTTGGACTGTTGTTGAGCAGAACCCGTCATCAGCATGGATGCATGTCCCCTGGAACAGTGGTTGAAGTAGAAAGGGACATATGAATATTTAGTGCATTTTGTCTGAGCAATTTGCTGAACAAGGAGGAGGACTGAGTGGGACTTGCAGACTCTAAAATTTTACATTGTTTTATTTTTGAATGCAGTTTTTTTGTACATAATTCTACATTTGTAAGTTCAACTTTCATGATAAAGAGATTGCACTACAGTACTTGTATTAGGTGAATTGAAAAAATACCATTTTTTTTTTTTTTACAGTGCAAATACTTGCAATTAAAAATAAATATAAAGTGAGCACTGTACACTTTGTATTCTGTGTTGTAATTGAAATCAATATATTTGAAAATATAGAAAACACCCAAAATATTTAAATAAATGGTATTCTATTATTAACAGTGCAATTAATCACAATTAATTTTTTTAATCGGTTGACAGCCCTAGTAAATAGTATCCATAAGGTCCAGAATATGTTACAAATTGCCAGCCTCTAAGAGAAGCGCACTGTTTCTTTCAAATATATTCTTTCAAACGGACTGGTACATCTCTCTTTGAAATGCAGTATCAAAAGTCTGGCTGGTCTTTCTTCTGGTCACTGCAGCCTCCATCACTAAGCTCTAACGAGGAAGGTGAGGAGATACACTTGTGAATGTTCTTGGGGAGGATGTATTTTCTGGAAAGCCTTTGAGACTGGGGCAGCTGTGTGAGGCATCTGCTCCGCTTTCTTCCAAAAAAGAAACTAAAGGCATGGCAATTCTACTGGCAGAAGGAGGGAGTTCCTCACCCACATACCTCTCGACTGAGGTCATGTAGACTCCTGGAGAAGTTTTCATTCAAAACTATCTTACAAACACTATCTCAGACAGTGTTTGTAAGAACTGGGGAAAGGTCGGATACTCTTCTGTGCAGTCACTGTCTTGGTGCTCCTCCATAGAATGACAGTAAAGAATTTGGCATTAGAAGGATCCTCCTTGTTATTTGAGTCCTTTATCCTCAACATGCCAACACTCAAGCAGCTGGAATGGTCTAGCCAATGTGAGGTTCTGGGAGGGAACAATAGCAGCTGTGCTGAAGCCTTTGCCACAAGAGGCACTAGTATTAGGGTAAGAGCTTCCTGCATTGGCTTCACATATCTTAGGGTGAAAGAGTCAGTTTTTGTGTGAAAAGAGCTCCCACTATGCCAAAAATTCCTATAACCACTGATGCAGGGCCAGACAAATGACTCAAATCTGATGTTGTGTGCTACCTTGCAGAGAATCAGAAGGGATTGGGTCACACCATCGAACATATACTGATGCCTAGAATTGCCATACCCTTCTCTGGTTTATACACCCAAATGCAGGAAAGAGAAAATCTAGAGGCCCAGTACAGAGCCTCCCAGAGTTGGGGGCTTTGGTAGAGGTACACTGGATAGCTCCTTGCCACTTCTTCGTGCCTCCTACCTTGATCACATGCATGGAGGCTTCAGTGAACCAGAGCCCACTACCACCAGCGTCAAGTGCAAAGGCCCCAGATATGTCGAGGAGCCATTGCTTGGTGAAGTCTTGAGTCCTGCTGGTGTCATATATTTTGATAGTGAAACTATCCTGCTCAGCTTATTTGGGGGAACAGGCACTGTGAGTTGATTTGGGTGCAATGGCTCAGAGTCCTGGCACTCAGTGGTCTTCAACTCAGGATTTAGCTTTAGAGCTTTAGCCTTTGAAGCATTCCTTGCTGGTCTTGTGGCAGATATAATGGAGTCTTCCCAAGGTGCCTCAAGGAATGTTGGAGATGCAGCCCACCTTTCTTCAGCACTTTGGTGACATCTGCAAATGTATCTGATATCTTTATAGATCTTAACAGATTCCACGATAAACAATCAACACTCTTTCACCCTGCCTCACAAAACAAGGTTTGAAGCTGCTGAGTGGTCTTCCTTTTTTCTTGAATTCCACACCTTTTGGCAAATGGCTGACAGTGGTGTGGTGGGTCAGGGTGCCGCCCCTTGCCCCTATTCTTGGGCATTGTGGGCTCCGCTAGTGCCCTGGTGGGAGAGAAATAGGAGTGGGGAAGGGACCCACGTCTGCCTTCCTACCCCGGGTCTCAGCCTCTTCAGCTTTGTGGGCTGCTTACCCTCTCTCCCCTTGGGTAGGGTTACCCTGAGTTCCCTGAGTCCCTCTGCTCTGCTTGAGCAGGGTTTCCCTTCTCCTGGTCCTCTGGCTAACAGCAATACTCTCCAAACTCTAGTCAGCTCTCCTTCCCTCTCCCTGTCTGACTGAAGCAGAGGTTTTTTATTAGGTCTTGGGCAGGGCCTTAATTGACTCCAGGTGCTCCATTTACCCTGTAGTAACCTTTCCCTAGTCCACAGGGAATAAGGCCTTGATCATCCTAGGGCTTACATATCTCCCATCTACCACTCTCCTGCTGCTCTGTGGCCCTGCTGTATCACAACCTGAATAAAAGAAAAAGGCCCAGGTGTATTAGCTCCAGACCAACAGACACAACAAGCACCAAAACTTAACTGTAAGGTGCTGAGGCATGCAATGAACTTTGGTGCCGGAGCATCTAAATTGTGGTTTTGGTGTACTGAGAACAATGCTGTAGCAGGACCAACTTCCTTACCAAAAGAAAAAACACGAACACAAAAATGCTGAAAAAAGTACTGTGCACTTGAGTGCCTGAGTGTTGGGGTGGATGCTGAAGTTCAAGAAAAACAGGCACCAACCAAAAATATGCAGAACCATTACAGAATTGTGTTAAAGCACCCAAGATGGAAGCCTAAAAAATTCAACAGCTATACTGGATCTTATTGAAAGACAAGGTTACAACAAGAAAAAGGATCTCTGATGAGGCATCCTTCCCATAGTCAGTCTATATCATTCCTTTTAGTGACGACCAGAGGAGCTAAGCTTTCATTCAGCCAGACTCCTTAATAAGAAAGGAATGTCCAGTCCTCCATGCTATAAACCAGATAAACCTAGAGGTTTAGCAATCTCAAACTTTGGGGAAACATTCTCTGAAATGTCTGTTATACCTTGATCAAATTTTGCCCCTAGGCTCCCAGCTCTCGTGAACTGAATGCAGAAGGAAACAGTGCTATCTTTGCCCAGCCTTACCTTTCCCTGTGATGATAAAGAAGCACAAGAACATGTCAATGTTCACTCTTTTTTGTTTTCTTCCTTAGCCTGGGACATGATGAGAATTACACACTTCCCTTATGGAATTGACCAAAAACGGGCTAGGGTAAAAGGCCATGTATGGGTGTAGGTGATGACAGGTAAAAAATAGATATCACAGGAAGAAAATGAATAACAAGGACCTCAGCGAGCAGCTTCACAATGATTTATATTTCATCTCCACACAAAGGAAGGGGAAGTCTCTGTCCGGGTCGGGGTAGAGAAGCAGTGTCCTCAGATAATGCATAACAGATTCAAACTCTCTCCCCTTCTACTCCCTACCTGGTTTCAGAACTACTTCCAGGAATGCTTCACATTTATTCCATTACTGAATAACAAACAAGTCACCAAGAGGTTAGTTTGCACTGTGCCTGTCTCCACCTCTCCTTGAAAGCTGGCAGGCACTTAAGTGAGAGGATACCTTTGCCGTATCTTCCAAGGTATTTCTCAACTGTGTGTGTGTTGGGTGGATGTGGCGTTGACATGTGGATAAGTTGGTGACCCTTTCCCACCCCCTCCTGCAATAGGACACCTTTTGTTGTAGAATGTTAAAGTTTGTTTTTATGGGGGAATTTACCCCTTAGACTCTCAGTAAATAAGATGTTACTTCCCTCCCATTACTAATCCTATATAAACACTGAAGGCAGAAAAACAAACAAGAGAGCTGTATTCAAAACAGGAGAGCAGGAGCTGTGGACAAGTAAAATAGAGCGCAGGCAATTAATTACTGCAAAAGGAAAAAGAAAAAAAGATCAACCAAAGGATATTCTAAAGCAGTGGTTCTCAGCCTTTCCAGATTACTGTATCCCTTTCAGGAGTCTGATTTGTCTTGCATACCCCAAGTTTCACCTCTCTTAAAAACTACTTGCTTAAAAATACAAAAGGGTCACAGCACACTATTACTGAAATATTGCTTATGTTCTTATTTTGTCTGTATGACATTTTAGTTTGTACTGACTTGGCTAGTACTTTTTATGTAGCCTGTTGTAAAACTAGGCAAATATCTAGATGAGTTGATGTACCCCCTGTAAGACATCTGCCAGGGCCGGCTCTTTTTGCCGCCCCAAGCAGGGAAAAAAAAAAAAGCTGCGATCGCGATCGGTGCCAGCTCTACCGCCACTTCTTCTACAGCGGCAATTCGGCAGCAGGTCCTTCACTCCGAGAGGGAGTGACGACCCCACCACCGAATTGCCGCCGAACAGTCCCACTTGCCGCCCCTCTCTTCATTGGCTGCTCCAGGCACCTGCTTGCTATGCTGGTGCCTGGAGCCGGCCCTGACATCTGCGTACTCCAGGAGTACATGTACCCCTGGTTGAGAACCACTTTTCTAAAGGGACTGAGAGAGACTGGCCTACAGACACAATATTGGCTTCTGGATCTGGACTGTCCCCCCAAGTTTCGGTGTATTTGGATCAGGCCATATTGTATTTGTTGTTGAAGATGTGTTTAGGATCACAGAAGTGAGAGATGAAAAGATCTATTTGTTTGATCCATTTGGGCAATTTGCCCCCAAGAGAGGACATATTAGATGTAAATCAAACCACACTACATGTTATCCAAAAAGTCAAAAGGCACGCTTCAACTTCTACATCTCTTCAGAACCAATTAGTATGTGTATATACACAATAGAATCTATGATATATCACATAAAATCCTTTATTTCACAAATGGTATATGTGACGCAGTACGGAGCAGGGCAGATTGACCTGGGAATGTTGTCTAGTTTTGCTGGGACTATCTGCATCGGGGATGGGAGAGCAGGGGATGACTCCACTTGAGCCTGAGCCTGTAACCTGAGCTGGGAGGGGGTTGGACCCAGGTGACAACTTTGCCTGGGAAACTGGACAAAGGCGGGGGGAGGAGCCGGGGGGAGGAGGAATGAGACTGCTGCAGTGGAGTTTCAATCCATGTGTCCCCAAAATCTCAGGCACGTGTGGGTGGTGGTGAGAGGATGGGCTCGTATATACAAGATGAGGTCTGCTATGGCTTGGAACAGAGTCTTAGGGAGGAAGGCCCTGGCCTGACTGGAGTCGAGGACTTCCTCAATAAATTCTATGTGCTGCTCTGGGATTAAGGTTGACTTTTTCTTGTTTATTACCAGCCCAGGTGGAACAGACCAGATTGAGAGGCCTCTGCACCTGATCTCAGGACCAGCCCTTTATCAACCAGTCGTCAAAGTATGGGTAAATTGGGACTCCCCGACATTGCAGGTTAGCGGCTATATATTTTGTGAATGCTCTAGGGGCCGACAAGAGACCAAAGGGCATCACTGTGAACCAGAAATGGTGCTGGCCCAACATGAAATGGAGGAAGTGCCGGTGCCCTGGGAAAATGGAAATATGCGTCCTTTAAATCGAGGGTGGGGTACCAGTGTACCGGATCCAGAGAGGGAATGATGGAGGCCAGGGAGACCATGTGAAATTTCAACCTCTTGAGAGACTTGTTGAGACGATGCAGGTCCAAAATGGGTCTGAGGCCTCCTTTTGCTTTTGGGATTAGGAAGCAATGGGAGTAGAATCCTTTCCTTGACGTGTCCCAAAGGACCTCCTCCTCTGTCCTGAGGTGCAAGAGGTTTTCGACCTCTTGGACCAGGAATTGCTTGTCAGAAGGTTTCCTGAAGAGGGACGGGGAAGAGGGGTGAGAAGGAGGGCCTGCTACAAACTGCACAGTATAGTCCGACAAAATCGTGTCGAGCATCCAACGGTCCGAGGTGATACGGGACCAGGCTGACTGGAAAGGGCGGAGGTGGTTGAGGAAAGAGAGGGATGGATCCAGCAGATCGACTGGAGCATCGTCTTCAGGTGAACCCTCAAAATGGCTGCTTCTGGCCTCCCTGGTTTCTGGAAGGGTCAGGCTGCGCAGCCGGGCAGGAAAATGACGGATATCTCTTCTTAGACCGTGTCCTTCCTCCTGTAGGAACCTGATCTGGGAGTTCTCCAGGTTCTAGAGTGCAGAGGAGGCGGAGGGCGGAATGGCTTCCTGGCCTGCTGAGGAATGTGAAGACCCAAAGAGCGGAGGGTGGCTTGGGAGTCTTTAAGGCCAAGGAGCCTCGAGTCCATGAGCTCAGAGAAGAGCCCTGCACCATCAAACGGGAGGTCCTGAATAATGGCCTGCATCTCTTGGGATACCCCGGAGAACTGCAACCATGAGCTGCGTCTCATGGCCACTGCAGATGTGACTACCCTGGCTGCCGAGAGAGTAGTGTCCCAGGACATTTGAAGGACTCCCCTGACCACCACCGTGCCTTCGTCCACCAGAGTGGCAAACTCCTGGACACGATCCTGTGGGAGGACCTCCTTGAACTTATTCAACGAGTCCCACAGGTTGAAATTATATCTGCCCAAAAGGGCCTAGTGATTCGACACCCTAAATTGAAGGCTGGCCATCGAATAAACTTTTCTGCCAAATAAATCAAGTCTTTTGGCATCCCTATTTTTGGAAGTGCCACTAACATGGCCATGTCTGTCCCTTTCATTCACCGCAGACACTATCGGTAATGCCTCGGGGTGTGTGTGTGTGCTTATACAGGTATTAAAACCCGAATGCAGGGATGTAATATTTCTTTTCTGCTTTCTTGGAAGTTGGCGGAATAGAAGAGTGGGTTTGCCACAATGACCCGGCAATTTTGAGGACCCCTGGGTGGACAGGCAATGCAGCCCGGGCAGGGGTGTTGGCTGAGCCTGCTTTGATCTGTAAGTTCAAGTTCACAGCCACCCTTTTAAGGAGGTGCTCCTTAATGTCATCGGGGGACTGCTTGTATGGGATGGCTCTGTCTTCACCTCATCTGGGGTGAGGACGATGACTGCATCGCCTGTGGGGGAGTGTGTTCCCCTTCCTTGTCCGGGAAGGGGTCCCTGGGTGCTGGGGTCCAGTGCGCTGCCCCCATAACAGATGTGGCATCGTGCTCCGACTGCAGTGCCATGGCTGGTTTGTCCGAGGCAGCCAGGGAGGGTTGGTGGGAGTACAGAACCGGCATCACTGGCACACCCCACGGGTTCCAATATGGCCACTGGAAGGGCCACTGCCCTTGCTGTGATGTAGCTGCGGTGTTAGCATTAGCATCTCCTGCGTTAGTGGTGAATCTCCCCTTCAAGGCAAAGGGCTGAACTTTCAGTCCAACTTGGACCACTGTCCTTCTGGCGATCACAGTGGAGCCATCAAGGCATGAGACTACTGGCTACTCTGGTTGGTGACTGGTGAGGCAAGGGTGAATAAAGATGCCTGCTGGAGGACCAGTACCGTGGGAAACCGGGCCCGTAATGACAAACGGCCCCTCCTGTGCAGGGAACAGCATCTAGGAGACCGTCTGAGGGAGGGCGATTGGCACCTTGGTGACCTGCAGCCAGAAGCTTGCCGGTACGGAGACTGGCGCCTTAACTCTGATGTCCCATGCCTAGTAGGCGCGGAGCGTGTCAAGGACCTGGGTCTTCTAGCTGGAGAGCCAAGATACAGTGCCAGGGTCCAAGGTCCTGGAGATGGGATCTGCGCCAGCAGTCCAGTGACCAGGTGTACTCCACCATCCTATGAGACTGCACCACAATTGGCTTGCCCTTCGGTGTTGGGTACTTAGCCGAGTCCGCCACCTGGTGTGGCGCCTGCGGTGTTGGTTGGCTCATTTGGTCTTTAGATGCTGGGGCCGCTTTGGGCACTGATGGCCCTGGAAGAGGCTGGGGGGACCCCTGCCACTTCCCAGAGTTGGGGGTGGATCAGTGGCTGGGCTGGGTGGGGTCTGATCTCAGTGGTACCCCTATAAAGCCCAGAAGTGGGTGCACTGCCTGACATAGATCCTTTGCCCAAAGTCCCCTTGTCTTTCGGAGCCGAGGGACTCCTCTTCTTTTGCCTCTTCTTCAGCATCGGTGAGGGGGAACGGTGCGCTCCACACCAAAACCGAAGTACTCGGCATGGGATCCACAGTGGAGGGCTCTGACGCAGGGCAAAGCGCAGCCTCCATGAGGAGGGCCCTCAGGTGGATATCCCGCTCCTTCTGTGTTCGAGGTCGAAAGTTTTTACAGATCCAACACTGTCCTATGGGATTCCCCCAAACACTTCAGGTAGCTGTCATGGGGATCACTGATAGGCATTGGCCTCCAGCACCGCCGACTTGAAGTGGTTTCCATTATATACAGCATTTGCAGTTTTTTTCAATGGCTCTCAGCACCCCCATTATGCAAATTGTTCCAGTGCCCCTGGATGGTGGTGCCTAATATACTGACGCATGAGTGCGGCACTCAAGGGGGTGCTGCAGCCGACCCTATGGATACCGTTAAGGCAAAAATCTCCAACAACTGTGCACATGGGTGCGAACACACCTAGAATGGAATCAATATGAGCAAGCACTTCAAGAAGAACCAACTCTTATACAAAGAAGACTCTCTGAACAGCTTCAATAAAGGCTACATCCATTGAACAAGGCACAGGGCAACTGAACACCTTATTGCTAGTACTTGTGAAGAAGTGGGTAGCCCCTGGAGAGATCAGGCACTCTCCCCTCAAAGCAAGCTACCACCTGTTCGTAGTGGTCCTTCTTGAGAAAACACTGCAGCAGTCCTTAGGCACCAGAAATGGAAGCTAGGCAAGGCCAAGGAGGACACCAAGTACTGCTCAAGGTCTGTTCATACTTAATAGATATCATAATGAGAATTGTTTTTTAAGGTGTTACAAGGTTTACACTGGGATTAAAATGTCCAAAAATAGGGATAAGATTACCATAAGCATCAGCATATGACAGATGTTAATTCCCACTCAGAAGACCAGGTGTATGAGTTGGTGGACGTCCTTGTAGGGTGAATGAGTTCAAACTACACCATCCTCTGCTGAAAACAAGTCTAGGGAGGTTTGGGGTAAATTAAATATGTTCAAGGTGAGAAAAAAAGAGAGTAAAGTAAGAGAGAGACAGCATGGAAGTCAGGGCTGAAGCTCTGGTCAAACAAGTTTTGGTACCTTTGGATACCTCTAAGAAAGTAATGAAGATGTTTAGAGGATAGAAAATGAGGAACCTAGAAAACGGAATTACCTGTTCCGTAACTGGCATTCTTCGAGATGTGTTGCTCAGGTGTATTCCACAGTAGGTGTGCGTGCTCACTATGTGCACCGGTGTCGGAAGTTTTTCCCTTAGCAGTACCCGTACTGGGGGAGCACCACTGCAACCCCTGGAGTGGCGTCTCTATATCGCGCTATAAGGGGCGCCGCGCGCTCCCCGCACCCTTTGTTTCTTCTTGCTGGACA
Organism: Mauremys reevesii; assembly: GCF_016161935.1. NCBI lineage: Eukaryota > Metazoa > Chordata > Testudines > Geoemydidae > Mauremys > Mauremys reevesii. The sequence goes on from NC_052623.1 coordinate 250,693,938, forward strand.
ACTCCGACAGAGGGGAAGGAGGGCGGGATGTGGAATACGCCTGAGCAACACATCTCAAAGAACGCCAGTTATGGAACAGGTAACTGTCCTTTCTTCTTCGAGTGATTGCTCATGTGTATTCCACAGTAGGTGACTCCAAGCTATATCTGATGGAGGTGGGTAGGAGTTTAAGGGTTTCCAGGACGCAGTACCGCCCTACCAAACCCGGCATCATTCCTTGCTTGGGAGATGATCGCATAATGCGAAGAAAATGTGTGGACAGAGGATCACATGGCAGTCCTACAGATGTCCTGGATTGGGACGTGAGCTACATAGGCAGCTGACGAGGCCTGAGCTCTCGTTGAGTGTGCTCTGATGACTGGTGGCAGGGGAATCCTTGCCAGGTCATAACATGTGCGTATGCACAAGGTGATCCAACAGGAAAGGCGCTGGGTGGAAATTGGTTGCCCCCTCATACGCTCAGCCAATGCAACGAACAGCTGCGAGGATTTTCGGAACAGCTTGGTCCGGTCCAGGTAGAAGGCCAGTGCCCTTCGCACATGGAGCGTGTGAAGGTGACATTCCTCGTTGGAGGAATTGGGCTTGGGACAGAGCACAGGGAGGAAAATGTCCTGTTCCAGGTGAAAGGCGGAGACCACCTTCAGGAGGAATGAGGGGTGTGGGCGAAGCTGGACCTTATCCTTGTGGAAGACTCTATATGGGGGTTCTGAAGTCAAGGCCCTGAGCTCCGAGACATGTCGGGCTGACATAATAGCTACAAGGAATGCTACCTTCCATGACAGGTGAGACCAAGAACACGTGGCCAAAGGTTCAAAGGGAGGTCCTGTGAGACGGGATAACACTAGGTTTAGGTCCCATTGTGGAATGGGGGACCTAGCATACGGGAATGAACGGTCCAGGCCTCTTAGAAAGCGGGAGGTCATAGTGTGAGAAAAGACTGATTGGCCCTGCACCGGCAGGTGGAAGGCCAATATAGCTGCCAGATGTACTCTGACAGATGTACTCTGACAGTCCCCTAGTCCTTGGATCCTAAGGGACAGGAGGTAATCAAGGATAATCTGGAGCGGTGCGGACGATGGGGAGGTTCCCCGCTTCGCCGCCCACCTAGAGAATCTGGACCACTTTTTCAGATATGTCCGCCATGTAGACGGCTTTCTACTTTCCAGCAGGACTTGTTTGACGTCCTCTGGGCACCTACCCTCCTCTTCATCTAATCACTGAGCAACCAGGCTGTCAGGTGGAGCATGGCTAGGTTGGGATGGAGGAGGCGGCCTCCTTCCTGGGAGAGGAGGTCCGGGTGAAGCGGTAGCCTCCATGGGGGGGCCGCTAAGAGGTGCAGGAGGGTCCCATACCAGTGTTGTCGGGCCCAGTCCGGGGCTATGAGGATAACCTGTGTCCTGTCTGTTTTTACTTTTTGCAGGACCTTGCCGATCAGGGGAAAGGGTGGGAAGGCATAGAAAAGCTGGCCCGACCACTGCAGGAGGAAGGCGTCCGAGATCGCCCCCTTTCCCACTCCTCTCCTGGAGCAGAACTGGAGACAGCGCCGGTTCTGGTCGGTTGCAAAGAGGTCGACCTGGGGAACTCCCCACTCTTGGAAGAGCTGGTGGATGACCTCTGGGTGGAGCGACCACTTGTACTGGTGAGAGAAAACCCTGCTGAGACGATCGGCTCGCACATTGCAGACGCCGGGTAGGTGAAAGGCTCTCCGGGAGATATTGTGGGCTATACAGAATTCCCATAGGCTCAGGACTTCCAGGCATAGGGCCAAGGAACGAGTCCCGCCTTGCCTATTGATGTACTACATCGCAGTGGTATTGTCCGTAAGGACTCTGACCACCTTCCCACGAAGGTGCATGCTGAAAGCTACGCACGCCAACCATATTGCCCTGAGCTCTCTGGCATTTATGTGGAGGGACAAGTCTGAGGCCAACCATCTCCCTTGGGTTTGAATGTTCCCTATATGAGCTCCCCATCCCAGATCCGAGGCACCTGACACCAGGTCTAATGATGGGGAGGCTTCCCGGAAAGGGACCCCTTGCAACATGTTGCTCAGGAGGAACCACCACTGTAGGGAGGCAACTACCTGGGGCGGTACCGTGATAACCTTGTCCAGTCCATCCTGGACCTGGGAGTACTGGGAGGCTAGCCAGAGCTGGAGGGGCTTCATTCTGAGCCTGGCATGGCGGACCACATATGTGCATGCCGCCATGTGCCCGAGGATCTGAAGGCACGCTCTTGCCATTGACACGGGGAAGGCTGTGACCGAGGCAATCAGACCTTTGAGGGTCTCAAACCTGCCCGGAGGCTGTGGCCCTGAAGGAGTCCAGCAGCGCCCCTATGAATTCTATGCGCTGAACTGGGACTAACGTAGATTTGTTCACCACTAGGCTGAGATCTGCGCATGTGGACAGGAGCAGTTCCACATGGGCCTGCATCTGGGACCGAGAGCTGCCCTTGAGAAGCCAATTGTCCAGGTATGGAAAGATACGAACCCCTTTCCGCCTGAGGTAGGCCTCTACCACTGCCATGCACTTGGTGAAAACCCTGGGTGCTGTGGATAGACCAAAATGGAGGACCGTGAACTGGTAGTGATCCAACCCCACCAGGAACCTGAGGAAGCGCCTGTGCCCCTCGAATATATGGATATGGAAATACACGTCCTGAAGGTCCAGGGCCGCGTACCAATCCCCCGAGTCCAGGGAGGGAATGATAGAGGCCAGGGACACCATGTGAAACTTGGAGTGGACCATAAACCGATTGAGATCCCATAGGTCCAGGATGGGCTTGAACCCCACTTTTGCCTTTGGGATCAGGAAGTACTGGGAGTAGAAGCCTCTGCCCAGGAAGTCTATTGGTACTCTTTCTACCGCCCCCAGGTGGAGCAGATGTGCCACCTCCTGCCCTAGGAGGCGGGGATGCTCCGGGTCCCTTGGGCTCAATAGGGGTGGTAAGGTGGGGGTGAAGTGAACTGCAACTTGTAGTCCTTGGAAATGGTGTTGAGCACCCATTGGTCCGAGGTTATATGGGACCACTCCACTCAGAAGGCAGACAATCGGTTGCAGAACACAAACTTTATTAATCGGGGAGGTCTTCCTGGCAACAGGCCTGGTGCCCCCCCGCAAATAGTCAAAATCGCCTCTTTCCCTGCCTCTTGCCCTTAGAGGGCCCAGGCTGCGGGGCAGAGTGGGACTGACGTTGAGACTGATGCCTCTGGTCTCTCGGCCTCTTGGACGGGGGCTCATATCTGCTCCGTGCAGGTGGAGCCGAAGTTTGCGGCCTGGGCTTGTCCTTAGCCGCCGGGACGTAGAGGCCCAAGGTTTGGAGGGTGGTATGGGAATCCTTCATCCTGTGCAGATGGACATCCGTTTGGTCCGCAAACAGTGCTTTACCATCAAAGGGCAAGTCCTGCATGAGGGACTGGGCCTCCACCGACAGCCCAGACAGGAGAAGCTAGGACAACGCCCTGCGCATGGAAATGACGGAAGCCATCAAGTGGGCTGCTGTATCCAACGCCGCCTGGAGGGTTGCTTTTGCCGCTGCCACCCCTTCCTCTACCAGAGCCATGAAGTCCTTTTTGTCCCACTCCGGGAGAAGAGGTTCAAACTTTGGTAGGGATCCCCATAAGTTAAAGTCATACCGTCTCAGTAGGGCCTGATTGGCCACCCCGAGCTGAAAGCTTGCCGAAGAATAAACTTTCCTGCCAGAAGTATCCAGTCTTCTGGCGTCTTTATCCTTGGGGGTGGGTGCGGGCTGGCTGTGTCATTCTCGGTGGTTTACCGATTCCACCACCAGAGAGTTAGGTGCCGGGTGGGAATAGAGGTATTCATGGTCCTTAGCCGGCACAAAGTACTTCCTCTCCGACTTTTTGGAAATGGGGGCCAAGGAAGCGGGAGTTTGCCACAAGGTAGTGGAAATGTTGGCTACTCCCTGGTGGAGAGACAGGGCTACACGTCCCGGTGCCGAGGCTGACAGCACATTGAAAAGGGAGTCAGATGGCCCTCCATCTCCTCAGCATGGAGCTGGAGGTTAGACGCCACCCTCTTAAGGAGGTCTTGATGTGCCCTGAAGTCCTCCTGTGGAATGGGCGGCAGTGCCGTAATGGCATCATCTGGTGCCGGAGAGGGGGCCAGTGCAGAGCCGAGAGTCTCGGGCGGTACCAGGGGTTCGGTCCCCAGGTCGGAGTTTGGGCGCGGGGCCACTGACTCGGGACCTGTTGACTTGTCCCTCTGCTGAGGAGGGGAGGCTGAAGGCGTCTGGGACGCTCCGGCCACCGACTGGGTTCCCATCTGTGCAGGCATCTGCGGCCACAGTGCCCATTGACACCACTATCCTTGCCATGGTGCCCCTGATCACTGACCGATTTGGGGGCCCAGTGGTGCTGTCTGTTCCGGCTGAGCCGCACAACCTGGTGCTGATGCTGAGGTCACCGTCGAGTGCACGGTCTCATAGGAGCGGCGAGAGTGACAGTGCCTACGACGGTGCCTTCCGCGGGACCGAGACCTCGATGCCGAGGACCAGTACCCGTCGGAAGTGCTGCTCCAGTTCTCGACCCGAAGCCAGGAGTTACGATGTTCCTGTGACAGTGAATTGCGAGAGGAGTCTCGAGTGCGATGCCTGGCAGAGTGGAAACTCGAGTGGGAGCGTTGACGTCGATGACATTGGGGCTGGCTGCGGTAGCTGCAATGCGAGGAAGAGCGTCTGTGGCGCCTGTCACGGTGCCTGTGACTGTCGCCGCGCGGCATGGAGGGGCCTCGAGACTCCCGTTTGAGCGGCGAGCTGGTCAACCTGACTGGTGTAGAGGGCTGGCGTGAGCTGCGAGAAGACCGTGTGGAACGACGTAAGGAGCGGTCCTCGGAGCAAGAGCTGCGCCGTGCCGGGGAGGTCTGATGAGCACCCATTGGCGGCTTGCCTTCGGACCAAGGGCCCAACACCGGCGGTGCACCGGGTATCAATAAGTTCAAGATGTCTCGCGTGGCCTGTGCAGCCTCTGGCGTTGACGGCAGCCTCACCGCAGGGGAGGCACACGTGGATGGAACCGGGCTGCTCCGCTCAACACGAGTCCACCGTGGGTGGATCGAGGGCTGCTCGGCTTGGGACCAGCCTTACTCCTCTCCTTTCCTTGGCGCCGCTGTGAGACGGAAGTCTTCCTTTGCTTCTTGGAAGGGAAGCGGTGCCGGCTAGTGGAGGGGACTTTGCTACACACCAAAGACTCGGTGCCGGGGGCCGAGTCCACTCGGCATGCTGGGGTAGGGGCCAGTGCTGATTCCATCAGGAGAGCGCGATGCCTGATGTCCCTCTCCTTCTTAGTCCGTGGCTTGAATGACCTGCAGATCTTGCAGCACTCATGTGAATTTTGCCCAAGCAGCGGATCACTTCTGGGCATAGAACGGCAACAGGAGTCGCACGACTTGAAGCCTGGGGCACGGGGCATGCCCCGAGCCCACTCTAACTACTTGAAAAACTACTAAAAGTAAAAGTAACTGTACCACTAATGTCAACTAGAGAAGCTGCAGCAAGGCTGGAGCAAGACGTTCCGACTACCTTCACCGGCTGCAAGAAGGAACTGAGGGTCGGGGGAGCGCACAGATCCCCTTATAGCGCGATATAGAGGCGCCACTCCAGGGGTCACAGCGGTGCTCCCCCGGTACGAGTACTGCTAAGGGAAAAACTTCCAACACCAGTGCACGTGGTGAGCATGCACACCTACTGTGGAATACATATGAGTAATCACTCGAAGAAGAACCAAATGATGTAGTGTGGGGAGTTTAAGAAAACTAGGTAATTATTGACATTTATGGAATCTTTCACCTCCCATACTACGGAATTGTGCTATTGTACAGAATCTAGGTTTACAGCAGAGAATAATCAGCAGCAAATGAAGCTCAAATAAGACAAGTGGTGCCAGAGAGGCAGCTGTGATTATCATTTTATGGCCAATTCTTGAGACTGTAAAAAAAACAACTGAGGATTAAGCCAAAATTATTAATGAAGATTCTAAGGTTTTATTCTTCCTCAAAAATAAAAGAACCAACCTTCTATTAAAATGGACTATAACAAGTATAAATATTTGTTTATTGAAAGAAGTCATCACTGTTCTTATTAGCCTATAGCTATCTATAAAGCTTGACTGTATCTTGTAAGACAGTTTTATCTCCCTTCATTCCTGTTCTAAAGTTAAAAACATTGTTATTGGTTGGTATTGTATTATTTTAATTTAAAAGTAATGGATATTCTAGAACACCTCTACCCCGATATAACGTGACCTGATATAACACGGGTTCGCATATAACACGGTAAAGCTCTGACATGCTGGTCTGAGCAGCTCGTTAAGGGTGCTGGACCAGGCCGGGGCTGAGGGGTTTGATAAGGGGCAGAGGGTCTGGGGGGCAGGAGCTGTGGGAGGGCACTTTTGAGTGGGCCGGGGGATTAGCAGGGGGCCGGGAGCAGCCCGCTCTGCTTCCCTCGCCCCGGCCCCAGCTGTGTCTCTCGGGGGAGGGGGTTTGGGGGAAGGGATCCCCCCCGCACTCACCAGCAGCAGCGGAAGCAGAGCAACCTGGCCCCAGCCTGCTCCACTCCGCCAGCTCCCAGCCGCAGCGCTCCGCTTCCCGCCGCAGGTGAGTACAGGGGCATCCTTTCCCCAAGCTCCCCGCGCTCACCTGCAGCGGGAAGCGGAGCGCCACGGCTGGGAGCTGGCGGAGTGGAGCGGACTGCTCTGCTTCCCGCCGCTGCCGGTGAGTGCCTGTCAAGGGATGGGTGGGTGGATAGGGGTCGGAGCAGTCAGGGAACAGGGGGGTTGGGTGGGGGGTGAGGTCCTGGGGGTGATTAGGGAGGGGGTCTCTGGAGGGGGCAGTCAGAGAACAAGGAATGGGAGGGCAAAGCAAATTTGATATAACGCGGTGAGATTTTTTTGTCTCCCGAGGACCATGTTATATCGGGGTAGAGGTGTATTTAAAAAATACGAAGTAGATCATCACAGTTTCTCTCCACCTGCCTAAGCCCAAAGCCTTAATTAAATTTGCAGATATGGATAATTATAGCTAATTACATTAGATAAACTATATTAATTCTTCTTCCTTGAATTTTGAAAATACTGGTTACACTCTGCAAATAAGTATGGATTAGTGTAATAATTTTTTTTTACTGAGTCCACAAGTTGGCCGGGCCTTAAAATACAGTACCCTTCCCTAAAGAGATTACAAACTAAGAATACAAATGATGTAACGGGGGTAGGCGCAAGGAAGATAACAAGTTAATAGGAAAGAGGGCAGAGAAGCATGACAGGGTGAACTAGGTAAAATAATGTGGTAGCTCAGTAAGGGCTAGTGGAAAGTAGAGTAGAATAAAGATTTTTTTAAACAAAATAATTAAAAGTCTTTGTTGGCTAATTTATTGCAGAAGAAGAAGTCGGTCTTAAGGGAAGTTCTGAATGAGGAAAGGGTAGTTTATATAGTAACTATATATAAATTATGTTTATTCTTGCTTTCACTATTTTTCCCATGACGTATGTTAAGATATATTTGTTTTATATGATCAAAATTAATTCGGGATATATGCAGTGTTGAAATGTTAGCCTAAATTAATGTATAAAGTGCTTTGGTATCCTGTGGCATGAAAGGCATTATAAATAGTAAGTGCAGAATATATTTTGGTTAAAAAACTGGAATTCACTTACAGTAACTGAATTCTGTTATACTGAAACTTTGCTGCTAGTAAAATTAAGTTAAAGACACAAATTGTGCCTCTAGGAATGCAACAATTCCTATCTATCTGATGATGAAGGTGGTAAGTGGTGCAGCCAAGAAGAAATATCACCTCCCTTTCCTCCTCTGCTGTGGGTGAGCAGGAGAGGGATAAATAGGAGTCCCTAGCTGCTCCTGGTCTTACTGAAGCTATTCGCAGTGGAGAGGGAAGGGAACCAGGCCTTGCTACAATGATTCCCAAGGCAAACCAAAGATGTGTTTTCCTAAGACTTCTCTTCCCTGTACACAGCCATCAGTGCCCTATGCAATTATAGGAGGCAAAGAGATTACATGCCACAACTCCCAAGTGCAGAAAAGGGATTATTTCACCAGGTAGGCCTTTCTTCTGCTAGAGAGAAGCTCCACTTATAACATCACCTTGCTCTTTATAAGCACCTTCATTTTAGAATCTCAGGTTTTGAGTAAAACCAAACCAAACAAATTCTCTTCACTACAATGGGGTGCCACTCTTTATCAGGGGCGGCTCTAGGAATTGCACCGCCCCAAGCAGGGTGGCACGCCGCGGGGGGTGCTCTGGCGGTCGCCGGTCCCGCGGCTTCGGTGGACCTCCTGCAGACGTGCCTGCGGAGGGTCCGCTGGTCCCACGGCTCCGGTGGACCTCCCGCAGGCACGCCTGCGGATGCTCCACCGAAGCTGCGGGACCAGCGGACCCTCCGCAGGCATGCCTGCGGGAGGTCCACCGGAGCCGCCTGCCGCCCTCCCGCGACACGCCGCCCCAAGCACACGCTTGGTGCGCTGGGGTCTGGAGCCGGCCCTGCTCTTTATTAACTGGATTTGAGGCTTTTAGATAAAATTTATGATAGGAATTCAATTACCCCATGAACATTGTTTATTACTACTAATATGGCAGTTTTATTTGACATTCTGTGTCTTACTCTCTCTCCCATTCCTGCCCTCCAACCTGTGCTGGTAGACATTATAGCAACATATTTAAACATTGTTTAATGATTGAGTGTCCCTTTATGACTTCCTTCTCTTTGTAAAAATACAAAGAAGAAGGAAAAACAAAAAGTGAACTATAAATCATAAATGTAAGGTATATTAAGGTTTTTAGTGTTAAACACCTTTATACAGGAATAAAAAGGAATCACATATCCACCACTTATAATAGCCATCTTTAAAGTGAAATGCAGTGGTTGCTATGTTTTGCTGGACAACACTATACAACAGGTTAGGACAATAGATGAAAGACAATAGTATATCCAATGAAAAATGCTAGGTTATGATAGAACAGTATATCTGATGTTAGAAAAATAATAATGCCAGAATATTATATCCAATGAAAAATGCTAGGTTAATATAATTATTCAAGTTGGAATTCCTGTTTCTACAGATGAGGACCTAATGCCTAACACCTATTCTCTTTAAAAAGTTACCTAATTTGTTTAATGACAACAGGCTGTCAGGCCTAAGTTGACGAAGAGAGGACACATCCAGAAGCACAGTGCCCCTTAAAACATTTGGGGGCACTGATTCAGAACTGACTCAAAGGGAATGTTTCCTACCAAATGAATCAGCAACATAGTTCCTGGAAGCTCCCTGAGTTTTTCCTTTATTGTGCCTTATTCTGGTTCTAACCAGGCCCAATTTAGCTTAATTTCTAATATCTCCTATGATCATAAATCCACGGTATAGGCTTCAGGCCTTCATTAGAAATGGACTGAAATTCTACTACACTAACTCAACATTAAGAACTGTTTTTATTTATAATAATAATAATTTCAGAAAATCTGTTGCTAAACCAAAGGTTTATATGGCATCCCAACTGCACTTGTTGATAAGGACCATTGCCATTCAAGAGTAAGGTTGACTTCATGGTACTACAATGAAGCTGTATGTTATACAAGGAAGGCACTAACTTGTCAGAAACACTTAATCTCCAGCATCCACATGACTGTTTTTATGTGAGAATGCACAAAGGTACTTTTCACCCACTTTCTGCTGAAGCATGTGGTGTATTGACAGACACTATTCCACTACCTATCTATATAATAGATTCCACCGGTAATTGCGTATTTGCTGGATGTATGGAAACTTTATAGCTACTTCTGTTCTAGTCTCTCCTCTCAGGAGAAGCCCAAGGAAGTTGTGTAGGAGTGTTAGCCTCAAAAGAAGCTCACAGCATTCTTGTCCCAGCCTCACCCAGCAGGGTATTAAAAGCACTGGCTATGATGAAGCACAGAGCTTCTACTCACAGCTACAACCAATCCAGGACTAGCCTCTGCCAACAGAAGTTGCTGCACTGAAATCACAGCTAAAAAAGTGATAATATATAAAGGAATTCTAAACAATTTATATTAAAAAAATCTGATTGGTAAGAGAATGGGTACATTTCCTTTGTTCTTAAACACTATTGGTTTTCAGTTTAACATGCCCACCCTAATCACGTTAGTGTTATTAACATTCAAGTGGATTAATTTTTTTCCCCACTGGGACTGGGGGAGCATTATCTCCTAAAGAGAATAGTAGAGGGGACAGGCCTGAATTTAATGCACCAGATTTGAAGTAATTTACAAAACTCATTAAAATTCCAAGATATGAATGATTTCTCCCGTGGGGTCTTCTGTGAATATGGAAAACTAACCCTCTTTCTCCCATGGGAATACTTTAAATACAAAGGAAAAATGCAGTTAGGCAGATAAAAGCACTAAGACTTCAATAAATAAAGTACTTCTTAATTTGAAAAATATTCTTTGTTTATATTTTGACCCACAAATCCTGAAACAAAATCCAGTTGAGCAAGGGGAAGGTAGAATGGGCTGTGGCATTCTCCAAGCTGGAAAGTTACCTGTGCATGGGTTAACAGCTTTTAAGGGAAAAAGGTGGAAGAATCAGATAGTTGTGTTTATGCAGCCATACAAGGTGAGGGTACAGTGTGGTGTATTTCTAATACATATATCTACCAAGGCACAGGACCTACCCCCACATCTAGGCAGGGCCGGTGCAAGGAAGTTTCGCGCCCTAGGTGAAACTTCCATCTTGTGCGCACCCCCGCCCCCAGCCCTGCGGCAGCTCCCCGCCCTGAGGTGCCCCCCCACCCCCGCGGCAGCTCTCTCCCCCTGTGGAGCCATGCGGCACCACCTCACTCCAGCTCACCTCTGCTCCGCCTCCTCCCTGAGCACGCCGCCCCCTGCTCTAATTCTCCTCCCAGGCTTGCGGCGCCAAACAGCTGATTGGCGCTGCAAGCCCGGGAGGCGGGAGAAGTGGAGCAGCGACTGCACGCTCAGGGAGGAACACTGTAAAAAAAAAAATTGGGGGCAATGGTAGCACCAGCCCTGCATCTAAGTCCTGTTACAGACACATTTACCTTCAAAGGCCTGTTCTTTCTGAATTTTTAGGGTTTGTTGGCATTTGAAAGTTAATTTGGATTAAGGTTGGTGTGAATTTAAAGTACAATAGCTATTCCTGAAACAAGAGTGCTTTGTTCCTGTTTAGCTTAATCCATTTCAAAGTGGAACAAGCTAAACAGGAACAAGGCATTCTTAATTCAGAATAAGTGTCCACAGAGAGAGTTATTCAGGAATAGTTATTCTGGAATAACTCCATGTGTAGACAAGTTCTTCCATTAGCCTCCTATAATTTAGCTGCTGAGTTGCTGCTTCATTTTTTTGGACTATAATTCAGCCCTTGAGCCAAAAGTTCAAGGAAACAAGTTCAAACATTACAAAAGAAGAAAAACAGAGCAAAAATCTTTTGGCTAGAAATCAGGATAGAGCTCACTGCCCCACAAAACACCCTTTCAACAGAATACATCTTCCACTGGTGTGTGTATGTACTGGACACACATCTGAGAGTGTATATATGTGGAGCTCTTTTATGACCTGAAAATCAAAAAGCAACCCTACAAAAAGTGGAAGCCTGGACAACTTGCTAATGATGAGTACCAAGGAATAGCACAAGTATGTAGGGGACAAAATCAGAAAGGGTAAGGCATGAAGTGAGTTACACTAGCAAGGGAAATAAAAGGCAATACGAACAAGTTCTATAAATACACTAGCAGAAAGAGAAACATTTAGTATTTAGTACTATTTAGTAGGGAGGGAGCTAATAATGGATGACATAAAGAAGGCTGAGGTGTTTAAGGTCTATTTTACTTCTGTCTTCACTAAAAACGTTATCTGTGACCATATGCTCAACAAGGGGGAAGGAATGCAAGCTAAAATAGGGAAAGAACAGGTAAAAGATTATATAAATTAGATGTATTCAAGTCGGCAGGCCCTAATGAAATTCACCCCATGGTTCCTGATTGACTCTCCACCCTATATAAACCTAGGCGGAGTTCCAGGAAGCGTCCAGGCAACAGTATGGATACCCTATAGCTGCCATGACCATAGGCACCAACTTTCTGGGCGCTGGTGGGTGCCTGCGCCCCCCCTGCCCCTTTTCCCGCCCCTGGCCTCGCCCCGACTCCACCTCATCCCTGGCCCTAGCCCCGCCCCCATTCCAACCCCATCCCCAGAGTCCCCACCCTAACTCTGCGCCCTCCCTGCCCCTATTGGATCCCTTCCTCAAATCCCCACCCCAGCCCCGCCTCTTCCCCCAGCACGCCGGGTTCCCCCTCCGCCCCCTCCCTCCCTCAGCTGTATTGCGGCACAAGCGCTGGGAGGGAGCGGGGAGAAGCAGGACGCGGTGGCCCGCACAGGGGAGGAGGCGGAGGTAAGCTGGAGCAGGGGGGCAGGGCAGTGCCAAGGGGAGCTGCCGGTGGGTGCTGAGCAGCCCCGGAGCATCAGCACCTATGGCCATGACATTCCTGACTCTGACCTTCGCTTGATCTGGACTTTGCCTTCTGACTTAGACCCTGAAACCTGACTCAGACTCTGACTCTCAGTATCGACCCTGGCCTGGAACCTGACTACACATTCCTCTGCTACTCCCTGACTCAGGTTTGCCACTGCTCTGACCCTTAGTCTTGAATGCCTGTGTTGGATCCTGACAGGTTGCCGGGACCACTCTAGCCCATGCTGACGGCTTACCCTGGGGCAGCATAGAGGCAGTGGGCCATTCACTGCCCAGCATGCCCCAGAGGGTATTGGAGCTGCCCAAACAGGTGGACTACTCCCAGGAGGAGCTCCCCATGTCTTGAACCAAGGAGGACTATAAGCAGTATGCTACTTGCCAGCGCCAGGAAGGTCCAGCATTTACTGTTGGCCAAAAAGTGCAACTGGCCATGTCATAAACTGGACCACCAATATCTCAGGCCATATCCCATCAGCCAGGTAATCAATTCAGTGACTATGAAGCTTCAGTTACTCAGATCCCTCAAAATACAACCAGTGTTTCACATATCCTTGTTAAAACCCTACATCGACAATCCATTTGCTTAGCAGGCTCTACCACCACTCATTCTGGTGCAGATCCAAGGACATGATGAGTATGCGGTCCAAGAGATGCTGGACTCAAAAACTGGACATGGCTCCCTCTGGTACCTTGTGGACTGGAAGGGCTGCAGCCCATAAGAGTGTTCCTGGGAGCACATGTCCCAATTCCATGCCCCATACCTTGTGGCAGCCTTCCCTGAAGCCCATCTAAACAAACCTGGGTCGGCAGCAGGCACTTTGTGTGTGAGGGGTAATGTAAGGCCCTGTGGAGCTAGAACCCAGGCCTGCAGAGCTGCTAGGCAGTTGGCATCTCCATGCTGCCACCTAGTGGCAGCTGTAACTGGCATGCACTTCACTGCCCATGACCTGCTGCAGAGACAGACCATAGGAAGTCCCACCTCAAGGGGTCTGAGACAGCAACCTCATGGCTTCTGATTGGCTCCCTGTCCTATATAAAACTAAGGGACATTTCAGGGAGCGCCCAGTCAACCGTATATATTTCCTGTACCTGCCACATCCATTCCTTGCTCCTGAACTCTTGGCTTTCATCTTAGCTTGATCTGGACTTCACCTTCTGACTCGGACCCTGAGACCTGACTCAGATTCTGGTCCTGGGTATCAGCCCTGACCTGGAACCTGACTAAGCACTCTTTTGCTCCTTCTTGCCTCAGGTTTGTCCCTACTCTGACCCTTGGCATTGACGGCCTGTGTTGGGATCTTGACATCTTGGTGCCAACTGGCAGAGAGTAAGGAGGTGCACAAGACTGGATCACCTGGGTTGGATACTTGTATAATAGTTCATTGAAGGGTGGCATGTAAGGTTTCTACTGAGAGTCAGTAGCCCACAGGGCAACATAATCATTGCAAAATGTATGTATTCATAATATTTAAGGAGTTATATCTCTATACTGAAAATTCTGTTGGACTTATAGACTTTAAGGCCAGAAGAGACCATTATGATCATGTAGTCTGACCTCCTATACATTGCAGGCCACAGAACCTTATCCACCCACTCCTATTCTCAGGATCTTGGAGTTAAGGCAGATCACCAGAAGGTGACATACCTTAGAAATGTTCCTTTCTGGCAGGAGATAACAGACACTTATCTTCTGTCTGGGTATGTGGGTATTGCCTACTGTATACCTCAAACTGTATGCCTATTTGCATACCAAGTCAGCTGCTAAAAGAGAGATTGCAAAATCTACAAGAAAGGAATTCTACAAAATGAAAAACAGCAGGGGGGTTTTATTATTGATTTATTATTTGTATTTCAGTAGTACCTACAACTACTAGATGTGGACCAAGACTCCACTGTGTTAGGTGCTATACAAACATGGCACAAAACGGTGGTCCCTGCCCAGAGAGCTTATAGTCTAGATTGTCTCTCAACTACTGGCCCATCCTCATGTAACAATGCTTTTTCGACAGAAAGGCCTGCTGGAGGAGCGGGAGTGAAAGCAGGACTGGGATCTACAGCATCTCAGTTTGAGCACATCACACAGAGACAGAGGCTCCATTTAAGAGTGGGGTTCTGCTCTGTGCAGGGGACTAGCCATCACCATATGTAAAAAGGACTTTCAGGAGACAGAGGGCAGGAGAAACTCTGCTCAGGCTGAAATGCTGATGAACCACAAACTCACAAGAAGGGGTAAGCTCAGTCTAGGGGAGGGAGTGTCTCAGCACTTGTTTTATTTCTGAAGATCTGTACCTCTCAAATGATCAAGAATAAAGTAACTGCTTAAGAAATTCCTTTGCTAAGCCCATGTTCCTTGTTTTCCTGCTACGTTGTTTTTGCAGGGGTTAAACTAGAAGCCCCGAGTGCCCATTGCCTAGGTGGGACTGAGGAAGCTTGTGTAAGTGAATGGGGTGCTCAGGAGGTCTCAGATACTAGGTCTGGAGGCTAAGGTGGCTGGACAGCGGAGTCCATATCCCAAGCAAAGGCATCTGAAAAGAGTTCTGGGCCTGGGAGGATGCCCTAGAGTCCAGAACTGGCAGCAATGACTAGACTCTACTTAGATCCAATTGACTTGGAAGCACCTGAGTCCACTCACAACAGACTGACTGTCATACACTGACTTGGCCACATGATAATATATATAATTTCCTTTAAAACATTTAAATGAAATGTCTAAAAAATGAGGAGGTAGCAAGTCTGATGAGGACAGAAGTGCAATCAGGAGTAACTGCCCATAGGAAGAGATTCTTCAGGAGATAAAATAAGGCTTCAACCTCACATAACTGTAAATCTGAAAAGAATTACTTGGGGCAATGAGAACAACTGCATCACATCCAATATCTGTGCTTTTTTTAAACACTTGATGTCCAGAGCTTGCTGCATTTTTCTTAAAGCAATGGTCCAAATAATGTAAGAATTAACAGATGATGGATGTGGATGATCAGTATATTATTTTAAATGTCTATGACTTATTTCAACATCAAGATTTCCCCCTAAAACATTGCCAAAGCACTAATCTTCACTGAAGGATATGTATGTGCTAAATTTGACATTTAAAAACAAACCTGTTTTTGAGTTCTCTATTTTAAAAAAGCATCTGATACACGTCTTCACTGGCCAAAAACATTTTTGCTTGTTTGACAAATGCCTCAATGAACTTCCAATAAACTTTCCAAAAAATACTCACTTCTAAATTGAGATTAAACACAAGAAATTACAGTCCAAAATATAATTAATGAGAAAGTTAGATATATTTGAAAATAGGGCTTTAGAATGGAAGTGCCAGCTCAGCTTTAATTTCTACTGTATAGAATAACAGGCAGGTTTGTATCTCTATTCTGGGTCGGATTTTTCAAAGTGCTCAACCATGGCTTAATGCTCGTCCAATTGGAGTCAATGAGTGGAGTTAGATGAGTACTTTTAAAAATCCCACTCCAAGTGTGTGAACATGTACACTCATGTATCGAAGGATAAATCAGGTAGATGTATATATGCTTAATAGTAAGTTTAATTTTGCATATATTGGGCAAGATAGAAAGTTTTTAATCCTGCCAGCATTACATGCCTTTTCTATTCTATTATGATACAGGCTTTGACAAAATACCACGCAAAATGGGATCCTCTGTTCTGCAGCTTGCCTATATAGGTCTCACAATGTCATTAGAGCCCTTTAATGTGAGATCATATTTACTTGCATAACACTCTCTGTGTATTTCATAGACATGACATTATAGAGATGTGATATACCTGTAGCTAAACATATTGAAAATTAACTTCAATATAGTGGTAGCTAGAAAGGCTGTGAATCACTATACAACATATGTCTGTTTGCACATATCTGTCCCATGGTGTGTGTTCGCTACAAGAATGTATAGCATAAATGTCAGAGTACATTCTTTCTCCTGGCTATACACATAATCTACTCCAGCTGTCTGAGTAAGCAGAATTTGATGGTCTTGGATAAAGAGAGCTTTGTGTAAACATTAACGCTAAGAAGGGACCATGAGATACCGGAAGCTCCAACATAATGGCTTAATTTCAACCCCAAGCCTCATCCCTCCATTCACTTTCATTCTCGCAACTCACTGAGTAAAGAAAATTCAAAACACAAGTTCACATTCTCTGACTAAATGAATATTGAATCGTCCAGTAAGAAATTGTCTGGAGATGGGAGAAAGAAATATAAATATGGAAGTTCATGGACCACTACGGAGTCTTAATAACACATAATCTCAGACATGAACATAAGGCATTAGGTCAATATTTTAAAAACAGGTGTCTAAAGTTAGGCTCCTGAATATTTTGGCTCTTAAGCAAGAGTCCTGATTTTCAAAACTGCTGAGCATGCAGCAGCCCATTTTAGATGCTTAATTATGAATTTAGGAACCTAACTGAAGGCATCAATTTTTAATAATTTGGTCTTCGTGCCTAAAGGTCAACAAGTCAGAGCCCAGCATTAATATTGCCTGGCAGGCCCACACATTCACATACTGCAATGAGATCATCAGTAAGGTCACGGCTTCTGTGACCTCCATGAATTTTGCAGCGCTGGTGTGGCTGACCCCAAGACCACCCCAGCAGCTGGGGAAGCCCCGGGGCCAGCCGCACTGGCTGCTGCTCTGGCAGCCCCAGGCAGCTGGTCCCCAGTGCTGCCCTGGAGCAGTGGTCTGGGACCAGCGGCAGTGGCGGTGGGTCCCAGGTCACCCCCGCCACAACAGTGGCCATGGTGGGGCTACCCCCATGCCCACAGCATTGGTGCCATGGGCCGCCCCCTGCCCAGACCAGCAACAGGGGTGCCTCAGGCTGCTCCCCGCCCAGAGCGGCAGTGGGACCATGGGCTGCCCCCACCCAGCACCAGCAGGGCCCTGGGCTGGCCCCCACAGCAGAAGTGTCACCCCACGCTGCCCCCTTCCCTCCAGCAGCAGTCTTCAGGAGCCCGCCCCTCCCAGCAGGTAAGATTTAGTCACAGGTATTTTTAGTAAAAGTCACGGACAAGTCATGGGCCATGACTTTTTGTTTATTGCCCGCGGCCTGTCCATGACCTTTACTAAAAATACCCATGACTAAAACGTAGCCTTAATCATCAGACATACTTTCATTAACCACTATATATATATTTGAGATAATATGCTGGTTCCTAAGAACAAATTTGTTCTGTACTTTCCAATGTAAGTATGCTACCAACTACACAATATTTAAGATTAATGTGATTAGGTTATCTTATTAAAAAAATGGTTAAAATCTATTAATCGGTGAAAGTGAAGGGTAGTGACTTTTCATAGTGTTCCATCCTACAGAATTAAAGTTTAGGTAACATACAGGTGAACAGATTCAGAATGGTTCCTACTGAGCATATTGCCCAACAGTGAGTGAATGCAACATGCCCTCAGTTGGAGCAAATACTGTAAAACAGGTACAATACCTAATAAAGATTAAATGGCTATTGTTCTAAAAAGTAACCCTCCCACAATCAACTGAAGAATGAGCCTTTTCTAGCTGCATTCACCTCTCATGGATTCCCTTCACAGCATCTCTGTCACATCAACAAGGTCTGAATTAACACTTCAAAGGTTCTACTACTGATGGACCTGTATAAGGCTTACCTGTTCTTGGGTCATCTTCTGCAGCTCTTTCTCCCAAGCTGCCCGGTCATCATCCAGGTGGTAGGAAGCAGGTGGGGTGAGTCCACGCAAAATCAGGGGGTCACGGTCATGGCAGAGGGCTGTCAGGTGTCCAATGTACAACTTCAATTTGCTGCGATTCTGGTCAAGTTCTAAAAGGGGCTGAATTATCTGAGATAAGAAAACAGGAATAGTCAGGGTCGGCCTGAGACCCAAGCCACTAAGAAGTTAAAGACCAATCCCTAAGTTATGAATCTCAACGTCCCATAATATTTTTAAAGCTGTAAGAACACTGAATGAAATCCCCAAACCCTTCTGTCCTGTAAAATCTATTACACTGGACTAAAGCAGGAAGAAATGGAGCATCGAGGGCATGGTGATGCTGGCTGGCTTGTTAATATGAAAAGTAGAGACAATGTAAGCTGAGAACTGAAACAGTATTAACTATATAGATTTAGTGTGTTTATTGCACAACATCACTCCAGTTATCACAATTCCCTGCTTTAATTTTTTGAAGTGAATTTTGTGTTGGTGAAAGGTGCCAGACTGATAGACCTGGAAAATGAAGTCTGGTATTAGCCACAGGACAGGTTGTCTGTCCACAGCAAAGGCAAAGGCAGAACAAATTCCTCCCATGTTGCTTTACACACATGCATCGACCTTTTTCTGAAGGGATCTCTTCTAATGATGCCAATTAGCATGAACTGAAAAGTTAAGTTTCTGAAATACAGACACCTCTACATTAGAAACTTCACTTACACACCATGTCAAATACATAGACCACCAAACAGTCTTGAGATGGTGATGACATTCAGTCACTACCTGAGCAAAACTTAATGTGATGGCCTAAAAATGAAGAGCTCTAACAAGCACTATTTTATTTTATCTAATCTAAATCTAATCTATGTTCTTACTTCCAGTCCTTTGGATCATCCAGTCTCTTCTCTGAAGAGTCACTGTTTACCAAGAAATGGAGACCAGATGAATAAATGCAGTCTCACACTAGAATACTGGTTTAAACTGTTCTAGGTTTTTACAAAGGTATGTTTAAAATTTAAACAAGCAGAATTATGGCTCTGTGGAATGTGGCCAATCAAAAATTGAGGCCGTGGAAGGGCCAGGCTATGCACCTCTTCTCAAAGAAATGAGGTGCTGAATCTGTATCTGCTGACATGCACCAGCTGTGAGAGTTGCAAAGACTCGCCAGAATGCTGGCAACTGTCAAAATGTTCCCATTTAGACAAGGCAGAGGCTGCACCTGTTGCTTGTCAGCAGGCTCATGGTGTCTCTTCAATGGGACACCTCTGACCCTGCTAATGAAGGAGAAGCGTGATAATCTCTGAGTCAACAGAAACAGGGTGCTGGTATTACTTTCAACAAAGACATTGAATCCTACCCCCTCTAACAAGCTGTTCTGGCTCACTTCTTTTGTTTCCAACACTGAATGGATTAAGTTCTGTGGAGTGAGAGGAGCTGAGAGCAACAGCTAAGTAGTTAATGGGTGTCAAAATCCTTCTGATGAGGACACAGCAGCACCCAGGAACCTACAGCAGAAGGTTAGGGTCAACAGCATCTTAACACCTCATAGGAAATAATCTGGGAGAAACCCTGGCCAGATGATAAGCTGAGAAGTAGAAAGATGCAGGTGAGGGAGGCTGGACAAGAAGACTAGAGACTAGGAAATCTTTTAAGGATGACTTGACAGGCCAGAAGGCAGGAAAGCTAAAATGATGAATATTTACCTCATGTTTATGCATTTGCTTCTTGCACACAGATGACACAACATTAACCAAACTATAGAATGGGGCACATAAGGTTCTGTATGAACCCCCATCTGTCAGTTTGGGGGTACCAGTCACTAAAGGCGTACATATGTATATATAATTGATAGGTGTGATATCTCAACACTGCAAGTCACAACAGGACAGGATTGATCCACCTTTGTACAGAGCAGTGGGAAGGTATATTCCAGTGGCAACACAATTCTTCAGGTTTCACTTCCGTGTCCAAATACAACTGAATTTCAGTCCATTACACATCCATCAGATTTGTCTGTTTAGTGAACACCTGACATAGTAGCATTCCATTCCCCCAATTTCTTCTAGTTTAGACCTTCCATACTATTTCCTACTAAAAACCCACTTCTGAGATTAATTGCATTTCCTAAAATGGCAGACTTGAGGCCTCTGATTCTCTTGATGTGTTCCCTATCTTTGTTGCTCTTCTGTTCATCTACAGGTTGAGGTATAATGGAGACATCATTTTCTGTAAAATAATGACTTACAGAAATATGGACATGAACAAGCTAATGTCTAATGATTAGGTGGCTAATCAATAAACTTTCTAACCACCTTATATTCTCTTTCAGATAACAGATTCTATTAGGCATGCATGGGATGTGTGGATTTCAAGCTGACAAGCCAGTGTCACAGACCAATCTAACTATTCTTATTCAGTACAGCCCTGTGTGATAAGGAAGTAGCAGGACTATCTGACTGATCATTATAATGGATTTTAGTATGGAAACTGAACGTGATTACTCAGGGACAAGATCCCTTGCAAACCAGAGCACATTTCTGACTGTCCCCCTCATCTGCTTACCTTGGGAAGAGGTGTCCCTCCCTTAGTGGAGATTAGCCATATGAGGCATGTGAAAGTTCTTAACTAACAGAGCTCCCAGAGCTGTTCACGGAGTGATCATTTCTGTCCCTTGGGACTCATTAAATCCTGCCAGTCAAGTAGGAAATGCCTTTATCTCTGCGTTCCTCCCATATCTAATTTGAGCTGGCCACTTAGCAAAAGGCACTGTGCTTCCCACACAGCAGAGCTGCCACTACCTTATCTCAAGAGGGTGCAAGAGCACTTGCTAAGTGGAAATGCAGAGCAGCACTGGATTCATAAACCAGGTCACATTTCTGCATTCAGCTGTAGAGCTTTCCAGGGAAACACTGGATGAACTGGCTTCCCTAGAGGCATGGAAATATTTTCCAAAACAACCAATCTTCAATAACTGTCATGATACAATTAGACCACTTCCATCAGAGCACAGAATAGAGTCTAACAATTCTTACACACACACACACACACACACACACACTATCCTCAAGCTCAAAACACTATTAATGCACAGTTAAGGTTGAAAACGTATTCTACCTACCACAAAAATGCACTACAATGTTAAAGTGGAGACATTAAATGCTTGACAAATCTGAAATAAGAGCAAACCATTTTAAAGTTATCAACTGACAAAGAAATGTGGGAATGCCTTTCAAAACAAACTCAACTCAAAAATAACTTGTCCAGAAAGTTTCCAGAAAGTTTTAACTTTGGACAGAGTGAGCAAGACAAATTTAAATCTAAATGTAGTTTTGCAAAAGATATAAAGGAGTGAAAATAGGGCTTAGAATGAAATAGCTGCTGCTACCTTAACTGTGGAGTTGCTATTGCTATATCGCGGTTAACCTATATGATAGTGTCAGTATTTAATAGCTTTATTTTGGTAAAAGCTTGTCTTAGACTTGATAGTCATGAAGCATGGATAAGACAAGACATGATATTTGTACTGAATGTGGTTGGACAGACCTATCCAAATGTTTGCTTATTTCTTTTACTGGGAGAAACCAATACACCTCAAATATGGAGACTGTGGTGTCCAAATGTTTATCTGAGAGACGTCAAATATAAATATGCAAAAATATGTAGGAGGATGTGTGAAAGCCAAGTGTGATGGTAACTGTCTATAAATGGGTAGAGAATGAGAAATATTTTAAGGTAGGTGTAACTGCGCTCACACTTGTCAGACCCTGACATGCTGATCAGATGCTGTAATGCTTTTTTGTGCAACTGTGTGTATATGACTCTGTGTGTATGGGAGGAGGAAACAGAAAAAATGAACAGAATCACATTGGCATTGCAAAGTCAGCACACTCTGCTATATTCATGTTTGGCATTGGCAGGACTGCTTTGGGTAACCCTTCAGCAGCATGGCAGTCCTGCTATCAAGAGTGTGTGCATACTTACTGTGGATAACATTGTAATACCCGTGAAGGAACAAAGCAGATAATGAGCCTTCAGTTTCACAATCAAATAATTCACTGAACTGATAGTATAGTGGGATGGAGGACAGTCTATAGCTTCTTTTCTGTGCACTTTGGCTGAGTCCCCTTCCCCATGTCCTGTTTAACTCAAACACAAAATCATTATAATAAGGAACACAAAGTACTGAAAGGACAGAAAAAGATGAAACAAAGGAAAGATAGTGAAATTGGGAGATATTCTGGAGGTCAAAATAAAATTAAGTGAGATCAGAAATATAATTGATCTTTTAGCCTAGTGGAGCAGAAACAGGAAAACGAATGGAGGGAACAGGAGCTTTCTAAGGAGTGAAACCATTCACAACACACTCTATATACAGTTTGCTATCCGGGACTACAGAGTTGTGGACTGATCCCCACCTGATGGTTTCTTTTGGTAGCCTGTAAGGATATAATCCTTAAAAGGAGTTCCAAAATAATGAAGAGATCTGACACAGTGCATGACTGAAATGCAACCAAGCTGAGGCTAGCCTCCTGTGGACAGCCTTTCCCCACCTATCAGCCATTTCTGACAGAGGTATGCAGGGATGGGAAATTATTTTCAGCCACTCTGATGTTCAAACCTTGCTTCAAATGGATGCAAATATGCTGCACAGCAAGTGTACTTTTGAAACCTACCACTGAACACTAGCAGACAGGGACGAGGCCGTGAGTGTCTATAAATCTTGCATCCGATGAAGTGGGTATTCACCCACAAAAGCTCATGCTCCAAAACGTCTGTTAGTCTATAAGGTGCCACAGGATTCTTTGCTGCTTTTATAAATTTGAGGCATCTGGCAATCATAACTACTTGTTAAAGAGCATGTAAGAAGGAAAAGGACCTAAAAAAAGGAGTGCAGGTGGGAGGTAGGGACGGGTGGAGAGTTTAGCTGGTGGCTGCAATCCCAGAGAAAACAAATGCATCTGTGATTTGATATTAATATTATCAGAAAGAGAGATCTTGGATATTTGTTGAAATGCAAGCCAGAATGTTTTTCTTTCTCCAGTTGAAAGAGCCGAGAAAAAGCAAGAAAACAAAATGATATAATCTGGAAATATTTGCATGAGCGCCTGAATTAATCCTGCTCCTTGGTCAGAGGATTTCAGTTTGTTCAGCAATCACTGCAAGGGTTCAAATCCAGCCATGGTGTCACCACAAAATTCAGTGGAGTTATACAAGGCATGAATTTGGCTCAGGAAGTGCAAAGCTTTCCCCAAATCATAGCAATTTATCACTAATGTCTTCCCTTCATTATTTTAAATGGAAACAGAAGAAAGCTCTCAAAAACACACTGCCTGACCTAAGTTCAGCTGCTGCTGCACTGAGACACTTGGTTTCTTCAGAGAGACTGCATTACTGAAGCTCGGGGGCAGGTTCACTTTCCTGTAGATTTGTTTTTTTATAAGAAAAATGGGTTCAAATCTACCCTCCATCACACACTCCTCACAAAACCAAAACAAACCAAAACAAATGAACAAAAAACCATGTGAGGAGTTGGAAAGTATCTTGGCTGCTTTGGCAGAGCTGCCTTTCTCAGTATCATTTCTGCCAGAGTCAATCAGGAAATCATATTTATAAAACATTCTTTCTGAAATTTTTATACACCATGAACAAATCCCACAGATTAACATTTTCCAGAGCTCACTCCCTTCACCTTGGGAAAAATCCAGACTCTGGGGGGAAAAACAGGGAAAACACAAAAGAAGGTTGCGTTCTCCATCAACTCTCCCTGTTTAGAGAGTAAAATCCATGAAGAAGATGAATCAAAAAGACTTGCAATGAGTTTCCCTAAGGATTTTTAATGTGTCTTAGAAACCCCTAGCTTTTCAGACATTTATCCACATAACAAATCTATTACTTGTTTAACCCCACTGGCAGTCTCCACTTACAAAAGGCTGTGGGGATCTGAACAACAGGGGAAAATTGAGGAGTACTGCCTGAGTTAAATGGGGAACCAAGTTTGGAGCAGAAGGGACTTCTATAGGTCAGAACTGAGGCACACTGACAGAATTGTGTGTGTGTGTGGGGGGGGCGTTATTACTAGAAGAGCAGGGAGTACTATAATTCAGGACTGAGGTGCTTTGGCAGAGCTGGAGGTGCTGTTTGCACACAGCCAGCCCTGCCTGAATTTAACTGTCAACTTGTCACTTTCATGAGCACTAACATTGACAGTGAACACCCTCCCCCAAATGGCTAGTATCACAGTGCACGCAATACAAGTGGTCCGGGTCTCCCTTTTCTGTAATGCTCCATACTGTTAATTGTCTGTCTCGTTCTTAACTGAGGAAAAGCAGAAAAGTTAGTGACTTAAGGGCAAGATGAGATCAGAACATGGCAACTTCAAACATGTTTCTTTTTGTCTATTGTTTTTTCTCTTCTCAAAAAGTCTTGGAGTCTGGCAGCTCTGCAAAATGGTTCTGGAACAAAACAGGATTGAGAGAGAGAGGAATGGGGGTGGCTAACCACATGATTTCAGTGATGCTGTAGCTCCACACTGCAATTCAATGTGTCAGGAACTACTTGGTCTGGGAAATGTCATTTTGTTAGTTCCTTTAAGTTGTGACAGTTTTCAAGTTAAAAAGGCTACTTTTCAACACTAAATACAACTAACAAAAAACCACACAACAAACCACCGGTTGGGGATAGATATACTTGTGAGGTATTTAGTGTGTGACCGTATTGGCATAGAAGAGGGAAAGTGTTCCCCCTGGCTAATGAAAATGGTAAGACAGCCACTCTGAGAAAACTGTGTTTGCAGATTGTGTGGTGAAACCACAGATTTAAATACTTGCTTCCCCACATAATTTTTCTGGGTGTAACCTGGGGGCAAGTGAAAAGTTCTAATTCTACACACTTCATTAGATTTTATGTTGGTGGGATCCTTTCTGCATGATGAAGAAGGACTTTGAAAAGGGGGATAAGAAAGAAATAGGAGAGTCAGTTGGTGTCTGTGCTTTCCATCACTCACACTTTCCAGCATCTGATTCTCTAATATGTAACAGTGAGTAGCCAGAGACCACACCTCTCAGTCCATGTTAAATATCAATTGTCCTTACTGTTCTGGTATTTCATCTATTCCTCCTTCCCATTACAAGGAATAATAAGGCGCAGTAGCAGATACAGCCTTTGCTTGCAAATATAACAATTGCATTGCACACACTCTGGGGATCTGTAGATGTGCGTGCTCTTATCAGGGCAGGCTCTAGGTTTTTTGCTGCCCCAAGCAAAACATTTTTTGGCTCCCCCATCTTTTTTGGGGGGCTTTTACACATGGTTGCATTTTGCAATGTTTTTTGTTGTTGTTGTTGTTTTGGTTTGGGTTTTTTGACTGGGTGCGGTACTGATGCAGCATTGGGCAATGACTGCATCTGAATCTGCTTGAGCCGGGTATATCTGCCTGAATTTCTTATCGAGACAAAGAAACTGAAAAGCCCCATGGGCCACGAGAGCACCTGAGTAACTTGTGCCGCCTGTAATATGTGCGGAGGGGAAATACAGAATAGAGAGTGACCTTTCAAGAGGCTTAAATCACTGCTTGCTTTGCTGCCCCGGTGTCACATCTGGGTCTCTTGAAGGAAGGCTACGGGGTTGTGCAGCCGCGATTGGAGGCTGAGCGAGAGCCCTCAAAAGGGGACAGTTATCTCTGGAGACAGCCCTTGGCTTTCCTGGGCATGGTCAGTATTTCAGTCTTACTAGGAGCTGGGCTGCTGCTTCTGAGCACTTTCTGCTACTTTCGCTAATTTAAAATGAGCCTGACGTTCCCCAAATCATTAACTGAAATGGGTAAGGAGCGCGCTGGAGAATTGCCTGCTGTCTGACGGGTGCTAATTCTGACACTGCTATTTGATCAAAGGGTCGGGTAATTGTCTTTAAAAAGTTGTGCCTGAATGACAGGCTTTCTCCCAGCTCAAATTCGTTTCCAAGGGGGCGGGGGAGGGAGAGAAGAAGGGGGAAAGCCGGGCTAACTCTTGAAGGGGTATTTCATGGTACTCTCTCCCGGTGCGTCTCCCTGAGCCCCACTGGCTGTACTGCAGCACAGGGTTACCTGGCTGGTGGCACTGACGGTGTTATTGGCAGCTCGGGGCTTCCTTCCCGGCCCTGGCAAGTTCTCGGTGGCTTTCTCGTTGTTCCTTGGGGGACTCGGGCTGTAGGGTTTTAGGAACATGAAGTCGCTCTTGGTGGACTCCGGGTTCAGGCAGACTTTGTAGCAGTAGCCCGGAGGGCCACTGCCGGCCATATCCAGGCAGTTGGTTGACACTTTGTTGCCCGAGGAGAGCTGGGGCTTGATGTTGGAATTTTTGAAGATGTCAGCGGGAATGCCGCCCCTGGAAATGTGCCACCCCAAGCACGTGCTTACTTTGCTGGAGCCTAGAGCCGGACCTGGCTCTTATCACAGTTTCTGTATTCTTTTGTCCCTTATAGTCTGTTATAGTATTGATCAGAAATAGAAACCCTTCCCTAAGTAACTGCCAGGGAACACAGTCTGTGCTTTTCCTGCTCAGAGGAATTACGACTCTCCTGCCCATTGGTGAGATGAATCTGTCTCTCCTCCCGCTGATAGTCTGTGTGCACAGTGCTCTTCTAGCACTCACCTGCCTCATGAACCTTTTCAAGCAATGTCACATGAAATCCACTGTATATCTGACTCCCTTGTCTCTTGGACTCATCTTTGGTTGCATGCTATGCAGTCAAATGGATATCCCAAGTGCAGTAACATGGCTCATCCCTGTGTTATATTAAGCAGAGGGATGTGGTCTGATTGCCTGGGCCAGGCTACTGTGAGCTGGAACTGAATCCTGGTGCATCTCTCAGTAATTACAGTCTTTACCAGCCAGGAAAGTACAGCTTCTAGACTGGCTACATGCCCTTATCAGCTCTTATTTTAGTAACTCCCCTCACAAACCTATTTTCACAATTACTATTGGAAATGACTTCATTCTCTTATTAATGCTCCCCATATTGCTAGTCCCATTTTCTGTGTCATTTCCTCTTCTCCCAATTTATATCCTAATAGTATTGGAAGCAATGCATCCTGCCTTTCTTCAGCTATTCCCATACGTGTATCTATCTCATGGATGTAAGATGGGTACCTGAATCTAAGTCCATTCTTTTTAATGGTCACAACTATTAGCTCACTGTTCACAGAAACTTCTAAGCTTGCATGTCTGTTCTCCAACAGACGGACAAGAACTACAAGAGCTCTGGATGGTGAAACAGTAGGAAAATGACCAGCGACTTCAACACAGTACCATAAGCCACAACAGTTATGGCAGAAGCCTGAAGGAAACACGATGTTTGGGTTCACAATGCACAGCTGGTACAGAAGCCAAACCACTAGCAGAAGAACTTGTCAACTGTAAGACAGAGAAGAAACAAGACAGTCATGGAACTCCAGGAACAATCGCCTTTGGTTTAAATGAATGAAGTGATTTGCTGAAAAGCCCAAATCTCTATCAGAATGAGCCATCTGTTCTGAATGTTTTAGAAAATATTGCTCTATCTGTGCTTTTCTTTGATATGTGAAGGTAGTAGGAAGATGATTCAATCGAGCTACACTTCAATCGTGATCATTTAATTCATCCCAGACTTACAGATTACAAAATTCCATCTGGAAATCTTAGTCTCATCATCCCAAAATCAGGAAGAAGAGGAATGATGCATCAAAAAAGATCAGTTATTTTGTGCTTGTTGATAAGACATAAAAGACAAGAGGATAGCAAATTAGCATGGAGTAAAAAACAAGTTAATGAAATAAATGTATGAACTAGAGAGAAGGATAATGGGCAGAGGGCATTCCAAGGGCTGGAATGTATGTTAGTCTGGAATAGGAAAGCCCAGAAGAATGAGAGATGTGACATGTCAGGCTGAAGGACTATATGCTAAAGTGGGCAATGAACTAAGACAGAAGGTGGGATGGAGATGACTTCTAAGCAGAATGGTAAATAATAAAACACAAGACAAAATTATCAGGTTCAGAAATTGCTTACTAAGAACTGGGACAGTAGTAAATATTCGCTTCACTGCTATGGCACTGGTACCTACACCACAGTACTCAAGTCACTAGGAAGGACAAGCTTTCAACAGAGCCAATGGAGTTATAGCAGAGAAGGTGCAGTATTAATCCAGTAGGCAGGCAGGGCTTGGAAAGAACAGTTACTTACATTATAGTAACCATAGTTTGTCAGGATGTTGTCATCTGTATGGATCCCACCGTAGGTGTACGTGTATCCTATGTGTGCAAGATTAGAACCTTTGGAATAGCAATGTCTCTTGTGCCCCCCTGCCAAAGGTATAGAGGACAGACCAGATTAAGCCATCCCTCAGTTCTCCTACTAATTTTGAATCCCAGATAAGAAGGACAACAAAAAGTGGGAATGGAAGATGGGTTTCGGAATCCACCTGGATGACAGCATCTTGAAGAACCACAGTTGCTTTAAGGTAAATAACTGTTCTCTTCTTCAAGTATGTGTCCATGGGGATCCCCACTCTAGGTGACTGATAAGCAGTGACCCATCTGGAAAGTGGGACTGAGGAGCCCTGACTGTCACTAACTGAAAAATGTTATAACACTGACCTACCAAATTTGGTATCTGATCTTGCAATCAGGTCAAAAACATTGTATTTAAGAAAAGTAAGATGATTATTCCACATAGCTGCCTTGCAATTTTTGCATACAGGAAATGTTCCTGAAACAAGCAGAGGACTTATCTTATGCTCTAGTGGAGTGAGCTTGACTATTTGGAGGACCATATGAACGCACGTTGATATACACTACATAATCTATTTTGAACTTCTCTGAGAGGAGATGGTTTGACCCTTAGAAGCACCAGAGAGGGCAATAAAAAGATGAGAAGAAAGTCTAAAGGCTTTTATTCCATCAAGGTAGGATAACAAGGCCCTTGAAACATCCAAGGAATTTCTTATCTCCTTAAGAGGAGTGAGGTCTTAAAAAAAAAACAGATAAATTAACAGATTGATTCAAATGAAAGTCCAACACAACTCTGGGAATCAAGTAGGAATGAGGTTTCAACACCACCTGAACTCTGAAATGTTATGTTTTAAAACAATAAAACTAGGGCTGTCAAGCGATTAAAAGAATTAATCGTGATTAACTGTGTGATTAAAAAAATGAATTGAGATTAATCACACTGTTAAACAATAATAGAATACCATTTACTTAAATATTTTTGGATGTTTTCTACATTTTAAAATAGATTGATTTCAATTACAACACAGAATGCAAAGTGTACAGTGCTCACTTTATATTTATTTTTTATTACAAATATTTGCACTGTAAAAAAACAAAAAAATATTATTTTTCAATTCACCTAATACAAGTGCTGTAGTGCAATCTCTATCATGAAAGTTTAACTTACAAATGTAGAATTATTTTTCTTTACATAACTGCATTAAAAAATAAAACAATGTAAAACTTTACAGCCTAGAAGTCCACTCAGTCCTACTTCAGCCAGTCGCTCAGACACTCTTATGTTACCATACATAAAACCATACTGTTATTGGTAACAATGAGCAGTAATAAACCAACTATGGCACTCCCATTTCCAATGGCTAGCAGAATTTAACACTTGAGAAGGATAAAGGGCCAGAGTTGATGCTCATACAAAATGAGCATACTCTAAGAACGAATGAAAGAAAAGGGTATCCAAAATAGATGAATCAGAGCACCTATGGGGAATGAAAGGATAGGGTGGAAAGAATCCAGAAGGTAAGGCAGTGAGGCTACAGAGAAGATTGTCATGGTGTATCACAGTTCTGTTAGATTTGCAGTCTCTGAGCACACAGTACCACACAGTGCAGCTGTATGTATAGTACATACTTGGAGAGGCAGTGCTATGTTTCAAGAGAGTGTGTCTACAATACTGCTGTCATGCACTGAGTTAAGTATAATTAAACATTACCAGTAATGTGGGTCAGGTTCAGACGTTACACTATAAACATTTAGTTACATGTAGTAAATGTTTTGGTGGCCTCTAGTGTGTGTTTGTCTGCACTACAGGGACATAAATTCTAGTGTGTACTAGCGTGTTATGTGGACTTGGCTGGCGAGCATTAAAAGTTCCCTACTGAGCATTAACGTAGTACAATTTGAAATGGGGCTACATCAACATGCACAGTAGAATTCTTAGTGTAAGCCAGGAGGGTCCACACAGGCCATGGAGTGCCACAACACACTAGTGCGCACTAGAATTTATGCCCCTCTAGAGCAGACTAATGCACCATGTATAAAAGCCCTTTTTCTTCAGTACTGAGCAGAGGTGTATAGATGCCCTTGGCTAGAACAATTTCTTGAAAAAAACAAAGCTGGCTTCCTATGCTATCAATCTCTTGCATTAATGAACTTGACTAAATTAACTAAATTTTACAACTGCAAAAATAAAAAATAGACTCTGTGGCAAACAAACCTTTTCTTTCTAGCATATAAGAAGTGGGAAGGGCTGTGGCACACTCTCCCCTTCTAGTATACATAGAACACTCTGCTAAAAATGTTATCACACTAGGGACCACTGGCTTGGGAGGCACTTATTACTCACACCCCTGCTGGGGTATATATGAAGGGCTTGTGCTTGACAGTCTTCTCTGTTGGGATATATGGGAGGAGAGGCCTCTAGCTACCACATTAGCCTCAGAATATGCAGTGTTTCTTCTTTGCTTCTCTGCTGTGGCATGGAAGCTGAAGAAAATGTATGAGCTTAACAGACAGGCAACCCACATCTGCCTTAATTTGGCAAACTTCTAGTCTGTGAAAATGGTAAAGAAATTCAGCACACTCATTTTCCTAAGCTTTCTTCCTTTCTCAGTACACAGGATGGTCAATGGAAAGATCTTTTTGATCAGTATCTGCTACACCATCTTTTTAATTTGGAATGAACATCAGTTCGAATGACTCCTACCTTCAAAGTGCTTTCTTCCTTTTCGCCATCAACTTACCTCATCTCTCCATCCTTAATGGCATTCTTCAGCAAGAGCTTTACACACATCCTAATTGCTTTACACACTTAACACCAGACACTGACACACAAGCATTGCAAGAGAAGTGACTCAAAAGGAGTGTGAGATCACCAAGGAGTGTGAATTAATCACATTATAATTTTTTTTCCATAAAAGGGATTTCCTCAGTTCAAATCCCAAGGCATGAAATTAAAGTTTGACTGTCACAGGTGGAATAAATTTTCCAGCTGATTGACTTGATGTGTGCAATGACACATATGTAATGTGGCAATAAATCAGGGGAATGTAGAGAGAAATTGGAGAGTCTTATTTTTTCTATTAATTTTCTAAGAGTCCCCTATTCTGAGTAGTTATTATTAATAGCCGCCTCCTCTGAGTTAATACATATTTGGGGCAACTTGGTGCTTCGGGTCATCTATCTAGCACTGTTCTCAGCAGCAGAGCTCAACATGCTCAAAATATGTAATCTCCAGGTAGAAATATTACCTCTGAGCTCATTCATTACTGACCAGGATTTAAAAAAGGTTTGGTTACAGTGCAAATTGCTTTGTGAAAAAACAAAAAGGGTCTGACTGGAAACATTTTCCACCGTGAGGTTAATGGTAAATTGTAGAGGACACATTTCCTGCTCTCTTTCACATGAATCATGGTGTTGCTTTGCATATACACATATAAACTCAATTACATGCCCTGGAAAGTTCTCCCCATAATATAATGAAACAATAACTTGATTCTTAACACACAGAAGAAATAAAAAACACAACAAATAAGTAGGAAACATCCACATGCATAGACCACGTGAGAAAGGGAAAGGAAACACACCCGGATTTCATGAATCACACAGAAGCAAGATGCAAGAGTGACCGTGGGAAACTTTTCTACTGGTAAGGAAAGCTGATTCTCACCGTTCTGAACAAAATGGCTGAACTAAGAGCATCTGATTGGCTATGCCCAAATACCCTCCTCCTCATCCTATTGGTTGAGAGATGACAAGGGGAAAAAGCCCCAGAGCAGCATGGGAATGAAATAAAGAGTTGGTTAGTATTTAAAGCACAGACATAATTATAAAGTACTACTAGTAGAAAAAAGTGGCCTCCAACTCCCTGTGTCCTCTGAACTGCTGCTTTCCAATAACTCGAACCATTGGAAATAGCTTTCTTAATTCTCTTTTAAACTTTGCTCAATTAGTCAGAATTTGTTTACATAAACTGAAAATGTAACCTGTCCCTCACTGCGAGATCATACATGAAACTCTTTTGGTTCTTAACCTGTTCATGCTACCAAAGCCTTCATTTTCAGTCAGGTGCCATATACACATTTGGAAAATGCCCTTATTTCACTACAACATTTCAGTGTGTAAAATAGCAGATACTCTTCTACTCCCCAGGAAATTGAGATTTGGAGACCACTGTTTTGATCTTCAAGATTGATAATCCTTCTCTCAAAGAAAATAGGTCTGACACCTGCAAAGAATGTCCTGGAGGCCTGGAGCCACTCATTCATGATGTTCTTCATTTACAACCCCAGGAAGGTGGTTAAGTAGTAAGAAAATGTTATACTCATTCCTCTGTTTGCATCACTTTTATCCCCTCAAGAGCAATGAACACCATGTCTTCAACACTTTTTCATAATATTATTTTCAGAGAGAGTCTGGTGTAGATATGAAAGGAAGTTTTGAAATATGGGATTTTTGGGTGTGTGTGTATGTGTTTAGGCTCCTCCATTTTCTACTTTCATTCCCCTCAGAACTGCCATGTTACAATGACCCATTCTTCAGCAGACCAGGATGAGATCCAGCTCCATTCAGAACCCATCAGTGCTACTTACAGGTCAGCCAGAGGATTGAGAAAGGTAAGGTATTCCCATCTCTCAGTCTAGGGAGCAATTACAGTTTTTGAATGTTTTAATTAACCTGGAACACGTGAGGTTTCAATGTGAAATTTGTAATTAGGTCGGCAGTCCCTGTGTTACCCAAGGGATGGACATCAAATAAATGGCTGATCTTAGTAAATGACACATGAGGCTCTACTATGTCTTAGAAATGGTAAATTGATCTTCTTTCAGTTCATGGCCCACTGAGCTTCAGAAGAAACAACTTGTGCTCATCTGGCATACAAGTTAGGATTTCCTTCTGGGAATTGCAAGTAATTGCCCACACGCAATCCAGAGGCCAATAAGCTGATCCTGACCAAGATTTCCTGCTATTCACAGAGAGAAATAGTTCAGGACCCTTCTTATTAGAGGTGATTATTCTCACGAGTTACAGCAAGAATGGTGAAGCCACTCCAAGCACTCCAGAACAAGTGACTTGTATTACTGAAATCTGAACGTGCTTGGAGACAGCTCCTACCTTATGTTTCATGGGATAGTCAAGACATTAACATTCCTTTGTCCCCTCTTCACCCCACTAAAGACAACTCAGTACTTGGGAGCATTTGTACATCTTGCAAGGGTCTTCAAGAAAGCCAGCAAAACAGCTGCAACCATTTCTATCTTCTAAGTTCACTCTGGAATGTTGTTTTTGTTCCAGATACTTCATGCACATTGGGAAAAGCTACATATGACTCAAAAATAATCAGGCCCGGTAGTTAAAAGTCATTTTAAAAGAGAAAAGGAGAGAAGTATTACCTGGTCTGGAGAGGGTTTGTGGTTGGTTTGGTTGGAATGGGATGAGGATTTGAGGTGGTCATCCTCATAGTTATCTGCCATTAACTTCATGCGATTCTGAGTCTATGAGGGAAAAAGAATGAGAAATACATTTACCTTCAACTGAGTAAATTGAAAGTGCTATAAGGCAGAGGGCAATAGCCAAGGAAATGCATTTTATAACACTGTGCACTACTCTGTGCATGCCAGACAAAGCCCATGAAAATCATTGATATTCAAAGTACACAATACTTGTACAAAATACACAACATACTATAGATTAAGTGTAGCCACAAAGCAAAAGTAAAAATTAGCTAGCACATACAGGCCACTTCACTTCACTGTGCAGCTAAATTAGCTTTGTAATTAACTCTCTCATCCTCTGAGTTGCACCTAATAACGACTGCATTGTGCATGTGTGTACAGGGGAATTAAGTTCTTGATTAAACTGCTTAAGGAAAAAGGCATCAATGTGGACAGCTCAGTGAAAACATCTGTTAAATGCGAAGTGTTGGTCAAAAAGAAAACTATGAAGCCATATTAATAAGGGGATACAAATCAATACTGAAGATATTATAAATGGCATAATATAAACCTACGTGCCAGAAAAAGTACAATCTCCATTTGAATACTCAAATTCAGTTTTCAAAAAGGACATAGCAGAAATGGAAAAAATCCAAAGAAAGGTAAGAAAAATTGAGAGAGAGTTTGTCATGTCAGAGTTTATAAAGATGAGAAATAATTACTTTGGAAGGAAGATGAATTAGAGGTAACATAATAGAGATATATCAAATAGCAATTGCATGAAGTCAGTTGGGAACTCCTAGTTACTATTTCATAATACAAGAACAAGGTATGTCCAATGAAATTAAAAGGAAACAAATTTTAAAACCGATCAAAAGAATTACTTTTTATATAATTTACACAAAGCATAAATCACATATGGAACTCATGGCAACATGATATGGAGCTCCAAGGTTTAGTAAAATAAAAAATGTTATATTATGTATATCAATAATACCACCACCCACAGTCAGATTAGATAAAATATCCTTGACCAAGTACTAGCCACTGCCAGAGACACGATACTGGAGCAGACGTATCCTCAGTCTGGTCCAGTTTGATAATTCCTATGTTCCTCTTTCCTGAATTGAACTTAAGGTAAGGCTGAGGCAATAGTGAAAAAGTAAACATGATTTGTATGGGATTTATTTAGTCAGTGGTTCTCAAACTGAGATCCATGGAACACTTGCTGGTAGTCTGAGGAGAGTTGGCATATCACATGGTGCCTGCTCTCTTTGTTTCCAGCTGCTGACCTGCTTTAAGAGACAGTTAAAAATACATTAAATACTAACCTAATATTACTAACCCAACAAGCAAATGCAAGGGGAGGTGTCCCTGAGACTAATGCTCTATTACAAGGTGGTCCTCAAAGTATGAAAAAGTTTGAGAATCCTACATTAGAGAAGATAAACAACAGTTTTATGTATGTCTTTATACATTACATAGCTAAAGATTTACTAAATAATAATATACATTAAATGAATGTTCAAAGCTGTTTGCAGAAATATCTGTTAGTGATTCAATCTCTCCATAACTGAATAGTTTCTCAGTAGACGCTGCCACTTTAATGATCCTTCTTAGGATAGAGAATTCAGATTTCATTTGACTGCATGTTGAATAGCAGGGGCTTTCAAAGTTGTTGTAGACAAGTTCTAAATTTTAGATTTTGGGTTAATTTAACAGTGGTTACCACTAAATTGCACTTGAAAAACCAACAACTTAACCTTACAGAAGGTTTTCTCCATTAAGACAAACAAGATCTGAATTACCAGTCCCACTCTTCATCAGTCAATATTAACACTATTTGCACTTTCATAGCACTTTACAAATAACTAATTAGTTAGTTGTCAAGATGGCAGCTTTCTCTATGGTTACTGTTTTTATTATATTTAAGACTAAATCATTTTTAAAATGATTTCCTTTTAAGTAGATGCACAGATCAGAATCTCATCAATTACACTTGAAATATCTGATCTTGATTGTTGATAAGTCATAAAATAAATAAAACTCTCTCTCAGTTAACTTACATGAACTAGGAAGCATGTGTGAAAGAATGCATTATGGGAACTGATATATACTTAACATGAATTTCAGTACAGCAGCACTCATTGGCTGCACAAAATTAAAGCAATGACTTTGAGAAGCATTGCATGGTTGACAAGTTTCAATGCACGCTAACACTTGTAAAAACTGTCTTAGAGCCATCATAGGAACAGAAGGCTATACAGAGATAAACATTGGAAAAAGAAGCCTCTCATTCACAAAACTTGTGAAGTGGGACTGAAGACATTATACACATTACTGATTTGGTTTCAAGTGGCTTTCACAATGATCCAATACGAAATATACTACTAAAATTTAGCAATTATACAGCACTTCCTGTGTTTAGAGAATTTTACAGACTGTAAGGCTGGGTTTTTAAAGGAACCTAAAAGAGTTAGATCCTCATTCCATTTCAATTTGATTTAGGGGCTTAAGTCCCTTAGGCTTCTTTGAAAATCCCAACCCAAATTAACTCTTGCAACACCCCTGTGATGAAAGTAACATATAAAACAGTTCACCCAGTCAGTCATTTTCTGTATTTCTATTTTTGTTTTTTTAAGTTTTCAAAAAGGATTCTCTCCCTGACAGCCTAACTTCACTTTCTGCTACTTCTGCTGTTAAGCTTTAACCTTGTTCTGATATCCAAGGCTTAGCATGAAGATGTTACAAATTCAGCATTATGATTTCACTGGAAGTTCTAGATGACAGCCATTAAAGAGTTGGAATACATATATCTTTGAAATTTAGCAAAAAAAATCAAGATAGAAATAACAAAAGTCTATTTACTGGTAGGATACCATTTTAAATGATTTTTTTTCAAGTATGAAAGCTCTTTGTTAAAGAAGTCAGTCAAAGCAAAGTCATTTGGTTAATAATGAATGATAAAATCCATTCCCAACTCCATGCATAGGGCTGAAGAATAAGGAGTATTTTTATAAGCCTCTGCCTATTGGGCATGGAAACTAAACACTTCTATGGACTTCTGAAAGCTAATTGGGGACTTCTAATTAGGAGTCTGCTGAGCACCTGGAATAACTGTACTGAGCTCCTCTCCTACAGCTATAGAATACGCAGGATGGAAATTTCTAGAACATAGCTTTACATAGGTGGAAGTGTTTATGAGGAAAAACAGCTTACTATACAAGGGGGAAACATGTGAGTAACTTTCCCCCCTCCCATCTCCAGCATCCTGCAGTCTTAACTGCTATGTCATTGGGCTACTACACAGTCACTTCCTTTCTCACCTTATGGGGTTGTGGTGTACCTCTGCTCAGACCCCCTGGCAAGCATTCTTACGCCACTGTAAAAAATCTGCGAACACAGTGGTCTAACCACTATATCCTGTGGGAAGGGAATGAGTGAAGCAGACATCTGTGGCATTGGGAATGCCTCAGGCGGGAAACTGCAGGGTTAGCTTTCAGAACGTGCACACGTAAGAACTGCGCCTTAGACGGAAGTTTTTGCTTTATGTTTCCTTGGGAAGGTAACTGCTGTGTGCATGTGCCACTCAAAGCTAAGACTGAAAATGGATATAAAACAGCACTTCTGTGTTAGAAACTGACTATGCTAGGTTTCTCAGTTGTCCCAGATGTTTTACCTGATATACCACAGGCTTCCTCAGGTAAGAGATTCCTTCCCTGTGCACCACCAATCACTTAAGAAAAAAAGAGAAAACCAACAGAGACATTCTTATATAATAATTAATATCAAATAAGATCCTCTCCATCAAAAAAATTAAGTCTCAATTATGGTATCCTTTTTCACATGACAGGGGTGTCAAAGCCTTCAACAGGCCTCCACGGACTCTCAGCTGTTAGTCTCTGAAGTATGACTTCTGAAAGGGCATTGGGTTTGTCGCTTGGTTTAAAATAATATTTCCTCCATTGCTATGATGAGCTATACCGGCAGCACTAACTCATCTTGTCCTCTATTTGTAAAAGCCTCCATGAATCTGCTACTTTGCCACTACTTCCCTTCCTACTCCCTCCACTTATTCAACACTAGCCTCTGCTCTGCCCCTTCACACAATCTCACCACTTCTGTTACAAGAACCATGTCTTCTGCATCTCAACATCTGGAACAGCCATCCAGTATCCATCTTCCTCAACGATTCTCCCCCTCAGTTCAAATCTCATCTGAAAATCTCTCTTTTCTTCCTTGCCTATATCTCTTAATTTCTGTGTGTCTGTTCTTTTGTTTTAGTTAACCCAGTGGTTCTAAAATCTTTTCATACTGTACTTTACTTTTTTAGACGGCATATTCTCTGTAGGAATGTGTCTTTTTTGAACACCCTACTTAGGTCCCACATCTCTCCCACTGAAATTACACCAGTTGGTTACATATAATGGGAAAGTATTAAAGAGAAAATATGATGGATGTAGCTGTTTGGTGACACCTCTTTTAAATGTGTTACTTATTTCCTCTCGCCTGTTGTAGGATTTCACATTTATTAGTATGGGATTTCTCCCTGCTTTAAACTTTCCAGGTCATTGTATAGTTTGCTTCTGCTCACCTTTTGTGTTCACTAACACTTGAAATTCTGGTGTCTATCTACAGATTTTATCACAGTTAAATTAACCCTTAACAAAGACTGATATGGAGCAGATGCACAGAGTGTAGAGATGTAATATGGAACTTAGTGGTGAAATACTTTAGAAACTTTACAGGAGTCCTACACAGAGGAGCAAATAGCCAGAACTACCAGTACCTGAAGACTGACAGATGTTAGATCACTGAACATCACAGGTCAATTTAAAAACCACTGATTTAACTCTATATACACACTGTATTTAACTCTATACTACATGTTAGGGCACAGTTTGTATAAAATGTTACATTAAATACATTTATACTGGATCATGACCACACATAGCTTTCTTTAACATTTGTGAAGGATGCCCAGTGCCCGGAGGACACCTTTACCTGGCAAGATTTTGAACTCAAATTTCAACTTCAGGGACAGATCAAGCTCTCTCTCCAGAGAGGACTTTCAGAGACTAGGGAAAGCAAGAGAAGAACTAAGGCTATAAAAGCTACACACTGTCTGCATTCAGCCAGTCTGGTTAATACTCATATTGCACTAAGTTATTTTTATCAGATATACAGAGAGGTTCCCAAAAGACTTGCATCAGGATGGGATACTCATAAAATCTATTCTCCCATTACAAAGCCTACTAGCAAAAATGACTATTCTCTGACCATGACATCAGTGACTATTCTCTCAGTTTTGGTAAAACATCTGATTAGTGGAGTGCCTGGCTCTTCTAACTAGCCTAAACAAGCTTTGTTAATCCTTTAATGTAAAGTTTAAAAAAGACCCAGATTACATCATTGTTAATATAATGACTATACTTGTGACAAATGGATATGTGGTGGAGACAGTATGCCTGTCAGTGAGTTAAAGGAGTCATCTTCTACAGGCTGCTCTCCCACTTCGTTTCTTTTAGTCAGAGTTGAGGGTTTCACTGAATGCACAGTATCAGAGGGGTAGCCGTGTTAGTCTGGATCTGTAAAAGCAGCAAAGAGTCTTGTGGCACCTTATAGACTAACAGACGTTTTGGAGCATGAGCTTTCGTGGGTGAATACCCACTTCGTCGGATGCATGACGAACACTCACTTCGTCATGCATCCGACGAAGTGGGTATTCACCCACGAAATCTCATGCTCCAAAACGTCTGTTAGTCTATAAGGTGCCACAAGACTCTTTGCTGCTTTTACTGAATGCACAGACATGCAGAAACAATGTGTAAATAAATCCTCCTCCTCACCACTGCAAAGATAACGCACAGACTTAATCAAAAAAGGGCCTGATTTTCAGAGGTGGTGAACTTCAACAGAAGTTGTGGTGTTCAGCATCTCTGAAAATCAGGACACTTTGATTGTTAATGCCCCCTAGGGTGTCCCTGCAGGTATTCAACATGGAGACAGCAATGCCCTATACAAATGCCCCCAGGATCTCTCTATTGGTATCCACTGGGGCAGACACAAGCAGAAGACAATCCCTGTGTGAATCATCTTTCTACCCATGATTTCTTTGCAGGGATAATATAGTGTGATGCCTTGTGTAATGTCCCCTCATGATTTTACTGCAGAGATCGAGGAACTGAGTGAATTGATTTACATGCTTCACCCTCACATTTAAAATATTTAAGATCCCGCAGAACGTTCTCCAAACCTGATGGAGAGGTTACATTCTGACAGGTCATCTTTATTTGTGAGGCTTAAAAAAGGGACATCTTTAGTTGGGTTTAGATGCCTTTTGGGGATGTTCAGTATAACCAGTAGAGACCTCACTGCTAATTAAGAACAGATTGATGTGATCAGCAGGAGTCCAGGGAAAAGCCTTCTATGTTATCACTAAACTGGATTACCAGAACTGTCTTGCTTCATGGAGTCTCTTGTTTTTGTTATTTCAGCAAACAGCATATGCACAATTCATCTGCCAGCATTTTCCAAGATATGCAGGACTGAGCATAGATTATATCTGAGGTAAAGACTTTCCAATCACCTGCTGATAATGTTATAGATTTGTTATATAACCGAGTGGTAGACTTTGTCAGCCTAGTTATCATGTAGTTTTAATTCGTCCATATTGCTGCTCATTTGCCCACATTTTTTTCCTGGAAAAACTTGGCTGCCACATGTTCGAAAAGTTCAACTTTAAACAAATGGAGGTATACCATGTAGTAACCCTGCAGCTCAGGTGTTCACTTATCTCCAGGCCAATATATAACATGTATATATAATATGTGTTGATCTTTTAAAAACTGAATTGAAATCTTCTCTGTTCAGGGATGCCTCTTGGAGCAATACTGGTGCCTTAGGAAAGGCACATGTTACTAACAAGATCTCCTGCTGAAAAGTCTACTGTGAGTTACTGGTTTGGATTCTGCAAAGCTAGCACCAGAGATATAAAAGTCATCCCAAACCAGATCTTGAGATTCCTCATAATGGAGTATCCATAATTTAACTAGTATATGTTCTCTCACACTTCGTTTACAGTTCTCTGGTTTACTAAACAGCGATAACGAGACTTAACTCCCTTCTCCTCCAGCCATTTCTTTTACAAGAGCTCAAATCATCCCAATCCCAGCTTTCAAGTAATAAAGGTTGTGTATTTTAGTTACATCTGTTCTAAAATAAACAGCAGTCCTGTTCATTGCTAATGATCCTGAGGGGTGAAAGGTATGTTGTATCTTTGGCATCTCAGCACCACATCTAAAGATTCCAGGCAGGAAGGTGTTTTCCTTTATTTCTGAGACCTGTAAAGAAGGGTTGGAGTCTGAGAATGTTTACCACAGTGCTGGTTTACACAAATAGTGTGGCCTGTGATTCAAAGCCTTAAGACAAGATCAAAAGGACATATATAGCATCCCATGACTACAGCTTAAATAAGTCTAAGATCACTGATACCACACAAAGCCATGAAATACATCCATTGAAACTCATTTGAAGATGGTAACAATAAGTAGAATGAGTTGCTCATTTAATCCTTATGATGAGTGAGAGAGTTGGTTACACCTACCCTTCTTAAAACTAGCATATAAAAGCCTTAATAATCTATGCTTGAAATACATGAGTGAGTGTCTCTCACTCTATGCCCCTGCCTTAGTTGGCCAGGGCAAGTCTGATTCCAATCCCAGGCCACAGATAGGACTGAGGTTACTCTACTGTGGAATTATCTACCAGAAAAGGTAATACCAGTGTCCCTTGCTGTAGGGTGCCCTAAAAACAGGCAAAACACATTTATTTAAGTTGGCCCAGCCTTGATTATTTTCAGCTAAATCTCACCACAACTTTTTTTTCCTCTCCCATCTGTTGTTCCCTCTCCAGTATTTTTTGCATCAGTTGGGAATTGATTCCTTTTGCTGGTAGGATGGCTTACATTGAAGGTTTTGGGGGTTTGATTCTAAATTAGGTTCCTGTTTATTCTGTGGTTGGATATTTGGTCTGTTTGGGTTTTTTTTGTATTGATTTTAATGTTTTGAACGTTGGGCTTTTATTGTATGAAGCCTAGAAGCATTTAGAAAGGCTTCCTATAAAATGCGTTAACTACAGATCAATTTCACTGTAAACTCACGTTCAGAAATTCGTATCCACATTAGTTCATGGCTTAAGATCTATGCCAATTAATCTGCCTGCCTGAATCTTCCTTATGCTGCTGATTGGCAAGATTAG
This sequence comes from Mauremys reevesii, assembly GCF_016161935.1. Taxonomy (NCBI): domain Eukaryota; kingdom Metazoa; phylum Chordata; order Testudines; family Geoemydidae; genus Mauremys; species Mauremys reevesii. The sequence goes on from NC_052623.1 coordinate 250,736,065, forward strand.
GATTTGATTTTAAATTCTGAGGATCTTCCATAGTATCTGGGTGATTTTTGCCTGCTTTTGCAAGTTCAGTATTAGGAGTAATATTTAATAGAAGAAAGGTGTGTGGTATTTGATGGTCTTTAGTAAATTCACTTTCTCTTATGAATCTCTTCACTACACATTTTGTATTGGATCAAAATCTGGTTAAAACTGTTATACTTTAAATTGTTTCAAGTTGTGACAGTTTGGAAACAGTCTCTAAATGTATCCTTGTATTAGATATAGCAATGCCATAGACGCTGTATTTTCTGACATTCTGTTCCAAAGTTCCTCCAAGGAAACTGCCATTCAGTAATATGCTGTGAGGCCAGACTGCCACATATCTTCAGCTGAACAGCCTCTCATATATGTCTTGTATGTCCACTAGATGTTTAATATTTACAATTTACTCAAATTCTGTATTCTGTTTTGACACATGCAAATATGGGATCTCATCTGAGAGCAAAAAAATACCACTATCTGTATCCAAAAGCATATTGGTTTCGGTGTCAAGGAGGTCCTGTTCTTTATCCCATGGTGCAATTAGTTTATTTGCAGGCTGTAACAAAACTTAGTACATTTTAGAACGTACAGCTCCCATTATGTCAGCTATGGTTCCTTCCAGCCATTTTGCGGCACTGGGAAGGGAGATGGCAGCTGCCATGTCAGAGACCTTAAACCCAAACTGTAACAGGCTCCTGGCTGTATTTCTCCGTTGGTCGGAATTCAAGTTTCTCTCTCCGAGATGCTAATCAGTAGCTGCTCCAAGCTAAAATTTTCAATTTTTGTTTCTAAACAAGAGGATAATTTATTGGTAGAGAAAAAGAAATGAAAGAAACACAAAATAAAAGATAGGACTGAAAATGAACCTTTCTATAAAACTTTATTAGGTTGTTGCTATACTTATGTTACAAAGCAGGGTTTAAGGTTTCTGGACAAATATCTTTGAGGTGAAGCCAAAGTCGTGAATATGTACCAGTAACAAGCATAAAATCCTTACAAGAATGTTTTAATTAGTTAAAAAGATGCCATTAAAAAGCCAGGAGTTTCAGAGACAAGGTTACACTTCCAAAAAACCTCTATCATCTGAAAGCAAAGGTAACCAACTACTTTAATTCTGTCCCCACAGAGGACAACTGGATTAAGGCTTAGCCACTCAGCTTTCATTAAAAAAAAAAAATAGCCTATATGATTGCAAAGAAAAGTATGTGATTATGCCTGGAGTGTATCAATGCAGGGACATCCTCCTGAGTCCTCAGACAGCCTAAACCACTGGTTCTCAAACTTTTGTACTGGTGACCTCTTTCACATAGCAAGCCTCTGAGTGCAACCCCCCTTATAAATTAAAACCACATTTTTATATATTTAACGCCATTATAAATGCTGGAGGCAAAACAGGCTTTAGGGTGGAGGCTGACAGCTTGCAACTCCTCATGTAATAACCTCGCGACGCCCTGAGGGGTCCCAACCCCCAGTTTGAGAACCCTTGGCCTAAACAATAGCTCTGAGAGGAGTGAACTTCCCCATGCATCTCAATGGAATGTTAACTCCAAAACTGGAGGTGCCTCCCTGCTGAAACTGCTGCCTCTTCAGGAATGAAAAGGGACCCTTGCTCCCATTCCTGCTGCCCCAAGACAAGGAGGGCCTCTGCTTCTATTGCTGGGGAATCTCAGGTCAGCCCTGCCTCTCTGGGAAAGAACGGGGAGCCTCCTTGCCATATCTATTCCAGGTGGTGATAGTGGGGGATGGGGGTATCACCATAATGAAGGGGCAAGGCCATGTGGATGGAGCTAGAGATGCACCACATAATGGTGCATCCAAGGCACTGGACTGCCTTAATCCAGACCTGCTATAGAGTGATACAAGGCCTAGGCCCAAGAGGTTTGAATATGGATACATGTTAGCACTTTTTCTAGTGACATCTAGGATAACTGGTTGGCAAATCAAATCATATAACCTAATGCTATGAAGTACTGATCACCTCCTGTGAAGTACAGTGCATCCTCAGCATGTTATAAGATGGGAGGCCTTTATGAAGAGTATGGAATTATTGTCTCCTCTATGCTAATTTGCCCAATCAGGAATTTGTAAAGTACTTTTTCCCCCCTGTGGATTGTGAAAAAGGCCAGAACTGGCACAACCACTCTAGAATTAAGGATGAAATATTCTTGTTTTTGTGGTTGCTGACAAGATGAAATTTTTTTTTAGGAATTGATAAAATAGTCTGCCTTTCTCATTTTCATGGGGAGAGATACAGAGTTAAGATAATCTGGGTATCTTCACTGAATTTTGACACTTACAAGAAACTCAAACATTTGAAAGTATAACCGTAACTCTGAATTTCCTGTCTTAAGAGGGGAAAAAAGAGAATTATAATCTAGATGAGTGTACACAACGACAAGCTGGACTCTGCTGCAAGGTCCCTAGATTTTGTGGCACTCTGATGGAAAAATTCTACAACTGTTTCAGGTATGGTACAAATAGAGATTTTTACTGATTTAAATATGAACATGAATGTAATCAGTACAGCTCCCTCTGTTATTTTTATATTAAATTCCATTTATTTTACACTTTCACATATTCAGTTTTTAAGATGCTGCAGAATGTTGTCTGGGGGCAGGGATCAACGCTCTGAGATTGATCCACTGGCAGTCGATTTAGCAGGTCTAGTAAAGGCCCGCTAAATTGACTGCAGATCGCTCTCCAGTCGATCCCTGTACTCTACCCCCAATGAGAAGACTAAGGTAAGTTGATGGGAGATTTTCTCCCGTCAACCCCCCGTGGTGTAGACCCCGCAGTAACTTGACCTAGGGTACGTTGACTCCAGCTACGTTATTCACAATAGCGTAGACATAGGCTGGTTTCTCTGAAACTCAAGCTATTAAAATAAATGGGGCAGTTTTAATCTCTCAGTCACTGTTTCTCCCTGTCTGTGAAATTCTGGAGCGCATTTTTTTTTTTTTTGGCAAGAATGAAACTCCATAGATGCAGAATACATGAGAACTGCCTACAATGTTCTTCAAAGGATTCTGAACCCTAAATTACTGACGTTTTCTTGCAACCTTAACTTCACTTTGAAGTTTATTTTCGTCAGGGATTTCCTTGGATTATTTAAATGGTCCACTAGAGATTAACCCCACTTCAGGTAAAATACTGAGAAGAGTTTATTTAGATAAGAGATATCAAGTGGTATTAAAATACTAGATTAATTGCCGTTACTTGTCACACAGATTCTAGGAGATTCATCTTCTATTCCTGGTCTCAGGCTGATCACCTCAGTATTATGGTATCTCATCAGGTCAAGTTTCGTTACTTTTAGACTATCAGACTTTGGTTCTCTAAGTATTTCACCTGCTATACCATAGATCTTTCAAAGATCTGCTACTGTCAGAATGGCTATTCTTTTCTTTAGGAGAGTGGAAGAGCAAAAGTGAGGGATTCAAAAAGCCACATGGCAAGAAGATCTAACCAGCACAGAAAAATTAATGATGTGTGAGGAGTTTTCTTCAATTTCATTTTCCTAATCTGGGTTTTCTAGAGTTAGTAATTTACAGAAACAAAAACAGTGAGGGAAAGCAATTTGGATCCAAAAGATGGGGTGTTTTGTCAACTGAAGGGAAAGGTGAGAAGTACAGCTTTAAGTCTCAGACAGAAGTTGAAAGATACAGTTCAGCTGTCTGTGTACTCTTACAGTAAGCAGTATTTACAAAATCGTAAAGTCATCACAGACCTTTGTTGTAACTATAGTTATGAGTCTGCATTAACACTCAATATGAATAATATAGTTAGCAATATATTAATGGTTAATAAAGGAAAACAATCTATGACCATGTTTATGTTTGGAACTCTCACCCTAGTTTGGTACTGAAAAAAGCTGTTCCCTGTAGTTTTAAAAATCAGACTTAAGACATACTTGCTTTTTATGGATTACCCAATGACATCAGGAGCACTGTTAGAATGAGAAGCAGTGTGGGAAAGGTGTTAGAGAAGAATAGTTTGCATTGCAAAAGCATGGAAACTATAACACAATCAAGACTGTAATCATTACAGCATTCTAACATCAACACATTTCGTTTTTTAACAAACTCTTCTTCTTGTCTTTGATTTTACAGAAGTTTCAGTTCAGAATGGAATTTTATAAGCAAGTTGTGCCCCCCTGCTATATGTGGATTGCTCACAGACTCTTACACAGAGCAGCATTAGTTGATATCATTAGAAAGTTTCAAAACATATGCTAGTTTGACAGTGCCTCTATAATAAACAACAAGGATCTTTCCTCAGCCAGAGAGGAACCTTAGATTTTGTGCGTTTAGATGGCATTAAACATTAGTGAGTTTCAGTAAGCTATTACCCCCAGTCCTCCCAGGTTTTCACCAGAACATTTTTAGCCTCACATTTTTGTTGTTATATGACCCAGCACTTCAATAGCCTTTGCCTGCAGCTTCAAAGAGTCCGCAGAGAGTAGTATACCCTCCTCGATGAGCTGTTCTTGGCGAAGACAAGTTGCCAATAGACACAAATTCCTAGATTCTAAAGTGATGTGAACTGCTCAATGTCATCTCAACATAGGCTGTCTGCGATAGCCCAGAGCCCAGCTGTGTGTGTATAAATGTGTGTCTGTGCTGTAAGATATAAACAGCATTGATAGCAACATTATTTAAAAACTTTGTGCTTGTGATTTAGTTCTGACAGATTTTCAAAGTTGGCTGCAAAAAAAAAAAAGTATAATTTCAGCCTTCTCTCTCTCTGCCTCACTTTCAGCCTTTATGATAATTACTGGAGGGAGAAGTACAATAAACTGTCTTCCTAAGCAGCAGGAGAAGTTTTGCTACACTAAACTAAATTAATGTTAGGAATTTTCTTTGTACAGCAACTTGCGAGGTCTGGCAGCAGCTAAAAACAGCACTGCCCCATATGCAACATACAAACACACAGACATAAAATTCCTGTCTGTCCACACCATCCCTGCGTGTGGTCCACAGACAGAAAATTCCTATCCATCCACACTGTTCTTGTGTCTGGTCCACAGACAGAGAAAAAATTCCTGTCCATGCACTATCCCTCATATGCAGTATGCAGACAGAGGATTCCTGTCCATCTGCATGTCCCCTTCATGCAGTATATGAACACAGATCATTATTATGTATCAACTTTTTTTTTCTACTAGGGTTATTTTTTCATATCTAACCTTCATAACATTCAGGTAATGATGCCAAGTGGCAAGATTTAAAAAAAAAATTCAAGTTCTGTACTGTGCTTGTGTTGACTTTTTTTTTAACCAAGAAGATCTCTCTCTCTCTATAAAATTTTTGACATGAAAAGAGTGGGGACAGGTGTCAGTTTGGTCACATCAGCTTGCTCTAAAGTGTCTGCAAATCAGCCAGTGTTCCATCTTGCACATCTACTCCCAATCTGCTGCTCCTCCTACAACCTGCAGTATACTACCCTTTCTAATCAATTAGAAGCCCACTCATAGGGTTGAAGGACATGATAACATAGTCCTGGAGCAAGCTCGGGTTATACAGTCCACCTCTCTTGTAGAGCCACCCACATAAAAAGGAGGTCCTTGGAACATGGGATGAAAAATCAAACCAATCATTCAGTCTTGCCTCTGCTGTTTTATCCTCTCAGTCTGAGGTCAGTAAGCCTATGTGAAGCAATGACACAAATCATGCAGCACTGACAGAAGCAGAGGAAAAAGTAGGGATGAAGGAACAAAAGGATAGGGGCAGAAAACCTAGACTGATTTACTTGCAGCCGGAGGACTTGAGAGGGATCAGGGAAGTCAAAGGATTTATAAAATCCCCATAGTATCATAAAAGGCAGCAGGCTGACAATAGGAAGGACAAGCAGGGTTTGATGGTTGGGAAGGGTGGAGAAGAGGAAATGAAGAGTTATATCAAAATTTTGAAGAAGTATTTTTAAACATCTGGAAATGATGAGGAGAAAGACAGAACAGATGGACAAAGAGAAACTGGTCTGAGTCCAGATTTCCCCACATTTCTCAACCTCTAGACTCTTCTTACTCTAGTCAAGCAGAACTCACTGAAACCGAACCTGCATCTTAGTGGGATATAGAAGAGGCTTGAAGGGGGACACAAAATAGATTTAAAAATCTTCCCAAAACATTAAGGTACATTACTTATTACTTCCACAGAGCAAGTAAACCTCTGCAGTCTTCCAAGTTTTAAACAATGAATATGTGTGTGTTTTTTATGGGATATTAATTTTTTTTAAACCAACATTTATGTAAGCAGTTGGCAGAATTTTGGTGTTCTGGTTTAGGTAATGGAAGCAAAGCCATGGTTTTATCTTTCAAAATCTGGGAGGCACTCTGGCATGGTATCAGAGCACAAATTAATCAGGGCACAAATGGTGAAATTATGTATATAAATTCCAAGTTCCCAGTGAACAGAAAAGAACAGCTTAGCAGTATCTGTGTTGTAAAAACAAGACAGATACCTGGACAACTATGCCTTAGAATTTATGGAGAACATAAGCAGGCCCAAATGGGCTATCTCCCTTTGCTTCTTTTACCCAAACAGCAGTTGATAAATATTTGCATGAAATGCAGCTTGGGTTGGCAGGTAAACATCTGTATGAATGTTTGTGAAGGTACTAGAAAAGAGACATCTGGAGGCAGGTAAAGGGCAAAGTCCTGTCATATATTAAGGTCAAACAATAAGAAATAGAAAACTAGCAAAATGACTGTTCTTCATAGTGGATTCAAGGTAAGAGACCTCCTGCTCCCTTCAGACATCAATATTGTGATAATGATTTCATCATGATTTCATCCTCCTAGACCATTAGCAATTGAAGGGCCTACAGTATGTTACTACAAAGGTCATTTTCCCTACATTTGAAATAATTTGTTAGAGCTGACCAACTATCTTCTTATGACCATATGATAGTCATGCTTTGGCTATCCCCACTAGCAGTAGCGAACAAGAGTAAGAAGACTTTTGATATTTAAGACTGAAGCTTGCTTTCCATTATAAATCTAATCTTTAGCTACTTCTTAGCCATTTCTGGGCGCTGAAGAGACTCCAGGGAATGAAGCCTAACTCAATAATGCAATGAGGAAGCAACTCTCCCACCACCTTGATATCCCTGGATTTGAGGAATCATGTCACCTTCTCCTCTCAGAAGTAAACTTGTTTCAACACAGATCCACTTAGAGGCAGCTAGAGCTGGCCTAAACGCAGAATTTCTGGTTCACAGGAAATTTTATTGTTTCAAAATTTGTGTTCATTCGAATGCAGAAAAAATATTTATTGCAAACTGGAAATTTTTAAAACAGGGGATTTCAGAAACACCAACATGTGGTGTTTCCAAAATGAAATGTGCTTCCTGGGACTCTGAAATTAACATGATACTTGCCAGTTTCACTGCTGCCCATTACTGAATAGCAGCAATGAAACTGACAAGAATCATGTCAATTTCAGATAGCAGCTGCCAGGGCTTTGAGGGGCCACAACTCTAGGCAGCCCCACCATATGGATTATTCCTTTGCCAGCTGGCTCCCTGACTTTTGGAGTAGCTGACTCACCAGGCCCCTGGTGTCATGCAGCCCAGGAGTCTAGAAGCCCTCCATGTAGAAGGGCTATCGCTGAGCCAGGGACCCTAAAAGCCCAAAGGTTCCCAACTCAGAGGCAATCTGTGTGGCACAACTGCCCCAGAACCGTGGAACCTGAAAAGCTAGGGTCCCAGTCTGTCCACACATTGGAGCTGCTGATCCTAGATGCCCTGAGCTTCCTGTCACTGGGATAGCCCATGAGGTGGGTCTACCTTGGAGTCACAGACCCTAGAACCCTGGGGTCCCCAGCAGCCCACCAGGTGAGCTGGCAGGAAAGCAGGAAGGTTTCTGCTGGAGCACTGCCTGGTTCATTGAACCTGATATGTTTGTGCAAAACATTTCAGGCTCAACAAATTGGCATTTTTAGACAAAACCCTGTTTCATCACCCTAGAGGAGTAGAGTACAGTATTTCTGTTCTAATGGCAACATTTTGAAAAGCTCCACCCTGAATGGGAAGGAAGGAAACGACAAGTGGCAACAGAATCCTCACAGGCTCTACACAGGCAGAAGACAGTAGATCTCTCTCTCTCTCTCCCTCCCCCGGCCAACATTTTCTCCCCTATAGAAATGACACATGGTAGCATCTTTCCTCTGGTAAAGAAATTTCTTTTATCTCAGTAGAACAGGGCGGAAAGGGAAAGTTATACACCTAAGGAAAGAGAATCCATGACTTCTGTTGAGCACCAGTACAAAATTACATTTTTTATTGGTGCATAATGAGTGTGATCGGGCTCCCCCTTGCCTGTTTACGTAGAACATGCAAGCAGTGTTGTTGGTCATTACTTTTCTATTCTGATTCCTTATGAACTGTAGGAAGTGGAGGCAGGCATTGTGGACAGCATGGAATTCTAGCAGATTTATGAGTAGCCTTGTCTTGGCTGCGGACCATAACCCCTGAATTGTGTGATGTTGCAGGTGTACTCCCCTCCCTATGGGGGAGGCATCCATGTCATCATCTGTGATGGAGGATCCTGTGTAAATGGGATCCCCGAGAACACGTTGTGTGGTTGAGTCCAGCAGGCTAGTGATTTCTTGACTTTGGGAAGCATTGTTAATCGTCTGTTTAATACGTGTTTGTTTGATCTGTATATGGTTCCTAGCCATCCTTGTAGGCAGTGCATATGTAACCATGCGTGTTTCACCACAAACGTGCATGCTGCCATGTGGCTCAGAAGTTGGAGTCATGTGTGGGCTGTAATCTGTGGGCTTGTCCTCACTATAGATATGAATGTCTTTATCATGTTGAATCTGTCTCCTGGAAGTGATGCTTTCGCAGCCACTGAGTCAAGGAGAACAGATCCTTCTAATGCAGAAAGTGGTGCAGCACCAAGAGCTTCGGTTCCGAAGAGTGAGGTGCCAATTGTATTGGAAGTGCAGTGTGCAGAGCCGGTGCAGTCTGTGTTGGTGTTGTTGCACTACCAGTATTGGGCTGTGGCATTGTAATCGGGGCGGTTGTCAGTGCAGACTCCTTTAGTGCTGTCGGTGCTGTGGTGGAGATGGGTGGCTAAGAGTCAGAGGTGAAAGTAAGCTGGTACGGTATGGTACAGTGTCAGGACTGGACTGGCTTCTCCGGCGGTAATTTAAAGGGCCCAGGGTGGCAGGGCTCTGGAGGTGATTTAAAGGGCCTGGGGCTCCCCACAGCGGCTGGAACCCCCGGCCCTTTAAATTGCCTCCGGAGCCCTGCTGCCACTACCCCAGCCCGAGCCCTGCTGCCCCAAGGTAGTGGTGGCAGGGCTCCCGCGGTGGCCAGATCCCCAGGCCCTTTAATTCTCCCCAAGCACTAGGGCTCCCAGCCACCTCTGCAGCTGGTAGCTCCGGGGTGATTTAAAGGCCCTGGTGCTCCCAGCCACAGCGGGTGCTCCCAGCCACAGCGGGAGCCCCAGGGCCTTTTAATCTTGAAAGGCCCCACCTCTTCCGGTTGAGGCCCCACCCCGCTCAGGACTCCAGCGTACCGGTAAGTCCTTTAAGTTACTTTCAACCCTGCTTACAGCCCTTAGACTCCACACAGGAGCACTAGGTTCCGGCAGCAGCCGACGCACAGGCGGTGCCAGACATGCCCAGTGTGTCATAAGTGTTGAGCCGCGGTGCTGCTAGCACAGATGAGAGCAATTTGGTCGGGGACTGTTTTCTGCTGGTCTGTTTTCTCTGAGGCGAAGAGGATTTTTTGTGTGGATTTTTTGGTATTTGGAGACGGTGGTGGTGAAAAGACTGGCCGGGAAGAGGTTTCCTGCCCTGGGTCGGAGGCTGGTCTTAATGACTTTTCCAGCAAAATGAGTTTCAGCCTCAGGTCTCTATCTCTGCGTGCCCTCACCCAGTTTGTTACAATGGGCACATTTCTGAGGAATGTGAGCTTCCCCTAGGCAACGAACACATTGAGTGTGCCCACTGACACAGGCATTGCCTCTCTGCATGTGCATCTTTTAAATTCTGGTGAACCAGGCATTTCTCTAACTTAATACCAGCTGTACTAAAGGAGCAAGAAATAAAAAAATTGTTTTTGAAAGGGATGTAAAAGTCTAAGAACTGAACCTTAACCTATCTAAACTATCCTAACTCACTAATTTATCTAACAGTAGAAATGAAGGTTTTTAATGGGACTGCTGAGCTCTGTCTCAGGCCAGGGATGGTTGAGAAGGAACTGAGGGGTCTGGGTCACACGTGCTAGATGAAGTGCCAATGGCACACGAGGCAGGCACCGTGCATGTGCGACCTGTACAGGCACTGCTACTAAAACTCTCCGAGCAAAGGTGCAGGGATGCACCATCGCCTGGAGTGGAGCACCCACAGGGATATCTCTCAGAGAAGAACTATCACTTCCTTGCGCTGTGACATGATTGATGCCTGTCATATGCACAGTCCAACACTGAACAGACTTTTTTTGGTGGGGTTGGAGGTGGCATGCTGCATTGCAAATTCAGAGTTAATTTCCAGATTTCTGCAACCCGGTGAATATCTGTATCTTGGTTTATTCTCCCCCATATATATTACTTTGTATTTTTGCCAATTCAGTCTCATTTTGTTATTTCTTGCCCAGATTTCTAACCTCTCTGTCTTTTTGTTTTGCATTTTTCCACTACATTTCTGTCTCATTTAAAAATGATGGTATTACCTTTATCTCCCAACCCTTTCTCTCACACAATTTTCTGGAGAAAAACCCCTCACTTCACTCTTCCACACTAGCCATCTTCTCTGTTGTTTCTTCAGTCAGAATCTAGAGAAAGTGCTGTCATGTCTCCCAAGTCAACCCTCCTTGATAACTTTCTTTGTTTCTTGCCTATTTTTTAAGTATAGAGACAGTTTCTTGCTGTACGGTGTGTTGTGATACTCTACTTAGGAAATGCTATTAAAAAGCTCTACTATATACTATGGAAAGATTCTATATGAACATGCACGTGCAAAAACATGGTTTGAGCCCCTATATGGGTACAGAGACATCAATGTGTTATTGAATTGGAATCAGATCTAGTTTATATGTAGGCATGTAGAAAGCGTGGCAGGAGATGGTCATAAGGGTTGGAGATTACTGATGGCTAAAGATGATATGTCATTCCTTTTGTTAGCTAGTAAGGCCCCATGCTACTGAATCACTGCTTTATTTAAGAGAAAGTTTTAAAGTCACAAGCTTGTTATGCCTCTTAACAAGCTATGTATAATTGCAGACCTTCTGGCTTGTTTTATGGCTCCAGTATGAACCAACAAGTGGTACAAGGGTGGGTTGATGTTTTTGGATCCCTGTGCCCAGTGTTCTGGTATGGCATCTTATGCTTTCCAATGATAATTCATAATCCTCTTGGAATTGCATCCAGCTATTTTTAGGGCTCATACATAGAGTTGGGTGACATTTTTTGGCTGAAACAGTTTTTTGCCAAAAATACAGATATGGCAACACCTAAATGTTTCATGGTTTTTTTGGTCAGTTTTGTCAAATTGTTCATTTTGGGAAAAACAAACAAAATTCAGAAAAAATCTAAATATTTTATTTTGATATTTTTAAATGAAATGTTTTGATTTTTCAATTTGAAATGACTTTTCCTTTCAAAATTTCTTTTAATTTTATTTAAAAAAACATTCAAAGACATTTTAAAATGGTCAAAAATGAAACAATTCATTCAACCCATTAATGAAGGTTACTTACCTATAACTAAGGTTTCTTCATGATGAGCTCTGTATATTCCCACTTATGGAATGCTCTGACCACTGAACTGAATAAAGACCGCATGCAGTACGACTTTCACCTTGTTCTTTTTTTCATAAGCAATAAACAACTTTGGGGACTATCTAAATTGCTTAATCAGTCCTGCCTAAATAAAAACCTAAAGGCTTCTAACATCCAGAGTATGTAGTTTAGCCTCCCCCTCTTCAATATGAAGTTTGGGAAAGAACACTGGCAAAATTTTATAGACTGGTTTATATGAAAATATGAGATCCTTTTACATAAAAACACTGGGTTTGTACAAGAACTGTGTGAAAAACTAAATGGCTGATCAGCCATTAATGCACGTAATTCACTTTGGCTATGTCTACACTACAGCAGCACAGCTGTATAGATGGAGCTGTGCCCCTGTAGTGCTTCTGGTGAAGATGCTCTAAGTCAATGGGAGAGAGCTCTCCTGTTGGCTTAATAACGCCTGCTTCCATGATGGGTGGTAGCTATGTCGGCAGGAGAAGCTCTCCCATACAGCACAGACCACACTGCCGCTTAGGTTGCTGTAACTTATGTCACTCAACGGTGTGGATTATTCACACCCTTGCGTGATATAAATTAAACCGAAGTAATTTATAGTGTAGGCATCGCCTTATATGCCTTGCAGAGGTAAATGACTATCAAAGTCACTGTCTAAATAGACAAATAAATTCAATTACAGCTTCCCAAAGGCTCAGAGTGAGGTCTTATCAATTGTGAGAGCACTATGTTTAAATCCCAAGATGGTATAGGATATCTTATTGGAAGGTATAAATTACTGAGGCCTTTTAAAAACCTTTAAACTATATTATTACTAAAAACTGATTTTTCCCTCCATAGGCACATGGTATGCTGATATGGCTGAGAGATGAATTTCACTGAAGATAGTGAGAAAGCTCATTTCTTAAGGTATAACAAACATTGTAAAATGAAACTAATTGGTGTTGCATATGGATCTGCATCAAAATATTTTCTATTTATGACTAGAACATCTTTGTGTTGACTCTTCCCTGGAATGTGACAATACATTTTGCACATCTAATGAACAACGTTTTTCTAACAACCCTAGAGCCCTATTCCCCATGCTGTTAGATGAAGAGACTGAAGATCTGGATGACAAACCATCCAGTGTTTTTTCAACAAGTCCTGTACTAGCAGCAGAGGTTCTATTAGTCCTCTTGACAGGTGCATTAAGTCTGGATACCATTGTTGCCTGGCCCATACTGGTGCTACTAAAATTACATTGGCTTTGTCCTGTCTTATCTTGTTTATCACTCTCTGGATGAGTGGAAATGGGGGAAATGTATACATTAATCCCTGATGCCAGTGTATTTAAAAGACATCTAATATTGAGTCCCTGTTGCTGTCTGGTCTCGAGCAAAATTTCTGACACTTCCTGTTGTTGTTGGATGCCAACAGATCTATTATCCGATTCCCCCATGAACTGAAAAGGTGCACTACTGCTTTGTCGTTCAAAGATCACTCATGCATCTGACATGCTGAACAAATGGACTGCTGCTGGGTGAACATCCGAAGACTTTTGCCTTCCTCCATAACTATAGGGAATGAGTCCCCCCGCCCCTACCCCCCTTGCTTGTTCAGATCATACAACATCGTCATATTGTCTGTGACCAACTGAACTCCCTTGTGTTTTACCTGCTTTTGAAATGACCTTAGAGCCAATCTGACCACTCTCAGCTCTAATACACTGATATGTAAATTATTTTCGTTGGGTGACCAACGAGCTCTAACAACTTGTTGTTTAAGTGAGTCCCCCATCCCAGTGTGGATGCATCAGAGGTAAGTATTGCTGGAGTATCGCCTTCATTACATTCTGACCATTTGACTGCTACATTAGTGATGTTAACATCTGCTGTGGAATTATTAATTTTTGAAGAATGTTGTCTAAACCTGGTTCAAAACTTATTGCTAACCAGTGCTGAATACCCCTTATCCTAAAATGAGAATATGGTATCACTAATGTGGTTGATGCCAACAGACCTATCAACCAGAGAAAGAGGAGGATTGACTGTTGCAGGAATTTGAGATAGACCTTTTATTTTTATAAATCTTTCCTCTGCAAGAAAAGCTCTTACCATGGTTGAATCAAGTATGGTCCCTACAATGAGGGTCCTTTGGGTTGGATTTGAAGACAACTTCTCCCAAGTTATTTGTAATCCCAGACTGGCAAAGAGGAAACATTTGTTTTTATTTAATGGGATGTCCTCTTGTACAACACTGTTATTAACCAATCATCCAGCTACAGATACACAAAGATCCTCTGCCTTCTTAGATATATTGCTACTACAGATAGGCATTTTGTGAACACTCTGGAACAAATAAAAAAGAGGACTTTGTACTGAAAATGTTCCTCTCCTACCCTGAAACATAGATAGTTTCAATGACAAGGTCTTACTGAAATATGGAAATATATTCTTTTAAATCTAGATCTGCAAACCAATCCTGAAGGGAAAGAGAAGGGATGATAGAAATTAGAGATAACATGTGGAAATGAAATTTCTTTATATAGTTATTAATTTTCTTAAAACCAAAATAGGATGAAGATCCCCAGTCTTTTTTAAAATTAAAAAATAACACATATAAAAACCTCTCCCTCTCTGATCTGGTGGTATCACCACCATTGTTCTTAACTTCAGTAAAGATTGAACCTCCGCTCTTAGTAAACCAAGGTGAGCTCGATCCCTGGTCAGGGATGACATAAGGGGTTGTGGTGGGGGGAGACTCTTGAGCTGAATTGTATAGCTGCATGCAATAACTTCCAGGATCCACCTGTCAGATATTAACAACTCCCATTTGTGATAAAATTGGGACAAACAGTCCCCAAATTGTCCAACCAGAATAGTTTATAACTCCATAGACTTATGTAAAATCTGAGACTTTGTGGGAACCACAGTTGACGAAATAAAAGAATTCCTCCCCTTCTTACTACAAGGCTTATAAAATTTCTCTCCTGTTAATGTTCAGAGGCTTGATATTGAGGCTGATGACAGTAACTCTTCCTGTTAAGGAGTGAATGTAGAAGATGAAGAATACTGTCTTTGATAACTAAATGTTAGAGCTCTAGACTCTCTCTTATTCACAGGAATGAAACCTAGACATCTAGCTGTAGATCTCACATTTTTAATTATTTCTAGTATTTCATCCATCTGTATGCTAAACAGATCTTCCCCTTCAAAAGGCAGATCTTCAATCCTCATCTTCATTTCATGGGATAAGTCTACTGAACTGAGCCATGAATGTCATCTTAAAGCAATGGCTGAAGCTACTGCCCTAGCTGAAGAATCAAATGCTGCTCTCAAATGCTGCTTGGCAACATTCTGTCCTTCTGTGAGCAGGTATTCACCAATCTTCTATGTTCCTGAGGTAAAGTATTAAGGAATGGCAACATCCTACCGCATAGATATCTTTTGAAACTGTTTTTTTCTTTGATTCCATACCAAGCAGGTAACTATACTATTATTAGAACTAACTACTAGCAGTGTTTAACTGTGTAATAACTAACATTTAAAACTAGCGAACAATCACAGATCTGGAAGAATTCCAGAGCTCCACACACAGACTGTTCAGCTGGTCATGGTTAGAAGGAACTGTGGCAGCTGGAGCGCCAGGCCCTTTTATACCCCCACCCTGGAATGCTCAACATTCAATGAAGGGAGGGGCTAGTGAAACCCTTGGGCACTCCAATGGCTACTGCTAGCTATAGCTCTAATGTTCAGGCTGAAGTAGTTGGAACATCCCAAAAGTGGCAATATGCAAAGGACATGCGAAGGAGAATTATTTTTTTTAACTTCTCAAAACTGTAAGTGAACCAAAACATTTTCCATTCAGCTTTATTCATATACTGTGTGTGATACAATTCTTCAGAAGAAGACAACACATTCTGTCTTTCCAGAGAGGGGCATTTGGTTGCAATCCTGACATGTAAAATGAAAGAACATGGGAACTTTTTCTGATAAAATTGCCTTGTAGCAGATGAGATCCCATTTATTTTCCCCAATTCTGAATCCTTTAATACAGTGGTTCTTAAGCTTTTCCATATCAGTACCTATTTTTCCAAATCATGACTGTTCTGAGACTGTACTTTTTAGCTGGTATCCCCCCATCCCATTTAGTCATGTAGGGAGTTGCACCTCATAGGTTGAGAACCTATGTCATATTCCACCCCTGAAAGAATCATTTAAAACTGCCAAAGCCGATCAGTAAAGTATTTAGCAAAGTTTGAGCCAAGTTCAGCTAAGAAAACCTTGTATCTTTTGTGAGCTCAAACAAGTAATTCAAAACTTTGTCACATGAAAGCCAACAAACTTCAGTGTGGAAGAGGAGATGTGGATAATGAGTGCCCATTTCTTCACACAAAATAAGACTGAGGATGGATTGGCGGGCTTACCTTTAAAAAAATTCACAACTTTTAAGTCTCATCAAGTACTTTTTTCAGTTCCACTGGTATCCGCTTTGTCGCTATACTTTCCCAGTGCACTGAACAATATGTTCAAAAGGCAAGATTGGGTTCTAGTCACAAAGTTGCTGAGTTTTCATGCCAAAGCTCAGGCTTCATAATGCAATACACAGTGATGCCAATCCAACCCAGCTGCAAGAACTAATTGTTCAAAAGCTTCAATAAATTTCCCCTGAGGAGCATCCTGTCAGTACACAGCAAACAGGAAGTCCTTATATATGGACCATTCCCAAGCAAACCAGCCAAATGTTAAAAGTTGGGCACAATACGACATCTGCAGTTTTATCCAGTTGTATTGACAAGAACTGGATCTTCTGAACTCTTTTAAACAGCTATTCCTGAACAATCTGCAGGGATGCCATTAATTCATCAGCTAACTGCATCACTGAAGAGGGAAACTGTTTTTACCTGATTGGTGGCAGCAGTTCCCAGCATAACGTCCAAGACACAAAGCACAACCAACGTTTCCCCAATTACATGAAGCTTGGTAGCTTTCACTATTTGTAGAACTCTGTGTAGCCCCAAAAGCTAATCTCTTTCATCAACAAAAGTCGGTCCAATGAAAGATATTACCTCACCTACCTTGTCTCTCTAAGAATCCTTTGCCAGGTACTGCAACAACTGTTTTGAAATACCCTGGTAGGTGACAAGCATTCTGTTATGTGCTTTGGTCCAAGAGCACCAGAGTGGAAAGTTAGATTGCAGCACAGATCCACAAAATAGAGGAAAGAGTAAGGAAGAGAGGATGGTTGCCACTGTCCTGCTGGCTCCATGGAACACACACTATAACCCAGTCAGCTTCCCCTTGTGGGGAAGGTGGAAAGCAGGAGGCAGCTGCAGGCAGGTCCCATCTGGGCAGGGAGACAAAACAAAATGTTGGCCTACTGGCTGCAGCAACATGGTGAACTCCATGGCAAAAATACTGCATTCTGTGGCTTATTGGAATGTCAAATTCTACGATCACCAAATTGCAGACTCCTTGACAGAGATGAATGGGAGCAATTCATACTTTTTAGAGTATCATTTCAGGCAGTCTGCAAATTCAGGTAGGCACCACTGCATCAGATTAAACTTTCAAGATTCTCTCTGTCAGGGCAGGAAATATATATATTTGTTATATAAAAAGGTAGGAAAGAAAAAGAGAAGGTGGCTGTTACCTGCTCAGGGGCTGTGACCCACAGGTTGAAAACCCCTGCTATAATGCATTCCCATGATTTAAGTGCAACAAACTGCCAGCCAAATATATAACATAGGTGTGGTTTGTGCAAAGATAGTAACAGGATGTATTCACAAACTACAGAGTTACAATTTAAAATGACTGATCTCACAGTATTATTATTTATTATTGTATTATCATAGTCATGGATCAGGACTCCATTGTGCTAGGCACTGAAGAATATGGCCTTCAGATTTCCATGTTATCAGTATAAACTTTTAGAAGAACCAAGCTCATTTTCAAGGCTCTTGGCTCTACCACTTTGCCCATATTTGAGATTCTTTCCCATTACAGACCTCTTAGGGTACAATTTCTTGGGCTGTCAAGTACCAGTAAGATGGTTATAGCTGCGAGGCTGTGTGGTCTAACGGCCGTGGCACCAGAGTGGGAGACAGGAACTCCTGAGTTCTAATCTGGGCTCTTCCACTGATTCATTGTGTATCTTCAGTTTCCCTATCTGTAGAGTAGGGATGATGATACTTACACTTCACTTTAGAAAGGGCTTTGTGATGAAGAAATGTTATAGAAGAGGCACTGGGTGTTATAAAAGCTATATATAGCTATCTAAGTAGCACTGGATGTTGTAAGGAATTATTTTATTTATTAGTATTTGTATGGGGCATTGAAGAACTAAAATGCTGTACTAAAATTATACTGCAGCCATGAATCTTAATGAATGAGAGCAATATCTGTAATAAACCAAAACAGTTTTTCTTTGGGCTGAGAGCAAACATGGGAAATTTCAGCCCAAAAATATATTTTAAAAAAAAGTTACAAGTAACTGAAAACAAAGCTAATAATACTTTGCAGTTCTATGACGTCTTTCATCTGAAGATATAAAATTACTTTACAAACAATTTATTAAGCCTCAGTACCTCAGTGAGGTAATGAACCTGCCTCCTCAACTAAAGCTATGGAATCACTACTGAAATGTAACAAATAACAGACTTGACTGCTAGTTGAAGTACAGACGACATGCCTGGCTTGCCAGCATATTCCTTTGAGAGTAGGTGTGAAGGGAACTGAAGTCAGTGGCAGCAAGAATTTAACTTGTGCACAGTTTTATTTTAATAATATAAAAGGAAGAAGGGCAATGCTGAAAGGAGGTGGGCAAAGGAGCGAGAGTAAGTATTAATTCCATAGGACGGTAAATCGCTGCCATAGGAAAAAATGTTGACACAGCATTGAATGTTACTGTGTGGCATTGTGGCATTTCTTGTGTTCTCTTGTGGCTATGTAGCCTGAGGAGCAAGGTTGCGAACAGATGTCACACAGGAAAATATAGGCTCCCAATGAAGATTGTCAATCATGCTTGGCCCTTTTTTCTATCAGTTTTTTGCATCTTTGTCAAAGTGTTTACAAATTTTATTGACAGTTGCTCTATATTCAGGTTTTCCCTTGGCTGTGTCTTTGAAGTTATCAATATTCACAAGGTGAGAGTCTCCTTAAGGGTGTTTTTGAAGCATTCACATTGACTGCCCTTCCTGAATTTTCTGAGTTTCAGCTTGCCAAAGGACTTTTTTCAGGAGTCTCCAATCACCCTTTTTGACAACTTGACTTGTCCGCCTAGGATGAGGTGTGATAATCATTGCCTCGATGCTGGTTGTTTTTGCTCTTTCAAGGATGTTAATGTTTGACACTTTGTTTTGTCAGCAGACCTTCAGAATAGAGCAAAGACACTGCATGTGAAATTTTTCAAATTGCTCGGTGTGTATGCAGTATGACATGTTTTACACCCATATAAAAGGGATGCTATCATTGCTGCATTGTATATCATCAGTTTTGTTAACAGTATGAAGGTGTGCTGGTTGAGTATCCTATGGCAAAGTCTTCCAAAACCCTAGCTTGTCTTTTGCATTCTGTTTGACATTTTCTTGACCCAGGGAACTGTCACTTGAGATGGTATTGCCCAGGTATGTAAAGTGATTGATATTCTTTAGTTTTGTACCATCAAAGGTGATGTTTGGTTCAGTGATAGTGGCGGATGACAATGGTCGGAACAGGACTTCAGGATTTTCCAGGCTGAAAGTGAGTCCAAACTGTTTAGTTGCCTCTGAGAACCTATCAAGGATAAGTTGTAGGTTACTTTCACTATGACTAAATAGAGCACAATCAACTGCAAAAAGGGCGTCACATATGAGTTTCTCAAGGACTTCTGAAGAGTTATCCATCAGTTCTGCAGCTTATGTGGATATCCTTTTGAAGGTTGTCAGTTGTGTAGTTCAGAACCGCTGCAAAGAAGAGACCAAAGAGGACCAATGTCTGAGCACACAGTCTTGTTTCACCCCAGTAAATATGGGGAATGGCTTAGAGAGGCCGTCATCTGAGAGGACTTGACCAGTCATGTCTTCGTGGACTTGACGTATGATGTTAACAAATTTGATGGGGCATCCAAACTTTTCTAGAATTTTCAGAGGCCATTTCCGCTCAGTGTCAAATGTTTTTTTTTTTTTTTTAAATAAAGATCAATAAAGACAGCATACAGTTCCATGTTTTGTTCAATTAATTTTTCCTGAATCTGTTTCTCAACAAAAATCATGTCTGTGATGCTCCAAACTGATCTAAATCCACACTGGATCTCTGGCAGAAACTTCTCTGATACTATTTCAACAGGCTGATTGAGCAAAATACAAGCAAGGATTTTACCATCTACAGATAGGAGGGCGGAAACCTGGTAGTTGTTGCAGTCAGATTTGTTACAATTATGATTACATAAATAAAGGTATCTTTGAAATCCTGAGGACTTTTCTCAGTTTCCCAGACAGCCTTAATAATTTCATATAGATAGTTGACAGTGTTGGGGCCTGCAAGTTTGAAGATTTCCGCTGGTATGTTGTCTTTGCCTGGTGATTTACCTGACTTCATTTGCTTTTGCACTTTTTCAAAGGCAGGTAACTAGACGATTTCTTCATGCTGGGGGTCCTAAGTTCCTCTGCACCTGTGGGTTGACAATAGAAAGATGGCTGAGTAGCTCAGTAAAGTGCTGTGCCCATCTTTCACAGATGCCTCTCTTGTCCTTGATTAAGGTAAATATATCTAAACGCTTTAGTGGAGCTGGCACAAAATTTGATGGGCCATAAATGGTCTTCAATGAGTTATAAAATAACTTTGTGTTGTTAGTATTGGCATAATGCTGTATTTCTTCTGTCTTTTCCAATCAGTTACCCTGTAGAACATGAAGCTATCTTTGAGCCTTGGTTTGCAGGTAATTGAATTTGTGTCTGTTTGATGTGGACTCGTCGTTTCGCCAAAACTTAAACGCATTTTCTTTTCCTTGTGGATATTTTGGATTTCACCACCATTTTCATGAAACTAATCCTGGTGCTGTCTTTGATTTTTACATAGATTTGAATATATTCACTTTTCAAGCACGTCATTAGGTGATGATATAATGCCATCAAATTTTCCTCTACGTTTCTCTGCAGTTTTATTGATGCAATGGATGTCTCAAGTTTGCTATGTCCAATTTCGGTTTAATCTGTACAACATTGTTTCATTGATCATCCTGTGGGGGATCCAAAAATTTGCTCTTCTTATTGCTCTGGTGATTTTCATTGTCATCACTGGGTATAGATTTGATTATGTCATCCCAATGAGAATAGAATTGTTTATTTCTTCCATACTGTTCATGACTGGATCACAAGCATTGATAACCACTGGTAATGAATGATCTAAAAGTGACTGATAAAAACACAACCCCGGGAAATGTGAGTGAGGGTGGTTTGTTTTTAATCAGTAAATGTGAGTTTTGCTGTTCTTCAGTAAGCTCTGTTCAAGGGTATGGGACCATCTTGCTCACTGTGCCAGCTCAGCCGTTGTCAGATTCCCTGGTTCTGCTCCTAGCATGGCTCCCTGCTAGACAGAAACAATTACTGAGGAGCAAAGAGTGGCAAAACAAGAAGCTTTGTGACTGATAATCTGTGTGGATTACAGGCCTACAACAAAAGCCACAATGCTTCAATTGTATAACCAGTAGCACTGGAAAAGAGCCAATTACACTCACTTCAGCCAGAACTTTCCTATGTTCCTCTCATAGAATCATAGACTAAGGTCAGAAGGGACCATTATGATTGTCTAGTCCAGGGGTGGGCAAATTTTTTGGCCCGAGGGCCACATCAGGGTTCCAAAACAGTATTGAGGGCCGGGTAGGGAAGGCTGTGCCTCCCCAAACAGCCTGGCCCCTGCCCCCTATCCACTCCCTCCCACTTCCCGCCCCCTGACTGCCCCCTTCAGAACCCCCAACTCATCCAACCCCTCCTGCTCCTTGTCCCCTGACTGCCCCCTCATGGGACCTGACCCCCTATTGGAATGTGGCCCTGCGAACATGGGCGGAGGACTCAGGAGGAGCAGGGGCAGCCACACAGCCAGAGAGAAACGGTGGTTTACCCTTCAAAGCGCTGCTTCTCTCCGGCCAGCTGTGCGGCCGCCCGGTGCTCCTCCTGAATCCTCTGCCTGCATTCGCCGTGCTCCCGCCACCCGCCCCGCCTGCCTGCTCCCCTGCCCCCGCAGTGCAGCCCCTCCCCTCCTGCGGGGCGTGCGTCGGTGCTGAGCTGCCCGAGTGCCCGGCCCTGGGCCCCCTGTTGTTGAGGGGCCCCGGACCAGGGCACCCTGTGTTCACTGGTAAATCTGCTCCTGAGCCGCGCCGCCTGGCCAGAGCCAGCCACCGCACTGCCGGCACAGCGAGCTGAGGCTGTGGGGGAGGGGAAACAGCAGGGGAGGGGCCAGGGGCTAGCCTCCCTGGCCAGGAGCTCAAGGGCCGGGCAGGACTGCCCCATGGGCCAGATGTGGCCTGTGGGCCATAGTTTGCCCACCTCTGGTCTAGTCTGACCTCCTGCACAACACAAGCCACAGAATCTCACCCACCCACTCCCCTGTATCAAACCCCTAACCTATGTCTGAGCTACTGAAATCCTCAAATTGTGGTTTAACGACTTCAAGGTGCAGAGAATCCACCAGCAAGTGACCCGTACCCCACGCTGCTGAGGAAGGTGAAAAACCTCCATGGCCTCTGCCAATCTGCCCTGGAGGAAAATTCCTTCCTGACCCCAAATCAAATGGCGATCAGCTAAACCCTGAGCATATGGGCAAGACTCACCAGCCAGCACCCAGGAAAGAATTCTCTGTAGTAACTCAGATCCCACCCCACCTAACATCCCATCACAGACCTACTTCAATAGCTTCTTGAATGGGATGTGTATGAACACAATGCTTTCCCCTCACTGTCTGTCTGTTCACTCCTATGCCAGCCCCACTGTCAGGACACTTAAAACCATGCTACAAAGACAATGCATCTTGGCAGCTGAAATATCTTTTTCTAAATCTTGATATAGCTGTACTTGCCGTGCTCGGATATCTGGTGATGGTTGTGCTATAAGAACCTGAATAGAATGCTTTACACTGAAGCTACTCCCTAGATGAAGATCAGGCTGTGACTGTACTACGGTTGAACAACAATACTGTTGCCGCCAACAATATTTCTTACAATACTTCTCTTTGCGTAAAATTTTCCTCATAAAGAGGACATAAGTCTGAGCATACGCTGTGGTTCTGAACAGGATGAACCATCATTCAGAAATCATAGAGAGCTTTCAGTTTTATCCAATAAATGGTAGGAACTCTGATATACAAGTTTTGTAAATAGCTAAACAAACAGATAGATCCAAATTCCCGGAGTCACTTATTTTGAAACATTTATTTTAACTTCTCTCTATTCCATGCAGGGAAAACAATGGCAACAACTTATTTAAAAAATTCAAGTGTACTATCTAGATCACCTACTGGCATCCTTTGACAGGGCCACAATGATATGGCCTGAATCAAAGTCAGCAGTAGCTTGCTCTTTTGGAACTTTGACGATGTTTTAGTCTCACCAACTTTTCTACACTCGGACCTACCTGCTGTTCTACTGACTGGGATACATGATAACAGTGACAATGTTGCCATTTTTAGAAGTGAAGGTTACTTACCAGTAACTATGGTTTGAGAGTTGCCTTCATGCATTCACAATGGTGGAGGCACCATCTCACAAGTGGGAATACACAGACACTTCAAAGAGCATCAGTTACCACAGTATCAGCATTTTGTGCTATGTCCGGGGGTGGCTCCAGGCCCCAGCACGCAAAGCGCGTGCTTGGGGCGGCAAGCTGCGGGGGGTGCTCTGCTGGCGCCGCGAGGGCGGCAGGAAGGCTGCCTTCGGCAGCTTGCCTGCAGAGGGTCCGCTGGTCCCGCGGCTTCAGCGGGTCCTGCGGCTTCGGCGGACCTCCGGCAGGCGTGCCTGCGGAGGGTCCGCTGGTCCTGTGGCTTCGGCGGACCTCCGGCAGGCATGCCTGCGGGAGGTCCGCTGAAGCTGCAGGACCAGCGGACCCTCTGCAGGCAAGCCATCGAAGGCAGCCTGCCTGCCGTGCTTGGGGTGGCAAAATGCCTAGAGCCACCCCTGGCTATGTCATCAATTTTCTTTGTGGCAGATGAAAAGGGAATTCATTTTCTGATTGGGTAATCTTTAACAGCAGACATTGTCCTAAAACCTAAGACAGATAGAGCAAAACAGGATCTATCTGCAACCCTAAAAGGTTCTGTACAGTTTCCTCAATAAGTGTTAATGAAAACCTGCCAAAAGCATGGACACTCTCATGAAGTTACATGGTAGTAGGAGAGGAAACTGCTCATCTGTCAGTCTCTTCTGACCCAGTTTTACATTCTTCTATTACAAAGAGAAATGCCTCTACCAGTGGAACTTTACTTTGGAAAAGTTCATAGTAGGAGGAGTGTGTGTCAGGTGTCAAACTGCTGGGTTTCCAGGGAAACAGGTAACTATGGAAAACTAATATTTTGCATGGAGGCTATTCTAGAGTCTAAAAAGCTTCTCCTCTCCCCCATTCCCTAAAGAAAGAAATTAACTTGAGAAACAATGAAATCTTTGCAATGCCTTAGCCTCATGAGGGAAGTCAGACAAATCCTTGTAGGGAGGAAGCTTAAAGTAGTGCACAAAAGCTTGATTCAGCACTTAGATGGCTATCCTGACGTAAAATTCTCTGTAAGTGTTAGAAAGTATTATTATTACAGTCCAGTGTTGCTTGTCCACAAATGGCTCATTTCTATGTGGTGGAGCTCATGAGTGGTGAATAATGGCCCCTCATTTCATGCTGCTCTGTGTATGAAGGGGATGGGGAGGAGGAAGATACAGAAGGCCAAGGGGATTTTAATTGTATGTACTCAAACCTTCTGCAAATGCCAAACAGTCTGACCACAGAAGCTGAATTTTGGGCAGCTAGAGGCTTGTAATTGCTCTTCTCACTACCCGCAAGTCAGGGACCCTGGTGACCAAAGCCTGCTCTGCAATCATAAAATCACTGTGAAGTCTACAAGTAGTTATGGGCCAGTGATTGCAAATGTATGACAGCAACAACTGAAAGGCTGGTTACTTGACTGTATTTGCAGTATAAGCATTGTAGATCACTACAGGTACACAGAGGGTGTGGAGTACAGGGCAGAGCCCTCTTGTTACTGAGACAAGCAAATGAGGGTTTGTCTACACAGTGGGAAATGTACTCTATGGGGGTATGATTTCTATATCACACTAATGTATTGGTCCTCATGGACTCTGCTGATGTGCACTAAATGTTCCCTAGTGCCCTATTCAAAATGCACTATGTTATATTACGACAGCAGGGTTTACATGGAACAATTAACATGCAACTTGTTAGTGTGATTTAGAAATCACATTAAAGCGCATTAACCCCTGTGTAGACAAGCCCTGAGAGATCAGCAGTCAGGCACTACATAACACCAACAGTTAACCTCCGGAATAGTCAAAGAAGCATTTCGCTTTTAAATGGAGAGGTTCTGAGAATGTCATTTTCTCAGCTATATACGTTCAGTGTCACTTTCTTCTGCCTTCTTTCTAAAACATGGTTGGAACTTTTTTTTTTTTAAACTGTCATGTGGTTCAACAGGATAATGCAGCTACAATGACAGTGGACCAGATCCTACCAGTATTGCTAGTGAAGCAAACAAGATCACCTTGCCTAGGCAGATATGGGGAGGATGACCAGTGAGCCACTAGTGAGAAGTTTGAACAGATGTTTCTCATGCTGTCAGCGGGAAGAGATGGAGGCAGAGGGGACGACGGCTCATTCTCCCTTCATCATTCCAGAGAAGAGCTTGTGAGAACTGACATGGATAGCAGAAATCTTTTTATAACTCAATAACAAACCCTCTTCTCCTACCTCTAGGTGGGATTTCTTCTTTCCTTGGACAGATATTCAGGATAGAAAAGCTCTAAGAGCAAACCTCAGCAAGTGACTAATTCCTCATGGACAATGGCGATGTTTTTGGTGAATATTATGCCTAGGGTGACCAGACAGCAAGTGTGAAAAATCAGGGTAGGGGTGGGGGGAGTATATATAAGAAAAAGACCCAAAAATTGGGACTGTCCCTATAAAATTGGGACATCTGGTCACCCTAATTATGCCACTTAACACAATTAGTGTCTTTTTATAATTAAAAATGTACTGAATACTAGTGAAAGATGCCAGATTAATAACGCTCCATCTGTCCACAGGACAGGTACAGCACATGCAGCAGTAGTGTAAGCTTTCTTTATACTGTCTGACCCTTTCAAATATGCCTCAGATCTCTCATGGATGAGGAAGTTCAGGGGCGAGAGGGAGTTCATTGATCATACGCATTTAATCCTTGGTACCTATTTTGAAATCACCAATAAGATTACAAAGGTATCACTTAGAAAACTGTAGTGGTGGTTTTTGTGATATGGACATCTCTCTGTCCACTATGAAATAAAAAGACTGCCAAGCACCGGTCATATCTTTTATAAAAAAATGCTACAGCATTCTCCAGTAATACTCAAAAACACCCCAGTAACATTGTTTTAAGCTGCTATGTTAATTTATATCAGGAGTTCTCACACTTTATTGCACCGCGAGCCCCTTCTGACAACAAAGTTACTACATGGACCCCAGGAGGGGGCTGGAGCCTGAGTCCTGCCGCCTTGGGTGCTGGGAAAGGGGCCGAAGACTAAGCCCCGCCACCTTGGGGGGGTGGGGGTGGGGCAGGAGAGGGCCACAGCCCAAGCCCCGCCGCTTTGGCTCGGGGTGGAGCTCAGGCTGCAGCTTCAGCCCTGGGTCCTAGCAAGTCTAATGCTGGCCCTGGCGACCCTATTAAAATGGGGTTGCAACCCACTTTGGGGTCCTGACCTGCAGTTTGAGAACCGCTGGTTTAGATAATTACTGCAGAATACTTACTTATTTTTTATGCACATAAGGGATGGTTACAACAGCTGTTCACTGCCAACCAGAACTGGATTCAAACCAGTGATTTACTACAGATATGAAAGGTTTGAGATCCCTTTATCTATTTATTGAGCCAACCTATTGCTACTGCTGTATTCAAAAGAGAGTGAAAGTTATTATTAAACATTTATACAGTACCACCAATATATATGATGCTTCTCAAACAATTCCAACTGAATAACAATCTGACTCTGAGCTCCCACGCTCTTGAATTGAGAATCCCCATGGATCGGAGCCTCCAAGCAACAGCATTATTATTATTAAACATTTAAACTGTGGTTGCGCCTAGAGATCTCAACCAGCCTGGAGCTCTGTGGTGCTAGGCACTGTACACATATAGTAAATGACAGACCTTGTCCTAGAGATCTTATTCCAGGAAACCTCACAGATCTCGGTATGAGCCCACAGAGAAGAAAAATTCAGCCTATTCTCATATGCCTTCCATTTACAACTCACAGCTGTGGACCAGGACTTTAAGCTGTGATAATTACTGTATGCTGCTTGTTAAATCTTAGTTTGAAAAGAAAATGAATCAGAGAAACACAGGCCATTCTTGGACAGATGGCTGGTGGATGAACTGCGTTAAAGGAGGCCAAAGCTCTCTTGATTTACATTAATTCCAGTGTGGGTGCCCGCTTGACACGCACTGCAGGGGCTTCTCTCTGACTTATAATTAGAACACACTGGCTGGCACTCACCACAGCACATCTGGACTTTGTTAGACAACCTTCAGCTCTGTTTTCTTGCATCAGCCCTGGCCCCCTCATCTGAAGCAGCCTCACAACCACTGTTTCACCATGAACCAGTCAAGGAGACAAACTACTTTGGGAGCAAGTAAATTGGGACTACGTTAGTTGGTAACCCTTGCCCTCCAATTCGCCTCCCTTCCTTCTGATGATAGAGGAAATCCCTTCATGGAAGTTGACAACCAATCCTAAGCAGGCAGCTCCATTTACTGGAAAGCCTGGTCAATGCTGACTGCTTCATTAGGCAATGTTTCTATATCGAGGCACACTCCTGCAATTCAGGGACTAGAAGCTTTAAATTAAAAAAAAAAATTGATGCCGTATCTTCTTTCTGAAATGCTCCCTCATCTAAGCTTTAGTGCACACAAATTAAAGAACCTAAATGTCTTTGGCAGGACTCCTTCCTTCTCTTTCACAGTAACACACGAGCAATGTGAGTGGGTGGGAACATGATATAGTGTGGGAGAGGCAGAGAGCAAAGTTGAAGGAGAGAATTGCTACAAAATCTCTCTGAACCAAAGTACCTTCCTCCTTTGATGAATCCATGTCTCTCCACTGAAGTGTTTTAAATCAAAGAAAGTCTTGCTTAGTCTGAATGGCTGAAGAGCTCAGGAATTGCTTGTTGGGAAGTAAACTGGGGCTTATCCGTTTATGGATTAATTTCTGATTTGAGGAGATATAAACAATCTATATATGTTGTTCTCTTAAGAAAAGTCAATCTGTACACACATTATCAACAGCTATGAAATTATACAAACAACTAATGCTTTCCGCCAAAGTCAAAAGAAAGGCACTATTTGCATTCTACCATAGCCAGTTAAATGGATCTATTCAGGCCCACTATACTATCGGGACACGACATTACTTCCTCCCCCCAAAAGACCTCCCCCTAGAGTCCCTGTCCGTTTTGCAAAGGGATTCACAAGTCAGGCTGGTGTTGTCATATAAAGACATGCATGCCCTTAATAGAAAGCTACCCCTCACCATTATGTTCAGTATGACACTCTGGAAGCTCACATGCTGAGAAGCACTTTCCACCACAATCAAACTGGGTATATGCATATTACATTTGAGTCTCTTGCTAGCAGAATGTTATCTTGCTGGAAAGTGACAGTATTTATGACTCTACCAGTAAAGTTGAATGTTATGAAATTGTAAAATCAGTTTCTAAACTGCTTTAATATTGGTTAAACACTCAAAAAAAGAACTTTACTATGTGAACATTAATCATTTTATTTCAATATTAAATGTTAAGTGTAAAACCATTGACACTAGAGCACTACTGCCTTCTAAGGAGGAAGTGGAGAATCTCTGATCAGAAAGCAGCCCTGGTTCTGTCCCAGTACTCAGCAAGGCGGTATATTTTTAATTTATAAAGTTATATCACCCACGATAATAATTCCGTACCACCAGCCCACATGCCTGATTCTGTCCCTTCCCACCTGTTGCTTGAGCTGTTGCACCAGACGGTCCTTCTCTCGCTTCAGTGCAGCCACTTCATCTTGGGTCTTCTTCTTAGAGGATGAAAGCTCTAGCAGAGCAATGTTGGCATCTTTTTCACTGATGGCAGCTAGAAGAGCTTCTTGTCTGGGGGAAAAAAAAAAGAATACAATGCACTGGTGTCCTTAAAAAGTAAGGGGTGTCTATGACAACCTGTACTCCATGTTCATCCTTTTATAAAGTTATGATATATATATATATTATATATATATATATATTTACAAAATATGACTTTTGAGGTCTGACTTGAAAAATCATAATCTGCTGAACAGTATTGTACTGGTAAAGTATGTGGGGCAACACTGTATGTAAAGTTACAAGACTCTACTGTATAACACTGTTATAACAGGCTCCAAGGTTAAGAAAAGCAGGCCCAAATCAGTTTTTCAGAGACAAAGACACACTGGCACCCCAGGCAGGTGCTAAAGGGCAATCACCTGCTTAAGCAGACATTCTCCAGCAGGGGGGAAGGGGTAAGTACGAAATTTACATTCCATCACAGGGACAGTTTAAACCTCATGTCCACAAGAGCCTGTTTTGTTACCATGACTCAGCAAGGATATTTCTAGCACAAGAAACTGATTTATAAAGATGGGAGGAAAATGCTGGATTTCACTATCCTTTTTCATCTCTGCTCATGACATCAGTGACTCTCAAAGAACTGAAATTGGGGATGGGATGGGGGAATCTTGGATGGGGGGCTTTTCAGCCAGTACAGACTGCTGTAAGCTTATGGTGAGAAAAACCCTTTGCTTTTAAATTCACTTAGCTTATTAAGTATCAGAGGAGTAGCCGTGTTAGTCTGGATCTGTAAAAAGCGACAAAGAGTCCTGTGGCACCTTATAGACTAACAGAAGTATTGGAGCATAAGTTTCGTGGGTGAATACCCACTTCGTCAGACGCATGATTATGTTCCAATACTTCTGTTAGTGTATAAGGTGCCACAGGACTCTGTGTCGCTTTTTAGGTTATTAAGTTAGTCATTTAGCTTGCGTATTATCTTTTTATTTTCTTTGTAACCAAATCAGACTTTTATGCCTTATTACTTGTAATCACTTAAAATCTATCTTTCTGTAGTTAATAAACTTGTTTTATTGATTTATCTAAACCAGTGTGTGTTTGGATTAAAGTGTGTGGGAAACTCCATTTGGGATAACAAGGCTAGGGCATATCATTTTCCACTGATGAAATGATGGACTTTATATAAGCCTGCATTGTTCAGCAGTGTGCTGGGAAATAAAAGATGCACATTTCTGAGGGTACAGTCTGGGACTAGAGAATCTGCTGGTGTTCTTCTGCAGTGTAATTCATGGGTGGCTGCCTAGTAGCACTCAATGCTGTTAGCTGGGAACAAGTTACATGCTGGAGGGAGATTGTGTTAACTGGCCAGGACTGGCTGTTCACCGGTAAAGCAGTGTAAAAGGGATCTCAGGTTGGAGGAGATACAGCTATTCAGCAGTCCAGATTGTACCCTGGGTACCGTCACAGTACAGAGTTGGATATATGTGTACTGTGGAATGCTGTGATAGGGAGTGTGATTCTAGGGATAGGATTAACTATGGCATTCACCAAGGTGGTATCAAACTCTGGGAGACTTACTCTACACCAGTCAATGATGCAATGGCTTATAAAAGACCCTATTTTGCTGTGTATCGAGACTATTGATTCAGTAGGTAGGATCGATAACCAGGTAGGGTGGGAGAAGAGTGATGTGCTGTGTTCCTGTTCAGAACTTCCTAGTTTCTTAGACTCAGCTCAGCATTGTTTTAGGTTAGGTTTTCATCATTTTTGGGTATTTCAGACTGTTCTAAACAGATTCCCTCTATTGTAGGGATTTCTAAAATATACTGGTGTGATATATAAACCAGGGCCGGCTCCAGACCCCAGCGTGCCAAGCGCGCGCTTGGGGCGGCATTTTGCTGGCAGGGTGGCAGGCGGCTCCGGCGGACCTTCCGCAGTCATGCCTGCGGGAGGTCCACCGGAGCCGCAGGACCAGCAGACCTCCCGCAGGCATGACTGTGGAGAGTCCGCTGGTCCCGCGGCTCCGGTGGACCTCCCGCAGGCATGACTGTGGAGGATTCGGTGGTCCCGCGGCTCGGGTGGACCTCTCGCAGGCATACCTGCGGATGCTCCGCCGGAGTCGCGGAACCAGCGCATCCTCCGCAGGCACGTCTGCAAGAGGTCCCCCGGAGCCGCGGGACCGGCGACCAGCAGCGCGCCCCCTGCGGCATGCTGCCGTGCTTGGGGCGGCAAAATTCCTAGAGCCACCCCTGATATAAACATATAACAGAGTGGACCATTGTGTTCCATCTTCTTAAAATATATTGGCTATTCATGTAGCTATTTGAGGAGGAAAGTGGTCTGTGGCAAATTAGCTGCACTCATTTTTGCAGTGCACAGTATTCCCAGAAGCAAATGAAGATAACGGGAAGATACAGGCCCTATTCTGTTATCAGAGAGATGGTGAAGAGG
Source organism: Mauremys reevesii (assembly GCF_016161935.1). Lineage (NCBI taxonomy): Eukaryota > Metazoa > Chordata > Testudines > Geoemydidae > Mauremys > Mauremys reevesii. The sequence goes on from NC_052623.1 coordinate 250,767,562, forward strand.
CCGCTGGCAGAAAGCACTGGGGTTGAATGAGAGCTGGCAAAAGGGCACCCTCCCATATCAAGGATGCTTTTGCTGTCCTGTGACTTCCCCTGTCAATATTCTGGATGATGAGGAGCTTTTGTCAGCTTTCTGCATTGAGTGACTGAGACAAATGTAGGCTTGTCTTCTGAGCAAACCTGAGCTCCTCCTGCCTGAAACAGACTTGTCTCAATACAGTCCAATCAGAGTCAGCAAATACTACCAGTAGGGGAGAATCTATGCTGATGTCCTTGCAACATAAAGTGGAAGCCCTCTCTGTACCAGGTGCAGGCTTGAAGGCTGTATTTAGATTATACCATCAGACAGCTAAAGACAGCTAAAGACTATACTATTAGGCTATGTTTACACTAGAGAGTTTACAGCAGCACAGCTGTATCGATGCAGCCATAGGCACCAACTCTGTGGGTGCTCTGGGGCTGAAGCACCCACAGGGAAAAATTGGTGCGTGCTCAGCACCCACTGGCAGCTCCCCGCCCCAGCTCACCTCCGTCTCCGCCTCCCCCGAGCGTGCCCTGTGCCTGCTTCCCCCCTCAGCTCCCAGCGCTTGCACCGCAAAACAGCTGTTTCACGCAGTGGGGGAGGGAGAAGAGGGAACATGGCGTGCTTGGGGAAGAGGCGGGCACGGGGATTTGGGGAAGGGGTCCAATAGGGCAGGGAGGTGGAGGAGTTGGGGCGGGGACTTTGGAGAAGGGGTTGGAATAGGGGCGGGGCGGGTGTGAGCACTCACCAGTGCCGGGGAAACTTGGCGCCTATGTATGCAGCTGCGCCACTGTAAGATCTCTCATGTAGCTGCTCTACGCTGACGGGAGAGAGCTCTCCTGCTGACATAATTAAACCACTCCTAATGAGCGGCAGTAGCTATGTCAGCGAGAGAAGCTCTCCTACTGACATAGCGCTGTGCACACTACCACTTATACCGGCATAACTTATGCCACTCAGGGGTGTGTTTTTTCACACCCCTGAGTGGTATAAGTTTTGCTGACATAAGTGGTAGTGTAGACAAAGGCTCCTAAAGGACCGCCCTCCAACTGGGGGAGCGCAGTTTGTTTTGGCGACACCCCTGACACATGGATGTTGCAAATTTAAAGAGAGGAGCAGGATAGTAAATCTAAGCAAAATTAGGACTAAGCAAGATAACACATGAAGAATCTTTTCTTTCTGGCTTTTTGAGATAAAAGACTTACATAGAAGGCAGTGAGCACTAGGGTTGCCAACTTTCTAATCGCACAAAACCGAACACCCTAGCCCCGCCCCTTCCCTGAGGCCCCACCTGCTACATTCCTCCTCCCTCGGTGGCTCGCTCTCCCCCGCCCTCGCTCACTTTCACTGGGCTGGGGCAGGGGATTGGGGTGCGGAAGGGGGTGAGTGGTCTAACTGGGGGTGCGGGCTCCAGGGTGGGGCCAGAAATGAGGGGTTTGGGGTGTGGGAGGGGGCTCCGGGCTGGGGCAGGGAGTTGGGTGTGGGAGGGGCTGGGAACTCCAGCTGGGGGTGCAGGCTCAGGGCTGGGGATGAGGGGCTTGGGGTGCAGGAGGGGGCTCCAGGCTGGGGGGTGGGGTTGAGGGATTTGGAGTACAGGATGGGGTACGGGGTCTGGGGTGGGACAGGGGATGAGGGGTTTGGGGTGCAGGAGAGGGCTTCAGGCTAGGGGGTGGGGCCAAGGGATTCAGAGTAAGGGAGGGGGCTGAGGCAGGGGGTTGGGGTGCAGGAGGGAGTACTAGCTCTGGGCTGGGGGTGTGGGCTCTGGGCTGGGGCCAGTGATGAAGGGATTCAGGATGTGGGAGGGGGACTCTGGGCTGAGGTGCAGTGAGGGGGTGAAGGCTCTGGCTGGATGTGCGGGGTCTGGGGTGGGGCCAGGGATGAAAAATTGGGGGGGGGGCTCAGAGCTGGGGCATGGGCTTACCTCGGGCGGCTCCCGCTCAGTGGTGCAGTGAGGCTAAGACAGGCTCCCTGCATGTCCTGGCTCTGCGCTGAGCCCCAGAAGTGGTCAGCAGTAGGTCCGGCACCTGGGGTGTGGGGTCCAGAAGGCTCCGCGCACTGCTCTTGCCCACAGGCACTGCCCCCGCCCCCCCAGCTCTCATTGGCCATGGTTCCCGGCCAATGAGAGTGTAGAGCTGGTGTTCGGGGTAGGGGCAGTGCTCAGAGCCTAGTGTCCGCCCCACCTAGAAGCCAGACCTGCTGGATTCTTCTGGGGCGCAATGCGGTGCCAGGACAGGTAGGGACTACTCTGCCTTAGCCCTGCAGCACCACCGACCAGACTTTTAATGGCCCAGTTGGCACTGCTGACCGGAGCTGCCAGGGTCCCTTTTTGACCAGGCATTCCGGTTGAAAACAGGACACCTGGCAACCCTAGTGAGCACATGCTCTGGAGGCCAGAAAGATCACTGAATAGAAGCACACCTGTCAAACATTTGATAATAAAGGGCTCTTCAGTCTAGCAGACCAAGGTATAACAAGATCCAATGGCTTGGAGTTGAAGCTATACAAATTTAGACTAAAACGACAGTGCACACTTTTAACAGGGTAATTAACCACAGGAACAACTTACCAAGAGTTGCAGTGGGTTCTCTATCACTGGACATTTTTAAATCATGACTGGATGTTTTTCTAAAAATATGCTCTAGTTCAAACAGGACTTAATTCAGGGAAGTCCTATGACCTGTGCTATGCAAGAGATCAGACTAGAAAGTCACAATGGTCCCTTCTGGCATTATAAATTATGAATCTCTGAAACACTGGTCTCCTGACAGATCGATTTGCTATCATAGACCTGACCAGAACTTCATAATAGCATCAATGAGTAAAAAGAACTCTAAACAACTAATAAAACCTTAAACCAGACTACACCGACATCAGAAACTATATATCATAGAATCTCAGAGTTACGAACTGACCAGTCAACCACACAACTCATTTGGAACTGGAAATATGGAACCAGGCAGCAGCGGAGAAACAAACAAAAATTAAAGCAAATACTGTACAGTACAGTACTGATTTAAATGTAAACTAATAAAAAATAAAGGGAAAGTTTAAAAAAAAAGATTTGATCAGGTAAGGAAACCTGTTTCCGTGCTTGTTTAATTTAAATTAAGATGGTTAAAAGCAGCATTTTTCTTCTGCATAATAAAGTTTTAGGTCAGTTGTAAACTTTTTAAACAACCACCATAACATTTTGTTCAGAGTTATGAACAACCTCCATTCCCAAGGTATTCGTAACTCTGAGGTTCCAGTGTACACTAAACCTGATTAAGACCACAGAAAAAACTGAGGTCTATAAGCAGAACCAGCTGTACTGTTGCTTCCCAAACATTTGGAGCCTCAGGTAAAAGAAAAAAGGCATCCACACCGGCATGGTATTCTAGCAATACGTGAAACACAACTCTACAGATGGTTTAAGTATTGGTAGGTTTATTGAAACAAAAATCTGGCAAACAATGAAGTAGGGATCAAAATCATATTAGCGTTGCTTAGAAAAGTCAAAAGTCAAAGGCATCTGTACTTGTCTGCTAGCATTTTGAGTCTGGATGTTTCATCAGAGACTAATCTTAAAATATATATAACTGCTACTATTTTTCACTCCTCCATTCTGCCTCCCCTCCCCAAAATAATGTTCGACACGATTTTAGCTGCTAATATCTGAAGAGCATTAGGTTTATGAGGTTTAGCATTTCAAAATAGTAATAACTAAAAATCATATCATAATCTAAATAATAGAAATACAAGATAGTAATCAGAATGACATCATTTTAAAATTTGATCTCATTGTCTAACAGGACCCAGAAACAAATGCTATTCACAAATGGAAAGTGAAGACTTCAAGTTATACATAGTGCACAGAATTTCTAGCCCTGAGAGTTTGAGATATGTCAGACTTCAGCACTGTCACTTCCCTTTGGTCTAGCAGTGTTTTTGGTATATGTCCAGAAATTGCTATATTAAGTCCCAAACCTTGGGCTACCATAATTTTCATTCCCAAACTTAAGGGTAATTGTCTAAAAATATCCACTTGCCACATGAAAAAGAGGAAAAATGACCTCTACAGTGAAGGAGTTTAAGATGTTCTCATTAGGAAGTTTCCTGTTTATCCTTGTCTCAGAATTTCTCTAACACATATTCAATCCTGCTTTGAAAGTACCTGCAGGAGTGGATTTACCATGAAACAAACCATGCAGTGGAACGGGGCCCCCAACGACAGGAGGCCCCCCAAAATGCAGGATAAATCTCACCTGACAACCTGACCCCGAGTCTTGGCCAGTGGCGCAGCAGGACTCAGTCAGGCACGCTGCCTGCATGCCGTGGCCAGTGGACCCACACTGGACGGCTGCTGGCATGTCTCTGCGTGCCCATGGCGAAGGGGAGGGTGGCTCTGCGCGCTGCCCCCTCCATGGGCAGTGCATGGAGACCTGCTGCTCCCCTCCCCCCAAGGGCTGTGCAGAGATGTGCCAGCAGAAGGGCTAAGGTGGTTCTCTGCTCACTCTGCCTTCATCTCTCCGCACCACACTCGGAAGCAGCTGGCATGTCCCTGAGGCTCCTGGGGCGGGCAGGGTGGTGGTGTCTCCATGCACTGCCCGTGCTGAGCGCCAACTCCGCAGTTCTATTGGCTGGGAACTGTGGCCAATGGGAGCTGCGGGGGCGGCGCCTGCAGGCAGTGGCGTGTGGAGACCCCCTGGCCTCCTCCACCTAGGAGACACTGCCAGAGGGGTGTGTGTGCCGGTCATTTTGGGAGCTGTGCAGTCTGAGGTAAATGCTGCCCTCCTTCCCCCTGCCGCCCCCAACCCCTTGCCCCAGCTCAAAGACCGCACCCAAACTTCCTCCCAAAGCCCGACCCAACCCAGAGCCTGCACCCAGCACCCAAACTCCCTCTCAGAGCCCAACCCATGCACCCTCTCCTGCATCCTTCCTCCAATCAAGGTACCTCACTTTATTTTCTTTTACTTCCCATCACTTATAAGATAGGAGGAGGATGAAGAAAAAAAGAATTAAAAATTGGGAAGGTGGGAGGGGAAGAGAGAATGTTATTTTTCTTGGCTGTGTCCTGAGGGGGGCCCCCAAAAAATGAAGCTGTGCACAGGGCCCCACAAACTCTAAATCCGCCACTGAGTATCTGAATTCTTAGTGGTAAGGCTGCTCTTAAAGGGCCTGTCTACCTGGGGAATTTACTGCCATAATTATACCTCTACATTTATATTGGTGTAACTCTATGGATGGACACTCTTATTCCAGAATAAGAGTGTCCACACAGGGAGTTATACCAGTATAACTATAGCAGTATAATTTTACTGGTAAATTTCCCTGGGTAGCCTTCAGATGATGTTTTCTCCTTAAGAGAACTGCATTTCAGGATACTGCCAGCTAAGCTCACAGCTGAATTTTTTTTAATGACAGAAGATGTAAGAGATTGAAAGCAGGATAAAAAAAGATGATTTTAAATGTTTACAGGTTCTGGAGTGGTGGGCTCATGTAATTCAATTTTGATTTTACTGAAGTTCAGTGCTTTGTCTATAGGATACATTAGCAAGAGATACAGTTCCAGGAAACCTCGTTCGTTATATTACCTGGTGGCTCTCTGGATAACTAGCAGGGTGATATACCTCTGTTGTCTTGTGCATAAAAGTGTAATCAGAAGAACTCTTGCCCTCTCTCTCCATTATTTATTTTTCTTTTTTGAGGAATGAGTATTATTTAAAGGAATGCCTAGAGAAGGCCTCCATTCCAGTTCCAGAGGAACATGTATTGTGTGTTCCTCCCTATCTGGAACAGCAGAGGGGACATTTGGGGCTATTCCTGGAGGCAAATGTGTCTTCAGTGTGTGAGCCTCTCTTGTGAAAGAGTTGTATGATAAAAGGTGATTCAGTACCATTGCGTTGATCTTGGCTCATCCTGCTAAGAGAGAGTTTGCCTGCACATTTTTCTCCTCTGCCAGGTGTAGAACCACTGGATGCATGTAATGTACGCATCTGCTAGCATTTCATGGCCTCCTTGCACAGAAGAGAAAAGTAAGCTTGGCCTTGTTTTTTCAGATAATACATAATGGTGTTGACTATCATAATGATGGTGGAAAGAGTTGGAATGTCAAAGAAAACTCTCCAAGGATGCAATGTCTGCTGTTCCATGAAGAGTTCCGCCTCTTCAGGGATGATCAAAGTTCTCTGAAGATGTCCATATTTGGTGAGTTGACTAGGCCATCCAATGTTGTAAGAGTCTCATGTGCAGCCATGCATATGGTGTCACATAGGAGGATAATGCGAGGGGTCCCATGTGCCTCAAATAATTTTGTTCTTTGGTAGGGCTGAAACTTCAGTGTCTGACGTACGCTGGTAAACCCTTAAATAAAGTAGAGTTCAGCACTGGATCCATAAAAGTGATTCTCTGATTGGCAAACAGGATAGCTGATAAAGGTTGCAGCGGACACAAAAATTGGGGGAGTGCTAAATAATGAAGAAGATACGTCATTGGTAAAGAACATTCTGGATTGCTTGGTAAGCTGGGTACAAGCAAACAATATATGTTTTAATATGGATAAATATAAATGTATACATCTGGAACAAAGACTGTAAGGCATACTTAGAAGATGGGAGAAACTATCCTGGGAAGCAGTGATTCTGAAAAAGATTTTGGAGTCATGGTGGATAATCAGCTGAAGATGAGTACAGGGTGATGCTGTGGCCAAAAGGGCTAATGTGATCTCTGGATGCATAAACAGGGGAATCTTCAGTAGGAGTAATGAAGTTATTTTATCTCTCTATTTTAGCAATGGTGAGACCACTGCTGGAAAACTGTGTCCAGTTCTGATGTCCACAATTCAAGAAAGATGTTGATAAATTGGAAAGGGTTCAGAGAAGAGTAAAGGATTAGAAAACATGCCTTATAGTGACAGACTCAAGGAGCTCAATCTATTTAGTTTAACAAAGAGAAGATTAATGGATGACTCGATTATAGTCTATAAATACTTACATGGGAAACAAATATTTGATAACAGGCTCTTCAATCCAGCAGAGAAAGGTATAACAAGATCCAATAGCTGGAAGTTGAAGCTAGACAAATTCAGACTGAAGTAAGGCATACATTCTTAACAGTGAGGATAATTAACCATTCCAACAATTTACCAAGGTTCATGGTGGATTCTCCATCATTGGCAATTTTAAAATTAAGATTGAATGTTTCGTCATGTGCAAATTGACTGTTCTATGGTTCACAATGGATGCCTATGAAAAATCAGCAAAATGCTAATCACCAGTTTGCAGTGGCTGGAAGAAAAAACAAAATCAGAAGGGGTTACTCGGTTTAGGAGTAAAACAAACTTTTAAAACTATATAGGGGTGCAGATGAACCCCCCCCACCCCTCCCATGTAGTCCTTCAATCTGAGAGGACAAGCCACCAGCAGGCTTGATCTTATCAGAAGGGATCTCAGCCAACCTGGTTGAAAATGCAGGGCAAAGCTATTTTATAGGAGATAGGGGAATGCTTTGTTAAGGTTGGCTCTAGAAAGTGTGTTTTATATGTAACATTTGTTTCCAAAATTCTTACTTTCTATCACTTGGATCTATGTTCTTTGATAATAAACTTATTCCTGTTTTCACTGCATCTCTCTCTCTAGTTAGCTAGCTAGCTATGTGTTAAGTAAAGTGTTGATCGGATACTGAATCTGACAAGCTGGTGTGTATTATTCCTTTGGGAGTAGCAAACAGAGTTCTGTGACTGTTCAATGGAACAGGGGCTGTGCATTTCAGAGGGACACTTTGAGGACTCAGGTGTTGGAGTGTGTCTATCCCTAACCTATACAGAGATGGTGAGGTCTGTGGAGACCTGGAAGGTAGTGCTTGTATTGCCAGAGGCTGGTGGATTCAGGGAGCTGATCCACAGCAGGCACAGACAAGACTTCCTCATGCTAAGTGCAGAGGGTAGCAAGGTGCCTCACAATACTGGGTACTCCTGGGCAGCATCACAGGAATGAAAACACAACAAAGAGAACTGTGCCATCGAGTATGCCTCCTCCAGGCACTGAATGTGGATGTCTGACTCTAAATAGATAAGTGGACAAGTGGTGCACTCATGTGGCTTGGTTCCCACCATAACTTCAGAACCAAACCAAAACCTTAAGGGACTCCTCAGTCAAAGGGAAAGGGTTTTGTGTGTGTGTGTGTGGTTTTTTTTTAAAAAATCAATTATGTACAATTTTAAGACTAAATCCTACTAACACTCAGAGCTACAAAAAGAGGGCACTAAGTAAAGTTTGCAAAGCAAACTGGACACAGAAGGGTTCCCTAACACTTTCCATAGCAGAGGGAAACGAACAGAGATGGTTGGGCATTGTATAGGTTCTGGCATTGAATGCTGATGTCATTGGGGGGGCTGAGCAGCCACAATGGACATGGCTTTGATAGAGATTCTGTTGAGTGTAAAGGTACCAACAGGCTGTGTGATGAGGCCAGTAATTGTGCATACAAAAAGAGTTAATCTACTTAATCTCTTCAGAGGGGTAGTCTGTATCAGCAAAAACAACGAGGAGTCCTTGTGGCACCTTAAAGACTAACACATTTATTTGGGCAAAAGCTTTCGTGGGCTATAACCCACTTCATCAGATGCATGGAGTGGAAAAAAAAGTAGGCAGGTATGCACTCCATGCATCTGATGAAGTGGGTTATAGCCCACGAAAGCTTATGCCTAAATAAATGTGTTAGTCTCTAAGGTGCCACAAGGACTCCTCGTTGTTTTTACTTACTCTCTGTAGATTTATATAGCCGATGACATGAGAGGCCTTGTGTTAAAAGTTCTCCACAAGAAACCCTGCAGTTTTCTGTCATGGCACATCTAAAGTTACCAATTTTGATGCCATAGTGACAAAGGCTTCTTGTCTATAACTTCATTAATATTTGCCCTGTAAAGGCCCACGTTGACTGAAAATGATTGAAATGTATGTAGAAGTATATTAAAGGCAAGACTTCATGGACTGAGGAACTTAGTCATATACAAAAAAAAATTGCAAATAGCCAATTTGGGCGAAATTTTTTTTTTGTACTTATGGACAAAAATGTGCTAAAAAACTAAGTTCTTGTGCTACTGGAGTGTTTTATGCATCAATATTTTCTACAATCATCAGTTCAACAGGTAATGTGCAATAAATTAACATGTCTATCTTTTGGTAGAAAGTATAGGTCAAGATATTACCCCATGCCCATAATTTGTTTTTCTTGGCAATACTCGCCTTTCACTGTAGGTTGGACTATGTTACCATTTACCCTCCAGAGAAGTGTTTGTACATCAGCCTAACTACATGAAATGATAAATTTAATACATCTGATACATTTTTCGAAGTAAATACCTAAAATATTACTATTTTCCTTGACAACTAGCATATTTTCCTCAGCAGCAGCACTGAAAAAAGTACTACACAAACTTTTTTATTAGAATTCCCTTGTATATTGGCATTTATTTCTCAAATATTTATAAGTGACAGCTTATCTGGATTGGTATGAATTGACTTAATTATTGATATAAATCGAAATGTTACTTTCTTATTCAAGCAGCAAAGAATCCTGTGGCACCTTATAGACTAACAGACATTTTGCAGCATGAGCTTTCGTGGGTGAATACCCATTGCATCCGATGAAGTGGGTATTCACCCACGAAAGCTCATGCTGCAAAATGTCTGTTAGTCTATAAGGTGCCACAGGATTCTTTGCTGCTTTTACAGATCCATACTAACACGGCTACCGCTCTGATACTTATTCAAATCCAGTGTTCACTTTGAATTATGTATATTGCTGTTGGCACTGTAGTGCTTAATTCTCAGAATAAAATACATTTTTATTTCGCAGTCTGAAAATCATGGCATCCTATTAATCAAAGTCACTCTTGTTGGACTTGTCATCATTGTGAGTGACAGGTTCAGCAGCTTTTTTGTCAATGTTCTCGCACTTCTGTCACTTACACAAGTCTGGGTAGGAGAACCCACCAGCAAGATAGGAAAATCTCCCTGTTTGATATTTTACATGCTTGCAGTCACAATACAATGCCTACAAAATATTAATCAATAATGTGGCTTTAATTCCCAACACCAGTCAAGAAATACAAATTGACTAACAGTGTGACTTAAGACTGATGTTAATGCCTGCAACATCTGTAACAGGGCTCCTAATTATCACAGCCTGGTGGTCCCTGGCAGCATGTTTCACATGAAGAAATATACCTGTCACATTCTTTATGATCACATCTTAATTCATCAGCAGCTGTGACTGTCTGTGAACCCTTCTGCACAGCCAGGCAGTGTCACTCCTCTCCACCGGCTATGTGGAGAGTGATGTCCTTGCTTACACCTTACATATCTGCATCCCTCCACATGATGTACAAGAATTTCTGAAGTGCTTCCTTATTGTTGTCATCAGAAAGAAACTTCTTCCACAGACTGGGGGTTTTCTGGTCTTTTCTGTAGCTGTGTCTAGTTTGGGAACCACTAGCTGCTTGGCATGATTGTTCCATATTTTTGATGCTAAGATCAGGATACGGATCTCGGACAAAGTCTAAACAAGTACATTTGTACTTTCTTGCAAGCTTAATCATGTACACTAAAATCGTGTCTGCAAGCTCACCAAATGTTGAAGGAACAACATGTAGTGCTTGTATGACAGCTACTCCATCAAAGATTATTGCACATTCTCTTGAACATGGTCAATAAGGCAGTCTCCAGCTTTGGACTGAAGAAGATTGAGCAGAGCTGATTTGCTATTTTTTGCCAAAGTACTGTCAGCTAGCAAGAGGGTAGGAAACAGCTCCAAAAGAGTAGGACAAGATTTCTGAGAGATCAGTTTTCCTCCTTTGACCTAATACAGTGGCCCACAATGTGCTACCTGGGCCACAGGGCAGTGGCAGCCTGGATCTCGACCCCGGACCTCTGCCACATGGGGTCGGCCGGCTGCCTGCCCTGGACTCCTGCCACATGGCTGCCCTGGAGCTTGCAGGGCCAGCTGGATGCCCGGGACTCCACAGGGCAGCCCCAATCCTGGACCCCCACCGCATGGAGGTGGCTGGCTGCCCACCCTGGAGGTTGCGGGGCCAGCTACCCCAATCCTGGACCCTAGCTGCATGAGGCCAGCCAGTTGCCCCGATCTCGGACCCCGTGCCACGCAGCTGCCCCAGACCCTGGAGCTCACGGGGCCAGGCGGCTGCCCCGGATCCTAGACTCCTGCCACATGGGGCGGGCCAGCAGCTCTGACCCCTCCGTGCTGGGCAGATGGGAACCTGGCAGACCCCGGTACGTGGGCCGGCCTTTAATACAAAGCTGAGCTGGGTGGCAGCTGTGTGCTAATTGGGCCGCACGTGGCCTGCAAGTTCAGAACTGCTGACCTAATACAAGAAACCTTACAAAGTGTTTCTTGTCATTATGAAGAATCAAGTGTTTGCCAGCTACTTTTGCTTTTACTTTATCACTGAATGTTTACAATTTCTGGCTTTTGATGGAAGAAAAAATGTCCTAAGTAGCAGAAAGCAGCCACTGGTTCAGGAAGTCTATCAATCAGTGCAATTTCACCTTTCTCTTGAGCAGTAAACAAGTTGTTTGTTATCTTACTGGCAACAACAACACCTGAACTCAAACATGTTAGTCCATTTTGAGGAGCATTAAAAGGACTGATCAGACATTCAATAGTGCACAGAATGCTCATTATGGCTGACTCATCATTCTGAATTCTTGTGCTATCAAGATTTTTCCGTTTGTGTACTTCTGGAATCATGCCTGGGTAAATCTTGTTATCCACAACTCCTCCTGGTCTACAATGAACCTCTGGTGGATGATAGTGGCACGGAAAACCTTGTAGGCTTTGCCGTACATTTTCTCAGCACAAGGAGGTAACTTTGGATGTGCTGTGACAGAAAACTGCAGGGCTTCTTGCATTGAACTTTTAACACAAGATCTCTCAGATTATTGGCTTTATCAAATTTCATAGAATTGCCCCTCTTGCTGGAATGGAATGACAATAGTAGGCCTCACAATATGACCTACAAGTGGCATCCCAGAGCCTCAAAGAAGAAATACACAGTACAGATGAGGCTTTTTATGCTCACATTTGAGGAAGCTGATTTAGTGGTTAGAGTGACCAAGTACACTGAGATTTATTAAATATTTCTAACCCCCCTACTGGAAGAAAAAGCAAGTAACACATACTGCACGTCAAATAGATTCAACTACCATGTGTCATTAATACACAATATTAGTGGAAAATGCCAGAGTGTAAGATGTGAATGCAATGAGTGTAATGTAGTGAAAACCACAGCTCACCCCTTACTATACTATAACCACCATTCTTGTTCTATTCCTATTCTTCCTCTCTGGTGAACCACAGAATACTGTTGAAAAAGGGAGTATAGGCTTCCACACTATTAAGAAATCCACAGCACTGCATGTCTAACATGCTGTATTCTTGGATAATGAGTTGCTTGCAGCAGAAGTCCAGTGAGAAGTCATAAAAATCATCCATTCACTGCACCACTGATGCTTTAACTACCAGACCAGCCAAGTTCGTCCTCTGACCTTTACATTACACCCTAATAGAATCAAGATGTCTTTAAAATTGCCCACTGCAGCACTTTGGTTTCAGGAAACTATAAAGATTCCTCCCCCAGTTCCCATCCTGGCAAATCTCAAAAAGATGACGACTTTTGGTAAATATTAATGGAAAGAGGATTTCTAAAAGAGGTTTTCTACTCTACAACACACTGCTTGTGACTGTGATGCTGGGGCACTTCATAAATATTAAAATTAGGATGACAGGCTTTAATCAGTGCTGGACTGATGGTGTTTCAAAGAGTAAGCGCTGTGCATGTTCATACATACAGTGTATGTGTGTGTGAGAGAGATAGAGAACACGAATGCCATACAGGAATATTAGCAGCCCATCCCTTGAGTATTGTTTTACTTTGAATGATCTTTGACTTTACTCATGTGCAGAGTAACTCTGATAGCATGGATGGTACTATATGAAAGCTACACTAATATCAGCAGTTTGGGGAGCTTTTAATGTCACTGTGAAACTGGGATAATCACATGTGTTCTAATCTCATCATAGGAATCAAATCTGGTTTCTTTCCTGGTAGAGGCATAGTATTAAACTGCAGTGTTAGAGAATCTGTTACTTGAATCCTTCTTTTAGGTGTTATTTTTAACTGATTTGTTGATGTAAGCAAGAGCGTTGTGCTACTTTTGGTTACCTCTGCAAGCCTTCCAGTCACTTACTGAATGACTTTGCTGTCTCCTCACCCCAGATACAACTCACTTATTACAGCGGCATCTCAATATAGTTTGTTACACTTTCCTCTCACTTCCTGTGGAGGTGGTGCTCTCCGAGCAGGAGTGCTGTGCACGGATACTTTTCACAGCCTTTACCCTAGTGACAGCAATATAACGAACTGCGAGGCAAAGAGTCTCTTTTAAAATTATCAGTACGGTGATGCTTGGAGAGAAATACAGGTGAGAGCTGAGAACACAAAATTGATAGACCTCATGTGAATTATCTATTTAATGAAATTTGAACCAACTGTACAAGACAGCACCAATCCCAGGCTCTCTGTCCGCTTGATAAATTCTTAAAAATACAATTCATACATAACACACAACAACTGACCCATAGGGATCACTATCCTGGCAGAAACATAATCTAAAATTAATAATAAACCCCACCAACAAAAACTACCACTGGAATTCCATGCTCATCCGTCTCTCATTTCTCTGTGGGCCAGGAAGTAAATGCAGGTCTTACAGTATGCCTTGAAGGTTAACAAACTCAGGCAGTTACCCACCAAGGGGTGAAAGGGATTCCAAAGGTGTTGGGCCCTAACAGTAAATACTTTACCAGCAGCATCTTCTCTTTTATACCAGTGGAACTTTAGCTCAAGTGACAATAACTATAACAGTGTCTCATGAGAAGCAAGGCAGTCTCTTAAACAGGTGGGTGCCAGGCCATTTAGGGCTTCAGAGATCAAAACTAACATTTTAAAAGCAAGCTGGTAACCAACAGGGAACCACTGCAGGCCAGAGCACTGGTTTAATATGCTCAGGAAACGACACCCCACTTGAGAAGTGAGTTGCCAAATTTTGCACCAGCTACAATTTCTGCATGGATTTAAGATGCAGCCCAATATAAAGCACATGGCGACCATTTAACACCAAGATGACAAAGGCATGCACGATAGTTTCAATGATCACATCTGAAATAAACAGGAGCAAACAGTGGGCATATACCTTCACTCAAAAGGGCCAACGTTATTCCTGCCATTCCCTCTGTTTGCTTCCCCCAACTAACCAATACCACCTTCCGTTTGTCTGGATTGTGTTTCAGCCATTGTGTTTCATACCCTAATCTCCCTCAGACACTAGGTAATGCAAATGACTGCTTCAGCGAGATAAACTGAGATGGAACTAAGAAGTTGTGTACTATACGCACACTAAAGGTGCCTCAACCCATACTTCTGCACTATCCATCCCAATGGCCTTCCATACAAAAGTAATGACAGTTGAAAGGCAACAAAGGATCACCAGGTAAAATGAGGGTTACTTACTTGTAACCAGAGTTCTTTGAGATGGCTCTGCATATTCACATGTATGGGTATTGTGTTGCCTCATGGTGCCTAACAGTAGAACCTTCTTCTAGCAGTGTCTGTTAGAGCACTCACACACCCCTTCCAATCCGTCCCCTCAGTATCTTCAAAAGTTCTGAGGGCAAGGTTATATAAGGGGGAGCAGCACCCTCTATCATCTCAGTTCCTTCCATCAGCAACACAGACACACAGAACAAAAAGGACTTTGAGAAAGCGGGAAAGGCAGGTGGGAAGTATGAATATGCAAAGCCATCTCGAAGAATTTCAGTTACAAGTAAGTAACCTTCATTTCTTCTTTGAGTGGCTCTGCATATTTCCACTCATGGGTAGTTTGATAAGCCGTGCTGAAAATAACCTGGAGGAGTGAACAGAGTCCTAGTTGAATGGAGACTGAAGCACCACTCTACCAAATCTAACATCAGCCTTTGAGGCCAAACCAAGAGCATAATGTTTACTAAGGGCGGTCTACACTAGGGGCTAGTTTACACTAGCAACACTAAAGCACTGCTGCGACAGTGCTTTAACGTGCCTTGTGTGGTTGCGGTGCACAAACAATGACAATTTTCCCCACAAGATGAACTGATACCAGGCAATAACTGCTTGACAATTTGCCACCTTAATACCAAGAGAGGAAGAATACAACACCTTTTTACTTAGAGACTCAATCTTCCCTTCTCTATCAGCAGCAGTGGAATGTACTTGTCTAGACTTCAACTTGCTACTGGCAGTAGCCACAACCAGTGAATTAGGAACAATGTATATGTGAAAATATAAAAACTCCTCTAAGGATATTTGATCTAAGTTGTCTGCTTTCTTTGAAATAGGCTGGCAACAGCGGACCAAACAGACTTAGCAGCCTGCAGCACACTATCGAGAATTGGTAACAACTTCCTGCTCTCAGAGGTTGCCCCAAGAATACCAAACACCAGATTGGAGGTTTCCTCCACAGCTACTGAAGGCAAATTCAATGTGGACAACATGAAATCCACTAAGTCAAGAAACTGCAGAGCATCCTCAGAAGGGGAAGAGGCAGAAGCCACTCCAACATGTGCATCCAGTGACAAACCAGGATCATGGTCTGTGTCAGCATGCTCTTGTACAAAAAGAGGCGCTATCTCCTCATCATGTTCTTCACACAGAATATCAGGCACCACTTGTTGAGATGCAGATGGATCCAGGGGAACTGGATCCGAGGATTCCTCCAGCACCAGACCCTTTACAAATAAAATATCACCTCTCCATCCATAAGGAGATTGACTGAAATAATCCTATGGCAGCTACCAATAAGGCCATGGAGCCCAGGACTGCCAGCCTCCCTAGCAACTGGGATTCAGGAGGAGGAAAAGATGGCATAAACTGGGAAGAAACAGGTCTCTTTATTCTTACTTGGAGTCCGGTGGCACCTTAAAGACGAACAGATTTATTTGGGCATAAGCTTTCGTGGGTAAAAAACCCACTTCTTCAGATGCATGGAGAAATGAAGAAGTGAGGTTTTTTACCCACGAAAGCTTATGCCCAAATAAATCTGTTAGTCTTTAAGGTGCCATCGGACTCCTTGTTGTTTTTGTGGATACAGACTAACACAGCTCCCCCTGATACTTTATTCTTACTGTATCCTCCTCTAGATATGGATTCACGACAGAATGCACCAAAGACAGCAACAAACCTGGAGGATGGACAGAAAAAAAGAGAGAGAAAACTCTTTGTGGAGACCATAAGGAGTCTTAGGAGAAGGAAGTATAGACAGATGAGCAGAAAGACTAAATCTTCTCTGCTCTCTTTTTTTCAGATGAAGATGACACAAACCTTGGAACTGGTGAAAGTTATCTCTTCCTTGAGACTCTCTGTTTCTCACTTGGATTCAGGGAATGCATGGAAGCCAAACGGTGTACATCAGCTGCCAAAGTAAAAGTCCTCATCGGATCTGAAGATGAACCTGGAACCAGATCAGGAGTTGAAGCCAGAGCTGAAGACTTGGATGGCATAAGATCTGACGAAATACTAAAATCCACCTCTTTGATTCTCAAAGGTGAAACCAGAACCAGCACTGGAGTCATTGAGGCCCTGCTAGAATTAGATGGATGTGACAAATCTGATGTGTGGTATCTGGCACTGCTAGCAGTGGCTTTCTTTTCCCTTGCCTTTCTCTTCAGAATTGACACGGCTGGAGCTGACAAAATGGCGCTCAGTTCCATAATGGGTGGTCTACCCTTCTCCATCAATGGTACCTTCAAAGACCTCACTGCTTGAGCAGCAAGATCTGGAGACAGATCTGATGAGAGTTTTGATTTGCTGCAACCTTTAAGCTGCTGCAGTTTTCTGGAGGAAGTCACAGGAGCCAAAACTGGTCTCTTAGATCCTGGAGCCGACAAGTGTATGCACCTAGAGGGTTTAGCTTCAAGGGCCTCCTTAAGGAAAAGCACCTGCAACCTGTTCTGCCTCTCCTTGCGCATTCTGGTTGTGAAAGTCCAGCAGATGGAACATTCAGGAGAGTAGCCCTCTCCCAAGTACTTAGGCACCTAGCATGGTTGTTCAATGCCAGGAAGCCAGCTGGGCGCAAAGCATATCTCTTGAATCCCGACTTCTCCTACCTCTTTAATGATGCCATAAACTAGTAGCTCAGCTCCAGGTTAACTATCTCCACTTAACACTAAACTAAAACTATACTAAACAATTAGCAAGACAGTAAGAATGGAGAAAAACCTTGGATCCAAACCGACTGGATAGGTTCACTTCCATCTGGCACAGTGATTGGAAGGAACGGAGGTAGGTAGACGGCACTGCGCTCTCTTATGCAGATTCAACCTCAGAACATTTGGAGACACTGAGGGGAAGGATATGACAGATGTGTGCGAGTGCTTTCATAGACACTATTAGAAGGTTCTACTTCTGGGCACCACTAGGCGCTCCAATACCTGTAAGTGGGAATACGGAGAGTCACTGAAAGGAAGAAATACAAGTTTTCTCCACTCAAAAAGAGAAGCTATGGTCACATATTGGCACTCCCTTCACTCTTAGTACACAGAAGCTGTGTAACTGATGAATGTTAAATTTAGGAGGAGGAAAGAGAGCTACTTGGGCTGTCCTTGCTCTAAAGGAGATACTAATATGTTTGGACTTTCCCCCATATACTATTTCCAACTCTCTAAATGGATACACAGCTGGTAGAGCCATCTGTCACTACTAAGATTAATAGGCAATGAATGTTTTTCAATGTTTTTGCGTTCAACGTATTCAGAATATTCATTATAGCTCTATAAACTTTATATACTATACTTTTCAGTATTTCAAACCTGGCTTTCCTTAAGGCTTTCCATTTTGGTTTTAGAGCTGGATTCTGATTCTGTTCATATTCCTCAATACTGAGCATACTTCTTGCCAGCCGTTCTGCATAGCTCTAGGCTCCTTCCTAGCACAGTTCAGAAGCACAGTTGCTAAAATCCTTTCTAGGACACAATCAGATTGCCATATATTCTTTTGCTGTAGATGGTAGTTCAACAGGACACAGAAGTCTAGGAACTGTTTCTGTAATGCATTAAAAGCATGCCCATTTCAATACGAAGAAAAGCTCAGTTCTCCCAGGTTTCGCCAAAGTCATTGACAAAAATGATCTAAAACTAGAAATGAAGGACCGTCCTTCCCAATCCAGTGCTAACCTGCCAATTTTCAGCTCCACATTGGCTTCCTGCCTGCCTCAAAGGAAAGCCTATTTAAATTAAATGAATAGTAGGCAATCAAGTTAGTAAGAATAAGCCTGTTAATACAGTCCATTTTGTAAACAGATCAGACCCTCAGTTAATCAGGAGAACCGTAGTAAATGAATAGCTCAATTCATTTATGAGGAACTGGAAAAGGAACAACTCCCTTCCCAGTAAAAGTACTTTCAATGGAGTAACAATAATTGGGCTCGTTAGGTAGAGGAAATCATGCAGATAATACTGCTGGTGATATTTTAGAGGAAAATATTACCTTACATAGACTGTATCTAAACAGTTAAGGAATTTCCACAATTTTAATGGTTTAGGATTAAAGTGCGAACTCCACCCTAACCAGAAACAGCTCACATGTGGGCACCTGGTGGTGAGGGGAGGAACAAAACAGAGAAAAAACTTCCCATAATGCCCGATAAAGCAGAAACACCCTCACATACAGGAAAGACAATCTTGTACTGGAGGCTCTGGCAAAAGCATATCAAGATCTCTGAATGAAGATAGGCTGTTCAGGTATAAGGCTCTCCTTTCTCTGCTGCTGTGTGGCTTACCTATAATCTTTTAAGACAAAAGCAAAACACTTGTCACTTCATGACTTCTCAGGCTTAGTAATAATACCAGCTAGTCCTTAATACCACTTTTCATCAGTAGATCTCAAAGTGCTTTACAAAGGAAGTAAATAGCATTATTCCCATTTTACAGATGGGGAGTACATTAGAACAGTGGTTCTCAACCATGGGTATGTGTACCCCTGGGATATTCAGATATTTTCCAGGGAATACATCAACTCATCTAGATATTTGCCTAGTTTTACAACAGGCTACATAAAAATCACCAGTGAACTCAGTACAAACTAAAATTTCATATAGACAATGATGTGTTTATGCTGCTCTATATATTGTACACTGAAATGTAAGTACAATATTTATATTCCAATTGATTTATTTTATAATTATATAATAAAAATGAGAATGCAATTTTTCAGTAATAGTGTGCTCTGACACTTCTTTATTTTTATGTCTGATTTTGTAAACAAGTAGTTTTTAAATTAGGTGAAATTTGGCGGTACGCAAGACAAATCAGAGTCTTGAAAGGGGTACAGTAGTCTGGAAAGGTTGAGAACCACTGCATTAGAATTTCTATGCACATAAATTACAAAAATAAAAAGTTTACAATAGAAACCTCCTTTGGGAGGTAGGGCCTAGCTAATCAGGAGTCAATCATAGCTCCCATGAACTCTATTGTCTGTGATGGAGTAATTTGTATGCAAGTCCTAGGTAAGAGAACATGGAATGACATAGGCTAAGGCTACTTCAGTCTTGGACCTGCCTCTGATGAGCCAGCTAGGTATGGGAATATGTGGATTCCCTGCCTCTTTAATGTGCTGCCAGCGCTGCCAGGCATTTGGTGAATACTCTTGATACAGTGGAAAGTCCGAAGGGCAGAACCCTATATTGGTAACAGTTTAGCCCCATCTGAATTGGAGGTACTTCTTGTGGTCTAGATGGGTGGCTACATGGAAGTACACATCCTGCAAGTCAAGAGCCATGAACCAGCCTTGAGCGTGCAGAGATGGAATTATGCAAAAAAGCGTTACCATCCTGAACATGAGATAGCAAGTGTATTTGTCTAGTCTTCTCAGATCTAGGATAGGACGAAGATGCCCTTTCTTCTTTAGAATGAGGAAATACTGGGAGTAGAAGCCTCTAAACTGAATTCTGGAGGAACCTCCTCTACGACTCTCATGAGAAGGGCGGGGAATAAAAAGTGGAACTGGATGGGGTAGCTATGGTGAGGATCTCTAACACTCATCTGTCCAATGTAAAGGAAGATTATGCTTGGTGGAATGGGATGAAATGGCTTCTGAAGGTCACGCTTTCTAGATTGTTAGGAGCCACTTCAGAGCAGTCTTGTCAAATTTGCTGATGTGTCATAGGAGTGGGGTGCATTGTTGAGGAGAAAGAGGGCTATTGCCCTCTGAGGTATCTTGGTTGCTTTTTGGCATGATATTTGGTAAGATGGCATCTGATGTCTCAGATGGGCTGAAGACAGAATGACTTATGATATGGAGATGGGGTGTAAATTCCTGGAGAGCAAAAATAGTGGCCTTTGAATTTTTCAGCAAGTGCAGAGCAAGTGTCTGTCCTCTTGCTGAACAGCTCCGATCCCTCAAAGGGCAAGTCCTTGATCATGGTTTGCATTTCTTGTGTGATGCCCAAAGGTTGGATCCAAATTGGCCAGCACATGGGCATGACAGTAGCCATAGGCCTGGCCTTGGTGTTGGGGGCATCCAGGGCTGCCTCCCGGGCAGCGTTGCTCACCAGTTGATCATCCTTAATTTTGTTAAGCTCCTCTATGTTTTCATGCAGGAGTTTTGTGAAGAAGGGCGTCATTCTGTTCCATGATAGGAAATCATATTTGGGCAGTAAGGCCTGGCTATTAGCCATACACAACTGTAAGAAAACCAAGGAGGAAGACTTTCTCCCAGAAAGGTCAAGGTGCCCATTAGGGTCTTTGTCCTTGGGAATACTTTTGCTTAACTTCCACTTTTCTTGTACTGCCAACAAGACTAATGCACTTGGGTTGGGGTAGATGTACTCAAACCCTTTGGTACCTAGTCATCCTGGTGACAATTCAGAAAGCACTGGAGGTACTTTTTGAGAATCTGGTTCCCCAACTCTGTCTGCCTCTTGGTGTGTGGATGATATGTGGAGGAAAAGAAGAGTTCTACTCCCAGAAGTTTGAAGAGCTCTCGCCACAAATGGGAGACAAAGTGTGGACCTTCATCTGACACAATGATGTTCAGTAACACATGGAGCAGGAAGATGTCTTCAAGAAAGAGGCAGGCATTTTCTGGGGCAGGAAGACCCATGTGAGAGGGGATAAATTGTACCATCTTGGTCAGGAGATTGACAGAGACCAACGCAACTGTATATCTATAGGAACAGGGAGGGAACCAGGGACACTACCAGTGCTGAGATGGGGTGGGTAGAGGCTGAAGGAGACTGAACACCCTTCCACTAGAGTTCTTGGTCCAGGAACACAGGTTACAGGAGTCAGTGTATTTCCTGACATATGAATGTTTACTTAGCCACCAGAAATTCTGTAAAACAAAGTCCCTGGTTTTCATTCAGCCAAAATGGTCAGTGAGCCATGAATCATGACATAATTCAAGAACCTTGAGTCTAGGCTGGCTATCTGGAAAAAAATGCAGTCGCCAAGGTAGAGAATTCCATCCTGTAAGAAACTCTGAACCAGACTTGGTGTCTGCATCACCCAAGGTCTGGCAGGTCTGGGTTGTGAAGGGGTCATGAGGCAGCAGAGATTGAGTGAGTGACATTAGGTCCCTGTGCACTGTTTCAAAGGTGAAATTGGATGGCTTAAGGATGGTGGAACATGGTGTCATGCATGACTTGTCAAGTTCATCTTTGTGGGAAAGGGCATCTGCCTTCCTGTTTCTCATGGTATTTCAAAACAAAATCAAATCAGGCAAAGAAAGTGGGCCAATAGATCTGGCGCTGGTCTACATTTCTGGCTGTAAGAAGGTGATCCAGGTTTCTCTGGTCAATAAGGACCTGAACTGGAAATTGGGCTCCTTCAAGGAATGATGCCATTCCTCAAAACCTTCCTTAATTGCAAGCAACTCCTTGTCTTAGCTTGGTTGGGGTTAGTTTTCTCAAGTAGAAAGAACAAATATGGAGTTGGTTTTGGGGTCCTGCTTGTTGGGCCAACACAGCTCCTATAGTGAAGTTCAATGCATCAACCTACACAATGAAAAGTTTGGTATGGTCAGGATGGACAAGGATGGGAGCAGTGGTAAAAGGCTTCTTCAGCTGTTCAAAGGCAGACTGGGCCTCAAGGGACCAAAAGAATCGGCTCCCCTCCTGAAACACTGTCGTAATGCGAGCTACCAGGTGGGAAAAAACCCTTGATAAAATGACAATAGAAGTTGGGAAAGCCAAGGAACCACTGTACCCCAGGAACATCACTTGGAGTGGACCACTTAGAGATGACACACTTTGAGTGGATACATAGTTAACCTGTCAAAGGATACTATGTACCCAAGAAACTTAATTGTACTATGATCAAATTCACTTTTCTCTCATTTATAATAGAGATGGTTTTGGTAGAACCTCTCCAGAATGCAGCGTACATATTGGTCATGAAGGACCTGGTTCTCAGAAAAGATAAGGATGTCATCTAGATAGATCACTACAAACTGGTCCATCCTGTCCATAAACGTATCATTGATAAAGTGCTGAAAGATTCTGCAAGTACTGTGTAGCCTCAGGAGCATCACTAGGTACTCGAAGGGCCCACAGTGGGTGCAGAAAGCCATCTTCCATTCATCGCTTCCCCAAATACAGACCAGGTTGTAGGCCCTGCAGAAAATCCTTGTGGACATGCAGCCAATGAAGTGGGTATTCACCCACGAAAGCTCATACTCCAATACGCCTGTTAGTCTATTAGGTGCCACAGGACTCTTTGCTGCTTTTGTGGAATGAAGTCTCTTGAGATGTTCATTAATGAGTGGCAAAGGGTATCTGTTCTGAGTAGTATCATTGTTCAGAGGTCGATAGTCCACGCAAAGGTCAAAGGGAGCCATCCTTCTTAGTGATCAAGAAAATTGGGGGGCCTGCTGTGGACGTAGAGTGGAAGATGAATCTCTTTTTCAGGTTCTCTCTAATGTATTCTTTGAGTACCTCCTATTTGGGCTTTGAGATAGAGTAAATATGACCAAATGGAATCTTGACCCTTGGCTGGAGGTCTATTGGGCAGTTATAGCAAAAGGTGGGGTAGGAGTATGTCCACCCTTCCATTGTCAAAAATGTCTGCGAGTTCCTGGTATTTTGCCGGAATTGTTTGGGTAGCCGATGTCTGGGTTTCAGAGTCCATCCCCACTGTTCCAGGGTCCCCAGAGGGATTGTGCATCCTTAGGGTCAAGCTGCAAATAGCTTCCGATTTGAACCTGGGTTCAGGGAGGCAGGACTGTATGCAGAATGTTGACCAGAATCAAACCTCACCAGCCTTCCAGAGGATATATGGCTCATGAGTGGTAAGCCAGGTGATCTCGAGGATGACCAAAGAATGTTGGGAACACACCAGACCAAACTGCAGGGTATCATGGCATCCCTGAAGGGTTGTGACATGTCTCATGCAAGACAGAATCTGAGGAAAGGATGAACTGTCAATGGCTTCGACCAGGTCATGGATGGCCTTGCGCTGTCAGAATTCTATGTGTCCATATGAGTCCATAAAACAACTGGAAGTACTGGAGTCTACTAGTGACCTTCGACATGGCAGAATGTCGCAGACAAAGCCGAAGTAGAAAGTGTATTGGATGTTGATAGACTACTTTCAAGGTACTGATGGACAGGCATGGAGGCCATATTCGGTCTTGAGAGGAAGACAGCCAGCCCAGCCTGGACCCCCTCTGCTGGGGCTAGGATCTGGTGTTTCCCAACCAAGATGCAGACCCGGCCCTTGCCAGGCAGGAGGAGGAGAAGTGCCCCGACTCCCTCACAGTAAAGACAGAAGCCTGATGGTCAGCACTGGGCTGTTTCAGGGTCAGAGAGTCAAAGCTGGGCCATGTCAACCTTCATGGATTCAGACTGGGCATACGTGGAGGGGCAATGAAGATTGGCTAACCAGGGTCATAGGGAGAGGCATGGATTGAGTGGTTCTCTTTCTTTCCCAGCAGCATCCTGATAACCGGTCATTGATCTTAATACATACGTCGATAAATGCATCCAGGCAGATTGTGGGGTGGGGGGAAGAGGTCTACCCACGCCAGCTCATTCATGACATAATCACTCAGGCCAAGGCAGAAGTGGTAGCACTGAGTGGCTTTCTTCAATTTGTTGTCTACCACAAATCATTCAAAGTCGGCAGCATAGCTGCTACCAGCAGGACTCCCTGCTGCAAGGCCTGGAGAGTGGCCTCAGCTGTGTGCACAGAGTTCGGGTCATCAAAGATCACCGACAGTGTGGACAAACTCCTCAAACTGACCCTGGAGATGACTAGACTTCTCAAGCAAAGGGGATGCCCAGGCCAACACTTCCTCAAAGATCAGACTAAGGATGAGTCCCACCCTAGCACAGTCAGTGGGGAATGTCTGAGGATGCAGCAGGAACAGGAGCTGACACTGGTTCAAAAACCCGTGGAACTTTCTGCAGTTACCATCAAACTTGTCAGGCAGCAGGATCTTTGGTTCACAGGGGGCATGAAGCACGGGGGTATGGTATTCACCTGCAAAACTGCAGTCTAGGTCTGCAGGGCTGTAACCCAAGCCTGTAGACTCTGCAGCATCTCCACTAGTTCAATCATGGAGATGTTGGCTTTCATGAGATCCATTGTGGCAGCATAGCCTGGTTCTGTCTTTTTTGGCTGCTCAAACAGTCACGAACCATGACATGGGTAGTCAGGCCTAATGGTTGGAGCAGAAGCCATGCCCCATGGTTGCCGCAGGAGTCGGAAGTCAGGAGCAAGAACCAGGGGTCAGAACCAGAGCCAGAAACTGAAGCCAGGGATCAGAGCTGGAGTCAGGAAGCCAGTAGGAAGCAGGTCTGAAGAGGACGGGGCAGGGCTGGAAGAAGGCTGGGAACAAGACAGGCACAGGAGCAATCACAACTGCAAGCATTAGTGTTGAGCTGCCAGAGATCAGGTGTTGCTGTTGTGCTTAAGAGAAGGATTGCTGGCTTTCTTGACCAATCAGCAGATTGGTCAACCAGGCGGCACTGCTGTGATCGTATGCAGCCTGGAGACAGGACAGAGCAGCTGCAAGTCCTTGTTCCTGAAAGCCGTATTTGAACTGAAGTCACCACTTTATCAGGTGATGAAGACAAAAGATCCTTTGGTCGTGACTCAGGGCTCTGGTGCTTCTCTGTCCCTGTATCTGGTACTCTCTGTCATGGCTGCAAAGTAAACTACTCTTCAGATCTCTTTAGCCCTTCGGTGATGAGCCTGGCTCCCTGAACCTCACTCTGGGCAGACCCATGTAGTCCAACCACTCTTAGTTTGGATCTCTGAGCTGCAGCCTCTGTGGTTACCACCCTGTGTTATTGACATAGGCTCAACTTGGTTTTGGCACCTGTAATAGTTTCCCTTTGGGATCCTGTGACAGTATACTCTAAAAGCAATACAGAAACACCATCTTCAAAACACAATATTATTCATTCATTCCTCAAAGTTACAAAGCCTGTATAGCAAAGGGTAAAAATAAGAAAATGCCTACATGTATAGGGTCCTATTTACACCCTTGACCTTCCTTGCTAGCTACTATAAGCTCCCCTCAGCCTAGCTATCTCCAGCTCTGGCAGGGAGAAGCAGCTTGTCCTGCTGTAGGAGACTCTCTGTCTCTCAGTCAGTCTATCACCTTTCACAGACCATAGGTAGCCTCTGGCCACTCACACTAGCCCACTTTTTTTTTTTTTAAATAAAAGATCTTTGTGGTTTAGGATCCTCCCTGATCCTAGTCTCAGGCTTGGGAACAGTACACCAGTACACCCAGATGGAGCCACCAGTACACCAAGATGGAGCCAGTTGGGGGCATTCCCTAATTTATATTTGGGGATAATTCCCCAATTGATGGTTCCACTCTGTTTCCTCAAGGAGTCTTATCTTTGCCATTGTTTCATTTCTTGTGGGTGTCCCCCATTTACAGGCTCCTTTGATTTAACTCCTGGCATTTGGGTAGGTTAATATCAAAACAGATTATCTGAAGGGCATATGATATTTATAAATGATATTTCACACAGCTCCCTCATTCTCTGTGCTGGCGTAGGTGGTCTAGCCAGGGATGCTAATTGGCAGACTGACCTTTTCCTTGAGTGCAGTGGAGACTGGCTTTTGGATGCCTGAGATTGTGGTCTGCAAGAATGTGGCTGGTTTGTTGGGTATTGGCCAGTCCAGTGCCATTCCTGATGGGCCAGTGGTGCCTGAGCCCTGTAGAGTAAGATGGTAGTCTCTCCTTAGCGTCAATCACTAAACTCAGAGAAGGCGGCTTTCTACTGGAAGACAAGCAGAATTTGTATTGGTGATGGTGAGGAGGAGCAGACTTTGTCCAAGGGTTGTACCAAAGTACATGGAGCTCTTAATACCAGTGCCAGTAGGTGTTTTGGCTCCAATGTCTGTCTAGGTTCTCTTCTGGGCTCATCGTCTACAGTTTCATTGATACCAATGGATGTGTTTCAAGATCTGTGCAATAGAAGTTTGCTATGTTGTAGGCTGTTCCTTCTCCTCAACCCTTGATGCCATGTGGGGCATGGTGCATTTTTTTTCTGGAGGCTTCATGTTATTGGTCATTATGGGGGAACACCAAGCACTGTCTGGAGTCTCTATCTCTGTGTTCAGACTTCACCAGACTTCAGTGCCTAAGATGTTGGCACCGGCTTTGGTGATAATGATGTTTAGGATGGCTTTGTTGCTGGTGATATTGGTACTGGTGTCAGTGCAGGATCATTTCTCAATGCCGCCTTATCTGTTCAGTCTTTGGTGTCACTTGTCTGCTGAGTGGGGTTCTGGATGAAGCTGGCTCGTCTGCCAACAGAACTCTTGAGCTTGTCTACTCATGGACCGTTCCAAAAGATGGAGCGTTAGCCTTATGTCTTGTGACTTTTTAGTTCTTGTGGATAATGACAAGTAAAATAAGCATCTTCTCAGTATAGGAGATTTCCCCAAACAGAAATGACACCTGCTGTATCCATCTTTCAGAGAAATTAGCCTACCAAGCGAAGGACAGGGCTTAAAGCCCACGTTTTGAGTTTCCATGTTAAGGGGCCCAGCATGATCATGGTCGGGGGTGTCTGACAGGTACAGTTCCATTCAGGTAGATGTAAACAGTTCACAGCAGTGAGTAGAGAAGTACTTCTGAAGATTTCCTTTAAGATTTGTAGACCTTGAGTTGGAGTTAAGAATTAGCAGGTCAGACACTAGCCAGGTTCTGTCTTCCTGCTATAGGTGGTAAGAGGGAACTGAGGGATGGTCACATCCGTCCTGCCTTTTATGCCCTTGTATGGAAGCATGAGGCACATGAGTGGTCCCAATGGACACTGCTATTAAAAAAACCCAACACCTCCTGGTTTAATGTGCATGAGGTGCATGTGCACCTTCAGTAGGATCCACACAGACACATACTTGAGGGACTATTATTTGTCATTTAGTAACTTTCTTGAGAGGAAAGCTGGGTGTTAGTGTGCTCTTAAAGAGGCTGTCTTTGAGAATGACTAGCTCCATCATGTATCCCTGGCAAATTAGTTCTAAGAAACACTGACCTCTGGAACAGACCAAGAGAGAATAAGATGAGTCCAACCCTACTGACAAAAGGCTAAGGGGTGGACAGATGATCAATCTTATATACAGAAAACAGATATGAGCACTTTATACTAATTGCTCCAGAAAGACTAAGAACTGGATGGGACACAGACAGGAAGAATTTACCTCCTTGCTGGAATAAAAAGGTAACAAAAATGACTCATTTGAGGTTGATGTAATATTCAAGGTACACCAAGAGAATATTTAGCCTAACAAATTTTGTAGTACCTGTTACTTCAATCTTATGCACCCATGTAGCCTAATAATGGACACCTCTCTCCAGGATTTAAAGTCTTTTCCCAACCTGTCATCCTCTGTCTCTGCCCATAGCTCTGACTCCTGAAATCCTTCATTTATCTAGCTGCCCATTTAAAGTATTATTGACTATTTAAGCACCTAATCCCTGCACTTTGTCACTGTTCTGGTATTTACTTAACCTTTCCTAGTCTGAAATGGATAATTCATGTTGTCCACACCACACTTCTGAGGGCTTACTGCTTTTTTCCTTCCATTTTCAATGCCTTCCAGGTCTATTTGCTGTGACACTAAATAGAACAACTACAAGGCTATATATTCATAGATTTTACAACCAAAAGAAACCATTATGATCATCTTAGTCTGATCTTCAACATAACACAGACCATGGAACTCAACAATGTAATTATTGCCTCATGCACATAACTTCTGTTTGAGCTATATTCTATATTCCAGAAAGTTATCCAATACTGTGACTTGATTTAACTACTTCAAGTGTCCTATCTCCCTAGATAGGTTGTACCAATGGATAATTATCGTCACAGTTAAAATTTTGTATCTTACTTCTAGTCTCACGGTTTTTGGAATTTATTTCTAGTTTCTATAGTCTCTCACTTCTCCCTGAGCTTCTCCCCATAGAAAAAGCAAAACAGTTAAGAGCTAACAATGCCTTTATTTAAGGGCCCTTGATTTCAAGTTCTTTATTTAAGTGTCCACATTAAAAAAAAATCTAGACTGCCGATTTTAACTGGAACTGCAGATTCCTATACATCACAATTATACACAACTACCATGATGTTGATTAAGGATCAGCTGGATGCTGATATATAGATTGGGTACTCCCAAACAGAAAGATGCCTCTGTGCTGCTGGGATCCTCATGGGCTACTGATTTGTCCACATAAAGCACTTGAGTAGTCTCCCCCTCCAGGACTTTGACCAACCACTGCTTTGTAACACTACTGCTCCATAAGATTCTCATCTGTCTGAAACACATCCATCACACACACTATATGTTCAAAAATAAAAAATCTACAACAAAATGCCATGTTCTACCACAAGAACAGTTTGCTGGTCACTCATGGTTATCAAGTTACTGCCTCCACAGTTAAAAGTTGAAAGACTGTTTCCAGTTCCAAGTTCTTACTCTTTTTCCAGCTTCTGCTGGGTTGAAGGGGGCTCATGTGTGGTCTCTGTCCAAATGAAATTTCAGTGTGCTGGAAAGTTTCAGGTTAATCTGACAGCCACTTATGAAGCTTTATTAAAGGATATGAGTCAACCATATCACAAAATATGAGTGTCAAGTAATCTCCAACCTTTGCATTTAACTGGTGGATAAAGCTGTGCGATATACAACCAATTTGTTTGTTTTATAACAAGATACACATTGTGAAAGGTTTACTTAAATATCTAGGGCTGTATCTATACTAATACTTTGCAGGAAATCTCCCACCAACACAATATCACTGGTGACAGTAATATGGGAAGCACTGAAATAGGCAGGTCACAGACATTTTTACCAGTATTTAACCCTACATGCCCAGAGGACACATTAGTAAAAATGCCTGTGCTCTATTAACACTAGCACTTCCACCAGTGTCACCTCCCAAAGTGATGCACTGGTGGGGGAGACCTCAAAAATACTAGAGAACACAAGGTTTAGCAATGCAGTTCAAAGAGTTGCTTGCTAGAGCTTTCCTGAGATGAAAGCTGCTCTTGCACACCTCATGATTACTGGATACTTAGATAGCAGATAATTGGTATATACACCTCTACCCCGATATAACGTGACCTGATATAACACGAATTTGGATATAACGTGGTAAAGCAGTGCTCGGGGGGGCGGGGCGGGGGCGGACTGCATGCTCCAGCGGATCAAAGCAAGTTCGATATGACGCGGTAAGATTTTTTTGGCTCCCGAGGACAGCGTTATATTGGGGTAGAGGTGTAACTGCAATGGAATGGGACTAGGCAGCTCAGTCTAAGCTCTCTTTTTTAGGCCCATGTGCACCAATTCTCAGTCCTTTAATGCAGGTACAGACTTGTGTGAATTAACACTGCAGTATGTTTTGACTCACTCATGGGCTTTGAGGATAAACAACTTTCCAGAGGTTTCATTTAAAGCAATTTGCATGCTGTATCAAGTAAAGGTCATAATATCATTATGTTTTCTGTTTTTATCACTATCAAGTTTCTGCTCACCACTCTTCATGGGAAGAGCCTGGAACTGAATGCTGTACAAACAGCTGGGGGAAGGGGAGATGTGTGTACACTGCTCCAGAGCAAGCATTGTGAGCCTGATATAAACCATGGAAATTTAACTCATGACAGTCTTTCATTATCAGATCATGGTTGGTCATAATAATTCCACATCTATATAGCTTTTCATCCACAAATCTCAAAGTGTTTTACAAACAAATGAAGCCTCAACAATCCTATGAAGTACACCATATTATACCCATTTTACAGGTGGGCAACAAGCACAGGCTGAAGGTCACAGAGAAAGTCACTGAGTTATTGATGGATCCTGGAATAGAGTTCAGAAGTAACAAAGCCCAGTCCTCTAGCTATAACTACCAGATCTTACTGATTCTGCAGGTTGCTACAAATTCTGATTAACATACTACCCAAGTCTGAAGTGGTATTGGTCCTGTAACAGCAAACAATATGAAACTGCCATAGGAAAAGCCTACTTGAGAAAACACTCTTCTGGGTGCAACTTTATTAGGTACTGCTCTAGTACATTTCAACAAGTGAGAAAATCAAGCCCTCTGAGTTAGACAGGTATGCTACCTTTAAAAAAAACTAAAACTAGCTCTATGCTACAGAAAGAGGATGTAGAGACGTGGTTCATTAGGTGACTAACTTAGATCCAGTCTAAACTACAAATATAACCACGTCAAGGGACTTTGTTACAATATATATATAACTGCCATTTAGTTGGCAACAACATTGTGTGGGAGAAAAACGAGTCCACACTCTGAGTCTGAAGCAACAAGCCAGAGGCAGCTTTATTTTCGAGCAATTGCAAACTCAGAGTGAGGACTCGTTTTTCTCCCACAACTGTTAAAAAGTTTAGTTTGGATGGGATCCAACAATGTTGTTATTGGGTCTTGTGACAGGACTAATTTCTTACAGCAACTAAATTAAAAGATGATTAAATCCTAGCTACATTATGTGAGGATGTGCATATGTTTTCTTAAATTGGCTGCAGGAAGCCTGGCAGGAGGAGATTGGGGAAGGTTTGAGGCAGAAGCTCTACAGAGGAGTACAACATTGGTTTTCAACCTTTTTTCATTTGAGGACCCCTAAAACATTTCAAATGGAGGTGCAAGCCCCTTTGGAAATCTTAGACAGTCTGCAGACCTCCAATGGTCCATGGACCGCAGTTCTATGGTAACGACAACCTTTTGTGGACTCAGACATTCTGCAGCGGGTCTGCGGACAACAGGTTGAAAGCCACTGGACTAGAAGAGACATATTAAGGATAATGCTATTTTCTTCGTTGTAATGACATTCCTTGTTATGTGATAGAATAATATGACTTTCTGTGAGACCCCCCTAACTCTCTCCAAGCTATTAAAAATGGCTAGGTGGAAACACTCACTGCAAGGACATGTATGTGGGTCTGCACTGCTTACCTGACACAGAGATTCAAATGTGGGCAGAAACAAGAGAGAGAGAGAGAGAGAGAATACATGTGTGATATTTCACATTAATCAGGCAGCAACTTTCAGTGCTGAGGTTGCCCTTGAGAGGTGGGTATGTTGCACAGGCCAGTGATAACTCAATGCTGTGACTGCCATAATATCATATACACAAGGAGGGGGAAGCGTTCTGGCTGCTAGTGAAGGAAAGCAAGTAAAAAATAAGAAGTGAAAAATTCCTAAAGAAGTGAAAACATTTCCTGAGATTCTAAGAACTTCTGTATGTATGCATGTCAGTATGGAGCAATGTAAAGGTGTTCTATTCACATTAAATCTTCATAGGTAAAGCCAAGAAGCCAAGACTATTAAAGCAAAAAGCCGTTAGACTTATAAAAATGAGAACTGCTTACTCCAGCCCATGTAAACAAACTTTGTCAAATCAGAGAGGAAACATAGTCTAGTGATTAAAACAGAGACATGGGAATCAAGAGAAGTGGGAACTATTCCTGACTGCCATAAGATCTAGAGTGACCAAGGGCAAATCATTTAACTTATTGTGCCTTTGTATATAGGGATAATATTATTTACCTAGTTTATAGGGTGGTTGTAAGGATTCATTCATGTTTATAAAACACTCTGAGATCCTGAGATGGAAGGCTCTATTAGAACGCAGTTGTTATTATTCGTAACCCAATAGCAAGAGGCAGTTACCAAAATCCCTGATCTTTTACTGAGAGTAATATGATTGCAGAGACACTTCACTTTTTCAAACAAGCAATTCAAGGAGCTACACAGGCCACAAAATTAAGGACATAGCGTAACACCTGGGAAATGTAGGGATTCTGCTATCCCCAAATGCCCAACAGATACACTGCAAAGGTCTCTTGGGCAAGACAAGTGAAACTGTTGGTCCCGAACAAACTTGTTTTATGGATTTATGGCAGATTCCTAGTTAAAGGCTCATCCAGGGTGGGAGACCATGTGCTGGTTACATTTTTGCCATTCCTCTCGTGGTATGGCATGAATAAATCACAGGGCCGAGGTCAGAACAGCCAGCCCATAAAGTAATTCATGGATCCGTCTGTACTGTCCCCCAGGACTATGTAGTTTATTACTGTAAACCTCAGAACAAGATACAATTTCCTGTCTCAAGGAGCAGCCTTTAAATCAGGACACCTGGACAGCCCTGGAACTGCTTACAGAAACAATAGGTCTCAGCCCCACCATTGCCTCTTGCTGCTAGGTCTGCATTTGCCCCAGGCCTGTTGCATTTAACACTAAATACCAGCTTCAGAAATGACCTGGTTCTGCAACAAATTATTGTGGTGACAAAATGGTGGAGTAAATTAACTGTATTAATCCCATCCCCAGTTCTCCACCAAGAAATAAATATTCTCCGTGTGCTATTTTTTCTTTCCCTTTTTAGTTCTTTCTGTGTCATTACAAATTATTTGCATTAAAATGTTCAGAAAACAGAGGAACACAAGACTTAGGGCATGTCTACACTACAAACTTAA
This sequence comes from Mauremys reevesii, assembly GCF_016161935.1. NCBI lineage: Eukaryota > Metazoa > Chordata > Testudines > Geoemydidae > Mauremys > Mauremys reevesii. The sequence continues at coordinate 250,800,628 of NC_052623.1, forward strand.
GTCGACCTACATTAGGTCAACTTGCAGCCACCGCAGTAATTGCTGTGGTTGTGCACTTGCACACTACCCTCCTTTGGCTGGTGGTGCGTATGCTCACCAGGAGCGCTTCCACCAACCTAAAAGGGGTAATTTTAGGGAGCTGGGAGCCCGGGTTTTCAGCTCCGCTCACAGCTCTCCGCTGGGAGCCTGGTTGCACCATGGGCTCCCTTTGCCAGCTGCCCTCCGTTCCCTGTTCTCCACTAGAAGCCTGGCTGCCCCCTCTCTTGGTTCCCTGCTTGGAGCACGGCAGCCCCCATGGTTCTCAGCTCCACACTTCCCACCAGGAGTGGGACAGCTGCCCAGAATCTCGCCTCCCTGCACCCCACTGGGAGTGGGCCAGCTGCCTGGCTGAGAGCAGCCAATTGGGAACACGACAGGGGCAGTTTGGCTTGGAGCGGGGAGCCTGGACAGCAGCCTGCAGGGAGTGGGGAGGACTCTCTTGTCAGTTTCAGGGTCACAGCATGGAACTGTGAAATTGACAAAAAAGACAGTCAACAGCCAATATAAGTAAGGCAGTGTCTACATGGACAGAGTTGCCCTAACTGCACCAACATAAGCCCTACGCCTCTTGTGAAGGTGGAGTTCTGATGTTGGTGTAATAGGGCACTTACATCGGTGGGAGCAAGGCTGTAGTGTGTACCCTGACATAGTTAGGTCAACATAAGCTGCTTTATGTAGACCTAATTGTGTAATGTAGACCAGGGCTAAGTCACTCACTCGTTTCTCTAATAATGAGCAGGTTAGCAGAATATCTGCTGGAGCATTTTGCACATCTAGAGAACTTGCTGTGCAGCCTGGGTTATAATGTGCATGTTATGAATGTTATAAAGAGCACTTGGGTACAAGCCTTTGATGTAACAGCTTTATACTTTTGTTTTTTGGCACCTGGAAATAAAAACAAACAGTAACAGAGTACAGCGTTGCTAGACTCCTGAATGCTCTCATATTTAGCTCAAAATAATATGGCTCTAAAGCCATGTTATAAGTTTTCAGGCAAACAAATCAATTTGAGCCAAGAAATAAAGGAATAAACACCTCCTACTGTAAACACTAGATCCCTCTCCCTCTAACCACTCACATTTCACAGTCCTTTTGGGCAGGAGAGGAGTTGCCAGTCTTCCTTTGTGGATATATGGCAGTCTCCCAGTTAAGGGCTAGTCATGTGCTGGTTGCATTTTTGACATTCCCCTCAGGGAACCACAGGGATTTTTTTCAAAGAGAGGTCTCTTGTACTCATGCTATACCTGGCCACTAAAGTTGAACAAAATGAAAATTTACTCTGCTTCCTTCAAACCTATGGCTGATGTTACAATACACAGTGACTAATTGCTCAACTATCAGTGAGCATTTCATTTAAAGAAATCTTTTTTGTGTGCATGGTTTGTGAATCAGCAGTGTAATCAACAGTAGGGAGGGAAGTTGCAGTGTTCCTGCGAGAGCTGTGAGTTTGCTGTGAAGACAGTGCATTACACTGTACAGTCACTCTAAATCAGGGGTCTCAAACTCAAATGACCATGAGGGCCACATGAGGACTAGTACATTGGCCCAAGGGCTGCATTTACTGACACCTCCCCCCTGCCGCCCTCGGCCCCACCCCCACTCCACCCCTTCCATGAGGCTCCGCCCCTGCCCTGCCTCTTCCCACCCCTTCCCTGCCCCCATTCCAACCCCTTCCCTGAAATCCTCATCCCAACTCCGCCCCCTCCCTGCCCCCAGGGGGAGCAGGAAGGGTGTGGCGGAGGCTCAGGGCAGGGAGTTGGGGTGTGGGGTGCAGGAGGGGTAAGGGGTGCGGCAGGGGGTCAGGGTGCGGCAGGGGGCTCAGGGCAGGGGGCTGGGGCGCAGAAGGGATGCGGGGTACGGCAGGGGTTCAGGGTCCGGGGTGCAGCAGGGGGCTCAGGGCAGGGGGTCAGGGTGCAGGAGGAGTGCAGTGGGGGCTCAGGGCAGTGGGTTGGTGTGCAGGAGGGGTGTGGGGTGCAGCAGGGGGTTGGGGTGCAGGGTGTGGCAGGGGGCTCAGGGCAGGGGGTCAGGGTGCAAGAGGGGTGCAGCAAGGGGTAGGCTTCAGCCCAACGCACACCGGAGGCAGGGCAGGCTCCCTGCCTGCCTGCCTGCCCTGCCCCCGCGCCGCTCTGGGAAGCCGACGGAACCTGGGGAAGGAGGGGCACAGGGGTGTGTGTGGCTGTTGCTTCAGGCACCGCCTCCAGCAGCTCCCATTGGCCGCGGTTCCCGGCAAATGTCATAACTCAGAAAAAAAGATAATAAACTGGCTAAAGTCTGAAGGACCTGGGTAATGTTATGGGGAAGAAGGGCATGTGTGTGAGAACAGGTGCTAACAATGAAGGAGCATCGTCACGATTCTCCAAGACTGAACTCCCTGTCGCCATTTATATCATGATTAGTTCTCCCTGCAATCAAAACAGGGTGTACAAATTCAGGAAGGAGATTCATATTTGTCTGGTAGAGAAACAGTCTAACTTGACAAATGTGTTTGACGATGACATTTGGTTAATAACGTTTTCATATCTAGCTGACATTTTCTCAATTTTTAACAAACTGATTTTGAAGTTACAAGGAAGAAGCAATGATTTGTTTTCACACTGTGAATAGATACAAGCATTCCAAAAGTCATTAGCTCTGTTGCAAGCCTGACTGAAAAGTAACCATCTGAGCTACTACATGTTCCCACTACTGTTACAACACACTGAGGAGAACGGCATCAGTGAAGAAAAAGTGAATGAAATGAGAAGTGTCATACAGTTATCTCGTGCTGCTCTGTTTGACAAATTTTAGTCACTACTTCCCTGCAGAGGAGTGTGAAAATCTGAAGGAAAAGTGTTGGATGAAAGATCTTTTTGCTTTCAAAAATCCTGAATCAATAATGGAGCTAAACTTGATGCCTAAGCAAGAAAAAGAGCTCCTACAACTCACCTGCAATAGAACACTCAAAACATGCCGGAAGTCATTACATTTGTCATTGTTTTAGATAAGTGTTTTCAAAGACTATCTACTGTTAAGTCTGATTAGTGTTCTGTTGTTGCTACAGTTCACAACAACCTACATGTGTGAACTGGGATTTTTAACTTTGAGAAGTTGAAAACAAAAGAAAGACACCGACTCAACAGCACACCTGATATGCAGGTAGCGCTTTCATCTTGTGATCCAGATTGGAATAAGATCATGAAAAACAGGCAGACCAACCGGTGAAATTAAGTAAGTGAAACTCAACCGGATAGTCTTTTTTACTGTATTTAAAAGTGTTTGACAAGTAACGCTGATGTTAAAGCTAGCATGTACTGATTTCCTTTATTGTGATTTTATGAAAACTCTAGTCAGAAGATATTATTGTTCTGGGTTGTTTTTCTTCCACTAGGTCACAAGAAAAAAAGTTTGAAAACCACTGCCTCAGAAGGCTCAATTGACCAAAGAAAGAAAAGACAAAGTGACCTTATTTTAGAGTTTTCTTTTTCTTTACAAGAATTTTATTAAAAATGGCATGGGTCTAGTCTAACAGAAAGTAGCAAAGCCACACATTTTAACAAATAGTTTTAATGATAACTTTAGATTTTTGTTTATAGAAAAATAAAAACCAAATAGTCAGAAAACATGAAGGGTGAAATACTGTCTGCATTGAAATCAATAGCAAAACTCCTACTGACTTCAGAGGGACCAAGATTCCATCTGAAGACTGTATAAGGAGAGCAACATTTTTAAAAAATGAAAACTTTAAACTATTCACTAAGAATCACCTGTGAAAGGAATTGTCAACATTCCATCAATTTATAAAAAAATTACAGAAAAAAAGCATTATTAAGGCTGCAGTCAAGCACTCAAAAATTAGGAAATGGCAGAATTAAGGTTGTTTGTGCAACCTTAATTCGTCTCTCTTAGGCCTGGTCTACACTAGGAGTTTATGTTGAATTTAGCAGCATTAATTCGATTTAACCGTGCAACCGTCCACACCAGGAAGCTAATTAGTTCGACCTAGAGGGCTCTTTAGTTCGAATTCGGTACTCCACCCCGACGAGGGGAGTAGCGCTAAATTCGACATGGCTATGTCGAGTTAGTCTGTGTGGACGGAAATCGACCTTAGTAGCTCCGGGAGCTATCCCACAGTGCACCACTGTGTTGACGCTCTGGACAGCAGTCCGAGCTCAGATGTTCTGACCAGCCATACAGGAAAAGCCCCGGGAGAATTTGAATTCCTTTTCCTGTCTGGCCAGTTTGAATCTCAATTCCTGGTTGGACATCGGGGCGAGCTCAGCAGCACCGGCAACGCTGCAGAGCTCTCCAGCAGAGGGGTCCATGCAATCTCAGAGTAGAAAGAGGGCCCCAGCATGGACTGACCGGGAAGTCTTGCATCTGATCGCTGTGTGGGGCGATCAGTCTGTGCTTTCGGAGCTGCGCTCCAAAAAACGGAATGTAAAGACCTACGAGAAGGTCTCCAAAGCCATGGCACTCAGAGGATACAGCCGGGATGCAACGCAGTGCCACGTGAAAATCAAGGACCTGAGACAAGGCTACCAAAAAATCAAAGCGGCAAACGGACGCTCCGGAGCCCAGCCCCAGACATGCCGCTTCTATGAGGCACTGCATGCCATTCTCGGTGGGTCTGCCACCACTGCCCCACCAGTGACCGTGGACTCTGAGGATGGGATAGTGTCGACGGGCAGTTTCTCGGCAATGTTCGCGGATGGGGAAGATGAGGAAGGGTTTGTGGAGGACGAGGCAGGCGACAGCGCTTACAATACTGATTTCCCCGACAGCCAGGATCTCTTCATCACCCTCACAGAGATCCCCTACCAACCCTCCCCGGCCGTTAACCCGGACTCTGAATCAGGGGAAGGATCAGTCGGTAAGTGCTATAAACATGTAAACATTTATTTTTCAAAAAACAGGAATAAAGACTATATGAAAAGAAGGTCAATGCATATGGGGATAGAACAGAAATCCTCTTGGGAGAGTTCCACGAAGCTCTCGTACAGGTACTCGAAAAGCCTCCGCAGGAGGTTCCTGGGGAGAGGTGCCTTATTGGGTGCTCCATGGAAGCACACTCTTCCGCGCCAGGCTATCCTCAGGTACAGTGGGAGCATTGCCTCCACGAGCATGGCAGCATAGGGCCCTGGTTTGTGCAGGGTTTCACGCAGCATGCACTCTTTCTCTGTCTTAGTGACCCGCCTCAGGGTGATCTCGCTCGGCGACTGCTGCATCTAATTAGGGGAATTAGTGTAATGTTACTATTGGGAATGCTTCACTTTTCCTTTGCATAACACTAAGCGTCGTTTAACAGCCACGTGGTGGAGGCTGCAGAGGGGAAGCATACAGGGATCTTTCCCAGGGACAGCCGCGAGGGGGTGGAACAGGGTCAGAGTTTATGCTTTCCGGATTGCCTGCAGCAGGAGGGCACTGCTATACATTAACTTTTAAGCAGCCTAAAGTTTACGGCTTACCAGGCCTGGCTGCTACACGGATTCTGCTGTCCTGCCCCGCTTGTCTGATCTCCAGTGCAAGACCCCAGGCAATGAAAGCGAATGCCGAAAATTCGAACTTGTCCTGAGAGCGCATGAGATAGGTGCCGTGTATGGTCTTGTTCACAGAGACAGACTAGACTGTGTTCAGTGTTCGCAAACATGTATCTTTGCAAGGAAATCACTTCCTTTTTCCCATCACACAGCTGCGGCTGTTTCCCGACCTGCCCCGGCATCCCCCTCACAGAGGCTGGCGCAGATTAGACGGCGAAAGAAAAAGACTCGGGACGAGATGTTCGCTGAACTGATGGCCTGCTCCAGAACCGAGGCGGCCGAGCAGAACCAGTGGAGGGAGACCCTCTCTCAGTACCAGCGCTCACACAGCGAACGGGAGGACAGGTGGCGGCAGGAAGACCAGCAGTCGACTCAAACGCTGCTTGGCCTAATGAGGGAGCAAACGGACACGGTCCGGCGCCTTGTGGATGTTCTGCAGGACTGCAGGCAGGAGGAGAGAGCCCCCATGCACTGTATCTGCAACCGCCCTCCCCCGCCACAAAGTCCTGTCCACCCCTCACCCAAAATAACAAGAAGGAGGGGCGCTAGGGGCCGTGAAAACTGTCACTCCACCCCAGCAGAGCGCTCATGTACCAAACAGCTCTCATTCCCTAAAGTTTGAGAATTGCTTCCCTTCCTGGCTCACCCAATCCCAAATCCCAGTTTCATCCCCCAACTGTGTAGTTGAGTATTAAAAATAGTTTGCTGTTAATTCCTTTTTCTGTCATGTTTCTTTGCAGAAGACTTTGTGTGAAGGGGGGGAGGGGTTTGTTAATTGCATAGGACAGCCACCATTAGCAGGGTACAGACATGGGAGCAGGATCAACAGCAGGTCACACACAGAGTGCAGTCACTAGGCACCCAGGTCACTCTGGGAGGTGTCTGCTGCCCCAGGTCAGTCTGGGAGGTGTATGCTGCCCCAGGGTCCTAGCGCCTGGCATCCAGAAATGGCAAGGTCAGGCTGCCCTTACCATGCCCTTCCACCCTAGCCATGAGCCTCTCCGATGCCCTGAGCCCCAGCCAGAGCCCTCATCCCCCTACACCTACTCACCCTTCCCACACACCCCTCACCCCTTCCTGCAAACCCACCCCTTCCTGCACACCGTACCCACCACAGTCTGCGTCCCTGTTTGAACCCTTTAACGCGAATTCGTTAGTAAATAAAACTTTGTTAATTAACAATGTTCCAATAACTTTATTTTTAAACGTCTGTTGGAAGGGGGGAAACCTGGTGAACGGGGTATGTAACCGCTGAAAAAAGTCAATAGTAACTGAAACGGGGGCAGGTTCAGCTTCTCTGTAAAGAGACTGGACAGTCATAGGTTACCCTGCTCTCTGAGGAACCTAGCTTTCAAAGCCTCCCGGATGCACAGCGCTTCCCGCTGGGCTCTTCTAATTGCACGGGTGTCTGGCTGAGCGTAATCAGCAGCCAGGCAATTTGCCTCAACCTCCCATCCCGCCATAAAGGTCTCCCCCCCTTGCTTTCACAGAGATTGTGGAGCACACAGCAAGCTGCAATAACAATGGGGATATTGGTTTCGCTGAGATCCGAGCGAGTCAGTAAGCTCCTCCATCTCCCCTTGAGACGTCCGAAAGCACACTCCACCACCATTCTGCACTTGCTCAGCCGGTAGTTGAAGAGTTCTTTGTCACTGTCCAGGGCACCTGTATAGGGCTTCATGAGCCAGGGCATTAGCGGGTAGGCTGGGTCCCCGAGGATCACTGTAGGCATCTCCACATCCCCAACAGTTATTTTGTGGTCCGGGAAGAAACTACCTTCCTGCAGGCGTCTAAACAGACAAGACTTCCTGAAAACACGCGCGTCATGAACCTTGCCAGGCCACCCGACGTAGATGTTGGTAAAACGTCCCCTATGGTCCACCAGTGCTTGCAGCACCATTGAAAAGTAGCCCTTTCTGTTAATATATTGGCTGGCCTGGTGTGCTGGTCCCAGGATAGGGATGTGAGTCTCATCTATAGCCCCACCGCAGTTTGGGAATCCCATCGCGGCGAAGCCATCTATGACGACCTGGACGTTTCCCAGGGTCACTACCTTTGAGAGCAGTAGGTCAACGATTGCGTGGGCTACTTGCATCACAGCAACCCCCACGGTAGATTTGCCCATGCCAAAGTGGTTCGCTACTGACCGGTAGCTGTCTGGCGTTGCAAGTTTCCAGAGGGCTATGGCCACTCGCTTCTGCACACTCAGGGCTGCTCGCATCCGGGTGTCTTGGCGCTTCAGGGCAGGGGACAGCAAGTCACAGAGTTCAAGGAAAGTGCCCTTACGCATCCTGAAGTTTCGCAGCCACTGTGATTCATCCCAGACCTGCAGCACTATGCGGTCCCACCAGTCCGTGCTTGTTTCCCGGGCCCAGAATCGCCGTTCCACAGCATGAACGTGACCCATTGCCACCATGATCTCCGCGGCGCGGGATCCCGTGCTTTGTGAGAGGTCTGTGCCACTCTGACACTTCATGTCCTCACCGCGCTGCCGGAGCCTCCTCGCCCGATTTCTCAGCAGCTGACTGTGGAAGAGGTGAACGATAAGGTGCGAGGAGTTGACAACGGCCATAAGTGCAGTGATGATCGCAGCGGGCTCCATGCTCACAGTGCTGTGGCGTCCGCGCTGTCACTGACCAGAAAAGTGCGCGAACAGATTTCCCGCAGGCGCTTTCAGGGAGGGAGGGCGGGAGTGACGGTTGAATGACGACAGTTACCCAAAACCACCCTCGACACATTTTTCCCCCAGCAGGCATTGGGGGCTCTACCCAGCATTCCAATGGGAAGCGGGGACTGCGGGAACTGTGGGATAGCTGCCCAGAATGCACCGCTTCCAATGTCGACGCTTGCCCCATTAGTGTGGACTCACAAAGTCGAATTAGTGTCCTTAGTGTGGATATACAAATTCGACTTCATAAGGTCGAATCCACAAATTCGACCTAAGTTAAATCGAACTACTCTTGTAGTGTAGACATACCCTTATGCGTATCCATTATGGTATGTCTAAGTGAACACACAACTGTTTTTTTTCCATCTTTAAAAACCTTCTTTTCTAGATGTAGCAACCTAAACCACTATGAGAATGGAGTACCTTTAACTGCTTAACAAGTGATCCCTTAGTCAAACAAGAAACAACACCAACAGACTCCCCAAAATATCCTACCTAATCCTTTGCTTGAGGGATGTTAGCCATGACATAAAGTAGTGCCTCATGGGTGGAGTGGGAGGGAAAGGTTGGAGCCTTATCTGGAATGCATGTCCCTGCAGCCCATTCCACTTCCCGCAGCTCCAATTGGCCGGGAATGGCGAACCGCGGCCAGTGGGAGCTGCTGATGGCCGTGCCTGCAGAAGGCCGTGCCTGCGGATGGCCAATGTAAACAAACTGTCTCACAGCCTGCCAGTGGATTACCCTGAAGGGCCGCGTGCGGCATGCGGGTTGCCCACCACTGATCTAGACTATAGTCTCCTATTAAAATTTAATAACTTCAGACCTGTGTAAATCATGGAGTCCACTCAATGTGCTTTGACCCTGGAACTCAGGTATGTTACAACACAAAGGATATCAGCCAGAGATTCCATGAAAGGCTAAATAGCATTCTAAGTTTGCCAGTTCTTTCAAGGTGATACTTTTCAGGCTGCAGTCAAGAGCCAAGTGGACTGGAGTTTTTTTCTCCCAAGGCTAGTGTCTCCTATTAAACATTACCCTTGGTGTAATATGGTAACTGAAGTTTACCACAAACCATAGCAAGGGGATTAACAGTGCTAACTTTCATGTGGTTCCAGAGCTGTGTTCCTCAGAGAGATCAAGCCGTCTCGTCTCACTGCAAAGAGAACAGTGTATTCAAAGATGTATGAAAGCCCTTCTTCCCCATTGAGATACTGACAGAGGCCAGTGCATGCTCAAAGCAGAGGTCATGCTGAGGGGAGAAAAGCAAAAACAGCCTGACTGGAACAGATAGTTTCTTCACAGAAAAGTCAGCCATTCACATTTTCTGTCCTGTACACCTCACTGTGGAAAGACTTTGAGGTAGTTCATTTAAAAATAGAGTTAGGATTCTACTTTTAAAAAATAAATAAAAACATGGGCAAAAATTAAATATAATCTATTCTCGCATATCTGAAAATTTTGCAAAGAGTAATGCCCAAGACAACTCTCCATTGCCAGGTCTAAACTAGGAAAAAGGGTTTTTATTTTGGTTTTAAACAAGATCGCTATCTCGTAAAATATTAGTGTAGCTGGCCAGGATGAACCTAAAACCACTTCCCTTGCCTACACTAGGATTTTACAACAAGAAAGCTAACTCACATTAGCTATCTCACTCTAAAGAAGCCCACCTTTTTCCCTAGTGTAGGCCCAAGGAATAGTGGAAGAGTGCTGCCTAAAGAGGAAATTTCAGCTATCCCAGCCCAAGCTTCCCACAGTGCGAAGTGATATAATGAATGAAACTAAAGCAGCAAATCTGGGGGAAAATAGGAGAGACGCGTGTATGAAGAGGGTAATTGGTCAGAAGAAACAGATTCCCAAGGACAGGTTAGAAAAGGCAGCATATGACAGAGATCATAGAAGGTTAGTGGGAATCCAATTTCCTCTTTACCAAGAAGTATGCCACAAATGTTTGATGGGCGATGAACCACCACACGAGATCTGGCAATCTGCCTCCAAGAAGGGCACAGACAGAAGTTAATACTGATCTCAGTTTATATCCTACATTTAGTTTTCTACATAAAGCACCATATTTGCACCTCAGGAAGCCTTTCAGTCCTGAAATAACCAATCTCAGTCCAACAAGCTATAATTGCACAAATCTAAACAAGGTATATATAGGACTTCAAACAAGTCCTGCTGATCCAGGGTCTGAGTCTCTCCTCTAATCCCCCACATCACTAATTTAGTAAAGACAGTGAGAATCCTTCCAGAATCAGTGTAAATGGTAAAGGAACATCCATGTCAGTCAGTCACTTATTGGGAAGTAGTTGGAGAAGAAGGGGGCTTTGAGTGCAGATTGGTTACACAGCTTGTTTGCACAGGGCTGTGCTGACCTCATGGTAACTATTCATAAGAGATCCCCAGAAGAGTTGTAAAGTCTGCCTTAAGCCCAGGTGCTATAATTGCTGTCTGTCAAAACAGGGCTGTTTTCTTAGCAAACATTTCAGAGCGCCCAGTGCTAGGTTGATTAGTTGGGGGTGGGGGTTGAAGAGAGGAGTGTGTGGATGGTGAATGAGGGACAGAATAAGACTGATGACCTGTAGACGTAGAGATTTTATTTCATTACAACACTCGAGAGAGTCTTTAATTCTCCAATTTAGAGAGAAGTCGTGCCCTTTGAAGGAGAATGAAGCAGGCAACAGGAAGTAATTGTACTAATACCATATATGTTCCCAACACAGGAAACGTGAAGCAGTTCAGGAACCAAACAAATGAACAGAATTTATCAGTAGAATGATTGGCGCTGCTGCTCCTAGAGCATGGAGTTCACATAGTGAGGCAATTCCCCATATCTTAGAAAGGAAGACTCTCTTTCACCATATTCTTCATTCAATGCTATAGAGGAGTTAATCTCTTCGGTGGAATTTCTGAGACTTTTCCTGTTTTGTGGCAGAGCACAACTGCTCTGGGGACCTCCATTTGATGCAGAATTTGTCTCCAATCTAATCTGTTGTGTGTTTGTAATGTGGAAAGAGAGCTCTGGTTCCCTCAGGTGCTGGCAGCAATACTGGCCACACAGACTCTGTTCAAACCACAAAGTCAGATCAGCTAAATGATTTTTTAAACACGCTGCTCCTCTGCAGGTCCCAGACACCTGACCACGTGAACACTAGAAAAACTACTTCTTGCATGAGTGCTGACCTAGAAACTTAAGGACTTGGGAGAAGACAATATAGGGGGTCAGCACATGGGAAAATGGAAGGAAATTAGGAAATTATAACAGAGCAAGACTTCAGACATCTTTTGCAATTAAAGAAACTCTTTACAGACCCTTAAAGTGGCAGAAGGCAGTAGCTGTACATTTAGCCTGTGACTTACAACTTCCTACCTTCACAGCATGGTTAGGAAAGGCAAAGCAGATGGAATTAATCTACAGCCATATTAGTTCCTCCCAAACCTCCTTAGCAAAGACCCGCTGAAACAGGTTCACAATAGCTTTCCCTGTGCATTGTCTGTACTTCTGTGCTTTCCATCAGAAGGCGCAGCTCCTGAACATCCACAGTATTCAAGCGGCACTATTCATACTGCTCAGGTTACTGCTGTGTCAACACTTACTTGAAGTCCTATGGTTTTAAGGGTTTGGAATTTGGCTGTAAAAATTCACTCCAGGCTGAAATGTAGAGCATGAGTGCTTAGCTCCCTCCTGACTCTCCAAGTCAGTTTTTCATATCACAGCTTTTTAAAAAAAAGCATACAAAAGGTTGACCTTTTTGCTTTTCTATAACTCAAAATGGCTTCAATTATAATTACCACCTTTGGCAAATGATAATTGTGGAATATCGGAATACATACCAATATCTTTGCACTAAAAATATCTAAAATAGTTTCAGTTGAATCCAATTTGGAGCAGGTTTCCACTGGAGTGTACACACCCTAATTACATTAATACTTGATGGATCTGAATGACTCCAGGGGGCTATGCCAATCTCTTGGGTAAATGATACCTCTCCAATCCCATTTAATTATACTTTGAAGGAACTGCCCAACAATACAGAAGAACTGGTCAATCCAGGCTTATCCCGCATGGTCAGCGGAGTAAATAATATGCATTTTATAAAACATTTATAACTATTTAAGAAAAAAGAGAAAAAGATAAAACCCTATGTTTAAACAAAACATTAAAGTTGTAAATCAGATCAATAAAAATTAAAACAACGTAATAATGTGATGAAACAATTTCTCCGCCTTCAGTGGTATATGAGAGAAATGGAGCCATCAAATATTTCTTTCACTTCTCTGGTTTTTTCAAAGGTGTAGGATATTTTGTTACTAATTTCTTAAAAATGAATTAAATGTGTGTGAAAAGAACTGGATTAACAGCATTGGTGACTGAAATCCTGTTTATACACAGGTTATTTTGCACTGCCACAGGTCGTGGCAGTGCAAAATATTCCACATCTACTCATCAACAAATGTAAATCCTATTCTGGATGAACAATTTGTAGTCTGAGAGGAAAGTTCAAACTCCATAGCTCAGTTCTGTCACTGTCCTCTTGATTCACACTCTCCCCCTGAAGGTAAAATACCCCATTCATCCCTAAACCAAGCCCTTGAGCCAGCTAAGAAGAATTATTCACCAGTGACTGGAGTTCAAGTAACAACAGTCTTGGGATGCAAATACATACTTCACACCAAGCCAGGAACCAGAAAGCTCTCACCCTTTGGGGGCCACAAAGACCCTGTTTTTAATGATGCAACACTCTCTGGGAAGATACATTAGGAGACTTTGTCTCCTACAGACCCTTTAGTTCCTTCCATCCTCTCAGAAGCTAATGCAGATTCTGAAGAAGGAATGTGAGGAGTGTGTATACACACACACACACTCTCTCTCTCTCTCTGGAGAACTCAAATTATGCAAGTAACAAATCTCCAAGTAGTTGGGAACAATGAGGATATTTAAACAATGACTGCTTTCCCAAACTGAACATCAGATCTCAATGAATAAAGATGTGTACTGAGCTGTAAGCAGCAGCTCTACTTGTTTCTACAAGTAGACATTTAAAAAACATATCCTAGAAGTTGCTTGGAACGGGTAGAATGTGCACTGATACCATTAGGGACTGGGATATCTGCTAACAAGTCTTAACTTAATTTGACATGTGCTGGGAGGAGACAGTCTATTCTCTATCGGTGTAAACACAAATAATCTGGGGTATTTACAAAATCGTTTTATGCCATTATGATTCTTTCTAAGGGTCTTTTTTAGTATTTTAAGTGTGTAACCTAGCCTCCCCTGGAAAAGAATATAGTTTGGGAAACAAAACTGGCAAACAGATGGATTTAGATGACAGTTAGTGACCATTTTATGAATACATTTGGGGTGAGACTGCAGTATCACCTTGTGTTTATGGGAGATTAAAGAAGATCAGCCATTAAATTGAAGGATGGAGACGGCCCAGAGACAGACACCCCTATTACATGGGTTCAAGTCTGTTCCAATGTTGGACTCTTGGGCCATCAAGCCCTTGTGGCCACGCAGGAATGGACCAAATGGCGAACGATCGCTATGGCCGACTGCTTGGCTAAGGGTTGAAGAAGCCATTAAATCCTGGATTGCACTAACTCTCCCGGTTGATGCTACTGCCATAAAGAATGCATATTTCAGGGATAGCTAAAGGAGGAATTGGTCTTTCAGAGGTACAAACAGTATGTCATTAGTTTTGCTAAAAGGCTTAATAAAAAGGCATCTGTCAGGGAACTGGAACTTGGTCCTTTTTTCAGGATTGGAGTTCTTCCATATTGCAAACAGATCTATTTTTGTTGTTCACTATCTATGGAAGTATTCTGGAATACCAAATTTATCTGGACTATAACTTACCTAAAAACCTATTAAAATTATAAATAACTATTCCTAACAAAAATAGCTGACAAAATTAAAAGAAGGACAACAGGGAGTTCTGGCTTGCTGCTTCAGTGTCTGGAGAACAATGAACGGTTCTGGGGGCCATGACTCCCTATAACACCTCACATACAGTGCTCCGTCTGTGGGAACCTCACAGGTCTAAGCTTTCTAGGGAGCTCCAGACATGATGTGGAGTGTATATGCAGATCCCTAAACCAGGGATCTTTACCAGCAATAATGAAAGAAGTTCCCTGTTTGCTTGTTTTTTGTTGGTCGGTGCTACTATCAAATATTATTTTAGCCTTTATTTCTTTGATACTGCACATACAACCTATATAATCTGGCTGTTAAATGTGCCTGTATCAGATGCTGCCATCTCTTGCAGGAAGAGGCATAAAGATTGTTTTCTTTACACAAACAGCAGAAAATAGTTTCACATTTAAGAAGAACAGGTAAGGAACAGACTGATTTTACACACTTTCCATGCAAGTTTCCTCTGTACCTCATAGCAGAGTTTAAGACTGAAAGTTAGCTCTCTGCAGTGCTTAAAAGAAATGTATCAGCTCTAATGAATTCCCATTGGAAACATTCTATTCCCCAGAGTTCTCTTCTGGATTAGACTTTGTTTTACTGACTAATTCCTATGGATTAGGACCTCCAAGTTCCCCGCTGTATTTTAAACCATAGTGACCACAATTGTATTGCATATGCTGTCCCCACCCTGCTCCAAAAAGGTCACAAGCAGATTATGAAATACCACAAACGTGGGTTTGGAATGCTGCAATCTAGCAAACCAAACACCAATAAAAGCCAGAGCCAATGCCACTAAAGAAACAAAAGACTGAAGTGCAGTCAAATTATGAATCAGCCTGGCTAACTTTCCAAACACACAACCAGAGGGCATTTGGTTAGTAAGGAGAGGAGATACTGTACAGCAACTGCAACTAGAAAGGTGTGACTCAGTTACTCAATAAAAAAGGGAATCCAGCTATAAAAAGAAGGAATAGGATTGAGACAAGGGAAATAAGCACTAATGAAAAAGTATCAACTATGATTACTGTATACAGTTTCATAATCAATCACCATCATTGCTTGAGGCAACATCATACACAGCTTCAGAAATTGGTGGTACAGGATCATGGCTAGGATTTAAAATTTGCTATGGTTCTATTTAAACTATAGGTTGTTGAATATTTTCCAGCTGATGGCCAAATTGGCAACTCAAACGAGGCCCAAGGATGACACTTAATTTGAACAAAACAGCGCTTTTAACACAGTAGTGTAGCCTGCAGAGATTATAGGTCTCAGCATGCAATACAGCAATTTGATCCATGTGGAAGGCTTATAAAATCAAGACAGTGTCATGCTGGGACCTGTAATCTCTGTGAACTGCAACTCTGTATGGAACAGAGAAGTTACAGGCTACATTTTATGGGGCACTCTTTGGACATCCTGGACCTAAACCCATGTGCCAGTTTATGAAGGCCTGCACAGGATAAATGAATCAAATACCAATGGTCTATGACAGTGGTCACCAACCAGTCGATTGTGACCTCCGGCGGCAGTGCAGTGTGGCTGCTGGTAAGGTAGACTCCCTGCCTACCCTGGCCTCACACTGCTCCCAGAAGAGGCCACTGCAGCCTCGGGGGAAGGGGTCTCCCTCCGCACGCTGTTCCTGCCTGCAAGTACCGACCCCGCAGCTCCCATTGGCCGCGAGAGCTGCGGGGGCGGTACTTGCAGAGAGGGGCTAGTGCACGGAGCCACATGCCCCCTGCCCTCCCACCCCAGGGGCCGCAGGGATGCGTTGGCCCCTTGTGGGAGCAGTGTGGGACTGGGGTAGGCTGAGAGCCTGCCTTAGCTTTGCAGTGCCCGCCGCTAACCAGGAGCCACTGGAGATAAGTGCTGCCCGGCAGGAGGCCGCACCCCAATCCACATCCTTGAGCCCCTTTCCAGAGCCAGCACCCCATACCCGCTCCTGCACCCCAACCCTCTGCCCCAGCCCTGACCCCCCTCCCAGAGCCAGCACCCTGTACCCACTCCTGCACCCCAACACTCTGCCCCAGCCAGGAGCCCGCTCCTGCGCCCAAACTCCCTCCTAGAGCTTGCATCCCTCACCCACTCCTGCACTCCAACCCCCTACCCCAGGCTCAACCCAGAGCCCGCACCCCCTCCCAAATCCCAACCCCCTACCCCAGCCTGGTGAAAGTGAGGGAGGGTGGGGGAGATTGAGTGATGGGGGGGGGGAAGTGGAGTGAGTGGGGGGGGGGCTTTGGGGAAGGTGCGGGGTAGATCCTGGGTTGCCTTTAGATTCAAAAAGTGATCTTGGGAGTAAAAAGGCTGGAGACCACTGGTCTATGATGTACTAGTTCATCTGGATTCGCTCCTGGTGTGAATGGCTGCAACTCCTTTCAAGATCCTAGAATGATAACCAAGGCCAAATTTGGCCCTGTAACTGTAATGGGAAATATTTTCCTAGAGCTTTATATACTGGATGACAGATTCATACTTCAGACTCATTCTCCTCAGGTCTGGGTTTGTGGTTAATATTTGTTGCTTCCTGCCAAAGTTCCATTACCATGCCAATTATTGTAATATCAAGTATGAGCGAAGAGTATCAGATCTGAGCATTGTTCACATAGAATTCAATGTAAAATTCAGGTTCACAAAAAGCTTATCAGTTGAGATGGAATATCTTCAAAACACTTCAGATTCTTAACTAGCATATCAATGAAAATTCCTTTGTATTCTTGACTTTTTTCCTGGTTGAACTTAGGGTATCCAAAGTGTAGTGTATGGAAATTTGAAATGTTGCCCACAGCTTCCATAGTTTAAAATGATGTTAAAAGAGAGCAAATCTATGACTGGGCCCAAGTGTGAGTTCATCAGCTGTTGTAGCATCTCAGATTTGATTTACTCTCATATTCTGAAACTTCAGTAATTGGAGGGACCTTTGCGATATCCTTTCCCACAGCATATTCTAAAGAGATCTTCTTTTAAATACAGCACTCATTATTTTTTGCATAAAAAAATAAACAGTAGCAAACAGGACACAATGGGGAAAGTTCACCATGCAAAAGCTGAGATATCTCATTGCTTCAGCCACAAGACAATAAAAGAGATTGGTTGAGACTTTTATGAGTTCTGATGGCCAATTCCACTGCTGCTGGCTGGCTGGCTCATAGGATTTAAATATCTCCTTCTCAAGTTTTATAACTTACTTCCCCCAGGAATTGTTAAGCTATTTTCCAGAGTCTCCTTAGAAGGAAAACCATTCACTCTGGAAATGCAGGGCTAATGTGCTGCTCCCTTACTCTGGAGACTCTCGCCTTGGCTGATCTTCCACTATTCCCTATCAGATAGCATAAGAGTGAAGTTGATTTCTGAGAGTCAACAACTCTAATCAATCAAACTCTAAATATCAGGATGCCAGGTACCAGACTTTGCTCACAAACATTACTAAAGGCAGGCTCTTATTTCCTGAAGTTAATGGAAAAACTTCAGATAAATCAAAATAATAGTGCAACACGAAAGGGTGCAATGGGAAATTCTACTTACAGAGAGGCAGTGGGTCAGCATCAGACACCCAGTGTACGGAAACCTACATCAGACACCGCTTTTTCAGGATGGACAAAAATCAACCTGGCTCAACACTGGTGAAGAACTATATGAAATCATTCTTCCAATAAGCCCCTATACCGTCTCCCCTCAGTTAATACTCCATTTCTTTATTAACAATTATAACTGAAATGGTGTTTCTGAGTTGTAACCAATTATTTTAACTGAATTTTTTGGGGGGCTTGCTGGTAAACAACAACGTTGAGAAGCTTTGGAGGGAGATAAGATTAAACTTCAAAGTATTTAGAAAAAAATCATCCTCAAACTTATGAATGAAACCCCACTTCCCCAATTCTAGAATGAGCCGAATACTGCTGTCTGCCTTTTCACACAAACAAATAAATGTGACCTCATCACTTCCATCCTCAAACAATACCACTCACTCCAAATTCATTTCAGTTCAAAGTTGTATTCTGTGTTTTCAATACCTCTATGGACTTACATCAACCTACTATACATGAACACCGTCTCTACCTCCCTTTCTGCACCATCTTATCATCTAGCACCAGTTTTCTCTCTGCCCCTCTACATACTACTGGTACAGGAAACTTCTGCTCTGTAGCGCCTGTTGTCTGGAAGCATCTCTTGCATCTATCCAACTCACTGAATCTGCATCCTCTATTGCCTATACCTCCAAATTTTTCTTCCCATCTGTTAATTTCCTCTGAATGTCATTTGGGGACTATTTATATTGACAAGTTTATACTGTGTAACGCAACAAAGTTGTATAGTATGAACTATGACCTTTCTGAATCCCTCCTCAGTGTGCTCCAACACATTTTTCCTAATTGTAGCCTTATAGACCCCAATGCCTTTTTTTATCCTGGGTGCAATCTTTCCAACTCCAAAGCACTCTCCATACAATCCTGAGCAAAGATAATAGAAGAACTCATGCACAACTATTTCTATTGGCAATTGCTTTGTAACACAGGACTGAAACTGTAATTGTGGTTTTCATCTTTCAGCATGAGATTCATAGATTCCCAGGCCCGAAGGGACCATTGTGATCATCTAGTCTGACCTCCTGCATAACAAAGGCCATAGAAACTCCACAAAATAAATCCTAGAGCAGATCTTTTATAAAAACATCCAGTCTTGATTTAAAAATTGTCAGTGATGGAGAATCCACCATGACCCTTGGTAAATTGTTCCAGGTATTTGCTGAGTTCCTATTATTGCATTCCAAAGGCTTGATTTTGAACTTCTGGCATCTGAACTATGTTTTTGTTCCCAGTATATTCAATGTGTCAGGTCCAGAGCCTAGCACTGCTATCAATTTATAATAAAACATTAGGGCAACCCCCACATAGACCAATGAGAGTTATGGTCTCTTGCTCAGAGCAAGCCACTGAAATTCAACTGTCAGACCAGCCACTGACTGAGACTTTGGTAAATGCACCTGTCTCTACTGTGACCCTTGTTCACCTATCTTCCTTGCCTGTCTGTTTATTCACTTGCTGCATTTTCTTAATCCAAGTTGTAAGCACTCAGGGGCACAGACTGTGTTGTTTGGATAGTGCCTCATATAAGGGGCCCTTAACCCCTGTTGAATGTCTGCAGGCAATACTGCAAAAATAACAACAATATTAATAATTTCCACTGCCTGACTAGATTAGTAGAAAACTAAATAACATGTAGAGAGGGTCTTTTTGAGCATAACTAATTTACCACAGAGACTGGTAAATTTGAATGAACACTCCCTTTCTCCTGTGGGAAAAATAGCCCTTTGTACTGACAGTTAGTCTCTTAATAAAAGACTAGAGAAAGAACACAGTTGTATTTATTTATCACAGACCTGTGAGACATCTAAGCACTAAATAGTCATGACCAAATATAAGCCATTAACAATTTAAGAAAAAACAATCAGACAAATGCAATATATAAAGCCTGCTCCGCCCTCGGTGGCGCCCGCTGTCTTTGAGCACGCGGGAACCTGTGGCACAGGAGGTTCCTTTACTGCCTCCTCACTCGGCCAGTATCCACTCGCGAGTGGCTACGCCTACTTGGATCTGAGTTTCTTCGAGGCATTATTGCCGTACTATCTTTGCTCTTGTCTGAGACGGCTGCCCCTGCTTAGCGCTGGAGGATCCATGAGACGCCCAAGCGGTAGCTGGCCGCGGCGCAGACCTGCGACCGGGTGAGACGGAGACGATGCTCTGGCGTGGCATATGTCCTGGACCCGGAACTGAGTGGAGCGGGGCGTTGGCTGGGAAGTGCTGGTGCGGCGCGCCCAGGAGGCAGGCGGACGCTGCCAGCAGGTGTGCGATGACTGGCGGAGCAGGACGAAGGCCGTGCAAGAACGCTGCCAACGCCAGGACCGCTGCGGAAAGGCGGCTCCGGCACGAGTATGCAGAGAGGAACGCATGAGAGAACTCACAGCGGACTGAAGGGCTGGTGGACGGAGCGAAGCCGAAAGTGGCGCAGAAGTCGAGGCGAGGCTGAGCAAAGAGCGAAGGGCGAAGCAGCACGCTCAGGAGAGGCGGCGGGGACGGAAAGGGAGCTGGAGGGTGCGAGGCCCTGCGAACAAGGTGGCCGTGAGGAAGATGGAGAGGGAGGAGGAAAGATGTGGCCAAACTGGGGAGGGAAGGCCGGCTGGCGGGGGTGGGCCGGAGCTGCACTTGATGGGAAAGACGAAGGAGATGGGCGGATGGAGCAATGAGTGAAGGTGAAGAGGTCAGGGGATTTGGAGGAGGGGAGAGGACCGCCTTGGGAGGACGATTGGACCTGGGTGAGAGCAGGCGTTCAGATCCCACGCGGTGCGTGGGTGGGAGCCAGGGAGGCGCCGGAGAGGGGGCCACCACAGGGCGGCGGGCAGGCTGGGCGAGTGAGGTGGCGGCCAGGACCGGGACCAGAGAAACATGGGGGAGGGTCTGACTCAAGAGGAGGAGACGCAAGAGGTGGACTTGCGTACCGTCCCACGGGCAGGAGGCACCTGGATCGCAGACCTTGGCACTTCAGCTACCAGAGGTGACAGAGGGAGGAGCTGACCTTTCACGAGAACAGGCTAGACCGAGCTGAAAGGCGTCCTTGGTCGCTTCCAGGAGGGTGGTAGGTACCAGCAACGAAGTTTAAGCCTTTCAAGCCTGCCAGGTAGGCCGGCGTGTCCTCTTCCCTGAGCGGTCAACCAGAACCTTGCTGCGCGCACGGCGACTGCAGGGCCAGGTTCGTCAACCACTCTGCCGAGGTCCTGGGAGATGAGATCCGCGCGGGGCCAGCATAATCCGCCTCCGTATGGACTCGGAGCGATGGCGGTGGAGCAGTACTCGATCCAGGCAGGGAGATAGGGGAAGGAGCGGGAGGGGGGTAGCCCTCTAGGCCGGCGGAGGCGGCACCATGGCCGCAGCAGTCGACTGTGAAGAACCAGCTCCAGGGTGGACCTATAAGGATGCGGACTCGTGGATAGATTGAGTCCCCACCCTGGATGCAAGTCGGTGGGGGGAGGCCGGGCCTGGGGAATGGGGCCTTCGGGTCATCTGGAAGGATCCTGGTGGAACCCACCATGGAACTGGTGGGGCCACGAACTCTCAGGACTTGGTGGGGGGTCTCCAAGGAGCAGAGCCAGCACAGTGCGCCTGGGCCCAGGCCCTGGGAAAGAACGCTGGGTTACAGGGTGGATCGTGGCAGCGCACGCAGGGAGATAGAACACCGGAAGCGCTGCACCAGGGCAGACACCGCTCGAGGCGGATGCCGGACCACCACGTACAAGATGCGTGCGGGCCGTGTGCAAGAACGGCCGACAGGTCGTGCGAGAGCGTAGATCCAGCCTTGCCGCAGCTGTGCAAGCCGGGAGAGCTCAGGCCTCAGAGGGCCTGGACCCGGCTGACGAGGCTCCTGGCCGCCCACCGCCCTCCTTGAGCCGCGACCCGGCGTGCGAGCTCCCCCGGCGGAGACCCAGGGGCGGTGCAGGCCACGGAGGGCCTCCACCGAGACCACAGCCTCGAGAGTGGCACCACCGAAGACCCGGTGACAGCGCGGGGCCGGGGGGGCCACCACAGGGCGACCGCAGGGCGAGGGGAGGGCGAGGCAGCCCGGGCCAGACCAGCAGCACAACGGTGCAAGGTGCTGCAGCGGCGGGGTCGGCACAAAGAAGCCAGGCAGGGTAGGGTGGCAGCGGTGGGCGAGGGTGGGACCGAAAGGCCGTGGCGAGAAAGAGCGACAGAGGGGCTGGGTAAGGGGGAGGGTGGAGTGCCGGTGCAGGAGGCCGAACGAGGACCACTGAGGCAGCAGCTCTCTGGACCGAACGGAGTGGTCAGGGAGGCGAGAACAGGCCGAGAGACCGCCGGCGATACAGTATACTCTGGCCTCTGACACCTGAGCTGTCACCGATGACCCAGGATAGGTATACCACATTGCGGCCACGAGGACGGGCGGCTGTGTACGAGCCACGGCCGGCCAGAACGCCACACAGGCGAAGTGCGGCCGTCTGGGCCGGTGGGGCGAAGGTGACCGTGCAAACTGGTGCGCACTTGGTGAACACCGCAAAGGGGAGGTATGAAGGGGGACACCGCCACATGAAAGTAAGCAGGCTTCTCAAAGATTGATCCGCAAAAGGATCAATCTATGGGAGGCGGAGGACCAAAACATTCCGAGCTCAAACCAGGTATCTTGGTCCCTGGAAGGCAAGATGAGGTCAAGATGGCCTTTCGACAGGGGGGAGGTACTCTCCTCAGAGGGGGATCCCGAACCTGGGGGAGGCACCTCCCTTCCTCTCTGCAGCGAGAGGGGTGGGAGGCCTAATGAGGGAGAGGAGGTGGGAGTGGGGAGGGGAAGGTGGGAGGGGGGGAAGGTGGGAGGGAGGGGTAAGAAGGAGAGAAGGAGAGTGGGCGGGAGGTGCTGAGGAGGAAGGACAGGTTGGAGGGGAGCAGACCACGCAGGGGAAGCGGAAAGAGCGGGATGTGCCTGGAGGGAGCTGGCCGCGGGTGGAGGTTCGGGCCGATGTGGCTGAAGGGACGAAGTCGATGCTGGCCTTGGTTCGCCTGCTGACGGCGGCCGCCGCGTTTGGCCGCCAAAAGGGATGAGGCTGGCCTCTGTCGCCGTTGACGTGCACGGCGCGGGCTGCGCCGCCCTGGGCCTTGGCGGGGCGCGAAGGGGGCCAACGGCGGTTGCGCTGACGGTGCCTACCCCCCGTTCGGTGGGCCGTGGGCCATCCTTGGGTCAGACTGGGACCTGGATTCTTTCCTCCTGAAAACAGCCTCAGCGGTCAATCGGGTGCGTCCTGGAGGGTAGAGGAGTCCTGAGGGTGGGAGGTGAAAGGTGGAAGGGGAATGCGGAGAGATGCTACCGTGTGCGCCGGCGAGCCTGCTGTCGCTGCGCATGCTGGCGCTCGATCTGAGTCTGCTGAGGCTGGAGCCCCGCCTAGCTGCCTGAGCTGAGGGTCGCATTGAGATTGGCCCAGGCCTGTGAGAATTCAGGGCGGATTCTCCTGAATAAAAGGATATCTGCTAAGAGGGCCATGGATCTGGATTAGTGGAGCCGGAAAGATCCTTTCGCCTATCTGGTGCCTAATCGATCCAAGTCCGTCCGCCCGGCGTCGCCAGCCGCCAGCGTGCGGTCATGTTGAGGTGTCTCGCGCCGGTCCCGCAGCGTCAGGGGCCACCGGCGAGCCGGGTCGGTAGGCGTGGGAGTATATTCGTAGGGGGCGGGCGGTGGACACTTTTCGTTCGCGAGCGGGCGGGCGGGAGGAGGGGAGCGCCAGATAGTGGCACTGTTCTTCTGAATGGTGCTGATGACGGGCAGGGCGCTCTCAACAGGCGCGATCCATCTCCACAACGACGTCTCGGGTCTCTCCCCCACTTGCCTCCCCTCCTCTATGGACAAGCACCTTTGCCACCTCTGGTCTTCTTGGGTCCTGGCGAGATGGTGCCTGATGGCTTCTCTGATGGATGGATGCGCCTGGCCTTCATCTGGAGGGGGAGGGCGTGGCGACTCTGTTGGTGCTCGCTCCTCCCGCAGCCGCCTCTGGCCTGGGGGCGGCTGGAAGCCTGCTCCGGGCCGGCGCGCCTGGGGCCATGGGCGGGCGGGGCGGGGGGCTGGCGGGGCGGTGGCCACCGCGCCGGGGGCGGCGGCGGGGCCGATGGGGGGGGAGAGGGGCCCCTTCACTGCGAGGCCCGCCCAATGGGCCCCTGGGGAGAGGCTGCTCATAAACGGAAGCGCACTCTGAAAAATCCCGCCCTGGAGGGGGGTCGGGGAGAGGGAGGATCCGGGGAGGGGTGGGTGGAGGGCGGCCCTGGGGGCCTGGGGGGAGCCTGGGCGGTGAGTCGGAGCCCGTGCCGCGGGTCGTGCGTGGGCGGAGGTCGGGTCCGGGCGCGAGCCGAAGGCGGGGGGTGGGGGGTGTGCGGGGGGCCGGGCCGGCCGGCGGGCCGAGAGCGAAGAGAAGGAGTTGGGGAGCCGGGGGAGGCGCCCGGCGGGGGAGCGCCGGCGGCGAGCGGGCTGGCCGAGCGCGAGGCGGACGACCGGGCGGCGCGAACCGGGCCGCGCGGGTCCCGGCGGCGACCTCGAGCGATCGGCGGCGCCCGGCGGGTCGATGGTGCGACGGGTGGGCTGCGGCCGCGCGTGACTTGCGCCATGGGGACCGCTGCGGGCTGGCGGCGGTGCCGCCCGACCGCGAGGGCGGCCCGCGTGCCGGGCGCGACTGCCGGACGCTGCGCGCGCGCTGGGCGCGCTCGCGCCCGGCGGAGCCGGTCGCTCGGCGCCGGGAGCGGTGCGGATCGGAGAGACCACCGCCGAGCCGCGTCGCACGAGAGCCCGAGAGCGCGGTCGCCTCGCCACGCTCGCCCTATCGCGCGGGTGCCTCGGCGACCGATGGCGGGCCCGGCCGGGCCGGGGTGCCGGGCGGCCGCTCGGCGGGCCCGCCGAAGCGCCGCGAACGCCGCGCGGGCGCCGGATCTCAGCGGCTCCTCCTGGGCGACACCGTGGGGGCGGGGAGGCGCGCGGCGCGGTGCCGGCGCGGTGCGCGGCGCGGCGCTGGCAGCGGCCCGCACCGCCTTGGGCTGGCGGGCCTGCGGCTGGCGCTTGGCGGCTGGGGCTGGCGGCGCCGCTGGCGCCTGCCGCCGCCGGGCCGGGAGAGGGAGCGTGCGCGGTGCCGGCCGTCTTGGTGCCGCGGCTCTGTGCAGCCAGCCGGAGCGCCCGGGCGCCGAGCGCCGCCGGAGCTGGCGGGCGGAGGTTGAGCGAGCCTGCCGAGGAAAGTGCTTCAGCCAGTGCTCTCTCTTCTCTTTCTCGCAGGCTTGGCGAAGGCTTAAAAGCAGAGCTTATTGGCCGGCGGCACGACTCGAGCAAGCGCGGAGGCAGGCGAGGCAAGAGTCGGCGGGCGGGGCTGGCGCATGGCAAGTCGCACAGGGCTGAAAACTCGTGCAGCATAGCAAAAGCTGGCGAAGGAAAGAGAAGAAACAACCCTCTAATTCTAAAACTACAACTACTACACTAAAAATATATACAACTACAACAAGAACTGAACTAACTAACTAAACTATCTAACTAGAGAACTATGGAGAAACACTAGGTTGTGGGAGTAAGAGGTATGCCATTGTTCCAACTGGCCTGCACGGGCGGGAGGAAGAAGGGACTGAGGAGGACGGGGGGCGGTATATATATACGCCGCCGCGCGCGGCGCCAGCCAGGGCGCCACCCCCGCCCGAGTTGCTAGGCTAAAAAAAAAAAGAAGAGGCACGCGCGCGCCGCACACCACACACATGGGATGGAGGAGGAGCAATCACTCGAAGAAGAACCAGAAAGCAACACAGACCTCATTCTCCCAGAAGGATAAATTTCCAACCAATTAGAGGAATAACAAACCACAAAAAGGAATTGTCCTAATTCTGACTGAACCTAGGAACAGGGATTAAACTCAACTTTGCATTGACCACAACTGCTAAGCAAAGACATAGTTTAAGTGACAGTTGAAGTCCCTGAATAATGAACATGCCCAAGCTACCAGCAATTTCTTTAAAAGCTTTCCCCTATTCACAATATCATTTCAGTCTTGTGTGGTTGTGTTTCAACAAGCTCTGTGCCAGCTAAATAAAAACCATCAGCTAGAGTCTGATAGCTGAGACATTAGCGACTTCCTCTTCGGGTTGACCTAATGTGTACCATCATGTTACCGATGATGCTGTGATCTGTACTCTCTCTATGATCTCATCCAGCAGTCCCATGCATGTTAGGCAGTGGGACATACAACATGAAACTCTGGAGATCATTTAGGTGAAGATGAGCAAATGCCCATAATCACCCTTTGTGCCCTCCATTTCCATAATGAACACAGCATCTTGAGAGAAGCCACATAAGGGATGTGGCCTTGTCCGCATCATCGTATGATCAACGGGTCAAAGGCTGTAGAAAGGGTCTAACAATCTGCAAGGATATTTTTTGTTTTTGTTCTTTAGCAAGGGATAAACTATCACATTAACCAAGATTGTTTCAATGCTACAACATGACCTAAAGTTGGACAAAGAAGCAGTTTGCATTTAGAGCTGGTTTTAAAAGCAAGAAAGTTCCAGAAGTGGAATTACCCTGATCTGGGCGAAGCTAGTGGACTGGCCTATCCTCCTGTTAGAGTGGAAGGGGGAAAAAGCAGTATTTATAATAGAATGTGAAAGACGCGAGAGTCAGATTTTAAGTTTTACCACTATTCCTCTCTTTTTCCATGCAGTTTTTCCTACTTTCTTCCCCCCAACCCCCAAAAAAGAAGCTGTCAGTCTGGCTCACCACAGTTATAATGAACTGTGATGCCAGAAAATTTCAACAAACTCATGGAAAAAGTCCAGGAAGCTTTAAAATAAACAAATAAATACATAAAATAAAATAAAATATATCTATATGTACACATACATAAAATGAAATGTCCCCTGGACTGAAATCTGTCTTTTCACCTTCATTCACATACAGTTCCATGAGACACGCTCTCACATAAATGTGCATTCTATGGAAGGCAGTTACTTTGAATTCTGATGCCAACCTTCTAAGGGGAGGGAAGAATTCATTAAGTAATAGAAAGGGACTAAGCCAGACTGAAATAGTTACTGGGCAAGATCAGCAACTCTGACCAAACCTTTTTCTTGGACATAGTTTAACAAAAAGATTTCTGGGCAGATAATCACTTGGCATTTTCCAACCTATAATCGTGTTTAAAAAACGTATTCTGGCTTCCTTGAGATATGTCATGGGAAGCTTAATATGAAGGGGCTCTGAAAGCTTGACAATATTATCAATATGAACTCCTGGAGCACTGACAAATGCTTAAATTAAGTCATCCGTTTTTATTCTTAATTTTTTCTTAAATAAGTGGTTTCTCTGACTCTCACATGTTAGGACCCTATTTGTTTGTTGTACATCCAGCTAACCCTGAAAGAAAGAGAGGGAAATGTGTTGGACTGAGGACAAAATGTTTAATGTCTCTAAGACCATGTCCTGCCTAATCAGGAAGGAATTTGGAAATGAATTCTGGGGCTTCTCTATGGGGCAGCTCCCACTTCCTGGCTTGATTCCCTATTGCCCCTTTGTAAGGAAGGAGGGACAAAAGAGATTAGAACCATGCAGGATTCTGTCACTGAAAGGATGCCAGCAACCATTTTCCCATCCTCAGGGCAAACACCTACACTGTGATATACTGATATGATTTATGGTCCAGGCATTGCAACAACAGGAACAAATTATGAATGCGTGAGGAGCCATCCCTGTTGCTTTGTTTCAAACTACAAATTAGGTCCTTGATATTTAATTATGAAAATGTTTGAAAAACTGAATCCCATGCTGGGCAGCAGAGTTTGATCTTAGTGTCCAAAATGATTCTGGGGAAAATTCTGACAATGCTGCATTGATTAAAGAGGACTTTTCTGTGAAAAACTCTGGGGCAATAGCTGGCAATCTTTTAGATAGTCTTTTTTTGAGAACTGGCTTCTGGGGGCAAAGAAGAATAAAAAAAATTGTGCTGAAAGATTATCAGCATCTATATGCAACACTAGTGTTGTTATTTTTTGGAAGGGAGGCCAGAGAGGCGAGTAAGGAATATGAGAAAAAGTAATTTGAGTGGACACACCAGAAACCACTGTATGGGACTCATTACCAGGTAATTTTAAACCACTTTTCCATTCAAACTAAATATAGGAGAACAATGGGAAGTTTTAAGACAAGACAAGCAAACCAAAATAGGAAGAATGCTAAAAACAGATGTACTCACTGTTATATTAATTTATTTGCCAACTACACACTAACCAAAATCACTCATATAAAAGGTATTATGTTTATGAAACCACAGATATGGTTTCCATATATTTTCTGCTTTACTAAATCTCCCACATTCATCAGTTTTGAAGACTACTTCTTCACTTCCTACATCAAAATACATAGGCTACAAATGAAACATTAAAGAAAGTTGCAGGTATTTCCCTGGTAGCAATTAGCATCACTAGTCAACTATAGATACTGTAATCCAGGTGAGATAGTGGTGCAATTAACATAAGAGACTAAGAAAAGGGTAAAAGAAGTAGGGAGAGTCTTAAAAAACGAGTCTATAAGGGTACGTCTTCACTACAAAAAGGGTGTGTTTTTAATCGGGTAAATTAACCTACATTAGCTAAATTCAAATTAAAACAGCAGTGAAGACATGGCAACTCAACTTTTAACTCAAGTTCGCAGCTTGAGTTCAACCCCAGGCTCTCCCTATAAGCTTTAAATTGAGCAGCACACCCAAGTTATAAACCAAATTGCTTTATTTTTCCTGTTTTTTTTTTAACCCAAGTTTGCAACACACCTAAATTTCGCAGCAAAGACTGCACCCGTGCTCAACAGTTTCATTCGTTCTGTGGATAGCACTGGTGGAGTTGCACTGTGTTAGGCCAATAACAGGAGAACTTCTGAAAATGCTGTGAAAACAAGGGCCTTACTGATTTGCCAAGTGGACTGCCTTAGTATGTTTGCAACATACAGCATCTTTACAGCCTGTCAAATGACCCAATCACATTCACTACAACTGACATGCTTGAAATTGTTCATTCACAACATTTTTTTGATGACAATTGGCTTTTTATAACAAACTTTTACAAAAAGCTTTTGTTTCTTTTTTAAAAAAATCCTTTTCCTTTATTCCTTTCTGCTTCCTGTTGCCACTTAAACTTTTTTAAATTTCCCCAACTTTGAAAAAGTTACAGAATGGAAAAATTAAAACTAACTCTGCCATACAGAACAGCAAAAAATAAAAAACCACACACAGCCTGAACAGTTATTTTTATTGTGGCAATAAGGGGGAAAAAAGGTAGAAAGGGGAAAACCCCAAACATCTGAAATTACAAAAAATCTGAACTTTTAGAAAAATATTTCACAAACAATTGTTCTGTTTCAAAGCCTATAACAATTTTTTGTGACATTTGTGACGGATTGGAGCCCCCTTTCGGGGTGCCACTGGATGTGCTAGGGTCCCACTGAGCCCGCCTCTCCTACCAGCCTGCGTTTCCCTTGCACTGTGTTCCTGTGACGGGCCCTCAAAGCTCCTTTCCAGAACACATGCAGGCAGGGACATACCCAGCTATAGAATCACAGAATCTACGATCAGCTCTCTGTGGGAGGACTCAGCTAGGGGACGCCCAGCACTCCTGTACACACACTCTCTGGAGTGTGAACCCAAAATTATATTGTATTGCTCTGTACAGAGAGATCTGTACCATGCAAGCTCATAAAAAAATCGCTCCCTCTCTCAATGTGGAGGGATATATGCATAGCTTTTAACCACCCCAGAATAGAATTATTGAAACAAAAAAATAAAAAAAAAAAAAAAAGTTAAAAATTAAGTGATATTAAAGAATAACAAAAAAAAACAAAAAAGAGCATAAAGCAAATAAAAGCAAAAACAAAAACTAGGCTTAGGACATTAAAAAAAAAGAAAAAACATATAAACATCTCTCACCTCAAATGTTGTTTTCAAGGTTTGTTTTTGTTTTTAAAAACTACTTAACTGCACTGCAACTTTCAAAGCTAAATTCTTCTTCTCATTTTCTTTCTCTCTGGGCCTGTCCTTTCCCCCCCCAGTCTTCTCAGATTTCTTACCATAGTCACTGGCAAGAGTGTGATGAAAGTGCCTTCCCCCCTCTTTAAAAATAAATTTTTTCCATAATTTGGGAATTTTTGTTTTTTTTTCCCCCCCCCCCCACCCCCACCCCCACTTGAAAAAAGAAGATGGGGGGGGGGGATGGTCTACTGTGACACAACACCCTCTACCTGACCTGCAAAGCAGCAACCTAAGAAGAACTGTACTGTCTTGAATCCAAGTACACACACAGTTGAGTTGGTTACATAGTCAATATTATAACTCTAACTTCAGAATGGATACACATACAACAAATTGGATAATCACATTCAGCAAATCATAACCTTTCCAATGATATCTCACATTACCTATCTTGCATAAAACATCTTACTTATGCCATATTCATATTATAAAAATATTTTTATGAAGAATATGGGGTGCAGCATCACAACATTGTTTTCCATGTTTTGACCAGTTCTAACAATAAAGTCTATTGCTTGAAACTGATTCTTTTTCTTTGCTGTTTTAAATATGGAAGTAACTGAAGGTCATCACCATAATGTGGTTGTTCAAGTGCACACGAAATTCATTTATAAAAGCACACAAAATGAAAGAAAGTTTCCTATTGGGTGGAGACACCATACCTTTCCTGTTAGGCCTTGTCTAGCCCCCAAAAATGTGCCAATACAGATAAAATGGTGCAACTCCTCCCACTTTGGACATAGTTATACCTGTATAAAGGTGCTTATACAGGCATAAGTTGCGTATAAAGGTGCTTATACAGGTATAGCGTATCCCTATCAATTTAGAGAAATAAGCTATACCAATAAGGCACTTTTATACTGACATACCTGCACCCATATTTTACCAATTTAACTTTCAGTGAAAATCACACACCTAACCAAAATAGTTAAATTGGTATCCCCCCCGCCGCCAAAATGGTTACTAACCTTTCCGTAACTGTTGTTCTTCGAGATGTGTTGCTCATGTCCATTCCACGTTAGGTGAGCATGTGCCGTGTATACCGTTGCCGGATATTTTTCCCTCAGTGGTGTCCGTTGGGCTAGCTCTAGCACTCTCTGATGCCATGTGCTCATCCACCAGTATAAGGGTCCTGGCTGGTCCTATACCCTCTCAGTTTCATTTTCCCAGCAAACTCCGACAGAGGGGCAGGAGGATGGGTCATGAAATGGACATGTGCAACACATCTCAAAGAACAACAGTTACGGAAAAGTTAGTAATTGTTTTTAATTCTTCAAGTGCTTGCTCGTGTCCATTCGACGTTGGGGCTCTGAAAGCTTGACAATAGTCTCAGAAAAAAGTCTCAGAAAAAAGTCTCAGAAAAAAGTCTCAGCACCCAACAGTTCCGCCGAGCTGAACTAGGATAGTCGGTCTAAAAACAAAGGGCGGGGGGCAGGATTCAGTATAGGAACTGCTGTAACGCCCTCAGATGCCCCTTCAAAAGTTCTGCTTGGGGCCTCCCAGTTATCTGTGGAAGCCTAGTAACAAGGTTGAGATGAAAGTGGATGGTTGCTATTCTTATAACCTCTGCTCTTGGCAAGGTGGTGGAGCTGAGAAGTGGGCTGGTTGCTGAGATCAGAAATGCTTCCTCAAAGCTGCTGGAGAGCAGAGGCCTTGGGATTTGAGGGTAACTCTGGAATCTTTCAAGCCATGGAGTTTCAAATCCATCTGTTCAGAGAAGAGGGAGGTTCTCTCAAACGGAAAATCCTGAATGGATTGTTGAACCTCCGGTGTCAGCCCCAAGATTTGGAGCCAGGAGCACCTTCTCAAGACCACAGCCGATGTCATTGTTCTGGCCACTGTGTCAGCTGTGTCTAGGGTCACCTGGAGGAAGACCCTGGCTATGGTCTTTCTTCCTCCATCAGAGCAGAGAACTCTTGCCTGGACACCTGGGGAAGCGACCCCTTAAACTTTGCCATTGAGTCCCAGACGCTTTAGTCAGACCTCCCAAGCAAGGCCTGCTGGTTGGAGATGCAGAACTGTAACCCTCCAGTAGAATAAATCTTTCTACCAAACAGGTCCAGCTTTGAGTCCTTTGGCTTGGGGAGGTCGCACCTTGCTGTACCTGCCAGTCTCTTTTGTTGGCTGCTGTGACCCCAAGGGACCTGGGAGGGGGATGAGAATATAGGTATTGATACCCCTTGGCAGAACATAGTACTTCTCCGCTTTTTTTGAAGTTGGGGGCAGAGACAAAGGGGTCTGCCATAGGGATCTGACTGGATCCATAATGGCCTCGTGAAGGGATAGGGTCATCTTCGATGGGGCCACTGTGGTCAAGATGTCGATAAGGTTGTGTGAGGACTCTTTAGGAACCTTCACCTCTAGCCCCAAGTTAGAAACCACCATTTTCAATAGCTCCTGGTGAGCTCTAAAGTTGTCCTGCAGTGCCAAGCTGTTTGGTCCTGACACAGCTTCGTCTGGGGAGAAGGAGGCAGCCTGCACCATCAGGGGGCCTTCCTCCTCTTCTTCTGCAGTAACCACATCACACATGCCTAAGTTCTGAGCGTCGGTACTGGGCTTGGTACTGGAGTCCAAGTTGGGTGCCAGATGGTGTGGCGGAAGGGTCCTTTTCTTGGGCACCACTGAGTAAAATGTCTGGAAGGCAGTCCCTGTCTCGGGGGAAAATCTCACAGATTCCAAAATGGCCATTGGACCTGCATAAGTCACTGGCCTCTGCACCAGAGGAGGCACCTGCACAAGGATCTGGTGGGATGTCAGCCTGTGGAGACCCTGGAGATGTGGTATCAGGAGAGTCATCAGTTCCCTGGCTGCTGCGAAGGCCTTGGGTGGACCGCATCACAATCCCATTGGTGCCACAATGTCCACTTATGGAGCGTGGGTGGAGGAATGGTGTAATGCAGGTCACACTCCTCTGGACTCCCCTTACTTATCCTTCCTCAGTTCTGTGGAGTGTCCCCTCTTGGTCCGTTATTTCTTGTGCTTCTTTCTCAGCATAGGTGAAGGCAAACAATGCCGAGAAACCTATGCTGCCGGAGGAGCACTCCGCACTGATGTCAAGGTATTCAGTGCCAAGTCCAACTGTCTTGGCTCTGATGCTGGTCTGAGCGTGGCTTCCATCAGGATAGCCCTTAGTCTAGCCTCCTTGTCCTTTTTTGTATGAGGCTTGACCTCATGGCAGATCTAGTAACACTCTCATATGTGGGTTTCCCTCAGACACTTCAGACAGCTGGAGTGTGGGTTGCTCACTGACATGGGCTTGCTGCAGGAGGCACAGGGTTTGAAGCCCAGAGATGGGGGCATGTCTGGCCCTAGGGATGGACGATGCCCCTCTAAGCTACATTAGGGAGTCTAACTATATACACTACTATGAAAGAAGAAACCTGAAGGTAACTAAATTCGAGAAAGAAAGGAGGGAATAATAGCACCACTGACTGAACGCCTTGCTGAGGCAAGAGAAGTTGTTCTAACAACCACCATGGGCAGTAAGAAGGAACTGAGAGGTGTGGGGCCAGCTGGGCCCCTTATACCAGCACATGAGCGCGCAGCATCAGAGAGAGCTAGAGCTGGCCTGACAGATAACACTGAGGGAAAAATCTCTGGCAACTGTGCAAGTGGCGCACACGCACCTAATGTGGAATGGACATGCACAAGCACTCGAAGAAGAATGAGTGTTTAGACCAGGCCTTAGAATGGAATGTTAATAAGCATTTATTTAATGAAACACTAGATTTCAATCACGGGCTACAGAGGATTCTGTGTTCATGATCTCCCCCTGCACAACCCCCTAATTACGTAAATGATGGTCAGAGAGGTTTGCTCTCTAAGAATGAGTTCTCCTTGCAAACAATAAGGATAGTGCAAGATCCAGAAGCTCTTATAATT
This sequence comes from Mauremys reevesii, assembly GCF_016161935.1. NCBI lineage: Eukaryota > Metazoa > Chordata > Testudines > Geoemydidae > Mauremys > Mauremys reevesii. The sequence continues at coordinate 250,834,227 of NC_052623.1, forward strand.
GTTTTTAACAAACCAACCAACCAACACCACAGACTAAGGACTTCATGTTCATAATCCCAGTGGACTCTTACTGAAGACCAGTAAAACCTCAAACTGTCATTAAGTCTGACAGGAATATGTCAGTCAAGAAAAAGGGTCTTGGTTCTACTGCATATTCATTTTAGAAGTCTGCTGGGTATACACAAGGAATACTTGGGCTATCACACTAACCTACAGCACTTTTTCATAATGTTATGCTTGGACATATATACTACAAATGCCTATGCGTAAGGTCACCTGGAAGGAGAAGGGGTTATCTTATATTAGAACTGAAAGGCTCTGCAGCTACAGGAACAAGTGATATGTTATGGTAGATGATGGAAGTATAAACATGAATAATAGCAAAACAATAACAGAAAAAAAGTGAGAAAAAAATAATGCCTTTAAAACTATTTTTTTCATGCAAAAACTGTAATTGAGAAGCCTTCATGACTGAATGTTATGGTTAAGAACAGCTGGCAAATGTTGCCAGAAGTCAGGACTAACATCAGCTGCAAGAATTAAGTTCTGCAGAATTTAATTTGGTATGTTAAAAAAGACTCACATTTTATATTTGTATTTGATGGCCCTGTTTCTGTCACTGCCTCTATCCGAGTGCACAGCCTGGTGACTGCAGCCAGTGACTGAACCTTCTATAGGGCTGCAGTGCTGTGAGTAACACAGTATATAAGCTTTGCTAATATCCACTGGTGATAAGTTACATTTCTGACGCTCATCCAGGGAAGTATACCTGTTAACTTCGCTTTAGATGGATTCTATTACAAAGTGAAAATCTTGGCAAGAACTGGGGTGAGACTTGCCCCACTTGTCTGGGTCCCTTTCCCATCCGGCCAACTGGGCAGACTTTTTAGTTCATTATCACCTCATCAGTGTTTCTGTCAGCTGCCAACAGTGAAAAAGACAAGCCACTTACTAATTCCTGGCCTTTCTGCCTCCTGTCAAGCAACAGTAAATCGAGAACAGATGGATGCTCTTTAACCCCCTACATCCAATTGCCCTCTCTAATCAGTCCAATCAATCCAATCAACTCAGAACAAGGAATGACTGACGGACACTAGATATACCACCAAAAAGGCACCAGAAAAGCTGTTCAAGAGCTTCATTGTTACAAGTCAGAGCATGAAGAGAACAAGAACACTGACCCACCTTTGATATACTAATGATGAGAGAGACAGTCTGGCAAGTGCACTAAGTTTAGCAGGTAAAACAGCAGGAGGGATCTTCCGGTGAAAAGGGGGAAAACCAGTGGATGAAGGGATTATGTGATGTGGGGAGATAATTAACCATTCAGGATCCCAATTAAGGGGTTGTTTTATTATGCAGGCTAGAAATGAAGAGCAGCAGCCCTTCAATCTCAGCAAACTTTGTTTCTTTTCTCTTTTTAAGTGGGTACAATTCCTTAATCTTCCCCAGGGTATAGCTTTGCCTTGGCTGGTTCTTGCCTGCATTCCAAAGTGTTCTGCTTTATTCATGCAGTCAGGACAGAATATAGGCTTGTAATGTAAAGCTTGGACCAGTGGGGAATGTTCCTAGGTAGGCAGCTCTTGTATTGGGGCAGCACATCAAGAGGATTTCTTCTACCTTTCCCTTTCCTGGCACATTTAATTAGCAAGGTCTAAACATTGCATGTGAAATATTTCTACAGTCTGAATATGGCAAACTGTAGGCAGTGGAAATAGAGGTTTGCTATGTACAGACCTTCCATAGCATTTTAATTATCCTGACATATTTCACAAGACATTAATAATAAAAATACTACTATTTTGCACTTCTCTAGTCTTGCATCTAGAGACCTCAAAAAAGCTTTACACACATTAATGAATGAAAGAAAACATTCACAGAAGCTATATGGCAATGCAGTATTATCTTCATTTTACAGATGGGGAAACAGAAGTTCCAAGGTGGTAAGTGACTTGGCCAAGGTCACACAGAGAATCTGTAGTAGTACTGGGAACAGGATTGAGAACTTCTCTCTTTCAGTCCTGGGTTTTAACCACCAGACCATGTTTCTGCTTAATTAAAAAGAATAGCAAAGGACTTTCATCATTTTGATGTTTAATCATAGTTGAGAGGTCCACTGGGGACTCTCTACACAGCTTTGAATCCTGCTGTTTTACTCTTACTCATACTGGGGCACCATAATTTTAAAAAGATAAACAAGAATAAGTTCAAAGGACAGTAACAGAAATGATAAAACATTTGGAATAGTAAGGAATATGGCTAGGGAAAGTTCAAATGTGAGTACAGCCGTGGATAAGGCCATACCTCTAGATTCATATTTCTGGATTTCTATGTTGCCTTGGATACAGATGACCATGGAACCAACCCTACTGTCCTAGATCAGACACATGGCAGGAATTGCATTGATCACACTGATGGCTTCAATCATACTTCTCAGACCATGCTTACAGCATTATGATGGGCACCTGCTATTAGCCTCCAGAGGTCTCACCTGTGAAATCTCACAGGTATCCATCCTCTCCTTGATCCTCTTCAACACCTATATGAAATCATGGGGTGGGGGAAGATAGTGAAGTGGTTGTGAAACAGCATGAACTAAAAAGCCAGAAACACACAAGTGACATCCTGCCCTATATTACCTTCACATCAGATATAAGCAGCGACAAACCCCTGCTATTCAAGGGCTAGACTGAGATCAGCAGTTGGATGAAATGCAGCTGATTAAAGCTGAATCCTGGAAAAGCTAAGGTGATGTTGGTGGGGATAAGGAAACATTTAAAAATACTCACCACCTTTATAAACACTACTCTCCATTGAGAGCATCTGAGCTCATATTAAATTAGTCCGCAGTCTTGGTGTCCACTTGGACCCCGCACTGCTTACAGTTTTCCCAGTAGCCATGGTTATAAAAAACATCCCGTCAATAGATGGATAGTAAGATAACTGTGTTCCTTCCTGTTGGATTTGGACTTAGCCATGGCAATCCATGCATTTATGACATCTAGGCTTGATTACTGTAATTCTCTGTACCTAGATATGAAACCACTAACCTTAAAAAAGTTAAAATAGATTTAGCACACAACAGCTCATCTTCTCAGGAACTTTCACTGCTTAAAGCACATCACTACATTGCTCTGCTCTCTTACCTGACTCTCCACTGAATACTAGTTAAAATTCAAAATTATACTCATCTTCAAAGCTTTCAGTGAGGCAGGCCCACATATGATCATGACCTCAATGACAACTATGTTCTTCTGGAATAACAGAATTGGCAGTGTGATGCTGGTAGACCAGGTGAGAGCTCTTGCCAACAAGGCTTTAGGCCTCTGCAGGCACTGACAGATTCACTGCTGGAAACCAGTCTGTTTCACCTGTGTGCTAATATGGTTAAGATGGTTTAGTGTTTAGACTTTATGAAATGCTTGTAAATTGCTGCCTGCATTAATCTCACAATGACTTTATCATGTGCTATATGGTAATATTTAAGTTTTTGCTTTTTTAACAGTAAAAAATGTTTGCTCTGAAATTGACAACCAAGTCAGAAGGGATCATCTCTTGCCTTTCAAGAAGACCTATCAAAACTAAATGTGCCATTGTGGGACATCACAATACAAAGACTTTGTTAATTGCCCCCTCACAATCATGAAGAGGCTACATGCAAAAGGGCTTGTCCCATCAGCTTGAATTCTGGAAGAAGGAAATAAAAATTGCTGACAATAGCTTTCACAGGGCCAGAGCGATGGAACAGAAGCAGAGATCCCCAGGGTCAAGCTGGGTTAGCCCTAAAAGACATTCAGTGTTGACAGATTACTACACTCTGTCACCTTTTGAAATCATAGACTAACTTATTTGCTTATACATGTTTGTCTGTTTTAACCTTATAACAACGCTCTCATTTTTTTCTTAGTTAATAAATCCTTAGAAAGTTTACCATAAGAATGTCTACAAGCATTGCCTTTGATGTGAGATTTAAGATATAAATTGACCTGGGGTAAGTGACTGGTCTCTTGGGACCAGGAGCCATCTGAATATTTTGTAATCTTTGGTGTATAGCGACCATGGTAAGACTGTTATAGTGCTTTAGAAGTTCACATCTGTTGCTGGGTTGTTGAAATCTAATTATAGAACACAACCATTTTGGGGTCTCTGCCCTGATTTTTGACAGTCTGCCTGAGATTGGCACTCGTGGTCATGAGCCATTGCAGACAAAGTGACAAGTCACCTCTAGTGCAAGTCTTGTGTGTGAATGAGAAAAGAGGTCTCTTGGTAACTGGTCCAGGAATTTGGCACTTGCTCCCAGAAGATATGAAGATACAAACCTTTGCACCTTTAGAATAAAACAGAAACACTACTCCTTCAAACTAGCCTTTCCCAAAACACTCTTATAATGAACAAAATGGACAACAAAAAAAGGACAAAAGCCCCAACCCCAATTCCTGGTGACTGTTCAAGAGCGTGCGTGTGTGTGAGAGAAATGTTTTGCTGTGTTTACTTAATCATTTTGTGAAGTGCTCAGACACCATGGGGAAAATTTTGTCAAGTGCTTAGATAGCATGCTGATGGGTGTTGTATAAGATCCTCAATAGAGGAAGAAAGAATTAGTTTGAGAAAAGATTACCTAAGGGAGAGAAAATGTCTGTCTAACACATACAAATCTTACAAAGAGATAGGGATCTCTTTTTCTCAGTTAAATGGTAATGGACTTAAGCTGTAGCAGGTAGATTTAGATTGAATATTAGGGAAAACTAAGTACAGTTTGGTGATGGAAAGAGCTATCAAGGAATACTGTGGACTCACCATCACTGAAGATGATGAAGGCTAATCTTGAGCCAGATACTAGGGATGCTTTAGGAATAAATTAAGACAGTCTTTCTGCAACATTGGAGGATGGAATAGGTTCATCAAAAATCTCTTTCAATCACTAGGATTCTAGTCACAGATATTGTGCGGGAGTGGTGTGAGAACCAGTGCTGTGGGATAAGACATTGCAAAGCATATGGGAAAGTGTGCAGTCTGAAATATGTGATGAGAACAGTGAATCCTATTCCCTGTGGAATACTGATTGAAACCATAGTACAGAACAGAATTATCAGACACGTAGGTAAACACGGTTGTGACGTTCTGTATCTCGGAGAAATACCCTGTACCCCCATATTCATCCTTATAAATGATTGTGTGGTATCCAATGCAAAGTTTGTCATGTTGGGTGTCTTCGGAAGGCTCATGATGCACAGAGCATCGTTGTTATAGTAATGTTATAGATTGTAATTTCATGTATATAGTTATGAGGCTAAAAATGTGTCCTCATGGCTTAAAACAAGCCCAGCGAAAATTCTCCAAGAGCAGAGGGGTAGTTCACACCTCATCAGGGCATGTATGGGACAAACCCAGCCCAGCCTCACAGGAACAAAGGACACTGGCCTAGGCAGCAACAAAGGATCTGTTGGACTCTCGAGTGAGTCACCCCCCTTTTCCTTTGGTCAGTTTGGGACTATGATGAGGTAATGCTCACCTGACTCTGAGGGGGGCGGGGAGGCAAAGCCAAGAGGGAAGAAAGAACATGATAAAAGGGAGAGACGTTTGCCATGCTCTTCCTCTCTCTTCCAAACTCCATCTACAGACATCACCGCCAAGTGACTCAAGCGCTGATCAAAGGGGAGAGCCTGGCTGAAGGGCAACCAGCCAGCCTGTGGTGAGAAGCATTTAAGTTTGTAATGGCACTGAAAGTGTTAAGATCAGCTTATAATGCATTTAGCTTGTATTTCATTTGATCAAATCTAACTTGTTATGCTTTGACTTATAATCACTTGAGATCTACCTTTGGTTCAAAAAAGAATGACATATGTCCATGGAGGATAGGTCTATGCGTGGCAATTAACCAAGGTGGTCAGGGATGTAATCACATGCTCTGAGTGTCCCCAGACCTTTTAGTGCCAAAAGCTGGGACTGGACAACGGGGGACGAATCACTTGATAATTACCCCATTCTGTTCATTCCCTCTGAAGCATCTGGAGCTGACCATTGTCAGAAGACAGGATACTGGGCTAGATGGACCATTGGTTTGCTCAAGAATAGCTATTTTTATGTTGCTATGTTCTTATGGACATATAAGTGGATCCAGCTAAAATGAAAATCCTAGCAACTACAATAATGACCACAGTTTGGAATTCAGTGGTGAGTGATGAGGAGAAATATTCAGAAATTGCAGAGTTTAGGCATATTAGAAAAACAGCTATTACCAATACTTCCTGCCTCATATGTAGAACACCTACATACATGTACCTCCAAGTATGCAGGACTTCTCCAGATTACAATTTTTCCTACTCAGTTTTAGCTTTTTTTTTTTTAAAACACAACACAGAATACCAAAAATGGTGGGATAGATCCTATTTACAGTACTTTGCATTAGCTGCCTGGCTAAAAGTCAGCGGTGGGACTCAGACATTATGAACATGTGATCAAATGCTAGACCAATCCTACCACATCTCTGCTTTAAATTACATTTTGGCAAAAACCAGGAAGCAATTTTGTTGCTTCTGAGGTCTCTGGCCATTGGAAAGACTCTGAATACTGTTTTGAGAAGTTTAACCAATTTACCTTAAGATTTAGATGGTATGTGAAGTACTAACACTCACTTGGCTAACCTTGGCTTGGAACATCTCATTAACAGAAGGGCAATTTTAACCTAGTAGTTATCTTTAAGAATGCTTTTTTCAAGAGAAAGTTAAAATAATGCTTTGATAGCCTTATGGTTATGAATTAGGGCAATGTTGGAAAAGGGCATTTGCATTGAATATCCAGTGTTATAATGCTGCACAAGAGACTGACCATTACTCAGATGCAGACAGTGGTAACCTTCTGTAAAGCTGTGAGTTATGGGAGGAGAAACAGCACAGCACATGAGATTTCCCAGTAACACAATACCAATGAGGGTGGAGAGAAGACACGGAAAGGAAACCTGAAAGGCCCTGGATAATCTATATTTATTGAGGAAGATGACATTCTTGCTGTAATATAGTGTAAATTAATAGTTAAATACAGCAGCTAGAAATGTTGCCCTCCCACAGTTTACAGCACTGAAGAACTTTCCACCTGAGCAAAAATCACAAGAAGTTCTTAGACAGAGTCTGTCAGAGTCAGAGCTTTCTCAGTTACCACTGATTTAAACAGATATTGAGGACACTCAACATTTTGAAGGACTGATCCCTATTGCTATGTCTACTGCTTATGGCAGTGTGTAGGGATCAGGCACTATAGGTGTGGTTACATACAGCAATGAAAGGCAGGCTGTTTCCACACTTGTCACTGCGGTGTGTAGCTACACATGGTAGTGAAAGGAACTGGCAGCAGAGAAAGGTTTGGCAGCTCCCCGGTGCAAGAGCCTTTCACTGTAGCAAGGAAAGGCTCCAGCAAGGGGGAGGCAGTGTGACACTACACTGCTATAAATAGTGTGTAGATGTCAGAAGCACTGCTTGGGCATGTAGACAGCCATGTAGGGTATGTATACTGGGGGTAAAGGAGTGTAGGACACTCTACTCTTCTCACCTAAGCATGCCTCACTGTCTACACTACTATTTATACCCAGGCTAACTGGATGTGCAGTGTCTGTACTTTACATGCCACCATAAGTGTAGGTATACCCTAAATTTGCTTGAGGACAAATAGGGGTAACACCAGGCTCTGACTCTACTGCTATTAGAATTCAGACTTTTTTATTTAACAATTCAGAATCCCTGGGCTCTTCATGCTTCTGTGGTATCATAGCATATATTTTTAAATAAAATATGTCTTACATACTTTACAAAGTCTTCTTACGTGGTTTGCTTTCCCAGGAACATTTTCAGCTGGATATGCAGGCAAATTGACAAACACATCTGGTACAGAGGGCAACCTTAAAAAAGTTCCACTGGTTTCAAAGGGTCTACTGTTTCCAGAGATGATGATCTTATTTTTAAAATGGGAACTTCCATTAGAACCAGCAAAATCTTTAAAACCAACAGAACTTTTAAAGTATACTCACTATGCATACAGACACATATAGCAGGATCAGCAATGTCTATATATTATAGACTTTAAGGCCAGAAGGGACCAACCTGGATACATAACTTGATGACTGCATGTTCAATCTGGAGTTTTCCCTTCAAATTGCTCCACATTTCCAGTCAGGTTTGTGGGAATTTTGCTGTGCAATACTGAGTAATCACTAGACTGTGGAGTGTCTGGAATCCCCTCCTCCTTTTGCTTGTTATTTCTTTCCAGTTATTGCAAACAGAAAGCTACATAACTCATACATTAACTAAAATAAACATTTACAGGATACTTGCTCCTGATGTCAAAGTAAACCCAGGGGCTACACTCCCCAGTGATTAATTCAGCCTTAATCAGAACATTGTTTTCTTGAATAAGAAGAAAACACCAAACCCTACAATAAAGTCCCTTAAAACCTGTTTAAGTTTCCACTGAAATACGAACTAGACCTGTGGTATGAACTCACCTCACTTCCCTGTAAATTTAAATCTTAAATTTGAGTTAAACAGCTACAGACAAAAAAGTTTCTAAGTGACCTTCTTTTTAATGCGATGTTTACAGCAAGGATGGTAATCACTGGAAGTCCAATCATTTTGCCCTTTTTGAAATGAACAGTTGTAATATTACAATTGGATTGCCCACCTACTCATCAGTGCAAATGGACTTTTGGTTAAGACACATTACTTGGAATTATAAGACCTGCAGTTAATTTCCGGCTCTACTACAGACAGCCCTGTGTGACTTTGGGAAAGTCACTTAATTGTCCTGTGCTTGTTTCCATGTCTATAAATTAGTGCAATACCTAACTGCCTTACAGTAGTGTTTTGAGGACTATTTCACTTGATGTTTGTGAAGTGCTTTGAGGCTCTTAGGTGAAAAGTGCTACATAAGTACAAAGCACTGTTGAAAAACAATGCTCTAAAACTGAAGAGTGTATCTATAATAAAAATAGCAAACAAGCCTTCCAGGTTGTAAAAGATCTGATGAAAGTAAGATGGACCAAAGTTAACGCAATTCAAGACGAAGAAGGGAACAGTCTTATAGAAGAAAGGGACACCATCAATAGGTGGACAAACTACTGCTCTGATCTATACAACCACCAGACAAATGGAGATCCTAGTGACAGCCCCGTTTCAACAGAGGAGGATGACTTTCCAAAACTACGTGAAAAAGTGGAGACAGCTGTGAAATCACTCAAGAACGGAAAGGCTACAGGTATTGACAACATCCCAGCCGAACTGATGAAATTTGGAGGAGAAATAGTAATAGATGTACTCACCAAAAACTGCAACAAGATCTGGCAGACCGGTGAGTGGCCCTCCACGTGGACAGTCACTAATCATCACACTGCCAAAGAAAGGCAACCTGCAATTGTGTCAAAATTACCGGCCCATAAGCTTAATTAGGCATCCCAACAAAGTGATGTTGAAAGTCATATTGAAGAGATTGAAGCCACAAGCAGATAACATCGTCGCTGAAGAATAGGCTGGCTTTCATGCTGGAAGAAGTACCACAGAATAGTTTTTCAACCTTTGTGTTCTATGTGAGAAGTACTTACAATACCAGCAGGACATCTACCACGTCTTTGTTGACTTCAAGAAGGTGTTTGACGGAGTATGGCACGAAGCTCTCTGGGCAACCATGAAGAAATACAATGTTAGTCATAAGCTTATTCTTACCATTAAACAACTGTATGCCAAGGCCAGCAGTGCAGTTCTCATCAATGGCAAAATAGGAGAGTGCTTTTGCACCACTGTTGGAGTCCGGCAAGGCTGCCTTCTTTCGCCCACACTGTTTAACATCTACTTGGAGCTCATGACTGATGCCCTAGAAGATCACATATGCACAGTCAGCATTGGAGGAGGGAGGGGGCAATCTCAAATCTTCGATATGCTGATGACATTGATGGCCTGGCAGGCAGCAAAGATGAACTTGCCAACCTTGTGAAACGATTGGATGAAATCTCTTTAAAAATATGGCATGGAAATCAGTGCAGAGAAAACCAAGCTGATGACAAACAAACGTGATGGGATCAGCTCACATATCACTGTCAGTGGACAAGCGCTGGAGACAGTGAAACAGTTCAAGTATTTGGGGGCAATCATCACTGATGAAGGATCCAAGGAAGAAATTCGGGCAAGATCTGCGCAAACAGCAGCAGCAGTGGCAAAGCTAAAGCCAATCTGGAGGAATAAGAACATCTCCCTGGAATCCAAACTGAAACTGCTGCATGCATTGGTCATCTCCATTTTCCTGTATGCGTGAGAGACATGGACCTTTACGGCAGAACTTGAATGGAAAATACAGGTAGTAGAGATGAGATGCTGCCATAAAATCCAGGGCATCTCCTACTTCAACCACTTCACTAATGAAGGGGTCTGCAGCATCATCACCCAATACGCTGGGTCATATGAAGACCTCCTCACGACTGTAACAAGATCATCAGGCCTATCCAAGATCATCCTCCAAGATCATCCTTCAAGGGACAGTACAGGGGATCAGAAGAAGAGGTAGACAGAAGAAGAGATGGACTGACAACATAGGAGAGTGGACAGGAATGGACTTCGTGGAGACTCAAGCACTGGCACACAACTGTCAGGGGTGGAGAGAATTGGTTGATTGCTCATAAATGATGGTGCTCCAAGGAGCAATGTGGTTATGGGAGTGATGACGACAACGATGAAGTACAAAGAATCATAACTAAAGTTGAAGGCAAACCAAAACCATAAAAGGGCAGCATGGTTTAAAAACTCTCCCTCAAGCTGAAATACTTCAACACCATTGGGGAAGACGCTATCGTATCACATGTTGGGTTGGCAAGCTGATGCTTGTTGACTACAGACGCTGGGTGCACATTTTGCAAATCACAATGGGCTCTGATTGACTGCTGGAGAAGGCTGTCTGAGAAGCTAGTCACTGGAACTATTTCATAAGAATATTTTAACTCTTTCCTCAAAGCAGAAATTATGGTTAACTTCAAACTAGCAGAATTAGTATGACTTGTAAAGACATGGGTGAAAAAACACAGTTACCTTTTCCGTAACTGGTGTTCTTCAAGATGTGTTTTTCATTTCCATTCCATATTAGGTGTGTGTGCTCACCACATGCACTGGTGCCAGAAGTTTTTCCCTTAACAGTATCCGTAGGGGAGTGGCTCTGGTGCTCTCTGGAGTGGCGTCCACATGCCATGGTATAAGGGGCGCCGCAGGCTCCCCATACCCTCAGTTTCTTCTTGCTGGAAACTCCAAGAGTGGGAAAGGAGGATGGGTTGTAGAATGGACATGAGCAACACATATTGAAGAACATCAGTTACAGAAAAGGCGGCAAAGAGTTCTGTGGCACCTTATAGACTAACAAACGTTTGTTAGTCTATAACAGGGGTTGGCAAGCTTTCAGAAGTGGTGCACCGAGTCTTTGTTTATTCACTCTAATTTAAAGTTTTGTGTGCCCGTAAGACATTTTAACGTTTTTAGAAGGTCTCGTTCTATAAGTCTATAATATATAACTAAACTATTTGTGTATGTAAAGTAAATAAGGTCTTTAAAATGTTTAAGAAGCTTCATTTAAAATTAAATTAAAATGCAAAGCCCCCCGGACCGGTGGCCAGGACCTGGGCAGTGTGAGTGCCACTGAAAATCAGCTTGTGTGCCACCTTCGGCACCCGTGCAATAGGTTGCCTACCCCTGGTCTATAAGGTGCCACAGAACTTTTGCCGCTTTTACAGATCCAGACTAACACGGCTACCCCTCTGATAGTTACAGAAAAGGTAACTGTTTTTTCTTCTTCGAGTGCTTGCTCATGTCCATTCCACATTGGGTGACTCCAAAGCAGTACCCCTGGAGGTGGGTAGGAGTTCACGGATGTGTAGTTGCAACACAGCTCTGCCAAACCCAGCGTTGTCCCTGGCTTGCTGAGTGATGTCATAATGAGCCGTGAATGTGTGAACAGAGAATCACGTTGTGGCTCTACAGATGTCCTGGATAGGGATATGTGTGCCAGGAAGGTCGCCGAAGATGCCTGAGCTCTAGTTGAGTGGGCTCTGACACTTGGGGGTGGCGGCACCCCCACTAGTTTGTAACAGGTCCTTATGCACAAAGTGATCCAACTGGAAATCCTCTGCGAGGACACCGGAAGGCCCTTCATCCTGTCTGCTGCAGCGATGAAGAACTGAGTTGATTTACGGAAAGGCTTGGAACATTCTAAGTAAAAAGCCAAGGCCCTTCGGATCTCCAGTGCGGGAAGACGCCTCTCTTCACTGGTCTTGTGCGGTTTGGGACAGAACACCAGGAGAAGATGTCTTGGTTCATACGGAAGGTGGATACCACCTTCGTCAGGAAGGCCAGGTAGGGCCTCAGATGAACTTTGTCTTTGAGAAAGCCATGTACGGTGGTTCTGAGGTCAAGGCTTTAATTTCAGAGACCCGTTTCGCTGACGTCACCGCTACCAGGAACACGACCTTCCATGACAGGTGGGAAAAGGAGCAGGAACCCAGCTGCTCAAAGGACAGGCTGGTGAGCCTAGAGAGGACCAAGTTAAGATCCCACTGCGGAACAGGAGCCTGTATCTGTGGGTAAAGTCTCTTGAGCTCTCTCAAGAATCTGACCATCATGTCATGGGAACACACTATCTGTCCTTGGATTGGCAGGTAAAAAGCAGAGATGGCTGCAAGATGCACTCTAATGAAAGAGTGTGCCAGGCCCTGGTTCCTCAAATGAAGCAGGGTAGTCCAGGACAACCTGTATGGAAGAATGCGAGGGAGAAATGCCACGCTTGGATGCCCAGCGGGAAAACTTTGTCCACCTGCCCAGGTAAGTCAGTCTAGTTGAGGACTTCTTACTTCCCAGGAGCACCTGCTGGACTCCTTCCGAACAGGTCCACTCCTCTGGGTTCAGCCACACAGCATCCATACTGAGAGGTGGAGGGACTCGAAGTTAGGGTGTAGGCGACTGTGATCCTGTGACAGCAGGTCCGGTTGGTTGAACAGGGGCCAGGGAGGGCCCGCTGTCAGGCTCATGAGCGTGCTGAACCAATGCTGGCGAGGCCACGCCGAGGCAATCACGACAACCTGCGCTTTGTCTGTCTTGATCTTTGCCAGGACTCTGCTGATGAGTGAAATCGGAGGGAACGCGTACATCAGGCTCCCTCATCATGACAGGAGAGGGAGCTTTTGCTCAGATCTTGCCGAGAACAGAACCAATGGCATTTCCTGTTCTGTCTGGGGGTGAACAGGTCCACTTGGGGAGTTCCCCACTTTGGAAGATCATGCAGGCTACCTCTGAATGGAGCAACAACTCACGGTGAGAGAAGAAGTCTCTGCTGAGCTGATCCACCAGTGTATTCTTGACACGGGGGTGCAGGTTCCAGGCAGTGCTTACCGCAAGCAGCTGCCAGAAGCATGCCCTCCCTCCAGCTCTGAGGCGCAGCCAGGCAGCTCTGCGCGCTGCCCTGTCTGCAGGCGCCACCTGTGCAGCTCCCATTGGCCAGGAACTGCAGCCAATGGGTGCTGCAGGGGTGATGCCTATGAACAGGGCAGTGTGCAGAGCTGCCTGACTACGTCTCTGTGTACTATGTAGGAGCCGGAGGGGGGTCATGCCAGCTGCTTCCTGGGAAAGACATGGAGCAGGGTAAGCCCCCGACCCTGCTCCCTGGTGGGAGCTGAGGACCACATTAAATGGTCTGATGTGCTGCATGTGGCCCGCAGGCTATAATCTGCCCACCCCTGGTCTGGTAGGTCGCCCTCGGGTTCACCCTCAAAATGACCATTTGGCCCCTTGCTTGGCACAGGTCGATCCTGACCGGGCAGAGGGTGGAGGTGGGTGGCTCCGGTGTCGCTTGTAGCCCTTGGCTCATTTGTGGGGCTGGTCCCACTGAGGCTAGCTCCCCTGGCCCCGAGGCTGCTGTGGTTTGAACTGCTTACGCACTGGGGCTGGGACGTAAAGACTCAGGGTTTTCAGGGTGGTACGGGAGTACTGGAAGCCATGCAACTTACTGTCCATTTGCGTTACAAATAGGGCTCGGCCATTGAAAGGTAAGTCCCGCATTGACTGCTGAGCCTCAGAGGACAAGCCAGAGAGGAGCAGCCAGGAGGCTTGCCGCAAGGAGATAGCGGAAGCCATGGTGCGGGCAGCAGCATCAGCGGCGTCTGACGCCATCTGGAGGGCTGCCCTGGCCACAGTTGTGCCCTCATTAAGGATCGCTCGGAACTCCTTTTTGGAAGCCTCAGGGAGCGACCCTTTGAACTTGGCCATGGCTTGCCATATTGAAGTCATACCTGCCAAGGAGGGCTTGGTGGTTGGCCACTCTCAGCTGAAGGTTGGAAGACAAATAAATCTTACAGCCAAAGAGATTCAGCCTCCTCACGTCTTTATTTTTTGGGGTGGCCCCAGGTTGCCCTTGCCTTTCTATGTGGCTAACTGCCTCTACCACAAAGGAACTGGGGACAGGGTGGGAGTATAAGTACTCATGCCCCTTGGTTGGCACAAAGTACTTGCTTTTGGCCCTCAGAGACAGAGGCCAAGGAAGAATGGGTCTGCCACAGGGCATTAGTGATTTTAGAAACCCCTTCATCAAGGGGTAGGACTACCCTGGCAGGAGCCGAGGACATCAGAGTCCAAGGGCTCTTCTAGTTCCTCTGCCTGAAGCCCCAGGTTGGAAGCGATCCTCTTCAAAAGTTCCTGGTTCGCTTTGGTGTCATCCTGAGGAACTGGGTGAGGGGGCCCCGTGATATCCTCATCTGGCAATGACAAGGACAATGCTGGTGCCATTGGAACCTCCACGTCCATTGGTGATCCAGTAGCTTGCTCCCCCGGGTCCTTCTGGACCAGTGGGGTCTTACCCCCCGAAGCCTTGAGCACCAGAGGGGGACGGGATACAGGTGATGCTCCCGACACAGATTGGGCAGCCTGGGACGGTTGGGTGAACCCCCAAAGGTTCCCTGGGTACCAGGGCACTGGCCACTGCGCTTGGGACCATGGAACCAGTTTTGGTGCTGTTGATGTTGGCATCACCATAGGTACTGGGGCTTAACAAGCAGTCAGGGAACATCACTCTATGTCAGAGCTGTAAGCAGAGTGGTCAGTACCGGGCGACCAGGAACAGGCAGAGCGGTGGCTCCTGTCTGACCGGTGCCAGTTGCTGCAACCCGAAGCCGACCTGTCTGAGTGAGTCGGGCATCTTGGTCAGGGTTTCGGAGACCGATGGCGTTCAGCGGATCTGTGTGGGACACCCGGTGATCCACGCCCCATGCTGCTGAATCGGTACCAGGATGCCAAATGGGACTGGGAGCTACTATGGGCTGGATGTTGGGAGGAACCTCCTGAGAAGGGTGATCTCCTCCTAGGAGACGGGTGATGACGACCGGGCAATCGGTGGTCTTTGCTCCCCAATCAGTACAGTGATTGGTATTGGCCTTTGGAAACGGTCGGGGCCGGTTCTGGAGATCTTTCTGGGCGGCACGTGCCGCAGAGGGTCTGTGCCAAACAAAATCCTCAATCGGTGCCCCCAGTGCGGGGACCGAAGTTGGCTCCGCTGAGCCTGCCTCTCTAGTCCCGAGGTGTGATGGCTTTGCGCAGGCGAGCGATGGCGGGATGTCCCTCTCGATGAGGAATGGTGCTGCTGAGGTGGGGACACACGCATAGGTCCCAAAGTGGGTTTTCCCTGAGACCAGGGTACCACTGGAGCTGGTGTGGGCGGCACTGGGAGAGTCAGGATCTCCTGAGCTGCTTGAAGGGCTACGGGCATCGATGGCACCTGAAGCTGGTCATGACCGGCACCGCTATCTGGAGTCGCAGGCGAAGTACAGGATGGGCTGCACCATTCGACTTGAGCTGGGGTGTGACTTCCTGAAGGGGGCCTTGAGCTGCCCGGCACAGGTCGTGGCTCACCCCGAGCCCTCTCCTTTCCCTTACGGGAGGTAGGAGATCATCCCTTCACATTCCTGTTTGGCTTCATGACCACAACCGTTGAAGGAGACCGGTGCTAGCTTATGGACGGTGCTCTGTGTGGACTCGGACTGCTGCTCCAGTGCTGGAGTGAGTGCCGACTCCATTAGGAGTGCCCTTAATCGAGTTTCGTACTCCTCCTTCGTCCTAGGTTTAAAGGACTTGCAGATATGGCACTTGTCGCTTACATGCCCCTCGTCTAAGAACCTTAGGCAGCTGGTATGTGGATTGCTGACTGGCATAGGGCTTAAAGCCTGGGGACTGGGGCATACCCCATCCCCTGGCTGAGTCACATTTGGGACTAATGAAGGGTTGAAAACTACTACTAAGGGTTTAACTAAGAAACTATTAACTATATACAACTTTTTTACAGGTTTTCAAAGTTCACAAGAACAGAGAACAAAACAACGCTAGCCAAAGCAGCAGATGTTCCAGCACCATCACTGGCAGCAAGAAGGAACTGAGGGTGGGGGGAGCCAGTGGCACCCCTTATACCGCGCCATGCGGGCGCCACTCCAGAGGGCACCAGAACCAGTCCCCTATGATAGTGCTAAGGGAAAAACTTATGGCACCAGTGCATGTGGCGAGCACATATACCTAATATGGAATGGACATGAACAAACACTTGAAGAAGAATTGGGTTTTTGGTCCTTCAGTTAAAAAGTTCTGGAAAGCCATGAAACTTGCTTGTTGTTTTGAACTGGCCACACAAACTAGGGCAGAAACAGAATGAATTCCATTTATAGTCAGCTCTGATTGGAGGATAACAGCATCTCCTCTTAGCCACTGAGAACTCCCACGCAGAGGCCAAATTCACTGAGTTGCAGAAGGGAAAATGCATGCTAGGTGTATGCTAAACATATCTGCAATTACACAAGGTAAGATACAGTTAGTACGTGGGAGGTAGTGTGGAAGGACAATTTTGTAGTTTGACCACCACACTGTAACTGGACGATGCATTTCCTCTTTTTTTCTCCCTATAAAAGCTACAGAGAGTTGCAGAAGGAGAGTAGTATTTCATCTTAGAGTCCTGTTGCTGAGTGTAATTAGCTGGACAATTTTATACAATCAGAGTGAACTTTATTCTGAAGCAGACAGTAGGTAAAGTGTTTCTGCTGGCATGAGTTTTAGAGGAGAGAAAAAACAAATTAGAGGGGCCACCAAACTGTTAAGCTTCCAACATGTGTATTTTGGTAATTCACTGGACAGCCATTTTCCAAATATAGCTCTCATATGTTAACTGACAACTTACAGCTCCATCTTGCACACAATCAAGCTAATATTCTTCAGAGAAACAGAGTGGATCACAAATCAACTTCGTTTCAGTCTTGCAAAACTGGCATTTAATAAAACAATGGATGAAAGAGCAAACACACAAATTCAGAATGATTTATCCCCAGACTACCCCTATCATGTGCATGCTCCACGAAGAATGCTTAGATTGTGTTTCTATTTTTTTAAAGTGCTTCACTCTGTTCTGTCACTTTAACCACTTCTATATTATGCAAGTTAAACACAAAACATAACTAACAAAGAAACTAATCCACATGGACCTGCTAGAATCAATCTTCCCACTGGGAGAAGAGGAGTCAAAGAGCGTAGGGTCTGATTCAAAGCAAATTGAAGTCACTGGAAAGACTTCCTGATATTGGCAAGCAGCATAAGCAGATTGGTGGAAGAAGAAAGCAGAAGAGGGGATATGATTTGAGAAGAAAGAGTGAAAGTTTGGGAGAAGAAGAAAGACAGCAGTAAGAAGGAAAAGAAAAATGTCAAGGGAGAATGAAGAAATGACGAGAAAACAGGACACATTTTTTCACTAGAGTAGGTTTAGAAATAGTGGCCAGAAATATTTATCTTGTCACATTTAAGTAGGCTTTATTTTTAGAAATAACCATTGAATGAAGATGAATTTTGGTTCTTCACCATATAGTTTCTAGGTCACTGAGATACACAAGGTGCTTGGGAGCTTGACTGAAAAAAAATCTATGATTACAAGTCAGTAGGAGTTAATGTTCACAGCAGTCTTTTCTAATTGGGCATCCCCTGACAAGAAAATTTGTATGAAGCATGAGGAACACCAGGGAGTTGAGCAATTTTGAATGAACACTGGTCACTTTCATTCTATGTGGCACATTATCACCTGAAAATTATTAAATACATTGTTATTCCTGCACTTCTTATGTGTAAATATCATCTTTAGTTAGAAATCCGTCCTCTTATGGAAACTTTCCAGAAACTACAGGGAGTTAATTGTACTGATTTATAAAATAAAGAGAACACATGTAGACCTCAAAGGGTGGTTCACACAAACACAAATGTCCACACATGCACTGTACATAAATGAGTATTCAAACACAGAAAAGGAGATCTACTCACCACCGTCCTCATAGCCAGGTAAGTTGACCTAAGATACGCCAACTTCAGCTACTCTATTCGTGTAGCTGAAGTTGCGTATCTTAGGTTGACCCCCCGGCTAGTGTAGACCTGGGCTAAGTCTTCAGCTTTCTCTCTCTATTCCCAGGGCATGAAAAGGGGACCATAATCCAGTGTAAATTTTGAACCACTAAAACTACCTCTTTGTTAATTGTGGTTAAAGGGCTGCTGGCTCTGCTTTAGTACACAGGATGATCTTCTCTCTCTCAGGTCTATCTGAGTTGCATAATGAATGGATACATCTGTTTGCAAAGGAATACTGGATAAAATCCAGTCCTGGTATAAATGGGAACAGCTGCATGTAAGTCAATCGAGTTGTACCCGCATACACCAGAGATTCATTTGCTCCACCATATCTCCCAAGAGAGAGGAGAATATAAAAAAGTCTCCTGTCAGCCAGGCTGTTTCTAGGCACTGTTGACTGTACTTCTCAATTTCCCACAGTAAGGAAGTGCTACTCCCACACTACAAGTTGTAAAGGAGGTGAAAACTATGGCGGTTGAGACCACTGGGGCGAAGCATTGGTGTGAGGTTGCTTGAAGTGGTTGTTCACAAGTACAGAACTACTCGATTAACAGTATCTGCAGTCCAAAGCCTCTTTCTATTTGGGCCAAGTGAAAAGCTGACACATTCTAAAGCTCAATGCCAAACACCCTTTTCATTCTCCAACAGTTCACTAGCAGTTCTGCATAAAATGCTGGTTTCTTTTGGCTCAAAAGAGAGCTTCACCTGCAGGGTTTCATTTTTCTCTTTGACACCTTGTTGTTGATTTTCCTTCAGAGCGCAAAAAAATCCCTCTCCAGCACCTCTCTCACAATTACACAATAGCTCCTTTGTGGTCTACGAAAGCCTTAATGATTGTATTTTATTTGATTGTAGATCTGATTAATTTTGAGTTTGTTTAATTTGCAATCTTTGCTGGGATCTCGAGGGCTGGGAATCAGAAAGCACACTGCACCACTGTACTTTGGACACTTCTAGTTTGCCAATTTGTTTCAAGCCTCATTTGAAACAACAGCTATGAAACTGTAGTCCAAAAACAGCTCCACATTTATCAAGGCAAGGCACAATAATTGGTTTTGTTTTTGTTTTAAATGAACATGCCACTGGCTAAATTAATCTCTTTCTACAATTTCTATGCCAAGGTCCTCAGTAATACTGTGACCCTCACAAACACCAAGGTAAGGCAAGTCTGAAAGACCAACTTAGTAAAGAAATAATGCATACTGCTGCTCTCTTTTTAGAGTAAAGAACTGAGGATGTGAGCATTTTTAATTGTATATATTGACATTTACTAGAGATGGAAACTAAGATTTAGAAGAGCCTGTAAGACAATGTCATTTGTGGGAGGAGGGTGAAAAACAGACATGTATCTTATTTGCACAATAGTTTTTATTTTTTTAAAATATGTTTGAAAGTCTACACCCTATGAAGCTGGGCAAAATTCATATTCTGCACTGCCTCTTGGGTGAAAGAAGGATGTGGATTACAAATATGTATTGTATAAATAAATGGAATTCCAACCTAAGATGAAAAATATTTGAGTGCTAAAGCAGAGAGGGATTTTGTTGTGGAGGGATGGCAAGAGATAGAATACATCCCCTCTTCAAATGGAAATCAAATGAAAAGCTGAAGAGTCAAGACAAAAGCAGCAGCAATGCTATAAAGTTTGAGAAACATAATAAGCCAGGGACAGGCATATGGGACACTGATCATAGGATGCAGAAATAAAACTTGCCTTGGAGTCTGAGTCAAACTTTGGATCAGGAAGAAAGTTCAAGGAAAAAATTAAAAAAAGCCAGCAGAGTAGTGCCTTATGACAGATGTGATGATCAGGAGTGGGACCAATAAATGATAATTGCAAATCACTTCTGTAAACAATCACCCAACTTCTCTCTGTGCAGAGTATATATATTCAAACTGACTGCCATCCCCAGAGGCTAGAGGGTCACACAGGGTCAGCCCAGCACTTCTTCCTCCTATGTTGGCTGATCTTCATAAGCAGCTCTGCTGGTTGAGACCAGAGGTCAAGCTAATCAGTCTGTAGGGTATGAGGGGCAGTTTGCAACACTAACTGCAGGATGGAAACCAGAATGAGATATATAATCACACTCTTGAGCACAAATACTTCAGCTTACAAGGCCCCTGCTTCTTTCTGTGGTCTAATGAAGACAGGGCTTCTGATGAAGCACTACAGAGCATCAGTCACAACCAGCAGGAAGTGCATTCCAGTTAAAAAGAAAATAAATACTG
The DNA here is from genome assembly GCF_016161935.1 of Mauremys reevesii. NCBI lineage: Eukaryota > Metazoa > Chordata > Testudines > Geoemydidae > Mauremys > Mauremys reevesii. The sequence goes on from NC_052623.1 coordinate 250,854,881, forward strand.
TGGCAAATGTAGTGAAAAGAGGCTATCTGACCTTTCCCTTCAGACAAAAAAATACTAAATTATATAGTGAGTAAATATTTTTCAATAACATAATTATTCCTATGATTGTTCACTAGCGGCAGCGTAATGTATACTATTCAATTAGAACATAATTCATGACACATGTCTAACCTGTAGCTGGACTTGTTACAATTCAGAGTTTACTGCATGGGCTGCACCACAATGCCTATATCCCACTTTGCTCCACTGTCTAACATACTTTCTTCTTTCAGACTAGATAGGGTTCTATTTTCAAAGAAAACAAAAAGAGGATTCCACAGAGAGAATAACTGAGTAGGTGATTGAACAGAAAGAGAATGATTTTCAAACTAAGAATGACCAGAAGATGTTGAAAAGCATTCTGTGGTGTATTATATATGGCACCTAGACATGATGGCCATATTAAAATGTAAACATGTTAGTTTAGATAACTGCATAGTATGGACAAGTATCAGTTCCTGTAAGACTGTAATGTGAATTCTAGATTCTCTGAGAAATCTTAAACAGTCACTTCTTTAGATTCTGTTTGTAGCTTTCTAGACATTAATTTTAATGTCTGAAAACAGCAAAGACTGTTAGAACCAAACAACTCAGTCTTAATGCAGTAAAAACTGGGGGGTGGAAGGCAAGTCCTGGGAGCCAATGATCTAGAACTTATAACCTCCAAGACGCTTCTGGAGCACATTTACCAAGTCCGTTTGGAGAAATTACTCCAAGTGTTAGAAGCTGACAACAATGCAATAGTTTGATTGGGGAATGCACCTGAGGTCCTATTCCTGAACTATTACTGACTTGCCATGTGGCATTGGGTGGATGAGTCACTTTACCTCTCTGGTCTCGGCTTACTCATTTGTAGAATGAGAATAGTATTTACCCACCTTTATAAAATACCTTAAGATATTCAGATGAAGGACTCTATAAGTGCAAAATATTAATTATTATTATAACGACATAATTTTCTGATGTTGCTTAGTAGGGACCATAACTAACCCAAGGTCATAGGATGCCTCCTGCAAATAACAAAAGAGGGCCTCTTCATTTTTACAAGATCACAAAAACTACATGTATGTTAAAACCTATTAACAATTGAGGGATAGAAGCGCATTGGGTGTCTCCATATATGCAAGTTCTGCGGGTATCTAGAACCAGAGGATTCAATAATTTGGACCTTTCACAATAAAAAGGACTTCCCTTATACTTATATAAACTACATGCAAAGTGGATTGATACTCAAACTCAAAGTTTCAGTAACTCTACAAGCAAAAATCAGTGTCAAGAGAAAAAGAATTGTTCCCATAAGAATTATGTGGCTCAAAAAGGTTTTACTGATTTTGTTGAGACCAAATTAAAGACATCTTAATATGAATTTTAGACACAGATCCTCTATGATAAATCTGATAATTACATGCTAGGTAGAAAATCAGCTACTGGTTTATGGAAAACTATAAGCTACGTAGAATGTCAGAAGAAGGCATTTGGAAAACAGATTTAGGAACACAGGAATTGTCATAGAATCATAGAATTCAAGATCAGAAGGGACCATTATGATCATCTAGTCTGACCTCCTGCAAGATGCAGGCCACATAAGCCGATCCACCCACTCCTGAAATAATTCTCTCCCTTGACTCTGCTGTTGAATGCTCCAAATCATGATTTAAAGACTTCTAGTAGCAGATAATCCACCAGCAAGCGACCCCTGCCCCATGCTTCGGAGGAAGGCGAAAAACCTCCAGGGCCACTGCCAATCTACCCTGGAGGAAAATTCCTTCCCTACCCCAAATATGGCGATCAGCTGAACTCCGAGCATGCGGGCAAGACTCTCCAGCCAGACCCTCTGGAAAAAGGCTAACAATATCCTATCATTGACCCTTTGTACTAATTACCATTGTGGCACGTTATTGACCTATTGACTAAACCCGTTATCCTATCATACTATCTCCTCCATAAACTTATCTAGCTTAATCTTAAAGTCATGGAGGTCCTTTGCCCCCACTGTTTCCCTCGGTAGGCTGTTCCAGAATTGCACTCCTCTGATGGTTAGAAACCTTCGTCTAATTTCAAGCCTAAATTTCCTGACTGACAATTTATATCCGTTTGTCCTCGTGTCCACATTAGCACTGAGCTGAAATAATTCCTCTCCTTCCCTGGTATTTATCCCTCTGATATATTTAAAGAGTGCAATCATATCTCCTCTTATCCTTCTTTTGGTTAAGGAAAACAAACCGAGCTCCTCAAGTCTCCTTTCATACGACAGGCTTTCCATTCCTCGGATCATTCTAGTGGCCCTTCTTTGTACCCGTTCCAGTTTGAATTCATCCTTCTTAAACATGGGAGACCAAAACTGCACACAATACTCCAAATGAGGTCTCACCAACGCCTTGTATAACGGGACTAGCACCTCCTTATCTCTACTAGAAATACCTCGCCTAATGCATCCCAAGACCGCATTAGCTTTTTTAGCGGCCACATCACATTGCCTACTCATAGTCATCCTACAATCAACCAGGACTCCTAGGTCTTTCTCCTCCTCTGTTACTTCCAACTGGTGCGTCCCCAGCTTATAACTAAAATTCTTGTTAGTCATCCCTAAATGCATAACCTTACACTTCTCACTATTGTATTTCATCCTGTTACTAATACTCCAGTTTACAAGGTCATCCAAATCTCCCTGGAGGATATCCCGATCCTTTTCCGAATTGGCAATACCTCCCAACTTGGTGTCATCCGCAAACTTTATCAGCCCACTCCTACTTTTGGTTCCGAGGTCAGCGATAAATAGATTGAATAAAATCGGACCCAAAACCGAACCTTGAGGAACTCCACTGGTAACCCCCCTCCAACCCGACAGATCACCCTTCAATATGACCCTCTGCAGTCTCCCCTTTAACGAGCTCCTTATCCACCTCTGGATTTTCATTTCGATCCCCATCTTTTCCAATTTAACCAGTAATTCCTCATGCGGTACTGTATCAAACGCCTTACTGAAACCAAGATATATTAGTTCCACTGCATTTCCCTTGTCTAAAAAATCTGTTACTTTCTCAAAGAAGGAGATCAGGTTGATTTGGCACGATCTACCTTTTGTAAAACCATGCTGTAATTTGTCCCAGTTGCCATAGGCCTCAAGGTCCGTAACCACTCTCTCCTTTAAAAATTTTTCCATGACTTTGCCTACTACAGATGTTAAACTAACAGGCCTGTAGTTACCCGGGTCACTTTTTTTCCCCTTCTTGAATATAGGAACTATATTAGCTAATCTCCAGTCAAACGGTACAACCCCTGAGTTTAGAGATTTATTAAAAATCATCGCTAACGGGCTTGCAATTTCACTCGCCAATTCCCTTAATATTCTAGGATGAAGATTATCCGGGCCCCCCGATTTACTTCCGTTAAGCTGTTCAAGTTTGGCTTCCACCTCAGATACCGTAATGTCTACCCCCATATCTTCATTCCCATCAGTCCCTCTATCACTATTCCTTAGCCCTTCATTAGCCTCATTAAAGACCGAGGCAAAATATTCATTCAGATATTGTGCCATGCCAAGATTATCCCTAATCTCCACTCCGTTTAAAGTTTTAAGCGGTCCCACTTCTTCCTTCTTGGTTTTCTTCCTATTTATATGGCTAAAAAACCTTTTGCTATTGGTTTTAATCCCCTTCGCTAGGTCCATCTCCACCCGGCTCTTTGCCTTTCTCACTGCTTCCCTACACCCTCTGACCTCAATAAGGTAGGTTTCTTTGCTGATCCCTCCCATTTTCCACTCCTTGTACGCTTTCTGTTTTTTCTTAATCACTCCTCTAAGACGCTTGCTCATCCAGCTCGGTCTAAAACTGCTACCTACGAACCGTTTTCCCTTTCTCGGGATACATGCCTCTGACAGCTCCTGCAACTTCAACCTGAAATAACCCCAGGCGTCATCCGCTTTTAGATCCCTAAATATGTTAGTCCAATTCACTTCCCTAACTAGTTGCCTCAATTTAGTAAAGTTAGCCCTTTTGAAATCATAAACCTTAGTCTCAGATGCAATTTTGTTTATCCTTCCATTTATTTTGAAACGAATTAGCTCATGATCACTCGAGCCAAGGTTGTCCCCTACAACTATTTCCTCAACAAGGTCCTCGGTACTTACCAAAATCAGATCTAAAATGGCATCCCCCCTCGTCGGTTCAGCAACTACTTGATGAAGGAATTCATCAGCTATCACATCTAGGAAAAGCTGAGCCCTATTATTATTACTAGCATTTGTTTCCCAATCTATATCCGGGAAGTTAAAATCTCCCATGATCATACAGTTCCTATTAGTATTTACCTCCTTAAAAACATTAAAGAGCTCTCTATCCATATCCAGGCTAGATCCCGGCAGTCTATAGCACACCCCAATCACTATCCCAGGGGACGCTCTAGTAGTTTTCTTCCCCAATGTGACCATTGCCCAAACAGACTCCGTATTATCCATTGCATTGCTAGTTATTTCATTACTTTTCACCTCATTATTGACATACAATGCTACTCCCCCACCTTTACCTTTGTATCGGTCTTTCCTAAACAGCACATACCCTTCCATACCTGTACTCCAGTCATGGCTACTGTTCCACCATGTTTCGGTTATTCCTACGATATCCGGTTTCAATTCTAGGACCAGGAGCTCTAGTTCCTCCATTTTGTTACCTAAGCTTCTCGCATTGGTGAACAAACATCCTAATTTTTGCTGTTTGGCTCCTCTCACCCTTTTCACCCAACTTGGTAGGGACACAGTACTACCAGTATGACCTGTCGGTCTAGTATCCGTCCCCCCCCGCCTTCCTTATACCTAACCGTCCCCCTCTGGCTATATCTGTTGTTATACTGTTGTTCTCACTCTACTGTTGTCATGCTATCTCAGACCATGGTCAATCAAGTCTAGCATCCTGCTTCTATTTGTGGGCCAATATAAAAGATAACATCTCCCCATCTTCATAATTCACATAATAGTGCACTGCTACAAATTGGATTGGGAGAGAAGAAGAAGAAAGCTTGTATTGAATCTTGCACGCAATCAGCTTGTATGTGAAAGGATGATTTTTTGTACTGTGTCTAATGTGTTCTCTTATGGTTCCTACATAAGCTGGTTTGATCAGCTCTTATGGACTGAACTCTGGCATATGCCCTCACATACAGATACTCCGCCCCAAAAAGCCTCACTCTCCTGAAGTAACCTCTACCAGGAAAAAAAGAAAATGTAAAAAGGAGACGTCTCAAAAATTCCATGGACCTGCAGGTTGTTTTTTGTTTGTTTAGTTTTAATACATCTATCTAATGGTGATTTTTCTGCTGGCAAAATCCCCCCCAGAGGTATACCCCAGATTCCCATGCAAAGTGAGGGCACAGGTCATGGGAAGTGAGGACAGTTTGGAAGATCTCCCCAATACTTTAGTCACTGCATCTACTGTCGAGTTGCTGCAACTCATCCTCCAAGATTCAAGGGAAAACCACCTGGCTCAGAGGTTATTTCTATTATTATTGCAAACTGACCCCACAGCTATGGAAAAAGGAATTTCAGACCAGCTCCAAACCTCATATGGTGTTAGGCTCTTCCTTATCCCTCTCTCTTCCAAAATACCACATTGCTATTTTAAAAATAATGAAAGAAAGAATGACTTACATATGCACAGCAGCCATATGAGCACATACAACCTTTGGGATTTCTCTCCTTGTATTTTGAACCATGTTGATGATGTCCGCATGGGATTTACAATGGCTCAAAGCTACTATTGTTCACACTACATTAAATCTACAATATATGCAATGAGATACCATAATATTTTCACTTGGAACTTTAAGTAACCCACAGTTTGGCTGTATTTAATGAAATATGCAGTGCTCTTAAGAGTTGATTTATACGAACTAATATTTACAGTGCACGTTTATCAAGGAGGAAAAAAAAACACGGAGAGGAACCTATGATTCTTTTGACTTCAACAGAAAATCAAAAGTGCTTGATTTGGTTTAGTTCAGCAAGGCCCCTGGAAACACCAAAATATTATGGGATTATAGATGGCGATGAGGTCAATGATGTGACTGAAATGTCCAGTTTAGGGAACATACTATCAGTACAAGTACAAATCCAAAAAATAACTTCTGTTTTAAAAACAAAACAAAAAGCACAGGTGTGTGAAGAAGATAATTACAAATGTATCATTTCTAACAGAACTGTGTAATGTATCTGATTACAGAGACTGTGAGAGTATAATAGGAATGTTTAGTGCTAAAGGATGAAGATGCAGAAAAAACAGGGAGAAGGGAGCAGATTGGCTTACTTTAGGGCTGTGTCACAAACAATCTATGTTATTCAATGTCAGTCACAATAACACTGCCTTTTCTTTCATTCTTTTGATAAACCAACATAAAACAATTTGACTAACCACCTCCAAAAAAAATGATTCCTCTCTTTCTGTGACAAAAGTGAAGATTTGCCAAACCAACTCTGTTCTGAGCAGTAAGAGAGATTGGGCACTAATGACCTTCCAGATGTTATGCGGTACTGCACCTACCCTAAAGCTCATCTGCACACATGGATTCCCAGGATAGGGAAGGAGAAGAGGGACAATCGTTCATGCACAGTAGCACTATGTAAATCTCCAGGAACAGTGGACAATAATATTCCAGCTCTTTGTACGCATGTATAAATGTTTTTCAACAGATGGGAATTTTCAAGAGAATTTCTATGAGCATTCTGTAATAATATGAAAGGAAAAATGACCACAAAGTAGGCTAGATCTAACTGAAAGACATACATCTATTCTAGCTAAGAAGCTTTCTGACCATGTCATCTTCCCTCACTTAAAACAAACAAACAAACAAACAAATAAATAAATATAAAAACCAGATTAAAATATTACAACAGGGTTTTTATTCTCAAGGCTGAGTTTGTGCACTCTCTTTTCATATTCTGACTTACAAGCAGTCAAGTTACATTGAATTGTCTTTCTAGAAACCTGGTTCCAGGAGATACTGAAGGGATCAGTCACACTGAACTCAGCCCCTGGAAAACAGATCCAGAAGAAAAAATATCTCCAGTGGAATAGCATGGAAACAAGAGCACAGTGTAACTAAATTCTCAGGAAGTTAACGGCTGAAAGAACCTCCTTTCCCAACTCCTCCCTACAACATTAACAGACTGAGCAATTACTGAGTGGAACAAACCCCTTTAACACCACCTGGTGCACTTTTCAGCAGTTGGTCTTGCTCCCAGGCCTGTCATGGCTCATTTAGATAGTACAGTGCATTCTCTCTATAAGGCTATTCTGAGGGACCATGGAGTTCAAGATATAATGAGATATGGTGGTATTTATCGTGAGACAGAATGGAACTGTGAGCCATAGTGCCAGGATTTTAGTATCTGAAGAAGCCCTGGAACAAAAACCTTTTAAAGGAAGGCCAACTATAAAAACAAACAATCTGTAGAAGATAAGAACAACTTTCTGGCAGTTAAAGATAAATGTGGTAAAGACAAATAGCCCTCTTTCTATCTAGGCACATGTGAGGTGGTACCATACTTACACGATCCACTACAGATATCATTTAATTGCTTCACAGATCACCCTTACTGTGAACTTTTGAAACCAAAATTCACAATACAGTTGGCTTATGCCAAATCATTTGATTAAGAGAGTTTTGTGCTATTGTCCACAACCAGGTTAATCGTCATTCAACCTGTTCTATGGTCCAGAAACCTTTTACTGTTGATATCACCAGCCCAATCATTGACCACCACATGCCAATATTTATTTCACTGGAGACAAAGTGGTAAACTACCCACAGTGATGACATTGTGCTGACCATCTTTAGAGGGTGCTTGGAGGCTGAATCTAACAGACAGTGTAGAAAAGCAATGGATGTAAACAATGTCAGAGGCCCCAAACAAAAAACATGAGGAAAAATATAGATAGGGTTTTCAAATGAGACCTTTTAACAACACATTTTATAACAGTAATGAGAACGGAGACATTCAGACTAGGGTGCAAAACTGAGTTTTTTTGAATCGCAAAAGTGACCCCCAGAGACCACTAATGCCAGAAAACATGCAAAATCCATATACATAGAGTATATATACACGCAGACACACAGTAGGTTAACACTACACACGTTCTTTGTTTTCCATATGATTCTGAGAAATTCATTCTGAGAGACTCAGCATTTCCACAATCATGATATTGCCATTGATCTGTCCTCAATATACATGTTTTCTGCAATTTGGAAAGGGACAACTTTTCATATTTCAGGACTTTGCAATTAAAATGTTTACAGTTCAGGTGTCAAAATCTAATAGGATAACTATTTCCAAAAATTAAAGGAGACAAAATGCAGTAGCAATATCCTGTATGTGTCATTTTCACCAAGTGCCTTCCCTTCCATAAGAGACATTTTCAGTCAGAAAACTAGGGCCTGGTCTACATTAAAAAGTTATGTCAACCCAGCTACATTGCTCGGAGTGTGAAAAATCCACATCCCTGTGTGATGTAGTTAAGCTGACCTAAGCCTCAGTGTAGACAGTGCCAGATCAATGGAAGAATTCCTCTGTTGACCTAAGCTACCACCTCTTAGGGAGGTGGATTACCTACGCTTATCAGAGAACACCTCCTGCTGGTGTAGGTAGTGTCTACACTGATGTTCTACTGCAGCTGTGCTGCTGTAGCATTTCAAGTGTAGATAAGCCCTAAGACTATGAGGGAAACAGATGCAGGCAGAAATAGACTAACCAGAAATAGCTTCAGGCAGATGTGGTTATTCAAGTCTGTCCCAAACAGTAGTTTCCACAGACACACACTGCCCCCTGTAGGATTCTCGCTTGTTTAAAATTAAACAAAGTAATTACAGGTGAAGTGACGGCGACCATTGTTTTGTAAAGACTTGTCAGGGAATTAAGTGCTGAGTGGCCCATCTAACATATATCCCAGTATACAGTGGGATGGAGGGTTTTGTTTGGCACTGGAAGTTACACATTGTAGATGTTAAAACAATATTGCTATATGGAATAGGAAGAGAATGTAAAGTGACTGCATTCTACACATACAATTGTTGACATATGTAGACCACTTGCAAGCCTCTCCTGCAGTAAAGAATCCTGGCGATTCTCTATTTTCTCTATTGCTCTGGAGGAATAAAGTGCATATAAATGAAAAGTACAATGAATACTTTTCACAGTGACCATTACCAATAAACCTGCTATCTTTAATTTCCAAGAATCTTAAAGCAGAGTGGCAGCTTTTGAGCAGCTAACAAGCCTTGGTCAAAGTGTCTAAACATCTTGTAAACAGATGTATATCCCAGCTGGCTGTAAAGTTAATAAGGTATAGTATGTGTGTATACGCTTACCAAATGGAAACCAACAAAAAAATGCCGGAGATTAATTCTCATGGGATCAGATGTAAAAATGACACAGATCAATTCTCATCAGATCAGCAAGGTACAGCACTAATTTAAAAATCTTTAAATAACCCAAAAAGGGATGATTCTTTAGATGCCATGGGAACTTAATAGAAATAACTCAAAACAAGAAAGACTCATATTCAAATATTAAAGTGGAGTTTGCTTAAATGAACAAATGCTAAAGAATCCAAAATCAAGTCCAACACATTCCATTAATAAGCCATGCATTAAGAAAACAACCAAATCCATACCCCATCAAAAAAAAAAACTAAAATAAAAAACTTTATTAAAAAAAATCCATTAATTTAGTTTTCAGTACTAACAGAAGGCACCAATTTGAAGACTGAAGTCCTCTATTTATCCTTAGAATAAACTGACTCTAGATGGTGGCGGTTGGGTGAGTAAATGAAGGCCAGCCAAGCCTAAAGGGTCCTGGGGCATAGCCTTGCATCCTGCACCATGTGCGTGCATGAGGCCAGGTGACCTAAAAGTCTCAGACAGAAATACACTGTCGTAATGGGGTGGTTCCTTAATAGTAATAGGATGAAATTTAATAGTGAAAAGTGCAAGGTCATGCATTTAGGGATTAATAACAAGAACTATTGTTATAAGCTGGGGAGGCATCAGTTGGAAGTAACAGAGGAGGAGAAGGACCTTGGAGTATTGGTTGATCATAGCCGCCAATGTGATATGTCTGTGAAAAAACGGTCTTGGGATGCATCAAGCGAGGTATTTCCAGTAGAGATAAAGAGGTGTTAGTACCGTTTTACAAGGTGAGACCTCAGCTGGTGTGCAGTTCTAGTCTCCCATGTTTAAGAAGGATAAATTCAAACTGAAACAGGTTCAGAGAAGGGATACTAGGATGATCTGAGGAATGGAAAAACTGTCATATGAAAGGAGACTCAAAGAGCTTGGCTTGTTTAGCCTAACCAAAAGAAGGCTTAGGGGAGATATGATTGCTCTTTATAAATATATCAGAGGGCTAAATATCAGGGAGGGAGAGGAATTATTTAAGCTCAGTACCAATGTGGCCACAAGAACAAATGGATATAAACTGGCTATCAGGAAGTTTAGACTTCTAACTATCTAACTATCAGAGGAGTGAAGTTCTGGAACAGCCTTCCAAGGGGAGTAATGGAGGCAAAAGACATATCTGGCTTCAAGACTAAGCTTGATAAGTTTATGGAGGGGATGGTATGATGGAATAGCCTAATTTTGGCAATTAATTCATCTTTGACTACTAGCAGTAAATATGCACAATGGCTTGTGAGGGGATGTTAGATGGGGTGGGATCTGAGTTACTACAGAAAATTCTTTTCTGGGTGTCTGGCTGGTGAGTCTTGCCCACACATGCTCAGGGTTTAGCTGATTGCCATATTTGCAGTTGGGAAGGAATTTTCCTCTAGGGCAGATTGGCAGAAGCCCTGGGGGTTTTTCGCCTTCCTCTGCAGCGTGGGGCACGGGTCCCTTGCTGGAAGATTCTCTGCACCTTGAAGTCTTTAAACCATGATTTGAGGACTTCAATGGCTCAGACACAGGTTTGATACAGGAGTGGGTGGGTGAGATTCTGTGGCTTGCATTGTGCAGGAGGTCAGACTAGATGATCATAATGGTCCCTTCTGACCTTAAAGTCTATGATTCTATAATTCTAGTGACATGATAGTGTGAAACCGGCCTTCTGGGAGGAAGGCCTTGGCCTGGGTGGAGTTGAGCACTGCTCTGATAAACTCTATCATCTGCACCGGAGTGAGGATAGACTTCTGCTCATTTATTAGCAGACCCAGGGCCTGGAAAGTCAACTGTATGAGGTGGATGCTGGACTCTACCTGAGCCTTGGACCGGTCAACTAGCCAGTTGTCCAGGTACAAGTAGTCCTGCACCACCACACGTCTTTTCAGGAAGGTCTGCCGCTATCGCCATGACTTTGTAAACACTTGTGGGGCTGCCGATTGGCTGAATGGGAGAACTGTGAATTGGTAGTGGGCCTGGTTCACGACAAACCTGATACCTTTTGTGGCCTTAGAAGATGGAAATGTGATGATTGGTGTCCTTTATATTGAAGGTGGCGTACCAGTCCCCGGCATCCAGGGAGGGGATCATGGAAGCCAGTGGACCATGTGGAACTTCAGTTTCTTGAGGTAGCCGTTGAGTCAGCACAGGTCTAGAATAGGTCCCAGACTGCCCTTGGCTTTCAGAATTAGGAAACAATGGTAGTAAAACTCCTTCCCTCTTAAATCCTGTGGAACCTCTTCCATAGCTCCTACTTGGAGGAGGTCTTGTACCTCCTGGACTAGAAGATGCTCATGAAAGGGGTCCGGTCCCTTAAGACGGGTGGGAGGGAGCGTGGGTATGAATAAATTGGAGTGTATAACCCGTTTCTATGGCGTTCCATACCTAACAGACTGTGGTGAAATGAGAACACGGTGTGCTGAAGTGGGACAGGTGGTCCGAAAATAAAGGGTACCCGGGGTCTGGCACAGGAACTGGTATAACGCCCTCAGGTGTGCCATCAAAAGGTCTGTTTCAAGCCCCCTGGGTGTCTGGGCAGAGCAGATTCTTGCACAGAGGCAGATGGAAGTGGATATCTGCACTTAAAAAAAAACCCTGCTCCGTCTCCTCTGCAAGTCCTGACGGGATGATGGGGCAGAGAACTGGGAGGGCTGCTGAGCTTGTCATGCTTTCTCAAAGTTGCTGGGGTATATGGTCCCAGGGACTTAAAGGTAGCTCTGAAGACCTTCAGCACATGGATCTTTGCATCCATCTGTTCCAAAAAGAGTGAAGCCCCTTTGAAGGGGAGGTCTTGAAGGGATTGCTGGACCTCTGTCGGGAGACCAGAAGACTGTAGCCATGAGCTCCTATGAGTGGCAACTGTGGAGGCCACGGACCTGGGTGCCGAGTCCACCACATTCAGGGCTGCCTACAAGGAGGCTCTGGCTATTACCTTCCCCTTCTCCATCAGTGAGAACTCCTGCCTGAACTGTTGGGGGAGTGAGTCTTTGAACTTCAACATGGAGTCCCACACACTGAAGTCATCTGCCCAGCAGCACCTGCTGGTTGGCGATCCTGAGCTGTAGTCCACCAGTAGAATAAACCTTTCTACCAAAAAGATCCAGGTTTTTTTAGTCTTTTGCTATAGGTCTTTTGCTTTTGCTGTAGGCCCTACCTCTCCCTTCCACAGGCCACAGAGCCCACCAGGGACCCCAGGTGGGGATGAGAGTATAGGAACTCATAACCCTGGGCGGGCACAAAGTACTACCTTTTGGCTCTTTTTGAGGTGGTGGGGAAGGGAGGCGGGGGTTTGCCACAGGACTTTCACATGATCCATAATGGCTTCATTGAGAGGTAGGGCCACTTTTGATGGGCCCGCAGCGGCGAGGATGTCGACCAGGCTATGGGAGGATTCTTTTACTACCTCACCTTGCAAGCTTAAGTTTGAGACCAACATCTTTAGCAGCACGTGGTGGGCCTTGAAGTCGTCTTGCGAGAGTGACATTCCTACCACACCACCTTGTCTGGGGAGGAGGCAGCCTGCACCAGCAGGTTGCCCTCCTCCTCGATCCTCTGTGTGGACAGGATCCAGCAGATCTGGATCATGAAGGTCGATACCAATGGGATGGAAGTGCCTTTTTCTCAGAGGCCACTGACTAACAGTATGTTGAGTGGGGTCCTGGCCCAGGGGGAATCCCCAAAGGTTCCAAAAGAGCCACAGATTCCAAAAGGATTGGCATAGGTCAGTGACCACTGAGCCAATCACTTGATGGTACTCCTGTGCCTGGGTCCATGGAGGGGTAGAGCTGACTGGAGGGATAACAAAGGCAGCTCCTTGGACAAGAGGAGTACAACCCAATCTCCGACTCAGATGATGAGCCCTCCTTTGGGGATCATAGAGGTGCAGTTTCGACTGGTGCCAGGGCGGGTAAGCTTGCACCAGAGCCACCAAGGACTGTTTCCCTCTGGGCAGTACTGCGGGGTGCAGAACTGGATGGCAGCTAGAGGCGACATGCTCTGTCCTGCCCACTGGCACCAAGGACACCAATTCTTGTACTGCTGGTGACAGGGGTACCGAGAATGCCAGCAGGTCTCTGGCCATGGCAAACACCTCTGGAGTGGACGGCACCATGATACCGCTGGTGCTGAGCTGTCCCTCTGGTGCTGATGGCTCATCCGGGACCAGACTCAATGGTGCCTGCAAACAGACCAGGGTCAATGGGGCTGCCTGTGATGCCAAGGCAGGAGAGTGGCTTGACTTAAGTAGCATTCCGCTTTGCTCTTCATGCCTGGCCTTCTTTAGAGTAGGGGAACGTCCCCTCTCGGCCATCTGCTTCTTATGCTTCTTTCTTGGCACCGGGAATGGGGAATGGTGCTGGGACTCCTGCACGGAGAGAGAAGTGCTCCACACCAACCCTGAGGTAATCAGTGCTGAGTCCGACTGGCTCGGTTCGGAGGAAGGTCTGAGTGCCGCTTCCATCAATAGGAACTTTAACCTTGCCTCCTGGTCCTCTTAAACTTGTGGTAGATCTAACAGCAATCCCCTATGTGAGCATCCCCCAAGCACTTTAGGCAACGAGAATGCAGGTCGCTCAAAGGCAGAGCCTTGTTGCAGGAGGCACAGGGCTTGAAGCCCGGTGACCAAGGCACCAGGAACGGACAAAACTCCGCTAACTGACGGAGAAGTGCCAACTAAACTTACCTAACTAAACAAATAACTATTTACACTGCAACTATACACAATATGAAGAAATGAAGAACAACGAAGACCACTGAGAACAGTTTGCCACCGCAAGGACAGCAGTTCCAGCGACCATCAGAAGGAACTGAGGTGGTGCGGGGTCAGCTGGGCCCTTTATTCCAGTGCTATGAGCATGCAGCACCGCGGGACGCCAGAGCTGACTCGATAGGTACCACTGAGGGAAAAATTTCCAGAGACTGTGCTTGGGGCGCATACACACCTACAGTGGAATGGACATGTGCGAGCACTCAAAGAACAACATTTAAGTTGCAGTCAACCACTTGAAAGTTAAGAAATGCTAGAATTTAGGCTTCCTATACAACCTTAATTCTGCTCCCTTAGCATTATGCATATGCATATGATTAGGGTTAAGATTCTGTCACAGGTATTTTTAGTAAAAGTCAGGAATAGGTCGTGGGAATAAACAAAAATTCATGGAAGCCCATGACCTGTCCCTGACTTTTACTAAAAATAACCTGGGACTGAGGGAGGAGCAAACAGTGCGGTGCCAAGGCTTGCAGCTGCTCCAGCCCTGCCACTGATCCTGTGGCATAGGCTGACCGGCGCTGCTCCAGGCCCAGAGGGGCTGACCCAACCCCAGCTGCTGCTCCAACTGGCTGGGGACTGCTGCTCTGGCTGTTCCGCCCCCACGCAAGCAGCCCCAGGGCTGGCAGCTGGCCAGCTGTTCCGGGGGCCACTGTTCTGGTGGCCCCAGGGATGACTGCTGCCCGGCTGTTCTGGAGGCCGCTACTCCATGGCCCTCGGCCTGGCTGCCAGTCAGCTGTTCTGGGGGCCGCTGCTCTGGCAGCCCCAGGGCTGACGGCTGCTTCAGCCATGCCCCAGAAGTAACGGTGATCTTGGAAAATCATGGAATCTGTGACCTCCGTGACAAAATCATATCCTTAATTATGATACAATCTTTAATTACAGAACTATATCATATTTTTCCATAGGACCCCTGCCTCATTCAGTGGACAGGCTGGACAGTGCTTGAGTAATGAGGCTGCTGTTCAATATTTCTTTGAGGCTCATTACTCTGTGTGGCATCTACCTTTATTTACTCCATGCAACCCAAACTCTGCAGTGAATACATAATTATTCATTTATTTTCTAGAGCATTTACCACCTAGTGTGTGAGTGCCTCATAAATATTAATGAATTTATTTCCACCGAGAGATAAGAAATCATTATTATCATAATTTTACAAATAGGGAAACTGAGACAAGACACTTGCTTGATGCTACACAATGAATCAGTAAGAGAGCCAGAATTAGAACTCAGGACCTTCTTGACTCCCAACCCTATGCCCATACCTCCAGACAACATTGCCTTATGGCCAGAAATACTGAGAACACAGTTCCCACTAACGTTGGTGTCAATTGTGAGTGCTCAGCACTTCTGCAAATCAGGTCCCAGGTGTCTCAAATTTGGCACTTAGAAAATGAGCACATACAATTAGTGTCCATCTGCCAAGATTTTTGGTTTAAGTGACTTGCATAGCATCACACAGGAATTCTGCGGCAGGGCTAGAACAGAGTCCTCCCGTGTGCATTCACTTGCATTGGCAACCTATCTCTTCTAGCAGCCTTTTGCCTCATTCTCTGTACACACTCCAACTTGTAGAACAAATGAGGTAGGAAAAAAAAGCCTAATTTGCTGCTACGCAAGCCTGACTCATTCTCTGACTACTGACCACTCTATGTACTGAATGAGGCAGGTATCCTGTGGAAAAATAGTATGTATTTGAGTAATTAAAGATAATATCATAGTGCATACACACAAGGGGGTTGAACTAAGGTTGCATGAGCAACCTAAATAATGGCATTTCCTAACCTTTAAGTGTTTGATTTTATAATCTAAACGATGTTATTTCAGAAGAGATTTTGTATATAATGTCATAGGTTGTTGTTAGCTGTGTGGTTTATTTATTTATTTTAAGGAAAAAGTAAAAACAACTTCTATTATGTACAACTGTAATAACTGCCCCATTATCCATCATCATCAGGGCTTGAACTAAGAAACTTTGGCATTGTATCACAGAGTTCTGCATCACTTGAGTTACCGGACTATATACATTAACTGCCTACAGGAGAAAGCTGTTATCTTGTGGGGTGGGGTGGGAGATGGGCTGCTGAAGCCATGTTCTGAATCTGGGAGGGCAACAGGAGGGAAACTCTTGCCTTGGCTCTCTTTCCTCCAGTAGGCATGTATGTGTGTGGAGGGAAACTTCTGCTCAATATAATCCCCCAGAGAATGAGGCAGGAGAGGCTACTGGGACCTTTTGCTGAATCCAGGGGAGCCTAGTCTGATTTCTTTTCCCCCTCTACGTCCCAATGCTGTTCTATCAGCAGTATGGCTGTCTGTCACCAGGGTTCTCAGTGCTGCTGCTTTGGCCATGGCATGGGCTCAGCCTTAGATTAGACTGTTTGTGTTCAGTTATTTTTGCATGTTGCCAAAATATTGATGACAATGCATGGAACAGAAGGGAAATGGTGATTTTCAACAATTTATAACCCAAGACTAAACAGAATTGAATGGGACAAAAAACAGGCATTTAACTGGCCCAAAGGCTTTCTCCCTGCCAATTTTTAAAGACCTGCTGCAAACACTGGAGGTGTCAGAGTTTCTCAAAAAGGTCACTAGTATCTTTTATAATGGAAAATGTTAGGCAACCTAAATATAGGAATCCCTACCAGCTTCCTCTATAATGAGTTACAACAAAATGTAAATCCCAGAATCAGATGAATAAGGGTATAAGAGAGAATCATTTTCTCTAGAGACTGAATTTCCACCTTTGCAGCAGATCACATTGTGGTAGAGGTGTATTTTAATGAGCATATTATTCCCTCACTAGTATAGAATGACTCACTCAAAACTATATAGTCCATTGAATAAACACAAATTCTACTTTGAGTAACAATTTTGTAAATGCGTATTATCTCTGTAACAGACTGTCTAGCATACTTATCTTTTCTACTTTGAAGATTGTCGCTATAGCCTGAAGTTAGCATTTAAGTCATCTTTATAAGGCGCACACACTCAAATCCATGCTTAGATCCCTTAATGAATTATTGTACAATCAGCAAACAACTATAGTTTGTTCTTAGGAATATCAAAACCAGGTGGATTATAGTATAAAACTTCCTATTTACTCAAGAAAAGGTACTTCTGAGTTGAGGAAATAAAAATTCTATACTGAAGTATTACATTTAAAATACTCTTGGCATTGCTTCAAAACAGCAGAAGAGTCCTTTTCAAAAGCTATTTAAAAATAACTGATCCTGGTCTCACATTTCATGCATCAGTCTAGTCCTGAGCACATTTTTATGGTTGAGTTGAACCTCTGACTTGAGGGGATATAACAAAACACTCCAAAACTTCTGTAGCACATTCACTACAATATCAAACAAGAAAATCCTTCAGAAAATATGGCAATTAAAAATTAAAAATAAAGGTGGCCTTGCTTCAACCACTCAAGCCAAAAGAGATGAGTTACAAACTGCAGTACACTGTCTAGGTTATCTGAGAAGTATTTTTAAGTTTTCCAGTCTCAGTTTTCAGCACTCTCTTTCTCTTCAAAAGCAGTGGATTGTGAAGGTTGAACAGGAAAGGGTACACTGCAGTTCTTTCTTATAAATGTAAGGTACTATTTTATGGATTGGGAGACAACAGTAGAGACTTGTCCGTAACAAAGAGGCTTATGGTAAGGGTACATTCTAACGTACTGAGGTTTAGATGCCTTTGTCAGCTTTACAGAACTTTAAGGAAGACTAAAGAAGTCTAAAACCTGTTCAACTACTTCAGTGTACAAATTTATAATGCTTTTTCCGTCTCTGTCCATGTGTTGACAGCATTAATTTTCTCTCTACTGCTTTCCTCCCTTCTTAGGTCACAATGGATCTACCAGTTTATTTGGTTCCTGAGACTCACTTTCACTCTATGCAATAACTTTCCAACAATAACTAACGAGTTAAGATAGGTCATCATTTAAAAGAAGTGAGTGGTATGTTAAAGGTACTACAGCTACCCAATTCCAAGTACATTTCAGGATATACTGAATATTGTATATATTTTAATGAGAAGGTTTGGCACAGCAATTTGGCAGGAGAGTGTGCTGCCAGAAGATTGGATATGGGATGTATCTCAAGTTACTTTGGATTCCCACATCAACTTAAGAGCTATTCCTCCCATCCCCCAATACATCAACTCTCAAGGCAGTGAAATTTATAAGTCAATAAATGTTTTATTAAAAATAAAAAGTATGTTTTTTAAGGACTGCAGTCTTGCAATGTCCCAGTGCCAGATCTAGGTCAAATTGTATTAGGTAGCTGAATATGAAGCTGTAACAGGGTGGTCACCCGCTCCTGCCCTGAGGGGCTTAGAGCAGCTCAGCAGAGGGCTGTGGCTGGGGCAAGCAACTCCCACGCTGATTGGGGAAGTAGGCACAGCTGGGAACCATGCCCCAAACAGACCACAGCCGGCCCCTATAAAAAGGCGTTGAGCCAGGAGCTGGAAGACACTCTCTCTGCCTTTAGAGGGAGAAGGGCCTGGCTACTGTGGAGTGTCCCTGGATACCTAAGGTGGAGCAGGGCTGGGGGAAGGCAAGAGGAGCTGAGGAGCTCTGGCCTGGAAACCCTCCTAGTGCACGGCCAACAGGTACTGGGGGTTGCTGAGGGCAGCCCACGGGTAGGCAGAGGCAGCAGGTCCAAACCCTCCTTGATGAGTGGCTTATACTGCAGTCTGCCCCAGGGAACGGGGGCTAGTTGGTGACTGGCAGTAGCCCACGACTGAGGCAAGGCGGGATTAGAGGGTTGGGGGTTCCCCTGGGTGGGAAGACCCAGAGACTGAGGGGTATTGCTAGGGGGCAGCACCCCAAAGACAAGCGGCACCGGGTCCAGGGAGGGACACGGGGGTCAGCGACAAGCAGGACACCGGCCTACAGAGGGCGCCCAAGCTGGAAAAGAGCTAATTCCTGAGATGACCAGCAGGAGGTGCCGCAGGGGTGAGTCCTGCATCGCCACAGAAGCCATATTGAAGAGTGTGGGCTCTTAAGTTAGGGCTTCAAGACTCAAGCCACCTCTCTTTCCATTTTGTAAGAGCTGTTTTTCTATCATTTCGTTTCTTTTTTCAAAAAGGAAAGAGGTTAACACAGAAAAGTTAACTAAATAAATAATGGCTCAAAAAACCACAGTGGAGGAACCACTGCAAGTCCTGCCAATAAAAATATTCCTTCTCTTCAGGGCTGGCTAAACAATTGAAAGTGTTTTTAATGAACTGCCAGCAGTGCTATCCGTCATTGCGCTAAATGGATTCATGCCTCCCTAAACTAAAGATAACCATTTATCTGTAAGGGAGGTCAGAATTTAGGAAGTATTTAAGTCTTAGAAATCTAATCCCACATCTTTCCCCAACACTTCAATGCTTGGCCATACTGAAGACTCCTGTGAGGGGTGGCAGTGAAAAACATACACAAGTTCAAACTCAACTTCAGTTAGGTTTTAGCAGTGTCAATGAACCAGTCCCATGATCTTGAAAAATCTTCATCTGGCAATACAGCAGCTGTGCTTTGATTCAGGAGATTACTGCTACCTTGGTACTTACTTTTATCCTTGTCTTTCCTTTCCTTCTATTGATTGCTACACTTACTTGTGCCTTGCCTTAAGTTAGATGGTATGCTCTTCAAAGTAGAGCCCATGGGGCCATGATTCTGATTTAGGGCCTTTGGGAACTAATGCAAATAATATCACCAATGTATAGGAAGAAAGTGGATGACAAGGGAGGAAAAATATATATTTCATTCCAAGTGGAAAATCTAGTCCAAGTCATGTACACAGCTCCTGGTCAGATGGTTCCTTTGAAGCTTTGAGTGAGAACACAGATAACTAATTCTCTGTAGAGAAGTGCAATTTAGTAACTGTCTTTAGATTTCCAAAAGCAGAGGTAACAGGAGAAGGGAGGGGATGTCAATATGCTGCAAGCATAAAGAATGGAAATAAATACTCACTTCATCTCCAGAACCTCTTCCAAATGTTTCCTCCTCTCTGCTCGTAGGTTGGTTAAATGGGTCTCCTTCTCAGCTAAAGACTGCTGGGTAGAGGACAGCTTTGCTTTCATGGACTCCAGCTCTTGCTTCACTTTCTCCATGGCCATCATCAACTCCTCTACCTAAGAGTTTTTTGTTTTGGTTTATATTTGGGGAGGGGGGCAAAGGGGAGGAGAAGAGGAAAGACAAAAAATAGTACCACATGATGAATAGAAATTTTCTGGACATCACAACTGAGATTAGAGTCAAGAGTCTGCAAACAGGCATGTAATATATGTGTACAGTGTACTGCATATAAGGGAGAGAAAGGGAGGGAAAGAAGGTGCAAGTAGCATCTGCATACATAAGCTGTGCCTACACGTGACTTTTTAATGATGTTTTAACATGTTAATTAGCAGATGTCGATTCACACAATTTGGTCACTGAAAATCTACAATTTAAAGACCAAACTACAAACCTTCAACTCAAATGTTATTTCCACCTTAACGTATATATGTGAAAGCTGGAAATCCCACCAAAGGTATAGAAAGACGTCTAAATGCCTTCAGAGGCAAACATCTCAGGAAAATACCAGGTATTAAATGGAATTAACTGATGATAAATGCCAAGATTTTTCAGGGAATTCAGTAACTTCTTATCTCCAAAGTTATCCAGAAAAGAAGACAAAAATATGTGGGATGTGTGTTAAGAATGAAGCCAGACAGTCTGGCAGGAGTGCCACTGTGCAGCTGGAGGAACACATAAATGGGGCCAAATGAAAGAATCCCTCCGTCAAACAGTAATTAGAGAGGGCTAATTTCTGGCACTTAACACAGAGGATGGGCAAAAATCAGCTCAGGATAGGCAAGGATGGTGGAGCCTTGTTCTTGCCCTATGTGATGTTTGACAGTGTGGGAATGATTCAAATTCAGAACTAACATGATTGTAAATTTTTGTGTAAACATTACACAGATGTTCCTTCCAAGTCATGTTTTACCCAAGGCTGCACTAGAAAAATGTTTGGGTCCTACCTTAGCTAGAACTTACAATTGTGTTAATTAGCAGGTGTTAAAACACAACTAAACATTCAAGTGCCAATGTATTCTAACACAGAAACATTACCAGATATTATTTTAATAATTTTGCAATAATCTCAGGAGGCATGAGGATTTCTTGCACCCAGACTCTTCAATTTAGGGTGCCCTAATCAACCCCCCAGTCATAAGCAACTCCTCAGGGAGGGCTCAGCAAGGAGTGACAAGTTTTTTAAATGTCTCTCCAACCGGAAGAATACAGATCTTAATATTGCCTATAGGTAAAAAATATTTTCTGGGTTAAACCTGTGACCACACCTCCTCTCCACACCTTAAATAAATTCCTAACATTACATTAAACTCAGCTCCTACCAACATCTCTTTATAAGGGTGATTCAGACTGGATACTGACTAGGTAAGCACTGAAAGATGTGCTGTATGAAGAACAGCAACCTGGTTTCTAGAAAATTCAGTATGCCTACATGTAAGTAGGCCCATTTGGCTAGGGTACAGCACATCTCTCTCTAGTCATATGTATTTGAGTACAAAAAATATTTCCATTTTCTTACTATTTATTCTCAATAAACATTTTAGTTCTAAAAATAAAGGTTTCACTTTTCACCAGAGATCTTAACCATTATATTATAAATCTGATTTCCAAATAAAAACTGCAGTTCTTAGCTCAAGATGTGAAGAAATGAGTTTGCCCAGAGATCAGAAAAATGAAAGAGACCTTAAGTGACACAAAGTTAAATTGAAACTCACTGTAAACTGGTTAATATACATAAAATAGCCAGTTTTATTCATCCAAACCAGGCTTTTCCTGTCTGAGGTGGAGTACTATTTTTGTACAAAACAGATCAAATGCTTTGTCTGTCTTGAAACTGGAGAGAAAAATTCCATAGAATGGAAAAAAGTAGTGTGGTTAAAAAAATGCAAATAAAAAGTGTGTAAGTAGTGGTGAAAAGCAGAAAGAAACATCAGCAAGGAAACTGAAGATAATGTCTAGAAAAAGAGAAAAGTAGGGAAGCCAAGGTGTATAGCATGTCAGCCATTTCCATTTCCTTTGGATGGTTCCACAATCAGAACTATCTGGATAAACATTTTGTTTTTAATTGGGGGAGGGGAGAAAGGGTGTGTGCCAACCACAAAACCATCTTTTTAGTAACAAAAAGTAACCTCAACTAAACAAGTGCATAGCCAACGACAACAAGCACAAGGGCTTATGTCAGTTTGCTACTTGCCAAGAAGTAATCTTTGTGGCAACAAACCTTTCCCTAATTAGGGGGAAAAGGTTTTCAGCATCCACCAATCCATTCCTAGTCATATTACAAGTCTGCAACACTAACACCAAGGGCTGGCTTGATGTAGACCTGCAGCATCCATGACGAATCTGGGTTATTCACAGGGTACACTGATGCCAGCAGCTGATATCTGGGCCAAGGCTCCTCATGCAGAGTAGTAAGATCTAAACTCTGCAACCAGAAAGGATTGAATTCTTTGGAGGCTACATTATCACAGTTTGCTAATCTTTTTGAAATATTCCATTTGGCAATTCTCTTAATTGTATGTTTTTGCTAAGTTACTGTACTCATAAAAAGCAAACAGAAAACTAGGCCTCCTAATGCCTCAGATAGGTTGAAAACAGCTGGACACTATAATGTGCTAATGAACTAGTTCACTGAACTGTCACCATCTCTCATTGTGCAGAAAGAGAAGTGATAGTCACCCCAGTGATTTTATGTTAAGCTTTTACTTCCAAAAGATACAACTGTGCCAAACAGGGATGAATACATTTATAACAGCAGCAAAGAATCCTGTGGCACCTTATAGACTAACAGATGTTTTGCAGCATGAGCTTTCGTGGGTGCATCCGAAGAAGTGGGTATTCACCCACGAAAGCTCATGCTGCAAAACATCTGTTAGTCTATAAGGTGCCACAGGATTCTTTGCTGCTTCTATAGAACCAGACTAACACGGCTACCCCTCTGATACTGTACATTTATAACAGAACTCTCTCAGATACACACAATTATGCACATTCAGGTCATTTCACTGGGAACATTTAAATTAAACAAACAGGAAAGAACAATATTAGTGACATGGTGACTCATCAATTTTACTGCACCCTAGTCCTTGCATATCCCAGATCCAGTGCTGGAATGAGTGGCATAGGAGCATTGACTGTAGGCAACCTGTAGGTCTAATTTTATTTATTTATTCATAATTAATGCTACTTTTGATTTTTTCTCCTAAGATTTGATATAGTTACTTATGTAACAGGACATACTGAAGATAAATTTGAGGTTCAGAATTACGCCAGTGATATACATGTATCATCAAAAGATTTTTTTTTTTTACTTTAATGCTGGGAGAATTGTACTTGACTAAAGTAATTTAGCCACTTGACAATTCAGCATACTGTATATTCACAGCATACTGCATATTCACAGCATGTGCTGGACTTTGAGGAACTTGGTATGAACTCAGGATATAGCAAGGTTTATACATGTCTTCCTCGCTTCTAAACAGACATTTTTCTTCATTGAAGTTACACTGGCTTTCTCAATCAACCCCACCTTCTTACTGATGGAGTCCAATTTGCCTTCCTCCAAGTTGTTTAAGATGCTCCTGAAGTCGTGTTATTTTTCTTTTGCTTCATTTACTTCTACCCTCAAATTTGCATTGGGGTAACTTTCTCCATCTAGCTGAAGACTAGATCTTGCTCATTCTTTGGTCTATTGACATACACCCAAAGGGCTCAGAGGTCATTTGAAAATGAGATATGCCATTCCCCTCTCGGATGAGTTGTCCATGCTGCTTTCACAGCTTTCAGATCCTGCTGTCTCATGAGGACGGGATTGAGCTTGAGTCTTGAATTCAAATCCCTGCATTGTAGTATATTGCCAAGACCGCACAGGTATATTGCTTTTTACGTCATGAAGCATGAGAAGTTAAATTTTAATATGCAATATTGCATCCTTAAAAAGAGCCAGTTTTTTTTTAAATCTTGCTGCTTTAAAAGGGAAGAATTCAGTTGCTGATTTAAAGGACAATGGGACAGACATCTATGTTCAATATTCATTTCAAATGCTATTGACAGGATAAGAGTTGGAATTTGAGAGAATACAGATGGTAGATACTCACTATTAGCAACAATTTTAGCATTACCTTTGTGCAAATCCAGCACAGTTTTTATTTTCCAAAACTCCAGACTAACCTGGTATATTTTCAATTACTGAATTTGATCACATTGAGCAATACACTTTTTCAATATGATTAATGTGAAAAGCATCATGGGACACAAGAGACAAAAGATGTTATAAACCTGCACTTCTCATTAACAATAGAAAGCTCACACCAAATCAAAAAGGACTTGAAATCAGAAGTCAGGAGTGAGATAAGAATTTGTCAGGGAAGAAAAGAGACTAAACTTCCTCACCATCTGACATTCTATATCTCTCAGAGAATGCTCTCCTAGTCCTTTCAGGTCTGCTGCTATTTGCCGCCCTGTCCGCCCCCGGGATTTTTTAAAACAGGATTGCGATTAAATAGGCACTATACATTTCTGCCATTATTTTTCACTGAATTGAACTGATGAGAGGGCATGGGAGACAGTCAGAGGGAAAGGAAAGAGTCCTGGCTCCATGTAAACTTACTTGGAACCCAGAAAGCTTTCCAAGAGCAGATGTTAAGACATGGAAAAAGCACAGGCCAAAGCTGGGACTTAAGTATGTAATTTAACTAACTTCAGAAACATATTATAAGGGAAAAAACACTGGGCCTGACAGTGTGCAGTGCCAGCGGGACCAGATGGTTTGCTTAAATCATAAGCTAATAAACCTTTATGCAAAATAAAGAGGGAATGAATTATGGTTTCACAACAGACCCATTTTCTTTAAGAAAGCAGTGGGGTGCTTTAGGTGCTGTCAAAGACTACATCCCAAGACATTTTTCAACTGTGTTGTCTATTGTGCTGAATACAGAACACAATTTTCAGAACTCTCACACAGATACTTGGAAAACTGTCCAGACAGGCAAATGCAAGAACTTCAGAAAAGGTAGAAAAATGATTAACCAGTATCAAGTATAAGTCTCATCAATCAATAGAAGTTAAAATCACTCATGCTATTAGAAGCCAAGGAAGGCTCTCAATTCACCAGAACTGCTGAAAGTTCTGCTGTGTTGGCAGGGTATGGCTATGAAACAAGCATGTAGTTGGGATTCTGCCTCCACCATGTGGGATGGAGCTTTGGCTCAGTGACAGCCCTGTCAAACCCAACACCCACATATGTTTGAAAGCCTTCCGATGAAGGGATTATGGCCACTGGGTTGTCAATTATGAAGATCTGATAAACACTATAGGCATGTGGCCATTCTCCAAAAAATAATAATTGTATTTTTGGAGTTTAAAATACCCACCTGACACACACACATCATATATTATTTTAAAGCTTATTTTACCTAAGTTTAGATGAAGTATGAAGCGGAGCTGTCAAGTGCTGCCGTACACCTCTCAGTGAGCTGAAACAATGGTATTCAAAATGAGCAAGTGTTATTTTCTGCAGTTTTAGAAATAGTGAAGCATGACTACGACTACAGGTTTTACTTACCCACCTTGAAGTGGGGTTTATTGGTCAAAGCTACCAAATAACCACATATTAGAAGATTTTTCTGAGTTTTGGATGAGTTAGTATTTTTTTCCAGAAATGATGACGCTGTTTTCATATGGCAAAAATGGTGAATACCAATATTTTGCAACATATAACATGCAATGTGTTCACATCGCATACTCTTAATTGTCAAAGTATCACAAATGTGACTAATAGTTTTCTATATTTTCAGTTGAAATTTGCTGACTAGATAAATCTTATACTGAAGGTTGTGTACCAGTAGCAATAGATTGCTTGCCCACAGTTTGTAATGCATCCTGGGTAGATATAAATGCACATGAATCCTAATTTAATGCTTCTGCATCTGTAAACTTTTGATTGTACAATTTAGCATCTAGTCTGCCTTGTAGACTCAATGACTCAGACTTTAAGGCCAGAAGGGACCATCATGATCACCTAGTCTGACCTCCTGCACATTGCAGGCCATAGACCATTACCCACCCACTCCTGTTATAGACCCATAACCTCCGGCTGAGTTACTGAAGTCCTCAAATCATGATTTAAAGACTTCAAGTTACAGAGAATCCACCATTTACACTAGTTTAAACCTGCAAGTGACCCAGGCCCCATGCTGCAGAAGAAGGTGAGACACCCCTAGGATCACTGTCAATGTGACCCAGAGGAAAATTCCTTCCTGTAGCACCATGGTGATCAGTTAGACCCTGAGCATGTGGGCAAGACCCATCAGACAGACACCTGGGAAAGAATTATCTGTAGTAATTCAGAGCCCTCCCCATCTAGTGTCCCATCACTGCCAGTGGAGATACTTGCTGCTAGCTGTTGCAGACTGGCTACATGCCATTGTAGGCAGTCTCATCATACCATCCCCTCCATAAATTTATCAAGCTCAGTCTTGAAGCCAGTTAGGTTTTTTTGCCCCCACTGCTCCCTTTGGAAAGCTGTTGCAGAACTTAACTTCTCTGATGATTAGAAACCTTCAACAAATTTAGGCTTGAAATTAGATGATGGACTGTTTATATCCATTTGTTCTTGTGTCCACACTGGTGCTTAACTTAAATAACTCCTCTCCCTCCTGTTTATCCCTCTGATGTATTTATAGAGAGCAATCATATCCCCTCCCTCAGCCTACTTTTGGTTAGGCTAAACAGCCCAAGCTCTTTGAGTCTCCTCTCATAAGGTAGGTTTTCTATTCCTCCGATTATACTAATAACCCTTCCCTGCACCTGTTCCAGGTTGAGTTCATCTTTCTTAAACGTGGGAGACCAGAATTCATACAGTCTTCCAGATGAGGTCTCACCAATGCCTTGTATAATGGTACTAACACTTCCCTGTCTCTACTGGAAATAATTTGCCTGATGGTGAGGTATTTAATTTGTAATTGCCTTTGCATGCAGTACTAGTTTTTGAAATATTCTAGAAACTAACTTTTTAATTCAGTGACACTTATGCACAGGTCAGTATTACTGTGAGAGATGACAAACAGCTTCACACTGGGCTTCAATCAAAGTGCTCACTAAATAAAAATGGCAATTTTGATACTAACATATAGATCTAATTTATCACAAGTCTGTATACTAGTACAAAATGAAAAATGGTGGTGGTAATGACAGTAACGCTAACAATATACTTTGGGAATTTTACTTCTACAGGGAAGACACAGTATATTAAGACACGGAGAATACAAATCCCCTAAAGCTTACATCAAAGAGAGAAAGACTCTCCACAAACTTTGAAGAAAGCGTGGTTGTTTGTCAAGACAATCGAAAGAATGCAAAACTGTCAAAAGCCATCAGTGCTGTACAGAATTCTGTGATGCTGGCATCAGAAACAAGGAGAGATTAATTGTATTGGCAACTACTGGATGAGTTTTCTAGTTTACTTGATGTGCCACCAATACTCTATCACAGGGGCTGCTTTCAGACATAAAACAAGTTGAATTTGACACATGTCAAAGTGGTACCTAACCCGGGAAAGAAAACAATCTGAATCTGATCGGAGACCATCATGTTCACCTGCTTCTATAGCCACCAGAGCAAGCATGTCCTACAGCAATTGGTCCTGTTGCACTGTTTGCTTGAGAAAAACACACAAGAAAGGCAGGAAACTTCATAAAATAGAAACTTTTGAGAAAGCAACCAAGGGAGGCAGCACTTCAAAGAGATGACATGTTGCTCAGAGTATTATGGAAGACTTAATTGTCAAGGATGCAGTTTATCACTCAACATACCTTTCTTCCTCTGTGAGCAAAACAAATCTTAAAGCAAAACCATCTAGTTATGCTACAACAATACAGTCACCTTATGATATTGCATTTTATCAGCTGATTGAAGAGATGGACAGTGATTTTATGTTCAACAAGAAGACTCTTCTCCTGTTCAAACTTCTATAAAGATACAAAGCTCTATTACTGTCAGATACAGAAACTGCAACATATTCTAGTAGCAAATTACAGGCAAGATTAGAAAAACACTATGGTTCTGCAATTTCATTCGATGCACAGCATGGAGAAGGCAAGTCTACCATTGTTCGATGCAGCGCATAACATTAGCTGATGCTATCCAAGCCGCTAGTAATCTGAAATAAGAATTTAAGTCATTCAAATGTTTTGTGGATGTTATGGATAGCATTGTGGATGCCAAACCAACTGACATGGACACAGTCTATACTACAATTCTGAAATAAAGGTAGTGTCAGCAGCTCTAGGACAGCTGCATGCTGATCAGACCATGGATCAGCAGCTGTATGCTGTTGCTTAGAAAGTGAATGGGGACCTCCCAAATAAACTTGGTACTAATGCGATCCACGTGGTTGGTTTTCATATCCTGTACTGTTTTACTGCATGTATTGGGAAATTTTGGGGGGATGCTGGATTGCTAGACTTTCTTGTTGATTCCAATGTGTATGCAGCTTGTACCGAAGATCACATGCTCTATGTGGCTTCACTCTAGCATTTGATGCTCTGTGTGCTCTGAAACTTTATTCATTTGTTAAATTGTATGAACAGGAAGGAGTATACTCATGTAGTTCCAGCATTTGTCTTGCAAATATTGGCTGACACTCAAAAGGTGTTTGAGTCTGAAGACATTGAATCCTTACAAAATGTCACTGAAGAGTTTGATGAGGCTGTAACAGCATACGCTACCACTACTGGAGGAATTTCAGGCCTGGGGGATGACCAGTCTCCCACATTCAAGTTCTGGGATCATTTTCTCCAGGTTATGCAGATACGACTTCTAAATGTCCACGCAGAGCAAGAGGGTTATTAGAAACTTCACCTAGATACACATAGTGCTATGCTTACATACTTCTTTACTGAAAACAGGCCTAGCTATGCCAGGTGGATACCAATTTACATCTTTGATATGTTAAATCTCCCTGAAGAAGTACACAGTGCCTTTGAATCTGGGGAATTTGCTATGCATCAGACTCCTGGTTCTTTCAACTGAATTTGGAGTAACACGGGAACAGAGATAACTGTCATCAGATTCAAAGGCAGCAGTAGGATTGTAGGATTCACAAGAATGAAGCCAGCCCCTGTCAAATGGACCCTCACAAGACATGTCCTCAGTGAATATACAAAAGCCATGAGAGAAAGAAGGGGCCTAAGAAGAAGTAGTGAAGACGAAGTCCACAAACAAGTCCTTGCCTCTCCACTGCAGAGGGATGAGGAACATACTATACCTCTTACCAATCATGTCATCAATAATATGACAAACCCATTTGACCCTGGATCACATTCAAAGGTGCTTATCAACATTCCTACTGACCTGCAGGTAACATCAGACGAATAAGATCTCTAATGAAAATAACAGTTGTTGGTGAAAAACAAATGGAGAGATTTGTGAGAGGTGCTCTTGATTCTGATGGGACACATAGCTACTTTAACTCAGTCAAGAAATCTGGCATCAAAACATTTGCTGATGAGACCAAGACCACCAAATTTAAGTGGGGGAAAGGAAGCACTGCTATGTAGCTTCTTTGGCCATGAAGTGATTATTCCTGTCAGTCTTTGTCTACTTAAAAAAAAAAAGTAAAGTAATAAAGAACAGTACAGGAGCAGCATACAAAATTCCAAATCATAGATTCCAAACTTCATCACCTAATCTGAAATGACAAGGTGATTTTAAATGGGGAAAGACAATGTGTATTTTAGGCTAAAAGCTATAAATCATCTCAATGACACAAAGTCTCCAACACAGTCCCTGGCTTTTGCCCTCTGTATCAGCTTTACACAAGCACCAAATCTAAAAGGGCTCTGCCTCTGTTCTCTAGGAAAGCTTCTCTTCTCCCCCACCCCTTCCCTCCCTCCCCGTGCAACAGTGGAAGGTAAAGACCTAGTTACTAATACATCTCTCTTGGGATATGTTTTTATATCAGTGATGGTTTTCTTTTTGTTTTGTTCTTTGTTTGGGTAAGGAAAATCAAATACAATTGACTAGATGTAGGATAGAAGAGATTATAACTTCCATTTTTTGGGCTATTAGACCTATGTTGTCCCATTCAGTAGGAATTGCAGATGCGCCTATTCCAGTTGCCTATGACATAGATCAGATCCCACTTACAATGAAAGAAGTGTAAATCAGTATAAATCAAATGGCAAGTGACTAGCTTAGGAGTAATTGATGGGGACATTTTATAGTTGGTTTAAATATTTGCTTAGGAAAAGAGTGAAAGCAATTCAATGAAGCTTCTAAAAAATGACTAGAAACCAAGTATTGATTGGCAAGAATGCAACATATGGTCATCTAACCTTACTAAAGGGCTTCTCCTAACCCAAAGAAAAGGATAGGAAAGGGGTATGTAATATCATAGGTCTTAGCCATTTTCAGCTGCTATACCTGGAGGTAGTCTTCATTTATATTTCAGAAGAAAATCAGAACTACATTTCTGGCATATAATCACCAGTTAAGTGAAAATGAATGAAATGTGTGTATGCATGTACATATATATACACACACACACTTGTACTCTAAAACCAAATTTGGTTTGGCGGCATTTTATGAGAAGGAGTTTCACTGAAAACACCCAGAAGAGATTCAGCCAAAGAGAATGTAAACTGCTTATATAAATCAGTGGGAAGCCATCTGGCTATAGTAGTTCCACTTCCAGCCATATCTTGGATTACTGCCTTGATCTTCAATAATTTGGTTTATCAAACTTCTCAGTAAGAGATAACTGAAAAAGGGCCAAGGACTCATTAAAAGCAAACTGTCCATCTGTTACAGATCTGAGTCAAAATACTGACTATACCTACAGACACAGTCTCTAATTTTATAGAGCACGGCTGTAGGTAGGTGGTCCACCTGCATTTCCCTTATAAACATTATATACAGTGACCTATATCTCTGGTAGAGGAACTCACTCAATTTACAAGAGCTCATACTATTAAAGAATTTTCCCCAACATCCAACACACCTGAAAAGGTGTATTTTTGACTGTCTTTCAGTTACAGGAGTGCAAAGTAAAAAAGGGTATTTGGATTTCTTTTGTACTTCTGGAACATGTATGATTAAAATAAATTCTAGACGATAGACGATAATGCATAATAACCAAATTTTAATTTTGTTTAATTTCTCTATTCTTACAATATGGAAAGGCAGCCAGGGTAATAAGCATTAGGAGGCGATTATAAAGGGCTAGTCTGGTGGCCTAATGGCAGCTACTATTTTGGGAGAAGGTGCAAATCGGAATTTGGATCTGAAATTCCTCTGGCATTGCTCTTTAGTGACTCCTCCTGAGGGCTGGGTTTTTGAGGGAGCTGAATCTAAACGGCCGAGGCTTCACATTGGAGAATCTCTGAAGGTGGTGGATGGCATTAGGGGAGAAAAATGAGTGAGGCGATCCCAAGTGAGGGGTTTTTTTTGTTTTTTTTTTAATTCATTAACAAATTTTCAGAATTTTTCCTGATCATTTGATGCTATGAATTATACCATGGACACATATGATACAGAATTTTACGTGCCTTGATAACATGTCAACATTCCTTACTGATATAACATGAGTCCTGAAAGAGTCCTGAATCTCATTAGAACAGTTTAAACAGAGGGCAGAGGAGGAAAGTATTAACACAAGAAAATATAGTTAAACAGCACACTTTTGATGTAAACTCTTAAGAGCCAGGAAATCCACAATTTAGCCTCCTATGTCCTTATCAAACCCTTTTCAGTAAACAAAGGGCAGAGATGCATGCAATGGCCAGGCTTAATAGAGTTAAAGATAGAAGCAACGTGTGCGAATCTGGGTGCATGAACTTAAGTACCTCAATTTAAATATCCTGATTTGCAGAGGCGTTGAGCATCAACATCTTTAAAGGAACTCATTGTTAGATTCAAAATCAGACCACTAATTTAGAAGTTTAACTTTAGGTCACTATATTTTAGAAAAAAAATGGCCGCAGTTTCAGCCATATGTTTGAATGCTTTAGCTTCTCAAAATCAGGTCCTAATGCTATTTAAGGTTATTTTGGCTGGTGGGAGGAGAGAGATTCCATTACCAGTTGGTTCCTATGAGAGAACAGAACTGGGCTATTGTCACTTACAACCACTGGCTAAATTCTAAAGCCCACTGCTCTTAATATTCCAAGGCAACAAATCTAAACAAGGTAATTTTTACCATAATGGGGTACAATCATTTCAATGACTTTCAAAAAATTAGAGATGGCGCAATTTTCTTTGAAGTGGCAGCAGTGCAGGCCTCTGATGTGCGTCATTGATTGCTTAATAGTTCTGACTGTCTTTATTTTTTCCTAGATTGCCACACCATGAAGTCAGACAATACTTGGATAATAAAGCACCGTATCAGGGGATGGCAGCCCGATTTAAGATTTTAAAATTGGCCATAGTTAAAAAGAAGCTACTATCTCATTAGCTTTGGAATAGCAACCTACAGTGAGATTATCAAGGCCCAATCTGAAATGCAAACATTCTAATACTATGCTCAGTAAACCAACAAAAATGAAAAGCTTTAGAAGTAGATCAGAGTACTGGATGAACCAGGGGATTAGCAATTGATAGAAGCAAAAGATTTAGTGTTTCACCTTTAGGTCACTGGTTTGAATCCATTCCTGTTGATAATGAATTAAAACTATTTTATCTGATATCTGCTTGGTGTCTTATGTGAAATAAATTGGTAATTTCCTATTCCTAATAAAGAGATTTCCACTTGGGTTGTGTAAATGATGCAAAATCCAGGATATGTGAGGAAAATGAACTGAACCCTGCAGAATCTGTTCACAGGGGGTAGCAATGGATCAATCCCTGTAGTGTTTGGACACTTGGCTCTACAATAACTCACATCTCTAAGAAAATCCAGATACCAACTCCCTTGTGACATCTTACACAATTTAGATGTTCACAAGAGTGGCTCATTAGTTCTCTTGATTTGCCTTGGGTGTCTACTGTCTCCAATTCTATGGTTTCCAGGGTGAATGTAGCCACCCACCACTGCGGTTTCTTAGGGAAACCAGTTAGTATGGACTGCTGTTTTCTAGCTATTGTATTACAAATTAAAGACCTTTCTCATGGGTGTTGACTTAGAGCTGCCACCTCTTTCTCTAATTGCTATATGAAAAAGATACTCATCTTGCAAAGTTGCGATATAACTCTGAGAAGATATGTTCTCATGCAGCAAGGCCCCAAATAAATGCAAGACAAAATAATTTACCACCTAGGTATGTGCAAATGGGAGACCTATGAAATTGCACCCAGGTCCTTAACATTGCTCCCTCATAGCCCAAGGTCTCTTATTTGATGTTTCAGCTAAATTATAATACTGATGTTTGTAACATTGCACCAATTTCCATGCCAATTTCACAGGATTCCTATCTCCATTGAAGACCGAAAGAGAAGGGGAAGCTTGTCTGTGAGGAACAAAGCCCAGATTAAAATATTTGCAACAATACTAAAAAGGCACAAAGTGACAAGCTAAGGAAACTGCATTTTGTATTTATACGTACACATCTGTTTGCGAGTCCCTTTAAGTAGAGTGAATAATTTTTAAAAAATGCAAATATATTTTTAAATGAAAAAATCTGCTTTTATTTACATGTTGCTAATTTACTTTCTTCCAATTTCATAATGTTAAATTGACAAAGTGGATGTTTTGTGCTTGTTTCTTTATTAGTTTCCTAATTATTAGAAAAAATTCCAGTGTTGCATAGACTTTTCATACTTAAAATGCTCATCTACAGTCCAGGGTCATAGTAACATCCTTGCCATGAGAACACCATCTTCAAAAAGAAGTTTGACAAGAAAACAGCCCATGCACTATTTGCCAATGTCATCTCTTTCCAATATATTGAACTTCCACAAATCAAGAAAGCTAAAATTCTTTGACAAGGATAATCTCCTGCACCAGGATTTGCAGTAGCTGGCCACCATTTCAAAGCGATTCACAGAAAGACTGAATGTTTTCACAAAATGTCTGCTGAGTGACTACATGAGTACACATGTAGATGTTTTGTTCACAACAAACTTATTGTGTGTACAACAGTAACTGCTGAAGGAGGAGGTATTAACTTGTATAAAAACACAATTCCTCTGGTCTTCTACATTAAACGGAATAGTTGACTACAATCCACTAGTGATACTATCAAAAGTTGTGACATATGTTCCATATGACTAGTTTTGTGACGGACAAAACCACCAAAGTGACTAAGAAGAGGAGAGTTTTACCAGAAAAAGAAAAGTACTATACATTCTAAAAATATTGACAAAAGACATGGAAGAAAATAACAGATCATATTATCTGTGGTCCCAAACCTGCAAGTGTGCAACCTGCTTATTAGCAGATCCTTGTGCTCACGTTGCACAGAGACCTACTGACTTTAGTGGGCCTCCAGATAGATACAGGGCTCTGCCCGAGTGGATACAGTTGTAGGATTGGAGACCATGTGATCAAATTCTTTCCCCCAAACTACTCTGCAGCTACCAAATACAAAAACAGCTAAGTGACCATTCTTGTGCCATGCCTCACAAGAAATAAGGCAGAGTACTCTTAAAGATTGCCTAGAAGTGTACTTATATTGCAAAGTGGCCCAAGTTAATGAAAATCTGAAAAGTATAGAGTAAATATTGAATATATTGTTTGACAGAAGGTAATAAATATTAATCTAAAGAATCGCTCCAAATATTGAAATTGGTTGTAATAGCACTTGATTCTATTGAACTGCAATTAGATGGCAAAATGGGTGCATTCTGAAAGTGTTGCGTTATCAAGCTTTAGTATCATGTAACAGATGATCAACCACAATATATGCCAGTTTTCATTTACCACAGAGGAATCAATACTTGCTTTTAAATAAAAGGCCTGTACTAGAAGTGGGTTTTTGCCAGCAGTAATTCAATGGCAAGCCAACTTTCCTGCATTGCACAAGTCATAGTCCCTCCAATTAAATATGGAAAAACTATAAGTTAGTCAGTAGTGGAATGTTCAACTTAGTTTTCTGAGAGAAAACGAGATGTCTCAACTGTTAACTTTTACAGTTTGTGCTGGTGTTGAATGAGTACAGTAACTCCTCAAATAAAGTTGTCCCGGTTAACGTTTTGTTGTTACGTTACTGATCAATTAGAGGACATGCTCGTTTAAAGTTGCGCAATGCTCCCTTATAAAGTTGTTTGGCAGCTGTCTGCTTTGTCCACTGCTTGCAGAAAGAGCAGCCTGTTGGAGCTAGCTGATGGAGGCTTGGAACCAGGGTGGACTGGCAGCCCACCTATCAGCTCCCCACTCTCCTAAGTTCCCTGTGCGCAGCCACCCAGCAGGCTATCAATTGCCGGCAGTTCAGCTGTCCCTCCCCCACTGTCATTTGCTGCTCCTGCCCTCTGCCTTGGAGCTGCTCCTAGGAGCCTCCTGCTTGCTGTGCAGGGGGACTAATGTCAGGGTGTCCCCCTCCCCTCTGCTTACCCCATCTCCATAGAGCAGGGGGGCACATGACAGGGCTCAGAACCAAGGGTGCTGGCAGCAGCTGCTGTCTCAACTTCCTGGTCTACTTAAAAAGGCATTCTACTTAGAGCGGGCAATGCGCATCTTTCACACACACAGAATATGTATCACTGTTTGCCATGCTGTCTCCCCTCCCTCCAATCGTGCTGCCTTGTAGAGTATGAGGCTACATTAACAACAATGTGTTAACCCTTGAGGGTTTAGCCGAGTTCTAGTTCATCATTTAACAGTAAGGAATTCCCTGGGATATATCCGACCCTCTGACTCCACCACCTCAACCAAGCTTCACAATCATCATTGCTGTGTACCATATTAAATTGTTTGTTTAAAACGTATACTGTGTATACATATATATAATACATTCTTTTGTCTGGTGAAAAAATTTCCCTGGAACCTAGTCCTCCCCACCTCCCCTCCATTTACATTAATTCTTATGGGGCAATTGGATTTGCTTAACATCGTTTAGCTTAAAGTCGCATTTTTCAGGAACATAACTACAACGTTAAGCGAGGAGTTACTGTATCAGAGTAGCAGCCATGTTAAGTCTGTATCCGCAAAAAGAACAGGAGTACTTGTGGCACCTTAGAGACTAACAAATTTATTTGCGCATAATAAGGAATGGACACAAATCTGACATCAGGATTCATAACATTTAAAACCAGTAGGAGAACACTTCAACCTCTCTGGTCACTCAGACTTAAAGGTGGCAATCTTGCAATAGAAAAGCTCCAAAAAACAGACTCCAATGAGAAACTGCTGAACTTGAATTAATATGCAAACTAGATACCATCAGTTTAGGCTTGAACAGAGACTGGAAATGGCTGAGCCATTACGCACATTGAATCTATTTCCTCATGTTAAGTATCCTTACACCTTCTTGTCAAACTGTCTGAAGTGGGCCATCTTGATTATCACTACAAAAGTTTTTTTTCTCCTGCTTAATTAATTAGCCTCTTAGAGTTGGTAGGGCAACTCCCACCTTTTCACGTTCTCTGTATGTGTATATATATCTCCTTACTATATGTTCCAGTCTATGCATCTGATAAAGTGGGCTGTAGCTCACGAAAGCTTATGCTCAAATAAATGTGTTAGTCTCTAAGGTGCCACTAGTACTCCTGTTGTTTTTGCGAGTTACTATATGTTCGTGTACTGGTGTCCTGCATTCAAAGCTTAGAAAGAGCAATTGGAACAGACTAGGTTTCAAAAGTGTTTTTTCTTCTGAAGCGTTTTAATTCTGAAAGCCTTTGAAAACTCTCAGCAACTTGAATAATGAGTACGTTTCTTCCTCTGAGGAAGGAGAGCCTCATTTTTCTCAAACCCCTTTCTCCGTGATTTGGACACTGGAGTCAACTAATGCAACAGCAGATGAGGTTAAGGCCAGTTTTACACTAGACTTATATCGGTATAACTACATTGCTCAGGGGTGTGAAAAATCCACATCCCTGAGGGATGTAGTTATACTGACCCAACCCCTTGTCTAGACAGTGCCATGTCAACAGGAAAGGTTCTCCTGTGGACATAACTACTGACTCTCAGGCAGATGGATTAACTAAGCTGACGGGAAAGCTTCTCCTGTCGGTATTGTAGTGTCTTCACTAAAGTGCTACAGCAGCGCAGCTGCACCACTGTATGTGAAGACAAGGCCTAACTAGCTCAGTTAATTCATGAGGTGCTGATCATTAAGGAGTTTAACTGCCTCAATCAAATCAACAGATGCTGATAACTGAGGTGTTAAATGGCCCATTGGCAGGCATGTTTAGAAAGGATCTCATTAAAAGGAAAAAATATAAAGGGATATTTCCCATGCTTTTCATGGTCTTGTTTAACTCAATTATTTGCACTGTTTTAGCTAGGAGTTGGTGGGTTCCTCTGAGGTGGGCTCCATCTCCTGAACTTCTCTGTTCCAGACACTGATGGCTGCTAGCTGTTCAAGCAAAGCTAATGATACCAGAGCTCCTCCAGAGTGCTGTGGATTTTTCAGGAATCTTAAATTGACTACACTGCTTTAGCTCACTTTAAAACAAATCCTAAACCCACATAAAGCATTTATTTCAGTTTGATGTTACTTGTGACTTAACAAGGTTGTCAACTCAGGGCTCATCTACGCAGCAAAGAAATGCTCTCTATGGAGCTGTGATTCCTAAGGTGCATTAACATGTTGCACATTAACTATTCTGTGAATACCCTGCTGGTATGCAGAAAAGATCCCTTAGTATGCTTTAACATAGTACTGTTTTAAACAGCACTATGTTAAAGTGCACCAGAAGGATCTACATGGACCAACATGTTAGTAGTGCACTTCAGAAATCACACTCAGGTAGAGCACATTATGCATCATGTAGACAAGCTCTCATTTTTTTCTTTGTATTGTACTAGATAGGAGACAACTGGCTGCAAGTCTGATAGGGTGAAACTCCATCTCTAGAACTCACTTGGATCCAGATTTCTTGTGAAAGTAAAACTCTTTGGGTAATCCTTAAATGTGGCCATCAAGAAAGCAGACAATCTTGGAATGCTCCCGTTTGAAGAAAAAGAGAAATACTAATATCCCTGGGGCAAAAGCTACAGGGGAGACAAACCTTTGTGGTTTCCTCCTGTCTAGAGCATGAAGGAAATGTTCTTGTCCTCTGACTCCTCTTAGGCTATGTTTAAAAGTTAGTGATGTGATTCTCCTGTTTGTGTAGACATACTCATGCTAATTCAGTGCAACTCTAAATATCAGTGCAGAGGCGGTAGCAGGCATAGCAGCTGTGGAGGCACAGTTGAGCTGCACTGAGTACAAACCCGCCTGAAAGTGGTGGATATGTACTCACCGTGGTCCTGCTACCGCTACCAGTACTACTGCGATTACACTGCCATTTATATCTGCACTGGGCTAGCGCAAATATGCATACACGAGCAGGGGAATGACACCCTTAGCTCATAGTGTAGACAGCCTTAGATGAGACAGTGCTCCAGTGGGTTTGGTGTAGATTATGTATACAAACTCAAGATTAAATTCAATTATTTATGTTAAGGTCTATGATGGTATCTCTGCAGACATTGTGTGTGTGTTCTCTCCAGGCTTCATCCCTCACCCAATGTAAAGCTCAAACAGTTTTCTCTATCGGGGCGGCTCCAGACCCTAGCACGCCAAGCGCGTGCTTGGGGTGGCATGCCGCGGGGGGTGCTCTGCCGGTCCCCAGGAGGGTGGCAGGCAGGGCTCTGGTGGACCTCCCGCCAGCGTGCCTGCGGAGGGTCCGCTGGTCCCCGTGGCTCTGGTGGAGCATCCGCAGGCACACCTGCGGGAGGACCACTGGAGCCGCGGGACCGGCGACCGGCAGAGCAC
This sequence comes from Mauremys reevesii, assembly GCF_016161935.1. Classification (NCBI taxonomy): domain Eukaryota; kingdom Metazoa; phylum Chordata; order Testudines; family Geoemydidae; genus Mauremys; species Mauremys reevesii. The sequence continues at coordinate 250,894,014 of NC_052623.1, forward strand.
CCCCTGCGGCATGCCGCCCTGCTTGGGGGCGGCAAAATGTCTAGAGCCGCCCCTGTTCTCTACACAGAGTGGGAAACATCAAATTGCAGTCCTGAAACATAGAAAGCCTCTCCAAGTACTCTTCCAGTTCCAAGCAATCTTTGAGAGCTGGAGTACTTTCAACCATTGCATCCAGGAACTTACCAGTGGAACCACAGATTTGGGTAAGTTACCTATGCCTGTGAAAAAGAAAAGTGGCCACCCTTGTGGCCACCACTTAAAGTTGTTGGGTTTTTTTTGGGGGGGGGAAGAGAGGGGAGAATAATTTGTTATTCTGATAAAAAAAGATCTTGCACATGCTTCCAGTAGCTCCTAAGAAACAAAAGCTTTTCTAACCTCCATCAATAAGTGCTAAAGCCTGACCAGCCTAATTGGAGAGTAGTTTTGAAATCTTCTCTCAGTTCTAGGTTCTTATTTGTACTGGAAAAAAAAGGCCTATATATCATGCATAAAGGATACATTTTAGTTTCTTCCTAAAGCTCATTTTCCTCCCCTTGGCTCCAGAAAGGGGAAGCCTTCTGGATTTGGGATCCATTGCTGTAGTTTATCTGGGCAGGAAGGTCTTGAGTCCTACCTTTGACAGCTCTGGGTTCCTTAAAAATATAGGAAGGATTCTGTTCCACAGATTCCACTCTTGTGCACCTGTGCCTGAGATCAGATTCTTTGGAACTGCAGTGTCCATCAGGGCCATGCCTGCACTCTGAGTGCACTCGTGTTCTCCACAACTGAAATCATAAAGGGTGGGGTGGGCCGCAATCCACAGTAAGTTCCTTTGCCTTAGAATCTCATAGGAGCAGGACTCTTATCAGCAGAGATAGAGGACAGTTAGTGGAAACTACTTGGACAACTCATCTCAAAGAACCACAATTTCCATAAGCTATTTAACCAGTATTTCTTCAAGTGATTGTCGATACAGACTCTCTTCTTTGTAACTAACAGGGAGTTACCCCCATGCTAAGAGGCAGGTGAGCCTACTTGAAGAGTGATCATAGGACTGCATCTGACCTGGAAACTTGCACCAGGGGATAATGAATAATAAAAGTTTGGATCAAACTTCAAATTGCTGCTCTACATATCTCTGATATGGGGACATTATCTAAGCTGGTAGCAGACGTCACCTGAGCCTAGTGGAATGAGCTCTAACCTGTCCAGGGATATCTCTCAAACACCACTCTGCAAGCCCTGACACAGTCCGAGACTCACTTGGGTAGTCTCTGTGACAACACAGTGTGTCTTAGGCTTTTCAGCACATGCCATGAAGAGTCAAGGTGTACACTGAATGACTTGGTCCTATACATCGAAAACAGACAATGCTCTCACAACATCTAACATGTGAAGTTTCATTTTGCTCAGGGTGGTGTGTGGCTTCGGGAAGAAAACCAGAAGGTGCCTAGACCGATTGATGTGGAAGTCTGAAACCACAATAGGCAGAAACTTTAGGTGAGGCCAGAGAGAGACTCTTTGCCAAAGACCATGTATGGGGGAGGGGGGGGAGCCCTGAGGGCCTAAATCTCTTCTATCCTCCTAACTGATGTGATGGCCACCAAAAAGGCTGTTTTCATTGACAGGTGGTAAATAGAACAGGTCACCAATGCTCAAAGTGGGGTCCATCAGTCTAGTCGACACCAAAGTCTCACAAAGGAGGGGGTTCCTGAACCATGAGACAAACATGGTAGAGCCCCTTCAGGAATCTTCCCACTGTAGGGTGCAAGAAAACTGTATTGCTTTAAACAGGAAGATAATTCACAAATATCGCTGCCAAGAGCACTCATATCAAACTAGAAGAGAGGGCTGATTGCTTCAGGGAAAGTAATTAGTTCAGTATAGCTAGAACCTGGGCTGCTACTGGCAAAAGAGGATGCTGCACTGCCCAAAGAGAAAATCACTTCCATTTGGCTCTCTATGTCAGTCTGGTCGAGGAGTTCCTGCTTTGGAGTAAGATGTCCTGAAATTCACCAGACACACTTATTTCTGTAAATGTTAACCAGATGGCATCCAAGCTGTCATGTACAGGGTTGCTAGATTGGGATGCAGAATCCAGATGATGTTCTGTGAGACCAGATCTCGCATGACTAGTAAGGTGACGGGTCATCATAATGATAGATTCATATGGTCCAAAACTCTTAGCTGCAGAAAGACTGTACACAAGCAGGTCATGTGACCCAGGGTCCTAAGGTGGTCTCAGTGACATGCCCACGAGGTAGATTTGAAGACAAGCTTCACTACAGGTATGAGAGGGTTGGGTCGCTCTGCCCCTTTATGACTTTGGTAAGGGTCATGAGGACTCAGAGCACAATGGAGACTCCTGGCCAAAAGACTCTGAATTCAAGTATATGGGACACACTTGCACCATAAGTGTAATGGGCATATGGATAATCACTTGAAGGAGATGGGAAACTCTTAGCTTGTCAGCAGCTGCTGTGGTGTTTATGGATACAGTTAACCCAGTCAGTCTCAGACTAGAAAATTCTTTTCTCATGCAAAAATATATTTGTGTTGTTTAAATTATTTATATGTTCTCTTGTCAAATTTTTGGGGGTGAAACTTCAAAAGCACTCTCCTGAGGTTAACTTTTAATAAAAGTGCACCCAAGTTGCATGTGTGATTGCATATGAAACTGCAAATGTAGCAATAGGAAACTGAAAATCTGTAGGCAAAGTAATTCATTTTACATGAGCAACTTTGCTGCACATTCTTGAAAATTTTGCTACTGCGTGTGTCTTTTGGGCACCCAATTTACCACCAACTCACTAATTATTCTGAAAAATGCCCTCAACTGTATTATCACAGTGATTGTAACACTCCACTTTTTGGGGTGCTTTTTGTTTAGTGATATGCTATAATAGTGTGTTGAGTCAGTTATCTCCACACTTCAAGAATCAGAGGGGTAGCCGTGTTAGTCTGGTTAGTCTTTGCTGCTTCTCCACACTTCAGTATTTGAAGATGCACAGCATATGCTGCCTTTAATTATGGCTCTATACACACTATTGTTGAAGCCATGCTAGCAATAACCACATTTAAGCAAACTTATTGTTTGTGGGGTTCCAGCATTGTTTTCCTGACCAACGATAGGTGGGGCAGTCCCCCCAAAACCTTCTAGTTCTTATATTAACTGTAAATTAGATGGCTTCCTTTGGCCTGAGACTAGTATGTTATTCCTTTTCTCCCTCTCCAAAGAGGTAGCTGGAGTCTCCCTCCAGTTATATTTTTGATACCCCTTTTTAGAGTCATTGAGCCACCAAAGCGTCAGTACAAATTTCCCTGCCAACCAGTTTTATACTCGGAACAATAAGGTTATGAACTATAGAAGCCAAATATATCAGCTCTTATAACATAAGGTGGGAAGAGATCTACCATGGCATTCTTTGCCTACACAGCTGAGGATATTTTAAACATGACAGGTAGAACAAACTCTCCTTCAAGTGAATCTTATCTAAGAGGCCACTGCTCTTTTGGTTCCACTGCTCTAGAAAGGCCAGCATAAGTGGTCAGTGAGGACAGTAAATTTAGGGAACCAGCTTTATTAGAGAGAACTTAATGCCCAAGAGTTGTAGAATTTCTTGAATCCTGGGACAATGGGGCTGATATTCTTGGCCAGTGAGAATCTCTTGGTAAGATGTTGCTGTGACAGATGGACCCATACTGAAACTCTTGAAGACAGCTCTCTGTGTGGATGTGCAATTGAGTCAGAATAAAGTCAACCTTGACAAATGAAAAAGCTCTCATCCATCAGGAGCGCTACCATAGATTTCACTGCCAGAGTTACCTATAGAGCTGAAGAAATCTGAACCTGCCAATTGTCCAAGTAAAGTAGAATATGGATCTTTCATTGCCAGATAGCCACCGTCAGCATGATCAGTAGAACAGTGCCAGAAAGGACCAAAGACCAAACAGGAGATGCATATGACACCTTTATTTTCCTAGAGCAACCTAGAGGAACTCTGATGTACAGGTATGCATCTTTTAAATCTGTTAATGCTAAAGAATACCCAGATTCTACTGAGGCTAAGATAATTCTGACGATCTCCATTTTTTAATAATTTTGATTGTACAAATGAATTAACTACCTGAGCTCCAAAATCAATGTTATATTTCTCCTAAATTCTTAGATACTGTCAACAGAAGGGAGACCATCCCCATAATCTCTTGGAACTAGTCTTACTGCTTGAATTTCCTACAAATGGACTGTCCTCGTGATCTTCTACCATTTCTTTGGGTCTGAAGGAAGAGGGGATGGATTCAAGTGATCTGAAGTCTACCTCCAGCAGAACCCAATAAGCAGTGGTTATCAGTCTATAGCTTATCAGGAAAATGACTACCTATCTCCCAATCGAAGGATGGAATTACAGATGGCTGTAGTGTCTGGTGGACTGTGGTTCACTTGCAGGACTCAAAAGACTTTAGGCCATCTAACCTTAGTTCAGGCCGGAAAGGATCTCCTAAACATGTCTGAACTGGGACTTCACTGAACTGAATACAGTCTCTCAAAAGGATGACTAAGGCTTTCTATTTTCTTAAAGTCAGACCTCTGCTCTATCCAGGGTGGATAAAAATCAATGATTTAAAAAAAAATTTTTTTTTGGATAAAATGCTATTTGAGGAAAAAACCTATCTAAGATACTGTATCTTAATTAAAACTATAGCTCAAAGGTATCACCATGGAATAGGAATTATAAATTCTAATTCTATCGTATAAGATAATATATTCATATAATGTTTAAGAAAAGTTTTGTAAATGAGTTCCAATAGTTCATGGATTAGGGACCCAATTTTATGGAGTTCCAGGGGCTTCTGTATAGATTATTTAGGTTCATCTTTCTATCTACCCAATGGGACTCAGTGCTCAGTCTAGAAGATACCATCAGAGATGCTTAGTTTTGCAGTTCTCAAACTGTGGATTTGTCTCTCCAGAGATAACATGCTTGTTAACAGCAAACATGTTTTTAAATAAAATAAAATAAATAAATAAAATATAGAGGTGAGAAATAACAGACCTCAACCCTATTGTCCCTCTGAAAATTTGTGTACACAGAGTCAATCCCTTACCTCTCTCTAAAAGTGCAAAGTTTCAAAAAAGTTCAACGAATAGAAGATTGTTGGGGGCGGAATAGATCTGGACAAGGAGAAGAAATCTGGAGATAAATGTGAGAAGGGAGGGACAGGCAGTAGAAACAAAAGTGAAACTGTTTGAGCAGCATATTCCAGAAGTCTTGAGGTCTTTCTGAGTGTAGCCTTCATAGATTTGAGATCTACCATACCGTTCTCTCACTAGAAGGGAAAACCTATAATGGCAGCAGGCCATAAAAGAGACCCAGTTTGGGAATATTTTAATGAAGTTCCCTCTACCTGTGGGTAAATCAGGCATGTGTGCAAAATGCAAACAGTGCAACAAAGAAATGCAAGGCCTGGCTGCTCGAATGAAACAACACCATGCATCCGAAGAAGTGGGCTGTAGCCCACGAAAGCTTATGTTCAAATAAATTTGTTAGTCTCTAAGGTGCCACAAGTACTCCTGATCTTTTTGCGGATACAGACTAACATGGCTGCTACTCTGAAACCTATCATGAGAAGTGTTCCTTCTCAGGAGGAAGCTGTGTTGAAGATGATGAAAGGAATATGTCTGAACATGCTGGATCTTCAGGTTGGTAAACTTTTTTATTTCATACTTTTTTCTTAAGGACTGCCTGTCTTCCTTCTGGATTATTCTTGAATTCTCATGTTTGAGCAAAAAATATAGTTGTTACTCTATGATGCTATCATTTTAGATGCAGTTGTGATAAAAAAATAAATAGCTGAAATAGGCAGATCTTTCTTTTACAATTTCACCTTTAAAGCAGTACTGTGTGTAAGTGAATGCAATGAGTAATACTAAATGAGCAGTATGGTAATAATAATTAAATAACTGCATTGACTTATTTTGTTTAGGAGAATCCATCCTCAACATACAGGATTCTGAAGACCATCCACCTTCAAGATCACCATAATTTTCTATATTTTCAGAGTTATCTGCCAATGATATTGTTTCAGTCACATCATGTAGGTCACATAGCCACAGTATATCACCTGTAGCAAAAAGAAAAAATAATTTCCATTATCCAGAAACAACCACAGATAAGTTTGTGATAAGAACCAGCAGATTACAAAAAGAGGTAATTGATGCATAAACAAACAGGGCGATTTTTTCAACAAACTCTCCTTTCCATATGATTGAGAACCCACACTTCATTAACATGGTTCAGTCATTAAGTCCAGAATACAGTTCACCCAACAGAGCAGAAGTCGCAGCCAAATTGCTGGATAAAGTGTATGAAACAGAAATTGAGCAGTGTGTAAAAGGTCTAGAGGGTGAAATTGTTAACCTGAGTCTTGATGGGTGGAGCAATGATCCTGTTGTATGTGCTTATGTGACAACAGAAGAAGGGAATGTCTTCCTTACAGAATCAATTGATACATCAGGAAATGCACGCACAGCAGAACACTCACAAGAAGTAGCAGTAAAAGCTATAACAAACTGTGAAAAAAAATTCAAATATCTAGTACACAGCTTGCTCACAGACAATGCTGCAAACATATCCAAGATGAGAAGAAATTTAGAAGAGAGTCCCAAGCTAATAACATACGGATGCAGTGCTAATTTGATGCATCTCCTAGCCAAAGACTTCAGTGTTCCAGAAATAAAGGCTAATGTTGTTGAAATTGCAAAATACTTCCGTAACAACCACTTTGCAGCAGCTGCTCCAAAAAAAGTGGGAGGAACCAAGCTAACTCTCCCACAAGACGTGCAATATAACTCAGTAGTGGACTGTTTTGAGCACTATATCAAGAAGCTGGCTTAATTTGATGACATTTTGTGAACAAAATCATGAAAAAATAGATGGCACTGTCACAGCTAAAGTTCTCAACATTGGGCTTAAGAGAAATGTTGAACACATGTGGAATACCCTGAAACCTATTTCTGCAGCCTTGAACCAAATGCAGGGAAATAGCTGTTTTATTGCTGACGCTGTTGAAATTTGGAAGGAACTGAGTGAGATCTTAAAAAGAGAAATATGCAATGACAGAGTTAAATTACAAGCATTAAAAAAACAAATGGGACAAGCACTATCTCCAGCTCACTTTCTTCCAAATATTCTCAATACTCGGTACTAGGGTCAAACTTTAACTGCTGAAGAAGAGGATTTAGCTATGACATGGACATCCAGCAATCATCCCTCCATAATGCCAACTATAATAAACTTCAGCGCTACGGGTGAACCATTAAAGAAATAGATATTTGCTGATGACGTTTTAAAGAAAGTCACACCAGTGAACTGGTGGAAGTCACACTTAAGCACTTGGATTCAGAAACTGTTGAAGTGATAATCTCACTTTTAATAGCAGTAGCTTCTTCTGCCGATGTAGAAAGAATATTTTCTTCCTTTGGACTAATTCATTCCAAATAGAGAAATCGTTTGGGACCTGAAAAAGCAGGAAAGCTTGTTTTTCTTTTCCAGATTATGAACAAACAGGAAAATGAAGGTGAAGACGATTGAGTTAGCTGCACAAGCCAATATTTTAAGTTTTCCCATGTTGACCTAGCTAACAGTCGATTTAATTTTAGTTTTCTTTTTAAAAAATGTTTCATTTAACTATTTTAGTTAAAAACAATTTTAACAAAAACAAAACTGATTTTAAAAAACTTGAACGTTTAACTACTTTCAAAAATTCATATGCTTATTTTGTTAAAATATTATATGTTTGCTGTTGAAGAAAAAATCCAGAATACATAATGTTGTTGTTTTAGTTAAATAAAACAATTTACATGTCTGTCTGGTGATGTTCTCCTCCTAATACAGCATGGCAAGAAAATCCTCCAAATATGAATGATTAACCTGTTGAACTGGAGATGGTTCACCTCTCAATGACTTTATAAATATCTACTTCAATTACCTTTGGTAAATGAAGTAACCAATCATTCATTTTCTGATATAGCTGTAAAACTAATCTGAAAGTTTTCAAAATAAATCATTAAAAATGTATAGTGTGTAGCTTCTAAAATGAAACCTATTTCTATCTCTGAGTTGTGAAGAATATCTATTAAGGTTATAACAACCAACAAGAATGCACTTTTGTAGAAATCCATGATTAAATCGAGTTTTTGTGACTAGTGATTTAAAACATGATTTAAATCAAATTGATTTAAATCAAATCCACCCTGGCTCTATCCTGCAGGACTTTATCCATAGAGCCCTGCAAATCCATGGTAGTGCCCTAATAACTGGACCATCTTTTCTCTCTCATTGGAGGGAAGGTATGTAATCTCTTCTGGCCAGGTTTGTGAGGTTAGCAAGACTCCTGATTCTGGCATATGGAAAAAGATCAGATATGTCTTGTAATCTTCCTGCATTACTCTGATCCATTATGAGGACCTCAAACTTCTGAATTATCCTATTTCTCAGAATGGTGAAACCATCATTCAGTCTTTCTGCTTCCCACTCAGTCAGTCTGCTGTCAGATTGAATTTTCTTATCTAAGCAGGAGTGGCAGTGATGGAATCAAAAGTCTGATTTACACCCAATTGTTCTGGTGTATGTAAGGCTGTAGTGGCTCACTGCAGTTGGTTTGGGAGCACTGTCTAGGCACCAAGTCTGAGAATTCTGTATTCCTGAGCAGGTTAATGGAGTGCATAATTTTTGCAAAATAAGTATGATTTTTACTTACAGGGCATTTAGAAAGATCTACAGTGAGCACTACTGTACAGCAGAGAGGCACAGCACATGAGATGACGGCTAGACAGGACTGGGGGTTAACACAACAGTATTAAAGAAAAGAGGGAGGGATGTACATAAATGAGGTTTCCTCATACCTTGAACCATTTAAAGCCAAAATAGTTGGCCTTATGCACTGTTTCATTTAATAGCTTCAGACAGGCGAGATGCAGAATGGTAGAAAATAAGATGAGCAGAATAGAGGGAAGAAAAAGCATGCAATTAAAAGCAAATTATAATCAGTATGGTCAACATTAACATTTAAAAAAACACAAACATACATCACACTTATATCCAATCTAAAGTTGACATTAATATATTATCATAGTTGCAACACATAAAAGAATCTGTCAATCTTCAAAACAAAAACAGAATCTCAGACTTGTAAAACTCTCAATTTTCAGAGGGAGATTTTTTCATAATTTATATAAATCGCCACAGAATGGGAAACAACAAGGGCATTTTTAAAGTGAAGACGGGAATGTGAGAAGGTTAAACAGCTGAAAGGAAATCCCCTTCCCACCTTAGAACAATGGCTACTTGCCATCCCTCCCTATTACCTAACTGCATTTAATTCATACTGAAGCAAAACTCTGTCAGGTAAAATAGGACAGGGCAGTTGACTTGGTGCTACGCAAAGTCACTGAGTGACAAGGTTGGTTTTCTCTTAACACTGTCTGCAAGTAACATAGCATTAGTTGAGGTCCTCTCAGTTCGCAGCCTTGCTAGAAATAAAACACAGCTGTCATATATGACCCTGCTGGGGGTGCTGGTCTTCTCTCCCATTCCTGCCACTTCCCACTCCTTTCTCCCGCCATTTTCCCTCTTTTCAACAGCAGTGCATTCAACCCTTCTCTTTCCTTCCATGTTGCTGTCATCTACCATCCATCCAACTCCTCCCTATCAACCCTCTTTTGCTTTCAGATCCAGGCTCTCTCTCTCTCCCTCTCCTCTCAATCTCCCACATGTCCTCAGTCACTAACTTCCATGTTAATGACCCATCCAACCCCTTGGCTGCACATTTCTTCACCTTCATGTCTTCATTTGACTTGCACCCCCGGTTCAACTCTCCCATTCACCAAAAGAGGTGTTCACTTGAGTTGTTTTTCACCAAGCACTGAACTCTCTGTTGCTGAGTTCCCTCTCTCCAACCATCACCTGGTCTCTCTTAGCATCGCCCTCCAGCAACCCCCATCATGCCTTGCCACCTTCCAGTCCACTAGTATTGATGGCTTCTCATTTGCTCAGAATGATCTTCACTTGATCTAGTTGTTGATTCCTTCCATGCTTCTCTTTCCTTCACTCATGATTCTTCTGCCCCTCTCTCCTACTTGTAAGTTCTCACCACCATCTCTCAGCCCTGACTCAGTCCCAACTTTTGCTTCCTCCGCTCCTACTCTTGTGCTGCAGAGCATCTCTGGTGGAATTCCTTTGACCAGACTGACTTCCTCTATTAGAAATTCATTCTCCCCTCTTTCAGTACTGACATATTCATAACTAAACAACTTTACTTCCCCAGCTTAAACGAATCCACACTTGAAATCCCAACTGCCTTTTTGCCACCTTTGACTTACTCCTCAAACCCTTCACTTCTCTGATTACTTCCAAGAGGAAAATTACAAAACTATGCAACCTTCTCCCCGCGGCTTGCCTTTCCCTCCTTTCCTACATATCTCTCCTTCTCTGTCATAGATGCAGAAGCTTCTCATCTGCTTTCCTCCTGTAACCCCTCCACTTGCCAGAATGACCCCATCCCATCTCCCTAATGCTCACCCTCATCCCTTTGCCCTTAACCTCTCTTTCTCCTCTTGCTCTTTCTCCTCACAATACAATCACACTTCAGTCTCTCCAATCTTAAAATCCCACCATTGACCCCACTTGTTTCTCCAACTGCTGCCCCATCTCCCTTTCATCTGTAAGCTCACTGAAAGTTCTGTTTACAATTGCTATCTGGCGTTTCTCTCTTCAATTCCATCCTAGACCCTCTCTGATCCTGCTTCCACCCCAACACTCCACTGAAACTGTTTTTGCCAAGGTGTCTAGTGACCTCTTCCTAGCCAAACTCAGAAACAGTATTCCATCCACATCCTCTTTGAATTGTCAGCTGCATTGACACTGACTATGCTCGTCTTCTTGAAATCTTGTCTTCCCTTGGATTCTGGGAGTCTGTCCTCTCCTAGGTCTCCTCCTAACTCTCTAATCTATCCTTCAGCATGTCCTTCAGAAGATCCTACTCATCCACCCCCACCTCCCCAGACCTCTCTCCTTCTGTCCAAATTAAAATCTTGGCTTCTCCCTGACATCTCATGGATGTCTAGCCATCAGATCAAACTCAACATGGCTAACAGAGAGCTCTTAATCTTCCCTCCTCACTATCTCCTCTCTCATTTACTATGTTCACCACCACTATCCTGCCTTTTACTAATGCCAGCAACCGGAGTGTTTTCTTCAACTTGGACCTCACTCCAGATCCTCACATCCCCGCTATGTTTAAATCTCGCAGATTCTTTCTGTATAACATATCTAAGAAACAGCCTTTCCCCTCCATCCACCAAGTTACAACTCTTATGCCAGCTCTCATCATCTTGTGTCTCATTTACTACAATATCATTCTCACTGATCTTGATAAATGCAATTGTATCCTTCTCCCCACAATATCCATTCTGAATGCTGTCATGAAGATCAGTTTCCTAGTCCACTGCTTTGATCACAGAATCATAGAACTGGAACGGAGCTTGAGACATCATTTAATCCAGCCAGTCCCCTGCACTCAAGGCAGGATTAAGTATTATCTAGACCATCCCTGAAAGGTGTTTATTTAACCTACTCTTAAAAATCTCCAATGATGGAGATTCCACAACCTCCCTAGGCAATTTATTCCAGTGCTTAACCACTCTGAAAAAGTTTTTCCAAATGTCCAACCTAAACATCCCCTGCTGCAATTTAAGCCCATTGCTTCTTGTCCTATCCTCAGAGGTTAAGGAGAAGAATTTTTCTCCCTCCTCCTTGTAACAACCTTTTATGTACTTGAAAACAGTTATTGTGTCCTCCCTCAGTCTTCTCTAGACTAAACAAACCCATGTTTTTCAATCTTCCCTCATAGGCCATGTTTTCTAGACCTTTAATAATTTTTGTTGCTCTTCTCTGGACTTTCTCCAATTTGTCCACATCTTTCCTGAAATGCGGCGCCCAAAACTGGACACCATACTCCAGTTGAGCCTAATCAGAGTGGAGCAGAGCGAAATAATTACTTCTCATGTCTTGCTTACAACACTCCTGCTAATACATCCCAGAATTATGTTTGCCTTTTTTTTTTTTGCAACAGTGTTACACTGTTGACTCATATTTAGCTTGTGATCCACTACAAACCCCTGATTCCTTTTCGCAGTACTCCTTCCTAGCCAGTCATCTCCCATTTTGTATGTGTGCAACTGATTGTTCCTTCCTTAGTGGAGTACTTTGCATTTGTCCTTATTGAATTTCATCCTATTTACGTCAGACCATTTCTCCAGATTATTCTGAATTTGAATCCTATCCTCCAAAGCACTTGCAACCCCTCCCAGCTTGGTATCATCTGAAACTTTATAAGTGTACTCTCTATGTCATTATCTAAATCACTGATGACGATATTGAATAGAACCAGCCCCAGAACTGATCCCAGTGGGACCCCACTCGATATGCCCTTCCAGCTTGACTGTGAGCCATTAATTACTACTCTCTGGGAACACTTTTCCAACCAGTTATGCACTCACCTTATAATACCTCCATCTAGGTTATATTTCCCTAGTTTGTTTATGAGACTGTCATGCAAGACAGTATCAAAAGCCTTACTAAAGTCAAGATATACCACATCTACCGCTTACCAGTCTCCTCAAGGCTTGCTACCCTGTCAAAGAAAGCTATTAGGTTGGTTTGATATGATTTGTTCTTGACAAATTCATGCTGACTCTTACTTATCACCTTATTATCTTCTAGGTGTTAGTAAATTGATTGCTTAATTATTTGCTCCATTATCTTTCTGGGTACTGAAGCTAATCTGACTGGCCTGTAATTCCCTGGTTGTCCTTATTTACCTTTTTATAGATTGGCAGTATATTTGTCCTTTCCAGTCCTCTGGAGACTCTCCCGTCTTCCATGACTTTTCGAAGATAATTGCTAATGGCTCAGATATCTCCTCAGTCAGCTCCTTGAATTTTCTAGGATGTATTTCATCAAGCTGTGGTGACTTGAAGACATGTGTACACAACCATGTCACCCTTCTCTTTGCATCCCTCCCATGAATTACCCCCTTCTCAACTGCATGAAATATAAGAGACTTTTCTTCTCTTTCAAGATCCTTCAGGGCCTATCCCCACCCTACCTATCATCTTTCATACTAAGATGTCAACTCCCACCCGACTCTGGCCCACAATACCAGTCTCTATCATCCATTTGTTATATTTTCAATCAAACACCTTCAAGCTTTCTCCCATGCTGCCCCTTGTGATTGGGAGGAGCTCCCCATAATCATCAACAAAGCTAACACATACTCTTCCTTAAAAATCCTCCTTACAACTCCTTTTCCGTTATACCTACAAAGAACTTGACGATGACTAAGATGCTGGTGTGCTGAGACCATTGCCTATCATGCTGACCACTAATGTTTCACTGTTTCTTTGTACTCCCCATTCATTGTCCCTTGTCCTACACTTAGGCCTGGTCTACACTAACGTGGGGGGTCGAACTAAGGTACGCGACTTCAGCTACGCGAATAGTGTAGCTGAAGTCGAACTACCTTAGTTCGAGTTACTTACCCGTCCAGACGCCGCGGGATCAAAGTCCTCGGCTCCCCCGTCGACTCCGCCACCGCCATTCGCGGTGGTGGAGTTCCAGAGTCGACGGGAGCGCGTTCGGAGTTCAAACTATCGTGTCTAGATTAGACGCGATAGTTCGAACTCCGAGAAGTCGAACACTACGCATCGACCCGGCAGGTAAGTATAGACCTACCCTTAGATTGTAAACTCTTTATGACAGAGACCATCCTTTTGTTCTGTGTCTGTACAGCGCCTAGCACAGTGGTGTCTTGTGTCTATGTTTAGTGCTCCTATGTGCTACGGTAATACAAGTTAATAATAATACAACATATATAGTACAGCGCGTATGAACACGTTTACACACAGGAATATATATTTGATGTATACATGTCAGAGAGGAATGTCACACAAACCTCTCTTTCAAAGCACTGAACACCACACACTCATATTTAGTTTCAGGAAAAGACAGAAATGGACCCAATTAGTTAATGTCTGCACAGTGCTTTAGGATCCCCAGATGGCAAGGTACTATTCAAGGGCAAAGAATGATTACTACTACTTTATTGTCAGGCTGTACCTCTTACATGCCCAACGGCAACACCAGTGACTGTATAAGATTGCAGACCTGTTTCTCAGCATTAGTCCTGGCTGATTCCTCTTGTGCTAGCACCATTTCCCGCTCTGCAGTTATCTGCACACTCTCTCTCAGCGCCTCTTCCAATTCTTCAATCCGATCATCCTTTTTACGCAGGTTATCCTGGAAAATGATGGGAGACCAGGTGAAGTAGACTAATTTGGAAATAAGTATCAGAGCCCATTAACAACCAAGTGCTATGCCAACTAAATAGCTGCTCTCCCTCCCAGGGTGCAATTCCATATCAAAATATCTTCGCAAAAAAGGAAGGAAAGATGAAGTGAAGGAAGAGGAGGAGGAATTGCATAATACAGTGAAGGAAAAATCTAGCAAAGCAAGACAGATGTGCTTGCCCTCTGCAACTGTGGTACCACAATCCTTTCAGATCAAACAGCACAGGTATGAGAGGGTTGTTTGTAAAGAAAAGGTTAGTGTGCAGTTCCAAAGAAGCTTAATAGCCAGCAGTGGTGGGACAATAGCAGCATTTGGATTCCCTCATGCACTCTCACTCTCACAGGCAGGTGTGGCAGAAGGGAAACATAGCATTGCAATTTTGCAATTCACCATGTCCAGATGAAAAAAAATATTTTATTGTCTGAAGCAAATGTTAACCTAACAAGAAAACAGGACAAACATCTGTACAGTTTCAGCCAAGTTTAGCTTCAGTTTTTCATCAAATACTGTTGCATGAAAAACCCACTTGAAGTTCTGGTGGAAAGTCCAGTTTGGATTTCAGGCATCTGAAGTGTAATATCCCCATATACTTCATTCTTTGATTAAGAATATCTTCACAGCTGCAAGTTTAGGTGTCCTGCATATATTCAAAGGCCACTGAAGTGCACTACTGGGTCAGGAGGAAATATCAAAAACTATTTGTTTACACACACAATGTAATTTGGAAAAAGTAGTATCAAGGGAACTGAATTCCAGTTTTTACCAGGAGAATCTGCTCATGAGATATTTCTGACAGTAAATGCACTCCTGTGTTTGGAGTGATAGCTTGGCCACAAGATTGAAAAACAAGCCACTTTAGGCTGGTCAGGATACTTTGATTTCTTGAAGTGTGGCAGCCGCTGATTTAAAAATAATCAACTGAAATAAGCAAGCTGGGGACACATTCTATGCATCTTTGGTGTTGCAGGCTATGTTAGCTCACACAATAATCATCAGCATTAGAGATCTGATTTTAAAGTAACCACAAGGACTTCTTAATCTACTTCTCTGCAGTTGCAGGCCTTGTAATGGAGGGACCATACTCTCTTATTCATATGAACACCTTGCTTCTCACATCCCACTTGCTATCTGATAAGTAGCTGAAATGAGGGAAGAAGCGGTGGCAAACCTATGCCTTTGTTTTCTGTCCTTTCAGATCTTGGTGTTGAAATCCTCCCACTGTTCCTCTGGAAGTATTTTACAGCACACAAAGTGTGAGGAATAACAATTGATTTTGAAGAGGTTTGGAAAGAGGCTTGGTTCTGAATCCACCATTCTGATAATGTTACTAGAGTTTAAAGAAGGATTTTATTCCTAGATGTCCATCTCCAAGGAATTGGGCTGTGTCCCCCACAAGAGCTGAGCAGTGCAGACTGGTTCTCTCTCAAGCTTGTCACTTCTAATCATCCTGTTCCAATACAGCTGTATATCAGCCTGCCAAGAGAGCTGTGCAGATCTCTGGCACCACTGCCAAGTGGAGACAGTCTAATGGGACCTGTCCAGCCAGTAGGAATCTACAACATGTGGCTGGCTTTCAAAAAGGTATTCGAGATACTTTCCTATAGTGCTTGTTGTTCAAAGAAGAACGTAAATTAAATGGATTTACAGGGGGGCAACGGCCAGTTCAGTTACAATAGAGTTTCCCACAAAACTAATGAACAGGTTTTCACATTAAAAATTTATGCTGCATGAGTCAAATTACACCCCTTGTTGAGTCCTTTTGATGCACTGATAAAATCTTCCAATGTTCTCAAAACTACTTAGGGGTTGCAATTAGTCAACTCAAAGTCATCCCCTCAAAAAAGAATGAAATAGTGAGTTCCCCAAAAAATCTCATCATAGAGTGTTAATTCTGCCATGCTTGAAAAATGTCAATATTGTTGACTACACTCTTTCAAATCTTCTCCCTGGTTAGGCTGTAGAGTTTGGGACGGTCCATTCCATTTCACTGCACAGGATCTGGTAAGGCCCATCTAAACAGCTGTGTGCAACGGGAAAGTGGTTTATAAGAAGGAATTTGGCATATAAAGTTAAATCTACACATACGTGTTCTTCTGTGCCCAAACATTTAAGAGCTCCAGGTACCCAGCCTAGTAAATTGCTCCATTCAGAAAAGTAAACTTTGGAGGAGAGAAATAAGAGCTATTGTGTCCTATTGGTGATGTCAGAACAGGCTGGAACAGCACTTTGGTACTTGCATGTGAAAATCTTTGCTGGTGTGTCTATTTGGAAACTGCTGTTTGAAATAAATGTGAGAAAGATATTTTGCATATTAATGTTATCAGCAAAATCTCTACAGCACGTGTTTAATTACTTTCCCTAAAATGCCACTCAGACATACAGGCATCCTCTGAAAACATTTATGCAGATGCTGGAGTGCTAGGCAATACTGGAAAATGCACAGTGTGCATTCATGCAAACAACTGTCAACACCCTCTTCACCTTCAGCATATGAGCCACCTACAGTCTATTCAGTAAGTAGAGTTTAGTTATAACTTTGTTCTTCCAGTCTATCAGACAAACGTGCTGCGAAAAGTCATGGTAATTTCCTCTAACTCATATTCACTCCACTATGAGCCTTCACACCTGTCCCTATAAAACAATGTCAAAGTCAGAAATGAGTAGCAGAGCCTGACAAACCCACACAGTTCTGGTATTCCAAAGCATAGCATAGTGAGTTTTTGTTAGACCACAGCATTAATTATTCTGTTCCTTGCTCCTTGGTCCATCAAAAAATTTTTTTTGATCCAAGTTGTTTGTAGATGTAAAACATGGAACTGGAGAGAAGAAAAATAGAAAAAAAAATCAGTTCTGTAGTAAGTAGCAAAATCAAGTGATAGATGAGGCCCTTTATGGGAGGAAAACCTCTCTTGCAGATTTTTCTGTTTTGCACGTAGGTATCACAATGATTGGGCAACTTATAAAAACCTGAAGAGAAATCTCCAACTTTCCCAGAGAGCTACATGAACATAGAGGAGGAAAAAGTCTTCTTGTGAGAGTTTGATTTTCATAATAGTTGATATATGGGGGTCACAAATGGATTTAGACATTGCCCTTGAAGAAGGAAGAAATAAAAATGCTTTGCACTTTCAAGTGGAACTGAGTTGAATGGTGAGTGACATTTGCTTTTTGGTGTTTTGATGACAAACTTGAGTAATATTTAGTAGTTGAGCAAAGTGACAAATGGATACAAATCAAAATTTTTGTCCTCTGCAGAAACATCTACCACCTCAGTATTCTCCACTAACAGAACAGTTATAAAATGGTAGAGCAAACTGCAAAGTACAGAAATTATATGTAAAATGTTCCCCAAAGCCATCCTTACAGAAAGAAAAGGAGGGTTGAGAAAAAGACAGAGATGGGAGCAGGCCTTTGGGAAGGTCAGGCTCCCAAATTCAGGGATCACAGTCTTAGGGTGAACCCAAGTGTGGTCTGTGTTTATTTTTGCTTTCCATTTACATAAAAATTTTACTTTCAGTAGCGCTAAGGAAAAAGATATTACTGACGACAACTGTCTTTTTCCTACTGAATCACTCCACTGGTTTATGGTGCCCTTGTGGAAAAAAATGTCAATTTTTAATTCTATGGATATCCTGGGAAACTCAAGATGTATTTCTACCAGACACCCATCAAACAGCAGTCCTATATAGGAGCAGAATTGTCACATTAGAACATGATCAGAAGCAAGACCAATACACCTCTTTGGATAAAGGAAATCAGATACAGGGCATGGCCCAAAGTAGTAAGAGAAAAATAACAATCACATGATTTTTCAGATGCTCATACATCAGACAAGTTAACTGATCCACTGAAGTAGTGGATTGGAGGGGAAGAAAAGCTGTCTGACAAATGCATTCATTACATTTTGATATTGATGGCAAAACTGCAGGTACGTAAAATAAAAACAATAAATTGTCAGTGCTTCTCCCTGAATTATACAATGCGTCATTTGGTATTTTGACCTGCAATAAGCTGAAGTCCTGAGAGTTTTTACAGATTGACAGTAGTTTCTGACTAACTCTAAGAACACCATACAGAAAATGCTGTTAAAATTATGCTGAGAAATTCCTTCAAAGTTTCAGTGTGTGTGCACGCACACATATATAAAATAGAAAATTGTTTGAAATGAAAAGGAAAAAAAAAATAAACGAACCATAATTTAAAATGTTTGACAGCAGAAGTTAATGAATCATGGAAAGAAGAAAACAGCCAGAAAATTCTGCACTACTCAGAACAAAATCTCTATAACCACCTACCTCAGTGAGACAGAATGGGGAGGGGGGGAAAGAGAGGTGAGGACAAGCCCCCACCCCTTTCCAGATAGTCAAATATGTCTGTAAAATGTCATGCCAAAGAATGTGATGGGAAACATGCTTTTATCACCAAGAATTAATTACACAGAAGCTGACACACATGTTAAGCATCACTAAAAAACACACAGTGGCTAATGTGGATGGGATAAATACAGATGAAACTAATTCCATTGCTGGAAAACAACTGAACTAAGGTTGTGAACTGAAAGAAACACCACAGAAAAGCAGCAACAATTACACACAAAACTGTAGCCCTATAAGGGCTTGTGCACTGATTAACAACAGGCAACCACATCTAGTCCCAGAAGAGTATAAAGCCCCACCAGTAGGTCTGAGATCAGAGAAACATCAATGAAGTCAAAGTCCCTTTTGGGGTAAAATTATATCAAACAGAAGTAATCCTAGTAGCAAAATACAACTACATCTAAATGCTTCTCCCTAAAATATATATAAATTGAAAAACACCAGGAATTTACAAACTGCAAAAGAATAGGCATATTAGAAAGACAGACTAATTGGATACATAATCCAGTCACAATACCCTGTTTGTCCATGGCACAACTAGTGTGAGCCAATTAATTCTTTTAGAGTTCGGGGGGAGGCAGGACGGGGAAACAACAACATTGAGAATAAAACTAAAATTAACTCAAGCACAATTTTATTCTTCACATTCCTGGAATTTATTCACCCTGTTTTGATAACTCATTTGGAAAATACTTAACAAAACCCATGGAAGGATGCACATTACTACCGCAGCCTCAAGGATCGCAGCAACTAGGTTTCAGAATATTATGCAAGGAATTGCCAACAATTGTCTGGGAAATCTGCAGAGTCAACCTTTGATTCCTTCAGAGTTTGTGTCCTTAGGGATCTTCTGCGCTATCACTCAAAGTTGTGAGAATTTTTAAAAACACTATCTCTGAAAGCGAATCAGCCATATTCAACATCAAGAGCAATCTAAAGCACAGAGAGGTTTGTACGTAACAATGGAGCAGGATCCTGACCAATGCTAACTGAAATAACAGGTCTATTATAAAATTCTGTACTCCCCACATGCTTTGCTTCCCTCTCTGGATTAGCCTGAAAGTGGATTTTATTGAACATTAGAAACTGGAAAAAAGAAAGAAAGGAAGGAAGGAAGCTGTAGATAAGTGTTAAACAGAAGGCCCAGAATCAAAGTAAAAGGAAGAACAGGTTAAGTAAGACTAGTAGAAACTGGCAATTTCTCTCTCATATAGCTACCACGCCTTGGACACTTGTTTCCTGTTAGTTTAAGTTTGGTGCCCCGAAAACGAATCAGAACAGTATGTTGATATTATATAGGTATTTCTCACTAGTAAAAGCCTAGACAGACTAAAAGTTCATGCCAATACTAACATCCGGGTTTACCATTTAGCAGTTCGTACAGGATGCCAACAGCTTTAACATTTCACTTCAGCTGCTGCAAATTACCACTTCTGTATTTGTTAAAGCCAACAGGGGCCATGATTCTGTACCACCACACTGGGTCACTGCCTCACCCATGACTGACAGTCATTGCTGAGATTGCAACTGGTAACAATGCTCTGAAATGAGCAAATAAGGCCTCCGTAATTGTGTTTTTGTGGGGGATAAGTGAGGGTAGACTACTGTAAAAAGATTTCATCACCTATAAATCAGAAGTGTGACTCAGACTCCTAAATTCCTGTGGGTTAAAGGCAAAACCAGCAACAGATGTAACTAACAGCACTTCAAAATATTAACGAGAAGCTTGAACACATAAGTGACTTCCCTGATGACCCCCACACACCCTGCTGAACTCTGCTTCCTGACGTCAGCCCTGTCATCATCATTGTACTAATATATCACAGTAGTTTTAAGACACACCTTCTGCCCCATTTCCAATCCAAACATTCAGTAAGAAGAGAGCAGGCAAAGAAACAGGCATGGAAAATGTCTAAAAATGTTCATTCTCATCCTCTCATACTTAAATTAAAAATAAAAATAAAAATACTTGTTGGTACAGTAATTCTACAGAAGTGTTTACACAGCAATTAAATGGCTGAACTTATTGAGTCTCTTCGTTTCTCAGCTACAGACAACTATTTCAGAGGGTTTCACATTTATCACTCCAGACAAGCAGTTTCCTCCCCCTTCAACACTCCTTGTCCCTTTCTGACTCTTCACTATAGTAAAGTAGCAGATTTATTTGTTAAGACTGAAGAGCTGCTTCCTTTAGAACAAGCACCACTTACCAGATAGGACTAACATGTTAGGAGGATATTAATGTTAACCTCTGTTCATTTTCCTTAAAGTAAAGAGACAGTAATTCCTTATTACCTTTACCCTAAACATTCCTCCTCCTCCCTCTCCCATCCCAATAAAAGTTCATTAAAATCATTTGATATGTCAGAATTCAATTACCAACAACCCTCATAAATGTTGGGGGAAAAAAAACAACTGAAGACAGATGCATCAATGAAGCCAATTTCAAGAAAAGCAACTGTTTCGGGTGCAGACAGGATTCTGTTACACACCAGATTTTTTTTATTATTATTCTAAGGAAATGCTTTTTCTTAAACATTAAAAGATGTCCTTTCCTCTCTCAACTCTTTTCAGTCAATGCACAGATCAGGATTGCCTCAACTATTAAAAACTGAAGTCATGACAAGAGATGCATTTGATTCTAAAAATAAAAACCACATACATTTGTACAGTCATACATTGTGTGTATAATAATGAACATTATAAAGAAAATGTCCTGCATCTCAATCCAGTTAGATCAAACAGTATCAAGACTTTTTTTGGTTTGGTTTACTACATAATAACTAGGTACCATGCCTCTGCACAACAGTTTAGTAACCATGAGCATAATTATAAGATGAAATAGCTTTTTGTTAAAAAAATAATAGACAGACATTTACATTAAATAAACAAGATGGGCTACAATAATACAGGATAATTAGATTGTGAGTTTCTTGCATTGCTTTGGTAGAGAAGTCCTGCTTCTCCATAACTGAAAGGGTTCTGGTGACATTTTAGTTAAGATTTATTTTCTTAGGCGCTGATCCAAAGCCCATTCAAGTCAATGAACATCTTTCCATTAACTTGAATAGGCTTTGGATCAGGTCTCTAGATCTTCCCTGGCAGTTTATGCTGACACCAAGGTCCATCTATTGTTCTTGATATAGAACTCAAAGATGTTCCTGATCTTCAATGGCATGGCCACCTGCTTTAGAGGAATATTAGAATCTCAAATAAATTAGGGTCAATTGTTCAGGAAGAAAATGAATAGTTTATAGGTGCTGCATTGCTCAGTTGACTTAATCATGCAGAATACCAACCTGCATATGAACTGCGGACCTGAGCACAACACTGAAAAGGCAGAGTTAAAAATTGGGTTTTTAGAAATTAGAATAATGAAAAATCCTGAAAATGCCTCAGAAGATGGACAGGACCAACAGAAGACACTAATGTTTTCTTTTTGGTCATTTGTGGTGAATTTCCCATACTATTTGAAGAAAAAGTTTCTTTTAAAGACATTTTCAGCTGTATGCCATCCAGATTATGTAAATGTATGTAGATGTCTTCACCTGGGCTATCAAGATTACATCAGTACAGACAAAAAAAACCTCTCGTCATTCTGAAAATATTCCCTTTTTGCACCACACTTAAAATGCTTCTGTAGGTGGACTGGATTAAGAGGAGAAAGAAAAATGTTTATTTTCCCCCTCAGGTGATAGTACACCCCTGTTGATCTAAATGGCCTGAAGGATATCAGAAAGTTTTGGATAATGTGCAGTTCAGAGAAACTAAAGTGATATTAACTAACATAGGGCTACATGGGGACACACTGTGGAGTCAGATAAAAAGAATTTTTTAATAAGGGGAATTTGGATAATTTGAATAAGAGAATTACTAACCAGCTCAGAAACTGTTGTTCTTCAAGATGTGTTGCACATGTCCATTCCACTCTTGGATTTGTGTGCCTAGAGGAAGGGCATCAGAAACTTTTTCCCTCAGCGGTACTCACTGGGACACTTTAGGGTCCCCTTGCTGTTATGTGCCAGTGCGTGCAGATGCTCTGCATGCAGATACAAAGGACAGAGCCGCCCCTAGACTCCTTCAGTTCCTTCTTGCCAGAGATCCAATGTAGAGGGATAGGAAGGCAGGTTGTGGAATAGACATGTGCAACACATTTTGAACAACAACAGTTACTAAATAGTTTAGTAACTGTTTTTTCTTCAAATAATTGCTCATGTGCATTCCATTCTTGGTGACTCACAAGCCATAAGAACAGGAGATGTGAGCACAGTCTATTTCAATGAAGATTGGAGAACAACCCGTCCAACTCTAGCATTGTCACTGCAGTCTTGAGCCACAGAGTAGTGGGAAGAAAATGTGTGGACTGAGGACCACATTACTGCTCTACAAATGTCTGCAACTGGAACCTGTACCAGAAAAGCTGGATGAGGCCAACTGCAACCCTGTCAAATGAGCTGCAACTCTGCTAGGCGGATTGACATTAGCCAAGTCATAGTACATATGTATACAGGAGGCATTCCAGGAAGAAATTCTCTGGGTAGAGACTGACTGTCCTCTTATTCTGTCTGCCACTGCTACGAACAGCTAGGAGGATTTATGGAAGTGCCTGATTCTGTCCAGGTAGAATGCTAGAACTCTTCTGACATCCAAGGTTTGCAAATGCTCTTCTTCCCTGCTTGAATATGGTTTTGGTAGGATACAGGCAAATAAACTGGCTGATTGATGTGGAAAGATGACACCATCTTGGAGATAAACTTTGGATAAGGACACAGGTAAACCTTGTCCTTAAAAAAAGATTGTATGTGGAGGCCGAACACTGAGAAATGCAGCTCCCCTACTTTTCTGGCCAAGATAACGGCCACCAAAAATGCTACCTTCGCTGACAGATGCAGCAGAGAGCAGGTAGCCAATGGTTCAAATGAGGAACCCATAAGACTTGATGATACTAAGTTTAGATCCCACAGAGGAACACGGTCTTGTACTTGAAGATATAATTTGACTAAGCCTTTCAAAAACCTTATGAACATGTCATTGGAGGAAAAAGTGATTGTCCACTTTAGGGAGGAATGTTGAAACAGCTGTCAGATGTACTTTGATTGAACAAACTACCAACTCTTGGTGTTTCAGGTAAGTAGTCCAGGATATGTTGAACTGAAGATTGGTCAGAGATATCCCATACTAGTAACACTACATGGAAAAATGTCTCAATTTAGAGAGGTAATTAGCTCTTGTAGAAGGCTTTCCACGACTTAGCAGAACCTCTTGAACCTCTTTTGAGCAAGACCGCTCTCTAGTATCCAGCCATGGTGCATCCTTGCAGTTAAATGAAGGGACCATGATCTTGGGAAATTAGGTCCAAGTCTAGGGGACGTGGAACTAGAGGTTTCACTGACAGTGCCAGGAAAGTGGACAACCAGTGTTGATGGGCCCATGGTGGGGCTATAAGTATGACTCTGGCATGGTACTGTCTTATCGTTAGTAATACGTGTGAATGAGCAGGATTGGTGGAAAAGGATGGAAGAGTCAGCCTGATCATGACAGTAAAAACACATCTGTCATATGACCCCACAGGGAACAGAGCTTCCAACAATTTCTGTTGGACTTTGTTGCAAACAGGTCTCCTTGGGGAAACCCTCACTGCTGGAAGATGTATCTGGCCACATCTGGACAAAGAGACCACTCATGGTGACTCAAACAATTTGCTCGGGTGATCTGCTAGATCATTTTGGACCCCCGGCAGGTAAAATGCTTCTAGATCTATTGAGTTGGCAGTGCTCCCAGAGTAGAGTCTTCTCTTGACAGAGTGGAAGAACAGGCTCCCCGCTGCTTGTTGAGATAGAAGATTGCCACCATATTGTCTTGTGAGGACTAACATGCTGCTTCCCCTGAACTGCGATAGAACTACTCAGTACAGCAGTGTGACAGTGTTTAGTTCTCTGACATTGATATGTAAAGCTAAATGTTCTGAAGCCATAGAACCTGACTCTATAGAGAACCCAGGTGGGCTCCCCATCCTAGGGCAGATGCATATGTCATTAGTGTGAGCATCAGTTGCGCGTGGACAAATGGAATATCTATACATACACTGGTTGGATTTGTCCACCAATCTAGGGAGGTGAGGACATGGGAGGTCACTCCCACCACTAAGTCTAGCTGATGGTGGTTTGGAGAGTAGACTGATGCCAGCCAGCCATTCAGAGTACTCAGGGGCAGTCCAATGTCTTGGATCACATAGGTGCAAGAGATCACATGTCCCAGAAGCTGTTGTGACCAGGTAAGAGTTCAAACATATAACAATTGATCACATTGCCTAGAACCTGGAGTCTGGTAGAAAGGTCCTGCTTTGAAATGAGTCCAGTATAGCACTTATAAACCCTATCCTCTGGACCAGGGAGAGGAGACTATTTTTCTGTGTTGATTAATAGTTCCAAGAAATTGAACGTTGAATGGATCAGGACAACACTGCATTGTGCTTGCAGTATAGACTGGCCCTGAACAAGTCAGTTGTCCAGAGAGGGGTAAACCTCAACTCCCAATCTTTGGAGGAATGCAGCTACTACTGGAAGAGTTCCTAAAGGGTCTTGTTCTATCCAAATCAAAGGACAAAGCCCTGCATACATCCAACATATGCATTGTGGATTCAAAGGAATTTGCATACGGTTTAGGAAAGAAGGTTGGTAGATGTTGTGGCAAAGTTCCTCCTCTCCTCTAGTAGGTCCTGCGCTTATTGGTGGATTTCTTCCCCTCAGTGGTTTTCCCCTTGGATGAAACCCATAGTCTGGATCAACTCCTCCTATGTCTGATTAGGAGTAGCGGGGCTAGGGGGGAACCCGGGCCCGCCCTCTACTCCGGGTTCCAGCCCAGGGCCCTGTGAATTGCAGCAGTCTCTATAGTGCCACTTGTAACCGCTGCTTGACCGCTACAGCTCCCTGGGCTACTTCCCCATAGCCTCCTTCAAACACCTTTTTTATCCTCACCACAGGATCCTCCTGGTGTCTGATGCTGCTTGATTGTATGGTGTTTTCCTCAATCCTCCAGTAGTACCCCCTCTCAGTTCTTAGTTCCTTGTGTCTCTTGCTCCCAGCTCCTCATGCGCACTTCTTTCCTCTGGCTCCTCCTCCGTAGACTGGAGTGAGCTCCCTTTTTATACCAGGTGCCTTGATTAGCCTGTCCTGATTGGCTGCAGGTGCTCCAATCAATGTAGCTCTCTCCGGTGCCTTCTAGAAAGTTCTTAATTGGCCCCAGGTGCCTTGATTAGCCTGGAGCAACTGCCATTTTGGTTCCCATGGTACTAGGGATTTGCTTAGCCTGGAGCTAACATACCTGCTCCTCAGTACTTTCCTGTAGCCATCCGGCCTTGCTCCATCACAATGTATAGGTTCATTGATGTGGAATGACGAATGTACCTTTGGAAGAAATTTGGGGTGTAGTCGGAGGATAACTTTGTCCTTAAAAAATAATGTGTAGGGTGGGTCCGCCATGAGAGCTGCTATTTCTCCTGCATGTCTGGTGGAGGTGATTGCCACTAAGAATGCTGTTTTCATAGAGAGGTGTAAGAGACAGCAAGGGGCTAGGGGTTCGAATGGTTGTTGCGTTAAGCAGGTTAATACTATGTGAAGATCCCAGACAGGTGTAGGAGATTTAATGTTTGGGTATAGGGATTGGAGCCCTTTGAGAAAGCGCTTGGTGACTGGATGAGCAAAAACAGAAGTTTCGTCGATTTTTTTGGTGAAAAGTTGTAATAGCAGCTAAATGGACTTCGATGGAGCTGAAAGAGAGGCTGGATTGCTGAAGGTCTAATAGGTAATCAGGTATGGATGAGGTGTGGATGTGGGAAGAATCTGGGTTGGTCGAGCATCATTGTGTGAATTGCTTCCACTTTCAGAGATAGGTGGTGCGAGTAGATTGTGTTCTGCTATGTAAAAGTACTCTTTGAACCTGTTCAGAGCATGTAGGAACCAAACTTTGAGATGAAGCATGGATAGGTTGGGGTGAAGAAATCAACCGTGTTGCTGTGAGAGGAGGTTCGGAGTGAGGGGCAATGAAATTGGTGGACGAATTGACATTCTGGTGAGGAACGGATACCACGGTTGTCTGGGCCACAATGGGGCAATCAGAATTACCGTGGCACAATCTGTTTGTATCTTTGTCAGAACTCTGTAGAGAACCAGTATCGGGGGAAAGCATACATTAAATCCTAAACCCATGAGATTAGGAACGCATCTCCTAGGGAATGTTTGCCCAGTCCAGATTTGGAGCAAAATTCGGGACATTTCTTGTTCTTCACAGTCATGAAGAGGGCCAGGGTTGGGTAGCCCCAAACGTGGAATATGTTGAATATGACTGTCTCATTTATCTCCCATTCATGATTCCAGGGAAAACGTCTGTGGTGGTATTCAGGCCCCCAGGAAGATAGGTGGCTGATATCTGGATGTTGTTTGCGAGGCACTAATTCCAGAGCTTCATAGTTCCTGTACAAAGCGAGTGAGATCGAGCCCCTCCCTGTCTGTTTACATAGAACATGCTTGCAATATTGTCTGTCATTATCTGAACATGTTGGGTTCCGAATGAATGGGAGGAAGCGATGGCAGGCGTTGCGTATGGCTTGCAGTTCTAGGATGTTTATGTGTAGGGAGGCTTCGGTGGAAGACTATAGCCCCTGGGCTGTGTGGTGGGACATGTGTGCTCCCCATCCTGTGAGGGATGCATCGGCAGTCATTATAAGGGATGGAGCATCCCTGGAGAAAAAAGAGACTCCTGAGCAGAGCTTGGAGGGAACTGTCCAACATCGGAGGGAGTCTTCAACTCTGAAGAGAATGGATAAAGGCTTGTTTAGAGCATGTATGTTCGGTCTGTAAACTGTGGCCAACCAAGCTTGGAAGTACCACATGTATAGGAGTGCATTTTTGACCACGAAAGTACATGAGGCCATGTGACCTAAAAGTTGCAGGCAGTCTCAAGCAGTGACCTGGGGACTGTGACGAAGTTTCATGACCAGGAGTTTTATGGTGTTGAAACGGTCGAGCGGGAGAGACGCTATTCCCACCCGGGAATCAAAGTGCACTCCTATGAACTCCAGTTGTTGGGTAGGAGACAAGGTGGATTTGTTTTTGTTTATTTGTAGGCTGAGGGACAGGAAGCAAGTGAAGGTAAGCTGCTTGGATTGAAGAGCTTCGTCAAGCGTTGAGGAGACAATCGTCAAGGTAAGGAAATATTATAACTCCCTGTTTTCTGAAGTGGGCAGTGACTACAGCTAGGAGTTTGGAAAAAACTCGGGGGTGGTGGATAGGCCAAAGGGCAACACCCTGTATTGAAAACGTGTCGCGCTGAGGGTAAAACGAAGAAAATGTCTGTGGGCTGGGTGAATAGTCACATGAAAACAGGCATCCTGTAGATTGAGGGCTGAAAACCAATTGCCCTGCTCCAGTGCTGGGATTATGGTGGTGAGGGTAACCTTTTTGATAAATTTGTTTAGCCGCCTGAGGTCAAGGATCAGTCGCCATCCCCCGGTTTTCTTTTCTGTTAAAAAGTAATGTGAATAGAACCCTTTTCCTCTGTGTTGTTCGGGCACGATTTCCACTGCTCCCAGTTGAAGGAGACGATGTACTTCTTGGAGGAGCAGTTGCTCATGAGAAGGGTCCCTGAAGAGGGATGGGGAGGGTGGGAGGCAGGGAGAGGAAAGGGATGGAATAGCCAATTGTGATGACCTCTAAAGCCCACTTGGTGGTGGTAATATTTCGCCATTGATGGGAGAATGGGCATAGGTGTTGACCAAAAATAGGGGCAGGCAGTGTAAGCACTGAGGTGGGAGTATTGTTTTCTATACCCTCGACCAAGGCTTAAAATTTGCTTAGTAGCCGTAGGGGGTTGAGACGCTGCTGAGGAGTTGGGACAGTGGCGTTGGTATCTGGGTCTCTAACTTTGCTGCTGCTGTTGTTGCTCGTGTGATCTATGGAATTGCTGGGTGTATGCGGGGCAGCCTGGTCACTGGTAAGGCTGGTACCTATATTGTCACATTCTGGTCGTAGGAGTTTTCTTAGAGATTGGAGGGTTGTCCTTGAGTCCTTCATGGAATGGAGTACATTATTCATCGTGGAGGCAAAGAGTTTGTTGCCATCGAAGGGGAGATCCTCAATGGTAGTCTGGACCTCCCGAGGAAAGGAAGAGGACGAGAGCCATGAACGTGTGGCAGTGGATCTTGCTGCAGTATTGTTCGCATCAAGGGCAGCTTGAAGAGCGGTGTGGGAGATGATTTGTCCCTCAGAAACTATTGCTGTAAATTGTTGTTTCTTTTCTTCTGGAATGTGATCAATAAATTCCATGAATTTATGGTAATATTTTTCCAGAACGGCAGTATAATTAGCAATGCAAAATTTCAACGTGAAAGAAGCGTATACCTTACGTCTGAACAGATCTAATCACTTACTGTCCTTGTCAGATGGGATGGAGCGGGGAAACTGGTGTTTGTTCTTTTGGTTGACTGCGAGTTTGGCGCTGGATAAATGAAAAGGAATTCTGAGCCCTTGGAAGGGATAAAGTACTTCTGATCTGCTCGCTTATGGGTAGGTAGGCTTGCCACAGGAGTTTGCCAGATGGCCTTGCCAGGTTCTAAAAGGGCTGCGTTGATAAGTAATGCAATCCTGGAAGAAGAAGAGGGCTACAGGATGTTGATTAGCTCATGTTGCTGTTCAGGGACTTCCTACAGTTTAATTCTTAGCTCATTGGCAACTCTTTTAAAGAGGCCCTGAAATTTTGAGAAGACATCCGATGATGTAGAGAGAGGAGGAGCAATGCTTCATCAGGAGGAACAACTGGTTCTATTTGGTTAGAGGCAAGCCTTGCTTTATCCTGTGGTTGTGACAGGACTGCCTGATGTCTTGAGTCTGTGCAGGTTTGTCAGCTGGCGGTACCAAGCAGGTCTCATGCCTAACTGCAGTGGCATAATGAGTGTGGTCCCGAGTATAAGGTGCCCATGGAGCCCAATATTGCCACTGTGGTGGGAAGGGCATGGGTGGTGCCATCCAGGGGTTTACGCACCATGGGGAGGGACCCTCAGAGTAGGATGAGGTAGCTTTTATATGACCTCTCTTGATTGGGGTCAGCGGACAGGAGATCTGATAAGATGAAAATTCTCCCTGCAGCTCAGATTCCTCATCACTGGAGGAAAGCTGTCCGGACCTTGCCTGAGTGTCTGGAGAGAAGTAGGTGTTAAGTAGGAGTGACTGCAAGATATACGACACCAGCAGGTCCCTTGACTGTGTGAATTGCGGTGCCGCAGAGCTTCTGTGAGGTGAGGGCTGTACAAGAGGAATTTGTTGAGAAGAAGGGTTCCTCTGCACCAGTGTCCTGAGCCTTGTGTCACTGCCGGCCAGCTCAAAGGATGACGGTGCTGGGAGAATGAGAAGAGCCTGTGCGGTGTTAGGCAGGCTAGTATGCATCGGCACTGCTTCCAGTGCGGTGCCAAATGGTGCCGTGAGAGAGGCAGGCAACTGGAAGCCTGAAGCCTTGGCACCGGAGTGTGGTTCTACTGCAACAGCCACAGGTGGGTTTCG
This sequence comes from Mauremys reevesii, assembly GCF_016161935.1. NCBI lineage: Eukaryota > Metazoa > Chordata > Testudines > Geoemydidae > Mauremys > Mauremys reevesii. Next base: position 250,924,329 of record NC_052623.1, read on the forward strand.
CCCGGCACGTCAAAAGTGCTCAGCTGAGGAAACGGCGTGACGGAAGTAGTGGATCTGCCCGGCAAACTCTTGTCCCTGAAAATACCCTTTGCGGGTGAGAGAGGCTGCCGCTTTTTTAAAGTGTTCTTATCTTTTTTTTTGAAGCGCGGGGGCGGGAGGAATAAGCGGGGCTGTGGAGTGCAGCGGAGTCAGCGCCCAGGTCTGAGGCTGGTCTGAGAGATTTTTGCAGCAGGAGGAATTTTAACCGTAGCTCCCTGTTCTTGCATGCCCTGGATTTTAACTTGATGCAGTGGGCACATTTTGGGGGGATGTGGGACTCCCCCAAACATTTAATACATTTTGAGTGGCCATCTGAAAGAGGGATGGCATCATTGCAGTTAGAGCAGTACTTAAAAACTGGGGAGCCAGGCATGTTGGAAGTGGCTGCCGCTGACAGGAACAAAAAGTTATTTTGTTTGGTGGGTTGTTGTTTTTTTTTTTTTTTTTTTTTTTTAAAGAAAAGAGGAGGGAAAATGATATCTAACTATAACTGGGAGGTTAAACTAATGAAAATTAGTTGAACAAAGGGAGAAAGGAATTTCTCTAATGAGTCTGCTGAGCTCTGTCTCAGGCCGAGGACAGTAGAGAAGAAACAGAGGAAACCAGTGGCACACGCGTACTATTAAAGCACACTCAACGTGTGGGGTAGGCTCTGCGTGGGCGCGACTGCTACAAGTACTGCTGTCAAATCTCCAAGCGAAGGCACAGGGACACAGTGACACCTGGAGTGGAGCACCCACAGGGACATCTGAAGTGGAGCACCCACAGGGACATATCTCGAAGAAGAATGATAGCATGGCTGTGTGTATTAGGGGGTTTGGATGACACAAATGGTCTTTGCAGTGGGATTGGATTACAATCCATGTGAGCTATTAACACAGATACTTAATCACATAAAAAGCTTTGATAACTTTGAACACAGGGTGCTAGACTACATAGCCTACCAACATAAAGTTTAAAAAGCAAGGAAATGTTACTGAACACCCATCAGTGCCCCTTCTCAACCTTATAGTCCACCCACATATCTCCTTCTCTGGAACCACCAACTAGCAGCTTTATCTCCAAATAAATATCAATCACAGACACATGCAGATTTCATTTTTACATAATTAATTTCTACATAAAAAATACCAGCTTTATACCAATCACTAATACCGATCACTTATTCAAGTAATTTTTCCTAAGCATTACATAAAAACATATCACATTCACCAACTGCAATCTGGCATACTCCAACACATCAGTAAAAAAAAAAAATCTATGTACAATTTATGAAAACCACACTAACTGTATATTAATAAAAATAAACATGTAACAAATAAAATGTGGTTGGGCTTCAAGGGTGCCAAACAGTCATTCAGGAGGAGGGTGGAGATTGTGGACCATGGGTGACAGAAAGAAGGGAGTCGTGGATGAGAAGAGAACTGCTGAGTTGAGTATAAATGGAGTATTGAATGACTTACCTGCTTATTTCCTTGCTTTTTATCTTTCTCTCTCAATCTGGACTCTAAATTCCTGTGTTTTTGTGTGGAAATATAACAACAAAATGTAATACCCCAGTTGAGTTTATTAATGAAATTTAATTATCTCTGGAGGGGTAAGAATTCAAAAAAGAAGCAGTTGCCAACAGATTCAGTAAGTTCGTTTCTTGCAGCTACATGTTCAACAATTTTCCAGAGAAGCTGAAACGACTGATGCTGACTTGCAGTGCTTTGCAGACTTTTGTCAGTCACTTTTTCCATACATGGGGCACAGATTTCTAGTCTAAGTCGTCTCCAGTTAATATTTGTTTAACGTTCCACAAAAAGGATAAGTGTTTTTATATATCCACTGGTAAAATGTAGAATATGATTATTTCTAAAGAAAGGACAAAATAAAGTTGGGGGGAGGGGTGCGGAAAGCTTGATAAGCAAGACACAGAAAAAATGTCAAAGCACAACAAGGGAATGTTTAGGTTTATTACCACGGGCAAATCAATTATGCTAAAAGTTTTAGAGTAAATATCGAACCACTCATTATCATAGAAAATGGAACTCAAAATAATTTATTTCAATGTATTTAATAAGCTTTAGAAAGAGTAAATTCCAACCTTCATATGAGCTCCACAATGAACACTCCCTCACGCCCCCATCGGCCACAGCCAGTGAAAAACAGGGCAAAAGCTTTCTTCAGCAATGAAAGATCAGAATTCACTGCAGCAGAATGAATATTTTTATTCTCCAGAAGGGACTAGGTTTCGAAACAGCAAATGAAATAAAGTTTAAAAAAAGAGAAAAAACAGAAGATGGTAAAACAGAAGATGGTAAAATGCAAATTTATTACCATCTTTTGAGCCCATGAAACAAAACACCAAAACGTAAAGATCTGGTTTTCCCCTTAAAGTATTTCTATTATTTTGCTTAAACCTAGACCTTAATGTTTTCTATTCTCAGGAGAATTCTCTCACAGGAGTCACAGTATGTTGTCAACAATCACATTAATCTCTCTGACAGTTTTGAGCAAAGGGTTTTGAACCAAGATACTAATCTTAAAAAACCCCACACACTTGCAAGGAATAACTAGCGGTTGAGATTGTTGGCACAGAGTCACCAGTACTATCTTCATGGTGTTTAATCTCTTGCCTGTTATAATGGGCACGAATGCATTTCCTTGCCAACTAGACAGTGGAGTGCATCTAGCTGGTCTCATCTCCCCAAACTAGCACTTTTACAGTCAAGTTTAAGAACAAAGGGAGTGTCTAGAGCAGGCCTGCACAACTCGCAATGTGGCGAGGGCCATATTACTTCAAAGAAAGCAGCTGAGGGCCATACCCCCACAGCGCCGCCTGCCCTGCCCCTCCTCCCCCCGAAACACATCCCCCACCCCAGTGCGACCCGGCCCTACGGAAACACTCCCCTCCCCGAAGTATAAAGCCTCGCCGCCACTGCCCGCCTGCCTGCTCGTCATCCCCACATGAAACAAGGGGAGGGGAAAAGGGGGACAGTTTGAAGGGATTGGATGTGACTGTCCAACACACAAACACAGGGGCCACAGGGAGCCCAGGGGAGGAAGGGGCGGCAGTGTGATAGGGGCCGGGGAGGGGAAGGTCCCTGGACCAGTGAAGGGGGCAGCAGTTGGGGCAGGGCAGGTGCAGCACACACACACACACATCTCCCCTGGGGATTTCCTGGCTGCCCGCAGACAGTTCAACACCTCCCCCCCCCCCGCCCACAATCACTACGGAGGCTGCCCTGGGACCAACCAGCGCAGTAGCCACCCTGCTCCCAACTGAAGAGGGGGTCTTGGGGGGGGTCTCGGCCCAGTCCTCCCCTCCCCCAAGCTGTGGCTCGAGCCCAGGCCGGGCGCCCCTCCCCTCGCTCTGCACTTACCAGCTCTGCCTCGTGCCCAGCGCTTCCCACCTCAGCGGGCCCCGGAAGTGACGCACCCGCTGTATGCCAGGCGGGGGGAGCAGGAGATGGAGACATGTGCGGTTCTGGCCATTAGGGCGCGTGCGGGGCTGTGAGGCAGGGCCCCCACACAGGCAGGGGGTGACCCCAGCAGTCCCACCCCGCCGCCTGCCCACAGGCCGCACAGTGAGCCTACGTAGGCAGCATGTGGCCTGGGGGCCGCATGTTGTGCAGGCCTAGTCTAGAGAATAATAGTTCTGACTGATCAGAGAGCTATACTAAGATGCAGAGAGCCCTACTTCATCTGTCAAAAGGTGTCAAGGTTCTTAATGGCTTTCTCCTAATAAAAATCTCAATGTATAGTTATCAAGTACTGGGATACTTGAGATGCTGCCTATTTCTGGAATAAGCAGGGTTTACCCCACACAAAATTACTCCAAGAAGAGTCTTAAATACTGCAGAGTATTTTTATACAATCCCAAAAGGCAGAATTAAATAGCTAAGTATTACGCTTTTTAAGGATACTCCACAAGGTAGACAAGGTGAATTTGTCTCCCCAGTACATGTTAAATATTTATATTTATATTTTATAAATATAAATATTTAAATCTGTTATAAAGCAAATTACAGAGTAAAAGCAAATGGAGCAGATGCATAAGCACCTGTCAGGGATCCACTTACCCTTTCTAAATGTCAAGTCTGCTCTCTCAAGCTTAGCCTTTGTAAATGTTATAGTAACAGGCCCTCTCTCTAGAGCATTATCTTCTAGACTAATAAAATAAGAGGTAATCCTGTAACAACCTAGGTAATATCATAAACACCGGTCACCTAGAAATGACAGATCCTACTTTTATGTAACTGCCATATCGAATCAGACAACAGGTCTGTCTAGTCTGATATTGGGTAATACCTTTTACACTTCAGAGGAAGGCAAAATCTACACCTGCATTCTTTAATAATACACCCAAACCATTCATACATGTATGTATGAGAAATAGCCATTATTTTATGATCCTGGCGAAGTATTCTTCATTAAAAAGTGTAAAATTTTTGCTTACCCTCATTATCTTCATGTGTAATATTACAAACATTAACAGCAATAAAAATACTCGGACTTTTTACACATTTATCAGACAAAAAGCCTGGAGATAATATTGCTGTCATATTTCATGAACTGCTCAATATGTGCATTACAATAAAGTTAGTTTTTTAAAAAAAACCTCAAATGTTAGAAAACCAGGAAATGGCAGAGTTAGAGTTGCACTTCTTAAGCAAGGCACCCAAAGTACCTTAATTCTGCTCCTATTAAGATACACTGAAAAATGTAAATGAGACTTAAGGAAGCATTTTGCAGTGGGGAGGGTTAGAAGAGTGGCACTGAGAAGCCTCCTTAGGTAAATGTAGATTGAAACACCAGTAGGTTCACAAGTAAGGTGGACAGGTGAGAACAAAGGGCTTGGGAAGATTCCCTCCTTTCCTCTGGACCTCCAAATGTGTCCCCTACCCCATCCTTGATTTGCCTGAGATGACATGCTGGCACCTCTTATGATCTTCCTTGAGACCAAGTTATATTTTGTGCTCTTTCTGCAGGGAAAATGGCAGAAACTTTTGTTTTTAAAATCAAAGCTTATGAGTCCATCATTCCCAATGTTGAATGTCAAGTTTCTTGGAGCCAAAGTCCTATAGCATAGATCCAAAATGAAAACAGTCTGATATTTCACTTTATACTAATTGTTGATACTGTGCACTAGTTCTCAACTAGTCCAACGAATAATTTCTCTCTGCAGCCATTTTTTTTTGTGCTACACATTTACAATACTCCCTTTGCACTACCTGAACAGTGAAAAAGAAGCAGAACAGGGCAGAGACTGAGACTCTAACTAAGTACTGATGGAGCCTTTTGAAATCAGATGTTCAGCCCTCAGGCTGAAAAGCCTGAACAATAATGCCCCAGATGCTATGTGGAATAATACACCGAAACAATTTCCAATACATTTTGTATTCCCAACAGAGGAACAATCCCTCACAATGAGATAGGCAGCCAAAAGGACATAATCTACTGCCTTTCCATAAGCCACTGACAAAGGAGTTCGTGATCTTCCTCTCCTGCAAGCAGAGAGCTTGAGAATGGCAAGAGCAGGAGCGAATTTTTCTCCATGCACCTGTGAACATAAAACACGAATCTGTGTCTGTTGTAATTGGGTATTCTGTACTATAAATTACAATCTACTAGAGTAGATAGTTGCGTCTACAGAACATTAAATTCTTTGCAGTACACTGCAGTTGTTGATGGAGACTAAACCTGCTGTGGAGATTACATTTGTACAACACCTGGTGCAGTGTCATCCTTTCTCCACTGTAGACTTATATCCAATTCTCTGATGCATAACCAGTTGACTGGTGAGTCTGATGCACTACCAGTTTGCTTTCAGAGCTGATGAAGCATAGTCAGTTTGCAAGGAAATCTTAAATTTTATTTTTGAACAAAATGTCTTCAAACCAACCTCTGTACTATATCCCATTAAACAGTAAGTACACTACAAGTTTTAATATTTGAAAGCTAGCCACTTGCATTATGGTATCCTCAAAAGCTGATTTTTTTAAGAGTCAAAAAAGTTATATTTTCTAAGTTAAATCATTCCAAAAATGGCTGGAGCGATTAGTTTCAAATATTTTAATATTTCTCCCTGGATTGAAACTAAACATGTTGGTTTTCATATTGAAGGAGATTTTGAAAAAGTTAAAAGGGAGTCAAAAACAAAATGGAAGGGATTCCATAACCATTGGTCTAAAACCTTCATCAGTATTGCCACTATTCTGCACTTTTCCTTTTGAACTTTAAATGAAAACCATCCAGTCCTGGTGACTTACTGCACTTGCATTTCCAAAATGCAGTCTCCTCTTTTAGTGAATGTGAAACCTAACAATTGTGCAGTGTTCACTGTTACCCAGTGGAATTCCAACACACACCACCAAAATTAACTCCATCTTGCTCTATGAGGCTCTAAAACAAACTGCTCAAAAAGCAGTTGTTTATGATATCAATAATTTGCTTTAACAATGCATGTCTCAACATGCCACTCAGCTAGCTATTACAGCAGTTACAAATCCTTCAATTTTTCTATTCTAGTATATTTTAAAAATTTTAATCTCTTTTGACATATTATTCTCGTTATCATTCTGATCAAAGTAAAATACTTTTACTTTTTGTGCTTCTATCACCTGTGATTTATGAATAAACAGATTTTACCCATGAAATGATGATCTTCCTTGTGTATAACTACAACTCTTTTGCCTCCTCCTAGTTAATTTATTTTTTAAAATTAGTTCATATCTTGAAGACACCAATTATTCTGGTCTCCCTGACAAGTCAAACATTCCAGCATTGTATTTAAGCTTTCATTTTATGAATTAAATGCACAAATGTCTTCCTGATTATAGTACAGCTATTGTTAATAGGCTCATTCAGCTGAAATCTGAACCACTTGATCCTCAACTGCCTTTGGACTGGAAACAAGTTAAATTCTTTTGTTTCTCATCACATCTACAGCCATATTAGTACATTAGCCATATTAGTCTTAACGTTGTAGTTATATTCCTGAAAAATGCGACTTTAAGTGAAATGATGTTAAGTGACTCCAATTTCCCCATAAGAATTAATGTAAATAGGGGGGGTTAGGGTCCAGGGAAATTTTTTTCACCAGACAAAAAACTATATATATTTATATATATATACACACACACACACACACACAGTATAAGTTTTAAACAAATAATTTACTATTGTACACAGCAATGATGACCGTGAAGCTTGGTTGAGGTGGTGAAGTTATAGGGTGGAGGAGGGTAGGATATTTCCCAGGGAATGCCTTACTGCTAAATGATGAACTGGCACTCAGCTGAGCCCTCAAGGGTTAACATATTGTTGTTAATGTAGCCTCACTCTACAAGGCAGCATGAATGGAGGGAGGGGGAGATAGCATGACAGACACACACCGTGTGTGTGTGTGTGTGTGTGTAAGAGAGAGAGAGAGAGAGAGAGAGAGAAGCGCAGTGCCCCTTTAAGGATGCTGACACTATTCTAAGTATATTGCCTTAAAAAAGATCAGGAAGTTGAGATAGCAGCTGCGGCCGCAAGCTCCCTCCGCCCTGAGCCCTGTCCTATCCCCACCCTGATCTATATGGAGCAGGGGTAAGAAGGGGGCAGGAGTAGGGGGGAAGGGGACACCCTGACATTAGCCCCTCTTCCCCTCTCCCCTGCACAGCCAGCAGGAGGCTCCCAGGAGCAGCTCCAAGGCAGAGGGCAGGAGCCGCACATGGCAGTGGGGGGAGGGACAACTCAACTGCCGGCAGTTGATAGCCTGCTGGGCGGCTGCTTCACAGGGAACTTAGGGAAGCAGGGAGCTGAGTAGGGAGTTGAAGGGGGGCTGCTGGTCCACCCTGGCTCCAAGCCCCCACCAGCTAGCTGCAATGGGCTGCTTTTCCTGCAAGCAGTGGACAAAGCAGGAGGCTGCCAAACAAAATTATAAGGGAGCACTGGGCAACTTTAAACAAGCATGTTCCTTAATTGATCAGCAACATAACAACGTTAACTGGGACGACTTTAAGTGAAGAGTTACTGTATTTCTGTCCAGCCTGAACTGCCCTCTGCATCTGATGGCTTTCCTTCAAATCCTATTTTTAAATTATTCCCCAAATTTCTGTATTCACTGGCAGCAATCTGGCATGCTTAAAAGTTTAGACTGAGCCCCTTCCAGCAGTGCAAGATTTCACTGACCCAAAAAGTTCCTAATGAACTTTCACTCTTCTTCTCTGAAGTCTTCTTGTCCATGCATGGGAACATTCTAGCTCTCTATCTGACTGATCATAAGTGTGTATCTAGTAATACGTCTGTCTTGAATTTCAGCTTTCTATGATACTTTATTCCTAAATATTCCTTCCTTGACTCCTATCTTGCATTTCCTTGCACCTTGATATCAACATCTATGTAATCAGTTTCCTTCCCAGCACCTGTCTATAAAGTGACCAAACTTGCTGGAGAGAACCAGCATTCTTACAATAAATTTTCACAGCCCTCACAAAATAGTTCTCAACTATTCAGCCTCCTCTAGCATAATGGTCTGGTGCCCTGTTAACACCACAACTAGACCCTCTTTGTTTTTAACTGGCATGACTATGGCTACCTATTCAAAGAAATAGGGGCAACAAGCTCTACCAGTCTCCCTCAAACAATCCTTAAAAATCACTGAGCGTTGGGATTGAAATTTTCACTTCAGGAATTCAAGCCTAGATGTATTCCACTTTGGCTCTCAGATCCTTGAGTTGCTTGAATTCATTATGTGTATATATATTACTTGGCCTCATGATAAATACTTAAAATTACTGAATCTGAAGTAACAAACTTGACAGTTTTATCCTGATTGAACTGCTATTTACCAATTTCCCCTAGTTTTGCTTGGGTCCCAGTGCAGTGGCTACTGACCTTCCATTTACTGTACAAGGGCTATTAAAACAAACAAAAACCGCACACCTGCTTGGACTGAAAATTCTTTTACGGATATATCCTCTCCCTAATGCTCAAGTTATCATATAGGAGTTATATAAACAAACAGAGAGAGGGAGCAATATACTCATTACGCTAGATGCATGAAGTGAAAAATACAGTAAGCGGTATATATATTACAGCACTACAAAAAGTAATTTTCCCTCTGTTGTTACTCATGCCTTCTTGTCAACTGTGGGGAATGGGCGATGTCCACCTTGATTGAATTGGCCTCCTTAGCACTGACCCCTCACTTGGTAAGGCAACTCCCATCTCTTCATGTGCTGTAATATATATACTGCTTACTGTATTTTTCACTCCATGCATCTGATGAAATGGGTTTTAGCCCATGAAAGCTTATGCCCAAATAAATTTCTTAGTCTCTAAGGTGCCACAAGGACTTCTTGTTGTTTTTGCTGATACAGACTAACACGGCTACCACTCTGAAACCTATTACGCTAGATATTACTTCAATACACAAGTGCTTAGCAACAGTCACGAAAGGCTCAAAGATGATGCTAGAACTGAAACACTGACAGCATCCTCCTACTTCTGCCTGAAAACTCCAACAGACCCTGCTCTTGAATATCCACTCAATATTTCATGAAACTTTCATGATTTCAGATGTTTTCCAATGGGTCTGTGCCGATTTGCCAGTTCCTTGAAGCAAAAGTTTTTATGTTGCCCTTTTCTACTTAGGACCAGAAGCCTATTTTATCATCCAGTTATAGACCAGGCACTCGTTAACCTCTCAGAACTCTGGAGAATTGTGGTTTTAAGGGAACCCAGAATGGAGGGACAAATTTAGAAACCCGTTTATCCAGTTCAACAGAATTGAGATGTTATGGTTTCCATTCTTCCGGTGGCTCCCCTCCCCCCACACTCTCCCCGCCCGCGCTCCCCAAAATGCCAAATTTCCATCATCAGAGCTCTCTCTATAAACGAATAGTTTGTTACTGGACTCAGGAAGAAAGAAACCACAGGCCTGTTAGGGGCAGAGACAGGAGTGGAATATGTGCTTGAAAGCATGTTTATTCGGCTGGATTGCAGATGGCCAGTTTAGGAATACGGATATCATATTTTTAAGCATTTCATAATGTCTTATTATTAATTCCAGCCAAAACCACCAAGACCAAAATTATCTGAAATTGGTGCGTATGTGTCCTGACCCCAAACCCAACAATGTTTGCATATAAAATATATATATTTCCCCCCCGATTTAATTTTTTTAATCAATTAGCAAACAGTGTTCCTGAGAGACTAAGGAAAAGACAGGCTTCCATGTCTAAGGAACTGAAATGTGGTATTTGGTAGATTCTACTTCCAGGAAACCAAAATGCTGAAGTCCTAGAGAGTCAAGCTGCAAGCAGAGAGCCCTCCTAAAGGAAAGGGTTTTATTGGACCAGCCCCTTGCATTAAACACTCCACATTTTACTTTAGTCTGATATTTTTATTTACATCTAAAACCCTTTTTCATCTCTGAATGAAAGCGTTCACTTCACCCTTCTGTGAACATGGGGAAAGGCTCTCTATAATGCTGGCATCCAGGTGACAGGAAGCTGACATACCGGTAACAAAGGGACTGGTTTTCATGAAACTTCTTACCTCTCCTTAATCCAATTGACCTTTATGAGTGTTGCAGTGTACACATTTTGAATGGCTAACTGCTGGGGACCATTACAAAGAAACCCTGAAAAAGCCATATCATTCCCCCCCCCCGCCCCATACCCCCAACAACAAACTCTCAAACAACCCAATCTATCATACCAAAAAAGCAAAAAAAAAACCAAAAAAAAAAAAAACCACCACACCACACCAAAAGAACGCTGCATAAGCTGGAAAAGGCTCCTTTGTCCTTGTCAAATAAACAATCAAATTTTATAATTTCACAGCAATGTACATTTTTGAAGGCTTTGGGTGGGGAGAGGTTATAACCATTAAAGCGAGAATGACATTGATCATAACCAAATAAAGCTAATTCTGTACAGACTTCTGTACATATCTTAAAGTCTTATTTGTGCATCAGCTCATGCTATGCCAATCCTGAGTTCTCATACGCTTCTGCCAATGCATATTTTTATCTGAAATTTATTTATGCCTGATTAAGCAGAATATAACACGCTACAAGTTTCACTGGCAAGATGTACAGTACAAGAAGTTACCGCAGTCATCTGTCTCAAAATGAAAGGGCTGGATCATCACAAGGAGTAGATAATATGCCAACAAATTATATACTGTGGCATTCCCCTTCTCAGGTTTTGTTTCTTTCTTTATTCAGTTGTCTTGGTGCTATTATAGGAATCCAAATCAATATTGAAAAGCCAACCTTTCAGATAATAACAATAGAGTAAAAAGGTCATCCAATTCATTTAATTTCCTTCCCTATTACAGGAAACTGGTTACTTATTCCTAGATTCTAATTCATAGATTTAAGCTGGTTACTTATTTGCAGATTCAAATTTTAAATCTGTAAGTTTTCATACTAAAAATATGCCAATTAATATTTGTACATATTTTCAGAAATACACTGTTCCATGACACCTTTACTGCACAAATGATCCATAAGTACAGTAAGGAATCATAATACTACCTAGCTCTTATATAGCACTTTTCATCAGAAGATCTCAAAGCACTTTACAAAAGGTGGGGAAAGTGAGGCCACAGGAAGGTGACGTAGCTTTCCCATGGTCACCCAGCAGGCCAGTGGCTGAGACAGAAACAAAATCCAGGTCTCCTGAGTCCCAGTTCACATCTACAAGGCCACATCTGACCATACAAAGTATGAGTGACAAACCAGTTCTCTGTAAAAGGATATCTATACACTATTTAGACAATTCAGGAAAGAAATTACACTTTTCCTTGACCTGATGCTTGATTTCTGAGCAAAAGCTTGTCACCTGACATCTCTTCCCCCTATCACTGCACAAATCCACAATAATCTGAGTAACATTATGTGAATCTCTGTGTGTGGCAATTACCAAGCATACTACAATTTGTCAGTGAATTTTCAGAGGAAAATATTCTGCACAGAAATCAAGTGTCACATCAGTGAGCAGAATGCCATTTTCTGTCCAGAACTGTATAACTTTACAGAAAACATTATATACCATATCACTTCTAGGACTAAGCCAACATCTTTAACATGTAAATAAGGAGTTGTGAGCCACAATAAAAGGACAAATTTCAGTCTACCCTTCCCTATATGCTCCATTTGCATGGGAGGGAAATAGTGATGAAAAGGAAGAAACAAGTGAGAAAAAAGAGTGCACTTTTGAAACCTGGAATCATTGCACAACAGAAATGACAACCTACCTGGGATGGCACAACTTGATAAGTACCACCATGCACTAGATTAACAACTCAGACATCAAATACACATGTTTTCAGAATATTTACATAAGCATTGTTCAAAAACCTAAGTAAACAAAAAAAATCTTCAAGGAAAATTTTTAAAAGACTTTACAAATACAAAGAGGATTTTGTAGTCTGAACATATGCTGTCACATAACTAGGGCCTTGTGGATTTCTGTAGCATTGTACCCACAGAATGCATTAGCAGCTGTAGAACTCCCATATCCAAGGCTTTAAAAAAGTCTAGTCATGAGATCACTATGTGCACTTGGAAGTTAACTCTTTGAACGCATGTTCTGTACAGGACTGGCATTGATGGAAAAACCACAAGATGGCACGGCCGAGAACATTGTACACAGGGACAGACCCATATCTCTGTAGCTCTCCCTGAAGTACTGAAAGGGCTGAATCACCCCACCAGACTCCCACAGAATAGAGCAAAAAACTCGCAATTTAAATTAACTGGGGAATTTGCCTTCTAATGAACAATTAGGATTATGTCCTATGTCTTTATTAGTTGAATGATATCAAATACCTGAGAATAATGAGATAGCCGTGGTCAGGGTTGGACCAATTGTGCAAAGTCAAGCAAAATATTTACAAAAAGGATTGATCTACAGAGTGTTAGAAATCATAACTTTTAGAATATGACTTAAAAGGCAGACTACTTCCACATTATACTTACGATGGGGAAAGGAAAAGAAAATGATTTTTTAAAAGCTGCAATTATTTTGAAATACTAAAGCAATTTTACTTGAAAGTTTTTTGAACTCTCTTCATTCTCTACCCTTACTTCACTGTAGCAGTTATAACAGTGATATTACAGCACTTGATTATTCACTGTTTGACATAACTTCTGATGTTGGTATCAAAGTTCGGTGAATGGAAAAGTGTTTCTCTTGCTTTCAAATTGCCAACTTTATTTTGTCTGTACCATTTTGTGGGAGGCTGGTGACTTTATAGGTGGTGATACAGCAGTGCGTTGACAGTTTAATGGGTAGAGGGAAATATGTAGCAGACTAGTGGGTACATCTGGAACTGATGAGGAGTGGAGTAGGATTCGGTGCCAACTGGAAGCTCTTGGTAATCACAGAAAACATGTGATCCTCCACATGACCCACAATACATTTCCATTGCCACAGGAATACTTACTGATGCTGTCGTGTGTTTCATCCTTTATTTAATGAAGAAAATCCAGCAAAATAAGGTCAATCCTTTTGGAAAATACCCCAAAGCAACTAAAGAAAGAAGTCCTTAGAAGTAGTTATGATGCAGAAATCAACATCCCAATCGTAATATCCATTTGATAAAACCATTCCAGCGACCCACTTTATAGTTCAATTGAATCCCTGTTTACTTACCATAAAAATGAATGAAACTGCAGAAGCAGAAGCCAGAGGCAGCTATCCGCAGTGCTGTGGAATAAAACTGTTCTTTTAAACACAAACCAATTAAAGGCAAGGCACCAGGTGCAGGGAAGAGGAGAGAGAAAGCACACACGCATACAAAGGAGAGAAGACTGGCTATCAGCCATATCCTCCCAGTTCAGATTTTTATGCTACCTGAAGCTGTTGGGAGCTGTCATTGAGATTGTCCTCCCTCCGTCTGGCCTCTTCTAGCATCTGTGCACTCTTCTTTTTCTCCACTTGCTCTTTGTGCTTCAGGTTTGCTACCTTCTTATTTTGGTCTTTGACTTGCCTGTGAAGTAAAAAACAAACACTCAGAGCAAAATCCAGAATACGTTTTCAGTCAGTCCTGGCTCTTGTGTGACCTGGACCTAAGAACAGTTGAAAGACCAGAAACATTCTTCCTCATCTTGCAGAAGTCCACAAACACTTCAGCTTCCAACCCACACTCAACTGTAAACTCCATTTAAAGAACACTTCAGTTTACTCACCACTATTAAGAGAAGTGACTGGAAGTTCCTGGAGTAATCTCAGATTGCATCACCCCATTAATCTAAAATTTCAAACCGCTACATCTGTAGGACTCGTTGATTAAAGACATACCTGCTCTCTGGTGACTCGTCATAGTGTATTATACACATATATAGAAACCCATATTATCTTGTGTACACCATTGTACTTTATTCAAGGGGGTGGGAGTAGTAAGAGGAATTTTAAAAAAAATCCCACAACTCAAACATACAGGAACATCTTCAAGGTCCAGGCCATCTGCTTGAAGCAGTAAAACTATTTTCTCCAACCTCAAATTCTACTTGTTTACTAGATATTTTGTGGTATATTCCCCACCCCCATCTTAGAGAGACAAGAAAGTGTGCATAATTTCCTTTTTCACTTGCATCTGTGAATTATTCTTGATGGTTCTGGCATCTACCATTGCCCGCAGCAGGGGTTTGGCCTTTCTGGGCATTAAGACACATGGAGTATGGAACCTAATTACAGACCCTTTAATCTCAGTCTCCTGACCACAGAAAACTTAAGTCTAAACTTTTTGTCCAATCAAAATAAAACAGACCAGCTTTGCTTCCTCAGCCCTTTTCTCCATAATTACATTTGGAGTTTGGACTCTGGAATAAAAAACAGATTCTTTAGTCCCAAGCTTTCCCCCCAAATATCATACAACTAGCATAGAGAACTCTTTAATTTAATGTTTAGAGAAAAAAATCATAAACTAGCTTCCTTTTTGGTGCATCACACACACAGAAGGAGAAGAATGTTCCTTCTGATAGCATTTCAGAAAGACATTTAGAATAGATCACAAACAGCTTTGGCTGCTTTGATATTTCCTTCAGAGCTCACAACGAAGAGATTACCTCTTCGCAGTATACACCAATTAACTGATTTATAGGCTGGTCAGTGCTCTGCAGTGCCATACAAAGAATTTGGGTTCAATTCCTAGGCTGTGGTTTTTGCTCCCTAAGCCAGCTGGGGCTGGAGTAACTGCATCGATAGCAAACTCATTGCTGCTGCTTTGCAGACACTCTCATCACAGAGAAAAGAACAGTGCTGATGGCTTCCAGAGACAGTCTCTTCTAGCTCTTCTCAATCAAGGAAGATGACCAAGATGAGGTGTCTTGAGAAATATGGAAGAGGAAGTCCTCTGCTTATGACATTATAGAATCATTGGTGTACTTATAAGTGCCCTTTCCAAAACAATACAGCTGATTCTACTAGGGATACTACATGGACACGAGTAGTATAATTGATAAGTTGCTCTGGGCTAGTGCTGCACCATGGTAATGGGCACTGAGTCCACTCTGAAAGCTGATCTGCTCAGTGATTACATTACTTTTCTGAAATACTTTGTCAGCACTGAACTGAGCTTGTACAACACAGAGTTATTTCTGTACTGTTAAATAAAGATAGAAAGCAGAGTTAATTTATAGAAAATATCGTTAAATAATCCCAAAACACACAGTTTCACATGGGTATGCTAATTACATTCCTACATTAAGGATATGTGTATGGATTTGTTTTGATAAATTTGATGAAGCTAAATTTATCCATTAGAAAAGTATTCCTTGTTATCACTATTTTCTGGTGCACGCTGAACTACAGAAATAAAGGCATACCACTGATTAAAATAAAAAATAGATTATCTTCTGCAAAGTCCAAGTCCTCTGCATTAAAAGGTCTCTCTTGAAAAGCAAGCTGATTAAATGAACTTTTGACGTGAAGTTTGCTGCCCAGGGTCTGAGCCAAAAAGCAAGAATTGCTAATGAATTGGCTGCCATAGTGTATGTAAAGGATCATCTGAATGTTGAAGAAGCAGTCAGCCAGAAATTCTAAGGGAAACATAAGTACTTCCTAAAGGCAGATTTAGAGAGAGCCCATGCAACTCCCTAGTGCCTTAAACCACTTGATCCAAGCCAGAGTTATGGAAGCTGCATAAAGTGCAACCTAGGGCAATCCTACTGTATCTTTGATGGAAAAAATCATGTGGCTCTAGTGAAGACCTTGAATGAGATAGGGATTCATAGTAAACTTGGCTGTAATGGTTCAACTATTGTAAAAAAAAAAAAAAAAAAAAAAGGACAGGTCACATGTGCGTTGGGCAAAGAAACCTATAACTTGAAAAAGTGAAGTAACTGGGAAGGTGTGGGGAATGTGACCCAGCCTCTTTCATATCCCACATGAACTGCATGTTGCCTCTTACCCTGCCAATAGAAGCACAGATGATCATAAGCAGGATAAGGACAATGGACTTTAAAAAAGCAGACTTCAACAAACTCAGAACTGATAGGTAAGATCTCGTGGGAAGAAAATCTAAGTGATAAAATTATTAAACACGAAACTGCCAATTATTCCAATCTGAAGGAAAGACAGAAAGAACAGTAAAAGGCCAAAATGGCTCCGATCGGGAACTCCTTAATGACCTGAAAATCAAAAAGGAATCCTACAAAAAGTGGAAACACAGACCAATTGCTAATGAGGAGGACAAACGAACAGCACAACCATATAGGGACGAAATAAAAAAGACTAAGGCCAGGGGCGGCTCTAGGCCCCAGCACGCCAAGTGCAGGCTTGGGGCGGCATGCCGCGGGGGGTGCTCTGCCGGTCGCCTGCGGGAGGTCCACTGGAGCCGTGGGACCGGAGACCGGCAGAGCGCCCCCCGCGGTGTGCCGCCGTGCTTGGGGCGGCAAAATGGCTAGAGCCGCCCTTGGCTAAGGCGCAAAATGAGTTATGCTTAAGAAGGGACATAAAATCTACTAAGAAGTTCTTTGAACACATTAGGAGCAAGAGTAAGATGAAGGAAAGTGTAGGTCTTCTACTTAGTGTGGCGGCAGAGCTAATAACTGATTACATCAAACAGGCTGAGGTGGTTAATGCCTATTTTGTTTCAGTCTTCACTCAAAAGGTTAATTGTCACCAGATACTCAAGAAAATTAATATTTTAATAATAAAAGGAATGCAAGCCAAAACAGAAAAAGAACAATTTAAAGAATAGTTAGATGTCTTCAAGCTGATAGGGCCTGATAAAATTCATCCTAGGATACTTAAGGAACTTGCTGAAGCAATCTTGGAACTGGTGGCAATTCTCTTCAAGAGCTCATGGAGGATGGGAGAAGGGCAAACATAGTACCTATCTTTAAAAAGTAGAACAAAGAGGACCTGTAGAGTTATAGAACAATCAGCCTAACTTCGATACCTGGAAAGATACTGGAATAAACCAATGAACAATCAATTTATAAGTACCTAGAGGATAATAGGGTTATAAGGAATAGCCAGCATGTATTTGTCAAGAACAAATCATGCCAAACCAACCTAATTTCTTTCTCTGACAGGTTTACTGCCCTAGTGGATCGGGGGGAAGCAGCAGCAGCAGCAGATGTGACATATCTTGATTTTAGTAAGGCTTTTTACACAGTCCCATATGACATTCTCATAAGCAAACTAGGGAAATGTGAGCTAGATGAAATTACTATAAGGTGGATGCACAACTAATTGAAAGATTGTATTAAAAAAGTAGTTATCAATGGTAACTGTCAAAATGGGACAGCATATCTAGTGAGTCCAGAGGGGTTGGTGCTGGGTCTGGTACAATTCAATATTTTCATTAGTGACTTGGAGCAGAGAGAATGCTTGTAAAAATTGTAAATGATCTCAAGAGGGGAAGAGCTGCAAGCACTTTGAAGGACAGGATTAGAATCCAAAATGACCTTGATAAATTGGAGAATTGGTCTGAAATCAACAAGATGAAATTAAATGAAGACAAGTGCAAGGTACTTCATTTAGGAAGAAAAATCAAATTCACAACTACAAAATGGGGGACAACAAGGTAAGTGCTAGTACTCATAAAAAGGATCTGAATAGTGGATCATAAATTGAATACGAGTAAACAATGTGATGCAGCCGCCAAAAAGGCTAATATTATTCCAGGGTGTATTAACAGGAATGTTGGATGCAAGATGCAGGAGGTAATTTTTCTGCTCTACTTGGCATTAGTGAGGCCTCAGCTGGAGTGCTATGTCCAATTCTGGATGCCACAATTCAGGAAAGATATGGACAAATTGGAGAAAATCTAGAGAAGAGCAACAAAAATGATAAAAGGTTTAGAAAATGATCTATGAAGAAAGGTTAAAAAACTGTGCATGGATCGTCTTGAGAAAAGAAGACTGAGGGAGGGACCTAAAGAGTCTTCAAATATGTTAAGGGCTCTTATAAAGAGGATGGTGATCAATTATTCTCCATGTCCACTGAACACAGGACAAAATAGTAATGGGCTTACTCTGCAGCAAGGGACATTTAGGTTAGATATTAGGAAAAAAACTTTCTAATTATAAGTGTAGTTAAGCTCTGGAACAGATTCCAAGGAAGGTTATGGAATCCCCATCACTGGAGATTTTTAAGAACAGGTTGGAAAAAAACATGTCAGGGATGTTCTAGGTTTATTTCATCCTGCCTCAGTGCACGGAGCTGGACTTGATAACCTCTTGAGCACTTCCAGCCCTACATTTCTATATATGAAGGCTTGTTATACATGCCCAATGTATGCCCTTCAACTATTTCCCAATTTTTTGCACAGAAAAGTGTGTGTAAAACTCACTATACAAAGAAGACTCTTCCCTTTCCTTCAGAGAACTCTGCTTCCGGAGAGCTGGAACCAGAGCAACATTTATATAGTGCATTTCATCTCAAAGACTCTGAAATTTTGGACTCACAGGAAAAAACAGTTACCTACCTTCTCGTAACTGTTGTTCTTTGAGATGTGTTGCTCATGTCCATTCCAAGTAGGTGCATGTGTGCCACATGCACAATTGTTGGAAGGTTTTTGCCCTAGCGGGACCCGTTGCATTGGCTGAGGAGGCCCCCGGAGTCACGCCTTCATGGCGGTGTATATAGGTCCCTGTCAACCCGCTGCCTCTTCAGTTCCTTCTTGCCAGATACTCTGACAGAGGGGCAGGCGGGTGGGTCTTAGAATGGATATGAAGAACACATCTCCAAGAGCAACAGTTATGAGAAGGTAGATAATCAGTTTTTCTTCTTCGAGTGCTTACTCAAATAGGTGACTCCCAAGAATCTCCTAGGAGGAGAGGTCAGAGTTCAGCAGATCACAAATTGCAGCACTGCTCTGCCAAATGTGGCATTTGTAGTTGGCATCGAGGTTTGTTGCATGGATTGGTTCCTGAGTTAGAGTTACTATGGTGCAGTGTGCAGTTACTGGTGAGAATATGCTTCAGGTTGGCAGGTTATCTGTGGGTTGTCTGTGGAGGTCCCCAGAGTCACGCCCCACTACATGCATCCGATGAAGTGGGTATTCACCCACGAAAGCTCATGCTCTAATACGTCTGTTAGTCTATAAGGTGCCACAGGACACTCTGCTGCTTTTACAGATCCAGAGTAACACGGCTACCCCTCTGATACTTCTCAAAGAAAGAGATCAGGTTGGTTTGGCACAATCTACCTTTTATAAAACCATGTTGTAATTTGTCCCAATTACCATTGACCTCAATGTCCTTAACTACTTTCTCCTTCAATTTTTTCCCCCAAAACCTTGCATACAACAGATGTCAAACTAACAGGCCTGTAGTTGCCCGGATCACTTTTTTCCCCCTTTCTTAAAGACAGGAACTATGTCAGCAATTCTCCAGTCATACGGTACAACCCCTGAGTTTACAGATTCATTAAACATTCTTGCTAATGGGCTTGGAATTTCATGTGCCAGTTCCTTTAATATTCTTGGATGAAGATTATCTGGGTCCCCCGATTTAGTCCCATTAAGCTGTTTGAGTTTGGCTTCTACCTCGGATGTGGTAATATCTACCTGCATATCCTCATTCCCATTCATGTCTGTTAGTCTCTAAGGTGCTACAGGACTCTTTGCTGCTTTTACAGATCTAGACTAACAAGGCTACCCCTCTGATACTCATTCCCATTTTTCATCCTACCATTGTCCCTAAGCTCCTCATTAGCCTCATTAAAGACTGAGGCAAAGTATTTGTTTAGATATTGGGCCATGCCTAGATTATCCTTAACCTCCTCAGGAAGGCGGCTACAACCGACATGCACTTGGTGAACACCTAAGGGGCTGCCGATAGGCCAAAGGGGAGTATTCTAAACTGATAATGGGTGTTGCTGACCAAAAAGTGGAGGAACTGCCCATGTGACGGTACTATTGACATGTGAAAGTACGTGACTTTCAAGTTGAGGACAGCGTACCAGTCCCCCGAATCCAGGGAAGAAATAATGAAGTCAGGGAGACCATGCAGACCTTCAACTTTTCCAGGAAATGTCAGGAATAAACAATCCCCTTGCCCCTGAACTCCTGAGGGACATCCTTTATCACTCTGGCTTCTAGGAGCGTTTGCACCTCCTGTATGAGAAGTTGCGCGTGAGAAGGGTCCCTAAAGAGGGACAGAGAAGGGGGATGGGAGGGAAGAAGGGAACAGAATTGGAGAGAACATCCAATTCTACCATGTGTATGACCCATTGGTCCAAAGTGATTCAGGCCCAGGCATGTTTGAAATTGGATAGACGATTAATGAAATGGGGAACAGGATCCGGGATTCTGCCTAGTGCATGGCCCCTGGGAGCACCTTCAAAAGTTTTGCTTGGGAACTGAAGACTGCCTTGTCGAGCCCTGGCCCTGGTTGGAAGAGGGCTGTAAAGGATTTCGTCTATTACTCCTGCCCCACTTTCTATTGTAATCTTGTCTGGGAGGAATGGGGGAGAAGCGTGGTGGAGGCTGAGGTTTAAAATACTTTTTTAGTGGGGCTGGTGTATGGAGCCCCAGAGTTCAGTGTTGCCCAGGAGTCCTTGAGACAATGGAGCTTAGAGTCTGTCTGTTCTGAGAACAAACCTGAGCCAATGAAGGGCATGTCTTGAATTGTTTGTTGGATGTTGTGTGGGAGGCCTGAAATCTGCAGCCCTGAGCTCCTTTGCATGGCTATAGCAGTCGACACTGTGTGGGTTGTTGAACCCAGTGCAGCTTGCAAGGAGGTCCTTTCTGTAACCTTGCCCTCCTCGAGGACGGCCCCAAAATCTGACCAAGATTCAGCTGGAAGCAACTTTTTGAACTTAGTGTTCCAAGAGTTAAAATTATAGCGATGAGGACCGCTTGCTGATCCTGAAGCTGGAATAGACTTTACGGCTGAAGAGGTCTAGCTTCCTTGCCTCCTTAGATTTGGGTGTTGGTCCCTGCTGACATTGCCTCTCTTTCTCATTTGCAGCTGCCACGACTAGTGTTCCCAGTTGAGGGTGGGTAAATAAGTTGTACCCGCACAGGGGTACAAAATACTTTCTTTCCACCTCTTTGGCTGTGGGGGGAAAGAGTCTGCCATAGGGTCTTGGTAGTGTTTTGGATGGTCTTAATCAGGGGCAAGGGCACTCTTGAAGGACCCTCGGGAGTCAGAATACCCTCATAGGATCAGTCGTCTTCTCTGACACTTTCTCTGCCTGGAGGCCCAAGTTTTGTGCCACCCTTCTGAATAGCTCCTGGTGAGCTCTGTTGTCCATAGCCAGCAATGTGGCAGAAGAGACGGCTACTGCCTCATCTGGGGAGGATGAGGATGATGCCCTTGGTGGCACCGGATTCTCTTGACCTTCCAAATTCACGGGGATCCTCCTGTGCTGATGTTTCTTGTGCGGTTCTTGTGCAGTCCCTGTCTCTGTGCTGGCATTGGTTATGGCCGCGGTGCCAGCTTGGGTGTTGGTGTTCAAGCCATGCAAAGGTTCTCATGCCATAGAAGATGTCAGGGGAGCCCGCCTTTCCAAGGTGATCGACAGCAATCTGGAGCCCAGCCCCTGGGCTTGATGATATGACCATGGGGTCCAGATGGGCCACTGTGTTGGCACCTGCCATTGGGGTAGCCAGGGCATCATGGGAATTTGTTGCCCCTCTTCCTGCCTTGAACGGTGTTGAGAGCAGTGCCGTCTCCGCTTTGAGACTTACGACTCCGGTTCTGAATCTGAAGACAAAGTTTAACCTCGGTGACTGGGGTGGTGACGGAGAGCGGTGCTGAGGGGAGGGCAACCAGTGCTGCATCATGGCTGGTTTGCCCTTGGAAGGCACAGCGCTTTTCTGCAGTGTCAGTGCTGGGGACTGTGGAACTGTCATTGCTATAAGGTTCCTGGCCCACCTCAAACATGTCCAGGGTGGATGGAACATACAGCTCCTCTACCTGGTTTTCCTGCTTGGGGGAGTCCACTAGAACCAGACTCAATGGACCTCTCTGAGAGGCTGGAGTCAACGGTGCCAGTTTAGTTGGAGCAGAGGCTGAGTGTCCCAGTATGGGACACACTCCACTAGCATGTTTCTTCTGTGGCACCGGCGAATGCAAGTGATGCAGGGTAGCTGCGGAGCAGGTCTTCAGTGCCAGAGTGTGGCGATGCCGAGGGTCTCTAGACCTTGAGTCCTTTTTCGTCACTGCAGCCTCTCTTACTGAGGTTGGTGCACTCTGCACCAAAGTGCTGAATTCAGGTCCAATGAGGGCTGGGGATGGAGAGCTGACTCCACGAGGAGTCATTTCAACCTAAAGTCCCTCTACTTTTTTGTTTCTTGGAAAGAAGCCTTTGCAGATCTTATGTCTGTTGGTCTGGTGGGCCTCCCCCAAGCACTTTAAGCAGGAGTCGTGAGGGTCTCCCCTTGGCATAGGCTTCTGAGAGGGAAAGAACGTGGTGGGAGAAACCCCAACAGAAACTTATCTAATTATAAAACTATTTGAAAACACTAACTGTATGTTAACTATTTACGGCTACAAAGAAAAAGTCCATTAGGGGATCATTTGCCATAGCAAGAGAGAAGAAAGCAGCTCCAATGACCGTCACGGATGGTAAGAAGGAACTGAAGAGGCAGCAGGTCAGCAGGGACCTACATACACCAATATGAAGGCGTGACTCCGGGGCGCCACAGCCGACCCAACAGTTACTGTTAGGGGGAAAGTCTTCTGATGACTGTGCACGTGGCACACACACACACCTACTTGGAATTGATATGAGCAAGAACTCAAAGAAGAATCAATCTAACTCACTGCTGAAATTAAGCAGATTCTATGGCAGAGACTGACAGCTAACAGACCTCTTGCAAATGGGATGGAATAGGGGCATGATCTGATGGGGAGAGCATAGGAGCAGAGAGAGATAAGGACAAGCTGGGGGGGGGGGAATAGAAGAGTTTATAACCAACAGAATACACTACCCTACAGAACCTGAATCAAACCACGGATTCCTATGTCCCAACATTTCCCCTCCTGCCAGCAAATACTTCTGAAGCCCACTGGCAAAGTGTGTTTTTCATCCCTTACTAGTGCTAGTCAACACACAAAATGACAGTCTTCTACTGCTGAGAATTACTCATTTAGTCCAAGTGGATGAGAAGTGTGCTGTAGATCTACCAGTTCCGAAGTTTAGGGGCATCAATGTGGTTTCATATGATAGTGTTTTTTCCCCTTTCTTAAAAAACAAACAAAAATGGCAGTAAATTACATGAAAAACCCTACATTAGAAGAATGTTGAAGTTGCAAAGTTAAGCACTCAAAATTTAGGACACGCCAGATTTAAGATTCTCTATGCAACCTTAATCTGTCCATCCTGATCACATACTATTTTTTCAACAAACCCTTTCTTCTTTCAGTGCACAGGATGGACCTGATCGGGGACAAATCAGGACTATGTAATAAAAGAGGATGTTGCCTGCAGGATACCTGTGTCATTTGTTGCAGAAGTTGGAAGGCGTGTAGTGAACGAAGCAGGAAGACAAAGGATGGTCTTTATGTGAATGCGGCCCTGGAAAACTGGACGCTATCCTTGCCTCTGCCACAGAGTTCCTATGTGATCCTAAGCAAGTCTCTTAAACCAGACTTTACAGGGGTCACTAATTTTGTACACGTCATTTTCTGTGAACCAAACTTGATACCCTGTGGTCTGATCTGCAGAAGTGCTGAGCACTCATAGCTACAACTGAAGTCAATGGGAACTGTGCTCTGAACATATAAACTACTATATTATGCTAAATTCTCTGATGAATCAGGTCTAGTCATCTCAAATTAGGCACCCAAAATTATTGGAAACTTTTGAATTTATCTCTGTGCCTGAATTCCCCATCTGTAAATTGGGGATATTACCATTGCTTCTTCTCACAAGGGTGCTGCATATTCATTAATATTTGTGAAGCACTCAGGTACTATAATGAGGAGTACCACAGAAAAGCTAATAAAGAAAACAACTGTCTTCAAAACAGGGTTTGACTAGTGTACAATAAATAAGGCCTGGGACGACAGATTTAACAAGGATAAAAAAAATATTGAACAGCTAGCTGCTTATTGAGTACTATCCATCCTACAGCCTGAATGAGGCAGGGGTTCTATGGAAAAAATAGCATGTGATCATGTATTTAAAGACTGTATCATAATGCATAGGCACAAGGCAGCCAAATTAAAGTTGCACAGGAAAGGACAGTTACCTATTTCCGTAACTGGCGTTCTTTGAGATGTGTTGCTCAGGTGTATTCCACTATAGGTGTGCGTGCTTGCCACGTTCACCGGTGTCGGAAGTTTTTCCCTTAGCAGTATCTGTAGTGGGGGAGCACTGCTGTGATCCCTGGAGTGGGGCCAACATATCGCGCCATAAAGGGGGCTGCGCGCTCCCTCTACCCTCAGTTCCTTCTTGCCAGACAACTCCGACAGAGGGGAAGGAGGGTGGGTCGTGAAATACACCTGAGCAACACATCTCGAAGAACACCAGTTACGGAAACAGGTAACTGTCCTTTCTTCTTCAAGTGATTGCTCATGTGTATTCCACTATAGGTGACTCCAAGCTATACCTGATGGAGGCGGGTAGGAGTTTAAATGTAAAGTTTTCCGAAGACTGGATACCACTAAGGCTATAATGCTGCAGCCTAGGCTGGAGCAAGTTCCGACTACCTTCACTGGCAGCAAGAAGGAACTGAGGGTGGAGGGAGCGCGCAGACCCCTTTATGGCACGATATGTCTGCCCCACTCCAGGGTTCGCAGCGGTGCTCCCCCACTACGGATACTGCTAAGGGAAAAACTTCCGGCACCGGTGCATGTGGCGAGCATGCACACTTATAGTGGAATACACCTGAGCAATCACTCAAAGAACCACCTTAATTCTGTCATTTAATGTCCTTGTGTAATTTTTTGAGTGTAATTATATAAATAAAACAGTCATATTAAAGAATATTATCAGGTTAGCACCTCAGAACTGCACTCTCATTGGCAACAATGTAGTAGCTTTATGATTATTTTCCATGTGAACATACTAAATACCTTCCTCTAGTTATCCTGATAGGAATCCAACAGTACTATGTGCTGCAACTGGGCACACTAATGATTAAATAGCATCAAGAAAGTCACCATTAATTAAAGAATGGATGAACTTGACTAAAAGATGTAGAGCACTAATTACAATAACTGGTAATTGCTACAGAAAAATCTTTGTTAAAGTGGAGTTCGGGGGAAAAAAGAATGGCATAGATTTTAATAAACATTGGAAAACCAGTACATTTTCATAAGGTAAAGCTTTAAAGAAAGACAAGTATCTGAATGTATGGAAATGCCGAGTTAACTTGATCTCAGAAAGAAGCTTATCTGAGTTATCCACAAATCAGACAGTAAAATTAGTCTTTGGTTAAAGGTAACGCAAGCCAAAATATGCTTTTTTAAAGCATATTGTATTAAGGAGGGAAACAGGACTTATACTGGAAATACAGTTTCAATCTTAACTATGGATAGGCTTCTGCTTCCAGATCAAGACTCTGAAATATGATATGGTTCCCTAAAAACATTAAGGCTTCCAAAGTGACAGATCTTTTCCAAGGTTTCCAAACCTACCCTGGTTAGCAACTTCTCATACCAAATTCCAGGTAAAATGCAATCTTTGGAGAAAGATAAGGACAGTCAAAATCAAAGAAACAAAGCCCAAGATTTTAAAAAATGACTAATGATTCTGGGTGCCTCAATTTTTGGATGACCAACTTTTAAAACACTTAAACAGGGCCTAATTTACAGAAAGATCTAAGCATGCTTTTAAAGGGTCCGCAATAGAAAGAAGAGTGGAAAGGCCAGAAGACCAGTGGGAAGTGTGTAATATACAACTTTGAGGCTTCTTAAACAACTTTGATCCTGAAACTTAAATCATGGAAAAATTTCCATCTAGTGTTCCAAAAATGGACACCACAGAGGACGCTATCAACTTCTGAAAAGAGCCATGCTTAAATCCAAGAAATAAAAATATTGTAATTAATACCACTCTTGTCTTTTTAATCAATCGATTAATCAGTCATACTTCTTGGCCACATTATTTGAATTCTTCAAAATCTTTATCCTCACAGAAGCAAGCTATTATCATCATTAAAAAAAAAAAAGGTGGGTAACTGAGGCACCGGGAGTCTAAGTGACTTGTCCAAAGGCACCCAGGAAGTCTGTGACGAGGCAGGAAAGGTCTCCTGATTGCCAGGCTTGTTATCTTAACCACTACACGATCTTTCTTCTCCATCTACCATCACGCATAAAGAAAAAAAATCCTAAAAGCAGTTAGTGTCATAAAACCTGTAATGGTAATAAAATCCTGATTTTTTCTTACTTGAGCCCTGTCACAATGGCCAGGTGTCAAATGAATTATATCCAAGTAAGAATCTGAATTGGCAGAGGCAGAAACAGCAGAAAGTCCCAGCAAAGCTCTGAGTTATTTATGATTTAAAATCATATATTTTCTAGGATAACAATGCAGGAAAGACGTATTGAAAAAAAATTCTCCAAATTCATTAGGATCCTTAAGCAATTTGAAAAAAGAGGACTAATCTAATTGTGTCTTATCACCTGCAAACCTGTTGAAAGATTTTTTAAAAAAATGTAATTAAGGTTTATTCCTTTTGTTTACCCTTTCACTCAGTAAACTGTGGATGAACTTGTAGTCTCTTCTATATTAAAAATAAAAAAAAATGCAGATTAATGTTAATCTCAATTTTTCTACCTTCAGCAGTAATGCACACACGTAGAAATAACCGTAAGAAGCTTATTCTTTTTCTTATAGGAATTTTCATGCTACTTGTTAAAGTGAGGTAAGGCTTTATCTTAGTTATTTTAGATGGGAATCATATGTTTGTTAAATAGAAGTTGACAATCTTGTTAACACTGAAAAGAATGCAGAATGAAATTTCAATGTTGTTTATACTTTTATTCAGACCTTTGCTGTAAAAATCTTTCCTACATATTTATGTGCCTAAAGCCCTACAAAATATTTTAAAAACCATGTATTCAATACTGTAAATTTACAGCACATTGCATAGTAACACACTTTCATTGCCTTAAATGGCTTACAATCTAAGTAAATAAGCGAGCACACAGGTTATATTTCATGTAAGAACTGTATGCGCCAGGATCTCAGGAAAAGACAGATTTTGTGCATAAGTAGCACAAAGGGTTGGTCCTGTTCATTAGATTTAGGTACTTGGAAAAATGCTACTACACTGAGAAGTTTAAGAAGTAGACATGGTGCCAGAGACGCAGCGTGTAGCTAGTCATTTATTGGTGTAGCATTACCACCACCCACAGGACAATCCACTGTTCTTGAAACTACTACTCTTGACAGACAGCCTAGCTGCATGTGTTTCAGTCCAGAAAAGGATCACACACTTTATTCCTGGACATTAATTAAACTGCACACTGAATGTGCTCAGCAACTGAATCACTGGTGTAGAAACTACAAAAAAAACCCCAACCTCTACACAATTACCTATTACCTTGGTTTAAATGGTTTGCAAAGAACCCATATGTTATTAGATAATACAATATTTTAAATTTATATAGCTTTTCATCCAATAGGGTCCTCAAAACCCTCTGCAGAATGGAGATGCACAGAGGGATGATTTCCTCCATCAGTGGGACAAAACAGAGCAGCTGTCTGACAGAACATAACACTACAAAATAGTTTAGGGACAGGAAATGAAAAATACTCTAATCATCAAAAATTGTAAGAGGAAACATACGTAGGCAGAATGTAATTAATCAAGTTGGTCAGAACATCACTATTAGCAACGCTATTAGCAAAACAAACAAAAGCGTGAGATTTTGAATGATCACAAGTGGTCAGAACCTTGATGTTAGATTTCATTATTTATGCAAAAAATCAGCATCTTCAGCAGTACAGTGGGGCCCTGAGGTTGATTTAGTTCAGTACTAATTCAGAGGAAAGAGTCCAACCTGCTGAATCACCAATACCACTTCCTAGCTAAATATTATATATCTGGTCTTAGCCTTGCCTAACCTGTGAGCAAACATGAGATCATAGCACAAGATGGTATGGCTGCAGTGACACACAGTTGGATTTCCTTGTGTAATCATAGGACTAGAAGGGACCTCGAGAGGTTATCTAGTCCAGTCCCTTGCACTCAAGACGGGACTAAGTATTATCTAGACTAGAGGTTTTCAAACTGTGGTCCACAGACCACCAGCGTTCCACGAGCTACATTCAGGTGGTCTGCAGATAGTTCCCTCTAAGGTGTGTGCCTGGGCAGCTGCACACAAGAGAATGAAGGGCCACCCACCTAATTAGCAGAGCCACGCAAGCGTGGCTCCGCTAATTAGGTACCTGGACTGTGGAGAAGACGCACATGTAAGGTGAGGTGGTGGCTTTGGGGGGAATACGAAGGAGATGGGAGGGGGCAGTGGGGTGAGAAGAGGGGGTGGGGGAATTTGGGACATGCAGGGCTGCAGTGGCCAGAGAAAGAAATGTCCTTCCCCAGCTCCAGGGCTGTGGCTGCCGGGGAGAGACTGCCCTTCTTCCCAGCCTCAGCTCTGTGGCTGCTGCAGTGGAGGAGAGACCCTCCCCGCTTCCCAGTCCCAGTTCAGGGGCTGCTGCGGCGGGGGAGAGAGGGCACATCCATTGCATTAGAAAGGTAAGACTACTGATATGAAAATATGAGTTGTGTACTTTTATTTGTAGAACAAAAAAAGTTTATTTTTTTTATATAGCACTTTTATCCAAAGTACTTTACAATAGTTAGCTAACGGTACAAAAAACATTTGGAAAGATCATCAAGTTGTCGACCGAGACCCTCAGCAATTGTCAAGTGGTCCACAAAAAAAAAAAGTTTGAGAACCACCGATCTAGACCATCCCTGACAGGTGTTTGTCTAACCTGCTTTTAAAAATTTATGATGGAGATTCTACAACCTCCCTAGGCAATTTATTCCAGTGCTTAACCACTCTGACAGTTAGGAAGTTTTTCCTAATGCCCAACCTAAACTGCCCTTGCTACAATTTAAGCCCATTGCTTCTTGTCCTATCCTCAGTGGTTAAGGAGAACAATTTTTCAATTGCAGACTTAAACCCAATTTTTTCAATTTTCCGTCATAGGTCATATTTTCTAGACCTTTAATCATTTTTGTTGCTCTTCTTTGGACTTTCTCCAATTTGTTCACATCTTTCCTGAAATGTGACACCCAGAACTGGACACAATATTCCAGTTGAGAACTAATCAGCACAGAGTAGAGTGGAAGAATTACATCTCGTGTCTTACTTACAACAATCATGCTAATACATCCCAGAATGACGCATTCTTTTTTGACCTGTAATCCTGATACACTGGATAAAACGTGCATATTTTGGAACATGTTGTAGTAAGAATCTAAAGAGAAGCTCTCTCTTGTGAAGAGGTTTTTACATTGAAAGAGAGGAAAAAAGTATTTCATGGTCGTATTGCTCCATCTTTCTGCTGTTCAAAATCTTATCTCCTTTTCCTGCTTTGTTTTACCAGTGTCTACTCTCCCAGATAGGAGAATCAGGGCAGTTTTTGAAAAGTAAAACAGCTTACCCTCAAAAATTAAAAGAAATGTTAAGCTATTCAAACACTAAGTCCTGTTTCCAGAGAATAGGTGATCACATCACACAAACTCATCACCACTACTTAGTAATAATATTTCATGGTGCAGTTTTTAATTGTAGTTATTACATCAGTGATTCAGCGGCTGAGCACATTCTGTAGGTAGGCAGGCAGTCTATGCAAAGTGGCCAAATACTAAATTGGCCATGGAGACTAAGTTCCTACTCTTACTCCTAGAAAAATAAGATCAGGGTGAAAGCCCACTGGTGAGGCTGTGCGTTGAAGCTTGTGTAGCTGCTGCCCATGTTGTACTAGCTGTGTGAATAAAAGAATATATAAGATTCAGCCTCCAGGGGTGTCAATCAGTGCAAGAGAAGAAAGATGGATTGGGGGGGACGAGAGGTGAGACTGTGGAGCCTTCTTCTGGAGTCCTGTACATTCACGCATCCAATGACTCCTTCTCAGAGCAATGGGCATTGTCTGCTGTTCTCTGTTTGGTGTTCCTCTCTGGACTCTGTTTAGACTTTGTGACCTATACCTCCAACACTGTTCTTCTCCACATTTTTTGCCCCTTTTAATCTACCGATTCCTGGGTTCTGTGCCCTCCTCCCTCACCTGAGAGATGGGTCTTTTGTTGCTCGGTTGGTCTCTGCCCACCAATCCAAGTTATTAAATAGGCTGAGACTTTTCATCAACACTAAATTCATCTAAAAATAAAAAAAAGGCAGATTTTGTAAAAACCACTGTATAATTAAAATACAAACCACCTTGCACTGCTATTCAAACAACTGATTTTCCAGTCTAGCATTTCTCGTCTCTATTCAGTTCTGGTTTTGAGCCACATATCTAACAGCTAGTGAGCAGTCACAGTTGTCAAGGAGTCACCCTTGTTCAGATTGGCAACTAGCAAGCTCAAGCATTCAATTAGAACTTCTGTTTGTGAGTTTCTCCTCCCCACAACCTGTCATCATTTTTTTACACTACTCCTCGCTGTTCAGTGACATTTTTTGAGACAAGGAAAGAGATGCCAACAGTTTGTTGCTCTAACAGATCCTGAAAATTAAACTGGTCTGTTGTATATGTGCCAATAAAAAGCCTCAGGAGGGCTTTAAGAGATGAGAAAGGTGGGCTTGGTTTCCTGCAGCTAAGGAAACTCAGATTTTTAAAGCACAATGCATGACAGATAGCACAGGCTGGGCAAAGGAAGCCAAATAGAAAGGCTGGAAGATAGTAACTTGCCCCAAAATTTAGGAATTGGAGCTCTGTAGTGTTCAGACTAGCAGGTGCAGAAATCAGACTCCAGAAGCAGATCATCTTGTGCAACTCTACACAGGCCCTATGCTTTCCCTGTGTCATGGTAAGAATTACCTACAAGATGCCATAGTCTTTCTGGTAGAGTCTACATAGCACCTTCCTAGTTAATCCTGTGGTCTTTACCACTGCAGAACCAGCTGAAGAAAAAGGAGTAATGAAGCAGAACACTAGATATAATGATCAGCCAGAATTTAAAAATTAAAAGCAAGAAAGTTTTGTAAATAGCTAGCATATTTATGGAAAGATCAGGGAAGACAGTTGAGCATGAAAAGAGACCCTAGTGGTTAAAGCTACCTGGGGGGAAAAAACCCATTCACAAACTGTTTTATGGATGAAAACCCATCTTAGTTGAACTACGGCCACACAGTATTTTGGCTGAGTGGGAACATGTTACCAATAATATTTGGCCTCCTCTATCGGGGATACTGGCAAGCACCAACCAGTGAAGGGCCACGAAGGTACAGTTAGCTGTACAGAGAGCTAAAAGAGACTGCACTCCATTTTGCTTACAGCAGAGGCTAAAAAAGATAGCTGGTCTCAGAACTGTTTGTGAAATTGGCACTCAGTCTATGCTTCTAGTCCAGCTCTCCTGCAGGAATATGGAATGAAGTGAATGCTACAGTGTCTTCTCTTGAAGGATGATAATGTCCTTTTTCTCACCCCTCATGGTGGAAGAGGCTTCCAGGAAGAGTAAACAAACTACTCTAGTCTCTTGGAACACTGACTGCTTCCCACAGTTTGCCATATATAACCTAACCAGAGCTCAGGAGCAATTTTTAGCATTTTTTTTTCACATCCTTGTACTGAGCTCTTTGAATTTATAGGTGTAAGATCAAGTAATGTAAATAAAACTAAAAACCTCAAAATCTTCGTGTTACAGAGGCTGCTGTTATGAGATGCTGTTTATAGCTATCATTGGACTGCTGACAAGCACAAAGAATATGCAAGAGGAAGGTAAGTAGAGAGCATACCATTAATAAAATGGTTTTCGTCAGTGTGGATTGAGAAGATGTAATCTCATTAGACCAATGGATTTTAAAAAAGATACAAAAAATATACACCAAGGGAAAGCTGAACTTTTACTATGAATGAAACGGATAGATGGAAAAAGACCTAGAGCATGAAGTGTCAGCCCTCTGTTTGTTTTATTCCAGATTAACAAAGATTATAGATAGATAGAGATTTGGGGGCCCATTTGTTAGAAAAAAATACCAATAATTTATGGACAGGGTTAACAAGGACAGTCAGTCTCCTAGCAGATACATTTGTTCTGATGTTTTCTTTTTTTTGTTTTTGTTCATTGTGCAAATAGATGCAAAGCCAAAAATGACGTTTGTAAAATTATTGATAAGGTCTCACTGTACAGATTCCTTCTTTCTGCTACATGCTGAGTTATTTGTATTTGTCCCTAACAGTGCAGGAAAAACTCCCAAGATGCTGTTCTTTCTAACTCTGGTGTATGAACCAACCACCCTGTGAATAGATCACACAAAGCCTGTTATTCTCTACTCAAGAGGCCTGTAAACTTCTGCACACTTTGGCTGAAAAAAGTATTTTCTAAAACACAATTAAATATTCTTTATGAATGACATTTTATTGAGGTTTCAGTGGGTATTTTTGTTATCTGAAATCACACACATCTGCTTTTAACACAGCTCCCACTGGCCAGAAAAGAAAAGTCAAAATACAGCATAGTTTCTTTTCCTTAATGAGAGTATTCAATCATTTGATTCTTTCCCCTCTTAAAATCACACTCGCTATAATTAATGAAATCTTATATTTTTTAAATAAAAAAATAATTTAAAGATCTAATTTTTAAAACATGAAATGTAATTTGGGCAGAGTACATTTTTAAAACAAAGTCCAAAAGGTGCTATGCTAAAGTAGGATAAACCCAGAATATGGCATATAGTAAAGAAATTATCACTATGGAAATGTCCTCTACACTTTAAATATCTATTTTTGAAAGTCTACCAGAGTAGCTGCAAAACCTGAAACACTCAAAAACAATAACCACTATTTTTGTGGGTTTGCAATGTTTTGTCTTTGGTGTTGCAGAACCAGCCAGCTCAGGGCATGTAAATTAACAAAACTTATCCCACATACAAGACAACAGATAAAGAAAAGACTATTACTTAGCATAAAACAATTATGGCTCTTTGAGATGTTACCCACATGGATTCCATTCTTGCTATGCATGTGCCCCACACACTCAAGACTGGATTCTTTTGGCCAGCAGTGTCCTCCTCCCAACCACCACCCAAAGGCATGAAAGGCAGAGAAGTCCCAACCATCCCTCAGTTCTTTTTCCAGTACAAAATTGCAGAGGAGTAGGACTCCAGTAGTGGAGGAGGAGGGCAGGTCATGTAGGCAACACATTCCAGAGAACAACAGTTACTATCAGTTAAGTAAAAAGAACAGGAGTACTTGTGGCATCTTAAAGACTAACAAATTTATTTTAGCATGAGCTTTCGTGAGCTACAGCTCACTTCTTCGGATGCATAGAATGGAACACACAGACAGGAGATATTTATACATACAGAGAACATTAAAAGGTGGAAGTATGCATAACAACAGGAAAAGTCTAATCAACTGAGATGAGCTATCATCAGCAGGAGGGAAAAAAAACTTTTTGAAGTGATAATTAAGATGGCCCATAGAAGGTGTGAGGAGAACTTAACATAGGGAAATAGATTCAATTAGTGTAATGACCCAACCATTCCCAGTCTCTGTTTAGGCCAGTGTTAATTGTATCTAATTTGCATATTAATTCGAGTTCAACAGTTTCTCTTTGGAGTCTGTTTTTGAAGTTTTTTTGTTGCAAAATTGCCACCTTCAAGTCTGTCACTGAGTGGTTAGAGAGGTTGAAGTGTTCTCCCACTGGTTTTTGAATGTTATGATTCCTGATGTCAGATTTGTGTCCTGTCTGTGTGTTCCATTCTATGCATCCGAAGAAGTGAGCTGTAGCTCACGAAAGCTCATACTAAAATAAATTTGTTAGTCTTTAAGGTGCCACAAGTACTCCTGTTCTTTTTGCGGATACAGACTAACACGGCTGCTACTCTGAAACCTATCAGTTAAGTAATTCATCTATGGTTGAGTGAGGCTTGGGGAAGAAAACTGGGAGATGAATATATTTTTTATATGAAATTCTGAAACAATTTTGGGCAAGTACTTGGTATGAGGCCTGACAGTAATGCTGTCCTTATAAAAAACTGTTTAAGGGGGACCACCATGAAAGCCTGAATCTAACCTATACTTCACGCTGATGTAATGGCCATTAAAAAGACAATATTTATCGATAGGAGGTATCACGAACAGGTTGCTGCATGTTGTAAGTGAGGAAACGATCAACCCTCTTAATACTCTATTAAAGGTCCTAGGTAGTATGGGGCTCTCAAACGGGGGGAGGGAAGGAAAGAGGGGACACATGACATTAATAAGTCTCTTAAAGAATCGTGCCATTATAGGGTAAGAAAATGCAATATTGTAGGTAGGATGGTGATGTGCAGATATTGCTGCTAGATGGACCCTCATGGAATAGAAATAAATTCAAATTGTTTACTGAGATGATCTACTGGAGAGTTCTCAATGCCTGGGAGATATAGAGCCAGTGGCACGAACCAACAATGAATACATCATGTACAGAGCTGAATGGCCTCCTGACATAGTGGAGGACCTGGCTCCTCATCAGACAAAAAGCAAAACTGTGGTATTGTCCATCAGCACTTGCTGAATGTGGATCCCTGGAGTAAAGGAAGGAATGCATTGCATGCCAGGCAGATGGATCCGAGTTCCAGGACAGTTATATTCAGATATGGTTCTTGAGGGGACCATAGGCTCTGTGTTTGAAGGTGATCTAGATGAACCCAACCATCCTTAAATGTAGGCCTCAGTCACCAGAGTCTTGGTAGGAAGAGGTAGCAGGCAGGGTACTCCCTTGCACACCTGTTCTTCTACCACTTCTACCAGTTTAACAAAAGGGGTTTCTTGCAGGATCAAGATTAGCATGTCCATGTAGTCTCTGCTGCGTAGATACATTGATTTCAATCAAGCTTCCATGGAGTGTACATGAAATCCAACAAACAGCATCACATAGGTGCACAAAACCATATGTTCCATAAGTCTGAGGTATGTTCTTATTGATTTTGGGGGGAAATTTAAAGTTGGTTGATGAGGTTCACTGTAGCTAGGAATCTTTCTTGTGGAAGCGAAACTATCACTGACCTGTAATCTAACATGGCTCCTATGAACTTTATGCTATAAATCAGAATAAGTGTAGATTTTTTTCTGACCTCCAGACCCAGTGTGGGCAAGGCCTTTAACATTACTTCAGCAGCTTTGGTCACTTGCTGAGAGAACTTCCCCAGAGCAATCAGTCATCAAGATAAGGAAAGATCTGAATCCCATGTCTTCTTAAGTGAGCTGCTAAATAACTGGTAAATGGTCTTGGTGCTGAGGAAAGGCCAAAGGGCAGGACCTGGTGAGATATTCCTATTAGGACCATGAGGAATTTTCTGTGAGCTAGATGTATGAATATATGAAAATAGGCCTCTTGGTGATCGGGGACCTGCAAATCAGTCTTGAGGATCTAATAATGGAATTAAGACCAATACAACTTCCTTGAATTTGAAACCATGGATGAAAGTGCGGAGATATCAAAGTACCAGGATGCCAACCCTCTTTCTTCTTTGGAATGAGCAAATAGTGGGAATAAATCACCTTGTCCCTGAACTCTTCCACTGCTCCAAGATGTAGTCAAGTCTCCACTTTTTGATTCATCAGAGATGGTTCTTGAAAAGGGATAGGCAAGGTGGAGAGAGAATAGGAAGGGACTGAAATTGTATGCAATTTCCATTATTATCTCTTGGACCCATTTGTCCATGGTGATACTAGTCCAGATCCCCCCTCACCCCTCTTCAAAAACAAACAAAACATCTGTTACCAAATGGGAGGGAAATTGATAGCAATCTGCTTGCCAGGCTCTCAGCTGTGCTGTGAAACAGTATTGAAAGAAAGCAACTGAGTTTGCTGTAGCTGAGGAAGAGGCAGTGGTTCATCTTTGTTGAACCTCTGTTTCTTTCAGTGAGTTTATGTTCTCTCTGGGCAATAATGGCATGGAGGAGAGGGATACCATCTTAAGGAGGGTTGAAGTCTGGCTTGCTGTACACTCCAGCCCCAAGGAGACAAGTCCAGAGAAAACAAAGTAGCTTTAAGTATCAGAGGGGTAGCCGTGTTAGTCTGGATCTGTAAAAGCAGCAGAGTCCTGTGGTACCTTAAAGACTAACAGACGTTTTGGAGCATGAGCTTTCGTGGGTGAATACCCACTTCGTCGGATGCATGTAGTGGAAATTTCCAGGGGCAGGTATATATATGCAAGCAAGAAGCAGGCTAGAGATAACGAGGTTAGTTCAATCAGGGAGGATGAGACCCTCTTCTAGCAGCTGAGGTGTGAAAACCAAGGGAGGAGAAACTGGTTCTGTAGTTGGCAAGCTATTCAAGGTCTTTGTTCAATCCTGAGCTGATGGTATCAAATTTGCAAATGAACTGAAGCTCAGCAGTTTCTCTTTGAAGTCTGGTCCTGAAGTTTTTTTGCTGCAGGATGGCCACCTTAAGATCTGCTATTGTGTGGCCAAGGAGGTTGAAGTGTTCTCCTACAGGTTTTTGTATATTGCCATTCCTAATATCTGATTTGTGTCCATTTATCTTTTTCCGTAGAGACTGTCCAGTTTGGCCGATGTACATAGCAGAGAGGCATTGCTGGCATATGATGGCGTATATTACATTGGTGGACGTGCAGGTGAATGAACCGGTGATGGTGTGGATGATCTGGTTAGGTCCTGTGATGGTGTCGCTGGTGTAGATATGTGGGCAGAGTTGGCATCGAGGTTTGTTGCATGGATTGGTTCCTGAGTTAGAGTTACTATGGTGCAGTGTGCAGTTACTGGTGAGAATATGCTTCAGGTTGGCAGGTGATCTGTGGGCGAGGACTGGCCTACCACCCAAGGCCTGTGAAAGCGTGGGATCATTGTCCAGGAGTAGCTTTAGAACCTTAAGAAGTAGAGGGCCTCATTAATGTCTGAGTTGAAGAAATTGAGTCTTGAATGGAAGACAGTCTATCAATAATTGAAGTTCGGAGACTCTTTGCATCTTCGCCAATCTGGCTGTGGTGCATGCAGTTATATTAGATGCATCCAAAACAGCCTGCAGAGAAGTTGCCCTTTTCATGATGTATTTTAATTTTTCCCTATGCTCCTGTGCGAGTCTTTTTATAAACTGAGACAATCTGTCCCAGTGCAAGCGGTCACATTTTGCCAGAAGCACCTGGTAGCAGGCAATACACATCTGGAGACTGACAAAGGACTAGACTCTTCTGTCAAACAGATCTAGTCTCTTAGGGTTCTTTTCCTTTGTTTTAGAAGGCCCTTGGGTGCTTGGATCTTTCCTGAACCGCTGCTGTGATAATTGATCCTGGTACCAGATGTGAAAAAAGGTAGTCACAGCTGTTGGGTAAAATTTGGTCTTGGAACTGACATGTATTAATGCTGGAATGTGCCCTAAGTCCTTTGCAGGCTCTAACAATCTCTCACTAATAGGTGTGGAGACTCTACCAGGTTTGGAAAGGTAACAGCTTGAGTGACTTCTCTTGCACTACTTCCATGTTGGATGTGGTTCACGTTTCATTAGTTCTTGGAACGTCTGTTTGGAAAAGGCACAGAAGGACTGAATAACTCATTGGAGGGAGAATAATTAAATTGCTGCCAGAATCAATTGTTTCTTCACCTTCTTGTTGATTCTCTTCACTTCTCCCCCTCCTGTCTTTCTAACTGATTTGGTTGGGAAGGAAGGGACTCGAACTGCAAAAGAGGTGGGGCAGAGTATGCTGGCTTGCTGACATACAGTTGCATATCCTTTGGTGTCCCGTAGGTCTATGACTG
Organism: Mauremys reevesii; assembly: GCF_016161935.1. Classification (NCBI taxonomy): domain Eukaryota; kingdom Metazoa; phylum Chordata; order Testudines; family Geoemydidae; genus Mauremys; species Mauremys reevesii. The sequence continues at coordinate 250,962,643 of NC_052623.1, forward strand.
ATATGGATACTGGACTTAGGGACACAGAGGATGGCTATCAGGAGGCTGGTTTCCTGTGAGACCAATGCCTTTTCCTGCTCTCTAGTGGGTTTCCCATGGAGGCCAGAAGGCCTAGTGGGCAGGCCATAGCTCAATAGTTTTTCCACCCCCAAAGTCCTGGGATGGGCTAGCCTGATGGTCAGTGTACCCTGCAGTCAAACTGTGGTCTGTCGTTCCCCAGATGGACGGGGGAGAGGGGAGAGAGGTAGGAGAACCTGGACCCTCCCTCTTCACTGGGTCCTGACCCAGGGGCTAAGGGAGAGTGGTATGGAGTGTCTCAGTCATCTCTTCCTAGTTCATGTAGCCAGCTCAGTTGGTGAAATAAGTAGGGCTGTCGATTAATCACACTTAACTCACGCGTTTAACTCAAAAAAAAAATTAATCGTGATTAATCGCAGTTTTAATCGCACTGTTAAACAATAGAATATCAATTGAAATTTATTAACTATTTTTGGTTGTTCTTCTACGTTTTCTAATATCACCTGGATCGATCGGTCTTCAGCTGTAGTTAAGACTGCGCCAATCACAACGTCTGCCACTCTTCTCACATTCTTGCCTTTCTTCTCCACGTTCATCCAAAATGTTTAACAATGTCATCTTCCCATCTTCTTGGAGGCCGACCAGGTGGTCTTTTCTGTTCTCACGGGTACCACTCAGTAATGACTGCGGTCCACCTACTGTCCGTGAACCGTGCTATGTGGGCCACCCATTGTATCTTATTATATCTGCTTTCCATGACAATATCTTTCACACCGCTGCGTTCTCTAATAATTTCATTTGGGATATGATCCAGAAAGAAAATTCCCAGCCTAGCTTGTTCCATTGCCCTTTCAGCTACCGACAGCCGCTGTTGTTCTCTCTTTGTCAGTGCCCACATTTCACTGCCATACAGCATGGCTGGCAGCACTGTTGAACTGAAGATATTTGTACGTGTGGTCTTGTCAATTTTTCCTTTGAGGATGTCCTTGATGGAATGAAACGCACACCATCTTGCCCGAATCCTTCATGAGAGTTCTCCGTTCATGTCTTGGCACATATTAACTTCTTGGCCCAAATATATGTACTGTTCTACTTCAATTTCTTCTCCTATTACCGTTATTTGGGCTTTTCGTAAGATGTCTGATCGCATGTATTTCATTTTGCAATGGTTCATTTTCATATCAACCTGATCGCTTTTCTTGTCGAGTCTTCATAGCATGCTCTGCAGTTGGTTGGTGCTTTTGGCAATTAGTATGATGTCGTCCGCGAATCTGAGATGAGATAATCATTCTCCATTTATATTAACACCACTTCTCCAGTTGATCTTGTTCATAACCATTTCAAGGCAGGCGGTAAATAGTTTAGGTGAAATCGTATCTCCTTGCTTTACGCTTTTCTTGATTGGGATGCGGAGTTGAGTTTTGAGGCAAGTAATGTCTGTTGTACATCCAGTATTCGCTTCCTTCAACAAACTGATGTACTGCGTGTTAATGCCCTGCTCTGCGAGCACCTTTAATACTGCGTTGAACTTGACACTATCAAAGTCCTTTTCATAGCTGACGAAAGCAATGCACAGTGGGAGTTTGTATTCCCTCGCTCTTTCTAGGAGCTGGCTAAGGGTAAATATATGATTGATTGTGCTGAAATTTCTTCGAAACCCTGCTTGCTCTCTCGGCTGTGGTTCATCCAGACTCTGCGAAAGTTGGTTTGTTATCACCTTTGTAAAGAGTTTATAGATATGAGAAAGCAGGCATATATATCTTGTACAGCAAGATGGTATTCAACTCCTTCCAGCTTGATGGTATTTTTCCTTCTTTGAGATATCGACTGAATCTTAAAGCGAGGGCCTTCCAAAGTTTTTTGCCTCCTACGGAAATCATTTCTGATGTTATTCCATCTTTGCCTGAAGCTTTTCCCTTCTTCATCTGGTGTAGTGCGCTTCGGACTTTGCTGACGATTATTGGGGGGATGCGTTCTTCTGACTCTTGGAACGTTGGGAGAGGGATGTTGATTCTTGATTTGAACAGTTCTGTATAGAAGTCCTTGCAGATCACCTCCATCCCTGCTGTGTCAATTACTGTCTCTCCATCCTTGTTCTTCAATGCTATTACACTCAATCTATACTGAGCCAATTCCCGCTTGCATGTCCTGAGGTTCTTGGGTGATTCAGCTGTTTTAAGGAGCTTTTCTTTCCGGAAGTTCTCAAAGTTGTCCTTCAGTTTTTGCCGTATAAGCTTGCACAGAACGGAATACTTGAGGTTGTTATCTAAGCTCCTTTTCATATTTCTCCGCTTCTCTAACAAGCTTTTTGTTTCATTTGCCTTCTTCATCTTTTCAATTTCAGCCGCTTTTATGCAACGTCTCAGCTTGTCAAAGATACTCTAGTTCTCATCACACTTTTCCATCTGGATCCAGTCAAACCCAGAAATCACTTTCTTCAGCTTTGCTTCATCGAATGTCTTCGAGGGCTGTTTCCTGTTTGCCATCTGTAAAGCTTTCTTTTTCACTACTTCATCGAAAATTAACTTCGCTCTAAGCAGGCGATGGTCACTGCTGGTGTTGAAGGGCTGCACCACAGAGAAGTCTTGAACAATGCGCCTTTTATTGACTAAAATATAGTCAGTTTCATTCTTACTCTTCATTTTTGGTGCGCTCTATGTCCACTTTTTTGCAATCTTCTTCTGGTACCAGGTGTTTGCCACATACAGTTCTTTCCTTTCTGCCATCGTTACCAGCCTTTCTCCTCTTTCATTTCTTTCACTGTTGCCTTATCTCCCTATGAACTTTTCGCCAGCTTTCCCTCGCCTGACCTTAGCGTTGAAATCTCCCATTGTGACAGTGTAAGTGGATTTTTGCACGAGGGCTCTTTCGAGCTCTTGGTAGAATTCTTCCACTTCTTCATCCTCACTTGCACTTGTGGGAGCATAGGCCTGGATGACCTTGAGGATAGCTTTTGACTCCATCTGACGATGCAGCATACCAATATGTGATATTAGCTTGCATGATATGACTTTTGAAACCCAATCCTTACTGACAATAAATCCAACTCCTCCAACATTACTAGCGCCATCTCCCTTTCCGAGCCTCACAGCATTTCCATCCTTCCAACTCCTTCTTTTGTCGGGTTTCAGATACTGAGGATATTACATCTTATCCTTTTCTTCTCCTCCATCAGATGGTTTAACGTTTCCTCCCTTGCCAGCAACCTACAATTGTAAGTACATACAGCGAGGGTTGTCCTTTTCCATGTTGGCCTACCACCTGACATTTTTAGCAATCTCTCGTCGCTCAATTTCCACTCCACCACCGAAGAACAGTTTGATGACACACAGGGAATTAAGACCCATTTCCTCGTATTGTTTTAGCCATTAACTTTAAGCCATCCCACTGGCTATATTGATATACCAATTTCAATTACAACAGAGAATACAAAGTGTAAAGTGCTCATTTTATATTATTTTTATTACAGATGTTTGCACTGAAACAATAACAAAAGAAATAGTATTTTTCAATTCACCTTATACAAGTACCATAATCCAATCTTTTTATCGTGAAAGTGCAATTTACAAATGCAGATTTTTTTGTTACATAACTGCACTTGAAAACAAAACAAGTCCACTCAGTCCTACCTCTTGTTCAGCCAGTCACTCAGACAAACAAGTTTGTTTACATTTACGGGAGATAATGCTTCCAGCTTCTTATTTACAATGTCACCTGAAAGTGAGAACAGGCATTCACATGGCACTTTTGTAGCCAGCATTGCAAGGTATTTATGTGCCAGATATGCTAAACATTCGTATGCCCCATCATTCTTCAGCTACCGTTCCCAAGGACATGCTTCCATGCTGATGACGTTCATTAAAAAAACCAATGCATCAATTAAATTTTGACTGAATTCCTTGGGGGAGAGTAGTATGTTTCCTGCTCTGTTTTACCCACATTCTGCCATGTATTTCATTTTATAGCAGTCTCAGATGATGACCTAGCATGTTTGTTTTAAGAACACTTTCACTGCAGCTTTGACAAAACACAAAGAAGGTACCAATGTCAGATTTCTAAATACAGCTGCAGCACTCAACCCAAGACTTAAGAAACTGAACTGCCTTACAAAATCTGAGAGGGACGAGGTGTGGAGCATGCTTTCAGAAGTCTTAAAAGAGCAACACTCTGACGCGGAAACTACAGACCCCAAACCATCAAAAAAGAATGTCAATCTTCTGCTGGTGGCATCTGACTCAGATGATGAAAGTGAACATGCATCGGTTTGCACTGCTTTGGATAGTTATTGAGCAGAACTCATCATCAGATGGATACGTGTTCTCTGGAATGGTGGGCGAGCATGAAGGGACATATGAATCTTTAGTGCATCTGGCACAAAAATATCTTGCAACACCAGCTACAACAGTGCCATACGAACATCTGTTCTCACTTTCAGGTGACACTGTAAACAAGAAGTGGGCAGCATTATCTCCTACAAACAAACTTGTTTGTCTAAGTAACTGGCTCAACAAGAGTGGAATTGTAGGCTTTAAAGTTTTACATTGTTTTATTTTTGAATGCAGGGTTTTTTTTGTACATAATTCTACACTGGTAAATTCAACTTTCATGATAAAGAGATTGCACTACAGTACTTGTATGAGATTAATTGAAAAATATTACTTTTGTTTTTTACAGCACAAATATTTGTAATAAAAAATAAATATAAAGTTAGCACTGTATACTTTGTATTCTGTGTTGTAATTGAAATCAATGTATTTGGAAATGTATAAAATATCCAAAAATATTTGAATAAATGGTATTCAGTTATTAACAGTGCGATTAATTGTGCAATTAAGAAGATTAATTACTTGACAGCCCTAGAAATAAGTATTCCCCAGCTCTTGTCCCAACGTTCAGTTATTCTCCCTCAGCAGACAGTAAGAGAGGGGAAAAGGTCAGCCCCCTGCTCAACTGGTTGTGGTCTTATCCACAGTCCAAACCTTTCTCCTGTGGATCAACCTGTTCCCAGAAGCAGAAAACTTGCTTCCTCCCTTCAAACAGCCTCTACTTCACTCTCCTAGCTACTTGACAGAATCCCCTTCTGAGCAAATCCTCCACTTGGAGCATGCTCCTCAGCTGCTGAGGAGCAGAAGCCTCTTGGCTCAGTACTGCTCCTTCACCCCCATAGTCTCCGTGTGGCGTCTGTAAATTACATTACACACCCTCCCACTCAGATCTGGCGGTGTTGGTCGGTCTATGTTGACAAATCTTCTCCATCCCATGAGAAGAAGTCCGCGTTCTTGTGGTATTTTCCTGCTCAGTACAGCACCTCAAACTGATACGGCTGCAGTGAGGTACCCATTGTATGATCCAGTGGTTGTGCTCTTTCATGGCATATAGCCACCGGAGTGATGCGTGGTCTGTCACCACATGGAAAGGCTGGCCCCATAAGCAATAGCGGAGGGCCTCAATAGCCCACTTCACTGCCAAGGTCTCCTTCTCAATTAGCAAGTATGAAACCTCTTAGGGGAACAACTTATGGCTGAGGTAAAGAGGATGGGGTGTTCCTCTCCATCCACTCTCCATGTCAACGTCAGAGTCATCAGTCTGTAAGACAAAAGTCTTTCAGAAATCAAGGTGAGACAAGACAGGCTCTAGAGTCAGTTCATCCTTCAATATTCTGAAAGACTTAGCACAATCTTAAGACCAGAAGACCTTTGGGGGGGGGGCTGTATCTTTCACCAAGTGTGTCAGCGGGGCAACAATTGTGGTGGTTTGTGGTGAGCCATCTATAATACCCTGCTAACGCCTGGAAACATAATACCTTCCACCTTTTTTGTGGTGGGCTCAGAGCATTCTGCCAAGGCTTTCACCTTCCCCATCAGTGGGCCTGGACACCCCCTCCACACTGTTTGCCCCAGGTATGTCATCTCTTGGATAGCTAGGTGGCACTTGGATGGATTGGTTGTAAGCTCCAAGTTTTTAAGAGTCTGCAGGACCCCAGCAACATGCTTTAGATAATCATTGCAAATCTTGCTATAGATGACAATAACATCAATGTATGTGGCTGCATATTGGTGGTGAGATTGCATCATCTTATCCCATTGCCTCAGAAATGTGGCTGCAACACCATGCAAGCCCAAGACCATAATCTTGAATTGGTATAGGCCAAACAACATGTAGAAGATTGTCTTCTCTCAGGACTCCAGAGTCAAGAAGAACTGCCAGTGAGACCCAGGGTGGTGATATATCTGGCAGCCCCCAGCCTCTCCAACAATTTGTGGATCCTCAACGTTGGGTATGTGCCAAATTTTGACACAATACTGACTTTGTGGAAGTTAATGCAAAATCTGGTTGTCCTATCCTGCTTAGGCACATACACAATGGAACTCTGTCATTTGCTGTGCGACTCCTCCACTACCCTGAGGTCCAAGATGGCCCTCAGCTCTCTTTGTATTGTTTCTGCGACAGAGGGTACTCACCTTTCAAGTGCCTCCTGTTGGCTGGATGCAATCCTTCACACTTTCCTTCTCCTGGCACCCCCTATAGTTGTTACCCTCATCAGGCAGATGTTCAGTGGCTCAGCCCTGTGGCTAAATATCACAGTGTAAAATGGAAGAATGGATGGATCCCTTCCAGGGTAACAAAGGTTCAACATGGACTATCACTGTGCCCTTGTTGGTGTCTGCAGCCCAGTCTATGAGCTCGGTTCTCATCCCTCCTGGGCTAGCTTTAAGTCTGTCTCTGCCCTGTTATGAACCGGGTTTCTCAACCCATGGGTTGGGACCCAAAATTAGGTCACCTGAATGTTTCAAAGCATCACATGGTTCAGTCAAGGGGGTGGGGTAGGGGAATCTGAGCAGTGCTTGCAACCCCAGAGGTGGTACACCAATGTTTTTAAAGTCTCTATTTTCAACAGGCTGCATAACTCTCTCATAACTTCGTAGATAACATTAGTACCTGATAGGTAATTATTTCTTGTGGGATCTCCACCCAGACAAACACTTTCATGAGCTCCAGGACGAGGGCCATCACTTCATGGAGCAGACGGCATCATCTCAGGGTACCATGTGGCATAATCCACTATAACTAATATCTGTTGGAAACCCATTGTGCTCTTTTCTATTGGTCCCACCAAGTCCATGCTGATCCTCTCAAATAGGGTCCTCACCACAGGGAGGGGTATTAGTGGGGTGAGGTGTACCTTCTTACGACTTATCAACTGGCATTCTGGGCAGGAGGCACAGTACTCTCACATTTCCTGGTGGATGCCCGGCCAGTAAAACCGAAGTGCCACTCTGTCTGGCATTTTGTCTGAACCAAGGTGACCCCCAGAAAGTATTGTGTGCACCAACCATCATGTTTCCCTCTGGTACAACTTCAGGACAAGAAGTTGCATCTTAACTTCCCTGGTGTGGTAGTGTTTCTCTGCCCTAGACATTATCTCCTTCCAGCTCGAAATGTGGCCACTACTTCAAGAACTGCAGTTCTACCACCTGGGTGAGCTGTTTGTAGGCTTGGCTTAAAGTCAGGTTGCTTCTTTGCTCTTCCACAAAGTCAACTCTGTCAGAAAATAGGTGGTCTCAGTCAGTTAACATAGTCCTTCCTGTTGTTTAATCTTCTTAGGGAAAGTTCAGCTAGCACCGGTGGGGTCATCGTCTGTGAAGGCTGATGTTCCATCCTTTGGGTTCTCATACTCATCACCTCCCACCAAAGTCTGTGGCCCCGCCGGCCTCAAGTTTCCTAGTTGTCGTCAGTCTCTTCCACAAACCCCTTCAAACTTTAGTACGTCCCTAGAAAATTTCCAACCCCCCCAATTATTATAGGGTATACAAGATTTGTGGATACCCCCATGCAGATTTCCTCATCGTGGTCCTGCACCTTCAATGGCATCCTCATTGTGGGGTGAGGGCGCACATCCCTAAAGATGCATTCCAAATAGATGGTGCCTGCGGAGTCTGTTTCAGGTCCCACCACACTTAACCTCACCTGGGTTTGGCTGCAACCCAAGTCTATCAGACCTTGTGCCTTCACTCCATTGACTTGTACAGGAATGAGTAATTTCTTCAGCTCCTTCTTGGGGGCCCTGGAGTCGGACACCCAGATTTGGCCATAGTTACAATCCATGTACAAGCAGTCCTGGTGAAAGTGTCTTGGCTTGCAGCATGCAAAGCAATCCCCCATCACCAGGGGATCCCACTTGATCTCCTGCATTGCCTGCTGGCTTTGGGGATGGTGTCCTCCTAGGACCAGCTGTACTTCCTAGTGTTGCACCCGAGAGTGAAATCTATGTGGACAATCACTTGAAGAACTATTTATTTAGTTGGAGGTGACTGTGAGAAGAATGAAATATGCAGACAAAATATATTATTCCAATGAGCTCCAACAGGGCTAACATCTTAAATGGATTCAGAAGCCTAGTGACCTAGTGTTGTAGACAGTTGCCCACTTGTGAAGCAGGATATCTCACAGAGAACTTGACACCTGTGGTCTGGCCTCATATTGGTTATATATCAACTTCCAGGCGTTAACCCTGAAGGCCTACGTGGAAGAAGGGAACAAAAGGATAGTGCAGGGATGTGATTAAGGATAAGGCTGCTCATCTAGCATTTTTGTAATCCCTAACAGGTATCTCAGATGAATGCCTTAGGTATGGCTTAACTCAGAATGCACAAGAACATTCACCTCTCATAGATTCTCAAAGGTCCGGGGACTTGCATAACATCCACATATCCTGCTAACCACTGACTAACAGACCAACACACTATAAACTTATTTACTGCAGGCAGAGATAGAAGTACATAGAGTGACAGATCCAGGCCAGTGGGGTACAGGAGTCTGGTAGAGGGCAAATATATTGGTCACTGGATGAGTAGTTTTCTGTTCCCTGAGTGACCAGAGCAGGGGCTGCACTAGAGTAATCAGGAACCTGATAGAATCAATTAAGGCAGACAGGCTGATTAGAACACCTGCAGCCAATCAAGACAGGCTAATCAGGGCACCTGGGTTTAAAAAGGAGCTCACTCCAGTCAGGTGGGAGAGAGCCAGAGGAGAGGAAGTGCGTGTGAGGAGCTGGGAGCAAGAGGCGCAAGGAGCTGAGAGTAAGAGGGTGTGCTGCTGGAGGATTAAGGAGTACAAGCGTTATCAGACACCAGGAGGAAGGTCCTGTGGTGAGGATAAAGGTGGTGTTTGGAGGAGACCATGGGGAAGTAGCCCAGAGAGTTGTAGCTGTCATGCAGCTGTTACAGGAGACACTATAGACAGCTGCAATCCACAGGGCCCTGGGCTGGAACCTGGAGTAGAGGGCGGGCCTGGGTTCCCCCCAAACCTCCCAACTCCTGATCAGACACAGGAGAAGTTGACCCAGACTGTGGGGAAGATCACTGAGGTGAGCAAACTCTGCCAATAAGCGCAGGACCCACCAAGGTAGAGGAGGAACTTTGTCACAATAGACACATACTGAATAGGAGCAAACACATAACATGAAACTTTAGGGAAAGTGCAAGTCAGGGAGGGTGGCAGTAGAGACTTGGGGCATTGCACTAGGGTGAGGGGAGAGGGAATGAGAATGGGGGCCCTAAGAAGAAAGGGTTTTTTTCAAAAGGGAGGCAGCACATATAAACAACAGTACACCCATCCAATATGTGCGGCCAGGGCTTTGCTGATCACAAATAAGAACATAAAAACAGACATACTGGGTCAGACCAAAGGACCATCTAGCCCAGTATCCTATCTTCCAAAAGTTGGCCAATACCAGGTGTCCCAGAGGGAACGAACAGAGCAGGTAATCAAGTGATCCATTCCATCACCCATTCCAAGCTTCTGGCAAAGAGAGGCTAGGGACACCATCTCTGCCCATTCTGCACTGCTAGTAGCCCATTGACAGACCTATCCTCCATGAATTTATCTAGTTCTTTTTTGAACCCTGTTATAATCTTGGCCTTCATAACATCCTCTGGCAAAGAGTTCCACAGATAGACTGTGTGTTGTATGAAGAAATACTTCCTTTTGTTTGTTTTAAACCTGCTGCCTATTCATTTCATTTGGTGACCCCTAGTTCTTGTGTTATGAGAAGTAGTAAATAACACGTCCTTATTTACTTTCTCCACACCAGTCATGATTTTATAGACCTCTATCATATCCCCCTCTTAGTTGTCTCTTTTCCAAGATGAAAAATCCAAATCTAATTAATCTCTTCTCATATGGAAGCTGTTCCATACCCCTAATAATTTTTATTGCCCTTTTCCGAACCTTTTCCAATTCCAATACATCTTTTTTGAGATGGGACGAGGACACCTCCACACAGTATTCAAGATGTGGGCATACCATGTATTTATATAGAGGCAATATGGTATTTTCTGTCTTATTATCTATTCTTTTCCTAACGATTCCCAATATTCTAGTCGCTTTTTTGACTGCCACTGCACACTGAATGGATATTTTTAGAGAATTTTCCACAATGACTCCAAGATCTCTTTCCTGAGTGGTAACAGCTAATTTAGACCCCATCATTTTATATGTATAGTTGGGATTATGTTTCCCAATGTGCATTACTTTGCATTTATCTACACTGAATTTCATCTGCCATTTTATTGCCCAGTCACCCAGTTTTGTGAGATCCCTTTGTACCTCTTCGCAGTCTGCTTTGGACTTAACTATCTTGTGTAGTTTTGTATCATCTGCAAATTTTGCAACCTCACTGTTTACCCCTTTTTCCAGATCATTTATGAATATGTTGAATAATACTTGTCCCAGTACAGACCCCTGGGAGACACCACTATTTATCTCTCTCCATTCTGAAAACTGACCATTTATTCCTAACCTTTGTTTTGTATCTTTTAACTGGTTACCAGTCCAGGAGAGAACCTTCCCTCTTACCCCATGATGGCTTACTTTGCTTAAAAGCCTTTGGTGAGGGACCTTTTCAAGGGCTTTCTAAAAATCTAAGTATACTATATCCACTGGATCCCCTTTGTCCACATGCTTGTGTCAAATATGAGCATAGCAATTGATCAAGTAGCGCAGGCACATCCAAGGAGGCATACACTATGTTTAAAGTACACTCTGAACCAGACAGTGCTTCAATGATGTGCTTTACTTTTGAGTTCCTGCCATCTTCTGTATTCTGTAAATCCTCGTGTGTCGTTTTTCATGGTGATGCTGTTCATGGAAACCAATGTATCAATCTGTGTTGTGAAGTGGGGGACATGACAAGACATGTAATGTAGTTCAGTCCTCTGGGTTTGTTTGTTTTTTGAAAATCCAGAGTCCTGCATGCTCAACAGGCGAGATAAAGTGAATATGGCAGAGAACACAGTGCAGGTGTTCAAAAGATAACCCCTTCTATGACATAGGTGTCTAATCAAGTGGTGGCATATTCAGAACAGCCAAATGAGAGCACTTTGCCCCATCACAGTGCCCATCTCGCTACTTTGAAAAACCTCCTTTAAGTAATCTGCTGAAAGTTACAGAGAAAAAGTAATAGAGTGAGGAACAAAACTTAGGAGTCCTGACATCAGAAAGGCTAATTACTACTACACTCAACTACATTTGTGCTGCCCATTATGCTCAGAGTTAAATTATTTCCCTTTCCAGTGTTCTTACTTAAATATATTGATCATATTAATGAAGTAAGAAAATTCTACTGTTGGAGCATAGAATGAGATACCAGACACAGGGCAGGGAAATTGCTGATGTTAGAAGAATGGAAATCTGGGTTTACAAGTAAGCTTACAAAATTTCTCACAGAGCTGCTTTCTAATGAGAAAATGTATGCAAAGCTACACACTGTAGAGAGTTTTGTGCTTTGAAAACTCAGATGTACGATAAGATCACATGTCACTTTACACATTCGGATTCCACTGTGGTAAAGCACATCTACCTCAGAGAAAATAAAGCAGAAATGTTCCTTCTGTAATGGCATCTACTTGGTATGTAATACTGTATGTACAAAATTTCATAACACAGTATAAAAAGGACTATACTTACTCGAAGAATAAGTTATTTAACAAAAGGAGTAATAGTAGGACACTTGTAATTCTGCACCATCAGCTAATGACCCAGCTGTCAGGACCACAGGAGTGTAATCCTGATTTACTGGATCATATGAGTGTGAGAGACAGACACACATACAAACTACAGTTTGACTACTACTCCAGGAACTCAGAAGTTGTGAAAACCTTGTCCAGCAGCTAGTGCCCTGTGGCATCACATTGGCGGGAAGTGTGGCATACTGGTTACTGGCAAACCTGGAAAACTTAAAGGAAATTAAAAATGTATGTTGTTCATACATTTATAAAGTGAAGTGTTTCCGATTTACTGTACTGATTACCAATTGCTAGGAAAAAGATTGCTACCCTAAATGCCTTACTATATCCATGGTGATATGCCACACACAGGAAGGCGGTACTTATCTTTTTCTTTACATATATGTATTTTCATCATTTATAAACAGCAAACGCATACCTCAAGTTGGACCTTTGTTGACAGTTATATGACCAGCTATCAAAAGCACCCATGCTTTTTTTTTTGTGGGGGGGGGGGGGGGGGGAGTCCACAATTCCTCTAGCCATTATGGTAGAAACTGAAGCCCAGAGGCAATTACTGCTTATCTACAGTTTTGCAAGGTCAACTTTACATAGCAGATTCTTATGGCAGCCAGGTATGAGTAGAGTTGAGAGGGGAGGATGGAAAGTGAGTGAGTGAGTAACCACCACAGAAACAAAGGAACAAAAAGACAAGTTTTAAGTTTGTCTTGGAAATCAAATCTTATTCAGTTCCTGATAAACAGAGTATTATTGCTCAATCCAGACTCTACTGTTGTAACTGATGGTGCTATACTAGTTATTTTGGGTCATATCTATAGCTGCGACCACTTGCATTGAGAATTGGTTTGAGCCTAAATTCACACACTAGTCACAAAATTCAACATATATTAAAGGAGTCCATTTGTTCATTCTTATACCTAGCTAGATAAATGACAGAAAATTACTTTTGGCAACTGTAAGTTTCAACTTAGCTTTTTCTATCAAAGCCATATAAATTAGGTATCTATTTTGCTTAATAAATGCACATAAATTATCCATTAAAGAAGAAAAATAACCCTCCAGATATTTTTCTTTGATTAACTGTAATCTGACACATACAGATTATGCAAACCTTTAACATTTCATGAAGTTAGAATAACAACTTCTCATGATGCCACTCTAGATAATTTGTTTACTTTTGGACGTGTTAACATGCAGATATGTTATAATTTAAAAGGAGGTTTTATATAAACAATGTAAATGAAAACACCTTGTTTTGCCAATTTCTCTCCAAAAAAATCACAAGAGACTCTTCTGCCCCTAAATCATTCCACACAAAGCTCTTCAGAATGCATAGCACACAGCTGACACACACATGAAGGAAGTGCTTGTGTGTGCATATACCTCAAACGTTGCACCATTTCAAATCCCCAAAGGAAAAGTTCAAACTTAATGAATAAAAAAACTAAAAACAGAGCACTAATACAGGAAAAACTCATCTATGTTGTGCAGAATCAATCTAATACTAATTTCACTATGAAGCTGGGAAGAGGTAAAATTACAATATTTGTAGACTGGAAAAAAGTGAAAGTTTATGAGATGATGTCTAGGTCCGAAGAAGACACAAAAGCAGGACTGAACCCTTCAAGGAAAATATTAGAACTTCCACTTCAAACCATGGAACAAGACTCTTATAACCACAAAGTTTGATGGCTACAATACTGGTATGTTGAAGGAAAACCACAAATTCCACTGGCTATTTAATTTATCTCCAGAGGTAAACCTGGTTCTCAAGCATCTTTTGGGAAAGAGGCAGGGTTACTAATTATCTTCCTGGATTTATATTCAATTCTTTCTTTTTTTAAAGGATTTAAACAAGTTTAAAAACAGAAAAAAGGCCTATAGAATTGTCATGAAATACTAAGTAAAACAGGCATTTGGACCTTTCCCTACTCTGCCTAATTCATGTTTGATTTTAAGAATACATGCATATTGGCTCTTCAAGATTTACTTCAGGAGGAAAACAATAGCACAGACATTGAAGGACCAAAGTTCTGCTTTGAAATAGAAAGTCTTAGAATCAGACGTATTTAAGGATGTCTCTATTATGCTGCTACCCCATGTAATAACCTTTCAAATATTAAGGGTCAGAAGAATATAAAATGAACCAACATATTCTTAAATCTCTCTGGCTAGCCCAGAGCCTGATCCTGCAATGTGCTGAGCTACCATGGAAGACTGAAAACATTCTGTAGAATAAGATTACATCTCTATTAACTTTTACAATTACATCTCTATTACTTACAACACATACCTGTGTATGGAATATTTCCTGTTCTAACAGTAATTTAACTGGGAGCTATCATAGTAGTAAGTAGGCATTGTACTTTTAACAAAGAAGATTTACTGATTTCATGAATAGGTGGTTAACTGAAAATGAATAGAGAAAGGAACACAGTCAGATAATACTGTAATGCACTAAGCACTTCAAAAAGGATGGTTCCTATAACCTTACCAACCATACCTGTTATCAGTAACATGTTCAAGCCTCCATAACCCACATTTATGTATCTGAGAACTAGTATACTAAAAGGGGGCACATTTATGAACTGTGCCTTTGAAGTACAAGTATCTTTACATCTTAGGTTTGTATTAGGACTGGGGATGAGGGGTAGAGTGAAGCTTCTATTCTGAGGTGGTACCATATTTTAAATTTTCTTTTACCAGGTTATGGCAGCCTGGAGTTGTTCAGATTGCCACTCAGTTTATACAGGCACATCTTGCAATGGGCTCTTATTTGGAACTACACTGTGTACCTGACTAACAGCCTATATCCACCAACAGTTCCTTTCGACTTCGCTGTACAAGATATAGAGTGCTCTTCAGGGTTTCCTAGTGGAATCAGTATTCTATTTTAGAGGGCAAACAGTTCCTGAAAACCTTGTGCTTTTAAGATCCTAGTTTACTTGCCTGAAAAGGTGATATTGTACTTAAGTTTGAGTTTGTACTGAGAGCTTTCAGCAAACCAGAATGTAAGAAACAGGGCAATGGAAGATAGCTCTGACACTAACCTCTCTGTACTTATTGTTAAAAGTATTACTACTTCCATCCTTCACCTGGATAGCGTAAGGTTTAATTCATATTTGCAAAGTCTTTGAGACCGTTGTATGAATTATGCTAAACAAGTCAGGCCACCTGTACTAATATTCCTAAATTTGGATTAGGCTAAAGCTTTGTTAGAGGATGCCTAATGTTAGGTACCTAAATCCAAACAACCTGATTTGCAGAGATAATGAGTTCTCATGAACTCATCATCAGTTCTCAATGAAATCAGTTAAAGGATTCTTATACTGCCTAGCACTTCTAAAAAATAAAGTCATTTTTATGCTAGTTTAATGGCATTTTTCAAAGTTGACAGTTGTCAACCTGTATTTTAGGTTATTTATTTTAATATTGCTCAGCACCCAGAGACAATATGAAGAGTGCTCGGATGAATTAAAAAACAATTATAAAAATGGCCGTGAAAAAAGCCTTTATTATGCAAAAACAGGATTTCAGACTTGAGTACCAATAGGTCAACATTAGCTTTGTCGGTCTGGAGGGATAAATTAATTTTCCTCTGTCATATCTTAGTTTCTGCTTTTAAATCGATGAAAAAAAGAGCTTCTATTTGTATTTTCAATGGTTTAAACTACCATTTAAATTGTTTTATCAACATATGAGATCCTTTTAAAACAGGATCCTGGAACAAATCTTCAGGGTATACACAATTACTTCATATTGCTCAGTTTGGTGAAGTGCGATAAGCTCTTCCTCCCCTTCCCTCCCCATGGATAGGTTATCTAATTTGATGGTAGACATTTCTAGTTTGTTTGTTTTAAAATCTTCCTTGTACTTATGCTTCATGGTTTCCTGCTTCAGCTGTGCCAATATATTTCAATCCTAACTTGAAATATACCTGATCAGTATAGAACCAGATTTTGCTAGCCAGGCCTTCCATAGTTCATTATCTGTCCCTATATGGCATTTGCTGTTTTCTAGATTTTTATGATATATAAAGGATCACAGGATATGACTGATTTTAACCACGTGCTTCTCATTATTTTCCTTCTATTGTAGGTGTTAATGTAATTCTCACTCCCTCAGTTAAGCACTAGATAGCTCCACAAGGACAGTTACCACCACCAGTGGGAATGCTTAATAGCTCAGCATGAAATTCTGTGGTAAATTTGCTTAACCAGTAATATTTTCAGAGCTTCTGTTTACTTTATTATTTACTTTGAATTATTATTGCACCAATCAAACTTTCTAGGTGATATAATTTTAAACACATTATAATCACGTATCAGAAAGACCTCTCCAGCCCTCATAACCATCCCATAATCCCAATTTGCCCTAACAGTTGTAATCTCCTCAAAAATGAAACCGGATTTGTTTGACAACACCCATCTTCCATAAAACCATGTTGACTGGCATTAATTATACTGTGACCATTTAAAATTGAATCCTGCATCAGTTTTTCTGTTATTTTGCCAAAGACTAATGTCAGGGTAACTGGCCTATAGCGATCTAGGTCATCTCACTTGCCCTTTTTTAATATTGGCACACTAACACTCTTCCAGTCTTCTGGAATTTCCCCAGTATTCCAAGATTTATTAAAAATTAACCTAAGCAGGCCCAAGGTCTCCTCAGCCACCTTTTTTAGGAATCTTAGGTGCACGTTATCTAGGCCTGCTGATTTATAATAAAAATGTTTATCCTTAGTAGATATTGTTTAACATACAACATCCTACTTCCTTCTAAATACAGATTGCAAATATTTATTGAACACGTCTGCCTTTTCTGCATAACTGCTAATTTTACCATCTCCATTTAGTAATGGGTTTACACCATTGTTAGGATTATCTTTTGTTCCAGATATATTTAAAATACTCCTCCTTGCCCTCCTGAGTCCTGTCAGACACAGATTTTCTCTGGTGTCTTTAGTGCCCCTAATCAATTTTCTGCATTTCATATCTTCTAATTTATTTTGATTGCTATTTCCCCTTTTTTCCTTTTTATAATTTTTTTTAATACACACACATGGATATAGGCTTAGGAAGCCATCTTTACTAACCCTCTTACTGAGGATGAACTTTTAACCAAAGTTATCCTCTTTCATTACTGTGGAATTGTGGCTTTTTGACCATCTAGCAAACTCTTCTTAAACTCTTCCCAATTTTCATTCAGATTTTTCTCTGTTTTCCCTCCCAATCAATTTTGTATGTATTTTTCCTCATCTCTGGAAAATTAGCCCTTTGAAGCACCAAGTGCGTGTGTGCATATTTATATTTAAACACACACTCCTGTTTGGGACTGTCCTCTATTTGCCTATATTGAATGCATTCAAGTCATGATCATTGGTGCCTAAGCAACCATAAACTTCCAGTTCAATGGTCAATTAATATTATTATCATAATAAAGTCCAAAACAGAGGGCTAGTCTACACTCCTGGTCGACGGTCGCGTGAGAGTGAGTTTCGTTCGTTCTCTATCGCCTGATCTAGACGATATCGTTCGAAGCGAAGAGCGCGAAAAGTTCGGTACTCCACCACCAGCTGGAGAGCTAGCAGAGAGAGTTGGCGGAGCGGAGGTCGTTCGGCGCCGCGCGCTGATCGCGGGTGAGTTCGAACTAGTAGGTAGAATTTCAGCCACGTATTTCACGAGCTGAATTTTTTGTGCCACCTAGTTCCCCCCCATTCTTAGTGTAGACCAGGCCAGAGTTAACTCCTGATGGATGAAATACCTTTTTGTTAGAAAATGACCATCTATACTTTTTCCAAACTTTGATGTTTTACTATTAGCTGCAGAAGACCTCTAGCACATCTTACATTGAAGTCCAGACACAGGTACCAGCACATTGTTCTCCCAACATATCCAGAGCTTCTGAGGACACCACTTGCTGAAATTCACACAAAGGAAAACCTAGTATTTGGCTCCTCTAGATACTGTCCCACCTCCACAGATGTAGACATTTTGGTCTGAATCTGACCGCTACCCCCCCATAAAATATGCATAATTTCCTCATAGGAAGGATTCATATCATCAGCCAGACAGTCAGTTCAAGTTAACTAGACTATTAAGTCAGATAAATCTACTGAGACTTTGCAGATGCTATAATGGAGACAAAGAACCACTTCCTTGCTTCTCACATAGCCAGGGTACCAGGATTCAAAACAACTTTATGACTCAATCAACCATGTTCTGCAAGAGACTTCTGCCACCATTTCTCTACAATCTTCCCTCTCACTTTCTCATTCACAGATCAGCTGCAAACCACAGAGACTTGTGAAGATGAAGCCAGGGAAGACGAAGCCTAGGGATTACTATAGCAATAATTGTCATCTGTTAGCAATACAGTACTCTCCTTCAGAGCCTTTTTGAATCACTGAAGTTTAATTAGGAGTCCCTGGGAGCAATTCAGGAAAGCAGGTCCCTTGTCCCAACAGTATGCGGTGTGCTCTAACCTCAGAACACAGGAGTCACTGTTCAATCCATGACATGGGCGCAATATTCAACTCTCCAATTGTTAATCCTGTCCCAAATACCAGATGATTTAGAATGCGGCCAGCTGCATGCACTGAGACTGCAACCAGCTGGGAAATCCCCATTGTCACTATGGTAGCCATGAAATAACTGGGCACGCTCAGAAGATAGATCTATGTGGATGTTAAAGTTACTGAGCACCACCTACCTTCGCATGTCCAAACTCCTCTGTACTGAAGACCATTAGGGTGTAAAAGGGCAATTTGCACACCAATAGCAGCCCCCATTTAACTTCAGCCTAGAAACAGATACACCATTGGATCTAATTTCAGGCCAGGGATTCAGACTTTAAGGTCAGAAGGGTTCATTATAATCACTGTTGGACGTATACAGCATAGTCATACGTATCCTTGATGACTCCTCTTGGATTCAGAGTGTACTAATTATTCAGATAGAACTAACTACTGAACCAGTTTGGGTGTATCATCCAGGCTGGTCTCAGCTATTCATGCAAAGTTGGGGGCCTCCAACCTATACCAAAACATGAATAGTTGATGTTTTATATTAAGCCACTGGTATTACATTCAATATGAATCAGAAGTAATGATCACCAATTAAACCCCTTTTTTCCTGAGGTTCCAGACAAAACAAACAGCACCAGAACTAAGCCTACATTTATACTGTAGCCTATGTCAGCAAAACTTATGTCGCTCAGGGGGCTGGACTGTTCACACCCCTGAGTGACATAAGTTACACTGACATAAGTGTTCATGTGCACAGCATTACATCAGCAGGAGAGCTTCTCCTGCCGACATAGCTTATGCTGCTTGCAGAAGTGGGTTTTTTTTATGCCAACTGGAGAGGTCTCTTCCATCAGCATAGAGCATTTTCACCAGATGTGGTACAGCTGTGCCACTGCAAAGCTGCATGTATAGACAAAGACATACCCTAAGTGTCTCACTCCAGCCTTTTTTTTTTTTTTTGCCTTTTATAATAATTTTCCCTGACCACCACCACATGATCTCAAGACCTAAATACCAAGCAATTTTCTTCCCCCAAGCTCCATATCCCCAGCACACTTAAATCTTGTGATGCTCTTTGATGTACACTGGTTTGGAAACAAAAAGTTGTGTCAATTGTTCAAGTTTTGTGTTCTTCTAAAATTCATTCTTTACCCTTCAAAGCCAGCACTCCCACTTCCATAGATTGGACCAGATTCCTGGTTCTCTGTTTTAATGCCTGAAGTGGTTTGGTTCTGGCCTTTTGTTAGATCTCAATTTTAGATTAACCCACAGCAGTCTAATAAACATCTTTCTTAAAAGTGGATACTGACCTTGAGGTGAGGCTGAAGGGAACAGCAAATCCAGGAAGGAGATGCGAAAGAGAAAGAGTTAGAGAAAGGGTTAACGAGAATCCTGTTCAGAGATAATACAGCACAAGAAAACAGGACAAAACAACTAGTACAGCATTAGAGACAGAATAACACACACACGAGCAAAGTTCTTCCTAGAACAAAGTGCACCAAGGTTTGCAACCTCTCAGTTAACAAGACACACATTCTAATTAGATTACACCATTCTACTTAGAGATGAGTTTCTCTAGGGCACATTATCTCTAGTATAAATTGTTTCTTGGGGCAGGGAAATGAACCAACTTCAGAACCTCTGGGATTGCACTGGAACACCACCAGCCAACTTCCTTCAGGAATGTTAATTAGATTTTTTTTTTTTAAGTGTGGATCTTAAATACAAGGTGGCACTACAACTCTGATAAGTTTCTTCAGGCTACCTTTCTTTCAGGCTTTACTTTTCTTTCAATGAGTATGAAAAATGCATTATCTGGAACCACATTCCCTGCCGATGACCCAGGTTTGTTGAGAGGCATGGAATGACAAAATTAAGGCTGCAGGACTTAGTTTATCCTGTCATAGCTAAAAAGAAATCTAGCCCATCTTTATTAGTTTTCACACTAGAACAACTTCTCGAAACGGAAACAGAATTATCAGCCTCTCCTTCCCACACTGCTGCTGTCTTTACACCAAATTCCACATAAGGTGCAATCTAAAAACAATAATGAACAAAGGCATATCTTTTGACAGTTCTCTCCAACGATGTTCAACAACAAGGCTGACTAAGATGCTATGCTGGAGTTTCCTGTACAGCAAGAGGTCCCATGGGTTCGTTATTGCCCTTCTAGTGTAAACTCCAATATCCCCCTTTCACAGACACCCATTGTCAAATTCACTGATAAGAGTGATATGCTCAATAAAGATCCAGAAACCCAAAATAATCATTTTACCCCAGATTTGAAACTTTATGCTCTATTCTTTTATTTTATATTAAAAAAAAAGGATTGATGACAAATACATTTCCTGCTCTCAAAAACATCAATTTGACTTTTAAATACATATGGGATTCTATAAACTAAACTACAGTGGCCAGATTGCTCATTATCCCAAGATCCAAAAGAGGGATACAATGTGTGACAAAAATTCATGCAGAAAAGTTGAAAGGCTATGGGTTTCATGCCTTTAGTGTAGATAACTGTAACTTGAGTTTTATGATTCTTTATTTCTGATATAAATATTTTCAACAATAATGATGATGGGATATCAAATTTGTGTGGGTGACACCCTTCAAAATGAGGTATAGTTGAGAAGTATGGCAGTGGCTTGCAAGAAAGAAACTAATAAAAAACAACTTACTCTCATAATTTAAAACAATTATCTTTAAAAGTTTCTTAAAGGAATATACTTGAAACTGAAGGCTGTGTGGAGTGCCGTTTATAGGTATGATCCTGAAGCAAGTCATTAACACTCCAGTCTCCTCAGTCAATCCAGCTGAAAAATAGTGTATATAAAACAGGCCTCCTTGATATTCAAAAGTTGCAAGTCTGTTGGGCCTGTCCTTAAATTTAAGAGTTTAACTCCACAATTATAAACAGTCAAGTAAATTAAAAAAATAGAAAAAAGGGAAGACAAATGTCTGGTTGACAGAGATTATGGGACTTGCAAGGAGAAAAAAGGGGGAAAGGAATATTTTAATCAAATGTTGAATCCAGACAGTGGAAGTTTAGGAATTTACACTTTGTGCACCAGCGTCAGTCTGTAGTTACTCATACTATGGATATTGTTTCCTTCAAGATCTCAATAGAACTCAGCACAGGACTAAGGACTAGAAAAAAATTACACTATTCAAAAGAGGGAGTTTTGAACAAACCACTAAGTTCTTCCAATTGGCAGTAAAGGTGTCCTCTTTTGCCAATGAAAGAGACAGGCAGACCAGTGTTGGAAAAGCTATGTGCAGAGAAATGCTATTTAACCAGTTGCAGAGGATTTGTACAGAGAAAATGACACCCCATCTTCAGTTTACGATATTTCTTACCAAGAAAATGGTAATATGTTATTGCTGATTCATGGCCTCTGTAAGGGTTTAATATATGAAACACGTGAAATAGGATTTTAGGCCTCTTTAGTACATATCTAGAATAAAAGGGAGAGAATATAGTGTGAATAGTTTTCTAAAAACATAGTAAAGCTAACTGAAAAGTTTGCAAATGTGCTGTTCCTTGCAGAGTGAAAATAAGCCAAAGTATAACATGTACTGCACTCAAAATAAAGTAATGGGAAATTTAGCAATAGAATCTCAGTGCACAAAATCTCTCTTCCAAAACCAACATCAGTGAAATTGACCAAGAAAGGCACAGAGAAGCAAACATCTTCCTCAAGCAAGCAGAGTCAGATAAATGATAGATGTTTGGTTACAAAGCAATATCATTTTTATTGCTTCACACAGCCAATTTCCCTTCAAGCAAGAACATACAGAGCATTCTTTACAAGATCCAGAATAGCTCTTCTCCCCAGCCTCATTAAGTGTGCACTCTCTGACATATTTTACATAGGGAGACAACAGAATTGTAATGTCAGATGCCAGTCTCGAAGGAACTGTTTACCTTTTAAGAGTTTATTTCAATTTATATCAAAATACAGCCAGCTTAAACCAAATTTCTGGGTAACAGATGGGCAAAACTGATTTGATGCACATCATTTTACTATTTAATCATGGAGAAATATATATTTTAAAATATGTTGATTAAACTGGAGGATTCATTAAATAAATAAATTAAATTAAATTAAATTTTAAATTTGGGAGGGGAAGGATAGCTCAGTGGTTTGAGCATTGGCCTGCTAAACCCAGAGTTGTGAGTTCAATCCTTAAGGGGGCCACTTGGGGATCTGGGGCAAAATCAGTACTTGGTCCTGCTAGTGCAGGCAGAAGGCTGGACTCAACGACCCTTCGGGGTCCCTTCCAGTTCTAGGAGATAGGTATATCTCCATTATTTTTATTTTTTTATTTTATTTTTTTGTTCTGGCCATAATTTATTCCTCGTGCTTGAGTATGCATATTCCTCCATTTGACTGTAGCAAGGAAAAGAGGAGTCTGTTCCTTTAATTCCATATACAATTGTGAGTAAAAGTATAATGCATGCTCTACTTTGAATTTTGAATGCACAGAGGAGAGGGGACATGGGTATTCTTTTAATTCCACTTGCTTTGGTGGTCATGGGTCCCGTATAATAATGTGTGTGTGTGTTCTCTCATTCCAGCCGAACAGGGGAAGGAGAATACTGTCTTGGGGTAGTCTCTGACATTTTGGCTGTACTGAGAGAGCGCTTTTATGATTGTACGTTTGTGGGAGAAAAGGGAAGACGACTAGTCTGTTCCTATCACTCTAGCAAAACTCAGGAAGGTTAGTACACCTGTTCCTTCATTGCAGATGTCTTGGGCAGAAGGGGTGTTAGTGTTTATTTCACTTGTTTTATAGCTATTAATGGACCTTTCATCCTTGCTGTAGTGTGTGACAGATCTTGGGGTCTGTTCCTTTTTATTCCTAATGTAACAAGGGAGAGATTTGCCTAAGTTAAATAAATTTTTATAACTACTGAGATGCAATCGCACATCCATGATTCAGAGCAAGGGCATCTCTCTGGTGTCAGGGATGTGGCTGTTGCCCTCCCCAAGGAAATTCATCCAAATTTGGCTGAGATTCTGAAAAATCAGTTTACACATGCTCAGTAGAGACTTATTACGAGTTTGTATGCAGTGTCGCTGTAGCCATGACAGTCCCAGGATATTAGAGAGACAAGGTGCGTGAGGTTATATTTAGAAATATTTACAAGACAATGGACAACCCTCAGATATCCACCCCAAACATATTGCCAAACTTATCCATTTCATCCTCACCCATAACAATTTAACATTAGGAAACAAACACTTTTTGTCCATACCATGGGAATAGCCATGAGTACTAGGATGGCTCCTCAATATGCCAACCTCTTCATGGCCACCTTGAAGAAGAATTCCTGGACAAAAGCACCATGAAACCAATGATATACCTGAGATACATCGATGATATTTTCATCCTCTGGACAGATAGCCTAAACTTCCTCAAATATTTCCACCACAATTTCAACCACCACCACACATTAAACTCTCTCTGGAACAGTGCCACCCTAGCATCAACTTCCTGGACATAACTATCAGCTTCAACAATGGAACCCTACAAACAACCATATACAAGAAATCTACGTATCACCACACCTACCTTTGTGGATCCAGTAACCACCCCTAAAGACACCAAGAATTCAGTTACCTACAGCCAGGCACTCAGATTCCACAGAATATGCTCCAAAGAGAAAGTCCAAGATATACACCATAACACACTTAACCACCTTCAAAACCACCACCAGAGAAGTAGATTCCACCATGGAACGGGCCACCCAAATACCCCGAGAGAATCTGCTTCAATACAGAAATAAAACCCCTCTGACCGCACATCCCTAGTTGTCACCTAGCACTCCACACTGGAACCCATAAAGGATATCACAAAACAACTATGACCCATACTCAATGGGAACCCCATCCTGAAAGAAATTTTTCTGAACCTCCACTTCTGGCCTTCAAACAACCCTTCAACCTCATCATCAGGAGCAAGCTCCCCACAGACTATGACACATCAACTCAAAGCAGCATCAGACCCTTCCAGAACAACAGAAACCTGTATACATTTATCCACTGCTATGATGATCAACACCCCCACAACACATCTTTCAAGATCCATGGATCCTACACATGCCTATCACAACACACAGTATACCTCATCCAGAGCACTGAATGCCCCAACAACAACTGTGTGGGTGAAACCAGATAATCACTACCCTCTCAAATGAACTCACACGGGAAAATGATAAAAGACAAAAAATTCCTATCACCTGTAGGTGAACACTTTTCACAAAGTGATCACTCTATGTCTAACCTATCAGTGATCATCCTCAAAGGAAACCTGCAAGACACTTTCAAAACACGAGCCTGGGAGCTTAAATTCATTACTCTGCTAGACACTAAAAATCATGGACTGAACAGACACACTGGATTTATGGTTTCATTACAATGATCTGTAATCCACTAACCCCCTCTTTTTGGCTGCAGAGGTGTTAATGGGCCACACTACCTTGAATGGTCCCTTACAATATGTGCTAACGGCCTATGCTTAAGCAGCAAAGAGTCCTGTGGCACCTTATAGACTAACAGAAGTTTTGGAGCATGAGCTTTCATGGGTGAATACCCACTTCGTCGGATGTATGACGAAGTGGGTACTTATGCTAAACAATCTGTCCCACCTTGCATTGTGCTGTGATGCTCTGAGTAAGTTTCCCAGACCTGAAGAAGAGCTCTGTGTGGCCTGAAAAAGAGCTTCTCTCTCTTATCAACAGAAGTTAGTCCAATAAAATAAATTTTCAAGTCTTGTCTCCTTATAACGAGTTTGGCAGTTAGTTTTTCTAAGATTTTATCTGCACTGAGCGTGCTTTATCCTGTTCCAGCTCCTACATAATAACCAGGCTGCAAATATGCCACTCCCCACAGAGTGACTGAGCATGTTCCAGGGACTGGAACTCAGACAAGAAGACTTTTGCTCTTGTCCTCTCAATGCTGGTGCTCAGACAGTATGGAGGAGGAGGAGAAGTAGTAGACTTAATATAATTAAGGAGAGGGTGAGGAACAGAGAGGGGTTACTGGGAAAGAAAAGCCAGGGGTGGAGCTGGGGAGCAGAAAGATTACAACTAGGGAGACAAGAGCAGAGGGATAGAGCAGGAGCCAAAGGATAGAAGCAGAGTAGGAATTCAAGGAAGAGGCTTAAAAGGAGGGAAAGGAGGTTCGAGACCAAGAGCTCTAGGGATGAGGGGGACAGAGCAGGGGAGACAGTGGCAGCAACTCAGGAGAGGATGGATAGGAGCAGAAAGTGGGGACAGCGACAGGCTGGGGGCACATGGAGATGGCGGGTCTATAACCCACTAGTGTATACTCCCTCCAGAACCTGGAATTTAACTCAGGAGAGTCCTGAGTCTTTATATTATGTTAACTTTAGGTGTGAAACCTCACTGTCTAGTTACTTGTCTCATTCTCCTTTAGTGGTTGGTCCGCATAGCAGATAACACAGCCTACTACTGTTAACAGTTACTTAGCTCTAGTGGCAAAGGGTTTGTACTGTTGGTCTAAAGGTCCCAACCTTACAGTTGACCGATGTAGGGGTCAGTATAATTCCACATGTTGAAATTAGTTTTTTCAACTTGCCTCCTTAAAAATCTAGGAAGTTACACAAAATATTGTGTTAAAACAGTGGTTCTCAAACTTTTTGTATTGGTGACCCCTTTTGAACACCAAGCCTCTGAGTGCAACCCCCTCTTAGAAATTAAAAACACATTTTTGATATTTAATACTATGTTAAATACTCAATTTGAACTCTATTGCTTAAAATGAATTTACCTTTTCTCATTGCTTTTAAATTAAGACTAAAACACATTTTTATCAAATTAAATATAAGTGGAAAAGTTATTTTTAAGTAGAATTTTATTTTAATACTTGACAGCAATTAATGACCTGAAGCAAGTAATAACCATCCACATGGCTGGGCTCCGCCTGACAACCCAGTACAAAGGTCGGGCTCACAGCGTCCTGGATGACCCAGCTCGGGGCTCACAGCCCCTCTCCTGGTTGGGGTCAGGACTCGTAACCCCTCGTGGTGGTCAGACTCAGGGATTGCAGCCCCACTCCTGGCCAGGGTTGGGGTCTGGGCTCGCAGCCCCATGGGGGGTTGGACTCAGGGATCACTGCCCCACGCCTGCCCGGAGCTCACAGCCCCGCTCCTGGCCAGGATTGCGGTCAGGGCTCACAGCCCCATGGGGGGTCGGAGTCAGGGCTCGCTGCCCCGCGCCTGGCCAGAGCTCACAGCCCCGCTCCTGGCCAGGGTTTGGGTTGGGGCTTACAGCCTGGCACAGGGGTCGGGGCTCACAGCCATGCATCCCTGTCGGGGTCAGGGCTTGCAGCTCGGAGTCGGGGCTCGCAGCTGTGCACCGAGGTCAGGGCTCACAGCCATGCATCCCTGTCAAGGTCGGGGCTTGCAGTCCTGCAACTCCACAGAGGGGTCGGGGCTCGCAGCCATGAGTCGCAGTTGGGGCTCACAGCCTGCCGCAGGAGTCGGGGCTCGCAACATGCAGCTGCACGCTGAGGTTGGGGCTCACAACCCCCTGCATAACTGGGTCACGACCCCCAGTTTGAGAACCAATGTGTTAAAATAACATTATGAAATCAAGCACTCAAAAGTTAGGAAAAGACAGAATTAAAGGTGGCCTGTGCAACCTTAACTGGGGCCCCTTGTGGTAAGCATTAAGATACAGTCCTTACCTGCATGATCACATATGATTTTTTTCCAAAAGGAACCTTGCCTCATGCAGTACACAGAACAGACTTGCTCAGGGAATGAAGGAATAGTTACTTACCTTCTATAGTAACAAGATTTCTTCGGGATGTGCCCCTATGAGTGTTCCACATCAGGACGTGCATGTGCCTGTGAACTCTTGATCACAGATTTTTGTCAGCAGCATCTGAAGGACGGCAGGACTTACACCAGTGCAAGGGTGTATAGGGACAGGGTGGACCTGCAACTATTCCAATTCTTCTCAACCACAGAAGTTCCTCGAAAGACTCCAAGGCAGAGGGGAAGGCGGGTGGGTAGTGGAGCACCCATGGGGACACAAGGTAAATAACCTCTTCTCCTTTGAGTAGAATCCCTATGACTGCTCCACGTCAGGGGATTCCCAAGCAGTACCTCAATTATGGTCGAAGATGCCGAGGAGGCAAATTCAGTACGTATTAAAGAACAGCATCACTGAAAACTGCATCAGCACTAGAAGCAAGCACAAGAGTGTAGTGCTGGCAAAACATGTGCACCAAAGACCAGATGGCTGCCCTGCATATGTCTGAGATGGGTATGGTTTTCAGTAGGGCTACTGAGGTAGCGTGAGCTCTGGTAGAATGAACTATCACCTTCGGAGGAGGCTTCATAACCAGTTAAGATGCACCCTGTAACCTATTTTGACAGTCTTGGGGTGAAAATTGGATGGCCTTTCATTCATTATGCAATGGAGATAAAAAACCTAGGTGAAGCCCTAAAGGGCCTGGTCCTGCCTAGGTAAAAGGCGAGAGCTCTTCTTACATCCAGTGTACAAAGGCTCATTTTTTATCTTGAAGAGTGAGGCTTGGGATAAACATCAGGAGGTGAATCTTATGATGAATGTGGAATTCTGAAGAAACTTTAGGTAGGAAGTGAGAGTGTGGATCTAGTGTCACTTTACCACGATAGAACACCATGTACCCTGGGTCAGCCATCAATGCTCCAAGGTCCCCTGCCCTCCTGGTTGAGGTGTTAGCTATAAGGAAACAAGGTCTTAAGGGACAAAGGAAGGATGGAACCATCCCCATAGGTTCAAATGTATGTTTCTTCAGCACACTGAGGATTAAATTTAGGTTCTGAGGTGCAACTGGCTCCTTGACAGAAAGGAAGAGGTTGAATAGGCCTGTAAATATACCTCATAGTGGTTGGGTGGGTGAAGACTGAAAACCACTCAATGAGGGAGTGAAAAGCTGTGATGGCAGATAGGGGAATTTTAATGGAGCTCAGCAATAAACCTGTGGTTTTTAAATTCAGCAGGTAACTGAGAATGTGTGTTAGACAAGCCTTGAGAGGAGGTATAAATCAGTGGCTGCACCAAGTCTGGAAACATTTCCACTTCTACAGGTAAGTTTTCCTTGTTGTGAGTTTTCTATTATGAAGCAGTACTGTTTGTACCTCTGGGGAGCAGTCTTGTTTTACACTAGAGAGCCATCTAGTAATCACACCTTGAGATCAAGTGCTGAGAGGGCAGGGCGGAGGAGGAGATTTGCTGTCAGGGAAAGACAGAGCTCCAGTCACAGAGACCTGTGAACTTGCTCTAGGAAGTTATGCCTGTTGAGGATGGCCTGTTGATTAGCAACCCTCAACTGGAGGCCCCCTGAGGAATACACCTTCCTGCCAAACAGGTCCAGACGCTTTGCTTCCTTGGCCTTAGGGGCCAGGGCTTACTGCCCATGGCGCTCTCTCTCATTTACCGCTGAGACTACCAGGGAACATGGGCTTGGGTGGCAAAACAAGAAGTCGAACCTCTTTGATGGGGCAAAGTACTTGCGCTCCACACCCTTGGCTGTTGGAGTGCTGAAGGCCGGGGTCTGCCATATAGTCTTAAAGTTCAACTGTATGGTCTTAATGAGTGGAAGCGCTATTCCGGATGGACCTTCCAGGCTCAGAATGTCCACCATGGGGTCCTCCTGCCCCACTGTCTCTTCAGCCTGTAACCCCAAGTTATGAGCAACCTTACGCAGCAGCTCTTGGTGGGCTCTGTGGTCTACTGGCGGAGGTCCTGATACTGCTGTGCCTGCCATCGCTTCATCCAGGGATGATGAGGAGGTCAGCAGCTGCTAGGCTTCCTCCTGCTGGTCCCCTTGGTCCCCCTCCCCCGAGGGAGGGGCTTCCGGCTCGGGCCAGGACAGCTGACCTTGAGGCGGCACCGGTTTCTCCGGTCTCTCACTCACTGAAGGTGCAGGTGGTCTGGACACTGTAGCTTCCCACACGGAGGAGCGTCAGTACAGGGACGCTGGCCCTGGAGAGAGCCCCCTGCTGCTGGTAGTAGGCCCAAGGGGTCCAGAAGGGCCAGTGTCCTGGCAGTCTCCACTGGGGTTGCCCCCCAGCCTGGTGTTCTCTGTTGTCCAGTGCCTGGTGCGGGTAACTGTATCGGCCCGAGTCGGCGCCGGCACCAAATGCGAAGGCCACAGCTGTGCTGTCCATCTGTGCTGGTGGGAGGTCGATGAGAGGCTTCTTGCTGATAGGGAACGGGACCAGTACCGCTGCTCATGGGACCAGGACCGGTATCAGTGCTCCCGAGACCTGGACCGGGACCGGTGACTTCTGGAAGCCTTCGGTGATGACTGGCTCGCCTTCTCCTGGTGCCTGTCTCTGGGGGGTGCTGGAGAGCGTCGGGTCCCTTGCACTAAACCTGTGCACTGACTCACCTCCGGTACTGAGACTTCCCTCTGCGTCAGGGGTAGAGTCCACAGACTCGAAGCTCAACCGGGACCAACCCCAGGAGTGATGCCAGGACAATGTCCTCGAACGGCGCACCATTGCCGGCTTTCCCCTTGATGGCACCTCTGGTTGGGAGGAAGCTCACCGCCGACATCCCGATGAGGTCCTTTGCCGCCTCAAAGGTGTCAGGCGTGGAGGGCTGATCTATTACTCCCTCGAGCCCGTCGTCCTCACTGAGTTTCCTTAGGGCTGGACTCAGTGGGACTTGTGGTTCCGGTGCTGCGGAGCCGGTACAGCGTCCATCACACTCTTCCCAGTGCCTGGGCCCCTAAATGGCACCGGTCTCCTTTGTGGGGAACGTCCGCGCCCTTCCTTTGATTTAGCCTTGGGCCGCAACGGGGAGGATGAGCGGTGCCAGGGCCTACTTCGCTCTGAAGCCGATGGCTTGCAGTGCTTATCCAGCACCGGGTCTCTTGACGACTCCAGGGCACTCCGCACCGAGGAGGCTAGAGCCGGCGTCGGGCGCTCTGGGCCCGATGGCTGCAGCATGGCCTCCATCAACAATTGCTTCAAACGAAAGTCTCTCTCTCTTTCTTTGTTCTAGGCTTAAACGCCTTGCAAATCTTACACCTCTCTGTTTGGTGTGCTTCCCCCAGGTAACGTAGTCGTGGGAGTCACTAAGCGGCATAGGCTTGCGACACGTGGTGCAAGCCTTAAACCTGTGGGCCTGCGGCATGCCCTGTGGCCCAGGGCGGGTGCTGGAAGCCTCCAAGCACCCTAAACTATTAAGTGCCCACAACAAGAGAATGCTAATGAACTGACAGCAGCTAAGTACTCTAAAGCTAAGCGATTGCTTCCCGTATGAGAGCAAGAGATTGTTCCAACGCCGCCACGGACAGTAAGAAGGAACTGGAGGGGGTCGGGCCAGCGGGGACATATGCACAGCGCAGTGGCACCACTCAGGCGGGGGCCCCTAATGTGGAATGGATGTGAACAAGCACTCAAAGAAGAACTGTTGGCACTTCCTGTTCTGTCTGGACATGAACAGGTCCCCCTGGAGAGTCTCCCACCTCTGGAAGATGGCGTTGACCACCTCCAGGTGGAGTGACCACTCGTGGCAAGAGAAAGACCTGTTGAGGCACATTCCAGGTGCCTGCAAGGTGTGACACCTTGAGACAGATGATACGCTGCACACAGAAATCCCATAGCCAAAGAGCCTCCTTGCACAAGGCTGAAGTGTGGGCCATGCCCTGCTTGTTAATGTAGAACATTGCAGCTATATTGTTCACCAAGATCTGCACCACCTTCCCCCTCAAGTAGGACAGGAATGCTGGCAGGCCAAGCATATCGCTCTGACTTCCTTGACATTTATATGAAGGGAACAGTCCACCTGGGACCAGAGGCCCTGAGTGCTGAGGTCACCGAGGTGGGCTCCCCACCCCAGATCCCACACGAAGACCAGTGTCAATGAAGGGTGAGGGGCTACGAAGGGGCTCCCGCTCAACATTGACCGCGAATCCATCCACCAGTCCAGAGATGATAGGATATGCAACAGGACTGTGATGACCAGGTCCAAGTCATACCTGCCGGGTATGAAGACCAATGCCAGCCACATCTGCAGGGGTGAGGCACAGACACTCATGCTGTATCATGTAAGTACACGCTACCATGTGGCCTAGCAGACTGAGGCATTCTCTGGTGCTTGTGAGTGGGTGGGCTCTGATACCTGTGATAAAGTCCGACATTGCTCGGGACCAGAGTCTGGTAGGAAGACCCTGGCTTGAATGGAGTCCAGCACTGCCCCTATAAACTCTATTCTTTAAAGTGAGGTCAGAATTGATTTCTGTTCATTTATAAGCAGTCCCAGCTTTCGACAGGTGGCCTGTACCACACTGACACTGTGCTGAACCTAGGATCACGAACAGTCCTTGATTAGCCAGTCATCGAGGTACGGATAGATCTGCATGGCTTGATGTCTCAAGTAAGCTGCCACAACTGCCATGCACTTTAAGAAAACTTTTGGGGCTGATGATAAACCGAAGGCCGGTGTGGTGAATTGGCAATGACTCACCACAAACCGGAGGAATCTCCTGTGCCCACAGAAAATAGGGATATGGAAATAGGCATCTTAAGTCGAGGGCGGTGCACTCGTCTCCTGGTCTCGAGGAGAGGGTGATGGAGGCCAGGGAGACCATGAGGAACTTCAACTTCTTGAGATATTTGTTGAGTCGACACAGATCCAGAATGGGCCTGAGGCCCCCTTTGTCCTTCGGGATTAGGAAATATTGGGAATAAAACCTCTTTCCCCTCAGCTCTCAAGGAACTTCCTCTATGGCCCCCACATGCAGAAGGGCTTCCACCTCCTGGGCAAGAAGTTAATTGTGAGAAAGATCCCTGAAGAGGGATGGGGATGGGTGGGTGAGAGGGAGGGGTGGAGGAGAAATGCAGGGTGTATCCAACTGCTACTGTGTTGAGCTCCCAACGGTCCAAGGCAACATGGGACCATGCACAAAGGAAATAGACCAGTCCAGGAATAGACAGGGGGATGAATCCTGGGGCAAGTCTAGTACGTCATCCTCAGGGGCATCATGAAAATGCCTGCCACAAGCCACTCCGGTGGCTTGCGGAGCTCAGCTAGGAAGCCAGGGCGGATGGAGTGGGTTGGTGACTTTTATAACCTCTGTCCCTTTTCTTGTAGGGATTTTAGCAAGATGGGCCTGAGAATCTAGGAGGCGGCTGTGGCTGGAAGTGCATCCTGGAGGCCGGCACCATGAACAAGCTCAAGGAACGCAGAGTGGCCCTTGAATCTTTTCGACCACATAGGCTGTCAGTTTATTCCGAGAACAGTGCATTACCCTTGCAAAGAAGGGTCTGGACCAGCTACTGCAACTTATGGGATAACCCCGGGGGTTGTAGAAATTAACTGTCATTGACCTTGCCACCGAATCAGCTGCGTCCAAGGTGGCCTGGAGAGAGGGTCTGGCCACTGCCTGCACTCTCCCGTAATGGCCAAGAATTTCTGTCTCGTCTCCTGAGGCAGGAAGTCCTTAAATTTGGCCACTGAGTCCCAGACATTGAAGTCATATCTCCCCAGCAATGCTTGCTGGTTGGAGATACGCAGTTGTAAGTTGGCCGTTGATTAAACCTTTCTCCCGAATAAGTCCAGCTTTTTAGCATCTTTATTTTTAGGGGTTGCACTTGTTTGTCCCTGCCTGTCTCGTTCATTGGTAGAGACCACTAGTGACCCAGGTGGAGGGTGGGAATACCTGTACCTGTCCTCGGCAGGGACATAGTACTTCCTCCCTGCCCATTTAGATGTTGTTGGCAGAGAAGACGAGATTTGCCAGAATGCCTTGACCAGCTTGAGTACCCTGTCATGCACTGAGAGTTCCACAGCCATTATATCAAAAAGGCTGTCAATCGGTTCATTAAGTCCTATGCCTTCAACTCCAAGTTCGAGTTGATTAACAAGCAGTACTCAGAGAGGAGGGTGTAAGGATGAAGGTGGTATTGTTTATAAAACCTCTGTCCCAAAGAATGTGTCAGCAAAGGAGTCTTGGACCAAAGCATAACGTCTCAAGAATGTGTGCATGGAATGCCACATAGCTGTCCTGCAAACATCAAGAAGGGGCACCTCTTGGAGTAATGATAGCGAGGTCACTTCTGACCTTGTAGAGTGAGCCCTTACCCTGTATGGGTGAGGAAGCTGTGCAAACTGATAAAGTAGGATACAACCAGAGATCCATTTAGAGATCCTCAGAGGATATAGCTTGATCTTGGACTCATTCTGCTACGGTAATGAATAGTTTAGGTGACTTACTGATTGATTTTGTTATCTGCAATGCAAACGCGCATCTTATGCCAAGAGAATGAAGTCTTCTCTGCTTGGGAGAGGCTTGGGGCTTCAGAAAAAACACAGGTAGTCGAATTGACTGGTTTATGTGAAATTCCAAAACTATGTTAGCAATGAATTTCGGGTATAGCAGTAGCAAGACTTTGTCGTTATGTTAACATTGTGTATAATTTTTAGGGCCCGGAATATACCTACCCTTCTGGCCGAGGCAATGACAACAAGGAAGGCAACATTCATGGATATATGAAACATGAAATATGTAGCCATAAGTTTAAATGGTGGCTTAGTGAGTGCAGAAAACACTAAGTTAAGGTCCCAGTGAGGAGGTGTGTTTTTTTGTTTGTTTTTTTTAACTGGTGGGAAGGTTCTGATTAGACCTTTCAAAAAACTGGCTGTTCCTCACTGAGTAAAGATGCAGTAACCATCCAAAGCAGGTAACCCACACTGATTACCACCAGCAGAACCCATAGCAAACTAAAGGAAAGGCCCATCATCTTCAGAGTAAAAAGATCATTCAAAATAGCCATAATGTCTGCTGTTTCTGGAGATATGTGGTTTTTCTGAACTCAGACAGAGAAATCTTTGCATTTGGCAAGATAATATTTCCTGATGGAGTCCTTTTTGCTCTTATTAAGAATGATTTGCATGGCTTCAGAACAAGAACATTTTAAGTTTGATGCCCATCCAAATACCACGCAATGAGATGAAGTGCATCAAGGTTGGGATGCTTGACTGCCATTCTCCTGGGTCAAGAAATCCAGAAAGAATCGAATGCTGATAGGTGGACGGGACAACATTTGTAGAAGACTTAGACATCAGAACTGCCTGGGCATTTTCAGTGATTAGGATGACTTTTGCCCTGTCCAGTTAAATCTTCTGTAGAACCAAGGTAACCAGGAGGATGAGAGGGAAGACATAACTGAAGTGATCTATCCAAGGTAGTAGGAGAGCATTGCCTCTGGAATGCTTTTCTTGAGCCCCTCTGGAGCAATATATGCTGCATTTCCTGTTTGCCTGGGAGGTAAACAAGTCCTCGGTGCGGGTTTCCCACTGAGTGGGAACACTATTCATTACTGAAATGTGTAACTCCCACTCAGGATAGATGGTGAAATGCCGGCTGAGGCTATCTGTCAACAAATTCTGGGTTCCTGGAAGGTACATTGCCAATAGAATGATATAGTTCTTGTTACACTAGTTCCATAGGGTGACCACTGCCATACACAAGGAGACTAATCTTGCTTCTTCCTGATTACTTATGTAGAATATGTTTATTCTGTCCGATATTATGAGTATATGGTGAAACGGAATGAATGGTAGGAATGCTTTGCATACAAATTTATTGTAGCATAAGCTTTCGTGGGCTACAGCTCACTTCATCAGATGCATGTAGTGGAAAATACAGAAGGAAGATATACACACACACACACACACACACACACACACACACACACACACACACACACA
The DNA here is from genome assembly GCF_016161935.1 of Mauremys reevesii. NCBI lineage: Eukaryota > Metazoa > Chordata > Testudines > Geoemydidae > Mauremys > Mauremys reevesii. The sequence goes on from NC_052623.1 coordinate 250,997,960, forward strand.
CACACACACACACACACACACACACACACACACACGGAACATGAAACAATGGGTGTTACCATACACATTATAAGGAGAGTGATTAGTTAAGGTTTGCTGTTGTCAGCAGGAGAGAAAAATAACTGTTTGTAATGGTAATGAAAATGGCCCATTTCCAGCATTTGACAAGAAGATATAAGGAACTGGGGGGTGGGGGGGGAAGGAGGAGATAAGCATGGGGAAGTAGTTTTACTTTTTGTAATGGCCCATCCACTCCCAGTCTTTATTCAAACCTAATTTAATGGTGTCCAATTTGCAAATTAATTCCAATTCAGCAGTCTCTCGTTGGAGTCTGTTTTTGAAGTTTTTTTGTTGTAATATTGTGACTTTTAGGTCTGTAATCGAGTGGCCAGGGAGGTTGAAGTGTTCTCCAACTGGTTTCTGAATGCTATAATTCTTGGTGTCTGATTTCCGTCCATTTATTCTTTTGCGTAGAGACTGTCCGGTTTGGCCAATGTACATGGCAGAGGGGCATTGCTGGCACATGATGGCATATATCACATTGGTAGATGTGCAGGTGAACAAGCCTCTGATAGTGTGGCTGATGTGATTAGGTCCTATGATGGTATCTCCTGAATAGATATGTGGACAGAGTTGGCAACGGGCTTTGTTGTAAGGATAAGTTCCTGCGTTAGTGTTTTTGTTGTGTGGTGTGTGGTTGCTCGTGAGTATTTGCTTCAGGTTTGGGGGCTGTCTGTAAGCAAGGACTGGCCTGTCTCCCAAGATTTACGTGCATTCTGGTCTCTCTGCATATCCAAATGCCCTCCACCATGTGACTGTTCATCTGGGTTCCCCAGTCTCACAGGGAGGCATCTCTAATTATTGTCTTATTAGGTTTGGGGGACAGGAAAGGAACACTTACATACATTTGTCCAGGACCATTTCATCAAGTTTGTGAGGCCCTCACCCTGGTAGGAATTGTCACTATGGTGTTCATGCTGTGCTTACTTGGTATATATACTGTTTGGAGCCAAGCCTGCAGGCAATGGAAATGGAGTCTTGTGAATGGTGTGACGTAAGCACATGCTGCCATGGTGCCCCGGAGATAAAGGCAAACCCAAACTGATATTGAGCATAACCTAGTCTATCAGGTTGTTAATGGTGTGATATCTGTCCATTGGGAGATAAGCATTCACTCTGAGTCTAAGATTACTCCTATCAATTCTGTACTCTGTTGAGGTCAGGATAGACTTTTTCACATTCACACAGACTCCTAGGGATGACAGAAGATGAAGCAACAATGAGGTTCATGTAAGGGCTTCTAGGAGTGTCGGGCCAGTTAGACGCTAGTCATCTAAATATGGGAAGACAATGAAGCTGCTCCATCTGAACTGCATTGCTACTACTAGAAACACTTTCATGAAGACCCTGGATTTGCTTGCAAGACCAAATGGGAGCACTCTGTATTGATAGTGCTTGGGACTCACAATAAATCTGAAGAATCCTTTGGGGGCAGAATGAATACCCACATGAAAGCATGCATTTTTACTACTGATAAGTGTGAACTCTGTGTCCTTTTCCAAGGAAGGTGTTATTGATACCAGTGTAGTTATTGCAGGTTGAGACTATTTTGTTTACAAATAAAAACAGTGAGCCATCGCAGGTTGAGAATAGGTCTCCACGCTCCCTTCTTTTTGGGACCTGAGACATATTTCAAATAGAACCCTTTTCCTTCTTGTTGAATAAGTACCTGCTCTATATTCCCTGATAGAGGAGAAATTCTACCTCCTGGAGGAGAATCTCTGCATGAGAAAGGTCCCTGAAGAGGGACAGAGAAGGGATTTTGGAGGGGGTAGAGAGAGAGAAAAAGACGGTTACTCACCTGTAGTAACTGGTGTTCTTCGAGATGTGTTGCTCCTATCCATTCCATGTAGGTGTGCGCGCCGCGCGTGCACGGCTCTCCGGAACATTATTACCCTAGCAACTCCGGCGGGCCAGCTGGCGCCCCCTGGAGTGGCGCCGTCATGGCGCCCCTTATATACCTCAGCCGGCCCGTCCGCTCCTCAGTTCCTTCTTGCTGGCTATTCCGACAGTGGGGAAGGAGGGCGGGTCTGGAATGGATAGGAGCAACACATCTCGAAGAACACCAGTTACTACAGGTGAGTAACCGTCTTTTCTTCTTCGAGTGATTGCTCCTATGCATTCCATGTAGGTGATTCCCAAGCCTTACCTAGGCGGTGGGGTCGGAAAGAGACGTGGCGGAGTGTAGTACCGCAGAGCCGAAGGCTGCGTCGTCTCGGGACTGCTGCACCAACGCATAATGGGAAGCGAAGGTGTGGACGGAAGACCAGGTGGCCGCTCGACAGATGTCCTGGATGGAAACGTGGGCCAGGAAGGCGGCTGACGAGGCGTGCGCCCTTGTCGAATGTGCGGTGAGTCGGCACGGGGGGACGCGAGCAAGTTCGTAGCACGCCCGTATGCAGGATGTCACCCAGGAAGAAATCCGTTGAGATGAAACAGGCTCGCCTTTCATGCGCTCCGCAATTGCGACAAAGAGCTGGGAGGAACGCCGGAAGGACTTAGTTCGGTCAATGTAAAAGGCGAGGGCCCTACGGACGTCGAGGGTGTGGAGCTGCTGCTCACGAGGTGAGGCGTGCGGCTTTGGAAAGAAGACCGGGAGGAAGATCTCCTGATTAAGATGAAAGGCCGACACCACCTTTGGGAGGAAGGCCGGATGTGGCCGAAGCTGCACTTTGTCCGCGTGGAAGACGGTATATGGGGGACCCGCCGTCAGGGCGCGGAGTTCGGAGACTCGTCTGGCGGATGTGATTGCCACGAGGAAGGCCGTCTTCCAGGTGAGATGGAGGAGGGAGCAGGAGGCCATGGGCTCGAAGGGCGGGCGCATCAGCTGGGTGAGAGCCAGGTTCAGATCCCACGTAGGAGCCGGCGGACGCACTTGCGGGTAGAGGCGGTCCAACCCCTTGAGGAAGCGGGCAACCATGGGGTTGGAAAACACGGAGCGACCATCTACAGCAGGCCGGAAGGCCGAAAGCGCCGCCAGGTGTACCCTCAGGGACGAGATCGCGAGACCTTGGCCTTTCAGGTACCAGAGGTAGTCGAGGACCGTCTGGATAGGGGTCGAGAAGGGGTTAAGACCTTGCTGATCGCACCAAAGGGCAAAGCGTTTCCACTTCGCCAGGTAGGTAGAGCGTGTGGACGGTTTTCTGCTTTCAAGGAGAACTTGCTGCACCGCCGCGGAACAGGTCCTCTCCGCGTCGGTCAACCACTCAGGAACCAGGCTGTAAGATGTAGCGACTGCAGGTTCGGGTGACAAAGCCTGCCGAGGTCCTGGTGTGCCCTGAGGTCAATGGGCGGGGGCCCTGATGGCGAGGCCCCCGCTACCGCCTCATCTGGAGAGGACGACGAGGAGTGGCCCGGCAGCACCTCCTCCTGTTGGTGCTCGCCCACCTGGCGATCTGGCGGCAGCGAGTCCTGGCCCAAAGAAGGGCCGTGGGTGGCGGCTTGCGTCGGTGGGGACGGGGGGGGCTCGACTGACGGTGGCCACCGGTACCGATGGTGCCGAGCCCGGCTGCCTGGGTGGCAGGGGAGGCCCCTGTTCATATTGCGCCCAGGGCACCCAATGTCCCCAATACTGGGGTCCATGATCCGGCGGAACGGAACCGGCTCTGAAATCCACCGCCCGGCCGTGGGGTGAGGCGACAGAGGGGTCCCTGGAGGGCCAGGGTGGAGCCGTGGCGGTGCCTGGGCGGGCGTCCAGCGCCCGGCGTGAGACGATCCTCGGTGCCGAGGTCGGTGCCGGGCGTCTCGGGGTCCAGTGGCGGCGGGACCTGTGCTGCGCCGCGGTGCCGGGAGCGGATCTCGGTGCGGGAGCCAGATCTGGCGTCGGGAGCTGGATCTCGGTGCCGAGAAGGGAGCGGCGGCGGGAGCTCGACCGGCGGCGTCGGGAGCTCGACCGGCGGTGCGGGAACGGACCTCGGCGGGATCTGCGGCACCTCGAGCGGCTGCGCGAGTCCCGATGTCGCGGTGCCTGGGCGCGGACCTGCTGCGTGCCGGTGACCGTGACCGGGACCTGGAGCGCCGCCGGGTACGACCGGCCCCGCGATGGAGAGCGGTGCCGGGACTGCGACCGGTGCTGGGACGCTCAGCGGCGTCGCGATGGCGATTTTCGGCGGGATGGGGAGCGGTGCCTCGGTGACCTTCTCCGGGAGATAGACCGGGATCGAGACCGGATTCTGGAGCCGCGATCGCCACGGTCGCCCGGAGATGAGGGGCGCACCATCGCTGGCTTGCCAAGGGACTTGAATGTCCGCACCGGTGGTGCCGGCGGCTGATATGACGGGGCCGTCGCCTCGATCAGCTCTCTTGCCGTCGCGAAAGCCTCTGGTGTCGACGGGATCCTCAGCTCCTCCTCGGTGGGCACCGGGGAGCTGGGCGGAGCCGGACTCGACGGGCCAGGCGGCGCCGGAGTCAACGGCGCGGTGCACTTAGCGTGCACTGCCTCAGCCTGCACCGTTTTCGTCGGAGGCGGCTGGGCTAACGGCTTTCGCTGCTGTTTCGCGGCGGCCGTCTTCGGCGCCTTCTGCTTCCTCCCCAGGGAGAGGAAGCGGTGCCGGGTCTTTGGTGCCGGCTCGGTGCCAGAGCGGCTCGGTGCAGCCGGAGCGCTGCTCGTCGAGGCGGTTTTCGGTGCCGCTGGAGCTGGCGCCGGAGGTTGGAGCGCAGACTCCATCAGTAAGTGCTTCAGCCTAGAGTCTCTCTCTTTCCTCGTACGAGGCTTAAAGGCTATGCAAATAGAGCACTTATCTGGCCGATGCGACTCTCCGAGGCAGCGGAGGCAAGAGTCGTGCGGGTCGCTAACCGGCATAGGCCGCTGGCAAGCCGCACAGGGCTTGAAACCCGGTGCTCCGGGCATAAGCCCGCACCGGGGCGGAAGAAGAGGGGTAAACCCTCTAATTCCGTAACTATTAACACTATTAACACTAAATATATATACAACTACAACAAGAACTCAACTAACTACTAATACTATCTACACTAGAACTATGGAGAAACACTAGGGTTGTGGAGGTAAGGGAGCACTCCACTGTTCCAACTGGCCGTCACGGGCGGGAAGAAGGAACTGAGGAGCGGACGGGCCGGCTGAGGTATATAAGGGGCGCCATGACGGCGCCACTCCAGGGGGCGCCAGCCGGCCCGCCGGAGTTGCTAGGGTAAAAATGTTCCGGAGAGCCGTGCACGCACGGCGCGCACACCTACATGGAATGCATAGGAGCAATCACTCGAAGAAGAACTCGATGATATAGCCAGAATGAACGAACCAGAACCCACCTGTCTGTTATTGCACTCCAGTTGTGGGAAAAGAATGCTAGATGGCAATCAAAGGTAATGTGAGGATTGGGTGAAGATGGCATCAATAGTGGTTCACAACTCAGAAGAATCACATAAAAAGTATCATGTGGCTGGGGGTAAAGCTGGGTTGATGTGGTCAGTGTGAAAGGTGCAGAATATTGTGGCTTGTGCACCTTGTCTTTTATGAGGCAGTTCATAGGCTTGCTAGTGGTAAAAAGGTTGAGGCATAGGCCTTGGTTTGTAGTATTTCCTCTTTGGGGACACCATATATACCCAGGGAGTGGAGGATTGCGCTAGAATCCTTTAGTGAGTGCAAAGACTTATCAGTCTTTTAATTGAAAAGGTCAGTCTTGTTAAAGGGCAAATCTTCCACAATGTTCTGGAACTCACTGGGAAACCCTGAAGACTGCAGTCATGGTTCTGACCAGCAGCTTGCCTTCATAAATAAGGGCCTGAAATTGAGCCTGTCCCTCTGAGGTAATTTGGCCTTAAAAATCTAGGAATTCTGAATACTTTAGAAACTCATACTTAGCCATCATCACTGGATAGTTCTATATTCTAAACTGGAGGCTAGTAGATGTAAACATCTTCCTTCCCGGTAGGTCCAAAGGCTTGGCTTCATCAGAAGGGGTGGCTCTTGGGTGCTGTTGTCTAAATTTTTTGTGTGACAGCCTAAACAGCTAGGGAGTTTGGTGAGGGGTGAGTACATAGAAACTCCACTCCCTTAGCCAGAACAAAGTAACACTTCTCAGCCCTCTTGGAGGTAGGGGCGCTTGTTGCTGGTGTTTGCCATATGTTCCTTGCTAGTGCCAATACGGCTTCATTCACTGGGAGTGTTGTCTGGCTGGATCTTGTGGGTTGCAGGATGTCTAGGAGCTTGTGTTGTGTGTCCTCTAGCCTCCTCTAGGAAAAACTGGAATTCCTCCATCACTCTATGTAGCAGGTCTTGGAACTGTTTGTGGTCATCAAAAGGGGACAGTGAAGCTGGAGCGACCACCTCATCAGGAGATGAGGAAGACATCTTTGTCAATACTTGCGGGATAAGTGAATCCAGCTCATTATCTTCCTCTTCAACAGGATCAGGAGAAATCTCCAGTTGTTCTCTCAGAGTGTAGGGATGGTATGACTCAGTATTAGATAACAAAGACCCTGGGTATCATGCACATGGGTCCCATGGTCCCCAGTAGGGCCCTTAGGAAAAATCGAAGGTGGACTATGGAGGCAAGGGGTATCACTGGACCCAAGGCATGGGGACCACCACCTGCTCTGAGAGAGTGTAGGAACGTGCAATTTGTACAAATAGAGCCTTGCTCTTATGAGTTTTTATCTTGTCCTGGGGACTTAGGATGTTTTATGTTTTTGTGGGCTGAATGCGAAGACTTGCCTGACATGGACAGTATCAGATCTGTCCTCTTTGGAGTGGACTTAGAGGAGGATCTGCTCTTCTGCTTATGAGAGCATTCCCTACTCTTCTGACAGCCCTGAGAGGGTCCATAGATGTAATCTCTCTCACTCCTGAGTCAGGCGCCATGGTAGGAGGGGCGCTTCTCTCTGATTGGTCGATATACAGGGGTCCCCCGGCCTGGGACTGACTGGAGCCTTGTATCTTTTTCCATGAGGTACTTTTTAAGCGGAAATTCCTGCACCCGATGGGTCCGGATAGGGAAGAAGCGACAGATATTGTACCTGGCAGAGATATGCACTTTCCCAAAGCAGCACTGGTGACTGTCACTGACCAAGTAGGAGCAGAAACAGTGGAGACAGTTTTTGAAGTGTGGTGCTCTGAGTATAATCTAATTACCATATTAGGAACCAGAAGGATTCCATGGGGTGGGGAATCTAACTAATCACTAACTATAGTATTAAAAACAATTTACATTACCTAAGATAAAACTGAAACTCTGAAATTTTAACAGGTTTGAAGACAAGACTGGAGAATAAAGGAGAGGCTCTGGACATTGAAAGTTCTGACTCAAAACATGCAGCAGTAAGAAGGAACTGAAGAGGCAGTTGGTCCACCTCACCCCTTATGTCCTTGGTGTAGAGTATTAGGACAGCAGGGGAGCAAATGTGGACCAAAAGAGACTGTTTGCAAGAATTCTCTGGTCTTGGGTGCATGGAGGAGGAAGTTACTCATCTTGTGCAGTAACTATGGTTCTTCCAGATGTGTCCCCCTATGGGTGCTCCACTATAAATGTATTTGTGCCCCTGTGCCCCAATTGGAGATTTTAGGTAGCAGTGTCCTTTCGGCCCGGGCATGCACCACTCCCCACCCCTTTGTGGTCTGCTCGAAGCTATCAAGCACTGCGTGAATGAACCACCCTCAATTCATTCTCTACCACAGAGCTCCTTATTGATAAATCCAAAGTAGAGGGGAGGAGGGAAGATTGTGGAGCACCCCTAGGGAAATACATCTCGAAGAACCATGATTACTGCACAAGGTGAGTAACTTCCTCTTCTTCTTTGAGTAGTGTACCTATGGCTGCTCCGCTGTAGATGACTTTACAGCAATATCCCCCACGTAGAGTTGAGGCTTTGGAGTGGAGGCTGTTATTGAAGATAGTACTGTGGAGCCAAAGATGGCATAAGAGGCTGAGTCTCAACTGTTCACGTAGTGTTCTGAGAATGTATGGGCAGAGGCCCAGGTTGCCGCCCTAAAAATTTCTGAGATGGGGACAGTTTAAGAGACCTGACTGAGGTAGAAACTGATCTTGTGGAGGGCGTGTGGATTCCCAACCGAGGCAGCAGATGCACACATGGTAACAGTGATTAATACAACTGGAGACCCATTTTGAGTCTTTGAACTGATATTGTGGAACCTTTTGATTTTTCTGCAAATGAAAGAAGAGTTTAGGAGACTTCCTAAAGTCCTTAGTCCTGTCCAAATAAAATGCTACAGCTCTCCTAACATGTAGCATATGTAATATCGCCTCCCTGTTATCACAATGTGGTTTTTGTGAATTAGCTGATTCATATGAAAGGTGAAGGCTACTTTGGGGAGGAACTTGGGAAGCAGCCTCAATGTGACTTTATCTTTAAAAACGACCGTATGCCATCAGCGCTGCTATTTCCCCTATCCTTCGTGCTGAGGTAATGCGGTCTTCATGGACAAGTGTAACAGAGAGCAAGTTGCCATGGGCTTTGAAGGGTGGTCTCTCAGAACTAGATCGAAGTCGCAGATTGGCATGGGTGGTCTGACATGCAGGAAGAGGCTTCCCATGCCCAAATAACAGTAACACCAGCAAGAAGATCTAGAAAGGCCCTTCAGTCATGGCTTTAGTGATGTTACAAATGAAAGTTCTGCTCAAGTCTCTTCCTCAACTTGTATAGTTTTCCTGACACTGAATGTAATGCAGTTAAATCCTGATGGGCTAACGTACAGAAGCCATTCTAGTATCAAAAAAAAAGTGTTTAACATGCCACATGGCATTTGTGAAAAATACAAATTTCCATTTAGTTCCCCCAGGCTAATTGTTTTTCAAAGTGACTATCAAACCAAACGCAAAATATATGTTATTTGCAATACTAGAGCTTAAAAAGCCCCAAAAGGTGCTTGGCACATTACAAAATGGAAGGTCAGAAAGTAACATATTGCTGTCCTTACTTATCTTACATCTACTCCTAGGGCATTCTGTGCCAAAATATTTAAAATTCTCCACCAAAAAAATTAAAATTCTGCAATTTTATTTGTCAAATAAATGTGGAGGCTCCATCATGGCATTGGGGAGCACAGGCCATTAGCTGCATAGAGGTGGGAGATCACTGCGCAGCTCCCCACTGGGATATGGACTCAGCAGTGAGGCTGCACCCAACCCTGACACAGCACAAGGACCGGGCCTGACCCAGAAACACCCCAGGGCCCTTTCCCTCCATGCCAGGTGCACCAGGTGTGGGCAGGCAGGCTCAACAAGGCAGGATCCAAGTGTGGAGGGGCTTAATGTGGGGGGATCCAGGTGTGGGTTGAGAGGATTCTATGTGGGGCAATCTGGCTGTAGGCAGCTCAGTGAGGGATCTGGATGTACAGGGGCTTGTTGTGGGTTCTGGGTGCAACAGTAATTAGACTCTGCAAGAGCGTCCAGGTGAAGGTGGTTGAGGCTCAGTGGTGGGGTGGCCTGGGTGTGGGGGGATAGAGCTTGGCGGGGTGGTCTGGGTGTGGGGGGCTCAATGGGAGGTCCAGATGCTGGGGGAATGGGGCTCAGTGGGGTGGGGATCCAGGTTCAACTAGTTAGGACTCAGTGGGGTGGGGACCCAGATGTGGGTGACTCATCGGGGTGATCCAGGTGCAGGCAGAGTGGGGCTCATCAGAGTGGAGGGGGGGGGTCTGAGTGTGGGGGGTGAGGCTCGGCAGGAGGGTCTGGATGCACGGGGCTTGGGCAGATTAAGGGGGGTAGATTCCTGTAGAGGGATGCTGCCCCCTGCAGCTGAGGAGCGACGGATACAGGAAGCGGGGGAGTTTGCAGAGCTTCCTGCAGCCAGGGGAGAAATCTGTGGGTGGGTCTGACCCAGCCCCGGATGCCATGCAGGAAAAGAGGAAGTCCCGTCCTCCACAGCCCAGCTCTGACTAGCAGCTGATCCCAGCGCAGGGTAAGAGCCACCAGCTGGGTCTCCCCCAGTTCTGCTTCCTGACCCACAGTGATTTCTCTCTCTGCCGGCTGCCCTGGGCACCCAAAACATACGGCTCTTGTGGCTTCCCTTTGCTTCTCTGTCAGAAAGACATTTTTCTGCAGTGAAGCAAAGAAATCTGTGGGGAAACACAAATTCTGCACATGTGCAGTGGCGCAAAATTCCCCCAGGAGTATCCATTCTGACATTTTGCTGAGGGAGAGAAGAGACTATATTAAGGAGACAGAAGCTGTTTCCATGCCTTCCATGAAATCTATTGCTAGTGATTCTGATCCCAAAGGCCAGTGGCATCACCACATGTGACATAATTCCCCAACCAGAAAATGAATAGGATTTAGAAAAATAAAGCGCCATGGCGCCAATGTAGAGAGAGAGAGAAATAACTGAAAAAAAGTGCTGAAGTTAAGTATGGTTTGGACAAAAGCAGTTTACATGAAGAAGAGGGAACATATTTGAAGTTCACTTCTGTTTCTATGAGTACATGGAATTCCACCGCATCTGTCAAAGGGACTTGCAGCAACAATTAGCATTCCAGGCCCTAAAAGTCTATTTGCCCAGTCTGGGTTGGAGGTCACTCATATTTCAACAATTTATTAACCAGAAGCATATACTTCATTTATTTCTCTTCCCCAATGAACACAATGATTTCAGCAACTTTTCCTCCCATCTCCTTTTCCCTTATAGTTCAGATGCATTAGCTCTATTTTCTTAACATCAAGTCAGAGAACTGCAGCCAGGCATCTTTAAACTTGTTTAAGAAATTGAGGTCAAGGACCAAAGAAGCAAAATCCAGAGCAGATTTTCCCAACACAGGCACTTAAGGATTACTGAGAAAAGAAATTGAATAATCAATTTCTACTTCCTTCAGCCCCAATTCTCCCTTGTACCCATACATCCCTCTTACCTCTCAAGTTCTGCTATCTTTTTATCTTTATCATTCTTTTCATTTTCCATCTCCTTCAGGATTTCCAGAAGACGATCCACTTCAGCTTGAGCCTTACTGGTGTCTTCCTGGTACAATGCCACCTCTCGCTCCAGCTGCTGGAATCGGTCATTCAGCTCTGGGCTGGCCTTGGCCTCCAGTGTAGCTTCATGAGCCTGCAAAGAAATCAGTTCAAGAACCATCTCTCACACATGTATAATATATCCAAAATCATTACAGGGCACAAAGTACCCAAATAGCTGCATCTAAATGATAAATTCATCCATTAAAATGGAAAAGGTCATGGGCACCAAGTTCCTGTAAGTTACATTGCATCAGTGGGATAGTTAATAGCAGATGAATAATGAAATAGATATTTTGTATGGGTTTTTTAAAGAGAGCTTTGACATTTAAATTTGCACCATGCTGGCAGCTCAGAAAGAAAACAAGTAATTTCAAAATTTATTTTTTCCAAATATATGGCTATTTAGTCCCATCTTTTCAGCACCCCAACAAAAGTCTACAAACAGAAGCCTAATCTGCATCTGAAGCATAACACTCCAGCATCTGACGCTGTTAGCAGCATTAACTGTGCTCTTTAAAAACAAAAACTGAAGCTGATCTCTTCATGAGGAACAAAAACAGTGCAGGGTAATGGGATATTGATTGGGGGGGGGGTGCGGAATCAAGGAATATAATTATACTTATAAAAAAGGAATGTGCTTGAAAGTATATTTAGGACTCGGAGAGATGAAAGTATAAGGACTTCTAGAAATCACACTTTAGCGCACAGAGAAACACTATAATGAGAAGGCTCAGGAAAAAGTGGCCCCAGCAAAGAGCCTAGTTCCACTGCTTTGTGTACAGGAACAGTGCAATGAATTTATCTGGAACTAAACCTTGTTCCACTGAAAAGTCACTAGCTTATTAACAGAGTGAATTTGAATCCAACAGTTCCCAAGCATGGTCAAAATACAAGGAAATGGATATACATACTGGAATTTAAACTAAAAAAACCAAGGATTAGATTCCCAGTTAACACAGAACAGTTTTCAGCATATCTGGAGGGAAGTAGGTGGAGAGGACCTAGTCATCTTTATGCTATCTTTCTACTCCCCCTTGATCTTGGATGCTAAACTAGCCCCTGATATAAGTAAAAGCAGCTTCAGGCCTGGTCAAATTTGCTCCAGTGGATCGCAGTTTCCCAAAAGCAGCTCTGCCAGCCAAGACTACCAGAGCACACTGTAACACCTATAACATGGCTGATGTTTCAATTCCCTTTGCATTACTGTGGAAAGGGGATTGACAAGGTGCCAAGATTTTGACCCAAAGTGTGGCAAACCTAAACCCACTACATTGGGAGTCCAAGAGCTACTTTTAAATGTAATCAAGGCTATAACTACAGCAGCATATAAATGTCAGTATTATAATTTGCTGCTTCCAAAGGAGCAAATACACTAATAGAGCAAACATAAAAGGTACTATAAGCAATGCGTCCTAGGAGAGACCACAATAAGACAGTAGTGAGTAAAGCCTGATTTTTCGCCATAGACACAGCCTGAATTCTTTCCAACTGAATATGGTTGCATCCCCAACCTCTCAAAATGTTTGCTTTAACAAATGCTCCTCCAGACCCTTTAAAGTAATCCAAAATACATAATCAGATAATCTGGAAATGTGACAAAATGTAAAACTGGGCTGCTAGCCAGATGGGGGGAGGGATAGCTCAGTGGTTTGAGCATTGGCCTGCTAAACCCAGGGGTGTGAGTTCAATCCTTGAGGGGGCCACTTAGGGATCTGGGGCAAAAATTGGTCCTGCTAGTGAAGGCAGGGGGCTGGACTCAATGACCTTTCAAAGTCCCTTCCAGTTCTAGGAGATTGGTATATCTCCAATTATTTTAATTTTTTTAAAATTTATCTGAGCTCTCTCATCCCAAATAAGCTATAACAGCTAATGGAGATCTACTGTCAGGACTCTCCTATTTAATATTATTCTATGTTAATAAAAGTATCTTGACAATTACCCAAGAGACACTACTGAAAGAAGAAGGAAGTATATTTTCCATTTTAGAAAATGGAACAAGTCAGTGTGTCTGGTTCTTATGGAATTAGAGGGCTGTTTACACTATATTCATTACAGGTAAAGACACATAATACAGAATGTTGGTATGTAAGATACTCCCAACCATACACAATGAATATGGCATGTGATCTTGTAGAAACTGGAAACCAGTTTGTGGTTATGAATTACTGACTGGCTTTGGTCCAATTTGTGGGTTACACAGACAATGCATTTTATGTGACCGTGTCTTAAATCCTATTTTATTCAGTTATCATACAAGAGAGAAAGCCAATGCATTTAGGTTTTTTTAAAATTTGCATAAAGATCTAGAAGAGCAGAAATTGGATATAATCCCAATTTAACAGTATAGGGCACCCTTCAACACCACATTTTTTACACTGAAAAAGGAAATTCAGATGCAAACAATACTATTCCTATAATACACAAAGAAGCAAAAAGTGTACAATTAAGGTATAATCCACTAATTTCATCATCAGTGTACAATGGAACACAGTAATAAAGGCATTAAGGCAGCTCTTCCATTGTGTCTGGGTACCAGAAGCAGCATGGTTTGGTAGTCAGATTCAGAGACTGGGAATAACATAAGGATTCTATTCTGGACACCGACTTGCTGTAAAAGATGGGAAAAATAATTTAATCTTTCTTTGTCTGGGTTTTCTCATCGGAAAAATGGGGATAAAATTCAGAGTTATAAAGCACTCAGATACTTGAAAGAAAGGGATGATCAAGTATTAATGAGAACACAGTCTCTCCTTTTTAAATGTGCAATTCCTAGCCCGTTTGTCAAAATCTAACTCACATTATCACAGTTGAATGATAGCAAACAATACAAACATTGCAAAAACAGTTTCATTTATAGACTCATTTTCACACACAACTTTTTTGAACATTGCTTTTGGACTAAAATCAACCATGTTTCATCTCTGTTCAATGGTGAGTGTTGGAGGGGCAGTCTGAACATAGCTATCTGAGTTATGCAAGGATAACAATAAAAAACACCCTGTTTTCTCCTAATTCCAAAAATTACCACAAATTTTCTCCCATACACAGGAGTCAAAAATAGCTTTAAAATGGCATGTAGATAATCTTCACTGAGGACCATGTTCGCAAGCAAATGTGAAGGGAAAAAACACTGACCAGATTATAAAAAATTGAAAGTAACTAAAAATATTTTTTTTGTTCAGGTTGGATAGATCACTTCACATTCCCCCTCCCAGGCCTTATCAATGACTCAGCTGACACAGGATATGCTGCACTCAAGCTGCTCCTGGTACGCTTTCCATTATGGCTACTGTAAATAACTCAGTGAAGAAAACAGCAAAGTACTGGAAAAAAGCCCCAGTGCTTTAACTTCAGGAACAATCAACAGGAGAAAATCATGGGTGTTAAAATATTGTTTATCCCAAGAATTTATGATGTTTCCATAATTTTTGCTCGATGCAATATTTGGCAAATTCTAAACTCTGATTTTAAAATAATTGTCTTCTTTGATTACCAAGGAAGAGCCAACATCAATAATTGTGCTGGTGTCCTGTTAACCCAGCTTTGAAGAACAGAGTCTTCACGCAAAAACAGTTCCTGCTGCAAAAGTTGAAATTTATGACTTGAATACACACATTTTTGTATCGCTTTAACTATATCTGTTTGAAACCTGTATAGTTAACGCAATACAACCCTTAAAAGTTATACACTTAGTGGAATAAGCTACACCAGTATAAGTACCTTTATACTGATATAACTGTGTCCACACTACAGTTTCCACTAATTTAACTATTTTGATTTAAAAAAAAAAAAACCCACACTCCTAACCAAAATTGTTAAATTAGTACAAAAACTGTGTGCAGACCAGGCCTTATTCCTCTCCCATGCTGTTCACTTCAAAGATGAAGAAAGTTCTCTCTTTCCACTCCATCTTCTCATCATCTCATTATCCATCATCTCACGGAGGTGCAAACTTTCATACATTAATTGAGACTCAAACATCAACATTAAGTACAAGAAATTTCATTATCTGTCCCTCTTTGGACAGTTTTTTTCATTTAAATTTAATGAAACAGGAATGATGCACAGTGACTATTAAAAAAGAATATCAAAAATATGTTCAAGGCTGTTACAAAGAGGATGGTGATCAATTGTTCTCCATAGCCACTAAATCTAGGACAAGAAGTAATCAACTTAGTCAGCCCACAGCAGGGGAGATTTAGGTTAGATAGCATGAAAAAAATTCTAACTATAAGGATAGTTAAGTACAGGGTTACACCAAGAGAGGTTGTAGAATACCTATAACTGAAGGTTTTTAAGAACAGGTTAGAAAACCACCTGTCAGGAATGGTCTAGGTGTGCTTGATCCTGCCTCAGCGTAGGAGTATGAATTAGATAATCTCTTGATGTACCTTCCAGCTTTACTATTCTACAATTCTGTGAAATGCAAGAAAGTTGAAATTTCTATTGTCAAATTAACCTGGCCATGTTGCACATTCTATATATTTCTGCTATATCATCTTTTCCTGCTGTTACATTGATTTTTTTAAAATAAAAATAGTTCTTCAATGTAGTATTTGAACCCTGCACAAATTCTCCAAGTATAGTGCCTCCAGTGTTCCCTCTACTATTTTCCATCTATGTACATAATGAATTTTGTTATGTGCAGCACCAATATTAAGGTAATGTGTAGATGTGCGCCACCAGTACAAACAAAAACCCTAAATATATATGTTTAAACAGTTCATAGGTATGGAAGAAGGAGAAAGAATATTAAAATAAGGGATGATTAACAAGGAGCACTGCGTAAGATGTTTATTTAATATGAAATGAAATAAAAAGAAAATTAACACTGCCCTTGGAGTACATGTATTTTATTATCCTTTCTAACAACTCAAGCTAGTAAACACACCAAAATCTGGCATAGTGAAAACAGCTATTTAAATAAAACAAAGGCATGGCCATTAAGTGTAAGCATAAAAAAATATGCACCAGAAGCCCAATTTAATAACCTACTCCTACCATAGATCACTAAGGGTACGTCCAGACTACCCGCCAAATCGGCGGGTAGAGATCGATTTTGCGGGGATCGATATATCGCGTCTCATCTAGACGCGATATATCGATCCCCGAACGCGCTCCCGTCAACTCCGGAACGCCACTGGAGCGAGTGGCGGTAGCGGAGTCGACGGGGGAGCCGCGGACGTCGATCCCGAGCGGTGAGGACGGGAGGTAAGTCGGGATAAGATACTTCGACTTCAGCTACAGTATTCCCGTAGCTGAAGTTGCGTATCTTACCTCGACACTGCCCCCCAGTGTGGACCAGGCCTAAGTCTTCATGGAAAGCTGCTCTCGAAAAATAAACCATCTGCCAAAACACTAGCATGTTACATACTTTTGCATTCCCAAAACTATCCCTCTTGCATGCATATTATCTGCACACATAGCTCAGCTTTAAGATACTATACAAATCTGAGTCAACTACAAATAGACATGCTCTCATCGCAAATATTAATACAATATTTTCTGATACTGGAATGGAGAGTAAAGGGCATTCACTCAGGCTTATACAATTTCTATGGGATGTCAACTCTAAATTTGATTAATACTTCACACACATAGAAAAGTAAAAATAAGTAATAAAGCGACACAGAAAGCAAACAAAACCACAAACAAACAAGTGACAACACTGAAAATATGAAGAGAAGTAAAATATCAAGTGGTGGGTTGGGTATTTAAAATGAGTGTTTAGGACCCATGCTGTGCAAGTGCAACAGACCCTGTAGAAACAGACAAAGTTAACGTTCTCCTGGTTTCTCATTGTATGTGTGTCATAAACTCAAAAACTCAGAGTAGGCTTATTAAGTTTTTATAAGACCCTTAATGTGCTTCCTTTACTTAACACATGGCTTTGGAGTTTGCAGACAGATCCCTGCTTAAGAGAGCTTGCAAATAAGGTCTTCATCATGCAAAACACCTAAGCACCAAACCTAGTGCTTGCTACTTATGAGTCAATGGGAGTTCTAAGAGCTAGAACTATACCAGATAGCAAAGATCTGGCCTTAACTGTTTCCAATACCTCTCTCTGCGTGGGGTGCAGGCCACTTGCTGGAATCTTCTGCATATATCTCTCTTAATCAATTCCTTGCCATTGGAGGAGCCTCAAGAAGTGATGCACCTCAGGGCTTGTTTATACTTGAAACACTGCAGCTGCATTGCTGTAGTGCAGCGGTTGGCAACCTTTCAGAAGTGGTGTGCCAAGTCTTCATTTATTCACTCTAATTTAAGGTTTTGCGTGCCAGTAATACATTTTAACTTTTTTAGACGGTCTCTTTCTATAAGTCTATAATATATAACTAAACTATTGTAGTATGTAAAGTAAATAAGGTTTTTAAAATGTTTAAGAAGCTTCATTTAAAATGAAATTAAAATGCAGAGCCCACCCGGACTGGTGGCCAGGACCCGGGCAGTGTGAAAATCAGCTCGTGTGCTGCCTTCGGCATGCATGCCATAGGTTGCCTACCTCTGCTGTAGTGCTTCAGTGTGGACACTACCTAGGCCCATGGAGGGGTTCTCCCATCAGCATAGGTAATCCACCTCCCTGAGAGTAATTCTTCCATTGATCAAGTGCTGTCTACATTAGGAGTTAGATTGGCTTAACTAGAAAGGTAATGGCTGTGTATTTTTCACACCCCTCGGCAACGTAGATAGGTGAATCTAACCTTTTAGTAAAAAGAACAGGAGTACTTGTGGCATCTTAGAGACTAAAAAATTTATTTGAGCATAAGCTTTCGTGGGCTACAGCCTACTTCTTCGGATGCACAGAATGGAACATATATTCAGGAGATATATATACACATACAGAGAGCATGAAAAGGTGAGAGTTGTCTTACCAACTCTGAGAGGCCAATTAAGTAAGAGAAAAAAACTTTTGAAATGATAATCAAGATAGCCCAGTACAGACAGTTTGATAAGAAGTGTGAGAATACTTACAAGGGGAGATAGATTCAATGTTTGTAATGGCTCAGCCATTCCCAGTCCCTATTCAAGCCTAAGTTGATTGTATCTAGTTTGCATATCAATTCCAGCTCAGCAGTTTCTTGTTGGAGTCTGTTTTTGAAGCTTTTCTGTTGCAAAATTACCACCTGCAGGTCTGTCATTGAATGACCAGACAGGTTAAAGTGTTCTCCTACTGGTTTTTGAGTGTTATGATTCCTGATGTCAGATTTGTGTCCATTAATTCTTTTGCGTAGAGACAGTCCAGTTTGGCCAATGTACATGGCAGAGGGGCATTGCTGGCACATGATGGCATATATCACATTGGTAAATGTGCAGGTGAATGAGCCACTGATGGTTTGGCTGATGTGATTAGGTCCTATGATGATGTCACTTGAATAGATATGTGGACAGAGTTGGCATCGGGCTTTGTTGCAAGGATAGGTTCCTGGGTTAGTGTTTTTGTTCAGTGATGTGTGGTTGCTGGTGAGTATTTGCTTCAGGTTGGAGGGTTGTCTGTAAGCGAGGACAGGTCTGTCTCCCAAGATCTGTGAGAGTGAGGGATCATCTTTCAGGATAGGTTGTAGATCTTTGATGAAGCGCTGGAGAGGTTTTAGTTGGGGGCTGAAGGTGACAGCTAGTGGTGTTCTGTTATTTTCTTTGTTGGGCCTGTCTTGTAGGAGGTGACTTCTGGGTATTCAGCTGGCTCTGTCAATCTGTTTTTTCACTTCAGCAGGTGGATATTGTAGTTTTAAGAATGCTTGATAGAGATCTTGTAGGTGCTTGTCTCTGTCTGAGGGATTGGAGTAAATGCGGTTGTATCTTACAGCTTGGCTGTAGACAATGGATTGTGTGGTGTGTCCTGGATGGAAGCTGGAGGCATGCAGGTAAGTATAGCGGTCAGTAGGTTTCCGGTATAGGGTGGTATTTATGTGACCATCACTTATTAGCACAGTAGTGTCCAGGAAATGGACCGCTTGTGTGGACTGATCTAGGCTGAGGTTGATGGTGGGATGGAAATTATTTAAATCATGGTGGAATTCCTCAAGGGCTTCTTTTCCATGGGTCCAGATGATGAAGATGTCATCAATGTAGCGCAAGAAGAGTAGGGGCGTTAGGGGACGAGAGCTAAGGACGCGTTGTTCTAAGTCAGCCATAAAAATGTTGGCATACTGTGCTATGGGTACCCGCATGGCCCCATAGTATGTGTACCATATGTGTACAATCATAAAATTTGCAGATGACATAAAATTGGGAGGTATAGCCAATACAGAGGAGGACCAGAATATCTTACAAGAAGATGTGGATGACCTTGTAAATTGGAGTCATAGAAATGGGATGAAATTTAACAGTGCAAAATGAAAGTTCATGCATGTAGGGACTAACAACAAGAATGTTTGCTATAAGCTGGGGACTTATCAGTTGGAAGTGACAGAGGAGGAGAAAGACCTGAGTGTAGTAGTTGATCACAGTGTGATGCAGCTGTGGAAAATGACTAATGCAATCCTAGAATGCATCAGGCAAGGTATTTCCAGTTAGAGACAGGAAGTGTTAGTACCATTATACAAGGCACTGGTGAGACCTCATTTTGATATTGGTCTCCCATATTTAAGAAAGATGAATTCAAACTGGAACAGGTGCAGAGAAGGGCTACTAGGATGATCCGAGGAATAGAAAAACCTACCGTATAAGCCAGAGGTCGGCAACCTTTCAGAAGTGGTGTGCCGAGTCTTCATTTATTCACTCTAATTTAAGCTTTTGCGTGCCGGTAATACATTTTAACTTTTTTAGAAGGTCTTTTTCTATAAGTCTATAATATATAACTAAACTATTGTAGTATGTAAAGTAAATAAGGTTTTTAAAATGTTTAAGAAGCTTCATTTAAAATTAAATTAAAATGCAGAGTCCCCAAGACCGGTGGCCAGGACCTGGACAGTGTGAGTGCCACTGAAAATCAGTTTGTGCGCTGCCTTCGGCACGCGTGCCATAGGTTGCCTACCCCTGGTATAAGAGAAGACTCATCGCTTGGCTTGTTTAGCCTAAACAAAAGAAGGCTGAGGGGAGATATAATTACTTTCTATAAATACATCAGAGGGATAAATACCAGGGAGGGAGAAAAGTTATTTAAGTTAAGCGTCAATGCGGACACAAGAACAAATGGCTATAAACAGACCATCAACAAGTTTAGGCTCGAAATTAGACAAAGGTTTCTAACCAGCCTTCCAAGTGGAGCAGTGAGGGCAAAAAAAACAACAACCATAACTGGCTTTAAGACTGAGCTTGAAAAGTTTATGGAGGGGATGATGGGATGATGAAACTGTCTATGATGGCATATGGCGCATCAATGACTGCCAGTAGCAAAAATCCCCAACTGTTGGAGATGGGACACTAGATGAGGACGGCTCTGAGTTACTACAGAGAATTCTTTCCCAGCTATCTGCCTGGTGGGTCTTGCCCACATGCTCAGGGTCTAACTGATCTTCATATTTGGGGTCAGGAAGGAATTTTCCTCCAGCTCAGATTGGCTGAGACCATGGGGATTTTTCGCCTTTCTCTGCAGCACAAGTTACTTGCAGGTTAAACAAATGTCCGTGGTGAATTCTCTGTTACTTGAAGTCTTTAAACCATGATTTGAGGACGTCAGTAACTCAGCCAGAGGTGATGGGGCTATTTCAGGGGGGTGAGGTTCTGTAGCCTGCAATGTGGAGGAGGTCAGACTAGATGATCACAATGGTACCTTCTGACCTTAAAGTCTATGAGTCAAAGCAAATACTACAGGTAGCTCCAACCCCACCCACAGGTGGTGAGAAAGAAATGAATGGAAGGGGGTGGACATGCCCTTTTTATGCCCTTGTCTAAGAGCATGAGGAGAGCAGGAGCACAAGAGCTGCCTGGTGGTACTGCTGGCAAAAGTTTGTCTTCAACTGGTGACATTGACCCTTGCTTTCATTGGATCCCAGTGTGTCCCCCGTACCCAAATCGCAAACACCTGCAGTGGAAGGTATATGTGTACAATCATCAAGAATAATAGCCTGAAACCTCAGAAAAATAATTCTGGTTTGTATTAATACACAAATACAAACAGATTTCACTAAACACTGTCAAAACTAGTAGAGATCCCACTTCTCCAAGAGGTTTAAAAATATAATTCATATAAAAAAAAACCAAGCAAAGTCTTTGATGCAAAGCAGTTATCCCCCTATTTGTGTGATGAATTAATAAAGAATACATGATTTTGAAACAATGACTTTATTGCCTCTGAAAGCGGTGATCGAAGGGGGGAGGGTTGTTGGCTTACAGGGAAGTAGAGTGAACCAAGGGGGTGGGCTTTCATCAAGGAGAAACAAACAGAACTGTCACACCGTAGCCTGGCCAGTCATGAAACTGATTTTCAAAGCTTCTCTGATGAGCAGCGCGCCCCGCTGTGCTCTTCTAATCGCTCTGGTGCCTGGATGCGCGTAATCAGTGGCCAGGCGATTTGCCCCAATCTCCCACCCCGCCATAAACGTCTCCCCCTTACTCTCACAGATATTGTGGAGCACACAGCAAGCAGCAATAACAATTTGAATATTGGTTTCGCTGAGGTCTAACCCAGTCAGTAAACTGCGCCAGTGCGCTTTTAAAACGTCCAAATGCACATTCTACGACCATTCTGCACTTGCTCAGCCTATAGTTGAACAGCTCCTTATTACTGTCCAGGCTGCTTGTGTATGGCTTCATGAGCCATTGCATTAAGGGGTAGACTGGGTCCCCAAGGATAACTATAGGCATTTCAACATCCCCAACTGTTATTTTCTGGTCTGGGAAGTAAGTCCCTTCCTGTAGCTGTTCAAACAGATCAGAGCTCCTGAAGATGCGAGTGTCATGTACCTTTCCCGGCCATCCCATGTTAATGTAGGTGAAACATCCCTTGTGATCCATCAGTGCTTGCAGCACCATTGAAAACTACCCCTTGCGGTTTATGTACTGGCTGCCAAGGTGGTCCGGTCCCAAGATAGGGATATGTGTTCCATCTATCACCACAGTTAGGGAATCCCATTGCAGCAAAGCCATCCACTATGACCTGCACATTTCCCAGAGTCACTACCCTTGATAGCAGCAGCTCAGTGATTGCGTTGGCTACTTGGATCACAGCAGCCCCCAACGGTAGATTTACCCACTCCAAATTGATTCCCGACTGACCGGTAGCTGTCTGGCGTTGCAAGCTTCCACAGGGCTATCGCCACTCGCTTCTCAACTGTGAGGAATGCTCTTGGTATTCTTGCGCTTCAGGGCAGGGGAAAGTAAGTCACAAAAGTTCCATGAAAGTGCCCTTACCCATGCAAAAGTTTCGCAGCCACTGGGAATCATTCCAGACCTGCAACACTATGCAGTCCCCCCAGTCTGTGCTTGTTTCCTGGGCCCAGAATCGGCGTTCCACGGCATGAACCTGCCCCATTACCACCATGATGTCCAAATTGCCAGGGCCCGTGCTTTGAGAGAAGTCTGTGTCCATGTCCTCATCACTATCGTGATTGCGCTGTTGTCGCCTTCTCCCCAGCTTTTGCAGGTTCTGCACACACTGCAGGATAATGCGCAAGGTATTTACAATGCTCACAACAGCAGCGGTGAGCTGAGTGGGCTCCATGCTTGCCGTGGTATGGCGTCTGCAGGAGAGCAGAGTTACAGTGGAAGCGGTGGATGATGACGGATGCCACGAGAATAGATATTTATACCGAATGATGAGAGGACCTGCGAGGTGGATTCATGGCACCAGGAGAGCAGAGTTGCACCTGAAGCGGTGGATGACTGAGCTCATTTACAACAGCAGGAGAGCAGGGTTTCAGCGGAAGCAGTGGATGACGATGGTTTGCAGATCTACTGCACCGTCTGCTGCCAGCAGCACCCAGGACACAACAGCAGTGGTGACGGTGAGCTGAGCGGGCTCCATGCTTGACATGGTATGGCGTCTGCATGGAAAAAAGGCGCGGAACGATTGTCTGCCATTGCTTTCACAGAGGGAGGGGTGACTGACGACATGTACCCAAAACCACCCGTGACAATGTTTTTGCCCCATCAGGCATTGGGAGCTTAACCCAGAATTCCAATAGGCGGCGGAGACTGCGGGAACTGTGGGATAGCTACCCACAGTGCACCACTCCGTGAGTCGATGCTAGCCATGGTATTGAGGACGCACTCCGCCGATCTACTGTGCTTAGCGGGGACATACACGATCGACTGTATAAAATCGCTTTCTAAAGATCGACTTCTATAAATTCGACCTAATTTCCTAGTGTAGACATACCCTTACTAACTTCAAGCAGAGGGCTTCCATAATTGGGTCCACAGCTAAACCAACATAGCATCAGCAGGAACAATGGTTATCCAAGTACTTTAGCAACCTATCTCCTTACTGTAACTTAATCAGCATCTTTCAATGCACTGATGTGAGTGATTAACCAGAATGCTTTTTTGCACAAGAGGCCTATTCTATTCTATTGCAATCTTGCTGTGACAATGCACAGACAGTAAAGGTGATAGAAATGCTACAGGATACCACAAGCAACTGACATGAGGGGAAACAAAAGGGTTGCACTACATCAAACTGCCCAAATAGAAAGTGAAGCTAAGCAAAAATAGCAAAACAAGTACAAGCATCTCTCAAGGCTATTTTGTGCACAGCTACTCAGGTATTTGAAATCCCCTTCACCCACCCTTATTTTCTATACACACTCTCAAAATATCTCACCAAAAATTGTGTGTGTTGATCCAGGAATATGAAGGCACAAGTGAATATTCATGCAACACATAAAAAAATAAATGGGGCTGGCAATGGCCCTCCTGTTTGCCAGGGCACTTACTGGCTTGGATGGATGGCTCAATAAAACTTCAGGATGCTAAAGGGAGAAAAAAGATAGGAAAAGGAGGGGGAAATTGGAAAAAAGGAAGAGTGTGAGAGAAAAAAAGATGCAACAAGAAAACTATTTAAAGACAGATGTAAACACATTCATTTATTACAACACTTAAGATTGTGGTGTTTAGTAATAAATCCTAATAATTTTGAAATATTACAAAATTTGTCCACTTAACCCTTGGCATTGTCAGAGCTCAAGGCTTTATCATAATATTCACTCCCCCTCTCTTTCCAGCTATTTCTACCCAACCCTCAAACACTTTGCTGTCTTATGCGGCATTCAGGATTACTGATGACACATCAAATAGTTTAACAGATTGGGCAGGACTTTTCTTTCTAATGCCTCATTTAGATCAATTATCAAATAGGTAAGTGGTTCAGGAAATTATCTTGAAGAATAACAAAGCAATGATGAACACAGTTGATGGAAAAGAAAAATTACAGAAAGCCTGATTTCCCTGGTAACCGTTCTCTAGCTTTCTTTCCTGGGTTGCTGAACTGAGCACATTAGGCCTGTTTCTTTTTCAATAAATGAATCACTATTACTGAAACTGAATATTAATCAGCTGTGAATGAAATATAACACTTTTCTTCTAATCTACAAGTGTATCTGTAAGATTCTAGTCATGACAGGAAACTCTTTTTCACAAAGAGAAAAGCCCTAGAGACCAAGTCAGACTCAATTGAGTCAGATCCTAGGAAACCCACAAATTGGATGAACACTTCACGGAACTTATGGCTTCACATATTCTCTCTTCCTGGAAAGATATTACATCCTTTAACTGGAAGCAAGGACATCATCATAGCAGAAGAGAATCTCAGGAGTATGCCCAAGACATTGACTTGCTAACTCTGGAGGGGATTTTCCTGCCATGGAGCCAGTGTTAGCATTCTCCTCTGGTGCAGAGCCTCTAAAACTGCTCTCTGGAGGGGGAATTTTGCTACCAGCTGCTGCAGGATTCTTCTCTTCACCAAGGTCAGCGGGCCCCTTTCAAATAGGGTTATCTGAGAGCAGAAAAAGCTCTTGACTCAGTGGCTGTAGGCAGAGAAGATATGCACTGGCAACAACTGTAGGAGGCCTGTAGGATTTGCTCCTCTTTGGAGCTGATTCTATTGTTGTTAGGTCTCCCCAGGCAGACAAAAAGCACTTCACACTAAGAGGAGAAAGGCAAGAGGGTAGGAGAAGCTGGAAAAGAGAACACTCAGAACTAAGAGGAAAAGATTATCACTTGAACAATCCCCCAGTAGGAGGGAGGCATATATATTTGAAAATGAAATTTTCCTAAAGGTGCTATTGCACAGCTCTGCAGAGGCAAACAATTCTGAAGAGAAACTTTTGGACCAGGGCCCCATATGGCTTATCACCTACCCTGACACTTCAGCTTCTTTCATCACAGCAAAAATGGAGCCCCAGTCCATAAGCCTAGCTCATTGGAATGCAAACTCAAGAGAGACCATGCTGCCCTTTCAGCATTCAGAAGCTCCTGTACTACTTTGTCCTCCCACTTTTTTTTTGTCTGTATTGTTGGCAAACAGCTCAACAGTTCTCAGTACAGGAGTGAATGACGGCAGAGGGAACAGAGTGTTCAGAATACAGAGGTCTGTATAGTCACAGGACCATTACTGAAAAATAAGGATACACTGATTATGAAAATAGCTGCATTCAGATTGGCTAACTATTGTTATTACCCCGAAAGAGTACAAGAATCCAGACAAAATAGAGTAACTGTTAAGGAAACAAATAGAAACCATGAAAATCAGGCTCCTAAAAATCAGAGTTCAGGGGACTGCATAACTAGGAAAAAAATATAAGTGATGTCAATAACTTTGCAGCACTGCTCGCACTCTAGTGACGGAGACTACTCCATTTTACTATAATGTTAAATACCTTCCACACCAGAAGTGGAAGCCTGTAGTGACTATGCTGATTTCTCAAAGGAGTTCATAAAGTTTAGAGATTAACAAAAGATTTCTCAAAAGGACTGACAAAGGATTAAATCTCTTTCACCTGACAGCCCAACAGTTTCACCTTTGATGCCACGGTCATGACTTTTAGGACATTATATTTCACCTTATTTGAAACTGTTTAAATTATGGACTGGAAACAATTCTGACAAGAGAGAGACCACTATTCAAACTGCAATTGGGTTGTGTTGAAAGGAAATTCCCTTGATCTGTGCAGTTTAGGAACTCCACAAGGAGAGAGACACACTCATATAGAGTTCTCAGGCAGCACAAGACCAGTGTGGCTCTAATCTCAGCAAAAGGTGGTGGAAAAAAGGGAACCACTACTCCCGTAGATGTCATTACAGATCTCAGTATCTTCTATATGCAAATGTACCCGTATTTACTCAAATTCTTATTCCTATGCTTTGAAACGGTAGCTTAGGACCTCACAAGTTTATTACTGACCACAAGAAGATCTCTCTCCCCTTCTCCAATTCAATTCTGTATTGAAAGTTTTCTATGTAGTCTTTACCTGCAATACTAACTAGCTATGATAATTAAAACAGTATCTTAGCTCCCAACATTAGCACAAGATACTAAAGTGGTTTTAAATTTAGTTTTTAAATGTTTGTCAGTCAGAGCTGGTTTATGTATTTTAATTGTTTTACAAACACATAGAAGAGGCTAATCCACCCTGAAAATGTCAAATTGTTTTAACGGCCACTTGAATTGCACTTTGGAGGGGGAGGGAAGGATCTTAAAAACTTACTTTGAAAGGGTATTTTTTCACTTTTCTATAAAAGGCAAAAATGGATCAAATGGATTTTACTTAAATTATAAAGAATTTACCTCTGGTTTAATACCAAACATGGAAAATTTCAGCAAGTTATGAGGAACTGAGAGGGGGTATTAATTAAATATTTGGACATATCCATAACTATAATATGTACTATAGAAGTGCCTTCTAGCTATATCTTCTGAGCAACAATCAGTGTTTGTGACATGAATTTAGCGGCTGCAGAAGACTTTCATGTAAGGTTGCTCTTTCATACATTCACAGGGAAAGTATCCCAATTACAGCTTCGGTAAGATTATACTTAAGCAGATCTAGGCACCTGATTGGAATCTCTTCTTTGATGTAAGCATTCAGAACCTGCTGAGAGAAAGGAAATGGGCCAACTGCTAGGAACACCTTGAAGGAAAGGCAGAAATTCTTTTCACAGCATGAAAGGAATGTAATGGCACAAAGAGAAACGATCACAGAGAACCCACAACAGAATCAGGTATTGAAAATAGCACCCAGAGAAGAAATTCATTCCAGGCCTTGCTCAATAGAGCTCAAGAGACAACTTTGGGGGGCCTTTGCATAATCAATAATTGCACAAGTGCCTCAGCATGCAGCAGGTCGTTAGAATACAGAGGGAGAGGTATATCTGAGTTCATGGTGTACTCCTGGGAGAATTCTGCATCAAAAAAATTAAAAATCCTGTCCACATTTTAAAATACTGCATATTTTGTCAAAATAACACAATATAATCACAGCATTTTCAATTATTTGCTGACAAGTATTTTTAAATACATTACCAAAATAATTGAAAATGGTGTGATTATATTGTTATTGTGTTACTTTGTTATTTTGACTAATAAAATGTGCAGAATTTTGCAGAATTTTAAAATTTTGGTGCAGAATTCCCTCAAGAGTACCAGGGTTCTGTGTGGTGCAATCTAGGTGCAGGCAGCTCAGTGCGGGGGAATGTGAATGCACAGGGGCTTGGTGGGGGGTTCTGGGTGTAGAGGTAATGAGACTCCACAGAGGAGTCCAGGTGAAGGTAGTTAGGGCTGTGGGAAGGAGCTGGGGGAGTGGGACTTGGTGAGGTGGGGGATTAGGGTGCAGCTGGTTGGGGCTCAGTGGGGTGGGGGTCCAGTGGGGGAGTTCTGGGTGTGGAGAGCTCCTGACACAACGGGGGCTTAGGGGAGGGGTCACTGTAATGGGAGCTACTCCCCCTGTCCGCCCAACCCCATGCATCCTCAGCCAGCCCCCCGCCATGCACACACACACACCCCACAGTGCAGCGCTTCCTGCAGCCAGGGAAAGTTTCTGACTGTTGATCTTACCCAGACCTGGCTGCACTATGCAGGGAAGAGAAGGGGGAATTCTGTCTCCGTCCTCCTCTCCCACCCAGATGGGACTCATGTTCCTGGGCAGCAGGGGCATCCCCAGTCCCTCCTCCTCCCAGTGATTTACCTCTCCCCTGGCTGCCCAAACAGACATGCCTGAACTGCTGGGGAAGGTGAAGCTTCTTTTTGCTTCCCCACAGAAACCATTTTCTGCAGAAAATAAAGAGAATCTGTGGGGGATGGGGGCATTTTTCTGCTGCGTTGCAATGGCGCGAAATTCCCCCAGGAATAATAGTGGAAGGGTATGACACAGCACACAACAACAGGCAATGACAGATTTTAATATTTTACCTGTACATTCCAAAAGTTTACCCACCCCCTTAGTTCACCCTCCCCACCACCACATTTTCTTCTCTTGTCCAGTTCCTTCCTCTGCTTAGTCCCTTTCCCTCAGGATACAATTAACAAGCAACTGCCCTATTTATACAGGAAAGAATTATTACCATTCTAACAGAATGGAAAGTCACAGATTTTCTTCAATTTGAAGATAAGTATATTTGCCTGTATGTGCAATAAACTAAATTAATGCTCCCTATTTGTTCCTCAGAAACAAGTACCTATCACAGTTCAGTTCACCCTTTGCAGATTTTGAATGCAATTTACATTTGAACTATTTTCTTATTCTTAACCCTCAGGAAAAGGATCACAGACGAACTGATTTTCTTGATAATTTACTGAAAATGAGAATGGATTATTTCAAAAATATCTTGCTCTTGATCTGACCCAATGTCTCCTTGTATCATTCTTGGCTACCTCCTACATAAACTTTCCTATCCAGCATAGGGATCTCTAAAGTGGAGAGAGTGAGCACAATCAGTTCCCGAGGGAATTAAAGAGAGGTATTGTCATGGCACTGCAAAGTAACAATCTTCATCTTTTAGCTAAGTGTTTCACTGGAGTTAACCAACTTCCCTTACTCTTTCCATCCAAGTGAAGCGCCCTGGTATATGCTGAGAGTGTAATTTCAGTAGGCACACTGCAGTACAAAGTAATACATTCCCAACCACTTCACCTGCATAACTTAATTCTCACAATCTTTTCTTCAGTAAGAATAGCTTTATTTCATGCATGCTCATCCAGTCAGCAATAGTACTGCATAAGTAGTTTGTTGTAACTCTAACTTCTCCATTACTGCTGTCTCTTTAGACATTAAACAAAAATGATTACTAACCTTCCATAACTGTTGTTCTTCAGGATGCGTTGCTCATGTCTATTCCAATGTAGGTGTGCGCATGCCACATGCACCGCCGCCAGAAAGGTTTTTCCCTCACTGGTATCTGTCACGTCAGCTCTGGTGTCCCCTGGAGTCACGCCCTCATAGCACTGCTATATAGGGTCCTGCCGCCCCGCCACCCTCTCAGTTCCTTCTTGCTGCTTAACTCCGACAGAGAGGTAAGGAGGATGGGTTTTGGAATGGACATGAGCAACATCTCGAAGAACAGTTACAGAAGGTTAACAACCGTTCTTTCTTCTTTGAGAGCTTGCTCATGTCCATTCCAATGTAGATGACTCCCAAGCAGATGCAGTAGGAAGGTTCAGAGTTCAAGGACAAGCAGACTGTAGCACGGCTCTGCCAAATACAGCATTGTCTCTGGCCTGCTGAGTGACAGCATAGTGAGTTGCAAAAGTGTGGGCTGAAGACCAAGTTGCGCTCTACAGATACCCTGGATTGGAACTTGTGCCACAAATGCGGTTTAAGATGCTTGCGCCCTTGTGGTGTGTGCCGTCAGGGCTGGAGCAGGGACTTTCACCAGATTGTATCTGCACGTGCTACAAGAGGTGATCCATGATGAAATTGTCTGGGCTGAGACTAAGAGTCTTTCATCCTGTCTGCCGCCACCACCACGAAATGCTGAGTAGTCTTCCTAAATGATTTAGTCCTTTCTAAGAAGGCAAGAGCTCACCTGAAATGTAGTGAATGGCGCCTCTGTTCCTGCCTGTTGGCATGCAGCTTTGGGTAGAAAATCGGAAGAAAAACATCCTGGTTATTGTGGAATTGCAATACTACCTTTGGGAGGAAGACTGGGTGAGGGCACAGTTGGACCTTGTCCTTGAAGAAGACTGCGTATGGGGGTTCCGAAGTAAGGGCCCTAATTTCCGAGACCCTTCTGGCCATGTTAATGGCCACCGAGAAGGCCACCTTCCAGGACAAGCAGAATAGAGAGCATGTTACCAAGAGTTCGAATGGAGGAGCTGTGAGCCTTGACAATACCAGGTTGAGGTCCCAGGGCGGGATCGGCTGTCTCACCTGGGGATACAGTCTATCCAGCCCCTTGAGAAAACAACTACAGAGCAAGTTTGCAAAGATGGATCTGCCATTCACCCATGGGTGGAAAGCCGAAATTGCAGCCAGGTGGATCCTAATTGAAGACACCAATAGCCCTTGCTGCTTCAGGTGCATCAGAGAGTCCAGAATACATGGTACTGATACTTGGGTGAGCAAGACCTCTTTCTGCACTGACCAGGCCGAGAACCTTTTCCACTTTGCCAGGTACGTGGCCCTAGTGGATGTCTTTCTGCTCCCTAGAAGAACTTCTCAAACCAGACCGGAGCATGCTAGCTCCAAGGGGGTCAGTTTCCAGGCAGTGAGACAGAGGGACTCAAGCTTCGGGTGATGTAGAAGTCTGTGATCCTGTGAGCTGAAATCCGGAAGCAAAGGTAGGGTGACTGGTTTTTCCACTAACAGGTCGAGAAGGTGGTGAACCAATGTTGGTGAAGCCAGGCCAGGGCTACCAGGATCAGTTTCATTCCTTCCTCTCTGATCTTCAGCAGAACCTTCCATTGAGAGGCATGAGGGGAGGGGGAATGCATAGTAGAGATGGCTTCTCCAAAGGAGAGAGAAACACGTACGTGAGCGAGCCTGGGCTGTGATTCTGCAAGGAACAGAACTGCAGACATTTTGTTGTGTCTGGTCACGAACAGGTCTATCCAGGGAGTTCTCACCTCTGGAAAAATGTCCTTCACGAGGTCTGGGCAGATAGACCATTTGTGACTGAAGAACGATCCGTTGAGGTGATCCACTACCTCAGGTGTTCTCAAATTTCATTGCACCGTGACCCCCTTCTGACAGCAAAAATTACTACACGACCCCAGGAGGGAAGACCAAAGCCTGAGCCTACCCGAGACCCCGCCTCCCCAGGCAGGGGGGCCAAAGCCAAAGCCAAAGCCCAAGACCCATCAGCCCAGGTGGGGGAGCCAAGGCCAAAGCCAAAGCCCGAGCCCCACCACCCTGGGCTGGGGGAGGCCAAAGCCTGGGGCTTCAGCCCCAAGCAGGGGACCTGTAACCTGAGCCCTGCCATCCAGGGCTGAAGCCCTCAGGCTTTGGTGTTAGCCCAGGGTGATGGGGCTTTGGCCCCGGGCCCCAGCAAGTCTAACACCAGCCCTGGTGACCCCATTAAAACGGGTTCACGACCCACTTTGGGGTCGCAACCCATAGTTTGAGAACTGCTGCACTAGCTCATTGTGTGCCCTGGGAGGTAGGATGCTTCGAGGTGGATTGAGTATGAAGAAGTCCCACAGGTGGAGAGCCTCCTAGCATAGGTGAGAGGAGAATGCTTTACCCTGTGTGTTTATGTAGAGCATCGCTGTTGTGTTGTCTGTAAGCACCGATACACGTTTGCCTTCCAGCTGGGATTGGAACATTTGGCAGGCAAGGCACACCGCCCTGACCTCCCACATGTTGATGTGTAGCAAGAGCTCCGCCTGGGACCAGAGACCCTGAGTTCTGAGAATCCCCAGATGGGCTCCCCAACCCAACAGGGAAGCATTGGTGACTAGAGACATTGACAGATGCAGTTTTGAGAATCGGACACCTGCGCATACTGTCACCGGATCCATCCACCATAGGAGGGTGTTGATCACTGAAGGGGGAAGTGTGACCACCATATCCAAGAAGTCCCGGCCTGATTGGTATACTGATGCTAGCCAGGCCTGAAGAGGTCTGAGTTGCAACCTTGTGCGTTTCACCACATAAGTGCATGATGCCATATGACCCAGGAGTTTCAAGCAGCTTCTTGCTGTGCTGATGGATGGTTTCTGAGGCTAAGATCAAGCGCAGGGCCCAGAACTAGGCCTCCAAAAGGAAGACTTTGGCCTGGAAAAGTCCAGCACTGTCCCTATGAGGTCTATCCTTTATATGGGGAACAGCCTTGATTTCTGCCTGTTTACCAACAGGCCTAACCTCAGAAAAGTTGACAGTATTAGCAGTATGTCTACCTCCACCTGGGCCCTGGACCGACCTCTGATCAGCCAGTTGTCGAAGTAAGGACATATCTGAACCCTTTTGTTTCCTTAGGAAAGCCACGACAA
This sequence comes from Mauremys reevesii, assembly GCF_016161935.1. Classification (NCBI taxonomy): domain Eukaryota; kingdom Metazoa; phylum Chordata; order Testudines; family Geoemydidae; genus Mauremys; species Mauremys reevesii. The sequence continues at coordinate 251,030,237 of NC_052623.1, forward strand.
CTGCCATGCACTTTGTGAAAACACGAAGGGCTGCTGACAGACCGAATGGAAGTACAGTGAATTGGTAGTATACTTGGTTCACAACAAATTGGAGGAATCTTCTGTGGCCTTGGAAGATTGAAATACGGAAGTAGGCGTCCTTCAAGTTGAGGGTGGTATACCCGTTTCCTGGATCCAGAGAGGGGATAATGGAGGCCAAGGAGACAGTGCAGAACTTCAGCTTCTTCTGAATCTGTTGTGGTTTCGCAGGTCCAAGTTAGGTCTGAGACCGCCATAGGCCTTCGGGATAAAGAAATAAGCATAGTAAACCTCCCTGCCCCTTAGTTACGGAGAAAACCTCCTCTACCATTCCCACTTGCGGGAGCGTTTGCACTTCCTGGAGTAGAAGCTGCTCTTGAGAGGGTCCCTGAAGAGGGATGGAGAGGGAGGGTGGGAAAGAGGGGAAGAACTGTACTGCAGGGTGTATCCCAGTCTCATTGTGCATAGCATGCAACAGTCTGAGGTGATATAGGCCCACACCTGATAGAAGTGGGACAGTCAAAATTCACAATATTTGGGGAGGATGGATCCAGACACTGTCTCCAGAGTTCCTGTTGGCTGATAATTCAAAGTTGGAGGTCCCTCTCCCCTGTGGAGTAGATCTTTCTGCCAAAGAGATCAAACTCCTTGGTGTCCTTGGCCTTAGGGGGAGGCCCTTGCTGTCCCTGCCTCTTTCATTTGTTTGCCGCTGATACCACTAGCAATCCCTGGAGGAGGATGGGTGTATAAATATTCAAATCCCTTTGGGGACACAAAATACTTTTTCTCCACCATCTTTTCCGTGGGTTGCAAGGAGGCTGGAGTCTGCCACAGGGCCTTAATGGGTTCCAGAATGGCACCGTTCAGAGGCAAAGCAACTCATGATGGGCCTGAAAGGGCCAAGATGTCCACCAGGGAATGGGAGGTTTCTGAGATTTCCTCCACCTGGATTCCCAGGTTCTGGGCTACTCTCCTGAGGAACTCCTGGTGTTCCCTGTGGTCATCCTGAGTAGATGCAACTGAAGTGCCCGCTACCGTCTCATCAGGGAAGGAGGAAGTTATGATGGTTACAGGGCCTTTTTCCTGTCCTTCAGCACCTGGTTCGTTTCCTGGCTCAGTACCAAGTCCTGATCCCTGTACTGAGGGAGCTCTACCCTCTCACGCAACGGAGTACAATCTCCGTGACTGAGAGCCTTGGACTGGATGGAAAGTCCAGGGATTCCATAAAGGCTATTGCACTGTACTGGCCAGGCCATTGGTGGGAACCCTGGGCTCATATCAGCCATCGGGTATCGGCAGTCAGACCAGTGCCAGCTCCTGCAGGAGGTGTAGGAATCCTCCTCAGAGTCTGACTGCGAGGAGTCATTCCTCGGTGACCACAGAAGAGAAATACTGGTTGGTGCCGAAGAGCGGTGCTGGGAGGGGGGAGACGGGTGCTGTGCCATCACCACCGGTTTTCCCTTCGATAGCACCTGGGGCCTCAGTGCCATAGCCGCTCTCATTTCAGATGCCAATTCATGCCTGGTGTGGGATGGCGGTACAGGGAGGACAGTAGCTCCCTTGCTGCCTCAAATGCCTCTGGCGTGGATGGAAGCACTAGAGCTGCACTCTGATGGCTCTACCTTGGAGGAGAGTCCAACGGTACCAGACTCGAGGGGTCCCTTCCCTGGTCCAGAGGCAACGGTACTAAGTTGGCAGCGATTGAGTCCAAATGGCCCAGCACGGGTCTCACTCTGCTTGTTTCACAAGTCTTGGAGTTGGGGATGTCTCCAGTTCGTTTTTCTTTGCCTCTCTTGTGGCCCTGGTGACTGAGATCGGTGCCAAGTGTCCCTGTGAGGCATAGATCTCCTCTGCACCGGAAAGCCCTGATGGTTTCGAGAGTCCTGGCATGCAGACATAAAGTCCTTCCTCAGTGCTGGAGAGGCTGAGTTATGCTGCCTGTCTCTCACCAAGGAAGAGGTGCTCAGTGCTGAGTCAGCATGATTTGGCTCTGAGGGAGGACAGAGAGCCATCTCCATAAGGAGGAACTTGAATCTCTGGTCCCCGTCCTTTTTGGTACAAGGTTTGAACCCTTTACAAATCCTGCAGCACTCCCACAGATGAGACTCCTCCAAGCACTTAAGGTAAGCAGAGTGGGGGGTCACTGATTGGCATGGGCTTATGGCAAGCCTCACACAACTGAAACCCCAGAGACTAAGGCACGTCTTGGTGCCGGCGAAACCCCGGTGAGCAGAATCCGACTCTATTAACGACTAACACACACTAAAACTGTACAACTAACCAGTATCTATTAACTATATACAGGGAAAAGAAACAAAAGTCCACTGAGGAGAGTACTTGTGCGAATACAAGGATGAGTAGAAGATCCAGTGACCGTCATGGGTGGTAAGAAGGAACTGGGGGGCAGCGGGTTGGCAGGACCCTATATAATGGCACTATGAGGGCATGACTCCAGGGGGCACCAAAGCCTACCCAATGGATATCACTGAGGGAAAAACTTTCCGGCGGCAGTGCACACAGTGCGCACACACCTACATTGGAATGGACATGAGAAAGCATTCGAACAAGAATCTCTATAACCAATCCTATAGGGCTCTCAGCTATATTAAATGTTTCCCCAATAATCATTACTGATACATTGATATAGTATCTAAAGGTGGTAGGCTGGGTTTATAGACAGAACTGAAGCAGAAAGCAAATAGATGAGGTCCTGCAGGACTTCTGGAATACAGCTGTCCTACTGTAGGGGGTATAAGCAGCAGCCCAGGTTACTGATAAAAGAATCCAACAATCCCACCTTGGTATCTCAATTCTTTGTTGACACTAACCAAAAGGATTGTGTTTGCTTCATTTTGTACAGTAGAAAAAGGAAGAATGGCAAAGATGAGACTGTTTAACACTGCACTAGAGTTTCCTATATGCATGTAAATCAGTGAAGCAAGTATGAATTTTTACCTTCTTCAGCTGAGTTTCTATTTTCAGACACTCCTCCTTCTTCTGCTCCAATGCAATTTCCAGCGTCTTGAGTCTGGAATCCTTCTTCAGTCCTGAAGAAGCCAGGGATGAGGCATGTTCCTTCAGATCCAACAGGGAAGCCTAAAACAAGCAAGAAGAACACAACTGCTATTGGGTAAATGATCATTAGGCACAATACCACGACTTTAAATTTCCTTTTTGTCTTTGTTTTCCTGTCTCTTCCAGACATAATGTTCTGGTTCCCGCTTTGGAAAATAACCTAGGACAGCTTGGTTCACTTCAGATTCTCAGGGTAAGGAAAAAAACCCAGTCAAAACTCCCTTAAAATTCAGTTGCAATGACATGACTGAAGTTTTTTTTTTTTTTTTTTTTAAATAGCATTATTATTTTCATTGTATCATAAATTAGATGATGTTCATGTTTTTACTGTGGTAGCGCTTAGGGTGTGGAATTCACTAACCCCATCCTACTTTCTCCATAATTCGCAACTTTTCATATATATAAATACAAAATTGCATTAATGAGAAGATGGCATATATGTTGCAGCGAGCTGGGAAGACACTATTTGTCCTGTCTACTGATTGTAGTTTCACATGTCACTGATCTGCAGCACTTCTAAAGCACAGCGTCAATAAATCCTTCCTCTTTCTCCCATCTTCTTCAGTATACTTAATAGACACTAACTAGCTCTATTCCAGAATTACTGAGATCCAGATAAGTGCTGCCAACAACTTTACCAACTCCCAATTTCACTGGGAATGCCAATGATCAAACCACATCATTTAATGGGACAACGTGGTGAGCCACACCAAAAGGTCTGACACAAGTGTCTCTTCAGTGCATAAACATGTTGCAGAATCAAGTCTATAGAACATCCTCTCCCCCCAAACACACCCCCTTTACAATAAACAACTAACAACAGAGAAGGTTAATGTTGCTAGTGTTAACCTCTTTCTCAGAGAGATCTCCTTGCAAGAGGCTGACTTTTTCTTTCAGGTCCTTAAGATCTTTTTTATAGTTGTCAATCTCCTCTTGTTTTTCTCGCTCGTCCCTGTCCCGTTGCTCCTTCAGGCGCTCAATAGTCCGCTCCTGACAAAAGAACACAGTACCCTGTGATGAAAATCCCTTTGAATCAGCTTAACAGGTAAAAATTTTGCTTATTTTTGAGAAGACATCATACCACATCTCTGCTTATTAGTTTAAGGGGAGAAAGTGTGCAGAATATTGCTGGTCGTCTCTACTCTCCTCCAACAGACCTCAGGAGGGAAGAAAATATCATGAAACTTCTCTGGTTTCATGATTAAGTCGTCCCAGGCTGCTTGTTACTGCAAACTTTCCAATCACTGAATGTCTAATAATATTATTAGCGTATTATCTCATTTATCCAGCTGCTGACTAAACAAAGTTCAGTCAGGTCACCTGGCAGCAAGAAGCACCATGCATTACACTCTTACTTATTCAAATCCTATTTTTCCAAAGTTTGCATCCAAAGAGATGCAATATACAAGATGTGAGACATGAAACCAATGTGGGGATGGGATTGGCAATAAAAACAATTCTTCTATACACCAAGCATCAACAGATGCTCATCAAGCTTAAAAGCTGATGTGATGTGAGTGTATTCTATTTATAAAATAAGTCTCAACTGCAAGCAAGCACACCAACAAAGCTTTGTATTTCGAGTCTGACAGACTGAGGGAGCCATGGCCCTCTCCCTGAAGGAACGGAGACAAAATATGCAGTAATGCTAAAGAGATCCCCTTTAGGAACAGAACAGACCCAGCTGTTCCCTCAGTCAACAATCCCCTGCTATGCAAGAATGAAAAATGCAATGAGAACAACAGGACAGCAAAGAAAGGAGACTGGGTTGTAGTTACATCAGGATCACTGAGTTCTGTGTGATTTAGTTTTGAGAACCAAAAATATAAGCTTCAGATAATGAACTTAAAAAACAAAAAAAAAAGACACCCCCCCCCAAAAAATAAAAAACTACGAAACATATGAAAGAAGAAAAAATAAAAATAAGACATCAGCCTGACCTGAAAAGGTGAAGAATCCAGGGCCTGTCACCTAGAATGTGCCTTCCAGCAGCAGTGCTAAAGATGCACCGCAGAAAAAGAGGACAGCTCAAGCAATACTCCACAAAGGTCTATACAATATTAGCACACTAGAAGCAGCAATTATTTTCATACAGAGTTATATGATGGACCTAATTAGTGGGGTAGCAGCTTGAGGCGTAACTCCCTACAACATGCCATTGTAAAGACAATGCTACAGAATGCCCTCCCCACAAGTCCTATCCCTAGCATATGTATTGAGAACTGTACTGCTGCCTTAATTCAAATTAGGCCTGTCAACAGCACATGGCTGGCTAGTCAAAATATCCTAAGATGTCTTCTAGTGAGAAATCCATTATGCTTAACAGCAGCTGCTCCGCCTGGATTAACAGCATCCAGATGGAGGCCCTTACTCCCACAGCTCCTAGAGAACAGTAAATGTCCAGCTACACCGTAAAGGTATCTCTTCTGTTACCTAGAATTCAAGGCAGTGCCAAAGTAGTTTGGATTTACAGAGATGATTAGCAGAATGAATTTTGGATTTAAAGGACTTGTGCCCTTTACACTCACTTTCTCTGCAAGTGCTTCTTCCAGTGTGGTCAAGGCAGTGTCAGTGTTGGTGGTGTCAGCCTGCAGGGATTTTACTCGATCCTTCAAACTGCTCATCTGTTTTTCCTTGTCTCTTAACTGTTCCTGGAGATTTTCAATCTTAATTAAGAAAAGACAATTACGAAGAGTATGAATGAACAAGTTTAATGGTATAAAAAGCTTTATAATATGTTCCTACAAGAAATACACAGCTGTTAAAACAGCAACATGAGTATTCAGTGTTTAGCAAAGGGAAATACAGTTTCAAATTCACATGCAGGGATTTATCTCCTAGAATCCTATATCAAAACAGAAAATACAGTTAATGGTAAAGAATATGATTCAAGAATTAGAGCACAAGAACAGAGCACTTGAGGAGAGACAGGGAGCAATATTTTTAATATCTACGAAAGAGAACTCTGAGCAACAGCACAGTGTAAAAATACTTTCAAAGTAACAATGTCAATGAAGGAAAGCAATTATTTGCAATCTTGGAAGATGGTAAGATTAGGTGTAATGTACTGAAAGAAAGGAAGGAAAAGTTTACTTTTGATATTCATGAAAATATTGTCAAAGTAACTGGGAAACTGAATAAACTCCAAAAGGAGATGTTCAAAGAACCATCACTACAGATATCAAAGAACTGAACATCAGTGGGAATAATTTAGTGAGTAGTCTTGAGTAGTTCAAGAATTCTTTCTGAACATAAATGGGAGGCACTTGGCTACGTACACCATCACCTAAATGTTTAGAAATTAGGGCAAAAAAGTTTACACAATCATTGTCCTCCCACCTCAAACACAAAGCTAGCAGATCTCCTTGCCCATGAGACCATCTATACTAGGAAAACCATTTTTATTTTAAATGAGGGGAATTAAAGTATTAGCAATCAGTATGCATCTAAGGCCTTGGCTACACTTGAGAGTTACAGTGCTGTTGGTGGCTTTATAGCGCTGTAACTCACTCCCCGTCCACACTGGCAAAGCACATACAGCGCTGTATCTCCGTGGCTACAATGCTGCTTGTACTCCACCTCCACGAGAGGAATAAAGAGTATAGCACTGCTGCTGCTGCAGCGCTGGGGCGCCAGTGTAAACAGGGAATAATCTTAGTACACTGTGACTGACCTCCAGAAGCTTCCCATAATCCTTTTAAGTGAAGGTCCTGCTCTTTGCTTTGTTGTGATGCCTCTCTTTGTTTTGTCGTGAACTCCAGGCTCCTGGAGCTGCTTATCAAAAAAACAAACACAGCCACTGTTTGCTGTGAATGAGCAGAGGCGGGGGGGCTCCCTTTGGAAGGCCCACAGCTAGTGTTTGCTTGAAGAGAGGGGGAAGGAGGGGGCTTGAGGAGAGAAGCAGCGCGGCGGGTGGGGGTGGGGGGGGTGTCCGTTTCGGAGCGGCTGCTTATCTGGTCTGTGAGGAAAAAAACAAACAGCTGTTGTTTGCTTTCAGTGAGTGAGAGAGGGGTGGGGGAGGGAGTCGGAACTTGCAAGGCAGCTGCTGACACAGTGTCGGCTCCAAAAATCCACTCTCTCTCCCCCACGCTCCCTGTCACACTCCACACCACCCCCCTCTTTTGAAAAGCATGTTGCAGCCACTTGAATGCTGGGATAGCTGCCCATAATGCACCGCTCCCAATGCCGCTGCAGATGCTGCAAATGTGGCCACGTCAGTGCGCTGGCAGCTGTCAGTGTGGACAGACTGCAGCGCTTTCCCTACTCAGATGTACGAAGACAGGTTTAACTCCCAGCGCTGTACAGCTGCAAGTGTAGCCATATCCTAAGTTTATACTTAAAATTTAAATGTGAGCACAACACATGTCACCTGAGGACATATTTTAAAGAGAGAGAGACAGATATGTATGTAACTTGCTGGAAACATAAGTATGAGAAAACCGGAGCTTCCCCCTTCTTTAAACTCCATTGTACAGATTAAGTCCTTATTAGTATCTGCATGTAGCACTAGTGACACCTGGGGGTTAAACAGAATAAGCCTCAAAATGAACTCAAGAGGTTCTGAAAGAAAAGTTTCTCTTGATATGCTCTTACAGATGTCATTGCAGCTCAGCTGAGCCAGGTAACATCCTATACAGTGGTCCATGTGGCTGCTTTCAACCTCATGAGCTTTCAGAGTTCCATCAGCTGTCTAGAAAGATTGACTGTTTAAATAGCCAATAATGAAAATACACTGCAAAGAGATGTGAGAGCTATTCTTAGATTCCTGTTTACTTCTGAAGGGGAAACACTTTGGGAAGCAAGATTCCAACAGGCGAGACAGACAGTGCACACAGATGCTTTCTGCTCTGAGCAAGATACTGCAGGAGAGGCACAGCTAAGCAACTAAACACAGACATGTGTTAACCAGCTGGCCAAGGCGGCACACAAACTGAAAGGCATGTGTTCATTTGCATGAACTTAGTCTGACCAGGGTCATGTGACATCTCAGCTACACTATAACATTTGACTACTGCACCCCCTCATTACTGCAGAACCATCTATCTGCATTTACAGAAAGTGGCAGAGTACTACACTTAGTATGAACCTTGTATTTCTAGGTAAAAAAAATAATAAAATGGTTACTCACCTTCTCAAAACTGTTGTTTTTTAAGATGTGTTGCATATGTCCATTACGCTGTAGCTAACTTCCAAACTGTTCTCAAAGTGGTGGGGTTTCAAGTCTCATCGGAAGAGGGACTGTATGACTATTTTCCCCACATTTGCTTCTTCCCTTGTGCAGCAGTAGGTGCTTAGTGTCTACTAAGCAATGTGGATGGAAGAGCGCATTGCTGCCCTACAAATATCCAGAATAAGGATATGTCCCACAAATGCTGCAGAAGCTGAATGATCCTCTGTAGAGCATGCTGTCAGTTTCTCAAGAGGCATTATGTCCTTGGCAGCAAAACACAGTGATGCAGCTGATAATCCACTCTGATAGTTGTTTCAGAGCGGTAGCCGTGTTAGTCTGTATCAGCAAAACAACGAGGAGTCCTTGTGGCACCTTAGAGACTAACAAATTTATTTGGGCATAAGCTTTTATGGGCTAAAATCCACTTCATCAGATGCATGAAGTGAAAAATAAAGTAAGCAGAATATATATTCTAGAACATGAAAAGATGGGAATTGCCTTACCAAGTGTGTGTGTGGGGGGGGGGAGGGTCAGTGCTAACGAGCCAATTCAATTAAGGTGGAAGTGGCCTATTCTCAACAGTTGACAAGAAAAGGTGAATGTGAAGGGAGGGGAAATTACTTTTGTAGTGCTAATGAGGCCAATGCAATCAAAGCAACCTATTTACAACAGTTGACAAGAAGGTGTGAGTATCAGCAGAGGGAAAATTACTTTTTGTAGTGACCCATCCACTCCCAGTCTTTATTCAGGCCTAATTTGATGGTGTCCAGTTTGCAAATTAATTCCAGTTCTGCAGTTTCTTGTTGGAGTCTGTTTTTGAAGTTTTTTTGTTGAAGAATTGCCACTCTGAATAAGTCTGTTACTGAGTGTCCAGGGAGACATTTCAGTCTCCCTGGACACTCAATAACAGACTTAAATGTGCTCCCACCATTAACAAAATCATGCAAGGGAGAGACTCCCTCAAACATGTGATCTTGGCTCATCTTCCAGTTCAGAGACCACAATGCCCTGTCCTGGACACACACAAGCTTATACAGATGGGAAACTTGAGGGTGATAGACTGACTTGAGCCAAGCTTGCATTGCTCTGTAATGGAACCTGGTATGAAAGGTCACATATATGCATGCCACCATGTGACCTATAAGTCTGAGGCAGCTCCCCACTGTGGTTTGTGACTGATCTTTGAGCAATCTGCAGAGGGCTCAAATAGTTTGGAATCTCGCATGAAGCAGAAGTCAAGTCCAGGATCACTCCAATGAACTCTATTTGTAGAGCAGATAATGCTGAGTTGCCTTTGTTTTCAGGCCCAGGATGCTGAACAATAAGATAGAGACCACTGTCCATTACACTATCAGACATCTGGAATGACGCAGAACCAATCAACTGTCCAGGTAAGGATACATTTAGACATCTATGGAGGTAGATTACTACCACTGCCATGTACTTGGTGAAAACCCTCAATACTGTTGACAGATCAGAGGGCAGATAGGAAAAATCATTACCAATTCACCAACCACAAACCTTAGGAACCTCCTATGACCATGGTGGACTGCCACATGGAAGTAGGCATCCTGTAAGTCAAGGGCAGTATACCAGTCTCTCAGATCTAGGGAAGGGATAATAGTAGTGCGGGACACCACATAGAACTTTAACTTCTTGATGTATTTGTTTAGGATCCAAAGATCTGCATCGGGTCTGAGACCCCTTCTGGCTTTGGTCATTAGAAACTATTGGGAATAAACACCTGTGCCTTGATAAAGTGGAGGCAATTCTATAACACCCAAAGAACACAGAGTCTGCATTTCTTGTCCTCACACAGACTCACAAGTGGTGTCCCTGAAGGACAGGGAAGGCATATAGGAAAGGGGGACAGCAAATGCAAGGTATGTCTGATTGCACTGTGCTTAGCACCCATTTTTTCTGAGGTGATGACGTGCCATGCGTGCAGGAAATGGCATAACCTATCTTGGAGGGGAGGGAATGTGCCAGTAAGATTCATGTGAGTATGCTCTCCTCCACATAGAAGTCAAGCAGGGAAATTGAAGGCCTATGTTTGTCTGGATGATGAGAATGAGGTGGTAGGGGATGGAGGCCTCCTTCTCTGAGACCTCGGCCTCCTTCTGAAATGATCAGCCTGACAGAAGAAATACTGCTTCCTCAGCTGGTATTGAGAACAATACCTAGTTCTCTTCAGAACAGATGTGTACAAACCTAAGGACTTTAGGACTGCTAGGGTCCTTTAGTGTATTAAACTTCATCTGTTTTGGATGAGAATAAGGCATAGCCCTTGAAAAGGAAATAATCTGTTTACTGCACTTCCACAAGGATGACCAATGACTGCAACCAAGAGGAAAGACACATAGTCATTGCTGTTGACAGAGCCCTGCCAGCAGAATCCTTCACCTCCAGGGAAGTTTACAAAGACGAACAGTAGACCAAATTACTTTCTGCAACAAGAGACTGGAACAGTGTTCCCTCTAATTTTTTATGTCCATGTGCGGAATGAATTGTGTTATGTGCACCAATATGGAGGTGATGTGTGACACATGACTTTCATGTTGGTGCACATAACAAAATTCATGTGGTGGGGGTGGGACTGAGGGGTTCAGAGTGTGGGAAGGAGCTCAGGGCTGGGGCAGAGGGTTAGGGTGCGGGGGGATGAGGGATCTGGCTAGAGGTGCGGGTTCTGGGGTGGGGCTGGGGCTGAGGGTTTTGGGAGGGGGCTCAGGGCTGGGGCAGAGGGTTGGGATGCAGGGGGTGGGGCCGTGGATGAGGGGTTTGGGGTACAGGCTGCTCCGGGGAGAGAGGACTCCGCCACAGCAGCTTGGGGCTGGGGGAGAGGTGCCTCTCCCTGGCCGCAGCAGTTCTGGCGGCAGGGCTCCTCTCCCCTGGCAGTGGCAAGTCCATGCTGGGGCCGGCGGGAGAGGTGCCACTCCCCCGGCCGCAGCAGGTCCATGCTGGGGCCAGTGCGGAGGGGCAGCTCTCCCCGCCACAGCCCTGAGCCCCTGGGTGGGGCTTAATAGGCAGCTGCACAGCCATGCAGCTGAAAGGGAAGTTAGGACTGGAAATGTTCCCTAGAGCTTTCTGGCAGCTTATTTGCAAGCTGTGATACTAAATAATCATATCTAAAAATCTAACAAGAGATCAAGCTTTTTTGCCTCCTTTTCTTTGGGGGTAGCCCTAAGTCCAGCCCTGATGGCTTCTCCAATTCAGTTAGTGAGCCTGATGTAGGTAAAACTGTTCAAATGGAATCAGAGAAACCAGGGAAGTAGCTGGTCTTGACAATCTCTTGGAGGGCACTGGAGTGTATGGCTCAGGTCTGTGAGAATCAGTATGAGCCAGTACAAAGGAGTGGCAAGCTGAAGGGAGCGTGCTTCCTTCAGTACTGAAATGACTGTGTAGGAGTCCTGCACTCTGGACTTTGAGGAAGGCGATACTGATTTCTTCTTATGCTTCTGAGGCCGGGACTGCTCCCATGTTCTCTGGGCTCTCCTGTGGCTTCCATCTGCTGGTAAAGCTGGAAGAGCACTGGGAATGGCTCAGCAATGAGCTCCCCTTGGATGACCAAGGTGGCATAGATGCTGGTTTAAGGACAGTCTCTATAAGAATATATTGAAGGCCTCTTCCCACAACATTTTAGTCCTAGTCTAAAAGCACCATCAGATCAAGCATCCGTCTCTTATGTGGCCCTTACCCAGGCACTGTAGACAGCATGAATGAGGGTCACTGACAAGCACAGGCTTTCAACAACCAGAACAAGGCTTGAAACCTAGAGACCTTGTCATAGGATCTCCCAGTATCAGGCAAGTTCCACCTGACTTAAAAAAAAAATGAACTGTGATGAAAAAGAAAAATAAGGAAGAAAAACCACCTAGTGAATGAAAAACATTACCAGTAGGTAAGAATAAAATAAGAAACACAACTTTGTTCACAAGGAGTGAGGCTGTGATCACGCAGTACTGACTAGCTACCACAGAGGGTAAAAAGGAACTGAAGGAGAGGTCGGGCTGTTCTGTCCTTTATACCCTCTCTGTGAGACTCATAAGGAGCCAGGAATGGGTGGGGCTGTCCCAAGAGGTGTTAAGAGAAAATGTTCTGGCATCGAAGCACAATACACACATACACTACAGCCTCCCTTTGTGTCTCTTCAAGGGGGGAGGGATAGCTCAGTGGTTTGAGCACTGGCCTGCTAAACCCAGGGTTGTGAGTTCAATCCTTGAGGGGGCCACTTAGGGATCTGGGGCAAAAATCTGTCTCGGGATTGGTCCTACTTTGAGCAGGGGGTTGGACTAGATGACCTCCTGAGGTCCCTTCCAATCCTGATAGTCTATGATTCTATGATAATGGACATATACAAGCACTTGAAAAAGAACTTTCTGTTCTTCCAGTCTTCATGTTTTGCACATTTGGGGGAAATGAAGAAGCTGGTTAAATATACCTGGTATACCTACCAGGCATATTTAATCAGTGTCTATCAAGTAGACCAATGGTGTCTCATTGTTTCCTTGTACTGCCCCTTCGGTCTATCTGTATCCATCTGCTGCTTCTTATCTTATACTTAGATTATAAGCTCTTTGGGGCAGGGACTGGCTTTAGTTCTGTGTTTGTACACAGTGCCTAGCACAACAGAGTCCTAGTCCATAAATAAAAAAATTAATTAAATATTTAAACCATGTTAATAGCTATCCATCGGCAAAAGAAAGTGTGCTTCAAACAGATCTGCTCTCTCCAGAGTCAAACAATGGCTGGTCCCTAATAAGGATGCATCCTTAAAAAAAAATTTTAAATGGCAAATAGCCACTTGATGGGCTTATGGAGGGAAACTAGGTCCAATTCCACACATTCAATAACAAATTTCCCTTTTGAAATAGTATTAAATGAAAGTCTGGTTATCTTTATTCCAATCTTCCCCAAAACCTGAACTGAAATGACATATACAGAAACAGAAGTTATAGGTTCTCCAAGACTGTGCATTCTCAAGGAAAAACTGGGCAAAAACATCCCTTGTTTCTACCCACACAACTGCTCAATGGAATAAAAATTGACCATCATTCTCTATCTATTGGCTCCACGAGCAACATAACATACCCCTGTCAAAGGATTGCACAACGTACACATTAAGGATATTTGCTTTCATCTTCCTTCCTCTCCATCCCACTAAAAATATTTGGTAAGCAAATGACTATATAACCAACAAAAACAGACCAAGTATTCAAAACATGCTTCACACTTCATGTCCCCAACAAAGAATGAAACAGAACTTGCTGGGGTCTACACACCTCCTTGGGAGATGGAAAGGGTTGGGGGCTTGCATCAGCAATTTGAACTGAGAAACAGTTTCACATGTATCAAGTTTACTCTAAAATGGCCTTTCAACATAAGGAATGTAAATTTCTACCCTATATTTTCCAGACTGGAATGAGAACAGAGATATCATTATCATTAGATTATCAAGAGCTTTTATTCCTACTGTAAATTCTAATTTTCCAAGGAAAAGACAGGAACTGATGAACAACTAATGCTGACTGGTAAGGTGCATGCTGGAATCATCTGCTCTGCATACCAATTCCGTCATCGGTAAAGAATTATTGAAATCTTTCATTTGGCTTTTTATCAACATTCCCCGTTGTTGGGCACTATGTTTCAACCTGGGGGATTTATTCCTAGTCAGGCAGAACTGATTTCTCTGCCTTTAAGGTCCTAATTGCCAGCATTCCAAGCGCAAGGAGACTAGACCATTTCTTGCAAACACTTGAGGAAAATATCAGCCCAGGAATTAGAAGGGGCAGCATCTGAGTCAATACTCATAGAATCTATGAAGTCTCCAATCTGCAGGGTCTAAAGATTGTTCATTGTAATACTGCAGGTTGGCTAGAGACCAACCTGGACATAATGTTGACCAGCCGCCAATAAGACCTCATTTGAAAGAATAAAATTAGAAGGAGGTGGAGAGGTTGCTTAAGCCCTTGTTTTGCTTGCAAGATGTTTTAGTGGTCCCTTTTGTTGTACGTTCTGACAGAAAAGGAACATCTGGTACATTATGAATGCTATTAATTAGGCTGTTTGCCCAGGAGAAGGTTAAGAGATCTGCACAGAGGAGGGCACCTTTCCTACACAATTCATAAAGCTCTGATCATGAGTGCAAGTGACAATCTTTATGCTGCCTCTTGCAGCAAGCCTCACCCAGTTTCTGCTTTATCTTTGGCCACTAGAGACACTGTAGGTCTCCTGCTCTCTCCCCTCATGACCTCTGACCAAACATAGGATCCCTTCCTGCAAATCTCTTAAGGTCTCTTGGAGAAGAAACCTGCTCCTTTGGACCTTACTGTATGCAGAAATGTAATCTGTGAGTACACTGAGACTTTATAGTTGCCTGGAAAACTTTGTAAAAAACTATGACAACACTCCAGCAAAATTCCAAAAGAAAACTAGAAATGTCACCAAGCTTTACAAGTCCCCAAGATCCTTAAATGCTGTCCCAGAGCTTAAGTAAGTAACATCACCTCTCTGTGCCTCAGTGTCATTATCTGTAAAATGGGGATAATGACATTTACTTCCTTTGAAAGGTACTTTGGGGTCTACAGTTGCTTTGAAAACTACTATGTAAGAGCTAGATATTATTAGAGACAGTACTTTTAAATGTGGTTTTCAGCTTCTCATATATAGTTTAGTGCACTAGATCTCAAAGTCTTCCTACACAACCTCATCTGAAGTCTTTTGGACAGACTGTTTGGTATCTAAAACATGACATAAAAGTGTTAAAAAAAGGTTTTAATCACAGTTTGAACAGTCTTCTATGGCCAATATCTTCAAAACTGCTTGTTTCAGTAACCACAAATTTGATCAAAAATAGTATAGTGCCCACGGGCCACACGTGTCATATTTGAAGCTGCATTAACTTTTAGTGGGGCTTTTATATCGAGAGCAGTGAGCATATAAGCAAAAAAAAAAAGTCTGCCTTTTTTATGTTCTGGAATACCTATCGCCTCTCCATAATTAAAAAGGAATTAGGGTTTCACTGACAGATTGCATCTTTCAGTTGAAAACAAATACTTAAGATAACTCATTCCTTCTCTCCTAGGCTGGCAGAGGCTAGTGCAATGGAGAAACAATATGTTGAATGTATGAAAGTAAAGTAGGCAGAGAGTATCTTATGTCATTTCGTAGATATCACTCTGACTGCTTTATGAGTATTAAGATCAAAACAGAAGCTACTTCCAGGACTCTCATGTAGAAGAACAGTTGCTGAAGCACTGCACCAAAACATGAGGATAAAGTACTTCGCGATCCATTAATAACTCAGCGGGATAGTAATCATCATCATCTACCAGGGCTAAACATTTTTGAATCTGCAGGCCTGGACAACTTGCACTCAAGAGTCCTAAAAAAGTTGGTTGAGGAATCTCTGGCTCATTGATGTTAACTTTTAATATATCATGGAATACGGAGGACATTCAAGAAGACTGGAGGAAAGCTAATGTGCAAATATTCAAAAAGGACAAGTGTGATGACCCGGGTAACTATAAATCAGTTATCCTGACATCAAGCACAGGCATAACAACAGAAAAGCTAATAAAGGATTCAATCAATAAAGAATTGAAGGACAGAAATATAATTCATTATAGTCAACATGGTTTTATGGAAAATCAGTCTTGTTAAAAGAAACCAGATTTAATTTAAAAAAAAATTAGATTACAAGTTGGTTGACAAAGATAACTGCATAGATGTAATATATTTAGACTTTGGTATGATGTTTGACTTAATACCACATGCTGATTTAAAAATCAGCACTATAAAATATCAACAGAACACACAAGAATTGTATTAATAACTTAATGGGCAGATCTCAAGAAGTAGCTGTTAATGGGGAATCATTGAATGAGGGTGTTTCTAGTGAGGTTCCATAGGGATTGCTTTTGGGCCTGATGGTATTCAATATTTTCATCCATGATCAGGAAATAAATATAAAATCACTGGTGATAAAATGTACAGCTTACACGTATTGGTGGAGTGGTAAATAATTATGAGGAAAGTGGCAGTCAGTCATACAGAGCCACTTGGAGCACTTGGAAACCTGGGCCCATTCAAAGAAGATGCATTTTAATACAGCCAAATGCAAAGTTTTGCATCTAGGAGCAAGGAATACAAGTTATATCTACAGAATAGAGGACTGTATACTGGAAAACAGTGACTATGAAAAGGATTTAGGGGTCATAACAGACAGGAAACTCAACAAGTACTCCCAGTGGGATACTGAAGCAAAAAGGGCTAATGCGATCCTTGGGTGTATAAACAGGATGAACAAACTAAGTATGAGAAGGGAACTGATTTTATCTCTGTACATTGCATTGAGAAATTTTATGGACAAATGATAAAGCACAATTGGATGACCTTGCTTTTGCTGACAACATTGGTCCTGCTTAGCTCAACACATCCCTTAATGGAAGAAAGAATCAGTTTTTTGCAGATGAGCAAAACAAGTTGGTTTGTTCATCAACAAGGGGAAGACAAAATATATGGCTAACACTATCCCAAGGTAACCTTTGAGTGGTATGTCATTTTTACCTAGCTAGGGAGTGAGATGTGCAATGATGGTGCCACCATGCTAGATGTCAAGCAACAAATATCAAAAGCAGCAATTTCCATAAAATTGAAAGGATTTGGAAAAGTAGCGTGATTAAAAATTCATATTTTTGTGCCAGAGCCAAACAGAATCATATCTGTCCTCTTTTATGGAGCAAAGTCATGGAAATCTACAACAGAAATAGATAAGATCAACTCATTCCAAAGTAAATGTCTGTGGAAGATATCCAGAATCCACTTATCAGAAATTATAAGTAGAACAAACCAATTTAAGACATCAAATATGGTAAGGAGACAACAATGGACCTATTTATAACATGCTTTAAAGAGGCCACCAACATGACTTCCACAGCAAGTGATAATATGAATACCACCTGGAAAGAGGGGTAAGATAGAGAAATATTATGTAGAAAAAAAAAATAAAGAAGCCAGATCCATCAACACGACAATCTGATGCCCGAACAGACCAGCACAAGACCAAAATATGTGGCAGAAATGGTGGACACCCTATGCATCTCAGGGTACAGGAGGATTACAGTGGTATAAGTACCTTCACAGGAAGAAAGAAACACATACTGTAGGGCCCTGGAATTTACATCCTCTTGTTGAAGCAGTAGGATTTTTAATACTTTTTCAATTTTGAGTGGTTTTATGCAATTCTCCCTCCCCCACCCACAATCTGGTAAACAGTGTCTAGATTATTTGGCAAGATTCAGTTGGATTTAATAAGCTCAGTAAACTTCTTTACTTTGCATATAATCGGCTGGTGCTGAGTGCCATTAAAGAGTCGCCAAATTATGCCACAGGGATAACTCCACTTCCATGATGTATACAGGGATTACTTTTATCTATCAGTTAAATTTGCAAAGCAATCTGGGATCCTTTGGGATTTAAGGCACTAAAATGAAAGATACCATTAAATGGAAGTCAAGTATCAGAGGGGTAGCCATGTTAGTCTGGTTCTGTAGAAGCAGCAAAGAATCCTGTGGTACCTTATAGACTAACAGACGTTTTGCAGCATGAGCTTTTGTGGGTGAATACCCACTTCTTCGGATGCAAGCAGTGGAAATTTCCAGGGGCAGGTGTATATATAAGCAAGCAAGACCTCAGCTGCTGGAACAGGGCCTCATCCTCCCTGATTGATCTAACCTCATTATCTCTAGCTTGCTTCTTGCTTGCTTATATATACACCTGCCCCTGGAAATTTCCACTGCTTGCATCCGAAGAAGTGGATATTCACCCACGAAAGCTCATGCTGCAAAATGTCTGTTAGTCTATAAGGTGCCACAGGATTCTTTGCTGCTTCTACATTGAATGGAAGATACCTGATCTTTCCTTTCCCTCATTCCAAATCCCTCAGGCCAGGTCAACTGCTCTAGATAGTAGTGGTCAATTATTTAGTGTAGGTCACAAACAAAATTATAAGACTGTTCAATTCATCTCAATTATTCTATCTAGGGCCAGGATATCATATTTTAATTTTACCTATTTTTCCCCCTTGGAAGTGAGCTCTTCTCCTTCTACCACCACACCCACTTTATTTTTAAAGTTGTTCATTACCAAAGACTCATTTGAATTTTGTTTTAAAACAGAAAGTCCAAAAGAAAGTAAATAAACCTACAAGAAAACCCCAACCAGAGCAGCATCCTATAAAGGCACTTAAGACAGGCAAAGTACTATATTTAAAAAATTGACTGCTATTCTAGTAAGCACCTTATTAAGTGTCTTATTAAAATCATTACTCAAGACTCCCTCTACAGGTTAAAAGAGAATGCGGTCTCTCAAGATGTTGCTATCATCCTGGAATTCCAGTCTGGCACAAGTTCGATAGCCCCCAGGTGGAAGAGATGTTGTACTTCCTACTGGAGGTGTAGCTCGTGAGAGGGGTCCCTGAAGAGGGACGGGGAAGGGGGGAGGGTGGGAGGGAAGGAGTGGAAAGGGATAGAGTTCCCAGTTGTGATGAGCTCTAAAACCCACTTGTCGGTGGTAATATTCTGCCATTGGTGTAAAAATGGCTGTAGGCGGTGTCCAAAGATGGTTGTAAGCAGTGTAGACGCTGAAGTTAGGGCGATGCTTACGAGACCCTCGACCAAAGATTCAAATCTGCTTATTAGTGGGAGGTGGCTGGGGCATCCCGGAAGAATTGGGGCGACGTCTCTGGTATCTGGTTCTCTGGCGTTGGTGTTGCTGCTGTTGATCCTGAGATCTTGGGAACTGCTGATTATATGAGGGGTAGCGTGGACGGTGGTATGGTTGATATCTGTACTGTCGCCTTCTGGTTGTAGGAGTTTGGATGCCTAAGGATCGAAGAGTTGCCCTTGATTCCTTCATCGAATGAAGCACCTCATTTGTAGTGGAAGCAAAGAGTTTGTCACCGTCAAAAGGGAGATCCTCTATGGTGCTCTGAACCTCACAAGGAAAGAGGGAAGAAGAGAGCCATGAACCTCGGTGCATGACCACTGCCGTAGTGGTGGACCTTGCTGCAGTATTGGCTGCATCCAGAGCTGCTTGAAGAGCCATGCGAGATATGATTTGGCCCTCGGAAACTAAAGCTGAGAACTGTTGTTTCTTCTGTTCTGGAATGTGTTCAATAAAGTCCATGAATTTATTATAGTTTCTGTGGTCGTACTTTGCCAGAACTGCTGTATAATTGGCAATTCGAAATTCTAAGGTCGAGGAGGCATACACTTTGCGACCCAGCAGGTCTAAACGTTTGCCTTCCTTATCGGTTGGGGTATGGCAGGAATACTGTTGTTTATTCCTTTGATTTGCTGCGTCCACTACCAGTGAGTTTGGCGCAGGGTGGGTGAAGAGAAATTCAGAGCCCTTAGTGGGGATGAAGTATTTACGGTCCGCTTGTTTGCAGGTAGGCTGGCTCGTGGCTGGAGTCTGCCAGATGGACTTAGCAGGTTGCAGAAGGGCTATATTGATTGGTAATGCCAGTCTGGATGCAGAAGAGGGTTGCAGGATATCCGTGAGTTCATGTTGTTGGTCCGGTACTTCCTCTAGATTAATTCTGAGGTCGCTGGCAACCCTTTTAAAGAGATCTTGAAATTTCGTAAAATCGTCTGAAGAAGTTAGAGGGGGGGGAAGTAAAGCTTCTTCAGGCATTACTTCAGTTGGTATTTCCATTGGTACTGGGTCTGGAGCCGGATTTAATTGATCTTGAGGATGAGAAGGTGCCGGTAATTGAGTAATATTATCTGGACGGTGGCGTCTCGTGGAAGTGGAACAGCGGGTCTGCTGCGGAGGGAAAGGTGCCCATGGGGCCCAATACTGCCGGAAAGGGCATAGTCGGAGCCATCCAGGGGTTAACGCCCCAGGAGGCAGGATCTTGAGGACAGTCTGAGACCAGTGTCTTGTGCCCACGTTTGACAGGAACCCGAGGATGGAAGTCCTCCTGTATAGAAGCAGTCTATACAGCAGTCTATCCGCAGTCTATACAGCAGTCTATACAGTCCTCCTGTATAGAAGCATCACCCTGTAATTAGGACTTCTCTTCACTGGAGGAGTGCTGTCCAGACCCAGATTCATTTGTAAAGGAGAAGCAATCCTTAAGGAAAGGCGATTGCACTGTAGGTG
The DNA here is from genome assembly GCF_016161935.1 of Mauremys reevesii. NCBI lineage: Eukaryota > Metazoa > Chordata > Testudines > Geoemydidae > Mauremys > Mauremys reevesii. The sequence goes on from NC_052623.1 coordinate 251,050,665, forward strand.
ACACTAATAGGTCACTTGACTGAGTAAACGGCAGCCCTGAGGTGGCAGAAGGTGAGGGCTGATAAAACTGCTGCCCGGGAACTCAGGTTTGCAGCGGAGTTACAAGAGTTGGCTCAGTGCCAAGTAATGTTGTTGATTTCACTGCCGGAGTTACAAGGGTTGGCTCATTGCCAAGTAACGTTGTCAATTTCACCCCGGTGTCAGAGCCGATGCCTCGCTGTTAACAGCGATCTGCGGTGCCTCAGGAGGGTCCTGGAATGTCGGCACCGTGTCCCCCGCGGTGCCGATAGGTGTCATAATCGAGGCAGGTAACTGAAAGCCTGTCGCCTCAGCACCGGAGCTTCGTGTCGCCGCTGACAGCACAGGCGGGTTTGAAGCGATCCCTGAGGAGCCCGGCTCGTCAAAAGTGCTCAGCCTGGGGAGCACTGGTAAGGAGACCGTGGATCTCACTGGCGAAGGTCTGTATCCGAGGGCTTCCTTTGGTACTGACAGGGGATGCCCTCGTTTTGTAGATTTCTTGTGTTTTTTTGCTGCGGGAGAGCTGTGTTGGACGGAGGCAGAGTCCGCGCCAGGGTCTGAGGCAGACCCTAAGGATTTTTGCAGTAAAATAAGTTTGAGTTTTAGCTCCCTGTCCTTCCTTGCTCTGGAGCTTAGTTTGGTACAGTGTAAGCATTTCTGGGGAATATGAGTTTCTCCCAGACATTTTATACATTGTGAGTGCCCATCAGAAAGAAGGATAGCATCCTTACACGAGGAGCAGCGCTTAAAGCCCGTGGAGCCAGGCATGTCTGAAGCGCTGAGAGAAAAAGTTTTTCCTTTTTTTTTTTTTTTTTTAAAAAGGTAGAGAAAAGGTAAGTAACACTAACTAACAACTAACTAACACGAAAAAAGTATCTAATTCTAAGTAATTTAAAGATGAGGAAAGAAAGTGTTAGGAGTCTGCTGAGCTCCGTCTCAAGCCGGGGACGGTAGAGAAGGAACTGAGGGAAACGGCCGCGCATGCTCACTAGAGCTATACTCAGAATGGGGGGGGGCCAGGCTCTGAGCATGCGTGGCCGGTAGGAGTACTGCTGCAAAAATCTCCGATCAAAAGCGCACGGGCGCACCGACACCTAAAGTGGAGCACCCACAGGGACATCTCTCGAAGAAGAAATGTCTGTTCTCATTTTCAGGTGACATTGCAAATAAGAAGCAGGCAGCATTATGTTTCGTAAATGTAAACAAACTTGTTTGTCTTAATGATTGGCTGAACAAGAAGTAGGACTGAGTGGGCTTGAGGGCTCTAAAGTTTTACATTAGGTTTTTTTTTTTTAGTGCAATTATGTAAAAAAAATCTACATTTGTAAGCTGCACTGTCATGATAAAGATATTGCATTATGGTACTTGTATGAAATGAACTGAAAAACACTATCATTTTTACAGTGCAAATATTTGTAATAAAAATAATATAAAGTGAGCACTGTACACTTTGTATTCTGTAACTGAAATCACTATATTTGAAAATGTAGAAAAGCATCCAAAAATGTGTAATAAATTTCAATTGGTATTCTATTAACAGTGCAATACATTGTGATTTAATTTTTTTAATCGCGATTAATTTTTTTGAGTTAATTGCGTGAGTTAACTGGGATTAATCAACAGCCCTACTTATAAGCTCAGGTTTGCCTTACTTTGTAGAAATTAAATTCCCAGATAATGAGAATCAGCACTGAGCCCATTGCAATAATTTATTTTATATGCTATTGTAAATGATAATACTTAAAACTATAATTTTCATTAATATCCATTTGGCTTGAAATCCAGATCTAGTCACACTGAATAGCACTAGACTAGTTCTCCATTAGTGCTGCCCGCTGATGCTATTGAGTGCTAATTGTGACTGTGTCTTTGAACGTTATGTTCCTGGCACCCACTAAAGCCAGTAGGAAATGGCATGATAAAGGTAGAAAGTAGTTTCACTTGGGGCATTCACCCATATCTGAGTCAAGCTCTGGAAGGTGCTTTGCTAATGTGTGTCTATGGGCTTGTTTTGGCTAAGCTTAAAGCAGAAAAACCACATTCTACCACTGCAGCACCACAAGATAATGAGGAACAATATTTCCACCAAGATCAATATATCCTGAAAGGGGGTGATCTCGTGAATAAACATGAATGTGCACTGTGATTTCATATGAGTTTGGTGTTATTTAAATGTTATTTTAGAGAATCAGTAACACAGGACACTCTCCTTTCCTTCTCAATCAGTACCTGTGTAAAGTGGTCTAGCAGATTGTCAACTTGTACGATCTGGTAATGGGGCTATTTTTTCCTCTGTGTTTTTATTTTAAATCTGGATGGGGCATTTGCAAATATGAGAGGTGTAGGAGACAGAAGGGATAAAATTCCTTAAGAAATCTGATTTCACATTAGCTCAGTCTATCTGGCCCTCAGGTCCTTGATAAATGTATGACTGTACCTCACTAATGCCTCTGATAACACTATACTGGTGTGGAGGAAATCCCAGGATGCAGAGCTTTGCCACAAAAGGCATATTACTTGTCTTTTTCTTGGCCTTTCCCAGTTTGAGAAACTAGGTAAAGCCAGAATCACCACATGGTGGATATTACCCCTATTTTGTGGAAGCCAAATTAACTGGGAAGTGAGAATTCTGGAACTGGAAAAAGCAGCTCAGCCCTTTTGTTCATCATTCTGCATGAAGCAGCGTGAGACTAGGGTGCTCAGAAGATGATCAAGGACTAGCATTATAAAATTTATGCTATTTCATTTTTAAATGTGTGAAGTGAAAAAAAAACACTAACCGATGAATTGAGCTTGTTCACTTGGAGAAACACAAAGAAAAGAGTTCCAATGTTTGTTATTATCAGTGAAATACTCTAGATTCCTCATCAAATTTGGTCCTGTATAGAGACAGGAATGGCAGTGCCCTTCTCCTACACTGCCTTTGATGTCACTCACCATTTAGAGGATGAATACCGCCCTATAAATAAGTAACTGCTAAAATAATTCAGCGCAGATATGCATGTAGCATGGCACTTCACCCCACCAACTCATTATGGCACAGAGAGCACTAAGAATAGGCTGAGAGCAGGAAAGTTTTAGCTCACCAAAGGAGTACTACAGATAAAAGAGGAGTTAGGCAAGCAAAGAAAGAACCCAGATACAGAATAGATGGAGGATATCAAGAAGGCATAGAATGAAAGCACAGAGGATTTGGGCCTGAATACAAAGGGAACGTTAATGACAATTTAAACTTTCATCTACATTATCATTTAGAATCAGTCAAGCAGGAAGCAGTACAATTTTAACACAGATTCTAAATGAGGCTCAGATTCAAGCACTCAATTACATTTTCTAAGTCAGTGATTTATTACAAAGATAAGAAATGTACTGTAACATAAAACCATATTAAACCATAGGGGAGAGCCTGAGGGAGGAGGGGAACTTTACTAATCCCATTGTAAAGCCTGCACAGCCAGCTGCTATTGTCCTGTTTCATGCCCTAGGCATAAAAAATACAAAGGGGAAGGGAGGAGATACACAGGTACATGTAAATATTGAACTCTAGAATACACATGCTATGTTAACTATCAACTATCACTAATACTGTGGGGTCACTTCAGAGCACAGTGTCAGGAAATGGAAAGAAAACTCTACAACCAACTTCACTAGTAGTCTCTGCTTGGAAGGAATTTGGGAACATATATACATTACATTATTTCTGTAGTTTGACAAATCTATTTTCCATTTTACACTAAGCACTGTACCACCCAAATCATCACTGCAGTGGCTACTGAAAATTAGTTGCAAAGTAAATAGTTAGAAACTGAGTACCTACAAAATAAGAGAGAAATATAAAAAAATTACTAAAGCTAATGTTAAAAAAATTATATAATACACAGGTTGAGAAACAAGTGTCTGTATATCTAGATATGGTGCTTAGATGACCCACAAATACAAAGTTTGTTTTTAAAGTCATAAGATACATATAGTGCATAATCAGCAAGAACCCAAATTTAGGTGAACAAATTTAAGAATACAGTTTAGATATTCAGCATCCAGGCATTCGGATACATTACTCTTGAAAAAAGTTATACAGAGAGTTGCTGGCGGAAAGTGAAATATATCAATGAGTGAAGACTGTCCCTCAATAACTGAGAATTTAGGATAGGTTATCCATTTAGAGAAAAAAAAAACCAGTCCATCAGGAAGTTACTTTCCTGACTGCGCTTGCCGATGTCAGGTGATGTGTTCTATGTAGATTCCCCTCAACCACCTGATGGCATCTGACACCATGAGTTGCCACATCAGCCAAGTATAGCGTTGACCGACTCCACATTCTCTCAGCACTCGTTTGTTACCAGGGTCCCATGCGCCCAGGGCTCCGACGATCAGCGCCGTGAGTTTAGACCTTGTAGTCCCTAGCCCTCAGGGTGTCGGCAAGAGGGGCGTATTTCTCCAGCTTTCAAGATCAGGCACCATGGTCCTGTTCTCGAAGACCACTGTAACGTCCACCATGATGATCTTCATCCGGTCATCGTTGATGATGACGATGTCCAGTCGCAGTTGGCTGTCGGTTCTGGTGATGGCAGAGTTCACAGCTACCTTCCCCACAGGTCGTTGGATGGCTCTGACCAGGCGATCTTGGATGGCGTTGTGCTGCAGCTGCCAGGCTCTAGAATGGGGCTTGCAGCTATACAAGACGGTGGGGTAATGTCTTGTTGGCGTAGCCGCACTTCCTGCATCGTTTTCCCGATTCCCGTGGCGGACAGCTCCGTTCAGTTGAGCCGGGCCCGGTGCATGAACCTCCAGCCAGCAAAATTGGGTGAAACTGCCTCCGGGGAGGAAGTGGTTGCTGGTGTCCCACTTGCATGTCACCTCGAAGGCCTTGCCCTGGTCAAACTTCCGTTTCAGGTTTTCCACGTACTGGCAGCGGATGGCATCCTTCAGGGTCCTCTCCAGCTTGGTTCTGGTTCTCAGAGTGATGATGGTGTACTTCATGTTCTTTACCTGGGGCACCATGACTCCCATCTCCTGGCATTCCTTGGATTGCTACTACTAAAGCATCCATAAATCCTTGTTTCCCGTACAGAACAAAAATATGTGAATATATACAACTTATTACTTCTGTAGCACTTTTCACATGAGAACCTCAAAGCACTTTTCAAACATTAGGCCTCAACACATCCTGCAAAATAGGTAAGTACATTAAATGCGTATTACAGGTTGTTAAAGTAACTTTTTCAAGTTAACATAAGGAGTAGTGGCAAAGCTGAGTGAGAGCAGAACTCAGATCCAAGTCACAGACATGCTGCCTAATTACTAAACAACAGTTCCTCCCCATGTTAATAAACAGGATATAAGTGTTGCATTTGTACAGTTCCATAATTTCAGTCTCTCCAAGCATAACAAGTGGGACCTCACTCCATCTTGCCTGTTTGTGTAAAACATGCAGATCACATTGTCCGTCATGACCCTGATGTGTCAGTGTGCGATCAGTGGGAGAAAGTGTCGGCAGGCACTGCAGATCACTCACAGCTCTAGGAGGTTGATATGTAGGATAGATTCAGTTAAGGACCACCTGCCCTGCCCCATTTGAGCGTGAAGGTGTGCTCCCCAAGTGATGAAGGAGGCGTCAGTGGTTAGAATCATGGCTTGGATATGTGTTTGTGCAGGCTGTGCCTGTGAGGGACATATATTGTATGTTGCCACACTTGAAGGCATCACATGCGTAGCTGTGTGTGCTTTACCATGAATGTGGCTGCTGCCATGTGGCTGACTAGCTGGGGGATACGTTCTGGTGGAGATCTGGGGGCAGGCTTTTACCTTGGATACAAGGTCAACAATAGCCAAAAATCTGTGAGGTAGAAGAAAGGCTTTGGCTTATATGGCGTCTAACTGTGACCTGATGAACTCCAGGTGTTGCACTGGCATCAAAGTAGATTTCTCCACGTTCACACAAAGGCCTAGTTCCGTAAAGAGGTTCATTGTCACCCTGAAGGTGTGAAGAGCAGCGGTTTCAGACGGGACTTTGAGCAGACAGTTGTCTAAAAACAAAAAGATGGTGATGGCCTGTTTGCAGAGGTAGGCAATGACTACCACAGAACCTTCAAGAACACATGAGGGGCCACTGACAGTCCGAAAGGCAGTGCCTTGTACTATAGTGGTCAGTGCCCATGGTGAACCAGATAAAACATCTGTGGTCAAGGGATATAGTAATAAGGAAATAAACACCTTTGAGGTCAAGGGCCGAGAACCAGTCTCCCTGTTCCAGTGCTGGGATAATGCTGGAGAGGGTAACCATCTTGAAGGGTTCCAGTTTGATGAACTTGTTGAGGTTTCAAAGGTCCAGGATCGGCCACCACCCACACGATTTCTTCTGGATCAGAAAATAAAGACAGTAGAAACCCCGTCCTCTGCGTTGGGAAGGGACAAATTCTATGGCTCACAGTTGCAGAATGGGTTCGTGAGAAAGGTCCCTGAAGAGAGAAGGGGAGGGAGGGTGGTGGGGTAGAATGGATAGGAAAGGGATAGAGTATCCTTCCTTGATGATCTTGAGGACCCAACTGTCTCAGGTGATTAGCCTCCATGATGGAAGGAAGAGGGCTAAGCGTTTGCCAAACTGGTGGGATGTCAAAGAGGGTTGGTATGACTGGAACGTGGGGAGGCTTCTCCAGGCCGCGACCACACCTTCAAAATTGTTGCTTGGCTGGAGGTACACGTGAAGTAGCCCCTTGAGGAGCAGTCTGTCTGCATATGGCAGGCAGCTTTTATCATCAGTGCTCAGTGTCATAAGGCCGCTGAGTGGTGTACTGTTGTGGTCAGGATCGCAGGGAAAGATACTTCCCGGGCATCTCTTCGGCGCTGGTGTGTAAATGCCAAGAGAGTGTGTAGCTCGGGAGTTTTTAAGGGAGCATAGGGAGTCATCCATATGCTCCACGAATAATTTGGGGCCTTCCAAGGATAGATCCTCTACTATAGTTTGTACCTCTTTAGGAAAGCCCGAGAGGTGGAGCCATGATGCCTGCCTTATAACAATGGCAGTTGTGATGGAACGGGCAGCCATGTCCACAGAGTCCAAAAAGGTTTCCAGAGATGTACAGGCTTTCATCAGGTAGGTCCTGGCAGAGTTCTTGTATTTTTGAATAGTTGACATAATTATATTTAGCCATTAGAGCCCTGTAGTTGGAAATACAGAGCTGGAGAGTTGCAGACGAATAAACTTTGCATCCAAACAGGTCAAGTCGTTTCCAGTCTCTATCACGGTGGGTACTGGTGAGATTAATATTGATGTCCTTTTTCCTGCACAGCATTGACAACTATTGAATTCGAGGTGGGGTGAGTAAAAAGAAATGCCAAGTCCTTTGCAGGAACGTATTTTTTTCCACCTGCTTGTAAGTTGGTGGAATGGACGTGGGGGTTTGCCAGAGTATTTTTGCAGGATCAAGTAGGGCCTTGTTGATAAAGAGGGCTATTTTAGAAGATGACGACATATGCAAGATGTTGAGCTGCTTAAGTTGTTAGTTCTTCACCCTCTCTAAAGGGACCTGAAAAGTGTCTGCAATCCTGCAAAATGACTCCTGAAAGTGTCTAAAGTCATCAGCTGCAGTAGGAGATGGAGGCAAGATAGCCTCATCAGGAAAGGAAGAGGAAAAGTGGAGTGGCGGTGGAATGTTCTCCTGCTCTTCTTCCTCCGGTACAGGCAGAGGCTCGCCTGCGGTGGACAAGAGGTCGATGAAGAAGGGAAAAAAAATGGTTACCTACCTTTCATAACTGTTGTTCTTTGAGAGGTGTTGCTCATGTCCATTCTATGCTAAGGTGTGTGCGCGCCCATGTACAAAGTTGCCGGAGATTTTCCCCCTCACGTTCAGTATCTGTAGGGCCAGCCCTACCACCCCCTTGAGCCCCACATTTATGCACAAGTATAAGGGGCATCGCCAGCCCCACATCCTCTCAGTTCCTTCTGAGCTGGTATCAAGCAGAGTGCCCCAAGGGTCAGTCCTGGGGCTGGTTTTGTTCAATATCTTCATTAATGATCTGGAGGATGGCGTGGACTGCACTCTCAGCAAGTTTGCAGATAACACTAAACTGGGAGAAGTGGTAGATATGCTGGAGGGTAGGGATAGGATACAGAGGGACCTAGACAAATTAGAGGATTGGGCCAAAAGAAACCTGATGAGGTTCAACAAGAACAAGTGCAGAGTTCTGCATTTAGAACGGAAGAATCCCATGCACTGCTACAGACTAGGGACCGAATGGCTAGGCAGCAGTTCCGCAGAAAAGGACCTAGGGTTTACAGTGGATGAGAAACTGGATATGAGTCGACAGTGTGCCCTTGTTGCCAAGAAGCCTAAGGGCATTGTGGGCTGTATAAGTAGGGGCACTGCCAGCAAATCGAGGGACATGATCATTCCCCTCTATTCGACATTAGTGAGGCCTCATCTGGAGTACTGTGCCCAGTTTTGGGCCCCACACTACAAGAAGGATGTGGAAAAATTGGAAAGAGTCCAGTGGAGGGCAACAAAAATGATTAGGGGGCTGGAACACATGACTTATGAGGAGAGGCTGAGGGAAGTGGGCTTGTTTAGTTTGCCAAAGAGAAGAATGAGGGGGGATTTGATAGCTGCTTTCAACTACCTGAAAGGGGGTTCCAAAGAGGATGGATCTAGACTGTTCTCAGTGGTACCTGATGACAGAACAAGGAGTAATGGTCTCAAGTTGCAGTGGGGGAGGTTTAGGTTGGATATTAGGAAAAACGTTTTTACTAGAAGGGTGGTGAAGCACTGGAATGGGTTACCTAGTGAGGTGGTGGAATCTCCTTTCTTAGAGGTTTTTAAGATCAGGCTTGACAAAGCCCTGGCTAGGATGATTTAGTTGGGAACTGGTCCTGCTTTGAACAGGGGGTTGGACTAGATGACCTCCTGAGGTCCCTTCCAACCCTGATATTGTATGAGTCTATGATTCTTGCCAACAACTCCAACAGAAAGGTAGGATGGGTCATGGAATGGACATGAGCAACACATCTCAAAGAACAGTTACAAAAGATAGGCAACTTTTTTTCTTCTTCAAGTGCTTGCTCATGTGGATTCCATGCTAGGTGACTCACAAGCAGTACCTTGGAGGTGGATTCAAAGTTCATGGATGAGCTGACTAACACTGCCCTCCCAAAACTAGCATTGCCTCAGGCATAGTGAGACGTGAAGGTATGGATAGATGACTATGTCACGGCCCTACAGATGTCCTGGATCAGTCTCTGCGCGAGGAACCCTGCTCATGACGCCAGCAGTATTGTAGAATTAGTTGTCATGATAGCTGGAGGCAGGAAGTGCTGTCCTCGGGGAAGAGCGATGTGATTCCAATGAAGAAGAAGATGGCAGTGGAGGTAGGTCATGTCTGAGGAGTCAGGAGCTTCAGAAACAGACAAGTCTTTGAGGTATCAAAACTCCAGTGGTGGAGGGAAGAGCATGGTCAGCACCAGCGAATGTACTGGTGCTGAAGGAGAGGTGCATTCTCCTGCGTAGCCAGCAGATGGCATTGTAGCCTTGCTCAGTGCTGAGGACATAGTTGGAGCCGATGTAGTATTTGGTGCTGAGGACATGGTTGGTACTGCTACCTTACTTGGCACCAAGGACTTACTCTGTGCCGAAAAGGACATCAACACCAGTGGTTTTGTCAGTGCTGATATGCCTGAAGTAGGTCTGGTCAGCAGGGTTGGCGCAACTTTCAGAGGTCTCGCATCTCGGTCTTTAGCACCGAGAGATGGCACTGAGGGCTGTAATTCTGCTCGGGTATGGTCCTTGGACCATTGGTTGGTGCCGGTGCTAGAGGTACTCAGGTGGGTCCTGGAACTATCGACCTCACAGGCAGCATCTCAGTGGGTGATAAGAAAGTCTGTTTCTTCACGTATGATCAGGGAGAAGACCTTCTTTTAGAAGGACGTGGAGAACAGGGGTCCATAGACAACCTAGCGGCGTGTGAGGGCTGCGATGGGGAAGTGTCCAGGCCAGGGTGTGAAGCTGGACACAGTGATTTCTCCATGAGGAGAAGGCACAAGTGAATGTCCTGGTCTTTTCCATCCCTGGCAGTCAAGTCATGACAGCAGAAACACTTTTGTGGTACGTGCCCCTCTTCCAGACAGGGAATGCACTGCAGGTGGCTGGGCATTACTGGGAAGGCTGCCCCACAAGAGATGCACTTCTTAAACCCAGGAGATCCAGGCATAAAGGTGAAGGAAAAAGGCTTTCCGTTGGGAAGGGCAAGAAGCAGGGAAATGCAAACTTTAACTTATCATTATTTATAGCTTAAGCGAAAACAAAACAAACAAACAAAAGGGGGCGGTTGATAGTATTTCTTCTTCTTCTTCCCTCCTCTAACTACATTACAACTGTCAGATAAGGCACTATCTACTGAGGGAACAGGAGAAGCAGGCTCTGCTGTGGATTCCGTTCCAGACCAAAGATGGTAGAGAAGCAACCGGGGAGCGGTCAGTCCACACAGTGCTATATATACATCCTGCTCACACTGCGAGACAGGGAAGGTGTGCATGTGTGGTCCGACAAGCGCTGATGAAGATCTCTGATCCCAGGCACAGAGGACGCTGCCATACATATGTAGTGGAGCACTCATAGGGACATTGCTTGAAGAAGCACCATAGTAATTATGTCACCTGCTACAGATGTTTTCGCCCTTGCTGTTCATTACTTTCCAAAAATGGTACACAAATACCTTGCGGATTGCAACAGGCACCATTAGTAGCACAACTGGCAAGCATCACTTCATACCTGTGCTTGCAATCTGTGATGCATTCACTCCTGACTTCTGCAACATATTTCCTGCTGCACATGCATTAACAGGATAGGATTCCATCATCCTTACTTGGTATTGGGGGAAAAAAATCTGTGTTTAGTGTTGTGAAAACAAAGGGCGCTTATCGCTTCTCAGAGCTTGCCAAATTGGGAGTGTGTGACAGACAAGCTGCAATTTCTGCAGCAAGGGAGTCAGTAGCAGTGCTGTATGACCAGCACAAGAAACAAAAGGAGACCAACAGAGACCCAAATTGCTTGTGCCTATGTATAGCCATCAAAAAGGACGAGTGCCTGGCCAAACTCACACCACATGAGGACAGTTTTGAAGAGCATGTCAAAAGAACACCTTGGCAAACAAATATTTGGATGTCTTTGCACATACGTAAATCAGATATTGGATCACCATTGCAACATGGATAGAAAAATGTGGATGATGAAGTACTTCCTGTATTCTTCAAGGGCCCCATGGCATCTGAGCTTCTACAAGACCTTGTTTGTACCTGTATCGGTAGAGGTCGCTGCACAAGCAACTGTGTCTGTAGTCAGAACAATCTTCCCTATATAGAACTGTGTACATGCCAATCCAATGAAGACTGTGATAACCTACGCACTCTCAACAGAGATCATAATAGTGAAAAGATAATGATGTTGACTAGAAATGTCACCAGCTCAATGATACATGTACAGAATTATTAGATTTTGTTTTACCCTTTAGAGTGTTGTTGAGATGCAAAGCAATCCAATTTTATGTCTTGAAATAATACACAGAGAGTCAATAACCTAACAGAAATGAATGCAAATATTTCAAACTGGTCATTTTACCGTATTGATTGTGTCATTGTCTCTCTCTGTTTCTATGATAACAGCACCACTAGATAGCTCCACATCATACTTCATCTTAAAGTAGACATCATAAGCTTTTAAATGATGTATGTGCGCACGCACGCAAAAAGGTACTTTCAGCTGACCAAATCAGTGGTGTCTGCAACTCACTTAAAATGACATCATCAGCACAGCCAGTCTGCATCTGAGTTCCTTCTTAAATACACAATAGGATCATATCAGATTCTCTCTGGGGAGTTGCCTCAAAAAACTGCCATGTTCAGAAAACGCACTTACATTTTGTCATGAGGCAGCTACTTTGCACAACGAACTGCTGCAGCGCATGGTATAAACTTCCTAAGACACGAAACACAACCTTCACTCAAAAACACAGGTTTGTCATGGTACTATACTTTACAGTCTCACAGTAATAGCCATGTGTCTGTAGTCTCAGAGGTGGTTCTTTCAAACTGCTTTGATTATCTGGTATTGAAAATTTTCTATTCCCTCCCGATCCCATCTACCTTCCAAGACCAATGTAGCAAGGAGGATGATAATGAACAATGAGTGAATGGTAGTGATACCCTGCCCATCCTCTCCACATCATTCTCTCCTTCTATGGACCCTAACCAACATAATGTATAAGCTTTCCTGCTAGATTTATTTTCATTGAAAAGGAAAACACAAGGCTCCTTCAAAGGTACTGACTGTTCTGTTAAACTAATTTTCTGCCAGTGAGACAGAGGGAGAGAGAGCTGTGCATCACTTTCCCAGGCTCCATATTCCTTACATTTTATATTATCTTCTCACATGGCATTAAATAAAGGTGCTGTCTTAAAAATATCATAATTGTCAGAACTCCAAAGCGGAGCAATTCTAGTACCTGAAATGTGAGCTAGATGAGGTTTGCCTAATACGATCCAAGACATCACATTTTGTTGCGTATCAACGTAACGTAAGTGGTGATGCCAATGGACTTTTTCATTTATTTAAATTCTGCATTATTTATAGCCGTCTTAAAAGTGCTGAATTAAAATTAATGTTTTTTTATTTTATCATTAGCCTGTTAGTAAACATCACTATCCCTCTTTCGAATTACTGGAAGGCATCGTTTCTTGTTTACACCTTTTATATAACCAGCCTCAGCAGTGATCTTAGCAATGCACAAAACGCACTACACATTTGCCTATGCCAACCAGTCCAAGTATGAATCCAACAAGTTCAGAAGGAGTGCTTTAGATAGCTTTTGCTGCAAAGAGAGTAGGTAGAGCACAGTAAAGATTTTTGTGAATCCCCAAAACAACTGTTTCTTTAGTTATCTGAACAAAAGATCAAATATCTAGAATAATTATTTAGAATCACAGGATTTTGTCCAACAGTTTTAAAACAGATAACATTTTGGGCCACAGATGCTTGACAGTATCATTCTTTAAGAGCATAATTTACCCTAAAACATCTTGGCTATGACAACTTTACTGCTAGAGATGGTATTCCTTAATTTTAACAGACAGCATATCACTTTGCTTAAAGGATTTTTTACATAAACAGTGGCTAGCACAATAGGATCCTGGTCCATAACCAGGTCTCCTTGGTGCTACAGTATTGCTACTGCTACTACTACTACTACTTATAATAATAATCAGATTCTTTCAACTTTAAGACCCTTAGTTTCCCGGTATTATTTCCAAATTTAAATATTGCCCAGTCATCGTTTTTTTCTGTGCAAACTAAGAAGTTCTCTGTAATGAAAATGTCCATATTTCCAAGACTTTGTTCCTCTACTTCTGATGCTAATGCTAATGCAAGTCCCCGCTGCAAAACAAGCACTTGGCCCTATTCTGATCTCCAGCGGGAGAGGTAGGTAGGGGTGGGTGGGTGTGTGTGGGGAAATGGAATGGGTGGGAGGGAGAAGCATTAATAAAAGTTGAACAAACAATACATGCTTGTACAACACCTAGTTCAACCAAGTTCATCCAATATGTCATCAATTCCACTTCACTGCCACCAGCAGTGGACAGATGCTACTGATGACACCTAATATCCACGGAAGCAAATCTAGAAGCACTGCCACAATGAGAAAACTTTTTCTTCTGCCAGTTTCCCTTCAGAGGTCCTTATTGTGTTCCATGTCGAGATAACATGGATAGAGCTAAAACAAGATTCCAGCATCACACCAGCCAAGACAACATGAAATATTAACAGCTTTACTGGCAACAGCCATTGTATCAGGAGATGTTTAAAACTAGACAAGAGTCATAAGGCCTTTGATTCATTGTGTATCCAATTAGAAGATACAGATTAAATCCTACTGTGTCAGGAGTGCCAGTTGTAAATGCTAGTGACAAGGTGGGGGTGGGAGGCTAGATCAAGCCAGCAAAAAAAAAAAAAAAAAAAAAATGAATAGACTGCAGACAGAAACAAAAAATATTAAAGTCTGTAGCTGACAATTCAAACTTTCATTAAAAGATCTGACAAACAATCCTTGGGAAAAGCAGAATTCTGACTTGTATACATGAAGACAGAAAATGGATTTCAGCTTCAGAAGAAATGCTAAAAAAAATCTGTCACATGTTATAAATAGTACAGGAAATAAGAATATTCACGTTAGAGGACCAAGTCCATTAACTTAAAGATTGAAGCAATCCTCATAACCCTCTCTCAAGGTGATTCCCCACTCTGGCACTTCGAGTGCAGAAGGTGGGGTTCCACAAGGATTTTAAAAATTAATACTGGCCACTCCAGGCTTGTATTAAACTCCCAAAGTTACAACTTTTCTCTGACCTTGGGTGGGTAGATGCTGCCATCCCCCAAGTGCAAAAACCCCTTTGAGAAGAGGTGCACTTGGGAATTCCTTTCTGTGGGGTACCCTCAAGCCCTTTCACCCCCCCTCCAGGGAAAAGCTGAGCAAGAAAACAAAGGAAATCAGCTGTTGCCACCAGCTAATTAAACAACAACATGTACACAAACCTCTTAGGGACACACAAATCCAGTCTTTAAAAAGGTAAAAAAAAATTAAAAACAAAAAGAAGGAAAATACATCTGTAATTTAGACTTTTTGCTGGGTTTTAAAAAAACAATTACAAGGATTAAGCATAAAGATAGCTTCTTGAGGTCCAGTTTAAAGGTTACAAGCAAAACAAAAGCATCTGGGGTTAGCACAGAGGAGTCCACAAGCCATAAAGAAATAAAAGATAAACCTAATTGCATCTTCCTAGACATTTCCTGATCTACTTACATATCTGGATTTTTAAATAAGTAGTTTCTAGGTATGATCGGATGATTTTCATACCTGGCCCAAAGCTTTTTATGCATAGTTCCAGCCCTGTCTCTGCTCTCCACGAGAACAGACAGACAGACAAAGGGGAAGTTTTTTCCCAATTTTAAAAAGTTCTATCCTTCCCATTGGCTCTTTTGGTCAGGTGACCACTCCCTTCCTTTTACCTGTGGACTTTTTAACCCTTTACAGGTAAAGCAAGTAGAGAACAGCTACTAACAGGGATTTTATAGCTAACTGGCTGGCTGGGTGTCGATAAAAGGGAGCTGACCTCCCTCCCTTTCATTTATCACAACCTCTATATATGGTCTAGCAACATTTTGAACAATTATTATATATCCAAGCTTCTCGGTCAAAAAGTACGACAGGGAGCTCAACCAGTATTGAGTATGATGCACTAGGGCTCATTTAAACACATGGATCAAAGCCACTCCTGGTATAGCTCCACTGAAATCAGACTTATTACTTTTTAGAGATGTAAACAAGTTTTTAGTAAAAAGCCAAGTCCATAGTAAAAGATATGTGGCCTAAACGTTAGAACAGGGGACTGGGAATTAGGATTCCTGGATTCTATTAATAAATAGTACTGATTTACTATGTGACCTTGGACAAATTGCTTAAACTCCAGCTAATTTCCCCTTTTGTACAAGGTTAGCTCTTACTGAACTCAATATTGTCTTCAGCCCTCAAGGTTCCTAGCTTAAGCAAATAAAAATCTGTTGGCCAGGTGAGAGAAACTGGCTGAGCTGGCACATAATCAATTTCTTGAACTACCAAAGTAACTACAGCCTCCACCTCCCCACCGCCATTAAGGCAATGGGTTGGAAAGGATGAGTTTTCAGGGCGACATGTCCACCACACAAATACTTCAGTCATTACAAACTGTAAGGTAGAAGCAGAAGCAATATATAGGATCACTGAAAGGTTAACACTGGTATTTTCTCTGTTTTGCTTTTGGGATGTTTTTTAATTTCCCTTCAAAACTTTGACTAAGCTCACAAGTTTATAATGAACAATCTTCCCATTACATCAACAAATTCACCCACTAACCTCAAAAATGTAAACAAAGGAACAAAGGGACGTTTTGGCAATCTTGGATATTTTGTATCAAGAATGAGGATATATCAGAGGACACAACCTTGTAGATCTGCAAACTTACCTTCTTCTGAAGAACGTTGACCTTGCGTTCTTTCACATCCAGCATGTCCTTGAGGTCATGTATTTCTCCTGCTTGAGTCCCTTTCTCCTCGGCTATCTCCTGGATCTGCTTTGTCTTCTTATTCAGCATGGTCTCTTTTTCCTCCAGACGTAATCGTAGTGCATCCACCTGAGTTTACACATGCAGAAACAAGACTTGGTTAGACAGGAAAGGAAAGAGTTATTAGACAAGGCATACACCACTTCCACAAGAAAATGAGTGGTGGCAAACCCCAGATAGATTCTGGTAACTAATCTCCCATTAAGACTGTGAAATCCAACAGCTTCAGCAAAGACTGTTACTATTCAAGAACGATTTATCAAACTAAGAGTACTTGGAGACCTGATGCCTATATAAACATCAATATTTAATAGGGTTGTCATTAATTGCACTGTTAATAACAGGATACCATTTGTTTAAATATTTGGGGATGTTTTCTATATTTTCAAATATATTGATTTCAATTACAACAGAATACAAAGTGTACAGTGCTCACTTTATATTTATTTCTGATTACAAATATTTGCACTGTAAAAAAAATATCTTATTTTTCAATTCACCTATTACAAATACTGTAGTGCAATCTCTATTATGAAAGTTGAACTTACATATGTAGAATTATGTACCAAAAAAACCCCTGCATTCAAAAATAAAACAATGTAAAACTTTAGAGCCTACAAGCCTTCTCAGTCCTACTTCTTGTTCAGCCAATTGCTAAGACAAACAAGTTTGTTTACATTTACGGGAGATAATGCTGCCTGCTTCTTGTTTTGAATGTCACCTGAAAGTGAGAACAGACATTTGCATGGCACTGTTGTAGCCAGCATTGCAGATAGTTACGTGCCAGAAGCACTAAAGATTCATATGTCCCTTCATGCTTCAACCACCATTCCAGAGGACATGCATCCATGCTGATGATGGGTTCTTCTCGATAACGATCAAAAGCAGAGTGGACTGACGCATGTTCATTTTGATCATCTGAGTCAGATGCCACCAGCAGAAAGGACAGTTACCTGTTCCATAACTGGCATTCTTCAAGATGTGTTGCTCATGTCTGTTCCACAGTAGGTGTGCTTGCTCGCCATGTGCACCAGTGCCAGAAGTTTTTCCCTTAGCAGTACCCATACTGGGGGAGCACCACAGTGACCCCTGGAGTGGTGCTTGTATATTGCGCTATAAGGGGGACCGCACGCTCCCCCGACCCTCGGTTCCTTCTTGCTATATAACTCCGACAATGGGGAAGGGGGGCAGGGTGTGGAATAGACATGAGCAACACATCTCGAAGAACGCAAGTCACGGAACAGGTAACTGTCCTTTCTTCTTTGAGTGATTGCTCATGTGTATTCCACAGTAGGTGATTCCAAGCTATACCTGTTGGAGGTGGGTAGGAGTTCATGATAGCCCAGACACAGTACCGCCCTGCCGAAACCGGCATCATCCCTAGATTGGGAGACGATCGCATAATGCGAAGTGAACGTGTTAACTGAGGCCCAAGTGGCCACCCTACAAATGTCTTGGATAGGGACATGGGCTATGTAGGCAGCTGATGAGGCCTGAGCCCTTGTTGAGTGTACCCTAACAATCGGTGGCGGGGGAACCCCTGCCAGATCATAGCATGTGTGTATACATGAGGTAATCCAGCGGGAAAGACACTGGGTGGAGATAGATTGCCCCTTCACCTGCTCAGCTGAGGCAACAAAAAGCTGCGAGGATTTCCAGAACGGTTTGGTCCGATCCAGGTAAAAGGCCAGTGCGCTACGTACATCAAGCGTGTGGAGGCGGTGTTCCTTACTGGAGGAATGGGGCTTAGGACAGAGCACGGGGAGAAAGATGCTCTGATCCATATGGAAGGCATATCCACCTTCAGGAGGAACGCCGGGTGTGGGCGAAGCTGGACTTTATCCCTGTGGAAGACCGTATAGGGAGGTTCTGAGGTCAAGGCCCTGAGTTCCGAGACACGGCGGGCCAATGTGATTGCCACAAGAAAGGCTACCTTCCATGAGAGGTGAGACCAGGAACACATGGCCAGGGGTTCAAAGGGAGGACCCATGAGTCGGGACAAAACCAGGTTCAGGTCCCATTGCGGCACAGGGGGTCTTGCGTACGGGAATGAGTGGTCAAGGCCCCTAAGGAAACGGGAGGTCACAGAGTGGGAGAAGACCGAGTGCCCTTGCACCAGTGGGTGGAAGGCCGATATGGCCGCCAGGTGTACCCTGACAGAGGCAGGTGCCAGTCCTTGGTCCTAAGAGAGAGGAGGTAGTCCAGGATAAGCTGGAGAGGCGCGGAGGAAGGGGAGACTCCCCGCTTACTCACCCACTTGGAGAACCTGGACAACTTCGCCACGTACGTCCGGCATGTGGATGGTTTCTTACTTTCCAGGAGGACCCGCCTTACCTGCTCCGAACATTTGCCCTCCTCCTCATCTAGCCACGGAGCAACCACGCTGTCAGGTGGAGCACGGCTAGGTTGGGATGGAGGAGGTGGCCCCCATCCTGGCAGAGGAGGTCCAGGCGAAGTGGCAGCATCCTCGGGGAGGCAGGGGGGTGGCGCCAAGAGGCGAAGGAGGGTCCCATACCAGTGTTGGCGGGCCCATGCTGGGGCTATGAGGATGACTTTCGCTTTGTCTGCTTTTACTTTCTGCAAGACTTTGTCGATGAGGGGGAACGGCGGGAAGGAGCTGGCCCAACCAATGCAGGAGGAATGCATCGGAGATTGCACCCTTCCCCACTCCTCCCCTGGAGCAGAACTGGGGGCAACGCCGGTTCTGGCGGGTTGCAAAGAGGTGGATCTGGGGAACTCCCCACTCTCGGAAGAGCCGGTGAGCGACCTCCGAGTGGAGCGACCACTCATACTGGGGGGACAAAACCCTGCTGAGGCAATCCGCTTGCGTATTGCGGTTGCCCAGGAGGTGTATGGCCATCAGGGAGATATCGTGGGCTATACAGAACTCCCATAGGCTCAGGGCTTCCTGGCAGAGGGCTAGGGAGCGAGTCCCGCCTTGCCTGTTGATGTAGTACATGGCGGTGGTGTTGTCCGTGAGGACCCTGACCACCTGAGCTCTTTGACATTTATGTGAAGGGACAAGTCTGGGATCAACCACGTCCCCTGAGTTTGCACGTTCCTTGTGTGGGCTCCCCAACCCATATCCAACACATCGGTCACCAGGTCCAAAGACGGGTTGACATACTGAAAGAGAACCCCTTGCAGCATGTTGCTTGGGTAAGACCACCATTTAAGGGAAGCCAGTATCGGGGACGGAACCATAAGAACCTTGTCTAGCCTGTCCCAGACCTGGGAGAATTGGGAGGCTAGCCAGAGTTAGAGGGGCCTCATTCGGAGCCTGGCATGGCAGACCACATACGTACATGCCACCATGTGCCCTAGAATTTGAAGGCACACCCTTGCCATTGTCGCCGGGAAAGCCATGACCGAGGTGATGAGATCTCTTAAGGCCTCGAACCTGTCCGGGGGAGAGAGGCTGTGACCCTCAAGGAGTCCAGCAGCGCCCCAATGAACTAAGGTTGATTTGGTCTCATTCACCACTAGGCCGAGACCAGCGCATGTTGACAGGAGCAGCTTCACGTTGGTCTTTACCTCAGAACAAGAGTCTCCCTTGAGAAGCCAGTCGTCCAGGTATGGGAAAATCTGTACCCCCTCCCGCCTCAGGTAGGCCGCTACCACAGCCATACACTTCGTGAAAACCCTGAGTGCCGTGGATAGGCCAAATGGGAGGACTGCAAACTGGGCGGCATAGAGGGTCCTCGAGACTCCCATCCAGGTGGTGATCGGGACAGTCTGGTCAGCGTCGAGGGAGGGCGTGAGCTGCCGGACGACCAGTCGCTGTGTGCCGAACAGTGTGGGGACCGGTCCTCGGAGCAGGAACTGCGACCCGCAGGAGAGGTTTGATGGGCCCCAAATGGGGGTTAGCCCCGGGATTGGGGACCCATCACCGGTTGTGCGCCTGGAACCCGGAGACTCAATGTCTTTCGTGGCCTGCATCGCCTCTGGCATTGACGGTATCCGTACCGGAGGAGATGTGCGCGCAGACGGCGCTGGGCTACTCCGCTCAACACAAGTCGGAGGCCTTGAGGCCAGGGAAGGGACCGTGGACTGCCCAACACAGGTCCAGCCTCCCTTCTTTCTTTGTCTCGGCGCCGCTGCGAGGTAGGGCCCTTTCCCTGCTTCTTGGAGGGGGAACGGTGCTGGCTAGTAAAGTGTGCCTCGCTATGTACCAACGGAGCGGCAGCAGGAGCCGAGTCCACCCGGTGCGCCGGAGTTGGGGCCAACGCCGATTCCATCAAGAGAGTACAGAGTCTAATGGCTCTCTCCTTCTTTGTCCGTGGCTTGAATGACCTGCAGATCTTATAACGTTTGCTGATGTGAGTCTCATCCAAACAGTGGAGACACTCAGCTTTGGGTCACACCTAGGCATAGAACGGTGACATGAGTTGCATGACTTGAAGCCTGGGGCACGGGCCATGCCCCGAGCCCACTCTAACAACTGAAGTAACAATTCCATGAATGGTACCACTAAGGACGAGTAGAAAGGCTGCAGCAGAGCTGGAGCACAAAGTTCCAACTACCTTCACTGGCGGCAAGAAGGAACTGAGGGTGGGGTGAGCGCATGGTCCCCCTTATAGCACGATATACAGGTGCCACGCCAGGGGTCGCCACGGTGCTTCCCCAGTACGGGTACTGCTGAGGGAAAAACTTCCAGCACCAGTGCATGTGGTGAGCACGCACACCTACTGTGGAATACACATGAGCAATCACTCAAAGAAGGTTGATTTTCTTTTTTTGGTGGTTTGGGTTCTGCAGTTTCCGCATCAGAGTGTTGGTCTTCTAAGACTTCTGAAAGCATGCTCCACACCTCCCACCTCCCAGATTTTGGACAGCACTTCAGATTCTTAAACCTTGTGTCGAGTGCTGTAGCTATCTTTAGAAATCTCTCTTTGGTACCTTCTTTCTGTTTTGTCAAATTTGCTGTGAAAGTGTTCTTAAACAAACATGTGTTGGGTCATCATCCGAGACTGCTATAACATGAAATATATGGTAGAATGCAGGTAAAATAGAACAGGAGACATATAGGTCTCCCCTCAAGGAGTTCAGTCACAAATTTAATTCACACTTTTTTTTTTTTTTTTATGAGCATCATCAGCATGGAAGCATGTGCTCTGGAATGGTAGCTGAAGCATGAAGGGGCATACGAATGCTTAGCATATCTGGCACCTAAATACCTTGCAATGCTGGCTACAAAAGTGCCATGCGAACGCCTGTTCTCCCTTTCAGGTGACATTGTAAATAAGAAGTAGGCAGCATTATCTCCCGTAAATGTAAACAAACTTGTTTGTCTTAGCAATTGGCTGAACAAGTAGGACTGAGTGGGCTTGTAGCCTCCAAAGTTTTAGGATTTGTTTTTGAGTGCAGTATGTAACAAAAAACAAAACTACATTCGTAAGTTGCACTTCCACGATAAAGAGATTGCATTACAGTACTTGTATGAGGTGAAAAATACTATTTCTTCTATCGTTTTTACAGCGCAAATATTTGTAATAAAAATAATATAAAGTAAGCAGTGTACACTTTGTATTCTGTGTAGTAATAGAAATCAATATATTTGAAAATGTATAAAAACATCCAAAAATATTTAATAAATTTCATTTGATATTCTATTGTTTAAAAGTGTGATAATCGTGATTAATTTGAGTTAACTGCATGAGTTAACTGTGATTAATCGACAGTCTTAATATTTAAACATCAAAACATAACCACAAATCTTAACCCCACATGGCATGTGGTTATTGGCTTTTATATGTATACCCTGAGATATTCACTTAAAATACCTGATCAATATCTCTGTAGGTCATAAAACCATAGCTTAAGCAATATTTTGTTCAAGGTAGGGAAAAATAAATGACTGAAAATTTAAATTTCTGAAGTTCTAGAAATTTTGAATATACTAGAATATCTACTGCTTGCCTAAAAAGAAATTAAAAAACCCAGTTCTTACAAAACCAAAAAGTTAAAAAATAAATGAGAACTGCAGAAGACACAATGTTCCATTGTAGATCAGGACAGCAGCAACAATTTTATCCCTCCAATGAGATAGACCATTGTGCAATGCAACACTGTACATGGGGATCATTTTGCCCTATAATATGAGATTTGACACAATCTGTGGTATGTGACTCTCTTCAGTAAATCCACAGGTTGACTGTGCAATAAGTAATATATACATTTATTTTTTAACACATCTTTTAGACATATCCCTTCTACACTTACCAGACATTCATCTGACATCATAATCTTATATTAGTATTTCAGAATTTTCCCACCATGTAGATGCCATTATTATGTTTTCTTCTTGGTAGTGGAGGTTCTCACAATTTTAAGAAAATTTTCCCCCATTTCAAACATTCCCAAAATACAGAGATACAAATGCTAAGTAACAGTACTAAGTGGGCTGCTGCATGTTCAATCATCTGCAGTTACACTACACTATATTAGTTGAGCCTGGAGGTAACATAAGCACGGATCTCTGACTACTGCACGTCACTATGTGAAAAGAGGGGAAACAATCTTATGGTTACCTGAAGATTTCCAAAAGTGTTTCTGGTTTAAACAGCAGCTGAAGTGTCAAAGATGGGCAGCAAGTCCCTTGGACCTCAATACCATGGACCTCAATACCATGTAGCACCTTAATACAAGAGGGTTTTTCTGCACGACATATCTTTATGCTGAAGATGAAGGGGGAAAAGGACCACATTCCAGAACTTTGTGGGCCATCATTTGGCCATAAAAGCACACTTTGACCTCCCATGGTGTCACCCAAAGGAAAAATAAGTTAGGGAACTTCCATGGCATCCACAAAGAGTTGTAAACTGACAAGCCTCTGTTTTTCCCTCTACTTCTCTTCTCCACCTATTAAGCTAGACAGAGAACACAAGGCAAACAAAAACAAACAAAAGGGGGGGGGGGCAGGAGAAGGAATCAGACTTTTGAATATAAATTCAATCTGAAGAAAAAGGCCACCACAGAGCAAAGAACACTCTCAAAGACCATTGCGGAATATGAAATCTGACAACACCAGGTTGCTCAAGATACCAAAAGAAACCCACTGACCCTTATCCGTTTGGCATTCAGGCAGAGTTCAAACCAGCCAGCTTGGCTGCTAATCCTATTTAACAGTATCAGATTTGGTTCCCATTAGCTGAATCCATTACAGAGCATCAGTCACGGTCAGTAAGTAGGGTGTTTATTGAATCCCTTGCCCCTTCTGCACAGCTCAGGCTGACAGAGACATGAAGTAAAAAGAAAACGTGGACAAACTACAAATGGGGAAAGAAATTAAACAAACAGAAAGTTAGATGCTTTAGACTCTGTGTATGTCAGTCCAATTTCCTTAATTTCTTTCTCCTAACTGGAAACACTCATCAAAGCCACAGCATCTATAGTATAACTCTCAAAGAAAATCCTTCACTGTTTTGTCTGATCTCTATTATATGGAACACTGAGCCCACCCCTGTGAGGAAAAAGCAGCCCAGGTCTTCAAGTCAGCACTGCAATCCCGGCTGCCTTTATTCCTGGAGTCTTCCTGTTCACTTCGAATCATTAAAATCACATTCCTAATTTCTTATCCATTATGTAAGACTATTGGGGGGGGGGAGGAAGAGAAGCCGATAAAATATACTGTGAATGAATACTAGTGTGATGTGTACCATATAAATACCATAGATAAAGTAGTTATTTTTGTAAGAAAAAATTCAATAGGCGGATCCAAGCGGCTGAAGATTGTTTTTGAATCTCACAAGCCACAGCTTTTGCTACTTTCACTAGCTCCTAGTGTTCAGCCTGTGTAAACAGATCAAATACATTTCAGAATCTTCTAATCCTCAGGCTAACAGCCTTCATTCATTCTTGAGGAAAAACTAAAAATTTCCCTCACAAGCAATTCCACATGCCCCCCAAATGGTTGTTATATAGCAAATGAGACACCCCACTTACACAAATCCACTGAAGTGAAGTACTAAGTAAAGGTTCCTCCTCAGAAGACCTTCCATCTTCTGATTGATTGACCCCTTTGAACTCTATATTGGCTTATGGTTTGGAGTAAATTGAACTCCTTGGTTTATTTTGTGTGAGGTCCTTGCTTAGAGAACCACAGAAAACACTTTCAGGAAAAATCCTCAAAGGCTGGCAAGACACACAGTTATCACCCTACCACTGTTCTTGGCAGAACGATCCACTTGTTTATTCACACCAGCTCAGTTTATGGATGGCATCCACCCAGACTGCCAAGAACTGAGGTCTGTGGCAGCCAGGTGATGCCAACTTCAACAAAGTCAGTGCAAGGCTTCTTCTGCACACACAGAAATGGCTGTGAAAGCAGCCACTGGGGTTTTGCCATCCCTAGCCTGATTTCTGCACCTTATACAGTATTAGCTTAACCTAAGGGTAACCTGCCTATTTGCATATTAAAAGACAGTCATGTCTTTAATTATATAATAGTGCAGAGGTCCCTCAAGCGTGGGGCGTGCCCCTTTAGAGGGGCGTAGAGGACCACTCAGGGAGGAGCGTGGCAGGGCACAGGCCAACCCCCACTGGGGCAGAGAGGGCCACCCAGACCCTCCTCACCCCTAGCTCTGCTCCGGTCCTGCCCCCAGCCACATCTCTGGCCCAGTCCCCAACCTCAGCATGGCTCCACTCCCAGCCCCGCGCCAGCCCCCAGCCTCAGCCGCTGGCCATGTTCCCAGCCCGCAGCCTTGGCCGCTGGCCCTGTTCCCAGCCCAGAGAGAAGGCTGGGGGTGAGGTCGGGAGCAGAGCCACACGTGGCCGGAGGCCCGGCTGCCAGCCCCCACTGCAGCCTAGCTGCGGCTCTGCCCCTGCCCCCAGCCTCGGCCCTATTCCCAGCCACAGAACCACCCCAAGCTGCGGCCCCAGCCTTGGCCCCTTTACTCCTGTCCACATCCCTCCCCCCCGGAGCTGCAGTACCACTCCTGGCCCCACCTTTGGGGGGGAAGTGCGAGGAGGGTGCAGACGAGGTAAGTGGGAGCGCAACCCTCAAACGTTTGGGAACTGCTGCACTAATGGTATGGCATGCAAAATACTAATGGAGAGATAGGGTGGTTTCTGGCCCTTATATGATTATGTGCTTTCCAACCTTTCTGCATTCATCATCTAACTTCCAAGGGCACAAGAGTATCTCAGATAGGTCAGTTGCCAGTATGCACCTTCAAACTTCACTTAGTCTCTTGACTAGAAACGCGCATAGCCGGAACAACAGAATTCAAAATCCTCTCTTCAACAGGGTATTACCAACTTTCCCCAGACGTTCGCGCACACACAAATAAACTGATGCCTATCTTGTTATAAGTTAGTTTGTTTGTTTTGTTCAATACCTATGTTTTGGGGAAATTTTACACAGTGGCAAGATGCAGTGCTGTATATCTCACTACCTAGTATGGACAGTCATATACAAAACAAGAAAGAACACTGATTCTGAAATTTCTTCTAAAAGAAGCTGAAACTAGAATACCCATAGCTCCACCAATGCTTGTACACCTGTGCTTACAGTGTCTTCTGCTGGGAAAGAATATAGATAGAAAAAATGCAAGAGATAACAGAACATTTATATGAATGGAGGGGGAGGGGAGAGTTTTGGCAAACTGTTTTTTCTGATAATCTGTAGGTAGGTTAAAGGCTTGATCATGAGACTATTACCTGGTTATAAATGTGGGGAAAACTGATAAGTTTTCAAATGCACCTAAGTGACTTAAGAATATAAGTTACATTTTCAAAAGTGACATAGGAACTTCAGAGTCTAAAGCAGGGGTCGACCACCTTTCAGAAGTGGTGTGCCGAGTCTTCATTTATTCACTCTAATTTAAGGTTTCACATGCCAGTAATACATGTTAACGTTTTTAGAAAGTCTCTTTCTCTAAGTCTGTATTATATAACTAAACTATTGTTGTATGTAAAGTAAATAAGGGTTTTAAAATGTTTAAGAAGCTTCATTTAAAATGAAATTAAAATGCAGAGCCCCCAGCACCAGTGGCCAGGACCCAGGCTGCATGAGTGCCACTGAAAAAATCAGCTTGCGTGCCGCCTTTGGCATGCGCGCCATAGGTTGCCTACCCCTGGTCTAAGGCTATGTCTACACTGTGCACCTTACAACAACGCGGCTGTGCCCCTGTGGCCACATCGTTGTAAGGTAAGCAGTGTAGCGGCTCTTTGCTGCTGGGAGAGAGCTTTCCCAGCGACAAAATAAAATCCTCCTATCCCAGAGAACATGTCTGAACATGTAGGATCTTCGGGTTGGTAAACTTTTTTATCTCATACTTCTTTCTTAAGGACTTCTTGTCTTCCTACTGGACTATTCTTGAATTCTCATGTTTGAGCAAAAAATATAGTTGTTACTCTATGGTACTATCATTTTAAATGCACTTGCGATAAAATAAATAGCTGAAATAGGCAGACCTCCAATGAGGGGCAGTAGCTACGGCAGCAGGAGCACAGCTTCCACTGTCAAAGCACTGTCTGCATCGGCGCTTTTCATCGTTAACATTTTTGTCTCTCGGAGGAGATGTGCATTTTTCACATCCCTGAACGACAAAAGTTTTAACAACGAAAGTGCCAGTGTAGACAAAGCCTAAGTGTCACTGAAGGTTAATGGGACTTAGGCTCCTAAATATTTAAGCGCTACTGAAAATTTTATGCAATGTTATCTTTGTTGTATAGTAATGATCAGTATCTCTTTGTGAAACTGGTACTTTGTAATCATATTCAAGAAACAGTGTACAAAGTCTACACTAGAAATTAAGCCACATTTGACATGTGATATTAAATGACTCTCCCCTACCCACCCTCACCTCCCCAAACCAGGGTTGAATATAGGTTAGTCACTTGTGCAGATACGGCCAAATCCTGATCAACACTCAATGCACAAAGTGTGAACAGCTCTTAACAATCTCTAACCAAGCCCTATGGCTTATCTACAATAGCAAAATTCTAAATTATCCTTCTTTACTGGTACAGCTCCACTGGTAATAATGAAAAAAGTTCTAGTGTACACAAGGCACCAACACTTACCATTGTAATGTCTAGTTCTGCTTCACTAGAATTTGCTGACACCAGCGGATCTGTTAAAGTGCCAAATTAAGTATCCAGCTTTTGTTCATGTAGATGCACCCTACCTGGTTCTAAAAAGGGCTACCTATTCATTTTTCATTACATGTTGAACACAATTTGGTCTTGTTTATGCCAGCAGTCAGAGTTCGAAGATGATTGAGGGTTGTGTGGAGGGGAAAAGCAAGTTGTATTTGGCTTCTAGAGTCAAACACACTACTTCTATTCTGCTGTAGAAAAGGCCCGCTGAAGCATGAAACTGCTAAATGAAACTATATTTGAAAACTGTTATCAAAGCAATGTCTGGTTACTCTATTTTAGCATCTTTCAAATAAATCATAATTAAACATACCTTTTGCTAGAGGTGTGCAAATCTATTTCCCCGGCCAACACAGACAGAACTATGTTTGTTAACGAATTATGAACACAGTTGTAACTAGCAAGGCTTAGTGCTTTATTGCAGATAAGCAATTACTTATGAAACAATCATGCTATATAGATAGGCTTGGCAGAATTCAATTTTATTTTCTTATAATTTTATTGGATAATATCCACTTTATTTTAAAGCTTTTTTCTGTTTATTTAAATTTTCACAGTGGTGGGATATTATGGAAGGGATGTGAGGCAATAATTACTGAATGACAGTAGATGTTGTTATTCAAAAAGTTAAAGCTTTACAACCATTAAAACATATTTTATCAACACCACATGTCAAAATATCCAAACATCCTTAAATCTAGCTCTTAAGCAGCATTCTTTTTACTTTGCCTATCTGTACATTTCCAATTATTGACCAGGGTGGATAAAAATCAATGATTTAAAAAAAAAATAAGAAAACACATAGGATTTTATTGATTTAAATCGGATTTTTTTGATAAAATCCTTTTTGAGGAAAAAACCTATCTAAAGATTTTAATTAAGATACATTATTGCTCAACTATCTCATCATGGAATAGGGATTATAGATTCTAATGCTATAATATGCAACAATATATCCATGTAATGTTTAAGAAAAGTTTTGTAAATGAGTTCCAATAATTCATGGATTAGGGACCCAATTTTATGGGGTTCCAGGGGCTTCTGTATAGATTATTTAGCTTAATCTTTCTATCTACCCAATGGGACTCAGTGCTCAGTCTAGAAGATACCATCAGAGATGCTTAGTTTTGCAGTTCTCAAACTGTGGATTTGTGTCTCCAGAGAGAACATGCTTGTTAACAGCAAAAAATGTTTTTAAATAAATAAATAAATAAATAAATAAATAAATAAATAAATGGAGGTGAGAAATAACAGACCTCAACCCTATTGTCCCTCTGAAAATTTGTATACACAGAATCAATCCCTTACCTCTCTCTAAAAGTGCAAAGTTTCAAAAAGTTCAATGAATAGAAGATTGTTGGGGGCAGAATAGATCGGGACAAGGAGAAGAAATCTGGAGATAAATGTGAAAAGGGAGGGACAGGCAGTAGAAACAAAAGTGAAACTGTTTGAGCAGCATATTCCAGAAGTCTTGAGGTCTTTCTGAGTGTAGCCTTCATAGATTTGAGATCTACCATACTATTCTCTCACTAGATGGGAAATCCAATAATGACAACAGGGCATAAAAGAGACCCAGTTTGGGAGTATTTTAATGAAGTTCCTCTACCTGTGGGTAAGACAGGCATGCGTGCAAAACGCAGAGAAATGCAACAAAGAAATGCAAAGGCCTGTCTGCCTGAATGAAACAACATCATGAGAAGTGTTCCTTCTCAGGCAGTAGCTGCATTGAAGATGATGAAAGGAATATATCTGAACATGTAGGATCTTCGGGTTGGTAAACTTTTTTATCTCATACTTCTTTCTTAAGGACTGCTTGTCTTCCTACTGGACTATTCTTGAATTCTCATGTTTGAGCAAAAAATATAGTTGTTACTCTATGGTACTATCATTTTAAATGCACTTGCGATGAAATAAATAGCTGAAATAGGCAGATCTTGCTTTTACTATTTCACCTTTAAAGTAGTACTGCGTGTCAGTGAATGCAATGAGTAATACTAAATGAGCAGTATGGTAATAATAATTAAATAACTGCATTGACTTATTTTGTTTAGGAGAATCCATCCTCAACGTAAAAGATTCTGAAGACTAGCCACCTTCACGATCACCATCATTTTCTATAGTTTCAGAGTTATCTGCTAATTATAGTGTTTCAGTCACATCACATAGGTGTCACACAGCCACAATATCACCTGTAGCAAAAAGAAAAAAAAATCACCATCATCCAGAAACAACCGTAGATAAGTCTGTGATAAGAACCAGCAGATTGCAAAAAAGAGATAATTGATGAAAAAATTGTCCGGTTTTTTTATGCAACAAACTCTCCTTTCTGTACGATTGAGAACCCACACTTCATTAACATGGTTCAGTCATTAAGACCAGGATACAGAGCAGATGTCGCAGGCAAATTGCTGAATAAAGTGTATGAAACAGAAATTGAGCAGTGTGCAAAAGATCTAGAGGGTGAAATTGTTAACATGAGTCTTGATGGGTGGAGCAATGTCCACAATGATCCTGTTGTATGTGCTTGTGTGACAACAGAAGAAGGGAATGTCTTCCTTACAGAAACAATCAGGAAATGCACACACAGCAGAATACTCACGAATAGCAGTAAAAGCTATAACAAACTGTGAAAAAAAAATTCAAATGTCTTGTACGCAGTTTGGTCATAGACAATGCTGCAAACGTATCCAGGATGAGAAGAAATTTAGAAGAGAGCAAAGAGAGTCCCAAGCTAAAATAACATACGGATGCAGTGCTCATTTGATG
This sequence comes from Mauremys reevesii, assembly GCF_016161935.1. Lineage (NCBI taxonomy): Eukaryota > Metazoa > Chordata > Testudines > Geoemydidae > Mauremys > Mauremys reevesii. Next base: position 251,080,690 of record NC_052623.1, read on the forward strand.
CACCTCCTAGCCAAAGACTTCAGTGTTCCAGAAATAAAGGCCAATATTGTTGAAATTGCAAAATACTTCCATAACAACCACTTTGCAGCAGCTGTGCTGACACAAGATGTGCAATGGAACTCGTAGCGGACTGTTTTGAGCACTATATCAAGAACTGGCCTAATCTGATGACAGTTTGTGAACAAAATCGTGAAAAAATAGATGGCACTGTCAGAGCCAAAGTTCTCAACATTAGGCTTAAGAGAAATGTTGAAGTGAGTGAGATCTTAAAGAGAGAAATATGCAATGACAAGAGTTAAATTACAAGCATTAAAAAAACAAATGGGACAAGCACTATCTCCAGCTCAGTTTCTTCCAAATATTCTCAATTCTCAGTACCAGGGTCAAACCTTAACTGCTGAAGAAGAGGAGTTGGCTATGACATGGACATCCAGCAATCATCCCTCCATAATGCCAACTATAACAAACTTCAGAGCTAAGGGTGAACCATTCAAGAAATAGACGTCTGCTGATGACGTTTTAAAGAAAGTTACACCAGTGAACTGGTGGAAGTCACTTAAGCACTTGGATTCAGAGACTGTTGAAGTGATAATCTCACTTTTAACAGCAGTAGCTTATTCTGCTGGTGTAGAAAGAATATTTTCTTCCTTTAGACTAATTAATTCCAAATAGAGAAATTGTTTGGGACCTGAAAAAGCAGGAAAGCTTGTTTTTCTTTTCCAGATTATGAACAAACAGGAAAATGAAGGTGAAGAGGGCTGAATTATCTGCAGAAGCCAATATTTTAAGTTTCTCTTGTTTACCTGGCTGACATAGTCAATTTAATTTTTTTTTAAATATTTCATTTAACTATTTTAGTTAAAAACAATTTTAACAAAAACAAACCTGATTTTTTAAAAAAACTTGAATGTTTAACTAAATTCAAAAATTCATATGCTTGTTTTGTTAAAATATATTTTGCTGTTGAAGAAAAAAAATCCAGAATACATAACACTGTTGTTTTAGTTAAATAAAACAATTTAAATGTCTGTCTGGTGATGTTCTCCTCCTAATACAGCATGGCAAGAAAATCCTCCAAATATTAATGATTAACCTGTTGAATTGGAGATATTTATGAAGTCATTGGGAGGTGAACTATCTGCTTCAATTACTTTTGGTAAATGAAATAACCAAACAATCATTCATTTTCTGATATAGCTGTAAAACTAATCTGAAAAGTTTTCAAAATAAATCACTTAAAAATTGTATCTTCTAAGAATGAAACCTACATCTATCTCTGAATTGTGAAGAATATTTATTAAGATTATAACAACCAACAAGAATGCACTTTTATGTAGAAATCTGAGTCTTCCTGACTAGTGATTTAAATGATTTAAATAATGATTTAAATCAAATCCACCCTGTTATTGACTGAAATATTTTTTAATCTGTGTACATGTGTACAAAGAAATTGACATTTACTAACAGGTACAGATAAACTAATTTTTTGAAACCTATATGCAGATTACCACCTAGGGCTCGTAACCCTCCCCCACCATAGTTTGAAACAGATTCCAATATGCACAGAAACTGTGTTTTGGTGTAACAGTGTATTAACATAGTTTCAAAACACTATTCCAAGCCCCAACATGGACAAGACTTAAAAGACTTTTCATTTAACACATTCAGTGTAAACAATACACTTCTTAGGGGCTGTATTAGTTTCTTTGCTGAATATGAATCTCCTCACTTGCCCTATGGAATAGGCTCAGGTCACAGAATCATGCCAACTTGGATAGAATATACAAATAATGCACAATATTTCAACAGATTGAATTAACTTCCCTTTGAAGTTGAATACCTCCCAGCACTGATCCAAACAAAAGGGCTCAGTAGGATATAATAAAAACCTTATATTGATCGAGCCTTTTAACTCCAAAGTAAATATTGATTTTTTTTCTTTATTTACAAAGATATTGTAAATTCATAGAACTATTTATAAAGGCTCATTTACAAACTGAGAGGTTAACCACGGTAGCCTCTCCATCCACTTGCCCTCAAGGTAAACAACTCCAAAACAGGACACTGTAACTCTTAGTTCCAATATGACACGTGCCAAGTTTAATCTCTGGGCTATCAAGCCTGCACCCTGAGTCATCTCTGCACTCTGTTTCTATGGAAGAATAAAAGGCAGAGGCTCCGGGAGAAAGCCATTTCTCCAAAAACGTTCATCTAAAAGTACCTTTAAAGTACTTCCCCCTATGAAAGTTGGTTTTAATGAATCACTGGTTGCAGAGAGTGCCTTGCTAACATTTTATTTCTTCCACAGTTCCTTCTACTTTCCTACAGCTACCAAGTTATATTTCCTGATTGGTCACTGCAGCATTACCCGTTGGAGGCCAAAAGTATTTCACTCCCCAGCTACTACAGGGTCATGAAATTCTCTCGCATTTCCTTCTGACCCATCATCTGCATTGGAAATTCACTACCTCAAACCAAAAGAAGAGCAGCCAAAGTTAACCAAAACTACTCCTAAGATGCTGTCCAAATGATTGGCTTTTAAGGGCAACAAAAGGTTCTGTTAAAGGTCACTCAGGAGGATGTGACAGTAAGTCTAAGACAGGAAACCCCTCATAGGTCAATATTTTTAATCAACCTACATTAGTTCTACTCTATAATTTTATGCACAATAAAGTAAGCAAGCTTTCAGGAAAGTAATAGAGCATGTTCCAATAATGACCTAGATATTTTTTAATACTTAAGAGTGTCAGACCTGATAACTCTCCTCTAACCTTCCTCACATTACCAATTTCTCTTTTGGTAAATTCAATGGTAGTGAAAGGTGCTGGGTTCATTGTCATGAGACTTAAGTCCTCTTTTTATCTAAAGAACAAGTATATCTCAGGTGGCAGCAGTGGAAATTTTCCCAACACTAAACTTTACCAACGTGTCTCGACAGCGGGAGTGATCACCTGTTCATGACTACTGAATCCTTCGTGACTCTGTGAAGAATGTCTACAAATGTGAAAATTAATGACAAATTTGCTTGTTGGAAAGGGAACAACTGTCCCTAGAAGTATGAAAGAAGAGGGTTTATAGCAGGGGTCGGCAACCTATGGCACGCATGCCAAAGACAGCAAGCGAGCCAATTTTTAATGGCACGCTGTGGCCAGCATCGGCCCCGCTCAGCCTGCTACCGAATCCCGGCAGCGGCTGAGCGGGGCCAACGGCTGGGACCCCGGCAGGCTGCAGCGTGCCATTAAAAATCCTGCCCAGCCCAGCTTGCTCTTCTCCACCCCACCCACCCCCACCTACCACACTCTCTGGCAGGGAAGGGGGCAGAAGCAAGCTTGGTCCTGCCAGTTGCTGCTGTAGGGCAGGCACCACTGGCAGCCAAGTTTCCACCTCCCCCACCTCTTCCCCCAGCATGCTGCATTGTGCCCCACCTCCTCTCCCTCCCTGCCGCCGATGACCCTTGTGAGGGAGTGGAGAAGAGGAGCCCCAGCACCCTCGCTGCTCAGACCAGGAGGGAGGCGGAGAAGAGGCAGGAGCGGGGGCCTTGGGGAAGGGGGGTGGAATCAGGGTGTATCCCTCCAGCCCCCTGCCTTGAGCCGCTCAGGGCAGGGGGCTAGGGGCACCCCCCAATCCCAGCCCACTCCCCAGCCCTCTGCCCTGACCCCTGCACTCCCCCACAACCCCAGCCCTGACTCTGGCACCCCCCACACATACCCAGCCTCCCCATACCCCATGCCCTGAACTCCTGCACCCCTCTCACACGCCCCCCTCCCTGAGCACCAAACGGGAGCTCCTGCACACACACACCCACATTCTCACCAGCACCCCTTCCACCAAATGGTAACTGCCCAGGTAAGCACTCCACACTCAAACCTCCTGCCCCAACCCTGAACCCCCTCCCTCATTCTAGCTCCTGCCCAGACCCTGCATCCCAACCGCCAGCCTGTTCCTTCACCCCCTAGCCCTGTGCTCAGTGCACCCCCACCCTCTGCTCAGTGCAGAGAGAGAGGAAGAGAATGGGCCAGAACCAGGGAGAAGGTAGGTACCCCACTCTATGTGGGCAGGGCCGGGACCCCAGACTGGTGGGGGGCTGAGCGGGGCCGGGACCCTGCCTGGCAGGAGCCAGCGGACGGAAGCCCAGACCGGCAGTGGGCTGAGCCACTCAGCCCACCGCCAGTCTGGGGTCCTGGCCCCTGGTCCCACTCAGTCCGCTGCCAGCCTGGGGTTCTGGCTGCTGGCCCCTTGCCAGCCAGGGTCCCGGCCGCAGGCCCCGCTCAGCCCGCTGCCAGCCTAGGTGAATGGAACCCCAGGCCGACAGAGAGCTGAGCAGGCTGACGGCGTAAGATCAGCATTTTAATTTAATTTTAAATGAAGCTTCTTCAACATTTTGAAAACCTTGTTTACTTTACATATAACAGTAGTTTAGTTATATAATATATAGACTTATACAGAGAGACCTTCTAAAAAATGTTAAAATGTATTAGCGGCATGCAAAACCTTAAATTACAGCGAATAAATGAAGACTCGGCACACCACTTCTGAAAGGTTGCCGACCCCTGGTTTATAGAAACACTAATGGATAATTCTTTGATTTTCACTTTCATGTTCATCTCACACGGATACTGGGAAACAGACTGAGAATCATCATCATCTCTTTATGTAGGCCAAACAGATATGAGATTGCAACAACTTTCACTCAAGAACACCTTGAACTGGGTTTGAACTAGCAGCAAAGACAAAAGCTTTAATACAGCATCCCCAAATCCTAATGTTGCTTAAGTTTAAACTGGCACAGCAGAGCTGAATGTATAATCTTTCTGAATCTCCTGAGAAAAGTAAGGTGCTCATGGCTTAGAGAAACAGCCAAATCAGTTCTTGCATTGCACACAGATATGAGACGGTGCCTTGGAGAATACTAGCGCAGGAAAGTTATTTCCAAGCTTTAAATGATTATTATTACAGGTGAGATAATGTAATGTTATAATTCCCCAAATCACAAAAAAGCTTTAATATTACTGCTGTTACAAGCCCCAACTAAGCTAAGACACAAATATTCTCCCTAATCAGAGTGGATAAAAATAATTTAGAAAATAATTTTTAAAAATATGATTTCTTAAACTTAAATTAAATACATTTTCTTTTTAAAATACATCTGTTTAATATTAAATTTGAAATTATGACAACATATGTTAAGGCCTAAACTTACTATAAAGTTACTTACATCAATTTAAAAAAAAATATGCTCCTCGAGTTTTAATGAGTTCAGGGTTCTTTTAAAAAAAAAAACTGAATCAACGGTAAACATCTTTAATTTTTGAGGTCAACGCAAGCTTTATAAATGTCACAAAGTCATGTACTGCATTAAGTAAGAATCTATATTATTTTCGGTCCTTACTACACAATGCATGTTGGTATTCACATTTTTCCAAATATAAGTACTTCAAGGATTTTTTGTACAGAAAGCTTTTGCCTTAATTACTGTTGGTTTCAGTTTAGCTAGCAAAGATAATATTTTCTTTGTTTGGACTAGTTCATTCAAAACTGAGAAACCAACTGAGAGCTGAAAAAGCACGAGAGTTTATTTTCCTCTTCCAATCGGTGAATAAAAAACAGATGGGAGAGGATGAGATCTATTAATTCTAAAAACTTGAAGGATATGGGACCAATGTTTAAAAAGTATTTATCCTGTTTAGGCACCTAACTCCTATTGACTTCAATGGGAGTAAGACAGTTAACCTACTTCAGCACTTTTGAAAATCCAACTAAGCATCTATCTGCATTTTTAGACAACTAAATATCTTTGAAAATCTGGCCCATGGTTACCAGTTACAGCAGTCAATTCCCTAACTATAGTTAACACTTCCTTTGTTTAACGTATCAGCTGTTTTTTTAATGCAAAACATGTTTTTATAGCATGTTTTGTTTTCCTTATGCATTCAGTACATTTAAAGTAGTTTTATTTAAATTAAAACAAATTGAAAATTCTAGCTTTGTGCATTTTTAGCTGAGATCCAATTTCTATCCAAACGCAGCCTGACCGAAATCCCAAGTAAAAAATTATCTAGTAAATAAGAAATGAGTCATTCAACATTTTCTAACACAATACAAATGGAGAAATAAAGAATCTGAAAAAAATGTATGTTGAGTTACATAATTGCTTAAATAAATATGCATACATATAGTGTATCATCCAGGATAGCAAAAACAAGTTCCAAATTTAGTGTAAAGACTATATTTAGTTGTATTTTGGCATGTTTTAAAGGTTATACCAACCAATGAGAATTAACTTTTTTTTTTTTTTTGGTGAGGGGTGGCGGAGATAACTAAAAAGTACAAATGTTAAGCAAGATTAAAATCAATTATTTAAATCAAGGTTTGCTTGCTAATTTAAATCGTGATTCTAATTAGTGATTTATATCAATGTGATTTGTATCAATCCACCATGTTCCTAACATATAGGAAAGTTGTGATTCTGCAGCTTCACTCTCTCACAAAAGCTATTACAGAGTACCCACAAATATCCACTGTAAAAAAAAACTTTTCTTCTCTATGTGCCAATCATAGCCATAAATTTACCAAATACAGCTAATAAAAACATCCCACATTGGGGAGAAGCACATATAACTAATTTCATAGTCTGTGATATGGAATGTTTGTATCATCATTATCCTACAACTCTTTCACACACACCTCCCCCGACTGAACACAAGCCTCTCTTGGCCTATTATTGATTTTGCTGTCATGCATGTCAGAAAAACCTTTTCTGATACAATGGCGCCCTCTTTTGGATCTTTCCCATCACTGTATTTATCCAAGTTACTCAACTGAAATGCTAGAGCAGGGGTCGGCAACCTTTCAGAAGTGGTGTGCCAAGTCTTCATTTATTCACTCTAATTTAAGGTTTCGTGTGCCAGTAATACATTTTAACATTTTTAAAAGGTCTCTTTCTATAAGTCTATAATATATAACTGAACTATTGTTGTAAGTAAATTAAATAAGGTTTTAGAATGTTTAAGAAGCTTCATTTAAAATTAAATTGAAATGCAGAGCTCCCTGGACCGGTGGCCAGGAACCGGCCATTGTGAGCGCCATTGAAAATCAGCTCGCGTGCCGCCTTTGGAACGCATGCCATAAGTTGCCTACCCCGTGCTAGAGTCACACAGCAATTTATGCCTCTTCTTGAAGAATTTCCAGAAGTAGCAGTTTAATTCCAGTGCTCATTAAACTTTAGAAGTGCAGATGTACACTTTTTTCCCCAATATAACACAAGAGTTTAAAGATGATTTGTCATCAATCCCAAAAGTTCCTAAATTAAGAAAAAATATTTTCAGAATGTGTGGTTTACTCTATGAAGCATGGCATGCATGTCTCAGATGTAAATACAAGCTTATGAGCAAAAGTTCCACTACGTGCTGACGGTGGTAATGAAACCACAAAGGCAGCCAGCAGAATGCTCTCAGTTCCTCCACCTTAGAATTATAGAAGATTAGAGTTGGAAGACACCTCAGGTGGTCATCTAGTCCAATCCCCTGCTCAAAGCAGGACCACACCAACTAAATCATCCCTTTTAGCTACATGATCAGCCATTGCAAACCCCCTCCCCTTTCCTTCAGCCCAGTCATGGCAGATTTCAAGATAGCTGTATCTAAGAACAGATTGCTAATTGCACATTAGTGCAGCATGTATATATATGCATATGCACACACTCTTGTAGAATTCCTTCCCTACAGAATCCCAAATATCTAATGGGTGAAATGATTTGTTCAGAGCAAATGACATTAAACACAGCCACTAATATGGGACATACTGGAATGCAGCAAAACTATCTCCGAGGCAAGAAGGATTTTAATGCCCTGTAGTTCCGAGGCAGGAAACAATCAAGAAAGAAAACACACAACCCTCTCTGGATTTCCTCTCCACTTCCAAAGGCCCAAATAGTCCACATATATAGAAATGTCCATTTCACCTCTGTCTGCAGGATGGCGGCTCTCTGTTCTTTAGCTGTAAGAGATTCTTTCAGCACCTCGATATGCTGCTTGCTGTCAGAGAACTGGTTTGTGAGGGTTTCCAGTTTTGTCTGCAAGGCCAGCAGCTCAGTGTCCTTGCGTGACAGCTCCTGTTTCACCTGACCAATCTGAAGAACGAAACGAATGTGAGGAAGAGGAAAAAGAAGAGAGGATCAATTGTTAGCAATCTATACCTTTAACACAGCAATAAAAAATTAACATTCATAAAACTACCAACGAAGAGAATGATATTCTAAAGATCAAGTCTTTAGCTGTCTGTAAGCCTAGCAGAAAGGTCTCCACAGAACATCAGGGGAAAAGGAGGGAAGTAAATCCCATTCAGTTAGCAAAAGGTGTGCATTTAAACAGAGTGAAATCCATGTTCAGCCGTCCTATAAGGGACAAAACAAAATCAACTGTTTACTGGGGTAGTCTTTTAATGAAGATGCAGCAGAACTGTACTGGATATGTACATTGCTCTGGTAGTAACAGTGCATTATAAACACCTAATGAGATTAGATATGTTTGGGTATACCTCTGAGTGATCTCTTAGATGGGTGTTTGCCTTTTGTCACTTGAACTGGTTTTTTCTCCCACCCTTTAAGCTCACCAATCCAAACCCATCTCCAGAGAGAACGTCAGTGAAACATACCTTTCATTTTTACATTTGGTAAAACTATCATTTCACCCCTCTTGACAAGAGAAACATCCTTTTATTTGGGCTCACTTTAAGAAAGATTCCCGAGTATAGTGTAAAACTACTAACACCAAAATTGGAACAAATCATACTCAAAAAGCTGCTTTTGGAATTGCCAGAATCAGATTCTCATCTCAATGAATAATGAGTGAAAAATTTCATCTGCACAGTAGTAAGATAAGATTAAAAACCTCAGTTTAAAAACAGTTTAAAAACAACCATCACCCAGGACACCTTTGGAACCAAAGCTGAAGGCAAGAATACATGCTGAAAGATAGGGATTGGTTGAGGCTACAAACTGACACAAATCCAGGCTTATACTTGGAAATTTCTGGTTTTGCCTCCTCCTCTAAAAAGGGTAATTTAATTTAGGCCTAACATTTTGATCTAAGAAGGAGAAACAGGTCTTTATAAAACCAAACATGAACAGAAATGTTTTAGAACAATTTACAAACAACTTCCCCAGCAGTGCTGGAAACCCAAGCTCAAGAGCATGCTAAATGCATGCAAACCAGAAAGTGAAGCAGATTATAAACTAAAATGAAACTGACCAGTCCAATTTTGTTTTCCAAACTGAGTGAAATACATAACATGAAAAAAGCATAAATCATATTTTTAAAAGAATAAACTATATTTTAAAAACAGTCAGTTTTAATAATCTGAGGTGTTAATAGCAATACAGATGTCTTAAAAATAATCTTTTGAGTCCTTAGATGAAAGTAAGGAAATTTCCTTATATATTGACAATACCCTGTTGATGGATGGATATTTTAAAAATCCTCTTTCTTGGATGCTGTTGAAGTTTTTCTAACCCTTTTCACCTCAGACCTGTGTGTCCTGGAGTAAAATGGTCTGTAGGGGAGATGAGTGTAGGTGTGTAGAAATTGGTGAGAGTTTAAAATTTCTTTCTCCATTTTTTAATGGAGAAACTGGAGAGAAGTTATAGAGAATTTCATTTAGAGGACTATTAAATGGTAAGTCATTAACTTAATTCTGACTTTAATGTTCATCTTACACTGGATGCTAGACACCTTAGTTCTTTCTACTGATAGCAAATACTTCAATAAATAGATCCCTCATTCCATTTAGCAGAGAGGCACCTAAGTGTGAACTGTACCAGTTTCTGCGGTCAGCCTCTCAAACTTTTATTCCTATAGAACAACAAAAACCAGATACATTAGTTACCTTGGGTACAGCATAAGAAATGGAAAGTAATTACAGAATTTGGGGCTAGTTCAGTTTTCTTACCATCTCTCAACCAAAAAAACCTATACGTTTCAGAAGGCACTACATTCTCCAATTCAGAGGCAACACAAATTAGAGTAAAATCACTGGTCAGTTTTGCTTTTGAAAGAAGAGAATTTACTTGGGCTCCACCTGAAGAAGAGAGAATTTAGACCAGATATTTTAACCTGATGAAGTTTTACCTGCATACAGATAGTACACAATATTAATAGTCCCAGGCAATGTAATAAATTAATTGTCCCCAGATGCAAAATTTCAGAATCTTGAGTCCCCCGGAGCTATCATGCTCAAGCTCTTTAGGAAGGAATGCAGTGCATACCATTCAAAGCTGCACAGGAAATGAAGGCAGCCTGAAGTGTTCACATCTCTCTGCTCTTGAACACACACTGATCACCCAGAGCATTCACGTACTTTACAGTAAGGAAAAACTTAAATGTATACTGCAGAAATGATATAGGGCCAGATTTTCAAAAGTGCACAGATCTCATTTAGGCAACTACATCAAGAATATATTTTCAAAAGTGTTCAGCAGCTTCCACTGTTACATCTTTGGAGAGATATTTGAAAAAGCTCCACACATGCTGTAGAAAAAGTAAGCCCTTATTTTGGTGTCTAAATAAAACTGCAGCTCTTCTAAAAAAATCTAACTGCAATTGTGGGTACTGAACACTTTTGAAAATCTGTCCCAATATGAAAGAACAAATTACCATCTAGTTGAATCATTCTATTTAAGACAACAAACAGGATATTCAGAGTGTGTTTTGAACAGTGATACTACAGATGCCAAGCTGATGTGAACAAGAGGCAGATACAGAGCAGAGCAAACTGGTTAGTTCTACTGTCCTGTAAAAGAAGAAAAGTGTAAGCTACCAGAAAGCCACAGACCTAGCAAAGACCCAGTGAATGGCCACTGCACACAAAGAGATGAATCTTACGGCAGAGACCTCGGCCTGGAGACCAGCCACTCTTTTTTTCAGCTCCTCCCCTTGAGCCTCTTTGGCACTTAGCTCTTCCTTCAGTTGCTCTACCTGCCACGACATTGTTATTTTTTTCAATGTTTATCATTTGCTGTCTTCTAGTTGACCTGTTTCAGCCATCACAGTGACTAAATGTGACAAAGAACTACACAGCAAGATCATGACTGGTCACTCATTCCCTCATCCCTGCTGTCATGATCACAGGAGTTTAAAGTTCCTGTATTTTCACAAGTCCCCAGGCAAGAGTTTCATCACCATACTTATAAAAATTGACACTACAAACATGGTTATAGTTAGATTTATATATTTCAGATCTAGGGCATATTACCCAACCATTTTGAAATTGGGAGCAAGCAGAAAATTAAGACAGAAATAGTGAGAGAAAAATCATTCACTTCAAAGCTGTAAACGAGTAATATGCCAGGAAGCAGCTGTTGACGTCAACACAATACATTATTAAAAGGAAAATTATGTGCATTTATTAAGCAATACAAGACAGAGGGATATGAGAAGACAACAGGATTGTGGCTGGACATAAGCCACAAGAGGGATAAGGCTGTTAAAACAACAAAGGGTAGGGAGGAAGTTGTCAGCAGGAGAGAAGTGTATGTGATGTATGGAAGAGATCCAGAAATTGATCACAAGGAAAGAGGCTCATAAAGTCTGTAAAGGGAGAGGACAAGGTGACATAAGTTTCTAACACAGTGAGGGGGAAATAACTGGATACGGTAAGGCAGTATGAAAGCTTGGAAATTCAAATAGACTTTGCATATGCCTAAAATGTTTCCCCCTCTCCCCTTTATTTGCTAGTGGTAACTCAACAGAATAAAAAGCACTATTTAAAAAACAGAGGCGTTTTTCCTCAGGTGAGTCAATGTACTGGAGTGGTGGGAGCACTAACAAGTCTTATTACCACATATATTTCTGCTTTAGGGGATTGTAATCTTTGTGTTTAACTTTCGCCAGCAGGTTAGAACTGTATTTTTTAAACAAATCATTTCATTCCAGGACAAATACAGTGGTGAACACTCCACAGTATCCAGCAGAAACAAAGTATGAAGTGACCTTAAACTCTACATAGTCCAGCAAGCAGTGTTGATACCAAGCTCTGTGCCAAAGTACCTGTGTTTCTCAATGCCATCCTGCCTTGCAGAACAAACATACTCATAAGTTTGAATAGATCTTGGCACCACTGCTGTAGCAGAATCTGTTCATTTTATGACAACACTATTGGAAGGGCAGTGTAACAGAAACCCTTTCACTACAGTTCATTCTCAGCCCAGACTTGAAATAATGCTAAATCTCTTGGTCATGTCACAGTTATCCAACAGGTCCAATGGGAAGAAATACTTTTCTCCCTCCATAAAGTATGTTTGAAAAGGCTACTAAACTAAGGGCATGTCTACACAAACACCTACTGCACGGCAAGCTGGGGTGTCAACTTACAGCACTCCAGCATACCACACATTAACTGTCCGCATGGACCTTGCTGACGCCCACTAGAAAACTTCTAGTGCGCATCAGCAGAGTTCACACACACAGTTAGCATGTGGCATGCTATAGCATTGTAGATCTATGACCCAGCTTGCCATGCAGTAGGTGTTTGTGTAGACATGCCCTTAATTAACCTAAACTATAAAAAACTAGATAAGAACTAGAAAAGAACCAAAGATACGCACAAATGTCAGTTAAGTCAATGGAAGCTGTGAGCGTAAATCTAAAGGCAGAACCTGGCCTACAGTTCTATAATTTTCCTTAAATGTTCCATTTTCCTTTGTTAAATATTCTAAGGCTAGTCTCATCGTTTCAGAGTAGAATGCAGATGCCTCCTCTCCTATCTCCCAATGCTCGCAGTACAGGGCAGGTCCCAACTCTATCCCTGGATTCGATGACATGAGTAGGAGTACTTCTCCTACCTGTTCCCCAAGGCTCAGAGTTCATTATGCTACTATCATTGTTCTCTCATTACCTTGTTTTTCATGAATTTGGAATGACTACGGTACACCTCCATTTGCTTCATTTCCTCCTCACGCTCTTCTGTGCTTAGAGCTCCATTTGACTTCAGCATCTGAATCTCCTCTTCCAAGTCACGGAGGCCACGTTCCATGGAGGAGATTTTTGAGTCCTGAAAAGAGTAACGTGCAGTTATACGTCTCATTAACACACCATAAAAGGAACAAGGTATATGAGTGCACCAGTGTTGTAACTTCCCCTTAATAAACATTCCCTGAGTAATTACTCTGCACCTGTTTAAACATCATCTCTCTGAGCAGCTAAGACTGGCTGCCTGAGAGGGCACTCTTCTCCAATTCTCTCCATTCTGCAAGCAAAGGAGTTTAAGCCTGTGAACTAGGTTGTTGCTATGGGTGGCATATGAAGAGAACACTAAGTAAGAGACTATGAAACAGTTACTTTGCAGTCCTGAGGTGATATATACCAGGGAAATTATTATGGTGACAGTAAAACAAATAATGATAGCCACAGTATTAGCACAAACCGCAGATTCATAGTTACCCTAAGCCATGGATGTGCCACAAGTATAAGAGAAGAGAGCTTGTGAAACAAGTTAGTCTCAGCTTCTACTTACTGATGTGGTCTAGGTGACAAATGAGGAACACATTAAACACCATAAAGCATGGAACAGATGTACTGATATCAATCTATTCCTGAGTGGATGAACATGTAGGGGTTGCTGAACTAGTCCAAATCTCTCTCATACTTTTTCAAACATTTCTACATAGTTAAAAAAAATACATACATGTTACAAGTAAGCAATCCAGTCTGTTGTCTTTTTCATGCCGTAACAGAATGAATGGAGTTCTTACAATCTACTTGGTTTATTGTTGACATGGCAGACTCAGGTGTTAGAAACAACAGGAAGAAATGGTTACTAACCTATTCTGTAACTGTTGTTCTTCAAGATACGTTGCATATGTCCATTCCATTTCATGTGTGTGCCTGCCCAGTGCACAGCTGTCAGATATTTTTCTCTCAGCAGTACCTGTCAGGGTGGTGCATGTGCCCTCTGCTACTGCATGATGGTATAAAGGACAGAGCTGCACCCAATCTCCCTCAATTCCTTCTTACCAGACAGACTCCAGTAGAGAGAGGAAGGAGGGTGGATTGTGGAATGGATATATGCAACACATCTCAGAGAACATGATAGTAACTGTTTCTTCTTTGAGTGATGGCACACGTCCGTTCCACTTCAGGTGATTCACACAAGCAGTTCAATCTGGAGGGGGGATCGGAGTCTACCTGAATAAAGATTGAAGGGCCACACAACAAACTCGGCATCATCTCTAGATTGTTGAGAATCATCATAAGAGGAGGCAAAGGTATGCAAATTTGCAAATGTCCAGAATAGGCACTTGGGGAAGAAGGGCATTTGCAACCTCTACAGCCTTCGATGAATGTGCTAACACTCTCTTTGGAGGGGTTACATTGGCCAAGTCATAGCACAAACATATACAAAAGGAGATCCACGATGAGTTTATTTGAGAAGAGTTGGGACCTGCCCTTCATCCAGTTTACAGCTGCCACAACAACAGTGAAGATGATTGGAATTATTTAGTCCTGTCCAGGTAAATCGCCAACACTATCCTAGTCTCCTCCTGACATCTAACATGTGAAGTCTCTTCTCATCCTTATGAGTATGAGGCTTAGGGGAAAAAGCTGGTAAACAGGTAGCCTGATTAATATGGAACTGAGACACCACTTTGGTGAGGAACTACAGATGAGAGCACAGGTACAGCTTGTTCTTTTAGAAGACTGCATGAAGAGGTTCAGACACTAGAGCTTGTAATTCATCCACTCTCCTGGTTGATGTAATTGACACAAAAAAGGCTACCTTCATTAAGAGAGGGAGTAATAAACAGGCAGCCAACAGGTCAAATGGAGAACTCATTAGCTTCATTAACAGCAGGTTTAAGTCACATGGATCCTCTACTTGGGGATATAAACTGTTCAACCCTTTAGCAATCTGATTGCTGATTGATTATCAAGCTGAGACAGCTGCAAGGTGGACCTTGATGGAACAAATGGGAAGAATCTGCTGTTTCTGGAATATCAAATAGCCCAACACATGATGGATCAGAGCCCAGATAGGGGAAAACATCATTTTGCTGGGACCAGATGGAGAATCTCTTCCACTCTGTCAGGTAAGTATATCTAGTAGAAGGTTTCCTACTATTTAGAACAACAACTTGAACTCTGTTTAAACAAACATCCTCCTGAGGTGTCAGCTACAGAGTATGCAGGTTGCCGAGTGGATGGCCTGAAAGTTAGAGTAGAGGAGGTGACCATGGTCTTGAGAAATCAGGTTTGGGTCCAACGGTGACGTTAATTGAATTCTGTTTGAGAAAGTCAGGAGATTAGAAAACCAATGTTGTCGAGGCCAAACTGGAGCTATGAGTATGATTCAGAAGGGCCATACTATACTAGTGGGGGAATTCTGCACCAAAACATAAAATTCTGCACAAAATATTTTAAAATTCTGAATATATTATTTGCCAAATTAACACAATATAATCACGCCAGTTTCAATTATTTTGGTAATTTATTTCAAAATATCTGTCAGCAACTACATCTGTAACAATACAGACCAAAAAAAAAGCAGTGTAAAGACTTGGGAGCATCAGGGGTAGCAGAGGAGCTGATGGAGAAGGAAGGAGCCTGGACGGTTGTTAGGTGTGGGTGGGAGAAGTATGGAACAGTTTTTTGGGGGACGGGAAGAGAGGCAGGATTGTTAGGGATCTAGGGAACCTCCCCCATGCAGACCCTGGCTGATTCAAAACCTCTCCCATTCAGTCAGGCACATCTGTCCCTATCCCTGCACCCCACCCCCCATCCCAATGGGTCCCTGCAGCCTCCTCCCCCCTCCCCATGTGGCCATGTACCCCCACTCACATTCAGACCCTGGCTTAACCCTGTCACCCCACTAGCTTCTGAGCCCACACCCCAGTCTGTCCCCACCACTAGCTATTCTGGACTTCAGTCTAGGACCCCCCAGCAGACCTGTGTGCCACACTCTATCCTAATCTGGCTCCATAAGCCAGGTGCTGTGATGAACTTCTTCTGGGGGAAATATGTGCCACTGCTTGCACACAGACCCCCTCCTCCCCCCGAAAATACAATCTGCCCAGAAGTGCTGCAGTTCTACCTTTTGCCCACCAGAGGCCAATGTGGCACCAGAACAACTGCTGCATTCCTGCTGTTGGCTGTTCTGGTGACACAGTGGCCTCTGGTGGGAAAAAGGTAGAACTGCAGCACTTCTGGGGCAGATTGTATTTTCTGTAGAAAAAAATAAAATTATGCGGGACACATGAATTCTGTGCATGCGCACTGGCACAGAAATCCCCCAGGAGTAATACTGGATCAGCTCAACCATCCATCTAGCCCAGTATCTTCTCTTCTGACAGTGGCCAGTGCCAGATGCTTCAGAGGGAATGAACAGAACAGAGCAATTGTTGAGTGATTCGTCCCATTGTCGAGTCCCAGCTTCTGGGAGTCAGAGATTTAGGGACACCAAGAACATGGGGTTGCGTTCCTGTTCATTTTGGCTAATAGCCATTGATGGACCTATCCTCTACGAACTTATCTAATTTTTTTTTGAGCCCAGTTATATTTCTCGCCTTCACAACATTTCCTGGAAACAAATTCCACAGGTTGACTAAGCACTGTGTGAAGAAGTTCTTCCTTGTGTTTGTTTTAAACCTGCTGCCTATTAATTTCATTACGTGACCTCTTGTGTTCTTGCATTATGTAAAGGCTTAAATAACACTTCTTTATTCACTTTCCCCACACTATTCTTGATTTTATAAATCTCTATCATATCCCCCATTAGTCATCTCTTTTCCAAGCTGGACAGTCCCAATCTTTTTAATCTCTCCTCATATGGAAGCTGTTCCATACTCCTCATCATTTCTGTTGCTCTTCTCTGTTCCTTTTCCAATTCCAAAAACTGGTTACTAATCTTTTGTAACTGCTGTTCTTCGAGATGTGTTGCTCATGTCCATTCCATGCTAGTTGTGTGTATACCACGTGCACAGTTGCCTGAAATTTTTCCCTAAGTGATATCCATTAGCCTCCTCTTGAATCGTGTGCATATGCATCAGTATAAAGGATGCCACCGGCCCCACATCCTCTCAGTTCCTTCTTGCAAGTAGCTCCAACAGAGGGGTAGAAGGGCTGATCATGGAATGGACATGAGTAGCACATCTTAAAGAACAGCAGTTACAAAAGGTTAATAACCATTTTTTAGTTCTTCAATTCTTGCTCATGTCCATTCCATACTAGGTGACTCACAAGCAGTATTCCGGGAGGTGGGCTCAGAGTTCATGGACATTTTGACTGCAATACTGCTCTCCCAAAATGGGCATCATTATGGGCCTGTTGGATGATGGCATAGTGGGAAGCGAAGGTATGAACTGACCACCAGGTTGCGGCTCTGCAGATGTCCTGGATTGGTACCTGCCTGAGGAATGCTGTCAATGAAGTCTAGGCTCTTGTGGAATGAGTGATCACAATGGCCGGAAGCAGAATTTTCGCTTGCTTGTAGAAAGCTCAGATACAGGTGATTTATCAGGATGATATCCTTTAGGATGTCACAGGTACCCTCTCATCTTTTCCTCTATTGCTACAAAAAGTTGCATGGACTTATAGAGAACTTAATCCTCTTGATATGAAAGGTGAGGGTCCGCTTAACATCCAATGTATGATGTTCCTCAGCGATCTTGTGAAGTTTTGGAAAGAAGACAGGTAGAAAAACATCCTGGTTGTTGTGGAATTGCAATGCCATCTTTGGTAGGAAGATGGGTTGGGGGTGCAGTTGGACCTTGTCCTTGAAGAATACAGTATAAGGGAGTTCTGACATCAGGGTCTTGATCTAAGAGACCCTTCTGGACAAGATGATCACCACCAAGAAGGTTACCTTCCAAGAGAGAAGCAGTAGGGAGCATGATGATAACAGATGGGAGTCCCCAGGAGCATCAACGGTACGAGATTTAAGTCTCATGGGAGGGGGGGACTGGTTCGTAAACCTGAGGATAGAGTCTTTTCAGCCCCTTGAGAAACCTGACCGTCATCTCATGGGAAAACACTGATCTGCCATTCACTGGAGGGTGCAAGGCTGGGATGGCTGCCAAGTGAACCCTTGACAAAGCCAGACCCTGATGCTTTAGATGGAGCAGATAGTCCAAGATAGACTGCAGAGAAGAACGGGATGGAGAGAGGTTCCATTCAGAGGCCCAACAAGTGAAACGTTTCCACATGGCCAAGAAGGTAGCCCTTGTGGAAGGCTTTCTACTACCTAGCTAGACCTGTTGAACATGATCCGAGCAGGCCTGTTCTTCAGGGTTCAGCCATGCAGCAACCACGTTGTCAGGTGCAGAGAAGCGAGGCCCGAGTGAAGCAAATGGTTGTGATCTTGTGAAATCAAATCCAGGCAGAGTGGGAGCACGAGTGGAGTTGCCACTGAAAGGTCCAGAAGCATAATGAACCAATGTTGGTGTGGCCACACTGGTGCTATCTGGATAACCTTCACCTTGTCCCGTTTGATTTTCAGGAGGACCTTGTGAACCCAAGGGGATCATTGGGAAAGCATACAGTAGGCAGTCTGACCACTAGAGCAGGAAGGTATTGGATAGGGAACCATGCTATGCCTGCACAGTGAACAGAACTGATGGCATTTCCTGTTCTGTCTGGTGGCAGACAGGTCCACCAGGGGAGGCCCCCACTGCTGGAAGATGACACTGACTTCCTCCAGGTGAAGAGACCACTCGTGGTGAGAGGAAAAGGATCTGCTGAGGCAATCCGACAGTGCATTTTGGGCTCTCAGGAGATGTGACGCCTCAAAGTGAGTGGCGTAGTCCACGCACAAGTCCCACAGCCAGAGGGCATCCTGGCACAGGGCTGAAGATCAAGCTCCTCCCTGCTTGTTGATGCAAAACAGTGATGCAGTGTTGTCCGTCAGGACCTGCGCCACTTTGCCTGAGATATGGGGAAGGAACACTTGGCAAGCCAAGCGTACTGCCCTGTGTTCTCTTACGTTTATATGCAGGGAGAGTTCTTCCTGGGACCAGACGCCCTGGGTCCTGAGGCTGTTGAGGTGGGCTCCCCATCACAAGTCTGATGCATCCAAGACTAAGGTTACCGACGTTGGAGGGGCAGCAAGGGATACCCCTTCTATTACAGATCCTAAGCCTCTCCACCACGTCAGCAAAGTGCAGACTGGAGGCGGAATAGTGAGTATTGAGTCCAGGTGGTGTCTGCTTGGGGAGTAGACTGATGCCAGCCATATCTGGAAGGGTCTGAGGCACAGCCTTGCATACTGCACCATGTAGGTACATGCTGTCATGTGTCCCTATAGTTTAAGTCAGCCCCTAGTGGTCCTTATTGGGTGGACTGTGACCTTGGAAATCAAGTTTGACATAGCTCAAAATCAGGCTTCCAGGAGGTAAACTTTGGCCTGGATCAAGTCGAACACTGCCCGATTAACTCTATTCTCTGAACCAGGACTAGAGTTGACTTCTGCTCATTTATCAACAGACCCAGCACTTGGAAGGTGACCCATACAGTACTGACGCTGTGTCGGACCTGTGCCTGACCTTTGATGAGCTGGTCATCAAGATCATCTTCTTCTATGATATGAGTAGATCTGCATGCCTTGATGACGCCTGAAGAAGGCTGCTACCACTGCCATACACTTCGTGAAGACCTAGGGGGCTGCCGATAAGCCAAGAGGGAAAGTGGTGAATTGGTAGTTGCGTTGACCCACTACAAACCTGAGAAATATTCTGTGATCACGAAAGAGAGAGATGTGGAAATAAGCATCCTTTAGGGCAAGGCAGTGTAGCAGTTTCCTGGATCTAGGAAGGGAATGATGGAGGCCAGGGAGACCATGTGGAACCTCAGTTTCTTGAGATATGTTGAGGTGACCCAGGTCCAGGATGGGCCTAGACCCCTCCCCTTATTGGGATTAGAAAGTATCAGGAGTAAAACCCTTCCCGCTCAAGTCTCGAGGAACCTCCTCTATGGCCCCAAGATGTAGGAGGCTTGCACCTCCTGGATGAGAAGCTGCTCATGAGAAAGGTCCCTGAAGAGGGAAAGGATTGTGGGATTGGAGGGCAGGGTGGATGAAAACTGGAGTGTGTGACAACTGTTACTGTACTCAGTACTCAATGAATGGTATGATGTTTTATATGACCATGCCAGGCTGAAGGGTGACAGGCAGTCCAAAAACAAAAGGGGAGATGGATCTGGAACTGAGATTGGTATATCTCCCTCAGACATACCTTCAAAAGGCCTGCCTGGCCCCGCCGGGATATCTAAAAGAGCCCAACTGGGAGGCTGTGGTAGGAAGGAAGGGTTGGCGTCACTTATAACCCCCCTTTCCTTTCCTCTTGTTGGACTCCTGCCTGGGAGGCACCGTGAACATGGGAGGCTGCTGGGGCCTAAAGTCCTTCCTTGAAACTGGAGGTATGTTAAGGGCCAAGAAACAAAGGGTGGCCCTTGAGTCCATCTGTTCCGAGATCAGGGAGGTGCTCCCAAAGGGGAGGTCCTGGACAGACTGCTGCACTTCACAAATGAGGCCAGAAGATTGGAGCCACGAACAGCGCCTCATGGTGATTGCAGACACCATAACCCTGGCTGCTGAGTTGGCTGCATCCGGTCGCCTGGAGGGAGGTCCTGATTAGTCTTTCCCTCCTCTAGGATGGCCGTGAACTCCTCCCTTGACTCCTGTGGCAGGGAGTTCTTAAATTTGTATAATGAGTCCCCCAGATTAAACTCATATCTCCCTAGCAGGGCTTGCTGGTTGGATACACATAACTGGAGACTGCCCGTTCAATAAACCTTATGTCCGAACAGGTCCAGTCTCTTGGCCTCTTTATTTTTGGGGGTAGCACTCAAATGCTCCTGTCTGCCCTGCTCAATTGTCATCAACCACACCAGAGACCCTGGGGAGGGAGATGCAGGGGAGGGTAAGAAAAGGTACTCAAACCCACCATGTCCATTGGGGCCATTTCCTGGATGTCGGCACCATGGTCAGTATCGGAGTCGGGATCTGGTGCCAGGCAGAAAGACAGTAGCTCGCTTTTCTGACACCATCGAGTATGTGTGGTGGGAAGGGGGCCCAGGTACTGGGGGAAAACCCCAAGATTCCAGTACTGCCACCGCGTCAACCAGAGGTCTGGTGACCAGGTGCTGGCAGGAGGGCCAGTATTGAAGTCAGGAGTGCTATAGCATTGTAGATCTATGACCCAGCTTGCCATGCAGTAGGTGTTTGTGTAGACATGCCCTTAATTAACCTAAACTATAAAAAACTAGTCAAGATTCCTTCCCTGGAGACAATGGCAGTGCAGTACCTGCTTGCGCCTCCGTGCAGTATCAGGGGAGCAGAGACTGGCAATGGGCCAATGACTGCTGCAACAGGACCATGGAGGGCTTGCCCCAGGATGGTGCCACAGTAGTCAGCACCACGGTGGAGCTCACCGCACTCTGCACCTTTCTGTCCTCAGTTGCCTTGGTTGACGAGGGGTATTGAAGGCTTGGCTGGATTGGGAGGGACAGCAGGTCCTTTGCTGCCTGGAAAGCCTCGGGTGTTGAACGGGCCAGCAGATGCCTGACCCCACAGCTGCTCCCCGGAGTCCGTGACTGGTCCCGTATCAGACTCAGTGCTCTAGGTGGAGACGGCAGCACCATCAGACTCCAGACTCCTGGGGAGGAGGTGTAGTTCAACACAGATCTTACTATGGTAGTTGCACCCCACTTGTCCCTCCGCCGCACCAGAGAACATCCTCTCTTGGTGCGTTGTTTTTTATGCCTCTTCCTTGGCACTGGGGATGGAGAGCAGTGCCAGGAAGAGCATGGTACCAGGGTAGCGCTCTGCACAGGTATCGAAGTGCCCAGCGTCGATTCGGTTCAGAGGCTGATCTGAGGGCTGCCCCCATAAGAATGGCCCTCAGCCAAATGTCTCTATCCTCTCTCGTGCGGGGTTTGAAATCCTGGCAGATCTGGCACTTCTCTTTAACATGGACTCCCCCAGACACTTTAGATGGCTAGTGTGAGGGTCACTAAATGGCATCAGCTTGCTGCACGAGGCACACGGCTTGAAGCCCAGGGACTGAGGCATGCCCAGCATCTGGGGCAAAAAGTCCCTTGACAATGGGAACAACTACTAACATTACTGTATACACTAACTCTAACTAAGAACTATATACACTAACTACAATTCCTATATAAAATACGAAGAGAGAAAGTCCAAGAACCCATACCACAGCAAGAGGGATCATTCCAGCAATGTCAAAGGCGGTAAGAAGGAACTGAGAGGGTGCAGTCCAATTTCTTCCTGGGCATGGGTACCTGCTTGGTGGCCATGACAGAGGCTTAGAGGATACAAGGGTGGTAGGCGCTCAAAGGAGAATGGTGAAGTACATGACGTGACTGTGAAATGTATAAGCCAACTCTGAATCAAAAGATGAATCAGCCTCCTCCAACCAAGTGGAGGATTGTTCCTGGAAGTTGGGATTGCTGTCAGGAACCTGGAAAAGGTGGCCCTGGAGAGAACACAGCTGATTTCCCTCTGGATAGCACCGCATGAAGAGGCACATGGGAGTCCACGGTACCACATGCTAGGGTAAAGCTACCAGTAAGGCTACAGTAGCAACTGTCTGCGCTGGGAGAGAAGACTCTGCATGGCCAATGAAACTGGTACCAAGAGACTCAGAAGAATCCCTAGCCACTGTATAAGCCTCTGGAGTCAACAGTACTGGGAAAGTCTCTTAGGGCAGGTCTACACTAAGGGCGGGAGTCGAACTAGGGTACGCAAGTTCAGCTACATGAATAGCGTAGCTGAACTCGAAGTACCCTAGTTCGAACTACTTACCCGTCCAGACGCCGTGGGATCGAAGTCCGCGGCTCCAAGGTCGACTCTGCCACCGCCGTTTGCAGTGGTGGAGTACCGGAGTCGACCGGAGCGCGCGGGGAGTTCGAACTATCGCATCTAGATTAGACGCGATAGTTCGAACTCCGAGAAGTCGAACTTACCATGTCGACCTGGCAGGTAAGTGTAGACTAGCCCTTAGTGCTGAGACATCAAGGGCAGCACTGTTGCACTAGAAGGAGCCACTTACTGGCCAGTCTCAGTGGGCCAGGGACAGTGCCAAAAGACCTGCCTGAGCAGTTGATTGCTTCAGAGAGTGTCTTGGCCTTGAACACAGTGTCTTTGTCCACATTCTTTGAGCCAGGGGACCTTGATCTCCCAGATACTTTGTCCTTAGACACCATCTTCTGCTGCCTCTTCTTCAGTACCTGGGAGGGAGAATGGCCATGAGGATCAGCAAGACCAGGAGGTGCACTTCTGATGGATTCCAATGTGTTCGGTACCTACTCTGAGCAGAAAGGCTCCAAGCGCGTGCACAGGACTGCCTCCATTGCAGAAATGTAAACCTCCCTGTCCTTCTTGGTACTTAGTTTAAAATTCCTGAAAATTTGGCATGAATTGTGAATGTGAGTATCCCCAAGACACTTCAGGCAACTGGAGTGTGGGTCACTCACTGGCATAGTTTCGGTTTTTTTGTTTGTTTGTTTTTACAAGAATGGCAGGGCTTGAAGCCCAATAATCTAGGCATGCGCCAGCACCAATCACCCATGAACAGAAACTGAAGTGTTTAAAAAAACACTTTAAAAAGAAAACTTACTTTAGTAGAAATAATGTTAGGTACTGTAATTACAAATGTACTAAAATGAGTACCAACTATATATTAAACACAAAATGAGGAAAAGATTTGCAATAGCAAGATCACACACAACAACAACAATCATGGGCAGTCAGAAGGAATTATGAGGCATTGGGGGTACCCTTTATATTGTGCAGAGGCACATGAGGCAGCAGAGGGCACATGCACTCCCTCGATGGGTTACAGCTGAGGGAAAAATCTCTGACAACAGTGCACAGGACAGGCACACACCTGAAATGGAATGGACGCATGCAATCACTTGAAAAGGAATTGATGCACACAGAACACAGAGCCCTTATGCTCACTTTTATACACATGCCTATTCATTTATAAAATGCATCCTCTAAAAGCAGACATGTCTGTTCTACTCAGTCTCTCCAGGGACTACTAGCAAACGCATTCCCTGGAAAAACTGTAGGGTTTGACACTACCCCCCTTTCTACCCTATGCTCACCACATACTACTTTTACTTGTTATTTTCCCCACCTAGATGCATAGATTGATAAGGCCAGAAGGGACTATGATCATACAGTCTGATCTCTTGCATAATATATGCAACAGAATTTGATTCATGCACATCTCAAAGTATAAAAAGGGGGTTATTGAGGCATGCACTGCAGCTAACAATCTGAGATAGAAAGGGAAAAAGGAAAACTGGCTGGTCTATTAGGAAGCATGGGGAAAGGATTGGGAGACTCCAGAATGGAAAGGAGAGAAATGGCTATAGAGAAAGTTAATATTGGAGAACAAGAGTGAGAAGTGGTAAAAGGAAGCGTGTGAATGCAAAGATGAGTAGGAAGAGAAAGTATTTATTAATACTACACGTTTCATGCATATTATGGAACATATAATCCAGCAGACAGCTACATGAAGTTGTGTAAATATATATGCAATCCACTTGTGGTCCTTGGGATCTGTGATGGTGTGTACCTGCCCATCACCAGCCCTGAAAGGGTTAAGTGTTCTTTGCAGGCTGAGGAAGCCCTGCCCCTCTGACTCTGGTGGGCATGCTCAGCCTGAAGGCAGAGTATAAAAGGAAGCAGCCGAACTCAATCTGGGCAGGCTGCTGAAGGGGGAGGATGCAGATTCTCACCAGGGAGCAGCTACAGGTCCCAACTACAGAGCCATGGCAAACAGAGCTCCAGATAGACACCAGTCTGCCTGATGAACCCAGAGAAAAGACCACGCAGCAGAAGGGTACACCACTTGAGGATCCCAGAAACCTGGGGAAACCGGGGAGCATCACCAAGACAGAAAGGGTAAGAAGCAGCCCAGGGGACTTAGACTTTCCTCCTGTGAGTGACCTGAGGAACCAGTCACCGTGTTTCGGAAGTATCCCCACTGACTCGGTGGTGAGCACCCCGCACCACCGCCAGGGCCCGAGACTAGGACTTGGAGGAGCAGGGAGGGCCTGTAGTAGTAGGATTTTCAAGTCCCCCTACCCTGGGTACCACACACCTAGGTGGCGCCCCCTCCCACCCCCACCCCAAAGGGCCATTAGGAGGAAGGACTGCCCTGAGAGGAAGGGCTGCATTATTGACTCCAGCCATTAGGTTATGCCGCCCTGAACGAAAGGGTCACTCTATTGACTCTAGTCATTGGCCACGCAGCCCTGTGTGGAAGCACGACTTTATTAACTCCAGTCACTAGGCAATACGACCACATTTTATAGTAAGGGTCATCAGCATAGGACCTAACTGGCTGTGGGACCACCTGTGACCTTTCTTTTGACCACATGTGACCTGACACCCCATCAAAGGGTGGGGAGAGAGAATCTACCCAGTGACAGGCTCTTACAAGTTGTCTATGTTGCTCTAAATCCTGCATCACTATTTAAAGACTAAACCACAAAACTGCATCTAGCTATAATTCAGGATGAAGGTGGTATTGATGCATCTTTCTGACTGAATCACCTGCTTCACATAAGGTGTTTTGGAATGCAAATATCTAATGTTGCTTTGCACTCTGGGTGCCACCAATACCCTTTCAAAAGTTCAGAAAATACTGTGATGGGAAAGAATTCACACCACCATTAAAAGCACCCACTTATCTCCTCATACTGTCCTTATAATACAATGGATTATTGGCTATAAACTATAAATAATACTCCAGGTAGATGAAAAGCAGACGTCTACCATGCAATGAACTAGTTCTCCAACCTGCCTGATCAATGAAGATCTCCAAGATTTTTTTTCATTAGTAACACTGGACCATGCATTGTATCTGCTGCTGTCAGATTTCTCATGCTTTATGCTATCTGAAAGACTCCATATACCATTGAAAAGAATAGGATCCCCATCTGCCAGTGTGGACTCTCTTACCTTCATCTCAATAACAGTTTGTAGAGCTTTTGTCTTGGCTGAGTCAGGGGCATTTTCAAACCGACGATGCATCTCCTATAACAGAAGAACAAGGAGGAAAGAGTGAAAACAATGATATTTCACTCCACTCCACGGACTCCAGGAAAAGTTATCAGAACCTTCTCTCTTTCTAATGCAGCAGAATTCTACCCTTCTACAGCCTTCTGATGTTTCCAGCCCTTCAATCTTCCTTTCACATCATAGAGGACAGGCTGCAGTCCAGTGAACAGAATTCTAGCTCAGTTACACAGGCACAATAGAAACTTGTTTTTTGACCACTGAAATAAAAATATTTAAAAAAACTGTAAAACTGACATACTCAAAATCTCCACTACCTTGCTGGTGAGTGAATCCTCCGTTTTTTAAAGGCAATTGTCTTCACATAGAAGACAGAACTATTTTAAAGAAGATTAATAAAAACAGCAATAATCTGGTTTATGTTTAACATGCTGTTGTGAGCATCTGTGTTGATAATGCTCCTTTCCATATTTTCCACCCCCAGAGTAGCAACCACCTAGTTACCTATGATGAAAATCTCTCTGCACAGAGGCTGAAAGTAGCTGAAAAAACATGATTGGATAGCAAGTTGCTCCAGAGGCTCACAATGTGCAAAGGGGAGGATGACAAATACCTATGTGATATTTCTGTAGATATGTAAAGGGCATGCACTCAGGTTGCTAGAGTGTTCCAGAGCTGCCTAGAGAATACAAATGGCAACAAGCTGAACTGCTCTACAGCACTTTCCAAGTTGCTGCAGGATACAAATAGGTAGCTGGAGAAAAAACAGATCTGTTATAGTGTATCTGTCCCTGTTCTCTGTATTCATCTTCAAAAATGAACAGCAGGCCTTTAGATGTTAAATATATGCATCACCCTCATGTCACACACTATGATATTAAATACAATGAGAGAAATGTAGGCAACCAAAACATTGCCATACCCAAAGTTCACTGTGTTATGGTGCACACACATCTAAATTGTTTTGCACTTTACCTAATATAACAATTTAGATTTCCCGGCCCAGACAAAAAAGAATATTCACTCACTCTTTCCATAAAAATGGTAATGAAAAAGATAGTATTTTATTTGTTTTACCCCCATATAAACAAGCAAGCAGAATTTGCGAAGCTGATTTATATAGTGCTTTCAAAAGATATGCAAAGATTATTTAAAACTGTCAGGTAGCTAAGTACCTGCTGATAGGGTAACTGAGGCAGAATGGTGAACTGATTTGACAAATACCACAATGGGAACCTGTATCAGAGCAAGATTTAACAATCTGGAATTCATGTCTCTCAATCTCTAGTCCATTCCATTTCTTGCCTCTAGAACACAGAACTTTCTAGATGTTTATACCTGTATGTGATGACGATACAGCCAACAATGTGTGTGTCTCTCTATATATATAATTTGCGTATTTTCTGAGAAGCTATCTTTACAGATAAATGTCAGTCTAAACTGAAAACCTATTAGTAATAGTCAGCTAGCAAATAAACCAGTACACATAGGGTTTAGGCCAGAAAAATCTCTAAAAATACATGCTACTCTCAGATTTGACAGTGAAACAGAGAGTCCCTTGTCAATGTTTTCACTGAGGCCACACAGAAGAAAAGCCACACAATAATACCAGTTTAAACTCCATAAATATCTGTTAAGTGGCTTTGAGTAAAAACTGTCTGAAACCAGATGCCCCAATTTACATCTTTAAAAATACTCAATGAATTTAAAGCCCGTGTTTACAACTTCATCAAGAGTGAAAACATGTTTAATGGAAGGTGAAGAGAACAGGGTTTGAATTCCATGTAATTTATCATTAAAAATCATTACTCTTTCTGAGAGTTTCCTAGTTCTCAAACATGTATGTAGGGGAAGAAGGGAAGAGTATTGAAGAGAATATTCTGCAATTTTGAGCATGTGGAAAGACCCCATTAATGCAAAGTGTCCTATTTTGAGCTACAAGAATTTTCCCTAACTGCCTCTGGCACACAACTTACATAACTTCCAAGTCTGTTTCCTGTATTATTGTTAGGAAGAAATGCAGTAACTTGTTACAAAAGAAAAAAAATCTTTCCAAGATGTTCAATGAAAGAGGGAGACCTGGAAGAGCAAAGGGCAAATACAGAGACTCTGCCAAATAATTGTATTGTACAGAATGTTATTTTTATTCCAGTAGTACTAAGTACTTTCCAAATATGCAAAGACAGACCCTGCCCCAAGAATATAAAGACTGGGAAAAAGACAACAATGACCGAATGGCAGGAAACAGATAAAATGCCCCATAAAAGCAGTTTCTTTTAGAGAGTTCTGATAGCAACCTTTATCTTTAAATCTTGCAACCTTTATTTGAGAAGGGGAGGATAGCTCAGTGGTTTTAGCATTGGCCTGCTAAACCCAGGCTTGTGAGCTCAGTCCTTGAGGGGGCCATTTAGGGAACTGGGGTAAAAAATCTGTCTGGGGATTGGCCCTGCTTTGAGCAGAGGGTTGGACTAGATGACCTCCTGAGGTTCCTTCCAACCTTGATATTCTATTATATCAATCAGCCTTTAACACTTACATTGTTTACAATAGGACTTTGTTCTTTAGCACAGGAAAAATTCCCACCAGCTTAGAGAAGCCTTTTGCTTAGCCTATGAAATTCCACTCTGATCTGGTTGAGCTATAAGGTGTTGAAAAATCACCATTTCCCATCTCTGGAGTGTGGTATTAATGTTTATTTTTCCTCCCCTGCCCCAGCTGCAGCATCGATTGCACTGGGGACCCCCAGGAGCAGAGACTCAATCTAGCTGCTGCTGTTGCAGCAGTGAACTGACAGAAATGGATAGGATGGGCTCCAAGACACCACAGTGGCCAGAAGCACCATCTCTACCCTCCCCATGGGGAAACTGTTCCAGACTCTCACTCTTATGATGGATAGAAACCTTCTTCAAATTTCCAGCCTAAATTTAGTCATGTCGATGTCAACTTTGTCCTGTATCTTAAATAGCTGTTCTCCTTCCATGGTATTTACCCCTCTGATATATTTAGAGAGAGCAATCATAGTGTCTCTTAGGCTTCATGCTGCTAAGCCTAAACACAAGCCAAGCTCTCTTAGTCTCCTCTCCTAAAACAGGCTCGCCACTCCCCTTAATCTGGTACCCCTTGTCTGTACCTATTCCAGTTTGATTTCATCCTTACCCAACTAACAATTCCTGTATTAATCCCTATCTTGTCCACCTTCACTAATAATTTCCCATGAGGTACCATGTCAAATGCTTTACTGAAGTTCAGACAGATTAGAGCTAGGTGAGATGTGTACATCTCAGAGCCTCAAGTCTCAAAGGACTTGTTTACACAGAGACACTCAAGAAAGTTCAGGTAAATCAAGTAAAGCTACAAAGTCCATGTGCCTAAAAGTAAACATGGTAAACCCCCTTGTGGATGTTCTCATTCAGGAAAAAAGTGGCTGTAGTTCCTGATGCACTAAGTCCCCAGCTTGGAGACACACTGTGTTATTGTACTATACGTACCTACTAAAATCAAATAGAATGTCTTTTTACTAATTCCTAATAATACTTTTAACAAACGTTAACTCCATAAACTAAAAATAAATTTAAGAAAACTGTGTTCTAAATGGAATACATGTTGTACTGAGGTTTTCCATATAATTTATGCAAAGTCAGACATTAGATGAACCCAATAGTCTTATCTGGCATTAGTCTGACCTCCTGCATAACAGAGTCCATAGGTTTTCCCATAATTAATTACTGCTTCAAGTCCAATAATTGTGGTTGAGCTAGAGCATATATCTTTTAAAAAAAACTAGGGCTGTTGATTAATTGCCGTTAACTCACGCGATTAACTCAAAAAAATTAATCATGATTAATCACACTGTTAAACAATAGAATACCAATTGAATTTTTTAAAATATTTTGGATGTTTTTCTTCATTTTCAAATATATTGATGATTTCTATTACTATACAGAACACAAAGTATACACTGCTCACTTTATATTATTATTTTTATTACAAATATTTGCACTGTAAAAATGATAAAGAAATAGTATTTTTCAATTCACCTCATACAAGTACTGTAGTGCAGTCACTTTAACCTGAAGTGTAACTTACAGAAGTATTTTTTTTTGTTTCATAACAGCACGCAAAAACAAAACAATGTAAAA
The DNA here is from genome assembly GCF_016161935.1 of Mauremys reevesii. Classification (NCBI taxonomy): domain Eukaryota; kingdom Metazoa; phylum Chordata; order Testudines; family Geoemydidae; genus Mauremys; species Mauremys reevesii. The sequence goes on from NC_052623.1 coordinate 251,110,863, forward strand.
CTTTAGAGTCTACAAGCCAACTCAGTCCTACTTCTTGTTCAGCCAATCGTTGAGACAAACAAGTTTGTTTACTTTTACAGGAGATAATGCTGCCTGCTTCTTATTTACAATGTCACCTGAAAGTGAGAACAGGCATTCGCATGGCACTTTTGCAGCCAGAATTGTAAGGTATTTACATGCCAGTTGGGCTAAACATTCGTATGCCCAGTCATGCTTCGGCCACCATTCCAGAGGACATGCGTCCATGCTGATGATGCTCATTAAAAAAAATAATGCATTAATTAAATGTGACTGAACTCCTTGGGGGAGAATTGTATGTCTCCTGTTCTGTTTTACCTGCATTCTGCCATATATTTCATGTTATAGCAGTCTCGGATGATGACCCAGCACATGTTCGTTTTAAGAACACTTTCACTGCAGATTTGACAAAACAAAGAAGGTACTAATGTGTGATTTCTAAAGATAGCTACAGCACTCGACCCAAGATTTAAGAATCTGAAGTGCCTTCTAAAATCTGAGAGGGACGAGGTGTGGAGCATGCTTTCAGAAGTCTTAAAAGAGCCAGGGGCAGCTCTAGGTATTTTGCCGCCCCAAGCACGGCAGGCAGGCTGCCTTCGGCGGCTTGCCTGCAGGAGGTCCCCTGTCCCACAGATTCAGCGGCAGCCTGCGGGAGGTCCGCCGAAGCCGCAGGACCAGCGGACCCTCCGCAGGTATGCCACCCTTGCGGCGACCGACAGAGTGCCCCCCGTGGCTTGCCGCCTCAGGCACATGCTTGGAGTGCTGGTGCCTGGAGCCACCCCTGAAAAGAGCAATACTCTGATGTGGAAACTACAGAACCCAACCGACCAAAAGAGAAGATCAGCCTTCTGCTGGGGGCATCTGACTCAGATAATGAAAATGAACATGTGTTGGTCTGCTCTGCTTTAAATCATTATCGAGCAGAACCCACCATCAGCATGGATGCATGTCCTCTGGAAAGGTGGTTGAAGTATAGAGAGACATATAAATCTTTAGCGCATCTGGCACGTAAATATCTTGTGACGCTGGCTACAATAGTGCCATGCGAACGCTTGTTCTCACTTTCAGGTGACATTGTAAACAAGAAGCGGGCAGCATTATCTCCTACAAATTGTAAGCAAACTTGTTTGGTCTCCGCAATTGGCTGAAGTAGGACTGAGTTGACTTGTAGGCTCTAAAGTTTTACCTGGTTTTATTTTTGAATGCAGTTTTTTTTTGTACATAAGTCTACATTTGTAAGTTCAACTTTCATGATAAAGAGATTGAACTACAGTACTTGTATTAGGTGAACTGAAAAATACTATTTTTTTACACTGCAAATATTTGTAATAAAAAATAAATATAAAGTGAGCATTGTACACTTTGTAATCTATGTTGTAATTGAAAACAACATATTGAAAATGTAGAAAACATCCAAAAATATTTAAATAAATGGTATTCTATTATTGTTTAACAGTGCGATTAATCACGGTTAATTTTTTTAATCGCTTGACAGCCCTAGAAAAAACAAACTTGATTTAAAATTTTCCAGTGATGGAAACACTTGGCAAGTAGTCCCAACAGTTAATTACCCTCACTGTTAAAAATGTGCATCTTATTTCTAGTCTGTATATGTCTAGCTCCAACTTTCAGCCATTGTGGATTTTGTCCCATCATGGCTTGCTAGACTGAAGACCCCATTATCAAAATTTCTGTTCTATGTTATTTCAAGGTAACATACGGTTCCTGAGATCTATCATGCATCAACTCAGAGGATTTTTAATAACCATTTGAAAACAGATATCACTATGGCTTCTCTCTGAATAACCCAGGAATCAAAGGTCTGACAGTTTTTCATATACTAAGTAAATCATGAACAAAATGTACTTTCAAAAAACAAAATCCTATCAAATTAGTGGAATAGCCAAGAAAGGTTCACACCACAAGTTTAGTAGAATATTATGAGAAGAACTGCATTCCTCTTCTGATGTGTGGTTCATCTCTAGTAAAGGTTCACATGCAGACAGAGAGCAGTCACTGGAAAGCTGTGTATGGCATTGAAATTATGCCAAGCAGGTAGACAAGGAAGCATCACTTCCATAGAAGGAAAACATCAATATAACTAATTCCTAAGGGTGATTTTCAAGATGAGCAATTAATATAGTTTAACAACAATACTGTGTCTAAAATATAATTGTAATGAAGTGTTCCCTGTGTGCAATGGAACATCCAAGGGCTCACAAATTCCAACCACAACTTTTCTGACCAGAAAAATGTCAAAAACAGTTGAAATTTAAGTCATAACCTGTCATATAAATAGCCCTCAACAAGAAGCAGTACCAGTGCTCAGTATGAAAAATATTAATTCTAACTTAAGGTTATCTGTATTGCAGTAGCAGCTACCATGTGACAGGTACTTTCCAAACATAGACTGTTCCTGCTCTACCGAGATCCTACAACTTAGATGACAACCAACATATGAAAGATGAGGGAAAAGGATACCATCAAAATATGCACACTTTATATGTTATATAAAGGAAAAAAAACACATACAACAACCTAATTAAAAACAGTAAGGTTGCAAAAGTCAAGCACTGAAAAGTTAGGGCATGACAGAATTTAAGTGGCCCAAGCAAACTTAATTCAGCCCTCTTGTGCATGTGTGTTATGATGGAGTCTTTGATTATATGATCTCACTTAATTTTTTCCACAGGAGTAACACCTCATTCAGTGAAGGGTCAGTTATTCAATATTTCTTTTTATCCATTTCATTCAGTGTGTGGCCACCCAGGCCTTATTTAATGCACATCTAACCTGAGCACTGAATATAAAGTTATTCATTTTTTCATGGGCATTTCTATGGTATTCTCACAGTAGTATACAAGTGATTCACAAACAATTTATCTTCAAACCACCACTCTATCAACCTAATTTTATAGCTGGGGAACAGAAGCACGAAGGTATTAAGTCCAAAATTATCAATAGCCCAATAATTTTGGGTGCCTTATTTGTGACACCTAGGGACTGAATTTTCAGAGCATTTAGCATTTTTATAGCACTTTGTATATTCAAAATACATCTTCAAAGGATGTCAGCTGCAGTTGTGAACACTCACTACTTTGCAAATCTGGCCCTGGATGTCCCAGGGTTCCTAGAAAATGAGTAACACACAATTAATGGCCAATTTAGAACATTTTGGTTTAAGTGACTTGCCCAGCATCACCTAAGACCCGTGTGGCACAGGCAGGGATGGAATCCAATTCTCAAGAGTGACAGTTAACTTTCTTAACCATGAGACAATCCATTCTCTTCCTGCAATTGCCTGCCTCATTCACCATCACACATCTTCCAACTTCTGCAACAGATGAGACTGAGATCTTACAAACTATTGCCTCATTCACTACACATCCCTGATTTTATTTCCTGAGTACCATTTTAGAGGAGAGTGTTCTCTATTGGTTACAGACAGCTTTCCCCCTGTGATCCTACTTCCTGCCCTCCTTACCACTACCCCATCTTCTGTCCCCCTCATCCCACTTCAACTCCTATTCAAACCTTCTCCCCCCACCCACTTCATCTCCCATCTCAGTCCACCTCTTCTCCTACCCAATCCCCATATTCCCTTTTTTCTACCTACCTCCCTCTGGCTCCTACCTCCCTTTCCACCATCGGGTTCCTGCAAACCGAAACAACCCGACCGACCGACCAACCAACACACACCAAACCAAACCACCTACCAAACTTCTCTCAGCTTTCTGATCTGACTCTTTCTCCTCCTCCTGACTGACAAGATGCCAACAGAAGGAGAGCACATGAAAGAATCTCCCTGAGGCCTCCAGTAACCAGGAGGAGTAATTACAGGGAAATTCTGCTCAGCACCACCCCACGCCCAAGGTTTGGGATGGAACAGGTACAGTCTGGTTAGCATACAGGAGATGTGAGGGGATTAAGCATGCTCAGTGCAGACCAAATCGGAGAATTCAGATACCCAACTCTGACAATTCTCTTTTAACCCTGTGTGAATTTGGAGATGTTTTCAGAGGCTAATTATATGGACAAATTTCAGTAGATTTTCCCAGGATAGAAAAAGGCTCACTCTAAACACAATAGCAACTCTCCTGCCAAATTTCAAATCCCTGCTTCAAATCATGGAGGTGCAAGAACTTCTCAAAGAAGGAGACAGAAGGGGAGTGTGTGTTTCTCTGTTGGTAACATAGGCAAAACACATTTTTCTCCAACCTCATTCTCAAAAATGACAGAACTGTTTTAGCTAAATCTTAAAAACAGCCTGAGGCAGACCCCTGGCAAAGTTTGGCAAAGGCATAAGCAAATGAAAACACGGTCCTGTAATGGAAAGTGTCAGGCAACATTAACTATTGGTGGTGCTATCAACTCCATATATATTTATATATACATTTATTATGACCATTTAAAATTACATTCAGTGCATGTATGCAGAGTTTGTAGAATCTGCAATTTTAATAACAGGCTAAGAGGCAGCAGTTGAGAGACTTTAGCCACTTACTCCTCCTCCATCCCAATAGTCTATATTTGAAAGTATGATCATTAGAACACTTTCAATTCAAATACTATAGCTGTTGGACTTGGTGTTCCAAATCATGCAGCAGCCTTCAAAGCCTGGGAAATTTGAAACAGGCGACTGAAAAGCAGATGTACACCCTGACCTCTTTCTCAGCCTAGTCATTCTGCTGCTGACTGCAAGACATCAATTCAATTATCTATTAACACTGAAGCAGAGCCCTTAAAATTGCACTTAAGCAGCACAGGTGTTAAAGTAATCATACTTTGGAGACACGGTTACAATCCCTGTACATACCACACAAGTGACTGCTTGAAATGCACACTTATGTATGGTGAAGTTTTTCCCCTTTAAAATAGGAATCCAAACATCCATTGATACAACATAGTTAAAATGGGAGTGGGGAGGATGCAGAGGGCAGATCCAGGACATGCAAAAGTTAAGGTCCACACTTCAACTTGACCATGAAGCACATACAATATATATTTCTCTGCCCCCTCTCCCCCAGAGCCCAGCTGCGAGGCCGCCCCCAGCCCAGACACCCACACCTCCTCTCCCCCAGAGCCCAGCTGCAGCCCCCACCCCCAGCCCAAGCACCTGCACCCTCTTCCCCACCCCCAAGTCCAGCTGCAGGGCCCCCCCCACATACCTGCTCCTCTCCCCCCCAGAGCCCAGTCAAAGACCTTCCCCGCCCCAGCCCAGACATTGGCATCCCCTCCCTGCCCAGCGATCCAGGGGGAGAAACAGCCTTATGCTGGGTCCCGGGCTTGCATGGAGTTTCCTGCACACCGCCATCGCCTCCCCTCGGGGCCTGCCAAGAACTGCAGCTGCCGGGAACCCTCCGGTTCCCTCAACCTCCACCAACAGTGTCTTCTATTTGTCAGCTGGGCTCTGCCTGGTCCAGCAACCCCTAGTGGCAGCCAGCAGCTCTGCAGCCCATTTTTGTGGTGGTAGGAGGAAATTCTGCACACACATCATTAATTTCTGCAAAATTTTATATTGCTCAGTGATGCAGAATTTCCCAAGGAGTAAACATAATATTCGACTGCTACAAAATATTTGACTGATATACATATTTTGTCCACTAGATGGTCCAATTCCCTGTCAACTACAGCTCAGGCTATACAGGGGAGGCTGGGGGAATTCTGTGCCAAAATTTTAAAAATTATGTGCCAAAAAATTAAGAATTCTGCAAAATTCTGCCTATTTAATTTGTCAAAATAATGCAATACAACCACACCAGTTTCAATTATTTTGGTAATTTATTTTAACTGCTATACAGAAAATAGTCACAATAACTATTCAGTATTTCCTAAACACATGAAAGTTAAGTTATGAATATTTGGTAACCATTACCCTGCATTCCAGTTATAATCCTGACTGGCTACTTGGGGAAGAGCTTGGTTCCGATTGTCCTGACATTTTATTGACTAATTGATAAACGTTTTATTTTCCCCTTAACCTTTTAAAAAAATAAGTAAGTAAAATAGATCCTGTAATCTCACTCCATTGTGCAACTCTGGCACAGGAAAAAAGGGAGAAATCACATAGATCTTCCTAGCTGAAGATTCCCTTACTGTCCCTTTACAATAAGGCTCCTTTACAGCACTCTGGCAATGTAAGGCACTATAAAACATTTAAAAGTGTTTTATGCTCCTGTGGGAATTGACTAAGAAAGGGAACAACTAACAAACAATGGAACATTAACAACAACACAGGCAGGCTGCTACATTTCTGCTCTGCCTGAGGGGACAGAGCCTGCCTCACACCTATCTCTGAACAACCAGACGCCGAACCCCTCCACACTGGGCGAGCTAGACGGACAGAGTCTCTCTTGCGCCCAGGCATGCCCAAACAACCCCGACCCCTCGTGACAATTAATGTCTCTCCACGCACGCACACACAGCCCTACCCCCTGTGGTGATTTACATCTCTGCTGGATGCTCATGGCACTTGAACAGACATGCCTAGGCTGCCATGGAAGGGGTGCGTGTCACCCACAGATATCTTTGCTTCCTCATTTTTCTGCGGAGAGTAAAGAAATCTGTGGATGTTATGAATTCTGCGCCCATGCAGTGGTGCAGAATTCATCCAAGAGTAATAATAGTAAATGCTTAGGAGTACTCATCTCTCCAAGGTACCTTGGAGATAGGAATGAAAAGTACTTCACCATTTTCACATTACCTCCTGCAGTAAAGTAAGCAATATGTGTTTCCACTCTGGTAACACATTTAAATATAAACCTTACTGTGTTACTGTGAACTGCCTGATGTGACCTGGGGTTTATCCTGCAATAAGAAACAACAAACAGCTTATACGTATTTTACTGTACATCCATAATTAGGACCCCCTACTTAGACATTTGAACAAATAGAACGATTAAAAAGATTAACCCTTTTTGTGACCCTTAATAGTTTTCAGCAGGATGGATAAAATCAAAGATTTTTAAAAAATCCAACATCAGATCTTTTAAAAATTTAAATCTTTTTTTAAAATTTAAATTAATAACAGATTTTTAATAAATTAACCTATTTAAAGTTAAATTTGAAACTGACAAGCTACATTAAGGCCTAAGTTTATTATAATAATTAAAATAATTTAAATTAAATATGAAAAAATAATTAAGCAGTACAAGTTTACTGCTGACTTTTCATGAGAGTTAAATGACTGAACTGATGGAAGTCACTTGCTAAGCACATGCAATCAGAGTTTAAGTGCTAATCCAGCTTTTGACAGCAGTAGCCTCTTCTGCGGGGCGGAGAGAATAGTTTATATTTAAACAAATTGCAGTGCATTTCAGCTCAGTGACTAGTTCATTCAAAGTTAAAAAACTAAATGGGAGTTAGGAAAGTTTGTTTTCCTCTTCCAATATGTGGATTAGAAAAATAAGTGAGAGAATGAAATCTTCTAGTTCTAATATTCTGAAGGATATGGTGACCAGAAACAATCAGTTCAATTCACTGCTGACAAACTACTACTTTGTTTAATAAATCAGTTTTAAATGCAAAAGAGTGTGATAAAAATGTTCATTAAAAAACTTTTCTTCTATACCCAGCATATTTAAAGCTGTTTTATTTAACGAAAAAATATTGTTTTTGTGCATTTTAATTTCCATCCAAATACAGATTGACACAAATTACGAGTAAAAAATAAATTTCTTTTTTTTTACTAAGTAATTAATCATTCACCATTTTCTAACTTAATAAAAATGTAATAGTTAAGAATCTGAATGAATGTAAGCTATACAATTGCTTAAAGAAATGAGTACAGATACAGTGCATCCTCCTGCTTAACAAAGAAAAGCACCACATTTAGTGTAAAGTTTAGTTGCAAATCAGCATGTTTCAATGGCTACCTACCAATGAGAATCAACCTTTCTTTAGGAAAATAACTGAAGTATAAATGCAAAATGTGATAAAAATAACTTACTTAAATCAAGGTTTCCTGCATGCTGATTTAAATCATGATTAAAATCGGTGATTTAAATCACTGGTTTAAATCAAGTCACCCTGCTTTTCAGACTGATACATTCCTAGATACAGTATACTGTACAAGCTGTAGCTACGACCTTCATTCTTTTTCCTAGATGTATGACATTGCATGGGGTTGTACTAAAAAGCTTCTTGTTTGATTGGGCTCGGCTTATTAAGTGATCCGGTTTGCTCTGTATAACTACCCTATCCTTATTTACCATTCCACCAATCTTTTTGCCATCTATAAAATTTATCAGCAATGATTTTACATTTTCTTCTAGACCACTGATGAAAGTGTTAAATAATATCAGGCCTAAAACACATTCTTGCAGAACTCCATTAGAAACATCCCCAATTCAATGAAAATTCCCCATTAACAACTACTTTTTGAGATTTATCAGTTAGCCAATCCTTCGTGCATTTAATGTATTTCATTGGTACTATACAGTATTAACTTTTTAATCAGAATGTCATGTGGAAACTAGTCAAATGCCTTACAAAAGACTAGATACGTTATATCTACACAGTCACCTTTACTAACCAAACTTGCAATTTAACAAAAAAAAAAAAAGGAAATAAGGTGTTTGACAAGACCTATTTTTCATTAAGCAACTGTAGCCTACTAGTTCATTTTATCATTCATTTACTGTGCGATGTCAAGATTAACACGTGATGTCACATATAATCTTTGTATGCTAAACAAATTTAAGTTGTAGGATTCTAGAAGTATAAGACTGGTAAGTATTTAGAAATATAATTATATAGTAGTAGGGCCCTACCAATTTCACATCTGAGAAAAACGTGTCATGGACCATGAAATAAGCCCTTCTCCGTGAAATCCAATCTCCCCTGTGCTGTTGGGAGTGCCTCAGCCGGAGTTTTCTAGCTGCTAGTCCCGGCTGGGCTGGGAAGGGACAGGATTTGCTCTTCCCCTGCACGGCCATTCTCGGAGGGAGATCAGACTCACCTCTGGGTAATTCCCCCTACTCTAGGAAGCTCTGGGGCTGGGAAACAGCATTGGAGCTTCCTGCAGCCAGAGGAGGCTTCCAGAGGTGGAGGTGGGTCTGATCTTTGACTCCCTAAGGGAACTGATGGGCAGGATCCCCTGGGAGGCTAATAGGATGGGGAAAGGAGTCCAGGAGAGCTGGCTGTATTTTAAAGACTTATTGAGGGCACAGGAACGAACTATCCTAATGTGCAGAAAGAATAGCAAATATGGCTGGCGACCAGCTTCCCTTAACAGAGAAATCTTTGGTGATCTTAAACACAAAAAGGAAGCTTACAAGAAGTGGAAACTTGGACAGATGACTAGGGAGAAGTATAAAAATATCGCTCGAGCATGCAGGGGTCCTGGGGATGTTCAACATCTTCATTAACGATCTGGATGATGGGACGGATTGCACTGTCAGCAAGTTCGTGGATGACACTAAGCTGGGGGGAGAGGTAGATATGCTGGAGGGTAGGGATAGGGTCCAGAGTGACCTAGACAAATTGGGAGGATTGGGCCAAAAGAAATCTGATGAGGCTCAGCAAGGACAAGTGCAGAGTCCTGCATTTAGGATGGAATAATCCCATGCACAGCTACAGGCTGGGGACCGACTGGCTAAGCAGCAGTTTAGCAGAAAAGGACCTGGAGATTACAGCGGACAAGAAGCTGGATATGAGTCAACAGTGTGACCTTGTTGCTAAGACAGCTAACGGCATTTTGGGCTGCATTAGTAGGCACACTGCGAGCAGATCGAGGGAAATGATTATTCCCCTCCGGCACTGGTGAGGCCACATCTGGAGTACTGCATCCAGTTTTGGGCCCCCCACTACAGAAAGGATGTGGACAAATTGGAGATAGTCCAGCGGAGGGCAATAAAAATGATTAAGGGGCTGGAGCACATGACTTATGAGGAGAGGCTGAGGGAACTGGGCTTGTTTAGGCTGCAGAAAAGACGAGTGAGGGGGGATTTGATAGCAGCCTTCAACTACCTGAAGGAGGGTTCCAATGAGGATAGAGCTCGGCTGTTCTCAGTGGTGGCAGATGACAGAACAAGGAGCAATGGTCTCAAGTTGCAGTGGGTGAGGTCTAGGATGAGCACTTCCAACAGCACGGGGGAGATCAGACCCAACTCCAGGAACCTCCTCCAGCTGCAGGAAGCTCTGGGGCTGCTGCCCAGCTGCAGAGCTTCCTGAAGCCATGGGAGGTACCCGGAGCTGGGTCTCATCTCTCCTTGAGAGTGGCCATGCAAGGGAAGAGCAATTCCTGTCGCTCCCCAGCCAGCCAGGACTAGCAGCTAGGCGAAATCAAACTCACCACCTCCAGAAGCCTCCTCCAGTTGCAGGAAGCTCTGCAGCTCCTGCCTTCAGAGGCCAGCACAGAAGTGAGGTGGCAATCCTATAACCCCCTTAGAAGAGCTTTGCAACACCCTCCCCCGCCCCCCCATGATCCCCTTTCCCCCATGGTTACAACATTGTGAAATTTCAGATGTAAACCAGGGTGGATACAAATCAATGACTTAAAAAAATTGATTTTTTTAATTTAAATCAGATTTTTTTATAAAATAATTTTGAGGAAAAAATCTATCTAAAGATTTTAATTAATACATTATTGCTCAACTATCTCATCATGGAATAGGGATTATAAATTCTAATGCTATAGTATGAGACAATATATCCATATAATGTTTAAGAAAAGTTTTGTAAATGAATTCCAACAGTTCATGGATTAGGGACCCAATCTTATGGGTTCCAGGGGCTTCTGTATAGATTATTTAGATTAATCTTTCTATCTACCCAATGAGACTCAGTGCTTAGTCTAGAAGATATCATCAAAGATGCTTAGTTTTGCAGTTTTCAAACTGTGGATTTGTGTATCCAGAGAGAACATGCTTGTTAACAGCAAAAATGTCTTAATATAATATAATATATAGAGAAGTGAGAAATAACAGACCTCAACCCTATTGTCCCTCTGAAAATTTGTGTACAGAGTCAATCCTTACCTCTCTCTAAAAGTGCAAAGTTTCAAAAATGTCAATGAATAGAAGATTGTTGGGGGCAGAATAGATCAGGACAAGGAGAAGAAAACTGGAGAAAAATGTGAGAAGGGAGGGACAGGCAGTAGAAACGAAAGTAAAACTGTTTGAGTGGCATATTCCAGAAGTCTTGAGGTCTTTCTGAATGTAGCCTTCATTGATTTGAGATCTACCATACCATTCTCTCACTAGAAGGGAAATCCTATAATGACAACAGGCCATAAGAGAGACCCAGTTTGGGAGTATTTTAATGAAGTTCCTTTCCCTGTGGGTAAGACAGGCATGTGTGCAAAATGCAAACAGTGCAACAAAGAAATGCAATGCCTGGTTTCCCGAATGAAACAACATTGTTTGAACATAAGAACATAAGAATGGCCGTACTGGGTCAGACCAAAGGTCCAGCTAGCCCAGTATCCTGTCTACTGACAGTGGCCAATGCCTGGTGTCCCAGAGGGAATGAACCTAACAGGTAATGATCAAGTGATCTCTCTCCTGCCATCCATCTCCACCCTCTGACAAACAGAGGCTAGAGACACCATTACTTACCCATCGTGGCTAATAGCCATTAATGGACTTAACCTCCATGAATTTATCCAGTTCTCTTTTAAATGCTGTTATAGTCCTAGCCTTCACAACCTCCTCAGGTAAGGAGTTCCACAAGTTGACTGTGCGCTGTGTGAAGAAGAACTTCCTTTTATTTGTTTTAAGCCTGCTGCCTATTAATTTCATTTGGTGACCCCTAGAGTTCTTGTATTATGGGAATAAGTAAATAACTTTTCCTTATCTACTTTCTCCACATCACTCATAATTTTATATACCTCTATCATTTCCCCCCTTAGTCTCCTCTTTTCCAAGCTGAAGAGTCCTAGCCTCTTTAATCTCTTCTCATATGGGACCCTCTCCAAACCCCTAATCATTTTAGTTGCCCTTTTCTGAACCTTTTCTAGTGCCAGTATATCTTTTTTGAGATGAGGAGACCACATCTGTACGCGGTATTCAAGAAGTGGGCGTACCATCGATTTATATAAGGGCAATAATATATTCTCTGTCTTATTCTCTATCCCCTTTTTAATGATTCCTAACATCCTGTTTGCTTTTTTGACCGCCTCTGCTCACTGCGTGGACATCTTCAGAGAACTATCCACGATGACTCCAAGATCTTTTTCCTGATTTGTTGTAGCTAAATTAGCCCCCATCATATTGTATGTATAGTTGGGGTTATTTTTTCCAATGTGCATTACTTTACATTTATCCATATTATATTTCATTTGCCATTTTGTTGCCCAATCACTTAGTTTTGTGAGATCTTTTTGAAGTTCTTCACAGTCTGCTTTGGTCTTAACTAGCTTGAGCTGTTTAGTATCATCTGCAAACTTTGCCGCCTCACTGTTTACCCCTTTCTCCAGATCATTTATGAGTAAGTTGAATAGGATTGCTCCTAGGACTGAACCTTGGGGAACACCACTAATTACCCGTCTCCATTCTGAGAATTTACCATTAATTCCCACCCTTTGTTCCCTGTCTTTTAACCAGTTCTCAATCCATGAAAGGACCTTCCCTTTTATCCCATGACAACTTAATTTACATAAGAGTCTTTGGTGAGGGACCTTGTCAAAGGCTTTCTGGAAATCTAAGTACACTATGTTCACTGTATCCCCCTTGACCACATGTTTGTTGACCCCTTCAAAGAACTCTAATAGATTAATAAGAGACGATTTCCCTTTTGAGAAATCATGTTGGCTTTTCCCCAACAATTTATGTTCTTCTATGTGTCTGACAATTTTATTCTTTACTATTGTTTCGACTAATGTGCACGGTACCGACGTTAGACTTACCGGTCTGTAATTGCCAGCATCACCTCTAGAGCCCTTTTTAAATATTGGCGTTACATTATCTATCTTCCAGTCGTTGGGTACAGAAGCCGATTTAAAGGACAGGTTACAAACCCTACTTAATAGTGCCACAATTTCACATTTGAGTTCTTTCAGAACTCTTGGGTGAATGCCATCTGGTCCCGGTGACTTGTTAATGTTAAGTTTATCAATTAATTCCAAAACCTCCTCTAGTGACACTTCAATTTGTGACAGTTCCTCAGATTTGTCACCTACAAAAACCAGCTCGGGTTTGGGAATCTCCCTAACATCCTCAGCCGTGAAGACTGAAGCCAAGAATTCGTTTAGTTTCTCCGCAATGACTTAATCGTCTTTAAGCGCTCCTTTTGTATCTCTATCATCAAGGGACCCCACTGGTTGTTTAGCAGGCTTCCTGCTTCTGATATACTTAAACATTTTGTTATTACCTTTTGAGTTTTTGGCTAGCCGTTCTTCAAACTCCTCTTTGGCTTTTCTTATTATATTTTTACACTTTATTTGGAGGTGTTTATGCTCCTTTCTATTTACCTTGCTAGGATCTGACTTCCACTTTTTAAAGGAAGTCTTTTTATCTCTCACTGCTTCTTTTAACATGGCTGTTAAGCCACGGTGGCTCTTTTTTAGTTCTTTTACTGTGTTTCTTAATTTGGGGTATACATTTAAGTTGGGCCTCTATTATGGTGCCTTTAAAAAGTGCCCATGCAGCTTGCAGGGATTTCACTTTAGTCACTGTACCTTTTAATTTCTGTTTAACTAACCCCTCATTTTTGCATAGTTCGCCTTTTTGAAATTAAATGCCACAATGTTGGGCTGTTGAGATGTTCTTCCCACCACAGGGATGTTAAATGTTGTTATATTATGGTCACTATTTCCAAGCGGTCCTGTTATTATTACTTCTTGGACCATGTCCTGCGCTCCACTCAGGACTAAATCTAGAGTTGCCTCTCCCCTTGTGGGTTTCCGTACCAGCTGCTCCAAGAAGCAGTCATTTAAAGTATTGAGAAATTTTGTCTCTGCATTTTGTCCTGAGGTGACATGTTCCCAGTCAATATGGGGATAATTGAAATCCCCCACTATTATTGAGTGTTCCTTCTCAGGAGGAAGCTGCATTGAAGATGATGAAAGGAACATGTCTGAACATGCTGGATCTTCAGGTTGGTAAACTTTTTATTTCATACTTCTTTCTTAAGGACTGCCTGTCTTCCTACTGGACTATTCTTGAATTCTCATGTTTGAGCAAAAAATATAGTTGTTATTCTATGGTACTATCATTTTAGATGCACTTGTGATAAAAAATAAATAGCTGAAATTGGCAGATCTTCCTTTTACTATTTCACCTTTAAAGTAGTACTGCGTGTCAGTGAATGCAATGAGTAATACTAAATGAGCAGTATGGTAATAATAAATAACTGCATTGACTTATTTTGTTTAGGAGAATCCATCCTCAACATATAGGATTCTGAAGACTAGCCACCTTCAAGATCACCATCATTTTCTACAGTTTCAGAGCTATCTGCCAATGATAGTGTTTCAGCCACATCATGTAGGTCACACATAGCCACAGTATATCACCTGTAGCAAAAAGAAAAAAAAAATCACCATCATCCAGAAACAACTATAGATAAGTTTGTGATAAGAACCAGCAGATTACAAAAAGAGGTAATTGATGAAAAAATTGTCCGGTTTGTTTATGCAACAGACTCTCCTTTCCGTACGATTGAGAACCCAGGACCGCCCGGGCGGGAAGGGGGGCAAGTGGGACAATTTGCCCCAGGCCCCGCAGGGGCCCCCACGAGAATTTTTCAGGGGCCCTGGAGCAGGGTCCTTTAATCGTTCCGGGGGCCCCGGAAAACTCTCGCGGGGCCTGGCCCCCCAGAGCTTCTTCCGCTCCGGGTCTTCGGTGGCAATTCGGGGAAGACCCAAGCCCCCTGAATCCTCTGGGCGGCCCTGTGAGAACCCACACTTCATCAGCATGGTTCAGTCATTAAGACCAGGATACAGTCCACCCAACAGAGCAGATGTCACCGGCAAATTGCTGAATAAAGTGTATGAAAGAGAAATTGAGCAGTGTGCAAAAGGTCTAGAGGGTGAAATTATTAACCTGAGTCTTGATGGGTGGAGTAATGTCCATAATGATCCTGTTGTATGTGCTTGTGTGACAACAGAAGAAGGGAATGTCTTCCTTACAGAAACAATTGATACATCGGGAAATGCACACACAGCAGAATACTTACAACTTTTACTACTACTTCTGGTAACAAACTGTGAAAAAAAATTCAAATGGTCACAGACAAAGCGGCAAATGTATCCAACATTTGAAGAAATTTAGAAGAGCGCGAAGAGAGTCCCAAGCTAATAACATACGGATGCAGTGCTCATTTGATGCACCTCCTAGCCAAAGACTTCTGCATTCCAGAAATAAAGGCTAATGTTGAAATTGCAAAATACTTCCACAACCACCACTTTGCAGCAGCTGCTCTGAAAAAAGTGGGAGGAACCAAGCTAACTCTTCCACAAGATCTGCGATGGAACTCAGTAGTGGACTGTTTTGAGCACTATATCAAGAACTGGCCTAATTTGATGACAGTTTGTGAACAAAATCATGAAAAAATAGATGGCACTGTCACAGCCAAAGTTCTCAACATAGAGCTTAAGAGAAATGTTGAACACAGGCTGAGTACCCTGAAGCCTATTTCTGTAGCCTTGAACAAAATGCAGGGAAATAGTTGTTTTATTGCTGACACTGTTGAAATTTAGAAGGAAGCGAGTGAGATCTTAAAAGAGAAATATTCAATGACAGTTAAATTACAAGCATTAAAAAAACAAATGGGACAAGCACTATCTCCAGCTCACTTTCTTGCAAATATTCTCAATACTCGGTATCAGGGTCAAACCTTTACTGCTGAAAAAGAGGAGTTGGCTATGACATCGACATCCAGCAATCATCCCTCCATAATGCCAACAATAATAAACTTCAGAGCTAATGGTGAACCATTCAAGAAATAGATGTTTGCTGATGATGTTTTAAAGAAAGTTATACCAGTGAACTGGTGGAAGTCACTTAACCACTTGAATTCAGAGACTGCTGAAGTGATAATCTCACTTTTAATATTAGTAGCTTCTTCTGCTGGTGTAGAAAGAATATTTTCTTCCTTTGGACTAATTAATTCCAAATTGAGAAATTGTTTGGGACCTGAAAAAGCAGGAAAGCTTGTTTTTCTTTTCCAGATTATGAACAAACAGGAAAATGAAGGTGAAGATGACTCAGTTAGCTGCAGAAGCCAATATTTTAAATTTCTCATGTTGACCTGACTGACACAGTTGATTTAATTTTGGTGGGTTTTTTTTGTTTGTTTGTTTTTTAAGTATTTCATTTAACTATTTTAGTTAAAAACAATTTTTAACAAAAACAAACCTGGTTTTAAAAAACTTGAATGTTTAATTACATTCAAAAATTCATATGCTTGTTTTGTTAAAATATTATAGATTTGCTGTTGAAGAAAAAAATCCAGAATACATAATGTTGTTTTAGTTAAATAAAACAATTTAAATGTCTGTCTGGTGATGTTCTCCTCTTAATACAGCATGGCAAGAATATCCTCGAAATATTAATGATTAACCTGTTGAATTGGAGATATTTATGACATCATTGGGAGGTAAACTATCTGCTTCAATTACCTTTGGTAAATGAATTAACCAAACAATCATTCATTTTCTGATATAGCTGTAAAACTAATCTGAAAAGTTTTCAAAATAAATCACTTAAAATACATAGTGTGTACCTTCTAAAAATGAAACCTACATCTATCTCTAAGTTGTGAAGAATATATATTAAGGTTATAACAACCAACAAGCATGCACTGTTATGTAGAAATCAATATTTAAATCGAGTCTTCCTGACTAGTGATTTAAATCAAATTGATTTAAATCAAATCCACCCCGATGTAAACATCTGAAATCATGAAACCGACCATTTAAAAACCCTCTGGCCATGAAATTAACCAAAATGGACCATGAATTTGGTAGGGCCTAATGTATTAGCTGGTAGGGCTGAAACACGAAACCTACACGCTGAGGCCTGTAATATTTTAGCTTAGGCATACTTAGGGTCACCATATGTCCTGTTTTTAAAGGGACAGTCCCATTTTTTGGAACTTTTTCTTATATAGATGCCTATTGCCCCCCACCCCCTGTCCCGTTTTTTCACAGTTGCTATCTGGTAACCCTAGCCATACTATGCTTTAGGCTTAAGAAATGCTTGACGTAAGTAACCAAAGAATAACTCGATGCCAGAAGGTTACGGAAAAAGATGTACCAATGGATGGTATTGCGAAAAATTAGCCGTAAGATTAATTTTAGATCACAAAACGACCTAGAGGCACATTTTTTTTAATATGTGCCTTACCCACATGATAAAGGTTGTGCGTCAATGCTAATGAGAATAAAAGGAACTATAAACAGATTATTAAAAAACAGGATGCCCCAATATTCTTGGGGGGGACAATACAAATAAGGAAAAAGAGAGTGGACACTTTCACGCACATGCACACAGCGTACGTGTAGTCAGAATCACAAAATAAAAGAAGGCTCCCAGATTGGGTAAAATTAATCTCCTATGGGGAAACTCCATCAGGAACCATCTCTCTATTGATGATCAATTGGCAAGGCATCCATCACTCCCTAACAATATTGTTAAGGATGTGAGTATGACTATATATGTTACTTGTGCATAGGTCTTTATAGGATTTCCATATGCTTGGGTAATCATAAGCTTAACTGTAACTTTAATAAAACTTGTAAAACTGACTAGACCTTGTACTTGTAAATGTATATGTTGTCCATATCCTTGGTCTTTGTGTGTTCCTAGAGGCTCTAAATCTGAAGAAAGTCGCAGAGGTGACTTTCACTCTGTTGAGCTTGAAACTGTAACTACCAGAGCCGAACCCACAATGGTGTAATACAACATTACTATATTCACTTTAAATAAAATAAAAGGCTACACCACATAGACTGGTATTAGTTATATTACAATTCTTTTAACTCTTTATTGACTGAATCCCATATCAGCTTTTCCAATATTTAGTCCAGGAACATTGGGGTGATTGGACTGCACAGCACTATCTATAGATGCTGCTCATGGCACAAGACATGGAGGAGTACATGTGCAGTCCAATGGCCACTGCTACTAAAGATCTCCGATCCCAGGTGCAGGAGGGGCTGTCGCACCTACAGTGGAACACCCATAGGGCCATCACTCAAAGAAGAACTTCAAATTACAAAGAAGCCACCATTTACACTAGTTTAAAAGGAATTACTTTTTCTAAACACGTCAATTCTATGTACCAGAGAAGGCAATGAGACAATAACTTGAGTAATAAATTATGAAATATCCTGCTAGTCCCTCCTCAATGCTTCAGAATTGGATTGGCATCAAAAAGCAAAATTCCAAATGTTGCTTGTCTAAGACACACAATAAAACTGACCACACAGTAATCTCTCTCTTCTCCACAAGAAATCCTTCCCTGAGAAGGCCTAGGGATTAAATAACCCAAGATATAAGATTTCCAGCTATTCAACTACACTACGAAGATTCCTTATGTCCTGTCTCACTCTCAACACCTGCTGCTTTGCAGCAGAATCTCTCTCTCTCTAAAGAGGTACATCTTCCTCTTGATTGCTCACTATTGATGCTGGTGTTTAGAGAGGGAATAAATAGAAGCCTGTAATGGCATGGCACCCATCTCTTGCAAGCCCCCCTTCTGGTCGGATAATTGTAATGGCATGGCACCCACCTCTCACAAGCGCCCCCTTCTGGTTGTGTAGGTCTGCAGTCTTTCAGTTTATGGTGACCTATCAGTGGTTTCTCAGGCAGTTTTTCAGTGACTCAGCCCTCCGGCCAAGTCACACACACTGTCTCTATGTGAAACAAAAGAAACCCCTTCTGGGATATATAGTCTTTAACTTGTCCCAGCCCTGGTATGGGTCCATATCCCCAGGACTTCCTCATGGAGACACTGTCTTTTGTGGCCCTCCCTGGGCTCAGTACTTACTCAGTCCCAGCAGCCAGCCACAAGCTCCTGCTTTGCTCCTCTGGTCCCTGCCCATAATGAGCTGTTTGTGATCCTGCTGCTCCTTCATAACCAACCAGGATCACAGTCCTCTCTCCACCAACTCCAGGCAGCAACTGACTCCTGCTCTGTCCTGCAGCTCTTTTTATATAGCCCTCCTGGGCCATGATTGGCTGCTTCCCCTGCAGCCACTCTAGCCCACTTGGAGGACTTCTCCACTGCTCCTTTCCCGAGACAAGTATGGCAGGATTCTAAAGCCTCCAACAGGGGGTCTCTGGGCCTAGTCTACCCCCATTACAAAGCCATTTTAGCTTCTGCAGAAATAAAAGCCTGGAATGGGGCAAACAGTATCAATATTTACTACAAGACAAGAACTCTGAATGGAGAAAGTCTGAAAATATAATATCTTCACTCCAGGCATTCAAGAGCTTACTGTTCTAAATCTGGCCAGGAAATTCTCTGGATTCTATCTTCCTTATATACAGAAACCTGTAAGAGCACAAAAGTAAATGGACAGGAGATGGAAAAATGTATAATAAGGAGGTATGCAACCCTTTGGTTGCTGCAGAATGCCCATTTCAGAAACTTTGTGAATGATCCTGTTCCCTCCTGTTTCCAAAGGATCAGGTTTGGGTCCTGTGTGTAGACAGACAAATAAGCCAGATTTTCAAAAAACATATTAGAACAAAAGGCCTGTGTAATGATGTGACTAATTTGTGTGTGTAAACTGGGTAATTATGAACCTAGTTACATGTATGTTCAGTTACCAAATTTGTACGTGCAATCAACTTTTTGGAAAACTTTGCCTTTGTTGAATCCACGTATTGACAGGAAAATGACAGCATTTTCAGAGTTAATCGTTACATTATCTACAGGTAATAGAGGAAATACAGTGACAAGAAATTTAATGACACTGGCTGAAGACTGAGGGATGGCACATTGCTGATTTTCATGCATTTCTCTAAGACAGATAAGTACTGTTTGTAGGATGAGTAGCCTACGTTTCATTATAACTGGTTGTGGGTGATTTATACTTAAGAATGCTTGTCATCATATGTCCACAATATACAATACATATCTAAGTATTGTTTTGTTATAAATTTTTGCAACAGTGTTCCTTTAAATAATCTTTTTTGGCTGTGCATCTGAGGCAGCTAATGTTTTTTATCACAAAAACCCTACACAGCAAGTCAACTGTTTCCATGGAAACTGCAGAGTGATCATCCATTAATGCTGCCAAGATTTCTCTCAGCGCTTTCCTAAATCCAGGTAGATGTTTGCTCTCAATTAAAAAAAAAAAAAAAAAAAAAGAGGTTGAATGAACATTACATTCCCGCAATAGTGAACTTCCACATGTCGGGAGTAAAGGCAAACAGGAGCTGGGGGAAGGGAGGGGAGACACAAAAACAAATGAGAGGTTTTAATTTAGGAGACAAACTCCATCAGATTATTTTTTAAATCTACAGCCTATCCATCATGGGAAATGCTGTTCCCAAAGTGGTGAAAGAGTAAATATCAGAAAAGGAATGGAAGGCATACAAGCATGAATTAGCAGAGATTAACACTAGGAAGGAGGGACAGGAAGATTGCTCATGGAATGAATTATTTTTTAGATTAATTAACGTCTGGGTCACTCACCTCTCTCAGCATATTGTTTTCCTTCTCCTTCTGTTCCAGCAGGCTCTCCAGGTGGTGGACATGCATCTCTGCTTCAGCCAACCGTCTTGTCCGCTCATGATCCTCCTCTGTGGCTTTTGAAGACAGTCCTTTACTCTGCAACATCTCCAGCAGCTTTTTGATGGACTCATCACGGGCATTTAAGGTCTGCTTCTGAGTCTCAATGCGCAATTCCATCTCTTCTAAGGTTTTGCGCAGCAGGAAAAGTTCCTTGGCCTGGCGCTCATGCTCTGCATGAAGCCGTTGGAAGTTCTCCTCTGTCAGCTCTGCCACAAACGGTTCACTGGCTCTACTGCTGTTGTCCTGCTGGAACAGCTGGTTCAGGTCCCGCTGGATCCGAAGCTCATCCTGGAGAGCCTGGATCGTCATCTGCATGTGCTAGAAGCAGAAAACTAAGTTAGTGAATTCCCTTTCTTAGTGAAAAATTGGAAATACATGGGCTGCTTGAACCTCTTGACCAATCAGTCAGAAGGAATATACAACAGCTGACAACACTCAACATATTTGACAGCAGATAACTATAATTTCTCCAACTTTGGAGGGAGAGAGTTATTGAGCTGCACATTTTAAGGCCCTGAATGATGGAGAAAGATTCTCTTGCATGTAATTCCCCTATCTCCACCCATCTGTGCAAGTCAACGTCCAGAACGGAAGAGTATTACTAGGAAAAATCAGTGTACTGAAAAGTATAAATGAACACTTCTCTACTCTGTTATTCTTAGTTCATCTCACTTCAGCATCAAAGGCCCAAGAACTAGAGCAATTCCCTTGGACATCAGCAAACAAACAAGGAATAAAGAGACACTGGTTACTAGTGCTGACCTTTTAATAGAGTGAGGGAGGAAACACTGGTAGATCATGAAGGAGCAATATCAGATTATTTTAAAAAATTGGTTATACATTTTGTTTCCCATCCCCCAAGAATCATTATTAAAAAGATGTCAGTGTATGATTGCAGAACAATTTGCTCTATTACAATGCAACCACCACCACTCCACCCCCTCCATACACATAGGTAGAGTCTCAGAGTCTTGGTCAACTGATTCAGGCTTGTAGGGCTCCCGCTATGGGGCTAAAAATAGCAGTGTAGATGTTCTGGGCTCTGAAATCCAGTGAGGGGCGTACGTCTCAGAGTCCAGGCTCCAGCCCAAGTGGGAATGTCTATGTTATTTTTAGCCTCATAGCGTGAGCACCATGAATCCAAGTCAGTTGACCCAGGCTCTGAGACTTGCGTCCATGGGGTTTTGGGGTGGTTTTTGTTTGTTTGTTTGTTTTGCTGTGTAGATGAACCTACTCTGTGAGCTGGTAAGCATTATTCCCATTTACAGAGAAAAAAAACAAGGCACTGAATGAAATAATATCCAGGCAAGACAGGAAGTTCGTAGGAGATGCAAAAACAGAAACAATGTCTGACTGACAAATCTGAGACAACCACAAAACTATCCTCTTTTCTTGGGAAAGGCAAAGAGACTGACACAATTCAGTTTATCTTTGAACAGGCCAGCTGAATTGAATTCTGTGAGGCCTTCTTCGACACTAGAAAAAAAGTGCCTACATTACAGCAACTTCCAAAAACAGCACAGATACAACCAGTGGTAGCAAAAGCGTAAGCACTAGAAAGGACAGGTTTCATGACAGTCATCTCTTGGCTGGCTGATGTACAGGAGGCAAAATAGCCCAGCAGTTTATAATCTAAATAAAATCCAAATAAGCTACTCCGGGAAGGGACCTTATATTTGAAAGTAAAATACAGAAAGTGAATTTCACAACAAGATGTATAATGCACAGGAGATGTAATCAAGGAGACTGTAGGATTCCTCCAATAATTTGTTTGTTGCATATTCCTATGAAAAAGGGAACAGGGAGGAAGTAATACAGTATTTGCTACTTCATTAACACATGAATTCAGTCTATCTTTGTGGTTTTAATAGCTATTGTTGTAGGGACTGATGTATGAAGGCAGTCTGTGGGGCTGTAAACTATTTCAGTACTACTTTCCTCACTATGTGAGAGTTCAAACACTCCAAGCCCCGTTATTTGGGGTCCTCCCCATCAAAGGGAGTTATCTCAAGCTTTTGAGGTTTATTTGACCTTTTCTTCTATTTGTAATTTTATGATACTTGACAGTTACTGTTTCAGTTCAGCAGAAAATAGTACTTAAGTTATAATGATGGTTCTGGATCTCTCACACAAGTGTATTCCTGAACAAGAATGATTATTTGTTGTATGCTGTAAGGTAAAGTGTATGTGGCAATCTGAATTTCTACCCATGCATTTACTTGCAAAATGGAAGAAAACTTATGCCTTGAGCACACCACAACCTGGAATTGTAATGCACTTTTAGCTTTCAATCTTCTTTGAAACAAATTGCCAATGTCACTTCTCCAAGCTGCATTCCAGATAAAAATGCCATTGCACCTCCACACTTTAAAGCTCAGAAGAGCAACAGCAAGCATGTTAGGTGAATGAGGGGGAAGTCAGGCAGCCAAACTACTAAAGTTTATCCAACTCATCCATACAGACTAAATTGTAAGAAAAAATCTCATGCACTCACATTCTCCTAATTTTTACCATTGCAATACCAATGGGGCTGCACTGGTAGCAAGAGAATTTGCACCAAACAATTGAAAAGTGCTCCACTAAGCTCAGTGCAAATACCTAAGGTAGCCAGTCTATACACCAAAATGGAACTTATCTTTATTAGGGAAACTATACTCATCCCATTTCAACCACAGAGCATGGTCTGCTTAACATCCATATTTCACATGTATCCACTCTTACCTCGCTTTCCTCCCACCAGGAAGGCAGGAGAATCAGCTTCCTCTGAATCACCACATGCATTAGAACAGCAGAATGGCTTCCTGTACTGCCACAGAATTAGTCTTAGGCTATTTATAACCCTAACTAAAAAGAAGTCACCACAACAAACTTCCTAGACTTTAATTTTTATAATCTGATTAATGTAGGATCATGTCCCAGGCAAAGCTGTACCCCAGAAAAACATTACCACCTATTCCAGTATAAAACATCTCCCCAAATTCAGCATGAATGATTTACCACAGATGCAATCAACATCTGAGCTGACAAACTGAAAGCTATTTTTAAGTGGTTCAAATAGGCTAATTGTAAAAGAGAAAAATGTTGATGCCAATAGAAGCAGCACTTATGGAATTCATGTCATTTCAGATTCATGGGTGAGGGCAACGGAGTTATGCCATACCCAATGGAAGGGTCAGCAACTAGCAAATGTAGTCAAAGTATGTTTCCTAGGAAGAAAGAAGAGAGCTAAATACTTTGCAAATAAGAGATCAGCAATATGTTTATGAATTACTACTTACAATTACAATTAAGTACTCTGAACTACTTAATTGAAAAAAAGATAATACATCGCTACCTCGATATAACGCCACCCGATATAACACGAATTTGGATATAACGTGGTAAAGCAGTGCTCCGGTGGGGCGGGGCTGCGCACTCCAGTAGATCAAAGCAGTTCAATATAACACGGTTTCACCTATAACGCGGTAAGATTATTTGGCTCCCATGGACACGTTATATTGAGGTAGAGGTGTATGCAGTGTAGCAGTAAATTAAGATGGAGGAAATCTGACATGCTCTCCTTCCCAGTATATTATTGCTCTATAGAGTTCTTTTGTCTGCTGGCTAATAAGCTGCTTTTCTGTTTTTGATACCAACAGAACAGTGCCCTGTTGGTATGAACTATAAGGTGGTTCTTCAGGTGGGCATAGCTGTTCTTCTACAACATTTTAAATAGGACATACTCACTTCCCTCATAAACTGAGTTTTACCACTGTTTCTCATCCAGTTCTCTGCCTGCATTCTTTAATCACTGCAATTCCTTGGGAAAGGAAGGGAACATATTATTTATAAATCCATCTAATATTGGCCACTGAAAAGCTAAGCCTAGTTTCAGATCCTGAATTCACTTGAAACCACTCTCAAGCTTGAAAGAGCCCATTGCAAGTGTCTCACATGATCTCAAAATAAATGTAAGACTATTTTTGTAATGCCTTTAATATTTTAAAGGCTCAATACTTTCAGTTTCCATGAAGAAGATGCCGTAGTTTTTAACATTGTTAACAGAAGCTCAATTTTAAGAGTAGATAAAAATTGGAACCTACAGTACTTGACAGTGTCTTTAGATTTTACTGAAAATAAAGACTTCTCTCTTTAGCGAGTTAGCCCTCTGCAGATGAAAAGGTAGTGAGAGAATCTCTGAGAGGAAATGCAAGTGATTACCCTGGAGGTCTTAGCGGGATAGTCAACTCAAAGCTCATATAACTCATTCAGTTCTTGATGTGCTGGCACAGGGATTGCACCCAAGTTCTCCCTATCTCAAATGCTTAGTAGTCAGAGAAATTGGCAGAATCTACATGAGATCATGAATTTGCTTTTCCTGCCAGCATCTCAGGACATATGAAAACTAAAAGTCCTCACTAACAACCTACCTTTATAAGTCTTCCCTGAAATGAAAGTATTCCAAATGACAGGAAAAGGATGAGCCACACAGAGCTGGGCAGCAACCATGTTCCAAATATTAGGAGAAACCAGGGTCACTAAAGCAAAACTCAATCACAAATCAGGAGAGAAAATAAGGAAGTCTTTCTTTCTCTCACTCATTCTCAAAGTGTTATCATTTGGGCAACAGATTCTGCTGAATGCATACTCAAGGCAAAAACCTGTCTATCTGAAGGGAGTCCCTGCTGACATTCAGCTGCAGCGGATGCAGAGAAACTGACAAAAGGGCTAATGTCAGGTGTCCAGCAGGGCCCTGATGAAACAGAACTTGCTGATTCCAAAAACACTGCATGCTCACTGTAAGATGGCTCAGGGGCACCAGGATCCTTATTTGTATGGAAATGACAGAGTGATTTTTATAGTGTGTAGCTTAGCTTGGAAGCAAAGCTATGATTCTAATAGGATTTAATTTAAGTGGGAGCCAAACAAATTAACTTGTATATTAAGAAAACCTTACACTGATTTATCTCTGAGACAGCAGAAGAGCAAGGAGGTAAACAAATTCTATAGATAAAGAGCTTAAGATTGTTGGTAGTACATCTGTCTGCTGAACCAGACTCACATGAATGACTGATCTGGTTTAAGGGGATGTCATGAAGCAACAATACATCCACAAGAAACTGTAGAAGAAAAGCACCAACAGTAAATTTAAATCCTAAAAAAGGACAGGAGTAAACAAATTGATAGTCCTGTAGTCCAAAAGAAACCAAGACTGAGATGCAGACATCTGACTCTTAGAATTTAAAGTCTGCAGAACAAATAAATTTTAACTGAGTGCTGACAGATCCAATAACTACTTCCTGAAAATTCTGTTTGGCTGCCACTTTTGTACCATAATGCACTTCTAGCAGGTCACTGGGCTTCTAAGTTATATATTAATTTGTTCTCCTGGCAGAAGTCACAAACACTCTAATATGCTAGAGCAGTCAAAGGAAAGTTATTTTTATAACTCTAAGCTAGTCAGTACCAGCTACCATTCCGTGTCTGAATTTCTAAAGGTATCCACTCTCACTCTACTAAGAGGAAACCTCAAAGTTAGGACTTTCTGAAAACATGAAATCTAAAATGTGATCCTATTTGATTAATTTCTTGGTAAGCTGCTATAGACAGATTGCCCTGAACAGATTCATTTTTTAACTAAAAAACATCAAGAGTTGTGATTATCTTCTGTGCCAGCGGTGGGTGCATGGAACAGCTTTAAATCTGCTGATACAGGTGACATTTCAAGTAAATCTTATGAAATAAGATTGGACTAATGACTTGAACCTAAACTTCTCTTCTGCACATAACTGGACACTTTGGTTTCAGCAGGGACAAAACAATTCACTTATGTGATGGATATAGAGGCTTACCAAGGCAACCTTTAAGGAGAAATAAAGAAATACCTTGCCTTCTATGGAGTATGAGTGTTTCTCAACTACCAACAGGTACCTCTCCTATACCAAGCAGAGTGGACCTTGGAAAGATGTTTGCACACTCATGATCTTGGTGACATTACATAATTTAAAAGGTAGTATACACACTTTCACTGGTAACTGGAATAATCTGAGCCATACAATAAAACAGCTCTGAAGTGGGTCCATACCATCTGTTGCATTACACAGCATAGGATGACAAGTACTCTGTGTTATGCAACAATATGAAAAAACCTTTCAAATCCAGCCAAGCAACAAGCCTTTCAAAAAAATCTAAATGCGGACATGCTCAGTATAGACTGGTTAGACTTTGGCAGCTAAATTCCCCAAAGATTTGTATTTGTACTGAGCATGCTCCAACCCAGAGATGCAGGAACTAAGAAGGATTTTCCCCACAATTGAGGCTCATGACGGCTGAGGGGTGGGTTACTGTGGTGCCAGGCACAGGAACTGAGGGACAGAGAAAATGTCTCTCTTGTGTTTTGAATGCTCCTGCTGCTGGTATCCTGATACCATAAAAGAAAAGGAAGCGATCTGACTGAAATGCACAGGGGTAAGGAGATAAGCCAAGCTAGAGGGATGAAGTAGGGAGTGAACAAATAAATTATTATAAGGTGTCTGTGAGGGAAGACTAGGAGCTGTGACAAGGAACCTGGGGGGAAGAGAGGCAGGAACATAGACAGGGAGCCAGAAGGTGGTGAGGGGAGGCTAAAAGATCAGACAAGGAGACTGGGGGCAAGGGAAAGGGAGACAAGACCTGACACAGGGATAGGCTGGAGAAGGCATAGGCAGATAGGGTCAGGGTCAGGGAGAAATGGGGCAGAAGCATTTATGCCCTGTAGAACACACTTGCTCCAGAACCTGGAATGAAATCAAAGTTGCATTCCTCTGCAATCAGCAAATACCTGTGAAAATTATTGGTTAAGTTTTGTGTGTCAACCTCCTCTAGTGGAGGAACCACATAAAGGATGACAACTGACTACTGCTATCAGTCATTCAGTTACCTCAGAGTGCTGTGCTCTGGATCTAAAGATTCTAACCCTGCTGATGACCCATGTAAGGGTCAGTATGCTTCCACATGATAGAATTTGGGTTTTTCCAGTTTGCTTTTTTAAAAGCCTCAGAAATCACTCACAAAAACTGCGTTACAAGAATATTAACAGTTCAAAATCAAGCACACAAAGTTAGTAAGTTACAGAATTAAAGTTGCCTATGCAACCTTAATTGGGACCCCTTGTGAATATGCATTATAATACAGTCCTTAATAAGATGATCACATATGATTTTCCATAGGTTCCTTGCCTCTTACAGTGCACATGATGAACTCTGGGAATGAATCTGGGTTATGTAGTGAATGAGGCTCTTGACTGTAAGACCTCATTTATTACAGAAGTTAGAAGATGTATAGTGAGAATATAAGGGATGGCACGAAAACACAAAGAATGGTCTTATGGTTAAGGCACCTGAATGTTACCCCGGACAGTTGGATTCTTTCCCTGAGAGTGATGCTTGATAAGTCAATTAAACCAAAACTTTTCACAGGTGGTCACTAATTGTGTGTTCTTCAATTTCTGAGAATGAACACTCTCACAGCTGCATCTGAAGTCACTGGGAGCTGTGCTTTCAACATATAAAGCACTATAAAATGCTAAATACTCTGAAAAAAATCAAACCCTAGGCAATTGAAATTATGCACTCAAAATTAGCAAACACTTTTGACCTTAATCTCTGCACCTCTAATTCCCCACCTTTAAATTGAAGAGGGATTGCTCAGTGGTTTGACCATTGGCCTGCTAAACCCAGGGTTGTGAGTTCCCTCCTTGAGGGGCAGGGGCGGCTCTAGGCATTTTGCTGCCCCAAGCATAGCAGGCAGGCTGCCTTCGGCGGCTTGCCTGCAGAGGGTCCGCCGAAGCCGCGGGACCAGCGGACCCTCCGCAGGCAAGCTGCCAAAGGCAGCCTGCCTGCTGCCCTCGTGACGACCGGCAGAGTGCCCCCAGTGGCTTGCCGCCCCAAGCACGCGCCATCCCATTGAGGGGGCCATTTAGGGAACTGAGGTAAAAAAAAAAAAAAAAAGCTGGGGATTTGTCCTGCTTTGAGCAGAGGTTGGACTAGATGATCTGCTGAGGTCCCTTCCAACCCTGTGATTCTATGATTTCTATCCACTCACCTCAGAGGTTTTGTTTGTAAAGCACTCATACCATGATGATCATCAGCAAATTAATAATTCTGTCTGCAAACCAATGAGGATAAATCAACATATTGAATACTTGCTTATTAATTGAGTGCTGTCCCTGTTCACTGAATAATGGGGGAGGGGAGAACAGGGCAGTAGAAAAAAATAGTATATGATCATAAAATTATATAACAATGCATGAGTACAAGGGAGCCAACTTCGGATATACAGACAACCTCAATTGTGACATTTCCCAACTTCTGAGTGCTTGACTTTGCAACTGAATACTCTTTTAACGTAATTTTTTACACATGTGTGTACACACACACACACACACACACACACACACACAAGGCAGAGCTGGTAGCACTGGCTATTATTAAGGTTGCCTTACAATTCTTGTTACAAGATCCTGTTTTTATTTGCTTGTAACTCTGCAAATGTTGTGAAATTGGGCTCCAATTTCACATGCCAGGTGTCTGCCTCCAGCTGAAGTTTTTTGAAAAATTTTAGTCAAAACAGTTGAGCTGAGTGGAAAAAATACATTGTTCTGCCCATGTTAAAAAATTCTGGAGACCTTTTCTTTGAACAGCTCTAGTGGCCCCATGCTTTGGATCAGGAATTTGAAATTTGGCAGGGGGGTGCCTTTGTGTCAAAGAGGTGCATTTTTCCATCCCTCTGAAAATTAAACTATATGAATAGGTTTGGCCAAGTTATACACCTTTAAAAACATCAGTTACTACATGCTTAGTAGACGCTTCGATTTTTAGCAGCTACAGTCTCCAAAGATTCCATCATCACTGAGAATGCTGGAGCCTCTCATAGCTCCTAGCACTGACCAAGCTATGCATGTGCCATCCCCATAGCTCCCCACAGCCTCATGAGCGGCTTCCAGCAGCTCCCATTGGCCCAGAGCAGCGATCCGTGGCCAGTGGGAGCCGCGATCGGCCAGACCTGCGGACGGGGCAGGTAAACACACTGGCCTGGCCCACCAGGGGCTTTCCCTACACAAGCGGCGACCCCTGTTTGAGAAACCTTGTCCTAAACCATTGAGTCCTTTTCAAATACACTTTGAGAACTGCAACATCTCAACAATGTAGCTCCTTTAGGAGTTTCTAGCCTAGAACAATAACAAAAACAACATCCTGGCTTGGACGAAATTATGAATTTAACTTCAGAAAAATTCTTTAATTTTTCTTGAAATTATTTGTTCATGTGGATTTAAGGACAAACTTATTTAGCTGAGAGAGATTGTAGTTCACTAGTATGTCTGAGTGAACAGTGATAATCACGCAGAGTTGACAGATAAGCGGCACAGGAATCTGTCTTCAAATAGGCTCAAGAAAGCAGTTTGAATAAAGCCTGCATATGAAGTGCAGTTTCCACAAGGGAATAAAGGATACTTTCTTGAATCTGACAATACTTGCCAATCCTGGGAACTTTAAAACATCTGAACAGGGTCCTTCATTTAACCCTGAAGTTTATGTATAAACCACTTCACAATTTCTGCTTAGTGTGCTTGGAGGATGCTCAGCTCAAGGTCTTTGATGATCCTGTCATTAAAAAGGATTAATCCTCCTTTTAATTTTTGAACCAAATTTTTCCTTTTTTTCTTCAACTTTCAAAGAGAAATGAAATCCTATAAAAAGAAAGATATAGACAGAGAGAGTTAAAGTTCCTAAAGAACCCTTTTCTAGTCTTCTTAACAGACATTAAAATAACTATTCCCCAGAGACCCAGCCAAAAAATAAATATCAGAAAGTCAAAAAAAATCTGAAAATTTGGGAATTTAATGAAATTTAAAGAAAAATTAAAATTTAGAAAGAAAGAATTCTATTCTTATTTTATTTTTATTTTTATATTTTATTTTTTTTTTATAGAGTTTTTACTGAACTACTCAGGGAAGAAGGAAAGAAGAAAAGAAGAAGAAACATACAGAAGACACATTTTGCTGAACATACAATAGCTGCAGAACTCTCGCTAATTAATAATCTCGCTGCAGGAAAAGATTACTACACCACTGCTGCACAACATCTAGGAAAAACAAAAACTCTCCACTGCTCTTCTGCCCAACATATTTGAATGTATTATTTTTTTTTTTGTTTTAATGGCTTTGCCTGTGCCTCTGGATGTGTCTACTGTCTCTACTGAAGCATGCAGTGCATGCAGTCTTGCATTCAGTAAAGTGCAGGAGTAAGTTTTTCTTTTTGAGAAGTTTTAGGCAGGCCTCCTAAAGGGCCTCAGAATCAACTGATCAGCCTTCAGGAATTCAGGACTCTTCTCTCTCAAAATCATCTCTGGCTAAAAATCATGACTGGTTTTGACTTTGTGTTGTTTTCCTTTCAATTATGAAGACAAGAAAGAAGAAAACTGGAAAAAAAAAAAAAAAAAAGGAAAAAATAATTAGTTTTTTTTTTTTTTTTTTTTTTTTTTTTTTTTTTTTAAAGTTAATACTCTCTTTCTCACTCTCTTTCTGCTCCTAGGTGATGATGTGATTTTGATGCATGAGACAGCTGCTGAGAAATTCCCAGAATAAGATGAATGGATATCTATCTATCTAGCTCCATCTATCCATCTGCAGAACCAGAAAGTTTAGCCTATAGTCCCAGATAGGAGATGAGAAAAGAAAGAAGAGTTATTCACACTATTCACACTACAGTAACTTTTTTTTCTTTTGTTGATGTTTTTTTCAGTCCCCCACCCATGCACCTCATGTGCACCTCATGTGCACAAGCTTGGATCTTTTGAATAGCAGTGTCTACTGGGGCCACCATGCATGTGCCCTGTGTCATCTCATACTCCCATACTAGGGCATAAATGGTGGAGCATCCCCAACCCTCCCCAGGTCCTCCTCATCAAAGCCCCCCCGCCCCTGTGAGGACGAGAGCAGAGATGGAGCAGAGGATCAGATCACCACTGACTACATCTTGAAGTTCTATAGTTATTGTATGGCAAATAACAGTTCTTTCTTCTTTCTTTATGTGTTAAGTGTTGTGTGTGGTACCATGAGAAATATGCAATGCATCAACCACCAGACAACAGACACAACTAACTCAAACTCTCTTGACATGCATCTGAATCTAGCATAATACATGACAAACACACACATGTGCACACAGCAGCACACACACACACTTCAGAGAGACTTCAGATATTGGGTAGAGTTGCAAGGCTGATGTTGATGTGCCTTGAGCCTTGGTGGAAGCAGCCTTGACAGTCAGTGTAACACAATGTGTTATCCATTTTGAAAGCTGCTGGGGTGAAATGGCTTTACTTTTGGAACAGCCAGCTATAGCCACAAATAAACATGGGTACATCCTGAAAGTAGTCCTGCCGATACACTATCAAAGAGCTCTGGATATGCCTACGGTATGGCGCTTAAGGTAGGTTCCCAACACCATTCCAAACAGCAAGGAATTGTCTATGTTGCACACTACACTCTGGAAGACCTCATGGATCCCAATAGAAATTGAGAGACGAGAAATCAAGCTCTCAAAATTTCTACAATCCCAACCTGAGAAATCCTGCAAATTCTTGGGACCTACCCTCTAATACTACACGTGTGTAGAAGCCACATCATTAATTTTTCAAATGTGGGTCTGAAAGGTAAGCAGCTTCCAAACCAACCAATTTAATTTAGCAAACTGGCTACACATGCAGCAGAGATGCCTCAAAGAGCTGTCATATCAGAAACAAGCTTTTCCTGGATTTCATGAGCGTTCCTTGAATCACTGGTGGAGTGTTTGATGTGAGGCTGTTCAGAAAGTCTTCACTGATCAGGAGCAGACAAGCAACAATCCTATTCCATTACAAAAATAAGGATATTAATGAATTTTTTATTCATATTTTCATTCTAGAGGGCCAGCATAGCCACTATTATCCCTGGGTTATGAAGTCGTACCTAATGCAGCCAGGTAGAAGACAGTTGGACTAACATCCAACATCTGCAGTGGGTGAAGTGGAATGTGCCACTGGCCAGCTGAAAGCCTGGGGAGATGATTTATTCCCTAGCAACCCTAGCATGGATTGATAATGAAACACAGTTGTTCCTGTCATTCTTGCATTGCTCAACAGAGTAGCCCCCTTCTGGACAAAGTCCAATGACCAACATCCATGCATGTTAGCACTGCTTGTGAAAGCACACAGAGGCACTCAAGGTGTGAATGACCAATCATAGGCGTTTTGTTGTTTGATTGGGGTTCTCCTGATGTCACTTCAGAGTTTTCATGCCTAAAAAAAGGGGTTGAGGTGATTCCTGCATTGTCTTAGTTGCCTATGAAGGGCATGGGCAAGGAGGAGTCCATTCTTTCAAGTAAAAATATCTCCTTCAGTTAAAATCACTGAGTCCCTGACCATCAGGGATAGCAACATTTTGCGTCAGTAGTGATACCAGGTTCAATTTGGACTGGTGCACACTGAGAAACCTTCTGGCCTTATGAAATGAGAGGCCAGTGGAGGTAGAAAGAAAGAAACATGGTGGGCTAAGAGGCCTCTTATTGTCTGCTTGTTCTTCCACATCTGGGTTGCTGTCCATCTCATCACTCTATGGCCAGATAATGGAGGAATAAGGTGGAAAGGATGATGACGGTGATGATATCTGGCAACAGAAGCCAGTTATATAACCTGGATATTAGAGCGTGGTCACCCACAGTGGCAACTGGAAACATCAGCCCACGAGTTAGAGCATCACAACCCACAGCTTTTAGGAGAGACAAGAAACCACCATCCCGCCATGACAGCTTCTGAGGGAGCAGGAGAAGGGATATACAGCTATAGCTTGCTCAGGGCAGCTTTCAGTCATTCTAAGTATGGCGGTCAAGCAATTAACAAAAATTAATCACGATTAATCACACTCAATAATAGAATACCGTTTATTTAAATAGTTCTGGATATTTTATACATTTTCAAATATCTTGATTTAAATTACAACACAGAATACAAAGTGTACAGTGCTCACTTTTTATTTATTTTTATTACAAATATTTGCAGTGTAAAAAGACCAAAAGATAGTATTTTTCAATTCACTTAATACAAGTACTGTAGTGCAATCTCTTTATTATGAAAGTTGAACTTACATATGTAGAATTATGTACAAAAAAAACCTGCATTCTAAAAACAATGGAGAACTTTAGAGCGTACAAGTCCACTCAGTCCTACTTCTTGTTTAGCCAACCGCTCAAACAAGTTTGTTTACATTTGCAGGAGATAATGCTGCTGCCTTATTTACAATATCACCTGAAAGTGAGAACAGGCATTCGCATGGCACTGTTGTAGCCAGCGTTGCAAGATATTTATGTGCCAGATGCTTCAACCACCATTCCAGAGGATGTGTGTCCATGCTGCTAATGGGTTCTGCTCGACAACGATCCAAAGCAGTGCAGACCGACGCATATTCATTTTCATCATCTGAGTGAGATGCCACCAGCAGAAAGGTTGATTTTTTGATGATTCAGGTTCTGTGGTTTCCACATCAGAGTGTTGCTCTTTTAAGACTTCTGAAAGCATGCTCTACACCTTGTCCCTCTCAGATTTTAGAAGGCACTTCAGATTCTTAAACCTTCGGTCAAGTACTGTAGCTATCTTTAGAAATCTCACATTGGTACCTTTTTGTGTTTGGTCAGTTCTGCAGTGAAAGTGTTCTTAAAATGAACAATATGCGCTGGGTCATCATCTGAGACTGATATAACAAAATATATTGTAGAATGGAGGTAAAAAAGAGTGGAAGACACGCAATTCTCCCCCAAGGAGTTCAGTCACAAATTTAATTAATTCATTATTCTTTTAACAAGCATCATCAGCATGGAAGCATGTCCTCTGGAATGGTGGCTGAAGCATGACGGGGCATACGAATGTTTAGCACAACTGGCACGTAAATACCTTGCAATGCTGGCTACAAAAATGCCATGCAAATGCCTGTTCTCACTTTCAGGTGACGTAAATAAGAAGCGGGCAGCATTATCTCCTGTAAAAGTAAACAAACTTGTTTGTTTCAGCAAGTGGCTGAACAAGAAGTAGGACTAAGTTGACTTGTAGTCTCTGAAGTTTTACATTTATTTTTGAGTGCAGTTATGTAACAAAACAAAAATCTACATTTGTAGGTTGCACTTACATGATAAAGAGATTACATGACAGTACTTAGTATTTTTCTATTCACCTCATACATTTCTTTTGTTTGTAATTTTTACAGTGCAAATATTTGTAATAAAAATAATAATACAAAGTGAGCACGGTGAACTTTGTATATTGTGTTATAATTAAAATCAATACATTTTAAAATGTAGAAAAACATCCAAAAATATTTACTAAGTTTCAATTGGTATTCTATTGTTTAACAGTGATATTAAAACTACGATTAATCATGATTAATTTTTTTGAGATTTTTTTTTATTAATTAATAGCATGAGTTAACTGTGATTAACTGACAGCCCTAATTCTAAGAAAAACTCAGTATGCACTGGCTGAAAGAATCTGTTTGTCTGGGGTGGGAGGGGAAGGCGTATTGTTTTGTTTTTTATAATATATTTTACTATTTGAGCCTCTGATTCTGATTTGGGCAGCTGGCCTTCTGCTCACAAGGAGAAAAATTCCTCCTTTGTGTGTGTGCACAAACATGTGCATGCCCAGAGGAATCAGCATGTCTGTGGTCTGCTATTTGATGGATTGATCTGCCGTGCTGTACTCTGTAACTGTATGCAAGGGAAACTGGCTGGTTTTATTTATTTCAATTCCAGGATTTCATCCTTATAATCCTGTATCAGAGTGAGGAATGAAATTGGACTGAAAGTTTGTTCCAAAAATACTTTGTCACTAGCCATCTCCCAGCTCTAAAAGAGTCTGTGCTTATTGTCTCCAAGCTCCACATGGGCCCCTTCTGAGTCTCTTAAGAAAGATACTGGCCCAGGGTACAAGAATGGGCTTCCCAGAAGTTCTACTCCCCTGTAGCGCACAGAATCCAAATGAACCCAGATGAACCTATTTTGCCCCTAGAAGCCCCAGCCTGAGATATCAGTAGAGAACTCTTAGATGGTTTGTTATCAGGGGAGAGAGCTGGGCTAGAAAGTCCCTTACTGCATTCTGGCATTGGCAGTGTCCAGTGACCTCTATCTCTGGACCAAGGTTTGGGTGGCATCTCTGCCATGGCATCCTCATTAACCTTTACCTCCTGGAGAAGGTCAGAATGCATTTTAGTTAGACTGTAAGATCTCTGGGGCAGGGACCATCTTTGTTCTATGCGTATACAGTACCTAGCACACAGGTCTTGGTCTGAGATTGGGCCTCCTAGGTGCTACTGCAATATAAATACTGAATATTATCTTCCCAAACTGGTCTTGAGGCCTTTGGCTCCATGAATCTTGGAGGCAGCCATGAACTGACTGAGGACTCACGGAGACGCGAGGCATTTTCTTGCCTGACCACAATTACCCTACATGTCATGGTGGTGTCCATTTAGTATTCTTGTGCTGAAACAGTCTCTCATATTGAGATTCATTTCCTCAGAAAATAGACAATGCATGACTGCCCTCCTGGATATATTATTGTCCTTAGCCTTATACGAGGCCACCTTTTGACCTTTGATTTTCTCAAAACACTAGTCTCTAGTCTTGTTAATGTCTCGTCTGGTGAGATGACTTGATATTCCATTTGATTTGATTCTTGCCACGGTCCTATATACAGATGTCTTTGCCCAAAAAGCAATTTGAGTCTTAACATCTGCCACTGAGTAGGTGAAATCTGTCTTACAACTCAGGTCATCAGATATTGTAGATCTAGAGCAGATAAGATCATTTATAGATCTGTTCCAAATAACTGAATTATACTGATCGTCCTACACTAGCGCTATTATGACATGGTCTACATCAGTGGTCCCCAACCTTTTTCGTCTGGCACCCGCCAGACGAAGGACCGTGGCAGCAGTCGAGCATCTGCCGAAATGCCACTGAAATTCAGCAGCATTTTGGCGGTGACGCCTCTGGATGATGCCGCTTGTCGGCAGCAAGCAGCATCGCCGTTGAAATGCCGCCAAAATGCTCGACCAGTAAAACCTGCCAAGAGTGACCACTCATGGGAGTTAGCAAAAGTGGTCACTTGTAAGAGGTTGTCTCTCTTCAACAGTTTGCACACCAGAGTGGCGGTATTCCATGGCCTCTGCAAGTAGTCGCTCGTGACAGGTGTTCTCTCTTCAGAGCTAGTCTCTAAAGCAGGTTTTACTGTATATATTTATTCAGTTCTTGGACTCCGCTTAGCCTTCTAACAAAAGCGTATCAACTAAGGGATGTTTCTGATAATAGGGACTCTTCCTCTGGGAACCAGACACAGATCATCAAACTAGAGAGCAAACTTTTGGTTACAATGGACTGGCTTGGATTTGAATCAGTAATATCAATATGAAAGGATCTGTATCATTACTAATTAACAAGTCAACACTGTTTTCTCCCTGCAATTCTAATGGTATTTAAAAGTAAAACACCAGATTAATGTAATTTCTTTATTTGCACATGAGCATCAAATGTCAGAATTGCCCTAGGATTCAAGTTTAACAATTGTTCTAGAAAAGCAGCAAACCTATGGATGTATTTTAACTTCACCTAAAAATACTTAATTGAACAAAAGTATTGAAAAATTGAAACTCTATTCAAACAAATTCAGAGCTTCTGATAAAAAGCACAAACCACTGAAAAACGCACAGCAGATAAAGCATATAATCAGTTTCCTGCTTCTGAGTGCATTTTACTGTTAAATCCAGTCTCCAAGCCCATTTTTCCCCTAAGATGCCTAGCAGCTGTGCCCTACTGTGCTGAAATCCTATAATACAGACTAGTGTCCTCCCTCCAGAGCCGGAATAGGAATCTTCATGAGAAGAGATTGAAGGCATAACGTGGGACTACTCTGCGGATACCTTGTAAGCAATGTTGTTCTTAGCTGATGGAACAGCATTTAGAGGGGGAAGGAAGGAGTAGATGACAGAGATAGTGAGAGAGCAACAGAGACTTAGCAGAATCATTTTTGGGACATTGGATCATATTGGTTAATTATATTCCTATAATGATTATAACAGCCACTCAAGAGTACTAGCTGGAGCCCGGCCACGTGGCAAAACAGCAGGAGCCGGGCGGCTGGAGCCACGGGGCCAGGCCGGGCTGGAGGGCCGTGTCCGGAGCCAGGCATCTGGGTAGGTGGGGTCATGGCCGGAGCCGGGTGGCCGGGGAGGGTCACGGCCGGGGACGCGGGGCCGGGTGGTCGTGGCCGGGGAGGGTCACGGCCGGAGCTGGCTGGTCGGGGACACGGGGCCGGGGAGGGCCGCGGCCGGGGACCGGCCGGCCCTCCTCGTTCCCTCTACCCCTACCTCAGCGTTGTCTTCCTGGGCCTGAGCGGGAAGCCTGCTTGCTTCTCAGCCCTCCCAGGCTTCCCGCGCGAACAGCTGATTCGCGGGAAGCAGGGCGGGAGGAGAAGCAGGGAGGAGCATTCATGGCAGGAAGTGGAGGCAGAGCTGAGGCCGTAGCAGGGAGCGCTTGTTAAATTTAAATGCCCTTTTAGAATCGGTTGTCCCACGTAAAGGGCTTCTAAATTTAACAACCGGTTCACGCGAACCGGTGCGAACCGGCTGCAGCTCACCACTGCCTCCCCCGCACTAGACCAGGCATGCACTCTGTAGCACAGGGAGTCCCCCTGCACCCTGGGTCCGGCCGCCCTGTAGGGTTTTTTGTTTTGTTTTTTCCCCTGCTTTGCCAGCCGCGCTGTTGTCCCCCTCGTCTCCCCCTTTGCCGCTCCAGCCGTGTTTTTTTTTTTCTCCCCCCTGCTTTACCACTCCGGCTGTGCTGCAGGTTTTTTTTCTCCCCTGCTTTGCCGTTCCAGCTGCACCGTTTTTTTGTCTCCCCCACCCCCCCGCTTTGCCGCTCTGGCTGTGCTATTTTTTTTTTGTCCCTCCCCGGGCTTTACCGCTCTGGCCGTGCTGCCGGTTTGTTTGTTTTTTCACCTGCTTTGCCGCTTCAGCTGCACCATTTTTGTTTTTGTTCCTCCCCCCCGCCGCCGCTTTACTGCTCTGGCCGCACCGAGTTTTTTTGTTGTTGTTTTTTCCCCCTGCTTTGCAGTTTCAGCCGCGCCGTTTTTTGTCGTTCCCCCTCCCCCCGCTCTAGCCGCGCTGTGTTTTTTATTTTTTTCCCCTGCTTTGCCGCTCTGGCAACCCCCCCTTTTTTTACAACATCCCGATTGTAGGCCGCACCCCTAGTTTAAAGGCTTACATTAGGGGGGAAAAGTGCGGCCTATACTCGGGACAATACGGTATTTATAAATTGAAATAAATATCTTATGTCAAGGATGATAAGAGCATCCAGTCCCATCAACTGCCTTATCAGCTACCCAGGAGTAGTGAAACTTAACTCCTCTCAAAAAACAAAACAAAAAGGAGGACAATTGCTTATGGATCAAAGAATTTTAACTCATTCTTCATTTGCTATTCCTCTTTCTCCTATACTTGTTACCTGTCCATTGCATATTTGTCAGTTGTACTACTAATGTAGAGAACCATACTAAAGAGTAATAACATTTCAGAAACCACTGATATGGAAAAGATAATTGCAGATAATTATAGCTCAAAATAAAACTCATGTCACAAACTTAAAAATGTAGCAAGATAATTAAAGAAACCAAATAAAGCAAAGTCAACATTAGGCAAGGCAAAGATCTCAATGAGATTGAATTCTTAAGTCATTTCTTACCCCACATTCATATGAAGACCTCTTTCCCTCAAACCATCACCACCTCATTCTAAAATTCTCTTTTACCCAAAAGAGAAAGGCTGGTCCGAACTTGTAAGTTTTCATTCAAATTTACCAGTCCAGGGAAAAGTCTTCTAGCCCATCCTTAATGAAATGAGAGCATCATTGTCTGCACTGAGATGTAGCACTCTCATGCTTCGTTGCCTAGTGGTTTCCCTTATCTTCCCATCTTTTCAGGGAGGGGGAAAAAGGAGAGGATTAGGAAAATTCTAAATTGCCCAGGGGCAGAGTTGGAAGCTCAGTGCATGAAGTACTGATATCATATAAAAATGATGAGCCCTTGTGGCACCTTAGAGAATAATAAATTTATTTGGGCATAAGCTTTCGTGGGCTAGAACCCACTTCATCAGATGCATGAAGTGAAAAATACAGGAGCAGGTATAAATACATGAAAAGATGGGGGTTGCTTTACCAAGTGTGATGTCAGTCTAAGGCAGTGGTTCCCAAACTGGGGTTCATGAATCCCTGGGGGTTCACGAAATGTTACAGGGGGTTCTTAGGAAAAAAATTCCCTAATGGCAGACAGAGCTGTCCCTAGTGACCCCAGGCAGCACGGGGCCAGTAGCCTGCAGCACCTGGACTTCCAAAAGCTAAGCAGATCAAAGCAAGCATATCTATCACACTGAGGAGATTTAAACTTCAAGACTCCTTATAAGAAATGGAAAGGGAGGTGAATATTTTTTGCTGTTTTTAAAATTAAATAGGCAGCTAGTATTGTTTTTAAAATTATTATGAAGAACAAGTTTAAGCTTTGTTGTAACGTGCGCTATTTGCCTGGACTGCTCAAGACCTGAATGCTTGTGTAGGAGGAACTCTTTTGAGTTGGCTTCTTAAATACCTTTGTGCTGTTTCACATCTGATACTCCTTGATGAAACACAGGAGCCTCGTCTTATAACAGGCTTATTCAAAGTGATACAAGCTACGGAAGTGAGATCTTGGAAGAGTGTTGCTGTTTTCATAATGTAATAAAAATACTGTAATGATAAATAATAATTAATAATAAATAGTGTGTAATAAGCATGTCATAAAACAAATTTTATATTTCCAAGATCACTGCTTTTATAATTTATACTCAGATAAAGGAGAAAATCCCTGGAAATATTCATTTTTAAGACGGGGTTCGCAAGATTTGATGTGCTAGTGAAAGGGGTTCACAGGCTGTTAAAGTTTGGGAACCACTGGTCTATGGAGATAAATCAATTAAGGATACCAAGGGAAGAAAAGTATCAGAGTAGTCTGATCTCTAAAAAAAACAAAGAATCCTCCTGTGGCACCTTAGACTAACAGACGTTTTTTGCAGCATGATGAGCTGGGTGTGAATACATCTCATCTCTGAAAGTGGGTATTCACCCACGAAAGCTCATGCTGCAAAGGGAAGAAAAATAACTTTTGAAGTGGTAAGAGAGTGGCCCATTATAGACAGTTGACAAGAAGGTGTGATAACAGTAGGGAGAAATTAGTATTGGGGAAATTAAGTTTAGGTTTTGTAATGACACAACCACTCCCAGTCTTTATTCAGGCCTAATCTGATGGTATCCAGTTTGCAAATTAATTCCAGTTCTGCAGCTTCATGTTGGAGTCTGTTTTTGAAGTTTTTTTGTTGAAGAATTGCCACTTTTAGGTCTGTCTGGTTTGGCAGTCTCTACACAAAAGAATAAATGGACACAAATATGACATCAGGAATCATAACATTCAAAAACCAGTAGGAGAGCACTTCAGTCCCTCTGGTCACTCAATAATAGACCTAAACGTTCTGATATCACTGCAAGGTGGAGCTTCAGAGTGCTAAATACTAGGCCAGCATGCTTTAAGTGCAGCATGGAATCAAGGATCTTCTGTAATGGAACCTCTACTGGGTCCAGATTCATTCCTCTTGAACAGGTCAGGTTTCTTTAGGTCTTTGTCTTCTGGGGTGCATTTGTTGGATTTGGATTTTTCTTGCACCGTTGAGATGACTAAGGACCCCAGGTTGGAATGGACATAAAAATATTCAAACACCTCCTGCAGGATCTGATACCACTTTTCCACCTTTTGTGCTATGATGTGGATCGTAGTGGGTGTTTTGCCACAGGGCGTTAGCAAGGTCAAATAATCCTTAATTTATCACAAGAGCAATTCTGGCGGAGCCTGATGTAATCAATATATTATTCTCTGAGTGTCCTCTTTTGGTGCCAGGCTTTTGGCCCTGGTGGTGTCACCATCTGTTTCAGTGCTGATGGCGTCTATTTTTAGTAAATTTCACTCTGTTTGCACTAAGCAAATAATGGCTAATAATTTGGAGAATATGGAAAAAAACTGAGGATGAAATTACCCATATCAATGGCAACAGTCTAGAAATACCAGGAGTTTAAGCCTTTCCCCCTATATTCCGGAAGTACTTTTGGTCAGCAATGTTGCTGGGCGCATGTGGTAAGGATTTTAACAAACTAGACTTGGTGCATGGTAAGTTTTATCCACTAGAAAGCATTTTATCTTTATTTTTCTTGTAACCATTTCTGACTTTAATACCATTTAATTCACTGAAAATCTCTCTTTGTAGCTAAATTAATGTTCTTAAATCAAAACTAATCCAGTGTTGTTTTTAAATTGAGCTGTCTGGGTAACTCCAGTTAAAGCAGCAAACTGTTGCATATTGGCACCTTACAGGCGCAACAGACCTCTAATACTGAACTGCCCAGGAGAGGGCTGGACAGTGCAGAACACACGTTTTTGAGGTCACCCTGCAGGTAGTAACCAAGGCTGCTGGGTTGCTGACAGGCTGCTGGGATTAGAGTTGCTGGACCAGGGCTGTAGCTATACACAGACATTCAGGGTGCGACCTACATGCTGCTTGGCTGTTGGTGAGCTGCCCAGGTTGGGAGCTACAACAGCAGAGCATTGCGAAGCACCCACTGTTGCAGGGCACATGGTGACAATCCCTCACTGGTCTAGATTGCACCCCAGAACATGACATGCATCTCATATATTTGTTGAGGCCACAAAGGCCAAGAATGTGTCTTTCCCCTCCTTTATCTTTGGGAACCTGCCAGAAATAGAAGCCCTGACCCCAGAGTTCTGGAAGAACTTCCTCCACAAAGCCAACAGAGAGCAGATCTGTTCAAGGAGCAGTATCTCAAAAGAGCAGTTCCTGAACGGGGATGGGAGAGGTGAGGGGAGACATGGTGAACAGACAAGAACTGGATGGCACAGCCTGATCTGATGGTGCTTAGGACTTAGCTGTCGGTGGAGATCCAACTGCAAGCACTGTAAAAGCAAGCCAGCCTGTCTCCGGACAGAGAAGAGAACAATAACTGGAACAATACTCTGGACCAAGGAGTCAAAATGGGCCCTTGGGAAGCACCAAGGGAAGGCATGTCAACTTGCCAAATCCCAGACCCAAATGCCTCCTCCTTTGGAACTTATACCCCTTTCTGGGGTAGTCCCGCTGTCGAGGGGGAGGGAAAGGCTGCCTCAGTGTGAGCTGCAGATAATCCTGCTACTGACAACCATGGTAGCGGCACCGCTGCACTGCCAGCATATACATCCCCAATCACTGTACAGTAGCCCTAGAGTCCTTGAAGGAGTGCAGAGGCTCATCTATCTTGCCTGAAAAATAACTCTGCCATCAAAGAGCAAATCCTCTATGCCTGTTGAACATTGGGAGCAATGCCCCAATTCTGCAGCTAGGGGGCATTCTCATCACGGTCACTGCCGAGGCCATGACTCTGGCTGAAGTAAATGCACCACCCAAGCACAGACTGCCAAGAACTCTTAGCCAACAAGCAACCTTCGTTAATAAATGCTTGAAATTCCTCCATTGAGGCTTCAGGCAGCTGATCTGCAAACTTACACATAGCTGTCCAGTTCACAAAATCATATTTGGAAGCAATGCCTGCTAGTTAGCAATGTACATCTGTAAGGAAGAGGAGATGTAAAGCTCCCTGTCCATCTATTTAGAAGTCCTTATCCTTAAAGTGGATTTAAATCTGCTCTGCTGGTCTGTATCATTCACTGTGGTTATGACCTCAAATCCCTGCACCAGTATGAAGTAGCATTTATCTAGGCACTTCACAGTAGGAAGTACTAAAGCCGGCATGCTCCAGAGAACCTTAACAGGCTCTAGGAGTGCATTATTAACAGGGAGGGCAACTCTCCTGGGGCAGACAGCTGCAGGATATCCAATAATTTATAGGTATTCTCCTGAAGGAACTCTGCTCAAACACCTGGGAAGCAGCCACATGCTGCAAAAGGTCCTGGTTCACCCTGAAGTCCTCCAGTATGGAAGAAGAGGAAGAGCCAGGTACCGAAAAATTATCTGGGGAAAAAGCCAAAGCAGTTTACTGTGCCAGAGTCAGATCCTGCTCCAGGTCTGACGAACCTGACAGGACGACTCTAGAAGATCCACAAGAGGAAGGTTAGGCCGGCAGTGGATCAACAGTCACCACCACAGGCCTGCTTGGTGATCTTGGACTGAGAAGTGTCCCACAGATTTCATGGAGGCTACTGGTATGGATAGGGCACTGGTGGCTGATAGGACCTGGGCCAAGGCCCCCCATCCCAACAACAAGACAAACACCAATCCTGGTACCCATAGTGCTCCATGAGTGAACCTAATGTGGGTCAGGTGATGGAGAATTGTAGGAGGAAGATCCCGACCTGGATGCCAAGGAGTCCCGGGCTCCAGGGGAAAAAGGTGGAGCCAGCCTTGATGGTACGAGCAACCAATCGGATTCATCCGTAGCCCAAACTGAGAAGGGAATTGGCACAGACAATGGAAATGGTACTGCCAGAAGCAGTATTAACCCCAAAGTCAGAAGCAGTACCAAGGCTGATAAAGGTGTTGAAGTGGAGGGCACTGAGTGCTGCCACGGTAACATTGGCAGCACCGACAACAGGAGTTCCAAAGAAGTTGCTGGTGCTGTGACGGTGACTTGTGCTGAGCCCGGCATCAGCCCCTCTTCCACTGACTATAAAAGGGAAACATCAAAGTTCAGTGCTGACAGACCCACAGGTTCAGCAGCTTACCCTCCCAATAGGGCTATAAATGACGCAGCACTAGCAAAGTCCTGGACCAAGGGAGAGGTCAGGACAGAAAGGCAGAGGAGGACCGTTGCCAACTGATATGCCACCAACACAGAAACAGCTGGTGCCAG
Organism: Mauremys reevesii; assembly: GCF_016161935.1. Taxonomy (NCBI): domain Eukaryota; kingdom Metazoa; phylum Chordata; order Testudines; family Geoemydidae; genus Mauremys; species Mauremys reevesii. The sequence goes on from NC_052623.1 coordinate 251,155,544, forward strand.
AATCACCCTCATTGGTACAGGACTCAATGGATGCCCTGTGGCTGGAACTGGAATCAATGGTATGGGGTCTCTGATCTCCCTGTGCAGTACCCGGGAGCAGTTGACAGGACCCTGCTCCATCCCATGCTCTGCACTCCTTGTGGAGAAGGCAGATGAGTCACCACGCAACCTGGAGTGGCCACGATCAGTCTTCTGCAACCTTTTTCTCAGCATACTCAATAGGGAGCAACTCTTCCATCTCTTCAAACAGGCACCAGCTCCAGGACACGAAGCATCAGCAATCTCAGAACCTGAGGGTGACCTCCAATCCCATGCAAACCTCAGTAATGAAGCAGGCCATATGGACTGATTGAACTGGTGCTGCTTGAGACAAAAATCTCTCACCACCTGAGTCCATTTCATGAACAATTTACAAATTGAACAACACTCCTTGATGTGGGCTTCGCCTGAACACAGAAAGCACTGCATGTAGGGATTGCTCCCCCACACGATGGACAATGTTGAAACACTGGTGAGGGGATCACCTGAGAAATATTTAAAACTAAGCTAACTAACACTATAGTAATGACACTGGTTAACTATATACAACTAGAAAAGTTACTAAGAAAGAGCGAGGCTATTAGGTTAGAAACCATGCAGAACTCCAACTTCAGACATGTGTGGTAAGAAGGAACTGAGGGGGGTTGTGGTGGTACCACCTCATATAGCCAGGGGAGGGACTGTGGCCATGAGGGGTGAGCGCTACCCCTCTACAGGTACTGATACGCAGAATTCTCTGGAATGCACAGAAGAAACAGATTTGTGCAACAATCCCTGTAGCAATCACTTTAAAAGTACATATGGTAGATCTAAAATCTGTTGCTGATACCATGCTTCTGCATGAGCTCTGTAGTGAGAGATCAAACAGCTCTTTAAAAAAAATCAATCAAGTTAAAAAAAATCAATATATAAGTAGATAGTACAAAAGTTAAATAATATTTAAGCAACACCGCTTAAAGTAACTCTAGATGCCACCTGGACTCTTCATGAAGCATAACAATCAGTTTCCTGAGAGTCAGACAGTCTTACCAGAGTATCTGATTAATTTAAGAGAAATTTAACCCTCATACTCCATTTACATCACTTCACTTACAAGCTGTGATTCACTCTCTTCTGGTAATGGCCAGTGGCCTGATACATTAGCTTTCTTCTTCACAGGACTAAGACTGGCAAAGGACTAAGACTTTGGCCAACCTTTTCTGTGAAGCAGAAGGCCCTGTAATATGAGCTGATTCCTCAATGCCCCTCCCTCTTCACCAAGTTAAAAAAATCCAAATCATCCATACCCACTGTAAAGGATGCCACATCTCTTATCTCCAACCAGTAAAAGGAATTATCCTGGTTTGACACAAATACTTACAACTTTTCTGTTACATTCTAGTATTCACTGCTAATAAATTAACAAACATTACCAGGCTAGGATTTATATTGTACCTTTTATCCTTAAGAATCCCCAAAAGTATTCTACACACTATATACAGTAAAACCTTTGCTAAGGGCCACAGTCAATAGCTACCACTTTTAAAGTTTCCAGTAAAATGTCAGTATATCTTTAATTTACTATCCTCTCCTACACAACTGATTTTTGCTGCTCTATTAGCTGGTCTCTTAAGAAAATGAGAAGCACTTAAGTCTGATCTTTCCAGTGACATTTCCCCCACCCCATTCTCTCTTGCTTATATAGATTATACTCATCGTTGCCAATATTCTACTTGTGAAACTTGTTCAACTCTCAGAGGGGTAGTCGTGTTAGTCTGGATCTGTAAAGCAGCAAAGAGTCCTGTGGCACCTTATAGACTAACAGAAGTTTTGGAGCATGAGCTTTCGTGGGTGAATACCCACTTCGTCGGATGCATGTTCAACTCATGTTTTAGTTTCAACCTCTAAGTTATATTTGTACTGCCGTAGTGCCTGGAAGAGAGAATCATTTTTAGCTTATCTTGCTTATTTTCCCCGCTATTTATATGAATCAACATTTAAGTTTGGGATTGTTTTCTGCTCACCTTTCAAAATATTATGCTGCAATGAGTTTCACAAGTTATATGCTAGTTAATAATTTCCTTTTTGAGTTTTAAAAGAATAACCTTTTAAGTTCATCAAGTTCTCATTTTATTATAGTAATGATAAACAAAAGTTGCCAAATGCGTCTTGTTACGCTATTCATTGTTTTATATCTTTTTACTTTTCCCTAACATGTTACTCAGTCCTAGGTTCTAAAATATATTTTTTATAGAATCCGCCTCTCTATCCAAACATCTCTAATGACTGGGCCCTTATCTGAAACACACTTTTTGGTTTGTGGGGGAGAAGAGTTGCTTCAAATTCCCCAACTTATATTCCTGAGGGAATTCTGCGCCACTGCATGCACACATAATTCATGTGCCATGTATAATTTTTTTCCTGCAGAAAATAACTTGTCGGAAAGTTGCTGCAGTTATGCCTTTTGCCCACCAGAGGCTGTTGTGGCACTAGAATGGAGCAGCAGCTCCCAGGTCCTCCCCAGCTGTGACAGGGAAGAGGCTGCCTTCCTGAAGGCAGCATCCTGCCAGTGGGGCAAGGTCAGGAGACAGGGGATATGAGGGGACAGACAGCATGGGGCACGTGGGGCCTCTGGGTGGGGGGGAGGTCATAGACAGATTCATAAGGGCTAGTGGGGGAGGAAAGACTGGGGCAGGGGCTGAATGGGAGTGGAGGTGCAGGATCATATGGGGACAGGGGAAAGGGGTACAGGGACACAGAGGGAGAGGGTGGCTGAGTGGGGCACAGAGATACATGGAGATGGCGGGAGGGGGGTGCAGGACCACATGGGGGAATGAGGTGGCTGAGTGGGAGCACAGGGACACATGGGGATAGGAGGGAGGAGGTGCAGGGACACATGGCGATGGGGGGAGTGGGTGCAAGGACACACTGGGATACAGGGACACATGAGGACAGGGGCAGATGTGCCTGACTGAATGGTAAAGGCTAGAGGTCAGCCTGGGTCTGCATGGGGGAGCCTCCCTAACAAGCCCTCCCCGCCCACCAAAAAAACCTGTTCCATATTTCTCCCACCCACACCCAACAACCCTCCAGGTTCACTCCCAGGCTCCTTCCCTCTCTCTCAGCTCCTCCGTTACCTTGCACTTCCCCAAGCCTTTGCTCTGCTTCTGAGGGGAGTGGGAAATACAGTTCTGTATTGTAGCTTAAATTAATTACTCAAAGTTCTGTATTTATATGCCTAGTAAGGAATCTATTTGTCAAAAAACATTTCCTGAATTTTTTCATTGTCTGTATTGTTACAGACATACTTGCTGAGAAGTATTTTGAAATAAATTAACACAATATAATCACACCAGTTTCAATTATTTTGGTATTTTGACAAATAAATTCTGCAGAATTTTAAAATATTGTGTGCAGATTTTAATTTTTTTGGCGCAGAATTCCCCCAAGAGTAGACTTCTTATTCAAAATGAGGATGTATTATCATTTCATTCTATGGCTTTTAGACTCTTTTCTATATTACTTTCTTCCCTCATCCTCAGCTCAAAATTTAAGTTTTAAAAAGTAAGACTGATAAAGCTTAACAGAAGAGTTTTCTGAAATCTAATTTTTAAAAATTCTATAGGGAATATTTTAAACTAACATTTCCCAATGTTTGCAACCCAAATACACCTCTAGCCCGCTATAACGCAGTCGTGGGGAGCCAAAAATCCCTACTGCGTTATAGCTGAAACTCCATTATATCGAGGTAGGAGCAGCAGGGCTCCAGCGGTGATTTACAGGGCTCCAGCCACTGTGGGGAGCTCCAGACCCTTTAAATCACCTGTAGAGCCCCGCTGCCACAGCCCCGGGGTAGCAGCAGCAGGGCTCCAGTGGTGATTTAAAGGGCCCTGGGATCCCCGCAGCCGCTGGAGCCCTGCTGCTACCGCGCTATATGCGAACCCGTGTTATATCAGGTCGCATTATAGCGGGATAGAGGTGTATTAATATCACTTTCAAGTGATACAGCAACTAGAAACTACCTAGAAGCACCAAAGTTAAATTCACAACCTGTTTTCATTCTCCATGGTGAAAGAAACTCAGAAAGTAAAAGTAATACAGTGAAAATTAACTTGGATTTTTAAAAACCTTTCAGTTTTAATCAAAAGTTATTTGTAAAAAAGCAAAGATTTTTTAAAAAATAAAGAAATCCAATGTTATGCAAAGGTTTGTACATAAACATCATGTTACAAACCAAGGAACAGAAGTCTAATAAAACGTATTTCAAGCAAGTATCCTCAAGGGACAGCAAACATTTTCTATTATTTTGCACAAATAATACTTATATTTTATGTTTAAGTAAAAGAACCAGAGACCTAGATCTCTTAATCTTGCTCATACACTCATGTAGTATTTCCAGCTAGGATTCTAAATCCTCTTCACATCACATATGCAAAGTAATACTGCCCAGAGTTTACTTGTGCTCATAACCACCCCCCCACACACCCCAGTTCAGTTTATAAACCAAAGCTTTATCCCACAGAGAGCTCTGTTAGAAAAACCTGCAGTCCTACAGACAGGATTACCCAGTTCTGCCTGAAAACAGCAAGAGCTTTGAATGCCCACGCTACAGAATGTATTGGGATGGCATAGCTTAAATATTAAATCTTCTGAGTCAGTTTCCTTCCTGTTAAGCTATTTTTAAATTTAAACATTTATTAAGCTCTAATTAGGAGAGGAGTTAAGAGCAAAAAACATCTGCTACACAAAACTTTGTGAAGTCCCAACAAATCAATAAATAACTGAGGAAGCGCAAAAAAAAAAATTTCTATTGTAAAAAATATCCAGTTTATAAAGGTTTCTATCTTTTAGATCACAGCAATGCTGCTGTTTTTGCCAGAGATCAATAATGCTACATCATTCAGTGCAGTAGCTCCCGCTTTTGTAATGGACTTTTCTCCCTTCCCCTCAGGCAGCTTCATTTCTTTTTCTGTTCATCTTTATTGGAACATTGGCTGACCCCAACACACCTGAGAGCTGACACCATCTTAGCAAAATGCAAGTTGGACTACACAACAGGGAAAAAGTAGGAGGAAAAATTATCACTTTACTGGAACACCAATCAGAATGGTAAAGCTGGCGTGTAAGGGCGAACATCCATGCACACCTGGATGAGGAAGCAAACGAGGAGAGCTGAGATGCAGCCTCATAGAAACTTAATTTAAAAAAAAAAAACGTAAATCTTAAAAGCTTTGGCTAGTTTTCCTTTTTCTACAGCCAGCATTTTATGCTTTTCCTACTGCGTCCCAACCCTTTTCCCCCGACCTGCTTTTCAAAAGAGGTAAGAAATTTTTCAAGTAGCAGCCAGATCAGTATAACAGAGGAGTTGTGGGTAGTTTATTTTAAAACTCACTGGAAATGAGAGCTATCGCCTTACATTAGATGTTAAGGAGGAAGGAAAAAGGAAGATTTAAAAAAAAAAAAAAATAGTATGTGAAAGACTAACAACCCTATACTATAGAGTGCACTGCAAGAGTAAACTGGCTGCAAGGTATCTACAAGATCTTACCAACTGAGGGTTAATCTTTTGTTGTGTCTAGATCCCACCATGTACAACATTAATCACTAGATACTTGGCAGTCAGAAGCACATGCAAAATATGGGCTCATCCTGAGCAGGGTCTAACTCCACCCACCACAAGGGAGAAGACACTCCTGGGTTAGAGGCTCAGCACATTCCCTCTTCTCTCCCTCCCGCACCTTCATAGCTTCATTTAAGTGGGGGAGGAGTTTTGTGCTGGGCTTTCCATGAGGGAGGCTATTACTGGTTCAGTGAGACCCCAACTTCCATACCAGTGTTAGCAATAAACACATACTGCATGAACTAACCATCTCAAACAAACTGCTACTTAATTCCTTTAACCCTCCCAAAAACTTCCTATCTTGCCATCCACCAGCACTCATAGGCACTGTACAGAGCAACTAATAGTATTGTTGACCTTGATAGAGCACCCTTATTTTGGAAATAGTATTGCAAAACCAGTGAGCCTCTGATCCTCCTAGCAGAACAGGTGTTGCACTAGAGGAATGTTTCTTGGAAGTAGGGATTACAAACCTTCATTTCTCTTGAACCCCTCAACAACTCAAAGCAACAAAGAATCCTGTGGCACCTTATAGACTAACAGACGTTTTGCAGCATGAGCTTTCGTGGGTGAATACCCACTTCTTCGGATGCAAGTGCATCTTGCATCCGAAGAAAGGGTATTCACCCACGAAAGCTCATGCTGCAAAACGTCTGTTAGTCTATAAGGTGCCACAGGATTCTTTGTTGCTTTTACAGATTCAGACTAACACGGCTACCCCTCTGATACTCAACAACTCAAATTCTTGTTTATTTAGCTCGTTTAAAGGAAATACTTGCCAAAAGAAATATTCCAATTTTCGACCAAAGCAAATGGCAAGATGTCTCCATCAGAAGAGATTCATTTGTTCACAGGATGTTATTTAGGGTTACTGATTGTGGGATTTCTTAGTCAAGCTGATTTTGAGATTAATTACTTGACTGGCTGCAGGATTTTTCTGTCCACAGCTGTTTCCTCAATAAGACACTCCATTGTCAAAATTACAACTACTGTATATTCCCACACCCACACATGCATAGTAACCAACAGGTTCTGTTAAATCTACTTCTGCTCCCATTGAAATCAGTGGTAAAACTCTCAAGGACTTTAATGGTGCAAAATTAGACCTAGACCCTTAAGGGGTACAAACTTGATGTCCACATGCAATACAACAACAGGACAAAACCTGTTATTCATAAAATGCTAACGCCACATCAGCAGAATCTAAGATGACAAATCTACTAAACTGAAAGAGACTTGAGAAGATTACCAACATCTTAGCATATGGGTGTTCTGTAGTATAATGTCACCAAGACCATCTGGCACTGCAGGTGTCAGCTGAAGACATGGTAGAGAACCTGTCAGACCAGCATTTCAGTCGTAAGCTAGCTAGGACACTGTCTTTACATTGAAAGCACAGAATGAAGATACATTTGATGATCACATATTAGAGAGGCTAACAGCAATCACAAAAACAAGGCAGAGCCTATATATTCTGCAAGACTCTTCCTTGACCCATACTAGTCTAAGTCATCACCCTACATCCCGATTTCTACTAAAGCACTTCTCATTCCTGAATCTAGCTAGGCTGGAGACACGGTAGGGAAAATATTTTGATCATTTGTCCATGGACAGCCAACACTTCAAATGTGACAGGTTTCAGAGTGGTAGCCGTGTTAGTCTGTATCAGCAAAAACAACGAGAAGTCCTTATGGCATCTTAGAGACTAACATATTTATTTAGGCATAAACTTTCGTGGGCTAAAACCCACTTCATCAGATGCATGGCGTGAAAAATACAGTAAGCAGTATATATATTACAGCATATGAAAAGATGGGAGTTGCCTTACTAACTTGTCAACTGTTGAGAATAGGCCACTTCCACCTTGACTGAATTGGCCTCGTTAGCAGTGATCTCCCACTTGGTAAGGCAACTCCCATCTTTTTATGTGCTGTAATATATATACTATTTACTGTATTTTGCACACCATGCATCTGATGAAGTGGGTTTTAGCCCACGAAAGTTTATGCCGAAATAAATGTTTTAGTCTCTAAGGTGCCACAAGAACTCCTCGTTGTTTTTACTTCAAATGTGGTTGTTTAGCAAAAAATCTTTCCTTTTAATCTACCTGAGAAAGTAAGAGAGCAGCCAAAAAATTTAGGACAACCAAATTTTCTTGTTATTTGGATTGTCTGAACATATTTCTCTGTATTCTTTCTGCTGTTTTGGAGCATTATATCAGAGTTTCTAATTTTATTGGTCTTGCTTTTAGTGTGTCAGACTATCAAGGTCTAATGTTTTAATTTGTATTAAAGCAAGGACAAATCTAAATATCACTTTTGTCATCAGTCAGACAGTTTGAATTAGAGTTCAAGCTATATAAATTTATTTCAAATTCAAGTGGAAACTGGAATACCTACAAAACCTTACGGATAAATCAATCTGTTCTGAAATCTAGATCTGATCATACAGAGTCAGCACTCACCTAGTCATCCAGCCAGTTGTTGTTGCTGAATGCTCGGTGTTACGTATACAAATATGTTTTGTTCCTGATCCTCCTCCAAGTCAGTAGAGAACAGGCCGATTGAATTGGAAAACACCTACTATTGGGTCATCCATACATCAAGTCTTGGAGTATGCTTTACTACATGAACATGAATGGGGCTTGTTTTGATTAAGTTTGTTATGGACAAATCTATATCTACAACGGCAATGCAACACAATGAGAACAGTACTTCTTCCAAGAACAATACCGTCTGAAAGGCAAGTGACCTATGGTTAAAAGTTTTGTTAAATATACATTTTCATTGTCATTTGTAATTTTAGAGGCAACCACTGATCTTCACTTAATACCTATGTAAATTGATCTAACAGATCACCAGTCTATTCTGTATACTACACAATGTCCACTTTTTTTTTTTTTTTTTTTTTAAACAGCTCTATAACTACGGTTCTGCATGGAGTCAAAGCATTGAAACCATAATGCGTGGTTACTATAATTTGGTGAATCTTAAAACCAAATACTCAATGGCAGCTTCAAGCATATTGATCTGATTTTTCTGAAGTTTTGACTAGAGTTTTTTACACCTTCAAACTGGCTGTTCCTAAGCATAAGTTTTGAAACACATGGGCCAGGGTTTTTTTTTTATTGCTCTTACTCCCTACGTAGCAGTTTTCTAGATTTTGCAAAGCCTGAAACAACAAAACCTCTCCTTGACAACTGATACTTCAGACACAGTGGTGATTAAGTCAATAGTGGACTACAGTGTGCCCATGTTTGCCCGGCTTGACCTCCTTAATTAGGCTCTTAATTCTTGCTACGTTTTCCTGTGAGAGTTCATTCGAGAGCTTAGTGATTGTCTGGTTTCACCCACATAGTTTTTACTGGGACATTTAGTGCACTGGATGAGGTATACCGCATGTTGTGATAGACATATGTAAAACTCCTGGATCTTGAAAAGTGTGTTGTGGGAGGTGTTGACCACTGTAGCAGTGGAAATATGTCTGCAGGTTTTGCATGTTGTTCTGGCAGGGTCTGGTGCTGCTTTCAGTTGGTGTGTCCTGGTCTTTGGGGAGCTTGCTTCTGATGATGAGCTTGGAGAGGTTGGGGCATTGTTTGAAGTCCAAAAGAGGGGGTTCAGGAAAAATTTCTTTCAGGGCAGGGGGGGATCCCATCGAGTATGGGTTGTGGTGGTTTGACAATACCCTGTATGGGTTCCAGTGCAGGGTGGCAGATGACAACTAGGAGTGTTCGGTTGGAGGGGGTTTTATTTCTGTATTGATGCAGATTCTCTTGGGGTATTTGGGCGACTTAAGTCACAGTGTAGATGCAGCTAGGTTGATGGAAAATGGGCTACCACTGCTCATGGAAAAAGCCCATTCTTTTGCTGTAGGAAGCATATATATTATAGTGCTACAGAAGCTTAGCTGCAGCCTCAGAGCTATGCTACTGTAGCACCGTAATGCAGACATGGCCTAAGGTAGGAAGGAAGGGGGAAGAGTGGTTGTGGTTCAATCATCAGCAAATTAGGCCTTAATTAATCCTAAAATCTTTGCACACACTAAACTACTGGCACTGCTTTTCCTTCACAAAGAACAGATTAAAAAAAGCAGCAAATAAAATAAAGCTGGTAACATGTCCCAGTATTTTATTGCCAATGGGAGGAGGGACCTGAGCTGCCTTTTCGGAGAGTTTCACTTAAGTTTTCTCTAGTGTTTATATAGTTCAGTACTCTAGCTCTTCATGTTTGCTTGCTCAAATCATCATATTCCTTGATGCTACCAGAAGTAATAACATTGTCCACAGTGAAATCATTCATTTTCCGCACAGCCTGACTCAGACAGACAAAAAGCCTCCAACACTGTACTTTAGAAGTAGATCCTGTAGGAGTTCAGTCACTAAGTATTTCAGCAGAAAAATTTCCAGGATTTAGGCAACAACCAAAATTTACAGTTAAACACAGAAACAGAACTAAAAAAGAGAGAGAGCAGCATTGATAGCTGCTAAAAATGATTCACTAATCACTTGCTAGGGAACCATGGGTATGCATACCCTGCAATTAAACACCTATGGCAGGCCTCTGTCAGCTGACTCGGGCTTGCAGGGTCAGGCTGTGAGGCTGTAAAATTGGGGTGTAGACATTCGGGCTCAAACTGGAGCCCAACTCTCAGACCCCAGAAGTGGGGAGGGTCCAAGAGCTTGGGCTCCAGCCCAAGCCCCAATGTCAACACCACAATTTTACAGCCCCACGAGCCTGAGTCAGCTGACATGGGCCAGCCGCAGGGATCTAATTGCAGTGTAGACATACCGTATAAGATCCAACACACCACTCTCCTTTCCACCCACCAAACATGTTCACTCGACTGAGTAGTCAGTACTGCATGAAAGTGAGATTCCAGTACCAACTACCTGAAAGACATGTTACCTTAAAACTGATATTACTGTGTTTTATTACTTTTAAAATTTTTTTACTGCAAATGTAGAGATCAACATAAGATTCTTCACTGGGAAAGCTGTATACTAAATAAGCATGAATACCTGTACACTTTAAAAAAAAATATCAATATTTGCCTTAAACCACTACCTCTTTGGGACAAAAAAAGCACATTCCTATAAACCATAGTGCAGTCTATCAGGATGTCAGCATTTGCTGGATGGGGCTGCAAACACATGCTACTAGGAAAGCAGACAGAAAGAAACAAATGGGAAGAGCAACTGCTCAAAGCAAATAAACAAGATTTTGTTTATAAAGAAATTTAGTGCAACTGAAAAGTTCCAACAGTCCTGTAGACTTAAATCTCCTATTTATCCACAGAGAAGGCAAAGAATAAGTATCAGAAGAGCAAACTTCCCCACATTGGCCCTGGATAATATGATAAAACTCTGCTCTAGAAGAACCACATCTAAAAGATAAAGGGTAGGTTTAATTATCAAAAGTTGCAGGTTTGCTATGTAGGCACCTGCCCACTAGTAACTATACTGAGACCAGTTACTAAGCAAATTTAAGCTACTGAACAATCAGTCATCAGATAATTTTCTGCTACTACCCAACAAGGATGAACTGAACCAGTAAAAAACGGTTACCTACTTTTTCATAACTGTTGTTCTTCTAAGTGTTTTGCACTTGATCATTCCATTCTAGGTGTCCGTGCATCCACATGCACAGTCAGAGATTTTTCCCTTAGCAGTATCCGTAGGGTTGGCTGTGACGCCCCCTTGAGTGCCGCACTCAAGTGTCAGTATATCAGGCACCGCTGGCCCTACTCCCTCTAGGTTCCTTCTTGCCGGCAACTCCAACAGAGGGGCAGGAAATCAGGTAATGGAATGGACATGAGCAACACATATTGAAGAACAACCATTACGAAAAAGTAAGTAACCATTTTTTCTCCTTCGAGTATTTGCTCATGTCGATTCCATTCTAGGTGACTCACAAGCAGTGTCCATGGAGGTGGGCTCAGAGTTCACAGTCTTTCAACTTGCAGCACAGCACTGCCAAAGCCAGCATGGTCTTGAGCTTGCTGGATAAGCGCATAATGACACGTGAACGTGTGGACAGACGACCAGGTAGCGTCCCCACAGATCTCTTGGATTGGTACCTGTGCCAGGAAGGCCACTAATGACGCTTGTGCCCTAGTCGAGTGTGCCGTCACTATCGCCAGTGGAGGCACCTTTGCCAGCTCGTAACAGTAGCAGATACAGGCTGTGATCCAGGGCAAAATCTGCTGAGCAGACACTGGGCGACCTTCATTCTGTCACTGCAACAAACCACCACGTTGACTTATGAAATGACTTTGTTCTATCTATGCAGAAGGCCAGCGCCCTCCTGACACCCAGGGTGTGTAGTCTGCGCTCCTCATCTGACGTATGAGGCTTTGGAAAGAAGATAGGTAAGTATATGTCCTGGCCAGTATGAAACTGGGAAATGTTCTTGGGCAGAAACGTTGGGTGCGGTCCCAGCTGGACCGTATCATTGTAGGGCGGTTCTGAAGTAAGCACCCTGAGGGCCGATGTTATCACAACCTGGAAAGAAACCTTCCAGGAGAGAAGCAGGAGAGAGCAGGAAATCAGAGGCTCGAAGGGAGGCCCCATGAGTCTCAACAGCACGAGATTCAGGTCCCAGGGAGGGATGGGATCCTGGACGTGTGGCTAGAGATGCTCCAGACCTTTCAAAAACCGGGCCATCATGTCATGAGAGAAGATTGACCTGCCTTAGGGTGGAAAGTCGAGACAGAGGCCAGGTGGACCCTGATCGATGAAAGGGACAAACCTTGAAGTTTGAGGTGCAGCAGATAATCCAGAATCTCATGCAGTGAGGCGTGAATATGCCGTTCAGAGGCCCAGCATGTGAATCTTTTCCATTTGGCCAGGTAAGTTGCTCAAGTGAAGGATTTCCTGCAACTCAGCATGACCTGCTGAACACGGGCCAAGTATCCCTGTTCGTCCAGGTTTAGCCATGCAGTAGCCATGCTGTCAAGTGCAGCGCCACCAGGTTCAGGAGTAGAAGGCTGCCGTGGTTCTGGGACAGCAGATCCAGCCAGAGGGGCAGCTGTGGAAGGGCAGATACCAAAAGGTTCAGCAACGTGTCGAACCAGTGCTGGCGAGGCCATGCAGGGTCTATTAGAATAATCTTCGCCCTGTCCTACTTGATCTTCACAAGGACCCTGTGAATCAATGACACTGGAAGGAAGGCATACATGAGAGCCCCCAAGCCCAGGATGACAAACGCATCTTATAGGGAACCCCCTGTCCCCCACCAGATTGAACAGAACACATGGCATTTCTTTTTCTGCCTGGAGTTGAACAGGTCCACCTGGGGAGTCCCCCATCTCTGGAAGATTATACTGACCGCCTCCAGATGGAGTGACCACTCGTGGCAATGTAGAAGGCCAAAGCCCTCCTGATGTCCAAGGCATGAAGCCTACGCTCCTCCTCCAATTTATGCTGCTTCAAGAAGACGACCAGTACATAAATGTCCTGACTTGAATGATACGGAGACACCTGCCTGGTGAGAAACGCCGGGTGTGGTCTGCGATGGACCTTGTCCTTGTAGAAGGATGTGTACGGAAGTTCCGAAGTGAGCGCCCGAATCTCAGATACTCGGCAGACCAACATCACTTCAACCAGGAACGCGACCTTCCAAGAAAGGAGGAGGAGCGATCACAGAGCTATAGGCTTGAAGGGGGGACCCGTGAGCAGCAACAGTACCAGATTCAAGACTGGATCCCTGACCTGCGGGTAGAGACACTCTAGTCCCTTGAGGAATCTGGCAATGATATCCTGAGTGAAAATAGACCTGCCCTCCCAACGGCAGGTGGAAGGCCAAGATGGCTGCTAGATGGACCTTGACTGATGAAAAGGACAAGCCCTGGACCTTGAGATGCAGGAGGTAGTCAAGAATAAGCTGCAGAGAAGCCCGTTCAGGACATACACCCTTGTCCACGATCCAGCAGGTGAATCGCTTCCATTTTGCCAAGTAAGTCGACATGGTGGAGGGCTTCCTACTTCCCAGCAAGACGCACTAGACCTCAGCTGAGTACTGCTGCTCCTGTGCATTCAGCCACGCAGCAGCCAGGCCATCAGATGTCCGACAGGGATCCTCTGTCCATGCCCCCAATTCAGCAGAAGACGTAGCATTTCCTGTTCTGCCTGGACACGAACAGGTCCACCTGGGCAGCTTCCCACCTGTGGAAGAGGGAATTGACCACCTCAGGATGGAGGGACCACTCGGGGCAAAATGAGAACGTCCTGCTGAGGTGATCCGTCAAAGCGTTCTTGGTCCCTGGAAAGTGAGTGGCTACGAGATGGACATTGTGCTGCAGGCAAAAGTCCCAAAGCCAGATGGCTTCCTGGAAGAGGGCAGACGACCTGGCTCCGCCCTGCCTGTTGATATAGAAGACCATAGCCATATTGTCCGTCAGGACCTGCACCACTCTGTCTTGAATCTGAGGTAGAAAGGTTTCACAGGCCAGTCGAACAGCCCTGAGTTCTCTGACATTGATATGTAGAGTGTGCTCGCAACTGGATCAGCAACCTTGAGTGCTGAGAGTGCCCAGGTGTGCTCCCCATCCCAGGCGCCAGAGACCAGGGTCACCCACGGGGCTGGGATCACGAAGGGCACTCCGTCAGCACCAATGCAGGATCCTGCCACCAGGCGAGGGATCAGAGTACTTCGTCTGGGACCCTGACCACCTTGTCCATGCTGTGGCATTTGGGGACATAGACTGACACTAGCCATGCTTGAAGGGGTCTAAGACGTAGATATGCATGCCGAACCACATAAGTACATGCCACCCATGTGGCCCAATAGTCTCATGCACATGTGGGTGGTGATGAGCGAGTGGGCCTGCAGGCTCACAATGAGGTCTGCCATGGCCCGGAACCGGGCCTTGGGGAAGAAGGCCCTGGCCCGAGTGGAGTCAAGGACTGCCCTGATGAATTCTATGTGTTGTACTAAGTTTAGTACATTTACAATCAACCGCAGGTCATGAAAAGTGGAACATACCAGGTTGAGATGCCTCTGCACCTGATCCGGGGACTGTCCCTTTATCAACTAATCGTCAAGGTATGGGTATAGTTGGACCCCTCAACATCTCAGGTAAGCGGCCACTGGCACTATGCATTTGGTGAACACTCTCGGGGCCAAGAGACCGAAGGGCATCGCCATAAACTGGAAATGGCGCCCACCCAACGTAAAACGGAGGAAGCGCCAATACCCCAGGAAGATGGAAATATGGAAGTAGGCATTCTTCAAATAGAGCTCATGCTCCAAAACATCTGTTAGTCTATAAGGTGCCACAGGATTCTTTGCTGCTTTTAAAGATCCAGACTAACACGGCTACCCCTCTGATACTTCAAATAGAGGGTGGCATACCAGTCTCCCAGATCCAGGGAGGGAATGATGGAGGCTAGGGAGACCATGCGAAACTTCAACTTCTTGAGAGACTTGTTGAGGCAACGCAGGTCTAGGATGGGTCTTAGACCCCCTTTTGCCTTCAGAATTAAGAAGTGATTGGAGTAAAATCCTCTGCCTTCCATGTTCTGTGGGACCGTTTCCACTGCCCCAGGTGCAAGAGGTTTTTGACCTCCTGGACAAGAAGTTGCTCGTGAGAAGGGTCCCTGAAGAGGGACAGGGAAAGGGGGTGGGAGGGATGGTTGGCTGCAAACTGCAGGGTGTAGCCTGAAGAGACCGTGTCTAGCACCCAACGGTCCGAGGTGACACAGGATGAGGCCAACCAGAAAGGGAGGAGGCAGTCGAGGAAAAGGAAGGCTGGATCAGGGGCACTGGCTGGGGCGCCGTCCTCGAGCGCCCCCTCAAAATGATTGTTTCTGGCCTCCCTGACTCTTGGGAGGGTCAGGTTGCGCAGATGAGCAGGAGGTGGATGACTAGCGCCTCTTCGGCCCCTTGTCCTTCCTTCTGTAGGAGCTAGATCTGGGAGCTCCCCAGGACCAAGACTACATCGGAGGAAGCACAGCGGAGGAGGGAGGAACAGCTTTCTGCACTGCTGCGGGGTGTGCAAACACAGGGAATGGAGGGTGGCTCAGGAGTCCTTGAGCTCACAGAGCTTAGAGTCAGCTCAGAAAAGAGCCCTGAACCCTTGAATGGCAGGTCCTGTATTGTGGGCTGCATCTCCTGGGACAGCCCAGATGCCTGCAGCCAAGAGTTGCATCACACCGTCACTGCCGATGTGACCACCCTGGCAGCCAAGTCCATCGTATCCCAGGCCATCTGGAGGACTCTGCGGGCCATCTCTGTGCCTTTCTCTCACCAACGTGGTGAACTCTTGGGCACAATCCTGTGGGAGGCCTCCATGAACTTATTCAGGAAGTCCCATAGGTTAAAGTTATAATGCCCCAGCAGGCCCTGGTGGTTGGAGACCTGGAATTGTAAGCTGGCCGTCGAACAAATTTTCCTCTTGAGTAAGTCCAGTCTCTTGGCCTTTTTCTTTTTGGGAGTTCCGCTGGGGTGGCCTTGTCTGCCCCTCTCATTCACCATGGACACAACCAGGGATGCCACAGTGGGATGGGTATACAGATACTCAAAGCCCTTTGCAGGGACATGTATTTATTTTCGGCCTTTTTGGAGGTAGGCAGAATAGATTAGGAGGTTTGCCGCACAGACACGGCTATCTTGTGCACCCCTGGGTGGGCAAGGAAAGCAGTCTTTGCCAGAGTGGTGTCCAAGATGACGAAGAGGTTGTCTACTTCTTCAGCCACCTCTTCAATCTGTAGGCCCAGATTCTCTGCCACCCGTTTAAGGAGAGCCTGGTGCTCTTTAAAATTGTCCGGGGGACTGCTAAGGTGGGAGAACCTGGCCACCACCTCGTCCCGGGACGACGATTACACTGCCTCTGGGAGAGCGTTGTCCCCTTCTTTCTTGGGAGAGGGCTCCGTCAGTGCCAGGGATTGGTCTGCTGCCTCGGCCTCAGTACCATGCTCCAATGGTGGTGTTAGCGGTGCCACGGTCGGCTTGTCCAATGCAGCCAGGGAAGGTTGGGAATACTGAACCAGTACCAGCCGCGTCGCCCACAGATTCCAGTACTGCCACTGGGGAGGCCACTGTCTTGTTGCACTGGTACTGACATCAGTGCCGCTCCGGACTCCCATATTGGTGGCAAGTCGGCCCTTCTGGGCGGCAGGCTGAAGTCTGGGTCCGATCCCGACCACTGCCCCTTCGGTGATAAGGGCAGGGCCATTGAGGCTGCTGACCCCGGTGGGCGAATGCCGGGGCGATGGGGAGTAATGCAGCTTGTCTGAGGACCGGTACCAGGATGAGCGATACCAGCACCAAGATCCTGAATGGCCCCTCCAAGACGGTGATCGATGTAGAGGGGACCGCTTGACCACCACCTAGTCAGCCCACCGTCAGGCGTTTGCCAGTACCAGTGGCATGGGGAACGATGCCTCGAAGCAGACATCCCATGCCTGATTGATGGGGATCTCACTGGGGACCTAGGTCTTCTGGCCGGTGAGCTGGGGCACGGTGCTAGGGACCGAGGACGTGGTGAAGGAGACCTGCGCCTGCAGTTCAGTGACTGAGGGTGTTCTGCCAATGTATGCTGCTGCACTCTGGTGGACTTGCTCTACGGTGCTGGGGGCAGGGCCGCCTCAGTCCCCTGGCATAGCACCTGCAGAGCCAGTCGGCTTTACTCTTTAGCCGCCGGAACCATTCCGGGCCCTAGGGCCCCACTTTGGGCTGGGAGCCCCTGACGCTGCCCAGGGTAGGGGGTGGGTCCCCAGTCGGGCTTGGGGGTCCGACTGCCATGGCACCCCTTGAAGCCCCGAACTGGGCACATGGCCTGACATACTTCCTTTACCCATAGGCCTTTGGTCCTTCGGCACCAAAGTCCTCGTCTTCTTCCACCGCTTCCTAGGATCTGGCAAAGAAGAGTAGTGCCGGGCCGAGTCTGGCGCCAGTGGCGCTGTCCGTACCAAAGGAGTCAGCCGTGGAGGACTCCAGCGCGGGACGAAGATCAGATTCCATTAGGAGAGCCCTCAAGTGGATCTCTCGCTCCTTCTGGGTACAAGGGCAAAAAAGTTTTTACAGACCCAACACTTATCCTTCCTGTGACTTTCGCCCAAACACTTGAAACAACTGTCATGCGGATCACTGATGGGCACTGGCCTGCTGCATGTCGAACACTACTTGAAGCCGGGCAAGCGGGGCATGTCCCACCTGGGGCAAAGTCCCAGCCAGGACTCTAACTGCTAACTAATGACTATACTTAACAGCTACTTTAACACTATCAACAAACTATTTACAAAAGGCCCTAAGGCACGAAGTCCATTGTGGACAGGAAGAAAACCACTAGCCCTTGCTATGCAAGGAAAGGGGCTCTGACTAACCCCCACAGGCGGTAAGAAGGTACTGAGGGGGTGCAGGGCGAGTGGCGCCTGCTATATCACCGCATGGGAGCGCCACGCCAGGGGGCACCATAGTCGGCCCTATGGATACTGCTAAGGCAGAAATATCCAGCCACTGTGCACGTGAGTGCACACACAGCTAAAATGGAATTGACATGAGCAAGCATTCGAAGAATTTAAACATCCCCAGAAACTGTAAATCTTGCTAAGTCTTGCCTCCTAATCGGCTCTCCATCCCCATTATTTTGCTTGTTTCCCCCTTGATAGTTTAATTTTTCTTTTAAGTGTGTGATCAACAAGTTGAAGAGGCAATTATTAAATATTTATTCCTCATGTAGGTACTTATCAACTGTGATCAAGTCACCCCTTAATCTTTTCTTTGTTAAACTAAATAGATTGAGGTCTTTGAGTCTATCATTACAAGACATGTTACCTAATCTTCATGTCATTCTGGTGGCTTTTCTCTGAACCCCTTCAGTTTATCGACATCCATCTTGAACTGCAGACACCAGTACTGGACACAGTATTCCAGCAGTGGTTGCACCAGTGCCAATTACAAAGATTTAAAAAAATACCTCTACTCCTACTCAAGATTCTTCTGTTTATGCATCCAAGGATCACATAGCCATTCTGACCACAGCATCGCACTGGGAGCTCATGTTCTGCTGATTATCCTTCGGGACCCCCAAATCTTTTTCAAAGGCACTGCTTCCCAGGATAGAGTCCCCCATCCTGTAAGTCTAGCCTACATTCTTTGCTCCTAGATGTACAAATTTACCTGTATTAAAATGCAAACTGTTTGCTTGTGCCCAGTTTACCAAGCAATCCAGATCACACTCTACTTGTGACTTGTCCTCTTCATTATTTCCCACTCCCCTAATTTTAGGGTCATCTGCAAACTTTATTGGTAATGTTTATATGTTTGCTTCCAGGTCATTGATAAAAATGTTAAATAGCATAGGGCCAAGAACCTATCCCTGTGGGACCCCACTAGAAAAACAGCCACTTACTGATCATTTCCAATTCACAATTATATTTTGAGACCTACCAACTAGTCAGCTTTTAATTTGTGCTATATTAAAAAAACCTAGAACAATATAAAATTAATCAAACTGTTGTGCGGCATCAAGTCAAACACCTTAAAGAAGTCTAAGTATATTTCTTTAACACCATTAGCCGTCATCAACCAAATTTGTAATTGCATCAAGAAATGATATCAAGTCAGTTTGACAGGATCTGTTTTCCACAAACCCATGTTGAACACCATTGAAAAAAGCATATGAGGAAACAGTCTGTATTCAGTTTAGGGTCTGGATGGTGTGTGATAAAATAAGGCACACAACCACACACTGAACGATTAAAAAAAATACTGAAAAGCTACCCATTCAGTGATCACCATCTATCTTGTGCACTTAATGAGGCTCCAGTCCTGTGGGAAAACATAGGAAATCATAAAGTTCTGAAAGACTGCATCACAATGCATTTGCACACAGGGGCTGAATTAAGATTGCATTGGAAACCTTAAATTTAGTATTTGCTAACTTTTGAATGCTTGACTTTAAAAAACTATTAAATGAAAATTAAGCTTGCAAGGTAAATGTATTGATAGGGCAGTTACACCATACAGACTTCATATCAGGACACTTTCTTCAGGAAGTGCACATTTATCTATCTTCCCCTTAAGCCCGACCCTCTTCCACACATACAACTTTTCTATAAAAAACAGGAATATAAACACAGATGAACGCCATTAATTAAATGATAAGATTGTACACACAGTTAAAATAAAAATGAAAAGCATGGTATAAAAACCCAGAATTCCCGATTTTTATTTTATATGCAATATCTAACATTGTATGAACAAAAATATTAGCAAAACATTTTTCAGTTATATAATACTTTCCTTACAGACAATCCTTTCCAATATGTTCCTCTTTAAGGCTGACATTTTCTAGGCTTGATCTCTGTCAGAAGGTGATTTATTTTTAAGGTAGAGCAAAATCCCTTTGACTATTTCTGAAGTACAAAAGAGTGAAAACACGAATTTTCGAGTTGTAAAAGATCTTAACCATATTAATTGTTTGCACACAAAAAACTAATAGCCAAACTGTTTAAAATTTTAAACTTGGCATGAACAGAGCCCCACCTGAGGACTAGAGGCCTCCTTGGATGAGGGAGGGAAGATTGAAAATAAGTGAGTGAAAAATAATTTCTGAATATTGCCAGTGCGTACCTATTAAGATTTTAGCAGACCTTAATAAATCCTGCCTCCTTTACAATAACACTACAAACTTGCTCTGCCTTGGCATGACTGGAAGTCTTGTCTCAGAGTGGGATACAATGCTCTCAAGCTGGAACAATTTACACGGGGAAAAGTAAATGATTCACTGAAACAGTACAATTCTCTTCAAAAAGGAAAACCTTACCATCAAGACTGGAGAATCACAACACCTTAAATATAGTATATATTATGCTAATTTAGAGTCTCTCCACAATTTGTACTGTTTCTACTCCTCACTTCCAACTGTCTAGCTATATCATATCTATCCTTTAGGGAAAAAAGAGTTAATTTCTTATGCTTTCAAGGAAGTCAAAAGTCAAAATTGTAATCGAGGACAGACTTCCAGAGCCAGAGATACTCACCACTGGACGTGCATCATCAAGACTGGAAAGGGAGAACTGAGTAATAAATGCTGCAGCTTCTCTCTTGAGGAAAGAATAATGAAAATACATGTATGCAGTGTAGTTGTAGCTGTGTCGGTCCCAGAATATTAGAAATATAAGATGGGTGACATAGTATCTTTTATTGGATCAACTGCTGTTTGAGAGAGAGACAGCAAAAAAACTTTCGAGCCACACAGAGCTCTTCCTTTCTCAGGCCTGAAGAAGAGCTCTGTGTGGCTCGGAAGCTTGTCTCTCTCACCAACGGAAGTTGATCCGCTAAAAGATATTACCTCACACACCTTTATCTCTAATGACAATGTATGAAAGCTGTATGTCAAAAGAACCCATCTTTAGGGAGTAAAGTCAGCTATATGCTTCATGAAAATCTAAGTACTTTATATGCCATTTATGAAATAAATATTCATTGGCTCAGTGGAAATGAAATCCACAGACTGAAGGCAACAATATGAGAGAATCCAACAGGACCTCATCCTTCCTGTGATGAAGTTATATAGAAGCCCATGCATAATTTAATTGTTAATGACATGCCACTAGAAACAGCCAATGCCTCTCTATTCACTTATGGCTTTTTGACCTAAAAACTGAACTGACTGCACTGCCCAAGGACCAACAAGTAAATCTGGCAACCAGCTAGGCTGAATGAAGCCTGAA
Organism: Mauremys reevesii; assembly: GCF_016161935.1. Taxonomy (NCBI): domain Eukaryota; kingdom Metazoa; phylum Chordata; order Testudines; family Geoemydidae; genus Mauremys; species Mauremys reevesii. Next base: position 251,176,858 of record NC_052623.1, read on the forward strand.
AAATACTCTGGGAATAAACTGAAGGGGAAGAAAGAAGGTGCCTTTTACATACAAGCAGAGATTAAACCCTCTACAGAACACTTAAGACCACACTCCAACCAAGCAGGCCCACTAAGTCCTTCTATAGTACTTGTATAGAGCTCTGAGCAAAATATGTCCACCTGCCCTAATACTAGAAGGCTCTATTTTGGTCCAATGGTTAGAGAACGGGACAAAATAAAGATTCCTTTAGTTCTACTGATTGCCATAATGACTTTGAATTAATCACTTAATCTGGATAAATCACTTAATCTCTGATCCAGTTTACTCATCTGTAAATAATGATTTACAAAGACGTTATCCAAAGAGAATAGCATGACACTTACCTCACAGGATGTTGATGTGTAATTAATCTATATCCGCAAAGCTCTTTTAGAGGCTGACATGTAAGATTTGTACAAATGCAAAATACAGCATTTGATTTCAGGTCAGCCCCCACCCCACCCCAACCCCCCCAAAATGGGCTGGTATAGTGAAGGGTTGGGCTTTGCTTCTAACAAATTAGATTTCTTTTGGCAAATGAACTCACAAAAACACATTTCCTACTGCAAACCATGGCACATTCCCCCTAATGGCAATGAACTAAAATCCTCAGTTGTCAATTTCTATATCTATACTGAATGATCCATTTATATGCAGGCTCTGCCACATCTGTCCTCCTCATTATTTAAAAGAAAGGAAATGTTCAGGTAAGCACAGAAATTTTATTTACTGTTTCCAGATGCAAAGAGGTCAATCACCAGCACACCAAGCTGATTTACAATGAATGAGGATATTTTTGGGTGCAGGATCCCTTTGCTTAGTCCATTTTCTGCCATGTAAGTCTTGGTGTTCATCTTCCCCCTCAGTGGACAATGCACTTTGCGAAAGGAAACTTTGCTCTGCCAAGAATAGGAGAAATTTTCTGGAATATGGCTGATAGTTTTCTTCCTAGTTGACTTATGAAAACCCCAGACACACTGACAATTGTGACTAGCATAAGTCTGTTATCCATGGAAAGACCAGTTCTCCTAAACCTCAGTGAATCACTGGTGTGGTCTCTCTTTCTGTTATCCATGCCCAAAACTGAAAGGATCCCTTAACAATAAAAAAGGCTGATTCTGTGCGTTTCCAGATTGAAAGAGTAGAGAATATATAACTGTACCTAAATCTCTGCCAATAGATTTAGACTGGGTGAAATGTAGGGGAGATAGCCAGAATCACTAGATAAATCTCATGTGGCTGTGTATGTGTCACAGGATCCCTGGGGTACAACCTGGAACTGGGGTACCTCTGTGCCCTCTTAACTCTCCAGCCTGAGCTGTCTCTCACAATTCTTTGATAGTGACAAGCAGCAAACCCCTCCAGACGCTGTTATCACTCAGTATATTAGGACGTGGAATCCCAGCTAGATAGCATGAATGCTTCTTAGGCCACTCACAAATCACACAGAGAAAGGCACCAGCAAATCTCCCAAGACTCCAGCCTTGCACCCTCAGAATATACCATCTTACTCTGGTCAGAAGCCTGACCAGTGTAGGTTCATTGCCCAGTTCAGCCCTCCTTCGATGTGGAGAGGACATATACTAACCTTTGTAAACTGAGCTAAGATTTCCCAAGCGGTTCAACCAAAACACATGGTTTTAAGTAAACATAAAACAGATTTACTAACCACAAAAAGATAGATTAAGTGATTACAAGTGGTAGGCACAAAAGGTCAGAGATAGTTACCAAAGAAAATAAAAGGTAAGCGAGTAGTCTGAAACTTAAACCTTATTAGACGAGGCAATATTTGGATCAAGAAGTTTTTTCCCACCCACTAGATATTATAGTTCTTAAAACACAGACTTCCCCTTTAAGCTTGGGACCAGTCTCCTCAGTTCAAGTCTTTGTTTTCCCAGCATTCTTGTTGCTTCCAGCGTAGTCGGGGAGGAGAAAGGCAAAAGCATGATGTCACTGTCCCCTATTTTATGACCTCACTCCATGTGCCTTGAAAGAAACTAACCTAGACGGGTCCTGGTGAGCTCTGCTGAGTCACAGGGTTGAGCAATCCCCCATTATGCGGTGCTTCTCTTACAGAATTGTAAATCCCTTGTTTACAACTCCTCTCCTGATTAATGGTAACTTAACATTCTCCTGAGAGTGGATCACCACCCATGTTGTCACTGGGGAACTAGAGACAAACTTAATACATATTTCAGTAACTATACAGCAAAATCTCATAACTAAATACACATTAATGATATACATATTTGGATAAAATAATGGGTTTCAGCAAATCATGACTTTTCATACGATATCTTACATGGCATGATTTGTATGAAATATATCAATTATATGACGGGGTGAATATGGGGGTTCCAGGGTGTGTTTTGAGGTACAGAGTGCCACAGTATGAGATCAGCATTCCCCAATAGGCTACAAAAAGAACTGGATTTTTGCTTGTTTTTCCTTATGTCCATCTTCATCTTGCTATCGTTCTTCTGAGATTAGATTTTGTACCTAAATGGTATTCATTATCAGCCCAGGCCTATGTATATTTCTCCTCAATACAAAAGATACACCAAGAACTATATCAATGTGTTTTCCAGCTCTCTCTCTCTGTATAGACTTCTGGTCAGAACATTTATCCAAGTAGAGAAAAAAGTGAATTTCCTTCTTCCTTAAAAGCTAGTATTAATACTACCATGACCCTGGAAGAGACCTTAGGAGCACATCAGATCAAATGGTAATGACAGAAATTAGGAAAAGAAAAAAGCTGTCAATCATATATAAAACATAAGAATGGTCTGTAGGATGGGTAAAATTTGAATGTTTTGTGGATAAACCTCTTTTAGGAACTTATTCAGATGTTTTAGAAGGAGGCTGCTGTTTGTCCTGAATTCTGAGGCTAGAAATAGGATGGAGAGTGGGTTGCATTATTCTAATCTGAAGTAGATGGATGATTTCATTCATGTCCTGGCACTTCCATGGGTTGCTGAGACTGAAAATGGAATAAATCTCTTCCTGTAATTCTTGCAAACCACCTTCAGCAGACCTTCTCTGGACCAAGTTCAATGACCTCATCTGATATTATAGGCAACCTATTTGCTTCCAACTTGGTGCCAACTGGGGGTCTAACTCCAGATAGGACTGGCTGAGAGTCCTGTAGACCGCTCTGAAGCAACAGAGATCCACTACTGACCTCCCATTAGCAACCTGCACTTGTGCTAGCTATCACTTGCAAAGAGGCGTCTCTCTGGTTGTACTTCAAGGACTGTTTCAACTTGCCTTATTGTAAGGAGGAAATATTGTTAACCCAGTAACATGCCTAGATCACTGCTCGCAACTGGAATACCAGTTGTTATGCTTATTGCTGAAAGCAGCTAGAAAGGTCTCTCTGAAACCACAGCACAACTAACAGACCATGAGGGGAAGGGGGAAGTGGGTGACCACGAGGAGTACACATGACCCTGTGCCCTCCTAACTTGAGCTTTTTCCTAAGCATGCGGTTTTGCAAGATGGAAAGTCTGGCAATAGTTAACTATTGTGATGTGAAATATAGCTGGTTAACTAATAGAAAGCTACACACTACAGGCTGGAAAATGTCACACTTAATTTAGCTTCTGCTCAGACATTTGTTTGTTTTTTATGAACAAGCTATGTAATACTAACAAACTGGGTACAAAAAGAGGATGAAATGTGAGCTTGAGGGACACCTGGACACCTCTCAAGTTCTCCTGCAGACAGAAGGCTGGCCACTGGAGGTCTACGTGAGACTTTCGTAGCTCACTGGGAGGCCTAGGAAGGACAATAAGAGAGAGGGCATGATCTAGACTTTTCAGCCACCTCCTGCTGAGATCTGCCACAAAGCAGCCAGTTGTGCAGGTAAAGGCAGACAAGGATGCCCCTTCTTTTCAGGTGTGTCATGACCAAAGTGACGCACTTTGTAAAGAACGTTAGTGCCAGTGACAGTCCAAATGGCAGTAACTTGCACTGATAATGACTGGGTCAGGACATGATCTGAGATACTTCCCTGGGTCCAGATGGATGGCTAAGAAAAGGAGAGCCATGAACAACTCTTGTGCCTAAAAGGAACAGAATGATGAGGCAAGCACTAACCATCCTGAAGCTCAGGCAGCATATGTATTTGTTCAGTCTCCTCAGGTCTAGAATTAAATGAAGACCCCTTTTCTTCTTTGGGATAAGGATATATTGGGAATAGAAGCCTCTTCCCCTATACTCGCCTTCTATGGCTTCTCGCTAAAACAACAAGGCTACTTTTCTTAGTGACAGGTTCTTGAGATAAGGGTCCCTGAGAGGGATAAGGATGAGGCATAGGTAGGGAGTAAGATGTGGATAGGGTAGCCAGGGCCCATGATGTCTAGCAGCCATTTGTCAGCTGTAAGACTGTACTGCAAACGTAGTGGAAAGGGGGCAAGGTAACTTCCCGAAGTGGTAGGCTCTATATCAGCTCCAGTGTGGCAACCACAATAGCTCCTTGGGTAGAGACAGTTTGTTGTTTTCCCTCCATTGTCGATTCTGCTTAATCCTAGGGATCAATGTCTGACTCTGGTGTGGGAGTTCTTAACAATGCCACTGGTGAACAAGAGATCCTTCACTTTCTCGAAGCATGGGATGGGGATCTGCTCTGGGACACATGATTGTCATCTTTGATGGCAGATCCTCCTCCTCCTCCTGTGCCACAGTAGCAGTCTTGCTTGTGTCCCCTGCCCTCAGGGCAATAGAGGACTTGGAGAATTTTTCCCTGGTCTGTTATTTATGGAACTTTCCTTGTGGGATGAACCTGCCTGATGTTTGGAGCTAAGTTGATGCTCATAACTGGTTCATTTCTCAGTGCTGCCCTTTGTTGTCAAAAGCATAGATGCCAGATCCACTGATACTGGGGTCAATGCCACAGTTACCAACATCAAGACTGCAGGTGCCAAAGCAGAGTTGAGGCCATCAGCAGTGAGGTTGTCAGTGCCAGCATTCTCACTGATGCCTTCTTCTAACCACCAGATGACAGAGTATGGTGCACTTCTTTGGTTCCATTTTTTGCTGTTATTACCTCCTCTGGGTCCAAACTGACTCATGAGTTTCCTCAATAGGTGCAGCTTGAAACATGCATCCCTGGTACAGGTCTTCAAGGAGAAATACCAGCAAACCAAACATTTGTCCAAGATCAGACTTTTCCCTATGCAGAAACAGCATCTACAGGGTGGTAGTTGGATTAATTTTGATTTTTTGGAATGCCAATAGTAATCAAATACAGATTAAATGGATTAAGGAGAAGAACAGCTTTCTTCACAGCAGTATAGGGGTGGGGAAAGGTTTGCAAGCTCTAAAGAGAGTAGCAAGCCAGACACAAGCTGGGCTCCATCTTGCTGCCACAAGAGGTAAGAAGAACTGAGGGAAGGTCACAGTTGATCACCTTTTAGGTGCTCACGTGGGAAAATGAAGCAGAATAGCATGTATGCACAGCCCCGACAAACACACTATTCAAAAGACTCCAATCTTCCACGAGGCACATGTGTACCTATTGTGCGAGCCACACTGACACATACTCAAAAAAACACTTCAGTTTTCCAAAACATTTCCCACTGTATCACTAATATAGCTGGGAATCTATTTGCCTGATCATCTGATCTCAAGAATCAAAGCTGCATACATCTTTGTGAAACAGATTTATATCCCACTGTCTTTTTCAGGGAGAAGTCCTTAGGCCATGGGCTATTCAGACTGAGATGGGCCATGGTTTACATTTAATTTAAAAAAGGGGGGGGGGGGGCGAATACATCTGGGAATTCAGGCTATCGCTAGATTTTAAAAGAGCAACTACAAGGATTAAGCACCAAGAATAGCTTTCTTGAGGTTCAGCTTAAAGGTTACAAGCAAAACAAAAGCCTCTGGGGTTAGCACAGAGGAGTCCACAAGCCATAAAGAAATAAAAAGAGATAAACCTAATCATGTCTTCCTAGACATTTCCTGATCAACTTACATATCTGGGGTTTCAAATGAGTAGTTTCTAGGTATGATACTGAGGATTTTCCAGACCTGGCCCCAAGCTTCTTACAGTATAGCTCTGCCCTGTCTGCTTCTCCCCGGGAGAACACAGACAGACAGATAAAGGGGGAGTCGTTTTAAAATTTAAAAAAGTTCTAGCCTTCCCATTGGCTCTTTTGGCCAGGTGCCCACTCACTTCCTTTTACCTATGCCTAGCAGTGAGACTTTTTAATCATTTACAGGTAGAGCAATTAGAGAACAGCTACTAAGAGGGATTTTATAGTTACTGGCTGGCTGGGTGTTCATAAAAGGGAGCTACCCTCACCCCCCCTTCATTTACCACAGTGCCACAAGCAGATAATAGGAGAGGCAGTGCTCAAGACCCCTGCAGTGCAGGGAAATGATTAAGTGAGATATATCCAGATAATTCTGGTAAGTGACCCACATCCAAATGCTGCAGAGAAAGGCAAAACAAAAAACCAAGGTCATTGCCAATCTTTCTTGGTGAAAATTACTTCCCAACCCCACACATGGCAATCAGTTAGACCCTGAGCACGTGAGCAAGAACCAGCCAGCCAAGCACCTGAGAGAAGGGGAGAGTACTCGGTGCCACCTCAGAACCCTGGCACACCCTGCCCAGTATCCCATCTCCAGTACAGGCCATCCCTGATGCTTCAGAAGAAGATTTAAAAATATATACATCTCCCGAAGTACATTGGGGGGAAAAATCTCTTCCAGACTCCTGCCGGTGACTAGCTGAAACCTTGAAGCATGAGCTTTAGGAACACAACACAAACCATAAGTGAGCCAAGGGTGTTGAGCCCTGCCCCCTACCATCACAAACAACTCTGTTATACAATTGCACTCAATAAATTTGTTTTACTCTCTCTTAAAACTAATTAAGTTGTTTGTCCCCACAACTCCGACTGGGAGGCTGTTCTAGAACCTCACCCCTCTAATGGTTAGAAGCCTAATTTTCAGTCTGAATTTGCTCATAGCCAGTACCAACCTATTTGTTTTTGCGCTAACATTGTCTTTTAACCTATCCTGGTATTTACACCCCCCTAATGTATTTATTTGGAGCAAATATATCTCCTATCAGACGTCTTTTTGCTAGACTAAGCAAGCCAGTCTTCCCTCATAAGACAGGCCCTCCATTCTCCTGATCATCCTAGTACCTGATCTCTGCACCTGTTCCAGTTTAAATTCATCTTTCTTGAACATGGGTGACCAGAACTGTACACAGGATTCCAAATGAGATCTTATCAGTAACTTGTATAGCGGCATTAATATTCTCTCTCTATTGGAAATGTCTCGTCGATTACATCCTAGGATCACATTTGCCTTTTTTCTAAACCGAAGTCATATTGGTGGTTCATAGTCATCCTGTTATTGACCCTCACACCTACATCTCTCCCCTCCTCCTGTCACATCTAACTGATGAGCTTGTACAATAAATTCTTATTATTAGACCCAATGTGCATGACCTTGCACTTCGTACTATTGAATTTCATCCTATTTCTGTCACTCCAGTCTCCAAGATCATCCGGATCTTCCTGTACAATATTCTGATCCTCCTCTGTATTGATACCTCTAAACTCTGTATCATCAGCAAATTTCATTAGCACACTCCTACTTTTTGTGCCAAGGTCATTAATAAAAATATTGAATAAGACTGGTCTCAAGACCGATCCTTGAAGAATTCCACTAGTAACTTCCCTCCAGTCCAATAATTCACCTTCCAGCACAATCCGTCACCTTCTCCCCTTTAGCCAATTTCCTATCCCCCTTCCAGTGCTTGTATTGAGTCCCATCTTCCCTTATTTAACTAATAATTTCCCAAGTGGTAACACATTAAATGCTTTACTAAAGTCCAAGTATATTAGATCTGCTGCACTTCCCTTATCTAAGAAATCAGTTATATTCTTAAAGAAGGAACCTAGGTTATTCTGGCATAATCTACCTTTAATAAACCTGTGTTGCATTACATCTCTTATCATTTACCTCTATGAATTTAATTTTTCTTCCCCTTATTTCCTCTAAAACCTCACATACTACTGGTTTGTAATTCCTCAGATCACAAACCAATCCCCCACAAACTCCCACGTAAAAATTTGCCCCAAAACTCTGCTGTTAGCTGCTAGCTGTTCACTGCTCCAATGTTTGTTAGTGACTGGCTCTTAAACCTAGCCAAACTAGATCAGCAGCACCCCCTGGATAAAGGATATCACCAAGCATTGAATCAAGACACACACCTGGAACCAATCACTGAAACAAATCACTCCAGAACAGAACACAAAAATCACCACTGTCCTTTCAGGCCAAACCCTCACAGAAACCCTGCTGGTTTGCTGCTCCAATGTTTGCTAGTGATTTACTTTTAAACCTAGCCAAACTGCACTGATCTTCTTTGTAAAATGTTTGGAGATTCACAGGTGATGCTATATAAGAGGTTGGTGGTGTTATATTTGCAATACTGTCCACCTATGTGACCACTGGATGTCAGGTAATAGGTACATTTTATTTACTTTTACTATTCTGAAGTCATCTGAGAATTTTCATGCCCAAAGGAGTGGGGGGCTGAGGTGATGCCTGCCTGGATTTGGCTGTCTATGAAAGGCCTATTTAGGGTGGAGACCATTCTTTCAGGTAAGTATCTCCCATTAGAACTATTCATCAGAAACTTGAAATAAAGTTTGGATTTTTTCCTCAAAAAAGCTCTGAAGCGGGAAGGTCTCCGACTGAGCCTGCCTGTCATTGTGAAGGCAGGAAAAACTAGAGGGAATTTCAGGGGGAGGACCATTCCCCTGCTGCCAGGGACTGATAGGTCTGATTCTGCCCCCAGCCATAAGCAACATGAGGCACCCATTGTAACAGATTTGTGGACCTTAGGAGAAGGAAGATCTTTTTTATTTGAGTTTGTGTTGTTCTCATAAAAAGGATGTTAATGGGGACCTGAACTTGCCTTTTACAGCACAAATGAGCGTTTTAAGTGTGAACCTTCTTAACAGAAAACATTTCTATGTAAAATCTGAAATACTACTGAATTAGGAAACTAAAGTAGCAAGTAAAATAAATCCACTTTAGCAATGTAGGACTATAAGATGGGAAGTAAATAATTAGTAACATGTAAATAAAAATATGTAAGTAAAGAAATCAAATAAAATTTTTTTTAAGATATCAAAAGATTGATTTTTTAAATTTAATTGACCTTGGTTCATGAGATATCCAGGAACAGATTGAGATCATCATGGTGTCTCAGATTTATTCTTTATTACATTTTTTTTTTTAAATCTGAAATTTCAGGTTTGGGCTCAGTCGCTCTGTTGAAATTGGACAAATAAGTCTCATGGTATTTTAATTCCATAACTGCATCAGCATAACTTGTCAGGTTTCTGATGCAATGCTTATTTAAGTACACTTAAGATGTGCTCTGTGCAAATATTTGAATGCCCAAAATTCAAAAATTCCTTTTGATGATCACTTGTGCTATGGTTGATGTAGTTTTAAGTGTTCATTGGAGGGGAACCCCACACAAAAAGGCTTAGATATGAGTGAGGTGAATTAATTCCAACATTCAAACAAATAAGAAAAGCTTTCACAATATTTGCCTTGCTGTGGGTAATAAAGCCAGATTTCTTCCCCTGACAGACATTTCTTTGGTTTACATTAAAATACACTACCACTTCACAAAAGTCTTAACTGCAAAGACTCCCTTCAGTGTTGTGCTCTTCAATGTATCAGTATGTGTCAATTGCTCCCAGCCAGCTCAAAAAAAAGTTTAATCACAATGTGGGCTGGTCTACACTAGAAAATTAGTTTGGACAGCTCTAGTCAACAGAAGAATTCTTCCACCCACATAGCTATTACCTCTATGGGAAGTGGATTACCTATGACAATGGGAGAACCCCTCCCATGGGCATAGGTAGTGTCTACACCAACGGGCTACAGCAGAGCAGCTGAAGTGCTACAGCTGTGCCACTGTAGTGGTTTAAGTGTAGACAAGTCCTGTGTATTTCACATGACTACCACAAGAGGCTAGAATATTGTGATTCTCTTCTGTCCCTTCTTCCTCCATCAATGCTATTTATCAATATTTTGGGGAAATAGTATTGATTACACAGAACCTAGTGCAAAAAGGCCTCAAACCACAACAGGACCTCTAAGCACTACTTCAACAAACAATCATGTTATAGTAGATCAGGGACCTGCAACTCCTGGCTCCCAGATTCTGTTCTTAGCTCTGTCAATGACTTACTTTGAAATCTTAACCAAGTCACATTTATACATCTGAGTTTATATATAATCTATCTGTACCACTGTTACCTGCCTCACAGGGGTGTCTGTGAGGCTGAGTTAATTGTAAAGCACAGTGGGATCCTCTAAGGCACTAATGCAAGTGTTAAGTATTAATATTTTTAAATGGCCTAGAAGGCAGTATGGTAGCTAGGTGCATTACTGTATTCCTCTCACTACAAAAGGTGACTCAAAGCACCCAACAGGAACAAGTGAGTCTCCAACCACCCTACAAAAATATAACCAGGAAGAGGTCCACAATAAACATGAGACCTTGAGTTTTGCTGCCGATATTTTTATTTCAATCTAACATAGCTTTGAACTTTTACAGAAAATCACAGCACAAATTGCAAAAAATACCTAGCAGGCACTCTGACAGAAGAAAGTATTGGTGAGACCACTGTCATTTTTAAATTTTTCTGCTACTTGCAGAAGAGAAAGGCTGAGGACAACTAGAGAACTATCCTTGCCGCACAGAGGATGTGATGCCAAATTAACCTTTCACACCCTACTGCTTACAAACCATTGCATCCTGGTTCCAACTCTTGAGTTTCAATCACTGTGGATCACTGCCTGCCACAAATATTTCCTTAAACTAACTCAAACTGGTAAATATAGGAAATAAAAGTAAAGAATCCTTATGTTGGAAATTTGACAGGAGAAAACTACAAATACTATCAAGTTCTTCCATCCCTCCTGCTGGCTGAGTCAGCAGTGGTACTTCACAAGACTTCATTCTTCAAATATTTGTTTAGCTGCTGACACTGGCATCTTTGGTAATTTATTCCATATATTAAGTACTCTTACAGTAAAGAACTGTTAACTGAATTCTTTTGGTACCTAACCCTTACTTTACTTAGACATACATTTCTACACTTAGCATTAATACGAGAATTTTTCTCTTTTTACTAATCCCTCCAGAGTTGCATAAACCTTAATCAGGCCCTTTTCTTCATGTCCTATGCCCCAGCAAATAAAGTTCCATCTAATTTCCTTATTCATTTTGATTAAGATTCTAGGGACTGTGTAGCATTTCAGCTTGCTTTTCAGCTGTACCTTCTTCATTTCAACAAAACTTTTAGTAATATGCAAATATGGCCTCATATATTATTATTACTGCAAATGTGAGCTCATGTATCCCTTAACATTGCCATAAAAGTCTTGCAATTTATAACAATGGGACCCAGATACTTACATGTATCAGTGATGTTTCTTCAGACTTTTGCCACTGACACTCAGTTAGCCATTGCTTATCAGTCCCCTCTGCAAACACCTCTCCCTTTTCTATTATATTCATGATTGTGGAAATGACCTACTGCATTGTACATCCCTGTACAAATACACAATCTCTTGGACCTATTAGCTATTAACCTAATACGGCACTTAATCTTAGCCAAAAGGCTTATGCTGAGCCTCTGTGCACTGTGTTTAGTAAACCACAATAGGAATTAGGTCGTCTCCAATCTCTAGCGTAGCACAATCTTGAAGACTCCAAGATTTAGAGCATCCAAACTTCAGTGAGGGTTAAAACATCCATTAAAACTGAGGATAACAGTACAGCAAGGGTCAGTACGGAGGTTGGATTTAATATCCATATGAATATTTCGACTTCCACCACTCTCTGCCTAATGACTTTCACAAATTGAAGGAGAAAACATGAGCTTGCTTACTAGTATAAACTGAGTACTAGCCTACAAAACTGGGACAGTTGCCTAAAGTAGAGGACTACTGACAAATACCAGCACCATTTCTTCTCATCTATTAAAGATTACTAGAAAAATATGGTGGTTTTGCCATCCTTCCCCATGCAATCTTTGCCCATTTAGGATGACTTGAGGTTACAGTATCTTCAGGAGGGGCAATGTATAGAATTTTCATGTTTACTCAGTCAGATGCAACACACTAAGGAAACAACATATATATTTCCCACCTATTCCATCCTGCTATGTTTATTATTACACACTTTAAAAGAACATCCAGGTTGTAAAATCAAGTACTCAGAAGTTAGGAAATGCCAGAATTAAAGTCACCTGTGCAACCTCAATTTACTTCCTCTGTGCACGTGTATTATGGTACAGTTTTTAACATGACCACATACATTTTATTTTTTCCCACAGGACCCCGCCTCATTCCATGTACAGGATAGACAGTGCTCAATGAATAGGCAGATCTTCAGTATTTCCTTTTATATCATTTTTTTAAAATGTGTAGCCCCCCCAGGCCTTATTTACCACACACCATCCAAACCCTAAAAAAAAAAAAAAGGTAGCAAACTTTGATGGTAAGGGGTAGAAAAAGGATATTTCCTGGAGTGTTTTAAAAGGATGTTTAGTCTCATGAAAGCATTCAAAACCAGATTTAAATCCAAAAGCAGAGTTTTAAGGATCTTAGGTGAGTAGTTAGCACAGTCACCATAAGGAACCTGATGTCCTGACATGATGAAATTCTTCTACATACTCTGGAAAATGCTGGAAGAAAAGTGCTGCTGCTATCTACACCCTGAGTATACCAGCTGGCAAACCAAGAGATAAATGAAGGTTGAGGCATTCTGTGGGAAGGCTAGAAGTGTCTGGTAATGGGGAAATCCTTCCTTCCTTGCACCAATGGGAGAATCTTTCACAAACTTGGGGGAAAATTCTTTCTGCAAACCAGCATGGAACTGATCATCCTATTTTAAAAATGTGTGTCCTTCACACATTCCCTATCAAAAGCCAGGCTTTTAGACCTTTATTGATTCTTTATTAACCTGGACATGAGGGGCACAGGAGGTAATGCATACAGGATGGAGTTTGGCCCAATTTGGAAGAGAGCATTAGTAGCTACTGTCTTTGTTCTCTTTTCCTGGAGAAATATTTGGGGACCTTGTTGTTTGCTATAATGTGAGTAAACCCAGCAATGGCATTCCCAAGGAAACTCCCAGCTGATGGAAGATCTCTGGTTGAAGGAACCATTCTCTGTGGTCTAGCTTGCTCATGCTTAACAAGCTAGTCCTGAAGTTTTCTCATTTATGCTGAATGTGCACTATGAATTCTTTATTCACCTCATTTCTTTCTGTAGAGAGGCAGACCTGATCCCTACCTGCTTGTTGACATAAGATATGGCATTTTCCATCACAATCAGCACTGAGCTGCTGGGGAGAAAGTCCACCAGTAAGCACAGGACACATAGATGATCACTCAGTTACACCTAATTAATACTGTGATATTTTCTGTCCTCAACACATTCCCTGAATTGACCTGCTCTTAACATGGGCTCCCCGGCATTATACGTTGTCAATGATGGTGGACATACATGGGATCCTTTATGGCTTGCCCTCCTATGAAATTTTCTTTACCAGTGAAAAAAGTGCATCAGCATTCAAAGCAAGGTAGACTCATGCAATAAATAGGACAGAGATCTGTAGTGGTCTCATAATGCTAGGATCACTGCAAAATACCTATGCAAGATACCATCGTGCCTAGGACATTCATAAGGGCCTGATAGCAACATCCTGTGGGAGCCAAAAATTTATTGGACTACTTTCCTCCATTAGAGTTTAAGAACCACAGCAATGGAATTCCTGACATCTTCTCTTATGGGGGGGCAAAGCACAATGAATCTTGGAAAACTGATAAGCACTTTTTCTTGAATCCTGTTTTTCTCTAGTTTTCATAAGACAGGAAATTTGGCAGACCATTGTTCCATTCTCTTCAACACACACCGGTTTGACCTTGGAAGAGGTGCTAAGTAAAGAGAGGGACCAAAGCTATAGTTTTCCCTACCTTGCCTCCCTTTACATGGATGTAGAGACAGCTCAAAATATGAGGGGTTGGCTGACTGAAGAACTGGTCCAGAGTAGTGGCACAGGAAGCTGAATGAACAGTCTTCTCTGTTGAAATAGAGAGGAGACGCCTTTGCACTTCTGATTGCTGCCAGGGGATCCTCATGCCCAAGTCAAGATGCAAAAAAGGCAGCATGTCACACAATAACTGATCAGGACTTGACAGACCAAGCAAGCATACTATCCATTTGGAGCTCAAAGTAATTCAAGGCATCAGCCAATTGCTGTAGGACCAACTGGGGTAGAGTACAAAGAACACTTTGTTTTGGAAAATGATTTCTTTGATTTCAGGACCTCAACAACTGAAAGTTCCCTTCAGAAACTTAACCAAATTAAACTGATTTTCCCCCAAAAGGAAAAGAATTTTTTACTTATAATTTCAGGCTCCAAATGCTGGAAGAGAGTTTAAAATGATCAGTTCTCAAGAGGACTCTGACACAAAGATCTGCCATGTTCCTGGATCTAAAAGAAGAATTATGTGGAAGGGAATTCCAAGGATAGGTCCCTTAATCAGTCACTTTGTGCCAGTGTATTTTAAAGACAGATGCCACAGCAAAGACTAGTGGACATCAGGATGGAAAAAGCCAAGGTAGATATCAATGAACAGAAAGCTAACTAGAGGGAGGAGGAAGAGCTATAATACCAATCCAACAGCATGTACCAATGGCAATCAGACTAAACATTAGCGAACTATAATAAATTAACCAAAAAGTCATTTGGTGCAGTCAGAATTAGTCCTTTTGTCAGAACAAGGATGCCACTAACAGCTCAGCTAAACACAGCAGTAGGGACTAGTAACAAAAAACCTTTAGAAGCTATCAACGAAAAATTAGGTTTTAAAAGGCACTGGGGGATACTCACACTTCAAGATGATGGGAAATGGAGGTTATTTCAAATGGTAGGGATGCAAGTAAAGACAAGTCTTAAGAGCAACATCCAGAGAACACTGAAGAAAAATATTGCAATAATGCATGAATTCATCGATAAAAAAAGATTGAAGGAAGATATGAAAACTAATAGCCAAGAATAGAGAAGCTGATGAAAACATGAAGACTTTTTAGACTGCTCTTTACATTCTCAAAGTGTTTGCCTCAATAAGGTGAAAGCCCCTTCAGAAACATTCTCATGGTTAAGCTCTCACACAGACATCCAGGGCCCCTACCAACTGAATGACAATATATCAAAGTAAAAAGATCCTTTCCAGCAGCCAAACATTCCTTCAGGAGAAACATTCTGTAATTCTTAACATGTACAAGTCACTGTAGAAACAAATTTCAGTGCAGGATGTTTGTGAAACTGCAGAACCTGAAACCTTATTATTCCACCCCAAGATAGAGATCAGAGATGCCCATAACAACAGCAGGCTCAAAGTGGGAGCATAAATCTTACATAGCCCACTACTGCCCTGTTGCATTGAAAATATATTTTTGAGAAGTTGTGTTCAACTCTTGTAATCAGAATACTCTAGCTCCCTCAGCACCAAGCAGAGAAGAGTGATCCCATGCCAAAAACAAGTTTCTGTTATTAGCTCCAAAATTTTCTCCCTCAACATTCAAGCCTTTTTTAACCTTGGAGAAAACTGAGTACTCTCATTTTGGCTTCCAGCAAAGAGAAAAGCTGTTACCTAATTTGAACTGCTTTGGAAACCCTGGCAAACAACCTACCATAAGAATTCATGGAAGAATAACTACAGGTGGTATGGTCATCTGGTCTAAATGCCTATCAACGACCCTGTGAGAATCATCTTCGACTCTGACCCAGCGAAAGCAAGATGAAAAAGGACACACACACCGGAAGATCTAAAAACATGATGGTTGGACATCATCAGACCCCTGCCTCAGGACAGACCACAACAGAGGTGCATAATATGTACAGAGCCCTCTTGATTGTCCAAGCAACAGCATGAGAACTAACCAAGGTCTGCGGCTCTCCTCCAAGGTAAATTCTATATTACATACCATAAAGCCAGCAATGATTGTGACCTGGAATGGATGTGCCATGTGTTTTCCTGCCAGAAGTCAGAAGTGACTTCTTCCGTATGAAGTGGTGGCTGTGCTGAAAGAAAAGGTTTGTGGCCAAGTATGGACACTACAGATCAGCAGAGAGGCTGAATTGTTGAACTACCAGATTTGGGACTCATCATTACCCCAGATACAAGAAAGACAGAAAGGGACTAATGACTAAGGAATAAAAATGTGGAGAGGGGGCTTGGCAGTTTGTAGTAAGTTCTTCCTTTGTAGAAATAAGATGCAAATTTTATACTGTCAGGGTAATTAACCACTGGAACATACCAAGGCTTGTTTTAGATTTTCAATCACTGAAAATCTTTAAATCAAGATTGGATGTTTTTCTAAAAAAATATGGTCTAGTTCAATCACAGCTATTTGACTTGAAGCAGGAACTAAATTATTGGAAGTCCTACAGCTTTCCTTACACAGGTGGTCATACAAGATCACAGTGGCCTTTTTAGACCTTAAAATCTACGAACTTCAGTTATTCCCCACCTACTGGTAGGCACAGAGCAGCACAAACAGAGTTTCTGCAGCTGTTACTCACCTGCAGGGGGCTCATGGTTCATGAATGAAACAATACATGAATGAAAGTATATTCTCCTATGAAAGAAAAAACATCCTGAAGACACCTTAAGGTAAATAGCAAACTGGCAGGCTCTCTCTTTACAGAAGTAAAGATTCAGCTCTCATTTTCATCTTCTGTTTACCTAGAGTTCACTATAGAAACTGTGCCTTTCTTCCAGAAGAAAAATGCCTTTTCAATCCCACTAATTCACAACAGCAGCAGGTGTGTTACATCCAGATATGGGAAAAAACGGTTACCCACCTTTTAGTAACTGTTGTTCTTCGAGATGTGTTGTTCATGTCCATTCAAAGTACGTGTGCGTGCGCTGCGTGCACACCAGCCGGAAGATTTTCCCCTAGCAGCGCCCGTAGGGTCGGCCCTGGCGCCCCCTGGAGTGGCGCCATTACGGCACCCTATAAAGGGGCCCACCAACCCTCCACCCCCTCAGTTCCTTCTTGCCGGCACTCCGACAGAGGGGCAGGAGGGTGGGTATTGGAATGGACATGAACAACACATCTCAAAGAACAACAGTTACTAAAAGGTGGGTAACCGTTTTTTCTTCTTCGAGTGGTTGTTCCTGTCCATTCAAAGTAGGTGACTCACAAGCCTAACCTTAGGTGGTGGGGTCGGAGGTCACTGCCGACTGAAGCACTGCACGACCAAAGGCGACATCATTCCTAGCCTGGTGCGTGAGGGCATAGTGTGACGTGAACGTGTGGATGGAGGACCACGTGGCAGCTCTACAAATGTCCTGAGTCGGGATCTGAGCTAGGAACGCCACGGAGGAGGCCTGCGCCCTGGTAGAGAGGGCCGTAACCAGAGGAATAGAGGTTTTGGCTATACGATAGCATTCCCGTATGCAGGCCGCAATCCACGAAGAGATCCTCTGAGAGGAGACTGGGAGCCCCTTCATTCTATCTGCCACCGCGATGAAGGGCTGGGTCGACCGTCTAAACGGCTTTGTCCATTCAACATAAAAGGCTAGAGACCTGCGGACATCCAGGGAATGCAGCCTCCGCTCCCTACCGGAAAAGTGTGGCTTTGGATAAAACACCAGTAGGAAGATATCTTGTCCCATGTGGAATTGGGAGACGACCTTGGGAAGGAAAGCCGGGTGAGGGCTAAGTTGGACCTTGTCCTTATAGAAGACAGTGTACGGGGGCTCGGATGTCAGTGCCCTGAGTTCTGATACCCTCCTTGCCGAGGTGATCGCTACAAGAAAAGCGACCTTGTATGACAGGTACAGCAGAGAGCACGAAGCCAGGGGCTCGAAGGGAGGACCCGTGAGGGCGGAGAGGACCAGGTTCAGGTCCCAGGTAGGAGCTGGTTGACAGACACGCGGGAATAGCCTGTCCATGCCCTTAAGGAAACAACCAACCAGTGGGCTTGCGAACACCGAGGAGCCCCCTTCTCCCGAGTGGAAAGCCAAGATGGCCGCTAAGTGAACTCGAACCGAGGAGAGAGAAAGGCCCAACTGTCTCAGGTGGCGCAGATAGTCTAAGATAACGGGAATCGGGGCCCGCAACGGTTCCTGCCCTCGCTGACCGGACCAGATGGAGAAGCATTTCCATTTGGCCAGGTAGGTGGCCTTGGTCGAGGGTTTTCTGCTACCGAGCAGCACTTGCCTGACCTGTTGGGAGCATTGCATCTCCACCGGGTTCAACCATGGAGCAACCAGGCTGTGAGGTGGAGAGATTGCAAGTTCGGGTGGCGGAGGCAGCCCTGGTCCTGCATGATCAGGTCCGGCAGCAGGGGCAGCGTCAGGGGCGCTCGGGTGGACGTGTGCAGGAGCGACATGTCCAATGTTGGTGCGGCCACGCCGGTGCTATCAGGATTACATGGGCATGATCCCCGCGGATCTTAAGAATTACCCTGTGTATCAAGGGAAATGGAGGAAAGACGTAGAGCAGCCCTTCCTTCCATGACAGGAGGAAGGAGTCTGACAGAGGGCCCGGGCTGTGGCCCCGAAGGGAGCAAAACCGCCGACACTTCCTGTTTTCCTTTGAAGCAAACAGGTCTAACTGGGGACGACCCCAGAGCCAGAAGATTGAGCGCACTACGTCCCAACGAAGGGACCACTCGTGGCCCCGGAAAGAGTGGCTGAGGGCGTCCGCCAGGCCATTCTGTTCCCCCGGGAGATAGAACGCCGTCAGGTGGGTAGCATTCTGAACACAAAAGTCCCACAGCGCGAGGGCTTCCCTGCACAGGGGAGAGGAGCGTGCACCCCCCTGTTTGTTGATACAGAAGACCGCTGACGTGTTGTCCGTGAAAACTGAGACACATCTGCCGGCCAGGTGGGATTGGAAGGTAAGACAAGCCAGGCGAACCGCTCTCAGCTCCCTGACGTTGATATGTAACTTGAGGTCCTCCTGCGACCACAAGCCCTGTGTCCTGAGATCCCCCAAGTGCGCTCCCCATCCCCGATCCGAGGCATCCATCACCAGGGAGAGGGATGGTTGAGGGGTGGCGAAGGGAACACCCAAGCACACCTTCTGTGGGTCGAGCCACCATTGGAGAGAGCTCAGCACCACCTGGGGAAGAGTCATCACTGAGTCCAGGGGATCCCTGGCCGGGCGGTAATACCGTCGCTAGCCAGGATTGTAGTGGGCGGAGACGGAGTCTGGCATGGCTCACCACATAGGTGCACGCCGCCATGTGGCCCAACAGTTTGAGGCAGTTTCTTGCCGGGGTGGTCAGGGCGCAGTGCAGACCGAGAATGATTTCGGACATGGACAGGAACCTGGACTCCGGAAGATACGCTCTGGCGTGTGTTGAGTCCAGAACCGTCCCTATAAATTCTATCCTTTGGGTAGGAGACAGAGTGGACTTGGCCTCGTTTAAGAGGAGGCCGAGCTTGAGGAAGATTCGCCTGATGAAAAGCACCTGAGCTTCCACCTGCTCCTTGGAGCGGCCCTTTATAAGCCAATAGTCCAAGTAGGAGAATACCTGGATACCCCGCTTGCGCAGAAAGGCCGCCACGACTGCCATGCACTTTGTGAAGACCCTTGGTGCTGCTGATAGGCCAAACAGGAACACTGTGAACTGCAGATGGGCGTCAGCCACAACAAACCTGAGGTACCAACGGTGTCATGGGATTATGGCAATATGGAAATATGCATCCTTTAAGTCGAGGGCGGCATACCAATCTCCTGGATCCAAGGAGGGAATGATCTAAGACAGGGAGACCATGCGGAATCCGAGCTTTTTCACAAACTTGTTCAGCCGCCGCAAGTCCAGGATGGGTCTGAGGCCCCCTTTTGCCTTCGGTATTAGCACCCAACTGTCCGACGTGATTCGGGACCAGGCATGGTAGAATGGGGACAGACGTGACCCAAAGGTAGGGAAAGAAGGATCCGTAGTCCTGATCGGTAGGCCGTCCTCGACCGTACCATCAAATAGGGGGCCTAGGCCCCGACAACGGTCTCGGTTGGCCGGATGCCTGGCCGGAGGGGTGGTGTTGGTGGTGCCGCCGCCCGTTCCTGCCCCGTCTGCACCCAACCTCTGGATGATTCTGAGGCTGGTAAGGGCGCGGGGCCGCTTGCGGCCTAAACTGCCTACGTTGGGTTGCCGGGGTATGCAGGCCCAGTGAGTGAAGCGTAGCCCGAGTCCTTTAGACTATGCAGACACTTATCCGTTTTGTCCCAAAACAGCATCTGCCCTTCGAAAGGGAGGTCCTGGATAGTCTGCTGGACCTCACAGGGGAGGCCCAAGACCTGGAGCCAGGCTCCCCGCCTCATGACCAGACCTGTTGCCATGGAGCGTGAGGCCGAGTCCACTGCATCTAGAGCAGTCTGAAGGGAGGCTCGGGAGATTAGCTTTCCCTCTTCCACCAAGGCTGAAAACTCTGCCCTCGAGTCCTGGGGAAGGAGCTCAGCAAACTTCGACATGACCGAACATGTGTTATGACCATATCGGCTTACGACAGCCTGTTGGTTGGCTATTCGTAGTTGAAGGCCTGCCGTGGAGTACACCTTTCTACCAAAGAGGTCGAGCCTTTTGGCGTCCCTGTTCTTTGGCATCGACCCTTGGAACCCCTGATGCTCCCTTTGGTTACCCGCGTCTACCACCAGGGAGTCCGGGGAAGGGTGGATGTACAAATGCTCATGCCCCTCCTTCGAGGGCACAAAATAACGCCTCTGTTTTCTTGGCAGTAGGGGCCAATGAGGCTGGCGTTTGCCATAAGGTGCGGGATGTGTCCTCTATGGTCTTGATCAACGGTAGGGCCACCCTGGATGGTCCCAATGGAGCCAGGATGTCCACTACCGGATCTACGTCCACCTCAATTTCCTCAGCCTGGATTGCGAGGCTCTGAGCCGCTCACCTGAGCAGTTGCTGAAGGATCCTAGTGTCTTCCAGGGCCAGTGCCGTGCCCATGACCGCCTCATCCGGGGAAGAAGAGTAGGAAATCACTTGGAGCGGCCCGTCCTCCGGCGCTTCCAGCCCTTCGGGGTCCGGCGGCACACAGTATTGAGGTTGCGGGGCCGGGGCCGGTTCCAAATGCGGCACCACGGCTGGTACCGGGGTCGCCAATGAACGGCTTGGCGTGTCTGGCGGCACCTGTTGAGCACGAACCGTGGTCGCCGCCGGTGCCGATGCCTGGCTAGGGGGTGCTGAACTCAGATGCGGCACACCCCTGCCCGGCGACGGTGCCGGTGGAAGAGGCAACTGCGCCTGGGCCATCGACGCCGAGGAGACCGAGGCCGACCTCGAGCGAGGACCAAACACTTGGCCCACCGACTGGTGGTAGGCCCAGGGGGTCCAAAACGGCCACTGAGAGGGCGGTTGCCATTGCTGCTGCCACTGTGGTGGGTGCCGCTGGTGGCTCAACCCCCAAGTCGATCTCCTGCTCCGTGACCAGCTGGAGCAATAGGAGTCCGCCTCTGAGTCTGAGGTCTCTGAATAAGAGGACCTGAGGGGAGCAGCAACCGTCGTTGCCGGGGAGCAGCGCGGAGGCGGGGAGCTGTCTCTCTGGTCCGGTGCCGCCCGGGTGGTGCGGGACAGAGAGGGAGGCGACAGCATGGCCGGCTTGCCCCTAGACTGTACTGGGGGACGAGCTATGGTCAGCACCTCCCTGCCACGATGCAGGGAGGCCAGTACCGGGAGTCCCAGCAGGTCTGAGGCCGCCTTGAATGCCTCCGGCATCGAGGGGGGACGCACGTCTCCGCTAAGGCCCGGGGATGATGGTCGCTCCGGACTTGACCGCCCTCTCTCCAGTGTGGGAGTCGACGGAGCAGCCGGGGGCTGTGGCCCAGCCTGTCCACTTGTACCAGCGGACGGCGTCGGCCTGTGGAGGTCCTGGCGGGGCGATCGCTCCCTCACCGACCTCTTCTTTTTAGCAGGCACCAGAGAGGGCGAGCGGTGCCGCACTGAGGCCAACTTCTTATGACCCGACTCCCTCCAGTGCCAGGTTTTAGAGGATTTGGGCTGGGCCCTAAGTCCTGATGCCGGTGCCGGGCCGACGATGACATGCTGGACACCGCGTTGGCCGGCTCCGGGTCCGAAGGTGGCCGCAAGGCAGCCTCCATCAGAAAAACTCTAAGTCTTTGTGCTCTGTCTTTGAGAGTTCTGGGACGGAAGCCCCTGCAAATAGTGCACCGGTCCCTTTGGTGGCTCTCCCCGAGGCACCGCAGACAAGCAGAATGCGGGTCACTCTTTGGCATGACCTTTCCGCAGTCCTTGCAGAGTTTAAACCCAGGGGACCCAGGCATGCCCCGGCGGGGCAACAAGTAGGTGGGGGAACCCCCAACAGCAAAGAACTATGTACAACTAATCTAGATAGACTAACTATATACACAAACTATATACATGAGGTTTATGGACACTGCTAAACTTGCTATCAGCAAGCGAAGTTCCAGCTAGCTGTCACCAGAGGTAAGAAGGAACTGAGGGGGTGGAGGGTTGGCAGGCCCCTTTATAGGGCGCCAGGGCAGACTCTACGGTCAGTGCTCAGGGAAAATCTTCCGGCTGGCGTGCACGCAGCGCGTGCACACCTACTTTGAATGGACATGAACAACCACTCGAAGAAGAAAAGGTAGACACTGAACAAGTGAATGAACATGACTGATATGTAACAAAGCAGACAAATTCCTCTTTTCCCTGCACATGGCCACCAAAATCTCTCTCTGGAAGAAATTATACCATAGAAGGTAAGCAACAGTGAAGTATGGATGGACCAGCAGCCAATGTCTTTTACACACATCAGAATATCTCTTAACATGGGGCCTGGCTGTTCTTTCAGTCAGGAGATAAAGGCTTTATTTTGATGGAATATTGTATGTTCCGCAAGCTTAAATAACAGTATTCTAGAAATATTTTCATGTTTAAAAATTTGTACTAGGAATATTTTTCTATGTCTCAACCTGTAATGTTAAATGCCCCAGTTACCATGAGTACAAATGAACAGGCCTCAAAGGGAAAGAAAAAATTACTAAACTTCAATCCTCTGAAAATATCCTAGTAACTCTGCTATGAATAAATATGCCATTATTTTAAGAATGGATTGCTTGGGTCCTTCAAGAGCTAGAAGCAAACAACACGACCCATTAGAAATCTGGGAATCTCCCATTTCCAAACAATATAAAGCTCCCATTTCTATCCTTGCAGTGTTCTAAGAAATTAAACCTTAAAATCTGTCATTGGTCCAGGATAGAACAGGGACCATCCCTGGGTCTCAGGGCACTGTGAGACTGCGGCATGGAGAAGATTCCACATTTGATGGGAAGGGAAGGAAGGAAATGTTTTGTCAGGTTGAGGGATTTTTTTTGTATTATTACGGTGTGAAAGTTTGGAAGGTCCCAACAGAGGTACTGATGTATTAGTGGGCAGAGTGCTGACTAAGTGGTCAAAAGATAAATTATATTTACCATGTACTGTATCACATGCATATCAACACTATGTGCAAAAACATACATACAACTTGAACAAACCACGCCTGCCAGTAGTCAGTGGGCTGAAGAGACAAAAAGCTCAGATTTTAAACATTTGATCACTCAAGAAAATATTGCAATTTTACTCTTTTGGTAACCAATACAAATATTTAATTGAAGTTAAGAAGCACTGCATGTTCAAAAACCATCTGTTAATTACACATGCACTTCAATATGTTTGTTGCGCTGACAGACAGTGCATCCAGACTGAAAGCTAAAATTTGAAGCTGATTTGAAGCTTCAGAGAAGCGTGTGGGTAGCTCAGAAACAGCAATATTATATATCTACATATATCTATGTAGATATAGATATATAGCCACATTTACATACCTTTTCCAAATTTGGCGCTTAAGGAAAAACAACATTTTAAATAAAACTTATTTTTTCACTGCAAGTATATTATCTGCTTAATGTCTCCACTTGATTGATCCCTAATGTTCCAGGAGAGGCAGCATGCTATCCAACCTACCCACTATTAAACTTTTCTATAAATTATGTCTATATTCAGCAATGGTCTAAGACCACCTAACCACATATACATTTTATAAAGATCAACATGATCATGCTTCCTTACAAAGATTCAGCATTGCTATTAACTGTAACTATGTCAGAGAAAAAAGGAAATCTTAAATTAGAAAATCAATTCTGTTTGACAGAAGTCTAAAGGCCATAGACTTATGGCTTATTTTATTTTTTTTAAAAACATCTTCTAAAACTAAGGTAATTTAACCATCCCTTATGTTCAAGAAAGATGAGGTGTCAATAAAGGATATCAACATAGTAATAAAATCTATCCAGGGACTATGTGGTATGCATGTGAAAATAAAAAGATATACTCATGGTGGAAAGGGCAAGGAGACTTCAAGATGACCTTAAAATGATGGCATGAGTCAGCCAGTCTTGGCTCCACAAGCAGAGCTGGTGCGTACAGCTGGATTTGTCCTTAACTAGATTCTGTACAAAATTTAAGCTCTACCCCTACCCACACAAAATCTAAGAGCTTCATTAAAAAGGGTCTGTTGAAATACAAGTGTTGACATTGAACAAACCAACTTCCGCAAGCTTACTGGAAGATAATGTAAAGGGGAACAAATTAAACAAAATTTTATTAATGCAATGGACAGATCCCAGCTGCCCAGATCACAGAAAAATCCCTGGTCCAGAGCCTAAAAAGAGAAATCTGTTTAATTACAGGAAATCCTATTAAACTGATCTTTCTTATAAAAGGTGAAATGACCAACTCCAGAAGGCTATAGAGAATATAATGAATGCGGAGTTTAATTAGGGCATACTGCTAGCTGACTATAATCTATTAATTAGCATTCCCAGTTTCTACATCTCATTGCATGTTTCACTTTGCTTTTAAATTGCACCCTTCCTTTTTTGGACCAAAGTTATACAATCCCAGCATTGTGATAATAATTACAGTGGGCGCCTAGGGAAGAGAGTCCTGGCAATAACCTTAAGTGTTTAATTAGGGTGCTGGTGAGGGGAAGGAGGGGAGAAATGATGTGGAAAAAATCAGTGTTCTCCAATCTCTACATATGTTCTTTATAACATAATAATCTACTGATTGTTCCAAAGAGTTTGAGTTATTGAACAAGCCAGCCATAGGCTATATGTTGCCTTCAAGATTTTCATAATGAATGGAAGTTCAGAAACATCAAATCTTGAAATAACTCACTTTAAACCACGCTGACCTAGAAATAGAAAAGAATCACTTTATTTTTTGTGGCACTTTCCCCCATACCCACCTTCCAAAGCTAAAACAAGGATTGGATAAAGGAGTGAGTATGCCAGTAGAGCTTCAAGGCTCTAATCACATCTGAAGTAGAGCACACATTTTCTTTAAAAGATGTGAGATGGATGAAAATTCAACAGGGAAATATCCTGATTGTTGTGAAAAATCAAAAACAGATTAGGGGTAAACTCTGGGACTGCACACAGGACTGGTTTGCCACGTGAAAAAAAAAGGGTTTTTCTTAAAGGAGAGGATGAATGGTTCCCCAGCTCAACCGGCTAAACTATTAGCTAGAAGGTATAAAGGAAAGCAATCAAAAGGGATGGAGGTTATTTGCTCAAAAGGAGGAACAAAGACTTCAGAACTAACATGAGATTCCAAGGAGATACCTCTGGTCTCGCTGGTGTGGGTTTAGATGGGAAGCTACATTGAATTATTTTAACTAGAGAGTGAGAGCTTACTTTAAAGTCCTCGACCTAACCTGTTGTGATAATTAGGCCTACAAATTTACCCTAATTGTAAGCTCAACAGTAAAAAGTAAGTGAAAGTTCATAGTGTCACAATAACCTATAATAAAACTGTTGATGGGAAAAGTTGCAAAAGGGAGACAGGAAGACTGAATTAGGACAAACCAACAGGCCTACAGATATAATTCCGGGACTGTAATTCCTGGTAAACAACAACACTGTCAGACTGAAAACCAATTAACCAAAATTAGTATGTAGGAAATCAGGCCTAATAGGTGGACAAAATAATGAGGGGAACCCTTTTGGCGTTCTTAAAAAAAAAAAAAAAAAAAAAAGAGAGACTGACTGTAGGAGAAAAATTGGTTACTGAAGTGACCTTCATAATCATGGCTGCCATCTCCACCCCTGCTTTGGGCACTAGTCCTTCGTCATCCTGAGAAGTGTCCACACCAGACTGGGCCAGAGAAAGGAAATCAAATGACATTATCACTTCCACAAGCTCCAGCTGAATCCTGAACACCATCTGGGATGTGAGACTGTCTCCCCCAACCCTATATATTATTTTCCTTCCCTACCTATTCTTTACTTTCCTATCTCTCTCCTTTTTCATTCCATCTAACAAGAGTCCAGCTTAGTCAGCCAGGACTGCATATTTTACAGCACGACTGTAAGCCTATGACCAGAAAGAGGCAGCTAAAAGCCATACCCTAAACAGCTTGTCTCCCTCAGCAACAAAAGCTAGCCCAATAAAAGATATTACTTACCCACCTTGTCTATCTAATGCCTGGTCTACACTAGTGGGGGGGAAATCGAACTAAGTTACACAATTTCAGCTCTGCGAATAACGTAGCTGAAGTCGACGTACTTAGATCTACTCACTGCAGTGTCTTCATTGCGGTCAGTCAACAGCTAACACTCCCTCATCGACTCTGCCTGCGCCTCTCGCTCTGGTGGAGTACCGGAGTTGACGGGACAGCACTCGGAGGTCAATTTATTGCATCTAGACTAGAGGCGATAAATCGACCCCCGCTGGATCGATCGCTGCCTGTCGATCCTCTGGGTAATGTAGACAAGCCCTCTGAGACTGTCAAACAAAATTTCCTTCTAAAATCTCTTTCCAGCTAAAGGAAAAGGGAACAGGGGATGCTGTTAAAATGAAATCCTTATTTAACACTTTACATTTCAAATGCTTTAACTGTTTTTCCTTTTCTGCATCTTTAATAAAAGTTCAAAAGTATTTTTAATTATATGTTAACCATAGTACTAACCAGACTGAGGCCTCTGTATACCAAACCCCAAACCTTGTTTAAAACTGTTTAATGTTGGACAGTGAATGGCTTTTGTTAACACCTCTGGCCCAACAGAACAAACCCTAATGCCCCCACGGGTGAAAATTTGCTCTTTATGGGTGCCAAAAGAAAAATCTAGATTACTAAAATTCTCTACCACTGATTCACTTTATAGCTGGACAAGTCATTACAAATGAGTAAAATTACAGCACAGAAAGTTTAAGGTACAGTCAGCCTGTAGACGAGTCAGACTCACCCCTGCAGCGCCTCCTGCTGGTGACTCTGGGGAATTAGCTCTGTTCCAGCCAGGAGCGCCCTCTGCAGGCCGGTGATCCACCTGTTTGCTACTGGCCCGAGTCCCTCCCAGGACCCCGGTGCCTCTTTAACCTGTAACTGGGTTTCCCCCTCCCCAGGGAACCCCCACCTTCTATCCCCACCTTGCCTCAGTGTATGGCTACTGCCAGTCATTGTCGAGCCCCACACTCTGGGGCAGACTGCAGTCTCAGCCTACTCATCACAGGCAAAGGGGTTTGGACCTGCTGCCTTGGCCTACCCTTGGGCTGCCCTCTGCAACCCCTAGTACCTGTTGGCCCTTCGCTAGGCCGCAGCCTGGGGCTTTCTAGGCTGGAGCTCCCCAGCTCCTCAGCCTTTCCCCAGCCCTGCTTCACCCTAGGTACCTTGTCTCAGTCCCTGCAGCCAGGCCCTTCTCTCTCTGAAGGCAGAGAGAGACTGTCTCAGTCCCTGCAGCCACTTCCCCAATCAGCCCAGCCTAGAGCAGCAGCTCTCAAGCCCTGCCAGGCTGCTTTTAAACCCCTCAGGGCAGGAGCAGGGGTCACCCTGCTACACAGCCCTACTAAATCAGAGGTCAACAGTTGTTAACAGGGTGATTTAGTTTGTGTAAACATGAACAGATTGCATTATCACACTAACAAAACAAAAACAAAATCACATCTATGTCATAATACACCGATTGCAGAAGGTATCAAATAAGCACAACTCTCTGTAAGAAGCCAGATTAAAGCAGAAAGTTGAGTTCTAACTTCTTGGAGGTAAATGATGTATCTAATCTTGTCAGGCACGCCAGCCTAGTCTACACTACAAGTAATACTCAGTTGCTGACAACAGGTGCAGCTGAACAAGTGCTGAATAAAGTATAACAGCAAGTGTAGCCAAGGACAAACTGTTCAGCAACATTTCAGCAATCCCCAGACCTGCAATTTTTAGCCAGTTTCTAAAATGATACCAAATACACTTTAGCCTTAGCTTCACTTAGACAATGTTCAGCAGCAGTTCAACGGTACCCTCTGTCAGCAACTGATATATTTTTAACACATAAAATGCTTCAGATATTACAGGAATAAGCACTATAGAAATATCAATAAATATCAATAGAGAATAACCTGATATTTAAAGGGAAATAAATTAACTGGTTAATATCAATCCACACCCAAATACTACATAACACACAACAGCACATCAAGTGACCCATGCTCAGAGGGCTTGGAATTCTGCTAGCATAACTTTTGTTCAACAAGTGGCATTATGGTTTGAAAATACATTTTTTTAAACGTATTCCATTACCTTGGGAAAGCCCCCAACCCATTCTACCTAATTTAGAGGTGGAATCCAGTGTAGAGTCCAAGAGTAAAACAGAAATAACCCACAGATTCAGTCCAACTCTCTCCCACCCAAACCATATACACACACAGTTCAACAATAATCTTGCATAACTTACCTGGTTTTCTTCCTGCACCACTCTATACTGCTCCTTCCAAATGGTGATTTTGGAAGCT
Source organism: Mauremys reevesii (assembly GCF_016161935.1). Taxonomy (NCBI): domain Eukaryota; kingdom Metazoa; phylum Chordata; order Testudines; family Geoemydidae; genus Mauremys; species Mauremys reevesii. The sequence continues at coordinate 251,205,770 of NC_052623.1, forward strand.
TCATCTTTTCTCAAGGCTCTCTCCTTCTTTAGCTCGGGACTCCAGAAAGTCTTGATGCTGTTCATGGAGGAGCTCAGCTTGCTTTCTTTCACCTCCACATCCTTGCGCAACAAATCATTTTCTCGTAGCACCTCTTTGAGCTGTGTCTGCAGATCCATTATAGTGTTATCCCTGGCCTGGCGCAGTGAGTGAGGCACAGTGGATGCCATGCTCACTGGAGGGAGGTGGTGGTCTCCAAATGCAATAGTATCACTGGCAACCCCACTACTGGCAATATTGGGGCTGCTACCCATAGCAGTCATCCTAACACCATAAGGCAGCCGCCCCCCGGATCGTCCAAGAGTCATGGTGCTTTTAGGGGTGTCAGCACCCACGTTCTCATGGTCACTTAGATACATAGGGCCAGATGTGGCATAGGCAGCATTTAAGGATTGAATATTTTCCATGGAAAGCGTTTTCCCACTCCCACCCCCAGCACTGCTTCCAGAGCTCCCACCTGTGCTGTTGGTTCGACGATGACCCAAGCGCGGTGATCTTGGCAACCTTGGTGAACGCCCAGGACTCTGGTTGCTTGGTTCAACCTTACCAACTGACCGAGCACTTCCATACATGATTGAACTGGTGGCGTGAGGTGACTATACAGGTATCAAGCAGGAATGAGATAGAGATACTGTGAGGTTTTTCTGTGGTTGCAAGTCAGCTTAAGGCCAATCACAATTTATAATAGATCCAGTTGTCCATTTCTGAAGTCACGTACTCATGGTGTTTGAGATCATATCTGTATCAATTAAAAAAAAAACATTCAATACCCAATATCTCAAAAAAAAAGAAAAATAATAAATAACCTCCTTCCATTTTGATCCACCACAAGCGGAAAGTGTCCTCTAATAGTTATTTCTCAATTTCTCCATAATACTTCCAACTACTTGCAGCTGTCAAAAATGGAACTTTTCAAAACCTCAAGAATCAAACTTAAAGTGAGTTTTATGATTATAGGCTCTCTCTCTATGTTGTCGTCACTGAAAAATGACAAACCTAACAGAGACGCCTCCATCATTTTTCAGATCATTTCTTTGCCTATGGCCATGGTCTAAACTCTAAAAGAACAATCTAATCTTTTCCCCCTTTCAAATTGCTCCCCTCCCTCCCTAAACTGTAGCTTCTGTCAGGAAACTCAATTTCATAAACAAATTTGAACCCATTTGACATGTATGAATCTTTCCCAGGCAAGTGCCTCAGCTTTTGCAACTTGAGATTTCATTTAAAAATAAAATATCTAGACCCCTTGGCTGTAAAAATGATCCCCCAAATATGAACCCAGTGTAAACTAATACAGTGCCGTTTTTCTAAATTCACTTGCAGACAGTTCCAGAGCCTCGGTCACTCCTCAGAGAGGCTTTTCAGTCTACACTGCTGCCATTCAGAACTCTGCGGTCAGCAGTGATACTGACAACAGTCAAGTCGTTGCTGACAGTGAAGCTCTAAGCAGCAATAGATGCAGGCACTAGAACTATTATGCTGTGAGGACTCCCTCCACAAACAAGGCATGACAAGAACAGCAGATCCCCCATTATCATCCTTGGAGCAACTCAGGGAAAGGGGAGAATAAAGCCAACAGTGTTCCTTCTTCCTTTCAGCAGCTGTGAGGAGACTGCAGAAAATGTAGGGAGTGATATGTTTTGTGATGAGGTTATGTTTTTGGGTGACCAGATGGAAGAGACTGATAGGGTAAGTTAAGAGAGAGAATATGGTACTAAAGGAGATGCTTGGATAAATGGAAAGAAAAAATAATAGGTGAGTTACAAAACATAATACGGGAACAGGTAACAGGGTAAAGGTAGAGAGAAGAAAAAATTGGGAACATAAACCAGAAACTTATCTTCTTTGCAGTGTTTTCAGTGTAAGGGAAAGAAAAAAGTGGAGTAAAAGCAGAAAAAGGAACAACAAAAAACAAGAGGCAGTGAATCACATTTTAAAAATAGAAAGTTAAATGACAACGTACAAACAGTATACTGCTGTTTCCTTTATATATTTCAGAAGGTGCAATAGCACAGGAAATTTTCACCTTGCTGTAGGGACTGTTTTTCAAGTCCTGTTCACTAACTACTGCTAGCAAAAATTGTAAATAGGTGTGAAAGTATTTGTTCACTTGAACCCTTTCTTCAAGAAATGACCACAATGTATCTAAACAGTTGGCTGATGCACTAAGTTTGGCAGTAACACTGCTAAAGCTTACTTTAAAAGCTCAGGCACAGAGAAGTGAACTCAGTTTATAACACAGTAAGCTATTTGGCTACCAAAACCAAAACACAGTAGCTCACAGATTTTTTAAGTCAGGAATTAGAGATGGCAAAGTCTTCTTAGTTCACTTATTCCCACATGAGTCAGAGGAGGATTCTTCCCTTTCACAGTGAAGTCTACAGTGTCATAAAATTAGGCTGACCAACTGTCAAGAGACTATGCTCTAGATCTTGAAATAAAACAGCAAAGTAGCCAATTTCTTTGAACAAGAACTTGACAAAAAGTCAGTTTGATTAAGTCATCCTCAGTGTCTGGACTACTAGTTTGTTCATTCCTGCTCTGCCACACTGGATAAGGGCATGCAAATCAGATTGTACTATTTCCAAAACAGTATCTGAAGCACATTCATTGAGGGCTTGTCCACATGAGGCCTCAGGAAAATTAATTCAAACTAACTAAATGTGTGAATTTAAAGCAGATTAATCAAATCACATTAAATGTGTGTGGACCCACTCATTCAGAATTGAAATGGCTTTAATATGGTTCATCTGAGCTATACCTAATTAAGGCCACTTAAGAGTATGGGACAAAGGCATTTTGCAGTGTGGATGCAGATCAAGTTCAGGTCACCAGATTCAGGTCTGGAGATTCCACCAACACTATCCCACCTCTAGAGCTGTTTTCTCCAGCCCTTCCATCCCAAACCTTCCCACTCACTTCAGAAGAACCAGAACAAACCACTTGGTTCAAATGTAGCTGCTCAGCATTTAACCCTTCATTTACACACACACACGCACGCACAGCTCAACTGGAAACTGTTAACCCTTGTGTGTACTACCTATGGCCAACAATAAGAAAAAGTCCTGTATTAAGCATGTTGTTAGCTGGCCAGAACACAGATGGATTCTGGTTAACCTCTGGCACAAAGCGAGAAAGACATTCAATTTCACTAAGAGTACAAGAAATGATCAGATCTACAAAGCTATATGTGAGCAGCTGGTGGTGTTGGGAATTTATCAGACCCCAGAAAAATGCAGAAAGCAAATCAAGTGGCTGAAGACAAACTACTGCAGGGATCGGCAACCCAATAAGCACAGGACCCACCAAGGTAGAGGAGGAACTTTGTCACCGTAGTTAAAAAGCACAGGAAGGACATCTAAAGGAGGAGAGAGGGGCTAGGAGAACCCAGGGGAAGTCAGGTCTCTGGCGGATGAGATCACTTCCTCTCCCTGGAGAAAGGGCTGAGGTTGAAAGACACTATAAGCAGAAGTGCTGCACACGGATTGTGAGGATGCCTTTGTGGTGGCAACATAAATAAAAACTCAGAGAGGTGTTGACAATCAAGAGGCATCCATGACTATCTGGGAATGACCCCACACCAGGAGAGGAGCTTGCCCAGTTACAGATGTTGAAATCATTTCAATGTTTTGTACATGTACCTCACCATGATGTGCGAAGGCTTTCAATGTTTTGTATGTGAAGAAAATAAAGCCAGATGACAAAGGTATTATGTTTTGACCTTGAGTGAAAGCAGCCCCTTTGACAGAGGAGAAAATGTAAAAAAAAATTTCCACTGTCAATAATGTACTTTTTTTTTCTTTCCCCCTTTCCTTTCAAGGCACTTTGCACAGGAAAAATATGCCACCGCAGCCTGGGGGAGATTCACCTATTGCAGGCAAGGAGAAAGAGTCTAAGATGAGTTGAAATGGGAGAGATTCTAGATAAAATGAATCAGCAGCTAGAGTTCCAGAAGGATAAGGATGCAAGAAGGGTGGAAAGAGAGAGAACAGCTGCACACAGCATGAGGAGAGACTGATGGAAAGATTCAGGCCAGTTTGTTTACCTGTTGCGTCAGCAGGTTCGGTGGATCGCGGCTCCCACTGGCCGCAGTTCGCTGTCCCAGGCCAATGGGGGTGGCAGGAAGCTGCGGCCAGCACATCCCTCGCCCGCGCCGCTTCCCGCCACCCCCATTGGCCCAACACGGCAGGTAAACAAACTGGCCCAGCCCGCCAGAGTGCTTACCCTGGCGAGCCACGTGCCAGAGGTTGCCAACCTCTGAACTACTGCAAAGTCAAAAATTCAGAGCACCTCTGAAATACCCATCTTCCTGTCCCTTTCACAAAGAATTTGATGGAGTACTCGGAATTGTAACAAGCAGTGGGCCCCACAGTGAGGCATGACAATCTGCTGTGCAAGGATGGCACCCTTATGATCGCTGAGACACAGACACTGCCACAGGACAGACAGCCATCAGATGCAGTGCAAGAAGTGACACTGGTGCTGAGACGAGTAACTAAATAGCTATGCAGCTGGAGCAGCTACAGCAAATCCTGGGTCTGTAGTAGGAGGCGCTGTTTGAGGACGGCCCTGGGCAGTGGCCCACTACAGTTAGATAGTGGGTGGGGTCCCAGGGGGCAATTAGGGGCAGGGATCCCAGGAGGGGGCGGTCAGGGGACAAGGAGCAGGGGGGTTGGATGGGTGTTGTGTTCTGAGGGGGGCAGTCAGGGGGCGGGAGGTGGGAGAGGACAGATAGGGGGCAGGGGCCAGGCTCTTTGGGGCAGCACAGCCTTCCCTACCCGGCCCTCCATACAGTTTTGCAAGCCCGATGTGGCCCTCGGGCCAAAAAGTTTGCCCACCCCTGGCCTATAGCATTCTGGGGTAGCCAGCTTCCAGATAGGTATAGTGACCTGCAACTGGAATACCATGGCCTCCCTCATGTAGATGATGTGGTGCTTGGGGTTGGGGCAAGCTGCTCCAAACCTCAAGGAACATCTGCTTCTTCATATGAAAGTTACGGACCCGCTGTTGGTCATCCCAGGTCCACATAATAACATGATCCCACCAGTTCACACTTGTGGCCCTGCTCCAGAAAGGCCAGTCTACACAGGGGAAATCTGCAGCTAAGGCAACAGGCTTGAGTAGCATTAGCTGGATCACAACTGGCATGGCAGTATCCACCTCCGAAAGGTGCCTTTGGTAGGTCAAAAACCTGCCGCTGAAATGTCCATGAGCACCTCACAGATTCCATGTGTGATTCCAGAAATAGAACTGACAGAGAGATGGGGAAGTTCTTCCAGTGGGTCAGGATCCATGTTGGGACAAGATCCTGGCTCTGACTGCCAGGAGCACGTGGACACAAAATGGCTCAGCTGGATGTGTTGGCAGGCTAAAACCACACAAAACATTTCCAATCAACTCCTGCAGGAGGGACAGACAAGTTCTCCCACAACGAACCAAGCCCTAGAGCAAGTACAGCTGGTGAAGGCACTAAGAATGCTGGGATATGATGGTATATGCCCGCAGAAGCTGAAGTTCTGACTCAACTCTGCATAGTGCAGTATGAACACACCAGCAAAGTTGAGAGACCTGGGTTTCCAAAGCAATGTGAATGCTGAAGCGCAAGGTTGGAAACACCAAATCTGCAGACCTGGGTCATACAGATCTGGGTTTACTATGCTATGTAGACATACCCTTAGGGCTCATCTACAAAGCAGGTTTAACCTGAAGCTTTTTGATGAGCGTCAGGTAACACACGCATATGAGCCGCGCCAATAGTGTGTATATGGAGCACACGTTCCATCTTTCAATTTGCATAGCATGTACACACAACAGCTTGCTGCATACTGAGGACAAGGTATTCTCTGAGAATCCCACAGACCTTTGCTTCACTACTGAGCAGTGTGCATTCTGGGATGTTTCTTGCTGTGAGTTGTAGGATTCAAAGCAAGAAGCTAGGCAATCTCATATTTTTTTTAAAATCCCATGTTTCCACTGTCCCCATCCCATACTTTCTTTCTGGGTGGGCTAGCCCCATTTTCAAGTTGCTGTTGGTCAGCACGGACCAAACACTGCTCTGCACCACTATGATAGCGATCACAAAATACATAGAGGCTGCCTGGGCTCTATTTAAGCTCTGAAAGCCGAATGAATTTGGCTTTGAACTTTCCCCATCACACCACGAAGCAGATATGGCAGCAGTGGCAACAGCTCCTCCAGCAGTAGAAAGATTCAGAAGTGGAGAAAGCAGGTCAGGGACCATGAAAAAGAGGACACTGAGCAGCTGATACTAGAAGACTGGGTCCTGGAGTAATTTCACACAATGCAGCACCATTTCTGGACTCAAGAAACTAGTGTGGTTTGGTGGGAAAGGATTGTTTTGTAGATATTGGATGACCAGAAGTCATGAGAAAATTTCAGGATAGGAAAGGAACCCCTTTTTTGAGATGTGCAGTGAACTGACCCCAAAGCTGCAGTGACAGTACCAACATCCAGTGCCACATACCTGTGGAGAAACAGATCACCACTGCCATCTGGAAGCTAGCCACTCCCAAAAGCTACCAGTCCATAACCAACCAATTTAGTGTGGGGAAATCAACTGCTGGGTCTATTGTCATGCAGATGTATCATAGCATCGAAAAGATACAGTAACTCCTCACTTAAAGTCATCCCGCTTAACACTATTTCGTTGCTGATCAATTAGGGAACATACTCATTTAAAGTTGTGCAATGCTCCACTCTTACGTTGTTTGGCTGCCTGCTTTCTCCACAGCTGGCAGCCTCCCTACAGTGCCCCTCCAACCCCCAGCGCCTCCCGCCCGCCGACAGACCCCGCAGATCAGCGCCTTCCCCCACCTTCTGCCGGCAGCAATCAGCTGGCTTGCAACGTTTTGGAGGCATGAGGGAGGGGGTAGGAGTCAGGACTAGGCACGCAGGCTCCCCGTCCCTCCCCTGCCTCCCGAACGCGGCAAGCCAGCTGATTGCTCTAAGTAGGAGGGAGGACTCGGCCTGCCTCCCCCCACTTCCCTCCCGAACGCGGCAATCAGCTGGCTTGCGGCATTTAGAAGGGACGGGAGGGAGGGGGAAGGAGCCAGGACGCAGCATGCAAAGTAAAGGGGGAGGAGGTGGGGGGGAGAAGAGGAAGGTCAAGGGTGAGGGCTTGGGGGAAGGGGTGGAGTAAGCGGGCTGAGGGTTGAGCCCCCCGCCCCTGATGCTTGCAGAGTAGGGGAAGCTGCCCTGGAACCTAACCCCCCCTATTTACATTAATTCTTATGGGAAAATTGGATTCACTTAACATCATTTCACTTAAAGTCACATTTTTCAGGAACATAACTACAACGTTAAGTGAGGAGTTACTGTACTGTTGCATCAGGTTATAAAGATTGGTAATTCTCAGGAGATTGTGTCTTTCTGTATGCATGGTATTCCCAAATTGTATTGGAGCAGCTAATGGCATTATGTACCTATAAATTGTCACATCACTATAGCACAGAATTTATAAACAGAAAGGGTTATTTCTCCATAGTGCTCCAAGGGTTGGCTGACCACTATAGCAGGTTTACAGACAAATGCAGGGTGGTCTGGAAGGTTCCACAATACTAGGATCTTTCAGAACTCAGGTTTATTTATATTAATGGAAAAAGGAATATTTGCCCCCAGGATCACTGTGGACATTAATAGTGCAGAGGCTGCTCCAGTTATCTTAGGAAATGCAAAATAACCTTTGCTTCCCCGGTTAATGAAACCATTCTCAGGCCACTGGGATGGAAGGAATTTTTTTCGACTGACTCAGCAGGTGCACAGTAGTAGTGGATTGTGCATTTGGCTGTTTGAAAGGAAAGTGGTACTGTTAGTAGAATAGATTGGAATGTGTTGTTTTTTTCCTGTTGTTTCCAACCAATATAGCAATGTTACATTTTAATTGCACCAATAATAAAATAATTTTTAGTACAAAACAATACATTTTAAAACAACTCTATTAACTAACAACTGTAAACAAACCTTTAAAACAGTGAAGCTAAAACTGAAAGTGCAACAGTGCACTAAAGGGCAGAACAAAATTATGGGGGAAAAGGAACGTTAAAGTGACAGGCAAGTATATGCTTTGCCTGCGCCTCTTCCTGTTCATGGTACTTCTGGGGATTGGTAACTAGGTATAGCCAATTACCAGTTATGGTTTGATATTTTAAATATCTGAAAACCAAATTGCCAAGCTTAGTCATCTTATTAGCCAAAGACAAGGCATTACAGAATGAAATGGAGACACATACACCACGCTTTCTGGGAAGCAATCTCACAGTACTTACCTTACATGGAAGGTCTGCTTCAAAAATATGCATCTAAGATTACCTATATTTACAGCACAGTTGCTTACAAGTTTGAGAGCACGTTATACATCACCCACCAGTCTGTACTTGTTTTCCCATACCATCCTGTACCTCCCTTATCTTTGTTTTGGATACCACATTCCAGGAGTTTTTGGGGTGTGGAGGTACCTCCTACCTGTACCAAGACATTCTATTCATACATTTTGTTTCTGACTAGTTCTGTATTTGCCTGTGCCAAGAGAAAAGTTCAGCTATTGAGTGTTATGGGACGTATCTTAGCATGAGTGGCCAGCATTCTGGGAAAAGAAATACAATTCACAGCTGTAGTTAATGTCATTCCTGAATACATATTAATGTGGTGTGACATACACATAAATATAACCTGGGTAACAGGATGGATGATTCAGCTCAAAGTTATCAGGAGTGCTGGAGGGCTCAGAAGAGCTGGGTGTCCAGATGCAATTGTCTCTTTACTCCGTGAAGGAAATGACCTCTGGGAGCACTGCTGCTGTGGAACAGTAGGAAGGAGTTACTTGTATTCCTGGGCAACTTGGACAGCAGTGACTGAGATGACTCAGTTCAGAATCCTCACAAAAGGAAAAAAGGAGAGTAGCAAAATACGGACCCTGGACCATAGAAAAGCAGACTGACTCCCTTAGGGAACTGATGGGCAGGACCACCTGGGAGGCTAATATGAGGGGGAAAGGAGTCCAGGAAAGCTGGCTGTATTTTAAAGAAGCCTTATTGAGGGCATAGGAACAAACCATCCCGATGTGCAGAAAGAATAGCAAATAGGGCAGGCGACCAGCTTTGCTTAACAGTGAACTCTTCGGTGAGATTAAACACAAAAAGGAAGCTTATCAGAAGTGGAAACTTGGACAAGTGACTACAGAGGAATATATGAATATTGCTCAAGCATGCAGGGGTGTAATCAGGAAGGCTAAAACGCAACTGGAGTTGCAGCTAGCAAGAGATGTGGAGGGTAACAAAAAGGGTTTCTACAGGTATGTAAGCAACAAGAAAAAGGTCAGGGAAAGTATGCGACCCTTAATGAATGGGGGAGGCATCCTACTGACAGACGATGTGGAAAAAGCTGAAGTACTCAATGCTTTTTTTGCCTCGGTCTTCACAGACAAGGTCAGCTCCCAGACTGCTGTCCTGGACAACACAGTATGGGGAGGAGGTGAGCAGCCTCAGTGGTGAAAGACCAGGTTAAGGATCATTGAGAAAAGCTGGACTTGCACAAGTCCATGGGTCCAGATCTAATGCATCCGAGGGTGCTGAGAGAACTGGCTGATGTGATTGCAGAACCATTGATCATTATCTATGAAAACTCGTGGTGATAGGGGGTGGTCCTGGACAATTGGAAAAAGGCAAATATAGTGCCCATCCTTAAAGGGAAAAAGGAGAACCCGGGGAACTACAGACCAGTCAGCCTCATCTCAGTCCCCGGAAAAATAATGGAGCAGGTCCTCCAGGAAACCATTTTGAAGCATTTTTACAAGAGGAAGGTGATCAGGAACAGTCAACATGGATTCACCAAAGGCAAGTCATGCCTGATCAACCTGATTGCCTTGTATGATGAGATAACTGGCTCTGTGGATATGGGGAAAGCAGTGGACGTGATATATCTTGACTTAGCAAAGCTTTTGATATGGTCTCTCACAGTATTCTTGCCAGCAAGTTAAAAAAGTATGGATTCGATTAATGGACTATTGGATGGATAGAAAGCTGGCTAGATTGTCAGGCTCAATGGGTAGTGATCAATGGCTCAATGTCTAGTTGGCAGACAGTATCAAGCGGATTGCCCCAGGGGTCGGTCCTGGGGCTGGTTTTGTTCAACATCTTTATTAATGATCTGGATGATGGGATGGATTACACTCTCAGCAAGTTTGCAGATGACACTAAGCTGGGGGGAGAGGTAGATACACTGGAAGGTAGGGACAGGGTCCAGAGTGACCTAGACAAATTGGATGATTGGGCCAAAAGAAATCTGATGAGGTTCAACAAGGACAAGTGCAGAGTCCTGCACTTAGAATGGAAGAATCCCATGCACCACTACAGGGTGGGGACCAACTGGCTGAGCAGCAGTTCTGCAGAAAAGGACCTGGGGATTACAGTGGATGAGAAGCTGGATATGAGCCAGCAGTGTGCCCTTGTTGCCAAGAAGGCTAATGGCATACTGGGCTGCATTAGTAGGAGCATTGCCAGCAGATCGAGGGAAGTGATTATTCTCCTCTATTCGGCACTGCTGAGGCCACATCTAGAGTACTGCATCCAGTTTGGGCCCCCCACTACAGAAAGGATGTGGACAAATTGGAGAGTCCAGCAGAGGGCAATGAAAATGATCAGGGGGATGGGGCACATGACTTATGAGAAGGGGCTGAGGGAACTGGGCTTGTTTAGGCTGTAGAAGAGAAGAATGAGGGGGGATTTGAAAGCAGCCTTCAACTACCTGAAGGGAGGGTTCCAAAGAGGATGGAGTTCGGCTGTTCTCAGTGGTGGCAGATGACAGAACAAGGAACAATGGTCTCAAATTGCAGTGGGGGAGGTCTAGGCTGAATATTAGGAAACACTATTTCACTATGCGAGTGGTGAAGCACAGAAATGGGTTACCTAGGGAGGTGGTGGAATGTCCATTCTTGGAGGTTTTTAAGGCCCAGCTTGACAAAGCCCAGGCTGGGATCATTTAGTTGGTGTTGGTCCTGCTTTGAGCAGAGGGTTGGCCTAGATGAGCTCCTGAGGTCTCTTCCAACCCTAATCTTCTATGATTCCCAGTATTGTGTATTGTCCAGGGGCTGAAGAACATGACTGAATCCTGGTTTACAGGACTGCTGTGTCTGCTGCCCCAACAGCAATATGCTTTTAAGTACAGCATTTTGGCTTAGTATTGAACCTATGAGTTGCCTCTGTATCTCCGTGTCTTTTTTCACTCTCTTTGGCCCTGGTAATATTTCCTCTGGCAACTACCACACGATCCTTGGCCACTGCCACAATCTCTTGTGAGAGCTCCCTTTCTGGCCACAAATATTGCCTCCATGTCTTCACTATTTTTTTTAATTTATTTATTTAAGATTCTGTAATGAGATCCACAACATTTTGTCCCAAGTTCTCAGTTTTTGTCTCCTCAGGTTGGCCAGCCACTCAGCAGTCAATAGAAGCCCTGGTCTTGAGGGTCATGCAACTGCAGGTGTGCTGGCTGTGAAAGCAAGAAAAAAAAGGCTGCAATTGTTCATATTCCAGACAAGCTATGATAGCATTTTTAAATATACATTTGTGACTTTACCTTCTTGAGTTTCTGGAACCTCAGAGATGTTAAGAAGAGTGCTGGGTGCAATGGGATGTGTGTGTGCACGCAATATATACTGTTTGGCTCTGCCACTATGCCTTGGAGGCTGGGGATGGGAATTATGTTGCTGGTCTGGCTTTGCAGTTGTGTTGTGCCTTGGAGGTGCTTTCATACCCATCCAATACCATGTGTTAGGGAAAGCAGGAGGCAGCATCTGGATGTGAACTGGGTAATTAACCCCGTTAAGCTGTCCTGATTCTCAATGACATTACAGTGAGACCAGTGACTAGGAGGCAAAGAATGGCCTTATTCAAAAAGGAAAAGGGCAGGCATGATATGCTGTAAAATTTATTCACCAAGATGCACCCCCACCCCTGAAATGTCTCTTGCAGGAGTAAAAGGGAGCTGTGAGCTTTACCGGGAGAAAGTCACTATTTGGCTATCCCCCATAACATCTGGACAAAAATTGAGCAATTTCTTAGTCTTAGATTCTGCTTTATCTCCCCTGCAGACATGAAGAAAGTGCAGAGAAAATCAGATAAGTTTCTGCAATGACTGTCAATTATTTTCCTGTAAGAATGCTTGTTACAGGGCATTTGTACGTCCGCGGGGAGCAGTAATTTTTGTATCTTTACAGGCATGTGATATCCATGCGTACCTCATGTAAACTGAGAAACTAATCAAACTTTTCCTGTAATCATTATCTCAGTGAATTTTGCCCACACTGAATCTGCTGTGGAAGGGGAGTGGGGTAGAGGCTGCAGCTGCACCATGCTGCCAACCACCATTTTAAGATGACAAACAGGAGTTGTTTAGGGAGGCTTTGGCGGGGGGGGGGGGGTGGAAGAAAGGCAGAGGAAGAGCATTCACTGGGCAGGACACATGAGGGGAGGGGAAGAGAAGAGAAGGAAAATAAGTAGATAGGTATTTGCCCTCCATGGTCCTCAAAACAATCAATAGTCAGTACTTTAGCATATGACAAAGGGAAATTACCCAGGTGGAGCAGCTGCCAACTTGGAAACACTTGCAGGGGGAGTGTGCAAAGGAGGGAGGCAGGGCTGGAGACTCAAAGGATCCTAGCTCACATCCCCCTAATATAGCTGAGGCCATGAGGCACCCATAACAGAAGTTAGCATGGCAGCACAATAATAATAAATTGTAAAGATAAGTACTCTTACACACTACAGTTCCTGCCAGCTGATCTGCCTCTTGGGTCCTGGTCTGGATTTCTGGCTGAGATTCAGGCTCATTGCTGCAGGACAGGAATCGGGTTGGCTTTCTACCTGGGACCTCAGGCCTAAGGAGATTCTGACTGTTAGGGAACAGGTCCCCATTGGCCTCCCTGTGCTTATTCCCTCATAGTCTTGCTAGTTATCCGTGGTGGGGGACGAAGAAAGAGGGGAGGGAGGAGGGGAAGAGAAAAGGCTGCAGATTCCAAAACCTCTGTGTTGGGTGGTTACGTAGTTATGTGAAATCCTGTCCAGTTCTGCTACATGTGCCCAGCTGGATATTTTATTTTTTTTTGTCATCACTAATTTTAATATACGTCCTTCTGAGCTGCTTGTCTTTATCCAGCACTGTTCGCTACCCCACTCAACTGCTTTGCAATGTCCACAAACAAATCTTTAGTTTCGTTCTATTCACAATTGCTTCCAGTACTGACGCTTCATCCCAGATAGCGATAAGAACCATTGTCTCAGCACAGCTCCATGCAGCTGCGCAAAGCATGCTATGGGGCTTCTATAGTGGAATCACAGCAATGCTGATATAGTGGAATCCAGAGGTAAATCGGCAAAATCTGGCCCCGTGCAGCTTTTAAATGGTGCGACAGATGTGGCCATTTCCTGAAGTATCCTTGAAAAACCTTACTGCAGTGGTCCCCAACCTTTTTGTAGCCAGTAGCACATTCATGTTTTCAGAAGAGTGTGGCGGACACCAACAATTTTTCAAGGTTTATTTTGTATTTGTACATTTAATAATAGAAAAAACATTTAATATTACATAATATATGAATCCAAGAGATGTAAAATTACCCTTTTTATGTAAAAGGTATTAATTAAATTATTCGGCAATTACTCTTTCACCTTTCCATGTGAATTTGCTCTTTTTTATCTACCTGTAAGAAAAATTAAGGAGTTTTTACAAAACAAATATAAACAGTTTTCATCTTATTTATTTTAAAAAAGTAAAACGTTGTTGAACTGCTGGTCCAAATATATTTATTATTCTTACTTTAACATAGAATGAAGCCTGCAGCCTTGGAGTTCTCTGTCCCCGGTAGGGGCGGGGCTGCTGCCTCTCTCCCCTGCTGGGCACTAGGCGGGCACACATAAATGCCCCGGTGGGTACCATAGCACCCGCGGGCACCACGTTGGGTACCACTGCCTTACTGAATAAAGTTTATGTATATATTTGAGTCCATTGTATTAAATGCCATGTATATATTATTGTAGGCCAGGATGATCAAAGGACTATATTGAACAATGGGGCAGAGAATGGTTTTTTTCGGGCTGCAGGCTGTGGGTGCCGGCATTCTCTGTCCCTGGCAGGTGCGGGGCTGCGGCTTCTCTCTAGCTTCTCCGGGGCTGCAGGCTGTGGGCGCTGGTGTTCTCTGTCGCTGGCAGGCGCCAGGCCGCAGCTTCTCTCCAGCTTCGAAGCCGGAGAAAAGCCGTGGCCCTGCTCCTGTGCAAAGTGAAATTCCTGGGAAATATGTAGGGGGAGGTGAATCTAAATGCCTTCCACCAGATATTTAACAGTCCAAACTTTTGAATCTATGCCCTGAAGAGAGCACCATTTTCTGCTACTCACCTGTTCCTAAAGGCTGGAGATCAAAGGCCCAGTTGTATTAAACACACACACACACAAAACCAGGCTGATCTGCGCAGTCTGGGCATTTGTTCTATGCTATGGCTGTTATGAACCTGTAACCACAGGAAACCCCATTATAGGGTCCAAAGGACTGACTCCTGCTCAAGTCCCTGCTGGAGCTGAGGGGGTGGTCTCTGGCAAGCTTATTAGCATGTGTGTAGGTTATTTTATTGTTTTTAATATGTTTTCTCTGTAATGTTTTCACCTTAAGAATAAATGTGCTTGCTTATAAAGAACTATGTGGTAACTTAATTGTGGGCAGTTATGTTTATAGCCTCTGAAGAGAAAGCAAAGCACACACACTGGCCTGTTTAAGCAGTAAAGAGTCCTGTGGCACCTTATAGACGAACAGACGTATTGGAGCATGAGCTTTCATGGGTGAATACCCATGCATCCGACAAAGTGGGTATTCACCCATGAAAGCTCATGCTCCAATACATCTGTTAGTCTATAAGGTGCCACAGGACTCTTTGCTGCTTTTACAGATCCAGACTAACACGGCTACCCCTCTGATACTTGGCTGTTTAAGTAGTCTGGCCAGCTGGGAATAAGTGTGTGCAGGAACTGTGCAGCCTGGAAAAAAACGGTTTAGAAGGGAGAGACACATGGATCTCAACCCAAGAGTGGTAACAGTTGAGGAGCCAGAAGCCTAGAAGTACATGTCCTTTCTGTACCAGAGGGGAAACAGAGGTACAGTTGCCCTGAACTATGACAGGGACATCCTGGCAACTTAATACCGAAGCAGAGGAGAGCACACAGGGAAAGAGAGGTCAGTAACTGTCATTCACATAGCAGTGTGTGATAGCTGATGGACACATGCCAAAATGGTGCACAACAGCATTGTGTCCACACAAACACACACAACTAATTCAATTTGCAGCAAACTTAGTTCACTTTGCAGAAGGACTCCAAAGTTTGCAATAAATGTGGAGTTAATGCACTGTGATTGATTGTGTCGCGTATACACAACTGTTTTCAAACCAGGTTAATTGAACTTAACCCAGTTTAAACCCCTTAAATTCAGAAGGACACTGTCCACACAGGAATTTAATGCGGTTTAACTAATCCACTTTAAATTCACACCTTTAGTTCATTTTGATTCTCTTACTCAAACTTTTGTATAGACAAGCCCTAAGTAAGTAAAAGGGACTAAAAGTGTATTGTCCTGTGAATTTCAGTTTATCAGAACACTTTCCTAAAAACGTATGCCCTCTCTAAGCTACAGAAGACACAGGAAAAACCATAGCAATATTGATACAGTACAAAACTGGAAAATAAAAGTGCTAACACTTCTGAATAATAAACTTAAGGTAGTCTTATTAAAAACTTCTGGTGTGCTGATTGTAACTCAATCACTCCAGAAGGCAAACTTAACAGATTCAAGAAATTGCCTCCTCTTTGCCTTAAGCCAGCATCTTGTCAAACTATTAATAGCTTCTTTAGAAAATGAAAATGACTGTCATGTCCCTGACAGAAAAGTAACTTCCCAAGTAACAGAAGGTAGCTGATGCCACACAATCTGCTGTATCTTAAGGATGTGATATCTACCATACAGATTTATACTTTTACACCTTCAGTGAAAATGAGAGGTGAGAGCTAATTCAGCTCTCAAACAGCGTTGCTTAGTGGGTAGGGAAACTCCCCTTTACCACTCATGGGAATTGAATTACCTGAGCTATGGAAAGCAATAACATCTTAGTCAATTCAGAACTAGGTGCCTGGTGGAAATGTAACTGAAGTCACTGGAAGGATTCTGAAAGTGGGTCTACATACTGGAATTAAAAACAAAGAGGGGGAGAGTGTCAGGAAAAAAACAGGGAAAGGATTTTCCCAAAAAATATATTAAAAATTCCATTCAAGTGAAAATTTCCAGACATTTTATGGATAGCAATGTTCACTACACAGTGACTCAGTGCCTTAGGAAAAGATAAATTTCACAACAATTTACAGATGTCCCAACCAAAATGAATAGGAGACTAATGAACTGCTATTATCTTGTGCACAGCACACAAGTACAGAATTAACAGTAACTGTCTTATTTCTGTATTCTAGAATCTGGGGGTTTAATTCAATTGAGAAGGGAGGAAGGATCACTGCTCCTTGTTAAAGTGAGCCAATGAATAATACATTTGGGAAAGGGATGAAAAGGGAGTTTGTCTTGAGAAATGTTTCCAAATCAACCTGTGCTGAAAATCCTATATAAACAAGGGGTTGTATCAGTGGAATTTGTACTTATTTATCACATTCAAAACAAATACTAGTTATCCCTGTGGCCCTGACAACAAGAGAGACTGAAAGGCATGAAGAAAATTAAAAAGGAAAGAAGACACAAAAATAGCAATCAAAGATTGATTCATCTTTACCAGACATACAATGCTTTAGCACCAATTCCACATCTCTTTTATAAATTATGTTTTTATTTTAATTTGAATGTTATTTCATTTTTTTCTTTTCTTTTTTTTTTTAATTCACCTATCTGAAACATCAGCCAACCAACAAAAGCCACTGTGAGGAGGAGGGGGTTGACTTGTGACTGTATTTCTTTCATGTCTCACAGAGAAATCTCTCAAGAAAGTCTTTCAATAATGGTTAGAGGATCTCTAGGTGACCTTGATTTGCCATAAAATTGCTTCATTAACATGGATACAACAATTTCTGACCCTAACAGTCTGAGGAAGAGCACAACTACATGTCACTTGTGATAAAAAAGTGTTTTTGTTTTGTAACCCCAAATGACAGTCACCCTAGGCAGTCTCCCAATTTGATAGATTAATTAAAGAAGAATAAAATGTAAGATGTTACACACACACACTCTGAAATAACTGGAGTATGTGATAATCTGATTTCTCTCTCCTCTTTCTGGATCCAGCTCTGCTTTCCATTTGCCAATTCATCACTTGCCTTTGTTAGCAGATAGCAGAAACAAAGCAGCTACACCTTGTTGCTGTAAGCTTCCTCAAACTAGTTACTGTATGTGATTATTTTTACTAAGAAAAAATGGAGAGAGCAGCCTACAGCCTTCATTTATCAGCACAGGGGAAAACCTAGCTTAAAGCAAGACAGCAATGAGCAGAAAATGGCATTGTTCTAAAATCAGAATATACTCCTACTACCCACAATCCTCTGTACATGAAAGTCAGAGCCACGTTCTGCCTCAAAGCTCATTTCAGGTCTCTACCCTGGCTTCAGATAGATTTCATGATAGGAAATGTGTATTAGAATTAACAATAAAATCTGGTGTAATCAGAAACAACCTGCTACATACTATTTTCACTTTAAAGATTTGTGTTTCTGCTAATAACGGACATTTTTCTTTAGACCTTTTACCATTCACAAACATTATATAATCAAATATACTATAAAAACAAAAGCTACGCTTTTTAGTTTAAACCTTTTCCAGTCCAAAAGACCTTCACCCCAAAACATTAATACCAGGCAAATTAAGACAAGGCGACTTAGTACTGCTTTCCTACCTTGTTGAAACTGTTGTGTACTCAGTGTCTTTTCCAGGCTTGCACAGAAGCACTAGCTTGGTGATTTTATTACCATCAGCTTATTTTCAAATACAATCAGGTAAATGTATTCAAATTAGTCATCACCCAAATTCTCCTTCCTGAGGCATCTGTCTTCTTACTCACTAGTTAGGAATCAGATTGTTGTGGGTGGAGAAGTCAAGCCTCTAACCACATACTTTTAGCACCAACCAACATGTAATACGTGATACATAAAAAATATGTACAAGACAACAAATTAAAGAAAGCAGATGTTATAACAAAAAAAACAAATAAATAATGAAAATCAATCAGGGATGAAAACCAACGGTGATATTAACTCTGATTAAAATAATTCTCACTCTTCTAACTTAAGAATGGGATTTTATCAGGACAATGATTAGAAGATTGCAGCAACATGTAGCTCATTCTCATAGTGCACACACAATAACAGAAATATTTCCTCAGTAATTGTGATACAGTTTCTCTCTCTCCCCCTCACTCTGGGTGGAAGTAGAACCTTAACTCTTCACTACAACAGTAGAATCATAACTGTAGCCATGTTGCCAATGGCAGTAAAAAAGCCCAAGCTCTTACTATTGCTTCCTCCATTGCTACCCACCAGTAATTATACACCGGTAGGTATTTATAACTCTGATTTTTACTAGTGTAGACAAGGCATTTGATCAGAGCAACATATGTACCAGCTCCTGAAATTGCACTGTGATCCAGCCATAGATACATGAGATACTTGCAAGAAGAGCAATAATATTGTTTTCTAGCATTGAAAAGACGTTAGCAGTTTTATTTGTTAAGCTCTTTATAGCCTCTCATCACTGGCCAGCAGTATGCTGAATCCTGCTTCCAGCAAAATGATTAGAGGTTTCCCTGAAACACATTCTGTTTAAGTTTAGAAAAATCTAAATGAGCCTGAATGTTCTCTTCACTCCAGGAGAGTCAGCAAGGTCTCGATCTTACCATCAGACAAGGTTTTGCTGTCTCAGTGTCTTAACTGTAGAAATTATTGTGATCAGCTGATCACAAAATACAGCTATCTGGACAGTTGCATATGTCTGTACTAAAGTGAACATATGCTGTCCAGCAAAACAAGTTAGACACTTTAAATCTACCCATAGCTTCCAGGTAATTTAGCTAGGTAAGTGCTCTGGAACAGCTGCAGAAGAAGGCAAAAAAAAAAAAAAAAAAATCACCCCAAGATCTCTGCCAATCTGACATGGGGAAAATTCCTTCCCAGCCCCAAGTATGGTAATCAGTTAGACCATAAGCATGTTGGTGAGGCCCACCAGCTAGACAGACACTTGGGAAAGAAGAGCCCTCCCCATCTAGCATCCCATCTCCAGCCATTGGAGATGTTTGCCACTAGCGGTCGCAGATGGGCCACAAGCCAGTGTAGACAATCTCAACATACCATCCGCTCCATACACTTATCAAGCTCAGTCTTGAAACCAGTTAGGTTTTTTGCCCCCACTACTCCCCTTGGGATGCTGTTCCAGAACATCATTTCTCTGATGGTTAGAGACCTGCGTCTAATTTGAAGCCTAAACTTATTGATGGCCAGTTTATTATATCCATTTATTCTTTTGCCAACACTGTTCTTTATCTTAAATAACTTTTCCTCCTTTCTGGTGCTTATCCCTCTGATGTATTTAGAGAGAGCAGTCATCTCTCTCCTCAGCCTTTGGTTGGTTAGGCTAAACAAGCCAAGCTCCTTAAGTCTCCTCTGATAAGACAGGTTCTCCATTCCTCTGATCATCCTAGTAGCCTCTCTCTGCACCTGTTCCAGTTTGAATTCATCCTTCTTAAACATGAGAGACCAGAACTGCACAGTATTCAAGATGAGGTCTCATCAGTGCTTTGTACAATGGTAATAACACTTCTCTCTCTCTCTACTGGAAATACCTCACCTAATGCACCCTATGATTACATTAGCCTTTGTTATGGCCGCATCACATTTACAGGATGACTATGACCGCCAATTGATTAATAACCCAGATCTTTCTCCACCTCCAACTTCCAACTCATATGTCCCCAGCTTATAGCAAAAATTCTGGTTGTTAGTCCCTCAATGCATGACTTTGCACTATTAAATTTCATCCCATTTCTATTACTCCAGTTTTCAAGGTCATCCAAATTTTCTTGTATGATATTCCTGTCCTCCAGATTGGCAATACCTCCCAATTTTGTGTCATCTTCCAGTTTTATTAGCACACTCCTACTTTGTGCACCAAGTTCATGAATAAAAATGTTAAATAAGATTGGTCCCAAGACCGATGCCTGAGGAAATCCACTAGTAACTTCCCTCCAGACTGACAGGTCACTTCTCAGTATAACATGCTGTAGTCTCCCCTTCAACCAGTTCCTTATCCACCTTTCAATTCTTGTATTAATCCCCATCTTACTCAATTTAACTAATAACTTCTCACATGGAACTGTATCAAATACCTTACTAAATCATGTAGATTAATCTATTGCCTTTCTTTTGTCTAGAAAATCAGTTATCTTCTCAAAGAAAGAGATAATGTTGGTTTGACAAGATCTACCTTTTGTAAAACCATGTTGCATTTTATTCCAATTTCTGTTTACCTCTATAACTAACTACTTTCTCTTTCAAAATTTGTTCTAAGACAGTGGTTTCCAAACATTTGAGGGTCATGCCCCCTTTTATCTGTCAGTGCAGCTGGAAGCAGGGGGAGAAGAGATACAGACAGAGGTAAGGGGGTCGAGGCTGGGGCCACAGCTGGAAGTGGGTCTGGGGCCGTGAGTGGGCTGGGGACGGAGCCGCGGCCAGGGGCCAAAGCTGGGAGCAGGAGCAGAGCCACAGCCAGGTTGCGATGGGGGTCAGCAACTGGACCCAGCTTCACTCCCAGCCCATCCCACCCTTGGCTCTGGGCCGGGAACGGAGCCACAGCCAGGGGCAGGACTGGAGCAGAGTAGGAGGTGGGGAGGGACCAGGTGGCACACTCTCCCTGCCTCCCGCGGGGGCTGGCCTGGCCCCACTGCACCCCCTCCCAAACATTCCTCCACACCCCCAGGGGGACGTGCTGCAGTTTAGGGACCTCTGATCCAAGACTCTGCATAAAACTGAGGTCAAACTAACAAGCCTGTCGTTTCCCAGATCACTTTTCCCCTGCCCCTTCCTAAAAATAGGTACTATCTTAGCAATTCTCCAGTAATAAGTTACACCCCTGAGTTTACAGATTCATTAAAATCCTTGCTCTTGGGTTTGCAATTTCATGCGCCTGGTCCTTTAATTTCCTTGGATGGAAATTATCCAGGTCCCTGATTTGGTCCCAAGCTGTTAGAAATTACCATGTCTGAGGTGGAAGGCAACTTCAATCCCCATATCCTCATTCCCATTAGCCACACTGCCACTACTTCTAAATTCCTCATTACCCTTATTAAAACTGAGGCAAACTATTTGTTGAGGTATTGGGCTAACAACTGTGTGCCAGATTAGACCAGTAGAGGAGTAGCCCATGATTAAATTCACAAGTTAGTAACCATTTAGCCAGTCATGCCACTAACCAATTATTGGTGAAATAAGGGCCTAATAAAAGTTTATAACATGGCCAGAGAAACAGTGCTAGTTCTCATCTAGAAAAGATTTTAAAGCATTCTTGGATAACAGTTCTCCTGTAATATAAACAGGGCCTCTTTTTAACATCTATATTCTCACTTGGTTTCAGCTAAACCTTGTTTTAATAAACTTTGGCCAGCCACCATGGAAAAGATCCAATGATATTAAGTAGCATTCAAGAACCATGCTCTATCCCAAGTTTTTGGGCTGTGCCGTTACTATGGGTGTGCTGTGTTTCACACAGCTCCCCCATTACAAGTGATCATAGATTAGCCACCAGTGGCCGTGTGTACTGCAAGTTGCATTTATAATGTTCACTATTATACTACCGCCTTAGCCATATTAGTATAGTCAAGGTGCTAGTTTTTTTTAAAAACCAGTCTCATCTAACTCTACTCAGTACTGAGCTAAATGACAAAGCGATAATACCATTATGGGGTGTCAAATTCATTCTTTAGAGCTGGCCAGGGCATAAGTGTAGAACTATGCATTACTATTATTCAACCAAAACCATCAAAGGGAGGTCTGCAAAATAATCAAGGACGGAATATGACAAACATATTCTTACCTTTACCAACTGATATGTCTGCTTCTTCTCTTATTTCACCATCCTCTTTACTTTGTCTTTATGGATCTCTCTGCTTTCTTTTTCTATCTCTACACATGCTACCTTAAAGCCACTCCCAAATTTTCCCTAACTCCCACTCCATTCTCCATTGCCTATAATTAAATGATCCCTGACAAAATTTGCTGATGACAACATGTAGTTTCATAATTAGGCTTTAGATTTAATACCCTAGTTAGAGTGATAGGGGGAGCAGACAAATTCACTTTTCCCAGAGCTATTGTTTCAAGATGTCTGCAGACTCAGGAACGTAGCACTCTATCAGTTTACACTCACTTTTCATTTGGAAGGTTAATTTACAGCCACCACAGATTAAAAACTCATTATTTTGTAAAGACTCTTTAGATTCTGCATGGTTTGGATAAAAATAGCTCAAGCCAAACAGGTTTCAGAGTAGCAGCCCTGTTAGTCTGTATCCGCAAAAAGAACAAGAGTACTTGTGGCACCTTAGAGACTAACAAATTTATTTGAGCATAAGCTTTCGTGGGCTACAGCCCCACTTCATTGAGCATAAGCTTTCGTGGGCATGCATCCAAATAAATTTGTTAGTCTCTAAGGTGCCACAAGTACTCCTGTTCCTCAAGCCAAATAGCGTATCTGACATTCATACCATAAATAACATGACATTCAATAACAGATTTAAAAGTAGCCATTCTTCAACAACAAAAAAATATAAAAAACAGACTTCAAAGAGAAACTGCAGAGCTACAATTCATTTTCAAACTTAACACCATCAATTTGGGCTTGAATAGCGACTGTGAATGGCTGGCTCACTACAAAAGCAATTTTCCCTCTCTTGGTATTAACACCTCCTCAACAATCATTGGGAGTGGACCACATCCACCCTGACTAAATTGGCCTTCTACACTGGTTCTCCACTTGTAAGGTAACTCCCTTCTCTTCCTGTGTGAATATATATTTATGCCTGTATCTGTAATTTTCACTCCATGCATCTGAAGAAGTGGGTTTTTTACTCACGAAAGCTTATGCCCGAATAAATCTGTTAGTCTTTAAGGTGCCACCGGACTCCAGACTAACATGATAGACTAACATAATAGATAACATGATTGCCCCATCTAAGGATAAATAATTATTTTTTACATTAGACATTAAATGCAGTTACCAAAGGAAAATACTGGGGTTGGATAACTGGAATTCAAAATGGGGGAGAGGGGAAGAGCTACTGTGTTGGACACAAAAACCAAAGAGTCAAGATACATTTATTACATCCACAAGCCCTGAGTAATGTCACCAGAGAAGACACAGACCCCCCTAGTCCCCCGTCGGGAGGAAAGAGAGGCAGGTTGCTACGATGCGATCCCTGCCGTTTCCGTTCCCCGCGCCGTCCCGCAGGGGGAGGAGGTGTCTGAGGGCAGAAGGAACACACCGCCCCAGCCAGACACGGTTGCGAGGAGCCACAGGGGGTGCGAGGCGCCGGCAGGGCTGCCCCAGGCCCCGCGCCTCCCCCGCCACCAGGGAAGAGAAGGGGCCAGGCAGAGTCCGCTCCCTACCAGCCGCCCCGGCCCCACCCGAGCGCCCCCGGCTCTCCCCGCCTGCAGACAGGCCACCCGACCGGGGATGGGGGGGTGGAAAGGGAGGGGTCTCGGCCACTGCCGGGGCGAGACCCACCTGAGCTGGCGGCGGATCCCCCAGTACCAGGCCGCCCCCTGGGCTCCAGCCTCGCACCCCGGCCGCATCCTACCCCGCAGCCGGCGGCTCCCGGTCCCCGCAGGCCCTGCCCAGGCTCCCCTCGGGTCGCGGGGGTCCGTCTCTCACCTGCTGCCCGCCCGCCCGGTGGCTCCGGCTGCTGCCTGTCAGCGACGGAGGGGGGAGCACGGGGGCAGCGACACCGGCCAGACTCGCGCTCGGCTCCTCCCCGCCCGCTCGGCTCCCTCCCGCGCCCCCGGCTCGAGACACTAAGTCCCGCCTCCGGCGCGAGCCTGCGAACCCCGCCCTCCTGCCGCCACCGCGCGACACACCGAGCTCCCGCCCCCTACGCTGCGCACCAGAGCTCCGCCCCTGCGCGGGCCTCTCCTACTGAATCATCGCCTGCGCCGCGCGAGCTAGGGAGGTTCTGACCGCTGGGCTGCTGCTCCTGGACCCTAAGCGCGCGCGTGCGCGCGCCGAAGTGGCTGTAAAAAGACCGTCACGAGGTCAACGTCGTCCCTGGCGCGTCCAGTGTGGGCGGGAAGTTTGTCTTTTCCCGCTTGCCGTAACCACGTTGTCGCTAGAGTAGAGCTGCGGCTGCTGAAGGAAGGAGCGAGCCCCGCCCCCACTCACGCACAGGTACGGAGAGATCCAGCCGCGTGGGGGGTGGTGCCCGCCCCTTATGTGGCCTCCCGGTGGATGCACAAGCGCCGCGCCCCCGCCGGGACTGGCTGACAGACCCTTAGGGGCAGCGCCCGCCCCCACCGTGCCGGGGCCGATACAGACGCCGCCTCTCGGCCCAGCACGCGGGGCCTCGTTACGGATACGGCGCTAATGTCGCATCGGGCAGGGCAACGGCTCTCCGCGCGCTCGGGGCGGCTGTGGTCGGGGAGCGGCCGCGAGACACCCGCCCGGCCGCCACGGGAGGGGTTGCAGGGGAAGGAGGTTTCTCTGCCCACAAAGTTAGGCGCCGTTGTCGTCCCGCGGGGAGCTGTCGATATGGGAGGTCTAGGTTGGATATTAGGAAACACTGTTTCACTAGGAGGGTGGTGAAGCACGGGAATGGGTTCCCTAGGGAGGGGGTGGAAGCTCCTTCCTTAGAGGTTTTTAAGGTCAGGCTTGACAAAGCCCTGACTGGGATGATTTAGTTGGGTTTGGTCCTGCTTTGAGCAGAGGGTTGGACTGATCCTTAATCTTCTATGATATGAGACGCCTTCACCGTAGGTCGTTCAGATCAACGTGATCCTGGACTGGGAGAGTAGAAGGAGCAGGGGCATCTCCCAAGGCCAGGCCTCTTATGACCCTGACATGGGATGTTGCGGTAGCTGGGGTAGATGTAGGATCCTCCTGCTCCTTTCTTACAAGGAGGATGAAATAGCTGATACTGTGGACATTTAGGGTATGTCTATTCTTTAAAGCTCAAAAAGTCCCTTGTTTGCGCTAAAACTCTGGGAGCGTCTACACTTGTTAATGTTCAGAGGGGTAGCCGTGTTAGTCTGGATCTGTAAAAGCAGCAAGGAGTCCTGTGGCACCTTATAGACTAACAGACGTATTGGAGCATGAGCTTTCGTGGGTGAATACCCACTTTGTCGGAAATACCCACGAAAGCTCATGCTCCAATACGTCTGTTAGTCTATAAGGTGCCACAGGACTCCTTGCTGCTTTTACACTTGTTAATGACTTTGCGGTGAAGAAAACCACCTTCACGAGAAGCATACAGCTCTTACCACTGTTCTTTTTGCGCTGCTGTGAAAGTGAAGACACGTTTTAGCAGCGTAAACACCTTTTGGCCTCCGGAGGATATCCCACTGTTCCAAAAGCGACCACTCTGGCCAGCATCTCTGCTGCTCTGACGCATGGACATCAGCCCCTCCACCTGTAAGCCCCGGAAAGTTTGAAGCTCCCTTTCCTTTTGTTTGTAGATGTGGTGAGGAAAGCTGCCAGACAGCAGGAGGTTTAAAAAAAAAATGCCACAGAAGAAACCAGGAAGTAATGGGGCTCCTGAGAGACTAAGCAGGGCAATACAGGGCACTTCTGCTGCCTCCCTCCCCCACAAGACCTATCGAGAGAGCTGCACTGTGGGATAGCTGTCCTACAGCGTTGCTCTCATAGGGGATGGAAGTGCTGGTAGTGTAAACACTCTCTGACACCCGAGGAATTGAATGAGTACACAGACCAGTGCTTTATGTTCACCGGTTCACTATCACCAGTAAAACATACAGCGCAAAACTCTGTAAGTGTAGACATACCCTTAAATTATCATCACCGAACATCTGAGCAGTATAGAATAATTCACACGTTTCAGAGATACTGCTACAGGCTCTATGGGCTGATCCAGATGTCTCTACATTAGTATGTGTTTTTGCGATCATAAAAGCTAGAGCCTGGGTTTTTTGGTTTTATTAAAGTGAAATTCTGGAGAACAAAATAACTGCTTGAGAGCGCTGCCAATACGCCATACTGCTATGTACTAACCCAAGCCCTGTCTAACATACAGAATATTTTACAATGCAGTCTAAGGTCTGGTCTACACTATAGACCTATATTGGTATAACTGTTGCTCAGGGGTGTGAAAAAGCCATACCCCTGAGCACTATAGTTGCACTGACCTCACACACATACACACATGTGTAGACAGCGCTTCTCCCGCCAACATAACTACCGCCTCTTAGGAAGGTGGATTAATTAAGCTGATGGAAGAGCTTTTTTCCAGTGACTTGTGGTGTCTGTTAAAATACTGCAGGGGTGGCAGCTGCAGCAAAGCAGCGTTTTAACAGTAGACCTATGCTGAGACAGCATGCCCCTTCTCCTCTAGTAGCAAACAGGAAAAGCTGTGCATGAATGACAGCCTGCAGCATTTGCTTCCACATATGTCAGCAACAACCTAAGGGGAAAAGTGATCTGAAGGAAACGGGTCTTGTGTCTTGCACAGAACTAAAGTATTCTAACAGCCTCAAGTTTAAAGACTATATTTTGTAACTTAAATAATTTTCAGTAAAGAAAGACAACAAGCAGCTAGGGTGGAACAGAAGCACATTTAAGTCTCAAAAGAGTGAGATGCATAGTCAGTACTTAAGTAATATCCCAGATTCATTTAGGGTTTACTGTCCTGCTGCTTGAAATGCTATCTTTGTACCTGATATAACAACTACATTTTTAAGTACCTGTGGCTTGAATGACTTCATACTACTTTTAATATTATAAAAACAGGGATGTTAGATGCTCTCCTGGATTAATTTCTATTCTGGTAATTGCATTCTACCAAACTAAATTCCCACAACACTTGCACATGGCTATTGTGTTTGTCACTGCCAGTCCCAAACAATCATACAGTGTTGCTGTGTTCTGTTACACAGCTATGTTTTTCACTCAAGAGATGACTTGAATTGGTTTGTGTAAAACTGGTATCTCAGTCTGAGTTTGTAAAGCTCTTTGGTATTCTTCTGGAAGAAAGGAGTTATATAAATTAAAGTTATTTTGAGATTTTTCATGAGATGTTTAAACACAGAGTGTGTGTGCAATAAGGGTCTGCTCTCCAGGACAAGCCATTTTCTTCTACATCATTTTACAAATGTGAAACTTAAAATACTGAATGATGTGACCAATTTGAAAGGTTACTTGTGTCAAGTAAGCTGTGTAATAAAAAGTCCCCTATAACATTTACACACACTATCTAAATTCCACTGCAATTTCAGTTTGATACTGTAACAGTCCCAGTTTGTCCTAAACTGTTATGCAGCATTTTTGTGCCCTGTTAAAAACACGTACAATGTTCCACTTCAAAGACTGCTCTATACACCACTGAAATGCAGCTATCTGCATATAGTTTATATATTGGTTTGTCTGTAAAATGCTGTGGGAAGGAAATATTGTAGAAGGAAATACCCTATATAATAAGAAAAATGGGATAAATAGGAATTTAGAATAGAATGCACTGGATTGTCTCCAGTACCAGCCAGCTAAGTACCTCTTTGAGCTCACATGTTTGACTAGCTTGCTCTGGGTGGGATCTGTGGAATGATTGTTATTGAAAGAATGTAAGAGATTTTCACTCAGCAAACCATCGCCTCACTCTGAAGGAAATTTCTTATCACATACTGAAAAAGGGGGTAACATGCTGGGGAGGAAGAAAATAAGAGTATTGTGAAATACAGATTGCATGAAAATTTGTTTTAGGCCACGTGTGTGTGTTATATACATACACACACCTCTACCTTGATGATGGAGGGGGAGGGGGGACTGCCTGGGACCATAACAGGGCAAATTTGAAGAGAATTACTTGTAAATAATAAAAATGGGGAATCCTTTTGGCACCTTAGAGACTAACAAATTTATTTGGGCATAAGCTTTCGTGGGCTATGACCCACTTCATCAGATCCATGGAGTGGAAAATACAGTAGGCAGGTATAAAAATACAGCACATGGGAAAAAATGGGAGAGTTGCCTTACCAAGTGAGGGGTCAGTGCTAACAAAAGCATCTGGGGTTAGCACAGAGGAGATCCACAAGCCAAAATAAAGAAATAACCTGATTGTGTCTACCTAAACATTCCCTATCCCAATGAATCCTGCTAGGTATGGAAAATAATTTTTCATACCTGGTTCAAACCTTCAACAGCATTCCTACTTATAGCATTGCTGCTCTGTGTTCCTCCAATCCAGAGAGAGCAACAGACAAACAAACTTTCCCTTTGTTTCCCCATTTTAAAAAATTCTAGCCTTCCCATTGGCTCTTTTGGTCAGCTGCCTACTTTTTTTTTCTTTACCTGAGGGACTTTTTAATCCTTTACAGGTAAAGTAAGTAAAGAACAGCTACCAAGAGGGATTTTACAGCTAACTGGCTGGGTGTCCATCAAAGGGAGCTATCCCCCCCTTTATTTATCACACACACCCCAAATCACAGATGGTACTGGCCAGCCTGGTTCAGGGTGGGTCCACACCGGCTGGGATTTCTTCCTGGAGATTTAGGAAACAGAGTTAATAAGATACATGCACCTCTAATTTTACTAATAATTACATGAAGAACTAATCAGTACTTTCTACATTTCATGAACTACAATGACTTAGAATGCAGGGACATTTTTATTCGTCTGATTCTGGGAAACCTTCCCGGGAGAGCGCATCACTCACTTTGTTAGAGGCTCCTGAAATGTGTTGTATCTCAAAATCAAAGTCTTGAAGAGGTAAACTCCACCAAAGAAGTTTGTTAGTCTCTTTGTGTGAAACCACTTCAGTGCAGCATGCTCAGTCTGCAAGTGGAACCGCTGTCCCCAAATATATGGGCGTAGCTTCTCCAGAGCATACACAATGGCGTAACATTCTTTTTCTGAGACTGACCAGTGGCTTTCACTCTCAGAAAGTTTTTTGCTGAGAAACACGGTAGGATGGAATTGTTGATCTGGTCATTTCTGCATTAAAACTGCTCCTACACCATGTTCGGACGCATCTATGGTTACGATGAATGGTTGGTTGAAGTCCAGGGTCCTCAGTACAGGGTCAGACGTAAGGGCCACCTTAAGCTGGTTAAAGGCTTTCTGATACTGTTCAGTCCACTGGAACTGCATTTGGCTGTGGTTTTCTGGTCAGGTCAGTCAGTGGGGCAGCAGTTTGGCTGTAGTGTGGTACAAATCAGTAATACCCGGCCAAGCCCAAGAAGGATTGGACCTGCTTCTTTGACTTAGGGATAGGCCAATTTTGGATAGCATTTACCTTAGCCTGTAGGGGGTTGATAGTACCTTGACCAACCTGGTGTCCAAGGTACGTTACCCTGTTTAGGCCTATTTGACACTCTTTGGCCTTACAGTTAATTCTGCCTCCCTTATGCGCTGGAAGACAGCTTGGAGATTTTCCAGGTGTTTTGCCCATGAATCTGAGAATATAGCCACATCGTCAAGGTAGGCGACTGCATATTCCCCAAATCCAGCCAGAAGGTTATCCACCAGTCTCTGTAAGGTGACGGGTGCATTTCGCAGTCCGAAAGGGAGCACATTAAACTCATACAGAGACCTACATGGGTGATGAAGGCTGACCTTTCCTTCGCTGGGTCATCTAGCGGCACTTGCCAGTACCCCTTAGTTAAGTCTAAGGTGGAGATGAACTGGGCACATCCCAGTTTCTCCAATAGCGTATCTGTGTGTGGCATTTGATAGTTTTCTGGGCCAGTTAGAGCATTTAGCTTACGGTAGTCCACACAAAAGTGGATTTCCCCATCTGGTTTGGGAACCAGAACCACTGGAGAGGCCCATGCACTCTCAGAGGAGCAGATTACACCCATCTGTAACATGTCCTTGATCTCCCTTTCTATTACGGTTTTGGCTTGCGGAGCCATCCAGTAGGATTGGGATCTAATTCAGTGAACATCACCTGTGTCAATGGAGTGGTATGCCCATTCTGTCCATCCTGGGGTGGCTGAAAACATTGGTGTGAAGCTGGTGCACAGCTTCTGGATTTGCTGTCGCTGCTTACGCCCAAGGGCCATAGAAAGGTTCACCTCTTCCGTGCCATCATTGCTTTTTCCTTCATAGTATACTCCTTCAGGCCACTCAGCATCCTCTCTCTCCTGGGCTGTAAACTGGAGAACCTTGATTTCTCTGGAATAAAATGGCTTTAGAGAATTAACATGGTATACTTTAGATTTTAGGGTAGGGTCTGGGAACACTATGAAGTAATTAATAGCTCCCAGGCATTCTCAGACCATAAATAGTCCCTCCCATGACACTTCCATCTTATTCGCATGGAGCACTTTCAGGACCATGACTTGGTCACCTACTCTGAAGGAAAGCTCTCTGGCATGTTTATCATACCAGGCCTTTTGCTGAACATCCCATAGGTTTTCCCAAGCAAGGGCTAGAGAGTCTTTGAGGGTGTTTTGCAGGTTGGTTACAAAGTTCAAAATGTTAGTTCCTGGAGAAGATGTAACCCCCTCCCATTGCCGCTTCACCAACTATAATGGCCCCTTAACTTTGTGGTCATAAATGAGTTCAAAAGGTGAAAATCCAAAACTGGGATGCGGTACAGCCCTGTAGGCAAAGAGCAACTGCTGCAATATGAGGTCCCAGTCATTGGAGTGCTCATTCACGAATTTACATATCATGGCCCCCAAAGTCCCATTAAACTTTTCCACTAGACCATTTGTTTGATGGTGGTAAGGGGTGGCAACCAAGTGGTTTACCCCATGAGCTTCCCAAAGAAGTTTCATGGTCTCTGCCAGGAAGTTAGTTCCCAAATCTGTAAGAATGTCGGAGGACCAACCTACCCAGGCAAAAATATCTGTCAATGCCTGGCTCATGCTTTTGCTTAGAGCTACTGCTTCTGGCCATCGGGTGGCAAAATCCATGAAAGTCAATATGTACAGCTTTCTTCTGGGTGTCTTCCTAGGGAAAGGACCCAGAATATACACAACTACATGCTGAAATGGAACCTCAATGATGGGGAGTAGCTGGAGAGGGGGCTTGACCTGATCTTGGGGCTTTCCCACCCTCTGGCACACCTCACAAGACCGGACATAGGTAGAAACATCCTTGCCCATTCCCTCCCAGTGGAATGACCGCCCCAAACAGTCTTTGGTCCTGTTCACCCCAGCATGGCCACTAGGGTGATCATGGGCTAAGCTCAAGAGATCTTCCCTATACTTAACTGGAACTACCAACTGTTTCTGAGGATGCCAGTCCTCCTTATGCCCACCAGAAAGGGTCTCCATGTATAAGAGTCCTCCTATAACAAACCTGGACCTACTAGAAGAGCTGAGAGGCGGTGGGTTGCTCCATGCCGCTGTCCAAGCTCCCTTGAGTCTCTCATCTGCTTCCTGCTCTGCCTGGAACTACTTCCTTGATGCTGGAGACATTAGTTCCTCGCTGGGTTGTGGACTTGGGCTTGGTCCCACTGGAAGCGATACAGGCGGTGGGTTGTTTCCATTGACCGTGACCCGCTCTCCACTAGTACACTAGGTGATATTTCAGGCTCCAGTTGAGCCTCTTGCACTGGTTTAGCTGCAGGTGCAGGCTCTGTGGTGCCCTTTGGTGCTGGCTCCCCTGACTCTGGTGGGGTTGCAAGCACAGGCTTTAATGTTAACTGCTCCACCAGTTTTGATTCTTGGGCTGGTTAGGGTTGCGTCCCAGGAACTGGATCTACAACTGCTGCCATAGACTCTGGTCCACCACCACTGGCTGGGTTCCTGTAGGAGGCTCAGGAATGGAGTTAGGTGTGGAAGCCTGTTTAGCCTGGCTGCAGGTGACCATCCCCACCCTTTTTGTTAGCCTCACATGGTTGACTAAGTCTTCTCCCAGCAGCATGGGAATGGGATAATAGTCCATATCTCTGACCAGCCCTTGTACTGGACAGGCAACTTGGCTGTTGGCAAGTTCAAAGAGTTGACCTTAAAGGGTTGCACCATCACTTGGGCCTCTGGGTCGATGAATTTGGGGTCCACCAGTGATTGGTGGATAGCTGACACCTGTGCACCAGTGTCTCTCCATCCAGTAATCTTCCTCCCACCCACACTCACAGTTTCCCTTCGCTCTGGGGGTATTTGCGAAACATCTGGGCCTGAAGGCTCTTGGTGGGATTCCGGGGTGATGAGTTGTAGTTGGTTGGTGCTTTT
Organism: Mauremys reevesii; assembly: GCF_016161935.1. Lineage (NCBI taxonomy): Eukaryota > Metazoa > Chordata > Testudines > Geoemydidae > Mauremys > Mauremys reevesii. Next base: position 251,238,230 of record NC_052623.1, read on the forward strand.
GGGGCAGTTGGCCTTCACATGCCCTAGCTCGTTAAATTTGAAGCATCACGCAGTTGACTGTGGGCTGGGCAAGGTGAATGGTTGGAGAGTAGGGTGGTGGGACGAGAGGCATCTGGGGCCTCCCCGGCTGTGTGGAGGGTTCCTCCTTGCAAGTTGGGGCTTTGGGCTGACCCTGATGGTGGGGTGTTGTCTCGGGTTACACCTTCTGGTATCCGCTCCAACTGCTACTAGCTTTCTTCTCCGCCACCTCCACTCATTTGTTTCCAATCTCCCCCACCTCAGTTACAGTTTTGGGCTTCCCATCTAGGGTGCACCTTTCTATTTCTTCAGGAACACCCTCTAAGAACTGCTCCATTTGCATTAGGAGAGACAGATCTTCCAGAGATTTAACACTTGCTCTTGATACCCAGGCATCCCAATTTTTTACAATGTGGTAGGTGTGTCGGGAAAATGCCACATCTGGTGTCCACCTTAGGGCTCTGAACCGCTGACGGGCATGCTCGGGTGTGAGCACCATTCTAATTCTGGCCTTTTGTTTAAAAAGTTTGTACTCGTTCATGTGTTCTTTAGGCATTTCAGCTGCCACCTCTGCTAAGGGTCCACTGAGCTGCGGCCTCAGCTCCACCATATACTGGTCTATAGGGGTATTGTATCTAAGGCAGGCCCTTTAGAAATTTTCTAAGAAGGCCTCTGTATCATTGCCTACCTTGTATATGGGAAATTTCTTGGAATGGGGAGCGGTACCTGGAGAAGGATTGTTAGGGCTACCTCAGTGGTCCCCAATGCGGTGCCTGCGGGTGCCGTGGCGCCTGCCGGGGCATTTATGTGTGCCTGCCTAGTGCCCAGCAGGGGAGAGAGGCCGTGGCCCCGGGCCTGCCAGGGACCGAGAACTCCAGGGCTGTGGGCGCCGGAGTTCTCGGTCCCTGGCAGGCGCGGGGCCATGGCTTCTCTCCGGGACTGCAGGCTGCGTGCACCAGCGTTCTTGGTCCCCGGCAGGCACGGGGCTGCGGCTTCTCTCCGGGGCTGCAGGCTGCGGGCGCCGGTTTTCTCTGTCCCCAGCAGGGGTGGGGCCACGGCTTCTCTCCGGCTTCAAAGCCGGAGAAAAGCCACGGCCCCGCCCTGCCGGGGACAGAGAACTCCGGGGCTGCAGGCTGCGGGCGCCAGTGTTCTCGGTCCCTGGCAGGCGAGGGGCTGCGGCTTAAGACAGAGAGAAGCCGCGGCCCCGCGCCTGCCGGGGACAGAGAACTCCGGGGCTGCAGGCTTCATTCTGTGTTAAAGTTAGAATAATAAATATATTTGGACCAGCAGTTCAACAATGTTTTACTTTTTTAAAATAAATAAGATGAAAACTGTTTATGATATTTGTTTTGTAAAACCTCCTTAATTTTTCTTACAGGTAGATTAAAAAAGAGCAAATTCACATGGTAAGGTGAAAGAGTAATTGCCAAATAATTTAATTAATACCTTTTACATGTAAAATTACCCTTTTTAGTCTTATGGATTCATATATTATGTAATATTAAATATGATGTTTTTTGTATTATTTAATGTACAAATACAAAATAAGCCTTGACAAATTGTTGGTGCCCGCCACACACTTCTGAAAACATGAATGTGCTACTGGCCACAAAAAGGTTGGGGACCACTGGGCTACCTGATTGATCCAGCTTAGCCTTTTCCAGCTCTAAGCGCTTCAGGCTCCCCTTCCAAGTACTTCACCTCTCTCCTCTTCTTCTGCTTCCAAGCGCTTCACCTGCATTTCCACCTCCAAGCACTTTGCCTGTCTCTCTTCTCCTCCGCTTCCAACTCCGAGTGCTTCATCTGTAGGAAGAAATCCCTGTCTTCCACAGTCAGAACTCGGTCTGGGTTAAGGGCATCCCTCCATCCTGGCACTTGGATCACGGTTATGGGAGGGCTAACCCTTTCCTCCTGGGAAGTTCCCAGTCCCCCACCTTTTCCCTGCATTTCTGTCATGGAGCTGGATGTCTAGGCTTGATCTGGGTCTGTCTTCTCCATGGCGTGCCACTTTGGGAAGACTGGTTTCTGTAGGGTTTTGGTGCCTGACCTCAACCTCATGCATAGGCTGCCCTACTTAGCCTAACTATTTCGTTGCTACAAAGCTAGAAAAGAAAACTAAGCTGCTTGTTGGACTCCTTGGCTTTGCAGGCTAATCCTTTGGCATGCCTGTTCCTCCTCATTGGTCCTTCTGGTCAGGTGCCAGCTAGGTGATTTGAGCTGCTTACCCCCTTACAGGTAAAGCGATTCAGTACAGCTGCCAAGGAGGGATTTTTGTACTACCCTTTTCTTCATATTTATGACAACTTGCCACTCCAGGCTTGTATTAAACTCCCAAGGTTACAGCTCCTCTCTGACCTTGGCTTGGTAAACGCTGCCACCACCCAAATGTAAAAAAACCCCATTGAACCTAGGAAGGAGCACTTGGGAATTCCTCCCTGTGGGGTACCCTCAACCCTTTCATCCCCCTCTGGGGAAGAGCTGAGAAAGAAAACAAAGGAAATTAGCTGTGGCCACCAGCTAATCAAAGAGCATATGCACAAACCTCTTAGGACACAAAAATCCAAATCCTTCTTAAAAAAGGTAAATTTTATTAAAACAGAAAGAAAATACATTTGGAACTTAGGATTCTGCTAGATTTTAAAAGAGCAAATCCAGAAATTAAGCACCCAAACTAGCTTTCTTGGGGGTTCACCTTAAAGGTTACAAGCAAACAAAAGCCTCAGGGATTAGCACAGAGGAGATCCACAAACCAAAATAAGAAATAACCCTGATCGCATCTAACTAAACATTCCCTATCCAAATTATTTCTTCTAGGTATAGAAGATACTTTTTCATACCTGGTTCAAACCTTACACAGCATTTCTGCTTATAGCATTGCTGCTCCATGTCCCTGCAGCCCAGAGAACAACAGACAAAAAATTCTAGCCTTCCCATTGGCTCTTTCGGTCAGGTGTCCAGTTTTTTTTTTTCTTTACCTGTTGGACTTTTTAAACCCTTTACAGGAAAAGCAAGTAGAGAACAGCTACCAAGAGGGATTTTACAGCTAATTGGCTGTCTGGGTGTCCATCAAAGGGAGCTACCTGCCCCCCCCCTCCCATTTATCACATGTGAGCTGTCTCAAGTGCCCATCCCTGCAGAAAATTCCTCCCCCTTTTTTTCCCCCCACAGATATTAAGGAGCACACAGCAGGCAGCTATAACCATGGGGAAGTTATCTTCACTAAGGTCCAGCCTTGTTAGTAAACTTCTCCAGTGCCCTTTTAAACGACCAAAGGCACATTCAACCACCATTCTGCATTTGCTGAGCCTATAGTTGAACCATTCCTTACTACTGTCCAGACAGCCGGTGTATGGCTTCATGAGCCATGGGAGCAAGGGGTAGGCTGGGTTCCCCAAGATAACTATAGGCATCTCAATGTCTTCAATGTTCATTTTGTGGTCTGGAAAGAAAGTCCCGGATTGCAGCTTTTTTAACAGACCCAAGTTCCTAAAGATGCGTTCGTCATGAACCTTTCCCAACCATCCTACGTTGATGTCGGTGAAACACCCTCTGTGATCCACCAGCACCTGCAACACCTTTCAAAAGTATCCCTTTCCGTTTATGTACTCTTTGGCAAGGTGGTCTGGTACCAAGATGGGGATATGCGTGCTATCTATTGCCCCATCGCAATTAGGGAACCCTATCGCAGCAAAACCATCCACTATGTCCTACACATTTCCCAGACTCACTACCCTTCGTAGCAGAAGTTGATTAATGGCCCTGCACACTTGGAGCACAGTAGCTCCCACGGTTTACCTACTCCAAATTGATTCCTCACTCACCAGTAACTGTCTGGCATTGCATGCGTCCAAATAGCAATCGCCACTCACTTCACCAGTGTCAGAGCAGCTCTCATTTTTGTGTTGCTGAACTACAGGGCAGGGGAAAGCTCTGAACAAAGTTCCTAGAAGGTGGCCTTCCACATTTGAAAGTTCTGCAGCCTCTACTCATCATCCCATACCTGCAAAATGATGCAGTCCCACCAATCAGTGCTTGTTTCATGGGACCAGAAATGGCTCTCAGAGTGCAGCTGCTTGCTCTGTGAGTGCCAGCAGCAACTGTGAATTATTTTTTTTCAATGGCTTGCAGCAGGGCTGCTTGCAGGACATCGCTTTATGTGCGGCAGACCCTACTTCAGCTCTGGAAATACTGCAGGAGAAGGCGCAAGGTGTTTGAGATGCTCACAGCAAGAGTACACAACTGAGAAGACTCCATGCTTCTGGGGTTATGGCATACGCGTGGAGGTTTTAAGGCACGAAAACCACTGGGTTGTTTGCCATTGATATGAGGGAGGGAGCATAGTGCATCATGGGATGTTGACACAATGTTCCCATTCTCTCCTGCGACAATGTTTTGGTCCCATGAGGCATTGCACAAACTTCCCAAAGCACACTGCGGCAAGTTGCACTTTGGGATAGCTACCCACGATGCACTGGTAGTGAGGACACACGCCATTGAGACAATGACCATGGTTTGGCAACGCATAATCAACTTAATTAATTCGGAGGCTCACGGTCGAATTAGATGAAGTCGACTTAATTTTGTAGTATAGACAGGCCCTAAGAAAAACCAGACAAAGGAGTGGGGAATTGTTAGTGGGGAATTGAAGTGTCCACATGGAGAGTTAGTGCAGAATAAATATTGAGTTTTAAATTCACACCCTAACTTCCACGTAGAAAAAGCCCTGAGGGGAACAATGAATGCGGGAGATAAAACAGGTTGAGGCTATGGATGGGGAAAAAAGTAGCAAAGGCCCATCTCTACCAGAAGTTAACAAAGTTATAACACTGTAGATTATGTTTAAGAAAAGTGGTTATGTTGCAGGGATCTGTTAGATTTGCTCTTGGGAAGCAAAAAGTGAATTATTAATCATAAAATGAATTTCCATTGGAACTGCAGTTGTTCATTAGAATTCAAAGTATAATATTGGTATAATATCTAATGCATCCTGTATGAGGGGATTCTGCTGCATGCTTACAGTGGGGTGGACTACATACTAAATCTCTTCTAGCCTACAATCTTAAGTCTTCAGTGAGACAATTGTATCGGTTGCTTTCTATTCAGATGTTTTGGGGGTTTTGTTTTGTCAGTGATGATGATGACGATTCACTGTTTATTTGTTTTCTTTCCTTTGTCTTTAGGAATGTCTGAAAGTCAGGGGACAAACAGTGGAAGTCATACCAGCAAGATTGGTTCCAGCAGTGGTAGCTCTGCTGTGTGCTTTGGACAGGTCAGTCTCTCTCCATCTAGAACAGAGCTGGAAACACTTAGTTGTTTTTAATGCAGGATGCTAGTTGTATGTTAAAATCATACCTGCCGTCCTCACCATGATAGTCTTCATCCTCATTACATTTTCCCCTGCTGGTGGCAGAGCTGTCTCTCCAACACGAATAGCTTTTATCTGAATTACTCAGAGAAAAGGGCCTTGAATTATTTTTTAAAAGACAGGAAGAATGTTTTCCTTTCTCTGATGGATTGGACTGTGTCGTGGAGTAGGTACACCCCATTATGGGGCAGTGGATTGTGGGAGGGATCAAAGCAGAGATTTTAGCAGTCCAAGTGGCTTGGCCTCCCATGTCGCTACAGCTGCCCTGGCCCTAGTATAGTGTGGCCCAATGGCCAGAATCCACAAGGCTGACCTTTTGTTCAGGGCTGCTCGACCTCATGGCCCAAGTCTTTCTAGCAGGCCTGTAGCTCAGAGCAATATGGCCCAATGGCTAAGGTCAGTAGGGTAGGCCTTCTGCTGCGTGGTTCGCCCCTCTGGGCATCAGCTGCCCCACTGGTGGGGCAGCCAGGGTAGGGGGACCCACGCCCACCCTGCTCCACCAGGTCCCAAACCAGGACTAGGAAACAGTGCTTCCACAGTCAGTCTTGGTCACCCAGTACCTTAGTCCTGATCCCTGGATTGCTTCCTACCCTTCCTTCCAAGTCTGGTAGTCTTATGGCCTCCATTGTCTCTCCTCTATCGGCAGCGGTGGTCGGCTGGGGATCCGTTGGAGCCTGAGCCCAACTTGCTTCCGTATCTTGGTTGTGCGGCTATAATATTTGGTTCATTGGTCAGTGAAAGGTGGCTGCGGCTCCATGCAGCCCAAACGGCATCATGACAAATTGATATAAGCCAAATGGGGTAGGGAAGGCAGTCTTCTCACAGGAGGCCAGTGTCAGGGGTATCTGCCAATACCCCTTAGTTAGATGTGATCTTGAGGTGAACTAAGCGCTACCCAGCCGCTCGAGGAGCTCATCTACATGAAATATTGGTTAGGTGTAGAACCAGGAGATAGCGTTAACTTTCCTGAAATCAATGCAAAATCTGATGGCCCCAACAGGCTTTGGGACCAGTACTATCGGATTCCGCCACTCTCTCTGAAATTCCTCTACCACCCTTAGGGACAGCTTACTTTCCAGTTCTTTTTGGATGGCTCCCTCCATCCTCTTAAGGAGCGGGCAGTGGTTGTTTCGTACCTTCTGACCCAGGAAGGTCAGTCAGTCACCTTGTATCAGGAGGAGTTGTGGTGGCCGGTGGCCTGGGTTGGCAGAGGTGGCTCCTACATTGGCCTTGTGTGGTCCCCGCTTGGCTGGATGACCTCAGTTTCCTGGTCTCCCTGGTCTACAGGCTTGCTGCTCTGACCCTCAGCAGTCATGAAGTCTTCCAATAAGAAGACAACTTCAGCAAGGGTTGCCGGGCAGGACTGTTGCACCCATTCCTTCCCCCGGCAGGTAGGATCTGGGTAAACTGCTCCAGTGCTACCATCTCCACAACTCGGACTCTAATCCATTTATCTGATTCCAGCCATCACCAGCAGTAGTCCCAGAGTTGCTGGGCTGTGGCCCGACCTTTGGCAGGTACTATTTGCAGCAGAGTCGTTGGCGGTACATCTCAGGACTGACATCAGCCTGGTCCTGGATGGCTGCCTTCACTTTGTTGTATCCCAGTGCCTCATGGAGGTGTAAGTTCCGGTAGCTGGTCTGGGTTGGGCCAGTTAAGTACGGTGCTGAGAGGGTAGCCCACTGTACTGGTGACCACTGGGCCTGGTGACCCATTTGAATGTCACAGAGACCGCCTCAGGGTCATCACTGGACCCCATCTTAGTCACTTGAACTGGCAGTCCTGCCAAAACATTCCTCGCCTCTGGTCCCGTTGGTGTGCTTGGTGTTGGGTGGCCAGTTCCTACACCATCTGGTACCGCTGCTCCTACTGTTGCACCATTAGAAGCTGCTGCTGTGATCTGTTGTAGCAGCTGGTCTGGTGTTGCTTCTTGTTCTGCCGCGTGCTGCTGCTGACTCTCCAGCAACCACTTCAAAACCCCAAGTAGGCTGGCCTCCTGTGTTACCACAGCTGCCCCAGCCCCAGGGCAGCACCGCCCAGTGGCCAGAGTCAATGCAGCCACCCTTCAGTGCAGGACAGTGCGGCCCAGTGGCCAGAGTCCATAAGGCTGTCCTATTGTTCAGGCAGTTTGGCCTAATGGCCCAAGTCTATCTAGCAGGCCTGTAGCTCAGAGCAGCATGGTCCAATGGCTACGGTCAGTAGTGCAGTTCACACCAGCAGGGCAGCTGGAGTAGGGGGACCCAGGCCCATCCAGCTCCACTGGTCTCAACCCAGGACCCTAGGGAACCAGTACTTCCATGTTCAGTCTTGGTCATCCAGTACCTCAGTCCCAATCCCTGGATCACTTCCTACCCTTCCTTCCAAGGCTGATAGTCTCGTGGCCTCCCCATCTGTCCTCCAGTAGCAGCAATGGTCAGCTGGGGGTCCATTGGAGCCTCAGTCCGACTGGCTTTTGGGTCCTGGAGCTCCAGCAGTCTCCCTTTAGGAGCTTGCAACACACATCTGCTCTCATCAGTGGCCAGCCCAGATTGAGCTACTCCCTTTTATACTCTGGTTCAACTGAAGCAGGCCCAGCGGGTGCATGGAGATGTGGCTTCCTCAGCCCACAGTGTGAGATTAACCCTTTCTGAACCAGTGCAGGGTAGGTACACCCCGTCACAGACTGGTTTATCTTAATACTGGATGACATGCCCCAGGCTTTCTTATAAAAACATGCATTCTCCTCTATTGGTGGAGAGAAGGTAGCTGTTTTCACTCCGCCATTGGAAGAAACCAATAGACAGAGTTTGCCTTTGGCCTTGCATGGTGAATTCTCCTATCCGTGCCATTATTTCTTCAGTTAGCTGATGAATATGTCTTTGTATATATGTACACAATGCTCTCTTTCCCTTTTGCCTGATGTATATTTCTGTATAACTGCCAGAAAAAGAAATGGACAGTTATTCCTAAAAAAAAGTTAAATGGAACAATACATTGAAATCTAAATGTTAAAACCTCATGATCGTGCATTAGAATTTTTTTGTTTAAGTTTCATGCTGTTTGCTTGAATTATATTGCCTGGCAGGATGGGAGTTGGCACAGCTCTGAGGATCCCTTAAAATTCCACTCTAAGTTCGGTTTTGCAGGTGAATAGAGCAGCAAGATTGAGGATTAAGCAAGATTCCCTTTGGAGAAGGCCAGATCCATTCCTTAGTTAGGGGAAAGTGTGGTGCTGTTGAGTAAAAAAAAGACATCTACACTACTGTTCAGACAGGAGTTGGAATTGAACTCAGTTCTCCCCGCACACACCTATATCTGTGCAGAACAGGAACACTCACACCACATTCATGAACACATACTTAAGCCTATCTGTATCTGTTGCAGAGTGTGTATAGATTATAGCTAACATTTCTGCCAGTGCAATAAGTAGTGACACCTAGTTGATCTTCTGACTAATATGAGTGGTGCTGATGGGGATTCCTTCTATGCTTCATTCCCCTGCAGCCTGGACTGGACTTTGCACATGTTACAACTGCTGTAGGATTTCATAGGGATGGGAGCAAGGGTACTCCTTCAGACTGGTGTGCTTGGCTGAGTTATATCTCTTTGTAATTGGTATGTTTGCTGCTTGGGAGAACTGGAGAAAAGTTGTATAGAATTTAACAAAGATCATTGATCCATCTAATCTAGTTCTTTGCAAAAGCAAGCAATATCACCAGCATAATACACCTACCCCATGGAGCAAAGTAACTTCCTTCCTGAGCCCTTTGACTATCCTTTACATCCTGAAGCATGTGAGTTGAATACTCATCTTCTCCTGGAAGACTGGAATAAAGAAAATGGGATGAGACAGGTGCTGGGGAACTAATAGAGCGAAGAAACTAAAGCTGTCTGACCCTGCTATGCTTCTATTAAAGTACCAGTATACAGCGGATGAATACCAGGCCATCCAGAATGCCTTGCGTCAGAGGCTGGGTCCAGAGTACATCAGTAGCCGGCAGGCTGGTGGAGGACAGAAGGTACAAACAAGTGTGTGTGCAGAAACTTTGTGGGTGGGGAGTGGGAGAGAGAGAATTCTTCACTATAAGAAACTGTCCCTAGCTCAGTCACTGATTTCTTGACACCTTTGGCAAGTCACTTAACTTTCTCCTTCAGTTTCTTCATCCTTTAAATTGAAATAATATTTACCTAATTCATAGGATGTTGGGCGGTATTAATTGTTCAGTACTTTGAACATGTAAATCACTATATAAATGCTATATATTGTGTATAAATTATTTGGGGTTTTTTTCCCCTTTGTTTTGTGTTCACTAAATCTGCCTCTCTCAGTTGTGCCATCTTCTTCTGGAGCTTGGGCTTGGAAGGGACCAGCTCTTTTTTCATTGTTTGCATACAGGCAGTCAAATGTTTCTTGAAATTAACAGGGTTTCTTAGTGTGGTAGAGCTATGACCGTAAAGGCCTTTTTAAAATTCACTGTTCCTCTTTTCAGGTTTGTTATATTGAGGGTCACAGGGTCATCAGTCTGGCCAATGAGATGTTTGGCTACAATGGTTGGGCTCATTCGGTCACTCAGCAGAATGTTGGTGAGTATCTTTTTCCAGGTTCTGAAAATTTATGTTCCTATTGCTTCATACTGAGTGGTAGAATGTTTGAGAAACCATCTTTCCTGGAACCTGTTCAGCTGAAACAGCAGGAAACATCTTCAAAGTGACAGTCCCTGTAAAAGACACAGATTAAATTTTGGAGCCTACAGGCTCCTTGACAGTTAAGAGAAAGCAAAATAGAGTAATGGTGAAACCCCTGTCCTGTGTGTAAAGAAAACCCTGTTTAGGTTCAGTAGCTCAACTTTGTGTAATAGCACATCTGAGTTACTGAAAACGAGTTTATTCAGCCAAGTGGGGATGATTGGGCCAAAGCATTCCATCTGGACTCTTCCACCAGCTTAACCCTAGCAGCCCTGAGCTCTAATTTTTCCCACGCATGTGCACAATTAATTTTATGTGCACCAATATAGAGGTGATTTGTGACACATCACCTCCATATTGGTGCACACAACAAAATTCATGTGGCGGGGGTTGGGCCGAGGGATTCGGAGTGTGGGAGGGGGCTCAGGGCTGGGGCAGAGGGTTGAGGTGTGGGGGCATGAGGACTGGGGGTGCGGGCTCAGGGCTGGGGAAGAGGGTTGGGGTAGGGATGGGGAGGGCTCTGGCTGGGGATGAGAGGTTTGGGGTGCAGGCTGCCCCAGGGCTACAGCAGGGAGAGAGGACTCCCCCAGCTCTCTCCCTCCCCGTAGCAGCACCTGAGCTGGGGGGGGAGAGGCATCTCTCCCGCCCATATCCCTGAGTGCTTGCGCAGCACTTAATAGGCTGCTGTGTGGCTGCGCAGCTTAGAGGGAACTTAGGTCCTGAGCCAACTGTCAATACCATGTGCAACTGCTACCCACAAACAAACAAACAAACAAACATCCATCTCAAAACTTATGCATCCCCCACTTCAACTATGGAACTTCCTGCAAAATACTTCCTTATGACCAGCATCCAGGTCCTGAGACACTCTTCGGGTAATTGCTCATATGTGTCCCCATATTTGGGATACCTGTAGCCAGGTGTACAAACTCAAAGTTTTGGCTAACAGTGCCTAATTGAGCCATGCACACACTCCTTTATGCTGTGCATTGTGCAGATGGCAGAAAGGAGACCAATCCTAACTGCCCTGAGTTCTTTCTGAACACTGCAGGAGCAGCAAGTTGAAACACTGCAGTATCCCCAGTGCTTTCTTCAGTCTATTCTTCTTTGAGTTTGTTAGGGTGGCCAGTTAAGTTGGCACTCTTAATTGTTAGGAGACACTATTGCAGCTTTGTTTGGACCAAACTCCATTGGCCCTGACCCCTATGTTTTTAGGTTCTGGTCAATGTTACATGGTTCAGGCCTAGTGGTCTCTCTTCATTTACCATTCATGTTGTGGCTGTTGCCAGTAAAAAGACTAGTTGTAGTCTCTCTGCATTGTGCGGTGTGACAATGGTGACCATGAACAGTGCTTTTAAGTGCCTTAATAAAGGACAAAATCCATATTGATGCTTGGTCTGCATCATTTTCACCCCTCACACTAGAAAGAAGAAGGAAGGCCACCTCAATTTCATCTGTTGGAGAAGACACTTGAGGTTCATACAACAGAGTGCAGTACTGAAGGATCAGCACATTCACTTTGAGAGTCTAAGTCTGGTGCAGGGATTGCAGTGAGAAACTCCTAAACTGCACCAGCATTTCAGCCTGGTGATTGGAAGGTTGGTGCTGGCTTCCTCAGTAATGAATTCTGATAAGAAAGCCGGAGAGTTACAAAGATCTGAGAAGCACATTGTTAGAATAGTGTCAGTCTAGTGGATCCTCAACATTTAAGGGACTGACAGCCTGCTGGCGCTAGATGTTTCTCATGACGTTGAAATAGAGTGCGACCCTTTCATGTCACTCCATACTTTGATGCAGTGTCACTTGTTATGGTTCAGTATCAACAGATCCCAAGGGAAAGAATAGTTACTCAACTGTCCCTACAGTAACTGTGGTTTTTCCGAGATTTGCTGTCCACATAGATTCCACCCTTGACCCACTTGTACATGAGATAGGATTAGTTTCGCCAGTACTACTCATTGACATGTGGTAAAGGGAGCAGGTTGCTAAGGACTCAGAAGGGGAACTGTCTACCTTGCTAGTACTATATTAAGGTCTCAGGAACAAGGGAGCTTCCCAACAGGGTGAAAAACCATGCATGAGTCACTACAGGATTGGAAACTACAGTGTGGCCCTAGATAGAATGGTGATGTTGAGATATTCATAAAAATGGTAGAAATGCAGGGCTGGAAGGAATGTCAAGAAGTCTTCTAGTCCATCTCTCCACACTGAGGCAGGATCAAATATACCTAGACCATCCCTGACAGGCTTTTGCCTAACCCTGTTCTTAAAAACTTCCAGTCACAGGGATTCCACAACCACCTTGGGTAAACTATCCTTATAGTTAGAAAGTTGAGTGTATTGAGATATGAAAATAGGCATCTTGCAAATCAAGAGCCATGAACCAATCTGTAGCATCTAATAAACTTAACTAACACTAAACTAAATTGTAATGATCTAAGGCAGGGGTAAGCAACTTATGGCACGTGTGCCGAAGGCGGCACGCACGCTGATTTTCAGTGGCACTCACACTGCCCGGGTCCCGGCCACCAGTCCGGGGAGTTCCGCATTTCAATTTAATTTTAAATGAAGCTTCTTAAACATTTTACAAACCTTATTTACTTTACATACAACAATAGTTTAGTTATAGACTTATAGAAAGAGACCTTCTAAAAACATTAAAATGTATGACTGGCACGCAAAACCTTAAACTAGAGTGAATAAATGAAGACTCGGCACACCACTTCTGAAAAGTTTCTGACCCTTGATCTAAGGTGAATCAAACAGTATGCAGGTGAGACCATATCTCTTAGAGAGCGATGCTGTGGAGTGACCAGCCAATCAGAATAGAGAAACTTGGTATTTCTCCAGCGGTATTGATTTTTCTGATAGCTAGTTGCCTGAGCAGGGTTTTAAAACTTCTCCCCCAACCTCACACCAGGTACTTTTGCAAATAAGTTCTTTTAGATGGTTCACATTTGGGGCATGTCTATACTATGGGCACTGTAGCGGCAAAGGTGCAGCACTGCAACTATGCCTCTATAGGGCCATCGAACTGATGCTTCTTACGTCATTTGAAGGGTTTTTTCTGTTGCTGTTGGTAATCCATCTCTCAGGCATCAGTAGACAGAAGAATTCTTCTGTCGACCTAGCCATGTGTACAAAGGGGGTATAACTATGGCGCACAGAGCACGGTAGGTAGGTCGATCTAAATTTTATGTGTAGACCAGGGCTTAGTGTTTAAGCTTTCTGGGGGTACGTCCAGACTACCCACTGGATCAGCGGGTAGCGATCGATCTATCGGGGATCGATATATCACGTCTCGTCTAGACGCGATATATCGATCACCGAACATGCTCCCGTCGACTCTGGAGCTCCACCAGGGCGAGCAGCGGAAGCTAAGTCGATGGGGGAGCCGCGGCCCTTGATCCTGCACCGTGAGGATGGGAGGTAAGTCGAAATAAGATACTTCAGCTACGCTATTCCCGTAGCTGAAGTTACGTATCTTACATTGACACACACCCCCTCCCCTTCCAAGTGTAGACCAGGCCTAGGAAGATGAGCATGAGACAGAAATTTCACCCTGTGATATACTGTTTGGGTCTCCATTGTAACTCCATCTCCTTCCTGCTCTCCCCAGATTTTGTTGATCTCAACAACGGCAAATTCTATGTGGGAGTTTGTGCATTTGTGAAAGTTCAACTCAAGGTAAATGGATGTATTTTTGTTTGCTCCATCTGTTAGTGAACTGCTAGTTATTTAAGAACCATGAATGACAGTACTAGTGTGTGTGGAGCTGGACTGGAACACACCATGTTACTGTGTCAAACGAGACAGTCCTGTGGACCCCTGGAAAACTGAGCTTACTACAGAATAAATACCAATCTACATTAGAGATATATAGTCAGGTGTGTGAAAGCAAAAGTTCCAGCAGTACTGCTTTTTTTTAAACTCACCCCACAGGATGGGTCGTACCATGAAGATGTGGGTTACGGAGTGAGTGAGGGCCTGAAATCTAAGGCGTTGTCCCTAGAAAAGGCAAGGAAAGAAGCAGTGACAGATGGACTGAAGAGGGCACTCAAGTAAGTGGATAACCAGTATGTTGCCTTTCTGCTTGCATGTTTCCACAGAATAAAATGTTGTTCTCAGTCATGGCAGGCTCTCTTGTTCCTCAGGTGCTTTGGAAATGCTCTTGGGAACTGCATCCTGGACAAAGACTATCTGCGATCAGTGAATAAACTTCCTCGTCAGGTGCGATATGGGGGGCTTTGGAGAAGGAGAAAGCAGAGTAATTTAGTTTGCCAGGAACCTTTAGTAGGTCATTGGTTCCATCCCCCTGTATCGACGGGGATGGAAACCATTATTTCTAAACCATACTTGCTAGCTGTGTGTGTGAGAATGTGTCCAGCCATTAATGTGTTCAGTGACAATGATTCCACAGCCTCCCTTAGCTGCTAGTTAGTTTGTCTGAACTGTTCTTTGTAAAAGATTTTCCCAGTAGTTCATCAAAATAATGCCATTCTGATGCTTAAGCCCACTGCTGTTTCTCTCTCTCCATGGGTCTTGTTTACTCTGTTCTAGTCAGGGGGTCATACCATTCCCATCAAATGGTACCTGAGCACCAGACCATTCTGTATCATTACCAGTAGTGGGTCCAGCTACACCCTTGCTGATGATAGTTTAAATACTAGTGTAGACAGGGATGAACTATTTCCAGGCCCATCTCAAACCAAGTTACTCAAACCACTGTACTGTGCTATGTACAGTAGAGCTTCTTTTACACTAGAAGTTTTTCATATAGTAGCCCACAGCTACCGCCCCTAGTCCACCTTCACCATTTGTAGGGCACAGTGGGAACTCTAGTCTAAACAAAGTGCTGGCAGCCACTGCTTTTCCCTTACACAGCTGTCGAAAGCTTCAGCTCTCCATGACAGCTTGCAAAATACCAGTGCAGAAATCTTCAGCATACAGAGAACTGAAAACTTAGGGGCTAAGAAAAATAAACTGAATGTAACACTGCACTGGTCTACTGTACTGATTATATTATTCATTTTTATATTTACTATAATAAAACCCCTCCAGTTTTTGATATACTTGAAGCTACCATAGAATTTCCAGTACAGGTCTGTCGCATCTTACGCTGGGGTTACGTTCCACGGTCAGCACGTAAAGCGAAAACCGCGTATAGTCAAAATGACCCTTGAAAATCCCTTAAATCACCCATTAAGTATTATGTATTGTATACGGCAATGTACAGTATATAATAAAGACTACATATGCAAAATATAATTTCACAGTATTTTTAATAAGACAGAAGAATGAAAGAATAAAAAATGAAAACAGTACAGTGCAGTACTGTAAACCTGAACAGTCACCAGTCTTGTACTGTACACACTCCAATGATTAGTCTTCCTCTTCCCCTGACAACATTATTATTGAGTTCTCAGGGCTTGATGTCGATCCAGGAGACGATGGGCCAAGCTTGGGTGACGGAGAGCGAGTCGTAGATGAAGTGGTTAGCTCTGGTTCAGCTCGAGAAGTTGATTGTGTAGGCTCTGCTGCTGCTGGTTGTTTTTTCTTTAAAAACGTGGTGAGTGGCAACTGTCGCTGTTGTCTCTTGAGCTCCTCAAACATTCCGTAATTATACGTGTGATTTTGAGGCTTCGTTCCATAGAGGGATCATATTCAGAAATTAAATCATTCCAGTGTTTCGCTGCTTGGAACACTTCAGAAAATTTATGAAGATTCCAAGTTGCTGGCTCTTCCTGTTCATCATCTTCATCTTCTGTAGACGATTTTCAGTTCCTCTAACTCTTCGTTAGTCAATGTTTCTCTATGGCCCTCAATTTCTTCCTCGAGGATGTCGACGAAGCCATCATCACCCACTTGCCTGGCCACCTGAACAATGAGTTGCACTTCTTTATCAATGGTCAGGAAACCCTTAAAATCACTCACACAGTCTTCCCATAGGTTTTGCCAACATGCATTGACTGTTTCAGGCTTGATTGCATCCATTGCCTGTTTAATGTAATTGATGCAATCAGCAATGTTGAAGGACTTCCAGCACTCCATCACATTAACATTGGGATCAGTATCCGTAGCGGTAAGGATCCGTGAGAATGTAAGCCTCGTGTACGTGGCCTTGAAACAGCTAATGCCGCCTTGGTCGAGAGGTTGGAGGATGGAGGTGGTATTGGGGAGGGGAGAAAGACGACTTCAACATCATTATGCGCAAACTGGAGTGCTGCAGGATCTTTTTTCTTCAAGGTACTGCTTGACCTCCAGAATGAAACACTTGTGGAACTGTCATAGGTTTATTCCCCACTTTGAAATTTAGCGTTCACAAGATGGGGACCTGCATGGATTCCTCTAAACTAAAATCCTAGTTTAGATCTGGTAAAGCTGCCACCAACCAAGAATATAGTGTTTTGGTACACTTTCCATTCCTCCCAAACCTTCCCTGGGAACACAGATCCAAGCTCCTTGAATCTTAACACAAAGGGAAATAATCCATTCCCCCCTCCCCTCTCCAAGTCCTTAGGAGAGATACCTGGATTCAAATTTCTTGAATCAAACAAACAAAGAGGGATTCACTTTTCCCCCTCCCCTGAAAATCCAAACAAGAGAAGAAATCAATCAAGTTCTAAAAAGAAAATATTTTATTAAAAGAAAGAAAGTGCACTATCTCTGTAATACCAGGATGGAAAAAATTACAGGGTCTAACTTATAAAAACTGGAGAGACTTCCCCTCCCTCCTCCTCAGAATAATCAAAGTAACAGCAACAGAAATAAAGATCTTTCTCCAGCAAACACACAATTGCAAATGCAGAAATTAAATTATAAGACTAATTCGCCTTTCTAATACTCACTATACTGAATAGAAGAAAATACTTCAGGAAACTTTGGAGAACTTGAAGAATATGTCTGGCCTCCCTTAAATCCAAGAGAGAACGAACTCAAAACAAAGAACACAGATAAAGAGTTCCCTCCACAGAGATTTGAAATTATCTTGTCCCTTGATTGGTCCTCTGGTCAGGTGTTCATCAGGTTACTGAGCTTGTTAACCCTTTACAGGTAAAAGAGACTTTAACCCTTAACTATCTGTTTATGACAGGAACCAATCCAGAAATAATGCTGCTGTCACCCAAGCCTTTTTATTTGATTGCCAGAACACAGGCAGGAGATTTTTCATAGAATCATTGTTCTTGCCTTTTAGTGCACGGGGATTTGCAGCCCCGTAGAGCAAGCCCGGCTTTATTAAATGCCCAGCCGCATTGCCACAAAGCAACACAGTCACACGGTCTTTAGCTGCTTTGAAGCCAGGGGCTTGTCTTTCTGATTTTGAAATGTAAATGCGGGTGGGCATTTTTTTCCAGAAGAGCCCAGTCTCGTCAGCATTAAAAACTTGTTCTGGAAGACAGCCCCTTTCCTCTATGATTTTCTTTAATTGTTCAGGTTAGGCTTTTGCTGTGTCCTCATTGGCAGATGCAGCTTCACCAGTAGTCTACACGTTTTTGAGGTTGAAGCGGTTCCTAAAACTGTTAAGCCAACCTTGGCTGGCTTTGAATTTCTTCTTATCAGAAGGCTGTCCCTCTTCGGCAGGAGGTTTGAACAGCGCGTAGATGCTAAGAGCCTTTTCTCGCAACATGTTGCCATTGATAGGCACACGTTTACGGTTCATGTCTTCCAGCCATAAGTTGAATGCCTTTTCAGTCTTCACTAAAGTCTTATCATGCACTTGGCTCATCACCTTAGCACTTACTGGAGCACTTGATCCCACGGCTTGACGAATTTCTGTCTCTCGAATCTTGATGGCACGGATGCTAGATTTGTTGCGGCCGTATTTACACGCCACGTTGGCGATGGACATACCGTCTCTCAATAAGTGCAACACGGCCAGTTTTTCCTCCAGCATTGGAACACATCGCTGTTTCTTTGGTTGAGCACCAGATGAAGTAGGTGCCTTGCGGTTAGGGGCCATGTTATACAGTGCGAAAAATACGTACTGTCTTTTTAAACAGTACAGGCACAGCAGAATCTCACTCAGCGCGGCGAGATGCACACAGTATGAGAGGCACAGGGGGACTGAGTACTGTAATGGGAACAGCAGATTTGCTTCTCCCATCTCTCACTCACTCCGGGGTAGACACACTACTTAAACTTTTTTTTTTTTTTGGCCAATCCTCCAGGGTTACTATAGGGGGAGACCCTTATCACAGGCCTAAAGACATGCTGTTGCTGTCAAGTCCCCCCCAAAAAACATTTTAGTGGGAACAGCAGATTCGCATCTCACGCTGGTGGAATCGCCCTTTTTTGTTTGTTTTTCTCCCGACTGCACAAAGCTGAAATCGCGCATGTTAAATGTGCGAAAGATGCGACAGACCTGTATACTGCAGTAATGAGAAGGGCTTGCCACAGATTTTAGTTACAGTTTACCAGAGAGTCTTGTATACAGAAGTAGAGCCGTGGGCATGCTTACCTTTGGGAAGGATCCAGGAGGAGCAGCCAGCAGTACCTGTTGGAGGGTGCCATATTGGAATCAGGGGGAGTGGGCTTGGAGATGCTGATTTATAATCTCACTCAGTACCACATGGTGGCTGAAACGCAGTATTGCAGCTTCCTGTGGAATTAATATGGAAACTGCAAATTCTGAAATTGTGTGTGGGTGGGAGGAATCTCTGCTGTCTTTTGATTGCCTTAAGGTTGGCTGGTTTTGATGGGCCAGAGACAGCTAGAGTAACATCATTTTAATGTTTAAAACCAAAAATGAAAGAGTTGGAGGGGGAACTGATTGGTTGAAGCCCAATGGGCCATGGCCCTACAAATTTAGTCTCCAGTCCTTAAGCAAAGTATTTGAGGCCAGAGCTACTAAACTTTGTGCTTCATTATGAGATGAGGCCCTTGCACTCCTTATATGAGCACCCCTTTAACTACTGTCTTTCATCTTTTTCCCAGATTCTGAACATTCCCAGGTCTCACTCTTGTCTCAGACTCATATTTTCCAGACCTTTTATAGTTTCTGTTGCTCTCTTCAGGGCACTCTCTGGTTTGTCTCTTGAGTGGTACCTAAAGCTAGACACAAGCTTTTTGACTTAACCAAGGCTAAACACTGAAGAATAATATTACTTTTTTACATGGAATTTAGTATTTCCCTTTTTAGTGGCACATCCACTGTAACCCTTAATGCCTTCTCAGTATCCCCACCCATCTGTTATTTCTTCACTACTATTATGATGTAAGAATTTCTAGGGTATCCCTCACCATAGGTGATAGCTGTATGTTGAATCAGTTACACTTTTTGTGATGAATATAAATTACTAGAATGTGATTCACATGTGAAATCTGTTTATTGCTGGAACAGTTTTCATTAGAATAAATCCCTTTGTGGCTTTTCAGTTAAAAGTGGCTCTTTGCCATGGTTAACAGTGGTTCAGAGATACGTATGGTAATTGCTCAAAGCTAGTGGCAGTAGCACATTGCCATCTTCTTAGACTTCTGCACTTACAAGTCCAGGCTGGTTGGTACAGTGTCTCCCTCTGTTGCCCTGTTTAGCCTCTCTCCCCCAATGGGCCCAGTTAAAGGGTGGGGGTGTATTTTTCCACTCCTGGGTTGGAGGGTGAAGACAATTCTCTGGCCAGATCTAATACATGTCTGTGCACACATTTATGAAGTTAACATTTTTGTAATAGCTGGGGTTTACTACCTTGCCTGCCTCCATACCATGGGGATTGTCCAGATTCTACTACTTTTCTATTTTACAATTCTGTTGTGTATTGGTATGGAGGCAGTGCTAGCTAACAAACACTGCTGACACTAATGGTGGTGCTCTGCAAACACCCACATGAACTCCCTTCAGACTATAGAACCCAAACAGTGCTTGGCAAATGGGAAAGGACAAAACCTGCCCACACTAATTTAAGAGCAGCAAGAGAGGGAGACACAAACCATGAAATGTTGTTATAAGAGGCTTTGAGTCTCTGTAACTTTTTGAGTTGACAAGGGAGGGAGAATTGAATCATAATCCATTGACCATTTATACTAGCTGCCTCCTGAGCTGGATTTGGCCAAAGCAAAAAGGCAAGACTTGGAGCCTGCAATAGAGAAGGCTAGATACAGTAGCTGTCTGCAGAAGCAGAGTGCAGGGCAACCCCAGCACTGTGAGAGCCTGTCCCCATGCAGACCTGGACAGGAGGTGGCTTCCTTAAGCACAGCTGAGCAGACGCAGCAGAACAGCTCCAGGTGAGTGTTAACCTGAGAATTTTTTTAGTTTATTATTTGTATCGTACTATAAATGAGCACCCAGCGCACGTTCTAATCACTCTTGGCCCTTAAAATGTACAGACTCCCCCACTCACTCCCAAAATTCCATATCCCTGTAGCTGCAGGAGCATGTATGAGTCATGCTGAGTGGAGCTCCCTGAGCTTGCAGCTGGTTATCTCCTTAATTCAGACAAATACCAACTCTATATTTGATACAAAGCTATTATACCATCCATTTCTCCAGGGACTAGCAGTAGGCTTTTAGGGGGCATCCAGTCATAAGGGAGTGCTGCATTACAAGGTGCATAGCACGGTCTGTCTAAGCCAGAGAGTACACGAGTCCAGCAGCAGGCACGAGTTGAACCTGGAGGGTCCAAGGCTGTTAGATCTCTACTTCTGCCTGCACATAACCACACAAGGTGTCTAATAATCACCTACACATGCAATATTTGCATGGGACTGAGCTCCTCAAAGTGCAGAGCCTGCTACAAAGTGTGATAAACATTGTCTCATACCTGATTCAAAAATCAGTCTCTCCTACTGGAGTAAGGGATACGTTGGTGTAAATGATTGAGAGAGGAGAGCTGGGTTCTAGCCAGAGCCTTCCTGTATGAACTTGGACAGGGCCTCACTGTGCCTTAGTTTATACATCTAAGCACCTCTGAAGTTGTAAATAGTTAATGCTTGTAAAGCGTGTTGGGAGATGGGGGCCCTTTCAGTGGAAGGTGTGATCGAAGTGTTAACTACTATCGTATTTTCCCTGGCAGGCTATTGCTATAAGCATCCCTCTTCCTAATGTGTAAGAGTAGCTAGTCACCATCCAACTGTGTGTTTATTTCTTGGGACAGACATAACATCACCTTAGTCTGTGGGAGTGATGCCACTTACCAGCGGAAGTTACGACAGAAGCAGCTTCAGCAGCAGTTCCGGGAGCAAATGGAGAAAAAACAGCTGGTAGTAGCCAATCCAGTCAGCAAACAGGGTAAGAGACACCACTGCAAATCTGCAAGTCCAACAACCTAGGCTATGTCTATGCTACAGCCATGACTACAGCTGCACCGCTGTAAGGTCTCCTATGTACCAGCTCTATGCCGCTGGGAGAGCGCTATTCCCTGGGCATAATTAAACCACCCCCAACGAGCAAGGGTAGCTATGTTGGCCAGAGAGCATCTCTGGCCAACATAGCATGGTCTACCTTGGTGATTCTGTTGGTGTAACTTACATCTGGCAGGGGTGTGGGTTTTTTCCCCCCCCCCATCTCCTGACTGATAAAGGTGCTAGTGTAGAAATAACACACCCCGACCCAGCACAAGCATGGCTGACAGGGTTAACCCCCCCTCAGCTGCCTAATTTTGCCACCTCTTGTCTGAGTGAAGGAAGCTATAAAAAAGGAAATCTGTAGTTTTTAAAACTTGTTCCCTATAGGGCAGGGATGTGGGCTCAGACTGGACATGACCAAACTTGCCCCATGTCCTCTTAGGAAACGTTAGGTAGTGCTGCTGTAGAGCAGCACTAGGAAAGACTGAGAACACCAAACCTCTGCTCATGCTGCAAGAAATTTCAGGATGTTTCCCTTGTCCTCAGTAAGCCTTACAAATACCCCCTCCATACCCACCTGTCCAGCAAAGGGCAAGGAGTGGCTATAGGATACCTAGTATCTGGGATCAGGTGCTGCTGGTCTTTCTGATCTTACCTGACTCTCTTCCCCCTCGGCAGTTAGGTGGTGTCCTGTTGCATTTCTGACACTAATAGCTCCCCTTTGTTACCTGTGCCCAGCAGCATCTCATCCCTCACTGGTGAAACACAGCACTCCAGCAGCAGCACAACAGGAACCAGCTGCAGAAGAGGAGTTCTTTGCAGGTTGGCAAAATGTTCGTTCACGGGGGTGGAGGCAGGATTTAATGAAGGGATTGGGAAAGTGGTGTGGGCACCATCTTTACTTTAGCAATAGGATGTGGCAATACTAACTCTTAGAAGGGGGAAAGACATGGGCAGAGGTGAGAGTTGATTCATGGCCACACACTTAAACCCCTCCTAGTGATGAAACAGCCCCTACAATTAGAGGGTCACTAGAGGGAACCTGCCTATAGGAACCTTTTCTTGTAGCCATTAGGGTTCACACAGATTCCAGTCTTGGTGCATATACATGTGAGATCAGATTCTTTTCAGCAAGTAGCGTCTGTTGGGGCTGCTTGTGTGTTCTTTAACCCTACACCTGAAAGCAAAGTGCAGAACAAGCCCAGCTGCACCTCCTTCCTTCTTACTGCCTGTAGCTGCAAGACAGAACCCTTGAAGTGTCTGCTTCTCTGGGGCAGTGTGATTTTTCATTTTAGTTTGAGTTAGTTTCCTTTTGCCTATTCATTTAACAGCAAGCTCCTTTATAGTTTAACCCCTCTAGGGGTCAAGTGAGGAAAGGGTGCACTGGTACTGGAACTGCGCTTCCTTCTCTCAGCTGCCACACTGTTCTCTTCCCTTGTTGTTGTATATGTCTTTGACTTGTTCCAGATGACCCTGAGCTTTGGAACATTCCCCTGGAGACCACTGCTCTCAGTGATACGGAGAGCCACAAAAAAGGAGCTGTAGCAGCCCAGGCTCCTGCAACGCCTCTTGGACACTATCACATGATGACTCGCAGCAGGACCCCTCAAACAATGAACCATAAGAAACCACATGAGAGAGCTGCACAATGGCAGGTGTCCCCTAGGCACAGGCCTTACAACCCAGGTGCACCAGGTACGTACTGTAAAAGGAGTGTAAGTGGCTACAGTGAAATGTAGACAGGAGGAAGCCGTGGAAGAAAGTAGAGGTGATTGTGCTGAGTAGCAGCATGTGAAATTGAGCAGGGAACACAATGAAGTTTGTCAACACTTTGCACACATTCCAGCATATTGACTAGGTAACTGTCCTGGCATGGAACTCAGTTGTGTGATTCTCTCACTGTGAAGTATATGGCTATCCTCCCCACTAGACTGTTTTACACTTTCAAACCCCAGCTAGCACTTCCTTCTTCAATCTTATAGTTTTTGGAGGGCTGTTAAGGGTAAGGGAGGGAGAGATTTTTTTTGTTTTTACCAGAACCTGAACATAAGACTTAAGCTCCTTCAGGGAGAGAATGGGAGACAGATCTCCCCAGAAAAGGGACTTAGCCATCTTACATGCCCTTCTAGGTGAGAGAGAAAAAGCACTCACAAAAACATAGGTAAGTTTTGAGAGCAGAATAATTTGCCTACTAAGGACCTGTTGTCTTATTCAGCAGAGTGCAGCCCATACAGGAGGAGCCAAGGCATGAAGAAAAGGAAACTGGAACCCTCCTAACAGACAGGACAGCACAGCACCTGAATTGTTAGTTTCCTCATGATTATTTGAGCACTACAACCATATTTTCAGAAGCACATCAAGAACCTGTTTAAACACAAAGGAAAATCTAGTGCATTAGATCCATGGCTTTCATGCAATGCTGATCATTGACAATCTTTGGTCATAACTCCTTACTTACTTTAGCCCCTCATAATGTGCTTGATGTCCCCTCTTGTGGGTAAAAAGTTTGATGCATCATTTCTTCCTGAGTCAAGCAGTTTGGGAGCCTGCCCAGTGCCAGGGCCTGTTATTTTAACTCCTTTGGAATGACATGAGATGTAACTACTCCCCGCTAATAACTGAAGGGTGCTCTACTACTTTACTCCCTCTATGATGAAATGCAGTTTCCTTTAATGTGGATAACATTCAGCAAGATCAGATCCTGGAAAGAATTATTTGAATGGAGACATTAGTACATGGCTGGATGTGTTACAAAGGATTAAGATTGACTAGTTCTTTTTAGGTACCTGTGTTTTTATATTAAACTTTATCCCCTTTTCTTATGTGAATAAATATGTGAAATCAGAGCATTAGTTGAGTAATCTAATTTGTAACTGTGCAAAGGGGCAGCAGCATGTTTACTTGGGAGATAAAACAGTCACCAGGGCAGGGGACTTATTCCTGTTACAGTAACAGCTCATGGTTTAATGCAATTCAGTGTTAACTCCCTTCTGTCTTCCTGAAGAAAGCAAGTCTGTACCATAACCTTACAAGTGAAACTGAAAACTCAATCCCTAACCAAGATGCCAAATCCCATTTTATAATTCTGAAATCTACAGTGATCAGAGAATCTAAAATAACTACTCTATTTAGACAGCAGTAATGTGACCGGAGCAACAGAGGGCAATACTGGCGATCAGTGGCACGAGTTTACATCTGTAAGAGGTGGGCAGCAGGGACAACAAGCAGCTGTAGAGCAAGGTGGTTATCACCCTCTCTTGTCCCTTCATTCTCACTGGAAGTGCAGCTGTGGTTAATTCTGAGCCCTTAGCACTTGACCAATAAGAGGTAAATGAAAAAGAGCAACCTAATGAGTAAGGGGGAAGTACAGGTTAAAACCAAAAATCAGTCTAGCTTAGTTAAAAGAGAAGATTACTCTCCTAAAGTGACATGGTGTAAAAATGATCAGATGCTTCAATTCCAGTTGAAGGGTGGGAAAGGAATATCACTAGCCTAAATGGGATGAACTTAAAGTTCCAATCAAGAAGTAGCTCTTCAGTCCATTTAATTGGATCAGTCTCATAGTAACATTAGTGCCACATGTGAAACAGTAACTTGTCCAGCAACAAAATACATACAGGAACAATGCTATGAGCCAATGGGAGGGGAGGTTGAGCAGATTTATGCATATGTGAATAACTTGGACTGATTTAGTGAGTGTTTTGTGCTCCTCTGCCTCGCAGCTGCTCCCATTACACATTTCTCCTTTCAACATCTATCCATCCTCATGGTTCTCTCCCACACATATACTTCCTACCTCTCAAAAGCAGCAAGTTTCCAGCAAGAAGCTAGTTGTAGGAGTGAGTACAGGACAATGTCCTCAGTAGCCCACACTTTACTAGCAGAAGCTTTCACATCTTCCTAGAACATTTAGCTAATTCTGGAACTCTTGTAGTTAGCAGTGTCTCTATAGAGAATGCATAAGACCTTCTAAGTACAGCTGAAGTCGACCAGTCTTATTTAGCAGTTCACTACTACAGCCTTTCTGGGATCACTACAGCTCTGGGAGGAGAATTCCTGTGTCAACAAAAAAATCTCTCAGTATTTGACAATAGTAAGAGTTCACACAACCACACTGTTGAAATAAGACAGCACTTTTGTTAGAAAGGGAACTTGCAGAGGGCACATGTGGGCAGCCCAAGATTAGCCAAGGAATATTGTGGTCATAGGAGTTCAACAATGTTCAGAACCTGAGTCTAAGGACCAGGCTCCTTCAACTGTGGTCTGACCTGGGCCACAATACAGGGCCATTGTTGTGATGCAGATATAGAGGGAAGTGTCCCATCTCACTGTATCACCTGTACACCTTGCTCCTCATTAGAGGACTTTCAGTCCGTATTCACAAGACTTGCACTTGCTTGATTTGAGTTCTTACACGACCACAGCTTGAGATGGTATGAATCAAAACAAAGTTTTTAAAGGAAATTCACTAATTGTTACAAATGAATTTTTAGAAGGTCAAAAAAGCTTTCTGCAGCCAAAGCCTCTCCACAAGACAAATCTTGAGTAACAGTGCCTCTTCTGGGGCAAATCACTGAAATGCCCACCTAACTTAGGGCCTCAGAGGACTGCAGCAAGCCACAGAATGAATCAGCGTATTGTCAGTTTAGCTCCTCAACTCCAGTACCCCCTCCTATCTCCCACAATGGCTCCTTGAAGAGGACCCTGAACAAAAAACAAACAAAAAATCATCTGCCTTTTGGCAGTAGCCAGAAGTCTGTGGTATAGAATAATTCTGGGCTCTGTTCCAGTAAGTTTCTTCTCTCCCCACTGCTGAAAGCACATCCTGCTTCTAGGGAGAAGGATGGGGATGGGGCACAGCAACAAAGAAAGAAGAGCAAAACTGCAGAAAGGAGATTTTTCAGATTCACAGACTTTAAGGTCAAAAGGGACCATCATTGTCTGACCACCTGCACATTGCAGGCCACAGAACCTCACCCACCCACTCCTATAATAGACCTCTAACCAAGTTACTGAAGTCCACAAATCCTGGTTTAAAAGACTTCAAGTTACAGAGAATCCACCATTTGCACTAGTTTAAACCTGCAAATGCCCCATGCTGCAGAGGAAGGTACCCCCGCCCCGGTCTCTGCCAGTCTGACCCAGGAGAAAATTCCTTCCTGACCCCAAATTTGGTGGATCAGTTAGACCCTGAGCATGTGGGAAAGACAAAGCTTTTCAACAGATACAGACTCCTCTTCGGTATAGAAATGCCAAGAGGCAGCATGAAACCTTTATAAATTGGATACTAGCTAATTTCCAGTAAACTGGGAAACTTGCCAGTTCTCAAAAAAGTTATGAATGAGTATAACCTAAGAAAACCACACCAGGAGAGAGATTTTCATTGCTGCATGTCAAAAAAAATGAATTAGCCTTTGCCTCCCTCAAAGTTGACTCAGATTTTGTGGAAATTTTCTTCTGTATCTACTTACTGTCCCTTATTGTTCCATACTACTTGGAGAGTCTTTGGTCTGTTAAAGGGCAGATAGTATTGCTACTGATCACTGCTTTTGAGAGGTTTAGGGTCTCAGAGTGGGTTGCAGTATTTTTCTGTGGTGAGGTAACAGGAGCCCATCTGCAGTTAAATACTCCAGGTGACAGGAGAAAGGAGAAGTGGGAACCAGCTGAAAATGAAAACCCACAGTTCAACAAAAGCAGGTTTGGTTTATTTGAATGATTTCATTAAATATTCTACAAAGGTAACAAACTGCAGCACAAAGCGCAATCGTACAAGAAGCGCAATGCCTGGATTTAGTGCAAAACATACAATTAACTACGGCCACGGAAGCCCAAAGTTTGAATTCATTTTATTTGTGTGTATTTTTGTTTTTTTTACAGTGTACATCGTTAAATAATGTAAAGAAAACATTTGTAATTCAGAAACAGATTTTATGTGGAAAAATGTACTCAAAGTGTAATATTAACACAAAATAATTTAACAGTTCAGTAGCATTAGTTTATTCCTCTAGACTTCAGTTATTTCATCCACAGGAGGGAAATCAATGGTAAATAAAACCAGTTCTTGCATAACGTTAAGTGAAAAACCGACCTCAAACTTATTAAATCAAAATAATTAAATAACCATGTGCTGCATTCAGCTGATCAGTTCTTCTGCCACGAAGTGTTGCCCCACTCCTGTTACTGCTTCAGCTGTATAATTACTCCATTACACAGAGCATTGTTTTCCCTACCCATACTTGGTGTATTCAGGAGCCTCCTCTCCAGTCATTTTAACCAGAAAGCAGAGGCTTTCTGATTAACTTTACCAGCAGACATTTTCTCTTCCTCTTCCAACCACACATACACAACAGTGAGACCTTTTATCTCATTCTATGGTTCTACAGTGCCTGTGTTATTTACCAAGAATTTAAATAAAAAAAAAATCTACTGAGCAACTGTTAGAACCCAACCACCTTGCCACTAGCCTCCACCCACAGACTCTTCATTTCCAACCTATATATGCCAGTGGTATCCTGGCTGACAAAGCTGCTGTAAACATCAAAACCAGGTGAAGGGAAAGAAACAGATCCTGTGCATTTGTTTTTAAGAGACAAGAGCAAAACATCCACAGAAAGTATAAATTCCCTAGTAAGACCCCCCACAAGGGAGCAGTGCTCACAGAAAATTCGTGTAAGGTTTCCTTGGTGCAGAGACTTCCAGGACACCACTGAGCTACTCCCAAGTAGCAGGAAGCAGTACTTTGACCCTTCACAGCTTGTTGCAGCACTACAGAGTAATACTGGTTGGTTGCAGTATTATTACATTGAACAGGGAACCAGTATTTTTCAGTATGAAAAAGGGAAAATGAGTTGAGCAGTAGAAGGTACAATACAGCTACTAAAAGATGGCACAGTTAGTTATGGTCCTGGTACCAGTTTGAATTCTTTAGAGTGAACAAAATCATAAGTCCTCTGCATGCTTAAAACAGGGAATTCCTTGATGCCGGCTGTTTCGAGTGCATCCATTGCCGGCAATGGACATCGCACCAGGAAAGTCTACTCCTAGCACGAATGGATAAAAAAAAAAGTAAGAAAAGCAATCCCAGCAGATAACTCCATCCCCCTAAGGGTAATGGCTCCACCCTCACCTAGCCACTTTCCATATCACAGCTTAATAGTCAAAACACCTTTAAAGCTGAACTTCTCCAAAATATGCACTTTCTTCCCATCCTCTGTTCTGATCCAGCCCTCTTAAGGCTCTAGGCAGTATTTGTTAGTTTCACTTCAGCTTCCTCTTTCCCCTCCATCACTTCTGCCTATCACCCCTTGTTACACTAGCACTGTGCCATCAACTTCTTACTCTGTCAACATGGACAGGTTTCCCCACCACCCAAAGCTCTGTTCCAACCTACAGCCTTAACGGCTCTCCCTCCTTCCAGCACCTACCCTAGCCAAGTTACAGTATGACTATACTTAGTTAACCCTTTGGTATCTCAGTCACTAGGTACAAAATAGTCCATTCTTCCCTTAACTTGCTCTCTGACCAGCTGGGACCCACTGAGAATGCGATGCTAACTGCAGAAGCAATAAAAGTCCAAGGCACTAAAATATCCAGCAAGCATACTGGGAGAACAGACAAGTATTCAAGTACATTAATTTATACAATTTTACATTCACATTTATCTAATACAATGAAAATACAAAGGAAAAAGTTAAAGTGTCTCCAATAAGTATAGGATATAGCTAGCTTTTTTTCCATTTTTTCTTTTTAACTTTTTTTAACCCTCTATTTTCCACTCATTTTTAAACTACTGTTGTCCAACAACATTTATATATCACAGTGTTTCCACATCAAAACTGATGGTAAGTACATGTCCGCAGGGAACTTTTTAAAAATTATTTTTAAACAATTTAAATTGCTCTAATGCTGCAGTCAAAGCTGTTAATATCTTTTACTTAAAGCAATAATGACCTATCTCTCAAGCATGGGCTGTACTGCAAGTCCATTTGTGTGCCTTACCACTCAGGAGGTAAGGATGATTGTTTGGGGGAGAGGAGGGAGATTTGGACAGCTTCTCTCCTGGCCTTGATTCTTCAGGGAAGATGAGAAGTGTGTTAAAACCTCATGCTAAGACTAAACTCTTCATCTCCGCACATGTGGATTCAGACTCAAACAGAAGTACTTTTACAGTGAGATCACATTGATCCAGTGACTTCTATCTTCATTGCTCATCTTATACAAGAGCAGGAGTGTTCACACTCATCACCCTCCTCCCCCTTCAGAAATGGGGAAACTCTCTTTACTGAGAGCTGACAGCAATGGTTGGAAAAGGGAAGCTCATTCCCATTCTGGCAGAAATCGCCAGTTCAGTGCAGCACTAGTAGCCCTAACTCCCTCCCCATCTCCTGTCCCAAGTTCTACCCAGCAGAGTCTCTGGGTCCGGCTAAGTGGTCCGCAGGTTGGAGCCTGGGGGGTTGCTGATGGATTTCTGCAAGTTGCTGATGTTGAAGCTTTGCAAAGAGGCAGCTCCTACAGGCTGGAATTGACCAAGGGGTGGTTGTGCTGGACTACCTGTCCCACTCCAGGGAGCTGCAAAAGGCGCAGCTGGGTAACCGTACTGCTGTGGAGGGCACATAGCCTTTGTGAAGTGACCTAGAGAGGTAGCTGATGCTGCAGAGATAGGCGTAGCACCCAGGGAGGATGACATAGAAATACATAGCTGGCTTGGTGCTGAGAACTTTCTTGCCATTCCAGGGCCCTGAAAGAAAACCCAGCCCCCAAGAGAAGTTATTTAAGTGTGGCTGAAGCAGTTCCCCTCCATTCACAGCCCCTTCCATGTAACTGAGTTAAATGGGTGCTTCTCAAAAGACATCATGACTCTCCCCATTCTAGTGCCTGAAGAACAGGTGGCAGGAGCCCTCCACATGTAAGCTATGGCTCATTCCCTCCTAGAGCACTATTTTGGCCTGGCTACATGGAAACTCTTCTTTACATATGTGTTTTGATACTCAGACAACAAATTATGTTAGCAGTGACTGCTCTCCATCCATGCATGTTGAAGCGGGAAATATCTTACCTCATAGTTGCTATGCCCCTTGCCACCTCTCTTTCCTGAGAGGTTCATAGCATCACGGGCCCAGTTGTCTACCAACTTGTGCAGGTCATCTGTGAAAGTCCCTTTCCGGCTGGAAGTTATGGCAGGAGGCTGAGATTGGGGTGCTTGGCTGTTCACTGTACCCCCAACTGTGTTGGTGCTGCTGGTCCCTAAAATTAAAGACAACAGAATCAAAGGCCAGGTTACAACTAGTTTTCTAGAAAGTTTAGGAACTATGACAATAGTGGAATAGTACAGAGCAAGAGTTTAAAAGCCATGCACATGAATTCTACATTTTGATTCTAGGACATGTTGAAGGGGGAATTTACAAGGGCTCATTTAGCTATTTTCTCAGATTAAAGATGTGTTTGTTTTCCAAGAAGTGCTGCAAGTAGCAGTTGTGTAGGATGAGTGGCTGCTGCCCACATCAGGCTCCTCTTTTGGCAGTGAGGGAGGAGGGAAGATTGGGTTTCACACTGAGTAGCAGTACTCGTGATGAATAGCTGCTCACTTCCCCGGCACCTTATTTTTTAAAAAAAGAGTAAGTAACAGCTACTGTTTGAGCACAGTTAATTTCAACTCTGCCCATGTGATACAGAAAGCGAAGTAGTAGTACAGTCAGCACAGCTAGCTGCTCTGTAGCCCAGTGAACGCCACTCTACAGGATGCAGAATGCACCAGGAACCCAGATTATGCGAGAAGAACATCGGGCTGAAAGACACAAACTGCAGGCACTATTGCACTCAATAACTACAGGGCTCTTGTCCAATGGGATAGTGCACACAGATCCCTACTATATCCATCAGGCAGCGACTGCAGTATGCAGGGCAGCCTGCACTTCAAAAACAACAAACAAACCAACCCCCCACACACACCCAAAAAACCCAACATTCTTTGGTGGGTTCCAGGAAATTTTTGCCATCGTGATTAGATTCGCCATTCAGAGCAGCAAGCATTCCATGTGAAAACAGCAAATTCAGTTTCATGTTGGAGAATGGAGAACGGAGAACAGCTAGAAAAGACGGTTACTCACCGTAGTAACTGTTGTTCTTCGAGATATGTTGCTCCTATCCATTCCACGTAGGTGTGCGCGCCGCGCGTGCACGGCTCTTCAGAACATTTTTACCCTAGCAACTCCGGCGGGCCGGCTGGGCGCCCCCTGGAGTGGCGCCACTATGGCGCTGGATATATACCCCAGCCAGCCCGTCCGCTCCTCACTTCCTTCTTGCCGGCTACTCCGACAGTGGGGAAGGAGGGCGGGTCTGGAATGGATAGGAGCAACACATCTCGAAGAACAACAGTTACTACGGTGAGTAACCATCTTTTCTTCTTCGAGTGATTGCTCCTATGCATTCCATGTAGGTGATTCCCAAGCCTTACCTAGGCGGTGGGGTCAGAGTGAGACGTGGCAGAGTGCAAGACTGCGAAGCCGAAGGCTGCATCGTCTCTAGATTGCTGCACCAACGCGTAGTGGGAAGCGAAGGTGTGTACAGAAGACCAGGTGGCGGCTCTACAGATGTCCTGGATGGGGACATGGGCCAGGAAGGCGGCCGACGAGGATTGCGCTCTCGTTGAGTGAGCGGTGAGGTGGCATGGTGGCACGCGAGCAAGCTCGTAGCATGTCCGGATACATGCCGTCACCCAGGAGGAAATCCGCTGCGAAGAGACCGGCTCGCCTTTCATGCAATCAGCAACCGCTACAAACAGCTGGGGCGAACGCCGGAAGGGCTTCGTCCGCTCGATATAAAAAGCGAGGGCCCTGCGGACGTCCAGGGTGTGAAGCTGTTACTCACGAGGTGAGGCGTGCGGCTTCGGGAAGAAGACCGGAAGGAAGATCTCCTGATTGAGGTGAAAGGCCGACACCACCTTAGGGAGGAAGGCCGGGTGTGGTCGAAACTGCACCTTGTCTCCGTGGAAGACGGTGTATGGTGGACTAACCGTTAGGGCACGGAGCTCAGAAACTCGTCTTGCCGACGTAATTGCGACGAGGAAGGCCGTCTTCCAGGAGAGATAGAGTAAAGAGCACGTGGCCAGGGGCTCGAAGGGCGGTCCCATAAGGTTGGCCAGACCAGGGCTGTGGAGGTAAAGGAGCACTCCACTGTTCCAACTGGCCGTCACGGGTGATAAGAAGGAACTGAGGAGCGGACGGGCCGGCTGGGGTATATATCCAGCGCCATAGCGGCGCCACTCCAGGGGGCGCCCAGCCGGCCCGCCGGAGTTGCTAGGGTAAAAATGTTCCGAAGAGCCGTGCACGCGCGGCACGCACACCTACATGGAATGCATAGGAGCAATCACTCAAAGAAGAACATACAAACTAATCTATTCACACATTGACTAAGAATAAAGGAGTCCACATAATGCTGAATTTCATTTCTGCTGGAGAGTTCACTGAAGGTCACTCAAAGAGGCAAGGAGTTAGAGCCTCTTCTCATCCCTCCTCTGTCTTTGTGCATCCTCACCCACCTCAGGCCTCATTTGCAACTGCAGAATAGACAGCTGCATTCAATTTTAAGTTTTTGTATGACAGTCATTACTGTAGTCTCTAAGCACTTCACATATATAACGAAATAAGCCTCAACAACCCTGAGAGGTGAGGAAGTGTCCTCAGTTTACAGATGGGGAACTGCATCACACAGTTAACTGTTTTGCCCAATGTCACACTAGAGTTTGTGGCAAAGATGAGCAGAACCTAAATCTACTGAATCCCTGTCCAGTATGAAAAGAAGTTATTCATTGTAAACAGGAGTTTAGAGATGTGTAGTTCCCATCTCTATTCCACTGAGTATGTATGCGCACCAGGCACCTGTGACCAGAGAATTCTTGTAAGTAGTGTTTGTTGGCCTGCTCCTGCACCCCAACTCTCCTGCTGTTCCATGCCAAAAACAGGGGCAGGGGAGACTGACCATCTTTCCATTCTTTCTCTGATGCAAATCAGGTCATGGTCCAAAGCAGAGGGGAAGAAAGCGGGTCCTGGAATACAGATAGGAACCACACATGTCAAAGAACTCCAGATACAATAAATATCTTCCCTTTCCTTGTCAAGTGCTGGTCCTGATGTGTATTTCACAGTGGGTGATGGGCAAGCAGTACTCAGACAGGAGGACAGGATGCAGATGGTAAAGCTGCTTGCAGAACAGCTGTCCCAAAGGATGCATTAGCAAAAGAGTCTTGGACCACGGCATAAAGTCTCAAGAACGTGTGGTTGGAACTCCATGTAGACACCTTGTCTGTATTAAGCAGAAGCACCTCTTGAAGTGATGTTACTGAGGCTGCCAGTGCCCTTGTAGAGTGAGCCTTTACTGAGTGTGGAGGAGGCAGCTGTGCCAATTGATAAAGAGTATGATACAGCCAGAAATCAATTTAGAGATTCTCCGAGAGGATACAGCTTGTCCTAATACTCATTCTACTATGGCAGTGAACAGTCTGGATGACTTTCAATCTGTTTTGTTCTCTGCAGGTACAAAGCTCAGATTATGTCAAAAGAATGAAGTCTACTCACCTCATTAGAGGCATGGGGCTTTCGGAAAAAACAAAGGTAAGTGAATTGATAGTTTTGAAATTTCACGTAAACCAATCTTAGGAGTGAGTGTCGTCGTAGCAAGACTTTATCCTTATGGAATATTGTGTATACAGGATTGGCCGTTAAGGCCTCAAGTTCACTCACCCTTCTGGTCAAGGTGATGGCAATGAGGAAGGTGATCTTCATTGATAGGTGAGCCACAGAATGCGTAATGAGTGCTTTGAAGGAGGTTTAGTGAATGCCGAAAGCACTAAATTAAGTTCCCAGTGGGAGGATGGTTTCTTTACTGACAGAAAGGTTCTGATCAATCCCTTCAAGAACTGGGTTGTTATTGGCTGGATAAAGAGTCATCGTTTGCTGGTGAACCCACACACTAACTGCTGCTACATAAACCCATAGTAAATTAAGGGCAAAATCTTATCATCTTGAGGGTAAAATGATAATCCAAAACAGCGGGAATATCCACTGTCTGGTGGAGATGTATGGTTTTGCTGGCCCAGACAGAGAAACATTTCCACTTGGCTAGGTAACATTTTCTGGTGTTTTTTTCTGCTATTATTAAGAATGATTTTCACCACTTCAGAAAAGGAATGTTCTAGGCGTGACACCAATCCAAATACCAAGCCATGAGATGAAGAGCATCTGGGATGGGATGCCTTACCCTACCACTTTTCTGGGTCAAGAGATCCAGAAAAGTCCAAACGCTGTTAAGTGGAGAGGATGACATTTGAAGGCGGCTTGGAATCCCAAATTGTTCAGGCCATCTTGGGTGATGGAGAATGACTTGTGCCCCATCTAGTCAAATTTCCAATAGAACTCAAGGCAGTAGTGGGATGGAAGGGAAGGCATAGCTAAAGTGATCTGTTGACAGGAGGAGGAGTACATCACTTCTGGAGTACTGACCTTGGGTTCCTCTGAAGCAGTACATTTTGCACTTCCTGACAGGTTGGGGAGCCCACATGGTCAGGTTCCAAGTGGGGGCTCCCCACTGAGTAAGATACTGTTTACTACTGAATCATGTAACTCCCCCTTGTGATCAGTGGTAAAATGCCTGCTGACACTGTCTGCCAGTGAATTCTGGATGCCCAGGAGGTACATTGCCAATAGGGTGATGTGGCTCTGTATACACCAGTTCTATAAGTTGACCACTTGTATATACAGGGGCAAGGAACATACCCTCCCCATTTGTTCATATAGAAAATGGTAGTTATGTTGTCCGACCTTATGAGGATGTACTGGCATTGTATGAATAGTAGAAATGCTTTTAGCAAGCTTCCCATACTGATCTCAGTTCCAAAAGACTGATGTGCATTCTAACTTCTTGAAACGTCCAAGTGCCTTGTAATGTGCGATCACCCACGATCACCCACCCTGATAGGCTCACCAACCTATCAGGGAGGCATCTATTTATGGTTGGGTGTAGGTGATTAAAAGGGAACTCCCCCACACACATCCTCCACCATGCCAGAACGGGGCTCACCTCAGAAGAAACTGTTACTGTGGGATTCATGCTATGCTTGCTCGGTGTATATGCTGTTTGGAGCAAAGCTTTCAGGCAACAAAGCTGGAGTCAGGTGAGTAACATTATGCAAGTATATAACTCCATACAGCCCAGGAGAGTAAGGCATATCTGAGCTGATGTTCGAGATTTGCATGTAACCAAGTCTATGAGAGCACCCACGGTGCAAAATCTGTCAGTGGTGAAGTAGGCCCTTTCCTTGATTAAATCCAGTGTTGCGCCTCTAAATTCTATGGTCTGTGTCAGAGATAAGGTAGACACTTCCATGTTTACACAGATTCCCAGGGATGCTAGAAGCTGGAGCAGCAATGAAGTTGATGTTAACACTTCCAGGCAAGACCAACTTGTTAGAAACCAGTTATCCAAATACATGAGGACCGTGGAGCCATCTTGTCTACACTGAGATGCTATTATTGAGAAAACTTTTGTGAAGACTCTGGGAACAATTGTGAGCCCAAATTGGAGCACCCTATATTGACACCACAAACCTAAGGAATCATCTGTGAGAGGGGTGAAAGCCACACAAAGTAGTGTCTTTCATTTCAAAGGCTAAGGTGGACCAACTTCAGTTGGTGAGAGAAACAAGGTTTCAAGCTTACATAGAGCTATGTAAGCTCAAAAGCTTGGCTCTCTCAAAGTTGGTCTAATAAGACATACTTTCTCACCAACCTTGTCATTCTAATATCCTGGGACCAGCACAGCTAAAATAATACTGCATATATCAAGAGCTGAGAACCATGTTGAGGGATGGTATTATCAGTGTTAATGTAACCATGTGGAATTTTAGGTCAAGAATGGATCTCCAGCCTCCTTTCTTTTTGGGGACTAGTAAATACTTTGAACAGAACCCATTTCCTTGATGTTGAGGTAGGATGCTATATTTCTCATCAGGGAAAAACCCCTGTATTTTCTGACAGAATTCCCTATGAGAGTGGTCCTTGGAAAAGCACAGGGAAGGAAGTTTTGGGGGAGGTGGGCAAAGAAACTCAATGGTTAGAATGGGATGATATCCAGTACAGATATATGTCTGTTATTTCCCAGTTTGGGGAAAATTTCACTAGCCACCCTCCTGAAACAAATCTCAGAATCTGGTGGCATCAATATTGGTTCAGAGCTCTCTAGAATCATGTCAGAAATGTTGGTAGTCATGACTGGAGTGGAAGGCACCACGTATTTTGGTCTCTGCATTCTTCGTTGTTTGCAAGATGGCTCATAGGAGCGTTGATAAAAACGTTGGGGGTAAGGACCTTGATTTTTAAGGCTGTTTGATATTTTCTCTTTGGAACAGGTGTATAAATACCCAGGGAGCAAAGAGTTGCCCTAAAGCCTTTCCATAAGTGCAGAGACTCATACGGTCTTTTCATTAAAGAGATTAGTTTCACCAAATGAGGTGTTCAACTGTGCTCTAAACCTCCATCTTGAGCCCCAAAGAGTGTAACCATGATTCCTGCTGCATCACAATGGCAGCTGCCAGGGATCTCTACCATAATCAGCCACATCAATTACATCCCACAGAAAGATCCCGATCATCACTCTGCCATCAATAAGTGCTTGTAATGAGCCCTGTCTTCCTGAGGCAGTTTATCCTTAAAGTCTAGAAACTTATGAGCAGTTCAAGGAATATTATTTGGCAAGAAAAGTCTGATAATTTGATCCTAAACTGTAGACTGGTAGATGTAACAATCTTTCTCCCCATAACGTTGAGACATTTGCCTCCTTTCCTGCAGGGGTGGTCCTTGGTGCTGTTGTCTGGATCTTTCAGTGGCCTGGACTACCAAGGAGTTTACCCACCCTGCTCTGAACTAGAACTCTGTTGCCCTAGTCACGACAAAGTCTCTGCCCTCTTGTAGGTAGGGGCACAGCTTTAGCTGGTTCCAGAATGGCTCCATTGACCAGGAGAGCAACCCAACTGGAACCTGCAGTTTGGAGGATATCCAGGAGCTTATGATCAGTGTCCTGGACTTTCTCTAAAGAGAGCTGAAGCTCTTCCACCATTCTCCATATAAGCTCCTGGGACGGTCTATGATCATCCAGGAGAGACTGAGAGGCTGGAGCGACCACTTCATCAGGTAAGGATGATACCCATGTTGGAACTAGATTATCTTTCCTTTTTCCATGGACTCAAGGGTTCACACTGGCCCCTTGGAGAAGGGTGGTATGAGTCCCCATTGGAACTGAGATTCTGGGTAACATGTGTAAGAGTCCCAAGAACCCCAATAAGGGCAGTATGAGGGGTTGAAGCCAGGTTGTGGTGACCTCCAAGACACTGAGTACCACTGGTCTGAGGAAGAAGATCCTACCTGTATAGTCGAGGCTGATTCCAAGAAATTCTCAATCTCCTGTCTGGGCTGAATTTCCCTGGGTGGAGCAGAAGCTGCTTCCACCAGTATATCTGACCCTTCTCAAGATGAAAAGTTCAGATATAGATCCATCAGCAGTGCCAACAGATCCACAGAGAGAAATCCATGACTAGCGGACAGGACAGGACAGCCTTCTCCCAGAGTCCTAGATTCCCACAGGCACTAGTTTCTCTCTAGTGAGAATCAGTCCTGATAACAAGAGAGACTGTGGATCCAGGAGAATGAAGCTATCAGCAGTGGTATAAATCAATGATACTTTCAGAAATTGTAATCTGTTTTTCCATACCACTGAAGTGGTAGTTGATAGCAGTTCCTTATGGGGCTGTGCCAGTAATATTAGTGCATGAGTCTCTGACCTGACGGTAACCAACACTTCAATACTTTGGGTTTTGGTGCTTCAGTTTGGATGGTACTGCAGTCAGTGTTGAAGCTGGAACAGAGGCTGATACTGAAGGTATTCTTGCTCCCGAGTCATTTGACTATGCCTGTGTGGCTTACGAGGGCCTAAGTTCTTATGGCTTGGGCATGAAGGCTCGCCTGACTTGGATGGGGGTCATGGAGGGATCTCTCCTCTTCCAGGGTCGAAGAGAGTGCCCGAGAGAGTGCTCCTTACTCTCATGAGGAGGCCCAGTCAAAAGGTCCTTCCCTCTGCCCTTCTCTGCACCGGAGTCAGACAAAGAACTAGGAGACATGCTCCTTGTCAACTCTGGGAGGGTCTCCCCAGTGTTAGTCTGATTGTAGTCTCATTGCCTGCTTCATAATTTGTTTTTGAAGTCAGAGCTCTTGCCCCTGCTGTGTTAGGCTGGAGAAGGAGTGGCAGATACTGCACTTGGTGGAGGTAAGTGCCTCCTCAAGGCAGTAGAGGCAGCACTGGTGGTGGTGATCACTGACCAAAAAGAGCAGGGGCAAGAAACAGATTTTGAAGCCCAGAGGTCTGGGCATAAGCCAGTCCCATGCCAAGAAGCTTCCCCAGGGTGGGGATTCTAACACTACCTAACTATAACTCTCAAAAACACCGCAAAGAATAATGTAACTTTGAATATATTTACAGGATGAAGAGAAAAGAGAAACTCTGGACACTGTGGAGGATTCCAGCTCAGGCCTTGTGGCAGTAAAAATGAACCTGAGAGGCAGGCGGTCAATCTGCCATGTCTCTTATGCACTGGGCGCAGATCATGAAGGGAGCTGAAGCACAGGTGCAGACCAATGGACACTACTTGCAAGAACTCTCCAGTCTCAGGCGCATGGTGCGCATGTGCACCCCCAGTGGAATGCACATAGGGTCCAGCACTCAAAGAACCACCATTCTTCCTCAAAATACAGGGAAGATGCTCACCAGTGCTGAATCAGCAAACCTTGGACACCTGCCTCTCAACCAGAATTAAGAGGCTTGCAAAACAATTATTGCTGGCTTGCTACTAAGGTTACAACAGGCACAGCATCTGGGATAACCCAGGTGTGCTGAACAGATATGTCTGACAAAAAAATAATCAAACACCTCAGCACTGAAATCACTCTCTCACTACTGAACAAGGCTAGAAGCCAAAACCACTACCTGAAATGAATGAAGCAGCTCTCTGTTACTCACTTCCCTAGACATCTCTCTTCAGGACCCTCATACCTGAGAAACAACATCAGCCTCTCCAAATCTCAGCTGGAATGGCTTGTTATGATATTGAAGAAGAAAGGCAACATACTCATTACCTGTAGCAACTGAGCAATGTGCTACTAGAGTGAGTAATGCTATCCCCGTTCCCAGCACTGTCTAGAAAACATGAAATCCTCTCCCTACCTATAGTACCTAATAATAGGTGTGTAATCTTTAGGAGCAAGGAGCCCCATGCAGCAATACAGATGAAGGGGGAAGAGAACAGAGGGCCTCTCTGAGGAACGTGGTGGGAGTTCAAAAGGAACAGAGTAACAGGAACATACTGTGTAGTGTGCTAAGGAAACTGTGATGGAACAATGAAAATCTCAAGCATGTGTAATGTGAAAGGGCCTGGAACAATTATCTGACAAGGCAGCAAAGCAAGTGAAAGGGTGAAGTTGGAACCCACATAAACAGGCATGAGTGACTAAGCAAAAGGTACTTCAGAGGAGGTACCAAAACAGACAGCAAGATAATCACATTCCATAGTCAAGAGTTCATGCAGAAACCAACACCTCTCAACCCCTTCCTGATGGCCAGTCATCTGCACTCCGCTGCTTGATACATTTATATATTGTATAACCAGTTACATTTTGGTCAGGAATTACAGCTCATACCCCAGTGTCTCCAACCTAATCCACAGACACGGGGTTGGGAGAGACAGGCACATTTAGTCAAGGGACACCAGAGTGTATTTGCCTGTAAATGTGCAATGGGATTTACAAACATTTTGAAATGTTTGCTTTGAGTAGCTTCTGTTGTCTACAAAGTGATTTTGTTA
The DNA here is from genome assembly GCF_016161935.1 of Mauremys reevesii. Lineage (NCBI taxonomy): Eukaryota > Metazoa > Chordata > Testudines > Geoemydidae > Mauremys > Mauremys reevesii. The sequence goes on from NC_052623.1 coordinate 251,278,456, forward strand.
ACTAATGAGCACTTGTCTCGGCCTCATAGCAGGGACAGAGTGGGATTGGCCTGTGCTGTAAAACATGAGCTAATAATAATACAAGGCTCATTTCTTAACAGCATTTTATTAAACATTCTCAGGGAGTTTAAATCTCAGAAGTTGGTTATTCTGCTCTAATCCAAACCTAAAGCCATCCAGAAGAGTCTGAAAGGGGAGTGCTTAGATTCATGGCATTCAATGGAAACAACCCCCTCTAGTCCTGCTCAGCCACAGCAAACGTCCCAGTTTCTTGCCTGGTGACATAATGAAGGATTTGAAATGAAAACAGACTTCTCCCCTCAGCCCGTTACTCCATCATGCTTTCATTCTCTGCCCCCTTTTATTTCCTCCCTTGGAAACCAGCCTGAGCACCCACCCTCAAAGACAACCTTAGATAATACCAGCACACTTAGATTAGGCATATCTAAACTGTTCCTGTTTTGGGGGCACAGGTTGAAGCCGTTTAATGGCTTGTCCTTACCCTTTAAGATCTTGAAGGAGTCTCTGCAATGGAATCAGGAGACAATAGTAGGCAAACCCCTTCAGCATAGTCATTACAAGCAAATCCTGCTGCACAAAGGGGTAATTTTAGCACATCAGCACTGCTGTGTGCAACTGATCCTGCTTCACAATTCACTGTCATTACCAATCAGCAAGGAGTTCCACGGCTAAGCTGAGGGTCAGCAAGCCTCTACAGTACTGAACAGCAGTTCATTTCCCACTGCAAAAATGAATAGGCAGCCAGAACCTATTAACATGTTAACAAAGGAACACATGTTAGAGGGGATAATCGAGACAGAGACAGATGCTGTGCTGGAGACAGATTCACAGAGGTTAGGCTTCACTGATCAGAGGGAAACTCATGAACAGGGACCAGAAATAACAGAAATAAGATAATTACTACAGAGCTGGTTGCAAGGACAGACTTTTTTCACCATCTTCCCTGAAGCACAAAGAAAGAGTAATTTGTTAAAATAAGAGAAACAGTGAGAAGTGTTTAATATCAGCAAACAGCACATAAAGCCCAATGAGAAAGACGACGGTACAGCTGGACACTGCCACTGGCTGCAGTTACATTGAGAGCCCAGTGAATGCTCTATGGAAATACCCAGACCACAAGACAGTGTTTCATCATTTGTGCTCTCGCACAAAATGAGACTAATATGTTTATTCTGAAATCTAGTGGTATCTTAAGAATGTTAGGGATGTGCTGGTACTTATTGATCACTGGCTGTTTACCACAAGAGCAACAGCAAAAAATCTCCCACCTCTATTGGAAAGGGGAAGTGTCCCTCATGGCTTTCATTTGTCTGAGAATTTGTGGGGGTACTCAGAGGATCCAAGCGTGGATCATGTACTCTCACCATCTGTCACTACATCCCCCTTCCATATTTTCTGAAATGTTAGTGCAACAGTTACGGATAACCCTACTGGGCCTGTACCAATCAGCTCCTCCAGCTGCACAGTTAAAAGCATGTTATTGATCAATGCACTGTTTCCTCTTCATTGCTGTTCCTAACTAGGTGTCTTTCCCCCACCCTCCAGAAGTGGCTGAGACAGTATATCAGATTCTAGGAAGCAAGCAACCTGTAAACAAACTGAGCATTCAAGCCAAGCTGCGCTATCAGAAGCATTACCCATTTTTACAGGACAGCTACAATAATAAACCTTTTAGAAGGTCCATCCACCAATGTCAAATTTCAGGAGTGAAAACAATCCATGCCACCACAGCATGCTACCTGCTTCTCAGGAGATGCTTTATAGTTTGCCTCAAGAGGACTGACAGCTGGACTGAGGTTGTGACAAGCTAACAGTACACTACCATTTAAGAAAGCAGTAACGATAAGTACATCCAGCTCACAATGCTAATCTCAGAGGCTGGGAGTGAAGGAGTGACAGCCTTACTGTTCTTTATATTACCCTCCCAATAAAGGCATAGGGAAAATAAATATACGCTTTCCCAGATTTTCTAAGAATTTAACTTCTTCCAGGAAAAGAAACTATAAAGCTTGGCAATCCAAATGGACATTCTTTGCACATCCCTTCCATACCCTTCATCTACCTGCTCAAAGCTTTTAAAGCTGTATTGTTTGGAGGCCAAGCAGCAGGGAGAGGTGAAAAGTTACACGAGCAATTATGCACTAATGGTGCATTTAGTCCCAATATTGGGAATTTATTTATGGCAGGGTTTAAAGTATTGCTGAAAAACTCAACAATTAAGGACGCTTCTCACCCTCCTCTCAACATAAAGAGGATAATTGTCAGTTCCATTGCAGCTGTCTCTGTAGAAGGCTTGCTCTGTAACTGTTGCTTTGTTCATTGGAGTTCATCTCTAGCCCAGCTGAGCTGCTGCATGCTGTAGGAGGACAAATGCTACAAGTCTGTGGAATGTGTGTGAAATGTGGCAAATGAAGGCCATTTCACAGGGCTGCCAGCTCTCACATACCCAGTCATTTGCGGAGGGTGGGGAGGGAAAGAGAGGAGTGTCACAGCATTCAAAGGTCCTGCCTACATTGGAAGCATAGTGGGATTTTGTATCACTCCCAGGAAAAAAAGCATAATTTTTGCAGCCTTAGCCCATGCATTTAAACACTTCAAATAACCACATCAGAAGTTTGAGGCTCATAGGTCAAAACCCCCATCCTATTACCTCCCCGCCCCCTCCGCTTTTAAACTTGAACTAGTTTGCTAGGACAGCTGGAATAGCCTTAAATAAGAAGGATGTGGAGTATTTTTTGTGGGCTGGGAAGAAAGGGGTGTTTTGAGGAGTTTCTCTCACCACAACCCTCTACCTATGGCATGTTTAGTCTGCCTCCAGTCCTCAATACGAAGAGCCCTTTCTGAACATAGGTCTCTTGGCTACTAATATGGAACATGATCATTTGGCCTGAGTGTTCCTTTGCACACATGGCTAATACCTTTAACCAGTGCAAGTTTTAGTCACTGGTTACTCAGTGATTATGAGAAGTGTAAATGCTGATTACCTCAGCATTTACACTGAGCACTTCTGGGAACAGCATGCAAAGATTTACCCACCCTATAGGGAGATGTGTTGGAGGAAGAAACCATACAAAATTTATTTCACATTTTCATTAAGGCAGCTACTTTTTCCTATTAGGGAAGACAGTACACACCATACACCCCCATTGCTGTAATTTGGAATGGGCAGCCCTCTCTCTGCCACCCTCAGTGCTACTGAGGAGAACCAGATTTTTCCCCAGAAGTCTCCTTGGTGTCAACAAGTACAGTTTGTAACAATCATAAGTGAAACCATAAGGCAAGGCCCATATATTCATATATCTTGTGACCTCCTCCCCCCGGTCTCTGCTAATTCCTTGAAGAACATTATTTCCCACAGACAAGTTTTCCTAAAAGTTTATCTAAGTTATTTGGCCCTTGTTAAGGTCTATATTGAACAAGACACTTAACATGAGAACCCAAACTTCTAAGGTGTATTAAGAGCTGTTAAGCAGAGCCATGAAGTGGAGGGAATACAAGTACGCAGAAGAGAATGGGCTGCCTGAGACATCAGATCCAAGCAGCAGAAAAAAAAAAATGAAGACAAGGAAGGAGTAAAGGTGTTACACACAAAGAGCCAAGCAGGGCGTACTCAGAAATCGGGTCCTCCTGCCACCAGGCTTGAACGTCACCCGCTCAGATGCACAGTTAAACTTCGCACAGCCTGTGATAAAACAAAAGAGGGAAGAACAGAGAAAGGAGAGGAGAAGAGACAGAACACAACTACAAGATGTTAGCAACTTGAGGTTGGATGGGTGAAATGCAGTAACATGGCACACAAGAACAAGCCTCAAGAGATGGAGTAGGGGATATGTACACAGTACAAGGAATCTTCCTCCACTCATAGGTCGAGTTTGTTTTTTGCTAAAAGAGTGCTACCTTCCAATACCTAATCCATTAGGAATAAGGCTGCACTCCACAGCTGAGTCCAACTCCTGGCAAAGGCATTCTCTCAATTACATAAGACACTGCACAACTTCAGGACACAGGAAGTTACACATTAGTAGCCCCAATATTTCTGAAACAGGTTAGTGGAGAAAGGGAAGAGAATCCTCAGAAGGAAAAGTTTCTGAAGGAGCAGCTTTCCATCTTCCATTCTTTTACTTGTTGATCCTTTTTTCCTATCGATGTCTACATTTTACTCCACACACTAATTCAAACAAAACCACCACCAGCTTGTTGAGATTGCTGCATTCAACTAGTCTCATGGGAACATTTGCAATGGGTAAAATAGCGTATATGGAAAAATGGAACAATTGTGAATCATAGAAATGAATAAAGCAATACACAAATAGACCAACAATCTTTAATGAGTGGAAGAAAGGAGGCCCCCAAATATCAAGCAGAGCCTTCCAGAGACTAGTTAAAGCTCTAATACCTTATCAGAAGGATAAATGCCCAATCTGGGTGCTATAAGGAAAAGAGAGCTATTAACTACCCCCATTCCACTGTATGCTCATATTTTACATCTCTATCTCCAGAATTTTTTAGCCAATAGAACTGCAGAGTTAGTAGCATTTTCTGAAGATTTTTTTCACCCTCTTCAGGTTTTTCTAACTTTTCAGTGCTGTCATTAGAGCAGAAGGGGCAGTATGTTACCCCCTCATTACCTCACCTCTGATTTTGCCAACCTGCAAACTTAGAAATCTAACTGCAAATAGTGGGCTAGGCCTCACAAAGAGACAGACTAACACCCTGATCAGTCTCTAAACACAGGCCATATCCTGAAGCCAATCTACTGTATTTTGAGGCTGAAAACTCCCTGGTATAAGAGTTAGCATTAATTCCATAGAAGTTCTTACCTTGGCCTGGTGCAGAAAGGCTTGGTACCGAAACAGCACCATCACTGGTGAAGGCAGAGTAGAGGTTCTCACTAGAAGGAGATGGTTTAAGGGGCTGTAACAGATGGTTCTGCCCAATCTCTGGGACATTTCCAGGAGGATGAAGAGTCTGCTGGTGGGGCAAGACTGAGGGGGCACTCTGAGAAGACAAGTTGCCTATAAAAAGAAATAAGAATCAGGACACAGGACAATATAGACATTCAGCTTCCCCACCTCACCTCAGAGGCTTTTCCACTGTTCCCATTGGACAGAAGGAAGTGTATCTAGAGCTGATGAATGCTTGGTAGATTTAGCAGGAAAAATCTGCAGTGAATAAATTAGAACTAAAATCTATCACTGGGAGGGACTTGTAGGAGTGATAAGGGAGAAATGCTGAGAATGTAAGATTAGCAGGAAAATCCAAGGGAAGGGCCTTCACCCTTTTGCCAGGATTCTTATATCTAGATTATCATGCCTTATCAAAGGATACAGAGGGGACTTTGCTGTTGCTGAGAAAGGAGCCAGGAGTAGAATTTGGAATAACTGGTTTTTAGAAAGGCTTCTAATTACAGCCCTGTTCTGCCTCCGTGTGTCAAGATAGCTCCTCCATTGCATGCAAGAGCAGAATTAAGCTGTGCAGGTGATGGAGCATGGGGAGAAAAGGTGTCATTACTTTGACAGATGCCAGTCTATTACTGAGAATCTTGTTTTGAAAGCAAAATACTGCTTTATCGTAGTTTTAGCTCATTTATTGGTATAGAGAGTCATCTTCTGTTCTGTGAGCCCTTTAGGTCAGAATACACTGCTCACGTAACAGTCCCCAGAGAAGATATAACAGCAGGGATTTTTGCATCTCATTCTCAGAATAGTGAAATATTTAAACAAGTCTTTGGGAGTATCATCTATAAATCTGATCTTTTAAAAAGAAGTTTGGTGTTGTTGTCATGTGAGAAGCTGACAGCACTGGAGGTAGAAAATCCCACTTACCACAAAAGAGATACAGACAGTGCAAGCTTTCCCAAAATACCCTGCCAATGCACTACCACCTTGACCTGGAGGCACCTCTTCTGTCAGTAAAATGGACAATGGATACTGAACTTCCATTCAATCCTTGGTCTTTGCACTGAGACTACTAACAGGCAGGCCAATTAATGCTAAAATTGCTAGGCAGACCACCCCATTTCACAAAGACCACTGATGCAGTTTGTGGAAGGAAAATTCACTTGTTGAAGATATGTGCTCTGCTGTGTCCTGTGGACTCTGAACCCTGAGCACAGCAGCCACTTCAACAAATATTTCCATTCACAATGCTGGCCTTCCCATATCCATGTGCTCAATGGCATTCACAGGGTTTTAGAGGGATTTTCACATGTGCTGGGGAAGGAACTTTGATTTTCATGGACCTAATTTTCTGACTACTGTTGCTAGTTAGGAAAACTGTTGTGTGTTTTAATAAGAATGGCTCCCTCAAAATCCATCTTTCCTCATTTAATCCTGTAATTACATGAGATGCTTAATTTGTGACATTGCAGTCACTTCCACAGCAGACTGACGTCAAAAAATGAGATTATAACTTCATTAAGACAACGAGATGCTGTGCTATTAAGCACCTATTAAAGAAAAGAAAGACATCTGCAATAGCAGTCAAAGGAACAGAAATACCACCAAGTACAGTTTTCTACTGCAAAGTTAGCTCCACTGTGGAAGTCCATCTTTCAATGTGACGAGAACAACCAGGAATTAAACGGGTGGGATCAAGAGGCCCTACTAAAAATAAGTTTGTCTGACTTTTTCCCTGTGTTTTAGAATTCATCCTGGAATCCCCAACTCTTGCCACCAGAAGCACTATGACTAGTGCTAGTAGAAACCGGCAGCATTATCTCCTGCAAATGGAAACAAACTTGTTTGTCTGAGTGGCTGGCTAAACAAGAAGTAGAACTGAGTGGACTTGTAGGTTCTAATGTTTTATATTGTTTTATTTTTTAATGCAGTTTTTTTATACATATTCTACGCTTGTAAGTATAACTTTCATGATACAGAGACTGCACTATAGTATTTGTATTAGGTGAACTGAAAAATACTTTTTTTTTTTTTACACTGCAAATATTTGTAATCATAAATATAAAGTGAGCACTGTACACTTTGTATTTGTGTAGTAATTGAAATCAATTGGAAAATGTAGAAAATATCCCAAACTATTTAAATAAATGGTATTCTATTATTAACAGTGTGATTAATCGAGATTAATTTTTTTAATCGCCTGACAGCCCTACTAAAAAAACAAAGTGGCCAGCAAGTCTACAAAACACCATTAGAAAGGCCTTTTTTGTATAACCCTTTCTCCAAGGCCAGACTAAGAGGAACCTAGCAAACTTGTATGCTGTGCAAAAACAGTGAGATGTACAAACCCAGATGAGACTCTCAGTGAGATAGATTCCTCTGAGACAGAGGCAAGAGATCACCTCAACCAACCACCCCTCAATCTGTGGGTTGAGGGGGTCCCATGGTCTATTGTAAAAAGAGTTGAGACAGAATCAAAAGGTGCTAATAAACAATTTACCCTGCGTGTCACATTGGTACTGAAACCTGAGGGTGCCTTACCTAGCAGCTGAGGGCTCTTATTACCCTGGGAGTTGCTGCGGCTGGATTTGCTGCCTTTTCCTTTAGTAGGTCTCCTCCTCCTCCCTGAGAGAGGAGCAGCTGGGGGGATGATTACGGCAGGGGGGACCTTTCCCAGTTTGGTGTACAGCAATTCAATCTCCTGCTTCTGGCGATTGTGCAGCTCCTGGATCTCTTTATAGTGCCTAAAGAGTTAAGAGTATCAATAAGAACTTAGCAGTCCTGTCCCACCCCACTGAACGGCTTTCCGAGGATGGAAAATCTTGGCCACAATTAGCAAGCTGGATGCAACACACACAAAAATCATTGCTCCATTCCCCTTATAGAAATTGTAACTTTCCTAAGACACGAGTGCTTTGAAATTTCCACTAGGCTTGGTATTGTCTCAGATTCTTCTGATGTTTTATATGTACAAGATCTAAAACTACCAGCTATCCTTAAAAATATGCAAATATGCACACACACACGTATGTGGGTGGGTGGGTGTTCTTCACAGGCACTTATGCATGAAGTCTAGCCTATCAAAGGCCTGGTCTACACTACGGGGGTGGGTGGGGGGGGTGTCGAACTAAGGTACGCGACTTCAGCTACGCGAATAGCGTAGCTGAAGTCGAACTACCTTAGTTCGACTGACTTACCCGTCCAGACGCAGCGGGTCGAACTCCGCGGCTCCAAGGTCGACTCCGCCACCGCCGTTTGCGGTGGTGGAGTTCCGGAGTCGACCGGAGCGCGTGGGGAGTTCGAACTATCGCGTCTTGATTAGACGCGATAGTTCGAACTCCGAGAAGTCAAACTCACCGCGTCGACCCGTGCGGTAAGTGTGGACTTACCCTTAGAAAATAACACAAGAACTCAGGCAGTTCAGTTTTCTCTGACATCTTTGTCCCTATCCCTATGGGCTCAGGATAACATTTTCAAGTGCCCTTAGGTGGTTTAGGAACCTAAGTTCCATTTTCAAAGAGACACTGGCACCTGACTAGGTCAACTTGTGACACACATTCAACACGAGATATCCGTTAAAACTGAGCATAAAAAGTATGCGTGTGTATTTATAGAAAAAAAAACAGTTACCTCGTAACTGTTATTCTTCCGACATGTGTTGCTCATGTCCATTCCAATTAGGTGTGTGCACACCGCGTGCAGTAGTCGGAAAGTTTTTCCCCTAGCAGCGCCCGTCGGGTTGGCTGTGGAGCCTCCTGGAGTGGCGCCTTTATGGCGCTCAATATATGACCCTGCACCACCTCAGTTCCTTCTTGCTGGTTACTCCGACAGAGGGGAGGATGGGTGAGTTTTGAATGGATAGGAGCAACACATCTTGAAGAACAACGGTTACAAGAAGGTAACCTTTTTTTCTTCAAGTGATTGCTCATACCGATTCCCAAGCCTTATCTAGGCAGTGGGGTCAGAGTTATGGAATCACTGATTAGAGCACCGCTCTGCTGAAAGCTGCATCATCTCTGACATGCCAGATGATGGTGTAGTGAGAGGTGATCTATGTACTGAGGACCAAGTTGCTACCCCACAGATTTCTTGTATCTGGATCAGAGCCAGGAAGGTAGCTTATGAAACCTGAGCCCTCGTGGAGTGTGCAGTAAGAGCCGGGGCTGGTAATTTGGCCAGCTCGTAGCACGTGCAGATGCATGACGTGATCCAGGAAGATATTCTTGGGAGATGAGACCGGCAGTCCTTTCATCCAGTCTGCCAGTGCTATGAACAACTGGTTCGACTCCCTGCGCTTGATATAGAAGACTAGTGCTTGCCGAACATCCAGGGAGTGCAGTCTCTGTTCATGGCTACTGGAATGAGGCTTAGGATAAAAAGCAGGCAGGAAAATGTTCTGACTAGTGTGGAAGTGTGACACAACCGTAGGAAAAAAGGCCAGGTGAGGTCTGAGTTGCATCTTATCCCTGTGGAAAACCATATAAGGTGGGTCTGAGGTAAGGGCCTTTAACTCAGACACCCTCCTTACTGATGTAATGGTGACCAGAAAGGCAACCTTCCACGACGGACAAAGAAAGGAGCAAGTCGCCAGCAGTTCAAATGGGGACCCCATGAGCCTGGAGAGGACCAGGTTAAGGTCCCACATGGGGACAGGCTGTCTGTTCTAGGGATGTAGCTGTTCCAGACCCTTGAGGAACTGACTAACCATAGAGTTGGCAAAAATGGAGCATCCAGATGCTCCTGGGTGGAAAGCCAAAATAGCAGCAAGGTGTACCTTTATGGAGGACACTGCCAAGCCTTGCGGTTTCAGGCACAGAAGGTACTCTAAGATAAGAGGTGCCTGAAAAGGGAATGTACGATGCTAGTCACACCAACAAGTAAATCTTTCCCACTCTGCCAGATATGTGGCTCTAAGTGAGGGCTTCCTGCTGCCAAGTAGGACCTCCCTTAGCTATTTTGAGCACAGAAACTCCATGGGGTTCCTCCATGAAGCTTCCAAGCCATGAGATGGAGGGGTTGGGATGATGAAGACTACCATGGACCTGAATGATCAGGTCAGACAGAAGAAGCAACATAGTCGGGGTATCCCCTGACAGTTCCAGGAGTGTGGTGTACCAATGTTGTCGAGGCCATGCTGGTGCTGCCAGAATTATCTCTGCCCTGTCCCTGCGGACCTTTGCGTAGGACCTTGTGCACGAGAGGGAATGGGGGGAAAAGGTGTAGAGCAGGTGGCCTCCCAGGGTAGCAGGAATGTGTCCGTGATTGAGCCTGGGCTGTGTTTCTGGAAGGAGCAGAACCATTGGGCACTTTCTGTTGCTCCAGGTGTCAAACAGATCGACCTGATGACATCCCCACCTTTGGAAGATGGCGCGTATGACATCCGGGCAGATGGACCACTCATGATTGCAGAAGTGGTCCACCAGCACATTCTGAACTCCTGTGAATGTGAATGGTGTGGGCTATGCAAAACTCCCACAGCCAGAGGGCTTCCCGATGTAGGGGAGAGGAATAGGGTCCACCCTGCTTGTTGATGTAAAACAAGACAGTGGTGTTGTCAGAGCTACTACACACTGACCTTGTAGTCAGGCCTGAAAGGTCTGGCATGCTAGTCGCACTGCCCTCAGCTCCTTGATGTTGATATGGAGGGCAAGCTAGTCCTATGACCAAAGGCCCTGTGTTTGGAGGGCTCCCAAATGCGCTCCCCATCCCAGAGCTGACATGTCCATTACTAAGGACAAGGAGGGCTGTTGAAAGGGACTCCTTCGCACACTGTCCGAGGGTGGAGCCACCATCGAAGGGACCTGGCACCTGCCCCGGCACCACAACCACTGAATTCAGGCTGTTGCCTACCGGGTGATAGGCTGAAGTGAGCCACGCCTGTAGAGGCCTGAGCCTCAGTTTAGCATGCTGGGTCATACAAGTGCAGGCTGCCATGTGGCCGAGGAGACTCAGGCATCCCCTTGCTACAGTGGTAAGGTATTGCCTGACGCCTTGAATGATGTCTGTCATGGCTTGGACTCTGGCAAAAGTGCTCTTGCCTGAACTGAGTCGAATACCACCAGATGAATTCTATTCTTGGGGTCAGTGACAAGGTTGACTTGTTCAAGTTGAGGAGGAGACCCAGTCTCTCGAATGTGGATCTGACCAATCAGACTTGAGAGTCCACCTGCCCCCGGTACAGCCCCTGAGCAGCCAGTCGTTAAGGTAGGGGTATACCTGCACCTGCCTCCAATGGAGCAATGCAGCCACGACCAACATGCACTCGGTGAACACTCTGGAGGCTGTTGAGATGCCAAATGGAAGGACCGTAAATTGTAGGAACCGTCTGGGTGCAGGTGAAATAGCTAGACGCGTGCTTCCATATTTCATGCCGAGGGTGGCATATCAGTCTCCCAGATCCAGAGACGGGCTAATTGTGCCCAGGAAGACCATGTGGAACTTCAACTTTACCATGAACTTGAGTCCTCACAGACTTAGAATGGGTCTCTCACACACACACACACACCCCCGCCCGGTTTTGGAGATTAGGAAGTATCGGGAATAGAATCCCTTGCCCCATAGTTCCTGAGGAACCAACTCCACTGCTCCCATGGCGAGGAGCACCCACACCTCCTGGATAAGGAGTTGCTTGTGAAAAGGGTCCCTGAAGAGGGATAGGGAAGGGGGTGGGAGGGAGGGTAGGAGCAGAATTGGAGAGAATATCTCGCTTCTATGGTGCAGAGAACCCAGCAGTCCAAAGTTATTTGGGCGCAAGCACAGTAGAAGTGGGACAGATGATATCAAGACAGAGAGAAGGATCCAGAATTGCGGCTGGTGCGCTGTCCTCAGGTTCACCTTCAGAAGGCCTGCTCTGAACCAGACGATGGTTTAGTCAGGCCCTGGCCCTGGCACTGGCCCTGCCCGGGCAGGGGGTGGGAAGGCTGGTGTCTGCCATTCTTGTCCCCCTTTCTATAGAGGTCCTGCCTCGGCCGAGGAGGATAGTAGCGCTGCTGCTGAGGCTTGAAATGTTTACATTAGGTTGCCAGGGTATATATACACCCAAGGATTTCATGGTAGCCCTGGAGTCCTTTAGGCTATGCAGCCTAGAATCATAGAATATCAGGGTTGGAAGGGACCTCAGGAGGTCATCTAGTCCAACCCCCTGCTCAAAGCAGGACCAATCCCCAGACAGATTTTTTCCCCTGATCCCTAAATGGCCCCCTCAACGACTGAACTCTCACCCTGGGTTTAGCAGGCAAATGCTCAAACCACTGAACTACCCCTCCCCCTCTAGAATCAGTCTGCTCTGCAAACAGACCTGCCCCATCAAAAGGCAGGTCCTACATGGTCTGTTGAACCTTAGGCAGGAGTCCCGAGGCCTGCAGCCATGAGCTACGCCTCATGGCAATACCGGAGGACAAGGTGCATGCCACTGAGTCTGCAGCATCCAGTGAGGCTTGTAAAGAGCTCCGTGCCACCGCCTTGCCCTCCTCCACTATCACTCCAAACTCCTCCCTGGACTCTGTTGGCACCAGCTCCTTAAACTTGAGCATTGAGTTCCAGGAGTTGAAGCTGTCATCTACTCAGAACTGCCTGCTGGTTGGCAATCCTGAGTTGCAACCCCACCATGGAATACACTTTGCACCCAAATAAATCTAGGCGCTTGGCATCCTTGGACTTGGGCGCTGGAGCTTATTGTCCCTGCCTCTCCTTTTCATTTACTGCAGCCACCACCAATGAGCAAGGCTGCAGGTGTGTGAAGAGGTATTTGTACCCCTTAGATGGGACAATACACTTCCTCTCCACACCCTTTGCAGTGGGAGGGATGGAGGCCAGGGTCTGCCAAATGGTCTTAGCATTGGCCTGTATAGTCTTGATGAGGGGTAGGAGCCACCCTCAACAGGCCTTCCGGGGCCAGGATGTCAACCATCGGATCCTCTGACTCCACCACCTCCTCGACCTGCAGGCCCATATTTTGTGCTACCCTACGAAGGAGGTCATGGTGGGCACAGCTGTCTATGGGGGGCAGTCCAGAGATGGAGGTGCCTGCAACCGCCTCATCCAGGGAGGATGACAAGGAGGTTAATGGGGGAACAGGGTCCTCCTGACCCTCTCGGTCTCCAGGGGCCTCCTGTCCCGCCTCTCTGTCGGGGCCAACCACACCTGGATCAGGCTCAGGAACTGGGGTTGGTTCCAGGGGAGGTAGTGCAACCAGTACCTCCTCAGCACCCCTAGGGATGGGGCAACTTGCTGATGCCTCTGGCACCCACAGTTCAGAGGCCACCAAACAGGAACCTTTGGATTGGGCACCCTAGGCCTGGTGGTACGCCCATGGGGTCCAAAATAGGCACTGCACTGGGCTCTGCCACTGCGCAGGCCACAGCCCTGCCCTCACCTCAGCCCTTCCATGGCCTGACTGGTGCTGGCCCCACTGAGTATCTAGACCTGGTCTCTGAGTCTGAAGATGAGGACTGGGACCGCGACAGCCAGGGTGGTGCCGAGCGGTGCCGCGAGGCTGAGGAGTGGTGCCGGGATGCTGACCAGTGCCGGGATAACTGGTGCCAGGAGTGGGACCTGCTGCGTGATGGGGATCAGTGTCACGATCGGGAGCGTTGGCGTGACCTGGAGCCATGCTGAGGGATTCCACCGGCAGTGCTGAGGGACACAGCATCGCTCGTTTGCCTCAAGACAGTGCCACATGTGATACCAGAGACTTGGCTCGAAGGACGGGGAACCATGGTGCCGTCATGGCGATGAGGTCCCTCGCGGCCTCAAAGGTGTCTGAGGAGGTGGAATTGCCATCCACTCCAATGACCTGACTTGGGGAAATCAAACGGCACCGGACTCAACGGTCCCCCTTGTGGGGCATGAAAGTCAATGGTACTTGCTCCAAAGTCTTCAGCCCTGGGTGCTCCTCTCCGGGATATGCCCCATTGGCCAGCTCCAAAGGGGTGCGTCTCTGAGTCTGAGAGCCACTCCTCCCCTGCTTCCAGTGCCACTGCTGCGTCGGGGAATGGGACCGGTGCCGGGTCAATCCTGCTGGTTTTGGTGCCAGTGAGCAGCAGTGTCACAGGTCTCTCCCAGAGTCCTTCCGCAGTGCCACTTCTACCACTGCTGCTAGGGTGCTGTGCACCCATGAGCTTGGTGCCGGGTCTTGCCGTGCCGATGTAGGTTGCAGTCTAAGTGCCGCCTCCATAAGGGGCTGCTTGAGGCAAAAATCTCGCTCCTTTGTTGTTCTGGAGTGAAACTCTTAACAAATCCTGCACTTGTCCGCTTGGTGTGCTTCCCCCAGACACTTTAAGCAAGCGTTGTGGGGGTTGCCTGTTATCATGGTCTTGTTGCAGGACTTGCAGGGTTTAAACTCTTGGGACTTAGGCATACCCCGAGTCCCAACAGGGAACATGGTCAGGGCAAAGGGGAAGACCCCCCACTCCCAACTGCTATCTGCTGTAACAACCAAAAACATTAAAACGAAGCTTAACAAGGCTAGGAGTAAACTGCAAACTAAACTACACTGAAAGCTAGGGAAAATGAGAGCAGCTTGCTGAGCAAGTCACTGCAGTTCCAACGACCGTTACTGGCAGTAAGAAGGAACTGAGGAGGCACTGGGTCAGCAGGGTTATATATTGAGCGACATGAAGGCACCACTCCAGGGGGCTCCACAGCCAACAGAACAGGTGCTGCTAGGGGAAAAACTTTCCTACGACTGTGCATGTGGCGCACACACACTTAATTGGAATAGATATGAGCAACCACTCGAAGAAGACCACATTCATTTATCAGTAAACTAATTTTACCCTATGTGAAAACTGACAATTACGACAGAAAAATACCATATATACGCATTCATAAGCTGAATTTGAACGGGTATAGAGAGGGAGAGGTGGGACACAACCCCTCTCCCAAACAGAGGGAGCAAGGAGAGGCAGCACAGCCAAAAGGGAAGAGGCGGGGCCAGAGTCTCTCCACTTCTGGCCCCGCTGCTCTCCCCCCAGCCTCCGAAGCAGCTGCAGCTCCAGGGCTGGCAGGCTGCGGTCGTGACGCCCAGCCCACCGGAGCATGCTGCGGCCAGGCCAGAGACATCCTCCCCTGGCCCTCCTCAGTTAAGGTGGGAAGGGATGGGATGGGGAGAGTGTGGGATCCCAGGCTAGGGTTGGGGTCATGTGGGGGGTGGTCACAGGGGTTACTCCCCTGACTCCCAGCTTCTCCCCCCAAAAAATTTGCCCACAAGTTGCTGTCCCAGCCCATCAGGGTAAGCAGCTGGTGCACTGGGACACTTTGTTTACTTAGGTTTACCTCCGTGCCTGTGGACGCTCGAGGTAAACAAACCATCTTGGCCCACCAGCGGCTTATTCTGATGGCCTGGGAGCCAAAGTTTGCTGACCCCTGTATTATAGGGTAGGCTTATGAACAGGTTATAAAAAAATTTCCATTTTTATTTATCCATCGGGGGGGGGGGGGTGTCAGCTTATAAACAAACCGGCTTATGATATTTAACAGAGGCTCATTCTAAAATCAGTCCTTTTTCCTTTATGAGCATTCTGACCTGCCATACAGAGGAGACATTCAGACTAAGCAACTGTTACAGTCCACACAAACATCATTCTCAAAGAAGAAATCTTACTTTTCCCGCAACCGGCGTAGCTCTGATTTCAAGTCTTCATCTTCAATATCTGACTCGTCGCTGCTCATGTAGGAAGAATTCAATGAGTTGCTAAAGCTTTGGATGGGGAGACTGATCTTTGAACCCAGTGGTTGGAGAGAGTCTGGGCTACCTGAGCCATCATCCAGTTCCTGAGCCGCTCCACTCAGGAAGGCAGCCTCCAGATCAGATGATGGCCCATTCATAAGTGGAGACTGCGGTGGCTCCACCAATTCTGGCACCTCTTTCTTTGGAGTCATGGGTGGAGGAGAAACTGGTTCTGAATCCACAGAAAGAGGAAGAGTCATTGGGGGTTCTCTCTCCACACAGGTGACCTCATCTTGAGTCCTGGACACAGAAAAACGACCCAGTTGGTCTGTTGTTGTTGTCACTTGAAAGCGCCCAACTTTAGTTGGCTGCCCAGCCTCTGATGGCAATTGTATGGCAGGAAATGTCTGTGAAACAACATAATCTGTCACATCTAAGGAGGTACCGGTGGTAGCCTCTGTTGTCCCATTGGAAGTCTGCTTCACAAGCGTATTCTCTGGACTGCTGCCAGACAAGGATGAATCAGAGGAGGTTGTCTCAAAATGCACAGGCTTAGTTTCTTCAGGTTTACTGTCACTCTCTCTCAGTACATTATCCACTGCCACAGACACCTAGAAGAAGTGATGGAAACACTAAGTGAGCACAGCATTCTGAACCCTTCACAGCAATGTGCGACAGGCACTAGCTGACCTCTATGGTCAGAAACATGTCAAACTGGGAAAAGTAACCAGCTGCCTTGAGCACAGCAAAGCAAGTTGCCTTCTCCTTTTCCTGGCCCCGTATCCACTCATCCCAGAGTTCTAGGTAAAGGCAGGCTAAATATCATCTGGTCTGGAGCTAAGCCATCTCAACTTGTTTCATACACACCCACATCTGTTCTTCCAAGAACTACATCTTTAAGTTTGGTTGTGAAGGAATTTTACTGAGAGAATGATACACCAGAGTGCACCAATGTCATATTAGCCATCATGTGGCTAACATTAAAGATCTGGACTACTAATAGCAAAGTCAACGCATAGTTAAGACTTATTTCAAGGCTTCAGTTGTCTCAGAATGCAAAGGTCACAAACCAGAAAATGCTGCAATAAAGTGTGATGTTAACCCTGATTGGGAGTAGAGTTCATGAATAGAAAGATGAATTCATGTCAAACTCGATACTGGCAATTCCTCCCAGTAAAATGGTGTGCCAGGAGGTGGTACCAATTAAGGTGGCCAAGATTTTTCAAGGTATTTAGGCACTGCTTCACTCAGCGTTGCAATGACCTACTGGTTCACGAAACTAAATCTCCTTTTCAAAAGTGGTTTAGGCACTTAGGAGCCTAAATCTAATTGACAGCCAACGGGTTTTAGGCGCCTGTGCCTAAACCACTTTTGAAAAGGAGATTTAGGCTCCAAAATCAGTTGGGCATTGCAATGCTGAGTGGAGCAATGCCTAAATACCTTGAAAAATCTGGGCCCTACTGCTTTGCCATAACAAAAAGTGAGATTCCTGGATCAATGCCCTGGCCACAGAGTAAATCTACAAAGTAACATTTTCCTACCTGAAATCGTCCCATCTTAAAAACTCCAGCTCCTGCAGTGGTAGTTGTTGCACTGCTCTCTGCATCCTGTGATGCTGAAATTGAGAAAAAAGGAGGGTGGAAGTGAAGAGAAAGTTAGAGAAGTTTTTTCATTTATCTTTTTCTCCCACTTGAGACAAACTTTCTCCCACTGCTGCACCCAGTCTGCTTTCTATAATGGCATCATTACTTGAACTCAGCACCCTTTCTTTAACCTCCTATCTGACTTCTAAAGTGCAGGAATGAAGAGCGATCATAAGCAATAATTCAACTAAACTGAGCTACAATAAAACATGGCCTGCTCGATTCATGTATTTTTAGACCCAACAAAGTATTAGTCTGAAACGTCTGAGGACCAATCTCAGAATTACATAGCGGAACACTCCACTGGACTGATCTAAATCTTTGGTTTCCAATTGCGCCTCTTAGGGTCATCTGCTGTGTTCTATTTTGAACTACTCCAGGGTTTTGCCTTAACCAATTCAAATGCTAAATGCCTTCAAACTAATGGAAGATAAAACAGCTTGGCACCAGGTGCATCACAACTACGTAATTTACTGAGAAGTCAATTAATTAACTTCACTTCTTTGAAAAAAAGTGTAGAGAAGGAAGAATGTCCTCTGTTACAAAATAAGGACAAAATTAACACAAGTGGTTTTGTATCTGGGGACAAAGGGGAGGAGATGGAATTATCTGGACTTTAACAGCAACTTTTCTTTATCCAGATCAAATACCCAGTGTTAGAAAGTTATTCAAATTCCAATAACCCTTGGGTACTCCACTTCATACTCCGGGGGGGGGGGGAATTCTGCATCAAAAAATTAAAAATTCTGCAAAATTCTGTATATTTTATTTGTCAAAACACCACAATATAATCACACCAGTTTCAATTATTCTGGTAATCTATTTCAAAATACCTGTCAGCAAGTATGTCTGTAACAATACAGGCAACAAAAAAGATTCTCCCATGAGAAGAGAGTTAAAGAAACCCCTACAACAACCTAGTTCCTATTTCTCTGTTATGCTTTTGTCAGGCCCCTCTGTCTGGGTGTGTTACATGTGCCAGCAGGGCACATCTTGGGGGAAAACTCTGCCCCTCTGGTCTTTTAGTCAATTCTCATTTTTTTCACCTTACTTCCTCAGCGTTACCATATTTCAAGTTCCCAAATAGAGGACACTGCTGGAGGGAGGGGGAGCTGTAGAGGGTATTTGGGGGGAGCTGGAGGAGTAGGGTGTGTACTTGGAGAAGGTATTTGGGGGTGCTGGAGTGGGCTGCACAGGGCCCCCTGGTCCAGACGTGCACACTCTGCCTCTAGAGCCCAGCCACAGGCTTCATTACTGTCCTGCGAGGCAGAGATGACTTGTACTTGCTGATTGGGGGGGAGGAAAGGGGACAGGTACAATTCAACGGTTCAGCCGCCCCTGGAACAGCTCCAGTCACACTTCTCCCCTGCAAGCTCCCACCCAATCCTCAGTCTCCCCTCCCAGAAAAGAGTGGCCCCTCCCTGCAGCTCCCAGCTGTTGCTCCTGCCTGTCCCTGTGGGTTGCAGCTTGCAGGCTCCAGCAGCTGCCATGGAGGGAGGGGGCCTGCCTGCACCATGTGACCAAGCAGAGCTGTCAAACCCAGGAACTGCAGCCTGCCTGCACAGTATGATCTGGGGAGCCAGTCTCGGCCGGGTGGTGTGCGTGTGCGCGCAGAATTCCTCCAGGAGTAACTTCACTTAACTCCCAAGCACTATTCCCTAAAGGAGGTGGATACTTTAGAGCCTGGTCTAAGACTTTTTGCAGAACTGCTGACCCGAAGGCAGTGTCTCCCCTAGGAGGTGTGTACTAAGGCATAATGTTTTGAGATGGTATGGACCAAAGACCATGTGGCAGCTTTGCATATTTTTTTCAATAAGAACCTCTCAGCAGAGCGATGGAGACAGACTGAAATCTAGTGGAATGGGCTATAACCCTAAAAGGAGACTGAACATTAGCAGCCTCACAGAAGGAGGGGATACAACCAGAAATCCACTTAGAGAGTCTTTGGGTAGAAAGAGGGGCCCCTTTAATTCCAACTATGCAAGAGCCTGGGAGAGGCCCTAAAGGATTTTGTCCTTTCCAACTAAAAACTCAATTCTCTCCTGACGTCTAAAGCATAAGGGCTGCCGCCTCCTTTGTCAGATGAAGATTAGAGTAAAAAACTGGTAGGTAAATGACCTGATCGATATCAGAGTCCACGGTTACCTTGGGTAAAGGTCAGCTATGTGGCCAGAGATACTTTTTCATGGAAAACTGTGTAGAGGGAGATGGGCCAATTCTCTAAGCAGATATAGCCACTAAAAATGCAGCTTTCACAGACAAGCATAAAAGAGAACACTCAGCTAATGGCTCAAAGGGAGGCTTCATGAAAAAGTTGAGGACCAAGTTCCAGTCCCATGCAAGAGTGGGTTCTCTGACATATGGGAAAAGGTTAGCTAGCCTTTGATGAATCTGGAAGATGTGGAGTGAGCAAACACCAAAAAAAACTCAACAGGAGAATGGAAAGCTGTGATAGCTGCTAAATCAACTTTAACAGAACTCAGAGAGGCCTGAATTCTTTAAACTCCACAGGAAACACAACCAAAAGGGAAGAATCAACAAGGGACAAAATTCACCAATAATGGAACTTCTCTCTAGTTAAGTTTTTGTAGCTTATGTTTTTCTGCTACTCAACAAAACCTTCTGTACCTGTCTCGAACTTCTAACCCAGAGAAATATCTAGAAACCAAGCACTGAGCTGCAGTGTGTTCAAACTGTGGTGAAGAACATGCCCAGAATCTTGAGTTAGCATCTCAGGAATAGTCACAGTAGCTGAAGTGCCGGGCAAGATGTGAGGCAAATCAGGTAGGAAAGCCAAATTTGCCTTGGCCAAGTCAGTGCAATTAGAATGACTTTGGCTATGTCCTGATTAATTCTGTTTAGGACTTGACGAGCAGTGGTGAATAGGTGTAGAGGAGGTTCGTCAACAAGGAAAAGAGGAAGGCAACTACCCGAGACTGAGGTCTTAGCCCACCCCAACCTGCAGCAGAATTTCCGGCACTTTCTGTTTGTCGGCAGTGGCAAAGGGATCTATTTCCAGAAAACCCCAAGTACACAATATACAGTTGAGAATCAGACTGTTGGTTTCCCACACCTGATCCTGGCAGAAGCATCTGCTCAAGCAGTCTGCTATGATGTTCTGAAGACCCATTAAGTATGAGGCAGAGATACAAGTCTGATTGGCTATGCACTAGTTCTATAGTTTTAAATGCATCCATACAAAGAAAGGGAGATCTTTCTTGGCAAATTTATATAGTATATGCTGGCTCTGTCATCTGTCATGAGCTTCATGGACCGGTCCTTGATCATGAGAAGGACGTGTTTGCACACAAAATTGACCCATTTACATTCCAAAAGGTTGATATTCAGAGTGGATTCCAGGGCAGTCCATGTGCCTTGAGTGCTATGCATTTGAAGATGAGCTCCTGGATCCTACTAGAGATGCATCCGATGCTGTGGTGGAGGGAGGCAGAGTAAAAGGAACTCCAGCACAGACCTTGCCTGGGTTTTTCCTCCAATTAAGCAAATCTAGAACCTGATGAAGGAATGACACTAGTTTGTTCAGACTTTGTTGGGGGTGTAAACTGTTCTCAGCCATCCCTGGAAGTAGTGTAGGTGCAACCATGGCATGACGAAGGTGCAGACTGCCAAATGACCTAGGAGCTGCAGACAAGTTCTGGCTATTGTTTGCGGTCTCATTTGGACCTGCAAGATCAGATTCGTTAATGCCATAGGCCTGTCCATCGGTAGGTAAACTCTGGATGCTTTGCCATCTAATGTGGCTTGTATAAACTCTATTCACTAAAGAGGTATCAAAGTAGACTTCTCCTTGTTAAGCTGAAGTCTAAGCTTATCGAATAGCGAAATAGCCTTCCTCACTGCAAAAAGAACTTTGTTGTGAAAGCGGCCCTTGAGGAGCCAACTGCTTATCATTGCAACTGAACACCTACCATTGCCAGAACCTTCATAAATCCTTTGGGGGCAGTAAAGTCCAAAAAGGACACTCAGTATTGGAAATGCCCCCAGCCAACCACACAGTGCAGAAACTTCTTGTGAAAAGGATGCATCATGATATCAAAATACACATCCTATAAGTCAACATCTGAGAACTCATCTTCCAGCTCTAGAGATAGTTTTATTGCTGCACGTGTCACCATCCTGAACTTGTTTTTCGGGAAGTGATTAACAATCTGAGATCTAAGATGGGTCTCCATTCACCTTTCTTTTTGGGAACCAGAAAGTACTTGGAATACCCCTCCCCTCTGTGTTAAGAGATGTAGAACCAGTTATCTGCCCATGTGGAGAAGGGATAGGACTATCTCAGTAGATGTTCATGAGATGGGACCCTGAGAAGGGATGGGGAGAGTGAAAATGAAATGCATAGACTAGTCCAACATTACGACCTCCAAAACCCATCTGTCAGAAGTAACCTGCTCCCATGCGATCAGAAATGGGAGAGAGAATCTCCAACAGTGGGAGGAAGGAGGCAGAATAATACAGCTTCCCATCCTGAAGGAAGGATAGTTCTTGACCCTTGACCAAATCAAAATTGACTCTTAGGTGACAAAGAAGAATGAGTTATGGTAGTTGTGGTGGCAGACTTCTCTCTGGGAACCCAAGTCTCGTCTTCGGTAGTTCCCAAGGCCTGTGATAAGCAGGGAACTAGGCTGGGCAGGATCTCTGCACCATCTATGACTATTGAATCTCCTTTTCTTTGCAGGTGTGTAGGTGCTGAGGAAGCCCTTGAATACTTGCATTCTCTCTAGGATTCATTGGTGCACTCACTGAAGAGCTTGAGCCCATCAAAACAAAGGTCTCTACAACTTCCCTCTGGATTCCTGAGAATCACATCCAGCAGGCAGGATGCATGACAATCACTGTAGAAACAGATCTGATTGTCATGTGGGCAATGTCTAGGGAGGCCTGTACCCAAGTTCTGGCTAACAAGTGACCTTCTGTGATGATCACCTGAAATTGCTTTCATTCGTTCCTGAGGCAGATCAATAAAAATTAATTTTTCCATAGTTGGTGTGGTTATATTTTGCAATCAAAGCTTGATAATTGGAGATTCTAAATTGCAACGAAGCTGAACAGTAACTTTTTTGACCAAAGAGGTCTAGGCATTTGTGGTCCTTATGTGTAGCAACTTTGTTCACAAAATCCACCACCAAGGAACTAGGTGGGGGCTGCGTGCATGAACAAAAACTCAGTGCCTTAAGCAGGAACATATTTTTTATCCGTCCTCTTATAAGTTGGAGAAATGGCAACTGGGGATTGCTAAATTGTTTTGGCAGGTTCAAGCAAGGCCTTGTTTATAGGTAAGGCTTCCCAAACAGAAGTGGCAGAATGGAGGATGTCCAAGAGTTTGTGCTGGTCTCATGAACTCCCTCCAAAGGGAGTCAGCAATTCTCTTTTGACCTCTTGGAACTGCTTAATCATCAGCATATGGGGGAGGGGAGAGCATCACTGTCATCAGGTGAGGAGAAAGAAATGTTAGTCTAGTAAGTAGCTTCCTGATCAGCTTTTCTCTCCTGTTCCTTGAAAGATTCCTCCTGGGGTAGAGACTGATTTGGAGGAACAAGAAAAGTAGGTGGTCGTTGTCTGATACATTCCCACAGGTGTAACTGGGTGCTCTAGAGAACTTTTGTCTATAGGCAGCCCATTGATCCCAATATGACCACTGAAGGAGGCCATTAGGAAAAGGAGGGGGTACCCAGGATTGATCATACAAGAGGAATGAGGAGTTTGTCTGAGCCTTGGAGCTTTTCTCTCAGGGGAAAAAAAAAGCCATCAGAAGAGGCAGCTCTGGGATGCTAATCGAGCAAGCCTCTGACAGAAATTTGAGCGTCTGAAGAATATAGTTGCTCGCAGTCCAAGGAAGGAGCAGACAGGTATGACCTTGAGGGAGGTTGCCTGTCATTTTTAGTGGGTCCTGGAAGCCAGGCAGTACTAGTGACACATGAGGCTCCAGTACTGACAGTCCTCCTGCATCCATTAGTACAGGGGACTCTTGTTCATCTGAGACACACAAGCCACAGCAGAATATGAACTCCTGCAGTACTGGGTGAGTGAATCTATGCAGAAACCTGGCAAGACTCCACAGAGTGGTGGTGGTATCGAGGATGACCTTGGCTTTGCTGATGCCGGTCAATCAGCTTGAGACAACTTGGAGTACCGCAGGCAACTTAGAAACAGGACCCATGTTCAGTACTGACCTCTTTGACAGAGTCTTTTGGATCGTTAGCACCACAACCATGCTGGTACCGAGGAATCCTGGGACTTTAAGATTCCTGCAGATTTAGATGAGGAGGCCTTGATAAGAGGAGACCTTTGAGCCTCAGTGGTATGTTTTCTGGGATATGAAGTCACTGAAACAGCAGGTCTGTGTGGTGACCTAGGCTTTTTGTCCCCAGCTTCTGTTCAAGACAATCTGGAGCTCATCCTTCTTGAAATTTTGGTACTATCCTTTGTGGTTCTCACTCACATAGATCTAGTGGGTGAATAGGTGGCAAAGGTCAATGGGGCGCTGTGCTCACTGGAAGATCACTCCACCAGGGGGTTTCTGAGTCTGAGGCAGGTCGAAGGGAGCGCTCCATCATGAGAAGCCTAAGATTAATCTCCCTGGCTCATCTAGACTTACTCAAACCTCAAACAAATTTTACTTAGGTGGAATGTTGGAGTCTCGTAAGCAGCAGACACAGTAAGAGTGACCATCACTAACTGGGATGGACTCCCGGCAAGTGAGGCAACCTTTAAATCTAGGTAACATAGGCAAGGCATAACCAGAAAATTAATTCCGTCAAAGGAAAGCAGGCCCAAGTCCCCTTTTCTCCCCCCACCACAAAGGAGTCTCTTGAAGAAGTCTCAACAAAAACTACAACATTAACAGTGGGTAACTAAGACCTAAATATCATATAAAATCTAGAAGCTATTCCCTAAGAGGCAGCTAATTATGAAGCAGGCACCAGAAGATGCTGTTTCATGCTGAGCCAGTTGAGAAGGAACTGAGGGTGCTTCATCTGACACTGCCCTACATACCTTCAGTATGGGGCATGAAGATAGTTGGGGCGCATGTGTGGACCTAACTGGCACTGCTACCAAAGGCATGAGGCGCACATGTGCACCTGAAGCGCAGCACCCATAGGAATATTATATAGTACCCCATGCCATACCACAATTTCAAGACAAATTGGTTTTCACTAGAGTTATCCCTCTCAACATATTATGGCACTTAAATACAATACATGTAATCTGGAGGTATAATTAACTGGCATGTCACTCATGGAAGTAATGTAGCTTACTAGTGAATGATACAGACTTCTGTTTAAATGGGACAATAGTGGCAAATTCAGTTAAGGCCAGCTCCTTTAGGCATTTTTATCCACTGACAAATGTTGATTACCCAAGCATTAAACCAGTATATTAATACAGAAATGAACAAAGAAGATTAAAAGACAAATCAAATGCAGAGAATCATTTTTAGTTAGTATAATATTCTCATTTTAGATCTTCAGGGCCAGATTCTTGGACTCCCCTCCCCCACACTCCAGCTGCATTGCACTGTTGGACTAGTGGAACTAGCTACCTAGCTCTCTCTCTAATGAAAGAGAAATTCTTGGGTGGCCATATTGGCTCTACACAACTACTCTCAAAGCCTGTGATGTAGGGGGCTGTGGCTGAGGAAGGAGGACATGCACTGAGCACCTCTGCACTCCAGCAATACGTGCAGCTGGGATGCAATTGGGTCACCCTGAGAGTGTCGTAAGTTGTAACAAAGGCTGGCCTGGTTCCAGTATTGGGGGCATACAACCACTGCCCATCACACCAGTTGTGCAACTGTGGATCTGGCATTCAAAATTTTAAAAATTGCTTTGTCATCCTTATTCAGCAGACGGTCCAATATGGTGTTCCAATTAAAATGATTCTACTAAACTTCAGCAGGATGGAGAACGTATTCTCAGGTAGGAAAGCAATTTTCCAGGGGAATCTATTGCAGGCAGCCCTACATGTGACTTTGTTTTCTTACTATAATAAACCTTGAATGTCTGCCATAAAACACTGGCTGCACAAGGGAAATCTCACAGAACATTTTAGCTCTTCTAACTGGTTTTGAAATACTCTTAACAGTACAGGAGCACTCTTCTCTTGTAAAAAGGCAAGTGAAGTTCGTTGAACTAAACTGGCAGGAGAACCTTTGGCCCCCACAAAACCTTTTAGTCTATAAGTGAATACATTATCAAGCTAGTGAGAGCCAGCAAGTGAGCTAGCTAGCTACACCATCTCTTTTTTTTTTCCCCCCCACTTCTGCTGAAATGTTTGCGCTTTATACCCTGAAGCATTCTGGAACCTTTACAGGACTGTCCAATCATTAATTGTTTAGCAGCTGGATATAAATTTAGGACTGGAAAGTCCACAGTCTGCTCCTCAACTTCTCTAAAAGAAACCAGAAAGCAAATCTTTTTCCCCAACACTGCTCATACAAAGATTTCCACTTCTTTGCACAGTGGAAAGAAGGGAAATACCTAAAGATCTGTTAATAAGGCACAGAAGGATCAAAACTAGCAATACAGTCTGCTCACTCTTGCTGACTATATAGTATGAGAGAGAGGTGGCATCACTTCACAAATCCTGATATTGGTCCTTAACAGTAGGTTTAGCGGAGAGTCCTTGTAAATCTTAATTTGGCTTATTTTTGGAGAGAGTTTTAAAAATCAAATAAGCTACCATATCCCTTGCACCTCTCGACCTGCAGTAAGAGAATTTTAGTTTAGTTCATCAAAAGCAAATGCCTTTCTAGTTCCTCTAATAAAGCCTGCAGTTTTAGGACAGCCATTTAACATCAAATCCTCTTGTTCAGAAAGTCCATTCACATTCCTCAGAAGACTGAGATGGCAAGTGTCAGCATAAATACCTTCTTTCAGGGGCTGTGCTGGTGCAGACACCACTCCAGTAACCGCTGTAGAAGCCATTGCTGGCACAGGCTATAAAAACAAAGAAAATCCTTTAGCTGTTGCATTGATCCTTACCACAGCCTACCGAAAGCATCCTGCAATACTCAATATTTTTCCATCTTGCTTAAGGATAAAGGAATAACCATGGGCAAAGGTAACAAGTAATCTCAGTGAATCTTGCAATAACTATAAGGATATAGGTTTGTGTTTTCAAATTTTATCTCCAATGGTTCAGCAACGCTCCTCCTCCTTTAGATAACTTGAGGGAGTTTTAGTACCATCTACATGGGGAAGTTGGTATGAAATAGCTAAGGGTCCACGTTTAAAGGGCAACAGCTATTTAAATTAAGGCCACATGCATTCTGAATGAGACAGTCCACACAGGGGTTTAATGCAATTTAATTAATTCACTTTAAATTCACACCTTTACATTCAGATTAAATTTTCCTGGGTGTACCCATGTAGACAACCCCTTGGTGTGGAATAAGTGTGTCCACACAGGGAGTTAGTGCAGAATACCTACTTCATGCTAGGTATTCCAGTTGTCATATGTCCCCCCCCACCCTCCATGCAGACAAGCTCTTATTTACTGTAGCAGGAGCCTACATTCATCTGAATACAGTACCTCCTTTCCAAATGACTAGTTTTAATTTTCATATTACATCTTAAAATTTGCAATCACCTCTTACTGCATGGCTCCTTAAGGACCCAACATTACTTGGTAGCCAGCCATGAGGGAATACAAAATTCAGCACAAGCTGTACCTTTTGCCTCAAGTACATCAGAAGCACTTCTTGTAGACTCAGAAGACAGTCACATGTGATTCTTTATTCTGATCTCCTATATTGCTCCATCCTCAGAAAGGCTCTCTCAGTTTCTTAATGAATGTTTGTTTGTTTTAGCAGGGTACCTCTAGCAACAGACCAGAAAGTCTACTAAAAAGCCTACCAAAGTTACTAGTTTGTAAGTCATACAAGTATGTTTCCCTGCACAGCACTCACTATCTTTTGAGGCATCAAAGCATTTTTATTTTCAAAGACCAGAGAAAGTTTGACACACTGCTTCTGAAGGCAACTATCCAAGAGCGTAAAAGCTTAAGGAAGCACTATTAACTAGAGGCTTTAAACACCAACACTGCAAACTTACACAGGCAGGAGCAGAGGTCACTGGGACAGTCTCTGGACTGAGGGTTCTTCTCAACTGAGCATCCAGATCTTCTAGAGGCTGCTGGGACTGAAGCAACAAAGGAAAAATAAGCAGCTGCCCCTTGGCACCAGCTATGCACATGGCAAGATTTAACATCAAAAGCTACTTAATATTAAGGTTGCAAAATAGTATAGCAAAATATAGAGTTTCAATACCTCCATTACCTCTGCTTCCTGCATCATATATAGGTAGTAAATTAAGCTACACATTTAAACCCAAAAATAGGAAGGAAAATTTAAGTGTTAGCTCTGTTTTTCTGAAGATATTGTGTTTGGATTCTCATTCTTAAGAATGGACTGAATGTTTAAGAGCCTCCGAGCTCTCATGTTTGTTTCCAAGGGCAGTGGTTCATGGTATGGGCCATCCCAAACATTCCGCACAGGTAGTATGTGCTACACAGCTCACCAAACCAGGTTACAGGTTAATTAATTTGCCTTCTTCTAAAGATACCATCTGGGCAGGAATGAAAGTAGCTCAAGGATTATCCCTACACAAAAGAGTAACAGTTACATTGCAAATTGAGACAAGAGCTATGCCAAAGCCAACTATGTAGATGAACAGTGTGCTGCTTAAAAAAATGGGGAGGTACCTCCAGAAGTAGCAGGTTTAACATTTCAACAGCCTGAGGTGGTGTCTTAAGACAGACTTCTAAAGAGGACATCCCAAATAAAAATTCAAAAGGCAAGAAAGTTTGGACTTCAGTTCAGAAACAGGTTATGCAAGATAATCAAGAATCTCTCTCCACAGAGCCTAGGTTTTAAGTAATAGATTTTTGTCAACACATGAATGGAGAACCATGTAGCTGCCTTGCACATATCTGAATGAGAAACATTCCTGAGGCAGACATCAGAGATTGCCCTGTCTTGGACTAAATAAGCCAGCCAGATCATAAGCAATGAGAAACGCAACGCATCAGTCACAGACACTAATCTTTTGAGTAATGGCATTATCCACAGAATTAGTGTCACAAAAAAGACATTTTAATTTTGAGTGCATAGTTAAGGGCCATACCAGGATGGGCATATAGTAAGTGGGAAAAAGTTGGCAGGATGAGAGGCTCATTAAGGTGGAATTCTGACACCACTTTGGAAAGGAATCTCTGGCAAGTCTACAGCATCACTATTCTTGTCAACTCTGGTAGAAGGTGGATAAGTTATTAGGACCTGAAGCTTGTTCCCCTCTGAGCTGAAGTCATTGCAACAAGAAAATGACCTTCTGTAAGAAACTTTAGTACTGAATGGCTCAGAAGTGCCTCAGGTAAGACAACTTCATTTGACTTCAGTCATCTTACAGTAGAGACAAGAGCCAAAGCCAATGTATATTTTAGCCTTACAGACCATCAGAGATAAAAGGATTCTTAAAGTTGCTCATTGACATCTTGTCAGCAATGGTGGTGAAATACTCCAGACTTGTCCTGGGAGATCAGAACACTCACATTGACAAGGCTGCAGATGCAGAAATCCCAAAACACATCTTTTCATTTGCCTTCCTAGGACTTTCACAGGTCATCTCTGGTCTAACTCACACAGCCATCTTACCTGGAACCCGATCTTCAGCCTAGGTTTACTTATTTGGTGTATGCGATCTGGTCAAGCCAAGCCATAGTGTTCTTATCAACGATGTTCAAGGCATGAAGACCTACAGGAAGTTGAGTCATTTTGCAGTCCTCAATGTGTGTCATGTTTTGTGGCTGCCCACATTGATGTAGTGGACTGTCTCTTAAATGCCACTGAAATTCTACTGCAACACAAATTCCATGTCCAGTATGAAACCGGTTCAGAAAGCTCCATTGCCTTTGCAGTAAATCAAACCCAGGTTGACACTGAGTGGGATCTGAGACAAGATAATTATTTGTCACTTTCTCTGTGAACCATGAAGCTCACCACACATCCTCTAATGTAAATTCCTCAGCCAGTAAACTACGTTCAGCTCTCTGCCCACTGGGGCATGATGTACATTCTACATTGGCCAGGACCACTGACACACTGGACCCCAAATGGACCTTTCCTCCCCATCACCCAAACTGATCTCCTTGTTTTCTAACACCCTACACTGGATGAAAACACAGAGGGGTGGAAATTTGAGGCCGATAGAAAACAAAGGCTGATTCAGACAGACTGAAATATAATGAATTCCTCAAAGTCTACTCTGAGGCTGTATTATAGACCAAGAGAACCTTCCTATCAGCCTCCATTGAGGCTGCCAAATCCCATCCCAAGCCAAAGTCGTCATTCTTCTGCAAAATGCAGTACAAGTCCCCTGTATTGCTTGCATCCATTAGTATTTTGGTATCAAGTCCTCTCTATCAAGCTATTATGAATGCATTGTTACCATGGTCCAAGTTGTCAGGTGCTGGCTACTGCTTATCTTTTCTGCTGAACTGGTGGTGTCCTGGATTCTTTCTGACATGGGGCAGGAAGGCTTTGAGTTGAACTATATTTAGCAGGACTCCTATATGCTCCATTTGTTTGTTAGGGACAAGCTGTGACTTTGGATAGTTTATCATGAGCCCTAGTGATCCCAGTGATGATACAGATTGGTATTTCGACTGCTTCCAGAGTGGCGTCCTTGATCATCCTGTTAGATTAGAGGAATATGTGCACTCCCAGACTGGGCAATAGGTCATGATTACCTTTAACCATAGTCCTTTGAGAAAACATTTTAAGAAAGCAAAAAGGAGCCAATACCAAAAAGTCTTCATAAAAAAAATTGTATGCATGACATCAAAGTGCTGCACGCCCATGTACAAGACAAAGTATGTAAATGTCTAAACAAAGACTAGAACAGGTCATGGATCTTCTGGTGTCTCTGGCGACTATCAGTGCTCCCTGGTTAGAGGAAGCCAAAAGGCCTTGACTCCTGAAAATAAAATTTAAACATCACAATAAAAGGAAGGAATGTAGACTTTAATGGAAGCCAGGAAGGGACACTAAGAATTCCAAAACAGTGTGTCACTGGATGGGCTGAAGAGCCTGAACAGTGTCTGAATAACCACAGTCCATGAAGGGAGCTCTTTTGTTTACCACAATCAAGAAGGAACTGACTGGAAGGTTACAAAGATAATGGTTAAAGCCCTGGGCAATGCATGACCACTAGTAAGGGAGCAGCTCATACCCCACCACACTACTTCTACTCTTTGAAACCAAACAATTTTAGAACTTGGGTAATTCTACTTTTCATGCGTTTGGAAGCATAAAACCTGCCCAAATGGTATCTTGCAAGAACAAATATAACCTCCAGTATGTCAACCCAGCTTTCAGAAATAGTGCAACAGCTAAGACGACATCACAGTGTCAAGGGATTTAATATTAAGTTTATACTACATAGTGCAAACTTTCTTTTTTAAGATTACAGCTTTATGCTTGACATGCACATTTAAATGGTTTCACTTAGGAACTGGCATTTATATCACATTGATTTAACTAGTACGACACACACAAAAGTAAATTCCCTTTGCTGGGTACATGCTCCTCTCCAACACATGGCATGAAAGGGAACAAGATGAGTTAGAAGGGCCCATTTTATGTTACTTTTCTCAGAAGAAGCCTGAGACCTACGGCCCTTGAGCATGTCAGGCTGAGCAGGGAGAACATACTGTGATGCCAACAGGCAAAGCTTCCATCAGGCTCCAATAAAAGTCTTAGCTGATATCTCTGAGAATATGCAGAGCTGAATTCTCATTTAAATTTTCATTCCCTGCTCATCCAGCCACTGGCAATAGCCCACAAGGCAATAACAAAGTTCCATATTATAGCCAAAATGGCTACAACTTTTAAAGTACTTCTAACTTGACTTTTATTTTTTTATATTTATATAAAATAATAAAACAATGGCTTTAAAAAGGCAGTATTGTTTCAAGTCCATAACTCAAATTTGGCTGAAGGGATTTTCCTTAAAAATATTCCAAAAATTGGTCATCTTTGGCACAAACCACAAATAGAAAATTTCACTTCAAAAAAAGTGAATACTTCAGAAAGTTGTGTGTAAAAAAACCATTAGGTTTATAACAAATTGTTTTGCAGTTTTAAAGCAGGTATTGCCAGATGCCTGCTTTAACACACAATACCTCCTCCTTTATAAATCTAAATCTGAGAAATGAGGATTACATTTACAGGCAAAGTACACTGGAAGAAAAGTCCACTTCGTGTTTATTCCATAAATAAACCTTCTGACACTAAACGTGCTGTTTCTAAAACACATTAAGAACAGGATACAGACTGCTTACAAGTCTCCATCTTCACTGCTTTTATTTCATCATATATTGTATGTTTCTTCTTTAATGATATGCTTAAATTTTCTCCATACTACCTCACTGCACAGCAATTTAAGATATCTAGAAATCTCTTATTTCATTGCAGGTCTTGACTGCTTTTTTCTTATGTTCTCTTGAGTTCCATAACCCCTTCTATGAATTTTCTTCTATTTTACAGAAGAAAGAGACAGCTGTCAGTCAGAAAGGTTTGTCTTGGTCTTTAAGGCAATAAGTAACAGCCTCAAAAGTTCACAGACAAGGCAAAACATCCACCAGTCTCCCTGGAAGTTCTCAGCTATCTGTACACCAGAAGGTGGCCAAATGTAGGTCCCAGAAGTTTGCTTGAACTATAATCTTTAATCAGCATTAGAAGATTTATAGAATTGCACCAACTCTGATAGACTAGGAAAAGGAGACTATTAAAAACCCACTGAGTTCTCATAGCCAGCAGTCTTGGGTTTTCAACAGCTAGTTGGGTATTGCAATATTTATTGCTCCCTGCAGAGCTAGAACTTTGCTACCAGATTCTCTCTTTGTTCTAATCAGAGGACAGGTGTGTGTAATACTTCTGAAGTTAAGTTTCATGACTCTTCATTTACATACACTAATTCATGTATCCACTGGAAAGAGGATTTCAGCATCACTGGGAAAGTTAATTTACTAGTTTTGCTTTAGCTCGCTGTCCTCCTCAGGGCTGGCCATTCCCAGTGTGTTTTCTGCCAACACAGGGATTTGCTGAAAGAAGTTTCTGTACTTAGTTCATGAAATGCACGTTTGAAATAGCTACATATTATGGAATACACCACCTTCAGTCTCACTCCTTGAGCTCTGCAGGTGGTGTAGCTAGCAACACCAGCACTCAAAGACCAAGTGATTATTGTTGCCTTGCAAATACTGTTATGAAGACATATTTGGCACATAACTGACTTTGAAACACAGCTACTATTCAACACTGAACACATTTGTCTGTAAAACAAGGGCTTTTAAGAAGCTCTCCCTCAAGCTCAAAACAGAAGTAAAAATATAAGCTTGAGTCATTGCACCCAGAGTTCAAACATTAAGGTCCAGTAATCCAAAGGGCAAGTTTGCTGCCTTTCCAGTGCACAAGTGACTCTGGTCACTACTACACAGAAGGGGTTACTCAGTCAAAAGAGAAAGTGAAGAAGCCAAGACCATGCAATGGAAAGTTTAATTGGAACATGCTCTTTGAAAGAGAAAGGAGAAGTAACAGACAGAATCTGCCAAGTCATGTAGCACCTGAGTTAGTGAAGGTCCTGGAAAGGGTGGCAGCTGTTCGCTGGATGGAGTGCCAGCTGGAAGTTCAAAACCTACCGGTAGCACCTATGGATAATGAACAGGAAATGCAAGTCCATCAAACAAAGAACAACAGAAGGAGCAGTCAGCAAGTTACAATAACTCACATCATTTAGTAGAAACCTTTAAGAATTTCCCTGTGGAGACTTCCTATGGAGGCAAGGAACAGTGTTAAGAGGGAATTCATTGCAGCTAGAATATCTACTTGCATTTTTTCTTTGAATGGCCACAGGGAAACAATCTGTGTTTATGACTTAGGCAAGTGGTTTTGTTTTTGTTTATTTTTTAAAAAGCCAGGAATCTTGACATCTTTATAGCAAATCCATGAGAACCACTGCAACAATCAATTTTCCAATAGAAAGCTTCGTGACAACTAAGCAAGGCAATCCAGAATAGGATGTGGCCCCTACCCAGTTTCCCTGACATCTCTATACTGAGATTCCACTGCTGCTTAAGAGTGGCAATATTCATGTGATTGTAGTAAATCGCTCTAAGGAATAATAAAGAACCTGAGATGCTTTTGATATCTGAGGAAGTCTCCATCCACCAAGAAATATATTATTTTTAACCTCCCTGGGTCAATTTTTTACCCATCATAAACAGCTACCTGAAGCTGCTGACTGCCCAAGCAGATGACTGGAACATGCATCTTGGTAAGGGGGAAAAAATCCAGCCAGGTTATGTGGAAAGTGTTAGAGCAACTGGAAAGGGTAGAATGAGGCATGCAAGCCTCACAGCAAAGTCAGACAGCACATTCCAGTTAGTTATTGCAAATCATTACAAAAGTGGGAGGACCTAATAACTAAGTGGCTCTGTATGGATTTTTTCCAACTCTCCTCCCCCTCCATTATGTCCAGATCTCCCTCACCTCTTGCATCACTTTGCCTGCATTCTATTATTTCTAGTACACTAGATTGATCAGACCTAGTGTGGGTATGTCTCCTTGATTTCAGAAAACACACATAGTAAGTGGCACGATAACCTAATGCAGGGGTGACCAACCTGTGGCTCCGGAGCCACACGTGGCTCTTCAGAAGTTAATATGCAGATCCTTGAATAGGCACCAACTCCGGGGCTGGAGCTATAAGCACCAACTTTCAAATGTGCCAGGGTGTGCTCACTGCTCAACCCCTGGCTCTGCCACAGGCCCTGCCCCTACTCCACCCCTTCCCGCCCCCACTCCTGAGCTGCCATGCCCTCGCTTCTCCCCCTCCCCCCCCCAGAGCCTCTTGCACACCACAAAACAGCTGATCAGGAGGTGCGGGGAGGGAGAAAGAGGTGCTGATCGGCAGGGCTGCTGGAGGGTGGGAGGCACTGGGAGCAGGAGGGGGTGAAGCTGATGGGGAGGTGCTGATATATTAGTGTGGCTCTTTGGCAATGTAAATTGGTAAATTCTGGCTCCTTCTCAGGTTGGCCACCTCTGACCAAATGATATTTGGGTGTAGCATTTTATGGCAGCAAACCGTGATAGACAGTTCTTTGTTGGATAAAGCCTTCTTCGATCTTTAAGCAAGTGGGAACTAACTATGGCAGAATCTAGTTCAGTGGCGGGCAAACTTTTTGACTTGAGGGCCACATCAGGTTTCAGAAATTGTATGGAGGGCCGGTTAGGGGAGGGGGTCATGGCCCAGTCCCCAGCCCCTATCTGTGCCCCCCCCCCCAGGACTCTTGCTCCATCCAACCCCCCCATTCCCTGTCGGCCCCCCAGGACCTTTGCCTCATCCACTCCCCTCACTCCCTGTCCCGACTGCCCCCACCCGCCCATCCACCCCCTCATTCCTGACTGCTCCTATGGGACCCCTGCCCCATCCAAACATCCCTTCTCCCTGACTCCGGAACACCTGCCTCAACTGCCCCCCACCACCCTACCTAACCCCCCCTCCTTCCTGACTGCCCCCTGGGGACCCCTGTCCCCATTCAACCCATTCCCCACCCTCTGACTGCCCTGACCCTTACCCACACCCCCACCCACCACCCCGAACTCCCCTGCCCTCAATCCAACCCTCCATTCCCCCTTTAACACGCTGCCTGGAGCGCCAGTGGCTGGCAATGCTACAGCCACGCCACCCAGCTGAAGCCAGCCATGCCGTCGCCACCGAGCAGCACAGAGCACCAGGTCAGGCCAGGCTCTGCAGCTGCGCTGCCCCAGAAGCTCCGCCACTCAGAGCATTGCGCCAGTGGCAGAGCGAGCTGAGGCTGCGGGGGAGGGGGAACAGCAGGGGAGGGGCCAGGGGGTAGCCTCCCAGGCCAGGAGCTCAGGGGCTGGGCAAGAAGGTCCCACGGGTTGGATATGGCCCGCGGACCATAGTTTGCCCACCTCTGAGCTAGCTGATACAAAAATCACAAGAAAATTCAAGGTGCATTTACTCTTGAAATTGATACACTTATGCTATTCCAGTGGCTTTCTTGTATTGTTTTACAGCACCAACTCTTTGAGCTACATTAACCATTTGAAGGCAGAACACTCCCGGGTGCTCTCCCCAAACTCCATTATCATATTACTTAACTGTATGAGTTACTCCTAGCCAGACTTCATAAAGCTAAAGTTAAGCTTTAAAGTACATATCAGTAATTTAAGACACAAGAACTTTACAAAGATGTAATTTTCCAAAACCAACATTAAAAATCCAAGGAACTCAGTTGTTTGGATTTAAATTTAACCATTTGAAATTATGTCTATGCAGTTATAACATTCCAAAAGTTCCCATCCTCCTTTTTTGTTACTTTTTTTTTTTGGTGTAAGATGCTTGGCTCCCTTTTTAGTTTAATCTGAATTTCCTATGCTTTAAGTGTTCTTCACCCACCAAATAAGTACCTCTACAACTTTCTCATAAAGCTTTATATCATTACATCAAGGCAGGCAATTCTCTGTGTGTTTCAACATAAAATAGCACAATGAGACCCTGGGCCCAATTGGTGCTTCTGAGTGATTCTGTAATATAATTGCTAAAAACCTAAAAAAATAAAATGCTTACTTTCTGTCAAGCATACTGAAATTTTTGCTTTGGGATATATTAAGACCTAAGTTTTAAATATATTTGTGCCCTACACAGGAGACCGGGAACAGGACACCCTGTGAAATTCCAAACCTCTGAAGAATACTGGAACCCAGAAAGAAGCAGGGAAGTTTGTGGTGCTTAGGAGCCCTGCATGATCAGTCTCCCCAGCCTTTGCACATCAGCCCCACTACAATCTTCTACCTCTGTACCTTTAATTTTTGTCCCCAGAGCACATCTATACTTTGAGCTAGGGGTGTGAGTTCTAGCTCAAGGAGACATACTTGTGCTAGCTCTGATCAAGCTAGTGCAAAAAACACAGTGTAGGCACAGCGGCACAAGAGGTGGTGATGGTGGGGTGAATGGGCACATACTTGGGGTGGCTAGCCCCCACTTCCTCCTACTCCCCCACCTCCCCTCCACAGCTACATTATTTCAGTGCCAGCTTGATCAGAGATAGCACATATACGTCTCCTTGAGTTGGAAATTACATCTATAGCTGGACGTGTAGAAATACAGCTAGTCTCCAAGTCACCTTCCTGAAGACTAACAGATCTATGGACCTTGGCAAGTCAGCAGAAACCATGGGCCCAGTATGGATTCCTGTCCTCAATAGCACCTGTACATTTTATCAAATCTGAGGCAGGGAGCAGGAATATGTAACCTGGGTGAGGAGGAAAGTAAGTAGAGGCAGATGACAGAAGATAGCAGGGCTGCGGGATCCACTGGGGTCATGGAAACCTGCATATCTTAGGAGCTCTCAAGACATTCAGATGGAAATAAGGAGGGCTGGAAACCTTAAGTTAAGATTGCTATAGGAGCTAATCAAATCAGGAGGAACTTGAGTCCAGCTGCCTGTACTTGGCTTAAGAGGGGAAAAAAGCATGCTAACACTGTACCTGAACTAAAAACAGAGAATAGACTAATAGACTGTATAAATCAGTTTGGATAAACAAACATTCTGTTTCAGCCTTGTTTCAGAACAAGAGTCCTTTCCAAAAGGTTATTCTCTCGTATACTTAACACCATTCACAAGAGTGCTGGATTCCTTACCGGTACCCTGCTAAGAGGTGGCTTTGAGGGAGGGGTCACTGGTTTCGCTGCTGTTGTTGCAATGCTGCCTGATGCTGGAACATAGGTGACAGGAATGCCAACTTGACCAGGTGTGGCAACTGGTGTCATCACTGGTATGCCAGCTGGTCCAAGGGGCAAACTAACTGGTGGTATACTAGAGCTGGTAGTGGCGGTCATAGGTTTAGTTGGTGCAACAGCAGTGGTTGGTATGCCAGGCATGACTGTAGTCTCCATTACCAGTGAGGTCTCCAGAGATATTGGTGGATGTGTTGCTCCAACATTGCCATGTTCACTAAATAGAGATCGTAGCTTTTCTTCCAAGGTCTTTATGTCATCGATGCCAGGAGCTTTGGGTTGAGTGTCAACATCAGCCTCCAGACACTGAGTATGAGGTTGATTGGGCAGTGGAGCAAGTTGAGGTTGACTGTGTATCAAGGTCTGCTGTACTGCAGGCAAGTTAGCAACTGGCTGTGTCAGTGGTAGGATGCCAGATAAAGGAACTTGGGGTAGTATGGGGGTAGATATTGCAGCTGCTGCCTGGGGTAGGACAGGTGTTGATGCAACTGCTGATGGGATGAGTAAAGGATGCACCACAGCAGGCTGAGGGACTGAACTAGATATACTTGATGCCACTGCAGAGGACAATGGTGCAGAGACAGGAAGGGACAAGCCAGCTGCACTGCACAGCTGCGGTTTATCTACTGACTGTCCATCCTCAGGCTTTGAGTGTAGCACACTTACAACAACTGTTTCTGCCAGATTGGGGATGGAGCTACTGCTGCTGAGCTGAGGAGTTTGTGAAGTCACATTATGAGCCATAGTTGGGGCTACAGATGTTTGCGGAGCTGCCACAGACTCCATACTACCTGAAATCTGTTGAGCAGGCGGAGATGTCACAGGTGGGGGTACAGCACTTGGTGCACTAACACTGGGGCCAGCCATGACAGGAATTTGTTGTGTTGGTGGCAATGTTAAAGAAGCAGGTGCGCTGATATTAGGGACAACTTCTTCAGTCAGTGGTTGAGCAGTCTGCGA
The DNA here is from genome assembly GCF_016161935.1 of Mauremys reevesii. NCBI lineage: Eukaryota > Metazoa > Chordata > Testudines > Geoemydidae > Mauremys > Mauremys reevesii. Next base: position 251,316,494 of record NC_052623.1, read on the forward strand.
GGTAACAGTTAATGAAAAAGAAGCAGGTGCACTCATACTGGAAGTCACTCCACCAATTAATTGGTGCCCAGACTGTGATGTTGTGGGAGAGCTGGAGCCTGAAACACCTGTGCTTGGTGCAACTCCAGCTGGCACCTTTTCTGTAGGCAGGGGAACAACAGACTGAGCTACTGGAAGAGAAATACCAGTGGTGGAGGGGGGAGATGCTGGGAGAGGAGCCACTGTTGTAGATGGTAGACTCCCAGCCATGTTAGCAAGTACAGGTGGAAATGGTGGTATAGTTTGGTTAAAAACTGGAGGAGCTGTACTGGGTCCTTCTGTCATTTGTGCATGCCTGATCTCAGAGAAAGCTTGCTGCAGGCTGAGTGATGATGCAGAATGAGACAGGTTCATCCCAGGACCATGTGATGGAGAGGAAGCAACTGGAAAAAAAAATCCAGTCAGTACACCTAGAGACGTTTACCTACCATTGCTAGACTAACACCATTCCAGTATAGTGCATTATGGCATGATTTACGTAGGCTATTCAAAGAGACCTAGGAATACAGAGCCGGGGATATGTTGCAAATCATAATTTAAGATGTGCTGTGAATCCTATAGGAGCCTAGCATTGGAACAGCAATGGGTAGCATCAGTTAACAGACAGATCTAGAGGAGAAAAATCTTGCATAATGCTGCCCAAAAGCATTTTTGGCTCTAACTAGCAGTCAGTTCCTTATTTTCAGTGTTTGGGGGTTTTTTTTCCCCCTAATAGAAGGAACTGGTCAAGGTGGGTGAGGTAATATCTTATTGGACCAACTTCTGTTGTTAAGGGAGACAAGCTTTTGAGTTTACACAGAGCTCTTTTCAGGTCTGCAAAAAGTACTCAATGTCACAGCTAAATACAAGGTGGAACAGATTGTTTAGCATAAGTAGTTAACACACATTTCAAGCACAGTTGCCAACTTTCACGTGGTAAATAAGCACCCTGATTTTCACAATAAGCCAAAAATCAAGTTAATCCCATTTCAAAACAAGGCCAAAACAAGAACCCCAACACTCTATGTGACTAGATCCCCGCGGCGTGCAGTCTGGGACTGGTAGGCCCACTGTGCACCTCTGAATCTCTCTCCGTGAGGCCCCTACTTGCCGGGAGCCGATTAAAAAAAAGCAACAAGCAACAAGCCAAAAATTAGCCAACAAGCAACTCAAGCCAATTAAGACAAAAATAAGCCCAATTTCTTTTTTTCCCCACGGGTTTGGCATGTCTGATTTCAAGGGACCATTCACAGACTTTAAGGTCAGAAGGGCCCATTATGATCATCTAGTCTGACCACCTGCACATTGCAGGCCATGGAACCTCATCCAACAACTCCTATGATAGACCTCTAACCTCTGGCTGGGTTACTGAAGTCCTCAAATCATGATTTAAAAACTTAAAAGTTACAGAGAATCCACCATTTACACTAGTTTAAACCAGCAAGTGACCCGTGCCCCATGCTGTTGGGGAAGGTGAAAAACCCCCAGAGTCTCTGCCAATCTGACCTGGGGGAAAATTCCTTCCTGATCCCAAATATGGCAATCAGACTCTGAGCATGTGGGCAAGACCCACTAGCCAGATACCTGGAAAAGAATTCTCTGTAGTAACTCAGAGCCCTCTGCATCTAGTGTCCCATTTGCTATTAGCAGTCACAGATTGTCTACAAAGGCATGTAGACAGTCTCATCATACCATCCCTCCATACATTTTTCAGGCTCAGTCTTGAAGCCAGTTAGGTTTTTTGCCCACACTGCTCCCATTGGAAGGCTGTTCCAGAACTTCACTCCTGTGATGGTTAGAAACCTTCACCTAATTTCAAGCCTAAACTTGTTGATGGCCAGTTTAGATCAGTTTGTTCTTGCATCCACATTGGCGCATAACTTACATAAATCCCCTCCCTCCCTGGTATTTATCCCTCTGATGTATTTATAGAAAACAATCATATCTCCCTTCAGCCTTCTTTTGGTTAGGCTAAACAAGCCAAGCTCCTTGAGTCTCCTCTAATAAGGTAGGTTTTCCATTCCTTAGATCATCCTAGTAGCCCTTCTCTGCACAAGGAGAGGGTGGAGGGGAAGGGAGCTTCCTTTTCCCCGTATGATTGGAGGCGTGTTAACAGGCCACTTCACCTTGAATGGTCCCTTAAAATGTGTGTTGTTTACTTATGCTAAACAATCTGTTCCACCTTGTATTTAGCTGTGACACATTGCGTGCGTTTCCCAGACCTGAAGAAGAGCTCTGTGTAAAGTCAAAAGCTTCTCTCACACCAATGGAATTTGGTCCAAGAAAAGATATATCACATCACTTATCTTTGTCCCTCACACAGGCACTGACTTCCCCTCTTTCCCATGGGTGCTCAACACCCACCCCCATACCTCCGGCCCCACACCTGCCCTGCCCCTTCCCACCCCCATTCCAATCCCTTCCCCAAAATCCCCACCCCAGCCTCTTTCCCTGAGTGCACCACGTTCCTGCTTCCCCCCCCCCCCAAGTGTGCTAACGCTGCCAAACAGCTGTTTGGTGGCGGCCGGGCAGGAAGTGCTAGGAGGTAGGCAGAGGAACAGAGATGTGGCGCGCTCAGGGGAGGAGGAGGTGGGGCAGGGAGTGAGGGGAGCTTGGCTGCCGGTGGGTGCAGAGCACCCACTCATTTTTCCCCGTGGGTGCTCCAGGGCTGGAGCACCCATGGAGTTGGCACCTATGGTCTCTCTAATATCCTGGGACTGATACAGCTACTACAAGAACTGGTCACTCAGGTTAAACAACTTGTAGCTGGTATCGTAAATAAATATTAACAATCAAAACTTCAGAGAGCTTTGGGTAACTTACCAATATCTGAAAGTTCCTTTCCTGAAGGAATAGAGGAGGTGAAAAACTGCTGTTCTTTTAACCGACTCTCTGGGACAGGACTGACAATAAACCGTCTTCCAGCAGAATGGACAACCTGGGTGAAAGAGCTGGGAGGAACACCTAAACAATAAAGAGAAGTTAGGTATTTAACGATGTGCTGCATCTCATTCATTACAGCATGTCCTGCCAGATTGTGCACTCAAGCATATAAAGGTTGCGCTCCTCAGCTGGATCAATGTTAGCACTAGGAAACTGTTGGATAAGTATTATAAAGCTTACCAATTCTCTGCGGCATGAAAGATACAGGATCTGGCTGTTTGAACTCTCCCTCCAATTTCTGCAAAAAGATAAAATAAAAAAATTTAAATTCAAGCACAACCTCAGTCTTCCAAAAAAGCTTAAACACAAGTTCAGTGACATAATTATGGTATTCAGTGTACTGCTACTGTAAGCAACACTGTGAATTTGAGTACTTTATCAGTTTAGTCTACCACACTTTGCCCCTCCCCCACACACACTCAAAACTCTGTTCCATGGGAACATGTCAGTATTACATCTAAATTATCAAGACAGAAAAGTTTGGAAACGTACCTATTTTCCTGCCAGGCAGACTGCCCTGGAGCCAGGACTCCCATAGGTTGCAGTTGTCCCAGCTCCAAGGCAATCCTGGAAGCCCTCACAACCCCTTTCCCCTGCGTGGTGGGCTGCCAGGATGCTGGACAACTGGAGGAGCAGAGGAATCACTTTGAAAATGTCAAAACAAGAGGTCTGATTTTTTTCTAAATCATTTCATTATTGTTCCATTTCGGAGCAATTTTTTGAAATTATGAAATTTCCTGTGGAACAGGAATTCCAGTTTCTGGCCAGCCTTACTTATGCCACCACATTCTCAAAACAAAGGTTGTAAACAATCTGGCTGAAGCAACCAGTCCCCAACTTACCTGGGACCCTGGAAAGAAGCAGTCATCTTTCGTCTGCATACTCTCCAAGCCCTGATCACCTTCCGGCTCTACACTGACATCCTCACTGAGCATTTCATCAGCTTTCTCAATGATCTCTCGTACCTGCTCTACAAATGAATCTCTCTCAGTTGCTAGAATAAATTCATTCTGCACCTGTAAACGAAACAAAACAACAAGGACTACTGTCATCATTAATGTCCCTTGTCTGTCTAGATTTTTAAACCCCTTCAAACCTATATATTGTACATGGATTTTGTCTATGCAATTATGCCTTCCTTTCAGTATTACCCTTATTCTCCGTTGGCCATTTTTGTCACACCAACTTATTGCATCTTGCTTTCATTTAGACTGTGACCTTTTCGGGGAAGAGATAGTCCTGTTACACTTGAGGCTATAAAAATACAGACTCTTATATGGTCCTCTTATTTGTATTACAGTAGCATTAGAAGTCTCACTCATGCAGGTAAGCTACTGTCACTTCATCACAGGATTTCTGCTTGGCATAAATTGTTTAATTGAAATTTACTACTTCTGCCAAACTATCTGTTCAATCTTATATTCAGCTGTGACACACTGTTTCCCAGACCTGAAGAATAGGTCTGTGTAGCTTGAAAGTTTCTCTCTCTCCCTAACAGAAGATGGTTCAATAAAAGATATTACGTCACCCACCTTGACTACTATCCTGGGACCAACACGGCTACAAAATCATTGCATAATTGAAGTCAGACAGTCAAATCAATAGCTGTAATAGGAATTAGTTGAATATTCCATAAGTTCAAATTCCAAAACAGCTCTCAAATGTTTAGCCGCAGTCAAAGGAATGAGGGACTAAGGGCACTGAAACTTGAAAGTACTCTGCGAGATCTCCTCACGAAGTGCTGGAAATGAACTTCAATTCTCTTCTCTGCCTGTTCCATGTCTTTCATAACCAGAGTCAAACAATCATGATGAACCAAGTTGCTACTGCACTGGCAAACTACGTTTAAGCTGAACCCATATCTCCCAGAGAAGAGACCAAATAATTTCACAAGCTTAATTCTGTGACTAGCCACATAAACCAGCTGTACATTTCAATTGTGCAAAAACAGTTACTACAAACTCTTCTGTTCAAAGACTAAGCATGTTTTTAGCTATCTGTTTTTCACTCTGACTGAAAATGGATATTATCAGCAATGCCATGATGTTCTATTTCATGAGTCCTATGCACTAGTTTTTCAAGATATGACAATTTCCCACAGAATGATTTGAGATAGAAGACTTAAAGATTTTATCCTTGCTGCTGCCAAATGAAACGGGACCAAGCATATATGACCCTGACCAATCAATTTATTTTCTACATGACAAAACCAACAAGAATTCATTCAGACTTACTTGGAAACAATAACTGAGGTAACTGGTGTATGTTGAGTGTATATAATGTGGATAGCGTAATTTAATAGCTTATAGGTGTACATTTCATGACAACTTTGGACGAATCTTCCTTTTACAATATTTTGTGTGTGTCTCATTCAAAGATTTGACGTATATTGTTAGCACCTCAAGAAAAACCTATTAATGAGTAACAAGAGTCATACAAAAAACATTTTCCACAATGAAAACTTTCTGTAAATGTATTCAATTATCTACGTACACCTCTACCCCGATATAACGCTGTCCTCGGGAGCCAGAAATCTTATCGCGTTATAGGTGAAACCGCATTATATCGAACTTGCTTTGATCCGCCGGAGTACGCAGCCCTGCCCCCCTGGGGAGCTGCTTTACCGCGTTGTATCCGAATTCGTGTTATATCAGGTTGCGTTATATCGGGGTAGAGGTGTATATGTATTACTTTAAGTGGTGGGAGTGTTGGTATGCGTTTTGTGCAGGTTAGTCAAAAACAATTTTTCTTTAAAATTAATATTAGTACACAACTGTCCAACTGAGCATTGAGTAGCTGGGAGGCTATCTGCTCATGGACAGGTACGAGAGAGCGCAAGTCACCATGAGCTCAAAAGGCTTAGTCAAGGCTCAGAGAACTAAATTAAGATCCCAGGTTGGAGCGGGTGTCTCATGTGTGGGAAGAGATTTCCAGCACCCTTAAGTAATCTACGCGTCAGTGGGCGAGCAAACAGTATCTGTCTACTTGACAGTGAAAGGCCATTATAGTTGCAAGATGTACCTTAAAGGAACAGAGTTTTGATGAGATGAAGGGAGGAAGATGTTTGGTCTATGTGCTTAGATCACCACCTAATTTGGAATCGCTTCCATTTTTGCAGGTAAGTATGCAGAGTGGTCAATTTTCGGCTGTGTAATAACACGTCTTACTTCATCAGAGCATTCTACCTTTAGACCCTGGAACCAAAAAGGAGCCACGCCTGGAAGCGGAGGATCCACAAGTTGGAGTGAAGGAGCTGTCTGTCATGTTGAGAGAGCAGGTGAGGAATAGGTCGAAGAGGATCTTGAGAACATAGTGCCATCTGTGCCAGGTAAGGAAACCAAACTTGCCATGGCCAGGAGGGGGCAATCAGAATAATTCTTGCTTTGTCTCATCATACCTTGGACAGTAGAGGAAATGGGGGGAAAAGGCGAATAAAAAAGGTTCCTGTCCCATCGGAGGATAAGCGCATCTCCCAGAGACTGTTTCCCCAGGACTGCTCTAAAGCAATAATGAGGACATTTCTTGTTCCGATATGTAGCTAAGAGATCTATAGTCAGGGTTCCCCAAAGGGTGAATGTGTCATGAATAGGGCTCTGTGTTTGGCACTGAAGTCACAGATTCCGTAATTTTCCCGCGATCTCTGCGACTTCTGTGGGGGCCAGTGTAGCTGACCCCAGGGCCGTCCAAGTAGTTGGCTCTGAGGCCAGGTGGCCCCAGGGACAGCCGCTCCCAGGCGCTGCTGGAGCAGCCCCGTGCAGCTAGCCCCAGGGACCACCAGAGCAATGGCTGGTGAGACTCGCCACAGGGACCGCCTGAGCAGCAGTCCCCCAGTGGTCAGTCCAGCTGCTGTCCGTAGCCCCTGGCAGCCAGAGTAGCTGCTTCCCTTGGCAGCAGCTGGGCAGCCAGTGCAGCCGCTACCGGAGGGTGGTAGAGTAGCTGCTTCCCCAGGTGGCTGCTAGCAGTGGTGCCCAGGTGGCTGGAGTAGCCACTTCCCTGGGCAACCCCCAGTAGTGGTGCCCGGGCAGCCCCCAGCTTGCCCCAGCAGCAGCCTCCTGGAGCAACCACCCCCCAGCAGCAGCCTCTCCAGATGCCCCCCCACCCCTACTCCTGACACCCCCCAGCAGTGACCCCCTTAAAATTTAGTCATGGGTAGTTTTAGTAAAAGTCATGGACAGGTCACGGGCCCGTGATTGTGTGTATTGCCTGTGACCTGTCCATGACTTTTACTAAAACTACCCATAACTAAATTGTAGCCTTAGGTCATGAAGCACCTTGGAGTTCAGTTCCCATTTGTGGTCATTAGAGACGCTCTGACTGAGACTGTTGGTTGTCACGTTCTGTATCCCAGGTAGGTAAATGGTTGAGATAAACACGCTGTGTTGGATGCACCAATTCCACAGTCTGAGTGCTTCTGTGAAGAGGGAGGGAGGGAGATCTGGCACTCCCCTGGTGATTGATGTAAAATATACAGGTTATATTGTCTGTCATGACCTTTACGTGGTATTCTTGACGAATTGGAGAAAGTGTGCACAGGCGCTTCTGATGGCTTTTAACTCCAAAAGATTGATACAAGAGCCGCTCCTGTAGGAAACCACTTGATCTGAACCTTGTGGTCATGTAGATGGGCTCTCCAGCCTATCAGGGAGGCATCCGTCCGAGTCAGCGTCAGTAGCGGTTGTACAAATGAAACGCCTGCTTGGATGCGTCTTTCCACCAGTCCAGGGAGTGCTTTATAGTGGAGGGTAGTGATAGCTGTTTGCTTAGCCGGTCCTTAAGGCGTGCAGAGTGACAAAGGTGCATGCTGCCATATGACTGAGCAACTGTAGGCAGTTCCTGGCCAACGTTTGTGGGCTAGCCTGGACTGTCTCTATGAGACTCGTGAGGGTGGTAAATCTGCGCAGCAGGAAGAATGCTCTCACTTGCACTGTGTCAAGTTTGGCTCCAATAAATTCCAGTCGCTGTAACAAGGTGAGGGTTGATTTCTGGATGTTGTGCTGTAAGTTCAGTTGTGCAAAAGTGCGCATGGTGATCTGAGTGGCACAGATGGCATCCTCAACAAGGGTGTTGTCTAGGCACAGGTAGATAATGCCTTATGTTTGCAGGTGCACCACTGTGACAGAGAGAGCCTTGGAGAATACCCTGGGTACAGACAAGAGGCCGAACTGGAGCACCTGTATAGATAAGGGTCTTGCCCAAAGGTAAGCCATGTGCAACCGTCATATTGAGATGTGGAAATAGGCATCTTGTAGGTTGAGGGCCAAAAACTAATCTCCTTGCCCCAGATCTAGAATAATGGCTGCTAGCGTGATCACCTCGAACTTCTGTACCTTCACACATCTGTTTGATGCCCTTTGATCTAGAATGGGTGTCCAACCTTCCTTTGCCTTGGGAATCAGGGAATAAATAGGAGTAAAACCCCTTGCCTCTGAGTTCTGCTGGGACTGGTTCTATGGCTCCTAGGTGTAACAGATCTATCTCCTGGCGAAGCAGGTTCTCATGAGAAGGGTCCCTGAAGAGTGATGGCGAAGGAGGGTGGGAATGCGGGAGGGACAAGAAATGAATGGCATAACCCTTTGAAATAATCTCCAAGAGCCATCTCTCCCAGCTGCTGTGAAAGGTGGTCAGGTGATTGCCAAAGAGATGTGACAGGTGCATAGATGGCAGCTGATGTTTCAAGTCGTAGTTGTTTGGGCCCTCGACCAATCTGTCAAAAATGCTGAGAAGATACAGTCAGAGGTCGCACATTGGAGTGCTGTTTTCGCTTTTGTACCCTGAGCCTCTTGCACTGCCGCTCGTAATAGCGCAGTGAGGGTAGGTACTGAGAAGGTCGTGACCTGTACTGTGGTTGAGAGCCATATCTCCTCTTTTGTCCCGCTGTATAGATTCCCACGGAATCCTTCAGGGTGTGGAGAAAGGAGCTGGTAATATCAGTGAAGAGCTTGGGCCCTTTGAATAGGAGATCCTCAACCATAGTCTATACCTCTCTGGGCAACCCAGAAAGGTGCAACCATGACACCTGCCTCATCACTGCCATGGAAACCTAGCAGGCTGCTGTATCTGCTGCATCTAGGGTGACCAGATGAGAGGAAGAAAATATCAGGACACGTGTAGGGGGTCGCCGGCGGAGGGGAAAAAAAATAGTGCAAAATATCGGGACAAACTCCTAAATATTAGGACAGTCCCGATTTTATCGGGACCTCTGGTCACTCTAGCTGCATCCAATGCTGTCTGTAGCACAGTCCTGGCCGCTAACTGGCCCTCTATGACAATGACCTGAAGCTGCTCTTTTTGTACCTCTGGTAAATGTTCGATGAACACACTGACTTTTCCAATCTCCATCATATGGGGTCGACTTGGCATGATGTTGCTTGCCACATGCATTAACCGCATCTACAGCAATTGAATTGGATTGAGGATGTAGAAACAAAGTCTGCCTCTGAGAGGGATGTAACATTTCTTGTCGGCTCTCTTGCAGGTCATGCAATGGAGGCTGGTGTCTGCCAGATGACTTTGGCAAGGTCAAGAAGCGCCTCCTTAAGTGGGAGAGAGATTTTGGAGAAGGAGGAAGTTATGCAGAATATCTACCAGCTTGTGATGTTTATCATCTGCTACCTGCTGTAGGGGAATTTGCAAATCATCTTCCACCCTCTTAGTAAGATCTTCAAAGTTCTTAAAATCATCAGATAGTGATGGGGGGAGGCATTAAAGCCTTATCTGGTGAAGATAAGGAGAAGAAGTCTGCTGGAGGGATAGCCTCCCTTTCAAGCCTTTCCTCCTCTTCCAGTCCAGGGACTAGAGATAGTGAAGCTACAGGAGACAGTCTCGCCAACTCTCTCTGAGAGGCATGGACATGCACAAAGCGTGGGATCTGTACATCACCCAAGGATCCCAATATGGCCACTAGGGATGGGGGAGGGGGGTAATGAAAGTGCACAAGGAGGCCCACACCAAGATTGCAGGTCAGCACAAGGGTGGAGTTGATGAGGTCCCTAGTACTGTGATGGCACGCCACAGTGAGAGGTCAGGGAAATAACCATGCTCCTGGTCACTGTCAGACTCAAAGGTAAGGGTGGTGCTGATCAGGGCACTGGCAGTAAATGTCCCCAGTGATTCCAGGCATGGGGCTCCAGTACCAATTAATGGGGATTGTGGTTCTTCCATGACCTCCAGGTCTCTAGGGCTGGGAATTCTTGTGGTGCCGCTGATTCACTTGGTACCATGGATGAGTGTTGGTGGAAAGCTGTAGATACTAATGGTTGATTATGTGTGGAACACTCCAGGGACAGGAGCTTTGCCACATTCAGTACCAAGGCTTTACTTCCCTTAGAAGTAGTATGTACTTTGTCCTTAGGAGGTGGTACCACTGCCTCGGAGTCTGAGCCTCTGGTGTCTTTAGGCAGTGTGGCTAGCGGAAGCACCTTGATACTTCTGGGTACCACACTTCGGAGCCACTGGTACAGAGGTGGCTGAGCACACTGGGGAACCCCTCTGGCTGGCCAAAGACTCTGTTTGGGGGCTTGGAGCCCTTTTTCTTGAGCCCGTAAGGGGGGAAAATCTGCTGATTTTTTCCACAGTTCTACCCCAATGGAAGTTAAAGGCTCCAGGGACATGTATCCTGGAGAATGTCTGGCACTGGAGTCAGCTGGTGGGTGAAGTGCTCTCTCCATCAAGAGGCATTTTAACTTCAGATCCTGGTTTGGCTTTTTTTGAGACCTCGCCTTGAGCTGCTGGCAGAGGTTGCACTTTTGTGGATATACGATTCTCCCAATACTTTACAGTGATATCACCCTTAAAAGCAAAGAAAGCAGATTTTTTTTTCTTTAATTAAACAGAGGTTAGAGTCTCTAAACTACTAAATGCCCTCCGGGGCAGGAGGGGGTGTAGAGGGTTCCCCAGCAAGGGCATGAAACATGAAATAAAAGGGGTTTTTCCCCCTCTTTTTAAATCCCGGAAATTAACTATTAAGGGAAACAAAAGGACTAAAACTACTACCACTTATGCTAATGATGCTGAGAACAACAAGACACCCGCTTGCTCCATTTGAGGCCAAAGGCAGTAGAGAAGGAACTGTGGGCGATTAACCCGCCCAAGATAGCCTCCAGGCAGATCATGAGGGAAGGAGAGCAAATGTATGGGCCGAATGGACACTGCAACCTAAAATCTTCGATTAGAGGTACAGAGGCTCTGATACACCTACCATGGAGCTCATATAGGGACACCACTTGAAGAAAATTAAGTTCCCCAGTGACAGGAACGGGACTGCACTTGGAGGAGTTTGTTTTATATTGTATTTCCAGAAATAGAGTTTACTGTTTATTAGCTCAGCTCAAAACAAGCAGTTAGTAAGAGATTTTTAAAATCCTATAGTACAAAGTTAAAACTGTTTTACTTGAAGACACTGAAGTTTTAAGATCGAAGCTGACCCAAATCCTCAGATGAACTAGTTGTGCAAATACTGGACCAAACATGTTGGCTTTGGATACTGTTCTTTACCACTCAGTCATTAGGGAAAGATTTTGCTTCTAGTATTAGTAATGTGACTGGAAGAGGAGACAAAGATTGTAGTGCACAGGGAAGCCATAAGAATAGTAGTAATTCAAAAAGACAGGTTAGATGAACTCTAAGGTGATTTGTACAACTAATATGGTTAACAAGATCAGGGTCAATTCTCCATCTGCACTGGAGATATAGCTCACCATAATTATTGCTATTTCCTCCGGGTTGTCACCATCCAAGTCAAATTTGAAAGTAACCATTTTCCGATTGTGTGTCTCTAGCTGGCACTCAACCACCCGATCACCCTTGTTCGAAACCTGAAAGAGAAGAAATATGCTTTCTAGCCTGAAATGCAGAACACAGTGGAACATCACGAACAACTATTGAGTAAAGTGTGCAGACATCTCTTGTTCCTAAAGCCAGGGAAGGCCAGGTGCACAAAAGCAACATGAGATCTCCAAGAGGGCCAACTGTACTGTACTCCTCTTTGAGCAATTCACTTTCCATTCTCAAACAGAGATCAGATGCACTGAAGGGCAATGATCCTTTATGGATTCCCCAACTACATCAACCTTCAAGCCCTCTTGCTCAACATAGACCATCTTACTCTAGAACTCTGACTGCTCTTTCCTGCTTATGTCAGGAAACAGAACAAAAAGTCTGCCCTAACATTTCAGGAAAGTCATTAATGGTAATAGTGAAGATAGGATGAGGTTTCTTAAATGAACTCCAGCGCAGTGAACACAGTGTGAGGGCAAGGCAAATGGCAAAGCAAACATTCTGTAGCAACTACTGGTATCACTGCTTTCTGAATGACCATGTTCTGCTGTTCTTACTGCTCCGCAGCATACCTAATAGCTCATCTTTGGAACACTATCTGACCTCCAAAAGCAGGAAGATTATTTTTTACACCCCTGTATAGTGTACGGCACCAAGAAAAGAGATGGGGTGGAAGCCTAGCCACTTCACATGGGAGGCCGTTATAAGAATTTAGGATACAAGGGAAACAGAAAGGATACCCCTCTTCAGGATGGTGGGTAGGGAAGTTCTGTAAAAGCTCAAGAAAGACGTTACCCACTACTACAGTCACTGAAATAAGCCATAACTCACATTGAGAATTCTCAGTTTTGGTCTAGCAGTCTTCTCGTGCCGAGAGCGGCTGCGTACAGACTTCCGATAATGGCGTTTGGTGGTCCTCCCTTCATGTCTCCCACTAGATCCTGGCACATTCTCATTCCCATCACTCATGCCCGAAGCAACATCAGAATGTGCACTAAAAACCAAAAATAATTCATTTTAAGTTTTAATAATTTTCACAAATAATATTTGAAATTCTTTACTGTGTGATGACGGAATTCTCCTCTTAACCCAAGAGAGGATGGTCTCTTAAGAGCAATACTGGTTACTCTTATGAGGACAGGGTATGAGAAGGATAAACCTTTAATCACATATGGTTGCTTGAATAATAAATATGTAACCACACATGAAAGGAAGGGATCCATAAAATATGTTTGTAAAGTAATCCGTTTAAATGCATCTTCTGGATGAAGTATCAAGCTCCGCAAGGCTCAACCCCTGAATAAGTATGAGTATCACAGGAATGAGTAACCCCCTTGCTTGATGTGTAATTGCAATAGATTAGCACATCAGGTGTGATGTTATCTGATTAAGATATGACCATGTATATTACTGTTGCTACCACTGTTATACAATTGCAACAAATCTTGTACAAAGTATGTCATGTGAGGTGTCAATGGAAAAGTTATGATTTGCTGAATATGATTATCCTATTAGTATGCACATATTTTCATTTCTGAAGTTATGAATATTGACTGTATACCTGTATTTCAAATGTGGTAGCTCCCACAAGGTAGTTTACATCCAGGCTAGCCAGCACATTGTGAACAGACTATTCAAGTTGATGGCTCATCAGTGAACCCAATGGGCCATGGAAGAAGCTTATCCCCACCTGATGGACTTTCCTGTGAACTTTCCAGCCAGAATATGTGTAATGGCCCCTGCTATAACTCCTCGAAACATGCAAGGGCATGTGACCAGCTCATGTGACACTCAACTCCATCTTGTGCCTGTACTTTTCCACTGACTGTACTGAGAGCAGACCCATCATATGGCAGAAAGTATAAAAGGCCTCAGAAACATCTCCACTTGGCCTCTTTCCCACTCTGATCTCTGGACTATGGATTTATACTAATGAGAGCATTCTAACCAAGAGACTGAGGGACCTTCCAATCTTTTGGAAGAAACCAGAGACTTAACAAGCCAGCAGTATTATGCCATCACTGCTTCAAGAACTTTGCAATTATTGCATGTATTTGATTCCTTTAGTCAATTTTAACTCTAACCTCTTTCCTTCTTTTTATAAATAAACCTTTAGATATTAGATACTAAAGGATTGGCAACACGTGATTATTGGGTAAGATCTGAGTTATATATTGACCTGGGTACGTGACTGGTCCTTTGGGATAAGAACCCCCCTTTGGTTAATGAAATTGGTTTTAAATAACCACTTATCACTAAGTCTAGTGTCTGGGTGTTGGAACAAAGGCTGGGATACCTTAGGAGACTGCATTTCTGACTTATTAGCCAATGTAGTGAGACAGAAAATTTACTTTTGTTGCTGGTTTGGTAAATCATATGGAAGAATAACCACCAGATTTTTTGGGGCGGGGGGGGAGGTGTTTGTCCTAATTCTCAGCAGTTTGTCATGAATCTAGTATTCTCAGTTGTGACCCACTCGGGCATGGTAACATCAGATCATTGCACACAATCTGTGTGCCTTCTCCAGGCCCTGCTTAAAAAGAGGAGGCTTGGCGGAGTTGGAGAGAAATCTTCTAGAAAAAAAATGGAAGTTATTCCCTCAGTTTACGTAGAAAATATCTCTAGTAAAGAAGAGATGCCAAATAGCCACCAAGGGAAGAAACTCCTCTCAACCAAAAAGTTCAGCTTGGTAAAACCCACTGGTTACCTGTCTAGTGAGGAGACCAATGGGGTAGTCTGTGCAAGCTGTTGCTGTGCTGATAGTACAGATTCTGAAGGAGCAGCCTGTGAGGCTCCCTGAGTACTCTGCGAAGAGAAAACAAACATTCTTCAAGTACACCGATGAGTTATTTCTTCATTTCTCACCATAATCAACATTTTGATATTTTCTCCCCAATCAAACTTTGAACCTAGAAAGCACCATTTCTCCAGAACAATTTATAACAACCAGGGTCTAGTCATCTCAAATCTGATACCCAAGGAAGAGGGCTCTAGTGCAAGTCTCATTCATACAAAGCACCTGGTGAGGTCAGCCATCCCATCTGCTACATTGTGATGATACTACAGCTTGCCATGCAGCCAGTGTCTTACTAGCAGACTGTGCAACAAGGAAGCCAACGCAGCACACAAAGACAATTCAAATCTCTCCCCCAACAGCAGCAAGGCTGCAGGGAATATGTATAAGAGAGATTCTCAAGGGCTACCAATGGCAAAGTGTCTTTGAAAAGACCAAAAAGGATCTAGAGTACTAGCAAGAAGTGACGTGTTAACAGGTTTTTGCCTCTGGGTGGCACACTCATTTCCCAACAGAACAGCCAATGGCAACAAGGTCCCCACATTGGCATGACATTCTGCTGTAAGAAAAATGTCATTTGAGAGATTAGTTCATTATGTCCAACTGAATACCATCACAGAAGGGTTAATTTCCCCCCACAAACAGTGCAATGTAATGCATGCCCTGAAATTTATAGTTTACACACAGAACTTGCAGAGATTACATTTACCTCTAAAGCTCCCTGCTGTGAAGACGCAGATGACACCTGCTGTGCTAAACTCACTGCAGGCTGTGGCACTTGAACCTGTCCTCCTAGACCGCCCAGAGGAACTAAAATGTTCTGTTCCACATAAGGCTGCACCATTGCAGCAAGATAGCCTGGCTGAGCCAATGCATCAGCGGGTAAGGGAGGGGACAGTACTGCAGAAGGTATGCAAACAGAGGCCACAGCAGAGGAGGGAGCAACATTTGAGTCTCCTGGGTATTGCAGCAGCCGAGGTGGGAAGCCCTGTGACAGAAATGAGGAATCTGAGTTAGTGCATTTCAGGGGAAGTTAGGAAATCAGCAAGAAAGGCTGAAAAAAGAAAACATGGCAAGTCAAGCTGCAGGGGCATGTTCCAACCTGACACCCTTCCAGAATGTTCAAGCACCTCTAAAAATCATTTTCCAAGAGGAACAGAGCAGACTGCCCAGAACAATCATGTAGCATGAACCAGCGAATTCTCTCTCAGTGCTCTCACAAAAGAGAAGGGTTTCAAAGTCCCTAGCAGGTAAATGAATTCTCACCTTCCAACTCCCCCCCATAGTTATCCACAAAATCATGAAGTGGAAAATCTGAAGAGCTTGCAGGCTGAATGGCCACTACTCAGACAGGATACGCAACTGCTGCTGGTAATCTTTCATAACTAATAGCTAATGTTCCTACAATCTCTCCCCTTTCCACTATCAGGAGGTAGGCTGACTTTAGTGCCAAGCAACATTGCTACCCACCGCAAGTAAACAGTACTTGCTATTATATGCTGTTGGACAGCACATTTCAATGTATTACAGTAGTGGTAAATATCACATGTTGGGCCTCTATTCCCATCACTATGCAGGTTGTCCCTTTTATACCCGGACTGCAGTAAATGTTTAACTTCTAAATAATCAGACACTGATTAGCTCCTGTCCATCATCTCAACATTCTATGTTTGCATCTGATACTTCACTTATGTTCAGGGCTCACATAGTTTGGTTTATTGCTAAGATATCAATTTTCCCCCAAGGAGTTGTGCCAAAAGACTGGTGTTGCCAGACACCCCACACAATGTCTTTCCAGGACATAAACCAGCATTTTGATGTCTTTGGCAAGGGTGATAAAATATTATCAATTTTCAAAATTCATAGTTGTCACATACAGCAGAAAAAAGATACTAGCTCTTTTAGAGAAACTCCATTGCCAATAAATCCATAGTTAGGTGTCCAAAAACAAATACAATTTAATGAAACTATGCCCTCTTGCATACAAGTGTAATGAGAGAATTTTTTTTTTTAAATGAACAAAGAAGAAGAAAACATGTGGCTTGTTCTCTCCTGCCAAATTCGGGTATTGGCAAGTATCTGCCGCACACAGATCAGGTCTAGTGCCCCAGAGGAACAGAAGACAAGGAGACCTCTTGCTGGCTTGCAACAATACCTGATACAAAGCATCTCCAGCTGGAAGTGCAGCTTCAGCAGCTTGTCCAAGGCTGGCTGGTAATCCCAGGGACTGAACAGCTGGCTGCAGGAGCTGAGGGAGAACCTGGCTGGGCAGCTGGGCCGCAGACTGTAGAACAGCTGGAAGCTGGCTAGGGACAATGGTTGATCCTACAGGGATAGCAGCTGCTGTAGAAGATGTGGCTAGAGTGAGTAGTGGCTGGTTAATGCCAGCTGCCATAGAGATAGGCAGAGACTGGAAGCCTGGCTGAGCCACTGACGCATGAGGTGTTGCTATGGGGAGCTGAGAGACTGAGAACTGGGGGAGCAGGGAGGTTGACAAGGGCTGTCCCATAGGGAGAAAATGAGAGCCAATGGGGATGGTTGGGGCAACTGAAGGTTGAGGGAGAGAAGGTGCTGCAACAGGTAATTGAGGTTCGCCTTGGATGATCGGCACTGCTTGGGAAACAGGAAGCTGGGGATGCAAAGAAAATAGAGATAGACTTTTTAGGAAGCAGGGTTGCAGAAAGCAGATTTTTAATGTATGAGTCAAAGAAAAGAGAATTATTTAAGTTATCACACCCTTTAAGAGTGGAGTGGGGAGAGTAGCTGGAGAGTTGATTGCTGTTCCAAAGGGTTCTCATTTTGCAATTTGTTCCTGAGGATCACTAAACCACCTTTTGCAACATGTACGCTGTGCTGGTGTGGAACAGCAAGATCTGAACACTGCTGCAGCACCAACATGTATGTAAACTGACTCTGGTCCTCTCTCATTCTAATCCTACAACCAATCCTCCCTCCCTTCCCTATCGGGAAGAGATGCAAAGCCCACAACAAAATGGGGAAGTCCGCCCATTTGGGGCATGGGCAGGAAGCAATGGAGAGTGAAAAGCCACTGTCAGCATACAGAGAATGGCAAGGGTCATGTCAATTGAAGCCAGCAATCAATTGGAAAAGGAGTTCAAATGAACAAGCAACAAAAACTCTTTAAATTTAACAAAGCTCACATTCATAGTATCAAAACCTGTGAGCCAAGCTGAAATAAAACCATTCAGTAACAGAAGCATCCTGTCCAAGGAGTGAAGGAGGAAGACCGGTAGAAAAAGAGGACGACAGTTCAGAAGAGGCAGTGTACATGGCACATTAATTGGAGAACACATTTTTGATTATGAACCCACAAATGTAATTTGGATGGAGTAGGTTTCTCCTACATGAAGTGTCAACAATGCCACATGAAACTCCTCAAAGTGCAGGTGACACATTATTTTAATCTTTGCAGAAGTTGTGCCTTGTCGTCACATTTTAGACAACCTGACAAAGATACCTATGTAAGAAAGGCCTCCCTTTTAAGTGCTGTTGCTCCTCAACTGAACCAATGAACTTCTGCCACATATTCCAAAGAAGGGATTCCAGGCACAGACATTTCTGTTCCTGCCAAATTTTTTAACATAGTATAATAATCGTGTCACCTCCAGCAGTATTTTCTGAACCATTAGGACAGAAGGCAGACCAGTAAAAGGGGCAGCCAACAAAGGAAGAGAGGAGAAATCTCCTCATTTTGCAAAAGACCAAGTTTAATTACCTGAGTTCCAGCTGGTACCTGAGGCATCGGCATGATCAGTGGAGTCTGAGTTTGAGAAACTGGTTGTGATGGGGTAGCGCCACTGGAAACGGATGACTGCTGCAGCTGGTACTGTCCTGTCTGCTGGGAAGGAGCCAGCTGCTGTGCACTCTGTTGCAAGGAGGCAAGATGGCAAGAGATTATTTTCTCTTCAGATAAAAATGTTCCTCCGATTTAGATGTGTTTGGGTAGATTTTCCTAGTTTTCACTCTCTTGTTAAATATAGGAGATAACCATATACGATAGTTTCTATTCTGCAGAATTAAAACAGCTCTGGCACCAACACTGAGCCCTAATTTTTCACTAGTTACAATGGAAGCTAATGCTTTCTGTTACAGAATTAGTGTAAGTGCAAAGACAATTAACAGAATATTATTCAGCATAGAAAATATTTCATATCACAAAAGCCAGACGATCAGACAGGGCTACCTAGAATAGGCAGATGTCAAAAGCTGCCAAGAGAAGATGTACAGTTTTTCTGAGTGGAACCTCTGTGTTTGTGATAGGTACAGAACAGATGTGGGAACAAGTATAGACGACATTATCCTACAGTTACACTAAGCATAGCTGCTTAGCATTAAGGCTGTCCAAAGAAGTCAAAAAATTCAAAAATTAAGTCTGAAGTCTACTTGCTACTACACTTTACATCATGACAGTAGGGTTGTACACTATACAAACTTCAATGCCAGAAGGACAAAACGGTAAGCGCCCATAAGATTGGTGATTCGTCTTCATGCTTCCACCTACCCAATCATTTTTGTTAGATCTTAAAATTACTTAAGAGTTAGTCTGAGCTCTCTTTTCAAATAAAAGATTAAACACCTTCCTGAAAGGCACAGAAGACAGCATTCACAGAAAGATCCTACAAAATAGTTGTATCAGTGCCCAAGTAAGAAAACATGTCTTTCAGTTATTCAGCCCTTGGCCCAAAACCTAGACATAAGTCCTTTTACCATACCTTATGAGAAGCTGCCCCTGCACAGGAAACCTCATTGAGAAAATAATTGAGAAAATTTGGAAGGCCAGATTCTGCAAGCACTATAGTCCACTTGTACTTAGATTACAAAATTTCACTTTCAAAACCAAGCACACACTGGAACTAGAGGTGATAAACTTGAGGTTGAGAGAGTAGAGAAGACGTACACCTTTGCCTACTCAAACACATCATCAAGAGGATCCCCATGCACATCTGGCAAGCTTCAATTACATACTTTAGTCAAAAATAAGCCATCATGTATAAAAAAGTCACTAGAATATAAAAAGTTGGCAGCTGTGCCTAGCATCTGCACTAACAAGCCTATATCCTTTCTATTTTAAGAAGAATCCTCTTCCCTTGCCCACAATCTGTAACTTCATAACTTTTTAAAAAATTCTAAAAAGGCAATACTGAAAATATTTAAGGAAAACAAAGGAGGGGGAGATCCTCCTGTTCACTTTCTCCCATAAAAAGTAAGCTGCAAGTTAAACTTACTACACATCAGTCCCAGCTTTAGGAACGGTTATTCTTACCTGCTGACTTTGCTGTGTTGGCTGGCATGGCACCCCCACTGATATACTACTTGAGGCTGGCTGGCCTTGCACCTGTGTCTACAGGGGAAAAAATGGAAACAGGTAGAATCAGACCGGGCAATTATTGGCTTCTGCAACAAGCATCTATAATTTCTAACTAGGATGGTATAATTGGAAGAAATTTCTAATGATACAAAACAATACTATGGCTTAATTTTAATATAAAGATATTCAACGGAGCAGAGCGTTATGGGGAAGTGCTGAGCTCTATTTTGTTAAGCTTTCCAGAACAACTAATATAAAAAACCTGTGCAACCCAAACAGCCCTCCATATTAGGCAAGTCAGCCTACCAGTTTCATCCTTCTGCAGTGTTTCTTTAGGATCTACGTCAGACTGTCCTGGTACAATAGCCGGGAACAGAAGCATTAAACATTTACACACTGTGAGCACACTTAGGTGGCCAGGGGTAAAAGAAAAAGTGAAAAAAGTATATGAAATCTGTATCCTTGAGCATCAGCTGAAGAAAAATACAGAGTTCTAGACCAGTATTAAATCAAGTGTGCGTGTCCTCAGCTCACTTTGAAAGTGATGTCAAAAATCCACACCAAATCACTTCCAGATTCTCAAACCCTAATAAATGTTCAGAGCCTATCAATTGGATCAGCTGTTGGAGAGACAGAGGGTTCCAGTCCACAGAGTCCTAGCTAACACAAAGACAACTTTGAATGAATAAGCAAATAAAAGAATGGATGAATGATATTACAAGTGAATGTGGAAGAGACTGAAGAAATGGTATGGCAACTACCCCCTCAGCATGTTCCCACTTGACTAATGTATCAGAAACTGGGACATATAGTAACTATACACCTCAGTATAGCCCAGAAAAGGAAGGTCACCCAGCTCCCTTTCTTAGTTTGTGTCACTTCAGTGGGAAGGCTGAAAAAGTAGGAAGTGTCTAGTGCATTTAGAAAGTTGTATAAAGTACTGTATGAAATATTCTTTCCAATTACTAAAGCTACAAGATTTCCCTTAGACAATGTACAAACCTGCAGTATATTGCATTCATGAATACTTTTGGAAAACATTCCTGTGATTTAAGAAAAAAACCTTGGAAAACGCCGCCATCAAGGGAAGCTTTTTCTTTTACTCTTAATAATTTCTTGAAGGTTTTGCCTATTTGTTACAATTTAAATGGTACATACCAAAGCAAGGCCGCTTCAACATGAGGCTACAGTTTAAGTCCTAAATCATGCACTATTTTAACACATTAGTCAAGAGCTCTTAATAAAATCTCACGTAGGGATTATCTTCCTTATTTTGGGCTACCTTCCCAGCCATTCATTTAATCTTTAACATACATAGGAAACCACTTACTGAAGTTTAACAAAATAGTGTTTATAGGGTAGTATAGTCCCAAATTGTTTCAAAGCACTTCACTAGACTTTCACTCTGCTTACATTGAAGGTTCACTATGCTCTAAGTGGGCTCCCTTGGAGTTCAGCAACTGTCATCAACAGATTGGTGCTTAAAAGCTGCATTCTGAAACAGCTATCACCACAATCCTCTACTTGTGTTGAGTGGGTGGGAAGAAAAAAGTCTCCACTATCCATAAGGAAAGCATTCAAACTGAATCCCTGGTTCCTGACCTTTCTACATTTATATACTGCAGAACAAAGCTCCTTTTCTTCCTAAACATCTCCATTCCAAAAAAACAGGCTAGTCCCCTGCAACTGCAGCAGTGAAGAGAATCCTAACTTCACTGCTGAAATGAGTGGAGTGAGGGAGAAGAGAAGTCTACTTCTAGGTAGGGTCCTCTCCTCTCCTGGCTCTTGCAAGTGAAAGTACTACATGTATCGATAAAAATATGTAAATTCCAACCATGTTTAAGTTTGTTTCATTTTTAACAGTCCCAAGTACTGCCATTATGTGGAAATGATACCTTATGAATATCAAACTCAGACAATTTGTGCAATTGGTTTTTGTTTACATTTTAATTTATCAAAATAGTTAACTTGGAAAATAAATTTTCCTAAGTAATTTTCAGAGTACTCCTTCAATAAATACATTCCCAGACCTGTGTATAATTTACGGACACACCTCATCCCCTGAAATCCCTTTAAAACCTAGTACAAGTTTTGCCTGCATCTGGACAGTGGACAGATAAATTGGCATTTTAGTTCTATCCTACACCGTATGAATAATATTTTGTTAAACGGTATTAAATTCTTTAATTGAAGACACTGACTGCATGACCAGAGAAAGCATGATTCTTTGGTCACAATATTTCTTCCCACAGAATTAGTCATACCTTATTGTACCCAATCCATAACCTTTTCAGGATGAAAAGCCAACCCTGCATTTCACTCCCCTGGATCTCTGAGCTGATCATCAGCTAGGAAATGATAAGGAGTACTGACTGACTATTTGCTACAAATGTCAGAAGGCCCCACCTACCAAGATTTAGCCTGGGCTGAAGGTAGAATGATTAGCTGTTGATGTCTCACTTATTTAGGTGAGACCTGATAAGCTACTGAGATCCTAGTATATTACCAATAGAGCAGGAACATATCCTCTGAATTCCAAGATCTAGAACAACTTGGAGTAGGGAAGGGAGAGGAGAAGGAAAGAAGGGAAACATGGCTCTTAATTGTGTAAAGGAGGACTTAAACAGCAGAGAAATTCTGGAATGGTTCGCTCTCATAACCTGAGGGAAGAGTGCAGATGTTCCTGATGAAAGCGAGGTGGACAAGGCCTGCTGAGCTGAGGCTCCCTGTTGGAAACAGATGAAGAGCTGCGACTCTTGAAATACCTTCTGAGGCAATGGGACAATGGGCAACGAGAAGTCTGAACCAAAAGCTGTAGACGACACCCCTGTTGGGGGAGGAGACTGGAAATCACCAGTGTCAGAGGAAGTCAGCTGTGATGAATCACTTGAGTATTCTGGACTTCCTTCTGGCCAGCTCTGTCTGATAGATCCCGCTCTGGGCACTGTTAGCTCGGGAACAAGGTAGTTACACAGTTCCTCTGTCACAGGCTGGAGGCGACCATGCAACCCTGTTGCCTGAGTGGACTCCTCCTGATTAAAATCCATCGACCCCCGGCAGGTTCTGTAAATACGTTGGGGTAAGATACCCCCTTCTCCTGGAGCCGAATTTGGCGTGTGTACATGGAACTCAAAAACACAGCTTGTTCTGCCATCACCACTGTGAGTAAGCACAGCAGGTGCAGAATGAGGAACAAATACCTGGTGAAATTTCATCTGTGTGGAATCTGCACTTAATGGAGATGAAACACTGGACAATGGTGAAAGTGGGCTCATTCCAGCATCCAGCCTCAAGCTCTGTAGATGTCTTGGCAGGAAGGTCTGCCCAGATTGGTAGTCATAAACAGAGCTCTGAAGAGGGCCACCTTGCACATGCTTCTGTTCAGGCACTTGTTTCAAGTACTGTTCAGTCCCATAGGAATTATATGCTACTGTATCATAATGCTCTGGCAACTGTGGCTGGTAGTGCATGCCCACTAAGTACACTGCTTCTTGAGGCATTCTATAGTGAGCATCCTCAGGAGGTGCTGAACTGACTTGCACATGTAGGGGCTCTCCAGTGACCTTATGAGCTGTAGTGCCCAGCATAACGACTGCCTCTGGTGTCCAATTTGTGGGGCTACCACCAGATGGAAGTAAACTCTGGCCAGTTTTCAGCAAGGGCTGGAAGTGGCATGTTTGGGCTTCCAAGAAGGAGGTACTCTTGCGCCGCTGAGAAATGGTGACTTTCGGCGGGCAGACAGGTGGTGGTGAGAAAGACACTGGCCGTTCATGAATGGTTGGGAAAAATATCTGTGAATCTGGGAACGTTGGTGTTCCCCCACACGGTTGCACCAGAGACTGAGGCTGTATTGATATGAACAAGACAAGTAATTCATACATTTAGAAATGAAAGGACATGAACATGCACAGCTCACTAGGCAGCTCTGTGTAGTAACCTTATAGAATGACTACTCCGAGTTCATGATCAATAACACATACAATGCTTTGGAAATTACAAAACGTAAATATCCATTAAATACATCCGTGGTGAACATGACTGCATATGGAAGTATTTGCTTTTGTTAGAAGCTGCTTTTCCGTAACAAAAGCAAATAGAGAATTCACAAAAGAGAGAATTTGCTGCGGACAAACGAAACAGACTTACTTTCACGGTACCTGCAACTGCTTTAAGTTAAGCCTTTGAGTTACTGATTTGTGTGCAAATTATACCAAAAGAACAAACTCTGAACTAGCTAGCAGTGAGGCAACAATCTCTTGATTTTGTGTTTACAAGGTACACAAAAAAGGCAAGAAAGGGAGAAGAGATCTTCAGTTTTTGGTTACTTAACTTGGATTATCTCCCATGAAGATGTAGTGTTGTTACCCTCTCAGAAACCATTCAGCAGTTGCTATATGCTAAATGGCAATGGAATGAATCTTCTAAGGTCACAAGATTCATCCATCTCTTAAGAGTCACTCATTATGTTGCATCATCTTTGGACTCAGTTGATTTCAACTGCCCTTCACATTTGTGGTACTCGATAGGCAAGCCATTAACACTCATTAGCATTGACTAGACTACTCTTGCATCTCCAATCTGAATAGACCTGTGCTAAATCAGCAGTGAAGTTCTCAAAAGGAAAGTTATACACTTTTTGATTAAAGTGTTAGGTTCAGCTCATCCTGGCTTTTTTCCCCAAGGGCCAGAAGGAAGGGTGAGGAAAAGTTGTACTGTAATTTGTAATAATGATGCATTTTTACTATATATGTCACTACTCATTTTCACTAGCACCTCATATTTTCTACATATTTATTTAATTGCTCTTGGGAGAACAGCAGCAACCATGAAATCACTGACTACTAAAGGCTATTGGAATCAAAGAAATTGCCAAGAAGTTGCTTCCAATTGGCTAGAAGTTCAAGTCAGTTAGGAAGATCTGGTTCAAGGATAATTCAACAGCAGGGTAACAATCAAAAGCATCTATTTCCAAATGTTCGGTGAGATGCTTTCATCTCACTTTGCCCCAGCACATTGAGCCATGATGCAATATTGCCCCTCTTTTAGGAGAATTCTACAAGAGCTACCAGCAACTGATTTCTCCATGACATTGTGATTGATTCTTTGAGCTCACTATAATCAAACAGATCACTTAATTTCCCCTCTGGAAAAGCAGCAGCAAACTCCCATAGTGCCCAGTACAGTGAATAAAGACATGTCCTTTATACTCTATTCCTGTGTTCTGGAAACAGATTCTGTATTCTCTAACTTCCCCTTAAAAGGAAATATTTCCTCAAATTAAAGAATAAATTGAAGCCAAAAACACTTCTAACTTCAAATGGAATCAATTACTCTGGAAAGACTGCCTTCCATTCATGCTCTTAGCATCTAATATCTGCTCTAACAGAAGCAGTTTTTCCATCTCAAAAGACATTATATAGGAACCAATGGAAATTTAACTGTAACTTCCCTCCAGAATCAAACAGAAGGAGGAAGCTGAACTGTTTGCTACTCCTACTGATAGAAGCCCTTCTGATTTGTTTTAACATTATAAATCTAGAAGGTAATTGTCACCACTAAAACACAGTGCTCTGGAGCAAACCAGCTGCTACTAGTAAGTTTTAATACCTGGTCATATTTGACATTAATTTTATCCAGGAGGTGAAAGAATGTCACTGACTGCTTAAAAGCAGAAGCAGGTGCACTAACCTTATGGGACAGAGACTAGATTGTAACTTCTCTCTTTATCCTCTATGATACATTCAGTCCTCTCCCTAAAACTTTAATCAAACTTCAGGTGCCAACATTGCTCATTAGTTGTTACATAAGCATGGTGCTTCCCAAAGAGAAGGAATCAGCACTCTAGTTGCATAGGGCACAGGATTTTAAAAAAATAAAATAATCAGCTCCTCTTTACTTTTATTAAACCAAACCAGGATGTATTTAATGGTAACTTATCTGTGTGTGCCAGGAGGCGTACAGTAACACATACAGGACTGACAAAGAGGGAAGGCAGGCTGGAGCGTCGGTGCTTGCGTGGAGAGGCAGAGTGCATGGGCAGGACATTCTCCAGTGCTTTAGAAAGCTTTTCTGCAAAGGTTTCCTCGGGGGCAGTCCGAAGGTAGGAAGGAGAAAGAGGTGCACACAATGCTGGCGGTGGGGTAGAAGGAATACTGGGAGGGATGCAGGGCAGAGAGGGAACAGCAGAAAGATGGGACACACAAACTGACATGCTACGACCACGTTGAGGCTAAGGAGGAAAACAAAATTAAGAAATGAATGCTTTAAAAATGAAAAGTTGTACAACTAATGAGCTAAAACAAAACAATATTATCACACATACATGATGATGAGACTAATGCTGATTGCTATGTGTGCAAAAGGATATGAGGGAGTTTAATGAAGGCCAGCACACAGGGAACAGGAAGTGTGCACCTCTGAGGATTCAAGTTTGCCTTTGATTATTCAACAGTGAAGAGGGTTCCATTAGTGCTCCTACCAGAAGCAATTTGTATGTGCACACGAAGAGCACGGCTGACATATTGGAGATATTTTCTCACTGCACACTGGTTTCAGGAAGCTTTGAAGTGGTATTTCCAGTACCAAGCAATTCTACACATGAAAGACCCTAGGTGCTTAATGCACAGCCTTCAGATGTCCACACTAGGTTGAGTGGGGGAAGGTGTGTATGTCAAAGTCAGTGGTACTTGTCTCTCCAGTCTTTCTGCTTGCACAAAACTTATTTCATTTTCTAGAAAGGAGTTTAGCTTCCTATAGCTGGACTGATGGATACGTTTAGTGCTTTATTCAGTCAAGTGATTACCATAAGAAGTTAAGCATCATCCACAACATGAATTGTGGAGCAAAAAGGTAGAGTTTAATATTTGGAAAAAATTGCTTCTTTAATATTAGTTTTACTGCATTTTCTAGAAGATGACTTTGTTAAACAAAGAGCCAAGATTTTGTGATTTTGACAACCCCAAAGCCGTTTGGTCAGAATCTGACCCAATTAAATACTTGTAAAAAGGAAAGAAGTGGCAAGATGGAAGCGTTAGTATAGTAGCCAGCCCATAATTTCAAGATTTGTTCCACTAGTCCTTGAAATTTCTCACAATGAACTGCCCCTTGCCTTCAGAGAATTGAACTCCAAATGTTAAAAAATAAAAAAAAATAAAAATTCAGATTGGTAGTTTTCTGCAGGTCTACCACTGATTTTAGCAAGATTTTTCAGATTAGTATCTGGACTGCTCAGAAGAATTGTTAGTGGTTTCCCTACTGTTACTCTAGTCATTCAATCTGGAAGCCAGCCATGTCAAGCCTGGAATGTTTTTTGGTCCAAGCCACATCCTTGGATTGAAATATGGGAAAGTAAGAGAGCAAGCAAAAAACTACTTCAAATGGCTTAGAAGGTTCATTTGATTAAGAATCATCAGCGCCACAAACCTTCAGGTTAAGTGCCTTTGGAAAGGATGGAGAGGCCATTTATTCATCAATGCGATTGGTAAGTTTCTTCAAAGAGAAAGGCTGACACCACTAACAACTCCAATAAAATTTCCTGCTCTAGATACCAAAACAGAAACCTGAGGATTCCCAAGACTCAACAGAAAACGGTTTTGTATTCTCCAGATATGGTACCATTATTTGCTTCTGAGTTTGCAAATAAAGGAGCCAGCGATGACTGTTGAACGGAAATATAAATACTACAGCAGTGAGGGGCACGGTTTTTTAAGAGCTCCTACAAAGTCAGCATTGAAAACGTATCAAGGGGGGGGGAAAAAGGGTACCAAATGAAGGGTAGCAGATGAACATAGTGGAAAGGGTATTTGTGGCCTTTGCAGACTTTCCAGGGAAAGGAATATGCATGGCAACTGACAAGCAACTCAACACAAGCTATAAATAAAATGGGAACACACAAATGTGGGATCTCTTCAGTCTGGAGTGCTTACATGCAGCATTCTATAATGGTTCAAAATTCTTACCTGTGACACCTGTAATCAAAGCCTTACAGAATACACATGTAGCAAGTTCACATTTATAGAGCAGCTCTCACTAAGTTATTCTAATATCTCTGTCTGTCCTTTCAAGGACTCTTGATCCTTGGAACTTCCATGCTCACTGTTAAGTGTAGCTGAAGCACCATCCTATCCTGAGTGAGTCTAAGCATAGACTTCATGTGAGATAACACCCTCAAATTAGGATTGTATCAGTCAAGACTGATACTAATCCACCCATTTTACTCTAAATGCATGCAAAAAAACCCAGCTTACTCCCTCTTCATCCTAAATGAAGTGCTGCATTTGAGAAAGTCTGCATGTAGCCTGAAGTGTTTCACCTCCCAGATAGAGTCTGCATTGGCAGATTTCAAGTTTTTTTTTTTTTTTAAATATAATTTTGACATAATAAAAATGCTTAAAATATACATTGCTATTATAGATTTAAATTGTCAAAGTAGTGCAAAACTATAGGTTTAAGCACTTTTTAATAATCGATTTAAATTTTCACAGTTGTGGAAAATTATGGAGGGCAGACAATTACTTAATTACAGTAGATGTGAGGTTCAAAAAGTTAAGCTTTATAACTGTTATAACACAAACTGTCAATATCTCATGCCAAAATATATAAAGTAAGTATCCCTAAATCAAGCTCAAGTTCTCAAGCAGCATTTTTCTTACTTCGCCTATCTGTAAATTTTGATCTATGGAAATTTTTTTTCATCGTTTGTGTGTATAGTAAATAAACATTTACCAATAAAAATCTTATCCTTCCAAGCCTAAATATATAAACTGCAAATTGAAAGGCAAGAGGAAAGTTTGCCACAAAACCAGACAAACAGAATGAAGTAATCCATAGTGTTGTGTGCCCTTTTTGAGGTTTGTGCTTACCACTGTGGGTGGCTGATATCCTCCATGTTGTTGAGACTGCACTTGGCCAACTGAAGTTGTATATCCCTGGACTGTAGCTGTTGAGATAGTCTGTTCATGCTGGGAACCATAGGACACAGTCTGTTGGCTACTCACACATGATTCAGTTTGAACAGATGATCCCTGACCACTGTCAACTGCCCCATCAGCTGAAAATAAAGACCACAAGACTTTCGTTACAAAAACCATACTGTGGACTCAAGTTTTACAGTCTTGCTTGAATATTACAAGCCAAGATTTTCAAAAATGGGTGCCTAAAGTTAGGCTCTGAAATATATGTTGCTTGATTTTACAAAGTGCTAAGCTCCCAGCAGTTCATAACTGAAGTCAGAGCTTACAAGTACTTTGCACTGTCAAAGTCAGGCCATTTATTCAGGTGTTTAAGTATGAATTTGGAAGTCTAACTTTAAGCACCCTTCTGAAAATCTTGGCCTTAAAAACTTTATTATCTGCATGCAATAACGTCAGTCACACAACCTGCCCTGACTACAGGATGTCTTCCACCTCCTCCAGGCTCTGCAACATGTCCTATATTGAACTAAGGTCTTCAGGGCAGAGTTTACTTTCATTGTGTCATTTACAGTACCCAGTACACCAGCAGTTTTTAAATACTGTATTGATTATTAAGAGGAAAACTGGTCCAAAACTAAGATTCTCTTCCTCCAATATAGCAAACCTATATATGGATATATCCCTGAGTATTCCGTATCAGAGCTCCACCTCCAACTCTGAATTAAACTCATCTGTATTATCAGGAGATGAGTGTGGAAAGCCACTGACAATCATTTCAACAGCTCCTTCACCTAGACAGAGTTATCAAAAAGTTATTCCCAACTAAATGTGGAAATAAGAAGTTTGCTTTTTTGAAAAAGTTACGAGGTCCTCTCTGATAACCAGGGGTTCTTTATTATTATTATTAATAAGGATGAACAGCCTCATTGCCTTGCACACATAGGTATATCTTTCAAATCTGAGTATATCCAAAAAAGATCTTAATACCCAGCTGCCTATACAGGGCAAATGGTAACTTGTGTTTCTCTCTCTCGTTTTATTAGTGCATATATGGATGGAAGATCAACTAGCCTCTCACTATTTTCTCTTCCTCTTACAATTGAGCAGGTTGAATACAGCTTAAAACCCAGAGCCTTGGGCATGAGCCCGGGCGGCAGGCAGGGAGGAAGGGGGAGGACCCCTTCCAACCTGCTAAACTTAACTACAAGCCTAACTTTATAACTATAAAAACACTATTTACACTATACTAACTATATATATTATAACAACTAGAACAACTATCTAAAACTGGGAAGCAAAAGCTAGGGAGAGTGGAGGACAGCTATGCTGCGCTCCACAGTTCCAACGACTGTCACAGGCAGTAAAAAGGAACTGAGGGGGCGCTGGGTCGGCTGGGGTATATATCCAGTGCCATTAAGGTGCCACTTCAGGGGGCTCCACAGCCGACCCACCGGGTGTTGCTAGGGTAAAAATTCTCCAACAATTGCGCACGCGGCATGCGCACACCTAATTGGAATCGATATGAGCAAGCACTCGAAGAACAACTCATTACTTTGGATACCCCACCATGGGCAGAATTATCAGCATCATATAACCTGATTTTTCACTTGAAAAGGAAATCAGTAAGACTCCCCAGAAGGAAGGAGAATAAAATTAAAGGGGGTGGGAGCACATCCTGAATGGCCTGAGGCAATATACTTACATAGAACAGATATGCCGGGCTGTTGATATTGCAATTGTTGGTGCTGATCAGCCTCTGGCTCTTCAGGCTCTACTTGTGTGGACACTGATGCTGAAGTAGTGGGGATGGCAGTGATGCCAGTGGCAGATGGAGGGTGCTTTGCCCCTGCCTGGGTAGCATTTGTTTGTAGCTGCTGCTCCAACTGCTGCTTCTGACTGATTTCTTCCTGCTTTCTTTTCTCCTGCTCTTCTCGCACCAACTGACGCTGCTCTCGCTTTCGCTTGATCAGAGACACTCTGTCCTTGATCGCTTTGGCCATTGTCTTGTGATCCCCTTCACAGACATACCCTGACTCCACCTAAAGCAGGACATATGGATGTTCAATATTACATCTTGCCACACCAATACAACAAGTACAGCTCTGCTGTATAATCTTCAATTTCCCTGTCTCCTCTGAAGGTTAGCTCCAAACACAACCAATCCCTCACCTGCTTATGTCTCCCAGGACAATAAAAGGATGGCAGGTTACACCCCAACTTCAGAAGAAAGTGTGTGAGTTGATCTAATCTAAAAAGTTAGAAATGCCCAAAAAGGGCACAAGAGCCCTTACCATTTCTTGTGCTACATCCTCTGGGACATCTCTCTCCAAGTCAAAGGAAAACTCTATTGCCTCATTGTCCTTGTATTTGCCCTTAAGCTTTTTTATATCCTCAATTCGTAACCAGAGCTTGATGGCAATCTTCTCTCCATCATCTTCCTCTGCTAGTTCTACACGCACACCAGTCTCTTCCTGGAAGAAAGCGTGGTTCAAAAGGTCCTTGATAGCATATCTGTACATACCAGGATAGAGAAGTGGAAAGGGATAGAAGATACACAATGATTAGGTTTTGACAAAATTAGTAAGGAACATCATCTTCCTTGAATGGCGATCTCAAAAAGCTTACTCTCAGCTTTTCATACTACTCCCATTAACTCCTCTGTCTGTTTTTTGGGATGGGGGGGATTAAATCTGCTATTTCAGTTTCACTTTTCCAGTGCCAATTTTTGAAACTTTT
The DNA here is from genome assembly GCF_016161935.1 of Mauremys reevesii. Lineage (NCBI taxonomy): Eukaryota > Metazoa > Chordata > Testudines > Geoemydidae > Mauremys > Mauremys reevesii. The sequence goes on from NC_052623.1 coordinate 251,348,001, forward strand.
CAAAATGCAATAAAAGATTAACCCCAAGATGATGCAAAAGCATGCAACAGTCAGTGGCTTAAAATTCACTTGCATTTCAACTACAAATACCTAATCCTATCAAACACACAACATCACGTTAATTACTTAAAATAATGGCCAGCATATCCTAAATAACTCTTGAAACAGTATGACTTTATGAAGGTTAAAGTACCATAAGGCATCTGTTAGTCCACATATTGGGCACAGCGGACACTGCCATTTAAATAAACAAGTCAGTATTCTATTCAAGATGGCCTCCAAACCCTACACCAGTCATCTCCTCACTGGTTACCCAACTGTCTCATTCCGTTTGAGATCTGAATTTATTTCTGACAGCCCTGGCAACGTATCATCCCTCTCAGCAAAAGTAGTAACATTACCAGTGCTGGAGAGAGCTTCACCTATCTTCCTTCCCACAACTGGTAGATGTCAGTGACACTGGGCCTCAGGAACTAAGTGGGAGATGGGTATTTGATGAAAGGAATAATCCTCCATGTCACACTTCCTCTTACCTAGGTTTAATTATGGCCTTATGCCCTACATTAGGCCTTCAATCTTAGTGCTATTTGGGAAGCACCGGTGCAGATTGTATTCCAAACAAATCCCTGCAGGAGTACAAATGGTGATGTCAACCTGTACAGGCACAGTAAGAGAGCATCACTGTTCTCTGCTACAAAGAGTGACTGGGTTTGAACACCGTTGTGAATAATCAAATCAGCCAACACAATGTGGTCAGTATAGAATAGCCCAAATCAAACTCAGCATCATGTCAGTCATGACTGCTCTCAAGACCTCAACATTTTATCAGAATTATATGTACGACGCTATCTGGAAAGTTTCCAATACATAGTATCTGAAGTCTTATAGGACTATTCCAGTGCTTTAGTCTGTGCTGAAATACAACTGCCCGGGCCTCAAAGACGGTGAGCTTACCTTTCATCTTTGTTTTGTCTGATGCATCCCTCAATGATCTCCTTCACTTCAGGAATTGCTACTTTATCAAAGCTAGCTGGCTTGACTCCCTGAAACACACAGAAGTACCAGTGGGGATACAGCAACAAGGAAGCCCATTAATTAATTTGCAATGATGTTTAATATGAAGGTTGTTTCTGCAATTCTTAAACACAGACCCATATTCTGTATACACAGGGCTAAGTTCATATCCCTGGTATGAACTAAAAGGATAAATCTGGCACAGGATGTCTTGTTCCTCAATCATTCATTACTGATCTTTCAAAAACAGATTCATCCTTTTTCTCTACTAGACATCCCCTATATAGTTTGAGGGCTTTAGCAGTTAAGCGCTACTCAAACATTTTAAAAACTTTAGAAGAATTTGTTGGCTAGAGGGGCACATGTCATCTCAGAAGGGAGCGCCTTCTGTGCAGCTCTACTACACTACTAACCCACATGATTACTTGAACACACGCAGCAAAGAGTTACATTGCTTCCTAGAATGGTTCCAAATTACAGTTACACAGAAAGATTTAGGCAGAGATTCATCTTATAGGAAAAAATTCAGCTCCATAAACAATCTGTCTGGATGGCTATGTAAATTGTTCAGTGTCCCAGACAGACTGATTGGAGACTTCCCTATATCTCAGCCTCTCAGTCAAAAATAAATCTGATAAGGCAGAACAGTCTGACAGCACAAATAGATGTTATGATTACACAGGCAGCACTGACTTTTAGCAACACAAGGGCAGTCTCCTGAGGAAAAAAAAGAATAAGCAAGATCACCTCTTACAGTACTTTTCCCACAAGAATCCTATCGAAGCCAGTGCAGATATATATGGGGCTAAATTCCCTTATTACCATTTGAACAACATCCCCATTGATTTTGGTGGGGGCTGTGCACACATTAAGGAAAGCAGAATTGGGCCCACAGAACTACATTTTACTCAGTCTTCATCTCAACTTAATATTAAAGATGGCAACACATTGAAAGAGGAAGCAGCTCATTCTGTTTATTCATAGTTTTGGTTATCTAAAGTCTCAGTTTGCAGCAAAGTAAACTATAAACTTAAATTCAGCTACCAGGTCTGTTACTTATGGTGTCGATCACACCATAAGTATCTGTATACCTGAAGTATCAGCCTGCACCTCTGGTGGATCACAATGAAACCAAGCACAGAGCCAGCCCTGAAGTAGCAGTCAAGGAACAGGGCTATATGAAGTATTTCAAACCTTCATGGTTTGTGTCCTGAGCACCTAGAGACATTCTCCCTTTATGATACGTTAGGGCAACGTTCTCAACCTGGTGGTTACAACATACCACTCTGCCCTTCCCATATTTCGTAATGAGAGGGAGGTCATAGTTCACTGGCTCTCAACCTTTTCCCTAAGAAACTCAGGCTAACAGTTCCTCATTTAAATGGAATGGGGCTAACATGGTATTTTCAGTAGACTCCTAGACTAAATTCCCTTCTCTATTGGTCTGAGGGTGGTTTGTGGACCTTCCAGGCATGCTGCACAGCTTATTTTCTCTCCCAGACTCTTCCAAGGGAGGGAGAGGTGGGTTCCAACAGGGATGGATGAGTGAGGGGGAAGCACTGAGTCCAGATTTCTAATGCCTTCGATTATTAGCTGTAGTTTTAGTATGCATTGTTCATGCACCTAGAGTAATGGAGAGGTGTATTTAATAACCAAAAATTAAGTATGCTGGATGTATTTCACACAAAAAATCCAAACATCTGGTTGATTGTATTCTGGAGGGCCTGTTTCCTTGCTCTAAACTTTGCTCTAGCTTACAGATCCCTGCAGTTAAGAGTCATAAAATTGAAGAGTATAGTGTGACAAAAGGAAGCCCCGGAGCAGGGTCTCTCAGTGAACATTAAGAATGTTTTTTAAAAGCTTTTTTGAAAATGAGAACTTTATCAGAGGCCAATGGCTCAGCTGATAAAACACCAGACCAGAGCTTATAAAAGTAAACTTGATACAGCAACATGGGCACTCAATCTCCCAGTTTTCCAGCAAAACATTAGCAAGCATTGTACTGCATTGCAATAGATCTTAAAATTATCTTAATCTTTAACTCTCTCCCCAAATTCCTGTGGGTTTTTTTTCTGCTAATCATCTTACTGCTTAAAGTACTAACAATTAGCAAAGCTAAATTCTTTAAATATGGTCACTTTCCAAGCTTAAATTGAGAGCAGGTATTCAGATTTCTAAGGTGGTTACTTTAGCTACATGATCCATTGTGTAATTTATACCCCAGGTATTTCGAGCACAGGTGGCTCCTCAGGTTACGTCTACACTGCAACTAGTAGTGTGCCTCCCAGCCCAGATAGATGGACACGCAACAATAGCAGTTGGATGCTGTGGCCCAGGTTAGTCACTTGAGTACAAACCTGGGGGGGGGGGGAGGGGGGGGAAGCGGGGGTGAGTGTCAGGCAGATTTATATTGTGGCAGCTAGCCTGTTCCACCACCCATGCCATGACAGATACTGCTATTTTTAGCACACTAGCTCCAAGAAAGCTAGTGTGCCTCTGTCTACCCGGGCTGGGGAGCACACTCCCAGCTGCATCACAGATATACCCTAAATAACTAGAGTCCTGAAAGCAGCAAAAGCCTGCATAGACTTCAATTTACATCACTGACGGCAGCAACGGAGGTAAGATGTCAGTTAAGGATCTTTGGGAAGATCTCATTTCAGAAAAGCAAAGACAAAATACAAAAATGGCTGGCACAGCTGGACATAAGCTCAAGGAAATAAATGAGAGTTTCCTGTTTATGGTACTTTATTCTATGCTCCATCCTTGCAACTGCATCAATCTTGTAAGTGATGAGGACGTTAATAAGGGGGTAACTACAAACGTTACCAAGTTAATGACTGAAAAATACTCTTGGATATTTGAAGTTCAGAGATTTCAAGTACCTTTACTATTACCCACTGCCTTAGGCTGTAATCAGTCAGGAAGCCCCTTCTCAACCAGAAAGGCCTGGCTGCACACAACATAATTACTAAGCATACTGTAACGAGGGAGAAAATGAGGAAAGAGGTCCTGTGCTTCAAGTGACCTTGGTGTGTCCTGTGTGCAACCACACACTCTTTCAACAGGCCCTGGAAAGCTGAAGATGCTCAAGGGCATACTTTGTCAGTTTCTTGGCTCAAGCAGTTCATATTAACTAGTTGAGGGTATGCATGTGTCATGTGTTTAGAAGCACAGTTCCCACCTCTTCCCCTTCTCCAAGCCCATTAGGATGAATCAGGAGTGAGGACAAGCCAGTGGATTTCTTTTAGAAACTGTGGCTTCCCACTCCTGAGTGGTGATGCTCAGTTACAACAGCACTGAATACCTGACACTACTTTTGTGGTTTACCTGTGTTTGTTACAAAGAATAATGGGCTGTTATAAATGGCAGATTCAAGGAACTGACATACATTTGTTACAGATACCTGTTCTAGTCCTGTTTAATACACAAAATTCGTCTTTTGGGTGGACATCAGAGCATTTAAATACTTCCTTGCATTGCTAATGTGCCTATCAACATGATATCCAGGCACTATTTATAATAGTAAGGTCTTTAGCTATTAATACAGAATGGACCAAGCTGTAATATAGAAGTTAGAGATTAGCTCAGAAATCAACACAAGCTCCAGCTAATGTATAATTAGAAAGGCTTTGATGAGGCAGATAGAGTGGATATTTTAACTGGACAAAAATGAAGTCCGTTACTTTTCTTTTTTTTTTGTTTTTAAATAACACACCAATCTGCATCCACCTTTACAACAAAAGCAAGATCACTAGTTGAATATTTTATTCATCTGTCAGAGTAAGTTTGTGAATTTATAAAATCAAACAAAAAGGGTGCTCTAAACTCCAACAGCAGTCTCTAATGTTCCTTGAACAAATCAAAACAAGCTAACATAGGTAACTCTGAACAAACTCCAGAACATTCTTTCAAAATCGTTCTGAATGCCAGGAAGAGAAACAACTGTTGTATTTTGCATGATCCGTATCACGTTGTTCATATCCAGATTACATCCAGAAAATTGTAGCAATGAATACTTAATTATCTTCCCTTACCAATTCAGAAGTGTCACTTGTATGTGTTCTTATGGAGCAAATAGTCAATGCTAAATGATTCTAACACCAAATTAAGCTAAAAGTAGCACAAACAAGATAGGTAAAAATGACGTATCATGAATTAGGATGGTTTTGTTTAGATTTTGAGTAATATTTAACCCACTTAGCACTATTTTGTTCCTTGTAACTGAAGCACCAAACAAAAAAAAGTAATGGTCTTGCACAGGTAAGCTATCTAAAGAAATGTTTCCAATAAGATATTCCGGAAGATCGGTTTTAAAAGTTCATAGGCACTGCAACCTTCACTCACCCTCAGTTTCTGTACAGCAACAGTCTGTATGACAGTATGAGAGTTTTATTATAATTATTCAGAAGAGAACAAGTCACCTCTCTATGCCAGGCACAAACAAAATAAGGTGAGGAATAGCCTCAGTTTTCATTATTCCATTATATTTGCTGTTCCCAAAACTCTCACCCCCACATAAGACATTTAAGTTTTTCCTAAATACAAAATTAGGTCCCCCACTAACTGAAACCAAAGCACAGTTTATGTTAAGTCAGACCAGTCCAGCAGACTTGTTCATGAAAGGCTCCTGCTACAATTGCCTTACTTGAGCTATATGTGCCTATCCAGTACAGTAGAAATTCCTACCCACCTCTTTAGCACTGTCCTTGTGAGAGCAGCAACAACAGTGGGAATTAATGATGACAAACACCGGGCAAATCTCTCTCTTTGTAAAATCCATCACGAGAGAGACAGACGGACGGACACCAAAAATGGGATGAAAGATAAAAAAATATTCCAATATGAGGGTCCGTTAGGTATAAACTTAACGCACAGCAGAAGGAAAGCAGACGTCAAAATTAAAGGGGAGCATGGTTTCTTGTTTCAAGCCACTTGTGCTTCCCTTAGCCTGTACATGAGTTTGAGAAATCAGAGCTCTGTTCTGATGGCTGCTTGGTCCATTCCAGACCCCAGAACAGAAACGCTAAATGCTAAGCAGGTAAGCTTACTCAAGTGCTCCTCCTCCATCACCCCTCCCCTAATAGCAAAGGCATTACAGGGGCAGGCAGAGTGGGGATCTTTGCTTGCTGTATGCCCCACCTCCAGCCTAGATGGTCTGCTTATTCTCTGCCCATGTTTGCTGCAATAATTAACTTTGCACGTAAACTAGAACCACATTTGGCTTAACTCCCACCCTAGCAAATTAGATACTACTGCACTGAAAGGAGTGGGTCAATGTCCAGTACAACAACCTGACCAAAGTTTGTTGGCACTATTTAATATATTAAGAAAGCAACAGGCACTGAGCTGTGATTCAGACATATTTCTGCCTACCAAGTCAATCCAATTACAGCATGGTGCTAACACCTACTTCAACAGCAGAGTCCTTTTTCTCAACATTTAAAGAATATTTCCTTAATGATTAAACCACATTACACATTCTGCACCCTTCCTGGCCAGCACTAAGAGTCTACCACAGGAACAAGTAACATATTACAGCTGCAATCATTCTTAAGGTGACTCCCATACTTAACACATTTTATTCCCTTGCCTATACTTCTTAAATTCCAGCCTCACATATCCTGTACTAGATTGCCCAACTTAAAGTACTTTAAAATTCTCAAATAGAGAATCATTCATCTATGTAACTCTAGTAATTTAAGAACTTGGGAGAGCCTACACAACAGATGTTAGACAAAAAAAGTACCAAGACCATACCAAGATGAACAAGGCTTGTACGAATTCCCTAGTAGTTACTACAAGTGCTGTGAATCTCTTGTTCACAGCTACAGCGCCACTATTTTAAGATGAAATTAAAAGCAACCTTCCCTCCCTGCCTACTCCTCCCTCCCCCACCAAACTAAGGTCTGATCTAAGCAAATAAATCCCAGCCAATCAATCAATGAGGACATACTGCACATCATTTAAAAGGCTATCTTAAATTTCTGAAGACGACATCACCCCAAAAATCTTCCTGGTACTTCCTGGTTCATTGCAGATATCATAAATGCATTCTATTCTATATAGGATTTTATACTGTGCTTATCACCATAGTATCTGAGCACATTCCAATAGCACATTAAGCACATCCAAATTCCGTTACAATGAGACACTCAGTATTTGATAGCACATTCTAGGACACCTTCCTTGAAGATCTCCTTTTTAGTGGCAATCACTGATGAGAAAATTGTTAAAAGGTCATCTGAAATACATAGCTGTGCTGACTGCTCCTCACAGCATTGTTAGTCAGACATTTTGCACACAAATATCAGCTCCCAGTTTTGCTTAATGCTTTTGCTGTTATGATCAATAACTATAGCGTGGAGTTTAGTAACTCATTGGCAAGTAGGACATACTAAGGTAGTTTCCCCTGCAGTGCTCTTCAGTGAACACAAATGCCTGTTTTTTTACAGTCAGAACAGACTAAAGTTGATTTCACGGGAATAGAATTTCTTTTATTCCTTGTTCCATTTCATTCTGCTCTATAGAATTCTGTCTGCATTTTTCTGGCACACTATGCAAGTTGCACTGTGCACTTTAATATTCCAATTTTTCAACCCCCTACCGAAACACTGTGTGTTTGCTTTATTCCTTTGAAAAGTAGTTTAAGTTCACAGCTCAAAAGGAATTTTACAGTAACTGCTTTAATCTCTTTTCCTCAAACATAATGTTCAGACTTATGCAGTCCAGAGGCTAATAGAATCAGTGACAAAGTCAAATTACACAAACAAAGTAATTAAAATCTCCATTATTTTTTGCTAGACTGTTAAGTTGCTGGTTTGAGCCAGATATGGGCTGCTACAAACCATTAGTTTAAGGAATTCAAACACTGCCAATGATTCCAGTGGAAAACAAGTCTCCAATTCGTCCCCCAAAGGGCCCTAGGCAAAACTATGCAAGGCAATTAAATTAGTTTACCCCATGATACTCTAAAATACCAACACCTGCTATTAGTTATTTCTCCAACCCAGGAAGCCTATAAGCTTAACCATTTCTTCCTTTCACCACCTCCTTCAGTTTATCCCTAAGCAAATAGAATTCATAAAACTCAGAAGGCTCTTTCCAGAAGCTGCCCTTCCAGCTCTGCTTTTGACTTGTGCACAACTGGAGAGTACTGAAAACTACCGTCTACATCTGGAAATTCATCTCCCAGTACAATTTTCATCTCAATCCTTGAGCTGATCCAATCACATCCTACATTCCCCTTTACTGACTTGAAAAAGGGACATTTTAGCTATTGATTCAGTCAAAGACAAAGTGACCTGTAGAAGCTGGAGTTTAGATCTGTACTAAAATAATTAGTTACAGTATTTCTGATTTGGTGACTAAATTAAAGCCAGTTTAAGAAAGCTAGCTTCATTGACTCCATTATCTCAATAGCAACAATTCACAACATGTATCTAAAACAGTAAAGCCAGCACTATGAGATACTGAGGGCTCTACTTTCTACCACAATATACAATTTTCCAAGTTACCTCAAACCCTGGATTTAAAAAAATTAAATTCCTTCTTACCAAGAGCAAGCCAAAACACATCCTAATGCAGATTAGCAAATTAGACTGTTCACAGAATGTACTTAAGTGAACAAGTGTACTTCCTCGGCCAAAGACATTGTCTTCCATAAATTCACAATTTACAAAAAGAAGTTTCAGTCTCCACCTCACTGCTTCCCCCACATAGCCTTGTCAAAGTACTTGGGTCCAACATCACCCCAACTGCTATTTAAGTACAAAACCCCCAGACATCTCTGCCAATGCAACTTAATACTGATCTACAGCACCCTTTGCTATTCCATGTCTACACTTCTCAGCATAATACAACTTGGCATGGCTGACAGTTTATTTGGCAACAGGCACAAATGGATTGGATGACGAACTTGTTTGTGATCAAGGGCAGAACAATGCATTAACAATGCATCCTTGTAGGTCCACATTAAATACCCATCTTAACTTCATATTTTGACTAATTGTTACTTATGCAGATTTACCTGATTTTGTTTCTTTATAAATTTATAAATACAGCTATCTATTGTACACAGTGTATTCTGGGCACTTATCCCAAAACTAAAAATCAGATTTGAACTCAAACCTAGAACACAAGGACATCTGGAGCTCAACCATATGCTTTCTTCAATCTACTCCACAGACTGCCGCAGTGCAGACTAGTTGAAGTTTCTTCACAATTTTTTTGTCTACCCAATGTAGAACAAGTTGCAGTAGTGCAGCATGGAGGTCATGAATGCAGGTTATCATCAAGCCTCTCATAAGACAAACTGATGGAGTCTTCTCACTAGCAGGCAATGAAGATGTGTGCTTTAGTGATTGCTGTTATTTGACTCTCCAGAGTCAGTGATGAGCCTTGTATGAGCTACGCTGAATACTATTCTACATGTTACAGGGCAAGTGCCCTTCATTGCAGACAAGGTAGTGGTGTTTATAAGCACATCAAAACAGTTACTTATTAGCATGACTTCAGTCTTTCTGGGATTTAATTCAGAACTGACACTTCAATTCCCCCACTACCCACAGTGTGAAGTATGAGAGTAGGAGTCTATGCTAGATAAAAAAGCAGAAGTGAATCTCAACATATGGCTGGCATCTCTACCCTTATAACATACCCCTGTAAAAGTGGGGCAATATAGATGAGAATAAACCTTGTGGAGTCTCTTTCAGGGCTCATTCCTATCACATGTCAGTGCTTTGGGGGAGAAGTAGCAACAGCAACAAATCATACATTAATTTTACAGCTGTTACTTTAAAAAAGTGACCACAGATGTTAAGAGGTAAATAAATGCAAGTCTGACACTTGCTATAGGCTTTCACAATGATTACCAATACAAATACATTTCAAATGCTGCAGAGTAGGACAGATAGTTTCAGCAAGCAGAAACACATACATACCTAAAGACTAGCTTACCTCTTCCCTCAAAAAAGTAAGTAAGATATTTAACCTTCCTCCATCATCATCCATCAGACATCACAGCATGTCTTATCATTGACTCTTCAGAAGACCTCTTCCATGCCATTGGAAAGCCCAAAACCCTCCTTCTCTATGGTAAAGGCCTCAAGAATCAACCATCTGGATGAACTTTTCTTCTCTGGAAGCTTCTACAAAGTGATATGTTAATGTACCGCCCCACTTTTATTTGCTGGGTCAACCAGTAATTAATAGACAGGATCAATAGCATAGTAAGTAATAATATATGGAGATATACCTATCTCATAGAACTGGAAGGGACCTTGAAAGGTCATCAAGTCCAGCCCCCTGCCTTCACTAGCAGGACCAAGTACTGGTTTTGCCCCAGATCCCTGAGTGGCCCCCATAAGGACTGAATTCACAACCCTGGGTTTAGCAGGCCAATGCTCAAGCCACTGAGCTATCCCTCCCCCGCAATAGCCATCACACAAGATGATTATGAGGAGACTATTTTCCTTTTACTAAAGATTAAAAAAGATATTGTGGAAGATAAAAATCTCAATATTGATGCAAAAGTTGTTATTAAGGAAAGTATAATTATAATGTTGGTTATTACAAACTTGCATTTATAATGATTGAATTTTAAGAAATCTCTAGGATTTCAGTTTTCCGTCAGCGTGACAGACTTCCATGGCATCAACAATAACATCCCCACAATCCATAAAACCTGTTTACACAGACTCTGAAATACAGTTTTTATAACTTCTATTTTGCTTTATTTTCGGTGTTATTTTATTTCATGGTATGTTTTGAGAGGTTTTAATTGCAAGTTATGAATGTACTGCAAATAGCAGGTCTTAAGTCCCAGGATCATTTTGGTCAGAAAGGCTAGCAGACCAAGCAAGATTGTGGGTATGTCTACACCAGGGGTAGGCAACTTATGGCACACGTGCCAAAGGCGGCATGCGAGCTGATTTTCAGTGGCACTCAGACTGCCCAGGTCCTGGCCACCGGTCTGGGGGGCTCTGCATTTTAATTTAATTTTAAATGAAGCTTCTTAAGTATTTTAAAAACCTTATTTACTCTACATACAACAGTTTAGTTATATATTATAGACTTAGAGAAAGAGACCTAAAAACGTTAAAATGTATGACTGGCACGTGAAATCTTAAATCAGAGGGAATAAATGAAGACTTGGCACACCACTTCTGAAAGGTTGCCGACCCCTGGTCTACACTGTAATCCCAAGTGCAGTTGCCGCTCCAGCTCAGACAGACATGCCTGTGCCCATACGGCTAAAAACAGTGATGTAAATGTTGCAGCACAGGCTTCAGCAACCCAAGCCGGTCCCCAGGGTCCGCAGCATGCTTGCAGAACCACCACAGCTGTGCTGCTATTTTAGCCACACTAACACAGGTAAAGCTATTACAAGTATGTTTACCTAAGCTGCAATCACCCCTTGAATTGCAGTATAGCTATAACCTGTCTGATCAAGGACCAAATCCCTCTGGTACGAGATAAAACGTATCTCTATACCAGATTTGTATCTCAAACAACATACCCTGTAGGAAAGTTTAGGGATGGATTGAGTTAACAGCCATAGAATCAGGCCTTTTCACACACCCTTTCCTTTTACAAAAGAATTCTAGACGTTTTTATCCTTGACAATAAGTAAAACATTGATAGCTGGAAATGTTTTGTAGAAAAACTTTATAACCTCTCAATTAAGGTTTCCCCTTCAAGGTGAAAACCTTGCAATTCTTTAAATACTTAGGAGGGCATCAATTTCTTTCTAGATGTTTATTTTCAAAATATTTTCTTTCTAAACGCAACCATCTAATGTAACAGCTTTCTGTGCAAATGGTAAGATTTTTATATACCAATATAGAATCCAGTGACCTTGCTACAACTGTTTATTAATAACAGAAGCCATCTGAGTACAGAATATTTATATTATTGGAGAATAAATTAGTTATTTTGCAATGCTTAAGCAACTTCCTTACCAAAACTTAGAAAGACAAGAATCGTCTCTTCCAAGCCTGTTCAGAGAATGCCTACTGACATGACTATTTAAAATTAATGATTAAACTTGATTATTTTGGGAGACTAAAACCTTATATAGAACATAAGTGTGTTTGGATCCATTTGAAGCAGAATTTCAACTTCTGTTAAACCCTGATGGAACTCAAAGGCTCTCAGAAAATGGACTGAAAAGAAGAAAAAAGTTAAAACTAATTTTAAAGATGTTTTGAGAACTTCCTGCCACAAAGGTAAAATAACCATCAAGAAGAGCAGTTACAGCATGTGGCATGTGTATTCACAGGCTGCATATTCTGAGCCAAAGATGCTGCCATGATCAACCAGCAAAGTTGTTGAGCCCAGAAGGTATGAGAGCAGCTAATTTTTTAATTTTGTCAGAATCCAGAACAGGGGTTTTCCTCCTTCAGTGAAACACGGAAAGAATACAAAATATTTCTGAACTGACCAACCAGGAGCATAGTCTGCTCCCATCCCTCAACTATACAGTTCTCCTCACAGCTAATTTTATTGATCTCTACAGTTAGTTGCTTGCTTGCAACCAAAACAGAAAGGAGTACAGGACCGCATCAAGAAGCAGCAACCTTCCAGTTCAGAATGGTTTCTTCAGCATCATGGGGAAGATGATATTTGTAAAAGCCTTGCCAAGGGATTAGATTTAAAATTTTTGTAATGATTTTAATGGGATATTGAAATTCTATTGTAATATAAGATAGTAACAATTTCTCCTGTTAATCAGCAGATGGTTTACATATCCCTGTTTAGGAGACAAACTGGCCTTAGTAAATAGAGAAAAGTAGCGGAATTTAATTTGAAATTTAAGATTCTTAATATTCATTTGTTTCCCTGTCTCAAGACAGCTCCCTGAATAGCTTCTTTCATGTAACAGAATTTAAATAATTTCTTTAGTTTCATAGGACCTAATTAAGACTACTTACCATTGCCTATTTATAAATGATTTAGTCTATCCACGCTATACCAACCCTCCTTCACCCATCTATGCACAGTTTTTGCTATCTATGATACACTGAGGCCGTGTCTACACTATGGGGACTACAGCAGCATACCTATGGGACCACAGCTATGCTCAAATAACTCCATAGCGTAGACACAGGCTACAGTGACAGAAGGGATTTCTCACATTGTTCTAGGGACACCACCTCCCTGAGTAATGGGGGCTAGGTCAACAAGCATTCTTCCATTGACTTAGCTGCAGCTAAACTAGGGGTTAGGTCACTATAGCTACAGAATTTGGGGTTGTAGGTTTTTCACATCCTTGAGCGGCACAGCTCTCTTGCCTAAGTTTTAAGTGTAGAGCACTTAATCCTTAGACAGGATTAACTACCAGTTTGGGGGGGAAAAAATATATATTTCCGTCTCAACTAACCAAAAGAAGACTGACCCAACTAGAAATGGGACCACTTTCAAAAGGTATAATCTCTATTAAGAGCTCAGACACCCAGCAGGGATTGCAACTGAAGTACAGTAATTATTGCTCATCTGTTTTGTTTTTCTCTCTTTTCCTTTAATAAAACAGCCATAATAGATTATTGTAAGAGAGGCAACTATTAACATCTGGCCTACCATTTCCTGTTTCTCTCAACTATAAATTTTACTAATTTGGGGGATAAGATTACTTGGTGCTCAAAAATCTGAAAATACCCATTCTACCCCACAATATGAACAATCTCTTAAAAACTGAATGGTCTATACTTGATGTTTACTTACAGTAAAGCTGTAGAAGATATATGAAACCAAAAGACTGGCAACATCAGATTTTTCAAGTCCAAGGATCTCACTCTTAGGATAAAACAGACATTTGCTGTGTGAATTACACTGTCTGGTTTGATCTCAACTGCTTTAAGGAGTTAATTTAGAAAAATATTAATCTGATCTGGAAGTTATTGGAGATGTGATTTTGCAGCGCTCATCAATAAAGGCTGTTACCAAGATTTATGAGAACCACATTCATTATTTGTATAGGCATTAGGATATTATGTAAATTACAAACTGAAGTTATGCTTTGAAATTTCCATATGGCTGAATATTTAGGATTATGAATTAAATCAAAAAACTGTGTGGCTTGGTGGGAGTAACTAATTATGTTACAGAAGCACAACAAGAACTTACAGGAGGAGCTGTTCAGGGCTTTTTTGTATTTTAAAGTTTTGTTTTAAAATGCACAAATTCTTTATAATTCAAATCCTTTAGAAATCAGCTTATTTGTTGAAGTAATCAGGAGCTGGATTCCCTAAACCTAACCAAAGAGACATTTCAGCTAAATGGAAACAGACCAATCTCAGCATCTCCTCTAACTGCAGCCTACAAGACAGCACAGTCGTTGACTAGTATATAATGTGATGGGGCATTGCAACATCAGCATTAAAGACTGGAGGCAGGAAACAGCACACAATGCCTCACTACCTAGCTCTCAAATACATTCTCCACTGTAAGGTACCAAAATACTTCTAAACAAGGACCTTCAGGGTAACAGGGTACTAAGGGACAAGTTCTTTCACTGCAACAGAAATAACTACAGCTTGGAAAGCTGGACTAGTGTTTGACTTTCCAGTGTTCACTCTTACAGGGATACCAAAGATAAAATGGACCAGTTTAACAATATGTTGTGTGTTCAGCTTTTAACCTTTCATATGGCACCAAAAAAGGAATAAATGCCTCTGCTTTTGGATTTGGGACACATGATTGTGCAGACCCTGGACTGATCACAAGTGACCCAGTCGTAGGGATTCTAAGAAGTTATAAAACTTTTCCAAAGGAAAAGAAAGTACACACACTAGTTTCAGTGCCATACATTTAGAGTCACTGCATTAAGACACTTTTAGAAGCAAGCCTGCCTGGATTTTTTTCAGTCAGTATAGCATTCCTATGCATTCTGGAAACTGAGTTATCTGGTTACATACCCTGCTCTGCTACAACCATGACAGAAAAAGCATATTCTAGAACTAGTTTTAAAAGTGAATTTATTGAAAACAGGGTCTTCAGTAAAGCCACAGGAATGGATGAGGTGGATTTACAGCTGAATGAAGTCAGCCCAGTCTAGCAGCCATTTAAAGTTTCTATCAAAGATAGTCTCCTAGAAAATCCATAACATTAGTAATATTCTTGGCAGCTTTTAGTAGGTATATTCTATGTTCAGACCTTTTTAAGATGAGATCCTACAGGATTCCTATGCTGCACTGTAAACATCACTCAAGGCGATTCACCCATTTCCTTATCGGATTGAGGAACATCTGATATCACTATTGGTCCTCACTTTCAGGAATATGCTCAAAAAACAGCTGAAGAGGAATTTCCTTCTTATTAAAAGCCACAAATTTACACTGCCTTCGTTAGAGAACCTCTGGAAGCTACCAGAGGTAGAAGCAAAAACAGGAATTGTTTGATTTTGCTGAGGACAGAAAGGGTTAAGCTAGATAGTTGAATCCTGTAGTGCAATTTGACTATTAGGATCCTGGACACAGAAAAAAGGCCAAATCTAATTTTCAAAGATACAGACTTGTCCACATGAAGTTGCCATTTTTCATTTCTACAGATAATTCTCCAAATAAACAGAGGGAAATATGATGAAAACGTTGCCTGAGTATTCTGGTGAATTTTCGTATGTATCTTGTTTCAGGGCCGCCAAAGATTTGAGGTGTGGGTGTTTATTGAAAGCTATTCTCTTTGTACATGTAATTGTATTCTTGGAATGAGGCAGGAACTACTACTTCTGGGAGAATTCTGCATACAATATTTGAAAATTCTGTAAAATTCTGCATATTTTGTTAAAATCAACAATATAATCATGCCAATTACAATTATTTTGGTAATTTATTTCAAAATATATCTTTCAGTAAGTATATCTGTACAGACCGAAAAAAAAGATTCTGGTAATTTTTTTGACAAATAGATTCCTTACCAGGCATATTAATAGAGAACTTTGTGTAATTCATTTAAATTACAATACAGAACTGTTTCTCCTGCACCTGTCAGAAGCAGTGCAAATGCTTGGAGGAGTCAGGGGTAACAGAAGCGCTGAGGGAGAGGGAAGGACCCTAGGAGTGAACCAGGATGGTGTCAGGTGTGGGTGGGAGGTCTTTCTTGGGGGAAGGAAGGCTTGTTAGGAAGCCTGCCCCATACAGAACCTGACTGACCTCAAGCCTCTCCCAGTCAGTCAGTCAAGTATGTCTGCCCATCACTGCACCCCTCATCTCCATGGGTCTCTGCAGCCTCCCCACCCCCCCAAGCTCAATGCTGTTACCTCACTAGATCCTGAGCCCATGCTCCAGTCTGTTTCCCACACACATACACACCCCACTAGCCATTCTGAACCCAAGTCTGACATACATACACACAGCAGCCCTGTGTGCCACACGCTGTCCTAACCTGGCTCCGCAGGTAAGACGCTGTAATGAACTCTACTCCTAGGGGAATTCTGCAGCACTGGGCATAGAATTTTGTATTTTCCTGCATAAAATACATTTTGCCTCAGAGGTGCTGCAGTTCCGCCTTTTGCACACCAGAGGCCGCTGTGGCGCCAGAACATCCAGCTTCATTCATGCCTGCTGTTCTGGCGCCACAGCGGCCTCTGGTGTGCAAAAGGCGGAACTGCAGCACCTCTGAGGCAAAATGTATTTTATGCAGGAAAATACAAATAGTGCAAGACTGATGAATTCTGCACGTCTGCAGATGTGCACAATTCCCCCAGGAGTAAACTATATTAAGTCTGTGGCCCAACTTCAGCATTTTAGGATTATGGTACTAAACTGAGAAGTGACTTTAAAAAAGCACTTTAAGCAGCCAATCTGACCTTTTTGACTACTCAGTCTAGTGATTTCAATAACAATTTCATTACTTATTTCTATTAGCACTGAAAAGCCAGCAGCTATGCAAGAGCCAAGTTATCTTTTCTTCCGGCTCACACCACTGGAATTGTTATCTTCCAACTGCAGGGCCAAACTCACTTACATCTGTGCAGCCACAGTGAGGACAACAGAACTGCACAGGTGTGAGCAGGATATAAAGACAGCAGGGCTGCACAGCTTATGACCAAAATTTTCTGAACATGGGTGCCTAAAATTAGCCTCCTACCTCAAAGCGGCCAGATTTTCAAGAGAGTTTGCACTTAATGGGAGTTGCAGGTGTCCAAAGAAACCTGGATTACTCAGCACTCTGAAAGTCAAGCCACTTCTTTAAAGTTGCTTTAATATAGGTTTAGGAATCTTGTTTTAGGCACTTGTATTAGTAAATTTTAGCCCAAGTTTTTAAATAATTCCATCATCTCCATAGGACTATTATTTATGTAGCACAATACAAAGCCCCTTCTTGTTTTGCTTTCCCTCATGTAGGTCATATCCAATCTCCAAATTTATGCTCTTTTGTACAGGGAAGCACCTTATCTGGTATATGAGGATTTTGGCACAACTTTGGCTGCTGTAAAGTAATTTTTGGTAGAATTGCACAGGTGTAGCTTAGGGCAAAATTGGTCCACACAATCTAGTAGTTGTGGTACGTGAGCCAGAAAGAGCTCAAGCTGAATCTTTAACATCTGGCTGACTTTGCAGGCCGGGCACTAAGACAAGACATTTTGACTTGTAACCTGGACACACTTGATTAGAGTCATTAACACAAATCTTTATAAGACTGCTTTTAGAGTTGCTTTTCAGAAAAGAATCAACTTAAAGTGGCTCGTGGGCCCTTTTCCTCCCCATCACATCTTCAGGGAGTAGCTTTCCCTCTGAATGACATAGGGCTTTCTCACTTCTCCCACTATATGTGGATTCTCCTCCATTTACCCCTCTCCTCATTCAATTAAATATGCATAGTGGTACCAATAGCAGATTTTTGAGGGGGAAGGGAGTTAGCTACAGGCCATCCTACTTGTTTTGAGTAGTCCCAGGAATGCTGAATCCTGCTCCCTTCTCCCCACCTCAGCCACTTCACTGATGGGAAGCTTGCTGAGCATGTCTACTTGAGCATTTGTAAAGGCACAGATCTTGATTGGGCCATGGGGTACCATCACAACAAAAGAATGAAGAGGTCTAGTAACAGTAAAACAGAAAGAGGAAGGCAATGTAACCATGTACAGCTTATCTGCTTTACCCAGTACCTTATAATTTAATGGTAGGCCTAGGAAGTCAATTTTACTCTCCACTCAGAGAGCTACTCAAAACCACCACCACTCAGGACTGGATTTGACAACCCTGAACAGTCAACAGAATCTGTCACAATAAATAGCCTTAAAAACTGCTTAAACCATTTGTTTGCCTGGCCACTTACACCATCCACAGCTATTTTTAAGAAGCGTTTTACAACCAGGCTTAACACTTCGGACTGTCTAAAGTTAACGCACCCAAATCTGGTTAGTCAAACTCATTTTAAACACGATTTGCACTATCAGTTTCACTACTAAGGTGTAGCACAGGGACAAGTCTTCATTTTCACTACCTAGAATTTACTTCACTAGTATGAGCCATATACTTAGGGAATGCTCTTTTATCCAGAGAAAAATGGGCCAGTGTTAGAGGAACTAGGCCATTAAGTTGGAACTGACAATACCAAACACAAAGCCAAGGAGCTATGCTGTTCCCCACCAGCCAGGGAAATGGCTCACTTTTCACTGCTGTCCCTCCTTTCATGGTCCTTCTCCACCCAGTTGTTATAGCACCATGGACCTATGACTCTACAAAAGAACAAAGCCCCTGATCTTCTATGCATACAGTACTCTTTCATTAATGAATCAGAGCAAGAACTCATGTCTGTAAACCAGATTTTATTTTATTCCAAGTTGGTGATGAACATTTCAACAGGCTGTCTATAAAATGTAATGAAGTCTTACACAATCAGCCCTTGGTCTCCCACATGGAATACTGAAGCCTTCCAAACTCATAAGGCCGCTTACTATGAAAAACACTGCCTAACTTAATGAAACCTGGAGTACACAAAATGGACATGTGATGACAAATATTTAACACACTTAGCTGATGGCAAATGAATTTTCAAGGTGAACAATACAATGCAGGAAGCTCAAGGACAGAGAGAGTGTCCTTTGACAAGTAACTGAATCCTCTAAGCAGCTGCAAGTTCTCTTTCACAAACACGAAGAATCTGCTACCACTCTCTCAGTAATACTTGAAGTCTTTGCAAAACCTGAACTCCAACAGAAAACATAGAAAGCTGGCATGCCTGCAATCCTAGCTAAAGGAAACCTGTTCCCTTCTGAAGTAGCATGTGGGTTACTCTACTTGTTGCACTGAACCAAGTTGCACAAATTAAAATGTATTGGGAGGTGAGTGAGAGAGCAAAGTCCATTTTTACTTACAAGTTATTTTTCCTGATCTGTTGGAGTTCAGGTTTTCTGCATAGCTCTCATGTTTGTATTTGAAGGAAAAATCAACGCACACTTCTTATAAGGTGGCTAATTTTCTTATAATTTCTGTGCAACAGGATCACAAATTAGTGTTTTAGGTAGTTCTGCTCCTGCTTTTTCCACCCTTAATGCTTACTGCCTATATAGCACAATGCAACAGAAGTTAATTTCATCCAAAGTCTTTCTTTCCATCTCTTAAAGATATTAACTGAATTTTAGTTTGCATTAAGCTGACTTCCCTGACAATTTCTTGGGAAAGTACAAAAGCGTCAAGTGCCATCCAAGTTGCTTCACTCCTCTCTCTACAACAAAGAATCTCGGTAATGACACACAGAATTCCTATTCCAGTTCCAGACCTTCCCAGACAGAAACTGGGAATGGTGTCAACTGTACAGAATTGCGTGAAAGTTGTATGTCATGGAGGAGCATAAGCTTTCGTGGGTGAATACCCACTGCGTCTGACGAAGTGGGTATTCACCCACGAAAGCTTATGCTCCAATACTTCTGTTAGTCTATAAGGTACCACAGGACTGTCGCTTTTTACAGATCCAGACTAACACGGCTACCCCTCTGATACTTGAAGGAACTGTGACACTGCACTCCATATTTGTCACCGTGATACTGTATTATAATAATGACATAACTTATTTTATGCAAGACTAGTCATGTGAGATGTCATTGGAAAGATTATGATTATCCTGTTTGTATGCATGCATGTATCATTTTTGTATCTGACTTTATGAATATTGACTATGTATCTGTATTTCAAATGTAGTTACACTAGGGTAACGCTCACTAGACAAGATGTTTTCAGTCTAGACAGTGGGTGGAGAAAGACCTATTCAGGGCAATGAGCCATTAGGAAAAACAATCAGCATTAGGAGAAGCTTATCTCCCACCTGAGGAGCCTTCCTGAGAACGCTACAGACAGCCTCCAAGTAATAGCTACTATGACTTTACAAAGACATGTGATGTGACTGCATGTCTCTAGAGTCCATCTTGGGATGTCAGTGTTTTTCCACAGACCAGTCTGGGAACCAAGCTTTGAAACAAAGGGTTCTTGCCATATGCAAAAGTTATATAAGGCAGGGAGTGACATCATCTGGTGTTCTTCACCCCCCCCCACAAGGGGACTCCTGGAAATACCAGAGGAAAAAAGAATGAACTGGGGAAAGTGCTGGACCCAGGCTAAAGAGATTTTTAGCCTGTGAATGAAACACCTGCAGATTCCAAGCTGTAAGGTAAGTGCAGCTTGCCCCAAAAGAATCTGCAGCCTGCTTGTATCATCTCTTAAGGTGAGACTCTGCTTTTCATACTCAATCTATTTAGTATATTAAGTTTAGTTTGCATTTTTTGTTTATTTGCTAGGTAATCTGCTTTGATCTGTTTGCTATCACTTATAATCACTTAAAATCTATGTTTTGTAGTTTACTTATTTTTGCTTTATCAAAACCAGTGGTTCTCAAACTTTTATACTGGTGACCCCTTTCAAATAGCAAGCCTCTGAGTGAGACTCCCCCCTTATAAATTAAAAACACTTTTTTATACATTTAACACCATTATAAATGCTGGATGCAAAGCGGGGTTTGGGGTGGAGGCTGACAGCTTGCGACCCCCCATGTAATAACCTCACAACCCCCTGAGGGGTCCCAACCCCCAGTTTGAGAATCCCTGATCTAAACCAGTGTGGTAATCATAACTCAGAGGCAAAAGGCTGTTGATATTCCTCTCCACATTGAGGGAGGGGGTAAATTTTATGAGCTTATGCTGAACAGTCCCCTGTGCAGCGCAAGACAGTATAATTTTGAGTTTATACTCCAGAGGGGGTGCCTGCCTGAGGAGCTGGGTGTAGCTTTCCCATGCAGGGGCTGGTCAGAAAGCCTGCTTGTAACTGCAGCTGGGTGTCCCCCTACCTGTATGTATGCTGGTGAAAGTGCAGGCTGGAGGAATCTGCAGCTTGTCACAGCAGTACAGTGTGAGCGGGAGCCCAGGCTGGTGGGCCAGGGGCTCAGTAGTACCCCAGTTCCAGGTGGCACCTCGGGGGAGAACCCATCATAGGAACTTCTGTGTTCTCAGCCAGGAATTTTTAGGGCTTGGAAGTAATAGTTTTGAGGATGAAATGAATGTCACATTAGCAACTAGCTTTAGGCCCACAAGAGGCAGACATGTGTCCAGTTTGTTTTCCTCAAATACTATAAGAAAAAACTGAGGAAAAAAGAGCAAATAAGGTTAGTAGTAGTTCAGTAGTTTCCACAGAGACCATCCCTGTCAAACTGGGTTCAGTTAAATCAATTTTGCATATAGAATAGGGGATAAATGAATGGCAAGCAGAGGCCCAGAATAGCAATGGAGAGCTGACATGGAGATTTAGCTCCAGGGATGCCACATCTGGGAGGCAAAAAAACCCTAAACCAAACAGGAGAACCACATTATTGAAATAAGTTCTTGTTTAAAGGTCATAAAGGACCTACCCAGGTCTGAGACATTTCAACTTGTGAAACTCTCATTATCTGATGATTGGGGGTCTGGAAAACCAGGAGGTCTTTAAAAATTAAAAGTAGTCAATAGTTCAGGAGTCTGGCATAGAAGAACTACTGATAGGGCTGCCACACAAGCAGAGCATTTGTTTTCTTCTTAGCATTCTAAGATACCCCTTTAGGAATGAGATCTAACTAAACCAAGGGGAAGCAAAGCCAGAAAGAAATGCTGGAAGAGCAAATTAAGCATGCTTGCTGTCCACTCAGTAGCACACAGTAACTGAGAAACTAACAGTAGCTTGGATACAACTTGGGTTGGTGTTCAAGTGTTCATTGAATACTCTCACTTGTCCAAGCAGGTTACAGACAAAAGTGAAGTGATCTTGTCCACTGAGGCCTGGTCTACACTAAGGGCGGGGGTCGAACTAGGGTACGCAAGTTCGAGTTCAGCTATTCGCGTAGCTGAAGTACCCTAGTTCGACTTACTTACCCGTCCAGACACGGCGGGGTCGAACTCCGCGGCTCCAAGGTCGACTCCGCCACCGCTGTTCGCAGTGGTGGAGTTCCAGAGTCGACCGGAGCACGCGGGGAGTTCAAACTATCGTGTCTTGATTAGACGCGATAGTTCGAACTCGGAGAAGTCGAACTCACCGCGTCGACCCAGACGGCGAGTATAGACCTGCTCTGAGTCAGAGGTATATTCTCACTTACCAGCTAATTTGCTTTCTGTGCTTGGTTTGGCTCCTCCTCCTCACTTGCTCTGACATGTTGAGCAGTCAAGGATTTGTCTGCCTTGAGGGCTCCCCTCCTCCACTTTTCCACAGTGATTCTTGCCAATTGCCCAGTCTACCTCCCCAACAATGCTTGCACTTGGAAAGCCTGGTAGGGTTAGAGTCCAACTGGACTGGACCACAGAAAGCCAGTTACCCAGCAAATGAGAACATGCCTTGCTGTAGATCAGTCTGACAGCACACACATACTAGATTCTAGAAAGCACTATCTAACTGAAAACCCACTGTAGGGAGGGAGAACAAAAGAGTCCAGGCTCAACTTTAAGAGGGAGCTTGAGAGCAAAGGAGCAGGGGAAGAAGGAATAGAAACCTCCAAACCCTTCAGCTGCTCCCTGAAGAAAGCTTCTTGTGGAAGCCCTGCTCTAAATACCCTGCAACCAAGGGCTGGGTCCACAACTACCTGCATAATTTGTTCACAGTGAGAGTGAGAGCACAGGGAACACCAGGTTACAGCTCTAAAAAGCTTGTCTATTGACATCTCCCCTCTCCAGCCCAGATGATGGCCATGGCTCTGGCAGACTGAGCTTTAATTTATACTGGCCAGTCAGATTCCAAGGGTTTGTAGGCCTTCTAGAGTCTGCACCCGATTAAAAATTATCCATGATTAAGGCTACATTTGTCATGGACGTCATAGAATCAGTGACTTCCAGAAACCTCAGTGACATTTTCTGCTTCAGCCCCTGCTGGCTGCAGGACTGGAGCTGGCAGCCAGCAGGGTTCCAGTGATAAGCGACAGCCTCCTCAGGGCCCCCCTGCAGGTTTCCAGCAACAGGCGACCGCCTCCTCAGGTGGCCCCTCCTCAGGGTTCCAGCGACCAGGGACAGTCTTGTGGGGAGAGAACCCTGCAGCTCCCAGCTACCATGGTGGCAAGGGAAACCAGGGAGCCACAGCAACAAAATTCAGACAGATCACGGCTTCCGTGAATTTTTGTTTATTGCCCGTCACCTGTCCGTGACTTTTACTAAAAATAACCATGACAAAATCTTAGCCTTATCCATGATGAATCTGGCTGCCTGAGGTCTTTTTTTCATTCTCTTTTTTAGGGTTTAAAGAGACTGTCCATTCCCCTGAATATTTCTGATTTAAGTACAAAGAAGGGCTGCTCCTGAAGTCTAATGGGTAGCAGCAGGCTTTTCCCTTCGTGTTCTAGATTGGGACCAAAACTCCAAAGGAGATATCGTGGTTAGCTGAAATGGGGACAGGCTTTCCTGTAAAAGCTAGGACAGATGCACAGAGCCACCTTGTCATTACAGAAGATTAAAGATGGAGGAAGACCGGAAAAAGCAGAGAGCTCTCCCATGTTCCTGGTTGAGTTGATTGCTATCCAAAAACTACCTTGTGGATGAAAGAACCACAAATCTCAAAGATGAGGTTCAAAGGGAGGTTCATAAAACCTCTTCCAACTAACTGAAGGCAATGTAGAGCTAGCTAGAGGGCGAAGTTATGCCACTCAAAGTGTAACTAGAATAAGAGGTCCCCTACTGAAAAGTGCTAAAAACTCTTTATAAGACCAAAGACTTAAATCCTAAAAGAGGTAAGAGTGGGCTATTGACCGAAGATTTCTGTAGGATACTCAAGATGGGCCAGAATCCAACTTGGGCGGGAAATCCTTTGCCTTGTTTCACACAAGTTTAAAAAAAAAACCTCTAATATAAAGCAACAGAGGCATTTTTCAAAGGTACAGCATGGTTTGGGCCACCCAAATGCAAATCCCAAACTCTTACAGCAGTGTTTTGTTATGAACCAGGTAGAGACCATGGGCACCTGATTTTGCTATAGAAAAAAAATCTTGATTTAAGGGGGCCCATGACAACTCTTAGATACTGGGTGAGCATTAGTAGGTCTGCCTACCAACTCCACCTTCACCAGATAATTAGATTTAAAGAAATCCCACATCAAGCAGTTTTCTTAGGGTATGTCTACACTGGAGCTGGAGGTATAATTTCCACCTTAGGTAGACATACCCATGCTAGCTTGATCAGAGCTAGCAAAAATAGAAGCCTCAAACTCCAGTGTAGGTATACCCTTAGACCATTAATACAAGTAACAGAGGAGGAATGTGAAGCCCAATGGAAATTCATCCCACAACACTGCTGCAGTGTCTGGGACTTCAGGGTTTGGGTATCCACTGTTAAAGAGTACTGGATATTGAGTTTCTTGGTGGTTTGGTCTACAAGAGGTTGGGGGGGTGCTGCAGTACTTTCTTTGGTAACCACTCTTGGAAATGTCTTAGATAAACATAAGCAGTCTGCTGCACAGTTAGTGTCAGAGAACACATAGGGCCTTACTGACCATTGCCTCCACCCAAGACAGCAAAAAGGTCAGGACTCCCTTAGCAAGACAATACAAAAAAGCAATCCAGGTGGTTCATAACTAGAGCTACAGCCACAATGTTGCATTTAACACATGTTCCCTATATTAGCCGGTACACTTTGAGGGTGTTTATGTGCAGCCATCTCCCTTAGGAAGCAGGTCATCCTGCACTGAGCAGGTCATCCAGGAGATCTCACCCACAGGCTCACATCCAAGGCAATGTGTATCCTGGCTGGGACTAAGGGAATGCAATAGAAGTACTTTCCCCCCCATCCCCAATTTGCTACAAGACCAAGTCAATCAAACAACTCCGGTATCTCCTGCATTGCTTGATTGGCACAGTCTTGTGAGAGTGTACAAATAAATCAATCCTTCAAGTAAGGACACAAAACCCTCTTGGAGGGTAGGGGTGAGGGGATTACTGCTACATGATATTCATTAACACTTGCAGGCCAGATGACAGGCCAAATGGAAAAAAGATAAATTGGAAGTAACCTCATAAATCTTAGGTACTTCAGGTGGGAAGGCGCAACTGGGATGATATTTAATCAAAAAGATACTGCACATTATTTCTTCAGCATTTCTAGTCAATTTTGTTTTCTCACTATCCACCCATTAGATTGTGAGGTATTAGGAGCACGGACTGTATTGGTGTTTCTTCCAAAGCTAAGCACTTCATTCACAAATGCTCACCCCCATCTCTAAAGTCATACCACAAGATTAACAAGAGAACATATGGAAACTTATTGGGTTCCCACCACTAGATGAAGGAAATCATCTGTTGGCAAACCAACCAACAAGGTTCTCTACTTCCAACTGGAAGGGTCCCCCCCCGCCCCCTCCCAAAAAAAAATAATCAGTCAAGAAACAGACGTTATAGATGCCAGAAATTCCAATTCTGAGGATTACTATCACCCCCTCTTTCTTATTTTTCTGAATATTTAGCTCTGAAGACTGATTACTTATCCAGCATGCTGCAAGACAGCAGTTATCATCCTCATTAGGAGACCTTCAACTATTTCACATTATACTTAAAAAAAGCCACCACTGAAACACAAATTGAATTGGAGGTCCCATCATTCCCAACTACTCAAACTTACACTCTTGATTTGGTGCCACAGCTGGTGGCTCAAACTATTCAAATATCACCATCTGAATGTTTGTGGCAACAAAAACCTCTCTAGTCTGACCCAGTGACACGTTTACAAGCACTCCATTTGGCACCTTTGTTTCACTTCATTCTGTGAGCCAGTTACCTGCTGATAATGTAAAAGATTTCCAGTTGTCAACTATGGAAAGTGGCCCAACAGCAAAGAAGCCAAAGGCAATTTAGGATACAATAAAGTATTAACTTACAATGACTCAAAAACAAACAGATGAGGATCTGCATTGGCAATCAGTTAATCCAGAGTTCCCTAGATTTGTGACCCAAGTTTGTTTATTCCAGAGACTAAAGTTTCAAACTAACAAGGCAAAAAGCACAAAATTGTCATGAGTCAGAAAATATCCTGTGATAGTGGAGTGAATTTTACTGTGATATAGTACCTTGTTATGTAGTTTTACCTGAAAGTAGGATATCAGACTGTGTATGAAAGATCTGATTTCTAATAGCATATTAAGTCCTGTAAGTGATTTTCCTTTGAGCACTTTTCCACACACTTCTAGCATTTCCGTAGATTGGGCTAAGCAAAGTAACTTCTACATTTTCACCTAAAGATGTGTCAGCTTGTCTTTCTTACTTCTTGCATTGTATGAAGCTATCCAGCTTCCTTTGTTAGCGGTAGCACCAGCTCTCGAATCAGCAGAGAGGTATGGGAGACTTACGCTGGTCACTCGACGGTAGATCTGCGCAGCATTTTGGCACTCAGAATAAGGATATTCAGACGTGGCCATCTCAAGCATACACATCCCAAAAGCATATACATCAACGGATTCATCGTATTTCTCCTCATACATCTCGGGTGCCATGAACTCTGGGGTACCTTAAATTAAAAGAACGATTCAGACTCTAAATGTCTCAAAGCGAGCAGAGGCTGCTGGCGTTACTCACCGCAGGAGGAAGCGGACGGGCAGACCTGTGAGAGAAGAGAAAGTGGAGGCAAAAAGAAGAGGGAGGAAACCCTTAGTCACTCTGTTGCATCAATGTACCCCACGGGTGTCCCACTGCAAGGCCTTTGTAAGGAATTAGATGAGAGGGTCCATATTTTGACTGCTTTCCACATGTTACTCAACGTAAGGGCAGAAATGGGAAACTTTGGCTACAATAAAAATTGGATCAGGAGATGATCAAATTTAAGACAAATGGAGAAAAAAAGTAAAAGACTAGCAAGACTGCAAACCAAATACTAGGGAGAGTTAGACACACTTACCTTTCCTCCCTGTAAGAAAGGAGGCAATGGGGCTTGTTGCAACATACCCGTCTGCCCCCTGCTGCAAAAAAGTAGTACTGGTAAGAGCCCACAGCTAGTCTCTGACCTGTAACACTCCATTTACTTTTTGAAGTGGAACTGTTCAGAAAAAGGCCTTGCAATGAAAAACCCAGTCACTACAGATAAAGCTTCATAAGGAATGAATAAAAGTAATTTTCTGCAAAGGCCACTCACCAGAGCCCTTTTCTTCACATACTTACCTTCTCACCTGCAGTATATTTTATAGGCCTACTGCAGATACAGGCAATAGTGAGGAACATCCTACAGGCAAAAAATACTTAGAAATACAGAGAGATTGAGTTACAGGCACAGAGCGTGAGATTCAACAAGTCCCAATGTAAAGAGTTTGCAGAAGATGCACTGCCCCCTAATGCCTCAATCACAGCACGCTCTCCACAAGTGAAGAGATCACACTGTATGATCAGGGCTCCTCCAAGCCAGAGATGAAAGACTTTAAGCAGTGAATTATTTCCTGCAAGCTAACCAGATTTAAGACTGTTTGAAGATCAGTCAACCTAGCTTCCCTAATCCTTCCCCACAACCCATAATCCAGAAGTCAATTATATCCAATTAGCCATAGGCTAACAATTGTTAGCAAGAACACAGAGGGATATGATTGAAGCTCTAGGCAGAAAATTAACACATGGTGAGGACGTGTTTAAGGAAATTTTATATATTGCCATTGTATATTTTTCCACTTCTGTCAATATTTAAACACTATCCTGATCAGGAAGCAGGAAACATTTTAATAGTGATAGCATGCAAAACATCTGCAAACTTATATCAACAGTGTATTCAGGAGAACAGGTAAAGGACCATTCAGCAATATAAAAGTGTTAGCAGCACATTAAAAAGGACCATCTTGCTCCCTTGTTAGTCTAAATATAATGCACACTATCAGAACAAAAGTTGATAAAACCAATTTTCTAGGATGATCCAATGGTGCCAGTTTCAAACTAGCCCAAACTAAAATAGGGTACTCTACAATGTTAGATTGACAAACTAGCAGATTTGGGTATGTGGCTAGATGCTAAGCTAGGTATCAAGATATATTATTGATAGAAAGGGAGAGGTATGTCACCAAAACCACTATGTGCGCACTCAAACAAATTGGCAGTAAATACAATTTCAGATTTAAATCTGTTTAATATCCCATAATCCAGCTACAGTGGTTTTATCAACAGTGTTCAACTAAGCTGTGGGGGGGCAACATCATAAACCTATATTCCTAAAATGCTTCCACAGATTGTATCCAAATACTAGGAGCACAGATACCAAAACCCTGCAACAAAAGATATTTAATCAGTACAGCAGAATGAGCCCCACAATTCAGAAGCAAAACCAGTATTGCTTTTCTGAGCTCCGATCAGGTATTTTAAGATGAGTGTACTTGGACACTTGACCTTCCCAGAAGAAATTTTGCTCAAGTAAGTGGACTGGGTCTACCAGCCTCCAAAAACAAAATAGGCTTACCTATCACACTCTTGGCAAAGGAAGCTCGTTTCAGGGTTGCCAGACCCAGGTCTCCTATCTTGACTGATCCAGTGGGGCCAGTGATGAAAATGTTGTCACATTTTAGGTCCCGGTGGATAATGGGAGGAGTGCGGGTGTGCAGAAACTGCAAGCCCTTCAATATCTGACGGCACCAACTTCGTAGTACTTTGATTTTCATCACTTTAAACCTTTTCAAATACCTGAGAAAAAGAACAGAGTACAAAGGAATACAAATTTCAGGTTCATTTGTTAAGTTTTCACCATTAATTCTGCTAATGTGTAAAAACAACTAATGTACAGTACCGAATCTAGTAAGTATACTACAATTTACATGTGGCCTATTTATTACATTTAATGGACCGATTTCAGTGCACTGGATGCTTAGGAACAGTACTGTTCCACAACACAGTGTCAGCACTCCCTATTGGCTGCAGAGCTATAAGCTATGGAAGCAGCAAGCAGGTTTTTGGAGATAGGCAGGACACTGGCTCTGCAGATCCACTGATCATTCCTCTCCTTGGCAAGGGTGGACAGCAACAGCTGTGACTCAAATATATTTCATGCTGTCTTTTAGACAGCTGCATTAGTCTGGCCCTGCTGACAGAGAGACTGCAGTTCTTTAAAACTTTCAGAAGAAGAAAGACTAGTTAAAGTTCAAGAATTCATAAACAGCTAGTTCTGTCCACTACCAAACCTCAGCTTTGCCTTCTACTTTAAGTCTGCCTAGACGGCCCCAACATGGCCAGAGTCTTTAAGCAAGTTGTCCTCCATATACATATTTTTAGTGAGCCTGAGGGCTGGCTTGGCCTATCTAGTTACTTCAGCATTTTGCTGTTTAATTTTATTACCCAGGAGGTGACTACTGATGGTTCTGATGGATAAAATGGAACTCCAATTCTATAGTTGTAACAAATCACTGATTGACAAAATATGACTTCAAATGCAGATAGCTGAAGGCTTCATTTATTTTTTTAATCCTGGTTCTAAAACCCTTTATCTCCAATTATTCCTTATTAAAACTGACATCTTCCATGCTGCACCACCTGCTTAGCAAAGCTACCCTCCCCCTCAATTCATTTTTCCTCAAATATAGTGCTTAAGTAGCTAGGTCTGATCACTATCTTATATAAATATGCCTTTTCCTGGACACAGCAGAGGAAAAGAACGCTGGAGAATGTCAAATTCTGAATGAATAGAAGTTTTGTTGGGTAGTGAGTGACAGCTATGAAGTCACCACAGCAACCACTCAGCTACTGAAATATTAATCCAAGCAACTCAGCCAGGGACCTAGGGTACAGTTCAAACTTGCCTCAACTTGACTAATCAAGTTAGCTGTTCTCAAAGGTCTCAAGAGATGTAGGACAGGATTTAAATCACTTAAAACCCAACTGAAAACACCATCTGGACTCATTACAGAACTCTGGGAAGGTGGAAGAACCTTCTAGCCCAAAGGATGCACTCTACTAAATGGACAATACAGATTCAACAAATCCAAACCACCTTTCAGAGAAGACACGGCACAATCTCAAGTTTCTTGACACACTATTGCTTGTTTCGGACATGGGTTTCAAAAAAGTCTAAATACAAGAGTCAGGCCAGAGATGGAACTTTTGTTTCCAGGCTTGTTAACAGGCTTCATCTGTGTCCATTTCTATACAGATTTTTATACCAACCTCATCACCATAGTCTCTGAACACCAACCAGTAGTGCATTAAGCAATATGACTAACATCTTTCATGTATGGGTTGGTGTTCTCATCTTCTCCCTAGGAGGAGAACTGTGTGTGCAGTGTAGGGTTGTTTTTAAAAACGTACATGTGGCTGTGTGTTTATATTAGAGAAAGAAAGGTTGACAAAATGTGCTTTGCACATGCAGAGGAAGGTGGTGATGATGGTTCCCAGTTTATTCCACAGTCTTGGACCAATCCTTGAGACGGCTGTCTCCTGCACCACTCCAAGACAGTTGTCCTAATTCCTGTGACCAGCACCGAGGTCAGTACTATGTGATGCTATAAGACTGGGATTATCACGTTTACCCCAGAGCACTGCCAATGTGAGTTCTGGTTTCTGTGTATCCACTTCATTAGAAGAACTGGTCTTGATGAAATCATTTGGACCATTGCCCGCATAAGATCACAGACATTAATTCCCATTACTACAATTTCTCTGGTTCAACGAAAGCCCTTGAAATCAAGCTCCTAGTGATAATCCTGCTGTAAAACAACTCTGTAAAAGCAATCAGGAGCCAAATCCAGAGGGAAATCAGAGCACAATTTAAGGAGAGAACAAGGGCAGAGAAAAAGCAAGCCCAGGAAGAGAGAGCAAATGAAAGAGGCTCTGGTTCATATCAGCTACCACTCATGATTTTGGTTTAAATACTTTTTGCTACTGACACAGTCATTCATCTTTTTAATGCCTGTTCCAAGGGTCACATGGTAGTGGCACTCTAGTTCAGCTTTTGGGATCTCCAATTACATTCTTGATTCTCAAATATGCTGGTCTACTGCCAGCAATTCACTCCTAAAGGAGCTAGGCTCATACTATCATCCTGCATCCCTGCAGGATTGTTGTAATTTTCCAAAAACACTGTCATAAGCTACCAATCACATGTCACTTTTAAAGCTCACACAGACATTTTAAAAGGAAAAAGAAAACTTTACTCTAGTCCATTTCCAATGAAGACAATACATCTTAAAACACTGATTAGTTACCAGGCAGACAGGTACTATCCGGACAGTAATTACATTGTTTTGGACATCAGCAGCAAATCAGAACAAATGGAAAGTCAGATTTGCAAACTGTGCATTCTTAAGTATTCATTTAGAAGACCACCTGAAATGGGGGGGAAATGGTCTTAATCCCTTTTTGGTGTATAAAGAAGGACCTGAAAGGGTTATTTTCTCCTCACTGGTTGATTTTTATACTAGAAATTCAGATAGTCTAGCCTGGAAAAATGATGCCTATAGAAACTAGAGAAATATCACAAGAGATGAATGGAAGCTGAACAACTGAAAGGAGAAGGGATTTCAGTCAGAACTTGGTTTGTTTTTGTTGGCACTATCATTCCTGGAAAAAGGTCAGCTTTGTGAAAAATTGGGCAATCTCTCCTTCAACTAAAGTGTGAGTCTATGCTACACTGAGATTCCCTCAACAAGGCCAAAATGGACATTTTGAAGGTAAAACCACAACAGAAAAAGCCACACAACTGTATCAGACCTTTTCACAGCATAAAGCGAAAGAAAAGAACATCAGGTCATTGTGACACTGCACCCCATATTCTTCACAGTGATATTATAATATAATTATGACAATGTATTTTATGCAAGATAAATCATGTGAGGTATCATTGAAAAGGTTATGATTTACTGAGTATGATTATCCTATTTGTATGCATGTATCTTTTTGAATCTGAAGTTAGAAATATTAGGCATACTTTGGTTTTAGACAAAGCAAAAAAGTTTAACTACAAAAAACAGATTTTTAATGATTATAAAGGATAGCGAATAGATCAAAGGAGCTTACCTAGCAAATAAACAATGTGTGGGAGTCATAACTCAGGGCAGAAAGCAGTTGTGTATTGCTCTCCACATTGAGGGAGGGGGCAAATTTCATGAGCTTACGCTGTATAGTTCCCTGTGCAGTGCAAGAGTATAATTTTGGGTTTAGACTCCAGAGGGGGTGCCTGCCTGAGTACCTGGGAAGTCCCCTAGCTGGAGCCTTCCCATGCAGGGCCAATCACAGCATCTGCATGTAACTGCAGCTGGGTGTGTCCCTACTTGTATGTGGTCTGGGCAGATTGTCACAGTACAATGTAAAGGGAGCCCAGGCTGGTGGGTTGGGGGAGGGGGGTCAGTGATACCTCAGTTCCAGGTGGCATACAAGAGTCATTTTTTCTTCTTAACAGTTACATTGTGTTTAAAAAGAGAACCAGCAGGAAGTCTAGTCTGACATAAAAGTGCAATCCTTCCTCTGAGTTACATGAGCCCCATTCAGTTAACAGAAAAAGAGAACATGTTTTCAAAACCATGTTTAGAAACTTTATAAATGGCTCAGCCAACTAAACACTGCAGCTCTCTTTTAAAAAACAGCAACGAACATTTCAATGGCTTTAAGAAGCAGTTCTTAGATGAACATTAGTTTTGAAAAAGCCACATTAAATAGCTGTTAGGGAATTTAAATTAAACCTCAAATAGTTTTAAATCTGAATTATATTTATGCTCTTTACACGTCTCTAATCTTTCACAATGAAAACAGACCAGTTAATTTCGCTTTGTTCTCATGCATTAACAAGGAGTTGGAAACACTGCAGGTCTTGTTCAATAAACTACTTATTTAGAATTTATTTAGTAAAACTATTTATTTAGTATTTCATAGGCTTGCTTTACAAAACAAAACTAACAGACAAATTTGACTGTCCCTTTCAAATTCTACCAAAGATATGGAAACATGTTTTACTTTAGTTACAGACAACCCTGACGTTCATTAGGACTTGGACAGGAAGATTCCTTAGCAGGATTAGGGCAAAAGAGAAGTAACATGAAATTAAAGCCATATGATTCTACAAATAGTTACTCTTGCTGTATTAGTAACTTTAAAAAAAAAGATCAAAATAGGTTGTGATGACCACTTCCCCCCCCACACACACACACCCCAAAAAAGCAGATACAGCCCTACAATAAAGCAAACTTTCCCACATTCAAATAAAGGAAACGAGCAGACGGCTATGAAGTCCACTAGACAACTTGCTATAGCAACTGAATGTGGAAGACACTCAGACACTACAATCATGGGTGGCAGCATAAAGTTGTGAGACTGGTAAATCTCCGTCTTGGCTAGGGCACTACCAATTTCATGACTGTGAAAAACAAGTCATGGACTGCAAAATAAGCCCTTCCCGTCAAATCTGATCTTCCTGAAATCAGCCAGGCTGGGGAGGGACGGGACTTGTCCTTCCCCTGCACAGAAGTTATCGGAGGGAGATAAGACTCACCTCCACAGGCAGTGCAGAAATGAGGGTGTATCACCCTCACTACTTCTGCTGCAGTAGCCCCAGAGCTCGGCTCTGGGCTTCCACGGCTCTTGCTGTGGCTCAGGGCACCCGGGCCAGAGGCTGCTGCTGTCACCCACAGCTCCTGCTGCGGCCCCAAGCTACTGCTTTCCCCACACGGGTTTTGCTGGGGCTGCGGGCCATCCAGTGCGCAGGGCTGCGGGCCCCCGTAGCTCCAGACCAGCTCAGGGCTTTCCCTCCACCCCATCCCCCACCACCACAGCTCCTGCCTGGGCTCAGGATGCTCAAACTCCAGGGTTACTGCCACAGCTCCCCCTTGCGGCTCCTGCCCAGGCTCAGAGTGCTCGAGATCCAGGGCTTCCGCTCCCCCTCCCCATGGCTCCTGCCTGGACTCTGGGTGCCTGAGCTTGGGGCTACTGCCCCACTCCCTCCAGCAACTCCTGCCAGGGCTGGGGGCACCTAGGCTCCAGCTGGGACTTGGGGCTTCCTCACCCTGCAGCTCCTGCTCAAGCTCAGGGATCTGAGCTGGGGTCTGCCACCCCCCACAGCTCCAGCCCTCCCCCTGTGGTTCCTGCCCAGGTTTGGGGTTGCTGCCACCCCCACGGCACCAGCTGAGACTTGGGGTGCCCTGCCCTGGTTCCTGCACAGGCTCCAGGTTTCTGCCCCTCCTGCTGGCTCCTGCCTGAGCTTAGGGCTTCAGCCCCCATGGCTCCTCTTGGGGCTCAGGGCTCTTATTTTTCAAACTGTCCAGGGCCCCTGGGCACAGGCCCCATGGGCCCATGCATTAATCCACCACTGGCTCTGACTAGCAACTAGGAGCCCCTTGTTGGGGTGCTCCCAACAGCACTGGTGAGATCAGGCCTACCTCCAGCTCCAGGAGCCTCCTCCAGCTGCAGGAAACACTGCAGCTGCTGCCTTCACAACTGGGCTCTGAAAGCAGCACAGAAGTATGGAAATCTTGCAGCCCCCCTACAATGGCTTTGGGGCCCCGCACAATCCCCTTTGGATCAAGACTCCCATGGTTAAAACACTGAAATTTCAGATGTAAACACCCAAAAAACATTAAATTGACAATTTTAAGACCCTGTGGCTGTGAAATTGACCAAAGTGAACCATGAATTTGGTAGGGCCCTACTCATGGAGTTCAGCTTAATGACAGTCCAGACCAAAGGGTCATCAGGACTGTGGGTGGGGCAAGTCACTGTGTAAATAAATTCCTTAAACAGAAGCTACATATATGAGAAGCTTCCAATTTGCAGAAATGTTCTGCACTACTTTGGTGCTGGCTAGTTTTAATTTAATGCTGAGGGAAGGTAGCTCAGTGGTTTGAGCATTGGCCTGCTAAACCCAGGGTTGTAAGCTCAACCCTTGAAGGGGCCACTTAAGGATCTGGGGCAAAATCAGAACTTGGTCCTGCTAGTGAAGGCAGGGGGCTGGACTCGATCTTTCAGGGTCCCTTCCAGTTCTATGAGATAGGATCTGAGTCTTTCTAGTGTCACAGGTAAGGTCTTAATATGCCATAAACCTGTACTTGAGGCATGGACCGCGGGTGGAGCCCCCCTCTGGAGAGGCTAGCCCCCAGCTCTGCTCCTTCTGCCCTCACCATGGCCAGAGCCCCGAGACCCTGTGTGGCCAGAGCCGCAAGACCCCACTTTTGGCCACAGGAGCCCCAAGCCTCCCTCCCCAGCCCAGAGGAGCTCCGGGCTGGCTGAATCCCCAAGGCCTCTCCACCCCCACACCCACCCCGGCCCAGACGAGCCCCAGGCCAGCCACAGCCCAGCGCCCCCCCAGCGGAGGAGCCCCAGCTGTGTTGGCTGAAGCCCCAAGCGGACGAGCCCCGGCTAGACTGGCCAAAACCCTGAGCCAAGCCTCCCCCTGCCAGGAGGAGCCTGGGGCTGGCTGCAGCCATCTCTCCCCTCCCAGACCCAACCTGCCCACCACCCAGGGGAAAAGCATTTGTAGAAGATGCTTTTGATATGCCCCATGCATGTTATGGGGCTGCTGAGGAGGTGGTATGCGCCTCCTCAGTTGTCCTGGAACCTGCATAGAGCATAAAAAAGCAAAAACTTCACCGCCAAACCCTGCACCTCCCCTGGCCTCTTATACCTACCACCCATGACTTGAGGTAAACCAGGTCTGAGTTATCCTCCCATTAGGCAATGCGGAAGCTCAGTCCATTTAAGTTTTTAAATCTGATCCAGTGAGACGATGATTAAGATGTTTCATCTAAAAAGTTCTGTCTTTCTATCCAGAGTCAACTATGTGAGTGAACTTTCAGAGGAAAGGAGTTACACAGCCTAGGGCACAGGGTGTGGTGGCAGATAGGGTCCCACTTCAGGTACAGGTATACTTGTCCTGTTGTACTGTCCTGGACTCAGACTCATCTGATCCCCAGTGGGAACAGAAGATTAATGGGAAGACACTCATGGGCTGGACAGATTCTAGGACAGAA
Source organism: Mauremys reevesii (assembly GCF_016161935.1). NCBI lineage: Eukaryota > Metazoa > Chordata > Testudines > Geoemydidae > Mauremys > Mauremys reevesii. Next base: position 251,384,342 of record NC_052623.1, read on the forward strand.
AGAACTGTTGTCAAACCCTGTGTAGTAAAACCCCATCAAATGATGAAAGAAAAGCCTGTAAGAGATACAAAATAGAGAGTCAGAAATATTGGCATCACTAGCAATCAGCACGGCCTACCAACTTGGAGGTGTGTAACCTGGAACAAGACAAACAAGAACTGTTCAGACTTACAGTTTAAAAAAATGTGGTGACCTTCTCTTGAGTCTGAAGATTGGAAAGATGCTAACTGACCCATTCAGCATAACAGATTATGTTTGCAACTTAAAATATCTTTACGTGTCACTGTTAACTATTTACTTGTTTTAGTATAAACATCCAACTAATAATTTTCTTCACAGTCCTTTCCTGCCTCCCACAATTCCTCAAGTGCCAAAACCCTCCCATCCATCTGTCAAAACCTCCAATTTAACAACTCAACCTAGCACTAGAACTTTATTCTGAAATCCCAATATCAAAAACGAGTAGAATGCACCAAATTCTCTCCTAACACACTTGAAACACATAGGAAGAGGCGAAGAGTCAATGGAGACACCACCAAATATGAGCCCCTGGAGGATACAGGACGGGTTGCGGAGGATTGCAAGGGACAGACCAGAGAATCGCACTGTCACCAGGAAAAGGCAGGTCTACATGATTGGGGATTCCTTACTGAAAAGAATAGACAGGCGTGTAACTAGAGCTGATCCTGAGAACAGAAGGGTGTGCTGTCTGTCGGGTGCTGAGATATGGGATGCGGACCTGAGGCTGAAAAGGATTCTAAGGGGAGCGGGAAAGAATCCGCTGATTGTCCTTAATGTGGGAACAAATGATATGGCTAGATTCTCACTGGAACGTATCAAGGGAGACTATGCCAGGCTGGGGAAGACGCTTAAGGAAATTGAGGCTCAGGTGATCTTCAGTGGGATTCTGCCTGTTCCTAGAGAAGGGCAACAAAGGTCTGACAAGATTATGGCCATCAACAGATGGCTCAGATAGTGGTGCTATACAGAGGGCTTTGGGATGTATGGCCACTGGGAAGCATTCTTGGACAGAGGACTGTTCTCTCGGGATGGACTTCACCTGAGTAAGGAGGGAAATAGACTTCTAGGATGGAGGCTGGCACAACTGATTAAGAGAGCTTTAAACCAGGAATTTGGAGGAGATGTCCAGGTAATCGGGAATTTAACATTGAGAGGGAAGAAAATCAGTACTTGGTCCTGCTAGTGAAGGCAGGGGACTGGACTCGATGACCTTTCAAGGTCCCTTCCAGTTCTAGGAGATATAAAATATAATTGGAGATATACCTAAGCAAATAAAGAAAGAAAGGATACAGCTGTGGGTAGGAGAATAGACATAAGGAGGAAGGGTAGTGTAGATACCAGTCTAATAGATACTGCTGGTAGAATGTCTGTGCCTAATCGGGTAAAGAATGTCAGTGAAGCCAAATAGCAAAAATTAAGATGATTGTACACTAATGGGAGGAGCCTAGGTAACAAAATGGAGGAACTCAAGCTACTGGTGCAGGAAGTGAAACCGGATATTATAGGGATAACAGAAACATGGTGGAATAGTAGTCATGACTGGAGTACAGGTATTTAAAGCTATGTGCGATTTAGGAAAGACAGAAATAAAGGCAAAGGTGGTGGAGTAGCATTGTATATCAATGATGAGGTTAACTGTAAAGAAACCTTTACAGCTCATCTCAATTGATCAGACTTTTCCTGTTATGCATACTTCCACCTTTTCATGTTCTCTGTATGTATAAATATCTCCTGTCTGTGTGTTCCATTCTATGCATCCGAAGAAGTGAGCTGTAGCTCACAAAAGCTCATGCTAAAATAAATTTGTTAGTCTTTAAGGTGCCACAAGTACTCCTGTTCTTTTTGTGGATACAGACTAAGATGGCTGCTACTCTGAAACCTGTAAAGAAATAAGAAGTGATGGAATGGATAAGACAGTCAGTCTGGGCAAAAATCACATTGGGAAAGAAAGCTACTAGAGCCTTCCCTGAGATAATGCTTGGGGTGTGCTACAGACCACCGGGATCCGATTTGGACATGGATAGAGACCTCTAATGTTTTAAATGAAGTAAACACTAATGGGAATTGTGTGATCAAGGGAGACTACCTTCCCAGATAGACTGGAGAACAAGTGCTAGTAATAATAATAGGGCTCAGATTTTTCTGGATGTGATAGCTGATGGATTCCTTCACCAAGTAGTTGAAGAACCAACAAGAGGGGATGCCATTTTAGATTTGGTTTTGGTGAGTAGTGAGGACCTCATAGAAGAAATGGTTGTAGGGGACAACCTTGGTTCGAGTGATCATGAGTTAATTCAGTTCAAACTAGATGGAAGGATAAACAAAAATAGATCTAGGACTAGGGTTTTTTATTTCAAAAGGGCTAACTTTAAAGAATTAAGGAAATTAGTTAGGGAAGCGGATTGGGCTGAAGAACTTGTGAATCTAAAGGCGGAGGAGGCCTGGAATTACTTCAAGTCAAAGTTGCAGAAACTATCAGAAGCCTGCATCCCAAGAAAGGGGAAAAAAATTCATAGGTAGACATTGTAGACCAAGCTGGATGAGCAAGCATCTCAGAGAGGGGATTAAGAAAAAGCAGAAAGCCTACAAGGAGTGGAAGATGGGAGGGATCAGCAAGGAAAGCTACCTTATTGAGGTCAGAACATGTAGAGATAAAGTGAGAAAGGCCAAAAGCCATGTAGAGTTGGACCTTGCAAAGGGAATTAAAACCCAATAGTAAAAGGTTCTATAGCCATATAAATAAGAAGAAAACAAAGAAAGAAGAAGTGGGACCGCTAAACACTGAGGATGGAGTGGAGGTTAAGGATAATCTAGGCATGGCCCAATATCTAAACAAATACTTTGCCTCAGTCTTTAATGAGGAGCTTAGGGATAACGGTAGGATGACAAATGGGAATGAGGATATGGAGGTGGATATTACCACATCCAAGGTAGAAGCCAAACTCGAACAGCTTAATGGGACCAAATTGGAGGGCCCAGATAATCTTCATCCAAGAATATTAAAGGAACTGGCACATGAAATTGCAAGCGCATTAGCAAGAATTTTTAATGAATCAGTACACTCAGGGGTTGTACTGTACGACTGGAGAGTTGCTAACAATAGTTCCTATTTTTAAGAAATGGAAAAAAGCGATCCGAGTAACTATAGGCCTGTTAGTTTGACATCTGTTGTATGCAAGGTCTTGGAAAAAATTTTGAAGGAGAAAGTAGTTAAGGACATTGAGGTCAATGGTAATTGGGACAAAATACAACATGGTTTTACAAAAGGTAGATCGTGCCAAACCAACCTGATCTTCTTTGAGAAGGTAACAGATTTTTTTAGACAAAGGAAACAAAGTGGATCTAATTTACCTCGATTTCAGTAAGGCATTTGATACAGTTCCACATGGGGAATTATTAGTTAAATTGGAAAAGATGGGGATCAATATGAAAATTGAAAGGTGGATAAGGAACTGGTTAAAGGGGAGACTACAATGGGTCATACTGAAAGGTGAACTGTCAGGCTGGAAGAAGGTTACTAATGGAGTTCCTCAGGGATCGGTTTTGGGACCAATCTTATTTAATCTTTTTATTACTGACCTTGGCACAAAAAGTGGGAATGTGCTAATAAAGTTTGCGGATGACACAAAGCTGGGAGGTATTGCTAACACAGAGAAGGACCGGGATATCATACAGGAAGATCTGGATGACCTTGTAAACTGGAGTAATAATAATAGGATAAAATTTAATAGTGGAAAGTGCAAGGTCATGCATTTAGGGATTAACAACAAGAATTTTGGTTATAAATTGGGGACGCATCAGTTGGAAGTAAGAGAGGAGGAGAAGGACCTCAGAGTATTGGTCGATCACAGGATGACTATGAGCCGCCAACACGACATGGCCGTGAAAAAAGCTAATGCGGTCTTAGGATGCATCAGGCAAGGTATTTCCAGTAAAGATAAGGAGGTGTTAGTACCGTTATACAAGAAACTGGTGAGACCTCATCTGAAATACTGTGTGGGGGTCTGGTCTCCCATGTTTAAGAAGGATGAATTCAAACTGGAACAGGTACAGAGAAGGGCTACTAGGATGAGCCGAGGAATGGAAAACCTGTCTTATGAAAGGAGACTGAAAGAGCTTGGCTTGTTTAGCCTAACCAAAAGAAGGCTGAGGGGAGATATGATTGCTCTTTATAAATGTATCAGAGGGATAAATATCAGGGAGGGAAGGAATTATTTAAGCTTAGTACCAACGTGGACACAAGAACAAATGGATATAAACTGGACACTAGAAAGTTTAGACTTGAAATTAGACAAAGGTTTCTAGCCATTAGAGGAGTGAAGTTCTGGAACAGCTTTCCAAGGGGAGTAGTGGGGGCTTCAAGACTAAGCTTGATAAGTTTATGGAGGGGATAGTATGATGGGATAGCCTAATTTTGGCAATTAATTCATCTTTGATTATTAGCGGGTAAATATGCCCAATGGTCTGTGATGGGATGCTAGATGGGGAGATCTGAGTGACTACAGAGAATTCTGTCCTGAGTGCTGGCTGGTGAGTCTTGCCCACATGCTCAGGGTTTAACTGATTGCCATATTTGGGGTCGGGAAGGAATTTTCCTCCAGGACAGATTGGCAGAGGCCCTGGAGGTTTTTCGCCTTCCTCTGCAGCATGGAGGATGGAGGATTCTCTGCACCTTGAGGTCTTTAAACCACGATTTGAGGACTTCAATAACTCAGACATAGGTTAGGGGTTTGTTCCAGGAGTGGGTGGGTGAGATGCTGTGGCCTGCATTGTGCAGGAGGTCAGACTAGATGATTGTAATGGTCCCTTCTGACCTTAAGTCTATCAATCTATGAAACGTGGGTGCATATCCAGAACTTTATGGAGAGACTTCAACTGCATGTCTCACAAGAAAGGCTCTGCAGAGCCATTCATTTATTAGAGACACCACTGGAATACAATGCGGAATTAAGTTTAAGTATTTTAGGAGTTCATTGTATTAAATACACAAAATGTTTATGTACTAACAAAGGGACTGTATGTAATTCCATGAGGGAGACCACAACCCTCCAGGAACTAAGAACAGTAGGGGACAGTTAAGCAAATTCACTCAGGATGTAACACCTCCTCAGAACTAGGACCTGGAGAGGGGCTTGCATATATTGGTTTAAACTAGATTATCCAGGGATCAGACAAAAAAAGGACTTTTGGTTAAACAGCCTGAGTTAAAAGGAAAAAAAAACAGGAGTACTTGTGGCACCTTAAAGACTAACAAATTTATTTTAGCATGAGCTTTCGTGAGCTGCAGCTCACTTCTTCGGTTGCATCCAAGAAGTGAGCTGCAGCTCACGAAAGCTCATGCTAAAATAAATTTGTTAGTCTTTAAGGTGCCACAAGTACTCCTGTTTTTTTTTGCGGATACAGACTAACACGGCTGCTACTCTGAAACCTGAGTTAAAAGGGACTCTTGGCTTTCCTTCTGATCCAGGAAACATAAGACCTAGGGAGCCCCAATCTTTAGGGACAGTTGGATGGTCTTTGGCCCACTGCAACTCCATAAGACTTCGGTGTTTGTTTGAGCTGAAGCTGTGATCAACTTGTGTTCAAAGGAAAAACAACTTGGGGGGGGAGGGAGAGGAGGGGCAGGGTTTGAAGGACTAATCACCACCCTGAGCCCTTCTTGGAGTGAGGGGTTGATGTCTGGTAAGCTTATTAGCATGTGTGTAGATTCTTTTACTGTTTTAAAAAAAGTGTTTTCACTGTAATGCTTTTGCCTTGAGATTGTTATGTGATTGTTCATAAAAGCAGTTTGGTAATCTAAAACTCTGGGCATGTATACTATGTACCATCTCAGTGCAGAGAAGCAAAGCAGGTCTGCTTAGGGTATGGCTACACTTGAGATTTGCAGCGCTGGTCGTACAGCTGTGTAGGGAAAGCGCTGGTGTGTGGCCACACTCACAGCTACCAGCGCTGCAGTGTGGCCACATTTGCAGCATTTGCAGCGCTGTTGGGAGTGATGCATTATGGGCAGCTATCCCAGCGTTCAAGTGGCAGCAACGTGCTTTTCAAAAGAGGGGGGTGGGGTGCAGTGTGACAGGGACCGGGGGAGAGAGAGAGAGAGGATTTTTGGAGCCGACACTGTATCAGCTCCCTGCCTTGCAAAATCAGAAATTTTTCCCGACCCCTTACTCTTAACTGCAAACAGCCTGCGGACCAGATAAGCAGCTGCTCCAACAGACTCCCTCTCTCACCCCTGCCCCCGCTGTTTCTCTCATCAAGCAAACAGTCATCCCCCCTGCCTGCCTCATTCACAGCAAGGTAGTGGGTTTATCTCATTTGATTGTTCAGTCAGTTACAGATTGATCACGGCAAACAGGAGCTGTGTTTGTTTTCTAGATAAGCAGCTCCTGGAGCCCTGAGTTCACAACAAAACAAAGAGAGGCAGCATAGCAAAACAAAGAGAGTAATTTAGTTAAAAGCATTCTGGGATATCTCCTAATACCCTGGAGGCCAATAACAGCGCTGGTGTGTGGCCACACTTTACGAGCAGCGCTGTAGCACCAGCGCTGCAATGGTTATACCCCAAGCAGACCCAGGTGTACAGCTAGCGCTGCAGCCAGGGAGTTGCAGCGCTGGATGTGCCCTGCAGGTGTGGACAGTTACTAATTGCAGCGCTGGAAAGCCTCCACCAGCACTGCAACTCTCAAGTGTAGCCATACCCGTAGACACTCTCTTATCCTGGGGAATAACACAGTGAAGGCAGGGAACTGTTCAGCCTGGAAATAGCCAGTCCAGAGGGGGAGAAATAGGTCTCCACCCATGAAAAGGGACAGCTTAGGAGTCTGGAGCTGATGCCCTTGCTGCATCACAGAGGGGAAGTAAGGTGCAACTGCCCTAAACTGTGACAGTCACCTCCAATCTTTCCAATAGGCCAAACTAGTCTACATTTATTGCTATAGATCCTTAATGTAGAGCACAGCCTTGTTTGAAGGCTGAACCACCAGGGGTGGGGAGAGGAGAAGAGACAACCCTTTCCTGAACAGTTCCTTGGCATTGCACGTGCAGAAAAACATTCATGATTGTAGAACTTCAGAGTAACAGATGCAACAAAGGATAAGCACTTCCCCTGCAAATGTAATCTAGAATTCTCAGTGGAGAAGGTATTTTTCCTGTTCTGTGTTCATTTGTGGCCATCAGTAAACCTCACAAAAACAAGCAGGTCAGGGTATTTTGACTGAATGGATTATGAACTTGTTTACAGACTGTTTCAAGCTCCTACAGGCTGCCTATTTATTCACTAGAATTCAAGTCCTGTCAGATTTAAAGGGCAATTAAATTACTCACTCTCTTTATTACCCACTCACCCCCCCTCCAAAATTATTCCAGTTCCAAATGGACAAAAACTGTGCACATGTTCAATGAACATCCAATTATGTCTACCCTAAACCCAAGGAAGTTGGAAAGCTGCACTGAAGTGGGGGGATGGCTCAGTGGTCAGAGCACTGGCCTGCTAAACCCAGGGTTGAGAGTTCAATCCTTGAGGGGGGGCATTTAGGGAACTGGGGTAAAAAAAAGCTGTCTGGGGATTTGTCCCGCTTTGAGCAGGGGGTTGGACTAGATGATCTCCTGAGGTCCCTTCCAACGATTTTATAATGTTCTCTGTGAACTTGCAGTCACCACTAGAGGGCTTCCTTGCAACTCAATTTCCTAATGCTCACTTCAGCTCAGGCTTAAAACAGATTTACAGTTTTACAGAGAGCTCAATTACAGTCTGGAAGTTCAGACAATCACTTACTTTTGAAATTCCCCATAAATTTACCATTAAATAAAAAGCTTTTCAAATCACTTTTCTTACTTCTACGCATTATTTGTATTGTGGAAGCACCCAGAGACCCCAATCAAGTATCAGGGCCTGATTATGCTAGGCACTGTACAAAGAAGCATTCCCTGTCCCAAAGAGCCTTGTCTCTCCAATATTTTGGGACCAACAGGGCTACACCACCACTACATTTTAAGCATAACATGGGGGCGGGGGAGATACAAAGAGATGAATAGGATCACTGCTTGTATCCTCAATCCTTGAAATTAAAAACAAACCAATAAACTTTTTCTGCCTGTGTATACTAGAAAGTGATATGAGACAATTTATCAATCTCACTACCTCAAAGGATGGCCCATTACTCTAATTAAGGTGCTAACAGCATCCAACTTGAGCAGTAATTTTAGGATTACAGAGAAAGCGTCAGTTTGCCTCACTTCCAGCAATGGGTCTTTGGCCTTAGATATTCTCAAAAGAAACATTGGTTTCCATTTTATTTCAACATTCTGATGTCATGCTAATCATTACCACACACCCCTCTTGTGCCTGAGCTCACTTACGTTTTCAACGTTCCAGATGTCATGAGTTCCGTCACGAGAACAATACATTTCTTTCCCTTCACTGTAGACTCCCAGGAATCATAGAACCGAACAATATTAGGATGCTGGAGCCCTTTTAGCATTTCAGCTTCCTCTTTAAATCTCTGCCGCTCTGACTTTGACAGCTTCCGATCCTAGCAGGAAAAAAAAAAAAGGTTATTTATAAAAACCTATCTGAAAGTAGTCCACTTTAAACACATGGGAAGGGCAGCAAGCTGAAACGTGACAAGCTGCTGATTCTTGCACATTAGTAAGATTCTAGGATAAGAGGAAACTCTGAAGTCCACTCAGATTCATTCTCTCACAAGCAATTCACTCCACCCAAATTGTCATTCAATTGCATATTTCATGTTCGTTTTTTTAAAAATGCACTATATAAATGCAGAATTGCAGATGCGTTCTATTACTACAGCATCTTACCGGATTTAGTGGTTTATGCCATACGATTGCTCTCTAGAGAGTCACTAGTCTTAGGACTTCTGTACACTTACAGCACTGTGGCAGCGCAGCTGCACCAATGCAGCTGTAACACGTATCCTAGAATATCAGAGTTGGAAGGGACTTCAGGAGGTCATCTAGTCCAACCCCCAGACAGATTTTTACCCCAGTTCCCTGGAAGACACTACCTACGCCGAAAGGAGAGCTTTTCCTGTCAGCACAGGTACTCCACCTCCCCAAGAGTCAGTAGCTAATGGGAGAAGCCCTCCTGTCGACATAGCGTTATCTACGGCGGGGTGAGGTCGGTATCTTCCACAGCCGAGCAATGTAGTTATACTATCATAAGTTTGCAGTATAAACCAAGGCTCACATACTCTGAGCCTATTATTCTCCCCACCCCGGCCAAAAATCAGATTCACGGCTACTAATGCTTAGGGGAAGGGGATACAGTGGTCCAATACATTTAAGGATCCCCAAATACTAAGAAATATGCTTCAGAATTGCCTCTTCTGTATGCGGACTAAACATGTTATTGATCCGCTTGCAGCAGGGAAATCCTATCAAGATTATAGGACTGAATTCTACATTTAGAAATTTAGGACTGGTCCACACCTAAAACCTATATTGAACTAGCTGTCAATGTTAATTCTCTCTTGGGTGAGAAAACATAAGCCAACATAAGCCCCATTACAGACACTGCTATGTTGCTGGAAGAATTCTTCCATCAGCCTAGCTGCCAGCTCTCAAGAGGATAGATTCACTACAGTACTTTGAAGTTGCAGCTCAGGCTCTGAAGCCTACAGAGGAAGGTCGGTCTTCAGAGTCCGAGCCGCAACTTCAAAGCACTGTTTCTACAGCTACTTTTAGAGGACTAATCCAAGCCCTGATAGCCTGAATCTGTCAACTTGGGCTGGGAAGCTTGCTCCAAAATGTTATATAGACATTCCCTAAATGTGACTTCACCTGCATCTGAGTAGTATTAGGAAGACCCGAAGATTGGTATAAATTTACCTCACTCAGGGGTGTGAACAAATTAATTTGTAGTGTAGACATAGCCATAGTTATGGAGGAACTTGGGCTATTTTCCAGCTGGAACACTATAATTTAAAGACAAGTGCAAGAAGTGTAAAGATTTTCCAGATGAAAATGAAGAAAAAAAATCAAGCACTCTTAAAGGTCTTCAGAACTCAACTATAAGTTATACATACAGCTCATCATTACCTACTTTGTAAAACTACTCAACCACAATGGCCTACTTTAAAACATGTATCTCAAATACTGAATTACCACTATATTTTATAATCCTGTTTGAGCATTATCCTAAAACAAAAGAATGAAGTGATATGACTGAAGGGTCATATGACAAGCTATTTGGCTTATAGGTAACTTAACATTCAATATTACTAATTCTTCCCATTTCAGGAATGAATGCATACCAATTTGTTACTTTCCAAGTAAAAACAGAACATACACTTGTCAAAGACACATATGCAGTAAGATTATATGTTTATAGGTCTTGTGTCACTGTATGTCTCAAGTGTAGATTTAATTTTGCAGTCTGACTGTGAGACTAAGACCTTTCTGTCCCCCAGAAATAAGAAAGATAGTAAAGGCTCCAGGTAAGGACCAGTTAAAGGTTAAATAGCACTTGTTTCTACAATATGAATGAATGACAGTAAAAGCAATGCACCATATTTTTAAACACACAATCTGCATATCTGTGTATCAGCAGAACTGCATCGTATACATATGCTTCCTGGCAGAAGCCCTCAATATTTGGGCCAACACAGAAAACCTCCAATATGAGACACTCTGCTCTCAATGTCGGGTGTATCATATTCCTGGCCACTGCTCCATGGCCTTGACTCCATTATATATTACACACACACACACACACACATTGATACTACACAATAAATATTCACATACTGAAACTAGTTTAGTTTGCAGATTGTCCAAAAACCAAGAAAGAAATATTTAGACTGTATTTTAGACCAGCTTTTATTATTGTAACAGTCTATCAAGCTTTTAAGTTTATTATAAACAATTATTGCCAGGAAATAATCTTATTTCTCTCTACTACTGTCTTAAGTTTCTCTTAAAATTGGCTAAAAGCATTCCGAATGCTATGGTTTTCTAGGCTTATAATGTTCATGAGAATGCATTTTTACAAAGAAACTTTATGCTACCTAAAGTGACGTACCACAAACTTTGCTAAAAATCAGTTTTAGACCATAACTGTTACATTAAGCTCTCACATTGTAACTACCCAACATCTAATCTCAAACTCAGATGATTCAACTTCCTCACATCATTGCAATACTACCACCAAAGCTCAAAACGGAATTTAACTAGTGTTGCTTCTGGCCACATACATACTCATAATGGGCAGGCACATGTTGAGCCATTTTGTCCTCACTGGGCACATCAATGCTGATGTCACATCCCTACAGATGTAACTGTTGTGCTGAAGACAGACACTCAACACTGAGCACTGGCAGAAAGTCCTGGCAAAAGCAGTGAAGTGAGTAATTCAGCATCTGCTTTAGAAGTCACGCTCCCTAATAGTTTGGGACAAGTTTGCACACTTAATGCATGCCAGCAAGTTTCAAGCTGGGGTAAGTAAGTAGTGGGGGGGGGGAGGTTTAATTTTTGCTGTTGCAGTACTCTAATGTAATATTAATTTTGAAGACCTATGGGGGAAGGGCAAAGGGAGCAGACACCACTTGTCCATTGAACCACCAGCAAGTACCAACTTTACCTCACTACTATGCTACGGCAGGTCTACATTTAAAATGCTGCAGTGGCACAGCTAGTAGCACTTCAGTAAAGACCCTACTACACGGACACAAACTAATTCACCTCTGTGAGAGACAGTAGCTATGTTAACAGGAAAAGCCCTCCTGCTGACATAGTGCTGTCTACACTGAAGGCTAGGTCAGTATAATTGCATCACTCAAGGGCGTGGATTTTTCACACCTCAGAGTGACGCAGTTATACTGAGGTAACTCTGTAGCATAGACCTGGCCTTAGTCACCTTAGTTTCCCTTCCACTCTCCATAATCACACCCATAACTGCTACAAGCCTTAAGATTCCCCTCAATGTTAAGACATATCCATGCAGGCGTATAGAAGAAACGTTGATATTTAGAATTTAATTTTTCAAGAACACATGCACAATTATGTGCTTAGTTTGTGCACATGCAAATATTACCAAACCATGTATTTGCACACAGAGGATTAGTTATGCACCAAACTGGTCATTCACACAAGCAACAAACTGCATTTAGTTGTGCATAACTTCGTATTTGAAAAATGAGTCCCCTAATGCTATAACAACTGGCACAAGTTTAATATTAGCCTAAAGCCTATTAGTTCTATAGTAAGACTTCTTTGTGTGTGTGTGTGTGAAGATGGGCTACAGCAACTCCCATCGCATATTCACCTTTCAGCACTCTTCTGCTTAAACTGAGCTGTCTGAGGGCTTGTCTACATTTACAGCAGTGCAGCTGCACCAGTGCAGCTGTACCACTGTAGTGCTTAGTGAAGACACTACCTACACCAATGGGAGAGCTTCTAACATCAGTATAGGTACTTCACCTCCCCAGCAGGTTGCAACTATGTCAATAGGAGAAGCCCTCCTGTTAACATATCACTGTCTACACATCAGTGGTTAGGTTGCTATAACTATATTGTTCAGGGGGGTGGATTTTCCACACCCGAGTGAGGCAGACAGACATTTGTTTGTAGTGTAGACCAGGGCTGAGTATGTGAAAACCTGACAGCCTCTATCTTAAGGTCCCTAGTCTTCCTTGTACAAATATATCACTTTACTGGAAAAGCAACAGTCTTAATAGCCACTGTTGCTGCAATTGGACACCTTTATTGAATCCATGAAATAATCCACCTACCCCACCCCCCTATGTGGCCAACCGTGTTAGAGAGGTACAATTTGGCATGAAAAAGCTATGAAGAAAAGTGGCAAGATGAAAGAATTACAAAACAGAAGTCACTAATATTGACATACAAGAAATTTCTCTAAGACAGTGGTTCTCAACCTTTTCTATATCAGGACTCCTCCCCCTGCCATTTAGCCAAGATGGAGCTAGAATGCCCTCCCTTTTAACAATATGGGAAGGGTGGGGTTGTTACCATCTCCAGGTTGAGAACCTATGCTACAGAAGCAGCAAAGAGTCCTGTGGCACCTTATAGACTAACAGATCTTTTGGAGCATGAGCTTTCGTGGGCAATTACCCACTTCGTCGGATGCATGTAATGGAAATCTCCAGGGGCAGGTATATATATGCAAGCAATAAGCAGGCTAGAGCTAATGAGGTTAATTCAATCAGGGAGGATGAGGCCCTCTTCTAGCAGCTGAGGTATGAAAACTAAGGGAGGAGAAACTGGCTTTGTAGTTGGCAAGCCATTCACAGTATTTGTTTAATCCTGAGCTGATGGTGTCAAATTTGCAGATGAACTGAAGCTCAGCAGTTTCTCGTTGGAGGCTGGTCCTGAAGTTTTTTTGCTGCAGGATGGCCACCTTAAGATCTGCTATGCTACAGAAGAATCATTACCCTAATTCTACCTATCTAAAATGCATCTACCAAAAATGGAAAATGTCAGGTTCCACATATCTGATGACTGTCAACACGTTACAAAGCTTATCTTTTATCTCCCAAAATTTGAAATGGGAGGAATTGTAATTAAGAGTGGGAAATTGAGGGAGAAGAGGGGATTGTTTGTGACAGGTTGTTTAAGATAAATTCCTGCATTGGGTTAAGTGATTTCAAGGGTGCCTGAATTATATGGACAGGAGCCCTATTTAGCATTTTTGTAAATCTGAATAGGTATCTAAAGTGATCATTTCAGCACATACCTACTGCTCTGAGTCACTAGCAATTCCAGGTATTCCAACTAGATGTTCAAAAGCCAGCAGGTTAACATTAACAAACCGCAAGTAGGGTAAGTAAAGGAACAAAGTCAAGCACCCAGAACACTAAAAAACCCACACACACGAGGAAGCAACTGAGAGGTGTTTGCACTCAGTTCAGCAGTGTAGATCCAATTTTAGTGAAAGGAGAAACTATGAACAGCAGAAAGGACTAGAACTTGGCATCCTTCACTTCAATGAGTTAACAGAAACCCATGCTACTGTCACTATAAGCAGCCTTTGAGTGGGGAAAAATGGCTCATTCATTTAAATGGAAAACTTACTTGAGTAAAAACAGCTAAGAAGCCTTAGGATAGAATAAAGCAAACATCAAAACCTAGAATTTACAAGAAATAATGCAATCATTTGGTATCTTCAAGCCATTGGAGTACATCGGCAAGGCAAATAAGCAGTTAAATCCATTTTAGGAAGTGAAATTGAGAAGGGTTTGACAGCCTGTATATTTTTAGTGTTGCATAAAATGGACAGCATTGTTCTTCCTGAATTGATATCTACCCCCCCAAGGACTCAGTGTCATATCCCAACCACAGGGTTGCCTTCAGAACTAACTAGAGCAGATGCATCAAGCCCACACTGTTCATTTCATTCATTCCTTTCCACCTACATTAAATTGTTTTGACAAGGCAGAACAACAAAAAAGCAAGGCTACCCAGCACGTGATGAACTTCTGTAGAGCCAGGGTCCTGGAACAGAGACAGGCAGCAAGAGAAACAATTGTTCAGCTCAGTACCATTCAAATTTTTTTTCTTGGCAGATGCTATTTATCCATGTATTTTCCACTGAAATTTCTTTCAGTTGAGAGACAGATGTCTCTATCAGCACTGTTGTACGTTGTGCAATAACCGGTAAACATTTACAAGACCCACTTTAGTCAGCCATACCAAGCAAGATATAGCCTCTCCAACCCCCTTCCCTCTTGCATTTTGTTCATAAAGAGAAAACACTAACTGAAACAGCCATCACCCTCCCCCATCTTTAAGGTACCTTATATGAAGCACAGACAGATAATGGAGTAGCTTAAGTTCTCATAAAAAATACTTGCTTCTTGGCAGCTCAAAGTATGAACACATCCAGTGAACATTTACAGCTGGGTCTTGATATGTTTTTATTTGGCTTTCCTGTTTTTAGGGACAGTTAATACATCGGAGATCCCAAATAGAAAGGAAAGGGGGTTGGCTAAATATATCATTTAACCAATATGTGCATGTTACCACTACCTTTTAAATTATGAAATACTACAGTGGCTGGGCCACATTATGAATCAACTGAACAGTTCATTCAGTCTGGAAAATCCACATTTCAGAGTCTCTCTGTAACCTTTCTTCTGAGTACATAACTTGGAGAGGCTCAGGGTTGGGCAGGGGCAGAGTTCAGTATTTCCCTTTTTGTAATAGTCAATACTAAAACAGCATAGTAAGTCTTCTAACACGAAAGTGATTGTTTACACTTACAGTAAAGCCTACCTTGGTTTACATCTGACTTACATCTATTCAAACAGAGCTACATATTGCAGCCACATTGTTTTTGGTAGAGCAAAGAGCAAACACAGAAGCAGTGAACAGGATCACGGACAGCGAAATTCTTAGACAATAGAAGCACTTACAAATAATTTTTCATTGTTACCAGTTTTCTGCCTACTTGCTTGTAACAACGAAACAATCAGGTGTTTACGACACCTGTACACAATGCTGTGAACACAGGGGACTGGCAGGAAAAAAGCAATTGCCTAGGAGAAAGTTCTAGTATAGAGAGAACAAAGCAGGACAAAAAAAGAGTGTTCACATTAATGTCTTTTTTTAAACCCTTATTCATTCATCTCATTTCACAAAGTCAAGGGAGGGCCTAGACTTAGGGTCCAACTCTTTATATACACCTTTCACATATGACTAGGTTATCCCCCCCCCCCCATGACAAACTGCACCCCAAATGGGCCTTCACATAGACAGCTAGAGACCAAGCTCCTGTGAGCTGCTATATTCATGGAATGCCAAAGGAGCAAGTTCTGAATTAAGTCGAAATCTTATACATAGTTCTTATCTTGGAATTTGTTACAGTCAGCCACTTGTGTTCCATTTCTCCTCCAAAAGACTGCCTGTTGGAAGGCTCCCTGGCAACATGCCATCTATGAGCACAATCTTTGGTAAGACTGATTTAAAAGGAGACACCCTGCACTGGGCCAACTTAGTCAGCCTCACACCACATCCCTCCTTGCAACCTCCTCTCACTCAAATACTGCTTCTAAATTTTTGGTCTTCACTTTTGATAACCTACGTAATTGATTCAGATAACTGTCCAAGTTTATGATCAAACAAAAATACCTACTCCTACAACAGTACTCCAGTAGTTCACCATACGAGGTATTGACTTTTCCGTTTTTCCCAATAAATAAAATGTTAATTACAGCAGTATGTATTGACTTTCAGAGTTTAGTTTTTCCAGCACTTGGGATTTTTCCAATTGTCCAGCAGTTCCCAGGTTGATCCCTTTAAAGAACTGTTCCTCCTCCTGCACCCTAAAATCATTACACAACACTGACATGGTAATAGCTCAAAACAGAGCTAATCTAAAGCTTTCTGTGAAATCATCGGATCTTTGGTCTTGTGCACATTGACGTACTGCTGCAGGAATTCTATATATGTACACACAAGATTTGAATCAATATTTTTCTAAAAAGTAATCAAAGTCCCTGCACAGAAGCAATCACCACCTAATACACTATGTATAGGTAGATAAGGAAGAGAAGGTTATCACCTTGTGCAGTAAGTGAGGTTCTTCAAGATGTGCGTCCCTGGTGGTGTTCCACTTCAAGTAACTGCACCCCTGCGCCTCTGTCAGAGAATTTCTACAGCAGCACCCAGTTGGGCCACACATGCGCTCTCCCCATCTCGCGCCGTCAATGGGGATTAACTATCACTGTGTGACCAACCTCCACCCCCACACCCGCCTTTCCTTCTCTACCACAGAGGACCTTCTGATAACTCCAAACTAGAGGGGAGGAGAGTAGGTAGTAGTTCATCCACTGGGAAACATCGAGGAACCTCAGTTACTATACAAGGTCTTTTTCTCCAAGTGATGTCCCTGTGGGTCCTCCACTTCAGGTAATTGTAGAGCAGTGCCCCCACCCTCAATGGAAGGGAGGGGCCTCAGAGATGGATCTGTGATCAATGACAGGACCATGAAGCCTCAAAGTGTTCGATGTCAAGTCTTGCTCGATTGCATAGTGCTGAATGAACATGTGGGCTGATGGCCAATTGGTTGCTTTACATAAGTCCATACTAGGTATTTTATTTAGGAAGGCTACCGACTTGGAGAGCAACCTGGTGGAACGTGTTCTAATCCCCGGTGGGGGTTGTAGTTTGTGTTAACGGTAGCAAAGGTGAATGCACTTTGAAATCCATTTGGAGAGTCTCTGCTTGCATATGGCTTCTCCTTTAGAACGCTCCTTAGTAGAGAGGAACAGCTTTGGTGACTTCCTAATGGTTTAGTTCGTTAAAGATAAAAAACTAGTGCCCTTCTGACATCCAGAGTATGGAGTGCTGCTTCTTGCCGGTATAGGGAAGACGGCAGGAAGATGGATGGGTTGGCTGAGGTGGAACTAAGTATACTTTAGGTAGAAATTTAGGATGTGGTCTTAAAGTGACTTTGTTCTTGAAGGAGATCATGTACAGGGGGTATTCCATGAGAATCCTAGGTTCTCCCATGCGTCTTGTGGTTGTGATGGTGACAAGGAAGGCCACATTCATTGATGTAATAGTGAACATGTAGCAAAGGGTTTGAATGGAAGTCTGGTAAGAGAATGAAGCACCAAGTTAAGATTCCATGGAAGCACTGGGACTCTAATCAGGATATTATTTGTAATAATTGTTTTGTAATTGGATGGGTGAAGACTGAAGAGCCATCTACTTTATGATGGAAGGTTGTGATAGCTACAAAATGTACTCTAATTGAGCTCAATGAAAGACTTGAATTTTTTTTAGTTCCAGTATATAGTCCAGAACTAGTGGTAGAGTGGAAATGGTGGCTCCAATTTGTTTGTTCTGGTACCATGTGTGGAATCTCTTCCATTTGTGGAGGTAAGTAGAGCATGTGGTCAACTGCCTACTATTTAACAAGATATCCTTCACATCTTCTGAGTAGGTCATCTCCTCACCTTGGAATCATGAAGGAGCCATGCCCTCAGATGGAGTATCTCCAGGTTCAGGTGCAAGATCTGGCCTGCATCTTGTGACAGGATATTTGGAAGAAAGAGGCAAACACATGGTATGCATGCAGACATCTGCTGCAGGTATGGGAGCCAAATTTGTCTGGGCCATGTGGGGGCTACCAAGATGACCCTGGATTGGTTGGTTTTGGTCTTCTGTAGGATACTGGACAACAAGAGGTTAGGAAGGAGAGATGCGTCCAATCTGAGGAGGAAGGTCTCACCCATGGATCCTGGCCTCAATCCCACTCTTGAGGGAATTGTTGGACATTTGCTGTTCTGACTTGTGGCATATAGATCTCTGGGTGGGAAGCTCCATTGTCAGAATAGGTCCTGTATCACCAAGGTTTTTATTTCCCATTCATGATCATGGGAGAACTTTCTGCTCAACATGTCCGCTGTGATGTTCTGATAATTCAGGAAATAGGAAGCTGATATGGTGATGCTGTGATGAATGTACTAGTTCCAAGGTCTTAATGCCTCAGTGCAGAGAGAACGTGACCTCACTCCTCCCTGTTTACCTAAAATAGGCAAGCAATTTTGTTAGGATCTGTATGGTTTTGTTTCTGATCATGGGCAGAAAGTGTGAAAATGCATTGCAAACTGCTTGCAGTTCCACTATGTTTATGTGCTGCACTGACTCCAGAGAAGACCACCTGCCCTGTACTCTGATTTTGTTCAGATGGAGTCCACCATTGTAGCAAGTCTAACTTTCCACAGTATGTTGAGGGGCTTGCTCAGACTGTGTTTTAGGGTTGTGATGGCTGTATGGTGATGTGAAAGTATGAGTCTTGAAGGTTGAGGGCTGAAAACCAGTCCGCTGGTTTCAGTGCAGGGATTATTGTTGCTAAAGTCCTGAACCATTGTGTTTTGATGAACTTGTTGAGGTTTCTTAAGTAGAGAATGCACCTCCAACCGCCTCTCTTTCTGAGTTAAGAAATAATGGGAACAAAAGTCCTTCCCTCTGTGCTGTACCAATACTGGTTCTACCACACCCAATTGCAGGTCAGAATGGTCAGGAAGCACCTGGAATTGAGGGAAGTCTCTCGCACCCACAACCAAACCCTCAAATTTGACGTTTTGAGAGACGTTGTTGCGACGTACAAGGTTCAGTTGGGAGTGGCCTACATTTTGTGGGTCTTTGCCTCTGACGCTGGGTGTTGTAGTGCCTCTGTGGCTCAGTGTAAGGCGCTGTCTTGACCATTGTGCTGGTTAATATCTGCCTTGCTTTTGTTTTTGTGCAGATGTGTAGATGCCTAAAAACCAAAGTGTCGCTCTGTCTTTCAGTGTGTGAAGGGACTCATCTGTCTTACCTGTGAATAATTTTGGCCTTTCAAAGAGAAGATCCTTTATGGTGAATTGTACCTCCTTTGGGAGCCCAGACAAGTGAAACCATGCATCCCAGGGGCGTTATCTCCTCAGACCCTGGTCTCCGTGGAAATGAGGGGCTCCAACAGCTTTGTGGTTCCACTAGCATATTTGGAAAGTAAAATCAAAAGTACATTGCTAAAAAAAAAAAGTTATCTAAGCTGACAGAGTTCAAGAACTGACATTTTATTTTAATATTGACCATTACAAAGTTTGGGGACAGGGATGGAAGAGACAACTGTATTACTGAAGAAGCCACTACTAGATCAGGAATGGCCAGAGTGTAGGTCTCTGGGTTCAGAACACAGCCTGACCCGTTGAGCTACATGGTGGCCTATGAAAACTGATGGCTGCAGCATACACTGTTCCATCACCAGAAGAACTGAAAATTGCTTGGCTCAAACAAGCTACGGAGCCAGTTGTTGCTCAAGTATAGCAACGTTCAATACATCTCTCGCTTGGCTCAAAAGTGGGTACTATATGAACAATATAGCTGAAAGAAAAACCTACTGGCCCAAGGCATTATATGAAACAAGAGGGCAGAGGAACCAGCAAGACCTTAAGGCACAGAGAAACCCAACCCCTCTGCCATAAAAATTGTGCTGCCCCAGAAACCATCTTACACTAATTAATTATAAGAAGAAAGACCTTCAAATTTGAAGTGCTCCTCTATAGCGGTTGGAAAGAAGGTGGTCCCAATCTTTCTCCCCTCTCTAGAGCCCTTCTGCAGGTGCAACTAAAAGAAAAAAGTTGTTTACTTACTAGCAATTATTGTTCTCAGAAAGCTGCCTCTGTATGCATTCACAATTATGGGATCTAGCACCTATAGAATCCAGAGGCAGAACCGTATAACAAAGCCGAATGCACTGTGGAGTGCAGAGGCACTCATACTAGGAAGATATCAAACTCTGGCTATATAAAGGGAGTGCACTCACACACTGCTCTTCCCCAACCACCGGGGTTCCTTCTCCCTAGGCCACAGAGTCCAGAAATACAAACAACTCCAAGGCAGAAGTTAAGGCAGGTGGATAGTGCAAATGCACAGATGACACTCAAAGAGCAATTACTACTAAATAATCCCTCTTTGAGGAGTTCTGTGTATTACCAGTTATGGAGATTAGCAAGTAGAACCCCCCCTTGAGTATGGTGGACAAGGAGTTCTAGACAAAAAAATTAGACCGTATTATCACTTTAATATATCAAGCATTGGAGTGGAATGTCAAGTCTAAAAAATAATGCTTAGTGAAAGTATGAACAAACTTCATGTTTCAGCACTATAATCTCTACAACAGGGATCCATTTCAGACAAGCTACAAAGGCAGCTGTTGCTCAAGTATGGCAATGCTGAAATCTCTCTTTCAGCCAGTGGGAAAGTATTTAAATAGGTTCTTCCTTATACCTTGCCCTGTAGGCAACAAATCTGTCAGACTTTTCCTAAGGGATTAGCCTTGTCCAGGTAATAGCATAGGGTCTTTTTACATTTGAGAAAATTAAACAGAAGTCCCCAGGTGAGCACTGGGTCTGGGGAAGACACAGGGAGATATTGTAACAAATGGAAATCTGAGACCAATATAGGCAAAAAACTAGGGTGAGGGCTCAAGATAACCGTCTCAATATGACTTTGTAGGTTGATTATCCATCAAGGCACTGAACTTTCACTAACACTCTTAGCAAAAGATATTGTCTATTAAAAATGAAGTTTTGGTAAACAGGTGTTCTAAGGAAGCTTGAGACAGGAAGTCACAGTGTGGGCCACATCAACATTATTAAAATTTGGTTTAATACCCAGGCTAGGGAAGGTCCTCTAGTAGAAAGGCATTCATCATCCCTATAAGAAACCTAAAGGCTGCAGGGTCAGAGAATAAAGGATTGTTTAACAAAAACTGATCAGAAGAAATAGCAACTAAGTGAACTTTCAAGGAACAGCACTGCTTTAACCCTCTGAACGTACGTGGTCCTGGGAACTTAGACCACACAACCAGATGAAGCGCCTCTGGATTCAGATGAAGAATCCTCCTTTGTTCTTGGGAAAGGAGCCTGGGTACAGAGCAATATGAACAGCTGTTCTCTGATCAGCTGAAGATGTGTGTACCTATACTGCTGCAGCCACTTCGTTCTATCAGTAGGATGTTGGCTAGGACTGGGAAAGCCCTAGAGATTGGCCTATTCCTCTTTTGGTATTAATGCTCACACAAGTCTCATCAGTTTTCTCTCTAAAGTAATCTGAATTGTCAAAAGGGAGGTCTTCTACCAGTTTGTGTCAATCTGGAACATGGCCTAATTATCTAAGCCATGACTATCTCCTTATAGCTAAGCCACTGGCCAGAGTTCTGGCAGCAGAGTTTGAGGCGTCATTAGCTCCCCTCAGACCATGTCTGGCTGATGTTCTACCCTCAGTGATCAAACTTGGCTGCATAGGTGTACCTGGATATAACACATTAGGAATTTGCCACTCAAGCTCAAAGTTAAAGAAGAGAGACTTTTGTTCCAACAGCATCCAGTCTATTCTCCTCTGAGGGAGCAGTTATATTTCTGGAATACTGAATCAGTTGTGTGGTGATGCAACAAGAACTGGTGACCACAACTGGCCTTTTCTGATACTGGTAGAGAGGCCATCTATGTGCCACAAATGTCCTCTGCTGGATTGAGTAGTCCTGGGAGAATATGGAATGATACTGTCTTGTCTACCTCTCCATTACATCGAAGAGCGCAATCAGATGTGCTGTGCCTGAGAGGAGACCAGTGCCAGGAAAGCTGTAGGCGTTGATGGAGCTGCCTTGGGCACCAGTAGGGGGTATTGATGTCAATGTTAGTCACTGGTAGTGAACTCAGCACCACTCTAGTTTTGAAAGCATTGGAGCAGAACATTCATTGACTCCTGAATTTAAGACCCCATTAACAACTGGAATGGGCCCTGAATAAATTCCTTCCAGGCAGCTAGAACTTTAGGCAAGGGAGTCAGCTAGGCTCTCTGGAGCAAGTCACAAGAGATTGTGTAGTTGGTTCTAAAGGGATATTATGTCTCAAGGATATAACAAATTGAAACCACTGAATGCAGCTGCACAGAGCCGGGAAACAGGTGTGTAGCCAAAACCTTTGATAGAAGACCCCTATTCATGAGAGGAAAGCGACTGTGCTGGAGATATGTGCACCAGGGAGATGTCCAAATGACTGCACCAAGGCCTCAAACAGAGGAGGAGTGTACCAAGGACAGCATTGAGACCAGTAAGATGTCTCCGTAAGTGATGTGCATCAGTAGATAGAGGAACAAAATGTCTCCTTTTTCTCCTTGGACTCCTTTCACAAATCAGAAAGCTCCTCTCTTTCTTCCTTCTCATGACCCTGTTCCAGGTAAGCAATCTGGAAGCATACTCACTGGCAGCATCGAGTACAGCAGTGTAGAGAAAGTCTACAGTGCCAGAGCAGTCTGTTTTGATGGTGCTTATGGTGCTGGACAGTGCCAGACAGGAGGTTCATCCCCAGTAAGTGTTTGCCTTGGGGAAGCCAAACTTGGGCCTAACAGATGGCAGCGAAGACCTTGGCGAAGAGGAGGACCTTAAAGTCTGAAGGAATGCTAGAATGGTCCAGGTGAAGATTTAGCAAAGACAAGAGCACCTGCAGTCTTAACCATCTGTCCTTCCTTATCTGGGGAGTAAAGGTGAAGCTATTTCTTCACTGGGACACTACATGAGCATGTTCCAAGCACATTGACACCAAATATGTGGTCTGTCTCTCGAAAGATGGCTGAGCAGGTTAATCACCTTTTGAACTCCTTTTAGGGTTCAGGATGCAAAGTCTTAGGTATAACCCAAGTGGCCCAAAATACTCTAAATATACTATGATTAACTAAACTAACAGTAAGACGATAGATTAACTAGCTCAAGAACATAAAGGGTAGTTCTTCCATTTAGCTCTTGGCTATAGCAGCAAACCACTGAGGCAGTTGTGGGGGGTGCACCCCCTTATACAGACTGAGCTGACTGTCATTTTAGCGCAAGCACTACTGCACACACACTCAGCAGACAGCTTTGATTTACATTTCCACAGCTTACCACTAGATCCCATAAATGAGAATGGGCAGAGGCCCTCGAAGAATGCCCCCTTCCCTAGCTTCTCTCTCCGAGTGGTCTTCCTCTGAAAAACTACTGCCTGCCACTATTCACAACTTACCAAAGCAGCATCCCGAAACAAATGCTGCTATAACAAGATGGATAATTCACTGCTGCCCACAGGGTTATAAAAAACACTGAATAGGGAAAGTGTCAGTTTCAATGAACTACTATGCAGAATTACAAGCAATAGCATTGCACTAAAGCCACCTGCAGTCTCAGGAAGAATCGCTTATTAGTTTACATCTGTAGGTTATTTGCACAACCACCAAGGCTGGAAGCTTAATTTTCTGAAATGAAAGCTTTAATTCTGTAGAAATTGATGAATGTGGTTTTCTAATAAGTTAGCTATGACTACCTAAAAGTGAAACCCTTAAATATTTTTGCACACTTTAGAAACTAGACAACAGGAGACACAGAATTCCCCTCGTCTCTAGAATAGCAGCAACTTCAATGTAGTACAAACCACCCAATCTCTTAAAGAATGTTTAGAATTCTCACAATCAATTCATATATAGTTTAGTATTATCTTCAGCCCTCTACCCATGAGTGGTAATGGAGATAAATATGCCCCTATTATGTCATCATGACCTGTTATGGAATCACTCTAAAGTCCTCAGGAATCTGACCTACCTGAGAATGACAAACTGGTTAGACTTCAGTAATTTTTATTCTTGTTTTTTTCCCCCCCAAGCAGCATTTGTGCTTCCTTGCAATAAAGTCTTAAAGAGCTACTGTGATCTGCTCATTTTAAAGCTAACCCCATAATGCCATTAGCTTGTTAAAGGACAACACTTACATGGATTCTGATGTTACCAATCACAGTGAAGTAACACAGCTGAGGAGAAATATTCTTCAATAGCTCCCTATATGGATGCTCTTATTTTGCACTTTGGATTTATCACCACAGGAACCCGCAGGAAAGTAAAAATCAAGCAAATCAAATAAAGGTGTGAAGTCAATGCACAAATTAAATCACATTAAACCCCCATGTGGACGCTCTCATTCAGAAGTAAAGCGGCTTTAGATTACTGTCACTTAATCACAGGCCACTTTCAAAATGGATTAGGCTAAACCATACAAAGACATCCTTAGGCCTGGTCGACACCAGGAATTTACTTTGGTATAGCTATATCTCACAGGGGTGGGAAAAACCTGCTGCAGTGTTTTAAGTGTAGACAAGCCCTTAGTGTAGAATAAAGGTATGGCTACACTTAGAGCTCCACAGCGCTGCTGCGGGAGCGCTCCCGCAGCAGCGCTTTGAAGTGCGAGTGTGGTCGCAGCGCCAGCACTGGGAGAGAGCTCTCCCAGCGCTGCACGTACTCCATCTCCCCGTGGGGATTAGCTTACAGCACTGGGAGCCACGCTCCCAGGCTGGGGCAGTGTTTACACTGGCGCTTTGCGGTGCTGTAACTTGCTGCGCTTGGGGGGGGGGTGTTTTTTCACACCCCTGAGCAAGAAAGTTGCGGTGCTGTAAAGCGCCAGTGTAGCCGAGTCCTAAGAGTGCCCACAAGGTGAGCTAGTGTGGAATAGCTATTGTGCTTTAAATTCACACCCTATTTTATTTCACAATAGCTTCCCATGTAGAAAGTCTTGTGTGTTGGTTATTTATTTTCTCCTTAAAAACAGCTATTTGATCCCCAGAAAACATAGGTAAGGTGGATCTGCAAAAAGTATGTGTGCTACATTCCCATTTTGGAACTGAAATGCTGCTTGAACTGGATTCTTGCTGGCCTTATTGAATGGTCAAGAGGCCAGCCAGAATGTCTCATCACCTCTGTGACTCAGATGACTCATCAGTAAAGTTTTCTGGAGTTTGTACTGCATGTCATTTTGCAGTGAATCAATTTACCTACACTACCCCTTACCACTGACTCATCCCTCCAGCGCCGATGCTTCCCATACTCCTGTATTTGCCACCTACTACTCCAGGTTCCCATCCCCCTCACCCCTTTACAAAGCTTGCCTGCAAGGATGTCTTATTTTTATTAAGCTGCTGCCTCTGATGTGCAAGCACCAGAGATTCTTCTGTCTGCAGCACCTGGTAGTCAGGGACACTGATTTTCCTGTGCACCACTCTTTTCCAGTGTTTTGATCTGCACCAAAATCAATAAGGTTGTGCCCACTGATGCCTACAACCTCCCCTGAAGTTTTGGAATAAATCAAACATGCAGTTTCAAAGTATTCACATTACAGACACGTGTCAGTGATGTGTTAGACCTCTCTTCAAGTAGTCCAAAATTTTCAGAGACTGATTTTCAGAGACTGACTTTACATAATCCAACCCTGAAGATTTTGACATTAAACTCAGAAGACAACAAATACAAAGAGTGAGTTGCTAAAGTGAGGATAAAAGGTGACACGCTTCTACTACATATAAACAAGCTTCAGATCCAATACAAAAAAAAGGATCAATGAAATTTCTGGATTACAAATAAACCAGGAAAGGGACAGCCCCTTCTACACCATAAGGGAAGGTACCTTGATAGAAGTTGGACAGAATTCAGAGAAAATTAAAAAAAAAAAAAAAAAAGGTATTGGATCATTTACACCAGTACTTAAACTTTTGTACTGGTGACTCCTTTCACATAGCAAGCCTCTGAGTGTGACCCCCACCCCAAACAAATAAATTTAAAAACATTTATTTATATATTTAACACCATAATAATTGCTGGGGGAGGCAACGCAGGGTTTGGGGTGGAGGCTGACAGTTCACGACCCCCCCCCCCCATGTAATAACCTCACAACCCCGAGTGGTCCCGACCCCCAGTTTGAGAACTCCCGATTTGCAGGAAGTGTTTGAGAGCTATATGTATAGTGTGGCTGAACCACCAAGGAGGCAGCGTAGGACAGTCCCCTGTAAATTTATCAAGGACAGACATCAAGGCGTGATGGTGTAGCTATGTTGGTCCCAGGATATGCAAGAGACAAGGTAGGTGCGGTAATCTTTTATTGGACCAATAAAAAGGTATTACCTCACTTACTTTGTCCCTATTAAGGAGTAGGAAATTTAGAATTATCCAAAGCAGGCAACTAGAAAAAAAAATTAGGAAATATTTCTGAGTATCAGCTTAGTTTCATCATTACTAGGTATTACAGACTGTACAATTGTTGTTACTTGGGTCATAGAGTATTTGTTGGACTGTATGCAATTTAAATATTCAAGTTA
Source organism: Mauremys reevesii (assembly GCF_016161935.1). NCBI lineage: Eukaryota > Metazoa > Chordata > Testudines > Geoemydidae > Mauremys > Mauremys reevesii. The sequence continues at coordinate 251,410,996 of NC_052623.1, forward strand.
ATACATACATCTGTGGGGAAAAAAAATCTATATTTAAAAATCAGGAAAATACTGGGGAACATTATCACAACCAACCCGGCAAGAGGACTGACATGTCAAAGGAAATCAAGAATTAGAGATAAAAAATACCTATGAATCAATTATTCAGAAAAGCCTGTTTCTCATGTCCTTTAGTCACACACTGTCCTTGGTCTGATGCCATTTCATATTTCAGTATCTTGAATAGGAACAGTTGGGAGGATTGTTGTCAAGACTCAAACTATAATCTTCGAGGTTGTCATGGTCCAGGAGGCCTACATTAAATGGGTCACCACGCCCTCTACACAGCTTCTTCCTTTTCAATTCACCTACTACACTCTGCCAGATTGAATACATCTAATCAATGCTTCAAACATGATTGTGCTTTGTGAGCTTAGCTTACAACTAATTAATTTTAAAAGGATATAAAAATGTAAGTGCTTTATAACAGATTTCTACAGGGTGAAATATGTCTGACCAGTCTAGAGAGTTTAAGAGCAGTTTCTGGCTATACAGTTTTTCAGAAATCTGAAAAATAATGGGGTGCTCAGTGTGCTAGATTGCATGTTAATGAAGTGTTCTGTCTGAATGACTGATACCTAGTTATGGGTGCCTCCAGCATGCGCACATGTAATCCACATACAAATGGTGTCCATTGTGAAAGCCATTAGCCCAAAAGAAAGTGACATACTTCAGAAATGTTCCTTTCATGCAGGAAGCAACAGACACCTACCTGCACACATGCAGAATTCATGTCCTCCACAGAATTATTTTTCCTCCACAAAAAATACATTCTGCCAGAGAGGTGCTGCAGTTATACGTTTTGTCCACCAGTGGCTAGCGTGGCATCAGAACAGAGGGCAGTTGCTCCCAGATGGGAGCAGCCAATCACCAAGAGGGAGGAGAAGAGGCTGCATTCCTCACAGTGCCCTATCCATGGGGCCAGGTGGAGGTGGCATGGGCTTTTGGAGGGACACATGGGGATAGGGCAAATGTTCCTGACTGAATGAGATAGGATAAGAGTCAGCCAGGGTCTGCATGGGGGAGGTTCCCCAAACTCCCTAACAATCCCTCTTCCCACCCCCCAAAAAAAAAAAAAAAACCAACCACCTGTTCCATACTGCTCCCAACCATTCCCAACAACCCTACAGAGATTCACTCCCAGGCTTCTTCCCAACAATTACTTACCTCTCCCTAAGCTCCTCCATTTCCCCTGACTCTCTCAAGCCTTTGCGCTGCTTCTGAGGGGTATAGGAAATAAGTTTCTGTACTGTAGTTTAAATGAATTATTACTCAAAGTTCTGTATTAACATGCCTAGTAAGGAATTTGTCAAAACAAATTTCCTGAATCTTTTTTGTTGTCTTATTGTTACAGACATTTGCTGACTTATTTTGATAAAAATTACCAAAAGAATTGAACTGGTGTGATTATATTGTGTTATTTTGACCAAAAAATATGCAGTATTTTTTGATGCAGAATCACCCCAGGAGTATGTACCGCACCATAGCAAAAGAAGAGATTGTGCAATCTACAAGAGAGAAAATTCACAGGATGAAACAAAACAGCAGGGGGATTGCTGTTTATGACGAAAAACAAAGGATTGTTAAGGTATATCTGGGTGGGTGCAAGGAAAAAAATGCATAGGATCCTTCACCTGGGAGGCAAGCTGACAGAGTACTTCTCTCATGAAAGGAGAATCACAGCAAAGCCTGGCTGAAAAGTGCTGAAAGGATCTTGGGTAACCCACATCCTACAAGATGAGCCATCTAGTTAATTAAGTCTAGGCTCTAGAATGCTATTATGATTTTATTTCATGTGTAACCATTTGTTTCCAACACTTCTACTTGCTACTACTTAAATTTCCATGCTTTGTTAAATAAACCAATACTTGAGTTCACTACAAACATATCTAAGTGCTGCCTGTTAAGCAGAGCAGTGATCTGAAATGAAACTGGTAAACTGAGGCGCTCAGTTCTTTGAAAGCAGCAAATCTTTGAATACCGTGAGCATCCAGTGGATCAAGGGCCTGATACTCCAGGGAGATACTTGGAGGGTTGGCATGTGCCTATCACTGATCTGTAGAGAGACAGAAGGGCTTGCAAGGCCTAGAGGCTTGCAGAATAGGGGACTTCACCCCCTGCAAGCATAAGCAAGGCTTCCTCACACTAAAGGCAGGTGGTAGCAAGGTGCCTCAACCATGGGTGCCCCCGTAAGCGTCACAACTGGGATCTCCGTCATACCTTCATTTCAAGTCTCAAATCTGACTGCCGTACGTATTTCTGTGCATTTTCACACCCTTGGTTGAGTGAAGCCTTGTACCTCTACCCTAAAAAGGGTAGCAAAGTATTATTCTCCTCCTGCAAATGAGAGGTTTCAGAAGTCCACTTCTGGCATAGCTCAGAACAGAATTCAGATTTGTGAGACAGACAATGCCTTTCAGAACAAGGTTACAACTCCATGCTTGTCTATGCTATCTCACCACTAGCTCTCAACCATGCACAGACAGGAATAAGAATCCAGGGAACCCTCATACCCAACATTCCACTGCTATGTCAAGTTATAACGTAACTCAGTGGCAAAGGGCATACTATATCCTCTCTAATGATTTATCCGCACAGGCTAATAGTTACTGCCTTGTAGCTCAAGTGGTAGAGGTGTATGCTGGGAATCTGAAAGTTTAAGAGTTCGAATCCAGCTGACAAACCATGCAAGAGACCCCATAATAATGGGTGTATAACCAAAAATTTTTTTTCAGATCACTTTAGAAACCTGGTCACACCAGGTCTTTTTTTAAATCAAGTCAACAACAAAAGGCAGTCTTTGAAATTGTTTTCCACTACAAACCCTATCACCACTTGTCAATTATGGAGTGACACACAGCAACAGTATTTTATATCAGTCATTTGTCATGTATAAAAACAGCCAGTGTGACACAAGTTAGTTAAGGCTGGAAGGTATGGGCTGAAGCTGTTTTTTGTCTTGCTACAAAAGAAGATGAAAGTCAAGAACCTGCAAGGGAATAGCAACCCAACAGCAAGATTATATACTACCACTTCTGGCTTAAGACTTGAAAAAGAAATCAGTCTACCTGACAGAGGTGAACACGATGTTAATATACTACCCAGTACAATATAGAGGGCATCGCATCTCCCCAAATCATCAATGGAACCATTTTTTGGAAGGTTAGTATTTCCATTTAACCTGAAACATGAAACTAAAGTGGAGAATTAGTTACATCAGGGCTCTGAAACAGCCAGGCACTCCGTACTGGCATCTCTGGCAATTGTCTTGCTCTCCAAATATTTCAGCTTTCATTTTCATTTGGTCACACACATCCATTAGGGAGTCTCTGGCATGGTTTATCAGCAGGATTCGAAACCTTAAACTTTAGCTGTTCTGGTTGCAAAGAAAATCTCAGACAGCATAAGCCAAGGCTTTGGGTATGTCTACACTACCCGCCGGATTGTCAGGTAGCGATCGATCTATTGGGAATCGATGTATCGGGGATTGATGTATCGCGTCCCATCTAGATGCAATACATCGATCCCCAAATGTGCTCCCTGTCAACACCAGAACTCCACCAGGGCGAGAGGCGGAAGCCAAGTCGACGGGGGAGCGGCGGCCATCGATCCCGTGCCGCGAGGACATGAAGTAAGTCAATCTAAGTCGATCTAAGATATGTCGACATCAGCTACGCTATTCTCATAGCTAAAGTTGAGAATCTTAGATCGATCCCCCTCCCCGCCCACCCAGTGTAGACCAGGCCTTTGTCTAAACACGAGTTGTACTGCTTTAATGATATTGGTACAACCCACTCACCACACCATCCCCACTGTGGTGAAGTTTTCAGTACAGATGTGTTTTATAGCAGCATAGCTATTCCCATACAAAAAGAAGTTTTATTAAAAAAGCCAGGCCCCTGCTGCATTAGTATTGGCTGCTCAATGTTCATTAGATTCTTGTTCCTATATGGGACACAGATGAAGTCTAAGAAGGCATAGGTATGAGCCCCTTTCTGTCTAAGAGCCATTAGCAGAACCACCAAGACATTCATAATACATATGGCTATGCAGCAAGGCAAAATGGCATCACATTCAAAGTCTGGGCATGCAAGGATCACTCCGGAAAATGGGCATATGCTGCAGAGACCCTTAGTGTTGCTGAAACTGTATACTTAGCTATGACTCCACTTGACTCATCTGGCAACTCGAGTGGGATAGGAATCCAAACACCGAATTAGGAGTCCAACATATTATTCATTTTGCTTTGGGACACAGTTATTGGGGGATTTCCCAATCAGACTTGATCACATTTTGCAGGAAAGCTCTTAGGAGTCTAATTTTGATCTAAAGAAATGTTTACTTTGTTTTGCTGTCTGACTAAAAGGCTCATGGAGAAACAGAGGACAAGAAAAAAGGCCTAGGTAAGAAATGAACTGAGGCTTTAAAGTATACTTGAGGATTTTTCTTCTATAGCCCACCTTGTTTTACCTCCAGTCTGACTTCAAGAGCTGGCCTCTCCTCCCAAAGAACAATCTGCGCTGTTGTGCCAGATTCTTGATTTTACCCCCTTGTGAAATCTATATTTTGAATCAATTTTTAATTTTGATACTGAAAGAGACTTACTGGTTACTGTTGAAGGGTTTTTTTGTTTGTTTATGAAAGACACCAGTGCTTGGGAAAGTGACTTCATTTCTAGCACACCTTTGGTCCAAGACTAGAGTTCTGTGACCGAGCTTAAAATGGACAGTTTTTTAGGACAGCCTCTTACAAAGGCTGTAATGCTCAGACTCTTTTGTTGGCAACAGAGCAAAAGAATTTGCCAGTGAGGCAGGGTTGTGGGACTCGGATAATTCTGACTGACCTATAGGAATGCTGCAGCTTTGATCCCCTTGCCAGGGCACCTAGATCAAAGTCATGAGGAGGGGATGCAGATGCCTGCCTAGGCATGTCATGGGGAGGGGGTTTGCCCAAAATTGCAAGTCTCATGAAGTTACAGACAGGAACCAGTCACCAAGTTAAAGGGGTGGGGATAGAGGAGTTCCCCAGGGGAATCAGTTTTGACCCTAGTATGCACTGAATGCCACTGACCTATTGCTTTCCCTTCCCAGCTTGGAGACCCCCAAAATTGGCCCCAGGGTCCCTGCTGCCATCTTCATAGACCCCTGTATCTTTGGTCTCTCTCATGTACAAGATCACAGAAGATCCATTGTCTGAACCAGTCACCACCAGTGGTCGAAGAAACAGACTCAAGAAACTAGTAGTAGCAATTTGCGCCTGAGAGAAAGCACCCTTTTACTGCTTTCGCTACTTCCTGGAGTGAAGAGAGGGGCATCACTTGTTGCTCCCCTGCCAGAATTCCTTGCCTCTACCGTCACTGGGGAGGAAGCACTGAGCAATTCATCCTGGGCTAGGCCAAAGTTTGGAGGGCAAGAGGGGGTTCCTTCTCCTGATCATAAAACCAAAGACCACTACCTTTGGCATGCTATCAAGGAAGTGGTGCAGGAGGAACAGGGTCTCCTTTTAGGCTTCTTCTCTGCTTGTTTATTGTCGTAGGATAAAACAGAGGCACCTGCTACAGCAGTGCCTGAAGAATAATAGGAAGCCATCTACCCCAAAAACTAGCCAGAGAGATAGGCACAGATTCAGCCAAACTGAATTCCTGGCTCAGTTTAGGTTTTGTTCTAGGTTAGAAGAGTTTTAGATTCAAAGAAATAGTAGAATTCTGATGCATGGAACTCTGTCCATCCTGCAGCTGGGAAAGTAGAATAAGACTGGTGGGCTGTTGAACAGATAGGACTAACAGGTGTTAGGCCCTGGCTTAAGGGCAAGAGTTCTACTTCCAAGGCTGAAAATAGTCTCAACGTTTGTGTGTCCAGCATCTACAAAACCGATGGTAATATACTTCAGAAGTTTTTTAAAAAAAGGAAACAGGCTCATAAAGCAAAGCAGCTCTGAGCAATTTGGCTATAGGGTATGCCAAGTTTTTAATCTTGTGCTTCCAGGATATGCTCAGTCTCATCCAAGGCAAGCCCCATGAAAGCCATTTTAAAATCAAAGGCTCTGAGGCATAACTTAAATACAAAGATCCAGACCAATGATGGTAAAACCAATCCAAGATTAGTATAAACTTAATCAATTTTACCCTGGCTTGCTGGGCAAGCTATTTGGTTTCATACAAGCCAGCCTCACTGCTTTCTACACATCGAAATATTGAGTCAGCTATGTTCTTCCAATTAAAAAAACCAAGAATATTTTCTAAGGTAGTCATATATATAAGCCCATAAAAAAAATCTATCTGCATGCAACTGAAATACATCTTTTCATCTCGCATCTAGTCTTAGGACCCTTATTCCAAAACAGTAAAGCTTCTAAACAAATACCCAATGCAATAAACGGCCTAAAAAAGGGGGTGTTTCCTCAAGACAGCAAACCTTTCAAAAGGAGTATGTATTTCCTCTGTCCCATATCACCTGCACTCACCACATCAGATTCCTCTGACTGGTAAGAGTAAGTGAGGCTGACAAACTCTTTTCTGCCCACACTCTCAAGACTGTTCCCTCCCAATTCCCTCACCAGCCATTCCCAGTTCCTCCTCCACCCACAGCTCCCTGCCCAACCACTGCCTGTTCTCCCCCCCCCACAACCCCCATCGTAGCTCCTCATCTCTCTCACCACCACCCCTACACGTCCTTTCTTCCCCCCTCCCACCCCACTCCCCCAGTGGTGGCCACTTCCTCTCCTTGCCCCATCTCAGTCTCCTTTAAAATCAGACTAGATGACCAAATGGTCTCTTCTGGCTTTAATCTACAAATCCTCCACTGCTTCCACATATCCAGTTCTATTCTCCTTGCCCAGCCAGTCCAAGTTTCCCTGTCCTCCCCCACACCCGACTCACCAGCCTCCAGTCCCAGTCATGTGTCACCCACCCACAATCCTGTTCCAACATATTCCCCCCAAACCTACCGAGGTCTGTGTCTTATCCCCCTATGCATTCAAGTCAGCTTCCTCCTCTACACAACCTGGGCATCAGGAAGGAGGAGCATTGAGAACACAAAACAGGCTCTCTACTCTAAGTTTAGCACAGCCACAAGCTACAACTACAAGGAAATGCCTGCTCAGCATGGACTGAATCTTGGAGTTCTAGCAAGTCTCTACTCAGTATAAGTGAACTGCAATTTTTAAACACAAAATTTTTAACTTGGTGGATCTGGGCAGATTTTTTTTTTTTTTTTTTTTTTTAAATAGGGCCAGCAAAAGGCACATCCTTAACACAAAGGTCACCAACCCACTAGATTTTAAATCCTTGCTCCACAGCATGGGGGTGTTAGACTTTTTCAAAAGCAAAGGTCTCTGGAGTTCAAGAGTGGAAAAAAAAAATCCCTATCCTCTTTTTGAAATGACTGAACTCTGACCAAAAATCTTCAAAACAATTCAGCCTGATGCAGACATCCTGCACAGAAAGTTTCAATTCAAAGGGTTAAAGTTTTGCAACCTTACAAGCCACTGAAAACAAGGCTTTACCCCAGAAAGTGGCAGACAACCTTAACAGGCTCTTCTTAGAATAATGGCTCCAAGACCTCCAGCAACAAAAGTTGAGCAATGGAGAGCCCCAGGAATACAGAGTACTACAGGCCCAAGCCGGAGTGTCAGCAGCAACTTTTTCCCAAAATCAGCGTCTAAGATTTATCAGGGTTTATCTAGATTGATAGTTTGTGTGCAGCAAGTTGGGGGATGTAAATCTACACTGCACTATCAAGATGCACACTGTCTGTGTGGACCCTGCGATACATTATACATTAGAAGTTCTCTAGTGCATTGACGTACTCCACTTTGAAATGGGAGTTCATCAATGCACTAGGGAACTTTTAGTGCACAATAGCAGGATCCCCATGGACAGTTACTGTGAGGCACACTAGTGCATTGCAGATTTACATGCCAGCTTGCTTCACACTAACTGTTCATCTTCACAACCCCTCGACAACTTTGCACCATGCCTTCAGTAAAATTGTGCATTCATGCTGCCAATTTGATCTCCCTTATCCCATAGAAGTTCAGAAGTGTACGATAAAAGTGAGCAGGTATAACAAAACATGTCACTTGACTTTGAACACTCAAAAAATGAAATTGCTCTTTAGTAGAAAACAGCATCTTTTAAGATTTGACATTGAAGCATACTCATGCAGAATTGTACTAAGCTAGAATTTAATACAGAGACTATAGGTATAACTGTATCCTCAACTCTAAGTTCTCAAACAAGGACTTGATTTTGGACTGTTGCTCTTCTCCAGTGCCTTGGTTAAAACTTGCATGGCTTCAGTAGTGCTGGACACCATCCATTCTGTCCACGTATAACTGAGGTTAGACAGTGGATGCACCATGTTCATTGTAAGCAATGGGTACTTTTTCTACTGTAGAAAAGGCTTTAGAAGTCCTTCTGGGAGAACCGTAATAAAGGTAATAATTGGAGATATACCAATCTCCTAGAACTGGAAGGGACCTCAAAAGGTCATTGAGTCCAGCCCCCTGCCTTCACTAGCAGGACTGTGCCTAACATGATTTTGTAGCATGGGGACCAAGTTATCAATTCTGCTTTCTATACTGATGGAATACTGCAGAAGATGCAGTTTCACGTAATGAGCTGCAATTATATAGCTTGCTAATCATTTTGACAATCTGACTTTAGACACTAATTATGAGTCTCTCCCTCCCCCCACCCATTTTCACATTAATGCAAGGGTTTTATGACCTTATTTGTACTATGGTTCACCTGTAAGTGTTTGACACTAACTCTATTTCAATGACAGGTATCAATTATTCTTTAAGTATTTGTCCACATGTATCCCACTCTTAGTGTTCATGCACCTCATTAGCCAAGTATGGATTCTTTTAAGCATCAGTGTCTGTAGAGGCATGCCTGCACCCTCCTAGTTGCCCTCATACCCCACACCTAAGAGCATAAAAGGTGGAGCAGGTCCTGCCACCACCCCTCAGTTCCTTCTTACTAGCTGTAGCAATGGAGACAACTTTTCCAGTGTCTGCCTCCTCCTCTGCAATTCTGTAGGAGTGTAAAATGGTTTAGAGGCCCTTAAAGTGATCAGAATATTCAGAGCTAGTAGCACCACCTATTAAGGTTGCCAGACACTAGATCTGTCTAGCAAAAAAGAGTCTACTCCTCTGCTGGCCTCCAGATGAGTATTGCTAACTACCAAATGCTTCTTGCAAAATATGAGTGCACTGGGAAAAACTGTCTCCATTTATGGAAAGTCTCATGCATAGGGAAGAACTGAAATCCAGGGGGGCAACTTCCCTACAGGCTGCTTTAGAGGAGTCTGACATAGCTGCATGCAACACAGCCACATTGGAACTAGGAGGATCTTTGCATCACCACAAGTCATCAGGAATACCCATAGTGGTCCAAACCATGAGAGAGGATTTTCCATTTGATGGTTCCATCTCTTCAGCTCAAAAATTGAAGAGACCCTCTGCTCATTAAAGGATTCTAGAGCCTTTCTGCATCCTCTGGACTTCTATACCTCAACCCCAAGGAGATAGCAAGACAGATTCAAACCTCCTTCAGAGCCCTCTGCTCTACACTATGACAGCCCACAGAGGGAGGACACAGAGGTTGCAATGAAAACTACCCACTGCCTCTTCAGCAGCTACAATGAACTCAATGTCTTCCTCTCAACAGGTTTCATACAACTCTTGACAGCCCCTCAAAAACATCTGGAGGCTCTATACTCGTTCCCCACTCTGCTTCTGACAAGAGCTTCTTCCCCCCACCACAGAAAGCCTAGACTAGGATCACCACCAACTGCTGAGTCAGAGATTGTTAGCAATAAATATTACTTACAATTCCAGTCCATACCTACCCAGAACCACCCATGTTCTGTCCCACTTCTGGAACCTCATCTCATGAGATACTATTGAAGCAAGAGGTGGACTCTTCTCCTGCATCTTGGAGAAGTAGAAAAAGTGCCCTTCAAGTTCAAGGGCAAGATTCCCCCCTCCCCCTTTTCCCCCCTCATCCCAAAGAAGAAAGGTGGTCGGTATCCTATTCTATTCCTTCAACATCTCAAATTTATCAATCATTTCAAGTTTAGGATGATCTCTCTAGCTTCCTAATTCCCTTGTTGGATCCTCAAGACCAGTTCACAGCTCTCAACCTTCAAGATGTTTATTTTCATAATTTGTACATCTGGCCCTAGGAAATACCTCAGGTTCCTAGTAGGAACATCTCATTACTAGTACAGGGTTTCCCCCTTTGGTTCTTTAACAACAGAGTGGTCACCAAATGGTTGGCAGTTAGATGTTCACTTGAGATATGGCATCCACATCTACCATATACCTTTGACAGGTCAGTCGGGGAAGTTCACCTCAGCGAGTGGCTAACTCTGTCCCAATAACCTTAAAGCTCTTCACCACACTAGGCTTTAAATTCAGAACAAACACTGATTCACAGCAGTGTTTGTAGGAGCCATGTTAGATTCCAGGTAAGGTCAGTGAAAACTTATTTTCCACACGAAAGATTCAAAATTATAGAGGGTCTCAACCACAAACTTCCCCCAAAAAGACATTAGTAAGAGCATGCCTCAGACTTATGGGACATACAGCTTCATGCATCTGTGTGATAATGTCAGAATTCTCCTTCACCTACACTGACCTCAACCATGCTTGCACAGAATGTATCTACGCAACAAACAATATATAGTCGTGGTCCTGCAAGAAATCTTCTCCTTGTTAAATGTGTAGAAAGACCCACTTGAGGTAGGTAAAGGAGTTCATTTCTCTGAACCTCCACCTATCTATCAAGAGACTGGTGACAGAAGCCTCCACTCAAGGGAGGTTCATCTAGGTCACTTTCAAAACAGAGGCTATGGTCCCTTCAAGAAGTACATCTGCACATAAAATGTTCTTTTATTGGACCAGCTTCAGTTGGTGAAGGAGACAAGCTTCCAGACTCCCTCAGAAGAAACTGTGCAACTAGAAAGCTTGTCTCTCACCATTTGAAGTTGGTCCAATAAAAGATAATACCTCACCCACCTTGTCTTTTTAATATCCTGGGACCAACACAGCTACAACATCCCTGCTACATACATATTCTGGGACATTTGCCACCTTCCTGGCATGCAAAACATTCCTACTTCTATTCTGAGGATCCATACTCTGCACCTGCTGATTGATAACATTACAGCTATGTATTATGACTGAGGAAGAGGGGCCAGTCATCTTCGATTTAGCTCTCTTCTTGATGGATTCATCACTGGATCATACTGAGGGCCCTGAATCTTCCAGGCATTCATAACTCTTGAAGGTTTCAGACAACTGTGTGGTCAAAGATGCAATGGTGCAGAACATCTTTCATAAGTAAAGATTCCCATCAATACATCTATTTGCCACAAGCCAGAACAAAGTGTCAAGCATTCTCTTTCAGAAGGATTTCCTGTCCAGGCTCACTGGCCATCCGATGCCTCTGTCATCCCCTGGTGCCAGGGATTAATGAACACCTTCCTGACAATACCCATGACACTGGAGATCTTGAGGAAAAGTGCAGGGTCCATCATAATATAAGAACGAACATAAAAGTGGCCATACTGGGTCAGAGCAGTGGTCCATCTGGACCAGTATCCTATCTTCCCACAATTGCCAGTGCCAGACACTTCAGAAGGAATAAACTATGAGAGATCACTCAATAACTGTCGTGTTCTAAGTCCCAGTTTCTGGAACTCAGAGGTATAGGGAAAACCAGAGCATGGGGTTGCACCCTCTGACCATCACGTACCTATCTCTGCTTATCTAATTTTTTTAACCCAGTTATACTTTTGGCCTTCACAACATCTTCCAGCAATGAGTTCCACAGGTTGACCGTGCATTGTGTGAAGTAGTACTTCTTTATGTTTGTTTTAAACCTGCTGACTTAATTTCATCGGGTCATCCCTGGTTCTTGTGGTATGTGAGGGCGTGAATCATACTTCTTTATTCACTTTCTCCACATCATTTATGATTTTATAGACCTCTATGATATTCCCCCTTACTCTCGTCTCTAAATTGACCAGTCCCAGTCTTTGTAATCTCTCCTCATATGGAAACTGTTCCATACCCTTAAATCCTTTTTGTTGCTCTTCTATGCACCTTTTCCAATTCTAACACTTTTTTTTTTTATTGTGAGACCAGAACTGCATACAGCAGTGGTGTGGGCATACCATGGATTTATATAGTGGCATTATGATATTTACTGTCTTATCATCTACCCCTTTTCTAATGGTTCCTAACATTCTCCTAGCTGTTTTGACTGCCACTGCACATTGAGCTCATGTTTTCAGAGAGCTATCAACCATGACTCCAAAATCTTTCCTGAGGGGTAACTGCTAATGCAGGGGTAGCCAACCTATAGCACGTGTGCCGAAGGCGACATGTGAACTGATTTTTCAGTGGCACTCACACTGCCTGGATCCTGGCCACCGGTCTGGGGGGCTCTGCATTTTAATTTAATTTTAAATGACACTTTCCTTAAACATTTTAAAAACCTTATTTACTTTACATACAATAGTCTAGTTATATATTATGGACTTAGAGAAAGAGACTTTCTAAAAATGTTAAAATGTATTACTGGCACGTGAACCCTTAAATTTTAGAGTAAATAAATGAAGACTCGGCACACCACTTCTGAAAGATTGCCAACCCCTGAGCTAATGTATACCCCCCATCATTTTGTACGTATAGTTGGGATTAAGTTATCCAACTTGCATTGCTTTGCACTTAGCAACATTGAATTTCATCTGCCAGTTTCATCTGCCCAGTCACTCAGTTTTGTGAGACCTGTTATACCACTTTGCTGTCTGCTTTGGACCCATCTTGAGTAATTTTGTATCATCTGAAAACTTTGCCACCTCACTGTTTATGCCCATTTCCACAGCATTTATGAAAATGCTGAACACCAATAGCCTCAGTACAGATCCTTGAGGGACCCTGCTATTGACATCTCTCCACTGTGAAAACTAACCATTTACTCCTGCCCTTTGTTTCCTATCTTTTAACCAGTTATTGATCCATGAGAAGATCCTCTCTCTTATCCCATGACAGCTTACTTTGCTTAAGAGCCTTTGGTGAGGGACCTTGTCACAGGCTTTCTGAAAGTACAAGTGCACTATATCCACTGGACCCCCCTTGTCCACATACTTGTTGACATCTTCAAAGAATTCTATAGATTGGCGAGACATGATTTCACTTTACGGAAGCCATGCTGACTCTTCCACATACCATGCTCATCTCCGTGTCTGCTAAGTCTGCTCTTTATTACAGTTTCAAACTATTTTCCTAGTACTGAAGTTATGCTTACCAGCCTGTAATCACCAGGATTGCCTCTGGACCCTTTAAGAATTGAGATATTAGCTAATCCTCCAGTCATCTAGTAAAGAGGCTGATTTAAGGGATAGGTTACATACCACAGTTGTTAGATCTTCAATTTCCTATTGGAGTTCCTTCAGAACTCTTGGGTGAATACCATCTGCCCTGGTGATAGCCTCAGCACAGTGAGTTTTGGTATTCAGATGTGGTGAACCTCTCAACACAGCCTGCCCTGATCACATTACCTACTCTGCCAAATATATAGAACAAAAATCCTGCACTGAGACCCAGCAGGTTTACATCTGAGCCCAGTTGCTGACTGGCAGCCCACAAAAGAAGCGTTCACGTGAAGTTCTGAACATTGTGCTCTGAACCAGAAAAGTCTCAACTAAACTGATTCAGTTTTACAAAATGGAAGAGGTTTCCTATTTAGGCATCTTAGCACCAGTGTTTTTGACGATACCCATTTCAGCAATACCGGACTATTTGTTAAGCCTGCAACAATATGGATTTTCTATTAATTCCACAAGGGTCCAGTAGCAGCAGTATCTCCAGGTTATAGTCAGGAGCAGAGGACGGGAGAGGATAATGTAAGGGCCGGATCAGATGATAAACAGTCACATAAAAAAGAATCTGGCACATCAGAAAAGGGCAGACAAATAAACAGGGACAAGTTTTTAAAGTGCTTGTACACAAATGCTAGAAGTCTAAATAATAAGATGGGTGAACTAGAGTGCCTTGTGATAAAGGAGGATATTGATATAATAGGCATCACAGAAACCTGCTGGACTGACAGCAATCAATGGGACACAATCATTCCGGGGTACAAAATATATCGGAAGGACAGAACAGGTCATGCAGGGGGAGGAGTGGCACTATATATGAAAGAAAATGTAGATTCAAATGAAGTAAAAATCTTAAGCGAATCCACATGTTCCACAGAATCTCTATGGATAGAAATTTCATGCTCTAATAAAAATAACATTAGGGATCTATTATCAACCACCTGACCAGGACAGTAATAGTGATGATGAAATGCTAAGGGAAATTAGAGAGGCTATCAAAATTAAGAACCCAATAATAGCGGGGGATTTCAATTATCCCCATATTGACTGGGAACATTTCACTTCAGGACAAAATGCAGAGATAAAATTTCTCGATACTTTAAATGACTGCTTCACAGAGCAGCTGGTACGGGAACCCACAAGGGGAGAGGCAACTCTAGATTTAATCCTGAGTGGATCGCAGGAGCTGGTCCAAGAGGTAACTATAGCAGGACCGCTTGGAAATAGTGACCATAATACAATAGCATTCAACATCCCTGTGGTGGGAAGAACACCTCAACTGCCCAACACTGTGGCATTTAATTTCAAAAGGGGGAACTATACAAAAATGAGGGGGTTAGTTAGACAAAAGTTAAAAGGTACAGTGACTAAAGTGAAATCCCTGCAAGTTGCATGGGCCCTTTTTAAAGACACCATAATAGAGGCCCAACTTCAATGTATACCCCAAATTAAGAAAAACAGTAAAAGAACTAAAAAAGAGCCACCGTGGCTTAACCACCATGTAAAAGAAGCAGTGAGAGATAAAAAGACTTCCTTTAAAAAGTGGAAGTCAAATCCTAGTGAGCCAAATAGAAAGGAGCACAAACACTGCCAACTTAAGTGCAAGAGTGTAATAAGAAAAGCGAAAGAGGAGTTTGAAGAACGGCTAGCCAAAAACTCCAAAGGTAATAACAAAATGTTTTTTAACTACATCAGAAGCAGGAAGCCTGCTAAACAACCAGTGGGGCCCCTTGACGATTGAAATACAAAAGGAGCGCTTAAAGACGATAAAGTCATTGCAGAGAAACTAAATGGATTCTTTGCTTCAGTCTTCACGGCTGAGGATGTTAGGGAGATTCCCAAACCTGAGCCGGCTTTTGTAGGTGACAAATCTGAGGAACTGTCACAGATTGAAGTGTCACTAGAGGAGGGTTTGGAATTAATTGATAAACTCAACATTAACAAGTCACCGGGACCAGATGGCATTCACCCAAGAATTCTGAAAGAACTCAAATGTGAAGCTGCGGAACTATTAACTAAGGTTTGTAACCTGTCCTTTAAATCGGCTTCGGTACCCAATGACTGGAAGTTAGCTAATGTAACGCCAATATTTAAAAAGGGCTCTAGAGGTGATCCCAGCAATTACAGACCGGTAAGTCTAACGTCGGTACCGGGCAAATTAGTCGAAACAATAGTTAAAAATAAAATTGTCAGACACACAGAAAAACAAACTGTTGAGCAATAGTCAACATGGTTTCTGTAAAGGGAAATCGTGTCTTACTAATCTATTAGAGTTCTTTGAAGGGGTCAACAAACATGTGGACAAGGGGGATCCGGTGGACATAGTGTACTTAGATTTCCAGAAAGCCTTTGACAAGGTCCCTCACCAAAGGCTCTTACATAAATTAAGCTGTCATGGGATAAAAGGGAAGGTCCTTTCATGGACTGAGAACTGGTTAAAAGACAGGGAACAAAGGGTAGGAATTAATGGTAAATTCTCAGAATGGAGAGGGGTAACTAGTGGTGTTCCCCAAGGGTCAGTCCTAGGACCAGTCCTATTCAATTTATTCATAAATGATCTGGAGAAAGGGGTAAACGGTGAGGTGGCAAAGTTTGCAGATGATAACTATCTTGAGCAGTTTAGTAAGACCAAAGCAGACTGTGAAGAACTTCAAAAAGATCTCACACAACTAAGTGATTGGGCAACAAAATGGCAAATGAAATTTAATGTGGATAAATGTAAAGTAATGCACATTGGAAAAAATAACCCCAACTATACATACAATATGATGGGGGCTAATTTAGCTACAACAAGTCAGGAAAAAGATCTTGGAGTCATCGTGGATAGTTCTCTGAAGATGTCCACGCAGTGTGCAGAGGCGGTCAAAAAAGCAAACCGGATGTTAGGAATCATTAAAAAGGGGATAGAGAATAAGACTGAGAATATATTATTGCCCTTATATAAATCCATGGTATGCCCACATCTCGAATACTGTGTACAGATGTGGTCCCCTCACCTCAAAAAAGATATTCTAGCACTAGAAAAGGTTCAGAAAAGGGCAACTAAAATGATTAAGGGTTTGGAGAGGGTCCCATATGAGGAGAGATTAAAGAGGCTAGGACTCTTCAGCTTGGAAAAGAGGAGACTAAGGGGGGATATGATAGAGGTACATAAAATTATGAGTGATGTTGAGAAAGTGGATAAGGAAAAGTTATTTACTTATTCCCATAATACAAGAACTAGGGGTCACCAAATGAAATGAATAGGCAGCAGGTTTAAAACAAATAAAAGGAAGTTCTTCTTCACGCAGCGCACAGTCAACTTGTGGAACTCCTTACCTGCGGAGGTTGTGAAGGCTAGGACTATAAATAACAATGTTTAAAAAGGGAACTGGATAAATTCATGGTGGTCAACAAACCAAAAAACAAACTAAAGTCCATAAATGGCTATTAGCCAGGATGGGTAAAGAATGGTGTCCCTAGCCTCTGTTCGGCAGAGGATTGAGATGGATGGCAGGAGAGAGAGATCACTTGATCATTGCCTGTTAGGTTCACTCCCTCTGGGGCACCTGGCATTGGCCACTGTCAGTAGACAGATACTGGGCTAGATGGACCTTTGGTCTGACCTGGTACGGCCATTCTTATGTTCTTATCTGCACAGTGCCATCCCATGATTTTCCCTGTTTGACGTCCCAAGAGGGAAGGGAGCTCCCAAACAATTAGAGTTGATGGGTCCCCACACTTTGAGTCCTTAACGAACAGTTCCCTATACCACCTATTGATGAAAGCTGCCTGTTAGTAGTCATGACCTCATCTTGAAAGATAGGGAAGATCCGTGCCCTCATGGCATGCATCCCCACCACCACCACACACCCCCACACACAGACTTTTACAGTGTTTCAGAAGGACAGGTACTCTCAGGTACTTCATCCCAAGTTACTTCCCAAGGTTGTTTCAGAGTTCCATATGAACCAATTAGTTACCTCCCAGTTTCTTTCAAGTCTCACACAATCTCAAGGAAAAACAAACTTCATACACTTGATGAAGTAAGGGCATTGTTATATTACCTTAACAGGATAAAAACATTCAAGGAACATACCTACACCGAGCATGAGCTTTGCAGATATGGGTCTTCCAACTGTATAAGAACATGTTAGGAGTTAACCAGGTTAGATCCACCCACCCATTAAAGCTCATTCCGCCAGATCTCAGGCAGCCTCAACAGCCTGTTGGAAGAACAGAGGAGGATAGATAGGGAGCTATTCTGTAATAATTTATTAATGCTCTTTGCTAACCTGGTTATTGGAATCTTTACTGTATGAATATATTGGTGTAGTTGAATAGCGATTAAGGAAAAGCCCAAGCGGGAAGGAAAAGAATGTTGAAACGCTACTTGTCTTGAGACAAACACTTGATTTTGTTAAGTGACAGTGTCAGGACAGGAAAAGATCTGCGCACACCAGAGGTCAAAAGAACTGTGGCAGGTTTAAGAAGAAACACTATGGAGTGGTGAGGGAACTGTTAAGAGGAAATAAGCTGAGACACAAGCACCACCAGCTGTGGTGTCTTAAGTTAGTCCCGCCTAGGTTACCCTCAGGGATGGTAAGCCTTTAGGTAAGAGGCTGGGTTTGAAATCCTTTTTAATCTTAATTATTTTAACATAGTAACAAAAAACAATACTTTAGTTTTAAGAAGGCAGTTTTGTCACTGAACAGTACTGGACACAGACTCTGAAGGGAAGAACTGCAGATGTCAGAACTCAGTCAAACCTGATGGATAAGCACAGTTAATACACAGGGTATCATTGCCTGGGGATTGGACTAAGTGTGGAATTCTACCACGAGGTCTGACACCTGAATGGGTGCACTCAGAGACCACAAAAGGGGACAGGTGCCACTACCCTGTAACTACAAGTCCCTGTTTCTGAAATCTGTTGGGCAACTACGTGGAGCATGGTCCACACTTTTGAGAGACCCTAATCTTCACAGGAATCTTCCAGATCAGATGCGTGTCAGATCCCACAACCAGGTAGCTCTACTCCTCTGGGATTCTGTATTGGCAAAGGAAATTAGGCATTGTACCCAATCTATCCTTTATGCCCTTAGATAGGGAGGTCACTGGTGTGGGCCCCAAAGGGCACTGCTGACCAACTCAATCCAATCTCTCACACACAGGATGCATGCACATCAAGAATGGAATCCATGTGGACAAAACATCTTCGAAAACTAGAGTTACTATAAGGTAAGTAACTTTATCAAGCCAGTGAATATAGCAAACTAAAGGAAACCAGTTCTGGTTAATGCTTGCGCATGACTTATTTTTAGAAGGTAGTCTGCTACAGAACCATACATTCAAGAGCACCTTTAGGAGTATCCCTTTCAGCCAGATGAAAACTTTACAAGTTTCATCTGATGAAGTGAGTATTCACTCACAAAAGCTTATGCTTCAATACGTCTGTTAGTGTATAAGGTGCCACGGGACACTCGCTTTTTACAGATCCAGACTACCCCTCTGATACTTTACAAGGTTGGCTTTTGCTTACTCCAAAATTTTGACAGCTAGTAAGTTCAACTGGAAAGGATTAGTGTGTTCTTTCCCCCACCCCCTTGATTTTAGCATGAGCATGTTACTATTCGGGGGAGAGGGGGACAGAGGAAGCAAGAACTAAATTAATTTTTCTGATAATTTCAGTCTTCACTAGCCAAGAACCACAGCTTCACATATCGCACAAGAACTTGTCTCCACAAGAACTATTCTACCAAATTAATGACCATGGCCATTCTCCGATTAAAGGCTTTTTTCAACCATTTACTTGGTACTTAACTTCTTATGGCACTTAGTTTCACATTATGCTCAGCAGTGCATGTAACACATGGCCAATGGCCATTTGCAGTCTCCCAAAACCCGTTCCCAAAACTAATGAATAAATTAAGTCTCATTTATTGTCTGAGGGAAGTAGATACCTTCCTTAACCTGAAATATAAAAGTTAACCCCTCCATTTATCAATGTCAGGTAGACTCATTTAAAAAAAAAAAAAAGTACTGTTGATAAGTGGCTCCTTACTATCTACAACTAAATAAAGTCAGGCATCTCTGTCTTTACTTAAATGTAACTCATTTAGGGCTATCCCAGTACTGTTCAGTTGAAGAGGGAGACTGAAGAATCCCAGAAGAGTCCACTCCCAAAACTAAGAATAGTATAGTGACACACACTCAGAATCTGAAAGGGAGGAGGCAGGGAAGGAGTTTAAGTTATTTAACAGCAACCTCTCTGGCTGCTTTAGAAATGGCATCAATGGCTTCTCATCCTCCAACAGCCCACAGGAGGTGGTCACTATGAGGACTTATGACTCGAAAACAGAGGATTTTCTGAGGAATTATGGGAGGTGGAATTCACAGTTCTAAGAGGTCCTACTTCACCCCCAAAAAACAAACAAAAAAAACTGTGTTATTGAGTCTTGCCAGTAACAAAAGCTGCTCATTAGTTTTATTTCATCAAAACAGTTCTGCAACTGTCCAACATTTTCTCCAATTTTATTAAAGCAATGCCTACAATCCTAGAAAGTGACTCCTTAGCTACTAACCTTAGAGCTTGATTACTTACAGCTGTTGCATTGAATATTTACATTTGCAACAATTGACATATTTCCATCCCATCCTAATGATGTGAGTAGGACTATTCAAAATAGCAAAATACAGCTACTTCCACACAACTCAGGGAAGAGGAAAGGGAAATTGCTGAGTCTGACTGCCATTGACCTCTCCCTACCTCCCCCTGCCCCCCCAAAAAAGAGAGAACATTCAGTTATTGCTTATGTTTTGGTCATCTGAGAAGTAAGAGAAGGCAGATCTGAAATATAATATCCTTTCGGCTACAGTCCGATCTAGTACTGGGTTTCCCCCCTTCCTGGAAAAAAAATGTGAGGAGGTGGGAGAAGCAAGGATAAGAAGTAGATTATTGGGAAAAGAAGCGGTCTACTGAAACACACCTATGGATTAGATTACCAGCTGGAAGTCCTAAATTTGGAAGCAGATAGATCTAAGTGTCAAGATATCTATACAGGTTTGAACTGTAGTCACAACTTCTGTGACTAACACAATTCCATGGCTGCAGAATCCACTTTCTTCCACAGAATGATAGGTCACCACAGGAAAAAAAATATTCCCTGATCTGCCAAGTGGCTTGTAAAGGGACTAAATGCAGATTCATGATGGGCAGGCTTGGGGACAAAGCACTATTTCAGGCAACACTCAGATACCTTTCCTTGCTCACACTTTTGATGGAGGCAAGCAGCATGTTGCATGAAATAGGTGAAAAACCAGAAGAGACATCTACCCAGGAGAAAGATGCAGGAGAGGAGTATATGCTACACCTACAGGCCAACATTACCCCCATTCTCACCACAGAAAGTAAGGAGGGGATTCATGCAAGAGAAGAAAAAAAAATTCTGCACATTTAAAATAAAATAATTCATTTAACTCCCTCCCCCAAAAACACAAGCTGAACTCCCACACTTTCAGATGCCATTCCCATCCCAAGTGATAAAAAGCCCTACACGACCACCAATCCAGCAGATTTAAGGGTTTGCATATCTGCAAGAGACAAAAGCCACACATTTAGTTCCCTCCCCGATTTCTAAATCCTCCTTGTCCACTGTGACTGCCCTCCACAATGCAGTTACGCATTGTTTAAGCTTCAACAGGAATTTGGCACTAAGTTAGAAAAAGTTGAACAGGATGTTACTTATTTTCAACAATAAGTTTTTGAAAGCATAACAAGGTTACTATTGTAATTTGGTATTTAATTTGAGAAACTTTACTATTAACTGGCCTGAGTCTGAGTGTGTGTGAGATACATATATAAATTGCGAGTTTTATTGCCCAAATAACTACAGAATAGTTATCTACTGCAGTTTTACAAGTTGAAATTAAAGTTCCCCAGCTAAGTAATTCCACTGCTTTGCAGAATTTGTCACTGGTCACCAAAGAATATAGGTCCAAACAGGGCCCTGGCTAGATTAGAGAATTCTCCCATCGACCTAGCTACTGCCTCTAGGGGAAATGGATTACTTAAGCCGATAGGGGAACCTCTCCCAATCGACATAAGTACTGTCTTCACTGAAGCACTGACCCAATGCAGCTGCACTGCTGTAGCATTTTAAGTGTAGATAAGCCCTTAAAGAAGGGAAGCATGGAGTGTGGTAACCTATTAGGACCAACCAGGTATCTTGCCAAATCTTCAACCCAGAATATGTAAGGTTGGATTAAAATTCAGCAACACTGTAATGGTTAATCAGTGTCTTAAGTGGTCACTAGATCGCAACTGTTTTGTCCCAAGGTGTCACAAGAGAAAAGGGACAGATCAAGTACCATTATTTGGCTGGAGGAAATACAATGCATGATTGTAAAAGTCTCCCCATTTTTCCACTTCACCCAAATGCGGGGGAGCAATGTTAAGTAGTTTAATTGTAACTTCAAGACAGTTTCTAACTAACACTTTTGTCCTTCATCAATGAACCCAATGTGTTCTCTTTAGATGTTTCAGAGATGTCAAAACCACCATGGAGTTTTTTACGAATTTTCTAGTCATTCAGCACTAACCAATACATGGATATTGCTGCAAGACTAAGTGGTTCATTTTCTCCCCCAATTAAATAAACTGCTTCATAGACAGCTAATTATAATTGCTTTAAATCTCACCTTGTGCAAAAGATGAGCCAGGCAGCTCACTCTGTAATACGTGGTCAGAGGCAACACACATTACCAGGACAATCCAGTAAGTCACCAGATATTCTAATTAACTTTGCCTGACCCTGCTGACACACATTTTGGAAAATGTGAGTGCACGTATAACTACAGTGCTTCTCATGTTCAAAGTGTTTCAAAAATATTAAATCCACAATAGCCTAGTGAGAGTCAAATAAGCCCAATCCTGATTTTGTGTGTAAACGCAGGCATGACAAGGTTAAGTGACTTAATCAAAATCAGCGAGAGTCACTAGAGCTAGGAGCAGAATCTGAAATTGAAGTTTTAGTCTAGAAGTTTGAGCACAAATAGCAGATACTTATTTTTGTGCAGACTAGCACATCTGAACATTTACTAGCAGATTTATTCCATCCTGCTTCACACATTTTAAAGCTTCACAATTAAGTGTTAGGTTTTTGATTGTTTGTTTTTTGTTTTTAAGACAAGACCATATAAATTGTGGAACTATTGTTTGCAATTCTCCAACTTTCTATTTCAAATGCTTCATCAGCCCTCAGTGTTCCTTATGAGGAATTGCACAGTCAGCAGCACTGAGTCAGAACTAGTTTTATTTTCAGGTCTCTACTATCTGGACAGCAAACCTCACTTCCATTTTACACTTTGTAATAAAGGAGCTTCAACTGCTATGACTACCCAAGCCTAAGACAAAGTCTCAGGTTGGAAAGATGTGATTTTTTTTGGATGATATGTTTCCCTAGTTTTAATGAAACATTGGCTATAAGATTGGACATTTGTCCTACTTCAAGCAAGTGCCACCACATGCATTTTTTAGAGGCTTTAATAAGTCATTTTGCCAGTCAAATTGAGAGTGCAGCAAGAGAACCAGTTCTCTTTTCTTCCCACTCAGTATTTTAAATATTGTCTACACCTGGTCCATGACAGGCACTTTATATTCCTTCCTGTCTGTCTTTATATATGTTGGTAAAGTATTACAGCACACTTCTCTTAACTATAGAACCTGCTTGGCACTTTGAGGGTTACTAAACTTGGAGGAGTGGTAGATACGCTGGAGGGTAGGGATAGGATACAGAGGGACCTAGATAAATTAGAGGACTAGGCCAAATGAAACCTGATGAGGTTCAACAAGGACAAGTGCAGAGTCCTGCACTTAGGACGGAAGAATCCCATTCGCTGTTACAAACTAGGGACCGAATGTCTAGGAAGCAGTTCTGCAGAAGAGGACCTAGGGGTTACAGTGGACAAGAAGCTGGATATGAATCAACAGCGTCCCCTTGTTGCCAAGAAGGCTAACAGCATTTTGGGCTGTATAAGTAGGGGCATTGCCAGCAGATCGAGGGATGTGATCATTCCCCTCTATTCGACATTGGTGAGGCTTCATCTGGAGTACTGTGTCCAGTTTTGGGCCCCACACTACAAGAAGGATGTGGAAAAACTGAAAAAAGTCCAGCGGAGGGCAACAAAAATTATTAGGGGGCTGGAGCAAATGACCTATGAGGAGAGGCTGAGGGAACTGGGCTTGTTTAGTCTGCAGAAGAGAAGAATGAGGGGGGATTTGATAGCTGCTTTCAACTACCTGAAAGGGGGTTCCAAAAAGAATGGATCTAGACTGTTCAGTGGTAGCAGATGACAGAACAAGGAGTAATGGTCTCAAGTTGCAGTGGGGGAGGTTTAGGTTGGATATTAGGAAAAACTTTCACTCAGAGTGGTGAAGCACTGGAATGGGTTACCTAGGGAGGTGGTGGACTCTCCTTCCTTAGAGGTTTTTAAGGTCAGGCTTGACAAAGCCCTTGCTAGGATGATTTAGTTGGGTTTGGTCCTGCTTTGAGCAGGGGGTTGGACTAGATGACCTCCTGAGGTCCCTTCCAACCCTGATATTCTATGATTCTAATCTGGTAGAGGTACCAAAAAAGCAGATAGCTGTACTTTTTTTTTTTTTGTAATAAACGTTGCTGTACTCAAATAAGGTTGAAAGCATCTTGACTTTGTAAGCAGTCTAAAAGACTATTTTAGCTCTTGTATACTAGAAACTAAGAAGCTTTGTGAAAAATGCAAATCACAGGCCATTACAATAGTGCCCACACATAAGGCATGGTCTACAAACAGTAAGTTACAATTTAAGGCCCTTGGAAGAAGCTTCTGAAGACCAGCAGACTGAAAACTCACCAAATAGACAATAAAGGAAGTCATCTGTCATACCAAGTCATTAAGTTTTGCCCTGTCCAAGACAATATGAAAGTGACTTAGAGCTTGTCTACACCGTGCTTTCATCCACACTAAAGGAGTGCAAGTTCAGTGCTCACTGGAGTGTCATGCACTAACAGGCACATGTGGACCCTGCTGGAAAGCATGAAGAGTTCCCTTGTGCTCGTTAATGTAGTCTCAAAATGAGCACTTCTGCTAGAAGATTCCCCTCTGCATTTTCAACATTAATTTCAACAGCTCTTAAAGCTTCAGGCAACAACTGATGTTTTAAACACCATGTAGCATAGAACAGCCCAGAGCCAGTCCACATAACAAAGGGCAACACCAACCCAGAGCCCTTTCTACCCTGGAATCAACAATGGGGACCACCAATTTACATCTGAGCCATGTAAGCACAGAAGTTTTACTGCAGACAAGTCCTAGAATGCGTTTGTACTCCAGAACCAGGCCTTTCACCACTCCTGCTCTAGAAAACATTCCCTAGTAGTGTATTTTTTTCTGATGAAGGGGACTATAGTGTTGTGTATGTCTCCAGGGCACAAGCCTGGACAGATGATATGGAGGCCCTGAGTTGCCCATGCATCAGAACCCCCCCCTCTGGATGTCACCAGTAAAATCCAGTGGAGAGGAACCACCAATACATCTACTACCTGATCTGCTACAGGAGTTGCCAGAAAGATACTAAATGTTAGTACCTGACTGCCTTAGGGGCTCCATTCCAGATTTTCTGTCTGAGTTTACTCTCATAGCCTTACATTCTCCCAAGTTCACCCGTAAGGCAGTGGGGCTTTTCTGTCAGGAGTTGCTCCCTTAGCCTGTTAAGTATCAGAGGGGTAGCCGTGTTAGTCTGGATCTGTAAAAGCAGCAAAGAGTCCTGTGGCACCTTATAGACTAACAGACGTTTTGGAGCACGAGCTTTCGTGGGTGAATACCCACTTCGTCGGATGCACATGCATCCAATATGCATCCGACGAAGTGGGTATTCACCCACGAAAGCTCGTGCTCCAAAACGTCTGTTAGTCTATAAGGTGCCACAGGACTCTTTGCTGCCTTAGCCTGTTGTGCATCTGAACAGCAAAATCTCATCCTAAAATTTGAATTGGCCTGTAGTTGCCATCAAGATGAAAAATGCAAGTGTCCACTGTAAAATTTTCAGATGCAAACATTTTAGAAAGGGCCAAGCCGTTTTCAGATTAGCAGCTGAATCAATATGCATGTGAAGGATGTTTGTGGTTTTTTCACTAAAAAAGAAGGCGCGAAGAGGAAACTAGAGCTCACTCTGCCATCAGCTACTTTAATTTTTGCTGTTAAGTTTCCAGCACACTACATGCTTCTGGTAAATCTGACAACTCACTAAACCAGTGAATTGTATATTGTTTTCTGCATGTGACCAACATGAGGTTTCCTCCAAAGAGCACTCTTCACACAACAGCTCCCTACTTGCCTAGATCCCAAGTGCAATACTGAAGTGAAAAATATTGCTGGAAGCTCAACATAGGAGACTTCTAACAAATTCAGTCAGTTTTCCCACCAGTATTTCTGAGATAGTTAACCTACAGTGAGACAGAACCAGGTCTGCATTCAGTAAGTCTCAACTGCTCCCTCCAACTCAAGTTCGAAATCATTTCTCATGGTTCCTTCCCCTGCCTAAAAGTATCTTATGTTGAGTGGGTCCAAGCCAGCTAAAAACAGCTAAGAATATAGAACAAATCATTTCAGCATAGAGTACTTACAGGATTTCAGAAGCTAATGCTTCCCATATATGCATAACTCTTGATAAAACAGGTTTATTCAGAAAAAAAAATTGCTGTTATCCCAAGGAAACTGGGCAGCATCTTGAAGTTACATTGTAAACAGTTGACAGAGGGGAGAGAAAACTAAAAATATATCAAGGCTTTAAGAAATAAAGCCTCATAAAAGCTCATCTGGAGAATACAGAAACGCTGACATTCTGTAACATTTAACCAAATCCTAGCAGTAACACAGAAGCTGCTATTAACAGATGCACGTTACATAAGCGTACGCAGATGTTTAAATCCTTAAAATAATCGCCTGGATTTCATCTTTTAATAGCAATATTTATATGTTCTAGTTTGTGTCAGTCATCTTAACAAGGACAGAAATAGTCAATGTTTTCATATTGTTCAAGATACATATGTTGGAGTCCAAGCAACTCACCAGGAAGAGTTAGTAAGGCAAAAATGATCCATCTCCCGTTAGGGCTGTTAACACCATAAAAGAGATCAGACAAGGAAAAAAAAAGCAGCATGGCTAACATTGATACCAACTCAGTAGACATTTAAATGGCTAAGCAAGGCTGTCTGGCCAGACCAGCTGCATTAACAATACCAGACTATGGTCATCTGTCACACATGGTATATTGTCGGTCATCCGAATGCATCCCATCACAACTATTCTACCTAACTTATGTCAAAGCACTCAAAGACCAAGGGTCCTGTGCCTCTACTGCCAATGAACACAGGCATACTACAGATTATGGGTATGTTTCACAGTCATTCACTGTGTGGGTTCAGGGGGAGAAAGAAGGCAGACAACTAAAAATGGAAAAAAGTACATCTAACTGGCAGGGAAAGAAGTAGATTAGACTCACAACCTATCTTCAGCTACTGGTGTAGCAAAAGTAGGGACTGGTACAGCCATTTAGATGAAGAGGGAGTTGAAAAGTCATGAGACAGAATCTCTCCTTTCTGTATCAGTGGCTTAAGGAGCCCTATTCTCCCATCATAGTCAATGGGAGTTATGCTGCAGTGGGAGAATAGGCACTCAATGTTTCACAGTCTGATGACTGCTCACTGACCTAGTTGAAATAAGTCGGTTGGTTCTTGAACTATTCCCATTAGACTTTGCACATCATAAATCAGCACAGATAAAACATTTTGTTGGCTGTCTCAACAGATATGCCAAGAATTGAAGAGGCTTGGTGGGCCTTCCACCTCATTTTAGTCTTACTGGTAGGATAAAAGGAACAAGCTTGTACTGATGCTGCCTATCCTGTGAATCACTAGATGGCTCTAGTATCCCAAGTTCAGGCATTTAAAACAGCACTGAACAAGCAGAAGAGGGCACCATATCTCCTTCTGCACTGAAAGTATTACTAGCTTTTTCCCCCACAACAATTCCTTCCTCCCAGCATAAGCCTGCTAAAATACCAGGTCCTCTTATGTGTCACTCAGCAGTACCTAGTCATTTTAACCAAGAGATGGGCTTCAAAATAAGGATATATGTTCTGCAGCCTGATACATTTCTACTTTTCAGGTAAGCTCAGACATCAATGCAAGCTTCAGCTCAGACTTGAAATTTTAAGTTACAGACTTGACTTACAAATGAAACTCTAATAAGAACTCTCCAACCTCCACCACAATATTGTCAAAGTTTTCTTCTACTGAAAAATCCTTGATCACTTTTTTTTTTAATCCAAGTATTTTAAGAGCATTTTCTAAGAAACCTTGAAAATAATGCAGTCTGGAGCGAGCCAGAGATTTTTAGCTAGCTGCCGAATGTTTCTTTAACAGCATGCCCACTCTATTGTGAATGAAAAATCCCATGAATGTGAACCTTTTCTTGCACCCAAGAGCATGCATCTCAACAATCCTGGGCAAAACAACTTGGAACGCCTTAAAACCACTGGGTGGGACACTAGGCTAAGGGTTAGATCGGATAACAATGTAAAAAAGTGCACAAGGATGGTGGACGACCCCATTTGGATTGTCCTAGTCATCCTCCTCTTCCTCTCAGTCACCCCTAGCCAGTCTGATAATGACTTATTTGAGGAAGGGTGAATCTAGGCACTCTGTGGTGCATCTTCACATGATCATGCTGCATTCGTAAGTGCGGCACACTCTTATATGCATTCAAGTTTATGAAAAGACATTTAAACTTTAGTGGGTATATTACCTCCATCGTAAGGTTTTTCAGAATTTTTCTATAGTTGATTAAGCAACTGTCTCCAGTCATACATGATTGCCAAACAAACCATCTAGTGCTTTAATGCTACTACTTTTTTGACAGTGAACCTCATTAATTTTGTATCCATCCAGTTAAAACTACACAAGTAATACTAGGTAGGCACAGTAACATAGGACTTGCCATACTAGATCAGACTCAAAGTCAATCTACGTCCAGTATCCTGTTTCTGATTATGACCCATACCAGGTGCTTCAGATGAAGGTGAAAGAAACCCACAGTATGCAGATGTGAGATCATCTACCCCCTACATAGATCTCATCCCCATCTCTAGTAGTTAGAGACTGGCTTAAACATAAAGCATGAGATTTAATATAATCAATAGCAAATTTTGGAAACGATAATTCTGATATCCAGAATAGCTCCTTGGTTTGGAGCAACATACTTGTCCCCTGTAGTAGCCCGTCTCCCATATGGAGACACCTCAAATTGTGTTCTTGTACATGGGAAAAGAACTGCCTTCTTCCAAATTAGATTGGGAATTTGACAAAGATGCTTTGCTGCCCCAGAACTTTTCAATGCCATCATAGACTATGCACTTGACCAGACACTATGTAAATGCACTTTTGAAATATGCCTTGATAAGAACCTCACCAACACAACACGAGCTGTTGAATCAAGAGACAAGCTAGTTGCAGCATTTAAAGTCCTGGGAAAGCTCAGTGGCAAAAGTCAGCCTGAAAATTAATTGGGGTAAAAGCAAAATTCTTCCAGTTGATTGCTCTGAACACTGAGTGCTCAAGCACCTTAATGGGCAGCCACCCAAGACTGTCAGTGATTTCACCAACCTTGCCTTTGGCGTCAGTAACATGGGAAGCATTGCAAAAGCAGAGTCACTAGTGGGGCACCTTATTAAGAGCATATTCTGGAAACTGACCACCCTGCTAAGTAGAGAGATGAGGCTAAGCATATACAATGCTTTGGTGGTCAGCACTCTGAAACATGAGACTGAAATATGGCCGCTCACTGTCATGATTGAAAAGAAGTTGGACACCATTCAAATAAATCTCCAAATAATCAAAAGCCTCAAGCGAGACAAATTCAAGTTGAATGAAGAGATCTGTTTCCTAACTAACCAGGTCCTGCTTTCTCAAATGGTCGCCCAACGCACTTTCAGGTAGTATGGTCATCTGCTCTGAATGCCTACCAACTTCTCTCCAAGAATCATCTTCTACTATGACACAATGAAAGCAGATGGAAAACACACCCTGGAAGACCTAAAACCCATCCCTTACTGGCATCCTACCCTGTAATCCACCAAATCTGGCTCAGGACAGAATGTCACAGAGACTCATAATGCATTCAGTGACCCTAAACTGTCCAAGCAACAGCGTGAGAAACCAACCAGTCTGCACAGACTGGCATATTAAAGCCTGAAAGCTACATTTTACATTCCACTTATTTGTACGTGTTAACAGACTTCATCTTTGTATTAAGAGTTTGAGCTAAATTAAAAATTAGACTGTCAAAATTACCACTTAAGAATTAAACCTACCTCGTACCCAGCCAACTTCTCATAGCCTATTTAAATATTTATATAAGGGTACATTTTACCCTTAAATAGAGGGTTCCTTATTTACATTTTTCTATCACAGCCAGAATGTTCCTTCAGTGAAATTTGTGTATGAAAACACGTTTTGTACATCACTGCTTCCTGTAGTAAAATTCAAGGGCTGCATGCTTTATCATTTCTCCCCCCTGCAGTTTATTTTAGAGTAATGCCATTTGCATGTAAACAGCAATGCAGTTATGTTTGTATTCAACTGCTTTACCATCAATGCTAGGAAAGCAAGGACACCTATCACTAGGGGTGGTTGATCCCAAACCTAAATGTAGTGGATTTGAGTGTGTAGTCTAACTGGAATTTATAGTTCTACAACATAGGCCTGTACATCAGAGCTGAGCTAACAATGAGAATTAGCGATAGCTACAAATTCAGATTAACTTCATTTTCAGCTTTTACTCATTTAAACAAAACTATCAGAACACACTACTACACCAGCATTGCTCCAGCTAATATTACTTTCACTAGCACCTTGGAAGCATTTCCACAACCAACTTAAAATAACTTTCACATGGTGGCTCCTGTATCACCCTTTCCCCATTAAAGGGAAGACCCTTTCCATCTTAAAGGTAATTCTTCAAATTCCTCACACACATCAAGAAAGGAGGGATTAATTATTTTAAGAGCAGGCTGAACACCCACTGCACTTTCATGTTTAAAAAATACACAGTATTAGTGCTCCTTCACAAGTGATAAATTCCCATAGCAATCCAACATCTCTCAGAAGATTCTCAGTTCAAACCAGTTATTCCGCAGGTCAGTGTTATTTGATGAACCTAAGTAGACTACACAATCCCACTCAAAACTGACTCAATGAGAGGAAAGGAGGGATTTACCTGGAGGTTCACAGACCACACCTAAGACTCACATGAATAATCAACTGGAACTGTGACTTCCTCTGACCTACAGTTACTCAATAATACAGGGTTATTGAGTTTAATGTAACAAGAATAAGGCATCATGTATTCCTAATAGCAATGCTACTGAACCAAAAGAGGCAGTTAAGAATTGTTTTTCATTTTTGAACAATCAGATTAACCAGCTATGTTAAGAGTTACACACAGCTATTTTCTCTTCTTTGAATTACTGCCATTCCATTCACAAGGAGATATTCAACTGATTTTGTCCTTGCCATCTACATCATGAAGCCTATGAGTGCTGACCCTAACCTCTTTCTAGATGCAATTATGACACGTCCAATTATGACAATGGAAGATGCACTTCAATGCATGTAACCAGTGGAAGGAGAATAACAGAAATGAGAACCAAAGCATTTGGAGCGAAGCCAAAATATCCTACAAGGCTGCTTACTGGGGTTCCATTGAATCACTCCCAGAGCCCCAAAATCCTCAATATCATTGATTCCTCCAAATCACAGATTTCTCTTTCCTTATACAGGGAAGGTGGGAAACAGAAATTTCACCCAGGTTTCCTATCTGGCAAAAGGGAGGACTGCCATTAAGCTACACACCTGTAGCCTTTGGAGAACCAAAAATGTGTTTACTTTTCCATTTATGCTACTATTCTCAGCCTGACAAACACAAGGGGCACCACCATGCAGTCATCCAGGCTTCTGAAAGACATGGTGTGAGATTTTCCAAAGTGACTTGGGAAAAGTCATTTTTCAAAGTGGATTTAAATACCTGTTTTTTGAAAAAGAAGAGACACTCCCGAAAATATTACCTTGATCTCCCTACCGGGTTCCTAGCTTAGAGTCAAAGACAGCTGTGTCATCCAGTTAGAAACCCCACAGTTAAAACAGACATTCTATTGCCAAGTCCATTCTAGACTTGCCTGCGTAATACACCAAATCCTTGAATGCTCTAGCAGGACTGTCCTCAGTGCTGTATAATTTGAACACTTCATGATCAAAAATATTTAACAATTTTGATAAACAGTAAAAAGATTGGCATTTTAGCCTTTCCTATCAGCAAAGATGTTTCAGATAACTTAGGCATTAAATGTATACTCAAAAGACTATACGTTAAATACATATAGAAGTTTTGGTAGGCTTCCATGCACTGCATTTGCAGTCCCCCCCCCCATATCACATATCTTGCAAGTAAGAACTGTGGTGTTTTATCATTCTGTCATCTTTTCCAATAGCATGATACCGTGTACGTATCAAGTTTTACTTACACCAGGTTAGGCTG
The DNA here is from genome assembly GCF_016161935.1 of Mauremys reevesii. Lineage (NCBI taxonomy): Eukaryota > Metazoa > Chordata > Testudines > Geoemydidae > Mauremys > Mauremys reevesii. Next base: position 251,443,038 of record NC_052623.1, read on the forward strand.
CTGTATCAGGCAAATGAGCCTTAGCCAGAAAACGGTGTCTGCGGCTACACACTATGCTTAAGTAAATTCTTATAAAGTTCAGATATGACTTATTGTGGTAGCACTGGATACAAAAAAAATTCCTGAACTAAAGGGACACCTGCCATGCTCATCACCTCCCCTATGTCTAGAATGCCCTTTCAGCTCCCAAATTACATAGCAGTGCTAGCGTTTGAGATCTAGGAATAAACTGAACATTTTGGACAGAGTTCTTTTCAAAAGGAAAAGTCAGATTTAATTGTTTGAATTTCTTCCCCTACCTTACTAGCTTCAACTATAGACAAGAGGTAGCTATTGTATTTTAAAAAATACTTTTCAAAGCACCAAAACTATGAAAAGGTTAAGCATAAATTGGTCACAAAGTCAAGACAGCCCTAAAAGAATCAGAGCTCATTTGTGCTCACAAAAGAAATTAATCCACCTCAGGTTGGCATGGAATTCACTAATTCCTCGTCTCTGCAACACTCCTTGCATCAGTAGATCATCCTTATAAAGTGTAAGTTCATCCTTGCAAAGCCATACAGTTGAGTCTGAGTGAAGTGAGCAGATCAAGAAAACGTCAATGTAAGTGACAGAACTGCAATGACATCCTCCTATAATTATTACTGAAGTAAATGTATAGCATCACTAAAGACCACTGGCTACAGGGTCCAGTCAAAACAACTGAAGGTAGTGAGGAATCAACACACTCATTTACCATGCATCACAGGCTCATTTCTGTAGTTGCTAGTTTATTTCTACCACCTGTAGGACAGTTCTCTATTCATGCCCTGTACCTTTGTCACTCACCCTGTGGAGTTATCACACAATTGGTACTTAAACTGCAAACTGTGAAATATTGTAATAATGTAATCTAACAACCCACTCCAGCAAAACCTAACTGGAATTCATCACCCTTTACTTACTCTATAAATATTTTCTTCCCTCTGTTTTACATTGTTATTACAACCATTATGTTATTTTTGAAGTGTCTGATAAAAGAATGTTTAACGGCAAAATCTTGGTTAAATCTGTTTTATAAAGAGACTTATATGTAAATAAAAAGGTATGTGATGTTTCTATTAGCTAATTTGTTCTTATAGTACCCCATAACCATTAGTACATCCTGACTGTCATGATAGCTGCTGAAGTTAGAAATTATCACTACCAAGCTGACAATCATTTCAGGTCAATAAACAATATCTGAATATTAAGATGAATCAGAGATGAACTCACAGAGCCTTTTAAACAGAGAATAAGATTAGGATTTCAAATCAAAATTACATCAGACTGCATAAAGAACATAGATAATGCACCACTCAGACTGTGCACTGAAAGTTTAAGTAGTGCCTAGCATCTGAACGGGCATCAACTATTAAACACAGACAGGACCAACGACAACAGTACCCTGACTGCACTGCTAGGTTTTAAGATTTATTTCAAAAAGAAAAGAAAAGAAAAAAAAAAGCTTGCAAAGCTATTACCACAAACCTGTTCGGTATGTGGTGATGCACAGCTACCCAGCACACTGGCAGAGAGTGTCATTTGCTTTCAAAATGCATGCTACAAATACAAGCTGAGGGTGGTCTCAGTCATTTTTCAGTTTGACTGTGAGAGTAGGTACGTTGCTCTGTGGAGGAGGAAGAATTTTGGCACATGAGATACTGCAGCCAGTCAGGAGAGAGCACTGAGATCATGCACTTGATCCCTCAGAAGCAATGGGGAAGATTACTTTCCACTGCTGCCTTTGTTCTGCCCCCTCCAATTTTTCAAGAGCAGAGATGCTCCATTCCCCTATTTCAGATATTTGTAACTGGTAGGCCAGGCTCTACCCTCCCCCTTAACCTTGTTGCACAGCAACCTACCTCTCATTTAGTTATACATGCTCCAACTCGCCATGGAGCTGAAGTTGCTGCTGTTGCCATCATGAGACTGGGTTTCGGCACAGCCTTAGCTTTGTCGAAGCAAAGAACTGGAAGGTACGGCAACATCTTTGTACCAGTTTAACCAGATAGTTACCTGGAAAAGTTGAATTTCAGCCTTTGCAATTTTACAAAAGGCAAGTATTTACTTTCCAGTGTATCAACAGGCAGCCATGGGACTTAGGCTGAGCTACTGGGGAGTCATAGTACATAACCTACTCAAGTTTAATTTTACATTGGTTTCCCTCTGTATTATGTGCACTTTGCTAGCATATTTCTTGAGTATCTCCTGTAAGATGCCGTTAGCCACACATGCAAGTGTTTCCCCTACCTTATACATTTTTTCTTGACATTAATGTCAAATGCCAATCTTTTGAAAAAAATTATCTTAGCTGGAGGTAGACTTGAACTAGATTTCAGTAAGTATGAATGCTAATTTTATAGCTTGAACCCCTTTATCCCTCAAGTAAAGGATTTTATGCAACTCTCCAAATTACCTTTAGAAGACATGAAGGCTAAGTGCTCCAGCAAACTCAGTGCAGTTACTGTTTCTGAAGTCTCAGTGCTTGGACAACCTCATAAGGGGGAAGAGACCTTTAGGGAATCAAACAGGCAGCCTAGCTCATGGGAGAAGTTGCTCCCTCCATTCAAGGAATGGCTGGCTGGGTGGCACCTAGGGAAAACTGTGTCACCCATCCCTGATGACAGTTGACCTGTCATCTGAGGATTCTGCCCTTCTCTTGAGGCTGCCAGCAGGGGAATGACTGTGTTTGGGGAATTTGCATCTCTTTTACCTGCAGTTCACACCAGGCAACTTCCACCGTAGTCTCCGTGTCCAATCCCTTGTAGACAGTTTTGAAGGAGCCTCTTCCAATCTCAATATCGAATTTGAGGAAGCGGCCGTCAAGGGAGAAGCCCACCGCCTTGGTCTCTAACTCCTCGATATCCTCTTGCTGTCGGTTCCGCCCCTCCTGGAGCTCCCTGCTGGCGGTGGCTGCACTGCCTGCCGTGTTGGTATGGGGTACGGGGGCAGCTTCCTCTGTCTCTGCTTTGGGCAGTAGGGGGGCGATGTCCTCTGCTGCAGGGGGCTCCTGAATGGGTTGTTCCTCGTGGGGAAGCGACAGAGACGGCTGCTGCAACAGCAGGGGGGCGTGGGTGACAGAGACACAGGGGGTCTGACTAGCAGGCTCAGGAGGGGAGCCCAGCAGCGGGGTGATACTCCCGGGAGTGGCGACGGCCGGGGGTGCTGCGGGCTGCAAGCTAGGCAGCTCCAGAGCAGTAGCATTGGAGTCGCAGATCACGCTACGGCGGAAGAAGCGGTGCTCGGTGGCTGCAGCCCCACGACTGTCCTTGTCCATGGTGTGACGGCGGCGCCGGTATTCCTCGCCCCGGCCCCCGCCTCCCACCTCGCCGCCTGCTCCTCCGGCCCCCGAGCCATCCTGGTCAGCGACGGCTCCTAGCTTCTCCCCCACGGAGCTGTCCGAGCTAGAGCCGTTCTTGGGAGGAGGCGGCGGGGGAGCCAGGAAGCGGGGGGCCGGGCTGCTGCTCTCTGCGGAGCCCTCCGACATGGTGCTGCGGGGCTCGGGGTAGCGCTGCTGAGAGGATGCGGGGTGGGAGGTGTCAGTGAGCGGGGAGCGCGTCCGGCTGCTGCTGCAACAGAGGAGGGTCCCAAGGGCTCCTCACAGCGGGGCTTGGCGGCGGCGGCTGCTGGGCCAGCGGCGGGGTGGGTCCCTGCTTAGCGTCCACATCCATCCTGCAGCGGGGAGCCGTGCAGCGGGGCCGACATGGAGCGACAGCAGTGGGGCCGGGACACGGGACTAGCGGGGAGAAGTCGAGAGGAGCCTGAGGAAGGTGCCGGGCCGGGAGAAGCCGCTGGCTGCCTGGAGCGGGCCAGACCAGCTGCTCTCTGAGAGGAAAAGCGACTGGCCCCCCGGGCTGGGGGTGGGGAGCGGGGCAGGCCCAGGCCGGGGGCGCAAGCCCCGCACTCCCCTGCCGCGAGAGGGGAGGGCAGGCCCGGCACGGCACGGCCCGGTCCCTCGGAGCCTGGGGGAGCTCTCGCCTCACACGGCGCCCATGGCGACCTCGGCCTCCTCCCGGTAGGAAGTAACCGCTCGCCGCGGGGCCGGCCCCCTCGCTGCCTGCCGGCGCCTCACGGGGAGCCGGAAACCCCCCTCGCGGGTCTCTCACCGGGGCCGCCCGCGAAGCCGCCTCCTCCGCAAGGCCCCGGCCGGGGAGCCCGGGTGTCTCCCTCGCGAGGGTAGGGGGGAGGAGCCGCTGCGCCCGGCCCGGCCCGGCTAATTCTCCGCGCTAAATGGCGACTAGCGCCCGAAACCGACAGACATAGACAGCCCCGTGGAGCACGCCCCCTCCTTCCACCCCGTTCTGCGCCTGCGCCGGAGCCCCGCGCTTCCTGGGAATGGTAGTTTTTTCATCCCTCCTCTGAGGGAACAGAAACGCTGTTAACCTACAACTCCCATCGCGCACTGCGCTGGCGCACGGCATCACGGGAGTTGTAGTTTTCTTCTTGCGGGCTACTTACAGCTCGAGCCTGGCTGCTCCTCACACAATACTGTGGTAGAAGCTGTGCTACTGGGGCAGGGCAGGAAAAGAGGGGAGGGAATCATTACATATGGATTAATTCTCGGAGAAGAAAGGAATCTGTCATCATACTCAGTCGACTCAGGGCTACAATGCAATATACATTATATGATGTAATAGATTGAATGCTACTGTTTTCACTCTCCGAGTTCTTTTTCAAAATCTAAAAGCAATTAAAATCTTTCCATGATTTGCTTTTATAAATTAAAAGAAAAATAGTTTTTATCTAACCAAAAAGGATTCAGGGATAGCTCCTCAGCTGGTGTGAATTGGCATAGCAATGCGGAACAGGCCCTTCAACTTGTAACCATTCCCACTCTGAAGCAGTTTCTCCAACCTACACATCACACAGCAAGCAACTAGTGCCTGAGACAGAAAATAAATATAAACAAAAGTGAAACTGACCAGTGTATTTTCATGTATATATGTTGAGCACAATGGAAAAGATAAACAAACAGTATAAATAGTGAAAGGTATGAGAGATTTTAAATTCAGTTTTCATAACAAGGTGTTACATGTAACCATGCAAGTAAAATATATTTTTAAATATAAGATTTTTAATCTGACTGTGGGCTCAATCCTGCAAAATGAGCAAAGCAATTATCCACAAAGCTGCATGCTGCAACGTCTCTGTTGTTCTATAAGGTGCCACAGGATTCTTTGTTGCTTTTACAAAGCATTTAGGCACATGCTTGATTTCAGCTATGAGGGCAGTTAACCATTAAACGCATCATTTGCTGGATCAGGGCCAAAGTGTTCAGCACCTTACAGGATCAAGCACTGAGTCCCTTAAAGGTGGTGTTTCAAGTTCCCCTCCTACAATGAATGATTTTTGCTGTATGTATTATCAGGCATTTGGCTTCATATTTTTAACCAGGCCTCTCTAGCAGGTCTCCCATTTTCCTTCCACAAAACCATAGGCACATATAATTGTGGAAGCTATGTTGCACCCACAATTACTTATTTGTTTGTTTGTTTGTTTGTTTTTTGTAGTCACAGTTTAGGTCACTTGGACTTGTGACCTAAACAGCAGGAGCAAATAACTGCTGTGCAAAAGTGTGCCCCCAATTATTTTGCAGTTCCTAAAAGGCCAGCATTCTTAAATCTGACCCTTAAAAATGATCATTAGTCTAACTGTCACAGTTTGACACTCAACTCCAGTTATTATAGTTTAAATGGGGAAGATATAACACTCAGAATAATAAGGAAGGCAACATGAACATTCACACAAATCAGGAACTTCCAGAGAGTAAGAGGCACTGGTAGAAACAACTCATGTGCTTTATTTATAAAGTATTCATCTTTTGTATAATGCACCAAGACCAAACATTTCTTCTTACACACAAGAGCAGTATATTAAAGTGAATGAGACTACTCTCATGAGTAAAGTAAAAGGGTTTGGACCCAAGTCTTTTATGCAACTGCATTTTTTAAATAACTGTAATAGAAATATTTTTGGAGATTTTTCTGTATAAACTATACATTTTATATTGGACAAATTAACACATATATTTCAAATACATCATTAAAAAAATTAAAACCAGCTAATATAGGAAATTGTGCATTACATCTCCCACAGAGAGGTCCCGATTCAGTCTACGTGCCTACACAGACTTTCAGGTGGTCCACAACACTGAACAATACATAACACTGAACTTGAGTGATTCTCTCACATACATATAGTCTTTATAGATGTTGATTGTAATACTGCACTACAAATGGAGCACCCATTATTTTCTGTATATCCATATACATATCTTATTAATAATAAAAATAATAATTAAAATACATAAATGATTAAATTCAACTCATTGCAGAGGGCCCATGTAAAGTCCTACTTGCACCACTTAGATCCTTATGAGTGGTGGGGCAGGATTTGCCTATAAGTATAGAAAGTGCTCCTTCTTTTGCAGTGTAATACGTGCAGCTCCACTGTGCAAAAGGGGGAATAGGATTGGGAAGGTCATACAGAGAGTTTGCAATCCCTTAACAGCATGGATACCAATCTGTGAGGGCTCCAGGTTCAGGTTTGTGTTTGGGAGCCTGGGACAGAGAGTGGACAAGGATGGAAGATCCACAGCTATACAGATCTTCTGGTTCTTTTCCTCTCCGGGAGGTAGGGTAAGGAGTAGGGTTGCAAGCTATTCCAGCTACTAGGCTGGAGCAGTGGCTGAAGAATGGTTTTGCTGCAGGTCTATGGCCTAGGAGGCAAGAATCCTTCTTTCTTGCCTTCCGAAAACATCCATAGCCCACAACCCAGTTATCCAGGCTGGGTGCTGAGGAAAAAAACATTGATCCTGATTTATCTTTACATTATTCCAGTTTTATGCCAGTGTAACTCTATGAACATAAAGCTGAAATAGCATTGGGATAAATCAAGCTTCTTGGTCTTAACATATGGTTTAAGTGGGGCTTACGTGTTGTGTAGGGCTTTGTCTGGGTTATATGTCACCGACAGTGATTAAATATATTTGCCCAGTGTTAGTTAAGTGAAACCCTTTAACAGAGAACTTTAAGCTTTGCAGGGTCTAAAAACAAAAGGGCCTGAGGCTGACACATCAGAAACTGGGAGCATTATGTAAATAAGCATGTCATCCCAAGGGTCTGATTCTGCAAACGCTTAAACTCATGAGCAATCCCATTAAAGTCAAACAGGGTTATTTACCTGAGTACAATATTTTCAGGGCTGACTCTCAAATTTCCTAACTCCTCTCACTAGCACCTCCGTTGGTGAGAGGTGGGTGCTCTGCCTCTGAAAGGCATAAAATGCCTCCTAGGCATTAAGTGACATGCGGGGACATGCCCCTTGCTATACATGATGTACAACAGATGTACTCAGTGCTTCCCCTCTTGCAGCACAACCATCCTGCAGAAGTACCTGCACTAACCTTGGCCCACAAACATCTTCTCTGTGGCTGCTAGCTCTGCCTACTGCCAGGAAATCAGAGGACAGGATGTGGTAGCAAAAGGATGAGGGCAGAACCACAGGCTATGTTCATACATGGATTGATGTAATCCTGAGGCTGCAGAAACAGCCATTTCATGGCTTGGAAGGGGGAAAACTCTTTTTCCAATGGAACCCAACAAAATTCCCCAGCCTACAACTTACTCTGGTTACTCTGGCTGATTTGGCACTAAATGTTGTATAGTACTATACATCTAGATAGGGTTTGGTGCAGCCCCAAATGGGCTTCATTCTCACGTCCAGCCACGTTCCAGTTGGCCCAGAGCTGAGTGAGAGCAGAGGAGAGGATTAGCACTACCTTTGCTCCTTCCCTTTCCTGGATTCTTCTGGCATCTCATTAGGCCTCTAGAAGGTTATGCAGCTTCAGGGCTGACCTAAGTAGCACCTGGTTGCCTATTGCCCCAACGGTTGCTCTCCAGCAACTCCCTCTTTCCTGATCATGGACCCTACCAACTCTCTGCAACAGGGGAAGCAGCACAGAGACATTATGGTATCTCTATGCCATATGGAGATACCTCCTAAACTGGGAGAATTCCTTGGTGGCCAGATTTACCAGTTTTACAGTACCTTTTCCCAAATGGGGCCGGCATAATGGGCTCATTGCATGACAGTTAATCTGGCCCATGGCAGCCAATTATAAAACCCTGCCTGTCTTCAAGTTGTAGGATCAGGTCCCTGTCAACAATACATGTCAACTGTCCTGACACGATCAGCTTGAAATATAGCTGATTAAAACAATTCAGTTAAAAGTACTTTCAAGTACTTCAGTTGTCATTGAGCTCCTCTGTCAATTTTTGTGGTTTTACAATCAGTTTTCTCTATGTTTTAATAGTATTTTTCTCTCCTGTTGCTGTGGGAAAGACCCACACAAACAACAGAAGAGTCTGACTCTACTGTAGAAACTATATACAAGGGAAAGACTGCCAATGACTTCAGTGGGCTTTTGATTAGGCCCAAAGTGCTGTCACATACATAAAGTAAAAACATGTATTTTTTCTCTAATCTGTTCCAACTATAGTCATCTTGTTGTTACTTGTAACAATAATAGATAAAAAATAATTCTAATATACGTGTGACTTTAAAGTTGACTGGGACTCTTGAAACAGAAGCTGTTGTTCTGTTTTGTTTCATTTTGTATAATGCAGATTTCATTTGTTATTGGCATTCCTGACTTGCCCATGTGACACAATATTAATGTGAAACAGTTATTATATTTTTCCCACTTATGCAATACCTTACACAGTACAATTAGCATGTGATTTTTACTGCATAATTTAAATGTTAAAAAAAAACGTGCTTTCTGCTATCGCAAAGTTTGACTGCACATTATGGAGCTATGATAGCACTCCATAATTAAGATTGTAACTAACACAATCTTGCCACCACAATTTCCTCAGAACAACTCCTTTCTTCTTGTCTTTTATCATGTCTACACTTCCGTCAGAGTATTTATTTATTTGTTGTTTTTTTTAAAGCTACAGGTTACTTCGACTTATTTCAGAACTACAAGAAGTTGAGTAAGAGTTTCACTTTCTGGAGAGTTTAATTTGTTCAGTATATTACATTTCATTGACATCTTGATTGAAAATCTTCACATTTATTTTATTTCTTTGTCTTTAATGAGGATTAGGGATTTACAGTAGTGTTGGAAGGTTTGGTGGTTCATTTTAGAAATATTAATTGGAAACTCTGAGAGGCCTCCAGGGTCTCTGATGGGCTTAATTAAGTCTCCAAGGTCCCTGGCACTGTTAATAAAGTTTTCAGTGTCCTACATGGGACTTATGAAGGGTTTACAGACTGCAGAAGCAAAGACAACCTTCAGGACTGTGACACCCAGGAACATAATAAGTCCCGGTGGCCTCTAAGTTGCATGGCTGTGCAGCAGGCTATCAAGGGCCATGCAGGTGCGCAGCCACAGGTGCCTGGCCTGGAGAGGAGAGAGGTAGGGGGCATGCAGGGCTGCAGCGGGGAGAGGCGCTCTCCCCTGGCCCCGGGCAGTTGCGGCGAGAGAGGGCTGGGGGGAGTCCTCTCTCCCCGCTGTAACCTGCACTCCAAACCCTCATCCCAGGCCCTGTCTCAGAGTCCACACTCCCAGCCAGAGCCCTCACCCCTCTGCTCCCCAACCCTTTGCCCTAGCCCCGAGCTCCTTCCTGCACCTAGGGCAGTGGTTCCCAAACTGGGGTTTGCGAAATGTTACAGGGGGTTCTTGGGAAAAAAATCCCTAATGGTGTACAGAGCTGTCCCTGGGGATGCCAGGCAGCACAGGGCCAGCAGCCCAGAGCCCCTGGACTTCCAAGAGCTAAGCAGATCAAAGCAAGAATATCTATCACACTGAGGAGATTTAAACTTTAAGACTCCTTATAAGAATTGGAAAGGGAGGTGGATATTTTTTGCTGTTTTTAAAATTAAATAGGCAGCTAGTATTGTTTTTTAAATTATTATGAAGAACAAATTTAAGCTTTGTTGTAACGTGTGTTGTTTGCCTGGACTGCTCAAGACCTGAATGCTTGTGTAGGAGGAACTCTTTGAGTTGGCTTCTTAAATACCTTTGTGCTGTTTCACATCTGATACTCCTTGATGAAACCTAGGAGCCTTGTCTTGTAACAGGCTTATTCAAAGTGATACAAGCTACAAAAGTGAGATCTTTCATAATGTAATAAAAATACTGTAATGATAAATAATAATTAATAATAAATAGTGTGTAATAAACAAGTCATAAAAACAAATTTTATATTTCTAAGATCACTGCTTTTATAATTTATACTCAGGTAAAGGAGAAAATCCCTGGAAATATTCATTTTTAGGCGGGGGTTCGCAAGACTTGACATTTTATTGAAAGGGATTCACAGGCTGTTAACGTTTGGGAACCACTGACCTAGGGTGACCAGGTGTCTGGCTTTGGACTGGAATACCCGGCTGAAAAGGAATCCTGATGGCTCCAGTCAGCACCGCTGACCAGGCCGTTGAATGTCCAGTTTGTGGGGCCACAGCAGGACTGGCAGACTCCCTGCTAGTGCCACGCCACGGCCCGTGTGGCTCCCGGATCTGGAAGCAGTTTAGGGGCTGTCAGCGGGGGTCCACGTGCTTCCCCATCCCCCCACCCGCAGCTCCCATTGGCTGGGTCAGGGCAGGGGAAGAACTAGCACCACTCATGAGCGCTCAACAGGCAGCTGTTGAGGGGTTGCCTGGCATACGCTTTTCCCACTGCTGCCCGGCCCTCTTCCCCTCACACTCCTCATGTGGCTGGGCTTGAGCTGCAGCGCATGCTCTGCTGCTAACTGCGGTGTGTTGCCCCATCACCGGCACCCAGGAGTTGGAGGTATGTGTATCCCCATCTCTGAGTGCTGGGAATGGGGCTGCACCCCCATCCCCCTTCACTGCATCCCTCCCCGTCCCAACCCTCCTGCACCCTCATCTCCCATCACTGCATTCCTCCCCATCCCAACCCCCCTGCACCTCCACACCTCCATCACTACATCCCTACCTGTCCCACATCCCTCGTCATTGCATCCCTCTCCCATCCCAGCCCATCCTGCCCCACACATCTATCCATCCCAGCCCTGTACCGTTTACAGCACTCTCTCACTCATCCTCTTCACTCCCAAAGCTGCCACCCCCATATCCCTCACCCCCCAGCTCTGCACCCCATTCACCTCCATACACTGCTGTACTCCCATTGTGTACCTATACACCCCTGTGCCCCTCACATCCTCATGCACTTGTAGCCTTCTGCCTCCCCCTGCATCCCCATCCATCCCACATACCCCTCCACCCCCTCCTCTCTACTTCACTGCCCCCTCTCATCCCCACCCAGCTCTTGTCCTTGGCCTCTTTCCAGGGGTGAAAGTAACTTAAGGGCCTTACCAGCATGCAGGGAGCCCCAGAGCGGGGAGGGGAGGAGGGCCTCAACTGGAAGGGGTGGGGCTTCAGGCAGAAGGGGTGGGGCGGGGTCCAGACTTCCCCAGCCAGCTCTTCAGCACAGCCTGGCAGTGATTTAAAGGGCCCAGGGCACTGGACCTTTAGATTGCTGCTGGAGCCCCAGGGTCGTGGCTGGGAGCCCCAGGGCTCTGGCAGCAATTTAAAGGGCCAGGGGATCCAGCTGCAATAGCAGTGGCCAGAAGCCCCAGGCCCTTTCAATCATCACCGTAGCCCCATGGTAGTGGTAGCTGTGGCCATGAGCCCTTTATGGTTGGCTGTGTACTGGCTCTTACCAGTACGCCGGACTGGACTGGACCAGCTTGCTTTCACCTCTGCCTCTTTCCCTCCCCATCCTCTCTCTTTTCCTCCCCATTCACCCCTCCCCCCTTTTTCCCCTCCAGCCCACGCTCCTCCCTTCCTGGCTGGGTGATATAGTCAGCCTCTGGAAAAGTGTATGAAAAAGTGTCTCTGTGTAGGCAAGTGTGTGCATGCATGCATTGTATGTGTGTAAGAGACTGTGTGTCTTTGTGTAGGGAGGTGCGTGTATTGCCACGTATGTATACCTACGTGAATAAAATTTGCAGCTTAACTCTCTGACTTTTATTCATTTTGCTGGCTTGCACACAAGACAATTTATGACATAAAATATGTGTGTATTCATTTCATAACATTTAAAAAAGAAGGGAACTCTAAAAGAAATGTATTATTTCTTAAAAAGTGAATGTTGTTGACTAGTAATTGCAGAAGAGCCAATGTATCATACATTTCTCCCCACCTTTGTCTAACTACATTATAAATTCTTTGTTGCAGACTCTCTCTTTTTATGTGTATGTCCAGCACCTACCACCCCGGAGCCTTGATCTTAGTTGGGGGTCTCTAGGCACTAAACAACAATTGTAATAATAAATAATGTGGAAGTATATGTGTTAGTACATGCTCGATGTGTACACATGAATATACATGTGTATCTGCATCTAGGTGTGGGAGTCAGTTTCTATGGATTTAGTTTGATAGGTATCTGGACAGGTGCATTTCTGTGGTTGTGCTCTATGGATTTGTATTTGGGCTTTGGGAGTGGGCCTTTAATGAATCCATTGCAGCTGTGATAATGTGGGGTCCTAATTCCACACATAAAATGACAATAACTTTAGTGAACAAAAAACATGGAGCTGGTTATGAAAAATGGGGAAAGGGGGTGGGGAATGAATCATGAAAACCTTTGTGAAATTTATTTTTTTTCAAAATTACCCTTTTTGACTATTTTGCTGCCAGCTCTACCATCCTGTAACAAATAAAACCTGAACTTAGCATAATACATCTGTCAAAACAATATATATATGCCTGTTTGGGCCTTGCAGTGAAAATGAGCACGAGAGAGGATGGAGGGGAGCAAGCGACGGAAGGATGGGGGATGGAGTGAGTGGGAGGTGGGGCCATAGGCAGGGGCATGGCTTCATGGAAGGGGCGGGGCAAGGGTGTTTGGTTTTCTGCAATTAGAAAGTTGTCAACCCTACCCGCACCCCAAACTCCTCATCCCCAGCCACACCCCAGAGCCCATGCCCGCAGCTAGAGCCCTCACCCCCTCGCACTCCAGCCCTCTGCCTCAGCCCTGAGCTCCCTCGCACAGTTTGAATTCCTCAGTCCCACCCCATGTAAAAAATTAGAGGGAAATTGCCTGTGGCCCAGCGGAACCTGGATAACCCAAGAGTTTATGGTCCTGCAGGGCTTAAAACGCTAAAGAAGTCCCCTATCTATCACCTTTCTTGTCCTTCATAGTTTATAAATTCGGAAGGAATACAGAGTGCACTATGGCTAGAACACCTGCAGAAACTGTGAGCTCCACTGGACCAGAGAGAGAGATCAAGATTGGGCCTTACATGGAGTTTATAAACTTCACAGGAGTAAGACTTGAGTCAAAAGTATGTGTTGACTAGAATAAAAAGATTGATGTAAAGAATATGTTAGCTACCACATTCTAATGCTGTAGTGCAGACAAGGGACATTGTACTTTAGCATGTGCTTGCTGGTTGAGTTGAAGCCTAGGCAGGGTCAGCCCTGCACCAAATGGCGCCCCAGGCAAGGAGCATCTTTGGCACTGCCCCTCCCCTTCCCCCAACCTTTGGTAAGCTTTTGAGCACCTTACAGCACCCAGAGCCTGGCATATACACACACCCCAACACAGCACCTCAGGTGGTTGCCTGTGTCGCCTACCCCTAAATCCAGCCCAGAGCCTAGGCTTGCCTCGCATTCCTTTGTTTTGTCTGCTGGAAGAAGTTGTTTAATTCTCTATCTTTCCCCTCTCACACGTTCTTGTTGAGCCAAGAGAGAACTGATCAAAGTTCTTTGTAAGCATATATCCCAGCTACCTGAATGCAACATTTCTCTCAAGAGCTGGTGCAGCAATGCACAGGTGGCTCCTAACCAAAGTCTTTGATTGTCAAAATACAAATTTCAGTTACATTAACCACTATTTTTAGACTGGAGCTCTTTGAACTCTGCATTGCTGTCTACTGGTGGTTTATATTTAATCAAATATTTTCTTTATTATTAATCTATCAACATATGTACAAAAACATGGTCCCTCCAAGGAAACAGAGGTCAAACCATAGGGGAAAACAAGAATATTTAAAAAAACACCTGACATAATACTTACCTGAGATAAAGTTAAATTATTTTTACTGTCCTACTTCAGAGCTACCAAACCATAATGATCAAATTCATTATCTCCTCCTCTTTTTATGATAGCTGATTGCTCTGTGTATTAAGTTTCATTTTCATGCCATGGTTCTTTATGTAGCATGTGTGGCCAGGTGTGGGGGTGGGGAGAAGGATGGGGGGCATGCAGCAGCCTGTAATCTTTGATTTAAGTATTCCCAATTAATAGTTTAAAGATAAGGAATAAAGCCAAAGTGAATTCTTTAAGGTTCCAGCCTCTAGGGTGCTTACAGATAATTTAATTTAATTTAGTGGAGGACTGTGAATGACACACGTGATAAAATGAAAGAATTTATTTAAAACAAAGTAGTTAGTTAAAACAAACAGCCATTACAGCATAACCATACACTGCATTTACAGGTCTATCACATCTTATGCTGTCATTACGTTCCGCAGTCAGTGCGTAAAGCAAAAATCGCATATAGTCAAAATTACATTGAGTGTAATGGCGGGCGGAGTTGACTGCACTACAGGTACAGTATTAAAATTGTTATTTTTCTCTCTTTTTTTTTGGTTTTTTGTTTTTGCCAACCACGTAAAGCTGAAATTGTACATCTTAAATGCGCATAAGATGCGACAGACCTGTATATTCACATTCTAAGATGAAATGATGCATCTAGGGATTACCAGACCCTGGATAGTAAGAATGGGTATAATCCTTTCTTTAACAGTACCTTGACGTACCTATCTAAAGTTAGCATGCTACCCTTTTTATAATCAATTATAATAATGCCTCTCAATTAATTAACAGTAAATCCACCTTTTACCATAGCTATATTTCCATAATTAAATTTTATACTTTCTCACTGGCTATTTAACATTAAGCATAATCTTAATTAACATCTGCATAAATGCCATACCAATAATTATCAATAAAGATAGCATTTTCCAAAATATTTACATTTTAAACACTGCAAAAACCAGCTAGGATCAAAATGCATTTACAACATAACCTGAGGTTATGCTCTCACTTACGTCTAATTTGCCTCTGCATTGTCTCACTTCACTTGACTCATTTTTCAAGTTTTGTTCGACTATTGTCAAGCCTATTTTTGAGAAATAGATTTTTGGGCCTACTTACATCAACACATTTCTATATAATACACGCAAACACCATCTATACAGGCTACAAGTCTGGATAGTGGGTGTTTGTTATGGGATCCTGAGTGTTTGCCAGAATGAACCTTTTACTCTGCGCTTCTATTTCCCTGTGGTGATTGCATGGATTACCTCCTTTATCAGATTGTTTTATTTATTTAATTTGTTTGTTTATTGATTTATTGCCTCTTAGGCTTGAGAGAGTACTGTGTTTCTGCATCATAACATAGCTAAGGGAAAAGGAAAGGCAGAGGCACTGTTTCAATGAAGAGGAGAAGCTGTACAAGAGAGAAGGGATAGCGGAAGGTGTGAAAAGTAATGGCTTTTCACATGGGATGATACTGTGCTTTTATTTTATCTGTTAGTGCTGCTATGGCACTTTCAACCTGGCTTTCTTGCCATCCTCCAACTACAGCTGCTGAAAATCAATGGTTTCCCCTTGGAAGCTCAGTCCTGTTCCCCTCTACATCAATGTAAAACAAAGGGCTTGTACACTCTACCACTTATGTCGCTCAGGGGTGTGAATAAGCCACCCCCGAGTGATGTGTTACACTGACCTAAGCACCAGTGTGGAGAGCGCTATATCGGCAGGAGAGCTTCTCCCGCCGACATAGCTACTATCTCTCGTGAAGGTGAAGTTAGTATGCTGTTAAGAGAGCGCTCTCCCTTCAGCACAGAGCATCTTCACCAGATGCACTACAGCAGCACTCCTAAGGGCTTGGCTACACTGGAGAGTTGCAGCGCTGGTGGTGGCTTTACAGCGCTGCAACTTACTCACCGTCCACATTTGCAAGGCACATACAGTGCTGCATCTCCCTGGCTGCAGCGCTGGCTGTACTCCTGCTCTGCCTGGGGTATAAGGATTGCAGCGCTGGTGATGCAGCGCTGCTCCGCAAGTGTGGCCACCAAAAGCGCTGTAATTGGCCTCCGAGGTATTCTGAGGTATCCCAGAATGCCTGTTCAGCCACTCTGCTGTTTTGTTGTGAACTCCGGGCTCCCGGAGCTGGTTATCTAAAAAACAAACACAGCTCCTGTTTGCTCCAGCAGAGGCAGGCAGGGGGATTCTTTTGGAATGTTCACAGCTAGTGTTTGCTTGAGGAGAGAAGCAACACGGTGGGGGGGGGGAAGTCCGTTTTGGAGCAGCTGCTTCTCTGGTCTGAAGGCTATTTGCATTTAGTGAATAAGAGAGGGGTGGGGGAAGGGGTCAAAACTTTTAAAATGATTGAAGGTTGGTGCTGTGTATCTTCCAGTCCTTAGAACTTGCAAGGCAGGGAGCTGACACAGTGTCAGCTCCAAAAATCCACTCTCTCTGTCTCCCCCACGCTCCCTGTCACACTCCACCCCACCCCGCTCTTTTGAAAAGCATGTTGCAGCCACTTGAACGCTGGGATAGCTGCCCATAATGCACCACTCCCAACAGTGCTGCAAATGCTGCAAATGTGGCCACACTGCAGCGCTGGTAGCTGTCAGTGTGGTCACACTGCAGCGCTTTCCCTACACAGCTGTACGAAGACAGCTTTAACTCCCAGTGCTGTACAGCTGCAAGTGTAGCCATGGCCTTAGTATTCCAAATGGCTGATACTGGGAGGGCCAAATCACTCCTAAGAGTGAAGCCATGGATGAGAGTGTCTCTGAGGCCATTTAAGACATCCAGTCAAAATTCTAGGTGGTTACATAATAGCTAATCTCTTTCTCCTCAACACAGGGTTACATGAAAGGTTCCAAGTCGAGATGACACAACTTACTACATTTCAAAATTCAAATAAAAAATTCTGGTGAAAACAAGAGTTCTCACGATTAATAAACAAATCCCAACCCATAAAATATGCATGTGTGATGTTATATGGGCTGTGGCAGAACTGAATTTTGTAAAAAAAAATTAATGGATAATATAAATGTTTATTTTTAAGCATTTTTTTTTTTACCAATTTAAATTTTCACAGTTGTGGAAAATTTGGGGGTGTCAGACAATAGGAATGGTCAGACAATAATTGTAGGGCTTCTTGTGTAGAGTAGCCCAAAAATACCACTGATTTCAC
Source organism: Mauremys reevesii (assembly GCF_016161935.1). Classification (NCBI taxonomy): domain Eukaryota; kingdom Metazoa; phylum Chordata; order Testudines; family Geoemydidae; genus Mauremys; species Mauremys reevesii. The sequence continues at coordinate 251,460,311 of NC_052623.1, forward strand.
TCAGAGGAGGAGCAGGCACAGTGCACAGCACAAACCACTGCTCCAGGTCCTTCAAATGCATGTGAAAATCATGAATCTGTTTCTGTGCTATCTATCCTGGCTGTGATACTGGAAGATTCTCAGCATTCCTGAAAGATGCTGAACATTCCTGAGGGGAACTGAGTGCTTTCAATTCCCATTGAAGCCAGTGGGAGTTACAAGCACTCAGCACCTTATAGTAGTGCTCAGTAATTGATAGGAACAAGCCTTTAATGAGGTAGGGATACTATGGAAAAAACAGTATGTGATAATTTGATCAAAGATCATTTCACAGTTCTTTAGTGAGCTCCTTGGATCATTCCTTCTTCTCTCTTTGGAAAGCATTTGGAACACTGTTACTGAAAGAAATAGTGTTCATTTTGTGCATTTTACAGAAGTTTATGAATAGTTTGTTTCTACTACAGAGTCAGTTAATCAATTTTCCCTGCTGTCTGCGTGACTCTTTGAAAAAGCATAGCAGGGTGGGTGTCAGGAGTGGGGAGAAAGGGAGGCTGGAGCATCCTGCACTCCGGCAATCCCAGACTGGTGGATGGTCCCTGAGGGCTGGTCTTTAATGGAAACTTTTGCAATGGAGCAAACCCTTACAGTGATAGATCTCCCCAGTGTAAAAATTAACTTACACTAGTGCAGCTTTGAAACTCACATAAATTTCACCAGTGTAAGGGCTTGGCTACACTGGAGAGTTGCAGCGCTGGTGGTGGCTTTACAGCGCTGCGACTCACTCACCGTCCACACTTGCAAGGCACATACAGCGCTGTATCTCCCTGGCTACAGTGCTGGTTGTACTCCACCTCGACCTGAGGAATAATGACTATAGCGCTGCTGATGCAGCGCTGCTCCGCCAGTGTGGCCACCAAAAGTGCGGTTATTGGCCTCCAGAGGTATTCGGAGGTATCCCAGAATGCCTGTTCAGCCACTCTGCTCATCAGTTCAAACTCTACTGCCCTGTACTCAGGTGACTAACCGTCAGACCCGTCCTTTAAATGCCCCAGGAATTTAAAAAATCCCCTTCCTGTTTGCTCAGCCAGGTGTGGAGTACAATCAGTGAATCTTTCCACGTGACCATGCCTCCATGCGGCAAACGAGCCCCAGCATGGAGCAATGGCGAGTTGCTGGACCTCATCAGTGTTTGCGGGGAGGAAGCTGTGCAGTCCCAGCTGCGCTCCAGCAGTAGGAATTACAATACCTTTGGGCAGGTATCAAGGGCCATGCTGGAAAGGGGCCATGACCGGGACGCGCTGCAGTGCAGGGTTAAAGTGAAGGAGCTGCGGAGTGCCTACTGCAAAGCCCATGAGGGAAACCGCCGCTCTGGCGCTGCCCCTACGACCTGCCGTTTTTACAAAGAGCTGGACGCGATACTTGGGGGTGACCCCACCTCCACTCCGAGGGCCACCATGGACACTTCAGAGTGGGGCGGGGGAGGAGGAGGAGGAGGAAAGCGAGAGTGAGGGTACTGGGGTGGGGGGAGACACCCCGGAGTCCCAGGAGGCATGCTCTTCTCAAGCCAGGAGGAAGGTAGGCAGTCGCAGCAGCTGGTACTTGGTGGAGGACAAACAGAGGAGCGGGTTCCTGGTAAGCAGCTTTTATTTTCAGGATGGAAATTTTTGGGGAGAGGAGGGAGGGTTAGGGCTGCATGCATGCATGCCTAGATGCGGAACAGTGCATTGATGTGGTCTATCACGTCGCGATAATCGGCCTTGGTAATCTCTTCAAAAGTTTCAGCCAGAGTGTGAGCAATGAGCTTGCGCAAGTTTATTGGGAAAGCCACTGTGGTCCTTGTCCCAGTCAGGCTAATGCGGCCGCACCACTGTGCCACGAGGGGTGGGGGGACCATTGCAAGACACAGGCAAGCTGCATAGGGGCCAGGGCAGAATCCGCATTGCAGTAGAAGACCCTCCCGTACTTCCCAGGTGACCCGCAGCAGCGAGATATCTTCCAGGATAACCTCCTGTGGAAAATTTTGGGATAGTGTTCAGTGTAGGTGCCCCCTGCAGCTGTTTGTTTTCCCCAATGCACAGAAACCCCAATACAGCCCTGAACCAGTACAGCCTTACTCACCATTTCGGGGCTCCCGTGGGTTATGTGTGCTCTCTTTGGTATGGGAAAATTATGCTATTGTGAAGACTGTTACTGTGGGGGAATAACTCTGTTACTGTGGGGGAATAAACAATGCTGCCTCTGTTAAATGTTGCATTTTGGCTTTACAGATGCAACCTTGAGATCTCGGCTGTTTGTGTTATCACTGGCTGAGAGACTACAAAACCTCCGGAAGAAGCCGCGAAAAAGCAAAGAAGACATGCTGCAAAAAGTTATGCAGCAATCTCTTACAGAGAATCAAAAAGCACAGGACTGGAGGGAAAGGGAAAGCAGGATCCGCCAGAAAAATGCAGCACAGAGGAAGAAAAGCACGAAGCAGCTGATAAGGCTCCTGGAGTGCCAAGCGGACTCTAACCAGGCGCTCGTAACCATGCAGGCGGAGCACTACCATGCCCGCCCCCCCCCGCCACCCTTGTCCCAAAGCTATTTCCTTGTGCCCCCATGTCAGCTCAAAACCCCCTTCCCCAGCATCCAGGTTCTTACCACCACCAGCTGCCTCCAACACCTGTATGTACACCAACCAGCCCTGAGAACTACAACCCTTACCCTCTGCACTCAACCCCGCTCACCATGCAGTATAGCCATCCTGAAGTGCAGCAGTCATTGCACAGCACTCCAGACAGGACATATTCAAACCTGTGACTGTACAGTTACCCACCCCACCCCATTGCCCTTTTAGGTTCCCAAAAAGTTGTATGTCTGTCAATAAAGTTATTTTCTTTTCAATAAATGAAACTTGGCTTTGAAAAGAGTCTTTATTATTGCAGAAAGTCAAAGATACCTTAGCCCAGGAAAGAAACAGGCACTGCAAATCAGCTTAGGAAACACAGATCCCTACTAACATTGTAACCACTGCACTTCACTCACGTGCAAGGCATCAAACATTACTGTTGGTTTTCAGCCTCAAATTCCTCCCTCCAGGCATCCCTAATCCTTGCAGCCCTGTGCTGGGCCTCTCTAGTAGCCCTGCTCTCTGGCTGTGCAGATTCAGTCTCCAGGCGTTGAACCTCGGAGGTCCATGCCTGACTGAATCTTTCACCCTTCCCTTCACAAATATTATGGAGGGTACAGCACGCGGATATAACCGCAGGGATGCTGCTTTCCCCCAAGTCTAGCTTCCCATACAGAGATCGCCAGCGCCCCTTTAAACGGCCAAAAGCACACTCCACAGTCATTCGGCACCAGCTCAGCCTGTAGTTGAACCATTCCTTGCTGCTGTCAAGGCTCCCTGTGTACGGTTTCATGAGCCACGGCATTAACAGGTAAGCGGGGTCTCCAAGGATCACAATGGGCATTTTGACGTCCCCTACTGTGATCTTCCAGTCTGGGAAAAAAGTCCCTGCCTGCAGCTTCCTGAAGAGGCCAGTGTTCCGAAAGATGTGTGCATCATGCACCTTTCCGGACCAGCCTGCGTTAATGTCAATGAAACGCCCCCGGTGATCCACAAGCGCCTGGAGAACCATAGAGAAAGACCCCTTCCGATTAACGTACTCGGATGCTAGGTGGGGTGGTGCCAGAATAGGAATATGCGTCCCATCTATCTATCGCAGAATGGGAAGAGGTGCTCTGTGGGATAGCTGCCCATAATGCACCACTCCCAACACTGCTGCAAATGCTGCAAATGTGGCCACACTGCAGCGCTGGTAGCTCTCAGGCCTTGGCTACACTTGCAAATTTGCAGCGCTGCAGCAGGGTGTGAAAACACACCCTCTCCAGTGCTGCAAATTGCGGTGCTGCAAAGCGCCAGTGTGGTCAGAGCCCCAGCGCTGGGAGCGCGGCTCCCAGCGCTGTACGTTATTCCCCACAGGGAGGTGGAGTACGGACAGCGCTGGGAAAGCTCTCTCCCAGCGCTGGCGCTTTGACTACACTTAGCGCTTCAAAGCGCTGCCGCGGCAGCGCTTTGAAGTGCAAGTGTAGCCAAAGCCTCAGTGTGGCCACACTACAGCGCTTTCCCTACACAGCTGTACGAAGACAGCTTTAACTCCCAGCGCTGCACACCTCACGGTTTGGCTACACTTGCAGGTGTGCAGCGCTGGGAGTTACAGCTGTCTTCGTACAGCTGTGTAGGGAAAGCACTGGAGTGTGGCCACACTGACAGCTACCAGCGCTGCAGTGTGGCCCCATTTGCAGCATTTGCAGCGGTGTTGGGAGTGGTGCATTATGGGCAGCTATCCCAGCATTCAAGTGGCTGCAATGTGCTTTTCAAAAGAGAGGGGTGGAGTGTGACAGGGAGCGTGGGGGAGAGAGAGAGTGGATTTTTGGAGCTGACACTGTGCGTCAGCTCCCTGCCTTGCAAGTTCCGATCCCTTCCTTTCTTTTAGGTTTGCCCAAGGAGATATCAGTGCAACCCTCAGCTCCTCTCACCTCCTTGTTCATGCTCCCTGTCTTGCAAATTCTGACCACTTCCCCACCCCTCATTCACTCTTAAATGCAAATAGCCTGCAGACCAGATAAGCAGCTGCTCCGACAGACTCCCTTTCCCCCCACCCCTGCCCCCGCCGTGCTGTTTCTGTCCTCAAGCAAACACTAGCTGTGGACATTCATCCCCCTGCCTGCCTCATTCACAGCAAACAGTAGCTGTGTTTGTTTTTTAGATAAGCAGCTCCGGGAGCCCCGAGTTCACAACAAAACAAAGAGAGGCATCATAACAAAACAAAGAGAGTTCTTTAGTTAAAAGCATTACGGGAAAATTCCAGAGGTCAGTTACAGCGTAGTAAGATTAATCACTGTTTACACTGGCATTCCAGCGCTGCAGCACCAGTGCTGCAGTCGTTATTCCCCAGGCAGACGTGGAGTACAGCCAGCGCTGTAGCCAGGGAGATACAGCGCTGTATGTGCCTTGCAAGTGTGGACGGTGAGTGAGTTGCAGCGCTGTAAAGCCACCACCAGCACTGCAACTCTCCAGTGTAGCCAAGCCCTCAGTCACTTTTTATAGTTGTGCAGTATGCTTGCACTAGTGTAAGTACTTTGGTTTAACTATAGCTGCAAAACTCAGCAGTGTAAACCATCCCCTAAGAACGACTGCTTGCTAGCATAGGTTAGAATAGCTCGCTCTAACCTGCACCCAAGGCGGAACAGAAAAATCAAAGATCTGTAACTGGCTCACTGAGAACATCCTGCTTTCTGCTGAATTCCGTATAAGCTGAATGCAGCAGAGAATCTAGTTCATGTTTTCCAGAGTTCTTGTAATGCTTCTGAATGCTGTAAGAATCTATGTGGGAAAGAAGGGATCTGGAGGAGATAGCTGCGAGGGTGTGCATGCATAAGTTAGATCCTTGGCACAGTTCCCAAACTTAACTGGCCCCTTAGTATAGAGCCTGAATTTAGTTAGTCCAGCGTCAGGACTTCAAAACCTTTGCAGCTCCCTGACAGAATTTCAGGGCTGTAGCAAATTGCTAGTGAATAACTCTATAACAAAACATTCTGTCCTCTCCAAAGCACCGCTGTGCACTAGATCTCATCAAGAACACTTGATTAAAACAAATGTGAAGTTTCTAGGCCAACCCATTTTTGAGAAACAATGTGACAAAAAATGTAGATGTATTTTCAATAATGAAATAACACCTATTGTTTTCTACAGTCCTTATCTCAAAAACAACTTGTCCAATTTGTCTCAACATTTCCATAAAAACACTCCTCCGGCCAAAGACCACACATGGAAAATTTAATGACCACTATTAATATATCAGCAGCATCACACTCAATATATATATATATATAATCTGATTCTCCTTTTGCTTACACCAATATAAATCAGGAGTAGTTCAAATTAAGTAAATTATTTACACCAGGGTAAAACCAGAGCAAGTCAGAGGAAATCGAGCTATAACAATTGTAACATATATGTTAATACTCTTTTCTACCATGCTTTTTAAACTCCTTCCACCAAAAAAAAAAAAAAAAGATCCCTAAGCAAATGAAGGAGAGAACTATACAGGTAATATCGTAAACCAGGCAATCCAGTGTATGAAGTATAAAAGTCTTTTACACAGTTGTGGCAATTTATAAAAATACTTTTAATCATACTGTTCTAAAACAAATGTAATATTGAAATAGTGTAAATTCAATATAAGGTCTTCCTTGGATTATACAACTATTGACATAACTTAGTGTGAAGTATAGACCAAGGGCAGGCAACCTATGGCACGCATGCCGAAGGCGGTACGTGAGCTGATTTTCAGTGGCACTCACACTGCCTGTGTCCTGGCCATCGGTCCAGGGGGCTTTGCATTTTAATTTAATTTTAAATGAAGCTTCTTAAATAATTTGAAACCTTATTTACTTTACATACAACAATAGTTTAGTTATATATTATAGACTTATAGAAAGAGACCTTCTGAAAAGGTTAAAATGTATTACTGGCACGTGAAACCTTACATTAGAGTGAATAAATGAAGACTCAGCACCAGGGGCGGCTTTTTTTCGGCCGGTCAGCGCGCCGCGGAGCCGCGCGAGAGGGCGCAGAAGCAGCCGACCTCCGCGGGCATGACTGTGGAGGGTCGTGGTCGCGCTGGCGGCTCGGCTCCTCCCGCAGGCGCGGACGGTTCCGGGTTCCGCGCGGCTCTTCAGCCGCCGGCAGTCATGGCGCGAGAGTCCAGTCAGCCGCAGGGCGCAGCCGCCGCGCCGTCGCAGTGCGGCCTGCGGCGGTCGGTTGTGGCTCTCTCTGACCTCCGCCGCAGCATGACTGGCGGCAGGCAGCCTGCCGCCCCGCCCGAAAGGGCGAAAGCACGCTGCGCTTGCCACGCTGGGGTCTGGAGCCGGCCCTGCTCAGCACACCGCTTCTGAAAGGTTGCCGACTCCTGGTATAGACTGTCAATACTATGTTTCTTGATGTAGTGATATCTTCCGCCTCATTCTTTGAAACAGCTGGACCCTGACAAGTTAGCATTCTTTTTATCTGGCAGGTGGGAGGAATCTGAACTCTGCAGAGTGGCCTTCTTCTTGAGACAGTGGGAGAGTGGTGGCTGACAGTTGCTGGGCATTTTCCTCTTCAGCCTAGGGGGGATCAGTGGTGGAACCAGGGTGTGCAGCCTTTTCTTCTGGTGGTGGACATGACCCTGATTGGATAGTCATGTCCTCTGACACCAACACATTTCTGATCATTACAAGGGCTTCCACTATTTCAGTCCTGAGACCTCCTTGCATCATCTTAAAGCCATTTTTGGGTCTTTCTGCTTCATTTCATGTTCTTCCCCATCTTTTTCCCTGTTCACCTTCTCCATTTGATAATTCAGCCTGTTTTTCTTTGAGTTAGTGAGTCCAACTTCCTACATTTAATATTTCCATCATTCTGTTAATTTCCCCCATTGTCTGTTTCTTGTCTTTATGCCTGAGGTCTTGATTTTAAATTTTTTAATGTTATTATTCACCAGCTTCAGCTCCAATGACAGGCATTTAACTTAGTTTTTCAGACTCATATCCTCTTCCAAATCTTTCTGATCCTTCTTTTCCATCCTCCTTTCTTCCGCTTTCTTTGGGACTGATTTGATTTCCTCTCTGGCTATTAACAACTCCACTGTCAGGAATTTTACTTTTTCTCTTAGCATTTCTTCTTCCCTCAGCCTCCTGTTCTCTCTCCTGTCTCTCATCGCAAAGGACACTTTGTAAAACATAAACTTTCCCAAAGCAGTTTTCTCAAAAAAATGGCCATGCTCCAATTGCTTCTCTCCACAAACTGTTAACTGCAGACCATGGCAACTGGGCAAACACTATGCATTGTGGGGACACAGGTGACATCCGTAAAGTTCTTCATAATGACATGATTCCAAATGCTGTGGTTAAAACACACAGCAGTGTATGCCAATGCAGTTTTAAACTCTTGGAATATATTAAAAGTCTTGAAAATCCTGAAATCAAACATCAGTAGCTAAACAGATTTCAATACAAGATCATAATGATGGCTATTTGGTGTGAATTTCAGGTGAAAAATTTAAATCTGCAATAAATAGACACAAATATTAACACCTCTAATTTATTAGTGATAAACTATATTTTCAAAACATCTTGTGTTCCTGGGAACATATTTGCAACATAGATCTTCTTTGCTGTACTGAACAGCCTCTGTGAAGAAACACTGTTTGTCTGGTCCAAGAAATGATCTTCAGTGCCAGATAGATTCGGCATAAACTGAGGCAGACATACCATGAAAGACTGAGATTGTGTAAATTCTGTACTTAGACATTGCAGGAGTTCTTGTATGCAGTGAAAAATTCCAAGACAAAGCTCTGCTTCTCTCACAAAAATTCAAAATGGAGGCCATCCTTGACAAAGCCTCATTATTCCTTGCATTTGAATTTTTAGTGTCCTATCACTGCACTTTTCAATATGCCACATGACAAATGATATGTCACTCTTTAATGATCAGATTTACTGTCAGATCATCAAAGAAGGATCAAGTTAACAGCCATGTGGCTATTTTATTCTTGTGTGTGGGATCACTACTTAACTCTTTTGAGCAGTATGAGATCTACTGATAAAAGTGCTATATAAAAAGCTCGGTATTCTTTGTTATTATTACCAAATATAAATAGTTGTTGGTTTTCATTAGCCATCTTCTCCTTTCTGCACTTGTATGTGGCAACAGAATGATCTCTGTAAAGATCACCTGTATCAACCCATCTTCATCTCTTTTTTTTCAGACCCTCTAATCATTCTTGTTTGTATCTAATGTGACAAAGTTCCTCCTCTACCTTGGTGGGTCCTGCGCTTATTGGCGGATTTGCTCACCTCAGTGATCTTCCCCTCTGGTGGATCCCACAGTCTGGGTGAACTCCTCCTGTGTCTGATCAGGAGTTGGGAGGTTTGGGGGGAACCTGGGCCCGCCACTCCGGGTTCCAGCCCAGGGCCCTGTGGATCGCAGCTGTCTATAGTGCCTCCTGTAACAGCTGCATGACAGCTACAACTCCCTGGGCTACTTCCCCATGGCCTCCTCCAAACACCTTCTTTATCCTCACCACAGGACCTTCCTCCTGGTGTCTGATAATGCTTGTACTCCTCAATCCTGCAGCAGCACACCCTCTCACTCTCAGCTCCTTGCGCTTCTTGCTCCCAGCTCCTCATACCCAATCTCACTGACTAACTGGGAGGCTTTTAACTAGTTCCAGCCAGCCCTTGATTGGCTTCAGGTGGCCCAATCAATGTCGCTATCTCCACTGCCTTCTAGAAAGATCTTAATTGGCTCCAGGTGTCTTGATTAACCTGGAGCAACTGCCATTTGGTTACCATGGCACTAGGGATTTGGTTAGCCTGGGGTTAACATACCTGTTCCTTACTACTGTACTGTAGCCATCTGGCCTTGCCCCATCACACTAATCATCACTTGTGTCACCTAATTCTACATGGACTAGAAAGAGTACACCTTCGCTGACAACCACCTGGCCGTTGAATGGGGTGTGTATGGTGAGGGTGGGGACAGGGTTGTAAACATCCAAGAGAGGAGTTATTTATAGGGTGATACAAGGAAGTAGCAACAGGAATACTGGGATGAAAAGGAAAATGTATGCAGAATATCAGGAAGAGCTTTCTGACTGATGGCTGTGGAATAGTCTCCCAAGAGATGGAAGTGGATGCACCTTTACTTGACATGCTTTGGGTGACAACCCCCAAATGGTGCCCACACTCTGCTGAATTTAAAAAAAAGCTTAAATAAGAGACATACATAATTGAAGCCTATTAAAAATCTATACTTATTATTTGCACTAAATCCTATAAACAGAACCAAGTAGCCCTAACACTACCAATGGAATGAGCTCATAACTGCTAGTGAATGGTATTGGGACAGGTATCTAATTCAGAAAAAGTATGGTATATCTTGGATTTCATTTTCCCCCCTCCATTCTCACATTGTAATTGCGGACAATTCCGCAGCCATCCTACATATCCAGCTTCAAGACCTGGTTGCCCTCTCTTTGTATTCCTTTAAAATTGATACTATGCCAGGGTATCAGACTGTATCATCATTTTATCTGTGTAGATTGGTTGCATGTGTAAGGTACTCCTGAACAGAAGAGGCGAGTAATCATCATCATATGTAAGTGGCCTGCTGTTACCATCTCAATTTACTCAGCTGGCTTGGTACAGATTTTGTAAGAGTCCAAACTTTCAATAAAATGTTCCAAACATCGGACTAAGTATTTTTAGGAAAGTATATTTATTTAGTATAGTAGTTTGGTTCCATCCCGTCCTCCCCACCCCCCAAGTGCCCCAAGTAAGAATGAAACATTTTGCCTTAAAGCACTGATGGTATTTAGGAAAATATGTTTTGCATTTTCCCAAGGACTGTATTTAATGTAGTCTGTAACACTTTATCTATGCAGAAGCACCTTCATTCTAAACTCGCAAGACTGGGACAACACAGAATCTAGCGCAACCTTCATTATTTTTCTTCTACATTTCCAGTAGCTCCCGCTGATGCAAATACGATGATGCCCAATGCACAAAAGGAGAAAATGTCGATGGCTCCCTAAGATGTCTCCACATCCCACTAGTGAGAATTTGAGGAGATAAAGCAGGACAAACACACAGTCTCTTAGCAACTTGAGAAAAGATGCCGAGGGACAAATATTCCTGGAGCTGAAGTGGGAGATAAGGAAGGAGTTAAAGCTGCAGGAGAGGGAATGAGAGAAGGAAGCTGCTGAGACATCTAGCGGATTACAGAATGCAGGACAGTTAGAGGCTGAGACTGCAGATGAAAGAAAGGGACCTAAACCAACACAAATACTTTTATTTATACTATTATTTTTTCCTATTTATATAGTTTGCTTGTCATAGTATGAACACAACAACTTTAATAACATGTAAAATAGTGCATGGAACATGAGATCTATATCAGGCAGATGGTGATAAAAAGTTTGCCTTAATTTATTAGGCAGAAGATTGAGAGATTTCATGATGTCATGAGAAAGGAACACCAAGATCTTAGCTGAGCATAACAACATAGCATCTCCTCCACCAGCTTCAGTTAAGTACTGTACCTTCCAGTCTAACAACTCCTACTTTATATTCTTCACACCCTCCAGACTTCCCTCTCACTGACTCCTGCACCCTCTCCCCATCCACTCAAGCAGTTCATCTTCCACATATTATTCTGATTGTTTGGACACGGTACTTCTGCATTAAAGTAACCTACAAATTATATCCTTACCTGAGCCTTGGTTTGTCAGATTTGGTTAGTGTGTATTCAATGTTTGTTATAAAATCTGTGGTGTCATTTTTGTTGTTCTGCTAGAGGAATTGACACCTTATTTTAAATGTTTTGATGAGTGTCAACAAGAGGGGTATATTAAAATAACTGGTGATTATGCTATCAGAAAAGTGTTCTATGTTCCCACCCCTTCCCACATACATGATGAAATAACCAAACATCATATTGGAAAAATGATGACTAACATCAGCTAATTCATTGCTCAATCTGTTGCCCACAGCAGCTACTGGACTGATTCAAACCTGCTGGCACAGAGGGGTGCAATTTGTAGCCCTCGAGCCTGAGGGCAAATTAAGTCCCAGAGGTTCTTTTGGGAGACCACAATTTTAAACTGTAGCCAGAACTCCACAAGACCCTATCAGCAGAATGGAATGTTCTGAATCAGCATGTCCCCTGAATATGCTGGCCATGACCCTCCCTGGCCAGCACTGTCCATTTTTGGTGCCGTGTGCTAGCCAACTTCCGGCTCCCTTCTAAAGCAGTGGCTGCAGACTTTCTGCTGCTACATCTCTCTGGAACACAGGGACTCAAGAGGAAATCAAGCTCATTGGGTCTGGATGTCCGTTTATATTTTTCTCCCCATTTGCTGCTGCAGAAGCAAAACCTTGGCAGAGGGCTTCCTGTATCACATTAGATCTCGTGACACTTGCAGCAGTGTTGGACTCTAGCACCCTAGGCGTTTCCGGATGATGAGATGTAGTAACCCGTCCTGACTCCTCATTCCAGTCCTTACAGAAAACCTCCATTTTGTTTTCTCAAATGCTGGGCCAAATAAAACATGGCAAAATAATATCATGGACAGAGAAGGCACCTCCAGCCTCAGATTTTTCTTCCAGAGTCAGTTCACCTTTTGACTCTAGCTGAAGCAGTAGGTGGAGTAATCCTGGTATAATCCAGGCAAGGTTTCACTAGCATCAAATTATAATCCAAGCAGGTTTGCCAAGAATTGTTTTATGAACACAGACCCCCTTTTTCTCTTGTCTGTGGTGGGAAGAGTGTCTCTTTCTGTCTCTTCTCATACAAGGCAGAGTTCTTTGTGATGACTGGTGTTTGTTGGTGGTACCACATAATGGTAAGAGGTTTAGGCCTCTGTAAGCTATGCCTCTACTCTATCCCCTGGGCCATCCCCATGCTGGGTGGCAGCCTTTCTTTCATTGGGGTTTGACTTGACCCATTCTTCCAATTCTCTTTCTATACCTTCTTTCTTGCAATTATAGTAATTGTGGACAATTCAATGAAAACCATTTGGTGCACTGTGGTATTAAAAATACAAACAAAATGTTAGGATGCAAAAGGAATCAGATGGAAAATAATGCTGAAAATATTATAATGTCAATATATAAATTGATGGTGCATCCTCACTCTGCTCAGTTCTGGTTGCCGGCCCTAATTTCAAAAAAAGATATAGCAGAAAGAGAAGGGATTCAGAGATGAGCCACAGAAATTATTAGAGGCATAGGAAAAAAATCATCTGAAGAAAAAATGATTGTTGCACCAAGGAGGGTTTCTCTGGGGTAAAGGGATGGCTGCCAACTTTTGTGCTAAAGGTTCCATACAGAGTACAAAAATAAGTGAAGAGTTTTGCCTGTGGTTTCCTATTGTTTAAAGCTGTCAGTACTATGCTGAGATCGGTATTGTTATCGGTGTACTTAAGAATAACATAAAATAGTAGATGAGTGGAAAAAGGGGAGGGGTGAAGGAGGAATAGGAAATGCCAGTGCTGCTGGAAAAGCAAAATATGTAGGATTCTTATTTAGACCACTTTTACACCAGTTGAACACCACTGACTTTTTTGGAGTGATTCCTGATTGACATTAGGAGAGGAGAATCATGCATTTATAAAGTAAAAGGCATTTAAAATATGAACAAAAATATTTAAATATAATAAATGGGGTTTTGAAGTGGGTTTTATTTTATTTTATTTTATTTTATTTTTTTAGGTTTTCATAGCTGTGGAACAGCAAGTTCCATTCCTGGCAGGCTCCACCAGGTCTGAACTAAACAGAGTCCCATGCAGTTTTTTGTGGGGGGATCTTTCAGACTTTCAAAACTAAAGCCCAGTCCACTCTACACTTTTCTTACAAGATGAGTTTCGCTCAAGTGTGATTGAACAAAATTTCTCCTTCCTGTTTATAGTGCAACTTGCTGTGCATGAGCGGGCTGCTTCCCTCAATCCCACAAGAGGCTGCACTTCAATGGGTCAATGGCACTGATTCTGAAAATGCTTTTGTTATCTTACATTTTGAAAAGTGTTCTACAAATATACATTGTAATGTGATTATTTCTTAAAAAATTGTGCTACATTTTAGTTCCTGCTTCTGTTTCTGCAATTCAGTTTTCTAACATTTTTCTGTTGTTTAACCCAACACTCTAGCATGTAGGCATCAGGGATGGTTTAAAGCCCAGAGTGACTCAGTTTTACATACACAAAAACTCACGCACACGTGTAGGGCCCTACCAAATTCATAGCCATGAAAAATGTGTCACGGACCGTGAAATCTGGTCTCCCCCTGTTAAAACTGGTCTTTTGTGTGCGTTTACCCTGTACTATACAGGAGACTAGCGTTTCTCAAATTGGGGATCCTGACCCAAAAGGGAGTTGCGGGGGGAGGGGTTGCAAGGTTATTTTGGGGGGCGGGTCACAGTATTGCCACCCTTACTTCTGTGCTTCCTTCAGAGCTGGGCGGCTGGAGAGTGTTGGCTGTTGGCCAGGCGCCCAACGCTGAAGGCAGCCTCCCACCAGCAGCAGTGAAGAAGTAAGGGTGGCAATACCATACCATGCCATGCTTACTTCTGTGCTGCTGCCTTCACAGCTGGGAAGCTGGAGAGTGTCGGCTGCTGACTGAGGGCCCGTTCCAATCTTTTTCTCACTCTTCTCCAGCCCACATCACTCCGTGCCAGCGCAGTATTGCCCAGCACACTGCCAGCAACCTTTAGAGGAGAACAGCTTGGTTTGACACTCTCAAAGTAGGGAGGTGCTTAAGGCTCCAACCCTATATTTACAGGTGATCAAAATAAAATTTCAGTTTCATGGGAAGATATATCAGTCTGAATCTTTGTGCTGTCTGACAGAGAATTTTCCAAGCACAGTTTTCAAGGAAACAAATGACTGTTTATGCAAAAATAGTTCATATATTGACGTAGAGAAAAAACAAAACTTAGCCAGAATAAAGTACAGAGGGGTTTTAAATGTGTTTTTTTATCTCTACTTCAGAGCTACAGAGCCAAAATGAGTGGCAGTCCTGCCAGAATGGACATTCACAGTCCCCCTTTCGCATGGAAGCCGACCATTCCACTAAGTATTATGTCACACACAGACTGTGATTCTCCCTTGCCTGCCTATGTCACAGTGTTCTATGTAATACCTACACCTTGGAATAGTCTAGAGACTGACTACCTCTGTGATAGGCTTACCAGGGGCGGCTCTAGACATTTTGCTGCCTCAAGCACGGAGGGTCTGCCGAAGCCGCGGGACCAGTGGACCCTCCGCAGGCAAGCCGCCGAAGGCACCCTGCTTGCCATCCCAGGCACGCGCTTGGAGCGCTGGTGCCTGGAGCCGCCCCTGAGGATCACAGATGTCTAACATAGTCAGTGTTGTACTTCACATTTCTATGAAGCTGTGATATTTGTATGGAGTGGCTCTATTATCATATTTCTTGGCATCTTCAACTCAGGCTTTTCTGTCCTACAATAACAATGTGTTTAATGGTCAAATGAAAAAATAGAATATTTTTCCTTTGGGAACATTTTTTTCCTATCATAATGATAGGGTTAGCTAGAAAAATTCCTAGTTTATTCCAAAATAAACTGTTAATGTTCTAAACTGTCTTTTGTAGGTTTCTATCTAATCTAATCTATCTAAAGTATTTCCAGAGCACCAGTCACGATAATACATTACAGCACTGATCTGCGTGAAACCAGTTGGGGGTCTCAGTCCAGTTCCTAGTGGACAGCTATATCACAAAAAGCAATTGACACCTTTGTTGTCAGTCCCAGCAGAGAGGTCAAGGACTTAAAGGGCCTGGTTTATGAACTCTGCTCAGAGTTAAGACATATTACCAGGGACCAGTATGAAGTTGGGTTCTAATGTTGCTTGTGGTGTAACTGTTCTGTAGATGAAAAAAGGACTCCATTGTCCAGGGCTATCAATCTGGCACCTTCCAAAGTATGAAATTCTCTAAGACCTAAGTTTGGGTTAAGTGGTTAGAAGTATTTATTTTATTTGCTGGCATGTCTAGGGTGCTTATCACCTAGTATATGGCTGTTGGCACATGTAGAGTTGCCAACAGTCCCTTATTATAAAGGATGTCCCTTATTTTTTTATCTCTGTACAACAAGATTGGGAGTTGCTGAGTGCTGCAAAAAGGATCAAAAAATGCCCCGGCAAACGTAGGTGAGTACTGCTTATTATTATTAAAATAATGGACTGTTGTCTTAGCACACCCTCCCCATCCGTCCTCCCAATAATAATTAGTATTGGGAGGAAGGGTGGGATGGGGTCCTAAGAAAACAGTCCCTTGTTTTTGAAATACAATGTTGGCAACCCTAGGCACATGTAACCAGCCTCTGGGAATGGAAGGTCTTGGAGCACAGAAATTAGATCTTTTAATTAGATAGTGTGGTGGCAGTGGTGTCCAACCCTATTACACAGGAGGGCCACATAAACCTAAACACAACCTTGTGTGGGCCAAATAGATTCTACATATTGTAGTAAGATATAGAGTTACCTGTATTGAGTTATATTTTAAGTTCAGCTTGTTTCATATGTATTTAGAGAGGTTGTTTCTATGTACAGTATTGTGTATTTACACACTTGTGTAAACTAAAATGATGTAAACATGACGACAAAACACTAAAGAACCGGCTATTAGTATAGCGTTTGAAGCAGGCCATGGGCCTTATGAAATGGTGGGTTGTGTATTGCCCATGGGCTATAGGTTGGGCATGATCCAACCTAGGGCATGATCCAATGCCCATTCAAGTCAATAGGAGTCTTTCCCCTGACTTCAATGCCCTGTGAATCAGGCCTGTCACAGTATTCCCTCCCCAGGGTTCCCCATGGCTCTTGGCGGGGCCCTGCACTCATTCAGGACTCTGATCTGCTGTGTCTGAGTGTTCCACCTCATCAGTCCCGTTGTATGAGGCTCAGTCCTCCAGCTGAGCCCTGGATAGTCTATCCCTTCCACAAAAAGAAATTAACACAAATGAATTGTTCCACAGGTGGACTAAGGGTCTCTTTCTTCAGAGGGCTTCTGTTAAGATATGGCCCCAACCAACCTCTCCCCAAAATCATGGAGAAATAGTCCCATCAAAGGTGGCTCAGCATCAGGCCCCCCAGCCTTCTTCTTTCAAGTCTGCTCTCCTCTCTGGTCTGCTCAGGGCCGGTGCAACCATTTAGGCGACTTAGGCGGTCGCCTAGGGAGCTGGGATTTGGGGGGCGCCATTTTCTTCGGCAGCAACCACAGTGGCCGGATCTTCAGCCGCCTCGGTCGCCTCCGGCATTTAGGCGGAGGGAGCTGGGGCAGGGGAGCATGGGGAGGGCCGCCTGCAGCAAGTTAGAGGGAGGGGTGGCACGCAGGATAACTCCCCGCCCCAGCTAAGCCCTGCCCCCGCCTCCTCCCTGGGCACGCCATGGCTACTTCACTTCTCTCGCCTCCCAGGCTTGCGGCGCCAATCAGCTTAGGCGCTGCAAGTCTGGGAGGCAGGAGAAGTGAAGCAGCGATGGCGTGCTTGGGGTGCTCATGCGTGGAGCAGGGGTGAGCTGGGGTGGGGAGCTGCTGTGGGGGGATGCCTCAGGGCAGAGTGGGGGAGCTGCCACGGGGGGGGTGCCTCAGGGCGGAGGGGGGGAGCTGCCACGGAGGGCAGAGGGGCACGTCAGGGCATGGGTATGGGCAGGGGCGGCTCTACAAAGTAGGCTGCCCCAAGCAGCGCGGAGCGCTGCGCCGCCCTTCCCCAGTCCCGCGGCGGGTCCCGTCTTCCCGCGGCTCCGGTGGAGCTCCCGCCGGCATGCCTGCGGCAGGTCCACCGGAGCCCGGGACGAGCGGACCTGCCGCAGCCGTCATGCCTGCGGAGCTCAACCGAGCCGCGGAAGACGGGACCCGCCGCAGTCATGCCTGCGGCAGGTCCGCTCGTCCCGGGCTCCGGTGGACCTGCCGCAGGCATGCCGGCGGGAGCTCCACCGGAGCCAAATGACGCCCTCCCCAGGATGCCGCCCCAAGCGGGCGCTTGGCCCGCTGGTGCCTAGAGCCGCCCCTGGGTATGGGGAGGGGCGCAAGGTGGAAGTTTCGCCTAGGGCGCGAAAAATCCTTGCACTGGCCCTGGGTCTGCTACCAACTGTGCCACATTTTCTCTTTTGAAGCTCCTCCCTCCCAGTCTGACATCTTTCACAGGTGTGGTGTGGTGGGGCCCCATAAGCCCACAATAACTCATTAACCTAGTGTTGCCCGGTATGCGGTTTGTATACCGCATCACACGGCCCTTAGAACTTTTGAAGTATGCATGTGTGCAGTCTTAGGATATCTTTAGCGTTCATGTCACAAAACCATCACTGCACCAGAGTTCAAGAAACTTGAGCACTTGGCATTGAACTTCTCTGATTCCTAGAGGTGGTCCCTTCAAGTTAGGGATGAGACACATTGGTAGGGTAGCATGGAGGAAAGTTTACACTGCCACTGGTAATTCTGTAGCCATATTATAGATAAAGAGAGAACTTTGTTTTGGGGGGGCTATTTAGCACTTCCCACAAGTACAGTACCACATTCTTTTTAATTTTATTGTTTCAAGAAAATAATAATTTTAAAAATATAGAAATAAAACAGAAAGAGGAGAAATATGAATAATCACTCTAAGGATTTCTTGCTATAGCCTAGGACTGACTGTTCTTGGATTCTCAGCACTCCTAACATTTCTATTGCACCTGTCATCCAAAGATTCTACAAGCACTCTACCAGATAATCACTGGTGTGTACATAGTATCTTTCATCCAAAGATCTCAGTGCACTTAATAAACTTTACCAACTGCATATTAACTCTATATACAAATCGATTTTCACTCACCACTGAAATTCAGCCACCTTTGGGATGGAAGGTAGTATTTTAAATAGGGCATAGCAATAGTACTTAATTGTTCTGGGCAGAAAGTTGAGAATACCATCTTCCAAGTGAAACTAAAAGGGAATTTTAGACAGGCAGAATTTCATTACCTATCTAGAATTTAGTCAGGATAATAGGATTAATGATACCCCTGCTCTTCAAAAAAAAGTGTCATGGGATTCTTAATTGCCACAGATAGTCAGGACCCTAGTTTCAAAGCTGACCCAAAAGATGACACTTTCCAATAAATAGCCTGCTGGGAATTAACTCAGTTTTGACTCACAAGAAAGAATGCCACCTATTGAAATACCAACATCACTTTCTGTGGCACTAGATTTTCCTTGGGGGATGTAACCCCATCCCCCAACTTCTAGCACATAGAAACTGGTAGCACCATGAAAGATGGATTTGCAGGTCCACTGAAAACAGATAGGACAGGCGATTTCTCTCATTTTGTACCAGTTCCCCTCAGTGATATCAGCATGATTTACACAATAGTGGGAATAGGTTTAATCAGTCATCTGCTGGCTGTAGACTAGCAAAGAGAGCTTATACATTGTTTTTGGTGTGGCAGACAAAACTGATGGCAATTTTTTTCAGTTTACCTCCAGACACACACACACAGAGGAATGGATATGCTGATGTAATATGTTACAGGTCCTCCCTCTGGGCTGATCTGCAGAAGGTATGAATCTCTTATAGCCCCCACTTCAGTAGCCTTGCTGCTTTAGCTTGTTATGCAGCAGCTCATGTTTTTAATTCTAGAAGTCCCTGGTTCAATCCCTGGTATGTTGGCCAAGCTGGCTGTCATCACACTGACCCAGAAGTGGCTTTCTTCATGTATGCTCAGTGAAAGGTGTCTATGCAGACAGACTGCACCCTATTCTGCTCTCATTTAGTAATTGTGATGGGATTTCACAGGTGCAGTGGAGAGCAGGACTTGGCTTACTTAAAGATATTCATTGGACTAGATTCAGATCTCAGCTACACCCGTGTAAATTTGGAGAATCTCCAGTGAAACCAAATGAGTTACTTCAAATTTATACCAGAGTAAATGAAAACAAAATATGGTCCCATAATACTTTAGTTAGGCCTGCTCCCTGCATGATTCCCAGTGCTACAAGAAATTATTCTAAACATTTCTCATCCCAGAAGACTAATTAAAGAAACAATGCTTTAACAACTGCTTGTCCTCACAGTCAGAAACATAATTTCTGACTTGGGATACACAGATGAATTCTGCTGTTGATGCGCTCTGGTTTTTAGTTTCCATGAATTCATGTCCCAGACCTGGTCTCAAAAGGTGCTGAACATGTGCAGTGGTGATGCCTGAAAGCAAGTGCATCATTGTTAATGCAACATAAAAGCAACTGAAGTCCAGAATTTACTGTACAAAATTTGCATTAATTTTTATATATGTAGAGAACCCTGGGCCAGTTTCTTAGATTGTTAACTTTTAACTTGTCTTTGTATGTGTTCATACAATGCTTAGCACAATGAGTCTCTGATCCTGATTGAGTGCTACTGTAACAGAAATATGTATATATTGTTATTACTTCAGTTCCCCCAGTGTAAATCAGAAATAACTCTGCTGAAGTAAATGGAGTTGTTACACAAGTGCAAAACTGGTGAGAGTTAGATCAGAAACGGGACCACTGGGGGGAAAAGGCCATGTTTCATTTAATTAATCCTTCCGGTCTGACACTTTGGAGTATCCACTCAACTCACAAGCACATTTGGTGTTTTAGGAGCATTGTATTCAAAAGTAGTAAATGTACTCAAGAACCAAGACAACAAATGAGAAATGAACACTCACTGGGCCTGATTCAGATCTCACACCGGTGTAAATGAGAAGTGATTCCAACAATAACTGTGTTTGTTAAGCCCTCAGAAATAAGGAGAAGAAAAGACACTGTTGGGACTGAAATTCATACATCTTGAACTACAAAGCTGTAATTGCATGGCTCTTCAAAAAGTTTCTTCAACAAATGTCATAAATGCTATGGAATTGACAATACAAAAGCAAAAACATTTTACTAGGTTTCACATAAGCACTGCAAAACGCAAGGTACCTGTCAGGCAGATTAAGAATAAGTTTTTGATTTGTAATTTGCAGCACAAAAATGAAGTCTGTCTTCAGGTTAAGCACACAGTTTACATTCAGTTACTTGATTGTCTGAAGCCTAT
The DNA here is from genome assembly GCF_016161935.1 of Mauremys reevesii. Classification (NCBI taxonomy): domain Eukaryota; kingdom Metazoa; phylum Chordata; order Testudines; family Geoemydidae; genus Mauremys; species Mauremys reevesii. Next base: position 251,480,928 of record NC_052623.1, read on the forward strand.
TGAAGCCAAAAGAGAGTATTTCCACTGACAGACCCTAAGTGAAATGTCTTCAATACCATCACTTTTTGAATGCTATATGTAGCTGCTCTTCTTATTTTTTGTCTTGGCTTTATGCACTGTCCTTACCATAGCATTTGTAATACTAGGCAATTTAATAAATAGATTGTCTTTAAAAGGTGGGAATTTCTCAGTTGTATTGGAGAAACTTTTTGAAGATTCTAGAAATTAAATCCTTATAGTTCCCTATTTTGGGGGACCCAGATCCTATCAAGGAGGGACAGCATGTTTATAGCTCACCACGATGAAACTTTTTTTATCCCTGAGACTGAGAATTCTGTCTTCAGCCCAGAAATTGATGGCAAAGGATCAAACAAATATAGAAGTTAGAAATAATACCAATAACCACATTACGTTTTCCCATCTTATCTCCCTTTGTAGGATTTTTCCCTGTTGCTGTTGCACACTTACTAGCCGGGATCTGTTGCGAAGCCTAATAGATCATACTGTTAGGTAGGTTTTCTGATATTCAGCCAGAGTATTTCTTTAATTTAATTCCTTTGCTCCTAGTTATACCCCCGTGTACCTCCCTAAATTCCCCTCCCACCTTGATGTTTACATGCTTCCAAAATATGCAGATTATTTTTCTCTCCCAGCTCCTTTCACTCAGGGCTAAATCCAGAGCCCACTGTTATCAGTGGGAGTCTTTCAGTTGACTTCAAGGGGCTTTGGATCAGGCCATTAATCATCATTTAGCCAAGCACTGCTTACTTAACTTTTAAAAAGTTTCTTCATAAACTAGTCTTTCCAGTACCCCAGTAAATTTTTGTTATTCTTCGCTGAGTTGCTTGCAGTTTGTCAATATCTTTGTGGCAATGAGGTGTCTAGAACTAAATGCAGTGTTCCAGGTGCAGAGATGTATAGAAAGACTTGTGTCTCTGCCTTTTTACTCTCCTCTTACCTCATGATATCCTCTTAATGTCCACATTGCCAGGGGTCTCAAGTTATTTGACTTTGGGTGCAATGGGCATCAGATAAACAATAAGTAGAATCTTTGGCCTTAAGACTAGAAGTTCAGTAAGAAACATTTGGGTTTTGAGACAAAAGTTTTATGTAACTGCTCCTGGATCTTTAATTGGTTACAGATTTCACAGCTGATATATCAGATTTTTTATTTCTCTGTTTTATCTGGGGATTTTGTCAGGCAGGGTAAGGGAGAGAATAGAGGAGACTGAAGTTTTTTACATGTTTAACTGGGGCATTAACCTGGTGTAATGAGGTGGAGTGGCCTCATTCCAATGCAGAGGGGGTTAAATCACCCTATTGGACTCAGCTAACCCCACCCCATCCCCCTCACAGGAAGTACAGGGTTGGGGCAGGAAGTATAAGAGCAGGGCCCTGCTGCTCAGTGAGAGCCAGGCCAGATGTCCTTTCCAGGGAGCCCATGACTGGCTGTGGTGGGTGATGACTCCTGAGAGCTGGCCTGAAGAGAAGGCAAAGTGCTCCCCCGTGGAGGAGCCCCACCAGATGCCGGTAGGAAGTAGTCCAGGGAAATCAGACTTTGGTCCTGTTGGGTTGCCAGGAGGTAAGGCAGTGACCCCATGTTTCCACGTTAAGCCTGTGATGGGGTCACCTGTTGCTTCTAGTGACTTGGGCTGGGACCTGGTGGAGTAGGGTGGGCCTGGGTCCCCCTACCCCAGGCCCTGCACTTCAGGTTGGGTGAGCGCTAACCCTTAGGCCGGACAGCCTGAGCTACTGACTGATTGCTCAGCCCTCATTCAGGAACAGTTGCCCAACTGCAAACCAAGACCCCCAATACACTAATCTGGCATGAGTGTTGATTCTCCTGATGCTGCTGAAGGGGACACCCAGACCCTGACATGCATAAACATTACACAAGGGAATGAAGAAAGATGTGTCCATGATTTTTTTTTTTCAGGTTTACCGCACAACTTCATTGTTGGGTTAATTCCTTACCGTGCTTTTCATCTTCCTAACCCACATCAGGAGACCACAGTGGAAGGAAGCATGAGAGTCTGAAAGAGGGAATCAATTATCTGTTCTTTCCAGAGGCCTTCCTTCCTTCCTGCAGATGGGAATAACTTCCTCTGAAGCCAGTGAGAGTTATTTTGATCCTGTGAGGGAAGAATTAGGCTCCCCAAATGGCCCATGGTTGTGGGGCCCCATATGAACATCAAAACTTAGACCCTCATTCTGCCTCAAAATCATGAAATCTATGTCTAGGTTAAGTCTTTTTTTGCCATGGAAGGAATTCCATGAGAATGGATCACAGTGTTCAGAGGTGGAGATTTGGAGAGAAGAGGTTTTATGTGAGAACACTGGGAGGAGAGAGTGCAAATAGGAATACAGAGAGGTAGGTCACTGTTCTGACCATTTCCCAAGAGACAGGCTCAGAGGAGTCTCCCGGAAGAAGAAAAAGTGAGTGCATAAGAGGGAGTCACATGGGATTAGTTTTCTGACCTTCTCTCATCCTCACACTGGAGGATGGTTTTGAGAACTGCCAGTCACAGCAGGGTAGGAAACACTACTAGGGTCAAAGTCAGATCTGGGGTAAACTGGTCCAACTGCATTAAGGTCAATGGAGATACTCTAAGGATGATTTTATCCATATGAAGATAGTGAGTTTTTAGATTCAGAGACCCTACTGAAGGAGAAGTTCTTCTGGATGTTTGGAGAGTCAGAGGGGGAGGGTTTATGATGGCTATTGAAAGGCTGAGTTGCTGGTAACTATAAAGTAGCAGTAGCTGGGCCCTCTCCGGTGTCGGGGGTGGGAAATAGGTATGTAAAACAAGACTCTGTAGTTGAATATAAACACAGAAAAAAACTAAATCGCAGGTGTGGGAAGAACTGAAACAGTCCCTTTAGTCTTATAATTCATATCTACAGGTTCCTTCTCTCCCCAGCTTCTTCGTCTCCTTCTCTTTTCTAACACAAGGAGACCTATCTCTGAGTGGGGACCACAATACCAACTTGCTCGGAGACTGAAGACTGCATCTTGTAGATTGCAATCACCCTTCCCATGACACATATTTGTATTTTGCCTTTTGAAATTTTCCATCAGATTGATTGGAATCTTTTATTTGGTCTCTATTGATTTCTACTGGTCTTCATTTGCTTCTACTGGTCTCCCAGTTTGAACTGAAGAATCTGTAACCATATTAACTCATAGCCCCAGAAACCAGTAGCCCAGAAGATTTGTTGCCCTGTTCCTAATCCTAATTGTCATTTGGAATCAGTAAGAGCCAGCTGAAACCATTCAGCTGTAAGTTCCAGTACATATGCAGCCTATGGAAGGTGCAGTGTGTGGAGTAGCATGCATTGCATTGCTCTATCTTGATCCAAGCAGAAGGCTTTGCTCACTTCTTCTTCAAAGTACCCAGGGTGATGAGATTTTGCCTATTTCTTGAGTGATATCCTCTCCTGACATTGCTGTGGTTCTAATGTCAGCATGAGGCAGGGGCTGGAGCAGCTTCCTTAATTCCCAGTTCCCAGGGCAAGTGATGGTCTAGGAAAAATGATAAGCAGTCTGGCATCAAAGCCTTAAATTGAGGCTTCACCGAGATCTACTGCCCCTAACTGATCACAGTTTCACTTCTCTGAATCCTTCACTGAAAACCAAAACAAAACAAGACTGCAAAGCTTTCCTGGGAATTTCAGGAGCCATTTAGTAACAAGAGGTTTATCTGGTAATTGGAAGCTGATCTCTTGTAGCCTGGCCCATCCTCATCACAAAATTAAAATAAATTTAATTCTGCAGAAACAATCTCTTTCTTGTCTAGTAACTATCCTGGGTCTTCTGTCTGGAAGTAGTGTTTTTCTCTAAAGGGCAGGCAATTCACTCTGAGACAGACCTCACTGTAATTGTAGACTGTGCCTTGAACTCCCACTATCAATCTACACATACAGGAGCTGCTTTCTCCACTGCCTAGAACTTTGCATTGCCATTTTCACCTTTGTAAAATGCCACCAAATCAGAATCATGCTGCTAGCCTTTTACACTCACTCTTCCTGGGTGTGAATGACTACACAAGGTGCATGCAGAGGAAAACTGGACAAAGGGCCTCCCTTCTCCCACACAACCACTATCTATCTCTAGTCTGACTAGATCCTCAGCTAGCATAAACTGGCATAGTTCCATTGGTTTCATTGGAGCTACAGTGATTTACTCCTACTGAGGATCTGCCCCATAGTCTCACCCTTCCCTACTAGCCAGGTTGAGAACTGAGTCCAGAGCCTAAAGGTAAGGGGTTTTGAAAGGTGAACCCTGCAGAATTTCATTTCATAGGCTACCTGTGCTGAAATGTAATATCCTTGAGCAGGTTAATTTGTAAAGCCTTCAGCTGTTGGAAATTGCTTAAGGAACACAAGCTAATGACGTTTTACTCGTCTATTAAAAAAAATTCATCTGGAGCAAGTAGGTGAGTAAAATTCCAGTGTTCTGTCTTAGGGTATGATCAGCCAATGAGAGTTTATTCTTTTGATACAGTGCCTCTATCTTGTTTTCATTGGCTGAGCATGTTTTCACTCAGTATCCTGCAGAGAAAGTTTATAGATTAGAAGGCCAGAAGAAACCACTATGAGCATCTAGTCTGAGGCCATACAATTTCCCTGAATTAATTTGTTTGAACTAGAGCATATCTTTTAGGTGGACTTCCGGTAGAATGGGTCTGAACTCAAATACACCGCTACCTCGATATAATGCCACCCGATATAACACGAATTTGGATATAACGCGGTAAAGCTGTGCTCCGGGGGGCAGTGCTGCGCACTCCGGTGGATCAAAGCAAGTTCAATATAACACGGTTTCACCTATAATGCGGTAAGATTTTTTGGCTCCCAAGGACAGCATTATAGCGAGGTAGAAGTGCATATCCTTGGTCCTGTAGTTTCAGTTAAACAATTGAATCAATCTCTTAATAAGAACAGTTGTTTTTCTTCTAACTCCCCATGAGTTTCATTTCCTCCAGTCAATACAATACAGTCTATATTCCCAATGACCACCACAGGAGGAACTGATCCTGCCAGTTAATATTTAGACACTTAGACTATGTCTACACTAGAAATGCTGAAGTGGCAGCATTGTAAGCTCTGTAGTGTAGATACTTACTATAGCAATGGAAGGAGTTCTTCCATCACATAGGAAATCTGCCTCCACAAGAGGCAGTAGCTAGGTTGATGGAAGAATTAGGCTCCAAAATCACATAGGCACTTTTGAAAATTTTAACCTCTCTAGTATGCCCTACAATATGGGTTATCAGTCTGGGGGTTACAATGCCCCAGGGAAGGTTGCAAATGGGTCGTGATCATCCTCCTTTTCTTGGTGACAAGATTGCAGAGGTTCCCCAAAACTGTTGGAGGGAGAGTCTCAAAAATATTTTCTTTTGTAACACGGGGTCACGGTATGGAAAAGGTTGAGAACTACTACCCTACAAACACACCTGTTCTCTTAATCAAGGCACAAGATTTGGAGCATCGCGATGCATCTTAGCGCTCCCAGGGAATATTTCTCTACCTCCCTAAAGACAGCATGTACTCCCCTCTGCAACCAGCAGTCTCTGCTGGCTAGTGCTGAGGGAACAGGGTCATGGCTCCACCTTCTTACCCAGTCCTGTTGCAGGTACTAGCACCATGAGTGGTACTAGCACCTTAAGTGCAAGAACTCCCTTTGTACCTGGGCCCTGTGTGAGGGGTGGGGAACAAAGGGAAGAGGCTCCTGTACCCTCTCACCCCCTAGCATAAGAGCTGGGTACAATCTGGCCCCAAATGGCAAATAGCTCCACAGTCACCTCATACTGCTCTCTTCTCTTTAGAGACTCTTTCCCCATCAAACTCCCCTTTGCATCCTCAAGTGTATATAAGAATTACTCTCTTCTACTCTGTTCAATCATCATTAGTTACACCAACAACCAGCTCTGGAAATCGCTTGTTTTTCTGGTGCATTCAAACTCTGTGCAGTATTTTATGTGCCCTAATTTACACCTTTAGCCATGTTGGTTGTGAAGAAAAGGCGTGGAGCTTAAAAGATTGTCTTTTTCACCAACAGAAGTTGGTCCAATAAAAAATATCACCTCACCCACCTTTCTCTCTAAGGATTATTAAAGGCATTTTAAAAAGTCATATTTACTCTTCTTTGCAATCAGAAGTAGTGATCAGAAAATCTTTTTTGTTACCCTGGGATTTTCCTTTGATGAATTTAATCTTCCCCTGGCAGTTCTGAGAGTTAAATGGAAATAGACCCATTTTCCTGCATGTTTAGACTCATAGCTTTACTATTAATATGATATACAAAAATAATCTCCAAGAGAGATTTTGCTGTTTGAAGTTGTATCATTTTAATGCATTTGGCTCCAGATGCCCTCAGAGAAGCTGCATAGAGTCATTATTACTAATATGCTCTTGCAGAAAGATTCTTTCATGCTATCTTGGATTTAGCTTTGCTTGTCTGGAAGGACACAGGAGTTACTCTAGGTCTTGCCTAATTTCTCTGGATATTCTGAAAACACAATTTAAGAGTATTATTCTTTGGGATATCTCCCCGGAGAGCAAAGCAAAAGTTTCAGCATAACACTTAGATAAGTGCTGGAGGGAAACTGGTATAAAAGACACATTGTTATATATCTTATGTTCTGGTCTGAAATTAGCTCCATACTAGTCTTTGGTTGTCTTCTAAAATAATAGCTGGACACTTCATCCAATTGTTACCACAGAATGATATTTCTGGCCTACCACGATATAGGTAAGATACCTAAGGACAGCAAAACTTTGGCATGAACTCCTGGGTCTTTCCTCATAGACCCTATTCACAAAGAACAAGCTTAGCATGAACTCCTCTCAGGAGTAAGTTTGAAAGATGTGGTGGATGCCAGAATCAGATAAATGATTCATTAACAGACTGTGTCTATATATAATCTGAGCTGTGGCATCTTATTATAGACATCTTTAAGGAAGATAATTTAGAACAGGTAATTCTTTGTATTAGTGCCTCTGCAATAGTATGCTTATAGGGAAACAGGTAGGCAATACAGAAAGAGATTTCAATCCCTCCCTCTAAATAACAAGAAGAGCAAATCACTGCATGCTATTTTCAAAACTTCTTACGGAGAATTAAAAAAATCAAATGGGAAGCTGCTGTCATGTAGATTAGGATTTAGAAGCCTGTATTCTGACCCCAACCTATGCATCACAGGATAAAAGTAACAGTCACTGATTTCCATGCTAATAAGGCTCATGAATTGTGCATGATTACATGTGATGGACAGGTGACTTTAAAAATGGTTGTTAGATAAGTCTCTTATGTAAACTGATGTAAACAGTAGTCACCTTTTAAGAGAACCAAAAATGTTTTTAACTTTTTCAGAAGTACATTACAATAGCTTTGACAGCTGCTTGTCTTTTTCATGCTTTCACACAAAAACTACATTGCCTGGCTCCCAAGGTACATGATGGGAGGAAAGTTGTTCATATAGATAAGCCACAGGACTGAGAGTAAGATGATCTGGGTTCTAGTCCTGACTCTGCTACAAATTTCCCGTGTGAACCTTAAGCATGTCACTAATATGTACCTCTGTGCCTCAGTTTATCCATCTCTAAAATGGGGATATTATCTACTTCACAGGGATATTGTGAGGCTAAATTCATTAATGCTTTGAAATGGTGCCACAGAACTGCTAAGCATTAGTATCATTGTCAAACTAGGCCTCCTGTTGAGAAGTATCAGTACAATGGCAGTTCCCACTGAGAGAGACTTCAGGACCTTTCATAGGCCTGGAGATACAGAAACTGTGATGAACACTGGTTAACTACATACATACTACATAGCATGCTTCTTAACAAGATAATCTTCTTTAGTAATAATATAACCTTCTGTGCCATTGTAACTGATCAGTGAGGTTGTCCTTCAAAGGACAAAACCTCTCCACTTGAATCTTGGTTGATGTAAAACTTCATAGTTCCTCTGAAGTCAATGGGGCTATCCTGATTTTCACCGGCTGAGGATCCCACTTGTATTCTGTTCATGCTTTGTGACTCGATTTTGGCTGTGTACATTTCCATTCTAAATCAATTTTTGGTCACTTCTCACCTACCAATCAAAAGAAAACCTCATTTGGGGCTGATACCAGGAATAGAAATTCCAGACCTAAATGATGTTTTCTTGGTTGAGAAAGTGAGAAGTAACTGAGAATGGGTTTAGAATGGAAATTCCATCTCAGCCTTCTCTAGAGCTTTGCTGTAATGCTGTTCAGCAGTGAAGGAACGTGACTTTCTGGCCCGAACCTTCTCAGCCCCTAGTTTTCAAACCATCTTCATGTGGTAGCCCTGATATGAACAGAGGGGCTCTGTGGCTACAGAGAGGGTTCAGGATTGTTGCTAAATGCTCTGTACAGTCTGTGCCATGACCCTCATGGTACGCTAGCTGCATCACAGAATTCCAGCCTGAGTGATCTCACAGGGCTCAGCTGGACCAAGGGAGTTAGTGGAGATACATAGTGAACAAAACTGTCATTGCAAATCTAAGAGGGATGTTTATTCCATAGACCATTCAGCATTTTGAAGACAAAGAATTTGTATGCCACCCCCTTCTTCCCCCGCACTCTTGTGCCAAGACGGGCGTCTCACATCAGGCAGATGAATAGCAGGTCTGTTTCAGCAGCTGTGCTCTCCTACCCAGAGGAAGCATTATAGAGTCCCTGGGACTGCAGAGTCCCAAGCTACTGTGCAGTCTGCAGAAGGCTGAGGAAGAGACCTAAGGGCAAAAGAATGGCATCAGAAGGGGAAATCATCAACCTTCAAGTGAGTCCATCTTGGGGAATTACCAAGAGGGAAGTGGGAGGGTAGAGGGAGGCAGTATCAATTCCTGTCATTTACACCTCTGTGTTGGTAGTGTTTTGAAACATCTTTGCTGAAATTTTCAGCCCCCTTTGGAGAGAAGCTGATTGCAGGTTCGTCTCGACACTCTGCTAATGAAAGGGCTTATTAGCTCCTTATTGGGAAGGAGACAGGATGAAAGAAGAGCTGCAGGAGCTTACTAGAAAGAACTATTTTTGTGGAGAGAGTGAAACACCAGAGGTGGTTAGTGTCCAGGTCTGAGAGGGAAGCAGTGCGTATTTTACTAGCTGTAAGAGTTTGAGCTGTTCCCCTCCTCACAAAGCCCTTCTGTGTTTGGCAGAAAGTGCTCCCAGTCTAGAGAGGAGGAAAAGAAATACATATAGCAAATGCTGAGAGAGAGCACAAGCCGGGCTTTCCTATGTGGGGTTGATAGAGAAACAAAACGTACTGGTAAAGCTCCTTCAGTCCTATGTGTTTCCTTTTGCAGGTGTTTGTTTTTTAAGAAGCGTGTTTCTTTGGACTCAGTATGTCTTTTAGGAAAGGGCAACTCTCCAAGGGTTTGGAAAGACGTTATTAGAGATTGAAATCAAACCCCCTGATCAGAAACATTTGCCAAATTTGGGAAAGTTCAGAGTCAGATCTGCACCTGGCAGCTGGCCCCTTCTCTAGAACTACACCAAACATAGTCCTAGACTCAACTCCCAGATCTGGGGAAGTTTGAACCAGTATCCAAACTTTGTAGTTGGCCTCCATCTTTAGAGGGGCCTAAGCCAAATTCTTAGAACTGAACAGAGCAAAACCTTAGGGAAGTTCAGATCTAGGTCAAAATCTCTAGAGACTATAATGCAAAGAATTGGGCCTGTTGTTATGGAAATCATCAAAGGAGTAATGAAGAGGACTCATTCCCACAATCCCAAAATTTGATAACAGGGAATGGCAGAACAAAGAGAGTGACTGGCTGGGGCAGGGGCCTGATGCAGGCAGATTCACAAGGTCACTTCAGCAGCGGAATGAGATGCAGTGCAAGCTCTTAAAGGGCTGGAATGGGTGTCCTCAGATACAATAGGAGGAAAAAAGAGCAGTATTCAAAGGTAGCTTTGCCAAGTGGTGAAGCTGGATACTGCTACGGATGCTTCTGTTTGATCAGGAAAGAGAGAGGGGTGATCTTTCCCAAAACAAGGTAGAAAGGGTGAAGGCAGAGAGGTATGCAAACCAGAACAATTGTAAAGGGAAACAGGTCAAGAAATATAAACTAAAGACAAGCCAAACCCCTGCATATGAATCTACCACACTTGGGAAAAATTCAGATTTGTATCTGAGTTTTGTGCATGAACCCAGCCTCCATAACAGGACAAAACAACCCCCTGGATCCAGATACTCCTGACATTCAGAAAAGTTTTGCTCTGCATTCAGATTTGAACCTTGCAGTTTGGGTCCATCTCTAGTGTGACTGAAAAGCTGTTAAGGATCACTTCAGTCAAGGGAGATAGTATGTGAGCAACTGAGAAGAGAGAGATGGTTTGAATTTCAAAACTAAAATTAACATGTTTGTTTCTGAACCAGGCAAGGGCAGGATATCATCCGCTTCTCTGCAAAATCCCACAAGACAGAATGTTTTCCTGAGATTCTCCTAATGGCACCTCATGGGGATTTTGCTAAACCAGACTTTACAAAACTTAGGCAAATATTCATAGGTTCCTGCATACTTGTCACCAGGAAACCTCCTGGATGATACTGGCAAAGGAAAGAGAGCATTATGGATCATGTAGGCGAGGAAGTAGAAGGGTCCTTGGAGGACCAGAGTATAAAATAGCCTTAAAGGCAGAGCAAAGGAAGCAGGAGATGAAAGAGAAAAAAAAGAAGAGTGAGGGAAAGATAGTGTATATGCTCTTTAATTAAAGGCACTTTTGACAGTACCCCTTGGTTCTTTGTTCTGGCTAATAAAATGCAGGTGTCCACTCTGAAGTCCAACAGCTACAGCCCTGGAGGCCCCTGTAGGTATAAGCACTGCACACTCTGGGGCAATCCCACAGCTGCTGCATTAATCTTTATCTGAAAGAACTACTGTATGCTATTACAGTAGTAGCCAAGAATTCTAATGTACATTTATATTGTTTTCATTTGGTTTTATTTTGTAGGCATTGTGTGCCCAAACGGCTGCTCACTGCCAACTAGAATTTTCATAGTGAATCACATTTTGAGGCTTTCCATTTGAGAAAAGAATTCAAAACTTACGATCCTTTAGCCTGCAACGGAGGAGGTATTTAAGATTATGAAGGTTCTAGTGAGAACTGATTAGTCTCCTCTTTTTTTTAGCCTGTCCCATAACACAAGAACAAGAGCTCACTAGATGAAGTTAACAGAATAAAAATAAATACTTCTTCTCTCAGCATGTAGTCAGCCTGTGGAATTCACTGTGTCCTGGAGCAGGTCAGAGAGTTAAATATTGTAGCTGGCACTAAATAGGGGACAGGATAAGTTTATGACCAATAACAACATTTGGAGTTATGCAAGCTACATGAGGCACTTTCAGATCTCCTACTTCAGCTTATGATATATGGACATCAGGAAGATTAGCCCTTCTGCCACCAAACACCACTATATAATTGCTCAGGTACATTGAAAAGGATACCTGCCAACTGTCCCAGTGTAGGAGCCACAGCTGCTTTCCTAACAGCAAAGTAGCTAGCATTTCCCAGTCTTTCCCCCAAAAACTCTCCAAGTCCAGAGCACTTCTATGGAGTTTATTTTTCAACTCCCACTTCTAGGCACACGTACAAAATATCAAACTACACATAGATCCTAAAATGAGACGTCAACATGAAAAGTGCTCTATATCAAGCTAGAATTAAACCCTTCCCATCCAGCCAAAACCTGAGTAAACAGATAAAACTATAACCCGAATTCAAAGGTGTATCTGTATTTTTCACCCCAAACATCTCTATTTATGGCTTTCAGATTTTGCCAGCAATGGAAGCTTCATTTTTCTCTATAAAATATTTGGTTTTGGCTGTTGACAGGAAGTCAGACTAGGTGGACCAGTTTTCTGATCTGTTATGGCAAATTCCAAGCTGAGATAACTGGGAGCTGAAACAGCATTTGGGATATTGACATAAACAAAACAAAACCCGTCACCAGGCAGCCCATCCTGCCTCAGAGTTGGTGTTTGATACCATGGTGATAAATCCATTAGAAATTAAGAGATTGGTGAAATGTATTCGAGTTAGTTGAAAACCACAAGATAATATCAGTGAATGTATGCTCCAATTCTGATTGGCCATTCAGTGAGATCATAGTTGCCACCTTATTATTTGCTATCCATATATATCTGTGTGAATGGGTTTGGGTTCAAAGGGATGCTCACAGAATGAATGTTGTTCATATTCCTATGTGAACAATGATATTTGAAGATGACTGTCCTCTGTTCACTTTTGTCAGTTTTTTAGATAGCTGTTCTTAAAAAGTTCCAGTCATCCAATGCATGGGGCAGAAATGATATCTTGCAATCTAAGTGATCGATCACACAGTATAAATAAGAAAGAATGAACACATGAAGTGAGCAGTTTGAGAACACCCCATAGGCTAAGATTTGCTTGCATAAACTATTGAGTGATTACTTGCAAATATCAAGTACATTTCCAGAAATCAGAATGGATTCATAAACAATTTGTAACCAGAAAAAAAAGAGTTAAATTCATTACATAATTTACTCCCAACTGGTAGTTTGACCAGATCTAGATTAGATAGATTTTAGACAGGCAGATTAATAGAATTTGCATGACTTAATGAGTGGCAGCTGGGACTTTTCTAAAACATTCACAAAACGAATGGAAAGTCCCACATAAATCATAAATTCTCTCTCCCACATCTCACTTTCACATTGTGCCTGATGATGGAATGTAGGTGGGTTTATTCACAACTGGATGAGACTTCTGTTTATTTTTGTTTTTGTGGCTTCAAGTTTTGACCTCAGGCAGCGTCGTGGTTACAAGCTCTCTGTCTGGATACATAGTTGTCTGCTTCTTCTGCAGGAACAGCCAATTTGTGCTTTCTAGTGCTGCAGAGACTTTTACCCTCATTCAGCAATTTCTAAGAAAAACACCTCTACCCCAATATAATGCTGTCCTTGGGAGCCAAAAAATCTTACCGCGTTATAGATGAAACCGCATTATATCGAACTTGCTTTGATCTGCTGGAGCGTGCAGCCCCGCCCCCCTGGAGCACTGCTTTACCACATTATATCTGAATTCGTGTTATATCGGGTCATGTTATATCAGGGTAGAGGTGTATGACAATGTGATGTTATAGTCCAAGCAGTGTTCCTGTCCCAGAGGGCTTCAGTAATGTCATTTGGGCACCGGGCAGAATTATAATACTGTATTTTAATAATGATACTCTGCATTCATACAGATCCTTTCATGTGAAGATTCCAAGTGCTTTACAAACAGTAAGTAATATCCTTGGAAGGTAGGAAAGGATTATCCCTATTTTTCAGATGGAGAAACTCAGCCACACAAGTGACTTATCTAACTGTGTGCGGTAGTTATTCAATGGCAGAGTCAGGAATAGAGCCCAAGAGATCTCCCGTGCCCCCAACCTCTAACTATTAAATATCATTAACTCAAACTGTGAAATTTAGGAATAAGAACAGATTGTGTATAACGAAAAGTCTAGGGTAGGATGGGAGGAGTGTAGAGGGCTAGGGAGAAAATTCACTGTGAAAACAAAGCTCTTCTAATGTAGTCAGCAAAACAAGAGATGTGAAAGCTGATATCAGACTGGGGAAAGGGAAAGATCTTATGTCTGTTCCCCAAGTCGTGGGGACTGTGATTCTGCACAGCACTATCCAGGCTATTCTCCAAGCTGCCTGTAACACTAATGCTAGAAGGCTTGGAGATGTGGTGCTAGCACATCACTGTGGAGAATGGGATTTTTTTACAGCAATACTAATTTGATCTTTGTTCTCAAATAACGTTGTGATATTTCTACTCGCTCCTACAAATTCCTCCTGCTCCCCCTCTGTTCCTCTCCCTGGATGTGGACAGCAACTTTACTTAGAATGGGAGGGGCACAATGGAAATTTTTCAAGCACAGTAATTTTTGTGGGGGGAAGAAGGGTCTTGAAGAAATTGGATCAGTGCTAAAGGAGATCTAGAAACTGAGAGCATTGTGGAGTGTGATGTGTTCATACACACACACAGATTAGGGGCCAGATTCATCCATGGTGTAACTCCACTAAAATTAGAGGCCTTCAACAAGCATTAATTTGGTCCCAGGTGCTCCACCTCAGGGAGGTTTGGTGAGAGAAAGGTATCAACATTTTAATGAATGTTATTGAGGAGTCTTAACCATGCCACTCATTCAGAAGCACAGGACCACAATAGGGTTACAAATGTGAAAATATATACGGGAGTGGAAGATATTAATGGGTATTCTCCGATTATATGCAGAACACACTAAATAGTGAATTAATCCTGCTGACTGTCTGTAATTCTCCCTGAAACAATGTGCATGAAGAGGGATCACTGGATACCTGATTTTCCCCCAAATGCCATATTCAGAAACCCCATCAGACCATGTTCCCCCTCCTTCTAACCAAATGCTCTCCTTCATTCCCACTGTTAGATATATTGAAATATATATAGAAATACTGTTAGATGTATTTCACCTTTTATACACTGTGCACATGGGCTCCCTCACTGAGTGGATCGCTGTGTAGCAGAGAATCTGGCCCCTCTATGTCCTGACATTGCATGGAAATTGACAGTGCTGCATTACCGCAATACATCTTTTGCTAGGTATCAATGCAGCAACATTCTCTTCTTGTTTTGTCACCTCCCACATGCTAAGTGGAGGTGTTTTGGCACTGTAATATGATGGGAGATCCTCGAGGATACCTAACTGCAAGAGGGAGTGGTGTTTAATGTTACAGTAGGTGGGACTTCTGATCATTTGTGGGCATCATAGAATCCATAGCATTCTTTGGAAGATATATTGGGCCAGACCCTCAGCTGGTGTAAATTAGCATAGCCCTACTCAAATCAATGGAGTTTTGTGAATTTACATGACTTGGGGATCTGGCCATGCTGTTCTGGCCAAAGTGCAACAGGGGTAATTATATTCTCCTTCCTAAACTGCCTCTGCAGTTTCTGCTGGAAACAGACTTTTGACTTCCAGTCCTTAACTGTTGTATAAGGCTACTGTGTGCTGTTAAACAACCACTCCACTTAACCCTAGGGGTGGATGGAGTGGATATCCTGTGTCAAGTTTGAAGATTAGTTTATGAAGCTTAGTTTGTGATGAGAGTGCTACTGTACATGAAAACAAGATGTTATGTTTACTCTGTGCTGCCAAGCAACAGTTTGAATAATCCATGGCATCACTCATGGGTAAGATTAGCATAATTCCTGCTACTACTAGGACCAGTATTAGAGGAGGAAAAAGTCAATGACTCAACACAAATGGTACCGTGAACTTTCCCTCAGGTACAGTGAACTTTCCCTCCAGTGCCTGTGAAGGTCACTTGCCATGCTGTAAATTACTCAAGTGAGAGGAAACAGATCCTGAAGATTCTTAAACTTAAGCCATGCTGGTAGTGAAGTCTGACCCTTGGCCTGCCTGAGTGGAGGAGTGAGCAGGTGTAGCTGTTACATAAGCAATGTCCCTCTCTGTGCAATGGGAAGGGCTAGTGATGAGCAAGCCTCACAGGGTTTGGATGAAGATCCACACATTGTATCTATGTAGGTTTCTAAAAGGTAACCTACCCCTCAGAGTGCCTTCAGGTGCCAAATCCGTCCTTAGGGTAACTCTACTGAAGTCAATGGAGTTACCTCAGGGATAAATTTAATCCCTTAAATCTGAAATTCATGCGCCAACAGGCTCTCTCAGGAGGTTGTGGGTGCCTTCTTAGAACACCCTTCTTTATGGTTATTAAATATATATATTGCAGTACTGCCTAGAGACTTCAGCCAGATCAGGCACTGTACAAACATATAATATATGCACCAAAGAGTTTTTGTGAACCCTTTGCACAATGACTGGTGCAAGATTCCTTGTCAGCTCTAACCAATATGGGGCACAAGATGACAAACTAGAGCAGAAGTATAGTTTGTCCCCATTCTACAGTATCAGACCCATGAGCCCTATCCTGCTCCCACTATGTTTGTACAGCTCTGAGCACTCAGCCAGAGCTCATTATATAAAAATACTATCATCTGCTTCCATAGAATAGGCTTTTTCACTGCCTCACAAGTCCTCCTATCCCAGCCAGGATCCTGAAGTGAACAAAACCTTTTCTGAACATTTCAGAACCACCAAAAAACAGTTAGTTCAACTCTGGAACTAGAAATAGGTGAAGGTTCTGGGAGTTTATTGTATAATAATCTGGAGTAATTTCCCCACCCCTAAAGAGGACAAAGGTGCGGCTGAGTCATCACAATGCCTTGAGCCAGGGGGATTCCAGCAACGGATCATATCCAATGCTGCAACATTCCCCAGGGTGAGCAAAAGCAGTGCTTGTGGATGTTGTGGCACAGGGTGTTGATACCCGACGAAGTGGGTATTCACCCACGAAAGCTCATGCTCCAATACGTCTGTTAGTCTATAAGGTGCCACAGGACTCTTTGCTGCTTTTACGGTGTTGATACTAAAATCAGCCAATAGGATGAATGAGATGGAAACACATGATTCTTTGTCAGCAGTGCTTCCTGTGGACAGGGGGACCCTGAAATGTTTGGAAGCATGCAGGGTGAGACACAACGAGTTTGGGGAATGAAAGCATTTTAAGAATAAAATATAAGTGTTTTTCTTTGTCTGTTGTTAAAACTCACAAGAATGGAGGAGGACGTAGTGGAGGGGGATGAAAAGCTTGGGAGAACCACAAAAACAGCAGGTGCATGGAAAGAGAGATGAGACACTCTGTGGCTGAAGAGGCAAGACAAACCCATGTGGTTCTTGGGGAGAGGAATGGGGATGCCGAGGGCCTTTGCATTGAGTGGTACCATTTTCATGCAGAAAGAGGCAGCAAGTCTGCACAGCTGCACCATGACCATGAATGAGGGGCAGCTTAGAAAAACAAGGTCAGCTGACAGGCGGAGTAAATAGGCATGGGGACAAAAACATCCCCTCTTCCCTGTGCTCTTCCCTCCAGCCCATCCTGGTTTGTTTGGCAGCTTTTGTAGGTCAGTGGCCTTTGGTATTTTATTGTTTAGTTTTAGAGACTCCGCCTCAGCACACGGTAAGCGGGAGGCAGTCCAAAGCCACCTGGGAGCTCCCTTCCCTCAGAAGGGGCAAAGGAGAACACATGGCCTGTGAACTCCCGCACCTGCTCACAGGAAGGAACATTACAAGGCTGACAGTCCAAATACCAAACAGCGAATGAGCCCTTGATTTCTGCTTAACATCACGGGGACAGTTGCATGCCTCTGAACTAAGGGCCAGCCTGTGGTAAAGTCCCCTTTAGGGAAGGGGTGGCCAACCTGAGCCTGAGAAGCAGCCAGAATTTACCAATATACATTGCCACAGAGCCACAGTAATAAGTCAGCTCCCACCCTCTAGCAGCCCCACCGATCAGCGCCTCCTGCCATCAGCTGTTTTGCATGCTCAGGAGGCTATATGGGGGAGGGGGAAGAGTGAGGGCATGGCAGGCTCAGGGGAAGGGTTGGAGTGGGGGCAGGGCCTGGGGCAGAGCCAGGGGTTGAGCAGTGAGCACACCCCAGCACATTGGAAAGTTAGCATCTGTAGCTCCAGCCCCGGAGTCAGCGCCTATGCAAGGAGCCACATATTAACCTCTGAAGAGCCACATGCGGCTCCGGAGCCACAGGTTGGCCACCCCTGCCTTTAGGGGGTCTCACCCTCAGCACCAGCATGGAGTGTAGCCGAATCTGTTTTTTTCCAGATGGAAAAGCAGCTCTCCTCAGGCTCCTCCATCCTCAGTGTATCTCTTAAGAGCTCCTCCATGCTCCTGCTAGCCCACCATGCAGCCCCTGCCTCCATATACAGAGACCAATGGTGCAACCCCACTGGGCTCCTCGTTATTCAGTTCCAGTCAGTATGAATAGAAGAATGGGTTTTGTTCAGCATATAATCATAAGCCTAAGCATGGCTATGGTGATTTCCTGATCGTCCAGCTAAGATGATGAATTGTGATCTCAGGATAAAATAAAACAAGTCTTCCCCAGAGTTGATGGTTTTTGCTAGTAAATGTGTCCTTTGTAACTTACAAACCAAAGCAGATTAGCCAGGATGGGTAAGGAATAGTGTCCCTAGCCTCTGTTTGTCAGAAGGTGAAGATGGATGGCAGGAGAGAGATCACTTGATCATTACCTGTTAGGTTCACTCCCTCTGGGGCACCTGGCATTGGCCACTGTCGGCAGACAGGATACTGGGCTGGATGGACCTTTGGTCTGACCCAGTATGGCCATGCTTATGAATGACACTCCATATTGGTTTCCATGTCTTTCCCCAACGAGAACTGCATTTTATTGTCTACATCAGTCTGGACTTCTCAGTTTCCACGTTCTCCCAGTTCCTAAGAATTGAGACACGGTACCCATTCATCTTCCCAACTAGGGATCTATATGCTATGGTAATACAAATAATATATAATAATCATCACCTACCCTGCCATCCCAACAATTTAAACAAGAATTTAACTATCTTAATCTTTCTTCATGTCCTTCTTCTGTGAGCCAAACTTTTATGCCCAAACTGCCCCCGAGAGTGCATAATCCTTTTACTAGAGCCTGTCTCAATTACACCAAGACCCCTTTTATAGTAGGTGTCATTTACATCAACTTTAATACCTCTTTACACTGTTAGAATGGTGTAAAGTCACCTTAGTGCAACTGAGAATCAGGCTAATTGTCAGTGCAAGTCTCTGTGTTAGTGCCTGTTCTCTACCCTTAGTCGGATCTCAGGTGCCTAGACAGTATGCTGATGGGTGCTCTAGAAATACATATTCAGATGGACAGCAAGTCTCTAAGTCCTTTACCTCAGTACCAGCTTTTGTGCTTCTTGCTTCTTTCCCTGCTAGAGCTGGGCCTATCCAGTTTTCACAGCTTCTGAAAGAGTGGCTAAATCTGCTGCAGTAGCCACTAGATCTAGGGGATGTAAGACAATCTCTCCAAAGACTGCTGACGTTTCTCAGAAGTTGTGGTTTCTACACCTGCCTCTTCAAGAGAGGTGCTGGCTCTCATTCTCCATGACCTAAATGCATACCTGTGCAAAGTAGATGTCATGAGCTATCATTCTGATTCTGTAGCATTTTATCCCCACTTTGCGCAGGTGTTAATGATGGCAGAAAGGGCAAGGCAAGAAAAAAATCAGACCCATTGTGTTAATTTCAGCAAACAATCTGGACCAGAATTTTCAAATTTTGCCCCACAGCAAGGCCCCAAGATTGCTATTTAGGCACCTAAATAAAGGAAGTAGAGGGAGCTGACCACCAAATCTGCAGCTCTCATGATCTCCAGTGAGAGCCAAGGGTGCTCAGAAACTCTGAAAAAACAGGCCACTTGTTTGGGTGCTTGATTCTGGATGTAGGGGCATAACTTGAAGCCAACATTTTCAAAGTTGTCTGGTTAAACTGGTCAGGGCTTGCTTTCCTGTCTGTAAAATGGTGATAACATCACTTACCCGCCTCACAGGGAAGTGAAGAGCCTGAGAGTTCATATTTGTAAAGCATGTTGAGAACCTTAGCTAAAAAGCACTACCAAAGGGCTAACTATTATTATACAAAGTGCCTGCAAAAATCTGCCTATGTGTATACCATCATGTACAGATGGAGATATGTCCACAAGTGCAGGATTTGTGCTGGTACAAAGGGTGCAGGGGTGTTTTTAGTGGCATATCCATTGGGTCCACATCTGAAAATATGGCTTGGGAGTCAAATGTGTATAAAAACATCTCTGGAAGGATGGGATGTTCCTGAATCATCTGTACCTCATAGCACTCACCAGCACTATCATTTTGGATAGCCCCCAGGCTGGGACTATGTAATAAGGAGTGTGTGAACTACGGCTACAAAAATCTGACACTAGTTTCTTTTTGCCTGGGAGAAGGATACACTCATGGACGCTGCAAGAGATTTGCATATTAATGGCTACAGTTATAACTCATTGCAGCTTGTACACTGGGCAAGTCATAATTCCCTGTCATGTTACATAATGAAGTTGTGTGATGTTATAATTATGGTTGTAAAAGCATTTCTATCCTGAGCTCTTATATTCATGCACTTATAAAGTTCCCCCCAAAATAAAACCCTTTGGGTTGAAATTTCTCATGCGTATTCTCAGCTCAAATGTAAATTGATTCTGGAAAGTTTTGTGAAATCCCATCAGCTGTTTTTGAGTGATCACAGCATGAAAAAAAGTTGTTGGGTTTTGGTTTCACCATTTAAAGATATTTTCAGGTTTTTTACTTTGCATACAGATACCGCAAATACAGCATTTTTTTAAAGAGCCCAAATTCACCACAAACTTTATTCCTCTGAAAGGACTTGTTTTTCTTCAATAGAAATGAAAGTGAAAGTACTCACCCTCACTATACTGTGTCTTTGTGTTGAAAGGATTCCTATTCACAGGCAATAACACAGTGATGCTTTACTCTTCCATAGCACTTTCTATTCCAAGATCTCAAAGCTCTTTGAAAACATCAATGAATTCGGCCTCACAATTCCCTTATGAAGTAGGAAGTCTTTTTATCCCCATTTTATTGATGGATAAACTGAGGCACAGATGGATTAAATTACTTTCCCAAGATCACACAGAAAGTCAGTGGCAGAACCAGAAATGGAAGACAGGTCTTCTCTCACCTAGTCATGAGTTTTAAACAATGTATAGTGTGATCGATTTTCTTAAATATAGCAGTAGCACCAAGTAGGCAATCTGCTTTGAGCTTTGGCACATGGCTCGGATTGATTAATACTTGGTGGTCCTGGTGACACCATCAGTTTTTGAAAAAAAATTTTTTTTTTTTTATCCATCACCATGGTATCTGGGCACCTTGCAAAACTTAAAGTGAAATATTAATTGAAGATCTCAATGAGAGGCTGAACATAGCACTCTTCTGCTACCTGTAGCAGAAGCTTTACCAGTCAGCTCGGAAGCAAACGTAGGGCTTGTCTACAGATAAAGTGCTGCAGCAATGCAGCTGCACCATTGCAATACATCTGGTCAGCATAATAAAACCACCTCCATGAGAGGCAGTAGCTATGTGGCAGGAGACGCTCTCTCGCCGACATAAGCACCGGTGTGGACAGCACTATGTCAGTGTAACTTATGTTACTCAGGGGGGCGGTTTATTCACACCCCTGAGCGACGTAAGTTATGCCGACATAAGCTGTAGTGTAGACAGAGCCTTAGTAAATTGGAGAGGCACAGAGGTGTGTCTTGCACCTTTTTTGTGGCCAGATTCATGCTTAACCCTGTTTCTGCAGGGAGCAATTCCAAAGCCTTAATATAACTGAGAATCAGGCCTCAAGTTGGGAAGGCAGGAAACCTTCCAAAGAATAACCAATGCCGTCCCATCTTCCCAAGTCTGCAGACAGATGAAATATAGCTATTTAAAAAGGCATGGAATGCCCCCATCCATCTCACTACAACATAATGATGATTATTTAATTGACCACATTTATTTCACTGTTGATCATTTTACCATCTGGCTCCCTTGGGATGGTGGGTAGAGGCCCTGTGCTGATTTGGGGTTTGCGCCAACCCTCCTCCTTTGCCCCCCTCTCTCTCCCTCACAGTCTCTTCACCTCAGCTTCACTGCACACTAGTGACCGGCCCCTCTTGCCCATCCCTCCCCTTCCCTGTCTCTCTCACCCTCCTTCCCTTTCTATGTAAACACAGCCAACAAAAATTAATAATTGTGGCACTAACATGACATTTGCCACATTGTTCACTCTGCTTGTGTGTTTTATCCCTTCCCTGTGTCTCTCTTGCTGTGATGGGGCACAAAGGCCCCACATGGGCAGCAAGGGGGTTAATGAGGCAGCTAGGCTCACTCTGGCAACCAGAGGATTAAGGAGCGTCTGTTGGCCCAACTCTGCTACATCTGCAATACACGTCAGGCATAGAGAGGGGCATTAAAAGGAGGAGACCTAGCTCAGCTCAGGGCTGAACAGGGAGGAGTGCACAGCTCTGCTTCGTCCTTGATGAAGGAAGCCTGGTTCGGCCAAGATCCTGAGACACTGCTACCTGGACAAGCTTCCTGCTGGATGGGACAACTAGACTCAGGAAGACTGATAAGAAAAGGACTAACTGAGACAAGCTCTGTGGAGAAGGGTGAGGTCTGCCAATGAATCCCGAGACTAGCCTGATTTTGAGTTCACTGGTTTTCCTTTCGTGTTGGACCCTAATACACCAGAAGAGGTCTTTAAATCATGATCTGAGGACTTCAGTCATTCAGCCAGTCAGAGATTATGGGCCCATTGCAAGTGTGGGCAGGTGAGGCTCTCTGGCCTGCCACGTACAGGAAGTCAGACTAGATGATCAGGATGGTCCCTTCTGGCCTTAAAATTGATGAGTTTAGGTAAGAGACAGGACTCAAGTGTGCCATAGGCAGAGGGCTAAAGCACCATAGCAATGGACCTGCGAGGAGCGATACTTAACTGTTGGGAACCTGCAGCTGGGTGAGCTGCCCCATGATGGGCCACAGGAGGGGACTGCTTAGGCAGCCTGGTTACACTTGTTTATTCAGATGATATTGCCTAATTGTTTCCTTGTACTCTCCCATCTATGGTCTCTTGCCATACACATTAGACTGTAAACCCTCTGGGGCAGGAACTGTCTGTTCTGTTTGTACTTAGCACTATGGGGTCCTGGTATGTGACTGGGGCTTGGAGGTGCTATGATAACACAGATTACAATAAAATGCCACTTGTGATACATGGAATCTATGGCCCTTCTTAAACAGAAGGCATTTAATAAAGAAAAAGATAGAAATACAGGCACAAAGAAAGGGATTTCCACACATGAACTGCAGATTTTTCTGGTTTGTTGACCAGGCACACACCCTGTCTGGAACTCTGTACAGCACAGCGAAACAGCTAGTGACTGAATAGTGTATTGCAAGTAAACAGAATACACCACCACTTCTTTTTTCTCTTGATCAGACTAGCTTTGACCTCTGTCTTGATCTTCATGTGCTAGATTCTTGGGAGCTGGTGCTGGGCTGATTCCTTAGGCAGACTCCATTTCTGGTATGTAATCGTGAAAAAGTTGCTTGAGGAATATACATCATTTCAGTCTCACTGGTGAGCTTTGTCAAAAGGCTCTTGCTTTGACATGGTGGCTCCACATATATTTCTAAGGAATTTGGAGCTCTCACAAACTGTGGTTCTCCCCGTGGTGTTTGCTGTTCAGCTGCTCAGCAGCTTAGCCTTTAAAAAACATTGTGAAGAGGATCATGGGCGCCAACTCCATGGGTGCTCTGGGGCTGGAGCACCCACAGGAAAAACAGAGTGGGTGCTCGGCACTCACTGGTAGCCCCATTGATTAGCTCCTACCCTTCCCCCCAAGTGCTTCCTGCCTGCTGGCAGGTCCTACCAATCAGCTCCTCCCTCTCCCTCTCAGCGCCTCCTGCCCACCGGGAACCAATCAGTTGTTCAGCAGCATTCAGGAGGCGCTGGGGGGGGGGGGAGGAGTGGGAGCAAGAAGAGGCAGTGGAGGGAGCAGAATGGGGCAGGGTGGGAAGAGGCAGGGTGAGGATGGGGATTTGGGGGAAAGGGTGGAGTGGGGCCTGGAGTGGAGTGGGTGTCAAGAACCCCTCGGGAACTGGGGAAGTCAGTGCCTCTGAAGTGGATTGATTACATGTGAAAACTGCCAGCCTATTTAAATCCTGGGAATGGTGGGCAAAGCCCACCAGAACAACAGAAACCCCCTTCACAAATGAGGGCAGGGCCTCAGAACTTGACTGAATAGCGAGACAAAGAATGAAAAAACAGGGCTAGGGTGCAATCTGTCTGTCTTCTGGTAAAGGTGGGTGTGAGCCTACAGGAACAAAAGGCCCACCTCCCTTGGAGGTGGCATGAGCCACAGGATGAGGAAACTACTAAATATAGGGGGCAACAAATGACAAAACAGGGACATGGGGTGAGGGTTGGGCAGACTTGGAGACTGAAATTCTCTATCCACAGAAAAGGGACAGCACAGACTTCCCCATGATACCCTGCCAATCAGCCACTAGCTTGAGCTGGAGGGACTCTATCAAGAGTGGGAGGTTAATTTAGTCTGAGTCTGCTGCAACAAAGGGTACAGTTAGCACCAACTGTGCTGTGGATGATGTTACAGAAGTGCTCTATGTCTGTATCTTTACACAGAGCTCCTAATAACCACTAGGGGCTGGACTCATTTCACAAAGGCCACTGAAGAACAGATAGCAACAGCTCTTGGTGACTACCGGCTTGAATCCATTTTCAGCTGGTGATGTAGAGTTAAATGGCTCAGGAATCCATTACCAGCCCGCTGAGCTATCTCTGGCGATGAACCTCAAAGCACACTTCAGAGCTGCTGAGCTCAGTCAGCATTATAAGATTCACTCTTCGTGCAAGTTGAGTGTCAAAACAGTGATTCGCTGGGAACTAGTAATGGGGGAAGAGTCTCAGAACTCTGGGAGTGGGACCACTGTGTTGGTGAGTTCAGGTGTTTACAACTCGGGTGGGGCAACGCTGATTTTAATAGGTCATTTAAAATCATTTCCTGTTGGCTCATTCCCACAATCTATAAACTGCAACATTATATCTCCTATGGGAGAAGCTGACTCAGTCACTTGGCTGGCTGCAGAGAAAGGTGTTTGTCTAGCAGACTAATACACCCATGACAACCAATGGCAAAAAGCGGAGAAGAGATGCACCACCACTTGGGCACGTATGAGAGAAATCTACCCCTCTTTACTGTTATCTGAGCGTAATTCACTTTCTTGTCTGGTTCACTCCCTCTATTTTCTCCCTGTCTGATGAGAATTGGTTTCTCACTGGGCTAAGAGTAAGCAGTATCCTGTCTATCTATTAGTAATGTGCCCAACATCATTGTACCTGCACCCTAAAGTGGCTTCTGCTTTTGTTTACTTTATTAAATGCCACAGACATATTAAAAAGGGAAATGCACATGCTAAACTCAGACTGGTTAAAATGGTTTTGGACTGTTATCTTGGAGTTAAAACATAAAGTGGGAGCAATGAGCCCTAGGTTCTACTCCATACTCTGCCATTGATCATGTCACTTAATTGTTTTGTGTCTCAATTTACTGTGTGCATGTTTGGGTACGTCTACATTATAATCAGAGGACAGATTGCAACTTGGATAGACATGCTTAAAGATAGCTCTAATAGCTAGCACAAATACCAATAACAGGGGGAAGATGCAGTGGCACAGATGTTGGCATGGGCTAGCAACACCAATAGGTACCCAGGATTCTGGGCAGGTCTGTGCAGCTTGTGCTGCCGCATCTTTGCCACTATTTTCAGAAGTGCTAGCTAAATTATAGCTAGCTCAGGTATGCCTGCATGAACTGCAAACCACACGTCCAATTCCAAGGTAGACATACCCTAAGTGTGTGTGCATGTACTTATAAAGAGTTTTGTGATCTTCAAATGAAAGGCACTATACATGTCCAAAGCGTAAGTCTGCTAGAGAAGCTCAGTATGCTGTGTTCCACTTCAACTGTTTACAGACTCTGTTCCCTGCATACACTTTGCTGGGATAACCAGACAAAGTTTCTTATTACCTGTCCAATCCTTACACCTTCTGAAGCAGATTCACTGATACTACTTGAGGAAGGACACCTACGGGAGGGAAGTCCTCCTTAACACAGGGAAAATACAAAGACTGAAGGGATTCTGGGATTTACTGATCACAGCTTTCTTCTGGGAAGATTTGTGTTACTCCTGGAGGGATTCTGCAGGACTGCCCGCAGGAAACACCCCCCCCCCCGCAGATTTCCTGCGTTTCCCTGCAGAAAATGGCAGGGAAGCAAAGGGAAGCCACCCTGGGGGAGGGGGCCACCAGGAGGCAGCGCTGAGGGCTTTGGCCCCGGCCGCCAGCGAGACTCTGGCCCGCGGCCGGAGCCGGCGGGGCAGGTTTTTGGTGCCAGGTGCGGCGGTGGTCCCGCCCTCCCCCGCCCCGGGCCCGATGCTCCCCGCCCCCCCGCCAGTGCCTGCCCTACAAAGAAGTGGAGCAGAAGAGGGAAAAGGGGCCAGAAAGGCCAGGGGGTTAGGGGGTTGGGGGGGACAAGGGGCTGTGGGGGGGGGGGGGGCAAAGGGGGCAAGGGTTGGAGGGGGACAGGGGATAGGCAGGCAGGGGGGGGACAGGGGGGGGGGGGGGGTGGGGGTAGGGGTGGGGGGGCGGGGTGGTGGGGGGGAGGTCAGGGGGGGGGTTGGGGGGAAGGGGGGGGGGGGAAGGGGGAGGGGGGGGGAGGGGGGGGGGGGGAGGGGGGTGGTGGTGGGGGGGGAGGGGGGGGGTGGGGTGCAGGATAGGGGTGGGGGGGGGGGGGGGGGGGGGCAGGGGTCCGGGGGGGGGCAATGGGCAGGGGGGCTGGGGGGCAAATGGCTGGAGCTGCTGGGCAGCCATGGGGGCTGCCCTGGAGGGGCCCATCAGGAGCCACGGGGGCTCCATTCAAAGGCATCTGGGCTCCCTCTGCCTCTCTCTGCCCCCAGAGCCCTCTGGGCTCTGGCTGCTGCTTTGGGGGCCCTCTGGGCCCTCTGGCTCCAGGCTGCAGGAGCCCTCTGCTCCCCCCTTTGAGGGGCAGGCATTTAGGGCTCTCTGCTCCCCGCGCCCGCAGGCAGCCCGGAGCCGGCTGAGGGCCACCACTGCTGAGATTCGGAGGGCGGGCTCCTCCCAGCCCAGAGCCCTCTCAATCTCAGCAGGGCAGGGCAGCCAGGAAGGGCTCAAAGGGCGCGTTCCAGGCAGCGGCCAGGCAGCCCCGCCCTGGATGGTCAGGCGGCTGCGGCTTGCAGCCCAAGGCCCTGGGGCCCCGGCGGCTGGATGCAGCCCTCTGGGGCCGCGGCCGCAGGCAGCCCAGAGCGCGGGCTGCCGGCAGCCGCGGCTGATTCCCAGCAAGCCCTCTCTGAAAGCGCTCTGGGGCAGCCTCAGCTCTCTCTCCAGCCGGCAGCGGCCGGGGCAGCCGATTGGGCTCGCCGCTGGGGCTGGCCTTGCTGCGCAGCCTGGGCTCCCCTGATTCTCCCCGCCGCGCGGATTTAAATTGGCTGCTCTGCCCCGCTGCAAGGGCTCCAGCCCCCAGCCCCGCCCCGGCTGGGGCTGCTATTTAAAGCGGCAGCAGCAGCTAAATATTGGTGAGCAGAGCCCCTGATTGTGAATGTTCCTGGGGCTTTAGCTCCACCCAGCCCATAGGCGCCCCCCCGTGCATGCCGCTGGGCTGACTGCAGGACCGGCGGTGGTGGCTCCTCGGGCTGCTGGACCTCCGCCGCCGCTCGCGGTCCGCGGGCGGGCGGTGCGGCTGCGCCAGTCAGCGCTGCGGAGGTCCGCCGCCGCCGGCGCGCCGAGCAGCGCCCCCTCTCCGCCCCGCGCAGGTCCCGCCCTGCCCCGCCCCCCCCCCCCCCCCCCCGGGGACAGGGCCGGCGCTCTCCTCGGCAGCGGCAGGATGAGCTGAGGCCCCAGCCTTTTTTTGCCGCCCCTTTTTTTTGCCTAGGCACCAGCTTGTTTTGCTGGTGCCTAGAGCTGCCCCTGCCAGGAGGACAGTTTTGGGGGGGATTACCCCCTCCAAACAGAGGTGAGGCGAACAGGGTTACATGCCACTGCCCCCCACCTCCTTCTGCAAGCGCAGAGCTGCTCAGCTGAAGGAGGCTGTGTCTCAGCTCCGCTGACTCTGCAGCTGAATGCTGCCTCCTGTGTCCTAGTGCCAGTCGAGCTCCCTTTCTGTGGGCGGAGAACATTCCTGTTTTCTATTCTGTGCAACAGTGAGTGCCCACGGTGGGGCTGGGTAAGTGGGTGTGAGGGGAAGAGACAGTGGGGAAGAAAGGGCATGGAATAGGACAGGGGAGCAGGGGCAGCTCTAGCCATTTCGCCGCCCCAAGCACGGCGGCACGCCGCGGGGGGCGCTCAATGCTCGCCGGTCCTGCAGCTCCCGTGGACCTCCCACAGACGTGCCTGTGGGAGGTCCACCGGAGCCGCCTGCCACCCTCCCGGCGACCGGCAGAGCGCCCCCTGCGGCATGCCGCCTCAAGCACACGCTTGGCATGCTGGGGCCTGGAGCCGCCCCTGTGTGGGAGTGAGAGGAGGGGGATGGGAGAAGAAAAGGGGATAGGGGAATAGCAAGGGGAAGCGGGAGCCCGGCATGCAGTGTCCCCTCAGCAGCAGCTGAGGCTCCCCTATTAATAAGGCCCATAGAACCCTCAACCTGACAAACCCTACCCCCCTACACCTGGACCCCTACAGTGAGTCTCCCCCCACAGACCCAGACCCCGCCCCTCACTGATCCCCAACCAGCCGCACCTGGATCCCCACCCCATCAAGCCCCACTCCCTCAGCACCTGGACCCTCACTGACCCCCTGCTGAGCCCCATCTCCCCACACCCATCCCCCTCTCCTGAGCCCCAGCTACCTTCACCTGGATCCTCTGCAGAGTCCCATTGCCCCTGCACCCGGAGCCTCTACATCCAGATCTCCCACTGAGCCACCTGCACCCAGATTTCCCCACACAGAAACCTCTCACCCTACACATGTATCCCCCCACACTAAGTCCCTCCACACTTGGATCCTGCTGGGCTGAGCATGCATACCCACACCAGGTGCGCCTGGGGCAGAGGGGTGGGGCCCCAGGGTGTTTCTGGGGGAGGCCCAGCCCTTGCACTGTGTCAGGGTCGGGTGCATCCTCACTGCCGAGTCTCGGTACCAGAGGAGGTGGGGGCTTCAGGGTGATCTCCCACCTTAATGCTGCCAGTGGCCTGTGCTCCCCACTGCCATGCAGGAGCCACATTTATTTATTGACAAATAACATTTGCAGAATTTTTCAGAATTTTAAAATATTGTGCGCATAATTTTTAATTTTTGGCACATAATTTTTAGGCACAGAGTTCCCTCAGGAGTATAATGTGTATACCATTAGGCCTATTCTCCTCTCAATACACTGGGGAGGGAGAATATACCTCTGTGACTTCTGTAGATAGTCCCAGAGCTTTTTGTCCAGAGAGACTATTAGATTAGTTACTGAGCAGCCTTTGGTCTGATTTTCACCTGGGGTACCTCTTGCACTTCTAGTCAGCACTAATATACCATAGTCTGAGAACAGAGAGAGGGCCATGTTAGGTGAATGAGGGCTGCTGTTTCACAGGGGTGAAGGTATTAGGCAGGTTGGTACATGCTAATTTTGCAAAGCTGTAAATAGGGAGATGTATAGGAAGAAGAATGGGGCAAACCTTTTAATAACAGCTAAATACACAGGGTTGGCAGAGTTAAGAGCCTCAAATAGGCTTTGGAAAGAATTATTTAGAATATTTTTTTTCAGAATATGCTTGACTTCTTCAGAAGGATCAACAAATACATGAATATTTGGTGCCAGATTCAAGGACAGAGGAAAACAAGGGTGAAAATTCTACTAAACAAATATCCTCCCAGCAGGGGTGTCCAGCATCTATGGAGGAATGTAGAGTTAGGAAGATGGATTATTGGAAATTATATTCTAATTTACTGAGGGAAGGGAATTTCTTTCCACACCCCCTTCTCTGATGGAGTATCATCTCCGCTGCAGAAGTGTTCCTATATTTAGGAATGCCATAGACAACATGATGGAAGGATGCCTATGGTAACAGCAACAAGAAACAAAACTGCATGCATTTTTAGCTTGGGAGAGTGACGGGGGGGGGCGGGCGGGGGGGAGAGAGAGAGAGAGAGAGAGAGAGAGAGAAGGGCAGCACAAAGCAGCTTCATGAGACCCTGTGCAACTTATGGGAAGTAAAGCTTATGGGACATGCAACACTGTGAGATGTAGAGACCCTGAGACAAAGAGAATTACTGCAAAACAGCAAACCGTGGGGGAATTACTGCCACTTTTGCCTCCCCTGCCTTTGTGTCTGGACTTGTGTATCTAACTAGATGTGCTATTGAGCAATAGGAGAGCAGGAGTACTGACTTCTTTGAGGATCTTGAGATAGCCCTAAGGCAAAATGTCTGCTCCAGATTCAGATTTCCTATCGCTTCTCTTCCCACCCACCCAACCCCCTACTCCCAAAAAATTCAAGAAGTTATTTGGATCCAAAGTTTTGTTCAACCAATTCTAATAACTAGCTTTTGCTGCAAAATTTGGGTTCTGGTTCTGAAATTCACCAGAGATCAGAGGCATTTGTTTTGCACGCTCCCCTCCAACTGTCCCCCTTGTACAGACTCAATAGAGGATGGATATCAGATATATTAACAAATGCATACCAGTTTCTGGTGTTCCTGTTTGCTTCCTTTGTCCTGCCTTGGTGACTGAAATTTAAGTGCTTTCTAGACTTCAAGGAATTGCGTATTATGTAATGATAATGTTCTAGTTGATAGACATTCCCTTCGACATCCCAGCTCAAAGGGACTTGCTCCCTTAACTCAGACTTTCCCCCTGCCTTGCACTAAGTTCTCATTTGCTATACTCACTCACGCAGCCAGGGCCAGCCCACAACATTTTGGCACCTGAGGTGGGGAGCTCAAATGATGCCCCCTCGCTTGGGCCAAAACTTTAAAAGGTCTCAATTCTGCCTTGTTCCTGTTCTACTCCTCTCATGGTACTGCTCTGCTACCTACCCCAATAAAGGAGAACTAACAACTTAAAATGCCTTGTTCAAAAATTTTAAGTAACACTTAACTTTCAAACGCCTGAACAGCAAATGTAACTTTTCTTGTCTGCATAGTAAACACCGGCATTTTTATTTGTTTGAATAATCAAAGTGGTGCTTTCTGTACCTTCTTGATTGCAAAGATTTGAACTGCTTCCTGCTGATGATCCACAGTCTGGGCCAGCTCATGCTCTGTTGAGATGGTTGCAAGGCCAACCAGCCTCTCCTGTGTCATTGTGGAGCATAGATGCATTTTTATTAACTTCAGCTTGGAGAAGCTGTGTTCTCCACTGGCAACTGTTACAGGAAGTGTTAGAAGTATGCGCAGAGCAACAAAAGCATTTGGAAAGAGGATGGTCATCTTATTTGTGCACATATATTCCAGAACAGCCTTTGGAGTTGATCCTACTGAAATGCATCTTGAAAGGGCTTTCAGTTCATCACCTAAATCACTCGCATCAATATCGCGCATGTCATCATGTGTCAACGCTGTCTCTAGTGCCCTGCATTACTGGTGTAGGTCTTCTTCAGGTATAGTGAGGAGTTTTGGAATATCATATAACATCCCAAATATACTGCTGTGTTCCTTGGGCTGCATGAAACGTTCTTCAACTGACTGTATTGCAGCATCTGGTTAAAGAATTCAACTTTGAATTGTTGTTTGGGGTCTCTCATGGGATCGTGCCTCATAATCAAAATGTCATCTTCTTCGGTGACTCTTCTATTCTTGAATGGGTGGGAAAATAGCTTCAGTGTGAAGTTTCTCTACCAACTTCAGAACGTTTTCTAGCACTCTTCAGAACGTTTTGAAATCCCTCATCTGACCGGTAAGACGGTAGATATGACTTTACTTTGTCCAGTTGTTCCACTGCTCCATATATATCAAGGTCAACACCTTGGAGTTGGAAACTACAACATTTATTTGAAACAGTATGTCATGCCACAACACTAAGCCACACAGAAATTTGAAGTTATGTATGTTTCTAGTGATTCCATTTCCCTCTGCCACTGTTCTCCCACAAACAATTCCTGTCATAGCATTATCCTCCATAATGGCAACTATGGCATCATTGATCTTCCCAATTTGGTGTTTGATAGGCTTTATCGCCTCCACTTGACTTTCCCATCGTGTGACACTCGGTGATTTCAGTGTCAGAGAGGATGTTCCCAGATGTTGCTTCAAAATTTGTCATCGATGAGCTGATGCAGAGAAAAATACATAGATGCTCTGAATTACATTAAAAAAATTCAGCAGCCTCACTAGAAGCTGATGCTGCATCACTAAGCACCAAGTTCAGTGAATGAGAACTGCATGGGACAAAAAAACGCTCGAGGGTTTAACTCTCGGAGCTGTGTCTGCACTCCTCTGTTCTTTCCTCTCATGTTGGCATCATTATCGTAGCCCTGACCTGTCATGTCAGCTATTGCAATTCCCATATCTTTCAGCTTTTAAAGAAGCACATTTGTCATACCAGCTCCTGTTTATTATTCAATGTCAATAAATTCTAGAAAATGCTCTCTGACAGTCACCATTGCAGGGACATTTTCACTAGCTTCTGTTGTTCTTACAAAACACACCATTAAAGTCATTTGTTCCGTATGGCTGATGTCAGATGTGCAGTTCAGAATAACAGAGTAATATCTTGCCGACTTCAGAACTGCCACAATCTTCTGTTTGACTTTTGTTGCCAGTAACTCTATGATCTCATTTTGAATTGTTTTTCCAAGGTAGTGGTGTGTGTACCTTTCTTGGGTGGTGACTCTTCTTAGATGCTCCCCGACTACAGCATCAAACTCAGCCCTCAGCTCCATAATTTTAAGGAAGTTTCCATTGTTTGACACATACAGCTGATCTGAAGTGCCACGCAGTGCTAGGTTTTGGATAGCAATCAATGAGCCTTTTCAGAACATTTTGCCAGTAAAGAGCCTCTGATGCAATCTTCTCTTAATGCTGATCATCTATGGTGGCCTTTAACCTTAGTCTCATCTCAAGCTCTTTCCACCTATGGAATGCTCTCTATTGATTTGCTGCCTTCTCATGGCATGCCAGATTTCTAGCCAGATTTTTCGAGTCCTTTGTTTCCGTAGAACCCAATGTGGCTGGAACATTAGACTGGAAGAGTTTGCAACAAAGACGGTATGCAGCATTCTGGGGTTTTGAGTACATAAGCCATGGCCTCTCCACTTTGTCACCATTGGGGATTTCATGCCAGTAATGTGTTCGATGGAAACTTCTATGTTCATTGTTTTTGGGGAACATGAAGTTTTTCACTTGCTGTGGCCCATCCAGTACAAGGAAGTCCCTCAGGCTACTGCTCAAATGGGTCCACAATTCTGGATCATCTAGACTTAAGGAACTAAACTCAGCAGCAGCTGTTTCTTGCACCTCCACCACACTCTTCTCTGATCTACACTTTTCTTCAGGAATGTGCATGGTTACATCCATTTGAGATGGAGATATGGATGCTGCAGTAGCTTCCAGGTCACCTACACTCTGACTAACTGGAAGATCAGGCATCTCCTCACCACTCACGTCCTCACTGGGACTGGAAGAATCACCATGAACATTTGTGTCTATGTATCTCAGGAGAGCTCCTCCCTGCTTAGATAGAAAAGCTTTCTTTTGCTTTCTTTCTTTTTCTGAATGCTGCCCCCGAGGGGCATTTTCTTCTTTCACTCATGACTGCTGTTCTGTGCCAGCTATAGTGGCTCTCAACACTCAATTGAAGGGGACAAATAAGCAGGCTGGTAGCAGGGCCTGAGTGAGGTAAGATATCAGAGTCTTAAGGGCCTAGCTGGCTCCTACTACTTCAGTTGACTGTCTGTTCTCCTCAAGTGGGTTCAGGGAAGCAGCAGGAAACAGGAAGCTCCCTGAGAACCTGGTGTTAATCAGTGCAGGCTTCTGGGGGTGCTAGAGAGGTACATAAGTGGCTCCTCCTCCTCTCTCTCCCTGCAGCTCCTGCTGCTTTCTGTTATTCCTTCTCACCTTTTCTCCTGGCTGCCTGTTCTGTCTCTTGTGCCCACCTTCCTCCAGCACAGCACTCCACCATCTCTGTGCATCTAAAGCAGAGAGAATACATATGCTCCAGCAGCGGACACAATTTTCTATGCTCTGGGTCCTACTGGTGCCCCCCCCCCCACCCCAGTCTGCTACCTGAGGCTGCTGCCTCAGTTCTCCTCATGGTAAGGCCAGCCCTGCAGGCAGCATGGCCCAAAAGATCCCTGAAAGTTATATCAACAAAAGTGACCTCTGCAAAACAAAGTCCTTACTGAGAGAGCAGGGGGATCTCACTGATTTCTGGGTGTATTGTGCCACAGCTTCCATCGCACACCAATCAGCCTCCCACGGTCAGTTCTTTAGTGTTCAACCTCTCCACAGCATTCAGAGTTCACTGTAAAATCATGGGCCTGATTCTCCACCAGTTTGCCCTTTCACACTTGTGCAAAATTGGATGTAAAATGCTACCAAACCAGAATTTTCCACTCATTTACATCAGTGTTAACATTTTAAACCCACTTGGCACAGGTATTTATTTTTTTAAAAACCCTAATAGCAAGATAGTGGGGGGAAAAAACACAGGCTAAACTCTAAATGTGGCACCTGAACTACAAAAGGAAGGGGGTGGACATTGATCTAATTTGAGAACTCAATTCAAGGACACATGAGAAAACAGTAAATTTAGAGAGGATACCTAGGAATAGTTGTTGAAAGATTCAGAGGGTGTTCCTTTTGGCAGGACATCAGGTTCAAACAACAAGCACTGAGCTAACAATAACAATAATACTTTCTACACATAGGTAGTGCCTTTCATTTAAGGACCATGTCATAAACAGATAGTTAAGGGTTAATGTCTCTTTTACCTGTAAAGGGTTAAGAAGCTCAGTAAACCTGGCTGACACCTGACCAGAGGACCAATAAGGGGACAAGATACTTTCAAATCTTGGTGGAGGGAAGTCTTTTGTTTGTGCTCTTTGTTTTGGGGGTTGCTCGTTCTCGGGACTGAGAGGGACCAGACATCAATTTAGGCTCTCCAAATCTTTCTGAATCAGTCTCTCATGTTTTAAACTGGTAAATAGCACAGGCAAGGCGTGTTAGTCTTATGTTTATTTTCTCAACCTGTAAATGTTCCTTTTTTGCTGAGAGGATTTTACCTCTGTTTGCTGTAACTTTGAACCTAAGGCTAGAGGGGGAATTTCTCTGGGCTATATAAATCTAAGTACCCTGTAAAGTATTTTCCATCCTGATTTTACAGAAATAATTTTTACCTTTTTTTCTTTAATTAAAAGTTCTCTTTTTAAGAACCTGATTGATTTTTTTCTTTCTTGTTTTAAGATCCCAGGGAATTGGGTCTGGACTCACCAGGAGTTGGTGGGGGAAAGGAGGGGGGAATGGTTAATTTCTCCTTGTGTTAAGACCAAGGGGTTGGA
This sequence comes from Mauremys reevesii, assembly GCF_016161935.1. Lineage (NCBI taxonomy): Eukaryota > Metazoa > Chordata > Testudines > Geoemydidae > Mauremys > Mauremys reevesii. Next base: position 251,515,965 of record NC_052623.1, read on the forward strand.
TCGGTATCACCAGGGACTTGGTGGAAAAGCCTCAAGGCTATCCAGGGAGGGGAAAGTTTTGGGGGGACAGGGAGTGTGCCAGACACTGGAATTCTGGCTGGTGGCAGTGTTACCGGATCTAAGCTTGTAATTATGCTTAGAAGTGTCCATGCAGGTCCCCACATCTGTACCCTAAAGTTCAGAGTGGGGGAGGAAACCTTGACAGACCACAAGGGCTTTTACAAACAATTAATTACATGTTCTGGAAGAAAGGGGAATAGAGACTGTTGATAATTTGGTAGATGCCACAGATTCACTGATGTTGAAAGGCTTTTACATACACCTGGTGTTAGAGGAGATGGGGTCCCTATGTTAGTATTTGTGTGGAGGCCTTGTGAGCATTCTTTGTAGTAGACTTGGGTAAACTTTTTTCAATAACCCAGATGCCTAAGTGGTTACATGCAAAAATGTGTGTGCATGTGTGCAATCAGGTAACCATGCAAGCAAAAGATTAAATTGCATGTACTAGAGAGGCATTTGGTGCTTGCATGTACAACTACCTGGTTTTGAATGTGCATTTTCATATACTGCACTTGCAGTTGCCTGCATGCAGATTTATGTATGTTTTCTGGGATGAATTCAGTGACTTGTTTTTGAAAAATATCCATATGAACATATGAAAGGAGAGAGAGGCCCAAACTGAAACCCTATCTCTAAGTACTCCCAGACTCTGAATCCAGACCCAAACTTTGCAGTTTAGGACTATCTCTACTAGAAAGCAACTCTAGCCTGTGCTACTTGCCTTTTCATAAGAAAAAAGAAACAGGGCCATCCTTACCACACCTCCACTGGCTTCTTGTCCCTTTCAAGATGCAAGTCAAAATGTCCCTTTTTTTTTCAAAAACTTCCAAGGACTTGCTCCATCCTACCTCAATCATGTTAGGCCAAATACACATGGGAGTCTAAGGCAGTCTAAGATAGTGTACAGTTACACCTTCTTTCAGGCCACTAGGCACAAATTACACCATGTGGCTTGTCTACATAGCACTTTATTACAAGCCAGAGTGTGAAGCTACAGTGTAGCAGTTTGCCACACAGTAACGTCCCACGCGGACACTGCAATAGCACACTGAATATCCTGAGTGTGGCTTAAGCCTTTAGACTACCCCCTGATTTTGGCACCGTATCTCTTGCTTTCTCTCCTCATTCACCGCAGTCCTTATTTCTGTCTCTTAACACAGTCTCACCATATATCACCCAGCAAGAGCTGATGATAAAGTGCCAGAGCCTTGTGACTTGTGCCCCTAAATCACTTAGCCTCTTTTGAAATCCCCACGCCGAGTCTGCATAAAAGAAGCTGCACAATGTGAGCTATTTCTCTGTATTGCATTATGGTAATACAGACGCTCCCCGGGTTATGCAAGACCCGACTTATGCAAATTCATACTTACGGGGAAAAGTTCCATAAACCAGAAATAGGATTTTCAAGTTGTGGAAACTTTTGCGTAACGTACAGGTATACGTTTCCGACTTACTCCAAATTCGAGTTACGCAAGACTTTCTAGAATGAACAATTGCGTAAGTTGGGGTGGAGGGGCTGTAACTCTGAAGACTACGGCATGGTAATCAGTCTGAGGCATGAGTAACAGAGAGAATGAAAATCAGAGCCATGCAGATGTCACAAAACTATTCACTTTGTTTATGGTTTAATTGCTTTTATGTGGATGATTGAACCTTTTTTTCTCTTGGTATTTAGAGTAACAGTCAGGGCTGTTACCAGGGCAAGTGAGGCAGCCACCCAAGGCACAAAAATGTCATCCCCCTCCCAAGATTTCTGCCTGTCTTGTAGCACAGAGATTTTTCAAACTGTGGGGCACAGTTTGAAAACCGTCACCTCCTGCCAGGAGCTGGTAGATTGGAAGCTGCCTGGCCCACTCAGGCTCCTGGCTCTACATGCTATGGGAGCCCTCCTTGCCCTGCTTCCCGAGACTGGCTGCCTCTGCACTGCCAGGCACTCCCCAGGCAGGGTGGATGGCACAGCTCCGAGCTGCTCCTCAATGTGCTCTTGCCTCTCCCCCAAAGGAACCCAGCGCTTATTGGCAATGCCCACTGGAGCTGGCCCCTGCCTGCCGAACCCAGCTGCCATGAGATGCTCTCTGAGGTGCTCGCTCGCTGCTGCCCTGGTGCTCCTGGTTCTGCTGCTGCTCCTCAGCCCAGAGGTGACGCACGGGGCAGTCATGTGGCTTATTCACACCCTTGAGCGACACGTTCTACCGACGTACATAGCAGTGTAGACATAACCAGAGTCTGGAAGTGAATTAGCAAATAACTGCTTTAGTGAGAAGCTAAATTCAACTATTAGAGCAGGAGAAAGAAAAGACTGTCACCACTGTCTGTGTCATTCCCTAGAGAAGCTTCTGCAGCCTCCTGTCTTAGAATCTTAAGGAAGATTTTATGCTCAGGTATCAAGATATATTTTCTACTATACAGGTGTTCATGGGATCCCATTACTCCAGACAATATACCTAAGGCCTCTTTATTTGAGTATAAATCCTTTCAGATCTTATCCATCTGTGTGAGTCATACTCACTGGGCTTCTCTCAGTCATCGGGCACTCTGTGAGCAATCACAGCTTCTGCTTCAATTGGGGAGACATCCCAAGCCAAGATTACAGGTACAGTGTGTGCCCGAAGGCATGAACACCTGTGCAAGTGGCTAAGCCTGCTTCTCTGCACCAAATGGCTTTTGCAGTTTGTGACTCCACAGAAAGCACTCAGCATCTCACTTGCAGGATTGGGCCCTGATCAACAGCACATTCAGACAACAACATACAGCATTTTCGAGAGAGAGAGAGAAAAAAAAAACACTGTCCCATGATTATTTCCCCCATGCTGTATAAAACATCTGCCCAAATGCTTACCAGTTAGGTACACACAAAATGAATTTTTCCATGGTGGTTTGCAAAAGCCGCTCCTCTCAGTAACACTGGTCAGCACAATATTGATGCTAACTTTATTATAATTATTTGTATTACCATAGCGCCTTGGAACCCCAGCTGCAAGCCAGGTCCCTGTTGTGGTAGGCTCTGAATGAACACAGAACAAAGACAGTACCTGTCCCAAACAATTTACAAATTTAAAAGGGTGAATTCCTTCAGCATCATCTGTGTCCTAAATTATAGTGTCTCAAAAGGGAACTTATTCCCTTTACTCTGAACCTGTAAACTTGTAGTCCACTTAATACCACTTCCAAGGGACACAAGTGCAGGTCTTTATTTCTTCAGATAAAAGAAGCCTAGTTCCTCAAGCTTCATGCCCTGACCTTCCTTTTTTGGGGACGGCCATCAAGAACATTGTGATGAAGCAACTTCAATATCATTTGGAATCCTCTGATTTTCTTGGCCCCTTTAAGCCTGGGATAGGATTGATAGCTGCCCAGCATCTCTGAGCGATCAACAAGGTCAGTTGTTGATATCAGTCCTTTTGGCTGCATCAGCAGGCTTGGATACTATTTACATTGACGTTTTGTTGACTCCCTTGTAGCTCACAGTAGCAGAGAAGTATTACTCTTTAATAATGGTTCTGTTCTTTCCTCCTACACAGAGCTCTCAGAAGGTAGTTATTAATTATACTGATGTATTATTTACTACAGCACCACAGCTGTATTTATCTCCAAAGCACCCTATGTGCAAGAAGACAAGTCTCCTGCCCTCAAGACTTTACAATTTAAGGGCACAGTCATGCAAGGTGATGAACACCCTACATTCTTAATTGCTTCAATTGGAATGAAGTATGCTGAGTACCTTGCAGGACTGATCCCTAAATTAGACAAAGGGAATTGATGTAACAAGTTATTTTAAATATGCATTGTTGACGTTTGGCAGTTATCATGTAGCTTCACAATTTCTTTCTGAAAATACTGGGTGTTGCAAAAATGTGAGCTTTTAGGAGGGATTTGAAGGAGGCACGCAAGGTGGCTTGTAGTGGATCAGGGAGGCTATTCCAGGAATACTGGGCAGCAGGAAACAATTGTGGAGATTGTTGCATTTGCAAAGAGCGAAGCTACATGAAGGTTAAGTTGAACAAATGAAACTTTATTAAGCCCATAGGCTGCTCTGTCCACATGGCTGAGTTGTTTCCAATCTAACTCCCCACATTCCTTGTTTCCTGGGTGTCTCTTCAGTAACAGTCTGACTCCAGTTCTGCTGAACATGACACAGAGATGTGAGTAAGAGGAGAGGAATAGTTTGCTGTGGCCAAAGGCATTGATAGAATATAGTGCATAAGCAGGGGTGTAGTATGAGTAAGTGCAAGCATTTGGTGTAATTTAGACACATTAAACAGCTGCCTGAAAAGCCCCACCTATCACCACTCCTGTTGAACTTCCATGGCAGGACACTGGAGGTAAGATGGTTTGGGCTGAAATGCCTTCAGCATGTGGTGGATACACAGACTGACACCCCCCTTATTTTTTAAAATCAGACCTGGATGGTGAAGTCTCTTTGTTAGTTTTCTCTTATCAAAGCTCCTATTGCCATTCGGTGCTGAAGGAAAAAAGAAACCTGTTGGTGGTAAGCAGGGAGGAGGATTAGGAGAGGAAGGTGGGTGTGGTGTCTACTCCTGTTATAAAGGGGCATGTCTATCCTCTTACAAAGAGATTTGCAAGCCAGGGGTATTGTATTACATTGTATTATGATAATGGGAATATACTGAAGACTTTTGTGTAGTGTCAGCAGTATGAAGCATGTATAATGGAGAATATGAAACTGGTTGTGTTATACTGTAATATTAGCTTTGTTTATGGTTTCATTCCTTTATATCCAAGTGATCCTGAATTTCCAGGTCGAATTGGTGGCCAGAAATGCCTCTTTTCCATCTGCAGTGGGCTAGGTAGTTGCACCCCATTTCGCTCTGATGCAGACCCCAATTCTATAGTGCAATGATTTCTCAAACAGATTACTACAACATGCTCTACAAAGGGGTATGTCCTGGCAAATTTCTTAGACGCTTCAGAGAGCACAGAAAGGGACTGTTGGCTTACTTACCCATGTCAGCCACAGCAACCATACAAGACCTGCTTTCTAATAGCTTCCCTGGTTTCCAATTCATTTCTAGATGTAATTTCAAGTGGTTGACTGTGATCTTGAAAGTTCCATATAATTTATGTCCTGGCTGTGGGAGAGGCCACCTCTCACCCGGTATATGTAGCTACAATAATTCAGATCAGCTGGGTGATTTTTCTAACATTCCATAGGTTTGAATGTCTTGGGGATAGCAGCAGAGCTGTTTTGATAGAGCCCCTTGTTCTGTAATGTGCAACTAGTCCATCAGGGCCCAAATTGTTTAGTATCTCACACTGTGAAAATGAATCACTTGAGCTCTTACCTGAGTGAGAGTTGACTGCTGGGCAGTTATCAAGGTTTTTTTTTAATATATTGGAGTCCATTTTGTATGATATTAACCAGTTGTGTGGATTTGGAATTTTTTGTGTATATATCCAGATGTTGTATGACTGGGTAGAGCCCTGCACAGATACAAAGTTTGTATCCACATCTGATCCACAAAAATGGTCTTCAGATCTCCACATTTGCATCCGTGGATGCAGATATCCATAGATGGGTACATGTTATCAAGTTAAGAGGCCTGAAAAAACTAAAACAATTTCCCCTCGTGTTTCACACTGCCAAACTACATGTTTTCTGTATCACATCACTGGATAGCAGCCTCAGCTTTGAGATACTTCTGTAAAGTTATTTACAGACGACAAATAATGATCCCCCCCTATATTTTTCCATTCAGCTCTCTACATCACTAAAAGTCAGCATTATCAGATGCAGTTTTATATATTCACACTCTCTGTTCATTACATAAAGGCCCAGTTGTTTCATTATCTGACCATGTTTTCAAAAACAAAAAACAGACATTGTTATAGCAAGACGTTTTAGGGTGGCAAAATACTTCTACAAAAGACAATTGTTCACATTTTTAAATGTGTGCTGTTGTCACTACTGCTAGTTTCTGCCTCAGCAGTGACAGATGTGTATTTCTTGGGGAGGAGGATTTTTTCTAGGAGTTTAGATTGTACCGAATGAGTTTTTCATGAAAAGTTGAACAAGTGTTACCGGTCACTTGGAGAAAAACGAACAACTGGTCAGTGTGTATTACAGATCTTCCTCTGTGCTTGATCCACAGAAGATGCAAGTCTGTTACTTCTTTTTTCAGCTTGAGAGTCTGGTTCTTAAACTCAAGCTGTAGAGACTTATGCTTTCACCTCTGGAGATACCCAGTTGAATCCCTGGAGTCAGCTCAAATAGCAGGTGTCACAATAGTATCCTATACTAGAGCTGTGCAGGAATTGGAATTTCTGTTCTGGGGAAGTTCAAAGTTTTTCTTCTGTTGTCACTTGGAAAGAAGACAAATAATTTTTAAATTTCCCATGAAATGAAATTTCAGAAAAAGGTGGTGTGTGTCAATCAAAACATTTCAACAAAATAAAAAACTTTGTTTCAGTTTCAATGCTTTAAAAAAATTGTTATAAGAAGAAATTTTAGAAATTAAAAGTAGTTTTGAATAAAAAATCAAGATGTTCCATTTCAAAAGTATCAAAATGGAAAATCTTGACCTCATTTAAATATTTGTTTTAATTTTTTGCCCCTGAAATAAAATTTTGTTGAGATCTACATGTACACGCAGGAAACTGTTTTTGTCAAAACCAAAACATTCTCTGGTGGAAAAAATTGACAATATTTTTCCATCAGCTCTAACCTATCCTCATGGGATTTTCAGTTCCAGAACGGTTAATCACAGTGAGAACTTGTTCCACTAGGCTGGTTGTTTCTGGTAAGCACAGAGAAAATTCTACTCTGTGTAGCAATATGTCTTGAACTAATATTTTGTAGTTAAAACACAATTAAAATGTTTAGATTGATTCAATGACAATAGGAACTTTCCGGTTTTCTTTAAGGGCATTGGGTAGAAATCTGGGATTCTCTCAGTATAAACAGAACATATTTTCCTTTGTCTGCAGTTCTTTTTCCAAGATCTTTTGAAGATGTAAGACTAGCAGAAAGTACTCAACCATCTAGTACTTGCTTGTTGAGAGATTATATTATATATACACACACACACCTTGTTAGCATTCCTGGGGTGCTAGGACAGAGAATGATGTCTGGGTCATGCTGATGCATTTTCTATCTTCTCCCAGTCCCCTTTTCCTGACCCAGAGACCAGCCTACCAGCTCCCTCCAATTTACCTAGTCAGCTGAGCTTTTTGAGCTTGTTGGCCTTCATAAGGATCAGATGCTTTTCAGGCTATCCCCTGGCCCCAAGCCTCTCAGCCTCAGCTGGGAGGCAGCTGGTTAGTCTCCCCTTAGAAGGGCCAGTCACCCTGTGACATATCTTACCCCAAGAGCCTTGCCGGGTCCCAGGATAAGTTCTACTCTCAATATTCTCACCCAGAGTTCAGTCTCTACCTTTTAAAGCAGCCAACTCAGCTTCCAGGGTCTCTAATGTCTCATCCTTTTCTGCCAGGCTCTGGCTCTGCAGGAGGATTTCAGTGCCCAGCTTCATCAGCTCCTCCTCCTGAAGCAAGCGTTGGTGCTGCTCACTGTTCTCTTCTTTTACTCCAAGGCAAACCAGCTCCTGCTCTCTTCATGGCTTGCATCCAAACCTTATCCCTGGAGGAGCATGTTTCTTCCAGCTCTTGCAAGCACTCTGCCATCTGAGTCGGTTGGCTGCTAAGTTGTGAAAAGACTTCAGCCCTATTCTTGTCAGCTACAGAAACCCTCTTCCCCCGATTTCTCATCTACTCCTAGATTAGTTTGCTCAGTAGCTGTCCGGACCGCTGCCATCACTGTCATGTCTGCCCCACACACCACCTCCAACTTTGTGCTGGCCTATAGATCCAGTCCTCTACATCCCCAGTCTGGGATAGGACCCCAGTCTCCTCCTGCTTCACTGCAAGTGCCTGGGGCTGACATGGTTCAGTTAACAACCTGTGCTGTTCTCCCCCTTTTACTCTGAGGCCTACCTGTCTGTCCTTTGACTCTGAGTTCCTTGGGGCAGAGACTGTACTTTCCTGAATGTCTAGAAATCACATTCTGGATGCTATCATAAACACACTTAACTAGAGCAATTATTTATAATTGCAAAATGACTGTGTCCATAGTGGTCTCATGTTGAACCAGCATGAATATCAAGAAAAGTACATGCCAAAGTTCAGCCCTTCCCAAGCCTTTCAGTGTGAGAAACCCGTAATACAGCCTGAGCAGAAGGAGTAGGTCACCACATACTGAATGTGGATGAAGCTTAAAACACACAGAGATGTGATGTGTAGGTAGGCTCATTAATCTATGCAACAGGCAGTGAATCTGGAAATATTTTTAAGTCATTTGCCTTCTGTGATGGGTTGTTTGCCTCACACCTGCCCTGAAAGGGTTAAGGAAGCTGAGAAAAGGCCACTTAGTGAGATAGACCACACAAGGGGCTTAGGCTGGAGAACAAACCCCTGACTGAAAGATGAAGCTCAGTTAAGAAGATGTGGGCTAGGCAAGTATGAAGCCAGGAAGCTGGAAACAGAAGTGGCTGTAGTGAGAGAGTCTGTAGTTACCCTCTGTGCATTGGAGAGGGAAGGAGGGAACCCAGGGAAAGAATAGGACCCTGGCCCTGAGGGACGGGCATACCCAGAGAGAGAAGGGTGAGAAAAAAGCCTGTGGGCGGGGGTAGACAGCTCGGGGAAAGAGCAGCAAGGTTGGAGACTGAGCAGACCATGGCTGTGGGTTGTAGGGTCCCTGGGCTGGAATCCATAATAATGGGTGGGCCCAGGTTCCACTACCAGCCACTGATGTAGTAACATAGCCTAGACAGCAGAGCCACTAAGACTCCACACCCTGGAAGGGGGGTGCCACTTAGTGACCTGGCTGGAAGGCCAAGTCCTGAAGAGGGAGGGGCTACAGAGCGAGAGAGAGAGAGAGAGAGAGAGAGAGAGAGATCACAAGGAGAGGCGCTGCACCTGGAAGAGAGATAATCCAGGTGGAGGTACTACCTGCGGTGAGTGAGTTCCCTGTGACATCCTGACTAAGGGACCAGATAAGAATAGCTAAGACATTGCTCTTAAGGAGGTTGAGGAGCATTTCATTCCCCCAAAAAAGGACATGATACATTAACCGGCATGCTTTTACCAATGCGTGCAGAGGCCCAGGGAAAGCGTGAGAGCCTTTCTGAGGGTCCTGTATCTGCAAGTGGCGCATTGTAACTTTGGCTTCAGTGAGAAAGAACCTGTGAGCAATTGTCCAATAGTAGAGGTTTTAAACCAGGAACTTTAAGGAAAATTACAGTTAATGTTGGAGTGCCCTCTGGGAGGACTTCAATAGCTCAGACATAGGTTAGGGGTTTGTTACAGAAGTGGGTGGGTGAGATGCTGTGGCCTGCATTGTGCAGGAGGTCAGACTAGATGATCATAATGGTCCCTTCTGACCTTAAAGTCTATGAGACTAAATTCCATGGGCAGCTGGACTACTGTGTGATGCTAGTAGCCATGGTACTGCACAACCCAGCTGCTGTGAAAATCGGTCTGAGAAGAGTTTTGCTAAATCCTATTGAACATGACTCTCCATCTTTTGGAATTTGATAATCTAGGTGAATCAATAAAGCAATCCTCAGTGCCAGAAGATAAACAGATCTGGATGAGCGGTCAAGAAAGTGACTCATGAAGATTTATGTTATTAAATATTAAGTCTTGTTAGATTGCTTACACCAGAAAAGTAAAAGGGGTATGCATGCAAGGGAGGGTGTGGCAGAGATCTGAGGATGAACGTGCTGTTTGCAGGAGTGGGGATGAGGAAGGTTTGTGGCAGAAGCTCTATCACCACACAGCAGGGTGCGGGGGGGAGCAGAGGAGAAGGGGGCTTTAGGGAGAATACTGTTTCCCTTATACTAATAAAACTCCTTGTTCAGCATAGAAAGAAAAGTGACTTTGTTTCTTCAACCTTGTCACATGACAGTCCCATCTATGAACACACTTGATGCTGTAATCTCTTACTCCTACATCTCTGCCATTAATGTTGAGCTCCCAGATAGTTAAAAACAAAACCTGATATACCTACTGGATTAGTTAGTAAAATGGAAAAAAAAACACTAATTAAGCCTACACCACGCCTATAATATTAGATGGATAGCTTAATTCGCCACTGAAATGTGGCATCTTTAGGGTGGAAGGCAATGCCATTTTAACAGTGCCCACCACACCTTTCAAGAGTTTAGAGGAGAAAGTGAAGAGTCATAGATTTTTTTGTTGTTGTTGTTAAAAAGGCCAGAAGGGATCATTATATCATCTAGTCTGACAATATCTAGTGGGCAATAGAATTTCATCCAGTTACTCCTATACTGAGCCCAATAACTTGGGTTTGGCTAAAGCATATCTTCCAGAAAGCCATCCAGTCTTGATATGAAGACATCAAGAGATGGAGAATCCACCACTTCCCTTGGTACTTCTATACCATAACAAAATCAGCTCTTGATTATCTTTTTTATAAGCTAAACAGATCGATCTCCTTAAGTCTCTCAATGCGAGGGTCAATTTTTCCCAGTTCTTAATCATTTTGAGGCTCTTCCCTGCATTCTCTCCAATTGTTCAACATCCTTCTTAAAATGTTGAATTATATCCTAGAATTATATCCAGTGTCCATCTCACCAATGCTGCATAGAGGTAAAAATCACCTCCATACTCCTATGCACCACTCCCATGTTTATACAGCTAAGGATCATATTAGCTCTTTATGCTATAGTAGCGGTTCTCAACCTGGGGTACACATGCCCCTTGGAGGTACACAGAGATCTTCCAGGGGGTACATCAACTCACTTAGCTATTTGTCTAGTTTTACCACAGGCTACATAAGAAGCACTAGTGAAGTCAGTACAAACCAAAATGTCATATGATTATACTGCTCTATATACTATACACTGAAATGTAAGTACAATATTTATATTCCAGTTGATTTATTTTATAATTATATGGTAAAAATGAGAAAGTAAGCAATTTTTCATTAATAGTGAGCAGTGACACCTTCGTATGTTTATATCTGATTTCGCAAGCAAGTAGTTTTTAAGTGAGGTGAAAGTTGGGGGTACGCAAGACAAATCAGACTCCAGAGCCACTGCACTACAGCACTGCACTGGGAGCTCATGTTGAGCTATAGATCCATTTTGACCCCTAAATTCTTTTCAGAGAGTCACTACTTTCCTGGATACAGTCTCCTATTTTGTAAATATGGCCTACATTCTTTGTTCCTAGATGTATGACCTCGCATTTTATTTTAATGAGCCCAGCTTACTAAGTGATCCCGGTTGTACTGTCTGATTGCCCAGTCTCGTCATTATTTACCATTGCCAATCTTTGTGCTAGCCACAAACTTTATGAGCAGTGATTTTATATCTATTTCCAGCTCATTGATGAAAATATTGAATAGCATTGGGCCTAGAACTGATCCCTATAACATCCCACTAAAAACACTCCTATTTGATGACTATTCCCCTTTGACGGTTACTATCTATCTGAGATCTGTCAGTTAAGCAGTTCTTTATTCATTTAACATGCTTTATTTATATTGAATTTTTTACTTCATGTATCATGTACTAAGTCAAACACCTTACAAAAGTCTAAGTATGTTGGCCACTGCCTAGATGTATAAACCAAACTTATAATCTCAAAAAATAAAATCAGGTTTGGCTGACAAGCCCTATTTTCCATAAAACCATGTTGATTAGCATTAATTATATTCCCATCCTTTAATTCTTTATTGAGTGAATCTCACAACAGGTTTTCCCTTATTTCGCCCAGGACTGAGGTCAGGCTAACCCTCTTATAAATGACACAAGTTATTCCATTTGCATCCCACTCTTCTAGAGTTTCCTTCATATTCAAGACTTATTAAAAAGTAACATCAGAGAGCCAAGTCTTTTAGGACTCTTGGGTGCAGGTTATCTGGGTCTGCTAATTAAAGTAGACCCAGATAACATCCTTTCTAACATCCTTCTTAATTACTAATGGACTAGAATATACTTCATCATCCTCATGGTGTATGGGTCTATTAACCTGCTTCTTTCCAAATACAAAACAGAAATATTTATTTAACACTTCACAATCTTACCATCTTCCTCTTGAAATGGGTCTACAAATTTCTTAGGATTTCTTTTGTTCCTGCTGTATTTAAACACTCTTCCTTACTGTCTTTAGGGAAAAATCCATGGCTGTTAAGGCTCTCTCTTTCCTTTTCAGTTTTCTATTGATTCCCATCTTTTCCCCCTTTTTTCCATTTGTTATATATATTTGTTTTGAAGTGTTATTTTTCACTTCCCCACTTAACCAGGATGGGGTGGCTACTTTCACAACTGTGGAATTGTAGCTTTTGGGCCATCTTAAAAATAACTCCCAGTGTTCATTCACATTTTTCTATCTAGATTTTTTTCTCAAATCAACTTCACTTAATTTCTTTAGTTTTTGGGAAACCACCCCTTTTGAAGCGCTAAGAGCATTCTGGTGAAATTTCACATATAACTGAGGCTGAAAGTAAATAGTGTACCTGAGTGAAATTTGGCCTGGGCCCTGTGGTTAACATGCCAACTCTTACAAAAATTGCACTGGAATAATGAGCACAGGAAATTAGGGCCTTGCTTTAACCATTCAGCAAAAATACAGTGCTTCTAGCATCCCTTCGCACTATACTGGGACATAGGTTCAGTACTGGCTCAAAGATGTCACAAAGTGAATCATTAATACCAATCATTAATACCATTTCCTGGTTGCCTCCCATCCACATATTAATTAAGAGCTGCTTAGTTATGAGATCATTCAAACATTTGTTATTCCCAGTGATACAGTTGTTGGAACAAAGGTGAGGATAGAGAGAAGAGACCCGAAAGGCTCAGAAAAGCATCCAAATTGTCAGTGCTTACCCATCACACCTTCTGGAGGTCTTCCAGTTATTAATGGCAATGACTGACCAGGTGTTGCTCCTCATAAGCTATGGGTGAATGAGAGTTTTACCAGAAAAAGTTCTGGCTATGGGTTGATACAGCAAGATCATCTATAGTGAAATTTGGAACATCTTGTTCATTGAAGCAAGCAGCACAGAACATTAAAAAAAAATGGATGAGGTCACTGTCTTTTTGTTGCTTTGCTACTGAATGTTGGCCCTGATTGAATGCAGTGAGCAGGGGCAAAACCCAGATTTTTTCTAAAGAGAGGACCCAGATTACCTGCACGGCTACCCCAAATTTGAGTGGTGTTGCAATGTTGTGCATAGGGTCATGATGCCATTCAAATTTGGCTCAGCCACCCCTCTGTCATGCCATCAGCTATGGCCTTGGATGAATGCAGTGAAGCAGCAACTGGGTGTCTTTGGCACTGTGGTAGAAGGCTATTGAATTTCAGCAGGACCCACAGAGTGGCCAGTGACGAAGAGACTAAAGTCCTGATCCTTAAAGGTATTTAGGCTCCTAACTTCCAGGATCTGGGCCTAAAAGGGTGTTTTGTTCTGTCTGAGCACTGTTGCTCATGAGAGAAATAGCTACACTGGGAAATGGCTGCTGTTCTACCAGTGGAGGAGAGAGTAGGTAGGAAAGCTAAAGATATGAGACACTGTGTGTGGAAGAGTCTGGCTAATAGTGACATGCACAGGTGAGACAGCTGATCAGAAAGGAAAGAACTATCCTGAGTTTCAACAACTGGCTGATTCATCCCAGAAATATTTTATATTATTACTGCAGGCAGTGTAATGACTGTTGGGGTTGGGGTGTGTACTTATGCATAGTATTATAGTGTAGTAATAACAAAACCATAGTTAGATTTGTCTTCACTGCCAAACAAAAAAAAAAGTTTCACATCAAGATAGCTATTTCATCTTCGCTAACTCAATGTAAAATCCCATTGGAGACAAGACACTATAGTTTTTACCCTGACATAGCTAGTTGAAGTCAACTCTCTGCCTTTCACTGGGGATTGACCTCAGCTAGCTTTGTCAGGGTAAAAGCTACAGTGCCTTATTCCCACTCAGATTTTACATTGCTAGCTAAAATGAAATAGCTATCTTGATGTGAAACTTTTTTTTTTTGGCAGTGAAGACGAAGCCTGTAAGACTGTGCAAGAGAATTGTGTTTAACATGGGGGGAAACTGATACCTGCTAAATATTTTACTACAGGAAAAAAGCTGAAATAGACTACAAGAGGGCTTTTATTTTTCTGTGCATTTGGGATTTGTAGAGAAGTATTTTGGAAATGAGAAAAGATGGCTTTTAATACTGGGTCTTTAGTATCTCACTTTTTTTGGAAACCTTTTGCAAATTATACACATGAAAACTCCACATTAAACTTCTGGTCTAGTTTGTGTGACCTTTACAATAGATACCACATTTATATTTTTTCCATTTTAGAATTTAAGAACAATGATTTTTATTTAGTAATAGATTTGCACCAATTTGAAATGGCCATATTAATAATAACGTTGCTTCATAGGCTGCCACCTGTGCAGATACATAGCAGCAGATTCATCAAATTCCAATGGCCCTGTTTACTTTAGTGTCACCAGTTTGAAAAACACTGCTTTAACTAATGGTGACATTCTTTAAGGTCCATCTCTTTTACACATGACAGCAGATTCAGTTTACATGGCCACATTTAATCTAATGTTGACATTTCTCCATAGTTGAATTTGCACTGCAGCTGCCATGTTCATTCACTACGTCGCTTACAAAGAATGATGACAGTTTGCTTTTTATATTCCTTCCCCTGCACCCATCACCAATTTACAGTTTCTTTAAAAATTAGGGAAAGTCTCAAGAAAAATTTTGTTTACGGTAAGTTATGGGTGCTCTGGGATACTTTAATAACATTTCACTCAAACACTGACAAGCTAGGCAATACAGAGTTATGATCAAGAACTACACTTCTGTCTACCTACCCCAATATAAAACTTATCAGTTTTTTCCTATTACTATCCTCCTTCTACAGCACGCTTAACACACTCAAGGCTTCATAATCTACTACGCAGCCTTAACTCAGATATACATGCATGTTGAAAGTAATTTCTTTTAAGATACAATTCTCTTTTTGGATTTCTTGCCGGGCGGGGGCAGGGAGGGAAATATGTGTTTTTCTTTTATGTAGGTTTCCGCTAGGTACAAATAGTTTCTCCAGTACTGCCACAAAGGAAGGTTATTGGTTTCCATAATGGGAATGGTTATGTATTTCTTGTTTTGGTCTGCCTTATAACCAGGAAGGTGTTGCAGTATGTTTGTGTGGTGCTTTTGTTGAGAGCAGTGCTGTGGCTTTGCCAGTGGTGATTTCATAGAGATGCTGAGTTCTGGTGGGGATGATGAGAACAGTGAAAATGCTGGTTAAAAGGTCATGTTGGAGGTGGCTGTGGTTGGCAGTGATGCTCACTGTGGTATTAAAATATGCATGTTGTTTCTTAGTGAGTGGAGGATCTTTCGTCCAAAAGGCTGTCTGGTGAAACCAGAAGCAATTTTCATCTTTCCCCTAGACGAGGAGTGTGCTGCTTTCTACATGTGAAATAATTATGAGCTGAATGTGAAGTGAAGGATCACTTCCTCCTGACCTACTTCTTAGGCAATAAAGCAGAACTCAGTGCCCTCCTGTTTGGAAAGGTAAAGTTATCTCCACATTCCTCAGGCTCCACATAATCCTCCATTGTTTGGTGCTAACTGCCCAGCTAATTACTGCACCTGAGATGCAATTTCCTTTAACAATTTCCTTCCATCTCCTGTCATCACACAGGCTGACTAACCAGACTGGTTTTTTTAGGCAGCTGTGTCCCTGTTTACACCTGTAAATAAATGTCTCATTTTAAATGTTTACCTTTACAGAGTACACATTGAAAATGACAATGCAGGGTTGGCTCGGGAAAGAGGCAGATCAATGTGAAACACTAGTGGACTGTGTGTGTCTGAATTGTGGTGATAGCACACTGGCTAGTAGAGTCTATTGTACTCAAGAGGCTGAGGGATGCGCCTTCTTACTTGGTCCCTCGGTGTCAGGCTCCTTCTTTGACTGACTTCCTGTCCACTGTTGTTCCCTGTCTTGTCCTGTCCCCCCGGTAGTAGTGTGGGTTTCTGAGGCCCTCCTCCCCTCTGGGGGGGGGGGATAGCATGGGCGGCTTTTGCGCCCCCCTGCCCCCGAAACCCAATAGATACTTGGTCCCTGATCTATGAACCCAACCATTCTTTCCAGTGACTCCTAGGGTGTTAGATTAGGTCCAGAGTCTGATTGTATGAATGCTGGTACTAGTTTTCTGGAGTGAAAATCTCAATGCACAATTATGGAAATAGAGGCATTGTGCATCACTTCCACTGCACTCGTGGAGCATGGATCTCACTGCATGCAATAATTTATAGACCCATCTGCCTCATCAAGACAATGCTAGGAATGCCAAATGGGCATTGTTTCACATCTCCCCAAGAGCTTGTCCTATGGTCCAATAGCCGTAGTGTGGCTGACATTCTACGCACAGATGATGGTATAAATAAACAGAGAAGTGATGCTATGCAATGCAGTTTACATTCTTACTGGAGGCTGAAGAATTATTCCTGAATTTTTTAGTTACATTGTTTCTTCACAGACGAGTGAATCTGGTGGGACAGTTGGATGCAGAAGAAATTCCCACTAGCAAAATGTAACAAATCATCTGTTTGTTAAACACCAGGCTGATTTCAGATCTCATTTCCAACAATGCAAATCAGGAGCAACTCCATTGAAATCAATGGCGTTACAGTGGTATAAAAGCCATGTGAGAAGAATCAGACCCAGTAACTCTTTTTCTGACCGCTTTGCTTAAGGTAAGGCCCTGAAAACACACCTTTTCCTGAGAGCCTCCTGCAGGATATAGTCTGAATAACATCCAGCCTTTCAGATCCAGTGTATCTGAATCACCTGCCAGACCCTGGAGTGTGTAAGTGAGAAGAGTAGAGAGGTTAAGGTACTGTTGAATTGCAGCATCTCTAGTTAGAGTGGAGACTATAGTTAAAATGCAGAAGAACAAACTGGTGAAGATGACATGCCATTCTAATTACTCTTCTCTCCGCCACCCCACCCCCCCCCTGCAATTTTCCAAGTCTAAAGATTATTTTTCTAACTTCCAGTGCTGCAAACCACCAGGAATCTGAACATTCAGCTAGGTTCTTTTAGCGTCCGTGCTTTCCAATCCATAGTTGCTATGAAAAGCCTACACATTGTAATGAAGAGTTTGGCTAGCAACCATAAATTATAAGGTGACCATATTAGAGTCCATATTTGTCTGATCTCAGCCTGTTTCCCTCCTGAGCTGCACAATGCACTGACAAAGCTCTTTCCACAGAGAATATATTTCTGCTGTCAGAGGACCAGTTATCGGAAATCTCCTTAATGAGATTTGTGTTAGAATAATTTTAAAATAATTATGCCAAATCCCAGCTTAGACTAAGCACATACAACTTTCCTGCCTTCAATGAAGTTGTGTTCTCTTCCATAAAAGTTTGAATTTGTCCTCATTTTCTTAATTTATTCCTCTGACCTAATTAGAATGCTTGGCATTTTAAGACTGGCAAACATCTGGAAAAATAAGATTCACACAAGAACCAAGAAATGTATACAATGCTATTGATACCCTACATTGTTATATGCTTTTGAAACTTGGCAAACGCTAGTAACCCACAACAATTAACTTAATGCATCCCATCAGAGATGCTTGTAAAGAATACTTGGTATTTGCTGGTGGGATAAAGTACCCAGTGCTGATGTGTTACAAAGGACTGGACAGCAAACTGCAAAGACAATGATTGCAGAAAGAAGGCTGAAGTGGTTTGGACATGTTGCATGGATGTCAAAAAATTATATTCCTAGCTCTTGACTGGGAAAGTGAAAAGCCCTGGTGGGAAAATAGAATGGAGGAGGACGACAACAGATGACATAAGAAAACCATTGAGAAAGATGCTGCTGTCATGGGAACAGGTTATAACAGAGCAAGAAACATGGCATCAGACTGGTGAAGCTGGAAAGACTGGGTTGCCTCATATGTCACAAGGCACAAGCGCATCTAGTAAATAAATAAAATGTGTATGTTTTGTTAGACGATGTCTCCATTTATATAAATATGGTCTGATTCACAGAAGCACCAGTATTCACAAATCCCACTGAAGTCACCAGAATGTGCAGGGGCTCACCACTACTGTCCATTAAATGCCTGATCCTGTTCCCCCTCTGAAGTCAGTGGAACTTTTCCCTAGCTTTCAGTGGGTCAAGACTGAGTCAGGTCAATGTCCAACAGGATCTTTGATTTAGTGGTGCGGGAACTGACTCATTGTTCAAAACAAATTTGCTTAAATACTGCCTGGCACAAAGTGTCTCCCTTTGAACTTCAGGTACACCGGCAGAGTGAATCTCATCGTACATTTCCAATCTCAGCCTCTTTCCAAGGGACTAGGTAGTTGAAAGTTGTACGCAAGCTCCAGTTTAACCCTCTGCTGTATTGCTAAAGAGAACAGTTTGTGGTTGAGAGAAGATTAACAATTCTTCTCTTACAAAATTAAAAATAAGTACTACGGATAAATCAACTAATGTTCCTTGCACCAAGGACTCTACACTGTTAGCTCCATTTCTTATAGGTCTCATTTATCACTGTCCCATGAATTTCAGGATGGGTGGCATGACAACAGCGGTGGCTCTCCTACACGCCCTGCTGGAGTGATCAGAGAGAGGCCTCTGCCAAGTCCTGGAACACCTGCAGTGCCAGCCAGGAAGTCAATATGTACCTTCCTCTCAACACATGCCTGATGTTTGTACAGTGCTGTAATGGACTGGATTTTAGCCATGTGAGTGTCTTCAATAGCCTGCCAATGTCAGTCAAGATGCTGGATTAATTAACTCCTTTCTCTTCAGGTTTCCACAGAGCACCTGCCATACTAAAAATACCAAAACCTAGACAGGTCCCATTTTTCTGAGATTCTAATGAGTCTCTTTGAGAGCCAATTCCCTTCCCTTGTTCCCCCCATCCACAAACTCCACAAGTATGTTCTAGGTTACTGGCAACTGCTGGGTGTCCCTTCTTCCATTAGACTCTGGTCAGGAGTAGATTTGCCTTTGAATAATTGGACTGGAGCATTCAGGGCAGGATGAATAGCTTCCAAAACTGAGACAGCTGAACAAAATTCTGCCACTGCTTCTACCCTGTTCATCATCATCAAGTTAAGTGATGTTTAGGTCAAGGGTGAGTTGGGTCCTAAGACACTACAAAGAATCTGATAATTAATATTACTCTAATAGAACGGCACTGGTGGGAGAGACTATGCCTGAGGCACAATCCCTCCCCCAGCTCCTAGTGCAGCCTTCTTATCTGGTGCACCACTGCGGAGGGGATGGCACAGCCACGACCCTCACATTTCCCCCATTTTGGGGTGATTTGCACTCCTGGGTGCTCCAGGAGGAAGCTGCTATTATGGACCTTTCAGAGGTGGGGGTGAGAAGGGAAAAGGCTCCTGTACACCCAAGCTGTGACTAGGCACAATATAGCTCTAAACTGACAGGAACTAGGTTTGGAAGCAAGAAGTATAGCCCATGCGGCTTGTCAGGGAGAGATCAGACAAGCCTATGAGACTCAGAGGACTTTGCTTGAAGACAGAAGGGGAAGTCTTTACTGAGATAGTGTTTGGGGTGTGAGGGGGGAAGAGAGGGGTTAGAAATCAGGGGCAATGTGGTGTTTGGAAGGATAGTATAAAAGGCCACAGAGCATTTAGAAAAACAACCACAAATTTATGAAGCTCTAATTTAACCTACATGATCAAGAGAGGGAGAACTCTCCCAGCAGGACAATCACTGAGTGACACCTTCATCCAATTAAACAAATTGGAATTATTACATCATTAGAATGCTTTGGCTTTCCTGGAATTGTTACCAAGGTTTAATATTCTAGTTACAATTTACTCCAGGATTTTAGGTTTCATTTTATTCCCTTCATAGTTTTTTCCCATAGATCACTGATATCAGGAAAGTTCATACGGTGTTAGCTCATAGATGTTATATTTTCAATGGTTTTAAACCCTACAGCATCAATTCTGAATCCTAAATAAGGTACATGACATATGTTGAAATAAAACCTAACATTTGCCTTCTGAACTCTTCACCCATAGACTTCACCCCCTAATCATGTAGGCTACTCAGTGCAGCTTCCAAATTACACAAGTGCACTTGTGGTTTCTCCCAGAACTAGGATATTATCCAGATAACATATGACCCCTTTTAGTCATTCTATCTAAATCCATAATGCACTGAAAAACTGCTGGTACATTAGCCACAGCACAGGGTAACTGATTATGTTGCAAAATAATCCTTTCAAATGCATTCATCAGTGTATTGTTTAGATTTACTACCCAGCACCACCTGCTGGTTAGCTGGTGTCAAATCTAATTTGGTGATCCCCCCCGTCCCTCCTCCCATAAACATTGGGACAAATCTTGATTTTTAGGAGTGGGATATTTATCGATATAGGATTGGGCATTTGACCAGTTCAAAATAATTGGTCAATTAACAAGTCAAATATTTTAAAGCACTAATTTATTAGAACATTAACAAAAAAATGAAAAACCACCACAAGACTGTAAAAGCAGCAAAGACTGCTGTGGCACCTTATAGATTAACAGACGTATTGCATCCGACGAAGTGGGTATTCACCCACGAAAGCTTATGCTCCAATACGTCTGTTAGTCTATAAGGTGCCACAGGACTCTTTACTGCTTTTACAGATCCAGACTAACACGGCTACCCCTCTGATACTTGACACTACAAGACTATGGTCTCTAATAGGTTTAACCTTAGATAGATATTTATGCCTAATTGTAAGAGACAAGTTACTTAACTGAGTTATTTTAATTCAAATACAAAACAATGAAATTAAGTTCTAAAAAAAGTAAAATAAAAATTATAGAAATGTAGGGTTGGAAGGGACCTCAAGAGGTTATCTACTCCATCCCCTTGTGCTGCAGCAGGACCAAGTAAACCTGGAAGATTCCTGACAGGTGTTTGTGTAACCTGTTCTTAAAAAACCTCCAGTGATGGAAACCTCCATCCTCCCCTGGAAGCCTTTCCAGAGCTTAACTATCCTTGTAGTTAGAAAGTTTTTCCTAATACCTAACTTAAATCTCCCTTACTGCAGGTTACTTGTCCTACCTTCAGTTGATGTGGAGAATAACTGAAGATTGTTATAAAGGGGATGGTTATCAAATATGTTAAGGGCTGTTACGAGGTTCTCCTTCAGTCTTTTCTCAAGGCTAAACATGCCTAGTGTGTGTTTTGTTTTTTAAAAGCCTTTCTTCATAGGTCAGGTTTCCTACACCTTTTATCATTTTTGTTGCTCTCCTCTGGACTCTCTCTAGTTTGTCCACATATTACTTAAAGTGTGGTACCCACAACTGGATACAGTATTCCAGCTGAGGCCTCACCAATGCCAAATCGTGGGACAATTACCTCCCATGTCTTACATATGACATGTCTGTTAATACACCCCAGAATGATATTCGCTTATTTCACAACCATTCCATGATGCAATCAAAAAAGTAGACAGCTTCCTACATCAAGGCATTTTTGCTGGAATATTTGACCATGGTCAATTAGGTGGCCAGCTCACTAGTCCATAGACATTCTCTGACCCTTCAATTGACCAGCTTGCCAAGTCTAGATCCATAGAGGATCAAATGTTTTAACTGATCCTGCTTGATCTGACAGTGAAGTTTGTACCTGGGACCTACCCGTGAACTTCTACCACTTGAGAAAAAGACTAAGCTGGAAAAAAACACACAAACCTCACGTGGACCAGCCTCTAAACAGGGACAAATACCCATCCTCTTCTAGAATGTGTTATGATTGTCACCAAATGTTCCTCACAAACTTTTCATTCCACCCTGTTTTAGATACATACACAAAAGATGGAGCCCACTAACCAGGAACAAAAATGCAGAAGCTATTCCTTCCTTTTCTAGCTAGTACCGTTAGTTGCTGATTCCCAGCATCACTCAGTGAGTAAGGCACTGGCCTGGTTTGCAGAAATTTTAACTGGCTTTCCTTGAAAAATAATTTAGTCCCATGTCCCTTAACCATCATTGATTTGAACACAAGTCATATTTAGTACCCACTTCCTCTGTGTTTCAATAGTTTGGTAAACTCTTGGCCAGTCTAAATTTAATTTCTTAGTCTAATTTTGACTAAAAGAACACAAATGTTGTTTATCAATGTAATATTAGATCATCTGATCCTGACAAATTACTTGTGCTGGCATTTTGCCCACTATACTAGCTATTGCACAGTCAATATGGTCAGAACTACATTGGTGGGTTACTATTTAAGATGTCTGAATTTAGGTTACGATATTCAAAGCCAGCCAAGTGATTTAGCCACGCAACTTCCATTATTTCAATAGGAGTTGTGTGGCTAAATCACCTAGTCTGCTTTGCCTGTATCAGTCTTAGTCTTCCATAATTTTTCAGAAATAAGATATTCCTGCTCAGTAGCCATTTCCATTGTGATGCACACACCACTTCAGTTCATAATGTATTTAAACTATACTTGATCATAGTGTTCATTATATAGAGTCTCATATTAGTTCCCTCAGTTTTCTACATTTGGCTTCCCCATTGTCATCAGAGTGGGGTGGAGACTGGAAGCAGACTTGCTCTGTGCGCCATATTCTAAACACCAGTTACTCTACAACCCACACAAGAAATCCACCAGCAAAACCAGAGAAGACCAAACTTGACATTTCTAATGTTAAGGAAAAACAAGCAGAACACGCCTACTCCCGCCCCCACCCCTTAAAAACAACCCACTTTCCTGGCCTTCACTATTCATCATAGTGAAGTGTACAATCCCAACTTAAAATGTAAGTATTCATAGGCGACCATTGAACACTGGAATCAAATATTTCCAACTTAGATGCCTGAAGTTTAAAACCCACATAGAAGAAGCCTGATATTCAGTTGTGCTCAGCTCAAGTTTTCTCCATGGACAAGCAGATGGATAGACGTTAAGAAACGGCAATGAAATATTCTGTTATTGGTGACAAGCAAAGGGCTCACGGTATGAACAGGTAAGTGTGTTGCTAGGTTTCTGTGCCCTGCTGCCCTCTTGTGGAACCGTAAGGACCTGCTTGGATGTATTAGTTCTTTGTGGATGGAAGTGTTCACGCTCTGGGAAGGAGAGCTAAGCTAGTCCAGCTGCAGAACTTTGATCCAAAGCCCCTGAGTGCTATTATTTAGGTTCTCCATCTGGGTGGGAAGGAAAATATTTCAACATGAAAAATCATTTCTCTCCCCATCCTGTTCTCCAGGGCTGACCTCCTGATAGATCGTTAGAACCTACAGGGCTGGAACCATGGGGGTTCAGGGCCACCGATGCCTTCACCTTGCCAAAAGAGGCTTAGGCTGGGCTCCAGCGGGAGCACTCTGTGTAACTGGGTGCTACAGGAAGTACTGCCCAGCAGGATCAGAGTGGCAGCCTCAGACACCTCCCTCATTGGCTGATACCAGTATATATACAGGGAAGCCATAAAGGGGAGCTGTCTGAGTAGCAACACAGACTTCCTGCCTGTCTCTGTTCCAGACCCTGCTCATGGGAGACCCTAGAGTCTGGCTTCTGACCCTGCCTGACACCTGCCTCAGTTGGGTCTACCCTGGACTCTGATCTCCCAGTACCTGACTCCTGATCTGACCACTAGGGATGACTGTCCACATCCTGGTTATGACAGGTGCCTGCTGCTTGAGCAGTCTAATCTAAGAAACAGCATGAAAGTATCATGGTAATCCTGCTGCAGCAATCTTGCATTGCAATTCAGGGTGAGAGTTCAGAGAAGGGGGATGGCCCTACCTGGATTTTCCAGTTGGTTCAGAAATGTAAGTTCTCTGAACAGCTGAATTCCAGGGCAAACCTCAGCATTTCTTTGGTGATATCTCATCCCCAGCACAATATCTCTGCCCAGAAGAGCCTGTGTCATGGAGGATTAAGCATACAGAGAAAAGAAGGGAAAGCTGGAGAGAAAGGGCTGAAGGAACTGGACTAGGACTCAGGATGATGATGATTAAAGGAAGTGAGGCAAAACTGTATGTTTCAGAGAAAGCTTGTTCAGATTCTGGATTCAGTTCCCAGCTCTACCATTGACACTTCCCAGGTGACTTCGGGCAAGTCTGTGCCTCAGATCCCCATTTGAGGATTGGGAATATAATCCTTTCCCCATGTCTTCACTGGTCTTGTGTAGTTAGACTCCGAGCTCTTCAAGGCAGGGACTCTCTCTTACAGGGTGTTTGTACAGGGTGTAGCACAGTGGTATTCAGCCTGTGGTCTGCAGACCCCAGAGGGTACACAGACTATGTAAGATTTCAAAAGGGGTCCACACCACCATTTGACTTGGTGTGTGTGTGTGTGGGGGGGGGGTTTGAAAACCACTGGTCTAACATAATGGAGTCCCAATCTCAGTGGTTTTCTCTAGGCATTATATGAGTAAAGATAGCAACTACAACCTCAACCCTGCCCAGCCCTGGCCCTCCTTGTCACCTAGCTGAGGTTGGAACTGAGGTGGCACAATCACCCCCTCACAGTTTGTCCAGAATGCGACCAACCTGAGGGCCAGTCCTGGACCTGCTGACCTCAATTACAAACTCCCATTGACTTCAGGGGGCACAGGATTGCACCCAAGATCCCCGTAACTGGATGTAAATCCCATCAAAGCCTTGCCCAATGGAATAATATCTTCCCATCTTTGGTTTCAAATACTCTATTTGATACAACCTTGTCGTCGACTGACCTGCTTTGCAGCACCTAAACAATATGCTTCCAAACAATTGCTTGGTCCACTGGCACAAAAAAAAGAAAAGGAATTTAAATGAATGAATCTCCTCTCAGCGAAAAAGCTTAGGGACAGACCTTAAAGAATCATTGTCCTAAGTGTAGCTGATAAATGTCTGATCTCCTAATTTGTGCATTAGTTGTGCTCAGCTATATTAATGAAAAAATAAAAATTGTACTTACTTTTCATTGCTGGGGGCCATCTCACATTTTATTGCTCCAGGGGCAGTAACAGTGCTGATAGCCAAGGACTGGGAGGCAGGAGGCCTGGGTTCTACTCCCAATTGCCACAATCTGTCACCCTACCTCTCCGCTCCTTTGTTTCCTCATCTGCAGAAGAGGGGATAATGGTCACATGGGAAAGGCGTTGAGGTCCTTGGGTGATGAATGCTGCGTGTGAGTAAAGTAGTAATCCTTGTTAACAGGAAAGTTACCCTTTTAGAAGCCTATTCCTCCAATCTCATCTGCACCTTATTATCTAAGACTACAACTGAGACCAGGCCCCTGCTCTGCAAGATGCTGTACATATATAAAGTAGGAGACAGTCCCTGCCCTGAAAAGCTCTTGATTTAGATGGACAAGATAAACAAAAGCAATATTATCCCCTTTGGCAGATGAGGGGCTGAGGTGCAGAGTTTAAGTGACTTGCCCAATGTCGTGCAGGAATTCTATGATAGTCCACAATTTATCCCAGATTTCTCAAGTCTCAGTCCAGTGCCTTAACCCGCAAGGCCAACCTTCCACTCATAAGAAAAAAACCACTAAAAATGTAATTAATAAATGGGCAGCTTGCCAAAATAAATCCCAGAACAGGTGCAATACCCTAGCTCAGACAATAAACAGAACTTACCCATAAGTGCAATAAGTTGACCCCACAAAAAGCAACATAAACTCAGCAATGTAAGGACAAAACCAAGCAAAATCCTGAGCCTTGCTCAGAAGATGTTTCAGATGTACTCTGGGGTACCTGGAGGTGCTCACATGGACACAGTGGAGAATTGTGCCTCCTGCTAAGCATGGTGTTTCTTGTCCTTTCCAGACTACATTATGGAGAGATCAGCAGTTCCACTCTTGACAAGACAGTTTCAATAACTATTGCCACAGCAGAACATCTAGAAACAGGGACAGCCCCTCAAACAGGCGGGTTTAGTTGAAGGCTTTAATACTAACTTAGTTGAAAAGCCATTGCTGTGCAGCACTGTGCATTTTCTCACATAAATGTGGTAGCCATTTGCTAGACCACTCCCCTAATGTGTTTAAATCTCTCTTTCCAAAAACAATCCATTCTGTTGCTCAAGCTAATAACATTTCCATTTTTTTCTGCCACTCTGCAGGCACAACTGTTATTAAACACCACACTAAAAAGAAGCAGCCCACTGTGGGCTTCCCTACACTACCACTCATTGATAATGATAATTACCTGCCCATTTAACCAGCTTGCTATCTTTATTCAATATCTGACAAAAAGCCCAAAACAACCCCACCCCCACACCAACCATTTGTATATTGTTCAAGGGTTTATTCAAGTCGAGATCGGCAACAGCACCTGTTTTTTGCTTTTAAATGACACAGGGCCAGCTCCTCAGCGCGTGTAAGTTTATATAGCTCCACTGAAGTGTGTAGATCTGGCCTTTTAGATCCAAAGATCCTTTTAGTCATAGGACTAAATCAATCACCTGTGTAACTTTCCTGACTTCAATGGACTTAAATCAGAGATTATCTGGTCCATTATGTAGTACATAGAAATAATACTTGGCACTTCTTAGCCATACATTTCACAGGACTTCACAAAGGGGAGCCATTCCCATTAACTTCATTTGACAAGTAGGGAAACTGAGGCACAGAGCAGTAAATTGACATGTTCAAGACCCCACAGCAAGTATGTGACAGAGACAAGAATAAACCCAGACCTCCTGACTTGAAGCCCAGTACCCTATCCACCATGTTGTCTATGTTGTCTCAATATACCTGAGCAAACTAATGAAGTAGCCACCAGAAGCTCAGTGTTCTCTCAATATCAGAAATAAACCTGACCCCAAGCAGCAGTCACCCAAATCTGAAAGAAGTTCAGATTTGGGGAACCAAACTTCAGATAGACAGACACTAGCCAGTGGGTGTAACTAAAATGATGGGCATGAACTCACTTTACTTTTGAAGGTGTCTTCAATCTATGCAACCCAGGCCCAGCTTTTCTGAATATTTCAGAACATAAGCTATTCAGGCCTGGGGATTTATTCATCTTTACATTTTTAGCTTCGTAAGCACAATGCAATAGTTACTGTTGTGCCTCCCGGCTGCTCTTCATTGTTTAATAGGCTCATTTTCTCTGCTAACCTACTTTTAAATTTCTCATGCAAAGCTGGATGGCTGGTTTTAGTTTCTACTTGCTTTCTCAAGCACTAGGATAAATCTACCTTGGGTGCTAAACAGGTGTTACTGGAGTGTCTAGCCTGTACATCCTGGCTTTAATAGTTGTTCCAGCTTCCAGCTAATCCTTTTCAGTGCACTCCCAGTATTCTGCATATTAAAGGGGGTTCCTCCTCCACGCAACTACTTCTGTTCATCAACCAACCCTCCCCACCCCCATTAGCAAGTGGTGATTGCTGGGGCCATGCTGTTCTTGGATTTCAAGTTCATTAATTCCTCTGGATTATGGAAATAAACTCCCCCACCAGCACCCCCTTCAAAGCATCCCGACAACCTAGGAAGGAAAGTTATCTTTCTTCTAATAGCAGCTCAATCCTGCTGCCTGCCAGTTGATTCCTGGACACCTTCAATTCAGTACTGTAAATACACTTAACTAGGAGGATGGATATATAGATATTTATTTATTTATTTGAGAGGACAGTTATTTAAGTGATACATTATTTATGTTGCTTTGTAGCCCAGAAAGCCATATGGCAGCTGAGATTTGAATGGATCTGAGAACTGCAGTGCAGAGTGCCATTATGTGTGAGGAAGAAAGAAGGAGCACCTATGGACACAAGGCAGGGGAAAAAAGGGAGATGGATCTGCACAAGAGAAAGGCAGAACTCAGTGGAAGGAGAGGTGAAAGAGAAAAGGGGGAAGTACTGATGAGGAAGCAAGCAAAGGAAGGTGATGCTAGATCAAGAAAGAGGAGAGAAAGGGAAGCTGATGGGGCAAGCCAGATACTGAGACAAAAAGACAAGAGGAGTTGGAGAGAGGCAGAGCACACATTTGATCCAACAAGCAGGTCTCTGCAGGCTGTGAGCACCCAGCCAGACAGCTGGGAAGTGGAATCCTGTTGCAGTGTCAGCCGGAGGGCAAGGGCAAGAGGAGGAGTGTGGGTCTACGTGCAGCTATGTTACTTCATTACTCACCCAGGCTGCTCTTCTGAGTTCCAATTAGTTAGAGGACCCTTCTGCGAGCCACAGCCAGGAGATGGCCTGGGCTTAAATATTCCTTTCCAGACATTACCCTGAAGATTTTAAAGGCTAAATTCCTTATCTTTGTGTGGTGTTAGGTTTCCATTTTAATCTTCTGTTCCTGGATATCTTCAGTACAGTAAGAAGTAATCAGACGAGCTATTAGGCAGACTCTCAGCTGGTATAAATCAGGGAGGCTCCATTGATTTCAACCGGCTGGCACACTGGCTGAGAATTTGACCCATTTTTAAATATTACAGTAGTACTTAGGAACTCCAATCAAGGAGGAGGGCCTATTGTGCTAGGTACAAAACAGAGAGGAAGACAACATTCCCTGTCCCAGAGAGTTTACAGTCTAAGTGCCAGACAGGACATAACAGGTGAATAAGACAAATTAAAGGGGTTTGAGTGTAAGACAAACTGAACAGGGTTTAGTAGAAAAATAGGCATCTCAGCTGGCCACTTGCCTGACCTTCCATTCCAGAAGTGGAGCTGGCTCTAACCCCTCAGGCTGCTATCAGCTTGCTGGAAAGTTCCTTTCTGGTTTCACAATTCTCTTTTGAGTGTCTGGTTACTAAGACCACTCCTTCACATTTAGGTGCTGCTCTGATTCCAGGAGGGCTGCATCTCTTGTCATCACCGGGATACACAAACTCTCTGAGAGGGGCTCGTGATTAAGGCCCTCCAGGGGCTTTACATACCAGAAAGGTATCTCTATCCTGATTCCTGGG
This sequence comes from Mauremys reevesii, assembly GCF_016161935.1. Taxonomy (NCBI): domain Eukaryota; kingdom Metazoa; phylum Chordata; order Testudines; family Geoemydidae; genus Mauremys; species Mauremys reevesii. The sequence goes on from NC_052623.1 coordinate 251,544,931, forward strand.
CCTGATCCAATGCCCGCTGAAGTCAATGGGAGTGTTTCCATTGATGTCAATGGGCTTTGGATCAGATCCCTAGTGAGCAGAACGAGTGGTCATATTACACAAACCAACCACTACAATTGATCTCCTTGCTGGAAGCCTCAGCAGAGAGGCAAAGGAGGGAATGGGCCCTGAAGACTGAATTCACCTTTTGCTTGTAGCCTGCATGGCATGGTTTATTATTGCTTTTATCTGCTGAACACTGCCAATGTGTTTGTTCTGTACAAAACCCAGAGATAGGCACAATCTCTACCTAAAGGGATTTAAAATCTACATATTTTAATCATTGTCCATACTGCTCTGTATGTACATGCCCTTGTATATGCTTAATAATCCAGGACCATTCATGTCACCCTTTCTACGTATCTGTCCATGTCTCAGCACATGTACGCTGGCATATATCTCTTTGATGAGGGGGCTGTCACAGGGCATGCCCACCTCCATAGCATCTCTTTGTACCAGGCCATGGCACGGTAGTGGTTACTTTAGCACCACTTTGCCCATGCTCCTGTTCTGCAACAGTGGAGCTTCCATAGCCCAGCCCTGTCATCTCACTGTCCCATCCCTTTCTAGGGTTAACAGGAAAGTCCAAAATAGGAAAACTCAGAGTCTAGAGGCCGGCATGCCAGGCCCTTGGTCCCCAGCTGGGGCTCATCATTCTTGGCCTTTGTCCTGTACTTCCTTTTCCTCTTGGTCTGGAGGAGAGGTAGGCGGAACCAGGCCCACCTACAGGCCCGCTCACCCACCAACCCTCTCCTCTGGGTTCCAAAGGCAGCCAAGGGCTGATCCTTCAATCCCTCACCACTTCTCCTACCTTTTTCCTGTTTGTCAGCATCTTCCACAGGTCTGGTAACTCCTCTATTCCCAACCTTGTATTTGTGGCTCATCGGCACTTTTCCCCAACCAGCTACTGAGGAGCTTCCTCAAAGCAGTTCCCAGCAATGCTGTGTCCTCTCTGGCAACAGCTGAGCAGTATTTCAAACAGTCCTTCTGGTATCCCTCATTAAGACAGGAGTCCCTCATCAACTCTCCTCCTGGAGCTGAAGTTGTTATTCAGCCAATCTCTCTGCTTCTCCCTAAGGCAAAAGTCCACCAGCTTTCTTTCCTGGAGCTGAAGTTGTAAATTAGGCCAGCTGTAGGGCCTTAGCTAGCTTCTCCTTCAGCTGGCCTCTCTTTTCCAATTGGTCCTCAGGCTCAGAGGGTTTACCAGGCAGACCTCTTTCTGTTACAAGGGAAGAGGCAGCATATATGCAGTGCCCCTTCCCAAGGCTCATCCCAACTGGCTGAGAGAGAAGGGAACCTTGCCCAGCTCACTTCTGCAAGGCTTCTGGTCCCCAACCCTTAAAGGAACAGTAATGAGATTTCCTTCCAAACACTATTTATTCCCAGGACTGCTTCTTCTCTACCAATAACTATTTTTGTCTTTTACCATTTTTCTGTACCTAAACAAGAGATCTGTGTAGCTCGAAAACTTGTCTCATCCACCAGCAGAAGTTGATCCAATAAAGATATTACCTCTATCTTGTCTATTTGATATCTCCTAGGTCCTTTTATATATCAGACTCCACAAAATCTTAAAGGGCGACACCACAGGACACGGTGGGCTAACTGCTATGCCCCACTACCCTTAAGGAGACAGACTATTCCGTCACAGAGATGAACATGGTTTAGTGGTTAGCAAATGGATGAGGGGGAGCATAGTCTACTGGCTAGAGTAGAGGTGGGGGAATCATGTGTATCCAGATTTTGTTCCCAACACTATCACTGACCCTGTGCATATTTAGGTATGTTATTCAGGTCAACGTTTTTTAAAGTGGCTTCTTCTTTTCAGTACCCAAACTTGACTCACTTTGGAGTCGATATTCAGAATTACTGAATAGTACACCCCCAACACCTGATGAAATAGTCTGGAGCTGCAGGTGCTAAGCATCTCTGAAAATCAGGTCATAAGTGTCTAAAATAGGGCACCTAAAAATAGAGGAGGTATTTGAAAATGTGGCCTTTAAACCCTGCATCAATTTCTTCATTTTTGTAAAATGGAGATAAGGATACTTTCGTACGTTTCAAGGTTATTATTATTTTTTTAGCTTGGTCAATAAGTGTTTACAAAATACTTTTAAATTGTCAGAAGGAAAATGCTATGGAAGTGCCAAATATTTGTGTGTGTGCTGTTCTCATATGTTTGCTGATATGTATTCATCTGAATTCAGATGTTTATCTGCCAGGATCTGTGAGTGAAATGCATGTCTCTACTCCTTTCCCTCTGTGTGCATTACCCCTCTCTCTCTCTTTTTCTCTCTGTGTGGTTTATTTGGCATTCCACAGCAGCTCCTTTGGAACTGGTGCTCAATAATACAGTGTCTCCCTAGACACTCCCTCTGCCGGCAAACTCTCATGAAGAAGATTATCATTCACATCTTTCTTTTTCTGTCTCAGACTGTTCCAGTGTCTCTTTTAGTCTCCCCTCACGAGTGTAATAAAAAACAGACTTGCAATAAGAGCTGGTCTGAAAAAAGTGTTCCTTCTCATGGAAATTTTCAACAAAGAAAACTTTTGCTTCTGCTGAAATTTTCTACGTACATTTTAATTTTTTGGCTGAAAACCAGAAAGTTTTTGGCCAAAATATTTTGACAAAAAAATTGTCTTCATGAAAAGCAGATACTTCTTACAAAAAAAATTTCTTTAATCAAAACCCTCATTTTCCTTTGAAAAACAATTTCGACAGACAGTTTTCTACTAGCCTTTCTTGCAATGGAGTTGGCCTATGTGACTCAGTACAGTAGTAGGCAGAGGCACTTTGGTGCACCCTCTTGTGGCCATATTGAGAATATACTGTCACTGTGACTTCATAAAAAAAACAGGAGTACTTGTGGCACCTTAAAGACTAACAAATTTATTTAAGCATGAGCTTTCGTGAGCTACAGCTCACCGTGAGCTGTAGCTCACGAAAGCTCATGCTTAAATAAATTTGTTAGTCTTTAAGGTGCCACAAGTACTCCTGTTTTTTTTGCGGATACAGACTAACATGGCTGCTACTCTGAAACCTGTGACTTCATAGTTTGCTACAGTACATGCTCAACTAAAAAAGTCATAACATAAACCCACCCACCCCCATTTCCCTACTCTCATTTCTAACACCATCAACAAAAAAGTTTAATCAAAACTACATTTTAAAATGCATTTGTTTTAAATGAAGGAATGAGGTTTTATAAAACCTTTTTTTTTTACACAAAACCTAAACATTGGACCCATGCAACCCAAGTCTATCACTTTAATAAATAATATCATTGTGTCATATTTCACAAAAGGGAAAATAAAGGGATTTTTTCCAAGATCACAGCGAGTTTTGCACCAAGGATAGTAGTGTCACGGGCAAGAGATTTGCTTAATTTGGAACAAATAGGACAGATACACAGAGGACCTGGGTTCTCTCTTCAGCTCAACTTGTTCTATGATGTTTGGCAACTCTCTGGTGGCCTGTGATATACAGGAAATCAGACTACGTGATCTGGTGTTCCCCTCTACCATTAAACTCTATGACTTTACGTCTCTGTGGCTCAGTTTCCCTGTCTGTAAAAGAAGGATAATTATACTTGTCCATCTTTGTGATGCATTTTCAGTTGAGGTTTGCCTCATACTGGTCATTGCTATACATTATTACATACAGCCCAGCTTCAGGACAGTGCCTGGTGTCTGACTGCACTCTTCCCTGACAACATGGAGGGAGAAAAGTGGATTTCCCTACGCTACAGGAGAGTGAATAATTTCAAGATGGGACAAGAGCTCAGTTCTTTCACGTCAACATATAAAATACATCAATGAACCCTCTTGCGTGTACGTGGCTTTGCTTTATCTCAGGCGGCTGCTGGCTTTGATAAGGCTCATATTGTCAGCAATCCCAGAGTAAGGGGACAATCTTGAAGTCACTCCAGGGCTGCCTTTATCCTGTGAGCAAATGTAACATTGTTATCCAAATGTTTATAGGGAAGTTTGGCATTATTGTTGTAATGGGGAGAATCCTCTACAAAGGCCAAAACCTGAATGCACTGAATTTCTGCAACTCAGCTGAAGTCCATGGGAGCTCGAGGTGCTCAGCACCTCTGACCAATCAGGTCATTTATTTAGTTGCCTGAAGATAGCTATCGGTGCCTAACTTTTGGCATCAAGTGTGAACATTTTGGTTATACTGCAGTGACAAGAGCTAAGCAAGGGGTAAAAGAACCACAGACCCAGATGAGGAAGCACTGACTGGACAAGCCAGACCTTTGGCAGTAACTGAGCGTGTGCACCCATGAGAGATGTAGTCCTGTCTTTGGTCCCAGTGAGACAGAAAAAAGTTGCTTGTTTGTATTTTATGCCCATTCCAAACACATACAGCTCATCACCTTTTCATACTGCACCATGCTAGTCACATCCATTTAAACAAGGGATGAAAGAGGACCCAGCAAACTATAGACTTGTCAGCCTAACTTCAATACCTGGAAAGATACTGGAACAATTTATTAAACAGTCAATTTGGAAGCACCTAAATGATAATATAATGAATAGCCAACATGGATGTATCAAGAACATACCATTTCAAACCAAACTAATTTCCTTCTTTGCTAGGGTTACTGGCCTAGTGGATAGGGGAACAGTAGCCATTAAATATCTTTATTTTAGAAAGGCTTTTGACACAGTCCCACATAACAGTCTCATAAGCAAACTAGGGAAATGTGGTCTAGATGAAATTACTGGGTGGGTGGAAAATTGGTTGAAAGACCATATTCAAAGAGTAATTATCAATGGTTCACTGTCAAACTGGACATTATCTAGTGAGGTCCTGTGTGGGGGTCCGTCCTGAGTCCGGTACCATGCATTACTTTAATTAACAATTTGGATAATGGAGCAGAGAGTATGCTTATAAAATTTGTGAATGACACCAAGTTAGGAGGGTTTGCAAGCACTTTGGAAGATAGGATTAGAATTGTGTGACTTTATCTGATAAAATATGACCATGTAGATCATTGTTTCAACCACTGTTATATATTTACAACAAATCTTGTACAAAGGTTGTAAAGTAAGGTGTCTATGGAAAGGGTATGCTTTGCTGAATATGATTACGCTATTTGTATGCATGTATCATTTTTGTACTTGAAGCTATGAGTATTGGCTCTATACCTGGATTTCAAATGTTAGTTCCTGGAGTAACACCCGCACATCATGAAGGGACTATTCAAATTAAGTGGCTCATCAAGGGACACTTAACACACAATTGACCATGAGAGATGCCCATCTACACTAAATGGACTTTCCTGTGGACGTTCCATCTGAAGTATAGGTAATAGCTTCCTGCTATGACTAAGCGAAATTGTGCATAGACATGTGGCTTGCCCATGTGACTCCAAACACCATCTTGTCACCTGTGATTTTTCACTAGCTGTGCTGAGGTCTTTGTTTGAAACAATGGATTTCCCTCCACATGGCAAAAGCTATAAAGGCCATGGAAACACCTCCATTTTGCCTCTTTCCTACTCAAACCTCTGGACTATGGACTTATACTAATGGGAGCATTCTAACCAAGGGATCGAGGACCTTCCAATGATTTGGAAGCAACCAGAGACTTGACTTAAGTCTGCAGTTTATTCCATCACTGCTACAAGCCTGATCCAAGAACTTTGCAATTATTTTATGTATTTGATTCCTTTAACCAACTTTAACTCTCACCTTTCTTTTTTCTTTTTATAAATAAACCTTTAGATTTTAGATACTAAAGGATTGGCAACAGTGTGATTTTTGGGTAAGATCTGAGATGTATAGTGACCTGTTTGTGTGGCTGGTCCTTTGGGATCAGATGAACCTTTTGTTTGGTGAGACTGTTTTTAAAGAACCACTCATCTTTAAATCCAATGTTTTTGGTGGTGATACAAAGACTGGAATGCCTAAGGAAACTGATTTTCTGACTTCGTATTAGCCAGTGTGGTGAAACAGAAGTTTACTTTTGTTGCCGGCATGGTATATCTCATGGGTGAATAACCTCCAGTTTTGGGGTATATCTACCCTATTTTGTCCTAAGTTCGGTATTCTCAGTTGTGACCCCCAAAGGCATGATCACACCTTGACAAATTGGAGGACTCGTCTGAAATCAACAAGATGCAATTCAATACAGACAAGTGCAACATGCGACATTTAGGAATGAAAAATTAAATGCACAAATACAAAATGGGGCATAAGTGTCTACACAGTAGTGCTGATTTACCAGGAAAAGTTACAAAAACTGGCCATGTTTAGTCTTGGGAAAAGAGTGAGGAGGAGCCTGATAACAGTCTCCAAATATGTTAAGGGCTGTTAATCACTGTCCTTCTTATAACTGTTCTCCTTGTCCACTGAAGGTAGGACAAGAAGTAACTGGCTTAATCTGTAGTCAGGGTGTTTTAGGTAAGATATTAAAAAACTTTCTAACTGTAAGGATAGTTAGGCACTGGAATCCAAGGGAGGTTGTGGAATCCCTGTCATTTGAGATTTTTAAGAACTGGTTAGACAAGCACCTGTCAGGGATGGTCTTCTAGGTTTACTTGGTCATGCGTAAGCACAGAGGGCTGCACTAGTTGATGTCTTGAGGTTCCTGCCAGCCTTACATTTTTATGATTTCTCACTCAAGCTTAAGGGCTCAGTACCAGATTAAAAAAGGAAATGTTTTAATTTGAAAAAAAATTGCTTTATTTGTCTCTGGGTAAGTGACTGGGAACAGATGGCTAAGCCTACTTGTGCCAGTCACTTGTTTGACAGAAGCACTGTCTTGTTTGCTTAGCTTCATTGTTCTCACATCCTTAACTCATCATTACACAAAGAAGCAATCAATGCCTAGTGTTATCCCACTGGGATGATGTGCTGCTTCCTCGAGAATGGGAAAAGAACCACAGGAGAAAACAATATAAATACAAAATACAGTTGCTTTACTCTGGCTCAGTACCCCACTGTATGGCCACCAATTTGTTTTGAGTGGACCCACTCGCTGGGTCCCACATGATTCCAGCTCAACTAGATACAGGTAGCGTCTAGTCACTATTTCTAGATCTGGGACTCCAGGATATCCCCCCAGGCTCCAACCGCTTGTCAGATGCCTTTCCTTGGACATGGGATGCCACTGTCCAGCTGCCTTAGACCTTGAAAGCAGTGTCTCTCCTGAGCTTCCTGTTCACTTACACATGCTTCCCCAAAGCTCCACCTAGGCTGTGGGCACTCTGGGCTTCTAGTGTAACCCCTCTGGAAACAAAGTGGCAGGAAAGCAAGGAACACAGGCTTAGCAAAGGAATTTCTTAACCACAGTCTTTAATCTGAAAGCACTTGAGAGTTACAGAACATTAGACATAACAAGAGTTCTCAGATGTGCCCTCCACTAGTCTGAGCTCACCCCTTCTTTTGAGTCCAAGGGTCAGCAGTGTTTCAGCATGCACAGAGTCCCTCCTGCCCTCTGTCTCCCGTCCGTACTTAAATGTGCCAATGGTCGGCCCCTCTCTGTCCTGCACAGAGCAGAAGAACCCTGTTCTTAAATATAGCCTCTGTCTCTGAGCCATGTGGACAGATGGTATAGTTACAGATCCAGCAGTCAGGTCTGTGTCCCCACCCCATGTGGGCTCATGTAGAAAAACCATTGCTTCCTGGGAGTGGGTCAATAACAAAATCAGTGGCCCTAGCTTGCAGTGTGATGGCTCTTAAGTGTAGTTCTTCAATGAGGTATTAAACACTTCTCCTGAGCTGTGCCCAGTACGCTAGGTTGCCCTCAGACAAGGTTAGCCTAGTAGTCAACATCTCTACAAAAAGAGCTCACAATTTGATACAGACATATCCTATTGTATCACAAGAGTACTCTCCTGCCAGGAGAGAGGGATCAACAGCTTACAGCACAGGGAGCTAAAATTATCACCTTCAGGCTGCAGCTGGTTCTCTCTCATAGACTTAAAGGGCCAGCTAATGGGAGAGCCTATGAGGAAAAGCTCAGATAAAGCAGTAAACTCAAAATGGGGAGTTCAGTAAGGCCATGTAGTCAGAAAATCATGAGGTGGCTGATTTTCCAGCTTTCTAAAGGCTCTGGTGGATATGGGTGAGAAACAGCCTGTGTTATCCAGAACTGCAGCCCAGCATGCTACAGATTTCAACTAGTTATATCTTTCCTTTACTCTGCTATGGTGTTAGATTATCAGGGTTGGAAGAGACCTCAGGAGATCATCTAGTCCAACCCCCTGCTCAAAGCAGGACCAATCCCCAAATGCCCCCCTCAAGGATTGAGCTCATAATGCTGGGTTTAGCAGGCCAATGCTCAAACCACTGAGCTATCCCTGCCCCCCCATGTTCTGCTGATATATTCCGATCCTTCAAAATCTTGGCTCTTTCCTTCACTTGAGATTTGCTACCATGTCACCACGCTCCCAGTGAATATTTAATTAAAGATCATCATCTCCTTCTCCCCCCTGCTTGTCTCTCACAGTCTCCCAGCCCAGTGGCCATTTGGGTCAGGGCAATGAGTCTAAACAAGCTGCAGGACTCGGAATTCAGTCAGGATGGCTGACAAAGGCAAGGGAGAGGAATTAGCTGATTGGATGTAGTAGTAGCTGGCTCTTCTCCTCTGTACTCTTTATTAAGTTAGGGGTAGCCAAAGGTGCAATCTGCAGGCTGAATGTGGCCCAGCAAGCCCTAAAATGCATCATCCCACAACTGCCTTCATGTCCACTACAAAGCTGCAGCTCACAGACTGCAAGTCCCAGCTTCTCTGACTGAGCTTGGCTAGTATCTGGTATATTTACAAGTTTACCCATCACTTCGTGCCTCTTCTGCTCCCTGTAGAGGCTGACCTACACCTACAGACCTTGTGTGTCTGTGTTTTAAAACAGCTGACAGTTCGGATGAGTGTTTCAAGAGTAGGAACATAGGAACTGCCAGACTGAATCAGACCCATAGTCCATCAAGTCTGGTAACCTGTCTCTGACAGCAGCCAGCACCAGATGCTTCAGAGGAAGGTGTGTAAGAACCCTGCTGTAGGCAGACCTGGAGTACCTTGTCCACGGGGGAATATTGCTCCCTAATCCCCCTTTAATGTAAGGTTGCTTTGTGCCTTGAAGAATGAGGGTTAAATATCCTTTCTTTCATAACTCCTGGGTTTTGTTAAGCCATATGACTAACACTGGCTATTCTTATTAATCATACAAATGTCCAATTCTTTTTTTAATCTTGCTAAATTTGTGGTTTCCCCAATTATCTTGTAGCAATGAGATCCACGGGCCAATTGTGGTGGGAGGGAGAAGGGTTTCTTTTAAATTTTCTGCCTGTCAGGTTCATGGAATGTGCCTTCTGAAAGCTTTCTAGATTTACTCCCTTGGTGGGGCTAATACTCAAGCCAGAATGGACTGGCCAGTCTGCTTAGGAATCTTACTCTCACTCTCCCTTCTACCCAGACGGGGAATCCTGGCTCAAGGAGGGACAATCCAATCAACATCAACCACTATGCAACTAAGAAGAGTGTGGCAGAAAGCATGCTGGATGTGGCGCTGTTCATGGCCAATGTCACACAACTCAAAGCAGTGCTGGAGCAGGGGGTTTCATTCCAGTATTATGCCACCCTGATATCGCTCATCAGCATCTCTCTCTTCTTCCAGGTGGTGATTGGAATTCTTCTTATCATCATTGGTAAGATATCTTCTGAACTTCTGTTTGCCTCCACTGTCAGCAGCAATCAGGGTCATGAAAGGAGGAATGGGGTGGCTGGTGCAAAAACCCACATTATTTCTCCTTCAAATTAGAGAATCTACCAGCAAATGCATTTCTTCCTTCTCCATCTTAGCCTCGAGCTTTATCACTCCTTCACTCCTCTGCTTTCCCATCACTGCACCCCTGTACTAGGGATGGGGAATTGTTTCTGCCATCTCCCCACACTGCACCCCTTCATGTTGCACTCCCCCAGCATGACCTGCACCACATCCTTGCACTCTGCCCTCGTCCATACTGTCCCTGGCTTGTGGCCTAACAGAATGATTCAGCCTGCAGTTCTATCCAACCCTCATTTAATTGATCCCAAACCTGTCCTTGTGCTGTGTGTACAAGAGCTAACTGGGGTCCCTAGTGTTTCAGCTGGTCCTAGACATGTGCCCAAAGGCCCCCTGCTGTTGTGGTTTGTAGTGGTTCTGTGGTCCTCCTCCCTGTCAGACTCAGAGGGAGGCCACCCTGCCTCACAACATCAAACAACAAGCAGTCAATTAGCAGACCAGGGCTCTGGCCCTCTGGTCAGGGCAGAGTAACAGGGACTCTGTAGTCCAAGAGACAATTTACACAGTCTGTAGGTCTGGCCCTCTGGGCAGGGCAGAGCAATGAGCAGTCTTTAGCCAAAGCCTCCTGGCTTGGGTAGACAGCAATTAACACCTGGGGCTCAGTCTTTAGCTTTAGCTTCAGACTTCAGGCTGGAGCAGACAGCAGTCACAGTCTAGGGCAGAGATCCCCAAACTGTGGGGCACACTCCCCTAGGTGGTGCAGAGGAACGTTCAGAGAGCGTAGCTGGCCCGGGCCAGCCCCCCTGGGGGGCAGGGAAGAGCACCACCCAGCCCCTCCCTGCCACCAGCTCTGCTCCAACCCTGGCCCAACTCCTGTCCCTGCGCCTGGCCCCCGTCTCCAGCCTCAGCCTCAGCCGCAGATCCACACCCAGCCACAGGCCCAGCTGCCAGCCCCCACTGCAGGCTGGCTGTGGCTCTTCTTCTGCCTTGGCCACGTCCACATCCCCGCTCTCAAACTCACCCTCAGCTGCAGCTGCAGCCCCCTTACCCCGTCCATGCCCCACCCCCCAAAGCTGCAGGCCCTGCTCCCGGTCTGGGGGGTTGCGAACAGGGGCAAGGGGGGGGGCACGACCCTGAAAAGTTTGGGGACCACTGGTCTAGGGGCTTTCAGCCCCCTGGCTGGGACAAGCCACAAACAGGGCACAGGCCTGCTAGCCTAAGGTAGTAGGCCACCTCCCCAGGGGTGGTTTTAGCAGCAGGGGGTAGGGATACCCAGGCTCACACTGCTCCACCAGGTCCCACCCCCAAGGCCCTAACAGTGTCGGTGATCCCGCCACCTGGTCAGCGGGGAAGTCACCAAAACACACTGACTCATTTCCCAGCAAAACAACTGGACTAAAGTCTGGTTCCCCTGGGCTACTTCCTACCACCCATCCTTGGCGTGGCTCCATAGTCCATGGGTCCTCAGGCTCCTCAGGGTAAATGGAGGATGGCAGTCCCAGCAACTCCTGTCCACAGTCAGTCTCCTCCAGGGGCAGGGCACTGCACAGCTCGGTCCCTGGTCCAGAGTTCAGCAGCAAGGTACAGCAACTGAGCTGAAGGGCCCGTCTTGTCCCGCCCCCCTGCTGCCGGCACAGGAGGCAGGACTGTCTTGACTTTGCTCACCAGGGGCATGGAGCAGTTCCTCCCCCTCAGGCTCAGAGGGAGGCCACTCTGCCTCACTACAGGGTGCCTGCTCTGTCAGCACATGTGTCTCCAGAGCCTCCCACACCTGCTCTGGCCCCCTTCTCCACACACCCACTTTGAAGGAGGAGCCAGCTCTCCCTAAGCACCTTTCCCCTCCCACTGCCACCTCATCCAGTGCCCTCACTTGTGGAACCCTTTCCTGACCCTCATTGACAAGCACACCAGTGCCTCTATCATGTGTCTAAAAGCCTCCCATTGCCTCCTCCCATGATACCAAGAGCCCTTCCTCTGCACCTCTGGGCTGGCTATGCTAGAAAGTTAGGTTGACCCTGCTAGGTCACTCAGGGGTGTGAAAATTTTGCAGATTTACCACAATAACAGGAACCCCCCTTCTGTCACTGTAATAAGAGTCTACACTACAGCGCTGCAGCAGCACAGCGGCAGCTATGCTGCTCTAGTGTTTCTAGCTTAGACATAGTCTTACTTGGCAAAAGTCTCCACAGACCCCATCAGGCCTGGAGCCGCCCTTCAGCTGATAAACAAAGGCCTGTCATTGTCAGCACTTGTGTGTGCTCCTGTTTGGCGCTGTAAGGAATGACAGTGGAGCATGAGCCTGGACTATAGACAAAGGTAACTCCCTTGTTATTTACGTAGGGCCTGATTGTCAGATTGATGTCATCGGGAGCTGTGGGTGCGCTTCAGAAAACAGGGCCCCTCTTGGTAACTTGCACTGTTCTGCCCCCTCGCCCCCCACTCACAAACCCTGTACTATAGTATTAATAAAATCATCCTCTCAGCTCCAATCCCTGGGACAACTTGCTGCCACTACCTCTCATGTGTTCAGCAGTCTGACCAGGACACAGTTCCTTTAGGCCAGGGTTTCTCAAACAGGGGTCGCCGCTTGTGTAGGGAAAGCCCCTGGCGGGCTGGGCCGGTGTGTTTACCTGCCCCGTCCGCAGGTCTGGCCAATCGCGGCTCCCACTGGCCGCGGATCACTGCTCCAGGCCAATGGGAGCTGCTGGAAGCAGCGGCCAGTAAGTCCCTCGGCCCGTGCCACTTCCTGCAGCTCCCATTGGTCTGGACTAGCGATCCGCAGCCAGTGGGAGCCACGATCGGCTGAACCTGCGGACGGGGCAGGTAAACACACTGGCCTGGCCCGCCAGGAGCTTTCCCTACACAAACAGCGACCCCTGTTTGAAAAACCCTGCTTTAGGCCATAAGGCTTTGAGCCAGTTTTCAATTCTCCCTTTGTTTTGTGCTGTGTCTCAGCTCGGCTGAACCTGAATGATGTGTCAAAGCAGCATCGCCTGAACGTGCTCAATAACACTGCCACGGCTCTGATCTTCATCACTGTCATCCTCAACATCTTCATCACTGGCTTTGGCGTGCAGAAGACTGGTCTCTACCCTACCAGGAGACGTTACTGAGGCTTGGAGCGCAAGGGAATCAGGTAATGAAGGGATGAGGGTCCACTACCACCCACCTTTGGAAGGGTCAACTGCTTCGGCTGTCAAAGGGTCTCAGAAATCATCAATGCTGTTGTGGAAGGGAAGGTAGGGGACAACCCTACACATACACACATGGCTCCTTTTGTGCATAGTGTTGTCCCTTGGGAAGCCTGGGCCGTGTGACATGATCTCTCAGGAAAAGGAATTTCCTTGCTCCATCTCTAAAGCAAGGATGTCATGAGTCCACATTTATGGGATTCATCAGATAGCTGGTAGCAGCAGTTGGTGTCCAGCAGATAGCAAATCCCAACCTGGATCATGATAGGCACTATGAGAGGGGAGTCAGACAGTGGAAAGGAGGGTGTGCCAGGTATGTGGGAAAGCACCTGGTTCCCAAGAGCTATTCAGGCAGTGGGAGAGATCAGAAGAGGGACCAATGCTGGCAAGGGTGGTGGAAGGAAAGAGAGGCAGTAGGGAGGGAGCTTTTCAAAATGGCCACTGCTATGTGGTGGTGGTGGTGGCCATTTTAAGAATCTGATTTTTGACCTTTATTCCTGGATGAGAGTCATGTGACTAGGAGCAGGGGCAGCTCTGGGGATTTTGCCGCCCCAAGCATGGCAGGCAGGCTGCCTCCGGCGGTTTGCCTGCGGAGGGTCCGCTGGTCCCGTAGCTTCGGCAGACCTCCCACAGGCACGCCTACAGGAGATCCACCGAAGCCGCGGGACCAGGGGACCCTCCGCAGGCAAGCCACGGAAGGCAGCCTGCCTGCCCCCCTCTCAGCGCCGGCAGAGCGCCCCCCTTGGTTTGCCGCCCCAAGCTCGTGCTTGGCGTCCTGGGGCCTGGAGCCGCCCCTGACTAGGAGTCCAGACAAATGTCTGGGTTTCCAAATCAAATCCAAACCAGGGATCACAGCTTTAAATTAGAGTGGGCTCTCAAGCCTGAGAGGGAACTAATGGCTTGTAGCTCTTGCCTTAATGGTTCCCACCAATAGGGTGACCATATTTGCCTATACTGAATATGGGACACCTGGTAAAATTACTTGTATTCAAGTGAGTTCAATGGCAATCAATCGTACAAACGTTCAAATTAACATTAAGTTGACTGAGCCCCTGTTAAAAAGAAATGCTGTTTAGTTGGATTCTTTTTATTTACCTTCTTATCTTTAAGGCTTTAGGGCGCACATGGGGAGGGGTAACACACACACACCTCCCCCGCCACACACACACATAGGGAGAGGTTACACACAAAACACACACGCACACACACACCTCTATCATACAGGGTGTGTGTGTGTGTGACTGACCGACCTGACCCTCCCTGCCCGGTGCTCTCCGCCCTCCATGCCTGGCTGGGCCCCCGGGACAGACCCGCCTCTCCTGGTACCTGGCATTCTGTCATCCCAAGGCAACACGTGGGCAGAGGGCATGCAGGGTCACATGCCTTCCCGCCCCAGATGTCTGCCAGGGCTCACACCAGAATGTGGCCAGCAGCAGCCTTTCGGCACTGTGCGAGAGGGAAGGGACAGGAGCTGGTTCCAGCTGCATGGGAGGAGGAGGAGGCATGACCTGGTCTGTGTCTTTGCAGAGCTACTCTTCTCCCCCCCTCCCCCCATGTGTGGCTGGAAGCAGCTTGTCCCTTCCTGCCTGCACAGTGTTGAAAGGCAGCTAACACCTCCCGGCTGGCCACCGATATAACCCAGCTGCCTCCTGTCCCTGCACTACAGGGTGGGCAGGAAGGGGTTAAGCCCAAAGGATGCATTATGCACCAGGGCCCAAGGAACCTGGCTGCAGGGGCTTCAGCGAACCAAGCCAGAGAGGTGGATCAGCAGGGGAGGGTATGTAGGAGACAGAGCAGCCCTACGTTCCCTGGGGACAGGGCCCAGGGAGGGGCGGAGGTGGGAGGCGCAGGTGAAGAGGGTGCTACGCCCCTGCCCCAGGGGCTGCTGTGGACCCTGCAGGTTTGGGGCAACAGGCTGAAAATTGCTCCCATGCCGCTCCAGAGCTTAGCTGAAGGGCAGAGAGGCTTCCCCGTGCCAGTGCTGTGCGGGGCTTTGGCACATGCAGGGCTCGGCTCCTCCTGGCCAGTGCCCCAGGCACGAGGGTCTTGGGCTTTTCCAGGTTGCCAGCCCAGCCAGAGGCAATTGGGGAAGGAAGGAGCCTGCTTGCCAGGCTGCTAGTGAGCTGAGTCCTGGGACACTTGCAGGAGGGCTTAAATACGGGATTGTCCCTTTAAAAATTGGATATCTGGTCACCCAACCCCCAAGGATGCTGGGGCAATGGCCAGCAGGAGTGTCCCATGGAAATTTGGATTGGAGAGGGAGGTGGGATCCTGGATTCAGTGCAGAGGCACAAGGCTTCCATGAAGATGGCACTCGCTTTGGAGTTGTGAAATCTGTGGGATTTAGGGGCTGAACACCATATTTATTACGGCAGCAATTACTTCCCCTTTGAGTGTGATAGAGAACAACCCCTACACAGGGAACCATACAACATTTTTAACTCCCCTCTCTGGGTTTTACTTCCATAGAATCAGTCAGGACTGGTTCATAGAATGCTTTGAGATTCTTCAGCTTGAAAAGCATGAAATAGCATTGTAAGACCTCTAAATGCTACCATAAGCCCTGATCCTGCAACACTTATGCGCATGTTAACTACAAGCACAGAAGTCATCCTACTGGACTAGAATGATGCAGTGCTAGAAGAGACGGGGATAGAGTGATCACCGTTGCTGGATGGAAATAAGGGAAAACTAAATGAAAACTAAGGAACGATGCTTTATTTTAAGGGACATTTTAGGGAAACTGCCATTTCCCTTACCATAACACGTATTTTCTTTCAAGGGTATGTTTCTACTGCCTTCAAGTTTACGATACAATTATCATAAGCTTCAATGTTTAAAATGGTCACAGGACATCCTTTAAAATAAGGGACAGGCAGTCACCCTAGCTGGGGATCCAGTATGAATTAAGGAAACTACTTAGGGCAAATAGCATGAAAAAAATGTTACAATGGTGGCATGCTTTCTTAGAATGGCCCTGTAGATGGGGTGGGGGGTAAGTGGGGGAAATGGATTGTGATAGGTAACACAGGCAGAGAGTAGAGGGAAAGCTGTCCTGGGATCCTGCTTATGAATCTTCTATGAAATACTTGCTGACCTGAGGAACCTAGTGGATTCTTATCTTGCATCTTTTGTTTTTCTTGCAGGTTGTGTGTGTGGCACCAGCTTTAGGGTCCCTTCTTTCAATTTTTTTTTACTGACCTCAGCAGAATCCTACCAGCTGAGTGGAGACAGAGAACTGAATTACTCTTTAAAAATTGTTTGCAAAGTATTTTATGCAGGTTGTTTGTATAAAGCATGTGTAGCTTTGCAGGAATGAAATTTCCATTGATTTTTTTCAACGCTAGTGCAAGCTGTGCAGTGATTTCTAGAGAGCTTCACAATAAGTTGCAAAAAAGCATTTTCCAAACATGCTCCTGTGCATAGGTAACAACAAACTTTTCTCTGATTTTAATTCTCTGCTTCTCATATTCAGTATTAACTAATTTTCTACAGGGGGCTGAGTTCCAGGCTGAGTTATATTTATTTGGTAAGCAAAACTAACCATACCGTGTCCAGATATTTTGTAACTGGCAACATTTAAAGTAACACTATGGGTACGTCTATACTTACTGTCCGGGTCGGCGGCTAGCGTTCGACTTCTCGGAGTTCAATATATCGCGTCTCATCTAGACGCGATATATCGAACTCCAAACGCGCTCCCGTCGACTCCGGAACTCCACCACCGCGAACGGCGGTGGTGGAGTCGACGGGGGAGCCGCGGACTTCGATCCCGCGGCGTCTGGACGGGTGAGTACTTCGAACTAAGGTAGTTCAAGTTCAGCTACGCTATTCGCGTAGCTGAACTTGCGTACCTTAGTTTGACCCCCCAGTGTAGACCAGGCCTATCAAACAGTTTATGTCTCAAATATAGGTTGGTTGGTTGTTTTTGTGGGAGGAAAGGAGCGGGTGAGTGTGTTATGACGACTAATAGGAATAAAAATGTTTTCTTCAAGGTTGCTTAAAAAAAAAATCAAATGAGATGTTTTTTGAAAACCATTGAACATTCCTCTGCAGTGCAGGAAACCTAAACCCCACAGCAAATAGATACTTATGCTTAGATACCACCACAAGGACCTTGTTAGAAATCCTCTATGGATAACATGGGGGTACTGTAGGAGAAATAGGAAATGAAGCTGACTAAACACAGAAAGTGAAACAGACCAGTCTAGCTTCACTTGTCTACATTAACTGAGGTGCAAAAAGTAAACAAACAGCATATACATGTTCAAGAGCAAACTGGGTTTAAACTTTTTTTTGGTGTTATAATTAAAGGTTATCAGTAACAGGTATGCTGTTAAATACATGATTTTTATCCTGCTAGTTCTGATGAGAATTCTACTGTATTGGAAAGTGGTTTTACACAACCTCAAAGCAGTAATGAAAAAAAAAAGTATCTTCAGATCATTCTGAGTTATTTAGCAGGTTCTTTCTGGCAGCCTGATTTTTGGATTATTGGTGTTACACTCAAAAATTGGATATTTTTGACTTGTCAGTTATTTGCATACTTGAGTACTATGTTTTCCTGTTTATTAAATGATTTTTCACTCAACGACAGAGTCAGATTTCAATGTGGGTGAAATCCTATGTATCCCAGAAACTGATAGAAAATTCCTAAGGTTGACATGTACATTCCCATCACAGCTGGATAGGAAAGGAAAGGCAACAGTAACTGCATGATGATATTCACATATTCTCCTCAGAAGAGCTTCTAAGAGATACTGGATAGTGCTAATATGGCTGTTGCTGACATGACTTTGGCTGGTGTCACTGTTTACCTCCCACAAGCTGAGCTGATCTCCTGTGTGTTTGACTTTTCAGATCTCCTTCCAGAAATCTACTCTGTTGCATTTCAATTTAAATTGGAGGTATTAGCTTCATCCTGGAGACAGGGGCAAATGACATTTCTATAGCGTGTTCCACACATGAATTAGCTGACTATAGAAAAGCAGAGGCATCATTACATTTCTAACTCTCCAGTAATTTGCTTTATAGGATATTGCCTACTGATCCTTCTGAGAGTTCTTCTATAGGCAAAAGCCCTATGGTGGGTATTTCTTAGTAGTAGCCATGACAGACTGTTTAGATTTTCTTGCTTCAGATTATACACACAATAATATTAATGATTACTTTTGTAGTCATCCACCTTTGTTTATTTTGCCCAGGGGTAACTAAAGCTGCCTCATCTACATGCTAGAGGCACCAACCCTCTAACTTTTAGAGATGTTTGCTCTCTGTGGTTATTTCACTCCTTGGCCTCTCTATGGAGCCAGCCAAGAAGTTGCTAGCAGGCGCAGCAGTGAGGATTTATGAGGTGGATATTTCCCCACTAGCAGCTAGAGTGAGGCTATTTCAGACAGGCCACCAAAGAACTATCAGGTCATGGCTTTCAACTACTACTGACCTGACTGGGTTTAGGCAAAGGTGACAAGCTTCATATCCTTTTCTCAGGTGCCAATCCACCCACTCCCTCATGGCCACAGCCTGCTCCACAGAGCCAGGGGCTGAGAAGTAATGGCTGAATGTCAAACAAATGACTCAGCAGAGGAGGAAGAGTTAACTTGGATGGCCTTCTCTCTCACAGAGATGCCAAGCCATGTAGTGCTGCACGTGAGGCATATTTGTGTGGGGACTGCTTCCCATTACTGAACATGACACAGCAGGAGACCAGCACACAGTGAGCAGGGGTGGTCTGCCCTTTATCACCTCTCGATCATGGGGTCAGAAGCACTGGCACTCCTGGCTGCCTTCTCACTTCTGTGTATCAGACCTCAGCTCTGTTCTGACCTGCTTGCACTCCCATAGGCAGCAGGGAGGTGGTTGTTTGCTTTTTTTTTTAAACCAACCTTTTAAATAAACAATGTCTATGAAAGAACTGTTCTAATGTTTGTCCACTGTCTGTCTCAGAGACTAGGCTAAGCTCTGTGTTCCCTCCTGCACCTTACTCCATGAGATGGCCCCTGCCAGCTGAGGCAGAGATTGGTTTATCATTATGACTCTGTCACATTCCCTATAGTGCTCCTTGCTGCTTGGGGTAGAAATCTAGCCTGTATCAATGTTCTGTTCCATTTCCTGTGATGCATCCCTGATTAATAGGAGAGAAGCTCCTCTATGTCCTCCTGTCCCATTCCCTGCAGCCCCCATTGCTTGAGTGAGGAAAAAATTATCATGATCTGACCCCTGAATCCCCCCCTCTTTGTGTTGGTCTCCGAAGCACCCCTGCTGGGGTACAGAGTGATCTATATCCCATGTATTAACTTTGTCTTTTGCTGGGTGAGACAAAGAGAGGAACATTTGACCTTTAATCACTGAAGAGTGTTGTTGGCAGATGTCTGAGGAACACACAGACAGAAGTGAGCTTTTGTAGGAAGAAACTGTATTTATAAACCCCTTGGGGTGCCAGCCTATCCCGCCTCCTAACAGAGGGGAGGCCTGGGAATCATCTTAAAGGCACAAAGCCACTTTAAGGTGTGGAATTCAGAGGTACAGTACAGAATTGAAACACCAGGCATTGGTGTCTGGATAACATTTCAGACATTTACAAGCAATGAGAGAAGGCAAGACATTCATATGAGGGAAACATTAAAGACAATGACAAAACAGTCACATCATGTTCACACAACAGATTCTTTCGTGATAAAACCCATTCCCTCCCAACCCCTTTGCTGGATTGCGAAACATCATGGAGTTCACAAGGCAGTGGAAAGGGTCGGATGCCTTCAAATAATGCCAATGGAAATGAGATTGAGTTTATGGAGAAGCCCACTTCCCCACTTTGGTAAAGCCAGGCTCCCCGTAGCCCTTTTGTGATCTCTGGGGAGCTGCCATTCCTGAGACATGTCTCCTTTCTGATAGAGGAGAACCTCATGACCCACCCAAATCCCATCAGTGTGTAAACCAGAGTGACATAAGCCAGAATCTATGAGTCTCAGCTTCCACTCTATTCTTGATTTTGATTGGGGCAGGTTGGGGAGAAGAAGCATCCTTGGGGTTAAACCCTTGACTTTTTCGTATGCATTTCATGCTGGCCTGACAGCCCTGGAGCAGGTACTCCTCTCTTTCCCCACAACAAGTGGCAGTCTCAACCCGGACCTCTACTGACTACTTCAAGGGCTGACAGGCAGGTTCAGTCTCCATGGAGAATTTCCTCTGAGGATTCTCTGCTGAGGCTGCCAACTAGTGCCAATTGTGATGGTGGCTTTTGTGGTGTGCATAATTGCCTTCTGGGAATAGGACTGAGACTCTACCACCTATTTCACATAGACAACCAAAGAGCCCTTAAGGAAGTAAACAGTTTTGATCATTACCAATCTCACTGAAAGGCACAAAGGAAGGAGCATAGCTGAGTGAGCACCAGAAGACCCCGGGTGAAATCCTAATCCCATTGAAGTCAATGAGAGTTTTGCCATTGATATTAATGGAGCAAGGATTGTACATAAGAACATAAGAACGGCCGTACTGGGTCAGACCAAAGGTCCATCTAGCCCAGTATCTGTCTACCCAGTGTATCCCTTTTGATATGCCCAGCTCTATTACTGTGAGCCCTAGGGGCAGTCTCTGACCCTTCATGCTTCACTTTCCCCATTGGTAAAATGACACTCTTCTTCGAAAGTAAGTAATATTTCTAATTCATTGGATACCACTGCTTATCTTCTAGGCCAGCCAGTCCCCATTCCACATGAATTTCTTTACAGACCCAGTTCAGACATGCTATGAGACTTGCCATCCCAAGGAATCCAGAGTTTGGAAAGAGGGTTTGCAAGTATTAGAGATTTGTTATGCCCTGCAAGTATGTGCACAAGCCCCTGAATAAAGCAGCCCGATAGGACATGCACTAAAGATGCATATCAACTATTCCAGTCAGAAAACAATCAACTGCCACATTATTAAACTTCTAAAAGCAGAGTTTTCATCCATCACCTCTTTTCCCCTCCAAAAATCATTTTCATGTTATTTCTCAGTCTCTAAATATGAAAAGTACCTTCCCTAGTTACAAAGACTGCTGTGATTTGCACTGGGTTTGATACTGCATCTTCTTAGATCCCAGATGGCTACAGTCCTACAAATATTTAATGGATTAAAAGACTCAGTAGCCCCTTGTACATTTTTCACCATTGCTCCACTCTACATTGCATGCCCTCCCCAAACCTGGAGGTTGATGGTTAGTGGAGCACTGACTTAGCCCATACCAGCCAAGCTGTGGATCTCTGCACTCCTTGAATTATGAGAAAGGACCATACCCCAGGCATTAGGGGTGAAATCTTACCCCTACAGGAGTTTTACCATTGACTTTGGTGGGGGCAAGATTCCACCCTAGGTTTGGGCAGAGTTTGAACAAGGTCCCCTCCATATTCCTTTCACCAAAGCAAACTCCTTTCATCAGTGCAGTCACCAAACTTCCTTGGTCCTGTCACCAGTGCAAGCCCCAGGTCCTAAGTCCATCTCACCAGGGTCAGCACAAGGCTCATCTGGTCCTTCTATAAGTGCAACATTGTGAACTGCTCCTGTTCTTCCACTATGCAAACAAATAGTTCTTCATATACATAGAATCTACCATGGAAAACAACCGTGAAATCATAACTTATTAAATTAACCCCCAGATGCTGTGTTATAGACCAGGTCTGAGGAGCAGAAAAGTTCTCCTTCTCACTGACAAAGATACAGTATTTCAGACAATCAAATATTCCATTTCCCTCTGTTATGAGTTCCCAGCTATTGCTGGGACACACCCTTGTCTGACTGGGCTACAGTTGTCGATATGGCTTCCCAGTTCCTACTGAGATGGCCTCACCTGTCCTCTTCAAGTACCCAGCATGAGCCTCAGGCAGGAAACAACTAACCAAAGTGGGTTCTTAACATTAGCCCCAGCCAGCTGCAGGCAAATGAGGTCTCTCATGAGGGAAAAGTGTTTGAGTCTCCAGATACAGCCCATGGTTTGTTGAACAGGAGTGTACATTTTCCCAGTGATTTAGATGAAAGGGTGGCAAATAGGGCTAAGCACTGGCAGCCTAGAGTGCCTAACAGCTCCTCAGACTTTTCTGGGCTGGGCTGGTACATGGGGATGAGGACATAACACAGGTCAGAGAAGTTCCTTTGGTCCCCTGTCCAAAGACATGGGTGTCAGAGTTTTTCAAGTATCAAAAGAAGCAGCAGCTTTATTGTAAATAATCCATTCTGGTTGTAACTGGGATTTGTTCCTTTTCTTAAATTTGCACCATGCAAGACACTCCAGACAGCTTGCCACCACTTCTATCGTACCATCAGTCAGGGGCTCTAGGTGCATCAGTGTCAGGGGTAACCAGTCCTTCGCTTGTCTAAGGCTCCCCCAAAAACAGAGCGAGTCACTGATCCCCATGTCTGGGACCCAATGGCTCACGAGCGCCAAAGATAAGTTCCCACTTCTATATACTGATCATCCCTTTTCACAAGCACCTGTAAGTCTGATCTCCTAGGATGACTCTGGAGAGAGGAGGAGTGTGTACTCTCGGCTACGTGCCTAGACGAGGTGCATGCGCTGATATAAGGATGGCTGGCTCTGCCGGGCAGCTTTGTGGCAGAACATTATAATGTCCTCAGCTGTTGTCGGTTCCACATGCCCCGCTTGGAGTGAAATCGGTGAAAGAAGTTCCTCAGGGACAGTCGTTCCACTTCCAGGCCAGCCTGCATGATCCTGTGGGGGGAAGGAAGAGGAGGAAATTCAAGAGGAGATTAGTTCAATAAGACACTCCAAGGAAGGGTTGGCAGAGTTGGCTAGGGTGATGTGAAAGTCGCCTCTGTACAGTGTCACATACCAAACCATTGCACTAATATAATAGCCCAAAAGATTGCTACAGCCTACAACCAAGGGCTGCTGAGATCTAGGACTCGTACAGCATGCAAAAGAGCTGTCTGGCACGAAGGGGTGAGGGAAAGGGATACCTCATATCACAAACTTTTCAAAAAATGTAACTGCACCCCATGGCCCCGGATGTCCTTACTCCAAATAGCTGCCTTGTTGGGCATTTATTATGTGTGTTATTATGGAGCCTAGAGGCCCCAGATGAGATCAGGGCCCCATTGTACTAAGCACTGTTCAAAAATCAGGAAGGGGTCGAAAATATGCACTGGGAGCATCTATGTGTGTCTGATCTACCCAATGCCTGCCAAGGGTGTGGCAGAAAGGTACCAGGATTCTGGAGATAGCTCTCTCCTTTCCTATGTCAGTGGCTATGATAAGGCATTCTGGTTATAGTAGCCCCCTTAGCTCTGACAACCAATGCGTTGCTCAAGGGGACATGCTCAGGGAGTCGCCCACTGACGGAGAATGCACACTGTGACCTTTGTCAACTTCATTTCTTACTGCTCTACTTCAGCAGGAATTCCAGCTCACTTCTCTCTCCATCCCTACCACCTCAGAATCAAGGGGGACTGCTCTACTGAACTGCAGCATGAGCAGAGCTGGTGGAACATCTCCACTCACCTGTCCACGAGTTCCCAGTCCTCTCCTCCCCAGCGATCCCGGAACTCTTTGGTGTTCATCCCTCCAATCTTATCCAAGTCAGACTTGTATATGCCTAGGAGACCAAATCCATTCACCTCCCAATAGCCTGCGGACAAAACCAAAAGTCATCAACCATGCTTGCATCCTAAACCACTATTGAATGAAGCAGGAGATTCCCAGCCCTGGTGTTTCCTGCTTCCACAGAGACAAACAACCACACTTCCCTGGGACAATAACTGATCCAAAGAACTGGGAGGGACACACAAACTAATCCCCCACCAAGGTACAAGGTGTTAATGTTTATGACACCCTAAGAACCAGTTCTGAAAGTGGCTAGAGAGCACATGCTCCTTTTAGCTCTGACAGATGCCCTCACCTCTCATGTAAAAGCAACATACTTTCTAATTCACCTGTATTATCCCAACATCGAGGGTCTGTCCCTGTCCCCTGGGTGTTAATACTGAAACTGGAATTTTGCCCTGATTTTGAGAGAATCACAGGAAGTCCCATACTCCCTTCTTGGATGGCCCCCTGTACCTAACAGCAGTGCTGCACTGTGCACACCGACACAGTTGTGCTGCCCCCTGACCCAGGGCCTGCTGTCTCTCAGCTCTTCTCAGCAGGGATGATCTATGCCCACTGAAAAGAAGACGAATGAGCTCAGACCAAAGCGAGACGTTCTAAGGCAGTGGCTTTGGTGGCTCTTGCATCAGTCCTCTTTGGGTCAGTCGTGGGCCCAATGGAGATGAGTCTGGGAACAGTTATGGCCACAGCAGAAAGAAAAGAAGAGACCAGATAAGGAGCTGGAGTGAGGGGAGAGAAGCTGAGAAAGAGGAGGGATTTTCTTGAGGAAGCCAAGTGTATAAAAAGACCCTAAATGGTGTCCAGCATAATCTTTGCGCATCCTGCATCAATACACCACTCACATGCATTATATGGCTCTGCTTGCTTAACACTCCGATACAATGCACAGTAACAATCCCCTGGGCACCTGGCATTGAGATTTTAGCTCAGTTAAACCCAGTCCTACATCTAGTCACTCTCTTAGTGGCCCTGGTAATACCCACAAGGTCAAGATTTTGGAGGACCCCGATAATAGCGAACGAACGTATCCATAGAGCCCTGGCCTCTTACCCTCAGGCCATTGCGGAGACGCGCCACACTGCAACCTCATAACCATGGGTGCAAAGGCCATCTTGCCCTCTACACAGTGCTTCCGAATTGAGTCGATGACGCCAGCCGGGAAGTGGATGTGGAGATCACACAGGAAGATGATACTGTGTGGATCCTGGAACCAATCACACAGATATCAGTCATAGGGAGATTTCATCCACTGCCACAGACCTGGCACCACAGTTTATCCACGGTGGTTGTGTGGGCACCACTTCGCTGACACTGCTATCAGCCACAGTATCCTACACTCACTTTCGACGATCTGGACTATGCAGCTTTTACCTATTGTTAAAACTGTTGAACTAGGGCAATTTTCCAACCCAGTCCTGCTGAATGATCCTAGTTATACACAAAGACTACAATGCCCACCTCTCTCTCAGCCCAGGTAGGCAAAAGCCAACCACTAGCCAGCAATTGTTGCCCCATAGCTGTTCAAGATCCATAGGGTCTCATCCTCTTTCACAGTAGGGTCCCTTCACACTGCTCTGACACATAATGTACACCCACTTTAAGGCCCCTCTATACTGACAGAGAAGTGTAAAGGGGCCCTTGTGTAAATAAGAATCAAGCCCCTAGTCTCTGTCCCACCATCAAGCCCAGAGATCCTGCCTAACTTGGGGCCATGGCTCTCGTGCCACAAACAGCACACCCTCAGCTCACACAGGGCCCAAAAACCGCCTCTCAGATCTTAAGCCTGTACTGTGGCAGCACAATCAAACATGCTTCGATGTGATCTGTTCCCGCATCTCACTCAGAGCCTCACTGGGGAGTCTGTCTGGGGGACGGTGCTTTCTCATTTGGAAAATACGGACTGGATTAAAACAGGCCTGTCTAGGATGACCAAGTGGTGGGGGGTTAGGAATGAATTAAAACAGCCTTTCACCTCTAGGTCACAAATCCAAATCCAGCTTCAGGTTGGTAAAGTTGTTGCCATGCAATGGCTGTTCAGTCACTTGTGTGAATTATGTTGTTGCCACAGTCTAGTTCCTTGCAGGCAGTGTTCACATCACAAAAGGAAGTCACTACAATTAGTATAGTCACAGGGGGGTTAAGAACTGAATGGGCCACAGAAACTGATCTCCTCAACGTGGCCTCTCCAGGTCATGATTGAGGCACACTGTCAAGATAGCATGAACAGGACACTTGCACTGACCCTAGCCACACTGAACGACCAAGGTTTCAGTATGACAGGTGGTGCCTGAGTACACGGTGTCTGTGCTGTATAGAGACTACAGATTTTTCTGCAGCTCGGGCTCCACAGCAGCCAGGCACTCACCTTCACTAGGTCTATCCCAGCCTGCAGCCCTGCAGAGCGCTCAAAATTCCCCGTCAGCTTCAAGTACTGGTAACTGTTGGCAAGACAGACAGGAATTGGGTTAAGTTCCTTAGCCACACAACAACTCCTTCTAGCGAGGGATAGTGGGAGAGGAGAAAGGCCCTTGGTTCACTGTTCACTTACAACTCTTGGGAATGTTCAGTTTTACGTGTGGATGTTATTGTATTACACATTCACCCTTACCTTCAATCCCTATGCAGCACAGTGAACACCTTCCAGGGCCCAACAGGTGCCTGATATAATCAGGGCCTGGACAACCGAGATGTGTGCTTAACTGAGACCTGCATTCCAGAACAGATGTCTCAGAAGTGCTTTGAGACCCACACAGAAGTGCTTTGTCAGCACAAAGCACTATTAGTTGTATGATTTGGCACATATCTGAGATCTCATTCTGTGGAACTGCTCCTAGCTGGTTTCAAAGCAACCAAAGGGCAGCTCCATGACATGGTTACGAAAAAGGGGAAAACACATTTGTAACTTTAATCAAATACTTTGTTAGTTCGCATCCCAGTCTTGTGTAATGAGGCTGTATCGTGCCTTGTTTCTTTTTATTTACAGTATAGGGTCTCTTGTGAGGGCAGTCGTCAGTAGCCTGTTCAGCACCATTTGGCATTCCAGAGGCGTGGACTAGTCTGCTAATGGGATGTGCTCTAGAACAGGGGGGTCTCAAACTTTTTTTGCTGGGCCCATCTTTAAAAATATTTCAGGCTGTGATGACTCCCTCCCACCCCCTCCAGGGTTACCATATTTCAAGTTCCCAAATAGAGGACACTGCCAGGAGAAGTTGGAGAGGGAACAGGGGTACAGCCCTCTGGCTGCCCAGGTCTGAAGGCAGAGTCACCAGCAGCAGCAGTGCAGAATGGTGGCATGGTATGGCACTGCCATCCTAACTTCTGTGCTGCTGCTGGCAGTGACACTGCCTTCAGAATTGGGTGCCTGGCCAGCAGCCGCTGCTCTTGCGACTGCTCTACAATAGCCTTTTACCTCCTTTTGCATTGGAACCCCCAGTTTGAGAAAGGCTACTCTAGAATACACTGCGGGGAGGGATAGCTCAGTGGTTTAAACATTGGTCTACTAAACCCAGGGTTGTGAGTTCAGTCCTTCAGGGGGCCATCTGGGGCAAAAATCAGTACTTGGTCCTGCTAGTGAAGGCAGGGGGCTGGACTCAATGACCTTTCAAGGTCCCTTCTAGTTCTAGGAGATATACCTATCTCATTATTAAATTAAAATTTAGGGAAGGTGTGACAGTCCATACCTCATGGGAACATCCTACAACCCCATGTTCATCCTTATAAAATGACTGTGTGGTATCCAATGCAAAGTTTGTCATGTTGGGTGTCTCTGGAAGGCTCATGATGCACTGAGCATTGTTGTTATAGTGATGTTATAGCAGCAAAGAGTCCTGTGGCACCTTATGCATCTGATGAAGTGGGTATTCACCCACGAAAGCTCATGCTCCAAAACGTCTGTTAGTCTATAAGGTGCCGCAGGACTCTTTGCTGCTTTTACAGATCCAGACTAACACGGCTACCCCTCTGATACTTGACAGTAATGTTATAGGTTGTAATTTCATGTATATAGTTATGAGGCTGAAAATGTGTCCTCCTGGCTTAAAACAGGCCCAGGCAAAACTCTCCAAGAGCAGAGGGGCAATTCACATCTCTTCAGGGCATGTATGGGACAAACCCAGCCCAGCCTCACAGGAACAAAGGACACTGGCTTAGGCAGCAACAAAGGATCTTTTGGACTCTTGAGTGAGTCACCCTCCTTCCTTTGGTCAGTAGGGACTACAATGAGGTAATGCTCACCTGAATCTGAAGGGGGGGGGGGGAGCCAAGAGGGAAGAAGGCCATGATAAAAGGGAGAGATGTTTGCCATGCTCTTCCTCTCTCTTCCACCTCCATCTATAGACATCAGCACCAAGCAACTGAAGCGCTGATCAAAGGGGAGAGTCTGGCTGAAGGGCAACCAGCCAGCCTGTGGTGAAAAGCATCTAAGCTTGTAAGGGCTTTTCTTTCATTTGACCAAATCTGACTTATTATGCTTGGACTTATAATCTCTTAAAATCTATCTTTTGTAGTTAATAAATTTGTTTGGTTTGAAGCATGTCAGAGACTCCCCTTGGAATAACAAGCCTGGTACATATCAATTTCTGTGTTAAACTGATGAACTCATATAAGCTTGCAGCGTCCAGCGGGCATAACTGGACACTGCAAGACAGAGGTTCCTAGGGTTATGTCTGGGACTGGAGATATTGGCTAGTGTCATTCGACTGCACAATCCAAGGAGCAGCTTACATGCCAGAAGCTGTGCGTGAACAGCCCAGGAGTTGAGGTTCTCACAGCAGAGCAGGGTAAGGCTGGCTCCCAGAGTCAAGGATTGGAGTGACCTAGCAGATCACCGATCTAGATATCACCAGGGGAATATCACAGAAAGTCCTGATGGTACTGTGTTGCAGATGACCACTTTAGATAATTGCTAAAGTTATACACACAAGTTGGCTGAACGTGCAGCTTTCTAAATTTTCCCTTCTCTCAGTCCCATTTGTCACTGATTTGTCACCTTCTTGGTCTTTCCTCTTTCTCCATCACTAGGAGACTTGCCTTTGACCTTTTACTACAAACCTGAACAGGAGGTACAAAAAGGGAGATGCATCTGGATGGATGGACTGTGCAATAGGCATATGCGTGAAGTCAGATGGTGACACTGTATGTGGTATACAGGTGCAAGAGTGTGTGTGTGTGTGGCTTGTGTCTGTAGGGGTGCATGTGTTTGGCTTGCTATATGCAGATGGATGTGGATGGCCTGTATGCAGAGATTAATGTGTGTGCTGTGTTATGTAGTCCATGTGAATAGGTAGTATTCTCACCTGCGTAAGCTGGATCTTTTCAGAGCCTTCTCTACATCCATGTCATCACTGCTGTAGTCTGTGATGATGACATTGAAGTATGGGTCCTTGGTGACTCTAGACAGTTCCTCCATGTCAGAAATGAACTGCAGCACCCAGCGTGCCTGGTTTTTCACTAATCATTGTGGGGACAGGGGTAGGGAAGGAACAGAATCAAAGCAAAATTGATTTCATGCCTTGAAATGATTGCAGACAGCCAAGATTTTCAGCCACCTGTCAGATCCAACTGAGACAGACAGGGGCGTCTGGGAGCAATCTAGGGACAGGCCCAAACTAAGCTTTGGGGCCATTTGGATCCAGATCTTAGCACTGCAGGGCGAACTCATTCCTAGTGTATTTTGGGAATCAGATTTCAGAGAGTTCAAACCACTCGTGGGGGTTGGGCCAGTTATATTTCTGATGCAATTTCATTTGGAGGGGAAGGAAGTTGAGAGTGACATAAGCAAGGTGGTGGAGACTGGCACAGACACGGTGTTCAGAGCTGTCTCAGAACCGGTCCCTAGCAGCTTCACACTCAGAGGCTGGCTCAGGACCAGGCCCCACAACCTCCCCACTCATGTTTTATTTTGGAAGCACCTGGCTCTCCTGCCCCATTACAAGGCCCTTACCTGGCACTATGAAGTGGACAACAGCACGATGGTTCCAGGAGAAGCCCAGTGGCCAGCACAGGTCTGGCTCCTTTGCAACTCCCATCAGTTGGCGCCGGCGGCCCCACGCCAGGTTCTTCATGTTCATCTCCTCCTGCTCGTCGCCGCTGATGCCCTGCCAGCCTCGTGCAAAGACATACTCTGAAAAGCGCACAAGTTGCCCTCCCTTCTCCAGCAGTTCCAGCTCCAGCAGGTAGCGGCTCCCACGCAGGCGGTCTTGGCGCTTCTCCACATTCACTACGCGCTGCAGGTGGAATCTCCTGCAGGGACGCAACATGGTTATATATGTTCCCCACACCAGCGCCCGGCAGCCACTTCTCCCCAGTTCATCTCAGCCAGTCCCTTGTCCAGGAATGTTATTAACCCTTTCACTCCCAGTCCACAGCTTTACTGCACCACTCCAGAACCCATGTCAGAGGGTTTAGGTTTTTGATTATCACCTGGCCTCAGGACTATTCACTTGGGATTAGATCTGGAATCCCAACAAAGATAAAATGAAGGAAGGGAAACAAAGATCATGCCAAAAAATAACTGTTTAAAAGTGAATTTAAGTTATGCTGGTGCTGATGAGAGGTGCTGTATGCACAGCCCTGGAGACTACAGGCTTCTTAGGCACAGCATGGGTGACTGTAGCCTTCTTATACCCTTTCAGTGTATCTGAACCCTCAACTGGCAGGGAGCAGTTAGCTCAGTTCCTATGTCCATTCAATGCTTGGCTGTTCTGAGGAGACAGCCAACAGAGGGGCTAATGATGATGCTGGTTTACACATTCTGGGAATGTGCTTACTGGGAACTGGACTGAAACCTCCACTCATTTCACACCAGCCACCACCCAGCTGTCAAAGACCTTTCAGCCACTACTGACCTGGGTTACTGACCTCTTAGTGAGCTACAGTGAAGGTGTTTTCTCCCATTCTCATTCCACTCAGGTGTTTAGTGCCCCTTCCACCTTCACAGTTCATTTCCTAGGGCTGTATTTTCCACCTCTGGAGTTTGCTCCCTAACTTCTATTGGTTCCTTACACTGTCCTGTTGTTCCTATGCAGCGTGGTATGGAGACCATAGGAGAGGACCATGGGCTGCGAGAGACAGTTTGCCTTACCCTTTGTTTCTCTGGTTGAGTTTCTTCAGGAAGACGCGTGTGACCTCCAGGGCCTCCCTCTCTTTCAACAGCAGGTTCCCCGATGTGTTGCACTTCAGGTCAATCCAGTCTGTCCGCAGCGTGTGGAAGTCCAAGTTGCTTGCGCTGAAGGTCTGTTCCCAGTTCACTACCTGGTCAAATGGCATGTACTCAAATTCCTCCTTCTGCCACTCTGCTTCCCCTTCCACCTCTTCCTCCTCCTCTTCCACTGCTGGCACAGCAGGCTCAGGTTGAGATTCCACCTGCCCCCTTTCCACATCTACCTCAATGCCGTCAGCTGCCTTCTGCTCGGCAATGTACGACTCCACCTGGTTTAGCCACTGGGCCTGGTAAAGGGTCTGCTTGCTGAGGCTGGCAGCACTCACAGATCTACTGCTTATTTTGCCAGAGACTGGACTTTGTCTCCTTGCTTGCATGTTGCCTGCTGGCTGGTCCTTGGTGCTGGTTGCATTGAGGTCTGTCTGAAGAGGCCCCACCTCCCCTGGAATCCTGTCAGTGGAGTTCCTGGAATTGCTGGGTATATGTTCCCAGGGCTCGTGAGGTCTTGTGCTAGAAGGAGGGTCCTGGCCTCTCACTCTCCTCTTGGGCAGTGACTTCCTATGGATGTCCCTAACATGATGAGGAGGGTTTCTGGAACTGTCCTTGACCTTGATTTTTAGATGGGGCCTGCTCACTGGTAGGTTTCTTTCTAGACCAGTTTGATTGATGCTCTGGTTGGCTGAAGTCCTGTGAGCTGGCTTGATGAGGGGCGTTTTTGCGCCTCTCTTCTGCAGCACCTCTCCCACCTTACCATCTATGAGCGAGAGGAGCTTCCGAAGCCCCGGGAGGGAATAGTCATTGTAAATGTCATCATAGCCTGCTATCATGGTGGGTTTTGCCTCGACTCTCACCGGCTCTGCTCCCCACTTGCTGGGATTCCTTGTGAGGTTGGTGCTCTCTGCATCCTGGTCTGTGTACTGAAACTCATCAGGATTCCCATCCTCAGAGCCTGCAATATCAATCCTAGTTACATCTCTCATACCCGCTCTGCTGCCCCCGCCACCTTGACCCACACCCAAAAGGTGAAGGGAGTTAACCCATCCGCTCATCCCCCTTTATGTGTCCACCACTGAGGGAACGGTCTTTCTTGTTCTCATTCACTGTCGTAGTGTGGATGGTGAATATTCCCTCTTCCAATGCCCTGGGGGTGCTCTGGGGAGGGGAAGTGGTGCTAATTCTTGTACCAGTCTCCTTGGCATGTGTGGGCCAGTCTCACCAATGGCCATGGGTCTCTGGCACGTGTAAACTTGCCCCCGCCCACCCAGCTATAGCCCTCTTTCACATGTGGACCAGGGTGGCCAAATTTGCACATTCGGCACTTCTCTCATGCCAGCCTGCAGCTCAGGTGGAATCTTATGTATGAAGATGTGAGCAGGAAACGCAGTTCCTACTGAGGCCATTAGAGCCCATGGTGGTGCCTGACAGGTGCCCATCCAACATGGAGCCTGCCCTGAGGAAGAGGCAGGGTGACAGCAGGGATCCAGGAGAATAGTGAATGAAGAACACTGAGATTGTGGAGGGGACTGAATGTTGAAACTGGGTGGGCTCTAAGGTAGGGGAGGGGACTGAGGTTTAGGGAGCAGATGGGGGAGAGAATAGGGCAGGGTCTGAAAAGGGCAAGGGGAGGCTGCCCCAGCCTGAGCTCTCTGTGATACCTTTAACCAGCAATAAAACCACATTTTTTTTAAGATGAAGTTTAAGGCTTTATGCAAAATTATTAGTAAATAGGCAAGTCATATAATTAAATAATTTGCATGATGTGTCACATGTGCAGCTTCACAAAAAACTTAGCAGGTCTGGTGGCCCTGCCCCCGGCTCTCTGGCACATGAGGGCCATGCTTTTCACTGCACGTGAAATCAGCTGCATCTTCCATCCATTCCAGGGAAAGGGAGCCAGAAAATTTTTTTTGACAAACGGGAGAGTCCTCCTGTCTCTCGCATTGGGGTCTCTACCTGGCTGCTTGGTTTTCTCCCCAGACTCCAGATTTCTCCTCTCTGGATGGTCGATTTTCATATACTTATAGAATCCAAACCTTCAGGAGTAAGGAGGCAATGTAAGCACAACTGTATGTTACAGAGGAGTGTTTCTCTGCTGGAAGTATCACACCATGATAAATACCATCTTACCATCCCTTAAATCCATTCAAAATATGGCTGCAAAGACCATGTCTCATCACTCTGACTTTCCCAACCCCATTCTTGGCACCCCCTGGTCCCCTCTTTTCCTCTGTGTCAAACACAAACTACTTGTCTTCATGCTTATACTCGTTTCTAACACAGTTTTGAGTCATCAACCCCTCCTTTATTGTCCATCATGGCAATGTCCCCTCGAACACCTTCCTTCTTTCTCCCATGCTGCCCCGTATGAATAGGAAGAGCTCTCATTCATAGGGAGCAGCAGGTGCTGGGTGGTTACCTCTCTGCCCCTCAAAGATAAACCCTGCAGGGGGAAGAGAAGCCTTCATAGATTCCATTTGCAAGGTCCAAAGGGACTATTGTGATCATCTAGTCCAGTGGTTCTCAACTTATTTACCATTGTGGGCCACATATGCAGCTGTCTGTGTTTATGTGGATCGCATCCACACAATATATATGTTACCTGTATGGCCCTGAGGATGTCACATGGGCCGCAGCTGTGTGCTGGTTGGGCCGCAAGCGGCCTTGCGGATTGAGAACCACTGAAGACTGACCTCCTGTATAGCACAGGCCATAGAACTTTCCCAAAATGATTCCTAGAGCTGATCTTTTAGAAAAACATCGAATCTTAATTTAAAAATCGTGAGTGATGGAGAATCCACCATGACACTTGCTAAATTGTTCCAATGGTTAATTATTCTCACTGTTAAAAATGTAAGCCTTATTTCCTAGCTTCAACTTCCAGCCATCGTGATTGTGTTATACTGTTCACTGCTAGACTGAAGAGCCCATTATTAAATATTTATTCCCTGTGTACATACTTAACATACTGTAATTAAGTCATCCCTTAACTTAACAAAGAGAAGGTAAAATAGATTGAGCTCTTTGAGTCTATCAGTATGAAAGGCATGTTTTCTAATCCTTTAATCATTCTCATGGCTTTCTCTTACAGAAAGTCTGTATGTCAATACTATTACCTTTATCAATCAAATCTGCAATCTCATAGTTTGACAGGATGTATTTTCCATAAACCCATGTTGATTTCCATTCATTACATTTCCCTCTGGGGGGCAGTTTTCTTTTAGGAGTTAAAAACATTTTCATTTAAAAAAAGTACATTGGCTATCTGCAGGATTTAAGCTCCAAGCTGGCGCACTCAATTCCCATTAACTTCAGTGGAGACTCTGGGTGTTTAATAAGAGAATTCTACAAATTTGCACGTAAAGTTCTATCCCAGTCTAAACCCTCATACTTCTCTGCTCCCCTTCCAGTGGTTAAATCCTAGAGTCTCAGCTATATGCCAAGGCAGTTGCTTCACCAACCAGTCCTGGACTGTGACTCAGGAGGATTGTTTTACCTCTCCAAGTAATAGTGGTTCTCCTGGTAGAAACATTTGTTGTCTGTCTCCATATGGCTCAAGCGGCTGTAATCATTTGGGTAAACAAAGGACAAATGAACCTGGGAAAGAGGGAAAAAATGCATGCACAAAAAATTATTGTATAGATGGGCATGAGCATCAGTGTTCAACTCCAGATGTGAGCTGTCAGAGCATGCAGATCTGGGGTTGGCCCATTACAGAAATCCAATCTGTCCTAGGGATGTTTGGATCTAGAGTTTTGATTTGGGCCCTGTATGAAGACAGGGGTGAGCTGCACAGTTCAGAAATTTATCCCAAGTTTTGCAGTGTTTGGCACTATCTGGTCTTTGGGTTTGAGCCTAGATCTGTTTATTGTATGGCTTCAGAACTGATACTGGGGGATATGTTCTTCAAACCCCCCATTTGCATCTTGCTGTGTGTATCCAGTTGAGTAACAGCTCCCGCTGAATAGGAAATAGGGAAGCAGACATTGGATTGTTCTACAGACAATGGAAGCAACGCCCAAACCTCAGCAGGTATCATCTCTTGGGCTGCTCCACACATTATGAAAAGAACACCCATCCTGCAAACAGGCATTGGTCCCAGCTACGTTCCATGTTCTACACAATGTACACTTTCCCCCACCACAGGGATGAGCTGGGCAAACATCTCTGTTTAAGGAATTAGACTTACAAACTGAAGTCCTTGATAGCGCTGCAGTGGGAATCCATTCACTAGGTAACTGGGCTTGTAAGGGCAGTCTGGTAGGGTCCTGGACAGGCGTGACTTACTAATCAAAGGCACTGAGAGGTAGAGACAGAGAGAGAGAGAGAGAGAGAGAGAGAGAGAGAGAGAGAGAGAGAGAGACACACACACACACACACACACAAAAAGAACAATTACATGGGCAATGCACCAAACCAAATCTACCCTAAACTGACGCAATAGGACAGCTATCACTGTGGCCATTCCCTATTAATGTACCAATTTGCCACCACAGTGATGTCAGCTGCGTTAAACAAGCCATCCCACTGGGGTCATCCCGCTACATTAACCTCTTACATTTATAATTTAACCTTCATAGGCTACAGCTCTCTTGGGTGTCCTGAAATGACAGGGCAGAGTGTGGAGCAGCTATTTCCTTATCCCAGTTTGGGGGAAACAGCTTATGAAACACCACTTTACTCAGTTGCCCCAGTTTATGTGATATGATCAGCTGCAACTGTCTGTTTGATGGTCTCTTACCTTTATAAATAGTATCTCGAGGGTCGGGCTTCAGCATGTCAGCTGGGTGTACCATGTTGCCCAGATTGGCCATAGGTGGGCTTGCATGGGTGGCCAATGTCTGTGGGATATGACCAACCTCATCCATCTTGAAGAGAGTCTCATCTAGAAACCAGAGACAGAATGAGGAAGGGAGGAAGGAACAATCAATCATTTCATCCATGCTAGTATTGTTCCACTCCTTCTAAAATTTGGCATCTCATCCCCAGAAATGGTTAAATATTATTTATATTATGGCAGTGTCCAAAAGCCCCCAGACAGGGTCAGGTCCCTCATTATGCCAAGGATTGTACAGACACTTCCCTGGAAAGCTCAAAATCTAGAAGACACCAGAACAGATGAAGGGTGGGGATGGGGAAATCACACTCAAGCAATGAATGTAGTGACAATTGACACCACTCTGATAATTTCCTGATTTGCTATTTGAAAAGGGGGCAGTGGCAGGGTGAAGGGGAATGGGGGAATTAGTAAGAAGCAGGGAGCAAGGAAAGGAAGGGGACTGTCACAACTCATCATCTGCCTAGTCATGGTCACCTGGCAGGTTCTGAAGACATCACAGCAAAGGTGGTTTTCAAAGAGGGATTTGAAGAAAGAAAAGGTAGTGGCTGTATGGATGATATCAGGGAGTCTCCCCTATGCATAAAGCGTGGCC
This sequence comes from Mauremys reevesii, assembly GCF_016161935.1. NCBI lineage: Eukaryota > Metazoa > Chordata > Testudines > Geoemydidae > Mauremys > Mauremys reevesii. Next base: position 251,581,089 of record NC_052623.1, read on the forward strand.
TGGGAGAAAGCCCAGGCGTGTTTGAGAGTGAAGCTGACACTGATGGTCAGTAAAGGCTGGGAACACTGGCAGAATGAAGGTGGGGTTGATACTAGAGACACTAGGTAGGGCCAGGCTAAACTGTGAAGGGTCATAAATGCAATGACAAAAAACTTGTATTTGATGTTATGGAGAAAGGAGAGCCAGTGGAGGGACTTAAAGGGGGAGGGTGACAGGGTTAGAGGAACAAGACAGGAAGATCTCAGCAGCAGCATTTTGAATGGACTTGAGGGGGTCAAAGCTGTAGTTGCATCCTCAGATATCTTCGGTGGCTTTCCTTTCATTCAGCATCCAGAACGAGAACTTCTCTCTAGCTTTAAAAAATCCTTCACAGATCCATCCCCCTCATCTCGCTGTCCTCATTCCTGTCCATCTGCCAGCACATTCCCTTGGCTCTCATATTCCAGGCTCCATTCTGCTCCCCCGGGTCCCTGCACAGCAGGCAGTAGATCTTTCTCCCATACTACCAACACCATCTGGAACAGTTTCTCTGTTCCTTGCAGGCTCCTTTATGCTCTTCAGATCTCATCTCTTCTCCCTTGCAATGGACTCCAAATCTCTCTACATAACATTGAGATCCCACTCCATGAACCTCCCAATTTCCCCATGCTTAATAATGTGCCCCAAAACTTGGCCAGAGCGCATCTTCTGACCCAGACCCTGTTAAACCTCCAGCTGCTCCATGCTGCATACACTGCACATTATTTCCATGTGCCTGGATAGGCTGCAATCAGCTGTGAAGCATCTGTGATGCTTTGGAATGAACAATGAGATACATAGATAAATCTGTGAGGCATCAGCCTGTGGAGGAGACACTTACTAGCAAAAAGGGAGAGGAACTGGGAGTCTATGACGGTGAACTTAGTTTCTGGGTCACTCAGTCTCCACTGGAATAGAAAAAGAGATTAGTATGAAGCGTTTATTGAATTATTTCATCCAGCAGGAAAGGAAGAGCACGCATCTGTCCATAACCATATGGGACCTCTGAAAAGCCGCCTTCCCCAAATCAGTACAGAACATCTACCAGGAAAGGGAAGGGAATGGGAGCAAGTCTAAAATTCCCCAGGACTCAGTCTAATGGCAGGAAAGGAAAAGTATGGAGAGTGGGGGAAAGATGGAAGAGGTCAGGGACTAAGTGGGCCTGTCCCAGGCAGAATGAGATAAGGGGCCAGGATGGAAATAGGGCTGTCCCTCACTGAACAATGTAAAGGCTCAGGATGGGACGTCCCAGGCAAAGCGGGGAATTGGTAGGGGAGTGAAGTTGTCACCTAATCTCACTCTCAAACTCCATCAGTGCACACGCAGAACCTGGCTGCACAGGAGCACTTACTGCCACTTCCACATGGTCTGTTCCTCTGTCATTCTGTTTGTGAAGCACTTCAAAGTAGTACCTGCCTGAAGCTGATAATCTGTGAAAGAGAGAAACTCAGGTCTACCATTGGAAACATTCAGTGGCATTTGCTTGCTTCATTGCTCTCACACAGGGACCGTGGAGCAATCCTACCACACCTTGGCTTGCAACCTACCCTGGTCTCAAACTAAGTAAGGTTGGGCCTGGTCAGCTGTGGGATGTGAAACCTCCAGAGGAAGCCCAGATGCTGTACGCAGGGCGTGCTAATGATTTTGTACATGGCACTCTTCCTTGGGAGGCCATACTCAACTAATGCTCCCAGCCAGTCCTCTCCATGCTCTTAAAGGGTGCAAGGTGAGCCTCTACTTTCAGCTAATGATTCTGAACACCGGAATTTTAGTCCCTCTGTTGGGTTTCTCGGCCTTTAGGAAACCTGGCCAGTTGCTAGGTGGAACCCTCTGCAAAATGTTGAATACGATCTCCTCTCTCTCTCTCTTTTTTTTTTTTTTTTTTTCTAAAGGAGATTGTTGGATTCTTTTATTTTTGTGTTTGTTTCTTTAGGAGAAACCGTCTTCTCTCCTCAACATCACAGTTCCCCAAGGAATTCTAGTAGGCAACCACCAGGGGGAACACTATCACCATTTTAATGTACTCTGGATGCATCTGATAGGGATTCAAGCAGTTTTATAATCTAGCACAGTTTCCCCACTTTTAGGTCTCTTTCCCAATATTGCCACCCTAAAACATTCAAAAATCATGACATTAAAAATATATATTCTTTTTATTTCCCTTCTGGTTTCTGAGCCCTTAGGGTACATGGATTCACTCAAATCGCATTTTCAAGCTTTTCTCCACAGTCATCAAGGCTAGAAACTTGCTTTTTTCTTAAGGAAAGTTAGGAGTCTCATGTGGTCACAACTCCAGAAGCTGAGGTTATCAGTAAAATATCAAATACCGCAGAACTTGCAAAAACTGACAACACTGTTTTCTCGCATGGTGGATTCTGTACAATTTGTCATCTGCCAGTGTCATGGATGCCCAGAGCGAAGAGATCTTGGGGCACATCAGGGTTTACCAGGCCTGGGATTATTGGCCTGGGCCTTTTGGTAGGCTATCATAAGCTCCTTGGTCTCCTAGTACAGTGGCCGAGTTTGGTGGATTCCCATCTTGGCCAGTGTAGAGCTTTGCATTTCAATTCTTGCTTCCAAAGCAGAGAGTCTTGCATCAAAATTCCGTGAATGCCTCAGAGATAGCCTCTGGCCAGCTAGTGGCACACTCAGGGCATGTCTACATGTCTACTCAGGGCATGTCAGAGCGATTGATCCAGCGGGAGTTGATTTATCGCATCTAGTGAAGACGTGATAAATCGACTGCCGAGTGCTCTCCTGTTGACTCCGGTACGCCACTGGAGCGAGAAGCATAGGCGGAGTCATTGGAAGAGTATCAGCAATCAACCTACCGCGGTGAAGACACTGTGGTAAATAGCTCTAAGTACGTCGACTTCAGCTACACTATTTTCGTAGCTGAAGTTGCATAACTTAGACTCACTTAGCTCCCTCCCCAGTGTAGACCAGGTCTCAGACAATGCACTCAGTGGGCATTGTAGAAGCTCTACACCAGAGATGATTTAAGTTGCTCGCACTGGAAGTCACACGTGACTAGGAACCAGGACACTGAGCAGTCTTATATACAGTGGTCAATGACTTCTAGCCAGAGAACAGAGAATAAATAGATGGCAAGATAGGCCACTGGATGTGGAACCTGGGGGGTTGTCGGAAGGCCCGGGAGGACCAGCAGCCATTGGCTATTGTGTCATGGCACTAACCTGAATTCACACTAGAGAAAGGGAGGGAAGGAGGCTCATTCAGAGTCTGCCTTATACCCCAACCATGCCACCTACCCTGAATAATGTCACCAGCAACACATGACAGGAGGGTTGTGTCTGGATAGGAAGCAAGTTAAAGGGAGCAGTCAAGCAATAACTTCAATTCAATTGCTTCAATTCAAGCCCTTACAGATAAGAATGAATCAAACCACTGGATCCCAGCCCTGCATCCACACTCTGCTAGTAGGGAATTAAAGAAAGAAAAAAGGCCCATTTTGAAAATAAAATTTTTAGTTTTGAACACCCCCCCCCCCAATGTGATTAAGATGACCAATCAGAACTGGGGGAGTGGGGGGGAGACAAAACAGAAAACAGTAAATAAAAACCAAAACCGGTAAATGAAAAACTGAAAATGGTAAATGAAAACCTTTGTAATTAGAGACACCAATAAAGCCAAACAGCAGGAACTGGGTAAGTTTGGGACTAAATCCAACATGTGTAGATAGTGCTCTGAGCACTGGGGGAGTTGCAGCAACCCTTCCCGATCACTTACCTCACAGGCTTTGATTGCTGGCTCCGGAATTTCCCAAATTCCCCTGGTGCGGTCCACTCCTTGCCAGTCTGTGAAAGACAGAAAATTCCCAGGTTACAATGCACTTCTTCACCCAGGTTCCCTGGTTACTGTCCAGCTGTGGGGATTGTGCCCATCCTCCAGGGAAATCTGACCATAAGCTCCAGTAGCTGGAAATAGAGCCAGGTCTGTTGATTACAGCCCAGGACTCCAGCAGCTCGGGAATAAGCCAAGCTGCCCCAGATATGCCATGTGGTGTAAATCCTCCATTTGCGGAGGCCTCCCACAGTTTGATCAGGGAGACAGCTTGGCTATTCCAGCCACCCTTTCTTCCTCCTGAAATACAACATAAACCATGAGGATTTTCATCCCCGCCCAGACATATTAGAATCTTGACTACAACAGCCATGCAGCATGCACTGTACCTTGCCTACACTGGCCAGCAGCTGGAGACCAGAGGTCTTTTCATCTGGACTCAACCAGAACTCAGCATTGTCATCTGCAGCAATAGCAAACTGAAAGTCCCCTGCCAAGAGATTTCTGGGATTAAGTGGTGCTCTCCATTAACAGGATCTATACACAGACAGAAAAAAAAAGCTTCCACTCCTAGAGAGGGGTAGCCTGATCCCCTCTGACACAGCACTTTCCCTATGCCCAACTACCCCTTCCCCTCTCTCTTTCAGAATTGTAAAACACTGCTGATGCTTTTAAATCTCATCTTCCCATTCCAACAAAATGAAGATTGTCTTCTTGCGCTCTACTTAGTGCAATTCCCCGTGCTATGCAGTTTGGCTGAAATCTAACAGAGGGGGAAGCTGAGAAGTCCACACAGATTCTCCTCAGCTTCTCCTTTGCTTACTGAGTGTATGTCTGGGAATGTGCCCAAGGAAGCTCAGAGGCAGGCACAGATGTGTGGGCTTAGGTGTGCATGAGGCTTTGGAGTGCTGACCAGGATGCATGGGTGGAGGATTTCATAGGGGCTCAAGGGTGGTGTGTGCAGGTGCACATGGGTGGGGGTGGGTGCTTGCAAGGAGGCTGTGCATAGACAGAAGCGTGTGGATGGGTAGATAGGGATGGGGTGGGTGGAAAGAGCATGGGTTGTGTGGATGCAGATAGGGACTGTGTGTGTGTGTGTGTGCGCGCGCGCACGTGCGTGCACATGCAGGAGAATGTGGGCATGCGTACATGTGTGTGTAAATGCTAGTAGGTTGTGTGCATATGCATGTGTGGACAGCTATGTGCTCATGGGGAGCGTGCCTGAGCGTGCGTTTGAGTATGTGAATAGATGTTGTGTATGCAGGAGTGTCTGGTTTGCTTGCTCAGAAATTACATATGTTTTCTTCTGTTTTCTCCCTGCCCACCCCCCAGTGAAGAGTGTGCACATATTATCCACACCAACCAGTCTCTGTTGGAGTCAGAGCTGGACAGTATCCCTGGCTCCTGGCTAGAGAGCCATCAAGCTAGGATTTCCTGCATGAGAGCATTTCTGTTTGGTCTCAAGCAGGGGAAGGGAGGGCTGGGGCAGCATGACAACCCTGATCTGCCATGGCACCTCCTCACCATCAGTGAAAGGATGCAAATAACCGAAGAGACGGAGCCCATAGTTTGTCCATTTTGGTGACGCTGCTAGTTTCTTCAATGTGGTTCGTGTCTAAAGGTGGAAGAAAGAACAAAAATAATTAAATGGGATGGGATTGGGAGGTATCAGTATCAGAGGGGAGGGGACTGACAAAAGGAGAGAAGGTGAGGAGGGGCCGATGAAGGGAATAGGATGGAGGGAGGGGCAGGTGGAACTGAAGGGGATGGGAACAGCAGGAGAGGGTGCAGAATGGGCAAGGGAGGAGCAAAAGGGAAAGAAGTGCCCAGGAGCAATGTGAGGAAGATGGGAATGGGAGGAAGAGTGAAAGGTAGGCTGGGGAGGGGAGAGGAAAGGGAAGAGGCGGAGGAGAGGCAGTGAGGGTACAGTTAAGGGAAAGAAGAGGAAAGGAGGGGCAGTCTGGAGTAAAGATGCTGAGTTGTGCAGGGAAGGGGATAGGGAGTTGGCGTACACTCACATGGGGATACAGTGGGAAGTGGAGGTTTCTTCTGAGCTGCTCGATGGAGCTGCCACACCAGTCTTCAAACACATGGAGATTGACTTGACCCTGGAACTACAGGAACATAGAAGCACAAGGAGAGATTCCCATTAATGGCTGTATCCCTCTTGGCTCCTCATAACTCTGCAGCAGAGCATGTCATTTGAGGACCCTGTGCCTATCATGGGAGAGGGTGGGTAACACTTGCCATTACTCTGGGAGTCTGTCTTACAGCAACTGGCCACTTAAGGGGGGATGGGTTCAGCTCCTCCCCTGTGACCAACCAGCTGCCTCCCAGCTGAGTCTGTGGGGCCAGACGACAGAGGATAGTCTGAAGAGCACTTGATCCTTCTGGAGGCCAGCAATTGCTCAAGTGAATAGGTGACCTGGGAACAACTGTCCATGTTGGACTGAGGAACCACTTTAGATATTTTGCCAAGTTTTTATTTAATCAATACATTGCATCCTGAGGCAAGGGCCTGAATCAGAGTCCAGTGTGGCATCAATCTTTCCTGGACTGGTATGAGAGAGCATCAGCTTACACTCGCTGAAGAAAAAAGGCATGTGGATTGGCCCCTAAAAATGAGATTAAATTGAAGCATTGTCATCAGAAAAGACAGGGGCAAAAAAATTTTTTTTTAAAATGATATAGTTGGTGAGGTTTCTCTGGTGGACCCTCCTTCCTTCACCTTTCTTTGAAAGCAGCAGGAGGCAAAAATACTAGCAACAGGAGCGACTTCTGAAACAACTAGAGAAATAAGTTCCTGGAAGTCTTGCTGGTCCTGGCAAAGGTAGCACAGGCAGGCTGGGCCGTGGGTTAGTGATGTTGGGGTCAGAAGATAAATGTGAATGGGAAGCCAGAGCTGCCAGCTGGGAGGAGTCAACCTGGGTGGCCAGAGAGGTACCATTTCTGAAGGGAGAGACTGGGCAGTGTGCCAAACCTTGAGCGATGAGCAGTCTGGCTCATATCCTTAGGTAAAAGCTGCCATTTTAGACAAATTGGGACTGACTCCATAGGCATATAGTCACCAGTTCCACATTGAACTGTTTCCACTGGGACCACACCTGAATGTAGCGGCACAACAGTTGCAGGACCTTCCTACCTGTTGGTTGTGTGTCCAGAGATGAGTTCTATTGACAGAATCAGGAACCTGGCATGCTTGCAACAATTTTGGCAGGTCCTGTGTAACCGGACTTCTGAGTCAGGAGCTGACTCAACAGCCTGTCACGCAAATCCCCACCAGTACAGGTTAACTGGGATCTAAGTGGAAGACCAACTAACAAGTAGGGCCACAGCTAAAGGGCTAATGAAAGGGAGAAGCAATCCCTGCAGCTGGGAGCTGATCAATAGAGAGGAAAGAAGCCCTGGGAAGGGGTGGTGCAGAGCCTGAAGGAAGGCAGAGCTGGTTGCTGCTAGTGCTGCTCCCTGTTCCCCTCGAAGAGAGGAGCTGACTGGGACTTGTATATATGTAAATAGTACTACGGGCGGTGGCCTGACAGAACACTATAATAAACAGTGTGGTGATGAAGGTGGCCTGAGCATGGTTTGTATCTAAGGCAAGAGAGATTCCCAGGGGACCACCCTGTAACATCCTACCTGTGGGAAACCTCAAAGCTGGGCAAGGTGTTTCTGATCATCATCCATGAGTGAGGCAGTGAACAGAGGGTGGAGATGAAGGGAGCTGAAAAGCATGCCAGACCAGGAGTCTTCTTGGGAAGGCAAGAAGAGGTGATGCCTTGACCGGGGGAGACCTCTGAAGGGGAGAATGTCCTTGTTAACTCTAGCCATAGAGTTCTGGATGAGCAACCAGCCTCCAATCATTCCCACAACCTGAGGTAGCAGGGAAACCAGTAGTATATTTTTCATGAGGGAAAGCAGGGCACATCAAAAGAGTGCTCACTAATGGGGTGCTATTTCACCCAAGTGGGTTGGCTGGGATCCCCTATTAACAGCTTGTCCCCTAGCCTGTGAGCAAGGTGTATCGAGTCACAGTAGTGGAAGGGTCACCCCAAGATCTACTTTGGATGTGTGAAGATATAACAACATGTAGTGAAGGCATTACCTTTTGAGGACTGGGATCTCAGAAGTGGGTGATGGCCCTGGGAAAAACGGGGTCTGTGCACCAAGAGAAACAGTCCTCAGGCCTGAGAGTAAACAGGGGAGAACAGCACAGGTTGTTAACTGAACCATGTCAACCCCAGGCACCTGAAGCGAAGCAGGAGACTGGGGTCCTATCCCAGACTGGGGATGTAGAGGACTGGATCTATAGGCCAGCACAAACTTGGAGGTGGTGTGTGGGGCAGACATGACAGTGATGGCAGTGGTCCGGACAGCTACTGAGCAAACCAATCTAGGAGTAGATGAGAAATCGGGGGAAGAGGGTTTCTGTGGCTGACAAGAATAGGGCTGAAGTCTTTGCACAACTTAGCAGCCAACCGACTCAGATGGCAGAGTGCTTGCAAGAGCTGGAAGAAACATGCTCCTCCAGGGATAAGGTTTGGATGCAAGCCATGAAGAGAGCAGGAGCTGGTTTGCCTTGGAGTAAAAGAAGAGAACAGTGAGCAGCACCAACGCTTGCTTCAGGAGGAGGAGCTGATGAAGCTGGGCACTGAAATCCTCCTGCAGAGCCAGAGCCTGGCAGAAAAGGATGAGACATTAGAGACCCTGGAAGCTGAGTTGGCTGCTTTAGGTAATAATTGGAGATATACCAATCTCCTAGAACTAGAAGGGACCTTGAAAGGTCATTGAGTCCAGCCCTCTGCCTTCACTAGCAGGACCAATTTTTGCCCCAGATCCCTAAGTTGCCTCCTCAAGGATTGAGCTCACAACCCTGGGTTTAGCAGGCCAGTGCTCAAACCACTGAACTATCCCTCCCCCTTAGATAGAGACTGAAAAGGTAGAGACTGAACTCTGGGTGAGAGCATCGCGAGTAGAACTTATCCTGGGACCCGGCAAGGCTCTTGAGGCAAGATATGTCACAGGGTGACTGGCTCTTCTAAGGGGAAACTAACCAGCTGCCTCACAGCTGAGGCTGAGAGGCTTGGGGCCAGGGGATAGCTTGAAAAGCATCTGATCCTTATGAAGGCCAGCAAAAGCTCAGCTGAATAGGTGAACTGGAGGGAGCTGGTAGGGTGGTCCTTGGGTCAGACAAGGGGGCTGGAAGAAGTGTGGGAAAAGCCCCTGGGAGCTGTATTGGGCAGAGGCACTACTTTATTTTGATGTTTTGACCAAGTTTCTGTTTAACCAATAAAATTGTACCCTGTGGCAATGGTGTGAAATGGACTGGCTTGGCATCAATCCTTCCTGAGCTAGTGAGAGAGCCCACCAGCTTACAGTCAGTGCTCCCACTACCGCTCCTTGTGAACTGTGCTCTGTGGTCCTGTACATAAAAATAATCTCTACGCACAAGAATACACACACTTTATTCACATCCACTGCTCCTCCTACCTGGTTTCTCATCAGCACTCCACCCTCTCTAGCTGAGCAACAAATGCTCCTGTGATGAGTGCTCCACTTAGGGTGACCAGACAGCAAATGTGAAAAATTGGGAGGGGGGTGGGGGAGTGTAATAGGAGCCTATATAAAAAAGAGACCCAAAAATCGGGACTGTCCCTATAAAATTGGGACATCTGGTCACCCTAGCTCCACTAGCTCTGCCTGGGTTCAGGGTTTGCATTAGAACCAGCTATACTTCAGCCATGAGCCCATTGTCTCCTCCTTTCCTCCTCTGCTGCCTTCCCACAATGAACTCAGTACTGCCTATCAGAGGCAAGGCTACAGAAAAAAGTTTAATTCTTTAAGGTGATGCTAATTGAACTGTTCAGAATTACAGAGAGGAACAATAAAGAGGGTTCAGGGCAATGAGTTTCCTCTGGTGAAGGATTCAAAATCCTTGGAAGGATCTCACTGTTGGGTACTTGGGAATAAGCAGAGCACTATGATAGAAAGCATCTACTATAAAGGTAGCAAAGATGGAATAGATCTCTGGTTGAGGTGAACAGACAATGATACCACACAGTTATATACAGATTGTGGCCCAACAAGCTCAACGCTCTTTCTCAAGGCAGGTAAGTATTGTTATCCCATTTTACAGACAAGGAAGCTGAGGCCCAGAGAGTTTAAGTCACTTGCTCATGGTCCCACGGCAAGTCAGTGGCAGCGTCTGGAATAGAACACAATGGGTTCTGACAATGGGTGCCACTTTAACTGCTAAGTAATGTTGTCTTCTCCTTCACTCGCTGGGGAGGGAATCACACACATATCTCTGCACTGTGTGCAGCAAGCACACTGCAGTATAAAATGCCTCTTGCAGAAGAGCACCCACAGGCTGTGGAGAGACTGGGCTGTTCCTTTACTGCTCCACAGACCCTTACTTCATGGGTAATAACAGCTCTGTAGGCTCTTCTCTGGATCCAAGACCTCAAAGGGGCCATAACAGTGGCAGCTGAGACACCAGAGCAGGACTTAAGTATGGAGAGCTCACAAGACAGTGACTAGACTTGCTCAGGTTATTGTAGGTGAGACACAAAGCAGGCCAGTCATGGTACAATTCACTTCTGAAGGAAGTCAGATACTGGATTTAAAGAGGCTGGAGGACCAATAGCCCCATTTTAACTACCTTATAAGTTAAGTAAAGAGCACTCGGATTTCATGCTCCAGGGCATAAACTGATCACTGCTGAAATTACCTCACCCCTACCTATACCACTGAACAATTAAGTGCATCTTTCAGGGTGAGTTTCAGAGTAGCAGCTGTGTTAGTCTGTATCCGCAAAAAGAACAGGAGTACTTGTGGCACCTGAGAGACTAACAAATTTATTTCAGCATAAGCTTTCGTGGGCTACAGCCCACTTCTTCGGATGCATAGAATGGAACACACAGACAGGAGATATTTATACATACAGAGAACATGAAAAGGTGGAAGTACGCATACCAACAGGAAGAGTCTAATCAATTGAGATGAGCTATCATCAGCAGGAGAAAAAAAACTTTTGAAGTGATAATTGAGATGACCCATAGAAGGTGTGAGGAGAACTTAACATAGGGAAATAGATTAAATTAGTGTAATGACCCAACCATTCCCAGTCCCTGTTTAAACCTATATTAAGTTCTCCTCACACCTTCTATAGGTCATCTCAATTATCACTTCAAAAGTTTTTCTCCTGCTGATGATAGCTCATCTCAATTGATTAGACTCTTCCTGTTGGTATGCGTACTTCCACCTTTTCATGTTCTCTGTATGTATAAATATCTCCTGTCTGTGTGTTCTATTCTATGCATCTGAAGAAGTGGGCTGTAGCCCACAAAAGCTTATGCTGAAATAAATGTTAGTCTCTAAGGTGCCACAAGTACTCCTGTTCTTTTTTCAGGGTGAGGTTGACCTTTACTTTCGTTCAAAGCATCAGATGCCAGCCACTTCCAGAGAGACACCATAGCTGAAGCAACAGTCTGATCCATTGCAGCATTGTCATTATTAGGACTGTAGCAATGCCTAGAGACACCAGTCAAGGATCAGAACCCCTCTATACACAGTAAGACAGACTCTGCCCTAATTCTAGGTTATTTTAAGAAGCAACAGGTGGAGGAGAAGAACAGATGGGGGTGGAGGAGAAGAGGTCACAATAAAGTGAGTTAATCAGGATATTTGATTAGACAGAGCAGTTGTTTGATCAGGACTGCAGGAGGCAACATGAGAGACTAAGACCAGTGGCCTGATATGGCACAGCAAATACTATAGGACATATTCTTAGGGTACGTCCATACTACCCGCCCGGGTCGGCGGGTAGCGATCGACTTCTCGGAGTTCGATATATCGCGTCTCATCTAGAACGTGCTCCCGTCGACTCCGGAACTCCACCACCGTGAACGGCGGTGGCGGAGTCGACGGGGGAGCCACGGACTTCGATCCCGCGCCGTGAGGACGGGTAAGTACTTCAAACTAAGGTACTTCGAGTTCAGCTACGCTATTTGCGTAGCTGAACTTGCGTACCTTAGTTTGAACCCTCCCCCCAGCATAGACCAGGCCTTAGTAACACTGGGACCCATTCATACCACTTTGGCAGTGTAAAGGGCCCTTAATATAAATGAGAATCTGCCCCTAAGTCACTATGATCAAAGGCAGCAGAGCAGGGCTTTACAAGGTGACCTGAGGGCAGCCTCTGGTAGGCCCAGCTGTTAGGAGCTGATGGACTGGCCTCCCTTTGCTGGGCTCATGGCCACAAGAAAACATAAAGGCAAATAACAGTAATTCTTAGAACAGCAGTGCACAGGTTCAGAGTGGCATTTCCAAAGCAGCAGAGTTCAGTGGTACCAGAACTGGAGCAATCCAGTTTTACCTATGGGGAACAACAGGAGCTGCACAGACCATGTTTCTCCTGGATGTGGAGCAGAGGAACGCTATCAAACGGACAAGTGCCAGTTGCTGAAGGTGCTGCTGCAGGAGGGAAATCTGGAATTGGGCTTTAATTTTAGGTCCCTAAGAGTCATCAGCACACAGCTGCAGACTGAAACCGTATAACCCTTGTTTTCTCCCAGCCTCTCCAGCTCAGGTCACCATTCCCTCTAGGAAGTGGGTGAGAAATTACTTTGGCTGCCATTGGGGTCGGCAGAATAAAGGAATCATCGTTGGCACTTGTCACTGCATATCACAATGGCAGGCAAGTATCACAGTCATTCCCATTTTACATATGGGAACACTGAGGCAGAGAGAGGCCAACAGTCATATTTTAAGACATGGCTTCTGATTTTGGGTTCTGAGTTGAGGCATCTCAGGCCTGGTTGTCAGCGATGCTGAGCAGCCTCCATTTCCACTGACTCCAGCGAGGCTGTGGGTACTCAGTGCTTCTGAGAATCAGGCCTTAGGTGTAACAAGCTCTCACCATCAGTGGCAACTTTGGAAAACTTTGGCCTAAGTGATTTCCTAAAGGCCACACAGCAAGTCATTGACAGAGCTAGGCATAGGACCCAGGAGTCCTGACTTCCAGTCCCGTTCCCTAGCCACTGGACCATGCCCCTGCCCAGCTGTACTACCAGCCTGTTCTCACCTTTAGAAAATCCCCATACTGCTAAGGATTATTTCCCACATACCCCTGAGTCTCCTACCCAGTAGAGGACCCCTCCTGATGTGAAGTGTGGAACACTCCCTGAAGCTGCATCCTCTCTGGGCCACAATGAGGAGAGGTTGTCATAACAAGATCTTATGTGATTCCCAGTTAAGAGAGCTCCATTTGTCTCACACGTCTCTCCCCACCACCTTCCTGTCTCACTGCCTCTACCCCTCCTCCTTTTTACCACATCCATAGGCGGCGAGTTATATGGGCCCGTGGGGCCCATGCTCCAGCAATATTCCCGAAGGTGGGCCCAGCTCCACCAATATTTGGGGGCCCCAGGTCCTGTGCTTTGGGGGTCCCCGCGCCGGGGGTCGGCAATGTGGGGCGCTCTCACCTCAGGGGCAGCTCCCCCCAGCCCCGGAGAGGCCCCAGCACTGACTCGGCTCACAGCCCATTGGCCGGGAACCCCAGCCAATTGGAGCTGCAGGGGGCGGTGCCAGAGCTGCCTGGCCGCGCCTCCACAGCAGGGAGGGGGAGGGAACCACAGGCAGCGGCTCTCAGCCCTGGGTAGAGCGAGCAGCAGGGTCTGTTCCTGTCGGACTGACACAGCTGGTGAGCTATGGGGGCAGCCAGACACATGGACACAGCTGGGGGGTTGTGGGGACAGACAGACACAGCCGGGGGGGTTGTGGGGACAAACAGAGACACGGACACAGCCGGGGGGACACAGCCGGGGTTGTGGGGCAGCCAGACACACGGACACAGCCGGGGGGTTGTGGGGGCAAACAGAGACACGGACACAGCCGGGGGGGTTGTGGGGACAAACAGAGACACAGACACAGCCGGGGGGGTTGTGGGGACAAACAGAGACACAGACACAGCCGGGGGGGTTGTGGGACAGATACACACAGCCGGGGGTGGTGGGGACAGACAGACACAAGGACACAGCTGGGGGGGTTGTGGGGACAGACAGATGGAGCTGTGGGCGGGGGAAAGGAGCAGCAATGGGCACCCCGGGGCTGGCATAAAATACACAGGACAGGGGGGGCTTCCTGAGGGGACTATAGCAACACCCCCCGCAGAGCAGACCCAGGTTGCAGCTGGCTCCGCCCATCACAGCCCCCTGCCCCACAGAGACCCACACAACCCTCTGCCCCCTCGAGAGACTCCCAATGACCCCTGTGCCCCTGTCACTCCTCTCCAGAGAGCCCTCCCCTTTGTGCCAGACCACTCCCCTCCCCCACTGCCTCCCCTTCTCCAAAGCTCCCTACAATCTCCCCCTTTGCCTTCCACCCCGCAGCCCAGCCCATTCCATTGGCCGGGAGGCTCCCAGTCTATTGGCTAGCAGGGCCCATAGGAGCTGCACCTGAGGCAGGGTGCCTGCTTGCAGATGCAGACCTGCCTGGCTGTGCCTCCACAGCACAGGGAGGGGGAGCCACAGGTGAGCAAGCCCTGGTCATCATCATCACAGGCCCAGTAATTCTCTGGATATTTAATTTCACTGAGGCAAAATGTGTGCAATTTTATGGGTTGAATGATTGAATGACATAATACCCACCTGCCCGCATTGTCCATCACTAAGTCCAGTAATTTTGTCAAGTGTTTGTCGCACAACATGGTGGTGCCTACCCCTACCTTGTGCTTCAGGGGGTGATGGGGTCCAGGGCAGCCTGGGGCGTTAGCGGGGGGCCTGGCACTGGCAGCAGTGAGTGACCTGGCCCCAGCCCACTCTGCTCAACCTCGCCAGCTCCCGGCATTGCTCAGGGGCAGGGCCTTCGGGAAAGAGGTGGAGTGGGGGCGGTGTGGGAAGAGACTGGGCGGAGCAGGGTTGCTCACTGCTAGCGGCGCCAGGCACCCCGCTAACCCCCCAGGCCACCCTGGACACCACGTCCCCCTGAAGCATAAGGTAGGGGATCCATCCCCTATTGATGGGATGGATCCACTTGGGCACCACCAAAAATTATACAAACCTGCCGCCCATGACCACATCCTATGGAGGTGCTCACTCTAAACATCCCCCCCAGAATCAAAATGACTGTAGGGGGTATGGCCGGATCATTTTCACAGTGCACAGGAGGGTGGGCGCAGCAGTTGCCTGCAATAGTATTAGCAGAATTGGCACCAGCGATAAAAGGAAATTGTTCAGCGAGGATGGTTTATCGCAGGCCACTATCACCCTAAACTAGACGTCAGGCTGAAAGCAAGGGGCTCTAACTCTGGAGGCGAGAGGATCCAGGCAGTATGTGATCACTATAAAGTAGCATTTGCAGGGAAGGTGGGGAGAAGACACTCCCAGTTTCACGTGTTCAATTAGCACTGGCACATTTGAATCCCTGGTTTTAAGGCTTAAATATTTCCACTTATTCCAGCAAGGAGTTTCAGGTTATCAGCATCCAGCCCCACCTGGAAAAACTACCTCAAGGAAGAGGCGGGTTCAGACACAGCAAAATTTCCTCCTCGCGGCCTGTCTTCCTCTATTCTGAAAGCACCACACTAGGGGCTCACCACAAAATAACACTTCCGTCTAAAGTGACAATGCCTGGGGAAGAAAGGCTAAAAGGGAGCAGAGATGAGAGACTCACATAAAGCACTGCTACACACACAACCAGAAGCAAGGTAAAGGGACACAGGGGCAGGGTTACAACCCTGGAGAGGTGACTCCCTAGATTGTAACTGGAGCAGGAGGGAAGGAAAGGCCTTGCCTAATTTAATCTTCGATGGCTTGGTGTTTCAGGGGCAAATGAGCTGCTTACAATCCAAAGAATGCACAGCCCTGGGGAAGATAAACTGGACAAAAAGAGGGTCTGAGCCAGGGAAGAATGGAGACATTGTGCTGCCGATTAGAAATTCTGTAAGACGAGTTTATAAGACTCTTCTGTCTTCTCACAGCAGCCCTGGCCCCTCCTCTCGCCTCCATGAGCTCCCTTGACTGGGTGACATTCAGGAGCGAGCAGCTGGATGTTGCTGCAGTGTCTTCTGAAATGCAAGGGGGGGGGGGGAAATCCCTCCCCCTCTGCACTGCACTGCTGCAAGGTTACTCAAACCCCTTTAATTATTCAAGTTTGTCAGCAATATACATCACCTGTTCAAACAAAGCCTGGCTTCATGACCTGTAGGAATGGCCCCTTCCTCCCCCCAGCACAGGAATCAGGCTGCAATTATGTTCTTATAGATGTTGTAGAGGGGACACAATAGGATCATAGATATCATGTAATTAATTTGTGCAGAGTTAAGCCTCTAAAACTGTCAACAGGTGCTTAACAGTAAAGCAAGCAGCTCTCTAGTCCTATCTGTTCCCTCAGTGGCTGTGTTATACCAGGCACAGTGTAAACAGTAACACTGGAGTAACTCAGATGACTTCAGTGACACATTTACACAGGTGTAACGAGTAGCTAGATTTGACCCTTTGGGTACAGGGACTGTGTCATGACAAACACAAGGGCAGAAAATATAGACAAGGACTGGGAATTGGTGAGAGAGGCCCTCACAGTTAGGTGAGCAGAGCAGGAGGAACCTTATGGGTGTGGGGGAGGACAACTGAATTGCCCACCCTCCAATTTGATTATTGTATCCACCAGTTTTGTCTTGTCAGATACTGGTTAACCAGCACTGCTGGGGCACCAGCCCCACTGCTGGACATGCTGGGCTGGGCTAGTTCAGTTGACCCTTC
Organism: Mauremys reevesii; assembly: GCF_016161935.1. Lineage (NCBI taxonomy): Eukaryota > Metazoa > Chordata > Testudines > Geoemydidae > Mauremys > Mauremys reevesii. The sequence goes on from NC_052623.1 coordinate 251,597,669, forward strand.
CTTGGCTGCAAGCATAAAGGCTGCAAGCCTACCCTGTCTGGGGCAGACTGGTCTGGGACAGGGAGAGAGCTGGCCGAGAGGAAGGGAGGACCAGGAGAGGAGGCGCCAGGGGAGAGACCCGGGACAGGAGGCCGAGAGACGCGGCCGAGGACCGGGGAGGGGGGGCCGGCCAGCCGCGGACGACCGGGCGGACGGAGAGGGGGGGAGGGGGGGACTTTAGGGTAGGACGACCGAAACCGGCAGCGGGCTGGCGTGCAGCGGCGCCCGGGTGAAGGGGCGGAGAGCAAGAGCCGGAGCCCTGCGCTGGGGTCGGCATCGGGAGAGAGGCCGCGGGAGAAGAGGAGAGGGACCCCCCCCTACCCACCCCACCCGGTCCCCCCCCGGAGAGGAGGGGGGGGGGCCCGCCCTACCCGCCCGCCGCCCCCCCCGCCCCCAGGGGGGCTGTCGGGCGCGCGCGCCCGGGCCCACCGCCGCCGCCCCGGGGGGGGCGGACTCCCGCCGCCGGCCCACCCGCCACCCTCCCCCGGCGGGCGGGCGACCCCCCCACCCTCGCCGGGGGCCCCCCCCCCGGCGGCCGGCTCAGGGCCGCGCCGCCAGGCCCCCCCCCCCCCGGCGCACCCCCGGCCGCGCCGGCCGCTTCGCCGCGCCGCGGGCGGGCGGCGCCGAACGGAGCGCGCGCCGGACTCGCAGGGCGGCCCCACCCCCCACCCCCCGGGGGGGAGTGGCCCCGGCGGCGGCCCCTCGCCGGGCTCCGCGGGGCGCGGCTGCGAGGCCGCCACCCCGCGCGCGACCCGGCGGAGACGCGCCCGACCCGCACCGCTAGGCCCGACCTACTTAGGAGGGGTGTCCGTGAGACTCTGGCCGTGAAGCCGCGATACGCCCCGCTAGGAGGGACCGAAAGACAAGCGAGTGGTGCAGTGCTAGGCCCCACCCCGCCCCTGCCGCGAGGGGGCGCTGGGGCACCTGGCCCATCACAGATACCTAGAGACTGAAAGCCCTTTGGGGCAGGGACTGTCTTTGTTAGGTGCATGTACAGTGCCTACACTATGGGGGCCAATCCATGATTGGGGCTCTCTAGGAACTACTACAATAATATTAACAATAATCGTGTCCCTCCCTAACCAAACCTTGCTCTTCCTCTACAGCGCTATCAGAGCAGCCTTGCTACACAGCAGAGCATGGTTTTTACAGAGGGCCATACAGAGAATGACACAGGATGTCCTGGTCCCAGGACCTCACCAGCCATTGGTGGGGTGCTGCCCTAACCCAGGCAGAGGCTCTCTCCCTTTGCTTTGCATGGTGCAGCATCGCTGGGGGCTCTCTACTTGTTTCCTATTTGGCAGCATTGCAGGAGGAGAAGGTTTATGCCCTTGCTCTGTGCTTTGCCTGGCACAGCACTGCACAGGGGAGTGAAATTGTCTCATGTCCGGCACGATGATGGTTGGCACTTGCCCTGCTTGTGGTGTCCTGCCTCTCCAGAGTACAACGCACATGCCACAGTCACACTTCTGTTACTGCAAACATGCCGAGCAATGGGTCTTCCTAAAACAAATCACATGGGCACCAAAGCCGTCACCAGAGACAAGCATGCTTCACATTGTTCTAAGCAATCGCTGGGAATTAGAGTCAACGAGCAAAACCCTATGCTGGCCAGGGAGGCACAAATGCCCATTACTGATGCTGTGGGAGAGGAGAGAAGAGAAGTTAGATATACCTTGTGCATAGCAGCAATACCAACCGTGACATCCTGATGCCATTCCGACAGTAGCTGCTCATGAGACACGCAGCCCTGAGGCAGGGCAAAGTGCCAGGCACACAACCTACTACTGGGACAATGCCATGCAGGGGAAGGACTACATCAGACTCAAGCTGTCACCAGTCACCATAGCAGTTGCCTGCACAGCAGAACATAGTAATGATCCATCTTCTAGACTGGTTTTCTGTAGCGGACAGTGGCCACTACTGGATGCTTCAAGGAGAGAGAGAGTGTGTGTGTGTGTGTGTGTGTGGTTGGGGGGGGGGGGGGTTCAGCTTTTGGAACTTGCTAAGTTAGCAAAACACCCAGTGGTTGGTGCTTCTCTCATTATCAACTTGCTGCATTGCTCCATTATCTGAAGAGAATTAGTACAATAAGGGGACAGTGGAGGGAAGAGTAAATGAGGCATTAAAAAAACAAAGGAAATATTTACTCAGGTTCTTAAAGGTCACCTGAGAAGGTCTCTGCTCACCAGAAGGGTCAGTGAAGTGACGAGACCTCTATGAACAAGATACAGGGATTGGATAACAGGCAAGTACCAGAACAATAGCGCAGTGTGAGGCACTTACATGCCACAGTCATGTATTTGCCTGTTGAATTCTTTGTACTATTTCTCAGCTCCGAATAAACATCACCTTTAAGGGGGAAGCAATTTGGCTGCTTTCCAGAGGCTGAAGGTGGATTCCTGGTGCCTTGGTGGCTGGGTCAGAAGCCAAATCTCCAGGAATCTAGGGATTCCTGTCTTTCCAGATTTTTTCTTTGGTCTGCAGAACCAAAGCTTTCATTAAACAAGGATAGGGGTGGGAGACACTGGACTCCCAGAGAAGCAGAGGTCTCTAGTTACAATCCTCTAATAGGAAATGGTTCCAGAAAACACCAACCTCTGGGATCCAAGGGACGGAGATTTCCCCGGCTGGATAAATAGACCTATTCCTTGCACCTCTTTGCTGCTCTTGGTTCTAAGAGACATGGAGATAAAAGAAAAATAAACAATCTTATAAGTGACTGATCACATACACACAAGGTTGAAAAGCTTTCACAAGTCCATGTGAGCATGGGTACTGAACTCGGGGGGCAGGAGGTGCTGACACGCTCTGGCTTGAGTGGTTTCTATCATATACAGCGTTTACAGTTTGGTTCAATGGCTCTCAGCACCCCCACTATACAAATTGTTCCAGGACCCCTGCATATGAGCAAACAGCAAGTACCCAGCAGCTTCTAAAAGGCCACATCTTTAACTCCCATCTTTAAGGTGGGAAAATGTCCTCGCAGCCCAGGGAATTTTTTAAGACTGAATTTTTCCAATCCTGAATCAGATTGAAAAGTTGGTTTATGCAAATTTGCAATTTCAACAACCATGGGGAGGGGAGGGGTATATTGGTGTGGGTCAGCTGAACATTTCATTTTGATTTTGACCTTTTAAATTTTGTTTGTTTTTACTATAATTAGCTTAAATTTCTAAACAGTCATTTTGAAACAGGGGTGGCTCCAGGCCCCAGCATGCCAAGGCCCCAGAAGCTGCGGGACCAGCGGACCCTCCGCAGGCACGCCTGTGGGAGGTCCACCGGAGCCGCGGGACCGGCGAGTGGCAGAGCGCCCCCCGTGGCATGACGCCATGCTTGGAGCGGTGAAATATCTAGAGCCACCCCTGTTTTGAAAGCCCCCCTGCACCAAAAAGGGATTTTTTTTATACAATATTGCATTTTTTCCCCTCCCAAAACTTGTCAAAGTGAGAAATTCATCAAAACTGATTTTTTCCCCATGAAACAGTTTTGGTTTTGACAAATCAGCATTTTCCCAATGGAAAAAACATTGTCAAAAAATTCCTGACCAGTCACAGGTGTAGTGAAACATAAGCACTCTCTGCCTTTGGGACTGATGACTAAGGGTTTGTCTACACTACAGAGTTTTGTCGGCAAAAGTTTTGTTGACCATCAAAAAGCGCTGTAAGAAAATCGGTACTGCATGTTCACACTTCACTCCCGCTGTCTGCAGAGTGTGCCCACACTTGGGGCACTAACATCGACACTGAGAGCTGTGCACTGTTGATAGCTATTCCACAAGTTCAGCTCGACACCTTCTACTGCTAGGTCTTGTGGAAAGGTGAAGTGGATTGCAGCACATCATGGGTCTAGGCTCAACATCCCATGATGCATTACTTTCCTTCCAAGCATTCCAGGTGCTTCTGTCTTTGGTCTGTGGCATTTTTCAGCGGCCCTTGTTTGCTGTTCGTCCCACCATCTCTGTGTGAATGGATGGATCCTGCACTGCGCTCCAATGCTCTTCTGTCATTAACACATCACGGATGGAAGTGCAGTTTATTGTGAAGTTCCTAACTCAACAGGATTCACAGTTGCCTGATGTGCTGTCTGACATGGATAGGAGCAACATTAGATTACTTTTGGCATTCATGGAACAGTTGCACATGGTGGGATTGTATTGTCATGCAGGTCTGGGATGACAAGCTGTGGCTATCCTCCTGGAACTGTGTGCAGAGCTCACCCCAGCTCTGTGGCGCAAGGACACCAAAATGAGAGCTGCCCTCTCAGTGGAGAAGCACGTGGTGATTGCATGTGGAATCTGGTGACTCCAGACTGCTACCAGTCAGTCACAAATCAGTTTGGAGTCAGGAAGTCAATCATTGGGGATGAGTTAAAGCAAGTGTGCAAGTCTATTAATCACATCCTGCTACGAAGGACTGTGACTCTTGGCAATGTGTGTGACATAGTGGATGGCTTTTCAGAAATGGGTTTCCCTAACTACGGAGGGGCAACAGATGGCACACATATTCCAATTTTGGCACTGGACCACTTTACAATGGAGTACATCAATAGGAATGGGTACTTCTCCATGGTGATGCAGGCACTTGTGGATCACCACAGGCGTTTCACTGACATCAAGGGTAGGTGTGGGTCCGGAAAGGTGCATGACGACGTATCTTCAGGAACATTGGTCTGTACAGAAAGCTGCAAGTGAGGACTTTTTTTCCAGACCAGAAGATTAAAGTGGGGAATGTTGAAATGCCCATAGTGATCCTGGAAGACCCAGCATACCTGTTAATGCCATGGCTCATGAAACCTTACATGGGAAACCTAGACAGCAGTAAGGAGCGGTTCACCAACAGGCTGAGTAGATGCAGGATGACCATGGAATGTGCATTTGGCAGATTAAAGGCGCACTGGCAATGCCTTTACGGCAGGTTAGATCTCAGTGAGGATAATATTCCCATGTGTCACAGCCCTGTGCTGTATGTTGCACAATATTTGTGAAGGTAAGGGTGAAAAGTTTGCTCAGGGGTGCACTGTTGAGGCTGAATTTGAGCAGCCACATACCAGGGCTATTAGAGGGGCACAAGGGGTGGGGGGGGGAGCAATTGGAATCAGGGAGGCTTTGAGGCAACACTCTGAAAATGAGAACCAGTAATGTATATTACTATACTTGGGAATGCAATGCTTAATTAAATTGAGTTTTCCTAGGAAGTATTTGTGATTTTTGTGGCCTAGGATTCCAGTTAACAAATGATTAAACTGCTTGTGTATGTCTTGCTGCTGCCTGCTATCATATTTTTCAGGAAACAAATAAAGATTACTTATCATTCAAAAACTTTGCTTTTATTGCACAGAAACCACCACTACCACCACCACACACATGTTTGTTGGGAAAGGAGGTACCAAGGAAGGGCTGACTTTCAGAGCTGTGCATAAGTCCAGCTATCATTTGAAAAAGTGTCCATGGGGTGGAACGAACAGGAAAGCGAGAAGTCCAGGAAAGCAGAAAGGAATGCTCAGGTGGAGTTTGGGGAAGACATGGGAAAGAGTTCTGAATGTGCTGAAGGGGAGGGTAGGCATGCATCTGCTCAGTCTATAGTGTTATGAGGGACTTCAGCATCTTAGTTTGCTCCTCCACAACTTTAATCATCCTCTTAGTAGTGTCCTTAACAAGGCCTAATTTTTTTCTTCGGTCCTGCCTTTTGACTTCCCTCCACTCCATGCGTTCCCTCTTTTCTGCATCTGAGTATTGCAGCAGCTCTCAGAATGTCCCCCTTGCTCCATCTCGGGCATTTACTTAACTGGTGGAGGCGCTTTGCTGGTGTGTACGGGGTGCCTCTGGAGGCCACATCTGCAGAAGCACAAGGAATAATACACAGAAGCATGATTGTTAAGTACATGCACAGCATGGAAACAGTACAGTAAAATACACCTCTAACAACATACCAATCACTTTCTCACTGACCCTTGACAAGCACACATGTTGGTGAACACCCCAAGCTTGGTGAGTTTACCCTGCGACAGAAGGCATTCTACATGGGGAGAAAAGCAATATGAAAGGGTTAATAGGCAGTTGCCTAGGACAATATTCTAAATTTTCCCACCCTTTTCCACAGGCAGGGGTCATTGTACCAGATATCTCACTCCTGAGGGTATGCAAGGAAGCAAGGGTGCATTTAGTGCACAGTTGCGGCTTCCGACCCAGTCCCTATTCTGCTCATCTGTGTGCCGCTTTGGTCCCTGTGCAAGTGATTGCAGAATGGCATGGCAAAGTTTCCTTCAGTGGGGGAAGGAACAAAGCAGCTCTGCCAAGGAACCTTTGGCAGAGGATTGCTGGGTACCTCCAGGAAACCTAACTAGAGATCTCTCTGGAGGATTCCTGTGAAATCTCAGTGTGCATCAATACCCTGTTCCACTGTACTTCTTAGCTGCTCAAGGAAATGTCCAGCACACAGAAACACAGCCAGCCTTGTACATTTTTATGCCCTCAACCCACCTCTGCACTTCACAAAGCAAAGCCACTTACCAGGCGTCTCCTCTCTTGCTTCTTGCTCACTGGAGTGCGACTGCCAAGACTGGCTAGACACCTCCAGAGTGGAGAACAGCTCCTGACCGGACACACCACCGGGCAACCCCGCAGTGGGCTCCACATCATTGTCTAATTCCGCCTCTTCTTCAATGACTTCGTCCTTTGGGCTAGGCCCACTTTCCGCCAGCTCTGGGATCACTGAAGTATCCATGGGGCTCTTGGCACTGGAGGTGGGGTCGCCACCGAGGATAGCATCCAGCTCCTTATAGAAATGGCAGGTCCTTGGTGCACACTGGAGTGACAGTTTGCCTCCCTTGCCTTCTGGTACGCCTGCCTCAGCTCCTTGATCTTTGCTCTGCACTGCACCATGTCCTGATCATAGATCTTTTCGCACAAGCCTCAAGAAATCTGCCCATAAGTATTGAAATTCCTACGGCTGGAGTGCAGCTGGGACTGCACCGTGTCCTCTCCCCATATACTGATCAGATCCAGCAGCTCTCCAGTGGTCCAAGCGGGAGAGTGTCTGCTGTGTGGAACCGTCATGGTCAGCTGGGAAGGTGCGATGTGAGCTCTCCACGCCGAGCAAACAAAGCAAAATTCCCGGGGCTTTAAAGGGCAAGGGGCAGATGGTTGTTTACCTGGCTGCAGGGCAGCAGAATTGGAACTGGTGACCAGAGTGGTCAAGATGGGCATTGTGGGACACCTTCTGGAGGCCAATTAAAGCGATAAAATCACTGGCGCTTTGTCGACAAAACTTTTGCACAAAAAGCCTTATGTACCTCGTTGAGGTGGTTTTATTTTGTTGCCAAACCTAAAGAATTTTGTTGCCAAAAGTGGCATTGCAGCGTGTACACTTTCACTCTTTTGCTGCCAAAAGCTGCCTTTTGCCAACAAAACTGTGTAGTGTAGACAAGGCATAAGCTAATTAAATCTATTTTTTCATGTCTCAATATCAGTGACATCATAACAAATTTTGAAAAGCCTTCACGATCCATCACTAACTTCGAGCACTCAGCAGCTGACCTTACAGTGATCTGCCGCACATCATCCATCCATCTCCTTGCTGATCATGCCGTACTACGATGACCCTCCACCATTCCTTCCATAATAACTTTCTCAAGGTTATTTCCATCTCTATGCCTAATGTGACCAAAATATAGAAGTTTGAGTGTGTTGATTTCCAACACCATGGTCTGCTTCTCTCCAATAATATTTCTAGATTAGTGCAGGCTAGTTATGTAGTCTCTACTCTCACTCATGTCAGCTGAGGGACCCAAGTCACCCTAATAACTCCCTTTGTCCCCTTCACAAACTTTGAGCTTGTAGCGGGGTGGTCCCCTGCTCCTGCCCAGAAGGGCTTAAAACAGCCCTGGCAGAGGGCTGGGGCAAGGAAAAAGCTGGGCTGAGTGGGGAAGTGGCCGCAGCTGGGCCATGCCCCAAATCGGGCCACAGCTGGCCTGTATAAAAAGTCTGTGAGCCAGAGGCCCAAGAGAATTCTCTCTCTCCCTCCAGGCTGGGAGAGAGCAGGGCCTGGCTGCCAGCAGGAAGGGTACTGGGAGTGAAGCAGGGCTGGGGAGAACCAGCAGAGCCGGGGAGCTCCAGGCTGGCAACTCCCCAGGCTGCAGGGCCTGGTCCAAGGCCTATAGAGGTACTGGGAGGCAGAGGAAGGCAGCAGGTCCGAACCCCCTTGCCTATGATGAGTGGCTTTTACACTGCAGTCTGCCCCAGGGAGCGGGGGCTTGGTGATGACTGGCAGTAGCCCAGACTGAGGCAAGGTGGGGAATAGAGGGCTGGGGGTTCCCCAGAGAGGGGAGACCCATACAGACTGGTGGGGGTGTTGCCAGGGGGCAGCTGCAGGGTAAAGGGGCACCGGGGTCTGGGAGGGGCACGGGGCCAGCGACAAATGGGATAGCCGCCTGCAGAGGGTGCTCCGAAGGCTGAAAGAGCTAATTCCCTGAGACGACCAGCAGGAGGCGCTGCAGGGGTGAGTCCTGCACCTCTACAGAGCTGTAAATTAATTAACATCTGTTTATTCTTCAGTGCTTTGATCAATCTCTAACACTTCCTTTGGAAGACTATTCCTTTGTGGGATACATCTCACCATTCATTACAAGCTTTTCCCTAGCAGCGATGGGGGTGTACCAACCCTGCAGTGCCTGACCAATCACTGTGGGCACAGGAGACCACACCCCGTCGCCCCTGCTGTGCATGCTCCAGGTGGAAGGGACAGATAAAGGGAGGCAGGCCAGCTCAGTCTGGGCTGGCTGAGGAGGAGGAAGGGTGTGTGCTGCAGGCTCCTGCAACTTTCCAAGCGGTAGGAACCATGGACCTGGACTATGCTGAGCATGACCAGCTGACCGCAGAAACTGATTGGGATGCTGAGCCACTGCCAGCCGAGGAGATGCCCGAAATGCACCTTGCTGAGGAAGTGACCCAAGGAATGTAATAGAAGCTGATGCTTAAACCCTTAATGGGGAATTTCCCAACTCTATAGGGCCCTGGATCAGAACCCGGTAGAGTAGGGTAGGCCAAGGTTCCCCTACCTCCCACACCCACCCCTGCCACTAGGCATGGTTAGTGTTTGCTGGCTCTGCCCCACCCAGGGGCTGCAGACTGATTGTTTGCTCAGCCCCACCAGGGGTCCTGAGCCCTCCTTACTGCAATTGCCTGATCTCACAGGGACACCCGACACTTGTGTGGTGGGGTGTACCAACCCGGCACTGGGCCAATGGGGGAGGCCCTGCTCGAACACGCAGGACCCCACACGACACTAGCTTTTAGCCTAAGTTCTCCTTTTCTTAATTTCATCTCCTCATTCTTAGTCATCCCTCCATTGTATTGATGTAAATCCAACATAACTCCATTGACTGCAGTGGAGTTGTTCTGTATTTACATTGGTGTAAATGAGATCAGAATTTGGTCCATGGCCTGCTCTCGTTCTGTGCATGAAGGAGTTGGGATCTGCCATGCAGATCTAGAGGGAGAATTTTCCCCTGAATGTTTAAGACGACCCCCGAGCCTCCTTACCTGGTGTACTGGCTTCTGAGGATAGTAAAACTGAAGGTTTGGGTCTACAGCAGGGATGTTCCTGTTTGCCAGGGCTTTAGCCAGTTCCCTCCAGCTCCCATATCCTGCAAAGAGGAGGGGAAAAGAGATGTCAAAACCCACCTCAAAGAAAAAGAAGAAACAACAGTGATGACTTCAGGTTGCATCCTCTCCTTCTGGGGTTTTACAGTAATGGGAGCCTAAACCTCCCTCTTCCCCCGGAAATATTCAGCTTGGCCGGTCAGTGACACAACTCCTGTTCTGTTATTGTCCAGCACCTTTCATTCAAGGTGCTCAAAGTGCTGCACAAAAAGTTAACAAATTAAGTCTACCAGGACCCCGCTATTGAAGCCAGGCCTTCCAGCTCCTTAGGTGGCTTCCTTAGCCACTGAACCATCGCGATACATTGAACCAGTGCCCTAACCAACAGCTTTAGTGCTCAAGGCTTACAGGCCCACAGCAGCCATACCACAGGCCCCTGATTGGATGGACAGGCTGCACTCTCATTAGATACCTAGGCTATATAAAGGCCCCAACAGCAAGAGGACCATTGCCTGCCGGTTGTTCCCTAGACCCCCTTGCCCTGCTGCCTCACCTGACCCTACCTTGCTGCTTTGCCTGACCTCGCCTCCCCAATCCAATGAACCAGCCCCTTGGGTTGGATCGTCTGGCTACTGATGCCTGAGAAAACTCTGACTGTTGCCCCAGATTGCTTCTGATATGAATTGACCTGCTGGCTACCTGACCATTGGCACATACTTGAGTACTGCTCCAGACTGTTCCCAATCCTGCCTCAGCCACCAGGCATTACAGTTTGCTCAGACCACTTCCGTTTCCTCCTAGACTCATCTTACCTGAAAGGGGTATGGAACTCACAGGTACGGCCAGGGGCGCTGGAACAATGTGTATAGTGGGGGTGCTGAGAGCCATTGAACCAAACTGTAAACCTTCTATATGATGGAAACCACTTCAAACCAGGGGGTGCAGCAGCATCTCTAGTTCCAGCACCTATGGGTATTGTGCCACAGGGGCCACTGAGCCTGCAGGAGCAGACCGCTCACCTACAGGTGGAAAACCAAGCCTTACACGTCACAGTGGACCAGCTTCAGGCAGAAAAATGCACCCTGCAAGAACAGATCACAGGGCCACAGGTGGGAACATCTCCCACAGCCCCACAGTACTGTTACCAGAGCTCTACAATGGGACCCTTAGCAAATTTGGGGGCTCCATTTCCTGCCATGGCCCAATGCCTACCAGATGGACCAGGCAAAGGTGGGACTAGTCATGATTTTCTAATAGGTGAGGGTCTGGACAGGGTGACTGCTCTGCTAGAGCACCTATGCCTACCCCTACCCCTCTGCTAGAGGCCTACACCTTCCTGAGGGCCATTATGACAATCTTCAATGACCCACACCAAGCTCACACTGCAGAGGCAGCCCTACAGAGACTCCATCAGGCCTTGGGGTCAGCTGCAACAGATGCCGCCTGCTTCTGATTCCTGGCGGCAGATAGGGCTTGGAATGAGGCGGCCCAGCCACACCAATTCTGTCTTGCTCTCAGCAAAGAAATAAAAGATGAGCTTGCCTGCGTGGAGCCTCCCACTGATGCAGATTCATTTATTAAGCTGGGCCTCCAAATCGACACCAGACTTAGGGAATGGCATCTCGAAAGGAAAGGGATTCCACCCTGCATCCAGGCACTGCCCACAACCCTGGCAAAGGCCCCCCACCCAAGCCCACATAGGTGGACAGGGTATGGACCTGGCTGGACCAATGGTGAGAGTACTTGTGCTTCTACTGTCGTGGCAATGACCCCATGGTGTTCGTCTCTCTCGCTATGTCCCTGAACTATGTGGTTCCAGTAAACAACCATGCCCAGCCTTGGTAAGGGGGTCAAGCCTGAGCAACATCAAGAAAACTCCCCTAAGTCCCCTCCAGCAACCCATTCTGGCTGCCTGGCCCAACATATTGAAAGTGTACCTGCACCTACAACTCCAGTTATGACTCTGGCTTCGGGACTCTGGACAGATACTTTGGCCCCAGTGTCAGTCAGGGCCATCTGTGAGGGTGATAACTTAATGGACACTATCTTGGCTCATGTACTCAGCCTATCCAAACAACCTAAGATGCCCCTGATTTAGTTGAGACAGTTGATGGATCACTGCTCACCTCCAGCCTCATCAGTCAGAAAACTATAGTTTTGGAGGTGATGGTTAGGGAGCACTATGAGCTTCTCCAATTTAGCCTGATCTGGTCCCCACAGTTCCCTTTGATATTCAGAATCTCCTAGCTAGAGAAATGTGACCCATATATCTCCTGGTGTCAGCAAACCATTACATTTAATTCTAAGTTTTGCCAGGACATCTGCCTCCTGACTTCCAAGCTTGAGACTCCAGAACCTCCAGTTGGATGCCTTGCCCGAGCTTCAGCAACACGGAGGGATGTTTGGGCAACACAGCAGGCCTACTTGCTACTAGGGTCAACCGTCACTCTCCGCAAAATACCAACTTTTCAGACGTATTCGAAAAACAAAATGGAGACACTACTTTCTCACGGGGAAAACATCTGCCTGATTGACTTAGAGCCTGGAGCCAAGATTCTGTTCAGCTGAATGCATTCCATGTTGGAAACACGAATCAGCTGCCCTTAAGGATTACAGAATCTGAGAATCTGGAGAAGAGTTTCCTTGAGCAGTCCACATCCCTGGCTGGGGCCCCTGTCCTCTTTATGAAAAGGAATCATAGACTCATAGACTTTATGGTCAGAAGGGACCATTATGATCATCTAGTCTGACCTCCTGCCCAATGCAGGCCACAGAATCTCACCCACCCACTCCTGTAACAAACCCCTAACCTATGTCTGAGCTACTGAAGTCCTCAAATCGTGGTTTAAAGACCTCAAGCTGCAGAGAATCCTCCAGCAAGTGACCCGTGCCCCATGTTGCAGAGGAAGGCGAAAAACCTCCAGGGCCTCTGCCAATCTGCCCTGGAGGAAAACTCCTTCCCGACCTCAAATATGGCAATCAGCTAAACCCTGAGCATATGGGCAAGACTCACCAGCCAGCACCCAGGAAAGAATTCTCTGTAGTAACTCAGATCCCACCTCATCTAACATCCCATCACAGGCCATTGGGCATATTTACCTGCTAATAATCAAAGATCAATTAATTGCCAAAATCAGGCTATCCCATCATACCATCCCCTCCACAAACTTATCAAGCTTAGTCTTGAAGCCAGATATGTCTTTTGCCCCCACTACTCCCCTTGGAAGGCTGTTCCAGAACTTCACTCCTCTGATGGTTAGAAATCTTGGTCTAATTTCGAGTCTAAACTTCCTGATAGCCAGTTTATATCATAGACTTTAAGGTCAGAAGGGACCATTATGATCATCTAGTCTGACCTCCTGCACAATGCAGGCCACAGAATCTCACCCACCTACTCCTGTATCAAACCCCTAACCTATGTATGAGCTACTGAAGTCCTCAGATCATGGTTTAAAAACTTCAAGGTGCAGAGAATCCTCCAGCAAGTAACCTGTACCCCACGCTGCAGAGGAAGGTGAAAAAAACCCAGGGCCTCTGCCAATCTGCCCTGGAGGAAAATTCCTTCCTGACCCCAAATATGGCAATCAGCTCAACCTTGAGCATATGGGCAAGACTCACCAGCCAGATACCCAGGAAAGAATTCTCTGTAGTAACTCAGATCCCATCCCATATAACATCCCAAAGCATCTCAAGACAGGCAGATGTGTATGTAAACTAGACCACCAAGTACATAGGACCCTACTGGATCTGCAGGCAAATAAACCCAGTAACCTTTGAACTTCAACCTCCCCATTCCTTCAAGGTGCACCCTCTATTCCATGACTCCCTCCTTAAACCCTTCTCTGACAATCCCTTTCCCAAAAAAAAAAAAAACAGCCTCCCACTCCGCCAATCCAAGGCCAAGAAGAATACCTTGTCCATGAGATCCTAGATTCCCAGATACAAAGAGGGAAGACATGATACCTCATCAACTGGGAAGGGTCTGAGCCATGTGAGGGTCCTGGGAACCAGACCATTTTGTGCACGCTCCCAAAGAAGTCAGAGCCTTCCACAGAGCTCATCCCGACAAGCCCAGCCCTTTCGTACCCCAAGGAAGGGGGATGATGTCAGGATCCCAATACTGAACCCAGGCCTGCCAGGTCCTTGGGTGCCCTCCTTCGTGGTTGTGCCACAGTGATTAACAGAACCGCTGACCCTGAAAACAGCCCTAGTGCTAAATGTCCACATGCCCATAGCAGCCATGCCCCAGACCTGACAGGATGGACAGGCAGCACTCATTGTTGTACCTGGACTATATAAAGGCCTAAACAGCAAGAGGAAACTGTCCGAGCAACAGACCACTGCCTGCTGATTGCTCTTGAAACCTCCTTGTCCTGCCACCTTGCCTGACCCTGCCTGGCATGACCTTGCTTCCCCAAATCACTGACCGGGCCCCTTGGATCTTCTGGCTACTAATACCTGAGAGAACTCTGACCATTGCCCGAGACTGCCTCTGATATGATTGACCAGCCAGCTATCTGACCACTGGAGCACACTTTACTACTCTGGGTTGCCCCCAATCCCACCACAGTGAACAGGCATTAGTCTCAAGCCCCTCATAAATTGGGTAGCACTATCTGCATTTTGTTGGTGGGGAAAGTGAGGCATGGAGAGATGATGTCACACAGCAAGTCAAAGGCAGAACTGAGAATAAAACTCTTGGGCCTTATTCCTCTGCCACAGGATCTGAGCAACTTCCATTGAAACCAACAGGGCTCCAGTTATCCTGACTTCCAGATATGGTGACCAGATGTCACAATTTTATAGGGACAGTCCCGATTTTTGGGCTTATATAGGGTCCTATTACCCTCCACCCCCTGTCCAGATTTTTCGCATTTGCTGTCTGGTCACCCTACTTCCAGATGAGGCCTGAGGGTTGCCATTGTGACCCTTGGTGTTACAAAGGGTATTTCTCTTTCTCAACAATTCTTTGGGGGTGCCATCTGGAAAATACCACTGTTCTGGGGGTTAATCCCAGAAACCTTCACAAAACACAAAGGAGTGACCTTCAAAATCAAAGACTATTAGGTCAAAGATGCCGCTATTTGCAAATTAATAACTCAGTCTTCTTCCTGTGGGAAGTTTTAAATGACTGTGATGACAGTCCTTGATGGGGACGTTCAGCTGTAATGACTGTTAACCATTTCACTGCTAATAATTCAATGTCAGGATTTAAGTGGCCAATTTTCAGTTTCAAATTTAATTGCATTAGACACAGGGAAGAAACCCCTGTCATCCCACCCACACCGGTTATCCTGTCACGAGCCTCAGTGAAGCCTCAGGCCCAGATCTGATCTGATCTGCACCACTACAACCTCCTAATGTCATTGGGATAACTCCTGATCTACACTAGGTTAAATGAGAGCAGAGCCAGGCCCTCTGCGTAACCAATCAGAGCATACTATTCAGCACAAGCCACACCTCCTTTCCAGAAACCTGCCTATGCTCAGCTATTCATATTCCAGGATGCCAGCTCTGAAGTCCATCTGAGCCAGTCGCCAGTTTTATTAGCAGTGCCAAAACCAGCATGTGAATTGGTGCCCCTCAGAAATAATTGTTCTGATGAGGCTGCTGTGGAAGAGCAGTATTTCATGGTCTTGGGTAACATGCTCGTACTAGGTGGTTTTCAGGTCTGATAAATACCTTGTCCTGGCTTTAGAGAGACAAGGTGGGTGAGGGAATATCTTTGACTGGGCCAACTTCTGTTGGTGAGAAAGACAGGCTTTCGAGCTTCACAGAGCTCTTCTTCAGGGCTGGGGAAGAAAGTTGTCTTTGCTTTGGCAGTTAAGTGGCCTGGCAGGAACTTAAAGCCTTGTGTACTGTTTGAAACAACACATTATAGCTTAATTAAGATGAAGGGAGAAAGCGCAAACACCTCTTGCTGCAGCTGTTTCAGTCTGTCTGGCTGCAGTCCAACCAAGTATCTGGGTTCAGGTTAACTTATCAGGGCATTTTGTGCCAGAAGCCACTTTTTCTTTAAGAGAGAGTTTAGGTGGTAGGGAATACAGCAAATCTGTGGGAAGACCTTACATTGTCTGAGCTCACCCATGCCCCCGGATTTCTGTTGCCCCAATATGAAATGAGAAAACATACCCACTGAAGTAGATGAGAGAGCCAGATGAGAGAGCTGTCTTTATATAGGTACCACGTTCTCTCGGGATTCAGACAAGTTACACAACCGATATGGGCTCTGCTCTGGCTCTTATGTACAGCTCTTACAGAGCAAAGTGAACTAAAAACTGCCCTAAGTGGATAGCAGAGGATTCCCTTGACAATGAGGAATCATATACTGGCATAGCCATCTCTATGCCACCATCCTGCTGCACATGCTCCAGCAGTTCCCTTGAGGGGTCATGACAAGATAGCATTCTCTTGAGCACTCCCTGAGGCTTCTTTCAACTGTGCTGAGGACAGTGCCAGTTGAAATCTAGCCCCAGGAATTGGATGCCACAAATGGCTCCCTTTCAGCAGCCCTTTCAGCTGTGCCCAGCCCTTTATCCATGGATTAGATCTACAGACAAGATTAGGGAGCTCTGTCAGCACTTGCTCCTGAATCTGAATACTGTGGCTCAGGACCACTGGCTTGCATATGAGCAGACTTCAAAGTGAGGATGATTTAGCCTGGAATGAAGGCAGAGGGAGGAGGGGCCTGACTGAGGTGTTATAATTGCAAAGGATATAGAGAAGTCTCATCGCTTCCTCTTCTTTACCCTGCCCCCTAACCTGTGAGAACAAGGGGGTCACTCAGCAAAATTAAAAGGCAGGACATATAGAACAAAAAGGAAGGAAATAATCAGAGAAACCCAAGAAACCAAAATTCAGATTCAGTTTGGGATTTCACACTCCGCAAAGTTTAGGGGCGACTGGATCTGAAGTCCAAGTTCAATTCAATAGAATTCAGCTATAAAATTGAAATCCAGGTTTGGACTCCAAATTTCATCCCACACACCCCAAAATTCTGATCTGAAGCTTTGGTCCATGCTTAGAAATAATACTTCACAGTGTGTATTGTTAACCTGTGGAACTCACTATTGCAGGAGGTCATCAAGTTGGCTAACCTAATTCAGTGAAGAACCTTTCCAATTATGCAGCCTAACATCTAATCAAATGTCATGCTTCAAGGCACTAACTGACTACTACAGAAGTCAGGAAGGAATTACCTGCTTCCCGCATAAAGCAATGCACAATTGGCTAGTTTCATCATTATGGGTATTTTCACTTTACTCTGAAGGACTAATCATTGGCTACTCATTCTGAAATATCTCTAGATGAACCAATGGTCTGGTCTGTAATTGTGGCTTGAATGAGTGTTATGGCTCACAGTATGAATTCAGTGCTGATTATCTTCACGATTTGTTTTACCAATTTGGCTGCATCTTCCATAGGAGAGAGTGAAAAGAACGGAACTGTTAAGATTAGAGAGGAGACAGATAAGATGCAGGTATATAAAACAATGAATGGTATTGAGATGGTAAACTTGGCACTCCTAATTCACCCTTCCTGATAATAAAAGAACAAGGGGACCTTTGATTAAGGTGAAAGGTGTCATTTATCACTGATAAAAGGGAATAATATTTTTTTACACAACTCAGAATTAAACTTAAAGGTTTAATGAGTCTTGAAAAGTGCTCAGGTACCATGGTGATGAAGTGTCTAGAATCAGCCCCTACTGGAAACAGAATACAGGACTTGGTGAACCACTGGTCTGATCCAGTGTGGCAATTAAAAAAAGAAAAAGTTCCTGAGCACAACTGGCACCAAACACATTCCTGTAACGAATACAGAAGCCTGGCTTGAAATGAATGCCAGCTGCCAATATCGTGCTGGCATCAGCCGATGGCCTCAGAGATGACGAAGGAAGAGGTGGGGCTAATTCTCAGCACTGTACAAATATTTGCCTAACACACCAGTCACACTAGGAAACAGACACAAAGCAATTATAAGTTATTTGAGTCAGAGGTTTCCTTGCTATGTAATTTGTATTTCTATGGCTCGCTAAGATCCCAGGCAGTGGGAAATGCCTGGGAAGTGACTGAGAAAATAATGAGATCAAAATCCCTACCCCCTCCTCCCTTGGAGAAAGCTCTAGGTCTTCCCTTGGATTTCCCAGTTTCACCTCAAAAGGGCCAGCCTTTCCTTTGGGATTTCACACCTTAGAGAAGAAACTGACTTTTCCCCTGGAGTTCTTGGTGCCTCTTGGAGAAATGGGAAGAGGGAGGCATGGAGGGTGAGACTGAAACATGTAAAACAGATGGGCGAAGGGGAAAGACAGGGCAGACAGAGTGGTACATACAGGGAGTCACAGACATTGATTGTAACTCCCAACCAGATTTGCAAAGTCCAGCTGATGGCATAGAATATCTACCCTATCATCATGGGTGGTGCATGAACCCCCCATTCAGGGAGGCTAGCCCTCCTGTCCCACCCCTTCTGCCTGCTGGGGCCAGAGGAGCCCTGAGCCCCACACTGTGGCCGGAGCCGCCCCAAGCCCCAGCTGCCTGGAGGAGTCCCGAGCCAAAGAGGAAGCAATTCAGGGCTCTGCTCTCCCACTGGATCAGCTGACTCAGTGTTTCAAATTGCTTCTGGCTCACGCAGGAAGATGCACTGGGTGGACACTTAGGGGAAGTAACTGAGCCATTGGCAGTATTGTTAGTGTAGGCCTCAGCTGGAAACAAGTATTCCAATGTCAGACCAGCCGTGTAAGTAGCAGTGGTACTTGTGGCTTCCAGCATTTATGTCCCTTCATCCTCCATACTGAGGCCAGCGATGCAACGTGCAGTATTTAGCAGTAGGGCAGGTACTTCTGTTGGACATGCCAGTGTAGGTGCACATGTGGGCAAACCAGTATTGCAGGGCGAGCTTTATGATTAGTGAAGACCCCAGCAAGAACCCAGGGGCGGAACTGGGCCTTGTGCATCACTGCTTCTCCAGTCCGGCTGCTGGAGGACGACACTGTGTGGTGAGTGAATACGTCCCTCATTGGTGTGACGAGGGAGCCGAAACATGAATTGCTGATGTTACTTGAGTCCATGTGCTTTAGACCAGCTCTGGACTAGTAACAACTAATCGCACCTAGTGAGACCCCACTTCCAAGCCAGTAGCCACTGTTCACAAACTGATCTGCATCCCTACCCTGCACCCGTAGACAAAGGGGCCAAATAGAGCAGTGGGTGCAAATAGTAGGTTTAGACATTGGATGTGAGACCATCAGAAAATGGACTGTCGTGTGTGTTTGTTTGTGTTTGGGGGTTACTTGCTGTGTGCTGAGCTTGCGTTTGTCAGTCTGTTTGTTTGGTTGTTTGAGGGACCGTGTGCTCTGGCTGGCAGTTGGAGGCAGGTTTGGGCTGAGCCTTAATCAGTGGGCGGCATTCACTCAGGCCAGGGCTTTATAAACTGCTAACAGGTGTCACATAAACAGTCACATAAAAAAGAATCTGGCACATCAGAAAAAGGCAGGCTAATAAACAGGGACAAGTTTTTAAAGTGCTTGTACACAAATGCCAGAAGTCTAAATAATAAGATGGGTGAACTAGAGTGCCTTGTGATAAAGGAGGATATAGATATAATAGGCATCACAGAAACCTGGTGGACTGAGAGCAACCAATGGGACACAATCATTCCGGGGTACAAAATGTATCGGAAGGACAGAACAGGTCGTGCAGGGGGAGGAGTGGCACTATATGTGAAAGTGTAGATTCAAATGAAGTAAAAATCGTAAGCGAATCCACATGTTCCATAGAGTCTCTATGGATAGAAATTTCATGCTCTAGTAAAAATATAACATTAGGGATCTATTATCGACCACCTGACCAGGACAGTAATAGTGATGATGAAATGCTAAGGGAAATTAGAGAGGCTATCAAAATTAAGAACCCAATAATAGTGGGGGATTTCAATTATCCCCATACTGACTGGGAACATTTCACTTCAGGACAAAATGCAGAGATAAAATTTCTCGATACTTTAAATGAGTGCTTCATGGAGCAGCTGGTATGGGAACCCACAAGGGGAGAGGCAACTCTAGATTTAATCCTGAGTGGAGCTGGTCCAAGAGGTAACTATAGCAGGACCGCTTGGAAATAGTGACCATAATACAATAGCATTCAACATCCCTGTGGTGGGAAGAACACAACTGCCCAACACTGTGGCATTTAATTTCAAACTATACATAAATGAGGGGGTTAGTTAGACAAAAGTTAAAAGGTACAGTGACTAAAGTGAAATCCCTGCAAGCTGCATGGGCCCTTTTTAAAGACACCATAGTAAAGGCCCAACTTCATTGTATACCCCAAATTAAGAAACACAGTAAAAGAACTAAAAAAGAGCCACCGTGGCTTAACAACCATGTAAAGGAAGCAGTGAGAGATAAAAAGACTTCCTTTAAAAAGTGGAAGTCAAATCCTAGTGAGGCAAATAGAAAGGAGCACAAACACTGCCAACTTAAGTGCAAGAGTGTAATAAGAAAAGCCAAAGGGGAGTTTGAAGAAAACTCCAAAGGTAATAACAAAATGTTTTTTAAGTACATCAGAAGTAGGAAGCCTGCTAAACAACCAGTGGGGCCCCTTTATGATCAAAATACAAAAGGAGCGCTTAAAGACGATAAAGTCATTGCGGAGAAACTAAATGGATTCTTTGCTTCAGTCTTCACGGCTGAGGATGTTAGGGAGATTCCCAAACCTGAGCTGGCTTTTGTAGGTGACAAATCTGAGGAACTGTCACAGATTGAAGTGTCACTAGAGGAGGTTTTGGAATTAATTGATAAACTCAACATTAACAAGTCAAGATGGCATTCACCCAAGAGTTCTGAAAGAACTCAAATGTGGAACTATTAACTAAGGTTTGTAACCTGTCCTAGTACCCAATGACTGGAAGTTAGCTAATGTAACGCCAATATTTAAAAAGGGCTCTAGGGGTGATCCCGGCAATTACAGACCGGTAAGTCTAACATCGGTACCAGGCAAATTAATTGAAACAATAGTAAAGAATAAAATTGTCAGACACATAGAAAAACAAACTCTTGAGCAATAGTCAACATGGTTTCTGTAAAGGGAAATCGTGTCTTACTAATCTATTAGAATTCTTTGAAGGGGTCAACAAACATGTGGACAAGGGGGATCCGATGGACATAGTGTACTTGGATTTCCAGAAAGCCTTTGACAAGGTCCCTCACCAAAGGCTCTTACGTAAATTAAGCTGTCATGGGATAAAAGGGAAGATCCTTTCATGGATTGAGAACTGGTTAAAGGACAGGGAACAAAGGGTAGGAATAAATGGTAAATTCTCAGAATGGAGAGGGGTAACTAGTGGTGTTCCCCAAGGGTCAGTCCTGGGACCAATCCTATTCAATTTATTCATAAATGATCTGGAGAAAGGGGTAAACAGTGAGGTGGCCAAGTTTGCAGATGATACTAAACTTCTCAAGATAGTTAAGACCAAAGCAGATTGTGAAGAACTTCAAAAAGATCTCACAAAACTAAGTGATTGGGCAACAAAATGGCAAATGAAATTTAATGTGGATAAATGTAAAGTAATGCACATTGGAAAAAATAACCCCAACTATACATACAACATGATGGGGGCTAATTTAGGTACAACAAGTCAGGAAAAAGATCTTGGCGTCATCGTGGATAGTTCTCTGAAGATGTCCAAACAGGATGTTAGGAATCATTAAAAAGGGGATCGAGAATAAGACTGAGAATATATTATTGCCCTTATATAAATCCATGGTACGCCCACATCTCGAATACTGTGTACAGATGTGGTCTCCTCACCTCAAAAAAGATATTCTAGCACTAGAAAAGGTTCAGAAAAGGGCAACTAAAATGATTAGGGGTTTAGAGAGGGTCCCATACGAGGAAAGATTAAAGAGGCTAGGACTCTTCAGCTTGGAAAAGAGAAGACTAAGGGGGGACATGATAGAGGTATATAAAATCATGAGTGATGTGGAGAAAGTGGATAAGGAAAAGTTATTTACTTATTCCCATAATACAAGAACTAGGGGTCACCAAATGAAATTAATAGGCAGCAGGTTTAAAACAAATAAAAGGAAGTTCTTCTTCATGCAGTGCACAGTCAACTTGTGGAACTCCTTACCTGAGGAGGTTGTGAAGGCTAGGACTATAACAATGTTTAAAAAGGGGACTGGATAAATTCATGGTGGCTAAGTCCATAAATGGCTATTAGCCAGGATGGGTAAGAATGGTGTCCCTAGCCTCTGTTCGTCAGAGGATGGAGATGGATGGCAGGAGAGAGATCACTTGATCATTGCCTGTTAGATTCACTCCCTCTGGGGCACCTGGCATTGGCCACTGTCGGTAGACAGATACTGGGCTAGATGGACCTTTGGTCTGACCCGGTACGGCCTTTCTTATGTTCTTATGGACGTAGTCTACAAACCAAGGGGCCAGAAAGACAGGTAAGGAATATAAAGAACACCCTGCTGTTAGTTATGGTAAGAGAAAGAAGGATGCCTCTCTCCTTATACTAGGCCTGGTTAGGGCCCAGGCACTCTCTCCCTCTGAACGATGGCTGTTATTGCAGTCACGATAAGCCAGTCTCTTGGCAATGGCAAGGTCAGCAAACACAAGACAGAAAGAGAAAGAGAAGGTCTCATGTCTCATTCAACAGCAGGTGCTCCAGCTGAACAATTCAGCTTAAGCCCTCCTACAGAGCTAACAGTCCAAGAGCCAGAAATAATGACATACTAGAAGCTATCAGGTTTCAGGTTAGGAACATGATAGGAGCTGCCATATCTATTCAAACATTAGGTCCATCAAGTCCATTGTCCTGCCTGTGGCCCCAGCCAGCACTGATGTTTCAATTAGCCACATAAAGCACCTGGCCAATTGTGCAGGGGAAAATCTAGAGCCTGTCACCCACTCCCTCAGATGATCAGTTTACACTCAAAAGGATGAGAATTGACTCCCCTTGTGTCATTACTGTTGCTTGCTTAGCCACAAATGCTATTAATGCCCATAAATTATCCAGTCCTCACGATTAAGGCTGCGAGTTTGTCATGGATTCTGGGATCTCCGTGACTTCTGCAGAGGCTGGTGCAGCTGGCCTGGGGGCCGCCTGAGAAGCTCAGGCGGTCCCTGGGCCAGCCACACCGGCCACTGCTGGGGTAGTATCGGGCCACAGTACTCCCCCTCCTCCCCCCACAGCAGCAGGAGTTTGGGTGTGGGAGGGGGCTCAGCATGGGAAGGGGTGAGGTCTCTGGGTGGTGCTTCACTTGGGGGAAGGGGGCTCCCTGGAAGCAGTGACATCCCTCAGCTCCTAGGTGAAGGCATGGCCAGGCAGCTCTGTGCACTGCCTCTGCCTGCAGGCACCACCCCTGGAACTCCCACTGGCTGTGGCTCCCAGTCAATGGGAGCTGCAGAGCCAGTGCTCAGGGTGGAGGCATCACGAAGAGCTGCCTGGCCACGCCTCCACCTAGGAGCTGAGGGAGGGGGATGTCGCCACTTCTGGGCAGGCGCAGAGCCAGGTAGGGAGCCTGCCAACTGCATTCCCAGCACCAGCGAGCGTCACAGGATGTGTACTGCCCCCTGCCTTTCCCAGCACCATAGTGAAGTGCTAGACGGGACCTTGAGAGATCATCTAGTTCATCGCCCTGCTCTGAGGCAGGATTAAGCATACCTAGGCCATCCTTAGACCATGTGGAAACATTTCTTTTTGATTTTAGTGTCCCATACTGTTCTCATGTTATAGAGACCAGGTTAGGAAAAAAAAAGAAAAGAAAAGAAGGGCAGACAAGGCTGATGAAAGGAGAAGACTACTGCACCAGCAGTTTTATCCTCAGACAGTCTACAAGCGAGGGTCAAGGCTTGCAGACACTTTCGCTGGAAGGACTGCTTAGTTCTAGGGTAAAAGGCGGCTTCCATCTTCAGAAACATCCACTGAACATGGGCTTCCCAACACTGCTGCACCAAGAACTTTAACTCTGTCCTTGATGGACTTACCCCATAACCATTCTGACCGTCTCCACGCTAGTCCAGCAATAAGACACTAAACACACCTCCCAATGAGTGTTGTACAGAATGAGGAAAGGTTTCAAGAAGAGGATACACTGGGGCCTTGTGTACATTGCAGTTACAAACATATTAGGTGCTGTCCTAACCATGTTACAACAAGGCTGGGTTTCTATGTGTTGACCTGAACAAACTGTGTTATAGCCAAGTTAACCCTGAGGGTTATAGCACAGTGCCCTTCACACAGCTATAACATGATGTGATCTGACCTACACAGAGAAAAATCAAAGAAAAACTGGTGTAACTAGGTTCCCAAACCTGGTTGTAATTGTAGCATAGACAAGGCCAGAGAGGGGAAGAATACAAGGGGCATGAGATATAGATGGAGAAGGATTAGAGAGAGAATGCTGGTGAAACTGGACACTCTTCTAGTTTGTCACTCTGGCCAGGTGCTTAGCCCTTGCAGGAATCTATGATGGATCCTTGTGGTCCTCACACGTTGCAGTGTCTATCACACTCCCTGATGCACAGGTCCCATTTAGCTTTGCATCAAGTACATAAACTCTAAATGAAGGGCTCCCATGCTGAATACCCTCCTGCCATTGAAAAAAACATCTACACCAATGCTGAAACCTGCTAAATGCTGTGATTCAATTGCATTCCACTTCTAATAACACTCCTGTCTGAGCAGCCAAGCCAGTACCATACACTTTCCAAGTATCATTAAAGGTGCACGAGAGAAATAGGCCTGAGAAGCCCGTGTGGTTGTTTGGAACAGTGCTGGGCAGAAGGTGACAGAGGTGCTCAGTTCAGTGGAGGGAGGAACTATTTTCAGTGTTTCACATATACACACCACGCTATGATTGGTTACAGACGTTAACAGAAAAACGTTCCCCTAGCAAATGTACTGACCCAACCTCTCAGACTATGCAGGAGAACATGCAGTAACTTACTTTTACAGCACTCACTGACTAATGCAGACTGACCTATATCATTACACAAAAGGAACACAGAACTTAAATTAACCTTCCTAAAGACACACAGATGTGGTGGAATGATCAGGAAAAATGAAATGGCATTCAGTGATTTCTGGCTATACACCACGGGTGAAGTTTAAGTTAGGTGATGGAGAAGAGGGAGGAGTATTTTTATACATAAATGAGACCATATATACTGTGATAAATGAGGGGAGGAGGGGTAGTTCCCTTTTATGGACACCCAGCCAGCAGCTATAAAATCCCTCTTAGTAGCTGTTCTCCAATTGCTCTAGCTGTAAAGAGTTAAAAAGTCTCACTGCTATGCAGGTAAAAGGAAGTGAGTGGACACCTGGCCAAAAGAGCCAATGGGAAGGCTAGAACTTTAAAATGGAGAAAAGACTCTCCTTTTGTCTGTCTCTGTTCTCCTGGGGAGAGGCGGACAGGGCAACAGCTATGCTATAAGAAGCTTGGGCGAGGTATGAAAAATCATCAGTATCATGCCTAGAAACTACTAATTTAAAACCCCAGATATGTAAGTAGATCAGGAAACATCTAGGAAGATGCAATTAGGTTTATCCCTTTTATTTCTTTATGGCTTGTGGATTCCTCTGTGCTAACCCTGGGTGCTTTTGTTTTGCTTGTAACCTTTAAACTGGACCTCAAGAGAGCTATTCTTGGTGCTTAATCCTTGTAGTTGCTCTTTTAAAATCTAGCAATAACCTGAGTTCTCAGATGTATTTTCTTTCCTTTTTTGTTTAATAAAATTTACCTTTAAGAACAAAATTGGATTTTTGTGTCTTAAGAGGTTTGTGCATGTTGTTTAATTAGCTGGTGGTAACAGCTGATTTCCTTTCCCCTCCCCTTCTCAGCTCTTCCCTAGAGGGGGGGTGAATGGGTTTGAGAGTCCCCTACAGGAAGGATTCCCAAGTGCACCTTCCTGGGCTCTCAAAGGGGTTCTACATTTGGGTGGTGGCAGCATATACAGGGGCGGCTCTAGAAATTCGCGCCGCCCTTTCCCAGTCCCGCGGCCGGGGCAGAAGTGGCTGCGGACGGTCCCGTGGTCCTGCAGCTCCGGTGAAGCATCCGCAGGCATGCCTGCGGGAGCTCCGTCCGAGCCGCGGGACCAGCGCACCCACCGCAGTCATGCCTGCAGGAGCTCAAGCGGAGCCACGGGAAGAGGGGACCCTCCGCAGTCATGCCTGCGGCAGGTCCACTTGTCCCGGGGCTCCGGTGGACCTCCCACAGGCATGACTGCAGAAGGTCCGCCGGAGCCAAATGCCGCCCTCCCAGGACAATGCCGCCCCACGCACCTGCTTGGCGCGCTGGGGTCTGGAGCCGGCCCTGAGCATATACTAATCCAAGGTCAGAGAAAAGTTGTAACCTTGGAAATAAGACAAACCTAGAGTGGCCAGTATTAATTTTTAGAGTCCTTGCAGGCCCCCACCTTCTGCACTCCAAGTGCCAGAGTGGGGAAATCAGCCTTGACAGATACGATCAAAAAATCACTGCAGGGTGGAGATGGCTGTGATATGGATTCTATGTGATTACAAATTCCAGTTAATAAAATCTACAGGCACAAGGGAGTGAACCCATGCCCCCAGATCAGAATCTGAGTGACACTCATATTTACAGAGATTCAAGAAGTTGCAAAATCTGCTTAGACTATGAGGAAATCAGTGGAAACCCTCCCATTTCTGCTCTGCACAGGATTCTGCAAACCCCCTCATGCAAAGACCACAAGCTGTAAACAGTTTGCGTTTGTGCAAACACAAATCCCTCCATTTGACTAAGCTCAAACACCTGCATTCAGGGGTCTGGTTCATTGCTTGCAAGTTTGCAGGATCCCAGTGCCTGTGAATTTGAGAGAATCTGTAGGATCCTTCCATTGTTAATGCATAACCAAACCATTACTAAAATCAGACTAGGGTACTGCATGTAGGAATAAAAAAGTGATTTAAAAAAGTGATTTAAAAAAAAGAAAAAGCTTTAAACAATATACACAGGCAGCATCAGTTCCAGAGTTACACTCCCCAGGTGGGAGCTCACTATTGTTATTATGTCGCAATAGAGAACACATGATTGTAGAAAAGAGACCAAAGATGGCCCAGTGGGTAGAGCCCTAGTTTGGGCTGTAGAAAACCTGGGTTCAATTCCTGCGCTATTAAAAAAAAATCCTTAGTGTGTGTGTCAGTTCCCAATCTACAAAATGAGGATAACAGCATCTACCTTATAGGGGCATTGTGAGGTTAAAGATTCTGAGATGTGAGGACAATGGAGTCTGACCTCAATGTATGAGGATTCAGGAAATGTTATAGTGAACATGTATTTGCAAGGTCAGACCAGTGCAAGAACTGCACACACAGTTACACATGGGACAGACAAGATTGTCCATGACCATCGCAGGCTGTTGAGTTCTTACTTTGTGCTGATCCTAAGGTGTTAATGTGCCTTGCTTCAAAACAGCTAATGGCAACGTGACAAAGCTACTCTATCATGGGCTGTTGCTTCCTAATTGCTGGGGTCAACCTCTGATATGCTTTCAAGTTTGACTTCAGTGTGCCTTTATATTGTTTGTACTGGCTACCAGGAGACTGGGTGCCCAGCTGACCAAAACCATGGCCTTGGGTATCCTCAAATCAGCCATATGAACAAGATGCTCAGACCAGTGTAGCTGAGCTTTTACGAGCCAGACATCTGACAATGATTAAGGATTAAGATATTGGGAATCTTGTCCCCACTGTTTAACCCTGCAAACAGACCAGAGTCAGCACATATGGAACTGATCAAGTTTCTTAATGTGGTGCCACATGAGGCACTCAGGTACTAAGGTGATGGGGGGCCCTACAAGATAGAGATAGAGCATCCAAGCTGAGCACTGCTGTCAATCACAGCTCCTTTGGGTTACAGTGATCATTGCACAGGAAGGATAATAGCATTCCTAATAGGGGCCTCTCCTGCAAGAGGGAACTATACAAGTTCATGGAGGATAAGCTATTAGCCAGGATGGACAGGGATGGTGTCCCTAGCCTCTGTTTGCCAGAAGCTGGGAATGGGCAACAGGGGATGGATCAGTTGATAGTTACCTGCTCTGTTCATTCCCTCTGGGGCACCTGGCATTGGCCACTGTCGGAAGACAGGATACTGGGCTAGATGGACCTTTGGTTTGACCCAGTATGGCTGCTCTTATGTAACGTCAGGGGTGAAATTCATCCCTATTCATAAGGGCCTCTGAACCACTTAAGTCTCCAAACCAGCAGCGCCTCTGCACACGGGTGAAATTTCACATTGAAAGAGTAGAATCCAAGACTAGGAAGAAATATTTAATGGGAGATTGAATGGCGAAGTAGAGTCTATAAATGTAAAACCCACTGATCACACTATTTTCATTATTATCGGCATTCAGTTTGAATTAAAAGTGCAAATGGTTTAAGTAGCTCTGAGCACAAACAAAAATATCCCACACCAAAAAGAGGAAGTAAAATCTGCCTGGAGAAATATAGGAATTTGTTTTTTTATGAATTTCTATACAAAAACAAGTGGAAATCCTGTCAAACACCATGAACATAATTGAAACACAGATTGTGTAAAATCAGGATGGAAATGAAATGTAAAAAGAGAAAAGATGACAAATTAAAAAATTAACCCAAGATATTTAGGCTGGCATTTTAAAAAGGTGTTAGGCAGCTAACTCATGGTGTAAGAACTTCTAAAGAATAGAATAATCCTTTAAGACTGCAATAAATTGACCTTTTCCCCAGTTCACAAAGGACTCACTGCCACACCCAGAGTCTTTTTCCAGGTGGTTTAAATTTCACAACATATGCACAATTAATAAAACCAGTTCCACAGCTCATCATGGGCTACAGCTGCCAGGGGATTTTCCCCTTTACCTCTCACCCTTCTTGCTTCAGGGTTTCCTGCAGGAATCTTCCATGCTCTATTCACTGAGCACTACCACCTAGGGCTTTCTGCATGGAAGCCTTTTTTCCCCAGCAGGTTCCCACTGCCTCCCATCCCTGGGGACTCTGGCAGCCTCTCCCAGGGGACTTCCTATTGCTAGTTCTTGTAGCTCTGAGTATGTCTACACTACGAAATTAGGTCGATTTTATAGAAGTAGATTTTTAGACATCGATTTTATACAGTCGATTCCGTATGTCCACACTAAGTGCATTAAGTCAGTGGAATGCATCCTCACTACCGTGGCTAGCATTGACTTACGGAGTGGTGCACTGTGGTGCTCAGGAACCCGCTGCTGTTGTGAACATTGTCAACACCTTGCACATCATCCTGCAGTATGTGAAGAACCTGCAAAAGCAGGTGAAGAGGCGACGACAGCGCGATCACGATAGTGATGAGGACATGGACACAGATGTCTCTCAAAGCATAGGCCCTGGCAATTTGGACATCAAGGTGGTAATGGGGCAGGTTACTGCCATGGAATGCCAATTCTGGACCCGGGAAACAAGCACAGACTGGTGGGATCGCATAGTGTTGCAGGTGTGGGATGATTCCCAGTGGCTGTGAAACTTTTGCATGGGTAAGGGCACTTTCATGGAACATTGTGACTTGCTTTCCCCTGCCCTGAAGTGCAAGAATACCAAGATGAGAGCAGCCCGCACAGTTGAGAAGTGAGTGGTGATAGCCCTCTGGAAGCTTGCAACACCAGACAGCTGCTACCAGTCAGCCAGGAATCAATTTGGAGTGGGCAAATCTACTGTGGGGGCTGCTGTGATTCAAGCAGCCAATGCAATCATTGAGCTGCTGCTATCAAGGGTAGTGACTGTGGGAAATGTGCAGGTCATAGTGGGTGGCTTTGCTGCAATGGGGTTCCCTAACTATGGTGTGGTGTTAGACGGAATGCATATCCCTATCTTGGGACCGGACCACCTTGGCAGCCAGTACATAAACCACAAGGGGTACTTTTCAATGGTGCTGCAAGCACTGGTGGATCACAAAGGGACGTTTCACCGACATCCACGTGGGATGGCTGGGAAAGGTGCATGACGCTCGCATCTTCAGGAACTCTAGTCTGTTTGAACAGCTGCAGGAAGGAACTTACTTCCCAGACCAGAAAATTACTGTTGGGGATGTTGAAATGCCTCTAGTTATCCTTGGGGACCCAGCCTACCCATTAATGCCATGGCTCATGAAGCCATACACAGGCACCCTGGACAGTAGTAAGGAGCAGTTCAACTACAGGCTGAGCAAGTGCGGAATGGTGGTAGACATAGGCATGCACAGCACATTTCATTAGGGTGTGCACCCAGGGAAATTTATTTATTTTTAAAGGCCGAACATTTATTGAATACTCAATCATAAAGGACATTATTTTTATTCATCAAACAAGCTAAAGAACTAAAACTTAACTAAAAACTTAATTTTTTTTAAATTAACAACTAAACTTTACTTTAAAAATGAGACACCGTTCTTAACCGAGGAGTCCGAGGTATTTGCACTACTATCAGCACATGCATTATAATTCAGTTTGTCTGCTCCTTTTTTTTAATCTTAACAATAAACCGATCCATATTTTAAAATTAAAAGGGGGTATCATACGATTGAATTAAAATGTAAAGCCACGGGCTTGTTATGCTATTTCAGTAGAGTACAAGCGACGAAGATTACAAACACTGTTAGACACTGCTGAGCAGGCTTGATGCGGCCGCTTATATAGGTCAAAGAATTTTCTAGAATAGTAGTCGGAGGGGGAGGGGAGGACCAATGGTAATGCGGCGTCGCAGTAGTGGGGACGCATGCTGCGAGCAAACGCAGGCTTTCTATACATTTCTACAACATCTATATTATGCAATAAGTGCCAAATTGTGTAATACACCTCTACCCCGATCTAATGGGACCCGATATAACACGAATTCAGATATAACGCAGTAAAGCAGCACTCCGGGGGAGAGGGGGGGCGCTACGCCCTCCGGCAGATCAAAGCAAGTTCGATATAACGTGGTTTCACCTCTAACGCAGTAAGATTTTTTTTGACTCCCGAGGACAGCGTTATATCGGGGTAGAGGTGTGCAACAATCCATACTTTAAAACTAAAAGAGCATATCATGTGATTAAATTAAAATGCAAAGCCGAGGGCCACATCGGGGTGGGGAAATTGTATGCAGGGTCGGGGCAGGGGGTTGGGTGCGGGAAGGAGTGCGGGGTGTGGGAGGGAGTGTGCTGTGCAGGAACAGGCTCAGGGCAAGGGATTGGGGCAGAGGAGGGGTGCAGCATGTATGAGGGGGCTCAGGGAAGGGGGTTGGGGTGCAGGAGGGGTGTGGAATGCAGGCAGGGGGCTTAGGGCAGGAAGTTGGGATGCATGGGGATGCAGGGTGTGACAGGGGGCTCAGGGTAGGGAGTTGGGGTGCAGGAGGGACCATCCCTGACAGGGGTTTGTCCAACCTGTTATTAAAAACCTCTAGTGATTGGGGATT
This sequence comes from Mauremys reevesii, assembly GCF_016161935.1. NCBI lineage: Eukaryota > Metazoa > Chordata > Testudines > Geoemydidae > Mauremys > Mauremys reevesii. The sequence goes on from NC_052623.1 coordinate 251,628,723, forward strand.
CCACAACCTCCCTTGGAGGCTTATTCCAGAGCTTTAACTATCCTTATAGTTAGAAAAGTTTTTCCTAATATGTAACCTACATCTCCCTTGGAGATTTAGCCCATTACTTCTTGTCCTACTTTCAGTGGACATGAAAAACAAGTTATCACAGTCCTCTTTATAACAGCCCTTAGCATATTTGAAGACTGTTGTCAGGTCCTGCCTCAGCCTTTTTTCCCCTCAAGATTAAACATGCCCAGTTTTGTTTTTTTTTAACCTTCCTTTGTAGGTCAGATTTTTTCAACCTTTTTCATTTGTGTTGCTCTCTAGTTTGTCCACATCTTTCCTAAGATGGGGTGCCCAGAATTGGACACTGTACCCTCCAGCTCAAGAGAAACATCTGGGGTGATCTGTGTATCAGTAAAGGGCAAGGAGAGAGCAGTCACTATTGTGGGTTTTTCTGTGACACTGACAAGATCAAGGTCTGAGAACAGGGACACACATGCCTGGAACACATGATCACTCTGAACAGGTGAGAAGGCTTTATTTGGCATGGCTTTACAAGGCTGAGAGGCAAAGAGGGAAATTAATGAGGGTAAGGAGTTTGTTAGGGGTTACATACATTATTTTTAGGCTTGCCACAATTATGGCACAATTAGATTTTTATTTTTTTATAATTTTGATTGATAAAATTTGAAAAAATGCTTAAAATAAACATTGATATTATCTATTTAAAATTTCACAGTTGAGGGAAATTATAGGGGGCAGAGAGTGATTATTTAATGACAGACGTTGAAATTCAAAAATTTAAAGCTTTATAAATGTAAAGCTTTGTTAAAAGACAAATTCTAACATTATATGTCAAAATAGATGAAGTAAATATCCTTAAATCAAACTCTAATAAGTTCTCAAACAACATTTTTCTTGCTTTGCTTATCAGTAAACTTTGATGATCATTAATGGAAATATTGTTTCATCGGTTTGTATGCGTATGGTGTAATGGATGTTTACCGACCTTTACAGATTAAAATCTATTCCTTTCAAGCCTAAATTATTTTCCTCATTTCAGTATTATTTGAGACGATGGAGAAACTCCTCTTGTGAGGACACTTTGTATCGGAAACCAAGAATGCTCCCCTGACAGAGTGACATCTTGAAGAAGGAAGTTAAGAAGAAACTTGAGACTCAGATAAGAATCATCTGGTCCTACATCTTGAGAGAGTTCTCAGGGAGATCAAATGTGAAATAGCAGTAATACCAAGGAGGAAATGCAATATTAAGCAAAGGCAGGAAAGACAAATGAGTGTAACCCTTAGAGAAGTAGAACCTCATAGGGTAAAAGCAGAACAGCTTATGTGGGGAGAAATTGTGCTTCTCTAACCTGTGGCAGTGCTTTGGAAAAGTTAGTAGAGAATGCTGACTCAGTGGACACAGTTTACTGGGATTTGCACAAAGTTTTTAACAAAGACCCTCATATAAGCCTGTTATTAAAGAAAATAAATATCCAAGGATACAATGGGACATATTGTCAGAGCTTAAAAACTGGCTAAATCACATGCAAAAAAACCTTTGTTAACATGGAGTTAAGGTTGCTGGCACTCAGCAGTGCCCTGTGCTCCTCATGCCCTTCCAGAATGAGAGTGTTTAATTCCCCAAACTCAAACACTGACAAACATTGTCAGGAAATGTAGAGTTAAGATCCCCTTGCAAGATAATTACTGGTACAAGAAAAAACAAAACATCAAAATACCAGGAGTGTGGGGTTAAGGTGACTATTCACACACTACACTGCATGGTGCTACCCCATAACAGAAATCAGATGATTTCAATGAACAGTAGCTTCTCACAGTGAGGAGAAGTTAATAGTGGGGTATAGGGTTGCCAACTTTCTCATTGCAGAAAATTGAACACCCTTGCTCTGCCCCCACCACACCCCTTCCTCGAGGCCCCGCCCTGCACACCCCTTCTCTGAGGCCCCATCCCCTGCTCACTCCATTCCCCCCTCCCTCCATTGCTCACTCTCTCCCACCCTTGTTCACTTGCTTATTTTCACTGGGCTGGGGCAGGGGCTTGGGATGCAGGGGGTGAGGGCTCCAGCTGTGGGCTCTGTGGTGAGGACAGGGATGAAGGGTTTGGGGTGCAGGAGGGAGCTCTGGGCTAGGGCCAACCTATTTGGAATGTAGGAGGGGGCTCAGGGCTGGGGGTGGGGGCACAGGAGGGGGTTCAGGATGCTGGCTCTGGGTGGCATTGACCACAGGTGGCCCCAGTATTTCCCGGGGATGGAGGAAGTCTGTGCATCTCCTGGGAAGCAGTAGCATGTCCCTCCAGCTCCTAGGCGGAAGGGTGGCCAGAGGGATCTATGCGCTGCCCCTGCCCACAGGCGCTGGCCCCGCACCTTCAATTGGCCATGGTTCTCAGCCAATGGGAGCTGTGGAGCCGGTGCTTGGGGTGGTGCCTGCAGGTGGGGGCAGTGCGCGGAGCCCCCCTGGCCATCCCTCTGCCTAGGAGCTGGAGGGACATGCTGGCCACTTCCCAGAAGCCATACAGAACCTGCTGGCCCCACTGCGGCCAACCAGACTTTTAGTGGCCCAGTCAGCTGTGCTACCGGAGCTACCAGGATCCCTTTTCAAACGGGTATTCCAGTCGAAAACTATGCCTGGCAATCCTAGGGGGTATCCTGGTGCACTGTTTCAGTGTCAGTATTATTTTATGTGCGTATTAATTAGAGATGGATTAACAGGTTGGATTCAAAGTCCATTGAAGCCAATGAGAATCTTTCCATTAATTTTAGATGGCTTTGGATCAGGTTCTAAAACTGATACCTCCCTTTGAATTCAAACTCCTGGATCCAAATTCACCTCTATGGTTTAGGTTCCAAATTCAAATCAGAAGGAGAGACTGTTTTCTGGTTTGGGTTTGAATGTGGCCAAACTCTCCCAAGAATATTTTAGCATAAAACAAGGAATCTCATGTCATCAGTTGAGAGTGCCTGAAGTTTTACAGAAATACCTCCTGAGATTTTGACCCCACCAATTGTGAACCCAAAGTGCCAGCCTAAATCTAATCTGGCTCCACCTATCAACTCCACCTCTTTGGAAGAAATTATCATCCCAGTCATCAGCATGTAAAACATTGCCTCAAATTGCACCTAGCTATTTGTGCATTTTCATCTCCCTATGAAGCATAAGGTATTGGCCACTGGGAGAGGCAGGTAACCAAGCAAGCTGGTTCAGTAGTTTGATCTGCTATAGGAAATCCTATGTTCCTTTGCACTTGCCCTCTTAAAAACATAATAGGCCTCTCACACAGCATGGGAGTCAAGAGCTCTTCCAAACTCAGACAGATGGCACAGAACCAGAATTCTCACACACAAATCAGGCCGCTCGCCCTCCCATTCCAACACCCTGCCTCAGAGGGAACATACATTCCATAGTGGAAAGGACCTCACCGTAGACATTGAGTTCTGGGATCCCTTTACCAGGTTTATTTATATAGCTCTGTGTTGCCATGGCGAAGAACATTATTATGTAAAGGAAACTCTCTCCGTAAACTCTTACTCAATGGCAACAGAATGCCAAAACATGAATTTTTTTCATATTGTTATTCCTCCTCCTGCTGTGCTAACTTCCACCTAGCATCCTGCTCAAGGGCTCAAGCCTGCCTGTAAGACATTTATGGCAAAGTTCTTCCTAGGGATGAAACTAATCAGATTCCACAGAAATTACCCTAAAACCTATAGCATTCACTAGATAACTGTCTCCGTTTGATAGGTGTTTTATCCATTCCATATAAGTGATATAATTCTCAATTAAACTCCATAGGGTGGTTCAAAAAACCCATAATAAAATTATCACTTTCAATTAAATTCAATTGGAATGTTCCATCTAAAGAGGAAGAGGGTCTCTTATTGTGTGATTCCAGGCCAGTAGGTGCCTAACAGATTCACAGGGCCAGAAGAGACCATTATGATCATCTTCCTATTGACTGTATAGCACAGGCCAGAGAATGTCACACACTGCCTCCCACATCAACCCAGTACAAGAGTATTAGGATTAAAATCTTGCAGTGGCACTTACTGGCTCTGACAGAGGACATTTACAGCCTCACCTGAGACTTCATCCAAAAACTGCTTCTGACCTTTATGGAAAAGTCCAACAGAATTTACCAAGGGCATGATCAACTGTCTATACCATTCTAGAGCAGGGATATAATTCCCTAAAGCATTCTACAGGTCAGTTCTAGAAACTCTATAGAAAGGCAGTCATTCTCTTTTAAATTCTATGGGTTTTTAGAGTAATTTCTAATGAACCCTTTGATTCTATCCCTTGTGACAAAGTTCCTCCTCTACCTTGGTGGGTCCTGCGCTTATTTGGCAGATTTGCTCACCTCAGTGATCTTCCCCACAGTCTGGGTCAACTCCTCCTGTGTCTGATCAGGAGTTGGGAGGTTTGGGGGGAACCAGGGCCCGCCCTCTACTCCAGGTTCCAGCCCAGGGCCCTGTGGATTGCAGCTGTCTCTAGTGCCTCCTGTAACAGTTGCATGACAGCTACAACTCCCTGGGCTACTTCCCCATGGCCTCCTCCAAACACCTTCTTTATCCTCACCACGGGACCTTCCTCCTGGTGTCTGATAACGCTTGTACTCCTCAATCCTCCAGCAGCACACCCTCTCACTTCCAGCTCCAGCTCCACCCACACCCACACACGCTCCCCCCTCCCTGAGTGGAGTGAGCTCCTTTTTAAACCCAGGTGCCCTGATTAGCCTGCCTTGATTGGCTGCAGGTGTTCTAATCAGCCTGTCTGCCTTAACTGGTTCTAGCAGGTTCCTGATTACTCTAGTGCAGCCCCTGCTCCGGTCACTCAGGGTATGGCTACACTTGAGATTTGCAGCGCTGGTGGAGGCTTTCCAGTGCTGCAATTAGTAAGTGTCCACACCTGCAGGGCACATCCAGCGCTGCAACTCCCTGGCTGCAGCGCTGGCCGTACACCTGGGTCTGCCTAGGGAATAAGCATTGCAGCGCTGGTGATCCAGCGCTGCTCATCAAGTGTGGACACACACCAGCGCTGTTATTGGCCTCCAGGGTATTAGCAGATATCCCAGAATGCTTTTAACTAAATTACTCTCTTTGTTTTGTTGTGAACTCAGAGCTCCGGCTCTGCTCCCGGAGCTGCTTATCTAAAAAACAAACACAGCTCCTGTTTGCTGTGATCAATCAAACGAGATAACCCCTGTGAATGAGGCAGGCAGGAAGTGAGTGTTTGCTTGACAGAGAAGATGCAGGCTGTTTGCAATTAAGAGTTAAGAAGGGGTCGGGAACATTTTCTGATTTTTTCAAGGCAGGAAGCTAACATACAGTGTTGGCTCCAAAAATTCACTCTCTCTCTCTCCCCACGCTCCCTGTCACACTACACCCCACCCCAGCCCCCTCTTTTGAAAAGCACGTTGCTGCCACTTGAACGCTGGGATAGCTGCCCATAATGCATCACTCCCAACAGCGCTGCAAATGCGGCCACAACACCAGCGCTGGTAGCTGTGAGTGTGGCCACACACCAGTGCTGTTCCTACACAGCTGGATGACCAGCGCTGCAACTCGTAATTGTAGCCATACCCTCAGGGAACAGAAAACGACTCAGCCAGTGACCAGTATATTTGCCCTCTTCCAGACTCTTGTACCCCACTGGCCTGGGTCTGTCACACCCTGTTCAATTCCACATGACTTTTCCATAAGGGGAAGTTTATAAACCCTTATACAAATTAACCACCCTGTCAATATATCAATATCGAATTACTTCTGCACAGGACGAACTAGCAAGAAGGCAGCTAGCCTGTTTACTATCTTTTTCATGTGAACCCCATGGGACAAGTTGTTAACCATCTTTCCCCAAGTGCCAATCAGGTACGCACTCATAAAGCACCAGGTACATTTAACTGGAAACAGAGCTTCAGACCTCAGCGCTGACTGCCCATAAATGTATGCTGTAACTGACATGTTACATATTGTTATACAGCAATGAATTCTTACACTACAACACTTTCTGGGATGAAGGTGACTCCATAACTTTCTAACATCCATAAATAATCCATTGCAGTTTACACAATGATTGCTTGCTAAATCTATTCATGTTCAGCACACTGACACTCCTAAGGTACTTTGCAGATCCATTCACCACTGAAGGATAAACAGCATTTGTGGGAGTAAACTGTCCCACTCATGTCAATGGGTTGGTAACTCTGAAACCCAACATTTACAATTAAAGAGTGGAAAACTGCCTAAGTGACTTAGGAGCACAAATCCCATTGAAAAGCACTGGGACTTGTGCTCTGAAGTCCCACAGGAGCTTTTGAAAATCCCACCCTAAAATGGCAACATTGTGCTGATTGGTTTACCAGAAGCATCCAGCTACAGTAGCTCTCCCAAAATCCTAAATTACATGCCAGATCTTTTCAGGTTCCAGATATCTCAACTGCTCCCTGCCCAGCTGTCAAAATATCCAGCTTCACCCCTGACAACTTTCAGACAGTTATCACTACAAGAATCTGCAGCATATTAAACACTGAAAATGTAGGGACAGTGTTAAATAAATTTCGTTTACTATCAAAATTAATTCCACAAGAGTTACTGGGCTAAGTGTATTATTCTTGTTCTTAATTTATTCATGAAAACCTTTTATTTTCCTTTTAAATGATGCTGCCACAGAATTTTCAGAGTGCCAAGGGACCCAGGAATCTTGTTGTAGAATTTGGGCCCAGCTTGCTGTGGAGTACACAGGATCTTGCCTATTATATTGTGCAATACATACAGACAACATTACTACAGCCTACATACAATACCCAAAGTGGCGAAATTAGACTATCCCATTACCTGTGAACTTACCCACACAAAAAAAAGTTCAAAATGTGGGTGCAATCCACTACTGTGTGCTAGAAAGTTAAGACATTGGCTGCTTATGTCAGGCCAGATGCTTTGCTGATGTAAACTGGTGTAAGCTCCTTGACTTCAATGGAACTATGCCAATTTAAATCAGCGCAAGATCTGGCCCATATTACGAAATGCATTCTGCACTGCTTCAAGGATTATTCAATGGGGCTCCCTTAGAAATCGATGGTAATTAGGAGGTGTACACTACACATCTTATTTCCTGATTTCCCAGATCAGATGTGCTGGTTGATAGAGCTGTATCAGATATTTTCTAAGTATCAATTTACTTCACAATTGTGACACAAGCCATTCTTGATTTCCACAGTATCTCCATTTTGGTGATGAATGGTGCTCCCAGCGCTGCACTATGTGAAAAAAGGTCTGCATAAGATAACCTAATATTCCGACAGTCTAAATGCAGCACAGATCATGCGCAGTACATACATCATGGGCTAAATTCAGAGCTGGCGCGAACTGGTGCTACTCTGTAGACAGCAGTGGAGATGCACTGGTTCACCACGCCATTAGTTTAGCTGGCGACATTTAGCATATTGATTTTCCAGTAGCACACAAATTGTTGCTTCAACGAAGACAGTATTTAAACATGGAAAGATAGATATGTAGAGACAAAGATCAGTCATTTCCTCTTGATCCAGCGCCTCTAGTCACATGCTGGAATATGTGGTTCAAAGCAGTGAAACATTACAGAGTATTTGGATACTTGCAAGGATGTCTTGAAGCAAAACTTGCTACAACAGGGGTTCTCAAACTGGGGGTCGGGACCCTTCAGGGGGTCGCGGGGCTATTACACGGGGGGGGGTCACGAGCTGTCAGCCTCCACCCTAAACCCTGCTTTGCATCCAGCATTTATAATGGTGTTAAATATACAAAAAAGTATTTTTAATGTATAAGGGGTTCACACTCACAGTCTTGCTGTGTGAAAGGGGTCACCATTACAAAAGTTTGAGAACCACTGTGTTACAACAACTGACGCTCACAGCCCCTAATATTCTAAGGCTACTCCCCTGGCTGCAGCATAGCTGTAATTTGTAGCTTGTATTGGCAAACCCATGCTAGCGTTCATCTAGATAGCACAGCTAAATACAACTGTGAGGATGCGGTTGTGCAGGAGTCAGTGTGGGCTGCACACCTGGCCTCCCAGGTATGCATTCGCATTGTTAGCCTGTGCTGGAGCCTGCACCTCATTGCTATTTTTAGTGCGCTAGCTAGGTTAAAGCTGGCATGCGTACGTACGTCTGCACGAGCTGCAAATGACCTCTGGTTTTAGTGTAACTACAGCCTAAGTTTGATGCAAAAGGATACTGGTTTTATGATACTGCTTTCACAGCAGTGAATGCAGAGTCAGTCACTTCAAAGCCAAAGTGATGGGCCTGGTATAAGAACCCATGTAGAATAGAAAAGAAACTCACTGTGGAATTTAAAAGGTGTTCTGTATCTAGCCATCTAATATACATTCATATAGCGGATCTCCTGCACTGGTCAAAAGTGAAGTGACAAAGTGCACACAACAGCATCATGTTGCTAGACAGAGGTGTGCTATAGAGATCTGAGCACTGGTGTGGGAGCCAGGTATTCTCAAGTTCCAATCCTAGCTCTGATACAGACTCCCACTTTGCCCCCTTCTACATACAGTTTCCCTTGTGTTAGGAATCTAGTTTTGAATGCAGGTTTTCGAAACATTTTCTGCAACGTGATTATGCTGAAGAGGTGCATAATATTTCAAAACTGATCAGTACCCAGTCCTGAATGCTTTACAAAAGGTTTTGCCTTTACAAAAAAAACAAACAAAAAGCTTTGTCTTGTTCACACCTCTAACATAACAGCATTTGCAGAAAAAAAAAAAAAAGACTCTTAGTTAGGGCCTTAACCTCCCTGCCTCTCTTTCATCATCTATACAATGGTGAGAGTAATACTTAATTACCTCCCTCCCTCCCAGGAGTGTTGAGGCTTAATTAACTTGTGTTTGCAAAACACTAAAGATGAAAAGCACTAAGAGCCTGATTTACAGTAGGTGATGAGCATTCAAGGTTTCCACTGACTTGATTTGCAATTGTAAGTGGTCATCACTTTTGAAAAATTGCGCCCCAGGTTTTGTGATTCTCATTAATAAAAAGAATCAGAGCTTGTCAATGAAATAAACGATCAACTGCAACAAAAAACGTGAACAGAGACTGGACAAAAAAGAGTTTTCTCATCCTGGGATGTTTGCATTTTCTATCCATTGCAAGCACTAAAATTTGTAAATGAATCCGCACTGAATGTTATTTCAATCTTTAACAATGCAGCATGGTCAGACATTGCAGCTTTCCAGTTCTGTGAATCTCAGCACAGCATCAAGGAAATGATAGTCACAGAGCTTTGGTTTGAAGTTAATGTACAGAGTTTGATCATATAGCTACTGTACAGTGACCGTATAGAAAGATCCTATACAATTGAATACATAATAACTTTGTTATTGTCTTTTTGGACCATCCTATAGAATTTCATAGAGAATTATATCCCCATTATAGAAATGTTAAAGGATAGTTTTAAAAGACTGTAGCAAGGATCTAATTCTCTACTACATTCTATAGGTTTTCAGAGTAATTTCTATAGAACCCTATTACATTTCTATAGAGCTCAACTGATTCTTTATTAAATTATATAGGACTTCTTTTAAGGGCAGGGTCTGTGATAATGATGCAGAAGGAGAAGTTTCTAAGTATAGATAAGTGCTCACTAACCAATGCCACAGAATGAAAGGAGAGACTCTCTAGGTACCACATAAGCATCAAGTTATTAGCAAACTAGAAGGAGATCACAGAAGTGCAAAAAAATATGTGGGTTTTCTCCTGTCTTCTGTACAGTACGCCGGCTGGCTAGCCTTTCCCATCCCCTCCAGCACCCTCTCTCTGCTGGCTTCTCTTTATAGTTATCTTTAACCTCCCTTCTTTCCCCAGTTATTCCACAGCATTCTCTGACTCTCCCATTCTCCCCAGTTCTCAGTGGCCCTGTTCGCCTGCCCAGTTCACTGTGACCTCTCCTCTCTATTCCCAGCTCTGTGGCTCCCACCGTGACTGCAAGGTCTCTGTAAAGCCCCCTCCCTCTCTGAGTCTCTCCTTAAGCATCTCTGGGAGCTCAGTCTCCTTTTTCTCCATCTCTCCATAAGTTCTGCATGAGTCTTCCAGAGACAAAAGGAAACTCAACACTACAGTATTAATAAGTCATAGCCAGTCCCCTCGTTTCTCTTTCCTCTCCTCTTCTCAGGCAGGCAAGTGATCTGCCTCTGGCAGGGATAACAACAGAAAGCCAGGCCTCCAAACCCAGCCATTACACTTTCACTCACCCCCAGCAGACCATTCTGGGGCATGCTGCAGGCTGCAAAACAGTCTTCCAGACAAGTTAGCACCTGAACAGGTGGATAAGTGAACTAGGACTCATTGGCTGCTTCACAGCTCACACCAGCATCTCAGCTGACCAAAAACTGACAACAGGGGTCTGTTTTGGGGCCAAGATACTACATTATCTCCTCTTAATGGCTGAGACTTGCCAGGAAAACACAATCCGTCTTTTTTGCCACTTGCCCCAACCCTGGCAAGAACACGGGGCATCCTGGACTACCCTGTTGTAAAGTTCATCCCTAACATGTGGGCAGGGCCGGCTCTAGGCTTTTTGCCACCCCAAGCAACAAAAAAACCCTCCAAGAGCACAACTGCCGAAGGAAGAAAAAAAAAAAAACCCAACCCGGAATGCCGCCCCTGGAATTGTGCTGCCCCAAGCACGTGCTTGGTTTGCTGGCGCCTAGAGCCAGTCCTACATGTGGGGAAGGAGGTGGGACTACAGGTCACTGTGCAGCTAGGGTTAAATAGAGCCATCAGGACCCTGCAGGTACTTGTACTCCCCTGTCTTTCTGCATCCATCTGTTGTCTCTTGTCTTGTACTTAGATTGTAAGCCCCTTGAGGCAGGGACCATCTTTGTGTTCTGTGCTTGTACAGTGCCTAATGCAAGGGGGCCCGGCCACGAATAAGGGGTGCTACAGCGATAGATAGAGTGAAAGTAGAATGGATTAAAGATATGCTGTATGTTCCTTTAAGCAGGAATGAGGAATGTTGAAATAAAGTTGTCAGGAAGAGAAACATTAAGGTATGGAACAATGGGTCCACCTAAGCTAATGGTGGGACATTAGCAGGAGATGGTAAGAGTTAAAAAGGAAATAAGATATGTGTGTCTAGCCCCAGGTAAACTTAACAAAGGGAACAGAACTGATATCTTGTTAAGTTCACACCTTTTTTATCTGTATAAATAAAGTAGTTTAAGCCTGGCATGGCACTCACACATTATTTGGGTGTATTAGCAGAGCGCTTTGCTAATAAAACAGAGTGGTCTGACAAATTGTGAGTCCTGAATCTGACTTTGACAATTTGGAAGTTCCACCGAGACAGCAACCATCTTCACTGGGGCCGTGTGATTCCTGACCGTTTTTGCAGGATGACCATGGCAGCCAGCACCTGGGCATTGGGCCCGAGCGGTCCTCCACCAGAACGGAAGGGTGCATGACCACAGTGAAGTCTACGCCATCGAATCTGTTGGGTTCCCACTCTGTTCTGGTAGGGATCCCAGGATCTGACATCAGGAATCTGGTCATGTAATTATTTCTGTGTTTTGTCCAGACTGAGGACTGTCCTGTCTCTGTGTCTATCTGTCCTCCCTGTGGAGTGTTTGAGTCTGGGCACTGTCTCCGTCCGGGGATCGACCGACCAAGGGGTTCCTGTCCCCGTGGTCTGAGTGAGTGAAATCTGCACGATAGCTGCACTGCACCTTGGGTAAAACCCTTGGTGTGAAAGCAAGGGCGATTGAGGCAGTAACCTGTGGGCTCCTTTTGTGTGTTGCACTGGGCATCACTCTGACAAACCCGAATTTCCTTCTTGTGCGACTGGTGTGTGTAAAGTCCTCCTGTATGGTAAACAGATGTCTAAGTCAGGACAGTTCCCTAAAGGAATGCAGGCTCATTTTATGCATTTTAGGAAGGGTCTGGACTCCTGTAAATTTCTGGAAAAATGGTCTAGGCTAACTCAGGGGAAATCCCAAAACTCAGTGGCCACTGTTAGGATCTTGGGACAAAGACCGAGTGAACATCTTAAAAGACAAACTCAGCCAACCTAAAACTAAATTGGCAAAAGGAGAGGTTGATTGTTTCATGCAGTGGTGGGAAGAGGCAAATTGCAGGTGGACAGAATCAAAATTCGCCTCGCTCAAAGATTCAAATGATAAGTTAAAAGCTTTATTGGAAGCCTCCTCTCCCACCACCAAACTGAGCGCTCCCCTTTACCCCGTTCTCTGAGAAGACTCGGATCGATCCCAATCCCTTATCCCCTTTCAAAACCTCTACCGGTCCAGGTTGGTCCCCTTTCTGCGGATCATGCATTCCTTCTCTGATTCCACTCTGGTAAACCTTTTGGGTCGGGATCTGTTACGTAAACTTGACTGTACCATCTACTGTTCCCCGGATGGTGTCTACTTACAAATCCCCCAGTCCTCTCTGAGTGATTCTGTGGCCTCTCTGCTGTCTGAAACTTCCCTTTCCACTCCGGTCCCCTGTTGCCCATTGATCCCGTCCCTTGAACACCTAATTTCGCAGGTCCCATACTCTCCGTGGCCAACCCACCCATCTGAAGTGGGCTGCTTAAATACTGACTCCGTCTGCATTACTGTTGACTTCTCCAAACCCCTGCCTCGCCTGTCTCAATACCCTTTAAATCCCAAAGCAGAAGCTGGCATTGCTCCAGTCATGACCGCCCTGCGGGAACAAGGCATTATTGTCCCCTGTTCCAGCCCCTGTACCACCCCTATCCTCCCAGTTCGAAAAACTGATGGGAAATCGTGGCAGTTTGTTCAGGATCTTTGAGCCATTAACTGCATTGTTATACCCGCCTTTCCTGTTGTCCCTAACCCAGCAATGATTCTGGCTTCTATCCCACCAAGTGGGACTCATTTTACTGTTGTTGATTTGTGCTCTGCTTTCTTTTCTGTCCCGGTTCACCCTGACTCCCAGTATCTTTTTGCCTTTTCTTACAAGGGGCAACAGTACACATGGACCACACTCCCTCAGGGGTATACTGAAAGCCCATCTTACTTTTCCCAAGCATTAGCCCGAGACCTCACTAACCTTGTTTTCCCATCCGGGTATGTAGGTGATCTACTCCTCTGTTCCCCTTTGTTGTCTGCCTCAGAAACTGATTCTTTAGTGCTCCTTACTGCCCTAGCAAACAAGGGTCACAAGGCTTCCCACTCTAATCTACAGCTCTGTCAAGCCTCTGTCACATACCTTGGCTTTCTCCTCTCCCAGGGTTCACGTACACTTTCTCCCACCCGCGTCCAAGCTATCCTTAGCTTTCCCCGACCCCGCTCCCCACTCCAGGTCCGAAAGTTTTTGGGCATGGCTGGATTTTGCAGGCAATGGATTCCCCAACATGCCTCCCTTGCAAAACCTCTCCAGGAACTCACTTGAGTCTCTGTGCCTGACCCCAGGCCGTGGCCCCCTGAGGCCGACTCTGCCTTTCTTCCCCTCAAACAGGGTTTGCCTTCTGCCCCCACCTTAGGGCTGCCTGACTATTCTAAGCCTTTTACCCTTTTCTGCCACAAACAATCGGGGTGTGCACTAGGAGTTCTCACTCAGATGCACGGAGACAAGAACCGCTCCGTGGCTTATTTCTCTGCCACTTTGGACTCTGTTGCCCAAGGCTTGCCCCGCTGCCTGCGTGCTGTGGCTGCCGCAGCGCGCCTAGTCGACATGTCTGAATCCCCTGTCCTCCACTCTTCTCTTACCCTCACGGTCCCTCACTCTGTGGAAACTCTCCTGCTACAACGTAACACAGGCCACCTCTCCTCCGCCCGCCTTACCAGGTACGAACTTTTACTGCTGTCGGCTTCGTATATTACCGTAAAGCGTTGTTCTCAGTTAAACTCTGCCACTCTCCTTCATTTATCTGATGATGGTGAACCCCATGAGTGCCTTGCAACTGTCTCTGCTGTCATCCCTTTATGATGTCCCTCTCCCTAACTCTGACCTTGTTTTGTTCACTGATGGTTCCTGTTTTCAAGGCAACCAAAGTCGTCTCCTTGCAGGATACGCTGTAGTGTCACGCTCTGAAACCCTAGAAGCTGCGCCTTTATCTTCTGTGACCTCAGCGCAAGTCGCCAAACTAATTGCCCTCACCCGTGCCTGCTTTTTGGCGGAGGGACGCTCCGCCACCATTTACACTGACTCCTGCTACACTTTTGGGGTTGTACATAACTTTGGAACCCTCAGGGTTTCCTTACCTCCGCCGGTACCCCTATTAAAAATGGCCCCTACATTGCTGCTTTCCTGTAAGCAGTTTTACTTCCCTCTGCCCTAGCTATTGTTAAGTGCCCTGGCCACTCGATGGCAGATACTGATATTGCTAAGGGTAACGCATTTGCTGACGCCTCTGCTAAACATGCTGCTGCCATAGAACCTTCCCCAGATGCATTTCTAGGTTCCCTTTCTGTTTCTATACCACCGCCGTCCCTCACTAACCTCACCCTGCTCCCAGACTCTGCCCCAGAAGCCGAGAAAGACTCCTGGGTTGCCCAAGGTTGCTGTCTACATCCCGATTCCCTTTGGCGTTCGCCAACTGGTGCCTTTGTGGCTCCCTTTTCACTCTACTTGTCTCTGGCCACCCTGCTACATGGTGTTTCGCATGTCGGAAAGGAGGGGATGGTCTCTGCTGTAACTAAGGCAGGATGGTGGGCCCCCCATTTCAGCTCTTTTGCAGCCCGTCACTGTGCCGCCTGTACCACTTGCCAAAGCCACAATATTGGTAAATCTGTAAAGGTGGCCTGCCCCAAGCACCTTTTTTGCATTGGCAACTTGATTTTGTACAAATGCCTAAGTGTCAACTATATGAATTTATTTTGGTTATGGAATGTTTATTTTCTGATGGATTGAAGCCTTTCCTTGTTGCAAGGCTGACTCACTGTCTATTGCCAAATGTTTGTTAAATCATATTATGCCTGCCAAGGGAATGCCTGCCACTTTGTCCAATGACCGGGGTACACATTTTACCGGACAACTTGTTCAACATCTGGATTGTATATTACAAATCACACACCTGTTGCACTGTCCCTACAACCCACAAAGCGCAGGTGCAGTTGAAAGATGAAATGGTGTACTTAAGAATAAGCTTGCTAAAATTTGTGACTCTACAGGGTTAAGCTGGCCAGCAGCCTTACCATTGGCGCTTATGGAAATGCGATCCACTTCATCCCAAAGGCATAAATTGAGTCCTTTTGAAATTGTTATGGGACACCCTATGAGAGCTATGGCCACCATTACTCCAGTCCCAGACTTGAACTTGACTCACAGTACGCTCCTTCAATATTGCAAGGGACTAATGCAAGCTGTAAGTCACTTTCATTCATAGGTTCGAGCGGCCTGGTGGACGGAGGCCACCTCTGATGCTTGCCACGACCTTGAGCCATGTGATTGGGTCTACGTACGGTACCATCATCAAAAACACGCCTTGGAACCCCGGTGGAAGGGTCCTCATCAAGTACTGCTTACTACCCAGACAGCTGAAACTATCTGGCATCGCAGCGTGGATACATGCTTTGCAGTGTAAGAAGGCACCATCCCCAGTGAACCAATCACCTCAGAACCAATTTTGACTCCTGAAGAAGACATAGAGGAACAGCCTGCAATACCTTACAATCTATGGTCTCGTAAGGGTTGCCAGAAGCAGATGACGACCCAAAGCAAGGCCCAAAAAGAAGCAGTAGCGAGCCTAGTGCCTACTGCCTGGTGGACGTAAAACCAGGACTGTGATTCCCTCAGTTGAGGTTGTCAGAAACAGAAGGGCCTTGCCTCCAACATGCGCCTCTGGTGCTGTTCCTCAGATGCTGGCGTCTTAAGGTCTGGGGAGTCCACAATGACAATTCTTTTATTCAGCAGCAAGTATGGATAGCTCAGACCTTTCATATTTCTAATTGCTGGGTCTGCAGCCACATCCCAGCCCACTCTCAAGCTGGTGTTCCTGTCCTGGCAATCCCACTCAATTCCCCAGACCTCACTGGAGGATCTCGTCCATTTAACAAAACATAGAATCAGGGGTGGCTCCAGGCCCCAGCATGCCAAGCGCGTGCTTGGGGCGGCATGCCGCGGGGGGCGCTCTGCCGGTTGCCGAGAGGGCGGCAGCCGGCTCCGGTGGACCTCCCGCAGGCATGCCTGCGGAGGGTCCGCTGGTCCCGCGGCTTCGGTGGAGCATCCGCAGGCACGCCTGCGGGAGGTCCACCGGAGCCGCGGGACCGGCGACCGGCAGAGCGCCCCCTGCGGCATGCTGCCGTGCTTGGGGCGGCGAAATGATTAGAGCAATGACACTTGGGAAGCAGTGGGAATAAATGTATCTAAATGGATAAGTGTGGTGGAGGGAAAAGGTCACTGGTGTTGGGTGTGTAATGAGACCAGGCTGGATCTGGGGAAAAGCAGTTGCCTTCAGCACATTGTGGCCAGTGGCGTATGGGATTATTTGAACAAAACTAAGAAGTGGCGGGCTGGGTATGGGGATATGAATTTTTTTCTCAACCTGGGATCAAACAGAGAAATCAATCTCATGTTCCCCCTACAGTAACCTTAGTGAAAACAATACAATCTTTCAATGCCATGCAAATAACACCACTCCTCGTAAGGAGAATTACCATGTGCCCTTTGGGGAATATTACTCCTCCTTTGCAGACACCTATATGACAAATGGGTGCAACCGACCCTTCCTGGCCTTAATAGGGCATCATTGGATTTGTGGGATCAAAGCTTATACCACGTTACCAGCTAACTGGTCAGGTATCTGTTATCCCGCCCGACTCGTCCCACAATTCCAAGTGCTAGGGTCCTTCCCGTGAGAACGCCTCCATAATTTCAGGTGGAAAAGAAGGGGCTTACTAGATGCCCAATGGTATGTAAATAACATAAGCCCCTTAACCTGGGAAGAGGCTATTAGCAGTTCCTTTATCCCACTTGGGGAAGTAATACACCAGGCAAAAAGGCTCCTGAG
The DNA here is from genome assembly GCF_016161935.1 of Mauremys reevesii. NCBI lineage: Eukaryota > Metazoa > Chordata > Testudines > Geoemydidae > Mauremys > Mauremys reevesii. The sequence continues at coordinate 251,645,689 of NC_052623.1, forward strand.
GTTACAAGCAGTAGTTGAAATAATGGCAAATGAAACCAGAGAAAGTTTAAGAGCCCTGGCCAAAGAAACAGGGGTGATCCCACAGATGGCCCTCCAAAACCGTCAGGCATTGGACATAGTGCTGGTGGCCAAAGGAGGGACCTGTGCTCTCATTGGAAAAGAATGTTGTGTGTATATACCTGACAATACCAATGAGGTAATAGATCGCGCTAGCCACTTAGAACAGATCACCTATCTTCCCCATGAAGAGCTGAGTTCTTTATGGAAGTGGCTAAGTAACTTGTTCAATTTCTCTGGCATAGGAAACTGGTTGTTTCAGGGAGCCCTGACTATCCTGTTTGGTATCCTAATGATTTTTGTATGTTTTCAGTTAATCTCCTGTTGTGTCCAAAATTGTGTAAGTCATGCCACACAGATAGCTGCCCCAAACCAGAGTGCTAATATGATGGTTTTAAATATTGCCGATGAACAAAGAGACAAAGAACGGTTGATATATGGAACCCAGTAATTTTTGGTCATTGCATAGCTTGACCAAAAGGAGGGATTGTGAAAGTAGAATGAATTAGATTGTAAAAGTAGAATGGATTAAAAATATGCTGTATGTCCCTTTAAGCAGGAATGAGGAATGTTGAAATAAAGTTGTCAGGAAGAGAAACATTAAGGTATGGAACAATGGGTCCACCTAAGCTAATGGTGGGACATTAGCAGGAGATGGTGAGAGTTAAAAAGGAAATAAGATGTGTGTCTAGCCCCAGGTAAACTTATCAGTTCTGTTCCCTTTGTTATCTTTGTTAAGTTCACACCTTTTTTATCTGTATAAATAAAGTAGTTTAAGCCTGGCATGGCACTCACACATTATCTGGGTGTATTAGCAGAGCGCTTTGCTAATAAAACAGAATGGTCTGACAAATTGTGAGTCCTGAATCTGACTTTGACAAATGATAGATAGATTACTTGTGGCAGGGGCTCTGGTGAACTTGGAGGTTAGTTGTAGTTAACCTCCCCAATGGACAGCTCCCCCCTCAACCAATATTGTGCAAACCCCAGGACTCCTCTCCCCACAGCAGAGCATCCAGCCTGCTTACCCACATCTGACCGAGTGCTTGCTCAATGCCACCACCCATAAGGGCCTAGTCAGTGCCCTTACTCAAAGCACTCTCATCCAACTGAGCACCCAAACCCTAACCCAAGAGAAGGGTCTTACTCAAAAGAGCGCCTGGCCAGCGTCCTCACTAAAAGGAGTGCCTACATAGCACTCTCACCTAATAAAGCCCCCCAACTCACTGCCAGCTCAATTTAACCATGGCAGTTCCATGGAAACGATGAGACAACTGGTCTACTTTTCAAAGCTCCTCAGAGAGCTCAGCAGATGCTCCCTTGTCCCCTCCCTCTCTGTGCCCAGCTCTCTTGCTTATTAAACCAATTAGACTAAATGATTCATATTGCACCCTTGGGCAAGAAGCTGAGAAAACAGCTAATGAAAGGACAGAGTGAAGGGTGAATGGGTTTTGTGTAAGTGCGCTTTATAACCTCCCCCCTTTCCCTGGTCTCCCAGGCCTTTCCAGTCCAAAAATAAAAAGCAACAATTAAACCTCTCTGTAAGATTCTGAAAGCTGTAGCTATGGCTGAATGTGACGGCAATTAAAAGGCTGCACTGATTCCTTATTGATACCTTGGAAAAACCCTCTCAGAGTCAAGGCTAATATGATGTGGGTTATTTATGATCTGGGATTTGACTTACTAGGGACAAAGAAGTCCTCCTACCCCCATCTGACAAGAGGTGACATTAAGGTCTGATCAACCAGTCAGAGCAGTGCTCAGTAAGATATGGGTTCTGCAGACCTCAGCTTGACTCCCCAAAGACATCCGTGCAGCATCAACACTGATGAACAGGTGAGGAGCTGCAGTTGAGAACACCTGCCCAGGAGGCCAATATGTTCACTTTAATCATGCACTGAGAGACATTAAAATGAACACATATAATTGACAGTACAAAAACATCAAGGGGTTCCACAGTGAGTCTCTCTCAACTGCTTCATCATCCATTTTGCTCAGTTTCAAAGTCAAAAGAGGTTGTTTATTTTAACTGCCAATGTCACAAACTGCAACCTGGAATCTGAAATTCAAGCCAGGTGCTTTGTGCTCCTCACTAGTAACAATGTTCATGCCCCTGGCACCCCATGGTCAATTACCTTACAAACTGCACAGCTGCCTACTTATATTTAACCAGTTGTACAGCTATTAGTGCTGACTGACTACTTCAAAAATAATCACAAATATTAATTCAAATTTGAAAATGAATTTGCTTGGGTCCTGTCAATGCTCCTGTTGTGTTTGCTTGCCAAAAGTGTTTGTGACTGACTTATACTAGCACAAACAATTGAAAAGAGCGAACTTTAAGGCAGGGGTTCTCAAACAACCCCTTTCTGGCAATAAAAATTACTACATGACCCCAGGATGGAGGACTGGAGCCTGAGCCCACCTGAGCCCCTCCACCCCGGGTGGGGTGGGGGGCCCAAGCCCAAGGGCTTCAGCCCCAGGAAGGGGGCCTATAACCTGAGCCCCGCCCCACCAGGGCTGAAGCCCTCAGGCTTCTGCTTTGGCCCGGGCAGCAGAGCTTGGGCTTCGGCCCTGGGCCCCAGCAAGCCTAAGTCACCCCTGGTGACACCATTAAAATGGGGTTGCAACTCACTTTGGAGTCCCAACCCACAGTTTGAGAACTGCTAATTTAAGGTTAGACTTTTGATTTCTCAAAGAAAACAAAGTTTCAATTCACTTTCTACAAGCATTTATATCAGAAACTTGATTCTTATTCAGTCAGGAGACAGAAACAATATCATGTACCAATCACAACTAAACAACACAGACCCTATTTTGTCAAACATTAAATACATTTCAGAAGACTGTGCTCTGGTCATAAATGTTCCCTAAGCAAAACCCAGGTGAAATTTATTATATAAATTATTTTTTGAAAATTATGTACTCAGCACTAACAGTTCAACAGTTGTTGAACTAAACACAACTCACAGAGACCTATCAGCTTGCAGATGCTGTTCAAAAGCTCACCCAAGTTTGCTCATTTCAATTAGTGATCAATATTGGCACTTTAACTCCATGTAAGGAAGAGTTCTCTCTGAACAGGCATTGCCCACTCTACACCCTATGCCCATACATAATGCTCTCCCTGAGCATGCAGTGCAAGCTCAATGCAGGAATTTAGTGTTTATTATCCTGGATCAGACCATTGGTCCAGCCCATCAGATATCCTGGCTTTGGCAGTGGCCAGTTCCAGATGCTTTGGAGGCAGGACAAAAGAACCCTCAAGCACCTACAGTAGTATTGCTTTATGTGAAGGGAAAATGTCCCTCTGACCTCACATAGGCAATCAGCTTATGCCCTTAAGCACAAGAGCTAATTAGCTCTTATCTTAGTATGCATAGCTGTAAATGTTATTAGTCATAAAATTATCCAGCCTTCTAAAAAATTCAGCCAGGATATTTGCCTCATTGACCTCCTGTGGCACTGAATTAATGACGTTGACAATAGCCTACCCATTGCAGGATTGATTTGATTGCAAATTTACTGCTCTTAAATGGAGTGACTCCTTGTTCTTGTGTGATAGGTCAGGGTAAAATGGAGGAGACTGATCAATTTTCAGTGTAGCCTGCATAATTTAAATACCACTTGCAGGCCTGCTCTTAACTCTTCTCATTTCTTGGCTAAATATTCTTGTGAATATCTTCAGCCCTTAACTATCTTTGTTGGCCTTCTCTGGTCCTTTCCAAACTTCATTCTATCTTTCTGAATGTTGAAGTGTCCAGAATTAGTCACGGTGCTCCACATGGAGACGTATCCTTGCCCAACTAAATGTCAGAGTGCAATGAAATCAACAGAGACCCTCCACTTATTTCAGTTGGCCTTGGATCAGGCACAAAGCCTCCATCCTACTTGTTTTTTTAGCTACTGTAAACTGGGCAGACAACTTCATCACTTAGCCAATTTTTAATACATGAAATATTGAACATAAGAACGGCCATACTGGGTCAGACCAAAGGTCCATCTAGCCCAGTATCCTGTCTTCCAACAGTGGCCAATCCCAGGTGCCCCAGAGGGAATGAACAGAACAAGTAATCATCAAGTGATCCATCTCCTGTTGCCCATTCCTACCTTCTGGCAAACAGAGGCTAGGGACACCATCCCTGCCCATCCTGGCTAATAGCCATTGATGGACTTATCCTCCATGAATTTACCTAGTTCTTCTTTGAACCTGTTCTAGTCTTCGCTTTCACAACATCCTCTGGCAAGAAGTTCTACAGGTTGACTGTGCGTTGTTTGAAGAAATACTTCCTTTTATTTGTTTTTAAACCTGCTGCCTATTAATTTAATTTAGTGAGCCCTGGTTCTTGTGTTATGAGAAGTAAATAACACTTCCTTATTTAATTTCTCCACACCAGTCATGATTTTATAGACCTCTATCATATCCCCACTTAGTCGTCTCTTTTCCAAGCTGAAAAGTCCCACTCTTATTAATGGCTCCTCATATGGAAACTGTTCCATACCCCTAATCATTTTTGCTGACCTTTTCTGAACCCTTTCCAATTCCAATATATCTTTTTTGAGATGGGGCGACCACATCTGCATGCAATATTCAAGATATGGGCATACCATGGATTTATATAAAGGCAATATGATATTTTCTGTCTTATTATCTATCTCTTTCCTAGTGATTCCCAACATTCTGTTAGCTCTTTTGACTGCCGCTGCAGTGGATGTTTTCAGAGAATTATTCATGACTCCAAGCTCTCTCTCGAGTGGTAACAGCTAATTTAGACCCCATCATTTTATATGGATAGTTGGGATGATGTTTTCCAGTGTGCATTACTTTGTATTTATCAACACTGAATTTCATCTGCCATTTTGTTGCCCAGTCACCCAGTTTTGCGAGATCCTTTTGTAGCTCTTTGCAGTCTGCTTGGGACTTAAATATCTTGAGTAGATTTGTATCATCTGCAAATTTTGGCGCCTCACTGTTTACCCCTTTTTCGAGATCTTTTATGAATATGTTGAATAGCACTGGTCTCAGTACAGACCCCTGGGGACACCACTATATACCGCTCTCCATTCTGAAAACTGACCATTTATTCCTACCCTTTGTTTCCTATCTTTTAACCAGTTACCAATCCATGAGAGCACCTTCCCACTTATCCCATGACAGTTTACTTTGCTTAAGGGCCTTTGGTGAGGGACCTTGTCAAAGGCTTTCTGAGAATCTAAGTATACTATATCCACTGGATTCCCCTTGTCCACATGCTTGTTGACCCCCTCAAAGAATTCTAGTAGGTTGTTAAGGCATGATTTCCCTTCACAAAAAACATGTTGACTCTTCCCCAACAAATTACGTTCATCTATGGGTCTGACAATTTTGTTCTTTACTATAGTTTCAACCAGTTTGCCCAGTACTGAAGTCAGGCTTACCGGCCTGTAATTACTAGGATCACTTCTGGAGCCCTTTTTAAAAATTGATGTCACATTAGCTATCCTTCAGTCATTTGGTACAGAAGCTGATTTAAATGATAGGTTACAAACTACAGTTAGTAGTTCTACAATTTCACATTTGAGTTCCTTCAGAACTCTTGGGTGAATACCATCTGGTCTTGGTGACTTATTACTGTGTAGTTTTATCAATTTGTTCCAAAATCTAGACACCTCAATCTGCAACAATTCCTCAGATTTGTCACCTAAAAAGAATGGCTCAGGTTTGGGAATTTCCCTCACATCCTCAGCCATGAAGACCAATGCGAAGAATTCATTTAGTTTTTCTGCAATGGCTTTATCGTCCCTGAGTGCTCCTTTAGCATCTCGATAGTCCAGTGGCCCCACTGGTTGTTTAGCAGGCTTCCTGCTTCTGATGTACTTAAAAAATAATAGCAAATTTTTTTTTTAAGTCTTTGACTAACAGTACTTCACATTCTTTTTTGGCCTTCCTAATTATATTTTTACACTTAATTTGCTAGAGTTTATGCTCCTTTCTATTTTCCTCATTAGGATTTAACTTCCACCTTTTAAAAGATGCCTTTTTGTCTCACTGTTTCTTTTACTTTGTTGTTTAGCCACGGTGGCACTTTTTTGGTTCTCTTACTATGTTTTTTAATTCAGCGTATACATTTAAGTTGAGCCTCTATTATGGTGTCTTTAAAAAGTTTCCATGCAACTTGTAAGGATTTCACTGTTAGCACTGTACCTTTTAATTTCTGTTTAACTAACTTCCTCATTTTTGTGTAGTCCCCCTTTCTGAAATTAAATGCTACCATGTTGGGCTGCTGTGGTGTTTTCCCCACTGATGGGAGGCTGCCAGTGGGTGCTGAGAACCCACCATTTTTTTCCCCATGGGTGCTCAAGGCCTGGAGCACCCACGGAGTCAATGCCTATGGGTGGCAGTGGGCCTTCTGATAGCCTAGATTGTGAGTGCTCTGGGACATGTACTGCCTTTGTCCCATTTGTCTGTACAGTGCCTTGCACCATGGAGCAGTACGGTGCTCCTGCGACAGAACTAGTAACCAGTAATAATGTGTGGCTACGTGCAGGATGTGAGGACAGGGATGAGGCTGTTTTCAAAATGTCAAAATTTAATTATGGCTTCTCAGACTTTTAGACACTTGGTTTTTTAACTACAACATTCTTCTGATGCTTAAGTGACTTATAATAACCTTAGCTCTGTTAGCAAAGACTTCGCCTAGAACTGTGAAGGTGCCCAAAAGCCTTTGGGCACTGGCACACCTGCCAGCATCTGAAAGGTGCAGACTGAGACATTTGGGATGACAGACAGGCAGACAACTTGTAACTTCAGCTAAAAAGATTAGACAGAAGGCATGATTACACTGAAGTTAGAGGTAAAATGCAGCGTGTGTATACATACTCCAGGCAGCTTTAATCTAGCTAGTTCGGGTGCAAATGGCTGTGAAACTGTGGCAGCACGGGCTCGCCACCTGAGTAAGTGCCCGTGCTTCCGGGTGGGCTTGTAGAGCCCATGCGACTGCGGCTTAACTGCTACTGGTATCGGAGCTTGTCAGATTAATGCTAGCTTGGGTATATCTGCGTGCGCTGCAACCACAACTTCAGCTGCAGTGCTGACATACCCTAAGAGGCTCTTTGAGAGGGTAGACTGGGGAAATGAGGAACATTATGCTAAAAATAGTGGGGATGGTCTCCCCTAAATTGGGATTCTGGGAATGGGTGGCAATAAGCATCAACAAAACATCATCATTACGGTTACAGCCTTGTGCTTGGGGAGGTATGAACATTTCATTCAGTTACATCATTATCTGGAGCCCCACTTACACTCTTGAATGAGGAGAGGCCCAGGGTTGGGATAGCAAAGGGCGCGGCTGATCAGGGCTGAGGTGCATTTGGAGGGCTATGTGGGAGCTCAGATCTGACTTATCAGAGGGTGCTGAAGAACAGGAGTGAGACTTGCTGGCAGAGCAGCGGAAGGGCCAAGACTACAACAGCTAGAAATGCTGTACATTGGGGCCCTATTTCGATGCACAACCAGGGTGCATTTTTCAATCCCATGAGCTCAATCAAGTTAGCCTAACATGACTGCAAAGCCCCACTCAGATGCAGCCTGAAGCCATATTAGCAGGTTGAGTTGTAGTTTGGTGGGGAGCTTGCATATGAGGGAAAGGGGTGGGGCAGGACTGAAATAACACGGGGTGCTGCAGGTCAGGAGTGAGGTGCTTTGGCAGAGCTCTGAAGAGTCCCAGGGCTGGAATCTCTGGAGGTGACAGCAAGTCAGGACTGAAGTGCACTGGGAAAGCTGTGTGAGAAGCCCGGGAGGGTGGGTGCTGGAGGTATGCACGGAGGTGCACAGTCAGAAATATGTAAGGGAAGTTTGCAAATGCCATACTCACATCTTAATTTAGCTAACGTCCTTCATTTCCATTAGCATTACTCACCCTCCAAAGAAACCAGGAAGGGAAAAATATTGTAACAGAAAATGAATTGTACAATGTGCATTGCCTGGCAAAACTGAGCAGTGTCTGCCGTGTGCATGTCTTTCAGGGGCAAGGGCATGTGTAGGGGAGCAGCATGCGTGTGTGGCAATTCTGTGGATCCAGTAATGTTTAGGTACATGCATGTATGAGGAGGGTTATGCATGTGGTGCCTGTTTGAGTGAATGGCAGGAAATGTGTAGGGAGCGTATCTGTGTTCTGGGAAAGAATGTGGAGGAGCACGTGTCAGTATGTAGGTAGAAATATGGTATGTATTCAATAGTAAATGCAGGAATGTAGTGTGCAGAAGGGAGGAGGGGCAGTCTGTATGTGGGAGAAGTGGAATTGCTCTGTGTATTGGCATTGGGTGTGTTTCTGTATGCGTTAAATGTGAATGTTTATACGGGCATATGGGTGGGTGGTTGTATATGGGAAGGGGTGCACTGTGTGAGCAGTGTGTGTATACCACAGAGTGTGGGGATAGTGTGTGTGTGTGTGGTGCATGGATGTGGGTACAGGATTATGTAGGGAAACAGTAGCATACACATCTATAGTGTGTGCACACACAGTTCCTTAGGATCCCATGGCTGGGCCACAGCAGCAACCCCTACAAGCCACTTTTTGTTTTGAATTAACTCTTTCACCTCTGATGCCCTCACTGAGCAGTAGCTCCCAAAACAGGATCTCTTGGCACCACAACTATGGCAGGGAGGGAAAAAGGCAGCAAGTGAGGTCCTATTATAAACACTCTTTAGTGTTTTTTTTTTTCTTCTCTTATCTCAATGACAGAACCATGATGAAAACCAGTCCCTGCCCCAATAGGAGAATGCAGCCTCCTTCCCTCGCTCCTAGTAATGTAATACAGTTTCTAAGTCTGCTATCAAAAAATCATAGGCTGTGATTTAATATTAACCCTGGGAAGTCTCACAGGGTGTAATTACTGGACACTGTGCACAGCCACTCCACACAGAGAAAACATCATTGGCTACAGACACATTAGGGAGGAGTGACATCCAGTCAAGCATACAGGTAACACTTGGCCCTTGACTCTGGCACAATGCACCAGACAGTGCTACGAGGTGGCTTACACATAACAGTGCCTCTGACAAACTGCCAGATTCCTCACCCCGCACTCCACACCAAGGGGATTCTGTACTCAGTGGAGTGAAGGAAGATCATGCTGAATCTAAACAAGATGTTCATTGCTAGCCATCTCCAAAGACCTTCTGTGCACAGGCCCGGCCTGTGTAACACCTTTCCTCCTCCCTCAGTGATGTGCTACATGAGGAAATTCAGACCAAAACTGTGACGTCACAGCCACTGGGAAAGGTAACAGTGGCCTGTAAGGTGTGTGTTCCACAGCTACTCCACTGGGAATGCCAGATTCTTGGGTGCTTGGGCTTACTTTCAGACAGGCACTGGTTACAGTTGCTTTGGAAGCGTTACGAACGTGGGCATATTGGAACAGAATACAGGTACAAAGATCATGTAGATAGGACCCTCTTTGTCCCCCTGAACATAATGCAAAGTTGTGGTACAGCATTTTCCTTTTAAAGGTTTCTATATTTTATTTTTGAGAGATTCACCTGCTACTTCTTGGTGTCATTTCTGGTCTGAACAGCCATACGCGCACACACCTGAATACTCATACTGACGTGACACACAAGAGCAGAGACACCAACACAAAGTCATCCACAGGGAAACAGCTACAGAAAAACTTGTGCACACATGTTTATTCACAATCATGCAAACACACAGAGAGACATGCACACATATGGAAAAAAAAACATGTATCCAACTTCCTTGCTAACCTCTTCCTGATTTCATTCCCACTCCTCTTTTCTTGTTCAAACACATCCAGCCTGACGGTCTCCATGAAGTACTGCCAAGTTCAAAGACAACTCTGGTAATACTCACCTCTGCTATCCTCACCAGCAGGCTTCATAGCTAGACTGATGATGCAAGCAGCCCAATGCACCCTTTGCCCAGAAGAGTCCCCTGTTACCACTCAACCAGTACCAAAGACTGTAAATTACTTTTGCACTGACCTATGTTACTTGGCAATAAACACACACACATGGAACCAATCCTAGCAATAGCTACAGGTCCCAGGAAGTGGCAGCTCTGAGTCAACCTGATCATGAAATGCTCTGTTAGCAGGTTTAAACCACTCCTCTCCTGTCGAGTTGATCTGAGAATAATGAGCAATCTTAACATCTACAGATCCAAAGGAAGCGATCTCAGTGGAAGAATTCAGGAGCTTGGCCCAGAGGGCGGGATCACCTTCAAGAATTCAAATGCCTGGCTGGAGAAAGGGGGAAGTAGGATACTGTTACAGTGGGATTTAACAGACTGGTTTAATGCCTTAGTTCAGTGGTGCCCAACCTTATTACACAGGAAGGCCACATAAACCTCAGCACAACCTTGTGTGGGCCAAACAGATTCTACATATTTTAATAAGTCACCTGTATTGATTTATATTTTAAGTTCAGATTGTTTCATATGTATTTAGATAGGCCGTTTCTATGAACAGTATTGTGTATTTACACACTTAATGTAAACTAAAATGATGTAAGCATGATGACAAAACACTAATGAATCAGCCATTAGTATATTGTGTTGAAGTAGGCTGCAGGCCTTATAAAATTCTCCAGCGGGCTGTAGGTTGGGCATCCCTGCCTTAGCTGATAGGGTCCAGCTAAATGTATTTGTCCAGCAGGCCCAGCTAGTCTTGATTTTCTTCCAAGTCAAGCCTCGGGGGCAGTTCAGTCCCAGCCTGAGGGTACCAGCATATCTGAGTGCAGCAAGTAACCTGAGTTTTCAGCTCATGATAGTTGCCTATCAAACTTTACCATCCAGCCCTTTAAACGTCCCATCAGTTCTGACAACAGGAATGCAAATGAAATCTCAAGCATCTGCTAATGGACTGCAGAGTGAGGAAGCGATTCCCAACAGCCCCCAACCATATACATACAGCCTTCTTCACTTGGCCAAATTCATTATCAGGATTTGGGGGGGGGGGGGGGCGGGGGCCTTCCTCTGAAACATCAGGCACTGGTCACTGTCAAGTGGCAGGACACCGACTTCATAGAGCTACGCTCTCCTCCACTGTGGCTGATCCTAATGCATGTTCCCATGCACTGTGGTTTGGATCCATTCCTAATAAAAAAGCAAGGCTAATGGATCTACACTGGGGGGGGGGGGGGGTTGCTTTGATCAGCGCCCCCTCCCCCAGTGGCCAAGCACAAATTGTCTTTCTTTTTTCATGTTAAAAATACCCTGATGGCCCCAAAGCAGCCACTTCTTCTTTGGCCTCTGGCAAAGAAAAGGAAAGGGAAGCCAGAGACCCACTTGAAAGTTTGATTTTCTTATTTAACTGGAATGAAAATTACAGAGCGGTGCTGCTGGGAGGGAGGTGTCCTTGTTCAGATCAGCTGTGCACATGGTTGACATGACAGCAAGGGGGGGAAGCTGTCACTCCCTTAGTTCTGCCTTCTCTTGGAGCCCTCTCTCTCCACAGAAAATGGTCAGCTTTAGTCCCCAGCTCATTTTACTGTAACATCTAATGAAAAGGAGACCAAACAAGGGGCTCCCTAGGGTGACCAGATAGCAAGTATGGAAAATCAGGACAAGGGGTGGGGGTAATAGGGGCCTTTATAAAACAAAGCCTTGAAAATCGGGACATCTGGTCACCCTAGAGCTCCCACACATCTGTGTATGTCCTACCAGGGGGATTAAGTGGCTGCATCACAGCTAGGTGGACAGATGCCCAAACTCTCCAACTTCATCCATCCCATCTGCCCTGGTTTCTCAGTTAATAATAGGGAAAGTGGGATTTTGCCTCCATTTCAGTGCAAGTTGTTGTCTGGCAACCACTCCCAGGCTTGAGATCAGGCCTGTCTTTGTTTTTACTGCCCTTCTGATTGTAGTCCTTCCCTCTCTGGGGCTCAGATTCCTTCATGCTGGGCCTTTGTGCACTGCCTGTTGGCATCCCTGTTACACTATCTGTACCCAATGGAGTATGGACATTCTGTATCTCTTAGCTACCCTAGCCTATGGCCTCAACTGTCAGGTGCTGAACAGCCTCACTACCTCCTCCCCATAACATGGTTCCACCTCCCTACTCTCCCTATTTTATGCAGCCCCAGCTCTCACACCCATCGTGACACCCGTTGGACTCAGCTCTACACCACTCCAACCTCTTGCTGAATATCTTAACTTTGGCCTTTAATACATTATTTTGGACTTCATTTAAACACGGGATTTGCCAAACTGGATCAGACCCAGTGTCCATCAAGTCCAGGATCCTGTCTCCGAGCGTGGCCAGCACCAGGTGCCTCAGGTACATGAAGCCCTGCTGAAGGCAGATGGGGGGTAATCTGCCCCCCATATTAGGTCTCATCCTGATCTCTAATAGCTAGAGAGTGGCTTAAGCCTTAAAGCAGAGATTTAATGTCCCTTCAAAAATGTGTTAGCCTTATTTATAACAACTCTGCATTGTTCTGTTAACCATGTAAATGTGCCAACCCTTTTTGAATCTTACTAAGTTCTTGGTCACATCATCATCTTGTGGCAAAGAGTTCTACACTTAATTACACATTGTTGTGAAAAAGTATTTCCTTTTATCCGTTTTGTACTTGCCACTTATTAATTTCATTGACTATCCCCTTGTTGTGGTGTTATGCAACGGGGAGAGCAGACGTTCTCCATCTACCTTCTCTGTACCATTCATTGTTTGATACACTTATCACATATCCTCTTATTTGACTCCTTTCCGAGGTAAACTATCCCAGTCTTTTCAATCTCTCTTCATCTGAGTGTTTCCAGGCCCTTCATCATTACCGTTGCCCCTCTCTGGGCCACCTCTAATTCTGCAATATCCTCTTTGAGATGGGGTGACCAGTGCTGTACACGGCATTCCAGGAGACTGCATCACTGATTTCTACAAAGGCATTATATTATTCTCTGTATTGATCTCCATCCAACCTATAGGGATAGAAGACTCTGGAGATCTGTGGTTGGCGGCCCATACCCTGGTTGGGGTGACGGGCATGAATGATGATGATGAATGAACATCTGGTTTGCTTTTCTGATCACAGCTGAATGTTGAACCAAGGTCTTCATTGAGCTGTCCTGAGTGACATCCACATCCTTTTCCTGAGCTCATATAGTTAATTTAGAACATTCTAAGGTGTAGGAATAGTTTAATTTTTCTCTGCAATGTGCATTACTGTGCATTTATTGACACCAAACTAAGGCTTTGGCTACACTTGCATTTCAAAGCGCTGCCACGGCAGCGCTGCCGCGGCAGCGCTTTGAAGCGCTAAGTGTAGTCAAAGCGCCAGCGCTGGGAGAAAACTCTCCCAGCGCTGTCCGTACTCCACTTCCCTGTGGGGAATAATGGACAGCGCTGGGAGCGCGGCTCCCAGCGCTGGGGCTTTGACTACACTGGCGCTTTGTAGCACCGCAATTTGCAGCACTGCAGAGGGTGTGTTTTCACACCCTGCTGCAGCGCTGCAAATTTGTAAGTGTAGCCAAGCCCTTAATTTGCCATCAGGCTGCCCATTCACCTGGCTTGACTGAGTTCCTCTGAAGTTCACACTCCACTCCAAAACTAATTCCTCTCCTCCACCCTCTCTTCCCTTCTGGAGGCTACAGTCCAGGTGAGTTTCGTGAGTGGGAAGCCATGAGACGTTCGAGTGTGACCCATGGCTGCCTCATTGGATTTTGTTGTAGTAATGCACACATCAGCAGAGCAGGTTGCGTAATAAAGGCAGAACAGGTAAGTGCCTAGACTAGCAGTGGCACGAAGGCAGGACAGGCTGGGTCTAGTATAAAAACAGCAACAATACAGCCTACTCCAGAACTCCTACTAAAGCCCATATAAGGCTTCACATCTATACATATTAAGCACTTCACAAGGATGAGTAAAGCAGCAGCAGCAATTTTACGAACTCAGTAAGCTGAGGTACAGATAGAACAAGTGACCATTTAGGCAGCTAAATATTAGCGGCAGTAAAATCTTTGGTAGCTGGTTATTGAGGGTCTGGGAGGGGGCGTGGATAGATGCCCATTTTCCTAAGGCAACAAAACCCCAGCTCTGCCCATCAGTGAACCCCTCCTTAAATATGGGGAGATGCCTGCTCCAAAGAGCGATACCGAGACTGATGGAAGAGTAGGGTTTCCTACGAAGCCCTGTGACTCCACCTGCACTGCCCCATCCTAGCTGGGACTCCCAAGGTTTTCCTCTGAGGACCTCATATCCCTGAGTGTGACACTTCCGCTTCTCATCTCAAAGGGACTTTTGAAAAGCAAGGGACTCTGGGCTCTCTGCAGAGAGATTTAATACCATTCTCCTCTCTGACCCAGCCAAGCCTGGAAAGACAGACACAGCTCTTGGCAAGAAACATCCTATCTAAATTTAGCCTCCAGCTCTCCACCCAGGCAGCTCAAATGCTTTGGAAGCCTGGGCAATGGTGAGGTAATGACTGGGAGATTCTTTCTTTAGGCAGCCCACATGGCCACATACTGCCAGCTAAATATAAACCTGGTGAATGGAAGAACTTGTGTTGGTTCTGGATGAAGCAGCTCCCATTGAGCGTCTCACAAGGAGGGAGAAAGACCAATTTCAGCTTCCAGAGAACCTAGGGTTACCAGATGTCCCAATTTTATAGGGACAGTCCTGATATTTGAGGCTTTGTCTTCTATGGGTGCCTATCACCCCCTGGCCCCTGTCCTGATTTTTCAAACTTGCTCTCTGGTCACCCTAAGGGAACCAGGGTTTTTGGCGCAGGGAGACGTCATTAGTAATACTCAGTCCCATCAGAGCACAGGTCTGCCTTTACCTATTGGATTTTCAGGCCTCTTTCACAAACATATGTGGTCTAAATCTTTAGAGAAAGATCAAGGCCCAATACCTTGGAAACCAGCGCACAACTCAAAGCAAATTTATTCACTGGAACATCACATAGCTGATAAGGCATGAATGAGAACTGGCCTCATTCCCCATTCCTTTCCACAGTGCTACATCTGGCGAGAAAGGCACAGCTGATGAAAAGCTAAAGCATACAGCATTCTACCAGGATGCAGCTTTTCTTGAACCACTACTGCCTCACAACTGCCTGAGTTTGCACGTGCAACATAGTATGATACTAATGCTACTGGTTTCAGAGTGGTAGCCGTGTTAGTCTGTATCAGCAAAAAGAATGAGGAGTACTTGTGGCACCTTAGAGACTAACATTTATTTGGGCATAAGCTTTTGTGGGCTAAAACCCATTTCATCGGATGCATGCAGTAGAAAATACAGTAGGAAGTTGTATATACACAGATAACATGAAAAAATGGGTGTTGCTATACTAACTATAACGAGACTAATCAATTAAGGTGGGCTATTATCAGCAGGAGGAAAAAAAACTTTTGTAGTGATAATCAGGATGGCCCATTTCCAACAGTTGACAAGAAAGTGTGAGTAACAGTAAGGGAAAAAATTAGCATGGGGAAATATAGTTTTACTTTGTGTAATCACCCATCCACTCCCAGTCTTTATTCAAGCCTAATTTAATGGTGCCCAGTTTGCAAATTAATTCCAATTCAGCAGTTTCTAAGTGGAGTCTGTTTTTGAAGTTTTTTTTGTTGGAGTATTGTGACTTTTAGGTCTGTAATTGAGAGACCAGGGAGGATGAAGTGTTTTCTGACTCGTTTTTGAATGTTATAATTCTTGATGTCTGATTTGTGTCCATTTATTCTTTTGCGTAGAGACTGTCCAGTTTGGCCAATGTACATGGCAGAGGGGCATTGCTGGCACATGATAGCATATATCACATTGGTAGATGTGCAGGTGAACGAGCCCCTGATGGTGTGGCTAATGTGATTAGGTCCTATAATGGTGTCTCTTGAATAGATATGTGGACAGAGTTGGCAATAGGCTTTGTTGCAAAGATAGGTTCCTGGGTTAGTGTTTTTGTTGTGTGGTTGCTGGTGAGTATTTGCTTCAGGTTGGGGGCTGTCTGTAAGCGAGGACTGGCCTGTCTCCGAAGATCTTCAAAAACAGACTCCAATGAGAAACTGCTGAATTGGAATTAATTTGCAAACTGGGCACCATTAAATTAGGCTTGAATAAAGACTGGGAGTGGATGGGTCATTACACAAAGTAAAACTATATTTCCCCATGCTAATTTTCCCCTACTGTTACTCACACCTTCTTGTCAACTGTTGGAAATGGGCCATCCTGATTATCACTACAAAAGTTTTTTTTCCTCCTGCTGATAATAGCCCACCTTAATTGATTAGTCTCGTTATAGTTGGTATAGCAACACCCATTTTTTCATGTTATCTGTGTATATACAACTTCCTACTGTATTTTCTACTGCATGCATCTGATGAAATGGGTTTTAGCCCACAAAAGCTTATGTCCAAATAAATGTGTTAGTCTTTAAGGTGCCACAAGTACTCCTCATTCTTTTTACTAATGCTACTGTTACATGTGGTTCAATGCAAACCCCATGCCCAGATAAACTCTCAAGAGACATTAGCATTCACCTGACACAGAAAGAAGGAATCAGGCTGTTGCAGCACCAGGACACAGGTGCAATGTGCCCTTGAGTAATCACAGCCCAACCTGACTCACCAAGGCAGGAGGGAGTAGCCTGGGAACATGTACTGTGCAGAAGTCTTGGCATCTCCACACATGCCAGTCATACATGTCATGGGTAAACAAATGGGGCTTTACAACAGTCAGTTAGTCTATAAGGTGCCACAGGATTCTTTGCTGCTTTTACAGTCCCTTTGTAATAATCCTATATAACATTTGTACAGCACCTTCACCACAGAGGGATCCCCAAACCTTTTACAAACTATGGGCCTCATTCCAAGAATGCTAAGCACTTGCACCTCACATTGACTGCAGTGGGAGGCACAGACTCTCAGGATCAGACCCTGCATATACACAGGAATCACATCACAACTGAAATGAAGTGCAAGGGAAACAGCTAGGCAAACATATAACTTGCAGCATCCCACAGAGCAGTGGTGAGGAGGTATTTTAGCCCATGACAGATAATCATAGGCAGTGTTAGTCCAACATCCCCCACATGGCCCTGCCAACATGCCTCATGACTGACCTGAAGGGACCATCTGCAGGAACAAGAGAGAAGATCAGTCTTGGTGGCCTTAGCTTCTCTGCTGAGAATGCCAATAAAGAAACCAATTATAATGGTGGTTCTTGTGATGTGGACACACATCCATTAGGGTCTGGACTGAGATCCATCAACTGCACCCAGGCCATTAAGCCGCCGACAGATGGTAATGACTTCTGCTCATTCCCCCCCCTCACCTAGAGGTAAATGGATGATGTAGAAGAGAGAGTCTCCATACCCCATTAGCAATATCCAGCGTCATCTAGTGCCTCCTTCCCCCTCCCTTTAGTTTATTAGATGGCAATGCATCCTGTGTTCTAATCTAGGGAACTAGATTCCTGGAAAACTGTGTGTTTGAGGCTATATGGAAGAACATCTCCTAGGTCCTTCAAAAGCATAGGAACATCACAGGCAGACCTGGAAGTGAGGGCATTTTTCTGCTGCTAGCACCTTCCATGAGGCAATCATTTTGAAGGTGTTACCTTTTAGTTTGCGGTCTTTTCCCTTTGGCTTATAGTTTATACTCAATGCGTACAAGAAAAATACGTGCAGCCAGAAATCAGCGAGTCTCTGCCCATGAGTATTGCATAACCCTGCATGCAAATAATCATGCACAACACTGCAAATGTATGTGTAATGTGTGTGCCCATGAACCTCTGTATGTAAATCTACTCTGAAAGATCCCTCTGTGTTTCTGGGCACACTTGTTTCTTAGTGTGCTTGGGCACAGCAGCTAGAGAGAGAAGATGACACACTTGAACAAACCGGGGTTAGTTTCAAGGAAGTAGCCTTGGGCTGCACCCAGCTTGCTGCTTCCCTTGTACACAAATGCACACACATCTGCCACTACCATGTCCAGATTCTGAGCAATTCATAGTGCTACATCATACCCTGGAGGCAAAAGAGCCCACTCCCAGGAAAGAGAAAAGGGCCTGCTCTGGGGAGGCATGGAGGGAAGGGAGCCAGGAGTTGCATGCTGGGAGAAGGAAAGAAGGTCCTGCCAAAAGAGGCCCATGGCCCTTTAAAAGGGGTATTATTAGCTCATTTGTCTGGTTTCTTCGGAGCCCTCCTCATTCTCCACCTCAGACACTGGGACTACGCACTACTGTGTTAGGAGAGCTGCTGCACTAGACTCTGGAAACCAGACAGAACCATTTGTTGCTCAGTCCATCACAAACAAGACAGTACACTCCTAGCATCAGTGAATGAAGCAGTGGGGTAGAGCTGCTGCCAAAGTGCCACCAATCATGGCTTCTCCCCCCCCCCCCCCCTTGGGGCAACAAAAACACTAGAGCTGGCCCGTGTGGCAAATTGCCAGCACTATTATGATGGGGTCTCATACTTTCTCTTCTTTGGAAAGGGTTCAGGGCACCATTTCTTGTCCCTGAATTGGAATATTAATTGCCCCACTAGTGTCCTTGAGGAGGGGAGTGGAGAGGGAGGGACCTGGTCCTGCCCTCTACTCCAGGTCCCAGCCCAGGGGCCCTGAGGATAGTGGTGAACCACTTGAACTGGCAGTTCCATCCCCTGGGCTACTTCCCTCTCCTGCCCTTTAGCTTGTGGGGGGCTTCCTACCCTCCCTCTGCACAAGCCAGGTGCCCCTTACCTAGGATCTTGGACTTCTTAGCCCACCACAGCACTCCTCCAAACTTTCCTCTGTTTCCCTTCAAACTGTTCTCTACTCCAACTCCCACACTGTCTGATTGAAGCAGGGGGGTTTTATTATGTGACTGACTGCAGGTGCTCTAATTGGCTTCAGGTGCTCTAGTTAATCTATAGCAAACTTTCTTCCCCTTACAGGGAGTAAGGCTCCCTTCTAACACTCTCCTGCTGCCCTCTGGCCATGCTGTATCACACCCTGCATAAAGAAATGAGGAGGAACAGAGAAGAGTGGGAGGGACAAGTTTAGGAATGGCCTCTGATTACCTTGTTCCAACCAGTGACACCCTCCAAGCAATCTAATCCAATCCTTCACACAGAGGTCTTGATTACTCAGTGTGTCATTCACACCTGCAAGAAGGAAATTCAATGCTTGTTGGGACTGTTTGTACTTTTTATAGCTTCATGAGACACCTCTGCCTCTGCTGCAGAATGTATCACAGTCTATGCAAGAACAGCTGATATTTTCAAAATCCCTAAAAGCAGAGGAAAAGCTCCCCTGATGCTTCTGGCTTGGACCCTGCTCCCTTGACATTTCCCCTCCACCTTAGATGGTGACATGAGGATTCGCCAGGCAAGGGAATGTGAAATGAAAGCAGCAGGAGCCGGTGCTTGACTGGGCAGTTCCTACAGTTTCCAGGCTTTCCACCAGGGGATGGTACAGAAACAGCATCTGATGGGACAAGATGTGGTGGCCCAGCCAGAAGCCCTCTACCCACCTCCGTGCCATGAAGTCAATGGTGTTGTGTGTGAGCATAATTCAGAGCAGATAATTTGGCTTCCAGTGTTCTATTGAGAGAGGGCTTCAATTTCCAGTATGGTCAGTTCAGCACCTTTCCTGAACAATACATTCCATTTAGAAAAAACAAAGCTTCTCCATCTCCAGCACTCAAGCTGGAGGAGGTACTTGACTGCAAAGTTTTTCCACTAAGAGCCCCACATCAAAGAGTTTAGCTCCTGTCAATGGTGGGGCGGGGGGTAAACAAACTGTCTATGACTCCTCAGATTCCTTCCCAGAGGGTCAATTTACTGCCTGCGGCAGCTTATTTCAAATGATGGCAGATGTACCCTGGGTGAGAAGAGCTGCCCATCACTGACCCACTGCTTTGCTTTCCCTATGTTGTTTGCAGCTCATGCCAGTTTCCTTGTTTTTCCTCACTTGATTGTCAACATGTTCATTTAACGATCCTAAAAATCCCAATCAAACAAGTTATTTTACTACTGCCAATGAGATGTCACATTCTTATCAGTCAGACTTCCAGGCAATAAGCAATAGCTTGGAAAAATTAAATGTGATCAGAAACTAACAACTTAATTGAACTGAAATCTGGAGGGCGGGGTGTGTGTGTGTGCAGTGATTGCTGATTCGAGCATCTCTCTGAAAGCAGTGGACTCAGTCCTTCAAGGATGATGGTCCATGCTCTAATTTGCTACTTTGATGTATTTCCTTCTGTAGCAGGGTGGCCACCCTGTTCCTGCCTGGAGGGGTTAAAACAGCCCTGGAGAGGGCTACAGCTGGGAAAAGAAAGGCTGATTGGGAGAAGTAGCCACAGCTGGGGTCACACCCCAATCAGGCCACAGCTGGCCCTATAAGAGGGCTGAGCACCAGAGACTGGAACAGACACTCTCTCTAGCTTCATTGAGAGAGAAGGACCTGGCTGCCTAGGAAGTTGAGAAGGGTATCTAGGGTGGAGCGGTGCTGGGGAGATCCAGCCTGCAGGCCAAGCTAAGGGCCCACAAAAGGATACTAAGACTGCAGAGGGGCAGCCCAGATATAGGCAGAGGCAGCTGCTCCAACCCCCAGCCTTTGCTAATGATGAGTGGTTTATAGATTGCAGTCTGCCCCAGTGAGGGAGGACTAGATGATGACCGACAGTAGCCACTAAGGCAAGGGGAGGATAGAGGGTTGGGGGTTCCCTTGGGTGGGGAGACCCAGAGACTGTGGGGGTACTGCAGAGGGCAGAACCCTGAGAGAAAGGGCACTAGGGTCTGGGGAGGCAGTGGCAGGTGAGCCACTAGCCTGCAGAGGGCGCTCTGGGCTGGAAAAACCTAATTCCCAGGATGGCCAGCAGGAGGCACTGCACTGGTGAGTTGTTGCCCTGCCATACCTTCATTCACAGAAAGTCCCCCCATTCTACTATAAAATAGCCCAAACCACCCACCTCAGTCCAAACATCTGATCCAGACTGCATGTTCTGAATCAAAACTGTGACTCAAGCTCATCTGTCAGGGCATATCTACATTATGTGCTGGATGGATGGGCAGCAATTGATCCAGTGGGGTAGATTTATTGCATCTAGCCTAGATGCAATAAATCCAGGGCCGGCTCCAGACCCCAGCGCGCTAAGCGCGCGCTTGGGGCGGCATTTTGCCGGCAGGGCGGCAGCCGGCTCCGGTGGACCTCCCGCAGGCATGACTGCGGACGGTTCGCTGGTCCCGCGGCTCGGGTGGACCTCCCGCAGGCATGTCTGCAAGAGGTCCCCCGGAGCCGCGGGACTGGCGACCGCCAGAGCGCGCCCTGTGGTGCGCCGCCCTGCTTGGGGCGGCGGGATTCCTAGAGCCGCCCCTGAATAAATCAACTGCTGATTGCTCTCCTGTTGACTCCGGTACTCCTCCAGGGCGAGAGGGTGCAGGCAGTGTTAACAAGGGAGCATCAGCCTTTAACTTACTGCAGTAAGTAGATCTAAGTACGTTGACTTCAGCTATGTTATTCATGTAGCTGAAGTTGCATAACTTAGATTGATTCCTCTTCTTCCTCCCCCAGTGTAGACCATAACCTAGTCTCCAACCCTTCTCTCTAAGTTTACACTCAAATGGACATTTGGAACCTGATCCTCAGCAGGAGTAAACCAATGTAGATCCATTGAAGTCAATGGACACTGATTTACACCAGCTGAGGATTGACCTTTGCAGTGTATACTTTGGACCTAATTCTCATCTCACTAAGACTCATTTACACTTGTTTAAATCCATTGAGTTTGGTGGAGTTACTTATGTGAGAGGAGGATCAGGCCTTAGTTTCTATACTTCTACTTGTAGGGTCCATACCAGTGTGAGGCCATCTGACAACTTCTCCCCTCACCCTACAGAAATGTTGTGGAGAAACAAAGCTTGGAAGGAACTGGGATGACTTCAGCCTCCCTCTGCAAAATGGATTCTGATGGCTGGAGCAGCAGTGCAGCACTACAGCATCCTCATAACTTGAGCTCTGCTCTGTGAGTAGTGGAAATGGGGGATGGGAGTATTTCTGGTGACTCCAGATTGGCCTGGGGGCGTGAGCTCACTTCTTTGGAAAGTATTCCATGGTCATAAAGGAAGTATAACTGGGCTTCAACACATAGGCTATTCCATAAGCACCATCTAGAGACATATTGCACCATCTAGAGACTCTGGAAAAATGCCACAATTTCAACAGCTTCCACCCCTCCATCAACCTCAGCCTGGACCAATCTACACGGGAGGTCCACTTCCTAGACACCACGGTGCTAATAAGTGATGGTCACATTAACACCACCCTATACCAAAAACCTACCGACCGCTATGCCTACCTTCATGCCTCCAGCTTCCATCCCGGACACACCACAAGATCCATTGTCTACAGCCAAGCACTGAGGTACAACCGTATCTGCTCTAACCCCGCAGACAGAGACCAACACCTAGAAAATCTCCACCAAGCATTCTCAAAACTACAGTACCCGCACAAGGAAATAAGGAAACAGATCAACAGAGCCAGACGTGTACCCAGAAGCCTCCTACTGCAAGACAAACCCAAGAAAGAAACCAACAGGACTCCACTGGCCATCACATACAGTCCCCAGCTAAAGCCCCTCCAACGCATCATCAGGGATCTACAACCCATCCTGGACAATGATCCCACACTTTCACAGGCCTTGGGTGGCAGGCCAGTCCTCGCCCACAGACAACCTGCCAACCTGAAGCATATTCTCACCAGTAACTGCACACCGCACCATAGTAACTCTAGCTCAGGAACCAATCCATGCAACAAACCTCGATGCCAACTCTGCCCACATATCTACACCAGCGACACCATCACAGGACCTAACCAGATCAGCCACACCATCACCGGTTCATTCACCTGCACATCCACCAATGTAATATATGCCATCATATGCCAGCAATGCCCTTCTGCTATGTACATCGGCCAAACTGGACAGTCTCTAAGGAAAAGGATAAATGGACACAAATCAGATATTAGGAATGGCAATATACAAAAACCTGTAGGAGAACACTTCAACCTCCCTGGCCACACAATAGCAGATCTTAAGGTGGCCATCCTCCAGCAAAAAAAACTTTAGGACCAGACTCTAAGAGAAACTGCTGAGCTTCAGTTCATTTGCAAATTTGACACCATCAGTTTAGGATTAAACAAAGACTGTGAATGGCTTGCCAACTACAGAACCAGTTTCTCCTCCCTTGGTTTTCACACATCAACTGCTAAAACAGGGCCTCATCCTCCCTGATTGATCTAACCTCGTTATCTCTAGCTTGCTTCTTGCTTGCTTATATTTACCTGCCCCTGGAAATTTCCACTCTTGCATCCGACGAAGTGGGCATTCACCCATGAAAGCTCATGCTGCAAAACGTCTGTTAGTCTATAAGGTGCCACAGGATTCTTTGCTGCTTTTACAGAACCAGACTAACACGGCTACCTCTCTGATACTTGACATCTAGAGACAGTTGAGAGAACTCAGTCACAAACCTAGGAATGGAAATATTGATCTACAGTAGGACCCCTTCCAATCCTAACAGTTCTAGGATTCTCTGCCACTGAAGGAGAGAGTCTAAGCTCTCTTGCCTGGAAAATTACTGAAAATGAATTGCCCATGGGTTTTAAAACAACAAACACGGAGGCTGTTGCATCAGAAAAGTTGCTAATATAAATGCTGACTGGTGCCTTGTTGTGCCTTGCAGCAGGTATTTCCACCTGGGAGACTGGGAAGGAAGGGGATCCAAAAACAAGAGAAGACTGAATAGCTCTGAAAACCTCCCTTCTCCTTCAGTTCTCAGGGGTCTCAGAAAAGACCACCATAATGGAATCAAAACCAAAGCTGCCTCTGCCCCCAACAGGTGGAACATTTACTGAGCTGTACTAGCCCAAGGGAAACAAACACTATTTGTTTTTCATTCCTACCTTTTGATTTCTTTTCAAACAAAACAGGTCTTCGTAGGTAATGAGGTAGGAGGGAGAGTCACAGATGACCTTTTGTTACTGTTGGCAGTTAGCATGGTCCTCCCCACCATGCCAGGAAAATAGGACTCTAGATTATTAAGGTGTTGAGGGAGACTGAGCTCTCCGAGCACTCCTTGTATATGCACGTTTGCTCTGTCCCTGCTGTACTGCAGCCTAGTGCCCGCTGTTTATTCATTTTAGCATTTTAAAAGTAGTATCTGATCACCTTCCACATAAAACCAAGAGCAAGGTCCCTAGCAGGCTTCATGGAGTCTCCAGCAGGGGTCTGGAGAGACAAAATGTTTTGTGTGTGTGGTGTTTTTTTTTTTTTTTTTTTAAGAGATGTTACTAGATTTCCTTATATGGTGGGAGGCTAGTAGGCACTCACAATACTGTCACCCCTTTCTTAAGATGAAAAGGCTTTCACCTAGCACAAGGACTTTTCCCATGTGCTAGGGCAATTCATACCTCCAGGAGCAGAGGAGGAAACACAACACAAATCACAATAAGGTTTACTTGCTCCTTGTCCTTGTCTCTCTTTACTTTCTTGCTCTTGCTACTTGTGCCTTCCTACCATCTCCTCACTGCTAGTATGAAAGCTTTTTCTTTGGTGGCTCATGACATCTGAAACTATGACTCTTTTGAAATACCTCAAAATATCCCATTTTGAACTTTGTCCATGTCTCCTCATTCTACCATTCCTTTGTCATTTAGGAGTTTGCATTCAAGGGATACAGTTTTAGACACTTGATGGATAGATTGTATAGAAGGTATTATACAAAGGAAAATTGTATTGTACCCTATTTCCATTTTCTGCAGCAAACAAACCCCAATGAATGCCCCTAGTTGTAAAAGCTGTCCATAGCTGAAGGTCAGTTTAAATCAACAGGCTTGATTACAGAGCATCATAGCTAGGAGGATTAAACCTCTGTCATTGTTAAAAGCAGCAGTTCAACCAAAAAAAAATCTTGTTTTACCCAAGAGAACAGAGTTGACATAACAGGTGGGCCTAGTGTAAAGCCCAGCTCCTGCAATGAACTCTGTGAAGGTGGACACCTGTGCGCTCATGAAGCTCAGTATTGGCTCAGGTTTTGATTTTCAGAATTTAGGCCCCGATCCCCTTGTCTCTTAAAACTAAGGATCAGATGATTTAAGATGTGTGTGGGAAATGGGATGCTTAAAAGCATTAATAGTTAAAAGGGCCAAAGTGGGGTGTGAAGAGAGACGGCTCAGATTTGGCCCAAAATGTAGATTTGTCTAAAACCCAAACAGGCCATCAAAATGTTCCTATAATTAAAATAAAATTAAAAAATCCACTCATGGAAATAGTTGTTTCCAAATAAACACCTGCAATAGCAGCATTTCCCAAACTTTTGAAAGCTCAGTCCTCTTCAGACAAATGAAACCAATTGTACCTGCTTACAACCCAGCTAGGTTATTAAGGGCCTCCCCAAAACGAGCAATGACTCAGAACAGCCTATGTAAATCTTCAAATATACTTCATCTCCATTTTAACAGGCTTTAATGAAGATTGACATAGTTAACACCACTGACAAGTACCATGGCATCTGAGTTAGCACCCACCAAAATGAAGGAACAGGACAACTCACACCAAAGAGTTATTGTTCCAGGCTCTTTGCAAACTGAGGTAAACATTGCTGCATGGATTACAATTGGGTCACATTTTGAAAGTTTTGTTTGCATCAGGACAGCTAGAGGCTCACAGTTTTTAAAAAATGAAAGCTAAGACTTGGGAGAGCATTGCAAAGCCTGTCTGCAACCAGGGCTAATCCTTTATGCATATGCCACACTGTGGGAAACACCATTGTATTAGGAACCAATGCTTTTGCAGGCTGGAGAACCTAAAAATAAAATTGACTAAAAACAAATGGGAAACTGACTTCTTTGATTTTCATGGCCAAATGGGGAAGAAATGCAAATAGGAAAGAAATACCGATCAGGAAACAGTGACTGTAAATGAGATATTTACCATCCTCTAGTGTTCTAATCTGTGTTACCAACTCAGGGAAGGGGATGGGTTTGTTTAGTCTGATAGTGTCCCACGTTTATGATAAGTGGGAGGGTCCTCTGTTTCCAGGTGTTCTCTATATGGAAGCAATACCGAGCGGAGATAAGGAAGGGCCAGGTGGCAGGAAACACATAAGATTCCCCGTCCACATCAAAATGCAGACGACAGTGCTGCGCCCCCTCACCTTTCCCTCTCCCTCCCCAGACAGCACGCGTCCCCCGGCGGGCAGCGTCCGAGCTAGGGATTCCTCCTTTCTGCGGGCAGCGACACCACTCGCCGGCGCTGGGAGGTAGCAGCCCGCCTGTGGCCCCGTCCCGATGAGCGCAGGGCTCTGCCCCGCAGCTCCTCCCTCGCCCCTTTCCGAGCTGTGCCGCGAGCTGCGGTGGGGCCACATGGCAGGGGGGGGGGCAGGATCAGGGCTCCCCTCCTGGGCCGGGGAGGCTCCTCACCCCGGCAAGTCCCGCGGACCCAGCCCTGCCCGCCCCGCCCCTGGGGAGACTCACTGTGGTTCAGGGGGTGCCCGCTGGCCTCCGCCGACGCCACCAGCTCCAGGTAGGCGGCCCAGAGCCCCACGACCAGCACCCCGAGGGCCAGCAGCAGCCCGAACCGCCTCCGCAGCACCTTCCCCAGCGGGCGGCTCCTCATCCCGCTGCTCAGGACGCCCAGTGCCAGCCTGCCGCGGGGCTCCGGGACATGCTGTGCCCGCGGGGGGTGGGGGGATCCCCGCCCCAGCCTTCACCTGCTCGCCCCACAGTCTCTAGGCTCGGGCTCTGCTCGACTCCCACCCTGTCCCTCTCTGCAAGCGCGGCCGCCGAGCCCGGCTTGCCCTGTCTCCTCGCGCTCGGCAGCCCCAGGCACACCCCTCTCCGGGGGCGGGACTCCAGCCGCCTTCTCCGGTTACCGCGGCTCTTCCCCGCTGCCTCTCGCGCGCCGCGCTTGACCCTGCTGGTGGCTCAGGCGGGGGAGCCCTGGGCGCCAGCTGCCCCACGTTCGCCCTCCTGCCAGTGCCAGCCACCCCCGGCGGGCTTTCCCGGGGGCCTGGCAACCTGGGAGGGGAGGGAGGGGATCTCCCTATGTGTCCTGCCCTGCGGGGGGAGGGGGGAGGACAGGGGGCCTGTCCCAGTCACCGGAGAAGACTAGAAAAGCCTGGGGGATCCTCTCCCCGAGAAGGTTTTGGCTAATCCTTCCCCTTAGTGCAATCCGGGGCTTTCTCCAAGAGTGGGGAGGGGGAAGAGGATGTTCGTGGGGACAGCCAGGCCACAGAGGGGAATGTGCTCCCCCAAGGCATCCTCTGCTCCCCCTCCCATTCGCCCCCTCAGATCAGCAATGGCTGTTCCTTAGAGCATGGGCATCTCCCACTCTTTGGAGTCCTATGTGGCCTGATTTTCCAGAGATCCTAACCCCCCCGTGCCTGTTATTGAATTCAGGGAGCTACAGGTGCCCAGCACCTATGCAATTTGGCAAATCAGGCCAGTGCAGAATGATCTTTACCCAGTGTTGTTGATTGGCTGCAGTGGCACATTTAAGCCTCAGTTTTGCCTACCCAATTTCAAATGTAACTTTTGGCCACTCTGTTCAAAAGGAAGAGTCTAGCTAAGATCCCAGGGTCCTGGCAGTTTATTTCATGGCTGGAATCCCCAGCACCAGCCACTTACCCATAAGGTGCTGTGGACAGTCTCATCTGGTCAGTGACGCTCACTCAGGTGTGAGGATCTCTGAGACAGCAGCTTTTGTTGACTATGGGGAATCTGTGATAGTCTGTACCTCCGGGGAACACCCTGCACCCTCATGATCATCCTTACAATATGATTGTGTGGTATCCAATGCAAAGTTTGTCATGTCGGATGTCTTTGGAAGGCTCATGATGCACTGAGCATTGTCGTTATAGGTTGTAATTTCTTGTATATAGTTATGAGGCTGAAAAATGTGTCCTCCTGGCTTAAAACAAGCCCAGGCAAAACTCCCCAAGAGCAGAGGGGCAGTTCACACCTCATCAGGGCATGTATGGGACAAACCCAGCCCAGCCTCACAGGAACAAAGGACACTGACTGCCCTAGGCAGGAACAAAGAATCTGTTGGACTCCTGAGTGAGTCACCCCCCTTCCCTTGGTCAGATTGGGACTATGATGAGGTAATGCTCACCAGACTTTGAAGTGCGGGGTGTGGGAAGGGGGGAGGGGCAAAGCCAGGAGGGAAGAAAGAACATGATAAAAGGGAGAGACATTTGCCCTGCTCTCTGTCTCTTCCATCTCTCTGTACAGACACTACCACCAAGTGACTGACATGCTGATCAAAGGGGAGAGCCTGTCTGAAGGGCAACCAGTCAGTCAGTCTGTGGTGAGAAGCATCTAAATTTGTAAGGGCATTGAAAGTGTTAAGATCAGCTTAGAATGCATTTTGCTTTTATTTCATTTAACCAAATCTGACTTCTTGTGCTTTGACTTATAATCACTTAAAATCTATCTTTTGTAGTTAATAAATCTGTTTGTTTGTTCTACCTGAAGCAGTGTGTTTGGTTTGAGGTGTATCAGAGACTCCCCTTGGGATAACAAGCCTGGTGCATATCAATTTCTTTGTTAAAGTGATGAACTCATATAAGCTTGCAGCATCCATCGGGAATAACTGGACACTGCAAGATGGAGGTTCCTCGGGTTGTGTCTGGGACCGGAAATATTGGCTAGTGTCATTCGGTGGCACAATCCAAGCAGCGGCTGGCCAAAAGTGCTCACTAACGTACCTGGGAGCAGCTTACATTCTAGAGGCTGTATGTGAACAGCCCGGGAGTGGGGGTTCTCACAACAGAGCAGGGTAAGGCTGGCTCCCAGAGTCAACGATTGGAGTGACCTAGCAGATCACTGGTCCAAATAACACCACATCATCACAAACCTTTTGTAATTATTTTTAGAAAAATAGAAAGAAAGTAGAAAATTTTTTGTAAATTTCCCTGGTGTAGACATGGGTTGAGTGTGAAGAATCAAGCTGGCCACACAGCAGTCATATTAGCTAAATCCATTTTTATAGTGGTTTTAGTCTAACGTGGGTTTAAGATGCTCCTCAGAAGGGCTGAGGCTATTGGCATGTGACCATGTTTCAAAAGTTGTTTTCTAAAATGGACTGCACCTTATTTTACCTGTCCCGTGCCAATCAGAGAAGTGTCCTTTGTATTGCATTCACACCTACAGACCCCAGCCAGGGATTGGAGCCCTCTTTGTTCTAGGCACAGTACATACATAATTAACCTGTGTTAGATTGAAACTCCATTTAAAAATGGGTTCAGCTAACATGGACATTGGAGGGCACAGGCCTTTAACTTCTTTGTGTGGTGTTCTGCCTGAGTGGGAGGATAGGAGAGATGAAACTTGCATTATGTTTAGCTACAGACAAAGTGCCGGGACCCTGCAGGGAGCATGATGGGGCATGCAAATTAAATGGCTAAAATCACTTTGAAAAAAAGAAATGGCCTTTCTTTTTAAAAATCATTGTAGCACCCCAAAGCCATTCCTTTACAGCAGCTTAGTGAAACAAGAGGTGGCTTCGCACCCTAGCGTTGCTTGCTGCTATGGCAGAAAGAATAAGAGGGGGGAAGGGTTATCTGCTCAGATTATTTTGAGATTGATTTGCCCTAAGTTATGATTGCATTTAAGTAATAAAATGATGCCGGAGGTCCTCTGTCTATTATTAGTTATTTAGCACAGATGATGCAGGTGCAGGACAGTACACAAAAATAAAGACAGCTGCTGCTCCCAAAGAGCTCGGAATTTAAAAGGCAGACATAGAAGACAGGATGCACTGGAAAATCGAGAAGGGGCTGGGGGGGGGAGATTAATTATATTTAATTATAAACCCACTTCTTATGAACAGGTCTGTGAGTGCCTCATGACATTTTCTCTCCCTCTCCTTATCCAGAGGGCTTTTATTGTGGGACATTTACAACAAGCAGAGAAATTTATATTTTGTTCTGGAGGTGGAGAGAATTGAGGTGGTTCTGATATCAGTTGGAAGAGAATTCTGTGGGCTGACAAAATAGCTTTGTTTCCTGTGCCTCCAAATCTCACCCTTGTTGATGGCTCTTCTAATCTTCCTATGGAACGTGGCTGTCATGGGAAGTCACTGCTGCAAATGCAAAGTGGCTGCTCATGCATGTGGGGTCAAGTCAAAGGAGGTCTTTGAACAAAAGGACTGACTCTTTAAACAATATCACCCATTATTTACTGGGGAGCTAATGTAGTGAGCAAAGCACAGGGTGATGTGCTCTAGGTGGCCTGTGTTACTAAGCCAGCAGGCTGCTGCATTCTCAACTACCTGAAAATGCTTCACCCTGAAAAGCTTAATTCCTAGGTACAATAGCTATATTGGAAGTCACAAATGTGAAGTCACAATGATCAAAGTCTGAATCTGCCACTGCGGGGTGCAGCCTCCTAGTCAGCTGTTGGTGGAATTTGCTGTCTGGATATCCAGTAACCATGAGTAGCCCTAAGGAAATTTGACCCTGTGAGCCATCTTGATGATCTGAAAGGTGGACACCTGGGATGATATAGTGGTGATGGTGAGTTCTTCATTAGCATTAAACCCAAACAAGATGGAGTTATTTTCAGCCAGGTGCTCCTCATTCAGGCACTGATCTCTCTCAGGAAAGGTCCTTGTCCATCAGCACCAACAGTAATAATTCTGTGTGGTGGTATGAATCCCATGTGGGAAAGAAGCCTTTTATGAGCAGTGGGTAGGTGAAGTTGAAATAGGCTCTTTGCTAGGTTCTCTATTAGCTTGTTCAGAAAGGGGAGGTTAGGCACTGGCGCTGGTGTTGGCATAGTTGATTTCCTTGAGCAATGGTTTCTTCAATACTAGTCAAAAACACTGTACGTTTTAGGGGTGGGAGGCATAGTTCCCTCTTCAAAGGAAGTATCAATAAACACTGCTCTACAGCCAAAATGCTTCTGAAATAAATGGAGTCAAACTTTACTAATTCTGGGTCACTGAGAACGAAAATGATGCTTAAAATTGTTGATTGGCTCTAGTTTTCAAGTTATGCTATTGGGTCAGTATATACGACCCTTGACTTGGGAATAGTGGAGGATAAGTGAGTTATAAAGGGAAGGGATCTCAATTTAAACCAGAAATGACTAAAATACATCTTTGACTGGATCTATGAATAAATCTATGACTGGGTTTGGACAGTACTTGCTTTTTAGGCAAAACAATGAATGATGCAATCTGAAGCTGGTATTGCGTCATACATGATATGAATTGCATCATGTTATTCCTAGAAGTCATGGATGATGCAATCATAACAAAGCTTACATCACTCTGCTGAACAAATTTCCCTATATCAGCTCTAGAAATCATACAGTGTCGTGCTCTCTTATTTGTCAGTGTTTGATTTTGCAAAGGGACACATTTCTGTTTAGCCAAAGTGAGCAGAGATGCCTCGTACTTGTGTGAACAGTGCAGATAACTTCTGCTATGTTTGTGGTGAAGTGACTTTTGCATCACAAAAGCACAGTATAACCACTATGGTTAAGAAAGCCTATCACCTTTATTTTGTCTGCAAAATTGGAGATCAGGACAAGAGGTGGGCACCACACATATGCTGCAACACTTGTGCAACAAATCTTCGCCAGTGGTTGAGCAGGAAAAGGAAATCTATGCCTTTTGCAGTGCCAATGATTTGGAGAGAGCCAACAGATCAGACCAGCAATTTTTACTTCTGCATGGTGCCTCCAGTTGGGAAAGGTGTGTCAAAGAAGAAAAAGTGGACTGTGCATTATCCAAACATTCCATCAGCTATACTCCCAGTACCCCATGGAGAAGGACTGCCGGTTCCTGATGCACCAGAATCATTCTCACTTGAGTCAGACGAGGAAGAGGATGAAACTTCTGGTCCTGAACCATCAATGTCACAGGACCCATATTTTCTCCCGTCCTCCTCCTCTGAACCATACCTCATAACACAAGGTGAACTGAATGACCTTGTCAGGGATTTGGAACTACCCAAGAGTAAGGCAGAGCTGTTGGGCTCCAGACTACAGCAGTGGAATCTCCTGGCAGGTGATGTTAGGGTTTCCATGTTCTGTGACCGTCAAAAGGATCTTGTCCCATTCTTCTTCATGGAAGGTGATCTTGTAGCCTGCAACAACATCGATGGTGTGATGGCAGCCCTTAACATTGTTCACGGTCCAGAGGAGTGGAGACTGTTCATTGATTCATCGAAGACGAGTCTTAAAGCTGTTTCACTGCATAATGGCAATGTTTTGCCATCAATTCCAGTTGGTCATGCAGTCCATATGAAGGAAACCTATGACAACATGAAACAACTTTTGAGGTGCATAAACTATGACCAACATCAGTGGCAGCTTTGTGGCAATTTGAAGGTTGTTGCTCTCTTGCTTGGTCTGCAGACTGGATACACAAAGTACTGCTGTTTTCTCTGCGAATGGGATAGTCGTGCAAGAGATTCCCACTACATCAAGAAAGATTGGCTACTCCGACAGTCATTGGAGCCTGGGAGGAAAAGTGTTCAGCATCCACCACTTATTGAATCAAGGAAGATTTTGTTACCACCCTTACACATCAAGCTGGGTCTGATGAAGAACTTTGTCAAGGCCATTGACAAAACACAAGCAGCTTTCAAGTACCTCTGTGGAAAATTTCCAAGGTTAAGTGAAGCTAAGATAAAGGAAGGTGTCTTTGTTGGTCCTCAGATTCGTGAACTTCTTCAAGATGATGCATTTGACCATGCACTGCGTGGCAAGGAAATGACGGCATGGAAAGCCTTCCAGTTAGTGGCAATAAATTTTCTCAGAAACAACAAGGCAGACAACTACAGGTTGTTAGTGGAAAACCTCCTCAAGGCATACAAAAGCCTTGGTTGCAACATGTCACTAAAGATACATTTTTTGCACACTCATCTAGATTTTTTTCAATCGAACTGCGGAGCAGTGAGCGACGAGCATGGCGAGTGATTTCACCAGGACATTGCAACACTGGAGAAACGCTATCAGGGCAAATGGAGCCCATCAGTGCTTGCAGACTGTTGCTGGACAGTGACAAGAGATGCTCCATTTAATGAATACAAGAGACAAGCCAAGAAGCGCTGAGTAGACACTGAATAGGACTAAAAACTATGTACATAATAGTTTTTTGCCTTTTGTTTCATAATAAATTTTATTTATATAACCCTTTTGCTGATTTTTAAAGTGTTACATAAACAGGACAGGTGAAATATTATCATGTAACGCAACCATAAACACACGAAAAGACCTAGGTTTACAATTTATGATTAAAACTCTATCTACACAATATACATAGACATAAAATGTAAAAACTTAAATATATTAGAAACAGTAGCCAATCAGTTGTTTTAATTGTCATATTTTAATTCAGCACATCAAAATACATAATAAATAGCACATTTTATCTCTGAAGCAGACGACTTCTCAAAAATTGTAGACCAGTGTAATGTCTGTTGAACCAGCTAGAATTTTTTGGTTAATTTCTTGATAATAAATGCAGCCTTTGAATTGAGGAACTACTCTGTAGCTATACTATACAGGCATTGTGACGGGTTGGATCACAGAAACCCCCTTGGGACTGCCAACTGATGTGCTGAGACTACTTCTAACCTGTTTTCCCTGCCAGCTTGGGACTCCAGAACCCTGCCTGTTTCAGCCAGACACGCTAGCCTGCTACAAACCCAGACCCAGGTCTGAACAACATCCTGCAAAAGCTGCAGGCTTAACTGAAAACAGCTTAAGAAGTGTTCCTGTCTCCATCACCCAGATGCCCAGTTCCCAATAGGGTCCAAACCCCAAATAAATCCATTTTACCCTGTATAAAGCTTATACAGGGTAAACTCATAAATTGTTTGCCCTCTATAACACTGATAGAGAGAGATACATAGCTGTTTGCTTCCCCATCCAGGTATTAATATATACTCTGGGTTAATTAATAAGTAAAAAATTACTTTATTAAATACAAAAAGTCAGATTTCAGGGGTTCCAAATAGTAACAGACAGAAAAAAATGAATTACCAAACAAAATAAAATAAAACACGCAAGTCTAAACGGAATACAGTAAAAAAACTGATTACAGATAAAATCGCACCCTCAGATGTTTCAATAAGTTTCTATCACAGATTGGACGCCTTCCTAGTCTGGGCACAATCCTTTCCCTTGGTACAGCCCTTGTTCTAGCTCAGGTGGTAGCTACGGGATTTCTCATTATTGCAGCCCCCTTTGTTCTGTTCCACTCTCTTATATAGCTTTGGCACAAGGTGGGAATCTTTTGTCTTTCTGGGTCACCTCCCCTTCTAAATGAGAAAAAAACCAGGTTCAAGATGGATTTTAGTACCAGGTGACATAGGGTATGGCTACACTTGCGAGTTGCAGCGCTGGTGGAGGCTTTCCAGCGCTGCAATTAGTAAGTGTCCACACCTGCAGGGCACATCCAGCGCTGCAACTCCCTGGCTGCAGTGCTGGCCGTACACCTGGCTCAGCATGGGGAATAAAGATTGCAGCGCTGGTGCTGCAGCGCTGGTCATCAAGTGTGGCCACACACCAGCGCTGTTATTGGCCTCCAGGGTATTAGCAGATATCCCAGAATGCTTTTATAAATTACTCTCTTTGTTTTGTTATGCAGCCTCTCTTTGTTTTGTTGTGAACTCGGAGCTCCGTAGCTCCGTTGATCCCGGAGCTGCTTATCTACAAACACAGCTCCTGTTTGCTGTGATCAATCTGTGAACAATCAAATGAGTTAATGAGGCAGGCAGGGAGTGAGGGCTTGGCTACACTTACAAGTTGCAGCGCTGGGAGTTACAGCGCTGGTCATGCACTTTCCAGCGCTGTATTGAGAGGTGCATTGTGGGCAGCTATCCCACAGAGCACCTCGTCCCATTTTGGCGCTGAGTATTGTGGGAAGGAAGGAAGCACATCCCAGCATTCACTCCGCCATTGTGAGTGTCTTTCTGTTTTACTCTCTGTGTGAATCGCGATTTCTGTGGCAAATGGAGCGCTGCTGAGGACTGTGCTGATGAGTGTCGCCAGCACAATTCCTTCAGCTCCAAAGTGACAGTGAGGAGTCTAAACAAGCACTGACTGGTGGGATCACATCGTCATGGAAGTCTGGGATGACGAGCAGTGGCTGCAGAACTGAAAAGCCACTTTCATGGGACTGTGTGCTGAGAAGCCACAAGATTGAGCTGCCCTGACGGTGGAAAAGCGGGTGGCTATTGCAATCGGTCGGGAACCAGTTTGGAGTGGGAAAGTCGACCGTTGGAATCGTTTTGATGCAAGTTTGCAGGCAATTAATCGCATCCTGCTAAGAAAGACCGTGACTCTAGGAGCGTGCAGGACATTGTGGATGGCTTTGCACAAATGGGTTTCCCTAACTGTGGAGTATTCTGCCCCACCTGGCATCAATGGTTCTCCAGGCGCTTGTGGATCACATTGACATTTACACAGGCTGGCCTGGAAAGGTGCATGATGCACGCATCTTTTGGAACAGTGGCCTGTTCAGGAAGATGCAGGCAGGGACTTTTTCCCAGACAGGAAGATCACAGTGTTACTGCCTTGGCTCATGAAACCCTATACAGGGAAGCTTGACAGGAGCAAGGACCGGTTCAACTACAGGCTGAGCAATGACTGTGGAGTGTGCTTTGGCATTCCTTGTATGGGAAGCTAGACTTGGGAAAGCAGCATCCCCGGGTTATATCATGCTGTACCCTCCATAATATTTGTGAAGGGAAGGGTGAAACATTCAGTCAGGCATGGACCACTGAGGTTCAAGTCCTGGAGGCTGAATATGCACAGCCAGAGAGCAGGGCTAATAGAGAGGCCCAACACAGGGCTACAAGGATTAGGGATGCCTTGAGGGAAGAATTTGAGGCTGAAAGTAATGTTTGCTGCCTTGCATGGGAGTGAATTGCACTGTTTACACTGTTATTCTATTATCCCTAAAATGATTTGCAGTGCCTCTTTCTTTACTGGGCTAAGGTATCTTTCACTATCTGCTATAATAAAGACTGTTTTCAAAGCCAAGAATTGTTTTATTGAAAAGAAAAAAACTTCCTTGACAGACAGACACACAACATTTCATGAACACAAGAGGGCAGGGGTGTGGGTTGGTGAACTGTACAGTCACAAGTTTGCATATGTCCTGTCTGGATTGCTGTTTAATGAATCCTGCACTTCAGGGTGCATATACTGCATGGTGATGGGGTTGAGTGCAGAGGACAGGTGTTGGAGGCAGATGGTGGCGGTAAGAACCTGAATGCTGGGGAAAGGTGGTTTGAGCTGACATTGGGGCACAAGGCAAAAAGCTTTGGGACGGGAGTGCTCTGCTTGACAGGATGCTTAGAAGCTGCTCTGTGCTTTTCCTTTTGGCCACTGCATTTCTCTGCCGGTTCCTGCTTTCCTCTGGCGGATCTTGCTTTCCTTTTCTCTCCACTCCTTCAATTCTTTACTCTCTCTAGCAGACTGATGAAGAACAGTTTTCAGCATGTCCTCTTTGCTCTTTCGGGGATTTTTTCTCAAATTGTGCAGCCTCTGTGCTGTGGAACATCTGCTCAGTCCAGTAGTCAAGGTCACTGTAGAAACCCAGAAATGACAACATTTAATAGGGCAGCATTGTATTCACTATCTCCAGACATTAATAGTTACACTGAGGAGTTCTCACTTTAGCATTCTTTTACCACACACATAACACAACAGAAGCCACGAAATGGTGAGTGAGGGTGCTTATAGAGGAGAAGTGGGGCTTGATTGATAGAGGAATCTGGAGTGATAGAGGGTTGAGTGAAGATGCAGCTGCAGGGTGATCTTCACTATCTCCCTATCTCTTCACTAAAGAGTCTCCCAACATTTTTCACAGGACTTAATCCTGGAAGATGTCTCCTGCTGCGAGTCACTAGGGAACAGCGGGAGGCTCTTTTACAGCAATGTGGATTCTGCCGCCTGTGTTCAGAAATGGCAGCGTGACTGGGACAAGGAACACAGTGGCTCTCCTATAAACCTGCAACTGGCTGAAACTTATGTGATAGACCACATCAATGGGCTATTCCACATCTAGGCTGGCATGCATGCAGCCATAACCCCCCTTCCTCTCCAGAAACATTTCCACCCAGAAAATAATAACCCGCTCCTCTGCTTGTCCTTCTGCAACTGCTGGCTGCCTCCTGGCTTGAGAAGAGCTCCTGGCTGCATGCCTCCTGGAAATCTGGGGTGTCTTCCCCATCCCAGTAGCTTCACTGCCACCTCTGCCTCCGCCGCCGCCGCCTCCTCCTGTCCCCAGCCTGCTCAGAAGTGTCCATCGTTGTCCTGGGATTGCGCGCCCATCTCGGCTTTGTAATAGGCACTCCGCAGCTCTTTAACTTTCACCCTGCATTGTATCATGGCCCCTATCCAGCATGGACCTTGATACCTGCTCAAAGATATCAGCGCAGCTGGCTCCCCAAACACTAATGAGATCCTGCGCCAGTGCTCCATGCTGGGGCTCGTTGGAGGCATGGTCACCTGTAAAGATTAACTGATTGCACTCCACACCTGGCTGCAGCAAACAGGAAGGAGATTTTTAAAATTCCCGGGCATTTAAGGTCACCTGAGGCAAGAGCAGTAGAGTGCAAACTGATGAGCAGAGTGGCTGAACAGGAATTCTGGGATAACTCCTTATTCCCTGGAGGACAATTAAAGTGCTGGTGAGTGTCCACCTGCTGAGCAGCGCTGGATCACCAGCACTAACCGGGATGGGTTTTCAGCCAGCGCTGCAACCAGGTAACTGCAGCGCTGGAAAGCCTCCACCAGCGCTGCAACTTGTAAGTGTAGCCAAGCCCTGAGTGTTTGCTTGACAGAAACGGGGCAGAGGGGAGAGAGGGAGTCCGTTGGCTGCAGGCTGTTTGCAGTTAAGAGTTAAGGGTAAGGGATCGGGAACATGTTCTGATTTTTCAAGGCAGGAAGGTAACACACAGTGTTGGCTCCAAAAATCCACTCTCTCTCTCGCCCGCTCCCAGTCACACTACGCCCAACCCCACCCCCCTCTTTTGAAAAGCACGTTGCTGCCACTTGAATGCTGGGATAGCTGCCCATAATGCATCACTCCCAACAGCACTGCAAATGTGGCCACACACCAGCACTGGTAGCTGTGAGTGTGGCCACACACCAGCACTGTTCCTGCACAGCTGGACGACCAGCGCTGCAACTACCAGCGCTGCAGATTTGTAAGCAGCGCTGGTCATCCAGCTGTGAAGCGCTGGTGTGTGGCCACACTGCAGCTACCAGCGCTGGTGTGTGGCCACATTTGCAGCATTTCCAGCGCTGTTGGGAGTGATGCATTATGGGCAGCTATCCCAGCATTCAAGTGGCGGAGCCAACACTGTGTGTTTTAGTCTTAACTCTTAATTGCAAACAGCCTGCATGCCTGCCTCTCATTTGATTGTTTACAGCCAGGTACAGATGATCACAGCAAACAGGAGCTCTGTTTGTTTTTAGATAGCAGCAAGGAGCTCCACAGAGCTGTTCACAACAGGGAGGAGGATCTCATTTGATTGTTCACAGATTGATCACAGCAAACAGGGGAGGTTCACAACAAAACAAAGACAGGCTGCATAACAAAACAAAGGGAGTAATTTAGTTAAAAGCATTCTGGGATATCTCCTTATTCCCTGGAGGCCAATAAAAGCACTGGTGTGTGTCCTGATGAGCAGCGCTGGATCACCAGCGCTCAGCCAGCGCTGCAGCCAGGAGTTGCAGCGCTGTGTAGCCAAGCCCTTAGTGTAGCCATACCCATAGTCGCATGTCCTGTGAGACCCCAAGCCTTCATTCTTCCCAGCCTGACTCACAGGAAGGCCTGCAAGCAAGCAGAGCCATACACAGTCAATTGTTGTGGTTGATGGGAGCCATCAAGATTCCAAACCACCATTAATGGCCCACACTTTGCATAATTACAATAGGCCCTCAGAATTATATTTCATATTTCTAGTTTCAGATACAAGAATGATACCTACATAAAAATAGGATGACCACACTCAGTAGATTATAAGCTTTGTAATGATACCTTACAAGAGACCTTTTGCATGAATCATATTCCAGTTACATTATATTCACACTCATTAGCATATTTTCATAAAATCATATAGAGTGCAACATCACAGGCATCTTCACTTCCCTTTCATCATGGTTTTGCTTCTAGTTACCAAATCACTGTTTCTACAAATGGCTTTTAGCGCTGTGCCAAGGCCCCTCCTCTGTGGAGTTGCAAAAGTTTCAATTCTCTGCCTTTTTTCCTTTCTGTCTACCACTCCCATTTCTGTCTTATTTTCACTAATTATCAGCTCTATAGTGATGATACCCAACTATACATAACTTTCAGCAGCTTTACTGACTCTTTTTTGCCCCTCCATCCCCACCTACATTCTGTATGATGGTCTCAGTCACATTATGTCTCAACCACATAAACTTGGGGCTTCATCTCAGCTTCCTTAATCAAAATGTCTCAAAGGCAAAAGTGTTTCTCTTAGGCAAAAGCAGCATCTTAAAACACAACTCCTAACCTCCCTTCTTGACTCAGACTTCCTATTCGTTTCCATCATCTATACCACAGTTCACCTGCTCCTTGTACAACTCCTGTATCTGTAATATCTGTTCATTGCCACCCATTACCTTCTAGGCTTCTGTATACTTGACAGTTACATCAGCATAACGACATCTGCCAGGGGTGTGAAAAAACACACCTTGGACTGACATAGCTGTGCCGACATTACCCCCAGTGTAGATGCAGCTGTGTTGACAGAAGAATGCTTCTGTCGATGTAGCTGATGTTGTTCGGGGAAGTGGTGTTCCTTTACTGGCAGAAAACCCCCTTTTGTCGGTGTAGACTATGTCTATGCTATAGGGCTACGCTGGCACAGCTATGACAGTATAGTTCCCTTAGTGTAGGCATACTCCTTCACACCATTGCATCAGCAGTCCCCACTCCCTCCCCATTTGCTGAAAGCTTCATTCATGCTTTTATCTCCTCAGGCCTTGACTATGGAACTCCCCAAGTCCCAGCTGTCCAGACTCCAGAATTAGTGTTGCCAGGTGTCCGGTTTTCGACCAGAACGCCCAGTCGGCAGTGCTAAAGCAGACTAGTCCGTACCTGTCCTGTCACTGTGCTGCACCCTGGAAGTGGCCAGCAGGTCCAGCTCCTAGATGGGGGGCCGAGACTCTGCACGCTGTCCCCGCCTCAAGCACTGGCTCCACGCTCCCATGGTCTGGGAACCACAGCCAATGGGATCTGGGGGGGGGGGCACGGCAGTGTCTGTGGGTGAGAGCAGCGCATGGAACTTCCTAGCCCCCCCGCCTTGGAGCTGGACCTGCTGGCCGCTTCTGGGGCGCAGCATGGAGTCAGGACAAGCAGGGAACCTGCCTTAGCCCCACTGCGCCGCTGACCGGGAGCCGCCAGAGATAAGCCCACACCGCAAGCCCCTGCCCCATCCCTAAGCCCTCCTCCAAACCTGGAGCCCCCTCCTGTACTCAAAACCTCTCATCCTTGGGCCCACCCTAGAGCACACACCCCTAGCCAGAGCCCTCAGCCCTCCTGCACCCCAATCCCCTGCCCTAGCCAAGAGCCCCCTCTCACCCTCTGGCCCCACCCCAGAGCTCATACCCCCTCCTGCACCCAACCCCCTACCTCAACCTGCAGACCCCTCCCACACTCCAAGTCCCTCGGCCCTGCCGCCGAGCCTGGAGCCCCTGCCTGCACCCCAAACCCCTCATCCCCAGAGCCCCCACCCCCAGCCCAGAGCCTATATCACCCTCCCACACCGCAACCCCCTGCCTCAACCCACAGCCCCTTCCCATATTCCAAATCCCTTGGCCCCAGCCCCCAGCCTGAAGGCCCCTCCTGCACCCCAAATCCCTCATCCCCAGCCGCATCCCAGAGCCTGCACCCCCAACCAGAGCCCTCACCCCCTCTCACATCCCACCCCTGCCCCAGCCAGTGAAAGTGAGGGAGGGAGGGGGAATGTAGTGAGCGGGGGGGTGGAGCCATGAGGAAGGGGCGGGGCTAGGGTGTCTGGTTTTGTGCAATTAGAACGGGAGTTCTCAAACTTCATTGCACTGCAACCCCCTTCTGACAACAAAAATTACTACATGACACCAGGAGGGGGGAATGAAGCCTTGGCTCACCCAAGCCCCCAATTAGGGCAGTGGGGGGCCAAAGCCAAAGGACTTCAGATCTGGGCGGGGGAGCCTGTAACGTCCAGGAATGAAGCTGAAGCCTGAGCCCCACAGGTTTCAGCTTTGGCCCTGGGCAGTGGGGCTCAGGCTTTGGCTTCGGCTCCGGGCAATGGGGCTCAGGCTTTGGCCCCAGGTGGTGGGGCGTGGACTTTGGCTTCAGCCCCAGGCTCTAGCAAACCTAATGCCAGCCCTGGCCACCCCATGATAGGGGTCGCCAGGTGTCCTGATTTTATAGGGATAGTAGCGATTTTTGGGTCTTTTTCTTATATAGGCTCCTATTACCCCCCACCCCCCCACCTCCATCCCGATTTTTCACATTTGCTGTCTGGTCACCCTACCCCATGAAAACAGGGTCATGACCCACTTTGGGTTC
This sequence comes from Mauremys reevesii, assembly GCF_016161935.1. Taxonomy (NCBI): domain Eukaryota; kingdom Metazoa; phylum Chordata; order Testudines; family Geoemydidae; genus Mauremys; species Mauremys reevesii. The sequence goes on from NC_052623.1 coordinate 251,687,272, forward strand.
CCAATCCACAGTTTGAGAACCGCTGGATTAGAAAGTTGGCAACCCTATCCAGAATGTGTGGCATGAAGCTCCGTACCCTTTTTAGATGTACTGACAATAGTTTTAATATCAGCTCCTTCTCCAAACATCTCCACTGGCTCATTCATTTCAAGATCCAGGTGAAAACTACTATCCTTGACTGCAAGGCACTTTGTCTTTTTCTATTCAGGACCTCACAATTGCCTCTCTTTGCATATCTAGAGCCTATCTTCTCTTCATCTCTTCCTACAGTTTGCATTTTCAGTTCCTGCAACCAGAAGCAGATTTTCTGCATCTCTCCACCTCATGGATTCTCCAGCTGAGATTTTTCAAAGCAGTCTAGGGGATTTATAAACACTTTTCATTAATTGTAATGGAAGACATATGTCTGAATCCCTTGAAAAATCTCAACTTCCCTCTCTTTTTTTTTTAAATCTCATATTAAAATACATTTAGTTCCTTGCCTACATTTCCTCCTCTCTCTCTCTTATTTGCCTTATAACTAAATGCTTTACATTTTAAATTACAAAATGTGTTGCACATGCAATATGTTTTCTGTAACTTATATACTATCCAGTTTAATTCTGTAAAGCATGTTGCAGTCATGGGCAGCAGGTATCATAGGCAAAGGGAGGCTTTGCCTCCCCAAACTGCCTAGCGTGGCCCCACCCCCAGGCCAGAGTGCCTCCTGTAGCGACTTGGGGCTGCCAGGGCAGCTGGTGCTGGGCCGCCTGAGCACTGCAACTGGGGGCGCGGCGACCGCACTTCCTGGCCGCCCGGAGCCCTGGGGCTGCGGCTGCTCTGGCCACACTGCCCAGAGGTAGTAGGCGCTGAGGCTGTGGCACACAAGGGCTGGGGCCTCGCCCACCCAGACGTCTCGCGCTGGGGCCACAGTGGGGGTGCTTTGAGTTCCTGCAGGGGAGGGGGAGGCAGAAGGGAAAGGAGGGCCGGGGCCTCGGGCACAAGGGGAGACCCCGGAGGTTAGCCTTCCCAGGAGGCTGGTCACCAGCCACCCATGGTTGCAGTAGTTTTTATGAAAGATGCTACATAAAATAAAACTCTGTAGTATTGTCTCTGTGAAAATGCTGAGCAGGTTGCAATTTGCACATCTACAACTGAAAAATGATGATGTACTGGATAACATATCAGAACCTTGGTACTGTGTGTTATAACCACAGCCTAAGATAGATGTTTACAGTAAAAGCAACAGCATCAGATCTTTAAATCAATATAGCAGAGTTCAGAGAGTCCTGGATAAGTATGGTTGGTGAAATCCAAGCTTGTTCTTTAAATCACACTCATTTCAATCAATGCAGCCCTTGTTGTCTGTGTAGCAAGACACTCACTTGCACTGGTATTGAAGCTCTGTTGTGTAACAAAGCACCCACTTGGATTTCCTTAATAAAACAAACTACTATTATTAATAACTTGTAATGTGTTCCTCGCACCCAAAGCAATAGAGTTCACAAGACATGGTGTTTACTCAGTTTAAGTGGACATCCAATCCCTGTCTAGATGCCCTGAGTATGCAGCCTGACTGCTAGTAGGAGGGGTTCAAAGCAGGCAGTTGTACAACTTAACTGAAGGGGGCAGGGGGCGGCTGTTTGGACACTTCAGTAAAGAGGTCCTTTCTTCAGATAGTTCACTAATCACTGGAGGGATTAACAAAAAGCAACCAAAAAAAAAAGTTGTAAATAATCTGCCTAAGACTCCTTTACCCTCTCAATTGCTCAGCATTTGGTCACTTGTGATGGCACAGTTTCACTAGTTCTTCATTCACCAAGGAACCTCCCAGAGCAGAGAAGGCCTGCACTAATGGGAAACACAAATAAGGAAAATTCACCTTTCCTTTTTTGGTTCAGGCCTTACACTAAAACGGGGCACAAGTGAAAGCCTTACTTGTTTTTATTTTGCAGGTCACTATCATCTCCAACCCCATGTCCCTGCCACCCTTGCTGTAAACTAAATATATGGTGCAGAATCCCAGCTAGTAGGACATCTTAAAGCTGTGTACCGTGGCAACTTGGCTCACATGCTTGGGAATGACTGTTTAGGCTGTGCCATTTTCCAAGGGGAAAACAAGGGTAGAATTACAATTCAGAGTGACTTATGAATATTAGTACAAAATAGTGTCAAACTTTTTTAAGCCAGCTGTCATACAATTTTTCATTTTTAAAAAAAGGCCCTTTGTCAATTAAAAAAATCAACTGAAAAATTTCAACTAACTCTAGTGATTATGCAGTTTTGAATGTGGGAGAACCTGACCTGCATACTGGCCAGGATCCTGATTGAGCAGATCTATGTACTTTACTGTAACAGACCGTATTAAATGCATGTTTGTTATAAGAAGAAATTAGCTGACACCATTACACCATTTCATAATATGCAAAAATCTAACTGTAGAGGAAAGTGAGAAGTTCAGGAGGGGATCTTGGTCCGTCAATTAAAGGCTTTAAAAGTTAAAACTGAACTCAGTCTCACATCCTGTTGAAGTGCCTGCTTGTGTTATCATAGAGTTGTTTATGATTACTGGGTTGGTACATTCCAGCTCCTGAACGCTGGACTGCATGCACAAGGTCCATCTACACTAGCAACATTTGTAAGTGCTTTTCCAAAGCAGTGTTACTAACGGTGTAAGCAGTTGTGTAGACTGGACACAGGTGTTTTTACCTCTGAGTCGTGTAAACTTGCTCTGAGCAGGTTAGCTGAGGTAATGGCTATAGTATGTTGTTGTTAGAGGTGCAACTGCATGATTGCTGAAAAAATCTTACAAATATTCCACTTATAGAAAATTCTGAGTTTAAGGCCAGATGAGACCATTAGATCATCTAGTCTGACCTCCTATGTATCACAGGCCATTACATTCCACCTACGTACCCCTGTATGGAGCCCAATAACTTGTTTGCCTAAAGCATATCTTCCAGAAAAGCGTCCAATCTTGATATGAAGACATCAAGAGAGAGAGAGAATCCCATTTCCCTTGATAGTTTGTTTCAATGGTTGCTCACTCTCATTGATAAAAGATTTGCATCTTATTTAAATTTGTCTGGTTTCAGTTTTCAGCCACTGGTTTCTGTTATGCCTTTCTCTGCTGAAGAGCCCTTTAGTATTTGGTATTGTCTCCCTATTAAGGTACTTACACACTGTCATCAAGTCACTTCTCAATCTTCTTTTGGGTAGCTAAACAGATGAAGATCTTTAGGTCTCGCTGCAAGGCTTTTTCTTGACTCTAGCGATAAAAATTAGTCAGTCATTCTCCAATGTTTTAACATCCCTTTTAAAATATGGATACCAAAATTGTACACAGTATTCTGGTATCGGTCTCACCAATGCTATATACTTCTCTACTCCCTTGTGTATACATTCAAGGATCACATTAGCTCTTTTTGCCACAGGATTGCACTGGGAGCTCATGTTGAGTTGCTTGTGCTAGTCTACTATGACCCCTAAATCCTTTTCAAAGTCTCTGCTCTCCAGGATACAATTCCCCTATTCTGTAGATATGGCCTGCATTCCTTGTTCCTAGGCGTATCTTAATACAGCCAAATGCAAAGTTATACATTTTGCTCAAATGGGCATGTATGACGGCCTTCTCCTTATCATGTACCACTCCACCAGTCTCTGTGGCATCTGCAAATTTTATCAGCAGTGATTTTATATTTGCTTTCAGACCATTGATTAAAATGTTGAATAGCATTGGGCCCAGTACCTTTCCCCAGGAACCCCACCAGAAACACCCCCATTTGATAATGATTCCCCACTAGCTACTACTTTTTGAGATCTGTCAGTGGCACAGTGATCGGTTATTTAGAGTCACTTTTGAGCTTTGGACCCCTGGCATGGTTTGTTTTGGAAACGGACATTGGAAGCAATGCTTTTAAATATACATCACATGGATTTATCAGATGTAAGAAAAACTAAAGTAACACTTTGTGCCTTCTGCCCTTGGAGGTGACCTATGACAGTTTCCAAAATAAAGAAAGGGATTTACAGAGTCAACAGTAGTATAATTTTTGCAGTGGGGAGGGGTTCACGTCCTAGGGACACACTGAAAATAAAGCGGCTTGGGCAGCGCTTGGGTTTTGCTGGATAGATGCCTTGACAGGCACAATAGCAGTACCGGGAGGTTTGCTTTGCAATAAGCACAGGGCCATTGCCATGCTGCTGGGTTTTGCCTTTCACATGACACTCAGTACTGGAAATAGGGAGCTGTGAAGAGAGAAACATTTATTTAAATAACCCGGAATTAAACAACCTGCACCTACTGGCTGTCATGTAAGGAAATGCAAATATCTAACTTGATGAGCAATTCCTTAACTCAGAGGAGCTGAAAAATTGATAGAGCTCAGGAAGCCAAGTGCTAGCTTCTTATGAGCAAAAACTTAAGGTAGATGGAAGCTGCAGCACAAGCAGCTAACATTTCATTACATAGTGCGCTTCAGTAAGGCCGTCAGGAGCCAGATTTTTATATCTTAACTCACAGTGAGAGCATATGAGAACTCCCATTGACTTAAGGGAACTCTTGAGTAGTAAGGTGAGACTATTGGGACCTCCGGCTACAGGAATATGCCCCCACCCACCTGGCTAATTAGCAGGGATTGTCAGAGGCAGCAAGTCTATTACAAAGAGATTGCACCCATGCAAGAGGACCCTTTGCCTCACCTTCCTCTCACACACAATATGAGCCAGGATCCACTTTGGCTACCACCCACCAGCCTGACTGAGAGGTTGGCTATACTTATCCTTCTTGTGGGACTTTCAGCAAGAAGCAGCGCTAGCAGTATATCTGATTGGAACGGGGAGAGGGCCCTGTGTTAGCCACACCCTTCAAAGAGAGAAGAAAGGGAACCACTTGACAAGGAAACTTCCAACTTCATTTTTAATTTTAAAAGTCTGGATTACAAAAATTAAAAAAAAAAAATCACAAAAATTGATTCTTTGTCCAGTAAAAAAATAAATTAATTTAAAAAAATCAGAAGCCCTGGTGAGGTATGCCAGAGATCCCAGAAAGGGATCAGCTTCCTGACATCACATTTGGGAAGAATGGTATAGAGTTACAGCAAGAAACTCCATCAGGGCACTAAGACATCTTTATAAACACGTCTTCTTCCCTTAGTTTGTGCGTAGGAGGTAAGGTGGGGAGTTCAAGTTGCAATATGCTGCATTACAAGTAAAGGACTGTATACCCTGCAAATACAATTAGGCTTTAGACTAGTTACAAACCACTGCTAAGGTCTAGCCTATGCTCCAAACGGAAATCATCTTGTTACCTGGTTTGGGAACGAGGGTAATGCAACCAGAGTTGTATTTATAGTATAGACAAGCTCTTTGGCCTCATCTGCTCTAGCCTTTATGCTCCTTCAAAAGTTTTCCACCATTGTTACTGCCCATTTATATCCAGCAGCAGTCAGAGGTGCCAAGCGCTGCTAGTAGTTTAACCACCGTGTTGTTCAGACTGTAGTGTTAGACAACATTGGCAGTTAAAAAGGCAATGGCTGGTCTATATCAGGACTTCCATCACTGGTGGAGATGAATTGATGGTGCCTACAGTGGGACCTTTTAGTGAAAAAAGTGTTAGAGGGAACACAGCTCTGGAGTGGGGGGGTTAAGAGAAGGTTGTGGAGGTTTGAGATGAAATATCACAAAAGGAGCTTTATAAGGTGAATGTTTCCCTTTCTGGCCTGTCCAGGCTGGCAGAGAATCATGTGAAGAGAAGCAATTTGAAAACACGCTTATGCTGCCCAGGATATATAGGATTTCAGAGTGTTTAGGTAGAATTAAATAGACACTTTCCAGATGTAGTAGGTATCTAGTTTAGAAAATGCAAATTATGTCCTGGGTGCATTAGACATCATCATCATGTTTAGTCTTTGTTTAAAAACTGTTCTCTTAATACAGTTCCCATGACTGTAGAACAGGGCCTTATACAGTCCCTCACTTCTTGAACAGAGTCAGGAGAGAATATTTGAGTCCTGGAGGATTAGTTCCTCTCCATGATTATCAGTTACACATGTAGCTTTTGTTGTGTTCGGCTGCATTCTGGACAGCAGTACATTTTGCCCTGTGCTAATAGTAGGTGAAGGTGCCTAGAGGCTGTAAATATGTCCTATGGAAACACTACAGAAGTTACAAGATGACTTCGATACAGTCTACAAATGATCCCATCTACTAGGAAAGGGCAGTAGAGCAAGGCATGCTAAGATGAAAGGAATCCCCCCCACACACAACCTAGCATTAATTTCTACAAACTATCCAAGCCCCACAGCACACTGATATACCCTTGATTCACAGCAGGTTATGTGTTCTTAAGTTTCTGTCACAGGATGCCGGAAAGCAGATTTATGAACGTTTTTCTTGAGAATGTGACCATCCTAGCCAGCACTGGTCATGTTCCGTGCACCATTGTGCTGGGTGATGCATCTATGTCAGCAAATCCGTAGCTCGTTCTCCAAGCCATAGATTTTTGCCTTCAGGTTTCTTAGCTCCCCTTGAATTTTCCGGGTTCGTCTGTTCCCTTGGCGGACCTCATGCAGAATTGCGAGGTCCTGGTCTGGTCCAATGTTCATGGTCACCTAGAGAGAGAGAGAGAAAAATAAAACCAGAAAGACTTGGTCTATAGTGTATGATCTGGAGAAAGTTATGAAGAGAACAATCCTGTCCAAGGAGATTCATTGTGCCTAGCAAGGGGGAACTACAACCACAGTGTGTCTGAGCTGCCCTGACGTCATACATGGAAAGGAGCCCCAGGATGGATTGTAGATAATGTAGGTGTCTTGTTAGTACCATGTGGGTGTGTCCTGCAAGTGCAGTGGAAGAGGGATCTCTAAAGTGTAACCAGAAATGTATCAGTAAATGGTCAGTTGTTTAAGAAATCATTTCCAGTATGATTTAAAAGGACTCATTAAAATGTGACAAATTATATATTTCTTATTACCCAGCTTTTTTGTACTTAAGTCTCAATTGTAGTCTCAGGAGACATCCTCTACAGGTGGTAGTGAGGATCATATCTTGCCTTGGCAGAAGACTGCATTTGGTTATCAAATAGTTCTTTTTGACCTAGAATAACTAGAATGATTTAGGATCATGGTTGTTATTTCTCACTTGTATGTTGTATTTTACTCATGCACCCCCTTCTGGTCAAGTATGTAATAAGAACAGGACAATACAATTAGGCTGAAATAATTAACTAGGTATTGACATGGATTTGATTAACCATTTCCTTTTCTTTTCTTAAATTCTGCAAGTTAACCATTCCTTGTGGTACCATGTGAATAACCCTTCTTATGCAGGATAGTCCAGAAATCATTATATTCTATACACGACCACTTGAACTTACTTCTGCACTTTGAGCCTTAATTCTTTGCGCCAAGTACTCAGGTCTGCTCACACTGAAGTTGATGACAAAGCTCTCATTGACTTCACTGAGAGCAGAATCAGTATCTAGAACCATCAGGAGAAAAGCCAAACAGGGTCTGCAACACTCCATACAGAATATACTTCTGCAGTTAATACTTGCCTCACAGTGGTGTTGGAAGAATCAGATTTTGTAAAGTGCTTGGAGACATCAGATGAAAAGCGTTAAAGAAGTAGCATAACTCGGTGCCCTAACTACATCCACTGTATAATCACACCAATCCCTAGTAATCTGGATGCCTAATCAATTAACAGCTATGAGTATTTTTCTCTTCACAATATACATATAACCTGTAACTTTCCATAACACTTGAAGGTACCATATGTTACAAGTATCTAAAGGCCCAAGTGAGGAAACACAGGAATTTCCAATAACTTAGGCTCCAAGGATCCGAATATTCAACCCTCCCACAAGCCAATTCCATCTCAGCCCTTGCCCCAAAGATGATCAATTATTACCTTGAAGAGCTGTTTCTCTATGTCCTTCAACCTCTGTCGAAGTTGCTTGATGTCATTCTTGAAGCCCTCCACCTCCATGCTACGCCGTTTCTCCAGGGCCTCATATCGTTGGGTCATTAGCTGCAAACGCTTCCCCATCTTCTCTGAGCGCTCCTGGGGATAGGAAAGCACAATAGAATTTGTAGGGAAGGGCACCATCAACAACACAAATATGGAGAAGGGGAAATCAGACAACCCCAAGAGGCTGCAAACCCGTCCTGCAGCAGCAGACAGAGGAGTTACCTTGAAAAGCTCTCGGCCAACATCTCCTTCTTCACGAATTCTAGCCAGCTCACCCTCCAGAGCAACACACTGCTCTCGGTACATATCTGCCAACCGGTGTGCCTGTGTTAGCTGCTCCTGTAAGGACTGGAGCCCAAGAGAAATAATTAGGATTAACAGATGCTGGAGGCAGGTAGCCAGTACTCACAGCACCTCCCTCCCTAAAGAACAAAGGTGGGACGCAAGGCAATTGTCACAGCTCTGTGAGTGCTCTTTGGTGGAGATATGGCAGAAAATAACCAAATGAGTAGCCCTAGAAATTGGAGTTGGTGCAGGTAGCCAGACAAGAAAGATTAGAGATCTAAGTATGCAAAAACTCCTTCAAATTACAGGAGCAACTCTGTTCAGATGAGACATTAAAGTACAAAACAAGCCTGGTTCTATCCACCATGTAGTCATTAGAACCCACAACATTTTTTTTAAAAAATAGCAAGAGTTGGTCCCACTGTCCTCAGTCAAAAATTCCCCATCTCACATCTGTTTGGTTGCTGCTCTCCATCTCAGAGGTGGCTGCATTTCAGTGGTGGATAAAGCAATTACTTTAGGTATATACCAGGGGTCGGCAACCTTTCAGAAAGTGGTGTGCCGAGTCTTCATTTATTCACTCTAATTTAAGGTTTCGCGTGCCAGTAATACATTTTAACATTTTTAGAAGGTCTCTTTCTATATATCTATAATATATAACTAAACTATTGTTGTATGTAAAGTAAATATGTTTTTAAAAATGTTTACGAAGCTTCTTTTAAAATTAAATTAAAATGCAGAGCCTCCCACAACCGGTGGCCAAGACCCAGGCAGTGTGAGTGCCACTGAAAATCAGCTTGCGTGCTGCCTTCGGCACGCGTGCCATAGGTTGCCTACCCCTGGTATATACTGTGGTTAGTAAACTATTATGGGTACATGTACTATGAGGGCAGTACAAGTTCCCATGGTTCTCCGTGCAAGTACATTAGTTGATGAAGAAAAAAAACAAAACAGACTGCTGGATGGGAGCAGCAAAATTGTGAGCAATGTTATTCCCAAAAAAGCAGTGTTCTCACAATAGCAGGCACAACACAGAGTGTGTTCTTCCTGCCAGCAGTCAACAGAATTTATTCCAAAGGATGGTTGCCCATTTCATGTTTGGAAATACCTAGTCCTAATAAAGAGCTTGAGAGCTGTGCAACGATATGCCACTTGGCAGGTGGAACAAGCTGAGGAGCTACATGCTTGTTTTGGGTGCGGAAGGAGAGGGGGATATTAGTCTTGTGAGACAAAATCCCTGGAGCGCCATTATAAACTAACAAGAGTTCTAGCTACACAGCATTTTATCTTTAAAGTCAATAAGCAACAACATCCCCTGTAAAGCGAATCTTTCTATGCCTCAGACAGCATAACAAATGTATTTATTTAGAATTCATGGAGAATTCCCTCTCTAAAACAGGGAACACCAGTTTCTCAGTAAAGCACCATCGTGAGATCCAATTCTAGACTCTCTCAAACCTTCATCCATAAACAGGTGGATTTCTTTTCCAAGGGAACAGCAATTACCTTGAGTTCTCCACTCTGTGCTTTCCAAATTTCACTCTCTGCTTGAGAAATTGGCTTGATGTCTCTCTCCTTCTTCTTCTCTCTCTCTGGCTCCCTGCTGATGATAAGCTGATCCCTGCTTACATCAAGCTTCCTCAACAGACAGTCCTTCTCTGCCATCCATGATTTCTCATTGGCTCGTGCATCGAACTTCAGCTGAAGGAAGTCACGCGTACTCTCATACAGCAGGTTTTGAGTCTGATGGAGCCTGAAGACAGGTATTGCACTAAAGTAATAATATCACTGCCTTCCCCAATTCCCTTCATCATTCACCTGTATTCTCACTGGGAGTTGGGGTGGGCATGGGATGAGAGAGGCCAGGAGCTTCCCTCGCATATTTTCAAGGGCCAAGTTCTCCAGGGATGAAAAAGGATTTTTAGTTTGTAATTTATTCAATCAATCTCCAATTACATACCAAGCAACTGACCAAATACTCTGCTTTTCTGCCTATTAGGTTGCAAACCTGTAGGTGATTTTTATATTCTGCGTTTCCTGCCATGATTAAACCAGAACCATTCTCTTGCACTCACTTATCTGTTAGGGTTTTGATCCTGTCCTGGTCCCTCTGATGCTGGACCTGCACTTCTTCTATGTGAATCCGCCTGTCCGCTAGCAGTGCATCAAGCTGCTCTTTGGATAACCGGGTCTGCTCTTCCATCTGAGCCTGCAGGGCCTCCACCTGGATTGGCCCACAGGGAAGGCATAGAGTGAGATCCTACACCAGGCATGCTGCCCTGTTTAAATTCCAGGTTAGGCACACAGTGAGAAAACACCCCCTGCCCTGTAATGCTTTATTATATAGGTCTAATTTCTCTGCAGGCCTTGAAGTTAGTAGTAAGCTGCTTTGGCGCTCTAGAAGTTTCCTGTAACAGATTTCCCTACCTGTTGTGAGAGACACTTTACAGAAGGTGGGTCAGATTCTTCATTCATTTCCTGCATTGGGCACAGGAAGGAAAGTGGAGGGGCAGATGAATTCCAAGTCCCTTTTGTGCATCACTAATTCTGGCCACTGTTGTAATTTAGAGCAGCCCTAGGGCTCTCATCACCCAAATGCTATTCTTGTTTCTTGCCAACCTTACCCCCCTTGTAAGTCCACTGCAGAGAGAGCTAAATAGATTGGGAGTAAGTGGGAGGCACTGCCAAGGTAGCATAGAGGGGAGACGGGCATGCCCAATGTAGGGATAGAGGGGATAGGCAAGCAGCATGTTTGGCTGTCGTATAAACCCATGTGTGACATTGTATGGAATATGTGGAACACCATATGTGGGCACCAATATTATAAATTGCAAGGAATCTGATCAGATATGTTGTGTGAGGTATCTACAAAAATGTTACAATTTGCCAAGCATGATAATCTGGTTTTTTTGTATCACCTCTGTATTATGAGTTATAGATATGTATGGTATATCTGTATTTTAAACTGGTGCTATGCATCTGGGTGACACCCCCAGACAGATTGGCATCAGCACCACCTAGCCTGCTTGATGGCCCATCAAGGGACATCAGCTGTACAATAAACCAATTAAAAGATCAGGGACCACACCTGATGAGTCAGCAAGCCATGTATGGGTATGCCTATGGTCAGAGAACTCTAAGGTTTTTCCATGTGCTGTGAAGCCTGTGTTTGGAACACAGGAAGTGCAAGCCTTACGGCAAAAGAATACAAAAGGCAGCTGCATCTTCTCCATTTTGCCTTCAATCCTGCTTCCTACCTCTGGAGTAACTTTTCTATAACTGAAGCTCTGAACAAAGGACTGAATGACCCATCCAAGCTGTGGATGTGTTCCAGAGTGCCTTTCAAGCCAGCAAACTCACCAACACTGCTAAGAACCTGATACAACATGGACTTTGTAGTCTGATGTATGTACCAAATTGCTTTACCATTTAACAACTCTCATCTTGTTCTCTTTTATAATAAATGTTTAGTTTTAGACACTAAAGGATTCTCTGGCAGTGTGGTATTTTGGGTAAGAGCCAAACCTATACTGACCTAGTAAGGTGACAGGTTTCGGTGGTAGCCGTGTTAGTCTGTATCAGCGCAAAAAAAAAAAAAAAAAAAAAAAAAAAAGAGAGGAGTCCTTGTGGTGTATCTAAGGTGCCACAAGGACTCCTCATTTTGGGGTTTTTTTTTACCTAGTAAGGTGGCTGTCACTTTGGGTAAGAAGAACATTTTGTATATGTGAGCAGAGTTTTAAAATAACTCCTCACTGTATTGGACCGAGGTGCTGACTGGGAGCCAGAGAACTGGAATGCAGTAAGAGGGCTGTGTGATTCCTCCCCCCTTGATAACTAATGTGGGGGATCAGAAGCACAGTTTGTGACTGGTTGGTGAGTGTTAGCCACCAGTCTATGGGAGAATCTGCTCTCCCTTTTGCAGCGTGCCCTGACCTTGCCATTTCCAGTGAAGGCACCCCTGTGTCACCACGGGTCACACCATGCACAAGCAGAAGTTGCATCTGTTGATCAGTAAATGCTCTTTTACCTGCAGTAAGAGTGTTTGATTGTCTCTGTGATATCTCTCAGGACTTTCTGGTTTCTCTCCTTTTGCTACTGGCTTTGATGTGCTTCTTTTAGTGTTGGCTGCAAAGAACAAGATTAATTGAGATTTAAAAGCAGCAAAGAGTCTTGTGGCACCTTATAGTCCTATAAGGTGCCACAAGACTCTTTGCTGCTTTTACAGATCCAGACTAACACGGCTACCCCTCTGATACTTGAGATTTAAAAGTTTATTAGAAAATGTTTAAAAATAGATGATACAGAGAGTTTGAAACGTCAGTTATTGGTCATCGGGGGTAACATACAGAGTATAGGGGGATGCTAATATTTTGGTATTGGACAGCACATAACATATACAGTCTGCAGTGTCCCCAATGGGGGGGTATACGGTGGGTGAGATCAAGATACAGTCAGCAAGCAGTGAGGGTACATCACTCATACAAAAAAGTTACAGACAGTCATGGGTATAAATAAGCGGGCCGGGTAATGTGGATAGGATGATCCTCACATGGTGGAGTTCAGTTCGGTTTGGTGGGTACAGGGCTCAGGGGATAAAGTCCAGCAGGGGAGGTTTACAGGTCTCTTCCCCCTTGTGGGTGCACAAAGTCACGCTGGCTCACTCCTGGTATTGGCGGTGGCTGGTGATGTGCTCTGTACCTACTCTACTCCTTTCTCCTAGCCTATGTGTGAGACTTTGCCCAGCAGGGAATATTGTAGGTGTGCTGGCTGGCCTGAAGGAAAAGGAAAGGAAGAGCTTGCAGCTACTGCACCACAGCATCTTCTGGCAGGAGTCACTGCAGAAAACATTCTAGCACTGGCTTTGGGGAGCTCATGGAGACTGCATGCTTTTTACACATCCAGCACTATCGTGATATTTAGCCACCCTCCAAGTACTTGTCTTCTTGGCTGGTATGGAAAGTCACTTTTGGGGTACCTGTTCTGGAAGTGTAAGTATCGCTCCGTTCATGTGGATCCCTGGATTTGATTGGTTTTTGAGGAATGGTGACCTAGAGGAGCAAAAACAGATTTGTTACCTGAACGTCCTGCATTCTGTTCTCTGAGCCCAGTCATCAAGAATGAACACTAGAGTGTGTGGAAAAAGACTTAAAAGTGCAGCATGCCCATCGGTGCAGCAGGAGCAAGGTAAAGACATTTGCAAAAGAAATACCAGCATTGAGAGCAGATGCCCGCTATGATGGGGTGCTTGAATGTTACATTTTCCACCTCTTACACCACTGTATAGTTCTCAGTGATTGGGGACTGGTGACTTCAATGGGAACAGGATTAGGCCTTTAGCAGAAGATCCAGCATTCAGATGTGGGAGGGAAAGGAGGAGCAACAATGTGCTTTCTTCTCCACTTACCCTCTTGCCAGCTGGTGCACTGAGAAACATTTATACAACAAATCTACGTATACCCATCCACTTAAACCCAAGAAGAAATCAAAGGCAAGAACTAACTGCTTGGTGCAGCTATTGATCCTGATCCAACTTGTGTGCTGAGATCCACTCAATGCAAGAAGAAAAAGCGGCCATCAGGGAGCTGATACAGTTCCCTTGTTCTCATGGCACTTCTGCAATGGCTCCAGCTCCAGTGTTTACACCAGCTGGCCACAATCCCCAAGACACAGTATGCCAGTAAGGAATTAGCTCTGGACATGTCCTTTCCCCACTCCCTCTGCCAGGGCCAGTTAAACTATCTGAACCAACTGAGAGCTCCCGCATACCAAAGAAAATTCAGGGCTGCTTTCAGGGACTTTTGCACAGCCTGAGCAGTGCAGAGAGCAGCAAGCAACCTTTTAAAGCTTTTTTTTTTTTTTTTAAGCAGATTACACAACCGGGAGCCAATCACGCTCTCCGGCGAAAAATTAAAACAAACACAAACAAAAAAAGCAGAAGCCCAGCCCTCATGGGCAAGCCCCAAAACAAGCAACACAACACACTACTTAAAGAAATGAATAGGCAATTACATACACAAAAGAAGTCTATATAGGCTTGCTGGGCACCACTTGGCAGCCTGCAGGAGGGACTAGACAACAGCAGAGAATGTGGCCCATTATTTCAAGTCTCACACTGCCCCTCCCTTCATGCCCTGAATCACAGTCGTGACCTTTCTGGTCAAACAGGATTTGTGTATGGGACTTCAGATCCATAAACACACTGCTGCTGAGAGTCACCACTCTTGAAACCTGTCACACTTGCTCTCCTGGAGGACAACACACTTCCTTTGCAGCTTTCCTGCACAGGAAATGAAACCCTGATTTCCCAGCACTAACTACCAAAACAGAGGGAAGGCCTCACTCTTTGTCTCGAGTCCTATCACTAGCTTATTACAGTACATATCAGACCAACACAAAGCCAGCTGAATTCAAACATCCATGTTTTCTGGCAACACTCTCCATAGTTCTGTTTTGTCTCTTTGGCTCCTCAGTGGCAACACACTGTGTAAAGCTTCTAGGGGCTGAACCCAAAGCAAAGTCTGCCAGAGAAACAGGCTATTCCCAATGAATAGTCTTACCTTGTGTGGAGGCTCCTTATGAAAATAAGTAATTTCTCCTGTGTCTGTTCCCACCAAAGCCAAGAGATGCTGAATCTTTTTTCTGTCTTCCAGCTCCCTGGAATTCATGGAGAAGCATCAGCACATTTCTATTCCAAAATGCATCAAGCCTGTACTCTCTCTAGAGGTTGTTACTGTAGTTAAAGGAGCAGCTCTAACCTGTTCTTCACATTGTCACAGCCCATGAGACAATGTTGTCCTTAAGCCAGACTGCTAGAGATCCTGTTAACACTGAAGATGCATGCAGGGGCGCCTCCAGGCCCCAGCATGCCAAGCGCGTGCTTGGGGCGGCAAGCCGCGGGGGGCACTCTGCCGGTTGGGCGGCAGGCGGCTCCGGTGGACCTCCCGCAGGCGTGCCTGCGGAGGGTCCGCTGGTCCCGCGGCTTCGGTGGAGCATCCGCAGGCACGCCTGCAGGAGGTCCACCGGAGCTGTGGGACCGGCGACCGGCAGAGCGCCCCCTGCAGCATGCCGCCGTGCTTGGGGAGGCAAAATGGCTAGAGCTGCCCCTGGATGCATGGGAGAAGTTTCCATTTCTGCTGGTGCAGTGAGGAATTCCCCTTTTAGTACAGCCTGATAGTGATACATGAGCTTATACAGGGAAGGCAGATGCTGAAAGGACAGGGTCTGTGAATTTATTAATAAAAGCTCATAGTCCAGGGGGAATATGACCTAGTTAGGATGATTTCAATCCTGTAGATGTTCTACTTTTCAGAAGACTGAGAACCTTGTTTGCCTTAGAAGCCCATGTATTCCACCACAATCTGGAATGTGATGGATATACAGGGTTTTAGGCACCCCTTTGAGGGTACACAAGAACACTACCCACCACACATAAAAGGAGACCCCATCAAGCCAACCAAAAATCGCTGAGATTAATTCTCAGCCAGAGTTCAGAAGCATCTTAGGGAGATGTGCTACTGAGAGCTAATTTGGTGCAGCTGCGCCTATTCAGGCTCATTACTTTAAGAAAGACAAACAGTGACCAGAAGACAAAACAGGTAGCTCTGGGGAAAACAGAGGAGTTACCCTCTTTGGTCTGTTTTCTATGAGTTTCCTGCTTCTAAAACTGCAGAGAGGAAATGCAGCTAAAGAATTATGCCAAGCTCATGTCAAGTTGAGTTAAACCAGAACTTCCAAGCTGACGTAGGTGATTTTGTGATCGAACCTGACCCTTTGGTAAACTTTTGCTCTTTGTTATACCCCAGCCCTGTTTTGTGGGCCTATATTCTGCAGCAAGATCCTTGGATCATCGGTTTCTCTGGTACAGCAGACTAGGAGTCCTGCAGCACAGTCATCTCACTTTTTTTAAAAAAGGAAGTTTGGAATAATTGAATAATGGTCAGTACAGTAGATCTGCATAGAAGGGAGAAGCAACACTAGCATTTCTTTTGTCCAGTTCAGCATTTGGGAAGATTGCATAGGGCCTGATCCTCAGAAGCGTGCAACTTCCACTGACTTTAGACCCATAGTGAGATTAATAACAGCTTGTATTACAGTGCCTAAGTGCTCCAGTTACAGAGTAGGACACTGCAATGTGCTGTACAGACACAGAATAAAAAGCTTTCAAGATGGCTCTACTAATTCATATGGCTTCCAGAAACACTACCTGCCCATGAGAAACAGCTAAGAAAACTCTTCCCCCTACCATCTCCATCCCTATCCCCTCCCAGCTCCGCACCTGATTTTCAGCCGGTCATTCTCAGCATAGAGGCGCAGCACATGTTCCCTCTCCTGGAAGAGGTAAACTTGCATGTCACTCAAAGCCTTCTGTAACTCTGCAATCTCCTGTTCCCGTTGACGCATTTCCCACTGTAGTTTGTGCTATGGAGAGAAAACAGGGCACGTGAAATGATACTGAGCATCTGACAACAGAGACAAAGAGCATCTTTTGCCTCAGATGACCCTAGTCTGCATCTAAAACTAGCAGCTGTTAGTGTGTCAAATGACTAGGATTGGCAGAATTTGCTTTTTTTTTTTTATAATTGATTAATACTACTGAATTTTATTTTTATCAATTTAAGTTTTCACGGTTGCGGAAAATTATGTTTTAAAGCATTTTTTTCAATATTTATCACTTAAATTTTCACAGTTGTGGGAGCTTATGGGGATGGGGTAGGTCAGACAATTTGATGACAGTAGACATTGAGATTCAAAATATTAAAGCTTTATAACCATTAAAACATTAATTATCGTATGTCAAAACATACAAAGTAAACAGACTTAAATCAAACTCTAACAAGTTCTCAAGTGGCATTTTTCTTACTTTGCCTGTCCGTAAATTTTGATCATTGATGGAAATACCTTTTTCATTGGTTTGTGTGTGTACCCTGAAATAGATTTCTCAATATTTACTGATAAAAACCCAATTCTTCCAAGCTCACAAATGACTGTCTTAAATTGGACCACCAAACTTTAACCAGCAGAGGGCAGTATTGGCAGCTTGTCTGGAGAAGACTTTTCAACAGTGAGCAACTCCCACCATGCAATCCTCTTCCTTGATCCAAGTGATCACAAACTATTAAACATGATGGAGCAACCTACCCTACATGTTATTCTCAAAAACCTCCCCTGGGTTAAGGTTGGGGTACTGCAGGCTTTAATAATAAGCATTCTGACCAATTACAAAATTGTCTCAGCGATCATGGTTTTCATGGGGGAGAAGTAACTAATTCATCAGAAGAGCATTCCTGTAGGAAAGGGACTTGGGAGATCTGCAATGTTTGGCGCCTTTCCCCACTTTGACCCAGATGTGCAGCTGAGATATTTCCTACATCTCCTGAGGGTTCTCAATCTGTTTCAGAGCTGGCTGATTCACGAGCAGCTCAGTGCATAATGTTTTAAAAGGTGGTCTCTCCTCACTCCTCTGCCAGCTACCTCCTCAGTAGAAAAAGTGCCAATTTTACAGGATACAGCTACACAACCACCCTGTGACTGATGTAGTGAGGCATTAGGAGATCATCCTGCTTGTTAGAAGAGGCTCCATTTTGTAGGATAGTTTTTACTTAGATTATAAGCTCTTTGGGCCAGAAACCACTTTTATTGTGTTTGTACAGCACCTAACACAATGAGGTCATGGTCCATGACTGGGGCTTCTAGGTGCTACTGCAATATAAATAAAGTCTGTCCCAATAAAATGCTCATTAATTTTGGCCAAATTACCATTCACTCTTCACAGGTCCACTGTGGAGTGCAGGGCAAAGAAAAAGGGTAGTGCAACAGACCAGGTGAACATCTAACCCAGTGTTCAAAGGTTAAGAAAAGCCCAAACAGTGTAAAGGCTTCCCAAAAGGAGAGCCCAATAAACTAAAACAAAAGGACTTATCTCAGTCAGCATTTTTCCTCCACTGGCTCCTAAATTGGGAGGCCAGATGGCAAAAATTCACTCACTTCTAGTAGCTCAATACATAGTGATTCCCCTTCAGCTCAGTCCTGCCACATTCCCCAGCAATTCCCTTCATGAATTATGTCAGCTATGTTAAGTCTTCAACTAAAGGAGGGTATTAAACCTTTCTCTGACAACCAATGGTGTGTATATATATAGTCCATCACCAGTAAGCTATTTACCTGCTCATCATACGATCCTTTGTATCTCTCTAGCCTTTTCAAAAGGTCCTCGTGTTCTTCATCAAACTCAGCGATCTTCTTGCGATAATATTCCAGCAGCTCCCGGGAGGGACGGAGGAAGGCCAGGCGCTCACTGATGGAAGGGAGAGGAGTAGAATCCCCCTGACTTGGAGCTGGAGAATTGGTATATCTGGAGGAGACACGGGGGGCTGCCAGTCTGGACAGAATGGTGGAACACACACACAAACACACACACAAAAATAGGTTTCAGAGTGGTAGCAGTGTTAGTCTGTATCAGCAAAAACAATGAGTCCTTCTGGCACCTTAGAGACTAGGGTTTTAGCCCACAAAAGCATATGCCCAAATAAATTTGTTAAAATTGGTCCAATAGAAGATATTACCTCACCCACCTTGTCTCTTTAGTGTGGAACTGTTTGCCCACCCAAGTGTGATGGGAAGGGGGGTACCTATTGGAGGAAAAGGGTGGGTGGTGGTTTTTGTGGGAGAAGGGTCAAGGGGAATGGGACAAGGTTGATGGGGAGAGGGAATCTGAGAAAAAGTAGGGGCAGAGAAAGAATAAGGGTTACTGGGGATAGTAAAAAAGTCTTCTGCTAGACATAAACACACAAAAACCAGACACTAGATAGAGGATATACACACAGAGGAAAAAGATGTGAGGTACCAGTAAGCCAGGTCAGTCTACGGAAAGATGTCAGAGATGACAGTATCAGAGCACTGAAGTGAAGGAGGAGGAGGGAGAGAAGAAAACTCCATTCAATCAGAAAAGATGTCTGACTGCTGAGTCTAATGTACATTCTCAGGGTCCTACTGGATTATCTCTGCTCCTTGATGCAACAGCAGCTAGAAATGGCTTTACAAGTTCTGGTTCAACAGGAGACTGCACCCTTTCTTTTAAGCTGCACAGAAATCAAACTCTCACACTCTGACAGCGAGGGACAGAGAGAAACTTTTAAATGTGTGTATTTGGCACCTAAATAGGATATTTAGGGATACACTAACATCACATATATATGTCGGCATGCAAAATCCACATGCAATTGTGATTCTAAATTTTGACACAAAAACTGAGCTTTGTGAATCATTAATTTGTAAATTTGGAATGTGTTTGAGCAAGTGCAAGTGTAGATGTGCATCTGTACACAGAGCTCGGGCTTTGCTCTGAAAACTTGGCCCTTAGTAGCCATGTTGAGTAGACTGCCTGGGTTTTCAGATGTCAACTCTAAAAGGACTAAGAATAAGGGTACGTCCACACTACCCACCGGATCGGCGGGTAGCGATCGATCAATCGGGGATCGATTTGGAGATGCGATAAATCGATCCCCAAATTCGCTCCCCGTCGACTCGGGAACTCCATCAGGGCGAGAGGCAGAAGCGGAGTCAACAGGGGAGCCGCGGCCGTTGATCCTGCGACGTGAGGACGGGAGATAAGTCAATCTAAGATATGTCTACTTCAGCTACGCTATTCTTGTAGCTGAAGTTGTGTATCTTAGATCGATCCCCCCCAGTGTAGACCAGGCCTAAGAAAGCAGCTTAAGTAAGTAATTATTTGCTAAACAAATCCATTGCCAGAACCTGGCTGGACACTTAGACCTCAAGAGCCAGCCAGATGCCTCATGAATGCATGAGATCAAAGTGATGTTCACAATAGTGTCACTATCTAGAGACCTGTTATCAATATTGCTGCTCACATCAGGTTTTTGATATATTAGAAACCTGAGGAATTCAAGACCTTTAATCTCCAGACATCTTAGGTGAGTGCTGAAGATACATTAATACAACCATTTTGTATAGCAGCTTTCACACCAACTGTATGTGAAATTGCTTTAGAGTTAAATAATAGTTATAGACACAATAGCACAGGGAGAAAATAAATATAATTATGAGTAAAAAAATGGTTTTAAATTATTTGACTTCGAGTACTGTTGAGGAGTTGCAGAGGAGAAGACTCTCACAGCAACAGTGATAACACTATGGGATAAAAGAGATTGGATGCTGGCGTTAGACCAGTGTAATGAGTGGAAAAGGAAGATTGGAGCTATGCAATATGACAGAGGTTAGAGCAAGTCCCAGGAGAGCAATTTAAAAGCTAAATGAATGGGGAGGCAGAGGAGCTGTTTGAGGACAGCAGCACTCACACTCACCTTTTGGAGGTGGGGGACATTCCTGGAGAGGAATCCATGGTGTTCACTCCACCACCTACAGAAATGACAACAATGTACATTCTAGGAGCAGAGAGCATATGGCCAGCTAGGCCGGAAAAACATATTAACACCTCTCTAGTGACGGGTATGGAATCGGGGTCCCTGGTAAAACAATGACTAAGACTGTGCCAAACATGCCCAGTGATGTTCAAAAACCACTGACGGGGCAGGATTTTTGCAGTTCCTTCTCAATTGCATGAAGCTGGTCCCTAGATTCCTGGGTGGGAGAAACCCAAACACCTGTGAAACACTTAGGATTTTCACTCAAAAAACCCCCATCCCTATAGCTATTGAGAGCAAACACCTTGCACTTTCCAGAGTTCTGAATGTCCCTGTATTTCAAATTGCCCCATGCTGCCCGGCCAGCCGGTCCCTGCCCCGCGCCCCCAGCAGCGCCCAGCCAGCCGGTCCCTGCCCCGCGCCCCCAGCAGCCCCCAGCCAGCCGGTCCCTGCCCCGCGCCCCCAGCAGCCCGGACGAGCCCCCGCTTCCCCCACCCTTTGCCGCCTCCCAGCAACGATCCCGGAGCGGCGCCCCCGCCTCCCGGAGCGCGAACCCAAGCGCCAGCGGCTGCTCAACGGAAACGAGCCCAACCAAACAGCGCGGCAGCGGCAGCCAACCACACGCCGCTGCCGCGTTCCGCGCCGCGCGGCGGGGCCAGCTCTGCGCAAGGCCCTCTGGGAAGCGTAGTTCTCAGCGCCCTCCGCGGGTGTGCGCGGGAGGCCGGTCCCCGCGAGGCAGAACTGGGCGCTGTGTGTGTGTACTTAGGCATCAGAGGTTGGGGCTGCGTGCGGACCTTATCTCTATTTTCTATTTGAATGTGTTGGACAAAGTTGGAAATGAAAAAACCCTGTAGGTAAAAAGAAAAAACCCTAGAATTTATGTTCCCATTAGTGTGTAGAAATTTTGAACGTTTCCAAATTTCCTGATCAGCTCTAATTTATGTTAAAATGTGTTACCATGTACTGGTCTATGCAGGCTGTGTTGTGATGATGATCTCTCTCTCTCCCTCTCTCTCCTTTGCACCCACTCACTTTATTTCCTGAACTGGGGTAGTTCCATGTTTAGAACTAGTTACCAGCCAGCCTTGCACAAAATACATCCTAGCTTTAATATACATTGATTCAGTGCCATATACACTATACTATTAAGTACATTATTATTAATACCATATGTGAGTGCAGTGGTGTCTCTGTAAATATTAGGGATTAGGATATAAGACCTTCATGAAGAGCAGATTATCCCACCTCTACCTACTGGGGGCTTTTTTTATACCTTTCTCTTTCCTTTTATACTTCCATGGGTCTGATCCAGTATGGCAATTCCTATGTTCCTAACAAAGCCATCAGCTGTTAAATAATATAAAATATTACTTGTGTACATTAGTAGCATAAATCACAATGTACAGTTACTGTAGCATAATGTATCTCACCTACTATTTCTTTCAAAGTGACAAGATTATTAATTATTAAGCCTGCAGAATTGGATCATTGCTGTCTCTTGACAGAAAAAGCTGGTCAGTTGCATGGGCACTGGAACAATTTGTATAGTGGGGGTGCTGGAAGCCAATGTACCAAACTGTAATCTCTGTATATAATGGAAACCATTTCAGGCCAGGAGGTGCAGTAGCACCCCTAGTTCCAGCACCTATGGTCAGTTGGTAAAAGAAAAAAGAAGATTGTAATATCCTGGCAACATTTGTCTGAATGACGCATCTCTGTATGCATTAGCAAAACCCAGTGTATTTTAAACTTTCTGTGTATTAGAGGCCCCCGACTCTGGAGGTTTTGGAAGCTTCTTCTGAAAGCCTCCCACATATTCTACATGTAGTTTTCTAAAATCAATCTTGTTGTCAGTTGGAGGCTCTGGTCCATTTTGCTAGGAGGGAATCTGAGGTGCTGGATGCTCCTATGATGGAGTATAAACTTAGGATAGAGACTGACAGGGAAAGAGTTAACCTCTCCTTCTGGGTAGAGGCAGGACCACAGTGGCCTGTCATGAGCAGAGGGTTTTACATGGTAGCAAGGCTCAGCCTTCTGAGGGGAATGAATTAATACAAGCACCATGATGGAAAATCATCACCCAACCAATAGCAAACAAGTGATATGATTTAAATTCAGCTCAAAGAGGAAAGGTTCATGATTTCATTGTCAGAGATCCCAAGTTCAAATGTCATGGTTTATGGATTGTTTAGGTCAGTAGTTCTCAACTTTTGTACTGGTGACCCCTTTCACATAGCAAGCCTCTGAGTGCAACCCCCCCTTATAAATGAAAAACACTTTTTTATATCTTTAACACCATTATAAATGCTGGAGGTAAAGCGTGGTTTGGGGTGGAGTCTGACAGCTTGTGACACCCCATATAATACCCTTGTGAACCCCTGAGGGGTCCCGACCCCCAGTTTGAGAACTTCTGAATTAGGTGTTACTCTTGCACCCCACAACCAGTGCTTAGTGTTATTTTCACAGTCTGAGGCTCACTTCTCATGTAAAATATTTAATCTTCCAATGCAGGGGTCGGCAACCTTTCAGAAGTGGTGTGCCGAGTCTTCATTTATTCACTCTAATTTAAGGTTTCGCGTGCCAATAATACATTTTAATATTTTTAGAAGGTCTCTTTCTATAAGTCTATAATATACAACTAAACTATTGTTGTATGTAAAGTAAATAAGGTTTTAAAAATGTTTAATTAGCTTCATTTAAAATTAAATTAAAATGCAGAGCCCCCTGGACCGGGGGCCAGGATCCAGGCAGTGTGAGTGCCACTGAAAATCAGCTCTCGTGCCGCCTTCGGCACGTGTGCCATAGGTTGCCTACCCCTGTTCTAATGAAAGTGTAGTGTAAGTATGCAGGAAAAATTGCAAGTTTCCAAACCAGCTTTGTTTCTTAACCCCTTTCTTAAATATTACAATCAAAACGTTCTTAATATACTTATAAAGCTGTGAGTTTTGTCAGATCACTTTCCCCAACAAAACCCAGACTGACAAACATAAACAACAAGAAGACAGGAAACTGGAAGAGGAAGAAAGAACAGATGCTTTTTTTAACGGTCCACTATTAGCTGGCTGGTGATTGTTGCTAGCTGCAGGCTGGAGTTGTGGCTGTCTCCTTGGATATGCAGAGTTCTCTAGCTCATCTGAGGTCAGGTTGGAAAGGCTAGATCAGAGACGAAATTCTACAGCAAGACAGTTTCCTCTTCTTTCCCAGGGGAAAGAGACAATGCAGGTAGCCTCACATGAGCAAAAAACAAACAAAAAACCCCACAAATGTATGACTGGCTTGTGTACATTGATAATATTTGATAAACACCATGACCTAAGGTTCAATAAGTTAAGCACCCTAAATTGGAGCAGAAAGTTAGGGGAAGCAAAATTAAAACACACACACACACACAATACAAGACAAAAACTGTCCTTTCCAAGTTATTCTGGGGTTTATACTTCTCAGTCCATCAATTTAGAACTACTATGCTGCTCACAGCAGTCTTTTCCAAAGAGCTCCACTAGTCTTTTAACCCAAACATTTTAAATCAAAACCAAAACAACCTTGAGCAGTCTCAAAACATATCACCTAGAAACCAGCTCTCAAAACAAGATTCTCAAACATATCGGGCCCTTTCTAGCATGACTTTTAGTTAAATAATTTTAGACTTTTCCCAAGTGTTCCAAGGGCCTTTCTGTTGTATCAAGCAGGCAAGGTACTAACAAGCTTCAGCAGGACTTTATTTTTACAGTGGAAACCTCTTTACCAAGCTGCTGCTGCACACTCTGTAACTCTCACTCAGCCTCCTCAACTCCTCCCCCCTCGTTCCTGTTTCCTGTCCTTTCAGACTCCCAACAGCCAGTGCTCCCAGTTCTGATAATTACAAGCACATCTAAACACCACATTCCCTCCTCTCTTAAGAAACTCTCCCAATTAAAATAAACATTGTTGTTCTAACCACAGGAACAAATAGGAAACAAGACACTATACTATTGGCAGAAATATTACACTGGAAACACTGTAGATACTACATAACATAGTCTTGAGTCCAGACAGGTGGTCGTCTGGGTCTGACAGGCCATCTCTCAAGCCCTGGTTCCAGTGCAATGTCTTGTTGTGTTGGTTCTATGGTGAAGTCATCCAATGCAGACTGGGTGTTGGCATAACCTCCTCTTGGTGCATAGGCAGGTGCAAGATAAGCATTCCATACCCACCCATCAGAAAGTCGATAGATGTAAGGTCTCTTCTTCGCTATGATTTTAAGAGGAGCTGTGAATTTATGGTCCCCTTTGCGTAAAATTCCAGGTTTTTGTATTCTAACTAGGGTGACCAGGTGTCCCAATGTTATAGGGACAGTCCCAATTTTGGGGTCTTTTCCTTATATAGGCTCCTATTACCCCCTACCCCCATCCCCATTTTTCACACTTGCTCTTTGGTCACCCTAATTCTAATGAAGGAACCACACTCAAACTTTGGTTCCTTAGCACCCCGCCACTTGTCTGTGAAAGCCTTATACTTTGCTTGGTTCTGTTCAACTGTTTTTCTCACATCATCCTCATTTGGGGCATCAGGTCGTGCCTTTAACAATCCAGCAATGTTCAGTTTAGTATTCATCTGTTTCCCATGCAGTAACTGTGGGTGATCTTTGCGTTGTGGCACGTCGTGTAGCCTGGTATGCTTGCAGGAAATCAGCAGTGAAGGGTATCCACAATCACCCTTCCAGTTTAGCTGTTTGCAAACTCTCTTTCAAACTTCTGTTAAACTGTTCCATTTCCCCATTGGCTTGAGGGTAATATAGGGATGACCTTCTGTGTAAAATGTTCCTCTCTGCTAGAAAGGTTTCAAACTCCAGGGAAGTAAATTGACTACCATTATTGGAAACCAGTTCTTTGGGGTTACCTTCCCTGCTAAAAACTGGAGAGAGGAACTTAATTACTGTAGCAGAAGAGATTTGCGATGTAAACGCTACCTCAGGCCATTTACTGAAATGGTCTATTAAAGTGATGGCATAACGACAGTCAATTGGAGCAGTATCAAAGGGTCCTACAATGTCAATCACCACTTTTTCCCATGCAGATTCAGGAAGAGGAACAGGCTGTAATGGAGGGGTACATGTCACTGCTGTCTTATGCATTTGGCAAGTAGCACAGGATTTTATGAGTGCTTCAGTCTGAGAGTCCATCTCTGGCCACCAATACAGATCTCATAGTCGTTGTTTGGTTCTGACAATTCCTTGATGAGTATCGTGTGCCAGGTGTATGAGTTTTGACTGTAATTCTTCTGGAACAAGTAGCCGGTGTGTACCTCGTAGCACACAGCCATCGAGTAAAGAAAGTTCATCCCGAACTCTCAAATAAGGCAGCAAAACTGGGTCAAGGTTTTTAGGGTTACTGGGCCATCTCTTTGTCAGAAATTCCCATAGTTTTTGTTGAATTGGACATGCTGAACAAGCAGCTTGAAATTGTTCTCTTGTAACTGCAGTAAGAGTGCTTGTAATAAGTGCAACTACTACATCCTCATCCTCCGGTGGACCATCTGGTGAAGGCAAAGACAGGCAAGAAAGGTAATCAGCTACCACATTTTTGTTTCCAGGCTTATATTCCAGGTCATAATTGAAAGAGAGTAGTCTTGCAGACCATCTAGCAATATGATAGCCTGCTCTTCCCAGTCCTTTCGTGGTGAGCAACGTCGTCAAAGGGCTGTGGTCTGTGTGCAACTTGAACATGCGGCCCCACAGGTAAGTTCTCCATTTTTCAGTAGCCCAGACACAAGCAAGTGCTTCTTTTTTGACTGTAGAATATTTTCTCTCAGCATTACTCAGTGTCCTAGAAGCAAATGCAACAGTCCTCTCTGTGTTGTCCTCATGAAGTTGTGTGAGGACAGCCCCAAGTCCATAAACAGAAGCATCAGTAGTTACAATTGTGGACAATGCGGGACTGAATAGTGCAAGTACTGGACTACGTACAATCAAGTCTTTCACCGTTTCGAAAGTAGCTTGTGCATCCAGTGTCCACACTAAGGTTGAACTTCTCCGTAGTAATTCTCGTAACCGTTCAATGACAGAAGCATAATTGGGAATGAATTTTGCATACCAGGAGGTAAGACCCAAGAAGGAACGTAAGGTTTGCAAATCTGTTGGAGGAGGAGCATTTGAAATTGCCAGGATATGATCTGGATCAGGTTTTAGTCCAGCCTGTGAAATTGTATGCCCCAGAAAGGAGAGTTCAGTTTGTCTAAATTTGCATTTGGACCTATTGAGCTTGAGGCCTGCTTTGCTGATGCAGTTTAGTACAGACTGCAGGTTATTGTCATGCTCCTCAGTAGTATTTCCAAACACGATAATATCATCCAAATAGCACTGAACTCCATGTTGATTCTTCAGAATCAATGACACCATTTTGGAAGGCACTTGGGGCTGATGCGAGACCCTATGGAACACTTTTAAAACGAAATAGTCCCTCGTGTAATAAATGCTGTGAGGTCTCTGCTGTCTTCATGCAACATAAGCTGGTGGTATGCGCTCTGCAAATCAAGAGTAGAAAACATCTTTGCTCCACAGAGTTCTGCAAATACTTCTTCTGTATGAGGAAGAGGATGTCTGTCAATCACAATAGCTTTATTTGGCTCCTTTAAGTCCACACAAAGGCGAATGCCTCCACCCTTCTTCTGCGTCACCACTATAGGTGAAACCCATTCCGAGGAGTTAATCTCTTCAATACTGTCATTTTTAACAAGTTTTCTAAGTTCCTCTGAAACAGCTTCCCTGACTGAAAATGGTAAGAGCTGTAATTTCTGTTGTACAGGCATCACGTTATTCCGCATTTTAACTTTATGCAGAAACCCATAAGCACAGCCGAGTTTCTCCTCAACCTGGTGTTGAGTCCCAGCTGAAACTGGTGTGTGTACCGCAAGAGTGCTTTGCTGAGGAAGATCAATTCGTCCATTAACTACCCTGAGATTTAAAGCAGCCAATAAATCTCTGCCAAGGATAAAAGTGCCTTTGTGGACAATGTAGAACTCTGCAGTTACAGAGCAATCACCAAAAGTAACTATTGCTGGCAGGCAGCGATGTACTGGAATATGTTTTTTCAAATAGCACACCAAATGAAGTTTGGGTTCAGTAAGAGGCACATCTTTAAAGTAATGCAAATAAATGGAATCAGGTAGTATAGATACTGCTGAGCCAGTGTCCAACATTAGCTGAATAGAGTGTGATTTGCCTGAGGGTATGGCGGAAACGTTTATAGTGCACTTTATCTGTTCTGGAATATGTGCACTAGTGATTTTGTCCACACTCAGCACAGTAGCATCTGGTATTGTAACTGCATTCAACTGTTGATTGAACTGGCTACTGCGACATACTTTAGCAAAATGCCCAATCTTTTTGCAATGATTGCACTGAGCTACTTTTGCTGGACATCCTGTGTAGCTTGCAAGATGTTGTGGGGATCCACAGCAAAAACATGCTTTTACTGTATTTTGCATTTGCTGATTCAGTGGCTTTTAAATAGTTTTCCTCTTGCAATTGTTTGTCTGCAGCGATAGTGAACTTTTCTGCAAAGGAGTCACACGTGGATTGTGCCTCCTGTATCTCTGTTCATTATTTTGGCTTCAGCTGTAGCTGACTCAATCTGAGTAGCAATGGTTATTGCTTTTTCTAGTTTAAGTTGTGGTTCTAGAAGTAAGCGCTCTCTTACACGAAGCATGGTTGTTTTTTCAATGAGCTGGTCTCTAATCATCTCATCTGCCATGTTCTCAAAGTCAGAAGTTACAATCAGACTCCTCAGGGAAGCAATATACTGCATTATAGTCTCCCTGGTTTCTGCTCACGCTGGTGAAATCTGTAGCGATTAGCTACTACATTCACTTTTGGCACAAAAAAGTTCTTTAATGCAGTGAGTGCAGTCCCATATTTATCATCTGCAAGGGGAAAAGTGTAAAATATATGCTGCTCTTCTGCTCCAAGGCAGTAGATTAGTAGAGCACACTGATTGCAAGCAGATAAGTCTCAAACATATGGATCCAGACAGTAAAAGCAATTGGAGGCTCACCTGGGCTTTGCAGAAAGGGTGCAGGTGGGTTCAGAGGCAGGAGATCCATCCTCGTCGCCAAAATGTTGTGTCAAGCAGGCAAGGTACTAACAAGCTTCAACAGGACTTTATTTTTACAGTGGAAACCTCTTTACCAAGCTGCTGCTGCACACTCCGTAACTTTCACTCAGCCTCCTTAACTCCTTCCCCCCTTCCTGTTTCCTGTCCTTTCAGACTCCCAACAGCCAGTGCTCCCAGTTCTAATAATTACAAGCACATCTAAACACCACACTTTCATCTATTATATTCTCTCTCTGTGAGGTCAGCCATGTTGGTTGGTCTGTTGACATAACAGACCCGGTGGGAGTAGAGAATGATTCATTTATACACCCACCTCCAAGAAAGGATCTGGTGTAGCTCCTGAGGGACAGCTAAGAAGCTCAACAGAAGCACTTG
The DNA here is from genome assembly GCF_016161935.1 of Mauremys reevesii. Lineage (NCBI taxonomy): Eukaryota > Metazoa > Chordata > Testudines > Geoemydidae > Mauremys > Mauremys reevesii. The sequence continues at coordinate 251,716,355 of NC_052623.1, forward strand.
CGTCCCCCTCCCCATGGAACATGGAATGGTTTACTGGGGTGGGATGGGGTTGTTTCTCTCTCTTGAGAGAGACAGCTGGTGTTGGGTGTCATATACACAGACAAACTCATCAGAAGTTAGGGCAGCCTTGCGAACAGGGGGAAAAACAACTTTCTGCAAAAATATTATAGGTAGGTAGCAATGCCTGTAGTTAAGATTGCCTAACATTTTCTATTATAAGATCTTTATCAAGTTTAACTGTTTGGACTTAAATTTTCTGTCAGGTGTCTGCTTCAGGCTGAATGTTTAGGGAAAGTTTCAGTATAAATGGTTAAATGATTCAGACTAGGAGAAAAACATATTGTTTTGCCCATTTTAATTTTTTTTTCTTACAACTGTTTTGTTGGGAAATACTAGTGTCTCCATATATTGGAGCAGGGAATTGAAATTGGCAGGGGTGACCTTTGTGTCAGGAATGTGTTTTTTGCTGTCCCTGTGAAAAAACACCTATATTTGACCAAGGTATAAGCCTTTCAAAAAAGTCTCCATATGGACATATTCAGTAGAGACCTGTTAGAATTTGGCAGCTAAATTCTGTGAAGATTCCATCTCAGAGAATTCCATCTGTACTGAGCATGCTCCAGCCCAGGATGTAGGAGGCTGAGTAGGACTATGTCTTAAATTGCTGTTCCTGGCTGCAAGGTGACTGGGACCCAGTGTAGGGAGACAGAGATTGGATGATGAGCTGGAGTAGTGTTGTGGAGGAGACTGGGACTGACTAGGTGAGGACCCCTGCCTTATTCAGTGCACAGGATGGATGGTGCTCTGGGTAGGCATCAGGATTGTGTAGTGAAGAAAGTTGTTGTCTATAGGACCCTGCCTCCTGTGTTGCAGAAGTCGGTAGGTATATAGTGGATCTGGGGCCATATGTTGAACCATGAGAATAAAACAAAATACTGAACAACTGCTCATTCAATGGGCACTCTCAGTCCTGTGCTCTAAATGAGGAAGGGGACTGACTGGTGGAAAAATAGTATGTGATCACGCAATTAAATTCTTTATCATGCATTTGCATAAGGGAGCCAAATTAAAATTGCAAAGACAATCTTAATTCTGGCACATCCTAGCTTTTGAGCAATTGATAGAATCCCATGAATTTTTTGTTATTTAAAAAATATTTTTTCATTTATTTTTGAATTTCATATTATTTTGTTTTACCCTGCCCATGGGGGCTAGGTGGCTCTGGGGGTGGGGGGTAGGGTCCTGCCCCTGGGAGTTGTGTGGGAGGTAGGGTGACCAGATAGCAAGTGTGAAAAATCAGCAGAGGGCGTGTGGGGTAATAGGTGCCTATATAAGTGCCAGCAAGTTAAAAAGTATGGACTGGATGAATGGACTGTAAGGTGGATAGAAAGCTGGCTAGATTGTCGGGCTCAATGAGTAGTGATCAATGGCTTGATGTCTAGGTGGCAGCAGGTATGAAGTGGAGTGTCCCAGGGGTCAGTCCTGGGGCCGGTTTTGTTCAACATCTATATTAATGATCTGGATGGTGGGATTAATTGCACCCTCAGCAAGTTCACAGATGACACTAAACTGGGGGGAGAGGTAGATACGATGGAGGGTAGGGATAGGGTCCAGAGTGACCTAGACAAATTGGAGGACTGGGCCAAAAGAAATCTGACGAGGTTCAACAAGGACAAGTGCAGAGTTCTGCACTTAGGAAGGAAGAATCCCATGCACCGCTACAGGATGGGGACTGACTGGCTAAACAGCAGTTCTGTAGAAAAGGACCTGGGGATTACAATGGACGAGAAGCTGCATATGAGTCAGCAGTGTGCTCTTGTTGCCAAGAAGGCTAATGGCATATTGGGCTATATTAGTAGCAGCATTGCCAGCAGATAGAGGGAAATGATTATTCCCCTCTATTTGGCACTGGTGAGGCCACACCTGGAGTACTGTGTCCAGTTTTGGTCCCCCCACTACAGAAGGGATGTGAACAAATTGGAGAGAGTCCAGCAGAGGGCAACGAAAATGATTAGGTGGCTGGGGCACATGACTTACGAGGAGAGGCTGAGGGAACTGGGGTTATTTAGTCTGCGGAAGAGAAGAGTGAGGGGGGATTTGATAGCAGCCTTCAATTACCTGAAGGGGGGTTCCAAAGAGAATGGAGCTAGGCTGTTCTCAGTGGTGGCAGATGACAGAACAAGAAGCAATGGTCTCAAATTGCAGTGGGGGAGGTCTAGGTTGGATTTTAGGAAACACTGTTTCACTAGGGAGGTGGTGGAATCTCCATCCTTAGAGGTTTTTAAGGCCCAGCTTGACAAAGCCCTGGCTGGGATGATTTAGTTGGTGTTGGTCCTCCTGAGGTCTCTTCCAACCCTAATATTCTATGATTCTAAGACAAAGCCCCGAATATTGGGACTGTCTTTATACAATTGGGACATCTGGTCACCCTAGTGGGAGGCCTGGGCTGGGAGGAGAGGGATCTGCAGGGGGATTCACCCTACACTCACCCTGCAGCCCTGTAGGACAGGAGCGACAGGAGCCACAGTTGTAGGATGAGTTTTCCTTTTATGAGTTCTCTTTCATTTTATGTCACATTTGCAAAAAACATAACGCTCTAGTGATTGATTTAGCAACCTTACCGTTCTCTAATGTAGCTTTTTGTGTGTAATGGGATAGAGGACAAGGGACTATGTGTGACATGCTGCAGGTGAGCTCAGATGGTTAGTCATCTACTAGAACTCTTGAAGTCTCTGCTTGCTTGTTGGATTGAGAGCTGCTAGCAGTCCTACTTTGCTCCCCACTTGGCATCCTTTGATCTACACTGAAGAAAAGGAGAGAGGAGATGGGGCCTGTGAGTGTCCCCTTATATGCCAGGACCTTTCTCTCTTCTAGGCTGATCTTACTGTGGGAGAGGACTTGGGGGTGGGAACACTCAAAGGATTTGTCCCCTCTACTCTCAAGATCAAAGGGCAACCAGAAGGAGAGTGCAGTGGGCTGTGCTGGCTCAGACAGGAAGTAGTGGGGAGGGCAGGAAGCTCAGCATTCAGGGCCTAGGTTGGTATAGCTGCCAATGGACCTGGCATATTGACTGAAACATCAGTTACCTGATATAGGTTTTAAAAATCCAAGACTATGCTGGCCAAAGCAGGGCAGTTGGCCCTGACAACCGCTGTTCTTTGGCATTAGAAAGATCCTCTGGGTATTGCAAATGTGGAATAATTGTCCATTGGGTTGTGCAGGCAGTGGGCATAGCCTAGAGGAATGAGTTGGAGTTGCAGACCCAGGATATGTCTAAACTACCATTTATGTCAGTGTAAGTTATGTCGCTCAGGGGTGCGAATAAGCCACCTCCCTGAGCAACATAAGTTACACCGACCTAAGTGCTGGTGTGAACAATGCTATGTCAGCGGGAGAGCTTTTCCCGCCGACATAGCTGCTGCTGCTTGTTGGGGGGTGGATTAATGAAATTGAGGGGAGAGCTCTCTCCCATTGGCTTAGAGCAGCTGCGTGAGATAGTTTACAGCAGCGCAGCTGCATCAGTTCATCTGTGATGCTGTAAACTCTCTATTGTAGCCATAGCCCCAGGAAATCCTGATTCTATTCCTTGCTTTGCCATGAACTTGTGTGGCCTTGGCAAGTCATTTAACATCTCTGTGCCTTTGTTTCCTCTTCTGTATAATGGGAGTAATTTTTCCTTATCTCGCAGTACTGCTGTGACATTTAGTAAATGTTTGTACAGCACTTTGAATATATAAAACACAAGTTCCTTAATATGGATGCATGTAGTAGGGACTGGTGGCCTGGGTTGGGCAGGCAGTGGTACCTAATGGCTGATGTCCTGAATTCCAGACAGAAAAGACTGAGGCTATGGCTACATTAGAGAGTTTACAGTGGTGCAGCTGCACCAATGCAGCTATGCTGCTGTTAGCTCTCTAATGTAGCTGCTCTAAGATGACGGGAGAGAGCTCCCCATCGGTTTAACTACTCCAGGCCATGTGAGCGAAGCGCTGCCCACACCAATGCTTATGTCAGTGTAACTTATGTAGCTGAGAGGGGGGTTTATTCACATCCCTCAGCAACATATCATGCTAACATAAGCTGTAGTGTACATATGCCCTTAGTAGCCCTGAAGCATCCTTACAACCTAGCAAATATCTTAGAAGAGACACAGGAAGTATAAAGCAGGAAAATAGATTAAGAATATATAGAGAAGAGAAGGAACACTAGTTGTTATAAAGGTCTATGCATACTGTTGCTGGTGTAGTATTTGGGGATAGAGTGAAAATTAGAAACAGGTGTGTTTATACATATTTTAAAGAGAGTCACAGAGTTTCAGATTAGTTCTTGTCACTTGCGAGGACTGCAGAGTTAGTGTTAGTTGATAAGAATCTCTTCACCAGTTTTTTAATTTTCAGAGTTGCAGACATTTACTTTTTCAGCTTTAAAAATAACAAGGCTTATCTGTGCATGGCAAACTCGAATACGTGAATTTTAAAAACTGAAACTTTCTCTATGGTTACTCACTGCTGAAGACTAGTTTCCTGACATTTTTAATGGAAATATGGACTAAATTAAAAAAAAAATAAACTACTGAAAAATTCCTTCTGCTGTGTGCAGTACAGAACTTCTAATTTAAGGGATATTTTATTATTTAAGTATCAGAGAGGTAGCCGTGTTAGTCTGGTTCTGTAAAAGCAGCAAAGAATCCTGTCTTATGGCAATATACAAAAACCTGTAGGAGAACACTTCAACCTCCCTGGCCACACAATAGCAGATCTTAAGGTGGCCATCCTCCAGCAAAAAAAATTTAGGACCAGACTTCTAAGAGAAACTGCTGAGCTTCAGTTCATTTGCAAATTTGACACCATCAGTTTAGGATTAAACAAAGACTGTGAATGGCTTGCCAACTACAGAACCAGTTTCTCCTCCCTTGGTTTTCACACCTCAACTGCTCAAACAGGGCCTCATCCTCCCTGATTGATCTAACCTCGTTATCTCTAGCTTGCTCCTTGCTTGCTTATATTTACCTGCCCCTGGAAATTTCCACTCTTGCATCCCACGAAGTGGGCATTTACCCACGAAAGCTCATGCTGCAAAACGTCTGTTAGTCTATAGGTGCCACAGGATTCTTTGCTGCTTTTATTATTTAAATGACTGACACACTGTAATGGGATACTGGCCTTTTAAGGCCAGAGGAGGTAGTTATCTTGTTCCATGTGTTCAGGGAGGCCTTGAAGTCATCATTTGGAGAGAGGAAGTTGGTTCTGGGGAAGTCACTTTCTGAGAGAGGGAAGGTATAGGAAAAAAGTCCAGATTACCGTTCCTTTAACAGTTGTTGGACCAGGAGTCTTGTAGAGTGGGCGGGACAAGGCTTCTCTGTCTTCCAATTGGCACAGGTGTTTGGGATAACCTGGGAAGGGTCAAGGAGTGGTCAGGTGATTGGGGGTGCAGGTGACTCAAACAAGAGGGCCCAAGCCCAGTCAGGGAAAGAGCCATTTAAGCTAGTTGCTAAGGAAAAAGCTCAGCCTCAGTGCCCAGCCTGAAGGAGAACAGCAGAAGGGAAGGCTAGGGTTGAAAGCAAAACACCCAGCATCAGGAAGAGGGGGAGGCTGTGAAAGCCCCTGAACTTAAGGGGACAAGAGTTGGAAGCTAGGGAGGACAGGACTTAAAGGACACAGTCCCTTGCGGGAGGGCTGTGAAATCCTGGACTTCGAGATGGGCGAAAAGCGGCTCTTTAGAGAGGTGGATGGTGCTTTTTGCCGGAAGCTGGGAATGAGCAACAGGGAATGAATCCCTTGATGATTACCTATTCTGTTCATTCCCTCTGGGGCACCTAGCATTGGCCGCTGCCGGAAGACAGTATACTGAGCTATATGGACCTTTGGTCTGACCCAGTATGGCCATTCTTATGTTCTTCTTAATAAATTAGACCCTGGGAGAATGGGCATATTACCCTAAATACTTCTTGCTACAAGTAAGTTATTTCTGGGGACCACAGAGGGAAACTGAGGCAGAGCCTCTGCAACACCACCCCAGGCCACAAATGGGCACCTGGGAATGACATCCATTTATATATACAACCACTACAATAGGATTGTTGGATAACGACATATATGCACTTTTTGATGTTTTACTGCATAATTTAATAACTGCATGTGCTTAATGTACTTTTTGAAAGCATGAAAAATCAGTAGAGGGAGGAGTAATTGTTGCCTTTTGTTTTTCTTAAGTACAGTGCTACCTTGATATAACGCCACCCAATATAACACAAATTTGGATATAACACGGTAAAGCAGTGCTCCGGAGTGGGGGGGGGGGGAGAGGGGGAGGGGCTGCACACTCCAGTGGATCAAAGCAAGTTCAATATAACAGGGTTTCACCTATAATGTGGTAAGATTTTTTTGGCTCCCAAGGACAGCGTTGTATCGAGGCAGAGGTGTATCTACAAAATTAGGTAACTAAAGTCACTAAAAGGTTATGAAATGAAAAAGTTCTTCTAGGAATTTAAGATTGTTCAGATTACACCTACAGGCCCAAATTGCAGTTTGGTACAGGCAGATGTAGCTCCTGTTGTCTTTAGTGGGAGATGCTGCTGCTGCTGGTGGTGCTGAATGTTTCCAGTTAGTCTGTTAATTACACCTTGCTGTTTATAAGGTTTCTAACTTTTGTTTTTCTTTGACTACTAGCTACCTTTGCAACTTTTACTTTTTTGTTGTTGTTGAATTGGTTTATACCCATTTTATAGATGGGTACACTGAGCCACTGGGAGGGTGACCTGCTGCTAGCTCCCTGTCACCCTGGGCAAAGCTGGAACTAGAATCCCCTCCCCCTAGACTCCCCTCTCCCTAGCTAATACTCTTTAGCTTATAGCTAAGAATGAAGTATGAGTGGGAGCTACTTGGATACCTTTGGTAAGAGGCACAGTATCAGACACTCAAGAGTCAAGCAGCACCAAGTGGACCTCACTCCCCACCTTGCAAAACGAAAAGGTGCCTAGAACACCACTGAGACTTCAAGCCCCATTTTGGATCAGTACAATCATCATGGGATAATCCCGTGGAGCAAGAGGAGGTAAAAGTCTGAGCAATTACTCTCGGGGGCAGGAGGCAACTAGAGTTGCCAATTTTGGTTGGACGTTTCCTGGAGATTCCATCACATGGTATAATCTTTAATTAAAGAGCATTCTTTAATTCCTGGAGACTCCAGGACAATCCTGGAGGGGTAGCAACCATAGAGGCAACTCTGTTTTCAACCAGGCTGGACGGCGCTGGCCCCCTCTCAGCCCTGCCAGTCACACTCTGCCGGCAGCGAGGAGAAGGAGCCGCGGCCTGGGGTGAGGGATCTGCGGGGAGGGGCTGTGGGCGGTACTAGAGGGAGGGGCTCGGGGGAGGGAGGGGAGAGGTCAGTCGCTCCCTTGCATTCGTCCAGACAATGGGGGAAATGGAATGTCGCCACCGGAAGTGAATCCGTCCAGCCTCTTCACACATTCCTCCGCGCCGGAAGTGGATGCGGCTGCCGCCGTGGCCGGTCTCAAGGGCAGGGAGCGGGCTCTAGACCGGCTGTGACCGGATCTCTGCGCCCCGGAAAGGGTGCGAGGCGTAAGGTTCCGCGCGTCCTGCTGGGCTCAGGGACTCTTTTCCGAGTTGGAGGCGGAGGGGCACCGTGTCCTTCGCTTCCGGCGGAGGGATTTTCTCGGTACACGTAACTTCCGGAAGAGCCAGAGTCAGAGAGGAGGAGGAGGAAAAAAAAAAAAACCCGAAGGGGAAACAAAAACAAACGGGAGGAGCTGCCGCCGCCGCCGCGGCGGGCACCTGAGACCCCGGCCTGGCCAGCGAGCCCGGGCCCCTCCCCAGTTTCCTGCCCGGCTGCAGCCGGGGCCCGTAGGATGCGCCTCAGCCCCCGGCCCGGCTGGCCCTGGCGGTGACCCGGCCCCGGGAGCGGCGGAGAAGGAGCCCGTGGCCCCCGTCCCCGGCTGTTCCTGCGGAGCCGGTGCCCCCCGCGCCGCCATGTCGGGGGGCGGCGGGTCGCGCTACGCGGCGGAGTTCGTGCCCCCGCCCGAGTGTCCCGTGTTCGAGCCCAGCTGGGAGGAGTTCAGCGACCCGCTCGGCTTCATCGGCCGGATCCGCGGCCTGGCCGAGAAAACCGGCATCTGCAAGATCCGGCCCCCCAAGGTACCGTGCGGAGGGGGGACTGGTCACGCCCACGAGCAGAAAGGGGCTTGAGGTGACTCTGGGGGGCGCCCAGGGGTCCCGTTTCCTACGATCTCTCCTTAGCGGGTGAGAGGCCCCGAGGGCACCTCCCCGTCGCCCCGAGGCTTTGCTCAGCCTTGGGAGGCGGCTCCCGGTGCTCCGGCTTCGTGAGGCCGGGAGCAGCCACGGACGCTCCGGCATTTGCACTGCGGCCGGGCCGAAGCTGGCCTTTGGGTGCCTGACAACCCCGCGGGTGATACTTGTGAGAGCCTTTCGCCGCTGTGTGCGATGTAAGAAGCAGCTGAAGTAATATGTCTGATAATGATGCAAAACTGTTCTCTTCCCCCCCCCCCCCTCCGAAAAAAAACATGGCTGGGATTTAAAGCCCTTCCGCTTGTGTTGCCTTTCGGGTAGCAGATCAGTAAACCATGGTGTCTGTGTTAGGGACACGCAGTTTCTGTGTATTTTTTGAGCCTCAGAAACAGGGTTGTGATAAGCCCGTGGACACAGTAATACTGGTGAATAATTGTACCCACTGCTGATGTCTGAGACTTCACTGATCTGTTACTCTTCAAAACATCATTTGTTTGGATCTTAAACTTGCAAAGGTGGCTCACATTAAAACTGTAGTTGATTCTTTGGAAAATCCTTCTTCCCCCTATTCTAACATACTACTGTGTAGACACATATTTCTCTAATTTTCATAAGAACTGTCAGTGATCTGTTTTCAAACAGGAAAATTGGTATTTGTGTATTGTAGTTTAAAAAATAAAAGCCTAAAAACTAGGTCAGAGTAGCCAGATTATATCTGCAGCATTATTTTATGACACCTTGCCCTGCAGAGGCTTCTGGTAAATGCAGCAGCTTCTCAGTAGGATGCACTTGAAACGATTTCACATTACAATACAATTCTTAGGTGCAGACAAGAATAAATCAACTTCAAAATAGAGTAGCAAAAATGAAAAGATTAAAATGGTTGAGGGAGGAAGTAGAGGTGAACCCACAGAGCTGGTGTAGCAGTGAAGGTAATAGTGGCAGAAGCTATTGCTTACATTTTGTGTTCCTCACGTTTTTTGCTTCTGTTCTCTCTGATTTCCTGGAATCTGCTTAGTTGGCTTTGTGATATGGTGAAAGCTGGACTTCCAAGGAGTTACCCTTTCTAAACAAAGCAGAAACCTTTGGCTTGATTGTGGAAACCAGGAGATCTGAAGAAACTATTCAAGATTCTGTCCAGTAAAACAGCTTGTGATTTTTTTTTTTGCAGCTGAACTCTTGGTTTTGGCTTTGTGTGATTGATTATCAGGTTGCATTGCAGTGATCTTCAAGTTGAACAGTCGGGTTTGGTTTAAAATCTGCAGTAATGATTAGATGAAACACTTTACACTAATCTTACTTATTCATTATTCTTCTCTGTTGTTTGAAGTTGCACATATTTTATAGCCCTGATCAGGGCCTTTAAGTGCTACTGTACTACAAATAATGAACAATTTTTAGTTTGTCAGCTGGAATATTGTATTCTCATTTTATTGTAGATATGCTGTATAATTTCTTAAATGTTTCTTAAAGTACTAGAAAACATATTTTGCTTCCTTGGAAGTTAACACCAAATTTGAGTAACAAAGTTGGGTTGCACTGAGTTTTTTCTGTCTGTTTGACTTTTTTGGCCTGTGATGCTCTAAGGGCTTGTCTACACTACAGGACTATTTCGAATCTACTTAAGTCGAATTTGTGGATTCGACCTTAATAAGTCGAATTTGTGTATCCATACTAAATACACAAATTCGAACTTCTTAGTCCACATTCACGGGCCAGCTTGACTTTGAAGCGTGCACTGTGGGAACCTATCCCACAGTTCCCGCACTCCCGCTGCCCATTTGATTGTGGGATTTCAATGCATGCTGGGGGAAAATGTGTCGTCATTGAACCGTCAATCCCGCCTCCCTGTCTTCCTTGAAAGCGCGGGCGGAAATCTGTTCGCGCCTTCTCTGGTCGGTTACAGCGTGGACGCCACAGCACTGCGAGCATGGAGCCCGCTGCGATCATCGCTGCACTTATGGCCGTTGTCAACTCCTCGCACATTATCGTCCACCTCTTCCACAGTCAGATGCTGAGAAACGAGGAGAGGGGGGCAGCACGTGTGAGAGAGAGCGAGAGACTCTCACAAAAGCAGGTACGCCGGGCAGTGGAGATCATGGTGGCAATGGGTCAAGTTCATGGTGTGGAACGCGATTCTGGGCCCGGGAAACAAGCACAGACTGGTGGGACCGCATAGTGCTGCAGGTCTGGGATGACACAGAGTGGCTGCGAAACTTCAGGATGCGTAAGGGCACTTTCCTTGAACTGTGTGACTTGCTGTCCCCTGCCCTGAAGCGCCAGGACACAAGGATGCGAGCAGCCCTGACTGTGCAGAAATAGCCCTCTGGAAACTTGCCACGCCAGACAGCTACCGGTCAAACCACTTTGGCGTAAAATCTACCGTGGGGATTGCTGTCATTCAAGTAGCCCACAAATCGTTGAGCAACTGCTCTCAAAGGTAGTGACTGTCGGAAATGTCCAGGCCATCATAGATGGCTTCGCGCGATGGGATTCCCAAACTGTGGGGCTATAGATGGGACTCACATCCCTATCCTGGCACCAGCCCACCAGGCCAGCGAGTACATTAACCGAAAGGGCTACTTTTCAATGGTGCTGCAAGCTGTGGTGGACCATAGGGACGTTTACCAACATCAACGTCGGGTGGGCGGGCAAGGTTCATGACGCGTGTGTTCAGGAACTCTGGTCTGTTTAGACGCCTCCAGGCAGGCACTTTCTTCCCGGACCACAAAATAACGGTTGGGGATGTGCAGATGCCTACAGTGATCCTCGGGCTTACCGGCCACCCGCTAATGCCCTGGCTCATGAAGCCCTATACAGGCGCCTTGGACACTGAAAAGGAACTCTTCAACTACCGGCTGAGCAAGTGCAGAATGGTGGTGGAGTGTGCCCGGACGTCTCAAGGGAGATGGCGGACCTTACTGACTCGCCGACATCAGCGAAAAGAATATCCCCGTAGTTATTGCTGCTTGCTGTGTGCTCCACAATCTCTGTGAGAGCAAGGCGAGACCTTGGAGGTTGAGGCAAATCGCCTGGCTGCTGTTTACGATCAGCCAGACACCCGTGCTGAGAGAATATCCCAGCGGAAGCGATATGCATCAGGAGGCTTTGAAGAGCAGGGTAACCTGTGACTGTCCACTTGATTTTAAGAGAGCCTGATCATAAACCAAGTTTTCCCCACTTCCCAAGGACGTTTTAAAACTAAGGACATGTTTTAGTAATTAATAATAAATCTTTCGTTGACTTTGCATTTCTGTTTATTCGTTGAAACATGGAAGCATTCTGTGCTGGTTAAGGTGTGCACTGATGGGTGGGTTTGCAGGAAGGGGCGAGGGTGCTGTCCTTGGATAGGGGTTACCATGACGGCTGTGGGTTTGGGCGTTGGAAGGGGAGGGTGTGGGGAAGGGTGAGTATCTGCCCCTGGATGAGGTCTCTTTGGGGCTCGTGGCACCGGGAGGATCGTGACTACGGTCCAAATGCATGTGAAGGGAAGCCTGCCTTTACATTCGGGATGTCAGGCACCAGGACCCTGCACAAGCATACACATCAAGGAAAGACCGGGCAGCATACACCACACAGACTGTCCCTGGTGCCTAGTGACTGCAGTCTGTGTGTGCCCTGCAGTTGACCCTGCAGCCAAGTCTGTAGCATGGCACTGTGGGCTATGCAGTGACATTACACCCCACAGAACAACAGAAAGTCTTCTGACACCAGAAACGTGACGGAAACAGTCAGTAACACCAAACCGCTTTTAATAATGTAATACACAGTGGGGTTTGAACTTGGAGTTGGGACTGGTTGATGCTGTAAAGAAAGAGCTTGTACAAATTTACGCGACAGTTGTCTCTAACATTATCGGTGTGCTGCGGTGCAGGGACAGTTCTCACGGCCCCTACCGCCTCCGTCTTGTCACTTTGGGTGAGGGGGACAGGACTTCTTGGCGTTGGAGGGCGGTTGCAGATGCACTGCAGGGGGGCTCTCTCCTCCTGACTGCGGTCTTGCAGAACATCTACAAGGCGGCTCCTCATTAGACCAAGCAGCGTTTGAGTCGCCTGCTGGTCTTCCTGCCGCCACCTATCCTCCCGCTCCAGGTGTGTGCGATGCTGCTGACACAGGCTCTCCTCGACTGTCTCTGCTCTGCCGCCTCGCTCTGGAGCTGGCCATCAGTTCCTGGAACATGTCGTCCCTTGTCTTTTCTTGCCAGCCTCTGCGAGGGGATGGCGGGCAGTCCGGGAAGGAGCCAAGCTGTGTGATGTGAAAAAGTAGGTGATTTCCTTGAACACATACATGTTTGCCAACAGTAAACACAGTCTAGTCAGTTTCAGTTAACAAGACCAAAGAGGGAACCAAGTCTCAGGAGATCTCAGAACTAGTCCGAGATTTCGGAATACGCTCTCATTGGCGGCGCCATTGCACTGAAAGATAGCTGCATCCCTCTTGCACAAAGTCCTGGTAAGCCTTACAGTACATACTGCTTATCAGTTACTGGTTAGCTGTGCTCTCCTGCTAAAGGCAATGTGCAAAGCAGAAAGGATAAGCCTTTAGCAGCCCCTCCCGCCAGCAACGATCAATGCATGCTTGTTCTCTGTGGACTCACGTGGCTGTTAGGCGAGGGTCATTGTTATGCAACCTAATTGTAAACCATTAACAATAGTAACACTACACTAATTGCCCTACTTAGATGCAGTATTTGCAGACCGAGATCACCCTGAGGCGGGTCACTCGTGCCCAGAAAGACCGCATGTTACGGGACGCACTGCACAGACCAGGACCATATGCAGCAATGCTAGTAGAGGCGATGGTTCCACTCTATATTCGGATGTCCTGGCGTGGAAGAGTCTGCTTCAACCTCATGCGGAGGCTTTGCGAGGAACTGAATGACACCTAGAAATGTCGCTAGAGGACTATTTTTCTATCCCCATTTGTGTGGACCTTCTCTTTATATAGTTTAATATATATTATAGTTTAATATTTAGAATGTTTTAATTTGTAAATATTTAGAATTTCTTAAAGTCCATTTGTGTGGACCTTCTCTTCATATAATTTAATATATATTATAGTTTAATATTTAGAATTTTGTAAATACTGTTTCTATTTTTCTATAACAATGTTATAAAAATAAATGTTTATACGTGTGTTGCACTTTGATCCTTCCCTGATTCCGAGTCCTGGTTACGGGCGGGAGGGGTGGTAGGGGATCTCTGTGAGGGTGATGAAGAGATCCTGGCTGTCAGGGAAAGCGGGAGTGGGTTCCATGTCGCCTGCGCCGTCCTCTAAAGACCCTTCCTCATCTTCCCATCGCGAACAGGGAACTGTCTACACTATTCCGCCCTCGGAGTCCACCGTCACTGGTGGGGCACTGGTGGCAGACCCACCTAGAATGGCATGCAGTGCCTCGTAGAAGCGGCATGTCTGGGCTGACTTTTGATACCCTTGTCTTAGGTCCTTCACTTTCACGCGGCACTGCATCGCATCCCGGCTGTATCCTTTGTCTTTCATGGCTTTAGAAACCTTCGCTTGTTGGAGCGCAGCCCCGAGCACAGACTCCTCGCCCCACACAGCGATCAGATCCTGGACTTCCCGGTCACTCCATGCTGGGGACCTCTTTCTATTCTGGGATTGCCCGGACTCCTCTGCTGGCGAGCTCTGCATCGTTGCAGGTGCGATGTGCAACCAGAACGTCAGATTCAAACCGCCCAGACAGGAAAATGAATTCAAATTTCGCGGTCATTTCCTGTGTGGCTGGCCAGAGAATCCAAGCTCGGACTGCTGTCCAGAGCGTCAACAGAGTGGTGCACTGTGGGATAGCTCCGAGCTGGTTCGATTAGCATCCACACCAACTCCACCTGCCGGGTGGAAACTAAAGAGCCTCTCCAGTTAAAAATGGCTTCCTGGTGTGGACGGTTGAGCGGTTAGTTCGAATTAACGCTGATAAATTCGAATTAAAGTCCTAGTGTAGACCAGGCCTAAGATCCCATGTATGAGGGTTAAATTTCTCATCTTTATTACATGTCTATCTCCCTTCACCTCCATATGTGCCATCATCTCTGCCTCAAGCACTGTAGTTGATTTGAAGTTAGTTGCTTTTATTAGTTAGACTTTGAAATATCCAGGGTTTACAGACCTTTTTTAAAAGTCCTACAGGTGGTAGCCCTACCATATGGTTCTGTCCTTGAAAGCCTCCCCTATGTTCTAACTCAGTCTAAGGCAGTGGTTCCCAAACTGGGGTTCGTGAGCCCCTGGGGGTTCACAAAATGTTACAGGGGGTTCTTGGGGGAAAAAAATCCGTAATGGTGGATAGAGCTGTCCCTAGGAAATGCAGGCAGCATGGGGCCAGCAGCCCGGAGCCCCTGGACTTCCAAGAGCTAAGCAGATCAAAGCAAGCATATCTATCACACTGAGGAGATTTAAGCTTCAAGACTCCTTATAAGAAATGGAAAGGGAGGTGGATATTTTTGCTGTTTTTAATATTAAATAGGCAGCTAGTATTGTTTTTAAAATTGTTATGAAGAACAAGTTTAAGCTTTGTTGTAACGTGTGTTGTTTGCCTGGACTGCTCAAGACCTGAATGCTTGTGTAAGAGGAACTCTTTGAGTTGGCTTCTTAAATACCTTCATGCCGCTTCACCTCGGATACTCCTTGATGAAACATAGGAGCCTTGTCTTATAACAGGCTTATTCAAAGTGATACAAGCTATGAAAGTGAGATCTTGGAAGAGTGTTGCTGTTTTCATAATGTAATAAAAATACTGTAATGATAAATAAGTAGTGTGTAATAAGCATGTCATAAAAACCAATTTATATTTCCAAGATTACTGCTTTTATAATTTACACTCGGGTAAAAAAGAAAATCCCTGGAAATATTAATTTTTAGGAGGGGGTTCGTGAGACTTGACATTTTAGTGAAAGGGGTTCACGGGCTGTTACAGTTTGGGAACCACTGGTCTAAAGTAATATCAATCTAAATATTTTAAGCTATGATATAGTTTATATTTCTACTTTCATAAGCAACTCAATAGCTTTTCCTTACTCCTAACTCAAATATTGGGAGAAGCTCATTAATTATGAAATTGTGCTTTTCTAAAATGGAAAATTCTCAGACAGATTAGAATACTAAAAATCCTTGATTTGCTCTTTCTGTGATCATCTGATGATTTGCATTGTTTTGAAATTCTCAGGAGACTTTTTTTGCATTTGTGGGAGAAGTTATGGCACAGTCCTTATATCTTTGAAGCAGTAAAATCTGTCTGTCTCTCTCTGTTTAGGACTGGCAGCCTCCATTTGCATGTGAAGTACAAAGTTTTCGTTTTACCCCACGAGTCCAGCGCTTGAATGAACTGGAGGTGAGCTTTTTGCACCATTGACATAATTCTGTATTTACACACAAAGCAATAGGTCTCCTTGCTTGAGTTTTGCATCTTGACTGCTTTCTGGATTCGTAGACTTTAATATCCCACAGACCACATGAGTGCTTACAATTGGCACTAGCAGAGTTTGGATAAAGTAACCCTCAAAGACTTTGAGAAGTCTGGTTTTTATTTTATTATTCAAAATAACCGCAAGAAGTTTTTTGTCCTCAGCTGGAAACGTCTAAAATGAATGCCACGGACCATGTTGTGTAGTAAGAGTAGCTAGTGTTCAGCCCTCAGAACTCCCCACTGTTTTTTCATAAGGTATTTGCTGCTGTTCTTAATCCCCAAATTGCCTAATATTTAACCATTTTGATAATATCTCTTAAATCCTTTAAAACAAACAACAAAAACTTCACCTCTAATAGTTCCTTTTATAGGTCTAGCCAGGTTAATTTTTAGGACTGAAAATTAACGGAAGGCTTTTTAAAAATTAGTGCAAGTACCTTTGGAAAAATCTGGACAGAAAGGGATCTCTCCTTTCCCCATACTAGTTTTTAAATCCCCATCCTATTCAGATACCAAACCATCATGAGCTAGGTTCACAAAAGGACATAAGGGCCTTATTGCCACTTTAGTCGCCTGAGTTCCAGAGTCAGTCCCCACTGGCATTCACAAAATCGCTGCTCAGCTACCGCCAAACTTTATAGGTTCGTAAGCTGGTTTGGTGCCTATGTTTTTGCAGTAAAAGTTCCCTAGATGCCTATGCTTTTGCCTCTGTATATGTGCACTGTAGCCTCACTCTAGGCATCTGGATGTCTAAGCTCCAGAGTGATACATGAATCAGGGGAAGATAGGCATTCCTCTGCCTAACATGCTTGCAGGGCCATATCAAGGTAGAAGAGAACCTCCCTCATAATTTTGGGCCTGATAGAGTACTCACTTGGGATGTGAGATACCCCCAGTTCAAGTCCTCCCACCACCTGAGTGGGAGAAGGGATTTGAACAGGGATCGGCCACCTCTCGGGTATGTGCCCTAACCACTGGCCTATAGGATATTCTGATGTGGGGCTCCCTCAGTATCTGGGCTAAAAGTTAAGGTAGGTCCTGTCTCCCTCCCGCCCTTTGTCAAGCCTCCCCCTCCCCGCCCAGCTTCTTGCAAAAAAACAAAAAAACAAACCAACCAAACCAAAAAAAATGTAGGTGCCTAATGCCAAAAGAGTGTTCGCAGCTGAGAATTCCAAACAAATTGGGGTGCCTCCCTGTAACAGGAATTAGGTGCTGAACTCCTGGAGAGTGGCAGGGCTGAGGACACATCCCTCAGCTGGGCATCTCCTGTTGGCTAGCTTGGGCAAGAAGCCACTCAGAATGTTCGCTTTTGTGAATCCTGTTCTGACGTGCCTATCTCCCTCCATTTATAAACCTCTCCCTGCCGGATGCTGGGTCTGCTTGACAGGGGATGGATCACTTGATAATTTCCCTGTTCTGTTCATTCCCTTTGAAGTATCTGGCATTGGCCATTATTGGAAGATGGTACTGGGGGTAAGTGGACCACTGGTCTGACCCAGGATGGCGTTCTTGTGTATTTCTTTGTTGTATGGGACGTCTGAGTACCTAACCCAGCCTTTGTGAATCCCAGGGATTTTCTAGATACCTAAAAGTTAGGCAAGGTGATGCTGAGCATCACCATGCTTAAGTTCTTCTGTGAATCAAGCCTTATTTGTCTCTTGGCTTGTGAGTGAGTCTCCTTGTGCAACAAGAACACTGAGTGCTCCATAAATACTCCAGGAGACCACCTTGCATAGTCCAAGGCATGTAGTAGGTCTGCTGTTCCTAATTTTTTTTAATATTAACAGATAATTTAATAGATGATCTTACATTCCTGCCTAGAATGTATGTTTGTTTTTTTCACGACTTTACATCTTGGCTTTAAAAAGAAAAAAATGTTCTGGGTAGGAAATTGTCTCAAGATATCAACAAGAGTGCAAAGTTTAAAACAAAAGTTTATGAAGATTTTCTCCATTATTGACATTTCTGCCTCCAGTTGTTTTACAGGGCAAATTAATAGTAAAGTGTCACATTCATAGTTATATTATGAACATGTAAATACTGTTGTTCTTTGATGCCTAGAATCTAGACAGAAAGGAATTTCTTTCATGTCTGACTAGGTTCAGACCCATGTGTGTTCTTGTTGTGATTATAGGCAATGACCAGAGTGAAACTCGACTTCTTGGATCAGTTAGCAAAATTTTGGGAACTTCAAGGTTCCACTTTAAAAATTCCTGTGGTGGAGAGAAAAATCTTGGATCTCTATTCTCTGAGCAAGGTGAGTAAGATTCTTCGGGATTTGGGGAAGCGGGACTACCTGGGGTGATGGTAGTGGTTTTGTGCAGATTGTGTGCTGGATAAACCGTGAAAATGAGATACTTAAAATATTTGTAACCAGAATGATTATAAGGAAATGGCAGACAATTACAAGTACAGATAACAATTACATTTGTTGTGTTGGTGGCTCAATATGCAATATGAAAGTCCAGCAAAATTAACCAGTAGCTTTATTGGCCAGTTCTTCTCTTAGTTGCTCTCTACACATTGTAGGGCAGAGCTGTAGGAGTGTAGAGCTCTTGGCAAGATTAAGGGCATGTCTATACTTGGAAATTTACCAAAATAGCTACTCTGGAATAATTATTTCATAGGGGGCAATGTGTGCCAGCATAATAGGTGCCAGCCCCAAGTCGGAAGGAAAGCTTAGAACAGCTATGTTGGTATAAGTTGGAATAAGAGTGCTTTTTTCCAATTTAGCTGCTAAAAGCAGTATTTTGCCAATATAAACTGCATCTACACAAGAAAGGTT
This sequence comes from Mauremys reevesii, assembly GCF_016161935.1. Classification (NCBI taxonomy): domain Eukaryota; kingdom Metazoa; phylum Chordata; order Testudines; family Geoemydidae; genus Mauremys; species Mauremys reevesii. The sequence continues at coordinate 251,734,821 of NC_052623.1, forward strand.
TTGCCTATATAGCTGTAGCAACAAACCTTTTTTAGTGTAGATTAGGCCTATGAATGTGTGGTGGTACTAGCACTGCTAGATCAAAGACCCAGTTTCCACTTACTCATCAAAATGTACTTGTCTCAGGTGAGTGGAAATTTGTGGGGTGTGCAGTAGGGTAAGTGGCACTGAACAATTTGTAGAGTGAGGGTGCTGAAAGCCATTGAATAAAACTTGTAAACCCTGTATATGATGGAAACTACTTCAAGCTGCGGGTGCTGCTGCATTCCTAGTTCTGGCACCCTTGGGTAGGGTACATTGCTTTAAAAGTTTATGCTTTAGAATAATTTGTTTTTCATAGACAGCCTTATGGGGAATGTGTATGTTTAACTTTGCTTAGCTGTCTTTGGAAAGAATTGAAGGTTTATTTCCATGTCTGCCATGGTTTGTTAGGAAATGATACAATAGTCTTTGCATAATGCCAATGGGAATGATATTTGGGACACTGGCGTGAGTTAGAGCAGGGACCTCAGTTCTGTATGAGTTAAAACTTTAGTTGTCTAACTAGTTGATGGCACAAATTACTTGTTTTGTTTAGTGGAAACTCATTGCCCTATGATTGCAAAGATTGTTTTTATTATGTTAGTATCTAGGTAATTGGCCATTATTGTTCAGAATGAGTGGGTATAAACTTTGGTTGCTTTCACTGTGTTGCTCATCTTATAGAGTGAGTCACAGCTGCATTAACTCATTATGGGCACTCCATGAAGCTTGGTTATTCTAAGCTAAGGTATAATCACAGCTTTACATAAAGGATTCTCTAATTACTTTTAAAAACTGAACTGGAGAATACCTTGTAATGTGAAAAAACAAAGGAAATAGAGGAAAGTGTGATTTTAATTTTTACTTGTGTTAAATGATTATACAAACTGATTAATTAAAATCTAAATTACTTTTCACTTAGGCTGTTACACTTTTGCACTCAGTTTAGAAGCTAAATTGATAAGGTTTTCACTTTTTAGTTCCACTGCAGTAATAATGCTTTGGTGTCTGGGTTTCCATCAGTCCCTGCAGTGTTAGGCATATAACTTGGGCTCTTTGAGCAGGGAAAAAGTTTACCACCAAACTTTAGATGTGTAGAAATGTTGAGAATCTTTACAAAATGTAAATGAAACCAGGATTGGTATATTTTGGTTTTAAACTGTTTCTCAGTGACCCAGGAAAAATCCCCATATCATAACTATGAGTCTCTGAGTTTCACAGAACCTCTGAAGGTTTGGTCTGTATATCATGTATGGTTCATACACAATGGTTAAAGGAACCCAATCTTCCTTTAAAAAGTTTCTAAAAAAATAAAATGTGTTTTGTTTCAGATTGTTGCCAGCAAAGGAGGCTTTGAGGTGGTCACTAAAGAGAAGAAATGGTCCAAAGTAGCTAGTCGGCTAGGCTACCTGCCAGGAAAAGGCACTGGATCACTGCTGAAGTCTCACTATGAACGGATACTGTACCCCTATGAACTCTTCCAGTCTGGGGTTAGCCTTATGGTGAGAGACTTGTTCCCTTTCATGATAGAAAGATCAAACGGCATCCGTTTGTTGCTATATACTAAACTGTCACATGTGGTTCTGTGCTCCTGAAAGCAGCAACTACTTTCATCAAAGCAGCACCTCTTCACATTTGGAAGAATAGAGTTAGAAGTTGCATTGTGATCTGGAGTAGTGATTGTACTCTTAGGTTTCTTTTATAGGTGTGAGATCAGTTTTGTTGGGAATGGGATACAGGGCAAAGAGTGATGTACCTGTTTGGGAAGGTGTCTTTATTACTCTTCGTTAGGCAGCTGTCAAGATTCAATCTTCTTATTTCAGACTGCATGCAGTGATTTCTGTCTGGTCCAAATGGCATGTGTACTGCAGTATGATTTCACTGATAGCCCTATTCCTCAACAAACAGGATGATTCACAGACCATAGAGTCTGATCCCCTGATCAATCAACCCAGTGTCCTTCTGTGCTCTGATCCTTTAGGGCATCCAAAAGCCAAACTTGGACCTTAAGGAAAAAGTGGAGGCAGAGGACCTCGGCTCTGATGCCCAGGCTTCCCCAAAGCAGGGCACAAGAATGAACGTTGTGCTGAAGAGAACCAGACGCATCAAATCCCAGGTACCCACATTACTTGGCCACTACAGACAGAGTGCATTTATTTTTTGCACGAGTGCAATAGCACTGAGAGTGCAACAGCCTTTGTCTGGCCATGGGAGCCCACTCAAACGTGCCACGAGGAAGCAGTCCTTTTGTTAAACTCCAGAGACATGTATCTCTTTGGCCTGGTCTATTCACAGAAATCATATGAGCTTAACTAAAGTTTGCTTTTATAAACAGATATAGTTAAACTATTTTCATATTTTCAACTGGCTTGTATTGTGTTGGTATGCATCAGTGAATGCACCACTGCAAGCTAAAGGGATATAAGCTAGTTGTAAATTGATATAAAAGTGTGTCGACGTGGGGCTTGCATCCATTTAACTAATTTTTTTTATTTTAGACACACCTTTATTTAAACAGATGTAAGCTTGTGTGCAGACAAGGCTTTGCAGTCAGTGGAAAACTGTGGAAATGGGACCAATTATCACAAGATTGACTGACAATTTTTTGTGAAGAGCTTGCAGCTGGGAGGGAAAATGCAGAGTGATGGCTGGGAAATCTGTTCCAGTTCCACAGCTTTTCTCCTGAAAATAAGCAGTCTCTTTTGTGTAGGTTAAGGCTGCTATTGCTACAGTAACATCTGATATTTTACTAGGCAATATCGAAATTCCACAAAGACGGCCAGTAACTTTCCCTTCAAACTGAAACAGCATCACTTTACATGTCAGTACATCAAAAAAGACCTTGCAGTCTTGGCCTGTTTTTCCTCCTCTTTGTTTCTTTCCCTGCAGTCTTGTTTAAGCAGGCCATCTCTGTTTCTTATAAAATAACATGCTTGTAAAAAGAGAATCTCTGAAAGTTTTTTGGACTGGGTCCATGTGGCACGTTCTAGTGGCTTCTTGCTGGCCAGTCAGTGGGACGTGGCTGAAAGCTGGGTTTTAATTTAATCTTTTTTGCTATTTGCGCCATGCCATTCTGGACATATTTTAAGCACACTGAAATTTCTTTTCCATATCTAATGCTATCAAAAACATGTCTGTCTCTTTCCAAAGTACACATCTCATGCCACTCAGGCTTCTCGCTTTTGCTGAGTATCCCTCAGCTTTAGTAAATAGTGTGTTTTGTTTCTCTTAGGTTATGGTTCATTTAGACAGGGTTGTCTTTTATCTGATCTCCTAACTTTCTGGCAGACTTGCTACATTTATTTGTATAATGTAACCATATTCAAAAACATCAATAGTCCTAGGCTGTGATCATGTGACATCTCTCAAACTATGTTGTCTTGGGTATGGTCAGTACATGGATGGGAGATACCCACCCAAGAAAAATCCAGCATATTACAGAAATTGCTGCTCCTCACTAAGTATGTGGAACTCTTCTGAGTTGGAATTGAGCCATTGTCTAGGGGGCACTATGCTGTTGTGTCTTTTTCAGATGAGGTATAAAAGAGACACTACATCATTAAGATCTCATCGCTCTTTTTACAAGACTGCTTTCAGTAGTTTCAGTAAAACAATGGTATTCCTCACTCTCCCTTCTAAAAACTGTTCGTAGTGTTCCTGGCACAGAACAGCTGCTGCATTTCATTGGTGGGTGAGTTATCTTTACACACATAGTCTGCAAAGCTCTTTATTGTTGACTTGTACAAAAATGATTTATAAAATCTAAGCATGCTTTCAATTATTTTAGCACTTAATAAAAGAAATGAAAGAAGTGAATTCTCCAACCTGTGAGAAACTCAGCTCACTCACTTCACTTAATCAGCAAAAGCCCAAATATTTTTTTTGATGCATTCAGAAGGTCTAATAAACTTGTTGGACTAACTGGGGAACTGAGTTCAAAGCAGAGACCTGTCCCTTATTCTCCTGTTGAGAACACCCTGCTGCCACCTGCAAATAGCATGACTGCAAATCTAAGGACTGTTTGCAAAATGTTCCAGGTTTTAGTTGCAGGGCAGGTGCTTATGGAGAGAAGCAGTCTCTACTGTAGGCAGGAATCCAAACCACCTAGCCCTTTGTAGATTAAAGTGAACACCTTGATTTGTATCTAAACCAGCTGGGGAGCCTCCAGAACGCTCATGTTTAATATGCCTCAGATGTGAATATCCATCAGATAAACATGCTCCTGTATTCTGCATCAGATGAAGATGTCCTATGTAGAGTTTGTTGCCAGTAATCCAACTGCAGGTAACAGTTATGGCTAACTGGTGATCTCTTTATCTGAGAAGAGTTTCTAAGGCTTTGGCTACACTTGCATTTCAAAGCGCTGCCGCGGCAGCGCTTTGAAGCGCTAAGTGTAGTCAAAGTGCCAGCGCTGGGAGAAAACTCTCCCAGCGCTGTCCGTACTCCACCTCCCTGTGGGGAATAACGGACAGCGCTGGGAGCGCGGCTCCCAGCGCTGGGGCTTTGACTACACTGGCGCTTTGTAGCGCCGCAATTTGCAGCGCTGGAGAGGGTGTGTTTTCACACCCTGCTGCAGCGCTGCAAATTTGTAAGTGTAGCCAAGCCCTCAGTGAGAGGCAATATTACATTCTAAAAAGCAGAGAAAGCATTGTGGACCTATTCTTTACAGATCAATTAGCTAAGAATGAGAATAGCAACAGTTTGGAACTAGCGACTGCAAGTTACTTGAATTAAGTATGGTACTGCTGCATTTGTGAAACAAAGGTACTAGATTTCAGGAAAGCCAGATTTTAAGAAATTTAATAGAGATGTGAGAGAAGGATATTTTAAAATTCTCCATTGTAAAAGAAGGCTGGGAATCTTTAGATACTATAATTAAACCAGAACTGTCTACAAACCCTCTGAAAAATAACTGAAGGAACAAGAAGAGGCAGATTGGTTTTGGAAAGACTTGGCAAAGATCTATTTTAACCAGTCCCATTCTTTTTCCCATTACCCCAAAATAAAACTCTTGTAAATGGGAATGGTGGGGAAGGCAAGCAATAACTTAGTAAAGGCGTGCAAGGAAAGGAAGAGAAGTGAAAAAGATTAACTCTAGAAAATAAGGATGACTTTACAAATGTTGGAAAGCAGGTCACTTATTAGATGAGGAGTGATATTAATAACTGAAAAATAGCTTAGGTACATTTTTGTTTTACTGCTTAATTTAACAAAGTTTTAAGGGAAATCCTGTTTAAAAACAAAGAGCAGATTGGGAATACTGGAAAATATGGAGTAAAGACAAATAAGCCATAAGGATGCATCCTGGGCTGTTAAGGGATTTGACTAATGAGCTTACTGAACCGCTGATAATTTATTTCTAAAAAATCATTGAACTGGAAGGAAAGAAAAAACAATGTTGCTCTAACCTTTTAAAAGGTGATACTATTAAAGTGACATGAACAGCTTCAAGTTTTTAGAAGAGTTAAGTTGCAGGCAACACTTCTGCCCCAAGTTACCATACCAATTTTTGTGGTTTGACAATCACACTTTAATATTTTGAAAACATTTCTGTGTTAGTGTGGGAGATAATTGCAGTGGAAACTGCTCAAAAAACAATTAAACGTACTATATAAAAAGTGCTGGGAAATGCACAAAGTAATAAAAAAAAAAAGTTATCAATTATAATAATCTTAGGTACTACTTGTAATAATAGAAGTTTAAAAATACACCTCTACCCCGATATAATGCGATCTGATATAACACGAATTTGGATATAACCCGGTAAAGCAGTGCTCCAGGGGGGCGGGGCTGCGCACTCTGGTGGATCAAAGCAAATTCGATATAATGTGGTAAGATTTTTTTGGCTCTCGAGGACAGAGTTATATCGGGGTAGAGGTGTATCTCATAGAAGTGACTTTTGAAGTTGATGGTGTCTCTTGAAAGGATGAAGTACTTAAATCCATAATTGGATCCTGTTACAGTGTTTTCTGATGTGGAGGAAAAATACTTGATTTTTCAGTTTAGCAATTGTGGGATGATGGAGTAAATAGAGAAATCCGTTAAAATAGAGGAAAAAGATGGTGATGACAAGTCTACTTCATTGCATGCTCACTCACAAACCCTAGTTAGGAATAATAACATTGTGCGCTTATTAAATCACAATGTTAAGGCAGAATAACGTCATAAAAAACTTGTATTGTGTGATTGTTGATAGAAGTGTGTCAGAGGTTGTTCATTTTTTTTTTGCTAGAGTGCAAGTTTGACATTGTGATATATATATATATATGGCTTTTTGGTATCTGTTGGAGAGGGAAGTGAAAAGCCTCATGGAAAGTTGGAGCGCGTTCTGCTGTAAAAGTGGCATGAGACTTTTCCCATCCTATCCCTTTAATTCCATGCTCTCACAATTTTGAGTTTGGAGGTGTCTTGATGCAACCTTAAGTGTCACCAAATGAAGTGTGGGTTTTAATAATCTTGAATGTTTTTGATATTTGTTCTACAGGCATTTATTAGATTTTTTTGTTTGTTTTGTTTTAAGTATGTTTCCTTCTGGTCACATAACTTGTACTTTTGATACATATGGTGTTCCCTTTACCGATGAGAAGAATTAGTGGTTATAGATGAACTCATCATTACCTTTTAAAATTGTGTTCACTTAGAAGGATAATGGAATTAGAAGGAATAAGAATTGAGAAACATGGTTTATATTAAAAAATAAACTAGGCAGATAAACTTGATTTAATTTTATAATTCTATCAAGTTCTCTTCTCATATTGCTTTTTGATAGATGTAATTTCTGGATTTTAGTAAAGAATGATATTCATGTTAATTTTTTAAATGAAAGTAAGGATTGGGATTATGACAGGCAAATGGACTAAAAATCGCCTGAAAATCTGTAAATAAAGAGTGAAGGTTTAATGAGAACATTGTGTTGTTTGGGGGAAGGAGGTAATCTGATACCACTGGGATCTCATAAATCCCATTTTATCTGTTTTTTCATTAATCATATGGAGTAGCGGGAAAACAGTGTTCCCATAAAATTAAAGGGACGCCAACTTGAAAAATCACATTTGTCTGAATGGTGTACCTCTATACTAAAATATTTTATTGCTATGTTTTTGGTTTATATGCTTTGTACATTCTCATGGACATCAAGATCAGTTACACCATTGTCCAATGTCAAACAGTTTTTCACTTGCTAGAAAGATTACTATAAAAATAAAGAGGTGAACAGAAAAACCCTTTAAAATGTAAGGAATTAAAAAAAAGTCGGGATGTATTACTTAGAGTGCTGTATCAAACTGAATTTTAAAGTCAATTTTTAAAAATTCAGGTTGATAAGTGTCGCTTTAAATTATAAGGCATTGCCATTACTAGTGAGAACAGAGGCATAACACAGATGATCTACAGATATTTGAACATGAATGGAAAATAACTGATATTCAGAATGGAAAGTTACACGTTAATATACTGGGTGAGAAAACAAGCCCAAATACTGAATCCAGTCGGAGGGAAATATCTGGACAGCAGTAGTGCTTCAAACAAAAAAACCTATGGTGACTAGCAAATGAAACTTGCATTTCAGTCCATTTTGGCAGCCAACTAAAAGAACAAACATGAAAATTTGACATGAATACATGGAAATTATATTATCTGTTTGTATCATTATTGTCACTGCACATGAAGTTTCTCATTCAGTGAGCACCGATTACCAGAAAGTTTTTTTGTTGTTGTTTCTGTTGTTGACGTCACCGCAGATTGATAGGTGCCTTGCAGTACCAGCAGAGACCTGATTCATGCCCCCAAGGAGCTAGCAAACTTATCTCAGGCGTAATACAATAAGAGTAATACGTTTGTAAAGGGGAGCAGGAGAAGGAAGGGCAGGGTAACATCAGTAAGATACTGCAGTTTCTCGGTGAGCATTAGTGGGCAGTGTGATGGATTAAAAATGTTTTAGTCGACTGGCTTGAAGGCTTTGTAGGAGCAGCAGGTCTTTAGGAGAGACTTGAATGAAGTTTCCTTCCTGAGCTGGTACACCAGGCCATTCCAAGAGTAGGCGGTAGCATAAAAGAAAGTTCGTGGACTAAGTGAGAGAGTTTTTGAGAAGTAAGTGGCCAAAAGATGTATTGAGGTTCCCATCTCTGGTGGAGTGGAGGCAATGATGGAATAAAACAAGGTTGGATAAGCCTATAGCACCTAGTACAATGGAGGCTGGGTTCATGACTAGGACTCCTAGGCACTATGGTGATACAAAAATAATGAGAGGCTCAGAGTTATGTAGGACTGTGAATGAATGGACAGGAAGGGACAAAACATTAAAGGAGAACAACCCTGCATTGTCAGGGGGATGGCCTGGATGACCTAATAAGTATTTTTCACTGCTTAATTCACATGATTTGAAGCACACCATGCGTAGGTAGGGGCTGTGGGGAATAGTAATTCTGCCATTGCATCTGAAAATCCAAGCCCAGCCAAGGAATCAAGAAGACCTGTGAACATCATTAATAGTTTGTGGATATATCCACCCACTCAAGGGAGCAGATGAAATGTGCCACATAAATAATGTATTTATTAATATCAAACTTTTCCTGATCCATAGTAACTTGGAAAGTGTTGCATTGGTGATTAATTGTTTTTGCCAGAAGTCAAACCTAGTTCTCCATGATCACTTGATGTATAGATCAACCTTTGTAACAAAACTCTTTAATGCTAAATGTGGAGACATCTGTTTGGAGAATTGGAAGAGAAGTTCCAGTCTGTTTCATTGCATTCCCTTTCTTGCATCTGGATATTGGGTTTGGGGATGAAAAATCAGGCCTTCCATCTTCTAATGGGTAAAGTGGATGATATGATTGTGAATGGGGCAATGAGAGAAAGAGAGTAGAGATACAAGTGTACAGTGAGTAGTGGAGACCTGGAAGGTAAATGCTGATGGTGTTGTGTTGTGCTTTGGTCTTGTTTTCAGGCAGAGGCAGGAGAGATGAGTAGAAATACTGAGCTGAAGAAGCTGCAGATCTTTGGAGCTGGACCCAAGATGGTGGGACTGGCATTGGGAGCAAAGGATAAAGAAGGTAAATAAACTTCTGGTTTATCTTGTGGGTAAGGGTGGTAAGGACACAGTAGCCTGTCTCTAGACTCTGAAACAGTCTTTTGAACCAAACCTCGCTGCTCTCTCTGGAGACAAGTGGGAAGAGGTGGTAATGAGCCACTATGATGTGAAAAAGTTAAACATGTGGGGATTTAATTCATGTGGAGGTTGACAGAACTCATGGTGGCTAACCCCGTTGGCTGGACTCTTTTAATTTGATAGTCATATTTCTTTATTATTTAGGAAATGTACTGTACCAGTTGAGAATTACTGGACTTGAAAAAAGGGTTGATAAATGTTAACACCAATCATGCTAGATAAGCACCTAAATTATGAGGGTAATCCACTTTGCTTCATGATGTTCCTGGATCTCCTGTGAAGATCAGCAAGGGAGGGTTTACTCTTTCCCCAGTCATATACAGCTTGATACAACTGGCAGTTTACTTCTGGGGGGAGTCTGTGCCAAAAAATTAAAAATTATGTGCACAATATTTTAAAATTCTGCATATTTTATTTGTCAAAATAACACTATGATCACTCCAGTTTCAATTATTTATTTCAAATTTATTTCAAAATACCTGTCAACAAGTATGTCGTCAATACAGACAACAGCAAAAAAGATTCTCCCATGAGTAAAGAGTTAAAGAAACGCCTACAACAGCCCAGTTCCAGTTGGGAGGTGCTTAATTCCTCCAGAGCCTAGACTCCTGCACTCCAGAGCCTAGACACCTGCACTCCCATTCGCTCAGAGCCCAGCTGTGGGGCAACCCCTGGCCCAGACACCCTCACCCTCTTCCTCCCAGAGCTCCGCCCCAGGGCCCACCCTGCCCCCGGGCCCAGACACCAGCATCCCACCTCCCCCACAGAGCCCAGCCACAGGGCACCCTCTGGCCCAGACACCTATACACCCCTCCCCATGGAGCCCAGCCACGGGGCAGTCCCTGGCCCAGACGCCAGTCGTGTCTCCTCCCCATCCCCCCAGAGCTCAGCCGTGAGGCAGCCCCCAACTCACACACCAGCATCCTCTTTACTCACGCCAACTTCTTTACTGTCCTGCCAGGGGACATGGTGTGGTGCAGCCCTGCCCTTCCTCACCCTTTGCCGGAGCTGGCTGGGTCTCCCAGGCCTCTCCTGTCCCAGGAGAATGAGGATCCAAGAGCATGCAGCCTCAAGCCCCGCCAGGCTGGGCACTCCACTCACTGCGAGCTGGGCTCTGCAGAGCCCAGTGACCCCTTAGTGGTGGCCAGAAACGGGGGGAACCAGGGAATTCTGTGAAATTCTGCAGTGGCGTAGAATTCCCCCAGGAGTAAACTGGTCAGGTACACCAAAGAGTTCTGGCTTTCTCTCTACAGCATTAAGTAGTAGTTGCTGCCAAAGGCAGGGTAGCAGGCTGGTCTCTATATGATCCCTATATGTGGGATCTTTCTTTATGCTAGATTAATGAAATGTATGTAACTTTATTTTGCTTCAAGACGAGGTCTCTCGAAGACGCAAAGGCACCAAGTCAGAAGCATTTGGCATGCAGATGAGGCAGCGCAAAGGGACAATTTCTGTCAACTTTGTAAGTGTGATTTCTTTGCTCTGGAGCACATGAGCATAGGATATGAAGCTGTCAGCTTGGGTTACTTTTGTGCCATTGGGAAATATGGCACTGTAACAGATAACATTATCTGCTGTAAGGTGAGAATTTGAATTAATCACAGTAAAAACGTTCCATTCTAGGTTGTGATTCCACCTTAGATTATCAGAAAAGGCTGATAAAGCCTAAAGACTGGCTTGAGACTCAAGAGATCTGGGTTCAATTCTCTGTTCTGCCACAGACGTTCTGTATGATCTTGGGCAAATTGCTTAGTATCTCTGTGCTTCAGTTCTCCATCTGTAAAATGGAAATAGTAGTACTTTCCTTCCTTAGTGGTATTATAAAGAAAAATACATTAGATTATGAGTGCTCATATACTACAGTAATGGAGGCCATATAAGTATCTGAGATAGTTTAAACTTTTTGATACAAGGGACTGGCTTGCTGCCATCCTAAGCTGTGTCAGGGAAATCTCTGGAACCAGTGCCAGTCCACGGACTGGTCGTTGAGAAACATTGGTTTAAACTACAGAAAACAGGACTAATTTTGTTTCAAACAGCTGTCTTGAGTTGAAATGTCTAGTTTATTAGTCTACCAGGGAGAAAAATAAAGGGAAGAAATAAAATCTGTGTAGCTGTTTGATACTTGAGCATAGAAAAACAGGGTATAGTTTCTTTTATTTTATTAGATAATTCAAATGGCTTTATTTAAACTGTCATACTTGGTACATGTAGAGTCCTGAATAAGAGTCTTCTAACATGTTTGAAGAAATTAAGTTCTGTGCACTTCAAAAACAGCATATTGCGCATACAGAATGCATTATTTTTCCTTAGCTTCAGAAAGTCTTCCCAAAACTCGTTGTGGTTATTTGAAATGTTAGTTATTCCCAGTTCCAGGAGAGGCCGTGGGACTTTAACAAAAACTCAAATGAAATCTTTTAGAAGAAGAAATGGCTTCTGATTTCAAGTATGGGGGCTATAAACTGCCATTTAAAGCAGCAGCAGCTAGGTGCTTGGAAGCAGGTGGGGTTACCAGTGTGAATAGGCCCGAGATTCTCTCATTTTCAAAACTAAAAGCATTGGATCCCTTTAGTACTTAGATGAGTTACTTGCTGAGAGTACATGGTATTTCTAGGCTTGCTGTTTGTTTCTCCATGGCAGGAATGGCTGCTATTAGTGGTTTTCATTTTTTAAATAAGATTTTATTGGAAAAATGTTCTGACCTAGTCAGTTTTCACTCATCAGTACACCTGAGTTTGATTCTTATTTGTGTTATCTCTCACTTGTGGCAGGGGTTCAAATAAGGTAGCAATAAACCCAGACCATGCAGCTATATTGCCTTGGCTGTGGTCTTGTAGAACCTCTATAAATGAATGCTTGTTGGGCATGGATAGTACTTGAATGAGAGACCTTCAAGGAAATGAGTCTCTGAAATGTACACATCTTGTACGTCAGTCTACAGTTGTCATCTGAAGAATATACTACTGTAGTTCTGGTTGTCCTTCCCTACCCATTTATTATTTTACCTTTGTGTAAAATGGTAATTCTCTGCAAAAAATGCACAAATGCAAAAACCTTGAGGATTTAATTGCAAAAAAGTCACAAGATTTGAGATTCCCACAGCAACCATAAATCTGCTTTTGTATGTTTGCTTTACAGTAGGGCTTTGATATTTAATTACATGTTAACTGTGCTGTAATATAAAATGTTGCACATGTTTATGAAAAAAAGGCAGTACCTTAGGATCATAGTGATTGCTTGGTGGCAGTTGCTATAGTAAGTGTTGCAAAACAGTTTCAGTTGTAATCCCCTATTTTCTACACACTGTGTTTCTGAAAGTAACCTGTCTGGATGATGCCTTCCATCTAGAGCCTCTGCCATATCCGTTTTCTTGAGTTTGTTTGAGATGAGGGTGTATTTTTCCTCCCCCCGCCCCTTCTCTGTGTTTATAAAATAAATAAAACCCCAAAACAAAAATCCCACCTGTAGAGGGGCTTTGCCGAGGTTGGTCCCTCAGCAGGGCTGTGGGGTATCCCACCGCCTCGCTCTAAGTCGCCGTCAGTCCGGGCTCTGCGGCAGTGTGGGATGGCAAGCACACGGTTAGGGGCTCAGACCTTTAAGTAGGGGCTGAGTCAGTAGTGCAATAGCAGCCCCGGCCCTAGGTCAGGGCGGGGCAGCAACTAAACAGTCAAGGACTCAGGCCCTTAAGCAGGGGCTGAGTCAATAGTCAAGTTGTCCTAGCCTCCCCAGGCCAGGAAAAGGACAAGGGGAGCCTGTCACCCAGGAGTCGGTGGCAGCGGGGGACGCAGGCCCTCCCTCTCCACTGCGTCCCAGCCCGGGGCCCTAGCAGCAGCAAAGACTCGCTGCTGTCAGTGGGGATCCTGGCCGCAACACACTGACTTAGGTTCAGGCAGTGCTGCAGCCAGACTGGGGTTGGCTGCCCCCGGGCTACTTCCACACTCCCCCTCGTAGGGTACCTGGGTCGTGCTAGCGTCCTCGGCGGTCTCGAACACCATCGGTTCCTCGGGGTAGCTGGGAAAGGGCAGGCTCGGCTGCTCCTCGGGGTAACTGGGAAGGGGCAGGCTTGGCCAGTCCTCGGGGTAACTGGAAAGGAGCAGGCCCGTCCAGTCCTCGGGGTACCGAGCGAGGGGTAGACTCGGCTGGCCCGGTGCGATCTCCGGCCAGCCGGGGCCTGCTGCTGTCTCCCAAGAGGGAGCTTGGTCGCAGACGTCTGGTCTCTCCGGTGGCTGGTTCTCCACTGAGCTCTGCCGGTGAACTTTTATACTTCCGGGTCGGAGCCATGATCTCTGAGGGGCGGGCGTAGGACCCAGTGGCTTCGCCCACCTTGGTGTTAGGGGCGGTTCGTCCCTCAGCGGGGTTGTGGGGTATCCCACCGCCTCGCTACACCACCACACTTTTAGACATTGTTAAAACACAAATAGCTTAAGTTTGAAACTTGGCCTGGATGTGATCTTCCATGAGGAGGACTAGTATTTTCACTAAGTCTGGAAAATGGTGGACTTTTGCAGAATTTTGACCATTTGAAAATTTCCTGTCAAGCATGTGTAATTGAAAATGGTGAGATTTTAAGGAGCATTGCATGCTTGCACACCTAGGGTGTGCATACTCTCCTAAACAAGGTGAAATAACAGTAGGGCTTTGTTTTACATGATGCATTCCTGTTGTGTTTCAATTTCTTAAAAAACTTAATATTGTAGTGACTTAGTTAAAACTAGTGTCATCCTGTCTTGCTTTTTGGGCTACATAATAAAAAGATACAAGCCGGGTTGTCTCTCCTCTGATGGGAATAATGGGGGAATTTGGATCAAGTAATGTATTAAATTTGAGTGCTTCCAATAAATGATTAAACATAAAATCATTCTTCAGATACAGTAAGTGAGTAACTGACTAACGTATTTAGATTGTATCACAGCTCGGTAGTTTTCTAAAACATTTTAGGGGCTTGAGTATATTTTAGGGAGAAAAATAGCTGATCTTTACTGATACTGGAGCTATACTTCTGTGACAAGCTCTAGTACAGGGGTGGGCAAACTTTTTGGCCCGAGGGCCACATCTGTGTATGGAAATTGTATGGCGGGCCATGAATGCTCATGAAATTGGGAGTTGGGGTGTGGGGGGGGGGTTAAGGGCTCTGGCTGAGGGTGTGGGGTCTGGGATGGGGCCAGAAATTAGGAGTTCAGGGTGTGGGAGAGGGCTCCGGGCTGGGGCAGGGGGTTGGAGTGCGAAGGGGGGGTGAGGGCTCTGGCGGGGGGTACAGACTCTGGGGTGGGGTTGGGGTTGCAAGAAGTTGCTGTGGGCTGAGACCAAGGGGTTTGGAGGGTGGGAGGGGGATCAGGTTAGGGGGTTCTGGCGTGGGAGGGCGTCGGGGTGCAGGCTCCAGACGGCACTTACCTCAAGCAGCTTCCGGAAGCAGCAGCATGTCCCTTCTCCAGCTCCTGCGTGGAGGCGCAGCCAGGCGGCTTGGCGTGCTGTTCAGTCTGCAGGCGCCACTGCTGCAGCTCCCATTGGCCCTGGTTCCTGGCCAATGGGAGCTGCGGAGCCCCTTGGCTGACCCTTTGCATAGAAGCCGGAGGGCGGACATGCTGCTGCTTCCGGGATCCGTGCGGCTCCATAGTACGCGCAGAGCGGGGCAAGCCCCCGGCTAGAGTGCCGGAGTGGGGCAAGCCCTGGACCCTGCTCCCCAGCAAGAGCTCGAGGACTGGATTAAAAAGTCTGAAGGGCCGGATGCGGCCTCTGGGCTGTAGTTTTCCCACCCCTTGCTCTAGCAGGAGGGAATTTGTGACCTTGATTGTGCAGTAATCTCCTTGGTTTTTGAGACAGTTCTTCAAGTCAATGCTTTTCTGGTTGGGCAGACCGTAAATGAGGAAGTGGTGTGCTGGAGCATGAATTCTTACACTTTTACTTTGATACTTGGAATCCTTACCTTCGTGTAATCAGAGAAGAGTAAAGATCAAGGGGAAGGATTGTTAGCACCAATGCATGTAGCTTTTGCCTTTGGATTCTCAGCTTGTAATTTGCAATGTTTCTCTGTTCCTGGCCTGGTCTGTTTTTTGTCCCTGCATTTGAGAACAGCTTCAGATATAATTACACTTGTATCATGGATACTGATGCAGTGCCTATTTTTGATCTAGCCATGAGGGCTCTTGCAGAGTGCACTGTGCAGAGATCTAATTTGAATTAACCTTCTTCATTGGGGTTCAGAGAGTGGAGAAAGCATTCACACTGAGGGTATAGCTAGGATGGATCCTCATCTTCTCAAATTAAAATTAATGTAAATTAGTTCTTCTAGTTAACTTGAAGAATTCATTTACATTTACTTTATCTATCTGGAAGATACTTGATCATGCCCTTCCTCCCCCTGTAGCTCAGCTGGATGGATATTCCCTGGCTCCCTACCACCTTGTGTTTTTTCAGATTCTCAGATGTATGGCTGCCTTGGGAAGCAGGAGCTCAGTGGAGGTTTATCAGTGCTTCTCTTGTGGGCTGAGGGGGTGGGAGGGAGAGGATTACCTAATGTCAAAGTATCATATTTCAGCACTGTGTACTGTGTTATATAGCTAGTAAGACTCTAGCAAGGCAGCTTATGGAAGGCAGCATCTGGGTAATGGAGACTGATCATAACATTACACTGACTTTTTTTTTTCCCCCCCTCCACAGGTTGATCTGTATGTTTGCTTGTTTTGTGGCCGGGGAAACAATGAGGACAAACTGCTACTGTGTGATGGATGTGATGATAGCTACCACACTTTTTGCTTGATTCCCCCTTTGCCTGATGTGCCTAAGGGTGACTGGAGATGCCCGAAATGTGTTGCTGAGGTACAGAGAACTACAGAGAACTACTCAAGCTCTCTGCATCTATTCATGCTATTAGGAAGAGCCATTTACAATGGTTGCTCAGCCCTTTGAGCTCTGTCCTCTTCCTCTCGTCATTGGAGCAGAATGTGTAGTTTTATATTTAGTTGGGGATATTGTCAAGATGTGATCTGTGACTGCTGCTGTGACTGAGTCTCCAGAAGCCCCTTGTTCAGCAAATGAAGCTGTTGGGCAGCATAAGAAGGAAGAGCGTCTGCCAGAGGAAGCCTAAAACTCTCTGGGCAGCCGAACTCTGCATGTTAAGAGCTGGGATTGAATTTGAGTTATTAGAGGGTGTTAATAAAATAGTAACTAGCCATCAGCTGTCTGGCATGTTTGCATGTTCAGATACACTGTCATAGGGCTCTATTGGTATTGAAAGGGGCATTGCGGAAATAGGCAAGGTGGAATAGCCTGTCATGTGACTGAGGCTGCTATTTGCCCCCTCTCTGTGGATAAGACAGTGAAAGAAGCTCCTCTGAATCTATGCATGTCAGATGACTTAAGTTACTAACCAATTAGCATAAAACTATTATACCAAAGCAGTTATCCGAATAAACCTCTTACCCTTCTCTCCCTCTCTCCACATATGCTTATCTTCTCCACAGCTAAACCAGCTACTGACTTACTAAGACACGGTGGGTGAGGTAATATCTTTTATTGGACCAACTTCTGTTGATTACCTCTCCTGCCTTGTCTCTCTAACATCCTGGGACCGACATGGCTATAATTACACTGCATTTCTAAGACTAAGGCAGTTGTAAGTTTTGCTGTAGGACAGTTCTGCTACAGCTGCTTGTCTTAGTGCCTGAATCTCACATAATCCACTTTTAGCTTAAGGCTGCCTCAGTATCTTTGCTGTCCCTTGTCGTTCTGCCTACTTCAGCAAGTGCTGAGACGGTGCCTTTGGTAGTGCAGGTGAAGCTGCAAGGCAGTTAGTTTGGCTGCCCAACTGGTATTTGTGTGGTAGGAACTGCCCCATCTGGTGAAAGCAGTTGAAACCAGTGTTTTGCGTTTGTATTAGCCAAGGAAACTGACTTAGACACTGATCTCCTCCAGTAAGAGCCTGGCTGCTTGTCATCAGTTGCAGGAGTAATATTTGTATTGCCTCTCCTAGGAATGTAACAAACCACGTGAGGCCTTTGGATTTGAGCAGGCTGTCAGGGAGTACACCCTCCAGAGCTTTGGAGAGATGGCAGATAACTTCAAATCTGATTATTTCAACATGCCAGTCCATGTAAGTATCCCTGTTTGTCAGGATTTGTTACTGGGGAAGGCACTGAAGTGAAGCTGACACACAGTTTTTGATGGGCATCTCATGATTGACTTAAAGGGACAATATCAGTTTGAAATATGTAAACAAATGGTTTAGCTCTCTGGCATCTGGTCACGTCTCCTTCAGTTTCCCCTCTTTCTGCTGGTTGTCTGCTGTTTCCTTCTGATGGATGGGTGACTTGGGCCTATACCCCAGCAAAGTACTTTGGTCAAACTATTAAATTTCTTCCTTTTTTAGGGTTCAGCAAACCAGACAGTCCAAATAATGTATTTATTCTTCCTTGTTGGCACAGGGTTCTTCCTCCAGCCCTTCACCTTGTATAATCCTTTTGACTCAGGCATGGTTCAAGTCTTTCGACCCCTGTTACAAACCTGGCCGAGTGTCCTCCTCACCCCCTCCATGGATGGTCACCAGACTGCTGTATTGGAACCAATATTTGAATTGCACATGCGTCCATATCCATTGGGTTTGAGCAGCATCCAGACACTCATTCTAGTTCTTGCTTCTCAGGCACACTCCAGGGGTGCAGACTCCCTGTCTGGCATCCTCTCCCTTAGGATGTGGGATCCTGCAATCGAGCTGCCTTGGGTTCAAAGTCAAGTGTTGACACCCTCCCCCCCCCCCCCCCATCCTCCCACTTAAGTCTCCACACCAGCTAGTGCACGTTTTCCCTAGCGATCAGCTCTCATGGACATTCTGGTATTCAGTTGAGCTCTTCGGGGATGCATGGCAGATAAAGTAAGGTACACCAGTTTTGTAAAGGAACTTTTTAACCACACACGTGTGCACATGTGTATGTGCACACACACAACTTTACTCTTAGACAGTACAGGGAATATATATCTCTATGCGTAAACAACAAAGAGCTGAATGCATTTCCTTCCTTCAGTCCTCTACTTCTGAGACCCTTTTAGGGTTTAGTCTGCCTCCTTCAGGGCAACCAGGTCATTCTGACCCTCCACTCCTTCTGCTCAGTCTTCTGGTTCTGGTGAAGGGCTTCCCTCCTCTTGTCAGAGTGTGTGTGTCCCTTTTAAAAGCAAGATCTGATGCTTCTTCCTGCTTCTTTTGTCATAATGGGATTTTCCCTTCTGCCTGCTTTCAGGTAGGGTTGCTGAGAGAAGGTCAATAAAATCAGTGCCACAGACTGTTGCCCCCATGATACCATCTGGGAATGGCTCTTCAGTTGTTGATGGTCCTGTTTCAGATTCTCAGACCTAGTCTATCTTCTACCATAAAATGGAACAGATTAGTCATAAATAGAGTTCATAAAATCAAATGGAGTTCACACCTTTCTTGAGTTCAATCAGTGGTCTTCACTAGGATTAACCAGCTGATGCAGGGCTGAAAGGAGGACTTTGTCCCTTGCTGGAAGCCCCCAAGCAAAACCAATCCCACCAGGTCTTGAGCTCCTACTAGTGATGTGCTGCCTCAAGCCTTTCCTCCTTATTTCACCTCATCCTGAGCCCATTCTATGAACTCTGTTCTTGTTTACATCCCACTTTCTGGACTTGGTGTTCTCTTGATGGAGAGCCCTTCAGTTTTCACTTCCTGGTCTCTGCAGTCACCTTCTGCTCCTTGCAGATATTTGGACTCTGGATAGCCTTCTTCCAAGTCCTACCCTCTCTCTTCTTAACTGAGCCATAGGCTTCTTGTATAGTTCAGTCATTTGACTGCCCACCCTCGTGATCACATGAGCCTCTGGGACTACATTGCTTATCTATCCCTCCTGAGGACTATCACCCAGCATGATGCTCTTTAAAGGGCTGAGCTCTATAAGATTTGTATTAGTGGCACTTGCTCTTAAAGAGCCCAGTATACTCTGTTACCCTAGCCGGTTTAACAAGTTTCAGATACCGCTGCCCTCAGCTCCTTACCAAGTTTTATTTTTAAAAACTACTTTTTCTTGTTTATAAAAATGTCTCCAATGTGTGTGAGAGCCATACAAACTGGAGAAACAGACTGTGGTCTGATTATACCGAAAGATCTGTCAAATGTGTAATACACAATATATGAGCCCTCAAATGAGAGAGAGATTTCCCCAGTAATCTTTTTTTGCTGTAATAATCTAGGGATGGAGTTGTGATTCAGTCACAGGACTGAAATGGAAGCTCTAGGTTCTGTTACTGGTTCTGCTGTAGATTTCCCGTAGCATAACACTTTGAACAAGACACATAATCTCTCTGCTTTGTTTCTTCCATCTGTAAAATGGAGATAGTACTTCCTTAGCTGATAGGGTATGTGCAGCTAAATTTAATGTTTGTGAAATACTGTGGTGATAAGCACGTAGAAAAGCCAATATTAAAAAACGTCAGTGTTACTTTCAGCAATGATAGATTAAAAAAAGCTTCGGACAAATGCGATTACGTTCATGGTATCCCATTAACACTCCAGAATTAGTGAATCGTTTCCTTTTTGGGAAGGAGCACCCTTGCTGAAGTAGAAACAAAGAATCTTTCTGCCTCTTGTATTTCTTATAAATCTGTGGGTGGCTGAGAGCTTAGGGGTTGGGGGAAGAGGACATTGGTCAGCTTGATCCAAATGGGCAGCTGTTGTTCAATTTGTTGTGATAGATGCACAATCTGGTTCTTTGTTCAGTGAATATCAGTCTGTTCTGAAGACCCAATTGAATTATTGGATATGTCATGGTTGCTGTCTTCCTTTCTGATGGGTACGTGCATAACCTGGCCTGGTGATAAAATTACTTAAAAACGGCCATACTGGGTCAGACCAAAGGTCCATCTAGTCCAGGTTCCTGTCTTTCAACAGTGGCCAGTGCCAGGTGCCCCAGAGGGACTGAACTGAACAGGTAATCATCAAGGGATCCATCCCTTGTCGCCCACTCCCAGCTTCTGGCAAAACAGAGGCTAAGGACACCATCCCTGTCTATCCTGGCTAATAGCCATTGTTGGACCTATCCTCCGTGAACTTATCTAGTTCTTTTTAAAACCCTGTTAGTCTTGGCCTTTACAACATCCTCTGGCAAGGAGTTCCACAGGTTTACTGTGTGTTATGTGAAAAATTACCCCATAGCATGATGTAGTAGTCCTTAATGGACACATTTGGAGTGCAGGGCATTTGCTCACTTTTTTATTCTTACAGAATTATGGGGCTATTTGTTTTTATTAATTTTTCTAACTAGAACTGTAGCTGGGCACTTTGCCTCTAATCATTCTACCTTTTTTTTCCCACCTACTCCTTACCACACAATGTGACATACTGCTTCTAAAGCCTGGTAAGCCTATAAGGCTCCATACCTTGTCCTAACCCTGTAAACATCTACACTACAGTGTTGCTGCTGCTGATATAAGTTGCACAGTACACCGACCTAACAACTCCACCTCAGCAAGAGGAATAGTGCTTAGGTTGATGTAGTTAGGATGGCGCAGTGTCCGTGTAGACACTGCATTACTTACATTGCCTGTTGATTGTCAGCCTCCAGAGCTGACAGCTGGAGCTCTCCTTGCCCCCCTGGGAGTGACAACTATCAGCCCCCCACACTATCCCACTTAAGTCAGTGCAGTCACGCACCACCTACAGAAGGAGGGTAGTGTGGACATGAAAAACCCCAGTAATTACTGTGGTAGCTGTATGTTGACCTTAATTAGGTCAATTTAATTTTGTGTAGATAAGGTGTAAGGAATGGCAAAAAAATAAAAAAATAAAGATTTCCATGGAATTTGATTCTCATGTGTGGTGTGGGAGGAGACTGGATTTAATGTCTGATCTGTGAGGTGTTGGGAAAGGTACATTATCAGTTTTGGGTGTGTATTTTTTTAACCCTGGGATAATGCTGTACGTATGCCCTGGAATGCCTTTGTCTTTACAGATGGTTCCCACTGAGCTGGTGGAGAAGGAGTTCTGGCGACTGGTGAGCAGCATTGAGGAGGATGTCATTGTGGAATATGGGGCTGATATCTCATCCAAGGACTTTGGAAGTGGTTTCCCTGTGAAGGATGGCCGTCGAAAGATGATGCCAGAAGAGGAGGTGTGAACGGGGAAATGTTAACTGACCCAAACTTTGCAGAACAGGAAGTTGCACTTAATTTAGGACTGAAATTGATGGGGATTTTTGCAATTTTGTGAAGAAAAATGGTGATAGCTTTTACATGTGCCAACATTTCTTTAAGGAGAATGTGATCTGGAGGCTAAAGCAGGGGGATTAGAGTCAAGAGACCTAGGTTTCATTCCTGGCACAGTCACTGCTTTACTATGACTGACAAATTATTATTCCTTGCTGCAGTCTGCACCTGTTTTGCATGGCTGTTCCAAGGGTTAATCTTTGTAAAGTGCTTAGATCTTCAGGTGAAGGTTGTGATAGAAATGCAAAGTATTAAGGCAGTACTCGGCGTGCATTTCTGAACAGTTCTCAGCATAAGGAGACTGACAAGATTTTTTCATGAACTCTTCAACCCTCTGTTAACTACCAGAACATCAGCCTTCTCATCCAGATGTCCTATATTTAGAATCTATTGAGGATAAGTTAAACAGATTGGTTTTCAGTTGTTCTCCTTACCTGTATCTTCTCATACTCACAGCATACAGCATATGCCATGCTATCATAAGTAGAAGAAAGGGACTCAAGTTATCTCAGTACCCTTTCATGGCTTCTGCTCTGTTTAAATTAATTTTAGCCAATATGAGTTGCTGCTGATAGCCTGCAATACATCTGCCATCCTGGAATGTGGTCTGGTGTGAAGGAACTATGATGAACATTTGAGGCATGTTATATATGAACACAGTTCTTAACTTAGTCTTTCTGGTGGAGGCATGTTGAGGTGTCTCATCTAGACGCGATATATCAAACTCCGAACGCGCTCCCGTCGACTCCGCAACTCCACCACTGCGAACGGCGGTGGCGGAGTCGACGGGGGAGCCGCGGACGTCGATCCCGCGTCGTGAGGACGGGTAAGTAGTTTGAACTAAGGTAGTTCGACTTCAGCTACGCTATTCGCGTAGCTGAAGTTGCGTACCTTAGTTCGACCCTCCCCCCCCAGTGTAGACCAGGCCTAAGTGCTTGATATAAAGAAATACTTCCCGCTTCTGAAGCTTCAGCATGGCAGAATACCAATCAAAGGTTAATATATAAATTAATAGGCTGCTCCATTTATCCTGAGGGCTACCTTCTCCATAGGCTTGTTAGAGTATTTGAATGGTCTTCTAACTTCACAGCTTTCTCTCTTTCTTTGGCAGGAGTATGCACTTTCTGGTTGGAACCTGAATAACATGCCAGTGTTGGAACAGTCAGTCCTCGCTCATATCAATGCAGATATCTCTGGCATGAAGGTGCCCTGGCTGTATGTAGGGATGTGCTTCTCCTCTTTCTGCTGGCACATTGAGGACCACTGGAGCTATTCCATCAATTACCTGCACTGGTATGGTCTCTCTTCCTGTCACCCTCTTTCCTTGCACTGCCTTGATTGCTCTTAACTGATGCAGTTCTTCATTTAATACCTGTACCTGGTGATATTCATTCTTCTTATTGTTTGTCTGAGACCAAAGGCCCATAAGAGAGATAAGCAGTTCATTTCCTTAGAATGAGACTGACACTAATAGGAGAGATGGATGCAGATATCACTGTATAAGGCACCTCATTGTTAACCCTTTGGTTACATGTAGATGTTTAAACACCATCACCAGTAACAATGGAAAATTCTATTCTACAGACATCCTTTCTTAGCAAGTCTTGGTGCACTCATCTAATCAAGCAATCCTATTGGCTGAATGATAAGCTACTTTATAATGCAGTTTAGAAGTTAGTACTCATTCATAAGCCGAATATTTTTGGTAAAAAAGTGACGCATCAAAGAATGGGGGTCGGCTTATAAATGGGTCTACACCAAAATTTGATGATTTTAAACTCTGTGGAATCATCAGATTGAATATCTAATACTTTGTCGTTTTGTTTACCTGGAGCGTCTGCAGGCATGGAGCCCTCAGCTCCCAGTGTCCGCGGTTTGCTGTTCCCAGCCTATGGGAGCTGCGGGAAGTGGTTGGGAACAGCAAACCGCGGACGCTGGGAGCTGAGGGGCTCTGTGCCTGTGAATGCTCCAGGTAAACAAAACGTCCAGGCCCGCTAGCGGCTTACCCTAACAGGCCAGGAGCCAAAGTTTCATGGGTTGGCAAATATAAGGTCAGCTTATGAATCGATCATACAGTTTTTGCTATTTTTACCTAACCATCTTGGGGCGTCGGCTTCTAAACAAACGGGCTAATGAACGAGTATATACGGTATGTTACATGAGAGCAAATAGCTGAGCAGCTCTATATTGATCTAGTGGCACTCACATTGCTTCCAGTTAGGAATCTCACAATGACGTTAACTTGATGTTAGGCTCTCCCAAAATGTTTTGGTGGTTGGATTTTTATTTAAAAAACAACAACCACCACCAAATTCACTGCAAACAGACCACTCATACTGCAATTTCCCCATGTCCAGGCTCAGTAATAATGGAGCAGTTTTCAGGGGTAAGCTGTGGGAAGCACCCCTATTCAAAATGAAAAGTGTATGCTTGTGTGTACATCTTGTAACGGTCAACTTGCCTTTGAACTGTGATTGTAGTTTTCTGGAGAAGTATGTTTGCTAGTAACCAACAGCCTAGAGTATGTTTTGTTTAGAGTTCGGTTATTGGCTTCAGCATGCCATGAGCCAGATCATTGTGCTGGGCTTTGGTGCCAGCTGGTGAGTTTAAAGATGTAAGGGGAAGGTTTGCTTAGTGGGATTGGCCTGGTTGTGTCCTACTAGCAGGTGTCACTGAAGACTTCAGGAATCAGATGAGGGGTTGGTGTGAACAAAATTAGACTCTTGAGTGCAATATTATTTTTCTTAGCTTTTTGGCTGGCTTCTGAATAATTTTGCAATGTATTGAGACAATGAATGCTAGACAGACATTGAGGTATTTAGACAGAGTTGCTTGCACTTCTGAATTAGTAGATAATATTTTGAATGGCAGAAAACCATTGATAAATTCTTGGGCTCTCAGGCCAGTACAGAGCATTGTGGTGCTAAGACTTAACTGGAAAGACTGGAGTAATTTGTTGGCAGTTACTCGTTTTTATCAGTGGATTTCACTCTTGTTTGTCCCAATCCCCCTTCATATTTAACATGTTAGGCACATTACCTGTCACTAGGTGTATAAATCTTCGCCACAGGTATCCCAGTCAGCTGTCTTTCTCTTGTGGTTCAGAACAGTGGTTTCCAGTAATTGGTTATGTGTAACAAAGTGGTGGCTGCATCTCCTTGCTGGAATGCTGAGGTTTGTGTGCCATTGTCATCACTTCTGATGCAGTTGTGCACTCTTCTGCTGGTGTCAGAGTTTGGACTGTTCCACACCCATCCTAAACTCTGTTCTGGATAAGTGCGTGGTGTTAGGAAGTAGCTTTGCAGTTAAGATCTTAGTCTGATAAAACCCGGTCAGTTGTCTGGAGGAAAAACAGGAACTCTTTCCTTGAAGAACATGGCATTTGGCATCTGTCTTCTCACTTAGGCTTCTCATGGCAAAGTGCCTGCTGGTACTCTGTCAGATAATGGTAGAAAATGCAGCTATGGATTGTGTTCTGGAGGCAATTCACTTAATTGTCAAATTAGAACACTATGTTCATTTTAGCCCAAGAAGAAAGTGAGTTTGAGAATGTTGTTTCTTGCCATGTGAAAAGTGTCTCAGGGAGAGCGGTGGGAGGCTCGGTGAAATCACTAGAGTATACCTTGTGTGACACTGACAGTATCCTAAATGGACTTTATTGAATTAGGTTTAATACCTTTTGGGGTCCATTGTATTAAAAATGCAATTGTGTGTGTTATGGAATTGTATGTATATGACTTCCCTAGGAGACTGACTAATGAAATCTCTGGAAGGTATTAGGAACTTCAGAAGGCTTTTTGGAACAATCCCTGTGAAGTGGATTTCCTAGGAAGTACCTGGGGAAGGGGGATGCAAATGTGATCCACTTGAATCCATCCTTTTGAAGCTATGCTCTGGGAAAGAAAACCCATTGTCTTCTAATTACCTGCTCCTGGAAACTCGAGATCTGAGACCCCCTGAGATGTATAAAGGGTGGACTAAACATTATGAATGTGCTTGTTCTGAGCTGAAGCTGTGATGAACTTGTGAACACAAAAGAAACCCCTTGGGTGGAGTCTGGAAGGACTGCTCCAGCCAGAGCCCATATTAGGGTTGGGGTGATCTCTGGTAAGCGTATTAGCATGTGTATAGGCTCTTCTATTGTTTTTAATGTGTTCTCTGTAGTGCTTCCACCTTTAGAATAAAATAGGTTTGCATAGAAAGAACTGTGTGGTAACTTATAAGTGTTGCCAATCACTGTTATAAATCTCTGAAGAGAAAGTGAGCAGGTGTGCTTAAATAGCCTGTCTTGGCTTGGAATAACACAGGAAAATGTGGCAGGGAACTGTGCTACTTGAAAATACCCTGATCAAAATGGAGTGAGACGCACATCTACACCCAAGAAAGGCAACGTCTGGGGAGTTGGAAGCCTGAGAGTGGGTGCCATTGCTGAGGGGAAATACAGGTGCAGTTGTCCTTAGCTGACACACCTTGTGTTAGGATGACATCCTCACTTTCCTTTAGGTAATGTGTATTGTGGGCTATGTTTTCTGCCAGGGGAGAGCCGAAGACCTGGTATGGAGTGCCCTCTCATGCTGCAGAACAACTGGAGGAGGTGATGAGAGAGTTGGCTCCTGAACTGTTTGAGTCACAGCCTGATCTCCTGCATCAGCTTGTCACCATCATGAACCCCAATGTGCTGATGGAACATGGTGTGCCTGTGAGTAGTACATGAGAATTTCTTCCATACCTCTGTAACTCACTGCCTGTTTTATATACCTTTCGCTTTGTGACAGTTTTCCTTATGAGGTGTTGGAATAGCATTTAAGAACTCTTATGGTGATCCCTCGGATCCAGCTAATCAATTAAGAGGCGGTCTTTCATCTAATTCTCTAGCATGCTGCAGTAGAAG
This sequence comes from Mauremys reevesii, assembly GCF_016161935.1. Lineage (NCBI taxonomy): Eukaryota > Metazoa > Chordata > Testudines > Geoemydidae > Mauremys > Mauremys reevesii. The sequence continues at coordinate 251,761,109 of NC_052623.1, forward strand.
GAGGTAATGTTCTGCTGAAGGACTTCAGTGTGAAATTTGAAGTCAGTGTAGATGTAACAGAATTCAGTTAGGTTGCCCCTAGTGGGTTCTCACTATTAAATGATCTTAAGTGGCTCATCCGATCAAGAGAGAAACCTCTTGCAAAAAGACCCTCAAAAAGCTGTAACTAAAATAAAATACGATATAGAACAAATGTATTCACTGTATATCCAGAAAGCCTTTGACAAGATCCCTCACCAAAGGCTCTTATGTAAATTTAAGTTGTCATGGGATAAGAGGGAAGGTCCTTTCATGGATTGAGAACTGGTTAAAAGACAGTGAACAAAGGATAGGAATTAATGGTAAATTCTCAGAATGGAGAGGGGTAACTAGTGGTATTCCCCAAGGGTCAGTCCTAGGACCAGTCCTATTCAACTTATTCATAAATGATCTGGAGAAAGGAGTAAACAGTGAGGTGGCAAAGTTTGCAGATGATACTAAACTGCTCAAGCTAGTTAAGACCAAAGCAGACTGTGAAGAACTTCAAAAAGATCTCACAAAACTAAGTAATTGGGCAACAAAATGGCAAATGAAATTTAATGTGGATAAATGTAAAGTAATGCACATTGGAAAAAATAACCCCAACTATACATACAATATGATGGGGGCTAATTTAGCTACCACGAATCAGGAGAGAGATCTTGGAGTCATCGTGGATAGTTCTCTGAAGATGTCCATGCAGTGTGCAGAGGCAGTCAAAAAAGCAAACGGAATGTTAGGAATAATTAAAAAGGGGATAGAGAATAAGAAGGAGAATATATTATTGCCCTTATATAAATCGATGGTACACCCACATCTTGAATACTGCGTACAGATGTGGTCTCCTCATCTCAAAAAGGATATACTGGCACTAGAAAAGTTTCAGAGAAGGGCAACTGAAATGATTAGGGGTTTGGAGAAGGTCTCATATGAGGAGAGATTAAAGAGGCTAGGACTTTTCAGCTTGGAAAAGAGGAGACTAAGGGGGGATATGATAGAGGTATATAAAATCATGAGTGATGTTGAGAAAGTGGATAAGGAAAAGTTATTTACTTATTCCCATAATACAAGAACTAGGGGTCACCAAATGAAGTTAATGGGCAGCAGGTTTAAAACAAATAAAAGGAAGTTATTCTTCACACAGCGCACAGTCAACTTGTGGAACTCCTTGCCTGAGGAGGTTGTGAAGGCTAGGACTATAACAGCGTTTAAAAGAGAACTGGATAAATTCATAATGGTTAAGTCCATTAATGGCTATTAGCCAGGATGGGTAAGGAATGGTGTCCCTAGCCTCTGTTTGTCAGAGGGTGGAGATGGATGGCAGGAGAGAGATCACTTGATCATTACCTGTTAGATTCACTCCCTCTGGGGCACCTGGCATTCATCACTGTCAGAAGACAGGATACTGGGCTAGATGGACCTTTGGTCTGACCAGTACGGCCATTCTTATGTTCTTACATGATAAATACAGGAACAAAACTAAAATAATTATTATCTGTTGAAGAACCAGATATCTGAATTCAATATGTTAATTAAATAGTAATTAACCACTAGACTTTGGTTAAATGTCACCATTAATATAGTCCAGTATTTGAGGGTGGCCAGCAACAGATGCTTCAGAGGAAAGTGTAAAAAACTCTGTTATAGGCAGATGTGAGGTAATCGGCGCCCACATTAGGTCTCATCATGATCTCTAACAGTTTGAGTTTGATTTAAGTCTTGAAGCTTGAGGTTTAGTATCTCTTGGAAAATTTTTGTTAGCATGAATTATAACTGTGGCTATTCTTGATAGCAATATATATGTCCATTCCCTTTTTAATCTGGAATTAAGAAAATATTGTAATACGAACCAAATTAATGGAACATTGTCAATTTAAAATCTTCTGTAAACAGATTTTGTTTGCTTTGTTACTATTGATGGTTGTAGCTTATTAAAACTAAAATATTTTAAAAAGTCATGGACACAGCTTTTGCTGTTTGCTTCTTAGTTAGCTTGGTCAGTGAAAATCAGTGAAGTCGGATTTATAGATTCACTTTTTTGTTTTAAACATTTTCATTTTCAGGTTCTCTACAATGCAAAATTGTAGCAATGGCTACAAGGTAGTTAAATTCCTTTGGAATTTAAAAATATAATGAAAACCTTTCTATTTCTCAGGTTTAGTAAAATCTACTTTTTTGTAAAATGAATTGTGTCCCTTTAAGTCACTACCATTCACTTTCAGTAGGCTAAATTGCATCTCTGGCAGATGTCCAAACAAAGCAAAGTGTACTCTTTAAAAGCCTCTGGGAAAAACTTTGTGGTGTGAAGGGTTAAGTGACGATCCACTAACTGATAGTAGAGAAACTTCCTACCTGAATCCCAAAAGAGACAAGCCCTGTGATGGGCCTTAACTGCTGATTGATTTATTCAACCTTTTGTAATAAGGTTGTCAAAGAGGATTTAATTTTCAAAAGGTTAAACACCCTCCTAATCTATCCTGCTCTAGCTAAATTCCCTGTTGTCTCCTACAGGTGAAAGGAGATGGTTTCACGGTGTCCTTTTTTTATGAATTATTTTAACTTTGTCTGCTGCCAATCTCAGTTTTCTTCTTCCTGTCCCCCACCCTGATTTGTATTTAGGTGTACAGGACCAATCAGTGCGCTGGTGAGTTTGTTGTGACTTTTCCTCGTGCTTATCACTCCGGATTTAACCAGGGCTACAACTTTGCTGAGGCCGTGAACTTCTGCACTGCAGACTGGGTGCGTTCTGTTGCACATGTCTGTCCATGTCTCTGCTAGCTGGCCTTTATTAAGAGAATGTTAGTAACTTGTTTATCTGGATAGTAATCTCACATGTTACAGCAGTACCTGGCACTGCTATAGTTAAGTCATTCGAGTTTCCATCACAAAAAATGCATTTTGAAGGACTTACAAATCAATTCTAAATAGCTTCTAATTGACAACTATGAGTATTTGCTTTCTTTTAAGCATGTGTCTGAACTCATCCTTACAATTCACACTTTAGTTAACTGCTAGGGCTGCTGAGGTGCTCTCTGATGCAGTTGTCCTTTCTGAACTTGTGTAGAATAGATAACCCACTGTGCTAAACCCCAGAGAGAAATGCTTGCAGCTGTGTTCTCCCTTTCCCTTGCTGTGGCCAGTGACTGCAGTTCTTAGTGCTATAAGCATTAGCTCAAAACCCCTATTGTACCATGACACTGCATAGCTAAAAACAGATGCGGGACTCACTTTGGTAACTAGCTATATAAGATTCCTTTTGCTTAGTCTAAAATATGAACCCATTGGGCTTCAGTAATCCATATACCTATGTCCATTAGCTTTTTGTATATTTAAAAAAAGATGCAAAACATGGCTCTCATTCTGTAGGTTCTGGAGACCTTGTCTTTGATAACTGACGCAATTTGTCCATTATAATTGGTTACCTCCATAAAGACACTGTTCCTTAGTTGATGTATTTCTAAGTATGCCTTTTCCCAACTCTTGTTGAGGGAGGCAAAATGGAGAGATGTGGGACAGCCCCTGGGAACATGCCCCCAAATAATGACTGTGTTATTGCTTGGCATTTCCTAGCTTCCCATTGGACGTCAGTGTGTGAATCATTACCGACGGCTAAGGCGTCATTGCGTCTTCTCCCATGAGGAGCTGATCTTCAAGATGGCGGCAGATCCCGAGTGTTTGGATGTGGGGCTTGCTGCCATGGTCTGCAAGGAAATGACTCTCATGACAGAGGAGGAAACACGCTTAAGAGAATCAGTTGTGCAGATGGTGAGTACAGTGAGTGCAGCTCCTGCTTTTCATCCTGTTGGTGCGGTGCAGGGTTAATACAAGACTTCTTGAAAGAAAGTGTGCTGTTTCTCTGACTCATGTCCTTATCAAGTGTCAAATTTTTGTCAGGGAGTGCTGATGTCAGAAGAGGAGGTGTTTGAACTGGTTCCAGATGATGAGCGTCAGTGTGCAGCCTGCAGGACCACGTGCTTCTTGTCTGCTCTTACTTGCTCTTGTAATCCTGAGCGGCTCGTATGCCTGTATCATCCGACTGACTTGTGTCCCTGTCCCATGCAGAAAAAGTGTCTCAGGTACACAAGTTTCCCCATCTCTCCTTTCCCATGTGCATTCTGTCTTGATACCCAGAAACTTATGGTGAAATACAGCAGTTGTTTTCACCTACCTCTTTCTAACCAGCAGGGATAGCCTCCTCACTTCCCATGAGTCCAAGGAATCTTGGTGTAATACAGAGCTTCTTAACCCTCATCTGTTGATCTCTATGAATAGAAACTGATTTCCTATGTATTACAGGAGGTTTAATGCTTTTGCTTTTTCTCTGTTTTTCTACAGGTACCGGTATCCATTAGAGGACCTCCCTTCTCTTCTGTATGGAGTGAAAGTTAGAGCACAGTCCTACGACACTTGGGTCAGTAGAGTTACGGAGGCACTGGCTGCCAACCTCAACCACAAGAAAGGTCAGACTTCCATTGTGGCACACTGTAGCAGTTTGTTTGGGGGAATTCCCCCTTTGTTCATCCTGTTTTTCCAGTGAGTGACACAGGTATTGGATTGAGGTGGGGTATTCCAGCTATGTGAAAGGAGGGATATTCTTAGTGGAAGTGGAGAGATGGATCTAATTGAAAGTCACACAAATACTAGATAGATGCTTTTCATTGCTGCTGTGCATTTCAGATCTAGGTAGCATGTTGGGAACTTGTTTGGGGACTAGTGAAACAGACTAAGATGGTGTTCATTTTTGCGCACAGACTACTTGTATCCTATTATTGCAGATGTGATTGAGTTGAGAGTGATGTTGGAGGATGCTGAAGACAGGAAGTATCCAGAGAATGATCTCTTCCGCAGGCTCAGAGATGCTGTGAAAGAGGCAGAGACCTGTGCTTCGGTGGCACAGCTGCTTCTGAGCAAAAAGCAAAAACACAGGTAAGGCCAGGAGCTTTTCAATCTTTTCTACGTATGTCATCTTATACCCTCCTCCTGCCACTCGGATGCTGAAGTGGAAGGCCCCTGAGGCTTCCAGCATGGCTGGATAGAAGTCCACCATCTTCTTTCTCTGGTGGCGGGGTGGCAGGGTAGTGGCAGGAATGCTGTGGTAGGGGACCATACTTTCACAGATCTGAGATGTTTTCTGCTGACGAACAAGTTGCTGAACTTTGTACTGAACTATGGAAGCATGAGGGAGGGAGGCGGGGGTGCGGGTGCTGATTAGGGATTCAATGACCATGGGTAAAGCCACATTTTAGTTATGGGTATTTTTTAGTAAAAGTCATGGACAGGTAACGGGCAATAACATTCGTGACCTGTCCATGACTTTTACTAAAAATACCTGTGACTAAATCTTATCTGCTGGGAGGGGGCGCTCCTGAAGACTGCTGCTGGGTGCGGGGGGACAGCCTGGGGCCCTGCTGCAGCTGGGGGCGGCCCAGGGCCCCCCTGCCATTGGTGGGGAGGGGGAGGCGGTGGCCTGTGTTCCCAACGCCTGTCTGTGCAGGGGGTAGCCAGGGGCCCCCCTGCCGCTGCTGGTGCAGGCCGGGGGTGGCCCATGGCCCCATCACTGTTGGTCCCAGACGGCTGCTCCAGGGCAGCGTTGGGGACCAGCTGCCTGGGGCTGCCAGAGCAGCAGCCAGTGCGCATGGCCCCTGGGTTTCCCCAGCTGCTGGGGTGGTCCTGGGGTCAGCCGCACCAGCACTGCAAAATTCACGGAGGTCACAAAGTCACAGAAGCTGTGACTTCCGTGACCTCTGTGAATGATTCGCAGCCTTAACCATGGACGGGGTTGCAGGGAAAGAGACAGATCAACAAAAATGTAAAAGTAATGAAAATTTAGGGTTAAACAACATAAAAGTGTAAGTGCAAATTAGTGTGGGTCAAGTACACCAGTGGAAATGGGAAACGGCCCTCTGCTTATTTGCAGCATCAGAGATACTGTATTGCCCTATCCTGCCCCCCCAAAAAGCCTACCTCTTCCGGCAGTACCCAGGTGTTCTCTGTATGTTCCGACCATGCTAGTGCTGCGATGGTGGTATCAGCCAGAGTTATTAATTTGGCAGGCCACTGAATTTTTCTGAGGAATGCAAGGGAGGAAGGGGAAATGTTAACTTTTAGCAGTTTATATCTTAGCCAAAGCTGAAAGGAGTTTCAAGGAAAAAGAAAACGGTTTCTGTAGCTTGAGGACTGATGTCCTCAATATCATAGGTTTCCTACAAACAATTCAGGTGTGAGAAGTATCAGAGGGGAAGCCGTGTTAGTCTGGATCTGTAAAAGCAACAGAGTCCTGTGGCACCTTATAGACTAACAGATGTTTTGGAGCATGAGCTTTCGTGGGTGAATACCCACTTCATCGGATGCATGTAGTGGAAATTTCCAGGGGCAGGTGTATATATATGCAGGCAAGACGCAGGCTAGAGATAACGAGATTAGCTCAATCAGGGAGGATGAAGCCCTCTTCTAGCAGTTGAGGTGTGAAAACCAAGGGAGGAGAAACTGGTTTTGTAGTTGGCAAGCCATTCACAGTCTTTGTTTAATCCTGAGCTGCTGGTGTCAAATTTGCAGATGAACTGAAGCTCAGCAGTTTCTCTTTGAAATCTGGTCCTGAAGTTTTTTTGCTGTAGGATGGCTACCTTAAGATCTGCTATTGTGTGGCCAGGGAGGTTGAAGTGTTCTCCTACAGGTTTTTGTATATTGCCATTCCTAATATCTGATTTGTGTCCATTTATCCTATTCCGTAGAGACTCTTCAGTTTGGCTGATGTACATAGCAGAAGGGCATTGCTGTCATATGATGGCATATATTACATTGGTGCACGTGCAGGTGAATGAACCGGTGATGGTGTCAAGAACAAGAATGGGAATTGCTCACCTGCATAACTTCAGCACTGACAATACCAACATGGGAGAATGGAGAATCCTCCAAACATTTACACTCAAGTTACTGCTGGGCTGCTGATACACTGTTCCAGCTCACAGATTCATCAGACCCTTCTTCTGGGCTTTGGCTCCAGTTCCAGACAATGATTAGCTTAATGAACACTAAGGATAACACCAGTAACTGCACACCGCACCATAGTAACTCTAACTCAGGAACCAACCCATGCAACAAACCTCGATGCCAACTCTGCCCACATATCTACACCAGCGACACCATCACAGGACCTAACCAGATCAGCCACACCATCACCGGTTCATTCACCTTCACATCCACCAATGTAATATATGCCATCATATGCCAGCAATGCCCCTCTGCTATGTACATCGGCCAAACTGCGGAATGACAATATACAAAAAATGGCATCCAACGAAGTGGGTATTCACCCACGAAAGCTCATGCTCCAAAATGTCTGTTAGTTTATAAGGTGCCACAGGACTCTTTGTTGCTTTTACAGGTGTGAGAGAGACTCAAGAAAATTCTCAAGAATCCTTTCTAATGGCAACCTAAACATAGTGGTCACTATCAGTTCTCCCTTTAATACACACACACGTATTTTAAAATAGTTTAAAAAAAGTAAGAGACAGAGATTAAAAATAGCTAAAGCAGAGCAAATCTGCTATTTTAATACTTTCAAGGAAAACGTGGCAGTCAGGCACCAGGTTTTTTTTCTATTCACTTTTTATTAATTTTTAAAAGTCTGTACTGAAAAAGCAAACATAGCTATAGATAAACTTCTCTTAATCGTTTAACCATTTCTTACATAACCTTAGTTTGAAACATTTAATTATATATAATGTGAATGGTTAAAATTTAAATCAATTTGTATTACCCTATTTACAATCAAACAAAATTTGTTTATAAAAATCCAACTAGTTAAAGAAAAAATGTTAAGTTTGATTCTACTCTTTATTTTAATTTCAGAGGATGGTGATAAAGTGGGGAAGGGAACAAAGTGGGTAGAGAGAAGGGGGAAGCGAGGGGCAGAGCATGGATCATTTAGATACTTCCAGGAAAGGATCTCATAGCTCTGAGACTTTCTTGGATATTTCTGTTACGATATACAATTCTTCATCTTCATTTCCTTCAAATAGTGCTCCTATGCATGATCAACTGTAGGTGTATCTGCACAGGCAGTGTCAGTTCATCCTGCACATCCAGTCTCCCTCCCTTGTGCTCTGACTTGAAGCTAACTAGCGCTGCACAGGCAAATCACCCTCAGTTCCTTTTCTATCATCCCTGGCCTGAGACTGAGCGAAAAGCAGTCCTTTTCTCTTCACTTATTTTTATAATGTTTAGCTCCTGTTAGTTTATTTCTCTTTTTTCCTTAGCTTTATAGGGTTTCTGTTGGCTTTCCTGTTTAAAAAAAACAAAAACCTGCAGGGCATAGGCACCTAAATGGTGGTACTGCCTGCCAAACGCAAGAGCAAAGACCTTACTGTCTCTGTGAAATTGGTACCGACACGACTACCTCCAAAAAACCCTTGTCAGACTGATCTCATGCAAGATCTCCACCAGTTTCCTCGGTACCGCTGAGTCAGGACAGACAGGATCTGATAGTACCGATCACCACGATACCACAGGAGTTTTGATTTTCCAGAGATCTCATGGTGGCTGAGATTCTGGAGTCCTGCTCCTTGGTACCGGGGCTCTGGTAACGAGCACCTCTCGATCCCTGGAATCATCACCAGCATCTGGTCATTCACCTCCAGTCTTTTTGTTGGCTCCACTACTATCCAGCAAGGACTCAGTGACCAGGAGGATATCCACTCACTAGCCTCACACCCGGGCCGTCCCAGTTGCACCCTCGGTCCGAGCTTCAACACCCTTGATATGGCCACCTTGGGTACCACCACCCATGCCCTTTTCCCCAGTGGCCATAGTGGGATCCATGGGCAGCCTACAGGTACCATACTTCTCGGGTGTCTATAATGTCTCCCACCAGAAATCGAGACGGTCTCCATCAGCCTCTGTATCCAGAGCCCCAGAACCTCAAGAGGCTACTTGAGGAGCAAAAGGCCAGACTAGAAGAGGAGGTTACATCAATGACAAATAGCTCCTTCTTTTGCCCCAGATGAGGCAGTGATGCCCCCTCCACCATGCATTCTGAACGGTTTTAAGCTATTTCTGGATCTAACAAAAAGGTTGGCATACACACTTCAAATTCCGCTCGAGGAGGTGAAAGATACCCACCATAAGCTACTGGGCGTATTGCATACCTCCTCTTCCTCCTTGAGAATCACATTCCCAGTCAACAAAGTGCTTTTAGCTCTTGTTAAGGTCATTTGGCACATGCCAGCCTCTATTGCACCAACATGCAAAAGGGCTGATAAAAAGTACTATGTGCCCTCCTTTTTTCTCACCCTCAATCCAACTCTGTTGTGGATGTGGTAAATTCCTGTGGCCAACATCACAATAAATCCACCTCTCATGACAGAGACTGAAAAATACTTGATTTATTTGGTAGGAATGCTTATTCCTCGGTGTCTTTACAATTCAGAATTGCGAATTACCAAGCCTTAATGGTGAAATATGACCACATGAATTTTGCTAAACTGAATGCATTTATTGACCACCTGCCGAAGCACAGTGGGACTAGTTTCAGGCCATCAAAAATGAGGGGCAGTTGGTACAGAGAATGGCACTCCAGACTGTGCTAGATGCTATGGATACAGCAGCCCACTCAGTGTCGACAGTGGTCATGATGCTACGGGTGTTGTGGTTACACCTCTCAGGACTGCTCAAGAAGGTACACATGACAGTTGAGGACCTCCTGTTTGAGGGCTTCAAACTTTTTGCGGATAAGACTGATTTATTACTCCATACTCTAACGGCTCCAGAGCCACCCTATGCTCACTAGGGATCTACACACTGGGACAGAAGAGGAAATTTAGTTCCCAGCTATCCCAACCGCTCCAGTGCCCTACACCAGAATGTGGCTATGAGCCATAGAGAAAGAGGCCTTAGGATTCAGAAGTGTAAACTGTCAGCTCTTCAATCCTCAACATCTCAGTCTTCAACCTCAAAACATCAGTTTTGACGCCTTGGTCAAGGCCTTGGGAGACTACTCCCCACAACATCAGCTGCGACCTACAGACCTCCCGTGTTCCTTTGGATGTCACCTTGCTCTTTTCCTCTGAAATTGGGAAGACTTAACTTGTGAAAGATGTGTCTTGGCGATCATTTCCATTGGGTACTCTATCCACTTTGCCTCCCTCCCTGTTCTCCTTCAGAGAGCCTTCTCACAAGAGACTGCTAAGACAGGAAATACAGTAGAACCTCAGAGTTACAAATTGACCGGTCAACCACAAACCTCATCTGGAATCAGAAGTACACAATCAAACAGCAGCAGAGACTGAAGCAAGTACAGTACTGTGTTAAAAGTAAACTACTAAAAAAAACACAAATGGAAAGTTTTAAAAAACGATTTGACAAAGTAAGGAAACTGTTTCTGTGCTTGTTTCATTTAAATTAAGGTGGTCAAATGCAGCATTTGTCTTCTGCATAGTAAAGTTTCAAAGCTGTGTTAAGTCAATGTTCAGTTGTAAACCAAAGCATTTTGTTCAGAGTTACAAACATTTTAGAGTTACAAAACAACCTCCATTCCCAAGGTGTTCGTAACTCGGAGGTTCTACTGTAGGTCACCTGCTCTGCCTAGGGGCCCTAGAACCAGTTCCTGTTCACCTCAGAGGCAAATGCTTTTATTCCCAATATTTCCTGATTGCCAAGAGAAATGGAGATTGGTGACCCATATTAGATCTAAGAGCACTAAATGAATACGTGAAGGCACAAAGATTCAAGATGGTTGCACCAGCAGTGATTATACCGGTGGTTCTCAACTTTTGTATTGGTGACCCCTTTCACGTAGCAAGCCTCTGAGTGTGAGCGCCCTTATAAATTAAAAACACTTTTTAATATATTTAACACCATTACAAATGCTGGATGCAAAGTGGGGCTTGGGGTGAAGGCTGTAGCTCGTGGACCCCCCCATATAATAACCTTGCAACCCCCTGAGGTGTCCTGACCCCCAGTTTGAGAACCCCTGGATTATACCATCTCTGGAACAGGGAGATTGATTCTCGGCCATCAACCTACAGGGTGTCTACTTCAATGTATCAATCCAACCATCCCACAGATCATTCCTCAGGTTTATCTTCCGTCTGGATCATTACAAATACGGGATGCTTCACTTCAGCCTCTTATCCGCACCCAAAGTATTCTCCAAGGTCCTCTCCGTAGTAGCGGCCCATCTGTGCACCTTGGGGAACATGATTTATCCATATTTGAATGACTGTCTCCTCCGAGCCTGCTCCTTGAACGATGCCCTACAGGCCACCCACAGGATGATAAACATTCACACAACTGGGCTTACAAATCAACACTCAGAAATTGACCTCGAGTCCTGTGCAGTGCTTGAAGTTTATAGGGGTCTATCTTGATGCAGCAAGAGCGTTCCTCCTGTGACAGATTTCACACCCTGCCCACACTAATAGAGACAGTTAAAGCCAGCCCACAGATGACAGCCTGACATTGTCTCCAGCTTTTCGGACACATGACGGCATGCACATTTTGATCTCTCATGCCAGACTTCACATGACATGTCTACAGGTATGGCTCAGGTCTGTCTACATACCAATCAAGAACATGCTAGATAAACCAGTGTGTATATCCTCCAGGGTCAAGCACTCCCTGGAATGTTGGAAAGACCCAGTGAACATCTGTGCAGAGGTCCCATTCACACAACCCCAAACATTTTTTCTAAAAATGGATGTATTCCTAATAGGTTGGGGAGCCCACCTGAACAACTGCAAGGTTGAGTGCAAATGGTCACCCCAAAATCGACTCTCCATATCAACTGCTTAGAACTAAGAGTGGTTAGAAATACTCACACACACTTTTTTCCCCTAATCAAAGACACCACACAAAAATCACGACAGACAACATAACATGTGTGTTCTATATAAATTCACAATGGGGCACCAGATCATTCTCCCTGTGCACGGAAGCACTATAACTATGGAATTGGTGCATTTGCCATAATGTTGTCATATCAGCTGCTTACCTGCCAGGAAGATAACAGCCGGCAGTCTCAGCTGCAAGTTCTTACAGGACCATGAATGGAAAATGAACCCAATTGTGCTCCACCGCATATTCTCTCACTGGGGAGCTCCAGAAGTTGACTGGTTTGCCATTTACCTGAACGGGAAATGCCCACTCTATTGCTCCAGAGCCAGTTTCGGGAAATGCTCCTTAGGAGATGCTCTCCTTCTCCCATGGGATAAAGTCCTTCTATACACCTTACTTCCATTCCTTCTGCTGACGAAGGTCCTGATAAAAATGGAGAGAGAAAGCAAAAGTTATACTGACTACTCCCACCTGGCGGAGACAAATGTGGTACCTGTATCTACCAATCCCTTTCCAACTCCCTCCTCTTCCTCTCCCAGAATGACGGGCAAATCCTCTATCCCAACCTACAGATCTTCTGGCTCAAGGCCTGGCTTCTTCATGGTTCCAACATGTAGAGCTGCTTCTCTGAAGAGGTGAAAGAAGTTTTATTACACAGTAGAAAATTGGCTACTCATTGCACTTACCTGCAAAAAATGGAGACTATTCCAGGTCTGGTGTAATTCCAAACATAGCCCCAATATCTTCGTCCCTCCCCTTTCAAATGTGCAACCCACCCTTCTCCCCTCTACTTTGGATGCCCAATAGGGGCTCTGCAGTGGAGAAGAAACTGAACGTGGTTCACCCATGCAGCGCTAGTTAGCCTCGAGGTAGAGCACAAGGGAGGGAGAGCGCTGGTGTGGGCCAAACGGACACTGATATCTAAAATCTCCAATCAGAGTTGCAGGCACACAGATACACCTATAGTGGAGGACCCATAGAAGGACACATCTCAAAGCACCATCTTTACTGCACAGGGAGAGTAACTTCCTCTTTCCCATGGTGGCCAGGCTTACAAAATCAGTACTCCAGTCTTCAATTGTTGGTTTGCTTTTTGGATTTTGGTTTTGGAGGTTCCAATCATTTAGTAATTATTAGTGCTCTGCTTAGCCAAAGTCTTCAGATTTATTCAGCTTCCAGTTAACATCCATTAGATTTAAAATTGCATGTTTATCTTGTAGCACAATTTTATTTGATAAGAAAAAATAAAACTGCAATTAAGTTCTGCTCAAAGCATACAGGTTTAGGAGCATTCCCAGAGCACATGGAATCACAGTGCCAAAATTTGTCTGTCTTGATGGCATCTGTTTGAACAGATGGAGAGGAATCAGGTTATTTAAAAACAAATGAACTCCTAACCAGATGTGTGCCCATTGCTCTGTTCTTGTATGGTGTCCTTTTTTTAATAAAAGACTATAAGTTCTTAGGGCAGGGACTATCTTATGTATTTGTGTAGCATCTGACATAGTGGCAGCCGAATCTTTGCTGGGACCATTAGGCAGTGAGAGGCTGGAACTAACATAAAGTAGAGTTCTTCAAGCGTTTATCTACACAGATCCTGCTTTAGGTGCATGCACGCAAGCCCAGAATCTTTTAGCCAGCAGTGTCCGTGGAGGCTGCATGTGCTTCCTGTGCACCCTCACACCCCCTCACACAGAGAGGGTATAAAAGGCAGAGCCGTCCCAACCGCCACTCTGTTCCTTCTTGCCACATGAGGCAGCAGAGTGAACAAAATTCATGATTTGGCTGGCCCTCCGTATACTGTGATTCATAAGGGCAGAGTTACGCTCAAGCTATGTCCACAATTTTTACCGGAAGTCGTTTGAATTTATTTTAAACCAATTTAATGGCTTACAGTATTTTTACCTAAGCTTCATGATTCTCCTGCAGAAACTAAGCTCCACACACTGGACGGTTTCAGGACTATGATCTTTGAACTGTCCAGAACAAAGCATTTTTTAAAATCAGTTAGACTTCTTGTACCTTTTGGTAATAAGTGTAAGGGGCAGGCTGTATCCTCTGACTTTCTAAATGGGATGCAGATTGCATGAAAATTCACTAGTTGAGTAAACTACCTGGTCCCTCACGAGTTAGGGTATGCTCTTCAAAGTTCACATCTATGCCTTGTTTCAGAGGGGGTCCTTATTTCTAAAATTGTAGAGCAGCTACTTGAAGTTCAGTTAATACATTTATCAATCACTACTCCACTGTGATAGCTTCTAGACCACATGTGCAGCTTGGCAGGGCAGTTCTACAGTCATTATTTAGATAGGATTCCAATCACCTACCTTGTAAAGAAAAGCGGTTATTTACCTTACAATTACTGAAGTTCTTCAAGATCCTTTTGTCCACACACATCCTAGGACCCACCCTCCTTCACCACTGATAATGAGCCCTTATCTGGATTTCTGTATTAGTGAAGGAATTGAGTGTTGTTTGTGGCAGCTTCCTCTTACTATGGGAGTGCGAGGGTGCACAGGACACACATGCAGCCCCAAAGGACACACTTCTGGCTAAAATTTGCTAGGCGTGCACATGGATACAGTGGGATCTGTGTGAACAAAAGCATCTCAAAAAGCTCCAATTTCTGTAAGGTAAGTAACTTCTGTTTGCCACATCTGCTACTCCTAACCTATTGCCAGTTGTGGCTCCTCCTGATGTAATGGTACATTGTGTTCACTTCAGTAGAAACTGTTTGCCATTGAATTACAGTGCGCATGTTGGGGAGATGATGGAGATTTTACTGGCTTCTTGTTAATAACACTTGGTAGCTCTGTGGTGCCTGTGAATAGAATTGACTGGAGATTCAATGTATGGTCCCATGAACACTGAAGAGATGGGACTTTTCAACTTCTTGATAGTCGTGAAACTCTCTACTGATCGGAGCTCACGCAAGTGAGTGTTGCCCCCTGTTTCATCTAATCTTGTTTGTAACTTTGCATCTCTTTGCTCATACAGCAGGCTGAGTCCAGATAGCGGGAGGACTCGGACCAAGCTGACGGTGGAGGAGCTGAAAGCATTTGTCCAACAGCTATTCAGTCTTCCATGTGTCATTAGCCAGGCCCGACAAGTAAAGGTAGGTTTTGCATCCATTGTTCGGGGATTGGGTTTTGTGACACCAGGTGAAGTTTCCCAGTATAGAGTGCAGGGTAATTTTACCTCTCCTGTAGTTTTGCCCTTTCTGATTTTTCTTTGCTGTCTCTTTTTCCCCCCACTTCTGTCTCGGAACTATACTATTCTCCAGGCTTCTTCTTTCTTAGCTAATAAGAAGGTTTTCTGACTTCCATCAATCTGCTTTGGTGCAATTGAGCAGAGTATGGGCATTGTTACTGTGCTTTGGCAGACTGGGTGACAAAGGTCATGAAAAATGATCTTAACTCAGATGGGAAAAATTTTCAAAATGAAAGAAAGTTTTTGCTATCTCCTGTTTTATCACTTGGAATGTGAGATCACCCCATTTAATCCCAAGGGGATGGGAAGCTGTCTGGAGCTTTTGTATGTAAGCATCACCTGGTATGGGGTACAAATAGAGTTACAGTACTTGCCTGTACTGTTTTCAGTTCTAGGCACCACATTACTAGGAAAACTCTGACTAAGTGGAAGAGGTTGCGAAAGAGAAAAATGTAAAGGGCTAGAGAGCATTGATTTGAGGAAATGTTGAAACTGCCAAGTGTGCTGAGCTTGGTTAAGAGATAGTGGTGAACAAAAATCTACAAACATTTGAAGGGTGTAAACACCAAGAAAAGGAGGGGAACTATTTAGAATGGTTTGAGGGGACCTAGCTAAGAGTAAAGAGAAGATATTAAAGGGAAACTTGAATTGCAGGGAAAACTTACTCCGAGAAGGTTGTAGAATAGTCTCCCAACAGAAATTATGGAAATCTCATCATCTGGGATGATTTAAAACTAGATCAGACAAAACAGTAAAGTGCATTAACAGTTCTTCAATGGCAGGGTGATGGACTGAATGGGATTTTTCATCGTTTAATTTCTAATTTAAGACAAGTAGATATTTGCCATGACACTCCTGGGCCTGAGGAGTAGACTCAAAAGTGCTGACTCAAATTTGGGATTCTTCAAGTGCTTGCACATGTCCATTCCAGTATAGGGTGCACAGCTGCTGAATTCTTTTCCCCTCAGTGGCATCTGTCGGATCAGCTCTGATATGCTCTGGAGTCACATGCTCAGAGCACCTGTATGAAGCCCCCTGCCGACCCGCGCGCTCTCAGTTCCTTCTTACTGCCCATGATGGTTGCTGGAACTACTGTTCTTGCTTTACAAGTACTTTTCTCAGTAGACTTTTCTGTCTATTACTGTATATAGTTAAGTTTGTTAGTATTTCTCCATTTTATTCTTCACCCCAGGGTATGCCTCGGTCACTGGGCTTCAAGACTTGTGCCTCTTGTAACAAGGCTATGCCTTTGAGCAACTCCTCATTCTAGCCGCCTTTAGTGCCTGGGGGAAGCTCATGTGCGGGAGTGCTGTAAGATCTGTAGGGACTTTAAGCCCACCACCAAAAAAGATTGGGATGTTAGACTGAAGTCCATCTTAATGGAGGCAGTGCTAAGACATCTCTTGGCGCTGAGACATTGAGACTCTGCACCAAGTACCTCGACATCAGTGAGCTCATGGCTTCAATCTTTGGGCCTGCCTCATGAGGTCCAACAGACTCTGCAGGACCTTCCTTTTGAGGGCACTTCGCTCTGTCAGTTTAGAGTCTTTTCCAAGCAACATGGCCTAAATGATTCCAGGGCTAGCTTGAAGTTCCTAGATCTTTATACCCAGGCACCCATGAGGAAGCATTATAAACCTCATCCAGCTTCTCGAATCTTTCTGCCAGCTGTCTGACAGGACTCTCACAGGAAGAGGAGCAGGGACTTTAGATGAAGGCCTCCCCAATCTTTGTCTGAGTCCATGCTCCTCCTCCCCCTGACACTTTGGGGGTTCCAAGCAGGCCTTTTGATGGGACGCTCTGGGACAAAATACCAGCACAGAACTTGGATCCAGGCTCCCCTTTATTTGCGGACCGTTTATCCCATTTCTGTTGGGCATGGGCCCGTATCAAGACAGACATCTTGGTGCTAAGCAAGATAGAAATGGAATATACCCTTCAGTTCATTTTTTTCCCCTGTCCCTATTCAGGCACTATTCTCATGAGAAACTTCTAACCCAAGAGGTGCAGTGGCTCCTTAGGGTGGGAGCCGTGGAAGACATTCCTCTGGAATTAAGGGGCCCCAGCGGTCTACAGCCGCTATTTCCTAATCCCAAGAGCCAATGGTGATCTCAGATTAATTCTGGACCTTCAAAAGGCCCAGCAGATACATGAATAAGCTAAAGTCGCGGATGGTCTCCTTGGCTTCCATCATCCCCTCCCTGGATCCAGGGGACTGGTATGCCACCCTTGATTGAAGGACGCTTACTTTCACATTTCGATTTTTTTTCCGGGACACACAAAGTTCCTCAAGTTTGTCATGAATCATGTGCACTACCAATTCGCAGTTTTCCCATTTGGCCTGTTGGTGGCCCAGAAAGTGTTTACCAAGTGCGTTGGACCAGGGTCCAGGTGGAGTCCCAATATAAAGTTAATCCATTCAACATTCCAGGACTTCGGTCTGCTGATGAATATGCAGAAATCTACCCTCTTCCCCGGTTCAGAGGATAGAGTTTATCAGGGCAACCCTATTTGGACACAGTCATCGCAGCTCCCCTGTCAGTGGTAGTCTCCCTCAGCTGGTGGCTAGACTTACTGACTGTGCACGTGGGAGTCCTGTTCTCAAGATCCCAACCATCTATATCTGTCATTATGGATGCTTCAGTGATGGGCTGGGGTGCTCACTTGGGTTCCCTCAGAACTTAGGTCTTCTGGTCTCTGGAAGAGCGCTCTCTACACATCAACGTCAGGGAGCTCAGGCAGTTCTCTTGGCTTGCCAGATGTTCCAGCAAGAAAGTGTCAGTTCTCACAGACAACATGATGGTGTTGTTTTATATCAACAGGCAGGGAGGCGCTTGCTCCTTTCCCCTGTGTCAGGAAGTGCTTCGCTTGTGGGAATTTTTCACAGCACACTCGATCCATCTCAGGACCTCATTTCTTCTGGGGTCACAGAATGAACTATTGGATCACCTCAGCAGATCCTTCTCTGACCACCACGAGTGGTCCATTCTTCCAGATGTCGTGAAAGCCATTTTCCAGAGGTGAAGAACTCCCCAGATAGATCTGTTCACCACAAAGCACAACAGGAAGTGTCTCCAGTTATTCTCTCTTGTAGGCATAGTCCTGGATCTCTCGCAGTCTCCTTTCTCCTTCCTTGGACAGCTCATCTCTTCTACACATTTCCTCCTATTCCTCTCATACACAAAGTCCCGCTGAGGATCAAACGAGACAGAGCGTAAGTCACCTTGATAGCCCTGCTAGCATTGGTTCACCGTTCTCCTCGATCTCTCAGTGGGGACACCAGGTATCGGTACAGCGATAGAAGGATTGATCTCTCAGGACCTCGGCCACTTGCATCACCTGAACCTTGAGTCACTCCAGCTTCGGCCTGGAAGCTCCATGGCTGAGCCCTTCAGATCTAGCATGCTTTGAGCATGTCCGCAAAGTCCTAATAGGGAGCAGGAAGCCATCCACTAGAGCAGGAGTAGGCAACCTATGGCACGCGTGCCGAAGGCGGCACGTGAGCTGATTTTCAGTGGCACTCACACTGCCCTGGTCCTGGCCACTGGTCCGGGGGACTCTGCATTTTAATTTAATTTTAAATTAAGTTTCTTAAACATTTTAAAAACCTTATTTACTTTACATATAACAATAGTTTAGTTATATATTATAGACTTGTAGAAAGAGATCTTCTAAAAATGTTAATGTATTACTGGCACGCAAAACCCTAAATTAGAGTGAATAAATGAAGACTCGGCACATCACTTCTGAAAGGTTGCCGACCCCTGCACTAGAGCCACTTATCTGGCAAAGTGGAAGGCAGGTTGATTTTTCACTCACGACATGATGGCCTGGTTTTTGAAAGGCCTGGAGCATCTCTACCACATGTCTGGGATCCCATCCCTCCCTGGGACATGAATCTTGTGCTGTCGAGACTCATAGGGGCCCCCCTTTGAGCCTTTGGCTTCCTGCTCTCTCGTGGAAGGTTGCGTTCCTGGTTGCAATAATGTTGGCCTGCCAGGGTGTCTGAAATCAGGGTGCTTGCTTCAGAACCACCATTGTACGGTCCTCTACATGGACAAGCATTGCGGCCCAAGGTAGTTTTATACTGGCCAGGACATATACTTACCCTTCTTCTTTCCGAAACCTCATACGTCAGATGAGGAGCGCAGGCTACACGCCTGGGACGTCAGGAGGGCGCTGGCTTTCTACATAGATAGAATTAAGCCGTTCCAGAAGTCTATGCAGCTGTTAATTGCGGTGGCAGGCACAATGAAAGGTCGCCCAGTGTCTGCTCAGAGGATTTCGTCTTGGCTAAGGCCTGCATTCAGCAGAGTGATGAGCTGCGAAAGGTGCCTCCGCTGGCAATCGTGATGGCACACTCGAACAGGGCACAAGCATCATCAGTGGTCTTCCTGGCACAGGTACCAATTCAAGACATCTGTAGAGCTGCTACCTGGTCGTCTCTCATTATGCACTTACCTAGCAAGCTCGAGATGACGCTGGCTTTGGCAGAGCAGTGCTGCAAGACTGTGAACTCCGAGCCCACCTTCATGGACACTGCTTGTGGTCGTCTAGAATGGAATCAACATGAGCAAGCACTCGAAGAAGAAAAAACGGTTACCTACCTTTTTGTCATGGTTGTTCCTCGATGTGTTGCTCATGTCCATTCCGTTATCCGCCTTCCTGCCCCCTGTCGGAATTGTCAGCAAGGAGGAACTGAGAGGGCGTAGGGACAGTGGCGCCTGATATAACAATGCATGAGCACAGCACTCAAGGGGGCACCACAGCTGGCCCTACAGATACTGCTAAGGCAAAAAAATTTGACTGTACACATGGGCATGTGCACACCTAGAATGGAATGGACATGAACAACACATCTCAAAAAACAAGAGTTACAAAAAGGTAGTAACCATTTTCCCCCACTTTACCAGGTAATCTGCATTGTTTTAAATGCAGTTTTGCCTGACAGACACACTACAAACTGTACCTCAAATGGACAGTCTGCTAATATCTGTGTCCTGCTCATTTGCAAGTGCATCTGAAAATACTAAGGCCTTGTCTACATACAGAAATTCTACCACTTTAAAAAGGGTAACTTTTAAATGTCTGAAATATTGAAAAGGGTAAACGGGATGATCTGGATAATTATAGGCTTGTCAGTCTGACACCGATCTAGGGCAAGATAATGAAGCAGCTAATATGGGACTCTCTTAATAAAGAATTAAAGGAGAGTAATGTAATTATTGCCAATCAACGTGTGTTTATAGAAAATAGATCCTTTCAGACTAATTTGATACTTTTTTGATAAGATTGCAAGTTTGATAAAAAATAAGTGTTGCTGTAATAGGTTTATATTTCTGTAAGACATTGGACTTGGCATCACATGATGTTTTGATTTAAAAAAAAAAAAAAAAGGAACTCCAGAACTATGTAAAATTAACACACATGAAGATTAAAAGATAGCTAACTGATAAATCTCAAAAAGCAATTGTAAAGGGGAATCATTGAATGGGTGTATTTAGTGAGGTCCTGCAGGAATCTGTTCTTGGCCTTAGGGTAATTAACATTTGTATTAATTATCTGGAAGAAAACATAAAATCATTACTGATAAAGTTTACAGATGACCCAAAATTGGGGGAGTGGTAAATAATGAAGATTACAGGTCACTGATAGAGCAATCTGGATGGCTTGGTAGATAAGACAGAAGCTAACCGTGTTTTTTTAATATGGTTAAATGTAGACGTGTACATTTAGCAGCAAAGAATGTAGGCCATATGTACAGGAGGAGGGACTCTATCCTGGGAAGTAGAGACTCTGATTTTGACCCGGAGCTCCCAGTATGATTAGGTGGGCAAAAGGGCTAATGTGATCCTGGGATGCAAAAATTGGGGAATCTTGAGTAGGAGTAGAGGGGCTATTTTTATCTCTCTATTTGGCACTGGTGTGACCGCTGCTGGAATACTGTGTCCAGTTCTGGTATTGACAATTGAAGAAAAAGGTTGAAAAATGGGAGCAGGTTCAAAGAAGAGTCATAAAAAGGACTAAAGGATTAGAAAACATGCCTTATAGTGATTAGACTCAAGGAGCTCAATCTGTTATAGTTTAACAAAGAGAACGTTAAGGATTCCTGTGGAATGGAAGTCTGGCATTAGTTGAGTGCTCTGAGCATTCTTTATCTGAATGTATCAAGAAACGAGGTCCAGATTTCTTTGAATTCATATAATTATTTTCTATGTTGATAAGCTATTTCTTTTGCTGCTAATCAGACAGGTTCAAATACCACTCTATTCTGGGCAGAAGTCTACTCCTCTATTTTTGTAAAATCATTCGCTTGGTAATAATTGTGGCCCTCGAGTCAATGTCTGTGTGGTGGAGTTAAACCCAGAATAGTAGGTACAATTACCTAGGATATAATTTTCAGCTGAGGCTAGGTTACTGAAGCAGAGCGCTATTTTCACTCTTGTATCCCCCTCTTTCTGCAGCTGCCTGATTGTTGGACAGTCTCACAACACATGCATCAGAGTTCCTTTTTCTTTATTAAAGCATCAACAAATATCAGAGGACAAGTCCCCCATCTTGCACTACCTCTATGGCACCCAGTAGATTTGGAATAGAATCAGTTGTAGCCTGAAATCCACAGAAGCATTTTTAACACGCCGTAACATGCTCTGCCATTGGGGCTCTTTTAATGGCTTGATAACTTCCTTTCCAATGCTTTCAGAAAATTCCAAACCAATGCAGTTCCTCTTCGTTAGTAAAACATGCATTGTGGATGTGGGCCTGGGAGTTTATGAAGCTGTTTCTGGTAGCTCTGGGGCCTATGGCAGTCTTAGGACATGCAGACCAAATTGATACATTAGTTAAGGGTTTTAGCTGTAAGTACAGCCGCTCCGCTGAAGGTGGCAAATGATATCGTTGTTTTAGTGTTAGAAAAGAGAGACCGCCCTCATCTGTGAGGAATTGGGAAATCCATATAATTCCCTTGCTCAGCTAGTTCTTCCAAATTATATTTTTTCCCCCTAAATTTGCAAGACTGGGTTACCCCAGATATATGCTGTTGTATGACAGTGAGGATGAAATTGCTATCTCTCAGGATAGCCCAGACTTTTCTCACGAGTGCTACTGTAGGCACCTTGTTTTTCTCCATCAGATAAAAAGAAGAACCCAGCAGACCTGCAAGGGGAATTGGATGCATCAATACCCACCCATGTGGGTATAAGAGTGGCTGCATTTGGAACCAGTTTACACCTGTAACATGATAAAAGCATAGTAATAATTTGGGGGTGTTTGGGAACCCAATCCCCCCATCCCCTTAGCTATAGGGAGTTGGAATTTAATTGTTAGTAGTGGGCATTGACCAGGACCCTGCAGAAAGGCTCTAATAATGTTGTTAACTTCTCTAAAATAAGATGGAGGGGTATATACAAGTGGGCCACTTAGAATACAGCGGAGCCTTGGCAGATTATTATTTTTTATTGTATTTACCCTCCTCCAGAGGCTCAGGGAAAGAAGATGCCACCAATTTGTATCATTAGTTACTTGAGAGAGTACAGGATTTAAATTTACCTTTACAAGTTCTTAATATTTCTTGGTACTTTTATATCTAGGTATTTGATTGCATCTGTGACAGTTCCATTGAGAAAAAGCCTTGCCAGATGACAACCAGGAGATTGCCTTAAATTTTTAACAGTGAGGGTAATTAACCATTGGAACAATTAACCAAGTGTTGTGGTGGATTCTCCCATTACTGGCAAATTTTAAATCAAGATTGGATGTTTTTCTAAAAGATGGATGCTCTATGAAATGTTTTGGGGAAATACCATGGCCTGTGTTATACAGGAGGTCAGACTAGGTGATCACAATGGTCCTTCTGGCTTTGGACTTTATGAATCTATGAACCTCTCTAGAATAGATGCAGTTATACCAGTATAAATGTGCTTGACTGGTAGATCTTCCTCCTGTATGAGTAGAGGAGTAAGCTATACCAAAATAAACACATTTATACTGGCATAACTATGTCCACCTTCACTGTTGTACCGATATAGCTATCTCACTTAGAGGGTTAATTTGTCATCAAAATAGTTGTAACAGTACAAAAACGGTTATAGGGCAGGCCTTAGTGTCCCATTCAATAAAGCTCATGATATAAAGTCATTAACTTGCAAATTTTGGAGTGTCACAAAGCAGCAGAAGCTTGTTGACTCTCTGAAGATTAGAGGACTCTGAAATAATGAGATTATTTGCAACTGCAGGTGTTCCCCTTAAGTAGGTGGTAGACATTGGCATTAATGTTACTCATTGTTAGGTATTGGATGAAAGGGACAGTGATCACCCATCCACGCAATCCCACCACCAATGGATTTGCAAAAAATTTCCACTAGATTCATAGTTTAAAGCTGGGAGAGACTATAACACAGGAGGTCTGACTTGCTGGTGATAGATCATCCCTTACATTTCACCAAGTCACTCCTGTGCTGAAGCCAATAACTTGTGCTAGTGTTTGGCTAAAGCATATCTTCCTTAAAGGCATCCAGTCTTAATATGAAGAGCCCAAGAGATAGAGAATCCACCTCTTCCCTTGCTATTTTGTTACAGTGGTAAATCACCCTCATTGTTAAAAATATATGCCTGATTTCTAACTTTCTAATTTGACTGTGTCTGGCTTCAGCTTCCATCTATTGGTTCTTTTTCCACCATCTGAGTAGGTTAGCAAACACTGGTACGTGTTTAGTTTAGATCATCTGTTACCTGCAGCTTGTGAATGTTGATGGTTTAATAGTCCAGATGGCATATAGCTGGAATAGCTCTGAACCTTTACGTGGCTGGTCATTTTAAGTTGGAACAGCTGGTTGACCAGCTGGACAGCTCTTGCTTTGATTCTACTGTGCATATTTGTAGCTGAATGGCTGCCTATGCTTGCTGTACATCTGTTTCAGAACCTTTTGGATGATGTGGAGGAGTTTCACGAGCGTGCTCAAGAAGCCATGATGGATGAGATCCCAGACTCTTCCAAGCTGCAAATGTTGATAGACATGGGCTCTGGTCTCTATGTAGAACTTCCGGAACTGCCCCGGCTGAAGCAAGAGCTGCAGCAGGCACGTTGGCTGGATGAGGTGAGGTTGACCCTCTCAGACCCTCAGAGGGTCACTCTGGATGTGATGAAGAAGCTGATTGACTCAGGTGTGGGGCTGGCACCACATCATGCTGTAGAAAAGGCCATGGCTGAGCTGCAGGAGCTGCTTACAGTGTCCGAGAGATGGGAAGAGAAGGCCAAGGTCTGCCTGCAGGCAAGGTGAGCATTCCCTTGGTAGCTATGCTATGTCATAGAAGTCCTCTTTAGTTCGAAGGAGAATGTCCCCTTAAGTAAATATCCTGTCTGTCTTAGGAACGTAGTGATGAGTGGGGCTGTGAAAATCTAGCCAGTTTCTTCACTGTTTGACGCTGTCTGTCTCACTAAGTTTTTAAACTGCGAGTAGTGAACTGTTATAGTGGTGATTATGCCCTGTTGGGGTTGGCAGTGGCCCGGGGAGGAGACCTAAGCATTCCCAGAATGACTTTACTGTTGTTTCTTTACTCTCATGAGATTGTCACCACCACCAGCTTCCTGTCAAGGTCATAAGATTGAATTTGAGGTCAGTTGCTGATGCAGTGTCCTCTGACCTTGGTGGTGAATAGGCCATCAACTTCCTCATCTCTGCTGGCATCTAGTAGTGAACAGCTCCCTCCAAGACAAGTGCTGTGGTATCTTGCACTGCAGTGCAGTGATACAGCTGCCCTGCCACCTGACTTCACTTCACTGACACTTTGTTGAGATAAGGCTGGAATCAGGTTTTTCTCATGCTAGACCACGACAAAGTATGATGGCCCTGGAAAGCATTGTGAATGAAGCAAAGAACATCCCAGCTTACCTGCCCAATGTATTGGCACTGAGAGAAGCCCTGCAACGAGCTAGAGACTGGACAGCCAAAGTGGAGGCCATTCAGGTAGGGATAATAGCAGGCAGTGAAATCTGTTGGCATGTGCTCCTTTCTCTTAACAGTTCTGTCCTCGAAGGAGTTCAGAGGGGAAGGGAAGCTTATTTGAACTTTTAAACTTGCTTACCTTGTTCTTTCCATGTTTTAACTCTTTGCTCTTCGTTCTGGGCTGCCATCTGTTCCCCCATGGGAAGCCTATTCCTTTCTTTTTCCCTTTCTTATGGGCCCCACCATGAACCACAAAGGCCATCAATTTTCTCCATTGCCCCAAATGCAACTCGGTAAAGGCCCTTATTTGGTCTTAATACTGTTTGGTCTACAAATTGCCGCTGGAGGTGCGTAGCTGTGATGCCAGACTCAGTACATCCAGGTGTCCAAGTCATTGAGCTGACTGTGCAAAGGATTTTTTTTAATTTTGATTATTCCACATGTATTTAGTGCTTTCATTCGGTGCCAGATTTGACAGCCCTGGAGACAGAAGTCTTCTATCTACAGAATAGGTACAACATGAGCAAGTCCCCTTGGCACTACCCTTCCTATGTACCTCAGCCTTGGCTAAGAGGGTCACCTTTAGGGAAGAGAGGAGAGTTGACTCCATGGTCCATGCAGTTCTTGACATCTGGGCTGAGTCTGCCATTGGTGGTGGTGCTGTGTTTTTGATGCAGTCACATGTTTACTGGGAGGTAGACTGAGAACTGTCAACATTTCACATGGGCTTCTGAGCAACCATCAGCTAGTAACTTTGGGCTACTGTTAACCTGGTTGGATTTGAACAAGCAACCAAGGTGAAATGCTATCTGATTACTAGTTCCCTGAGCCAGCCAGTTCCATCAGAGATTGTCCATTAAATGGTAAGTTTATATTACACAGGAATAGCTATCCAAATATCAGTCAGATGGTGGGTGGGTTTCAGGGCAAAGTTTGGTCAATGATTAAGTTCAGTGCTGGAGTTCAGAGTATTGTGTTCTACCCCAGAACTGTAGCAACTACGCCTATCTGGAGCAGCTGGAGAGCTTGTCTGCAAAAGGCCGTCCAATACCAGTACGTCTTGATGCCCTGCCACAGGTGGAGTCACAGGTAGCAGCAGCCCGTGCCTGGAGGGAGCGCACGGCAAGGACTTTCTTGAAGAAGAACTCAAGCTACACCCTGTTACAGGTGAGCAGCAGTAAGTTATGTATCAAAGCCAGGAAATTGGCCTTGATGTCCCTCTGCAACCTTGGAAGAGGGCATACAAGTTATAGGTTACCCCTCCATATGATGGTAGGGTCAAACATAAATTTCAGTTCCGTGTCAAGGAGGGACATGGTCATATACAGTCTCCTTTGGGTGAGTTTGTGTACTGAGGGTTTCTGCTATTACTGCTAAGGAGGTGGAGTAGAACTTGTGCTTTGTGGGAAAAGGAAAAAGAGTTTCTACTATGATGTGTAATCCTTCCATAGTATATTGTTCTCATCTGTGCTTCAGTGCCTTGGATCAATTCATCTGACTAGTGTCCTTGGATTTTACATTGTTGCCTTTGTGTTTAAAGGTTCTGAGCCCCCGGAATGATATTGGGATTTATGGAAGCAGTAAGAATAGACGGAAGAGGGTGAAGGAGTTAATGGAGAAGGACAAAGACCTTGATCTGGAATCCCTGAGTGAACTGGAGGATGGTCTGGAGGAAGCCAGGGACACTGCGTCTGTGGTGAGGAGCTATGTAGAAGGGCTGGTGTCTTCTGCAGCTTGGGGGGTCCTGTTTGTTTTGAGAGATCCTGTCTCTTTTAACCACTACTAGCTCACTTGCATTTAAAGTCCAGCCTGCTAAGTGTTCTTGTCCTTGTGGAAATCTTGAGGACTATTAAATAAATCCCACTAAAATGAACATCTCAGTATTAGGCCTGATAAAAGCAGTTCAGGTGTTTTTAGGGATGTTTTAAACACATTTGGACGGTGGGAGACGAGGGAAGTACAATTCAGAAAGAAAATGCATTGGGGTAGAATGGGAGTTTGCTGAGGAAAGCTTTAATTGAACAAGGGTTAATAAATGTGCACTCCTCCATTCACCATTTATGTACATAAACTGAAACCCTTTTGAAATACCTGAAAAGAATAAGGCTGCCACCACCCACAAAAAGCAATATGTGAAAGATGTGATTAGATTTCATCCTGCCATGCGCCAAACTGAACTAAGTTCTACCCAGACAATGTAGCCTTCAGAAATGTACAGTTAAAGAAACAGACCTGTTTAAAGCAAAATGTTGGTGCAAGCGGATGAAGTATTTGAGAAGTTTTTTCCCCCGTTTTGGTAGGGGTTTGCACAGTTTTCCCTACTGAGGGCTGTGTAGCCACTTACCAGTAGATGAGGTCATTACATTATTGATATAAGGAGACCGTTATGGTTTCTCCCAGATCTTTAATGAAGACAGCAGCCGTTATGTTCTAAAAACCCTCTTACATATGTATGAAGCTATTCCATCCCCCTCCCACACAAACTGCAAAAATAGAGTTGAATCACTTGTTGCCTGGTACTAGTTTTTTTTTTGGGAGGGGCGAGGGGGAGTTGATGGGGTCTTTTGTTTGTTTGGTATTTTTAATCGAGAAAAATGTTACATAAGACTACTCCATAGTGACTGGATGATACCAGAAATTAAAGTAAGGCCCCAATAGACATTATCGGGGGAGGGATAGCTCAGTGGTTTGAGCACTGGCCTGCTAAACCCAGGGTTGTGAGTTCAATCCTTGAGGGGGCCACTTAGGGATCTGGGGCAAAATCAGTTCTTGGTCCTGCTAGTGAAGGCAGGGGGCTGGACTTGACTTGACTTGATGACCCTTCAGGGTCCCTTCCAGTTCTAGGAGATAAGTATATCTCCATTATTTTATTTTTATTTTATTTATCTAGATTTCCTTCCTAAAGGAGTGAGGAAAATTGGCGCAGGCTGAGAGCCTGCAGATATGCCACTTTGTGTGATCATTAAGGCTAAGATTTAATCATGGGTAATTTTAGTGAAAGTCATTGACTGGTCATGGCCAATAAACAAAAATTCACAGCCATGTGACCTGTCCATGACTTGTACTATATTCCCCTGACTAAATTTTGAGTGTTCTGTGGGGCTCTGGGGGTGCAGATGCTGCTCTGGAGGGGGGACTCTGGGGTTCCCACTGGTGCTCCGTGGGGGGTGGGGCGGGGTGTCCGAGAATGCCACGGTTGGGGCGGGGGGCGGGGGGGGCGGGCGGGCAGTGCAGCTGCCCCGGGCCGGCCAAGCTGCTCCACCAGCCCTCGGGTCAGTCGCACCTGCTGGCTGCAGAAGTCACGGTGGTCACGGAATCTGTGTCCTCCATGACAGACTCGCAGCCCTAGTGATTATCCATCAAATCTCAAGTTCAGCATGGTTTGACCATGTCTTTACTTCGATGAGAGACACTAAGGAATACCCAGGTGCTACTGGGAAGGATGGTGGTGATTCAGTAGGTGATGCTCTTCTTTCTGAATTGGTGTTAAACCTATGCCTAATTATATTGCATAGGGAAGGTGAGGTGGGGCACTGTGCTGTTGATGACTTGTCTTAGAGCCAAGCCCCTCTCTCCTTGTGGTCATTAAAGAGCCCATTGTCTTTCACGTGGGATACTCCTGGGGAAATTCTGCACCCAAAAATTAAGTTCTGCGCACAATATTTCAAAATTCTGCACAATTCTGCATATTTTATTTGTCAAATAACACAATATAATCATGCCAGTTACAATTATTTTGGTAATTTATTTCAAAATATCTGTCAGCAAGTATGTCTGTAACAATACAGACCAAAAAAGATTCTGGTAATTTTTTTTTTGACGAGGCATATTAATACAGAACTTTGTGTAATTCATTTAAATTACAATACAGAACTGTGTTTCCTGCACCTGTCAGAAACAGTGCAAAGGCTTCGGGAAGTCAGCGGCAACGGAGGAGCTCAGAGAGAGGGAAGGAGCCTAGGAATGAATCTGGAGGGTGTTGGGTATAGGTGGGAGGTTTTCCTTAGGGGGGAAGAGTCAGGGCGGTGGGATTGTTAGGGTGTTGGGAAGCTTCCCCCACGCAGACCCTGGCTGACCCCAAGTCTTTCCTTTCAGTCAGGCACGTCTGCCACTGTCCCCACACCCTTCATCCCTGTGGGTCTCTGCAGCCCCTCCCCCCCCCCACGCTGTCACCTCACTAGCTCCTGAGACCATGCTCCAGTCTGTCCCCCCGCCCACCTAGCCATTCTGAACCCCAGTCTGTGACCCCCCCCCCCACACACACACACCCCAGAAGCCCTGTGTGCCCCACTCTGTCCTAACCTGGGTTCGCAGGCAGGGTGCTGTTATGAACTCTACTCCTGGGGGAATTCTGTAGCACTGGGCATAGAATTTTGTATTTTCAAGCATAAAATGCATTTTGCCTATGTACTGCAATTCCGCCTTGGCACACCAGAGGCCACTGTGGCACTAGAACAGCAGTATGAATGCAGCTGGCTGTTCTGGAGCCACAGTGGCCTGTGGTGGGCAAAAGGCAAAACTGCAGCACTTCTTAGGCAAAATGTTTTTTATGAGGGGAAATACAAAATTATGTGAGACAGATGAATTCTGTGCATCTGCAGATGCTCAGAATTCCCCCAGGAGTAATGGGAATAGGGGGCATTAGTATGGGTTTCTGATCCAAACTCCAATTTGTGTAACTCCATTTTGCCCTCTAATTTCCCCCTGCAATTTAAATTGTAAAACACGGCATTGCAGTAACTCTTAGACCAGTGCTTCACTTAAGAGGTGGCTGAATTTCAGTGGAAAGTGTTTCCTGGTACAGCTTGGGTCTCTGTTTAAGTTTGCAGAGTGCTTTGTAAGCTTTTGGGAAAACCGGTACTGTATAAATGTTAGGTGCTGATCATATGTCAGAAAGTCAGGGAATAGCAGGGTTCTGGGGAGGAAATTGTATCTAGAATTTCATTTTCTTCTGGTTTTTGAGTTACTATGCTTAGGAGATTCTTGATATGTCCTTGCCTTTCAGTGTTGTTTTACTCTGGTAGCAAAACCTTGTGTCCATTTGCTGTGAAGGGTTATCGGCTATCACTCTCTGTGCTGTGCAGGTGGCTGTATTCAAGGACCGGGAGCAGAAGGAGATCGAAGCTATGCACGCCCTCAGGGCAGCTAACCTGGCTAAGATGACCATGGTGGACCATATAGAGGAAGTCAAGTTCTGCATCTGTCGCAAAACGGCTAGTGGGTTCATGCTACAGTGTGAGCTCTGCAAAGACTGGTTTCATAGCAGCTGTGTGCCCCTCCCCAAAACCAGTTCCCAGAAGAAGGGCTCCAGCTGGCAGGCCAAAGAAGTCAAATTCTTGTGTCCACTCTGCATGCGTTCTCGAAGGCCCCGACTTGAAACCATCTTGTCTCTGCTGGTATCCCTGCAGAAGCTACCTGTACGGCTGCCTGAGGGGGAGGCATTGCAGTGCCTGACAGAACGTGCTATGAGCTGGCAGGACCGAGCACGGCAGGCTCTGGCCACTGATGAACTGTCCTCTGCTTTGGCCAAGCTTTCTGTTCTCAGCCAGCGCATGGTGGAGCAGGCAGCTAGGGAGAAAACAGAGAAGATAATCAGTGCAGAACTACAGAAAGCAGCAGCTAACCCTGACCTACAGGTAGGGAGTGTGGGGGTATCTTACTCTTTACCTCTTCACTATGATTCGCCAGTCTTCTATGGGTACATTGGGAAGGAAGCCGTTATGTGTTGAGCATTAGGTGTCAGTCATTTAGGTTATTGATTTGATTGCAGCTCCCAGGTAATGACAAGAAGTTATCAGTAGGCTTAGATATTTATAAGATACTTGAGGCATCTAAATGCCAGAACTGTCTGACAAGTTGAGTGGCCTGTATGAGATGTTGGCCTTAGTACTGTTCCCAGTAGATAGTTGTCCGTAAAGCAGTTGATGCCTTTTTGGCAGTTTCAGGGAGAACTGCAAGTGTTCTACTACAACTGCTAAAGATGTTTTCTCCATATCGAGATTGGGGCTTACTGAGATGATGTGGTGGTGAGGAAGAAGCTTGTGCTACCACTGACAGTGCTTTGACAGTTCGGGATAAAATGAGGAATCAGTAGGGCTGTCAGCCAGTATTTCTCAAAAGGATTGGAGAAGATAAAAAAAAATAAATCCCCCGTGGCTTATTTCTTAGACATCATGCGAGGTTTTTGCCCATACCTTAAGATATGGTGACAGTTTTACCTGGGTTCTGCTATGCATGTACAGACTGTTTCTGAAGCCAAAGGAGGGCAACTAGCCTTCGTATAATCATTCTTTCCAGCAGTGATTTTTGCTGCAGCTTCTTACTGTATCCATTTGTTTGCTGCTTCATTCATATTTTCCTTTTGTCACTTAGGGTCACTTGACTAGTTTTCAGCAATCAGCTTTTAACCGTGTGATAGGGAGTGTGTCGTCTTCCCCACGGCAGACCATGGACTACGATGATGAAGAAACAGATTCTGATGAAGACATCAGGGAGACGTATGGCTATGATATAAAGGTAATAACCCAGCATTGGTACTAAGGGCTTGTCTGTACATGGATTTATTTCCACGTGTGAACATTGCCCTTTTGGAATAATAGCACCTTTTTCCAAGTTAGTTTAATCCCCTTTGGAAGGGGGATTAAGCTAAACCAGGAAAAAGCATTCTTATTCCAAAACAAGTGTCCATACATGCAGTTTACCCAGAGCAGCCGTTTCATTTAAAAATCAGATGCTACCTTATTCCAGAATAATTTCTATTTGTAGACAAGACTTAAGATACATAGTGTGGCCTTGTGCCTGTCATGAGAGGTTTTTGATGGTTTTCTTCTGTACATAATAGATTTGGAGTGCTGAACATTTTTGGTCATAGCATTCTTGCTTAAAACTCCATAATGTATTGTGTGACTAGATTTAAAACAACACTTCTCTAGTATTAAATTCTACATATTTGCAGTTTTCAGGGATTTGGAGCCACAAGAAGATGAGGAATTGTATTTTATGCTATGTAGATCAGGATGGGGGCCAGGTTCTGATTTTGTACTTTTTCCACAGACGTTATATACTTGTCACAGATTAAATTAGTGCCCAAAAACAGGAGCTTTTCACCAAGTTACAGTATAGCAGAAAGTGGGATTTGAAAACTCCTTGTTCTATAAGAAGTTTTCTGGTGCTCCATCTCCTTTGGCATTTTGCTGTCCATCTGTTCTCTGCCCCACTTGTGCATGCGGAGGAGGTCAGGACTACAGCTCTGGTTCTACATGTAAACTAAGCTCTTGGAACTGACTCAGAAACTAAAACTGCTTTTATCCTTAGGCTTCAGAAATAGTTTTGCTGCAGAAGAATTTTCATGAGAAAACTGCAGAGATTAGTCAGACTACCTTAGGTAGTTAAGTGTGTTTTCAGTGAGACTATATTGAGATGAAAAGTAAAACTGTTCTCTGAGATGCTGCTCACTGTTTTCAGTGAAGAATGTGAGACAGTGTTCTCCTAGTGCAGGTGGTCACCTTAGTGATACAGCGTTGTATTTCCTTCAGGAGGCATAATGCTGAGAAAATTTGAGGTTCCATTAGATGACTTTAAAAGGCAATGAAATCTTTGTAGAATCATAAAATTAAACATGGGAAGACCTGTTAGATAATCTGGTACTTCCTCTTGTTAATGCAGGATTATTCCTATCAAAATACTTAACTTGTATTGTAATCAGTCTTGTCTACATGCCCCGGGCAATGGGACTGGGACTATTTCACAGCTAGATAAATAGACCAATTCTCCAGTTACGGTCATTTTGAGTTTTAATCCTGTTCTCCATACCCCTGCCATCTTGGGGTCATTGTTAATTTTATAATTGAAATGTTGAATGGTACTGGACCCAGCACAGACCCTTACAGCACCCCTCAAGATACTTCCTCCCAGATTTGACAGCAAATATTGATAACTTCTCTTTGATTACAGTCTTCCAGCCAATTGTGGTTCATCCCATCACATCTAGTTTTACACTTTTGACTGCATCTTTGGTGGTTAACGCCATAAATATTTGATTACTGTAATCACAAGAGGCCCTTAATTATTCTTTTCTGGACTTCCTGCAACCTTGATAATGTGGTGTCCAGGACAGGACACAGTATTCCCATTGCGGTTTCACCAGATTTGTAGATGGAGGTGGACTCTTGCCTTTAGCTTTGATGGGCCCAAAATTGCTTTGACTTGTTTGTCCTTGTTTGTCAAACTTGTATTTGATTTAATCTCCACTTTCACCTCTTTGAGCATTAGTCTTCCAGCTTTCTCTCTCCCATTGAATGTTTCAGAGTTTTTACCCAGACATATTGATGTTGTCCCCAAGCTGAAGATCACAACTTCTTCTCATGTTTCTCACTTTTCTAGGGCTATTTGTATTTTTCTTCTGATGTTCCTGCTTCTCAACTCTAGAGTTTTCTGCAGGTTGCACTAATGTGTAGTTTACTCCCTCTTAAATGCTTACGTGGAATGAAAAACTCAGTTTTAAGACTAATATTTGAGCTCTTGATCTCCCCCCCCCTTTTTTCCCCCAGTCACTATGGGTAACACAATTCTTTGTCAGTCAGCACTATAATCTGTGTCCTCTTCAATTCTGTCCTTTCTAGACTCTCACAACCAACCCATATCTAAATCTTGCCACTTATTTCTGCATAATGTCTCTCTAAAATCTGGCCTTTCCTGTGTCCATGCTTCTAACCCTCAGTATATCTGTTTATTTTGTTTCCTGCTTTCTCCTCTTTGGTCTTAATAAATGCCACCCCACCACTTTAAAATCTGTCGTTAAAGCTACTGCAAATATCTTAAATTATTGCTTAGACCAGGTCTGCACAACTCGTAAAGGGGCGAGGGCCACATTACTCCAAAGAAAACAGCCGAGGGCCGAAACCTCCCGGCCCCACAGAAACACCCCACCCCAGGGCCGTCCAGCCCTGCAGAAACAAACCCTCCTTCCCCAGTGCTGCCCCACCAAAACAGCTGTGGGCCAAAAAGGAAGGTTGGGGGTGGGGAGGTGATACTTTATTTTAAATCAACTGGGGGCTCCCAGCTGAAGAGGTGGCTGGGAGCCCTCAGGGTCAAATTAAAGGGCTCGGGGCTCCGGCGGCTGGGGGAACCCAGCAGGGCCGGCTCTAGGTTTTTTGCTGCCCCAAGCAAAAAAAAATTTGGCTGCCCCCCGTCCCAGCCCTGGGCTCCCCCCTGCACCCCCAATCCTGGGCTCTCGCCTCACGGACCCACCCCCTGCTGCTGCCCCAGCCCTGGGCTCCCCACCAGTGCCTCCCCCACACACCTCCTGCCTCCCAGCCCTGGGTCACTGGTAACGTTCCCAGGGCAGGTCATTCAGCAGGAATTTTGGATGTGCACAAAACACAGACAGGATTGGTTCTCATATGGTTACAGAGCTGCAGTAAAGTGGAACAATTTTCAGCTTGTGTGATTGGAGGATACCTGGATGCATATTATAAGACTGTCCTCCATAAATGAGGAAAAGTTGAGGTGCCTTTATTATTCTTTTGTTCCACTCTTTCTTTCTATGGGGAATTTGCCAATGCAATATCACTGTCTTCCTTTCAAACAAACAAAAAGGCAATGGCTGTTGAAAGTAGCAATTCCAGTGCTAATAAGCATTTCTTGCTCAATTTTATCCTACTTTTTCTACAGCAAGTTACAGTGGATCAGTATATTTGATTTGGGAGAGATGAAGTAAAAGCTGCCCAAACGGAGCTTGAGCACTCCTGAATTTTGAGGTGTTCAAATCTGGAAGGCAGGTGCTGGGGGTGGAAGAGGGCTGTGAGCTCCATGGGGGAGCATGGCAGCAACTGTCTGGAGCTGCACGGAGCCAGACATGCTGGTCTGAGTGGCATAGTAAGGGGCTGGGGGTTGGAGAAGGGGTAGGAGTTGCAGGGGCAGTCAAGGGAGGGAGCAGGGATGGTTGGATGGGGCAGAGGTTCAGGGGGCAGTCAGGGGACAGGCAGCAATAGGATAGGCATGGGAGTCCAGGAGTTTATCAGCGGACAGGTAGGGGTGGGGTCCTGGGGGAAAGTTGGGGGGTCTCAGGAGGGGCAGTTGGGGACAAGGAGAAGGGAGGCTTAGATAGGGGCTGGGGTCCCAAGGGGCAGTTGTCTTGGGAGGGGGCAATCGGGACAAGGAGCAGCGGCATTTAGATAGGGGTTGGGGTCCTGGGAGGCAGTTAGGGGCAGGAGTCCCGGGAGAGGGGTATCAGTGGACAAGGACCAACAGTGTTCAATAGGGGGTGGGGATCCTGGGGGGCAGTTGGGGCAGGGGTCCGGGGAGGGGGCAAACAGCGGCCACGGTGCCGGGATTCAAACGGCTCTGGGCTGCCTGCAGCCGCGGGGAGCCCTGAGCCCTTTAAATCCCAGCCGCGGCTGGGAATCTCTGCGGGCAGCCCAGAGCCCTCTGATTCCCGGCCGCGGCTGGGATTTAAAGAGCTCTGGGCTCCCCGCAGCAGCGGGCAGTGCAGAGCCCTTTGAATCCCAGCCCCGGCTGAGATTTAAAGGACTCTGGGCTCCCAGCTCCCACAGGCAGCCCAGAGCCCTTTGATTCCTGGCCGCTGCTGGGATTCAAAGGGCTCTGGGCTGCCAGCAGAGCGCCATGTGGGGGGGATTTAGAATCCCCCGGCGGGCCGCACAGTGAGGCTCGGCGGGCCGCATGTTGTGCAGGCCTGGCTTAGACCATGTCGCCCCCTCCTGTTTACGTTCTCCTACCAGTCTTTCCCCCTTTTCACAGCAGCAAGCACAAACCTATATTTTCTTCATTTCTAAATTCCTTCATGACTTCTCTGTGCAGTATCTTTTATCCATTCTCTCAAATAGAACTATACACCTCTGCTCTGCCAAAGATGCCAGCTTTTGTTGTTCTCTAGTCGTATTTTCCCACAAGCATCTCCTTGCATAAAGGATGGCATGGGATTTACTTCCTGTTAAAAATCTGCAGTCAACTACATTATTCTCTAAATATCTCCTTAAAATTCACTTATGCCATGATTCTAATAAAATTCTTGATATTAGCCAGGCAGCTGGTGTTTTGTGACTCCTGCTTATTGCACTGATCATAGTTACCTTACGCTCCCCACATCTTTTTATCCATTTGTTGTTTCTCATCCTCTTCTTCAACTGTAAGCATTTTGGGGCTGGGACCATGGATTTTTGTTTGTGTGTATAGTGCCTAGTGGATCAAAGCCTTTAGATGCTACTTCACTAACTACCTGTGTCTAAGTAGGCATATAGTAGCTTATTCTCTGTCACCTGTTTCATGTTGGTTTCTTCACACATTATGTGGAGTCATGAATATACTGTTCATGAATGCCTAATGAGCCCTAATTAAAAGCATGAACAAAACAGTCCACTAATTTATCATTTAATCTGGAGTCAAACTTTGTATAGAAGATGTCAACTGCAAATAGAAGTTCTTGGTTCCACACTAATAGGTGTAATGGCCCTAATTTAGCCACTGAATGTTTTTTCAAAATCCTGGGCTTGATGACAAGAAATTCATGGCATTTCTGATTTAAAATTTGCCTTAGGATCCTATTCTCTAATGAATTTCTCTCTATCCATAAACAGATGCCAAATTTGTCAGCTCTTGCCAGGGACACAACCTGACCTGAAATTCTTCCAGAAGTGCAAAGAGTACCTGTGCATATGTCTATAAACCCCTAGTTCCTAGACCTCAAAAGCAGGGACTTCCATGGAATATCTTTCTGTTGACAATGGAGTTCACACCTGGGGACTAATCTGTGGGGAAAGTTGGGAAATCACTTATTCTTCCACTGCACTCAGTCAGTGTATATGGAACACGATCTCTCTCTAGAGCTGCTGCCATCTCATTACTTAAATAGATAAGGCCTGGTCCACACTTATAAGGGGGTTCGAATTAGGGTACGCAAATTCAGCTACGTGAATAATGTAGCTGAATTCGAAGTACCCTAATTCGAACCACTTACCCGTCCAGACGCGGCGGGGTCGAAGTCCGCGGCTCCCCCGTCGACTCCACCACCGCTGTTTGAGTTGGTGGAGTACCGGAGTCGACCGCGGCGCTTCCGGAGTTCAAACTATCGCGTCTATATCAGATGCGATAGTTCGAACTCCGAGAAGTCGAACTCGCCGCGTCGATGGGGCAGGTAAGTGAAGACCTACCCTAAGTTAATTGCACAATACGCTGGCACTATCAATTTCTGTGGCAGGGTAGTTCTGAGCAGGTTCTAGAAGCATTGGGCTTTTGAAGATTCTGATAGGATCTGCTCCGAAGTAGATAAATTCCAGCTGTTTTTCTCTTGCTATGTGACTTCTTCAGGATAATGCTAGTGTGAAATCTTCAAGCAGCCTGGAACCCAACTTGTTCTGTGATGAGGAGATCCCCATCAAATCAGAGGAAGTGGTGACACACATGTGGACAGCTCCCTCATTCTGTGCTGAACATGCATATTCATCTGCTTCCAAAAGCTGTCCTCAAGGTATTGCCTTTTCTATGCATTAACCATTGAGAGGGATCTGAGCTGGTGGTTGGGAACCCCAGCCAGTGAATGATAATGATAATGCTAATCACCTCAGGTAAGCTCAGAGGGCATCATGTCTATTTGTGGGAAAGGTAACTAGTGGTCAAGGAATATACAGTAGAAATATGACAAAATTCTTATTTGCTCATGCTCAGTGGCTGTGCCAATGCCCAAAGTTTCTGTTTGAGCCTTCTCCACCCTCAAACTGTTACTGAAAAATAATGCACTATTGTCTTGTTTCTGACCACCTTCCTGTCTGATCTGTGTGATTTGCCTTCCGTTTGAAAGGTCCTAGCACCCCAAGGAAGCAGCCCCGGAAAAGCCCCTTGGTACCTCGCAGTTTGGAACCTCCGGTGCTAGAGCTGTCACCTGGTGCCAAATCTCAACTAGAAGATCTAATGATGATAGGAGATCTATTGGAGGTATCTTTGGATGAGACCCAACATATTTGGCGGATTTTACAGGCCACGCATCCACCCTGTGAAGACAGATTCCTTCACATCATGGAGGTATAGATGTGAAGAAAAATTGTAGCGTAGAATGAAATTGGGTCAATGTTGTACTTTTTTTTAATGGAATTTCAGATCATTTTTCAGTGGATTTTCCCCTGGCATCTTGTGTCTTTTTGCAAAGAAATAGCCTCAGATCCAAAAAAACCTCAGACCTCACTCACCACTATGTTTAACTTGCTCTAAATAATTAATTAGCTCTTGTAAGTTCTTCCATCGTTCTTTTCAGCTCAGCATTCCTTTGAGGGGGGCATCTGATAGCAGGTCTTTTCAGAGACACCTTGTCATCTTCCATATGCTATAGCAAGAACTCCTGCCTCATTGATTGTGCTTACTGTACAGTAAAAAACATTCTACTTCTGTCCAGAAGTTAGTGGAATTGCTTTTATTAAAAAACCTGCGTAAAAAACTAGGAAATTCCATACACCAAACCATAAAATTAAAATTGCAGAGCAAAGCATTCAGAAATCATGAATGAATGGTTCAGAATCTGAACCAGTTGGAAAGGACAGTGGGAAGACAATTATTTCAAAATACGTAACTCTTGCCCCGACTGTCTAACTTTGTATCCACTTATTACAGGTGTGCAATATTTTACTGGTCGGAAAGGAAATTGTGTATATACACATGCTTGTCCACATTTAAAATTTTGGGGGTGGGGGACGAGAAGAAAAAACTGTGCAACTTAAACTCCTGCTCCCATTTGCATATGTATTGCAGAACCAATTGTTACTTAAGGTGAGAAATACAAAACAGCAAGTGGTGAACTCTAAAAACAGGTCTTTTTTTCAAGAAGATGCCTTAAGGGTAGAGAGAAATACAGGATGCATATCTAGAATTGATTCTAAATTGAAATACATTCTAAGTGCCACAGGTGGCACCAGTGTCTCTTTAGAATAATATTAAAGGTCTGATTCAGATCAGAGGTAAGGGTTGGTGGGGCAAAAAAACAGGCAACCATTGCCATTACAGTTAACATCGTTAGCACCAAGCCCTATATTTACATCCAAAGGATTCACAAAATAAACCATCTCCTTTGCATGAGTACAGGAGCCTTGCATTTGCAGTCAAACCATGTGCTAAAAATCTAGTTACATTGACAGAGACTAACTGCATGCTTCAAATCATTTGTAAAGCAAGAGTCCCTTTATTTATTATCAAACTTCTGATGCAGTTATTGAGCCTAAAACAAATTCATTACAAATTTCCATTTTAAAACCCCCTCAACTAGAACCTATGCAAACTAAATGAGCATATAAAGATTTTCCATTTAAAATTAGTCATTTTGGCCAAAACAAGCTTTCCCAAAGGTTAACCTAAAAACTCATCTGCTTTATAGACAGCTATAGGCTGTGTCTGCTGAACAAATTACTTTGCTTGGAGGTGCAATGACAGCCATTTCCTAGCACTCAGGCCATTTTTTCAAAATCATTCCACATTAAAACAATATTAAAGGAATATTAAGGTTACAGAGCAAAGCACTCCGGTCAGAAAATCATTAAGGAAGCTTTTTGGGGGTGCAGACTCTTTTTCTCTTTGTACAGCACCTAGCTCAATGGGGACTTCATCCATGACAGATTCCTGGGTGCTATGACAATACAAATGGTAATAAATTTATGGCTGCACACAAAACCTTAACTCTGCCCATTTGTGTGCAGGCATTACACTACATTCTTATTAGATGACATACTATGTTTTCCTTCAAGAACCATACCTTACTTAGCATATAAGATAGATGTGCTCAGGGAATGAGGCAGCTATTCAGTATTTCTTTCTATCCTCATTGTTCAGTATGTAACCCCATTCCTCATTTAATGCATACTATTGAAACATTAAGTGAATAAGGAATTCTCTATTCTATGAAGTTGTCTGTGGAGCTCATCAATGTGCCTTAAATAATTTTATCCTCCACATCTACATGAAGTCAGAAATCCTTGTCTGTGGAGCTCATCAATGTGCCTTAAATAATTTTATCCTCCACATCTACATGAAGTCAGAAATCCTCATTATTCCCCATTTTACAGATGCAGAAAAGAGGCAGAAAGATTAAGGGACCTTCCTGAGGTCCCTTAGAAAGCTTATAGGTATCCTGAGTTCCAATTCAGTTTAACCACAAGTGCTTGCTTTCTCTCCCAGAAGATGCATAACTTATTCATACACACTATGCAGCTTCTGGAATGAATGAGGCAAGGGGCTCTGGAGTGGACCTAAGACCAATTCACACAACCGTGACTCATTCTTTGTTCAACATGTGAAATGAATGAGGCTGGCGTTGTGAGGAAAAAACCAGTATGGGATTATGTAATAAGAGTTTTGGTAAAAATAATTATCACAAGCCAGATCAACCTAGGATTGGGAATAAGCAAGAACAGACAAACGCTTAAGGAACAAATGATTCATCTTCCTACAAATATCTTTTACGTAACTCAACGAAGTATAGCAACTGCTTATTCAAAATCCTTTCTCTTAGATTGTTTTGCTTTTCCATAGGCCATCATTGATTCTTAACCCTTTCTCTTCTTACACAGTTGAATCTGATTTCATTCATCACTTTACTCTGGCAAGCTGAAAGCTAGGAAAGAGTCCCCTTTGTTCAGATTCTGCCGTCCTGCCTGGTGGTCAGGCAGGGTCCTTTCTGCACCCAAAACGTGGGTAATGGGAGGTGAAGGTGGGAGGATGTCTCCAACAGACCATGGGAATGTAGCATGTGGAATTCTCTTGATATATATATTTTAAATCTCGTCTCCTTTTTATGAAGGATGACAGCCTGGATGAGAAACCATTCAAAATGAGAGCGAGAGATTCTTCTGAGCGGAAACGGAAGCGGAAACTGGAGAGGGTAGAGCAGTTCTTTGGAGAAGTGAAGCAGAAGTCTAAAGAGCTGAAGAAACTAGAGAAACCCAAAAAGAAAAAGTTGAAGCTAACCTTGGACAAGACAAAGGAGTTGAATAAGTTGGCCAAGAAGCTGGCCAAAGAAGAGGAGCGGAAGAAAAAGCGAGAGAAGGCAGCTGCAGCAAAAGTGGAGCTGGCAAAGGAGAGCACAGAGAAAAAGAGAGAGAAAAAGGTGCTGGATATCCCATCTAAGTATGATTGGTCAGGAGCTGAGGAGTCTGATGATGAGAATGCTGTGTGCGCTGCACAGAACTGCCAAAGGCCCTGCAAGGATAAGGTGAGTCCTAACTTAGTTTTGCCTTAAGCAACTGGGGGAGGGTAATGAAAACCCCTCTAAGAGTCATTTAAGGTTAACAAACTTTGAGCAGCAGTGAGGGATGTAGTTAATATGCTAGACATAATGAAGGCTAGTAGGCAGGTGTGACTTCTAGAATACTGAGCAGTCAGGCCAAAGAAGCTCATAGAATACGGACCTGCCATCTGTTCCAAGCCTGAGGAATTGAATTCTGAGCATCAGCATGCTGCATAGCGACTATGAACTAAACCCAGCATTCTCTATATTGCCTCAAGCTGTTTGAGTAGGGTGGGTGGGGAGGTAGAATCTGGGAGTAATTCTTCCATCTGAATGGAAAAGTTATGCCACCCACAAGCCACAGGTTGCCCACTACTGTTCTATATCCTTTGTTGCTAATAATGTGAAAGACATGCTGACTTGACCCACAGGGGTTAATTCTGTGTTTTAGCTAGAATTGTTTCCTGGCCCTGGTCTGTTTCTGAACGAAAGTCTGAAATGGACATGCAGTCCCATAAATGAAAATTAATCTTCCAAAGCTCTTAAATAAAGCCTGTGAGCCACGAGGCAGTGGGTTGAATGAAACGCAGGCTGTACTGCCCCACTTTTCTTGTCCGAGGTAAATCTACAGTGGTTGGGGAATTGATCAGATTATAGCAAAAGAAATCTTATCCGCCTTCCGTGGTCGTTTCCAGTTGTGGTCTTGGCTCTTCTAAGCAGCTGATTTTAGCTCAGAGTAACTGATGGAGGTGATCATACTTCATTCAAACTATTTTTTTTTAGATAAAATGAATTTTTCCACAGGAAAACCCTAATAGAAGCTGTGAAATTATTGTTGTGGAATTCAGTGAGAGGTACAGGACTGCATGAATATGATTTTGAGACAGGGGTTGTGGAGTTAGTGTCATGATTGAAGTGGTAAAGGCTAATTACTTGGAACTTTAAAAAAAACAAACTATAAACTGAGCAAAGCGCTAGAAAATAGTATACTGTAGAGAAAAATCCTCCACTGATATCTAGTTCTTTCCCATCTATCTTATAAATGATATTGCAGAATTAGTACATTTTGACTGGAAGTGAGGTTCCTAGTAAAGGAGTAGTGTCTCTGAGTTTACGTTCTGATAAAGTACGTATTCATTTAAATCAACTTGATATAAGCTATACTAACAAGCAAATTCTTAGCATTATGTGTAGCATTCTTAAACTAGTCCGAACATTCCTTAGAATTGCTATTTTTTGTAGGATAGACAGACATATTTTTGTATATGTATGTATACAAAATAAAACTTAAAAAAATGTTCTAGCCCTGTGAATAGAAGATGACCAACACTGGAATATAATTCCTTACTTTGGGGGAATTTGGTGTCACTGCACGTGTGCAGAATTCATGTTCTCCGCAGATTTCTTTGCTTTCCTGCAGAAAAATTACTTCTGACAGGGGAGCAAAGGGAAGCCACAAGAGCAGTCACGCACCCCTCCCTAGCAGCACAGACAGGTCGGTTCAGGTGCCCAGACTAGCCAGTAGATATGTAAATCACCACCAGTGGTGTGTGAAGGGATAGGCAGTCGTGTGTGTGTGTGAGACTGAGAGAGAGAGAGAGAAACACTCTGTCCCTCTAGCTCACTATTGCAGCATGGTCGGCGTGGAGGGGCAGGGCTTCAGGGTGTGTCTGAGGAGGTAGGTGTGGTGCAGGCTGTCTATTCAGGAAGAGCAGAATGTAGCAGCCTGCCCACTTAGTGAATTGTTCCCATTGTCTTTGTGAATTCCCCCAAGAGTATAAAACAAGTGTAAAAATTTTAAGGCTCCTTTACATTGCCAGAGTGATTTAAAGAACAGTATGATGCTTTAGTGATTAGAACTGGTCTATATTTTTGGACTGAAAAAATTTCTTAACAAAATGTGCACCATGAACTGTTAGCTACTGACCTTTCTGGATATGGTCAGTAGCCAATATAAATTGTGAGTTTGATTCCCCAGCCCTCATTTGCTCTCCAGTTGCCTATGATGTAACACTGAGCATGTGGCTGCACATATTTGTTGACTAATAACTAGAAATAAAGAGTCAAAGCTAGTTACATTACTATTAGGCAAGGGGGTTTGGGGATTTCCTCCAGTGCTCCCAACTCCCATTCTCCATCCATTGTATTGTAGTTTAAATAAATTACCTAAATAATTGAAACCAGCTTGATTATATTGCATTATTTTGACAAATAAAATATGCAGAATTTTAAATTTTTCAGTGCAGAATTCCCCACGGGAATAAATTCCTGGAACTGCAGGCATTAATGTCTATTATCAGTCACTTTTTCAACTGATACAGATATAGTTTGATTATGAACTAAAGTAAAACCTTCAGTTAATTTTGATCATTAATTGTTGCTTTGCTTCAAAAACGTTACAATTTCAGTTATTTTCCAGTATATCTTGAGTTCAGTTTCATGTTGTCCTATAAGCAGAGTTCCAGCAGTTAATGGCTTTGATAAATGTACCAGTAAGTTGTTTTTTATTAATACGGCAGTTCCTTAATCTTCTGATTCCAGTTTCTTCTTATCACATTCAAATTAAAATCTTTTACTCAGAAAATGGTTGACCTGCTGGTGCCTATGGGCTTTTAAAGAGTTTTAATTTACTTTTGTTTCTCTTGAACAGATTTGTTTGTTTTGTTCTACAGCAAATTCATCTAAAAGTTTAGGGTATTTTCCCCTTAAATGTATGGCAACATCAGAGTTGTAAGTAAGTCAGGTAACTTTGTCAGCCACTGGCTACCAGCTCAATAGTTTTGGACTCTTACGTGGTCTAAGGTTATTGGAAGCAGTAGTGCAACTAAGTTTATATGGCCCTTCTTGGCCAAATGCAATAATTAGGCTCCTTTGTTTTCTGAAATTCTTCTGCTGCAGAATCCACACGGCTACAGAGTTTGGCCACAGAATCTAAACTTTCATTTAAGACTTTAGTCTTTATGGTTGCAAAAATAATCTTCCAAATATAAATCTCTGCAATGTTGTATTATTCATTTTTGTATTTAATTGAATTAAAATGTCTATTTTGGCATTTACATGAAGCTGCTGCAAAAAATTCAGTGTGCTGCAGAAATTGAGGGCTTTGTTGTAATTTAGGTTCAATGTGCTGAAAGACTCCATGAGGGCGTGAAAGTATA
This sequence comes from Mauremys reevesii, assembly GCF_016161935.1. Lineage (NCBI taxonomy): Eukaryota > Metazoa > Chordata > Testudines > Geoemydidae > Mauremys > Mauremys reevesii. Next base: position 251,805,490 of record NC_052623.1, read on the forward strand.
TATCCACTTCTAACAGCTTCCTTCATGTGCTATTGCAGTTTTCTACATGCATTAGGTGTTGGGGGAGGAAGAACATGAGATAAAAGAATAAAGGAAGGATTTAAGGCAAAATTAAAGAAGTGACTTGGTAGCTGAGAGGAGGCAGGGAAGAATTTCAGCTAAATAGGATAGCACCAGCGAATGCGCTCCCTAATTGTGGACAGAAATTGAGGGAGGTTAGAAAGTTCAGAGTGAGAAAGAAGCCAAATAAATCTGGGTAGACCAACTCCATGAAGTGTTTGGAATACTAAAGAGCAGTTTGAAATGGATCCTGATATGCAGAGTAAGTTGGTGGAACCAGGAAGATGGGAGTAATGTTGTTCTGTTTCCTGGAGCGAGACTAGCCTAACAGCCACATTCTAGACCCCCGCCCTCCCGGGTCTAAGAATAAAAATTTAAGAAAACGGTAGGGAGAAGATTGCAATTGGTAGTGAGTAAGGATGTCATCTGAGACAGGGTCAAAGGAAGGGGGGATGAATTCTGGCAGGGTTCCTCAGATTGCAAGTCTTCCTATTACTGCCTGTGCAATGTGAGAACAAAGAAAACTTAGATCAAGTCAAAGATGATTGGTTGTCCAACTTGGGCCTGGAAGCGAAGGTAGGACTATGTTAGGGGGAATGTTAGAAGATCGTCATGGGACCAAGGTTTTTCCCCTAGGAAAGGGCTTCATTATTTGGAGTTAAGCTTTAATGTCAAACTTAACTGGTAGATGGTACATGTCGCTTGATCAGCTGGATCAAAATATTAATGGTTGAATCCAGCAATGAAAAGTCTAGGAGGGAGAAAAGAAATACTTTGAGATGAGCTCTAGCGAAAGGGTGAGGGAACAGCAAAGCCGTTAGTTTCTTCTTGTACCAAGTGAAGATCATTGGCTCCTTGCTGAAGGTCCTCAGGGAAGAGTGACTGATGGTTCTGAAAATGTACATAGGCGAGGAGACAAACCGAACAGTTTTAGTACTTGGAAAATCAAAAGGACGATGGTCTAGGTAAAGTGGTAAGTGAAACCCTCTTATTCCAGAATATTGTGGAGGCTAGGGAGCATGGTCACGAGTGAGGGAGGATCAGGTAAAGCAAGGAGGTGCTTTTGCTCAGAAAAGAATAATGGCTTTGACGAATCATGTTTGAGCTGGTGTTATGTTGAAGATTCACAAGGGGAGACAGAAGTGGAGCTTAATTGCCATTTTTCAAAATAAAAATCAGAAAACACCTCATGGTGTAAAGTGATCAGGTAGTTGAAGTAGGGAGTCTGGAATGGCACTGAGAGTATCCTGGCCTAGGATAGGAGAAGAACTGGGTCTTTGTAGTAGACAGAGGTTTGGTAGATAATTTATGATTTATGCATTTCTCAGGAGGCACATTGAGTCCTGGTTGGTACCATCCTCTCCGTCTATTTAGGTGAAGGCAGCTGGACTGAAATTCATGGAGGTGACCTAGATGGGAGAGAAGGGGGGTGGGATTGAAGAAGGGGAGAGTAGAGAAATGGGTAAATTAGTATATTTTAAATGAGAAACTGTCAGTTATCTGTGTTGGATTCTGCTGGGAGGGAGGATACTTACTGCAAAAAAATGAAAATAAATACAGTATTTTTGTCTGAAAAGTGGTCACCATATAGGCACTGTAGTTGCTCTTTCCCAAGGGCTGGTCACATGTCCTTGCCCTCTGATAACATGTATTCTAGGTTTTCCTGGATTTCAAAAGGCGTTTTCACCCTAACATTTCCATTGTAATTGATCCTTAGGAATCAGGATAGTGCTAATTAATTCCCTTTGAGTGTGCTCTTTGTTTGCCCTGTGCAACTGACTAAACCTGTGTGCTTCTGCTTTCTTGGGTACTTAAGGAGATATTGACATATATACAACAGATTATCTTGGAGGAACATTCCTGAATGTTTAGGCTGGGTATTGTGCAGGTAGCTTTGGGCAAGCTGGACTTATAAAATTCCCCACATCTGACTGAGAAGAGAGTCATCACGTTATATGATGTGATCCTTTTTATCAGAGTCTATTGATACTACTCAACTGTACTGAAATCATACCTAAACTATAGGCCACACTGAAACCATGCAGCTTCTGCATCTTCAGGACAATACAGGTTGAGTGTGAAGTGATGCAGCTGTAGAAGGCAATGCCAAGTTTGTCTAACTATCTTCCTTGGTTTGGTCCTAGCAAAGAACTGTAATGACTTTAGCTGCCATTGACTGTTTACCCAAGCAGAGTCCCACGCTTATTTTCTGACACTGGTCTGGAGAGTTGAATCTGACATCTTTCTCCCTTGTAGTGTTCTTCATGTGTTGTTGATCTTGTCTCTTGCAGGTAGATTGGGTGCAGTGTGATGGTGGCTGTGACGAGTGGTTTCATCAAGTTTGTGTTGGCGTCTCTCCAGAAATGGCAGAGAATGAGGATTACATCTGTATGAACTGCGCAAAGAAACCGATGCAGGGCCCAAGTAGCCCAGCTCATGCACCACCTCCCCCGTTCTTACTGAGCTACAAGCTACCAATGGAAGATCTCAAGGAGACAAGTTAGCAGCTACTCAGTTTCTCTGGGACTTGGGGAAAACGGACCACCGAGACCCTACTGAAAGAGGGTGTTTGAAGCTAATGTAGCCACTCAGCCTCACTACCAAGGATGTACAGCCCTGCAGCAGAGATGGTCCCCTATTGCTGGCTTCCTCTGTACAACGGGGATGTCAGAGGCACAGTGGTTCCAACCCATCAATGCAGACACCACCTCTGTGGGAGTTCCAGCCAATATTTTAAATGAAAGTGTTCCCAGCTGAGTGGGTGCCGCCTTCAGAGACTGAGCAGACATGGGGCTGTTAGATTAGACACTTGGGTGTGTTAGAAGTGCATCTGTGAAACAGGAAGTGGGGTTGGCCTGGAATTGGTGGCCATTGGCTGGAGCTCTCAGCCCTACCAGGTTGCTCCATGGAGTCGTATTGTCCATGCAGAGATTTGGAAGTTGCCTTCAGCCCAGTGGTCTCTCCATACCAACTGAGCCAACAGGGAAATGTATGGGAATAATGAACCTGCCTCAATGGCCAGGCAGCTCACACTACATTATAGGGATGGAAGGGGGTGGCTGAATAGCTCTTAGTGTCTCTTTTGTAGTTAGAGGGCAAAGGAGCTCAAGGTCTCAGAAATCAGCACTAGTTCTGTTTACCAAAAAGACACCCAGCCCCGCCCCGCCCCATCATGTATATTTCCCTGACGGGGAAAGTCAATCTCCCTGTCCTGAGGAGGGCCACAAAGCATCAGTTAAGATGTCAATCTATGCCAGAGGTTGGAAAGCAAAGAGCACTTTCCCTCTCTACAGGGGTCATCTCTCCTGTTCTAGGCATTGTTAGTGTTCCCTGCTCCTGTATATTACAATTGTTTGACACAGGCTGGAGCTGGTGGAGAGATACAGCAGCGTGATCTGTGCCTAGGGATGGGGAGGAACGAGGACAGCCCACTTACCTCACGGGTTACCCTGACATGTGCTTCTGTGAAAACTTCCATTCACAAGTATTTCCAGTATCACGAGGCTACAGGCATGGCCTTGAGCGATACCAGCAAGCAGTCTGCAGATACTGATCACAGCGCAGATCCCCTCCCTTCTGGCTTTGCCTACAATCAGCAGCAGATCCTGTTGGAAGTTGCCCCCGGCTTTGCCGGTGGACAGAGGACGTGGGGTAATCCTGGGTGACAGTTGTTTTAGTAAATCCATTTTTTAAAAAGGACTTGTTTTTACTTTTTTCTAAATGTCTCAGACTACTGACTTGTTCTATAAATAGATTATTTTTCTTTGATTTTTTTATACTTACCACTGTTACCAGCAGCACAGAGACAGAGGTTCACAAAGCAAAAAACCTGCCCACGGGCTTGGTTTTTTTTACTTCATTCCTTCCTTGTAGTACAAGGAATTAGCAGTTATCTTCCCCATCCTAGCCTAACCAGCTGCCTGTGTTTAAATAGGTAAATACATTTCACGTGCTACCTTCGTGTTTGGGATTGTTCCTGTTAGCGGGGCACCTGGGCCTTGCTGACTCCAGTCTTTGCTGGCTTTATGTATGTGAGTGTCTGAAGCTGGCCACTGTGCTGTCTTGCCCCCCTTTCCCTGTTGTGTTTCCATTCTTCTACAGTTCTAGGAGTGTTGTAAGTAGTGTCCAGGCTTAGTAGAAGCTGGGCTGGGATTTAAAAAAAAATTGACAAAAACAAGTGTTCTGTCTTGACTGTTCTGTGTCCCTTTTTTTGTACTTCAATTTTTGGAGGGTTTTTTAGCTGGCAGATACCAGCCAACATTTTCCAGGCAAAAAAGTAACTAGAAAGTCAGCTCAGTCTGCTTCATCTAGATTAACTTCACCCGACTGCTTGTCTGTTCCTGACACCTGGGAAGTGGTGGTGGTGGTGGCAGGGACTGATTTAAAGGGGACGGCCTGGGCCTTTGGCAGAAGAAATAATGAGTTTAGACACAGAGGGATAGGGCAGACATTTTAGGGCATTGAGTGCCTTGGGGTGAGAAATTGATGTGGTCATAGCCAAAGGTCCATCTAGCCCAGTATCCTGTCTTCCAACAATGGCCAATCCCAGGTGCCCAGATGGAATGAACAGAACATCAAGTGATCCATCCCGTCGCCCTTTCCTACCTTCTGGCAAACAGAGGCTAGGGACACCATCCCTGCACATCCTGGCTAATAGTCATTGATGGACCTGTCCTCCATGAATTTATCTAGTTCTTTTTTGAACTATGTTAAAATCTTGGCCTTCACAACATCCTCTGGCAAAGAGTGCCACAGGTTGACTACGTGGTGTGAAGAAATACTTCCTTTTGCTTGATTTAAACTTGCTGCCTCTTTCATTTAGTGACCCCTAGTTCTTGTGTTATGAGGAGGAGTAAATAACATGTCCTTATTTACTTTCTCCACACCAGTCATGATTTTATAGACTGCTATCATATCTCCCCTTAGTCTTCTCTTTTCCAAGCTGAAAGTCCCAGTTTTATTAATTTCTCCTCATAACGGAAGCTGTTCCATACCCCTAATCATTTTTGTTGCCCTTTTCTGAACTTTTCCAATTCCAATATATCTTTTTTGAGATGGGGCGATCAGATTTGCATGCAGTATTCAAGATACGGGCGTACCATGGATTTATATAGAGACAATATATTTTCTGTCTTATTATCTATCCCTTTCTTAATGATTCCCAACTTTCTATTCACTTTTTTGACTGCCGCTGCACATTGAGTGGATGTTTTCAAAGAACTACCCACAATGACTCCATGATCTGTCTCTTGAGTGGTAACAGCTAATTTAGACCCCATCATTTTATATGGATAGTTGAGATTGTTTTCCAATGTGCATTATTTTGCATTTATCAACATTGGGCAACAAAATGGCAGATGAAATTTAGTCACCCAGTTTGTAAGATCCCTTTGTAGCTCTTTGCAGTCAACATTGGGCTTAACTATCATGAATAGTTTTGTATTGTTGCAAATTTTGCCACATCACTATTTACCCTTTTTTCCAGATCATTTATGAATATGTTAAATAGTACTGGTCCCAATATAGACTCTGTGGGACACAACTATTTACCTCTTTCCATTCGGAAAACTGACCATTTTTACTAATCTTTGTTTCCTTTCTTTTAACCGGTTACCAATCCTTGAGAGGATCTTTCTGCTTATCCCATGGCAGCTTACTTTGCTTAAGAGCCTTTGGTGAGGGACCTTGTCAAGGGCTTTCTGAAAATCTAAGTACACTATATCCACTGGATCCCCCTTGTTCACATGCTTGTTGACCCCCTCAAAGAATTCTAGGAGATTGTTGATTTCCCTTTACAAAACCATGTTAACTCTTCCCCAACAAATTATGTTCATCTATGTCTCTGACAATTCTGTTCTTTGCTATAGTTTCAACCAGTTTGCCTGGTACTGAAGTCAGTCTTACCAGCCTGTAATTGCCGGGATCACCTCTAGAGCCCTTTTTAAAAGTTGGCATCACATTAGCTGTCCTCCAGTCATTTGGTACAGAAGCTGATTTAAATGATAGGTTACAAACCACAGTTAGTAGTTCTGCAGTTTCACATTTGAGTTCCTTCAGAACTCTTGGGTGAATACTATCTGGTCCTGGTGACTTATTACTGTTTAGTTTATAAATTGGTTCCAAAACCACCTCTAATGACATCTCAATCTGGGACAGTTCCTCAGATTTGTCACATAAAAAGAATGGCTCAGGTTTGGGAATCTCCATGAAGACCGAAGAAAAGAATTAATTTAGTTTCTCCACAATCTCTTATCCTTCTTGAGTACTCAACATTTTTTTTGCTATTACTTTTTAGGTCTTTGGCAAGCCATTCTTCAAAATTTTTTTGGCCTTCCTAATTATATTTTTACACTTCACTTGGCAGAGTTTATGCTCCTTTCTATTTTCCTCACTAGGATTTAACTTCCACTTTTTAAAGGATGCCTTTTTGCCTCTCACTGCTTCTTTTGTTTAGCCATGGTAGTACTTTTTCGGTTCTCTTACTATGTTTTTTAATTCGGGGTATACATTTAAGTTGAGCCTCTCTTACGGTGTCTTTAAAATGTTTCCATGCAGCTTGCAGGGATTTCACTTTTGGTGCTGTATCTTTTAGTTTAACTAACTTCATTTTTGTGCAGTTCCCATTTCTGAAATTAAATGCTACCATGTTGGGCTATTGTGGTGTTTTCCCTGCCACAGGAATGTTAAATTTAATTATATTATGGTCACTATTACCAAGCGGTCCATCTGTATTCACCTCTTGAACCAGATCCTGTGCTCTACTTAGGACTAAATCAGGAATCACCTCTCCTCTCATGGATTCCAGGACTAGCTGCTCCAAAAAGCAGTCATTTAAGGTATCAAACTTTTTCTGTGTCCTGTCCTGAAGTGACATGTACCCACTCAAACGGGGGATAGTTGCAATCCCCCATTATTATTGAGTTTTTTATTTTTATAGCCTCTCTAATCTCCCTGAACATTTCAGTCTCTATCACCATCTTGGTCAGGTGGTCGGTAATATATCCCTACTGCTATATTCTTATTATTAGCGCATGGAATTACTATCCATAGAGATTCTGTGGTAGTTTGGTTCATTTAAGATTTTTACTTCATTTGATTCTACACTTTCTTTCACATATAGTGCCACTCCCCCACCAGCACGACCTGTTCTGCCCTTCCAATATATTTTGTACCCTGGTATTACTGTGTCCCATTGATTATTCTCATTCCACCAACTTTCTGTGATGCCTATTATATCAATATTCTCATTTAATACGAGGCACTCTAGTTCACCCATCTTATTATTTAGACTTTTAGCATTTGTATATAAGCACTTTAAGAACTTGTCACTTTTTAGCTGTCTGCCATTACATGATGTAATTGAATGGGACTCTTTTTCATTTGACTGTTTCTCATCAGATCCTACCCATACTTTATCATCTTCCATCCTCTCCTCCTTACTAGGGCATAGAGAATCTCCATTAATAGATCTTCTCCTATGGGATGTATCTGTCCGAACCATGTGCTCCTCCACACCTGTTGGCTTTCCCCCAGCCCTTAGTTTAAAAACTGCTCTATGGCCTTTTTAATTTTAAGTGCCAGCAGTCTGGTTTCATTTTGGTTTAGGTAGAGGCCATCCTTTCCTCTACAAGCTCCCTGTTTTCCAAAGGGTTCCCCAGTTCCTAATAAATCTAAACCCCTCCTCCCTACACCATCATCTGATCCATGCATTGAGGCCTTGCAGTTCTGCCTAACTGGCCCTGCGCGTGGAACTGGAAGCATTTCAGACAATGCTACCATGGTAGTACAGTAACTGCATCAGTTAAACTGTGGCAAAGGAGTGGTGAGTGATGCATCGAAAACTGAACAGGAACTTCCATTCCTATTTATATACTTTCTTTGCATCCCATCATAACCAGAAACTCCAAATTTAAAAACATCCCTCTTGTTAACCCGCTATTTTGGTAAATCAGTTAAGACAAGTCTGAGTTTCCTTTACATTCTAAAAAGGTTGGTACTTTGCCTTCTTTTAATCAGGACTGAATTAGTGTCTCCGTATAGAAGGACCTGTCACCAGTGAGTGAACACTTCAGTAAGTAGAATTATTCGGTTTAAGAAATCTTAAAAAAAAAAAAAAAAAATCCAAGTTCTCTTACATTCTTTCATAACTCCTAAAATCCATGACAGTGGGGAAAATATGGTTGCAGAGGAAGCCTTAGCAAACAAGGTGAATGTTCATGTTCCTCTGAGCCAGGATATGGAGAATCTTCATCCTGGTGCCTTCCAAAGAATATATGAGCCAACGGGGGAAGAATCACCAGCCAGAGAATGGAGTGTTCAGTTGCTCTGCTGGTTCCTTGCAGGCTTAGAGAATTGTAAACAAAAAGCCAGTGGGTAACTACTGGAATTGGACAACTATTGATTGCTGCTTTTTCGGGTTAACACCCCTTTGAAATGCTAGATGTACTTACTTTCTCATGAATGAGGGAGTGTACCTAATTTATTTGATGTGCTTTCAAGTTTTCAGAACCAAGACAAAAGGCCATAGCTACTCTACATTGTATGTGTAACTTTTTTTTCTTTAAAGGGGGGGGGGCAAAATGGCTCTCAAAGGGTAAGTGATAGGATAAACTACCCTGATCAAATAACTCTCTTGGAAAGTTTATGAAAAAACTAGTAGTGGTAGAAGATAACACTATTCAGCACCATAAAATGATGCTTAGAATTACATTCACAAATCCCTAATTGTTTAGTAATTTGGATTTTGTCTTTGTGAGACCACAAAAAACCACCAACAAAAAAACACATAATCTAAAGCTAACCTGTGGCATACACTTTCCTTAAATGTCTACATTTTTTTCAGACATAGTAAACAACCTCACCTGCAATAGCCAGGACTAAAATTCTGTGTTCTGGTGCATACAGATGACACCATAATAGTTTAGTAAAGTAAACTGTTACTGAGGGAGCTTCTCTTAATGAGGATAATTTTTGCATTGAACCTGAGAGGGGAACATCCATTGCACAATTACCATGTGGAACATACTGCCACAATACTGAGACCAGGGTTTAAGGAAGGATTAGGCATTTATGTGGTTAATGAGAATACCCACAGTTAAGTTAAATGGGCTGTGTGTATGTGTGATATGATTGATATATATCAGTGTGTGTGTGTGTATGTGTATATATAATAATTTGACTTGGAAAATCTAAGCCCTTTATGCTTCAGGGTGCAGATCACGTAACTGACATATTAGGAAGAAGTTCTCTCTGCAGGTTATTCCAGAATTGTTCATTAGAGATTCTTGCCCTTTCCTCGATATTAACTACTGATTGCAGAAGACAGGGATTGCTTTGTCCATCGCTAAAATGTAGCCACATCTGGGCTCAAATAAAACAGCTGCTTAATAGTGCATGGCAGCCCTATGCAGCTGTTCAGCTCAGTGAAGAATATGTTATCCTATTGAAACTGTAGCAAGTATTTTATGTATCTAGAATGCAGTAACCTAGACAGGAATTTCCTTAGGTCAGTAGGGCTTAATATTTTATGAAAATTGTCATGGAATCTTTAGAAATAAAAAATGGGCAGGGCTTTGGTTGTAGCTCTCGTCCAAAGACTGTACCTCCAGCACTGTATAGCCCCCTAATGCTATGCATTGGTTCTGCACTAACAGAGAGAAAAAGCCATCTGTTGAACTACAAGTACAGGTTCTTGCAACAGTTAAGTCGTCTTCAGAGGTCTCACCTAAATGTTGAGAGCCCGAATCTGCTTAGTTATGAGGGCCCAGCCTGAGTTGCCAAGGCTCTCAACAGCTTTCTGAGATAGTTGTCTATTGCGCCCATTATTATAGATAGGAGCACTGATGTAGAGTGAAGTTAAGTTGACTTGACTATGGTCTCAAAGTGACGGAATAGAAATGAGGACTGATCTCTCATTCTCCTGTCTAACCACAAGATTACAGTGAAGACTGCATAGGTGTTTCTAGCATTCACAAAAGAACTTGAGACATTAGGTGAACAGGAGAATGATGGACCCTGAAGGGTTAATAGAACTGATACTGCAAAAAGCTATTTCCTGGCCGGCATTCCCCATTATGGTACACTGGGGCAGATAAGATAAAAGGGCTGCTAGAATGCAGCGAGGAGTATAGGAAACTCCAAATGGCAGATTCAAGGTCCAAAAGATGCTGCTGCACCTTCAGCTAATGTGGACTAGTAAACACGAACACGTGATCCAGATGATAAGACATACTGCATGTACCAACTTGCTCTAGCTGGTGCAGCCTTAATGGTGGGTAATCCTTGCGTACACAGCTGTTTACACAGAGAAGTTGTTACAAATTAACCTGGACAGAGTCATCTAGTCAGCTTTTGCCCTAGGTTTTTCCCCTGCTCTATTGAACTAGAAAATGTCCAAACCTTTTGTCCACTGACACAAGTAGTTTTCTTCCCTAGAGTAAGGGTCTACTTTGCCAATTATGGCTATGGTAGAACCATCTCGTCACCAGGTAAGTTAATAAAACAAAGGTTGCTAAAAAATGGATACAGTAGGAAGACCAAAGAAACCTAAGAGTTGCTGGTTTCTCCTTCCATGTGTGTAGTGATTTGGGTGTTCCTGGTCTTCAGCTCTTGCAGACAAGTTCACTCATCTTCCATGTTCTAATTGAGAAAATGAAGCAATTTTAAAAATCATCAGTTTTATAAAGTGTTTGGGGGAAAATGGTGTGAAGGCTGAGAAGCTTTGGCTGTTTTGTTATGAAGAGTTAAGGCTTCTTTATTTAGAAAAGCAAATGAAAATGGGAAGGATTGCAATCTCCCTCAATACCTACTTTCCTACAATCATAGGAACATACTCAGACCACCCACCCCCACCCCGGCCCCAACATGATCCCTGCTTGGTGCAAGCACAGTCAACACGGAGAGAGAATAAATTCAACCCTTATCAAACTCTAATCATGCCAGAGCAGGAGGATAACAAATGCAGTATGGCAGCTGGAAACTGCACAATGACTTGAGATTCAAAACAGCGAATCTCATGCAGAGAGATGTTTCAGTACAAATGAATGTAAAGTCACATGCCAAAGGCAAAGAAATGAACAGCAGACATACAAATGAGGAAACAGCTATCTGTATATCTAATGAGACGTATAAAAAGATGTCTCTTACTCTGGGTGCCTTTTGAAATGAGGGCTAGTTCAGTGAGCCCCCAGCAATCCTCAATAAAAATTCAACTCTAATACTAAAATGTTCCTTTCCTCTCTTAAAGGCCTGGGTAAAAAGGCAGGCCTTGCAGCATGCCCTGAAAATCAACACTCAGTTGTTTAGTGCAAGGTGGAGAAGTGGTTCCAAAGCTGAAGGACTCTCAGTGAATGTGTACCATAGGTTGGTGGGAACGCCAAGTTGAGTGCCTCCACTGGACTGCAGCTGTGGCAATATTTCCTGTAAAGGTCGGGGGGAGGCCATTTCTGAAGAGGATAGGACCCCGCCCCCCCCAGCCTCTTAGAACTTCATAGAGCAAAGCAGTACTTGTTTCATCAAGATTGGATTAGTGCAATGCCCTGTACATGGGGCTGCACTTTAACTCAACTTGGAAACTAAAACTGATGTAGAAGGTAGTGGCCTGCCTGGTAAGTGGTGTGCCTTGATAGGACATCAATGGTCAGCCATCTGCACTGGAGAAAGGCACAAATCACAGTAAATAGAGTGCAGGGTCCTGTTCCCAGACACATGAATAAAGCATTATGAGGCACAGCTGTTCCATGGTCAACTGACGGTAGCTGGAGCTCCAACGCTAGTCCCAGAACGTGAATGAGAGTGACTGATGGTAGACACATCCTTCCAGTGGGGTGTGAGAAATCACTGTCACATCTACTCACTACTTCCCTTTGCCTATGAACTTCACTTCAGCCATATCCAGATTGAGTTTTAAACAGCTTGCCTCTCTTCCAAGCCCCAATCTCCAAGCATGACCGGGTGCTCAACAGCACTGGCAGAAACAGGCATGGTAGAGAACAAGAACTGGGTGTTGTCAGTACACTGATCATTCTGCATCCCATACTTCCTCACTAACCCTCTTAAAGGCCATATATGCACGTTAAACAGGAGTGGAGTGGGGATGAGATGGAACCCTGCTAAACTCCAAATAACAGCACTCTAAGGGGGACAGAACATTGATTCAGGACAAGTGGCTCATGCCAACTTCTGGGAACACTTGGTTGGGGAGGAATGGAGCTGCCCAAGAGCAGCCCTATCAATTGCTGGTGCAGTCCACAGATGATTCAATGACACCTCATGGTCATTGGTATCATGGCAGCTGATAGCTCTAATGTCAGAGTGAACACATGATCTTCATCCATTGCCAGGAGGTGATCAACCAATGGCACCTGTGCAATTGCTGTCCTATATCCAGACTGACAAGAGTTAAGGAGATCTGAGGCACTTAAGGTACTCTGGGAGTTGTCTCAGCACAGCCTTCTCAATAACTTTTAACCAGGAATGTAAGATTGGATACTGGACAAGAGTTAGCCAAATAGTATTGTGTTAGTTTCATGAGCGAAGACCATGCAGCAGCTTCCTTAAGTGAAACTGGCATCTTGCTCTTCGTAAGAGAGGAACTGATAGATACAGGTGCGGTCTCTGGGTTGTCAGCAGAGTCCCTGCTGCAACAGCACGTTCTGGGATGTAGAGGTGTGTCGTTTGCTCTTTTGCGCTTCATCAAAGACAATGTTATGCAGGGGTCCCAGGTAAATAACAGAATCAAAGTCTTTCCTGTCTCCCTTGATCCCAGTTAGGGTGAATGCCAATACTCAAAGGCTTGGCTGGCTCAGTGGGTTTTTTTTACTCCTCCGTCCTTTACCACCTTGTGCCTGAGTACGATAATGGTTGCATGATTGTGGTTTGCTATGTGGCTGAGGAAAGCAAGCAGCAGTATCTTCCACAGCTGCTGTGCAAATTGCACCTTCTGTCCGTGGCAGACTGAGTCAAGCTGCACCTCCAGCAGTGTCTAGAGACTGACACTCATTTGACTCAGAGCTCCATCCCCCGCTTGCCAGAAATTCAAAGACTGAGTCTCCTCCACAGTAATGTTTAGTGGCATCGTGGCACCATCTGACTGAAGGCAAGTATTAATATATAATTGAAATGTCGGTGTCTCTCCAACCACATGTGCTTTGCTGCACATGGTTTTCTGGTGACCGTTCTGTCTATTGCACACGCTGGTCCCAGAATTTCACTGCCATCCCCCCTGTAAATTGGAGTGGATTATTTTGTCTTCCTTATGACACCATCCTGATCCCTGCTGAGGCTCCTCTCTCTCAGGCGCTGTACTTTCTGTACCCCCTGTACTTATCACTTTCTGAATGATATACAAGCAGGTGGGAAGAGAGAGGCTTCCTGAAATTATCGGGTACCATAAAAGACTTTTCACCTAAAAGTGTTGAGGAAACACTGCCTAACCCTGGGAGAAAAAAGAGAGATGGCACAACACTATGTAGGAAGCTATCCCTGGCTCAGGAATGGATTGGAATTACAAATGAGAGTGGCATCAAACCCAAGACATAGTGCACCACCTGGTCCTGGACAGATCCATCCTACCTCTGATGATCCCTTAGGAATCTGTTTTTCTCTTGTGCGTTGGTAACACCTGTGTGCTTTGTCTTATCAAATATCGAATCAGTACAGAGTGTTCATCATTGGCAGCACACACTTTGCATGTGAGGGGAGTTTTTACTTTCTGCACCTACTGCAGTATTCTCATGCACAAGAGACCAGACAGACTGTATGTTAGAGGAGATGTACCCGGTTCCCCTTTTATTCCATCCTCCCATCTCTGTTCCTTGAGCTGGAATCAAATGTCAGATCAAAATAGTAGAGACAAAATGTTCCTGACAAGAAGCAGCTGGAAGTTGATGTATGCAGGGGTTGCACTGAACCGCTGATGAACCTGACAGGGATGGATGTGACAAGACCAAGCTCAGAAACTCCCCTTTGAAATCTCTGCTGACACTGCACCAAGCATGGATCACTGTGCTCCTATCTGTGTTCCGCTGGCAGCCCCAGGATCCTGTTGTCATCTTCTCAGTGCCAGATCGGTCAAAGTTTTTTGTTTTATTTTTATCTACAATTTTGCCCAACTAACTAGTGGGGTTTGTCAAAATTAAACAATTTTCACAGGAAAATGTTTTGATGAAAGTAATTTTTTTGAGGGGATATTGGAAACTTTTTACTTTCTAATTCAAATTTTGAAATGTCTTTTTTTTTCATTTTGACATTTCCACAATGTTGGAATGTTTCTTTCCATGAAAACTTTTCATATTTTGACTTTTTATTTAGTTTCAGCAAGAAAACAAATGTCAAAATATTGGATTTTCTGGTGGGATGGGAATTCTGTGTTAAACAGCTGTAGTTGGGGCAGTTTTCTGTTCATTCAGTAAATCCTCTGACTTAACGATGAACATTTTTCAAGCGTCTGTAAATGAGTCTGAACAAACATTTTAAAATAATTTACTACTTCCTGCTCTGTCTGTGCATCTTTGTTACAGTCTTTTGGGGCTTGATTGCAGGCTTTGTGTGGAAGAAGCAGGAGAATAGGTGGAAACCCAACTGTTTGAGATACGGTCATCCTAGAACTCTTCAGTTCCCTTTCACAGGTGGGAAGGTGAACACCCAGTTGATGGTTGTGCTCTAGTTCTTATTGTAAACAGCCCAGTTCTCAATTGTAGTCTTTGCCTTTGTTTAATCCCGATGTCTAGAAGAGTAGATGAACAGAACATGAGAAGAAAGGAGTGTCCCTATTGCAATAGATGGTCACATTTCTTACCTTTAAAAACAAAAAAAGCAATCAGGTGATTTTTGCATATGCCCAGTTCTTAACCAGCACTGGGGGGACCACCTTTACACTGTAGTGCTACCACCACTCACCCCAAACAGTGACCTCCTCCCATGGCACACAATCCCCACATTTGGTGTGAGGCATACTCTCTCTGGTTCACCATCAATAGTTAACTATTCATTATCTGAGTTAATTATCTTTTATGGAAACTTTACAAACATTGCCCTGTCCATGTTCATGCGGTGAGGTGCCTGACTGCAGGGGGACTGGGAGACATACACTGGCTACTGCTCACACATCTTGCCATGGAGCCTTGCTGATTCTGGTTACCGGTTTGTGTAGAAGTGGGACTAGCAAGGATTCTAGGGGTATCTAGCTGATGGAGGGAGAAGGCAGGTGTAGGGAGGAGCTGATGAAAGTGCTGGTGTGAGGACGAAGCTGGTGTTCTAGTGGGGGATCAACACAATACTAAGTGGAAATCAAAGCAAAGGTAGAATATAGAGTATTACAATCGTGTGTGTGCACTCTGTTTACTTCCTGCCCACATGCAAGCTCTGGTGAGTCCTGTTCTCTCACATGTACACTGTCATGAACTGCTTCTCCCATGTACAATACACACTTGCGCACTCTTTTAAAACCCAGTTTTGAGGCTGCACTCACATGAGCATGTATACAAAGATCACTGTGTTCTTGGTCTGGTTCCCAAATGGGATAGAGAAGCTATTCTCAGCAGTTGACTCTGGTTCTGTGCCCACACTGGCTACAACATGAACGTTGATTTTAAGTTCACACTGCTCACACAGAGAATATTCTCACCAGTGTGCTGTAATCCTGGCCTCAGACTGGAGACAATGGGGATATAGTCACCCAGCTCAGAACACACAGAAATCACCTGATCCATCAGGAATATTCTCAGCAGCAGGCTGTCTGGTTCTGTACTCACCACGGCTAGAATAGGCAATTTCCCTGCGATGCGTTCTGGTCTGGGTTCATATTGGCCAGTGAGCTCTGGCGATCACTGTTTATCTCCTGTGTACACAGCATGGTCTCCAGACCAAAAGTGTGGGGCAAGGCCCCTGGTTTTTGCAGCACTCCAGTGTGGAAATTCTGTTTCTCTTTGGCTCAGAATTCTGGTAGTTCACATAATTATAAAGAGAAATGCTCACAAGGAAGGTGGCTCCTTCCATTTGATCCTTTGGCTGTGGCTACACTTAGCGCTTCAAAGTGCTGCCGCAGCAGCGCTGCCGCAGCAGCGCTTTGAAGCGCTAAGTGTAGTCAAAGCACCAGCGCTGGGAGAAAGCTCTCCCAGCGCTGTCCGTACTCCACCTCCCTGTGGGGAATAACGGACAGCGCTGGGAGCCGCGCTCCCAGCACTGGGGCTTTGACCACACTGGCACTTTGCAGCGCCGCAATTTGCAGCGCTGCAGAGGGTGTGTTTTCACACCCTGCTGCAGCGCTGCAAATTTGTAAGTGTAGCCAAGCCCTTTGATCTTTTACACTAGTAACTCCTACAGAATTAACTGCCTCTACCTGGTCTGTATGCTCCTGAGCAATTAAGGATTTGGCTACACTTGCAGGTGTGCAGCGCTGGGAGTTAAAGCTGTCTTCGTACAGCTGTGTAGGGAAAGCGCTGGAGTGTGGCCACACTGACAGCTACCAGCGCTGCAGTGTGGCCACATTTGCAGCATTTGCAGCGGTGTTGGGAGTGGTGCATTATGGGCAGCTATCCCAGCGTTCAAGTGGCTGCAATGTGCTTTTCAAAAGAGAGGGGTGGGGTGGAGTGTGACAGGGAGCGTGGGGGAGAGAGAGAGAGTGGATTTTTGGAGCCGATACTGTGTCAGCTCCCTGCCTTGCAAATTCTGACCCCTTCCCCCACACTCTTAAATGCAAATAGCCTTCAGACCAGATAAGCAGCTGCTCCTACGGACTCCCTTCCTCTCCTTCCCCCCCGTGCTGTTTCTCTCCTCAAGCAAACACTAGCTGTGGACATTCATCCCCCTGCCTGCCTCATTCACAGCAAACAGTAGCTGTGTTTTGTTTTTTAGATAAGCAGCTCCGGGAGCCCCGAGTTCAC
Source organism: Mauremys reevesii (assembly GCF_016161935.1). NCBI lineage: Eukaryota > Metazoa > Chordata > Testudines > Geoemydidae > Mauremys > Mauremys reevesii. The sequence continues at coordinate 251,822,433 of NC_052623.1, forward strand.
AACAAAACAAAGAGAGGCGGCATAACAAAACAAAGAGAGTTCTTTAGTTAAAAGCATTATGGGAAAATTCTGGAGGTCAGTTACAGCGTAGTAAGATTAATCACTGTTTACACTGGCACTCCAGTGCTGCAGCACCAGCGCTGCAGTCGTTATTCCCCAGACAGAGGTGGAGTACAGCCAGCTCTGTAGCCAGGGAGATACAGCGCTGTATGTGCCTTGCAAGTGTGGACGGTGAGTGAGTTGCAGCGCTGTAAAGCCACCACCAGCACTGCAACTCTCCAGTGTAGCCAAGCCCTAAGCCTCTGCCATGGTAAACTCAAATCTGGCTAGCAATAAGGATGCCTTTCTGTAAATTTAGTCCTGGTTCAAGCAGGAATCACTCACATATGCTTGTTATGGCTGCTTCCTCCATCAGTTGGTCTCAAGTCTGACATAGAATCATAGAAATTGAGGATTGGAAGGGACCTCCAGAGATCATCTAGTCCAGCCCCCTGAGCTGAGGCAGGACCAAGTACACCTAGACCATCTCTGACAAGTGTCTTTGTCTATCTCGTTCTTAAAATCTCCCAGAGATGGGGATTCCACAATCTCCCTTGGAAGCCTGTTCCAGTACTTTATTCTTGTAGTTAGAAAGTTTTTCCTAATAACTAATCTAAATCTCCCTTGCTGCAGTTTAAGCCCACTATTTCCTGTTTTACCTTCATTAGACACACACACCAATTGATGACTGTCCTCTCTTTAACAGCCCTTACCATATTTGAAGACTGTTTTCATATTTCTCTTCAGTCTTCTCAAGACTAAACATGCCCAGTTGCTTGTTTGTTTTTTTTTACCTTTTTTGTATAGGTCAGGGTTTCTAAACCTTTTATCATTTTTGTTGCTCTCCACTGGGCTCTCTCCAATTTGTCTACATCTTTCTTAAAGTCAGGCACCCAAAATTGGACAAAATATTCTGTCTGAGACCTCACCAGTGCCAACTAGAGTTGAGACAATTACCTCCTGTGTCTTAGATATGACACTACTGTTAATATAGCCCAGATTGAGATTTGCCTTTGTCGCAACTGCATCACGTTGTTGACTCATAGTTAGTTTGTGGTCCAATATAACCCCCAAATCGTTTTCAGTGGTAGACTGCCTAGCCAGTTATTCCCCATTTTCTAGTTGTGCATTTGATTTGTCCTTCCTAAGTGGAATACTTTGCACTTGACTTTATTAAATTTCATCTTATTGATTTCAGATCAACTCATCAAGGACACATTGAATTCTAATCCTGTTCTCCAAAGTGCTTGCAGTCCCTCCCATCTTGCAGTTATCTGCTAATTTTATAAGAATAGTCTCCTCTCCATTATCCAAATAATTTAATGAAAATAGTGAATAGTACTGGACCCAGGAAAGGGACCCCTGTGAGACCCCAACAGATATCACCTCCCACTTTTATGGTGAACTATGGATAACTACTCTGAGTACTGTTTTTAACCAGTTGTGCATCCATAGAATCATAGACTAGCAGGGTTGGAAGGGACCTCAGGAGGCCATCTAGTCCAACTCCCAGTCTAGTCCAACCTCCATCTTTATAGCTACTTCATGCAGATCACATTTTCCATAGTTTGCTTATGAGAACAACATGTAGGACTGTCAAAAGTCTTACTAAAATACATCATGTCAACTTCTTTCCCCTCATTCACTAGGCCAGTAACCCTGTCAAAGGAGGAAATTAGGTTGGTTTGGCATGCTTTGTTCTTGACAGATCCATTACTTATCACTCCATTATCCTCTAGATGCTTACAAATTGATTGTTTAATAATTTGTTCCAGTATCTTTCCAGTTAAAGATAGGCTGATTGGTCTATAATTCCCTGGGTCCTCTTTGTTCTCATTTTAAAAAAGATAGGTATTGTGTTTGCTCTTCTCCAGTCCTCTGGGACCTAGCATATTCTCCACGAGTTCTTGAAGATAATTGCTTATGGTTCTGAGATTGCTTTAGCTAGTTCCTTAAGTACCACAGGGTAAATTTTGTGAGGCCCTGATGACTTGAATACATCTATCTTATCTAAATATTCTGTAGCTTGTTCTTTTCTTTTTCTGGCTTGTGTTCCTTCCCTCTTGTTAATATTAATTGTGTTAAACATCTGGTCACAATTAACCTTTTTAGTGAAGACTAAAGCAAAATAGGCATTAAATATCTCTCATCTTGATGTTGTCCGTTATTGGCTCTCCTTCCTCGCTTAAGTAGAGGACCTACACTTTCCTTCGTCTTTCTCTTGCGCCTAATGTATTTATAGAACTACTTCTTTTTGCCTTTTATGCCCTTGTCTAGGTATAATTCATTTTGTCTTAGCCTTTCTGATTTTAAGCAAGTTCCTATAACCTGGCAGGATATCGGTCAGTATATTATCCCCCATCTGTTCATATAGGCAACATTTCTACTACCTCTTTCTACAAACACATTCAATTAAGGCCTAGCAGAGTTTGAAAAACTGAAATGACCAGTATTCTGTTGGTTATCAGGTCAGTGGAAATGGATAACGTTTACCCTGGCTTTCAGTTCCCAAATCGTTTTAATACAAATTTTGGTCCTGGCATCTGGGAAGTCTCCTGCAGTAACTGCATGAATATATAATTCTGAAACACATGAAAAACATTGATAATTAGTGGGACAGAACTTCAGAGGAGAGGTGGGAATGGGAGAGAAGCAACTCTCCTTGTCCAAATGTTATAGATTGTAATTAGGACAGAGCAAATGCAAAATACAGCGAACAATTTCTTTATTCCAGGAATTTCTAACCAACAACAGATTGTGCGTCAACCACTTTTCTGGCAACACAGGTTAAACTTTTCGAAAACATCTGAGTGATAAAGGAGCATAAGAGCTGAAAGTAGCTGGGACTTGTGTTTCTGAGGCACTTTTGAAAATCCCACTCTCCTACACAAAGGATGCACCTACGTCATCTAGCAGACGCTGAGGGGAACTCATGTCGCTATGCCTTGCCCAGAAAACAACTCTAAGGTTTCTTTTCCTTTTGCAGTTTCATTTGAGTAACTGGCTTTGATTCACCCATACTTTAATTTTATACAGCACCTTAGATGCCTGGAGATGGATGGGTCCTTTAGAAAACAAATGAATAAACTATTCCCTCTCTCTTACCCATTTAATGAAAATGTGACATTAGGCCAGACCTAACTGTGATTCCTGTGACACCCTGCTAGAGACTTCCCTGCAACTAGTTATGAAGACTTTCTTTCTTTCTTTGCATGCAGTTAGCAAGCCGGGTGCCCTGTGCTCATGTATGCTTGTCCTATAGACTTCACTTTGAGTGGTGGGTGCGCAGCCCTTCTGCAAACCCGGCCCTTAGTGTTTATGAAGCACTTTGACTCCCCCCACTCTGAAACTTACTATAGATGTGCAAGCTATTGTTTGTTGTTATGCTGACAGTTACCACCCAATCAATGTAACTTCAATTGCTAATGGAACAGATTTAAGAGAAAATCTTTGTAAACACCTTCAGGTAAATGGAATGAGGAGTAATAAAATCAACCTAAGTTTATAAAGAGGGGACATTAGTCTTAGGCCTAAAGCAGGTGCATGGCAGACAGGTATCTCGGCTCTACTCCTGGATCAGACTTGATCTGTGACTGTAGAGAAGAATAAAAAACCCCACAACATCTTTTTGTCCCCAAAACAACCCCCCTATTGAACCAAAATTCTCTGCTGTGCACACAATTTTCCCCCTGGGGAAAGGATGAGAGCGAATGAATCACGTGTGATAGGTTTTAGTCATATCACTTAATGCACCTCTGGAAGTTGCTCAGATACTATGGTATAAGAATCTGTATAGAATAGAAGCCACTGAATAATTAAGCTTCACAATAGTCCTGTGAGGTAGTCAGTTTCACTCACCACTGAAATGAGCTACTTCTGAGATGAAATGGGGTAGCTGTTTAAAAGCACACAGCAATTCTACATGACAGGAAGCAGAGGATACCGTGTCCACTTGAAATGGCAGGAGGAATTTAAACAGAATAATTATTTGAGATGGAATTTGCTCAGACATCAGGGCAAACACCTTTAATCCTACAGAGAGTTCTATGGGATATTTAATATCTATATGTGGTCAGACTTTGATAGGCAATATCACAAGTAACACAGCCCCCCTAATACCGTGATGGGGCATTGGTTTAATAGTTACTCAGGTGGGAGAGCACTGTCCACTGAATTGTCACTACAGCACCTATGTACCCATTGGACGTCAGTCTACTATAATCTATACAACATAACCTGGCTCAACCAAGATTATCTTGGGAGATACAACCTCTCATTGTGGTATCTCCCATGTCAAAGCTGCAGGATCCCTTCTCTATCCTTTCTTTGTGGATTGGTACCGCATTTGCTTTTCCCTGGTTCTCTGGTATCTCCCCACTTTTCCTTTATTTTAAAATGTATCAGTATCTTGGTAAATTTGATAACTAAATAAGTCTCTTAAACTGGGACGCATATTGTCCAAACACACTTATTCTATGTTTGTATTTTCCAGTATTCCTTTACCTGCTTTTTATGATGATATTTCCGTCATATTTCTGATTGTTTGAACCTCTTTTATTCATTCTTCTTATTGAAGACATTTTTAAAACATTCTGTATCTCAGCCATTCTGATTTCATCCCTTTCCACTCTTTTCCCTACAGACCTTTTTTATTCCAACATATTGTTTCAAAGCCCTTCTCATTCCCATAACTCCTTTGGCTGGTATAACTCATTTAAATATGTTGTTGAACTCTCAGAATAAATTAAGGCTTATGAGGAAAAGGTATTTGTTCTTTCCTTCTATTTCCAACAATGAGGTTTTTTTTTTTTAAATCCTCAGATCTATTGAATTAGTACCTGAATTATACTGACTGCTTGTTCTTTTCCCAGAAGAACTCTGTGGTGTACCTTTAATTATGTTATGTTTTAGTCTTCTCCAGCCTTCTTCTGTGCTTGTGGATTTTAATACCTCTTCCCATTGCATTGTGCTCATTCAATACTTTAATTCCTGAAAATGTGCTTTCCTTTATTCTGCTGCATTCTGTGCATTCTTACCTGACTTGGCTCAAGTTGAATAGTTTGTTATGACTGGTAATGGACTTCCCGGTTGTCCTCCACTGTTCCTCCCAACTGGCTTCTCTTCTGCCTGGAGCTCTACTTTCTAGATCATAAAGTTGTTGTCTTTGTAACTTGGGAACATCTTTGCATATTTACACTGATTATCCAATACATGTCTGGGTAGCTAAGTCCCTTGTGAGTACAATATACAGTGGTTTCAAGAACTTCCAGGAAATTTTCCATAATCCATCTTTTTTTGTCCTGGGTGGGTCTGTAGCAGATGCAACCTATAATTTTGCCCCCTTTTAATCCACTGTATCATTGTTCAAATTACTTAACTACTACACTCTTCATTGTTAGATTGTATTTCTCACTGGGATATTCCCTAATGTCTCACCCATTAAAAGTGAGATCTGTGGCAGTTCTCTAGTTCTGTAGCTATGCCTTCCTCTCTCTTGTGAGACACCAATGACGTATTATTGGAAGACACACCTAAGTAAGAGCTCATTGGCCTGAGAAAGGGGTGGTGCAGAGATTAGTGGAATGTACTCCCACCATTGGAGCCTGCCTCCTCCTCCTGCCATCTTAATATCCTGCTTGTGAAATAATTACGGTGTAATAATCCATAATGGAGATTTAAAAATTTGCTCCACACTTTCCCCCATCATTAGGAGGTAAATCTATGCAGAGAGGTCACTGGGGTTTGCGCACGTGTTGTGCTCATTCACTAGCATTCCAAGGGAAGGTTTAAATCTGTGTCATAGAGACTGCAGTGAAAATTCACTGTAAGTTAGGTTCTGGTCTTACCTGTTTCTGATGCAGCTTGGAACCAGAACTTGCCTCTGGTATGGCCTTGACAGGCATGTGTGAATTTTTCATTTATTGTCCCTTGAACTGAGGGAAGAGAGACACAGAATGATTAACAGAGGGAAAGAGGAAGAGAAGTAGATAGAGAGGGGGAGAAACAAACAATGAGAGACAGAGGGACAGAAGTAGACACAGGGTGAGAGACTGACAGACAAAGCAAGGTAGAGGTACACATGGAGCCAGTCCACCCACCCACCCACACAAGGAGAAAGTAAGACACTCACATGGACTGGGGAGAGAGCCCCTTTTGCAATGGCCATAAAATCAGTCGTGTAGATTGTTGTCCAGCCCTGGGGGAGGGGGGGAAGGAATGTGGGTTGGGCAAAGTGTAGAATTGCACCACTGCAGAATTTTTCTTCCACACTTTAAATAGCCAGTACCTTTCCCGACTGCCTTCACATTTCCCTCCAACCAGATCCTTGACAGCTCCTCCCTTAAGGTAACTGGCTCACTGTTTTCTTCTGCTTTCCTTCCTCCAACTCCTTTTGTTACTGTGTGGTTGGCTATTTGTTTAATAATTTTCTAGTGTGTAAAATTTTTTTCCCTTATTCTTCTGAGGAATTGCTGTCAGATGCTTGGGAGTGTTCATTGTGTGTGTGTGTGTGTACACACACACACCTTCTGGAGTATGCTGGGGTAGAACCCCCACTCTTCCTGGGGCAACACCACTTGTTGTCATTGTGTTTTTCTGCTCTTTGTGAGAAATGGCTGTACAGGAGAATTAGACGGGGCTTTGACAAGCCACCTCAGTGGGACACAGGAGAGATCAATGGCAGATGCTGTGTGAAGGAATGTGCTTCCGTTGCTCAAATAGTTCTCAGCAATCCTTGCTTATGCACAGTACCTAAATACCTGGAGCCATCCTCCTCCTTCTCTGCTGATACGTCCTGCTGAGTTTTGCTGCCATTAGTATTCCTTGTAGGGAACGAATAGGCACAAATATCCCATGAATTGCTGCAGCAAAATCATGGTACAATCAGCACCCCAAGTCAATGTTTCCCTGCAGTATTCTGAAAACACTGGCTGTGTAGGAATTTGCACTTAATTAGTCCCAGTCTTTTTCAGTAAAAGACTTTTTTCTCTAGGGAACTTTGCAGGACAGTGAGCAAATAGCTCACCGCTACTTTAATCCTTTCCTGCCTGCAGAAGCACTTTAATAAATAGTGTCTGAGCACCAGCTCTGCAGGAATCCACAGCTACTGCAGTCCCAGCCTCTGCTAGCAGGAGTCACTGTAGGGAGTAGCTTGGAAGCATTGGCTTTGGGCTGCTCACAGCTATTCGTTTCTAGCCTCACCTAGCAGACATTGTAGGGCAATGGCTTTAGGGAATGGAGCAGGGGCACTGGCCGGGGAGGAATTCACAGCTGTCACCCCTCCTATGTTACACATAATTTCATAACTGCTCTGCCTTTTCCTCCCCTGTAAGCTGCACCTTTAAATCCCTGAGAACTCAGTTCTCTGCAGAGAGAGGCAGCTATTCTGAGAGGCAGAGCTGCTGCAGCCTGTCGCAGAGGAAACTCACACTGTGCCCTCATCGAAGCCGTACTTTACTGATTGTTCTTGTTCTCCTAAAGGGACGCTGTCAGCGTGGAAAAAAATCCCATTTCTCTCTGAAAAACTTGTATCTTCTCTACTTACAAGTAATACTGGTAAGATCGCTTCACCTGACAGTAAAAAAAACAAACAAACACTTTTCCATGTCAGTTTGTTTATGCATGTGATGTGATTGGTGCATGTGACATAACTGGGTATAGTTAATCTCATGACTTCCCTGTGAACTTAGTTAATCAGCTTCTTCCTTGCTGAAAAAACCCTTAAACTACAATAGAGGAGTAGAAAAACCCTTATAAAATATCTTCAAGACATTGAAAAAAATTAGTTAAGGCTTGTCTCTTACATTGGTACAGCTCCTGGGACAGTGTGGCCTCAGTCCAGATATTTAATCTAGCCTTTGGGTGCTAGATTAATATACACAGCTAATAATATGAGTAATACGTGTACTATTTAAAGGATGCGCTTTCAGAACTGGAGTGTTTTGAAATGAATCCGTTTTAAATGATAATAAAGAAGGTAGCACCCCTTTAAGCCAAAATAAATCCATTAGATTGAAGGTATGTAGGTGCTTTTAGTATATGGGGAAAAACCCATAACATCCCCTATCAGGAATTGTAAGGAATGATACAAGAGTAACTAGTGCTGTGTGTGTGTGTCTGTATCCCTCAGCTGCTCTAGCCTGAGAGAGAGGTAAATAGCAGGGTCCCCCAAGGATCTGTACTGGGACCAGTTCTGTTCAACACATTTCATAAATGATCAGAAAAAAAGGGGTAAACAATGAGGTGGCAAAATTTGCTGCTGATACAGAATTTTACTCAAGATAGTTAGGTCCCAAGCTGACTGTAAAGAGTTACAAAACTAGGTGACTGGCCAACAAAATGGCAGATGAAATTCCATGTCGGTAAGTGCACCTTGGAGAAAACAATCCTAATTATACATACAAAATGATGAGATCTTGGAGCCATTGTGAAACAGCTGTTCAATGTGTGTAATCAGAAAAGATGATAATGTTAGGAACCATTAGGAAAGGGATAGATAATAAGACAGAAAATATCACAATGTCACTATATAAATCCATGGTACACTCGCACCATGAATACTGCATGCTTTCTGGTTGCCCCATCTCAAAAAAACATATTAGAATGGGAAAAGGTACAGAGGGGCAACAAAAATGATTGGGGTATGGAACAGCTTGCATAGAAGGAGAGATTCAAAAGACTAGGACTGCTCATCTTAGACAAGAGATGACTAAAGGGGGATAAGATAAGAGGTTTATAAAATTAAGAATGGTACTGAGCAGGTGACTAAGGAAATTTTATTTAATCCTTGACATAACGCAAGAACTAGGGGTCACTTGATGAAATTGATAGGCAGAAGGTTTAAAACAAACATAAGGAAGTACTTCTCCACACAACGCAGAGTTAACCTGTGGAACTCATTGCCAGGGGATGCTGTGAAGGCCAAAAGTATAACTATGTTCAAATAAGGACTAGATAAGTTCATGGAGGATAGGTCCATCAGTGGCTATTAGCCAAGATGGTCAGGGATGCAACCCCATGCTCTGGGTGTCCCCAAGTCTCTGACGGCCAGAAGCTGACCTTGGATGATGGGAGATGGATCACTTGATAATTGCCCTGTTCCGTTCATTATCTCTGGAGCATCTGGCATTGGCCACTGTTGGAAGATAGGCTACTTGGTTAAATGGACCACTGGTTTGACCCAGTATGTTCTTATACATTTCTGACTTGTTGAATGACTTGTAAACATAATGCTGAAAAATGGTACCAATCCTTTGAAGGTGGGATGGATTACAGAGTCCCTGGGGCAGTTAGCAATGGAGAGACGATACCTGCTCATCCAGGCATGGAAAAGCAGAAGGAAGAAGAGAAGAATCAAACACTGGAACGAGGCCATTGGAACAACAAGCTGGAATATGTGCTATCGGTGGCTGGGGAGATTATTGGCCTTGGTAACGTCTGGAGGTTCCCTTACCTCTGTTACAAGAATGGTGGAGGTAAGTACAGCTCTAGCTCTAACCACTTACATCAGCTACCCCATCTAGCCACTGATTTCCCTCTGTTGTTCTCCACTGGCCTTAAAGCTTCATGGTCACTTGCATTTTGAATTGCTCTGTGCACTTGAGAGCTTTGTTTCCAAGAGGTGGTCAGTGAACTTGTTTGCATCTCGGGGGTATACACCTGTGTGCACAGAGGGCCTGATTCCTAGAGGTGCTATGCTTGCCCAAGAAATGCATTTCCTTAGGGGGCAGAGGCAGCTGTATTCGGTTGGCACCATACATCTTGCAGTTTTTCAGAGTGTCAGTCTGTGCCAAATTTCCCACAAGTGCTCAGTGTGTTTGTCCACTGCTAGGAAGCTTCTTTCCTAGAGGTTTCCAGAGTCCACATCTGTGTCCCAGGGACCCATTCCCTGAAATGCCTGGGGCCTGGCTGTCTATGCCCAAGAGGCCAATTTCCCAGCAGTGACCAGGCTGGAGTTCTTCACATACGGGCCTGGCATATCTGCATATTTCCTGGAAGCTCCTGATGAGTTAAGGACTCCTGGTGTAGCACAGGGGTTCTCAACCTTTTTCTTTCTGAGGGGCCCCCCCATATGCTGTAAAAACTCCATGGCCCACCAGTGCCACAACGACTTTTCTGCATGTAAAACCAGGGCTGGTGCTACATCACAGGGGGCCCCACAAAGCTAAATTGCTCAGGCTTCAGCCCCATGTGGCAAGGCTCGGGACCCTGGGCTGCAGTCCTGTGGGCTGGGGCTTTGGCTTTCTGCCTTGGGCCCTAGCAAGTCTAATGCCGGTCATGCTTGGTGGACCCCCTGAAACCTGCTTGCGGCCCCTCAGGGGGCCCAGACCCCTGCTTGAGAACCACTGGTGCAGTACACATCCTGGAGGGTACCCAGCATGTTCGTCTGGCCCTGCAGGGATGCCTGTCATGTACTCATTGTGTGTGTGGCAGGGATGAGATCCTGTAACATGTATGTATTAAACCATTGTAAGCGAAGGACCTGTCTGCCATGAAGGTGAACATTTAATAACTAAATGCTTGTGCACCCCGAGGGCACCAGTTTTCCAGAGGTGCCAGGCACGCAGCATTACTGAGGGGATTCAGGCCTAGTTTCTCTATCCTATCATCTGCCTCTCTTCTGGTATGTATTGCTAGTCAATGGGTGCTAACGTGAGTGGTACGCCGTCTCCAGAAGAGACATTGGGGTGAGTGCAAGCACAGAGACAGCAGTGTCTGTGAGGTGGGCTTTATGGGGAAAAGAGCTGAGGTAGTATTCAGAGTCTCCTCTGGCATCTGTGAAGAACCCCAGCGTTGCTTCCTTTCCCTGCAAAATCATCTTGCCTGACTGCGATGGTGTGTACGTGAGATGCGTGCACACTCATGTACGTGTGTAACGTGTCTGACACAGTGTGATGTAGGTGGGAGATGGAGTGTGCATCTTTGTGTGTGCGAGACACCTGCCTTCCAAGCATCCTGGGGCTTTGCAGGTAATAATTAGTAACAGATACATGAGCCTGTGGGGGGTATTTCCATGCATCTTCTCTATGGGGAATTCCTCAGTGCAGCAAATTCACTTTGTGGGTGGATTATTGGTTTTAGGTTTTGCTGTTAGACTTTTTTCTTAAAGAAAAATTGAAATCCTCTCCCCTTCCCCCAAGTCCTGCTAGAAGTCAGAGATGTTTCTGTGTTTTCTGTGGAGAACTTCTCCAAGGTGTGGAGCAGGAATTCCCCCCGTTTGTGTTTGGTGATTTATTGCTAATCAGACTCTCCGGAAGTTCTCATTTGGCAAAGTGAGTGGCCTGGGGACCTTGCATTGAAATCTCCTGGATTTCACTTGGAAAAGTCTCCTGGGTCTAACTAAACCACTTTCTCATGCCATTGGCATGAAGAGGATTAGCCAGTTAGCTACTTTCACTTGGTATTTGCTGCTTTTCACCTGGTGCTTGAGAATGTTGTTTTATTTTTGAGGGGGGATTAGAAGGGAGGATTTTTCTTGTTTTTCATTTTTAATCTGGAACGTATCTAGGTCACTAGCTGCATGGTTTCTGCTTTCATTCACTGTACTGTTCCCATGGGCTCCCTGCACAGCCCCTGGAAGTACTTAAGGATAACGTGAAGACTGGTCACTGCTGGAATGGGAAAAGCAGCTCACAGAGCCACCTTCCTGCCCCTGTTGCTGGTGTTTCTTAGTTTGGTTATCAAGTGCTAGAATCCTGAGAGGAAAGGGACGGCTTTGGGTGGTGTAGAACCTTTGTGAAGCTGTCTTATCAGAGAGAACCCGGTTTGGTCAGATAGTTCAGGATATAGAGAGATGGACTTCCCAAATTTCATCAGTGCTAGAGGTGAGCCAGACCCAGAACTATGGATCCAAACACTCACAGGCTGGGATGGGGTTGAAATCTGTATCAGAATCTGGCATCTGGGGACAGAAACTGTGTGAAATTATTTGTGCAATATTTTTCAACAGAAAATGCAGATTCAGTCTGACCAAAACAATTTGTGAATTCAGGTTGATTTTCATAAATTGTTTCAGTTAGGGGGAAAAAACCCTGGAAATGTCAGAATGGTTTGTTTCAGCATTTCCAAAACAAAATGTTTCATTTTGGAAGGACATTTTGTTTCACAGCATCCCTCAATTATATTTAAAAAAATTAAACATTTCGGAACATCAAAATCAAAATGAAACTTTTTGACGTTTTGGTTCACTAAACATGTTTGAAATATTTTTCTTTTGCGTTGACCAGAAATTAATATCTTATTTTTCAAAAAAAAATTTGGACCTGCACTTGAACTGGATATTTTGCACTTGGGACCTTTAGCTGCCTTCCCCCAAGGTTAGAACAAGAATGATTCATACGGTGACTCTTTTTTGTAAAGTGAGGAAGTGGTTGCCAAACAGCCTTTATTGGGGAAGAGGAAAGTGAAATGCAGGATAGCTGAGAAATTATCTATTTGAATTACATGAAACAGGGCAATTTGTTACTTTTCCATTCTTTTTGGCTCATTTCCACTTTGCAAACAAAGAATCATCTTTAGAATATTTAGAGTTCAGTATCCAATACCCAAGTCCAACATGAAAAAATAACTGTTCCTCCCTTTTCACTCTGACTGGGCGTAGGTTGTACCCCCCTGGAAGGGGTTAAACCCTGTCTATGGACGTTGGCCTCTCTGATTGAGAAGTATTGGGGAAGCATGGCTGTGTGGGTGTGCGTGGGTGTGCCCCTCTCCTCTCTCCCTGTGTGTCACTCCCACGTACACACCATCTCTGGTCTTGTGCTTGGTTGGAATCTTATTTGTGAGAACAAAGCAATAACACAAAGGAACAGAGGGAGGCTAGAATTACAAAGTAAGACCTCAGAGTCCTTTATTGGGGTCAAACTCCCCCTGGCTTCACTAGATTAAAAACTCTGTAAGGGCTTCAGGATTTGACCTAGCCTGTGCCTGGGGCAAGATAAAATGAGATTCAAACTGGGAAAATTGAACCGAGACTTGAGCCTGTTTCGGAGATGCAATTAAGAGGCGTCTCTTGAAGTACAAAATGGAAACCTGTAACCAGGTTGGCTCTGTTGTAACTGCTCCCTCTGACTGTTGTCCTGTCTGTAGGGCCTCAGGCCTGAGCAGTTGTGAAATGTCCTTGCTCCACTACATTATACCACTCTTTGACTGTCTGTGTAGCGGCAATCCTACCCCCATCCCCCACTGCTGTAACTACATCAGAGGTCCTTGTGTTTTACACCTGGTACATAACCAGTCTCAGTCATAGTTCCTTATCATGGTTGTGACATGTATTTTCCAGTCTGTTCAGGCAAGAAAAAATGGTCATGTAATGATTTTATGTGTGTGATGCCAACTGCTGGCTGGGCCACAAGGAGGCTAAGAGACCGCCAGACCTAACAAAGCATCCTCCTGTACTACTAGATGTCTGGGAGCCTGTGAAGGGGCCTATAAGGCTTCATTTTCAGACTCCTTGCGCGTCTTTCCTGTGAGCGTGATACAAATAGCGTGCTACCCGTTATCTGAAGGGGTCCAGTGTACTGCACTGTCACCGTAACCCCCTGCAAGGCACAAGGTACACATGGAGGTTCCAAGAGAAAAGAATGGTGGAGGCGGTTTGGCAAGTCAAGTGTGACAATGCCACAGGTAATCAGTGTGGGAAAGCGCTAAGGGTGGGACTAGGCTTTGCTTGGAAGTGAGACAGGGAAGTGATAGAAGAGGTGTCCCAGGTACGTGTGTGTGATAACCTACCCGTGCAACCTCGTGCCTGAGGTGTGCAATGGAGTGGTGTCTCAAACACAGGTGCTGTTGCACACCCTGGCTTGAAGTGGTTTCCACCATATTCAGGGTTTACAGTTTTGTTCAATGGCTCTCAGAACCCCCACTATACAAATTGTTCCAGCGCCCCTGGTCTCAAAGCAGGAAGCCCTGTAATTAACTGGCATTGAAGGCCCCTATGCCTCTCACAAAGACAAAGCGAGGATGTGTCAGCTGGAGGTCAGGCAGAGGCGAGCCTGCCGAGCTTTGGGTTGTACGCTCCAGGAAATAGCCACTTGGCATTCACACATGTGCAGACTTGATTGTGAGTCATTTTATGATCCATGCAGTAGAAGGGGAATCCGAGGTAGGATTCCAAAATGAGCAAACCTTTAGGTATATTGGAAGCCATCATGCTAATGGACAAACTAGAGAAGCGTTTCTCAAACTGTGGGTCGGGACATCAAAGTGGGTTGCAACTCCGTTTTAATGGGGTTGTCAGGGATGACATTAGATTTTCTGGGCCCAGGGCCAAAGCCCGACTCCCACTGCCTGGGGCCGAAGCCATAGCCTGAGCCCCACTACCCAGGGCTGAGGGCTTCAGCCCTGGGTGGCAGGGCTCAGTTTACAGGCCCCCTGCCTGAGGCTGAAGCCCTTGGGCTTCGGCGTTGCCCTCCCACCCCCCACATCCAGGGTGGTGGGGCTTCAGCTTTGGTTTCCCAGCCAGGGGCAGCGGGACTCATGTGGGGTCAGGCTTTGGTCCCCCCTCCGGGGGTCATGAAGTAATTTTTGTTGTCAAAAGGGGGTCACGGTGCAATAAAGTTGAGAACCCCTGAACTAGATATAGCCAGAGATCCTGAGGAAGAGGGAGGGCCAGAGCTCAGGGTCCAAGTGGATGAAGCCCAAGACAACTATTGTTACTAGGTAAGGGAGGTCATTTGGTAGCCTGTGTGAAATAGTGAGGGAGGCTGCAGTACTTTTCCTATTGGACAGAGGTCCCCCTCAGAAAGACACCCCCCCTCCACATGGCACCAACAGCCTTGAGGGCATTCTCAAGAGAGGTCAAGGACTGTGAGTAGGCCATGAAGACTGGTCTCCCCTCTTGTTCCTGGAGGTGGCCTCTCTGGCTCAGGGCTGAACCTTCCTGGGGACGGGGACAGTGTGGGGAGGCTGGTGTTGCTGTCTCCTGGTGAGCCTGTTCTGTGAGTGAGGAGAGGACGTTTGCCTCCAGAGCTGTCAAGCCAGCCCCTTTTACTAATATTTATATTCATGTGGATTATTTTTCGAAGTTTGTGTGGAAAGATAGCAACCCAACCCAAAGAGGCCAGCTTTAGCTCAGCACTGAATTTTAAAAAACAAGAGAGAGCAATTCTGAAGCAAAAGCATCTGACTGGCTGAACTCCTTTCTGTTGGAGGAGGTGAAAGCATCACCTATGGGCTTCCATTCAGTCAGTAAAGCAGCCTCTTTCTGTGTCATAGCCCAGTGCCTCTATAGTCTACTTCCGCACTAGCTTGGGCAGACTTCAATGGCAGAGTGTCAGGACCAAGTAGAAAGCAGACACAGCAGCTTTGCTAATTCAGGGCTGAATGAAGTTCACTATAATTTGCAATTTCTCACAGTTACAATATTGGCCTGGCCTGGGGATGGAGGAAGGCGTTTAATAACAGCAGCAATTAGTGCACAGGAATAGTGTTAAACCTTGAAAGAGCCCGTTAGAGTAGGAGAACCAGGCAGAGAAACAGCTCTTGAGTTTTTCTGAGCAAGTTCACCCATTTCATTCAGCACAAATTACTCCCTTTAGGTAAAATGGATGTCAGCCAGATCCATTCTCAAGCTAATGCTGATGTGATGTAAACGGGAGCACCTTCTGTGTGTGCCATGAGATCACTCCAGAACCCTACTTGGATACACACCGCGGAACTGTGGTGCTCCTGCAGCTCACCCAAAGATGTCTTTAGAAAACTTTTCTGGCCAAAAAATTAATTTCCCTAAAATCGTTCCCACTCCTGTGTCAGCAGGATGCCAGCTGGCTCACAGGTGGGGTATATGGTGGTGTGGGAATAACTGTACTGGAGTAGCAGCAGATTTGAAAAACAAGAGATTTTGTTAAGAAGCTTAATTTAACTATATGGATAGGAGAGAGAAGAAAAGCTTCTAGGCTTGTTCCAGTACTCCACCTCCAGGGGCGGCTCTACAAAGTAGGCTGCCCCAAGCAGCGCGGAGCGCTGCGCCGCCCTTCCCCAGTCCCGTGGCGGGTCCCCTCTTCCCGCGGCTCCGGCATCCTGGGGAGGGCGGCATTTGCTCGTGGAGCTCCGCCCGGCATGCCTGCGGCAGGTCCACCGGAGCCCGGACGAGCGGACCTGCCGCAGCCAGGCCGGGGGGAGCTCAACCGGAGCCGCGGGAAGACGGGACCCACCGCAGGCATGACTGCGGCAGGTCCGCTCGTCCCGGGCTCCGGTGGACCTGCCGCTGGCATGCCGGCGGGAGCTCCACCGGAGCCAAATGACGCCCTCCCCAGGATGCCGCCCCAAGCGGGCGCTTGGCCCGCTGGTGCCTAGAGCCGCCCCTGTCCACCTCCACAATTCCCCCAATAGGACACTGAGTGATGACTGCCTGAGCCAATAAAATGCAACATAGCAGTATTGCATCCTCAGAACTTTTGGTGGATCAACTTACTGTGAGTGGGGAGGATGCTGTTACCTAGCAACTTTGGGGACATGATTAAGGCCTGGTCTACACACAGGTGGTTGGGTGTGATTTTTTTTTTGGTACCAATTTGGTTATACAAGTACAAGCCTAGCATGGACACAGTTGTATCAGCACAAATGAGATGCCCCATAGACTATTCCTATGAGAAAAGGGGAATAAACTATATGCAGGAATGAACTATATCGATATAAGCACCTTTTTACTGGTATAACTTGTCCACACTAGGCAGATGTAGTGGTATAACTATACTGCGTAGTTAAAGTGGTACAATTTTTGTGTCTAGGCAAAAAGTAACTCTCTCATCTCCCACACTCCTCCCCAGCATTCTGGCACTGCAAGTTGCACTAACAAGTGAAAAGCTGTTAAAATAAAATAAAACCATGCAAGATTAGAGCTCATTGACAAATAAGAATGAATTACATACACCAGTTATAACTGGTTTCATTTTTTTGGTGACATTTTAATTAAAAATGTGAATCAAGTTTTGTTATTTCCCATGTTTTCAATTTTTGGAATATTTTTCAAAAAGGTTTTTGGTCACCGTAGACACAAGACGTGTGTGTGTTTTAAATCAAAATACAGTAATTAAATAACAATTCATTTGAAAACTGAAAACAATAACTGATTAATGAAAATTTTCGATTTAAAATATTCCATTAAAATGTTCAATATTGGGCATTTCTGGACAAGATTTCATTAGAAAATTTTGGAGCAGCTCTGCACAATATTCCCCCCCACACCCTTACAGACTTAGGCTCTAACCCTGCAAAGATTTATGCATGTGCCTAACTTTATTTATGTGACTAGTCCCAGGGACTTCAGTAGGGACTATTCACATAAGTAAAGCTACACATGTAAGTAAATCCCTATTGAAGTCCCTGGGACTATTTACATAAGTAAAATTACACATGTAGGTAAATCTTTGCAGGTTCAGGGCCTTCCTAGCACATTGACATCTGGCTGACCCATTAGTTCTAATCTCTGCAGACCCTGGGCCTGGTCCAGTCATGGTTTTGCTCAGTAATTACTGTGGGATCTTCATTTGTATTGTTGGAAAAGGGTGGAATTTCTCAACTGTACACTGTCATGTTGGACTCTGCAGACCCCTCAGAGTCTGCCAGGTGACTTGCTAGCATCTGATCCACATGAGTCTACTCATCTTCCATTTATTTCTGCTACATATATTAAACTCTAGACTGACCTACAAGCATGCACTGTAATGGGCCATGGTTCAAAAACATCTCAAGAAGAGGGAAAGGAGGCAAAAGGAAGGAGAGCGTTTCTGGGTTCACTGTTAAATGTGTCCATGAAATAGACAAGCTGTGCAATGTGGCTGTTTGTTGATGCAGGCATCTTAAAGTTTATCTTTCCCGTTATTTTTGTAATATTAATTGAGCAACCTTGATGATGCATTAATAAAGCAGGGAGAATAGACTAGCTCAGGGACCTTTCCCTTCAGTTGTGTAGCGGAAAAATCAACTGCAAGTATTACCCCAGCATGGAGTAATCACAGACCTGATTCATTTCTTACTCTTCTGATGTTCCCTGGGCCTCTCACTCCCACTGTAGTTAATGGGAAATTTGCCATGGGCTCCAGTAGCAGCAGGACCGGGCTCCCAATGTGAGTGAAATACCTTTCTGTACTACTTTCCTTTCAGTTGTGCTTCTGCTTCTTAACTGCTAGGGAGCAAGATGAACAAAAACTCAAATTGGGTGGAATGGTGGGAGCAGGCTGAGTTTATCCAATATTTATACGTTAGCATCCTGAGTATTACCAACTCCAAGCATTCAAAAATCAGAAATCAGCTTCCAAAAAAATGCTGAGATTTCTTAAAGAAGTGTAAGTGTGTGTGTGTGTCTGGAGTTTCTTTGTATTTGCCTTCTGGTTTTTGAGCCTTTAGGGTTCATGTTTAAGCTTTTCTCCCCATCTTAAGAGCTAGAAACATTTATCAAAAGATGAATCTGAGATTTCTCATAGAGTTGCATGACTCCAGGAGCTGAGGCTATAAAACTATCAAGAGACTCATGCTAAAATTTGCGAGAACATAGGCCACGTAGGCCTGTGCAAATACATGTAAAGACATAGACCCTGCCCAGGAGAGCTTACAACTGAAGTAATAACAAGACTTGTGTAATGCGATCTGGTCTCTTCACCACAGATGCAGATTTTAATCTTCTGAGGCAACGGGCAGGTTTGTCTTTATACCCCATCAGGTTTTAATGCCTCATTCACACTATGGTTGAAGCTGTGCAAGCAGTAATTGTGTTTTGAACTGGGTTATTGCTAGCACCATTTCCTTGATAAATTGATAGGGATTTTTTTCTTTGCCGTGTCTCCCAGGCCCCTTGCATCCTGGCCCTTCCCTCCTCTGTTCTCTACAGCCCATATTGCCATCTGTGTCTCCTTTCTCAGGGACCCTTCTTGGAGCATTCTTTGTCCTGGGGGAATTTTTCAGTCCAGGCCTAAGTTGGTCAATGGTCTAACATGTTTTTTTTCCCATGTACAATGCTTAAATCTGCCAGGTGCTTTCTTTATCCCTTACCTCATCTTCCTCTTCACCTGTGGGATCCCAGTGTTCTTCCTGGAGACAGCGCTAGGGCAGTACACCAGCCAGGGAGGGATCACAGCCTGGCGGAAGCTCTGCCCTCTCTTTGAAGGTGAGTAGACCTCAGAGCGCAACCCTTTTTTGGTTGGGGGGATGAGGGACATGTAGTGCAAGGGTCAGGAACTACAGCTGGGACATCTATCCCTCTTAAAAGAGACCCTCCCACTATACCCATGCTGTTCTCTGCAAAATTCTTTGGAAGTGCCTGTGATGTTACCATGAAGAATTGTGTTTACCCTCTCAGATCAGTTCATGATGTACCTCATCTGGTATTCTGCTGTCTCTCTCACCATCAATGTGTGATGATGCTTTAGAGGAATGTTGAGAGCCTGCCATAAAAGTCTCCTTGACTTTCCCCTCACTCCCCTGTTGTTCATCCAAAATGGTGCTGAAAAAAAATCTCTTGTCTTTCCCATAACTCTGGTCACGTTCTCTCTCCTTGTCAAATCACATCACCGGCTCTCTTCACCACCTTCTCTGAGGTGTGAGCTCTGGCTATGGAATTTGCCCACAGACAGAATTGTGCTCCTGGATCTAAACTTTATTTAAATAATTAAAACTGCTGTAACCCTTATAATTGCAAAGAAAACCTAAAATCTATGAACTCACATTTAAACTAATGCCGTGTCATCTTCCTGAGTTTGCAGACAGCCTGAAACAATAGCTCTCAGAGGTGTCTTCTTAATGTGGTGTTAATTCCCAAACCCAATTATGACATCATTTTAGCATAATCATCCAATAGGGTATTTATCCCTCAATCCCAAACACTTCCAATGCTTTTTTAGCTACCAAAAGTCTCAACCATCTCCTATCCATCTGCCAAACCCTCCAGCTTCTCCCCTGATGACTTCTACAGACCTGGTAGTTTGCTGCTCAAATAAAAACTTTAGCACATTGAAAACTAAAAATGTGAGGTTGAGCAAAATCAAAACTGAGTGTAATATTGAACTGAATGACAGGAGAGACATTTCTCACGTCCATATTAAATTCAATAAAAAAACCTTCATGTTCCAACTTCCATGAAACGGCTGCAAGATGTTCTGTCCATAACGCCAGGTGGCGTGGAAAGCCAGGGAGATAGCTACAGAATTAATTGAGGGTTGCCAGAGTACATGAGGCCACTTGGCTAGATGGACCAGTGGGGTAAATTTCTGTTTCTTTACGTTAGTAGGTGGCTGCTCACCCTGCTGTGCAAGTACAATCCACATACTGTGCAAAGTTCAAACTCCCATCCCTTCCTGGGCCGTGGCTTTATTAACAAACAACTACGTTAAGTGAAAACACAAAGAGCAGCTCACATCTCCTCAGGCATGGCTGCTCCTAGAGTGCCTCCCTGAGGACTGCTCAGTCCACTCATAGATCCTCACGCACCAGGAAACCTCCTGTTCTCCATTACCTCTAGATGAAGTAATGAGTTACCTGCAAAGTCTGCTTACCCCTTTCCCAGAGGAATCATCCCTTACTAACAGGGGGCAGTATTTCAGGAAAACACTGTAGAGGCTGGAACTGCTATGGCTTGGAGCACCCTATACAGCTACAACTCTGCAGCCATTCTCCTATTGTGAGCTCCTTACAGAGATGCCTGCTGGCAGATGTTGCTCGGGATACCTGTAAGCAACATCCTTCTTTCCCCCCTACCCCGCCTCGCTCTGCAAATGCTCCTGCATCATTCCCTAAAGTGAGACTTGAGTGGAGTAGCTCATAATAGACTGTGGTTTACTTGAACCATGGACATCACAGCAGCTGTGTCTGAATTGAAGGTGTAGGAGACTCTGGCCTATAGAGGACCCCAATGTGTGCAGTGCTTTGCCTTTGGAGGTTGTTGACATCCAGGACAGTTTTAAACATTATTCCATAGCTTTGACTTTTTTTTTTCTTTTCTCTGCTGGTAAAAGTTTGGTTCCAGTGACATTAAAGTGTAATTCTGACCCTGCTGTACTCTTTAGTCTCTACAGACTCTAGCCAGAATTCTCCTGCCACTTAGCAACGTGGGTAGGGCAGTGGTCATGAGGAAACCCCGACACCCGTTGGCAACTGCCCTGAAAGTTGCAGCCCTCAGGTGCAATAGATCACAAACACTTTCCTTTCGTGGACGTCTGTCTCCCAAGGAAGCTTCCACTGGCTGCCATGATAATGTGAGGCAGTGGAAGGTAGTCTGGATATCACTGGGAAGACGGTGATGGATGGATCGGTCACCATGCCAATATTCACACTGCAGCATGGGAACCCCAAAATAAGAGTCGAGGAGGTGGGCAAAATGGGGAGAGAACCAGAGCAGTGGGCGGTACAGACAGAGGTGGGTTTGGAGTGCTGGGAGAAGCAGGGTGCTGTGGCAGGCTCTGGTCCTGAGGCTGTTCCAGCTCATGTTCCTCTCCTTGTTTATCAACACTGAGGCCCTTCTCTCTGCAGGAATTGGTTATGCTTCCCAGGTGATCGTCGTACTCCTGAATTTCTATTACATTATCGTCCTGGCCTGGGCCTTGTTTTACCTCTTCAGTTCGTTCACCATAGACCTTCCCTGGGGCAGCTGTGACCACGAATGGAACACGGGTAACACTGAATTCCCCTCTATCTCGTCTCCTCCTCCAACTCCCCATCAGTTTGCTGGGGAAAATCTGCCACCAGCAAATACCATCTAACCTGAAAAAGCAACATCCAGCCTGCTGTGGGGGAGGGACCAAGGCCAGTGCGAGTGGCGAAGAGGCCTGGTTTATTGCCATACTACCTGACACAACATCAGTCCTGCTGATGGTAGAGGAGAAGAGGCTCAATTTGATTTGATAAGCTGGATCTCTTCTAGAAAATGTCCTAACGTGCCAGCCGCTCACAGCTCCCATTGACTTCAGCCTTTCACTATGCCTGATCAGAGCAGTAAACCAGTTGGTGTGTTATACAGGCTCCCCCATGCTGCTCCAACAATGGATCTCAGTCCTGGAGGGGGCTCCCCTCTCCTGGCAGCTGTGGGGATGGGAGGGAAATTCAGTCTATATTCAGCCCTCT
This sequence comes from Mauremys reevesii, assembly GCF_016161935.1. Classification (NCBI taxonomy): domain Eukaryota; kingdom Metazoa; phylum Chordata; order Testudines; family Geoemydidae; genus Mauremys; species Mauremys reevesii. Next base: position 251,844,519 of record NC_052623.1, read on the forward strand.
GCTTCTTGTGCTCTGCTTCAATAATGGGAGCCCGTTCCTACCCGGGAGGCCCACCCCTTCCCTTGAAGGGAAAAGGGGAATTTAACCTTTATCATCATACAGTCCTTGGTTTCTCCCCTGCACTGCTTTGCCAATGGGACCCCAACTCTGCCCTGGAAGGACCTCTTGTTCTGAGCAAGAATAGGGATTTTAGAATATTTTTCTCCCTTTGAACATTATGCTGCTGGATGGAAGGGGATCTGCAGCATTTCCAGAGGTGAAAGTGGGCTGGTTTGGCATACCGGTAAGAAAGCGGACGCCGATACACAGTCGATGTTAAAGTGCTGCTGCGTCAGCGCTTTAAGCACTGTACCGGCAGGGCCGCTGACGGGGGGGGGGGGGGGGGAGGGAAGGCGGGCAAAAGGGGAAGCTGCCCCCGGGCCTGGCGATTTAAAAGGGCCCTGGGCTGCTGGAGCCCTGGGCCCTTTAAATCGCTGTCAGAGCCCTGGGTGGCGCAGGCTGTGCAGTGCTGAAGGGCTGGCTGGGGGAGTCTGGCCCCAGCCCCGTCCCTTCTGCCTGAGGCCCTGCTACTTATGGGGGCCCAGATCTGCGCCCCCACCTTGCCCAGGAGCCCGGCCGCCCTGCGTACCAGTAAGTCCTTTAAGTTACTTTCACCCCGAGCGTTTCCCAGGGGCTCTGCTATTCCAGTTGTATCTGTTTATGTTCTCTCTCCCTGGGCCTGTCCTGCAGAGAACTGCGTGGAATTCCAGAAGGCAAACGCCTCTCTAAATGTGACGACTGAAAACGCCACCTCCCCTGTCATCGAGTTCTGGGAGTAAGTGAAAGGCTTGTGTTTCTCTGACTCCTCTGGGAGTTACAATCCCCCAACAATGATTCTCAGCCCCTCCAGGCATTTCCTAGTTTATACACCTCAGGGTTTTCACAACACTTCAAACGGGACAGCACCCAGGAGAACAACATGGGCCAAATTCTGCTCTTGATTACTGTTCTGTTAATTTAGAGTAACTTCACTGAGGTCAGTGGAGTTGCTCTGGATTCACACAGGTGTGCCTGAGAGGATACTCTGGCATCCTGTCTTATTTAGATCCTCCCTGTCTTTCCTGCCCTCTGACCCAAATGTTGTCCCCACACCTATGTAGTCTCACTGACTTCAGTTAGGGGTCCAGAGGGGTAAATGAGGTTAGAATTGGCTCTCTGCCAATAGACATCATCTTTACTGCTCTTTCTCCTGCCCCTTGTCCTACTCATTCTCTGATCATTCTCTTCTCACATCTACCTGTTTCTGTTCTCCTCTCTCTCTCTCCCTCCCTCCCCCCTTTTGGTCACAACACAACTGCTCTTCTCTTTCTGCTCTTTTCTCCCATATCCTTTTTCTCTTCAACCTGCTCATGGTCACTCTATATGATCGTATCCCTTCTCAGTGTAGCCCAACGGGTTCGCAGATTTTCAGTCCAAATCTCTTTTTGACACATCGGGTCAAGTTCATCCTGGGGATAAACTCCACTGACACAGTGGAGTTAAAGTAGGATATCAATGGAGTTGCACCAGGGATGAATTTGGCCCTTGTTTCTGCTCTAGAGAGAAGCTGAACTGGCCTCAGAGTTACTCTATGGGTTATCTTTGTAATTTCATCCTGGGCTAGTATAACGTGGAAAACACTGGCAGTACAGGTCTCTGTGGATGAGGGGAAAGCAGTGGATGTGTTATTCCTTGACTTTAGCAAAGCTTTTGATATGGTCTCCCACAGTACCTTGCCAGCAAGTTAAAGTAGTATGGGCTGGATGAATGGACTATAAGGTGGATAGAAAGCTGGCTAGATTATCGGGCTCAACGGGTAGTGATCAATGGCTCCATGTCTAATTGGCAGCCGGTATCAAGCAGAGTGCCCCAAGGGTTGGTCCTGGGACCGGTTTTCTTCAATATCTTTATTAATGATCTGGAGGATGGTGTGGACTGCACCCTCAGCAAGTTTGCAGATGACGCTAAACTGGGAGAAGTGGTAGATACGCTGGAGGGTAGGGATAGGATACAGAGGGACCTAGATAAATTAGAGGACTGGGCCAAAAGAAATCTGATGGGGTTCAACAAGGACAAGTGCAGAGTCCTGCACTTAGGATGGAAGAATCCAATGCACAGCTACAGACTAGGGACTGAGTGGCTAGGCAGCAGTTCTGTAGAAAAGGACTTAGGGTTTACAGTGGACAAGAAGCTGGATATGAGTCAACAGTGTGCCCTTGTTGCCAAGAAGGCTAATGACATTTTGAGCTGTATAAGCAGGAGAATTGACAGCAGATCAAGGGACGTGATCATTCCCCTCTATTTGGCATTGGTGAGGCCTCATCTGGAGTATTGTCCAGTTTTGGGCTCCACAGTACAAGAAGAATGTGGAAAAATTGGAAAGAGTCCAGCAGAGGGCAACAAAAATGATTAGGGGGCTGGAGCACATGATTTATGAGGAGAGACTGAGGGAACTGGGATTATTTAGTCTGCAGAAGAGAAGAATGAGTGAGGATTTGATAGCTGCTTTCAACTACCTGAAAGGGGGTTCCAAAGAGGATGGATCTAGACTGTTCTCAGTGGTACCTGATGACAGAATGAGGAGTGATGGTCTCAAGTTGCAGTGGGGGAGGTTTAGGTTGGATATTAGGACAAACTTTTTCACTAGGAGTGTGCTGAAGCACTGGAATGGGTTACCTAGGGAGGTGGTGGAATCTCCATCCTTAGAGGTTTTTAAGGTCAGGCTTGACAAAGCCTTGGCTGGGATGATTTAGTTGGGGATTAAGTCCTGCTTTGAGCACGGGGTTGGACTAGATGACCTCCTAAGGTCCCTTCCAACCCTATGATTTTATGATTGTACAGCTGGGAATGGGATGAGATCAGTGGACATCCATAGGGTAGCAGCCACACCTCTTGTATCTTGCGAGGTTGGGCCTTCTCAGTGTGTGAATTTGTGTGGCCCTCAAGAAACACTTGTGCTGCAGGACTCAGTGCTGGTGACTCAGCAGGTGGGACTCTCCCTTGGCATCAGTACTCAGCCCAGCATGTTGACCAAGGGCTGGAGGATGGGGACGTTTGTCTAAGATGTAAAAACAAGGGCTTGTGATCACTGAAGATTCCACAGCCCCTGGTGGGAGGAGAATTGCTAAGCACTGTGTCTTGGCTTCATTTCAATCGGAGTAAACTCCCTTCGGCGACTCTAAATCCCCCTTGCAGATGTAAATGGCTGCAGTGTTCCTCCCTGCGTGTCCCAAACTGTTGTACAGAGCTGCTGTGCACTGTTGAGCAGCAGCCTGTGGCAGCTCCAGTTGAGCACAGGGATGTGATTCTGACCTCTATAATCCCCATTGGAGCATGGGGGCGGGGGCTCCTTCTGGGAGGGAAGGAGCTGTGTCAATGTGGTGTTAATAAGCAAACAGTTCTGGCCATAGTCAGCTTCTCTCCTCTCTCATGCTGCCTTTCGCTAACTCTCCTCTCTCCCGTGGCTTCTCTCGGACTGTCACGTGTACAGCGTGAGCTGCAGGGCTGGCATTTCTTGCCCTGCTGTGCCTGTGGCTGGCAGCTAAGAGACTGAGGTTAAAATCAATGTTTTGAACAGTTCTGTAGTATTGGGACAACAGCACACGGGAGTGGAAATTTCCATTGTCCCAGCTCCTCGGTCACAGCCTCTGATACAGGGGAGAAGCAGGCTCTGCTCTCAGTCTCTGGGAAATGGAGGGTAGAGGCCAGGGGAAGAGGGTAGATGTTTGCTTGAAAGATGCGAATCTGCATTGTATTGTGTGCCCTTCTGGGGCTCCCTTGAGCTACACTTGGTGTGCGCTTCGTCTATAGTCCCATGCTCTGTTACCGTTACGCTCCTGTACCCTGCCAGGATCCTTTCATGCTGTATGCCCTTGTGCCGTTCACTGCTGCATGCATGCAGGAGGCCTCCACTTAGCTGGCACTAGGAAAATAAGTGAGATAGGGAAATGCCAAAAAGCGAAGGGGGATTTCTCTTGGGCTCTGTGAGATCCTGTCTTTGTGCAGGGCTGTTGATGGGGAGAGCAGGTATTTTCTTGGTCCCTGGCTGATGGGGCTGTGGAGCAGGAGAGGGTGCAAGTGCATCACGCATCTTGGATTGTTGGTGTTCCAGGAGGTGCATCTTTTAGTTTTTGGATGATGCAGCAGGAGAGGGCACACGTGCATCACCTGCCTCTAATTGCTGAGGCTATAGGGTGTTGCTTGGCCCAACCTTTGCGGGCTGGGACTGCAGAACAGATGAGGGGTTCGTCTTCTGATCTCTGGGTGTGGGTGATGTTGTGGGAGAGGCCAGCAGCTTCCATTCTCCAGCAGCTGGGGCAGCACAGCTGGGAAAGAGTAGCAGAAGCTGCAGCGTGGGAAGCTGCTATGTAGTTAGCGTCCTCCGTGATCTCCATTATTCTCTTGCTTTGTCACGTGGTCTTCTACAGTCCTGGGCATGGCACATGCTGCCTTGTGGCTTTGGCTCCTAAAGGGGAATACCTTTATACTGTGTGATCCCAACCCTTTGTCATCCTACCTAACGGGGTTGGAAGGAATTAGCTGAGGGTGGTCCTTATGTAGGATCCCTTGTGATCTATGTCAGAACACCAGCTGGTTTAAAGCACTTCCAAAGGGTAGGGAAATCTTATTATTTGTAATGCAGTATGCAGCAGCTGTGATCAGAGGCCATGGTGTGTTAGGTGCTGTACATTTACATTGTAAGAGATTTCCTGACCCAAAGACCCTGCAGTCTAAATAGACGACAAAGGGAGGGAGAGGGAATGGAGGTGAAGTGTCCTGCCCAAGCAGGTCAGTGACAGAGCTGGGAATGGAGCCCAGGTCTCCTGCCCCCTAGGCTGGGACCCTGCCCACCGGGCCTTTCATTTCTGAGAGGGAAGCAGTTGAGGAATGTCCTTTGCGCTTTCCTGAGGTGCACAGTTCAGGGGTAGGGCTTGATCTCCCTAAACTGCAAGGCATCACCAGGGGCCCTTGAGGACTGGCTGGTCACTGAGGATCTAACGGCTGAACGTAGCAAGATTCAATGTCTGTTTGCCTTCCCAGGAGGAGAGTGTTGAAGATTTCCGCTGGCATACAGCACCTGGGGAGCCTGCGCTGGGAGCTGGCTCTTTGCCTTCTGCTCGCCTGGGTCATCTGCTACTTCTGCATCTGGAAAGGAGTCAAATCCACAGGCAAGGTGAGTGCCTGGCTCAGGTCTGGCCTCTGCCTTCATTGCAGTCCAAGGTGCTACAGCTCCTGAGCTGAAACCCAATGAGAGCTGGCAATTCCCTCTAGCGCTGGGCAAGCCCAGCAGGGGTCACCTCCCAAAGGGATTTGTGAAATGGAATCTGCAGAGGATGGGAGCAGATGGGTTTCTGTGAATTTGAAACTCCAAGAAGAACACTTGTCTTTGGACCCCTCCCCCAAAGAGGACTCTCTCTTTACCACTCTCAGCTACCTCATCACTCCAGAAAACACCGGGACCCATTCTTATAATAAATGTCTGCCGGGGAGGCCCAGTCCTCTCCCCCCACGTTCCCACTCCTTCAGGCCAGGTCCTCAAAGAGCTGCCACCTTCCCTCCATTGGGGTCTTCAGGAGAGGCTACCTGGCATGGGCTGGTGCTTCTCCCACGTCCTTAAAGGATCTTTTTTAGTTGGGGGCATGTGTGATGTGCCAGCCACCTGTCCCCCACTTATACAGAAAGATTAGGGAGAACATTCCTTCTCCAGCTGGCAGCTGGGGTTCAGAGTAGCCTCCAGATCTTTCAGGTGATAGCTAAGGAAACCCATAAGGACCAAAAGGCCCCCTCTGCCTCAGGGCCAAAGGAATTTTCCATCTCCTGCTCTTGGCCCCAAAGAGAACTGTATCCTAGCACAAGTTATAGAACTGGGGGATTGCCAGTGAATTTACTCCTGTGGTAACACAGCCCCAGCTTACTCCTTTCCATTCCTGCTTGCTCACCCACTTCCTGACTGAATTATTTGTGAGTTATTTGCCAATCTGAGACATCACTAATCCAAGAATGTCCAAGGTTTTTCACTTTTTGCATGACATTTTTATTACAGAAAACCTAGAACGATATAAAATTAACATGCAGTGTAGCTGTAGCCGTGTCAGACCCAGGATATTAGCGAGACAAGGTGAATGAGGTAGTATCTTTTATTGGACCAACTTCTGTTAGTGAGAGAGACAATTTTTCAAGCCATACAGAGTTCTTCTTCTCCTTTTCCTTCTCCTCCTCGCTCGGTCTGGCTCTAAAGCTTGTCTCACTCAACAACAGAGGTTGGTCCAATAAAAGATATTACCTCACCACATCTTGTCTATATAAAATTAACATGGCACAAATTCAGTGGATTAAAAGCTGGCTAGCTGATGAGTCTCAAAATATAGTTGTAAATGGGGAATCATCGTTGAGTGGGTGTGTTTCTAGTGGTGTCCTGCAGGAGTCAGTTCTTAGCCCTCTGTTATTTAACATATATATCAATGAACTGGAAAAAAACATAAAATCATGACTGATAAAGTTTGCAGATGACACACAAATTGGGGGCATGGTAAATGAAGAGGACAGGTCATGGATACAGAGTCATCTGGATTGCTTGGTAAACTAGGCACAAGCAAACAATGTGATTTAAATGTATACAATGGAACATGGACTGTAGGCTGTATTTCCAGGCTGGGAACACTATCCTAGGAAGCAGAGACTCTGAAAAAGATGTTGGGGGTGTGGTGGATAATCAGCTGAACGTGAGCTTCCAGTGCAATACTGTGGCCAAAAGGGATAATGCGAGCCTTGGATGTAGAAAAGGGGAATCATGAGTAGGGGCAGAAAGGTTATTTTACCTCTGTATTTGGCACTGGTGCGACCATTGTTGTAATACTGTATCCAGCTCTGGTGTCCACTATTCAATAAAAATGTTAATAAATTGGAGAGGATACAGAGAAGAGCCACAAGACTAATTAGAGGATTAGAAAACATGCCTTATAGCGATAGACTCAAAGAACTCGGTTTATTTAGCTTAACAAAGAGAAGGTTAAGGGTTATCTTGATTAGTCTATCTAGGTATGTACCTATCTGGGGAACAGATATTTGATAGTGGACCCCTCTGTTTTGCAGAGAAGGGCATAATATGATGTAATGGTTGGAAGCTGAAACTAGACTACATTCAGACTGGAATTAAGGGGTCAATATTTAACAATGAGGGTAATCAGTCATTGGAACAATTTACCAAGAGTCATGATGGAATCTCTATCACGGATAATTTTTAAATAAAGACTGGATGTTTTTGTAAAAGATCTGCTCTAGGAATTATTTTGGGGAAGTGCTATGGCCGGTGTTATACGTGAGGTCAGGCTAGTTGATCACCGTGGTCCCTTCTGGCCTTGGACTCTATGAACCTAAGTGTTGTATCTCAGCCCTGGTCTACACTACGGGGGGGGGTCTAACTAGCGTGCGCCATTCAGAATAACGAATAACGTGGAATTGACTAACTCTAGTTAGTTACTTACTACCCAGGCGCCGCGCGCGGCTCTCCTCCTCCGGCTCAACTCCTCCTCCTCTCCCTCCTGCCGCGTGGAGTAGGAGGCGGAGTTAAGCGCGCGCTTCGGGGAACTCGGCGTCTAGATCAGATCGTGATAGTTCGACTACACGAGCGAGCAACTTCGCCGCGTCGACCGTCCCGGTAAGTGTAAACGTACCCTCAGTGCTTTGAAGTGTGGCGTGCCCTGGTCTGCAGTGCCTGCAAATAACTGGTTTGGGAAGTGGACAGGAAGATGAACTAGCATGACCAGGGCCTAGCAAAGAGGCAGCCATACCCCAGGGTCCTTTAACAAAGGTCGGGGCGGGTGGAGGGGAGGGAGAGGGAGGAGGCGGGTGTTGCAAGGAGATATTGCCTACCTGACAGGAGATGGGGCATAATTCACTCGTGTTTGTAAAGCGACTTGTTATCTTCAAATAAAAGGCACAGTGGAAGTGCAAATGATAATGAATGCAATAATGGGCAGTGGATGGAGGGAAACTGGAATTAACAGGGAAAGAGAGAATAACTCCTCTGCTCCATGACAAGCACCCCGATCTAATCTGCTCAGCTACCAAGCCCTCCCTTACCCTTGGTGACGAGACTAATACTCTCCTGCCTGCACCCCTTTTTCCCCATGTGACCATAAAGGTGTCTCGGTTAATTGTCCTGCTCATCTTAGCTGTACTTCCTTGGTTGCCTGCATCTCTCTTACTCATTCTCTTCTGGAACAGAGCTGTGTAACTTTGGCCTGACTCCATCCCATCCCTGCTTCCTTGATCTTTGTTAATGCAAATGACAGTAGTATGTTCTGTAAGATCATTAGTTAGTTTCTGCTCCCCCTCTTTGAACCATTCCCAGCTGGCTTTATGCTTGGAGTCAGCAAGCACAGAGGGACATAAAAAGATTTTAATAACAAATGGTGTCCTCTTCACGCACTTTAACCAAAACAGAACCATTACATGGTGGTAGAGCTGACCGAATCCACTTGCCATGAGTGATAGCATGGATGTCAGTGGCTTTCCTGAGTTCACTATTGCCTCAGAAGCTGGCAAACCTATTAAGAATTTGTAGGAGTAGGAGGGGTGGAGTAAGGGAAATCAGCTTGTGAAGATATAATCCTCTCTGGTTCCTATGGAGCAACATATGAAGAAGAAAAAGGCAGTTACTTACTGCTGTGGCCTGGTGAAACAAGGCAGAGGCGTCTATAACACATGACTACTAGCAGGCATGATGCTAAGGCACTGCAAACTAATTTACAAAGCATATGCTATGCAAAAAGCAAACCCAGTTGATGCTAGATACATATTCCATGCAAAAACACCAAAGGATTTTAACAAAAAAGAATAGTGGGAGTAATTTCTTTGGCACAGATCCCGTGGTCAGAGAGAGACTTCTCAATGAAGGAGCTCCGCTTTCCCTAGAAACAGACCTAGATGCAGCTAGGGCTGATCAATGTACAGAAACCCAGCATGAAACAATGGCTGCCGGAACGCAAGCCTATCCGAGGGGAAAGGCTTTGCCAGTATTGGGGAGTTACCTGTTGCCAAAAGAAAGGGACAAAGAGTGACCTGAAATCACCCCCCACTAAAAGCAGCAGGAGTGATCTCATGCATCCCAAGGCACAGAAAACTGTGCACGGATATCCAGGAAGACACATGAATATGGACATTTTCCTGGAGAAGATTGTCACAGATGGAAACACTTTGCAGAGGCACGTGGCTCTGACTCAACATGACCATGTATGTTATTGACCAGCGTGTGACAGAACAATGTTTCTGATCCCAGCAAGGTTTCTAGCGATATGGTTAGTGCTAACAATGTTCAAGAAATAAAAAGATTGTGCCTGAGCCAAGCATTGAGTAATACCTCATTAGACCCAGATGTTCACATTGCTGGATACATTCTTAAACCGGAGAAAACTTTCTCCAAATTGAGACTGCCAGTTTCACAGCAGCTACTCGCAGGCATTAAATGAAAAGCTTAAAAGAGAAAGCCCATGCAAGCTAAAAAGCAGATATACAACTACCACAATGAAGCCTGAATTATCTGTTGTGGGCACTTGGACAGCACCATTTTATGAGTCTGGGATCGTGTCTGGATCTTGAACTTCTAAAACTGGTGCAATCTCTAGATCCAAATGCGAATGCAAAGCCTGATATTCCCACAGAAAGCTTCAAAGCAGATGGGCTATTACCATCAAGCATTTCCTTTTATCTTACCCCAATTCTCACCCCACTCATCTGTGGGCCAGGAAAGACCTCACCTGCATACTCTGATCACCTGAATCAGGTAGTAGATCACATAGTAAATATAGGGATAATTATTAAATCGACAACCTGCAGACTGGACTTACTTGCTAGCTACTGTACAGAAGCCCTCAGCAGGCAAATTTGGAGCCTGCATCAGTCCTTGAGACCTTCAAATATTGGCAAAGGTTTTGCAACTCATTTAAGACATTACTTCTAATGTCATTACCTCTACCTCAGTGTCCTGGATGCAAGGTCAGCGCGTCAGTCAAGTAAACGTCCTGAACCGTCAATCCAAAAGACCACATATTTTGTGGCTATGCATTCCTTCACCTACCTTTTTGGCACAATCTGAGCCTGAGATAAAATACAGTGCAGTGCAAGGCTGATGAAATATGTGAAGGATTCATTGGAGCTGTAGCCATCATCAATGACATTCTAGTATTTCCTTATTCAAAGGGAGGACATCATGCAAACCTTTCTCCCCTTCCCTACTTCAGAGCTGACCAAAGGTGCTGGAACAATTTTTATAGTGGGGTGCTGATGATAGAAACCATGTATTTGGGTTGTTGTTACTACTTCAATCCAGGAGGTGCAGCAGCAGCCCCAGCTCTCCTAGTTTCAGCACCACTGGAGGTGACAGAGAAAAAGATGCGCACCAGACCTAGGAAAAAGCATGATTTGCATTCCAGCAGAAGATGGGTTGGAGATTGCTTTACAGCAGATAGAGTGAATCCAGATCCAGATCCAGCAAACATCACTGTGGTAGAGGACATGGAATTACCACCTAATCCTGCAGAAGAGGGGGCAATTCTTGTATAAGAAATATGGCAGAATATAAAGAACATAGTTCTATTGTGAGCTTTTTGGGGCAGGGAATCATCTTCATTATGTGTGTGTAGAATGCCTTGCATGATGGGGACCCAGTCCCTGACGGGAGCCTCTAGGCACCACTGCAATACCAATGATTGATGATCCTAATAAAAGAAACGGATGCAGTAGTTTTCCTACTTTGATCATAACAAAACTATTAGCAGACAGGTCTGGGAAGGGAATTGGTGCAGCACTGCTCTAGGAAGGCTAGTAACTATGTTGTATATCGAAGTCCTTCATGCCACCAGAAGAACAGCATGCACAAATGGGAAAATGTATGTACATGCATGTATGTAATTGTATTTGAGTACAATCCCTTTTGTCAGCATATGTAAGCATATGTCACAGTTGAATCTGACCACTAACTGCTTGGATCAGTCCAGAAAAAACCACTCATCACATCACCACCCAGGTTATAGACAGGGTCTTCAGTTGCAGAGGGATAATGGCCAAATTGTGTATTCCCCAGGAAAATACACCCCTGCCCCCTCAGTGCTAATGCTGACTGGTACTTGGGTCAAGACAAATGTTGGAGTTAGTATGCAAGTGCATAAAATCTTCCAACATACAGGCGAAGATCAGAGGTAACTGATAGAAGGATGAACAAATGAAACAAGTAATACTGGATGGATGGGGAGAAATTAGAAAGAAAATGATTTCACATCATGCAATACAGGCACCATATAGATGAACTTTCACTCTCGTGTGGCATAACCTTTGAAGGTGAAAAAACAGTTATCCTATTGCATTCAGACTAAATATGCAGAGATAAACCTCACTAGGCACATGGCCATGGAAAAGTCCAAACAGAGACTTTGACGTATTCTTTTGGCCTAGTACATGTTAACCATCATGTCTTAAGATGTCTGATATGCCTTAAAAAGTATATAGTAAATGCAAGCGCATCAGCGATACTGCAAGAAATGCCGACAAAACCATGTCAACCCATGGGCACTGATTTCTTTATGTTGAACAATGAAGACTACAGTATGTCATTGTTGTGGATTACTATAGCAATTAGTTTGAACAATCCCCAATGTACCACAATAACCCAAGTTATAGTTGCAAGACATAGAATCCCAGAAAGGATTAGCACTGACATTGGACTTCAGTATTCCTCAAAGGAATGCAACTACTTTGCCAAAGTAAGGGCTTTCCAACATATCTAAGTCCATCTTATTCATAAGGGAAGTAGGCTAAGCAGTAGAACACATGATGCATAAAACAAAGCCTAATGGTAAAGACCCCTATTTTGTACTACCTGAGTATTAGAACATGCCTTGCAACAGCTCTAAGTCACTCGGTCCTGATGTTGATGGGATGTCTGTGTTCAGCATTGCTCTTTATGTAGGAACAGCTGAAACATGAATTTGCCCCAGGCCCCCAGGAGAGTTTTTCGGGGCCCCTGGAGCGGGATTCTTCACTCGCTCCGGGGGCCCCAGAAAACTCTCGTGGGGCCTGGGCCCCCGGAGCTTCTTCCGCTCCGGGTCGTTGTCGGCAATTTGGCGGCGGGGGGTCCTTCTGCCCCCGGACCTGCCGCCGAAGTGCCCCAAAGACCTGTGGTGGGGGGTCCTTCCGGCACTTCGGCAGTGGGTCCCGGGGCAGGTCTTTGGCGGCAATTTGGTGGCAGGGGGGTCCTTCCGCCCCAGGCCCCGCCGCTGAAGACCCCAGGCCCCCTGCATCCTCTGGGTGGCCCTGTCTCAGCCAAATGCAAGCTGCTAGTCCTAGTGCTCAATGCTGATGCTTCAGTACAAGGGAGACAGGATGGTGGCCACTGGAAACCCCTTGCTCTGGCAAATATTGAAAAAACGTATCAGGTTCACACCCTGAATGCATGTGAATGTTACGACAACCATTGTTTGCTTCAGACACCAGAAAACCATCACATTCTCTGAACTTGCTGACTGTATCCTGGCTCTAACATCAGTATGGAACTCAGCAGTCCAGAAACTGATATAGACACACCCATCATTTCCACATACTGTTTCTCCACCTGTAATCACAACTTGTGAATTACTGTAAGTAGTGGCAGGAACAATAGCCATATTTGGGGTCAGGAAGGAATTTTCCTCCAGGGCAGATTGGCAGAGGCCCTGGAGGTTTTTTGCCTTCCTCTGCAGCATGGGGCATAGGTCACTTGTTGGAGGATTCTCTTCACCTTGAGGTGTTCAAACCACAATTTGAGGGCTTCAATAACTCAGACATAGGGTAGGGGTTTGTTATAGGAGTGGATGGGTGAGATTCTGTGGCCTGCATTGTGCAGGAGGTCAGACTAGATAACCATAATGGTCCCTTCTGACCTTAAGTCTATGAATGGCACAAGTGCCCCTACCTACGAACCCATTTGTTACCAGGTCTATCTGACCAGCAGAGCCAAGGGAAAGTTTAGACTCGCAAGGTTTTTGATGTGACATCACAGTTGAAATGGGCTTCTGTCTTACAACACCCAGGCACCCAGTGCATGTCTGTATTACTTCAATAAAGAATTGAAATGGCTATTTGCTGCTAGGTTACATTCACCTCAAACAATAAGACTAATTATTATTACTACTGATGATTCCTTGATGATATCCCAAGGACTGTCTCATCATGAAGGGAGATGTACCAGGACAAGCTGCTGCTGTTTGCATCCATCTGGTTAGTTTTAGATTATGCTCTCCTGGCCTACTCCTAGCTAGGGAGAGACTTGCTTGGTATGAATCCTTCCTTTGCTTTCCTGTCAGAATGAGCAGATGGAAATAAGGGCCCAGATTCTCAGCTGGTGTAGATCGATGGAACTACATTGAGTTCAATGGAGCTACCCTGACTTACGCCAGCTAAGACCAGGCCTGATGTTTAGATCACTACCAAGGGTATGTCTACACTACCCACTGGATCAGTGGGCAGTGATCGATCCAGCAGGGATCGATTTATCGCGTCTAGTCTAGTTGACCCCCGAGCCCTCTCCTGTAGACAGCTGTAATCCAGCACCGCGAGAGGTGCAGGCAGAGTCGATGGGGGAGCGGCAGCAGTCAACTCACCGCGGTGAAGACACCACGGTAAGTCTATCTAAGTACGTCGACTTCAGCTACGTTATTCGTGTAGCTGAAGTTGTGTAACTTAGATCGATCCCCCCCAGTGTAGACCCAGGGCCAAGACTAAAGAGGGATTATCTAGTTGTAGATATAATGGCCACATTGTGACTTTTCTAACCAATCAATAAAAGTGAATTGCTTTCTACTCTGCTTTAAAGAAGACCTGAAACATAGTAATCCTGTCCCTTCCTTGCCCCTATCTTGCTGATCCTGTCTCATCCTGGCCTTTCTAACTTGCTCTTGCACTGCACTTGCTCCCCTTGTGGCAAGATTTCATTGGTGTCCTAGGTTTCTGGCCATTTCCCCAGGCTGCCCTCTCACATTTGCTCTGTTGTGTTCTCCTGCCAGGTGGTGTATTTCACTGCCACATTCCCGTACCTCATGCTGGTAGTTCTTCTGATCAGGGGAATCTCTCTGCCGGGGGCGATGCAGGGCATCCTGTTCTACCTTTACCCAGACCTCACTCGTCTCATGGACCCTCAGGTAAGATAGAAGGAGAACTGATTGGCTGAGCTCTGCTTGGGTGTGTGCATGTGTTTGTAATTCTCTCTCTTTCTCTTCCATCCAGTTCCCTTCTTTGCCCCCATTCCCCTTTTTAATTCCCCCACTGTTCTTTCTCCTTCTCTGTCTCCACTCCATCACTTACTCTTTGCCTTTTCCTTTTTCATTATCTCTTCTTCTCCTCTTCCCCCCTGTGAACATAATGCACGTTGACATTCACAAGCATTCAGCTGACACCATCAGGGTCCCCCAACTAAGCTAGCTTCACTGTTCAGTTTTCACCAGCAGAATTCCTAAAATCCCAAAGCCCTTTCTCTCCACGGCTGATGCTATTGGTAAATGATGTAGGCTTCAAACACTACTGATGGGGCCACTAAACTTCTTAGCTGCTTGGTGACACCAGTCAATCAACTCTGTCTTCTGGAGATACTCATTGTAAAACTCCTCTCCTCTCCTGAGCCAGATTGAGGGGGTATGGAGGCCCCAGAGCCACAAAGATTTAGGAATCTTTATTTTTTGATGGCATGCTGTGATATTTAATATAATTGGAGGCAAAGCAGAGGTCATCAGCCCTTCCTACCCCGTCCTAGAGTATGGGCAGAAGGTACTTCTGAATGCTGCTGTGGTGTCAATCCACTAAACATCTTGCTCCCCATCTCCCTTGTTTTCCTCTCTCCCCTTTCCCTTGATTAGAAATTCCTGCCAGTTTGACTGAAGGTTCAGTGCCCGATTGCCGTTTTTAATCTCTTCAGGACAAGTTCCTCCACGTTAAATCCTGGCTCCAGCTGAGCTGCTGTACCAGCCTTTGTGCGAAGGTGTCTCCAAAGGAGATTAAAGGGTGCCTGCCTGGAAAATAGGTCAGCGAAACCCTTCGTAACCCCTTTAACTCTTTCCGGTCCAGGCCAAGCATTTTTTATTTTGAATATAGATGCGTGAATGCACAGTGTGCGGGGAGGGGGATGACTGAGGGAGGCCATGCTATAGCAAGCCCCTGATGCACAGCTCTGAGCATGGAGAATGGATTTCTTTGGATGCGAGGTGGCATTCTCTAATGCTACCAGTTGGGGAGTTGGAGTCAGGACCTCCTGGGTTCTGTGCTTGGTTCTACCATTGATTCTTTATGACCTTGAGCAGGTCATTTAGGCCAACATTTTCAAATCTGGGTGCATAAATGTGGAATCATGCAGTTAAGTAAAAGCTGGCCTGATTTTTCTGAGTCAGCAAACACACTCAAATCCTGCGCAAATCAGTGACAGCCAGAGCTCTGCACCTCTGAACATCAGGCCACTTTTAACTATGGGCCTAAACAATGATTTAGAAGCCTTAAGTCAGGCACCCACGTGTGAAAATGGTGGCCTTTTTCTCTCTGTTTATGCATCAGTTAAATGGAGGTGACCTCCCTTGTGGTAAGGATGTTACAAGACTTAGGCTCTTTTGAACTCCCTCCCCCAAGTGACTTAGGCCAGGTCCACACTAGAAACTTGTGCCAGCACAGTAATGTTGGCTAGGGGGTGATTTTTTTTGACACTTTTACCCTGGCAAAAGCCAGAGTGTAGGCCCAGTTACCCTGGCAGAAAAGTTTGTTTGCTTAGGGAACTGGTATAAGCTATACCAGGAAAAGCTGTTTTTTGGCTGGAATAAGCTGCATCTACACTATAGCTATACCGGCCAACCCTTTTTGGTGTGTACTAGAAGCACAGATGCCAGTGAAAGTCAGTGACTCCCAACTCATGTACATACATTTATTAATTGTACTTTTAATATAGCACTTTCAAGTTCCCTGATGGAAAGTACTATGGAACTTAATAGGGATGAAATTCAGGAGGTGGAGAGGTTGTTTCCATCCATATGTCAGATTTGGGAAGTTCCTCATTTCATGCCTGACACTTCTCCTATATGAAAAACGTCCTATAGAATTCAACAGAAAATGATCACCTTTCTATAGTGGTTTTAATCATCCTGTAGAATTTAACAGCAAGGCTGTAAGTTTTAATTAAATTCTAGAAGACTTTCACATGAGGGAAGGAATGGTCAGCACCCCAGTCTCTGCTGTGTGTCGTAGAAAAGCCTCCACTTTGCAAGGACAGTGTGACTCCTGCTAGCCATTCTG
Organism: Mauremys reevesii; assembly: GCF_016161935.1. NCBI lineage: Eukaryota > Metazoa > Chordata > Testudines > Geoemydidae > Mauremys > Mauremys reevesii. The sequence continues at coordinate 251,860,836 of NC_052623.1, forward strand.
ATACCCAGTCAGGTCGAGCAGGCTCTAATTGGCTCTAGAGGGCACTCCTGCAAGCTGTAACTATTTTTGACCTTCAGTCTGTTGGTGGCAAATCATTATAGAAAATAAAACACATCCGTTCCAATCTGATCCTCGCAACCAGATGCCTCACTGATGGGCAAATGATACATCAGAAGAGGGGCAGCTGATAACCACTTACAAATATTTGAAAGGTCTCATTACCGAGGAGGGAGGGGAATTATTTTGGGTGATTCCAAGGAGGATGTACAGTTGAGGCATGGTACAGTAGCCAGGGCATCGGATTGGTATTTAGAAGACCTTGGGTCTGTGACTGACTCTACTGGGTAATCTTGGGCAAGGTTTTGAAATTCTCCAGCCTGTATTATACAGGAGGCCAGACTAAATGATCTGATGGTCCTGCTCGGCTTACATGTTTGGGATCTATGAAAGTCCCTGAAACCTTTCTGTACCTCAGTTCTCCTTCTGCAAAATGCTTACATTTAAAACACCAAATATAACGGACTCCTTGTGGGCAAGCCAGCAACCAAGAACTAGTCACTGAAATAATTCCACCAAGAATTTTGAGTAATAAAGAATTCTGAGAAAATCTTGATCTGCTCCTGGACGATATGCAAACAGGACGAGGTAAAATTCACCAAACAAACGATTCATTTGGAATGATTTGACTAGCTCTAATGACAATTTCCTTTTTGAAAAGGAGTTGAGTATCCCAGCCATTTTTGGGGCAGTATTAATCTAACCCCCCTTCTCATTTATTACTGATCCTTTGTTCTCTCTACCCAGGTCTCATGCTTTCACAGCAGGTGGCCCGTTTCAGTAGAACGAGTGCCTCAAGGAAACATACTGATCACATAATTTCCCACGTAGTTACGTGGGAAATTAATACTGGGAAATTCCTGATGTAATCTAATAGCCAAAGGCATAATGAAATCCAGTGCTTTGAGCTGAAACTAGAAAATTCAGACTATGTTAAGCAGGAGGACAGTCTAGATCAGTGGTTCTCAACCAAGGGCCTGAGGCCCACTGGAGGGCTGCGAGCTGGTTTCAGGGGGTCCGCCAAGCAGGGGCGGCATTAGACTTGCTGGGACCCTGGGTAGAAAGATGAAGCCCCACCGTATGGGGCTGAAGCTGGGGGCCTAAGTCCCACCACCCAGGGCTGACACCAAAGCCTGAGCAACTAAGCTTTGTGGGGCCCCTTATGGTGGGGGACCTTGGGAAATTGCCCTGATTGCTACCCCCTAATGCTGGTCCTGGCTTTTATATGCAGAAAATCAGTTGTTGTGGCACAGGTGGTCCATGGAGTTTTTGTAGCATGTTGGGGGGCGCCTCAGAAAGAAAAAGGTTGAGAACCCCGGTCTAGATTTATGATAGTTGACCCTTCTAGCCTCAAAGCCCATGAATCTATTTTAGCGCTCTCATGTGATTTAGCAGGCGAAAATAGGAAGGAGGAGCAGTTAGCTCTCTGGACCAACAGCAAGGGTTCCAGAGACTGCGGTTTGAGAACCTGTGGTCTAGTGTTGGTTTCCTACTGACCTTTCTATTCTCCCTATTCTCTCTGACCCTCTGGCTAGCAGGAACTCATTCTGCTTGTATAAGAACTAATTAATTATGCTCAGTAGTGCTGAAAAGCCTCTGTTGGTGGTTGGGGCCCCTCTCTGCTAGGCATTTACAGACACGTAGGAGGACATTGTGTAGGAAGAATTTGCAGTCTGTGCCCCCGATTCTGCAGTGAGACCCACATGAGGGAACACTTACAGCTGCCCAGAGTCCCAATGAAGTTGATGAGTCACATCACAGTTAAAATGTCTGTCCCCAAGGATCCAGGCAGGACAGGGGCTTAACTTGACACAAGACGCAACAAGACAGTGTGAGAAACAGGAAGACGGGTGAACATAACAGTGATAAGCTCCCATGGTTATAGAGGCTAACGATGAGCTCAAGCCTGGAAGGGGCTGAGCACTCCGGCCCTGACCCAGGGCGCACTTAGCTCCCTGAGGAGCTCCACTGACTTCAGAGCGACTGCTTGAGCGTAAGGTTAAATATGTGTCAGTGCTTTCCCTGATCCAGGGAGCACCACCCCTGGCAGGTTTGGGCCCTATGTGCCTAACATGCTGGCTCTGAAGCATTTATCTTTTTTAAACCTCTGTCTATTTCAATTTTTTTTAATAACCTCTGCCTAGTCGATTTTATTTTGTCAGACAGCTGCCTCTTTCTTTCCTTTATTTATTTTGCAAAAAGAACTTGTCTATGCATATTTTCCCCCTCTCTCGTTATTAGTTAATAACGCTGCCTGTGTCAGTTTCCTTCTGTTAACTTTTGCCTGTTTCTGGGTTGTTAGAAATGGCATTGATCTTTAGTACAAAAATCTGAGCTTAAGCTGTTCTATTACCCTAGGCCCCATCATGCACCATCCTCCCTCCAAACAGTGAGGTCGGCCTCTTTCCTTGTAGCCTGCCCACACCCCTCTCTGCCAGCTGCAGTGCACAGATCAGGGGAGAGATTCCAGAGGAGGGTACAGCAAAGGTGGCTTGGGGGAGAGGGGTTAGGGTGCCCTGGGGAAGCATCACCTAGTGGATGGAGAGAGGTCCGAGAGGGTGGCCAATCAGGAGGGAGTGGGAATCTGCAGAGTTTGTTTCAGAACATGCCTTGTGCTGACATCACTGCTAGGGACAAAGGGCTGTGAAGGAATTTGCTGTCTGAGCTACATGGATGAGGGAGGAGGGAAGCATGGGGCTTTGTACCCATGGTAAGGGAGGGATTTTGAATCCCCTTGCTTCAGCTGGGCCCCTCCCCACCACTCTGCTGATGCTGTCATTGCTTGGGGAACCTCACTGCTTCACAGCCAGGGGGGAGCATGGTTGGATCCAGCTAAATATTATTTGTTCCCCTTATTTATTTTCCCCGACAAGCCTTGAACTGACTCTGTACATTCTTGTTTGATTGTCACCTCCCCTGCCCCCTTTCCATTTCTGAGAAAGAGAGAGAATATTGGCGGATGTGTTTGTGTTTTGCCTCCTGCCTCACCCAGGAGGGCAGAGTGCTGGGGTGTGTGTGTGTGCAGAGATGATGTTTGTTTACATGATGTTCTGCTCTCTTCTGTGGATGCCTATGTCTAATAGTATCTCCAGGCATGTGTCTGTGTGGCCTCCTGATATCTGCTCCCATGTGCATTGGTAGGGGCTTGCGGGACGGCATACATCTATCTGTATCCAGTGAAATGAGCCCGGCTTGTGGCTGCACTGGAGCGGTACGTGCATTGCTACCTGATTGCACTGAGCCTCTGCTTGCTCTCTTGCTTTGCATCTCCAGGTTCTTCCCTGTCACCTGACAGGTATGCGCCGGTAGAGTAACGTTGCAAAGGGATGCTACTTGCTCCTCTTCCCTGGGTTTTGCGCCCTGCAGTCTAGATGGCTCTGGGCTGGCTTTCCTCTTCCAAGGGCCAGTTCCACAGCTCCCCATCTCTTCTTGTTTTTGGACCTGCGTGCGCTGTCCTAGTGGAATGATGTACAGCTGTGTTTATCTTGCTGCCCCCTCTCCACCGTCTCTCTTGAACCCCTCCAGTTTGTGGAACTGGGAATTAGTTCTGCTGGCCAGATCACTCAGCCTGTGGCTGCACCCCCATGCTGAGTTTGTCCACGGTGCTGACATCCAAAGAACAATTAGTTGTTTTTAATTCATCAAACAGTGGGAGGGGACCGAGCAAAGACAGGCTCTAGAACTCTGCCTCCTGGGCTATGTAAACAAGGGGCAGGGAGTGGATTCCCACCTCCTGTCTACAAGCAGCTGTGCTTTGCAGTTTCAAACAAAAACATATTTGCTTTCTTGTGGGGTTTAAAGGGTAAGTAAAGGAAACAGGCCCCTCTTTTGCTCAGCCCTGTGGTTGGAAAGTTCACAGAGGCACAGAGCCCTTATTGCTTTGCATACACTGTGAAATGTGTATCTTATAGAATGCAATGCTGTTAGAGCCGTGTTGGTCCCAGGATATTAGAGAGACAAGGTGGGTGAGGTAATATCTATTATTGGACCAACTTCTTGATCCAACATCATACAGAAAGTGAGTCACTGTGTTAGGCCTTTCTGAGAGGCAGCACAGGCTAGAGTGGAGGATGAAGCATGGGGCTGGGAGGCAGGAGCTTCCAAGCTTTGGTCCCATCTTTGATTTGCCTTAGGTTTTGGGGTACAATTTCAGACACCTATGACCTGGTTTTCAGAGAAGGAGGGGCAGGGAGTATGGTGCCCTGGCTGTGCCCTCTGCCACTGTCTGGCCAAGTTAAGGGTATGTCTGCGCAGTGAAGGAAAACCCTCAGCTGGCCCATGCCATGTAGGACTTCCAGGCTCTGGCCCACAACACTTTGGCACCTGAGGCAGGGAGCTCAAATGATGCCCCCGTGCCCCCTCGGTTGGGCCAAAACTTTGAAAGGTCTCAATTCTGCCTTGTTCCTGTTCTACTCCTCTCATGGTACTGCTCTGCTACCTACCCCAATAAAGGAGAACCAACAACTTTAAAATGCATTGTTCAAAAATTTTAAGTGACACTTAACTTTCAAATGCCTGAACAGCAAATGTAACCTTTCTTGTCTGCATAGTAAACACTGGCATTTTTATCCGTTTGAATAATCAAAGTGGTGCTTTCCCTGCCTTCTTGGTTGCAAAGATTTGAACTGCTTCCTGCTGAAGATCCACAGTATGGGCCAGCTCATGCTCTATTGAGATGGTTGCAAGGCCAACCAGCCTCTCCTGTGTTATTGTGGAGCGTAGATGTGTGTTTTTATTAACTTCAGCTTGGAAAAGCTGCGTTCTCCACTGGCAACTGTTACAGGAAGTGTTAGAAGTATGCGCAGAGCAACAAACGCTTTTGGAAAGAGGGTGGTCATCTTATTTGTGCACATATATTCCAGAAAAGCTTTTGGAGTTGATCCCTCTGAAATGTATCTTGAAAGGGCTTTCAGTTAATCACCTAAATCACTCGCATCAATATTGTGCATGTCATCATGTGTCAACACTGTCTCTAGTGCCCTGTATTGCTGGTGTAGGTCTTCTTCAGGTATAGTGAGGAGTTTTGGAATATCTTACAACATCCCAAATATACTGCTGTGTTACTTGAGCTGCATGAAATGTTCTTCAACTGACTGTATTGTGCAATCTAGTACCTAGTTAAAGAATTCAACTTTGAATTGTTGTTTGGGGTCTCTTATGGGATTATCCCGTGCCTCGTAATCAAAATGTTGTCTTCTTCGGTGACTCTTGTATTCCTGAATGGGTGAGAAAATAGCTTCAGTGTGAAGTTCCTCTGCCAACTTCTGTGCACTCTTCAGAACGTTTTGAAATCCCTCATCTGACCAGTAAGACTAGCTTTGACTTTGCTTTGTCCAGTTGTTCCATTGCTCCAGATATATCAAGGTCAACACCTTGGAGTCTCTTGCTTACAACATTTATTTCAAACAGTATGTCATGCCACAACACTAAGCCACACAGAAATTTGAAGTTATGTATGTTTCTGGTGATTCCATTTCCCACTGCCACTGTTCTCCCACGAACAATTTCTGTCATAGCATTATCCTCCATAATGGGAACTATGGCATCATCTATCTTCCCAATTTGGTGTTTGATAGGCTTTTTCACCTCCACTTGACTTTCCCATCATGTGGCACTCAGTGGTTTCAGTGTCAGAGAGGATGTTCCCAGATGTTGCATCAAAATTTGCCATCGATGAGTTGATGCAGAGAAAAATACATAGATGCTTTGAATTACATTAAAAAATTCAGCAGCCTCACTAGAAGCTGATGCTGCATCACTGACCACCAAGTTCAATGAATGAGAACTGCATGGGACAAAAAAAGCTTGAGGGTTTAACTCTCGGATCTGTGTCTGCACTCCTCTGTTCTTTCCTCTCATGTTGGCACCATTATTGTGGCCCTAACCTCTCATGTCAGCTATCGCAATTCCCGTATCTTCCAACTTTTTAAGAAGTACATTTGTCATACCAGCTCCTGTAGTATCATCAATGTCAATAAATTCTAGAAAATGCTCTCTGACAGTCACCATCACAGGGACATTTTCACTAGGTTGTTGCTGCTGTTACAAAACGTACCATTAAAGTCATTTGTACCATATGGCTGATGTCAGGTATGCAGTTCAGAATAACAGAGTAATATCTTGCTGACTTCAGATTTGCCACAATCTTCTGTTTGACTTTTGTTGCCAGTAACTGTATGATCTCATTTTGAATTGTGTTTCTAAGGTAGTGGTGTGTGTACATTTCTTGGGTGGTGACTCTTCTTAAATGCTCCTGGAGTACAGCATCAAACTCAGCCATCAGCTTCACAGTTTTAAGGCAGTTTCCATTGTTTGGCACATACAGCTGAACTGAAGTGTCATGCAGTGCTAGGTTTTGGGTAGCAAGCATTCTCACAATGGCAATGAGCCTTTTCAGAACATTTTGCCAGTAAAGAGAGACTGATGCAATCTTCTCTTGATGCTGATCATCTATGGTAGCTTTTAACCTTCGTCTCATCTCAAGCTCTTTCCACCTATGGCATGCTCTCTGGTGATTTGCTGCCTTCTCATGGCATGCCAGATTTCTAGCCAGATTTTTCCAGTCCTTTGTTCCTGTAGAAACCAATGTGGTTGGAACATTAGACTGGAGGAGTTTGCAACAAAAACAGTATGCAGCATTCTGGGTTTTTGAATACATAAGCCATGGCCTCTCCACTTTGTCACCATTGGGGATTTCATGCCAGTAATGTGTTGGATGGAAACTTCTATTTTCATTGTCTTTGAGGAACATGAAGTTTTTCACTTGCTGTGGCCCATGCAGTACAAGGCAGTCCCTCAGGCTACTGCTCAAGTGGGTCCACAGTCCTGGATCATCTAGACTTAAGAAACTAAACTCAGCAGCAGCTGTTTCTTGCACCCACACCACACTCTTTGACCTACACTTTTCTTCAGGAATGTGCATAGTTACATCCATTTGAGATGGAGATATGGATGCTGCAGTAGCTGCCAGGTCACCTGCACTCTGACTAACTGGAAGATCAGGCATCTCCTCACCCCTCACATCCTCACTGTGAACATTTGTGTCTATGCATCTCAGGAGAGCTCCTCCCTGCTTAGCTAGAAAAGCTTCCTTTGCTTGCTTTCTTTTTCTGAATGCTTCCCCAGAGGGGCGTTTTCTTTTTTCACTCATGACTGCTGTTCTGTGCAAGCTATAGTGGCTCTCAACACTCAGTTGAAGGGGACAAATAAGCAGGCTGTAAGAAGGGCCTGAGTGAGGGAAGATATCAGCGTCTTAAGGGCCTAATTGGCTTCTACTACTTCAGTTGAGGGCCTGTTCTCCTCAGGTGGGTTCAGGGAAGCAGCAGGAAACAGGAAGCTCCCTGAGAAGCTGGTGTTAATCAGTCCAGGCTCCTGGGGATGCTAGAGAGGTACATAAGAGGCTCCTCCTCCTCTCTCTCTCTGCAGCTCCTGCTGCTTTCTGTTATTCCCTCTCACCTTTTCTCTTGCCTGCCTGTTATTTCTCTTGTGCCCTCCTTCCTGCAGCACAGCACTCCACCATTTCTGTGCATCTAAAGCAGAGAGAATACATATGCTCCAAGAGCAGACACAATTTTCTACACTCTGGGTCCTAGTGGCACCTCCTCCTCCCCCAGTCTGGCACCTGAGGCAGCTGCCTCAGTTTGCCTCATGGTAAGGCCAGCCCTTGCTCTGGTACCCTCCCATCTCACAGGGTCCTAGACCCTGGGTTCCAGCCTGGGTTCCTGGCCAGGTTAAGGGTATGTCTACACAGAAGTGAAACAGCCCCACAGCCTGAGCCCTGTGAGCCCAAGTCAGCTGGCATGGGCCAGCTGTGGGTGTCTAGTTCCTGTGTAGACATACCCTTAACCTGGCCAGGCATGATGGGAAAAGTAAAGGGAAGGACCTTTTGAGAAGCTGCAGTAACTTATTCTGTGCCTTCCTCTCTCACCTTGGAGTGAGAGGGCAGCAGGGGAGAAATTGTGTGATTTCCCCCTCAGTTCTTCTACTCCTGGGTGTTGCGTTGCACACCACCCTTTGCTAAAGGCTGTGCCCAAAAGGTGCACTGTAGCCCTTAGGCTGTACACTCTTTGGGGCAGGGGCCGTGTTTTCCTATGTTTGTACAGTTGGCAGCACAATGGGGCCCTGAGCCTGAATAGGGCCTTTGAGCAGTGTGCTTAATATAAACAGTGTAAATATTAATTAACTCAGCACCTCTGGAAATCAGGCCCTAGGTGTCTCAAACACAGCTCCCCAAAATCAGAGGCCCTGCTTGTAAATTTGGACCCAGGAGACTTGTTCAGTGTCTCTCACTGAATCAGTGGCAGTCAGGAACAGAATCCAGGCCCAACTTCCATCCACCAGGCCATGCTGCAAAGCAGTGTGCACAGCCAGGTGCTCCAGTTCCTGCGGGCTGTTCTCTCTGCCCATGGCCTTTGCTCTGCACAATTGCGGGGCAAGCAGGTTTTTGTTCCCACAAATGTCTGGGGCAAGGTGAAATTCTGATTGTGAATGAAGAACAGAGATTCGTGGGGGAAATGATGCTGTTTGCTCTTCTCCTGTTTTTATGAAGTTTGTCATCCAGTTGGGACAGATGTGTCACGCGGCCAGTTAGTCTTGTGGCATGGTGGCAGCCAAATAGACCCTGTACAATCTTTCTAGCCCTCGGCACTTCAGCTGTCTGATGAGCATGCATACGAGCCACTACCATGTACAGGACAAGCTGAGGCCAGGTGGCAGCTGATGGTGTGCATCTCACTCTCCAGCTGCTGCTGTGAAGCCTTGGCTAGCTGCATTGCCAGCATCACAGGGCATGGGTAGCCTCTGGATGTCAGCAGCTTTCTGCAACAGAAAGAGCATCAAGGGAAAAGAGGCGAGAGGAAATTACGGGAGGAGAGTTCAGTAGAACAGATGAGCAAAGCAATTCTGCAGAGCGAGCTGGGAAGGTAGGGCCAGGGGACAGAGAGAAACGATAGTTGTATGGGAGGGGTAATGATGCTCAGTGTATCACCACATCTCTCATTTTGGTGGTCTAAACCCTGCATTGTAGCCCTGGGAGGGTGGGAGGTCGCTCTTGCACAAGGCATTTAGGGAGAGTAGGCATAGGGGTGCAGGCACTGTTCCTACTCTGGAATCCATGGGCAGGTGACGAAGATCTCTGCAAACATTTTCAAGGTGGCAACTTGGGAGGTAGGATGCTTCCAGCTTGTCCCTTCATTAAAAGCTTTACATCCTGCTATGATGGCTGATTTAAGATGACCCATTACTCCCAGGAGAATTTCTTTGAATGCCCCATATCTCCAGCTATGTCAATAAAGCAAGTTCACTAATTCAAAATAAATGTTTGCAGCTCAGGCAACCAGTGAAAGTGGTTTTGGATTGTGTTCTCGGGCCCCTCCCCAGAGTAGCTGGGTGCAGGGTTACTGGGCTTTCCCCTCGGTCACCACTGCCTCCTGTTGTTCACTTCTGACTAGGTCTTGTGGGGCCTAGTCCTCCAGCCGTCACTTAGAATTTCAGTCCCTTTGTGGGGTATCCAAATCCAGCTGTAGCTGGTCAGACCCCAAGCTGGTATCACCACAGTCCCTTTACCAGCAGCAAAGTCTTTCCAAAGAATCACACTCTTCTTTAGCTGAGTAGCAGGTCCCAGGGCTTCTCTCTGGGCTGCTCACTATAACAAACAAAATTAAACACTATAAAAACATCTCTCAACCCTCTATGGGCTTGAGCCTCTCCTCTCTCTTGGGCTCCTCTTCTGCTCCTTGTTCCTTGTGTGGATCACTGGCCCTGGAGCCTGGCCCCTTGTTCCAGGGGCATGTTAGAGCAGTTAGTTCCACTCCTGTGTCTCTGCGCTCCAGCCACAACCCAGCTCAACTGTTTCCCTCGGCAGCCAGCCCCTAACTGTTGGGCTTCCTCTCTTTTTAAGTCCTATACTCAGCAAAGATGTGGCAAAACAAGGCTAATTACACAGGGCTGGCTAGCCCCAGGATCTTGGCCTTTACGGATATGTGCACACTAACCAGAGGCTCTGATTCAGGTTTGAGCCCAAGCCACCCTTCTGTCCACACACAAATCAGTCTGACCTGGGTCAGCAAGTACTCAGGACCTGTGTCCTAGGACCTGGTGGGTCAGAGCCTGAGTCCCACTGTGACTTGAGTCCGAGCCCTGTCATTCTGCAGTGTGGATGCAGGGAAAGGCTCCAGCAGCAGGCTAAAAATAGCAGTGTAGACATGGGAGGCACTGCATGTAGATGTAGGAGGCACTGCTTGGTTGTGTGGAGATCCATGTAGGGTACATACTCTGAGGTTCTGGCATGTCTTTACTCTGCTTGTCTAAGCAGTGCCTCCCTGTCTACTCTGCTGTTTGTACTCATGCTAGGTGTGTGTGCAGTGCATGTACTCTACACATTACCATATGTGTAGACATAGCCATAGAGTTTAAGGCCAGAAGGGACCACTGGATCACCTAGTCTGACCTCCTGTATATCACAGGCCACCAACACCACCCAGCACCTGAACAACTGAAATTAGACCCAAGTTTTACAGCCCCACAAGAGCCTAGAGTATGATGTGCCATGGGCAGAGAATAGGAGGGACCAAGGTGCACCAGTGCCCAAGGCCCCTGCAATGGCAAGGAAATGATTAAGTGAGATGTACCCAGATAATCCTGGCAAGTGACTCGCACCCACATGCTGCAGAGGGAGGCAAAAACACTCCAAGGTCCCTGCCAATCTGACCTGGGGGAAAATTCCTTTCTGATTCCACATATGGCTTTCAGTTATAGACCCTGAGCATGTGAGCAAGAACCAGCCAGCCAAGCACCTGAGAGAGAGAATGCTCGGTGCCATTTCAGGGCCCTAGCTATATTCATTTTTAAAAGAAATTATATAGCTTAATATTTTCAGATTCTTATTCTATATTTTTAAGTATGTTAGAAAATGGTGAATGATATATTTTTCATTTACTAGTTAATTAACTTTTTGCTCATGATTTCTGTCATGCTACATTAGGATGGTAACTGGAATTTAATTACCGGTACATACACAAAACAGCATATACAATTTATTTTAATTAAGCAAAAAAACCTTAAATGTTTTGGATATATAAACTTCAGTGTTCTTTCATGAGCTGGAGAGTACGTTTCCATGGTGGATGAACTAAAAAATAGTCATAATTTGAGAATGGAGCCAATCAGTGTTCAGGTAGGGAGAAGCTATGAGAAATACAAGCATGAGCCCGTGGGCTCAGTGAAAGAGCCTGATGAGATACAGGATGATGTCTCCCGGAGTCACAGGCAGGGTCCCAACACTTGTGATGGCTTTACCAATCTCTTGAATCCACACATGGGTACTACACATGATCAAGCCCTTAATATAGTAAATGACCTATTGTGCCATATTTATACAGCTTGATCTCAAAAGTTAGATATTTCCCCCCGATTCTTTCTTTATCTAGAAAAGCATCTTTTAACGCAAAGTTTTTGATAGAGGTTCATGGATTCAGCATATTTATTTTGTATTTAAATATTTTAAGAGATTATAATATGTTTAGGCCTTAGCATCTTTTCTACTAAATTCAGATTTCATTTTAAACAGGTTTATTTTTAAAAAGAACAATTTCTTATAATTTAAATTAAAAAATCCAATTTAAATTAAAAAAAATCTGACTAAAATTAATTTTTGTTATCTGGTGAAAGGACATGACCAACTATCATAAAATTAATAAATGACAAGGAATTTTTGTCAGACATGCAGAAGGAATTTTTTGTTTGAAAAAATGTATTTCTCCCAAGACCTTGTGGGAGCGAGAACTCAGCAGTTGCAGGAGAGAGGGTTTTGTTTTTGTTTTGAAAGTAACTCCTGATCTGTGTAATCCAGCAAAAAATATTGTTCCCAGGATAGCTCTGGATCAGGTGTAGAGAGGCACCTTTCATGATGAACTAGAGGTGGTTTTACCTGTGGAAGAGATCTGGAGCACTTGGGACTATCACAAATGGAGGGAAGTCAGAGGGGACCTCATCATAGAACCATACACACCCTAAGAAGCCTGCTTGAGCAACAGCAGGAAGCTTCAGTGAGGCCGAGAAGACCTGTTTTCAAACCACAAATGGAATGTCCCCTGGCTCAAGAAACACATTTATCATTTTACAATGAGAATAAAGGTAGCTATAATCTGAGTTGGTGCTCACTCTGATTACATTGATTTACAGTAGATCCATATGTTTATAGATGATTATAGGATGGATTAATATTAACACTTATCTGTTTTGTGGACTACCGTATGGCCCTGAGGATGTCAAATGCAGGGCCGGCTCTAGGCCCCAGCATTCCAAGCATGTGCTTGGGGCGGCCCTTTGGCGGCGGAACTCCAGCTTTTTTGCTTGGGGCGGCAAAAATCCTGGAGCTGGCCCTGGTCAAATAGGCTACAGCTCTGTGCTGACTGGACCACAGGTTGAGAACCACCGGGCTAGGGCTAGGGCCTTGGGGGAATAGATGTATCCCCTGCTCATAGGCCAAGCTTAAGCTTTGTTTGCATTAGTTTCAACACAGTGTTTTGATTAAAGCATTAACTCTTGCTAGGGCAAGTCCGTCTTTCTCTAAGCACTTGCCCGAAGTGGCAGAGCTGCTCTCTCCACCCTTTGCACTTTGTAGCTGAAATGAAGCCCCTTGCTCAAGTGCTCAGTGATTGCTCCAGCTTTGTGAGGCTCTGTCTTGGGTGGGCACAGGTGAATGGATAGTGTCATATGTAGGTGGCACTGATCTCTATTATGCAATCAACAGTTTTGTTGGCTGGCTGGATTTTTAAAAAATACAACCAATATGGTGAGTTGGTGGGGTTCAAACTGAGCTCTGATGGTAACCAAATCTCTAACATTGGAAATTCAAAATAAAGCTATGGTCTTGCCTACATGGAGGCACTCAGGAAAATGAATCCAAATTAACTAAAGTTGTGAATTTAAAGTGGATTAGTTAAACCACATTAAAACCCATTAATTCAATTTATCTTAATTCACAAACTAAATTGAATTAAGGGCACTTTAATTCTGAATTTGGATGAACTTTCCTGATTTTCCCCATGTAGACAAGCTTTGACCTGATTAAACTGGGATCTGTTCACCTTAAATTGCCAAAAGACAATATCCTACACAATAGCAAGGGTGATTTATTTTTAACCCTCTGCATGCCTGTTATCTCCAGGCAAACTTCATTCTCTGTTCCCTCTGGCCTCACAGATCATAGACCTCTGACATAACACCCAATGAAATCACTGGGAGTCTTTCCACTGAGTTTGATGTAGGTTGGATTGAGAATTTTGGCTAGATCCCTTACAGAAGGGAAACAGTCTATGGAAGAAATCAAAAGAAAGTTTAACATAAGGGCTCTGCCTTTTCTACCATCCTTACAGATTTTGCTACTTTACGGTGATTGCAGGAAAAACATTTAATGCAGCCGCCTAATGAGCTAGAACAGATATCCCTCTAGAAAACAACAGGGAAAGGGATCACAGCATCCCGTTACAATACAAATTGACATGGGAATAAGAATAAAAAAAGACAAAACCAAACCACCAATGACAATTGAATCAAATCAACACTGACACACACAATAGCCTGGGAGAAAGAAATACAAACAGATGAACCAGAAGAGTTCTGGGAAAGAAACAATTCAACCACACTTTTGATCTGAATACCTACCCTGATATTCTACATTGGGCTTGCTTGCTGTTCATCGGAGAACTTGTACAAAAGAGAGAGAACAAAGTTATCCCTTTTGCAGGAGCAACTACAGAGAGAGGTGATTTGGGGCATATAGGATGGGCTTTCCCAAAAGTCAAAGTGTCGTGAGAGATGGTTCAGCTGTGCTCTCAGAAGATGCAGGAGGGGACCATCTTTCTTGTTGCCTGAGGGAGAAGGGTCTAATTCAAAGCCCATTGAAGTCAATGGGAGTCTTTCCATTGATTTTAATTGGCTTTGGATCAGGCCCTAAAACCAAGGCCCGGATTGCTTGTAGTTTATAGCACTTCTTGCAAGAGATAGGAGAGGTGTTGACATTCGTGTCTTGGCTACATTGTAATTTGGCTAATTACATTCTTCCTATTGAACTAGTCCTCATTGCCTCTCTCTTTGTAAATAACCCAGTGAACTCTCCTGCAGTGTTGTTAGCTAAGACTGACTTCCTTCTTCTTCCTATCCTGTTTTTCACTGCCTCCCTGAGTGCTAAAGGTGAAAGGTGGTATGAAATGGGCGGTGTTATCATTAATAATTGTTATTATTTCCTTCCTCATTAATGTCTTCTTTAGCTTGTCTCTACATCCAGCTGTAATGAAGCCTTTTGAAATAATGTGAATGTTATCGGTGATTGCATAGCGCTAGGCTTTTAGATTAAAGCTGGCATTGACAGACATATGATGTGACTTCCTTAGAACACTCAGACATGTCCTTGACATGTAGTTCAAATAGACCTCATGATCTCTGACAGGGACTAAAATCTCTCTCCTGTTTCCTCTTTTAGTAACTCTTTATTGTAACAGTTGCAAGTAACTTTTTTCATGAGTTTGTTTTTAAGGGTTTGAATCTTAATATCAAGCCTCAGAGCCAAGTAATACTATAATACATTGCCAGACTCTGTTTAGCATTGCCCTCGAGTGGATAGAATCAGAACTGCCACACTCTGTGTCATAGCTTCTAAACTGCTAACAGCACCTGGAGAACCTCCTTTAGCTCCAGTAGTTGGAGTCTCCTCTGTGGCATCTGATTTCCTCTCACTGTTTGGAGAGCTCTTATAGCCACAAAGTCTTGTAGGTTGCTCTAAGGGAAAAATCAGAATCCTTACAAGGTCCTTGGAATTCCCACACACGTGACTCTAAACACCAGTGGGTGCTTTGACCATACTCTAGAATGTAGGAGATCCTGTACATGGCAGCTCTAGAACCCAGCTGTATCTAGACATTCTAGAACATGCTTATCTGCATACCCCATGTTTAATTTTTCTCACTGTCACTGTTCATGCTGGTTAGGTCAGACCTTTGGCCTCTGGAACCCAGCTGTCTCTCCTCACTTTCTGGAATCTGTGTAGCTGCCTGCCATGTTGGCCTTTTTGCCTCCTCAGCTGTGTTTCTCTTCCTTGCAGGTGTGGATGGACGCAGGCACGCAGATCTTCTTCTCTTACGCCATTTGCCTGGGGTGCCTGACAGCCTTGGGTAGCTACAACAAGTACCACAACAACTGTTACAGGTAATCAGGATGAGATTCGATTGTTCAGGGACCCCCATTCCCACTGTATCCATGTTTCTCCCTGAATGCCATTGAACCCTTGCAGATAGCAGACAGCTTTGCCAAAGGAGACAGCTGACCAGGTTAAGTTTGAGGAAGTGCCTCATGCTCTCTTTCCTCTTGAGGCAGAAGAGCGCTCGTGCCAGTTGCTGCTTTACTTGAAAACCAATTTCTCCTGCCGTATTTCTGAAACCAAATCCTCCATGATCTGTCCTCAGGAGGAACTTCAGTAGTTTTCCAGCTGCTTCACAGGTGAGAGGTTCCCCCCGCCCCGCAGCTTGCTGCTTGCTCACGTCATAACCCTTTAAAAGCTCTGAGGCAGAATTCTGCTTACGGTGCCATTAAGCAGAAGCATTCTCCCTTTTACAAAGGCTTGTGAGTGGATTTTTCTCTAGGAGGGTGGTGAAGCACTGGAATGGGTTACCTAGGGAGGTGGTGGAATCTCCATCCTTAGAGATTTTTAAGGCTCGGCTTGACAAAGCCTTGGCTGGGATGATTTAGTTGGTTTTGGCCCTGCTTTGAGAAGGGGGTTGGACTAGATAACCTCCTAAGGTCTCTTCCAACCCTAATAGTCTACGATTCTATGATTTAGAACACATACAAATGATTTGCTGGTAGCATTTGATTTGAGTCTTTTCCCCCTGAAGCTCTGCCATTCCAGTCAATCCTCACCGTGCAATTCTCTTTGCTATTGCAGTCCTGGTCTCTCACAGAACTCTCACTAAACCTCACTCTTGTCCTACAGCAACCACGGGCACGCCAGTCCTGGAAACCACATTCAGTCTTGCCAATGCATCTGACTCCTAAAATGCAGCTTTCCCCCTGCTGTTCTAGTTAGCGCTGGGCTATCCTTGAACAGAAACTGGCAATCCTATTAAATTGTACCAAGTTGTCTGGTAGTCTTGTGAAGTGCGCAGGTGGGGAAGAATGTGAGAGCCAAGTCATTTTCACGTTAGATGCTTCCAGCATTTGGAACCGTGTCTCCAGTGGTGAAAGGCTCGTGCAGCCCCAGAATGCTACCCACTCACCAATCAGAACACCTTTTATCTTGATGTGATGTTTATCTGCCAGCACAGTATCCAGATGAATTGTACGAAATGGGAAGAACTGGGGTGTTGCATTTATATACAGACAAGTCCCTCGTACTCTGTCAGTTTAACTACTCTTTAAACTGGGATTTCTTGTCTTTAAATATATTAGAATTTGTTTGTTGTTATTGTGCCCCCTGTAGGTTTGCATGGTGCTTCTCTAAAAGCTAAAGATATGGGCGGTGCTGTGCCCTGAGGAGCTTACACTCTGGTGCCGCAGTCTCTTCTTCCCTTCAGATTAGGTTCAATGCCAGTTGTGGTGGCATGGACACCTGTCCAGTTCTCACTGGATTGAGAGCCCCCCATCTCATTTGAGGGGAAGAAGGATGGCAGAGGAAGGAACAAAGGATTTGTGTTTGAGGCATGGCACAGGAAGACCTGGGTTATTTTCCTGGCTCTGCTGCTGACCTACTGTGACACCTTGGTAACACAGGCAATCTATCTGTGTCTCCATTTCTCTACCTGCAAAATGGAGATAATAACAATTACCTACCTCACAGCAAGGTTGTAAAGAACTTTGATAGCCTCAGACGGAAAGTGCCTTTGAAGTAGAAAGTGGTGATGTTCCATTCAAGCCATTTAACCATCTAGTCATCAAATAGTAACAACATTCCTTTACTGCTGAGCTGTGCTAGATGAATAGCTCTTTATTTTGATGCCAGTCCTTCATACCATCCTCTTCCCTAGGTAGCTCTATTTCTCATGGATCTGTCCTACATTCTGCAAGCCTGAGGCTTACATAGGAATAAACAGTCAATTTTCAACATGGCAAAAAAACAACAGCAGGGTGCCCCATAGATCACCAAGACCAGTGTTGTTCCTTCTAATCACTAACGATTTGGAAAATGGGGTGGACAGTGAGACAGCAATAAGATGATTTAGGTCAGTTAAAACTAGAAAACGTCAGAGGGACCTAACCAAGCTAGGTGATTGGCCAACGTAATGGCAGATGCTGTTCAATGTTCAATGTTGACATATGCAAAGTAATTTATGTAGAAATGAATAATTTGCACTGCTCTCACCTTGTGCGTCCTAAATTAACTCTAAATTTTCTGGAAAAACAGCTGGGTGTTGTTGTGGATGGATCAATGAAGAGAATTACTCATTGTGCAGGGGGTCTGAGAAGCAAATGCAGCATTAGCTTTATAGCCTTATTGATGGATGGATTCATTAATATTATTAATCTGTTAGAGCATAGTGGTCAATATAGGTTCAGTCTCCAAAGGGCTACAATATCTCCAGAGGGCTATTATCATCAGTCCTATTAGAATCAGAGACCCTAGAAGCACACGAGAAACAATTGCAATTAATCACAAGTCCCTTTATTAACAAATCCACTCTGTAGATAAACCAATCCCACAAACACTGAAATACAATAGCAGATAGAGAGTGCAAAGTGTTTAGCCCTTTGACTGGCATCACATCTCCTGCTGGCAAACCCTGGAGTGTCAGTTGTCATCTTCATCACCATCATAGTCACCTGGTGTCATCCTGGCATCTTCCCATGCGTGTCCTCCCCATCCCAAATCCCCTGCCCTCAGTGCACAGGCCAGTCAACACCCATTTATCCTGAGTTATGCTTACGTCTACTAAGGCCCATATATATGCAGGGATTCAATCCCTTTTTCATACTTCCACATCCCACTAATTTAGGGATGCCCAATTTTCTATAGGCTATTTCCTTAGTTCCCTTTATTTTCATTAACATCTATGTTAATAAGTTACTATAGCAACTTAAGGTTATTAGAGAATCCCACAAAATGTCACTGTTGGCCTTGTGTCATTAAACTTACACACCTGTAGGCCCTGTGTTAAAACATTAACTAATACTTACATTTCACCTCTATATCCTAAATATACTTAATGTCTTGAATTCTTGGCTACAAATTATATAAAAAAGGATATAGATAATAATACTGAATATATTAAATGCCATAAATTAATAGAAATCAATGGTATGGCCTTTCCTGGAATGTAGTGTTCAGTTCTGGTCTCGTCATCTCTAAAAGACAGAACAGAAACCTAGCAGTTCAGAGACAGTGAGAATGACTAGAGGCATGGGGAGACTCAAGTATGACGAGAGACTGAAAAGATTGGGATTGTTTAGTTTAAAGATTTGGTGAATAAAATAAGATGTGATAGAGGTATACAAAATGAACGGTTTAGAGAAAGTGAATTGGGTGCTTCTGTTTATCATGTCTCATCACCAAGGGACAGCCAGTGGCACTGAAAGACAATTAATTTAAAATTGATACAACAAAATTGCAAAAATCCTAATGTGCGTAACATGTGGAATTCACTGCTGCAGGATATTCTTGGAGACAGAAGTTGACTAGCATTCAGAAAAAGAATCAGGCATTTATATAAGCAATGAGACTATCCACAGGTACATTAGATAAGCTGAAACATAAGAGTTTGTATCCTATTAGACAATCACTAACTGATCGGGTTGTGGTGGGAAGAAACTTCCCTTATGGGCAGGTCATCCTATAATTACTCTCTCTGCAGTTTTTTGCACCTTCTTCTGGCGCATCCAGTACTGGCCACGATCATAGCGAGGATACTGGATTAGATGGGTCACACGTCTGATTCTGTATGGCAATTGCTATAAGAAGTAGGATGGCCTGGTGGTTAGGGTTCTAGTTTGGGACATGTGAGACCTGGGTTCTATTCCCTGTTCTGTTGCAGACCCACTGTATGACTTTGGGCAAGTCTTTGTGCCTCTGTTCCCCATTTATAAAATAGACAAAATACCCACCTCATAAGGGTATTGAGGATAAATAAAGATTGTTAGGGACACAGATCCCATGGTAATGGAGGGCCAGCTGTACCTGATCTAGAGATAGACAGGTTGATGTTAATAAATAAAGAGTTCTGAATTTATTTTAGGCTTTGTGACATTATGAGGCTGTCAGTATGTGGGATGAAGAAGCAGCATCAGTGTTATGATGTGAAGATGCACATGTCCTATATTTATCCCCAGATGAATCCACAGCCGCACACTGTCAAGACATTTGCTCAAACATCTGCATAGAAATGATTAATATAGACATATGTGCGTGTCTCTATGTGGGTGCTTTCATCTCATTGGCTGCTGTGCCTCACTGATACTTCTTTCTGAATGGCTTCTCTCTCTCCCATCCCATGCTGATGTTCTTGTCTGATTGGCTGGCTGGTTCCCCCGTTCTGATGCTTGTCTTTTCTCCTTCCAGGGACTGCATTGCGCTGTGTTTTTTGAACAGTGGTACAAGTTTTGTGGCTGGCTTTGCAATCTTTTCCATCTTGGGCTTTATGGCACAGGAACAAGGCGTGCCTATTTCTGAGGTAGCGGAGTCAGGTGAGTAGGCTCGGTGTGCAGGAAGAGCAGCGTGCAAGATAGGGTGGGCCATTGCTAATGTGGGACAATCTCTGGTCGCCTAACACTGACCATGGACTCCTTTTCTGCATTGTCTCTGACAAAAGAGCTCCTGTAAAGAGACCAGAGAACAGTGACTAAGGGGAGTCCCAAAGCTGCTGACCCCCTAAGAGGCACAATGAACCACAATAAACTAGATTAATTGCAACCCCAGGTTCAAATCCCAGAAGGGTCAACTCAGCTCTTCTGAGATAAATAAACTGAGTCCCAAGGTGGTTACAGCGTGTGGATCTTTGACATTAAGATCTGAGTTCCTGTTTGCTCTGTACAGACATTAGGAATCCACCAGCTCCCAGCCCCAGCCATAGAGGTGGAGCCCACAGCCTGCTGTGACTCGTCTGCCCTCACTCCTGGCAGTAGAGCCGTAGCCTGCTCTGGTTCCTCTGCTCTTCCTCAGCCAGCAATGGAGGCACTGTTTCTTGAATGGTGCTTCCTAGTGCCAGGAGTGAATTCATTGGGGAAGGTGGGGTGTGTTTTGCAGATGGGTGGGTGCCATAGACCAGTTCTGAGCTGCTAATCTCCCTGATTCTGCTTTGGAGACCTCTTTCTCGCTGCCTGTCAGAGCGATGGTGCAGCTGATGGCTTCTAGATTTGGTCCCTGCCATCTACTATAAATGACCCTCTTCTCACAGGGCCTGGCCTGGCATTTATTGCATACCCTCGAGCTGTCGTCATGCTGCCTTTCTCCCCACTCTGGGCCTGCTGTTTCTTCCTGATGGTTGTTCTGCTGGGACTGGACAGCCAGGTACAGATGCACAGACAGGACACGAGTGCTTCCTTCTTGTCTGGCCAGCTTCCCTTCAAACTGACAGCCAACACATTCCACTTGATAAATGGCCAGGTGGTGAGGGAAAGACCTGGGTTCAAGTTCTGAGGTAGCGAAGCACATTCCCCTGTCCAGACAGAGTAGAGCGCCCCAGTCAGCTCTCACTTAATCTAGTATGGGCTCGGCCCATCTGTGTGTCTCAGTGGACAGGGCACTTGACAGGGGTTCAGGCAACCTGGGTTCTATTCCCAGCTCTGCTACTGACCTGCTGTGTGACCTTGGGCCAGTAACTTCACCTCAGTTGCCTGTCCGGTCTATCTAGAGCATAAACTCTCTGGCGCAGGAGCTGTCCCGCTATGTGTTTGTCTAGTGCTTGGTACAATGGGGCCCCAATCTCAGCTGGAGCGTCTGTGCGCTATGATAATAATAATGTCATGCTCACTGCAAGCCTCCTCCTTCCATCCAGCTCCTGCAGCATGGGGAAGAGCTGCAGCCCGTTGTGTGGGAAGGGGTCTGAGCAGATGTCTTGTGAAACCAGGATTCTGGTTTCCAGCAATACCTTCTGGAGTCAGGGTTGTGGTTTCAGCAGCACCCCCTAGTGGGAACTTTCAGCATGGCACTGGTATGGATTTTAGAGCTCCGCTGTTGGAGCATGGAGGGAAGGCTGTGAGCTGATTTCAGCAGCATGCCTAGTGGGGGATTGGGAATTGGCCTAGCGCTGGTTTCCAGCAGCACGACCTTAGTAAGGGATTGAGGCATGGATGCGAATGGAAGTTCCTAGGACAGCCGTGGCACGGCTGGGGCTAGCTCTCAATGTTGAATGTGTGTGGTCTCTCCTGGCTGAGGGAAACCTGTCCTGAGAGCAAGAGGCCGTGGAGCAATGAAGCCCGGCCAGGTGGCATAGTAGGAGCGTGCTGACAGGTGTGTGAATTCTCTTCTTCCTAGTTCGTCTGTGTGGAGAGCCTGGTGACAGCTGTTATGGACATGTACCCCACCATCTTCCGAAAGCAAAACCGCCGTGAGATCCTGATCTTGCTTGTCTCCATCCTCTCCTACCTTGTAGGACTGGTCATGCTCACGGAGGTAGAGCTCAGAGACAGGAATCCCTCCCTCCATCCCTCCTGTAGCTCACAGTCTGTGGGGTGCTCCAGTCATCTCTGACTGAAATCCCCCTGGGCAGAAAGAGGACTTTAGAGCCTGTGGCTGGATTAGGAGCCCAGCTGCAGCAATTCCACCTTGGGCTGTAGTCTGTGCTCTCCTAAGATAAGCAGTGTTGGGTCAGAGCTCAGATGGGAGACCTCTAAGCTGCACCCCAGGTGCTGCAAACAGTGGTGTTACTGATTCAGTAGGTGGTGCTCTGCCCTCTTACTTCAGTATTGAATCTCAGCATGGGACTAGTGGGCACTGTGCTGCTGGAGTTGGCAGCTTTGGGGTGGGGTTTAAAGGGGACTCCTGACCCGAGTGGTCAGTAAGGATTCCGGGGTGTCTTTTACAAGAGTTGCTCTGCAGTGATGTGGCTCAGTTCCAGCACAGGGTTTTACATTCTGCCTCGCTAAAAATTCTTTCAGCTGGATAGTGCAGCTTTCATTGCCTGTCCTAAACTCTCGTGGACCCTTGCTCTGTGCTGGCCTGTGAGAGAGTGTTTTGAAGGTCAGGACTTTTCAGAGTTTCATGCTGCAGCCACTTCCTCAATCAGCCCAGCCTTGAGAGCAGCTGCTCTCAAGCCCTGCCAGGCCACTTTTAAACCCCTCACAGCAGGAGCAGGGTTTCACCCTGCTACACCCCCACCCCCACCTCAAGAACCCCTACACCGGGGGAGGGGGGGGCGGCGGGAGTGTTTGTCCTACCGGCCCAGCTTTCTCCTCAACTGGGCCCTCAGGACATCCCTTTCCTGCCGCAGGCTCTCCAGTGTTTGGAGCAGTCTGCTGGCTTCGTCCTTAGTCTGGGTCCCCATTGTAGACCTCCCTGGTCCTACGTGGGTTCCCACTTCCATTTGGGTTCCCACATCAGCCCTCCCGGCCCTTGTGTGGGTTCCCCCTTCAGTTTGGGTTCCCACATTGGCCCTTCTGGCCCCTATGTGGGTTCCCTTTTTTAGGTGGGGCCTCTCTGCCCCAGCCCCCTTCTCTCTGGGGGCCTCAGTCTGGACTACCCCTTCCTGGCGGCTAGTCCCAGACTGAGCCTTGGTTTCAGGCACTCCCCTTTTCTGTCTCGGGGGCAATGCCTCTTTATGTGGCCCTTGGTGTGGCAGTGGAAGCACCCTTGGCGCCTTCCCCCTGCCACAGCCCCAGTCCCGGTTGTGTGGGCCCTAGCCCTGTCTTCTGGGCTGGCCCGGGCCTTGGGAGCTCCATGAGGGCACACTCTCTTCAGGTGTCCCTGCTCCCCACAAGCCCAACAAGTTGGGGGCCCCCCTGTTACTCTCACAGGGGGAGCCTTGTCTGGGTGAGGCCTCTCTGCCCCAACCCAGTAGGGGCACACCCTTCTCCAGTGTCCCCGTCGCCCGTAGGCGAAACAGTCTTTAGGCCCCGGCACTGGCCTCCAGCCCAAGGTGCCTGGCCCCTGTTGAGGTCCGTGTGCCCTCCCCCGCAGCAGCTGAAGCAGCCCTGCTTGCTGCTCGGCGAGCCGGGCCACACAGGCTCTCCAGTAATAGTCTCTGTTCATTTCTTCAGTCTGTCAAGTCTCAAAGTCCAGGCAATAGTCCCATAGTCCTTGCCCCGGCCCTTTGTATCAGGGGCGGACCGCTATACCCGCATTCTCCACCACGTGTAGATGGGTCGGACTCACCCCTGCGGCGCCTCCTGCTGGTGACGCCGGGAATTAGCTCAGTCCAGTGCTGGAGTGCCCTCTGCAGGCTGGTGATCCACCTGTCCTCTGGCCCCCGTGTCCCTCCCTGGACCCGGTGCCCTTTCACATGGGGGTGCTGCCCCTGGCAGTAACCCCTTTCTCTCTGAGTCTCCCCTCCTTGGGGAACCCCCACCCTCTATCCCCACCTTGCCTCAGTATTGGCTACTGCCAGTCATTGTCTAGCCCCACACTCTGGGGCAGACTGCAGTATCAGCCTACTCATCACAGGCAACGGGGTTTGGACCTGCTGCCTTGGCCTACCCCTGGGCTGCCTTCTGCAACCCCCAGTACCTGTTAGCCCAATGTTAGGCCGCAGCCTGGGGCTTTCCAGGCTGGAGCTCCCCAGCTCCTCTGCCTTTCCCCAGCCCTGCTTCACTCAGGTATCCAGTTTCTAGCTCCCTGCAGCCAGGCCCTTCTCTCTCTGAAGGCAGAGAGAGACTGCCTTTCCTTCTGGCTTCCCTGGCCAGTTTGGGGCGTGGCCCCAGCTGCAGCCATTTCCTCAATCAGCCCAGCCTTGAGAGCAGCTGCTCTCAAGCCCTGCCAGGCCACTTTTAAACCCCTCACAGCAGGAGCAGGGTTTCACCCTGCTACGCATGCAAACCAAGCCCTACCCCTGTCTCATTTGAAGGCTATTGGAGCATCTTTATCCCTTTCTTCCTTACTTGATGGGACCCTCATGAGCACTATGTGCACAGTAAGCTGCTGGGCCTGGTTCTGACCTCACGTCTATTTGTGTAAACTGGGATTAGCCCCATGGAAGTGGATAGAATTCCGCTGGCGTAAAAACTGGCGTGAGATCAGAATTGGGCCCAGGTTCCCTTTTGGCAGTGGGAGGGGGTGATTCGTGTGTGTGGGTTTCTCTCTCTCTCTCTGGCTCCTTCTGTCTCTCTTTGGGCCTGGTGTTTGAAAAGCGGCCCCTGATTTTGCACCTGCAATTTTGTGCCTGGAATTAATTGCAGGCCTGTATTGTAGCAGCGCCTGTAGAATTAGGCAACTAAGCCAGCTAAAATTTGGGCCGTCAATGATTTGGGCCTGCAAAATTGCACTCACAGTTATATCTGGGTGCAAATTTGGAGTCTGAGTTGATTTTTGAACATTAGACCTGTGGGTCTCTTTTCCCATTTCCCACTACTAGGCTTATTTTTAGGACAGTCTGAAAAAAATAACTCTGAACTCCTGGGCAGTGACTTATCCTCTCCTGGAAATGAGAGGCTGCAGAGAGAGCAGGGATGGAATCTCGGGACAACAGGATTTCCACAGAGGTCCCCAGTACAGATGAGGTTTTGGCCAGGTTGGGCTTATAAGGGGAATGCTTGTCATTGGGCTCTGTCAGGAGATGGTGGGGCAGGAAGGTGCCAAAGACCTGAGTTGGTTCTTTCTCCAGCTGAATGGCTTGACTTGTCCCTTAGTTAGATTTCTTCTCACTCTCTTCTTGACCCCTCCCAGGGTGGGATGTACATCTTCCAGCTCTTCGATTACTACGCTGCCAGTGGTATGTGCCTGCTCTTCGTTGCCATCTTTGAGACGCTTTGTATCGGCTGGGTGTATGGTGAGTATGGGCCTGGTGGCCAGCAGCTTTCACTGACTCCGAATCCCTGAGTGGACTCTTGTCCCCTCACTGGGGCTGGTCTCTCTGTTATCCCCAAGAGCACCAGGCCACAGATCCCCTTCGTAAACCTGGTACATTGGAACCCTTTACAAACAGTAGCCCAACATGTCCTCACTTCAATGCCCAGGGACTTAGATAGTGAGAGCTTCCTGACAGCAGAGCCCTGGGGGAGCTGGCTGGAGAAGCTGCCTCATGCCAGCAAGGAAGTCCATGACCCTAACAAATTTCCCGTTTGCGCTTATCTATATTACCCATAATGCTCCATTTCTGAGCTCTCTCCTCTCCACATGGGTCTTCCTGTCGGTCAGTATCCTCTCTGGGCCATGCAGACCATTACTCTTGGTCCCTTTTGTTAACAGGGTCTCGTTCCTTGTCTTTCTCAGGTGCTGATCGTTTCTATGATAACATTGAAGACATGATTGGTTACAGGCCATGGCCTATTATCAAATACTGCTGGGTCTTCATCACGCCAGCTGTCTGCATGGTGAGAGCTTGGAGGCCATTGGTCTGGGGGCCTGAGAGAGGAGTGGGGCTGGTTGGATTGTTGTGGGAGTGGGGAAATGGATCGTTCTGGGACCCCTGTGTTGGGGACATATTGAGTAGGTAGCAAGCACTTTCCCATGGAGCAGGCAAGCTTGTAATGGCTCACTGGCTCAGTGTGGCCATCACGTTGTCCTCCAGCAGCTGATCCTTAGAAGGTAATAACCCTACTGCTACTGACAGCTATGGTACGTCTACACGGCCAGCAGAAATCCACGTCAGCAAGTCTCAGAGACAGGGTCTGCAGACTCAGGCTCATGCTATGCCACTAAAAAAAAGCTGTGTAGACATTTGGGGTGGAGCTCAGGCTCTGCTTCAGAACCTGAGCTCCAGTCCAATCTTGAATGTCTGCACAACTATTTCTAGTGCTATAGAATGAGCCTGAATCTGTAGACCCAGGCTGTGAGACCCTCTGCAGCAGGTTTCTGCTGGCTGTGTAGACATACCCCTAGCGAGCAGACTCCCACTTTAGCTCAAGTGGCCTGTGGTTTGGAAGCCAAAGGTTCTAACCCAGCTGCTGCTGTGTGGTCTATCTGATCACCATGGACATCCATGAGTGGGGATGGAATAACAGGGAGGGAACAGATCACCAGGGACTGCTGCTAGGATGAGCTCTTGGCTGAGATAACAAACACTAATTGAAGGGGCAGCAGCATCCAAGTGGGTCTGATGGATGCTCTGATTGTTGCTCCTCGGGGGCTGTCTGTCCCCAGGGAGATCATGTTGGCTAATGGCATTGCTTCCCCGCTTCCTCTCTTCTTGACTTCTTCCACCTCCCCAGGCGACCTTCCTGTTTTCTCTGATTAAATATACCCCTCTGACCTACAACAAGAAGTACGTGTACCCCTGGTGGGGAGACACCCTGGGCTGGCTGCTGGCTCTCTCATCTATGGTCTGTATCCCTCTCTGGATTGTCTACAAACTCTCCATGATCAAGGGTTCCCTGAGAGAGGTGAGGCTGCTGCTTCAGGAGGGGGTCTGGGCCACAGAGGCGTGATGGGGGGGGGGCTTTACAGGTCATTGGCATATTGAAGTGACAGCCTCTTGAGGTGTGATTGGTGTGTTGTGGGTTAATAAACAGGAGCGTAGAATTAAGTTACTGGAGCTCAGTCTATTACTGTAAAGAATTAGTGGCTTTATTGAATTCAAGCTGGTTGGAGGGCTACACAGAACTAGCTGCCTTCCTGTGCCTCGCAGTTATTGGCTCTCCATCACTTGTCAAACACCGAAGGAAAACAGTTTTGTGGGAAGTACTGATAGGAGACCAAGTGCAGGCCCGAGGCCAAACGCAGTCCACTGGGGTCTACGAATAGCCTGTGGGCTGCCCTTGTCTCAAGTGTGGAGGTCTGACCTGTGGGGACTATGGATCCCAGTGTATGATCCTAGGCTGCATGCTGGGACCTGTAGGTCCTCTGCTGAGTCCCCACCATCTCATTGTTGGAATGGAGAGTGGTGGGGGCATCAATGGAGGCTTGAAGTCACCTTTACACTGCCTGTGCTGTGAGGCAGCCAGGTGCCTACACAGCATTTGGTTTAAGTTAGAGCAGCCTCAGGGCCGCTCTTGCACTGTTTTTCTCCTGGGCCAGAACACAGCGTGCTGTGACCATGCACCTCCCTCCAGAATGTCCTCTGCCTGCCATGAGGCTCCTCTAAGCTGGCTTTAGAGACCTTCTGCACTTGGGGATCCCTGAGATTTCTTCACCAACTTTCGCCCCCTAGAGCAGTGCATGGGGATGGACTGTAAGGAAGAACTGGGTCCGTAACCTCTGTTCTCTCCCTGTCTGTGGAGAAAAGCCTCTGCTTTTTGCTGACATTTCCATCAGCAGAGCACCTGTTGATGTCCACAGGGGCTGGGTTAGTGCCGTTCTGAACACCCTAGGAGTGGCCTTTGGATGTGTACAGCCCTGACTATGAGGAAGCAATGGCTGGGTGCTGCTGCTCTCAAGCATTGTGGGGTTGGTCTGCATTTGAAACGTGCCGGATGGCTCAGGTGTAAAAAGCTGGGGTCAGTACGTGGGAGGCTGACTTTTTTTTGGCAGTGTCACAGCGTTGGTCAGGGACATGGAAGGGAATTTTCCCTGGGTCCCACACAAGTCCTGGAGATTCCCAGCTGCTGTTCGAACAGCCAAGGTGGTCTTCAACTGTCGTTTAAATTGTTATATCTGGATGTGGGAACTGGGGCTATTCTAGGGTATCCCTGGACTTAAGGGGCTGGTGTTCCAGTAGGGGGAGGGCCTACGTGTATGAACTGGGAATCATTCAGCCTGAGATCCAGGCATGATTACCAAATTCCTCCATGCCTCTCTCCTCCGTGCTGCCTTTGCTGGAAGGCTACTTAGAAAGGGGCTGTTTGCTGGGGGTGCAGTTTGGGGGATGAGGCTGTGGTTGAGCCAGATCCACCCCTACACCCTTGTTCAACATCCAACTTTGTCTTTCAGAGATTCCGCCAGTTGGTCTGCCCAGATGAGGACTTACCTTTCAGTCTGGGTGCAGGGCAGCCCCTTCCTTCCACCAGACCCAGCCTCCTGATGCTGACAGAGCTAGAGTCCCATTGTTAGGGCCACTGTGGCCCCCTGGATTGTTTGATACACTCCTTCCAGCTGTCAGATGACTCAAGGATTCTCCACTTGCCGAGGGGAGCAGGACTTGTGAGCTGATCTCTCTTCCGCTGGAGGATTTGATGGGCTCAGCAGGGGCTGCCATAGAAGGGTCTCCAGGGACAGTGTGGAGTCAGCGATGCACCTTAATCGTCTCCTGGGGAGCACACACAGGAGCTGATTCAAACAGCTGAGAGTCCCCAACACTCCAGTGGGTGGGACAGGAGATACTCAGCTCTGGAGTGGAGACTGTCAAAGGGTCACAGAGGCTCTTCTCCAACATGGACTTTGAGGACCTCTCCATTCATTCCATTAAATCCTTTATCTTATCACTTCTGAGTGGCTCTGCCTCAGTTTTGTCTCTTGTGCTTTTTTTGTAAGGGAACTCTCCCCTCCACACCAGGAGTCATTGCTCCTAGAACTGCTGCTTGTTTCCAGAACTACACGGAGTCCAATCTGCCAGGACCACCACTCTGGGCAGGGGTGATGGGTATTTTGGTGGCCCAAGAAGCCAAGTTCCCAAGTTCAAGGCGGTGATGCGTTGTGTGTGGCTATTCTAAAGGGGAAAGTCCACACCAAATTAGACGTGACTTCCCCTCACTCATCTCCCAGAATTAGAGAAATATTATATACTGTTACTCCTTTTTGACCCAAGTGGTTATTAGAAGAAACTGATGATGGAGTCAGGCATTCCTGTTTTATTTACAAGGAATGTACAAAGTCCCATTTCTCTGACCACAGTAGGAATTAAATCAGAGATTGTGTCTTTACTCACAGTTCCAAGCCTCTAGTCAGCACTTAGCCCAAAACTCTCTCTCAGTTTTTGTTCAGGGCCACATTCCCAGTGCTTATCCTGACTCTGTCCTTGCTGTGATTCTCCCTGCTTCTCTGCCTTTTGGCCTCTCTCTTCCACAGACACACAAACCTTCTCAAAACAATATCCAGCAAAACCTCTCCACCCATGCCTTGTGCCTGTGTTGTGGATGGAGACCTCTGTTGTTTCAGCTGCCTGGTTCCATATAGGCGTTTAAATGTTTTTTACAATTATCTTAAATGAAGGGCAGCACTTACATCCAACCTATAACAACCATCCCCAGGAAGACCACACGGATGCCTCTTCCTTCATCAGGCCCTGAACAGAGCTGATAAACCCAAAGGAATGTAGCAGCTCAGATCCGTGACTCTGAAATCCAAGAGTAGAGGCTGCTGCAAGGCAGGAGTGAGGTGTGCTGGCCAAGCTGTGTGGGGATGCAGGACTGAAATGGCAGGAGATACAGCAAGAGCAGACGTAGAGGAATGCATTGGCAGAGGGTTTGTGTTTTTTCCAGGGGAGAGGCTTGATTTTAGGACTAAGGAAGTCTTTGCAGGTCAGGACTATGGTATTAGGGCAGGTCTGGAGGTTTGGGCAGGTCAGGTGCTTTGCAGGGCAGATGGGAGGGATAACTGGAGTAGAAGAGGATGCTGCAGGCCAGCATGGAGGTGCATTAGCAGATCTGCATTGGGCCCGTAGGACTGCAATGGCAGCTAGTGACTGGTGTATTGGGAGGTCAGAATTGAGGAGCTCAGGCAGAGCTGTGCAGTACAATTTAAATGTAATACTTATTTGTGAATATTATTGAGATAGTATCTTTCAGCAGTAAGTTCCCATGTAAATATTCAGGGTGGGTGGAGACCATAATGTCTCCCTGGCTCCAGAGGTCAGGTGCTCTTTTTGCTCTCCTCACGTAATGTGTTCCAAAGCAGGAGCACACAAGAAGTTGAGCCAAGTCCCCCAGCAATTTCTGGATTGCAGCTGAATCCTTGTATATGTTACTGCAGGATTTCAGTCCCTTGAGCCCTTACTGTGATCTCTCACTGGGACTGCTTAGGATATCCCAATTGGGTGTTTAATCAAAAACAAAACAGAAAAGGTGCAATTGCTGCTGGTAGTCACAAGGTGGCCTCGCTACTTTAGATCCTGCTAATATATTAGCAACCATTGCAAAAATATGTCATTCTGGTGAATTTACAGCTAAGCTGGCCAGAGGCTTGGGAAACTCCCAATTTGTGAAGGCAGCCAGATTCACATTCCAGAAATCACATTCCTGGTGCAAGGAGGAGCTACAGCCCAGAACAGCTAGTGTTCAGCTTCTCATTCCCAGGCAGCAGGATCCTGATCCCCATGGGGGGACTTAGACATTAACTTGGGTCTGTTGTGGTCAGAGCTGGTGCCATAAGAAGTGGGCAGAATGGTAATTAAAATACCTACAGGGGACAAGAAGGATTTTTACACCATTGAGGCTTCAGCAATTGATCACAGCTGGAGACAGGACACCAGACAGGGTGGACCGGTGCATTGAGGTGGTGCGCAGAAGCCTTTTTCGTTGGCTATGTCTGCCGTGCAGTCAGAGGTGTGATTGCTGCTCGGGCAGACATAACTGCACGAGCTGTAATCTACCGAGCACAGCTAAAAATAGCAGTGAGGACGCAGTGGAATGGGTTGTTCCACATGTTCCTAGCCCACACTGGAGCCCGTGCCGCCATGGCTTCATGGCTAGTTTTAGCTGTGCTAGGTAGACTACAGCTAGCATGGATATGTCTGTCCAAGTTGCAATATCACCTCCACCTGCAATGTAGAGATCTACTTAGGTGCATGGCTGGTTCTTGCTCCCATACTCAGGGTCACACTGATCACCGGAATTGGGGTTGAAAAGGAATTTCCCCCCCAGGTCAGACTGGCAGGGACCCTCGAGGGGTTTTGTCTTCCTCTGCAACATGGGGCATGGAACACCTAGTAGCATCATCTGGGCATGTCTTCTCTAATCAATTCCCTGCCAGCATCAGGAATTGGTAGCATCTCTGTATCCACTGTTCTCTGCCTGTGACACACAACAGTGTGCTCTCCTGAGGACTGAAATGCTTTGGTTGAACTAAAGTCATTGGGCTCAACATAGGGGAATCTGAGTGAACTAGAGTGGCCTGTGATATACGGGAGATCAGACTGGGTGACTTGTGGTCCTTTCTCGTCTGAAACTCTGGTAAATTCCAAAGGACTGAGCAAATCTTTTCTTCAGAAGGATTCTTATGAAGTCATCAATATGAGAGCACTTTAACAACAGGGTCAGGGCCCTCTGACTTCAGTCCCTGGGGTGGATCATGTGCACAGAAAAGGCCCATAACTTATCAGCACGTGTGGCAGCATTCACCCTCTTTCAGAGTGGCAGGTTGCAAGAGGTGGGCCTGGGAAGCCTGATTTCTGTCATCCAGAGCAAAAGCACCAATTTTCCTTTTCCCAGACAGGGGCGGCTCCAGGCACCAGCACACCAAGCGCGTGCTTGGGGTGGCAAGCCGCAGGGGGTGCTCTGTTGGTCGCCGTGAGGGCGGCAGGCAGGCTGCCTTCGGTGTCATGCTGCGGAGGTTCCGCTGGTCCCGCGGCTTCAGCGGACCTCTCGCAGGCTGCCGCCGAATCCGTGGGACCGGGGACCTCCCACAGGCAAGCCGCCGAAGGCAGCCTGCCTGCCGTGCTTGGGGCGGCAAAATACCTAGAGCCGTCTCTGTTCCCAGAATTGCTCATGGGACCATGAAGCATTTTGATTCATTTATAGGATTTTATTTGTATGTGGGACCTGTGGCCAGACTCTGTTGTCACCCCCGGCACGGTGCCATTTAAAGCCCCAGCTGATTACTTGGATTTCTGAAAAGACTCCGTTACTGTTGCTGTATATGGGTGAAAGCCTGGTCTGGTGGTTCAAGCACAGGACTAGGAGGTAGATGATCTGTGTTCAGTTCCTGGCTTTGGCACAGGTTTTGTGCGGCCTTGAGCAAGTCTTATAACCTTACTGTCCCTCAGCTTCCCCCATTTGTGATAGAGAGAATAATACTTCCCTACATTGCAGTGGTGGTATAAGAGTCAATATCTGAAAGTACTTTGAAATCTATGGAAAGGCCCTTATGGAAAAGTCCCATAGAATTTAATAGAGATGTTACCAATAGGATTCCATATGAAATTAGTACAGACCTATAAAAATGACACTGAAAACCAATGGGATTTAATAGAAAATGAAATCCTTTCCGTAGGGTTCTTGGATTTTTTTGTTTTTCAATCTGCTGAAGAATGCAGTAGCAGGGATACTATTCTCCACTGAATTTTATAGGATTGTTCCCCCCAAAAAATCTATAGAGATTTTCATTTTCCATTGATCTCTGTAGGGTTTTCCTGTGCAAGTTACTATTAATATAAATATTACTGCTGTGTAATGTCCAGTGAGTTGTATTTAATCAAAGAGGTGTAAGCAGAGTCAGGATGAGCCCTACCCTGACATCTGGTGGTACATTATGAGGAGTGGGCAAAGGAATGTTAGGAATGTGCATTTGCATTGGTAAACCCACTCCACTTAGCATAACACACAGCAGCATGGGAAGGTTATTTTCACACTGTGGAATCCCCAATTTCTTTGTTATTGGGGCAGGAAGGAAAAAAAGGGGCTGTTACCTTAATTATGTGAATGAGGAACTATGAGACTGCTTTATGACAGAAATGACTCAACCTACATTAAATAGTACTTGCCAGACAAGGGACAGGGGTTCCAAAACCCAGTGAAGGGAGAGAGGCTGGGGACTGGTGTGTGTACCTGATGGTATGGGCCCCTTTTGAGGGCCTGGAACACCAATTGCACTTCCTCCTCTCTCCACTGTTAAAGAGCAGAGCTAATTTTGAATCCTTTAGGAGTCCATCTAGAGGCTGCTGACTTGAATTCATGTTGGGCCATGTGGCAGTGGGGCTCCCCTACTACAAGTTGAAATCACTAGGAGCTGAAATCACTAAAAGAGCTAAGCTTACTAAGCTAAGATCACTGAGTGCTGTGTTAAGTAGTGGGAGAGCCTGAAGATCTATCACCAAGCAGCTGGCAGAGCAGAGCAGTCTGCAGCACGTTGGAGCAGCCCATGGAACAGTGAGCAGTGTGGAGCGGTTTGTGGGGGACGGCTGACGTGGTTCACGGGTCTGCTGGAGGAGCGGCACAGCTGGTGGAGTGGAGCCAGTCGTGGTGAAGGCTGCAGCAGAACTCCACGGAGAAGCGGGGCAGTCGGCCCTGGCCCACGTAAGGTGTCCCTAGCACCCTGTGTGTGTGACCCCCCCCCATTTCCACCCAGGCTGGGGGGGTAAAACTCTGCAGATAAACTTTTGAACTCTGGGGTGGCACTGACCGGAGACTGAGACTTTTGGGTTGTTGGACTTTGGGGTGATTGGACTTAAGACCCTAAGGACAGTGCCAAATGTACTTGGAGGGGGGTTTTGCTTATGGTTTGTGTATAGTCCTGTTTGTGGTGTCTCTCCAACGTGATGCCACATTGTTTCCCTCCTTTATTAAAAGGATTTTGCTACACTCAGACTTCGTGCTTGCGAGTGGGAAGTATTGCCTCCTGGGCGCCGGGGTGGTAGGTAATTGTCCCAGGTCACTGGGTGGGGGCTCGAGCCGGTTTTGCATTGTGTTATTGAACGGAACCCCTGGATACTGAACCCTGCCCTTGTTGCTGCCAACTCAGAGGGGCAGAAGGGTTACATTTTTGGGGGCTCGTCCGGGATCCCTGGGTCAGTACCCCTCGCAAGCACCTGTTGAGTGTTCCACTGTATTGGGAAACAATTGTCTTTATATTTTGAGGGAATTACTGTTTGTATAATGGCTAATATGTCAGATTTGTTGGGCCCCAGTTCTGCAGCCCCTAGCTCAGGGGCGGCAGCCTCAGCCAATGATTGGGCACAAGCACTGGGGCATATATTGGAAAAGATTGTGTTGGCCTATGCTACGTCAAACTCTTGTCGTAAGTTAAGGTTATTTGCTGGGGAAGAGGAGTTTGAACCCTGGTTGGAGCATACCACTGAAATGCTGCGGGAGTGGGCCGTACCTGATGTAGAAAAGCGAAGATGTCTAATAGAGAGCCTTAGTGGCCCAGCATTAGATGTACTTCGCATCCTGAAGCTCATTGTCCCTAAGGTCAGTGTGAAGGACTGCCTAGAGGCCCTTGATAATACCTTTGGGAGCGTAGAGAGCCCTGAAGACAGTTACTGTAAATTCCTTGATTCCCGACAGGAAAGGGGTGAGAAAATTTCAGCCTATATACAGAGGCTGGAGAGACTGCTTCAGAGAGCTGTTATGAGGGGAGCAGTGACTGCTGAGCAGATGGATCAGACCAGACTGGCTCAAGTTGTAAGAGGGACTCGGTATCAGAACCCGATCCTACTTCATCTGCGACTAAGAGAACGGCAGGATCATCCCCCAAGTTACTCTCAGCTGATAAAGGAGGTCAGGGAAGAGGAAGAAAGGCAGGCTGCCAGCGAGTGTTGGGAAGCCCAAACATTGGAACCAGCCAGCACAACGCCACTGCAAATGGCCAGTGTACTGATGGTGAGCACTACAGAGGAACTTGCCCAACAAATGCAGGTCCTGACAGAACGGATAGCTGAGCTGCAAAGCACCGTTGACCGAGCTAAGATTTCCAGGAATAAGGAGCCTCAGACTGTGACAATGGAGAAGTCAGTATCTAGAGCCACTGTCCCACCCGGCGAAGGGGAAAGGGCAATTCTTTTGCTATCGGTGTGGTCAGGATGGGCACAGTGCTACTAACTGCCATAAGGAAGAGAACCCTCCTTAGTGTATGAACAGCTGAGGAGCAGTTGGGAGAGACCCAGTAGCGGCCAGAAGGTCTGGGGACAGAGACCACCTAGACCTACAGGATTTGAAGATTCCCCCAAAAGAGACCGTCCAGCTGGGATCCCTGCAGGACTGATAGGGCCGCGAGCAGAGGTCATGGTGAGGATTGAAGGGGTGGAGTGTAAAGCCGTGCTTGACACTGGATCTCAAGTGACTATTATATTTCAGTCATTCTACCAACAGATGCTTAGGCACCTGCCTATACAGCCACTGACTGGCATTGGTCTGTGTGGCCTCAGCATGGATGAATACCCCTACCAAGGGTATGTCATAGTGCACCTGGAATTCCCAAAGGAGGTTGCTGGGGTAACGGAAGAGGTAGACACAGCTGCCTTAATATGCCCTGACCCTAAAGGGACCTCTGATGTGTCTGTGCTGATAGGGACCAACTCCAGTCTCTTCAAGGTACTCGCGAATTACTGCAGACGACGGGCTGGGGACCAGTACCTGAGTACCCTGATGATCCATATGCTTTGTGCTGAAGCCTATAGGAAGATTGAGAGTGCTAAAACGGAGACATCTGAGCTACCGATTGGGGCACTGAAGTACATGGGCACAACCCCCTTAGTAGTGCCCGCAAGGACAGAGCAAGAGGTGCTTGTCATGAGTACCAGGCTGAAAGGCAGTAAAGGGGCATTAGCAATGATAGAGCAGCCAGTTGAAGGAGAGCTCCCGGAAGGAGTGCTGGTCCCCAGTGGAGTCATAACCCTACCTGCTGAAGCCCAGGAAAAGGTGACTATACTGATTGCTAATGAAACAAGTCGAGATGTTGTTGTGAAGCAAGGACAAAAGATAGCAGACCTCTTCGAGCCTGAATCAATTGTGAAACCCCAGTGCGAGACTCAAGTTCCGACAATAGACCCAGCAAAGTTTGACTTTGGAGATTCACCATTGTCGGAGGAGTGGAAAGATCGTCTGAGGAGGAAACTTTGTGAAAGACCCAAGGTGTTCTCACTGCATGAGTGGGATGTGGGATGTGCAAAAGGAGTAGAGCACAACATCAGACTACATGACTCCCGACCTTTCCGAGAGAGATCTAGGAGGCTTGCTCTCCGAGATGGAAGATGTGCGACAACATCTTCAAGAGCTGGCTGCAAATGGCATCATTACAGAGTCCCGCAGCTCATACTCCTCACCCATTGTGGTGGTCCGTAAAAAGAATGGGAAAATCCGGATGTGTATTGACTACCGCACCCTGAACCGCCGTACAGTGGTTGATCAGTACACAATGCCTCGAGTCCAAGATGCTTTAGACTGTTTACTGGGAAGCCAGTGGTTCTCTGTGTTGGATCTTCGGAGTGGATACTACCAGATCCCTCTGGGTGAAGAAGATAAGGAGAAGACAGCCTTCATCTGCCCATTAGGGTTTTATCAGTTCGACGCATGCCCCAAGGGATTTCTGGAGCACCTGCCACATTTCAATGTCTTATGGAGAAAGTTGTGGGAGACATGAATTTACTGCAAGTGTTAGTTTATTTGGATGACCTGATTGTGTTTGGAAGAACTTTGGAAGAGCATGAAGAAAGACTTCTTAAAGTGCTTGATAGGTTGGAGGATTATGGTTTGAAGCTTTCAATTGACAAATGCCAGTTCTGCAGGACCTCAGTGAAGTATGTGGGCCACATCGTGTCCCAAGAGGGTGTGAGTACTGATCCTGATAAAATAGAAGCACTCACTACATGGCCACGTCCAAGCAACTACAGAGAACTCAAGACTTTCCTTGGGTTTAGTGGCTACTACCGCAGATTTGTAAAAACTATGCTACAATTGTAAAACCCTCAATGATCTTACCAGGGGATATCAGTCCAGCAAGAACAAATCTAAGACCAGGAATAAAAGGCCTTCCGTGCAGAGACACTATGGCCCCTTCAAACCCTTTGGGCCACGGTGGAATGAGAGATGTGAAAAGGCTTTTCGAGAAATCATTACTTGCCTAACTCATGCCCCTGTCCTAGTCTTTGCTGACCCAAGCAAACCATTTATCCTGCATACAGATGCCAGTTTGGAGGGTCTGGGAGCAGTACTGTACCAGGAGGCGGAAGGCACGCGTAAACCTGTAGCCTTTGCCAGCCGAGGACTGTCTGATAGTGAAACACGCTATCCCACCCACAAGCTGGAGTTCTTGGCCTTGAAATGGGCCATCACTGAGAAATTTCGAGACTACTTGTATGGTGCTCAGTTCCAGTTGTGGACAGACAACAACCCACTGACTTATGTGTTAACAAGTGCTAAACTGGATGCTACAGGGCAAAGATGGGTGGCCGCTTTGGCTAGCTATGACTTCAGCATTCAATACCGATCAGGGAGAAGCAATGTAGATGCAGATGCATTGTCCAGGCGTCCACAAGCACCAGGAGTTGCTGTGATACCCACGGATGGAGTGAGAGCTATTTGCAGTGTGAGTCGCCGAGAGCCAGAGGCCCATGAGAGCCTTCATGGATGCGTTGCTGAAGCTTTGGGACTGCCCCCTGAATGCGTGCCTTCTGCTTCAGTGAACTATATTGCTTTGGACCAATCTCCCTTGCCCGTGCTCAATGCGGCTGACTGGCAGGAAGCCCAGCTGCAAGATATTGACATTCGTGATACGCTACTTGCCAAAAGGGAGGGGCGAGGCCCAGCTGCGGTTGTCCCACCTACCCCAGAGGGCAAACTACTATTGAGAGAATGGACCAAGCTAAAACTGATTCAGGGAGTGCTACACCGTGTGACCACAGACCCTCTACAAAGGCAACGGAACCAACTAGTGCTGCCAAAGAGTACAGAGGCCTGGCCATGAGGGCCCTGCATGATGACTTTGGACATTTAGGGATGGAGAGGACCCTGGAACTTATCCAGTAGGTTCTATTGGCCCGGCTGGCTGAAGATGTTCGCAGGAAATGTGAGACCTGCGCTCGATGTGTTCAAAGGAAAACTCTGCCCACGAGGGCTGCATATCTGAAGAACATTACCAGCAACAAACCTCTGGAGCTGGTTTGCATTGATTTCTTGTCTTTAGAAGTGGACAAGAGGAATATTGGGAACATTCTGGTCGTGACCGACCATTATACGCGATATGCGCAGGCATATCCCACACGTGATCAGAGGGCCACCACTGTCGCTCGGGTACTTTGGGAAAAATATTTCTCAGTTTATGGATTCCCAGCCCGGATACACTCGGATCAGGGACGAGACTTTGAGAGTCACCTTCTGAAGGAGGTGCTGAGGATAGCAGGAATTAAAAAGTCGAGGACAACGCCTTATCACCCGCAGGGTGACCCTCAGCCAGAGAGGTTCAACCGAACCCTGTTAGATATGTTAGGGACTCTGCGGCCAGAGCAGAAGGCAACCTGGAGCCAACATGTTGCATTTCTGGTGCACACCTACAACGCCACCAAGAATGATGCTACGGGAGTCACCCCATATCTCTTGATGTTTGGGCGAGAACCAAGATTACCCATAGACCTGTGCTTTGGTGTATCAGAGGATGGCGATAGCTATGAAACCCATCAGCAATATGTATCCCGACTACGAGAAAAGCTGCGGGATGCTTACCACTTAGCTGCATCTGCAGCTCAGAAGAATGCAGATCGTAACAAACATCGATATGATGCTAGAGCACGTCCGCAAGAGCTCCAGCCAGGGGACAGAGTCCTGCTGCGAAATTTGGGTATTGCTGGCAAACACAAGATAGCTGACAGATGGAAGGCAATACCTTACTTGGTGATGGAAAAGCTAGGAGACCTGCCGGTCTACAAGATCAAACCTGAAGAGGGTCCAGGGCAGACAAAGACCGTGCATAGAAACCTTTTGCTCCTGGTGGGGGAATTGGTAGGCAGCCCTTATGAGATGGGCCACAACAGGGCAATTGGGCAGAACGAAGGTGCTGTACCAAAGCCACTTCCCAACGTGGACAGCCAGCCTCCTGCAGCTAACCTACCCCTACTCAGCACATCTGAGAGTGAGTCTGAGGAGGAAGACACAACCATGGTGTATCCTAGGATGAAGACAAGATTGCAGTCTCGATCAGCTGAATCAAAGAGACTACCTCCTCTTCCGCCCTAAACCCTATGGCAGAAGTATTTAGGCCCATTCCTGACACTCCTGAGCCACTGGTGGAACCCCCATGTAATGACTTACACAGATTATTGGACAGTGGCGACATACAGATGGAAGATGTCCCAAGCACCTTCGATCCTCCACGGTTAGAACTAGAAATGCAGGGGCCTATGCCAGTATCCGAGGGGAACTCACAGGAAACCTCCCCATCCGTCACTCAAGAGGATGTCCCCCCTACCACAGCAACAGAGTTTCTTCATAGGCGAGACAGAGTAATAAGACCAGTGAAACGGCTAACTTACGATGCACCTGGGGTGATTAGTGAGGAGCCAATACATTTAGCACACAGGTTTGTGAAAGCTAAAGTGGGCTATCTGAGGCCCTTTGGAGGGGACAGTAAGTTGGTATAGTAGGGAATGTGATTTGTCAGGACGACAAATTCTCGGCTGGGGGGAGGATGTAAGCAGAGTCAGGATGAGCCCTACCCTGACATCTGGTGGTACATTATGAGGAGTGGGCAAAGGAATGTTAGGAATGTGCATTTGCATTGGTAAACCCACTCCACTTAGCATAACACACAGCAGCATGGGAAGGTTATTTTCACACTGTGGAATCCCCAATTTCTTTGTTATTGGGGCAGGAAGGAAAAAAAGGGGCTGTTACCTTAATTATGTGAATGAGGAACTATGAGACTGCTTTATGACAGAAATGACTCAACCTACATTAAATAGTACTTGCCAGACAAGGGACAGGGGTTCCAAAACCCAGTGAAGGGAGAGAGGCTGGGGACTGGTGTGTACCTGATGGTATGGGCCCCTTTTGAGGGCCTGGAACACCAATTGCACTTCCTCCTCTCTCCACTGTTAAAGAGCAGAGCTAATTTTGAATCCTTTAGGAGTCCATCTAGAGGCTGCTGACTTGAATTCATGTTGGGCCATGTGGCAGTGGGGCTCTCCTACTACAAGTTGAAATCACTAGGAGCTGAAATCACTAAAAGAGCTAAGCTTACTAAGCTAAGATCACTGAGTGCTGTGTTAAGTAGTGGGAGAGCCTGAAGATCTATCACCAAGCAGCTGGCAGAGCGGAGCAGTCTGCAGCACGTTGGAGCAGCCCATGGAACAGTGAGCAGTGTGGAGCGGTTTGTGGGGGATGGCTGACGTGGTTCACGGGTCTGCTGGAGGAGCGGCACAGCTGGTGGAGTGGAGCCAGTCGTGGTGAAGGCTGCAGCAGAACTCCACGGAGAAGCGGGGCAGTCGGCCCTGGCCCACGTAAGGTGTCCCTAGCACCCTGTGTGTGTGACCCCCCCCCATTTCCACCCAGGCTGGGGGGGGGTAAAACTCTGCAGATAAACTTTTGAACTCTGGGGTGGCACTGACCGGAGACTGAGACTTTTGGGTTGTTGGACTTTGGGGTGATTGGACTTAAGACCCTAAGGACAGTGCCAAATGTACTTGGAGGTGGGTTTTTGCTTATGGTTTGTGTATAGTCCTGTTTGTGGTGTCTCTCCAACGTGATGCCACATTGTTTCCCTCCTTTATTAAAAGGATTTTGCTACACTCAGACTTCGTGCTTGCGAGTGGGGAAGTATTGCCTCCTGGAGGCGCCCGGGGGGGTGGTAGGTAATTGTCCCAGGTCACTGGGTGGGGGCTCGAGCCAGTTTTGCATTGTGTTATTGAACGGAACCCCTGGATACTGAACCCTGCCCTTGTTGCTGCCAACTCAGAGGGGCAGAAGGGTTACAGAGGGAATCCAGAGGTCCATGGAAAGGGTTCTAGCTCAGTCTGCTTAATCAAAATAGTCTT
Organism: Mauremys reevesii; assembly: GCF_016161935.1. Taxonomy (NCBI): domain Eukaryota; kingdom Metazoa; phylum Chordata; order Testudines; family Geoemydidae; genus Mauremys; species Mauremys reevesii. Next base: position 251,901,518 of record NC_052623.1, read on the forward strand.
TTTTTCCAGTGACTAGGAGACATGGACAAAGCCAGCTCATTGCTGGGGTGAAATGTCCTAGCTGCTCTAAGTTCCCCCCAAAGGCAAACTGATGATGCAGTAGGTAAGTTAAATGTGAATGCTCTTGATAAGGACTCTTGGAGCTGAAATCAATCTACAGGGTCATTACAAAAGAACCAGTAAAACAAGGCACGTGAATTTAGCATAACTCTCGGAAACCAAGAAGCCCAGCTGGGATCTACGCTATATACCGAGTCTAAGGCAGGCGATTGAGTTTGAACTGATTATATTTGAAATTCTCTCTCTAGACCTCCAGTTCCAAAAGTCTTTGCATTGCTCTTCTCTAAGGCAACTTGAGTCTCCCAGCCTGAGCAGGGTAGGAATATGCACCAGAATTTAGCGTATGCAATTTTCAAGCACTTGCGTTGGCCCAACTCTGCTGCCACTGAAATCAACAGGAACTTTACCATTACTCCTGCCTGCTCCACCTGGGGAGACTCGTATGTTACATTAGCTCAGAGGCATGCACAGATTTTGAATACCCCACTTGTGAAGTCCCTAATCGGCCACCTAACCTGAAAAGTGAATTTAATAGTTTGGGAAGATGGGTCAAATACAGAGAGCCGTGTCTCTTCTGTTACGCGTTCTTTAAAATTAGAGGTTTGCATAAAAAATTAAGAGGCTAATGAGATTGAGAATTGCCTCAGCAATCCCTGGAAAGAGGTCAGACCCTTCTTTTCCATCTGATCTTAAAAAGAAATCTATCCTCTTTTTCTCCTCCCCCTCCCATCTGCATTTGCATCAGTGATGCCTGGGGAAGAATCTGGAATTCCTTTAACCAGAAGAAGATGCGGTGATGGTGATACAACATGGAAAATAAGTGAGAACACCACCCCACATCCAGTGCTTCCCCATCTGTTGTTGTTTTTGTTGACTGGAGTTCTGCTGTTTGTGCTAGATCTGCTTCTGAGCCCAAGGAGTGAGATTTTCCCAAAACTGACCGCTCTTTTGGCTATTCTAAATATGATGCAATTTCCCCAAGGATTTCTTAGGTTGAAGAAAGGATCATGTGACATCTCTGTGACTTCAGATAGTGAGAGAGATGAATGCTGGGTGTATGGGGGGGTGCCCCCCAGCCAGCGTTAGGTGGGGCATCTTCTTAGGCGGCACTAAGAAGAAATTTAAAAAATGCAGAGTCCTGAGTACAAGGGTAAGGATGACCTGCTTGGCAACATTGCAGGATCCTGCCAGACAGAGATCCACCGCCATGTTGTTAAGACTCTCGCCTAGATGCTTGTATGAATGAGCATTTCAGTGGAGAAAATGATGGGTGTTTGACAACCAAGACAATGTGTCATTGACCTGAAATCCAGGGAGTCTCTATGCCAGCCTCCTTTTGGAGCACCAGGCACAGCCATGGTAGGGGGAAATGTATCTGGGGGAGTTATGGTATAACTACTTGTGAAGGGGCTGTACCAGGTGATTCAGAGTCTCTGCCTGTCCCTTGTTCCACCTTAGCTGTTCACAGTCTCACCACTTTGCCAGCAGGTACCACAACCAACCCCAATTTGACTGTCCTCCCAGATCCACATTGCTCTTTGCACCCTCACAGCCTGTGTAGTCCAGGTATCTGCTGGTCTCCTGAACCTATGTCTTGTTCCAACAGGTTCATCTCCTGTTCAGTCAGCCACCCAAGCATGGAGAGAACAGATGCCCAAGACTTCGCCGTATTCTTTCTTCTGGGGTCCTCTCTTCCAGTGTCCCTAGCAGAGCAAATGTCTGTTACAGAATCACACAGGCCAACTGTCAGCAGATGTCTCCATTATCTACATGCCCCTGCATACAGACACCTCTTCTACTGCAACCACTGAGATCTTTGATGAGGCTCCTTCTGCCTTCTCTCCATCTCAGTCTGTGTCCCTACTTTTTGGTGCAGTGCAATAGATGATTCACCTCATCACATCCATCCTGAAGCGGAGAGACCTTGACAGCCCCTCTCTACCCAAACTAGTGCAAAAGGCTGTGAATGATGTGCTCCCATAGGGGAAAGCACTGGCATGGAATCCCAGCTTGTGAATCTTTTGTTGACTTTGTGACATCTCCTGGCCAGTATTCAGGATGACGGTTGATGGATGCATGGAAGATGTGAGCCAGTCACTCAGCTAGCTTCTGGGATATGGTGAGCAATACATGGGCAACCCCCGCCAGCCCCCAAACAAACAAAACCAAAACCAAAGCCTCTTAGGAGGGATGGAGAGTTTAGGATAAGAAATGTGGATCTACCACAAATCTATGTGTCACTTCAACAAGGCATGGCGAGTACATCCAATTATAGTTTTCACTGTGTAAGGAAAGACCAAGCCTATTTTCAGTTCAATGGAAGTCCAAGTAGCAACATTGTGGACTTAGTTACAATTTTGGTAGGAACTAAGGTTGGAAGGACATTGCCAAGATTTTTGGCTAGGATTTTTTGGTCTAACTTAATTAGTGCATTGGGGTGATAGATGATGTCATTAGTCTCCTTTCCCTGCTGAAGAATTCAGGGCAGATGCGGTGTTTCAGGAAGACAGGCGCCCCAGGGAGGTGAGATCAGACAGAATTCATCCTCATCTAATGGGATGTTGGACATCTTGGGGAAAGGAACCGAAAGAACTGCACTGAGCTGTGTGGAATTCTTGGGGATATATCCGTGTAACTCGTACTGCACTGCTGAACTTCTAAGGCATCAGTCTGTCTGCACAGCTGCCATTTTGCGAAGCAGAGTAGACGTAGCATGTTCTACGGAAGACGTGCACTGTGTTCTCTCACTGAGATTTCACTACTTGTTGCTTCCCTTGATTCAGGCTGGAAAGAAATACCAGGAACACTCAATTCTAGAGCCGTCATGGCTTTGGAAGCCCTGTGTGTGTGTGTGCGTGTTACCACTTGATCTCAAAATCTAGAAGGTTTCTATTAAGGGTGTGAATCTTGCAGGAGGGGAAGAAAATGCAGCATATTAAAAAATAAGCTTCTGTGCTTTGTGGCACTGTCAGAATTGCTAGCAGATAAGATATTACGGAAAAAAGCAAATTCCTGGGAAATATCATGAATGACTCCAATATCTCTTGCCTTGTGGATCAAAGCAATTGGGCGACCAGCTGTGTTGCTCCTGAGGTGAACCATTATTTCCCCAGCTTTATTAGCAAAAGCATGAATGCAGGACTCTTGCTAATCGATTGCAATGACAGCTTTTCTTGAAGGAGGGAACTGTGGTAGGGGACGTGTGTGTGTGTGTGTGTGTGTGTGTGTGGGTTAGCCGGGATTCGACCCTCTTCAGGGCGGCGGGGAGCCACACAGGCTCACTACACACAGTTGATGTTAGGGGGAATTAATCCGTCTGCGGGGGTCTCCCTCAGCAGCCCTTGCAGCAACTGGAATAAGCACCGTAAACCCAGGCCCTGGGTCAGGGCGGGGCAACAATGAGTCAGGTGCTCAGGCCCTCAGGCAGGGCAGAGCAACTGCAGTTCAATAGGAATAAACCCCGGCCCAGGGTCAGGGCTGGGCAGCAATGAATCAGACACTCAGGCCCCTGTGGCAGGAGCCGAGCAGGGGCAGTATAAACAGTAGCAATAAGCCTAGGCACTGGGTCAGGGCAGGGCAACAATGAGTCAGGGGCTCAGGCCCTCAGGCAGGGCTGAGCAGTGACCGTATACGATATAAGCAGTAATGAGTCAGGAGCTCAGGCAGAGTAGGCCCAAGCCTCCAAAGAGCCTAGGAGAGGGGGAGTCTGCCACCTATGAGTTGGGTGGCAGGGGGGGACACGCCCCTCCCACTCCACTGCGTCTCAGCCCGGGGCCCTAGCAGCGGCAGAAGACCCGTTGCTGCGTCAGTGGGGATCCTGGCTGCAACACACTCTGACATGGGCTCTGGCAGTGCTGCAGCCAGACTAGGGTCGGCTGCCCCTGGGCGACTTCCAAACTCCCCCTTGGGTAGTACCTGGGTCAGGGTGTTGCCTCTGGAGGGTCCAGCACCATGGGTTCGTCGGGGCAGTGGGCGAGCGGCAGATCCAGCAACTCCTCCGGATAGCGAGCACAGGTCAGGCCAGTCCTGGCCTGCACCTTGGGCCACGGGGCTTTCCCAGGCACGGGCTAGGCTGGAGATGTCTGGCCTCCCCAGCTGCTGGGCCTCTAATGAGCTCTGAGGGCGAGCCTTTATACTTCCATGTCGTTGCCTGACCCTCTGAGGGGCAGGCTTAGAGCTCCCTAGCTCCACCCACTCCGGCCTGCGGATGGGCTCGTCCCGCTCTGGGGCGGGGAGCCACACGGCCTCACTACAAGCTGCATTTTGGTTCTTAGCAGGTGATTGTTTAGCTGGGGAATGTCTGTCAAGCAGAGTGTTCTGTGAAACAGGCCTCTCCTTGGATGGTGAACATTTGGCTCTGATTCTCCCCATTAGGGTTCCTAGTGCCCCAGAACAACCTCCTGTGCTCCCCATTAGTGAACATCAGCTGCCAGCAACATCTGGCTGGTTTTGACTGCGGCTTCACTCCCAAGAGAACTGCCCCCTTCTTTCTGGAAAGCAGGCTGAATTGTTCCCAGCTTTTGCTTAAAGGCACCATGATGCACATAACAAAGGGTTACAACACATCTGTGTGGAGCGGTCACAATTTCAGATGTTTCTTGCTCCACTATGGACTTTATTTTGGTGTAGTGTAAGCATTTGCTGATTATTGACCTATCTCCTCGCTGCACTGTAGAAAATCAGAATGCCCCTCTTAATCCCCAGGTTCTGCTGCATCTGTATATGAGTGTGCTTGTGTGTGTTTGCATAGATCTTTGTATGACTTCCTGTGTGTGAACATGCATGTCTGTGTGCACGTGGCTATGTGCATGCATGCTTGCATATCTAGTTCCACACAGGTACATGAGTGCGCCTCACTCATGGAGCACTTTTTCCCAGATGTTGGCTGAAGTTAGGTGCAGGTGAGGCAGGAAGTTTAGACCACCAGCAGAGAATCTTGTGAGCTGTGCCCAGCCATCCAGTGGTGCAAAGATTGTGGGGGGAGAGGAAGACATTAGAGTTGTCCCTTGATAGCCCCACTTGATTGTGGAGGAGGCAGCACATGTGCTAAAGAACACTTGGGAGAAATATACTCTTATGTCAGCACTGGCTGTTTGAATGCAGTAATTTCCTAGATTGCATCAATGGTATTTGAGAGCCACTGTTTGCATCCCCAGTGTTTGCTTTGCTGGTGGATCAAGAGCGACACTAACTATGGGGTAAGGGATGCTGTCTGAAATTGACCTCATTTCCAGGACCTCTGCAGGTACTCTACTACCTCTGGAGGCAGCTTGGCTGATGGGGAGAGAGCTGTGCCAGCCAGGCCAGGAGAGAGGCTCCTAGGAATTGCTGTTATTGCTAGGGCGGTGCTGCAGGGTGTCTATGGGCACGTCTGGATGTACTGCTTGCTGTGTGCCCTCTGCTAGCTAGAGCATTGGGCCTGCTCGTGTGTGTGTGTGTGTGTGTGTGTGCGCGCGCGCGCGTTGTCCTTGAGGCCCACGGTGGCTATAAGCCCTAACGCTAGCACAGTTACCAGAGTTGTGTTTACCTCAGGTTAGGGTATTGCCGGCATGTGGAGCTGGAGTTGTAAATCCAGCTCAAGGGCACTGTGACATGGCTCGGCCACGGTTTGTCCCTCAGCGGGGCTGTGGGGGACCCCACGGCCTCGCTACTAATAGCCTGAAGCTCGGTCCTCGGTTAGGGCGGGGCAACAAATACAGAGTCAATGGGCCCAGGCCCTCAGGCAGGGCTGAGCACCAACAGTTTTAAGCCCAGCCTTTAAGTCAGGGTGGGGCAACGAACACAGAGTCAATGGGCTCAGGCCCTCAGGCAGGGCTGAGCAGCAACATGAGGTTTCGGCCTCTTCAGGCCAGGGAAAAGGGGGAGTCCGCCACCCAGGAGTTGGGTGGCAGGGGGGGACACAGGCCCTCCCACTCCACTGCGTCCCAGCCTGGGGCCCTAGCAGCGGCGGAGACCCACTGCTGTCAGTGGGGATCCAGGCCACAACACACTGACATTGGTTCTGGCAGTGCTGCAGCCAGACTGGGGTCGGCTACCCCCGGGTTACTTCCACTCTCCCCCTTATCGAGTACCTGTGTCGTCGTGGCGTCACCAGCGGTCTCAACCACCATCGGCTCCTCGGGGTAAGTGTTCGAGGGCGGGCTCAGCAGGTCCTCGGGGTAGCTGGCGAGGGGAAGGCTTGGTTCCTCCTCGGGGTAGCTGGTGCGGGGCGGTCCCGGCCAGTCCTCCTCGGGGTAGCTGGTGCGGGGCGGTCCCGGCCAGACCTCCTCGGGGTAGCTGGTGCGGGGCGGTCCCGGCCAGACCTCCTCGGGTAGCTGGTGCGGGCGGTCCCGGCCAGACCTCCTCGGGGTAGCTGGTGCGGGGCGGTCCCGGCCAGACCTCCTCGGGGTAGCTGGTGCGGGGCGGTCCCGGCCAGACCTCCTCGGGGTAGCTGGTGCGGGGCGGTCCCGGCCAGACCTCCTCGGGGTAGCTGGTGCGGGGCGGTCCCGGCCAGTCCTCCTCGGGGTAGCTGGTGCGGGGCGGTCTCGGCCAGTCCTCCTCGGGGTAGCTGGTGCGGGGCGGTCCCGGCCAGTCCTCCTCGGGGTAGCTGGTGCGGGGCAGGCTCGGCTGGCCAGGCGGGAGCTCCAGCGCACCGTGGCCGCAAGTGTCTGTCCCCTGTGGTGGCTAGGGCCCTACTGAGTTCTGCAGGTCCACTTTTATACTCCGGGTCTGCGCCGTGACCTCTGGGGGTGGGCACAGGACCCCGTGGCCCCACCCACCGTGGGGTTGGGGGAGGTTTGTCCCTCGGGGGTTGTGGGGGACACCACCGCCTCGCTACAGGCACCTACCCCGAGCTAGCTCTGAGCCAGCTAGCATGCTAAATATAACAGAGTAGCCACAGCAGTGCAAACCATGGGAGAGGCTAGCCGGGTCATGTGATCATCCAAGATACTAGGCCTGTATCCGGGGCGGCTAGCACCCCACTGTGTGCCACTGTGGCTACACTCCATATTTAGCATGATAGCTCGATGGGAGCTGGTTTGGGTATGTCTCATCAAGCTGGAATTTATACCTCCCGCTTGAAGTGTAGACATATCCTTAGAGGGGCCTTTGCAGCAAAAGGATCTGGGTTCTATCCCTGCTAATAATTGTGAAGTCCATGTGGTCCCAGTGGGAGGAATAGCCGCGGTCAGTGCATTATTAATATGCCATACCACAAGCCTTCAGAAATCATGAGCCGGGCCCCCAGAATCACAACACTTTAAAAGTAACTAAGTGTGTGTTCTTTTTCTTTGCCTTCTGGTTTCTGAACATTTCGAGTGCACTCAGGTGATGTTGCCAAGCTTTTCTCTGCAATCCGTGGAACTAGAAACTTTTTAAATGAATGCTCTGAGTCTCCCCTAATCCCATGATTCTATACTCCTGGGGGAATTCTGCGCCACTGCACAATGCAGAATTTTGCAGAAATTAACACTGTATGCGCAGAATTTGCTTCCCCACCTCCCCAGAAATGGGCTGCAGAGCTGCTAACCATCACTAGGGGCTGCTGGACCTGGCAGAGCCCAGCTTGCACATAGAAGATGCAGCTGGGGAGAGTGGGAGGGAGCTAGAGGGTTCCTGGCATCTGAAGTTCCCAGCATGCCCTAAGGGAAGGAGAGGACAGTGCACAGGAAACTCTGTTCAAGCCTGGGAATGAGCATCAGGCTATTTCTCCCTCTGGATCACTGGGTTCTGGGGGAGGAAAGGGGGTGGGTATCTGGACTGTTGGGTGCCATGGCTGGGATCTAGGGAGGAAGGGGTTTGGGTGTATTGGCTGGGGGATGGGGGCCGTGGCTGGGCTCTAGGGGGAGAGGTTGTGGGTGTCAGGCCCCCCTGGCTGGGCCCTGGGAGGGAGGGTAAGGGGGCAGAGAAACAGGAACTGGGCTGTCATAGGGGTTTCTTTAACTCTCTATTCCTGGGGGATTTATTGTGTCAGTATTGTTCCAGACATGCTTGCTGATAGGTATTTTGAAATAAATTACCAAAATAATTGAAAGTGGTGTGTTTATGTGTGTTTATTTTGATAAATAAAATTTGCGGAATTTTTAATTTTGGGGCATAGAATTTTTAATTTTTTTGGCACAGAATACCCCCAGGAGTAATTCTAGGAGCTGGGGGGTTCCAGAAAAACGTGACAATGAGACTTGTGATAAAATCACAAGAGATGGCAACACTGTAACTATGCAGCCATGAAACTGTTGGCACCTGCTGAGGGCAGAGAGTGGTTCCCAGGAACTTGAGCACTGGGATGGGCTGCAGCATCTCTGTGGGCATGTTGGAATGGCTCTGCTTTTCCACAAATGAGATCCTGGGAACTGATATTGCCCCTGGGAAAGGTTTGCATGCCTCCTCTAGGCAGCCCCTCCCTTCCACACCCACAGTGTGTCTCTGGTGTGCCAGGAAGGGAGTTCCCAGGCCCCAAGCTGATTGTTTAAAAGACATGTCATGACTAAACAGAGAGGTGAAAGAGTGAAAAATAGATCCAAAGAGTTTGACTAAAACCTGCACCTGCTTGAAGAAGAAAGGGGCAGGCAGATTGGAGGCAGGGGAGCCCTGCCAGCTGGCAAGAGGTGAATAGAGAGTAGAGATTAGAAGAATACTGCTGCGATACAACTTGTTCCCATTGTCAGCCAATGGAAAACAACAAAGGCCTCCATGGGCTGAAGGGGCAGAGTAAATACTAGCCTGTCAAGCTCAACATCAGTCCCTTAGGAGTCTCGGAGTTCATCGCCCATGTCTGGCAGGCACGTTGTGTGCCTGGCAAGCTGAGAATGGGCTCCAAATAGATGAGTGATCCTCCAGAGGACAGTACCTCAGTGCAAAAGGCACTGGGCGCCACCCTTGGAAACCGAGGCCCCTCTCCATAGAATAGGTGGAGCATGTGCAACAGTGCTTTGGGCTTCTCAAACTGCTCTCTTTCCATTTGCTTCATGCTGGACCAGGAGGGATCTCGGCCTCTTTGTTGAGACAGCCTACAAGAGGACATGGTGCTTCCTGACATCAATGGTGCAGGAAAATCCTTCCCCAAGGATGGGGTCCTCCCATCTAAAGCATCTTGTAAATTATCACTGGAAACAGCACTATGAATGGCAAAGGCAGTCGAACCTTTAGATAATGGGCAGAATGGGATCAAACCATGCACTGGTTCCCTCTGCCCCATGGATATGCTGAGGAAAAGATAATACATCCTGTCGGAGAAAAACTCAGTTCTCGCTTTTTCGTTTGGGTGCAGCAAAATCAAATACTTTATTATTTCTCCAGTAATTACAATAGAGGGAGAGAGTGCCATAGGACACAGGGTCGCCCCAGTCCCGGACAGGTCTCTCAACTGGTAAACAATTACAGCAAGCCTTTATACTTTTGTTACAGACAATAACTAGCAACAACTTCATTTTGTTTATACATAAGCCATTCTGCTATCTTGTTTTCTCACTCCTAGAAGACACCAGGCTGCATATTTGGTTATCAGTTACAAGGTCGTAATAACTTTTTACACAGTTCTTTCCCTCTGCCTCACACTATCCTTGCTTCTAGAAGTCTCACGTCATTAGGGTTACAGCTGGGCTAACTTTTGCTAACTGACTGACATGCATTAAGATCCCCTTCAAATCCTTATTAATTCTTTCCCTGCTTCCACAATCCTGATGAGGTGACTAGAACTGAATTTAATGTTCTACATGTGGTTGTAGCAGAGCCATCTGAAGGAGGACTATTCTTCTCCAGTCCAGGACATAATATTTTTGTGTACACAGCTCAAAACTGCATTGGGTTTAGTTTGCTACCAAGTCAGTTTGCAAACTCATGTCTGATTTACTTTCCATTATAGCTGCTATGTGCTTTCAGCTAGGGCTCAGAAACAGCCAGTATGCCCATATACACCCTACTGGCACCTCTAAACTCGAAAATGAGAATTGAGTGTTACCAATATACAAATCATTCTGCAACAGAGCCTGGAACAACAGCTCTGAGAGGTGAGAATTTCCTCATTCATGTCAGGGAAGTGATAATGTAAGATGCCCAGTGATGAGAATTTAAATTTCAACATCCTTAACTATTTCATTACTCATGTAGAAAAGGAGAGGGAGGATCACAGATCTGCACAATTCCCTGCAAATTATGTCTCATTTTGATGTCACAAATGGGTGGCATTTGGGAGATACCACCAGCATTCCCCCCTGCAATCACAGAGGAGCAAAGCCCAATGATGTAGTAGAACAGTGGTTCTCAAACTTTTGTACTAGTGACCCCTTTCACACAGCAAGCCTGAGTGTGACCCTCCTTATAAATTAAAACCACATATTTTTTATATTTAACACTGTTATAACTGCTGGAGGCGAAGTGGGGTTTGGGGGTGGAGGCTGACAACTCAACCCCCCCCACATAATAATCTCATGACCTCCTGAGAGGTCACGACTCCCAGTTTGAGAATCCCTGTAGTAGAGCCTATGGGCATACTGAAGTTGTACTGAGGGGGATGTGAGGTCAGGGAGCCCAGTAGAGCGAAGTGACGCACATGATCATATATTGAGTATCTGTAGTCTACTGTGAGTGGCACCTCATTTTGGTGACTCAAGTGGGTGGAGTTTATTTTGTGGGTGAAGCTTGTAAAATACCACGTCCTACCCTTTGAACCCCCAACCTGAGCCCCGCTTTCAGAATTACTGTTTTCTAGGTTTCTCCCTGTGCATAGCTGTGCTTCAAGATATTATCTCAGAGGCTTGGATTTATTTTCCAGCTTGAATCTCATTTTGCTGTTTCCTGCCCATGTTTCTTACCTCTATGCTCGTAGGTCCCTTTTTTATTATTTTTATTATTTCTCTCCCCTCCACATTTTAGTAGCTGCTGTGAACTTCATGTACATGCTGTTTATTCCCTAGAGTTGCCTTTGCATTTTAGGAACTCCAGAAAAGAAATCCTGAAACGCAGAGATCAGTTTGCTGTCATGTACTTATTGTTCGCAGGTATGCTAGTTAGGAGTCTGCATATGGTGTGCCTCAAAATGCCTCTGGTTATCAGCACAAGTTATGCATCCATGCGCTGTCTGATCTGGGACTGTCTCCCTCATCCCCAGAGAGCTGCTAGAGAGCAGTGAGTGTATTCCAGCTTTGATAGGCCTTTCTCAGGCCTGGTCTATGCACAGAGTTTGTACCACTATAGCTATTTTGGGGATTGGGAGGGAGTGGAGGGCGAAGAGATAATTTTTTTTTAAACCAAAACAGTTGTACCTGCATCACTCAAAGTGTGCTTGCAGTTATAGCAGTACAAAGGTGCCTCATACTAGTATAACTAGGTAAAAAATGGAATTCCCATCCCTTGGGAAAATCTGAGATGTTGAGTTTTCATTTTGTCCCGAATCAGGATGAAAAGTAGAAATCTCTGAATTATTCGCAAAATGAAATATTCCAAAATATTTTGTTTGGCCCTTATTTATCTGTTTTGGTTTTACAGTATATAAAAGTTTTAAACATGCTGATCATTTCCATTTGAAAAATGTAGTGAAATCAATATATTTCCTCAAAATGTTTAGGCGTTTTCTAATCAGTATTTTCGACTAGCTCCACAAATGTCAGTATATTCCCTTACCCATCTAGAAATAAGCGATGCCAATATAAGCCATTTTATCCCACGCTAGTGTGGGTTGTACCGCTTGAACTTTATTGGTATGGTTTAAAGCAGTACATCTTTAAAAGACGCCCTTGATGTTCAGACTTATCCCTGTTAGATCTTAAATCTAGCCCCACTAGAGATTTATAGAACTGGACTCTCCTGTCATTAGAGAGACAAGAATAGGCTTATTTCTGTGCCCAGGTTAGGGGAACTTACTGCTCCATCAGCCCATCTCTTGATTAAAGCCAAGTGCTTTGACCATGGCTAGCATGCTCATGTTTAATACTGGAACTAGGTCTCTGATCCTTAGATCTGGCCATGCTTTGTTTGGCCACAAAGACATCTTCATGCTAGGGTTGCCACCTGTCTGGTTTTCACCCGAACAGTCTGGATTTCAGCTTGTGTGTCTGAGTGCCATTTGACAAGCCCCGATGTCCATTCCTTTTTTAATCTGTGGCAACCCTAAGCAGAGGGAAGGAGGCAGCGCAGCAGCAGCTGCCTTCAGGGCCAGGCTGCTTGTGCAGCTGGCGGGATGCAGAGGTGGGACCTTGGGAGGAAAAGGTGGGGTAGGGGTGGGGCCTTTGGAGGAAGAAGCAGAGCAGAGGTGGAACCTTGGGGGGAAGAGGCAGGGCAAAGGGCGGGGCCTCAGTGGTCCGGTTACTATCCATTAGAAAGGTGGCAACCCCCAAGTCCCAAGGGTGCTGTAGGCCAGTTTGGTTCCCAGTGTAACTTCTTTAACTTACACTGGCTGTAATAGCTCCAAGGGATTGTTCTACCAGCCAGAGATCAACAGAACACAGCAGCCTTCTGGTCCCAGCCTGGATCTGTCCCCTATACTGGGAGCACTGGGGCTGGGAAGGGGCAGCATGCAGCTTTTCCCCAAGCTGGAGGAATTCCCAGCAGCCCGATTAGAGCAGCTTTAAAGTCTCTTTATGTGGCACTGGCAGCCCAGAGGACTGGTAGAGTGGATCAGGCTCTGGCCGTACGGGTCAGTGGTTGTATGGAGAAAAATGCACTCCAAAACAGAACGTCGGCTCTTTCCCCCTGCTTTATAAAACACAATCCTGACTACCTGTATTATGGCTTATGCCGATGGAACTACCATTCACAGGTGGCCATCTAAACACTGCCCAGACTTCTCTGGGCTCCTCGCCTCCATCAGGAGTCATTGAGTATTTGTAGATATGATCTTGCCAGCTCCCTTTTAGAGTCTAAGCAGGATTTTGTTGGTAAAGGATATAAAAGAACCTATAGAGTCTCTCAGAAGGCCCAGCACAGCCAGGGGCTGGGTGCTTCCTTCTGCTCCCCAAGTGCCCTCAACTTCCACCTGATGGGCTACCGCTGATGGCAATTGAGGGTGCTCAGCACCCAGTAGTGTCCAGCCCAGATAAATGGATCAGGAAATGTGCTAGATCCCTGTGCGAATGTATAGGCCCCGATCCTGCAAACACTTAGCTTTAGCACATGGGTCTGTGTCTGCAGGATGGGGGCCAAAGAGAGGGGAAGATACTGAATGCTAATAAGAAAACTGGAGGCACTGGCACCCTAGGTTCTGCTACTGATCATGTGAGTATCTCTGCCGAAATCACTACAGAGCGAGGTACAAATATAGATACAGAGAAGTTGCTCTAAAGAGGAAATTGGAGCTGTCATAACTATAAAGGGAAGGGTAACAACCCTCCTGTATACAATACTATAAAATCCCTCCTGGCCAGAAGCACCAAAATCCTTTTACCTATGAAGGGTTAAGAAGCTCAGGTAACCTGGCTGACACCTGACCCAAAGAACCAATGAGGGGACAAGATACTTTCAAATCTTGGCGGGGAGGGGGGGGAGAAAGGCTTTTGGTTGTGTGCTCTTTGTTTTTGGGTGTGTTCTCCCTTGGAACTAAGAGGGACTGGACATCAATCCATGCTCTCCAAATCTTTCTGAACAAGTCTTTCATATTTCAATTTGTAAGTAACCGCCTGGCAAGGCGTATTAGTTGATCTTTGTTTTTCTCAACTTGTGAATGTTCCTTTGCTAGAGGAGGTATCCCTGTTTTGCTGTAACTTTGAAACTAAGGCTAGAGGGGGTTCCTCTGGGCTCTTTGAATCTGATTATCCTGTAAAGTTATTTTCCATCCTGATTTTACAGAGATGATTTTTACCTTTTCTTTTTAATAAAACCCTTCTTTTAAGAACCGGACTGATTTTTCTATTGTCCAAAGATCCAGGGGTTTGGGTCGTTGATCACTTTTGTAACCAATTGGTTGTGATATTATTCTCAAACCTCCCCAGGAAAAGGGGTGTAAGGGCTTGAGGGGATATTTTGGGGGAAGAGGAACTCCAAGTGGTCCTTTCCCTGTTTCTTGTTAAAGCACTTGGTGGTGTCAGGGTACTGGGTTTTAACCTAAGCTGCTAGAAATAAGCTTAGGGGGCGTTCATGTGGGTCCCTACATCTGTACCCTAGAGTTCAGAGTGGGGAAGGAACCCTGACATTGTGGCAGATTGGTGGGATGATTTTTGAACCAAAAATACAGCCGGATTTTAAAAGGACAAATTTTTCTTGTTAGAGTTTTTTTTAATCTGCCTGAAGGCAGAGGGGTCCAGTTACAGTAGCAAAGGAATTCACAGGCTGGGTTTTTTTCTTTTTCTTTCTAGGTCTCGTGTATAGCTAGGTTAAACACAGAAAGGCTAAACATTGAATGTTGTGAAAGTCTCTGTTAACTAAGCAGCCCCTGAGCTGAGTGCATCCGAGTTTCAGTGAACTGCAGAGGAGGTGTGACCAAGAACAAGAAAGCAGGAAAATGAGAACCAGTGACGCTGCTAATAAACTAGAGCTGGCCAGACTGGAAGCACAAGAGAATGAAAAGAATCATAAGAGACTGCTCGAATTAAAACAACTCAAGAAAGAAGCTGCTGAAAGAGCAGAGAAAGCCAACGAGGCTGCCCACAAGAGAGCGATGGAGAAGAAAGAAAAGGAGATGGAGGAGAAAGAAAGAGAGGAAGCATGAACTGGAGTTAGAGAGGGTAAAGGCTACGCAAAATATACCAGACAACCCTAGCAACCCCTCTCCAGGTACCACTTCCCATCCCAGAAAATTCCCCACCTACAAGGCAGGCGATGATACTGAGGCCCGCTTAGAAAATTTTGAAAGGGCCTGCCTTGGGTATAGCATCTCTACAGACCAGTACATGGTAGAGCTGAGGCCTCAGCTCAGTGGACCCTTACCAGAGGTGGCAGCTGAAATGCCTAAGAAACACATGAATAGCTACAAACTTTTTAAAAACAAAGCCAGAATCAGAATGGGGCTAACACCTGAGCATATCCGTCGACGGTTCAGAGCCCTAAAGTGGAAACTGGATGTGGCATTTTCCCGACATGCCTACCACATTTGAAAAAAATTGGGATGCCTGGATATCAGGAGCAAGCGTTAAATCTCTGGAATATCTGTCTTTCCTAATGCAAATGGAGCAGTTTCTAGAGGGTGTTTCTGAGGAAATAGAAAGGTACATTCTAGATGGGAAGCCCAAAACTGTAATTGAGGCAGGGGAGATTGGAGCCAAATGGGTGGAGGTGGCAGAAAAGAAAAAAAACTAGTAGCAGTTGGAGTGGATATCAGAAGGGGCAACCCAAAACAAAACCCTGTCACCGGGGACAACCCAAGGCCCCACCTACATCCCAAGGAAAGCCCCAGACACCTTATCGTTCCCCCACACCAGTCTCCAGCAACCCACCTCGCCCCAGTGACCAGTCAGCTGGGTGATATTTTAAATGTAATGAGCTGGAGCATGTGAAGGCCAACTGCCCCAAGAACCCCAACAGACTGCAGTTCATTTCACTGGAGTCACACCCAAGGTCCTCAGGCCCAGATGCCTCTCAGGTACCCTGAGAGCAAAGGTAAACTATGAGTGCGGGCTTGAAGAAGGTTACAGCATGGAGGAACACTGGAGCACAGGTGTCAGCTATCCACCAATCCTTAGTGGACCCCAAATTCGTCAACCCAGAGGTCCAAGTGACGATTCAACCATTCATGTCAAAATCTTTAAACTTGCCTACAGCTGAGTTCCTGTCCAGTACAAGGGGTGGTCAGGAATGTGGACTTTTGCAGTCTATGATGATTATCCCATTCCCATGCTGCTGGGGGAAGATTTGGCCAACCATGTGAAGCTAGCCAAGAGGGTGGGAATGGTCACCTGCAGCCAGGCTAATCAAGCTTCCACACCTATCCCTCTTCCTGAGCCTTCCACCAGGGCCCTGTTTGTGTTACCAGAGACCCAGACAGAGCCAGTCCCAGAACCAGACCTAGTGAAGCAACCAGCCCCAGAACCATTGCCAGCACTGAGTCCAGTGCTTGCAAACCCATCTACAACTTCAACACCAGAGGGCACCACCAAGCCTGCACTGGCAGCAGCAGCAGATAACCCTTCACAAGAGGCTCAGCCAGAGCCTGAAATACCACATTGTGCACCAGCAGAGAGCGGTTCACAGTCAACGAAAACAGCCCCGTCACCTGCATTGCTTCCAGAGGGACAAAGCCCAGGTCCACAATCCAGTGAGGAACTGATGTCTCCAACATCAAGGGAACAGTTCCAGGCTGAACAGGAAACAGATGACAGCCTCCAGGGAGCTTGGATGGTGGCACGGAGCAACCCACCACCTCTCAGCTCCTCTAATCGATCCCAGAAAGAGGACTTTTATACAAGGAAACTCTTTCTGGTGGGTATCAGGAAGGTTGGCAGCCTCAGAGACGGTTGGTAGTTCCAACTAAGTACTGGGTAAAGCTCTTGAGCTTAGCCCACGATCATCCTAGTGGCCATGCTGGGGTGAACAGGACCAAAGACTGTTTGGGGAGTTCATTCCACTGGGAGAGAATGGAGAAGGATGTTTCTACTTATGTCCGGTCTTGTGAGGTGTGCCAAAGAGTGGGAAAGCCCCAAGACCAGGTCAAAGTCCCTCTCCAGCCATTCCCCATAATTGAGGTCCCATTTCAGCAAGTAGCTGTGGCTATTCTGGGTCCTTTCCCAAAGACCACACCCAGAGGAAAGCAGTACATACTGACTTTCATGGATTTTGCTACCTGATGGCTGGAAGCAGTAGCTCTATGCAACACCAGGGCTAAAAGTGTGTGCCAGGCACTAACAGACATTTTTGCCAGGGTAGATTAGCCCTTTGACATCCTTACAGATTCAGGGAACGAATTTCCTGGCAGGGACCATGAAAAGCCTGTGGGAAGCTCATGGGGTGAACCACTTGGTTGCCACCCCTTACCACCATCAAACAAATGGCCTGGTGGAGAAGTTTAATGGAACTTTAGGGGACATGATATGTAAATTCGTAAATGAGCTCTCCAATGATTGGGACCTAGTCTTTCAGCAGTTGCTCTTTGCCTACAGAGCTGTACCGCCTCCCAGTTTAGGGTTTTCACCATTTGAACTTGTGTATGGCCGTGAGGTTAAGGGGCCATTACAGCTGATGAAGCAGCAATGGGAGGGTTCTATACCTTCTCCAGGAACTAACATTCTGGACTTTGTAAGCAACCTACAAAACACCCTCTGAGACTCTTTAGCCCTTGCTAGAGAAAACCTAAAAGAGGCTCAGGAAGAGCAAAAAGCCTGGTATGATAAACATGCCAGAGAGCGTTCCTTCAAAGCAGGGGACCAGGTTATGGTCTCAAAGGCGCTCCAGGCCCATAAGATGGAAGCGTCATGGGAAGGGCCATTCACAGTCCAAGAGCACCTGGGAGTTGTTAACTATCTCAGAGCATCCCCCACCTCAAACCTAAAGTGTACCATGTTAATTCTCTAAAGCCCTTTTATTCCGGAGAGTTAAAGGTTTGTCAGTTTACAGCCCAGGGAGGAGATGACGCTGAGTGGCCTGAAGGTGTCTACGATGAAGGAAAAATTGACGGTGGTGTGGAAGAGGTGAACCTCTCCATGACCCTTGGACGTATGCAGCGACAGCAAATCAATGAACTGTGCACTAGCTTCGCGCCGATGTTCTCAGCCACCTCAGGCTGGACCGAACGGGCATACCACTCCATTGACACAGGAAATGCTCACCCAATTAGAGCCCAACCTTAGCGGCTGTCTCCTCATGCTCAAACTGCTATAGAATGGGAAATCAAGGATATGCTACAAATGGGTATAATCCGCCCCTCTGACAGTTCATGGGCATCTCCAGTCAGGGCCGGTGTAAGGATATTTTGCACCCTAGTTGAAACTTCCACCTTGCGCCCCCCCCCCCCACCTCTCCCGCCACATCAGTTCATTGAGGGACAACTCCCAACGAGCCTTTATCGACCCCAGGGGCCAGCTATGCCCAGAGGCTGCTCCCCAGACCAGGTTCCCCCCTCCCCACACCTTGAACTCCCCTGGAGTGAGCACAGCCCCCCCGCCATGAGCCCTCCCCTTCCCACCCCACCAGTCCCCATCCCGAGTCCACTCACTGGTTTTGCTGGGCTTGGGCTGCTGCAGCAGCTCGGCACGGAGGAGCTGCCTTGTGGGGGCTTCTGCAGTGGATGCATGCTGGCAGAAGCCCCTGTGCGCCCCCCCTCCCCCCCGGTCTCCCTTTGCCACGCTCGGGCTCTATGGCTCCTGGGAGTGTGAGCCACTGCCGCCGCAGCTCCTCCTGGAGTAGGATCAGGGCCCCGTGCCCTGGCAGTGACTCACATGCCCAAGAGCCACAGAGCCCAAGTGTGGTGAGGGGGCAGCTGCGGGTAGCAGGGGGGCCTCTGCCTGCATGCATCTGCTGCAGCCTGCAGGAGCCCCCCCGGGGGGCGCCAGGCCGCAGCCTGGGCAGGAGGGGCAGGAGGCATGGCTGCTCCCTGCTAGCGGCGCCGCCGCCTTTGCAGGGTTCCTGCCCTCCTGTGCCGCGCCGGCTCCTCCATGGCTGGGGCTTCCCCCCCCCGCAAGCCGACGCTTTGGCTCTCCGGTGCCTCCGGAAGGTGGCTCCTCCCTGCGGAACCAGGGCCATCCTTAGGATTTATGGGGCCCTATGCAGTATTATTAAACTGGTGCCCCTATGCCCGATGGCAGCCTGAGTTTGCAGCCCGGCGGGGGCGGAGGGACAAAGTAAAAAGAATGACAAGATGCCCGGCCTGCCTCATGTTGCGGAGAGTCACAGTTCCCCGCAGAGACCGCTGTACCCTCCCCCTCACGCGGAATGGACATGTAGAAGGTACCTAATTAAAAGCACTAAACTTAATAAAAAATGTCAGTCACAGGTTTCTTGATATGCCCTGAAATTTGTCAGACATTTATTTGCAAAAACTTTGTAGTACGGGTGAGTCAGCTGTCTTGCTGAATACAACATTAAATATTATGGAATACATGATGCAGCTCTTCTCTGTTTTACATTTTCTTAATCAGTATTTCTATGCTGATTTTATATTTTAAATGTACTCTTATGCCTTCATAAAGTAATCATTTCAGATTTAACTCACTGAAACAGACTTTAATTTAAATTAATCAGTCACAGAGATTGTGTGTTCATAACAATGTTCATTGCTTTTAGAAAAAAGGAACACTAATTTACTGTGTGTGATCTCCATAACAATACACGTTTATGAAATTTCACCAACTTTAAAAAATATGTTTCCAAAGATTTTAGGCATAACAAAGGATTTTATATCATACTAAGGTACTGATCTTGCGTAAAGCTAGTTCATCAGATAGTCAGAAGTAAAGAAAGGGAAACTCTTTGTCCAGCTATCTGGAAGCAAAGGGCTGTTGCTTCCTTCAATGCGGGGTGCGGGGGAGAAGGGGTGAAGGGAGAAATGGGTGGAAGACAGGAAGACTTTGGAAGTAAGTTTTTTTTTTTAACTATAGTAATTAAAGTGTATTTTAGATAAGGGTGATCTTTTGAAGAATTTATTTAAAAAACTATATGTCTGAAGATCCAAGCATTTAAGGCTAAAGATGATTGTGCATCTAAAAATCTATGCAAGGATGTGATTGTATAGTATTGTATAGAGATGTGAATTTATAATATTCACCAACTCATTAATGAAATATTTTTAAAGCAAATTTTAAACTAAGGTCCTGTAGACACGACACATGTTCTGAGTAAAATATTAGTCATGCAAAACTGTTTGTCAGTACATTCAGAAATAATTGGAGATATACCAATCTCCTAGAGCTGGAAGGGACCTTGAAAGGTCATTGAGTCCAGCCCCCTGCCTTCACTAGCAGGACCAAGTACTGATTTTTGCTGCAGATCCCTAAGTGGCCTCCTAGAGGATTGAACTCACAGCCCTGGTTTAGCAAGCCAATGCTCAAACCACTGAGCTATCCCTCCCCCCAAAACTGACAGATACCTGGGGGTTGGCAAATGCCTGTTAAATGTCTTCATTACCCCTTGAATGGCTCTTTAACAGTGTCAGTGTTGTACTAATAGGTCTGGCAGGCTGGAGACTCTCTCTTTTAACTACTAGATCCCCTTCCCAGGAAGACTCAGACCCTGCAGTATGTGATTGGCTCTCTGTCCCTGGTATGTAGGTGACCTACCTGTGCACTCTCTTGTGTCAGCCTCCTGCTTTTTATGTACTTATAAACCGTTTAACTTGTTCCTTTTGCGCACACCCCCTCATTTTGTGCCTTTACCTTCCTGACTTTACTTCTGAACCTCTCTACTCTTTGCAATTTCCTTTCCCCATTATTTTATATCTACTGTTCCTTTTTTCAGTGTCAGGGCTCTAAATGACTCTGGTGAAGTCACACTGCTCTTTCCCAGGTGCAGAAGGAGAGAGCTGTCCCAGCGCTGTCAAAAGAACTGCCATCCCAAGTCTGTATAGTTAACTACCTGATAAACTTGGGGAGGGAGAAGGATGTCCCAGAGTCACTGACTAGGATGGCTTTGCCTCCGTGTGCAGAAGAGAAATGAGGAGTGCATTGTCCTAGGTGTGAAGAGAAGCTACCTCAGGAACGAGAGGGGGAATCACTCCAGAATGCAAAGGCAAAATCCTTTCCCATATGCTTTACAAGTGGGTTTCCTTCTCTGTGAATATGAGCACTTCCTTGGCTGATGGGGATGAGATCCTGTATTCTGCTTTGGGGCTCTCCAATGGTTCAGACACGCTAGCCCTTCTTTGGTGCTTCTTTGGCTGAGGCAAGTCCTCCGCTGGGGAAGTGAGTTGCTTTAGCCTCTGCAGAGAGACAGGCAGAAAGAGGGAATCTCTGTTAATTAAACTGGTAGACAAACTGACACCCAATAGCAATCCACAGTAATTGCTGTGGGCAAAAGGCATTTCAGAGAGCTAATCCTCTCCACTTTCCATTCCTCTCACCCACCCACCCACACAGCTGGCTCTAGTTTTTTTTGCTGCCCCAAGCAAAAACATTTTTGCCTGCCCTCTCCCCCCTCCACCGCTTTTTTTGGCTTTTACATGTTTGCACTTTGCAGTTTTGTTTTGACTGTTTAAACTTTTTAAAAAATGAAAACAGAATTTGTAGTTAGTGAAATACTAGTGTAATTTTAACATTTAATTTTAACAAAAACTCAATTACAAACAATTTGAGTTCAACTATACACTGTAATGAAAAACATTAGTGTCTTCCAGTTTCTTATAAATTAAAAATTTATATGAACTGAATTTTTCTGGTTTTTATACTTGCGGTCTTTTAATAAGTCAGTGAAATCTAAATTTTTTTTGCAAAAGTCCTGACATACGATTTTGAGACATGATGGACCTCAAATAATTTTAGTAATTTCAATTTTGAGAAACTGTGCTTACCAGAAGCCACTGATACTGGTAATGTTAAAAGAATGCGTAATGCTATAACAGTGTTTGGAGTGAAAAAAATCATTTCTTGCTATAAATTCTAATACTTTTAGAGGAGAAGTTTTAGGCCTTATTAGCTCAGATACAGTAGAATTGTATGATGAATTAATAGCTTTATCAATGTCAGCAGCGTTATCAGTACTGAATGCTAAATGTAGGGCTTGGCACTGCTCCATGAGGTCTTCTTTGGAAAACTGATTTTTAAATATTTCCAATATCGTATAACAATTGAAAAGTTTCACAATGACCATGCAACTGACAAAATCTTTCTTCAATGGAAGTTATAGCTATATCCAAAATACAATAGAAACATTCAACTTTAAACCTTTTGTTTGGCTCGAGAATAGGATCATCATGATCATCATAACAAAACTGTCTTGTTTTTTCCCCGAGGATGAATGTATCGTTGAGGTGCAAATGTCAGTTCAAAATCAAGATCCTCTGCTATTGTTGTTGCTTCTTTGTCAGTTTCTTCAAATCCTTCATCTGAACAGTATTTTTTTTTTAAATATTCCAGCGTTTTATTCAAAATAGTCTTTCCCTTGGATATGTCTATGGTTATCTTCTGCATAACTTTGCTGGTCAAATTAATTTGATTTAGAATATTGTGCCAAATAACCGTGCAACATGAAAATTAAAACTGCATCATCTTCTGAGCCAATGTTTCAGCTTCATGTCGAAATGAAGGATCATATGACAAGTCCTGGCTTATTTTGAATAGTGCATCATAAATCTCTCCTGATGAATATTGGAATGGTCTAATAGTATCTATCTTGCTTTCCCATCTAGTTTGACTTAGAGGTTTAAGTGTGAGTTTTTCTTCAAGATGCTTCTTCAAGACTGCCCAACGGTGTGTGGAAGCACTAAAAAGTTGTAAATTGCTTGCACTATGGTAAAATATGAAACGGCATCTTTAGATGATTTGGCGGCATCACTGAGAACCAGATTGAGCGAATGCGCATGGCAAGGAATGAAAAAAGCTTGATTGTTTAAATTCAATATTCTTTGCTGTACACCTGCATGTCGTCCTTGCATGTTTGAGCCGTTATAGTACCCTTGGCCACGCATATTTTCTAAAGCTATTCCATAGTGTTCCAATCTCTGTAGAATTACATGTGTGAGGGCTTTCCCAGGAGTTTCGTTCACAAATTTCACTTTTGCATTTTCATCAATTTTCAGAAATCGTAAAACTATTGACATTTGCTCTGTTTTGCTCAGATCTTGAGTACAATCAACTATAATTGAGTAATATTTGGCATGTTTCAAATTCAATAAAATTTCATTACACACTCCATTAGAAATTAATTCTTTTATCTCATTTTGTGTATTTTTACCCAAATAATGGGTGTGAATCTCTCCATCTTTCACTCTTCGTACATGCTCAGCCATAACATTATCAAATTTTGCTAATAACTCAACCAATTTTAAGAATTTCCATTGTTATTCTCAAATAAAATATCCGAGGATCCACGGAATGCGAGGCACTGTTTGGCTAGGAAATTAATGATTGCCAGTAAATATTCCAACACCGCTTGCCAACGTAGAATTTCTGAATTTAGCTGACGTTGCTGTACTGCATCGATTGTTGTACCGGAACATAATCTGTTTGACAGCTAAATCCAATTTGTCAATGAGCGTAAATGATTTTTCATGTTTTTTCAAATGCTGATGCAAATTTTGCCAGTCATTAAAACCTACAGTTGCCAGAAGAATGTCTGAGTTACAGAACAGTTGGCAGCAACAACAAAACACTACATCTTTGATCTGTGAATACACTAACCACGATCTATTAATCTGTTCCCCATTTTTCATTTTTTTCTTCATACTGGATGGCATAAATCGACGATTCAACTCATTAAATGGATATTCAAATGTAGGATCTAGTTTTGAAAGACCTTTTTTCACAATAATAATTCGCATTGCATCAGTAATTATTGTCGGCCATGTACTTGGATCTCATCCTATGTCAGTCTCTTCACCTTCCAATAATTGTTCTTCAGTTTTAGATTTGGATAACAGTTCTTCATTTCTGGACTTTTCAGCTGAAGTAGTAAATCTTTGGATGGATTGTGATTGTTCGTCTTTATCAGTTAGCGAAGATAATCTTTGGTCAGATTGTTGTTCATCTTTATCAGTTGATAAAGGTAATCTTTGGTTCGATCGGTCTCCATCAGTTGATGAATAATCACCTTCAACACATTGCTTAGCGCTTTCTCCTTGATTGTCAACTTTATTTAAAATACTTTTTTGAAGTACAAGGTTTTTCTAATTCTTTTTGCTGTTTCTCTCTTTGTTGCTGGCAAGCAGCACCAGAAAGTCATTTTCGTTTTTGTCCCAGCATTTTAGCCCTATAACCACTGGCACCGACGCGAAATGGAAATTAGCACAAATGGCGCCGACAGGGCAGCACAGTACACACAAGTAATCGTGATTTGAGTGACCGTGTCACAACATGATGATATTTTTCACGTCATACTCCTATTGCACTACTGTACTTGCCGTAAGTAAGGTGCTAGTCATTGGGACGAGAGAGCTCCTCACGAGCTCGCATACACATTGGACCCAGCCCTGCTGGCATTTCCCCAGTGCCGAGGCCACCCAACTGGGAGCCCGAGGAGCATGCAATGGAGAGAGCTCTGGGGCTGGAGGAGCCAAGGAAGAGGTGCTGGGCTTGCTGGACAGATGCTGCCCCTCTCTGCCAGGTCACTCACCCCCTGCAGGAGGGGAGGCAGAAGGAGACTCCAGACACTGGAGTGCTGTGAGGGGCTGGGGAGGGAGGCAGCAGCCTCTGGGGCTCCAGCAGGCAGAAGCTCCCCAGAGACCCTCCTGCCTGGCCCAACTCTTACCTTGCTGCGGATCTGGCCCAAGGTGGATTCATCTCCCATCACCACCACTCCCAGGCCCAGGGGTTGGGGCTGCTGCTGCTGGATCCCAGCCCCACTCATCCTTGGTCTTTGCCTTGGCCCCGGCACAAGCTGGGCTCAGCCCAGGCTGCTGCTCTGCTCCCCTCTCCCCTCCCCTGGCAGGAAGCGGCACAGAGGGAAGGAGGAGGAGGAGAAGTCAGAGTCAGAGGCGGGGACAAGCCAAGGAGGAGCGGCCTGCCCGGGTGCCGTCTTCCTTCCGTCCTCTGCAGCCGGAGCAGGGCCGTGCTACTAGCTCCCGCCTGAGGGGTCGGGGGTGGCCACCGCCCACAGGAGAGCAGCAGGGACACGCTCCCCACTTAACCTGCTCCCTGCCCTGCCGCACCCAGCGGCAGAACAACAGGCTGGTTACGGCCCACAGGGCGGTCAGGATATAGCCCAGGATGCTGCTTCAGGTATGAGCTGGGGCCCCAGCATTATGCCACCCCAGGCACTTGCTTGTTTAGCTGGTGCCTCACCCCCCCCCTTATCTTTAGCCAGTTCTCATCCATGATTATTCAACCTCCAGACTTACAATGTTGCTATTTGTTTACATTTTGGGACATGTATCACAAGGTGCACTAGAGGTGTATTTATGGGAGGAGGGACGGTGTTCTGTTTAAGGCACAGGAGTGGGAATCAGTACACAAGGGTTCTATGCCTGGTCCTGCCTCACATCTCCAGTGGCCTCAGACAAGCCCCTTGTGACTTAATTTGTCTGTGGTGCTGAGTAGTCACAGCTTCTGCTGCCTTCAATGGGAGTTGTGGCTCCTCTGAACTCATCCAATTCAGAGGGCTGATAATAAAGAAGTGCTGCTCAGTCACAGATCCAGTTCACATCAATAGAAAAATCAGCATCTTCAGCTCTTTGTACCCATGTCATCAACTGTAAAACAGGGTTACTAATACTGCCCTCCTTACAGGGGTCCTGGGAGGCTTTCATTAGAGGCTGTGCCATGCTTTGCGATCATTGGATGGAAGACGCTAGGTAATATTATCCCACTGCACACACCTACCCACAGAGCAGTCTCAGAGAGAGATGCTTTTAGCTACAGATTTCTTCCCCCTCCCCCCACTCCATGTTTCTAGCATTTGTCTCACACCCTATACCCTGCACTCCCTGGGACTACCACAAAGTGGTTTTCAGAGTCATTGAGCATCAAAACACTTCTCTAATAGACGTTGATATTCATAGCTACATGGGTCTTTCTATGCAGATTGTCTGGCTCAGCACATACCACTCATCTGATCACATGCTTACAGACCGTATCACAAACAAGGCTGAGCAATTAACTCATTTATATAACTAAATGACACTCTTTGACACTCTTGCTCTCTGTTTGTGAATTGCCTGCCAACGGATTGTTATTTTCTCTAATTTATTAAAAAATATTCATCCAGTAATTTCTGGCATAGTTCTTGGCCTGTAGCTTGTTTGTGATTCCATGTTTGGAATTTGAGCTGTTTTTAACTGGACACATAAGGTAACAATGTTTGTGTTTCCTGATTGGCCCAGTGGAACTCTGGGAGTCAGCTTGCTGGTGTGAATAGTCACGATTAACAATTAGAAATGTGCTTTCCATGAATATACTGCAATATTCACTTTAAATACAGCATGCTGTTCCTTGGAGCTTTGCTGCCAGTACATGCATTGCTTAAAATATTCATAGGCAGTAAATGAAAGAGGGGCACAAGCACAGTCAGGGAGACTCCGTTTCAAAATCAGAACAAATATTCATTGAGGATTTTTTTGGGGGGTAGGGGGAGAGGCGGGGAAGGTGGACAGACCCCTTCCTGCATTTCTAATCCATGTCCTTGGAAGCTTCTTTATAAAGAGGCAGTTACAAAGTCCATGGAAGTTATATCTGACATTTTATAAAGTGAGAGGTAAACACAAAAATCCCTTATCTGTACTTGACTAAATCAGTCACTTGAGCACACTATAAATTAGCACTAACGCATCATAATAAAATATTTGGCACCTACAGGAACTTTTTGGCTGTAGATCTCAAAAGGCTTACCAAAGGTGGATAAGTATCATTCCCATTTTACAGCTGGGAAAGTTAAGTCACAAAGGCCCCCATCTACCTTTAATAGCAGACAGTTTAACCTCTTTCAGCTGTGTAAGCTGGTTGTGTTGTAGACTAGGTAGCTGAAGTCTTGTCTACACACAAGTTTTACCACTTTAATTATATCGGTCTCATTGATGCAATAACAACCCCTCCAGTGTGAGGACAGCTATAGTTTCCCCAGCAACTGCACCTTGATGTGGTGCATATGCTTGTGTGCTCCAGATACCCTGAGAGTTATGTTGGCAGGTGTAAAATTCCTGGTAAGGTCACCCAAGACAGAAAAGTCAAAGGATAGGAGCCAAACTAAAGGCAGTCCACTGGTCTCACAAAAATGCTCTGTTACAGAAACATCCCAGAGACAAGATGAATCTGTCACAGATTTGCAAATACAAATATCAACTGTGGAGAACCATGATGTGCTGGATGTAAGACAAAATAGTACTGATCAACCAGCAAATCCGTCTGACATTCTGATGCTGGAGAATCAAATCCGCAAGGAAGTTGTTAATCTGAAATGGGGTATCTTCACAGCTAAAACTAAGTCAAGAATTGGGAGCTGGAATGGTAGATCACTTCAGAACACAGACAGACTGACACAAGTTATCGAGAAACGAAAATCTCTGGCCCAAGTATACTTGGAGAGATTGAGATGAGGTGGACTGGACCCATCTAATTATCATTGGAAGGTGTGGTTGAAGAGAAGATGATAAACATTGGGAAGGTTAAATTTAGCAAGGAAGCTACTACAGCACTGAAGGAATGGGTATCTGCACATTCAAGAATACTGACCGCTTGTTTTATGACAAACAAAGCAAAAGTCACACTTGTTCAGTGTTATGCACCTAACAAATGATTGCGATGAACAAGGCAAAGATTGTTTCTCTGAAAGGTTGCAGAGCGTCTTTGGCAAGATCAATAAATGATATTGTTATCTCTATGGGAGATCTAAATACACAGGTTGGCGATGATAATACTGGATCTGAGCACATTATGGGCAGAAATGGCATATTAGAACAGACTGACAATGGAAAATGTTTTTATAATTCTGTGTCCTATGCAGTCTATGAATTTTCACACAAGGAAAGACAAACTGACGTGGAGATGAAATGATGGCTTCACCCAGAAACAGCTTGATCATGTTGCCTTTAGCAGGTGCAAGAGAAGATCACAGTTGAACACCAGGCTGTATAGGAGTGCTAGTATCAGAAGTGACCACCATCTTGTTATTGGGACAATCAAAATAAAATAAATAAAAAAACAACAAAAAAAGAAAACTACTCCTCAAGGCAGAAGGAATGTATGATATTAGAAAGTTAGTAGATCCAACAGTGAAGGCACATTTCAAGATGCATTTTAGCAATAGATTTGAAGAGAGTTAGACACAGATGCATGACAGAAAAACAATGGGAGTTTTTCAAAAAGGCAAGTGAGGCTGCATCCAGGACTACCATGTGGGATGAGCAGGGGCGGCTCTAGACATTTCGGCGCCCCAAGCACGGTGGCATCACGCGGGAGGCGCTCTGCTGGTCGTTGGTCCCGTCCCGCAGGCGTGCCTGTGGATGCTCCACCGAAGCTGCGCGGGACCAGCGGACCCTCCACAGGCACGCCTGCGGGAGGTCCACTGGAGCTGCCTGCCACCCTCCTGGAGACCGGCAGAGCGCCCCCCGTGGCATGCCACCCCAAGCACGCGCTTGGCGTGATGGGGCCTGGAGCCGCCCCTGGGGATGAGACTATCTAAGAAAGAAGAATGGCTCCAACCAAATACATGGAAGCTAGTTGAATAGAGGAAAGAATTAAAGACAAGAAAGCAAGAAGAACGAGACAGCAGTAAAAGAACTATTCTGCAACAAGAATATGTGGATAAAGACAAGGAAGGTAAAAGATTAGCCAGAAGAGATCTTAGAAAATGGATGGAAAATAAAGCAAGAGACACTGCGGAGGCACATAGGAGAGAGGATTCTAAAAAGCTCTCTAGTATCTAAACAACTGACATCACAATGCGCTAACCTTTGTAGAATTGTGTAAAAAAGCTCAAGATTGTACGATTTTAACCACAAAGGATGGACAGAGTACCCATTGGATGGTACATTTCCAGGCTGTGCGAAACCAGCCAGAACCATTAACACATACTGAGAAATGTGAAGACATAGTGGTCTTATCTATACCACTACAAGTAATCACCTCAGAGGAAGGAACTAAGGCTATAAACCAGCTGAAGAGTGTTAAAGCACCAGGCTAGGATAAAACAAATGCTGAAATGTTAAATGCTGGGGAGGAAGTGCTGGTGAATTACATGTGCAGGCAGTTGGAGTGGTCTGGAGAAGGGACACCTGTCCAAAGATTGGAGAAGAGGTGTTATCTGCAAAATCCCTGAAAAGGTAGAACAGCTTATTTGTGATAACTAGAGAAGGGTGATACTCCTAGCTGTACCTGGGAAAGCGTTTTGTATTATCATTTTGAATGGGATGAAAACCACTTTTGATAAAGTACTCAGGGAAGAACAGGCTGGATTTCAGTCTGGTAGGTCATGTTCGGAACAGATTTTCACCTTGAGAAGACTCAAGGCTTAGAATACCAGAAGAGTATAGTTTTAAACATCCTTGATTTTATTGAAGTATTTGATAGCATGCATAGAGATGCCCTCTGGAAGATCTTGAGACACTATTAAGTTCCAGCAAAGACTGTTAATTTGATAAAAGCTTTGTATGGCGAGGTTGCATCAGGACCAAAAGTAGAGTCACAGAATGTTTTAAGAGTATTACTGGTATAAGGCAAGGTTGCATATTTTCTCTACTTGGCTTCTGTATTGTCATAGATTTTGTGATAAGACTGACAGCTACTGACGAGAACACTGGTATCGTTTAGGCAAGAAATAGGCTGCAAGACTTAGATTTTGCAGACAATATAGTCATGCTGGATACCAACCGGGATGGAATGAAAGGACTCTTTATGAATCTAAAAGCAGAACTAGCCAAAGTGGGACTTTGTATCTGTATACAGCAGACCAAAATCATGGAGATAGGAGAGAATGCTGTCAACACTGGCAGATGTGTGATTGATGGAGAAGAGTACAAAAGAATTAATGACTTAATCTATTTTGGAAGTACAATATCTGCTAATGGCCATCTCACTAAAGATGTGAAGGTAAGAATTGGCAAAGCCAGTGGATCATTTTCCCATGTGTCAAACATCTGGAAAAGAGCAAGACACATCTACACACAAAAATGAGATTGTACAGTTCTATTGTGCAAAAGATCATGTAACCAATGTGGAAGTGTTGCATCACATGGGTTAGCAGACTGAGGACTCAGTGATTCATAGATGCCAAGGGCAGAGGAGACCATTGTGATCATCTAATCTGACTTCCTGTATAACACAGGCTATAGAAGTTACATTTTAGAAAAACATCCCATCTTGAATTAAAAATTGTCAATGATGGAGAATCCACCAGGACCTTTGTGACCAGATAGAGACTGGTTTGGCCATACCATCAGGTAACCCTGTGGCATAAGCACAAGGTATGTCTTAAACTGGATTCTTCTTGGGGAAAAAGAAGGCATGGAGGACAATGAATGACTTATTGCAAGATGACTGAAAATGATGTTGCCATCATGGAGACTACAAACATCTTGCTCTGGACAGACAGCAGTGGGGAAAATGAGTTGCCTCATGCCCTCCACTAGGCTCAGGAGATTCCACAGCTAAAAGCTAAGAACATTTCCACTAGTATAAAAGTGCTTATGCCAGTCTAGCTTATTCCAGTGTGGGAAGGGGATTAAGGTATGCCCACAAAAGGCACCTTTATATCAATATAATTGCATCCACATTAAGGGTTGTACCAGTATAACCATTCCAGTTAAAAACAACAATCCTAGCCAAAATAGCAATACTGCTACAAAATCAGTGTAGACTAGGCCCAGGTGTTAAGGGCCTTTCCAACTGCATAAAGCTGGTCCAGATGATAAAAGCACCCTTTCCCCTGTGCAGAGAGGGCCAGTAAAGCCAAGTCACTTGCCTAAGAGCACAGATGTAGTCAATACTAGAAGGGAGGTCTCCTGACTCCCAGTGCTGTTTCCAATCCAGAGGCTGCACTCCTCGACTGTCTTCTCTGCCTTCCTCCCTTCCCCATTCACTCAAGTCTTTTCTCCCCCTCTCCTCTGAATGGGGCTTCGCCTTGTAACTCATTAGGCACCTGAGGTGGGCACTAATCAGTACTGCCACACAGCCTGTCACTTCCAATTAAGTTAGAGTTCCTAGCTAGGAAATAAGAGCCTCATGGGCACAGATTCACCTTCCCTGAGGTGACTGAGCTGGAAAGGACCTTGTGAGCCCAGTTTTTTTCCCTGATACAATAGTGCTGCAGGGTTCTCCTCTCCACTCATCTCATTTAGCGAGATTTGAATAACTCCCCCCAGCGTTAAATTCCACCCTCCCCAATTCATTTGCATTTCCATCAGCCTGAGCTGTCACTCAAACTGGGACAAACCAGGAGAGACTGTGCTTCCCCAGGTCTTCACAAGGAAGTAACCCAGTGTGGGCCTCGGAATAGGGGGTGGCCACCTCCATGGCCCCATCTCCCCCCCCACAGACATCTTAGAACCTTGCATAAGGCTCTCCACAGGTTCAGGATCCCTGTGATGGAAGAAGAGGGGACTGGCAGGGAAAAGGTAGCTTTGTATAGACTGGGAGAAAGTCATATGTCCTGCCCATACTGACCCTGGTGAGATTGCCTAGGCCACGGCAGGGTTAGGTAATACACCTTGTGAAGAGTTATCTGGGGCAGCCCTGGCCAAGGGAGACACTGGTAAGGAGTAAGGGGGAGATCAGAGTTAAGAGCCACTGTCTGATCCAGGACTTGCACTTGGCACAACTCAGGAGGGTGCTCTATGCACCTTCACTCCCCCTGATCCTGGGGGCAGCTGATCTCCACTGGAAATTTAAGCCCAGAAGCCTGTGTCCTCAGGGGGCCTTTCTGGGAGCCAGGCATTGACGGAGTATAGCATTGCCTCAGTCAAACTCCCTTTTCCATCAACACACTCTGCACTGGAGAGTGGGAGGGGTAGAGATAGATGCTGCTATGACAGCTCTGTGCCACACTGGGGGAATCCTCCACTAGCCGGTTAAGTCAGCATTACGGTTGCCTTGCATCATCATACTCATGCATATTGGTTGCACATAGAACTGTAGATCTGGCCTGCTCCAGGAAGGCCGAGGTGCTTGTTGGTCCCCTGGGAGCTAAGCAAATTCATGAGAACCTTCCCAGTGTAGCAACAGCCGCTGCAGGTCATTCTGCAGTAGGCAAATGCCAGGCCACCCAGACAGAATGATCAGGGGAGGACTTAGCCAAGGAGGTCCTCACTGAGATGTCCTCCTCTGAGCCCCATCCTGTGAGGAGGTGATCCTGACCACTGTTCTGTGTATCACCCATTGACCATGGACCCATAACTCCTTATACAGGCAAATCTTCCAATGAAGTCACTGGGAGTTTTGCCTGAGTAAGGGTTTCAGGATTTGGGCTCCCATAAACTGGCAGTACCAAATTAAGGTACCTTTGTCCCACAAAACCTCAACACATCACCTTCAGCCACAGCTTCAAATGACCCTGCTGCTTCCCCATTTTCTCCAGCATCCAGTCCAAAACGTTCCTCTTTCTTTTTAAAACTCTCCACGGACTTGTTCCAGCCAAATGCACAAGTCTGGTTTCTCTCTGCACTCCTTCCAAATCCCTCCGTTCATCTACACTGGCCTCTTCCCTATCCTTTCATGGTCTCAAATGATATTGGCAAGAGAACCTTCTCTTACACAGCTCCTTCCATTCTCATCACGTTACAACACTCAGCTAGAGAATCAAAGGGCTGACAGGAAAAGGGATGCATTGGAAAGAACTGACAGATATGGTCACGTGCCTATAGAGAGGTAGATGTTAGGAGACATTTCTATTTGGTCACACCATTGATTCACTATATTCTTTTTGAAACACTTCCAAACAGTTCGGGCCAGATTCTCCATTTCCCTGCATCTTGTGTCATCATTTTACACTACTGCAAATTGCTCCCATTCTAACTTATGCCCACTTTGCACAGATGTAACCAACGAACATGGTGTCAGGCCTCAGTGAACGAGGCCCTCCTCTATGTCTATCCCTTTAAAGAAATGCTACGCATTGAATTGTTTCAATGACATTCACAATCGTGAAAACTGCTGTACTGACAGTGCCATAGATCAAGGACAGAACGGGCAGCATAAGGACTATCTTCATCCCCACTGTCCCACTCATGTGTCTCAAATGTGATCCACAGTGACCACCTCTGGGAGCAGGAGGGTACTTTATTCCCCACACCTCTATTCCTCTGTGGCCTCTCTTCTAAGCCTCTCAACAAAAGATTCAATTAGGGCCAGTTGCTGAGATGGTTTCTTACTAGTACAGTAGAACCTCAGCGTTGCGGGCGTCAGTTATGAACTGACCGGTCAACCACACACCTCATTTGGAACAGGAAGGATGCAACCAGGCAGCAGCAGAGACAAAAAAAACCAAACCCAATTACAGTGCAGTTCTGTGCTAAATGTAAACTACTAAAAAAATAAAGGTAAAGCAGCATTCTTCTTCTGCATAGTAAACTTTCAAAGCTGTATTAAGTCAATGTTCAATTCTAATCTTTTGGAAGAACAACCATAAAGTTTTGTTCAGAGTTATGAACGTCTCAGAGTTACAAAGAACCTCCATTCCCAAGGGTTCATAACTCTGAGGTTCTATTGCACTGGATGGAGACCATCTATTATTTCACACAAGCCAGTGGGAAGCACTCACACAGTCTTTAGTCACTGATGACCTGGGCTGGATTTGAATCTGGGACCTAGAAGTTCCAGACCTTCTTTTACCTTCTTTAGTGATCCCCTGGTTTTCAGCAGGATGAAAATGACGTAGAGTGGAATGCAGATCATAGAAGAGAGAGCCATCAACCAGCCCAGAGCGTAGCCCCACGGAGGGTACACGTACCAGTTGTTGTATGTGAGGGGGGTGTACTTGATCAGTGAAAATAGGAAGGTCGCCTGAGGAATGAAGAACATAAGTCAGAACAGCAGGTGGGTACATGGTGAGTCAGAAACAGGTGGTGAGAGACGGTTCCTGACAAGGGATGTATAAGCAGTAGAAGATTTGTGATCTCCTTACCTAGTTATATTCTTGGTCCTAAGTGTTTGGGAGTTGGAAATATTGTGATGGGTATGTACACTGCTGTTACTTACCAGCCTTAACTGAGTTTTGAAACATTTTTTGGTTTTGGAATTTTCCCTCCCCCCTGTGCTGTTTTCCATTCACCAACCCCTCCCCTCCCCTGAACCTTTGGGATGTGAGTCTCAGTGCTCTTCTACCTCCTATCCCTCACCTTTCCAGTCCCTACCCAAATCCTTACCTCGCCTTGCCTTCTCCAACATGGATCCTCTCAACCTCCAGGAAATTCCCTCTCTCTCCAATGTATGTGTAGGAGGAAGGTCCTTATTTGTAAGCTCTCTGTAGTCAGGGTGCGGAAACTCTGGAGCAGCCAATCAGGGGCTGCAGTTTGGGCACCTTCTCTGGTGACTCCTGGCTTAGTCATGCCTCTGACAGGACTGACTTTTGAGCTCTGAGAACAGCCCCGGGGCACCCAAGGCCCTCTCTGAAAATACTCATTGAAAGATGAGCTCTCAGCCTGCACCCAGCCCTATAGAGCACTCAAACCACTGAGCTCTCAGCAACTCATGCATGACCAAGCAGCAGCTCTGAAAACTCCCTGATTGTTTTCAACTCCCACTGGAGCCCTCAGGTGGCAGCTCCAAAAGCTATTTGTGCCTATCCAAGCTGTTGAAGATTTTGGCCATAGTGCCTGATCCTGATCCCATTGAGGTCAATGGCAAACAAATGTCATGACAGTCACGGGAGCAGGATTAGGCCCATACCATCTCCTGAAATCAATGGAAACAGAACTGGGCACAAGACAAAAATAGTTAATATCTTTCCTTAATTATAAACTGTTTTCTTCAAACATAGTCGGTGGGTGCATTTTCAAGGTGACTTGACTTTACGGAAAGCAACGGGCAGGAACAAGATGTTTTTGAACTAGTGGGAGTCACAGAAATGTAGACAGAAGAGAACATTTCAGAACAAGGTAATTCTTTAATGGGCTGAAATTCAAAAATGATTTGATCAATTCCCTTCAGGCTTTGCAGATACATTCTCCTTTGCCTGCAGAATAAATATGCCAATTTTCAGGCTAAATGAAATTTCCAGACCTAAGACAAGGCTTTACAATGGAAATTGATTTCAGCTTCAATTATGGAGAAGCTACTGTTCCTCCACAGCAATTCAATGAAACACTAATGCCCCTCTCAAAAGTCCCTTCTTCACTCAGATTCTAGGATCCCTGTACAAACATGCCTCACCATAGTTTGTACCTACCAGGCAAACACCAGGGGTGACAAACTGCCAGCACATCTTAACCAGTGGCCATGGCCGATAACCAATCATGTCCTCGATGTTGTCATAGAAACGGTCCGCACCTTGACCACCAGAGGAAGGGACAGAGAAAAAGAGAGGTAAGGGGGGGGGGTGAGAATTTTTGTTCTTCAGAAATTACTCATGCCAAGTCCAGGTTCAGTTATGTTTTACTAAAATGGAAGCTCTAATTCCATACAGCAGGGATGTATTTGGTCCTCCAGGTGCTCAGAATTTCTGGAATTCAGGCTGCTTATTTAGATGCCTAAATACGGAGATAGGTGCAGGGGCGTTATTTGCTATGGGGCAAGAGGGGCAGTTGTCCCTTGCTAGACCTTGGTTTTCACCCTCACCCATGCTCCATTATGTCTTCCACTTTTTGCCCTCCTCTTCTCTCCCCCCTGCCTTGGGATGTGGTCATAAGGAAAGCACATTTTGCCCACCTGAATTTTTCTGAAATGACCCCTATGGCTAGGTGTCTCACTTTAGGCACCCACTCTTAACAAATTTGGGCCTAAAAGAACTCCCTAACCTAGTTCCCTCCCCAGAATAAACCTGTGGGTATACACAGGCTTTGTAATGTGCCCCGTAGGTCAAAAAGAGACAGTTCTGTTACATTAACTGTGTGGCTGTGGGTGGAGGGGCTCTCTGAAGAATATTGAGCCCTAGTAACCAGACCGATACACCTGGGGCTTTCAGCTTAATCGTCCTAGCTGGTATCTAGGGCTAGTCTAATATTTTCCCTCAAAATGTTTAAGGCAAATGGGGTTTTTGACAAGGCAAAATTTTCCATGAAGTGTCAACTTTCCATAGAAAATTGACCTTTTTTGTTTAAAATCTGAAAACTTGGAAATCAAAACTTTTTGCTGAAATAATAATAATAAAAAATCAATTTGCAAATGTTGATGTGGTGCTTAATGGGAGTTCAAGTGGATGGCTCATGCCCTTATTCTCTGTGGCTGGGTTTCCCAGCTGTATTACATCTTCCATGGTGTACCATATCCATGTGATTCCCATGATGCACTGCAGTGGCTCAGTAAAGAGGGGAGATTGGGGGCATATCAAGGGATATATAGTCCGGCCAGGGAGCCCACTGTCCACCCCTAGAGGAATTTGGGCATGAGACACCAGAAAACTCCCAGGAGGCAGCATTTCTGAATTTCTGACTTTGGCCAGAAATATTCAGTGTGGTGGGTTTCTTTTTTCTCTTGAAAAGTTGAAATTTTCCATACAGGGGAAAAAGCATTTTTTGGACCAGCTTTACTGGTATCACTTTCCAGGTTCAAACAGGCCCATGGAATAGTCTGTGTGACATTGCACAATCTTTCCACAGGAACACATTGTGATGTTAAATACAGCATGGGCAAATTCATCCCTGGTGTAAATCTGCTGAAGTCAATAGAGTATCATGAACATAACATAAGAACAGCCATACTGGGTCAGACCAAAGGTCCGTCTAGCCCAGTATCCTGTCTTCTGACAGTGACCAATGTCATGTGACCCAGAGGGAATGAACAGAACAGATAATCAAGTGGATCCATCCCATCACCCATTCCCAGCTTCTGGCAAACAGAGGCTAGGGACACCATCCCTGCACATCCTGGCTGATAAATTCATGGAGGATAGGGTCCATCAATGGCTATCTAGTTCTTTTTTAAACCCTGTTCTAGTCTTGGCCTTCACAACATCTTCTGTCAAAGAGTTCTACACACTGTGCATTATGTGAAGAAAAACTTTCATCTTGGATTTCTCTACAGGATCAAGCGGAAGGGAAATCCTAACTGGGGAAAGAGCTCTTTTTCAAAAGCAAATATACCAAACAATAGCAAGGAGAACACAGATGACACCTCTGCACAGGAATCCATATTCTACTAATTATATTTAGTAGCAGCATCGTTAATATTGCCTTTTCCAAATGTGTTCTACATAAACACCATTTTCTGTGGTTCCAGCGCGCCCATTGCAAGCAGTGGATGATGTAGTAGAACACAGTAGGACCTGACATGAATGGATTCGGCATGCCCTTGAACACGAGGTTTGCATGATCTACCTTTCACAAGCAAATGACAAAGTAATCAGGCTGAAGAAGTTATCAGTTCACCCAGTCACCATTGCTTTCTAGCTGAGAAGAAGCTAGAGGCACAGCATGTGTTGCCCTTTCTCCCCAGTACAGATTTGGAAGGATTATATGCATTATGGGAGGGAATGTCCTAAAGATCTTCCCAGAGCGATTTTTGCTGGAAGGAACAGATGTGTCTGCTTTTATCCTGTGCATCCTCAGAGTTGCCATACTGTAACAAAGCAATAGTTCATGAACCCTAATATCGCCTCTGCAAGTAACCCGTGTTGGATGTTTTAGAAGACATAAAAACCCCATTGACAGTTCCCCTAATTTTGCAAACATATACCCAGAGAGGAAGTTTCTTTCTGAACCCAGCTGGTGATCTGTTTATGCCCTGAAGCATCAGGATGCAGAGCCTTTATAATGTTTTATCTAGTCTATAAGAACTACAGATGCTGTTCAAGTTCAAATGTGTCTAATCCATTTTTGAAGTTATTACATTTTGGTTCTCTCAAGACTATCCAGCAATGGTGAGTTCCTCAGGATAATTATACAGTGCATGAGGGGAAAAAAAGATTTCCTTCAATCCATTTTAGATTTGTTGCTCTCTGTCTGCCCTTATTCTTGTAAGAGAAGATTAAAAGGTGCAATTGGTCTACTCATACAGTAACTACCATCCTCAGTTCGATTGCCCTTCTTTCTCTAATTTGAGATGAACTCACCAAAGCCGAAAGCAGAATTCAACTATAGCATAATCGTCATTTGCAGTCCTATAGAACCTTTCATTTGAGGATCTCAAAGCGCTTTACAAAAGTAGATATTAGTGTCCCTATTCTACCGAGGAGCAAGCTGAGGCACAGAGAGGCCAAATAACTTGTCCAAGATCTGCCCAGCTAAGCAATAGGAAAGCCCAGAATGGAAACCATGGCCCACATCCTTAGCTGGTGCACACTGGCATAGCTCCAGTTGAGGATCTGACCCAAGTTCTTCAGACTCTCAGTTCTTTGAGCTATCCACTAAACAGCAGTGTTGTCTGTTTTATTCTCTTTTCTTAATGCAGCCTCAATCACATCTTCAACTAGCACCACACACTGAGCAGACATCTTCACTGACATGACCATAGCGATGCCTAGATCTCTTTTCTGAGAGGATGAAACAAATTCAGAAGCCATCAGTGCATGTGTGTTGTGACGGGTTGGATCACAGAACCCCCTTGGGAGCTGCCACCCGATGTGCCAAGACTACCTTTGCTCCTGTTTTCCCTGCCAGCTCAGGACTCCAGCACCCTGTCTTGCTGAGCCAGACACTCCCGTCTGCTCCAACACAGACCCAGGGTCTGAATTACTTGCCCCAAAGCTGCAGGATTACCTGAAAACAGCTCACAGAAGTGTGCTTGTCTTTAGCACTCAGATGCCCAACTCCCAATGGGGTCTAAACCCAAATAAATCCGTTTTACCCTGTCTAAAGCTTATGCAGGGTAAACTCATAAATTGTTCGCCCTCTATAACACTGATAGAGAGAGATGCACAGTGGTTTGCTCACCCAAGTATTAATACATACTCTGAGTTAATGAATAAGCAGAAAGTGATTTTATTAAATACCGAAAGTAGGATTTAAGTGGTTCCAAGTAGTAACAGACAGAACAAAGTAAGTCACCAAGCAAAATAAAATAAGATGCACAAATCTATGTATAATCAAACTGACTACAGATAATCTCACCCTCAGAGATATTTCAGTAAGTTTTTTCTCAGACTGGACACCTTCCAGGCCTGGGCACAATTCTTTCCCCTGGTACAGCTCTTGTCCCAGCTTTGGTGGTAGCTAGGGGATTCTTCATGATGGCTCCTCTCTCTTTGTTCTGTTCCACCCCTTTATATATCTTCTGCATAAGCTGGAATCCTTTGTCTCTCGCTGGGTTTCCACCCCCTCCCCCCACTGGAAAAGCACCAGGTTAAAGATGGATTCCAGTTCATGTGACATGAACACATGTCACTGTAAGACCCCAAGCTTTCATTCCTCCTAGCCTGACTCACAGGAAGGACTGCTTGCAACCAGAGCTCCAGTCAATTGTCCTGGCTGAGGGGAGCCATTAAGATTCCAAGCCACCATTAATGGCCCACACTTTGTATAATTTGAATAGGCCCTCAGAGTTATATTTTATACGTCTAGTCCCAGATACAAGAGTGGTACATTTACACAAATAGGACGATTACACTCAGTAGATTATAAGCTTTGTAATGATACCTTACAAGAGACCTTTTGCATGAAGCATATTCCAGTTACATTATATTCACTTATCATATTTGTATAAAACCATATAGCATGCACAACGTCACATGTATTTTAAATTATTCCTCCCAACATGCACTTGTCTACACTGGAACTCATCAGCCATAGTGTTGGCTCATTTCAAAAGCGGCTCAAAAACTCATTTCAGTTCAGGATGGGATAAAGGGGAGTGGGGGAGTAGAAGTGTGAGCTACTGGGACTTGGGAATCTGCAGATTAAATTATAAGCAATCTGCACAGTAGGCAGAGACATAGCTCTGAAATGTCACATGCAAATGTAGAACAAGAGTAGATCATAGTGGCCGGGAAAGCTGCTAAAGTGGATGCTTGCCTCAGATAACCAGTCCCTGTTATTTCAAAGCAGAAGGAAGAGCTGAGGAGAAGACTCCAGGATGGACAAGAAGCCGCTGGGGAAGCTGAACAACATCACGAAGAGTAAGAGGCCTCTCTGTTTGAAAAGATCAGGTTGACACTTAACCTTCCATGGAACAGAAACATGGGCTCTAAGGAAAGTGATGAAGAATGAAGCAGAGAGATGGTGCGTGGTGCATGTGTGAGTGGGAAGAAACCAAGGGCCGGCTTACTGACCATGAAAGTGCTATAGTCATGGGCAAGAGTGAGCTGTGTCATGGGGTGGGAGAACTGGAAACCAG
The DNA here is from genome assembly GCF_016161935.1 of Mauremys reevesii. Lineage (NCBI taxonomy): Eukaryota > Metazoa > Chordata > Testudines > Geoemydidae > Mauremys > Mauremys reevesii. The sequence continues at coordinate 251,941,411 of NC_052623.1, forward strand.
CACAAGGCACAGGCAAAGAGAATTCATCAGAGGTGAGCAAATAGAAAGACATTTGCAGTCTTCAGTGCAAACCTTATGTGGCAATATTTAGACCAGGATAAAGTCCCAGAGGCCTTCACCTTGCCCGCAATAGAGGGAGACTGATGAGGTGGCATTAAAGACATGAGTTTACAAAGCATAACCAGAGAGACGCTAAAATAGGGCAGTCTGGCAAAGAGGCAGCAGAGCCCTGTAAGCAACCCATCCATTGGATGGCAGGGAAAGCACAAGTACCTGTTCAGCAGGCTGAAGCTGCAGAAGGGAAAGGAAAGCAGAAGAGTGAGTGGAGGCATGAGAGGGGAAGGAAAGGGCACCAGCCAGGGATCATGTTATGAAAGAGAAGAGGCGACGGCAAAGATTAGTTGTCCAGGAATCCACGCTGAAGATGGGAGGAGGGCCAAAAAAAAATGTGTAGTTCATTCTTGTATTAATTACATTGCTGTAGCACCCAATCAGGATCAGGGCCCCATTCTGCTGGGTGTTGCACAAACACACAGGAAGAGTCCCTGCCCTGCGAGTTTACAATCGCAATGACAGCAGAGCTCCTGAAACACAGCACCCCAGTGAGGTGGGAAGAGCTCTCACGCCTCTCGATGGGCTTGGTGCAGCTGGGGCTAGGGCACAGAACTGCCCCCTGGAGCTCCTCAGTCCTAGACTGTGCAAACACAGGGCCTGTTCCTGGTATAAATTAGACAGGACTGGTGGATTCTCTACTATACACTGACTGCTAATGGTTCCAAGGGGGTGTTGTGGCAGCCAGGGGTCACTGGAGCTATGCTCTCTTCCTCCGGCCTTAGCTCCTGCACAGACTATGGGGAGAGGGGTTGGCATAAAGCCACTACAGCAACTACCCCCTCCTGAGGTTCTCCTTTGCAGGTGGAATCCTCCAGTGGCTGGCTACACTACTTGCCAAAGGCGCAGTGTAAGGTATCCCGGGTGCAGTCACAATAGAGAAGCAATGGCATCTCTCTCTCCAAACTCAGTCTGACAGTGCTGCCTCAGCTTCCCGTTGGAAGGTTCTCTCCACAATCATAGGAGCTGGAAACCTCTTCTCCTCCCCACCCACCCCTCCAAAAGAGCTTAATTCCTGCAGGAACTGATTATGGGCTTATCTTCATTGCAAAGTTTCACTCAAGTTATAACGCGAGTGTTGCTGCTAATCTGAGTCCCATCCACACACACAAACCCTTAACTCAACTGTGGTGGTGCTTTTAACTCAAGTGGGCTAGGCCATCAGGGGGTACAAGCTAAAACTCAAGGGAGCCCAACGCTGCAGTGTGAATGCAGGCTAGCTCCACTCGAGTGCCACTAGTTCTCAGTTGTCTTCCACAATTCCTCCCACGTGCCTAGACAGGACAGACATGTTCTCCTACAGTTCCCTGGGAAAGAATTCCAAGTGGATCAGCTTGCTGAAGTGCTAAGAACTCTGGGATATGTCCCCAGAAATCTTAGCCCCACACACAAGTGAGTGCAGCACCAAGGTGGTTTCAGACACTCAAGTGTTATATCTCAACTGTGCTGCTCTCACTCCAGTGAGGCTAACTCGAGGGGAGTAACTTGAGTGCAGATAACTTAAGCTGACTCTGCAGTGAAGGCTTATCCTGCGTCACCCAACAATACTGTATGGCATGCTGTCAATGCTGGTCAACCTGGCCCCGTCCACTGGACTAGAGTAAGGAGTTAGCAACTTCTGCCATGGGTGGGAGAAGCCCTGTTTCTGAACACTGGCAAGGAACCAGCTGGGAGGAGCCTGCTCCAGTGAGATGAGACTCCATAATAGACACCCTGAAAGTCCTCATGAGGGATAGAACAAGCACTAGCCTTGAACTCCCTGTAAAGGGATCGACCAGAGGAAGCTCCAGTATCAGGCACCCCAGGAAGAGGATCCTGCTACGGAGAAAGTCCCAGTAAAGTGCAGGCCTGATTCCCCACTGCCCTCGATCTTGTATATTATTTATCCCTCTGCAAAGTGAGCGCAAAGCCAGCATCAAATGTTACCACTCCCTGAAAGGACAATGAGGCCCTAAAGGGGAAGGATAACCCAGTGGTTTGAGCACTAGCCTGCTAAACCCAGGGTTGTCAGTTCAATCCTTGATTGGGCCATTTAGGGAATCTGGGGCAAAATCTGTCTGGGAATTTGCCCTGCCTTGAGCAGGGGGTTGGACTAGATGATCTCCTGATGTCCCTTCCAACCCTGTTATTCTATGATTAAAGGTCTGTCTACACTGCACTGGGGAGATGTGACTGCAGTACGTGTAGGCAAACCCACGCTAGCTCTGATCTAGCCAGCTTGCTTAAAATAGTAGTGAAGCCACAGCAGCACAGGCTAGCTGCCTGCATAGGGACCCTGGCTACATATATGGGCAACTAGCCTGTGCAGCTGCAGCTTCACGGCTCTCTTTAGCAAGCTAGCTCGGATGTGCCTACATGTGCTGCAATCACACCTCCCCTCCCAAATGCAGCGTGAACAAAACCTCTGTGTATAATAGTGCCCTGCACTGCCTGGCTCACAGAGAGGAGACGGGACCTACTGCCAGTGCGAACTAAAGGTGCATTGTTTTAGCTCGAGTGGCAGGAATCAGTATGGACGCGAAGGATTCAATCATCATAACAAATCAATTGCCTATAGTTGAGAACATAACAAAAATAGCCCATTGCACTCAGACCTACTGGAGAGCTACTGTACATAAACTAACAAAATACAAGTGGTCTTATCAAAAAGTGCTTAGAGATCAGACATTTCCAGGCCTGGGGTCTAGTACTGAGCAGTGCTGAGCACCCACATCTCTCCTTGAGTTTAGTGAGAGCTGCAGGCATTCAGCACCTCTTAGAATCATATCTGACTAGGAGCACAGGATTGATCAGACGAGGTGGGTGTATTATTAAGTCCAGGATCTTATGGTCAGTGCTAGTGCTCCAGAGAAAGGGATAACCCATGCAGTTAGCCAGAGGAGTAATGCTCTGTGAGGGTGATCCCTTGTTCTTCGTAAATCTTTATATGCAGGAAGGAGCCCAGAGCAGTCGTAGCTGGACACACATTACAGAAATTAGTGAAAAGAGTCCCATAAAGGGAGCTACTCTCCTCTCTCCCTCTTACTAAAAAGGGAACAGACCCTGGGGCCCAATCCCTGTGTGACTCTGTATCTCCACCAGGAGAAGGTCTGTTTGAGGGATGCATCCTCAAGGTGAAGCTCCCCAGGTGATCTTGTGGAAGAAAACCCAGGCTGTGTTTAAATTCTAGGGGGAGGATTCCATTCATTCTATGGCAATGAGATTTCATTCCCCCTATTGCAAGGCTTCTCAAACACTGCCAGGGCGTGGACCACATTTACAGACAGAGGGCCTCCTGAGCATCATGCCTCCCCATTCACAATTGCACAGGCCACATCCCTTCCCAACTGTGATCATAACACATCCTGGTGACAACCTCACCGATTGCTCATGTAGAAAAGAATTACTAGCAATGAAGTCAGTGCACTCTTAGCAGTCTGTAATGGGACATAGCAGCTGGGAATGAAGAAGAAAGCCAGCCCTGTTGGGAGCCACTATCCTGCTGAGTGTTAGCATGCATGCTTATTCATAGAATCATAGATATGTGAGGCGGGAAGGGACCTCAAGAGGTCATCGAGTCCAGCCCCTGCTCAGAGGCAGGACCAAGTGAACCTAGACCATCCCTGACAGGTGTTTGTATAACCTGTTCTTAAAAACCTCTAGTGATGGGGATTCCACAACCTCCCTTGGAAGCCTATTCCAGTGCTTAACTACTATTTATAGTTAGAAAGTTTTTCCTCATATCTAACCTAAATCTCCCTTATTTTACATTAATCAATTATGTTTTGTCTAACCTTAAGTGTACCTGGAGAACAATTGATCCCCAACTTCTTTAGAACAGTCCTTAATATATTTGAAGACTGTTCTCAGACTCCCCCCCCGACCCCATCTTCTTTTCTTAAGACTAAACATGCCCAGTTTTTTTTTTTTAAAAAACATTTCCTCATAGGTCAGGCCAGGACAATACATGTTGTGATTATAATGGCTTTACTCTAATTTGCACTTGCTGGCTTCATTTCTGAGAGTGAAGACATGGAGTCAGTAGAAAAAAATGGGGGAGTTAGTTAAAAATAGAGTGACTAATGCCAGTTAATGGGTTTTCCCCTGCCTATGGGTTGGCGACACCGATTCTCTGGCTTACTGTCATAGGTTTATTCCCCACTTTGAACTTTAGCGTTGTGGAAGCAGGGAAAGCTTCAATAAGGATTTGAAGCGGATTTTAATGCGTGTCAGTTAGTTAGCAAGAGTCAGGTCATACTGTAACCCTAATGACGTGAGACTTGTAGGAGCAAAGATAGTGCGAGGCGACAGGACAAGAACTGTGTACAAAGTTATTACGACCTTGCAATCACTAACCAAAATGCAGGCTTGCTTTTCTTAGGAGAGAGACAAATAATATAAGACTTTCCCTGCTTCCACAGCGTCCACAAGATGGGGACATGCATGGACTCCTCTAAACTAAAGTCCTAGTTTAGATCTGGTAAAGCTGCCACCAGCCAGGTTTTTAGTGTCTGGCACACTCCCTGTTCCCCCAAACTTTCCCTGGGGAACACAGATCCAAACTCCTTGAATCTTAACACAAAGGGAAATAATCCATTCCCCCCCACCTTCTTCCTCCTCTAGTCCTTGGGAAAGGTACCTTGAATCAAACAAAGAGGGATTCCCTATCCCCCTTCCCTTCCCCTGAAAATCCAAACAAGGGAAGAAATCAATCAAGTTCTAAAAAGAAAAGGATTTTATTAAAAGAAAGAAAGTACGCTATCTCTGTAACACCAGGATGGAAAAAATTACAGGGTCTAACTTATAAAACTGGAGAGACTTCTCCCCCCTTCTTTCTCAGAATAATCAAAGTAACAGCAAACAGAAATAAAGATATTTCTCCAGCCAACACACAATTGCAAATGCAGAAATTAATTATAAGACTAATCCACCTTTCTAATACTCACTATACTGAATAGTAGGAAATACTTCAGGAAAACTTGGACAACTTGAAGATATGTCTGGCCTCTCTTAGATCCAAAAAAGAGAATGGCAACCCAAACAAAGAACACAGACAAAGACTTCCCTCCACAGAGATTTAAAATTATCTTATCCCTTGATTGGTCCTCTGGTCAGGTGTTCATCAGGTTACTGAGCTAGTTAACCCTTTACAAGTAAAAGAGACCTTAACCCTTAACTATCTGTTTATGACACTTACGCTGCAAAGTATTACAGCAGTGGCGCTAACACAAACACACATTCCAAGCTTCCCTATTGCCAGCAATTATGATGCTATCCACCACTAGGCAGCTTCCTCCTGCCTGTCAGCAAGGCATTGTTACAAGGATTTCAGATTTCCGGTGCACAGCTTTAGTCCTGTAAACAGACCAGGCTGTGTCAAACCCACTGATGGCATTTGCCATAGGGGAAGCACTAATTAATTTTTTCCCAGCTCTGAAAACCAAGCATAGAATAAGTTGATAAGTTTTCGGAGCTCTGGATTTGAAGGCTGATGCCACAACAACATGCTGCAGGGAGCATTCTCCAAACAGTGTCCACACTGGGATTAACTGCTCCAGAAGAGAGCTCACATATATAGTCCTCTCGCTGCATCAGAGCTGAGATTGAAACTATGAGGACTGTTTTAGATAACCAGAGCACATACGAGGTGAAGTGATGCCCTAAGGCAGTATTTTGGGTGGTCCTGCAATGACTCCATGCTCTGTTTTTTGCATTTGTATAAATCTCTCACACACAGATACATGCACACACAGAGGGAGCAGGCACAAGCTTTGGGGGTCCAACCTTGCTCCTCTTGAGTCATTGGGAGTTTTGCTATTGATTTCACTGGGCGCTAGATCAGATCTTTAATTTCATTTGTAACTGTGGCCAGACACTATGCAAATGAGTTTTATGCATGCTAATTCACAGTGTGTATGTATATGGAATTTCAGATTAAATAAATTGTCAGGATTAAATTAACAGAAAGATGGAGGGAGATCACATGACAGGTCAGCCATAAAATGGCAGCCACTGCCACTCCTACGTGGAGCATCGTCTGTGTCAGCCAGAAAGGGCTAGTGGTCCACTGGCAGAACAGCACAGTGCGTGGGAGACAGAACCTCTGCCTGAATGAGCAGGAACACTGAATTCACTTCTCTTTCTGGGAAAATCCCTTTCCAAGCAGAGATAAGAATCATTCCTACACAATGTATGGTGACTGAGGAATCCCATGGATGAACAGATTAAATCAGAAGCACGAGGCACTTCTGCTTTTCCCTGAGGCTGACACGGCTATTCCCATCCCTCCCATAGCAGCCTGGGTCCTTGTGTTCCACTTACCATACACCCAGCCAACACAGATGACTTCAAAAATGGTCAGGAACAGTAGGCACGTACCACTGGCAGCATAATAATCAACTAGCTGGAAGACGTACATTCCACCCTGTGTCAGGCAGAGAAAGGGGAGACGTGGTGGGCTCAGCAAAAGGGTAGGTGCAAGAGAAAATGGCTTGGCTGGAATTTGGACAAATACAAAAACAAGACTGAGGGACAGGGGAACTGCACACAGAGCAAAGGGGCATAGGAGAAGGGATCTCTCTCTAGGCTTGTCCACACTAGGAAATTATACTAGGTACCACCTTGCACTAAAATGATTGTCAGGCATGGGGCCAGGATGATGTTTCACAATCATTTCATAGCATGATTTCAGTGTTCACAGAGAACAGGGATTTGGGTTTTTTTTAAATGCTGCTATAGACCATTCTCCCTGGCAAGTTTCTAGCAGTATTTCTGAATGTGGTCCCTGGCTATGTTGAGCTTTGGGAATGAGCCGCAAAGTTTAGATCCAGGTGTGAACTACCCTGAAGTTCAGTATGTTTAGATGCCAGGTTTCTAGTTCGAGCCCATCTCTACATGTTGCAAGGGTCCCAAGCATAGTTGGGAGCCCTTTGGGGGCAACGGCCTTTGGCTCTCTGTTGTGCAATGACAGTACAATGGACTGAGCATTTGTTCTACTCTCAGGAGAGCTATTTGTACAATCTGACTCTCTCTTGTGTTCTCACAACTTGTCTTGACAAGAAAATTGCACCTCCAAGGAAAGAAAAAAGTGGAGCAGACACATTGGAAAATTATTCAACCCCTTGAATGGCCCCGAGTCAGAAGAAAAGCTTTCCTATTAATCCCACCAAATACCGAGCCAGATTTGTGCAGTGTTTAGATTATCCCACAGCGATGAGCAATGTGTAAAAGTCCCAGGGAAGTTAAGATAGATCCTGAAGTCCTGATGCAGTTGTCACCCAGTCCTTCCTCAGGCAAAACTCCTATTGCCTTCTGCAGGAATTCTCTCAAGTAAAATCTGAGCAAGGACCTCTGACTTTTCAGATGACTGCAGGAATACCAACTAAGAGAGGTTAAGGGTTGTATCAGATAGCAAGCTCCTACTGTCTCTGGAGTGTGGGGAGCAGTTATCAATGACTTCTTTCCTCTAAATCAGTGGTTCTCAACCAGAGGTACATGTACCTCTGGGGATACTCCGAGCTGATACTCCGAGGTTTTCCAGGGGGTATATCAACTCATCTCGATATTTGCCTAGTTTTACAACCGGCTAAATAAATAGCACTAGTGAAGTCAGTACAAACTAAAATGTCTTACAGACAATGACTTGTTTATACTGCTCTATATACTATGCACTGAAATGTAAGTATATTTATATTCAGTGGCACTCAGACTGCCTGGGTCCTGGCCACCGGTTTGAGGGGCTCTGCATTTTAATTTAATTTTAAATGAAGCTTCTTAAACATTTTAAAAACCTTATTTACTTTACATACAACAATAGTTTAGCTGTATATTATAGAAAGAGACCTTCTAAAAACATTAAATTGTATTACTGGCACACAAAACCTTAAGCTAGAGTGAATAAATGAAGACGTGGCACACCACTTCTGAAAGGTTGCTGACCCCTGTGCTAGGTTCTCTGAGACATACCCCAGAGGAAGGCTCAGCTATGCAGTACGACACCATCTCACCTGGCACTATATAAGAAAGAAGAACTACTGGTTCTGATATGCACCAGCTAATAAACTAAGCTAAAGAGAGAGAGAATAACTAACAGTGTGAAATACAAACTTGCTGCAGATAATACTGCTTCAAACAAGTCCATATCCCTCTCCCCCACCGTGTACTTCCCTTCTTACCTCAGTGACTAGCATCAGCCCAAGCAGGTAGCATATGACTGCAATGGCCAGGGTCAGCAGCTCCCGGTGCCCTTTCCTCTGGAGAACTTTTGGGTACATGTCAACAATGGCCGTCACCAGGCTCTCAACACAGACGAACTGCAGAAGAATTCATGTCAAGAAACCAAGGACCTAATGTCTCTTTCCCTACCCATCCTCTTTCCCACTTCCATTCTTCCACTCAGTTAGTCTCACTCCTTTTTCCTACACCTGAAGCATGAACTGCTTGCAAACAGGGAGGTGTAGCTGCATCTGAGTCCAAAAGAAGTGGAATTACCACTGGTGCAACATCAGGAATTGAGCACCCCAGAGGAGTGACTGGAACCACATCTGGAACGGAGTGAGATTATCCCAAGCCTTGCACCTGGAGTAGGGAGGATGTTCAGGTACAACAGAAATGACACATGGAACATGGAGACAATAAGGGAATTGCACCTCACCACAAAGGATTATCAAGAAATAAATGGCGTGTCACAAGGAACCACTGTGGTATAAAAGAAGTTACTGCCAGGAAGCAGCTACTCTGGAGCCAGGAGACAGTGAGGGTCACAAGTCACACCTGGAATCAAGAACACTCGTAGTACAGTTGGAGCTGCCATCAAACTACCATTACAGATGGGGCTTGTCACAATACAAAGGGAGTCCTAGTGAACTTAGAGGAGATTGACACAAAATGTGTACGTAAAGTGCCTGGTTCATGAGGGATGACTACTAGCCCCTAAGGGCAGACTTGGTGACAAGGACAAAGAAGCGTGGCTGCTGATTGTCACTGGATTGTCAGAGACTTATGCTGGAAGATACAGGTGCTTCAGGTCACTGGTAAGGAGTAACACCTAACACCAGCTGGCTGCTGGGATGCACCGGCCAGCTCTAAGTATTAACATTCTGAAGTAGTAACATGGATGTGTGACAGGTGTTCCAGGTGGCTGAGAGGCACATCACCATTTCCCACCCACGAGTTATGATCTACATGAGGCTCTCAAACATGTGACAGACACCTTGGAGTTCGAGGGAAAGAGGAGGGTTATTTACTGTACCTGGCTGTCCAGTCCCAGGAAGATCAACATAAGGAAGAATAGGCAGGACCAGAGCGGAGACACAGGCATCATCGTTACAGCCTTTGGATACGCAATGAATGCTAGGCCCGGACCTGCCAATCAGATAGCTGAGTAAGGATGAGGTTTCCCCAACAACATGACCCAGCAACACAGACTAGTTTAATGTGCTGTTTAAAAAAAAAATGGTCACTGACACATGGAATATTAACTGCTGACATGGGCTGAATGGCTGGTTTTGGAAAGAAGAATCAGGGATTTCAAAACAGAGAATGCAGCTCTGCTTCTGGACAGTGGCACTAAGTACATCAGGATAGCAGAGAATAAAGCAGTGGTTCTGGATGACAGGGCCTCCGAGTCCACAGAAAAGGCAGAGGCTGTTCTGGGCAACTGGACTGGGGATACTAGCAATTACAGAGGATGTAGGATTGGTTCAAGGTAGCAGCACTGCTAACCTCATGGGTTGGCTTCATATTCAAAAGGTGTCAATTCCTAAAAAGTCCACCCATGCTTTAAGTTTTTCTTTTGGCCCTGCCACATTTAGAAAGCACCTACCTGACTCAGCCACTTCTGAAATGGGCACGCCCTGTTCTTGTGCCATGAAGCCCAGCACAGAGAAGATAGCAAAGCCGGCCACAAAGCTGGTGGCACTATTCAGGAAACACAGCATGAAGCAGTCCCTGTTGGGGCAGAACCAAAAAAGAGAGAGAGAGGGGGGGGGGCATTGTTTTCCTCTGCAAATTTACCACTCTGGGCAATTGCTTTTGTGCTCAGCTTTCTGAATGGGACACGAATCCATGCACTTGCTTACACCAACACTAGCCAGAGACCCCTCCAGAGGCCAGCAGCCCAAAACAGAACTTGGCAGCCTACAGCCTTGACCCCTGGCACTACAAGAACTACATGATTATACTTGGCAATAAAAATGACAGGGGGCTGCAGCCATATATTGTAAGCAGGATGCCCCAGTGAAGTCACTAGGGACTTGGCACAACAAGGGGCAACAGGAATCATATGAGGGTAGAGCAATGGAATAAATATTGAGAGAAAGAGGATCCTTAAATCACAAGGGACCTGATCCAAAGCCTTCTGAAACCAATCGAAAGACTCCCATTGACTTGAATGGGCTGGGGATCAGCCTGAGAGGAAAAGGGAACTAGAAGCAATAAGCACTGGATGAAAAAGAACCTGTCATGCCAGACAAATCTTTCTGTTGCTCTTTCGGATCGAATTAAAACACACGCAGGGTGCACTAAAGGGGCTGCCATTTTAATAAGGCATTTGATGCCATGGGGCAGATTCTCCTCTTCTTTAGACCACTGTGAATCTGGCTAATTCCCCTGAGATCAGACCCAGGTAACTGAACTGAATTTGGCCACATGCATTACTAAATCTTATTTCCATATCAGGTAACATTTACAATACCCACATCAACTCAACAATGGCACCTCCAGGAGTCCCGTGCCCCCTCTCCCTGCCCCGGTGGCAGAGTGCCACCAGAAGAGCCACCAAAGGCATTTCTTGTAGCCCCTGGGTTTTCCTGGGTAGTCTCCTATCCAGTCGCTGAGCCCTGCTTAGCTTGTAAGAGCTGCCAAGAGCATAGGATGAAATGATGTGGGCCCCATGTGTGATTTCGAAGCAGTGAGTGCCACAGCTCCAACTACATTCTGCTCAGCTGCCCACACGGCCCTCAGCTGGATGTGAGAGGGAGAGAGAGGCACAGGCTGCTCCTACCTGTAACAGTTGTTGTTGTACTTGTTGTAGCTGCCCAAAGCGGTCAGGCACCCCTGGCAGATAACATAAGAGAAGAAGATCTGAGTGCCTGCATCCATCCACACCTAGAACAGAAAAGGACAGTGATTTCCAGCCATGGCTAAGGAAATAAATGGTAAAGTCCTGTCAGGGTACACACACTTTGGGGCGGCAGCTTGTCAGACATGGAGAAATCTACATCAGGCACAGAAGGGAAGAATCCATACAGGGTGTGACATGTCTCTGGATTGATTGTCCCAACTTGAGGGACTGGAGTGAAGATTCCACCATGAAAAGGGAGGGTGCATGGGGATGTGGCATGGTATAAAGACTGTACGAGCACAAGTTGGAGATCACATAGCCGCTTGGTAGTGAAAAAACTATGAGTATCTGTAGTGAGGCTGCCTGGCTCCCGGCCGCACATGAGAGGGAGGAGCCAGAACAGCCACCACAGTGGGCGGAGCCACCACCGCCTGTCCTCGCCCCCCCCGGAAGTCAAGGGGCGGGACAGGAAGTATAAAGGCCCGGCCCCAGCGCTAAGTTGCAGCCTGGCGGCTGGAGAGGACAGACGCTCCTGACCGAGCCTTCCCCGAGCCCGGTACCCTGAGGAGGACTGGCCAAGCCTGCCCTAAGCCTGGTACCCCGAGGAGCTGCTCGAGCATCCCCCGACCCGAGTCCTGAGGAGCAGCCCGAGCTTGCCAGCCCTCAGCACGTCAAGGAGCCCATGGTTTGGGACCCAGCGCCGGACACCAGCGATGAGCAGGTACCCATGGAGGGGGAGATGGAAAGTAGCCCGGGGGTAGCTGACCCCAGTCTGGCTACAGCAGACTTTGAGCCGATGTCGGTGTGTTGCTGTCAGGACCCCACCGGCACAGCAGCAGACTAACTGCTGCTGTTAGGGCCCTGGGCTGGGACACAGTGGAGTGGATGGGCCTGTGTCCCCCCTGCCACCCCACTCATGGGTGGCAGTCTCCCCCTCACACCAGCGCTCAGACATAGAAGTCTGTACTTACCTGCTGTTTTGCTGAGCTCCTGCTTAAGGACCTGAGCCCTGAACTATTGCTGTTTTGCTCAGCCCCTGCCTGAGGGTCTGAGCCCTTGGACCTTTGGAGACTGAACTGCTGATTTAGGCCGTGTAGTGACGCGGCCTGGCTCCTGGCCGCACCTGAGAGGGCCGAGCCCCCACACCGGACTCTTACAGTATCTCAAAGCCATCCCAAACAAGTGTCAATAAAACCTCTATGACACCACACCGCCTTGTATTCCCTACACATGAGGATGGAGGAAGATCAGGACAACAGGAGCAGCCAGGAGATGTTGGGTTCATAGTATCTCATCACCACCATGGTTTTCATTAACTCATCCCGGCACCCATCGAGAACAGCGGAGTTTGTTGCTTATTTCAGCCTTCAGCTGCTGGCTCCTCCTCCACTGTATTGATAGCACTTTCTCTCACACAGTGTAATGCTAGTATACAGAGCCATAAAAGATGGGCAGCAGTGCTCTCAATCTTCCATACAGCCAGGGAAGGATATTAGTAGCAAGTTAACAGCCAGGAAGGAACACCTCGTCCACTATCCTTGCTGTCCCCTAAACAGTGCCCAGCAGGCTTCTAAGTGGCTGCAAATTGGCAGGCCTTCAAATACATGCAGCCAGCCACTGCTGTTTGAATTAACTGAGATCCCTCATGGATCCAGACCTACAGATTCACGCCTGCTTCTCTTCCCTCCCCCCCACATTATAATCAAGGTCCAACCTTCTCCACAGCAAACTGGACTCAAATTCCGCAGCAAGGTGTCTGGCTCCTGCAGCTCTCCCAGGTGGCAGACCAGAAATTCCATATCAACTTCATTTAGATTAGAAAATGGAGGTTTTTAGTGAATTAACTGAACACAAATAAAACACTCAGCCCCTGCGTTGTTTATTTTCATATTAAAATTCCATTTAACTTAAGCTGTCTCTGTTTTCAACATGTCACCGATTTTTGTGTTGACAAGACATAACTGTATCTGAAAGTCATCGGGGAAAGCTGGAGGTGTTAGCAGCTGGGTAGGGAGCAGTTGGGCCTTTTGCCATCCAGGAAGATGTGGGAGACAGTTTGAGATTGTGGGAAAAGCACATTAGCTGATTATTGTAGCAGAAACAATCAGCAGTGAAATAATTAACATTTAAATACTCTCCGTTAGGTCTCAGAATTAACACCCCATTGGGATGCATAGATCAATAGTTTGGAGATCTGCAAAGTCAGGGAACTAACATTGAATGCAAGTTACAGAGTTTCAAGCTCCCCCCCCCCCCATGGATGAGGGCTAGAAACAATGGTTTTTAAATTAAAGCTGAGATTCTGGAGCACAATTCTGCAAGAAGGTGCTGATTTCACAGCAAATGCCAGAAATGCCGAATCTCAGAATAAAGGGGCCCCTGTTTATAAAAACTGACCATGTGTAGCTCCAATAGTTACCTACACACCTACTGCAGTTTGTCTTATACTAGGAAGCTCGTCTCCCTGAGGAAGCTCCAGCCTCTTCCAAGAAAAGCTCAAGCTGGGCCAGAGAGCATGAAGAGAGGGTTTCTTTCTCCTTTTGTTCATCATCATTTCACTTAAGGCTCAACAAAACCATCTGTCATACACTGAATATTTAATAGATGCTTCTGCATTTGCCAAGCCCCTAAATGGCAATGACCTAACACATCCATATGTTTAAAATACACTGGCAAAAAGGCTATATTTGTGCTGGGCTGAGATTCCCCCATCAACCCTTTTAAAGAGGCCTCAGTATGTTGTCGGTCTCTTAGGGGAGGGAAGTCCAACCTGATCTAGATAACAGTCAATTAAGGCCTGATCCTGCAAGGTGCTGAACCCCTGCTTTTCCTGTCACCACTTTGTTGGAGTCTCTCCACTCCTCACAGTATCAGGCTGTATTCACTCACCTGTGGGTCTGCAAGCCTGGAAATGTCAGGCTTCAGGTAGAACGTGATCCCCTCAGCAGCACCAGGCAGGGTGACCCCTCGAATCAGCAAGACAAAAAGCATCAAGTATGGAAATGTTGCAGTGAAGTAAACAACCTGGAAGCAGAGAGAAGGATCAAAAGGGAATGTTGTCACCCTATAGATTATACATCCAAAGCAAATCCCCTAACTCTATTATTAACACCACAAAACCTGAGTCTTTACATCCCCAAAGCCTCTGCTTTCACTGAATTCTAATTAAAGGTCATGAAAATATTTCTATTCATGGCCAAGATTTCCAAAAGTGAGCAGTGAATTTGAGAGGGACAAGGCAGCAATTTGAGACACACGGTAGAGGCCTGATTTTCAGAGTGATTGCTCATCACACTGAAAAATTCTGCCTTTTTAAGGCATCTCAGCTTGAATCTGAGAGCTCCCAAAATCTTGATATATTTTTGAAACCCTTGACTACAGTTTTTGTAAAGCCCTCCCATCCTCTCTTTTGTGTGGGAAATGAAACGCATTGTGATTGGTCAAATAAGTCAGATGGTGCTGTTTCTGTTCCCTGATTGGAGGAGCACACAAGCACTTCTGGCACTGAAAGTTGTCTCTGAAATTCACTTTTTGTGAACATTTATGCTAGTAAACCAGATTTATTCAAAGTATGAGGAAAATGAACTCAAAAGGAACACAAATGTGGCCAGAGTGAACTGGTTTTAAAAAACTACTCATTCAGACTTTTCATATGAATTAGTCTCCCAGATCTGGTATGTGGTACCAGGCCTTTAAGTATTGACAATTAAAAATTAACTTTCAGTCAAGAGTTGACTTCCTGTTAACTACAAAGTGATAGGAGCTTCATGGATAGAGACAGCAAATTGTGGGAAACATCTTTTATGGAAGAAGGGGATTGAAGAAACTGGCAACTCACCCCTCAGCAATTGTCACAGGTCCTCTAGAAATGTGCAAGACTTACCCTGAGTTGTATAACCCACCCTCGCTGCTGCTCAGGGGGATTATACTCCAGCCCTGCACCATTGAAGCCTGAGTGGCTTCTTTAAGCCTCCTATGAAATACGTTATGCTCATCCAATCCAGGAATAGAAACAGTAACATGTGACTTATGCAATCACAACCAGCCAGCCCAGCTCACATTTTCAGTATTGAGTGTGGAATGCTCACAGCAGCTCCCTGTTTGTGAGCAATCCATTGGGTTAAAGGAAAAAAAAAAAGACAAAAATCCCAAACTGAGCAATTACAATAATAAGGAAGTGGGAGGTAACCGCGATGAATCCCTTAAGGAGATTATTTCTAGTGGGATATTCACTCAGCTCTGGTGTTTAATTATTGGTGACTGGAGATTTGACACTAAAACAGGCCAATGTTGCAAAAGCCACCAGACCACTTGGGGACTGTGCATCAGCAACTGGATGATTGTCTGTTGCTAATGGTGAAGCAGAGTCTTTCACAAGGCTTCCCCATTACAGTGGACCATGCTGGTCTAGGACTTCACCATTTCTTCTAAGATCCTTCCCTTGTCTCCCCTCTGATTGACTTTCTTTGCTCTTCTCATAAGAGACTAAATTCAGACCCAGCGTAAGCAGCTGTGACTTCAATGCAGTTGCACCCACCCATGCCAATCCGAGTACGGCCCTATGTCTTGTGTGTTCCCTGCCTCCTTTCTTCTTCTCCTCTCTCTGTATCATGGAGAAGACTAAGAAGGTGGAAAAGAGATATAATGGCAGCTTGGAGGAGGTTTAGGGGCTAAGGGGACAGAGTTTGCTCTTACTTTGCCTGTGTACTTGACTCCTTTCCAGATGCAGAAGTAGCAGATGACCCAGGCGAGCAGGAGGCAGAGAGCCAGCTCCCAGCGCACAGTGCCCAGATTGTGAATACCATCTGTGAGTCCCAGGACTCGCTTCCTGACAGTGCAGGAGGTGAGAAAGGTTAACATCCCAGACTTGTAGCCCCTCACCCAGAGCTGCCCAATCTCCTCCATCACTCCTGCTTCCAGTCACCCTAGCCCTGGCAGCAATACTGTGTTCTTGATCACCATAATGCCTTAGGTGTCTCTGGGATCCTCTCGCAGCCTGGCCCCTGCAGTTCCACCTCATCCTTTAATCAGCCTGGGCTCTCCAACTCTCCCAAAGCCCTCAATAGCCCCACTGCAGCCCCCAACCATTCACAGCACAGTCACTCCCGATCTCACATCACTGCCATCCCTTTGGCTGCCTCACAGGCCACACTCCATCAGCAGCCTCCCCTGCAGCCCCGCCCCGGTAGCATCAAAGGCTCCTAATCACCTGCTGGCTACTTTGTTTCCTCCAACCACCCCATGTTCTATGGCTCTCTCCAGGAATTCTTATGGCTATGGCCCTCATTCATCCCTACAGGTTCCCCTCAGCACCCAGGCTCCCTAAGGCTAGGTCTACATGATGAGCGGGGGATGGGGAGTGATTCCCACTTCACCCAGCCATACTCGCCCTCACCTGAGTTAGCCCACTGACAATAGCAGTGTAGCCATGGTAGCATGGGCAGGGGTGGCTTGTGCTAGCAGCCCCCACTACTTGCCCATGGAGTTCAGGTGGGTTTGTACTCAGGGCAGCTAGCACGGTGCTGTCTCGGCCCATGCTACCATGGCTACACTGCTACTTCTACTCTTTTAAGCACGTTAGCTCAGATGTGAGCTGGCATCAGTATATCTACAAGAGCTGGGACCACACACCCCCGTTCATAGTGTAGACATAGTGTAACAGGGACCATGTGAGAGCTGACCACCATGTCCAGACAGTTCCCCTGCAGCCTCTCACTACCCTAATATCTATGACAACTCTATGTCCTCCCGGCCAAACCTCCTCCCAGAACTCTAGGGGCTCCCTTGTAGCTGGCAATGTTGTACTGAAATCACAATGGTTTTTGTAGCTATTGATGGATGGGCCCAGGGCACGGGAGCCTGACACAGTTCTTCCTCTGACTCATCCTGTGGCATTCTACAAGTCACTTCACCAATGGGGAAGCTGAGACACAGCAAAGAAAAACCCTGGCAGCTGGCCCGCACCACCTGAGTCAGGCTCGTGGGGGGTGGGCTGTGGGGCTGTTTCACTGCCATGTAGATTCCTGAGCTCGAGCTGGAGCCCAGAATCAGGGACCCTCCCACCCGGAAGGGTTCTAGAACCCAGGCTCCAGCCCAAGCCTGGACGTCTACACAGCAATGAAACAGCCCCGCAAGCCCGAGTCTCCTGGCACAGGCCAGCTGTGAGTCTCTAGTTGCTGTGTAGACATACCCAGGCGGGCTAAGTGGGATAATGGATACTGATCACCTTTGAAAAGCACTTTGAAAGCGATGGATGAAAACGTGATATTGTGATTGAGCCCGATTCCCACTTGCTTCCTGTAACTTCCCTAGACTGGGAGGGGGCACGGTTGTGAGTGCAAGTCCTTAAAATTACAACTCCCATATTGTTCACGCCCCCTGAGGGGCGGTGCTGGATGATTCCCTATAGTGTATTCTGCAGCATTTCTCCTTTCAGCACTCCTCTTGGGTGCTATGTCTGTTTGCCCTCTGGGTGTTTTCATGGGTGTGTAGGTGCCCAGCAGTAAAGAATCACAGAAAAAGTTGCTTTCCTCTAACACTGAATAAGGAACTCAATTAGAATAAGGGGAAAAGCTACTTTGTCTCTTCCTGCTTCACCGCAGAGCATCTTTGCAGAATCTCTTCCAGCCCCCTCCAACCTGGCCTCCTGCTCTAGATAGATCATCACACTTGGTGTGCATACATGCGTGCCCGCTAGGTGTCTGTCAGGGTGGCCCTGCCAACATGTGTTCAGGCCCTGTGTATCCACAACCTGCAGGTGCTGAGTGCATCTGCCATGTCAGAAAGGATGTGTCCGTGTGCGTACATGCATGTGTTCTCGGTAAGGGTCAATGTCTCACCTCTGGGGCTGTGGTGCATGGGATGAGACAGCGTGTGTCTTGGGAGTGCCCATGTGCCCCATGGATTTCTGTCAGTGTGCCTAATCAGTATGCAAGTTTGCATGTGCAGTGAGTGTGCTCATGTGCCCCATGATGTGCGATGTGCCATAGGTCTGGGCTCCGAGATGTGGCCTTACAGAGACTCCATTTGGAGTATTCACACTGCAGTGACCACTTGAGGAAAGAAGAGTCTGAAACCGGGGTACGTACTCCCAGAACTCAGTAACGGGGGAGGTGGCATTAGCAGGCGCTGTCCAGTTCTCCACGTTAGAGTGATTCAGAATGTCCACGCAGCGATCTACAGAGGAGGAAGCAAGTCGGTGAGCCTGGAGAATTCTCGTGCTTCTCAGCCTTTGTGCTCCCTCCCGCCTCCTCCCTGTTCACTCCAGCTGCAAACAAACACTTCACGCTGCCCTGTAAAACATCACTCTCCCCCCACCCCTGCCAGAATCCTAGTCCAGGAACAGTCAGAGGGATGGGGGAAGTGGAGGCTCCTTACTGAATAGAACCCAGGTGGCTGTGGAATGCAGGGTACTGTGGGGCAGCGACTATGGTTACCCAGGCTGGGAAGTTACTTAATGTTAAGAGAGAGCTCAGAGAGGAATTTCCCTGGCTTCCCCACAAATAAAGTTCTGCTTGTGGAGCTGCGAGAGTCGGCTCCTCCTTTGGGGAAGGCAGTGACCCCTGTCAGGGGTATGGCAAGGGAAGGACTGAGAGTCGACTGAACATGGAGAGGGAACTTCCATAGATCCACAGATTCCATGGCTAGGAGAGACCACTGCGACCATCCAGTCTGGCCTCTTGGATGACACAGGCCATAGACCTTCCCCAAAATAATCCCCAGAGCAAATCTTTCAGAAAAACATCCAACCTTGATTTGAGACTAAGAGTTTTGCCAGGAAAGCTTATTTTACTCAGGGAACAAGGGGTGGAATAAGCGATACTGGACAAAGCACAATTTTGCCAGTATAAGCTGCAACCACATGAGACGTGCTTTGCCTGTACAGTACACTGGTGCAGCTATACCGACCGTGCACTCCTAGCAGAGACCTGGCCTGAGTAAGCCAAAGACTGACTGAATAAACAGTTCTCTGCTGTGACGGAGGCTGGCCCAGATGCTTGAGGGTCTGAGGTGCAGTGAGTGGTTTGTGCTGTACCCCGTTACACTAGATAAGGGCAGTGCCAGCTCCAGTGAAAAGCTCCTTCCATGGCTTAGAGTGGGGTGAGGACTCCAGACTAAAGCTGGTCTGAAAATGGGCTTTTTTTGCTGCTGAAAATTTTGAATTCCCCATGAAAAAAATCAAAAACCAAAACATTTTGATTCAGAAATGCTGCCATAGGAGCAGGGGCGGCTCTAGGTATTTTGCCACCCCAAGCATGGCAGGCAGGCTGCCTTCGGCAGCTTGCCTGCGGGAGGTCCCCGGTCCCGCGGCAGCCTGCGGGAGGGCCGCCGAAGTCGCGGGACCAGCAGACCCTCCGCAGGCAAGCCGCCGAAGGCAGCCTGCCTGCCGCCCTTGCGGCGACCAGCAGAGTGCCCCCTGTGGCTTGCTGCCCCAGGCACACGCTTGGCAAGCTGGTGCCTGGAGCTGCACAGGAATTGTAGTTTGGCTGCTGCATGCTCCCGCTATGAGCGGAGTTCCCCGGTCAGACTACCTGACCCATGATGCACCATGGTCTGTCCTCATGGTGGCAGGAGGCTGTTGCATCCTGGCCATGGTGCATCATGGGAGAAGTAGTCTAGCTGGGGAGCCCAGCCCATAGAGAAGAATGGGCACATGAGCAGGGCTGGATTTCCCATTAGGCTCAGTAGGCACGTGACTAGGGATGCCTAAAAATTAAATTTTTATCACTCCCAGGTCCTAGCACAGGTGGGGCCAGAGTTGGCTGAGCGAGAGACGGCCCCATGCAGCCCTGCTGGATCGCTCCTCACTCAGCCCAGCAGACACAGTGCACTCACCAGCCCCACTGGGAGGTGAGTCAGGGGGCAGAGCAGGTCTCTGGGGGGTTGTGGAGAGGCTCTGGGTAGTGGGGGGATTGTGGAGGGGCGCTGGGCAGTGGGGGTGGGTGAGGGAGGTATGTGTGTTTGGGGCAGTGCGGGGTCTGTGATGGAGGGGGTTGAGTGGCAGGATGCCTAAAAGTTAAGTGGCAGTACCCCCACTGTCCACAATGGTTAGGCGCTCCGAGCCACTGTGGGGGTACCCCGCAGTTCCCATCTGCTGCCAAGCAGTGGGGACCCCTGGAGCTCCTGGCCAGAAGTGGATAAGGGGTTTGTGGGGCTGTGGGCCAGAGCAAGTGGGGGATACACCCCACCCCTTACACCTGCAGTCCCTCCCACCCACACCCCTGCACTCCTGCTGGGGAAATGGGGTCAGAGTACAGGGGGCTTCTCTCACTCCCCATCAAGAGTGCCGGGTGGGTGGGGGCAGTGGGGCAAGCCCCTGCGCCCTGACCCTGCTCCCGGGCAGGAATGCCGGGGCAGGCAGTGGAACAGGTCAGGGCACCAGAGTGCCCATTTTTCCAGGGGCCCCCTGTTGACCAGGACCCCTGGACATGGGTCCTGTTGGCCCAGTGGCTAATCTGCCACAGCTTCCAGCTGCTGCGGGTGGCTGGGAATCACCCCACAGCTCCCGGATTCTTCCTGGCAACGGGGGCCCCGGATCTCTGAGCT
Source organism: Mauremys reevesii (assembly GCF_016161935.1). Taxonomy (NCBI): domain Eukaryota; kingdom Metazoa; phylum Chordata; order Testudines; family Geoemydidae; genus Mauremys; species Mauremys reevesii. The sequence continues at coordinate 251,962,109 of NC_052623.1, forward strand.
GCCACAAATGGTGGGGGACTGCTGCTGCTCCTGGCTGCCATGGGGGGGGGGCGCTGCTCCCAGCCTCCGTAGGCAGTGGGGGACCCCAGAGTGCCGAGTCATGGGTGGCAGGAAACTCTGGAGCTCTGAGCCCCTGCGGGCAGAGGTGGGGAGCTTGGAGCTAGGGGGCCCCGCAGCTGCCTAGACACCAGGGAAGGTGTGCAGACCCTGCCTAGGGACATGCAAGGTGTAAATCCAGCCCTGCACATGAGGAAACCAAACACCCATTTGGCCCACAACTGCATATTGAAATCAAAATATTTTAGTTTTCAACTGAATATTTCAATGAAAATTCAAAATTTTCCACATAAAGCAAACAATGTGAAAAAATGTGTTTAGTCAAATACCCAATTTTCTGTCAAAAAGCAGTTTTGATCGAAAGTTTTCAAACCCAGATCCTCTTTCCAGAAGCAGACTAGCTGAAGCTGTACCTGAGTTCCAAGGATTATTACAGGTGGCCCAGGGAAGCACAGCAGTAAAGGAGCTGAACAGGTAGAAGATAGCCCAGGACAGGATGACAATGTAGTAGATATTCAGATAGGATTCGATGACTTCTGAGGCGTATCCAATTCCTAAGAGGGAAAGGGACAGGGGTTAGGAAATGGCCCCAGGCTAGCCCCAAATAGATCAGACTTTAGCTTCAAATAGTGCCGTAGGCCATCCCACTGGAGCTGCGGGCAGGGCAGATTAATGAGCAATTTGGTTCACCAAAGAATCCTGTAAGACTCAGGTTGAGGGTGGGCGATCCAGATGTGGTTCATCATAGTGGAGAAATCAGAAATAAGAAGGGTTTTCACTGCTAATTACATCCCACGCCCAAACAATGGGACCAGAGCAAAAGCATAGGATCAGGAAGGTGGTGGAATCTCCATCCTTATTGTTTAAGGCCCAGCTTGACAAAGCCCTGGCTGGGATGATTTAGTTGGGGATTGGTCCTGCTTTGAGCAGGGGGTTGGACTAGATGACCTCCTGAGGTCCATTCCAACCCTAATCTTCTATGATTCTAGGAGGTAGATTCTAATCCTGGCTCTGCCAATATCAGCAAATGCCACTCTGAGCAATTCATTTAATCTTTCTGTGCCTCAGTTTCCCCCACTGTAAAATGGAGATCATAAAACTTCAGGATAGTTGTGAGATTAATTCTCTGCGGTTTTAAAGTAGAGCTGTCCAGAAAACAAGAATTCAATTTCACAAAAAAAGGTCCAGGTTTTATCATTTGTTTTTGTTCTGCTTCAGAACAAGAAATAGACATTTTGAAATTTTTCACACAAAACCCCATGAGACCCAGAAATTCCATCGTGGACCCGAGAAACCCATTCATTGACTCACCTTCAAAGAGAGGGCAGATCTTCCGCCAGGCGGTGACCCCTCCCTGGCTGGTGTACTGCCCTAGGGCTGTCTCCAGGAAGAACACTGGGATCCCACAGGTGAAGAGGAAGATGAAATAGGGGATAAAGAAGGCACCTGCAGAGAGAGAAAGAGAGAGAGAGAGAAGCAAATGGAGGAATCTTTACTACTCGACATCATCATAATCACTCATTACCAGGTATACTAAGAAGCGAGATGCACCATCAAGGCTCAGGTAAACACTCTTGAATGTAAATGCCTATCTGAACTAAATGGACCTGATGGGCCTGCAAAACTGTGCAGATCTTGCAAGAGAAAAGCCTCTCGGCTTTCTTCTTCTTGTCCTGGAAATACCCCATCACCCCTGTCCTCATGCTATTTCAGCACTGCCGCGTCTGGTCCTGGCCAGAACCTGGAAGAGAATGGCAAGAAGACCAAAAAAGCCACAGAAAATAAATGTTGACTATATTTTTCAGCCTTTAAAACCAGTTTGAGCAAAGGTTTGGGAAAATAAGAGGAAATCTTATTGTATCCAAACTGGGTCCTACTTACCCAGCAGTCACAGGACAGCTCTCTTCAGTTGATTCTAAACTGCTGCCAGGATCTCATTTAGTCTCCAGCCTTTCCTTTGCCCATCTCCTAATTTACCTTTCCAAAATGCAGCTGGACTCCACACTTCAGAACCCACCCACCCCAGTCTAATGGCAGACATACGGCAGGCAAATGCCATTCTCCCCCTGGTTAAAACAACAGCCCTCAGGGCCTCATCAGACACAAGGAACAAATGATAAGTGAATATATGCCCATCCTTTGCCCCAGTCCTCTGATAAAATCACAGACGTTTGGAATAAAGATTTGGGCTCCTTCTCTCAAAAGCAAATCTGGTTCTTCTTAGATCTGTTTCTCCCTTGCCAGAATCAATCATGCAGACCCACTTTCCTTCCCATGAAGGATAATTAACAATTGGGTCTAAATAAAGAACATTTCTCCTTGTTCTTATGCCAGTAATGTTAAAATAAAGAGCAACATCAAAATGTTCCCTAAACATGGATGTATTATAGTTGCAGGGGACGTAGGGCCAGCAGACCCTTCATATCTAGACAGGATCAGTCCAAGTTCATGAAGTAGGAAACATAGATCCTGTATGTATTCAGCTAAAGGCAGCTGCTCCTTTCACAGCCACATAAAAGACCTTCAGTCAGAGTTCTTCGGAGACAACAGTATTATCCAGTACTTGATTAGATGAATCCTTCAGGAGATCCCATACCCTTTTTTCTGATTATCCTAGTTGCTGATCAATTTAATGAATAATCATTTCTAAGAGTGCCACCTTACATTTATAAAGCTTCTTTCCATTCTGAAGTTCCCAAAGTGCTAGCCAGGATATCAGGGTTAACATCTATTTTTGCAAAAAAATGACATGGAAGCTTTCATGACTGTACAAGTGGTCAGCCAATCCCCCAACACAGTTCTGAGCCATTGTTTCTCAGTGGGAAGGGTGCTTTGTATTAAAACATGAAAACCACTTTCTGTAGCATCCTGAATTTTCTGTGGTAGTCTCCCAGCCAAGTTTTGCCCAGACCTAACTGTGGTCAGTTTGAGAGATCTAACAAGATCACAGCCTGATATGTTACAGCTACATTAGAAATAATCTTGAGGCAAATAATTTAGTAATTTTTAATGCAACTGACTGTATGAAAGTAGCCTTTTCAGTTACACTGGTCAGGATAGAGACTGCAAGGATTATCAGTCCTGATACTCCTGCTTCACCTGGCAGAAGAGACCCAAATGCAAGGTCACTGTAACCTGGCCTTTACTGAATGGGACGTCAAAGGGGGAGTGGTATATAGGACTGTAAACATTATCTCAGGACCTGCAAGTGGAATGAGAGAACAAAATGTGTTCTTAATACCTTACAGGACTATATTATTTTAGTTTTCCTTAATAAACCGAAGTCCAACCATTTTTATAAACAAACTCGTGATGTTCAGTTCTCTCCCTCACTCGGTTTCATTTTACGGTCACTAGAAAAATCTCATTTTTAACCATGTAAAAGATCTTACTGCAGTTTTACTGGAATAAGGATTTAAGCAAGTCACACAAGAAGCAGCAGTAAAGGGGGATGGACTCTCTCTGTGGGAATAGGTTTCAGAGTGGTAGCTGTGTTAGTCTGCATCAGCAAAAAGAACGAGGAGTACTTGTAGCACCTTAGGGTACGTCTACACTAGAAGACTATTTCGAATCTACTTAACTCGAATTTGTGGAATCAACCTTATGAAGTCAAATTTGTGTATCCACACTAAATACACTAATTCGACTGTCTGAGTCCACAGTAACGGGGCCAGCGTCGACTTTGGAAGCGGTGCACTGTGGGACGCTATCCCACAGTTCCCGCAGTCCCCGCTGCCCATTGGAATGCTGGGTAGAGCCCCCAATGCCTGCTGGGGGAAAAAAATGTGTCGAGGGTGGTTTTGGGTAACTGTCATCATTGAACCGTCAATCACGCCCTCCCTCCCTGAAAGCGCCGGCGGGAAATCTGTTCGCGCCCTTCTCTGGTAGGTTACAGCGCAGACACCACAGCACTGCGAGCATGGAGCCTGCTGCGATCATCGCTGCACTTATGGCCGTTGTCAACTCCTCGCACCTTATCGTCCACCTCTTCCACAGTCAGATGCTGAGAAATCGGGCGAGGAGGCTCCGTCAGCGCGGTGAGGACAGGAAGTCACAGAGTGGCGCAGACCTCTCACAAAGCAGGGTACGCCGCGCAGTGGAGATCATGGTGGCAATGGGTCAAGTTCATGGTGTGGAACGGCGATTCTGGGCCCGGGAAACAAGCACGGACTGGTGGGACCGCATAGTGCTGCAGGTCTGGGATGAATCACAGTGGCTGCGAAACTTCAGGATGCGTAAGGGCACTTTCCTTGAACTCTGTGACTTGCTGTCCCCTGCCCTGAAGCGCCAGGACACCCGGATGCGAGCAGCCCTGACTGTGCAGAAGCGAGTGGCCATAGCCCTCTGGAAACTTGCAACGCCAGACAGCTACCGGTCAGTAGTGAACCACTTTGGCGTGGGCAAATCTACCGTAGGGCTTGCTGTGATTCAAGTAGCCCACGCAATCGTTGAGCAACTGCTCTCAAAGGTAGTGACTCTAGGAAATGTCCAGGTCGTCAGAGATGGCTTCGCCACGATGGGATTCCCAAACTGCGGTGGGGCTATAGATGGGACTCACATCCCTATCCTGGGACCAGCCCACCAGGCCAGCCAGTACATTAACCGAAAGGGCTACTTTTCTATGGTGCCGCAAGCACTGGTGGACCATAGGGGATGTTTTACCAACATCTACGTCGGGTGGCCGGGCAAGGTTCATGACGCGCGTGTGTTCAGGAACTCTGGTCTGTTTAAACGCCTCCAGGCAGGTAGTTTCTTCCCGGACCACAAAATAACGGTTGGGGATGTGCAGATGCCTACAGTGATCCTCAGGGACCCAGCCTACCCGCTAATGCCCTGGCTCATGAAGCCCTATACAGGCGCCTTGGACAGTGAGAAGGAACTCTTCAACTACCGGCTGAGCAAGTGCAGAATGGTGGTGGAGTGTGCTTTCGGACGTCTCAAGGGGAGATGGCGGAGCTTACTGACTCGCTCGGACCTCAGCGAAAAAAATATCCCCGTTGTTATTGCTGCTTGCTCCACAATCTCTGTGAGAGCAAGGGGGAGACCTTTATGGTGAGATGGGAGGTTGAGGCAAATCGCCTGGCTGCTGATTACGCTCAGCCAGACAGCCGTGCCGATAGAAGATCCCAGCGGGAAGCGCTGTGCATCCGGGAGGCTTTGAAAGCTAGGTTCCTCGGAGAGCAGGGTAACCGATGACTGTCCACTTGATTTACAGAGAAGCTGAACCTGAGCCTGTTTCAGTGACTGTTGACTTCAATCTGCGGTTACATACCCCGTTCTCCAGGTTTCCCCCCTTCCAACACACGTTTTAAAATAAATTTAATGGAACACTGATTATTAACAAAGTTTTCTTTAATTATGAATTATGAGTTCTAGGGTTGAAACATGGACGCAGACTGTGGTGGGTACGGTGTGCACTGATGTACAGACCGCTTCTACACTAGAGGAATGACAGGCTCCTGCTCCTACAGGGGTCTCTGGGGGGAGGACGGTTGGAGGTGGGTGTGCAAGAAGGGGTGGGTTTGCAGGAAGGGGTGAGGGGTGCCGTCTTTGGGATGGAGTTTGGATGCAGGCTCCGGGCTGGGGCGTGGGAAGGGGTGAGGGGTGTGTGGGAAGGGTGAGTATGTGTCCGTGGATGAGGGCTCTTGCTGGGGCTCAGGGCATCGGAAAGGCTCGTGGCTAGGGTGGAAGGGCATGGTAAGGGCAGCCTGCCTTGCCATTTGTGGATGGCAGGCGCTAGGACCCTGGGGTGGCATACACCTCCCAGACTGACCCTGGTGCCTAGTGAATGCAGTCTGTGTGTGTCCTGCTGTTGATCCTGCCCCCAAGTCTGTACCCTGGTAATGGAGGCTGTCCTATGCAATTAAAAAACCCCTATCTCCCCTTCACACAAAGTCTTCTGACAAGACAAACGTGACGGAAACAGTGAACAACAACAAACTACTTTTAATACTCAACTACACAGTAGGGGGATGAAACTTGGATTTGGGACTGGGTGATCCAGGAAGGGAAGCACTTCTCAAAATTTATGGCATGAGAGCTGTGGGGTACATGAGCGCTCTGCTGGGGTGCAGTGACAGTTTTCACGGCCCCTAGCGCCCCTCCTTCTTGTTATTTTGGGTGAGGGGGGGACAGGACTTTGTGGCGGGGGATGGCGGTTGCAGATACAGTGCAGGGGGGCTCTCTCCTCCTGCCTGCGGTCCTGCAGAACATCTACAAGGCGACGGAGCATGTCCGTTTGCTCCCTCAGTAGCCCAAGCAGCGTTTGAGTCACCTGCTGGTCTTCCTGCCGCCACCTGTCCTCCCGTTCGCTGTGTGAGCGCTGGTGCTGACATAGGGTCTCCCTCCACTGTCTCTGCTCGGCCGCCTCGGCTCTGGAGCAGGCCATCAGTTCCGAGAACATGTCGTCCCTAGTCTTTTTCTTTCGCCGCCTAATCTGCGCCAGCCTCTGTGAGGGGGATGCCGGGGCAGTTCGTGAAAGAGCCGCAGCTGTGTGATGGGAAAAAGGAAGTGATTTCCTTGCAAAGATACATGTTTGCGAACACTGAACACAGTCTACTCAGTTTCTGTGAAGAAGACCATACAGGGCACCTAGTCTCACGAGCTCTCAGGACAAGTTCGAGATTTCGGAATACGCTTTCATTGGCTGCGGTCTTGCACAGGAGATCGGACAAGCGGGGCGGTACAGCTGAATCCGTGTAGCAGCCAGGCCTGGTAAGCCCTACACTATAGGCTGCTTAACAGTTAATGGATAGCTGTGCCCTCCCGCTGAAGGCAATCTGGAAAGCATAAAGTCTGACCCTGTTCCAGCCCCTCGCGGCTGTGCCCGGGAAAGATCACTGTATGCTTTTCCTCTGCGGCCTCCAACACGTGGCTGTTAAACGAAGGTCATTGCTATGCAAAGTAAAAGTCAAGCATTCACAACAGTACACTAATTGCCCTAATTAGATGCAGCAGTCGCCGAACGACATTACCCTGAGGCGGGTCACTCGGAGAGAGAGAGAGAGAGAGAGGATGCTGCGAGAATCCCTGCACAGACCAGGACTGTATGCTGCCATCCTGGTCGAGGCAATGATTCCGCTGTACGTGAGGATGGCCTGGCGCGGAAGAGTGTGCTTCCACGGAGCACCAAATAAGGCACCTCTCCCCAGGAACCTCCTGCGGAGGCTTTTCGAGCACCTCTACGAGAGCTTCGTGGAAGTGTCCCAAGAGGATTTCTGTTCCATCCCTATATGTGTGGACCTTCTTTTTATATAGTTTTTATTCCTGTTTTTTAAAAAAATAAATGTTTCTATGTTTATAGCACTTACCGACTGATCCTTCCCCTGATTCTGAGTCCATGTTAACGGCCGGGCAGGGTTGGTAGGGGATGTCTGTGAGGGTGATGAAGAGATCCTGGCTGTTGGGGAAAGCGGTATTGTAAGCGCTGTCGCCTGCGTCGTCTTCCACAAACCCTTCCTCATCTTCCCCGTCGGCAAACATTGCCGAGGAACTGCCCGTCGACACTATGCCATCCTCAGAGTCCACGGTCACTGGTGGGGCAGTGGTGGCAGACCCACCTAGAATGGCATGCAGTGCCTCGTAGAAGCAGCATGTCTGGGGCTGGGCTCCGGAGCGTCCGTTTGCCGCTCTGACTTTTTGGTAGCCTTATCTCAGGTCCTTGATTTTCACGCGGAACTGCGTTGTATCCCGGCTGTATCCTCTGAGTGCCATGGCTTTGGAGACCTTCTCGTAGGTCTTTGCATTCCGTTTGTTGGAGCGCAGCTCCAAAAGCACAGACTCATCGCCCCACACAGCGATCAGATCCAGGACTTCCCGGTCTGTCCATGCTGGGGACCTCTTTCTATTCTGGGATTGCATGGACTCCTCTGCTGGAGAGCTCTGCATCGTTGCCGGTGCTGCTGAGCTCGCCCCGATGTCCAACCAGGACATCAGATTCAAAGTGCCCAGACAGGAAAAGGAATTCAAATTTTCCCGGGTCGTTTCCTGTGTGGCTGGTCAGAGAATCCAAGCTTGGACTGCTGTCCAGAGCGTCAACAGAGTGGTGCACTGTGGGATAGCTCCCGGAGCTAGTAAGTTCGATTTGCATCCACACCTAGCCTAATTCGAGATAGCCATGTCGAATTTAGCGCTACTCCCCTCGTCGGGGTGGAGTACCGAATTCGAACTAAAGAGCCCTCTAGGTCGAATTAAACAGCTTCCTGGTGTGGACGGTTGAGCGGTTAATTTGAATTAACGCTGCTAAATTCGATTTAAAGTCCTAGTGGTGACCAGGACTTAGAGACTAACAAATTTATTTGAGCATAAGCTCATCCGATGAAGTGGGTTTTAGCCCACGAAAGCTTATGCTCAAATAAATTTGTCTCTAAGGTGCCACAAGTACTCCTCGTTCTTTTTTCTGTGGGAATGTTTCCCCTGGCCAGGGGTTAGCTACTTATAGATCTATTACTGGGGAAGAGGTAGAGGTGTCCTTTCCTTTCTCATCCTCCCAGGCACACCCTCCTGAAGCTCCTCAAATTCATCTTTACTCCCAGGACTAGTGCCTTGCCCTGTAGCTTTGAAAATCCAGTGACCTTACTCAGCTTTAGAATTCATTGGGGACAACACACCTCTGTTTGGATAAGTGTTTTTCCTGATCCCCGATTACCAGAAATACCGAAGTACTGGGACAAAGGCTACAATCATGGGCCAGTCAGGCCTGACGGGTGAGTTTAGTGTGGACGGGAGCATCACCTGGGTCACAGAACATACAGGATGAGGGGCAGTTATCCAGGTGCCCTTGAGGAGGAGCCCAAGCCCTGAAGGAGATCATAGAATATCAGGGACGGAAGGGACCTCAGGAGGTCATCTAGTCCAACCCCCTGCTCAAAGCAGGACCAATTCCCTACTAAATCATCCCAGCCAGGGCTTTGTCAAGCCTGACCTTAAAAACCTCTAAGGAAGGAGATCCCACCACCTCCCTAGGTAACCCATTCCAGTGCTTCACCACCCTCCTAGTGAAAAAGTTTTTCCTACTATCCAACCTAAACCTCCCCCACTGCAACTTGAGACCATTACTCCTTGTTCTGTCATCTGCTACCACTGAGAACAGTCTAGATCCATCCTCTTTGGAACCACCTTTCAGGTAGTTGAAAGCAGCTATCAAATCCCCCCTCATTCTTCTCTTCTGCAGACTAAATAATCCCAGTTCCCTCAGCCTCTCCTCATAAGTCATGTGCTCCAGCCCCCTAATCATTTTTGTTGCCCTGTGCTGGACTCTTTCCAATTTTCCACATCCTTCTTGTAGTGTGGGGCCCCAAAACTGGATACAGTACTCCAGATGAGGCCTCACCAACGTCGAATAGAGGGGAATGATCACATCCCTCGATCTGCGGGCAATGCCCCTACTTATACAGCCCAAAATGCAGTTAGCCTTCTTGGCAACAAGGCTACACTGTTGATTCATATCCAGCTTCTCGTCCACTGTAACCCCTAGGTCTTTTTCTGCAGAACTGCTGCCTAGCCATTCGGTCCCTAGTCTGTAGCAGTGCATGGGATTCTTCTGTCCTAAGTGCAGGACTCTGCACTTGTCCTTGTTAATAACAGCAACAAAGTGTTTTCCCCTGCCAGAAGATCAGCTGTGATCAGAGAGAGCTTGGGAATAGCTGGGAGGAGGGGGAATGCATGGGGGCTGGGGAGGAAGGGTCCCAGGGACTGTTGGGTGGGGGAACTGACAGGGTGGGTTCCCTGGTGGAGGGAGCCCCCAAAGGTTCTGATAATTCAGCTGTGTTTTAGATAAGCATCTCACCTGTTGGCTGCCTCTACAAATGGCAAAGCTAGAGGTTCATCCATTATTAAAACAGGGAGCCTACTGAAAGCTGGATTGCTCCTCTCCATCTGGCAGAGCTACTCTGAGCATCCACCTGTGGAGTGTGATTGGTCTCTCACAGCCCAGCTTACCTCACTGTGTGATTGCTTCACTGGAGGTATGAGGGGTGGGTGTGCTCTCTGTGTATGGGAGTGTATATATGAACAGATGAAAGTGCCTGCTCTGGTGCTCATATTCCTGGGCCAACATCTCACGCAGCCTGGGCTTTATGGACTTACCACCTCCATTTTTGTAACAGAGATAAGGGAATCTCCAGACATTGCCCAGGCCGATGATCTCCCCAGCCATGGAGAGCATAAACTCCATTTTATTACTCCACTGGCCTCTTGGCTCCATTTCCGGCTTCTCCTTTTTGAGCCGCACCATGCCGCCATTGGAATCAGCCTCCACAGGTGCTTTACTCTCTGTGGCCCAGTGCAGCAGGGAAAACTGGGAGGGAAAACAGAGCACAGACTGTAAAAAGCTGTTACAGGACACACAGGAGTAGTATATCCCTCAATAGTATTCAGCACCATGCGTTTTTGACAGGTTTCCATGCCCCATTCGGGGCTTTTGTCCCACCTTCCCACCCCATTTCCGTTGGCGCCAAAGTTTGGCGGTCGGCCATTTTGAAATTTGTGTGTGTGTGTGTGTGAGAGAATAGGGGAAGTGTTGTGTGTGTTTGTGCTTGGATACATTGAGAGAAAGGTTGAAAGACTAGAGAGAGTTTAAAGATGAAAAAAGAAAGTTTGGGTAAGGTTTACAGAAAAAAGGAAATTTGAAAGAAGAGAGGTAAGTTATTCAAGAAAAGAGATGATAAAAGAGAAGGCCTAGTTTGGTATGCTAGTAAAGAATAGAAAATTTTGAGATAAATATAAAAGGTGTATTAACTATCAGGGTGGGTTAAGAAAAAAAGTTAAATAACATTGAAAACTAGGTTTAAAAAGGGAATTTACTAAGGGAAAGCCTGTTTAGTAAGCACATGGTAAAAAAAGTGACTAAAAAAGTGTTCAATACCAGTGTAGGTATATAAAAAAAAAGGCAGAGAAAAAGAACAGGGCAAGAAAGCCCCTTTTGCAAAGGGCAAAGATTGGGAGCATGTGGTTGAATCGGAGAGAGACAGAATCTTTACTTTTCCTGTCTTCCTGTAGAATGAGGCAACTACTCGGTTCAGAAACTTTCAGACTTGTTATCAGCGCCATTGGATTGGACCAATCAGAGTTTGTTCTATAGCAGCGTCATATAATTCATTTTCCTGAACCAATCCTATAGTCTCAAGATTTTAAACAAGAGCCAACTCCCTTCTCTCTCCCTCCCCTCCTTTCTCCCTCCCTTGTAAGTGTCTTATTCTTATCTAAAGAAACAGACCCCCAGCATTTTTTTCACCATGTAGCCCTTTTACATCGGGTTTTTTATAAAAGTTAAAACCATAAGCTTTTAGTAACAAAATTTTTAAAAGTTTTCCCGTAGATTTTAAACTAATGGGGTTATTTTTTTTTTTTTAGTAAAAACAATGTGAAGCTGCAGCAAAGCTCCTGTTAGCAAAACAGCATCTGTGAGTCAGTGGATCATAGAGAAGGAGTTTGCTTCTTCACCTGCTTTTTAACAAACACAAGTAAACGTTACATTAAGTTTTGCAAAGGTATAATTACTTGAAAAGACAAACCTATCTGAAGACACATCCCTTTTGCATGTGTTTCAATAAAAAAAAAAATCATGCAGAAGCACCTCAGGTTTAAAGCAACAGGTTTTTAGTGACAGTTCATATTTTCCTTATTTTGTAAAACATTGGATCAGAGAGAAGAAGTTTGTTGTCCATCCCCCCCCCCTTTTTCTTTTGAACAAATAGAGGTGAAAGATTTAGAAAGGAATAAACACTTGAAAAGACAAGCCTATCTGAAGACACATTTGTTTGGTATAGGTGTTTTAACAACATGTGAGTTTGCAGAAATAGTCCAGGGTTAAAAACAGAAAGCCTGTTTATAAAAGTAATGTATAGTCATAACATTTTTCCCTATGTTTTAGGCTAATGTTATTTTTTAGTAAGTCCAATATGAAACAGACTTTTTCAGCAAAGCCATTGTTAGCAAAAACAGCCTCTGTGATTAGAGAGAAGAAGGCCAGAACATAACAAGAAAGCCCTAGGCCTGCTTTTAAAACAAAATTATACTAAAAACTTATACTAAAAAGAATAGTAACTTTAACTGTAAATAAGCTTACTATATAAAATAAAAGCTTTTTAACCATTAAAGTATGTAGCCAGAGGATTTTTGCCTTTTTTCCCCTGCAGAAAAAAAAACAAGTAAAAGGGCCCCTGCTCTGCTCTTATCTAAACAACCAGGACCTTCTCCCCCCCCGCCACCGTAACGAAAGCTGACCAACACATAATATAAACAATTTTAAAATGTGTTTTTTAAAGTAATGTCTAAATCCCCCTCTTTTGCAATTTATTAAATAAACACTTAAAAGACAAAATCTACCTAAAGACACATCCCTTTGTTTACAGGAGTGTTTCAATTAAATTAAAAAAAAAAAAACACGCATGCAGAAGCACCTCTGGCCTAAACCCTGACTAAGAAAAAGGTTTTAAAAGCTTTTTCCCCAATGTTTCTAGTAAGAACAACTTGAAACAGCCCTTTGAAGGTACTGGATTAGAAAAGAAGACGACAACCCCTCTGAAAAACAGGCTACCTGAAGACACTTTTTTTTTTATTTAGCCCCATTGGCATAAGTGTTTCAATAAAATGTAAGTATGCAGAAACAACCCAGGGTTAAAAACACAGAAAACCTGTTTATAAAAGTAATGTATAATGATAAAAAAGTTTTTCCCTAGGTTTTAGGCTCGCATTAGTCATTTTTTTTTTAGTAAGGACACTTTGAAACAGTAGGCTTTTGCAGCAAAGCAGCTGTCAGCAAAAAAAAAAAAACCAGCCTCTGTAAACCAGTAGATTAGAGATAAGAAGGCTGCTTCTTGGCCTGCTTTTTAACAAATACCAGTGAAAGTTATATTAAGCTTTGTAAAGGAATAAACACTTTAAAGCACAAGCCCATATGAAGACAGAGCCCTTTATTTAACATTTTTATAAGTGTTTCAATTAAAACAATGAGCATGCAGAAAACACCCGAGTGAAAACCACAGAACCTTAGTAACAGCTAGTTTATATGCCCCTTATTCTATAATCCAGTGGATTAGAGAGAAGTTTATTTTCCTCTCCACTTTTTAACAAATTCCTATGAAAGTTATAGTAAACTTTTATTTTCCTAGGACTTTTAGATTTAAGTATGAATTTTTTGTTGCATTATCAGAATGTTTTTGTTTTTAAATGTTTGCAACCCGTGTGCTGAGACACAGGTACAAGCTCCTGTGTTTGTTTTGGGTCCATAGATTTTATTAAAATACAACACAGGCTGGAGCTCTCTCTACATTTTAAAAACAGATAAGACTAGTTAGACTAGCCAGTGCTCCATGTACTATAGTGTGTATTAGAAAGGCTCTAGGGGTCACTCCTTCAGTTTGCTTGGTTTTTTTTTTTTTTTTTTTTTTTAAACACAGACTGCTTTCCTAACTTTTTATATGCTGTTAAAGTTTTAAAAAATCATGAGATTGCATTGAAAGACACTTGTTATAACTTTCATAAAGTATTTTATTCCATTTACTGATTGTAAAAGGAAAAAACCACTTTGTGACTGCATGAAGTTTAGAGATAGCCTATCTGAAGAATACCTCACCCCCTGATTCCCCCCACATACTTTTAACACTTGCTAAACATGCAGTGTTTTATTATATAAAGGTTTTTAACATGAAAATACAGAATTGTCTGAGATGTAACTTAAAATGACCTCTTTAAAGGATATTCTGTATGCAGTGAGACCTATTTGAAGCAGTATGTTTTTTGTAAAATTTATTATGAAAAAGCAGTGTTGACTGAGCTGTAACAAAACAAGGCTCCTCTTAGAGATATTTTGTAGACGTTTAGTGAACTAAAAAGGCTTAATATACTATCCTGTCCTTTTAAAAATAATATCAAAACAACAACTGGGTAAGGAATATGAAAACTGGCAATTGAGGGGAGTTTACATATGTGTTTTAATAAAAAAAGATTGCTTTTTAAAGTTTGGATTTATACAAAAAATAGAAGAAAAAAAATAGCTTATGTAAAAAAAGTTAGCTTTTTTTTTAAACCAGAGATATGGAGCCTACCTTCCTCCCTCCCTCCCACTCCCACCCCCAACATTTCTTCTTTTTTAATTTTTTTTTTTTTTAATTTAAACCAAGGACAAATTTTAAAAAAAAGCTAGAGCCACAGAGATTAGGCCTTGGGGGTAAGAAAGCTGTCCTGAGTTTTAGGGGGCATGTTGATAACTCTTTTAGTGAAACGGTTTTGCAGGCAGCCTATCTGTGTTAGTTGTTGTGCTTTAGCATGGGCAAGCATTTATTATTCAGAAGCACTTTCCCACTTTATGAGGTATTATCACCCTCATTTTACCTATCAGAAATATTAACAAAAACAAGCTTAAAGATACTGTGACAAAGTTCCTCCTCTACCTTGGTGGGTCCTGTGTTTATTGGCAGATTTGCTCACCTCAGTGATCTTCCCCACAGTCTGGGTCAACTCCTCCTGTGCCTGATCAGGAGTTGGGAGGTTTAGGGGGAACCCGGGCCCACCCTCTACTCCGGGTTCCAGCCCAGGGCCCTATGGATTGCAGCTGTTTATAGTGCCTCCTATAACAGCTGCGTGACAGCTACAACTCCCCGGGCTACTTCCTCATGGCCTCCTCCAAAACCTTCTTTATCCTCACCACAGGACCTTCCTTCTGGTGTCTGATAACACTTGTACTCCTCAGTCCTCTGGCAGCACACCCTCTTACTCTCAGCTCCTTGCGCCTCTTGCTCCCAGCGCCTCACATGCACTTCTTCTCCTCTGGCTTCTCCTCAGCTGACTGGAGTGAGCTCCTTTTTAAACCCAGGTGCCCTGATTAGCCTGCCTTGATTGGCTGCAGGTGTTCTAATCAGCCTGTCTGCCTTAATTGGTTCTAGCAGGTTCCTGATTACTCTAGTGCAGCCCCTGTTCTGGTCACTCAGGGAACAGAAACCTCTTTCTCCAGTGACTAGAAGATCCCCCTTTGACTCCTCTGCTGTAGAGGCTAGGAAGGAGAGGGCTGTTGCTGCTGCTGCTGCTGTTCCTGCTGAGCCCTTGCTGCTGCTGTTGCTGCTCCCCTGGCTGCTCCCCTGGCTGGGCTAGGCACCACCACCCACCCCCTTTCTCTGCTACTTGCTTGTTGGCTGGCTAGTAGATTTCCCCCCCACTGCCCAGTTGCTGCTGTTACGCCACCTACAGCCCCTTGGGGGGGCTGCTGGCCTGCTCCTCGGAGGAGGGGAGTGAGGGACCCCAGATCCAGCCCTTATTGCTGTGGGCTCCACCACTGCCATCTTCTGAGCGGGGTTCCTCCTGCCTGGCCACCAGACCACCACCTGGAGCTGCTGGAGCTACTGTGTCTGTTACTGGGGAGCTGCTGGAGCCCCGAGAAGGAGAGGACCACCTGCTGCTGGAGGACCACGTGGAGACTCTGAAGGCCACCGTGGAGGGGGCACTAAAGGGCTGAGTATTTTTTGGACTGTGCTCTTGTGGTGGGGGTTTGGACTGTGTCTGTTGGGACACCGGGGGTGTGGCGTGGAGCCTGCCCCCGGTCTATCCGTGTCCCCCTTCGCCCCCACCACCATCGTTGCCCCCTCCACCACCCCCGCTGGCTATTTTCCTTCTGCTTCGGCCTCCTGCCTCTGGGACTGAGCTGCTCACCTGGCTTGCCACGCCCACTTCCACCGTTTGGGCCTGCAACAGCAGCAGCCACCACTGACTTTTTGCACAAGTGCCCGTGGGCGCACCCCCCCACCCCTTTGGCCTGGCCCCCTCTCCTTTGCCACATTTGTTTGCCCTACCCATTTCCCTCTGCGGCCCTGATGGTCCTGCCCCAGCCCTGCAGCCAGCCCCGTGGTCCCTCTGCCCCGTTCCTAGCTCGACCTTCCCCCCCCCCAGTCCTGTGATCCCCCAGCCCTGATTGGTCCCTCCCCTCGTGCGCCCATGCCCCCTCCCATGCGCTTGTGCTCTTCCCCCATTTGAGTTTGCCCTTGTTCACTGCACCCCCCTATGCTGTTAGCCCCCCTGATCCCCTAGTGCAACTAGAGGAGCCGGAATTCCCCTCTGAGTCAGTAACCTGACACCCTCCCACCCCTGGGTCCTTGATTGCTCCCCACACCCCTTTAGCCTTACCTTTCTGGCACCCTCCTCCCCTGCCTGCAGCCTAGCGGGGAGGGGTGGTCGCCTCCCTTCCCTCCCCTCCCCTTGCTGTTTGTCCCCCTCCCCACTCTCGTTATGGCGGGGGACGCGGCGGGGGAGACCCCTCACGATGCTCCCACCGCCCCTCCTCCAGAAACCCCCATGTCCATTCCCCAAGCCTCTACCTCGACTGCCCCCGCCGGTCTATCTGCCACCGCCCCCGCTAGGGCACCGGCAGCAGCGAGTACTGGGGAGACGTCCGCTGCTGCCGCGTCCCTCGCCCCTTCTGATTTGGGGGGAGCCCCCCAGCCGGTGGGAAAGGTCGGGGTGCGAAAAAGGGTAAGGGCCCCGCTAAAAAGGCCAAGCCCTCCATGGCGGAGACTAACCCCACTGCTGCGGCCCCGCTACCGGCCGCGGCATCCCTCCCTGCTGTTCCCTCTACCAGCTCCACGGGTATCCCTCCCCTGGCCCCCAGAACGTACGCCCAGGTGGTAGCGGCCCCTCCGCCTGCCGCTGCTCCTCCGACTGCCGCTTCCGCTTCCATCTATAGTGGCCGGGGCCCCTTCCCCACTTCGACCAGAAAGCACGGTGTCCGTTGCTTCCTGGTGCCCGCCTCGCCCCATGTGGAGACCTACGTGCGGGCGATGGTGAGGGTGGTGGGGCCCACAGCCATCGTGGCGGCCTCCAAAATGTACAGGAGGGTAGTCTTCTTCCTGGCGTCGGAGGCCGCCACCCAGGAGGCGGTAGAGACGGGTCTGGCGGTGGGGGGCGTGTTCATACCCCTGGAGGCCTTGGAAGACCTGGGGGTCCGCTTGATCCTGACCTCCGTCCCTCCCTTCCTTCCTGCCCAATGCCACCCTGCTGCCCGCCCTTTCTGCCCTGGGGCGCCCTATCTCAGTCATCAGCCCTCTCCCGTTGGGCTGCAAGGACCCCGCCCTCCGTCACGTCCTCTCGTTCCGCCGGCAAGTGCAGCTTCAACTGCCGCCGGTGGTGCGTGACGGAGAGGCGCTCGAGGGGTCCTTTGTGGTCCCCTACCACGGAGCCCACTACCGGGTACATTACTCGACGGGGGAGGCCCGGTGCTACCTCTGCCGGGCGATGGGGCACGTCCAGAGGGACTGCCCCTTGGCCCGGCCCAGAGGAGCGTCTGGGACCCCCGAGCCCCGGCAAGGCGCCGGCCCTGTCACCGCCAGTGCCCCTGGCTGCCTGGCACCTGAAGCTGCCCCTCCTCCTTCTCGGTCCACCGCTGTGGGGGAGGGTGTGGCGGGGATACCGCCGGGCATGGGAGAGGGCCCACCCCAGGGAGACTCCTCCCTCGTTCCTGTTGCCCCTCCATTGCCTCCCTGAGTCTCTAAGCCATTGCTCTTGCCCCCAGACCCGACCCCTGTTAGCCAGCCCCCGGATGATGCCATGGAGGGCTGGTCCTTGACGCAATGGAAGCGGGGCAAGCGGAAGGCTCGGGCCCCGTTACATCTTTCAGATTCGGAGACCCCCTGGAAGAGCAGGAAGGGGGTCTCTGATGACGAGCCTTCCGCCTTGCCCCCTGACGATGCCCGTTTTGTGGTGCCAGCTGGGGATGATGTGGCAGCACCGGATGGCAACTCTGCCCCTCCTCCAGAGTCCCTTCCCGAGGAAGCTGCCGAGGGAGCCCCTCTTGCCCCCTTGCCATCCGAAGCCCCCGCGAGCGCTGAGGTGGGCGTCGCTTTGGGTGTTGGCGGGGAGGGCCCCAGGGTGGCGGACGGCGATCTCCCCACCATCTACGAGGAGATCGAGGCCCTAGGTCTGACCCCAGTTACGCAGGGGGAGGACGACCCTTTGCTAGCGGGCCTCGATCTGAGTGACCTCACCTCGGTCCCCCTGTCCCCGGGTTCCCTTCCCCTGACTGCTGCTTCTGCTCCCACCTCTGAGGGTCCCCTGGAGTCTTCCATCAGCCTGGCTGCGGATGGCACCCCGCTGACGGCTGCCAAGCCCAGTGGGGCGACGGCTGGTGCCCCGCTGCCCGGACCCGACTCCCAGGGGGTGTCCCTCTTGGGTGTGGGGCATCTGACCTCCTTCCTGGATGGGGACCCCATTGCTGTCCTTCCATCTCCAGATGCCGTGGCTGCCGCACCTGCCCTGGTGGCTGAGCCCGGCATCATTGAGGGTCCCCTTCCTGCTCCCACGATCCCTGAGCCTGACCGGGAGGGGCCATCTTCCTGCGGTCCAACTATTGAGGCTCAGGATCCTGCTTCTGCCCCTCTCCCCGATTCTCTTCCCGATCCCACCCCTACTCCTGACTCCTGTCCTATCCCTGATGCCGGCCCCACCCTTGTCCCCTCCGCCTCCCATGACGCCATTGCTGCCTCTGGGGTAACCCACCAGGGAGGGGCCTCAGTTGTTTTTCCCTGCCCTGACCCATCAGGGGCTGCTGTTCTCCTTCCGCCGCCCCCTGTTGAACCGGGGAGTGGGGCGGGCCACGTGGCGTTGGCCCATTGGACGCCACGTCGAGGGTCTGCCCCCTGCCTGCCCACCTCGGTGGGCCACGGAGCTGTGACGGGGGCCCCGCTGGGGGACGGTCATCGGTCCATTTCCCCGCCCCCCCATGCGCTGAGGGAGGAGCTGCGGGAGTTCCTTGAGGACGTCCGTGGCTCCCGTAACAAGGTCCAACTTGCGCTCCAGTGGTGGTGGGATTTCTATCTGATCCTCTGGGCCGTGAGGGCCCTCATGGGGGAGGGTAAGAGGACCGGGAAGCAGGCCGCCGCGGCCTACCGGTGGGTCTGCCTCTTCCGTAGCTCTCTACTCACCTATGGGGTTTGTCACAGATTGCTGCGCGGCTCGACGGAGGCCGTGGCCATGTCTGCTGGCGAGGATCCCCCCCAGCCCTCCTCATGGCGCCGATCATCTTTGCCACTTTAAACACCCGGGGCTGTAGGATGGGTCTCCGCAGGAGCCAGGTGCTCGCCTTCCTTCGGGATGGGAGGTACTCTGTGGTTTTCCTGCAGGAGACCCATACGGATCCGGCCGCTGAAGCTAGCTGGCGGCTGGAGTGGGGGGACAGGGTCTACTTTAGCTACCTCTCGGTTCGCTCGGCCGGAGTGGCGACCCTGTTCTCCCCCAACCTACGGCCCGAGGTGCTGGGGGTTGCCGAGGCTGTGCCGGGCTGCCTGCTGCACCTCCGGGTCCGCATGGAGGGCTTGTGGTTAATCTCGTCAACATCTACGCCCCGACATCGGGCCCGGAGAGGTTGCGTTTTTATCAGCAGGCGTCCGCCTTCCTCGGCTCCCTGGATCCTCGTGAGTGCCTGGTCCTGGGCGGGGACTTTAACACCACCCTCGAGGAACGGGACCACTCGGGGACCGAGCAGTGCCAGGCCGCCGCAGACGTCCTCCAGGAGATCGTCGAACGCCACTTTCTGGTGGACGTCTGGCGCGACCACCACCCGGACGACGTCTCGACGTTCACCTTCATCCGGGTGGAGGCCCATCGGTCGCGCCACTCCCGGCTGGACCGCATTTACCTGTCACATTTCCACCTTTCACGAGCCCACTCCTCCAGCGTTTGACCGGACCCCTTTTTGGATCACCACCTTGCCACCGTGACGGCCTCTCTGTGCGCGGAGAGGCCGGGGCCGGCCTATTGGCACTTTAATAATAGTTTGCTGGAGGACATGGGCTTCGTGGCGTCCTTCCGGGAGTTCTGGCTGGCCTGGCGAGGGCAGAGGCGCGCCTTTCCCTCGGCGCGGCGATGGTGGGACCTGGGGAAGGTGCGCGCCCGGCTCTTCTGCCGTGACTACACCCGGGGCGCCAGCCGACGGAGGGATGCGGCGATAGAGCAGTTGGAACGGGAGGTTTTGAAGCTGGAGAGGCGTCTGGCCGCCAGCCCCGAGGATCCATCCCTCTGCGGAGCGTGCCGGGAGAAGCGGGAGGAGCTCCGGGCCCTCGAGGATCATCGAGCCCGGGGTGCCTTTGTTCGATCCCGCATCCGCCTCCTTCGGGAGATGGATCATGGCTCCCGCTTCTTCTACGCCCTGGAGAAAAGGAGGGGGGCCAAAAAGCACGTCACCTGTCTCCTGGCGGAGGACGGCACCCCCCCTCACGGATCCGGTGGAGATATGCGGGAGGGCCAGGGCCTTCTACGCGGCTCTTTTCTCCCCGGATCCGACCGATCTTGACGCTTGCAGAGTGCTCTGGGACGGACTCCCGATGGTCAGCGCGGGCGACCGGGACTGGCTAGAGCTGCCTCTCACTCTGGCCGAGTTCTCGGAAGCCCTCCGTCGCATGCCCACCAATAAATCTCCGGGCATGGACGGGCTGACCATGGAGTTCTACCGCATGTTCTGGGACGTCCTTGGCCCAGACCTAGTCACCGTCTGGGCCGAGTCTTTGCGGGGCGGGGTCCTCCCTCTCTCGTGCAGGCGAGCCGTGCTCGCCTTATTGCCGAAGAGGGGGGACCTCCGCGATTTACGGAATTGGCGTCCCATCTCGCTCCTCAGCACGGACTAGAAAATCGTTGCGAAAGCCATCTCGATGCGGCTAGAGTCCGTGCTGGCGGACGTGGTCCACCCAGACCAGACCTACACCGTCCCGGGCCGCACAATCTTTGATAACTTGTATCTGGTCCGGGACCTTCTGGAATTAGGGTGTAGGGATGGTCTGTCGTTCGCCCTCTTGTCCCTGGATCAGGAGAAGGCGTTCGACAGGGTGGACCACTGGTATCTCCTGGGCACTCTGCAAGCGTTCGGCTTCGGACCCCAGTTTGTGGGTTTTCTCCAGGTGCTGTACGCTTCCGCGGAGTGTCTGGTCAGGCTCAACTGGGCCCTGACCGAGCCGGTCAGCTTCGGGCGAGGAATGTGGCAGGGATGTCCCCTCTCGGGTCAGCTGTACGCTCTGGCGATCGAGCCCTTCCTCTGTCTCCTCCATCGGAGGCTGACGGGGTTGGTGCTCCTGGAGCCGGAGCTGCGGCTGGTCCTGTCAGCGTACGCCGACGATGTGCTCCTCATGGTCCAGGACCCGGGCGACTTGGCGCGGGTGGAGTCTTGCCAGGCCATTGACTTGGCGGCCTCCTCCGCCTGGGTCAACTGGGTCAAGAGCTCTGGCCTGGTGGTCGGGGACGGGTGGCAGGCGAGCTCCCTCCCACCTGCGCTTCAGGCCATCCGGTGGAGCGCGGGTCCGCTGCTCTATCTTGGCGTTTACCTTTCTGCCATGCATCCGTCTCTGCCGGAGAACTGGCACGGTTTAGAGGGCGGGGTGAGGGCGCGGCTCCGGAAATGGACAGGACTACTCTGGTGCCTCTCTCTCCGGGGGAGGGCGCTGGTGTTGAATCAATTAGTCCTGTCCATGCTTTGGTACCGGCTCAACACTCTGGTCCCGGCCCCGGATTTCCTGGCCAACCTCCGGACGGCGGTTCTGGAGTTCTTCTGGCCAGGAATGCACTGGGTCTCTGCAGGGGTTCTCCACATGCCCATAGAGGAGGGGGGGCAGGGCCTGAAGTGCCTGCGCAGTCAGGTCCGCATCTTCCGCCTCCAGGCCCTGCAGAGGTTCCTGTATGGTGCGGGTAGTCCGGCGTGGAGCGTATTGGTGCACGCCTTCCTCCGCCGCTTCCGAGGGCTCCGATACGACGGCAGCTCTTTTATCTCCATCTGAGAGGTCTTCCCGCGAGACCTCTCTGGGCTAACGGTCTTCTACCAAGACCTCCTCCGGACTTGGAAGCTCTTCTCGACGACCAGGTCCGTGGTGGCCACCGTGGGGGTCGATCTCCTCGCGGAGCCCCTGCTACACAACCCCCAGCTCCGTGTGCAGGTGGCAGAGTCCCCCGCTGTGTGCCAGAGGCTGGTCTTGGCAGGAGTCACCAGGGTCGGAGACCTCCTGGACTACGACCGGGGAGACTGGCTGGATCCCCTGATGCTCGCTCAGCGCATGGGGATCTCCAGCCCTCGTACCCCCCCGGCGCGTACTTCAGGAGGTGAAGGCCGCTTTACTGCCCGCTGCTTGGGTTTACCTCGACTGGGTCCTGCGAGAGGGCACGCCCCACCCACCTTCCACCCCGGGCCCCGTGGACCTTTTTATCGGGCCCCTGCCCCGTGGACCTAATCGACCCCCTTGCCCTTTCACAGCGAGCCGGCTGCCCGATCTGCAGCCGGTTCTGTTCCAGACCGCGCCAAGAAAACATCTGTGCACACTCGTGCTCCACACTCTTCACTAGCTCACCGTCGTGTCCTGCCCCGATACAAAAGGGCGGGACCTCCTGCCACCTCTTGAGGGTGAGGAGCCCCGGTAGACCTGCTTGTATTCTGCCCTGGTCCCAAGGCCCGCCGGGGATGTCAGTTGGCGGCTTCTTCACGGGGCCGTGAGCATGGGCGTGTACTTGGCGCGGTTTACCCCTGTCCCCAACACCTGCCCCTTTTGCGGTGTGAAGGAGACCCTGGCACATGTTTATTTAGAGTGCGCCAGGTTGCAGCCCCTGTTCCAGCTCCTCTTGGATCTCCTATTGCGTTTTTGGTTGCACTTTTCCCCACACCTGTTTATCTATACACTCCCCATCCGTGGCCCCACAAAGTCGCAGGATCTCCTTATCAACCTCCTCTTGGCCCTGGCCAAACTTGCCATCTATAAAACCAGGGAGAGAAGGTTGGCTGATGGGATTTCCTGCGACTGTGGAGCCTATTTCCGCTCCTCCGTCCGTTCACGCATCCGGGCAGAGTTCCTCTGGGCGGCGTCCACTGGCTCCCTTGACACCTTCAAGGAGCAGTGGGCATTGTCTGGGGTTCTCTGCTCGGTGTCCCCATCAGGTTCCCTTCGTTTAGCCCTGTGACCTCAGTCCCGATCCTGTTTTCTTTTCAGTGGTTGTCCCACGTACTTAGTTAGTATCCCAGACCTGTAGATCCTCCCCTTAGGCTGGGGGGAGGTCCTTTAGCAGTGGGCGGGCTTTGCCCGCCCACTTCCTGGATACTAATAGGACCAGACTCCTGTACCCCACTGGTTTGGGTCTGTCACATATCCCTCCCCACTGCTCAACACCAAGGGGTTGGGCAGATTGGGATGCCAGACAGTGCACACGTGACAAGCTATCAGCATTGCCATGACGGCTCCCTGCTCTGTGTTGCACAGGGAACTGGAAAGGTTGAAGGGATAAGAACCAGGGGTGGTCCCGGTACCAGCGCTCCAAGTGCGTGCCTGGGGCAGCAAGCTGCGGGGGGGCACTCTGCCGGTCACCGCTAGGGCAGCAGGCGCAGACTACCTTCGGCAGCTTGCCTGTGGAGGGTCTGCCTGCGGGAGGTCCGCCAAAGCCACGGGACCAGCGGACCCTCCGTGCTTGGGGCGGCAAAATGTCTAGAGCTGCCCCTGACAAGAACCACCTGGTCACCCTTGTGTTCTTCTCCTCTTTGCAGGTGGCCACTTTTCACGGGAGGGACTTAATGTGGGAGAAGAGGTCGAGCCTCATTGGGGCCTCAGGGTGGAGCGGAGGTGGAGCATGGGCAGGGCCTCGGGGGGAGGAAGTCGAGCAAGGGCGGGGCCTTGGGCAAAGCGGGGGGCAGAGCCACAGTCCAACTGCCGGTGCGCCCCCCCCACTTCTAGAGACCTTCTGGCGCTCACACCCAGCCAGACACATGCCACCGATTAATAGAAGCTTCTATAGTGAGCAAGCTCTACGTGTCCTTTAGGGCTGACCCAGGCTGAGCACTGGGGCTCTTTTGCTTATCCTTAGCACTTCTTGCCCCTCACTGTCCAAGCAGCATAATAACATAGTTCCTCCCTGTTATGGGTTTTTATCCCTGCCCCCTTCTGCTGCAAGTTGCAAATTTAGCTGACGGGTAGAATTCACTTGCATGTCTGCTCTTCACTGGGGGTGCAGGGTGGGGGGGGGAGAGCCAGCAGCAATATTTTTTGTCTGATGTTTCATAATGGTTTGCCTGGCTTGAAGTGATGTTCATCATATACAGTGTTTACAGTTCTATGCAATGGCTCTCAGCATTCCCCACTATACACATTGTTGAAAAGGTTCTTAAAGCCTGGCTGGGGATTAGAGGAACTATCCTGCCAAGACAGAGATGGGCCCAAACCAAAAATTCCCAGATCCCAACACCTCTGCATTTTGGAGTATCGGAAATCTGGATCTGAATTTTGCCGCTGGGGCCGATCTCCACTTCCAAAGTCTCACATGTGAGGCCACTGCTTTGGGGGCAGACTCAGAGCCTCAGAGGTCACTGGTGGCCAAAGGAGCCCAGTGCCTCCAGTTCTCTAAAATGAGACCACAGACTCCTAAGGTTCTTTACCAAGGTTCAGGGGAGACCTAGTCTCTAAGATAGGGTCACAGGGATAGCACCTTGGTGTGGGGGAGCCGGCCTCTGAATCTGGGCCAAAAGGTGTGCTTGATAGGTGGTGCCAGAGCCTCCGGTTCCGTACTGTTCTAGACACATTTCTACCAAACCCTCCCAAACCTGCCTGTGCTTTATGGAGTCTAATCTCTCCTGAAGTCACAGAGCAGGACACACACGGTCAGAGCCAGCCCTACGTCCTGCAAGGCCCTGGGCAAAGATTGCTAGGGGCAGTGTAGGGAAGGAAGAATTAGGCAAGATTTTCATAAGCCAGAGAAAGGGTTTGCCAGCTAGAGGGAGAATTGGGTCCCTGTCTTATCCCTTTACACCTAGCAAATGTATCAGCCTATGCAAGTGCACACTTAGCAGCCACCGAGGGTCAGCTCTGCTGTCTACAGCTGGCACGGTGCTCTAGGGGCCTTCTGCAGGACTCCTGGCACCTCAGGCAGTGTCCCTGGACAGTCCGGGCAATACATCCAGCAGTATAAAGTGCGCACTGCCTGCTGTCTCCAGGAAGTCATTAACCTCATCCCTCTGACCATAGCGGGTGCACTGACCCTGAACTCCTGGTCACGTGCAGCGCTGTCAGGAGCTGCCTTCCCTGCTGACAGACAGTCCCATTCTGTTGGCAGGTAGGACAGACATACTGCGAGAACAGAAAAGAATCCTGTGGCACCTTATAGACTAACAGACATTTTAGAGCATGAGCTTTCGTGGGTGAATACCCACTTCGTTGGATGCAAGAACAGAGCAGCCATGCTCTCAGTCTCTGTGAGTCCCATGATAGGAACAGAAGAGGGTGCTACAGGCTATGACAGAGGAGCACTGGCATTGATGAGTGTGGCCCAGGACTGGAATATCAAGGGGTCAGACAGTCGCAGTTGGCGGAGATAAATAGGGAAAGCTAGCATGGCACTCGTCGAAGCTGTGCTCAGCACTGCCAAGGTTACAGCTCAATTCGCTGTCCCAAAGCACTGAAATTCCCTTCCCAAGTACAGACGCACACAAACCAACAGCGGCTTTCAATTGCAAGCTTTCCCCCAGAGCATCTCTTTATCCTGCACCCAGCCATCAGGTTTGGACTGTGTCCCTGCCAGTTCGGGAAATCTGGCTGTTACATCCAAGGTTATGCTAAAGTCCACGGCTTACTCATCCACTGTCATAAGCTGCTGACTGGAGAATTGGAGCAAAGATATTTCCAGTGGGATTGGCGGTGAGCATCCAAGACTACACTGAAAGCTCTGCTCATTCAAAGGAAATATGGAATATCTTTCATGAACTTTTAATATGAGCTGTTGCATGTACACTCATCCAACAGGCCTGTGCGAACATAATAAGCCACATGAATGTTCATGTGTGCGTAGATGTGTACTTGCAGACAGACTGGCACACAGGCACAGACACACGGACCAGTGACCTGCAGGACCACACCACCTATAAATGAGAGCAACTCCTATGAAGTCACTGTATTTGGACCAGCTGAGGATCTGGCCCACAGATATGCCTGTTGGTGATAGGCGTGTTACTTGACCACTCTCACCAGTGCGCAGACAAAACTCCTTCTTCCTAAAGACATCTTAGCACCACCCATTTTCTCTCGCTCTCAGCAAGGGATTCACAATTAGAGCTTGGCACATTTTTTTAGGTGAAGAGTTTTTCTGATGAACGCTATTCAGTCAACCTGGAACTATTCATGAATCTAATACAAATTTGCTGAATAGTTTCAGCCAGAGAGAAATTTCCAGGCTAGATTCACAAAACAGCCAGAGGAGCCAGAGGTTGGGGACTTTATAGCTTTTAGCCCAGTGCACTCAGCAGGGATGTGGGAGACCTAGGTCTGAATTCCTGCTCTGGAGCAGGGACTTAAACCCAGGTGTCCCCGAAGCTCTGGAACAGGGATTTGAACCCAGCTCTGCCCTAACCAGCAGACTCTTGGCTCTTCTGAGGTTGGTCTCTCTCTCTATTACACCTGTTGAAATTGTTGTGCTTTGTATAAAATACTTGAATTGTCATTGGGCCGGCGAGCAAGACACAACGAGAATAGCTTTATAGTCTGGAGATTAGGGCACCCCTCTGGAATGTGGGAGATCCAACTTCAAGTCCCTGTGCCAATGAACATTCAGTCACGGGGGTGAAAAGACACACCCCTGACTGACATAAGTTACACTGACGGAAGCATCAGCGTGGACAGTGCTATTTCGGTGAGAGAGATTCTCCCACCCACATACCTAATGCCACTTGGTGGGGGTGGTTTAATTATGCTAAGCGGAGAGCTCTTACAGCAGAACACCGGCATCGGTACAGCTGTGCCACAGGAAGGTCTCTAGTGTAGACATGGCCTAAAAGTTACAGGGGAGCCACCCCCTTCGTTCAACCCAGCACAGACTTCTTCAACTCACTGATATTTTCCACAGTGTTCAGATCTGGGTCAACCAAAACCCATATTTTTTCCAGTACCAGCAAACCAAAAAAAAGTGCAGTTCTTCACACTACCCTATTGACAGCGCTTCCCCCGCCCCTCCACAGAATCCTTGGATCAGGACATTCCCCAGCAAACACACACCCCAAGAGACCAGTAAAGTTCTTCTCACAGAGCAGCAGCCTGCAGGCGCCCAAGTACACGTCAGGACACTGTTCTCCCCGGGGAGATGGTGTTTGAAGAGAAGGAATTTCTATACTTTGCTTACACCAAATGGAATTCCTGCAGCCTGTCCACTGAGCCCTCCCTCCCACTCCCCATACACCCTCTCTACCCATCCCTGCTTTACAACCCCGTCACTGCCTGCTCCCCTCAGTGCGTGTCCTTCTCACAGCCCATAACTGTCTCTGCCCATCCCTTTTGCTACCTGGCCCATGCACTCCCTAACCCTAATGGTACCTGTTGCCTGTCCCTCTCACAGCCCTGTGCTCTCCACCCCACTAGCAATCCCTCGGTGCCCATTCCCTTTGCTATCCATCTACCTCTCTGCCAATCTCTCTAGCAGCCCTTGCTGCCACGTCCCCTCACTACCCATTTCCCTCTCTGGTGTCCCTACCTTCTCGCCTGAGAATTTCCATTGGAAATCAATAAGGAAAGTTCCCTTCAGTTGGTCCCTCAAAATGAATTCCTTTACTTTCTTCAGGCCCCTCTTCCTAGCCTAACAGCAGTGGGGGCTTCTCCCTCTCACAGACTCCTTTGCCCGCCCATCAAAATACTCCATGCACCCCTGGACTCCAGCAAGCAGTTCTGTTGAAATGTTCAGGATGCCCGCAGGGTGACTGCCTAAGCGACAGTCAGGGGCTGTGGAGTTCCCTATGGCCCCAGCACACAGGGGCGGCTCCAGGCACCAGTGCACCAAGCATGTGCCTGGGGCAGCAAGCAGCGGGGGGCGGCCTGCCGGTCGCCATGAGGGTGGCAGTGAGGCTGCCTTCGGTGGCATGCCTGCAAGAGGTCCGCCAGTCCCACGGCTTCGGTGGCAATTCGGCGGTGGGTACGCCAAAGGGGCAGGACCGGTGGATCTCCCACAGGCATGCCGCCCAATCCACGTTACCAGCAGACCTCCCGCAGGCATGCTTCCGAAAGCTACATGACTGCCGTGCTTGGGGAGGCAAAATACATAGAGCCACCCCTGCCAGCACAGGCAGCATGACGTACAGACTCAGACAGACACATGGACAGAACAATTACCCAGCTCACCTGATTCCAGCTCAAGTCTCCGCAGGCAGTGCAGTACTGTCTCACTGAGTCACTGGGTGGCCAACAGGCAACTCATTATATGCAAGAAGAGGCAAGTCAAGGGACCTACAACTCTGGGAGAAAGGGAGTTGGGAAAAAGATCCCTTCCTCTCTTCCCCCTCCATCAGATCTCCTTGTTAAATTATTATCAAGTTCACTTGTGGGTGGAGTAGGAGAGAGGGGTGTGTGTGTGTGAGCAATGGAAATTCCTTCGCACCTCCCTTCCAGTACTTCTGTGGAAGCAGGGAAAGAAAGAGAGGGTTTAAGTGCAGCCATTTAAGTGTCAGAGGGTACGTCTACACTACGGGATTATTCCGAATTTGCATAAACCGGTTTTGTAAAACAGATTTTATAAAATCGGGTGGAGCGCGGCCATACTAAGCACATTAAATCGGTGGTGTGCGTCCATGGTCCGTGGCTAGCGTCGATTTCTGGAGCGTTGCACTGTGGGTAGCTATTCCCTAGCTATCCTATAGTTCCCGCAGCCTCCCCCGCCCCTTGGAACTTCCGGGTTGAGATCCCAGTGCCTGATGGGGCAAAAATCATTGTCGCGGGTGGTTCTGGGTAAATGTCGTCAGTCACTCCTTCGTCTGGGAAAGCAACGGCAGACAAGCATTTCGCGACTTTTTCCCCTGGATTGCCCTGGCAGATGCCATAGCATGGCAATCATGGAGCTTGTTTTGCCGTTTGTGACTCTCACCGTATGTGTACTAGATGCCGCTCACAGAGGCGATTCAGCAGCGCTACACAGAAGCATGCTTTTGCTTTTGCATGACAGCAGAGATGGTTACTAGCCATATTGCACCATCCAAACCCTTCCATAAATTGGAACTGAGGATGATCATGGCTACCAGTCCTTTTGTACCATTTGCTGCTAGTGCCCCTGGCCAATCAGCCAGGGGCGCAAAAGCCAAGATTGGTTACTAGCCATATTGCACCTTCCATCGTTTTGTACCATTAGCTGCTGTCATAAGTGCCCCTGGCCGATCAGCCAGGGGCGCAAAAGCAAAAATTGGGAATGACTCCCTGAGTCAATCCCTCCTTTTTGGTATCTAAAAATAGAATCAGTGCTGCCTAATATAGGCAAGTGTGCTAGAGAACCACCGTATCATAGAACCAGAGAGCACAGCTGCTCTGTGTCAGAGCCTGCAGAAATTATCTGTATGCTATTCACAGGGGGTGCTCCTGTAACAACCCCACCTGTTGATTCCGTTCTTCCCCCAGCCTTTCTTGGCTACCGTAGCATTGTCCCCCCACTTGTGTGATGAATTAATAAAGAATGCAGGAATAAGACACACTGACTTGTTAGTGAGAAATGAGTGGAAGGCAGCCTCCAGCTGCTATGATAGTCCAGACAGGACATTAAGCAGTGTGTAGGAGAGAAGCCCAGCATCCCACTGCTAGTCCAGGGGCAACTGAATCTTTTCTTTACACATGAAGGGTGGGGGCTGATGGAGCTCAGCCCCCTGTTGCTATGATGAGGATGTTACCAGCCATATTGCACCATCCATCCACCAGAAAAAATTAGGGCCAATAGGCTGATGACGAGGACGGTTACCAGTCCTTTTGTACCATCAGCTGATGCTGATGATGAGGATGGATTTCCAGCTTTTTGCACGATCAGCCGCCCATGGCGGGGGGGGGAGCAAGGATGTTGGTGTTGAGTGCTGCACTATCGCGTCTATCTGCAGCATTCAGTAAAGATAGGGTGACATGTAAAAGAGTCAGAGGATTGTTTTACCTTTTGCTTCTGGGGGTGGGTGGGGGGTGGGTGAGTAGATTGCCAAGCTATGCCCTGACCCGCGGACACTGTGTTTGACCCTAGAAGCATTTGGAGCTCAGCCAAGAATGCAAATAATTTTCGAAGGCTGCAGGAACTGTGGGATAGCTTCAGTCCTCCAGTCCATGCGCATCCATTTGATTCTTTGGCTTTCCGTTACGCTTGTCACGCTGCTGTGCGCTGAGTCCCTGCTATGGCGTCTGGAGATTTTTAAAAAAGGATTCTGAATTTCATCTTCTGTAACGGAGCGCTGATAGAACGGATTTGCCTGCCCTTACAGCGATCACATCCGCATGGTCCATGCGGGAGCTCTTTTTTTATTTTGATTTCGGACTGCATCGCCACCCGTGCTGATCGGAGCTCCACGCTGGGCAAACAGGAAATATTCAAAAGTTCGCGGGGCTTTTCCTGTTTACCTGACCACTGCATCCGAGTTCAGATTGCGGTCCAGAGCGGTCACTGGTGCACTGTGGGATAGCTCCCGGAGGCCAATACCGTCGATCAGCGTCCACACTAACCCTAATCCGATATGTTAATACCGATACTAGCGTTACTCCTCTCGTTAGGGAGGAGTACAGAAACCGGTTTAAAGAGCCATTAAAATCGATATAAGGTGCCTCCTAGTGTGGACGGTTTTGGCGTTAAATCGGTTTTACTCTCCTAAAACCGATTTAAACGCCTAGTGTAGACCAGGCCAGAGACAGAGCAACTGTTCTGTCAAGTCTTAGTCTAATATCGCGAGATCTGTAGAAGCAGGGCTCACGTCAGAAGTGAGTGGAAAACAGCAGAATAGTCAGTGTGATCTAGCCTTGAGATAACGATGTTTGAGAAGAGAAAGTGAGAAAATACTGGAATAGATAGCAAATAGTCTAAATAAAATGCAGACTTTTTTAATTAATGCATGTCACAAAGAGGTATAAATGCTTGTGTGATTTTGCTTGTACTTTGGAGAAACTGAGGCAGAGATGCTCTCTGTCAGCCGTGTTCTTCCCTTGCAATTGCGTGTCCTGAATAAAGCTGTTTCTGATTTTGTTGCTTCCAACCTGAGAGTGGAGTTCATTTCTTTCACACTTCCTTCTCCAGACCTTTAACTGTAATAGGAAGCACTGGCAGAGAGAGAACATGGGAAATAGAGGCCATGCCAGGCAGAACTAAGGCCAGAAGTTTGCAGGCAGCAGTTACAACATTCAGTGGAACTCAGGGGCAGCTCCAGGCCCCAGCATGCCAAGTGCGTGCTTGGAGCGGCAACCCACTGGGGGCGCTCTGCCGGTCGCCGTGAGGGCGGCAGGCAGAATGCCTTCGGCGGCTTGCCTGCGGAGGGTCCGCTGGTCCCGTGGCTTTGGAGGACCTCCCACA
The DNA here is from genome assembly GCF_016161935.1 of Mauremys reevesii. Taxonomy (NCBI): domain Eukaryota; kingdom Metazoa; phylum Chordata; order Testudines; family Geoemydidae; genus Mauremys; species Mauremys reevesii. The sequence continues at coordinate 251,993,432 of NC_052623.1, forward strand.
GGCGTGCCTGCAGAGGGTCCGCTGGTACTGTGGCTTTGGGACTTCCGAAGCCATGGGACCAGCGGACACTCCGCAGGTAAGCCACCGAAGGCAGCCTGCCTGCCATGCTTGGGGCGGCAAAATGCCTAGAGCCGCCCCTGGTGGAACTAATCCAAGTTCCTTTACGCTCACTGAAACGAAGCAAGCTCTCCTCTCACACACAGTTTGATAAAGCCTAACCAGACCACCTCACATTCCCAGCTCTTTAAAATGTGGAATCCCCTTACAGTGCCCTGGGACATGGAATGAATCGCCTCATACTCCACCAGGAATGATTATGCTAAACCTGTTTCAGTGCTGGAGCTCGGCACAGAATAACAAGAATGAAGAATCCAGCTGTCTACCTGCAAAATGCAATGGAGGAACTGGGAGCTGTGCTAGGGGGATATATATTTATTCTACTGCACTCAGGGCAACATATTGAAATGTCTGCGTTTCTACCATTCACACACACATACACCCGGTCTGAAATCATGGCTTATGTAATACTATTGTTGGCCAGGATCAGCATGCCCCAAGCCTTTATTCTGGCACATGCCCAGTTGGTTATTTTCACATCATGCCATGTCTTATTTAAAGGAACACTCCCCGTGTGTGTTTCATAAATGCTCCTGTCAGGGTTCCTTCTGCACTCTGAACTCTAGAGTACAGATGCGGGGACCTGCATGAAAGCCTCCTAAGCTTATTTCTACCAGCTTAGGTTAAAACCTGGTACTCTGCCACCACCAAGTGCTTTAACAAAGAACAGGGAAAGGACCACTTGGAGTTCCTCTTCCCCCAGAATATCCCCCCAAGCCCTTACACCCCTTTTCCTGGACTGGTTTGAGAATAATATAGAATCTTAGATTATTAGGGTTGGAAGGGACCTCAGGAGATCATCTAATCCAACCCCCCTGCTCAAAGCAGGGCCAATCCCCAACTAAATCCTCAAATGGCCCTTCAAGGATTGAGTTTACAACCCTAGGTTTAGCATACCAATGCTCAAACCACTGAGCCATCCCTCCCCTCTAACCTAATCAATTGGTTACAAAAGTGATCAATGACCCAAACCCCTGGATCTTTAGACAATAGAAAAATCAGTCAGGTTCTTAAAAGAAAGGTTTTATTAAAAAGAAAAGGTAAAAATCATCTCTGTAAATTCAGGATGGAAAATAACTTTACAGGATAATCAGATTCAAAGATCCCAGAGGAACCCCCTCTAGCCTTAGTTTCAAAGTTACAGGAAAACAGGGATACCTCCCTCTAGCAAAGGAACATTCACAAGTTGAGAAAAACAAAGATAAACTAATATGCCTTGCCTGGCGGTTACTTACAAATTGAAATATGAAAGACTTGTTCAGAAAGATTTGGACAGCATGGACTGATGTCCAGTCTCTCTTAGTTCCAAGAGTGAAAACAAAGAGCACACAACCAAAGGCCTCCCCCGCCCAAGATTTGAAAGTATCTTGTCCCCTTATTGGTCCTTTGGGTCAGGTGTCAGCCAGGTCACCTGAGTTTCTTAACACTTTATAGGTAAAAGGATTTTGGTGCATCTGGCCAGGAGGGATTTTATAGTATTGTACACAGGAGAGTTGTTACCCTTCCCTTTATAGTTATGACACGCCCCCCCCAAATCACAGATAGTGTTGGACAGCCGGTTCCACACTGGCTGTGATTTCTTCCCGGAGCTCTAGGAGAAAACAGAGTTAATAAAATACATGCACCTTTAGATATACTACTGATTATATAAAAACTAACAATATGTTCCACATTTTAAGAACAATTTAACCAGTTGATTCTGGGAAACTTTCCCGGGAGAGTGCATCAGCCACTTTGTTAGACGTTCCTGAAATGTGTTGTATTTCAAAATCAAAATCTTGGAGAGCTAAACTCCACCGAAGAAGTTTTTTTGTTATTTCCCTTGGCGGTATGAAGCCACTTTAGCACAGCATGGTCGGTTTGTAGTTGGAAACACCGTCCCCAAACGTATGGGCGTAGCTTTTCCAGCGTGTTCACAATGGCGTAGCATTCCCTTTCACTGATTGACCAGTGACTTTCCCTCTCAGACAGTTTCTTGCTGAGAAACATGACAGGATGGAATTCTTGATTCGGTCCTTCCTGCATTAAAACTGCTCCCACACCACGCTCAGATACATCTGTGGTTACTAGGAATGGTTTGTCAAAGTCTGGGGCCCTTAACACAGGGTCAGACATGAGCGTCGCTTTAAGCTGGTTAAAGGCCTTCTGACACTTTTCAGTCCACTGAACTGCATTTGGCTGTTTATTTTTGGTTAGGTCTGTTAGTGGAGCAGCGATTTGGCTGTAGTGTGGTACAAACCTCCTATAATATCCAGCCAAACCTAAGAAGGATTGGACCTGTTTCCTTGACTTTGGGACAGGCCACTTTTGGATAGCATCCACCTTGGCCTGTAGGGGGTTTATAGTTCCTTGACACATCTGGTGTCCAAGGTAAGTCACTCTGTTTAGGCCTATTTGACACTTTTTAGTCTTAACAGTTAGTCCTGCCTGCCTTATGCGCTCAAAGACTTTTTCCAGGTGTTCTGCCCATGAATCAGAAAAGATGGCCACATTGTCAAGATAGGCGATGGCATATTCTCCCGATCCCGCTGGGAGACCATCTACAAGTTTTTGAAAGGTGGCGGGTGCATTTTGCTGCCCGAAAGGAAGCACATTAAATTCATACAGACCAACATGGGTGATGGAAGGCTGACCTTTCTTTGGTGGATTCATCTAGCGGTACCTGCCAGTACCCCTTGGTTAAGTCTAAAATAGAGATGAACTGGGCACGTCCCAGTTTCTCCAATAGCTCATCTGTGCGTGGCACTAGCTAATTATCTGGGTGAGTTACAGCATTTAGCTTACGGTTGACCACGCAAAAATGTATCTCTCCATCTGGTTTGGGAACTAGAACCACTGGAGACAGGGCCGGTGCAACCACTAGGCGAACTAGGCAGTCGCCTAGGGCAACAAGTGGTTGGGGGCACCCAGGGCTGTCCTCAGGCATAGGCAGCTGGGTAGGGCACCTGATAATTTGGGGCACCACTGCGTCTTAGTGTCCAGCCTACTGGTTTTCCTATCCCTGTTCTGATCCTTCCTGCAGGCTCTGAGTCTTCCTGGGAAGGGGATCTAGTAGTTAAAAGAGAAAAAGTCTCCAGCCTGCCAGACCTATTAGCACAACATTGAAACTGTTAAAGAGCCATTCAAGAGGTAATGAAGACATTTAACAGGCATTTGCCAACCCCCAGGTATCTACTGTCAGTTTCTGAATGTACTGACAAAAAGAACAGGAGTACTTATGGCACCTTAGAGACTAACAATTTTATTTGAGCATAAGCTTTCATGGGCTACAGACCACTTCATCGGATGCATGCAGTGGAAAATACAGTAGGAAGATATATATATACACAGAGAACATGAAACAATGGGTCTTACCATACACACTCTAACGAGTGTTAAGTTAAGGTGAGCTATTACCAGCAGGAGAGAAAAAAACGTTTTGTAGTGGACCATTTTGATTACCACTACAAAAATATCCTTGCACTGGCCCTGCAGGGACAGGGCCATCCTTAGGATTTATGAGGCCCTATGCACTATTATTAAACTGGTGCTCCTATGCCTGACTTGGGGCACAGCCACCACCCCTGCCTGTGGACCCCCAGAACTGCACTCCCCTCCCCTCCCCTCCCCTCCCCTCATTGCTGACACACATGGAGCTTCATACGCAGCAGATGCTGCAGCAGCCCGGGCTCACAGTCTGAGGGGGAGGGACGAGGCAGCAAAGGATACTGAGCTGCCTGGCCTGCCTCATGGCGGCGGAGAGTCACAGTTCCCTGCCCCATACCCTCTCCCTCACACAGAATGCACCGCACCAGCGCATTTGGCTCTGTGAATATGGCCCCTGCCTAAGGAGTTTAGTTTCCTTTCCTTTAAAAAATAAGAAAGAAAGAAAGATTGATTGCTGGTGCAAGTAATATTTATAATGGCCCCAGTGTCAACATTCACACTTCTAAACCCCCCCCTAAAATGGAGATATACCTATCTCCTAGAACTGGAAGGGACCCTGAAGGATCATTGAGTCCAGCCCCCTGCCTTCATTAGCAGGACCAAGTACTGATTTTGCCCCAGATCTCTAAGTAGCCCCTGCAAGGGTTGAACTCACAACCTTGGGTTTAGCAGGACAACGTGCAAACCACTGAGCTATCCCTTTCCCCCCTTCATGGAGGTGAATGGTTGAAAGATGTGGAAATTTGGTTGGAGACAATTTTTGGCGAGTCCAAGTGGATAGCAGACCAGCATCGCATCTGGTTCATTGCAAAAGTACAGCCATCGCAAAGAAAACAGGTCTTGTTTTAAAAAAGAAACTTTAGAATGAGCAGAAGGCAGCAAAGTTGTGGAATGGCCTGAAAATTATGAGATGAATTGTTTCCTGTGTTCATTATTTTCTCCTTCCCTTGTGTTAATACTGATGTGGCTTTTACTTGGAGGGTTGCTGTATGTGTTTCTATAAGACAAACGTTGCCTCAGACAATGTTCCTCATACAGATTGCCCTAGCAACAGCCTGAGTGCAGCAGCTGTGGCCAGCCTGGAAGTCTGTGCAAATGTGCAATGTAAAGGCAGCAGAGCTTTATAAGACTGCTAAAATTTGAGCAGATGCCCACTGAGCATGTTCAGAAGTGAACTTTTCAATTGCTTATAACTGCTTTATTGTTATTTCCACTACAACCTCTCTCCCACCCCCAGAGGAGCACAAGTGCTCGCAGGATTATGCCCAGGGGTGGCTCCAGACCCCAGCATGCCAAGCGTGTGCTTAGGGTGGCATGCCACGGGGGGCACTCTGCTGGTTGTCAGTCCCGCGGCTCTGGTGGACCTCCCGCAGATGTGCCTGCGGAGGGTCCGCTGGTCCCACGGCTCCTGCGGGAGGTCCACCGGAGCCGCGGGACCAGCAGACCCTCCGCAGGCACGTCTGCGGGAGGTCCACCGGAGCCGCCGGACCGGCGACCGGCAGAGGGCCCCCCGCGGCGTGCTGCCGTGCTTGGGGCGGCGAAATGGCTAGAACCGCCCCTGATTATGCATAGGGCGATTTTGTTTTTTAATTCCAAGTTTTAGGCTTCAGCAGTTTTTCCTCGCATCCTTGTTTGAAAGAGTGTGGTACAGTATTAGAGGGGGAGTGTGTATTTTAATCTCTCTCCAGTAATTCAAGTGGCAGAAGGAGAAGGTTGGTTTTGTAGCTCAGGCATTGGAGTGAGATTCAGGCTATTGGAGTTCACTTCCAGGCTGTGACAGACTCCTTCTGTGTCCAGGGGCAAGTCACTTGAAGTTTCTGTGCTTCATTTTGTAAAATACTAGGGATAATAATACTTACAACCTCTCTGATACGTTGGGAGGATAAATTCATTCGTGTTTGTGAGGTGCTCAGATCTGATGGTGAGGGGGCTGTGGAAACACTTGAGGCTAAGGGTCAGATTCTGATCTGAGACTTGTTGACTCATGTGAAAACTGCGACCCTGTTTATGACCCTGTTTACCTGGAGAGAAGACAATGGACAGAGGTGGGGCTTGGGGCCGGTGATCTCAGATGCCCAGCTGAGAAGCAGGGGGCTCTGGGCTGAAGAGAGGGAGCAGGCAGGGCCCACCGGCATGCAGGGGAGACTGGGATGTGCTGTACTGAGGGAGGCCAGGCCTGAGGCCCTGAGAGTTTCCTGTGCAGTGTTCAATGCTCAATAAACCCTCCTGTTTTACGCTTCCTGAGAATCGCTCTGGTCTAGAGAATAGGGTTGCATCAACCCCTTCAGGGGTTGGTGGCCCTGGGGGTCCGGAGCGAGTGGACTCTCTGAGAGGGCCCATGGCGAGAGACAGACGTGCGGCTCCAGGAGGTGGAGGGGCCTAACCCCGAAAGAGAGAGTGGACCTCCAGGAAAAGGGCTGTCTCACTGAAAGGGGCACCCCTCACGGACCGCACGGGGCCAAGAGTGGGCACAATCTGTGAGTCCATGACACTCGCACACTCATCTGTTCATGGGAGATCTGTTATGAGGTTACATCTGGGATCTTGTCTTCACCACAAGAAAAAGGTGTGTTCTTAACTTGAGTGAACTAAGTCAAGGTAAAATCTTAGTGTGGACAAAGAAGTCTGTGGTATTCCCATGAACTAGCAGGTTAAATTAAAAACTAACCTCCCCCATAGTCTTTAACCAGATCTGCTGACTCATGTGAAAACTGCAAACTGGCTTGCGTTCACTAGGCTATTATGTTCACTAGGCTAGTTATCACCTGTTAGCTAACTTGAGTTAACACCCCTTTCTTCCTACTGCAAAGGGTATGTCTACACTATGGGATTATTCCGATTTTACAGAAACTGATTTTCGGAAACAGATTGTATAAAGTCGAGTGCACACGGCCACACTAAGCACATTAATTTGGCAGTGTTTGTCCATGTACCGAGGCTAGCGTCGATTTCCAGAGTGTTGCACTGTGGGTAGCTATCCCATAGCTATCCCATAGTTCCTGCTTCTCCCCCGCCCATTGGAATTCTGGGTTGAGATCCCAATGCCTGATGGGGCAAAAAACATTGTTGCAGGTGGTTCTGGGTACAGCCTCACCCCTCCTTCCGTGAAAGCAATGACAGACAACTGTTTGGCGTCTTTTTTCCTGGGTGAACTATGCAGATACCATACCACAGCAAGCATGGAGCCTGCTCAGCTCAAGACAGCAGTCATGAATATTGTAAACACCTCGCGCATTCTCATGCAGTTTATGCTGAACCAGGACCTGCAAAACCAGGCGAGGAGGAGGCGGCTATGGCAACGAGAGTGATGAGGACATGGACATGGACACAGAATTCTCTCAAACTGCGGGCACCGGTGCTTTGGAGATCATGTTGTTAATGGGGCAGGTTCCAGCCTTGAATGCCGATTTTGGGCCCGGGAAACAAACACAGACTGATGGGACAGCATAGTGTTGCAGGTGTGGGACGATTCCCAGTGGCTGAGAAACTTTCGTATGCACAAGGGCACTTTCATGAAACTCTGTGACTTCCTTTCCCCTGCCCTGAAGCGCCAAAATACCAAGATGAGAGCAGCCCTCACAGTTGAGAAGCGAGTGGCGATAGCCCTGTGGAAGCTTGCAAGGCCAGACAGCTACCGGTCAGTCGGGAATCAATTTGGAGTGGGGGCTGCTGTGATGCAAGTAGCCAAAGCAATCACTGAGCTGCTGCTACCAAAGGTAGTGACTCTGGGAAACGTGCAGGTCATAGTAGATGACTTTGCTGCAATGGGATTCCCTAACTGTGGTGGGGCGATAGATGGAACCCATATCCCTATCTTGGCACCGGAGCACCAGGGCAGCCAGTACATAAACCGCAAGGGGTACTTTTCAGTGGTGCTGCAAGCACTGGTGGATCACAAGGGACATTTCACCAACATCAACGTGGGATGGCCAGGAAGGGTTCATGACGCTCACATCTTCAGGAACATTACTCTGTTTAAATGGCTGCAATAAGGGAATTACTTCCCAGACCAGAGAATATCAGTTGGGGATGTTGACATGCCTATAGTTATCCTTGGGGACCCAGCCTACCCCTTAATGCCATGGCTCATGAAGCCATACACAGGCAGCCTGGACAGTAGTCAGGAGCTGTTCAACTACAGGCTGAGCAATTGCAGAATGGTGGTAGAATGTGGCACTGTAGTGAGTCCCTATTGTGGCCTCTCCCCATCATGCCCTTTGAGATTTTTTCAAATGTTTTGGCATTTCGTCTTTTGGAACGTAGTTCGGCTAGCACGGAATCCTCTCCCCATACAGCAGTCAGATCCAGTACCTCCCGTATGGTCCATGCTGGAGCTCTTTTTTGATTCTCAGACTGCATGGTTATCTGTGCTGATGAGCTCTGTACGGTCACCTGTGCTGATCAGCTCTCCACGTGGGGCAAACAGGAAATGAAATTCAAAAGTTTGTGGGGCTTTTTTTGTCTACCTGGCCAGTGCATCTGAGTTCAGATTGCTGTCCAGAGCGGTCACAATGGTGCACTGTGGGATAGCTCCCGGAGGCCAATACCGTCAAATTGCGGCCACTCTAACCCTAATCTGAAACAGCAATACTGATTTCAGCGCTACTCCCCTCGTAGGGGAGGAGTACAGATATCGATATTAAGAGCCCTTTATATCGATATAAAGGGCTTCGTTGTGTGGACAGGTGCAGCGTTAATTCGGTTTAATGCTGCTAAATTCAAAATAAACTCGTAGTGTAGACCAAGCCTTAGATGGAACCTGTAAGTCTAAGGACCCAGCTAGCAGGGTATTCTGCAGCAGAAGGCAAGAATCCATTGGCAGGGGCAGCAGAGGGAGAAGTGGGCACTTCTATACATTTGACATGTCATCTGCTGAATGTAGGGAGTTCTGGGTCCATCAGCACAAATTACCATGCTCTGCTGTCAGAGGGGACCATGCGAAGAGAGGAACCCAGTGACAGAGCAGGCTGTTTGGTAGGAATCCATCTGTCAGGAGGCTGGCTACTCCTCATTTCCATCCAGTTACTCCAGAAGTGCTGGGGAAAGGGCCCCAAATTTCAGAATTTGGGGGGGAGGGGTGTTTGTTGTCTGTGCAAATAGGTAGGTGAGTGGGAGGGTGTGACGTGGCTCGGCCACGGTTTGTCCCTCAGCGGGGCTGTGGGGGACCCACGGCCTCGCTACTAATAGCCTGCAGCTTGGTCCTCGGCTAGGGCGGGGCAACAAACACAGAGTCAATATGCTCAGGCCCTCAGGCAGGGCTGTGCAGCGACAGTTATAAGCCCAGCCCTTAGGTCAGGGCGGGGCAACAAACACAGAGTCAATGGGCTCAGGCCCTCAGGCAGGGCTGAGCAGCAACATGAAATTTCGGCCTCTTTAGGCCAGGGAAAAGGGGGAGTCCGCCACCCAGAAGTTGGGTGACAGGGGGGACGCACTCCACTGAGTCCCAGCCCGGGGCCCTAGCAGCGGCGGAGACCCACTGCTGTCAGTGGGGATCCAGGCCGCAACACACTGACATTGGTTCTGGCAGTGCTGCAGCCAGACTGGGGTTGGCTGCCCCCGGGCTACTTCCACTCTCCCCCTTATCGAGTACCTGTCGGTCTCGACCACCACCACCTCGTCTGGGTAAGTGGGTAGCTGGCTCAGCGGGTCTCGGGGGGTAGCTGGCGAGGGGGGGCTGGGCTTCCTCCTCCTCGGGGTAGCTGGGCAGGGGTGGTCAGCCAGTCTTCTTTGGGGTAGCTGGGTGGGGGTGGTCCCAGCCAGTCTTCCTTCGTAGCGAGTGCCGGGCAGGGGCGGGCGGCCCAGGCGGGAGCTCCGGCGGTCGTGGGGCACTGGGCCCCCCCCTCTGGCTGGCGCCCTACTGAGTTCTGCAGGTTCGCTTTTATACTTCCGGGTTTTGCGCCGTGACCTCTGAGGGGTGGGTGCAGGATCCGGTGGCCCCGCCCACTGTGGGGTCGGGGGAGGTTTGTCCCTCAGCGGGGCTGTGGGGGACACCACCGCCACGCTACACCCCCCCCCCGAGACAGACTCCCGTCCGTCAGGGTCAGCCCCCTCCACTTCCCCCAGGCGGGACAAGAAGTCTGCGTTAGCATGGTCCTTACCGGCCCTGTGGCGGACAGTAAACGCATATGGTTGTAGCGCCAGGTACCATCGCGTAAGCCGCATATTGTTGTTTTTTGTTTGGGCCAACCATCGAAGCACGGCGTGGTCGGTGACAAGTATGAAGGGGGCCCCCAGGAGGTAATATCGCAGGGCATCGCAAGCCCACTTCACCGCCAAGGCCTCCTTCTCAATCACGGCATAGTGCCATTCTCGCGGAAACAACTTCCGACTAAGATAGATAACAGGGTGCTCCTCCCCATCCACTTCCTGGGACAGGATCGCTCCCAGGCCCACCTCAGAGGCATCCGTCTGGAGGACGAAAGCCCGGGAAAAGTCCGGGCTGTATAAGACGGGTTCGCGGCAGAGGCATTCTTTGAGAGCCTGGAAGGCATGGTCACCCTCTGAGGTCCACTCCACCCGTTGGGGAGAGTCTTTAGTCAGGAGTCCCGTTAACGGGGCTGCGATGCAGGCGAAGTTGGGGATGAACCTCCGGTAGTAGCCCGCCAGTCCTAGGAATTGGCGCACCTGACGCTTCGTCGTGGGGGGTGGACATGCGGCTAGGGCTTGGACCTTCCCCACGAGCGGTTTCACCTGTCCATTCCCAATAGTGTACCCCAGGTAGGTCATCTCCTGCCACCCAATACGGCACTTCTTCGGATTGGCAGTCAACCCCGCGGCTTGTAGGGACCACAGGACCGCCGCCATTCATTCCAGGTGGTTTTCCCAACGGTCGCTGTAAATGACAACATCGTCCAGGTACGCGGCCGCGTACTCTTGATGCAGACGAAGGAGGCGATCCATGAGCTGCTGGAACGTTGCAGGGGCCCCATGTAGACCGAAGGGCATCCGAGTGAACTGGTAGAGGCCCAAGGCGGTGGCAAAGGCGGTTTTCTCCCATGATGCGGGCTTGAGCGGGATTTGCCAGTATCCCTTGCTTAAATCCAGGGTTGTAAGGTAGCGGGCCTCACCTAACCTATCCAGCAGCTCGTCTACGCATGGCATCGGGTACGCATCGAACTTCGAAATAGAATTGACGCGGCGGAAGTCGATGCAGAAGCGCTGGGTGCCGTCTGGTTTGGGAATCAGGACTACGGGGCTGCGCCACTCGCTCTGGGACAGTTAGATAACGCCCAGTTCTAGCATTGCCCGAACTTCCTCCTCGACGACCTGCCGCATCCGATAAGGTAAGGGCCTCGCTGCTCCTCGGATCACCACTCCCGGCTCAGTCCGGACGGTATGGAACTCGAGGGTCATGTAGCCCGGCTGGGCGGTGAACGTCTTCTGGAATGCATGCAGGATGCATCCGGTCTGTTTTAGTTGCTCGTCAGTGAGCGACTCCCCGAGCTGAGGTGTCGTGGAGTCCTCGGGCGGGGCAGCCCGAGGCCTTAGTTCCGGCTCTGGTGGGCAGGGGTTGATCAGGAGGCCTTCTCGTTCCCGCCAGGGTTTCAAGAGGTTAATATGGTACCTCTGGGTCTTCCTCCGACGGTCGGGCTGGTTAATCTCATAGGTGACTGGCCCGACCTTCTGAACCACCTCATAGGGTCCCTGCCACCGGGCCAGTAACTTGGATTCGTTGGAGGGCAAGAGAAGCAGCACCCGGTCTCCAGGGTGGAACTCGCGAGTCTGGGCCCCTCGGTTATAGGTCTGGGCCTGAGCTTCCTGCGTCGCCTTCAAGTTCTCTTGAGCGAGCATTCCGACTCGGGTGAGGCGGCCCTGAAGCTGGAGGACATATTGTAGAAGGCCCTGCGTGGGTGAGGGGGCCTGCTCCCAGGTCTCCCTCATGAGGTCCAGGAGCCCTCTCGGATGCCAGCCATACAACAACTCAAAGGAGGAGAATTTGGTGGAGGCTTGGGGTATCTCCCGGACGGCCAGGAGCAACGGCAGGATCAACCGGTCCCACTGGCGCAGGTCCTCCGGGGAGAACTTGCGCAGCATGTCTTTCAGGGTGCGGTTGAACCGCTCCACCAGGCCGTCGTCTGCGGGTGGTACACCGAGGTGCGCAGCTGCCTGATCCCGAGGAGCTCACAGACTTGCTGCAGCAGCCAGGAGGTAAAATTGGTGCCCTGGTCGGTAAGGATTTCCGCAGGCCCATGCGGGCAAAGACTTTGACCAGTTCATCAGCAATGGCCCTCGCCATGATGCTCCAGAGCAGGACAGCTTTGGGGAAGTGGGCGGCATGGTCCACGATGACCAGGATGTAGAGGAACCCTGCCCGGCTTCTTGGGAGGGGTCCTACCAAGTCCATCGCCACCTGCTCAAATGGCGTCTTGGTAATGGGCATGGGTATTAGGAGGGCCGGGGCCGTCCGTGTGGGGTGCAGCCAGCTGGCACTCCGGACAGGAGTTGCAGTAGTTCTGCACCTCCTGGTGTGCCTCGGGCCAGAAAAACCGAGACAGGACTCGGGCGAGGGTCTTTTCCTGGCCTACGTGCTCGGCAACGGGGATGTCATGAGCAACCCTCATTACTGCTCGTCGGTGGCACCGAGGCACCAACAGTTGTGTCTGTAGCTCCCCGGTGCGGGAGTCTCGATCGACCCGATAGAGACGGTCGTGTCGTAACTCGAAGTGGGGCCAGATCTTAGCCCAGGCTGGATCGATCAGGGCGCCGTCGACTGCCGCGAACCGCTCATATGCCCGGCCCAGGGTGGCCTCTGGTCCCAGCAGAAATCCGTGTCGACCGTGGGGTTGTCCGTGGGCATCGGTAGGAGGTCCTCCGACGCGCCGTCTCGGCTCTTAAGCCCCGCCTCCTCAGCCTCCTGTGGCGGGTCCTCGGCGCAGTCCCCTTCTAAGGCGGGGGTGACCTCAGGGTTTCCCTGTGTGTGGGTTTCCTTGTGTGTGGGATCCAGGCCGCAACACACTGACATTGGTTCTGGCAGTTTTGCAGCCAGACTGGGGTCGGCTGCCCCCGAGCTACTTCCACTCTCCCCCTTATCGAGTACCTGTGTCGTTGTGGCATCACCAGCGGTCTCGACCACCATCTGCTCCTCAGGGTAAGTGTTCGAGGGCGGGCTCAGCGGGTCCTCGGGGTAGCTGGCGAGGGGCAGGCTCGGTTCTTCCTTGGGGTAGCTGGAGCAGGGTGGTCCCGGCCAGTCTTCCTCGGGGTAGCTGGAGCGGGGTGGTCCCGGCCAGTCATCCTTGAGGAAGCTGGAGTGGGGTGGTCCCGGCCAGTCCTCCTCGGGGTAGCTGGAGCGGGGTGGTCCCGGCCAGTCCTCCTCAGGGTAGTTGGAGCGGGGCAGGCTCTGCTGGCCAGGCGGGAGCTCCGGCACACCGCGGCCGCAAGCTTCTGGCCCCTGCGATGGCTGGCACCCTACTGAGTTCTGCAGGTTCACTTTTATACTTCCGGGTCTGCGCCGTGACCTCTGGGGGGCGGGCGCAGGACCCAGTGGCCCCGCCCACCGTGGGGTTGGAGGAGGTTTGTCCCTCAGCGGGGCTGTGGGGGACACCACCGCCTCACTACAAAGGGTTTAATATCCAGATAGTAGAAAGAACAAGAGTACTTGTGGCACCTTAGAGACTAACAAATTTATTTCAGCATAAGCTTTCGTGGGCTACAGCTCAGTTCTTCGGATGCATAGAATGGAACACACAGACAGAAGATATTTATACATATAGAGAACATGAAAAGGTGGAAGTACCCATACCAACTAAGAGGCCAATCAATTGAGATGAGCTATCAGCAGCAGGAGAAAAAAAAACCTTTGAAGTGATAATCGAGATGACCCATAGAAGGTGTGAGGAGAACTTAACAGGGGTAAATAGATTCAATGAGTGTAATGACCCAACAATTCCCAGTCTCTGTTTAAACCTAAGTTAATTGTATCTAATTTGCATATTAATTCGAGTTCAGCAGTCCAGGGGCGGCTCTAGGAATTCCACTGCCCCAAGCACGGCGGCACGCCGCGGGGGGCGCGCTGGCTGTCACCGGTCCCGCGGCTCCGGGGGACCTCCCACAGACTTGCCTGCGGAGGGTCCGCTGGTCCCGCAGCTCTGGTGGAGCATCCGCAGGCACGCCTGCGGGAGGTCCACCGGAGCCACCTGTCGCCCTCCCGGCAAAATGCCGCCCCAAGCGCGCGCTTGGCGCGGTGGGGTCTGGAGCCAGCCCTGCAACAGTCACTCTTTGGAGTCTGTTTTTGAAGTTTTTTTGTTGCAAAATTGCCGCCTTCAAGTCTGTCACTGAATGGTTAGAGAGGTTGAAGTGTTCTCCCACTGGTTTTTGAATGTTGTGATTCCTGATGTCAGATTTGTGTCCATTTATTCTTTTGCGGAGAGACTGTCCGGTTTGGCCAATGTACATGGCAGAGGGGCATTGCTGGCACATGATGGCATATATCATGTTGGTAGATGTGCAGGTGAACGAGCCCCTGATGGCGTGGCTAATGTGATTAGGTCCTATGATGGTGTCACTTGGATATGTGGACAGAGCTGGCATCGGGCTTTGTTGCAAAGATAGGTTCCTGGGATAGTGTTTATGTTGTTTGGTGTGCGGTTGCTGGTGAGTATTTGCTTCAGGTTGAGAGGCTGGCTGTAAGTGAGGACTGGTTTGTCTCCTGTCATAAACAGATAGTTAAGGGTTAATGTCTCTTTTACTTGTAAAGGATTAAGAAGCTCAGTAAACCTGGCTGACACCTGACCAGAGGACCAATAAGGGGACAAGATACTTTCAAATCTAGGTGGAGGGAAGTCTTTTGTTTGTGCTCTTTGTTTGGGGGTTGTTCGTTCTCGGGACTGAGAGGGACCAGACATCAATCCAGGCTCTCCAAATCTTTCTGAATCAGTCTTTCATGTTTCAAACTTGTAAGTAATAGCCAGGCAAGGCATGATAGTCTTATTTTTGTTTTCTCAACTTGTAAATGTTCCTTTTTGCTGGGAGGATTTTACCTCTGTTTGCTGTAACTTTGAACCTAAGGTTAGAGGGGGTGCCTCTGGGCTATATAAATCTGATAACCCTATAAAGTATTTTCCATCCTGATTTTACAGAAATAATTTTTACCTTTTTTTCTTTAATTAAAAGTTCTCTTTTTAAGAACCTGATTGATTTTTTCTTTCTTGTTTTAAGATCCCAGGGAATTGGGTCTGGACTCACCAGGAGTTGGTGGGGGAAAGGAGGGGGGAATGGTTAATTTCTCCTTGTTTTAAGATCCAAGGGGTTGGATCGGTATCACCAGGGACTTGGTGGAAAAGCCTCAAGGCTATCCAGGGAGGGGAAAGTTTTGGGGGGACAGGGAGTGTGCCAGACACTGGAATTCTGGCTGGTGGCAGTGTTACCGGATCTAAACTTGTAATTAAGCTTAGAAGTGTCCATGCAGGTCCCCCCATCTGTACCCTAAAGTTCAGTGTTCTATGGTGTGCGGTTGCTGGTGAGTATTTGCTTCAGGTTGAGAGGCTGTCTGTAAGCGAGGACTGATCTGTCTCCCAAGATCTGTGAGAGTGAGGGATCATCTTTCAGGATAGGTTGTAGATCTTTGATGATGCGCTGGAGAGGTTTTAGTTGGGGGCTGAAGGTGACAGCTAGTGGTGCTCTGTTATTTTCTTTTTTGGGCCTGTCCTGTAGTAGGTGGCTTCTGGGTACTCTTCTGGCTCTGTCAATCTGTTTTTTCACTTCAGCAGGTGGGTATTGTAGTTTTAAGAATGCTTGACAGAGATCTTGTAGGTGTTTATCTCTGTCTGAGGGATTGGAGCAAATGCGATTGTATCTTAGAGCTTGGCTGTAGACAATGGATCGTGTGGTGTATCCTGGATGGAAGCTGGAGGCATGTAGGTAAGTATAGCGGTCAGTGGGTTTCCGGTATAGGGTGGTGTTTATGTGACCATTGCTTATTAGCACAGTAGTGTCTAGGAAATGGACCGCTTGTGTGGATTGGTCCAGGCTGAGGTTGGTGGTGGGATGGAAATTGTTAAAATCATGGTGGAATTCCTCGAGGGCTTCTTTTCCATGGGTCCAGATGATGAAGATGTCATCAATGTAGCGCAAGTAGAGTAGGAGCATTAGGGGACAAGAGCTAAGGAAGCGTTGTTCTAAGTCAGCCGACGTGTGAGGCCATGCGGGTACCCATAGCAGTGCCACTGACTTGAGGTATATATTGTCCCCAAATGTGAAATAGTTGTGGGTGAGGACAAAGTCACAAAGTTCAGCCACCAGGTTAGCCATGATATTATCAGGGATACTGTTCCTGATGGCTTGTAGTCCATCTTTGTGTGAAATGTTGGTGTAGAGGGCTTCTACATCCATAGCGGCCAGGATGGTGTTTTCTGGAAGATCACTGATGGATTGTAGTTTCCTCAGGGAGTCAGTGGTGTCTCGAAGATAGCTGGGAGTCATGGCAGTGTAGGGCCTGAGGAGAGAGTCCACATAGCCAGACAATCCTGATGTTAAGGTGCCAATTCTTGAGATGATGGGGCATCCAGGATTTATGGATCATGGGTAGCAAATAGAATACCCCTGGTCGGGGTTCTAGGCATGTGTCTGTACAGATCTGTTCCTGTGCTTTCTCAGAGAGTTTCTTGAGCAGATGGTGTAGTTTCTTTTGGTAATCATCAGTGGGATCAGAGGATAATGGCCTGTAGAATGTGGAGTTAGAGAGCTGCCTAGCAGCCTCTTGTTCATATTCCAACTTATTCATGATGATGACAACACCTCCGTTGTCAGCCTCTTTGATTATGAAGTCAAAGTTGTTCCTGAGGCTGTTGATGGTGTTGTGTTCAGCACAGCTTAGGTTATGGGGCAAGTGATGCTGCTTTTCCACAATTTCAGCCCGTGCATGTTGACGGAAGCAATCTATGTAGAAATCCAGTCTGTTGTTTCGACCTTCAGGAGGAGTCCATGCAGAATCCTTCTTACTGTAGTGTTGGTAGGAAGGATTCTGTGGGTTAGTATGTTGTTCAGAGGTGTGTTGGAAGTATTCTTTGAGTCGGAGACAGCAAAAGTAGGATTCTAGGTCACTGCAGAACTGTATCATGTTCATGGGTCTGGAAGGACAAAAGGAGAGACCCTGAGATAGGACAGATTCTTCTGCTGGGCTAAGAGAATAGCTGGAATGATTAACAATATTGCTGGGTGGGTTAAGAGAGCTACTGTCGTGGCTCCTTGTGACATGTAGCAGTTTAGACAGTTTAGTGCCTTTTTTCTTTTGTAGAGACGTAAAGTTTGTGTTGTAAATGGCTTGTCTAGTTTTTGTAAAGCTAGTGGTGCTCCTAGTGGTAACCCAGCTGGATGCCCTGCTGGTAGAACTGGCTGGAGAGGGGTGGAGAGCTGAGTTCAGTCCCTAGCTGGTCAAGCACCAGGATAGAGCCAGGAGGCCTAGGGCTCAATACCCGTAGTTGGTGAAACCCTTGAGTGACGATCTGAGAGGTTAAGGTTAATCAGGTGAAATGCCTGATTGGTTGAGTTTTAAGTTAGTTTTTATTAGCCACTCTTCACTGGCCATAGAACACAACCTATAGATGAGACTTCTCTCCTCAGCCTATGAAGAAAACTGCAGTTTGTTGTCCTGGGCGCTGGAAGGAGGGGTGACCTTTTACTAATTCCTGTTACTGGTTTCCTCCTGAATTTTGCTGTCATTTTATGCTTCATTTGCCATAGTGCCAGTTGTCAAGGAAGCAGAATTCACCTTGGAGAGAAGGGGGCAGCAGGACATATTCTTGCAACACTTAAAAAAAACCCCAAAACAATAGCTCCTAACCCCTCAATTGCTTTGAAGTACCAGCACTATTCTGTATCCCCTACCTGTGAGCCTTTTCTGCAAAGGAGGACATTTATTTTTGGAGCTGTCTGTTCTGGTTTGTCAAGCCTCAGCAGGGAGAGTTATGTAGAATGGAAAGGAATTCCCTCAGAGAAATGGATGCGGTTCCCCTGCAAAGTCAGCCATGGACTGTTCAGTGTTACCCTCCCTTGTGACTTGCTGTAGAACAGTGGTCTCCAACCTTTTTATGCACAGGCTCATTTTTGAATTTAAGTGCAATCCAGGATCTACCCTGCCCCTTCCCTAAGGCTCTCCCCTTCCCCGAGGGCCCATCCCACTCACTCAATTCCCCCACCTCCATCGCTCGCTCGTCTCCCTCACTCACTTTCACCAGGCTGGGGCCAGGGGTTAGAGTTTGGGATGGGGTGCAGGCTCAGGGCTGGGGACGAGGGGGTTGAAATGTGGGAGGGGCTCTGGGCTGAGCCTGGGGTTGGAGTGCAGGAGTGGCTGAGGGGTGCAAGCTCTGGGAGGGAGTTTGGGTGTAGGAGGGGGATCTTGGCTGGGGCAGAGTGTTGGGATGAAGGAGCGAGTATGGGATGTGAGGTCTGGGAGGGGGATCAGGGCTGGGACAGGAGGTTGGGGTGCAGGAGGAGTGCGGGCTCCTGCCAGGCAGCACTTACCTCGGGTGGCTCCCGGTTGGGGGTGCAGTGGGGCTAAGGCAGGGTCCCTGCTTGCCCTGGCCCCACACCGCTCCTGGAAGTGGCCAGCACGCCCCTGTGGCCCCTGGGATATGGACATGTGGCTCAGTGCGTTACTCCTGCCTGCAAGCACCACCCCCACAGCTCCTATTGGCCACAGTTCCCCCTTCCCAGCCAATGGGAGCTGCGGGGGTGGTGCTTGCAGGCAGGAGCAGCATGCGGAGACCCCTGCCCTCCCAGGGGCCGCAGGGACATGCTGACCACTTCCTGGAGCGGCATGGAGCTGGGGCTGCCTTAGCCCAGCTGCACTGCCAGACTTTTAGTGGTCGGAGATTGCGATCGACTGTCAGAGGCTCCAGGATCGACCAGTTGATAGCATTGGTGACCACTGCTGTAGAATCTATGAGTGCACTTATGAAATGCAGTCACTGTACTTTCCCCTCCTGTAGACTCTCAGAACTACAGTAGTTTCCACTATAGGGCTTGGTTGCATCCCATGCAGAGGGGCTACCATCTTTTAGGAAGAGAGAAATTGCCAGGCTGGAGCAGAACAGTGGTCCATCTATTCCATGAGCCAGTCTCTGCTGGTGACCAGCACCAGATGCTACAGAGAAGACGTATTGCAGTACGTGAGAGCGTGGTGCACCCCTCAGTGTCACTGGCTGAAATGGGTCAGCGAGCTACTGAGTAGATTGAGTTTGGTCGTGTTCACAAGCTCACACTTTATTAGTAGCTGGCACAAAATTTTAGCTCTCGCAGTGAAATGTCCAAAAATCCTAACTCCCATGCTTTGTTGAAGGTGCCAGTTATGCTCTTGTTGGTCTCCTCTGACACTACTTCTCCTTTCTGTGTCCCAGGCCTGGTCTGTATTACAAAGATGGGTCGATGTAAGTTGTCTTGCATTGACCTCTTTGTATGTGTGTCTATACTCAAATTTGTCTCTGGTTGATGTAAATGCTTCCTGATGGTGATGCAGTACAACCACCTCCTCCAACAGCATGCAGCCATGAGGTCAATGCAGTGCAAGTGTAAACACTGTGTGATCTGTGTCAACCCTAACTGTCCCCCAGCAACCATCCCACAATGCCCCACTGTGGCAGTGGCCATTCTGATCACAATTTTAAACTCCAATGCTCCCCACCTGAAAGTCCCCTACGTGTTTTTGAAATGCCTTTTCCTGCTTGCCCACCTTGGTGAACACACCTAGCAGCTCCCCCGGGATGTGTCAATGGTACAGCCAACCATGCTGGCTGCAGACACTAGACGCAATCCTGCCTGGAGTAGACAAGAGATGGTGGATCTCCTGGGCCTGGAGGAAGAGGCTTTGCAAGCACAGCCATAGCACCATGGACATCTACAAGCAGATAGCACAGGGGATGAAGGTGCATGACAGGGATCAGCAGCAGTGCTGCATGAGAACAAAGGAACTTTGCCAGGAATACCAAAAGGCCAGAGAGGCCTTTAATAGATCTGATGGTGCCCTGCAGATCTGCTACTTTTTTATTGAACTGCCTGTTGTACTTGGAATAGACCCACCAGAAACCCATAGGCCACTGTGGATACCTCAGAGGAGCCTGAGCTAGAGACCCTGGCCATGACAAGTGAGGAGAAGGAGCAGAGAGACTTAGCGGGGAACTCCAGTGAGTCTGTGAGCCAGGACCTGTTCGAGACTCCATCACAGAAGACAGTCCTGCCAGGTAAACATGAATGAGCCTGAGAACAGGAAAGATAATTTGGGGGTGTGTGTATGAGCATTTTACTGCTTCATCAGCCCATATCTTGATTAAAGCCAAGTGCTTTGACCGTGGCTAGCATGCTCAGGTTTAATCCTGGAACAAGGCCTCTGATCCTTAGATCTGGCCATGCTTTGTTTGGCCACAGGGGCACCTTCATGCTAGGGTTGCCACCCGTCTGGTTTTCACCCGAACAGTCCGGATTTCGGCTTGTGTGTTTGGGTGCCATTTGACAAGCCCGGATGTCCATTCTTTTTTAATCTGTGGCAACCCTAAGCAGAGGGAAGGAGGCAGCGCAGCAGCAGCAGCCGCCGCCTCCGGGGCCAGGCTGCTTGTGCAGCTGGTGGGGTGCAGAGATGGGACCTTGGGGGGGGGGGAAGAGGCAGGGCATGGGGTGGCCTCAGTGGTCCGGTTACTATCCATTAGAAAGGTGGCGACCCCCAAGTCCCAAGGGTGCTGTAGGCCAGTTTGGTTCCCAGTGTAACTTCTTTAACTTTATACTGGCTGTAATAGCTCCAAGGGATTGTTCTACCAGCCAGAGATCAACAGAACACAGCAGCCTTCTGGTCCCAGCCTGGATCTGTCCCATATACTGGGAGCACTGGGGCTGGGAAGGGGCAGCACGCAGCTTTTCCCCAAGCTGGAGGAATTCCCAGCAGCCCGATTAGAGCAGCTTTAAAGTCTCTTTATGTGGCACTGGCAGCCCAGAGGACTGGTAGAGTGGATCAGGCTCTGGCCCTACGGGCAGTGGTTGTATGGAGAAAAATGCACTCCAAAACAGAACGTCGGCTCTTGCCCCCTGCTTTATAAAACACAATCCTGACTTCCTGTATTATGGCTTATGCCGATGGAACTACCATTCACAGGTGGCCATCTAAACACTGCCCAGACTTCTCTGGGCTCCTCGCCTCCATCAGGAGTCATTGAGTATTTGTAGATATGATCTTGCCAGCTCCCTTTTAGAGTCTAGTTGGATTTTATTGGGAAATGATATAAAAGAACCTATAAAGTCTCTCAGAAGGCCCAGCACAGCCAGTGGCTGGGTGCTTTCTTCTGCTCCCCAAGTGCCCTCAACTTCCACCTGATGGGCTACCGCTGATGGCAATTGAGGGTGCTCAGCACCCAGTAGTGTCCAACCCAGATAAATGGATCAGGAAATGTGCTAGATCCCTGTGTGAATGTATAGGCCCCGATCCTGCAAACACTTAGCTTTAGCACATGGGTCTGTGTCTGCAGGATGGGGGTCTAAGAGAGGGGAAGATACTGAATTCTAATAAGAAAACTGGAGGCACTGGCACCCTAGGTTCTGCTACTGATCATGTGAGTATCTCTGCCGAAATCACTACAGAGCGAGATACAAATATAGATACAGAGAAGTTGCTCTAAAGAGGAAATTGGAGCTGTCATAACTATAAAGAGAAGGGTAACAACCCTCCTGTGTACAATACTATAAAATCCCTCCTGGCCAGAAGCACCAAAATCCTTTTACCTATGAAGGGTTAAGAAGCTCAGGTAACCTGGCTGACACCTGACCCAAAGGACCAATAAGGGGACAAGATACTTTCAAATCTTGAGGGGGCGGGAAAAGGCTTTTGGTTGTGTGCTCTTTGTTTTTGGGTGTGTTCGCCCTTGAGACTAAGAGGGACTGGACATCAATCCATGCTCTCCAAATCTTTCTGAACAAGTCTTTCATATTTCAATTTGTAAGTAACCGCCGGGCAAGGCGTATTAATTGATCTTTGTTTTTCTCAACTTGTGAATGTTCCTTTGCTAGAGGGAGGTATCCCTGTTTTGCTGTAACTTTGAAACTAAGGCTAGAGGGGGTTCCTCTGGGCTCTTTGAATCTGATTATCCTGTAAAGTTATTTTCCATCCTGATTTTACAGAGATGATTTTTACCTTTTCTTTTTAATAAAACCCTTCTTTTAAGAACCGGACTGATTTTTCTATTGTCCAAAGATCCAGGGGTTTGGGTCGTTGATCACTTTTGTAACCAATTGGTTGTGATATTATTCTCAAACCTCCCCAGGAAAAGGGGTGTAAGGGCTTGAGGGGATATTTTGGGGGAAGAGGAACTCCAAGTGGTCCTTTCCCTGTTTCTTGTTAAAGCACTTGGTGGTGTCAAGAGTACTGGGTTTTAACCTAAGATGGTAGAAATAAGCTTAGGGGGCTTTCATGCGGGTCCCCACATCTGTACTCTAGAGTTCAGAGTGGGGAAGGAACCCTGACATTGTGGCAGATTGGTGGGATGATTTTTGAACCAAAAATACAGCAGGATTTTAAAAGGACAAATTTTTCTTGTTAGAGTTTTTTTAATCTGCCTGAAGGCAGAGGGGTCAAGTTACAGTAGCAAAGGAATTCACAGGCTGGGTTGGTTTTTTTTCCCTCTTTCTAGTTCTCGTGTATAGCTAGGTTAAACACAGAAAGGCTAAACATTGAATGCTGTGAAAGTCTCTGTTAACTAAGCAGCCCCTGAGCTGAGTGCATCCGAGTTTCAGTGAACTGCAGAGGGGGTGCGACCAAGCACAAGAAAGCAGGAAAATGAGAACCAGTGACGCTGCTAATAAACTAGAGCTGGCCAGACTGGAAGCACAAGAGAATGAAAAGAATCATAAGAGACTGCTCGAATTAAAACAACTCAAGAAAGAAGCTGCTGAAAGAGCAGAGAAAGCCAACTTGGCTGCCCACAAGAGAGCGATGGAGGAGAAAGAAAAGGAGATGGAGGAGAAAGAAAGAGAGGAAGCATGAACTGGAGTTAGAGAGGGTAAAGGCTATGCAAAATATACCAGACAACCCTAGCAACCCCTCTCCAGGTACCAATTCCCATCCCAGAAAATTCCCCACCTACAAGGCAGGCGATGATACTGAGGCCCGCTTAGAAAATTTTGAAAGGGCCTGCCTTGGGTATAGCATCTCTACAGACCAGTACATGGTAGAGCTGAGGCCTCAGCTCAGTGAACCCTTAGCAGAGGTGGCAGCTGAAATGCCTAAGGAACACATGAACAGCTACGAACTTTTTAAAAACAAGGCCAGAATCAGAATGGGGCTAACAGCTGAGCATATCCGTCGACGGTTCAGAGCCCTAAAGTGGAAACTGGATGTGGCATTTTCTCGACATGCCTACCACATTTGAAAAAAATTGGGATGCCTGGATATCAGGAGCAAGCATTAAATCTCTGGAATATCTGTCTTTCCTAATGCAAATGGAGCAGTTCCTAGAGGGTGTTTCTGAGGAAATAGAAAGGTACATCCTAGATGGGAAGCCCAACACTGTAATTGAGGCAGGGGAGATTGGAGCCAAATGGGTGGAGGTGGCAGAAAAGAAAAAAACTAGTAGCAGTTGGAGCGGATATCAGAAGGGGCAACCCAAAACAAAACCCTGTCACCGGGGACAACCCAAGGCCCCACCTACATCCCAAGGAAAGCCCCAGACACCTTATCATCCCACCACACCAGTCTCCAGCAACCCACCTCGCCCCAGTGACCAGTCAGCTGGGCGATGTTTTAAATGTAATGAGCTGGAGCATGTGAAGGCCAACTGCCCCAAGAACCCCAACAGACTGCAGTTCATTTCACTGGAGTCACACCCAAGGTCCTCAGGCCCAGATGCCTCTCAGGTAGCCTGAGAGCAAAGGTAAACTATGAGTGCGGGCTTGAAGAAGGTTACAGCATGGAGGAACACTGGAGCACAGGTGTCAGCTATCCACCAATCCTTAGTGGACCCCAAATTCGTCAACCCAGAGGTCCAAGTGACTATTCAACCATTCATGTCAAAATCTTTAAACTTGCCTACAGCTGAGTTCCTGTCCAGTACAAGGGCTGGTCAGGAATGTGGACTTTTGCAGTCTATGATGATTATCCCATTCCCATGCTGCTGGGGGAAGATTTGGCCAACCATGTGAAGCTAGCCAAGAGGGTGGGAATGGTCACCTGCAGCCAGGCTAATCAAGCTTCCACACCTATCCCTGTTCCTGAGCCTTCCACCAGGGCCCTGTTTGTGTTACCAGAGACCCAGACAGAGCCAGTCCCAGAACCAGACCTAGCGAAGCAACCAGCCCCAGAACCATTGCCAGCACTGAGTCCAGCGCTTGCAAACCCATCTACAACTTCAACACCAGAGGGCACCACCAAGCCTGCACTGGCAGCAGCAGCAGCAGATAACCCTACACAAGACGCTCAGCCAGAGCCTGAAATACCACATTGTGCACCAGCAGAGAGCGGTTCACAGTCAACGAAAACAGCCCCGTCACCTGCATTGCTTCCAGAGGGACCAAGCCCAGGACCACAATCCAGTGAGGAACTGATGTCTCCAGCATCAAGGGAACAGTTCCAGGCCAAACAGGAAGCACATGAAAGCCTCCAGGGAGCTTGGATGGCGGCACGGAGCAACCCACCACCTCTCAGCTCCTCTAATCGATCCCAGAAAGAGGACTTTTATACAAGGAAATTCTTTCTGGTGGGTATCAGGAAGGTTGGCATCCTCAGAGACAGTTGGTAGTTCCAACTAAGTACTGGGTAAAGCTCTTGAGCTTAGCCCACGATCATCCTAGTGGCCATGCTGGGGTGAACAGGACCAAAGACCGTTTGGGGAGGTCATTCCACTGAGAGGGAATGGGCAAGGATGTTTCTACTTATGTCCGGTCTTGTGAGGTCTGCCAAAGAGTGGGAAAGCCCCAAGACCAGGTCAAAGCCCCTCTCCAGCCACTCCCATAATTGAGGTCCCATTTCAGTGAGTAGCTGTGGCTATTCTGGGTCCTTTCCCAAAGAACACACCCAGAGGAAAGCAGTACATACTGACTTTCATGGATTTTGCTACCTGATGGCTGGAAGCAGTAGCTCTAAGCAACACCAGGGCTAAAAGTGTGTGCCAGGCACTAACAGACATTTTTGCCCGGGTAGGTTGTCCCTTTGACATCCTTACGGATTCAGGGAACTAATTTCCTGGCAGGGACCATGAAAAGCCTGTGGGAAGCTCATGGGGTGAACCACTTGGTTGCCACCCCTTACCACCATCAAACAAATGGCCTAGTGGAGAAGTTTAATGGAACTTTGGGGGACATGATATGTAAATTCATAAATGAGCACTTCAATGATTGGGACCTAGTGTTTCAGCAGCTGCTCTTTGCCTACAGAGCTGTACTGCCTCCCAGTTTAGGGTTTTCAACATTGGAACTTGTGTATGGCCACGAGGTTAAGGGGCCATTACAGTTGATGAAGCAGCAATGGGAGGGTTCTATACCTTCTCCAGGAACTAACATTCTGGACTTTGTAAGCAACCTACAAAACACCCTCTGAGACTCTTTAGCCCTTGCTAGAGAAAACCTGAAAGAGGCTCAGGAAGAGCAAAAACCTGGTATGATAAACATGCCAGAGAGCGTTCCTTCAAAGTAGGGGATCAGGTTATGGCCTCAAAGGCGCTCCAGGCCCATAAGATGGAAGCGTCATGGGAAGGGCCATTCACAGTCCAAGAGCACCTGGGAGTTGTTAACTATCTCATAGCATCCCCCACCTCAAACCTAAAGCCTAAAGTGTACCATGTTAATTCTCTAAAGCCCTTTTATTCCAGAGACTTAAAGGTTTGTCAGTTTACAGCCCAGGGAGGAGATGACGCTGAGTGGCCTGAAGGTGTCTACTACGAAGGAAAAAGTGACGGTGGTGTGGAAGAGGTGAACCTCTCCATGACCCTTGGATGTATGCAGCGACAGCAAATCAAGGAGCAGTGCACTAGCTTTGCGCTGATGTTCTCAGCCACCCTAGGATGGACCGAACGGGCTTACCACTCCATTGACACAGGAAATGCTCACCCAATTAGAGCCAAACCTTACCGGCTGTCTCCTCATGCTCAAACTTCTATAGAACGGGAAATCAAGGATATGCTACAGATGGGTGTAATCCACCCCTCTGACAGTTCATGGGTATCTCCAGTCAGGGCCGGTGCAAGGATATTTTGCACCCTAGTTGAAACTTCCACCTTGTGCCACCCCCCCGGTAACATCGGTTCATGGAGGGACAAATCCCAACGAGCCTTTATAGACCCCAGGGGCCAACTATGCCCAGAGGCTGCTCCCCAGACCAGGTTCCCCCCTCCCCGCCCCCTGAACTCCCCTGGAGGGTGCACAGCCCCTCCCCTCCCCACCCCGGTGGCCCCCACCCTGAGTCCACTCACTGGTTTTGCTGGGCTTGGGCCGCTGCAGCTGCTCGGCATGGAGGAGCTGCCTTCTGGGGGCTCCTGCAGCAGATGCATGCTGGCAGAGGCCCCTGGGCGCCCTCCCACCCCGGTCTCCCTTTGCCACCCTCGGGCTCTATGGCTCCTGGGAGTGTGAGCTGCTGCCGCGCCCTGGCAGTGACTCACATGCCCAAGAGCCACAGAGCCCAAGTGTGGCGAGGGGGCAGCTAGGGGGCGCACGGGGGCCTCTGCCTGCGTGCATCTGCTGCAGCCTGCAGGAGCCCCCCGGGGGGCGCCAGGCTGCTCCCTGGGCAGGAGGGGCAGGAGGCATGGCTGCTCCCTGCTAGCGGCGCCACCGCCTTTGCAGGGTTCCTGCCCCCGTGTGCCGTGCTGGCTCCTCCATGGCTGGAGCTTGCCCCCCCCCCGCAAGCCAATGCTCTGGCTCTCTGGTGCCTCCGGAAGACGGCTCCTCCCTGCGGAACCAGGGCCATCCTTAGGATTTATGGGGCCCTATGCAGTATTATTAAACTGTTGCCCCTATGCCCGACGGCAGCCTGAGTTTGCAGCCCAGCGGGGGCGGAGGGACAAAGCAGAAAGAATGACAAGATGCCCGGCCCGCCTCATGGTGGCGGAGAGTCACAGTTCCCCGCAGAGACCGCTGTACCCTCCCCGTCACGCGGAATGGACATGTAGAAGGTTCCTAATTAAAAGCACTAAACTTAATAAAAAATGTCAGTCACAGGTTTCTTGATATGCCCTGAAGTTTGTCAGACATTTATTTGCAAAAACTTTGTAGTACGGGTGAGTCAGCTGTCTTGCTGAATACAACATTAAATATTATTGAATACATGATGCAGCTCTTCTCTGTTTTACATTTTCTTAATCAGTATTTCTATGCTGATTTTATATTTTAAATGTGCTCTTATGCCTTCATAAAGTAATCATTTCAGATTTAACTCACTGAAACAGACATTAATTTAAATTAATCAGTCACAGAGATTTAGGCTGCTTAACTTAAGCGCGCTGCACTTCAAAGCGCTGCAGCGGCGCACAGCGCTTTGAAGCGCTTAGTCAGCGAAGCCAGCGCTGAGGAAAAGCTCCCAGCGCTGTCCAGCTCTCCCCTCTGTGGGGGAAGCTGCGCTGGCGCTGGCGCTGGGCTCCAGCGCTGGGGGGCTGGGCACTGGGAGCTGTGGCGCGCCGCAATTTGCAGTGCAGAGGTGTGTTTTTCACCCCTGCTGCAGCTGCAAATTTGTAAGTGTAGCCAAGAGCTTAGTGTGTTCATAACAAAGTTCATTGCTTTTAGAAAAAAGGAACACTAATTTACTGTGTGTGATCTCCATAACAATACACATGTTTATGAAATTTCACCAACTTTAAAAAATATGTTTCCAAAGATTTTAGGCATAACAAAGGATTTTATATCGTACTAAGGTACTGATTTTGCTTAAAGCTAGTTCATCAGAATAATCAGAAGTAAAGAAAGGGAAACTCTTTGTCCAGCTATCTGGAGGCAAAGGGCTGTTGCTTCCTTCAATGGGGTGTGGGGGGAGAAGGGGTGAAAGGAGAAATGGGTGGACAGAAAGACTTTGGAAGTAAGTTTTTTTACTATAGTAATTAAAATGTGTATTTTAGATAAGGGTGATCTTTTGAAGAATTTATTTAAAAAAACTATATGACTGAAGATCCAAGCATTTAAGGCTAAAGATGATTGTGCATCTAAAAACCTATGCAAGGATTTTTTAGAGATGTGATTTTATAATCTTCACCAACTCACTAATGAAATATTTTTAAAGCAAATTTTAAACTAAGGTCCTGTAGACTGACATGTTCTGAGTAAATATTACAGTCATGCACAACTGTTTTTGTCAGTACATTCAGAAATAATAATTAGAGATATATCAATCTCCTAGAGCTGGAAGGGACCTTGAAAGGTCATCAAGTTCAGGCCCCTGCCTTCACTAGCAGGGGGTTGGCAAATGCCTGTTAAATGTCATTACCCCTTGAATGGCTCTTTAACAGGTTCAGTGTTGTGCTAATAGGTCTGGCAGGCTGGAGACTCTCTCTTTTAAGTACTAGATTCCCTTCCCAGGAAGACTCAGGCTATGGCTACACTTGCATTTCAAAGCGCTGCCGCAGCGCTGGGAGAGAGCTCTCCCAGCACTGTCCGTACTCCACCTCCGTGTGGGGAATAACGTACAGCGCTGGGAGCCGTGCTCCCAGCGCTGGGGCTTTGACCACACTGGCGCTTTGCAGCGCTGGAGACGATGTGTTTTCACACCCTGCTGCAGCGCTGCAAATTTGCAAGTGTAGCCATAGGCTCAGAGCCTGCAGTATGTGATTGGCTCTCTCTCCCTGGTATGTAGGTGACCTACCTGTGCACTCTCTTGTGTCAGCCTCCTGCTTTTTATGTACTTATAAACCGTTTAACTTGTTCCTTTTGCTCACACCCCCTCATTTTGTGCCTTTACCTTCCTGACTTTACTTCTGAACCTCTCTACTCTTTGCAATTTCCTTTCCCCATTATTTTATATCTACTGTTCCTTTTTTCAGTGTCAGGGCTCTAAATGCCTCTGGTGAAGTCACACTGCTCTTTCCCAGGTGCAGAAGGAGAGAGCTGTCCCAGCGCTGTCAAAAGAACTGCCATCCCAAGTCTGTATAGTTAACTACCTGATAAACTTAAGGGAGAAGGATGTCCCAGAGTCACTGACTAGGATGGCTTTGCCTCCGTGTGCAGAAGAGAAATGAGAAGTGCATTGTCCCAGGTGTGAAGAGAAGCCACCTCAGGAACGAAAGGGGGAATCACTCCAGAATGCAAAGGCAAAATCCTTTCCCATATGCTTTACAAGTGAGTTTCCTTCTCTGTGATTATGAGCACTTCCTTGGCTGATGGGGATGAGATCCTGTATTCTGCTTTGGGGCTCTCCAATCGTTCAGACACGCTAGCCCGGTGCTTCTTTGGCTGAGGCAAATCCTCCGCTGGGGAAGTGAGTTGCTTTAGCTTCTGCAGAGAGACAGGCAGACAGAGGGAATCTCTGTTAATTGAACTGGTAAACAAACTGACACCCAATAGCAACCCACAGTAATTGCTGTGGGCAAAGGCATTTCAGAGAGCTAATCCTCTCCACTTTCCATTCCTCTCACCCACCCACCCACACGGCTGGCTCTAGTTTTTTTGTTGCCCCAAGCAAAAACATTTTTGCTTGCCCTCTCCCCCTCACCGCTTTTTTTTTGGCTTTTACATGTTTGCACTTTGCAGTTTTGTTTTGACTGTTTAAACTTTTTAAAAAATGAAAACAGAATTTGTAGTTAGTGAAATAAAACAATTTCCTACTAGGGTAATTTTAACATATAATTTTAACAAAAACACAATTACAAACAATTTGAGTTCAACTATACACTGTAATGAAAAACATTAGTGTCTTCCAGTTTCTCATAATTAAAAGAATTTATATGAACTGAATTTTTCTGGTTTTTATACTTGCGGTCTTTTAATAAGTCAGTGAAATCTAATTTTTTTGCAAAAGTCCTGACATACGATTTTGAGACACGATGGACCTCAAATAATTTTTTAGTAATTTCAATTTTGAGAAACTGTGCTCACCAGAAGCCACTGATACTGGTAATGTTAAAAGAATGCGTAATGCTATAGCAGTGTTTGGAGTGAAAAAATCATTTCTTGCTATAAATTCTAATACTTTTAGAGGAGAAGTTTTAGGCCTTATTAGCTCAGATACAGTAGAATTGTATGATGAATTAATAGCTTTATCAATGTCAGCAGCATTATCAGTACTGAGCGCTAAATGTAGGGCTTGGCACTGCTTCATGAGATCTTTGGAAAACTGATTTTTAATATTTCCAATATCGTATAAAAATTCAAAAGTTTCACAATGACCATGCAACTGACAAAATCTTTCTTCAATGGAAGTTATAGCTACATCCAAAATACAATAGAAACATTCAACTTTAAACCTTTCGTTTGGCTCGAGAATAGGATCATCATGATCATCATAATAAAACTGCCTTGTTTTTTCCCCGAGGATGAATGAATCGTTGAGGTGCAAACGTCAGTTCAAAATCAAGATCCTCTGCTATTGTTGTTGCTTCTTTGTCAGTTTCTTCAAAACCTTCATCTGAACGGTATATTTTTTTAAAAATATTCCAGCGTTTTATTCAAAATAATCTTTCCCTTGGATATGTCTATGGTTATGTTCTGCATAACTTTGCTGGTCAAATTAATTTTATTTAGAATATTGTGCCAAATAACTGTGCAACATGAAAATTGAAACTGCATCATCTTCTGAGCCAATGTTTCAGCTTCATGTTGAAATGAAGGATCATATGACAAGTCCTGGCTTATTTTGAATAGTGCATCGTAAATCTCTCCTGATGAATATTGGAATGGTCTAATAGCATCTATCCTGCTTTCCCATCTAGTTTGACTTAGAGGTTTAAGTGTGAGTTTTTCTTCAAGATGCTTCTTCAAGACTGCCCAATGGTGTGTGGAAGCACTAAAAAGTTGTAAATTGCTTGCACTGTGGTAAAATATGAAACGGCATCTTTAGATGATTTGGCGGCATCACTGAGAACCAGACTGAGTGAATGCGCATGGCAAGGAATGAAAAAAGCGCGATTGTTTAAATTCAATATTCTTTGCTGTACACCTGCATGTCGTCCTTGCATGTTTGAGCCGTTATAGTACCCTTGGCCGCGCATATTTTCTAAAGGTATTCCATAGTGTTCCAATCTCTGTAGACTTACATGTGTGAGGGCTTTCCCAGGAGTTTCGTTCACAAATTTCACTTCTGCATTTTCACCAATTTTCAGAAATCGTAAAACTATTGACATTTGCTCTGTTTTGCTCAGATCTTGAGTACAATCAACTATAATTGAGTAATATTTGGCATGTTTCAAATTCAATAAAATTTCATTACACTCCATTAGAAGTTAATTCTTTTATCTCATTTTGTGTGTTTTTACCCAAATAATGGGTGTGAATCTCTCCATCTTTCACTCTTCGTACATGCTCAGCCATAACATTATCAAATTTTGCCAATAACTCAACCAATTTTAAGAATTTCCATTATTCTCAAATAAAATATCCGAGGATCCACGGAATGCGAGGCACTGTTGGGCTAGTAAATTAATGATTGCCAGTAAACATTCCAACACTGCTTGCCAACGCAGAATTTCTGAATTTTGCTGATGTTGCTGTACTGCATCGATTGTTGTACCGAAACATAATCTGTTTGACAGCTACATCCAATTTGTCAATGAGCGTAAATGATTTTTCATGTTTTTTCAAATGCTGATGCAAATTTTGCCAGTCATTAAAACCTGCAGTTGCCAGAAGAATGTCTGAGTTACAGAACAGTTGGCAGCAACAACAAAACACTACATCTTTGATCTGTGAATACACTAACCATGATCTATTAATCTGTTCCCCATTTTTCATTTTTTTCCTTCATACTGGATGGCATAAATCAACGATTCGACTCATTAAATGGATATTCAAATGTAGGATCTAGTTTTGAAAGACCTTTTTTCACAATAATAATTCGCATTGCATCAGTAATTATTGTTGGCCACGTACTTGGATCTGATCCTATGTCAGGCTCTTCACCTTCCAATAATTGTTCTTCAGTTTTAGATTTGGATAATAGTTCTTCATTTCTGGACTTTTCAGCTGAAGTAGTAAATCTTTGGATGGATTGTGATTGTTCGTCTTTATCAGTTAGCGAAGATAATCTTTGGTCAGATTGTTGTTCATCTTTATCAGTTGATAAAGGTAATCTTTGGTTCGATCAGTCTCCATCAGTTGATGAATAATCACCTTCAACACATTGCTTAGAGCTTTCTCCTTGATTGTCAACTTTATTTAAAATACTTTTTTGAAGTACGAGGTTTTTCTAATTCTTTTTGCTGTTTCTCTCTTTGTTGCTGGCAAGCAGCACCGGAAAGTCATTTTCGTTTTTGTCCCAGCATTTTAGCCCTATAAACACTGGCATCGACGCGAAATGGAAATTAGCACAAATGGCGCCAATAGGGCAGCACCGTACACACATGTAATCGTGATTTGAGTGACTGTGTCACAACGTGACATGATATTTTTCACATCATACTCCTATTACTTACAGTAAGTACAGTAGTGTAAGTTGCTAGTCATTGGGGCGAGAGAGCTCCCCACGAGCTCGCATACACATTGGACCCAGCCCTGCTGGGAGTTTCCCAGTGCTGAGGCCACCCAACTAGGAGCCCAAGGAGCATGCAATGGAGAGAGCTCTGGGGCTGGAGGAGCCAAGGAAGAGGTGCTGGGCTTGCTGGACAGATGCTGCCCCTCTCTGCCAGGTCACTCACCCCCTGCAGGAGGGGAGGCAGAAGGAGACTCCAGACACTGGAGTGCTGTGAGGGGCTGGGGAGGGAGGCAGCAGCCTCTGGGGCTCCAGCAGGCAGAAGCTCCCCAGAGACCCTCCTGCCTGGCCCAACTCTTACCTTGCTGCGGATCTGGCCCAAGGTGGATTCATCTCCCATCACCACCACTCCCAGGCCCAGGGGTTGGGGCTGCTGCTGGATCCCAGCCCCACTCATCCTTGGTCTTTGCCTTGGCCCCGGCACAAGCTGGGCTCAGCCCAGGCTGCTGCTCTGCTCCCCTCTCCCCTCCCCTGGCAGGAAGCGGCACAGAGGGAAGGAGGAGGAGGAGAAGTCAGAGTCAGAGGCGGGGACAAGCCAAGGAGGAGCGGCCTGCCCAGGCGCCATGTTCCCTCCGTTCTCTGCAGCCGGAGCAGGGCCGTGCTACCAGCTCCCGCCTGAGGGGTCGGGGGTGGCCGCCGCCCACAGGAGAGCAGCAGGGACACGGTCCCCACTTAACCGGCTCCCTGCCCCGCCGCACCCAGCGGCAGAACAACAGGCTGGTTACCGCCCACAGGGCGGTCAGGATATAGCCCAGGATGGTGCTTCAGGTATGAGCTGGGGCCCCAGCATTATGCTGCCCCATATATTTTGCCGCCCTAGGCACCTGCTTGTTTAGCTGGTGCCTAGAGCGATCTCTCTCTCCCTCTCTCACACACACACACACACACACACTTTACTTATCTTTAGCCAGTTCTCATCCATGATTATTCAACCTCCAGGCTTACAATGTTGCTATTTGTTTACATTTTGGGACATGTATCACAAGGTGCACTAGAGATGTATTTATGGGAGGAGGGACGGTCTTCTGTTTAAGGCACAGGAGTGGGAATCAGTACACAAGGGTTCTATGCCTGGTCCTGCCTCACATCTCCAGTGGCCTCAGACAAGCCCCTTGTGACTTAATTTGTCTGTGGTGCTGAGTAGTCACAGCTTCTCCTGCCGCCTTCAATGGGAGTTGTGGCTCCTCTGAACTCATCCGATTCAGAGGGCTGATAATAAAGAAGTGCTGCTCAGTCACAGATCCAGTTCACGTCAATAGAAAAATCAGCATCTTCAGCTCTTTGTACCCATGTCATCAACTGTAAAACAGGGTTACTAATACTGCCCTCCTTACAGGGGTCCTGGGAGGCTTTCATTAGAGGCTGTGCCATGCTTTGTGATCATTGGATGGAAAACGCTAGGTAATATTATTATCCCACTGCACACACCTACTCATAGAGCAGTCTCAGAGAGAGATGCTTTTAGCTACAGATTTCTTCCCCCTCCCCCCACTCCATGTTTCTAGCATTCGTCTCACACCCTATACCCTCCTGAGACCCTGCACTCCCTGGGACTACCACAAAGTGGTTTTCAGAGTCATTGAGCACCAAAACACTTCTCTAATAGACATTGATATTCATAGCTACATGGGTCTTTCTATGCAGACTGTCTGGCTCAGCACACACCACTCATCTGATCACATGCTTACAGATCGTATCACAAACAAGGCTGAGCAATTAACTCACTTATATAGCTAATTTTGACACTCTTGCTCTCTGTTTGTGAATTTCCTGCCAACAGATTATTATTTTCTCTAATTTATTCAAAAATATTCATCCAGTAATTTCTGGCATAGTTCTTGGTCTGTAGCTTGTTTGTGATTCCATGTTTGGAATTTGAGCTGTTTTTAACTGGACACATAAGGTAACAATGTTTGTGTTTCCTGATTGGCCCAGTGGAACTCTGGGAGTCAGCTTGCTGGTGTGAAAAGTCACGATTACCAATTAGAAATGTGCTTTCCATGAATATACTGCAATATTCACTTTAAATACAGCATGCTGTTCCTTGGAGCTTTGCTGCCAGTACATGCATTGCTTAAAATATTCATAGGCAGTAAATGAAAGAGGGGCACAAGCACAGTCAGGGAGACTCCGTTTCAAAATTAGAACAAATATTCATTGAGGATTTTTTGGGGGGGTGGGGGGAGGGGCGGGGAAGGTGGACAGACCCCTTCCTGCATTTCTAATCCATGTCCTTGGAAGCTTCTTTATAAAGAGGCAGTTAAAAAGTCCATGGAAGTTATATCTGACATTTTATAAAGTGAGAGGTAAACACAAAAATCCCTTATCTGTACTTGACTAAATCAGTCACTTGAGCACACTATAAATTAGCACTAACGCATCATAATAAAATATTTGGCACCTACTGGAACTTTTTGGCTGTAGATCTCAAAAGGCTTACCAAAGGTGGATAAGTATCATTCCCATTTTACAGCTGGGAAAGTTAAGTCACAAAGGCCCCCCAATCTGTCTTTAATAGCAGACAGTTTAACCTCTTTCAGTTGTGTAAGATGGTTGTGTTGTAGACTAGGTAGCTGAAGCCTTGTCTATAGACAAGTTTTACCACTTTAATTATATCGGTCTCATTAATGCAATAACCACTCCTCCAGTGTGAGGACAGCTATAGTTTCCCCAGCAACTGCACCTTGATGTGGTGCATATGCTTGTGTGCTCCAGATACCCTGAGAGCTATGTTGGCAGGTGTAGAACTCCTGGTAGGGTCATCCAAGACAGAAAGGTCAAAGGGTAGGAGCCAAACTAAAGGCTGTCCACTGGTCTCACAAAAATGCTCTGTTACAGAAACATCCCAGAGACAAGATGAATCTGTCACAGATTTGCAAATACAAATATCAACTGTGGAGAATCATGATGTGCTGGATGTAAGACAAACTAGTACTGATCAACCCGCAAATCCGTCTGACATTCTGATGCTGGAGAATCAAATCTGCAAGGAAGTTGTTAATCTGAAATGGGGTATCTTCACGCTAAAACTAAGTCAAGAATTGGGAGTTGGAATGATAGATCACTTCAGAGCACAGGCAGACTGACACAAGTTATCGAGAAATGAAAATCTCTGGCCCAAGTATACTTGGAGTGATTGAGATGAGGTGGACTGGACCCATCTAATTATCATTGGAAGGCATGGTTGAAGAGAAGATGATAAACATTGGGAAGGTTAAATTTAGCAAGGAAGCTACTACAGCACTGAAGGAATGGGTATCTGCACATTCAAGAATACTGACCGCTCGCTTTATGACAAACCGAGCAAAAGTCACACTTGTTCAGTGTTATGCACCTAACAAATGATTGTGATGAACAAGGCAAAGATTGTTTCTCTGAAAGGTTGCAGAGTGTCCTTGGCAAGATCAATAAATATGATATTGTTATCTCTATGGGAGATCTAAATACACAGGTACTGGATCTGAGCACATTATGGACAGAAATGGCATATTAGAACAGACTGACAATGGAAAATGTTTTTATAATTCTGTGTCCTATGCAGTCTATGAATTTTCACACAAGGAAAGACAAACTGACGTGGAGATGAAATGATGGCTTCACCCAGAAACAGCTTGATCATGTTGCCTTTAGCAGGTGCAAGAGAAGATCACAGTTGAACACCAGGCTGTATAGGAGTGCTAGTATCAGAAGTGACCACCATCTTGTTTTTGGACAATCAAAATAAAATAAATAAAAAAACAACAAAAAACAAAACTAGATACTAGAAAGTTAGAAGATCCAACAATGAAGGCACACTTCAAGATCCAATTTAGCAATAGATTTGAAGAGTTAAAGACACAGATGGATGACAGAAAAACAATGGGAGTTTTTCAAAGAAGCAAGTGAGGATGCATCCAGGACTACCATGTGGGATGAGACTATCTAAGAAAGAAGAATGGCTCCAACCAAATACATGGAAGCTAGTTGAATAGAGGAAAGAATTAAAGACAAGAAAGCAAGAAGAATGAGACAGCAGTAAAAGAACTATTCTGCAACAAGAATATGTGGTGACAAGACAAGGAAGGTAAAAGATTAGCCAGAAGAGATCTTAGAGAATGGATGGAAAATAAAGCAAGAGACACTGCGGAGGCACATAGGAGAGAGGATTCTAAAAAGCTCTCTAGTATCTAAACAACTGACATCACAATGCTCTAACCTTTGTAGAATTGTGTAGAAAAGCTCAAGATTGTACGATTTTAACCACAAAGGATGGACAGAGTACCCATTGGATGGTACATTTCCAGGCTGTGCTAAACCAGCCAGAACCATTAACACATACTGAGGAATGTGAAGACATAGTGGTCTTATCTATACCACTACAAGTAATCACCTCGGAGGAAGGAACTAAGGCTATAAACCAGCTGAAGAGTGTTAAAGCACCAGGCTAGGATAAAACAAATGCTGAAATGTTAAATGCTGGGGAGGAAGTGCTGGTGAATTACATGTGCAGGCAGTTGGAGTGGTCTGGAGAAGGGACACCTCTTCTCCAATCTTTGGACAGGTGTTATCTGCAAAATCCCTGAAAAGGTAGAACAGCTTATTTGTGATAACTAGAGAAGGGTGATACTCCTAGCTGTACCTGGGAAAGTGTTTTGTATTATCATTTTGAATGGGATGAAAACTGCTTTTGATAAAGTACTCAGAGAAGAACAGGCTGGATTTCAATCTGGTAGGTCATGTTCGGAACAGATTTTCACCTTGAGAAGACTCAAGGCTTAGAATACCAGAAGAGTATAGTTTTAAACAGCCTTGATTTTATTGAAGTATTTGATAGCATGCACAGAGATGCCCTCTGGAAGATCTTGAGACACTATGAAGTTCCAGCAAAGACTGTTAATTTGATAAAAGCTTTGTATGGCGAGGTTGCATCAGGACCAAAAGTAGAGTCACAGAATGGTTTAAGAGTATTACTGGCATAAGGCAAGGTTGCATATTTTCTCTACTTGGCTTCTGTATTGTCATAGATTTTGTGATAAGACTGACAGCTACTGACGAGAACACTAGTATTGTTTAGGCAAGAAATAGGCTGCAAGACTTAGATTTTGCAGACAATATAGTCATGCTGGATACCAACCGGGATGGAATGAAAGGACTCTTTCTGAATCTAAAAGCAGAAGCAGCCAAAGTGGGACTTTGTATCTGTATACAGAAGACCAAAATCATGGAGATAGGAGAGAATGCTATCAACACTGGCAGATGTGTGATTGATGGAGAAGAGTACAAAAGAATTAATGACTTAATCTATTTTGGAAGTACAATATCTGCTAATGGCCATCTCACTAAAGATGTGAAGGTAAGAATTGGCAAAGCCAGAGGATCATTTTCCCATGTGTCAAACGTCTGGAAGAGTAAGACACATCTACACACAAAAATGAGATTGTACAGTTCTATTGTGCGAAAGATCATGTAACCAATGTGGAAGTGTTGCATCACATGGGTCAGCAGACTGAGGACTCAGTGATTCATAGATGCCAAGGGCAGAGGAGACCATTGTGATCATCTAATCTGCCTTCCTGTATAACACAGGCCATAGAAGTTACATTTTAGAAAAACATCCAATCTTGAATTAAAAATTGTCAGTGATGGAGAATCCACCAGGACCTTTGTGACCAGATAGAGACTGGTTTGGCCATACCATCAGGTAACCCCGTGGCATAAGCACAAGGTATGTCTTAAATTGGATTCTTCCTGGGGGGAAAAGAAGGCATGGAGGACAATGAATGACTTATTGCAGGATGATTGAAAATGATATTGCCATCATGGAGACTACAAACATCTTGCTCTGGACAGACAGCAGTGGGGAAAATGAGTTGCCTCATGCCCCACTAGGCTCAGAAGATTCCACAGCTAAAAGCTAAGAACAGTTCCACTAGTATAAAAGTGCTTATGCCAGTCTAGCTTATTCCAGTGTGGGAAGGGGATTAAGGTATGCCCACAAAAGGCACCTTTATATCAATATAATTGCATCCACATTAAGGGTTGTACCAGTATAACCATTCCAGTTAAAAACAACAACCCTAACCAAAATAGCAATACTGCTACAAAATCAGTGTAGACTAGGCCCAGGTGTTAAGGGCCTTTCCAACTGCATAAAGCTGGTCCAGATGATAAAAGCACCCTTTCCCCTGTGCAGAGAGGGCCAGTAAAGCCAAGTCACTTGCCTAATAGCACAGATGTAGTCAATACTAGAAGGCAGGTCTCCTGACTCCCAGTGCTGTTTCCAATCCAGAGGCTGCACTCCTCCACTGTCTTCTCTGCCTTCCTCCCTTCCCCATTCACTCAAGTCTTTTCTCCCCCTCTCCTCTTAATGGGGCTTTGTCTTGTAACTCATTAGGCACCTGAGGTTGGCACTAATCAGCACTGCCACACAGCCTGTCACTTCCAATTAATTTAGAGTTCCTAGCCAGGAAATAAGAGCCTCATGGGCACAGATTCACCTTCCCTGAGGTGACTGAGCTGGAAAGGATGTTGTGAGCCCAGTTTTTTCCCTGATGCAATAGTACTGCAGGGTTCTCCTCTCCACTCATCTCATTTAGCGAGATTTGAATAACTCCCCCCAGCTCCCCAGAGTTACATTCCACCCTCCCCAATTCATTTACATTTCCATCAGCCTGAGCTGTCATTCAAACTGGGACAAACAGGGAGAGATTGTGCTTCTCCAGGTCTTCACAAGGAAGTAACCCAGTGTGTGTGGGCCTCGGAATAGGGGGTGGCCACCTCCATGGCCCCATCTCCCCCCCCAGACATCTTAGGACCTTGCATAAGGCTCTCCACAGGTTCAGGATCCCTGTGATGGAAGAAGAGGGGACTGGGCAGGGGAAAGGCAGCTTTGTATAGACTGGGAGCAAGTCATATGTCCTGCCCATACTAACCCTGGTGAGATTGCCTAGGCCAGGGCAGGGTTAGGTAATACACCTTGTGAAGAGTTATCTGGGGCAGCCCTAGCCAAGGGAGACACTGGTAAGGAGTAAGGGGGAGATCAGAGTTAAGAGCCACTGTCTGATCCAGGACTTGCACTTGGCACAACTCAGGAGGGTGCTCTATGCACCTTCACTCCCCCTGATCCTGGGGGCAGCTGATCTCCACTGGAAATTTAAGCCCAGAAGCCTAGGCCCCCTGAGGACACTTCTGGGAGCCAGGCATTGACGGAGTATAGCATTGCCTCAGTCAAACTCCCTTTTCCATCAACACTCTCTGCACCAGAGAGTGGGAGGGGTAGAGATAGATGCTGCTATGACAACTCTGTGCCACACTGGGGGAATCCTCCACTAGCCGGTTAAGTCAGCATTACGGTTGCCTTGCATCATCATACTCATGCATATCGGTTGCACATAGAACTGCAGATCTGGCCCACTCCAGGTAGGCTGAGGTGCTTGCTAGTCCCCTGGGAGCTGAGCAAATTCATGAGAACCTTCCCAGTGTAGCGACAGCCACTGCAGGTCATTCTGCAGTAGGCAAATGCCAGGCCACCCAGACGGAATGATCAGGGGAGAACTTAGCCAAGGAGGTCCTCACTGAGATGTCCTCCTCTGAGCCCCATCCTGTGAGGAGGTGATCCTGACCACTTTTTTGTGTAATGCCCGTTGACCATGGACTCTTAACTCCTTATACAGGCAAATCTTCCAATGAAGTCACTGGGAGTTTTGCCTGAGTAAGGGCTTCAGGATTTGGGCTCCCATAAACTGGCAGCTACCAAATTAAGGTACCTTTGTCCCACAAAACCTCAACATCACCTTCAGCCACAGCTTCAAATGACCCTGCTGCTTCCCCATTTTCTCCAGCATCCAATCCAAAATGTTCCTCTTTCTTTTTAAAAAACTCTCCACGGACTTGTTCCAGCCAAATGCACAAGTCTGGTTTCTCTCTGCACTCCTTCCAAATCCCTCCATTCATCTACACTGGCCTCTTCCCTATCCTTTCATGGTCTCAAATGATATTGGCAAGAGAACCTTCTCTTACACAGCTCCTTCCATTCTCATCACGTTACAACACTCAGCTAGAGAATCAAAGGGCTGACAGGAAAAGGGATGCATTGGAAAGAACTGACAGATATGGTCACGTGCCTATAGAGAGGTAGATGTTAGGAGACATTTCTATTTGGTCACACCATTGATTCACTATATTCTTTTTGAAGCACTTCCAAACAGTTCGGGCCAGATTCTCCATTTCCCTGCATCTTATCTCATCATTTTACACTACTGCAAATTGCTCCCATTCTAACTTATGCCCACTTTACACAGATGTAACCAACCAACATGGTGTCAGGCCTCAGTGAACCAGGCCCTCCTCTGTCTATCCCTTTAAAGAAATGCTACGCATTGAATTGTTTGAATGACATTCACGATCGTGAAAACTGCTGTACTGACAGTGCCACAGATCAAGGGCAGCATAGTCCTTATGCTGCCTATCTTCATCCCCACTGTCCCACTCATGTATCTCAAATGTGATCCACAGTGACCACCTCTGGGAGCAAGAGGGTACTTTATTCCCCACACCTCTATTCATCTGTGGCCTCTCTTCTAAGCCTGTCAACAAAAGATTCAATTAGGGCCAGTTGCTGAGATGGTTTCGTTCTAGTACAGTAGAACCTCAGCGTTGCAGGCGTCAGAGTTATGAACTGACCGGTCAACCACACACCTCATTTGGAACAGGAAGTATCCAACCAGGCAGCAGCAGAGACAAAAAAACCAAACCCAAATACAGTGCAGTTCTGTGCTAAATGTAAACTACTAAAAAAATAAAGAGAAAGCAGCATTCTTCTTCTTCTGCATAGTAAAGTTTCAAAGCTGTATTAAGTCAATGTTCAATTCTAATCTTTTGAAAGAACCACCATAATGTTTTGTTCAGAGTTACGAACAACCTCCATTCCCAAGGGTTCATAACTCTGAGGTTCTATTGCACTGGATGGAGACCATCTATTATTTCACACAAGCCAATGGGAAGCACTCACAGTCTTTAGTCACTGATGACCTGGGCTGGATTTGAATCTGGGACCTAGAAGTTCCAGACCTTCTTTTACCTTCTTTAGTGATCCCCTGGTTTTCAGCAGGATGAAAATGACGTAGAGTGGAATGCAGATCATGGAAGAGAAAGCCATCAACCAGCCCAGAGCGTAGCCCCACGGAGGGTACACGTACCAGTTGTTGTATGTGAGGGGGGTGTACTTGATCAGTGAAAATAGGAAGGTCGCCTGAGGAATGAAGAACATAAGTCAGAACAGCAGGTGGGTACATGGTGAGTCAGAAACAGGTGGTGAGAGACGGTTCCTGACAAGGGATGTATAAGCAGTAGAAGATTTGTGATCTCCTTACCTAGTTATATCCTTGGTCCTAAGTGTTTGGGAGTTGGAAATATTGTGATGGGTATGTACACTGCTGTTACTTACCAGCCTTAACTGAGTTTTGAAACATTTTTTGGTTTTGGAATTTTCCCTCCCCCCTGTGCTTTTTCCATTCACCAACCCCTCCCCTCCCCTGAACCTTTGGGATCTGAGTATTAGTGCTCTTCTACCTCCTATCCCCCCCACCTTTCCAGCTCCTAACCAAATCCTTACCTTGCCTTGCCCTCTCCAACATGGATCCTCTAAACCTCCAGGAAATTCCCTCTCTCTCCAATGTATGTGTAGGAGGAAGTTCCTTATTTGTAAGCTCTCTGTAGTCAGGGTGCGGAAACTCTGGAGCAGCCAATCAGGGGCTGCAGTTTGGGCACCTTCTCTGGTGACTCCGGGCTTAGTCATGCCTCTGACAGGACTGACTTTTCAGCTCTGAGTAGAGCCCTGGGGCACCCAAGGCCCTCTCTGAAAATACTCATTGAAAGATGAGCTCTCAGCCTGCACCCAGCCCTATAGAGCACTCAAACCACTGAGCTCTCAGCAACTCATGCATGACCAAGCAGCAGCTCTGAAAACTCCCTGATTGTTTTCAACTCCCACTGGAGCCCTCAGGTGGCAGCTCCAAAAGCTATTTGTGCCTATCCAAGCTGTTGAAGATTTTGGCCATAGTGCTCGATCCTGATTCCATTGAGGTCAATGGCAAACGAATGTCATGACGTTCACGGGAGCAGGATTAGGCCCATACCATCTGCTGAAATCAATGGAAACGGAACCGGGCATGAGACAAAAATAGTTAATATCTTTCCTTAATTATAAACGGTTTTCTTCAAACATAGTCGGTGGGTGCATTTTCAAGGTGACTTGACTTAAGGAAAGCAAGGGGCAGGAACAAGATGTTTTTGAACTAGTGGGAGTCACAGAAATGTAGACAGAAGAGAACATTTCAGAACAAGGTAATTCTTTAATGGGCTTTGCAGATACATTCTCCTTTGCCTGCAGAATAAATATGCCAATTTTCAGGCTAAATGAAATTTCTAGACCTAAGACAAGGCTTTACAATAGAAATTGATTTCAGCTTCAATTATGGAGAAGCTACTGCTCCTCCACAGCAATTCAATGAAACAATAGTGCCCCTCTCAAAAGTCCCTTCTTCACTCAGATTCTAGGATCCCTGTACAAACATGCCTCACCATAGTTTGTACCTACCAGGCAAACACCAGGGGTGACAAACTGCCAGCACATCTTAATCAGCGGCCACGGCCGATAACCAATCATGTCCTCGATGTTGTCATAGAAACGGTCCGCACCTTGACCACCAGAGGAAGGGACAGAGAAAGAGAGAGGTAAGGGGTGTGTGTGTGTGTGTGTGTGTGAGTGAGAGAGAGAGAATTTTTGTTCTTCAGAAATTACTCATGCCAAGTCCAGGTTCAGTTATGCTTTACTAAAATGGAAGCTCTAATTCCATACAGCAGGGATTTATTTGATCCTCCAGGTGCTCAGAATTTCTGGAATTCAGGCTGCTTATTTAGATGCCTAAATACGTAGATAGGTGCAGGGGCGTTATTTGCTATGGGGCAAGAAGGGCAGTTGTCCCTTGCTAGACCTTGGTTTTCACCCTCACCCATGCTCCATTAGGTCTTCCACTTTTTGCCCTCCTTTTCTCTCCCCCCTGCCTTGGGATGTGGTCATAAGGAAAGTACATTTTGCCCACCTGAATTTTTCTGAAATGACCCCTATGGCTAGGTGTCTCACTTTAGGCACCCACTCAACAATTTGGTCCTAAAATAATTCCCTAACCTAGCTGACGGCCCCCCCCATAAACCTGTGGGTATACATAGGCTTTGTAATGTGCCCCATAGGTCAACAAGAGACAGTTCTGTGAGATTAACTGTGTGGCTGTGGGTGGAGGGGCTCTCTGAAGAATATTCAGCCCTAGTAACCAGACCGATACACCTGGGGCTTTCAGCTTAATTGTCCTAGGGCTAGTCCAATATTTTCCCTCAAAATGTTTAGGGCAAATTGGATTTTTGACAAAGCAAAATTTTCCATGAAGTGTCAACTTTCCATAGAAAATTGACCTTTTTTGTT
This sequence comes from Mauremys reevesii, assembly GCF_016161935.1. Lineage (NCBI taxonomy): Eukaryota > Metazoa > Chordata > Testudines > Geoemydidae > Mauremys > Mauremys reevesii. The sequence continues at coordinate 252,036,994 of NC_052623.1, forward strand.
TAAAATCTGAAAACTTGGAAATCAAAACTTTTTGCTGAAATAATAATAAAAAATCAATTTGCAAATGTTGACATGGTGCTTAATGGGAGTTGAAGTGGATGGCTCATGGCCTCATTCTCTATGGCTGGGTTCACCAGCTGTATTACATCTTCCATGGTGCACCACATCCATGTGATTCCCATGATGCACTGCAGTGGCTCAGTAAAGGGGGAGATTGGGGGCATATCAAGGGATATATAGTCTGGCCAGGGAGCCCACTGTCCACCCCTAGATAAATTTGGACATGAGGTACCAGAAAACTCCCATGAGGCAGCATTTCTGAATTTCTGACTTTGGCCAGAAATATTCAGTGTGGTGGGTTTCTTTTTTCTCTTGAAAAGTTGAAATTTTCCATACAGGGGAAAAAGCATTTTTTGGACCAGCTTTACGGATATCACTTTCCAGGTTCAAACAGGCCCATGGAATAGTCTGTGTGACATTGCACAATCTTTCCACAGGAACACATTGTGATGTTAAATACAGCATGGGCAAATTCATCCCTGGTGTAAATCTGCTGAAGTCAATAGAGTATCATGAACATAACATAAGAACGGCCATACTGGGTCAGACCAAAGGTCCGTCTAGCCCAGTATCCTGTCTTCTGACAGTGACCAATGTCATGTGACCCAGAGGGAATGAACAGAACAGATAATCAAGTGGATCCATCCCATCAACCATTCCCAGCTTCTGGCAAACAGAGTCTAGGGATACCATCCCTGCACATCCTGGCTGATAAATTCATGGAGGATAGGTCCATCAACAGCTATCTAGTTCTTCTTTAAACCCTGTTCTAGTCTTGGCCTTCACAACATCTTCTGTCAAAGAGTTCCACATGCTGTGCATTGTGTGAAGGAAAACTTTCATCCTGGATTTCTCTACAGGATCAAGTGGAAGGGAAATCATAACTGGGGAAAGAGCTCTTTTTCAAAAGCAAATATACCAAACAATAGCAAGGAAAACACAGAAGACACCTCTGCACAGGAATCCATATTCTACTAATGATATTTAGTAGCAGCATCATTAATAATTCCTTTTCCAAATGTGTTCTAGATAAACACCATTTTCTGTGGTTCCAGCGCGCCCATTGCAAGCAGTGGATGATGTAGTGGAACACGGTGGGATCTGACATGAATGGATTCGGCATGCCCTTGAACACGAGGTTTGCATGATCTAGCTTTCACAAGCAAATGACAAAGTAATCAGGCTGAAGAAGTTATCAGTTCACCCAGTCACCATTGCTTTCTAGCTGAGAAGAAGCTGGAGGCACAGCATGTGTTGCCCTTTCTCCCCAGTACAGATTTGGAAGGATTATATGCATTATGGGAGGGAATGTCCTAAAGATCTCCCCATAGTGATCTTTGCTGGAAGGAACAGAGGTGTCTGCCTTTATCCTGCGCATCCTCAGAGTTGCCATACTGTAACAAAGCAATAGTCCATGAACCCTAATATCGCCTCTGCAAGTGACCCGTGTTGGATGTTTTAGAAGACATAAAAACCCCATTGACAGTTCCCCTAATTTTGCAAACATACCCAGAGAGGAAGTTTCTTTCTGAACCCAGCTGGTGATCTGTTTATGCCCTGAAGCATCAGGATGCAGAGCCTTTATAATGTTTTAATCTAGCCTATAAGAACCGCAGATGCTGTTAAAGTTCAAATGTGTCTAATCCATTTTTGAAGTTATTAAATTTTGGTTCTCTCAAGACTATCCAACAATGATGAGTTCCTCAGGATAATTATACAGTGCATGAGGGGGAAAAAGATTTCCTTCCATCCATTTTAGATTTGTTGCTCTCTGTCTGCCCTTGTTCTTGTATTATGAGAAAAGATTAAAAGGTGCAATTGGTCTACTTATACAGTAACTACCATCCTCAGTTCGATTGCCCTTCTTTCTCTAATTTGAGATTAACTCACCAAAGCCGAAAGCAGAATTCAACTATAGCATAATCATCATTTGCAGTCCCATAGAACCTTTCATTTGAGGATCTCAAAGCGCTTTACAAAAGTAGATATTATTGTCCCTATCCTACTGAGGAGCAAGCTGAGGCACAGAGAGGCCAAATAAATTGTCCAAGATCTGCCCAGCTAAGCAATAGGAAAGCCCAGAATGGAAACCACGGCCCACATCCTTAGCTGGTGCACACTGGCATAGCTCCAGTTGAGGATCTGACCCAAGTTCTTCAGATTCTCAGTTTTTTGAGCTATCCACTAAACAGCAGTGTTGTCGGTTTTATTCTCTTTTCTTAATGCAGCCTCAATCGCATCTTCAACTAGCACCACACACTGAGCAGACATCTTCACTGACATGACCATAGCGATGCCTAGATCTCTTTTCTGAGAGGATGAAACAAATTCAGAAGCCATCAGTGCATGTGTGTTGTGACGGGTTGGATCATAGAACCCCCTTGGGAGCTGCCACCCGATGTGCCAAGAATACCTTTGCTCCCGTTTTCCCTGCCAGCTCAGGACTCCAGCACCCTGTCTTGCTGAGCCAGACACTCCCGTCTGCTCCAACACAGACCCACGGTCTGAATTACTTGCCCCAAAGCTGCAGGATTACCTGAAAACAGCTCACAGAAGTGTGCTTGTCTTTAGCACTCAGATGCCCAACTCCCAATGGGGTCTAAACCCAAATAAATCCGTTTTACCCTGTATAAAGCTTATGCAGGGTAAACTCAAATTGTTCACCCTCTATAACACTGATAGAGAGATATGCACAGTGGTTTGCTCCCCCAGGTATTAACACATACTCTGAGTTAATTAATAAGTAATAAGTAAAAAGTGATTTTATTAAATACAGAAAGTAGGATTTAAGTGGTTCTAAGTAGTAACAGACAGAACAAAGTAAGTCACCAAGCAAAATAAAATAAAACGTGCAAATCTATGTATAATCAAACTGAATACAGATAATCTCACCCTCAGAGATATTTCAGTAAGTTTTTTCTCAGACTGGACACCTTCCAGGCCTGGGCACAATTCTTTCCCCTGGTACAGCTCTTGTCCCAGCTTTGGTGGTAGCTAGGGGATTCTTCATGATGGCTCCTCTCTCTTTGTTCTGTTCCACCCCTTTATATATCTTCTGCATAAGGCTGGAATCCTTTGTCTCTCACTGGGTTTCCACCCCCTCCCCCCACTGGAAAAGCACCAGGTTAAAGATGGATTCCAGTTCATGTGACATGATCACATGTCACTGTAAGACCCCAAGCTTCCATTCCTCCCAGTCTGACTCACAGGAAGGCCTGCTTGCAACCAGAGCTCCAGTCAATTGTCCTGGCTGATGGGAGCCATTAAGGTTCCAGGCCACCATTAATGGCCCACACTTTGTATAATTTGAATAGGCCCTCAGAATTATATTTTATACGTCTAGTCCCAGATACAAGAGTGGTACATTTATACAAATAGGACGATCACACTCAGTAGATTATAAGCTTTGTAATGATACCTTACAAGAGACCTTTTGCATGAAGCATATTCCAGTTATAAAAATATGATAAGTGAATATAATGTAAAACCATATAGAATACACAACGTCACATGTATTTTAAATTATTCCTCCCAACATGCATTTCTTTGCATTTGTCTACACCGGAACTCATCAGCCATGGTGTTGGCTCATTTCAAAAGTGGCTCAAAACTCATTTCAGTTCAGGATGGGATAAAGGGGAGCGGGGGAGTAGAAGTGTGAGCTACTGGGACTTGGGAATCTGCAGATTAAATTATAAGCAATCTGCACAGTAGGCAGAGACATAGCTCTGAAATGTCACATGCAAATGTAGAGCAAGAGTAATCATAGTGGCTGGGAAAGCTGCTAAAGTGGATGCTTGCCTCAGATAACCAGTCCCTGTTATTCCAAAGCAGAAGGAAGAGCTGAGGAGAAGACTCCAGGATGGACAAGAAGCTGCTGGGGAAGCTGAACGTCACGAAGAGTAAGAGGCCTCTCTGTTTGAAGAGATCAGGTTGACACTTAACCTTCCATGGAACAGAAACATGGGCTCTAAGGAAAGTGATGAAGAATGAAGCAGAGAGATGGTGCGTGGTGCATGTGTGAGTGGGAAGAAACCAAGGGCCAGCTTACTGACCTTCAAAAATGCTATAGTCATGGGCAAGAGTGAGCTGTGTCATGGGGTGGAAGAACTGGAAACCAGCACAAGACACGGGCAAAGAGAATTCATCAGAGGTGAACAAATGGAAAGACACTGGCAGTCTCCAATGCAAACCTTATGTGGCAATATTTAGACCAGGATAAAGTCCCCAGAGGCCTTCACCTTGCCTGCAATAGAGGGAGACTGATGAGGTGGCATTAAAGACATGAGTTTACAAAGCATAACCAGAGAGAAGTTAAAATAGGGCAGTCTGGCAAAGAGGCAGCAGAGCCCTGTAAGCAACCCATCCATTGGATGGCAGGGAAAGCACAAGTACCTGTTCAGCAGGCTGAAGCTGCAGAAGGGAAGGGAAAGCAGGAGAGTGAGTGGAGGCATGAGAGGGGAAGGAAAGGGCACCAGCCGGGGATCATGTTATGAAAGAGAAGAGGCGACGGCAAAGATTAGTTGTCCAGGAATCCACGCTGAAGATGGGAGGAGGGCCAAAAAAAAAAGTGTAATTCATTCTTGTGTTAATTACATTGCTGTAGCACCCAATCAGGATCAGGGCCCCATTCTGCTGGGTGTTGCACAAACACACAGGAAGAGTCTCTGCCCTGCGAGTTTACAATCACAATGACAGCAGAGCTCCTGAAACGCAGCACCCCAGTGAGGTGTGAAGAGCTCTCACGCCTCTTGATGGGCTTGGTGCAGCTGGGGCTAGGGCACAGAACTGCCCCCTGGAGCTCCTCAGTCCTAGACTGTGCAAACACAGGGCCTGTTCCTGGCATACATTAGACAAGTCTGGTGGATTCTCTACTACGCATTGACTTCTAATGGTTCCAAGGGGGTGTTGTGGCAGCCAGGGGTCACTGGAGCTATGCTCCCTTCCTCCGGCCTTAGCTCCTGCACAGACTACAGGGAGAGGGGTTGGCATAAAGCCACTACAGCAACTACCCCCTCCTGAGGTTCTCCTATGCAGGTGGAATCCTCCAGTGGCTGGCTACACTGCTTGCCAAAGGAGCAGTGTAAGGTATCCCGGGTGCAGTCACAATAGAGAAGCAATGGCTTCTCTCTCTCCAAACTCAGTCTGACAGTGCTGCCTCTGCTTCCCTTTGGAAGGTTCTCTCCACAATCATAGGAGCTAGAAACCTCTTCTCCTCCCCACCCACCCCTCCAAAAGAGCTTAATTCCTGCAGGAACTGATTATGGGCTTATCTTCATTGCAAAGTTTCACTCAAGTTATAACTCGAGTGTTGCCGCTAACATGAGTCCCATCCGCACACACAAACCCTTAACTCAACTGTGGTGGTGCTTTTAACTCCAGTGGGCTAGGCCATCAGGGGTTACAAGCTAAAACTCAAGGGAGCCCAACGCTGCAGTGTGAATGCAGGCTAGCTCCACTCGAGTGCCACTAGTTCTCAGTTGTCTTCCACAATTCCTCCCCATGTGCCTAGACAGGACAGACATGTTCTCCTACAGTTCCCTGGGAAAGAATTCCAAGTGGATCAGCTTGCTGAAGTGCTAAGAACTCTGGGATATGTTCCCAGAAATCTTAGCCCCACACACAAGTGAGTGCAGCACCAAGGTGGTTTCAGAAACTCAAGTGTTATATCTCAACTGTGCTGCTCTCACTCCAGTGAGGCTAACTCGAGGGGAGTAACTTGAGTGCAGATAACTTAAGCTGACTCTGCAGTGAAGGCTTATCCTGCGTCACCCAACAATACTGTATGGCATGCTGCCAATGCTGGTCAAACTGGCCCCATCCACTGGACTAGAGTAAGGAGTTAGCAACTTCTGCCATGGGTGGGAGAAGCCCTGTTTCTGAACACTGGCAAGGAACCATCTGGGAGGAGCCTGCTCCAGTGAGATGAGACTCCATAATAGACACCCTGAAAGTCCTCATGAGGGATAGAACAAGCACTAGCCTTGAACTCCCTGTAAAGGGATCGACCAGAGGAAGCTCCAGTATCAGGCACCCCAGGAAGAGGATCCAGCTGCGGAGAAAGTCCCAGTAAAGTGCAGGCCTGATTCCCCACTGCCCTCGATCTTGTATATTATTTATCCCTCTGCAAAGTGAGCGCAAAGCCAGCATCAAATGTTACCACTCCCTGAAAGGACAATGAGGCCCTAAAGGGGAAGGATAACCCAGTGGTTTGAGCACTAGCCTGCTAAACCCAGGGTTGTCAGTTCAATCCTTGAGGGGGCCATTTAGGGAATCTGGGGCAAAATCTGTCTGGGAATTTGCCCTGCCTTGAGCAGGGGGTTGGACTAGATGATCTCCTGATGTCCCTTCCAACCCTGTTATTCTATGATTAAAGGTCTGTCTACACTGCACTGGGGAGATGTGACTGCAGTACGTGTAGGCAAACCCACGCTAGCTCTGATCTAGCCAGCTTGCTTAAAATAGTAGTGAAGCCACAGCAGCACAGGCTAGCTGCCTACATAGGGACCCTGGCTACATATATGGGCAACTAGCCTGTGCAGCTGCAGCTTCACGGCTCTCTTTAGCAAGCTAGCTCGGATGTGCCTACATGTGCTGCAATCACACCTCCCCTCCCAAATGCAGCGTGAACAAAACCTCTGTGTATAATAGTGCCCTGCACTGCCTGGCTCACAGAGAGGAGACGGGACCTACTGCCAGTGCGAACTAAAGGTGCATTGTTTTTGCTCGAGTGGCAGGAATCAGTATGGAAGCGAAGGATTCAATCATAACAAATCAATTGCCTATAGTTGAGAACATAACAAAAATAGCCCATTGCACTCAGACCTACTGGAGAGCTACTGTACATAAGACCACTTGTATTTTGTTTATCAAAAAGTGCTTAGAGATCAGACATTTCCAGGCCTGGGGTCTAGTGTTGAGCACCCACATCTCTCCTTGAGTTTAGTGAGAGCTGCAGGCATTCAGCACCTCTTAGAATCATGTCTGACTAGGAGCACAGGATTGATCAGACCAGGTGGGTGGATCATTAAGTCCAGTATCTTATGGTCAGTGCTAGTGCTCCAGAGAAAGGGATAACCCATGCAGTTAGCCAGAGGAATAATGCTCCATGATGGTGGTGAGGGGGATCCCTTGTTCTTCGTAAATCTTTATATGCAGGAAGGAGCCCAGAGCAGTCGTAGATGGACACACATTACAGAAATTAGTGAAAGAGTCCCATAAAGGGAGCTACTCTCCTCACTCCATGTTACTAAAAAGGGAACAGACCCTGGGGCCCAATCCCTGTGTGACTCTGTATCTCCACCAGGAGAAGGTCTGTTTGAGGGATGCATCCTCAAGGTGAAGCTCCCTAGGTGATCTTGTGGAAGAAAACCCAGGCTGTGTTTAAATTCTAGGGGGAGGATTCCATTCATTCTATGGCAATGAGATTTCATTCCCCTATTGCAAGGCTTCTCAAACACTGCCAGGGTGTGGAGCACATTTACAGACAGAGGGCCTCCTGAGCATCACGCCTCCTCATTCACAATTCCACAGGCCACATCCCTTCCCAACTGTGATCATAACACATCCTAGTGACAACCTCACCGATTGCTCCTGTAGAAAAGTAGTACTAGCAATGAAGTCTGTGCACTCTTAGGAGTCTGTAATGGGACATAGCAGCTGGGAATGAAGAAGAAAGCCAGCCCTGTTGGGAGCCACTATCCTGCTGAGTGTTAGCATGCATGCTTATTCATAGAATCATAGATATGTGAGGCGGGAAGGGACCTCAAGAGATCATCGAGTCCAGACCCTGCTCAGAGGCAGGACCAAGTGAACCTAGACCATCCCTGACAGGTGTTTGTCTAACCTGTTCTTAAAAAACTTCCAGTAATGGGGATTCCACAACCTCCCTTGGAAGCCTATTCCAATGCTTAACTACTATTTATAGTTAGAAAGTTTTTCCTCATATCTAACCTAAATCTCCCTTATTTTACATTAACCAATTACGTCTTGTCCAACCTTCAGTGGACCTGGAGAACAATTGATCCGACTTCTTTAGAACAGCCCTTAATATATTTGAAGACTGTTCTCAGCCTCCCTCCCCCACCCCATCTTCTTTTCTTAAGACTAAACATGCCCAGTTTTGTTTTGTTTTTTTAACATTTCCTCATAGGTCAGGCCAGGACAATACATGTTGTGATTGTAATGGCTTTACTTTAATTTGCACTTGCTGGCTTCATTTCTAAGAGTGTTGAAATGGAGTCTGTAGAAAAAAATGGGGGAGGTGCACAGCTTTAGTCCTGTAAACAAACCAGGCTGTGTCAAACCCACTGATTGTATATGCCAAATGGGAAGCACTAATGTAATTTTTTCCCAGCTCTGAAAACCGAGCTTAGAATAAGTTGATAAGTTTTCGGAGCTCTGAATTTGAAGGCTGATGCCACAACAACATGGTGCAGGGAGCATTCTCCAGACAACTCCAGAAGAGAGCTCACATATAGTCCTCTCGCTGCATTAGAGCTGAGATTGAAACCATGAGGACTGTTTTAGATAACCAGAGCACATACGAGCTGAAGTGATGCCCTAAGGCAGTATTTTCGGTGGCCCTGCAATGAATCCATGCTCTGTTTATTGCATTTGTATAAATCTCTCACACAGACACATGCACACACAGAGGGAGCAAGCACAAGCTTTGGGGGTCCAACCTTGCTCCTCTTGAAGTCATTGGGAGTTTTGCTATTGATTTCACTGGGCGCTAGATCAGATCTTTAATTTCATTTGTAACTGTGGCCAGACACTATGCAAATGAGTTTTATGCATGCTAATTCACAGTGTGTATGTATATGGAATTTCAGATTAAATAAATTGTCAGGATTAAATTAACAGAAAGATGGAGGGAGATCACATGACAGGTCAGCCATAAAATGGCAGCCACTGCCACTCGTACGTGGAGAATCCTCTTCTGCTCTAAATGAGCATAGTCTGTGTCAGCCAGAAAGAGCTAGAGGTCCACTGGCAGAACAGCACAGTGCGTGGGAGACAGAACCTCTGCCTGAATGAGCAGGAACACTGAATTCACTTCTCTTCCTGGGAAAATCCCTTTCCAAGCAGAGATAAGAATCATTCCTACGCTAAGCGTATGGGGACTGAGGAATCCCATGGGTGAACAGATTAAATCAGAAGCATGAGGCACTTCTGCTTTTCCCGGAGGCTGACACGGCTATTCCCATCCCTCCCATAACAGCCTGGGTCCTTGTGTTCTACTTACCATACACCCAGCCAACACAGATGACTTCAAAAATGGTGAGGAACAGTAGGCACATACCACTGGCAGAATAATAATCAAACAGCTGGAAGACGTACATTCCACCCTGTGTCAGGCAGAGAAAGGGGAGACGTGGAGGGCTCAGCAAAAGGGTAGGTGCAAGAGAAAATGGCTTGGCTGGAATTTGGACAAATACAAAAACAAGGCTGAGGGACAGGGGAACTGCACACAGAGCAAAGGGGCATAGGAGAAGGGATCTCCCTCTAGGCCTGTCCACACTAGGAAATTATACGAGGTACCACCTTGCACTAAAATGATCGTCAGGCATGGGGCCAGGATGATGTTTCACAATCATTTCATAGCATGATTTCAGTGTCCACAGAGAACAGGGATTTGGGTTTTTTTTTAAAACGCTGCTATAGACCATTCTCCCTGGCAAGTTTCTAGCACTGTTTCTGAATGTGGTCCCTGGCTATGTTGAGCTTTGGGAATGAGCCGCAAAGTTTAGATCCAGGTGTGAACTACCCTGAAGTTCAGTATGTTTAGATGCTGGGTTTCTAATTTGAGCCCATCTCTACATGTTGCAAGGGTCCCAAGCATAGTTGGAAGCCCTGTGGGGGCAATGGCCTTTGGCTCTCTGTTGTGCAATGACAGTACAATGGACTGAGCATTTGTTCTACTCTCAGGAGAGCTATCTGTACAATCTGACTCTTGTGTTCTCACACCTTGTTTTGACAAGAAAATAGCACCTCCAAGGAAAGAAAAAAGTGGAGCAGACACATTGGAAAATTATTCAACCCCTTGAATGGCCCTGAGACAGAAGAAAAGCTTTCCTATTAATCCCACCAAACACTGAGCCGGCTTTGTGCAGTGTTTAGATTATCCCACAGCAATGAGCAATGTGTAAAAGCCCCAGGGAAGTTAGATAGGTCCTGAAGTTCTGATGCAGTTTTCACCCAGTCCTTACTCAGGCAAAACTCCTATTGCCTTCTGCTGGAATTCGCCCACGTAAAATCTCAGCAAGGACCTCTGACTTTTCAGATGACTGCAGGAATACCAACTAAGAGAGGTTAAGGGTTGTATCAGATAGCAAGATCTTGCTGTCTCCAGAGTGTGGGGAGCAGTTATCAATGACTTCTTTCCTCTAAATCAGTGGTTCTCAACCAGGGGTACACGTACCTTGGTGATACTCCGAGGTTTTCCAGGAGGTACATCAACTCATCTCGATATTTGCCCAGTTTTACAACAGGCTACATAAAAAGCACTAGTGAAGTTAGTACAAACTAAAATGTCTTACAGACAACGACTTGTTTATACTGCTCTATGAACTATGCACTGAAATGTAAGTACAATATTTATATTCCAATTAATTTATTTTATAATTATATAGTAAAAATAAGAACGTAAGCCATTTTTCAGTAACAGCGTGCTGTGACACTTGTGTATTTTTATGTCTGATTTTGTAAGCAAGTCGTTAAGTGAGGTGAAACTTGCGGGTACACAAGACAAATCAGATTCCTGAAAAGGGTACAGTAATCTGGAAAAGTTGAGAGCCACTCCTCTAATTTAGTCTAGGACCTGCTATCAACAGCCTTCATACCCCAAGTCCTGTTTTCCACGGATGATAGCCAGCCAACTGTGCCTTCCCTTGGAAGGCCTCCACCATGGCAAAGACTGGCAACATTCTCATCTCACGTGTAGCTCCTCTACTTTTGACCTGAGAGCCATCAGGACTGGAGTTTGGTTAGAAAGTTCCTTTCAGGTGGCCCTTCCCTGGTGCTAGGTTCGGGGGTAGGCAACCTATGGCGCATGTGCCAAAGGCAGCACGCAAGCTGATTTTCAGTGGCACTCACACTGCCCGGGTCTTGGCCACCAGTCTGAGGGGCTCTGCATTTTAATTTAATTTTAAATGAAGCTTCTTAAACATTTTTAAAACCTTTTACTTTACATACTATAGAAAGAGACCTTCTAAAAACATTAAATTGTATTACTGGCACGCAAAACCTTAAAGAGTGAATAAATGAAGACTCGGCACACCACTTCTGAAAGGTTGCTGATCCCTGTGCTAGGTTCTCTCTGAGACATACCCCAGAGGAAGGCTCAGCTATGCAGTATGACACCATCTCACCTGGCACTATATAAGAAAGATATGCACCAGCTAATAAACTAAGCTAAAGAGAGAGAGAAAGAATAATTAACAGTGTGAAATAAAACTTGCTGCAGATAATACTGCTCCAAACAAGTCCATATCCCTCTCCCCCACCATGTACTTCCCTTCTTACCTCAGTGACTAGCATCAGCCCAAGCAGGTAGCATATGACTGCAATGGCCAGGATCAGCAGCTCCCGGCGCCCTTTCCTCTGGAGAACTTCTGGGTACATGTCAACAATGGCCGTCACCAGGCTCTCAACACAGACGAACTGCAGAAGAATTCATGTCAAGAAACCAAGGACCTAATGTCTCTTTTCCTACCCATCCTCTTTCCCACTTCCATTCTTCCACTCAGTTAGTCTCTCTCTTTTTCCTACACCTGAAGCATGAACTGCTTGCAAACAGGGAGGTGTAGCTGCATCTGAGTCCCAAAGGAAGTGGAGTTACCACTGGTGAAACATCAGGAATTGAGCACCCCAGAGGAGTGACTGGAACCACATCTGGAACCGAGTGAGATTATCCCAAGCCTTGCACCTGGAGTAGGGAGGATGTTCAGGTACAACAGAAATGACACATGGAACCTGGAGACAATAAGGGAATTGCACCTCACCACGAAGGATTATCAAGAAATAAATGGTGTGTCACAAGGAACCACTGTGGTATAAAAGAAGTTACTGCCAGGAAGCAGATACTCTGGAGCCAGGAGACAGTGAGGTCACAAGTCACACCTAGAATCAAGAACACTCGTAGTACAGTTGGAGCTGCCATCAAACTACCATTACAGATGGGGCTTGTCACAGTACAAAGGGAGTCCTAGTGAACTTAGAGGAGATTGACACAAAATGTGTAGTAAAGTGCCTGGTTCATGAGGGATGACTGCTAGCCCCTAAGGGCAGACTTTGTGACAAGGACAAAGAAGTGTGGCTGCTGATTGTCACTGGATTGTCAGAGACTTATGCTGGAAGGTACAGGTGCTTCAGGTCACTGGTAAGGAGTAACACCTAACACCAGCTGGGATGTACTGGCCAGTTCTAAGTATTAACATTCTGAAGTAGTAACATGGATGTGTGACAGGTGTTCCAGGTGGCTGAGAGGCACATCACCATTTCCCACCCACGAGTTATGATCTACATGAGGCTCTCAAACATGTGACAGACACCTTGGAGTTCGAGGGAAAGAGGAGGGTTATTTACTGTACCTGGCTGTCCAGTCCCAGGAAGATCAGCATAAGGAAAAATAGACAGGACCAGAGCTGAGACACAGGCATCATCGTTACAGCCTTTGGATATGCAGTGAATGCTAGGCCCGGACCTGCTCATCAGATAGCTGAGTAAGGATGAGGTTTCTCCAACATGACCCAGCAACACAGAGACCAGTTTGATGTGCCATTTAAAAAAAAACTTAGCCTGCTAAGACCTCGCTTCCCCAGAATGTATCGTGCAATGGTCACTGACGTACAGGATAATAACTGCTGACACGGGCTGAGCGGCTGGTTTTGGAAAGAAGAATCAGTGATTTCAAAACAACGGGGAATGCAGCTCTGCTTCTGGACAGTGGCACTAAGTACATCAGGATAGCAGAGAATAAAGCAGTGGTTCTGGATGACAGGGCCTCTGAGTCCACAGAAAAGGCAGAGGCTGTTCTTGGCAACTGGACTGGGGATACTAGCAATTACAGAGGATGTAGGATTGGTTCAAGGTAGCAGCACTGCTAACCTCATGGGTTGGCTTCATACTCAAAGGTGTCAATTCCTAAAAAGTCCACCCATGCTTTAAGTTTTCCTTTTGGCCCTGCCACATTTAGAAAGCACCTACCTGACTCGGCCACTTCTGAAATGGGCACGCCCTGTTCTTGTGCCATGAAGCCCAGCACAGAGAAGATAGCAAAGCCGGCCACAAAGCTGGTGGCACTATTCAGGAAACACAGCACGAAGCAGTCCCTGTTGGGGCAGAACCAAAGAGAGAGAGAGGGCATTGTTTTCCTCTGCAAATTTACCACTTTGGGCAATTGCTTTTGTGCTCAGCTTTCTGAATGGGACATGAATCCATGCACTTGCTTACACTAACACTAGCCTGAGACTAGAACAGCCCAAAACAGAACTCAGCAGTCTACAGCCTTGACCCCTGGCACTACAAGAACTACATGATTATACTTGGCAATAAAAATGACAGAGGGCTGCAGCTATATATTGTAAGCAGGATGCCCCAGTGAAGTCACTAGGGACTTGGCACAACAAGGGGCAACAGGAATCATATGAGGGTAGAGCAATGGAATAATTATTGAGAGAAAAAGGATCCTTAAATCACAAGGGATCTGATCCAAAGCCCTCTGAAACCAATCGAAAGACTCCCATTGACTTGAATGGGCTGGGGATCAGGCCTGAGACGAAAAGGGAACTAGAAGCAATAAGCATTGGATGAAAAAGAACCTGTCATGCCAGACAACCTCTCTGTTGCTCTTTTGGATCGAATGGAAAAACACACGCAGGGTGCACTAAAGGGTCTGGGATTTTAATAAGGCATTTGATGCCATGGGGCAGATTCTCCTCTTCTTTAGACCACTGTGAAGCCGGCTAATTCCCCCGAGATCAGACCCAGGTAACTGAACTGAATTTGGCCACATGCATTACTAAATCTTATTTCCATATCAGGTAACATTTACAATACCCACATCAACTCAACAGTGGCACCTCCAGGAGTCCCATGCCCCCTCTCCCTGCCCCGGTGGCAGAGTGCCACCAGCAGAGCCACCAAAGGCATTTCTTGTAGCCCCTGCGTTTTCCTGGGTAGTCTCCTATCCAGTCGCTGAGCCCTGCTTAGCTTGTAAGAGCTGCCAAGAGCATAGGATGAAATGACGTGGGCCCCACGTGTGATTTCGAAGCAGTGAGTGCCACAGCTCCAACTACATTCTGCTCGCCTGCCCACACGGCCCTCAGCTGGATGTGAGAGGGAGAGAGAGGCACAGGCTGCTCCTACCTGTAACAGTTGTTGTTGTACTTGTTGTAGCTGCCCAAAGCGGTCAGGCATCCCAGGCAGATAGCATAAGAGAAGAAGATCTGAGTGCCTGCATCCATCCACACCTAGAACAGAAGAGGACAGTGGTTTCCAGCCACGGCTAAGGAAATAAATGGTAAAGTCCTGTCAGGGTACACACACTTCGGGGCAGCAGCTTGTCAGACATGGAGAAATCTACATCAGGCAGAGAAGGGAAGAATCCATACAGGGTGTGACATGTCTCTGGATTGATTGTCCCAACTTGGGGGGCTGGAGTGAAGATTCCACCATGAAAAGGGAGGGTGCATGGGGATGTGGCATGGTATAAAGACTGTACCAGCACAAGTTGGAGATCACGTAGCTGCTTGGTAGTGAAAAAACTATGAGTATCTCACAAAGCCATCCCAAACAAGTGCCAATAAAACCTCTATATGACACCACACTGCCTCGTATTCCCTACACATGAGGATGGAGGGAGATCAGGACAACGGGAGCAGCCAGGAGATGTTGGGTTCATAGTATCTCATCACCACCATGGTTTTCATTAACTCAGCCCGGCACCCATTGAGAGCAGCAGAGTTTGTTGTTTATTTCAGCCTTCAGCTGCTGGCTCCTCCTCCACTGTATTGATAGCACTTTCTCTCACACAGTGTGATGCTAGTATACAGAGCCACAAAAGATGGGCTGCAGTGCTCAGAATCTTCCACACAGCCAGGGAAGGATACTAGTAGCAAGTTAACAGCCAGGAAGGAATACCTTGTCCACTATCCTTGCTGTCCCCTAAACAGTGCCAAGCAGGCTTCTAAGTGGCTGCAAATTGGCAGGCCTTCAAATACATGCAGCCAGCCACTGCTGTTTGAATTAACTGAGATCCCTCATGGATCCAGACCTACAGATTCACCCAGATTCATCCCTGCTTCTCTTCCCACTCCACCCCCCCCCCCCATTATAATCAAGGTCCAACCTTCTCCACAGCAAACTGGACTCAAATTCCGCAGCAAGGTGTCTGGCTCCTGCAGCTCTCCCAGGTGGCAGACCAGAAATTCCCTATCATCAACTTCATTTAGATTAGAAAATGGAGGTTTTTAGTGAATTAACTGAACACAAATAAAACACTCAGCCCCTGCGTTGTTTATTTTCATATTAAAATTCCATTTAACTTAAGCTGTCTCCACGTTTTCAACATGTCACCGATTTTTGTGTTGACAAGACATAACTGCATCTGAAAGTCATCAGGGGAAGCTGGAGGTGTTAGCAGCTGGGTAGGGAGCAGTTGGGCCTTTTGCCATCCAGGAAGATGTGGGAGACAGTTTGAGGTTGTGGGAAAAGCACATTAGCTGAATGCTTCTGCTACAATGATCAGCAGTGAAATAATTAATGTTTAAATACTCTCCGTTAGGTCTCAGAATTAACACCCTATTGGGATGCATGGAACAATAGTTTGGAGATCTGCAAACTCAGGGAACTAACATTGAATGCAAGTTACACAGTTTCAAGCTCCCCCCCCCATGGATGAGGGCTAGAAACAATGGTTTTTAAATTAAAGCTGAGATTCTGGAGCACAATTCTGCAAGAAGGTGCTGATTTCACAGCAAATGCCAGAAATGCCGAATCTCAGAATAAAGGGGCCCCTGTTTATAAAAACTGACCATGTGTAGCTCCAATAGTTACCTACACACCTACTGCAGTTTGTCTTATACTAGGAAGCTCGTCTCCCTGAGGAAGCTCCAGCCTCTTCCAAGAAAAGCTCAAGCTGGGCCAGAGAGCATGAAGAGAAAGTTTTTTTCTCCTTTTGTTCATCATCATTTCACTTAAGGCTCAACAAAACCATCTGTCATACACTGAATATTTAATAGATGCTTCTGCATTTGCCAAGCCCCTAAATGGCAATGACCTAAAATGGCAATGACCTAACACATCCATATGTTTAAAATACACTGACAAAAAGGCTATGTTTGTGCTGGGCTGAGATTCCCCCATCAACCCTTTTAAAGAGGCCTCAGTATGTTGTCGGTCTCTTAGGGGAGGGAAGTCCAACCTGATCTAGATAACAGTCAATTAAGGCCTGATCCTGCAAGGTGCTGAACCCCTGCTTTTCCTGTCACCACTTTGTTGGAGTCTCTCCACTCCTCACAGTATCAGGCTGTATTCACTCACCTGTGGGTCTGCAAGCCTGGAAATGTCAGGCTTCAGGTAGAACGTGATCCCCTCAGCAGCACCAGGCAGGGTGACCCCTCGAATCAGCAAGACAAAAAGCATCAAGTAGGGAAATGTGGCAGTGAAGTAAACAACCTGGAAGCAGAGAGAAGGATCAAAAGAAAATGTTGTCACCCTATAGATTATACATCCAAAGCAAATCCCCTAACTCTATTATTAACAACACAAAACCTGAGTCTTTACATCCCCAAAGCCTCTGCTTTCACTGAATTCTAATTAAAGGTCATGAAAATATTTCTATTCATGGCCAAGATTTCCAAAAGTGAGCAGTGAATTTGAGAGGGACAAGGCAGCAATTTGAGACACCCGGCAGAGGCCTGATTTTCAAAGAGTGATTGCTCATCACACTGAAAAATTCTGCCTTTTTAAGGAATCTCAGCTTGAATCTTAGAGTTCACAAAATCTTGATGTATTTTTGAAACCCTTGACCACAGTTTTTGTAAAGCCCCCCCATCCTCTCTTTTGTGTGGGAAATAAATGCATTGTGATTGGTCAAATAAGTCAGATGGTGCTGTTTCTGTTTCCTGATTGGAGGAGCACACAAGCACTTCTGGCACTGAAAGTTGTCTCTGAAATTCACTTTTTGTGAACATTTATGCTAGTAAACCAGATTTATTCAAAGTATGAGGAAAGTGAACTCAAAAGGAACACAAATGTGGCCAAAGTGAACTGGTTTTAAAAAACTACACATTCAGACTTTTCATATGAATTATTCTCCCAGATCTGGTATGTGGTACCAGGCCTTTAAGTATTGACTATTAAAAATTAACTTTCAGTCAAGAGTTGACTTCCTGTTGACTACAAAGTGATGGGAGCTTCATGGATGGAAAGAGAGAAAATCGTGAGAAACATCTTTTATGGAAGAAGGGGATTGAAGAAACTGGCCACTCACCCCTCAGCAATTGTCACAGGTCCTCTAGAAATGTGCAAGACTAACCCTGAGTTGTATAATCCACCCTCACCGCCGCTCAGGGGGGTTATACTCCAGCCCTGCACCATTGAAGCCTGAGTGGCTTCTTTAAGCCTCCTATGTGAAATACGTTATGCTCATCCAATCCAGGAATAGAAACAGTAACATGTGACTTACGCAATCACAGCCAGCCAGCCCAGCTCACATTTTCAGTATTGAGTGTGGAATGCTCACAGCAGTGCCCTGTTTGTGAGCAATCCATTGGGTTAAAGAAAAAAAGACAGAAAAACCCCAAACTGAGCAATTACAAATAATGAGGAAGTGGGAGGTAACTGCGATGAACCCCGTAAGGAGATTAGTTCTAGTGGGATATTCACTCAGCTCTGGTGTTTAATTATTATTGGTAATTGGAGATTTGACACTAAAACAGGCCAATGTTGCAAAAGCCACCAGACCACTTGGGGACTGTGCATCAGCAACTGGATGATTGTCTGTTGCTAATGGTGAAGCAGCGTCTTTCACAAGGCTTCCCCATTACAGTGGGCCATGCTGGTCTAGGACTTCACCATTTCTTCTAAGATCCTTCCCTTGTCTCCCCTCTGATTGACTTTCTTTGCTCTTCTCATAATGGACTAAATTCAGACCCAGCGTAAGCAGCTGTGACTTCAATGCAGTTGCACCCACCCATGCCAATCCGAGTATGGCCCTATGTCTTGTGTGTTCCCTGCCTCCTTTCTTCTTCTCCTCTCTCTGTATCATGGAGAAGACTAAGAAGGTAGAAAAAGATATAATGGCAGCTTGGAGGAGGTTTAGGGGCTAAGGGGATAGAGTTTGCTCTTACTTTGCCTGTGGACTTGACTCCTTTCCAGATGCAGAAGTAGCAGATGACCCAGGCGAACAGGAGGCAGAGAGCCAGCTCCCAGCGCACAGTGCCCAGATTGTGAATACCATCTGAGAGTCCCAGGACTCGCTTCCTGACAGTGCAGGAGGTGAGAGAGGTTAACATCCCAGACTTGCAGCCCCTCTCCCAGAGTTTTCATACACATCCCATAGCACAGCTGCCCAATCTCCTCCATCACTCCTGCTTCCAGTCACCCTAGCCCTGACAGCAATACTGTGTTCTTGGTCACCATAATGCCTTAGGTGTCTCTGTGATCCCCTCACAGCCTGGCCCCTGCAGTTCCACTTCACCCTTTAATCAGCGTGGGCTCTCCAACAATCCCAAAGCTCTCAATAGCCCCACTGCAGCCCCCAATCATTCACAGCACAGTCACTCCCGATCTCACATCACTGCCATCCCTTTGGCTGCCTCACAGGCCACACTCCATCAGCAGCCTCCCCTGCAGCCCCGCCCCGGTAGCATCAATGGCTCCTAATCATCTGCTGGCTACTATGTTTCCTCCAACCACCCCATGTTCTATGTCTCTCTCCAGGAATTCTTATGGCTATGGCCCTCATTCATCCCTACAGGTTCCCCTCAGCACCCAGGCTCCCTAAGGCTAGGTCTACATGATGAGTTGGGGAGGGAGGAGGTGAGTCCCATTTCACCCAGCCATACTCGCCCTCACCTGAGTTGGCACACTGACAATAGCAGTGTAGCCATGGTAGCATGGGCAGGGGTGGCTTGTGCTAGCAGCCCCCACTATGTACCCATGGAGTTCAGGTGGGTTTGTACTCAGGGCATCCAGCACGGTGCTGTCTCTGCCCATGCTACCATGGCTACACTGCTACTTCTACTCTTTTAAGCACTCTAGCTCAGATGAGAGTTGGCATCAGTATATCTACAAGAGCTGGGACCACCACCCCCGTTCATAGTGTAGACATAGTGTAACAGGGACCATGTGAGCCTGCAGCCTCTCACTACCCTAATATCTATGACAACTCTATGTCCTCCTGGCCAAACCTCCCCCCAGAACTCTAGGGGCTCCCTTGTAGCCGGCAATGTTGTACTGAAATCACAATGGTTTTTGTAGCTATTGATGGATGGGCCCAGGGCACGGGAGCCTGACACAGTTCTTCCTCTGACTCATCCTGTGGCATTCTACAAGTCACTTCACCAATGGGGAAGCTGAGACACAGCAAGGAAAAACCCTGGCAGCTGGCCCGCACCACCTGAGTCAGGCTCGTGCGGGGTGGGCTGTGGGGCTGTTTCACTGCAATGTAGATTCCTGAGCTCGAGCTGGAGCCCAGAATCAGGGACCCTCCCACCCGGAAGGGTTCTAGAACCCAGGCTCCAGCCCAAGCCTGGACGTCTACACAGCAATGAAACAGCCCCGGAAGCCCGAGTCTCCTGGCACAGGCCAGCTGTGAGTCTCTAGTTGCTGTGTAGACATACCCAGGCAGGCTAAGTGGGATAATGGATACTGATCACCTTTAGAAAGCACTTTGAAAGCAATGGATGAAAATGTGATATTGTGATTGAGCCCCTGATTCCCACTTGCTCCCTGTCACTTCCCTAGATTAGGTGGGGGCACGGTTGTGAGTGCGAGTCCTTAGAATTACAACTCCCATATTGTTCACACCCCCTGAGGGCCGGTGCTGGATGATTCCCTACAGTGAATTCTGCAGCGTTTCTCCTGTCAGCACTCCTCTTGGGTGCTACGTCTGTTTGCCCTCTGGGTGTTTTCATGGGTGTGTAGGTGCCCAGCAGTAAAGAATCACAGAAAAAGTTGCTTTCCTCTAACACTGAACAAGGAACTCAATTAGAATAAGGGGAAAAGCTACTTTGTCTCTTCCTGCTTCACCGCAGAGCATCTTTGCAGAATCTCTTCCAGCCCCCTCCAACCTGGCCTCCTGCTCTAGATAGATCATCACACTTGGTGTGCATACATGCATGCCCGCTAGGTGTCTGTCAGGGTGGCCCTGCCAACATGTGTTCAGGCCCTGTGTATCCACAACCTGCAGGTGCTGAGTGCATCTGTCATGTTGGAAAGGATGTGTTCGTGTGCGTAAATGCATGTGTTTCTCGGTAAGGGTCAATGTCTCACCTCTGGGGCTGTGTGGTGCATGGGATGAGACAGCGTGTGTCTTGGGAGTGCCCACGTGCCCCATGGATTTCTGTCAGTCAGTGTGCCCAGTCAGTATGCAAGTTTGCATGTGCAGTGAGTGTGCTCATGTGCCCCATGATGTGCGATGTGCCATAGGTCTGGGCTCCGAGATGTGGCCTTACAGAGACTCCATTTGGAGTATTCACACTGCAGTGACCGCTTGAGGAGAGAAGAGTCTGAAACCGGGGTACGTACTCCCAGAACTCAGTAACGGGGGAGGTGGCATTAGCAGGCGCTGTCCAGTTCTCCACGTTAGAGTGATTCAGAAAGTCCACGCAGCGATCTACAGAGGAGGAAGCAAGTCGGTGAGCCTGGAGAATTCTCGTGCTTCTCAGCCTTTGTGCTCCCTCCCGCCTCCTCCCTGTTCACTCCAGCTGCAAACAAACACTTCACGCTGCCCTGTAAAACATCACTCTCCCCGCACCCCTGCCAGAATCCTAGTCCAGGAACAGTCAGAGGGATGGGGGAAGTGGAGGCTCCTTACTGAATAGAACCCAGGTGGCTGTGGAATGCAGGGTACTGTGGGGCAGCGACTATGGTTACCCAGGCTGGGAAGTTACTTAATGTTAAGAGAGAGCTCAGAGAGGAATTTCCCTGGCTTCCCCACAAATAAAGCTCTGCTTGTGGAGCTGCGAGAGTCGGCTCCTCCTTTGGGGAAGGCAGTGACCCCTGTCAAGGCTATGGCAAGGGAAGGACTGTGAGTCGACTGAACATGGAGAGGGAACTTTCATAAATCCACAGATTCCATGGCTAGGAGAGACCACTGCGACCATCCAGTCTGGCCTCTTGGATGACACAGGCCATAGACTTCCCCAAAATAATCCCCAGAGCAAATCTTTCAGAAAAACATCCAACCTTGATTTGAGACTGAGTTTTGCCAGGAAAGCTTATTTTACTCAGGGAACAAGGGGTGGAATAAGCGATACTGGACAAAGCACAATTTTGCCAGTATAAGCTGCAACCACATGAGATGTGCTTTGCCTGTACAGTACACTGGTGCAGCTATACCGACCGTGCACTCCTAGCAGAGACCTGGCCTGAGTAAGCCAAAGACTGACTGAACGAACAGTTCTCTGCTGTGACGGAGGCTGGCCCAGATGCTTGAGGGTCTGAGGTGCAGTGAGTGATTTGTGCTGTACCCCGTTACACTAGATAAGGGCAGTGCCAGCTTCAGTGAAAAGCTCCTTCCATGGCTTAGAGTTGGGTGAGGACTCCAGACTAAATCTGGTCTGAAAATGGGCTTTTTTTGCTGCTGAAAATTTTGAATTTCCCATGAAAAAAAATCAAAAACCATACATTTTGATTCAGAAATGCTGCCATAGGAGCAGGGGCGGCTCTAGGTATTTTGCCACCCCAAGCATGGCAGGCAGGCTGCCTTCGGCGGCTTGCCTGCGGGAGGTCCCTGGTCCCACAGATTTGGCGGCAGCCTGCGGGAGGTCCGCCGAAGCCGCGGGACCAGCAGACCCTCCGCGGGCAAGCCGCCGAAGGCAGCCTGCCTGCCGCCCTTACGGCGACCAGCAGAGTGCCCCCTGTGGCTTGCTGCCCCAGGCACACGCTTGGCAAGCTGGTGCCTGGAGCTGCACAGGAGTTGTAGTTTGGCTGCCGCATGCTCCTGCTATGAGCTGACTTCCCCGGTCAGACTACCTGACCCATGATGCACCATGGTCTGTCCTCATGGTGGCAGGAGGCTGTTGCATCCTGGCCATGGTGCATCATGGGAGAAGTAGTCTAGCTGGGGAGCCCAGCCCATAGAGAAGAATGGGCACATGAGCAGGGCTGGATTTCCCATTAGGCTCAGTAGGCATGTGACTAGGGATGCCTAAAAATTAAATTTTTATCACTCCCAGGTCCTAGCACAGGTGGGGCCAGAGTCAGCTGAGCGAGAGACGGCCCCATGCAGCCCTGCTGGATCACTCCTCACTCAGCCCAGCAGACACAGTGCACTCACCAGCCCCACTGGGAGGTGAGTCAGGGGGCAGAGCAGGTCTCTGGGGGGTTGTGGAGAGGCTCTGGGTAGTGGGGGGATTGTGGAGGGGCACTGGGCAGTGGAGGTGGGTGAGGGAGGTATGTGTGTTTGGGGCAGTGCGGGGTCTGTGATGGAGGGGGTTGAGTGGCAGTGTTGGTGTCCGTAGGCCTAAGTAAACCAAAGTTGTGACTTTGGGCCTGAGTGAACCAAAGTTCTTCCATGCTGTGAACTTTAACCAGCCTAAGATGCTAACAAACAGCAAGCAAAATGTGTAACTGTCAGCTTTCTTAGCTTGCAGCTGTAGGACAGCTTAAAACAGCAAAAAGCGGCAGTAAGACGGGGGGGAGAAGGGGGAGGAAAATCTGTATGCGTCTGTGCTGTGAAGGCCATAGATAAATATGCGAATGAGAACAGTTCTAACAAGCTACATTATAGTGTTAAGTGTAACTGTTGCAAGTGGGAGGGAAAAAGGGGGAAAAACAAGGGTGGTATAAATGCTGGGACCCCGCCTGCGTGCGGATGTGCAGGATTTGAGAATGCTTTTTCTCCCTGGCACCTTTTTTGAGCTCAAATAAACTTGGTTTGCTTCTCCACCCTGGTGTGTTAATTAGTGCAACGCACACCGGGCAACGAACCCCCACTGTTGCTCTTCCTCGGGCCCTTTGGGCCAGCAACAGCAGGATGCCTAAAAGTTAAAAGTTGCAGTACCCCCACTGTCCACAATGGTTAGGTGCTCCGAGCCACTGTGGGGGTATCCCACAGTTCCCATCTGCTGCCAAGCAGTGGGGACCCCTGGAGCTCCTGGCCAGAAGTGGATAAGGGGTTTGTGGGGCTGTGGGCCAGAGCAAGTGGGGGATACACCCCACCCCTTACACTTACAGTCCCTCCCACCCCCACCCCTGCACTACTGCTGGGGAAATGGGGTCAGAGTACAGGGGCTTATCCCGCTACTCCTGCTGGGGAGAGGAGTCAGGGTGCAGGGGGCTTCTCTCACTCCCCATCAAGAGTGCCGGGTGGGTGGGGGCAGTGGGGCAAGCCCCTGCGCCCTGACCCTGCTCCCGGGCAGGAATGCCGGGGCAGGCAGTGGAACAGGTCAGGGCACCAGAGTGCCCATTTTTCCAGGGGACCCCTGTTGACCAGGACCCCTGGACATGGGCCCTGTTGGCCCAGTGGCTAATCTGCCACAGCTTCCAGCTGCTGCGGGTGGCTGGGAATCACCCCACAGCTCCCGGATTCTTCCTGGCAACGGGGGCCCCGGATCTCTGAGCTGCCACAAATGGTGGGGGGACTCTGCTGCTCCTGGCTGCCATGGGGGGGGGACGCTGCTCCCAGCCTCTGTAGGCAGTGGGGGACCCCAGAGTGCCGAGTCATGGGTGGCAGGAGACTCTGGAGCTCTGAGCCCCTGTGGGCGGGGGTGGGGAGCTTGGAGCTAGGGGGCCCCGCAGCTGCCTAGACACCAGGGAAGGTGTGCAGACCCTGCCTAGGGACATGCAAGGTGTAAATCCAGCCCCGCACATGAGGAAACCAAACACCCATTTGGCCCACAACTGCATATTGAAATCAAAATATTTTAGTTTTCAGCTGAATATTTCAATGAAAATTCAAAATTTTCCACATAAAGCAAACAATGTGAAAAAATGTGTTTAGTCAAATACCTAATTTTCTGTCAAAAAGCAGTTTTGATCGAAAGTTTTCAAACCCAGATCCTCTTTCCAGAAGCAGACTAGCTGAAGCTGTACCTGAGTTCCAAGGATTATTACAGGTGGCCCAGGGAAGCACAGCAGTAAAGGAGCTGAACAGGTAGAAGATAGCCCAGGACAGGATGACAATGTAGTAGATATTCAGATAGGATTCGATGACTTGTGAGGCGTATCCAATTCCTAAGAGGGAAAGGGACAGGGGTTAGGAAATGGCCCCAGGCTAGCCCCAAATAGATCAGACTTTAGCTTCAAATAGTGCCGTAGGCCATCCCACTGGAGTTGCAGGTGGGGCAGATTAATGAGCAATTTGGTTCACCAAAGAATCCTGTAAGACTCAGGTTAAGGGTGGGCGATCCAGATGTGGTTTATCATAGTGGAGAAATCAGAAATAAGAAGGGTTTTCACTGCTAATTACATCCCACGCCCAAACAATGGGGCCAGAGCAAAAGCATAGGATCAGGAAGGTGGTGGAATCTCCATCCTTATTGTTTAAGGCCCAGCTTGACAAAGCCCTGGCTGGGATGATTTAGTTGGGGATTGGTCCTGCTTTGAGCAGGGGGTTGGACTAGATGACCTCCTGAGGTCCATTCCAACCCTAATCTTCTATGATTCTAGGAGGTAGATTCTAATCCTGGCTCTGCCAATATCAGCAAATGCCACTCTGAGCAATTCATTTAATCTTTCTGTGCCTCAGTTTCCCCCACTGTAAAATGGAGATCATAAAACTTCAGGATAGTTGTGAGATTAATTCTCTGCGGTTTTAAAGTAGAGCTGTCCAGAAAACAAGAATTCAATTTCACAAAAAAAGGTCCAGGTTTTATCATTTGTTTTTGTTCTGCTTCAGAACAAGAAATAGACATTTTGAAATTTTTCACACAAAACCCCATGAGACCCAGAAATTCCATCGTGGACCCAAGAAACCCATTCATTGACTCACCTTCAAAGAGAGGGCAGATCTTCCGCCAGGCGGTGACCCCTCCCTGGCTGGTGTACTGCCCTAGCGCTGTCTCCAGGAAGAACACTGGGATCCCACAGGTGAAGAGGAAGATGAAATAGGGGATAAAGAAGGCACCTGCAGAGAGAGAGCGAGAGAGTGGGTAGCAAATGGAGGAATCTTTACTTCTCGACATTATCATAATCACCCATTACCAGGCACACTAAGAAGCGAGATGCACCATCAAGGCTCAGGTAAACACCCTTGAATGTAAATGCCTATCTGAACTAAATGGACCTGGTGGACCTGCAAAACTGTGCAGATCTTGCAAGAGAAAAGCCTCTCGGCTTTGTTCTTCTTGTCCTGGAAATACCCCATCACCCCTGTCCTCATGCTATTTCAGCACTGCCGCGTCTGGTCCTGGCAAGAAGACCAAAAAAAGCCACAGAATAATAAATGTTGACTATATTTTTCAGCCTTTAAAACCAGTTTGAGCAAAGGTTTGGGAAGATAAGAGGAAATCTTATTGTATCCAAACTGGGTCCTCCTTACCCAGCAGTCACAGGACAGCTCTCTTCAGTTGATTCTAAACTGCTGCCAGGATCTCGTTTAGTCTCCAGCCTTTCCTTCGCCCATCTCCTAATTTACCTTTCCAAAATGCAGCTGGACTCCACACTTCAGAACCCACCCACCCCAGTCTAATGGCAGACATACGGCAGGCAAATGCCATTCTCCCCCTGGTTAAAACAACAGCCCTCAGGGCCTCATCAGACACAAGGAACAAATGATAAGTGAATATATTCCCATCCTTTGCCCCAGTCCTCTGATAAAATCACAGATGTTTGGAATAAAGATTTGGGCTCCTTCTCTCAAAAGCAAATCTGGTTCTTCTTAGATCTGTTTCTCCCTTGCCAGAATCAGTCATGCAGACCCACTTTCCTTCCCATGAAGGATAATTAACAATTAGGTCTAAATAAAGAACATTTCTCCTTGTTCTTATGCCAGTAATGTTAAAATAAAGAGCAACATCAAAACGTTCCCTAAACACAGATGTATTATAGTTGCAGGGGACGTAGGGCCAGCAGACCCTTCATATCTAGACAGGATCAGTCCAAGTTCATGAAGTAGGAAACATAGATCCTGTACGTATTCAGCTAAAGGCAGCTGCTCCTTTCACAGCCACATAAAAGACCTTCAGTCAGAGTTCTTCGGAGACAACAGTATTATCCAGTACTTGATTAGATGAATCCTTCAGGAGATCCCATACCCTGTTTTCTGATTCTGATCATCCTAGTTGCTGATCAATTTAATGAATAATCATTTCTAAGAGTGCCACCTTACATTTATAAAGCTTCTTTCCATTCTGAAGTTCCCAAAGTGCTAGCCAGGATATCAGGGTTAACATCTATTTTTGCAAAAAAATGACATGGAAGCTTTCATGACTGTACAAGTGGTCAGCCGATCCCCCAACACAGTTCTGAGCCATTGTTTCTCAGTGGGAAGGGTGCTTTGTATTAAAACATGAAAACCACTTTCTGCAGCATCCTGAATTTTCTGTGGTAGTCTCCCAGCCAAGTTTTGCCCAGACCTAACTGTGGTCAGTTTGAGAGATCTAACAAGATCACAGCCTGATATGTTACAGCTACATTAGAAATAATCTTGAGGCAAATAATTTAGTAATTTTTAATGCAACAGACTGTATGAAAGTAGCCTTTTCAGTTACACTGGTCAGGATAGAGACTGCAAGGATTATCAGTCCTGATACTCCTGCTTCACCTGGCAGAAGAGACCCAAATGCAAGGTCACTGTAACCTGGCCTTTACTGAATGGGAAGTCAAAGGGGGAGTGGTATATAGGACTGTAAACATTATCTCACGACCTGCCCGTGGAATGAGAGAACAAGATGTGTTCTTAATACCTTGCAGGACTATATTATTTTAGTTTTCCTTAATAAACCAAAGTCCAACCATTTTTATAAACAAACTCGTGATGTTCAGTTCTCTCCCTCACTCGGTTTCATTTTACGGTCACTAGAAAATCTCATTTTTAACCATGTAAAAGATCTTACTGCAGTTTTACTGGAATAAGGAATTAAGCAAGTCACACAAGAAGCAGCAGTAAAGGGGGATGGACTCTCTCTGTGGGAATAGGTTTCAGAGTGGTAGCTGTGTTAGTCTGCATCAGCAAAAAGAACGAGGAGTACTTGTAGCACCTTAGAGACTAACAAATTTATTTGAGCATAAGCTCATCCAATGAAGTGGGTTTTAGCCCACGAAAGCTTATGCTCAAATAAATTTGTCTCTAAGGTGCCACAAGTACTCCTCGTTCTTTTTTCTGTGGGAATGTTTCCCCTGGCCAGGGGTTAGCTACTTATAGATCTATTACTGGGGAAGAAGTAGAGGTAGTGGTGTCCTTTCCTTTCTCATTCTCCCAGGCACACCCTCCTGAAGCTCCTCAAATTCATCTTTACTCCCAGGACTAGTGCCTTGCCCTGTAGCTTTGAAAATCCAGTGACCTTACTCAGCTTTAGAATTCACTGGGGACAACACACCTCTGTTTGGATAAGTGTTTTTCCTGATCCCCGATTACCAGAAATACCAAAGTACTGGGACAAAGGCTACAATCATGGGCCAGTCAGGCCTGAAGGGTGAGTTTAGTGTGGACGGGAGCATCACCTGGGTCACAGAACATACAGGATGAGGGGCAGTTGTCCAGGTGCCCTTGAGGAGGAGCCCAAGCCCTGAAGGAGATCACAGAATATCAGGGATGGAAGGGATCTCAGGTCATCTAGTCCAACCCCCTGCTCAAAGCTGGACACATCCCATCTAAATCATCCCAGGAAGGAGATCCCACCACCTCCCTAGGTAACCCATTCCAGTGCTTCACCACCCTCCTAGTGAAAAAGTTCTTCCTACTATCCAACCTAAACCTCCCCCACTGCAACTTGAGACCATTACTCCTTGTTCTGTCATCTGCTATCACTGAGAACAGTCTAGATCCATTCTTTTTGGAACCCCCTTTCAGGTAGTTGAAAGCAGCTATCAAATCCCCCCTCATTCTTCTCTTCTGCAGACTAAATAATCCCAGTTCCCTCAGTGTCTCCTCATAAGTCATGTGCTCCAGCCCCCTAATACTTTTTGTTGCTCTCTGCTGGACTCTTTCCAATTTTTCCACATCCTTCTTGTAGTGTGGGGCCCAAAACTGGACACAGTACTCCAGATGAGGCCTCACCCAGTGATGAGCTGCCAAAATCATAACAACCGGTTCCCTCCTCACCCCAGGAGGAGTCATGGCCCACCCCCCCGGGACTCCTGACCCATCCAACCCCCCGCGTTCCTTGACACCCCCCCACCCCAGGGACCTCTGCCCCATCCACCCCTGTTCCCTGTACCCTGACTGCCCCCTGCCGCCCCATCCAACCCCTCCTCTCATTCCTGATGGCCCCCCAGGACCCTTGCCCCATCCAACCACCCCTTCTCTCTGTCCCCGACTGCCCCTGGAATCCTTGCCCCTGACTGCCTCCCACCACCCCATCCAACCCCTGATCCTTTCTGACTGCCCCACCAGGACCCTTGCCCCTATTCAATCCCCCTGTTCCCTGCCCTCTGACCCCCCAACCCCCAAACTCCCCTGCCCTCTCTCCAACACCCGCTCCCTGCCCCCTTACCACGCTGCCTGGACGAGGCTGGAGCTGGGAGCCCGGGGACGCGGGGCCGGGGCAGGAGTCGCGGGGCCGGAGCCGGAGGATGTGGCGGGAGCCGGGCGGCCAGAGGCGGGGAGGGCTGCAGCCAGAGCCACGTAGCCGGAGCTGGAGCATGGCCGCGTGGCAAAACAGCAGAAGCCAGGCGGCTGGAGCCATGGGGCCAGGCTGGGCTGGAGGGCTGTGTCCGGAGCCAGGCATCCGGGTAGGTGGGGTCGCGGCCGCCGCTGTGCCCGGACCCACACTACCGGAGCTGGGCCGCAGCTGGGGACGCGAGGCCGGGCAGCCGGGGAGGGTCGGGGACGCGAGGCCGGGGACACAGGGCCGGTGGCGGCCGGGTGGTCGGGGATGCGAGGCCGGGGCCGGAGCCGGAGCCAGGTGGCCGGGGAGGGTCACGGCCGGGGACGCGGGACCGGGGACGCGGGGCCGGCCGGTCAGGGACGCGGGGCCGGCCGGGACCAGGTGGTCAGGGACGCGGGGCCGGCCGGGACCAGGTGGTCAGGGACGCGGGGCCGTGTGGCGGGGGAGGGTCGGGCTGGCTGTTGCAGGAGCCCAGTGAGAGGTCCGAGCGCGTGGAGAGGTGGTACCTGGCCGAGGCGGGGCCGCAGCCCCCCACCGCATCGTAGTCCGGGTAGGAGCTGCCCAGTACGCCCGGCTCGTCCGCCACCGTGGAGGTGTTGTCCCAGTCATCGTCGCTGCCCTGGGTGGGCTAGTAGGAGCCGCTGTAGGGCGCGGGCGGGAAGGCGGGTGGCAGCGGGAAGGGCTCGGCCGCTGCCGGAGGGGGGAGCTGCTGGACGGAGGGGTTGAAGGCAGCCAGGGGCACCATGGGCTCGGAGCCGCCGTGGGCCGGGCGGGGAGGGTCACGGCCGGGGACGGCCAGGTGGTCGGGGACGCGAGGCCGTGGCCGGGTGGCCGGGGAGGGTCGCGGCTGGATCCAGGCGGTCGGGGCCGCGGGGCCAGGCGGTCGGGGAGGGTCAGGGACGTGGGGCCGGTCACGGTCAGAGCTGCGGAGGGCCGGGGAGGGGGGGCCACGGGGCGCACGGCCCTCCTCGTTCCCTCTATCCCTACCTCAGTGTTGTCTTCCTGGGTCTCAGCGGGAAGCCTGCTTGCTTCTCAGCCCTCCCAGGCTTCCCATGCGAACAGCTGATTCACGGGAAGCAGGGCGGGAGGAGAAGCAGGGAGGAGCATTCATGGCAGGAGGTGGAGGCAGAGCTGAGGTGAGCTGGGGCAGCAGCAGGGAGCGCTTGTTAAATTTAGAAGCCCTTTTAGAACCAGTTTGTCCCATGGGGAACAACCGGTTCTAAAAGGGCTTCTAAATTTAACAACCGGTTTGCGCGAACCGGCTGCAGCTCACTACTGGCCTCACCAACGTCCAATAGAGGGGAATGATCACATCCCTCGATCTGCGGGCAATTCCCCTACTTATACAGCCCAAAATGCAGTTAGCCTTCTTGGCAACAAGGGTACACTGTTGATTCATATCCAGCTTCTCGTCCCCTGTAACCCCTAGGTCCTTTTCTGCAGAACTGCTGCCTAGCCATTCGGTCCCTAGTCTGTAGCAGTGCATGGGATTCTTCTGTCCTAAGTGCAGGACTCCGCACTTGTCCTTGTTAATAACAGCAACAAAGTGTTTTCCCCTGCCAGAAGATCAGCTGTGATCAGAGAGATCTTGGGAATAGCTGGGAGGAGGGGGAATGCATGGGGGCTGGGGAGGAAGGGTCCCAGGGACTGTTGGGTGGGGGAACTGACAGGGTGGGTTCCCTGGTGGAGGGAGCCCCCAAAGGTTCTGATAATTCAGCTGTGTTTTAGATAAGCATCTCACCTGTTGGCTGCCTCTACAAATGGCAAAGCTAGAGGTTCATCCATTATTAAAACGGGGAGCCTACTGAAAGCTGGATTGCTCCTCTCCATCTGGCAGAGCTACTCTGAGCATCCACCTGTGCAGTGAGATTTGTCTCCCACAGCCCAGCTTACCTCACTGTGTGATTGCTTCACTGGAGGTATGAGGGGTGGGTGTGCTCTCTGTGTATGGGCGTGTATATATGAACAGATGGAAGTGCCTGCTCTGGTGCTCATATTCCTGGGCCAACATCTCACGCAGCCTGGGCTTTATGGACTTACCACCTCCATTTTTGTAACAGAGATAAGGGAATCTCCAGACATTGCCCAGGCCGATGATCTCCCCAGCCATGGAGAGCATAAACTCCATTTTATTACTCCACTGGCCTCTTGGCTCCATTTCCGGCTTCTCCTTTTTAAGCAGCACCATGCCGCCATTGGGATCAGCCTCTACAGGTGCTTTACTCTCTGTGGCCCAACGCAGCAGGGAAAACTGGGAGGGAAAACAGAGCACAGACTGTAAAAAGCTGTTACAGGACACACAGGGGTAGTATATCCCTCAATAGTATTCATCACCATGTGTTTTTGACAGGTTTCCATGCCCCATTCGGGGCTTTTGTCCCACCTTCCCACCCCATTTCCGTTGGCGCCAAAGTTTGGTGGTCGGCCATTTTGAAATTTGTGTGTGTGTCTGTGTGTGTTTGAATAGAGGAAGTGTTGTGTGTGTTTGTGCTTGGATACATTGAGAGAAAGGTTGAAAGACTAGAGAGAGTTTAAAGATGAAAAAAGAAAGTTTGGGTAAGGTTTAGAGAAAAAAGGAAATTTGGAAGAAGAGAGGTAAGTTATTCAAGAAAAGAGATGATGGTGAAGGCCTAGTTTGGTATGCTATTAAAGAATAGAAAATTTTGAGATAAATATAAAAGGTGTATTAACTATCAGGGGGGTTAAGAAAAAAGTTAAATAACATTGAAAACTAGGTTTAAAAAGAAAATTTACTAAGGCAAAGTCTGTTCAGTAAGCACATGGTAAAAAAAAGTGATTAAAAAAAGCATTCAATACCAGTGTAGGTATATATAAAAAAAAAGTCAGAGAAAAAGAACAGGGCAAGAAAGCCCCCTTTGCAAAGGGCAAAGATTGAGAGTACGTGGTTGAATCGGAGAGAGACAGAATCTTTACTTTTCCTGTCTTCCTGTAGAATGAGGCAACTACTCGGTTCAGAAACTTTCAGGCTTGTTATCAGCACCATTGGATTGGACCAATCAGAGTTTGTTCTATAGCAGCGTCATATAATTCATTTTCCTGAACCAATCCTATAGTCTCAAGATTTTAAACAAGAGCCAATTCCCTTCTCTCTCCCTCCCCTCCTTTCTCCCCGCCTCCCTTGTAAGTGTCTTATTCTTATCTAAAGAAACAGACCCCCAACATTTTTTTCACCATGTAGCCCTTTTACATCGGGTTTTTTTATAAAAAGTTAAATCCATAAGCTTTTAGTAACAAACAATTTTTAAAAGTTTTCCTGTAGATTTTAAACTAATGGGGTTATTTTTTTTTAGTAAAAACAATGTGAAGCTGCAGCAAAGCTCCTGTTAGCAAAACAGCATCTGCGAGTCAGCGGATCATAGAGAAGGAGTTTGCTCCTTCACCTGCTTTTTAACAAACACAAGTAAATGTTACATTAAGTTTTGCAGAGGTATAATTACTTGAAAAGACAAACCTATCTGAAGACACATCCCTTTTGCATGTGTTTCAATAAAAAAAATCATGCAGAAGCACCCCAGGTTTAAAGCCACAGGCTTTTAGTGACAGTTCATATTTTCCTTATTTTGTAAAACACTGGATCAGAGAGAAGAATTTTGTTGTCCCCCCCTTTAAAAAACAAACAAAAAAAACAAATAGAGGTGAAAGGTTTAGAAAGGAATAAACACTTGAAAAGACAAGCCTATCTGAAGACACATTTCTTTGGTATAGGTGTGTTAATAACATGTGAGTTTGCAGAAATAGTCCAGGGTTAAAAACAGAAAGCCTGTTTATAAAAATAATGTATAGTGATAACGTTTTTCCCTAGGTTTTAGACTAACGTGGTTATTTTTTAGTAAGTCCAATATGAAACAGGCTTTTTCACCAAAGCCATTGTTAGCAAAAACAGCCTCTGTGATTAGAGAGAAGGCCAGAACATAAGAAAGCCCTAGGCCTGCTTTTAAAACAAAATTATACTCAAAACTTGTACTAAAAAGAATAGTAACTTTAACTGTAAATAAGCTTACTATATAAAATAAAGGCTTTTTACAATAAAAGTTTTAAAAAGCTAAAGTATGTAGCTAGAGGCCCTTCGTGTTTTTTTCAGAAAAGGACCCCTGCTCTGTTCTTATCTAAACAATCAGGACCCTGTACCAAAGCTGACCAACACATACTATAAACAATTTTAAAATGTGTTTTTTAAAGTAATGTCTAAAACCCCCTCTTTTTAACTTATTAAATAAACACATGAAAAAACAATCCTACCTGAAGACAGATTCCTTTTGCATATGTTTTAATAAAATAGAGCAGGCAGAAGCACCCCAGACCTAAACCCACAAAACCCTTACTAAGGGTATGGCTACACTGGCGATTTGCAGCGCTGGAAAGCCTCCACCAGCACTGCAATTAGTAAGTGGCCACACCTGCAAGGCACTTCCAGCGCTGCAACTCCCTGGCTGCAGCGCTGGCCGAACACCCCTCTCGGCATGGGGAATAAGGATTCCAGCGCTGGTGCTGCAGCGCTGGTCATCAAGTGTGGCCACACACCAGCGCTGTGATTGGCCTCCAGGGTATAAGGATGTATCCCAGAATGCCTGTTCAGCCACTCTGCTCATCAGGTCAGACTCTACTTCCCTGGCCTCAGGTGACCCGCCCTTTAAATGCCCCGGGAATTTTAAAAATCCCCTTCCTGTTTGCTCAGCCAGGTATGGAATGCAATCAGTGAATCTTTACAGGTGACCATGCCTCCACGTGGCAAACGAGCCCCAGCATGGAGCAATGGCGAGCTGATGGACCTCATCAGTGTTTGGGGGGGAGGAATCTGTGCAGGCACAGCTGCGCTCTAGCCGTAAGAATTATGATACCTTTGCCCAGGTATCGAGAGCCATGATGGAAAGGGGCCATGAGCGTGACGCGGTGCAGTGCAGGGTAAAAGTAAAGGAGCTGTGGAGTGCCTATTGCAAAGCACGTGAGGGAAACCGCAGATCCGGCAGTGCCCCCACGACCTGCCGGTTTTACAAGGAGCTGGATGCGATTTATGGGGGTGACCCCTCTGTAAATCCAAGGACCACGATGGACAGTTCAGAGCCAGTAGAGGAGGGGGAGGGGGAGGCAGACAGTGAGGCTACTGTGGTGGGGGAAGACACCCCGGAGTTCCAGGAGGCATGCAGTCAGGAGCTCTTCTCAAGCCAGGAGGAAGCTAGCCAGTCGCAGCCCCTGGAACTTGGTGCAGAAGAATCACAGGAGCAGGTCCCAGGTAAGCAGCTTTTATTGCAATGCAAAGGTTTTGGGAGAGGAGGGGGCATGGTATGGCTGCATGCCTGCATGCCTAGACATGGAATATCCCATTGATGTGGTCTATCACGTCGCAGTAATTTGCCTCTGTAATCTCTTCAAAAGTTTCTGCAAGAGCATAGGCAATTCACGTGACCAAGTTTAAAGGGAGAGCCATTGTGGTCCCTGTCCCATTCAGGCTAATGCGTCCGCGCCACTGTTCCAGGAGGGGTCGGGGAACCATGCTTGCACAGAGGCACGCTGCATAAGGACCCGGGCGGAATCCGCATTGTTGTAGGAGGGTAACCCGCAGAAGGGAGATATCTTCCAGTATTAACTCCTGTGGGAAATGGAGGGAGTGTTTCAGTGTTGGTTTCCCCAACTGCATAGCGTGGCAGGCAGGAACCCCAGGGTTAACAAAGCCCCGAAACAGGCAGCCTAGCCATTAAGCAAGAAGCACCCTGCTCGAGCACACCGCGGAAGGAAACCCCAGGGTTAATTCCTGAGGGAGATGGAGGTGCTGCGTTTAACAAAGCAGCAGCACCCTGCTCAAGCACACCGCGGAAGGAAACCCCAGGGTTTATTACCATTACCATTTCTGGGAGGCTGTGAATTCTCTAGCAGTTGCTGAAATGTGTGAGGAATGCTTGTGAGACTTTAAAATAACTTCAGATTATACACAATGGAAGCTCTCTTAAAATGTATCATTTGCTGCATTTTTACAGTGACCTTGAGTAGTCCTGGGCCAGTCTTATCAGTGACTGAAAGAAAGCTGCAAAACCTGAGGAGGAAACCGAACAAGAGCAAAGAAGAACTGTTGAAGTCAGTAATGAACCAGTGTGCAACAGAGAATAAAAATGCGCAGGAATGGAGAGAAAAGATGCATCACTGGAGGCAAACAGAAAGCAGGAGAAAGGCGTTGACGCTGAAGAAAACCACGAGGCAGCTTATAAACCTCATTGCGCGCCAAACAGACTGTATGCAGTCAATGGTAGCAATGCAGGCAGAGCACTACCGTGCCAAACCCCCACCCTCCCAAACCTCTTTCCCCTATGCACCAATGTCAGCTCCAAGTCCCGTTCCCCAGCATCCAGGTTCTTACCTACACCATCACCAGCTGCCCCCGACACCTGTACGGTCACCTATGAGCCCAGAGAACTACGACCCTTACTCTCTGCACTCAACCCCCATCACCATGCAACAGTACAATCCTGAGGTGCACAGCACTCCTGGCAGTACATATGAAAAACTATGAATGTACAGTTCAACAACCAACCCCCCTGCCCGTGTACTTCCTTTTTTTTAAATAAATGATATCTGATTATGAATCAGTTTTTATTATTGCATAAAGTGAAAGATAACAAACCCCAATGAAAACACAGGTAACAAACATCAAGGAAAACACAGGCACTTAAAAGCACTGTAACCAGTGCACGTCACTCCTGGTCAAGGCAAAAAAACATTACTGTTGGCTTTCAGACTCAAATTTCTCCCTCAAGGCATCCCTAATCCTTGTTGCCCTATGGTGGGCGTCTCTAGTAGCCCTGCTGTCTGGCTGTGCAAATTCAGCCTCCAGGAGTTGCACCTCGTTGGTCCATGCCTGGCTGAATGCTTCACCCTTCCCTTCCCAAATATTATGGAGGGTACAGCACGCGGATAGAACCGCAGGGATGCTGCTTTCCCCCAAGTCTAGCTTCCCATACAGACATCTCCAGCGAGCTTTTAAACGGCCAAAAGCACACTCCACAGTCATTCGGCATCAGCTCAGCCTGTAGTTGAAACGGTCCTGGCTCCTGTTCAGCTTCCCTGTATATGGTTTCATGAGCCAAGGCATTAATGGGTAAGCGGGGTCCACAAGGATCACAATGGGCATTTCAACGTCCCTTACTGTTATCTTTCGGTCTGGGAAAAATGTACCTTCCTGCATCTTCCTGAACAGGCCACTGTTCCGAAAGATGCGTGCATCATGCACTTTTCCAGGCCAGCCTGTGTAAATATCAATGAAACGCCCACGGTGATCCACAAGCGCCTGGAGAACCATAGAGAAATACCCCTTGCGATTAATGTACTCGTAGGCTAGGTGGGGTGGTGCCAGAATAGGAATATGCGTCCCATCTATTGCCCCTCCACAGTTAGGGAAACCCATTTCTGAAAAGCCATCCACAATGTCCTGCACGTTCCCCACAGTCACGGTTCTCCTCAGCAGGATGCGATTAATGGCCCTGCAAACTTGCATCAACACGATTCCAACGGTCGACTTTCCCACCCCAAACTGGTTCCCGACAGACCGGTAGCTGTCTGGAGTTGCCAGCTTCCAGATTGCAATAGCCACCTGCTTTTCCACCGTCAGGGCAGCTCTCAATCTTGTGTCCTTGCACCGCAGAGTGGGGGCGAGCTCAGCACATAGTCCCATGAAAGTGGCTTTTCTCATACGAAAGTTCTGCAGCCACTGCTCGTCATCCCAGACTTCCATGACAATGTGATCCCACCACTCACTGCTTGTCTCACGAGCCCAAAAGCGGCGTTCCACGGTGCTGAGCATTTCCGTTACCGCCACAAGCATTTTCATGTCACCCGCTTTAGGAAAATCCATATCATCATCGGACTCCTCACTGTCACTTTGGAGCTGAAGGAGGAATAGCTCAACTGCCAAACGTGATGTGCTGGCGACAGTCAGCAGCAAATTCCTCAGCAGCTCAGGCTCCATTTCACAGCGTGCTGAACTCACAATGGCAAGAAACGTGGACGGCGAAACTGAGACTGCTGGGAAGTGAAGCGATGCACCACGGGGCGTTGGAACAGGAAGCGGAATGACCCACACACTTCCTTCCCCTTCCCACAATACTCAGCGCCAAAACGGCGCCAAAACGGGATGAGGTGCTCTGTGGGATAGCTGCCCACAATGCACCTCTCAGTACAGCGCTGGAAATGCTGCCAATGTGGCCACACTGCAGCGCTGGCCCTGCACAGCTGGACGACCAGCGCTGCAAACTACCAGCGCTGCAAACCGTAAGTGTAGCCATACCCTAAGAAAAAGTTTTTCCTCAAGGTTTTTAGTGAGAACCATTAGAAACAGCCTTTTGAAGGCAGTGGATTAGAAAAGAAGACCCCTTTGAAAAACAGGCTATATTACACCCTGGGCATAAGTGTTTTAATAAAATGTAAATCTGCAGAAACAGTTCAGGGTTAAAAACCTGTTTATAAAAGTAAAGTTTTTTCCTAGGTTTTAGGCTAAGGTGGTTATTTTTTAGTAAGCACAATGTGAAAACAGCAGGCTTTTGCAGCTGTCAGCAAAAACAGCCTCTGTGACCAGAGAGAAGGCGGCCCTAGGTCTGTTTTTAAAACAAAATTATGCCAAATACTTGTATTAGAAAGAATAGTAACTTTAACTGTAAATAAGCTTACTATATAAAATAAAAACCTTTTAACCATTAAAGTATGTAGCCAGAAGATTTTTGCCTTTTTTCTCCCGCAGAAAAAAAAAACAAGTAAAAGGGCCCCTGCTCTGCTCTTATCTAAACAACCAGGACCTTCTTCTCCCCCCCCCCACTGTAACGAAAGCTGACCAACACATAATATAAACAATTTTAAAATGTGTTTTTTAAAGTAATGTTTAAACCCCCCCATCTTTTGTAATTTATTAAATAAACACTTAAAAGACAAACCTACCTAAAGACACATCCCTTTGTTTACAGGAGTGTTTCAATTAAAAAAAACAAACAAAAAAAAAACGCACGCAGAAGCACCTCTGGCCTAATCCCTGACTAAGAAAAAGGTTTTAAAAGCTTTTCCCCAATGTTTCTAGTAAGAACAACTTGAAACAGCCCTTTGAAGGTACTGGATTAGAAAAGAAGACGACAACCCCTTTGAAAAACAGGCTACCTGAAGACACTTTTTTTTTTTTTTTTAAATTTAGCCCCATTGGCATAAGTGTTTCAATAAAATGTAAGTATGCAGAAACAACCCAGGGTTAAAAAACACAGAAAACCTGTTTATAAAAGTAATGTATAATGATAAAAAAGTTTTTCCCTAGGTTTTAGGCTCGCATTGGTCATTTTTTTTTTTTAAAAAGGACAGTTTGAAACAGTAGGCTTTTGCAGCAAAGCAGCTGTCAGCAAAAAACAGCTTCTGTAAACCAGTAGATTAGAGATAAGAAGGCTGCTTCTTTGCCTGCTTTTTAACAAATACAAGTGAAAGTTATATTAAGTTTTGTAAAGGAATAAACACTTTAAAGCACAAGCCTATATGAAGACAGAGCCCTTTATTTAACATTTTTACAAGTGTTTCAATTAAAACAATGAGCATGCAGAAAACACCCCTGAGTGAAAACCACAGAACCTTAGTAACAGCTAGTTTATATGCCCCTTATTCTGTAATCCAGTGGATTAGAGAGAAGTTTATTTTCCTCTCCACTTTTTAACAAATTCCTATGAAAGTTATAGTAAGCTTTTATTTTCCTAGGACTTTTAGATTTAAGTATGAATTTTTTGTTGCATTATCAGAATGCTTTTGTTTTTAAATGTTTGCAACCCGTGTGCTGAGACACAGGTACAAGCTCCTGTGTTTGTTTTGGGTCCATAGATTTTATTAAAATAATACAACACAGGCTGGAGCTCTCTCTACATTTTAAAAACAGATAAGACTAGTTAGACTAGCCAGTGCTCCATGTACTATAGTGTGTATTAGCAAGGCTCTAGGGCTCACTCCTTCAGTTTGCTTAGTTTTTTTTTTTAAACACAGACTGCTTTCCTAACTTTTTATATGCTGTTAAAGTTTTAAAAAATCATGAGATTGCATTGAAAAATACTTTATGAAAGTTATAACAAGTATTTTATTCCATTTGCTGATTGTAAAAGAAAAAAACCCACCACTTTGTGACTGCATGAAGCTTAGAGATAGCCTATCTGAAGAATACCTCACCCCCTGATTCCCCCCACATACTTTTAACACTTGCTAAACATGCAGTGTTTTATTATATAAAGGTTTTTAACATGAAAATACAGAATTGTCTGAGATGTAACTTAAAATGACCTCTTTAAAGGATATTCTGTATGCAGTGAGAACTATTTGAAGCATTATGTTTTTTATAAAGTTTATTATGAAAAAGCAGTATTGACTGTGCTGTAACAAACAAGGCTCCTCTTAGAGATATTTTGTAGAAGTTTAGTGAACTAAAAAGGCTTAATATACTATCCTGTCCTTTTAAAAATATCAAAACAACAGCTGGGTAAAGAATATGAAAACTGGCAATTGAGGGGAGTTTACATATGTGTTTTAATAAAAAAAAGATTGCTTTTTAAAGTTTGGATTTATACAAAAAACAGAAGAAAAAATAGCTTATGTAAAAAAAGTTAGCTTTTTTTTTTTTAAACCAGAGATATGGAGCCTACCTTCCTCCCTCCCTCCCCCACATTTCTTCTTTTTTAATTTTTTTTTCTTAATTTAAACCAAGGACAAACAAATTTAAAAAAAAGCCAGAGCCACAGAGATTAGGCCCTGGGGGTAAGAAAGCTGTCCTGAGTTTTAGGGGGCATGTTGATAACTCTTTCAGTGAAACGCTTTTGCAGGCAGCCAGTCTGTGTTAGTTGTTATGCTTTAGCATGGGCAAACATTTATTATTCAGAGGCACTTTCCCACTTTATGAGGTATTATCGCCCTCATTTTACAGCCTATCAGAAATATTAACAAAAACAAGCTTAAAGATACTGTGACAAAGTTCCTCCTCTATCTTGGTGGGTCCTGTACTTATTGGCAGATTTGCTCACCTCAGTGATCTTCCCCACAGTCAGCTCCTCCTGTGTCTGATCAGGAGTTGGGAGGTTTAGGGGGAACCCAGGCCCACCCTCTACTCCAGGTTCCAGCCCAGGGTCCTGTAGATTGCAGCTATCTATAGTGTCCCTGTAACAGCTGCATGACAGCTAGGACCTTCCTTCTGGTGTCTGATAACACTTGTACTCCTCAGTCCTCCAGCAACACACCCTCTCACTCTCAGCTCCTTGTGCCTCTTGCTCCTAGCTTCTCACATACACTTCCTGTCCTCTGGCTCCTCCTCACCTGACTGCAGTGAGCTCCTTTTTAAACCCAGGTGCCCTGATTAGCCTGCCTTGATTGGCTGCAGGTGTTCTAATCAGCTTGTCTGCCTTAATTGGTTCTAGCAGGTTCCTGATTACTCTAGTACAGCCCCTGCTCTGGTCACTCAGGGAACAGAAACCTT
The DNA here is from genome assembly GCF_016161935.1 of Mauremys reevesii. Lineage (NCBI taxonomy): Eukaryota > Metazoa > Chordata > Testudines > Geoemydidae > Mauremys > Mauremys reevesii. Next base: position 252,077,479 of record NC_052623.1, read on the forward strand.
TTTCTCCAGTGGCCAGAAGACCTCCCTTCTGCTACTTTGCTGTAGAGGGTAGGAGGGAGAGGGCTGCTACTGCTCTGGCTGCTCCCCTGGCTGGGCTAGACACCACCACCCACCCCCTTTCTCTGCTATCTGCTTGCTGGCTGGCTAGTAGATTCCCCACCACCACCACCCAGTTACTGTTGTTACTCCACCTACAGCCCCTGGGGGGGGGGGGGCTGCTGGCCTGCTCCCCGGAGGAGGGGAGTGAGGGACCCCAGCTCCAGTTGCTGAGGGCTCCACCACCACCATCTTCTGAGCGGGGTCCCTCCTGCCTGGCCACCAGACCACCGCCTGGAGCTGCTGTGTTTGCTGCTGGGGAGCTGCTGGAGCCCCGAGGAGGGAGAGGAGGAGGAGAGAGCCGCCTGCTGCTGGAGGACCTCATGAAGACTCTGCAGACCACCGTGGAGGGGGCACTACAGGACTGAGTATTTTTCAGACTGTGCTCTTGTGGTGGGGGTTTGGACTGTGTCTGTTGGGATGCCGGGGGTGTGGCGTGGAGCCTGCCCCAGGTCCATCCGTGTCCCCCTTCGCCCCCACCACCATCGTTGCCCCCTCCACCACCCCCGCTGGCTGTTTTCCTTCTGCTTCGGCCTCCTGCCTCTGGGACTGAGCTGCTCACCTGGCTTGCCACGCCCACTTCCACCATTTGGGCCTGCAGCAGCAGCCAGCTACCATTGACTTTTTGCACAAGTGCCCGTGGGCGCACCCCCCACCCCCACCCCCTTGGCCTGGCCCCCTCTCCTTTGCCACATTTGTCTGCCCCACCCTTTTCCCTCTGTGGCCCTGATTGTCCTGCCCCAGCCCTGCAGCTAGCCCCGTGGTCCCTCTGCCCCATTCCTAGCTCAACTTCCCCCCCTCCCCTGCGATTCCCCAGCCCTGATTAGCTCCTCTCCTCGTGCGCCCATGCCCCCTCCCATGCGCTTGTGCCCTTCCCCCATTTGAGTTTGCCCTTGTTCACTCACCCCCCTATGCTGTTAGCCCCCCTGATCCCCTAGTGCAACTAGAGGAGCCGGAATTACCCTCTGGGTTGGTGACCTGACACCCTCCCGCCCCTGGGTCCTCGATTGCTCCCCACGCCCCTTTAGCCTTCCCTTTCTGGCACCCTCCTCCCCTGCCTGCAGCCTAGCGGGGAGGGGTGGTCGCTTCCTCTCCCTCCCCTCCCCTCCCCTCGCTGTTTGTCCCCCTCCCCGCTCTCGTTATGGTGGGGGACGCGGCGGGGGAAACCTCTCGCGATGCTCCCACCGCCCCTCCTCCAGAAACCCCTGTGTCCATTCCCCAAGCCTCTACCTCGACCGCCGCTGCCAGTCTATCTGCCACCACCCCCGCTGGGGCACCGGCAGCGGCAAGTACCGGGGAGACCTCTGCTGCTGCCACGTCCCTCGCCCCTTCTGATTCGGGGGGAGCCCCCCCAGCTAGTGGGAAAGGTCGGGGTGGGAAGAAGGGTAAGGGCCCCGCTAAAAAGACCAAGCCCTCCATGGCAGGGACTACCCCCGCTGCCGTGGCCCCGCTACCAGCTGCGACATCCCTCCCTGCTGCTCCCTCCACCAGCTCCGCGGGTGTCCCTCCCCTGGCCCCCAGGGCACACGCCCAGGTGGCGGCGGCCCCCCCGCCTGCCGCTGCTCCTCCGAACACCGCTTCCGCTACCATCTATAGCGGCCGGGGCCCCTTCCCCACCTTGACCAGGAAGCACGGTGCCCGCTGCCTCCTGGTGCCCGCCTCGCCCCACGTGGAGACTTACGTGCGGGCATTGGCGAGGGTGATGGGGCCCACGGCCATCGTGGCGGCCTCCAAAATGTACGGGAGGGTAGTCTTCTTCCTGGCATCGGAGGCCGCCGCCCAGAAGGCGGTAGAGACGGGTCTGGCGGTGGGGGATGTGTTCGTCCCCCTGGAGCCGTTGGAAGACCTGGGGGTCCACTTGATCCTGACCTCCGTCCCTCCCTTCCTGCCCAGTGCCGCCCTGCTGCCTGCCCTTTCTGCCCTGGGTCGCCCTATCTCCGTCATCAGCCCTCTCCCATTGGGCTGCAAGGACCCCGCCCTCCGTCACGTCCTCTCGTTCCGCTGGCAAGTGCAGCTTCAACTGCCGCCGGTGGTGCGTGATGGAGAGGCGCTCGAGGGGTCCTTTCTGGTCCCCTACCAGGGAGCCTGCTACCGGGTGCATTACTCGATGGGGGAGGCCCAGTGCTACCTCTGCCGGGTGATGGGGCACGTCCAGAGGGACTGCCCCTTGGCCCGGCATGGAGGAGCGTCCGGGACCCCCGAGCCCCGGCAAGGCGCCGGCCCTGTCACCGCTGATGCCTCTGGCTGCCCAGCACCTGAAGCTGCCCCTGCTCCTTCTCAGTCCACCGCTGTGGAGGAGGGTGCGGCAGAGATACCACCAGGCGTGGGAGAGGGCCCGCCCCAGGGAGTCTCCTCCCTCGTTCCTGCTGCCCCTCCATTGCCTACCTGAGTCCTTGAGCCATCGCCCTTGCCCCCCGACCCGACCCCTGTTAGCCAGCCCCCAGATGATGCCATGGAGGGCTGGTCCTTAGTGCAGGGGAAGCAGGGCAAGCGGAAGGCTTGGGCCCCGTTTCATTCTTCGGATTCGGAGACCCCCCTGGAAGAGCAGGAAGGCGGGCACCGATGACGAGCCTTCCGCCTTGCCCCCTGACGATGCCCATTTTGTGGTGCCCGCTGGGGACATCGTGGCAGCACCGGAAGGTAACACTGCCCCTCCTCCGGGGTCCCTTCCCGTGGAAGCCCCCAAGGGAGCCCCTCTCGCCCCCTTGCCATCCGAAGCCCCTGCGAGAGCCGAGGTGGGTGTTGCTTCGGGTGCTGGCGGGGAGGGCCCCGGGGTGGCGGACGGCGATCTCCCTTCCATTTACGAGGAGATTGAGGCCCTGGGTCTGACCCCAGTCACGCAGGGGGAGGACGACCCTTTGCCAGCGGGCCTCGATCTGAGAGACCTCACCTCAGTCCCCCTGTCCCTGTGTTCCCTTCCCCTGTCTGCTGCTTCTGCTCCCGCCTCTGAGGGTTCCCTGGGGTCTTCCATCAGCCCGGCTGCAGGTGGCACCCCACTGACGGCCGCCGAGCCCATTAAGGTGATGGCCAGTGCCCCACTGCCTGGACCCACTTCCCATGGGGTGTCCCTCTTGGGTGTGGGGCAACCGACCTCCTTCCCGGACAGGGACCCCATTGATGACCTTCCATCTCCGGATGCCGTGGCTGCCGCACCTGCCATAGTGGCTGAGCCCGGCATCGTTAAGGGTCCCCCTCCCACCCCCCAGATCCCTGAACCTGACCGGGAGGGACCACCTTCCTGCGGCCCGATTACTGAGGCTCAGGATCCTGCTTCTGCCCCTCTCCCCGATTCTCTTCCTGATCCCACCCCTACTCCTGACCCCTGCCCTATCCCTGTCCCCTCCGCCTCCTGTGATGCCATTGCCGCCCCTGGGGATATCCCCCAGGGAGCGGCCTTAGTAATTTTCCCCTGCCCTGATCCACCAGGGGCTGCTGTTCTCCTTTCACCGCCCCCTGTTGAACCGGGGAGCGGGGCAGGCCGCGTGACGTCAGCCCATCGGACACCATGTTGAGGGTTTGCCCCATGCCTGCCCGCTTCGGTGGGCCACGGGGCTGTGACCGGGGCCCCGCTGGGGGACGGTCGTCGATCCGTTACCCCGCCCCCCCATGCACTGAGGGAGTTGCTGCGGGAGTTCCTTGAGGACATCCGTGGCTCCCGTAACAAGGTCCAGCTTGCGCTCCAGCAGTGGGGGGATTTCCATCAGATCCTCCGGGCCGTGAGGGCCCTCATGGGGGAGGGTAAGAGGACTGGGAAGCAGGCTGCCGTGGCCTACCAGCGGGTCCGCCTCTTCCGTGACTCTTTACTCACCTACAGGGTTGGTCACAGATTGCTGCGCGGCCCGACGGTGGCCGTGGGCGTGTCTGCCGGTGAGGATCCCCCCCCAGTCCTCCTTGTGGCACCGATCATCTTTGCCACGTTAAACGCCCGGGGCTGTAGGATGCGTCTCTGCAGGAGCCAGGTGCTCTCCTTCCTTCTGGAGGGGAGGTACTCTGTGGTTTTCCTGCAGGAGACCCATACGGATCTGGCCGCTGAAGCTAGCTGGCGGCTGGAGTTGGGGGACAGGGTCTACTTTAGCCACCTCTCAGTTCGCACAGCTGGAGTGGCAACCCTGTTCTCCCCCGACCTACGACCCGAGGTGCTGGGGGTCGCCGAGGCTGTGCCGGGCTGCCTGCTGCACCTCCGGGTCCACATGGAGAGGCTTGTGCTAATCTTGTCAACGTCTACACCCCGACATCAGGCCCGGAGAGGTTGCGTTTTTATCAGCAGGCGTCCATCTTCCTCGGCTCCCTGGATCCTCGTGAGTGCCTGGTCCTGGGCGGGGACTTTAACACCACCCTCAAGGAATGGGACCGCTCGGGGACTGAGCAGTGCCCGGCCGCCGCGGACGTTCTCCGGGAGATCATTGAACGCCACTCCCTGGTGGACATCTGGTGCGACCACCACCCGGACGACGTCTCAACGTTCACCTTCGTCCGGGTGGAGGCCCATCGGTCGCGCCACTCCCGGCTGGACCGCATTTACCTGTCACATTTCCACCTTTCACAAGCCCACTCCTCCAGCATTCGGCTGGCCCCCTTTTCGGATCACCACCTTGCCACCCTGACGGCCTCTCCCTGCGTGGAGAGGCCGGGGCCGGCCTATTGGCACTTTAATAATAGTTTGCTGGAAGACGCGGGCTTCATGGCGTCCTTCCGGGAGTTCTGGCTGGCCTGGCTAGGGCAGAGGCACGCCTTTCCCTCGGCGCGCCGGTGGTGAGACCTGGGGAAGGTGCGCGCCCGGCTCTTCTGCCGCGACTACACCCGGAGCGCCAGCCGACGGAGGGATGTGGCGATAGAGCAGTTGGAACGGGAGGTCTTGGAGCTGGAGAGGCGTCTGGCCACCTGCCCCGAGGATCCATCCCTCTGTGGAGCGTGCTGGGAGAAGTGGGAGGAGCTCCGGGCCCTCGAGGATCATCGAGCCCAGGGTGCCTTTGTTCGATCCCGCATCCGCCTCCTTCGGGAAATGGATCGTGGCTCCCGCTTCTTCTACGCCCTGGAGAAAAGGAGGGGGCCAAGAAGCATGTCACCTGCCTCCTGGCGGAGGACGGTGCCCCCCTCACGGATCCGGCGGAGATGTGCAGGAGGGCCAGGGCCTTCTACGCGACTCTTTTCTCCCCGGATCCGACCGATCCTAACGCTTGCAGAGTGCTCTGGGATGGACTCCCGACGGTCAGCGCGGGCGACCAGGACTGGCTAGAGCTGCCTCTCACTCTGGCCGAGTTCTCAGAAGCCCTCCCTCGCATGCCCACCAATAAATCTCCGGGCATGGACGGGCTGACCGTGGAGTTCTACTGCGTGTTCTGGGACGTCCTTGGCCCAGACCTAGTCACCGTCTGGGCCGAGTATTTGCAGGGTGGGGTCCTCCCTCTCTCGTGCAGGTGAGCCGTGCTCACCTTATTGCCGAAGAGCGGGGACCTCCGCGACTTACGGGATTGGCGTCCCATCTCGCTCCTCAGCAAGGACTACAAAATCATTGTGAAGGCCATCTCGATGCGGCTAGGGTCCATGCTGGCGGACGAGGTCCACCCGGACCAGACCTACACTGTCCTGGGCCGCATGATATTTGATAACCTGTATCTGGTCCGGGACCTTCTGGAATTAGGGTGTAGGGATGGTCTGTCGTTTGCCCTCTTATCCCTGGATCAGGAGAAGGCGTTCGACAGGGTAGACCACGGGTATCTCCTGAGCACTCTGTGAGTGTTCGGCTTTGGACCCCAGTTTGTGGGTTTTCTCCAGGTGCTGTATGCTTCCGCGGAGTGTCTGGTCAGGCTCAACTGGACCCTGACCGAGCTGGTCAGCTTCGGGCAAGGAGTACAGCAAGGGTGTCCCCTCTCGGGTCAGCTGTACGCTCTGACAGAGGAAGGTCGAGCCCTTCCTCTGTCTCCTCCGTCGGAGGCTGACGAGGTTGGTGCTTTGAGAGCTGGAGCTGCGGCTGGTCCTGTCGGCGTATGCAGACGATGTGCTCCTCGTGTTCCAGGACCCAGGCGACTTGGTGTGGGTGGAGGCTTGCCAGGCCATTTACTCGGCGGCCTCCTCCGCCCGGGTCAACTGGGTCAAGAGCTCTGGTCTGGTGGTCGGGGACGGGTGGCAGGCGAGCTCCCTCCCACCCACGCTTCAGGCCATCCGGTGGAGCGCGGGTCCGCTGCTGTGTCTCGGCGTTTACCTTTCTGCCACGCATCCGTCTCCACCGGAGAACTGGCACGGTTTAGAGGGCAGGGTGACAGAGCGGCTCTGGAAATGGACAGGACTACTCTGGTGCCTCTCTCTCTGAGGGAGGGCGCTGGTGCTAAATCAACTAGTCCTGTCCATGCTCTGGTACCGGCTCAACACCCTGGTCCCAGCCCTGGATTTCCTGGCCAACCCCCGGAGGGTGGTTCTGGAGTTCTTTTGGCCAGGAACGCACTGGGTCTCTGCAGGGGTGCTCCACCTGCCCCTGGAGGAGCGGGGACAAGGCCTGAAGTGCCTGCACACTCAGGTCCACGTCTTCCGCCTCCAGGCCCTGCAGAGGCTCCTGTATGGTGCTGGTAGTCCAGCGTGGAGCGTATTGGCGCATGCCTTCCTCTGCCGCTTCCGAGGGCTCTGATACGACCGGCAGCTCTTTTACCTCCATCCAAGAGGTCTTCTGCGAGACCTCTCTGGGCTGCTGGTCTTCTACCAAGACCACCTCCGGACCTGGAAGCTCTTTTCAGCGACCAGGTCTGTGGCGGCCACCGTGGGGGCTGATCTCCTCGCGGAGCCCCTGCTACACAACCCCCAGCTTTGTGCGCAGGTGGCGGAGTCCCGCGCGGTGCGCCAGAGGCTGGTCTTGGCGGGAGTCACCAGGGTCAGAGACCTCCTGGACTACGACCGGGGAGACTGGCTGGATCCCCTGATGCTCGCTCAGCGCATGGGGCTCTCCGGACCTCGTACTCCCCGGCATGTACTTCAGGAGGTGAAGGCCGCTTTACTGCCTGCTACTCGGGCCTACCTCGACTGGGTCCTGCGAGAGGGCACGCCCTGCCCACCCTTCACCCCAGGCTCCGTAGACCTTTTTATGGGGCCCCTGCCCCGTGGACCCAATCGGCCCCCCCGCCCTTTCACTGCAAGCCGGCTGCCCGATCTGCAGCTGGTTCTGTTCCAGACCGCACCAAGGAAACATCTGTACACGCTCATACTCCACACTCTTCACTACCTCACCCTCGCGTCCCGCCCCGATACAAAGTGGCGGGACCTCCTGCCACCTCTCAAGGGTGAGGAGCCCCGGTGGGCCAGCCCTGGTCCTGAGGCCCACCGGGGATGTCAGTTGGCGGCTCCTTCACGGGGCCATGAGCATGGGCGTGTACTTGGCGCGGTTTACCCCTGTCCCCAACACCTGTCCCTTTTGCAGCATGAAGGAGACCCTGGTGCACGTTTATTTAGCGTGCGCCAGGTTGCAGCCTCTGTTCCGGCTCCTCTTGGATCTCTTATTGCATTTTTGGTTGCACTTTTCCCTTCACCTGTTTATCTATGCACTCCCCATCCGTGGCCCCACAAAGTCGCGGGATCTCCTTGTCAACCTCCTCTTGGCCCTGGCCAAACTAGCCATCTATAAAACTAGGGAGAGGAGGTTGGCCAACGGGATTTCCTGTGACTGTGGGGCCTATTTCTGCTCCTCCTTCCGTTCACGCATCCGGGCAGAGTTCCTCTGGGCGGCATCCATTGGCTCTCTTGACGCCTTGGAGGAGCAGTGGGCGTTGTCTGGGGTTCTCTGCTTGCTGTCCCCATCAGCGTTTAGCCCTATGACCTCATTCCCGATCGTGTTTTTTTCATTGGTTGTCCCACGTAATTAGTTGGTATCCCAGACCTGTGGATCCTCCCCTTAGGCTGGGGCGAGGTCCTTTAGCAGTGGGCGGGCTTTGCCCGCCCACTTCCTGGATACCAATAGGACCAGACTCCTGTACCCCACTAGTTTGGGTCTGTCACTATACTTTATAGCAAGGTCTGCAAAGCAGTAATTACTATCTTGTCTAAGCCCCTAGAGAATATGTTTTGTTTTTATAAAACTTTTATGCAAACTGTAACCCTAGATGATGTACAGCATTAAATATGAAACAGTAGACGAGAGACCTGAGACATTGTTGAAATGAGAGGGGCTATGATTAAGTCCTAATGCAGAGGGCCTTGGGTTGGAAAATGAAAAGCTGCCGCCGAAGCGGAAGATGGTATATTTAAGAGGGGGTCTAGGGCTGCTTTGCAGCGGTCCATAGGGAGCCTATAACCCTCATGTACAAACACCAGGGCTGGGTGAGGTGGGTGGGCCTTTGTTAGAGGATCAGGCTATTCATATACCTTTTACATAAGAACGGCTGTACCGGGTCAGACCAAAGGTCCATCTAGCCCAGTATCTGTCTACCAACAGTGGCCAATGCCAGGTGCCCCAGAGGGAGTGAACGTAACAGGGAATGATCAAGTGATCTCTCTCCTGCCATCCATCTCCATCCTCTGACGAACAGAGGCTAGGGACACCATTCTTACCCATCCTGGCTAATAGCCATTTATGGACTTAGCCACCATGAATTTATCCAGTCCCTTTTAAACATTGTTATAGTCCTAGCCTTCACAACCTCCTCAGGTAAGGAGTTCCACAAGTTGACTGTGCGCTGCGTGAAGAAGAACTTCCTTTTATTTGTTTTAAACCTGCTGCCTATTAATTTCATTTGGTGACCCCTAGTTCTTGTATTATGGGAATAAGTAAATAACTTTTCCTTATCCACTTTCTCAACATCATTCATGATTTTATATACCTCTATCATATCCCCCCTTAGTCTTTTCTTTTCCAAGCTGAAGAGTCCTAGCCTCTTTAATCTTTCCTCGTATGGGACCCTCTCCAAACCCCTAATCATTTTAGTTGCCCTTTTCTGAACCTTTTTAGTGCTAGAATATCTTTTTTGAGGTGAGGAGACCACATCTGTACACAGTATTCGAGATGTGGGCGTACCATGGATTTATATAAAGGCAATAATATATTCTCAGTCTTATTATCTATCCCCTTTTTAATGATTCCTAACATCCTGTTTGCTTTTTTGACCGCCTCTGCACACTGCGTGGACATCTTCAGAGAACTATCCACGATGACTCCAAGATCTTTTTCCTGACTCGTTGTAGCTAAATTAGCCCCCCTCGTATTGTATGTATAGTTGTGGTTATTTTTTCCAATGTGCATTACTTTACATTTATCCACATTAAATTTCATTTGCCATTTTGTTGCCCAGTCACTTAGTTTTGTGAGATCTTTTTGAAGTTCTTCACAATCTGCTTTGGTCTTAACTATCTTGAGTAGTTTAGTATCATCTGCAAACTTTGCCACCTCACTGTTTACCCCTTTCTCCAGATCATTTATGAATAAATTGAATAGGATTGGTCCTAGGACTGACCCTTGGGGAACACCACTAGTTACCCCTCTCCATTCTGAGAATTTACCGTTAATTCCTACCCTTTGTTCCCTGTCTTTTAACCAGTTCTCAATCCATGAAAGGACCTTCCCTTTTATCCCATGACAGCTTAATTTATGTAAGAGCCTTTGGTGAGGGACCTTGTCAAAGGCTTTCTGGAAATCTAAGTACACTATGTCCACCGGATCCCCCTTGTCCACATGTTTGTTTGACCCCTTCAAAGAACTCTAATAGATTAGTAAGACACGATTTCCCTTTACAGAAACCATGTTGACTATTGCTCAACAGTTTGTTTTTCTATGTGTCTGACAATTTTATTTTTAACTATTGTTTTGACTAATTTGCCCGGTACCGACGTTAGACTTACTGGTCTGTAATTGCCGGGATCACCTCTAGAGCCCTATTTAAATATTGGCGTTACATTAGCTAACTTCCAGTCATTGGGTACCAAAGCCGATTTAAAGGACAGGTTACAAATCTTAGTTAATAGTTCCGTAACTTCACATTTGAGTTCTTTCAGAACTCTTGGGTGAATGCCATCTGGGCCCGGTGACTTGTTAATGTTGAGTTTATCAATTAATTCCAAAACCTCCTCTAGTGACACTTCAATCTGTGACAGTTCCTCAGATTTTTCACCTACAAAATCCAGCTCAGGTTTGGGAATCTCCCTCACATCCTCAGCCGTGAAGACTGAAGCAAAGAATCCATTTAGTTTCTCCGCAATGACTTTATTGTCTTTAAGCGCTCCTTCTGTATTTCGATCGTCAAGTGGCCCCACTGGTTGTTTAGCAGGCTTCCTGTTTCTGATGTACTTAAAAAACATTTTGTTATTACCTTTGGAGTTTTTGGCTAGCTGTTCTTCAAACTCCTCTTTGGCTTTTCTTATTACACTCTTGCACTTAAGTTGGCAGTGTTTGTGCTCCTTTCTATTTGCCTCACTAGGATTTGACTTCCACTTTTTTAAAAGGAAGTCTTTTTATCTCACTGCTTCTTTTACATGGTTGTTAAGCCATGGTGGCTCTTTTTTAGTTCTTTTACTGTGTTTCTTAATTTGGGGTATACATTGAAGTTGGGCCTCTATTATGGTGTCTTAAGAAGGGCTCATGCAGCTTGCAGGGATTTCACTTTAGTCACTGTAGCTTTTAACTTTTGTTTAACTAACCCCCTCATTTTTGTATAGTTCCCCCTTTTGAAATTAAATGCCACAGTGTTGGTCTTTTGAGGTGTTCTTCCCACCACAGGGATGTTGAATGCTATTGTATTATGGTCACTATTTCCAAGCGGTCCTGCTATAGTTACCTCTTGGACCAGCTCCTGCGCGCCACTCAGGATTAAATCTAGAGTTGCCTCTCCCCTTGTGGGTTCCCGTACCAGCTGCTCCACGAAGCAGTCATTTAAAGTATCGAGAAATTTTATCTCTGCGTTTCGTCCTGAAGTGAAATGTTCCCAGTCAATATGGGGATAATTGAAATCCCCCACTATTATTGGGTTCTTAATTTTGATAGCCTCTCTAATTTCCTTTAGCATTTCATCATCACTATTACTGTCCTGGTCAGGTGGTCGATAATAGATCCCTAATGTTATATTTTTATTAGAGCTTGAAATTTCTATCCATAGAGATTCTATGGAACATGTGGATTCGCTTAAGATTTTTACTTCATTTGATTCTACATTTTCTTTCACATATAGTGCCACTCCTCCCCCTGCCCGAGCTGTTCTGTCCTTCCGATATATTTTGTACCCCGGAATGATTGTGTCCCATTGATTGCTCTCAGTCCGCCAGGTTTCTGTGATGCCTATTATATCAATATCCTCCTTTATCACAAGGCACTCTAGTTCACCCATCTTATTATTTAGACTTCTAGCATTTGTGTACAAGCATTTTAAAAACTTGTCCCTGTTTATTTGTCTGCCCTTTTCTGATGTGCCAGATTCTTTTTTATGTGACTGTTTATCATCTGATCCGGCCCTCACATTCTCCTTTTCCGTCCTGTGCTCCTGACTATAATCTGGAGATTCCCTATAATCAGACTCTCCCCTGAGAGAAGACTTGTGGCCGATCCACATGCTTCTCTGCAGCAGTCGGCTTTCCCCCATCTCCTAGTTTAAAAACTACTCTACAACCTTTTTAATGTTTAGTGCCAGCAGTCTGGTTCCACTGCGGTTTAAGGGGAGCCCATCTTTCCTGTATAGACTCCCCCCCCATCCCAGAAGTTTCCCCAGTTCTTCATGAACGTGAACCCCTCCTCTCTACACTATCGTCTCATCCACGCATTGAGACTCTGAAGCTCTGCCTGCCTACCTGGCCCTGCGCGTGGAACTGAGAGCATTTCTGAGAATGCCACCATAGAGGTCCTGGATTTCAGTCTCTTCCCTAGCAGCCTAAATTTGGCTTCCAGGACATCTCTCCTACCCTTCCCTATGTCATTGGTACTTACATGTACCACGACCACCAGCTCCTCCCCAGCACTACACATAAGTCTGTCTAGATGCCTCGAGAGATCCGCAACCTTTGCACCAGGCAGGCAAGTCACCGTGCGGTTCTCCCGGTCATCACAAACCCAGCTATCTACATTTCTAATAATCGAATCTCCCATTACTAACACCTGCCTTTTCTTAGAAACTGGAGTTCCCTCCCCCGGAGAAGTAACCTCAGTGTGAGAGGCAACCCCAGCACCATCTGGAAGGAGGGTCCCAACTACGGGAAGGTTTCCCTCTGCTCCCAGTGACTGCTCTGCTTCCCTGGGCCGTTCTTCCTCCTCAACAGCGCAGGGGCTGTCTGAGCGGAGGTGGGACAAATCTGCAGTGTCCCGGAAGGCCTCATCAATATACCTCTCTTAGCTCCTCCAGTTCCGCCACCCTGGCCTCCAAAGTCCGTACACGGTCTCTGAGAGACAGGAGCTCCTTGCATCGACTGCACACATACGCCACCCGCCCACAGGGCAGGTAATCATACATGCAACACTCAGTGCAATAAACTGGATAGCCCCCACTCTGCTGCTGGGCTTCTACCTGCATTGTCTCCTAGTTAATGGAAGGGTGGTTTACAGAAAGGGGTTTTGGAATGTGGTTTGGATTATAGGTTTTAAGGGGATAACAGGGGAACAGATAGGACCAACAAGGGACCTCCGCTCCCTTCCCACTCCCCTGCCAAACTCCCTTGCGAAACTCCCTGTTAGCAGCCCCTGTTCACAAAGCTCCCTGGTCGCTTGTGCGTGGCTTTATAAAGCCCTGGCCTGAGTGAATGCCCCACCCACTGAATAAGGCTCAGCCAATTACCAGAGGCTTCGAGCTTTCAAACCTTCCTTTGACGCTCATGTCCTCCAACTGCCAGCCACAGCAGACGGTCCTTCAAACAAACAGACTGACAAACACAAGCTCAGCACACAGCAAGTAACCCCCAAACACAAACAAACACACACTACAGACAGTCACTCACCCCACAGATGCTGTATTTGCTCCTCCTTCACCTGGAGAACTCCCTTGCGAAACTTCCTGTTAGCAGCCCCTTTTGTTGTTGTTGTTGTTGTTGTTGACAAACTGTAACCTACTGGCACGTATACTACGGGGGCAACCTACTGCCCTTTTTGACAAACCCCACACCCCTTGAACTCCATAAAAACACGCTTTACACAGTTATTTTTAACTGACATTTTATTTTACAACACACCTCGTTTTGTTCCCCAAACACACTTTGTTAGTGTTTTTTCTTAGCAAGATTTTGTAATTTGCTAAACCTTCAGAAGTCCTGATATTATTGGGACTGTTCCGATATTAGGAGTTTTGTCTTATATAGGACCCTATTGTCCCCGATAGGACCCTATTGTGACACACTGTACCTTAAAATAGCACCCTGTGACCCCAGTACTCATCATTTGTAGCTGGTTGTGGTATTTCATACACAGCATGCCTTGTAAAGTATCATATGAGAGGTCATGATCTGCTGAAACTCATTGTTCTGTCAAAATATGTATATCGGTAGTGTGTAGGAAGTTATAAGATTTTGCATGTGGTTGTTATTGAAATATGTTGTAAGGCTGGGAGGCACCTACCTAGCTGCCCAGTGGCAACAAAAGAGGGAACCCACACCCAGGTGAGGATTAAATGATCATCACCAGTCATTCACCAGGCGAACTGTAAATAAGGGATTTACAATTCAATAAAACACAGTCCTGCAAGCACCACACAATGGGGATTACTCAACTCTGTAACTCAGCAAGGCCCACCAGGACATGCCTGTGCTTACTCAGTTAGTAACAGCTTCCCTCTCTCTCTTTCACCAGTCACATTATCACGCAGCACAACAGTTATGCAGCCTTTGGTCAGTTCACCACCTTTGCTTTGCCTATTGCTTCTGAGAAAAAAATCTCTGCACAACCCACAGACGTGAAGCCCTGTTTCATTCCTTTCCCTCGTGCTTTCAGGTCAGAGGAGATCCTGGATGGTTTCTTGTTTTCTTTTAACAGTGTCCACTCTCAGGGACCAGCAGCAGCCTCACCACGTCATTTTCAGACACAAAGCGTAATGCATTCAGCATCTCCTAAGAGGCTAGTTTTTCCCATCTCCACCTGTTTTGCTCTCTCAAATACAATGGTGCAAGTAGAAATCCTGTCTTGCTGGTACGCTGCACTCATGGGAGGGACACAAAGGGGTGGTGCATGACATCCCCAAGTGACTTCTCCCTGCCCTGCCCCCAGCCCAAGGCCCCAGTGGTCTCCCCATCTGTCCCCTTCCCATGATCCACATCTGTCCCACATTAGCTGGGGGGGATGGGCTCTGTCCTCCTCTGACTGCGATGGAGGATTCAGGAGATGCAGCTGTGTGGAAGAGCTGGGGATGCTACAGCCGCACCAGAGGAGCTGCCGGTGTGGGTCCTGGCAGTCCCATGTTCTGCTTCTTTTGCAGTTGTGATTCCCAGGAGATCAGGGCTCTCCGGAACCGCAGCAGGGAAAGGAGCAGAATATGGAGCCACCAGGCAGCCCCTCACCGGCAGCTCCTCTGGCACAGCTGCTGTACCACCCTCAGCCTCCTCCCACCGCCTCCCCACTCCCCTGTCCTCTGGCAGTGCTGCTGTACAGACCTCAGGCAGGAGGACTCAGGAGATGTAGCTGCGTGGAAGGGCTGGGGATGGGGCTGGTGGCGGGCTCCTCCTGTGTCTTTCTGCTACACCCTACCAGCTATACATATTTTACTGGTACAGCGTACCGGACCATACCACTATACTTACACCACTGCTCAAATACCTCAAACTGAAGTAAAAGTCACTTGATAGGAGCATTCTTCAGTCTATTAACATAAAGATGCTCCCAGTCGGTACCATCATTCTCAGTCTCGTTCCTTCTTCACCAAGCAGCTTCACCAGTAAAGTTTTCCTTCCATTTACATTAAAAAGATTCTATGCTCCATAAAAAATATCCTGGCTCTGTGTTACAGCCACCTCTTCTGTTCTGTTCCTGGTTCTCTGACCATGCTTGCTGACAGGGCCGGGTTTAGGAAGTGTGGGGCCCAATTCGAACATTTTCAGCGTGGCCCTGGCAGGGATGACTTAAAAAAAAATGTAAAAAAAAAGCCTTTCATTTCTTAGCAACCGGTCCCCTATAAAAAGTTCTGATTTAAGGGATGTGCCACAGTATGTATTTTTTGTACCAATAGCGTTACCATATGTCTGTATTTTCCCAGGATGAATTTTTAAAATTTAGCCTGACATGTCCGGAAAAATATGGATGTATGTTAACCCTACCTAAAGCTCTTTTTAAAAAAGATTGGCCTGAACTAGAAATGAGCTCCATTTCACATGTGTGGGTCCCCGCCACTCCCTGGGGGTGTGCAAGGGTGACCAGATGTCCCGATTTTATAGAGACAGTCCCAATTTTTGGATCTTTTTCTTATATAGGATCTTATTACCTCCCACCCCGATCCTGATTTTTCACACTTGCTGTCTGGTTACCCTATGGTGTGCACATGTGTGGGTCCCAGCTGCTCCCTGCCCCCCTCATTGAAGCAGGTGTGCAGGGTTCCTGCCCTGGGAACTACAGGGCACCAGTGGACATGGGGCTGGCTGGAGGTAGGATCTGGCTGCAGGCAGGGCAGCAGGGTTTGGCTGGAGACAGGGCAGAGGATGCGGGGCTGGCTGCAGGCAGGGCAGGGGGTGCAGAGCTGGTGTGGGCAGGGCAGGGGGTGCAGGGCTGGCTGCAGTCAGGGCAAGGGGTGCGGGGCTGGTTGGAGACAGGGGTGTGTGGGGTGGGCTGGCTGGCTTCAGGCAGGGCCGCAGGGGGGTGCAGCATGGGTTGGCAGGGCTGGAGACAGGGCAGGGGGTGTAGGGCTGGTGCGGGAAGGGCAGGGGGTGCAGGGCTGGTGTAGGAAGAGTAGGGGGTGCGGCAAGTGCTGGCTGGAGACGGGCTGGCTGCGGGCAGAGGGTGCAGGGCTGGTTGCAGACAGGGGCTGGCTGCAGGCAGGGGGTGCGGGTACAGGGGGTACAGCCCACCCTGTATGGTGAGTGCCCTCTCCTCCTCCTCCTTCCCGCACTGGGGTAGCAGCAGTAGCCTGGGGCTCGAGCGTATTTAAAGGGCCTGGGGCTCCCCTGCTTCCACCGCCCCAGCCCTGTAAATAGCTGAGGGAGCCCTGGGGGAAGCGGCGGGGCTCCGGCGGCTATTTAAAGGACCGGGGCAGCAGAGGCAGCTGGAGCCCCCCTGCTACGCCAGGGCTCCAGCGGCTATTTAAAGGGCCGGGGCAGTAGAAGTAACAGGAGCCCCGGACTTTTTAAATAGTCCCCAGAGCCCCGCAGCCCTACCCTAGGGCTCCAGCAGTGGGGCTCCAGTGGCAATTTAAAGGGCCTGGGGCTCCAGCCCCTGCTGGGAGCCCCAGGCCCTTTAAATTGCCCCCTGGGGAAGCTAGGCCACACTGGTAGCACACGGGCTCTTGCCCGTACGCCATACTGGGGCTTGGGCACGGGGCTCTCTTACAGGCGGGCCCCAATTCAGGGGAATTGGTTGAATTGGCCTAAAGCCGGTCCTGCTCGCTGATGCCTTTTATTTAGGGTGACCAGACGTCCCAATATTATCGGGACAGTCCCGATTTTAGGGGACTTGTCCCGCGTCCTGACCTTCCATCGGTCGGGACGCACTTTGTCCCGATATCGGGGGACCGTCTGGTGGAGGACGCAAGCTGATGCTGCTGGCACCGCTCACCTCTTCTTCCTGGGCTCTGGTAGTCCCCTTGGATACTCCAATCTATTTTTCTACCCAAGTAAGCTTGTCTTTTTAATAGATGTAAAAGCAGCAAAGAGTCCTGTGGCACCTTATAGACTAACAGACGTTTTGGAGCATGAGCTTTCATGGGTGAATACCCACTTCATCAGATGCACCCACGAAAGCTCATGCTCCAAAACGTCTGTTAGTCTATAAGGTGCCACAGGACCCTTTGCTGCTTTTACAGATCCAGACTAACACGGCTACCCCTCTGATACTTTGTAATAGATGGTCACTTAGAATTCAGGTTACTCCCAGTCCCAAAGGACTAGTCAGGTCAATTGCACATTAGATCTCACACCAAAGACAAGGCTTGTAGCCAATCCTGTAATAAAATATCCAGCTATTCATCATAGAGGAAAATGACACAAGAGTTATTTACAAGGTTAAAGCAGGTAAACATACATACACACAAATGAGTTCCAATGTTAAGTTTCAAAAAAATAATTGAAGCATGGGTGGTGGGTAGAAGAGGCTTGGGGAGGCTGAGGCAAGAAATGCCAAATGCGACACTGCCCTTTGGAGGCACACCTGCCCACTGCCTTTGGAGCGCCACCGCCGGAAGCTCCTGAGAAGTGGGGCGGGGGGCCGCTGGAGCCCAGTCTAAGGCTCTTCCCCCATGGCCCTGCCCATGCTGTGCCTCTTCTCCCTGATGCCGTGCCATCGCTCCCCCGAGGTGCTCCCTGCCCACTCCTCCCCCACGCGAGGCCTTCCCCATCCGCGCCTCTCCACCCCCTGCCCCGAGGCCCTCCCCACCCACTACTCACTCTTTTCTGCCACTTCCCCCACCTCCCATTGCTTGCCCTTAAGGCGGGGAAAAAAGGGGGAGGGCAAAAAAAAAAGAAGCATAGAGGAGCGAGCAGCAGTTCGGGGGGTCTCGGGAGAAGAGGTCAAGCCTCATTGGGGCCTCAGGGCGGAGCGGAGGTGGAGCATGGGCAGGGCCTCGGGGGGGAGGAAGTCAAGCAAGGGTGGGGCCTCGGGCAAAGCGGGGGGCAGAGCCACAGTCCAGCTACCGGTGATCCCCCCACTTCTAGAGACCTTCCTGCGCTCACACCCAGCCAGACACATGCCACCGATGAATAGAAGCTTCTATAGTGAGCAAGCTCTACGTGTCCTTTAGGGCTGACCCAGGCTGAGCACTGGGGCTCTTTTGCTTATCCTTAGCACTTCTTGCCCCTCACTGTCCAAGCAGCATAATAACATAGTTCCTCCCTGTTATGGGTTTTTATCCCTGCCCCCTTCTGCCGCAAGTTGCAAATTTAGCTGATGGGTAGAATTCACTTGCATGTCTGCTCTTCACTGGGGGTGCAGGGTGGGAGGAGAGCCAGCAGCAATATTTTTTGTCTCATGTTCCATAATGGATTGCCTGGCATCAGCAGGACTTTGTCCGGCAGGACATCGCACCGTCTGTTGGAGACTAGTATTTCACACTAGTTAATGCTTTTCTCCTGGCTGCTGATATATGCAGTGACAAAGGCTTACAATGCAAATGTTCAATTATCACCTTACGATATGGGATAGAGATGTTAGATGTGAGATTGATGCCTGCAGGAACTTACAAGCATTCAATGCAGCCTAACACAAAGCACATCGTTATTAATCTAATACCAATTTGACCAATAGTAATACCCAGGGTAGCCAGACTGGTTCCAGCTATGGATTTGTCAGTGTGCCACTGAGGCCTGGGGTCCTTAGCATAAGCTGGCACCTGATTGGCCAGCATCACAAGGGCAACAACAATGGGGAGAGATACCGGGGGAAGGAAATCCATAGAAGGAAATATTAAAAACCAGGATTATTTAGTGCTGGCCGACACACAGATTTTGTACTGCTAGTACTGTGTTGGTTAAGAAAGAGGTATAGTTAAAGCGGTACAGAAGTGCCTCTACCGGTACTGTTTATGCCTGTAAATTTACAGGAAAGCTCTAGCAATGGAAGTGTCTTTGTACCCATATAACTACATCCACATTAGGAGGTTTTACTGCTTTAACTATATCTGGTCCTAAAGCAATGTATTACGAGCAGTACCAAACTGTGTGCAGACCAACTCCCAGTGCTGAAAGGAGAGTGACAAAGAGGTATGGGGGTGGGGAGAAAAAAAGAGTATGCGCTCAACATCCCTATTTACCCTGGCCTACAAGACAGCACTCAAAATTAAAGAGCTGCTCATTTGAAACTGAAAAGGGGAAATTATATTTTTTTTACTCCTCTTATAATTGATTTGTGATACTTGCTGCTGCAGGGTATTTTCAAGGTGTCTGCTCAGTGAGATTCATGGAGGCCAGTGACAGGAATGAGAAGCTGAACAGTGGACCAGATGCTGCTCTCATAGTCACCAGTGTTAAACCAGAGTAACTCTACTGAAATCAGTTTAGTGGTTCTGGATTTACACACGTGTGGGTGAGATCAAAATCTGACTCTGCATCTGCAAACACAGTAACTAGGATTTTAATTACAAGGATTATTGATCCTCATGCTTCAGGGAACAAGCACCCTGCTGAGTTCAGAAAGGAACTTCTCCTGCCCGGCCCCGTTTGCTTCATTATTGCACACTTGTCAGGCAAGGTTCACATTGTATCTACTGTACAGAGAGAGAGCCAGATTCTGCTCTCACATAGACCAGAGTATATCAGGAGGAACTGATGAAGTCACCAGCATTACACTGGTGTAAGCAAGAGCAGAATCAGCTCCCTCTGCCTTTGTATTAAAGAAAGTAACTGCTTTAATCCAAGTAAGTTAAAGAAACAATTACTGCTCAACTCCCAGGCTTGTCCTTCCTGCTACCAGAGAACAAAGAGCTCCCAGCACATTGTGAAGTAACAGGGAGCTGCACCTCACAGAAACACCACGGCTCACATTCTTCCAGGTACACGCCACACACAAATACCCCTGACCAACATAAGTTTCGCTGGCATAAGCGCCTGTGTGCACAGCACTATGTTAGTGGGAGATGCTTTCCCACCAACATAGCTACCGTCGCTCGTTAGGTGGTTTTAGTATGTCAATGGGAGAGCTCTCTCCCGTCGGCATAGAGCGGCCACATGAGCGATCTTACAGCAGCACAGCTGTATCAGTACAGCTGTACCACTGTAAGCTTGCTAGTGTAGACATGGAGACTTCAAGAGAGACAAGAAGGTGAATAGCAAGAACCTTATCTCCAGACTTGGAATAAATATATACTTGTGACTCACCAGCCAGTCAATCCCAGACCACATCTCAAATATACCAGGATGGAAGAGGAAGGCCAATGAGTGACACAGGGGAGAGGACTCCTGCCTGGAACCACATCAACTTGGCTGCTTTCCACTGATCCAGGCCAGCATCTAACACAGGGCTGCACAAATAGGTGCTGGAACTAGGGGTACTGGGGGTGCTGCCGCACCCCCTGGCTTGAAGTGATGTTCATCATATACAGTGTTTACAGTTCTATTCAATGGCTCTCAGCATTCCCCACTATACACATTGTTGAAAGGGTTCTTAAAGCCTGGCTGGGGATTAGAGGAACTATCCTGCCAAGACAGAGATGGGCCCAAACCAAAAATTCCCAGATCCCAACACCTCTGCATTTTGGAGTATCGGAAATCTGGATCTGAATTTTGCCACTGGGGCCGATCTCCACTTCCAAAGTCTCACATGTGAGGCCACTGCTTTGGGGACAGACTCAGAGCCTCAGAGGTCACTGGTGGCCAAAGGAGCCAGTGCCTCCAGTTCTCTGAAATGAGACCACAGACTCCTAAGGTTCTTTACCAAGGTTCAGGGGAGACCTAGTCTCTAAGATAGGGTCACAGGGATAGCACCTTGGTGTGGGGGAGCCGGCCTCTGAATCTGGGCCAAAAGGTGTGCTTGATAGGTGGTGCCAGAGCCTCCGGTTCCGTACTGTTCTAGACACATTTCTACCAAACCCTCCCAAACTTGCCTGTGCTTTATGGAGTCTAATCTCTCCTGAAGTCACAGAGCAGGATACACATGGTCAGAGCCAGCCCTACGTCCTGCAAGGCCCTGGGCAAAGATTGCTAGGGGCAGTGTGGGGAAGGAAGAATTAGGCAAGATTTTCATAAGCCAGAGAAAGGGTTTGCCAGCTCAAGGGAGAATTGGGTCCCTGTCTTATCCCTTTACACCTAGCAAATGTATCAGCCTATGCAAGTGCACACTTGGCAACCACCGAGGGTCAGCTCTGCTCTCTACAGCTGGCACAGTGCTCTAGGGGCCTTCTGCAGGACTCCTGGCACCTCAGGCAGTGTCCCTGGACAGTCCGGGCAATACATCCAGCAGTACAAAGTGCGCACTGCCTGCTTTCTCCAGGAAGTCATTAACCTCATCCCTCTGACCACAGCGAGTGCACTGACCCTGAATTCCTGGTCACGTGCAGCGCTGTCAGGAGCTGCCTTCCCTGCTGACAGACAGTCCCATTCTGTTGGCAGGTAGGACAGACATAGTGCGAGAACAGAGCAGCCATGTTCTCACTCTCAGTGGATCCCACGATAGGAACAGAAGAGGGTGCTACAGGCTACGACAGAGGAGCACTGGCACTGATGTGTGTGGCCCAGGACTGGAATATCAAGGGGTCAGACAGTAGCAGTTGGCGGAGCTACGTAGGGGAAGCCAGCATGGCACTCGTCGAAGTTGTGCTCAGCACTGCCAAGGTTACAGCTCGATTCGGTTTCACAAAGCACTGAATGTCCCTTCCCAAGTACAGACGCACACAAACCAACAGCGGCTTTCAATTGCAAGCTTTCCCCCAGAGCATCTCTTTAGCCTGCACCCAGCCATCAGGTTTGGACTGTGTCCCTGCCAGTTCAGGGAAATCTGGTGGTTACATCCAAGGTTATGCTAAAGTCCACGGCTTACTCATCCACTGTCAGCAGCTGCTGACTGGAGAATTGGAGCAAAGATATTTCCAGTGGGATTGGCGGTGACCATCCAAGACTACACTGAAAGCTCTGCTCATTCAAAGGAAATATGGAATATCTTTCATGATCTTTTAATATGACCTGTTGCATGTACACTCATCCAACAGGCCTGTGCGAACATAGTAAGCCATCTGAATGTTCATGTGTGCGTAGATGTGTACTTGCAGACAGACTGGCACACAGGCACAGACACACAGACCAGTGCCCTCCAGAATCACACCACCTATAAATGGGAGCAACTCCTATGAAGACCAGCTGAGGATCTGGCCCACAAATATGCCTGTTGGTGCATAGGCGTGTTACTTGACCACTCTCACCAGTGCGCAGACAAAACTCCTTCTTCCTAAAGACATCTTAGCACCACCCATTTTCTCTCGCTCTCAGCAAGGGATTCACAATTAGAGCTTGGCACATTTTTTCAGGTGAAGAGTTTTTCTGATGAACGCTATTCAGTCAACCTGGAACTATTCATGAATCTAATACAAATTTGCTGAATAGTTTCAGCCAGAGAAAAATTTCCAGGCTAGATTCACAAAACAGTCAGAGGAGCCAGAGGTTGGGGACTTTACAGCTTTTAGGCCAGTGCACTCAGCAGGGATGTGGGAGACCTAGGTCTGAATTCCTGCTCTGGAGCAGGGACTTAAACCCAGGTGTCCCCAAAGCTCTGGAACAGGGATTTGAACCCAGCTCTGCCCTAACCAGCAGACTCTTGGCTCTTCTGAGGTGGGTCTCTCTCTCTATCTCACCTGTTGAAATTGTTGTGCTTTGTATAAAATACTTGAATTGTCATTGGGCCGGCGAGCGAGACACAATGAGAATAGCTCTATAGACTGGAGATTAGGGCACTCCCCTGGAATGTGGGAGATCCAACTTCAAGTCCCTGTGCCAATGAACATTCAGTCAGGGGGGTGAAAAGACACACCCCTGACTGACATAAGTTGCACTGACGGAAGCATCAGCGTGGACAGTGCTATTTCAGTGGGAGAGATTCTCCCACAGACATACCTAATGCCACTTGGTGGGGGTGGTTTAATTATGCTAAGCGGAGAGCTCTCCTCCGTCAGCATAGAGTTGCTACACGGGAGACCTTACAGCAGAACACCGGCATCGGTACAACTGTGCCACAAGAAGGTCTCTAGTGTAGACATGGCCTAAAAGTTACAGGGGGGCCACCCCCTTCGTTCAACCTAGCACAGACTTCTTCAACTCACTGATATTTTCCACAGTGTTCAGATCCGGGTCAACCAAAACCCATATTTTCTCCAGTACCAGCAAACCAAAAAAAAGTGCAGTTCTTCACACTACCCTATTGACAGTGCTTCCCCTGCCCCTCCGCAGAATCCTTGGATCTGGACATTCCCCAGCAAACACACACCCCAGGAGACCAGTAAAGTTCTTCTCACAGAGCAGCAGCCTGCAGGCGCCCAAGTACACGTCAGGACACTGTTCTCCCCGGGGAGATGGTGTTTGAAGAGAAGGAATTTCTATACTTTGCTTACACCAAATGAAATTCCTGCAGCCTGTCCCACTGAGTCCTCCCTCCCACTCCCCATACACCATCTCTACCCATCCCTGCTTTACAACCCCGTCACTGCCTGCTCCCCTCAGTGCGTGTCCTTCTCACAGCCCATAACTGTCTCTGCCCATCCCTTTTGCTACCTGGCCCATGCACTCCCTAACCCTAATGGTACCTGTTGCCTGTCCCTCTCACAGCCCTGTGCTTTCCACCCCACTAGCAATCCCTCGGTGCCCATTCCCTTTGCTATCCATCTACCTCTCTGCCAATCTCTCTAGCAGCCCTTGCTGCCACGTCCCCTCACTACCCATTTCCCTCTCTGGTGTCCCTAACTTCTCACCTCAGAATTTCCATTGGAAATCAATAAGGAAAGTTCCCTTCAGTTGGTCCCTCAAAATGAATTCCTTTACTTTCTTCAGGCCCCTCTTCCTAGCCTAATAGCAGTGGGGGCTTCTCCCTCTCACAGACTCCTTTGCCTGCCCATCAAAATACTCCATGCACCCCTGGACTCCAGCAAGCAGTTCTGTTGAAATGTTCAGGATGCCCGCAGGGTCACTGCCTAAGCGACAGTCAGGGGCTATGGAGTTCCCTATGGCCCCAGCACACAGGGGCAGCTCCAGGCACCAGTGCACCAAGCACGTGCCTGGGGCGGCAAGCCGCGGGGGGCGGCCTGCTGGTTGCCATGAGGGCTGCAGTCAGGCTGCCTTTGGTGGCATGCCTGCGGGAGGTCCGCCAGTCCTACGGCTTCTGCGGCAATTCGGCGGCGGGTACACCAAAGGGGCAGGACTGGTGGACATCCCACAGGCATGCCGCCCAATCCACATTACCAGCGGACCTCCCGCTGGCATGCTGCCGAAAGCTGCATGACTGCCGTGCTTGGGGCGGCAAAATACATAGAGCCACCCCTGCCAGCACAGGCAGTATGACGTACAGACTCAGACAGACACATGGACAGAACAATTACCCAGCTCACCTGATTCCAGCTCAAGTCTCCACAGGCAGCGCTGTACTGTCCCATTGAGTCACTGGGTGGCCAACAGGCAACTCATTATATGCAAGAAGAGGCAAGTCAAGGTGCCTACAACTCTGGGAGAAAGGGAGTTGGGAAAAAGATCCCTTCCTCTCTTCCCCCTCCATCAGATCTCCTTGTTAAATTATTATCAAGTTCACTTGTGGGTGGAGTAGGAGAAAGGGGGAGTGTGTGTGAGCAATGCAAATTCCTCCGCATCTCCCTTCCAGTACCTCTGTGGAAGCAGGGAAAGAAAGAGAGGGTTTAAGTGCAGCCATTTAAGTGTCAGAGACAGAGCAACTGTTCTGTCAAGTCTTAGTCTAATATCGCGAGATCTGTAGAAGCAGGGCTCACGTCAGAAGCGAGTGGAAAACAGCAGAATAGTCAGTGTGATCTAGCCTTGAGATAACGATGTTTGAGAAGAGAAAGTGAGAAAATACTGGAATAGATAGCAAATGGTCTAAATAAAATGCAGACTTTTTTAATTAATGCATGTCACAAAGAGGTATAAATGCTTGTGTGATTTTGCTTATACTTTGGAGAAACTGAGGCAGAGATGCTCTCTGTCAGCTGTGTTCTTCCCTTGCAATTGCGTGTCCTGGATAAAGCTGTTTCTGATTTTGTTGCTTCCAACCTGAGAGTGGAGTTCATTTCTTCCACACTTCCCTCTCCAGACCTTTAACTGTAATAGGAAGCACTGGCAGAGAGAGAACACGGGAAATAGAGGCCATGCCAGGCAGAACTAAGGCCAGAAGTTTGCAGGCAGCAGTTACAACATTCAGTGGAACTCAGGGACAGCTCCAGGCCCCAGCATTCCAAGTGCATGCTTGGAGCGGCAACCCACTGGGGGCGCTCTGCTGGTTGCTGTGAGGGTGGCAGGCAGGCTGCCTTCGGCGGCTTGCCTGCGGAGGGTCCGCTGGTCCCGTGGCTTTGGAGGACCTCCCGCAGGCGTGCCTGCGGAGGGTCCGCTGGTCCCGCTGCTTTGGGACCTCCGAAGCCATGGGACCAGCGGACGCTCCACAGGCAAGCTGCCGAAGGCAGACTGCCTGCCATGCTTGGGGCGGCAAAATGCCTAGAGCCGCCCCTGGTGGAACGAATCCAAGTTCCTTTATGCTCACTGAAACGAAGCAAGCTCTCCTCTCACACACAGTTTGATAAAGCCTAACCAGACCACCTCACATTCCCAGCTCTTTAAACTGTGGAATCCCCTTACAGTGCCCTGGGACATGGAATGAATCGCCTCAAACTCCACCAGGAATGAATATGCTAAACCTGTTTCAGTGCTGGAGCTCGGCACAGAATAACAAGAATGAAGAATCCAGCTGTCTACCTGCAAAATGCAATGGAGGAACTGGGAGCTGTGCTAGGGGGATATATATTTATTCTACTGCACTCAGGGCAACATATTGAAATGTCTGCGCTTCTACCATGCACACACATGTACACCCGGTCTGAAATCATGGCTTATGTAATACTATTGTTGGCCAGGATCAGCATGCCCCAAGCCTTTATTCTGGCACATGCCCAGTCGGTTATTTTCACATCATGCCATGTCTTATTTAAAGGAACACTCCCCGTGTGTGTTTCATAAATGCTCCTGTCAGGGTTCCTTCCGCACTCTGAACTCTAGAGTACAGATGCGGGGACCTGCATGAAAGCCTCCTAAGCTTATTTCTACCAGTTTAGGTTAAAACCCGGTACTCTGCCACCACCAAGTGCTTTAACAAAGAACAGGGAAAGGACCACTTGGAGTTCCTCTTCCCCCAGAATATCCCCCCAAGCCCTTACACCCCTTTTCCTGGAGAGGTTTGAGAATAATATAGAATCATAGATTATTAGGGTTGGAAGGGACCTCAGGAGATCATCTAATCCAACCCCCTGCTCAAAGCAGGACCAATCCCCAACTAAATCCTCAAATAGCCCTTCAAGGATTGATCTTACAACCCTAGGTTTAGCATACTAATGCTCAAACCACTGAGCCATCCCTCCGCTCTAACCTAAATCAATTGGTTACAAAAGTGATCAATGACCCAAACCCCTGGCTCTTTAGACAATAGAAAAATCAGTCAGGTTCTTAAAAGAAAGGTTTTATTAAAAAGAAAAGGTAAAAATCATCTCTCTAAAATCAGGATGGAAAATAACTTTACAGGATAATCAGATTCAAAGATCCCAGAGGAACCCCCTCTAGCCTTAGTTTCAAAGTTACAGGAAAACAGGGATACCTCCCTCTAGCAAAGGAACATTCACAAGTTGAGAAAAACAAAGATAAACTAATATGCCTTGCCTGGCGGTTACTTACAAATTGAAATATGAAAGACTTGTTCAGAAAGATTTGGACAGCATGGACTGATGTCCAGTCTCTCTTAGTTCCAAGAGTGAAAACAAAGAGCACACAACCAAAGGCCTGCCCCGCCCAAGATTTGAAAGTGTCTTGTCCCCTTATTGGTCCTTTGGGTCAGGTGTCAGCCAGGTCACCTGAGTTTCTTAACACTTTATAGGTAAAAGGATTTTGGTGCCTCTGACCAGGAGGGATTTTATAGTATTGTACACAGGAGAGTTGTTACCCTTCCCTTTATAGTTATGACACGCCCCCCCAAATCACAGATAGTGTTGGACAGCCGGTTCCACACTGGCTGTGATTTCATCCTGGAGCTCTAGGAGAAAACAGAGTTAATAAAATACATGCACCTTTAGATATACTACTGATTATATAAAAACTAACAATATGTTCCACATTTTAAGAACAATTTAACCAGTTGATTCTGGGAAACTTTCCCAGGAGAGCGCATCAGCCACTTTGTTAGACATTCCTGAAATGTGTTGTATTTCCAAATCAAAATCTTGGAGAGCTAAACTCCACCGAAGAAGTTTTTTTGTTATTTCCCTTGGCGGTATGAAGCCACTTTAGCACAGCATGGTTGGTTTGTAGTTGGAAACACCGTCCCCAAACGTATGGGCGTAGCTTTTCCAGCGTGTTCACAATGGCATAGCATTCCCTTTCACTGATCGACCAGTGGCTTTTCCTCTCAGACAGTTTCTTGCTGAGAAACATGACAGGATGGAATTCTTGATTCAGTCCTTCCTGCATTAAAACTGCTCCCACACCACGCTCAGATGCATCTGTGGTTACTAGGAATGGTTTGTCAAAGTCTGGGGCCCTTAACACAGGGTCAGACATGAGTGTCGCTTTAAGCTGGTTAAAGGCCTTCTGACACTTTTCAGTCCACTGAACTGCATTTGGCTGTTTCTTTTTGGTTAGGTCTGTTAGTGGAGCAGCGATTTGGCTGTAGTGTGGTACAAATCTCCTATAATATCCAGCCAAACCTAAGAAGGATTGGACCTGTTTCCTTGACTTTGGGACAGGCCACTTTTGGATAGCATCCACCTTGGCCTGTAGGGGGTTTATAGTTCCTTGACCCATCTGGTGTCCAAGGTAAGTCACTCTGTTTAGGCCTATTTGACACTTTTTAGTCTTAACAGTTAGTCCTGCCTGCCTTATGTGCTCAAAGACTTTTTCCAGGTGCTCCAGGTGTTCTGCCCATGAATCAGAAAAGATGGCCACATCGTCAAGATAGGTGATGGCATATTCTCCCGATCCCGCTGGGAGACCATCTACAAGTTTTTGAAAGGTGGTGGGTGCATTTTGCTGCCCGAAAGGGAGCACATTAAATTCATACAGACCAACATGGGTGATGAAGGCTGACCTTTCTTTGGTGGATTCATCTAGCGGTACCTGCTAGTACCCCTTGGTTAAGTCTAAGGTAGAGATGAAACTGGGCACGTCCCAGTTTCTCCAATAGCTCATCTGTGCGTGGCACTGGTTAATTATCTGGGCAAGTTACAGCATTTAGCTTATGGTAGTCCACGCAAAAATATATCTCCCCATCTGGTTTGGGAACTAGAACCACTGGAGACAGGGCCGGTGCAACCACTAGGTGAGCTAGGCAGTCGCCTAGGGAAACAAGTGGTTGGGGGCGCCCAGGGCCATCCTCAGGGATAGACAGCTGGGTAGGGCACCTGAAAATTTGAGGCACCACTGGGTCTTAGTGTCCAGCCTACTGGTTTTCACAGTCTGAGGGGGGAGGGACAAGGCAGCAAAGGATACCGAGTGGCCCGGCCTGCCTCATGGTGGCAGAGAGTCACAGTTCCCCACCCCGTACCCTCTCCCTCACACAGAATGCACCGCACTGGTGCATTCGGCTCTGTGAATACGGCCCCTGCCTAAGGCCTGGTCCACACTAGGACTTTAATTCGAATTTAGCAGCGTTAACTCGAATTAACCGCGCACCCGTCCACACCAGGAAGCCATTTAATTCGACCTAGAGGGCTCTTTAGTTCGAATTTGGTACTCCACCCCGACGAGGGGAGTAGCGCTAAATTCGACATGGCTATGTCGAATTAGGCTAGGTGTGGATGCAAATCGAACTTACTAGCTCCGGGAGCTATCCCACACTGTACCACTCTGTTGACGCTCTGGACAGCAGTCCGAGCTCAGATGTTCTGATCAGCCATACAGGAAAAGCACCGGGAAAATTTGAATTCCTTTTCCTGTCTGGACAGTTAGAATCTCATTTCGTGGTTGGACATCGGGGCGAGCTCAGCAGCACCGGCAGCGATGCAGAGCTCTCCAGCAGAGGAGTTCATGTAATCTCTGAATAGAAAGAGGGATCCAGCATAGACTGACCGGGAACTCTTGGATCTGATCGCTGTGTGGGGCGAGGAGTCTGTGCTTTCGGAGCTGCGCTCCAAAAAACGGAATGCAAAGACCTATGAGAAGGTCTCCAAAGCCATGAGAGACAGAGGATACAGCCGGGATGCAACGCAGCGCCGCGTGAAAATCAAGGACCCCAGACAAGGCTACCAAAAAATCAAAGCGGCAAACGGATGCTACAGAGCCTGCCACCACTGCCCCACCAGTGACCATGGACTCTGACGATGGGACAGTGTCGACGGCCAGTTCCTCGGCGATGTTCGCGGACGGGGAAGATGAGGAAGGGTTTGTGGAGGACGAGGCAGGCGACAGCGCTTACAACGCTGGTTTCCCCGACAGCCAGGATCTCTTTATCACCGTCATGGAGATCCCCTACCAACCATCCCCGGCCATTAACCCGGATCCTGAATCAGGGGGAGGAGCAGTCGGTAAGTGCTTTAACCGTGTAAACTTTTATTCTTAATATAACAGGAATCTGAAGTATGTGAAAAGGAGGTCTCTCTATATATGGGGATAGAACAGAAATCCTCCTGGGAGATCTCCACGAAGCTCTCCTGGAGATAATCGAAAAGCCTCCGCAGGAGGTTCCTGGGGAGAGCTGCCTTATTGGGTGCTCCGTGGCAGCACAGTTTTCCGCGCGAGGCTTTCATGAGGTACTCTGGGAGCATTGGCTCCCCGAGCACGGCTGCATAGGGCCCTGGTTTGTGCTAGCTTTCACGCAGCATGCGCTCTCTATCTCCTTCAGTGACCGTCCTCAGGGTGATCTCGCTCGGAGACTCCTGCATCTAATTAGGGGAATTACTGTAATGTTACGCCTGGTCCAAAGTATTTTTCAAAAATCTCCGGACAGACGACATAGCAGAGACTCAGCACGCTGCTGCATGACGAGCGTAACGGAAAGCCAAAGAATCAAATGGACGCTCATGGAGGGAGGGGGGACTGAGGACACAAGGTATCCCACAGTTCCTGCTGTCTCCGAAAAGCATTTGCATTCTTGGCTGAGCTCCAAATGCTTCTAGGGTCAAACACAGTGTCCGCGGTGGGTCAGGGCATAGCCTGGCAATTTACGCACCCCTCCCCGCCCCCAGAAGTGAAAGGGAAAACAATCCTCTGTTGACTCTTTTACATGTCACCGTATCTTTACTGAATGCTGCAGATAGATGCGATGCTGCAGCACTCAACACTGACATCCTCACTCCCCCCCCGCCATGGGTGGCTGACGGTACAATATGACTGATATCCATCGTCATCATCAGCCTATTGGCACATGGGGCAGTGCAAAAGGACTGGTAACCACGCGTACTACCATCAGTGAGGTCGATCAAGGGCGCCTGGCCCTAATTTTTCCTGGTAGATGGTGCAGTATGGCTGGTAACCGTCCTCATCATAGCAACAGGGGGCTGAGCTTCATCAGCCCCCACCCTTCATGTGTAAAGAAAAGATTCATTTGTCCCTGGACTAGCAGCAGGATGCTGGGCTCCTCTCCTCCACACTCCTTAATGTCCTATCTGGACTATCATAGCAACTGGAGGCTGCCTTCCACTAATTTCTCACTAACAAGTCACTGTGTCTTAGTCCTGCATTCTTTATTACTTCATCACACAAGTGGGGGGACAATGCTATGGTATCCCAGGAAGGCTGGGGAAGAATGGAATCAACAGGTGGGGTTGTTGCAGGAGCACCCCCTGTGAATAGCATACAGCTCATAATCTATGCAGGATCTGATACAGAGCAGCTGTGCTCTCTGGTTCTCTGATACAGTGGTTCTCTAGTACACTTGCCCATAGTCTAGGCAGGACTGATTCTATTTTTAGATACCAAAAAGGAGGGATTGACTCAGGGAGTCATTCCCAATTTTGGCTTTTGTGCCCCTGGCTAAGAGCAGCCAGGGGCACTTATGACAGCAGCAAATGGTGCAGTGCAAAAGGACTGGTAACCATGACCATCTTATTACCAATTTATGGTATGGTAGATGGTACAGTATGGCTAGTAACCATCTCTGCTGTCATGCAAAAGCAAAAGCATGCTGCTGTGTAGCGCTGCTGGACTGCCTCTGTCAGCGGCATCTAGTACACATACGGTGACAGGCACAAAAGGCAAAATAGGCTCCATGGTTTCCACGCTGTGGCATCTGCCAGGGCAATCCAGGGAAAACGGGCTTGAAATGATTGTCTGCTGTAGCTTTCCCGGAAGAAGGGATGACTGACGACATTTACCCAGAACCACCCGCGAAAATGGTTTTTGCCCCATCAGGCACTGGGATCTCAACCCAGAATTCACAGAGACAGACTACACTGTGTTCATTGTTCGCAAAAATTTATCTTTGCAAGGAATTCACTCCCTTTTTCCCATCACACAGCTTCGACTGTCTCCAGACCTGCCACAGCATCCCCCTCACAGAGGCTGGCAAAGATTAGGCGGCGAAAGAAAAAGACACGGGACGAGATGTTTGCTGAACTTATGGGGTGCTCCCGAGACGACGCGGACCAGCAGAGCCAGTGGAGGGAGACCCTCTCTCTGTACCAGCGCTCACACAGCGAACGGGAGGAGAGGTGGCGTGAGGAAGACAAGCAGGCGACTCAAACGCTGCTTGGACTAATGAGGGAGCAAACGGACATGCTCCTGCACCTTGTGCATGTTCTGCAGGACCTCAGGCAGGAGGACAAAGCCCCCCTGCCGTGTATCTGCAACCGCCCTCCCCCGCCACAAAGTCCCATACCCCCCTCACCCAAAATAACCAGAAGGAGGGGCGCTAGAGGCCGTGTAAACTGTCACTGCACCCCAGCAGAGTGCTCAAGTACCGAAAAGCTCTCATAGCCTAAATTTTGAGAAGTCCTTTCCTTCCCGCCTCACCCAAGCCCCCATCCCAGTTTCATCCCCTAACTGTCTAGTTGATAATAAAAAATACTTTTCTGTTAATTACTGTTTCCGTCATGTTCTTTTAGAGGAGACTGTGTTTGAAGGGGGGGAAGGGGGTTGGTAATTGGACAGGACAATCACCTTTACCAGGGTACAGACATGGGGGCAGGATCAGCAGCAGGTCACACACACACTGCAGTCAGTAGGCACCCTGGTCGGTATGGGAGGTGGTTTGCAGGTTCTGTGTGGGTGGGAGGGTACGTGACTTTGTAGCGGGGGAGGGGGGTTACAGATCTCATGCAACGGTCCCTGTCCTGGACCACAGAGCCACGCAGCAGAGGAATCTGTATCCGTTCTCCCCCGCCAAAAGGCCACATAGCCCCCGCACACAGAGTCCCAAAAAGGAGGGATGGCAGGCTCCGTTGAAACATCCAGTCCGGCAATGCAGACCGCTCTGGGAGCAGGAGCCTGTCATTCCTCGAGTTTACAGGCGGTCTTTACATCACTGCACACCCTACCCAGCACAGTCCGTGTCCCAGTTTCAACTCTGTAATGCAAAGTCATCAATAAAGAAACCTTTGTAAAGTTACAGTGGAACATGTCTTTTATTTTTAAACGTGTGTTGGAAGTTGGGAAAGCGGGGTGGGCGGGGTATGTAACTGCAGATGCTAGTCAACAGTCACTTGGTAAAGAAACAGGGGCAGGTTCAGCTTCTCTGTAAAGAAACTAAACAGTCACAGGTCACGCTGCTCACTGCTCGCTGGTACTTGAAGAGTTCCTTGTCACTGTGCAAGGCGCCTGCACAGAGCTTCACGAGCCAGGGCATTAGCGGGTAGGCTGGGTCCCCGACGATCACTATAGGCATCTGCACATCCCCAAGACTTATTTTGTGGTCCGGGAAGAAACTACCTTCCTGCAGGCGTCTAAACAGACCACAGTTCCTGAAAACATGCACGTCATGAACTTTGCCTGGCCACCCGATGTTGATGTTGGTAAAACGTCCCCCATGGTCCACCAGTGCTCGCAGCACCATTGAAAAGTAGCCCTATTTCTCAGCAGCTGACTGTGGAAGAGGTGGACGATAAGGTGCGAGGAGTTGACAACGGCCAAAACTGCAGCGGGATCCGTGTTCAAAGTGCTGTGGCGCCCGCGCTGTCACTGAGCAGAAAAGTGCACGAACAGATTGCCCGCAGGCGCTTTCAGGGAGGGAGGGAGGGAGGGTGTGATTGACGGTTCAATGATGACAGTTACCCAAAACCACCCTTGACACATTTTTCCCCCCAGCATGCATTGGGGGGAAATCCCAGAATTCCAATGGGCAGCGGGGAGTGCGGGAACTGTGGGATAGCTTCCCACAGTGCACCGCTTCCAAAGTCGACACTGGCCCCGTTACTGTGGACTCACACAGTCGAACTAGTGTATTTAGTGTGGATACACAACTTTGACTTCATAAGGTCGATTCCACAAATTCGAATTAAGTTGATTCGAAATAGTCTTGTAGTGTAGACATACCCTAAGGAGTTTAGTTTCCTTTCCTTTAAAAGAAAGAAAGAAAGATTGATTGCTGGTGCAAGTAATATTTAAATGGCCCCAGTTAAGTGTCAACATTCACACTTCTAAATTTTTCCCCCCTCCCCTAAAATGGAGATATACCTATTTCCTAGAACTGACCCTAAAGGATCATTGAGTCCAGCCCCCTGCCTTCATTAGCAGGACCAAGTACTGATTTTGCCCCAGATTCCTAAGTGGCCCCTGCAACGGTTGAACTCATAGCCTTGGGTTTAGCAGGACAACACTCAAACCACTGAGCTATCCCTTCCCCCCTTTATGAAAGTGAATGGTTGAAGGATGTGGAAATTTGGTTGGAGACAATTTTTGGCGAGTCCAAGTGGATAGCAGGCCAGCATCGCATCTGGTTCATTGCAAAAGTACAGCCATCGCAAAGAAAACAGGTCTTGTTTTAAAAAAGAAACTTTAGAATGAGCAGAAGGCAGCAAAGTTGTGGAATGGCCTGAAAATTATGAGATGAATTGTTTCCTGTGTTCATTATTTTCTCCTTCCCTTGTGTTAATACTGATGTGGCTTTTACTTGGAGGGTTGCTGTATGAGTTTCTATAAGACAAACGTTGCCTCAGACAATGTTCCTCATACAGATTGCCCTAGCAACAGCCTGAGTGCAGCAGCTGTGGCCAGCCTGGAAGTCTGTGCAAATGTGCAATGTAAAGGCAGCAGAACTTTATAAGACTGCTAAAATTTGAGCAGATGCCTACTGAGCATGTTCAGAAGTGAACTTTTCAATTGCTTATAACTGCTCTATTGTTATTTCCACTACAACCTCTCTCCCAGCCCCGCCCCAAGAGGAGCACAAGTGCTCGCAGGATTATGCCCAGGGGCGGCTCCAGACCCCAGCACACCAAGCGCGTGCTTGGGGTGGCATGCCACGGGGGGCACTCTGCTGGTTGCCAGTCCCGCGGCTCCGGTGGACCTCCCGCAGACGTGCCTGCAGAGGGTCCGCTGGTCCCGCGGCTCCTGCGGCAGGTCCACCGGAGCCGCGGGACCAGCGGACCCTCCGCAGGCACGTCTGCGGGAGGTCCACCGGAGCCGCGGGACTGGCGACTTGCAGAGGGCCCCCCACGGCGTACTGCCGTGCTTGGGGCGGCGAAATGGCTAGAGCCACCACTGATTATGCCTAGGCCGTTTTTGTTTTTTAATTCCAAGTTTTAGGCTTCAGTAGTTTTTCTCGCATCTTTGCTTGAAAGAGTGTGGTACAGTATTAGAGGGGGAGTGTGTATTTTAATCTCTCTCCAGTAATTCAAGTGGCAGAAGGAGAAGGTTGGTTTTATAGCTCAGGCACTGGAGTGAGACTCAGGCTATTGGAGTTCACTTCCAAGCTGTGACAGACTCCTTCTGTGTCCAGGGGCAAGTCACTTGAAGTTTCTGTGCTTCATTTTGTAAAATACTAGGGATAATAATACTTACAACCTCTCTGATACGTTGGGAGGATAAACTCATTCGTGTTTGTGAGGTGCTCAGATCTGATGGTGAGGGGGCTGTGGAAACACTTGATAAATGATAGTCTTTGCACAGAGGCTAAGGGTCAGATTCTGATCTGAGACTTGTTGACTCATGTGAAAACTGCGACCCTGTTTATGACCCTGTTTACCTGGAGAGAAGACAATGGACAGAGGCGGGGCTTGGGGCCGGTGATCTCAGATGCCCAGCTGAGAAGCAGGGGGCTCTGGGCTGAAGAGAGGGAGCAGGCAGGGCCCACCGGCATGCAGGGGAGACTGGGATGTGCTGTACTGAGGGAGGCCAGGCCTGAGGCCCTGAGAGTTTCCTGTGCTGTGTTCAATGCTCAATAAACCCTCCTGTTTTACGCTTCCTGAGAGTCGCTCTGGTCTAAAGAATAGGGTTGCATCAACCCCTTCAGGGGGTGGTGGCCCTGGGGTCCAGAGCAAGTGGACTCTCTGAGAGGGCCCATGTCGAGAGACATACGTGGTAAGGCTCAGAGAGGTGCGGCTCCAGGAGGTGGAGGGGCCTAACCCCGAGAGAGAGTGGACCCCCAGGAAACGGGCTGTCTCACTGAAAGGGGCACCCCTCACGGACCGCATGGGGCCAAGAGTGGGCACAATCTGTGAGTCCGTGACACTCGCACACTCATCTGTTCATGGGAGATCTGTTATGAGGTTACATCTGGGATCTTGTCTTCACCACAAGAAAAAGGTGTGTTCTTAACTTGAGTGAACTAAGTCAAGGTAGGTTTCAGAGTAGCAGCCGTGTTAGTCTGTATCCGCAAAAAAAACAGGAGTACTTGTGGCACCTTAAAGACTAACAAATTTATTAAAGTGAGCTGTAGCTCACGAAAGCTCATGCTTAAATAAATTTGTTAGTCTTTAAGGTGCCACAAGTACTCCTGTTTTTTTAAGTCAAGGTAAAATCTCAGGGTACGTCTACACTACGGGACTATTCCGAATTTGCATAAACCGGTTTTGTAAAACAGACTGTATAAAATCGAGTGTGCGCGGCCATACTAAACACATTAAATCGGTGGTGTGCGTCCACGGTCCAAGGCTAGCATCGACTTCTGGAGCGTTGCACTGTGGGTAGCTATTCCGTAGCTATCCCATAGTTCCCGCAGCCTCCCCCGCCCCTTGGAATTTCCGGGTTGAGATCCCAGTGCCTGATGGGGCAAAAATCATTGTCGCGGGTGGTTCTGGGTAAATGTCGTCAGTCACTCCTTCCTCTGGGAAAGCACTTCAGGAGGTGGGGGGGGGGGTGCGTAAATTGCCGAGCTATGCCCTGACCCACCGCGGACACTGTGTTTGACCCTAGAAGCATTTGGAGCTCAGCCAAGAATGCAAATACTTTTCGGAGACTGCAGGAACTGTGGGATAGCTTGAGTCCTCCAGTCCATGAGCGTCCATTTGATTCTTTGGCTTTCCGTTACGCTTGTCACGCAGCAGTGCGCTGAGCCCCTGCTATGGCGTCTGTCTGGAGATTTTTTAAAAATGATTTTGAATTTAGTCTTCTGTAACGGAGCGCTGATAGAACAGATTTGCCTGCCCTTACAGCGATCACATCCGCATGGTCCATGCGGGAGCTCTTTCTTTATTTTGATTTTTAACTGCATTGCCACACGTGCTGATCTGAGCTCCACACTAGGCAAACAGGAAATATTCAAAAGTTTGCGGGGCTTTTCCTGTCTACCTGGTCACTGCATCCGAGTTCAGATTGCTGTCCAGAGCGGTCAGTGGTGCACTGTGGGATACCGCCCGGAGGCCAATACCGTCGATCTGCGGCCACACTAACCCTAATCCGATATGGTAATTCCGATACTAGCGCTACTCCTCTAGTTAGGGAGGAGTACAGAAACCGGTTTAAAGAGCCCTTTATACCGATATAAAGGGCCTCTCAGTGTGGACGGGTTTGGCGTTAAATCGGTTTAACGCTCCTAAAACCGGTTTAAACGCCTAGTGTAGACCAGGCCTTAGTGTGGACAAAGAAGTCTGTGGTATTCCCATGAGCTAGCAGGTTAAGTTAAAAACTAACCTCCCGCATAGTCTTTAACTAGATCTGCTGACTCATGTGAAAACTGCAAACTGGCTTGCGTTCACTAGGCTATTACTGTGTGCTAGTTATCACCTGTTAGCTAACTTGAGTTAACACCCCTTTCTTCCTACTGCAAAGGGTATGTCTACACTATGGGATTATTCCGATTTTACAGAAACTGATTTTCGGAAACAGATTGTATAAAGTCGAGTGCACACGGCCACACTAAGCACATTAATTTGGCAGTGTTTGTCCATGTACCGAGGCTAGCGTCGATTTCCAGAGTGTTGCACTGTGGGTAGCTATCCCATAGCTATCCCGTAGTTCCTACTTCTCCCCCGCCCATTGGAATTCTGGGTTGAGATCCCAATGCCTGATGGGGCAAAAAACATTGTCGCAGGTGGTTCTGGGTACAGCCTCACCCTTCCCTCCGTGAAAGCAACGGCAGACAACTGTTTCGCGCCTTTTTTCCTGGGTGAACTGTGCAGATGCCATACCACAGCAAGCATGGAGCCTGCTCAGCTCAAGACAGCAGTCATGAATATTGTAAACACCTCGCGCATTCTCGTGCAGTTTATGCTGAACCAGGACTTGCAAAACCAGGAGAGGAGGAGGCGGCTATGGCAACGCGGCAATGAGAGTAATGAGGACATGGACATGGACACAGAATTCTCTCAAACTGCGGGCGCTGGCGCTTTGGAGATCATGTTGTTAATGGAGCAGGTTTCAGCCTTGAATGCTGATTTTGGTCCCGGGAAACAAACACAGACTGGTGGGACAGCATAGTGTTGCAGGTGTGGGACGATTCCCAGTGGCTGAGAAACTTTCGTATGCATAAGGGCACTTTCATAGAACTCTGTGACTTCCTTTCCCCTGCCCTGAAGGGCCAAAATACCAAGGTGAGATCAGCCTTCACAGTTGAGAAGCGAGTGGCAATAGCCCTGTGGAAGCTTGCAAGGCCAGACAGCTACCAGTCAGTCGGGAATCAATTTGGAGTGGGGGCTGCTGTGATGCAAGTAGCCAAAGCAATCACTGAGCTGCTGCTACCAAAGGTAGTGACTCTGGGAAATGTGCAGGTCATAGTAGATGGCTTTGCTGCAATGGGATTCCCTAACTGTGGTGGGGCGATAGCTGGAACCCATATCCCTATCTTGGCACCGGAGCACCAGGGCAGCCAGTACATAAACCGCAAGGGGTACTTTTCAATGGTGCTGCAAGCACTGGTGGATCACAAGGGACATTTCACCAACATCAACGTGGGATGGCCGGGAAGGGTTCATGACGCTCACGTCTTCAGGAACACTACTCTGTTTAAACGGCTGCAGTAAGGGAATTACTTCCCAGACCAGAGAATATCAGTTGGGGATGTTGACATGCCTATAGTTATCCTTGGGGA
Organism: Mauremys reevesii; assembly: GCF_016161935.1. Classification (NCBI taxonomy): domain Eukaryota; kingdom Metazoa; phylum Chordata; order Testudines; family Geoemydidae; genus Mauremys; species Mauremys reevesii. The sequence continues at coordinate 252,115,721 of NC_052623.1, forward strand.
CCCAGCCTACACCTTAATGCCATGACTCATGAAGCCCAACACAGGGACCCTGGACAGTAGTCAGGAGCTGGTCAACTACAGGCTGAGCAATTGCAGAATATTGGTAGAATGTACATTTGGACGTTTAAAGGGACGCTGGCGCACGTTACTGACTTGCTCAGACCCCAGCCAAACCAATATACCCATTGTTATTGCTGCTTGTTGTGTGCTCCACAATCTCTGTGAGAGTAAGGGGGAGACGTTTATGGCGGGGTGGGAGGCTGAGGCAAATCACCTGACTGCTGATTACTCACAGCCAGACACCAGGGCAATTAGAAGAGCACACCAGGAAGCGCTGTGCATCAGAGAAGCTTTGAAAACCATTTTCATGACTGGCCAGGCTACGGTGTGAAAGTTCTGTTTGTTTCACCTTGATGAAAACCTGTCTCCTTGATTGATTGGGAGGGATAGCTCAGTGGTTTGAGCATTGGCCTGCTAAACCCAAAATTGTAAGTTCAATCCTTGAGGGGGGGCTATTTGGGGATTGGTCCTGCTTCAAGCAGGGGGTCCTTTAATCTCCTGAGGTCTCTTCCAACCCTAATAATCTATCATTCATTCCCTGTAAGCAACCCACCCTCCCCTTTGATCACAGCTTTCTTTCTAAGGAAATAAAGTCACTATCATTTAAAAATCAATGTAGTCTTTATTAACTGATTATAAAAAGAGCCAGAGAACTGACAAGGTAGCCCAGGTTGGGTTTGGGAGGAGGATAGTAGGGAAGGAAAAGGCCACTTCAGAAGTTCAAAGTAATGACAGCCTTTTGCTTCGGCTGTCCACTGGGGTGGAGTGAGTGGGTGCACGGAGCCTCCCCCCTCTCCCCCGCGTTCTTACACGTCTGGGTGAGGAGGCTATGGAACTTGGGGAAGTGGGAGGGCAGTTATACAGGGGCTGTAGCGGCACTCTGTGATCCTGCTGCCATTCTTGAAGCTCCACTAGACGCCGGAGCATGTCAGTTTGATCATGCAGCAGCCCCAGCGTTGCATCCTACCACCACTGATCTCCCTGCCGACACCGTTGATCTACCCGCCGCCACCTCTGATCTTCCTGCCGCCACCTCTCATCTTGAGCGTCCCTCCTGTCCTCACGTTCACTGGCATCTTTCCTGTACTTTGATACCACATCCTTCCACTCATTCAGATGAGCTCATTCATTGCGGGTCGATTCCAGAGAACATTTTGTCTCACGTCCTTTTTTTCTGCCACCTTATCTGAGATAGCCTTCAAGACGGAGGAGGGAGGCTTGAAAAATTTGCAGCTGCAGGAGGGAGGGAAAAAATGGGAGAGAAGTATTTAAAAAGATACACTTCACAGAACAATGCTTATATTCTTTCATGGTGAACCACACTATTTACATTACATAGCACATGTGATTTCAGTACAAGGTCACATTTTGCATCTTAATATTGAGTGCCTGTGCCTTTGGTGTTAGAGATCACAGACGCAGGGCCAGGCAACAGAATTTGGCTTGCATGCGGCCATGGTAACCCATTGTCTTTCAGCTTCTGCAGCCTTCAGAAAACCAGCGCCCTCCTTTCCCACATACCAAGCACAGCCTGTTGAGTGCTGCGCCTTTACTGTTAATGTGCAGCAGCAGAAACTAAACTACCCCCCATCCAATTATCTGGGATGATCGTTTCCCCCGCCACCGCATGGCTGGTATCAGGGAAGATCCCTGCTAGCCAAACGTGAAAAAGCTAAGTGCCAATCCCCTCCCACCCCCACTTGGCTAACTGCAGGGAAAGATTTCTTTTCAGACACAGGCAAAGAGCCCAGTAGGAACAGCCACCTCTGTCCCCTTAATTAATTTCCCGTATTTCAACCAGGTTACCATGAACGATATCACTCTCCTGAGGATAACACAGCGAGATAAATAACGGATGTTGCTTGAATGCCAGCAAACACTGGGACCATACGCTGCCAGGCTTTGTCATGCAATGATACCAGATTACTTGCTACTAGCATGGTGTGGTCAAGTGTCCTACCATGGAGGACAGAATAAGACTGCACTGCCCAGAAACCTTCTGGAAAGGCTTTTGGAGTACCTCCAGGAGAGCTTCATGGAGATGTCCCTGGAGGATTTCCGCTCCATCCCCAGACACGTTAACAGACTTTTCCAGTAGCTGTACTGGCCATGAATGCAACCCAAGTCCTCAGGCAAATTAATTATTAAAAAATAGCTTGCTTTTAAACCATGTTTTCTATTTACAAAGGTACACTCACCAGAGGTCCCTTCCATGGCTTCATGGTCTGGGATAATGCCTTGGGAGGGTTGGGAGGGTACTTCAGTCAGGCTGAGAAAAAGATTCTGGCTGTTGGGGAGAATGGAGTGCTGTGTGCTCTCTGCAAGCTCGTTGTCGTCCTCCTCCTCCTCATCTTCCCCGTCCGCAGAATCCGCATGGCTGAGATTACCCCCTCCTCGGAATCCACGGTCAGAGGTGCGGTAGTGGTGGCAGCCCCCCCCCCCTAGAATTGCATGCAGCTCAGCGTAGAAGCGGCATGTCTGTGGCTCTGCCCCGGACCTTCCATTTGCTTCTTTGGTTTTCTGGTAGGCTTGTCTGAGCTCCTTAACTTTCACGTGGCACTGTAGTGAGTCCCTATTGTGGCCTCTCCCCATCATGCCCTTTGAGATTTTTTCAAACGTTTGGCATTTTGTCTTTTGGAACGTAGTTCGGCTAGCACAGAATCCTCTCCCCATACAGCAGTCAGATCCAGTACCTCCCGTATGGTCCATGCTGGAGCTCTTTTTCAATTCTCAGACTGCATGGTTATCTGTGCTGATGAGCTCTGTATGGTCACCTGTGCTGATCAGCTCTCCATGTGGGGCAAACAGGAAATGAAATTCAAAAGTTCGCAGGGCTTTTCCTGTCTACCTGGCCAGTGCATCCGAGTTCAGATTGCTGCCCAGAGCGGTCACAATGGTGCACTGTGGGATAGCTCCCGGAGGCCAATACCGTCGAATTGCGGCCACACTAACCCTGATCTGAAACGGCAATACTGATTTCAGCGCTACTCCCCTCGTAGGGGAGGAGTACAGATATCGATATTAAGAGCCCTTTATATCGATATAAAGGGCTTCATTGTGTGGACAGGTGCAGCGTTAATTCGGTTTAATGCTGCTAAATTCAAAATAAACTCGTAGTGTAGACCAGGCCTTAGATGGAACCTGTAAGTCTAAGGACCCAGCTAGCAGGGTATTCTGCAGCAGAAGGCAAGAATCCATTGGCAGGGGCAGCAGAGGGAGAAGTGGGCACTTCTATACATTTGACATGTCATCTGCTGAATGTAGGGAGTTCTGGGTCCATCAGCACAAATTACCATGCTCTGCTGTCAGAGGGGACCATGCGAAGAGAGGAACCCAGTGACAGAGCAGGCTGTTTGGTAGGAATCCACCTGTCAGGAGGCTGGCTACTCCTCATTTCCATCCAGTTACTCCAGAAGTGCTGGGGAAAGGGCCCCAAATTTCAGAGTTTGGGGGGGGGAGGGGTGTTTGTTGTCTGTGCAAATAGGTAGGTGAGTGGGAGGGTGTGACGCGGCTCGGCTGCGGTTTGTCTCTCAGCGGGGCTGTGGGGGACCCACGGCCTCGCTACTAATAGCCTGCAGCTTGGTCCTCAGCTAGGGCGGGGCAACAAACACAGAGTCAATAGGGCTCAGGCCCTCAGGCAGGGCTGTGCAGCAACAGTTTTAAGCCCAGCCATTAGGTCAGGGAGGGGCAACAAACACAGAGTCAATATGCTCAGGCCCTCAGGCAGGGCTGAGCAGCAAAATGAGGTTTCGGCCTCTTCAGGCCAGGGAAAAGGGGGAGTCCACCACCCAGGAGTTGGGTGGCAGGGGGGACGCAGGCCCTCCCACTCCACTGCGTCCCAGCCCGGGGCCCTAGCAGCGGCGGAGACCCACTGCTGTCAGTGGGGATCCAGGCCGCAACACACTGACATTGGTTCTGGCAGTGTTGCAGCCAGACTGGGGTTGGTTGCCCCCGGGGCTACTTCCACTCTCCCCCTTATCGAGTACCTGTGTCGTCGTGGTGTCACCAGCAGTCTCGACCACCATCGGCTCCTCGGGGTAAGTGTTCGAGGGCGGGCTCAGCGGGTCCTCGGGGTAGCTGGCGAGGGGCAGGCTCGGTTCTTCCTCGGGGTAGTTGGATCAGGGTGGCCCCGGACAGTCTTCCTCGGGGTAGCTGGAGCGGGGTGGTCCCGGCCAGTCTTCCTCCGGGTAGCGAGCACGGGGCAGGCTCGGCTGGCCAGGCGGGAGCTCCGGCGCATCGCGGCCGCAAGCGTCTGGCCCCTGCAATGGCTGGCGCCCTACTGAGTTCTGCAGGTTCGCTTTTATACTTCCGGGTTTGCGCCGTGACCTCTGAGGGGTGGGCGCAGGACCCGGTGGCCCCGCCTACTGCGGGGTTTGGGGAGGTTTGTCCCTCAGCGGGGCTGTGGGGGACACCACCGCCTCGCTACACCCCCCCCCCCGAGACAGACTCCCGTCCGTCAGGGTCAGCCCCCTCCACTTCCCCCAGGCAGGACAAGAAGTCCGCGTTAGCATGGTCCTTACTGGCCCTGTGGCGGATGGTAAACGCATATGGTTGTAGCACCAGGTACCATCGCGTAAGCCACATATTGTTGTTTTTCATTTGGGCCAACCATCGAAGCGCAGCGTGGTCGGTGACAAGTATGAAGGGGGCCCCCAGGAGGTAATATCGCAGGGCATCACAAGCCCACTTCATCGCCAAGGCCTCCTTCTCGATCACAGCGTAGTGCCGTTCTCGCGGAAACAACTTCCGACTAAGATAGATAACAGGGTGCTCCTCCCCATCCACCTCCTGGGACAGGACCGCTCCCAGGACCACCTCGGAGGCGTCTGTCTGGAGGACGAAACCCCGGGAAAAGTCCGGGCTGTATAAGACGGGTTCGCGGCAGAGGCATTCTTTGAGAGCCTGGAAGGCATGGTCACCCTCTGAGGTCCACTCCACCCGTCGGGGAGAGTCTTTAGTCAGGAGTCCTGTTAACGGGGCCGCGATGGAGGCGAAGTTGGGGATGAACCTCTGGTAGTAGCCCGCCAGTCCTAGGAATTGGCGCACCTGATGCTTCATCGTGGGGGGTGGACATGCGGCTAGGGCTTGGACCTTCCCCACGAGCAGTTTCACCTGTCCATTCCCAATAGCGTACCCCAGGTAGGTCATCTCCTGCCACCTGATACGGCACTTCTTCGGATTGGCAGTCAACCCCGCGGCTTGTAGGGACTGCAGGACCACCGCCACTCATTCCAGGTGGTTTTCCCAGCGGTCGCTGTAAATGACAACATTGTCATGGTACGCGGCCGTGTACTCTTAATGCAGACGAAGGAGGCGATCCATGAGCCGCTGGAACGTTGCAGGGGCCCCATGTAGACCGAAGGGCATCTGAGTGAACTGGTAGAGGCCCGAGGTGGTGGCGAAGGCAGTCTTCTCCCGTGATCCGGGCTCGAGGGGGATTTGCCAGTATCCCTTGCTTAAATCCAGGGTCATAAGGAAGCGGGCCTCACCTAACCGATCCAGCAGCTCGTCTACACGTGGCTTCGGGTACGCATCGAACTTCAAAATAGAATTGACGTGGCGGAAGTCGATGCAGAAGCGCTGGGTGCCGTCTGGTTTGGGAACCAGGACTACGGGGCTGTGCCACTCGCTCTGGGACAGTTAGATAACGCCCAGTTCTAGCATTGCCCGAACTTCTCCTCCCTGCTCCTCGGATCACCACTCCCGGCTCAGTCTGGATGGTATGGAACTCGAGGGTCGTGTAGCCCGGCTGGGCGGTGAACATCTTATGGAATGCATGCAGGAGGCATCCGGTCTGTTTTCGTTGCTCGTCAGTGAGCGACTTCCCGAGCTGAGGTGTCGTGGGGTCCTTGGGCGGGGCAGCCCAAGGCCCTAGTTCCGGCTCTGGTGGGCAGGGGTTGATCAGGAGGCCTTCTCATTCCCGCCAGGGTTTCAAGAGGTTAATATGGTACCTCTGGGTCTTCCTCCGATGGTCGGGCTGGTTAATCTCATAGGTGACTGGCCCGACCTTCCGAACCACCTCATAGGGCCCCTGCCACTGGGCCAGTAACTTGGATTCGTTGGAGGACAAGAGAAGCAGCACCCGGTCTCCAGGTTGGTACTCGCGAGTCTGGACCCCTCGGTTATAGGTCTGGGCCTGAGCTTCCTGCGTCACCTTCAAGTTCTCTTGAGCGAGCGTTCCGGCTCGGGTGAGGCGGCCCTGAAGCTGGAGGACATATTGTAGAAGGCCCTGAGTGGGTGAGGGGGCCTGCTCCCAGGTCTCCCTCATGAGGTCCAGGAACTCTCTCGGATGCCAGCCATACAACAACTCGAAGGAGGAGAATTTGGTGGAGGCTTGGGGTATCTCCCGGACGGCCAGGAGCAACGGCAGGATCAACTGGTCCCATTGGCGCAGGTCCTCCGGGGAGAACTTGCGCAGCATGTCTTTCAGGGTGCGGTTGAATCGCTCCACCAGGCCGTCGGTCTGCGGGTGGTACACCGAGGTGCGCAGCTGCCTTATCCCGAGGAGCTCACAGACTTGCCGCAGCAGCCGGGAGGTAAAATTGGTGCCCTGGTCGGTAAGGATTTCCCGGGGCAGGCCCATGTGGGCAAAGACTTTGACCAGTTCATCAGCAATGGTCCTCGCCATGATGCTCCGGAGCGGGACAGCTTCGGGGAAGTGGGTGGCATGGTCCACGATGACCAGGATGTAGAGGAACCCTGCCCGGCTTCTTGGGAGGGGTCCCACCAAGTCCATCACCACCCACTCAAACGGCGTCTTGATAATGGGCATGGGTATTAGGGGGGCCGGGGCTGTCCATGGGGGGGGTGCAGCCAGCTGGCACTCCGGACAGGAGTTGCAGTAGTTCCGCACCTCCTGGTGCACTCCGGGCCAGAAAAACCGAGACAGGACTCGGGCGAGGGTCTTTTCCTTGCCTAAGTGCTTGGCTGTGGGGACGTCGTGAGCAACCCTCATTACTTCTTGTTGGTGGCACCGAGGCACCAACAGTTGTGTCTGTAGCTCCCCGGTGCGGGAGTCTCAATCGACCCGATAGAGACGGTCGTGCCGTAACTCGAAGTGGGGCCAGCTCTTAGTCCGGGCTGGATCGATCAGGGTGCTGTCGACCACCGGGAGCCGCTCATATGCCCGGCCCAGGGTGGGGTCTTCCCTCTGGTCCCAGCAGAAATCCGTGTCGACCGTGGGGTTGTCCGTGGGCATCGATAGGAGGTCCTCCGACGCGCCGTCTCGGCTTTTAGGCCCCGCCTCCTCAGCCTGTTCTGGCGGGTCCTCGGCGCAGTCCCCTTCTAAGGCGGGGGTGACCTCAGGGTTTCCCTGTGTGTGGGTCCGCAGAACGCCTGGAAACTCCGGCCAGTCCCGCCCCACGATTATGGGGTAGGCGAGTCGTAGGGCCAGGCCGACCATGAGGGTTCTTGTGACTCCCATCCACGGTAAGGGAAACTCGGTCACTAGCGTATGGTTGGACGTCGCCATGAATACACTGTAGGCGGATAGTTCCCAGGCGGGGGTCTTCGGGGAAGCCGAGGCTTTGGCGGATGAGTGTCTGCCCGCAGCCCGAGTCAACCAGGGCCTGCGTCTGGCAGTCCCCAACGATTACAGGCACGGTGACTTTGGTAGCCTGCAGCACCCGGGCCCGGTTTTCTCTGGTGCAGACGTGCCCAAAGCTGCAATCCATCTCCATACAGTCCTGCTGGAGGTGCCCCTGCTTCCCGCAGGAGAAACAGGGCCCGATTTCGGATCATCCAGGTTGGGTCGCACCACCTTTCGGGCTCGTAGCGGGGCTCCGCAGGATGCGGCCAGCCCCAGGCCCAGGGCCTGCAGGAGTTTGCCAAGGTGGGCCGTCGGGCCGCCTAGACCGGGGTTCCTGGCTCCGGGGGGACGTCCGCGGTTCGGCACGGGTGCTCGTTCGTCTTTCGGGGTTGGGGATCTCGAGCCCTAGAGGATGCTCCCGCAGACCCGGCCCGACCGGGTTTTCAGCCGCAAGGAATTTCTCCATGAGGGCAATGGCAGCGGCTACCGTCGGGTGCCGGTGCCGGAGGACCCAAGCCCTTCCCCGCGACGGGAGGATATGGAGGAACTGCTCCAAAATAATCTGTTCCATGAGCTCTTCGGGGTTCCGCTGGTCCGGTTGTAGCCATCTTTTGCATAGGTCTCTCAGCTCCTGCGCCAGCAACCCGGGCTGGGCGCCTGCGTTGTAAGCGAGACTCCGGAACCACTGTCGAAAGGTTTCGGGGCTGACGTCCAAAGCGTCCAAAATCGCCACTTTCACCCGGGTGTAGTCCCTGGCCTCCTCTGTGGATAACCCCCGGAACACGATTTGTGCCGTCCCCGTCAAATAAGGGGCCAGGAGGGTGGCCCACTGGTCAGGGGCCCACCCGGCAACCTGGGCCACCCTTTCGAACATCACTAAGAAGGCCTCGGGGTCATCTAGGGGCCCCATCTTGGTCAGCCTTACGGGCGGGTTTAGCCGAGGGATCCCCTCCGGGCCTCCCGGCTGGGGGTCTACAGGTTGCAACAGCGCCGTCGCGAACTGCTGTAAACATTGTCGCTGGAAGTCTTCGTTCTGTGTGGTCAGGTCCTGAATCAGCTGCTGCTGCTGGGCTCCCAGCTGCTCGACCAGCTGTTGTTGTTGTTGGAGCTGGGCGGCGTGTTGCTCCTGCTGCTGCTGCAACTGGGCCGCCTGCTGTCGCTCCTGGCTTTTTGTCAAAAAGGCGAAGAGCTGGACCAGATCCATGTCTCGGGTGGGGGATCGCTCCCCCCCAGACCCTTTCTCACAGGGGTCAAGGGCTCGTGCCCACATTCTGGGCAGAGGCTCCCCACTTCTGGTACCACGTGTGACGTGGCTCGGCTGCGGTTTGTCCCTCAGCGGGGCTGTGGGGGACCCACAGCCTCGCTACTAATAGCCTGCAGCTTGGTCCTCGGATAGGGCGGGGCAACAAACCCGGAGTCAATAGGGCTCAGGCCCTCAGGCAGGGCTGAGCAGCGACAGTTTTAAGCCCAGCCCTTAGGTCAGGGCGGGGCAACGAACACAGAGTCAATGGGCTCAGGCCCTCAGGCAGGGCTGAGCAGCAACATGAGGTTTTGGCCTCTTCAGGTCAGGGAAAAGGGGGAGTCTGCCACCCAGGAGTTGGGTGGCAGGGGGGGACACAGGCCCTCCCACTCCACTGTGTCCCAGCCTGGGGCCCTAGCAGTGGCGGAGACCCACTGCTGTTAGTGGGGATCCAGGCCGCAACACACTGACATTGGTTCTGGCAGTGTTGCAGCCAGACTGGGATCGGCTGCCCCCGAGCTACTTCCACTCTCCCCCTTATCGAGTACCTGTGTCGTCGTGGCGTCACCAGCGGTCTCGACCACCATCAGCCCCTCGGGGTAAGTGTTCGAGGGCGGGCTCAGCGGGTCCTCGGGGTAGCTGGTGAGGGGCAGGCTCGGTTCCTCCTCGGGGTAGCTGGAGCAGGGTGGTCAGTCTTCCTTGGGGTAGCTGAAGCAGGGTAGTCCCGGCCAGTCCTCCTCGGGGTAGCTGGAGTGGGCTGGTCCCGGCCAGTCCTCCTCGGGGTAGCTGGAGCAGGGCGGTCCCGGCCAGTCCTCCTTGGGGTAGCTGGAGCGGGGCGGTCCCTGCCAGTCCTCCTCGGGGTAGTTGGAGCGGGGCAGGCTCGGCTGGCCAGGCGGGAGCTCTGGCAAACCGCGCCTGCAAGCGTCTGGTCCCTGCGATGGCTGGCACCCTACTGAGTTCTGCAGGTTTGCTTTTATACTTCCGGGTCTGCGCCGTGACCTCTGAAGGGTGGGCGCAGGACCTGGTGGCCCCGCCCACCGTGGGAGAGGTTTGTCCCTCAGCGGGGCTGTGGGGGACACCACCGCCTCGCTACAGAGGGTTTAATCTCCAGATAGTAGAAAGAACAAGAGTACTTGTGGCACCTTAGAGACTAACAAATTTATTTCAGCATAAGCTTTCATGGGCTACAGCTCAGTTCTTCGGATGCATAGAATGGAACACACAGACAGAAGATATTTATACATATAGAGAACATGAAAAGGTGGAAGTACCCATACCAACTAAGAGGCCAATCAATTGAGATGAGCTATCAGCAGCAGGAGAAAAAAAACCTTTGAAGTGATAATCGAGATGACCCATAGAAGGTGTGAGGAGAACTGAACAGGGGTAAATAGATTCAATGAGTGTAATGACCCAACCATTCCCAGTCTCTGTTTAAACCTAAGTTAATTGTATCTAATTTGCATATTAATTCAAGTTCAGCAGTCCAGGGGTGGCTCTAGGAATTCTGCCGTCGCAAGCAAGGCGGCACGCCGCGGGGGGCACGCTGGCGGTCGCCGGTCCCTGTGGGAGGTCCACTGGAGCCGCGGGACCAGCAGACCCTCCACAGGCACGTCTGCGGGAGGTCCACCGGAGCCGCTGGACCAGCGGACCCTCCGCAGGCATGCCTGCGGGAGGTCCACCGCAGCCACCTGCCGCCCTCCCGGCAAAATGCCGCCCCAAGCGCATGCTTGGCGCGCTGGGGTCTGGAGCCGGCCCTGCAACAGTCTCTCTTTGGAGTCTGTTTTTGAAGTTTTTTTGTTGCAAAATTGCCGCCTTCAAGTCTGTCACTGAATGGTTAGAGAGGTTGAAGTGTTCTCCCACTGGTTTTTGAATGTTATGATTCCTGATGTCAGATTTGTGTCCATTTACTCTTTTGCGTAGAGACTGTCCGGTTTGGCCAATGTACATGGCAGAGGGGCATTGCTGGCACATGATGGCATATATCATGTTGGTAGATGTGCAGGTGAACGAGCCCCTAATGGCGTGGCTAATGTGATTAGGTCCTATGATGGTGTCATTTGGATATGTGGACAGAGCTGGCATCAGGCTTTGTTGCAAAGGTAGGTTCCTGGGTTAGTGTTTATGTTGTTTGGTGTGCGGTTGCTGGTGAGTATTTGCTTCAGGTTGAGAGGCTGTCTGTAAGCGAGGACTGGTTTGTCTCCTGTCATAAACAGATAGTTAAGGGTTAATGTCTCTTTTACCTGTAAAGGGTTAAGAAGCTCAGTAAACCTGGCTGACACCTGACCAGAGGACCAATAAGGGGACAAGATACTTTCAAATCTTGGTGGAGGGAAGTCTTTTGTTTGTGCTCTTTGTTTGGGGGTTGTTCGTTCTCGGGACTGAGAGGGACCGGACATCAATCCAGGCTCTCCAAATCTTTCTGAATCAGTCTTTCATGTTTCAAACTTGTAAGTAATAGCCAGGCAAGGCGTGATAGTCTTATTTTTGTTTTCTCAACTTGTAAATGTTCCTTTTTGCTGGGAGGATTTTACCTCTGTTTGCTGTAACTTTGAACCTAAGGTTAGAGGGGTGCCTCTGGGCTATATAAATCTGATAACCCTGTAAAGTATTTTCCATCCTGATTTTACAGAAATAATTTTTACCTTTTTTTCTTTAATTAAAAGTTCTCTTTTTAAGAACCTGATTGATTTTTTTCTTTCTTGTTTTAAGATCCCAGGGAATTGGATCTGGACTCACCAGGAGTTGGTGGGAGAAAGGAGGGGGGAATGGTTAATTTCTCCTTGTGTTAAGATCCAAGGGGTTGGATCGGTATCACCAGGGACTTGGTGGAAAAGCCTCAAGGCTATCCAGGGAGGGGAAAGTTTTGGGGGGACAGGGAGTGTGCCAGACACTGGAATTCTGGCTTGTGGCAGTGTTACCGGATCTAAACTTGTAATTAAGCTTAGAAGTGTCCATGCAGGTCCCCACATCTGTACCCTAAAGTTCAGTGTTGTTTCGTGTGCGGTTGCTGGTGAGTATTTGCTTCAGGTTGAGAGGCTGTCTGTAAGCAAGGACTGATCTGTCTCCCAAGATCTGTGAGAGTGAGGGATCATCTTTCAGGATAGGTTGTAGATCTTTGATGATGCGCTGGAGAGGTTTTAGTTGGGGGCTGAAGGTTAGCGCTAGTGGCGTTCTGTTATTTTCTTTTTTGGGCCTGTCCTGTAGTAGGTGGCTTCTGGGTACTCTTCTGGCTCTGTCAATCTGTTTTTTCACTTCAACAGGTGGGTATTGTAGTTTTAAGAATGCTTGACAGAGATCTTGTGGGTGTTTATCTCTGTCTGAGGGACTGGAGCAAATGCGATTGTATCTTAGAGTTTGGCTGTAGACAATGGATCGTGTGGTGTATCCTGGATGGAAGCTGGAGGCATGTAGGTAAGTATAGCGGTCAGTGGGTTTCCGGTATAGGGTGGTGTTTATGTGACCATCGCTTATTAGCATAGTAGTATCTAGGAAATTGCCCGCTTGTGTGGATTGGTTCAGGCTGAGGTTGGTGGTGGGATGGAAATTGTTAAAATCATGGTGGAATTCCTCGAGGGCTTCTTTTCCATGGGTCCAGATGATGAAGATGTCATCAATGTAGCGCAAGTAGAGTAGGAGCGTTAGGGGACAAGAGCTAAGGAAGCATTGTTCTAAGTCAGCCATAAAGATGCTGGCATAGTGTGGGGCCATGTGGGTACCCATAGCAGTGCCACTGACTTGAGGTATATATTGTCCCCAAATGTGAAATAGTTGTGGGTGAGGACAAAGTCACAAAGTTCAGCCACCGGGTTAGCCATGATATTATCAGGGATACTGTTCCTGATGGCTTGTAGTCCATCTTTGTGTGAAATGTTGGTGTAGAGGGCTTCCACATCCATAGTGGCCAGGATGGTGTTTTCTGGAAGATCACTGATGGATTGTAGTTTCCTCAGGGAGTCAGTGGTGTCTCGAAGATAGCTGGGAGTCATGGCAGTGTAGGGCCTGAGGAGAGAGTCCACATAGCCAGACAATCCTGATGTTAAGGTGCCAATTCTTGAGATGACGGGGCATCCAGGATTTCCAGGTTTATGGATCATGGGTAGCAAATAGAATACCCCTGGTCGGGGTTCTAGGCATGTGTCTGTACAGATCTGTTCCTGTGCTTTCTCAGAGAGTTTCTTGAGCAGATGGTGTAGTTTCTTTTGGTAATCATCAGTGGGATCAGAGGATAATGGCCTGTAGAATGTGGAGTTAGAGAGCTGCCTAGCAGCCTCTTGTTCATATTCCAACTTATTCATGATGATGACAGCACCTCCGTTGTCAGCCTCTTTGATTATGAAGTCAGAGTTGTTCCTGAGGCTGTTGATGGTGTTGTGTTCAGCACAGCTTAGGTTATGGGGCAAGTGATGCTGCTTTTCCACAATTTCAGCCCGTGCATGTTGACGGAAGCAATCTATGTAGAAATCCAGTCTGTTGTTTCGACCTTCAGGAGGAGTCCATGCAGAATCCTTCTTACTGTAGTGTTGGTAGGAAGGATTCTGTGGGTTAGTATGTTGTTCAGAGGTGTGTTGGAAGTATTCTTTGAGTCGGAGACAGCAAAAGTAGGATTCTAGGTCACCACAGAACTGTATCATGTTCATGGGTCTGGAAGGACAAAAGGAGAGACCCTGAGATAGGACAGATTCTTCTGCTGGGCTAAGAGAATAGCTGGAATGATTAACAATATTGCTGGGTGGGTTAAGAGAGCTACTGTTGTGGCTCCTTGTGACATGTAGCAGTTTAGACAGTTTAGTGCCTTTTTTCTTTTGTAGAGAAGTAAAGTTTGTGTTGTAAATGGCTTGTCTAGTTTTTGTAAAGCTAGTGGTGCTCCTAGTGGTAACCCAGCTGGATGCCCTGCTGGTAGAACTGGCTGGAGAGGGGTGGAGAGCTGAGTTCAGTCCCTAGCTGGTCAGGCACCAGGATAGAGCCAGGAGGCCTGGGCTCAATACCCGTAGTTGGTGAAACCCTTGAGTGACGATCTGAGAGGTTAAGGTTAATCAGGTGAAATGCCTGATTGGTTGAGTTTTAAGTTAGTTTTTATTAGCCACTCTTCACTGGCCATAGAACACAACCTATAGATGAGACTTCTCTCCTCAGCCTATGAAGAAAACTGCAGTTTGTTGTCCTGGGCACTGGAAGGAGGTGTGACCTTTTACTAATACCTGGTACTGGTTTCCTCCTGAATTTGGGGGAAAGCCGACTGCTGCAGAGGAGCGTGTGGATCGGACACAGACTTTTCTTAGGGGAGAGTCTGATGATAGAGAATCTCCAGGTTATAGTCAGGAGCAGAGGACTGAAGAGTATAATGTAAGGGCCGGATCAGATGATAAACAGTCACAGAAAAAAAAATCTGGCACATCAGAAAAAGGCAGGCTAATAAATAGGGACAAGTTTTTAAAGTGCTTGTACACAAATGCCAGAAGTCTAAATAATAAGATGGGTGAACTAGAGTGCCTTGTGATAAAGGAGGATATTGATATAATAGGCATCACAGAAACCTGGTGGACTGAGAGCAATCAATGGGACACAATCATTCCGGGGTACAAAATATATCGGAAGGACAGAACAGGTCGTGCAGGGGAAGGAGTGGCACTATATGTGAAAGAAAGTGTAGATTCAAATGAAGTAAAAATCTTAAGCGAATCCACATGTTCCATAGAATCTCTATGGATAGAAAATTCATGCTCTAGTAAAAATATAACATTAGGGATCTATTATCGACCACCTGACCAGGACAGTAATAGTGATGATGAAATGCTAAGGGAAATTAGAGAAGCTATCAAAATTAAGAACCCAATAATAGTGGGGGATTTCAATTATCCCCATATTGACTGGGAACATTTCACTTCAGGACAAAATGCAGAGATAAAATTTCTGGATACTTTAAATGACTGCTTCATAGAGCAGCTGGTACGGGAACCCACAAGGGGAGAGGCAACTCTAGATTTAATCCTTAGTGAAGCGCAGGAGCTGGTCCAAGAGGTAACTATAGTAGGACCGCTTGGAAATAGTGACCATAATACAATAGCATTCAACATCCCTGTGGTGGGAAGAACACCTCAACTGCCCAACACTGTGGCATTTAATTTCAAAAGGGGGAACTAAACAAAAATGAGGGGGTTAGTTAAACAAAAGTTAAAAGGTACAGTGACTAAAGTGAAATCTCTGCAAGTTGCATGGGCCCTTTTTAAAGACACCATAATAGAGGCCCAACTTCAATGTATACCCCAAATTAGGAAAAACAGTAAAAGAACTAAAAAAGAGCCACCGTGGCTTAACAACCATGTAAAAGAAGCAGTGAGAGATAAAAAGACTTCCTTTAAAAGGTGGAAGTCAAATCCTAGTGAGGCAATGTAAATGGGTCGACTCACCCCTGCGGCGCCTCCTACTGGTTGCTCTGTGAAGTTAGCTCAGTCCAGCCCTGGAGCACCCTCGATCCACTTGTCTGTTCCCCCCCCCTGTCCCTCCCTGGACCCGGTGCCTACTCTACATGGTGTGCTAGCAGCAGCCCTTTCTCTCTCTGGGTCTCCCTTTCTCTCTCAGGAACCCCACTCTATCCCTACCTTGCGGCTCTGCCAGTCATTTGTCTAGCCCACGCTCTGGGGCAGACTGCAGTCTCAGCCGGGATCTAGGCGAGGCTCCTGGCTCCTCAGCCTCCCGCCCTAAGCAGCCAGGCCATCTCTCTGAAGCCAGAGAGAGACTGTCTGGCTTTGTTTGCTCTGTTTGGGGCGTGGCCAGCTGCAGCCACTTCCCCAGGCAAATAGAAAGGAACACAAACACTGCCAACTTAAGTGCAAGAGTGTAATAAGAAAAGCCAAAGAGGAGTTTGAAGAACGACTAGCCAAAAACTCTAAAGGTAATAACAAAATGTTTTTTAAGTACATCAGAAGCAGGAAGCCTGCTAAACAACCAGTGGGGCCCTTGACGATCAAAATACAAAGGAGCGCTTAAAGACGATAAAGTCATTGCGGAGAAACTAAATGGATTCTTTGCTTCAGTCTTCACGGCTGAGGATGTTAGGGAGATTCCCAAACCTGAGCTGGCTTTTGTAGGTGACAAATCTGAGGAACTGTCACAGATTGAAGTGTCACTAGAGGAGGTTTTGGAATTAATTGATAAACTCAACATTAACAAGTCACCGGGACCAGATGGCATTCACCCAAGAGTTCTGAAAGAACTCAAATGTGAAGTTATGGGAACTATTAACTAAGGTTTGTAACCTGTCCTTTAAATCGGCTTCGGTACCCAATGACTGGAAGTTAGCTAATGTAACGCCAATATTTAAAAAGGGCTGTAGGGGTGATCCCAGCAATTACAGACTGGTAAGTCTAACGTCGGTACCGGGCAAATTAGTTGAAACAATAGTTAAAAATAAAATTGTCAGACACATAGAAAAACATAAACTCTTGAGCAATAGTCAACATGGTTTTTGTAAAGGGAAATCGTGTCTTACTAATCTATTAGAGTTCTTTGAAGGGGTCAACAAACATGTGGACAAGGGGGATCCGGTGGACATAGTGTACTTAGATTTCCAGAAAGCCTTTGACAAGGTCCCTCACCAAAGGCTCTTACATAAATTAAGCTATCATGGGATAAAAGGGAAGGTCCTTTCATGGACTGAGGACTGGTTAAAGGACAGGGAACAAAGGGTAGGAATTAACGGTAAATTCTCAGAATGGAGAGGGGTAACTAGTGGTGTTCCCCAAGGGTCAGTCGTACGACCAATCCTATTCAATTTATTCATAAATGATCTGGAGAAAGGGGTAAACAGTGAGGTGGCAAAGTTTGCAGATGATACGAAACTACTCGAGATAGTTAAGACCAAAGCAGATTGTGAAGAACTTCAAAAAGATCTCACAAAACTAAGTGGGCAACAAAATGGCAAATTAAATTTAATGTGGATAAATGTAAAGTAATGCACATTGGAAAAAATAACCCCAACTATACATACAACATGATGGGGGCTAATTTAGCTACAACGAGTCAGGAAAAAGATCTTGGAGTCACTGTGGATAGTTCTCTGAAGATGTCCACGCAGTGTGCAGAGGCGGTCAAAAAAGCAAAGAGGATGTTAGGAATCATTAAAAAGGGGATAGAAAATAAGACTGAGAATATATTATTGCCCTTATATAAATCCATGGTATGCCCACATCTTGAATACTGTGTACAGATGTGTTCTCCTCACCTCAAAAAAGATATTCTAGCACTAGAAAAGGTTCAGAAAAGGGCAACTAAAATGATTAGGGGTTTGGAGAGGGTCCCATATTAGGAAAGATTAAAGAGGCTAGGACTCTTCAGCTTGGAAAAGAGAAGACTAAGGGGGGATATGATAGAGGTATATAAAATCATGAGTGATGTTGAGAAAGTGGATAAGGAAAAGTTATTTACTTATTCCCATAATACAAGAACTAGGGGTCACCAAATGAAATTAATAGGCAGCAGGTTTAAAACAAATAAAAGGAAGTTCTTCTTCATGCAGCGCATAGTCAACTTGTGGAACTCCTTACCTGAGGAGGTTGTGAAGGCTAGGACTATAACAATGTTTAAAAGGGGACTGGATAAATTCATGGTGGCTAAGTCCATAAATGGCTATTAGCCAGGATGGGTAAGAATGGTGTCCCTAGCCTCTGTTCGTCAGAGGATGGAGATGGATGGCAGGAGAGAGATCACTTGATCACTGCCTGTTTAGGTTCACTCCCTCTGGGGCACCTGGCATTGGCCACTGTCGGTAGACAGATACTGGGCTAGATGGACCTTTGGTCTGACCCGGTACGGCCATTCTTATGTTCTTATTTTCTTATGAATTTTGCTGTCATTTTATGCTTCATTTGCCATAGTGCCAGTTGTCAAGGAAGCAGAATTCACCTTGGAGAGAAGGGGGCAGCAGGACATATTCTTGCAACACTTTAAAAACAAAACAAAACAATAGATCCTAACCCCTCAATTGCTTTGGAGTACCAGCACTATTCTGTATCCCCTACCTGTGAACCTTTTCTGAAAAGGAGGACATTTATTTTTGGAGCTGTCTGTTTTGGTTTGTCAAGCCTCAGCATGGAGAGTCATGTAGAAAGGAAAGGAATTCCCTCAGAGAAATGGATGCGGTTCCCCTGTAAAGTCAGCCATGGACTGTTCAGTGTTACCCTCCCTTGTGACATGCTGTAGAACAGTGGTCTCCAACCTTTTTATGCACAGGATCACTTTTTGAATTTAAGTGCAATCCAGGATCTACCCTGCCCCTTCCCTAAGGCTCTCCCCTTCCCCGAGGGCCTGTCCCACTCACTCAATTCCCCCACCTCCATCGCTCGCTCGTCTCCCTCACTCACTTTCACCAGGCTGGGGCCAGGGCTTGGAGTTTGGGAGGGGGTGCAGGCTCAGGGCTGGGGATGAGGGGGTTGAAATGTGGGAGGGGCTCTGGGCTGAGCCTGGGGTTGGAGTGCAGGAGTGGCTGAGGGGTGCAAGCTCTGGGAGGGAGTTTGGGTGTAGGAGGGGGCTCTTGGCTGGGGCAGAGTGTTGGGATGAAGGAGCGAGTATGGGATGTGGGGTCTGAGAGGGGGATCAGGGCTGGGACAGGGGGTTGGGGTGCAGGAGGAGTGCGGGCTCCCGCCGGGTGGCACTTACCTCGGGTGGCTCCCGGTTGGGGGTGCAGTGGGGCTAAGGCAGGGTCCCTGCTTGCCCTGGCCCCACACCGCTCCTGGAAGTGGCCAGCACGCCCCTGTGGCCCCTGGGATATGGGCATGTGGCTCAGTGCGTTACTCCTGCCTGTAAGCACCGCCCCCACAGCTCCCATTGGCCACAGTTCCCCCTTCCCAGCCAATGGGAGCTGTGGGGGTGGTGCTTGCAGGCAGGAGCAGCATGCGGAGACCCCTGCCCTCCCAGGGGCCGCAGGGACATGCTGACCACTTCCTGGAGCGGCATGGGGCCGGGGCTGCCTTAGCCCAGCTGCACTGCCGGACTTTTAGTGGTCGGAGATTGCGATCGACTGTCAGAGGCTCCAGGATCGACCAGCTGATAGCATTGGTGACCACTGCTGTAGAATCTATGAGCGCGCTTATGAAATGCAGTCACTGTACTTTCCCCTCCTGTAGACTCTCAGAACTACAGTAGTTTCCACTATAGGGCTTGGTTGCATCCCATGCAGGGGGCAGAGGGGCTACCATCTTTTAGGAAGAGAGAAATTGCCAGGCTGGAGCAGAACAGTGGTCCATCTATTCCATGAGCCAGTCTCTGCTGGTGACCAGCACCAGATGCTACAGAGAAGACATATTGCAGTACATGAGAGCGTGGTGCACCCCTCAGTGTCACTGGCTGAAATGGGTCAGCGAGCTTGTCATAGGTTTATTCCCCACTTGGAACTTTAGCATCCACAAGATGGGGACCTGCATGGACTCCTCTAAACTAAAATCCTAGTTAGATCTGGTTCTTGCTGCCACCAGTCAAGTTTTAAGTGTCTGACACACTCCCTGTTCCCCCAAAACTCTCCCTGGGGAGCACAGATTCAAACTTGAATCTCAACACAAAGGGAAACAACCCATTTCCCCCCTCCCCTCTCCTAGTGCTTAGGAGAGATACCTGGATTCAAATTCCTTGAATCAAAACAAAGAGGGATTCACTTTTCCCCCTCCCCTTCCCCTGAAAATCCAAACAAGGGAAGAAATCAATCAAGTTCTAAAAAGAAAAGATTTTATTAAAAGAAAGAAAGAAAGTACACTATCTCTGTAATACCAGGATGGAAAAATTTACAGGGTCTAACTTATAAAAACTGGAGAGACTTCCCCTCCCTCCTCAGAATAATCAAAGTAACAGCAAACAGAAATAAAGATATTCCTTCAGCAAACACACCATTGCAAATGTAGAAATCAAATTATAAGACTAGTCCGCCTTTCTAATACTCACTAGACTGAATAGAAGAAAATACTTCAGGAAACTTGGAGAAATTGTAGAATATGTCTGGCCTCTCTTAGATCCAAAAAGAGAACAAAGACCCAACAAGGAACACAGAGATTTGAAATTATCTTGTCCCCTGATTGGTCCTCTGGTCAGGTGTTCATCAGGGTACTGAGCTTGTTAACCCTTAACTATCTATTATGACAGAGCTACTGAGTAGATTGAGTTTGGTCGTGTTCACTAGCTCACGCTTTATTAGTAGCTGGCACAAAGTTTTAGCTCTCGCAGTGAAATGTCCAAAAATCCTAACTCCCATGCTTTGTTGAAGGTGCCAGTTATGCTCTTGTTGGTCTCCTCTGACACTACCTCTCCTTTCTGTGTCCCAGGCCTGGTCTGTATTACAAAGATGGGTCGATGTAATTTGTCTTGCATTGACCTCTTTGTATGTGTGTCTATACTCAAATTTGTCTCTGGTCGATGTAAATGCTTCCTGATGGTGATGCAGTACAACCACCTCCTCCAACAGCATGCAGCCATGAGGTCAATGCAGTGCAAGTGTAAACACTGTGTGATCTGTGTCAACCCTAACTGTCCCCCAGCAACCATCCCACAATGCCCCACTGTGGCAGTGGCCATTCTGATCACAATTTTAAACTCCAATGCTCCCCACCTGAAAGTCCCCTATGTGTTTTTGAAATGCCTTTTCCTGCTTGCCCACCTTGGTGAACACACCTAGCAGCTCCCCCGGGATGTGTCAATGGTACAGCCAACCATGCTGGCTGGAGACACTAGACGCAATCCTGCCTGGAGTAGACAAGAGATGGTGGATCTCCTGGGCCTGTAGGAAGAAGAGGCTGTGCAAGCACAGCCATAGCACCATGGACATCTACAAGCAGATAGCACAGGGGATGAAGGTGCATGACAGGGATCAGCAGCAGTGCTGCATGAGAACAAAGGAACTTTGCCAGGAATACCAAAAGGCCAGAGAGGCCTTTAATAGATCTGATGGTGCCCTGCAGATATGCTACTTTTTTATTGAACTGCCTGTCGTACTTGGAATAGACCCACCAGAAACCCATAGGCCACTGTGGATACCTCGGAGGAGCCTGAGCTAGAGACCCTGGCCATGACAAGTGAGGAAAAGGAGCAGAGAGACTTAGCGGGGAACTCCAGCGAGGCTGTGAGCCAGGACCTGTTCGAGACTCCATCACAAAAGACAGTCCTGCCAGGTAAACATAATGAGCCTGAGAACGGGAAAGATAATTTGGGGGTGTGTGTATGAGCATTTTACTGCTTCATCAGCCCATATCTTGATTAAAGCCAAGTGCTTTGACCGTGGCTAGCATGCTCAGGTTTAATCCTGGAACAAGGCCTCTGATCTTTAGATCTGGCCATGCTTTGTTTGGCCACAGGGGCACCTTCATGCTAGGGTTGCCACCTGTCTGGTTTTCACCCGAACAGTCCGGATTTCGGCTTGTGTGTTTGGGTGCCATTTGACAAGCCCAGATGTCCGTTCTTTTTTAATCTGTGGCAACCCTAAGCGGAGGGAAGGAGGCAGCGCAGCAGCAGCAGTCGCCTCCGGGGCCAGGCTGCTTGTGCAGCTGGTGGGGTGCAGAGGTGGGACCTTGGGGGGAAGAGGCAGGGCATGGGGCGGGGCCTCAGTGGTCTGGTTACTATCCATTAGAAAGGTGGCAACCCCCAAGTCCCAAGGGTGCTGTAGGCCAGTTTGGTTCTCAGTGTAACTTCTTTAACTTTATACTGGCTGTAATAGCTCCAAGGGATTGTTCTACCAGCCAGAGATCAACAGAACACAGCAGCCTTCTGGTCCCAGCCTGGATCTGTCCCATATACTGCGAGCACTGGGGCTGGGAAGGGGCAGCACGCAGCTTTTCCCCAAGCTGGAGGAATTCCCAGCAGCCCGATTAGAGCAGCTTTAAAGTCTCTTTATGTGGCACTGGCAGCCCAGAGGACTGGTAGAGTGGATCAGGCTCTGGCCGTACGGGTCAGTGGTTGTATGGAGAAAAATCCAGTCCAAAACAGAATGTCGGTTCTTTCCCCCTGCTTTATAAAACACAATCCTGACTTCCTGTATTATTGCTTATGCCGATGGAACTACCATTCACAGGTGGCCATCTAAACACTGCCCAGACTTCTCTGGGCTCCTCGCCTCCACCAGGAGTCATTGAGTATTTGTAGATATGATCTTGCCAGCTCCCTTTTAGAGTCTAGTTGGATTTTATTGGGAAATGATATAAAAGAACCTATAGAGTCTCTCAGAAGGCCCAGCACAGCCAGTGGCTGGGTGCTTCCTTCTGCTCCCCAAGTGCCCTCAACTTCCACCTGATGGGCTACCGCTGATGGCAATTGAGGGCGCTCAGCACCCAGTAGTGTCCAACCCAGATAAATGGATCAGGAAATGTGCTAGATCCCTGTGCGAATGTATAGGCCCCGATCCTGCAAACACTTAGCTTTAGCACATGGGTCTGTGTCTGCAGGATGGGGGCCAAAGAGAGGGGAAGATACTGAATGCTAATGAGAAAACTGGAGGCACTGGCACCCTAGGTCCTGCTACTGATCATGTGAGTATCTCTGCCGAAATCACTACAGAGCGAGATACAAATATAGATACAGAGAAGTTGCTCTAAAGAGGAAATCAGAGCATTTATGAAACACACATGGGGAGTGTTCCTTTAAATAAGACATGGCATCACGTGAAAACAACCGACTGGGCATGTGCCAAAATAAAGGCGTGGGGCATGCTGATCCTGGCCAACAACAACAGTATTACACAAGCCGTGAACTCAGACTGGGTGTACGTATGTGTGCATGGTAGAAACACAGACATTTCAATATGTTGCCCTGAGTGCAGTAGAATAAATATATATCCCCCTTGTACAGCTCCCAGTTCCTCCATTGCATTTTGCAGGTAGACAGCTGGATTCTTCACTCTTGTTATTATGTGCTGAGCTCCAGCACTGAAACAGGTTTAGCATAATCATTCCTGGTGGAGTTTGAGGCGATTCATTCCAGGAGGGCACTGTAAGGGGATTCCACAGTTTAAAGAGCTGGGAATGTGAAGCAGTCTGATTAGGCTTTATCAAACTATGTGTGAGAGGAGAGCTTGCTTCATTCCAGTGAGCGTAAAGGGACTTGGATTAGTTCCACTGAATGTTGTAACTGCTGCCTGCAAACTTCTGGCCTTAGTTCTGCCTGGCATGGCCTCTATTTCCCGTGTTCTCTCTCTGCCGGTGCTTCCTATTACAGTAATAGGAAGAATTGGAAGGGAGGTGAGGAGAAATTTCCATTGCTCACACACACTCCCCCTCTCTCCCACTCCACCCACAAGTGAACTTGATAATAATTTAACAGGGAGATCTGATGGACGGGGGAGAGAGGGAGGGGAGAAGAAGGAGAGAGGGAGGGATCTTTTTCCCAATTCCGTTTCTCCCAGAGTTATAGGCACCTTGACTTGCCTCTTCTTGCATATAATGAGTTGCCGGTTGGCCACCCAGTGACTCAGCGGGACAGTATTGCACTGCCTGTGGACACTTGAGCTGGAATCAGGTGAGCTGGGTAATCGTTCTGTCCATGTGTCCGTCTGAGTCTGTACGTCATGCTGCCTGTGCTGGGGCCATAGGGAACTCCACAGCCCCTGACTATCGCTTAGGCAGTGACCCTGGAGGCATCCTGAACATTTCAACAGAACTGCTTGCTGGAGTCCAGGGGTGCATGGAGTATTTTGATGGGCGGGCAAAGGAGTCTGTGAGAGGGAGAAGCCCCCACTGCTGTTAGGCTAGGAAGAGGGGCCTGAAGAAAGTAAAGGAATTCATTTTGAGGGACCAACTGAAAGGAACTTTCCTTATTGATTTCCAATGGAAATTGTGAGGCGAGAAGGTAGGGACACCAGAGAGGGAAATGGGTAGTGAGGGGACGTGGCAGCAAGGGCTGCTAGAGAGATTGGCAGAGAGGTAGATGGATAGCAAAGGGAATGGGCACCGAGGGATTGCTAGTGGGGTGGAAAGCACAGGGCTGTGAGAGGGACAGGCAACAAGTACCATTAGGGTTAGGGAGTGCATGGGCCAGGTAGCAAAAGGGATGGGCAGAGACAGTTATGGGCTATGAGAAGGACACGCACTAAGGGGAGCAGGCAGTGACGGGGTTGTAAAGCAGGGATGGGTAGAGAGGGTGTATGGGGAGTGGGAGGGAGGACTCAGTGGGACAGGCTGCAGGAATTTCATTTGGTGTAAGCAAAGTATAGAAATTCCTTCTCTTCAAACACCATCTCCCCGGGGAGAACAGTGTCCTGACGTGTACTTGGGCGCCTGCAGGCTGCAGCTCTGTGAGAAGAACTTTACTGGTCTCCTGGGGTGTGTGTTTGCTGGGGAATGTCCTGATCCAAGGATTCTGCGGAGGGGCGGGGGAAGCGCTGTCAATAGGGTAGTGTGAAGAACTGCACTTTGTTTTGGTTTGCTGGTACTGGAAAAAATATGGGTTTTGGTTGACCCGGATCTGAACACTGTGGAAAATATCAGTCAGTTGAAGAAGTCTGTGCTAGGTTGAACGAAGGGGGTGGCTCCCCTGTAACTTTTAGACCATGTCTACACTAGAGACCTTCCTGTGGCACAGCTGTACCGATGCCGGTGTTCTGCTGTAAGGTCTCCCGTGTAGCTGCTCTATGCTGATGGAGGAGAGCTCTCCGCTTAGCATAATTAAACCACCCCCACCAAGTGGCATTAGGTATGTGGGTGGGAGAATCTCTCCCACTGAAATAGCACTGTCCACGCTGATGTGTCCATCAGTGTAACTGAATGTTCATTGGCACAGGGACTTGAAGTTGGATCTCCCACATTCCAGGGGAGTGCCCTAATCTCCAGTCTATAGAGCTATTCTCATTGTGTCTCGCTCGCCGGCCCAATGACAATTCAAGTATTTTATACAAAGCACAACAATTTCAACAGGTGAGATAGAGAGAGAGACCCACCTCAGAAGAGCCAAGAGTCTGCTGGTTAGGGCAGAGCTGGGTTCAAATCCCTGTTCCAGAGCTTTGGGGACACCTGGGTTTAAGTCCCTGCTCCAGAGCAGGAATTCAGACCTAGGTCTCCCACATCCCTGCTGAGTGCACTGGCCTAAAAGCTGTAAAGTCCCCAACCTCTGGCTCCTCTGGCTGTTTTGTGAATCTAGCCTGGAAATTTCTCTCTGGCTGAAACTATTCAGCAAATTTGTATTAGATTCATGAATAGTTCCAGGTTGACTGAATAGTGTTCATCAGAAAAACTCTTCACCTGAAAAAATGTGCCAAGCTCTAATTGTGAATCCCTTGCTGAGAGCGAGAGAAAATGGGTGGTGCTAAGATGTCTTTAGGAAGAAGGAGTTTTGTCTTTGCCAACTGGTGAGAGTGGTCAAGTAACACGCCTATGCACCAACAGGCATATTTGTGGGCCAGATCCTCAGCTGGTCTTCATAGGAGTTGCTCCCATTTATAGGTGGTGTGATTCTGGAGGGCACTGGTCTGTGTGTCTGTGCCTGTGTGCCAGTCTGTCTGCAAGTACACATCTACGCACACATGAACATTCATATGGCTTACTATGTTCGCACAGGCCTGTTGGATGAGTGTACATGCAACAGGTCATATTAAAAGATCATGAAAGATATTCCATATTTCCTTTGAATGAGCAGAGCTTTCAGTGTAGTCTTGGATGGTCACCGCCAATCCCACTGGAAATATCTTTGCTCCAATTCTCCAGTCAGCAGCTGCTGACAGTGGATGAGTAAGCTGTGGACTTTAGCATAACCTTGGATGTAACCACCAGATTTCCCTGAACTGGCAGGGACACAGTCCAAACCTGATGGCTGGGTGCAGGCTAAAGAGATGCTCTGGGGGAAAGCTTGCAATTGAAAGCCACTGTTGGTTTGTGTGCGTCTGTACTTGGGAAGGGACATTCAGTGCTTTGTGAAAGCGAATCAAGCTGTAACCTTGGCAGTGCTGAGCACAACTTCGATGAGTGCCATGCTGGCTTCCCCTACGTAGCTCCGCCAACTGCGACTGTCTGATCCCTTGATATTCCAGTCCTGGGCCACACACATCAATGCCAGTGCTTCTCTGTCGTAGCCTGTAGCACCCTCTTCTGTTCCTATCGTGGGATCCACGGAGAGTGAGAGTACGG
This sequence comes from Mauremys reevesii, assembly GCF_016161935.1. Taxonomy (NCBI): domain Eukaryota; kingdom Metazoa; phylum Chordata; order Testudines; family Geoemydidae; genus Mauremys; species Mauremys reevesii. The sequence goes on from NC_052623.1 coordinate 252,141,636, forward strand.
CTGCTCTGTTCTCGCAGTATGTCTGTCCTACCTGCCAACAGAATGGGACTGTCTGTCAGCAGGGAAGGCAGCTCCTGACAGCGCTGCACGTGACCAGGAGTTCAGGGTCAGTGCACTCACTGTGGTCAGAGGGATGAGGTTAATGACTTCCTGGAGACAGCAGACAGTGCGCACTTTATACTGCTGGATGTATTGCCCGGACTGTCTAGGGACACTGTCTGAGGTGCCAGGAGTCCTGCAGAAGGCCCCTAAAGCACCGTGCCAGCTGTAGACAGCAGAGCTGACCCTCGGTGGCTGCCAAGTGTGCACTTGCATAGGCTGATACATTTGCTAGGTGTAAAGGGATATGACAGGGACCCAATTCTCCCTCGAGCTGGCAAACCCTATCTCTGGCTTATGAAAATCTTGCCTAATTCTTCCTTCCCCACACTGCCCCTAGCAATCTTTGCCCAGGGCCTTGCAGGACGTAGGGCTGGCTCTGACCATGTGTATCCTGCTCTGTGACTTCAGGAGAGATTAGACTCCATAAAGCACAGGCAAGTTTGGGAGGGTTTGGTAGAAATGTGTCTAGAACAGTACGGAACCGGAGGCTCTGACACCACCTATCAAGCACACCTTTTGGCTCAGATTCAGAGGCCGGCTCCCCCACACCAAGGTGCTATCCCTGTGACCCTATCTTAGAGACTAGGTCTCCCCTGAACCTTGGTAAAGGACCTTAGGAGTCAGTGGTCTCATTTTAGAGAACTGGAGGCACTGGGCTCCTTTGGCCACCAGTGACCTCTGAGGCTCTGAATCTGCCCCCAAAGCAGTGGCCTCACATGTGAGACTTTGGAAGTGGAGATCGGCCCCTGCAGCAAAATTCAGATCCAGATTTCCGATACTCCAAAATGCAGAGGTGTTGGGATCTGGGAATTTTTGGTTTGGGCCCATCTCTGTCTTGGCAGGATAGTTCCTCTAATCCTCAGCCAGGCTTTAAGAACCCTTTCAACAATGTGTATAGTGGGGAATGCTGAGAGCCATTGCATAGAACTGTAAACACTGTATATGATGAACACCACTTCAAGCCAGGGGGTGCGGCAGCACCCCCAGTACCCCTAGTTCCAGCACCTATCTGTGCAGCCCCGTGTTAGATGCTGGCCTGGATCAACGGAAAGCAGCCAAGTTGATGTGGTTCCAGGCAGGAGTCCTCTTCCCTGTGTCACTCATTGGCCTTCCTCTCCCATCCTGGTATATTTGAGATGGGGTCTGGGATTGACTGGCTGGTGAGTCACAAGTATATATTTATTCCAAGTCTGGAGATAAGGTTCTTGCTATTCACCTTCTTGTCTCTCTTGAAGTCTCCATGTCTACACTAGCAAGCTTACAGTGGTTGCAAGTGGTACAGCTGTACTGATACAGCTGTGCAGCTGTAAGATCGCTCATGTGGCCGCTCTATGCCGACGGGAGAGAGCTCTTCCATTGACATACTAAAACCACCTAACGAGCGATGGTAGCTATGTTGGTGGGAAAGCATCTCCCACTAACATAGTGCTGTGCACACAGGCGCTTATGTCAGCGAAACTTATGTTGGTCAGGGGTATTTGTGTGTGGCGTGTACCTGGAAGAATGTGAGCCATGGTGTTTCTGTGAGGTGCAGCTCCCTGTTACTTCGCAATGTGCTGGGAGCTCTTTGTTCTCTGGTAGCAGGAAGGACAAGCCTGGGAGTTGAGCAGTAATTGTTTCTTTAACTTACTTGGATTAAAGCAGTTACTTTCTTTAATACAAAGGCAGAGGGAGCTGATTCTGCTCTTGCTTACACCAGGGTAACGCTGGTGACTTCACCAGTTCCTCCTGATATACTCTGGTCTATGTGAGAGCGGAATCTGGCTCTCTCTCTGTACAGTAGATACAATGTGAACCTTGCCTGACCAGTGTGCAATAATGAAGCAAACGGGGCCGGGCAGGAGAAGTTCCTTTCTGAACTCAGCAGGGTGCTTGTTCCCTGAAGCGTGAGGATCAATAATCTTTGTAATTAAAATCCTAGTTACTGTGTTATCAGATGCAGAGTCAGATTTTGATCTCACCCCCCTGCATCCTCATCCTCTTTGCCATTCTCCTTTCTACACTGGGAGTTGGTCTGCACACAGTTTGGTACTCCTCGTAATACATTGCTTTAGGACCAGATATAGTTAAAGCAGTACAACCCCCTAATGTGGATGTAGTTATATGGGTACAAAGACATTTCCATTGCTATAGCTTTCCTGTAAATTTACAGGCATAAACAGGGCTGCCCAGAGGATTCAAGGGGCCCGGGGCAAAGCAATTTCGGAGGCCTCTTCCATAAAAAAAAGTTGCAATTCTTGTGGGGGCCCCTGCGAGGCCCGGGGCCTGGGGCAAATTGCCTCACTTGCCCCACTCAGGCAGCCCTGGGCATAAACAGTACCAGTAAAGGCACTTTTGTACCACTTTAACTATACCTTTATCTGAACCAACACAGTACTAGTGGTGCAAAATCTGTGTGTCGGCCAGCACTAAATAATCCTGGTTTTTAATATTTCCTTCTATGGATTTCCTTCCCCTGGTATCTCTCCCCGTTGTTGTTGCCCTTGTGATGCTGGCCAATCAGGTGCCAGCTTATGCTAAGGACCCCAGGCCTCAGTGGCACACTGACAAATCCATAGCTGGAACCAGTCTGGCTACCCTGGGTATTACTATTGGTCAAATTGGTATTAGATTAATAATGATGTGCTTTGTGTTAGGCTGCATTGAATGCTTGTAAGTTCCTGCAGGCATCAATCTCACATCTAACATCTCTATCCCATATCGTAAGGTGATAATTGAACATTTGCATTGTAAGCCTTTGTCACTGCATAAATCAGCAGCCAGGAGAGAAGCATTAACTAGTGTGAACTACTAGTCTCCAACAGACGGGCGATGTCCTGCCGGACAAAGTCCCGCTGATGCCAGGCAAACCATTATGGAACATGAGACAAAAAATATTGCTGCTGGCTCTTCCCCGACCCTGCACCCCCAGTGAAGAGAAGACATGCAAGTGAATTCTACCCATCAGCTAAATTTGCAACTTGCGGCAGAAGGGGGCAGGGATAAAAACCAATAACAGGGAGGAACTATGTTATTATGCTGCTTGGACAGTGAGGGGCAAGAAGTGCTAAGGATAAGCAAAAGAGCCCCAGTGCTCAGCCTGGGTCAGCCCTAAAGGACACGTAGAGCTTGCTCACTATAGAAGCTTCTATTCATCGGTGGCATGTGTCTGGCTGGGTGTGAGCGCTGGAAGGTCTCTAGAAGTGGGGGGGGGCACTGGCAGCTGGACTGTGGCTCTGCCCCCCACTTTGCCCAAGGCCCCGCCCTTGCTCGACTTCCTCCCCCCGAGGCCCTGCCCATGCTCCACCTCCGCTCCGCCCTGAGGCCCCAATGAGGCTTGACCTCTTCTCTCACATTAAGTCCCTCCCATGAAAAGTGGCCACCTGCAAACAGTGTTTCAGGCCCCATGATGACCCACCCAGCTGCAGTTCTTTTGTGCAGTGTTATGTGTGAAAGCAGCCAGATAGGAAACCACCCACGTGGCCTGGAAGCTGACAAACTGGTTGTTGCACACAGACAAGCTGCCTGCAGATGCAGATAAAGGCACCAGACAGGAGCGTTGAGTTTGGAAAGCTGCAATAAAAGGCATCAGCGAGCGTGGTCAGAGAATCAGGAACAGAACAGAAGATGTGGCTGTAACACAGAGCCAGGATATTTTTACAGAGCATAGAATCTTTTTAATGTCAATCGGAGGAAAACTTTACTGGTGAAGGTGCTTTCTGAAGAAGGAAAGAGACTGAGAATGATGGTCTCTGAGAAGTACCGACTGGGAGCATCTTTATGTCCATAGACTGCAGAATGCTCCTATCAAGTGACTTTTACTCCAGTTTGAGGTATTTGAGCAGTGGTGCAAGTACGGTGGTATGGTCCGGTACGCTGTACCAGTAAGATATACATAGCTGGTACGGTGTAGCAGAAAGACACAGGAGGAGCCCGCCACCAGCTGCCCAGCCCCAGCCCTTCCACGCAGCTGCATCTCCTGAGTCCTCCTGCCTGAGGTCTGTACAGCAGCACTGCCAGAGGACAGGGCGAGCGGGGCGGGTTGAGGCTGAGGGTGGTACAGCAGCTGTGCCAGAGGAGCTGCCAGTGTGGGGCTGCCTGGAGGCTCCATATTCTGCTCCTTTCCCTGCTGCAGTTCCGGAGAGCCCTGATCTCCTGGGAATCACAACTGCAAAAGAAGCAGAATATGGGACTGCCAGGACCCACACCGGCAGCTCCTCTGGTGCGGCTGTAGCGCCCCCAGCTCTTCCATGCAGCTGCATCTCCTGAATCCTCCAGCGCAGTGGGAGGAGGACAGAGCCCCCCCACCCCAGCTAATGTGAGACGGATGTGGATCATGGGAAGGGGACAGACAGGGAGACCGTGGGGGCCCCGGGCTGGGGGCAGGGCAGGGAGGGGTCACTTGGGGAGGTAACGCGCCACCCCTTTGTGTCCCTCCCAGGAGTGCAGCGTACCAGGAAGACACGATTTCTACTTGCACCTCTGTATTTGAGAGAGCAAAACAGGTGGAGATGGGAAAAACTAGCCTCTTAGGAGATGCTGAATGCATTACGCTTTGTGTCTGAAAATGACGTGGCGAGGCTGCTGCTGGTCCCTGAGAGTGGACAGTGTTAAAAGGAAACAAGACACCATCCAGGATCTCCTCTGACCTGAAAGCACGAGGGAAAGGAATGAAATAGGGCCTCACGTCTGTGGGTTGTGCAGAGATTTTTTTCTTAGAAGCAACAGCCAAAGCAAAGGTGGTGAACTGACCAAAGGCTGCATAACTGTTGTGCTGCGTGATAGTGTGACTGGTGAAAGAGAGAGAGAAGCTGTTACTAACTGAGTAAGCCACAAAACCTTGAGCATCTGTGTCACTTGCAGCCCTGCCAGTTACTTGGGGACCCAAGAAGAGAGCCTGGATGCCATCTGACATAACGGGTATATTTTTAATCTCATCTTTTTTGTAGGAAAATTAGGCTACAAAGGCACCGCGGCTTGCTGTTAGTAGACAGCATTTCTTGCCATCTGTCTGCCTAGCTGTTTATCCCATGCTTGCTATTGTATACACTACCTCAGAGTCACTGCAGTTTGGTTTGGCCTATTATAGAGAGAAGGGCCATCTGCAAAGTCCAGCTCCATGGCCTGATGTCTCTGAGATTCAGGGTAGTTTGTGGTCAGGGAATGGGCATAGGGGCAGGAGCTATGGGTATGGCGGTGCTGCAGCACCCCCAGGTTTTATGTGGGGCTCTGCTCCCTGCCCCGCATGTGGGGTCCTGGCTCCCAGCCCCACGCCTGGGCTCCGCTCCTGGCCCCCCACACAGGGTTATGGCCCCAAGCCAGGAGGTCCCAGCTGCTGGCCCTGCGCCTGGGGTCTCGGCTGCTGGCCCCAGACTCAGCCCCCTTATCCCTGTCCGTTTCCCCTGCTCCTGTAGAGACAGCCCTGCTCCCAGCCCCAGCTCTGGGGGGCAATGCGCAGACAGGGGTAAGGGGGCTGGCTTTTTGCACCCCAACTATTAAAAATGTTCCAGTGCCACTGGGAGAGGGACAAGAAGTAACTGAAACTAGAGAACCACTTTGAACCACAATTTTTGTTTGAACTGGAACTGAACCTGACCCATAACTTTGTCCTATCTACTGAACTAGGGTGACCAGATAACAAGTGTGAAAAATTGGGATGGGAGCTGGGGGGGGGGGTAGGTGTGAAGGGACCCCCAGGGGGCAGCTTGGGACTGTGGGATCACTGTGCCCCCTTAACTCTCCAGCCTGGGCTGTCTCTCACAATGCTTTGCTAGTGACAAGCAGCAAACCCCTCCAGGCACTGTGATCACTTAGTCAACAACATGCAGGGATGCACCCAGCTAAATTGCATGAATGCTCTCTATGCCATTCACGAACCAGACCCAGGGAAAAACCAAAAAATCTCCCCCGCCCCAGTGCAAGCTCATTAATTAGTTCGCCGTTCCTTCAAAGGATGGTGGACATGCCTCAGCCTGTAATCTGAGCAGATTCCCCAAGCTCTTCAGACAAACTCCCTGGTTAAGATAAACATTAAAGTAAGTTTAACAACTACAGAAAGATAGGTTTTAAGTGATAAGTGGTAGGCACAAAGGTCAGAAATGGTTACCTAAGAAATAAAAATAAACATGCATTCCACATCCTAAATGTTATCAGACTCAGTAAGTTTTGAATCAAGCAGTTTTTCTTGCCCCACTGGATATTGCAGGCAGGTTATAGTTCTTAATACACAGTCTGAATTCTCTGCTCAGCCTGAGACCAATCTCCCCAATTCAAAGTCTTTGTCGTTCCAGTGTTCCTGTTCCCTTCAGTGCAGGTCGGGGAGGAGAGAGGAGATTGTATGATGCCACCATCCAGTATTTTATATTCTCAATTCATGTCCCAGGGAAGATACTGGCACGGGCATGTCCTGGTGGGCCTTGCTGAGTTACAGAGTTGAGTAATCCCCATTGTGTGGTGTTTGCAGGACTGTGTCTTATTGAACTGTAAATCTCTTGTTTACAGTTCCCCTGCTGGTGAATGGCTGGTGATGATCATTTAACGCTCGCCTGGGTGTGGGTCCCCTCTTTTGTTGCCACTGGGGAGCTAGCTGTAGGTGCCTCCCAGCCTCACAACATATTTCAATAACAACATGCAAAATCTTATACTTCCTACACACTACCAATATACATATTTTGACAGAACAATGAGTTTCAGCAGATCATGACCTCTCATATGATACTTTACAAGGCATGCTGTGTATGAAATACCACAACCAGCTACAAATGATGAGTACTGGGGTTACAGGGTTCAATTTAAGGTACAGTGTGTCACAACAGGGTCCTATCGGGGGACAATAGGGTCCTATATAAGACAAAGCTCCTAATATCGGAACGGTCCCAATAATATCAGGACATCTGGTCACCGTAAACTGAACTGGAAAAAAATTGGGTGACTGGTTAAAATAAAGGTCCGGCATTTTTTAAGCCCAGTGCATTTAAACTACTGTGATCTTATTTTCAAACGAGACAACACAATAACAAATAGGCTTGTGATTGCTACAGCAAGGCCGGTGCCAGTAGAATGAGATGAGAATACAAAGATGCCAGCCCACAAGAGTAGGGAGGGAGAAAGAAGCTTAGGAGCAGCCTGCCCAACCATGAATCGTCTCTGAGATTCCCCCTGGGGAAAGAAGAGGTGGAATGTTACCTTGTCCCAGAAGTTAACAATAACAATAACAGAAGTTAACAGGCAAAGGTATTGGCACCCCAACCCTTCTCCCGCTTAGGCAGGGCTCCTCCCTCCCATCCTCAACCCCTGGGGAAGCCCCTCCCTCCAGTTGCTCTGCCTGAGCTAAAGCCCATGCCCCAAACTCAAATGTATCCTGTCACTGCAGAGGTCCAATATTATGCAGCAAATATTAGATGTTATTTTAGTTCACGCAAACAAATTGTTCATAAAGAAATGTGTTTATTTGACAACACAAAACCAAAAAATAAAAATAGTTTCAATTTTAAGTTTCAACTCTTTTTTAAATTTACCTCACTAAGATTGAAATTTGATCTGAACTGGTGTTTAATTTTTTTTTTGAGTGGCTGGAACCAAAACTGAACCCGAACACAAAGAATACAATTGGACCTGAACCTGAACCAAACCAAAATAAATACCAGTTTGACTCTCTGCCAGGTTAAGGTACTGAGCCGTGACTTAGGAGATCTGAGTTCCAGTCCTGGCTCTACCACAGATTTCTTGTGTGACTTTTAGCAAGTGACTGAATCTCTCCACTATCTGTAGAATGGAGATAAGCCTTCTTTTCTCCCACCCATGGCCTTGTCCATGTAGGGACTCTCTCTTTCTATGGTGTATGTGCAGCATCTAGCATAACGGGGCCCTCATTTAACCAGAGTCCCCTAGGGGCTTCCATAATACAAAGAGATATGGATAAAAGGAGGCTGACTCTGTGGTTTTGCTTCAGGTCCATCTCGAATAAATGAAGTTAAGCCGCCTGCTCCCAGCATCGAACAACATCTCCAGTATGCACAGACAAAAGCATCATCCTGCGTGATGATGTGCACTGGGGTACAGGAAATTGGAGCGTAGTAAAGACTGTGACAGATCAAACGAGAGGCATCTAAACTTCCTCTCTCCTTCCTTGCTCTTGTGCAGAAGCATTGCAATGAAATCATTAGCTGGGTGGCCTATCTGCTGCAGATGAGGTGGCAGTGAAAGACACTTTGCCCTCTTGGGAAGCTTAGGGAAGCCTGTCAGGAGAAAGCTCTCAGAAGTGGCTAGAATTCAGAACGACATGTTGGTAGGAGATCTGGCTGACGGTGACAGTGTGGGGGTCTGACAGGTTCCCCACTCCACTGAGCCATAGGGAAGTGCACTTGTGCTTCAGCAGTCAACAACCTGAGACAATTTAGGGGTTTCTGTAGATAACAAAAGTTTATTATGAAAAAGCAGTATTGACTGAGCTGTAACAAAACAAGGCCCCTCTTAGGGATATTTTGTAGAAGTTTAGTGAACTAAAAAGGCTTAAGATACAAGCCTGTCCTTTTGAAAATAGTATTTTTGAAGTATCAAAACAACAACTGGGTAAGAATATGAAAACTGGCAATTGAGGGAAGTTTACATATGTGTTTTAATCAAAAAAACAAGACTGCTTTTTAAAGTTTGGATTTATACAAAAAACACAAGAAAAAATAGCTTATGTAAAAAAAGTTAGCCTTTTTTTTTTACCAGAGATATGGAGCCTTCCTCCCCCCCACTTTTTTTTCTTCTTTTTTAATGTTTTTTTTTAAATTTAAATGTAAACCAAAGACAAACAAATTTAAAAAAAAGCCAGAGCCACAGAGATCAGGCCATGGGGGTAAGAAAGCTGTCCTGAGTTTTAGGGGGCATGTTAATAACTCTTTTAGTGAAACAGTTTTGCAGGCAGCCTGTCTGTGTTAGTTGTTATGCTTTAGCATGGGCAAGTGTTTATTATTCAGAAGCTCTTTCCCACTTTATGAGGTATTATCGCCCCCATCTTACAGCCTATAAGAAATATTAACAAAAACAAGCTTAAAGATACTTTTTAGCAAGGTCTGCAAAGCAATAATTACAATTTTGTTGATCATTTTCTTGTCTAAGCCCCTAGAGAATATATTTTGTTTTGTTTTTATAAAACACTTTTATGCAAACTATGAAACAGTAGATGAGAGACCTGAGACATTGTTGAAATGAGAGGGGTCATGATTAAGTCCTAATGCAGAGGGCCTTGGGGTGGAAAATGAAAAGGTGCAGCCGAAGCGGAAGATGGTATGACTTAAGAGGGGTTCTGGGGCTGCTTTGCAACGGTCCATAGGGAGCCTATAACCCTCATGCACAAACACCAGGGCTGGGTGAGGTGGGTGGGCCTTTGTTAGAGGATCAGGCCGTTCATATACCTTTTGTTGTTGTTGACAAACTGTAACCTAACTGCACGTATACTACGGGGGCAACCTACTGCCCTTTTGACAAACCCCACACCCCTTGAACTCCATAAAAATGTGCTTTACACAGTTATTTTTAATTGACATTTTATTTTACAACACAACCTGTTTTGTTCCCCAAACACACTCTAACTGTTAGTGTTTTTTCTCAGCAAGTTTTTGTAATTTGCTGAACGAAGAAGATGTTCAACATTTTGCATTAAACATTTATCTGTCGGTTTGATGATTTCATCTAAAACGCTATTTGGGTCCTCGGCCTCTGTCACTTTGTCCACCAATTCTGCCCCTAGAGCTAAATGTTCCTGGATTAAACAGAGGCACTGCAGCGCGTATCCCAGCATGATGATGATATTTAACACACTTGCCATACACAAACTACTGCTGATTTCTTTAATTTTACAATTCACATCATTTAAAGACCAGTACATGCAGGCATGATGCCTCTGATTGGGGGCATCTATGGCGCACCCAGGACAATCCTCATTTTGTTTCTCTCTCAGTCAGTGCTTGATGATTCCGTGCACAGCCGCTCACACAAGTGCACACATCCCGGTTTTACGGTTATGAACTCGCTCCGGCTTAATACTGAATTTCTCCCTCAACTTTAGATAGTACAGGCCTATAGAATAAGCGTCCCCTGCTGTTTCGGCATTCTGTGGAGCATCTGGTTTTGTGTCGGGGCAAAAACAGATTGGGCCCAAACCGCTCAGTCCTTCGGAGCTGTTGGTGTCCAAAACCTCCAAGTCCTCTGAAGGACCATCGCTCAGCTGCTGAAGAATTGACAGTAAGCAATGTGTGTAAGGCATCTTTGTACTTTTTCATAACATGATTTTAAAACCTTTTACACCGTGTATCAAGAGACCCCTTCCGCATGCAGCTTTTAAAAACAACAAACAACAGCAACTGAAATATGTCTCTGTGCAGGCTTGATCCAAAAGGCTCTAGCCAACCGAGCATTGGTCCCTGCCAAACCATCGCTTTGAATGTTCTTACATACAACGTACCTGTGCCTCGTCTCCATACAGACCTGTGTTTGATTCGTTTGGGTTTCTGCTTACAACGGCAGCCAGCCCTAAACTATTGGCTAAGAGTATCATGCGCCCTCCCTCCCTAAGTAAGGAGGAGCGCCTCTATTTAAACAGGTCTGCACCTCGAAGGGCCTGGCCAGCACCGCTAGTCAAGCTTCTCATGAAGAGACATTATACGGTCGCTGCTAGGGGACCTTAAGAAACAAACACACCATTGTGGCAAACAGTGTTTGAGACAGGTCATGGGAGCAGGGAGACAGGGATAGCTAACAATGCCTGTACCCGCAGGAACAGCGCAGTGGAGAAACACGAGGCCAGACCACTGGGCCATGATTTGTTTGAGACTCCAGCTCCTGGAATCAAACGATCTCCTCCTTACTTAGGGAGGGAGGGCGCATGATACTTTCCAGTGGCAACAAAAGAGGGGACCCACACCCAGGTGATTGTTAAATGATCATCACCAGCCATTCACCAGCAGGGGAACGGTAAACAAGGGATTTACAATTCAATAAGATACAGTTGTGCAAGCACCACACAATGGGGATTACTCAACTCTGTGACTCAGCAAGGCCCACTGGGACATGCTTGTGCCAGTATCTTCCCTGGGACATGAATTGTGTATGGAGAGTGTGTTAAATATCATCATCATGCTGGGATATGTGCTGCAGTGCTTCTGTTTAACCCAGGAACATTTAGCTCTAGGGGCAGAATTGGTGGACAAAGTGACAGAGGCTGAGGACCCAAATAGCGTTTTAGATGAAATCATCAAACCGACAGATAAATGTTTAATGCAAAATGTTGAACATCTTCTTCGTTCAGCAAATTACAAAATCTTGCTAAGAAAAAACACTAACAGAGTGTGTTTGGGGAACAAAATGGGGTGTGTTGTAAAATAAAATGTCAGTTAAAAATAACTGTGTAAAGCGCATTTTTATGGAGTTCAAGGGGTGTGGGGTTTGTCAAAAGGGCAGTAGGTTGCCCCCGTAGTATACGCGCCAGTAGGTTACAGTTTGTCAACAACAACAAAAGGTATATGAACGGCCTGATCCTCCAGCAAAGGCCCACCCACCTCACCCAGCCCTGGTGTTTGTGCATGAGGGTTATAGGCTCCCTATGGACCGCTGCAAAGCAGTCTCAGGACCCCTCTTAAATCATACCATCTTCTGCTTCGGCTGCACCTTTTCATTTTCCACCCCAAGGCCCTCTGCATTAGGACTTAATCATGACCCCTCTCATTTCAACAATGTCTCAGGTCTCTCGTCTACTGTTTCATATTTAATGCTGTACATCATCTAGGGTTACAGTTTGCATAGAAGTGTTTTATAAAAACAAAACAAAACATATTCTCTAGACAAGATAGTAATTATTACTTTTCAGACCTTGCTACAACGTATCTTTAAGCTTGTTTTTGTTAATATTTCTGATAGGCCATAAAATGAGGGCGATAATACCTCATAAAGTGGGAAAGTCCTTCTGAATAATAAATGTTTGCCCATGCTAAAGCACAACAACTAACTCAGACAGGCTGCCTGCAAAACCGTTTCACTAAAAGAGATATCAACATGCCCCCTAAAACTCAGGACAGCTTTCTTACCCCCGGGGCCTAATCTCGGTGGCTCTGGCTTTTTTAAAAAATTTGTTTGTCCTTGGTTTAAATAAATAAATAAATAAAATTAAAAAAGAAGAAAAAAAAGTGGTGGGGGGAGTAGAGGGGGAGGAAGGCTCCATATCTCTGGTTAAAAAAACCCCAACAGCTAACTTTTTTTACATAAGCTATTTTTTCTTGTGTTTTTTGTATAAATCCAAACTTTAAAAAGCAGTCTTGTTTTTTTGATTAAAACACATATGTAAACTTCCCTCAATTGCCAGTTTTCATATTCTTACCCAGTTGTTGTTTTGATACTTTAAAAATACTATTTTTAAAAGGACAGGCTAGTATCTTAAGCCTTTTTAGTTCACTAAACTTCTACAACATATCCCTAAGAGGGGCCTTGTTTTGTTACAGCTCAGTCAATACTGCTTTTTCATAATAAACTTTAAAAAAACCATAATACTTCAAATAGGTTTCACTGCATACAGAATATCCCTTAGAAAGGGCATGTTAAATTACATCTCAGACTATTCTGTATTTTCATGTTAAAAACCTTTATATAATAAAACACTGCATGTTTAGCAAGTGTTAAAAGTATGGAGGGGGAGTCAAGGGCTGAGGGTATTCTTCAGATAGGCTATCTCTAAACTTCATGCAGTCACAAAGCTGTGGTTTTTGTCTTTTACAATCAGTAAATGGAATAAAATACTTGTTTTAACTTTCATAAAGTATCTTTCAATGCAATCTCACAATTTTTTAAAACTTTAACAGCATTTAAAAAGTTAGGAAAGCAGTCTGTGTAAAAAAACCAAGCAAACTGAAGGAGTGACCCCTAGAGCCTTGCTTAAACAGACTATAGTGCATGGAGCACTGGCTAGTCTAATTAGTCTTATCTGTTTTTAAAATGTAGAGAAAGCTCCAGCTCCAGCCTGTGTTGTATTATTTTAATAAAATCTATGGACCCAAAACAAACACAGGAGCTTGTATCTGTGTCTCAGCACACGGGTTGCAAACATTTAAAAACAAAAACATTCTGATAATGCAACAAAAAATTCATACTTAAATCTAAAAGTCCTAGGAAAATAAAAGCTTACTATAACTTTCATAGGAATTTGTTAAAAAGTGGAGAGGAAAATAAACTTCTCTCTAATCCACTGGATTACAGAATAAGGGGCACATAAACTAGCTGTTACTAAGGTTCTGTGGTTCTTCTTCGAGTGATTGCTCATATCCATTCCAGTTAGGTGTGCGCGCGCCGCGTGCACGTTCGTCGGAAGATTTTTACCCTAGCAACCCCAGTGGGTCGGCTGAGCGCCCCCTGGAGTGTCGCCATAACGGCACCGCATATATACCTCAGCCAACCCACCCGACCCTCAGTTCCTTCTTACTGCCCGTGTCGGTCGTTGGAACAGTGGAGTGCAGCTTGTCTGACCTCCGCTTCCCTAGCTTCCTCATAGTTTTTCTCTGTAAAGTTTGTACATAGTTAATATCTTAACTTAGGTTTTCTTGTTTTTCATAGTTTAAATCAGTTTAGTGTTAGATAGTTAGCGGGTTCGGGGGTTAGCCCCACCCACACCCGGGACCGGAGCGTATGCCCGGTTCCCCGGGTTTCAAGCCGTGCTTGGCCTGCCGCAGGTCTATGCCTACAGGAGATCCTCATAGCTCCTGTTTGAAGTGCTTAGGAGAGTCGCACTTATTTACTAAGTGCCCAATTTGCAAGGCTTTCAAGCCTCGCACAAAGAGGGAAAGAGACATTAGGCTTAAACAGCTCCTAATGGAGGCAGCCTTAACCCCTCCGGCCGCGGCACCGCCCGCTGTCCCTCTGGACTCTCGCAGCACCGCCACGGCACCGGGACACTCTGCTGTGCCACCGAAAGCGCCATCGGCACCGAAGCCGGCCCAAAGACGCTCGCTCTCGCCAAAGGCGAGGAAGGTAAAGGCCGCTGCTTCTTCGGCACCAACACCTGCGCCGAAGCAAAAGAGTGCGCCCTGCCCGGACCGCCCGGCACCGAAACCTGCCGCGGCACCGGTCCCTCCGCCGCAGATGCTTCTGCCGGCACCGGCGACTCCGGCCCCTCAGAGGCCATTGAGCCCGGCACCTGTGGCCTCCCCGGCTCCGGCCGCGGTAGAGATGCCACTGACGTCCACTCCGGAGACCTTCGAGGCGGCCGGGACCTCATTGCTCTCACAGACTCAGCTGTGCCACCGCCCCCGGCACCGCCGGTGCGGGCGCCCCGTTCCATGGGCAAGCCGTCCATTCTCAAGCCTCCTGTCGGCACCGAGCCTGACCAGCACCGATCCCGTTCCCGCTGTCACCAGCGCTCTCGCTCTCGACGCGGCTCTCCATCTAGGCGCCGATCGCAACGCCGCTCGCAGTCCCGGCACCGCTCCACTACGCGGCACCGGTCATACTCGCGGCACCGGTCATACTCACGCTCCCCAACTCGTCATTCCCGGCACCGCTCAACATCTCGGCACCGATACGGCCACCGCTATTCGCGAAGCCGCTCCCGGCACCTAACATGGAGATCCCGGTCGACCTCCCGGCACCGGGCCGGTCGCAGGTCCCAGTCTCGCTCCCGTTCTCGCTATCGAGATGCTTCACGGCACCGGTCTCCGCAAAGGCGGGAACTACGATCCGTCAGCACCTCGGCGCAAGGGTTATCCGCTCCACCCTGGCCCTCCTCACACGCCTCGGCCTCTTCACACGCCGAGAGTTATTATGTCGATGAGTATGACCCTCAGGTCCCGGCGGGCGTTTTTCACCAGTCCCATCAAGCGGACCAGTACCCTCATCACTGGGGTTACTGGACCCCTTGGGCCTACCACCAAGCCCAAGGCACTCCTCTGCCTACCGTGCGCACCGTGACAAATGAGGCATGCGCCCTGGAGGCCACAATAACCCCCCCACCGGATGACACGGAGGTCCCATTGTGTGCGGAGGAAGGCAATCAGCCAGCCCAAGACCCCCTAGAGCAGGAGCCTCCCCAGGCCCCAGACTTGGACTGGGACACCATCCTGCCCAGGATTTCTTCCTCCTCCTCTTCTCCGGACGAGGCAGTGGCGGGGTCATCGTCCGCAGGTCCCCCACCTATTGACTTACGGGCACACCAAGAGCTCCTCCGCAGGGTAGCTCTGCGAATGGACTTGCAGGCGGAGGAGGTATCGGAAGTGGACGATCCGATAGTAACCATCTTGTCAGCGGACGCCCCTACCCGCATAGCCTTGCCCTTCATTAAGACTATCCAAGCCACTGCGAATACCCTATGGCAGACTCCGTCCTCTATCGCGCCCACAGCGAGGGGCGTGGAGCGCAAGTACATGGTCCCTTCCAAGGGATATGAATATTTGTATGTGCATCCGTCCCCATCGTCGCTAGTGGTGCAGTCGGTGAACGATAAGGAGCGTCACGGCCAGCAAGGCCCCGCTCCTAAATCAAAGGACGCTAGGCGAATGGACTTGCTTGGCCGCAAGGTCTACTCCGCTGGTGCCTTGCAGATCCGAGTGGCTAACCAGCAGGCCTTGCTAAGCTGCTACGCACATGACACTTGGGCTGAGGTGGAAAAGTACAAAGAGCTCCTACCTCAAGATTCCCGTCAGGAGTTTGTGGCCTTCGTAGAGGAGGGTAAAAAAGTTGCGCGCACCTCGTTGCAAGCCTCCTTGGACGCAGCTGACTCGGGGGCGCGTACTATAGCCTCGGGCGTTACCATGCACCGGATATCGTGGCTGCAGAGTTCAACACTCCCACCTGAAGTACAGTTTCCCCTTGATTCCCAAGGTCTCTGAAAAAAAGGACTCTCCCAACTTAAAAAATCAAGGACAACAGGGGGTCATATCCGTACTGGGGGGATGCATACCTGCTACCAGAGGGTGTCGCTCCCATTCCAGCTTTAACTGCCCTACTATATGCCTCTCTACAGGCAGGACTCTGGTCGGCAACGAGGTCGCAGTGGACATGGGCGGCGGCCTGGCAACCAATCGTCCCAGGGCAGAACCCCCTCTAAACCGCCAGGGCCTAAGCCATCCTTTTGAAGATGCGCCCGGGGATGGCATACCAGAGCTCTCTTCAACTCCCTCCCTGCCCTTTTCCAACCGCCTTTCCTATTTCCTCCCAGCGTGGGCCCGGCTAACCACCGATGCCTGGGTCCTACGCACCGTGGAACGCGGTTACCAACTGCAGTTCGTTTCACCCCCTCCTTCCCACCCTGCTTCCCAGTCCCTCTTCAGGGACCCCTCTCACAAGCAACTCCTCTTACAAGAGGTGCATTCGCTCCTAGCCATCGGAGCGGTCGAGAATGTTCCGGAGACGGAGAGGGGCAAGGGGTTTTATTCCCATTATTTTTTGATCCCCAAGTCCAAAGGGGGCCTCTGTCCCATCCTCGACCTGCGAGACCTCAACTCATACATGCTGAAGTTGAAGTTCTGCATGGTATCCCTCGGGACCATTATCCCCACTCTGGAACAGGGAGACTGGTATGCCGCCCTCGATATGAAGGACGCTTATTTCCATATCGCCATCTTTCCACCGCACAGACGCTTCCTCCGATTTACAATCGCACACCTTCACTTCCAGTTTGCGGTCCTCCCCTTCGGCCTCTCTACGGCCCCAAGGGTGTTCACGAAGTGCATGGCCGTTGTCGCCGCCCGCCTCCGTCGGCGTGGCATCTGCGTTTTCCCATACCTGGACGACTGGCTCATCAGAGGGGACTCGCAGGACACAGTCCAGTGGCAGGTCACAGTAATCAAAGACTTATTCACGCTCCTGGGCCTAGTTCTCAACATAGAGAAATCCACCCTGGTACCAGCTCAGAGGTTGGATTTTATTGGCGCGTCCCTGGACTCATCTCTAGCCAAGGCCTACCTTCCGCAGCTACGGTTCCAGGCCCTTACGCAGCTAATCCGCGCCCTTCAGGCCTCTCGTATGACCTCGGCCCGTGCTTGTCTCCGACTTCTCGGTCACATGGCGGCTTGCACGCACGTCACTCCGTTTGCCAGGCTCTGCATCCGCCCATTTCAGCTGTGGCTCCACTCCAGATACCGTCTTCACAGGGACCCTCTGGATACCCTACTCACCATTCCAGCGGGTGTCCTTCAATCTCTGGATTGGTGGCTGACCCCTTCTAGCATATGCGCGGGGGTACCATTCCAGGCTCCTCAGCCTTCCCTTTCCCTGACAACGGACACTTCGTCCCTCGGATGGGGAGCCCATCTCGACACTCTTCGTACTCAAGGCCTTTGGTCAGTGCAGGAGTTGAATATGCACATCAATGTCAGGGAGCTCCGGGCAGTGCGCCTGGCATGCCAGGCGTTCCGAACTCGCCTCCACGGCCGTTGTGTCTCAGTATTTACAGACAACACAACGACCATGAACTATATCAACAAGCAAGGCGGGACCCGCTCTCCCCCCCTCTGCCACGAGGCGATGCTACTGTGGGAATTCTGCATAGCCCACTCGATCCATCTAGTGGCATCGTACCTTCCCGGTGTCAAGAACACCATTGCGGATCGCCTGAGCAGGTCCTTTCTCTGCCACGAGTGGTCGCTGAGAGCAGACATCGCTCATGCCATTTTCCAACAGTGGGGATTTCCCCATGTAGACCTGTTTGCATCCCGATCGAACCGCAAATGCCAGGAATTTTGCTCCTTTCAAGGCCTGGCACCGGGCTCTCTGTCGGACGCATTTCTCCTTCCACGGACTCGTCATCTGTTCTACGCCTTTCCCCCGTTTCCCCTCATACACAAGGTCCTGCTGAAGCTCCAATGGGACAAGGCACGTCTCATCTTAATTGCGCCAGCGTGGCCCAGGCAACACTGGTTCACCACGCTGCTCCGTCTGTCGGTAGCCAGCCCAATTCCTCTACTGCTTCACCTGGATCTTATAACACAAGATCACGGCACTCTCCATCACCCAGACCTGCTGGCCCTCCACCTCACGGCGTGGCTCCTGAGTGGCTAGACCAGTCGGAATTGCGCTGCTCTGCTCCCGTGCAGCACGTTTCATTGAGCAGCAGAAAGCCTTCCACTCGCTCTACCTACGTGGCCAAGTGGAAGCGCTTCGCTTGCTGGGCTCAAGCGCGCGACGCTATTCCTTCAGAGCTTCCGCTTCCAATGGTCCTTGACTATCTCTGGTCACTAAAACAGCAAGGGCTTGCACTGTCCTCCATCAAGGTGCACTTAGCGGCTATCTCTGCTTTCCACCCCAGTGAGGGAGGGTATACGGTGTTCTCTCACCTGCTGACTACTCGTTTCAGAAAGGGCCTTGATCGTCTCTACCCCCAAGTGCGCCACCCGATTCCCACCTGGGACCTCAATCTCATCCTCAGCAAGCTCATGTCCCCACTGTTTGAGCCACTGGCCACCTGTTCTTTACTCTACCTGTCCTGGAAGATGGTTTTTCTAGTGGCTATCACATCAGCCAGGCAGGTCTCCGAGCTCAAAGCGCTCATGGTGGACCCACCGTACACCGTTTTTCATAAGGACAAGGTGCAGCTACGTCCTCATCCTGCATTTCTCCCGAAGGTGGTGTCCGCATTCCACAATAACCAGGACATCTTCCTTTCAGTTTTCTTTCCGAAACCTCATGCTTCCTCGAGAGAGCAACGACTTCATTCCCTTGACGTCCGCAGGGTGTTAGCTTTCTATATTGATCGGACGAGGCCGTTCTGCAAATCCCCGCAGCTGTTTGTGGCAATTGCTGACCGGATGCGAGGTCTTCCTGTCTCATCGCAGCGAATCTCCTCGTGGCTCACAGAGTGCATACGCACCTGTTATAACTTGGCTAATGTCCCCTTGGGCCATCTCACCGCCCACTCTACCAGAGCCCAGGCGTCCTCCGCTGCCTTTCTGGCACAAGTACCAATCCAAGAAATATGCCGAGCGGCGACCTGGTCATCGATTCATACTTTCGCCTCTCACTATGCTCTGGTCCAACAGTCAAGAGATGACGCAGCCTTGGCTCGGCGGTCCTGCATTCCGCCACGTCTCACTCCGACCCCACCGCCTAGGTAAGGCTTGGGAATCACCTAACTGGAATGGATATGAGCAATCACTCGAAGAAGAAAAAACGGTTACTTACCTTTGTAACTGTTGTTCTTCGAGATGTGTTGCTCATATCCATTCCACACCCACCCTCCTTCCCCACTGTCGGAGTAGCCGGCAAGAAGGAACTGAGGGTCGGGTGGGTCGGCTGAGGTATATATGCGGTGCCATTATGGCGCCAGTCCAGGGGGTGCTCAGCCGACCCACTGGGGTTGCTAGGGTAAAAATCTTCCGACGAACGTGCACGCGGTGCACGCACACCTAACTGGAATGGATATGAGCAACACATCTCGAAGAACAACAGTTACAAAGGTAAGTAACCGTTTTTTTTCACTCGGGGCTGTTTTCTGCATGCTCATTTTTTTTGTAATTGAAACGCTTGTAAAAATGTTAAATAAAGGGCTCTGTCTTCATATAGGCGTGTCTTTTAAAGTGTTTATTCTTTTACAAAACTTAATATAACTTTTACTTGTATTTGTTAAAAAGCAGGCAAAGAAGCAGCCTTCTTATCTCTAATCTACTGGTTTACAGAGGCTGTTTTTGCTGACAGCTGCTTTGCTGCAAAAGCCTACTGTTTCAAAGTGTCCTTACTAAAAAAAAATGACCAATGCGAGCCTAAAACCTAGGGAAAAACTTTTTTATCATTATACATTACTTTTATAAACAGGTTTTCTGTGTTTTTAACCCTGGGTTGTTTCTGCATACTTACATTTTATTGAAACACTTATGTCAATGGGGCTAAATAAAAAAAGTGTCTTCAGGTAGCCTGTTTTTCAAAGGGGTCGTCTTCTTTTCTAATCCAGTACCTTCAAAAAGCTGTTTCAAATGGTTCTCACTAAAAACCTTGGGGGAAAACTTTTTCTTAGGCCTTGGCTACACTGGTGCTTTACAGCGCTGCAACTTTCTCGCTCAGGGGTGTGAACCCCCGCCCCACCCCCGAGCACAGCAAGTTAGCTGTAAACTAATCCTCTTGGAAGAGCTCTCTCCCAGCGCTGGCGCCGCGACTACACTCGTACTCCTAAGCGCTGCCGCGGGAGCGCTCCCGCGGCAGCGCTTTGGAGTTTCGAGTGTAGCCAAGCCCTTAGCAAGGGTTTTGTGGGTTTAGGTCTGGGGTGCTTCTGCCTGCTCTATTTTATTAAACCATATGCAAAAGGAATGTGTCTTCAGGTAGGTTTGTTTATTTAATAAGTTAAAAAGAGGGGTTTTTAGATAACACATTTTAAAATTGTTTAGAGTATGTGTTGGTCAGCTTTGGTACAGGGTCCGGGTTGTTTAGATAAGAACAGAGCAGGGGGCCTTTTCCTGAAAAAAAAAAAAAAAGTGAAGGGCCTCTGGCTACATACTTTAGCTTTTTTAAACTTTTATTGTAAAAAGTTTTTATTTTATATAGTAAGCCTATTTACAGTTAAAGTTACTATTCTTTTTAGTACAAGTTTTTGGCATAATTTTGTTTTAAAAGCAGGCTTAGGGCCTTCATATCTCTAATCAGAGAGGCTGTTTTTGCTAACAATGGCTTTGCTGAAAAAGCCTGTTGTTTCATATTGGGCTTACTAAAAATAACAACATTAGTCTAAAACATAGGGAAAAACGTTATGACTATACGTTACTTTTATAAACAGGCTTTCTGTTTTTAACCCTGGACTGTTTCTGCAAACTCACATGTTATTAAAACACCTATACCAAAGGAATGTGTCTTCAGATAGGCTTGTCTTTTCAAGTGTTTATTCCTTTCCAAAACTTTCACCTCTGTTTGTTTAAAAAAATAAATAAATAAAAAGGAGGCGTCGGGGACGGACAACAAACTTCTTCTCTCTGATCCAGTGTTTTACAAAATAAGGAAAATATAAACTGTCACTAAAAACCTGTGGCTTTAAACCTGGGGTGCTTCTGCATGATATTTTATTGAAACACATGCAACAGGGATGTATCTTCTGATAGGTTTGTCTTTTCAAGTAATTATACCTTTGCAAAACTTTTACTTGTGTTTGTTAAAAAGTAGGTGAAGAAGCAAACTCCTTCTCTATGATCCACTGACTCACAGATGCTGTTTTGCTAACAGGAGCTTTGCTGCAGCTTCACATTGTTTTTACTAAAAAAATAACCCCCGTTAGTATAAAACCTTGGGGAAAACTTTTAAAAATTTTCTGTTACTAAAAGCTTATGGTTTTAACTTTTATAAAAAACCCTATGTAAAAGGACTACATGGCAAAAAAAATGCTGGGGGTCTGTTTCTTTAGATAAGAATAAGACATTTACAAGGGAGGGGAGGGGGAGAGAAGGGAGTTGGCGCTTGTTTAAAATCTTGGGACTATAGGATTGGTTCAGGAAAATGAATTATATGACGCTGCTGTAGAACAAACTCTGATTGGTCCGATCCAAAGGCGCTGATAACAAGTCTGAAAGTTTCTGAACTGAGTAGTTGCCTCATTCTACAGAAAGACAGGAAAAGTAAAGATTCTGTCTCTCTCTGATTCAACCATGTGCGCTCTATCTTTGCCCTTTGCAAAGGGGGCTTTCTTGTCCCTTTTCTTGCCCTGTTCTTTCTCTCTTTTTCTCTCTGACCTCTTTTTTTTTTATACCTACACTGGTATTGAATGCTTTTTTAGTCACTTTTTTTTACCATGTGCTTACTAAACGGGCTCTGCCTTTGTAAATTTCCTTTTTTTAGCCCTGTGTGTTTTTCTTAGCCACCTTGATAGTGTTTACCATGTGCTTACTAAACAGGCTTTCCCCTAGTACATTTTCTTTTTAAACCTAGTTTTTAATGTTTTTAAATGCTTTTTTTAACCTACACTGGTATTGAATGCTTTTTTTATTCACTTTTTTTTACCAGGTGCTTATTAAACAGGCTTTGCCTTAGTAAATTCCCTTTTAAAACCTATTTTTATTGTTTTTGTGTTAAAGGCTCTTTTTTTAACCTACCCTGATAGTAAATAGTTTAATTGTGTTTTTCTTAGCCACTCTTTATAGTTTTTACCAGGTGCTTACTAAACAGGCTTTGCCTTAGTAAATTTCCTTTTTAAACCTAGTTTTCAATGTTATTTAACTTTTTTCTTAATCCACCCTGATAGTTAATACACCTTTTATATTTATCTCAAAATTTTCAATTCTTTAATAGCATACCAAACTAGGCCTTCACCATCATCTCTCTTTTCTTGAATAACTTACCTCTCTTCTTCCAAATTTCCTTTTTTTCTCTAAACCTTACCCAAACTTTCTTTTTTCTTCTTTAAACTCTCTCACACTAGTCTTTCAACCTTTTTCTCTCAATGTATCCAAGCACAAACACACACAACACTTCCCCTATTCAAACACACACACACACACAACTATTTCAAAATGGCCGACTGCCAAAACTTTGGCGTCAACGGAAATGGGGTGGGAAGGTGGGACAAAAGTCCCAAATGGGGCATGGAAACCTGTCAAAAACGCATGGTGATGAATACTATTGAGGGATATACTACCCCTGTGTGTCCTGTAACAGCTTTTTACAGTCTGTGCTCTGTTTTCCCTCACAGTTTTCCCTGCTGCGTTGGGTCATGGAGAGTAAAGCACCTGTGGAGGCTGATTCCAATGGCGGCATGGTGCTGCTCAAAAAGGAGAAGCCGGAAATGGAGCCAAGAGGCCAGTGGAGTAATAAAATGGAGTTTATGCTCTCCATGGCTGGGGAGATCATCGGCCTGGGCAATGTCTGGAGATTCCCTTATCTCTGTTACAAAAATGGAGGTGGTAAGTCCATAAAGCCCAGGCTGCGTGAGATGTTGGCCCAGGAATATGAACACCAGAGCAGGCACTTCCATCTGTTCATATATACACGCCCATACATAGAGACCACGCCTACCCCCCGTAACTCCAGTGAAGCAATCACACAGTGAGGTAAGCTAAGCTGAGCTGTGGGAGACAAATCTCACTCCACAGGTGGATGCTCAGAGTAGCTCTGCCAGATGGAGAGGAGCAATCCAGCTTTCAGTAGGCTCCCCGTTTTAATAATGGATGAATCTCTAGGTTTGACATTTGTAGAGGCAGCCAACAGGTGAGATGCTTATCTAAAACACAGCTGAATTATCAGAACCTTTGGGGGCTCCCTCCACCAGGGAACCCACCCTGTCAGTTCCCCCACCCAACAGTCCCTGGGACCCTTCCTCCCCAGCCCCCATGCATTCCCCCTCCTCCCAGCTATTCCCAAGCTCTCTCTGATCACAGCTGATCTTCTGGCAGGAGAAAACACTTTGTTGCTGTTATTAACAAGGACAAGTGCAGAGTCCTGCACTTAGGGCAGAAGAATCTCATGCACTGCTACAGACTAGGGACTGAATGTCTAGTAGCAGTTCTGCAGAAAAGGACCTAGGGGTTACAGTGAACGAGAAGCTGGATATGAGTCAACAGTGTACCCTTGTTGCCAAGAAGGCTAATAGAATTTTGGGCTGTGTATGTAGGGGCATTGCCCGCAGATCGAGGGACGTGATCATTCCCCTCTATTCGACATTGGTGAGGCCTCATCTGGAGTACTATGTCCAGTTTTGGGCCCCACACTACAAGAAGGATGTGGAAAAATTGGAAAGAGTCCAGCAGAGGGCAACAAAAATGATTAGGGGGCTGGAGCACATGACTTATGAGGAGAGGCTGAGGGAACTGAGATTGTATAGTCTGCAGAAGAGAAGAATGAGGGGGGATCTGATAGCTGCTTTCAACTACCTGAAAGGGGGTTCCAAAAAGAATGAATCTAGACTGTTCTCAGTGGTAGCAGATGACAGAACAAGGAGTAATGGTCTCAAGTTGCAGTGGGGGAGGTTTAGGTTGGATAGTAGGAAAAACTTTTTCACTAGGAGGGTGGTGAAGCACTGGAATGGGTTACCTAGGGAGGTGGTGGGATCTCCTTCCTTAGAGATTTTTAAGGTCAGGCTTAAGAAAGCCCTGGCTGGGATGATTTAGTTGGGAATTGGTCCTGCTTTGAGCAGGGGTTTGGACTAGATGACCACCTGAGGCCCCTTCCATCCCTGATATTCTATGATTCTATGATCTCCTTCAGGGCTTGGGCTCCTCCTCAAGGGCACCTGGACAACTGCCCCCTATCCTATATGCTTTGTGACCCAGGTGATGCTCCCATCCCCACTAAACTTACCCTTTAGGCCTGACTGGCCCTTGTTTGTAGCCTTTGTCCCAGTACTTTGGTATTTCTGGTAATCGGGGATCAGGAAAAACACTTATCCAAACAGAGGTGTGTTGTCCCCAATGAATTCTAAAGCTGAGTAAGGTTACTGAATTTTCAAAGCTAAAGGGCAAGGCACTAGTCCTGGGGGTAAAGATGAATTTGAGGAGCTTCAGGAGGGTGTGCCTGGGAGGATGAGAAAGGAAAGGACACCGCTATCTCTACCTCTTCCCCAGTAATAGATCTATAAGTAGCTAACCCCTGGCCAGGTGAAACATTCCCACAGAAAAAAGATCGAGGAGTACTTGTGGCACCTTAGAGACTAACAAATTTATTTGAGCATAAGCTTTTGTGGGCTAAAACCCATTTCATTGGATGAGCTTATGCTCAAATAAATTTGTTAGTCTCTAAGGTGCTAAAAGTACTCCTTGTTCTTTTTGCTGATGCAGACTAATACAGTACCCATTGGGGGGAGGGATAGCTTAGTGGTTTGAGTATTGGCCTGCTAAACCCACAGCTGTGAGTTCAAGTCTTGAGGGGGCCATCTGGGGCAAAAATTGGTCCTGCTAGTGAAGGCAGGGGGCTGGACTCAAGGTCCCTTCAAGTTCTAAGAGATTGGTGTATCTCCAATTATTATTTATTATTTTTACCACTCTGAAACCTATTCCCACAGAGAGAGTCCATCCCCCTTTACTGCTGCTTATTGTGAGACTTTGTTAATTCCTTATTCCAGTAAAACTGCAGTAAGATCTTTTACATGCCTAAAAATGAGATTTTCTAGTGACTTGATTGAGGGGGAGATAACTGAACATCACGAGTTTGTTTATAAAAATGGTTGGACTTTGGTTTATTAAGGAAAACTAAAATAATATAGTCCTGTAAGGTATTAAGAACACACCTTTTCTCTCATTCCACGGGCAGGTCCTGAGATAATGTTTACAGTCATATATACCACTCCCCCTTTGACTTTCCATTCAGTAAAGGCCAGGTCACAGTGACCTTGCATTTGGGTCTCTTCTGCCAGGTGAAGCAGAAGTATTAAGATTTATAATCCTTGCAGTCTCTATCCTGACCAGTGTAACTGAAAAGGCTACTTGCATACATTCTGTTGCATTAAAAATTACTAAATTATTTGCCTCAATGGTTATTTCTAATGTAGCTGTAACATATCAGGCTGTGATCTTGTTAGATCTCTCAAACTGACCACAGTTAGGTCTGGGCAAAACTTGGCTGGGAGACTACCACAGAAAATTCAAGATGCTGCAGAAAGTGGTTTTCATGTTTTAGTACAAAACACCCTTCCCACTGAGAAACAATGGCTCAGAACTGTGTGTGTGTGTGTGGGGGGGGGGGGTTGGCTGACCACTTGTACAGTCATGAAAGCTTCCATGTCATTTTTTGGAAAAATAGATGTTAACCCTGGTATCCTGGCTAGCACTTTGGGAACTTCAAAATGGAAAGAAACTTTATAAATGTAAGGTGGCACTCTTAGAAATGATTATTGATTAAACTGATCAGCCACTAGGACGATCAGAATCAGAAAACAGGGTATGGGATGTCCCGAAGGATTCATCTAATCAAGTACTGGATAATACTGTTGTCTCCGAAGAACTCTGACTGCAGATCTTTTATGTGGCCATGAAAGGAGCAGCTACCTTTAGCTGAATACATACAGGATCTATGTTTTCTACTTCATGAACTTGGACTGATCCTGTTTAGATGTGAAGGGTCTGCTGGCCCTACGTCCCCTGCAACTATAATACATCCGTGTTTAGGGAATATTTTGATGTTGCTCTTTTTATTTTAACATTATTAAGAACATAAGAACATAAGAAAGGCCGTACCGGGTCAGACCAAAGGTCCATCTAGCCCAGTATCTGTCTACCGACAGTGGCCAATGCCAGGTGCCCCAGAGTGAGTGAACCTAACAGGCAATGATCAAGTGATCTCTCTCTTGCCATCCATCTCCATCCTCTGACAAACAGAGGCTAGGGACACCATTCTTACCCATCCTGGCTAATAGCCATTTATGGACTTAGCCACCATGAATTTATCCAATCCCCTTTTAAACATTGTTATAGTCCTAGCCTTCACAACCTCCTCAGGTAAGGAGTTCCACAAGTTAACTGTGCGCTGTGTGAAGAAGAACTTCCTTTTATTTGTTTTAAACCTGCTGCCTATTAATTTCATTTGGTGACCCCTAGTTCTTGTATTATGGGAATAAGTAAATAACTTTTCTTTATCCACTTTCTCAACATCACTCATGATTTTATATACCTCTATCATATCCCCCCTTAGTCTTCTCTTTTCCAAGCTGAAGAGTCCTAGCCTCTTCAATCTTTCCTCATATGGAACCCTCTCTAAACCCCTAATCATTTTAGTTGCCCTTTTCTGAACCTTTTCTAGTGCTAGAATATCTTTTTTGAGGTGAGGAGACCACATCTGTACATAGTATTCGAGATGTGGGCGTACCATGGATTTATATAAGGGCAATAATATATTCTCAGTCTTATTCTCTATCCCCTTTTTAATGATTCCTAACATCCTGTTTGCTTTTTTGACCGCCTCTGCACACTGCGTGGACATCTTTAGAGAACTATCCACGATGATGCCAAGATCTTTTTTCTGACTCGTTGTAGCTAAATTAGCCCCCATCATGTTGTATGTATAGTTGGGGTTATTTTTTCCAATGTGCATTACTTTACATTTATCCACATTAAATTTCATTTGCCATTTTGTTGCCCAATCACTTAGTTTTGAGAGATCTTTTTGAAGTTCTTCACAATCTGCTTTGGTCTTAACTATCTTGAGTAGTTTAGTATCATCTGCAAACTTTGCCACCTCACTGTTTACCCCTTTCTCCAGATCATTTATATAATAAATTGAATAGGATTGGTCCTAGGACTGACCCTTGGGGAACACCACTAGTTACCCCTCTCCATTCTGAGAATTTACCATTAATTCCTACCCTTTGTTCCCTGTCCTTTAACCAGTTCTCGATCCATGAAAGGACCTTCCCTTTTATCCCATGAAAGGGACCTTGTCAAAAGCTTTCTGGAAATCTAAGTACACTATGTCCACCGGATCCCCCTTGTCCACATGTTTGTTGACCCCTTCAAAGAACTCTAATAGATTAGTAAGACACCATTTCCCTTTACAGAAACCATGTTGACTATTGCTCAACAGTTTATGTTTTTCTATGTGTCTGACAATTTTTTTTTTTACTATTGTTTCAACTAATTTGCCCGGTACCGACGTTAGACTTACAGGTCTGTAATTGCCAGGATCACTTCTAGAGCCCTTTTTAAATATTGGCGTTACATTAGCTAACTTCCAGTCATTGGGTACCGAAGCCGATTTAAAGGACAGGTTACAAACCTTAGTTAATAGTTCCGCAACTTCACATTTGAGTTCTTTCAGAACTCTTGGGTGAATGCCATCTGGTCCCGGTGACTTGTTAATGTTGAGTTTATCAATTAATTCCAAAACCTCCTCTAGTGACACTTCAGTCTGTGACAGTTCCTGAGATTTGTCACCTACAAAAGCCAGCTCAGGTTTGGGAATCTCCCTAACATCCTCAGCCGTGAAGACTGAAGCAAAGAATCCATTTAGTTTCTCCGCAATGACTTTATCATCTTTAAGCGCTCCTTTTGTATTTTGATCATCAAGGGGCCCCACTGGTTGTTTAGCAGGCTTCCTGCTTCTGATGTACTTAAAAAACATTTTGTTATTACCTTTGGAGTTTTTGGCTAGCTGTTCTTCAAACTCCTCTTTGGTTTTTCTTATTACACTCTTGCACTTAGGTTGGCAGTGTTTGTGCTCCTTTCCATTTGCCTCACTAGGATTTGACTTCCACTTTTTAAAGGAAGTCTTTTTATCTCTCACTGCTTCTTTTACATGGTTGTTAAGCCACGGTGGCTCTTTTTTAGTTCTTTTACTGTTTTTCTTAATTTGGGGTATACATTGAGGTTGGGCCTCTATTATGGTGTCTTTAAAAAGGGCCCATGCAACTTGCAGGGATTTCACTTTAGTCACTGTAGCTTTTAACTTTTGTCTAACTAACCCCCTCATTTTTGTATAGTTCCCCCTTTTGAAATTAAATGCCACAGTGTTGGGCAGTTGAGGTGTTCTTCCCACCACAGGGATGTTGAATGCTATTGTATTATGGTCACTATTTCCAAGCGGTCCTGCTATAGTTACCTCTTGGACCAGCTCCTGCGCTCCACTCAGGATTAAATCTAGAGTTGCCTCTCCCCTTGTGGGTTCCCGTACCAGCTGCTCCATGAAGCAGTCATTTAAAGTATCGAGAAATTTTATCTCTGCATTTTGTCCTGAAGTGAAATGTTCCCAGTCAATATGGGGATAATTGAAATCCCCCACTATTATTGGGTTCTTAATTTTGATAGCCTCTCTAATTTCCCTTAGCATTTCATCATCACTATTACTGTCCTGGTCAGGTGGTTGATAATAGATCCCTAATGTTATATTTTTACTAGATCATGAAATTTCTATCCATAGAAACTCTATGGAACATGTGGTTTCACTTAAGATTTTTACTTCATTTGAAGCTACACTTTCTTTCACATATAGTGCCACCCCTCCCCCTGCACGGCCTGTTCTGTCCTTCCGATATATTTTGTACCCCGGAATGATTGTGTCCCATTGATTGCTCTCAGTCCACCAAGATTCTGTGATGTCTATTATATCCACTCCCTTCCCACTCCCCTTCTAAACTCCCTTGCGAAACTCCCTGTTAGCAGCCCCTGTTCGCAAAGCTCCCTGGTTGCTTGTGCGCGGCTTTATTGGCATAAGAACAAAGAGAAATGTTCTTTATTTAGACCCAATTGTTAATTATCCGTCATGGGAAGGAATGTGGGTCTGCATGACTGATTCTGGCAAGGGAGAAACAGATCTAAGAAGAACCAGATTTGCTTTTGAGAGAAGGAGCCCAAATCTTTATTCCAAACATCTGTGATTTTATCAGAGGACTGGGGCAAAGGATGGGAATATATTCACTTATCATTTGTTCCTTGTGTCTGATGAGGCCCTGAGGGCTGTTGTTTCAACCAGGGGGAGAATGGCATTTGCTTGCCGTATGTCTGCCATTAGACTGGGATGGGTGGGTTCTGAAGTGTGGAGTCCAGCTGCTCTCTTTGGAAAGGCAAATTAGGAGATGGGCGAAGGAAAGGCTGGAGACTAAACGAGATCCTGGCAGCAGTTTTTGAATCAACTGGAGAGAGCTGTGCTGTGACTGCTGGGTAAGTAGGACCCAGTTTGGATACAATAAGATTTCCTCTTATCTTCCCAAACCTTTGCTCAAACCAGTTTTAAAGGCTGAAAAATATAGTCAACGTTTGTTTTCTGTGGCTTTTTTAGTCTTCTTGCCATTCTCCTCTTCCAGGTTCTGGCCAGGACCAGAC
The DNA here is from genome assembly GCF_016161935.1 of Mauremys reevesii. NCBI lineage: Eukaryota > Metazoa > Chordata > Testudines > Geoemydidae > Mauremys > Mauremys reevesii. The sequence goes on from NC_052623.1 coordinate 252,171,392, forward strand.
ACGGCAGTGCTGAAATAGCATGAGGACAGGGGTGATGGGGTATTTCCAGGACAAAAAGAAGAAAGCCGAGAGGCTTTTCTCTTGCAAGATCTGCACAGTTTTGCAGGCCCACCAGGTCCATTTAGTTCAGATAGGCATTTACATTCAAAGGTGTTTACCTGAGCCTTGATGGTGCATCTCACTTCTTAGTGTGCCTGGTAATGGGTGATTATGATAATATTGAGTAGTAAAGATTCCTCCATTTGCTACCCACTCTCGCTCTCTCTCTGCAGGTGCCTTCTTTATCCCCTACCTCATCTTCCTCTTCACCTGTGGGATCCCAGTGTTCTTCCTGGAGACAGCGCTAGGACAGTACACCAGCCAGGGAGGGGTCACTGCCTGGCGGAAGATCTGCCCTCTCTTTGAAGGTGAGTCAATGAATGGGTTTCTCGGGTCCACGATGGAATTTCTGGGTCTCGTGTTTTTTTGTGTGAAAAATTTCAAAATGTCTATTTCTTGTTCTGAAGCAGAACAAAAACAAATGATAAAACCTGGACTTTTTTTGGTGAAATGGAATTCTTGTTTTCTGGAGAGCTCTACTTTAAAACTGCAGAGAATTAATCTCACAACTATCCTGAAGTTTTATGATCTCCATTTTACAGTGGGGGAAACTGAGGCACAGAAAGATTAAATGAATTGCTCAGAGTGGCATTTGCTGATATTGGCAGAGCCAGGATTAGAAGCTACCTCCTAGAATCATAGAAGATTAGGGTTGGAAGACAGCTCAGGAGGTCATCTAGTCCAACCCTTTCTCAAAGCAGGACCAGTCCCCAACTAAATCATCCCAGCCAGGGCTTTGTCAAGCTGGGCCTTAAAAAACAATAAGGATGGAGATTCTACCACCCTCCTGACCCTATGCTTTTGCTCTGGTCCCATTCTTTGGGCATGGGATGTAATTAGCAGTGAAAACCCTTTTTATTTCTGATTTCTCCAACATGATGAACCACATCTGGATCGCCCACCCTTAACCCGAGTCTTACAGGATTCTTTGGTGAATCAAATTGCTCATTAATCTGCCCCACCTGCAACTCCAGTGGGATGGCCTATGGCACTATTTGAAGCTAAAGTCTGATCTATTTGGGGCTAGCCTGGGGCCATTTCCTAACCCCTGTCCCTTTCCCTCTTAGGAATTGGATACGCCTCACAAGTAATCGAATCCTATCTGAATATCTACTACATTGTCATCCTGTCCTGGGCTATCTTCTACCTGTTCAGCTCCTTTACTGCTGTGCTTCCCTGGGCCACCTGTAATAATCCTTGGAACTCAGGTACAGCTTCAGCTAGTCTGCTTCTGGAAAGAGGATCTGGGTTTGAAAACTTTCAATCAAAACTGCTTTTTAACAGAAAATTGGGTATTTGACTAAACACATTTTTTTGCACTGTTTGCCTTATGTGGGAAATTCAGCCCTGCTGATGTGCCCATTCTTCTCTATGGACTGGGCTCCCCAGCTAGACTACTTCTCCCATGATGCACCATGGCCAGGATGCAACAGCCTCCTGCCACCATGAGGAGAGACCATGGTGCATCATGGGTTAGGCAGTCTGACCAGGGATCTTAGCTCATAGCGGAAGCATGTGGCATCCAAACTACAACTCCTATGGCAGCATTTCTGAATCAAAATGTTTTTGTTTTCAGTTTTTCATGGGAAATTCAAAATTTTCAGCAGCAAAAAAAGCCCATTTTCAGACCAGCTTTAGTCTGGAGTCCTCACCCCACTCTAAGCCATGGAAGGAGCTTTTCACTGGAGCTGGCACTGCCCTTATCTAGTGTAACGGGGTACAGCACAAACCACTCACTGCACCTCAGACTCTCAAGCATCTGGGCCAGCCTCCGTCACAGCAGAGAACTGTTTGTTCAGTCAGTCTTTGGCTTACTCAGGCCAGGTCTCTGCTAGCAGTGCACGGTCGGTATAACTGCACCAGTGTACTGTACAGGCAAAGCACGTCTCATGTGGTTGCAGCTTATAATGGCAAAATTGTGCTTTGTCCAGTATCGCTTATTCCACCCCTTGTTCCCTGAGTAAAATAAGCTTTCCTGGCAAAACTCTTAGTCTCAAATCAAGGTTGGATGTTTTTCTGAAAGATTTGCTCTGGGGATTCTTTTGGGGAAGGTCTATGGCCTGTGTCATCCAAGAGGCCAGACTGGATGGTTACAGTGGTCCCTTCTGGCTGTGGAATCTGTGGATCTATGGAAGTTCCCTTTTCCATGTTCAGTCGACTCTCAGTCCTTCCCTTGCCATACCCCTGACAGGGGTCACTGCCTTGCCCAAAGGGGGATCCGAGTCTCGCAGCTGCACAAGCAGAGCTTTATTTGTGGGGAAGCCAGGGAAATTCCTCTCTGAGCTCTCTCTTAACATTAAGTAACTTCCCAGCCTGGGTAACCATAATCACTGTCCCACAGTACCCTGCATTCCACAGCCACCTGGGTTCTATTCAGTAAGGAGCCTCCACTTCCCCCATCCCTTTGACTGTTCCTGGACTAGGATTCTGGCAGGGGTGGGGGGAGAGTGATGTTTTACAGGGCAGCGTGAAGTGTTTGTTTGCAGCTGGAGTGAACAGGGAGGAGGCGGGAGGGAGCACAAAGGCTGAGAAGCACGAGAATTCTCCAGGCTCACCGACTTGCTTCCTCCTCTGTAGATCGCTGCGTGGACTTTCTGAATCACTCTAACATGGAGAACTGGACAGCGCCTGCTAATGCCACCTCCCCCGTTACTGAGTTCTGGGAGTACGTACCCCGGTTTCAGACTCTTCTTTCCTCAAGCAGTGTCAGCAGTGTGAATACTCCAAATGGAGTCTCTGTAAGGCCACATCTCGGAGCCCAGACCTATGGCACATCGCACATCATGGGGCACATGAGCACACTCCCTGCACATGCAAACTTGCATACTGACTGGGCACACTGACTGACAGAAATCCATGGGGCACGTGGGCACTCACAAGACACACGCTGTCTCACCCCGTGCACCACAGCCCCAGAGGTCAGACATTGACCCTTACCGAGAACACATGCATGTACGCACACGGACACATCCTTTCTGACATGACAGATGCACTCAGCACCTGCAGGTTGTGAATACACAGGGCCTGAACACATGTTGGCAGGGCCACCCTGACAGACACCTAGTGGGCACGCATGTACACACACCAAGTGTGATGATCTATCTAGAGCAGGAGGCCAGGTGGGAGGGGGCTGGAAGAGATTCTGCAAAGATGCTCTGCAGGAAGCAGGAAGAGACAAAGTAGCTTTTCCCCTTATTCTAATTGAGTTCCTTGTTCAGTGTTAGAGGAAAGCAACTTTTTCTGTGATTCTTTACTGCTGGGCACCTACACATCCCATGAAAACACCCAGAAGGCAAACAGGAGTGCTGACAGGAGAAATGCTGCAGAATACACTGTAGGGAATCATCCAGCACCGGCCCTCAGGGGGCGTGAACAATATGGGAGTTGTAATTCTAAGGACTCGCACTCACAACCGTGCCCCCACCTAATCTAGGGAAGTGACAGGAAGCAAGTGGGAATCAGGGGCTCAATCACAATAGCACATTTTCATCCATCGCTTTCAAAGTGCTTTGCAAAGGTGATCAGTATCCATTATCCCACTTAGCCTGCCTGGGTATGTCTACACAGCAACTAGAGACTCATGGCTGGCCTGTGCCAGGAGACTCGAGCTTGCGGGGCTGTTTCATTGCTGTGTAGACGTCCAGGCTTGGGCTGGAGCCTGGGTTCTAGAACCCTTCCGGGTGGGAGGGTCCCTGATTCTGGGCTCCAGCTCGAGCTCAGGAATCTACATTGCAGTGAAACAGCCCCACAGCCCACCCCCCACGAGCCTGACTCAGGTGGCGCGGGCCAGCTGCGGGGTTTTTCTTTGCTGTGTCTCAGCTTCCCCATTGGTGAAGTGACTTGTAGAATGCCACAGGATGAGTCAGAGGAAGAACTGTGTCAGGCTCCCGTGCCCTGGGCCCATCCATCAATAGCTACAAAAACCATTGTGATTTCAGTACAACATTGCCGGCTACAAGGGAGCCCCTAGAGTTCTGGGGGGAGGTTTGGCCGGGAGGACATAGAGTTGTCATAGATATTAGGGTAGTGAGAGGCTGCAGGCTCACATGGTCCCTGTTACACTATGTCTACACTATGAATGGGGGTGTGTGGTCCCAGCTCTTGTAGATATACTGATGCCAGCTCACATCTGAGCTAACGTGCTTAAAAGAGTAGAAATAGCAGTGTAGCCATGGTAGCATGGGCAGAGACAGAACCGTGCTGGATGCTCTGAGTACAAACCCTCCTGAACTCCATGGGTACATAGTGGGGGCTGCTAGCACAAGCCACCCCTGCCCATGCTACCATGGCTACACTGCTATTGTCAGTGTGCCAACTCAGGTGAGGGTGGGGGCGAGTATGGCTGGGTGAAGTGGGAATCACCCCCCATCCCCCGCTCATCGTGTAGACCTAGCCTTAGGGAGCCTGGGTGCTGAGGGGAACCTGTAGGGATGAATGAGGGCCATAGCCATAAGAATTCCTGGAGAGAGCCATAGAACATGGGGTGGTTGGAGGAAACAAAGTAGCCAGCAGGTGATTAGGAGCCATTGATGCTACCGGGGGGCTGCAGGGGAGGCTGCTGATGGAGTGTGGCCTGCGAGGTAGCCAAAGGGATGGCAGTGATGTGAGATTGGGAGTGACTGTGCTGTGAATGGTTGGGTGCTGCAGTGGGGCTATTGAGGGCTTTAGGAGAATTGGAGAGCCCAGGCTGATTAAAGGATGAGGTGGAAGTGCAGGGGCCAGGCTGCGAGAGGATCCCAGAGACACCTAAGGCATTATGGTGACCAAGAACACAGTATTGCTGCCAGGGCTAGGGTGACTGGAAGCAGGAGTGATGGGGGAGATTGAGCAGTTGTGCTATGGGATGTGTATGAAAACTCTGGGCGGGGGGCTGCTGGAAGAGTCAAGTCTGAGATGTTAATCTCTCTCACCTCCTGCACTGTCAGGAAGCGAGTCCTGGGACTCACAGATGGTATTCACAATCTGGGCACTGTGCGCTGGGAGCTGGCTCTCTGCCTCCTGTTCGCCTGGGTCATCTGCTACTTCTGCATCTGGAAAGGAGTCAAGTCCACAGGCAAAGTAAGAGCAAACTCTGTCCCCTTAACCCCTAAACCTCCTCCAAGCTGCCATTATATCTCTTTTTCCACCTTCTTAGTCTTCTTCATGATACAGAGAGAGTAGAAGAAGAAAGGAGGCAGGGAACACACAAGACATAGGGCCGTACTTGGATTGGCATGGGTGGGTGCAACTGTATTGAAGTCACAGCTGCTTACACTGGGTCTGAATTTAGTCCATTATGAGAAGAGCAAAGCAAATCAATCAGAGGGGAGACAAGGGAAAGTTCTTAGAAGAAATGGTGAAGTCCTAGACCAGCATGGTCCACTGTAATGGGGAAACCTTGTGAAAGACGCTGCTTCACCAATAGCAACAGACAATCATCCAGTTCCTGATGCACAGTCCCCAAGTGGTCTGGTGGCTTTGGAACATTGGCCTGTTTTAGTGTCAAATCTCCAGTCACCAATAATAATTAAACACCAGAGCTGAGTGAATATTCCACTAGAAATAATCTCCTTAGGGGGTTCATCGCGGTTACCTCCCACTTCCTCATTATTGTAATTGCTCAGTTTGGGGTTTTTCTGTCTTTTTTTTTTCTTTAATCCAATGGATTGCTCACAAACAGGGTGCTGCTGTGAGCATTCCACACTCAATACTGAATGTGAGCTGGGCTGGCTGGTTGTGATTGCATAAGTCACATGTTACTGTTTCTATTCCTGGATTGGATGAGCATAAGATATTTCACATGGGAGGCTTAAAGAAGCCACTCAGGTTTCAGTGGTGCAGGGCTGGAGTATAACCCCCTGAGCAGCAGTGAGGGTGGGTAATACAACTCAGGGTTAGTCTTGCACATTTCTAGAGGACCTGTGACAATTGCTGAGGGGTGAGTGGCCAGTTTCTTCAATCCCCTTCTTCCATAAAAGATGTTTCCCACGATTTGCTCTCTCTCCATCCATGAAGCTCCCATCACTCTCACCTTTTCCTGGTACAGGTATTGGGACGCATCCTTCACAATAGATGCATCTCTTTAGTTCTGTGTCAATGAGCTGCTGAGTCCACAGGGCTGTCTTCATCTCCCATATTTACAACCTTTTTATCACTGTGCTTCTTGGCTCAACTCTCAGATGAGAATGTGTGGAGCCTGCAAGACTCTTTGCCTTTAATGGAAATGTACTGAGTTGCTCTATCCTGCTTGCTGCATATGTGTGGAGACACAGGGGACACCATTAAAATCCATGTCTCCTCCCCACTCTTCTCTCTTTGCACTTCAGAAAACAATCAAATACTGAACTGTAAACATGCGGATTAAAAAAGATAGTTTAAAATGATATTGAAAAATTGGAAGGATTCAGAAGAGCTACAAGAATAATCTGATGCCTGGAAAATGTCTTACAGTTAAAGCCAACTTGGAAACAGTTTTCCTGTCCTGTGAAAACTTTTGGGATTTCAAAAAAACTTTTCCCATCCTGAATCAGGACAAAAGCTCAAAATATTAAAATTTTTCACAAACTGAAAATAAAAATAAAAAAAAAATCAATTTGGGTCAATTGAAATGTCTAGTTTCAAGAATTTTGCAATGCTTCATTTCTGTTACAAGTTTTCAACTTTTCTTTACTTCCATTAGTTTAGTTTTCTAAACCTAAAATTGTTTTGAACTGATAAGCCAGAATTTGTCATGTTGGCAATTTTGAAACTTTATATACAAAACATTTTGAGTACCGATTTGTGGAAACCGACCCTTTTCCATGAAAAGTTTTGGTTTTGACAAATCCACATATTTTGATGGGCAAAAATAGTTTGATCAACATTTTTCCAACCATATCTACTGACAGTGAGAGACTAAAAGAAGTTCAATCTATTTATCTTAACAAAGAGAATGTTAAGAGGTGACTTGATCAGTCATAAGTATTTACGAGGGCAGAATATTTCTGACAGTAGATGCCTCCTTAATCTAGCAAAGTCATAACAAGAGCTCACGGTTGGCAGCTGAAGTTTGACCAACTCAGACAAGAAATAAGGTGCAAATGTTTAACAGTGAGAGTAATTAACCATTGGAGCAATTTATCTAGGAATGTGGTGGATTCTCCATCATTCCAAGTCTTTAAATCAAGCCTAGATGTTTTTCTACAATAAATGTTCTAGGTCAGTCAGAAGTTATGGGCTTAATGCAGAAATTGCTGTGTGAAAGTCTATGGCCTGTGCTATGCATGAGGTCAGATTAGATGATCAGAATGGTCCTTTCTGCCTTAAAATCTACTAATCTGATGGGATGTTGTCAAGTAATTTAACTGTTCTGCTCTGTTTCTTACCGCCAGAAAAAGTTGTGCTTTGACATATTATGAACAAGCAGTAGAGAGTTCACAAAATCTCTTAAGAAGAACATACATTAGTTTAATATTTGCAGTGGTGTAAGATTATATTCAGAGATCATCTACAGAACTTTGTAGTCAACAGGAAGTCAACTCTTGACTGAAAGTTAATTTTTAATAGTCAATACTTAAAGTCCCGGTACCAGATACTAGAGCTAGGAGAATAATTCATATGAAACATCTGAATGAGTAGTTTTTAATAACCAGTTCACTTTGGCCATATTTGTGTTCCTTTTGTGTTTACTTTCCTCATACTTGGAATAAATTTGGTTTACTAGCATAAATGTTCACAGAAAGTGAATTTCAGAGACAAATTTCAGTGCCAGCAGTGCTTGTGTGCTCCTCCAATCAGGGAACAGAAACAGCACCATCTGACTTATTTGACCAATCACAGTCAAATAATACAGCTTGACGTTGGAATATTTGCCATCAATCCATAATGTGAACAAAAATTCAAAAGGATATTATTTGAGTGAATCTGAATAATGAATACGTTTAGGGAAATTGCAGCTTGCTCACTGATATTCAATTCCATAAACAGAAAAAGGGGCTTGGCGAATGATTCATTCTGCTCAAACCGTTCCCTAAACCCATGTGTTTCATTTCCCACACAAAAACTGTGGTCAAGGCTTTCAAAAATACATCAAGATTTTGGGGGCTCTCAGATTCAAGTTGAGATGCCTTAAAGAGGCTGAATTTTTCAGTGTGATGAGCAATCACTCTTTGAAAATCAGGCCTCTGCCGAATGTCTCAAATTTCTGCCTTGCCCCCCTCAGATTCACTGCTCACTTTTGGAACTCTTGGCCATGAATAGAAATATTTTCATGACCTTTCATTAGAATTCAGAGAAAGCAGCGGCTTTGGGGATTTAAAGACTCAGGTGTTGTTAATAATAGAGTTAGGGGATTTGCTTTGGATGTATAATCTATAGGGTGACAACATTCCCTTTTTATCTTTCTCTCTGCTTCCAGGTTGTTTACTTCACTGCCACATTTCCCTACTTGATGCTTTTTGTCTTGCTGATTCGAGGGGTCACCCTGCCTGGTGCTGCTGAGGGGATCATGTTCTACCTGAAGCCTGACATTTCCAGGCTTGCAGACCCACAGGTGAGTGAATACAGCCTGATACTGTGAGGAGTGGAGAGATTCCAACAAAGTGGTGACAGGAAAAGCAGGGGTTCAGCACCTTGCAGGATCAGGCCTTAATTGACTTATCTAGATCAGGTTGGACTTCCCTCCCCTAAGAGACTGACAACATACTGAGGCCTCTTTAAAAGGGTTGATGGGGGAATCTCAGCCCAGCACAAATATAGCCTTTTTGTCAGTGTATTTTAAACATATGGATGCGTTAGGTCATTGCCATTTAGGGGCTTGGCAAATGCAGAAGCATCTATTAAATATTCAGTGTATGACAGAAGGTTTTGTTGAGCCTTGAGTGAAATGATGATGAACAAAAGGAGAAAAAAACTTTCTCTTCATGCTCTCTGGCCCAGCTTGAGCTTTTCTTGGAAGAGGCTGGAGCTTCCTCAGGGAGACGAGCTTCCTAGTATAAGACAAACTGCAGTAGGTGTGTAGGTAACTATTGGAGCTACACATGGTCAGTTTTTATAAACAGGAGCCCCTTTATTCTGAGAGTCGGCATTTCTGGCATTTGCTGTGAAATCAGCACCTTCTTGAAGAATTGTGCTCCAGAATCTCAGCTTTAATTTAAAAAACATTATTTTTCTAGCCCTTATCCGTATAGGGGGGCGGAAGCTTGACACTGTGGGGGAGGGGGGAATGGGGCGGAGCTTGAAACTCTGTAACTTGCATTCAGTGTTAGTTCCCTGACTTTGCAGATCTCCAAACTATTGTTCCATGCATCCCAATGGGGTGTTAATTCTGAGACCTAATGGAGAGTATTTAAACGTTAATTATTTCACGGCTGATTATTGTAGCTAATGTGCTTTTCCCACAATCTCAAACTGTCTCCCACATCTTCCTGGATGGCAAAAGGCTCAACTGCTCCCTACCCAGCTGCTAACACCTCCAGCTTCCCCTGATGACTTTCAGATGCAGTTATGTCTTGTCAACACAAAAATCGGTGACATGTTGAAAACATGGAGACAGCTTAAGTTAAATGGAAATTTAATATGTAAATAAACAACACGGGCTGTGTTTTATTCGTGTTCAATTAGTTCATTAAAAACCTCCATTTTCTAATCTAAATGAAGTTGATATGGAATTTCTGGTCTGCCATGTGGGAGAGCTGCAGGAGCCAGACACCTTGCTGCAGAATTTGAGTCCAGTTTGCTGTGGAGAAGGTTGGATGTTGATTATAATGGGGGCGGGGGAGAGAGACAAGTCGGGGAAGGTTCCTGGGTGAATCTGTAAGTCTGGATCCATTAGGGATCTCAGTTAATTCAAACAGCAGTGGCTGGCTGCATGTATTTGAAGGCCTGCCAATTTGCAGCCACTTGGAAGCCTGCTGGGCACCGTTTAGGTGACAGCAAGGATAGTGGACAAGGTGTTCCTTCCTGGCTGTTAACTTGCTACTAATATCCTTCCCTGGCTGTGTGGAAGATTCTGAGCACTGTAGCCCATCTTTTGTGGCTCTGTATACTAGCATCACACTGTGTGAGAGAAAGTGCTATCAATACAGTGGAGGAGGAGCCAGCGGCTGAAGGCTGAAATAAACAACGAACTCTGCTGCTCTCAATGGGTGCCGGGCTGAGTTAATGAAAACCATGGTGGTGATGAGATACTATGAACCCAACATCTCCTGGCTGCTCCCGTTGTCCTGATCTCCCTCCATCCTCATGTGTAGGGAATATGAGGCAGTGTGGTGTCATATAGAGGTTTTATTGGCACTTGTTTGGGATGGCTTTGTGAGATACTCATGGTTTTTTCAGTACCAAGAGGCTACGTGATCTCCAATTTGTGCTGGTACAGTCTTTATACCATGCCACATTGCCATGCACCCTCCCTTTTCATGGTGGAATCTTCACTCCAGTCCCCCAAGTTGGGACAATCAATCCAGAGACATGTCACACCCTGTATGGATTCTTCCCTTCTCTGCCTGATGTAGATTTCTCCATGTCTGACAGGCTGCTGCCCCAAAGTGTGTGTACCCTGACAGGGCTTTACCATTTATTTCCTTAGCCGTGGCTGGAAATCACTGTCCTTTTCTGTTCTAGGTGTGGATGGATGCAGGCACTCAGATCTTCTTCTCTTATGCTATCTGCCAGGGGTGTCTGACAGCTTTGGGCAGCTACAACAAGTACAATAACAACTGTTACAGGTAGGAGCAGCCTGTGCCTCTCTCTCCCTCTCACATCCGGCTGAAGGCCATGTAGGCAGGCGAGCAGAATGTAGTTGGAGCTGTGGCACTCACTGCTTCGAAATCACACGTGGGGCCCACATCATTTCATCCTATGCTCTTGGCAGCTCTTACAAGCTAAGCAGGGCTCAGCAACTGGATAGGAGACTACCCAGGAAAACCCAGGGGCTACAAGAAATGCCTTTGGTGGCTCTGCTGGTGGCACTTTGCCACCGGGGCAGGGAGAGGGGGCACGGGACTCCTGGAGGTGCCATTGTTGAGTTGATGTGGGTATTGTAAATGTTCCCTGATATGGAAATAAGATTTAGTAATGCATGTGGCCAAATTCAGTTCAGTTACCTGGGTCTGATCTTGAGGGAATTAGCCAGATTCACAGTGGTCTAAAGAAGAGGAGAATCTGCCCCATGGCATCAAATGCCTTATTAAAATGTCAGCCCCTTTAATGCACCCAGTGTGTGTTTTAATTCAATCCAAACGAGCAATAGAAAGGTTTGTCTGGCGTGACAGGTTCTTTTTCATCCAGTGCTTATTGCTTCTAGTTCCCTTTTCCTCTCAGGCCTGATCTCCAGCCCGTTCACGTCAATGGGAGTCTTTCTATTGGTTTCAGAGGGCTTTGGATCAGGGCCCTTGTTGTTTAAGGATCCTTTTTCTCTCAATATTTATTCCATTGCTCTACCCTCATATGATGATTCCTGTTGCCCCTTGTTGTGCCAAGTCCCTAGTGACTTCACTGGGGCATCCTGCTTACAATATATGGCTGCAGTCCCCTGTCATTTTTATTGCCAAGTATAATCATGTAGTTCTTGTAGTGCCAGGGGTCAAGGCTGTAGGCTGCCGAGTTCTGTTTTGGGCTGCTGGCCTCTGGAGGAGTCTCAGGCTAGTGTTAGTGTAAGCAAGTACTTGGATTCGTGTCCCATTCAGAAAGCTGAGCACAAAAGCAATTGCCCAGAGTGGTAAATTTGCAGAGGAAAACAATGCCATGTCTCTCTCTCTTTGGTTCTGCCCCAACAGGGACTGCTTCATGCTGTGTTTCCTGAATAGTGCCACCAGCTTTGTGGCCGGCTTTGCTATCTTCTCTGTGCTGGGCTTCATGGCACAAGAACAGGGCGTGCCCATTTCAGAAGTGGCTGAGTCAGGTAGGTGCTTTCTAAATGTGGCAGGGCCAAAAGGAAAACTTAAAGCATAGGTGGACTTTTTAGGAATTGACACCTTTGAATATGAAGCCAGCCCATCAGGTTAGCAGTGCTGCTACCTTGAACCAATCCTACATCCTCTGTAATTGCTAGTTTTCCCATTCCAGTTGCCCAGAACAGCCTCTGCCTTTTCTGTGGACTCAGAGGCCCTGTTGTCCAGAACCACTGCTTTATTCTCTGCTATCCTGATGTACTTAGTGCCACTGTCCAGAAGCAGAGCTGCATTCCCCGTTGTTTTGAAATCCCTGATTCTTCTTTCCAAAACCAGCCATTCAGCCCATGTCAGCAGTTATTATCCTGTATGTCAGTGACCATTGCACGATACATTCTGGGGAAGCGAGGTCTTGGCAGGCTAAGTTTTTTAAACGGCACATCAAACTGGTCTCTGTGTTGCTGGGTCATGTTGTTGGGGAAACCTCATCCTTACTCAGCTCTCTGATTGGCAGGTCCGGGCCTAGCATTCATTGCGTATCCAAAGGCTGTAACGATGATGCCTGTGTCTCAGCTCTGGTCCTGCCTATTCTTCCTTATGCTGATCTTCCTGGGACTGGACAGCCAGGTACAGTAAATAACCCTCCTCTTTCCCTCGAACTCCAAGGTGTCTGTCACATGTTTGAGAGCCTCATGTTGATCATAGCTCATGGGTGGGAAATGGTAATGTGTCTCTCAGCCACCTGGAACACCTGTCACACATCCATGGTACTAGTTCAGAATGTTAATACTTAGAGCTGGCCAGTACATCCCAGCAGTCAAGTGGTGTTAGGTGTTACTCCTTACCAGTGACCTGCAGCACCTGTACCTTCCAGCATAAGTCTCTGACAATCCAGTGACAATCAGCAGCCACGCTTCTTTGTCCTTGCCACCAAGCCTGCCCTTAGGGGCTAGCAGTCATCTCTCATGAACTAGGCACTTTACTACACATTTTGTGTCAATCTCTTCTAAGTTCACTAGGGCTCCTTTTGTATTGTGACAAGCCCCATCTATAACTGTAGTTTGATGGCAGCTCTGACTGTACTACAAGTGTTCTTGATTCCAGGTGTGACCTGTGACCCTCACTGTCTCCTGGCTCCAGAGTAGCTGCTTCCTGGCAGTAACTTCTTTTATACCACAGTGGTTCCTTGTGACACACAATTTATTTCTTGATAATCCTTTGTGGTGAGGTGCAATTCCCTTATTGTCTCCATGTTCCATGTGTCATTTCTGTTGTACCTGAACATCCTCCCTACTCCAGGTGCAAGGCTTGGGATAATCTCACTTAGTTCCAGATGTGGTTCCAGTCACTCCTCCGGGGTGCTCAATTCCTGATGTTTCACCAGTGGTAACTCCACTTCCTTTGGGACTCAGATGCAGCTACACCTCCTTGTTTGCAAGCAGTTCATGCTTCAGGTGTAGGAAAAAGAGGGGACTAACTGAGTGGAAGAATGGAAGTGGGAAAGAGGATGGGTAGGGAAAGAGAGACATTAGGTTGTTGGTTTCTTGACATGAATTCTTCTGCAGTTCGTCTGTGTTGAGAGCCTGGTGACGGCCATTGTTGACATGTACCCAAAAGTTCTCCAGAGGAAAGGGCACCGGGAGCTGCTGATCCTGGCCATTGCAGTCATATGCTACCTGCTTGGGCTGATGCTAGTCACTGAGGTAAGAAGGGAAGTACATGGTGGGGGAGAGGGATATGGACTTGTTTGGAGCAGTATTATCTGCAGCAAGTTTGTATTTCACACTGTTAGTTATTCTCTCTCTCTTTAGCTTAGTTTATTAGCTGGTGGATATCAGAACCAGTAGTTCTTCTTTCTTATATAGTGCCAGGTGAGATGTTGTCATACTGTATAGCTGAGCCTTCCTCTGGGGTATGTCTCAGAGAGAACCTAGCACAGGGGTCAGCAACCTTTCAGAAATGGTGTGCCAAGTCTTCATTTATTCACTCTAACTTAAGGTTTTGCATGCCAGTAAAACAATTTAACATTTTTAGAAGGTCTCTTTCTATAATATACAGCTAAACTATTGTTGTATGTAAAGTAAATAAGGTATTTAAAATGTTTAAGAAGCTTCATTTAAAATTAAATTAAAATGCAGAGCCCCCCCAGGCCGGTGGCCAGGACCCGGGCAGTGTGAGTGCCACTGAAAATCAGCTTGCGTGCCGCCTTTGGCACATGCGCCATAGGTTGCCTACCCTTGAACCTAGCACCAGGGAAGGGCCACCTGAAAGGAACTTTATATTCAAACTCCAGTCCTGATGGCTCTCAGGTCAAAAGTAGAGGAGTTACAAGTGAGATGAGAATGCTGCCAGTCTTTGCCATGGTGGAGGCCTTCCAAGGGAAGGCACAGTTGGCTGGCTATCATTCGTGGAAAACAGGACCGGGGGTATGAAGGTTGTTGATAGCAGGTCCTAGACTAAGTTAGAGCAGTGGCTCTCAACCTTTCCAGACTACTGTACCTTTTTCAGGAGTCTGATTTGTCTTGCGTACCCCCAAGTTTCACCTCACTTAAAAACTGCTTGCTTACAAAATCAGACATAAAAATACACAAGTGTCACAGCACACTGTTACTGAAAAATGGCTTATGTTCTTATTCTTACCATATAATTATAAAATAAATCAGTTGGAATATAAATACTATACTTATAAATCAGTTGGAATATAAATACTATACTTACTTTTCAGTATATAGTATATAGAGCAGTATAAACAAGTAATTGTCTGTAAGACATTTTAGTTTGTACTGACTTCACTAGTGCTATTTATTTAGCCTGTTGTAAAACTAGGCAAATATCGAGATGAGTTGATGTACCCCCTGGAAAACCTCGGAGTATCCCCAGAGGTACGTGTACCCCTGGTTGAGAACCACTGATTTAGAGGAAAGAAGTCATTGATAGCTGCTCCCCACACTCCGGAGACAGCAGGATCTTGCTATCTGATACAACCCTTAACCTCTCTTAGTTGGCATTCCTGCAGTCATCTGAAAAGTCAGAGGTCCTTGCTCAGATTTTACTTGAGAGAATTCCTGCAGAAGGCAATAGGAGTTTTGCCTGAGTAAGGACTGGGTGAAAACTGCATCAGGACTTCAGGATCTATCTTAACTTCCCTGGGGCTTTTACACATTGCTCATCGCTGTGGGATAATCTAAACACTGCACAAAGCCGGCTCAGTGTTTGGTGGGATTAATAGGAAAGCTTTTCTTCTGTCTCAGTGGCCATTCAAGGGGTTGAATAATTTTCCAATGTGTCTGCTCCACCTTTTTCTTTTCTTGGAGGTGCTATTTTCTTGGAGGTGCAATTTTCTTGTCAAGACAAGTTGTGAGAACACAAGAGAGAGTCAGATTGTACAAATAGCTCTCCGGAGAGTAGAACAAATGCTCAGTCCATTGTACTGTCATTGCACAACAGAGAGCCAAAGGCCGTTGCCCCCACAGGGCTTCCAACTATGCTTGGGACCCTTGCAACATGTAGAGATGGGCTTGAACTAGAAACCCGGCATCTAAACATACTGAACTTCAGGGTAGTTCACACCTGGATCTAAACTTTGCGGCTCATTCCCAAAGCTCAACATAGCCAGGGACCACATTCAGAAACAGTGCTAGAAACTTGCCAGGGAGAATGGTCTATAGCAGCATTTAAAAAAACCCTAATCCCTGTTCTCTGTGGACACTGAAATCATGCTATGAAATGATTGTGAAACATCATCCTGGCCCCATGCCTGACGATCATTTTAGTGCAAGGTGGTACCTAGTATAATTTCCTAGTGCGGACAGGCCTAGAGAGAGATCCCTCCTCCTATGCCCCTTTGCTCTGTGTGCAGTTCCTATCTCCCTCAGCCTTGTTTTTGTATTTGTCCAAATTCCAGCCAATCCATTTTCTCTTGCACATACCCTTTTGCTGAGCCCTCCATATCTCCCCTTTTTCTGCTTGACACAGGGTGGAATGTACGTCTTCCAGCTGTTTGATTATTATGCTGCCAGCGGTACGTGCCTACTGTTCCTGGCCATCTTTGAAGTCATCTGTGTTGGCTGGGTGTATGGTAAGTAGAACACAAGGACCCAGGCTGCTATGGGAGGAATGGGAATAGCCGTGTCAGTCTCAGGGAAAAGCCTCATGCATCTGATTGAATCTGTTCACCCATGGGATTCCTCAGTCCCCATACACTGTGTAGGAATGATTCTTATCTCTGCTTTGAAAGGGATTTTCCCAGGAAGAGAAGTGAATTCGTCTTCCTGCTCATTCAGGCAGAGGTTCTGTCTCCCACGCACTGTGCTGTTCTGCCAGTGGACCTCTAGCTGTTTCTGGCTGACACAGACTATGCTCATTTAGAGCAGAAGAGGATTCTCCACGTAGGAGTGGCAGTGGCTGCCATTTTATGGCTGACCTGTCATGTGATCTCCCTCCGTCTTTTTGTTAATTTAATCCTGACAAGTTATTTAATCTGAAATTCCATATACATACACACTGTGAATTAGCATGCATAACACTCAGTTGCATAGTGTCTGGCCACAGTTACAAATGAAATTAAAGGTCTGATCTAGTGCCCAGTGAAATCAATAGCAAAACTGCCAATGACTCAAGAGGAGCAAGATTGGACCCCAAAAGCTTGTGTCTGCTCCCTCTGTGTGTGCATGTGTCTGTGTGAGAGAGATTTATACAAATGCAAAAAACAGAGCATGGATTCATTGCAGGACCACCCAAAATACTGCCTTAGGGCATGACTTTACCTCGTATGTGCTCTGGTTATCTAAAACAGTCCTCATGGTTTCAATCTGAGCTGTGATGCAGCGAGAGGACTGTATGTGAGCTCTCGTCTGGAACAGTTAATCCTGGTGTGTACACTGTTGTTTGGAGAATGCTCCCTGCAGCATGTTATTGGGGCATCAGCCTTCAAATCCAGAGCTCTGAAAACTTATCAATTTATTCTATGCTCGGTTTTCAGAGCTGGGAAAAAATTACATTAGTGCTTCCCCTTTGGCAAATGCCATCAGTGGGTTTGACACAGCCTGATCTGTTTACAGGACTAAAGCTGTGCACCGGAAATCTGAAATCCTTGTAACAATGCCTTGCTGACAGGCAGGAGGAAGCTACCTAGTTGGTGGATGGCATCATAATTGCTGGCAATAGGGAAGCTTGGAATGAGTGTTTGTGTTAGTGCCACTGCTGTAATACTTTGCAGTGTAAGCCAGAGAATCAGTGCTGCCAACCCATAGGCAGGGGAAAACCCATTAACCCGCATTAGTCACTCTTTTTTTAACTAACTCCCCCATTTTTTTCTACTGACTCCATTTCAACACTCTTAGAAATGAAGCCAGCAAGTGCAAATTAGAGTAAAGCCATTACAATCACAACATGTATTGTCCTGGCCTGACCTATGAGGAAATGTTAAAAAAACAAAATAAAACTTGGCATGTTTAGGCTTAAGAAAAGAAGCTGGGGGGAGTCTGAGAACAGTCTTCAAATATATTAAGGGCTGTTCTAAAGAAGTCGGATCAATTGTTCTCCAGGTCCACTGAAGGTTGGACAAGACGTAATTGGTTAATGTAAAATAAGGGAGATTTAGGTTAGATATGAGGAAAAACTTTCTAACTATAAATAGTAGTTAAGCACTGGAACAGGAATCCCTGGAATCCCCATCACTGGAGGTTTTTAAGAACAGGTTAGACAAACACATATCAGGGATGGTCTAGGTTCACTTGGTCCTGCCTCTGAGCAGGGGCTGGACTCGATGACCTCTTGAGGTCCCTTCCCGCCTCACATATCTATGATTCTATGAATAAGCATGCATGCTAACACTCAGCAGGATAGTGGCTCCCAACAGGTCTGGCTTTCTTCTTCATTCCCAGCTGCTATGTCCCATTACAGACTGCTAAGAGTGCACTGACTTCATTGCTAGTAATACTTTTCTACAGGAGCAATCGGTGAGGTTGTCACCAGGATGTTATATGATCACAGTTGCGAAGGGATGTGGCCTGTGCAATTGTGAATGGGGAGGCGTGATGCTCAAGAGGCCCTCTGTCTGTAAATGTGGTCCACACCCTGGCAGTGTTCGAGAAGCCCTGCATGAGGGGGAATGAAATCTCATTGCCATAGAATGAATGGAATCCTCCCCCTAGAATTTAAACACAGCCTGGGTTTTCTTCCACAAGATCACCTGGGGAGCTTCACCTTTAGGATGCATCCCTCAAACAGACCATCTCCTGGTGGAGATACAGAGTCACACAGGGATTGGGCCCCAGGATCTGTTCCCTTTTTAGTAAGAGGGAGAGAAGAGAGTAGCTCCCTTTATGGGACTCTTTCACTAATTTCTGTAATGTGTGTCCAGCTACGACTGCTCTGGGCTCCTTCCTGCATATAAACATTTAGGAAGAACAAGGAATCCCCCTCACCACCGTCATGGAGCATTGCTCCTCTGGCTAACTGCATGGGTTATCCCTTTCTCTGGAGCACTAGCACTGACCATCAGATACTGGCCTTAATGATCCACCCACTTGGTCTGATCAATCCTGTGCTTCTAGTCAGATATGATTCTAAGAGGTGCTGAATGCCTGCAGCTCTCACTAAACTCAAGGAGAGACGTGGGTGCTCAGCACTAGACCCCAGGCCTGGAAATGTCTGATCTCTAAGCACTTTTTGATAAACAAACAAAATACAAGTGGTCTTATGTACAGTAGCTCTCCAGTAGGTCTGAGTGCAATGGGCTATTTTTGTTATGTTCTCAACTATAGGCAATTGATTTGTTATGATGATTGAATCCTTCACTTCCATACTGATTCCTGCCACTCGAGCTAAAACAATGCACCTTTAGTTCGCACTGGCAGTAGGTCCCGTCTCCTCTCTGTGAGCCAGGCAGTGCAGGGCACTATTATACACAGAGGTTTTGTTCACGCTGCATTTGGGAGGGGAGGTGTGATTGCAGCACATGCAGTCACATCCAAGCTAGCCTGCTAAAAAGAGCCGTGAAGCTGCGGCTGCACAGGCTAGTTGCCCATGTACGTAGCCAGAGTCCCTATGTAGGCAGCTAGCCTGTGCTGCTGTGGCTTCACTACTATTTTAAGCAAGCTGGCTAGATCAGAGCTAGCTTGGGTTTGCCTACACGTACTGCAGTCACATCTCCCCAGTGCAGTGTAGACAGACCTTTAAGGCTTCATTCTCCTTTCAGGGAGTGGTAACATTTGATGCTGGCTTTGCGCTCACTTTGCAGAGGGGTAAATAATATACAAGATCGAGGGCAGTGGGGAATCAGGCCTGCACTTTACTGGGACTTTCTCC
Source organism: Mauremys reevesii (assembly GCF_016161935.1). NCBI lineage: Eukaryota > Metazoa > Chordata > Testudines > Geoemydidae > Mauremys > Mauremys reevesii. The sequence goes on from NC_052623.1 coordinate 252,190,648, forward strand.
ACAGCTGGATCCTCTTCCTGGGGTGCCTGATACCGGAGCTTCCTCTGGTCGATCCCTTTACAGGGAGTTCAAGGCCAGTGCTTGTTCTATCCCTCGTGAGGACTTTTAGGGTGTCTATTATGGAGTCTCATCTCACTGGAGCAGGCTCCTCCCAGCTGGTTCCTTGCCAGGGTTCAGAAACAGGGCTTCTCCCACCCATGGCAGAAGTTGCTAACTCCTTACTCTAGTCCAGTGGACGGGGCCAGTTTGACCAGCATTGGCAGCATGCCATACAGTATTGTTGGGTGACGCAGAATAAGCCTTCACTGCAAAGTCAACTTAAGTTATCTGCACTCAAGTTACTCCTCTTGAGTTAGCCTCACTGGAGTGAGAACAGCACAGTTGAGATATAACACTTGAGTTTCTGAAACCACCTTGGTGCTGCACTCACTTGTGTGTGTGGCTAAGACTTCTGGGAACATATCCCAGAGTTCTTAGCACTTCAGCAAGCTGATCCACTCGGAATTCTTTTCCAGGGAACTGTAGGAGAACGTCTGTCCTGTCTAGGCACATGGGAGGAATTGTGGAAGACAACTGAGAACTAGTGGCACTCGAGTGGAGCTAGCCTGCATTCACACTGCAGAGTTGGGCTCCCTTGAGTTTTAGCTTGTAACCCCTGATGGCCTAGCCCACTGGAGTTAAAAGCACCACCACAGTTGAGTTAAGGGTTTGTGTGTGTGGATGGGACTCAGATTAGCGGCAACACTCGAGTTATAACTTGAGTGAAACTTTGCAATGAAGATAAGCCCATAATCAATTCCTGCAGGAACTAAGCTCTTTTGGAGGGGTGCGTGGGGAGGTGAAGAGGTTTCTAGCTCCTATGATTGTGGAGAGAACCTTCCAAAGGGAAGCAGAGGCAGCACTGTAGCAAGCAGTGTAGCCAGCCACTGGAGGATTCCACCTGGATAGGAGAACCTCAGGAGGGGGTAGTTACTGTAGTGGCTTTATGCCAACCCCTCTCCCCGTAGTCTGTGCAGGAGCTAAGGCCGGAGGAAGGGAGCATAGCCCCAGTGACTCCTGGCTGCCACGACACCCGCTTGGGACCATTAGCAGTCAGTGTTTAGTAGAGAATCCACCAGACTTGTCTAATTTATGCCAGGAACAGGCCCTGTGTTTGCACAGTCTAGGACTGAGGAGCTCCAGGGGGCAGTTCTGTGCCCTAGCCCCAGCTGCACCAAGCCCATCGAGAGGCGTCAGAGCTCTTCCCGCCTCACTGGGGTGCTGTGTTTCAGGAGCTCTGCTGTCATTGCAATTGTAAACTCGCAGGGCAGGGACTCTGTGTCTTCCTGTGTGTTTGTGCAACACCCAGCAGAATGGGGCCCTGATCCTGATTGGGTGCTACAGCAATGTAATTAACACAAGAATGAATTACACATTTTTTTGGCCCTCCTCCCATCTTCAGCGTGGATTCCTGGACAACTAATCTTTGCCGTTGCCTTTTCTCTTTCATAACATGATCCCCGGCTGGTGCCCTTTCCTTCCCCTCTCATGCCTCCACTCACTCTTCTGCTTTCCCTTCCCTTCTGCAGCTTCAGCCTGCTGAACAGGTACTTGTGCTTTCCCTGCTATCCAATGGATGGGTTGCTTACAGGGCTCTGCTGCCTCTTTCCCAGACTGCCCTATTTTAGCTTCTTTCTGGTTATGCTTTGTAAACTCATGTCTTTAATGCCTCCTCATCAGTCTCCCTCTATTGCAGGCAAGGTGAAGGCTTCTGAAGACTTTATCCTGGTCTAAATATTGCCACATAAGGTTTGCATTGGAGACTGCCAGTGTCTTTCCATTTGCTCACCTCTGATGAATTCTCTTTGCCCGTGCCTTGTGCTGGTTTCCAGTTCTCCCACCCCATGACACAGCTCACTCTTGCCCATGACTATAGCACTTTCATGGTCAGTAAGCCGGCCCTTGGTTTCTTCCCACTCACACATGCACCACGCACCATCTCTCTGCTTCGTTCTTCATCACTTTCCTTAGAGCCCATGTTTCTGTTCCATGGAAGGTTAAGTGTCAACCTGATCTTTTCAAACAGAGAGGCCTTTTACTCTTCGTGATGTTGTTCAGCTTCCCCAGCAGCTTCTTGTCCATCCTGGAGTCTTCTCCTCAGATCTTCCTTCTGCTTTGGTATAACAGGGACTGGTTATCTGAGGCAAGCATTCACTTTAGCAGCTTTCCCGGCCACTATGATCTACTCTTGCTCTACATTTGCATGTGACATTTCAGAGCTATGTCTCTGCCTCCTGTGCAGATTGCTTATAATTTAATCTGCAGATTCTCAAGTCCCAGTAGCTCACACTTCTACTCCCCTGCTCCCCTTTATCCCGTCCTGAACTGAAATGAGTTTTTGAGCCACTTTTGAAATGAGCCAACACCATGGCTGATGAGTTCCAGTGTAGACAAGTGCAAAGAAATGCATGTTGGGAGGAATAATTTAAAATAAACACATGCACTGATGGCTTCTGAATTTGTTTCATCCTCTCAGGAAAGAGATCTAGGCATCGCTATGGTCATGTCAGTGAAGATGTCTGCTCAGTGTGTGGTGCTAGTTAAAGATGCAATTGAGGCTGCGTTAAGAAAAGAGAATAAAACAGACAACACTGCTGTTTAGTGGATAGCTCAAAGAACTGAGAGTCTGAAGAACTTGGGTCAGATCCTCAACTGGAGCTATGCCAGTGTGCACCAGCTAAGGATGTGGGCCGTGGTTTCCATTCTGGGCTTTCCTATTGCTTAGCTGAGTAGATCTTGGACAAATTATTTGGCCTCTCTGTGCCTCAGCTTGCTCCTCGGTAGAATAGGGACAATAATATCTACTTTTGTAAAGCGCTTTGAGATCCTCAAATGAAAGGTTCTATGGGACTGCAAATGATGATTATGCTATAGTTGAATTCTGCTTTCAGCTTTGGTGAGTTCATCTCAAATTAGAGAAAGAAGGGCAATCGAACTGAGGATGGTAGTTACTGTATAAGTAGACCAATTGCACCTTTTAATCTTTTCTCATAATACAAGAACAAGAGGAGACCGAGAGCAACAAATTTAAAATGGATTGAAGGAAATCTTTTTTTCCGTCATGCACTGTATAATTAACCTGAGGAACTCACCATTGCTGGATAGTCTTGAGAAAACCAAAATGTAATAACTTAAAAAATGGATTAGACACATTTGAACTTGAACAGCATCTGTGGTTCTTATAGGCTAGATAAAACATTATAAAGGCTCTGCATCCTGATGCTTCAGGGCATAAACAGATCACCAGCTGGGTTCAGAAAGAAACTTTCTCTCTGGGTATATGTTTGCAAAATTAGTGGAACTGTCAATGGGGTTTTTATGTCTTCTAAAACATCCAACGCGGGTCACTTGCAGAGGCGATATTAGGGTTCATGGACTATTGCTTTGTTTCAGTATGGCAACTCTTAGGATGCGCAGGATAAAAGCAGATACGTCTGTTCCTTCCGGCAAAGATCGCTCTGGGGAGATCTTTAGGGCATTCCCTCCCGTAATGTATATAATCCTTCCAAATCTGTACTGGGGAGAAAGGGCAACATATGCGGTGCCTCCAGCTTCTTCTTAGCTAGAAAGCAATGGTGACTGGGTGAAGTGATAATTTCTTCAGCCTGATTACTTTGTCATTTGCTTGTGAAAGGTAGATCATGCAAACCTCGTGTTCAAGGGCATGCTGAATCCCTTCATGTCAGGTCCCACCGTGTTCCACTACATCATCCACTGCTTGCAATGGGTGTGCTGGAACCACAGAAAATGGTGTTTATCTGGAACACATTTGGAAAAGGAAACATTAATACTACTACTAAATATAATTTGTAGAATATGGATTCCTGTGCAGAGGTGTCTTCTGTGTTCTCCTTGCTATTGTTTGGTTTATTTTCTTTTGAAAAAGAGCTCTTTCCACAGTCATCCAGGATTTCCCTTCCACTTGATCCTGTAGAGAAATCCAAGATGAAAGTTTTTCTTTACACAATGGACAGCATGTGGAACTCTTTGTCAGAAGATGGTGTGAAGGCCAAGACTATAACAGAGTTCAAAAAAGAACTAGATAAATTCATGGAGGATAGGTCTATCAATGGCTATTAGCCAGGATGTGCAGGGATGGCGTCCCTAGCCTCTGTTTGCCAGAAGCTGGGAATGGGTGATGGGAAGGATCCACTTGATGATTACCTGTTCTGTTCATTCCCTCTGAGTCACATGGCATTGGTCACTGTCAGAAGACAGGATACTGGGCTAGATGGACCTTTGGTCTGACCCAGTATGGCTGTTCTTATGTTATGTTCATGATACTCTATTGACTTCAGCAGATTTACACCAGGGATGAATTTGCCCATGCTGTATTTAACATCACAATGTGTTCCTGTGGAAAGATTGTGCAATGTCACCCAGACTATTCCATGGGCCTGTTTGAACCTGGAAAGTGATATCAGTAAAGCTGGTCCAAAAAACGCTTTTTCCCCCGTATGGAAAATTTCAACTTTTCAGGAGAAAAAAGAAACCCACCACACTGAATATTTCTGGCCAAAGTCAGAAAAGCTGCCTCATGGGAGTTTTCTGGTGCCTTATGTCCAAATTCCTCTAGGGGTGGACAGTGGGCTCCCTGGCCAGACTATATATCCCTTGATATGCTGCAATGACCCCTCTTTACTGAGCCACTGCAGTGCATCATGGGAATCACATGGATGTGGTGCACCATGGAAGATGTAATACATCTGGGGAACCCAGCCACAGAGAATGAGGGCATGAGCCATCCACTTCAACTCCCATTAAGAACCATGTCAACATTTGCAAATTGATTTATTTTTTTATTTCAGCAAAAAGTTTTGATTTCCAAGTTTTCAGATTTTAAACAAAAAAGGTCAAAATTTTCTATGGAAAGTTGACACTTCATGGAAAATTTTGCTTTGTCAAAAACCCAATTTGCCTTAAAAAAACCATTTAGAGGGAAAATATTGGACCAGACCTAGATACCATCTAGGACAATTAAGCTGAAAGCTCCAGGTGTATCCGTCTGGTTACTAGGGCTGAATATTCTTCAGAGAGCCCCTCCACCCACAGCCACACAGTTAATGTAACAGAACTGTCTCTTGTTGACCTACGGGGCACATTACAAAGCCTATGTATACCCACAGGTTTATGCGGGGGGGGGGGCGGTCAGCTAGGTTAGGGAGTTCTTTTAGGCCCAAATTGTTAAGAGTGGATGCCTAAAGTGAGACACCTAGCCATAGGGGGCATTTCAGAAAAATTCAGGTGGGCAAAATTTGCTTTCATGATGACCACATCTCAAGGCGGGGGGGGAGAGAAGGGGAGAGCAAAAAGTGGAAGACATAATGGAGCATGGGTGAGGGTGAAAACCAAGGTCTAGCAAGGGACAACTGCCCCTCTTGCCCCATAGCAAATAATGCCCCTGCACCTATCTCCGTATTTAGGCATCTAAATAAGCAGCCTAAATTCCAGAAATTCTGAGCACCTAGAGGACCAAATACATCCCTGCTGTATGGAATTAGAGCTTTCATTTTAGTAAAGCATAACTGAACCTGGACTTGGCATGAGTAATTTCTGAAGAACAAAAATTCTCACCCCCCCTTACCTCTCTTTTTCTCTGTCCCTTCCTCTGGTGGTCAAGGTGCAGACCGTTTCTATGACAACATCGAGGACATGATTGGTTATCGGCCATGGCCACTGGTTAAGATGTGCTGGCAGGTTGTCACCCCTGGTGTTTGCCTGGTAGGTACAAACTATGGTGAGGCATGTTTGTACAGGGATCCTAGAATCTTAGTGAAGAAGAGAATTTGAGAGGGGCACTAGTGTTTCACAGAATTGCTGTGGAGGAGCAGTAGCTTCTCGGTAGTTGAAACTGGAATCAATTTCCATTGTAAAGCTTTGTCTTAGGTCTGGAAATTTCATTTAGCCTGAAAATTGGCATATTTATTCTGCAGTCAAAGGAGAATGTATCTGCAAAGCCTGAAGGGAATTGATCAAATCATTTTTGAATTTCAGCCCATTAAAGAATTACCTTGTTCTGAAATGTTCTCTTCTGTCTACATTTCTGTGACTCCCACTAGTTCAAAAACATCTTGTTCCTGCCCGTTGCTTTCCGTAAAGTCAAGTCACCTTGAAAATGCACCCACCGACTATGTTTGAAGAAAACAGTTTATAATTAAGGAAAGATATTAACTATTTTTGTCTCGTGCCCAGTTCCGTTTCCATTGATTTCAGCAGATGGTATGGGCCTAATCCTGCTCCCGTGAACGTCATGACATTTGTTTGCCATTGACCTCAATGGAATCAGGATCAAGCACTATGGCCAAAATCTTCAACAGCTTGGATAGGCACAAATAGCTTTTGGAGCTGCCACCTGAGGGCTCCAATGGGAGTTGAAAACAATCAGGGAGTTTTCAGAGCTGCTGCTTGGTCATGCATGAGTTGCTGAGAGCTCAGTGGTTTGAGTGCTCTATAGGGCTGGGTGCTGGATGAGAGCTCATCTTTCAATGAGTATTTTCAGAGAGGGCCTTGGGTGCCCCAGGGCTGTTCTCAGAGCTGAAAAGTCAGTCCTGTCAGAGGCATGACTAAGCCAGGAGTCACCAGAGAAGGTGCCCAAACTGCAGCCCCTGATTGGCTGCTCCAGAGTTTCCGCACCCTGACTACAGAGAGCTTACAGATAAGGACCTTCCTCCTACACATACATTGGAGAGAGAGGGAATTTCCTGGAGATTTAGAGGATCCATGTTGGAGAGGGCAAGGCGAGGTAAGGATTTGGGTAGGGGCTGGAAAGCTGGGGGGATAGGAGGTAGAAGAGCACTGAGACTCACATCCCAAAGGTTCAGGGGAGGGGAGGGGTTGGTGAATGGAAAACAGCACATGGGGGAGGGAAAATTCCAAAACCAAAAAATGTTTCAAAACTCAGTTAAGGCTGGTAAGTAACAGCAGTGTACATACCCATCACAATATTTCCAACTCCCAAACACTTAGGACCAAGGATATAACTAGGTAAGGAGATCACAAATCTTCTACTGCTTATACATCCCTTGTCAGGAACCGTCTCTCACCACCTGTTTTTGACTCACCATTTACCCACCTGCTATTCTGACTTTTATGTTCTTCATTCCTCAGGCGACCTTCCTATTTTCACTGATCAAGTACACCCCCCTCAAATACAACAACTGGTACGTGTACCCTCTGTGGGGCTACGCTCTGGGCTGGTTGATGGCTCTCTCTTCCATGATCTGCATTCCACTCTACGTCATTTTCATCCTGCTGAAAACCAGGGGATCACTAAAGAAGGTAAAAGAAGGTCTAGAACTTCTAGGTCACAGATTCAAATCCAGCCCAGGTCATCAGTGACTAAAGACTGTGTGAGTGCGTCCCATTGGCTTGTGTGAAATGAATAGATGGTCTCCATCCAGTACAATAGAACCTCAGAGTTATGAACCCTTGGGAATGGAGGTTCTTTGTAACTCTGAGACGTTCATAACTCTGAACAAAACATTATAGTGGTTCTTTCAAAAGATTAGAATTGAACATTGACTTAATACAGCTTTGAAAGTTTGCTATGCAGAAGAAGAATGCTGCTTTACCTTTATTTTTTTAGTAGTTTACATTTAGCACAAAACTGCACTGTATTTGGGTTTTGGTTTTTTTTGTCTCTGCTGCTGCCTGGTTGCATACTTCCTGTTCCAAATGAGGTGTGTGGTTGACTGGTCAGTTCATAACTCTGACGTCCGTAACGCTGAGGTTCTACTGTACTAGAACAAAACCATCTCGGCAACTGGTCCTAATTGAACCTCTTGTTGAGAGGCTTAGAAGAGAGGCCACAGAGGAATAGAGGTGTGGGGAATAAAGTACCCTCCTGCTCCCAGAGGTGGTCACTGTGGATCACATTTGAGACACATGAGTGGGACAGTGGGGATGAAGATAGTCCTTATGCTGCCCGTTCTGTCCTTGATCTATGGCACTGTCAGTACAGCAGTTTTCACGATTGTGAATATCATTCAAACAATTCAATGCGTAGCATTTCTTTAAAGGGATAGACATAGAGGAGGGCCTGGTTCACTGAGGCCTGGCACCATGTTCGTTGGTTACATCTGTGTAAAGTGGGCAAGCGACCAGGGGCTGCTAACAGGGAGTTTCGCAAGGGAGTTCTCCAGGTGAAAGAGGAGCAAATACAGCACCCTTGGGGTAAGTGACTGTCTGTAGTGTGTGTTTGTTTGTGTTTGGGGGTTACTCGCTGTGTGCAGAGCTTGTGTTTGTCCATCTGTTTGTTTGAAGGACCGTGTGCTGTGGCTGGCAGTGGGAAGCTGTGAGCTTCAAAGGAAGGTTTGAAAGCTAGAAGACTCTGTTAATTGGCTGAGCCTTAGACAGTGGGTGGGGCTAACAAGCAGGCCAGGGCTTCATAAAGCAGTGCGCAAGCAACCAGGGGTTGCTAACAGGGAGTTTCGCAAGGGAGTTTGGAAGGGGAGTGGGAAGGGGGCAAGGGCCCCTTGCTGTTTTTCTTAAAACTATAACCTAAACTACATTCAAAACTTCTTGATTTTAAACAAAACCCTTTAATTAACTAGGAGACCATGCAGGCAGAAGCCCAGCAGCAGAGTGGGGGCTATCCAGTTTATTGCGCTGAGTGCAGCATGTATGATTACATGCCCTGTGAGCAGGTGGCATATATGTGCATTTGGTGCAAGGAGCTCCTGGCCCTCAGAGACCGTGTGTAGGCTTTGGAGGCCAGGGTGGCAGAACTGGAGGAGCTAAGGGAGGCAGAGAGGTATGTTGACGAGGCTTTCTGGGACACTGTAGAATTGTTCCACCTCCGGTCAGACAGCCCCTGTGCTGTTGAGGAGGATGAAAGGTCCAGGGAAGCAGAGCAGTGAACGGGAGCAGAGGGAAACCTTCCCATACTTGGGACCCTCCTTCCAAATGATGTTGGGGTCTCCTCTCACTCCGAGGTTATCCCTCCGGGGGAGGGAACTCCAGTCACTAGGAAAAGGTAGGTGTTAGTAGTGGGAGATTCGATCATTAGAAACATAGATAGCTGGGTTTCATGGATTGTGTTCCCTTTTATCCGATGACAACTTAATTTATGTAAGAGCCTGCCTGGTGCGAAGGTTGCGGATCTCTTGAGGCACTTGGATAGACTTACGTGTAGTGCTGGGGAGGAGCCAGTGGTCGTGGTACATATAGGTACCAATGACATAGGGAAGGGTAGGAGAGACGTCCTGGAGGCCAAATTTAGGCTGCTAGGGAAGAGACTGAATCCAGGACCTCTATGGTGGCATTCTCAGAAATGCTCCCAGATCCATGTGCAGAGCCAGGTAGGTAGGCAGAGCTTCAGAGTCTCAATGCATGGATGAGATGATGGTGTAGAGAGGAGGGGTTTAGATTCATTAGGAACTAGGGAAACTTTTGGGATAGGGGAAGCCTATACAGGAAGGATGGGCTCCACCTAAACCAAAGTGGAACCAGACTGCTGGCACTTAACATTAAAAAGGCTGTAGAGCAGTTTTAAACTAGGAGATGGGGGAAAGCCAACTGCTGCAGAGGAGCATGTGGATTGGACAGAGACTTCTCTTAGAGGAGAATCTGATGATAGAGATTCTCTGAGTTATAGTCAGGAGCGGAAGATGGAAGAGGATAACGTAAGGGCCAGATCAGATGAGAAACATTCACATAAAAAAGATTCTGACACATCAGAAAAGGGCAGACAAATAAAGAGTGACAAGTTTTTAAAATGCTTGTACACAAATGCTAGAAGTCTAAATAATAAGATGGGTGAACTAGAGTGCCTTGTGATAAAGGAGGATATTGCTATAATAGGCATCACAGAAACCTGGTGGACTGAGGACAATCAATGGGACACAATCATTCCGAGGTACAAAATATATTGGAAGGACAGAACAGGTCATGGGGGGGGGGGGCGGGGGAGTGGCACTATATGTGAAAATAATGGAGAATCAAATGAAGTAAAAATCTTAAGTGAATCTACATGTTCCATAAAATCTCTATGGATAGTAATTTCATGCTCTAATAAGAATATAACATTAGGGATCTATTATCGACCACCTGACCAGTACAGTGATAGTGATGATGAAATGCTAAGGGAAATTAGAAAGGCTATCAAAATTAAGAACTCAATAGTGGGGGATTTCAATCATCCCCATATTGACTGGGAACACGTCACCTTGGGACGAAATGCCGAGACAAAAATTCTCGATACTTTAAATGACTGCTTCTTGGAGCAGCTGGTACGGGAACCCACAAGGGGAGAGGCAACTCTAGATTTAGTCATGAGTGGAGCACAGGAGCTGGTCCAAGAGGTAACTATAACAGGACCGCTTGGAAATAGTGACTCTAGTATAATAGCATTTAACATCCCTGTGGTGGGAAGAACATCTCAACGACCCAACACTGTGGCATTTAATTTCAAAAAGGGGAACTACTCACAAAATGAGGGGGTTAGTTAAACAGAAATTAAAATGTACAGTGACTAAAGTGAAATCTCTGCAAGCTGCATGGGCGCTTTTTAAAGACACCATAATAGAGGCCCAACTTAAATGTATACCCCAAATTAAGAAACACAGTAAAAGAACTAAAAAAGAGCCACCATGGCTTAATAACCATGTAAAAGAAGCAGTGAGAGATAAAAAGACTTCCTTTAAAAAGTGGAAGTCAAATCCTAGTGAGGAAAATAGAAAGGAGCATAAACACTGCCAAATTAAATGTAAAAATGTAATAAGAAAAGTCAAAGAGGAGTTTGAAGAATGGCTAGCCAAAAACTCCAAAAGTAATAACAAAATGTTTTTTAAGTACATCAGAATCAGGAAGCCTGCTAAACAACCAGTGGGGCCCCTCGATGATCGAGATACAAAAGGAGCGCTTAAAGATGATAAAGTCATTGCGGAGAAACTAAATGGATTCTTTGCTTCAGTCTTCACGGCTGAGGATGTTAGGAGATTCCCAAACCTGAGCCGGCTTTTGTAGGTGACAAATCTGAGGAACTGTCACACATTGAAGTGTCACTAGAGAAAGTTTTGGAATTAATTGATAAATTTAACATTAACAAGTCACCGGGACTGGATGGCAGTCATCCAAGAGTTCTGAAAGAACTCAAATGTGAAGTTGCGGAACTATTAACTAGGGTTTGTAACCTGTCCTTTAAATCGGCCTCTGTACCCAATGACTGGAAGATAGCTAATATAATCCCAATATTTAAAAAGGGCTCTAGAGGTGATCCCGGCAATTACAGACCAGTAAGTCTAACGTCAGTACTGGGCAAATTAGTCGAAACAATAGTAAAGAATAAAATTGTCAGACACCTAGAAGAACATAAATTGTTGGGCAAAAGTCAACATGGTTTCTGTAAAGGGAAATCGTGTCTAATCTATTAGAGTTCTTTGAAGGGGTCAACAAACATGTGGACAAGGGGGATCTGGTGGACATAGTGTACTTAGATTTCCAGAAAGCCTTTGACAAGGTCCCTCACCAAAGGCTCTTACGTAAATTAAGTTGTCATGGGATAAAAGGGAAGGTCCTTTCATGGATTGAGAACTGGTTAAAAGACAAGGAACAAAAGGTAAATTAATGGTAAATTCTCAGAATGGAGAGGGGTAACTAGTGGTGTTCCCCAAGGGTCAGTCCTAGGACCAATCCTATTCAACTTATTATATAAATGATCTGGAGAAAGGGGTAAACAGTGAGGTGGCAAAGTTTGCAGATGATACTAAACTGCTCAAGATAGTTAAGACCAAAGCAGACTGTGACGAACTTCAAAAAGATCTCACAAAACTAAGTGATTGGGCAACAAAATGGCAAATGAAATTTAATGTGAATAAATGTAAAGTAATTCACATTGGAAAAAATAACCCCAACTATACATACAATATGATGGGGGCTAATTTAGCTACAACAAATCAGAAAAAAGATCTTGGAGTCATTGTGGATAGTTCTCTGAAGATGTCCACGCAGTGTGCAGAAGCGGTCAAAAAAGCAAACAGGATATTAGGAATCATTAAAAAGGGGATAGAGAATAAGAAGTAGAATATATTATTGCCCATATATAAATTCATGGTACGCCCACATCTTGAATACTGCGTACAGATGTGGTCTCCTCATCTCAAAAAAGATATACTAGAAAAGGTTCAGAGAAGGGCAACTAAAATGATTAGGGGTTTGGAGAGGGTCCCATATGAGGAGAGATTAAAGAGGCTAGGACTCTTCAGCTTGGAAAAGAGGAGACTAAGGGAGATATGATAGAGGTATATAAAATCATGAGTGATGTGGAGAAAGTGGATTAGGAAAAGTTATTTACTTATTCCCATAATACAAGAACTAGGGGTCACCAAATGAAATTAATAGGCAGCAGGTTTAAAACAAATAAAAGGAAGTTCATGCAGCGCACAGTCAACTTGTGGAACTCCTTACCTGAGGAGGTTGTGAAGGCTAGGACTATAACAGCGTTTAAAAAAGAGAACTGGATACATTCATGGAGGTTAAGTCCATTAATGGCTATTAGCCAGGATGGGTAAGGAATGGTGTCCCTAGCCTCTGTTTGTCAGAGGGTGGAGATGGATGGCAGGAGAGAGATCACTTGATCATTACCTGTTAGGTTCACTCCCTCTGGGGCACCTGGCATTGGCCACTGTCGGTAGACAGGATACTGGGCTAGATGGACCTTTGGTCTGACCCAGTATGGCCGTTCTTATGTTCTTAAGTTAGAATGGAAGCAATTTGTACTAGTATAAAATGATGACCCGAGATTCAGGGAAATGGAGAGTCTGGCCCAAACTGTTTGGAACTGCTTCAAAAAGAATATAGTGAATCAATGGTGTGACCAAGTAGAAATGTCTCCTATCATCTACCTTTCCTCTATAGGCACGTGACCATATCTGTCAGTTCTTTCCAATGCATCCCTTTTCCTGTCAGCCCTTTGATTCTCTAGCTGAGTGTTGTGATGTGATGAGAATGGAAGGAGCTGTGTAAGAGAAGACTCTCTTGCCAATATCATTTGAGACCATGAAAGGATAGGGAAGAGGCCAGTGTAGATGAACGGAGGGATTTGGAAGGAGTGCAGAGAAAAACCAGACTGGTGCATTTGGCTGGAACAAATCCATGGAGAGTTTTAAAAAGAAAGAGGAACATTTTGGACTGGATGCTGGAGAAAATGGGGAAGCAGCAGGGTCATTTGAAGCTGTGGCTGAAGGTGAAGTATTGATGTTTTGTGGGACAAAGGTACTTTCATTTAGTGGCTGCCAGTTTATAGGAGCCCAAATCCTGAAGCCCTTACTCAGGCAAAACTCCCAGTGACTTCATTGGAAGATATGCCTGTATAAGGAGTTATGGGTCCATGGTCAATGGGTGATACACAAAACAGTGGTCAGGATCGTCTCCTCACAGGATGGGGCTCAGAGGAGGACATCTCAATGAGGACCTCCTCCTTGGCTAAGTCCTCCCCTGATCATTCCGTCTGGGTGGCCTGGCATTTGCCTACTGCAGAATGACCTGCAGTGGCTGTCGCTACACTGGGAAGGTGCTCGTGAATTTGATCAGCTCCCAGGTGACCAACAAGCACCTCGGCCTTCCTGGAGCGGGCCAGATCTGCAGTTCTATGTGCAACCGATATGCCTGACTATGATGATGCAAGGCAACCGTAATGCTGACTTAACTGGCTAGTGGAGGATTCCCCCAATGTGGCACAGAGCTGTCATAGCAGCATCTATCTCTACCCCTCCCACTCGCTGGTGCAGAGAGTGTTAATGGAAAAGGGAGTTTGACTGAGGCAATGCTATACTCCGTCAATGCCTGGCTCCCAGAAAGGCCTCCTGAGGACACAGGCTTCTGGGCTTAATTTCCACTGGAGATCAGCTGCCCCCAGGATCAGGGGGAGTGAAGGTGCATAGAGCACCCTCCTGAGTTGTGCCAAGTGCAAGTCCTGGATCAGACAGTGGCTCTTTACCTATGATCTCCCCCTTACTCCTTACCAGTGTCTCCCCTGGCCAGGGCTGCCCCAGATAACTCTACACAAGGTGTATTACCTAACCCTGCCCTGGGCTAAGCAATCTCACCAGGGTCAGTACGGGCAGGACATATGACTTTCTCCCAGTCTATACAAAGCTGCCTTTCCCCTGCCCAGTCCTCTCTTCTTCCATCACAGGGATCCTGAACCTGTGGAGAGCCTTATGCAAGGTTCTAAGATGTCTCTGTGTGTGTGTGTGTGTGTGGTGGGGGGAATGGGGCCATGGAGGTGGCCACTCCCTATTCCAAAATCCACACACCCTGGGTTACTTCCTTGTGAAGACCTGGGGAAGCACAATCTCTCCCCGTTTGTCCCAGTTTGAGTGACAGCTCAGGCTGATGGAAATGGAAATGAATTGGGGAGGGTGGAATGTAACTCTGGGGAGCTGGGGGGAGTTATTCAAATCTCGCTCCATGAGATGAGTGGAGAGGAGAACCCTGCAGTACTATTGCATCAGGGAAAAAACTGGGCTCACAACGTCCTTTCCAGCTCAGTCACCTCAGGGAAGGTGAATCCGTGCCCATGAGTCTCTTATTTCCTGGCTAGGAACTCTAACTTAATTAGAAGTGACAGGCTGTGTGGCAGTGCTGATTACTGCCCACCTCAGGTGCCTAATGAGTTACAAGGCAAAGCCCCATTCAGAGGAGAGTGGGAGAAAAGCCTTGAGCGAATGGGGAAGGGAGGAAGGCAGAGAAGACAGTCGAGGAATGCAGCCTCCTGGATTGGAAACAGCACTGGGAGTCAGGAGACCTCCCTTCTAGTATTGACTAAATCTGTGCTCTTAGGCAAGTGACTTGGCTTTACTGGCCCTCTCTGCACAGGGGAAAGGGTGCTTTTATCAGCTGGACCAGCTTTATGCAGTTGAAAAGGCCCTTAACACCTGGGTCTGGTCTACACTGATTTTGCAGCAGTATTGCTATTTTGGCTAGGATTGTTGTTTTTAATTGGATTGGTTATACTGGTACAACCCTTAATGTGGATGCAGTTATATTGGTATAAAGGTGCCTTTTGTGGGCATACCTTAATCCTCTTCCCACACTGGAATAAGATAGACTGGTATAAGCACTTTTATACTAGTGGAACTGTTCTTAGCTTTTAGCTGTAGAATCTCCTGAGCCTAGTTGGGCATGAGGCAACTCATTTTCCCCACTGCTGTCTGTCCAGAGCAAGATGTTTGTAGTCTCCATGATGGCAACATCATTTTCAGTCATCCTGCAATAAGTCATTCATTGTCCTCCATGCCTTCTTTTCCCCCCGGAAGAATCCAATTTAAGACATACCTTGTGCTTATGCCACGGGGTTACCTGATGGTATGGCCAAACCACCGTAGCAGTCTCTGTCTGATCACAAAGGTCCTGGTGGATTCTCCATCATTGACAATTTTTAATTCAAGATTGGATGTTTTTCTAAAATATAAGTTCTATGGCCTGTGTTATACGGGAAGTCAGATTAGATGATTACAATAGTCTCTTCTGCCCTTGGCATCTATGAATCACTGAGTCCTCAGTCTGCTGACCCATGTGATGCAACACTTCCACATTGATTACATGATCTTTCTAGTGAGTTCCTTAAATTCTTTTTAAGCAATGCTTGTGGAGTGCTTTCAGCATAGTCTTGTGTACTTCTGCCATCTGCCATGTTCCTGGGCGCACAATAGAACTGTACAATCTCATTTTTGTGTGTAGATGTGTCTTACTCTTCCAGATGTTTGACACATGGGAAAATGATCCACTGGCTTTGCCGATTCTTGCCTTCACATCTTTAGTGAGATGGCCATTAGCAGATATTGTACTTCCAAAATAGATTAAGTCATTAACTCTTTTGTACTCTTCTCCATCCATCACACATCTGCCCGTGTTGATAGCATTCTCTCCTATCTCCATGATTTTGGTCTTCGGTATACAGATACAAAGTCCCACTTTGGCTGCTTCTGCTTTTAGTTTCATAAAGAGTCCTTTCATTCCATCCCGGTTGGTATTGTCGGAGAAAAACTCAGTTCTCGCTTTTTCGTTTGGGTGCAGCAAAATCAAATACTTTATTATTTCTCCAGTAATTACAATGGAGGGAGAGAGTGCCATAAGACACAGAGTCGCCCCAGTCCTGGACAGGTCTCTCAACTGGTAAACAATTACAGCAAGCCTTTATACTTTTGTTACAGACAATAACTAGCAATAATACAGACAATAGAGAGCAACAACTACATTTTGTTTATACATAAGCCATTCTGCTATCTTGTTTGTCTCACTCCTAAGAAAAAGCAAGCCTGCATATTTGGTTATCAGTTACAAGGTCGTAATAAC
The DNA here is from genome assembly GCF_016161935.1 of Mauremys reevesii. NCBI lineage: Eukaryota > Metazoa > Chordata > Testudines > Geoemydidae > Mauremys > Mauremys reevesii. Next base: position 252,206,983 of record NC_052623.1, read on the forward strand.
TTTGTACACAGTTCTTTCCCTATGTCTCACTGTAACGGGTCGGACTCACCCCTGCGGCACCTCCTGCTGGTGACTCCGGGAATTAGCTCTGTTCCAGCGTTCGGAGCACCCTCTGCAGGCTGGTGATCCACCTGTCTTCTGACCCCATGTCCCTCCCTGGACCCGGTGCCCTTTTACATGGGGTGCTGCCCCCTGGCAGTAACCCCTATCTCTTAGGGTCTCCCCTCCTCAGGGAACCCTCACCCTCTATCCCCACCTTGCCTCAGTATTGGCTACTGACAGTCATTGTCTAGCCCCACACTCTAGGGCAGACTACAGTATCAGCCTACTCATCACAGGCAAAGGGGTTTGGACCTGCTGCCTTGGCCTACCCCTGGGCTGCCCTCTGCAACCCCCAGTACCTGTTGGCCCTCTGCTAGGCTGCAGCCTGGGGCTTTCTAGGCTGGAGCTTCCCCAGCTCCTCAGCCTTCCCCAGCCCTGCTTCACTCAGGTATCCAGTCTCAAGCTCCTAAGCAGCCAGGCCCATCTCTCTCTATAGCCCGAGAGAGACTGTCTGGCTTCTGGCTTCCCTGCCTTCTTATAAGGCCCTGTTGCTCTGTTTGGGGCGTGGCCCCCAGCTGCAGCCACTTCCCCAATCAGCCCAGCCTTTAGAGCCACAGCTCTCAAGCCCTGCCAGGCCACTTTTAAACCCCTCAGGCAGGAGCAGGGGATCCACCCTGCTACACTCCCCCACCTCAAGAACCCCTCCACCGGGGGGCAGGTGGGGTGCTCTACCAGCCCAGCTTTCTCCTCAGCTGGGCCCGCAGAGAATCCCTTTCTTGCCGCAGGCTCTCCAGTGTTTGGAGCAGCCTGCTTCCTTCCTCCAGGGTTTGGGTTCCCATGGTAGCCTTTTCAGCTCCTCCATGGGATCCCCAGTTTGTCTGGGGCCTCTCTGCCCCTGCCAGGCCCCTCTTTTGGGTCTTGGCCGTCACAACCCCCTCCTTTGGGGCAATCTTGGACCTGGCCTGGTCCTCCGGCCACCCATAACTTCTCTGGGGACTAGGCTTCTTGTGCCCCTTGTGGCAGAAGCAGCACCTCCAGTGCCTATCCCTGACCACCTCAGGGCTAGTCTGGGCCCTGTGAGTCCCCTGAGGACATTCCCTCTTCTGCTGCAGGCTCTCCAGTGTTTGGAGCAGCCTGCTTGCTTCCTCAATTGTTTGGGTCCCCACTGTAGACCTCCCTAGTCCTACGTGGGTCCCCACTTCCATTTGGGTCTCCACCTCGGCCCTCCCGGCCCTTATGTGGGTTCCCTGATTTAGGTGGGGCCTCTCTGCCCCAGCCCCCTTCTCTCTAGGGGCCTCAGTCCGGACTACCCCTTCCTGGCGGCTAGTCCCAGACCGAGCCTTGGTTTCAGGCACTCCCCCTTTCTGCCTCAGGGGGCAATGTCTCTTTAGGTGGCCCTTGGTGTGGCAGTGGAAGCACCCTTGGCACCTTCCCCCTGCCACGGCCCTAGTCTTACTTGTTTGGGCCCTAGCCCTTCCTTCTGGGCTGGCCCGGGCCTTGGGAGCTCCATGAGGGCACTCCCTCTTCAGGTGTCCCTGCTCCCCACAAGCCCAACAAGTTTGGAGGCCCCCTGTTAACTTCACAGGGGGCACTCGAGTCTTGTCTGGGTGAGGCCTCTCTGCCCCAACCCAGTAGGGGCACACCCTTCACAGGTGTCCCCGTCGCTCACAGGCGAAACAGTCTTTAGGCCTCGGCGCTGACCTCTGTTGAGGTCCATGTGCCCGCCCCAGCAGCAGCTGAAGCAGCCGTGCTTGCTGCTCGGCGAGCCGGGCCACACAGGCTCTCCAGTAATAGTCTCTGTTCTTCATTTTCTCCACCGTCTCAAAGTCCAGGCAATAGTCCCATAGTCCTTGCCCTGGCCCCTTGTATCAGGGGCGGACCGCTATGCCCGCATTCTCCACCACGTGTAATGGGTCGGACTCACCCCTGCGGCGCCTCCTGCTGGTGACTCCGGGAATTAGCTCTGTTCCAGCGTTCGGAGCACCCTCTGCAGGCTGGTTATCCACCTGTCTTCTGGCCCCGTGTCCCTCCCTGGACCCGGTGCCCTTTTACATGGGGTGCTGCCCCCTGGCAGTAACCCCTATCTCTTAGGGTCTCCCCTCCTCAGGGAACCCTCACCCTCTATCCCCACCTTGCCTCAGTATTGGCTACTGACAGTCATTGTCTAGCCCCACACTCTAGGGCAGACTACAGTATCAGCCTACTCATCACAGGCAAAGGGGTTTGGACCTGCTGCCTTGGCCTACCCCTGGGCTGCCCTCTGCAACCCCCAGTACCTGTTGGCCCTCTGCTAGGCTGCAGCCTGGGGCTTTCTAGGCTGGAGCTTCCCCAGCTCCTCAGCCTTCCCCAGCCCTGCTTCACTCAGGTATCCAGTCTCAAGCGCCTAAGCAGCCAGGCCCATCTCTCTCTATAGCCCGAGAGAGACTGTCTGGCTTCTGGCTTCCCTGCCTTCTTATAAGGCCCTGTTGCTCTGTTTGGGGCGTGGCCCCCAGCTGCAGCCACTTCCCCAATCAGCCCAGCCTTTAGAGCCACAGCTCTCAAGCCCTGCCAGGCCACTTTTAAACCCCTCAGGCAGGAGCAGGGGATCCACCCGGCTACACTCACACTATCCTTGCTTCTACAAATCTCACGTCATTAGGGTCACAGCTAGCCTAACTCTTGCTAACTGTCTGACATGCATTAAAATTCCCTTCAAATCCTTGTTAATTCTTTCCCTGCTTCCACAGTATCCAGCATGACTATGTTGTCTGCAAAATCTTAGTCTTGCAGCCTATTTCTTGCCTAAACAATACCAGTGTTCTCGTCAGTAGCTGTCAATCTTATCATCACAAAGTCTGTGACAATATAGAAGACAAATGAAGAAAATATGCAACCTTGCCTTATGCCAGTAACACTCTTAAACCATTCTGTGACTCTACTTTTGGTCCTGATGCAACCTCGCCATACAAAGCTTTTATCAAATTAACAGTCTTTGCTGGAACTTCATAGTGTCTCAAGATCTTCCAGAGGGCATCTCTGTGCATGCTATCAAATACTTCAATAAAATCAAGGATGTTAAAACTATATTCTTCAGGTATTCTAAGCCTTTCTCAGGGCTAGTCTACACTTACCGGCCAGGTCGACGCGGTGAGTTCGACTTCTCGGAGTTCGAACTATCGCGTCTAATCTGGACGCGATAGTTCGAACTCCGGAAGCGCCGCGGTCGACTCCGGTACTCCACCACTGCAAACGGCGGTGGCGGAGTCGACCTTGGAGCCGCGGACTTCGATTCCACGGCGTCTGCACGGGTGAGTAGTTCGAACTAGGGTACTTCGAATTCAGCTACGCTATTCACGTAGCTGAACTTGCGTACCCTAGTTCGACCCCCGCCCTTAGTGTAGACCTGCCCTCAGTGAGTCTTCTCAAGCTGAAAATCTGTTCCGAACATGACCTACCAGATTGAAATCCAGCCTGTTCTTCCCTGAATACTTTATCAATAGCAGTTTTCATCCTATTCAAAATGATAATACAAGACACTTTCCCAGGTACAGCTAGGAGTATCACCCTTCTCTAGTTATCACAAATAAGCTGTTTTACCTTTTCAGGGATTTTGCAGATAACACCTCTTCTCCAATCTTTGGACAGGTGTCCCTTCTCCAGACCACTCCAACTGCCTGCACATATAATTCACCAGCACTTCCTCCCCAGCATTTAACATTTCAGCATTTGTTTTATCCTAGCCTGGTGCTTTAGCACGCTTCAGCTGGTTTATAGCCTTAGTTCCTTCCTCCGAGGTGATTACTTGTAGTGGTATAGATAAGACCACTATGTCTTCACATTTCTCAGTATGTGTTAATGGTTCTGGCTGGTTTAGCACAGCCTGGAAATGTACCATCCAATGGGCACTCTGTCCATCCTTTGTGGTTGAAATCGTACAATCTTGAGCTTTTCTACACAATTCTACAAAGGTTAGAGCATTGTGATGTCAATTGTTTAGATAGTAGAGAAAGCTTTTTAGAATCCTCTCTCCTATGTGCCTCCACGGTGTCTCTTGCTTTATTTTCCATCCATTCTCTAAGATCTCTTCTGGCTAATCTTTTACCTTCCTTGTCTCTGTCCGCACATTCTTGTTGCAGAATAGTTCTTTTACTGCTGTCTCATTCTTCTTGCTTTCTCTTCTTTAATTTTTTCCTCTATTCAGCTAGCTTCCATGTATTAGGTTGGAGCCATTCTTCTTTCTTAGATAGTCTCATCCCACATGGTAGTCCTGGATGCATCCTCACTTGCTTCTTTGAAAAACTCCCATTGTTTTTCTGGCATCCATCTGTGTCTTTAACTCTTCAAATCTATTGCTAAATTGGATCTTGAAGTGTGCCTTCATTGTTGGATCTTCTAACTTTCTAGTATCTAGTGTTGTTGGTTGGTTTTTTTTAGTTTTATTTTGATTGTCCAAAAACAAGATGGTGGTCACTTCTGATACTAGCACTCCTATACAGCCTGGTGTTCAGCTGTGATCTTCTCTAGCACCTGCTAAAGGCAACATGATCAAGCTGTTTCTGGGTGAAGCCATCATTTCATCTCCACGTCAGTTTGTCTTTCCTTGTGTGAAAATGCATAGACTGCATAGGACACAGAATTATAAAAACATTTTCCATTGTCAGTCTGTTCTAATATGCCATTTCTGCCCATAATGTGCTCAGATCCAGTATTATCATCGCCAACCTATGTATTTAGATCTCCCATAGAGATAACAATATCATATTTATTGATCTTGCCAAAGACGCTCTGCAACCTTTCAGAGAAACAATCTTTGCCTTGTTCATCACAATCATTTGTTAGGTGCATAACACTGAACAAGTGTGACTTTTGCTTGGTTTGTCATAAAGCGAGCGGTCAGTATTCTTGAATGTGCAGATACCCATTCCTTCAGTGCTGTAGTAGCTTCCTTGCTAAATTTAACCTTCCCAATGTTTATCATCTTCTCTTCAACCATGCCTTCCAATGATAATTAGATGGGTCCAGTCCACCTCATCTCAATCACTCCAAGTATACTTGGGCCAGAGATTTTCATTTCTCTGATAACTTGTGTCAGTCTGTCTGTGTTCTGAAGTGATCTACCATTCCAACTCCCAATTCTTGTCTTAGTTTTAGCGTGAAGATACCCCATTTCAGATTAACAACTTCCTTGCGGATTTGATTCTCCAGCATCAGAATATCAAATGGATTTGCTGGTTGATCAGTACTATTTTGTCTTACATCCAGCACATTATGGTTCTCCACAGTTGATATTTGTATTTGCAAATCTGTGACAGATTCATCTTGTCTCCGGGATGTTTCTGTAACATAGCATTTTTGTGAGACCAGTGGACTGCCTTTAGTTTGGCTCCTACCCTTTGACCTTCTGTCTTGGATGACCCTACCAGGAGTTCTACAGCTGCCAACATAGCTCTCAGGGTACCTGGAGCACACAAGCATATGCACCACATCAAGGTGCAGTCCCTGGGGAAACTATAGCTGTCCTCACACTGGAGGGGTGGTTATTGCATTAACAAGACCGATATAATTAAAGTGGTAAAACTTGTGTGTAGGCAAGACTTCAGCTACCTAGTCTACAACACAACCAGCTTACACAGCTGAAAGAGGTTAAACTGTCTGCTATTAATGGTAGATGAGGGCCTTTGTGACTTAACTTTCCCAGCTGTAAAATGGGAATGATACTTATCCACCTTTGGTAAGCCTTTTGAGATCTACAGCCAAAAAGTTCCTGTAGGTGCCAAATATTTTATTATGATGTGTTAGTGCTAATTTATAGTGAGCTCAAGTGACTGATTTAGTCAAGTACAGATAAGGGATTTTTGTGTTTACCTCTCACTTTATATAATGTCAGATATAACTTCCATGGACTTTTTAACTGCCTCCTTATAAAGAAGCTTCCAAGGACATGGATTGGAAATGCAGGAAGGGGTCTGTCCACCACCCCCCGCCCACACACACAAAAAAGAAAAATCCTCAATGAATATTTGTTCTGATTTTGAAACGGAGTTTCCCTGACTGTGCTTGTGCCCCTCTTTCATTCACTGCCTATGAATATTTTAAGCAATGCATGTACTGGCAGCAAAGCTCCAAGGAACAGCATGCTGTATTTAAAGTGAATATTGCAGTATATTCATGGAAAGCACATTTCTAATTGGTAATTGTGACTATTCACACCAGCAAGCTGACTCCCAGAGTTCCACTGGGCCAATCAGGAAACACAAACATTGTTACCTTATGTGTCCAGTTAAAAACAGCTCAAATTCCAAACATGGAATCACAAACAAGCTACAGGCCAAGAACTATGCCAGAAATTACTGGATGAATATTTTTGAATAAATTAGAGAAAACAACAATCTGTTGGCAGGCAATTCACAAACAGAGAGCGAGAGTGTCAAAATTAGTTATATAAATGAGTTAATTGCTCAGCCCTGTTTGTGATACAGTCTGTAATCATGTGATCAGATGAGTGGTGTGTGCTGAGCCAGACAGTCTGCGTAGAAAGACACATGTAGCTATGAATATCAATGTCTGTTAGAGAAGTGTTTTGATGCTCAATGAGTCTGAAAACCACTTCTTTGTGGTAGTCTCAGGGAGTGCAGGGTCTCAGGAGGGTATAGGGTGTGAGATGAATGCTAGAAATATGGAGGAGGGAAAATCTGTAGCTAAAAGCATCTCTCTCTGTGAGACTGCTCTGTGAGTAGGTGTGTGCAGTGGGATAATAATATTACCTAGCGTTTTCCATCCAATGATCACAAAGCATGACACAGCCTCTAATGAAAGCCTCCCAGGACCCCTGTAAGGAGGACAATATTAGTAACCCTGTTTTACAGTTGATGACATGGGTACAAAGAGCTGAAGATGCTGATTTTTCTATTGACGTGGACTGGATCTGTGACTGAGCAGCACTTCTTTATTATCAGCCCTCTGAATCGGATGAGTTCAGAGGAGCCACAACTCCCATTGAAGGCAGCAGAAGCTGTGACTACTCAGCACCACAGACAAATTAAGTCACAAGGGGCTTGTCTGAGGCCACTGGAGATGTGAGGCAGAACCAGGAATAGAACCCTTGTGTACTGATTCCCACTCCTGTGCCTTAAACAGAAGACCATCCCTCCTCCCATAAAATACATCTCTAGTGCACCTTGTGATACATGTCCCAAAATGTAAACAAATAGCAACATTGTAAGCCTGGAGGTTGAATAATCATGGATGAGAACTGGCTAAAGATCAGAAAAGTAAAGTGTGTGTGTGTGTGTGAGAGAGAGAGAGAGAGAGAGGAGAGGAATGGAAAGTGGAGAGGATTAGCTCTCTGAAATGCCTTTGCCCACAGCAATTACTGTGGATTGCTATTGGGTGTCAGTTTGTTTACCAGTTTAATTAACAGAGATTCCCTCCATCTGCCTGTCTTTCTGCAGAGGCTAAAGCAACTCACTTCCCCAGCGGAGGACTTGCCTCAGCCAAAGAAGCACCGGGCTAGCGTGTCTGAACCATTAGAGAGCCCCAAAGCAGAATACAGGATCTCATCCCCATCAACCAAGGAAGTGCTCATAATCACAGAGAAGGAAACCCACTTGTAAAGCATATGGGAAAGGATTTCGCCTTTGCATTCTAGAGTGATTCCCCCTCTCATTGCTGAGGTGGCTTCTCTTCACACCTGGGACAATGCACTCTTCATTTCTGCCCTGCTCACCTGAGGCAGAGCCATCCTAGTCAGTGACTCTGGGACATCCTTCTCCCTCCCCAAGTTTATCAGGTAACTATACAGACTTGGGATGGCAGTTCTTTTGACACCGCTGGGACAGCTCTCTCCTTCTGCACCTGGGAAAGAGCAGTGTGACTTCACCAGAGGCATTTAGAGCCCTGACACTGACAAAAGGAACAGTAGATATAAAGTAATGGGGAAAGGGAATTGCAAAGAGTAGAGAGGTTCAGAAGTAAAGTCAGGAAGGCAAAGACACAAAATGAGGGGGTGTGAGCAAAAGGAACAAGTTAACTGGGTTATAAGTACATAAAAAGAAGGAGGCTGACAAAGGAAAGTGCACAGGTAGGTCACCTACATACTAAAGAGGCTGCAGTGCTGAGTAGCTATTTGGCTTCAGCTGTCACTCAAAGAGTGAGTGACAAGATACTTAACATAATCATAGTTAATGAAGAAAGGGAGAGACCACAGGACAGACTCAGGATGGAACAGGCTGACGGATATCTGGGTAACTTGCGCTAATTCAAATCAACATGGGCCAGTGAAATTCATCCTAAAGAGCATGAGGCTAGCAGAGAGCTGGCGGTTCTTTTGGGGCGAGCCTGGAGTGCAGGGGAGGTCCCACAATACTGGTCAAGAGTAAACATAGCACATAGGGGCCAAAAGAGGCTCCAGGAATTACACACGAGAAAGCTTAACTGCATTGCCTGCAGCTGGCTAGAAGAATCAACAGAGATGTCGATAGGCCTGTTTCCCTGCTACCCTGCACTTTGTGGTGTCATTTACACCAGGGCAAGTGATACCACATCAGAATGGCAGCTTTTTACACCACTTTGCCCTGGTGTAAATGACTGCACACAGTGCGATCAGGCTCAAAACCTGAGCACCTCCAGGCAATTACATGATAAATAGTAAGGCAACGAATAGCCAAGATGAGTTAATCAGAAAAAAAGTAATGCCAAAGTATCTTAATCTCTTTCTTTGACAGGATAATGCCCAAAGGAAATGCAGGGACAGGGCCGTCCTTAGGATTTATGAGGTCCTACGCAGTATTATTAAACTGGTGCCCCTATGCCTGACTTGGGGCACAGCCACCACCCCGGCCCACGGACCCCCAGAACCACACCCCCTCCCCATTGCTGACACACACCAAGCTTCATATGCAGCAGATGCTGCAGTAGCCGGGCTCGCAGCCTGGGTGGGAGGGACGAGGCAGCAAAGGATACCGAGCGGCCTGGCCTGCCTCATGGCGGTGGAGAGTCACAGTTCCCTGCCCTGTACACTCTCTCTTACACAGAATGCGCTGCGCCGGCACATTCGGCTCTGTGAATATGGCCTCTGCCTAAGGAGACTGCAGCGTGCGCTGGGTGTGTGGGAACCGACCCACTCTTACCTGCTGTCCCGGTGATGCCTCAAATTTTTGGGTGCCCTATGCAGCCACATATGCCTCAGGCTGGCCCTGAGGAGACTGGAGGTATTTCAACTTGAATAAGGCATTAGATGGAGTTTCACATGACAGTCTCCTATGGAGACTATAATAGTAATTGGAGATATCTATCTCCTAGGACTGGAAGGGACCTTGAAAGGTCATTGAGTCCAGCCCCCTGCCTTCACTAGCAGGACCAAGTACTGATTTTGCCCCAGATCCCTAGGTGGCCCCTTCAGGGATTGAGCTTATAACCCTGGGTTTAGCAAGCCAATACTCAAACTACTGAGCTATCCCTCCTCCATGACTGAATTCAAATGGAACAGCTATAAACTGAAATGCCAAAAACTACATCGATGTATATCAAGGCTGCACAGTTTTAACTTCAGCTTTTCCTGTGATTTTAAGGGCCCATCAGCCATATTACCTCAGCTCCGTGGCACGTATATTGGTACATAGACTGTGTGACATAATAGCAGCCTATTGAACTGAAGCACACACTGAACCAGAAAAAGAGGAGGAGCAAATACTACACACTGTGGGACTGGTTCTCCATTACACTGCACTTTGTGGGTATGTCTACACTACAGCTGGGAGCGAGGCTCACAGCCCATGGGGAGAGACTTGGTGCCGGTGGGGCTGAAGCTAGTGCAGTAAAAATAGCAGTGTGGACATTGCTGTGCTGGCAGAGGCTCAGGCTAGCCAGCCCAGCTTGGATTCTGTTTCATTCCTGTCCAAGCTGGGCTGGCTAGCCTGAGTCTCTGCCCATGCAGCAACATCCACACTGCTATTTTTAATGCTCTACCTTGAGTCCCACTAGCGTGAGGTCTGTCTGGGCAGTTCACTCCCAGCAACAATGTAGACATAACCTGTGTGGTCACTGACACCTGTGCTGAGTGGGCGTAAAACACTAACACTGAGGCATGTGAGTGGAAAATCCATGCCTCTTGTGTGCAGTGCAGTAGCATTTAGATTGCTGTTGGGGCCTTAGCTTTTGCTCTTCTTGTGAACGTCACTGTGCAGCCTTATTGTTGAATTAGCACAGTTTTTTGTGTTTAGTTTCCTTTCCTTTAAAAAAGAAAGAAAGAAAGAGATTGCTGGTGCAAGTAATATTTAAATGGCCCCAATTAAGTGTCAACATTCACACTTCATGGAGGTGAATGGTTGAAAGATGTGGAAATTTGGTTGGAGACACTTTTTGGCGAGTCCGGGTGGATAGCAGCCCAGTATCGCATCTGGTTCACTGCAAAAGTACAGCCATCGCAAAGAAAACAGGGTTTTTTTTTAAAAGAAACTTTAGAATGGGCAGAAGGCAGCAAAGTTGTGGAATGGCCTGAAAATTATGAGATGAATTGTTTCCTGTGTTCATTATTTTCTCCTTCCCTTGTGTTAATACTGATGTGGCTTTTACTTGGAGGGTTGCTGTATGAGTTTCAATAAGACAAACGTTGCCTCAGACAATGTTCCTCATACAGATTGCCCTAGCAACAGCCTGAGTGCAGCAGCTGTGGCCAGCCTGGAAGTCTGTGCAAATGTGCAATGTAAAGGCAGCAGAGCTTTATAAGACTGCTAAAATTTGAGCAGATGCCCACTGAGCATGCTCAGACGTGAATTTTTCAATTGCTTATAACTGCTCTATCGTTATTTCCACTACAACCTCTCTCCCAGCCCCGCCCCAAGAGGAGCACAAGTGCTCCCAGGATTATGCCTAGGTCAATTTTGTTTTTTAATTCCAAGTTTTAGGCTTCAGCAGTTTTTCTCGCATCCTCACTCAAAAGAGTGTGGTACAGTAGTAGAGGGGGAGTGTGTATTTTAATCTCTCTCCAGTAATTCAAGTGGCAGAAGGAGAAGGTTGGTTTTGTAGCTCAGGCACTGGAGTGAGACTCAGGCTATTGGAGTTCACTTCCAGGCTGTGACAGACTCCTTCTCTGTCCAGGGGCAAGTCACTTGAAGTTTCTGTGCTTCATTTTGTAAAATACTAGGGATAATAATACTTACAACCTCTGATACGTTGGGAGGATAAATTCATTCATGTTTGGGAGGTGCTCAGATCTGATGGTGAGGGGGCTGTGGAAACACTTGATAAATGATAATCTTTGCACAGAGGCCAAGGGTCAGATTCTGATCTGAGACTTGTTGGCATAAGTGTGGGGTTGTATTAACAAAAATATCACCTATGAGGAAATGATTCGCCTCTACTCACCAGTAGGCGGACCTTGGTGCATCACTTTTACATTCAGGCAGCTCCAGTTTAAGAAGTTAGAAGGTGAAATGAAAATCGTGAAAATGATCTCTCTTGTGTTTAAATAAAATTTTGATTTTTTTAATTAAAACCAAAAAGTGTTCAGTTTTTCCTTTTCCTCTTTTCTTGCTTTTTCACCCTTTGTTTCTTTTCCCCTCCTCCCCTTCCAGTGGCAAAATGGAAAAGAGGGAGTGTAGCAGAGTGTTGATGCAAAGGCACCCAATTAGCCCCTGCTCAGCCAGCCCCAATCGGGGAAATAGATTGGGGCTGGGGAGAAGTCTGGTGCCTGGCCTCTAGAACTGGCTGCACCTGTGGGCCTGAAGGTTCAAGGGCTATAAAGGCTGGCTGGCAGCCAGAAGAGAGGGGGAATGGCTAGGGGAAGGTCAGTCTCCAGGCAGACGGCAGACTCTGTGCAGAAGAGGAGACGGTAAGGCCTGCTCTGTATATAGTATATCACTGGTGGTGGGAGAACATGTATAAATAAATCCATGGGTGCTGCAGAAGGAGAAGCCTCTCTGTGTTTTATTGGGGCAGCCAGTGGGCCCCAGGAAGAGGGGTGGGCAGAGGACCTGTTACAGGGAGGAAAGGAGGTGAAAAGGGGGGTTAAGAGAGAGAAACTGAAAAGCCAAACCCCACAAATTTTTGCTTAAAAAATTCACCAACATTTTCAAGAAATAAACAAAACCAGTTCTTCTATAAACCAAACCAACCCCACAAACACACCCAACTTCTAAACCAGAATGTTAGTGAAATTTTCAAAAGTGTTTGTAGATGTTTTGTTGGTTTGTTTTTGTTTTGTGACCAGCTCTACTTTGTGGCAGTGCTAGAAGGAGTTAACACCCCATTTCCCCTGCCCCACCCCCTGCATTAGTAGAGGTGGGTACTGAATCAGAAAAGGAGATGGGCTTTTATAGGATTGGAAAAACTTCCCTCGGCTGGAATCCTTGCTGTGATGAAGTGGGGGATTTTCTTGGGTTTTTTTGTGGTTTTCCAGTGGGTTGCATGGAGAGGCAGTTTGTTGTTACAGAGGACCGGAGAGGGAACTTGGGACCCCAGCTGATGGCCTGGAGGATGGATACCCCATTCTGGTGGTGGTAGATTTTGCTACTCGCTGGCCCAAGGCAGTGGCCTTGTCCTCTGTTGAGGCAGACACCATGGCAGATGCACTGCTGACCATCTTCAGCAGAGTGGGGTTCCTCAAGGAGGTCTTTACAGACCAGTGGTCTAACTTCATGTCAACCCTTCTCCAGTTCTTGTGGGAGAAGTGTGGGGTCTGACACACCTGGGCCTCGGCGTACCACCCTTAGTCCAATGGGCTGGTGGAGAGGTTCAATGGGACCCTAAAGATGATGCTGAGAACCTTTTTTGGACCAGCACCCGCAGGATTGGGACGAGTATTTACCCCACCTGCTGTTTGCCTACAGGGAAGCGCCCCAGGAGTCCACAGGGTTTTCCCCTTTCGAGTTGCTGTATGGGAGAAGAGTGAGGGGACCCCTGGACTTGATGAGGGCCGAGTGGGAAGGGAAGGCCTCTCCTGATGGAGACTCAATGGTGGAGAATGTACTGACTTTCCGGGAAAAGCTCCTGGAGCTCATAGGCTTGGCCAGAGGAAACCTAGCAAGGGCCCAGAGGAAGCAGAATGTCTGATACGACTGCTCAGCACGTGCCTGCTCATATGCTACTGGAGACCAGGTGATGCTCCTCATCCCCGTGAGGAAGAACAAGCTGCAAGCTGCCGGGGACAGCCCCTTCAAAGTCATCAGACAGATAAATGAGGTGAACTATATAGTGGAACTGTCCAACCAGGCACACAGCCACTGGGTGTATCATGTGTCAAAGTTAGACTCAGGACTCAGTTTGTCAGACAGCTCTGTTTTATTAGCACAGTGCTCTGCTAATAACACCCAGATAACGTGAGCAAGACACAAACTATCTTATTTATACAGATAAAAAGGTGTGAACGTAACAAGATAACAACAAAGGAAGCAGAATCTGATAAGTTTACCTGGGCCAGACATGCATATCTTATTTCCTTACTAACGATTACTGATCTTCTGTTAATGTTTCACCATTAGCTTAAGTGGACTCATTGTTTATGTCTTAATGTTTCTTTCCCTGACACCTGTATTTCAACATTTTTTATTTCTGCTTAAAGGTACATACAGCATTTCTTTAATCCCTTCTTACTTTTACAATATAATTCATTCTACTTTCACACATGTCAACATGATGAAACCGTACTGGGACAGGGAGAAGCTGGTGCTGGCTGTGTGTGGGCAGTGGGAGGAGAAGGGAGAGGATCCCCTTGTGGGACTCCTCCCTGAGGCTGGGGCTGGCCCCTCCCTGGAATCAATTCCCCTCTCAGACCAGCTAACCCCTGCCCAGCAAGCAGAGATCAGAGAAGTGCTGCATTCATACCGGCAGCTGTTCTCCAACCGGCCTGGGCTCACTAATCTGGCTGTCCACTGGGTGGAGATGGGAGCCAACTCTCCCATCAGGTGTTCCCCATTCAGGGTCACTGGGAAAACAGCCCAGGACCTGGAGAGAGAGGTCAGGGACATGCTGGATTTAGGAGTGATCCAGCCCTTGGGCCTCACCTGTCAGTCCACACAGAACCAGATCATCAGAAGCTCAATGGCATCACCATGTCTGATGCCTACCCATGCCTAGGATCAATGAGATCCTAGGTAAGTTGGGGGGCGCCCAGTGTCTCACTACCATGGATCTTACCAAAGGCTACTGGCAGGTGCCTTTGGACCCGGAGGCCAGGGCGAAGTCTGCCCTCACCACCCCAATAGGGCTCTTCCAGTTTCTGGTCCTGCTTTTCAGCCTCAAGAGGGCACGGGCCACCTTCCAGTGCCTGGTGGATCAATTGCTAAGGGGGATGGAGGACTTTGCTCGGCGTACATTGATGATATCTGTGTCTTTAGCCAGACCTGGTAAGAACATGTGTCCCAGGTGAAGAGGGTTCTGGGTTGCCTCCAAGATGCAGGACTGACCATAAAAGTTGAAAAGTGCAAGGTGGGGATGGCAGAGGTTTCATACCTGGGCAACAAGGTGGAGGGCGGCCACCTGAAGCCGGAGCCGGCCAAAGTGGAGGTAATCAAGGATTGGCCCGCTCCCCAGACTAAGAAGCAGGTCCAGGCTTTCATTGGGATGGCAGGGTACTACCAGAGGTTTGGCCCCACTTTAGCTCCCTAGCAGCTCCCCCCACGGAGCTTTGTTGGAAGGGAAAGCCGGACAAGGTGGTCTGGACCGAGCCGTGCCAGAGGACTCTCTGTGCACTGAAGGGGGCACTTATCCAAGGCCCGGTGCTGGTAAACCCGGATTTTAACAAAACCCTTCCTGGTGTTCACCGACGCGTCAGACACAGGGCTGGGTGCGGTGCTGATGCAAACTGATACTAAGGAGGAGAGACACCCCATTGTGTACATGAGCAAGAAGCTGCTGCCTGGGAGCAACACTATGCAGCCATAGAGAAGGAATGCCTGGCCATGGTGTGGGCCCTTAAAAAACTGCATCCGTATCTATTTGAGCAGCGCTTCACTGTGTACACTGACCATTCACCTCTGACGTGGCTACATCAAATGAAAGGGGCTAATGCCAAGTTGCTGAGATGGAGCCACCTTCTCTAGGGTTATGGTCCATGTAAGGAGGAGTGTCAATGTTCTAGCCGATGCTTTATCATGGGGTGGGGGCCCTGAACTTCCCCAGGTCACTGTCTGTGACCCTGCTCCATTCAGCCTCGAAGGGGGCAGAGATGTGATGAAGTGGGGGATTTTCTTGTTGGTTGGTGTTTTTGTGGTTTTCCAGTGGGTTGCATGGAGAGGGAGTTTGTTACAGAGGACCGGAGAGGGAACTTGGGACCCCAGCTGATGGCCTGGAGGACGGATACCCCAGCGACTGGTGACCTGACGACCCAGAGACCCAGCTCAAGGGTCTCAGCAGGTTCTGGCCAGTGGGAGGACAATAGGCTGTGAAGAGAGGACCCCAGTGACCTAGCCAGTCGGTTGCGGGGCTGAGAGGAGAGGAGGCCCAGGCAACCCTGTTTATGACCCTGTTTACCTGGAGAGAAGACAATGGACAGAGGTGGGGTTTGGGGCCGGTGATCTCAGATGCCCAGCTGGGAAGCAGGGGGCTCTGGGCTGGAGAGAGGGAGCAGGCAGAGCCCACCGGGATGCAGGGGAGACTGGGATGTGCTGTGCTGAGGGAGGCCAGGCCTGAGGCCCTGAGAGTTTCCTGTGTTGTGTTCAATGCTCAGTAAACCCACCTGTTTTATGCTGGCTGAGAGTCGCTCTGGTCTAGAGAATAGGGTTGCATCAACCCCTTCAGGGGGTGGTGGCCCTGGGGGTCCAGAGCGAGTGGACTCTCTGAGAGGGCCCATGTCGAGAGACAGACGTGCGGCTCCAGGAGGTGGAGGGGCCTAACCCCGAGAGAGAGTGGACCCCCAGGAAAAGGACTGTCTCCATGAAAGGGGAACCCCTCACGGACCGCACGGGGCCAAGAGTGGGCACAATCTCTGAGTCTGTGACACTCGCACACTCATCTGTTCCTGGGAGATCTGTTATGAGGTTACAGCTGGGATCTTGTCTTCACCACAAGAACAAGGTGTGTTCTTACCTTGACTTAGTTCACTCAAGTTAAAATCCTAGTGTGGACAAAGACGTCTGTCGTATTCCCATGAGCTAGCAGGTTAAGTTAAAAACTAACCTCCCCCATAGTCTTTACCTAGACCTGCTGACTCTTGTGAAAACTGCAAACTGGTTTGCGTTCTCTAGGCTATTATGTTCACTAGGCTAGTTATCACCTGTTAGCTAACTTGAGTTAACACCCCTTTCTTCCTGCTGTAAAGATGGAGCCTGTAAGTCTAAGGACCCAGCTAGCAGGGTATTCTGCAGCAGAAGGCAAGAATCCATTGGCAGGGGCAGCAGAGGGAGAAGTGGGCCCTGCTATACATTTGACATGTCCTCTGCTGAATGTAGGGAGTTCTGGGTCCATCAGCACAGATTACCATGCTCTGCTGTCAGAGGGGACCATGGGAAGAGAGGAACCCAGTGACAGAGCAGGCTGTTTGGTAGGAATCCACCTGTCAGGAGGCTGGCTACTCCTCATTTCCATCCAGTTACTCCAGAAGTGCTGGGGAAAGGGCCTCAAATTTTGGAGGGGGGGGGGGCGTGTTAGCAGTAAGTTCCCTCCTTAAAAGTTGGTTTACAGCACTTGTATGCACAGAATATGCCCCCATGTGCAATATTTTTACTTGTTTTTCATAGACGTGTGTATACTTTGGAAGACTTTGTACTGAACAATACTCTTAAAAATAAAGGTGTTTCGTCAGACTGTTCTTGTCTGTACAAATAAGAAGGTGAGTGGGAGGGTTTAATCTCCAGCTACTGGTGCTCCTGTTCAGTAATCCAGCTGGATGCTCTGCTGATAGCTCTCCACCCCTCTCCGTTCAGTCCCTAGGCCTGGGCTCAATACCTGTAGTTGGTGAAACCTCTGAGTGACAATTCGAGGGGTTAAGTTTAATCAGGTGAAATGACTGATTGGTTGAGTTTTAAGTTAGTTTTTTATTAGCCACTCTTCACTGGTCATAGGACACAACCTATAGATGAGACTTCTCTCCTCAGCCTATGAAGAAAACTGCAGTTTGTTGTCCTGGGCACTGGAAGGAGGGGTGACCTTTTACTAATTCCTGTTACTGGTTTCCTACTGAATTTTGCTGTCATTTTATGCTTCATTTGCCATAGTGCCAGTTGTCAAGGAAGCAGAATTCACCTTGGAGAGAAGGGGGCAGCAGGACAGATTTAAAAAAAAAAAATCGATCCTAACCCCTCAATTGCTTTGGAGTACTGGCACTATTCTGTCTCCCCTACCTGTGAGCCTTTTCTGCAAAGGAGGACATTTATTTTTGGAGCTGTCTGTTCTGGTTTGTCAAGCCTAAGCATGGAGAGTCATGTAGAAAGGAAAGGAATTTTCCCCAGAGAAATGGATGCAGTTCCCCTGCAAAGTCAGCCATGAGCTGTTCAGTGTTACCCTCCCTTGTGACATGCTGTAGAACAGTGGTCTCCAACCTTTTTATGCACAGGATCACTTTTTAAATTTAAGTGCAACCCAGTATCTTCCCCAAGGGCCCGTCCAGCTCACTCAATTCCATCGCTCCAAGGGGTTGGAGTTTGGGAGGGGGTGCAGGATCAGGGCTGGGGCCGAGGGGATTGGAGTGTGGGAGGGGCTCTGGGCTGAGCCTGGGGTTGGAGTGCAGGAGGGGCTGAGGGGTGCAAGCTCTGGGAGGGAGTTTGGGTGTAGGAGGGAGCTCCGGGCTGGGGCAGAGTTTGGGGATGAAGGAGGGGGTACAGGAGGCGGTGTCTGGGAGGGGGCTCAGGGCTGGGGCAGGGGGTTGGGGTGCAAGAGGGGGTTTGGGGTGATGGCTCCGGGAGGGGCTGGGGGTTGGGGTGCAGGAGGAGTGCAGGCTCCCGCCGGGTGTCACTTACCTTGGGTGGCTCCCGGTTGGGGGTGCAGTGGGGCTAAGGCAGGGTCCCTGCTTGCCCTGGCCCCACACCGCTCCTGGAAGTGGCCAGCACGCCCCTGCGGCCCCTGGGATGGGGGCATGGGGCTCAGTGCGTTACTCCTGCCTGCAAGAACCATCCCCACAGCTCCCATTGGCCACAGTTCCCCCTTCCCAGCCAATGGGAGCTGTGGGGGTGGTGCTTGCAGGCAGGAGCAGCATGCGGAGACCTCTGCCCTCCCAGGGGCCGCAGGGACATGCTGACCACTTCCTGGAGCGGCATGAATCTGGGGCTGCCTTAGCCCAGCTGCACTGCTGGACTTTAGTGGTCGGAGATTGCGATTGACTGTCAGAGGCTCCAGGATTGACCAGTTAATAGCATTGGTGACCACTGCTGTAGCAGCTGTGAGCGCGCTTATGAAATGCAGTCACTGTACTTTCCCCTCCTGCAGACTCTCAGAACTACAGTAGTTTCCACTACAGGGCTTGGTTGCATCCCATGCAGGGGGCAGGAGGGCTACCACCTTTTAGGAAGAGAGAAATTGCCAGGCTGGAGCAGAACAGTGGTCCATCTATTCCATGAGCCAGTCTCTGCTGGTGACCAGCACCAGATGCTACAGAGAAGACATATTGCAGTACGTGAGAGCGTGGTGCACCCCTCAGTGCCACTGGCTGCAATGGGTCAGCGAGCTTCTGAGTAGATTGAGTTTGGTCCTGTTCACAAGCTCACGCTTTATTAGTGGCTGGCACAAAGTTTTAGCTCTCGCAGTGAAATGTCCAAAAATCCTAACTCCCATGCTTTGTTGAAGGTGCCAGTTATGCTCGTTAGTCTCCTCTGAGGCTACCTCTCCTTTCCATGTTCCAGGCCTGTCTGTATTACAAAGACGGGTTGATGTAAGTTGTCTTGCACTGACCTCTTTGTACATGTGTGTCTGCTCAAATTTGTCTCTGGTCGATGTAAATGCTTCCTGTTGTTGATGCAGTAAAACCACCTCCGCCAACAGCATGCAGCCATGGTTGACCTGCTGAGGTCAATGCAGTGCAAGTGCAAACACTGCGTGATCTGTGTCAACCCTAACTGTCCCCCAGCAACCGTCCCACAATGCCCCACTGTGTTTTTGAAATGCCTTTTCCTGCTTGCCCACTTTGGTGAACACACCTAGCAGCTCCCCCGGGATGTGTCAATGGTACAGCCAACCATGCTGGCTGCAGACACTAGACGCAATCCTGCCTGGAGTAGACAAGAGATAGTGGATCTCCTGGGCCTGAAGGAAGAAGAGGATTTGCAAGCACAGCCATAGCGCCATGGACATCTAGAAGCAGATAGCACAGGGGGTGAAGGTGTATGACAGGGATCAGCATCAGTGCTGCATGAGAACAAAGGAACTTCGCCAGGAAAACCAAAAGGCCAGGGAGGCCTCTAATAGATCTGGTGGTGCCCTGCAGATCTGCTACTTTTTTTTTAATTGAACTGCCTATTGTACTTGGAATAGACTCCACCAGAAACCCATAGGCCACTGTGAATACCTCGGAGGAGCCTGAGCTAGAGACCCTGGCCATGACAAGTGAGGAGAAGGAGCGGAGAGACTTAGGGTATGGCTACACTTACGGTTTGCAGCGCTGGTAGTTTGCAGCACTGGTCATCCAGCTCTGTAGGAGCAGCGCTGGTGTGTGGCCACACTCACAGCTACCAGCGCTGGTGTGTGGCCACATTTGCAGCGCTGTTGGGAGTGCTGCATTATGGGCAGCTATCCCAGCATTCAAGTGGCAACAACGTGCTTTTCAAAAGAGGGGGGTGGAGGGTGGTGTACTGTGACAGGGAGCAGGGAAGAGAGAAAGAATGGATTTTTGGAGCCAACACTGTGTGTTAGCTTCCTGAATTGAAAAATCACAAAATGTTTGTGAGCCCTTAGTCTTAATTGCAAACAGCCTGCATCCAACGCTGTTTCTCTGTCAAGCAAACATTCACTCCCTGCCTCTCATTTGATCGTTCACAGCCAGGTACAGATAGCTCCTGTTTGCTATGATCAGTGTTTGTTTTTTTAGATAAGCAGTTCAACGGAGCTCCGATCGGAGTTCACAACAAAACGACGAGAGGCTGCATAACAAAACCAAGAGAGTAATTTAGTTAAAAGCATTCTGGGATATCTCCTTATTCCCTGGAGGCCAATAAAAGCACTGGTGTGTGTCCACACTTGATGAGCAGCGCTGGATCACCAGCGCTGCAATTGCTACACCCCAACCTGACCAGGTGTACAGCCAGCGCTGCAGCCAGGGAGTTGC
The DNA here is from genome assembly GCF_016161935.1 of Mauremys reevesii. NCBI lineage: Eukaryota > Metazoa > Chordata > Testudines > Geoemydidae > Mauremys > Mauremys reevesii. The sequence continues at coordinate 252,227,192 of NC_052623.1, forward strand.
AGCGCTGGATGTGCCTTGCAGGTGTGGACGGTTACTAATTGCAGCGCTGGAAAGCCTCCACCAGCACTGCAACTTGCAAGTGTAGCCAAGCCCTTAGTGAGGAACTCCTGTGAGCCAGGACCTGTTCAAGACTGCTTCACAGAAGACAGTCCTGCCAGGTAAACACGAATGAGCCTGAGAACAGGGAAGATAATTTGGGGGAGGGGATGTACATGCATTTCCCCTTACAGTCTTTACACTTAATGATGGCACCCAGCTCATCCACAAGTTAACAAAACACAGCTATTGGAGACATAAGGTAGATGAGGTAATATTTTTCATTGGACCATCATCTGTTGATGGAAAATACAAGCATTCAAGCTACACAGAGGTGTTCTTCAGGTCTGAGGAAGGAAATTAGAGTACCTGAGCTAAATACAAGTTGGAACAGAGTGTTAAGTAAAAGGGGTAACGCAAGTTGTAGGAGGCCACTTGAAAAGAAGTAGGCAATTGAGGGTTACATTGTTATGCATAAGGGATTTGAAGTAGGCAATTAAAGGTTAGCAAGCAGTGAAGTGTGTTACAAATTGTTGTAATGAGCCATAAAACCGGTGTCCCTGTTGAGTCCATGGTTTTAAGTGTCTAACAAAGTTATGAATTTAATTTCCAGGCTAGCCTTTTGAGGGTGTTGCGCAGATTTCCTTTGAGGAAGCAAAGAGTGCTTGTAAATGTACAGAAAGCACCACACAATTCATCTGAAGGTGCATCTGAAGTAGTGAGGTTTTTTACCCACACAAGCTTATGCCCAAATAAATGTTAGTCTTTAAGGTGCCACCGGACTCCTTGTTGTTTTTGTGGATACAGACTAACACCGCTATCCCCTGATACTTGACGCAATTCATAGGATCACTAACATACCCAGTCCTATTTATAAAAGTACAGCAACCACCAGACCGTTCCTAACAGCACCCTAATATTCAGACCAGAGAACACTGCTGTGAATGACCTTAAAGTGCTCATTGAAAGCCTCCCTTAGTTGCATAGCTTCATGTTGGGCTCTTGTAATGGCCCTCGTGCCTGGCTGTTCAGAGTCAGCCTTCTCACCTTCCCACAGGCAGCAACTTTCCCCACTTTGCCTCACAGATATTATGCAGGACACAATAGGCAGCTATAACCATGGGACTATTGTGACATTGTATAAAAGATGGGTGACCATTTATAATATTATTGATCCCATTATTATATCATTGCAACAAATCTTATACAAAGTACATCGTTTAAGGTATCAATGGAAAAGTTAGTCTGTCAAGTATGATTATCCTGGTTAAATCCATGTATCATCACAGTATCTGACGTTCTGACTATTGGTGATGTATTTGTATCGCAGATGTTTGTTCTTGGGGTGACACCCACAGGGTAATTTATATCCAGTCTCTCCAGTCCATTGTGAATGGACTAGTCAAGCTTGATAGGCCACTAAGAAGAATTAACTCTCCAGATGTCTCAGACAACAAGGAGCCAGTGGCCACCCCTGTGATTTAACAAAACATATTGGGGCATTTGATGCAGACATGTGACTTCAGACTCCCTCTTTGTCAGTAACTTTCCATACACAGGGGCTATGGGCTTTGTTTGGTATAGGTAAATTTCCATGCACATGGCAGAGAATATAAAAGACACCTGAGACATCTCCATTTTGCCTCTTTCCTGCTACAGTTCTCTGGACTGGATTGACAACTGAAAGGAGTGTTTTGAACTACGGACTGAGGACCTTCCAATCTTTTGGAAGTTACCAGCGGGACTTTTGCAAACCAGCAGACTATTCCTTCACTGCTACAAACCTCATTCAAAGACTTCCCAAACATTGGTGAGTATATGATCTTTTAACCATATATAACTCTATTCTTTACTTTTGTTAATTAATTCTTAGCAGGGTGGATTTGATTGAAATCAAATTGATTTATATATCATGGTTTTCTACATTCTTGCGGGTGCTTCTGGGTGTGTGCCATGACTCGCTCCTCCCTCCGTGAAAGCTATGGTAGACACCATGCTGTCAGCAGACGGTATAGCACGGTGCACCGCCTGTCTCCTGGTATGTTGAATCCACTTCCAATGTCCTCTCCTCTTTCTATCTACTCTTTCATCTAACCATTTCACACCATTTCTCGGCCATCGTCAACAGAGCTGCACAGCTTCCGCTGCTTTCTCCAGATTGTGTGTGCTGGGATCCCGTGGAAGCTACAGAAGGCAACAATTCCCCACCATTTCTCAGCCATTGTGAACAGAGCCGCACAGACTCATAGACTTTAAAGTCAGAAGGGACCATTATGATCATCTAGTCTGACCTCCTGCACAATGCAGGCCACACAATCTTACCCATCCACTTCAATAACAAACCCCTAACCTATGTCTGAGTTATTGAAGTCCTCAAATTGTGGTTTGAAGACCTCAAGCTACAGAGAATCCTCCAGCAAGTGACCCGTGCCCCATGCTGCAGAGGAAGGCGAAAAACCTCCAGGGCCTCTGCCAATCTGCCCTGGAGGAAAATTCCTTCCCGACCCCAAATATGGCGATCAGTTAAATCCTGAGCATGTGGGCAAGACTTACCAGCCAGCACCCAGGAAAGAATTCTCTGTAGTAACTCAGATCCCATCCCAGACCACTGGGCATACTTACCTGCTGATAATTTGGCAATTGATCTTAGCCTAATTTTGGCAATTAATCAATACCAGCTTCCGCCACAAACTCTGCTCACGATTCTGCCACAAACTCTGCTCTCGCCGCTTTTTCCATGTTGTTGGTCCTGGGCTCCCGTTGAAGCTACAGAAGGCAACAATTCCCTCCTGGTTCTCGGCCATTGAGAACAGAGTGTCACAGACAATCTGGAGAAAGCAGCGGAAGCTGTCCTGGGCTCCTGTGGAAGCTACAGAAGACAACAATTTACCGCCTTTTATCGGCCATCTTGAACTGACCAGCTCATTTTGCATCCTTTTTCAAGGATTACCCGTGCAGGCGCCATTGCGCGGCAAACATGGAGCCCACTCAGATCTCTGCTGCAGTTTTGACCATTGTAAATACCTCACGCATTATCCAGCAGTATGTTCAGTACCTGCAAAACTGGACAAGGAAGCGACGACAGTGCGATTACTATACTGATGAGGACATGGACATAGACATTCCTAGAAGCATGGCATGTGGCGATTGGGAGATCATGATGGCATTGGGCCAGGTTCATGCCGTGGAATGCCGATTCTGGGCCTGGGAAACATGCACAGACTGGTGGGATCGCATAGTGTTGCAGGTCTGGGATGATTCCCAGTGGCTGCGAAACTTTCGTATGTGTAGGGCCACTTTCATGGAACTCTGTGACTTGCTGTCCCTTGCCCTGAAGCGCAGAGACACCAGAATAAGAGCAGCCTTGACCGTTGAGAAGCAAGTGGCTATAGCACTGTGGAAGCTTGCAACGCCCGACAGCTACCGGTCAGTCGGGAATCAGTTTGGAGTGTGCAAATCTACTGTAGGGGCTGCTGTGCTGCAAGTACATAAGAACAGCCATACCAGGTCAGACCAAAGGTCCATCTAGCCCAGTATCCTGTCTACCGACAGTGGCCAATGCCAGGTGCCCCAGAGGGAGTGGACCTAACAGGCAATGATCAAGTGATCTCTCTCCTGCCATCCATCTCCATCCTCTGACAAACAGAGGCTAGGGACACCATTCCTTACCCATCCTGGCTAATAGCCATTAATGGACTTAACTGGATAAATTCATGGAGGTTCTCTTTTAAATGCTGCTATAGGCCTAGCCTTCACAACCTCCTCAGGTAAGGAGTTCTACAAGTTGATTGTGCGCTGCATGAAGAACTTCCTTTTATTTGTTTTAAACCTGCTGCCTATTCATTTCATTTGGTGACCCCTAGTTCTTGTTTTATGGGAATAAGTAAATAACTTTTCCTTATCCACTTTCTCAACATCACTCATGATTTTATATACCTCTATCATATCCCCCCTTAGTCTCCTGTTTTCCAAGCTGAAGAGTCCTAGCCTTTTTAATCTCTCCTCATATGGGACCCGTTCCAAACCACTAATCATTTTAGTTGCCCTTTTCTGAACCTTTTTCTACTGCCAGTATATCTTTTTTGAGATGAGGAGACCACATCTGTTCGCAGTATTCGAGATGTGGGCATACCATCGATTTATACAAGGGCAATAATATATTTTCAGTCTTATTCTCTATCCTCTTTTTAATGATTCCTAACGTCCTGTTTGCTTTTTTTTACCGCCTCCGCACACTGCATGGACATCTTCAGAGAACAATACACGATGATGATTCCAAGATCTTTTTCCTGAGTTGGTGTAGCTAAATTAGCCCCCATCATATTGTATGTATAGTTGGGGTTATTTTTTCCAATGTGCATTACTTTACACACATCCACATTAAATTTCATTTGCCATTTTGTTGCCCAATCACTTAGTTTTGTGAGATCTTTTTGAAGTTCGTCAGTCTGCTTTGGTCTTAACTATCTTGAGCAGTTTAGTATCATCTGCAAACTTTGCCACCTCACTGTTTTACCCTTTTCTCCAGATCATTTATGAATAAGTTGAATAGGATTGGTCCGAGGACTGACCCTTAGGGAACACCACTAGTTACCCCTCTCCATTCTGAGAATTTAGCGTTAATTCCTATCCTTTGTTCCCTGTCTTTTAACCAGTTCTCAATCCATGAAAGGACCTTCCCTTTTATCCCATGACAGCTTAATTTACATAACAGCCTTTGGTGAGGGACCTTGTCAAAGGCTTTCTGGAAATCTAAGTACACTATGTCCACTGGATCCCCCTTGTCCACATGTTTGTTGACCCCTTCAAAGAACTCTAATAGATTAGTAAGACACGATTTCCCTTTACAGAAACCATGTTGACTATTGCTCAACAGTTTGTTTTTCTATGTGTCTGACAATTTTATTTTTAACGATTGTTTCGACTAATTTGCCCGGTACTGACATTAGACTAACCGGCTGTAATTGCCGGGACACCTCTAGAGCCCTTTTTAAATATTGGTGTTACATTAGCTATCTTCCAGTCACTGGGTACAGAAGCCGATTTAAAGGTCAGGTTACAAACCCTAGTTAATAGTTCCGCAACTTCACATTTGAGTTCTTTCAGAACTCTTGGGTGAATGCCATCTGGTCCCGGTGACTTGTTAATGTTAAGTTTATCAATTAATTCCAAAACTTTCTCTAGTGACACTTCAGTCTGTGACAGTTCCTCAGATTTGTCACCTACAAAAGCCAGCTCAGGTTTGGGATTCTCCCTAACATCCTCAGCCGTGAAGACTCAAGCAAAGAATTCATTTAGTTTCTCCGCAATGACTTTATCGTCTTTAAGCGCTCCTTTTGTATTTCGATCGTCAAGGGGCCCCACTGGTTGTTTAGCAGGCTTCCTGCTTCTGATGTACTTAAAAAACATTTTGTTATTACCTTTGGCGTTTTTTACTAACTGTTCTTCAAACTCCTCTTTGGCTTTTCTTATTACACTTTTGCACTTCATTTGGCAGTGTTTATGCTCCTTTCTATTTACCTCACTAGGATTTGACTTCCACTTTTTAAAGGAAGACTTATTATCTCTCACTGCTTCTTTTGTTAAGTCACGGTGGCTCTTTTTTAGTTCTTTTACTGTTTCTTAATTTGGGGTATACATTTAAGTTGGGCCTCTATTGTGGTGTCTTTAAAAAGTGCCCATGCAGCTTGCAGGGATTTCACTTGAGTCACTGTACTTTTTAACTTCTGTTTAACTAACCCCCTCATTTTGCATTGTTCCTCCTTTTGATATTAAATGCCACAGTGTTGGGTTGTTGAGATGTTCTTCCCACCACAGGGATGTTGAATGCTATTGTATTATGGTCACTATTTCCAAGCAGTCCTGTTATAGTTACCTCTTGGACCAGCTCCTGCGCTCCACTCACGACTAAATCTAGAGTTGCCTCTCCCCTTGTGGGTTCCCATACCAGCTGCTCCAAGAAGCAGTCATTTAAAGTATCGAGAAATTTTGTCTCTGCATTTCATCCCGAGGTGACATGTTCCCAATCAATATGGGGATAATTTAAATCCCCCACTATTATTGAGTTCTTAATTTTGATAGCCTCTCTAATTTCCCTTAGCATTTCATCATCACTATCACTGTCCTGGTCAGGTGGTCGATAATAGATCCCTAATGTTATATTCTTATTAGAGCACGAAATTACTATCCATAGAGATTTTATGGAACATGTGGATTCACTTAAGATTTTTACTTCATTTGAGTCTCCATTTTCTTTCACATATAGTGCCACTTCCCCCCCGCCTCCACCGCATGACCTGTTCTGTCCTTCCGATATATTTTGTACCCTGGAATGATTGTGTCCCGTTGATTGCTCTCAGTCCACCAGGTTTCTGTGATGCCTATTATATCAATATCCTCCTTTATCACAAGGCACTCTAGGTCACCCATCTTATTATTTAGACTTCTAGCATTTGTGTACAAGCACTTTAAAAACTTGTCACTCTTTATTTGTCTGCCCTTTTCTGATGTGTCAATCTTTTTTATGTGAATGTTTATCATCTGATCTGGCCCTTACATTCTCCCCTTCCGTCCTCTGCTCCTGACTATAACCTGGAGATTCTCTATCATTAGACTCTCACCTAAGAGAAGTCTCTGTCTGATCCACATGCTCCTCCGTAGCAGTTGGCTTTCCCCCATCTCCTAGTTTAAAAACTGCTTTACAACCTTTTTAATGCTTAGTGCCAGCAGTCTGGTTCCACTTTGGTTTAGGTGGAGCCCATCTCTCCTGTATAGGCTCCCTGCATCCCAAAAGTTTCCCTAGTTCCTAATGAATGTAACCCCCTCCTCTCTACACCATCGTCTCATCCATGCATTGAGACTCTGAAGCTCTGCCTGCCTACCTGGCCCTGCGCGTGGAACTGGGAGCATTTCTGAGAATGCCAGCATAGAGGTCCTGGATTTCAGTCTCTTCCCTACCAGCCTAAATTTGGCCTGCAGGACATCTCTCCTACCCTTTCCTATGTCATTGGTACCTACATGTACCACAATCACTGGCTCCTCCCCAGCACTACACATAAGTCTGTCTAGATGGCTCGAGAGATCCGCAACCTTCGCACCAGGCAGGCAAGGCACCATACGGTTCTCCCAGTCATCACAAACCCAGCTATCTACATTTCTAATGATCGAATCTCCCATTACTAACACCTGCCTTTTCCTAGCAACTGGAGTTCCCTCCCCGGAGCGGTAACCTCAGTGTGAAAGGCAACGCCAGCACCATCTGGAAGGAGGGTCCCAAGTATGGGAAGGTTTCCCTCTGCTCCCGTTGACTGCTCTGCTTCCCTGGGCCGTTCTTCCTCCTCAACAGCACAGGAGCGGTCTGAGCGGAGGTGGGACAATTCTACAGTGTCCCGGAAAGCCTCATCAACATACCTCTCTGCCTCTCTCAGCTCCTCCAGTTCCGCCACCCTGGCCTCCAAAGCCCGTACATGGTCTCTGAGGGCCAGGAGCTCCTTGCACTGAATGCACACATACGCCACCCACCCACAGGGCAGGTAATCATACATGCAACACTCAGTGCAATAAACTGGATAGCCCCCACTCTGCAGCTGGGCTTCTGCCTGCATTGTCTCCTAGTTAATGAAAGGGTTCTTTAAAGCAAGAAGTTTTGAATGTAGTTTGGTTTATAGGTTTTATGGGGAATAAAGGGAAACAGATAGAACCAGTAAGGGACCTCCACTCCCCTTCCAAACTCCCTTGCGACACTCCCTGTTAGCAGCCCCTGTTCGCAAAGTAGCCAACACAATCATTGAGCAGCTGCTATCAAGGGTAGTGACTTTGGGAAATGTACAGACCACTGTGGACGGCTTTAATGATCTGGGGTTCCCTAACTGCAGTGGGGCGATAGACGGAACGCATATCCTCATCTTGGCCCTGACCCACCGTGACGGTCAGTACATAGACTGCAAAGGGGTACTTTTCCATGATGCTGCAAGCACTGGTGGATCACAAGGGACATTTCAGCGACATCAACATGGGATGGCCGGGAAAGGTGCATGACACTCGCATCTTCAGGAGCTCTGGTCTGTTTGAACAGCTGCAGGAAGGGACTTACTTCCCAAACCAGAAAATTACTGTTGGGGATATTGAGATGCCTATTGTTATCCTCGGGGACCCAGCCTACCCCTTAATGCCATGTCTCATGAAGCCCAACACAGGAACCCTGGACAGTAGTAAAGAGCAGTTCAAGTATAGGCTAAGCAAGTGCAGAATGGTGGTAGAATGCCCTTTTGGATGTTTGAAAGCGCGCTGGCGCAGTTTACTGACTCGGTTAGATCTCAGCACAACCAATATTCCAATTGTAATTGCTGCTTGTTGTGTGCTCCACAATATCTGTGAGAGTAAGGGGGGAGACTTTTATGGCAGGGTGGGAGGTTGAGGCAACTCGCCTGGCTGCCAGTTTCACACTGCCAGACAACAGGGCAATTAGAAGAGCGCAACAGGGCACGCTGCGCATCAGAGAAGCTTTGAAAGCCAGTTTCATGACTGGCCAGGGTACGGTGTGACAGTTGTGTTTTTCTCTTGAAGTTACCCACACCCTATATATATGAAAGGAAATAAAGTCAAGGTAAATGCGGTGGATCTAATATAAGTAAGGGGTTTGATATGGTACCACATGAAGAATTACTGGTTAAAAATTGGAAAAGATGGGGATTGAAATGAAAATCCAGAGGTGGATAAGGAACTGGTTAAAGGGGAGACTGCAGCGGGTCGTATTGAAAGGTGATCTGTCGGGTTGGAGGGAGGTTACCAGTGGAGTTCCTCAAGGTTCGGTTTTGGGTCCGATCTTATTCAATCTATTTATCACTGACCTCGGAACCAAAAGTAGGAGTGGGCTGATAAAGTTTGCGGATGACACGAAGTTGGGAGGTATTGCCAATTTGGAGAAGGATCCGGATATCCTCCAGGGAGATTTGGATGACCTTGTAAACTGGTGTATTAGTAATAGGATGAAATTCAATAGTGAGAAGTGTAAGGTTATGCATTTAGGGATGACTAACAAGAATTTTAGTTATAAGCTGGGGACACACCAGTTGGAAGTAACGGAAGAGGAGAAGGACCTCGGAGTCCTGGTTGATCGCAGGATGACTATGAGTCGGCAATGTGATGTGGGTAAAAAAAAGCTAATGCGGTCTTGGGATGCATTAGGCGAGGTATTTCTAGTAGAGATAAGGAGGTGCTAGTCCCGTTATATAAGACGTTGGTGAGACCTCATTTGGAGTATTGTGTGCAGTTTTGGTCTCCCATGTTTAAGAAGGATGAATTCAAACTGGAACGGGTACAAAGAAGGGCCACTAGAATGATCCGAGGAATGGAAAGCCTGTCGTATGAAAAGAGACTTGAGGAGCTCGGTTTGTTTTCCTTAACCAAAAGAAGTTGAGAGGAGATATGATTGCTCTCTTTAAATATATCAGAGGGATAAATACCAGGGAGGGAGAGGAATTATTTCAGCTCAGTACTAATGTGGACACGAGAACAAATGGATATAAATTGGCAGTCAGGAAGTTTAGGCTTGAAATTAGACGAAGGTTTCTAACCATCAGGGGAGTGAAATTCTGGAACAGCCTACCGAGGGAAACAGTGGGGGCAAAGGACCTCTCTGGCTTTATGGTTAAGCTTGATAAGTTTATGGAGGGAATGGTTTGATAGGATAACGCGATTTAGTCAATAGGTCAATAACGTGCCGCCACTGGTAATTAGTACCGAGGGTCAATGTTGGGATATTAAAAGTTTTTTTCCCCGAGTGTCAGGCTGGAGAGTCTTGCCCGCATGCTCGGGGTTCAGCTGATCGCCATATTTGGGGTCAGGAAGGAATTTTCCTCCAGGGTAGATTGGCAGGGGCCCTGGAGGTTTTTCGCCTTCCTCCGCAGCATGGGGCAGGGGTCGCTTGCTGGAGGATTATCTGCTACTTTAAGTCTTTAAATCAGGATTTGGGGACTTCAACAGCTGAGTCAAGGGAGAGAATTATTTCAGGAGTGGGTGGGTCAGCTTTTGTGGCCTGCATCCTGCGGGAGGTCAGACTAGATGATCATAATGGTCCCTTCTGATCTTAAGTTCTATGATTCTATGAAGTCAAAATTGTTTAAAAACTATTCTTTATTATTTGATGCACAATGCATTGAGAGCAATTATAAGGTAGACTGTGGGAAGGGGTGTTAAGGGGGTGGAGGAGGGAAGGACAAGTCCAGAAACCAAATCAAAAGTTCGCATATCCCAGGTTTCTGGTGCTTGGGTGATCCTCTAGGGTTGAGTGTGTGGGTCCCCATAGCCTCCCCCATCATGTTCTTGGGCATCTGGGTGAGGAGGCTATGGAACTTGGGGAGGAGGGAGTTTGATTATACAGGGGCTGCAGTGGAAGTCTGTGGTCTTGCTGCCTTTCCCGCATTAGATCCACCATACAATGGAGCATGTCAGTTTCCTCCCCCATGAGCTTGACCATAGCGTCCTGCCTGCTCTCATCACATGCCTCCTTCCTCTCTTTGTGTTCCTGTAATGCTTTACGGGAGTCCGCAATTGTTTGCCTCCACGCGTTCAGCTGGGCCCTATCAGTGTGGGACGACTCCATGAGCTCAGCGAACATGTCCTCCCGAGTTCGTTTTTTCCGCCTTCTAATCTGGACCAGCCTCTGGGACAGAGTAGATAGGGACTGCGTTGAAACATTTGCACCTGCAGGAAGAGAAAAGGGAGGGTAGTATTTTAAAAAATACATTGTGGGGTTCTGCTTCTTCTACATTCATTTTGATGCTTTCAAACTGCTGGGCCCCCTTTCCCACAGCAAGCAATGCCTGGTGGGTTTGCCATATAAAAGGAGGGCCTGCAGGCTCTCTGGGATGATCACTGCACACAACAACCACCACACCCCCCCCCCCCCCGCGTGGCTCCGATCAGGCTCAGAGCAGGGATGAGCCATTTACTGTAAACGCGAACAACCCTGTGTGGCTGGGTTCCCCCTTTCTCCCCCTTCCCCTCACTGCGTGGCTCCGATCAGGCTCTCACTCACCAGAAGTACCTTCTCCAGGGTCATGGAACAGGAGCCCTCCTTGGGAGTGAGGGGAGGCTATTGGATCCAGAGTTAAGATTAGTTCCTGACTAGGGGGGGAAATGGATTCCCCCCTTGCCGCCTGTGCACTGTCCTCCTCTTCATCCTCCAATGTCTCTTCCTTCTCGCTCCATGCAACTCCCCCCTTACAGGTGTCCATGGACAGTGGTGGGGTAGTGGTGGCATCACCCCCCATAATTGCATGGAGTTCACAGTAAAAGTGGAATGTATGGGGCTATGACCCAGAGTGCCTGTTTGCCTCCCTGGCTTTTTGGTACACTTGCCTGAGCTCCTTGATTTTTGTATGACACTGCTCTGTGTCCCTGGAGTATCCTCTTTCTGTCATGGCCCTGGAGACTTTAGCGTAGGTATTGGCATTCCTTTTTTTGGAATGTAGTTCTGCCATAACACACTCATCTTCCCAGCATGTGATGAGATCCAGTACCTCCCGTTCAGACCATGCTGGCGCTTGTCTGCGAATCCGGGACTGCGTGATCTCCTGTGATGGTGGACTGTGCTGATGGTCACCTGTCCTGCTGGTGACCAAACAGGAAATGAAATTCAAAAGTTCCTGGGGCTTTTCCTGCCCACCTGGCTAGTGCACTGGAGTTGAGAGTGTTGACCAGAGCAGTCACAAGAGAGCATCCTGGGATAGCTCCTGGAGGCCAATAATGTCGATTTCTGTCCACAATACCTTTAACCCACGATTGTGATCTCAGTTTAAGCGCTACTCCACTTGCCGAGGTGCAGTACAGAAATCGAATTAAAGAGCCCTTTACATCGAAAAAACCCATTTGGTCATGTGGACGGAATCTTTTTTTTTTTTTAAATAACTCGGCTAATTCCTAAATAACAGGCTAGTGTAGACCAGGCCTTAGGTTTGAACAGAGACTGGGAATGGTTGGGCAATTACACTAATTGAATCTATTTCCCCATGTTAAGTATCCTCATACCTTCTATGAGTCATCTCGATTATCACTTCAAAAGTTTTTTTTTCCTCCTGCTGATGATAGCTCATCTCAATTGAATGGCCTCTTACAGTTGGCATGGCTACTCCCACCTTTTCATGTTCTCTGTATGTATAAATATCTTCTTGATGTATGTTCCAGTCTATGCATCCGATGAAGTGGGCTGTAGCCCATGAAAGCTTATGCTCAAATACATTTGTTAGTCGCTAAGGTGCCAAAAGTACCCCTGGTCTTTCAACACACAAATACACTTTAACAAACCTATTATTATATTTTTAAAAATACAAGTCTCCCTCTGAAAACACGGTGCGTGTCATAGTTTTCGGGTCATTACAGATATCCCTAGAAATCCCATTACAAACCATTATTTGTAATGTCACGGAATGATGGATGCTGGGATACCTTTAGCAGATCAGAAAGTAAGAAGATTTCATAGATGGGGGGAAACTATTTTAAAATGGTTACTTCTAATATTTCTGTGCTGACAACCTCCAAAGCCTACTCAGTAGGGGTCTGCAAAAATGACCCTTTTAATAGGCACTGGGCCTTTTCACACATGGGTGATTGATAGGCTGGGAACTAAATTGAACCTGCATTTACAGCATTGCCATTACAAAAGTCATGTATTCCTCCCCCCAAAAGCATGATTTAAAAAAAAACAACACATTGGGATTCTTTTTCTTTGTTTCTGGTTTGAGAGTCTTTGGGGTGCAACCTCTGAACGTTTTCAAGCTTTTCTCTGCAACCAGGAGGGTTAGAGTCTCACTCTATTTTTTTAAATGGAAGCTGAGATTTCATGCTGTCTCTTGATTCATACAGCTGGGGCATCAGTAATAACTCCAAATATCATGAGACACAACAAAATCACAAGAGGTGGCAACCCTGTTGAGGCAGGCTTTCACTGCTATATGCTGAGGCCTAGGGAGCCTGTATGGTGGCAGAAAGGGCCGGATATTAAAAAGGTATTTAGGTGCCTAAAGATTTTCAAAATCACGTAAGGTACTTTTAAAAGTTCCATTAGGCACCTCTGAGCATCTTCAGTGTTTAAATCTGATGCAAAGTCTCCAGGGGCGTGGGGCAGGGCATTCTGATTGCAACCTCCCTTTCAATTGTGGGTTGGGGCATAAGACTCCAGAGCAGACCAAAAACAGAGAGTGATGCTGCCCAGGAAGGGAGTGTGGCTAAGTGATGAGCTCATTCAGCACAGCACCTGGGCAGCCTCCACTAGTGGGGCTCCTGTTCACAGATTTTCAAGGCCAGAAGGGACCATTGTGATTGTTTTGTCTGATCCCCTGGATAACACAGGCCACAGGATGTCCCTGAATTAATTCCTGCTTCAAGTCCAATAGCTGTGGTTGAACTAGAGCAGAGGTCTGCCATGGGGTACATCAACTCATAGATATTTACCTAGGTGTACAACAGGCTACATAAAAAGCACTGGCGAAGTCAGTACAAACTAAAACTTCATATACACAATGACTTGTTTGTACCGCTCTACGTACTGTACACTGAAATGTAAGTACAATATTTATATTCCATTTTATAATATGGTAAAAATGAGAACGTAAGCAATTTTTCAGTAATAGTGTGCTGTGATTCTTGTATTTTTATGTCTGATTTTGCAAGCAAGTAGTTTTTAAGTGAGGTGAAATTTGGGGGTAAGCAAGACAAATCAGACTCCTGAAAGGGGTACAGTAGTTTGGAATGATTGAGAGCCAATGAATTATGACATGTCTTATAGAAACACATCCAAACTGGCTTTAAAAATGGTCAGCGATGGAGAATCCACCACTCTCAGTAAGTTGTTCCGATGGTTAATTGCCTTCACTGTTAAAAATTAGGACATTAACTCTAGCCTGAATTCATCTAGCTTCAGCTTCCAGACATGGATGCTGAGCTATAAACAGCGTGTGGTGTTTGTAACAGAATTGTCTCTTGCTTTTCCCCAGGATTTTTGTTCCTCTCTCTTTCACTGACGGTTATTAAGCATGTAGAGTTAATATCTATTTAGTTATGTGTATTCAGAATTCTGTGTATCCACCTCTGTGGTGAGTTTTAGCTTTTGCTGGTGTGTGTGTAAGTCAGATAGCCTGAAAGAGGATTATGCCCTTGTATTTTAAATTTTTTAATTGTGCCAATCTGATGTACGTGTACTGACAGAATCCTGTTGAATAAATACATCACTGCTGGGATTCTAGTATGTGAGACTGGCTCAGAGCTATAAATAGAGGTGGTTTATAACCTTGGCAAAACTTTCTGAAGTCTCCCTCCGTTTGGAGGAGCGGGAAGCTGTTTGTGCCACATTTATCCTGGGCAGACTTGTCAGCAGCACTTTCAGGTCATGCTGGCAAGAGTCCTGCCAACGGGCTGACATACGGCCCATCGAACGACTATAAAACAATTTCAAACTATTCAATTCTATTGACAGCAGCAACTCCCCTCCCCCCGGGATGAAACCCTATTAATGAAACCAGGAGCTCATTTCCTGCCAGTGTGTCACATGAGCAAACAGTAGCAGGACACATTTTTTCTCTCTCACACAAAGTTTGTCTTTCTCTCATGCACAGACACAAACAATCTATCTATCCCTCCCTCCCTCCATCCAACCACTGCAGTGTCCAAGCAATAAACTGGTAAGATGCATCTGCCTGGCACTGTCCAATCAAATGTAGATTTGAAAGCAGATTCGGGTCTTTGCCCTTCCCAGGTTCTGAGGTAGCTCTGGTTTTCTTCTGTTCTCACTTGCTCACTCACAACTTGACTAAGGGCCAGCTCCAAAAGGCCACGCCCTTAGGAAACCTTTAGCTGAAGCTACCAGCCTCTCAAAGGCAATAGTAGTAGTAGTAGCAGAAGTAATATCACTCTTTCAAGGATATACTTTTTCTGGGGAACTACACTTTTTGCCACAGTCACTTGGTGTAAAAACAGCCAGAAATGTGTGCCAGTGGGAGAGTGCTCACCCAATAACAAAAAGTAAGGTTCAAAAAATTAAAAATGAGGGTCACGCCCCACTATTTTTCCTCCTTTACGCCAAAAGGTTGGGACTTCCTTGTCGCTCTTCCCTGAGGAGGAGGCAGTGTGTCTGATCTGTGATTGACAGGCATCATGTGTCCAATGTGTTACATTTTTATCTCTTTTGCTGTGTTCTTCAGGTTCTGATACCACCATCATCACTGTGGAAGCTCAGATGGATTATTATTCCTCCTGTAATGTCTCTCCTCTCCACATTGCATGGCCATTGTCCTCCTCATGTTTCCTCCTCAAATCTGCTATTCTTTCCCCCGCCCCCCATCTCCCATCCTCTTTTCCCACACCCAAGTGCTCGCGAGGTTAGATTCCAACAGCCAGTGTTTCGCATTCAGGCCTTCTCTACACTAGGAGGGTTTTGCCAGTGTGGTTATACCCAGGGAACCAACACAAGTTATACCAGTGGTTCTGAAACTTCGGTACTGGTGACCCCTTTTGCATAGCAAGCCTCTGAGTGCAGCCTCCCTTATTAATTAAAAATACTTTATCTATTTAACACCATTATAAATGCTGGAGGCAAAGTAAGGTTTGGGGTGGAGGCTGACAGCTCGTGACCCTCTCTAATAACCTTGTGACCCCCTGAGGGGTCCTGACCCACAGATTGAGAACCCCTGAATTATACCAATATAACTATGATAGCTCAGTGGTTTAATCATTGGCCTGCTAGACCCAGCGTTGTGAGTTCAATCCTTGAAGGGGCAATTGGGGGATTTAGTTGGGAATTGGTCCTGCTTTGAGCAGAGGTTGGATTAGATGACCTCCTGAGGTCCCTTCCAACCTTGATGATATACCAGTAAAACAGCATCTTCGCTAGAGCTTTTATCAGCATAGTTACATTGGTAACAAAAATCACACCCCATCCTGGCATAGCTGCGATGGCAAAACTTTTAAGTGTAGACAAGTGTAGGGTGGTTTGGCCGGGGCTCGTCCCGCTCCTGGGCCGTGGGGAGCCAGGCCACCTTGCTACTTGGGTCCGGTGTGTCGGGGAATTAGCTTGGCTGGGCCGCAAACAGTGAGCAGCTCTGGCCCTCAGGCCAGGGCTGAGCAACCAGTTCAATAGTACCAAGCCCTGGCCCTAGATCAGGGCAGGCAACAAACAAACAGTCAGCACCTCAGGCCCTCAGGCAGGGGCTGAGCAAACAGGTTCAATATTTGCAGGCCCAGGCACTGAGTCAGGGCAGGTGACAAACAGTGAGCACCTCAGGCCCTCAGGCAGGGGCTGAGCAAACAGGTTCAATATTTGCAGGCCCAGGTCCTGGGTCGGGGGGGGACAAACAGTCAGTAGCTCAGGCCCTCAGGCAGGGGCTGAGCAAACAGGTTGAAGAACAAACCCCAGGCTTCTGGCTCTGAGCCAGGTGGGGAGAAGGGGAGACTGCCACCCGTGCAGTGGGTGGCAGGGGGGACGCAGGCCCACCCACTCCACTGTGTACCAGCCCGGGGCCCTAGCAGCGGCAGAAGACCCGCTGCTGCGTCAGTGGGGATCCTGGCTGCAACACACTGACATAGGCTCTGGCAATGCTGCAGCCAGACTTGGGTCGGCTGCCCCCAGGCTACTTCCTACCTCCCCCTCTAGAGGTACCTGGGTCCGGACGGCGTCCTCCATGGGGTCACAGACCACAGGCTCCTCGGGGTAGCTGGCGAGTGGTTGGTTTGGCAGCTCCTTGGGGTAACTGTCACACAGTAGGCCTGGCAGTTCTTCAGGGTAAGGGGCAAGTGGTAGGCTTGGCAGCGTCTCTGGGGTCGGGCCAGTCCTTGGTTCAGCCACTGACCGCCATGGTCTCTTCACTGGGAGCTACACCACAGGCGTCTGGTCTCTCCGGTGCTTGAGCTTCAAGTGAGCGCTGGGCTTTTATACTTCCTGTCCTGCACCTTGACCTCTGAGGGGTGGGTGCAGGGTTTTCTGGCTCCGCCCACTTTGGTGTCCAGGGAAGCTCGTCCTCCTCCGGGGCGGCGGGGAGCCAGACCGCCTCGCTACAACAAGGCATAAGGGTTTAATCTAACCAGAGCGTTACACTGGGTTAACATTAAGGGCATGGGTACACTTGCAGATGTAGAGCGCTGGGAGTTAAACCAGCCTTTGGAGACTGCAGCAGGGAAAACACTCCTGTGTGTTTACACTGTCAGATTCAAGCACACTGGCATGGCCACATCAGCAGCTCTTGCAATGCCACAGAGAGAAGTGCATTGTGGTAGCCATCCCAGTGTGCAAGTGGCTGCAACATGCTTTTCAAATGGGGGAGGGTGGAGTGTGACAAGGAATGTGTTGTGTGTATGTGGCGGGGGGGAGACAGTGTGTTTTGGAGGGCTGAGAGTATGTCAGCATGCTGTCTTGTAAATTCAGACAGCAGCAGACCCCCCCTCCCCCACATCTCTCTCTCTCTCAAACACACTCACAGCAACAGCATTCCACAGTAATGGTTTGCTTTGTTCTGGCACAGATAAGCATGCCGGCTGTCAGAAGTGGAGCTTTGAAAGGGGATATCCGCATTCCTACAGCCAATTCCAAAACAATGACAAGAGTGGCCACTTGACTTCAGGGGATTATGGGACATTTCCGGAGGCCAATCACAGTGCAGTAATGCAACACCTCGTTCACACTGATGCCCGGGCATTTCAGCCGGGGCGCAGCAAGCATTATGCTTCTCGTGGAGGTGGATTACCAGGAGCACTCCAGCTGCAGAGTCCGGTCGCTCTACATGCCTTGCCAGTGTGGACGTGTCAGAAGTTAAGGCGCCAGGAGCTGCTTTAACACTCTCTATCTTGCAAGTGTAGTCAAGCCCTAAGTGTAATTTTAAAGAGGTCTAGTTAAGCGGCTGCAGAAGGGTGTGTGGTCACTCTTATTTTGGTTTAAACCAGGCTAATTTCAGTTTAATTTAGGATGATCAGGATCAGATTTAAGCTAAACTGAATTTCAGGCTGGTTTACAGACAGTTTTTACATGAATTAAAAGTGATACAGTTCAGTTGGCACAACCTCTATTGTATCCCACTAAAGGTATCACAGTTTCCATCGGTCCATGGCATTACAGACAGCATGGTTTGCAATGGGATGCTGGGTATCTCTGGGGCATCTTGATTGAACAAAAACCTATCCCACCAAGGTGTTTCAGAGGGAGACTTCTTTAAAAAAAAGAGTTAGTTAAAGTTAATATCGATAAACAGATGTTCCAAATCTTTAACTAAATTTACCACAACAAGCCATTCTGATAGGAACTTCTTTATATTGATATAACTGCACCCATGCTAGGGATTGCACTGCTATAAATCAATGCACAGATGGTGTGTAGACCATCCCTGAAATAGTCTTAAAGCAGAATAAGAGTGTCTACACTAGGAGTTTGAACTGTGTTAACTAATCTGGTTTAACACAAGATTGTGAGTAATGTAATCCACTGGTGAGTGTGTGTTACAGGTCCTCCTCTGTGCCCATTCCACAGAGGATGTGAGTCTGTTATAGCCTCTACTAGTGAACCTTTAGCAGTTTGTGCTTTTAGCTCTGGAGGCACCTGATTCAATCCCCGGTGATTCAGCCAAGATGGCAGCCATCACAGTAGTACAATTAGCGATACCCAATATTCCGGTATCCCAAGTCATGCACAGCTGTGACAGGCACTAGGGACGGATGGCGGGGGGAGGTGGAGGATATCCAGGGGTTAAACAGAAAGCATATCTGCAGGCTTCCTGTACTCTAGGTAGTAGGATGCTCAAGTGCAGTATTCTCCATGGGGATGCTAAAACCTCACTGTATCCCAGACATACACGCTCTTGGGGCTGCTGCATTAAGAAACAGCCTTCTTGGCATAAGTTAAATTCTCACACTCGGGTGGCCTGCAGCTGCCAGCTCTTACTTGGGATTAACCAAGTGACAGTTACAAATCTTTCTGGCAGCTCATGGAGGGCAGGCATTGATAATTAAATCTCACACTTTGCTGGCTGCAGCTATTTGGCTTTGCTGTTTTTGAAATGCAACATGGGTCCTTCCTCGGTCAGCATGAAACCAACACATCTGACAGTGCTCTTATGGCAAACTGGGCAAGTAGCCTCTCAGTCACTAACTACATTGTACCAATAGCTTGGGACATCCTTACTTTAGTGCCATCCTCCTATGCAACTTTGCCAGGTTATGCTCCCGTTAGCAAAAGGACACTGTCTCAGTCCTCCTGACATCCAAGTTTTCCTCCTCCATCAACAGTTAATAGAGTCCTTAGGCTGCAAGTTGTTATTTTGCAGTAATGATCATGTATCAATGTCTGTTTTCCTCCTTTCAGACTGTCCCACCCATATTGTCAACAGCAATGAGTAAGGGTAGAAGAACTCACCTCATATCCAGAAGTATCATGCCAAAGGATGGGGATGGGGCTTTCATTCAAAGAAAAAAAAGATAGAGTTGTGCAAAGAAGGGGAAAAATGGTCTCCCCTCTCCCCCGCATCTAGAAATATCAGGAATGTCAAGTCTAGTTTTCTTCTCTAGTTTTGCTGGAGAAGTCTTAAAGGTCTCAGATATGGATTAGGAACATTCTCAGTCTTTACCTAAAGAGGAAAGATATTGACTCTTCAGCAAAAATCTCTCTTCTCCCAAGTGCTTCTCAGGCACACGAGTTAAATTGGTGTTAACGAAAAAGAAACAAACAAAAAAACACCAAAAAACCCACCGAGTTTTAAACAGTCTGACCTTCTTTCAGCTGATGAAATTTCACTTGCACAGCGTCTCTGATGTAATTAACTCACTGGTTCTCCAGTCACCGCTAGAGTCCGTCAGGATAAATACAGTAGACAAGCCCTGAATTTCTGATGTAAAAAACAAGCAGGGAAAAAACTTTAATTGAGTAAAAATCTTTCAGACTTCCTTTATACATCACAAACAGAGCAATCAAAGGGCACCAGCCCTATCTTTTTTCTTTTGCGGGTCACATTTAGCCTTGATCCAGGTTGGAAGCTTCTCTGGCCCACGTGTTCTTAAGTCTCTGTCTCTCTTTTGTTACTGGCCTCTCTTTTCTTTCCTTGCCTTTCACTTTGCTCCGCTCTGTTTGTGCTGCTGGCAGTGGTGTGAAGGTGCTTAAGAGCTCCCACTCTTTGACACAGATAATTTCCTGGGAGAATTGTTCCCCAGGGCTCAGAGGAGCTGCCAGGGCAAATAGCATCAGTTGTGTGTTGAGAGTAGTGGGTGACTGAAGATAAAATTGCTGGCTGCTGATCTTTTTGACAGGCTTTTGTTTGAAAGCTCTGTGTGGGGCCTTGCAGTGTGGCTGGGAATTTGTGAGTGACTGAAAATGAGAGGGCAGAACCTGGCCATGTGCTGTATTAACCCCTGAGGCCAAGTACATAGGTGAAGCTTATAGGAGATGTCCTGTGGTACGGATAGGAAGGAACCCAGACTCCGAGAGTCTCTGAAAAGAGCAGAGGGCAGCAGGGTCCAGTGGAAATTAGGACCCTGACAGTAGCTTACTGTGTGACTTCAGGCAAGACTGTCTCTGTGCCTAAATGTTCCTGTCTATAAACTGGTATTAATGATGCTTGTCTACCTTTGTGAAGTGCTTTAAGATCTATGGAGAAAATAAGCACTAAGTATTAGTAGGGCTGAGCCAGATTCCTGTTGACTGCCAACGACTGCACAGCACAGCTCAGGAGAGCAGAGGCAAGGAGGCATAAGAAGCTGAAGCCTGGTTTACACTTAAACCTAAGGTTGCTTTAGCTATGTCACTCAGGTGTGAAAAATCCCCCTGCTGAGAGATGCAGTTAAGGTGACCTAACCCCCAGTTTAGACACTGCTAGGTTGAGGGAAGACTTCCATTGACTTTGCTACCGCATATAGATGTGGATTCTGTGGGTGCTCAGGGGCTCAAGCACCCACAGAAAATGATTCTGAACAATCAGCTGTTCAGAAGCTGGCCCTGCGCCCCCATTAGCTCTTCAGTGGCTGCCCCACCCATTAGGTGTTGAGCAGGGCCGCCCTGCTACTCGCTCCTCTCTGCCCCCTCCTCCCCTCACTTCCCTTAAGGCAGGATGGGGCAGAAAGGAGTGAGCAGCAGGTGGGAGGTGCTCGGGGAGGAGGAGGGAGTTCTTGGGGAAGTGTGCGGAGCTGGGGCAAGTGACATGGGTCAGGAGAGAGGGGGCCAATAAATATATACAGTTTATATATATGCCTGGATACATTTGCTTTCTGGACATTATTATAACTAGATAAAGTCAATGGAGGCGATTCCCATCTGCCCCTCACGACAGCCACCACTGACTATCTGGTTTCATTGTTGTAGGGGTCATATCAGAGCTGTGTCTTGAGGCGGGATCTGAAGACCCAGAGGCACTGCAATGAACTGTCCCAAGGACTGGAGTATTCATGAAGTCGGTGAGCCTGAAGCCTCGCTGCAGAACTGGCTTTATGTTAATTTTTGATTTGAGAGCTGGAGGACTAGGGGCTGGGTACAGGCTTCCCACCAAACATGCTATTTGCACGCACTGTGAACTGCCACCATTGGCCACTTCTCTTCCCACCTGGTTTTGCCCATGGAAGTAAACCTTGCCTACCTAACACAGTATCACCTCCCAGGAGACTAGGGATCTCCTTAAATCAAGACACTGAGACTCAACAGCAAGGTGTATAAGTGATGAGATTCAAAGATAACAACAACACTTAGCTCTTACATCAAGCTTTTCAGTCGTACATCCCTGTAGTGAGGCTGAGTGGCCTCCCTCTGAGCAGGAGAGCGAGGCACCATTACACGCCCCTTGGAGGGCGGGGCCTAGATCACCCTGCCCCCCTTGCCAGAAGGACCGGGGCAGGGCCGGAAGTATAAAAGGCCAGCCCTACAGCTCAGTTGGGGGAGAACCTGCTCCGGAGGAGGACGCTTGGCCTGTTCTCCAGAGGCCCCGAAAGGAACATTTGCCTGGCTGTCCCCGATCTCCAGACGTGGACGACGACTGACCCGGAGTACCTGCTGCGGTTTACCCTGAAGCCGGAAGAGGCCTGGAGGCTGCAGGTACCAAACCCCAGGGAGGCAGGAAGTAGCTCAGGGCAGCCACAGAGCAGCCGGCGGTGGAGCCCGGCGTGGCTCAGTCGGCGTGTTGCGGCTGGATCCCTGCCGACATGGGGCAGCCAATCCTGTCCCTGCCAGGGCCCTGGGCTGGGATGTGGTGGGAGTAGGGTGGGCCCGTGTCCCCCTGCCACCCCACCCCGGGTGTCTGACCCCCTACATGGTGCAAGGAGGCTCTAGCCCCGGACCGGAGCTCCTTTACCACTCACCTTTAAGGCTGATTGTTTGCTGGCTGTCTGAGCTCCACTCAGGCTAAAGCCAGCCCCTTAGAGACTTTGTTTCAGGGCTGCCTACTTGAGCTACTTAAGCCCAAGCTAAAGCCTGGTAGGGACTGTTAATTGCACAGCCCTATTGGGAGGCTCTTGCTGGTCTGACAGACTCTGGCCCTGATCTGACAGGACGAGCCTGAGTGGCCTCCCTCTGACCAGGAGAGCGAGGCACCATTACAGTCCCCAAGCACTTTACAAATGGGGTTAGCCTTATAATCGAGGTACAGGGAGGGATGTGACTTGCTCAAAGTCACTCAGCAGAGCCGGGACTAGAACCCAGGTGTCTTGAGTCCCAGTCTAGTGGGGCCAAATTCTGATCTCCCCAATACCAGTACAAACTAGGAATAATTCCAGCGGAGTTATCCCATTGTGAGAGAAGAACTATTCCCCTTTTCTGCTCTGCTTGTATCCACATTGTACTACCTAAATGCCCACAGTTCAGAGCCAGCCTGCACTGGGCTCACTCTAAAACTTGAGATGGATTCCTTCAACGGTAGGGAACACAGACTCCTTGTTGGTTGTTTCAAAGTCCTGGTTGGAGTACAGAGGAGAAATCTCCAGTGCATTATGTGTAGTATTTTTTTCCTTTAATCTTATCAAGTTCCAATCTAATTAAGGGGTAGGTATGTCCCATCCCAAACCAACATAGCGACTATTGGCACGTCTTGTAGAGCCAGGGCTGCCCAGAGGATTCAGGGGACCTGGGGCAAAGCAATTTTGGGGGCCCCTTCCATAAAAAAAAAGTTGCAATACTATAGAATACTGTATTCTCATGGGGGCCCCTGTGGGCCCCTGGGAAAAATTAACGTTTAAAAACCTTCCGTAACTCAGCACAAACCCAGTTTTAAAAAAAACCTTCTTTTCAAGTCACCTTT
Source organism: Mauremys reevesii (assembly GCF_016161935.1). Classification (NCBI taxonomy): domain Eukaryota; kingdom Metazoa; phylum Chordata; order Testudines; family Geoemydidae; genus Mauremys; species Mauremys reevesii. Next base: position 252,250,474 of record NC_052623.1, read on the forward strand.
ACAAGGTATCACTGGTTCTCAGCATCAGCTAGTGCTAAAAGGCACTAAAGCTCATTAAAAGGGTTGGACAAATATTTTCTGTCAAAACTTTTTTTGGATCAAAAACTAAAAAAACTTTAAAAAGCAGAAAAAAATCACGGACAATGTCTGCTTTCCTTCAAAATTTGTTGTGGTTTTTTTTAAATTGAAAAGCTGAAATTAGTCTGCCAAAATCTGAACATGATTTGGGGTTTCAGAAGTGTGTGGCCAAATATTTGCCACTTGCTGTGTTTGATTGTTTAAAGAAACAATACAAAAATTCTGCTTAAAAAAAATCCAAAACTTTTGAACCACCTCAGCTTGTGACCAAACGCCTGAGCTCATCCAATCAGAGATTTTTCCAGGTTTCTGATACTCTGCTGGCTTCCTTGACTCATATCCATCTCCATAACTTTGGGTTCATTCAGGTTAGAACATAAGAACGGCCATACTGGGTCAGACCAAAGGTCCATCCAGCCCAGTATCCTGTCTACCGACAGTGGCCAATGCCAAGTACCCCAGAGGGAGTGAACCTAACAGGTAATGATCAAGTGATCTCTCTCCTGCCATCCATCTCCATCCTCTGACAAACAGAAGCTAGGGACACTATTCCTTACCCATCCTGGACTTAACCTCCATTAATTTATCTGTTTCCTAGAGACTGGCTCCATGGGGTCCCTCACAAACTGGAGACGGTTACTGTGGGTTTGTCTTTAGTATAGCCTATGTACATACTCCACGAACTGAGCATTTGAGCTTGTTCCAGAATCTGGGATGAGCCTATGCTGTGAAAACTGAAATGCTCAAAATAGCACATGCCTGTGAATGGACACAGGGTGCTAAAATTAAATTAACCCAGGGGTTCTCAAACTGGGGGTCATGAGGTTATTACTGGGGGTCGCAAGCTGTCAGCCTCCACCTCAAACCCTGCTTTGCCTCCAGCATTTATAATGGTGTTAAATATATTAAAAAGTGTTTTTAATTTATAAGGGGGGGAGGGAGTTGCACTCAGAGGTTTGCTATGTGAAAGGGGTCACCAGTACAAAAGTTTGAGAACCACTGAATTAACCCCTCTGGAGCCTTGGGGAATGCAGGGTGGGGGGTCTCCCTTGGTAGGGTTGGGAAGGAGATAAGTGGTGTAGATATTGCTCTTCTCATGTGATCCCTCCCCCATGGCTCTTTTGGCTCTAGCACTGTTAATCCAAAGTGGCTAATTTTAAATGAAGCTACCCTTCCCTAACAAAAATCTCCCTATGGCACTGAAATTAAATGTAGGGAAAAGGGAAAAGATAACAGCTTGGCTCTTGGTGTTAAATAGTTGTCTGCAAGCCTCAAACTGCTGAACGAGCTTTAGGGTAGGGAAAGCTGTGCCCCCCCAAACAGTCTGGCCCTGCCCCCATCCGACCCCAATCCACTTCCTGCCCCCCCACTGCCCCCCCCAGAATCCCAACCCATCCTGCTCCTTGTCCCCTGACCGCCCCCCCCCGAGACCCCACCAACTCCCCCTGCTCCCTGTCCCCTGACTGCTCTAACCCCTATCCACCCCGCTGCCGAGTCCTGACAGACCCCCAAATGCCCACGATCCAACCCCCCCTTCCCCATCCCCTGACCCCCCCCCCCCGAACCTCTGCCCCCTCCCTGTCCCCGGGACTCCCTGCCCCTTATCCAACCCCTCCAGTCCCTGGTTGAGCTGTGTGGAGAAGGAAATTCTATTTTGCAGAGGATTTCAAAAGGGAGGGTGGAGCCCTGGATTCTGAGCCAGTCTGGCAGGTGGGTTGTTAGAAGCCAAGCAGGTGACCTGGCAGAAAACCAGGCAGGTTTATCTGAAACCAAACCAATTTCACAAAACACTTGTATTTCAACAAATGTTTCACTGGAATATTTCTGACCAGCTCTAGGTCCTAGGACTGGGTGGGCTGCTGTGTTTAAACTCCAAATGCTTGCTCCAATCTGCTCCATTCCACAAGCAAAGTATTTGATCTTGAGAAGTATTTTATGAGCCCCAGAGTTGAGTCATCTCTGGCAGCAATGCTTTATCACATGCAGAGAGGAAGTAAATGTCTGCAGTGGCAGGGAAAAGCACCTCAGCTTCGTTTTGGATTTGGAATATTAACAGAGAGCCCCCAGAAAGAAAGCATGGGTTTGTGGTTAAGGTGCTGGTTTGGAGTTTGCGTGATGTGTGCTCAATTCTGGCTGTCACAGACTTTCTGTCTCACCTAAGGCAAGTCATTTTATAGCCCAGGCCTCAGTTCCCCATCTCTAAAATGGAAATAAATCTTTCTTTGTTGGTCTTGGCCATTCAAATAAAAAGTGTTGTGGGGCAGGGTGTCTGTACAGTGCCTAGCATCATGGGGCCCTGATCTTACCTGAGGTTTCTAGGTTCTGTTGCAACATTAATAATCCCCTAAGAATGCACTCCTGCGCAACAGCTGGTCCTGGGTCTCAAGAGATGAAAAAGCAAGTCTAGCAACTTCCATGGCTATCTAGTCCCTATATCTTTTCATACCAGATTTCAAGGCAGAGAAATTCTATTAACACCCTCATTGACACCTTGACTGTGATGGAAACACTGACTGGGCATTAGCTACATTGGTGCAAACCTCAATAGTGTAACTATAGTACAGAGGTAAAAGGACTCTTCAGTCCCCGGGACTCCCTGCCCCTTATCCAACCCCCAGCCCAGCCGCTTACCCCCTCTCCCGGAGCCTCAGCGTGCACATCTAGGAGCGTCCCTGGACAGCGCTGCAGCTGTGTGCCTCCGGCGGGGCCTGAACTCCTGCCTGCTCAGAGACGTGTAGTAAGGGGGCAGGGCTGGGAGCTCCAGCGGAATGCAAGGAACTTCTCTGTCTTTGCACCCTTGTGAAAGGGTCACCCAGGGCCCCACTAAGGAGCACAACACCTGATTCCTACTAGCACCACCTGTGAGCACTAACTGCCTTTAAGGAATTGAGGGAGAGGTAAGGTGAGACTCAGGCTTTGGTCTCAATTCCTTCCCTGGCACTGACCAGCATGGAATGAGGAGCAGCTGGCACCCTCTCTATGGGTTGCAGGGGTGCTGCTCCAGCAAGTGCACCTAGGGAACACCAGAAGATACTCTGAGTCAGTCAGCAGCATGGCCCCTCTACACCTTCCAGCGTGGCCAATCCAGTGCGCCACCAGCACCCAGGGCAGAGACTTTCCCAGAGACAGCCTAGGGGGGTAGTGAGAGGGGAGCAGTCAACCATCAGTTTCCTTTCTGCTGTGCCCAGAACCACCCAGTTCTGGGAGGCCAGCATGAGAAAAAACCCAAACCTCAGGATGTGGAAGCCAGCAGCTCCCATGGCATTGGCTAGGGTCACCCCTACAAGTGAGGAGTTTGTAAAACCTGGGCCAGGCCGGGCCAAATTGGTGCTGTTGGCAGGAAAATCCTATTGGTTCCTGCTGTGAGAGAAATGAGGAATATTTCCACTGCTCCCCTCCTTTCAACATCAGGAAGGTCCTCTCTTTGACTCTAAGGAGATCAGGACAATGGCCGGGGTCAGAACCTTCCTCTCTCTCCTTCTTGTTGGCTATGTTGCAGGCTTGAGCTGGTTGGGGGAAGGGGAGGGGCAATTCTGGCAGAAAATTGTGACTAATAGATTCCCCCCCATTGTTTTTGTCAAAAAAAAATTGAGAGGAAATTTTTGCTTTTCCATCAAAGCAATCACCCCCTGAAACACAGTAATTTCCACCTGAAAACTGCTGGAAACAAACAAACAATCCAGTTTCTAGTTTCTCAACAAAAAGCCCCAAAATTTCCAAGGCAAGAGGGCACTTTCTCTGAAAATTTTATTGTGAAAACCCAGCTTTCCTTTGAAAAAACATTTTGAGGGGAAATTTTTGAGCAGCCCTATTTGCAGCCTCACTGCTCTGCTAGGGGTGCCAGTAGCATTAATGATCACAGATGCAAACGACTCAAACATATGCTGCTTCTGCAAAGAGCAGAAAATCAGCACAGACTGTTGTGGCCTGATCAGCTGTTCACAGTTCTAAACAAGAAGTAACTGCATGGGGGAGGAGCAGGGCTGCTTGTCTGTCATTAAAATAGTGTGGATGGAAGGAGCAGGCTAACTGACTGAACAACAGCCTGGGCCATGTAATTAAATTAATTGTGACTCTACCTGTGACATTCATTTGTGTGGTTAGCAGAGCTCTGCCAAATGGGGAGGGGTGTGAAAATATCTTTCACAAACATTGCTGGGAGTATTTTTGCTGTTTCGTTTCAGGCAATTTCGTACCCCTGAAATTTTGTTTTTCTGTGAAATTTGAGGAGTTGGTTAATATTTCATGTTGAAGGATGTGAAAACACAAAAGGTCACTGCTGATCTCAATTTCAGCTTGCCACATTTGAAGCAGAGGTTGTGCATTTTCAGGGGGATTTTAAGTGGAATTCTCCCAAAATTAAGGCTTTCAGAAACAGAGGCTTGATCCACCACTCATTGGAGTGCATGGGACTGTGGGCACTGGATCATGCCCCAGCAGGTACCAAAAGGTAGGCCCCTAATGGCTCAGTGCTTAGCACTTTTGAAATTCAGGTCACTTATTTAGCTGCCATAGATTTAGGACCCTAACTTTTGCCAAGTGCTTTTGAAAAATCTTAGCTTGAGTTTACAATGTGTGCAAAGCAGGCTTCATGCAGAAACCCACCACTGCATCACATTTGTAAGGGGACTGTTGCCCCCTTACTAACATTCAGTGGGGGTGTTTTGGCTGCTAGCTCCCAGCACTAAAAGGGGAGGGATTGATGGCAAATCAGGACCCTGAGATTGACAGTCCCCAGGAACAATGGCAAGAGGCCAATGCTCCAGGTCAGCCTGATTGACAGGGCAGGCCGGCTAATCAGGAAGACAGAAGGCCAGTGTGGGTCCCGTCCTCCGTGTGTGAGCAGGAATGTGCCGGAGTCAGACAGAGTGGGGCCGAGCTAAGGAGGAAGTAGGGGCCCAAGCTGAGCTGGGAACAGAGCTGCAGCCAGAGGCACAGCTCAGGGAGAGCAGATCCTGTGCTGGGAGCAGAGCTGCAGCCAGAGAGCCAGAGGCACAGCGCAGAGAGAGCAGATCCTGTGCTGGGAGTGGAGCTGCAGCCAGAGAGCCAGAGGCACAGCCCAGGGAGAGCAGATCCTGTGCTGGGAGGGGAGCTGCAGCCAGAGAGCCAGAGGCACAGCCCAGGGAGAGCAGATCCTGTGCTGGGAGCGGAGCTGCAGCCAGAGAGCCAGAGGCACAGCCCAGGGAGAGCAGATCCTGTGCTGGGAGCGGAGCTGCAGCCAGAGAGCCAGAGGCATAGCCCAGAGAGAGCGGATCCTGTGCTGGGAGCGGAGCTGCAGCCAGAGAGCCAGAGGCACAGCCCAGGGAGAGCAGATCCTGTGCTGGGAGCGGAGCTGCAGCCAGAGAGCCAGAGGCACAGCCCAGAGAGAGCGGATCCTGTGCTGGGAGCGGAGCTGCAGCCAGACAGCCAGAGGCACAGCCCAGGGAGAGCAGAACCTGTGCTGGGAGCAGAGCTGCAGCCAGAGAGCCAGAGTGTGGTGAGCAACTGGGGCCAGCCAAGGGGGGGAACCTTGGTAAAAGGGCCCAGCGCAGAAAGACGCTCCAGCCAAGGGTCCATGCAGGCCAGGCTGGGAGGGGGATCTTAATTTGACTGGGGGGCTGGCACTGGGAAGAAGGATCCCACCACCCAAAGCCCGGAGGTGTGTGGTCACCACCATTTCAAGTGTCCCACCCACAGCATCCCTGCAGCACAGCCAGGGCCTGAGAAGGAGGCCTGGTGCCTACAACGAACAGACTGCAAAGTGCCTTGATGTCCAGAGACATTGTTTGTAATGTTCCCTGCCGCAGAGCAGGGTGATGTGTTTCCCTGTAACCGTTCCCATTTATTCTTATTCTTTTCTTTAAATTGATTGTTAAGTAAACAACTTGTATTTGCTTTAAATTGTATGGAATAATCAGTGGGTCAGGGAGGTGCCCAGTGCAGAGAGGGTACCCCGGAGTGGGGACACCTTAGCCCAGGGGTCTGCAACCCGCGGCTCCGGAGCCGCATGCGGCTCTTCAGCCTCCTTGTTGTGGCTCCTTTCGGCCTTGACAAAAGAAAAAAAAAGAAAGAAAAAAAGAATAACGGTTATTTATTAATTTAATTTTTATTTATATATTATTTTATTTTTGTTTATTTTGTTGCACAGTTATCTTGGAGTTCGAGGTGATACTTTAACATCGAATTTTTAAAAAGTTTTATAATTTGTCAATTAAAATATGCGTCACATCCACATCTATAGCCCTCGCCTTTACCTGCAGGCGGCTTCTTGAGTGTGCGACCCCCGCGGTAAGCTAACCATGAATACATCCCAAAAAAGAAAAATCTCAGAAGAAAATAGAGAATTTAATTCTGCATGGACAGATTCCTTTTGCCTTCACTGCCAACGACGCTGGCTTACCTGTGTGCTTGATATGTGGCGAGAAATTAGCAAACAACAAAAAATGTAACGTTGAAAGACATTTTCAAAACAAGCACTCAGCATTTTCTGAAAAGTACCCAACTGAAGATGGGCAAAAGAGAGCGATTTTGGAACTACTATGGAAAGTTGAGCAGAGCAAACATACTTTCAAGAAGCGGATCAACTCTCCAAACTCAACTACAGCTGCTAGTTTTGTGGCAGCTCATGAAATCGTAAGGAGGGGGAAGCCGTTCACAGACGGAGAATACATGAAAGAATCGTTCATAAAAATATCAGAGCATCTATTCTCCGAATTCAAAAACAAACAGGAAATTATTCAGAAAATTAAAGAAATGCCTCTCTCTGCAAAGACCGGCAAGGACAGGACCATTAAAATGGCAACAAACATCACCAGTAAGCAAATTGATTACATCAATTCAGCTCAAGCATATTCAATTGCCTGTGATGAGTCAAGTGATGTAAACGATATTGGGCAGACAGCACTGTTATGCAGATATGTGAACTCTGATGGGAAGAACTGATTGAACTCATACCGCTAAAGGGCCAAACGCGGGGACAGGACATTTGTGAGGCTGTTTTGAGTTGTCTAAAAGCCAAAGGAATAAACACCACTCACCTGGTGTCAGTGTCTACTGATGGTGCACCCAGTATGAGAGGAGCACAGAAGGGCTTTGTGAATTTACTTCAAAAGTCGCTGGATCGAGAGCTGATGATGTTTCACTGCATCTTGCACCAAGAAGCACTGTGCGCTCAAACATTCCCCCCTGAATGTGTGGAAGTGATGAACCTCGTTATTAAGATAGTGAACAAAATAATTGCAAACGGGTTAAACCACCGACAGTTTTGTTCATGGTTAGATGAAGTCGAAAGCGCATATTTGGATCTCCTGCTGCACAACAGAGTTCGGTGGCTGTCAAGGGGAGACGTGCTGAAACGCTTCGCTGCCTGTCTGGAACATGTGAAAACCTTCTTGGAAAGCAAAGGCCTCCGCTATCCCGAACTGGGAGACCTCAATTGGCTGGAAAAGTTTTATTTCATGGTGGATATGACAAGTCACTTAAACACGCTGAATAAAAATCTCCAGGGAAAGGGAAGCACGGCCCTGCAGTTGCTGGAGCATGTTCTGGCGTCTGAGCGCAAGATGACAGTGTTTGCCAGAGATGTACAGAGAGGTACGCTCTCTCACTTCCCCTCCCTGAGAGAGTTCAAAGAAGAGAACAAGCACATAAATTGTGATTATTTACACCGTGCAATTATGGCAATGCAAGCTGCATTTGGAGAAAGATTCAGCAAGTTCAGAAAGGAAAAAAACACTCTGTCCTTCCCTGTCACACCGCTGGACATCGACCCATCCCTGCTGAACATATCCGCATTCACAGGGATAAGTCAGCCCGATCTTGAAATTGAACTGGCCGACATAGCGGATAAAGACTTATGGGTGTCCAAGTTCAAAAGCCTGACAGCGGATCTCGAAGAAGTCGCCCATCAGAAGGCCACTCTCGCTAAAGAGCACAAATGGAATGAAACCCGAAGAGGATGAGAGCACACTGAAATGGACTTGTCAAAAAACGTTCCTAATTTTATGTTTACTTTTTTAAAACTGCTAAGCTGCAACTATATGTTTTTTTATATTAAAGTGGGCTACATTTTATTTTAATTTTACACAAATACGGGAAGGACTCAAAAAGGCCTGCATAGTTCAGTGTTTAATTTATTTCAAAGTAGGCCTACACATGCACATTGCACTTCTGTTTGTTGTATTCTGTTGTTGTAACAGGTAAAATTAAAAAAAGATTACAACTTTTGAAAGTTTATAAGCAGTGTTATGTTTTGCGGCTGCAGACTATTTTTCTTTAATGGAAGAGGGGGCAAAATGGCTCTTTTGATAATAAAGGTCGCCGACCCCTGCCTTAGCCCCTGTCCTAGGTGGCCACAGCAGGGTTGGGGGTTGAGCCCCCCAGGAATCCTGGGCCCAGTCTTGTTGGGGCTACGAGAACTCTGCCAAACAGGAGAGTCCTCAAGGGCAGGGAGGCCTCTGGGTAAAGGAAGTGGGAGCGAGGACTCAGATCCTTTCGCTAGCCCACTTCACCGGGGTAGCACAGAAGCCAGGAAAGTTCCCCACAATAGCGGGACCATTCCCCCGCTTACACATTTAAGCTCTCTGGCCTTGTTTTCAAGGTTCTGCAGAGCACAGCCTAACTCCTGCTTGTAGCTCTGCTCTCATTAATTATGATTCCATGGGGTTTACAGTGCCCCAAAGTGTGCTAGGCAATTTACAGGACAATTAACATGACATGACAGAGAAGCTGAAAAGTACTCTGCTCTCACCAGGGAGCCAATGTAGGGCCTGGAGCCCAGGAGTTGGTCTTTATGAAGACCTGTGTTCCTGAGGTAGAAGGGCTGTTGCATTTTGTACCAGTCAGACCTTTTGCATGGTGTGCGGTTACATTCCTAGACAGGACTGCAGAAATCAAAGTGGGAAGTAACTAATGCATGGGTCACTCTGGCCTGGGCGGTGTCTGATAGGAAGGGGTACAATCTCCTGGCCAGTCACATATGGAAGTGGGTGGTTTTTGCTGCCAAGGCTATTTGGGTATCAAGGAGCCTGAAAAATCCCTAAGGCTGCAGACCTGCACAAGCGTCTGAGGGCAGATGCCTTCAAAAGTGATGGATTTTATGGAGTAATCATTGTTCAAAGTGCTCCTCTCTTCTAAGCAGCACCACCTCAGCTCTGCCTAGGTTCGGTTCGGTTGTAACCAGCTGCTGATTTTGGCTAGCCACTGAGAAAGCTGGGAGCAGGTACTGTTCACATCTGATGTACAGCTGGGTGTCACCTGCAAGCTACTCGCATTTCAGCCCATGTGGCCTTTCCCAACAGACTGCATTTTTCCGCCACTGATGCCCATTTTCTTCCACCTTCAGTTTCTGTCGCGCAATCATCCTACAACACTAGTGATGTGTGAAAACAGTGGGGTACGTGAGGCCACTATGATGTGAGTGTCTATAGCAGTAGTCCGAGGGTCGCTGTGATGCCTCACTGATTGTTCCTCTCCTTGGCCTCTTGATTGGGTTGAGTTTCCTAAAAATCAGTTTTGGCAGGGTTCAAAAGTTTAGCCACCTCCAGGTGGAGATAAAACAATTTCCTCACTGCAAGCAAAGAAGAAAGCTCCAGTACAGTCCAATTCCTCTCCATCCCCACCCTAAATATAGAAAGTGTGACATATCGTCTGACTGTAGAAGCTTGGGAAAGGAGCAAAGGGAGAATTGATGTTATTTTTTTAGACATCAGCCTACATAAGCTTCTGTCTCTGAGCAAAAGAGTCAAAATGGCTTTGGCAGATCCTTGTGTCACGGAGTGTGGGGGAGTCCGGCCCTGCACCCCTCTTCCTGGGCTCCCAGTGACTCTCAGCCAGCCAGTAAAACAGAAGGTTTATTGAACAGCAGGATCACAGGATACAGCCCAGCTTGTGTTCAGAGCCAGGACCCCTCAATCTGGCCTATCTGGGGGGTTCAGGGTGCTTGGATCCCAGCCTAGGATCCCCTGAAAACCCACCTCCCAGCTCCCAACCGAAGACTGACTTCACTCCACCCTTCCCTTTTGTCTAGCCCCAGCCAGAGGTGTCACCTCCCCTCCCCCAGGCCTAGCTCATGTTACAGTCTGAATACCTGCATCTCACCTAAAATCGTCCCTGCTCTCCCATCCCCGACACAGACATCCCCTGCTCATTGATGTTATTTTTTTAGACATCAGCCTACATAAGCTTCTGTCTCTGAGCAAAAGAGTCAAAATGGCTTTGGCAGATCCTTGGTTACTCTAATTTGTTATGTCTCCAGGCAAAGGTAATTGTACGGAGAGTCCACCACTGAGTCTACCCATATGGGTTTTGGTGCTGCCTCTTCTGTGTTTTGTAAATAGTCCTTTATTCCCTTTTATTTCTTGACACATTTTCTACAATCTTTTTGCTCTACAAAATGAGTAATTTAAATACCAGGATTGGGTGGGTTGCTGGTTTGGATCGGGTTAGCAGATTGAGTAGGACAGAGAGATGATCTGATCATTCAAGCTTTCATTTCAAATGTCAGGAAATGGGCTATTCTGGCATTTGTGTCATGGGCTATTGAAAACGGTCTCATTTCTTGTGTCTCAAGTATCAGCCAAGCCCTAGTTCTGAAGTGATAGTTAACAATTTGTTGGAGAAAGGAGTTACATTTATCAAAATTGGCCTTGTAGCGTGCAGGAAAGTGGGTTGAGTCTCTATTCTGTGTAGGGTGGGTGGGAAGCAGAAGCTTTTGTGGATCCTCGTTTATAGTATAAGAATTACAGTTATTTTCTCGTCTCTCCCATTCCCTTTTCTCATCACCATACTTTTTCTACCTTCCTTGTCAGATTATATGGCAGAAGAAAATCTATCTATTGTATTTAATAGGATGCCAATCACTGTAGTTGCTAGGACCCGATAATACCACTTAGCATGTTTGTGATAGTTACATTATGTTCAAAGCACTTTGGAATCATTCGCTAATGAATACTCACAGTGAGGCAAATGTGTATTATTATCTCTATAAACTGAGACTGAGAGGTTAAATGACTTGTCCCAGGCCAGCCTTAGCCACTAGACACTGCTGTCTCTTCACTGCATTATTTTGTATTCTAATACTTGCTCTATTATTTTTTGAATTTGCAAATTTTGTTGCCCCAACAAATCTCTCTGGAGGATTGTAAGGATGGTTCTGTTGAGTATAATACAAGCTCCCCTTAGTGGAGGGTTAAATTTACCTTGTGCAGGGTGCCAACACAAGGCCAGTGCATGGCTTATGTCCTCTACTTAGGGCCTCAGGTCAATGGGAATCTTCAGTGGGCTTTGAATCAGGCTCTTCTGCCTTATGTTGAGGGCTTCAAAGGGACTTGAGTGGTGCAGAGGCCCATGCTGGCCCTCAGCACAGGGGTGAATTTCATCTGGAGAGATTACCAGTAGAAAATGATTAGATACATTAGCACACCAATACTGCGCAACAAAAGAGACTCAAACGTCACAACAAAATGCAGGAGGGTATGCCATGGCACAGGAAGCCATCTTCATGTTGTGACCTCCTTTGATCTGAGCAGTTAGCCAAAAGCAGCGTGTTGCAGGTTGTTCCAGTTAGCAGTAGAAATTGGTGATAGTCAGGTATTTCTTCAATGCAGTCCTGTTTATTTACAAAGTCCTATTTCCATGAGCACAGGAAGAGGCAAAGAGGAGACAGTGTCCTTTCTTACAGGGCCAAGCCTCGTTCAGTCAACACCCTGACCCAAAACCTCTCTCTTGGCTTCTCCCGGGGGCCACACCCTGTGCTTGCAGGCAGTGTCTGCTTGGCTTTCTTTCTGCTTCTCTCTGTCTCTTTCTCTGTGTCTTGTGTCTCCTGCTTCTCTTACACACAGCCCCTTATCCCCAGAGGCCACTCAAGCCAATCTGCCGCCCTAAGCAAAACTTCATTGTGCTGTCCCCCTCCTACCTTCTTAGAAGTTTGCAGCAGGAACTCGCTCCCCATCTGCCCCCTGCAACTCTCCCTTGGCCTCCTCCAGCCCCTGGGGCCAGAACTTACCAGCCCCCTGCAACTTTTCCCCTGGAGCTGCTCAGCTCAACTACAGCAGGACCTGGTCTTCCCCTGCCCAGCCCTCTGCACCTTCCTAGCCTGCACCCCCTGCACACCCCATCCCCAACCCTCACCCTCTGCCTGGCCCCCAGCACCCTCTGCACTTCCCACCTGCCCCCCTGGCCCTGCACCTTTCCAGATGAGCTCTTTGCTGTTGGGTTTGTGATATGCAGGGCCGGCTCTAGCAATTTTGCCGCCCCAAGCACGGCGGCACGCCGCAGGGGGCGCTCTGCCGCTTGCTGGTCCCGCGGCTCCGGTGGACCTCCCACAGGCGTCCCTGCGGGAGGTCCACCAGAGCCGCCTGCCGCCCTCCCAGCAACTGGCAGAGCGCCCCCTGCAGCATGCCGCCCCAAGCACGCACTTGGCATGCTGGTGCCTGGAGCCGGCCCTGGTGATATGGGGCAGCTGGGGAACAGGTGCGGAGAAGTTTGCATGACTTGCTGAAGGCTGTACAACGAGTCAGTCCACAAGCGTTCAGGAGGATGTGGCTCATAGTCCTATGTCTCTATCCCACTGTTTCGGACAAAGAACAACTTCTCCCTCTACTTTCTCCTCAGAAGTACCAGCAGGAGCTTTGTCCAACCCGCTGGTCCCATTTAATCTGAGATCAGCTGGGACTGAGAGTGTCATTCCCGCCCCTCCAACCCATGCAGTAACTGTGAGCAGCGATGGGGAAGATTGACAACACGTCTGTGGAGCTAAATTCGCCCTCCGAGGTGAAGCAGGCAGCCATTGAGGAATTTGAGCCAATCGCCCAAGGAGATGGGAGCACCAAGAAGATGAAGGAGCTCCCAGACAGAGGTTCTTGGAAGGGCAAATTTGACTTCCTGCTGTCCTGCGTGGGCTTCGCCGTTGGGCTGGGCAATGTCTGGCGGTTTCCATATCTCTGTGGCAAGAATGGAGGAGGTGAGCATAGAATGCTAAACACATGTTTTCCTTTACATCAACCTCCACCCCAGGGTGTAGTTAGTGCTTTGAAATTTGTCTGCACACTGACTGATTCTTTTCCCTCCCGTCCTGCCCTCAGTGTACCCACGATTCACCACATCAGATATACTGAGGCAGCATAAGCCAGTTGACATCAGGAAGAAATCATAGTAATGCTTTGCATTTCCATACAGCAGTGCCTTTCACCCACAGATGGATCGTAGGGCCATGAATGAATTAAGCCGCACAACACAGCTGTGAGAGAAGTTAGTATTACTATCCCCACTTTACAGGTGAAGAAACTGAGGTACAGAGAAGTTAAGTGACTTAACAATGGTCACCGAGGAATTCTGTGGCACAGCTGGAAATAGAGCCCTTCTCTTCATGTATCCAGTGTCTTGCTAAGTGCTATCACCTCTTACTCTTCAATTCCACTAAAATCCCTCTTTTCCTTACTGCCCCCTTGGCTAAATCCCTTGGCCTCACCTTGGTGAGCTCTTAAAGTGTGTGAGCGTGATGGTCTCATGGAAGCAGGGCACTGGACTAGGAATCAAGGGAACTGGATTGAATTCCCCCGCTCAGCCACAGACTCCTGTGCCTTTGGCAAGTCATATAATCTATCCTGTGCTCCATTCTGTCTCTAGAAACGGAGGCTGTTTGTACTAGCCTGGCTCATGGGGATAAAATCCACCAGTGATTGAGGCACTAAGATACTCCAGTGATGGTGGTCATAGAAGTACCCAGATGGCCTCGATTTTCTGTAGTCCTCTCCTCCCTCCCCACCATTTTTGTCAAAGCTCTGCTGCTAACGTCACCTTCCTCTCTCACTGCTTCATCCATGTCACTCACTTTCTCCACTTGTCTCACTGGCTTTCCATCCCTTACCATGTCCAGCTCAAACTACTCCTCATCTCCAACACTGCCAATAATCTCAACTCCAGCTGTCACTAGGTTCACATTTCCTCCTACTTCCTTAACCACCCTCTTTACTTCCCCTACTCCATCTTTTCCCAGTCTTGGTTCCCGCCCCCCTCCAGTCATGCTGCCCCCTGTGCTTGAAAAATCTTCCCCTCCTAGGCCACCAGTCTTCTTTTCCCGCTCCTTTAAATTCCTCCTAAAAACTCACTTCCTCTCTGACCTGCTTGTCCTTCTCATGAGCTCTCTCTCCCACCCCTTCCTTACTGTACTGTTGTCCCATGTCTGACATTGCCTTTGTGTTTCATCTAGTTTGCATGTTGGGAAAAGAGACCCGTCCAACTGATCACAGGTGTCCTGACTCCCTGTCCCCTACACTAACCACTAGACAATACTCTGCCCATGAAATTCCACCACAGCACATTATCGAATCATAGAAATGTAGGGCTGGAAGGGACCTCAAGAGGTCATCTAGTTCTCAACCTTTTTCTTTCTGAGGCCTCTCCCAACATGCTATCAAAACTCCATGGCCCAGCTGTGCCACAACTCTTTTTCTGCATATAAAAGCCGGGGCTGGCGTCAAGGGATAGCAAGTGGGGCAATTGCCCAGGATCCCATACCACAAAGCTGAGTTACTCAGGCTTTGGCTTCAGCCCCGGGTGATGGGGCTCGGGGCCCCTGGCTGCAGTTCTACGCAGCGGGGCTTTGGCTTTCTGCCCTGGGCCCTAAGAAGCCTACCACCGGCCATGCTTGGCAGACCCCCTGAAACCTGTCTGTGGCCCTGGACCTCTGGTTGAGAACCAATGGTCTAGTGCAACCCCTTGCACCAAGGCAGGACCAAGTAAACCTAGACCATCCCTGACAGGTCTTTGTCTAACCTGTTTCTAAAAAAACTCCAAAGATGGGGATTCCACAACCTCCCCTGCAAGTCTATTCCAGTGCTTAACTACCCTTATTGTTAGAAAGTTCTTCCTAATAGCTAACCTAACACAATTAGGTGCGCTATGAGCTTTTCCAGCTTCCTCTGAAGTATCAGGTACCGACTACTGTTGGCGACCAGGTGAGGTGGCCCTGGTGTCTCTCCCTTCTGTTCCTGTTTTCTTATGTCAATTCATAAGGAATAATGGTTTTATGGGGCAGTGCTGAGTGATGGGAGAGGTGGCTTTTATTGCTGGCTCTGCCACTCTGTGGATGCATGATCTCAGACAAGTCACGGCACCTCAGCATGGCTGTTTCTTCATAACTCAATTGGAGATAATAATAGATATCTCAGGGGTGTTATGAGGCTAAAATAATTCCTCTCTGCAAAACATGCTGAGCCTCGAGGAGGGAAGTGCCAAGTGCTATTGTTAGTGTTACAAATCCAGCACTATATGATCTCTAACACAGCAGGGGCAGGGATGCAGAGCAATCCAGCAGGATGTTCAGAAAATGCTGGATGAGCCTAGCAAATTTGCCAGTTGCCATAAGAAATGTTGCTCTCAGGAAATGTAAAGTTGTGCGCTGTCTGCGTAGTTTCAAGGCCCCATGCTGCTGGTCCATGCAGGCTGTTCCATTGCTGTCTGCATCAGTCACTCCTCTGGTCCTCTTCCAGTCTGGCTGCCAACAAGCAACTGTTTCTGCAGCCTGCCACAGTGAGCAGCAGTGGAGGCTGCTGACATCTGAAAATAAGCAGGCAAAGAGGGACACAAAGCACTGCTCAGAGCCAATTGAAAGCAGAGAGGAAGGATCAGTCAGCTTCTGACTCAGAACCAGGTAGGCAACGCCTCCCATGCCGAGGCTGAGGCACCTCCACGGCTGAGCAGACAGTGGGTGGAACTCCAATTATATATCAGCACGTGCAATGTTGAAAGCAAAGTTGTGTGGGCTGCTTCCATTACGCAAAGACAAATTGAATGGAATGACAATATTGTCGTTTCACTTACTGCTGTCACATTGGATCAACCCCAGTTGATTTAATCTGTATTGTAATCAGGGATACAGTGAGGGTGAGATTCATCCCAGGCAGACATACCCTTAGCACTGAATGTAGCTCAGTAGGTCCTAACAATTGTCTGATGAGAAATTTAGACTGATAGTGAATGTTTCTTTAACTGCTTATAACTGGCATTTGACCTTGATAAGGCTACAAACAAAAACATATTGGTGCTTTTATATCCTGGTAATTAATCAGTGGGCATTGGTGGCCATTTTCTTTACTAATTATTAGTAGTATTGGTTTGTATCACATTAGTGCCTAGAGGCTCCAACCAAGATTGGGGCTGCATTGTGCCAGGTGCGGTACAAACCCAGACCCTGTTCCAAAGAGCTAAATCTAAATAGAGAAGGCAAACAAGGCGAAGAGAGTAAGGAAAGATTATTTTCATCCCCTAGAGACTGACTGACTTGCCCCAGATCACACTGGTACGGAACCCAGATCTCCTGAGTCCCACCCCTGTTTTTGCACTCAAAATTCAGTGTGTTCATTTTTAGTTCTACCAACATTTCTCCAAATCATTTCTGCCCAGGGTGTAACTTTCCTCCCAGAATGTTATAATAGCGTGGCCAATGATGCAGGGCCCTGATCATGGTTTGTCCATTCTAGGATCTACCACAATATGACTAAATACTAATAGCCTCAGAGATTGGATCTGACCTTTCCCAAAGTTCTTAGAAGGCTTGACTCTGATTTCTGGCTTGCAGGCATCCATCACTAGCTAGAATGCTGTAGGGGGTGGTGATTGGCACGTTTCTATGACAGCGTTGGAGAGGTTTTTTTAAGTCAAGATGTTGTTGAATATAAACCAGCACTTTTTGCGAGCTGGGAGTTCAAGCTCACGGCCGTCAAGCTGCTTGCCCGCAGCACACTGACCGTGTCCCCTCACTGGTACAGCCCCCTTTGCTAGCAGAGGAAGCCACGCCCAGGAAGCTCTGCTGGGCATGCTCCAACTGGCAGACCGGTATAAGCCTGCAGGTCTGCTCAGTCTGGAGACCATCAGCTCCTGCAGAGCGAGCCCATGAGCCTGGACCGCGCCCGGAGACCCTTAAAGCTGCAGTACCGCCTGGGTCGGGCTCGGTGGGGGTGGTTATGGACTCTGGCCCTGTGCTACCCTGAGGCTGTGCTACCTGGACTCTGGCCACTAGGCTGTGCTACTCCGAGGAGGAGGTTGTTGGACTCGCCGCTAGGCGGCGCAGGCCACAGGGGTGCTGGGGTGCCAGACCAGTCACACCCCCTACCACCTGCTGCCAACTTATGTTCCTGAATCACTGCCCTAGACGCATGTAAAGGGGCTTGAAGCCAACTTCCCCCTGTGGGGCTCAGCTGTCTGTCCAGCTCCCATTGGGCCTCAGCTGTTTACCCACTGAGTCAGCAGTCCTGACTGATGTCATGTGTCTCTGCAGAGCCATCCCTAGTGGTTTGATGGAGCCCAATAGTGTCAGAGATGGACCCAGCACAATGATCCATGATTTCAGGTTGTCCAGGCTTGATTATTGCAAACCCCTATACCTGAGACTGAAGATTCAAATTCTGGGGCAGGGAAACCCAGCTAATCGAGAATGCAGCAGCCCTCTGCTGAGTGACCCTGGGAGGCGGAAGTGTATCACTGCAGTGCTTCAGTCATGTCACTCCCTCCTCGTTAAACAGAGTTCCCATTCAAAGTCATGGTGCAAATCTTCAGAGCTCAGAGCGTTGGGTCTGAGGTAGCTGAGCAACCACCACTCTTTCCACAATCAGGACCCTCTGTGACAGCATCCATCCTAAGGGCAATGGACTCTCTACAACCTGTGTTAACCCTGCGAAAGCTGGAGTCTGAGCTTTCTCAACAGCCGTCCTGTAGCCGCAGAACTGCCTTCCTCAAGAAATCCAACTGACCTCAAATCTCGCTGCCAGCGGGTCCAGCTGCAAGACCCAGCTGGTTTGCCTAGCTTTTCTGTGACAATAACACAATAGCTAACAAATGAACTAATGGCTAATGCCAAAGACTCCTGTCTGCTGTTGGGCTGGTGGGGAGAGAGAGAACAAATTGCCCATGAACTACCAGTTCCTGTTTCTGTTTTCTTGCCTTGGTCTCAGATATCACGTTGATGAGTGTGGTATAAATATCTAGACTGATAAGTCAGATCAGCACATGGGTGATGGGGCAAAGGGTGATGGGAATGTGAGAAGGAAGAAGTGATAGAGAAAGATACAATCCAAATAGTAATTAAACAGCCACCATGGAACAAACCTTGCTCACTATCAAACAGGGGGATCAGAGCTGGGGTGGCATCTGAGCTTGAGAACTGGAGCTGGAACAGAGCATTGGGACTGCAATGTGAGCCCAGGGATTTGTGCAGTAACTGAGCTGAGCTTTACATTTCTTGGGGAGAAAAGGTGGCCAGGGCCCCAAAAAGTCTTGTGGTGATGAGACCTTGCAGAATGTGCTGCTAACAGCTGTTTGTTCTTCCAGGGGCTTTCTTGATTCCCTATTTTCTGATGCTGGTGTTTGCTGGGATTCCTGTCTTCCTGCTGGAGACAGCTCTCGGCCAGTATACCGCTGTTGGCGCATTGGGGGTCTGGAAATTAGCGCCCATGTTCAAAGGTACTGTACTGTAAGTCCATGATGCTGATGCCATATATCTAACTTTAGAGCTGAAACCATTTACTGGAATGGGAAGCAAAACCTCAGGGACTGGGACATAAGCCCTTGGGGAAATGGTGGTGAGTCCCTGGCTGATCTATGGTGTTAAGGTCCCCTTCACCCTGGTGTCTAGGCATCAGTAACACTCCAGCTCTCTGTTTGAATGACCTTTGATAGTGACAAAACACTCAGGTAGAAAACACTGCCTTGATGGAGGCAAACGACTGAACGGAGCCACCTGGCCCAGCAGGATTGTACTTAACATGAGATGCAGTAAGTTGGTGGGGAGGACAGTGCTGCTCTGTACCAGCAGAACCCTGTTTACTGTACACTAGAAGGCTGGCTCTCCCCCAGTTGGGAGTAAACCTGTTGTTGTTGTGTTCACACAGTAACAACCTACGAGAGGCTAGAGATGAATTAGAATAAGTGTTTTTATTAAGAGAGACTAATTCAAGTACAGGAGCAGGCAGAGATACAGCTGGTTCCTCCTCTTTGATTTTCATAGAGCTCCACACGTACAACTCTGCTAGCAGGATACTGAAGGACACCACCATTCAATCTTTGAAACATGGGAGAGAGGCATAACATCCGCACCAGCCTTCATTGGCTGATCAGTGAACTTGAGGCACCGTGCGCTGTCACTAACTGATCTCTGTGAGATGATTCACGTTTCCTAGGTGTACAAACCTTCGCCTCTCCTCTGTGCAGTCACTTCTCGGCTTGCCAACCCCACTTCATCCGAGGAGGCTTGTATCCATCTGCTCAGTACAACTCCATAGACTTTGGATGGCTTGTGCTGAGCATGCTCTGTTTCTTCTCTCCTAGGAGTGGGCCTGGCTGCTGTGGTTCTCTCATTCTGGGGTAATGTCTATTACATTGTCATCATTGCCTGGGCACTGTACTATCTCTTCAACTCTTTCACTGCGGTGAGTTTCAGCCATTTCTATAAACTTAATTGGCTCTGTGTAATTTTGGCTGTTCCTGTTTCTCTCGTGAAATGTGGAATTTAACATTCCTTGCTGTTTGTGCCATGAAATACACAATATACAGTTTACAGATTGTGCAAAGGGGCTCGCTTAATGTTGCTTCTGGATCTGTTGCTGAGACATACTATGATGACATCAACTGATCTGCATTACTGTGTGCTGTGTTCTTTTAGGGGATATGTTCTCTTTATAAATCTTAGAAATCTGTCCCTCTGCCCCACAGCCTTTCACATTCTTCTTTCTGTCTGTCATAGTCAGAAAGTGCCAGTCACGGTAATAGCGACGTGTTCTAAAATGGCTTCTTCATGAGATTGTCTCATTACCATGGGCTTGGTAGTGAACTTAGACTCCAATTACACTGCTCCCACTCCATTGATTCCAGTGGAAAAGCACGTAAGCACGTGCTTACATCTACCCCCTAAATAGGACTGCATTTAAGCAAATGACTTCTAGCATAGGCTTAAGTCCCATTGACTGCAACGGGATGCTTTCCTGAATCGGGGCCTTGTGCCAGTGTATACAAGATCCGAATGGAGCCTCGAGTCCGAAGTACATTTCTTCACAACTGAACCATTCT
This sequence comes from Mauremys reevesii, assembly GCF_016161935.1. Classification (NCBI taxonomy): domain Eukaryota; kingdom Metazoa; phylum Chordata; order Testudines; family Geoemydidae; genus Mauremys; species Mauremys reevesii. Next base: position 252,270,592 of record NC_052623.1, read on the forward strand.
TATCAATCTAAAGGCTGAGAAGAGCTCCCTTAGCAACCCATAGACATAATTCCATGGGTCCTGTGAGATTCTATTTTGTTTAGACCCACCTGCTAAATTGTTGTACATGAACCATTGTTCAGTCCAGCTTCAGTTTTTATTTGATTAAGTTTTCCAGCATCTGTGAAGCCATTTGTCAAAATGTTCTTGTGTGTAGTCTCCAGTGCCTTCTGAACACCTGCAGTATTTGTTATTCTCTCTTAACCCCACACTAGGAATGTGTACAAGTGTCAGTTGTTATGGTCCAGGTAGATCCCCTACATGTTCCTGAACAAGACTTTATAACACGGGAGGGCAAACTATGGCCTGCGGGCCGCATCCGGCCCCTCAGGGTTTCAGTCCGACCCATGGGATTGCCAGCGGGGCTAAGGCAGGCTCCCTGCCTGCTCTGGCCCCACACCGGAAGTGGCCGGAAACACGACTCTGCAGCACCTGTGGGAGGGGAGGAGTAGAGGGCTCCGAGCACTGCCCTCGCCTGCAGGCACCGCCTCTCTCAGCTCCAATTGGCTGGGAACAGGGAACCGCGGCCAATGGGAGCTTTGGGGGTGGTACCCACAGGCAAGGGCAGCGTGTGGTGGAGCCACCTGCCCCACCCCCAGGAGCCACTGCCGGACACGCTGGCCACTTCCGGGAGTGGCACAAGGCCAGGGCAGACTGGAAGCCTGCCTTAGCCCTGCTCTGTGCCGATATCATCCTGGAGCCGCTTGAGGGAAGCGGCGTTGGGCTGGATCCTGCACTCTGAACCCCTCCTGCACCCCAATCCCCTGCCCTGAGCCCCCTTCTGCACTCCTCCTGAACCCCAACCCCTTGCCCTGAGCCCCTTCCTGCATACCACACCCCCTCCCACACCCTGCACTCCCTCCCTTTTAACCCCTGTCCCAGCCCTATATTCATAGCCCTGCATACAATTTGCCCATCCAGATATGGCCCCCTGCCTTACAACCACAAAAGAAGAGTCTGCACCCAGAGGATACATCCCAGCTTTCATCCTGAGCCCATTACACCTTGGAGCAGGACTTTGGGAGTTCAGTCAGTGCTGCCTACGCACCCAGGCAGTACAGACATGACCAATAAAGCTGATCATTATGTGCCTCAATGTAGAAGATCTGTGATTTTGATTCAAGGAGCTCACAGTTATCAGAGCTACGCCACCAGTTTTCTTTAAATTAAGTGGAGATGGGTCTGAATCAAAATCTCAGACTGGAGCATCCCCAAAATTTGGGTCAGGGGGGTGTTAAATCAGATCCCTGTCTGAATTTTGCAGCTCAGGCCCACGTCTAGAGTAAGATAAAGTGGGACAAAAATAAATAAATGTTATACAAACAAAACTACACAAGATCTTTTCAGGGGGCAAGACAAAGATGCCACATTTATTACGATAATTTGATTTATTACCAGTAACTAATATCTTAACACACACACACACACACACACACACACCATCCATCCATCCATCAGATGTTCTGCAGCTGCTTGATAGTTACCAGTCCTGAATGTAGCTTGGGTTCGTAGCTTGTGGCGGCTAACTGGCCAGGAAAGCTGGGCACAAGGACTAGCTGGGTCTCTGTTGGGCATGCACTGATGCCCTTCCATGTTGGTAGCAGAATGTTACCCTCACCCATCCTTTTTGTAGGCTTTAGTTTGAATTCAAAGTCTATGGGTCTTGCTGTGTCATGCTGCCTCTGGGTTTGGTGATTGATCACCCGTCAATTGCAGATGTGACTTTCAGCCTTGGACCTGGCTTTGATCTTCCTTCTATTGTACCTTTTCTTTTTAGGATGGACTCCTTTTACTTTGTTAGGGCTCTTGTCTGCATCTTCAGCCATTGGTGTTTGAACTCTATTTCATCAGGACACGCTGGGGCTGGAGGCTGATTCCATTATCCATCCATACCTCATTCACACATCTAAACTAAACTAATAAGATTACAGCAGGGTTTGCAAAAAATAAGATTACAGCAGGGTTTACAAAAATGAAGGTTGGAGCAAGCTTTTACAAAATGGAGTAAGAGTTTTAAAATGGGGTTTGCATTACATTATGGCAAACGGTGAACAGAAGTTACAATACTGAAACAGTGCAAGTCTCAGTGATTTAAGCACGAATTGGATTGATAGTGAAACTTACAAAGGCAGCTGACTGAACAGCTATGGCTCCTAACAAGCATCTTCATTGTCAATTAGCCAGTTCGTGGGCTAACCGGTTTTATGAATGAATGTTGTTTCATTCATAAAACTTTACTTATGAAGTTACATTAATAAAGTGAACAATTAAAAACAATTTCATTAATCAGTTCTACATAAATACCATGCAATCCCCCACCTCTGCCACAACAGAAACTCCTTATCATAGTCCTACCCAGAGATATTCCTCCCTGGGATCTCCCCACTGAAGTGAATAGACCGGGGATGAATATGGTCAGTTGCCTCAGTCTCCCAGGGCTCTGGCTGTGTGGCTATAAAATTGAGCTGTAGATGTTCTGACTCAGGCTGGAGCTTGGGCCCTGAGACCCTCCTGTTTCTGGGGTCTCAAAGTCCAAGTTCCAGCCCGAGCCCAAATATCTACACTGCTATTTTTAGCCACACATGAACCTGACTCAACTGAGTGTCAGGGACCTGACTCAATTGACCCAGGCTCTGAGACTCAGTGCTGTGGGTTTTTCATTGCAGTGTAGACATGCTAACACATCAAGTCAGTAAAGTACATGCTAAATCAGCCAGTATTTGTAATGGGACCTAAGTGGGTGTTTAAGTGTGTTGCTGAGTAGGGAGGGATGTGAGCACACACAGAAGTGCTTTGCTGAATTGGGCCTTAATCCTGACTTTTCAAGTGCAATACAGATTGGTGTTTTAATCGTATAAATATAGGGACAAATAATATTTCAAACTCCAGCCATATGTTTATTTTTTGTTCAATAAATCAAACCATTAGTTGCAAGTGAGGCTAACAAAAAGCTACAGTTACTATAAATATGCTATCCTTCAACCAATGAACTTTTGAGATCTAATGATGAAAAGCAACACGAGAGTGCCTGGTTTAATTAATAGCTATTAATTAGTGACAAGCAATTTTAAAAACTTAATATTTAAGCAATTAATGTCATTGTATTAAGGTTTTGATATTGCCCTAATCATAGCCTGATATTATTTCAAGGAATACTTTCATTAATACTCTGGAAAGTGACTAGCAAGTCTGGCTCCTGAGCTCCTGGCCTCTGACATTCAGAACCCTTTCAAGTGTCTCAAGATGGGTTCCCAAACATCTGGGCACCAAACATCACTAACTAATTACCATTTCCATCGACTAATTCTATCAAGAAGATAAAGTGCGTGAATGTGTGTGTGTGCGCGCACACATACTTCATTTTAATATATATGTATTTATCCACTTTCCAAAAAGGATACTTCTTTTTAAATTGCAGCGAACCTACTGTTCCTTATCCAGGAGTCATGTAGAGCAAAATGTGAATAAATCAGTTTTCAATAGAGCAAAACCTCCTTCTGAAAGTAAGATAATTTTACAAGAAGTTTTGTGCTAGTATTCAGATGCATCACAAACATTCCAGACCATATACCTGCCATATGCTGCACTAGAAACTATGTGCAAAATTACTTTGGGATCCTGTAGGCCTGTCTCAACCGTTCGGATCAAAGAATCAGTCCCTGTGACTGAATGCTGGATGCTTTGTATGGGCTCAGAATTCTGCTTTTCTTTATACAGGGCCTGAGCTAAAGCCTATGAAGACCTTGGAAAGACTGCTGTTGACTATAGTGGCCTTGGGATCAGGCCCATTGTACATTTAGTGGCATAGGCTGCTATATTTTGAGTAGATAATTTCAATAAAAAGCTAGATAAATCATTCCAGAAAAACCTTCAGACGAAGTTAATAAAATTGGACAAAGTATGGATGTTTCTCTGAAGCCATTGATGTAATATTATTTTAATAGTATTAAGTTTATAAATAAGGTTTAATCTTTCATGTAAACTTTGATTTTTTGTGGTGGTCGGGCATAAATATTGTACCTTATATTGGCACAGGCTCATATGCCCAACAGCCCTCCTTCCATCATATCTTTCAGATGCCTACAGAGCCCTCTCCATCACATCTTCACATTCTCTGCAGTCCATCCAGCACATCCTTGCCTTTCCAAGCACAACCTCACATTCTTCACAGTTCCCCAGTTATGCCCTGGCATTCCCTCTACACTCCCACTGGTGCACCCTCATGTTCCCAATGTACAGACATCTGTGCATCCTGGCATTCCCCACAGTCCCACTCGGGTGCTTCTGGCTATTCACCCCCAGGACATCCTTGTCTTCCCTACAGTACATCACAGATCCTATTCACATTCCTCACAGTTCCTCAGGTACATCCTAGTGTTCTTCCCAGGTCCCCAGCACGCCCTCATGTTACACATGGGCTCTGGCACAGTCCTCCTTTCCCTACAGTTGTCTGCCCAGTACATCCTCATATTCCCAATGTCCTTGTGATACACAACATGACCTTGGGATCTCCACTCCTCATGTTCCCCACAGTTCCCCATCACATCCTTGAGCTCTCCCACCCCCTATGTCTACATGTTCCCCACAATCCCCCCAGCATGTCCTGATGCTCCCTGCAGTCCTCATATTCTATAGGTCCCTTCTACCACCCAATGCATTTTCACTTTCCTACAGTCACCCACATTCCCCACACCAATATGGCTTCACAGTCCCACCCCCTACTTGGTACATCCTTGCACTTCTGCAACTCCCCTTTGCCATGCCCTCATGGCTTCAGCTACCTATCCCTGTGTTTCCATGTTCCCCCCACACACCTCAGATATCTTCATGTTCCAAAAGTCACCCTGCTCACCCGGCCTCACATTTTAGTTTCTCCACCCATTCTTCTGTTTACACAGCCCCCCAAACATTCTGACATTCCTACCCTGCCCCCCAACCCGCCTCATGTTTCCACACCTCCTGAACACCCCCTACCCTCGAGGAAGTCCTCACATTCCCTCATCACAACCCACAGAATATCCTGTTGTTAGAATGTGACTTTTTAATTCAAATGGAGCCGGGAGCAGCTTAACAAACAAGTATGTTCTAAATCATAACAGGGCAATGCATCGGGGATACGTGACTGACAGAAGAGAGCATTTCGAGAACAGAACTGAGCCATGCTTCCCTAATTGTATCCTCCCCTTCCTCTTCCCATTAGGATCTGCCATGGCAAAGCTGTGGCAATGCCTGGAACACAGAGAGATGCTTTTCCAACTACTCCCTCAATGATACCACCAACCTGACCAGCGCTGTGACCGAGTTCTGGGAGTACGTCTGCAGCCTAAGTCAGGTTTCACCACTGCAGGGACCATCTCATCAATTCATGGGGGCTTCTTGCTCATCCATTTGAGAGTAGCTTTGAAAGTCTCTGTTGGTGGCATGAAATTGTTTATCAGACCACGCTGAATGGGTGCTGTCTGTCTCCAGAGGGGGCATTCCTGCTAAATGTCCAGTTCATGTGCAGTTAAACATCCAGACAGAGCAATGAGGGTCAAAGCACATCCCATCATCCATCCTTCTTCCTTCAGTCCCTCACACTATATCTCATTTTCTTTCTGACCTTCATGTCTTTTGCCAATGTTTGGGCTCACACCCGCCTTTTGTGCCCTCTGCCCGCATCTGAGCTCACCCCATCCTTCGTTCCTTCTGCCTATGTCTGGAATCTCAAATCATTCAGTCTCTGTAGATTGTACCTTTTTCTAATTCCATGTCTTTTGTCTGCAGGAGGAACATGCACCAGATCTCTGGTGGCCTGGGGGAGCCAGGTGACATCCGCTGGCCCCTAGCAGGCACTCTTGCTTTAGCGTGGGTTCTGATCTATTTCTCCATCTGGAAAGGAGTAGAGTGGACTGGAAAGGTACTTTGTAATAATCAAGCAATACAGTATTGGCTTTTATTACTGTACTCATCTCTCATGGGGAAATGTCCTCCAGATTTAATTTTGAGTGCCTGTAATTAGGGTTTACTGTGTTGCAAGGAAGAATTGGAGTGTTTGCCATTAAATTCTTTACCTTTCACAGTGGTAAAAATTGCCTCAGGAGTTGCGGTATTCTAAGCATAGAGAATACTTCTGAACCATAACATCTCCGGACTGAGTATTGAACTTTCAGACTTTTGGAAAGATTTAAGCCAAGCTTTTAAAAAATGACATTCAAAGCCCAACTTGAAACACCCTAAAGGGGCCTTTGCCCCTCCCTGAGCACCCGCTCTCTGAAACTCAGGTCATTTTTGGGGATCAGAAATTGAGCATCCAGAATCACTGGTCTCTTTTCACCTCAGACTTTGAGTTTTGAGGATGACCCTTGAAACAGAAACATATTGCTATTTCCTAGTGTATAACATTACAGACCAGCACCAGAAAAAAGAAACACCTGAGAAATTGCTTAGTTTGGTAAAATGGTGCTACTGGGATATATTATGTAGGATGTAACTTGGAGTAATGGGATGACATTAAGAAAAGAGTAATCTAGATTGAATGTCAGAAAAAAATTCTTTACAGTAAACTTTCTTAGGTTGTGAATTAGTCTCCCAAGAAAAGTGGGTGAAGCATCTTCAGGTAAACTAACATTACTTGAATCATTTAAATAAAGAAAGGCAAGGCAAATCGCTAGAAAATAAGGGCTAGATTACTTAAATTGGTTACATCTCTGACTTCTTTGGCCCAAATTCATCACTTGTGCAATTCCACTGCTTTCGGTGCAGGCTCCAATTTATGTGATCAGTAAAGCCTCTTGTTATTAGTAGAAGAAAACCCCAATATTCAGAAATATTACTTGAAGAGAAACACAACACAGAATAGGCAAGAAAAGTCTCAACCAGTTTCTTACAAAAGAGCCATTAGCCCTCAGTGTAAACTTCATGGAGGCCATGCCCTTCCTTAATTATCAGTCTTGGCAGGAAGAACTAACACACTTAGGGCATGTCTATCCTTACCGTGGAGCGACACTGTGGTGATCGATCCACCGGGGGTTGAGTTAGTGGGTCTAGTGAAGACTCGTTACATCGACCACAGATCGCTCTCCCATCGACTTCGGTACTGCACCAGAACAAGAAGCATAAGGAAAGTTGATTGGAGAGTTTCTCCTGTCAACCCAGCACGGTGTAGATACCACAATAAGTCGACCTAAGCTATGTCAACTCCAGCTACATTCTTCATGTAGCCAGAGTTGCATAACTTAGGTGGACTTAACTCTGTAGTGTAGACCTGCCCTTAGAGCCCAGTTCACTTCTCACTTACACCAGTGCAGATCAGGTGTAAACCCACTGAAGCTAGGAGAATCAAGTCACTGCTGTAGCTCTGACTGCGAGTGCCTCACTACACAACTAACATCTCCCTTTGTCTCTCTCAGGTTGTGTATTTCTCAGCCACCTTCCCTTACTTCATGTTAATTATCTTTTTCTTCCGTGGAGTCACTCTACCGGGAGCCAAGGAGGGAATTCTCTTTTATATCACACCAGACTTCAGCAAACTCTCTAAGTCTGAGGTGGGTCCTGCAATGTTTAAAGCTTTTACACTGCTGTATTCAAGTTCCTTGGCACTTTGAACATTTCAGGTTTCTCTCATAACCAAAAAGCCTCCCAATCTTAGAGTCTTAGAATCCTAGTAGCCACAGTCTTCACGGTCAGAGACAAAACTGGGCCAGATCCACAACTGGTGTTGATCAGTGGCGCTCCATGGAAATCCTGTAGTATTATCAATGGAGCGATGCTGATTTACACCAACTGCCGACGTGCCCCTCTGACATGCGGATGCTCCATTACACTGATTAGTCTAGGGGTAGCTATTTGGGTTAGATAGTGCAGTCCTATGTAGAGGAGGCAATGGAACCCTATATTGCCCATACCTGCAGTGCTAGATGTAGGTACGAGTTCAGCATTAGACATAGCTGTTATTTTAGGTGGAAGTGTTTAAATGGCAAGTGAAAGCCATATACTGTTTGCCTGGCTCAATGGGAAGCCCAGTGCAGTAGAGATGCTTGAGAAGGCAAGTTTCTCTCTGTTATAGAGTAACAATTTCTTAGAGGTCTGTGAGGTCGCTCGTCATGCACAAGTGATGACAACTGAATAGAGCTCCCAATGGTCCCTCTTTGTAGGAACCACTGCACTGTAACAGTATTGCCAACCCATGAGTAAGGCTCCCCACAAAAAATTACAGGATTGGTTTAAACATCATGCCATATATCTCACAAAAACACTTTCTGTGGTCTTTTTATTAGCCCACTGAGTTTGGGGCCTTTAAGTTACACAGGGGCCACATTTTCCAGCTTTTCTCTGCAACTCTGCAGGCTAGAAACTACAACTGTTAAACAATGAAAGCTGAGATTCTCATGTAATCAGCTGACGCCTGGGGCTGGGGCTTTAAGAAAACACACCAGCTATGGTGAGACTTGTGATAAAACATGAGTGTTGGCACTCCTGCTCTAAGTACAGATCTTCAGCAGACCCCTTCCCTTCCCCTTGCATTGTGAGGTGGAGAAAATGGTTCAGAATAATTAAGACACAATCTCAGCCCCACCCCTGACTCTGACCATTTCTGGAACCAAAACCTGAACCAAAGTATTGTAAAGATTCTGGGATGTTCATTTAGAGCCAGGTTGCAGCTGGCTCTTGGTGTGTCTGGATGATGGGGAAGGCTCAAGGAGATCTCCCCTTCTTGTGGCTGATGAAAAGTGCTGTATAAGAACTAGGTATTATTGTGCATCTCCCAAGCACAGGGACTGTTCTCTGCTAGAACCCTCTGGGATATTAGCAACCCCAAAAAGAGCAAGGAGAAGCAAAGGCTGTACCCCCCACCTCCTCCCCTAACCTGTATTGCTGGCTTGCTTTGGAGAGGTGTGTTCATCTCATCCTCCCATATGGAGGTGCAGCATGTGCATACACACCCCCGAGTGCAAGAGGAATTATGTTTCTGTAACACTGGCAGACCCTGGTTGTTGGTGGGCAGGATTGAACCTGGGGCCTCTGGAGCTTAGTGCATGAGCCTCTACCGCATGAGCTAAAAGCCTCTTACCTAAGACTGTAGAGCAACCTCATTAATCTGTCTCTCTCTAAGTGTTCTCAGTGCCAGGAGGTGGGTGGGTTACACTTCCATGAGGTAACATGTCTCCACTTGGGACGCCCACCCCCACACAACACAGGCTAGTGTCTTAAAGTGCAATCTGGCCCTTAACAATTTTCTTCCGTTACTCTTCATCTCCACCTGTCTCTGTGCTTCTGAGTTCAGGCTGACTCTGGAAGTGCTGAAGTATGGGGAGAAAAGCTGTTCTCCTGGCATTTCTGGAAGCAGGAAGTACTGGAAATCAAGTGGGAAAGCCTGTTCTCATGAGATTTCCAATCCTGCCTTGCTGGCCCCAGAAGCTCTGGTTAGGTTGGATAAGCAGCCAACTTTTTAGGTGTTTATGTGAAAGGAACCCACATTTGAAATCATTTGAGGTTCTCTCACCAGTTGTGCCAGACAAGAGCAGAGCCTGAGTTGCAGAGTTTAGATCAGAGTTTAGTGCTGAGAGCGAGACGAAAGGTAGGGGGAACATGCTAATCAGGGCCCATCTCCAGCACTGATTTTTATTCCTGTTAGTTGCTGTGCAAGCAACCTGGGAGTCTCGCTGCAGCATAGGAGTCAATACTGCACAGCCTGAAGGGAATTGTAGGACTGTTGATAAGGCCATTGACATTCATCTCTGGAGTATGTCAGTGTAGTCCAGAGGTGGGCAAACTACGGCCCGCAGGCCAAATCCGGCCCGTGGGACCTTCCTGCCCGGCCCTTGAGCTCTCTAGGCGGCAGAGATGCGAGCTCCTGCTGGGCAGCACAGCTGTGAGACTGCATGGCCGTGTGGCTGGCTCTGGCCAGGGGTGGGGTGTGGTTGTAGGTGTAATGTATTAAGTTGCTCCCCATAGGAATGTGCTACTGATAGTAGTTACTGATACAATAGCAGTTTCTTACAATCTTGTGTATCAAACTACTACCTGATGTAGTAAATGCCTACAGGTAGCAGTTTCTTGCAATATGATGTGTGTGAAATTGCTACATGTAGAAATGTGCTATTTGTAGGAGTTAGTGATATGTGTAGATTGTAAGAAACTTTAATTTAATACACTACACCAGTCCTGGTGCTCTGAGCAGCCTGGTAAGGGGGTGGGGAGTGGGGGGGTTGGATAAGGGGCTGGGTGTCCTGGGGGCTGTCAGGGGGTGGGGATGTGGCTAGGGGTTGGGGCAGTCAGGGTACATGGAGCAGGGTGGGTTGGATTGGGGTGACCCAGGGGGGGCTGGTTGGTGGTGGTCCTGGGAGGGGGCGATCAGGAGACAAGGAGTGTGTGGGGGGGGTTGGATGGGTCAGAGGTTCTGAGGGGAGCAGTCAGGGGCGGGAAGTGGGAGGGGCAGATCGGAAACAGGCTGGCCCCTGCCCCCTGAGGCACAACCTTCCCTACCCGGCCCTCCATACAGTTTTGGAACCCCGATTCCAACTCAGGCCAAAAAGTTTGCCTACCTCTGGTGTAGTCTCTTACCTAAGACTTCATCAAAATCAACATTTTATATGGGAGTCCCACTTGCCATACTTCCCCTGCTACATGCTTTAGACACGATAAGCTGTCGTTCAAAGAAGATCTAGAAAGCTAGATGGACAGATTGGATTATGCAGAATGTTCCGACAGTGCTACGGAATACTGAGTCATGGCTTGTTCTTCCTTTGCAGGTCTGGATGGATGCAGTCGCACAGATCTTTTTCTCCTATGGACTGGGGTTGGGATCTCTGATTGCCCTGGGAAGCTATAACTCCTTCCATAACAATGTATACAAGTCAGTATTCTTCAAATACCTCTACAATCAGAAAGACACACAGAGGCAAACTGTGAACCCCTGTGTGACATTGGCAAGCGTTTAGTCACAGGGGTATTCCCATTGCAGTCACCGAGACTACTCCTGCGAGTAACTACTCACCAGTGTAAGGGGTTCACAATCTGGCCCATAGTACCTGATGCTGTACGGTCTGTAATTCACCAGCATGCAACCCAGGCCTCACCACTCATCCTCATATCTGAATGTCTTCTGGCCACAGGACATCACCAAGTTACCCACCCCACCTCTGACCTTCACCTCTCACTGTCACCTGTCCACAGCATGGTAACATGCCTCCTCATGTAACCCACACACCTCCTGGGTGTGGTGTTCAGTCCCATCTAGTGGCACTGAGACCACTTAGAGAAAGAGATAAAATGATTCTGCTCTACAGCCTTAGCTAACAGCCAGTTGGCTTTTAGCTCATGCGGTAGAGGCTCCAGAGATCCCAGGTGCGGTTCTGCCCACCGACGACCGGGGTCTGTCGGTGTTACACTCAGGCCTCATTTTCACCCTCACCTCATCTGCTAACTCCGAACCTGTTCTGATTTGCTGACTGGGCCAGAAATGCAGAAGGTTTTCTCACATCTGTGTTTGCTTTTCCAGAGACTCAATCATCGTCTGCTGTATAAATTCCACCACCAGCATATTTGCAGGATTTGTCATTTTCTCCGTTGTTGGCTTCATGGGTCACATCACCAAGAAGTCAATCGCTGAGCTGGCATCTTCAGGTAAGCAGACACTGCATGTGTAGTGTTCAGACTAGCAGTGTGATCCAGTGGGTGGGGCACTGGCATGGGAGTCAGGAAACTTGGTTTTATTTCCAGCTCTGCTACTGTTATGTCACCTTGGACAAGTCAGTTCACCTCTCTAGCCTCTGTTTCTCTCCCTGCCCTAACAACACTGCAAACTCATACGCTTTGTAATGCCATTGAAGCTCAATGGAGTTACAGTGGTATAAATGAGAGAACAATAAGGCCAGTTTTAGAGGAGAATTTTTATATATTGTGCACAACTAATTCTATTAAACTTAAGAGACCAGAGCCCCCACTGCCTTCAATGCAGCAATGCCAGTTTTCACAACTGAAAATCTGTTCCATGAAGTGAGTGAAAATGATCCCCAAAAAAGAAAACAGGTTCCAAATGTTCAGGATGTGATCATAGTGAATAGCATTTTGTCAATCAGCGTGGTGTTCTCACGGAGCCTTCCCGACAGGCACATGTGTGTAATTCAATTTCCTGAGATGGTACAGAATTGTAGGACTGGATGGCTCAGGAGACTGGGAATGAGCCATTTGGCAAATTCTTTGCCAAACTGAACAGATGTGAGGTCCCAGAAGAATTTGGGAAGCCTATTCTTGATAGACTCAGGTGCTCTTTCCACTCGGGTTCCCAACACAGGAAATTCTGAGGTTTGTTGTTGTTCTACACCTGTATTGTCTATTGCTCAGGATTGCTACACTTAAGGAGGCTCTTTATGGGCGTAGCCCTTTGTTAGACTTTTCCCATGGAGTAGCTAAGCTCTGATCCGATCAGTATTCTCACAAGAGCTGGCTGAAACTCAAGGTTTCCTTTTTTGTGGGAAATTCTGACATTTTTGTTCTGAATTCCATTTTCAACCTTATCAAAGAGGGCCTTTTTTTTTCTTCAATTTTCCTCCCACAAACTAAATTTCATTGCAATCAACATGTTCCCCCAGAAAGTTTCAATTTTGACTAAATGGCATTTTGGGACTGAAAAAAATCCTCTTGGAAAATGTTTGACCAACCCTAATTCTCAGTAACACAGTATACGCATTTCCAGGAAAATGTTTGATCTCCCAGTCTGTTCCTGCATCACTGATTATGGTAACAAAATGGCATTATTGTTTAAATGGGGGAAAAGATGAATGGATTCTCAAGTCCCTCACCCCTCCTTTGTGCAGCACAGGCCAAGGGAGCAGATTTTCGTGGAACCAATATTAAAATATTGGCAATATTTTGCTGTTGCCATCTCTCGGTTTAATAGTCGTACTGAACTCCGACATGCCTCATTGTTAAAGCACTTTAGAAACATGAACTTTTCAATATATTTTCATTCTGGTAGGTCCAGGACTGGCTTTCCTCACCTACCCACAGGTTGTCACGCAGCTGCCAATGTCCCCTCTCTGGTCAATTCTCTTCTTCTCCATGTTAATGATGTTAGGCGTTGACACCCAGGTGAGACAACACGCCGGGGAAAGTGGGGTAAGAAGCAAAGTTGTGGTTAGATGAGAACCACCCCGGATGACAGTTGTCTGTCCTCCTCTGTCAGTCCTGTACAGTGTTCCATCTAATTTTTTCCATCCATGTGCAGAATGAATTTTGTTATGTGCACTGCCTGGGGCCTCCAGTCAGCAGGGCTTGCTCCAGGCACCAGCAGAGGAAGCACGTGCCTGGGGCAGCACATTCTAAGGGGCGGAATTCCGTCCATTCTTGGGGCCGCACAATCCGTGCGGCTTTTTTTTTTTTTTTTTTGCTTTGGCAGTCCAAGAGGCCTTTTCTATGTGACATAATAGCCATAGAGCAGGTGCTTCCTACGGCGATGGAAGGGGTTTTTCTGTTGCTGTAGTTAATCCACCTCCCTGAGCAGCAGTAGTTAGGTTGATGAAAGAATTCTTCTGTCAACCTTGTCCTGTCTACATCGGAGGTTAGGTTGGTTTAGCTATGGTGCTCAGAGGTGTGGATTTTTCACACCCCTGAGCACTGTAGCTATGCTGATCAAACTTTTAAGTGTAGACCAAGACTTAGACAAGCTCCCTGCAGAGCCCACCTGGTGGTGGGAGCTCTGGTTTCTAGTTAACCCTTTCAGGGCAATGTGTCAGTAAAACAAGGAAAACACGGGCTTAGCCAAGGGATTTCTTAAACAAACACACACCCCTTACTCTTAAAAAGCACAAGAGAGTTTTATTTGTGAGTCCTGGGTTTTGTTCAAGACCTTAGGAGAGGTAAAGTCCTTCCTTCCTCCACTCACTCCACTTTGTCTTCTGTTCCTGGCGATGAAATGGCTTCCTTGGCTTCAAAAGCAGCTACCTTGTCAAAAAGATTAGATTAGATGTGGGAGGGGTGGGAATCCAGCTCTCCCTCTCCCCAGACAGATTTCCATTCAGAACCAAAGGCCCTGCTGACAGAAACCCTATTGTTTGAGCAGGGGAAATTTGCTCAATGTTGATGGCCCTTGATTGCTCTGTCACATCTTCCTTCCTCCCTCCCCTCACCCCTACATAGCTTCTCCATTACAAAATGCTGCAAAATGGATGATCTGAGCTACAATTAGACTGGTTGCAATTACAGATAGCGTTCATAAAACCACATGAAATTCATAAATGGGTGTGGACATATTCCCCAAACTGTCACACCTAATGTCCAATCAAATCTAATCAACCCAGCTGGAGTTTCACATGCTGAATGCTCCCACCGAACAGCTCAGACCAGGACTTATTGCAGATATTATTTGGCAAACAATTTCAAATAATGAGTAAATGTTCCCAAAGAAGCTAAGTTCACTGAAAGAATGATTCTCTGTGGATCATTCACTCGGCTCTCGTAAATAGTTTGATACATGACAATAAGTCTCCTAAGCACTGTGTGGAATTATTGATGCTTTTGCTTCTCAAATATCACCTGAAAGTCTTAGAGTCCTGTATGACTGTCAGTCTCATAGGGGGAGCTCTTAGGGGGCTGTCAGTGCCTGGGAGAGGGGGTGCACGAAGAATCAAAAGCAAAACAAGCATTTAGAAAAACAGATACATAGATGTTGAGGGTTTCTATCTGCGTACTGGAGATTTCCTCATTCAGTGTATGATTTACACATAGAGCGTGGAACCCACGATGCCGGATTCTGCATGCAAAAAATATGCCTATATTTGCTCATGCAGTAACAACTGTACATGCAAATAGTTAGGTAGGTGCCTGGCTAGTCATTAGTACACATAGGCTCCTGATTTGCATGTGTTGCAATAACGGAGCACACAAATGCAAGTGTGCAATTGCACAAGTACTTGAGGCTGCCATTTTTGACAGTTAGCCCCACATGTTCTCAGAAAGCCTTGGTTGTGCACAGGAACATATTCTACACAGGATGGTCAGCAGCCCAGTCCATGACTGCTTAGTCCAGGCCAGGGGTAGCAAGGTGGTAAGGCTCTAGGGTGAACAGATGTCCTAATTTTATAGGGACAATCCCAATTTTAGGGTCTTTTTCTTATATAGGCTCCTATTCCCCCCCAATCCCTGTCCCGATTTTTCACATTTGCTGTCTAGTCACCCTATAAGTTTCTCGTGTCAAACCACACCCTTAACAGGTGCTAGAACCCTTCAGAAGGCTGCTGAAGTTCTGCTGGCTCATTGTAGCAGGTGCAGCTCGTTATTGCACCTGGGCTAGAAGGGAGGTGGGAGTGGTTCCCTGGAGAGAGGGCAGAGTTGGTCCTGGAGGGACACCCAAGCTTGGGAAGGAAGCTAAGACTGAGGTTTATGTTTGTTTATGAGCTACCAATAAAACCAACCCCCCCGAAGGGGTGTGTGTGGGGGTCTTTGGTCAGTAGGGTGTTACTGCGCTCAGTGTTGAACACCTAACTAATTTAGGAGCCTAAATCTCATTTTCCAAAATGGTTTAGGCACTTAGAACCCTAAATCCTATCGACTCTTAAGGGGGATTTAGACTCCGAAATCAGCTAGGCATTGCAATGCTAAGCGGTGCAACACCTAAATACCTTTAAAAAATGGTGCCTCAGGGCCCATTTCAGTGAAGCACTTAAGCACATGTTGAAAGTTAAACATGTGCCTAAGTCCATCCTGGTTCAACAAAGCCCTTAAGCATGTGACTAAAGTGAAGAATGTGTTTAAGCACTTTGCTGAATTGGGGCCTAACTCCAGATCTGTGTGCTCTGGGGAGGACAGAGTCTGGACTCAGCCTGGTCACACCTGGGCTTAAGGAGAATAGCTTTTCATGACTCTCCCGCAACCTGTGCTGCCTAGTGTCAAGGGGAATAACAGGGTCTGTCTGTCCAGTAGCATCAGTAAAGAATCCTTTGTGTATTTACTACCACTAAGTCCGGTCTCTTTGCGCCATGAGGGACATCACAAATTCTTATTCGCAGCCGCAGTGGCATACATTGATACGCCCAGACACATGCACCTGTTTTCACTTGTGGGTTTAGTTCTCATGCATCTAGACCCTCTTGCATAATATGCTAATGATTCCTTTTAACTATCAGTTTCCAGGTCAGGTGTTTGCTCCACCAGGGGAGTTAGTTGCTCCTTGTGATTCCAAGCACGCGTGTGTCCCATGTGATGCCATCTCTTACAGCTTATTCATGAGCATTTCTTGCTAATGGAATCAGAGTCCTGCAGAGCAGAAACACCCACCCACAATCCTGTAGGCCGCACAGCTGTTTTTCTGTAGTTAAACTCCCTTTGGGCCGTTGTCTTCTCCTGCACGATACAAGGAGCTCTCCCGGAAGCCAGTGCGAGTTCTTTGTATCCTGTGGTGGGGGATGAATGCCCCTGGGGCTGTTGGAAAACTCTCTTGTCTGCTAACTGATGTGGTGCCAGCCTGCCAGTGACTCAATATTCTACTGAGTCTCCTGCCCCACCATTGATGGAATGACCAGATCCCGGCAAGAGGGGGGAGAATCAGGAATGGAAATAAGAAACAGGAAATAACAGGATCACCAACTCAGGTTTGGAAGGGGAGGGGCAGATGCCTATAATAGAAAAGTGACAGGAACAATGAAGAGATGTGACAATATACTGAGGAAAGGGAAACATTTCAGAAAACACACCAAAGCCACTGTAAAGAGAAAGAAGGAAGGGAGTACAGAGTAATAATTATTATTTATTATTTGTATTATGCTAGCGCCTGGGAGCCTCAGTCACGGACCTCAGACTCCCATTGTGCTAGGTGCTGCACAAACACAAAATAAAAGACTTTCCCTGCCTCAAAGATCTTATACTCTGGGCATACAGCAAGATATAGCAGATGGAGGCAGCCAGCCCGATGGGAGGGGAGGGGTGAGGACAAGGAAACAACGAGACACTATTGGGCAGCACGATAGGCAATGGACTCAGCATGCCAGCAACCTAAGCAATATCAAAGAGGAAACACCACAATGGCCTGCTCTTCAGAGGTACAGAGCACTCGCAACTCCAGCTGAGGTCAGTGGGAACTGCAGGAGCTCAGCACGGCTATAAATCAGGCCATTTTTATTTAGGTGCCTAAATGTTCTATTTGGGTGTCTAACTTTAGGAATCCAGGTTTGAAACCTTTTGCCTTAATGGCTTGTCCAAGGTCACGTAGCACATCAGTGTCAGGATTAGACCTTGGGGCCTCTAAGCCCCTAGCCAGGTGCATTAGCTGCTAGACCATGCTTCTGCTCTGGAATTTAAATCCACTATGTGTCAGTAATCATCATGAAACAAGATACCATGTTACGTGGATTGCACTAGGAGCATCGCACAATTTGGCCACCTCTTCCTGTGTGTTCCATGTGGTCTAGTTAGGACATGGAGAGGTGTGTATCCCATCAGTATTTACTGCTTCAGCCTTCCTCTCCCCCTCCACTACTCCTCACACAACTCCCCTAGGACTTCTCCAGGCAGATCTGCTCCAGTGACTTCCTGTGCCCACTTCCCTCTCCTCCCATACACCACTCTTAATCTGAAGTGACTTCCAGTTCCCTTCCATTTACCCTCTTGCCCACAGCTTTTCACACCCATGTCTTCCCCCACTTGATGGTCTCCCATACCCATGCCCTTCTCTATTCCCCCTACCTTCTCCCCATGACTTGGCATATCCAGTCCTCCCTCTCAGCCACCCGCCCCTTCATTTCTACACCAGCCCCTTTCCTTCTCCACAACAGCAATCATCATCCAGCTACCTGTGGTAACTCCTGCAGTCAAGTGGAAGGAATGGATTCTCTCACACACACACACACACACACACACACACACACACACACACACACACACACACACACACACACACAGCTTCCTTCAGGCAGAGAGAGACTGTTTTGCCCTTCTGGCTTCCTGGCCTTCTTATAAGGCCTTGTTCACCCACACACACACACACCCAGGCTTCAGCGTGGTGGCCTTTCAGCACCGTCACTACATGCTGGAGCCCTTACAGGAAATGAGGTGTAGGTGAGGTCATCCACCGCCTCCAGGCAGCAGGGAAGCAGTGGTCAGTTGGACACAGAGATAGAAGAAGTGACACAAATCCAGGCTGAGAGGTGGTGCGTTCTCCAGAGGGGAGGGAGATGGCACCACGCCAGAGGAGTGGAGGAAGGAGGAGGAGGAGTGTTTCAAGGGAATGCAGAAGGTGGTGATGAATTTATGTGTGTGTGTGTCTTTCCTCCTGCAGTTCTGCATCGTGGAGGGGTTTGTCACAGCCCTGACAGATGAGTATCCCTATCTCCTCAGGGCCAGGAAGAAGCTCTTCATTGCTGTGGTCTGTCTTATCTCCTACATTGTCGGATTCTCCAACATCACCCAGGTACCTCTCCCTGTGCTCACTCCAGCACCTGTTCCTGGTGCTCTTCCATCCACCTCCTTGTATAACAGCAGCAGAGGAAGCCTGGGGGAAGGGCCATTGTCCATGAAACGCACTAGGGCCACTGCTGGTCTGGGCTTTGCCCAGCACAGTCATCTGTCCAGCAAGCTGCAGTCTCCACATTAAATCTCAGTAAGTTACCATCATCCTTGTGGTCAGTCTAGCTGGGACTCCTGTCGCTTCCAGGATGGGCCTATGCCCTGGAGGGTGACACATTCTCTATGCAGAAGATTTAGATAAACCAAAAGAGAGCAGGTCTGGAGGGGCTCTGAGGCAGTGACACTAAGTCCCAGGCTCCATGTTTACATGCCCTAGTGAGTGACCCAATGCAGAGTTCCTTATATTGGGTGTATGACAGTGAGGCCCAGGATCCGTGTGCAGACTTTGGGACCAAGCTCAGTGACATGGAGGCCAGGGTTTGGGTTTCTCACTTTGTGACTTCATGCTGGATAAGTCACAGAACATGGAACGTCTGCAGAGACATCTGAAGTGCAGCAGGAGGGACCGAATGGATTCATTTTACAAAGCGGCTTCTCCTCACACTAGAGAGGGAAGGCAGCCACTCGAGAGTCCTGCTTCTCTCCGCACCTTCAGCCAGGCCTCAACACTCACTCCTTGACCACATTCCAGAGTACGTCTGTTAACATGGCAGGAATTAGATTATAACAAAATGATGCATCTTTCTTGGCTTCCATGGGCCAAGGAAATTAACATACAAAGGCAAAATGATTAGATGAAAGTATTGATGATATTAATCCTCAGCTCCCCACCCAGGCTGTACTCCATAACCAGACCACCTCCCCTTGCCTTTGTCTCCTCAGGGTGGCATTTATGTCTTCAAGCTGTTTGATTATTATTCAGCCAGCGGCATGTGTCTTCTCTTCCTCGTCTTCTTTGAGACCATCTCAATTTCCTGGTGTTATGGTAAATGCAACTCACCTTGTTCCTTTGCTGCTTATCTCTAGGCACAGAAGGTGCCATTTTCAAAAGCCCTCAACACTAGCCATTGAAGTCAGTGGGAGATTGGCAATTGACTATAGTTTTGGGCTAAAGCTGAAAGCTTTTGAAAAACCCCAAGGAGACACTCATCGTGCTTCCTCAGACAGCCACACAGCTGAGCACACGTTTGCAGAGATTCCCATACAAATGGAAATATGCACAGGCCTCTAGATTTGGATTTCTTGAGGGTATGATTTGTTAGGCCAAATCTGACTGTTGAGCCATCTGCCCTGGTATCCTGGCAGAGTCCGATGCCTGATGCCTCAGAGGGAGACCAGAGTCCCCCCATTCAGTAACTTCCCATCCAATTGTGCAGTGCTGGGGTGTCGGGGAATTCCTTCTTGACCCCTCCAAGGTCAATCTATCACCTAGTCTAGCTTACGAGCTTGCTAGTTGATTAATATCACTGTGTTAGCTTGGGAAGCTGTAGATGTTTTTAGTGGTCATAAAATTATCCAGGTACCTGTTAAGATCCCAGTTCAGAGTTTGTATCAATGGCCTCTACGTTTTATCTGGGGAGTGAGCGTTACACTTCTCCACACTCACCTTAAATGTCTGCTCTCCTCTCTGATCTCACATCTGATCTCCTCCTTCTCCTGTTGTGTGTTGGGTCACTGGAGAGATGTGATGAGAATGGTACTGAGATATCATTGCTGCTGTTAACACACATTTCTCACTGTAGGTGTGAACAGATTTTACAGGAACATTGAAGAGATGATTGGCTACCAACCTTGCAGCTGGTGGAAGCTCTGCTGGGCCTTCTTCACTCCCCTCGTTTGCGTGGTGAGAACAAAGCAACTTTCTTTGGGGAGCTTCATCTAGAAGAGCCACCTCACTGGGATCATTCTGTGGGTCGGGGAAACACTAAAATTTTAATCTAGGTAACTCTGATCTAAATCCAGATCTGGCATTAAACTCAAGTTGGTCCTAAGAAGAGTCAAAGCAACTGGCAGGAAAAGAAATATGTGGAGCCTCTTTTATTCTCCCACCTGAATCCCTGCAACTGACTCTCAGAAGAGAGGGGGGAGCTTGGCCTAGAACATGCAGTTAGTAATAGGTTGCTCCTGTGTTTGATATTCCAGAAGCTGAATTGGTGATTTATAACTTTAAAAATCATTATTGGCTGTGGACAGGCCTGCTCCCAGCCCCCAGCGTGCTGCGCGTGTGGCGGGGCATGCGGCGGCCGCGGGGGGCTGGCGGGAGTAGATGGGGGTGGACCTCGGTGTGGGGCATGCATGCATGGCATGGGGAGGTCCACGGAACCGCGACCAGGGCGACCTCTGAAGGCATGTCTGCAGGAGGTCCACCAGAGCCGACGACCGCGACGCGCCAGCCCCCCCCGCAGCGTGCCACCCTGCTTGGGGGGTGAAGTTGCTAGAGCCGCCTCTGGCTGTGGAGAAAACTTTCAGCCACTCCAGCTCCAGCCTCAGCCTCTCCCAAGCCTCTCTCAGCAGGAGGCGCTCTCAGATATAATAGAATTGGCATTGATGATCTCTCAGCTCCTCCGCCCATCCTCCAACCCTTCCTCTCCCAGCAGGAGGTGCTATTGGGATTGCCGCAGGAATGCTGGGTGTGGGGCGTTCCTAGCTCCTGAGAATCAGCTAAGAGGACGCTGTTTAGGAAATGGTTTGGGAGTGTGGTGTGCAGCAGAAGCCCAAGCAGGGAGGGGTGTAAGTGCCCTGGCTGGGGCAGGGGAGTTTAGGGGCACTGACCATGGGGAGAACATTACCATGCATGCTCAGCCTGTCGGCTGTGGGGGGAGCTGTTGGGACTGGTCTGGGAGCCCTGCTGGTGGGGGGCTGCTGTTGGGACTGGTCTGGGATCCCTGGCTCTGGGGGGCAGCTCTTGGGAATGGTGCGGGAGCCCTGGCTTGGTGGGGGAGCTGTTGGGAATGGTGATAGAGACCTGGCTGTGTGGGAGGGAGGGCTGTTGGGAATGGTGCGTGATTATTGACTATAACTCATAGTGAGAATTTAGGGAACTCTCAAAAGGACAAAGTCAGTGAATATTTCTGCTTGTGCTATACTATGCTGTGACTGCTGATCCTGTTTCTTCAGGGTGTTTTCTTCTTCAGTGTGGTTGAAATGACCCCTCTGACTCTGGGGAAATATGTCTATCCCCCATGGGGGCAGGGCATCGGCTGGCTCATGGCTCTGTCTTCCATGGTGCTGATTCCGGGCTATATGCTGTACTACTTCTTCACCTCCGAGGGGACCATCAGGCAGGTAAAAGCAACTTTCCAACTTCTGCCTCTGCTCAATTATCTGTCCAGAGGGAATTTCCCACCAGCAACCCACTATAAACTTCATGCAGCCCCTGTGTCATGGCATTGATTCCTGTGGTCTTTGTAAGCCAAGACTTCCCAAATACTCCCTCCTCATCCTCCAATACCCTCTGCGCTCTTCTGATCTGCTCCTTATGCTTTCTACTACCTCCTGCATGACACATTCCATGTAAGCCAATAGAAAGCCCTTCCTCACTGAGGCAAATGAATGCCTTAGGGGATTGGGGTAAGGAGATATGTGCCTTTACCTCTTGGCTACAATCCCGCACAGGTCAGTAGTGACCAAAAATTGTTACCTTCTCATTCCTGTTTGGTGTCTTATGTGAAACAAGTCAAGAGACTCTTGGTCCCATTCCTAGCAGACCGCTGTCCACATCAGCATATTACTGTTACATAGAGAGATGTCTGAAAATCTTCCATCAGCAGGGACCCCCAGCCCGCGCCCAGGCGCTGGGGCGGCGGCGGCGGCGCAGGCAGTGCGGGCGGCAGGCGGCTGCAGTCATGCTCTGCAGTCATGCCAGCGGGGTCGGTCGGGACGAGCGGGACTCCCCGCAGGGACTGGCCGGAGGGGGGTCTCGTCTCGCGCTCCGGTGGACCCGCAGGCATGACTGCAAGAAGCTCCACAGGCAGGCAGTCAAGAGGTCCCCCGGAGCGCGGGACCAGCAGCAGCAGCAGCACGCCGCGCGGCGTGCTGCTTGCTGGCGGGCAGATTTCCGAGCCCTCCCTGTCCATCAGAATGTTTTCCCATTGGAAAATGCTGTTCTGTCAGAAATACAACTTTCCAAGGGGACATGTTGATTCTGACAAAACTTTGTTTTGAAAAAAGAAATTGAAACAATGTGTTTTGCAAAGGTCAGAACATTCTATCTGGACCATTTCAGAAATGGAACATTTTGATTTTTTCATTTTGACTTTTCATTTTGAAATTTATTTGATATTATATATTTTTTTTAAAGTCAAAATCAAAAGGAAATGGTTTTTGACTGTCCTGGAACGAAACCTTTTCATACATCTTGTTTCATGGGAAATGTCTAAATTCTTTTTTGTTCTGACTTGGAATGAAAGCAAATGTTTGAAATGGTGGAAATTCCAGTTCCTGCCCAGTTCTAGCTATGAATGTCACTATCGGGCAATCTCAGTAAAGATGCCGCGTTCTGAATAAGCATGAAGCTTGAACTAGCTCAGAGCCAGGGTCTATTGGTGAGGGAGGTTTGCACTGGAACTGGCTGTCTCATGGATAAAAAGGCCTGCCAGTCTCCAATCTTTCACCAGCATTCAATTCAGTTTAAAAATGAAGGAAGGACAGAGAGAGGCCCCAGCACTGCACCAATATAGACCCTACGATAATGTCATTTTCTTTTGGGCCAGAAGAAGAGATTCAGTCAAAGGCAGTCAAAGGGCATTACCCTTCTCTCTACTGATAGCAGTAGGCTGCAAATCGTGTTGAGAATTAAAGCGAACAATCCCCACTCAGACCCATCTCTGATCCTTACAGTGATCCTTGCTCAGAGCGCCATAGGATGGTATGAACACTCACCACCCCTCCCCGCCACTCACTGGTAATGTGCCATGGGGAGAAATCCCTTCTTGTCTCCTAATTGGGGGATCAGTTCCTCCCTGTGTTTCGTTCCAATTCTATTCCCATTGAAGCTGGGGACAGTATTCTCCTGACTTCACTGGGAGCCGGAGCAGGCTGGGAGGGCCAGATTGTGATGTCCTGACTCACAGAGTAGCATCGAAATCCTCCGCTGACTTCAGCAGGGCAACTTGCACTATACCAATTATTAAGGATATCGCAATCTGCCCCAAGTGAGCTAAATCCTTGTAGTTGTGCCTCTGAATCCATCTGTAATCTGAGATCCCACCTGGTGCCCACGTGATTATCCACGTTTCCACTGAATCCCTGTCTTGCAGGCCCATGGAGTGTGGTTGTATTCTGTTGCTCCAGGAGCTCTCTGAGCATCTGGTGCATACTGACAATGTCAGTCAATGGGAATTAGAAATAACAACAGTGTGACTGACTTCTATTTACCTTCCCCTCCCTTTGCTCACTCTATCAGACTCGATATCCCTGAGTGCACTGACCGTTCTGCCAGTTCAGTGGAATGTCACTTTTTTTGGAGGCAGCCAACACACACACCCAGACCCCGGCCTCCAGGATCCATTGGACTAGCATGTGGCAGTAGGGATATAGAGAGAGTGTGTGTGTTTGTGAGAGAGAGAGAGAGAGAGAGAGAGAGAGAGAGGATTAGCTTGTAACAGAGGTGAGGCTGGAGGGAAATTAGATGTCAGCGCAGAATAAAGGGGTTTTGACAGACAGGAAAGATTATAAACCATTTTAATCCTACTGAGCATGAATGTAAGGAAAAAGCACATGATTGGCAGGAGAGCCGCACTAAACAGTTCAGGGGCTTCACCCAGCAAGAAACACTTCAGATATGTCTGAGTACGGGGACTCTTCCCTCTTCTCCAGCTCAGTGATGTCCATTCACTTCAGGCCCCCTTCCCCTCTGCCTCATGTTCCATAATTTAAAGCACCACTTTCCCTCCTGGAATTTAGCCTCCATGTCCATTCAAGCCTAGGCTTCAACCCATACTGCTCAGACAGTGAGTGCCCCCCTGCCTGAGGGACTGTACCCTCCCACATTCCATCTCCCTGGCTGTCTTCCGGACACGGCTCTACCAATGGACCTCAGTTTTATTTAGACTTTGATCCTGTCAGGTTAATATAATTGGGAACACATGCTGGCATAAAGGCCCATGCAGGATCAGAGCCATAAACTGTAAATTCCTTGGCATTCTGTAACCATTGGATAACATTTTTAATGAGAAGTTCATGAAAAATTGAATAGAAAATGAGAAGTGGGTCCATTTTGAATCCTGTGAAATGGGAAGAACCTTGACATTTTTGGTCATTCAAAAACATTTTTTGACTAGCTTTAGCATCTAGGTGCTGCTACAACTGTGCAGTAACTACTGGCTTACTTTGTAATGGTGATTTCTGTCATTCAGAAGAGAGAACTGTGTATACTAGAGGAGCAAAGGGGAAGTGATTACATTGCCAGATGGAGGTGTGTGGTATCTGGAGCAATTGTCCTAATCACCTTCAGTGTTCACTATCCCCTTGGTAGCCCTCTTGCTGTAACTAGTGATGTCTCTTCAATTTGGAAAGAAGGGTTATGACCTTCAGCTTCAGCCACATGTGGAGGTGGTGGTGGTGAACGGGTCTCCTCATTTTTCCCTTTTTACCTGTGTTCTTCCTGTAATCATTCTTTGTTCCTGGACAGCGTTTTCAGCAGATGACTCAGCCCACGCAAGAGGTGAATGTTCAGAACAATGGACTAAAAGCGAAGACCTCACTGAAGGGGAGAGTCTCTGATGCTGCTGTCTAGGCAGAGGGCAGAACCTCTTCATCCTGCTCTGTAGCTGCTCCTGCCACTGCCCTTTGACCTCCTCTGACACTGCTTGTGTGTCCCCAACTCCACTGTTGGTTTCAGTCATCGTGGGAAGGATCTAACAGAGGAGCCCTTTCATGGCACTGCCCCCTAGCCCAGCTGATCGAGGCTCTGTTTTAAACTCCATAAGGACAATGTGCAGTGACTGTCTCTGTAATTTATGATCCCAATCCATACTGCCAGAAAAGAATGTCCCAGGCCCTAGTTTCCTGCTGACCAGAGGTGGTATTTTCTATAGTATAATAACGTCTCCTTCTTCATTGTGTTCTTCAGCCCCTCTTCTATACTAAAGTCCACCACGCACCTTCTAATGAACCGCAAGGCTGTCACAGCATAAAACCAGCAGTATTTTGGCTATGGATTCAAATTCCAGATGATTATCAATTAATACAGCATAAAGCACCTTTAATGAATAAATAGTCCTAAATGCTGTACCATGGATGCACCAACCAGGAATACAGAATATTAGTGGCTACTGGATAGCCCTCAGCAATCTGGACAGGCATGAGGGGTGCTGAGCTGTTGGAGCTGCTGTCCTTCAGCCACTAACACAGCGTTATTAATTATTATTATTATTATTATTAGCAGCAGTCATTTATACAGAGCCAGAGATATAAGATTCCCTTTTACTGGTGGAGGAGACATCCTTTTATAATGTGGACATGTTCCATCCCAACACATCCTGGCATGGTATTACGTGGTGTCCTATGATGCTGTATGTGCCTTATCCTCTATCTACTCCCTAAAATGCCATCATGATATCAAGGGGGTTGTTAGCGGGCTTATTCCTTCACCCTCTTACTTCCCTGGTCCTTCTCGCATGAACAGAGAGCAACAATACCCAAAGTCCGAAGGTGCAAACAATTTGATGTTTATTGGGGTGAACTTAGGGTTACCATACGTCCAGGTTTACCCAGACACGTCTGGCTTTTCGGGGGGAATTTGATTTCCCCCTGGTCCGCTATTTAAAGACCAAAAAGCGGCTGACAGCGGGGCCAGGCCAGACTGAGCTGTTGATTGGGGCCTCTCCGGCAGCCAAAGCCCCTCCCCAACTCCTCCCCTCCCCTGCAGCCTCAGATCACCGGCAGCACCGGGGTAGTGGGGCTGGCAGCGGCAGCCAAAGGCCCCCCCACCCCCGGTCCCCTCTCCCAGCCTCAGATCGCCGGCAGCGCTGGGGGGCTGGGTTCTCCGTGGGGCACAGAGCCTGACACGCTGCTCTAAGCTGCAGGTAAGGGGGTCGGAGAGTTGGAGAAGGGGCATGGGATCCCGGGGGGCAGTGAATTGCCTGTCTGTATGTTCTAAATAGTAGCTGTTGTTCCCTTAGCAAAAACCTCTCCTCTACAATTCCTTTCCATTTTTGCCTCATTTTTTCCAGTTTGTAGTTCTGTTTTTAAAGCCTATATTATCTATTCATGTTAATCTGTCTCTCTGTTTCAGACAGCATTAAATATGTAACTTGTTTTACTTAGAAAAATAGCTGGAGAGATAATGGTAAGACTATATCACCCAGCATTCTAAAGAGGATCTGTCTGTTACACTTTGTGAATGGGAAAAACAAAACTTGTCTTTGAATTTTATTAACCAATGTAATTGCTTTTAACACATCAGGAAGAAAGGCAATGACTTTAAGACCTGTTTGTATAATAATGGAAATACTATGGTTTCTCACTGGCTAATTGTTAAACCATCATTTCTTTTGTTTACAGCCACTTGCAGTAGCTATATAATCCCTCACCCACAATGGTGTTCTGTAACATTTGCAATGGCTACTGTCTAAATTCTTGCCAAGCTTTTCATCATATCCAGAGAACAGAGATTAAATTAATGTAACTGCTAGCTTCAATTCATACTAGTGCTTGTAAAAACTGCTTCATCAAAGCACTTAGTTCAATTTTGCAATAAATATCAGAATCCAATAAAGACTATTAAATCTGACTCATTGCCTACATACGTATTATATTTGGAGACACAGTCAGCTATTATTCAACAGTGATACAAACTGTGGTGAAAATAAGACCTGGCCTTTAAAACTTCCTCATAAAAGCTCACTGCAAGTCATGCATTAGGAGAAGAATTAAGTGCAAGTCTGAAAATGACCAATATTTATATTTGACAATTGAAGTTCTTTGATCTGGCAGGGAGGTGAATATGAGTCCAGAAGAAAATAAAAACACTTAAAGTGCTTAGCTTTTGGAGATCTTCTTAGAGCTTTCTCTATTGACAAAGGTTTCAGAGAACTTTTTGAAGTTACTTTTATTCTGCTTTTATTTACTGAAAGATCCCCTTTTCTATGAACATTTATCAAGGTTTTTATTACAATGATGGAGAATGACTATTTTTGGTTTATGGGAGTGTAGCAGTAATTTTAAAATGTGACTCCCAAACTCTTGAGGACAAGTGCTGTGGCTGGGCATGTAACTCAAGTCACTGAGGTCAGGGGACAGGTAGGGAGCGGGATCCTAGGGGGCCAGTTGGGGGGGTCTCAGGAGGGGGCAGTCAGGGACAAGGAGAAGGATGGCTTAGATAGGGGGTAGAGTCCCAGAGGGAGGTTAGGGGCAGGAGTCCCAGGAGGGGTGATCAGAGGACAAGGAGTGGGGGGAGTGGGTGGGTTGGGTGTCCTGTGGGGGGCAGTCAGAGCAGGAAGTGGGAGGGAGTGGCTAGTGGGCAGGGCTAGCCCCGTGTCCTCTTTTTTGAAACTTCAGATATGGTAACCCTAGTGTTGGGTCAGTGCTCAGATGGGAGACCTCTAAGCCGCACCCTAGGTGCTGCAAACAGTGGTGTTACTGATTCAGTAGGTGGTGCTCTGCCCTCTGTGGCAAACCCAGAACAAATGGCTACAAAGGGAGGGCTAGTAATTAGTCCCAGCGGGCTAAAAGGCCTCTCCCTAGCCACTGAGGAGAGAGAACCAGGGGGAAATATGGTTCAGCTGGAAAAGGAGTTACCAGGGAACTAATTAGGTTCAGCTGGCCCCAACTGCTGGAGACCTTTTAAAACCCTCCCTGGGATGTAAGTGGGGGGGTGAGCAGTCAGCAAGTTAGGAGCAGGTATAAGGCTCTGAAGCCTTCTAGTAAGGAAGGCTGCACTCCGTCCCCAGAAGGGGAGAAAACCAGCACAAGGGACTGACTGAGGGAAGGATCAACCAGACCCTATGTTACCTGGAAGGATTTGCTTTGCCCAAGCTGGTGTCTCCAAGGCTAAAAAGGACTGAGCCTGCTGAGGAGAAGCAGGTACTTTGCCACACCTCTTACTTCAGTATTGAATCTCAGCATGGGACTAGTGGGCATGGTGCTGCTGGAGTTGGCAGCTTTGGGGTGGGGTTTAAAGGGGAGTCCTGACCTGAGTGGTCAGTAAGGATTCTGGGGTGTCTTTTATAAGAGCTGCTCTGCAGTGATGTGGCCCAGTTCCAGTGCAGGGTTTTACATTCTGCCTCGCTAAAAACTCTTTCAACTGGATAGTGCAGCTTTCATTGCCTGTCCTAAACTCTCATGGATCATTGCTCTGTGAGAGAGTGTTTTGAAGGTCAGGCCTTTTCAGAGTTTCATGCAAACCAAGCCCTACCCCTGTCTCATTTGAAGGCTATTGGAGCATCTTTATCCCTTTCTTCCTTCCTTGATGGGACCCTCATGAGCACTATGTGCACAGTAAGCTGCTGGGCCTGGTTCTGACCTCATGTCTATTTGTGTAAACTGGGATTAGCACCATGGAAGTGAATAGAATTCTGCTGGTGTAAAAACTGGTGTGAGATCAGAATTGGGCCCAAGTTCCCCTTTGGCAGTGGGAGGGGGTGACTCCTGTGTGTGGGTTTCTATCTCTCTGGCTCCTTTTGGTGTTCCTTTGGGCCTGATTTTTGAAAAGCTGCCTCTGGTTTGGCACTTGCAATTTTGTGCCTGGAATTAATTGCAGGCCTGTGTTGTAGCAGCACCTGTAGAATTAGCAACTAAGCCAGCTAAAATTTGGGCCCTCAATGATTTGTGCCTGCAAAATTGCACTCAGTTATATCTGGGTGCAAATTTGGAGTCTGAGTTGATTTTTTTGAACATTAGAGATATTGACCTGTGGGTCTCTTTTCCCATTTCCCACTACCAGGCTTATTTTTTTTTTCACACTATCCTAAAAATAACTCTGAACTCCTGGATAGTGACTTATCCTCTCCTGCAAACAAGAGGCTGCAGAGAGAGCAGGGATGAGATCTGGGGAAAACAGGATTTCCACAGAGGTCCCCAGTGCAGATCGGGTTTTGGCCAGGTTGGGCTTATAAGGGAAATGCTTGTCATCAGGCTCTGTCAGGAGATGGTGGGGCCGGAAGGTGCCAAAGACCTGAGTTGGTTCTTTCTTCAGCTAAACAGCTTGACCTGTCCCTTAGTTAGATTTCTTCTCACTCTCTTCTCCCTGCTTGGCCCCTCCCAGGGTGGGATGTACATCTTCCAGCTCTTCGATTACTACGCTGCCAGTGGCATGTGCCTGCTCTTCGTTGCCATCTTTGAGACGCTTTGTATCAGCTGGATGTATGGTGAGTATGGGCCTGGTGGCCAGCAGCTTTCACTGACTCTGAATCCCTGAGTGGACTCTTGTCCCCTCACTGGGG
The DNA here is from genome assembly GCF_016161935.1 of Mauremys reevesii. Taxonomy (NCBI): domain Eukaryota; kingdom Metazoa; phylum Chordata; order Testudines; family Geoemydidae; genus Mauremys; species Mauremys reevesii. Next base: position 252,300,396 of record NC_052623.1, read on the forward strand.
CTGGTGTCTCTGCTCTCCCCAAGAGCACCAGGCCACAGAACCCCTTAGTAAACCTGGTACAATGGAACCCTTTACAGACAGTAGCACAACATGCCTTCACTTCAATGCCCAGGGACTTAGATGGTGGGAGCTTCCTGGCAGCAGAGCCCTGGAGAAGCTGCCTCATGCCAGCAAGGAAGTCCATGACCCTAACAAATTTCCCCTGTTTGCGCTTATCTGTATTACCCATAATACCCTATTTCTGAGCTCCCTCCTCTCCACATGGGTCTTCCTGTCGGTCAGTATCCTCTCTGGGCCATGCAGACCATTACTCTTGTTCCTTTTTATTAACAGGGTCTCGTTCCTTGTCTTTCTCAGGTGCTGATTGTTTCTGTGGTAACCAATCATGTCTTCAATGTTACAGGGCATGGCCTATTATCAAATACTGCTGGCTCTTCATCATGCCAGCTGTCTGCATGGTGAGAGCTTGGAGGCCATTGGTCTGGGGGCCTGAGAGAGGAGTGGGGCTGGTTGGATTGTTGTGGGGGAAATGGATCACTCTGAGACCCCTGTGTTGGGGACATATTGAGTAGGTAGTAAGCACTTTCCCATGGAGCGGGCAAGCTTGTAATAGCTCACTGGCTCAGTGTGGCCATGACGTTGTCCTCCAGCACCTGATCCGTAGAAGGCAAGAATCCTACTGCTACTGACAGCTACGGTACATCTACATGCCAGCAGAAATCCACGGCAACAAGTCTCAGAGACAGGGTCTGCAGACTCAGGCTCATGCTATGCCACTAAAAAAAGCTGTGTAGACATTTGGGGTGGAGCTCAGGCTCTGCTTCAGAACCTGAGCTCCAGTCCAATACTAAGGGTAGGTCCACACTAAGAAGGGGGGTCGAACTAGGGTACGCAAATTCAGCTACGTGAATAGCGTAGCTGAATTCAAAGTACCCTAGTTCAAACTACTCACCTGTCCAGACGCCGTGGAATCAAAGTCCGCGGCTCCAAGGTCGACTCCGCCACCGCCGTTTGCAGTGGTGGAGTACCGGAGTCGACCGGAGTGCGCGGGGAGTTCGAACTATCGCATCTAGATTAGACGCGATAGTTCAAACTCTGAGAAGTCGAACTCACCTGCTGGGTCGATGCGGTAAGTGTAGACTAGCCCTGAATGTCTGCACAACTATTTCTAGTGCTATAGAATGAGCATGAATCTGTAGACCCAGGCTGTGAGACCCTCTGCAGCAGGTTTCTGCTGGCTGTGTAGACATACACCTAGCGAGCAGACTCCCACTTTAGCTCAAGTGGCCTGTGGTTTGCAAGCCACAGGTTCTAACCCAGCTGCTGCTGTGTGGTCTATCTGATCACCATGGACATCCATGAGTGGGGATGGAATAACTGGGGGAGGGAACAGATTGCCTGGGACTGCTGCTAGGATGAGCTCTTGGCTGAGATAACAAACACTAATTGAAGGGGCAGCAGCACCCAAGTGGGTCTGACGGATGCTCTGATTGTTGCCCCTCAGGGGCTGTCTGTCCCAAGGAAGTCCTGCTGCAGGTGTGAAGTCAGAAGGGAGATCATGTTGGCTAATGGCATTGCTTCCCCCCTTCCTCTCTTCTTGGCTTCTTCCACCTCCCCAGGCGACCTTCCTGTTTTCTCTGATTAAATATACCTCTCTGACCTACAACAAGAAGTACGTGTACCCCTGGTGGGGAGACACCCTGGGCTGGCTGCTGGCTTTCTCATCTATGGCCTGCATCCCTCTCTGGATTGTCTACAAACTCTCCATGATCAAGGGCTCCCTGAGAGAGGTGAGGCTGCTGCTTCGGGAGTGGGGTCTGGGCCACAAAGGGACTGATATGGGGGGAGGGAGCATATTAAAATGACAGCCTCATGCTCCAATATGTTTGTTAGTCTATAAGGTGCCACAGAACTCTTCACCTCTTGAGGTGTGATTGGTGTCTTGTGGGTTAATAACAGAAGTGTAGAATTAAGTTACTGGAGCTCAGTCTATTACTGTAAAGAATTAGTGACTTTATTGAATTCAAGCTGGCTGGAGGGCTACACAGAACTAGCTGCCTTCCTGTGCCTCGCAGTTATTGACTCCATCACTTGTCAAACGTCATAGGAAAACAGCATTGTGGGAAGTCCTGATAGGAGACCAAGTGCAGGCCCCAGGGCAAACGCAGTCCACTGGGGTCTACGGATAGCCTGTGGGCTGCCCTCGTCTCAAGTGTGGAGGTCTGGCCTGTGGGGACTATGGATCCCAGTGTATGAGGCAGGCTAGGCTGCATGCTGGGACCTCTAGGTCCCCTGCTGAGTCCCCACCATCTCATTGTTGGAATGGAGAGTGGTGGGGCATCAGTGGAGGCTTGAAGCCACCTTTACACTGCCTGTTTTGTGAGCCAGCCTGGTGCCTACACAGCATTTGGTGTAAGTTAGAGCAGCCTCAGGGCCACTCTTCAACTGTTTTCTCCTGGGCCAGAACACAACATGATGTGACCATGCACTTCCCTCCAGAATGTCCTCTGCTTGCCATGAGGCTCCTCTAAGCTGGCTTTAGAGACCTTCTGCATTTGGGGATCCCTGAGCTTTCTTCACCAACTTTTCCCCCCTAGAGCAGTGCATGGGGATGGTCCATAACCTCTATCTCCCTGTCTGTGGAGAAAAGCCTCTGCTTTTTGCTGACATTTCCATCGGCAGAGCACCTCCTGATGCTGACAAAGCTAGGGTCCCATTGTTAGGGCCACTGTGGCCCCCTGGATTGTTTGATACACTCCTTCCAGCTGTCAGATGACTCAAGGATTCTCCACTTGGCGAGGGGAGCAGGACTTGTGAGCTGATCTCTCTTCCGCTGGAGGATTTGATGGAATCAGTAGGGGCTGCCATAGAAGGGTCTCCAGGGACAGTGTGGAGTCAGCAATGCACCTTAATCGTCTCCTGGGGAGCACACACAGGAGCTGATTCAAACAGCTGAGAGTCCCCAATGCTCCAGTGGGTGGGGCAGGAGAGACTCAGCCCTGGAGTGGAGACTGTCAAAGGGTCCCAGAGGCTCTTCTCCAACATGAACTTTGAGGCCCTCTCCATTCATTCCATTAAATCCTTTACCTTATCACTTCTGAGTGGCTCTGCATCAGTTTTGTCTCTTGTGCTCTTTTTGAAAGGGAACTCTCCCCTCCACACCAGGAGTCATTGCTCCTAGAGGTGCTGCTTGTTTCCAGAACTACACGGAGTCCAATCTGCCAGGACCACCACTCTGGGCAGGGGTGATGGGTATTTTGGTGGCCCAAGAAGCCAAGTTTAAGGCGGTGATGCGTTGTGTGTGGCTATTCTAAAGGGGAAAGTCCACACCAAATTACATGCGACTTCCCCTCATTCATCTCCCAGAATTAGAGAGATGCTGTTAACCACTTGGGTCAAAAAGGAGTATTAGAAGATACTGATGATGGCGTCTGTACAGTTTTGTATCAGAGGGGTAGTCATGTTAGTCTGGTTCTGTAGAAGCAGCAAAGAATCCTGTGGCACCTTATAGACTAACAGATGTTTTGCAGCATGAGCTTTCGTGGGTGAATACCCACTTCTTCGGATGCAAGCATGCTGCAAAGCTCATGCTGCAAAACATCTGTTAGTCTATAAGGTGCCACAGGATTCTTTGCTGCTTGTACAGTTTTGTTTATCCTTCCATCTAGTTTGAACTGAATTAGCTCATGATCACTCAAACCAAGGTTGTCCCCTAAACTATTTCTTTGAGGTCCTCACTTTTCACCAAAACCAAATCTAAATTGGCATCCCCTCTTGTTGGTTCTTCAACTACTTGGTGAAGAAATCCATCAGCTATCGCATCCAGAAAAATCTGAGTCCTATTATTGTTACTAGAACTTGTCCTCCAGTCTGTATCTGGGAAGTTAGTCTCCCATGATCACACAATTCCCATTAGTGTTTACTTCATTAAAAACATTAAAGAGGTCTCTATCCATGTCCAAATCAGATCCCGGCAGTCTGTAGCACACCCCAAGCACTATCTCAGGGGAGGATCTAGTAGTTTTCTTTCCCAATGTGATTTTTGCCCTGACAGACTCTGTCTTACCCATTCCATCACTTCTTATTTCTTTACAGTTAACCTCATCATTGATATACAATGCTACTCCACCACCTTTGCCTTTAGTTCTGTCTTTCCTAAACCGCACATAGCCTTCAATACCTGTACTCCAGCCATGACTACTATTCCACCATGTTTCTGTTATCCCTATAATATCTGGTTTCACTTCCTGCACCAGTAGTTCTAGTTCCTCCATTTTGTTACCTAGGCTCCTCACATTAGTGTACAAAATCTTAATTTTTGCCATTTGGCTTCACTGACATTCTTTACCCGATTAGGCACAGACATTCTACCACCAGTATCACCTATTAGACTGGTATCTACAATACCCTTCCTCCTTATAAAAAGAACAGGAGTACTTGTGGCACCTTGGAGACTAACAAATTTATTTCAGCATAAGCTTTTGTGGGCTACAGCTCACTTCTTCGGATGCATAGAATGGAACACATAGACAGAAGATATTTATACATGAAAAGGGGAAGTACTCATACCAACTCTAAGAGGCCAATCAATTGAGATGAGGTATCATCAGCAGGAGAAAAAAAAACCTTTTGAAGTGATGATCGAGATGACCCATAGAAGCCACAGCTGTATCTTCTCTTACTTTATTTTCTTACCTCTCAATGTTAAATTCTGGTGTCGAGATTACCTGGACATCTCCCAACCATCTCCCACAAATTCCTAGTTTAAAGCTCTCCTAATCAGTTGTGCCAGCCTCCATCCTAGAAGTCTATTTCCCTCCTTACTCAGGTGAAGTCCATCTTGAGAGAAGAGTCCTCTGTCCATGAATGCTTCCAAGTGGCCGTACATCCCAAAGCCCTCCTTATAGCACCACTGCCTGAGCCCTCTGTTCATCGCCATAATCTTGTTACACCTTTGTTGCCCTTCTCTAGGAAAAGGCAGAATCCCACTGAAGATCACCTGAGCCTCAATTTCCTTAAGCATCTTCTCCAGCCTGGCATAGTCTCCCTTGATATGTTCCAGTGAGAATCTAGCCATATCATTTGTTCCCACATAAAGGACAATCAGCGGATTCTTTCCCGCTCCCGTTAGGATGTGGACCTGAGGCTGAAACGGATCCTATATCTTAGCACCCGGCAGACAGCACACCCTTCTGTTCTCCGGATCAGCTCTAGTTACAGGCTTGTCTATTCTTCTCAGTAAGGAGTCCCCAATCATGTAGACCTGCCTTTTCCTGATGACAGTGCAATTCTCCGGTCTATCCCCTGTTCCCTCTGGCCGCAAGTCCTCTCGATTTCTATTGTCCCTTGCAATCCTCCGCAACCCATCCCATATCCTGCTGGGGCTCATATTTGGTGTTGTCTCCATTGACTCTTCCCCTCTTCCTATAGGACTAGCTGCTCTTCTCTTCTTCTTTGCCCTCTTATCTTCAGCGACCACCTGCTGTGCCCCTTCTTCATTTTCCAACTCTGCAAACCTGTTCCAGACCTCTTTCTCCTTCACTGGCCCGTCTTTTCCTCTGCCTGGTTCTCTTAGTCACATGCTTCCACTGTCCACTTTCCTCACCCAGCAGTCTCTCCTCAGAGTTCTTTGGTCCTGCTTCCATCTGCAAGTCTGAGCTTATCCCTTCAGCCTGCTCATATCTTTGCTCCATCATCTGCTCGGACCCCCTTCTAAACTCTACCAGAGTTTCCACCTGCATCTCCAGTCCTCGGATCTTTTCTTCCATCAGCAATATCAGTCTGCACTTCATGCAGACGAAACTCTTTTCAGGTACCCCCTCCAGGATCATGTACATGTGCAGCTTCCACATCCAGTCATCCTCATTGTATCGGTCATAGCCTTCCCACCTAAAACCTGTTAGTCCAGGAAACACAAACCAAAACAAACCCCCAACAGGCACCAGAACACCAGCAGAACACCACCCACTCCCTTCACTAGCCTGTCAGTTCCTCTGTCTAGGTCTCTAAGTTTCCCCTGTAAACTCCCACTGAAACTCCTCATTTACAGCTCTGTTTGCTGGCTCCTGTGCCGCTGCAGCTGTCTATGCCGCTGGCTGGCTGGCTACCTTTATAGGACCCCTAAGTGGAGAAGCCTCGCCCCCTTATTGAATTGTAAATCCCTTGTTTACAGTTTCCCTGCTGGTGAATGGCTGGTGATGATCATTTAACGCTCACCTGGGTGTGGGTCCTCTCTTTTGTTGCCACTGGAGAGCTAGCTGTAGGTGCCTCCCAGCCTCACAACATATTTCAATAACAACATGCAAAATCTTAACTTCCTACACACTACCGCTATACATATTTTGACAGAACAATGAGTTTCAGCAGATCATGACCTCTCATATGATACCTTACAAGGCATGCTGTGTATGAAATATCACAACCAGCTACAAATGAGTATTGGGGTTACAGGGTGCTATTTTAAGGTACAGTGTGTCATGTAGAGGAAAATCTAAAGAGGGGCTTTGGAACTTTGGTCAAGCTAGTCGGCCTGGAGTATTAGCTGAGCTTGTTTCTGTGTATAAAGGGCATAAGAAGGTGAAGTGGAATGGAAAGTCCCCAGAAAGGAGAACAATGGCTTTCTGTGCATCGGGGGCATGAGGAGGTGAAATGGAAAATCCCCAAACACAATAATTTGCAATAGCCAAGCTTATGAAATATATAACCGCAATGGAAGCATTAGAAAAGTCAAACCGCAAGAGAACTAGATTGGGATAACAGGAAAGGCCAAATAAGGGAAATGATTGTTCATTTTTGCTTTTGACCTATATCAAATTTTGCAATGTAGTCCAAATAAGGTAACTGACACAAAATGTACATGTAATTTGTTTGTGGTTTTAAGCTTTAAAAGCTTGTGTGTTTCTCAACTCGGGGGCACAGTTTCCGATAGCTGTCACCCCCTGCGCACTTGTAATCAATAAAGGAGCCTCAGGCTGATCTGATCCAAAATCAATTGTGTGGTCAATTTTCCACAACAATTTGGGGGCTCGTCTGGGATCCACAGCAGACCCCTAGACCGGAGGACCGTGGACCATTCCCCTCCGTACCCAGGCCCATCTGAAAGGTAAAAGATCCTTTTAAAATCTCTATATTGGGTTCTGGTGGAGGACTGCCATAGGCTCTGGGTTTGGGTGAGTTGTACACTGGATCTGAACATTTTGTTGCCAGACACGCCTGATGCCCTTCTGTTCTGTTCCCCAGGAAGAGCCCTAAGTGTGGCTAAATAGGCCTCTGTACTGATTTGTGTGCCAGTGTGAAAGTGAAGGTCGGTAGATCAGTGTGATTAAGGATCACAGGAAGACATCCAAAGCCTTCTGTGAAGCCTGGTGGCTTATGACTAGAGATGCCTTGAATGCAAGCCCTGTGACCTCACCTTATTGGGTCAGTAAAAGGCCCTGACCAGGATAAGGCTTCCTCTGAATGGCATGCCTGTTCGAGGGGCCTGCCTGGGTCTAAGATTGTGTGACCCTATCCTTTTCCCCATCCTCAGATGGTCCCTGAGTTCTGTTCGATCCTCCAGTCTGGAGGAGACACATTATCTGCTCCAGAACCAAGATTGAGGGAGATTCCTAATTCTGTAACCTCTTTCCCTTTCCCTTCCCCTCCTCTGCCAGTAAAAGGCGGTCTGACGAGCCACTGACAGGTCCAAACGTGCTACCGGAAGCAACAGAGAAAGTGGCGCTGTTCTCTCTGAGACTAGCCGATGCTCTTTGCTGGACAAGGGTGTAAATAGTCATGGATGCCCTAAACAATCTTCCCTGTGTGAAAGACCCGAGCGAAAGTGATCTGTTAAAAATGGGGACCGGGGAGACAAAAGGAATCCCTGTCCTGCCGACAGGCACACCTGCAGCTTATGTGTTCAAAGTATGGTCCTCTCACTTGTAAATTTTGAAAAAATGCAATTGGCATACGAGAGATGATCCTAAATTACAGTTTCCTTTAGACCAGGGGTCGGCAAGCTATGGCACGGGTGCCAAAGATGGCATGCGAGCCAATTTTTAATGGCACGCGGCTGCCTGCTGGGACTCCGCGTGCCATTAAAAATCCTGCCGACACGGCAAGCCGCGGGGTCCGCGGTCCTGGGCCGGAACGCCGGCTGAGTGCAGTAAGTCGCCGGCCCCTCCCCCGCCTTTCCCCTGGAGCCCTCCCGCCGCGCGCACAGGGCTCTGGGGGCCAGGGCTGTGGCTGTGTGCTCCCGCGGGGCAGCATTTGGCTCCGTGGGGAGGGAAAACCGCTCCCCGCTCATCCAGAGCCCTGCTGTTGCGCGCACATTGCTCTGAGGGGCAGGGCTGGGCTGCGTGCGCGGCGGCAGCAGGGCTCCAGATGAGCAGGAAGCCTCATGGTAAGGGGTGGGGGCAGTCAAGGGACAAAGAGCAGGGTGGGTTGGATGGGGAGGTGGGGTCCCAGGGGTGGCTAGGGCTGGGAGTCTCTGGAGGGGGCAGTCAGGGAGCAGGGGGGATTGGATGGGGCATGGGAGTCCCGGGGTTTGTGAGGGGGCAGGGGGTGGATAGGGGTCAGGGCAGTCAGGGGACAGGGAGCAAGGAGGGTCCTGGGGGAGCAGTTAGGGTCGGGAGGGGGTCTCTGGAGGGAGTGATCAGGGGACAAGGAGCTGGGGGGGTTGGATGAGTTGGGAGTTCTGGGGGGAGCTGTCAGGAGGCAGGGGCGTGGAGAGGGGTTGGGGCAGGCAGGGTTTTATGGGTCCAGAGTTCTGGGGGTCCTGTCAGGGGGCAGGGAGCGGTTAGACAGGCATGGGAGTCCAAGGGGTCTGTCTGGGTGCAGGGGTGTGGATAAGGGTTGGGGCAGTCAGGGGACAGGTAGGGGGTAGGGTCTTAGGGGGGCAGTCAGGGGACATGGGGCAGGGAGGCTTAGATAGGGGGTGAGGTCCCAGGAGGGGGTAGTTGGGACAAGGAGCAGTGGGGGGTTGGGAGTTTTAGGGGGGGCAGTCACCCAGCCCTCTGCCCTGAGCCCTGACCCTCCCCCCACACAGTCCTCTGCCCTGAGCCCTGCACCCACCCCCACCCCCACCCCCACCCCCCCAGCCTGAGCCCTGTACCACCCAGCCCTCTGACTTCTTCAGCCCCCCCATGACACCAGCCCTGACTCTGGCACCCCCACACATACTCAGCCCCCCTACCCTGATACCTGCACCCCCTCACATGCCCCCAGCCCTCTGCCCTGACTCTTGCACCCTCCACATCCCCAGTCCCCCCATATCCCATGGACCCCGCACATCCGCACCCCACCCCACCCTGAGCACCAAACGGGAGTCACATTCCCACCTGCACCCCTCACACCAAATGGGAGCTGCCCAGGTAAGTGCCCCCACACCCAAACCTCCTGCCCCAACTCTGAGCCCCCTCCTTCATTCTAGCTCCTGGTCAGATCCTTCACCCCCAGCCCTGTGCTCAGTGCACTCCCACCCTCAGCTCAGGGCAGAGAGAGGAAGAGAATGGGCCAGAACCAGGAAGAAGGTAGGTACCCACTGTATGTGGGCAGGGCCAGGATCCCAGACCAGCAGCGGGCTGAGCGGGTCCGGCACCTGGGATCCCAGCTGGCAGGAGCCAGAGGTTGGAACCCCTGAGCAGCAGTGGGTTGAGCCGCTCAACCCACAGCCGGTCTGGGGTCCCTGCTGCTGGCCCCGTACAGCCCACTGCCGGTCTGGGGTTCTGGCTGCCAGACCCTTCCCAGCTGGGGTCCCAGCCGCAGGCCCCACTCAGCCCATTCCCGGCCTAGGTGAACAGAACCCCAGACCAGCAGTAGGCTGAGCGGGCCGGTGGCGTAAGATCAACATTTTAATTTAATTTTAAATGAAGCTTCTTAAACATTTTGAAAACCTTGTTTATTTTACAATACAACACTAGTTTGTTATATTATATATAGACTTGTAGAGAGAGACCTTCTAAAAAACGTTAAAATGTATTAGCGGCACGCAAAACCTTAAATTAGAGTGAATAAATGAAGACTTGGCACACCACTTCTGAAAGGTTGCCGACCCCTGCTTTAGACGGTAGTTTTGACCTTGAAAAGATTGTGCACCTCAGAGGCACACTTATTGCCAACGTTGTGCCACAAAACCAATTCAATGCATCCTTTGATTGGTGTGAGGAAACAGAAAAACAGCGCCATGAATCTTGTATGAGGAATCTTGAGGGCTCCCAAGAGAAACTTAAATCAAACTGAAGGAAACACAGGAAAAATTAATCCTTGCCCAAAACACTGCTGACCAGCGCACATCCCTCTACCCTTCAAGGCTGCAATAAGAGGTTCAACCTCTTAGGAGTACCCCCTCAGCTCCATCTGACAAGCTTATTGATTTATTTGTAGAATGCAGACAGTGGCCTGCCCCTCCGCTGCCCAATCAGGCACTGGTGCAACCCCACCAGGCTGGAGTAGGGGAGGTTGGAAGGAGGCCCATTGTTCAAAGAGCCCCCGGTATATAGAGATGATTCCAGCTCCCAGGAATCCCAGTCACCAGAATTAACCTCACCCTCACTGGGGCCCTTGACTTCTTCTCCATCATCTTTGGCTTCCCAAGAGGCTCAAATTGTCGACTTCACTAAACAAGCCGATCATCTAATAGCTGACCTAATGGGGAATCCAGTCCCAGAAGAAGAACCAATCCGATCTTTGTCTGCCCAATTCAAAATTTTAAAAGAACTCATGAAATCCCCCAAGGTTACAAATTCACCCCCAGCAACCCGCACTAGATTGAAGATGGTCCTTAAAGGGAACCAAGGAACCTGACAAATCTCCCCTGAGATGACCCCAATACATCCCCTGCAGCAATTCCCAGGGGTGGATGATCATGGTCAGGGAACCATGGTGACCATAAATGCACCATGGTCTCCTAGGGATTTATATAACCTGATTGATAAATTTCCAAAGATAAGGGAAGATCCGGTTAAATTCCAGGACCAATTGAGAACGGTTATTTGCTGTTATGACCCCACCTGGGCAGACGTAGATCAACTCTTAAGAGCAATGCTGCCCTGGGAGACACTAGAACGCCTTTATAAAGAGGCTGAATGGCCCGAGGATGGTCAAAATCTCAATCATGATAGCTTAATTACACATAGAGACAATCTGTTAAAGGCAGTTCTCATCATATGCCCAAGACGAATGGACTGGACAAAAATCAATGCTTGCAAACAAAGTAAAGGGGAAAATATGCGGGATCTCAAACAAGTTTTTGAAAGACATTCTGGCATAAACAATGCAGAAAGTGATGCCAAACAAGCAGTGGTAGCTGCTTTTGTACAAAGTCTAATCCCAAAATTGGGTGACCAATTAAAAGTTGGGATCGTAGATTGGGAAGGAAAGAGTCTGGATGAAATCCTAGGGCTGCACAGCACTACCATCGCCAGCTAGAAAAGAAAAAGGATGATACTGAAACTAAGTTAACAGCTCTCCAGATTCAAAACATGCAGGGATTCTGAGGTGGCCACCCTAAGCAAGGTACAGGGAAATGGGGGGGAGCCAAATCAAGGTCCCTGTCGTCCACCACCCCAAGGACAGCGAATTGGTGCGTGTCACTATTGCAAAAAGGAGGGCCATTGGAAATATGAATGCCCATATCGCCCTGGCCAATCTACATACCCAGCCTCAGCACAAGTACAATCCCCTAACTGCCAAGTTACAGCCCCCTTGCTGTCACAGGACTACTAGGAGATCCAGGAGACTGGTAACATCATTGCCCCGCTTATTCCTTTAGATCAAACGGGTCCTAATGCCCTTGTATAATCAATGGCACCCCACCTCCTGTTTAATAGATACCGGTGCTTCATGGTCCACTCTCCGCACTAGCGAGTTCCCGTCCCTCCTGGTAACCTCTGAAATTGTAAATGCAGTAGGGGTGGGCAATACCCCTATTCCCCTTCCCGTCTCTTCACCTCTACCATTTCTATTGGTCCTCTTTCTGACTATCATGCATTCCTTCTGAGCCCTTGTTCTCCAGTTAACCTCTTAGGAAAGCAGGGCTGCCCGGGGGGGAGCAAGTGGGGCAATTTGCCCCAGGCCCCACATGGGGCCCCCACAAGAGTTTTTTGGGGCCCCTGGAGTGGGGTCCTTCACTCGCTCCGGGAGCCCCGGAAAACTCTTGCTGGGCCCGGGCCCCCAGAGCTTCTTCGCTCCCGGTCTTCGCTAGCCAGGGGTCCTTCCTCTCCGGAGCAGAAGGACCCCCCGCTTCTGAATTACCACTGAAGCGGGACCCGCTGCCGGAGTGCAGCTGGCTCTTCGGAGGTAATTCAGCAGCGGGGGGGTCCTTCCGTTCTGGGACCCGCCACCGAAGTGCCCCGAAGACCCGTGGTGGGGGCTGCACTTCGGCAGCGGGTCCCGCTTCGGCGGTAATTCGGTGGCGGGGGGTCCCCGCCATGGGTCTTTGGGGCACTTTGGCGGCAGGTCCCGGAACAGAAGGACCCCCCGCCGCCGACTTACCGCCAAAGCGGGGCCCCCCGCCGCCAAAGACCCCGGAATCCTCTGGGTGGCCCTGTAGGAAAGGATTTGCTGTATAAACTAAAATGTTCAATATACTGCACCCCTGAGGGTGTGTATCTGAACGTGCCTGACCCTGCCCACAAAGAGGTCCTGGCAGTTTTGCAGGAGCCCGCTCCAAAGGAGGGAACCGACCCCAGCCCTTCCTCGTTGCAACAGGAGCTGCTGGCTCAGTTGATGGCTCAGTTGATACAACAGGAACTGCTGGCTCAGGTTCCCCCTTCATTGTGGGCCGATCATGCCAATCAGATTGGTGCATTGGGTCTGCCCGGCCGGTTAAGATTCGTCTAAACCCAGCAAAACCCCTTCCCCGAGTACTGCAATACCCCCTGTCAAAAGAAGCTGAAGAAGGAATTTGCCATGTAATTATCTCCTTAATAGAGCAAGGAGTTATTGTACCCATAGTCGGTGAATGTAAGTCTCCTATATTACCAGTAAGAGCCGGGCAAGCAAACTTGGCATTTTGTCCAGGATCTTCGCGTTGTGAATGCTGCTGTCCTCCCTACCTTCCCTGTTGTTCCTACCCCCGCAGCTATTCTTTCCTGTGTTCCCCCTTCTGCTGAATATTTTATGGTTATTGATCTTTGTTCGGCTTTCTTTTCCATCCCTATTCATAAAGATAGTCAGTATTTGTTTGTGTTTGCTTACCAAGGGCTTCAATATACTTGGACCAGATTGCCCCAGGGTTATACTGAGTCACCCACCTTGTTTTTTCAAATTCTCAAAAAGGATTTTGACGATGTTAAATTCCCAATGGGGTTTACTCTGATCCAGTATGTAGATGATCTGTTATTAGCATCTAATTCCTTGGAGGCCTCTAAAACCGATTCCCTTGTGTTGCTGTAGGCTTTAGCTCAAAAGGGATATAAAGTCTCCAAATCTAAATTGAAGCGCTGTCTACCCAGAGTCCATAATTTGGGACATGATATTTCAGCTGGAAAGAGTCATAGAATCCTAGAATCTCAGGGTTGGAAGGGACCTCAGGAGGTCATCCAGTCCAACCCCCTGCTCAAAGCAGGACCAAACCCAACTAAATCATCCCAGCCAGGGCTTTGTCAAGCCTGACCTTAAAAACCTCTAAGGAAGGAGATTCCACCACCTCCCTAGGTAACCCATTCCAGTTATTCACCACCCTACTAGTGAAAAAGTTTTTCCTAATGTCCAACCTAAACCTCCCCCTCTGCAACTTGAGACCATTACTCCTTGTTCTGTCATCTTCTACCACTGAGAACAGTCTAGATCCATCCTCTTTGGAACCCCCTTTCAGGTAGTTGAAAGCAGCTATCAAATCCCCCCTCATTCTTCTCTTCTGCAGGCTAAACAATCTCAGTTCCCTCACCCTCTCCTCATAAGTCATGTGCTCCAGCCCCCTAATCATTTTTGTTGCCCTCCGCTGGACTCTCTCCAGTTTATCCACATCGTTCTTGTAGTGTGGGGCCCAAAACTAGACACAGTACTCCAAATGAGGCCTCACCAGTGCTGAATAGAGGGGAATGATCACGTCCCTCGATCTGCTGGAAATGCCCCTACTTATACCACCCAAAATGCCATTAGCCTTCTTGGCAACAAGGGCACACTGTTGACTCATATTCAGCTTTTCGTCCACCGTAACCCCTAGGTACTTTTCTGCAGAACTGCTGCCCAGCCATTCGGTCCCTAGTCTGTAGCAGTGCATGGGATTCTTCCGTCCTAAGTGCAGGACTCTGCACTTGTCCTTGTTGAACCTCATCATATTTCTTTTGGCCCAATCCTCTAAATTTGTCTAGGTCCCTCTGTATCCTAGCCCTACCCTCCAGCGTATCAACCACTCCTCCCAGTTTAGTGTCATCTGCAAACTTGCTAAGGGTGCAGTCCACACCATCCTCCAGATCGTTAATGAAGATATTGAACAAAACCGGCCCCAGCACCGACCCTTGGGGCACTCCACTTGATACCAGCTGCCTACTAGACATGGAACCATTGATCACTACCCGTTGAGCCCGACCATCTAGCCAGTTTTCTATCCACCTTACCGTCCATTCATCCAGCCCATACTTCTTTAACTTGCTGGCAAGAATACTGTGGGAGACTGTATCAAAAGCTTTGCTAAAGTCCAGAAATAGCACATCCACTGCTTTCCCCTCATCCACAGAGCCGGTTATCTCATCATAGAAGGCAATTAGGTTAGTCAGGCATGACTTGCCCTTGGTGAATCCATGCTGACTGTACCTGATCACTTCCATCTCCTTTAAGTGGTTCAGAATTGATTCCTTGAGCACCTGTTCCATGATTTTTCCAGGGACTGAGGTGAGACTGACTGGCCTGTAGTTCCCTGGATCTTCCTTCTTCCCTTTTTTAAAGATGGGCACTACATTAGCTTTTTTCCAGTCATCCGGGACCTCCCCCAATGGCCATGATTTTTCAAAGATAATGGCCAATGGCTCTGCAATCACATCCGCCAACTCCTTTAGCACCCTCGGATGCAGTGCATCCGGCTCCATGGACCTGTGCTCGTCCAGCTTTTCTAAATAGTCCCGAACTACTTCTTTCTCCACAGAGAGCTGGTCACCTCCTCCCCATACCGTGCTGCAGAGTGCAGCTGTCTGGGAGCTGACCTTGTCTGTGAAGACAGAGGCAAAAAAAGCATTGAGTACACTAGCTTTCTCCACATCCTCTGTCACTAGCTTCCCTCCCTCATTCAGCAAGGGGCCCACACTTTCCTTGACTTTCTTCTTGTTGCTAACATACCTGAAGAAACCCTTCTTGTTACTCCTAACATCTCCGGCTAGCTGCAACTCCAAGTGTGATTTAGCCTTCCTAATTTCACTCCTGCATGCCTGAGCAATACTTTTATACTCCTCCCTGGTTATTTGTCCAATCTTCCACTTCTTGTAAGCTGTTTTTTTGTGTTTAAGACGAGCAAGGATTTCACTGTTAAGCCAAGCTGGTCGCCTGCCATATTTACTTTTCTTCCTACACATCGGGATGGTTTGTTCCTGCAACCTCAATAAGGATTCTTTAAAATACAGCCAGCTTTCCTCGACTCCTTTCCCCGTCATATTATTCTCCCAGGGGACCTTGCCCATCAGTTCCCTGAGGGAGTCAGTCTGCTTTTCTGAAGTCCAGGGTCTCTGTTCTACTGCTCTCCTTTCTTCCTTGTGTCAGGATCCTGAACTTGACCATCTCATGGTCACTGCCTCCCAGGTTCCCATTCACTATTGCTTCCTCTACTATTTCTTCCCTGTTTGTGAGCAGCAGGTCAAGAAGAGCTTTACCCCTAGTTGGTTCCTCCAGCACTTGCACCAGGAAATTGTCCCCTACACTTTCCAGAAACTTCCTGGATTGTCTGTGCACTGCTGTATTGCTCTCCCAGCAGATATCAGGGTGATTAAAGTCACCCATGAGAACCAGGGCCTGTGATCTAGCAACTTCTGTTAGTTGCTGGAAGAAAGCCTCGTCCACCTCATCCCTCTGGTCTGGTGGTCTGTACCAGACTCCCACCATGACATTACCCTTCTTGTTCATACTTCTAAATTTAATCCAGAGACACTCAGGTTTTTCTGCAGTTTCATACTGGAGCTCTGAGCAGTCATACTAATCTCTTACATACAACACAACTCCCCCACCTTTTCTGCCCTGCCTATCCTTCCTGAACAGTTTATATCCATCCATGATAGTACTCCAGTCATGTGAGTTATCCCATCGAGTCTCTGTTATTCCAATTACATCATAATTCCTTGACTGTGCCAGGATTTCTAGTTCTCCCTGCTTGTTCCCCAGGCTTCTTGCATTTGTGTATAGGCATGTAAGATAACTTACTGATCGTCCTGGTGTCCCAGTATGGGGCAGGAGCCCTCCCCTCTTGCACTCACCTACTTGTGCTTTCTCCCGATATCCCACTTCCCCACTTACCTCGGGGCTTTGGACTCCTTCCCCCGGTGAACCTAGTTTAAAGCCCTCCTCACTAGGTTAGCCAGTCTTCTTGGAAAGATGCTCTTCCCTCTCTTCACTTGTCCTCTTCACAAGTTGAAGACATTCTCCAGGTACTCAAACCAACCATGAAAAAACTGTGTGGCTTTTGGGGCATGGCCAGCTATTGTCGGCAATGGATCCCTGGGTATGCAGCAATCGTTCGACCACTGCAAGCAATGACCCTTGACAAGGTCCCAGAACCCCTGTCATGGACCTCAAAAGCTGACGAGGCTTTTGTCCAGATTAAACAAGCCCTTGCCAGATCACCAGCCCTGGGTCTACCTGACTACAAAAAGCCTTTTACCCTTTTCTGCCATGAAAAGAAGCGGGTGGCCTTAGAGGTCCTCACTCAGAGTCATAGAAATGCACAGCGACCTATTGCATAGTATAGCTCACCCTTCAACCCTGTAGCCGCTGGCCTCCCTCATTGCCTTCAGTCAGTGGCTGCTGCCACCACCCCACTGAAACTTCTGCTACTCTAGTTTTGGGAAACCCCCTCTGTGTTGCGGTTCAAAATGCCATGACTGCTCTCCTCTTGAAGGGTAATACTCAACATCTCTCTAACTCTAGACTCACTACGTATGAAATATTTCTTTTAAACGCCTCAGATATAACTCTCACTCAATGCCCTGTCCTCAACCCCGCTTCCCTGCTACCCATTGCAGCTGATGGAGAACCTCATAATTGTCTAACTGTAATGGACGAACTCTCCACTCCTAGAATTGATTTACAGGACATCCCGCTCAGTAACCCTGATTTGTTATTTTATGTAGATGGATCCTGTCTTAGAAATCCTGCTGGCCAACTTGTAGCCGGCTATGCTGTTTGTTCCCAACATGACCCTGTAGAGGCCCATTCCCTTCTGGAGGCACACTCGGCCCAAGTTGAAGAGCTTGTTGCCCTTACTCGCGCCTGTTCCTTAGCAGAGAATAAGTCTGTTACCATCTACACCGATTCCCGATATGCCTTCTGAGTGGTTCATGATTATGGGCAGCTGTGGAAATACCAAGGATTTCTTACCTCAGGGGGGCAAAAATCAGTAATGGGCCCTGTGACATTGTGCAGTCTATATGGTTTTATAAAAATGTAATAATAAGTGAATATAATATAACAGAAATATGCTTCATGCAAAAGATCTCTTGTAAGGTATCATTACAAAGCTTATAATCTACTGAGTGTGATCATCCTATTTGTATAAATGTACCACTCTTGTATCTGAAACTAGAAATATGAAATATAACTCTGAGGGCCTATTGTAATTATGTAAAGTGTGGGCCATTAATGGTGGTTTGGAATCTTGATGACTCCCATTAACTAGGACCATTGTCTGTGAATGGCTGTTTTTTACCTGTAAGTCTTCCTCTATTTGTGTGTGCTGGCAAGAGGGTAATGAAGTCTTGCAGTGACATGTGATCATGTCACCTGAACTGGAATCCATCTTTAACCTGGTGTTTTTCCAGTGGGGGTGGGGGTGGAAACCCAGAGGAACAAAGGGCTCCTGCCTTATGCGAAAGATCTATAAAGGGATGGAACAGAACAAAGTGGGAGAGAGAAGACCCATCGTGAAGAATCCCCTAGCTACCACCTGAGCTGGAACAAGAGCTGTACCAGGGGAAAGAATTGTGCCCGGGCTTGGAAGGTGTCCAGTCTGAGGAAAAAACTTACTGAAGCATCTCTGAGGGTGAGATTATCTGTATTCAGTTTGATTAGACATAGATTTGCGCATTTTATTTTTATTTTGCTTGGTGACTTATTTTGTTCTGTCTGTTACTACTTGGAACCATTTAAAACCTACTTTCTGTATTTAATAAAATCACTTTTTACTTATTCATTAACTCAGAGTATGTATTAATACTTGGGTGAGCAAACCACTGTGCATATCTCTCTGTCAGTGTTATAGAGGGCGAACAATTTATGAGTTTACCTTGCATAAGCTTTATACAGGGTAAAATGGATTTATTTGGGTTTAGACCCCATTGGGAGTTGGGCATCTGAGTGCTAAAGACAAACACACTTCTTTGAGCTGCTTTCAGGTAAACCTACAACTTTGGGGCAAGTAATTCAGACTCTGGGTCTTTGTTGGAGCAGGCAGAAGTGTCTGGCTTAGCAAGACAGGATGCTGGAGTCCTGAGCTGGCAGGGAAAACAGGGATAGAAGTAGTCTTGGCACATCAGGTGGCAGCTCCCAGGGGGTTTCTGTGATCCAACCCGTCACAGGAACTCCACCAGAGAGGTCCTTTGGGGCCATCTGCCTGTCCCAAGTCAGGAACTCCACCCTGTAAAAATCAGCTTGCTACAGAAACGCCAAAAATAGAGTTAACAGAGACTTTTAGCCTGGAAAAGAAGGGTCTTCAACTCGAAGATGCATGACGCTGGGTGGTGAAGATCACCCTTCTTGCAGCCAGGAGGATTACCATCGGCACATGGAGGTTGCAGCAGAGATGAGGAGCAACAACCTGACCCTACTAGGCATTAGCGAGACAAGATGGACGCAAGCTGGACAGAGACGACTGTTGACAGGAGAGCTGTTGCTGTATTCAGGACATGAAGAACACCACACACAGGAGTAGGCTTCATGTTGTCCAAGCAGGCACAGAGAGCACTGATTGGTTGGGAGGCACATGGTCCCAGGATCATCACAGCATCCTTCAGAACTAAAATGAAGAGGATTAAGATGAATGTTGTTCAGTGCTACGCTCCAACCAATGACAGTGAAGAGGAGGACAAAGACTACTTTTACAACAGACTCCAGAAAATATTAGAGACTCTCCCAGACAAAGACATTACCATCCTTATGGGAGACTTTAATGCCAACATTGGACCTGATAACACAGGAAGCAGGCATGACAGAAAACCAGATCGACCATGTCTGCATTAGCAAGAAGTTCAGAAGATCCTTGCAGGACGTTAGAGTTAGAAGAGACCATCACTTAGTGGTGGCCAGATTGAAGCTGAAGCTGAAGAAGAACTGACAACGTCAACCTTCTGAAGGACCATAAGACCAAGGAAGATTTTGGATTGACGCTGAAGAATAAGTTTTCAGTACTACAGGATCTGTCTGAGGAAGAGGAAGACAGTGTACTCAACAGATGGCAGAAAGTGAGAGACACACTTAGGTCAGCATGCCAGGAAGTGCTTGGAATTAAGAAACACCAGCAGAAAGAGTGGATCACAGCAGAGTCCTTGACAAAGATAGAAGACAGAAAGAAGAAGAAGGCAGCAGTCAACAACAGCAGGACTAGAGCAGCAAAGGCCAAAGCTCAAAAGAGTATGCACAGAGCAGTGAAGAGGAATATTAGGAAAGACAAGAGAGATTATGTGGATGGACTGGCAGCAGAAGCAGAGCAGGCAGCATACAGCGTAACATGAAACAGCTGTATGATACGCGACTGTCTGGAAAGTTCAGAAAGACAAGCAGGGAAAGTCTATAACAGGAATAGAACTACAGATGAACAGATGGGCGGAGCACTTTGAGGAACTCCTGAACAGACCAGCACCACCAAATCCACCAGACATCGACCCAGCCAACGAGGACCTCCCAATCAATTGCGATAAACCAACCAGAGAGATCAGAAAGCCATCACCATGATGAAGAACAGGAAGGCGGCTGGACCTGACGATATCCCAGCAGAGGCCCTGAAAGCAGACCTGGATGCCTCAGTGGAAATGCTGTCTTTGAGAAAATATGGGAAGAAGAAGTGATTCCGGCTGACTGGAAAGAGGGATATCTCATCAAAATCCCCAAGAAAGGAGACCTCAGCAACTGTGCCAACTATAGAGGAATCACACTCCTGTCGGTGCCAGGAAGGTCTTCAACCGAGTCCTCTTAGAGAGAATGAAGGATGCCGTCGATCCACAGCTACGAGATGAACAGGCAGGTTTACTTTGTTGACTGCGTGGATCGAGGCACTATGGCATCCCAGCAAAGGTGGTCAACCTGATCAAGAATTCATACGACGGCATACACTGTAGAGTGATCCATGGAGGGCAGTCACAAAACAGTTTCCAGGTGCGAACCGAGTCAGACAAGGATGCTTGTTGTCACCACTCATCGATTGGATTATGAAAACATCCACTAACAGCAGATGCAATCACAGGTTGGCCTCAACATCCACAAGGACAAGACCAAGATCCTTAGGATCAATTCCATCAGCAACGACCCAGTCACACTGAATGGAAGCCCCCTGGAAGAAGTGCAGTCCTTCACCTACCTAGGTAGCATCATCGACCAGCAGGGTGGCACAGACGCAGACATCAAAGTAAGGATTGGTAAGGCAAGAGCAGCCTTCTTACAGCTCAAGAACATCTGGACTGTTCAACTCCAACGTGAAATCAGTCTTACTGTATGGAGCTGAAACCTGGAGGACAACCAAAACAACCACCAGGAAGATCCAGACCTTCATTAATAGCTGCCTCAGAAGGATTCTCCAGATCCGCTGGCCAGACACCATCAGTAACATCCACCTCTTGGAGAGGACCCATCAACTCCCAGCAGTGGAAGAAATTAGAAGGAGAAGGTGGGGGCAGCCAACCAACATCACCAGACAGGCACTGCAGTGGAACCTTCAGGTTGATAGGAAGACTATGGAGATCTGTTGGGCATGAATGAATGAATGAACCCGTCACAGGCCTTTTGTTGATGCCCTTCTTTCTGCTCTTCAACTTCCCTCTGCCATTGCCATTATTAAATGCGTTGCTCACCAGAAACCTTATGATGATGTTACGTGAGGAAATGCCTCGGCAGATGCTACTGCCAGACAGGTGGCCCTTTCCAGCTCTCTGGCTCCATTGGCTGCTATATGTCTTTTTGCACCAGTGCCATCTGCCTCCATGCCTGATTCTCCTCACGATCTGGCCCTTATGCAGAAATCAACTTCAGAGCAGGAAAAGGAGAAATGGAGACGAGACGAGTGCTCTTTGCACTCTGATACCCTGTGGTGCTCCCCAGATGGCCACTTGGTGGCATCCAAGGTTTTGCTTCCCTACCTTGCAAATTTTGTTGCCCCAACAAATCTCTCTGGAGGATTGTAAGGATGGTTCTGTTGAGTATAATACAAGCTCCCCTTAGTGGAGGGTTAAATTTACCTTGTGCAGGGTGCCAACACAAGGCCAGTGCATGGCTTATGTCCTCTACTTAGGGCCTCAGGTCAATGGGAATCTTCAGTGGGCTTTGAATCAGGCTCTTCTGCCTTATGTTGAGGACTTCAAAGGGACTTAAGTGGTGCAGAGGCCCATGCTGGCCCTCAGCACAGGGGTGAATTTCATCTGGAGAGATTACCAGTAGAAAATGATTAGATACATTAGCACACCAATATTGCGCAACAAAAGAGACTCAAACGTCACAACAAAATGCAGGAGGGTATGCCATGGCACAGGAAGCCATCTTCATGTTGTGACCCCCTTTGATCTGAGCAGTTAGCCAAAAGCAGCGTGTTGCAGGTTGTTCCAGTTAGCAGTAGAAATTGGTGATAGTCAGGTATTTCTTTGATGCAGTCCTGTTTATTTACAAAGTCCTGTTTCCATGAGCACAGGAAGAGGCAAAGAGGAGACAGTGTCCTTTCTTACAGGGCCAAGCCTCGTTCAGTCAGCACCCTGGCCCAAAACCTCTCTCTTGGCTTCTCCCAGGGGCCACACCCTGTGCTTGCAGGCAGTGTCTGCTTGGCTTTGTTTCTGCTTCTCTCTGTCTCTTTCTCTGTGTCCTGTGTCTCCTGCTTCTCTTACACACAGCCCCTTATCCCCAGAGGCCACTCAAGCCAATCTGCTGCCCTAAGCAAAACTTCATTCTGCTGTCCCCCTCCTACCTTCTTAGAAGTTTGCAGCAGGAACTCACTCCCCATCTGCCCCCTGCAACTCTCCCCTGGCCTCCTCCAGCCCCTGGGGCCAGAACCTTCCAGCCCCCTGCAACTTTTCCCCTGGAGCTGCTCAGCTCAACTACAGCAGGATCTGGTCTTCCCCCGCCCAGCCCTCTGCACCATCCTAGCCTGCACCCCCAGCCCTGCCCCCTGCACACCCCATCCCCAACCCTCACCCTCTGCCTGGCCCCCAGCACCTTCTGCACTTCCCTTCTGCCCCCCGGCCCTGCACCTTTCCAGATGAGCTCTTTGCTGTTGGGTTTGTGATATGGGGCAGCTGGGGAACAGGTGCGGAGAAGTTTGCATGACTTGCTGAAGGCTGTACAACGAGTCAGTCCACAAGCGTTCAGGAGGATGTGGCTCATAGTCCTATGTCTCTATCCCACTGTTTCAGGCAAAGAACAACTTCTCCCTCTACTTTCTCCTCAGAAGTACCAGCAGGAGCTTTGTCCAACCCACTGGTCCCATTTAATCTGAGATCAGCTGGGACTGAGAGTGTCATTCCCGCCCCTCCAACCCATGCAGTAACTGTGAGCAGCGATGGGGAAGATTGACAACACGTCTGTGGAGCTAAATTCGCCCTCCGAGGTGAAGCAGGCAGCCATTGAGGAATTTGCGCTAATCGCCCAAGGAGATGGGAGCACCAAGAAGATGAAGGAGCTCCCAGACAGAGGTTCTTGGAAGGGCAAATTTGACTTCCTGCTGTCCTGCGTGGGCTACGCCATTGGGCTGGGCAATGTCTGGCGGTTTCCGTATCTCTGTGGCAAGAATGGAGGAGGTGAGCATAGAATGCTAAACCCATGTTTTCCTTTACATCAGCCTCCACCCCAGGGTGTAGTTAGTGCTTTGAAATTTGTCTGCACACTGACTGATTCTTTTCCCTCCCGTCCTGCCCTCAGTGTACACACGATTCACCGCATCAGATATACTGAGGCAGCATAAGCCAATTGCCAGTTGAGATCAGGAAGAAATCATAGTAATGCTTTGCATTTCCATACAGCAGTGCCTTTCACCCACAGATGGATTGTAGGGGCATGAATGAATTAAGCCGCACAACACAGCTGTGAGAGAAGTTAGTATTACTATCCCCACTTTACAGGTGAAGAAACTGAGGTACAGAGAGGTTAAGTGACTTAACAATGGTCACCAAGGAATTCTGTGGCACAGCTGGAAATAGAGCCCTTCTCTTCATGTATCCAGTGTCTTGCTAAGTGCTATCACTTCTTACTCTTCAATTCCACTAAAATCCCTCTTTTCCTTACTGCCCCCTTGGCTAAATCCCTTGGCCTCACCTTGGTGAGCTCTTAAAGTGTGTGAGAGTGATGGTCTCTTGGAAGCAGGGCACTGGACTAGGAATCAAGGGAACTTGATTGCACAGGAGCCAGCAAACAGGGCGGCGAACAGGGGAGTTTGCGTGGGAGAGTTCCCATTGGAGGAGCAGGTATTTGGATTTGCATCTGTCTTTGTGGATTTGCATCTGTCTTTGTAGTGCTTGTATCTATCTGTAGAGGGCTGTCGGGGCAGACTGCTGAGCGGGCAGTGGAGCCCTGAGTAGGGGGCGGAGCTAGGCTGAGGAGGGGCCTATAAAAGCGGCCGCCCAGCCAGGCAGCAGCACAGGAGCCAGCAAACAGGGTGGCAAACAGGGGAGTTTGCGTGGGAGTTTACAGGGGGAGGCGGAAGGGGGTGGCGCCGTGTCTCCCGTGTTCCCCAGGTAAGAGCGCCGAGCGAGGCCGAGACAGCCGCAGCCATGAGCCAAGCAGCGGATGATACACCAAGGATGAGAGCATGCAGCAGCTGCAGTATGTACATTGTCCTAGCGGGGGACCCAGAACAGTACTATGTATGCATGAAGTGCCGCCTAATAGAGCTGCTGGAGGAAAAGATCCAGGGCCTAGAGCTGCAGGTAGAAACCCTGGTAGAGCATAGAAGGGGGTTCGAGCAGCTGATGGAGCAATGGCAAGCAGTGACCAAAGGGGAATGCCCAAGGGCACAGGGGGAAGCAGGGGCTAAGGCCAACGAGGGGGGACCGCCGGATGAGGAAGATGGACGGTGGAAGCATGTGACCGTGAGAAGCAGACCGAGAAAAAGGAGAGCCAGTGAGGGGGAAATAGAGCTAAGGAACAGGTTCGAAGGCCTGGAGAATGAGGAAGAGGTAAAGCAGATGGTACCTGACGGTGGGAGGCCAAGGAAAAAGAGAAGAGCGGCCAGCCCGATAGAAAGAGGAGAGGAGTCTATGGAGGCAGCACCAAGTTTGGGCCCAGGGAGGATACAGGATGGCTTAAGGGGAACCACAAGGGATGATAGGAATGGAAGGAGCTTGCAACCAGGGGGGACGGAGGATAGGTTAGAGGACTGCACTGTCCCCAGGCAAAGGCAGGTCTACGTGATTGGGGATTCCATACTGAGAAGGTTGGACAGGCCTGTGACCAGGGCCGATCCGGAGAACAGAAGGGTGTGCGGTCTACCGGGCGCTAAAATACGGGATGTGGACCTGAGGTTGAAAAGGATCCTAAGAGGAGCAGGTAAGAACCCTTTGATCATCCTTCATGTAGGAACGAATGACACGGCTAGATTCTCGCTAGAGAGGATCAAGGGAGACTATGCCAGGTTGGGTAAGACGCTCAAGGAAATTGAGGCTCAGGTGATCTTCAGTGGGATCCTACCTGTCCCTAGGGAAGGGCGCCAAAGGGGTGACAGAATCATGATGATTAATAGTTGGCTGAGGGAGTGGTGTTACAAGGAGGGCTTTGGGATGTATGGGCACTGGGAGGCTTTTGGGGACAGACAACTGTTCTCACGGGATGGGCTCCACCTAAGTAGGGAAGGAAGTAGACTGGCTCATCTGATTTAAAAGAGCTTTAAACTAGTCACTGGGGGGAGACGGTTGGGAGAGGTCCTGATGCTCTCCACGCCAAATTTATACATTGGGAGTGAGAACAACAGGATAACAACAGATATAGCCAGAGGAGGACGGTTAGGTGTAAGGAAGAAGGGGGGGACGGATACTAGATCGACAGGTCATACTGGTAGTACTGTGTCCCTACCAAGTTGGGTGAGAGGAGCCAAACAGCAAAAATTAGGATGTTTGTTCACCAATGCGAGAAGCTTAGGTAACAAAATGGAGGAACTGGAGCTCCTGGTCCGAGAATTGAAACCAGATATCGTAGGAATAACCGAAACATGGTGGAACGGTAGCCATGACTGGAGTACAGGTATGGAAGGGTATGTGCTGTTTAGGAAAGACCGATGCAAAGGTAAAGGTGGGGGAGTAGCATTGTATATCAATAATGAGGTGAAATGTAACGAAATAACTAGCAATGCAATGGATAATACGGAGTCTGTTTGGGCAATGGTCACATTGGGGAAGAAAACTACTAGAGCCTCCCCTGGGATAGTGATTGGGGTGTGCTATAGACCGCCGGGATCTAGCCTGGAGATGGATAGAGAGCTCTTTAATGTTTTTAAGGAGGTAAATACTAATAGGAACTGTTTGATCATGGGGGACTTTAACTTCCCGGATATAGATTGGGAAACAAATGCTAGTAATAATAATAGGGCTCAGCTTTTCCTAGACGTGATAGCTGATGAATTCCTTCATCAAGTAGTTGCTGAACCGACGAGGGGGGATGCCATTTTAGATCTGGTTTTGGTGAGTAACGAGGACCTTGTTGAGGAAATAGTTGTAGGGGACAACCTTGGCTCGAGTGATCATGAGCTAATTCGTTTCAAAATAAATGGGAGGATAATCAATATTGCATCTGAGACTAAGGTATACGATTTCAAAAGGGCTAACTTTACTAAATTAAGGCGACTAGTTAGGGAAGTGGACTGGACTAACATATTTAGGGATCTAAAGGCAGATGACGCCTGGGGTTACTTCAGGCGTAAGTTGCAGGAGTTGTCAGAGGCATGTATCCCGAGAAAGGGAAAACGGCTCGTAGGTAGCAGTTTTAGACCGAGCTGGATGAGCAAGCATCTTAGAGGGGTCATTAAGAAAAAACAGAAAGCGTACAAGGAGTGGAAAATGGGAGGGATTAGCAAAGAAACCTACCTTATTGAGGTCAGGGGGTGTAGGGAAGCAGTGAGAAAGGCAAAGAGCCGGGTGGAGATGGACCTTGCGAAGGGGATTAAAACCAATAGCAAAAGGTTTTTTAGCCATATAAATAGGAAGAAAACCAAGAAAGAAGAAGTGGGACTGCTTAAAACTTTAAACGGAGTGGAGATTAGGGATAATCTTGGAATGGCACAATATCTGAACGAATATTTTGCCTCGGTCTTTAATGAGGCTAATGAAGGGCTAAGGAATAGTGGTAGAGGGACTGATGGGAATGAAGATATGGAGGTAGACATTACGGTATCTGAGGTAGAAGCCAAACTTGAACAGCTAAACGGAAGTAAATCGGGGGGCCCGGATAATCTTCATCCTAGAATATTAAGGGAATTGGCGAGTGAAATTGCAAGCCCGTTAGCGATGATTTTTAATAAATCTCTAAACTCAGGGATTGTACCGTTTGACTGGAGATTAGCTAATGTAGTTCCTATATTCAAGAAGGGGAAAAAAAGTGACCCGGGTAACTACAGGCCTGTTAGTTTAACATCTGTAGTATGCAAAAACATGGAAAAAATTTTAAAGGAGAGAGTGGTTACGGAGCATGAGGCCGATGGCAACTGGGACAAATTACAGCATGGATTTACAAAAGGTAGATCGTGCCAAACCAACCTGATCTCCTTCTTTGAGAAAGTAACAGATTTTTTAGACAAGGGAAATGCAGTGGATCTAATATATCTGGATTTCAGTAAGGCGTTTGATACGGTACCGCATGAAGAATTACTGGTTAAATTGGAAAAGATGGGGATCGAAATGAAAATCCAGAGGTGGATAAGGAGCTGGTTAAAGGGGAGACTGCAGAGGGTCGTATTGAAGGGGGAACTGTCGGGTTGGAGGGGGGTTACCAGTGGAGTTCCTCAAGGTTCGGTTTTGGGTCCGATTTTATTCAATCTATTTATCGCTGACCTGGGAACCAAGAGTAGGAGTGGGCTGATAAAGTTTGCGGATGACACCAAGTTGGGAGGTATTGCAAATTCGGAAAAGGATAGGGATATCCTCCAGGGAGATTTGGATGACCTTGTAAACTGGAGTATTAGTAACAGGATGAAATTCAATAGTGAGAAGTGTAAGGTTATGCATTTAGGGATGACTAACAAGAACTTTAGTTATAAGCTGGGGACGCACCAGTTGGAAGTAACGGAGGAGAAGAAGGACCTAGGAGTCCTGGTTGATCGTAGGATGACTATGAGTAGGCAATGTGATGTGGCCGTTAAAAAAGCTAATGCGGTCTTGGGATGCATTAGGCGAGGTATTTCTAATAGGGATAAGGAGGTGCTAGTCCCGTTATATAAGGCGTTGGTGAGACCTCATTTGGAGTATTGTGTGCAGTTTTGGTCTCCCATGTTTAAGAAGGATGAATTCAAACTGGAACGGGTACAAAGAAGGGCTACTAGAATGATCCGAGGAATGGAAAGCCTGTCGTATGAAAGGAGACTTGAGGAGCTCGGTTTGTTTTCCTTAACCAAAAGAAGGATAAGAGGAGATATGATTACACTCTTTAAATATATCAGAGGGATAAACACCAGGGAAGGAGAGGAATTATTTCAGCTCAGTGCTAATGTGGACACGAGGACAAACGGATATAAATTGTCAGTCAGGAAATTTAGGCTTGAAATTAGACGAAGGTTTCTAACCATCAGAGGAGTGCAATTCTGGAACAGCCTACCGAAGGAAACAGTGTGGGCGAAGGACCTCCATGACTTTAAGATTAAGCTAGATAAGTTTATGGAGGAGATGGTATGATAGGATAACGGGCTTCGTCAATAGGTCAATTAAGTGCCACACTGGTAATTAGTACAATGGGTCAATGATAGGATATTGTTAGCCTTTTTCCAGAGGGTATGGCTGGAGAGTCTTGCCCGCATGCTCGGGGTTCAGCTGACCGCCATATTTGGGGTCGGGAAGGAATTTTCCTCCAGGGTAGATTGGCAGTGGCCCTGGAGGTTTTTCGCCTTCCTCCGAAGCATGGGGCAGGGGTCGCTTGCTTAAGGAGTGGGTGGATCGGCTTATGTGGCCTGCATCTTGCAGGAGGTCAGACTAGATGATCATAATTGTCCCTTCTGATCTCAAATTCTATGATTCTATGAACTGGATTGAATTCCCCGCTCAGGCACAGACTCCTGTGCCTTTGGCAAGTCACATAATCTATCCTGTGCGCCATTCTGTCTCTAGAAACTGAGGCTGTTTGTACTAGCCTGGCTCATGGGGATAAAATCCACCAGTGATTGAGGCACTCAGATACTCCAGTGATGGTGGTCATAGAAGTACCCAGATGGCCTTGATTTTCTGTAGTCCTCTCCTCCCTCCCCACCATTTTGTCAAAGCTCTGCTGCTAACGTCACCTTCCTCTCTCACTGCTTCATCCATGTCACTCACTTTCCCCATTTGTCTCACTGGCTTTCCATCCCTTACCATGTCCAGCTCAAACTACTCCTCACCTCCAACACTGCCAATAATCTCAGCTCCTGCTGTCACTAGGCTCTCATTTCCTCCTACTTCCTTCCCCACCCTCTTCACTTCCCCCACGCCATCTTTTCCCAGTCTTGGTTCCCGCCCCCCTCCAGTCATGCTGCCCCCTGTGCTTGAAAAATCTTCCCCTCCTAGGCCACCAGTCTTCTTTTCCCTCTCCTTTAAATTCCTCCTAAAAACTCACTTCCTCTCTGACCTGCTTGTCCTTCTCATGAGCTCTCTCTCCCACCCCTTCCTTACTGTACTGTTGTCCCATGTCTGACATTGCCTTTGTGTTTCATCTAGTTTGCATGTTGGGAAAAGAGACCCGTCCAACTGATCACAGGTGTCCTGACTTCCTGTCCCCTACACTAACCACTAGACAATACTCTGCCCATGAAATTCCACCACAGCACATTATCGAATCATAGAAATGTAGGGCTGGAAGGGACCTCAAGAGGTCATCTAGTTCTCAACCTTTTTGTTTTTGAGGCCTCTCCCAACATGCTATCAAAACTCCATGGCCCAGCTGTGCCACAACTCTTTTTCTGCATATAAAAGCCAGGGCTGGCGTCAAGGGATAGCAAGCGGGGCAGTTGCCCAGGGCCCCACACTACAAAGCTGAGTTGCTCAGGCTTTGGCTTCAGCCCCGGGTGATGGGGCTCAGGGCCCCTGGCTGCAGTTCTGCACAGCAGGGCTTTGGCTTTCTGCCCTGGGCCCTAAGAAGCCTACCACCGGCCATGCTTGGCAGACCCCCTGAAACGTGTCTGTGGCCCTGGACCTCTGGTTGAGAACCAATGGTCTAGTGCAACCCCTTGCACCAAGGCAGGACCAAGTAAATCTAGACCATCCCTGACAGGTCTTTGTCTAACCTGTTTCTAAAAAAACTCCAAAGATGGGGATTCCACAACCTCCCCTGCAAGTCTATTCCAGTGCTTAACTACCCTTATTGTTAGAAAGTTCTTCCTAATAGCTCACCTAACACAATTAGGTGCGCTATGAGCTTTTCCAGCTTCCTCTGAAGTATCAGGCACCGAATACTGTTGGCGACCAGGTGAGGTGGCCCAGGTGTCTCTCCCTTCTGTTCCTGTTTTCTTATGTCAATTCATAAGGAATAATCGTTTTATGGGGCAGTGCTGAGTGATGGGAGAGGTGGCTTTTATTGCTGGCTCTGCCACACTGTGGGTGCATGATCTCAGACAAGTCACGGCACCTCAGCATGGCTGTTTCTTCATAACTCAGTTGCTGCCAACTTATGTTCCTGAATCACTGCCCTAGACGCATGTAAAGGGGCTTGAAGCCAAATTCCCCCTGTGGTGCTCAGCTGTCTATCCAGTTCCCATTGGGCCTCAGCTGTTTACCCACTGAGTCAGCAATCCTGACTGATGTCATGTGTCTCTGCAGAGCCATCCCTAGTGGTTTGATGGAGCCCAATAGTGTCAGAGATGGACCCAGCCACAGTGATCCATTATTTCAGGTTGTCCAGGCTTGATTATTGCAAACCCCTATACCTGAGACTGAAGATGCAAATTCTGAGGGAGTGGGGGGGACCCAGCTAATCGAGAATGCAGCAGCCCTCTGCTGAGTGACCCTGGGAGGCGGGAGTGTATCACTGCAGTGCTCCAGTCATGTCACTCCCTCCTCATTAAACAGAGTTCCCATTCAAAGTCATGGTGCAAATCTTCAGAGCTCAGGGGGTTGGGTCTGAGGTAGCTGAGCAACCACCACTCTCTCCACAATCAGGACCCTCTGTGACAGCATCCATCCTAAGGGCAATGGACCTCTCTACAACCTGTGTTAGACATGCAAAAGCTGGAGTCTGAGCTTTCTCAACAACCATCCTGTAGCCGCAGAACTGCCTTCCTCAAGAAATCCAACTGACCTCAAATCTCGCTGCCAGCAGGTCCAGCTGCAAGACCCAGCTGGTTTGCCCTAGCTTTTCTGTGACAATAACACAATAGCTAACAAGTGAACTAATGGCTAATGCCAAAGACTCCTGTCTGCTGTTGGGCTGGTGGGGAGAGAGAGAACAAATTGCCCATGAACTACCAGTTCCTGTTTCTGTTTTCTTGCCTTGGTCTCAGATATCACGTTGATGAGTGTGGTATAAATATCTAGACTGATAAGTCAGATCAGCACATGGGTGATGGGGCAAAGGGTGATGGGGATGTGAGAAGGAAGAAGTGATAGAGAAAGATACAGTCCAAATAGTAATTAAACAGCCACCATGGAACAAACCTTGTTCACTATCGAACAGAGGGATCAAAGCTGGGGATGGCATTGTTGCTTGAGAACTGGAGCTGGAACAGAGCATTGGGACTGCAATGTGAGCCCAGGGATTTGTGCAGTAACTGTGAGCTGAGCTTTACATTTCTTGGGGAGAAAAGGTGGCCAGGGCCCCGAAAAGTCTTGTGGTGATGAGACCTTGCAGAATGTGCTGCTAACAGCTGTTTGTTGTTCCAGGGGCTTTCTTGATTCCCTATTTTCTGACGCTGCTGTTTGCTGGGATTCCTGTCTTCCTGCTGGAGACAGCTCTCGGCCAGTATACCTCTGTTGGCGGATTGGGGGTCTGGAAATTAGCGCCCATGTTCAAAGGTACTGTGCTGTAAGTCCATGATGCTGATGCCATATATCTAGCTTTAGAGCTGAAACCATTTACTGGAATGGGAAGCAACACCTCAGGGACTGGGACATAAGCCCTTGGGGAAATGGTGGTGAGTCCCTGGAGACTGTTATAGCTGATCTATGGTGTTTTTAAGGTCCCCTTCACCATGGTGTCTAGGCATCAGTAACACTCCAGCTCTCTGTTTGAATGATCTTTGATAGTGACAAAACACTCAGGTAGACAACACTGCCTTGATGGAGGCAAACGACTGAATGGAGCCACCTGGCCCAGCAGGATTGTACTTAACATGAGATGCAGTAAGTTGGTGGGGAGGACAGTGCTGCTCTGTACCAGCAGAACCCTGTTTACTGTACACTAGAAGGTTGGCTCTCCCCCAGTTGGGAGTAAACCTGTTGTTGTTGTGTTCATAGTAACAACCTACAAGAGGCTAGAGATGAATTAGAATAAGTGTTTCTTCTTCGAGTGATTGCTCCTATGCATTCCAGTTAGGTGTGCGCGCCGCGCGTGCACGGCATCTCGGAACTTTTTTACCCTAGCAACACCGGCGGGCCGGCTGGCGCCCCCTGGAGTGGCGCCGCCATGGCGCGTGTTATATACCCCAGCCGGCCCGTCCGCTCCTCAGTTCCTTCTTACCGCCCGTGACGGCCAGTTGGAACTGTGGAGTGCTCTTCGTTCTCCACGACCCTAGCTTTCGCTTCTTGTTTGTATATAGTTAGTTTAGTGATTAGTTTAACAGTTACTTAGTTAGATAGTTAGTGTAAATAGATAAGGTAAAAAGGGGGGTTTTTCCCCTTTTTGCCTCACCCGGTGCGGGCTCATGCCCAAGGCACCGGGCTTTAAGCCCTGCGCAGCGTGCCAGAGGCCTATGCCCGTCGGAGACCCGCACGACGCCTGCCTCCGTTGCCTGGGCGAAGGGCATAGAACAGATAAGTGTTCGCTCTGTTCTACTTTTAAACCGCGGACTCGAAAGGAGCGGGATATCCGCTTGAAGCAGCTCTTGATGGAGGCGTCGCTTCAGCCGCCGGCACCGTCCACGCCGGCACCGCGAACTGCCTCGGTGCAGAGCGCACCGGCGGCACCGAGCCGCTCCAGCTCCGTGGCGCCGCCGATTCAGAAAGCGGCTACAAAGTCTCGGCACCGCTCGCTTTCGCCTTCGAAGAAGCAGAGGCTGGCGAAGGCACTGGCACAGGTTCGCGCTGAGGACTCGGCGAAAGCGGTTGCGCAACCTGCGGCCCCCGCGGTGACCGTGCACAAACCGTGCACCGGACCTTTGACTCCGGCGCCACAAGGCCCGTCGAGTCCGGCGCCGCCACGCTCCCCGGTACCGTCCATGGTGGAGCCCCGGCTGCCGTCAACGCCGGAGACATTCTCCTCCGCGTGAGAGCTGATTCAGCTCATAGAGGCACCAGGCCTCCGGCCCCCGGCACCGCCGGTGCGGGCTGTCGTGTTGGCGGGAAAGCCGGCCAGAATGACCTGGCCACCGTCCCTGGACAGGCGACATGGACGAAGCACCCAGTCCCGGTCTCGTTCCCAGTCCTACGGCAGGTCTCCGTCCCATCGCTCGCGATCTCGGCACCCCTCGCCATCGCGGTACCGATCGCCGTCGAAACGTCGGTCGCAGTCCCGGTACCGCTCGTCATCGCGGTACCGGTCGTACTCCCGGCGCCGCATGAGGTCCAGGTCGCCATCGCGTCGGCACCGCCAGAGGTCGCCGTCCCGCCACCGCTCCCGGCACCGGAGGTCTCAGTCCCGGTCGAGCTCCCGGCACCGTGACGGATGTCACTCCCGGTCGCCTTCCCGGTACCGAGCGGACCAGCATCGCTCTTCGCTACCATCCAGGGACGGACTGCCTCACTCCACAGCGCACTCCGTCAGCGCCTCGGCACCTCCATGGCCATCCCGGCCCGCGTCGGTCGCTTCTGGGACGGAGGGCTACAGACTCCTACCTCCCACCCCACAGGGCCATCCTCAAGCGGGACAGCCGTGGGGCTTCTGGGTTCCATGGGCCCAGTATGAGGCTCAGGGGCTGCCCTTCCCACCAAGGCCTCCCGCGTCCGAGCGCAGGGTTCCAGAGGCGACAATCACCCGGCCGGCCCCTTCGCCACCGGCTGCGGATGCTATACCGTCGGAGACCCAGAGGCACGCGCAGCCCGCCCCCCCCCCCGACGAGCGCACAGCGGACCCCTCTTCGGAGGCGGTCATCCAGGGCTTGTCCTCCTTGTCCTCGCCTGATGAAGCGGTGGCCGGAGCGTCGACGAAGGAGCCTCCACCCATCGACTTAAAGGCTCACCAAGACCTCCTTCGCCGCGTGGCGACGGCTATGGCCCTGCCGATAGAGGAAGTGCAGGAGGACGAGGACCCCATCACAAATGTCGTTGGGGCAGACGTGCCGGTGCGAGTTGCGCTGCCTTTTGTGCGGACAGTGCAAAAAAATGCCACCACTATCTGGCAGACGCCTGCGTCCGTACCTCCTACAGCCCGTGGGGTTGAACGCAAGTACTCTGTCCCGCCCACGGGCTATGAATATCTGTACTCGCATCCGACCCCGGACTCCCTGGTAGTCCAGTCGGTTAATGATAGGGAGCGGCACGGCCAACCGGCCCCTGCACCCAAATCAAAGGACGCACGGCGTATGGACCTGCTAGGCCGAAAGGTCTATTCTGCTGGAGGCCTGCAAATGCGGATAGGCAATCAGATGGTCCTCCTCGCCAGGTACGTCTTCGATATCTTGACGTCCCTGGCGAAATTTACGGAGCTCCTGCCAGCAGCCTCCCGCCAGGAGTTCGCGGCGATGTTGGAGGAGGGGAGGAGGTCGTCTAGATCCTCCATCACGGCCGCCCTCGACGCTGCGGATTCAGGTGCTAGGACCTTGGCCTCCGGTGTGACGATGCGGCGTATCGCCTGGCTGCAGTCTTCCACCCTGCCGCCGGAGGTCCAATACACACTACAGGACCTGCCCTTCGACACAAAGGGTCTTTTCTCTGAAAAGACGGATTCTCGCATTCAGACTTTGAAGGACGGCCGTATTGCGATACGTACTCTAGGCATGCCTACGCCGGCGATGCAGCGCAGGTCTTTCCGTCCACAGCCCTCCCGACCGGCCTATCAGTCTCGGTATCGGCCTTACAATAGCCGGCGACCGGCCCAAGATCGCCGTCGCCCCTCCGGCAACCGCCGCAACCAGGGCCAGGCCGCTTCCAAGGCCCCTCAGGGGGCCAAGCAGGCCTTTTGATGGGACGCTCGAGGACGGCCCATCACTCTCCCTACCGGATCCTTCCCAGTTATTTTACAACCGCCTTTCCCATTTCTTTTCTGCGTGGTCCCAATTAACAACAGACAACTGGGTGCTTCAAACGGTCCAGTCGGGATACCGCCTGCAATTTGTTTCGCCCCCACCTTCCCTGTCCCTCTTCAGGGACCCCTCTCACGAGCAAGTCCTCTTACAAGAGGTTCAGACTCTGTTGAGCGTGGGTGCCATAGAAGCAGTGCCTCCAGACAGGCGGGGCAGGGGATTTTACTCCCGTTATTTTCTCATCCCCAAAGCGAAAGGCGGGCTACGTCCTATCCTGGACCTTCGCGAGCTGAACAAGTACCTGCTCAAGCCCAAGTTTCGCATGGTCACCTTGGGGACCATCATTCCCTCTCTGGATCCGGGAGACTGGTTTGCCGCCCTCGACATGAAGGACGTGTACTTCCATGTCGCAATCTATCCTCCCCATCGTCGTTACCTCCGGTTTGTGGTCAACAACACCCACTACCAGTTCGCCGTGTTGCCGTTCGGACTCTCCACCGCCCCGAGGGTATTTACCAAATGCATGGCGGTACTTGCCGCAGCCCTCAGACGTCGTCAGATACACGTCTACCCGTATCTCGACGACTGGCTGGTTCGAGGTCAGTCCCGACAACTTGTGATGGACCAGATGACAGAAATCCTGTCTCTTTTTCAGCGGCTCGGTCTTCTCATCAACGTCGAGAAGTCCACTTTGATTCCGGCGCAGCGAGTGGAGTTCATCGGAGCGGTCCTTGACTCCACGGTGGCCAGGGCCTGTCTCCCTCGCGCTCGTCACCAAATGATGGTCTCCATCATCCGGGACCTCGTCACCTTCCCGACCACGATGGTGCGCTCCTGCCTCCGCCTCCTGGGCCACATGGCTTCGTGGACGTATGTCACCGCGTACACGCGGCTCCACCTCCGTCCGTTCCAGTCGTGGCTCGCGTCGGTGTACCGACCACATCGAGACCCCATCGACATGGTGGTCACGGTCACCAGGACGACCCTCGAGTCCCTCAACTGGTGGCTCGACCCGGACGTCGTGTGTGCGGGAGTCCCGTTCCACCCTCCTCGCCCGTCCGCCACTCTGACCACGGATGCCTCAGCACTCGGTTGGGGGGCTCACCTGGGCGACCTCCACACGCAGGGCCTGTGGTCACCCCAGGAGCTCGCCCTGCACATCAATGTCCGCGAGCTGCGAGTGATCCGCCTGGCCTGCCATACCTTCTGCACCCGACTGCAAGGCCGCTGTGTAAC
The DNA here is from genome assembly GCF_016161935.1 of Mauremys reevesii. Classification (NCBI taxonomy): domain Eukaryota; kingdom Metazoa; phylum Chordata; order Testudines; family Geoemydidae; genus Mauremys; species Mauremys reevesii. The sequence goes on from NC_052623.1 coordinate 252,336,436, forward strand.
AGTGTTCACGGACAATACAACAGCAATGTTCTACGTGAACAAACAGGGCGGAGCCCGATCCTCCCTCCTCTGCAAGGAAGCGATGCTCCTATGGGACTACTGCGTGACCCACTCAATTCACCTGGAAGCATCCTTTCTTCCAGGGGTGCAGAACACGCTGGCCGACCATCTCAGCAGGTCGTTCCTCTCCCACGAGTGGTCCCTCCGTCCAGATGTCGTCCACACAATCTTCCGGAGGTGGGGGTTTCCCCAAGTAGACCTATTCGCTTCCAGGGAGAACAGGAAGTGCCACCTGTTTTGCTCATACCAGGGTCGCTCGCCAGGCTCCCTGTCGGATGCCTTCCTTCATCCCTGGACGGATCGCCTCCTCTACGCCTTCCCTCCGTTCCCGCTCTTGCACCGAGTGCTCCTGAAGCTTCGGAGGGACAGAGCCCAGATCATACTCGTAGCGCCGGCCTGGCCGAGGCAGCACTGGTACACCCTGCTGCTCGAGCTCTCCGTTCGGGAGCCCATCCCCCTTCCGTTGTGGCCGGACCTTATCACCCAGGACTTCGGCAGACTCCACCATCCGAACCTGCAGTCCCTCCATCTTACAGCTTGGTACCTGAGTGGTTGACCCACGCGGAGAGAGGCTGTTCTGCAGCAGTTCAGCAAGTCCTGCTTGAGAGCAGAAAGCCTTCCACTCGCTCCACTTACCTAGCGAAGTGGAAGAGATTTGCACTCTGGTGTGATCATCGAGGTCTTAATCCGTTCCTGGTCCCGGTCCCTACCATCCTGGACTACCTCTGGCACCTTAAGGAGCAAGGTCTTGCGGTCTCCTCCTTGAGAGTTCACCTGGCAGCGGTGTCCACCTTTCGTCCTTCCGTGGAAGGTCGGTCCATCTTCTCGAACCAGATGGTTTCCCGCTTCCTCAAGGGCCTGGACCGCTTGTATCCGCCGGTGCGGCGCCCCGCCCCGACCTGGGATTTGAACCTCGTGTTGGCCAAGCTGATGGGTCCCCCGTTCGAGCCCTTAGCCACGTGCTCCCTGCTCTACCTCTCTTGGAAGACGGCCTTCCTCGTCGCCATTACATCAGCGAGACGAGTTTCTGAGCTTCGCGCTCTGACGGTTAACCCGCCATACACTGTCTTCCATGGGGACAAGGTGCAGCTTCGCCCTCATCCGGCATTCCTCCCGAAGGTAGTGTCAGCTTTCCATCTCAACCAGGAGATCTTCCTCCCGGTGTTCTTCCCGAAGCCACATGCCTCGCCTCGGGAACAGCAGCTGCATACCCTCGACATCCGCAGAGCGCTCGCTTTCTACATCGAGCGGACTAAGCCCTTCCGGCGTTCGCCCCAGCTGTTCGTAGTGGTTGCTGACCGCATGAAGGGAGAGCCGATATCCTCCCAGCGGATTTCCTCCTGGGTCACTGCGTGTATCCGGACCTGCTATGAGCTGGCTCGCGTACCACCAGGCCGCGTCACTGCACACTCGACGAGGGCGCACGCCTCGTCGGCCGCCTTCCTGGCCCACGTTCCAATCCAGGACATCTGTCGAGCGGCCACCTGGTCTTCGGTCCACACCTTCGCCTCCCACTACACGTTGGTGCAACAGTCTCGAGACGACGCAGCCTTCGGCTCCGCGGTATTACACTCTGCCACGTCTCACTCCGACCCCACCGCCTAGGTAAGGCTTGGGAATCACCTAACTGGAATGCATAGGAGCAATCACTCGAAGAAGAAAAGATGGTTACTCACCTGTAGTAACTGTTGTTCTTCGAGATGTGTTGCTCCTATCCATTCCAGACCCGCCCTCCTTCCCCACTGTCGGAGTAGCCGGCAAGAAGGAACTGAGGAGCGGACGGGCCGGCTGGGGTATATAACACGCGCCATGGCGGCGCCACTCCAGGGGGCGCCAGCCGGCCCGCCGGTGTTGCTAGGGTAAAAAAGTTCCGAGATGCCGTGCACGCGCGGCGCACACACCTAACTGGAATGGATAGGAGCAACACATCTCGAAGAACAACAGTTACTACAGGTGAGTAACCGTCTTTTTTATTAAGAGAGACTAATTCAAGTACAGGAGCAGGCAGAGACACAGCTGGTTCCCCCTCTTTGATTTTCATAGAGCTCCACACATACAACTCTGCTAGCAGGATACTGAAGGACACCACCATTCAATCTTTGAAACATGGGAGAGAGGCATAACATCCGCACCAGCCTTCATTGGCTGATCAGTGAACTTGAAGCACCGTGCGCTGTCACTTACTGATCTCTGTGAGATGATTCACATTTCCTAGGTGTACAAACCTTCGCCTCTCCTCTGTGCAGTCACTTCTCGGCTTGCCAACCCCACTTCATCACAGGAGGCTTGTATCCATCTGCTCAATACAACTCCACAGACTTTGGATGGCTTGTGTTGAGCACGCTCTGTTTCTTCTCTCCTAGGAGTGGGCCTGGCTGCTGTGGTTCTCTCGTTCTGGCTGAATATCTATCACATTGTCATCATTGCCTGGGCACTGTACTATCTCTTCAACTCTTTCACTGCGGTGAGTTTCAGCCATTTCTATAAACCTTAATTGGCTCTGTGTAATTTTGGCAGTTCCTGTTTCTCTCGTGAAATGTGGAATTTAACATTCCTTGCTGTTTGTGCCATGAAATACACAATATACAGTTTACAGATTGTGCAAAGGGGCTCACTTAACTTTGCTTCTGGATCTGTTGCTGAGACATCCTATGATGACATCAACTGATCTGCATTACTGTGTGCTGTGTTCTTTTAGGGGATATGTTCCCTTTATAAATCTTAGAAATCTGTCCCTCTGCCCCACAGCCTTTCACATTCTTCTTTCTGTCTATCATAGTCAGAAAGTGCCAATCACGGTAATAGCGACGTGTTCTAAAATGGCTTCTTCATGAGATTGTCTCATTACCATGGGCTTGGTAGTGAACTTAATTAGACTCCAGTTACACTGCTCCCACTCCATTGATTCCAGTGGAAAAGCACTTAAGCACGTGCTTACATCTACCTCCTAAACAGGACTGCATTTAAGCAAATGACTTCTAGCATAGGCTCAAGTCCCATTGACTGCAACGGGATGCTTTCCTGAATCGGGGCCTTGTGCCAGTGTATACAAGATCCGAATGGAGCCTCGAGTCCAAAGTACATTTCTTCACAACTGAACCATTCTTATCAATCTAAAGGCTGAGAAGAGCTCCCTTAGCAATCCATAGACATAATTCCATGGGTCCTGTGAGATTCTATTTCGTTTAGACCCGCCTGCTAAAATGTTGTACATGAACCATTGTTCAGTCCAGCTTCAGTTTTTATTTGATTAAGTTTTCCAGCATCTGTGAAGCCGTTTGTCAAAATGTTCTTGTGTGTAGTCTCCAGTGCCTTCTGAACACCTGCAGTATTTGTTGTTCTCTCTTAACCCCACACTAGGAATGTGTACAAGTGTCAGTTGTTGTGGTCCAGGTAGATCCCCTACATGTTCCTGAACAAGACTTTATAACACGGGAGGGCAAACTATGGCCTGCGGGCCGCATCCGGCCCCTCAGGGTTTCAGTCCGGCCCATGGGATTGCCAGCAGGGCTAAGGCAGGCTCCCTGCCTGCTCTGGCCCCACACCAGAAGTGGCCGGAAACACGACTCTGCAGCCCCTGTGGGAGGGGAGGAGTAGAGGGCTCTGAGCACTGCCCTCGCCTGCAGGCACCGCCTCTCGCAGCTCCCATTGGCTGGGAACAGGGAACCGCGGCCAATGGGAGCTTTGGGGGTGGTACCCACAGGCAAGGGCAGCATGTGGTGGAGCCACCTGCCCCACCCCCAGGAGCCACTGCCGGACACGCTGGCCACTTCCGGGAGTGGCACAGGGCCAGGGCAGGCTGGAAGCCTGCCTTAGCCCTGCTCTGTGCCGATATCATCCTGGAGCCGCTTGAGGTAAGCGGCGTTGGGCTGGATCCTGCACTCCGAACCCCTCCTGCACCCCAATCCTCTGCCCTGAGCCCCCTTCTGCACTCCTCCTGAACCCCAACCCCTTGCCCTGAGCCCCTTCCTGCATACCACACCCCCTCCCACACCCTGGACTACCTCCCGCACACCAGCCCCCTGCCCCAGCCCTATATTCATGGCCCTGCATACAATTTGCCCATCCAGATATGGCCCCCTGCCTTACAACCACAAAAGAAGAGTCTTCAGCCAGAGGATGCATCCCAGCTTTCATCCTGAGCCCATTACACCTTGGAGCAGGACTTTGGGAGTTCAGTCAGTGCTGCCTACGCACCCAGGCAGTACAGACATGACCAATAAAGCTGATCATTATGTGCCTCAATGTAGAAGATCTGTGATTTTGATTCAAGGAGCTCACAGTTATCAGAGCTACGCCATCAGTTTTCTTTAAATTAAGTGGAGATGGGTCTGAATCAAAATCTCAGACTGGAGCATTCCCAAAATTTGGGTCAAGGGGGTGTTAAATCAGACCCCTGTCTGAATTTTGCAGCTCAGGCCCACGTCTAGAGTAAGATAAAGTGGGACAAAAATAAATAAATGTTATACAGACAAAACTACACAGGATCTTTTCAGGGGGCAAGACAAAGATGCCACATTTATTATGATAACAATTTGATTTATTACCAATAACTAATATCTTAATCCTTACACACACACACACCCATCAGATGTTCTGCAGCTGCTTGATAGTTACCAGTCCTGAATGTAGCTTGAGGTAGTGGCTTGGGTTCGTAGCTTGTGGCGGCTAACTGGCCAGGAAAGCTGAGCACAAGGACTAGCTGGGTCTCTGCTGGGCATGCACTGATGCCCTTCCATGTTGGCAGCAGAATGTTACCCTCACTCATCCTTTTTGTAGGTTTTAGTTTGAATTCAAAGTCTATGGGTCTTGCTGTGTCATGCTGCCTCTGGGTTTGGTGACTGATCACTCGTCAATTGCAGGCGTGACTTTCAGCCTTGGACCTGGCTTTGATCTTCCTTCTATTGTACCTTTTCTTTTTAGGGTGGACTCTTTTTACTTTGCTAAGGCTCTTATCTGCATCTTCAGCCATTGGTATTTGAATTCTATTTCATCAGGACATGCTGGGGCTGGAGATTGATTCCATTATCCATCCATACCTCATTCACACATCTAAACTAAATGAATAAGATTACAGCAGGGTTTGCAAAAATGAAGGTTGGAGCAAGCTTTTACAAAATGGAGTAAGAGTTTTTAAATGGGGTTTGGATTACAATATGGCAAATGGTGAACAGAAGTTACAATACTGAAACAGTGCAAGTCTCAGTGATTTAAGCAGGAATTGGATTGATAGTGAAACTTAAAAGGCAGATGACTGAACAGCTATGGCTCCTAAAAAGCATCTTCATTGTCAATTAGCCAGTTCATGGGCTAACCGGTTTTATGAATGAATGTTGTTTCATTCATAAAACTTTACTTATGAAGTTACATTAATAAAGTGAACAATTAAAAACAATTTCATTAATCAGTTCTACATAAATACCATGCAATCCCCCACCCCTGCCACAACAGAAACTCCTTAATCATAGTCCTACCCAGAGATATTCCTCCCTGGGATCACCCCACTGAAGTGAATAGACCAGGGATGAATATGGTCAGTTGCCTCAGGCTCCCAGGGCTCTGGCTGTGGGGCTATAAAATTGCACTGTAGATGTTCTGACTCAGGCTGGAGCTTGGGCCCTGAGACCCTCCTGCCTTCTGGGGTCTCAGAGTCCAGGTTCCAGCCCGAGCCTAAATATCTACACTGCTATTTTTAGCCACACATGAACCTGACTCAACTGAGCGTCAGGGACCTGACTCAATTGACCCAGGCTCTGAGACTCAGTGCTGTGGGTTTTTCATTGCAGTGTAGACATGCTAACACATCAAGTCAGTAAAGTACATGCTAAATCAGCCAGTATTTGTAATGGGACCTAAGTGGGTGTTTAAGTGTGTTGCTGAGTAGGGAGGGACGTGAGCACACACAGAAGTGCTTTGCTGAATTGGGCCTTAATCCTGACTTTTCAAGTGCAATACAGATTGGTGTTTTAATCGTATAAATCTAGGTACAAATAATATTTCAAACTCCAGCCATATGTTTATTTTTTGTTCAATAAATCAAATCATTAGTTGCAAGTGAGGCTAACAAAAAGCTACAGTTACTATAAATATGCTATCCCGCAACCAATGAACTTTTGAGATCTAATGATGAAAAGCAACACGAGAGTGCCTGGTTTAATTAATAGCTATTAACTAGTGACAAGCAATTTTAAATACTTAATATTTAAGCAATTAATGTCATTGTATTAAGGTTTTGGTATTGCCCTAATCATAGCCTGATATTATTTCAAGGAATACTTTCATTAATACTCTGGAAAGTGACTAGCAAGTCTGGCTCCTGAGCTCCTGGCCTCTGACATTCAGAACCCTTTCAAGTGTCTCAAGATGGGTTCCCAAACATCTGGGCACCAAACATCACTAACTAATTACCATTTCCATCGACTAATTCTATCAAGAAGATAAAGTGCGTGTGTGTCTGTGCGTGTGCGTGTGTGCGTGCGTGCACATACTTCATTTTAATATATATGTATTTATCCACTTTCCAAAAAAGATACTTCTTTTTAAATTGCAGCGAACCTACTGTTCCTTATCCAGGAGTCATGTAGAGCAAAATGTGAATAAATCACTTTTCAATAGAGCAAAACATCCTTCTGAAAGTAAGATAATTTTACAAGAAGTTTTGTGCCAGTATTCAGATGCATCAAAATCATTCCAGACCATATACCTGCCCATATGCTGCACTAGGAACTATGTGCAAAATTACTTTGGGATCCTGTAGGCCTGTCTCAACCATTTGGATCAAAGAATCAGTCCCTGTGACTGAATGCTGGATGCTTTGTATGGGCTCAGAATTCTGCTTTTCCTTATACAGGGCCTGAGCTAAAACCTATGAAGACCTTGGAAAGACTGCTGTTGACTACAATGGCCTTGGGATCAGGCCCATTGTACATTTAGTGGCATAGGCTGTTATATTTTGGGTAGATAATTTCAATAGAAAGCTAGATAAATCATTCCAGAAAAGCCTTCAGATGAAGGTAATAACATTGGACAAAGTATGGATGTTTCTCTGAAGCCATTGATGTAATATTATTTTAATAGTATTAAGTTTATAAATAAGGTTTAATCTTTCACGTAAACTTTGATCTTTTGTGGTGGTCGGGCATCAATATTTTACCTGGTCTTTACCTTATATTGGCACAGGCTCATATGCCCAACAGCCCTCCTTCCATCATATCTTTGAGATGCCTACAGAGCCCTCTCCATCACATCTTCACATTCTCTGCAGTCCATCCAGCACATCCTTGCCTTTCCAAGCAAAACCTTACATTCTTCACAGTTCCCCAGGTATTCTCTGTCATTCCCTCTACATTCCCCACTGGTGCACCCTCATGTTCCCAAAGCACAGACATCCGTGCATCCTGGCATTCCCCACAGTCCCACTCGGGTGCTTCTGGCTATTCACCCCCAGAACATCCTTGTCTTCCCTACAGTACATCACAGAGCCTATTCACATTCCTCACAGTTCCTCAGGTACATCCTAGTGTTCTTCCCAGGTCCCCAGCACGCCCTCATGTTACACATGGGCTATGGCACAGTCCTCCTTTCCCTACAGTTGTCTGCCCAGTACATCCTCATATTCCCAATGTCCTTGTGATCCACAACATGACCTTGGGATCTCCACTTTTCATGTTCCCCACAGTTCCCCATCACATCCTTGAGCTCTCCCACCCGCTATGTCTACATGTTCGCCACAATCCCCCCAACATGTCCTGATGTCCCTGAAGTCCTCATATTCTATAGGTCCCTTCTACCACCCAATCCATTTTCACATTCCTACAGTCACCCACATTCCCCACACCAATGTGGCTTCACAGTCCCACCCCTTACTTGGTACATCCTTGCACTTCTGCAACTCCCCTTTGCCATGCCCTCAGGTCTTCAGCTACCTATCCCTGTGTTTCCATGTCCCCCGCCCACACCTCAGATATCTTCATGTTCCAACGGTCCCGCTGCTCACCTGGCCTCACATTCTAGTTTCTCCACCCACCCTTCTGTTTACACAGCCCCCCAGAACATTCTGACATTCCCACCCTGCCCCCCAACCCGACTCATGTTTCCACACCCCCTGAACATCCCCTACCCTCGAGGAAGTCCTCACATTCCCTCACCACAACCCACAGAATATCCTGTTGTTACAATATGACTTTCTAAATCAAATGGAGCCAGGAGCAGCTTAACAAACAAGTATGTTCTAAATCATAACAGTGCAATGCATCAGGGATAAGTGACTGACAGAAGAGAGCATTTCGAGAACAGAACTGAGCCATGCTTCCCTAATTGTATCCTCTCCTTCCTCTTCCCATTAGGATCTGCCATGGCAAAGCTGTGGCAATGCCTGGAACACAGAGAGATGCTTTTCCAACTACTCCCTCAATGATACCACCAACCTGACCAGCGCTGTGACCGAGTTCTGGGAGTATGTCTGCAGCCTAAGTCAGGTTTCACCACTGCAGGGACCATCTCATCAATTTTGGGGGGCTTCTTGCTCATCCATTTGAGAGTAGCTTTGAAAGTCTCTGTTGGCGGCATGAAATCGTTCCTCAGACCGTGCTGAATGGGTGCTCTCTGTCTCCAGAGGGGGCATTCCTGCTAAATGTCCAGTTCATGTGCAGTTAAACATTCAGACAGAGCAATGAGGGTCAAAACACATCCCATCATCCATCCTTCTTCCTTCAGTCCCTCACACTGTATCTCATTTTCTTTCTGACCTTCATGTCTTTTGCCAATGTTTGGACTCAGACCCACCTTTTGTGCCCTCTGCCCGCATCTGGGCTCACCCCCATCCTTCGTTCCTTCTGCCTGTGTCTGGAATCTCAAACCATTCAGTCTCTGTAGATTGTACCTTTTTCTAATTCCATGTCTTTTGTCTGCAGGAGGAACATGCACCAGATCTCTGGTGGCCTGGGGGAGCCAGGTAACATCCGCTGGCCCCTAGCAGGCACTCTCGCTTTAGCGTGGGTTCTGGTCTATTTCTCTATCTGGAAAGGAGTAGAGTGGACTGGAAAGGTACTTTGTAATAATCAAGCAATACAGTGTTGGCTTTTATTACTGTACTCATCTCTCATGGTGAAATGTCCTCCAGATTTAATTTTGAGTGCCTGTAATTAGGGTTTACTGTGTTGCAAGGAAGAATTGGAGTGTGTGCCATTAAATTGTTTATCTTTCACAGTGGTAAAAATTGCCACAGGAGTTGCGGTATTCTAAGCATAGAACCATAACATCTCCAGACTGAGTATTGAACTTTCAGACTTTTGGAAAGATTTAAGCCAAGCTTTTAAAAAATGACATTCAAAGCCCAACTTGAAACACCATAAAGGGGCCTTTACCTCTCCTTGAGCACCCGCTCTCAAACTCAGGTCATTTTAGGGGATCAGAAATTGAGCATCCAGAATCACTGGTCTCTTTTCACCTCAGACTTTGAGTTTTGAGGCTGACCCTCGAAACAGAAACATATTGCTATTTCCTAGTGTATAACATTACAGAGCAGTACCAGAAAAAAGAAACACCTGAGAAATTGCTTAGTTTGGTAAAATGGTGCTACTGGAATATATTATGTAGGATGTAACTTGGAGTAATGGGATGACATTAAGAAAAGAGTAATCTAGACTGAATGTTAGAAAAAAATTCTTCACAGTAAACTTTCTTAGGTTGTGAATTAGTCTCCCAAGAAACGTGGGGGAAGCACCTTCAGGCAAACTAACATTACTTGAATCATTTAAATAAAGAAAGACAAGGCAAATCACTAGAAAATAAGGGCTAAGTTACTTAAATTGGTTACATCTCTGACTTCTTTGGCCCAAACTCATCACTTGTGCAATTCCACTGCTTTCGGTGCAGGCTCAAATTTATGTGATCAGTAAAGCCTCTTGTCGTTATTAGAAGAAACCCCCAATATTCAGAAATATTATTTGAAGAGAAACATAACACAGAATATGCAAGAAAAGTCTCAACCAGTTTCTTACAAAAGAGCCATTAGCCCTCAGTGTAAACTTCATGGAGGCCATGTCCTTCCCAAATTATCAGTCTTGGCGGGAAGAACTAACACACTTAGGGCATGTCTATGCTTACCGTGGAGCGACACTGCGGTGATCGATTCACCGGGGGTTGAGTTAGTGGGTCTAGTGAAGACTCGCTAAATCGACCACAGATCGCTCTCCCATCGACTCCGGTACTCCTCCAGAACAAGAAGCATAAGGAAAGTCGATTGGAGAGTTTCTCCTGTCAACCCAGCATGGTGCAGATACCACAATAAGTCGACCTAAGCTATGTCAACTCTAGCTACATTATTCACATAGCCGGAGTTGTGTAACTTACGTCGACTTAACCCTGTAGTGTAGACCTGCCCTTAGAGCCCAGTTCACTTCTCACTTACACCAGTGCAAATCAGGAGCAAACCCACTGAAGCTAGGAGAATCAAGTCACTGCTGTAGCTCTGACTGCAAGTGCCTCACTACACAACTAACATCTCCCTTTGTCTCTCTCAGGTTGTATATTTCTCAGCCACCTACCCTTACTTCATATTAATTATTCTTTTCTTCCGTGGTGTCACTCTACCGGGAGCCAAGGAGGGAATTCTCTTTTATATCACACCAGACTTCAGCAAACTCTCTAAGTCTGAGGTGGGTCCTGCAATGTTTAAAGCATTTATACAGCTGTATTCAAGTTCCTTGGCACTTTGAACATTTCAAGTTTCTCTCATTACCAAAAAAACCTCCCAATCTTAGAGTCTTAGAATCCCAGTAGCCACAGTCTTCACAGTCAGAGACAAAACTGGGCCAGATCCACAACTGGTGTTGATCAGTGGCGCTCCATGGAAATCCTGTAGTATTATCAATGGAGCGATGCTGATTTACACCAACTGCAGACATGCCCCTCTGACATGAGGATGCTCCATTACACTGATTAGTCTAGGGGTAGCTATTTGGGTTGGATAGTGCAGTCCTACGTAGAGGAGACAATGGAACCCTATATTGCCCATACCTGCAGTGCTAGATGTAGGTACGAGTTCAGCATTAGACATAGCCGTTATATTAGGTGGGAAGTGTTTAAATGGCAAGGATAGCCATATACTGTTTGCCTGGCTCAATGGGAAGCCCAGTGCAGTAGAGATGCTTGAGAAGGCAAGTTTCTCTCTGTTATAGTGTAACAATTTCTTAGAGGTCTGTGAGGTCGCTCGTCATGCACAAGTGATGACAACTGAATAGTCCTGATTGTCTAGAGCTCCCAATGGTCCCTCTTTATAGGAACCACTGCACTGTAACAGTATTGCCAACCCATGAGTAAGACTCCCCACAAAAAATTACAGGATTGGTTTAAACATCATGTCATATATCTAACAAAAACACCTTCTGTGGTCTTTTTATTAGCCCACTGAGTTTGGGGCCTTTAAGTTACACAGGGGCCACATTTTCCAGTTTTTCTCTGCAACTCTGCAGGCTAGAAACTACAACTGTTAAACAATGAAAGCTGAGATTCTCATGTGATCAGCTGACTCCTGGGGCTGGGGCTTTAAGAAAACACACCAGCTATGGTGAGACTTGTGATAAAACATGAGTGTAGGCACTCCTGCTCTAAGTACAGATCTTCAGCAGACTTCTTCCTTCCCCTTGCATTGTGAGGTGGAGAAAATGGTTCAGAATAATTAAGATACAATCTCAGCCCCACCCCCAGTCTCTGCCCATTTCTGGAACCAAACCCTGAACCAAAGTATTGTAAAGATTCTGGGATGTTCATTTCGAGCCAGGTTGCAGCTGGCTCTTGGTGTGTCTGGAAGCTGGGGAAGGCACAAGGAGATCTCCCCTTCTTGTGGCTGATGAAAAGCGCTGTACAAGAGCTAGGTATTATTATTGTGCATCTCCCAAGCACAGGGACTGTTCTCGGCTAGAACCCTCTGGGACATTAGCAACCCCAAAAAGAGCAAGGAGAAGCAAAGGCTGTACCCCCCCCCCCACCTCCTCCCCTTACCTGTATCGCTGGCTTGCTTTGGAGGGGTGTGCTCGTCTCATCCTTCCATATGGAGGTGCAGCATGTGCGCCCCCCGCCCCCTGCCCAAGTGCAAGAGGAATTATGTTTCTGTAACACTGACAGACCCTGGTTGTCGGTGGGCAGGATTTAACCTGGGGCCTCTAGAGCTTAGTGCATGAGCCTCTACTGCATGAGCTAAAAGCCAACTGCCTCTTAGCTAAGGCTGTAAAGCAACCTCATTAATCTCTCTCTCTCTCTAAGGGCTTGGCTACACTTGCAGCTATACAGCACTGGGAGTTAAACCTGTCTTTGTACAGCTGAGTAGGGAAAGCTCTGCAGTCTGTCCACACTGACAGCTACCAGCGCACTGTCGTGGCCACATTTGCAGCATCTGCATTGGCATTGGGAGCGATGCATTATGGGCAGCTATCCCAGCGTTCAAGTGGCTGCAACATGCTTTTCAAAAGGGGTAGGGTGGAGTGTTACAGGGAGTGTGGGGGAAAGAGAGTGGATTTTTGGAGCCGACACTGTCAGCAGCTGCCTTGCAAGTTCCAACCCCATCCCCCACCCCCTCTCACTCACTGAAAGCAAACAACAGCTGTTTGTTTTTTTCCTCACAAACCAGATAAGCAGCCGCTCGCTGAAACGGACCCCCCTTCGTCCCCCGCGCTCACCGCTTCTCTCTTCAAGCAAACACTAGCTGTGGGCGTTCCAATGGGAGCCCCTCCGCCTCTACTCATTCACAGCAAACAGGATCTGTGTTTGTTTATTTGATAAGCATCTCCGGGAGCCCGGAGTTCACAACAAAACAAAGAGTGAAACCTTCACTTAAAAGGATTAGAGGAAGTTTCCGGAGGTCAGTCACTGCATACTAAGCTTACTCCCCGTTTACACTGGCGCTGCAGCGTGCAATACTCTTTATTCCTCTCAGGGAGGTGGAGTACAAGCAGCGCTGTAGCCACGGAGATACAGCACTGTATGTGCCTTGCCAGTGTGGACAGGGAGTGAGTTACAGCGCTGTGGGCGGCTTTATTGCACTGTAACTCTCAAGTGTAGCCAAGGCCTAAGTGTTCAGTGCCAGGAGGTGGGTGGGTTACACTTCCATGAGGTAACATGTCTCCACTTGGGACGCCCACCCCCACACAACACAGGCTAGTGTCTTAAAGCACAATCTCGCCCTTAACAACTTTCTTCCATTACTGTTCATCTCCACCTGTCTCTGTGCTCCTGAGTTCAGGCTGACTCTGGAAGTGCTGAAATATGGGGAGAAAAGCCATTCTCCCGGCATTTCTAGAAGCAGGAAGTACTGGAAATCAAGTGGGAAAGCCTGTTCTTGTGCGATTCCAGTCCTGCCTTGCTGGCCTCAGAAGCTCTGGTTAGGTTGGATAAGCAGCCAACTTTTTAGGTGTTTATGTGAAAGGAACCCAAATTTGAAATCATTTGAGGTTCTCTAGTCAGTAGTGCCTAGGGGTTCCGGGGGGGCAGTCAGGGGACAGGAAACAGGGGGGTTGGATGAGGTGATCCCGGTTGGTGGTGGTCCTGGAAGGGGGTGATCAGGAGACAAGGAGTGTGGGGTGGGATGTTGGATGGGTCAGAGGTTCTGAGGGGAGCAGTCAGGGGCGGGAAGTGGGAGGGGCAGATAGGAGATAGGGTCCAGCCTGTTTGCGGAGGCACAACCTTCCCTACCCAGCCCTCAATACAGTTTTGGAACCCCGATTCAGCCCTCAGACCGAAAAGTTTGCCCACCCCTGGTGTAGTCTCTTACCTAAAACTTCATCAAAATCAACATTTTGACTGTTCCACTTGTCACACTTCCCTTGCTACATGCTTTAGACACGATAAGCTGTCATTCAAAGAAGATCTAGAAAGCTAGATGGACAGATTGGATTATGCAGAATGTTCCGACAGTGCTACGGAATACTGAGTCATGGCTTGTTCTTCCCTTGCAGGTCTGGATGGATGCAGCCACACAGATCTTTTTCTCCTATGGACTGGGGTTGGGATCTCTGATTGCCCTGGGAAGCTATAACTCCTTCCATAACAATGTATACAAGTCAGTATTCTTCAAATACTTCTACAATCAGAAAGACACACAGAGGCAAACTGTGAACCCCTGTGTGACATTGGCAAGCGTTTAGTCACAGGGATATTCCCATTGCAGTCACCGAGACTACTCCTGCGAGTAACTACTCACCAGTGTAAGGGGTTCACAATCTGGCCCATAGTACCTGATGCTGTACGGTCTCTAATTCACCAGCATGCAACCCAGGCCTCACCACTCATCCTCATATCTGAATGTCTTCTGGCCGCAGGATATCACCAAGTTACCCACCCCACCTCTGACCTTCACCTCTCACTGTCACCTGTCCACAGCATGGTAACATGCCTCCTCATGTAACCCACACACCTTCTGGGTGTGGTGTTCAGTCCCATCTAGTGGCACTGAGATCGCTTAGAGAAAGAGATAAAATGATTCTGCTCTACAGCCTTAGCTAACAGCCAGTTGGCTTTTAGCTCATGCGGTAGAGGCTCCAGAGGTCCCAGGTGCGATTCCGCCCCCGACGACTGGGGTCTGTCAGTGTTACACTCAGGCCTCATTTTCACCCTCACCTCATCTGCTAACTCTGAACCTGTTCTGATTCGCTGACTGGACTAGAAATGCAGAAGATTCTCTCACATCTGTGTTTGCTTTTCCAGAGACTCAATCATCGTCTGCTGTATAAATTCCACCACCAGCATATTTGCAGGATTTGTGATTTTCTCCATTGTTGGCTTCATGGGTCATATCACCAAGAAGTCAATTGCTGAGCTGGCATCTTCAGGTAAGCAGACATTGCATGTGTAGTGTTCAGACTAGCAGTGTGATCCAGTGGGTGGGGCACTGGCATGGGGGTCAGGAAAGCTGGGTTTTATTTCCAGCTCTGCTACTGTCCTATTATGTCACCTTGGACAAGTCAGTTCACCTCTCTAGCCTCTGTTTCTCCCCCTGCCCTAACAACACTGCAAACTCATACGCTTTGTAATGCCATTGAAGCTCAATGGAGTTACAGTGGTGTAAATGAGAGGAGAATAAGGCCAGTTTTAGAGGAGAATTTTTATATATTGTGCACAACTAATTCTATTAAACTTACGAGACCAGAGCCCCCACTGCCTTCAATGCAGCAATGCCAGTTTTCACAACTGAAGATCTGGCCCATGAAGTGAGTGAAAATGACCCCCAAAAAGAAAACAGGTTCCAAATGTTCAGAATGTGATCATAGTGAATAGCATTTTGTCAGTCAGCGTGGTGTTCTCACGGAGCCTTCCTGACTGGGGCACAAGTGTGTAATTCAATTTCCTGAGATGGTACAGAGTTGTAGGACTGGATGGCTCAGGAGATTGGGAATGAGACAAGCTGAACAGATGTGAGGAATGGCCTGGGTCCCAGAGGAATTTGGGAAGCCTATTCCTGACAGACTCAGGTGCTCTTTCCACTCAGGTTCCCAACACAGGAAATTCTGAGGTTTCTTGTTGTTCTACGCCTGGATTGTCTATTGCTCAGGATTGCTGCACTTAAGGAGGCTCTTTATGGGCGTAGCCCTTTGTTAGAATTTTCCCATGGAGTAGTTAAGCTCTGATCCGATCAGTATTCTCACAAGAGCTGGCTGAAACTCAAGGTTTCCTTTTTGTGGGAAATTCTGACATTTTTGTTCTGAATTCCAATTTCAACTTTATCAAAGAGGGTCTTTTTTTTTTCAATTTTTTCCCCCAAACAAAATTTTATTGCAATCAACATGTTCCCCCCAAAAGTTTCAATTTTGACTAAATGGCATTTTGGGACTGAAAAAAATCCTCTTGGAAAATGTTTGACCAGCCCTAATTCTCGGTAACACAGTATACGCATTACCAGAAAAAGTTTGATCTCCCAGTCTGTTCCTGCATCACTGATTATGGTAACAAAATGGTATTATTGTTTAAATGAGGGAAAAGATGAATGGATTCTCAAGTCCCTCACCTCTCCTTTGTGCAGCACAGGGCAAGGGGGCAGATTTTCGTGGAGCCCATAATAAAATATTGGCAAGTTTTTGCTGTTGCCATCTCTCGGTTTAATAGTCGTTTTGAACGCCGACATGCCTCATTGTTAAAGCGCTTTAGAAACATGAACTTTTCAATATATTTTCATTCTGGTAGGTCCAGGACTGGCTTTCCTCGCCTACCCACAGGTTGTCACGCAGCTGCCCATGTCCCCTCTCTGGTCGATTCTCTTCTTCTCCATGTTAATGATGTTAGGCCTTGACAGCCAGGTGAGACAACACGCCGGGGAAAGTGGGGTAAGAAGCAAAGTTGTGGTTAGATGAGAACCACCCCGGATGACAGTTGTCTATCCCCCTCTGTCAGTCCTGTACAGTGTTCCATCTGATTTTTTCCATCCACGTGCAGAATGAATTTTGTTATGTGCACTGCCTGGGGCCTCCATTCAGCAGGGCTGGCTCCAGGCACCAGCAGAGGAAGCACGTGCTTGGGGTAGCACATGCTAAGGGGCGGATTTCAGTCCATTCTTGGGGCGGCACAGTCCAGGCGGCTTGTTTTTTTTTTTTTTTTGGTTGTTTTTTTTTTTTTTTTCCTTTGGCAGTCCAAGCGGCCTTTTATATGTGACGTAATAGCCATAGAGCAGATGCTTCCTATGGCGATGGAAGGGGGTTTTCTGTTGCTGTAGTTAATCCACCTCCCCGAGCAGCAGTAGTTAGGCTGATGAAAGAATTCTTCTGTCAACCTTGTCCTGTCTACATCGGAGGTTAAGTCGGCTTAGCTATGGTGCTCAGAGGTGTTCCTGGTCATGATATGGCTTCCTTGGCTTAGAAAGCAGCTACCTTGTCAAAAAGACTAGATTAGATGGGGGAGGGGTGGGAATCCAGCTCTCCCTCTCCCCAGACAGATTTCCATTCAGAGCCAAAGGCCCTGCTGACAGAAACCCTATTGTTTGAGCAGGGGAAATTTGCTCAGTTTTGATGGCCCTTGACTGCTCTGTCACATCTTCCTTCCTCCCTCCCTCCCCTCACCCCTGCAAAATGGATGATCTGATCTACAATTACAAACTGGTTGTAGCATTCATAAAACTACATGAAATTCATAAATGGACACAGACATATTCCCCAAACTGTCACACCTAATGCCCAATCAAATCTAATCAACCCAGCTGGAGTTTCACATGCTGAACGTAGAGAGCTAGGCTTTCGCTCTGAACTCTTCCAGAATTTGGGGGGTGTTTCACCTCAGCCCCATCGCTAGTAAAAAGAGACAACTCTAGTGGCAGTGAAAGTGTTCTCAGTTTCTCAAGCGCCCTGGGTAAAAGCGGCTGGCAATGTCACGGAGGGAGCAGGCACAGTGTCTGGCTGGTGCTCTGGCTAGTACTGGCAGCGAGGCTCCAGAGGAGCTACAGCCAGACCTCTTTCCTGCCAGAGGAACGCGAGTTGTGGCTCTAGAAGAATATCCTGTGAGGACACTGGAGGGGGCAATATCAGGGTGTACCAGAAGATCCCAACCCACACACACACAAAACAGAAGGGACTGGATGGTACTTATGTATTTTGCACATGATAACTTGCATAACTTTTGATAATGGGTCTGTGGAGGGGTTGTGTACTCCTCAGCCCATAGAGAGCACACTGAGCTGAGGTGGGAATGCAGCATTAGGCAGGCTCAGGTGCCTGAAAAAAACATTTCTGGATAAACAGCAGAGATCGGTGGATACCTCAAATTTATGAATGTTCACCTGGATAAAGACTTGAATCCCCTCCTGCTTTGTTTTTCATTGTTATTGGCATTAAGGTAGCATCTAGAGAACTCAACTAAGATCAGGCCCTCCTTGTGCGAGGCAGGTACAAATAGATAATAGGAGACAGTCCCTGCTCTGAAGATCTTACGATTCAAATAGACAAAACAGAAAAAAGGTGTGAGGGGAAATGGAGGCACAGGGAGGTGAAGTGTTGCCCAGGGTCACCCAGCAGGTGAGTGGCAGAGCTGGGAAAAAATGCCAGGTCTCCTCAGCCCTGGGCCAGTTCCCCGTCCACTGGCTCATGCTGCCTCTCTGGTGCCCCTTATTTGTCTGTGGTCTGCAAGTGTTCATTTCTGCTGAACGAGTTTGCTGGCAGGAATGTTCACGTACAAGGGAAATTTTAAGCAAATACTAGAGAATATTTATAAAAGACGAATTTGGCAATAGTAATTGTGAGTATTCACCTGGGAGACCTGATTCCAAGAGATTCCACTCAGAGACAGAGAACACAGGCACCAGGATTTCTTTGTACTGCAGTAGCTCCTGGCCTGTTGTACTGGGTGTAGTACAGACACAGGCAAGTTAGCTTACTTTATCAAAGGAAATATCAGCTATTCCCGAGTGACACGTCCAAATCACCAGACACTGGCTGATTCCTGGAAGGCTTACAGAAGCAGTGGGTTTGGAAGGGGAAGATGGTAGTGCCCTTCCCAGTTAATTCCGGGAGAGCATTCTGTGCATATGGGGCAGTGCAGGAGAAAACCCACACCTTATAGGAAACCTTGTGCCGTGGCCTGGTCTAGTCCCACTCTCTGGAGGGACACCAGCCTGTTGTGATGGGATCTGACTGCTGAATCCTACATGCTTCTAGCCCCTGGGTCCAGGTAGTGACATAATAGCCATAGAGCAGGTGCTTCCTACAGTGATGGAAGGGGTTTCTGTTGCTGTAGTTAATCCACCTCCCCGAGCAGCAGTAGCTAGGTTGATGAAAGAATTCTTCTGTCAACCTTGTTGCGTCTATATCGGGGGTTAGGTTGGCTTAGCTATGGTGCTCAGAGGTGTGGCTTTTTCACACCCCTGAGCACTGTAGCTATGCTGATCAAAATTTTAAGTGTAGCCCAAGACTTAGAGAAGTTCCCTGTAGAGCCCACCTGGTGGTGGGAGCTCTGGTTTCTAGTTAACCCCTTCAGGGCAATGCGTCAGTAAAACAAGGAAAACACGGGCTTAGCAAAGGGATTTCTTAAACATAAACACACACCCCTTACTCTTAAAAAGCGCAAGAGAGTTTTATTTGTGAGTCCTGGGCAGGGGCGGTTCTAGGTATTTTGCCGCCCCAAGCACGGCAGGCAGGCTGCCTTCGGCAGTTTGCCTGCGGGAAGTCCCCGGTCCTGTGGATTCGGCGGCATGCCTGCAGGAGGTCCACCGAAGCCGTGGGACCAGCGGACCCTCCGCAGGCATGCCGCCAAAGGCAACCTGCCTGCCACCCTCGCGGTGACCGGCAGATCACCCCCAGTGGCTTGCCGCCCCAGTCACGCGCTTGGCGTGCTGGTGCCTGGAGCTGCCCCTGGTCCTGGGTTTGGTTCAAAACCTTAGGGGAGGTAAAGTCCTTCCCTCCTCCACTCACTCCAGCTTGTCTTCTGTTCCTGGCGATGAAATGGCTTCCTTGGCTTCAAAAGCAGCTACCCTGTCAAAAAGACTAGATTAGATGGGGGAGGGGTGTCTCTCCCCAGACAGATTTCCTTTCAGAGCCAAAGGCCCTGCTGACAGAAACCCTATTGTTTGAGCAGGGGAAATTTGCTCATTGTTGATGGCCCTTGATTGCTCTGTCACATCTTCCTTCCTCCCTCCCTCCCCTCACCCCTACATAGCTTCTCCACCTCAAAATGGATGATCTGATCTACAATTACAAACTGGTTGCAATTGCATATAGCATTCATAAAACCACATGAAATTCATAAATGGATGTGGACATATCCCTCTGTGATAACTATAAAGGGAAGGGAACAGCCCTCCTGTGTACAATACTATAAAATCCCTCATGGCCAGAGACACCAAAATCCTTTTACCTGTAAAGGGTTAAGAAGCTCAGGAAACCTGGCTGACACCTGACGCAAACTACCAATAAGGGGACAAGATACTTTCAAATCTTGGTGGGGGGAAGGCTTTTGTTTGTACTCTTTGTTTTGGGGGTGGTTCACTCTTGGGACTAAGAGGGACAGGACATCAATCCATGCTCTCCAAATCTTTCTGAACAAGTCTCTCATATTTCAAACTTGTAAGTAACAGCCAGGCAAGGCATGTTAGGTTTAACTTTGTTTTCTCAACTTGTAAATGTTCTTTTTTTTGCTGAGAGTATTTTACCTCTGTTTGCTGTAACTGTGAACCTAAGGCTAGAGCGGGTTCCTCTGGGCTCTATGAATCGGATTACCCTGTAAAGTTATTTTCCATCCTGATTTTACAAAGATGATTTTTACCTTTCTTTCTTTTTCTTTCTTTCTTTCAAAGCCTTCTTTTTAAGAACCTGATTGATTTTTTCCCTGTTTTTTTAGATCCAAGGGAATTGGATCTGGACTCACCAGGGAATTGGTGGAGGAGTCTCTCAAGGCTACCCAGGGAGGGGAAGGTTTTTGGGGGGGAAGACAGAGTTTTCCAGAGAACTCAGAAATCTGGGATGGTGGCAGCGAGACCAGATCTAAGCTGGTAGTTAATCTTAGAGGTGTTCATGCAGGTCCCCACATCTGTACCCTAAAGTTCAGAGTGGGGAAGGAGCCTTGACAACCCGAACTGTCACACCTAATGTCCAATCAAATCTAATCAACCCAGCTGGATTTTCACATGCTGAATGCTCCCACCGAAAACCTCAGACCGGGACTTATTGCAGATATTATTTGGCAAACAATCTCAAATAATGCGTAAATGTTCCCAAAGTAGCTAAGTTCACTGGAAGAACTATTCTCTGTGGATCATTCACTCGGCTCTCGTAAATAGTTCGATATAGGACAATAAATCGCCTAAGCACTGTGTGGAATTATTGATGCCTTTGCTTCTCAAATATCACCTGAAAGTCTTAGAGTCCCATATGACTGTCAGTCTCACAGGGCATGGAGCTCTTAGGGAGCTGTCAGTTCCTGGGGGAGGGGGTGCACGAGGCATCAAAAGCAAAACAAGCATTTAGAAACACAGATAAATAGATGTTGAGGGTTTCTATCTGCTGTAACAAAGTTCCTCCTCTACCTTGGTGGGTCCTGCGCTTATTGGCAGATTTGCTCACCTCAGTGATCTTCCCCTCTGGTGGAACCCACAGTCTGGGTCAACTCCTCCTGTGTCTGATCAGGAGCTGGGAGGTTTGGGGGGAACCCGGGCCCACCCTCTACTCCGGGTTCCAGCCCAGGGCCCTGTGTATTGCAGCTGTCTATAGTGCCTCCTGTAACAGCTGCATGACAGCTACAACTCCCTGGGCTACTTCCCCATGGCCTCCTCCAAACACCTTCTTTATCCTCACCACAGGACCTTCCTCCTGGTGTCTGATAATGCTTGTACTCCTTAGTCCTCCAGCAGCACACCCACACCCTCTCAGCTCCTCACACACGCCCCTCACTGACTAACTGGGAGGCTTTTAACTAGTTCCAGCCAGCCCTTTATTGGCTTCAGGTGTCCCAGTCAATGTCGCTATCTCCACTGCCTTCTAGAAAGATCTTAATTGACCCAGGTGCCTTGATTAACCTGGAGCAACTGCCATTTGGTTACCACAGTACCAGGGATTTGTTTAGCCTGGGGCTAACATACCTGTTCCTCACTACTTTACTGTAGCCATCTGGCCTTGCCCCATCACACTGCGTACTGGAGATTTCCTCATTCAGTGTATGATTTACACATAGAGCGTGGAACCCACGATGCCGGATTCTGCATGCAAAAAATATGCCTACATTTGCTCATGCAGTAACAACTGTGCATGCAAATAGGTAGGTAGGTGCCTGGCTAGTCATTAGTACACACAGGCTCCTGATTTGCATGTGTTGCAATAACTGAGCACACAAATGCAAGTGTGCAATTGCACCAGTACTTCAGGCTGCCATTTTTGACAGTTAGCCCCACATGTTCTCAGAAAGCCTTGGTTGTGCACAGGAACATATTCTACACAGGATGGTCAGCAGCCCAGTCCATGACTGCTTAGTCCAGGCCAGGGGTAGCAAGGTGGTAAGGCTCTAGGGTGACCAGATGTCCTGATTTTATAGGGACAATCCCAATTTTGGGGTCTTTTTCTTATATAGGCTCCTATTCCCCCCCCAACCTCTGTCCCGATTTTTCACATTTGCTGTCTAGTCACCCTATAAGGCTCTGGTGTAAAACCACACCCTTAACTGGTGCTAGAACCCTTCAGAAGGCTGCTGAAGTTCTGCTGGCTCATTGTAGCAGGTGCAGCTCGTTATTGCACCTGGGCTAGAAGGGAGGTGGGAGTGGTTCCCTGGAGAGTGGGCAGAGTTGGTCCTGGAGGGACACCCAAGCTTGGGAGGGAAGCTAAGACTGAGGTTTATGTTTGTTTATGAGCTACCAATAAAACCAAACCCCCTGAAGGTGTGTGTGGGTCTTTGGTCAGTAAGGTATTGCTGTGCTCAGTGTTGAACACCTAACTGATTTAGGAGCCTAAATCTCATTTTCCAAAGGGGTTTAGGCACTTAGAACCCTAAATCCTATCAACTCTTAAGGGGGATTTAGACTCCGAAATCAGCTAGGCATTGCAATGCTAAGTGGTGCAACACCTAAATACCTTTAAAAATGGTGCCTCAGGGCCCATTTCAGTGAAGCACTAGGCACATGTTTAACTTTCAACATGCGCTTAAGTCCATCCTGGTTCAACAAAGCCCTTAAGAATGTGCTTAAAGTGAAGAATGTGTTTAAGCACATTGCTGAATTTGGGCCTAACTCCGGATCTGTGTGCTCTGGGGAGGACAGAGTCGGGACTCAGCCTGGTCACACCTGGGCTTAAGGAGAATTGATTTTCATGACACTAGGCAGCACAGGTTGCTGGAGAGTTAAGGGGAATAACAGGGTCTGTCTGTCCAGTAGCATCAGTAAAGAATCCTTTGTGTATTTACTACCACTAAATCCTGTCTCTTTGCGCCATGAGGGACATCACAAATTCTTATTCACAGCCGCAGTGGCATACATTGATACACCCAGACACATGCACCCGTTTTCACTTGTGGGTTTAGTTCTCATGCATCTAGACCCTCTTGCATAATATACTAATGATTCCTTTTAACTACCAGTTTCCAGGTCAGGCGTTTGCTCCACCAGGGGAGTTAGTTGCGCCTTGTGATTCCAAGCCCGCGTGTGTCCCATGTGATGCCATCTCTTACAGCTTATTCATGAGCATTTCTTGCTGATGGAATCAGAGTCCTGCAGAGCAGAAACACCCACCCACAAGCCTGTCTGCTGAACAGCTGTTTTTCTGCAGTTAAACTCCCTTTAGGCCGTCGTCTTCTCCTGCATGATACAAGGAGCTCTCCCGGAAGCCAGTGCGAGTTTTTTGTATCCTGTGGTGGGGGATGAATGCCCCTGGGGCTGTCGGAAAACTCTCTTGTCTGCTAATCGATGTGAGGTGCCAGCCTGCCAGTGACTCAATATTCTACTGAGTCTCCTGCCCCACCATTGATGGAATGACCAGATCCCGGCAAGAGGGGGGAGAATCAGGAATGGGAATAAGAAACAGGAAATAACAGGATCACCAACTCAGGTTTGGGGTGGGGGCGGGGCAGATGCCTATAATAGAAAAGTGACAGGAACAATGAAGAGACATGACAATATACTGAGGAAAGGGAAACATTTCAGAAAACACACCAAAGCCACTGTAAAGAGAAAGAAGGAAGGGAGTACACAGAGTAATAACAATTATTATTTATTATTTGTATTATGCTAGCGCCTGGGAGCCCCAGTTGCGGACCTCAGACTCCCATTGTGCTAGGTGCTGCACAAACACAAAACAAAAGACTGTCCCTGCCCCAAAGATCTTATACTCTGGGCATACAGCAAGAGATAAGAGATGGAGACAGCCAGCCCGATGGGAGGGGAGGGGTGAGGACAAGGAAATAATAGGACACTATTGGCAAGCACGATAGGCAGTGGACTCAGCACTCCAGCAACCTAAGCAATATCAAAGAGGAAACACCACAATGGCCTGCTCTTCAGAGGTACGGAGCACTCGCAACTCCAGCTGACGCCAGTGGGAACTGCAGGAGCTCAGCACGGCTATAAATCAGGCCACTTTTATTTAGGTGCCTAAATGTTCTATTTGGGTGTCTAACTTTACGCATCCAGGTTTGAAACCTTTCGCCTTAATGACTTGTCCAAGGTCACGTAGCACATGAGTGTCAGGATTAGACCTTGGGGCCTCCAAGCCCCTAGCCAGGTGCACAAGCTGCTAGACCATGCTTCTGCTCTGGAATTTAAATCCACTATGTGTCAGTAATCATCATGAAACAAGATACCATGTTACGTGGATTGCACTAGGAGCATCGCACAATTTGGCCACCTCTTCCTGTGTGTTCCATGTGGTCTAGTTAGGACATGGAGAGGTGTCTATCCCTTCGGTATTTACTGCTTCAACCTTCCTCTCCCCCTCCACTACTCCTCACACAACTCCCCTAGGACTTCCCCAGGCACGTCTGCTTCAGTGACTTCCTGTGCCCACTTCCCTCTCCTCCCATACACCACTCTTAATCTGAAGTGACTTCCAGTTCCCTTGCCGTTTACCCTCTTGCCCACAGCTTTCCACACCCATATCTTCCCCCACTTAATGGTCTCCAATACCCAGGCCCGTCTCTATTTCCCCTACCTTCTCCCCATGACTTGGCATATTCAGTCCTCCCTCTCAGCCACCCACCCCATCACTTTCACACCAGCCCCTTTCCTTCTCCACAACAGCAATCATCATCCAGCTACCTGTGGTAACTCCTGCAGTCAAGTGGAAGGAATGGATTTTCACACACACACACACACACACACACACACACACACACACACACGGCTTCAGCGTGGTGGCCCTTCAGCATCGTGACTACATGCTGGAGCTCTTACAGGAAATGAGGTGTAGGTGAGGTCATCCACCGCCTCCAGGCAGCAGGGAAGCAGTGGTCAGTTGGACACAGAGATAGAAGAAGTGACACAAATCCAGGCTGAGAGGTGGTGCGTTCTCCACCGCGCTGGGGGAGTGGGGGAAAGAGGAGGAGGAGTGTTTCAAGGGAGTGCAGAAGGTGGTGATGAATTTATGTATGTGTGTGTCTTTCCTCCTGCAGTTCTGCATCGTGGAGGGGTTTGTCACAGCCCTGACAGATGAGTATCCCTATCTCCTCAGGGCCAGGAAGAAGCTCTTCATTGCTGTGGTCTGTCTTATCTCCTACATTGTCGGATTCTCCAACATCACCCAGGTACCTCTCCCTGTGCTCACTCCAGCACCTATTCCTGGTGCTCTTCCATCCACCTCCTTGTATAACAGAAGCAGAGGACGCCTGGGGGGAACGGCCATTGTCCGTGAAAGGCACTAGGGCCACTGCTGGTCTTGGCTTTGCCCAGCACAGTCATCTGTCCAGCAAGCTGCAGTCTCCACATTAAATCTCAGTAAGTTACCATCATCCTTGTGGTCAGTCTAGCTGGGACTCCTGTCGCTTCCAGGATGGGCCTATGCCCTGGAGGGTGACACATTCTCTATGCAGAAGATTGAGATAAACCAAAAGAGAGCAGGTCTGGAGGGGCTCTGAGGCAGTGACACTAAGGCCCAGGCTCCATGTTTACATGCCCTAGTGAGTGACCTAATGCAGAGATCCTTATACTGGGTGTATGGCAGTGAGGCCCAGGCTCTGTGTGCAGACTTTGGGATCTGGCTCAGTGACATGGAGGCCAGGGTTTGGGTTTCTCACTTTGTGACTTCATGCTGGATGAGTCACAGAAGATGGAACGTCTGCAGAGACATCTGAAGTGCAGCAGGAGGGACAGAATGGATTCATTTTACAAAGCGGCTTCTCCTCACACTAGAGGGGGAAGGCAGCCACTCGAGAGTCCTGCTTCTCTCCCCACCCTCAGCCAGGCCTCAACACTCACTCCTTGACCACATTCCAGAGTACGTCTGTTAAAATGGCAGGAATTAGATTATAACAAAATGATGCATCTTTCTTGGCTTCCATGGGCCAAGGAAATTAACATACAAAGGCAAAATGATTAGATGAAAGTATTGATGATATTAATCCTCAGCTCCCCACCCAGGCTGTACTCCATAACCAGACCACCTCCCCTTGCCTTTGTCTCCTCAGGGTGGCATTTATGTCTTCAAGCTGTTTGATTATTATTCAGCCAGCGGCATGTGTCTTCTCTTCCTCGTCTTCTTTGAGACCATCTCAATTTCCTGGTGTTATGGTAAATGCAACTCACCTTGTTCCTTTGCTGCTTATCTCTAGGCACAGAAGGTGCCATTTTCAAAAGCCCTCAACACTAGCCATTGAAGTCGGTGGGAGATTGACAATTGACTATAGTGTTGGGCCAAAGCTGAAAGCTTTTGAAAAACCCCGGGGAGACACTCATCTTGCTTCCTCGGACAGCCACTCAGCTGGGCACACGTTTGCAGAGATTCCCATACAAATGGAAATATGCACAAGCCTCTAGATTTGGATTTCTCGAGGGTATGATATGAATATAGAATTTGTTAGGCCAAATCTGACTGCTGAGCCATCTGCCCTGGTATCCTGGCAGTGTCCGATGCCTGATGCTTCAAAGGGAGACCAGAGTCCCCCCCTTCAGTAACTTGCCCATCCAATTGTGCAGTGCTGGGGTATCGGGGAATTCCTTCTTGACCCCTCCAAGGTCAATTTATGACCTAGTCTAGCTTATGATCTAGACCTTTCCTAGTTGATTACTATCACTGTGTTAGCTTGGGAAGCTGTAGATGTTTTAGTGGTCATAAAATGATCCAGGTATCTGTTAAGATCCCAGTTCAGAGTTTGTATCAATGGCGTCTACGTTTTATCTGGGGAGTGAGCGTTACACTTCTCCACGCTCACCTTAAATGTCTGCTCTCCTCTCTGATCTCACATGTCCGCCTTCTCCTGGTGTGTGTTGGGTCACTGGAGAGAGGTTATGAGAATGGTGCTGAGATATCATTGCTGCTGTTAATACACATTTCTCACTGTAGGTGTGAACAGATTTTACAGGAACATTGAAGAGATGATTGGCTACCAACCTTGCAGCTGGTGGAAGCTCTGCTGGGCTTTCTTCACTCCCCTTGTTTGTGTGGTGAGAACAAAGCAACTCTCTTTGGGGAGGTTCATCTAGAAGGGTCACCTCACTGGGAACATTCTGTGGGTGGGGGAAACACTAAAATTTTAATCTAGGTAACTCCGATCCAAATCCAGATCTGGTATTAAACTCAAATTGGTCCTAAGAAAAGTCAAAGCAACTGGCAGGAAAAGAAATATGTGGAGCCTCTTTTATTCTCCCACCTGAATCCCTGCAACTGAGTCTCAGAAGAGAGCGGGGAGCTTGGCCTAGAACATGCAGTTAGTAATAGGTTGCTCCTGTGTTTGATATTTCAGAAGCTGAACTGGTGATTTATGACTTTAAAAATCATTATTGGCTGTGGACAGGGCCGGCTCCAGACCCCAGCGTGCCAAGCGCGTGCTTGGGGCGGCATGCCGCGGGAGGCGCTCTGCCTGTCGCCGGTAGGGCAGCAGATGGCTCCGGTGGACCTCCCGCAGGCATGCCTGCGGGAGGTCCACCGGAACCGCGGGACCAGCGGACCCTCCGCAGGCAAGTCTGCAGGAGGTCCACCAGAGCCGCGGGACCGGCGACCGCCAGAGCGCCTCCCGCAGCGTGCCACCCTGTTTGGGGCGGCGAAATTGCTAGAGCCGCCTCTGGCTGTGGAGAAAACTTTCAGCCACTGTAGCTCCAGCCTCAGCCACTCCCAAGCCTCTCCCAGCAGGAGGCACTCTCAGAAATAATAGAATTGGCACTGATGATCTTTCAGCTCCTCCACCCACCCTCCAACCCTTCCTCTCCCAGCAGGAGGTGCTATTGGGATTGCCGCAGGAATGCTGGGTGTGGGGCGTTCCTAGCTCCTGAGAATCAGCTAAGGGGACGCTGTTTAGAAAATGGTTTGGGAGTGTGGTGTGCAGCAGAGGTGAAGTAGGGAGGGGTGTAAGTACCCTGACTGGGGCAAGGGAGTTTAGGGGCACTGACCATGGGGAGAACATTTCTCTCTCTGCCTGCTGTCTGCTGGGGGGGCTGTGGGGGGTGGTCTGGGTCTGGGGGGGGGGGGGGGCTGGGGGGGAATTGGGCGGAGCCCTGGCTTGGGGGCTGGGGATGGGAATGATGATGAGACCTGGCTGGGGGGAGGGGAGGGCTTGGGAATGGTTCGTGATTATAGACTATAACTCATAGTGAGAATTTAGGGAACTCTCAAAAGGACAAAGTCAGTGAATATTTCTGCTTGTGCTATACTATGCTGTGACTGCTGATCCTGTTTCTTCAGGGTGTTTTCTTCTTCAGTGTGGTTGAAATGACCCCTCTGACTCTGGGGAAATATGTCTATCCCCCATGGGGACAGGGCATCGGCTGGCTCATGGCTCTGTCTTCCATGGTGCTGATTCCGGGCTACATGCTGTATTACTTCTTCACCTCCGAGGGGACCATCAGGCAGGTAAAAGCAACTTTCCAACTTCTGCCTCTGCTCAATTATCTGTCCAGAGGGAATTTCCCACCAGCAACCCACTATAAACTTCATGCAGCCCCTGTGTCATGGCATTGATTCCTGTGGTCTTTGTAAGCCAAGACTTCCCAGATACTCCCTCCTTATCCCCCAATACCCTCTGCACTCTTCTGATCTGCTTCTTATGCGTTCTACTACCTCCTGCATGACACATTCCATGTAAGCCAATAGAAAACCCTTCCTCACTGAGGCAAATGAATGCCTTAGGGGACTGGGGTAAGGAGATATGTGCCTTTACCTCTTGGCTACCATCCTGCACAGGTCAGTAATGACCAAAAATTGTTACCATCTCATTCCTGTTTGGTGTCTTATGTGAAACAAGTCAAGGGACTCTTGGTCCCATTCCTAGCAGACTGCTGTCCACATCAGCATATTACTGTTACACAGAGAGATGTTTGAAAATCTTCCACCAGCAGGGCCGGCTCCAGACCCAAGCGCGCGCTTGGGGCGGCATTTTGCCGGCAGGGTGGCAGGCGGCTCCGGCGGACTTCTGCAGTCATGCCTGCGGGAGGTCCAGCGGAGTCGAGGGACCAGCGGACCTCCCGCGGGCATGACTGCGGAGGGTCCGTTGGTCCCGCGGCTTGGGTGGACCTCCTGCAGGCATGAGTGCGGAAGCTCCACAGGCACGTCTGCAAGAGGTCCCCCGGAGCAGCGGGACCGGCGACCGGCAGCACGCCCCCTGCGAGGTGCCGCCCTGCTTGGGGCGGCCAGATTCCTAGAGCCTCCCCTGTCCACCAGAATGTTTTCCCATTGGAAAATGCTGTTCTGTCAGAAACACAACTTTCCAAGGGGACATGTTGATTCTGACAAAACTTTGTTTTGAAAAAAAGAAATTGAAATTATGCGTTTTGCGAAGGTCAGAACATTTTGTCTGGGCCATTTCAGAAATGGAACATTTTGATTTTTTCATTTTGACTTTTCATTTTGAATTTTATTTTATATTATAATTTTTTTTCTTTTTTTTTTCTTTTTTTTTTGTTTTTTTTTTAAAGTCAAAATCAAAAGGAAATGGTTTTTGACTGTCCTGGAACGAAATCTTTTCATACATCTTGTTTCATGGGAAATGTCTAAATTCTTTTTTGTTCCGATTTGGAATGAAAGCAAATGTTTGAAAAGATGGAAATTCCAGTTCCTGCCCAGTTCTAGCTATGAATGTCACTATCAGGCAGTCTCAGCAAAGATGCCATGTTCTGAATGAGCATGAAGCCTGAACTAGCTCAGAGTCAGGGTCTACTGGTGAGGGAGGTTTGCACTGGAACTGGCTGTCTCATGGATAAAAAGGCCTGTCAGTCTCCAATCTTTCACCAGCATTCAATTCACTTTAAAAATGAAAGAAGGACAGAGAGAGGCCCCAGCGCTGCACCAGTATAGACCATAATGTCATAATGTCACTTTCTTTTGGGCCAGAAGAAGAGATTCAGTCAAAGGCAGTCACAGGGCATTACCCTTCTCTCTACTGATAGCAATAGGCTGCAAATCATGTTGAGAATTAAAGCGAACAATCCCCACTCAGACCCATCTCTGATCCTTACAGGTGATCCTTGCTCAGAGCTCCATAGGATGGTATGAACACTCACCACCCCTCCCCGCCACTCACTGGTAATGTGCCATGGGGGGAAATCCCTTCTTGTCTCCTAATTGGGGCATCAGTTCCTTCCTGTGTTTGGTTCCAATTCTATTCCCATTGAAGCTGGGGACAGTATTCTCCTGACTTCACTGGGAGCAGGAGCAGGCTGGGAGGGCCAGATTGTGATGTCCTGACTCACAGAGTAGCATCGAAATCCTCAAGTAGTTCCGCTGACTTCAGCAGGGCAACTTGTACTATACCAATTATTAAGGATATCGCAATCTGCCCCTAAGTGAGCTGAATCCTTGTAGTTGTGCCTCTGAATCCATCTGTAATCTGAGATCCCACCTGGTGCCCACGTGATTATCCATGTTTCCACTGAATCCCTGTCTTGCAGGCCCATGGAGTGTGGTTATATTCTGTTGCTCCAGGAGCTCTCTGAGCATCTGGTGCATACTGACAATGTCAGTCAATGGGAATTAGAAATAATAGCGTGATTGGCTTCTATTTACCTTCCCCTCCGTTTGCTCACTCTATCAGACTCGATATCCCCGAGTGCACTGACCGTTCTGCCAGTTCAGTGGAATGTCACTTTTTTTGGAGGCAGCCAACACACACACCCAGACCCCCGGCCTCCAGGATCCATTGCACTAGCATGTGGCAGTAGGGATATAGTGTGTGTGTGTGTGTGAGAGAGAGAGAGAGAGGATTAGCTTGTAACAGAGATGAGGCTGGAGGGAAATTAGATGTCAGCACAGAATAAAGGGGTTTTGACAGACAGGAAAGATTATAAACCATTTTAATCCTACTGAGCATGAATGTAAGAAAAAAGCACATGAATGGCAGGAGAGCCTCACTAAACAGTTCAGGGGCCTCACCCAGCAAGAAACACTTCAGATATGTCTGAGTACGGGGACTCTTCCCTCTTCTCCAGCTCAGTGATGTCCATTCACTTCAGGCCCCCTTCCCCTCTGCCTCATGTTCCATAATTTAAAGCACCACTTTCCCTCCTGGAATTTAGCCTCCATGTCCATTCAACCCTAGGCTTCAACCCATACTGCTCAGACAGTGAGTGCCCCCCTGCCTGAGGGACTGTACCCTCCCACATTCCATCTCCCTGGCTGTCTTCCGGTCACGGCTCTACCAATGGACCTCAGTTTTATTTAGACTTTGATCCTGTCAGGTTAATATAATTGGGAACACATGCTGGCATAAAGGGCCATGCAGGATCAGAGCCATAAACTGTAAATTCCTTGGCATTCTGTAACCATTGGATAACATTTTTAATGAGAAGTTCATGAAAAATTGAATAGAAAATGAGAAGTGGGTCCATTTTGAATCCTGTGAAATGGGAAGAACCTTGACATTTTTGGTCATTGAAAAAATTTTTTTGACTAGCTTTAGCATCTAGGTGCTGCTACAACTGTGCGGTAACTACTGGCTTACTTTGTAATGGTGATTTCTGTCATTCAGAAGAGAGAACTGTGTATACTAGAGGAGCAAAGGGGAAGTAATTACATTGCCAGATGGAGGTGTGTGGTATCTGGAGCAATTGTCCTAATCACCTTCAGTGTTCACTATCCCCTTGGTAGCCCTCTTGCTGTAACTAGGGATGTCTCTTCAATTTGGAAAGAAGGGTTATGACCTTCAGCTTCAGCCACATGCCACGTGTGGAGGTGGTGGTGGTGAACGGGTCTCCTCGTTTTCCCCTGGTTACCTGTGTCCTTCCTGTAATCTTTCTTTGTTCCTGCACAGCGTTTTCAGCAGATGACTCAGCCCACACAAGAGGTGACTGTTCAGAACAATAGATTAAAAGCAAAGACCTCACTGAAGGGGAGAGTCTCCGATGCTGCTGTCTAGGCAGAGGGCAGAACCTCTTCATCCTGCTCTGTAGCTGCTCCTGCCACTGCCCTTTGACCTCCTCTGATGCCGCTTGTGTGTCCCCAACTCCACTGTTGGTTTCAGTCATCGTGGGAAGGATCTAACAGAGGAGCCCTTTCATGGCACTGCCCCCTAGCCCAGCTGATCGAGGCTCTGTTTTAAACTCCATAAGGACAAGGTGCAGTGACTGTCTTTGTAATTTATGATCCCAATCCATACTGCCAGAAAGGAATGTCCCAGGCCCTAGTTTCCTGCTGACCAGAGGTGGTATTTTCTATAGTACAATAACTTCTCCTTTTTCGTTGTGTTCTTCAGCCCCTTTTCTATACTAAAGTCCACCACGCACCTTCTAATGAACCGCAAGGCTGTCACAGCATAAAACCAGCTGTATTTTGGCTATGGATTCAAATTCCAGATGATTATCAATTAATACAGCATAAAGCACCTTTAATGAATAAATAGTGCTAAGTGCTGTACAATGGATGCACCAACCAGGAATACAGAATATTAGTGGCTACTGGATACCCCTCAGCAATCTGGACAGGCATGAGGGGTGCTGTGCTATTGGAGCTGCCGTCCTTCAGCCACTAACACAGCGTTATTATTATTAGCAGTCATTTATACAGAGCCATAGATATAAGATTCCCTTGTACTGGTGGAGGAGACATCCTTTATAATGTGGACATGCTCCATCCCAACACATCCTGGCATGGTGTTACGTGGTGTCCTATGATGCTGTATGTGCCTTATCCTCTATCTACTCCCTAAAATGCCATCATGATATCAAGGGGGTTGTTAGCGGGCTTATTTCTTTCCTCCCTTCTCCTTCTCATGAAGAGAGACAAGCAACCCAAAAAGAAAGTGTGCAAACAATTTGATGTTTATTGGGGGGTGAACTTAGTTATATATCGTCCGGGTTTACCCAGACACGTCTGGCTTATCGGGGGGAATTTGTAAATGTCCGGGATTTCCCCATGGACCGCTATTTAAAGACCGAAAAGCGGCTGACAGCGGGGCCAAGCCAGACTGAGCTGCTGATTGGGGCCTCTCCGGCAGCCAAAGCCCCTCCCCAACTCCTCCCCTCCCCTGCAGCCTCAGATCACCGGCAGCACCGGGGTAGTGGCGCTGGCAGTGGCAGCCAAAGCCTCCCCGCTCCCCTCCCCCAGCCTCAGATCGCCGGCAGCGCTGGGGGGCTGGGTTCTCCGTGAGGCGCAGAGCCTGACACGCTGCTCTTAGCTGCAGGTAAGGGGGTCGGAGAGTTGGAGAAGGGGCATGGGATCCTGGGGGGCAGTGAATTGCCTGTCTGCATGTTCTAAATAGTAGCTGTTGTTCCCTTAGCAAAATCCTCTCCTCTACAATTCCTTTCCATTTTTGCCTCATTTTTTCCAGTTTATAGTTCTGTTTCTAAAGCCTATATTATTTATTCATGTTAATCTTTCTCTCTGTTTCAGACAGCATTAAATATGTAACTTGTTTTACTTAGAAAAATAGCTGGAGAGATAATGGTAAGACTATATCACCCAGCATTCTAAAGAGGATCTGTCCGTTACACTTTGTGAATGGGAAAAACAAAACTTGTCTTTGAATTTTATTAACCAATGTAATTGCTTTTAACACATCAGGAAGAAAGGCAATGACTTTAAGACCTGTTTGTATAATAATGGAAATACTATGGTTTCTCACTGGCTAACTGTTAAACCATCATTTCTTTTGTTTACAGCCACTTGCAGTAGCTATATAATCCCTCACCCACAATGGTGTTCTGTAACATTTGCAATGGCTACTGTCTAAATTCTTGCCAAGCTTTTCATCATATCCAGAGAACAGAGATTAAATTAATGTAACTGCTAGCTTCAATTCATACTAGTGCTTGTAAAAACTGCTTCATCAAAGCACTTAGTTCAATTTTGCAATAAATATCAGAATCCAATAAAGACTATTAAATCTGACTCATTGCCTACATATGTATTATATTTGGAGACACAGTCAGCTATTATTCAACAGTGATACAAACTGTGGTGAATATAAGACCTGGCCTTTAAAACTTCCTCATAAAAACTCACTGCAAGTCATGCATTAGGAGAAGAATTAAGTGCAAGTCTGAAAATGACCAATATTTATATTTGACAATTGAAGTTCTTTGATCTGGCAGGGAGGTGAATATGAATCCAGAAGAAAATAAAAACACTTAAAGTGCTTAGCTTTTGGAGATCTTCTTAGAGCTTTCTCTATTGACAAAGATTTCAGAGAACTTTTTAGAAGTTACTTCTATTCTGCTTTTATTTACTGAAAGATCCCCTTTTCTATGAACATTTATCAAGGTTTTTATTACAATGATGGAGAATGACTATTTTTGGTTTATGGGAGTGTAGCAGTAATTTTAAAATGTGACTCCCAAACTCTTGAGGACAAGTGCTGTGGCTGGGCATGTAACTCAAGTCACTGAGGTCAGGGGACAGGTAGGGAGCAGGATCCTATGGGGGCAGTTAGGATGGGGGGGTCTCAGAAGGGGGCAGTCGGGGACAAGGAGAAGGAGGCTTAGATAGGGGGTAGAGTTCTGGGGGGCAGGAATCCCAGGAGGGGTGATCAGAGAACAAGAAGCGGGGGAGGGTGGATGGGTTGGGGATTCTGTGGGGGGCAGTCAGGGCAGGAAGTGGGAAGGAGTGGCTAGGGGGCGGGGCTACACCCCCCACTCCTGGTGTCCTCTTTTTTGAAACTTCAGATATGGTAATCCTAGTGTTGGGTCAGTGCTCATATGGGAGACCTCTAAGGCGCACCCCAGGTGCTGCAAACAGTGGTGTTACTGATTCAGTAGGTGGTGCTCTGCCCTCTTACTTCAGTACTGAATCTCAGCATGGGACTAGTGGGCACGGTGCTGCTGGAGTTGGCAGCTTTGGGGTGGGGTTTAAAGGGGACTCCTGACCTGAGTGGTCAGTAAGGATTCTGGGGTGTCTTTTACAAGAGCTGCTCTGCAGTGATGTGGCCCAGTTCCAGTGCAGGGTTTTACATTCTGCCTTGCTAAAAATTCTTTCAACTGGATAGTGCAGCTTTCATTGCCTGTCCTAAACTCTCGTGGATCATTGCTCTGTGCTGGCCTGTGAGAGAGTGTTTTGAAGGTCAGGACGTTTCAGAGTTTCATGCAAACCAAGCCCTACCGCTGTCTCATTTGAAGGCTATTGGAGCATCTTTATCCCTTTCTTCCTTCCTTGATGGGACCCTCATGAGCACTATGTGCACAGTAAGCTGCTGGGCCTGGTTCTGACCTCACGTCTATTTGTGTAAACTGGGATTAGCCCCATGGAAGTGAATAGAATTCTGCTGGTGTAAAAACTGGTGTGAGATCAGAATTGGGCCCAGGTTCCCTTTTGGCAGTGGGAGGGGGTGACTCCTGTGTGTGGGTTTCTCTCTTTCTCTCTGGCTCCTTCGGTGTTCCTTTGGGCCTGATTTTTGAAAAGCTGCCTCTGATTTTGCACTTGCAATTTTGTGCCTGGAATTAATTGCGGGCCTGTGTTGTAGCAGCACCTGTAGAATTAGGCAACTAAGCCAGCTAAAATTTGGGCCCTTAATGATTTGTGCCTGCAAAATTGCACTCAGTTATATCTGGGTGCAAATTTGGAGTCTGAGCTGATTGTTTTGAACATTAGAGATATTGACCTGTGGGTCTCTTTTTCCCATTTCCCACTACCAGGCTTATTTTTTTTTCCACACTATCCTAAAAATAACTCTGAACTCCTGGACAGTGATTTATCCTCTCCTGCAAACGAGAGGCTGCAGAGAGAGCAGGGATGGGATCTGGGGAAAACAGGATTTCCACAGAGGTCCCCAGTGCAGATCAGGTTTGGCCAGGTTGGGCTTATAAGGGGAATGCTTGTCATTGGGCTCTGTCAGGAGATGGTGGGGCCGGAAGGTGCCAAAGACCTGAGTTGGTTCATTCTCCAGCTGAACAGCTTGACCTGTCCCTTAGTTAGATTTCTTCTCACTCTCTTCTCCCTGCTTGGCCCCACCCTGGTGGGATGTACATCTTCCAGCTCTTCG
Source organism: Mauremys reevesii (assembly GCF_016161935.1). Classification (NCBI taxonomy): domain Eukaryota; kingdom Metazoa; phylum Chordata; order Testudines; family Geoemydidae; genus Mauremys; species Mauremys reevesii. The sequence goes on from NC_052623.1 coordinate 252,372,490, forward strand.
ATTACTATGCTGCCAGCAGCATGTGCCTGCTCTTCGTTGTCATCTTTGAGACGCTTTGTATCGGCTGGGTGTATGGTGAGTATGCGCCTGGTGGCCAGCAGCTTTCACTGACTCCGAATCCCTGAGTGGACTCTTGTCCCCTCACTGGGGCTGGTCTCTGTTATTCCCAAGAGCACCAGGCCACAGATCCCCTTAGTAAACCTGGTACATTGGAACCCTTTACAGACAGTAGCACAACGTGCCTTCACTTCAATGCCCAGGGACTTAGATGGTGGGAGCTTCCTGACAGCAGAGCCCTGGGGGAGCTGGCTGGAGAAGCTGCCTCATGCCAGCAAGGAAGTCCATGACCCTAACAAATTTCCCCTGTTTGCGCTTATCTGTATTACCCATAATACCCCATTTCTGAGGTCCCTCCTCTCCACATGGGTCTTCCTGTCGGTCAGTATCCTCTCTGGGCCATGCAGACCATTACTCTTGTTCCCTTTTGTTAACAGGGTCTTGTTCCTTGTCTTTCTCAGGTGCTGATCGTTTCTGTGGTAACCAATCATGTCTTCAATGTTACAGGCCATGGCCTATTATCAAATACTGCTGGCTCTTCATCATGCCAGCTGTCTGCATGGTGAGAGCTTGGAGGCCATTGGTCTGGGGACCTGAGAGAGGAGTGGGGCTGGTTGGATTGTTGTGGGAGTGGGGGAAATGGATCGCTCTGGGACCCCTGTGTTGGGGATATATTGAGTAGGTAGTAAGCACTTTCCCATGGAGCAGGCAAGCTTGTAATGGCTCACTGGCTCAGTGTGGCCATCACGTTGTCCTCCAGCACCTGATCCGTAGAAGGCAAGAATCCTACTGCTACTGACAGCTATGGTACATCTACACGGCCAGCAGAAATCCACGGCAGCAAGTTTCAGAGACAGGGTCTGCAGACTCAGGCTCATGCTAAGCCACTAAAAAAAGCTGTGTAGACATTTGGGGTGGAGCTCAGGCTCTGCTTCAGAACCTGAGCTCCAGTCCGATACTGAATGTCTGCACAACTATTTCGAGTGCTATAGAATGAGCCTGAATCTGTAGACCCAGGCTGTGAGACCCTCTGCAGCAGGTTTCTGCTGGCTGTGCAGACATACACCTAGCGAGCAGACTCCCACTTTAGCTCAAGTGGCCTGTGGTTTGCAAGCCACAGGTTCTAACCCAGCTGCTGCTGTGTGGTCTATCTGATCACCATGGACATCCATGAGTGGGGATGGAATAACTGGGGGAGGGAACAGATTGCCTGGGACTGCTGCTAGGATGAGCTCTTGGCTGAGATAACAAACACTAATTGAAGGGGCAGCAGCACCCAAGTGGGTCTGATGGATGCTCTGATTGTTGCCCCTTGGGCTGTCTGTCCCAAGGAAGTCCTGCTGTGGGTGTGAAGTCAGAAGGGAGATTATGTTGACTAATGGCATTGCTTCCCCCCTTCCTCTCTTCTTGACTTCTTCCACCTCCCCAGGTGACCTTCCTGTTTTCTCTGATTAAATATACCCCTCTGACCTACAAGAAGTACGTGTACCCGTGGTGGGGAGACACCCTGGGCTGGCTGCTGGCTCTCTCATCTATGGTCTGCATCCCTCTCTGGATTGTCTACAAACTCTCAATGATCAAGGGCTCCCTGAGAGAGGTGAGGCTGCTGCTTCAGGAGGCGGTCTGGGCCACAAAGGGGCTGATATGGGGGGAGGGAGCATATTAAAATGACAGCCTCATGCTCCAATACGTTTGTTAGTCTATAAGGTGCCACAGAACTCTTCACCTCTTGAGGTGTGATTGGTGTGTTGTGGGTTAATAACAGGAGCGTAGAATTAAGTTACTGGAGCTCAGTCTATTACTGTAAAGAATTAGTGGCTTTATTGAATTCAAGCTGGCTGGAGGGCTACACAGAACTAGCTGCCTTCCTGTGCCTTGCAGTTATTGGCTCTCCATCACTTGTCAAACGTCATAGGAAAACAGCTTTGTGGGAAGTGCTGATAGGAGACCAAGTGCAGGCCCCACGCCAAACACAGTCCACTGGGGTCTACGGATAGCCTGTGGGCTGCCCTCGTCTCAAGTGTGGAGGTCTGGCCTGTGGGGACTATGGATGCCAGTGTATGAGGCAGGCTAGGCTGCATGCTGGGACCTCTAGGTCCCCTGCTGAGTCCCCACCATCTCTTTGTTGGAATGGAGAGTGGTGGGGCATCAGTGAAGGCTTGAAGCCACCTTTACACTGCCTGTGTTGTGAGGCAGCCAGGTGCCTATACAGCATTTGGTGTAAGTTAGAGCAGCCTCAGGGCCACTCTTGAACTGTTTCCTCCTGGGCCAGAACACAACATGATGTGACCATGCACCTCCCTCCAGAATGTCCTCTGCTTACCATGAGGCTCCTCTAAGCTGGCTTTAGAGACCTTCTGCACTTGGGGATCTCTGAGCTTTCTTCACCAACTTTTGCCCCCTAGAGCAGTGCATGGGGATGGTCCATAACCTCTGTCTTCCTGTCTGTGGAGAAAAGCCTCTGCTTTTTGCTGACATTTCCATCGGCAGAGCACCTGTTGATGCCCACAGGGGCTGGGTTAGTGCTGTTTTGCCCACCCTAGGAGTGGCCTTTGGATGTGTACAGCCTTGACTATGAGGAAGCAATGACTGGGTGCTGCTGTTCTCAAGCATTGTGGGGTTGGTCTGCATTTGAAACATGTGCTGGATGGCTCAGGTGTAAAAGCTGGGGTCAGTACATGGGAGGCTGACTTTGTTTTGGCAGCATCACAGCGCTGGTCAGGGACATGGAAGGGAATTTTCCCTGGGTCCCACACAAGTCCTGGGGATTCCCAGCTGCTATTCAAACTGTCATATCTGGATGTGGGAACTGGGGCTATTCTAGGGCATCCCTGGACTTAAGGGGCTGCCGTCCCAGTACGGGGAGGGCCTACATGTCATGAGCTGGGAATCATTCAGCCTGAGATCCAGACGTGATTACCAAATTCCTCCCTGCCTCTCCCCTCCATGCTGCCTTTGCTGGAAGGCTACTTAGAAAGGGGCTGTTTGCTGGGGGTGCAGTTTGGGGGATGAGGCTGTGGTTGAGCCGGATCCACCCGTACACCCTTGTTCAACATCCGACTTTGTCTTTCAGAGATTCCGCCAGTTGGTCTGCCCAGATGAGGACTTACCTTTCAGTCTGGGTGCAGGGCAGCCCCTTCCTTCCACTAGACCCAGCCTCCTGATGCTGACAGAGCTAGAGTCCCATTGTTAGGGCCACTGTGGCCCCCTGGATTGTTTGATACACTCCTTCCAGCTGTCAGATGACTCAAGGATTCTCCACTTGCCGAGGGGAGCAGGACTTGTGAGCTGATCTCTCTTCCGCTGGAGGATTTGATGGGATCAGCAGGGGCTGCCATAGAAGGGTCTCCAAGGACAGTGTGGAGTCAGCAATGCACCTCAATCATCTCCTGGGGAGCACACACAGGAGCTGATTCAAACAGCTGAGAGTCCCCAACACTCCAGTGGGTGGGACAGGAGAGACTCAGCCCTGGAGTGGAGACTGTCAAAGGGTCACAGAGGCTCTTCTCCAACATGGACTTTGAGGACCTCTCCATTCATTCCATTAAATCCTTTATCTTATCACTTCTGAGTGGCTCTGCATCAGTTTTGTCTCTTGTGCTCTTTTTGTAAGGGAACTCTCCTCTCCACACCAGGAGTCATTGCTCCTAGAGGTGCTGCTTGTTTCCAGAACTACACGGAGTCCAATCTGCCAGGACCACCTCTCTGGGCAGGGGTGATGGGTATTTTGGTGGCCCAAGAAGCCAAGTTCAAGGCGGTGATGCGTTGTGTGTGGCTAGTCTAAAGGGGAAAGTCCACACCAAATTACATGTGACTTCCCCTCATTCATCTCCCAGAATTAGAGAAATATTATATACTGTTAACCACTTGGGTCAAAAAGGAGTATTAGAAGATACTGATGATGGAGTCTGTACATTTTTGTTTATCCTTCCATCTAGTTTGAACTGAATTAGCTCATGATCACTCGAACCAAGGTTGTCTTCTATGAGATCCTCACTACTCACCAAAACCAAATCTAAAATGGCATCCCCTCTTGTTGGTTCTTCAACTACTTGGTGAAGAAATCCATCAGCTATCGCATCCAGAAAAATCTGAGCCCTATTATTATTACTAGAACTTGTCCTCCAGTCTGTACCTGGGAAGTTAAAGTCTCCCATGATCACACAATTCCCATTAGTGTTTACTTCATTAAAAACATTAAAGAGGTCTCTATCCATGTCCAAATCAGATCCTGGCAGTGCTTGGGGTGTGCTACAGACTATCTCAGGGGAGGATCTAGTAGTTTTCTTTCCCAATGTGATTTTTGCCCTGACAGACTCTGTTTTCCCCTTTCCATCACTTCTTATTTCTTTACAGTTAACCTCATCATTGATATACAATGCTACTCCACCACCTTTGCCTTTAGTTCTGTCTTTCCTAAACCGCACATAGCCTTCAATACCTGTACTCCAGCCATGACTACTATTCCACCATGTTTCTGTTATCCCTATAATATCCAGTTTCACTTCCTGCACCAGTAGCTCTAGTTCTTCCATTTTGTTACCTAGGCTTCTCACATTAGTGTACAAACATCTTAATTTTTGCCATTTGGCTTCACTGACATTCTTTACCCGATTAGACACAGACATTCTACCACCAGTATCACCTATTAGACTGGTATCTACAATACCCTTCCTCCTTATAAAAAGAACAGGAGTACTTGTGGCACCTTAGAGACTAACAAATTTATTTCAGCATAAGCTTTCGTGGGCTACAGCTCACTTCTTCGGATGCATAGAATGGAACACATAGACAGAAGATATTTATACCTACAGAAAACATGAAAAGGGGAAGTACTCATACCAACTCTAAGAGGCCAATCAATTGAGATGAGGTATCATCAGCAGGAGGAAAAAAAGCCTTTGAAGTGATAATCGAGATGACCCATAGAAGCCACGGCTGTATCTTCTTACTTTATTTTCTTACCTCTCAATGTTAAATTCAGGCGTTGAGATTACCTGGACATCTCCCACAAATTCCTAGTTTAAAGCTCTCCTAATCAGTTGTGCCAGCCTCCCTCCTAGAAGTCTATTTCCCTCCTTACTCAGGTGAAGTCCATCTCGAGAGAACAGTCCTCTGTCCATGAATGCTTCCAAGTGGCCATACATCCCAAAGCCCTCCTTATAGCACCACTGCCTGAGCCATCTGTTGATTGCCATAATCTTGTTACACCTTGTTGCTCTTCTCTAGGAACAGACAGAATCCCACTGAAGATCACCTGAGCCTCAATTTCCTTAAGCGTCTTCCCCAGCCTGGCATAGTCTCCCTTGATACGTTCCAGTGAGAATCTAGCTATATCATTTGTTCCCACATAAAGGACAATCAGCGGATTCTTTCCCGCTCCCGTTAGGATCCATTTCAGCCTCAGGTCCACATCCTATATCTTAGCACCCGGCAGACAGCACACCCTTCTGTTCTCCGGATCAGCTCTAGTTACAGGCCTGTCTATTCTTCTCAGTAAGGAGTCCCCAGTCATGTAGACCTGCCTTTTCCTGATGACAGTGCAATTCTCCGGTCTATCCCCTGTTCCCTCTGGCTGCAAGTCCTCTTGATTTCTATTGTCCCTTGCAATCCTCCGCAACCCATCCTGTATCCTCCTGGGGCTCATATTTGGTGTTGTCTCCATTGACTCTTCCCCTCTTCCTATAGGACTAGCTGCTCTTCTCTTCTTCCTTGCCCTCTCACCTTCAGCAACCACCTGCTGTGCCCCTTCTTCATTTTCCAACTCTGCAAACCTGTTCCTGAGCTCTATTTCTCCTTCACTGGCTCGTCTTTTCCTCTGCCTGGTTCTCTTAGTCACATGCTTCCACCGTCCACTTACTTCACCCAGCAGTCTCTCCTCAGAATTCTTTGGTCCTGCTTCCATCTGCAAGTCTGAGCTTATCCCTTCAGCCTGCTCATGTCTTTGCTCCATCATCTGCTCGGACCCCCTTCTAAACTCTACCAGAGTTTCCACCTGCATCTCCAGTCCTCGGATCTTTTCTTCCATCAGCAATATCAGTCTGCACTTCATGCAGACGAAACTCTTTTCAGGTACCCCCTCCAGGATCATGTACATGCGCAGCTTCCACAGCCAGTCATCCTCATTGTATCGGTCATAGCCTTCCCACCTAAAACCTGTTAGTCCAGGAAACACAAACCAAAACAAACCCCCAACAGGCACCAGAACACCAGCAGAACACCACCCACTCCCTTCACTAGCCTGTCAGTTCCTCTGCCTAGGTCTCTAAGTTTCCCCTGTAAACTCCCACTGAAACTCCCTTGTTTACAGCTCTGTTTGCTGGCTCCTGTGCCGCTGCAGCTGTCTATGCTGCTGCCTGACTGGCTGGCTACCTTTATAGGAGCCCTAAGCAGAGAAGCCTCGCCCCATTATTGAATTGTAAATCCCTTGTTTACAGTTTCCCTGCTAGTGAATGGCTGGTGATGATCATTTAACGCTCGCCTGGGTGTGGGTCCTCTCTTTTGTTGCCACTGGAGAGCTAGCTGTAGGTGCCTCCCAGCCTCACAACATATTTCAATAACAACATGCAAAATCTTATAACTTCCTATACACTACCGATATACATATTTTGACAGAACAATGGGTGTCAGCAGATCATGACCTCTCATATGATACCTTACAAGGCATGCTGTGTATGAAATACCACAACCAGCTACAAATGATGAGTATTGGGGTTACAGGGTGCTATTTTAAGGTACAGTGTGTCATGTAGAGGAAAATCTAAAGAGGGGCTTTGGAACTTTGGTCAAGCTAGTCGGCCTGGAGTATTAGCTGAGCTTGTTTCTGTGTATAAAGGGCATAAGAAGTTGAAGTGGAATGGAAAGTCCCCAGAAAGGAGAACAATGGCTTTCTGTGCATTGGGGGCATGAGGAGGTGAAATGGAAAATCCCCAAACACAATAATTTGCAATAGCCAAGCTTATGAAATATATAACCGCAATGGAAGCATTAGAAAAGTCAAACCGCAAGAGAACTAGATTGGGAATAACCATAACAGGAAAGGCCAAATAAGGGAAATGATTGTTCATTTTTGCTTTTGACCTGTATCAAATTTTGCAATGTAGTCCAAATAAGGTAAATGACACAAAATGTACGTGTAATTTGTTTGTGGTTTTAAGCTTTAAAAGCTTGTGTGTTTCTCAACTCGGGGGCACAGTTTCCGATAGCTGTCACCCCCTGCGCACTTGTAATCAACAAAGGAGCCTCAGGCTGATCTGATCCAAAATCAATTGTGTGGTCAATTTTCCACAACAATTTGGGGGCTCGTCCGGGATCCACAGCAGACCCCTAGACCGGAGGACCGTGGACCATTCCCCACTGTACCTAGGCCCATCTGAAAGGTAAAAGATCCTTTTAAAATCTCTATATTGGGTTCTGGTGGAGGACTGCCATAGGCTCTGGGTTTGGGTGAGTTGTACACTGGATCTGAACATTTTGTTGCCAGACACGCCTGATGCCTTTCTGTTCTGTTCTGTTCTGTTCCCCAGGAAGAGCCCTAAGTGTGGCTAAATAGGCCTCTGTACTGATTTGTGTGCCAGTGTGAAAGTGAAGGTCGGTAGATCAGTGTGAGTAAGGATCACAGGAAGACATCCAGAGCCTTTTGTGAAGCCTGGTGGCTTATGACCAGAGATGCCTTGAATGCAAGCCCTGTGACCTCACCTTATTGGGTCAGTAAAAGGCCCTGACCAGGATAAGGCTTCCTCTGAATGGCATGCCTGGTCGAGGGGCCTGCCTGGGTCTAGGATTGTGTGACCCTATCCTTTTCCCCATCCTCAGATGGTCCCTGAGTTCTAGTCGATCCTCCAGACTGGAGTAAGACACATTATCTGCTCCAGAACCAAGATTGAGGGAGATTCCCAATTCCGTAACCTCTTTCCCTTCCCCTCCTCTACCAGTAAAAGGCGGTCTGACGAGCCACTGACAGGTCCAAACGTGCTACCGGAAGCAACAGAGTAAGTGGTGCTGTTCTCGCTGAGACTAGCCAACGCTCTTTACTGGACAAGGGTGTAGATAGTCATGGATGCCCTAAACAAAATCTTCCCTGTGTGAAAGACCCGAGCGAAAGTGATCTGTTAAAAATGGGGGCCGGGGAGACAAAAGGAATCCCTGTCCTGCCGACAGGCACACCTGCAGCTTATATGTGTTCAAAGTATGGTCCTCTCACTTGTAAATTTTGAAAAAATGCAATTGGCATACGAGAGATGATCCTAAATTACAGTTTGCTTTAGGCCAGGGGTCGGCAACCTATGGCACGAGTGCCAAAGATGGCATGCGAGCCAATTTTTAATGGCATGCAGCTGCCTGCTGGGACTCCGTGTGCCATTAAAAATCCTGCCAACGCGGCAAGCCGCGGGGTCCGCGGTCCCGTGCCGGAACGCCGGCTGAGTGCAGCAAGCGGCCGGCCGCACCCCCGCCTTTCCCCTGGAGCCCTCCCGCCGCGCACGCAGGGCTCTGGGGGCCAGGGCTGCGGCTGTGTGCTCCCGCGGGCAGCATTTGGCTCCGTGGGGAGGGAAAACCGCTCCCCACTCATCCAGAGCCCTGCTGTTGTGCGCACATTGCTCTGAGGGGCAGGGCTGGGCTGCGCGTGCGGCAGCGGTGGCAGGGCTCCAGATGAGCAGGAAGCCTCATGGTAAGGGGTGGGAGCAGTCAAGGGACAAGGAGCAGGGTGGGTTGGATGGGGAAGTGGGGTTCCAGGGGTGGCTAGGGCTGGGGGTCTCTGGAGGGGGCAGTCAGGGAGCAGGGGGGATTGGATGGGGCATGGGAGTCCTGGGGTTTCTGAGGGGGCAGGGGGTGGATAGGGGTCAGGGCAGTCAGGGGACAGGGAGCAAGGAGGGTCCTGGGGGAGCACTTAGGATGTGGGGGGGTCTCTGGAGGGAGTGGTCAGGGGACAAGGAGCTGGGGGTTGGATGAGTCGGGAGTTCTGGGGGGGCTGTCAGGAGGCAGGGGTGTGGAGAGGGGTTGGGGCAGGCAGGGAGCGGGGGTGTTGTATGGGTCCAGAGTTCTGGGGGTCCTGTCAGGGGGCAGGGAGCAGTTAGATAGGCATGGGAGTCCAGGGGGTCTGTCTGGGTGCAGGGGTGTGGATAAGAGTTGGGGCAGTCAGGGGACAGGTAGGGGGTAGGGTCTTAGGGGGGCAGTCAGGGGACATGGGGCAGGGAGGCTTAGATAGGGGGTGGGGTCCCAGGAGGGGGTAGTCGGGACAAGGAGCAGTGGGGGGTTGGAGGTTTTAGGGGGGGCAGTCACCCAGCCCTGAGCCCTGACCCCCCCCCACACACACACAGTCCTCTGCCCTGAACCCTGCACCCACCCCCCGGCCCGTGCCCTGAGCCCTGTACCACCCAGCCCTCTGTTGACTTCTTCAGCCCCCCCAGGACCCCATCCCTGACTCTGGCACCCCCACACATACTCAGCCCCCCTACCCTGACACCTGCACCCCCTCACATGTCCCCAGCCCTCTGCCCTGACTCTTGCACCCTCCACATCCCCAGTCCCCCCATATCCCATGCACCCCGCACATCCCCACCCCACCCTCACCCTGAGCACCAAACGGGAGTCACATTCCCACCTGCACCCCTCACACCAAATGGGAGCTGCCCAGGTAAGTGCCCCCACACCCAAACCTCCTGCCCCAACCCTGAGCCCCCTCCTTCATTCTAGCTCCTGGTCAGATCCTTCACCCCCAGCCCTGTGCTCAGTGCACTCCCACCCTCAGCTCAGTGCAGAGAGAGGAAGAGAATGGGCCAGAACCAGGGAGAAGGTAGGTACCCACTGTATGTGGGCAGGGCCGGGACCCCAGACCAGCAGCGGGCTGAGCGAGTCCGGCACCCGGGATCCCGGCTGGCAGGAGGCAGAGGATGGAACACCTGAGCAGCAGTGGGCTGAGCCGCTCAACCCACAGCCGGTCTGGGGTCCCTGCTGCCGGCCCCGCACAGCCCACTGCCGGTCTGGGGTTCTGGCTGCCAGACCCTTCCCAGCTGGGGTCCCAGCCGCAGGCCCCACTCAGCCCATTGCCGGCCTAGGTGAACAGAACCCCAGACCAGCAGTAGGCTGAGCGGGCCGGTGGCGTAAGATCAACATTTTAATTTAATTTTAAATGAAGCTTCTTAAACATTTTGAAAACCTTGTTTATTTTACAATACAACACTAGTTTGTTATGTTATATATAGACTTGTAGAGAGAGACCTTCTAAAAAACGTTAAAATGTATTACCGGCACGCGAAACCTTAAATTAGAGTGAATAAATGAAGACTCGGCACACCACTTCTGAAAGGTTGCTGACCCCTGCTTTAGATGGTAGTTTTGACCTTGAAAAGATTGTGCACCTCAGAGGCACACTTATTGCCAACGTTGTGCCACAAAACCAATTCAATGCATCCTTTGATTGGTGTGAGGAAACAGAAAAACAGCGCCATGAATCTTGTATGAGGAATCTTAGGGACTCCCAAGAGAAACTTAAATCAAACTGAAGGAAACACAGGAAAAATTAATCCTTGCCCAAAACTCTGCTGACCAGCACACATCCCTCTACCCTTCAAGGCCACAATAAGAGGTTCAACCTCTTAGGAGTATCCCCTCAGCTCCATCTGACAATCTTATTGATTTATTTGTAGAATGCAGACAGTGGCCTGCCCCTCCGCCGCCCAATCAGGCACTGGTGCAACCCCACCAGGCTGGAGTAGGGAAGGTTGGAAGGAGGCCCATTGTTCAAAGAGCCCCCGGTATATAGAGATGATTCCACCTCCCAGGAATCCCACTCACCACAATTAACCTCACCCTCACTGGGGCCCTTGACTTCTTCTCCTTCGTCTTTGGCTTCCCAAGACGCTCAAATTGTCGACTTGACTAAAGCCGATCATCTAATAGCTGACCTAATGGGGAATCCAGTCCCAGAAGAAGAACCAATCCGATCTTTGTCTGCCCACTTCGAAATTTTAAAAGAACTCATGAAATCCCCCAAGGTTACAAATTCACCCCCAGCAACCCGCACTAGATTGAAGATGGTCCTTAAAGGGAACCAAGGAACCTGACAAATCTCCCCTGAGATGACCCCAATACATCCCCTGCAGCAACTCCCAGGGGTGGATGATCATGGTCAGGGAACCATGGTGACCGTACATGCACATTGGTCTCCTAGGGATTTATATAACCTGATTGATAAATTTCCAAAGATAAGGGAAGATCCGGTTAAATTCCAGGACAAATTGAGAACGGTTATTCGCTGTTACGACCTCACCTGGGCAGACGTAGAACAACTCTTAAGAGAAATGCTGCCCCGGGAGATACTAGAATGCCTTTATAAAGAGGCTGAATGGCCCGAGGATGGTCAAAATCTCAATCATGATAGCTTAATTACACATAGAGACAATCTGTTAAAGGCAGTTCTCATCATATGCCCAAGACGAACGGACTGGACAAAAATCAATGCTTGCAAACAAAGTAAAGGGGAAAACCCTGCTGATTATATGGCGGGATCTCAAACAAGTTTTTGAAAGACATTCTGGCATAAACAATGCAGAAAGTGATGCCAAACAAGCAGTGGTAGCTGCTTTTGTACAAGGTCTAATCCCAAAATTGGGTGACCAATTAAAAGTTGGGATTGTAGATTGGGAAGGAAAGAGTCTGCATGAAATCCTAGGGCTGCACAGCACTACCATCGCCAGCTAGAAAAGAAAAAGGATGATACTGAAACTACCGTAAGTTAACAGCTCTCCAGATTCAAAACATGCAGGGATTCCGAGGTGGCCACCCTAAGCAAGGTACAGGGAAGTGGGGGGGGAGCCAAATCAAGGTCCCTGTCGTCCACCACCCCAAGGACAGCGAATTGGTGCGTGTCACTATTGCAAAAAGGAGGGCCATTGGAAATATGAATGCCCATATCTTCCTGGCCAATCTACATACCCAGCCTCAGCACAAGTACAATCCCCTAACTGCCAAGTTACAGCCCCCTTGCTGTCACAGGACTACTAGGAGATCCAGGAGACTGGTAACATCATTGCCCCACTTATTCCTTTAGATCAAACGGGTCCTAATGCCCTTGTATAATCAATGGCACCCCACCTCCTGTTTAATAGATACCGGTGCTTCATGGTCCACTCTCCACACTAGCGAGTTCCTGTCCCTCCTGGTAACCTCTGAAATTGTAAATGCAGTAGGGGTGGGCAATACCCCTATTCCCCTTCCCGTCTCTTCACCTCTATCCATTTCTATTGGTCCTTTTTCTGACTATCATGCATTCCTTCTCAGCCCTTGTTCTCCAGTTAACCTCTTAGGAAAGCAGGGCTACTCAGAGGGGGGGGGGCAAGTGGGGCAATTTGCCCCAGGCCCCACAGGGGCCCCCACAAGAGTTTTTTGGGGCCCCTGGAGTGGGGTCCTTCACTCGCTCTGGGGGCCCTGGAAAACTCTCGCGGGGCCCGGGCCCCCGGAGCTTCTTCGCTCCCGGTCTTCGCTAGCCGGGGGTCCTTCCTCTCCGGGGCAGAAGGACCCCCTGCTTCTGAATTACCGCCGAAGCGGGACCCGCCGCCGGAGTGCAGCCGGGTCTTCGGCGGTAATTCGGCGGAGGGGGGGGTCCTTCCATTCCGGTACCCGCCGCCAAAGTGCCCCGAAGACCCGCGGTGGGGGCTGCACTTCGGCGGCGGGTCCCGCTTCGGCGGTAATTTGGCGGCGGGGGCTCCCCGCCGTGGGTCTTTGGGGCACTTTGGCGGCAGGTCCCGGAACAGAAGGACCCCCCGCCACCGACTTACCGCTGAAGCGGGGCCCCCCGCCGCCGAAGGCCCCGGGCCCCCGGAATCCTCTGGGCGGCCCTGTAGGAAAGGATTTGCTGTATAAACTAAAATGTACAATATACTGCACCCCTGAGGGTGTGTATCTGAACGTGCCTGACCCTGCCCACAAAGAGGTCCTGGCAGTTTTGCAGGAGCCCGCTCCAAAGGAGGGAACCGACCCCAGCCCTTCCTCGTTGCAACAGGAGCCGCTGGCTCAGTTGATGGCTCAGTTGATACAACAGGAACTGCTGGCTCAGGTTCCCCCTTCATTGTGGGCTGATCATGCCAATCAGATTGGGTGCATTGGGTCTGCCTGGCCGGTTAAGATTCGTCTAAACCCAGCAAAACCCCTTCCCCGAGTACTGCAATACCCCCTGTCAAAAGAAGCTGAAGAAGGAATTCGCCCTGTAATTATCTCCTTAATAGAGCAAGGAGTTATTGTACCCATAGTCGGTGAATGTAAGTCTCCTATATTACCAGTAAGAGCCTGGCAAGCAAACTTGGCATTTTGTCCAGGATCTTCGCGTTGTGAATGCTGCTGTCCTCCCTACCTTCCCTGTTGTTCCTACCCCCGCAGCTATTCTTTCCTGTGTTCCCCCTTCTGCTGAATATTTTATGGTTATTGATCTTTGTTCTGCTTTCTTTTCCATCCCTATTCATAAAGATAGTCAGTATTTGTTTGTGTTTGCTTACCAAGGGCTTCAATATACTTGGACCAGATTGCCCCAGGGTTATACTGAGTCACCCACCTTGTTTTCTCAAATTCTCAAAAAGGATTTTGACGATGTTAAATTCCCAATGGGGTTTACTCTGATCCAGTATGTAGATGATCTGTTATTAGCATCTAATTCCTTGGAGGCCTCTAAAACTGATTCCCTTGTGTTGCTGCAGGCTTTAGCTCAAAAGGGACATAAAGCCTCCAAATCTAAATTGAAGCACTGTCTACCCAGAGTCCATTATTTGGGACATGATATTTCAGCTGGAGAGAGGCACTTGTCCTCTTCACGAGTTGAAGACATTCTCCAGGTACTCAAACCAACCATGAAAAAACAAATGTGTGGCTTTTTGGGCATGGCCAGCTATTGTCGGCAATGGATCCTTGGGTATGCAGCAATCGTTCGACCACTGCAAGCAATGAACCTTGACAAGGTCCCAGAACCCCTGTCATGGACCTCAAAAGCTGACGAGGCTTTTGTCCAGATTAAACAAGGCCTTGCCAGATCACTAGCCCTGGGTCTACCTGACTACAAAAAGCCTTTTACCCTTTTCTGCCATGAAAAGGAGTGGGTGGCCTTAGAGGTCCTCACTCAGAGTCATGGAAATGCACAGCGACATATTGCATAGTATAGCTCACCCTTCAACCCTGTAGCCGCTGGCCTCCCTCATTGCCTTCAGTCAGTGGCTGCTGCCACCACCCTCATCAAAACTTCTGCTACTCTAGTTTTGGGAAACCCCCTCTGTGTTGCGGTTCAAAATGCCATGACTGCTCTCCTCTTGAAGGGTAATACTCAACATCTCTCTAACTCTAGACTCACTACGTATGAAATATTACTTTTAAACGCCTCAGATATAACTCTCACTCAATGCCCTGTCCTCAACCCTGCTTCCCTGCTACCCATTGCAGCTGATGGAGAACCTCATAACTGTCTAACTGTAACGGACGAACTCTCCACTCCTCGAATTGATTTACAGGACATCCCGCTCCATAACCCTGATTTGTTATTTTATGTAGATGGATCCTGTCTTAGAATCCTGCTGGCCAACTTGTAGCCGGCTATGCTGTTTGTTCCCAACATGACCCTGTAGATGCCCATTCCCTTCTGGAGGCACACTCGGCCCAAGTTGAAGAGCTTGTTGCCCTTACTTGCGCCTGTTCCTTAGCAGAGAAGAAGTCTGTTACCATCTACACCGATTCCCGATATGCCTTCGGAGTGGTTCATGATTATGGGCAGCTGTGGAAATACCAAGGATTTCTTACCTCAGGGGGGCAAAAATCAGTAATGGGCCCTGTGACATTGTGCAGTCTATATGGTTTTATAAAAATGTAATAATAAGTGAATATAATATAACAGAAATATGCTTCATGCAAAAGATCTCTTGTAAGGTATCATTACAAAGCTTATAATCTACTGAGTGTGATCATCCTATTTGTATAAATGTACCACTCTTGTATCTGAAACTAGAAATATGAAATATAACTTTGAGGGCCTATTGTAATTATGTAAAGTGTGGGCCATTAATGGTGGTTTGGAATCTTGATGACTCCCATTAACTAGGACCATTGTCTGCGAATGGCTGTGTTTTACCTGTAAGTCTTCCTGTATTTGTGTGTGCTGGCAAGAGGGTAATGAAGTCTTGCAGTGACATGTGATCATGTCACCTGAACTGGAATCCATCTTTAACCTGGTGTTTTTCCAGTGGGGGTGGGGGTGGAAACCCAGAGGAACAAAGGGCTCCTGCCTTATGCGAAAGATCTATAAAGGGATGGAACAGAACAAAGTGGGAGAGAGAAGACCCATCGTGAAGAATCCCCTAGCTACCACCTGAGCTGGAACAAGAGCTGTACCAGGGGAAAGAATTGTGCCCGGGCCTGGAAGGTGTCCAGTCTGAGGAAAAAACTTACTGAAGCATCTCTGAGGGTGAGATTATCTGTATTCAGTTTGATTAGACATAGATTTGCGCATTTTATTTTTATTTTGCTTGGTGACTTATTTTGGTCTGTCTGTTACTACTTGGAACCATTTAAAACCTACTTTCTGTATTTAATAAAATCACTTTTTACTTATTCATTAACTCAGAGTATGTATTAATACTTGGGTGAGCAAACCACTGTGCATATCTCTCTGTCAGTGTTATAGAGGGCGAACAATTTATGAGTTTACCTTGCATAAGCTTTATACAGGGTAAAATGGATTTATTTGGGGTTTGGACCCCATTGGGAGTTGGGCATCTGAGTGCTAAAGACAAACACACTTCTGTGAGCTGCTTTCAGGTAAACCTACAACTTTGGGGCAAGTAATTCAGACTCTGGGTCTTTGTTGGAGCAGGCAGAAGTGTCTGGCTTAGCAAGACAGGGTGCTGGAGTCCTGAGCTGGCAGGGAAAACAGGGATAGAAGTAGTCTTGGCACATCAGGTGGCAGTTCCCAGGGGGTTTCTGTGATCCAACCCGTCACAGGCCTTTTGTTGATGCCCTTCTTTCTGCTCTTCAACTTCCCTCTGTCATTGCCATTATGAAATGCGTTGCTCACCAGAAACCTTATGATGATGTTACGTGAGGAAATGCCTCGGCAGATGCTACTGCCAGGCAAGCAGCCCTTTCCGGCTCTCCGGCTCCATTTGCTGCTATATGTCTTTTTGCACCAGTGCCATCTCCCTCCATGCCTGATTCTCCTCACGATCTGGCCCGTATGCAGGAATCAACATCAGAGCAGGAAAAGGAGAAATGGAGACGAGACGAGTGCTCTTGCACTCTGATACCCTGTGGTGCTCCCCAGATGGCCACTTGGTGGCATCCAAGGTTTTGCTTCCCTACCTTGCTTGAGTGGCCCATGGTGTGGCGCACATAAGCAAAGGAGGGATGATTGCATCAGTATTGCAACATTGGTATGCCCCAAATTTCTCCATCATAGCCCAGCAGTACTGCAACTCTTGTCCTATCTACCTAGCCCACAATAGTGGCAGACCAGTAAGGACTAAACCAGCAGTCCCCTGTGGGGACCTTTTGTAAATATCCAGCTACAAATGGTACTGGCTATTCCAATGAAGCCAATGGCCAAAGCCTTCCCATTTAAGTGATCGAAGAAATTTTTGTTCCAAAAAATTATTCTTTAAAGACCATCAGCACCAGTATGCACGCATGATTAAGTGGGGAGCAAATGGATTAGTAAAAGTAAGAATATACAATATTACTGCAGCAAAACCCCAAAAGTGGAAAATTATACTTAATGGGGCTTATGGCAAAACCGATATGTTGGCTATCCCTGGAATCTGTAACCTACCAAGTAAAAAGGGCCATTATTGCTATTTGGCCACTCAACAGGTAAATAATCAAACATATTCCCAAAGACTTTGCTCTGCTACCGAGGTAAGTACCTGCACTAAAATACCCCAATAAATGCTAGTTTAACTTGCACTATACTGTAGTATACTCCATCTTATGCCATTGAGATAAATGCCTCTTTGTCCTTCGTGAAGGTATTTAGCCAACAAATGTGGTATAATACCTCACAAAGGAGAGATGTGTTAGGACACCAAAGGACTATAATTAATGCCACTTCAGGAGCTATTAAGTTCTCACTGCCCCTATCCAGTTATCAAATTACCTCCACCTACCCAAATGGTTAGAAGGGAGCTGCCATTAGTTTAGCACAACAAAGGGCCTGGCTGTCTCCTAGAAAAAAAAGGGTCTTGATGGGACACCTATGAGATAATGCAAACAGCGTAGCTGCAATCTGGAATATCCATAAGAGTCAAGAACATGAGGAAAAGTTAGGCCAATTAGAAAAAGCTACAGGCCTTATTACTGGAGCACAGTTAACCCAAGTCCAGGCTGGAGCTGGTAAATTACATATTATCTCCGCCCTTAGTGCAATAACCCAGAAACGTCTAACCAATATAATGCTTAGTATTGCTGAAACTGGTAAGGCATCACTGTGGGATCTGGCTTGTTCAGAGGTTCAGAATTCTCTGAATGACCAATTAAAGGCCATCCAGAGTGACCTCGACCATCAGGTCTGGCCCACTGCCCTGACAGCAAATTGGGGAGTACCATCTGACTTGTGGCCATGGAGATGTACTTGGAGATTTTCTGGATGGGAATGCAAACGGTCACAATGCTCCTTTCAAGCTTATGGCCCGATCGGAGGGGTATGGGCTCCCACATACCGAATCCTGCCAGGCCCGTGGGGAGGATGTATGTGGGATTGGGTAATTCACCGAGATATTTGGGAAATTAAGCCACCCGGTAGACCTAACCGATTTATAGTCAGTGCTCCTAAAATAATGCCTGATACCTGGATAGGAATAGGAACTCATTGGACACTATGATCATTAGAACTCCCACAGCTTCAGTGTATACATAAACTGAAGCCAGGAGAAGTGGGCACTGTATATGACAGTGTTTGTTGGGAAGGTATGGGACAGGGAACGACCTTGACAGGGCACCTACTATTCCAAGATAATGACAGCTGTGTACTCCTTGAGGCCACCATATTGCAAAATATTCATTTAAATCTCATCACTATTGCTGGCAGTCATATCTTGTATTGGCCTGCAGAGAGAGTTTTGCAGTCAGTCCTCCAGCCTCAGATCCCCTTTAACTGGACTACCTTAGAACCTGATCAATTCCAAAACCTGCTTACCGTCTTACCAGAAGTGCAGAAAATTTCTAAACTTCAAGACCAATTGTAGAGGAAAATCTAAAGAGGGGCTTTAGAACTTTGGTCAAGCTAATCGGCCTGGAGTATTAGCTGAGCTTCTTTTTGTGTATAAAGGGCATAAGACGGTGAAGTGGAATGGAAAGTCCCCAGAAAGGAGAACAATGGCTTTCTGTGCATCGGGGGCATGAGGAGGTGAAATGGAAAGTCCCCAAACACAATAATTTGCAATAGCCAAGCTTATGAAATATATAACCGCAATGGAAGCGTTAGAAAAGTCAAACCGCAAGAGAACTAGATTGGGATAACAATGACAGGAAAGGCCAAACAAGGGAAATGATTGTTCATTTTTGCTTTTGACCTGTATCAAATTTTACAATGTAGTTCAAATAAGGTAATTGACACGAAATGTACGTGTAATCTGTTTGTGATTTTAAGCTTTAAAAGCCTGTGTGTTTCTCAACTCAGGGGCACAGTTTCCAATAGCTGTCACCCCCTGCACACTTGTAATCAATAAAGGAGCCTCAGGCTGATCTGATCCAAAATCAATCGTGTGGTCAATTTTCCACAACAGTCACAATAGGGTCATATTGGGGGACAATAGGGTCCTATATAAGACAAAGCTCCTAATATCGGAACGGTCCCAATAATATCAGGACATCTGGTCACTCTAAACTGAAGTGGAAAAAAATTGGGTGACTGATTAAAATAAAGGTCCGGCATTTTTTAAGCCCAGTGCATTTAAACTACTGTGATCTTATTTTCAAACGAGACAACACAATAACAAATAGGCTTGTGATTGCTACAGCAAGGCCGGTGCCAGTAGAATGAGATGAGAATACAAAGATGCCAGCCCACAAGAGTAGGGAGGGAGAGAGAAGCTTAGGAGCAGCCTGCCCAACCATGAATCGTCTCTGAGATTCCCCCTGGGGAAAGAAGAGGTGGAATGTTACCTTGTCCCAGAAGTTAACAATAACAATAACAGAAGTTAACAGGCAAAGGTATTGGCACCCCAACCCTTCTCCCGCTTAGGCAGGGCTCCTCCCTCCCATCATCAACCCCTGGGGAAGCCCCTCCCTCCAGTTGCTCTGCCTGAGCTAAAGCCCATGCCCCAAACTCAAATGTATCCTGTCATTGCAGAGGTCCAATATTATGCAGCAAATATTAGATGTTATTTTAGTTCACGCAAACAAATTGTTAATAAAGAAATGTGTTTATCTGACAACACAAAACCACTAGGACAACTCATGTAAAGTTAAATGGTGAAAAATAAAAATACTTTCAATTTTAAGTTTCAACTCTCTTTTTTTAATTTACCTCACTAAGATTTAAATTTGATCTGAACTGGTGTTTAATTTTTTTTTGAGTGTCTGGAACCAAAACTGAACCTGAACACACAGAATACAATTGGACCTGAACCTGAACCAAACCAAAATAAATACCAGTTTGACTCCCTGCCAGGTTAAGGTACTGGGCTATGACTCAGGAGATCCGAGTTCCAGTCCTGGTTCTACCACAGATTTCTTGTGTGACCTTCAGCAAGTGACTGAATCTCTCTCTGCCTCAGTTTACTATCTGTAGAATGGAGATAAGCCATCTTTTCTCCCACCCATGGCCTTGTCCATGTAGGGACTCTCTCTTTCTATGGTGTATGTGCAGCATCTAGCACAATGGAGCCCTGATTTAATCAGAGTCCCCCAAAGAGATATGGATAAAAGGAGGCTGACTCTGTGGTTTTGCTTCAGGTCGATCTCAAATAAATGAAGTTAAGGCCCCTGCTCCCAGCATCGAACAACATCTCCAATCAGCACAGACAAAAGCATCATCTTGAGTGATGATGTACACTGGGCTACAGCAAACTGGAGAACAGTGAAGACTGTGACAGATCAAACGAGAGGTATCTAAACTTCCTCTCTCCTTCCTTGCTCTTGTGCAGAAGCATTGCGATGAAATCATTAGCTGGGTGGCCTATCTGCTGCAGATGAGGTGGCAATGAAAGACACTTTGCCCGCTGGGGAAGTTTAGGGAAGCCTGTCAGGAGAAAGCTCTCAGAAGTGGCTAGAATTCAGAATGACATGTTGGTAGGAGATCCGGCTGATGGTGACAGTGTGGGGATCTGACAGGTTCCCCACCCCACTGAGGCAGAGGGAAACGCACTTGTGCTTCAGCGGTCAACAACCTGAGACAATTTAGGGATTTCTGTAGATAACAAAAGTTTAAGGGATGTCTGTGCCTAATAATAATAATGATAGCTAGATATTATATAGTACGTTTCATCAGCTGATTTCAAAACACTTTACAAAGGAGGTCAGCATCATTATCCACATTTCACAGATGGGGAAACTGAGGTACAGGGCAGGAAGTGACTTACCCAAGATCACCCAGCAGGTCAATGGCCTGGAGTGGAAACCAGGTCTCCTGTCCACTAGGCAGCACTGTTCTATAGAAATGTGGGGATAGATTCTGTATGTTGCTAGACATATGAGCCCTGATCCAGCATAGCACATAAACCATGGGACTGCTCACAAGCTTAAAGTTAAGCATATGCTTAAGTGCTGCACTCAGTACCTTGCAGGATCAAGCCCTCAATAGACATCTACAGAAATTCTAAGTTACTCTAAAATTCAACAGGAAGTGAGAGCCACACGAAGGGATTTTTTAAGCCATCCTAAAGAATTCTACGGTAGGGTAGAATTCTCATAGACTCATAGACTTTAAAGTCAGAA
This sequence comes from Mauremys reevesii, assembly GCF_016161935.1. Lineage (NCBI taxonomy): Eukaryota > Metazoa > Chordata > Testudines > Geoemydidae > Mauremys > Mauremys reevesii. The sequence goes on from NC_052623.1 coordinate 252,393,445, forward strand.
GGGACCATTATGATCATCTAGTCTGACCTCCTGCACAATGCAGGCCACAGTATCTCACCCATCCACTTCAATAACAAACCCCTAACCTATGTCTGAGTTATTGAAGTCCTCAAATTGTGGTTTGAAGACCTCAAGCTGCAGAGAATCCTCCAGCAAGTGACCCGTGACCCATGCTGCAGAGGAAGGCGAAAAACCTCCAGGGCCTCTGCCAATCTGCCCTGGAGGAAAATTCCTTCCCGACCCCAAATATGGCGATCAGTTAAACCCTGAGCATGTGGGCAAGACTCACCAGCCAGCACGCAGGAAAGAATTCTCTGTAGTAACTCAGATCCCATCCCATCTAACATCCCATCACAGACCACTGAGCATACTTACCTGCTGATAATCAAAGCTCAATTGACAAATTAATTGCCAAAATTAGGCTAGCCCATCATACCATCCCCTCCATAAACTTATCAAGCTTAGTCTTAGGGCTAGTCTACACTTACCAGCTGGGTCGACGCGGTGAGTTCGACTTCTTGGAGTTCGAACTATCGCGTCTAATATGGACGCGATAGTTCGAACTCCGGAAGCGCCGCGGTCGACTCCGGTACTCCACCACTGCAAACGGTGGTGGCGGAGTCGACCTTGGAGCCGCGGACTTCGATTCCGCGGCGTCTGGACGGGTGAGTAGTTCGAACTAGGGTACTTTGAATTCAGCTACGCTATTCACGTAGCTGAATTTGCGTACCCTAGTTCGACCCCGCTTCTTAGTGTGGACCAGCCCTTAAAGCCAGATAGGTCTTTTGCCCCCACTACTCCCCTTGGAAGGCTGTTCCAGAACTTCACTCCTCTAATGGTTAGAAACCTTCATCTAATTTCCAGTCTAAACTTCCTAGTGTCCAGTTTATATCCATTTGTTCTTGTGTCCATATTGTAACTAAGCTTAAGTAATTCCTCTCCCTCCCTAATATTTATCCCTCTGATATATTTATAAAGAGCGATCATATCTCCCCTCAACCTTCTTTTGGTTAGGCTAAACAAGCCAAGCTCTTTGAGTCTCCTTTCATAAGACAGGTTTTCCATTCCTCGGATCATCCTAGTAGCCTGTCTCTGAACCTGTTCCAGTTTGAATTCATCCTTCTTGAACATGGGTCAAACTCAAACTCTTCTACCACCCAGGCTTTTACTCTTGTTGCTACAATCTCTCTTAGAAAAGACAGAATCAACTGCTTTGCTCAGGGCCCAATCCTCTTTTTATTTAAGTCAATGGGGGTTTTGCATACTGTTGTCAAAGAGAGCAGGTGAGAACGGGGCCCGCTAGCCCCCGGTCAGTTGCAGAAGTGAATGCAGTCCTTGCTTTGCTACGCATGCCCATAGAAGAAAGCACATTGCCCCACAATTTATGCTGTGATTTCTTTATTTGTTTGAAGTGTAGAGAAAAGATGCATTATCTCAAGTACTGGGAGCTTTGTTATGAAACTTAGATAAAAGTTGCCTTCTCAGCTGTCTGCTCCTTTCTTTGCCCTTGGCCTATTATGTACAGAGAGTTAGCGTTTATCAGCTCATTTTATTTGCATTGTGCAACCTGCAGACACAAATAAAACACAGTGATGATGATATTCTCTACTGCACAGTACTGTGTCAGCTTCCCCTCTTCCCCTGCCCATTTCCCACCTCCCTTCCCTCGCCAAGCAAAATTCTGCTTCATCTTCACCCTGGTGTGCATTTCACCATTAAAATGCATGGAGAATGATTGATGTTTGTCACATTACCCAGTTAACACACTATTAAGACACCACCTGTTGGAGCAGCCAAAACAAATAATGAAGACCATAGTTATCCAGTTTCACTGTGCTCTATAATTAGTCTTGCAGGGGTAATGAAGACCCTGGGTGAAATTCAACCTTGCTGTAAGCAAGAACTTCCACCAGGGCTCGATTTGGCTCAGAAAGTAGGTACAAAGTAGAGATGGCCCCTCACCAGAGCCTCTCTTACCTTTGGGGATGTTGGGATGCAGCTGTAGGGCTGAGCTTTCTGGCTCCGGCCTGTCTCTAGTGGTTTTCCAAACCCTCCATGATTTTCTCATGAGTGTCATAATATTTGTTGTTTTTCTTACTGCCCCTGGAGGCGTTGCGATTGTAAAAAATAAATAAATAACTAATAGAGCGAGAAAGAAAGAGAGAGCTTAATTCTCATGTAATTCTCTATTCTCATAGTTGTGGAGAAAAGCTTGAAAATGTGACCTGAGTGCACCCTAAAGACTCACAAACCAAGAAGTAAATAAAAAAATCCCCAAATGTATTTTTAAAAAATCATGTTTTTTATGCTGATATCACAAGTTTTTTACTTTGCCTGACTCCTGATTTTTGGGCCCTTGGGGTTAACAATAGTGGAAACCCTAGAGCTGATTCCTGAGCCTCACTTTGCAACTTGGACCCGTCTCTGGTGCTGAGAGACCAGGACTACGGGCAAAGTCTATTCCATGGTTCCACAAATGAGCTTTAGCTATGACTAGGATTTCACTGGAATAATTCATTAGCTGACACTTTTCCCATGAGCCAGTTGCAGGTGAATCTCTGTCTAGAAATCTGTGCTTAACGTAAATCATGTAAGGATCCCCCCACCCCTGGAACCATCCTTAGGGTTTATGGGGCCCTACACAGTATTATTAAATTGGTGCCCCTATGCCCGACTTGGTTCAAGCCCTGCTTAGACGGCAGCAGGCCTGTGCCTGTGAGTGACCCCCACAGCAGCTGCCTTAAGTGCCTGGGGGAGTCACGTGTTAAGGAGCAGTGCCGGATCTGCAGAAATTTTCAACCCCGCACCCAGAAGGAGCAGGACGTCCTCCTCAGGGCTCTCCTGATGGAGTCCGCCCTCCTCTCAGCTTCCAAGCCATCTGGGCAGGTTGCACCAAGTGCCTTGACCTCTGCACACAGCACCTGACTCCTCCCAGCACCGTTCACCATTGCAAGGGCTGAAGAAGAAGACCAGGAAGTGCTCCCCGGCACCCCGGAAGAAAGCCCGGGGTCATCTATCAAGGGACTCGGTCCTGCCTACCACACTGCTCCAGAGCCACATCATTGTGCCTCCCCTGCTGGGGCGCCCAGTCCCCTGAAAGGTTCATCACTGACTCTTGGGAGTGGCGTGGGACCCGCACTCCTGCCTGCACCTTCGTCAGCTCAGGCTCCCACGGCGTAGAGATTGCCCAGGTCTCCACTTGCTCCACTGACGACTCTGGTGCTGCAGGACCCGGGTCAGGCTCCCCAAGAGGGCAAACCCACTGTTAAGACCCCTCAGGGAACACGGTACCAAAGTTGGTCGCCGGACAGAAGGTGTCGATCTTCGTTGCTGTATCAGGAATCCTGAGGCAGATTCCAATTGCGTCGCTGATCGCCCAGGCGAGCTTCCAGATCCCCGCGGTGCTACTTACCGGCATGGGGCTGACGCTCCCTTTACTTTTCCCGGCACTATTCACTGTCTCGACTGTTGTCCTCTAGGCGTCGGTCCTGATCACCCTATTCTGGCACTAGTTCCCCTTTCCACGCTGCAGTTACTATTCAGTTACGCCCACGTAACGGTCACTGGTAGGCACGACCAGCAAACAAACTCAGATGTCGACGGCTCCTCCCTGGTCGCTGGAAGGTGGTTCCTCCGGTACAGAGGGCCAGTTCAGCCCATCGCCACAGTCTCATCGATGTGGCTGGGCACAGGAGTCTGCTCCCTCGTCGGCAGCACCTCAATGGCAGTATGGCCAGTGGAAGCGCAGTGGCCGTATTGGAGCACATGGGTCGTACTGGGTGTAACGATGCCTCCTTCACATCACTCCTCGGTGGCTGCGATAGAACAGCGGGCGGCAGCCCCACCGGCACTGGACCCAGTACTGAAAGGCCATTCTGAGGTCAGGGCAGATGAACCTGAGCCCACCCCAAAGCCTCTTTCTCTGATGGTGGTCGAGACCCCAGTTCCCGCACTGGCAGTCCAGTCTTCATTATCGTCCCCAGACCAGGCGGTTGCGGGACTTTCTAGAGCTAGCTCGCCAAATGATTTTCAGGAGCATCAAATCCCTTCTCTGGCATGTGGCCAACACCCTCTTCAATGTCCTCTCAGCCTCTATGCCCAGCCAAGTTGCCCTGCCTGTGCATGAGGGGGTCCTCAAGATAGCCAAGGCTTTGTGGCGGACCCGCTTCTCCATCCCACCCATCTTGAATGAGCCGGGAAAAAATACTTTGTGCTGGCCAAAGGTTTTGAATACCTTTATTCCCCCGCCCCACCGCTGGCTCATTGGTTGTTTCTATGGCCAATGAAAAGGACAAGTAGGTCCCTCCCCTGCCTCAATTCCCAAATATAAGGACACTAAAAAACTTGATTTATTTGGGAAAAAGATTTATTCTACTATCAGCCTGCAATTTTGGGTGGCAAATCATCAGTCCCTGCTGAGCCGATACAATTTTAATCTCTGGGACAGTCTCAAAAAGTTCCAGGAATCCCTCCCTCAGGGGTTGGCCCAAGAATTTGGCACTCTGGTGGAGGAGGGCACCGTGGTGGCCAGATGCTCCCTGAAAATGGCCTGGGACTTGGTGGATTTGGTGGCAAGGGTGGTTATATCGATGGTGGTCATGTGATATAGTTTCTGGCTCCAGCCGGCAGGCCTCTCCCAGGAGATGCAGGCTGTGATCCAGGACTTTCCCTTTGATGGAGTTGGTCTGTTCTCGGATCAGACAGATGCCAGACTGCACAGGTTGAAGGATGCCAGGGCTACTCTTTGCTTGTTGGATATGCACGCACCTCAATCAGCCAGGAAGCCCTTCAGTCCACCAGCACTGCCAAGACCCTGGCAGCCTTGTCAGGGACCTACGAGGAGAAGGTATGCTAGTTTTTGTCATCATCACCCTTTGTCTTCCAGCTCGCCAGCCCACCCTGGGACAGTCAAACACTTAGGGGGCCAGAAGCAATCATTTTGGGGATGCGCACGAGAGCAATGCCCCAGTCAATCAGCCAGATCCTACCCGCCCATTTCTCAACTGCCTTTCCCCCTACCGCTTGGCCTGGTCACGGGTTACATTGGACTTCTGGGTCCTGGACATAGCGGCTCGGGGCAATACCCTGCAGTTCATGGCCACCATCCCTTCCCGCCCCCTCTCCCCATTTTCTCATCCCTCTTCAGGGACCCTTCTCACGAGCAGCTCCTCATTCAGGAAGAAGAAAAGCTCCTAGGCTTGGGCGCTGTGGAGGAGTTCCTCGGGACATGGAAGAAAGAGGATTCTACTTCTGCTACTTCCTAATCCCGAAGGCCAAAGGATGCCTCAGGCCCATCCTAGACCTGCGTGACCTCAACAAGTCACTCAAGAAGTTGAAGTTCTGTATGGTCTCCCTGGCCTCCATCATGCCCTTCCTGGATCTGGGGGACTGGTACGCCTCTCTCGACTTAAAGGATACTTACTTTCATGTCTCCATATTCCCAGGCCACAGGCACTTCCCACGCTTCATAGTGGCCGGGTGTCACTTCTAGTTCATGGTGTTACACTTTGGCCTGTCCTTAGCCCCCCAGGTATTCATGAAATGTGTGGTGCCGGTAGCAACTTCCCTGAGACGTCAGGGGGTCCAGATCTTCCTTTATCTCGACAACTGGCTCATCAAGGGCAGGTCTCTGGGGTAGGTCTAACAGAGCCTCAAACTGGTGCAAACCGTCTGCGATGATCTGGGCTTGTAAATAAACCAGTTAATGCCAGTCCAACATATATTGTTTATCAGAGGAGTTCTCGAGTCCACGCGAGCCAGGCCCTTCCGTCTGGAGGCATGCTTCCAGGCCATTTCGGACTTGATTTCCCATGTAAAAAGCCATCTGCTTACCACAGCCTACATGTGCCTGCAACTGATGGGCCACATGGCCATGTGTACATACGTGGTCCGGTATAACCATCTTCATCTACGACCTCTGCAGGCATGTCTGGCCTCAGTCTATATTTCCAGCATGCACGCCCTGAACCGAGTGGTCACGTTGCAGAGCCACGTCCTTTCATCCTTGGCTGTATTGGGAGTTGGTGTTGCAGGGGGTTTCCTTTGTGTCCCGAACTCCGTCGCTTACCTTGATTTCAGATGCATCAGACCTGGGCTGGGGAGCCCAACTGGGTGAGCTCAGCACCCAGCGCCGCTGGCACAGTGATCTGGCCCTTCATATCAACATGAGGGATCTCAAAGTGGTTTGCCTGGCCTGCCAGGCATTCTTGCCTCACCTGAAGGGCAGGGTGAGGCAGGTCCTGATGGACAATACAGCCGCGATGTACTACATCAACAGGCAGGGCGGAGCCAGGTCTTCATCCTTTTGTCAGGAAGCTCTCAGCCTCTGGGACTTTTGTGTGTGACATGCCATTCATCTGGTAGCCACCTACCTGCCCAGAGCCAAGAATGTCCTGGCAGATCACCTCAGCAGGACCTTCTCATCTCGCCATGAATAGTCACTTCATCCAGAGGTGGTCAGCCTGATCTTCCACAGATGGGGGACTCCCCAAGTGGTCCTGTTCGCGTCCAGACAGAACAGGAAGTGCCACGTGTTCTGTTCTCTGCAGGGCAGGACAAGGGCTCCCTGTCGGACATCTTCTTGATTCTATTGTCGGGAACGCTCATGTACTCCTTCCCACCAGTGCTGCAAATACACACCAGGGTCTGTTGCTATCTTCGATCAAGGTACATCTGGCGGCCATTTTGGCATTCCACCCTCTGCTTCAAGGCGGGTCAGTCTTCACCCGTCCCATGACAGGGAGCTTCCTGAAAGGATTGTAGCACCTTTACCTGCATGTACGAGACCCGGTTCCCCCCTTGGGACCTGAATCTTATGCTGTCCAGGCTCATGTGCCCCCACCTTCGAATCCTTGGCTTCCTGCTCCCTGCTGCTTCTCTCCTGGAAGGTCTCTTTTTTGGTTGCTATAACTTTGGCCTATAGAGTGTCCGAGATCAGGACATGTGCCAATCGAAGAGATCTGTCAGGCTGCGACCTGGTCGTCCGTTCACATGTTCGCATCACATTATATGCTGATCCAGCAGGCACGAGACGACACTGGCTTTGGCAAAGCAGTGCTGTAAGCTGTAAGACTCTGAACTCTGAGCCCACCTCCATTCATTCTGCTTGTGGGTCACCTAGAATGGAATCAACATGAGCAAGCACTTGAAGAAGAAAAAATGGTTACCTACCTTTCGTAACTATTGTTCTTCAAGATGTGTTAGAATCATAGAATCATAGACTTTAAGATCAGAAGGGACCATTATGATCATCTAGTCTGACCTCCTGCACAATGCAGGCCACACAATCTCACCCACCAACTCCTGTAACAAACCCCTAACCTATGTCTGAGTTACTGAAGTCCTCAAATCGTGGTTTAAAGACCTCAAGGTGCAGAGACTCCTCCAGCAAGTGACCCATGCCCCACACTGCAGAGGAAGGCGAAAAACCCCCAGGGCCTCTGCCAATCTGCCCTGAAGGAAAATTCCTTCCTGACCCCAAAAATGGTGATCAGCTAAACCCTGAGCATGTGGGCAAGACTCACCAGCCAGCACCCAGGAAAGAATTCTCTGTAGTAACTCAGATCCCACCCCATCTAACATCCCATGTACATTCCATTTCTCGCCCTCCTACTCCTCTGTCGGAGTTGTTGGCAAGAAGGAACTGAGAGGGCATAGGGTCAGTGATTCCTGATATATAGTGGCATGAGCGCGGCATTCCAGAGGGTGCCACAGCTGGCTCTACAGGTACTGCTAAGGCAAAAATCTCTGATGGCTGCGCACATGGGAGCATGCACACCTAGAATGGAATGCACATGAGCAACAAATCTCAAAGAACAACAATTATGAAAGGAAGGTAACAGGTGCTGCTGCTGCTTCAGCTCTCCGGGCAGTGGGGTTCAAAGTGCCCCCTGAGCAGCACCAACCGCAGAGGGCCTGGCCCCGGTACTGGTACTGGAGCAGGGCTCCCAGCACTGGAGGGTGGGGATCTGCTCCTTTCCTTAGGGGGTCGCTCTAAGTTCTCCTCCCTCCCAACCTTCCTACTGGCTCCCATTTCTCTTTGGGACTTGGCTACGTTCTGCCCTTTGAGAAAGCCTGTGACACACTCAGAACCCATCCTTGGGATCATCTTGTCACAGGAGCTCACTCAGCAGGGGGCTCAGGCCATGGTCTATCACTTCCTGCCAACACTGCAGTATCGCTGGCCGGTGGGCACTCGGGGTCCCGGATCCCTGCCCTCCTGTGCCCAGTAACTGAGTTACTGCTGTTCCCCTCAGGAACCTGATCATTATAAGACAGAGTAAGTGAGGGGAGGAGGGATCGCTCAGTGGTTTGATCATTGGCCTGCTAAATGCAGGGTTGTGAGTTCAATCCTTGAGGGGACCATTTGGGGATTGGTCCTGCTTTGAGCAGAGGTTTGGACTAGATGAACTCCTGAGGTCCCTTCCAACCTGAATGATCTATGAAAAGGGGTAGAAGAGAGAGGAAGCAGAAATAAAGGTGGCTGTCCTTCTTTGGACTCCCAGTGGGATGCTGCACTGTGGCATTTCCCTGCCTCTCAAGACCTTTCAGTGAGGGGAAAGAAGCCTCCACAAACTTTCCATGGCTCTGACAGTCTCTCTGCCTCAGCCACTGGGTTTGCAGGTTGTGCATTTTGAGGGATTGTCTTGGCCAAATGTACAAATCCACCCTCGTGCCACCCCATCCCACAGCCCGTCTGAGAGAGAGCCGTTCTCCCAGGAGATTTATCACTCTGCAGGTAAAGATCTTTAGTTTCTTGCTCCTCCTTCTCACCCCTGCTCCCCTCAGAGTGGGGTATGAATGAGGACAGCTCCATCACTAGATCTCTCTACTGCCTTTCTTTGGCCACTAATAGTTGCTCTAAAGACCAGGTGGTTTCCTTCTGGAGATGAAAGGGTCCTTGCTCAGATTGCATCAGTGTTTGGTGCAGCTCTCTTACTTGTGTTAAATACCCTCCTAGCCCACACCCCAAGGTCTGGCACACTTTCAGACTCCATTTATCACAGAGCTAGGGGCAAACATCAGCACTCACATCTACCTGCAAATACATTTTTTTCTTGCACAATTTAATGGCTACCAGGAGCTAATGACTGATTCACATTACGGAGTGCCGACCTGCGCACCCCTCTCATCATCTCACAGAGCCAGGAGGGACCCATTCATTGGAGAAGCAGGGAGCCAGTGATTCAAGGTCTGCAACTACTGCTGTGGTTGTAGAACTCCAAGGCCTGTCAGTGACACCCCCGCGGGAGATGATCTCGTGGGGAAGGCCCTGGACTTAGACTCCTGAGATCGGGATGCAGTTCCTGGCTCTGTTACAGACTGCTTGTGTGACCTTGGGGGTTGGGAGGGTTGGGTTCTGTAATTCTATTAATGCCCTGCTTGTGTCACTTGTGTGTTCATATGGAGCTCTACTTCTTCCTGCTGCAAGTCCTCTCCCAGTGGAGCTATTCTGCAGGACCTAGGTTCCCCAGGGCTGGGTTCCTCCAGCTCCAGAATCTTTCTCTCTCTCTCTCTCTCTCTCTCTCTCTCTCTCTCTGTCTCTCTCTCTCACACACACACACACACACACACACACACACACACAGGGGCGGCTCTAGGAATTTGGCCGCCCCAAGCAGTTATGCCTGCGGGAGGTGCACCGGAGCCGCGGGACCAGCGGACCTCCCGCAGGCATGACTGCAGAGGGTCCGCTGGTCCCGCAGCTCCAGGGGACCACCCGCAGCTGCAGAGGGTTCGCTGGTCCCACGGCTCCGGTGGAGTATCCACAGGCATGCCTGCGGGAGGTCCACCTGAGCCGCGGGACCAGCGAACCGTCCGCAGTAATGCCTGCGGGAGGTCGACTGGAGCCGCGAGACCAGCGGACCCTCCGCAGTCATGCCTGCGGGAGGTCCACTGGTCCCACGGCTCCGATGCACCTCCCACAGGCATGACTGCGGAAGGTCCGCCGGACCCGCCTGCCGCCCTGCCGGCAAAATGCCGCCCCAAGCGTGCACTTGGCGCACTGGGGTCTGGAGCTGGCCCTGCACACACACACACACTCACTCACACAAGTCTGAGTGGACCAGGTCAATCAGCACTCTCAAGCTGACCCTCTTATATGTCCCTGTACTCAATGGGCTGCATCAAGTAGCACTTTTAGCTGCCACCCTTATATGCCACAGGTTCAGCACATCCCTATCCCCACTTTCACATTACAATTGTACTGGCAGTAACCCACTTGATAAGCAAACCCCACAGTATTTTTGGGCACTGCAGGGATCTTTAGCTTAGGTAAGAGAAGTGTTGCTACAGAGTAAATGGGGAAGCTAGAAACATGGAGTAAAGTTCAGAGAGAGAGAGAGAAGCAACCAGCTTAACCATAAAAGTTATTTATTGAATAATAGTGATAACTACACAAGGAAGGCTAAAGAAACATAACAGTTACATTATTAAAGGTTAATGCCTGAGGTAGAAAACAGAGAGATAGAGGGAGGGATCTCACCCATTCCATGAGGCTTGAACTGGTCGGGGTTCCCAGGTGATGGTGGTAGCTCAGGGTCCTGAGTCCTGGAGCCCCCAGCACGATCAGTCAGGAGAATCACTTCAAAGGTTTTTTTTTTCTCCTGCTGATGATAGCTCATCTCAATTGATTGGGCTCTTCCAGTTGGTATGCGTACTTCCACCTTTTCTTTTTCTCTGTATGTATAAATATCTCCTGTCTGTGTGTTCTATTCTATGCATCCAAAGAAGTGAGCTGTAGCCCACGAAAGCTTATGCTGAAATAAATTTGTTAGTCTCTAAGGTGCCACAAGTACTCCTGTTCTTTTTGCGGATACAGACTAACACTCTGCTACTCTGAAACCAGTCAGGAGATGGAGTCCCAGTGGAACTGATGCAGAGTTTGGGTCTATGCATCAGAACACTTACTTGGGCATAGGTAGGGGTTTTTGTAGAGAAAACAGCATGGGGCACGGGACACTTGCTGGAGGATTCTCTGCAGCTTGAGGTCTTCAAACCACAATTTGAGGACTTCAGTAACTCAGACATAGGTTAGGGGTTTGTTATAGAAGTGGATGGGTGAGATTCTGTGGCCTGCATTGTGCAGGAGGTCAGACTAGATGATCATAATGGTCCTTTCTGACCTTAAAGTCTATGAGTCTATGAGAAAATATAATGGTTCAAGGCAGAACACTAGATTTGTTTATGGGTAAACTGATGACTTAAGGGTTTTCTTTAGGCTAGACAATAGGAGCTGATCACTCTTGGCTATGGGCGGTGTTTTCTTCCAGGGAGCTCACAATGAAATTAGGCTGCTTCAGTATTTTGGATATCAATCAAGGATTCATTACTAGAATTGGTCTGATAACTGCTGAGCTGGGTGTATGCAGGTGTAGGTTCATTAACATCTGGAGCAGAGATTCCCCATGATGCAGTGCTTCCCTGCTTTTTTGGTCCCAGAGTTCAGTGCGGTTCTCTGTTCTCCATTCTTATGCCAGCGTTTCCCAAACTTTTTTGGCCATGGAACACTTTTTAGCCTATTACGGAACACTTGTAATAGTATTTTGTAGTTGTTTGGTTTTCAAGTAAAAAAGTGCATTATTTATGCTCAAATATATTTTATTTTATGAAACAAAGCAAAAATACAAATTTAAAATAACTTGAACTAACAATTTCTAATTGGAAAGTGCGTATAAAGTAGTACAAAAATCAAGTGCAAGGGTCTTTCATGGAACACTTATTCACATGGTGCGGACCACCAGTGCTCCGTGGAACACAGTTTGGGAAATACTGCTGTATGCTAATGGAGATGTCTCCCTGTCCCATCTTTCATGCAGATGAGGCTGGAGAGTTGTCTCTGTTCTACATTCTGCATGCTAATGGAGATGTCTTAATCTTGTCACCCTTGTCAGGAGGGGTGTAGGTGTGTCTCTCAGCTCCCTTCACTGCTCTCTGCAAGCCTGTTCTAAGATCGGTTTTGGTTCAAGCAGAGGCTGGGAAGGGGGGGTGTGCCATTCATGAGTCAGACAGGCTAGATACTGCACCCTGGTTCTCAAAGAACACAGAGCTGACTGGTATCAATGTTTCTTACATTGCCTGAAAGGTCTTTTATATTCCTAGTGCAGCTGTGCCTACCACATACTACTGTCGCCATTCGGAGTCTTTGCAAGTATGCGGTGAGGGACCCTTCCCTGAGAATGACCATGCCCTGCCAGTGACTCTCCTGAACCCTGATGCTTGAGTAATAAGGTGTACATTTACCAACTCTGGTGCATTCCCCTACAGAAAGGCAAGGTAATGCCCTTGGGAATGGTAGCCTCCACATCTCCTGTATGCCACTGGATTCTGAACCTCATGATTCTAGAAAATGTAATGTGAATGCAGCATTCTAGTGCAGAAGCTCAGCTGAAATGCGGCCTGTGTCCATTTTCAGATGCCTCTGTCCTGATTATGTTTCTCCTGAAGTCACTGGGAGTTTTGGCATAAAGTTCATTGGGAGCAGGATGAACCATTATCTTTTATAGAGGACTGAGTAGGAACAGAAAAAGCCCATTGATGAGCAATGGACATTAGTACTGGACAGTGTGTATGAGAAAGAGATGTGGTATGGGTGAAAGAGAAGCTTCTGTACTAGGAGAGAAGAAATATGACAGGGCTAATTTAGCCTGGCAAAGTGAAGGGTATGACAAGGGTGTGTAAAATATTGGCATTGAGACGATCATTTGAGCATTTCTATGTACCCAGTTGTATTGTATAAGAATAAGGGAGCATTGGATTAAATTTAAAAAGCAAATGTAAAATGAATGAAGTTATACCCTTTTTTAATGCAATGGCACTGCTGAGAAGGAGGGAGGCTGCCACCCTTACGCCTCTTCCAGTCCTGGAACCAGCTGCGGGTTGAAACAACCCCAGTGCAAGAGCAGCTCTAACGTATGCCGGCTTGTAATGGCTGCCTAGAGGCATGGCTGGCTGGGGTGCCGTGTGTTCTGTCCTTGCCTCCTACACTGAAGGGATGGGGCCGGAGGGGCCAGAAGAAGCAGACATAGAGCTGTCCATAACAGCTTTACAGCAGCTGAGGATTCCCCAAATAAAGCCATCTTCATCTGCCCTTTTCCGTCAGGTTTAAGGCCCCTTTGCACTATGCTGGAGGTGCTAAGAGAACTCAGCAAGGCCAAGGGTTTGGACCAACGCACACAGGTATCCTCTGGAACTCACAGCTTCAAGCTGTTATTTTACTGAGATGTATGAACAGGTGAGACACTGCCAAGAATAAGAACAGAGGCTGTCAGGAAACACTCATGTGGGGGTGAGAAACAAATGTCCCCCTCCCCTGGGTAGATTATTACAAATTAAAGTTCTGGAGATTACAGAGGGGGATCACTTTCCTCTGAAGCATCTGAGACCAGCAACTGACAGCGGCCGGGGACTGGACTAGACAGACCAGTGTCGGTGTTGGTATTTGATTCTGCTTTCAGGCTTAGCAGTGTCAGCCCTGAGTAAGTCCATTGATTTTGGCAGAGGCACTTCTGATAGTATAAGTGAGAGCAGGATCTCGCACACATGGGATCCATTTCCAATGTCTGAAAGGAGAAGAGTTCATGGGGATTTAAGTGATGTGCAAAAATATGGAGAGTCTAAAGAGACGTTTCTTCTTTTTACATAGTATGAGAATTAGGGAATCGCTTTATGCAGTTACTGGGCAGTGACCTTAGAACAAAGGATGAAGGGTTAGTTCCTCCTATAGTCCATCATCCTGTGGAATTCTGACACTCCCACAGGACATCCTGGAGTCAAAAATGATAGTTCAGTGGTTCTTGGGCTGTCTTCCCTGGGCCACTGGCAGCCCCAGTAGCACTTCCAGGTAGGTTACATCTACACAGCAATAGAAAACCCCGCAGTACCAAGTCTCAGAGCCGGGTCAATTGACTTGGGTTCTTGGGGCTCGGGCTACAGAGCTAAAAATAGCACTGTAGTAGTTCTAGCTCAGGCCAGAGCCCGGGCTCTGAGACACTCCCCAAGAGTGAGGGGCATGAGCCTGCGCCCAAACATCTACACTGCAATTTTTAGCCCTGCAGCCCAAACCCTGAAAGCCTGATTCAGCTGAGCCAGGTGAGTTGTGGCATTGGGTTGTACATGCACCCAGATCTGCTTCCATTAGAATGGTGAAGCATCAGTCAGTCCTACAGCAAGGACACTTCCAGCTAGCCAAGGGGTATCTCAGTCCAGGCTTCTCTTAGAATGTCTTGATGATTTGTTTGCCTGACTAAACTTAAACCACCAGCACTTCTCTGCACCCTCCCTCTCTTTCTTAGCCAGGTGTTTTCTTTGGAATAAATTTGACCAGTATCGAATGTGAGGATGACACTAACATTGGAGGGTCAGCAAACCAACTTGAAGGTGGAGCTAAATAGCAAAGTGACTAGAGAGATTAGAGCAGTTGGGGGCTGCAAACAACAGAAGGAGATTGGGTAATAAGTAATGTCAGGACTGAGACCCAGAGAGAGCGAATAAACTGTGCAGATACAAAATGGGGAGTGGCGTAGGGAGGGAATGGAAGGAGGAGATGGAGAGAAACAAAACAGCTGCACCTGTCAGATTAAAGCAAGTTTATTTACATCTTGTCTCCTTAATACTGTGCTAACGTTAATTTTTCATGTAACCGAGCACTGAAGTCGCTTCAGGGAAAGCACAGAATCAGGATTAGGAGAGAGTCGATCTCAGCCTATTTCACAACGTGGAACACTTCTCAGAAGCTGTCTGATGTAGCCAGTCATCCCTTTAGTTACTTGTATAGTGCCAGTCACTCAGTGCAGTGCATCTTGCGAGAGTCTCCTGGCCTGAAGCAGTCCACAGTGCGAAAGGCATTGGAGAGCTGCTATTGGAGCTAGAGAGCAAAGGGGGCTGGTGTTAATAACCTCTGGCACTCTGCATGCTCAGGTAATAGGCGGTCAGATTTCATGTTCGGAGCTGTCAGGCTCAGGAATCCCTTTCCCCTGTGCTCTCAGAGGGCCAGATTCTGCACTGGGGTGAAGAATGCAAGGAACTTCTCTGTCTTTGCAGCCTTGTGAAAGGGTCACCCAGGGTCCCACTGAAGAGCACAATACCTGCTTCCTACTAACACCACCTGTGAGTGCTAACTGCCTTTAAGGCATTCAGGGAGAGGTATGGTGAGACTCCTTCCCCGGCACTGACCAGCATGGAATGAGGAGCAGCTGGCACCCTCTCTATGGGTTGCAGGGGTGCTGCTGCAGCAAGTGCACCTAGGGAACACCAGAGGATACTCTGTCTGAGTCAGTCAGCAGCCTGGCCCCTCCACACCTTCCAGTGCGCCACCAGCACCCAGGGCAGAGCCTTTCCCAGAGACAGCCTAGGGGGGTAGTGGGTGGGGAGCAGTCAACCATCAGTTTCCTGTCTGCTGTGCCCAGAACCACCCAGTTCTGGGAGGCCAGCATGAGAAAAAACCCAAACCTCAGGAGATGGAAGCCAGCAGCTCCCATGGCATTGGCTAGGGTCACCCATACAAGTGAGGAGTTTGTAAAACCTGGGCCAGGCCTGGCCAAATTGGTGCTGTTGGCAGGGAAATCCTATTGGTTCCTGCAATGAGAGAAATGAGGAATATTTCCACTGCTCCCCTCCTTTCAACATCAGGAAGGTCCTCTCTTTCACTCTAAGGAGATCAGGACAGGGGCTGGGGTCAGAACCTTCCTCTCTCTCCTTCCTGTTGGCTATGTTGCAGGCTTGAGCTGGTTGGGGGAAGGGGATGGGCAATTCTGGCAGAAAAATGTGACTAATAGATTCCCCCCTTTGTTTTTGTCAAAAAAAATTAAGAGGAAATTTTTGCTTTTCCATCAAAGCAATCACCCCCTGAAACACAGTAATTTCCACCTGAAAACTGCTGGAAACAAACAAACAATCCAGTTTCTAGTTTCTCAACAAAAAGCCCCAAAATTTCCAAGGCAAGAGGGCACTTTCTGTGAAAATTTTGTTGTGGAAACCCAGCTTTCCTTTGGAAAAACATTTTGAGGGGAAATTTTTGAGCAGCCCTATTTGCAGCCTCACTACTCTGCTATGGGTGCCAGTAACATTAATGATCACAGATGCAAACGACTTAAACATATTCTGCTTCTGCAAAGAGCAGAAAATCAGCACAGACTGTTGTGGCCTGATCAGCTGGTCACAGTTCTAAACAAGAAGTAACTGCACGGGGGAGGAGCCGGGCTGCTTGTCTGTCATTAAAATAGTGTGGAAGGAAGGAGCAGGCTAATTGACTGAACAACAGCCTGGGCCATGTAATTAAATTAATTGTGACTCTACCTGTGATATTCATTTGTGTGGTTAGCAGAGCTCTGCCAAATGGGGAGGGGTGTGAAAATATCTTTCACAAACATTGCTGCGGGTATTTTTGCTGTTTTTGTTTCAGGCAATTTCGTACCCCTGAAATTATGTTTTTCTGTGAAATTTGAAGAGTTGGTTAATATTTCATGTTGAAGGATGTGAAAACACAAAAGGTCACTGCTGATCTCAATTTCAGCTTGCCACATTTGAAGCAGAGGTTGTGCATTTTCAGGGGGATTTTAAGTCGAATTCTCCCAAAATTAAGGCTTTCAGAAACAGAGGCTTGATCCAACACTCATTGGAGTGCATGGGAATGGGGCACTGGATCATGCCCCAGCAGGTACCAAAAGGTAGGCCCCTAATGGCTCAGTGCTTAGCACTTTTGAAATTCAGGTCACTTATTTAGCTGCCATAGATTTAGGACCCTAACTTTTGCCAAGTGCTTTTGAAAATCTTAGCTTGAGTTTACAATGTGTGCAAAGCAGGCTGCATGCAGAAACCCACCACTGCGTCACATTTAAGCTCTCTGGCCTTGTTTTCAAGGTTCTGCAGAGCACAGCCTAACTCCTGCTTGTAGCTCTGCTCTCATTAATTATGATTCCATGGGGTTTACAGTGCCCCAAAGTGTGCTAGGCAATTTACAGGACAATTAACATGACATGACGGAGAAGCTGAAAAGTACTCTGCTGTCACCACGGAGCCAATGTAGGGCCTGGAGCCCAGGAGTTGGTCTTTCTGAAGACCTGTGTTCCTGAGGTAGAAGGGCTGTTGCATTTTGTACCAGTCAGACCTTTTGCATGGTGTGCGGTTACATTCCTAGACAGGATTGCAGAAATCAAAGTGGGAAGCAACTAATGCATGGCTCACTCTGGCCTGGGCGGTGTCTGATAGGAAGGGGTACAATCTCCTGGCCAGTCACATATGGAAGTGGGTGGTTTTTGCTGCCAAGGCTAATTGGGTATCAAGGAGCCTGAAAAATCCTCAAGGCTGCAGACCTGCACAAGCATCTGAGGGCAGATGCCTTCAAAAGTGATGGATTTTGTGGAGTAATCATTGTTCAAAGTGCTCCTCTCTTCTAAGCAGCACTGCCTCAGCTCTGCCTAGGTTCGGTTGTAACCAGCTGCTGATTTTGGCTAGCCACTGAGAAAGCTGGGAGCAGGTACTGTTCACATCTGATATAGAGCTGGGTGTCACCTGCAGGCTACTCGCATTTCAGCCCATGTGGCCTTTCCCAACAGACTGCATTTTTCCGCCACTGATGCCCATTTTCTTCCACCTTCAGTTTCTGTCGCACAATCATCTTACAATGCTAGTGATGTGTGAAAACAGTGGGGTACGCGGGGGCACTATGATGTGAGTGTCTATAGCAGTAGTCTGAGGGTCGCTGTGATGCCTCACAGATTCTTCTTCTCCTTGGCCTCTTGATTGGGTTGAGTTTCCTAAAAATCAGTTTTGGCAGGGTTCAAAAGTTTAGCCACCTCCAGGTGGAGATAAAACAACTTCCTCACTGCAAGCAAAGAAGAAACCTCCAATACAGTCCAATTCCTCTCCATTCCCACCCTAAATATAGAAAGTGTGACATATCGTCTGACTGTAGAAGCTTGGGAAAGGAGCAAAGGGAGAATTGATGTTATTTTTTTAGACATCAGCCTACATAAGCTTCTGTGTCTGAGCAAAAGAGTCAAAATGGCTTTGGCAGATCCTTGGTTACTCTAATTTGTTATATCTCAGGGCAAAGGTAATTGTATGGAGAGTCCACCACTGAATCTACCCATAGGGGTTTTGGTGCTGCCTTTTCTGTGTTGTTTTGTAAATAGTCCTTTATTCCCTTTTATTTCCTGACACATTTTCTACAAATTTTTTGCTCAACAAAATGAGTAATTTAAATACCAGGATTGGGTGGGTTGCTGGTTTGGATCGGGTTAGCAGATTGAGTAGGACAGAGAGATGATCTGATCATTTAAGCTTTCATTTCAAATGTCAGGAAATGGGCTATTCTGGCATTTGTGTCATGGGCTATTGGAAAGTGTCTCGTTTCTTGTGTCTCAAAGTATCAGCCAAGCTCTAGTTCTGAAGTGATAGTTAATTTGTTGGAGAAAGGAGTTACATTTATCAAAATTGGCCTTGTAGCGTGCAGGAAAGTGGTTTGAGTCTCTATTCTGTGTAGGGTGGATGGGAAGCAGAAGCTTTTGTGGATCCTCATTTATAGTATAAGAATTACAGTAATTTTCTCGTCTCTCCCATTCCCTTTTCTCATCACCATACTTTTTCTACCTTCCTTTTCAGATTATACAGTAGAATTAAATCTATCTATTGCATTTAATAGGATGCCAATCACTGTAGTTGCTAGGACCCGATAATACCACTTAGCATGTTTGTGATAGTTACATTATGTTCAAAGCACTTTGGAATCATTCGCTAATGAATACACACAGTGAGGCAAATGTGTATTATTATCTCTATAAACTGAGACTGAGAGGTTAAATGACTTGCCCCAGGCTAGCCTTAGCCACTAGACACTGCTGTCTCTTCACTGCATTATTTTGTATTCTAATACTTGCTCTATTATTTTTTGAATTTGCAAATTTTGTTGCCCCAACAAATCTCTCTGGAGGATTGTAAGGATGGTTCTGTTGAGTATAATACAAGCTCCCCTTAGTGGAGGGTTAAATTTACCTGGTGCAGGGTGCCAACACAAGGCCAGTTCATGGCTTATGTCCTCTACTTAGGGCCTCAGGTCAATGGGAATCTTCAGTGGGCTTTGAATCAGGCTCTTCTGCCTTATGTTGAGGACTTCAAAGGGACTTAAGTGGTGCAGAGGCCCATGCTGGCCCTCAGCACAGGGGTGAATTTCATCTGGAGAGATTACCAGTAGAAAATGATTAGATACATTAGCACACCAATATTGCGCAACAAAAGAGACTCAAACGTCACAACAAAATGCAGGAGGGTATGCCATGGCATGGGAAGCCGTCTTCATGTTGTGACCCCCTATGATCTGAGCAGTTAGCCAAAAGCAGCGTGTTGCAGGTTGTTCCAGTTAGCAGTAGAAATTGGTGATAGTCAGGTATTTCTTCGATGCAGTCCTGTTTATTTACAAAGTCCTGTTTCCATGAGCACAGGAAGAGGCAAAGAGGAGACAGTGTCCTTTCTTACAGGGCTAAGCCTCATTCAGTCAGCACCCTGACCCAAAACCTCTCTCTTGGCTTCTCCCGGGGGCCACACCCTGTGCTTGCAGGCAGTGTCTGCTTGGCTTTCTTTCTGCTTCTCTCTGTCTCTTTCTCTGTGTCCTGTGTTTCCTGCTTCTCTTACACACAGCCCCTTATCCCCAGAGGCCACTCAAGCCAATCTGCTGCCCTAAGCAAAACTTCATTCTGCTGTCCCCCTCCTACCTTCTTAGAAGTTTGCAGCAGGAACTCACTCCCCATCTGCACCCTGCAACTCTCCCCTGGCCTCCTCCAGCCCCTGGGGCCAGAACCTTCCAGCCCCCTGCAACTTTTCCCCTGGAGCTGCTCAGCTCAACTACAGCAGGACCTGGTCTTCCCCTGCCCAGCCCTCTGCACCATCCTAGCCTGCACCTCCAGCCCTGCCCCCTGCACACCCCATCCCCAACCCTCACCCCCTGCCTGGCCCCCAGCACCCTCTGCACTTCCCACCTGCCCCCTGGCCTTGCACCTTTCCAGATGAGCTCTTTGCTGTTGGGTTTGTGATATGGGGCAGCTGGGGAACAGGTGCGGAGAAGTTTGCATGACTTGCTGAAGGCTGTACAACGAGTCAGTCCACAAGCGTTCAGGAGGATGTGGCTCATAGTCCTATGTCTCTATCCCACTGTTTCGGACAAAGAACAACTTCTCCCTCTACTTTCTCCTCAGAAGTACCAGCAGGAGCTTTGTCCAACCCACTGGTCCCATTTAATCTGAGATCAGCTGGGACTGAGAGTGTCATTCCCGCCCCTCCAACCCATGCAGTAACTGTGAGCAGCGATGGGGAAGATTGACAACACGTCGGTGGAGCTAAATTCGCACTCCGAGGTGAAGCAGGCAGCCATTGAGGAATTTGAGCCAATCGCCCAAGGAGATGGGAGCACCAAGAAGATGAAGGAGCTCCCAGACAGAGGTTCTTGGAAGGGCAAATTTGACTTCTTGCTGTCCTGCGTGGGCTACGCCATTGGGCTGGGCAATGTCTGGCGGTTTCCATATCTCTGTGGCAAGAATGGAGGAGGTGAGCATAGAATGCTAAACACATGTTTTCCTTTACATCAGCCTCCACCCCAGGGTGTAGTTAGTGCTTTGAAATTTGTCTGCACACTGACTGATTCTTCTCCCTCCCGTCCTGCCCTCAGTGTACACACGATTCACCACATCAGATATACTGAGGCAGCATAAGCCAATTGCCAGTTGACATCAGGAAGAAATCATAGTAATGCTTTGCATTTCCATACAGCAGTGCCTTTCACTCACAGATGGATCATAGGGCCATGAATGAATTAATCCGCACAACACAGCTGTGAGAGAAGTTAGTATTACTATCCCCACTTTACAGGTGAAGAAACTGAGGTACAGAGAAGTTAAGTGACTTAACAATGGTCACCGAGGAATTCTGTGGCACAGCTGGAAATAGAGCCCTTTTCTTCATCTATCCAGTGTCTTGCTAAGTGCTATCACTTCTTACTCTTCAATTCCACTAAAATCCCTCTTTTCCTTACTGCCCCCTTGGCTAAATCCCTTGGCCTCACCTTGGTGAGCTCTTAAAGTGTGTGAGCGTGATGGTCTCATGGAAGCAGGGCACTGGACTAGGAATCAAGGGAACTGGATTGAATTCCCCGCTCAGCCACAGACTCCTGTGCCTTTGGCAAGTCATATAATCTATCCTGTGCTCCATTCTGTCTCTAGAAACGGAGGCTGTTTGTACTAGCCTGGCTCATGGGGATAAAATCCACCAGTGATTGAGGCACTAAGATACCCCAGTGATGGTGGTCATAGAAGTATCCAGATGGCCTCGATTTTCTGTAGTCCTCTCCTCCCTCCCCACCATTTTTGTCAAAGCTCTGCTGCTAACGTCACCTTCCTCTCTCACTGCTTCATCCATGTCACTCACTTTCTCCACTTGTCTCACTGGCTTTCCATCCCTTACCATGTCCAGCTCAAACTACTCCTCACCTCCAACACTGCCAATAATCTCAACTCCAGCTGTCATTAGGCTCTCATTTCCTCCTACTTCCTTCCCCACCCTCTTCACTTCCTCTACTCCATCTTTTCCCAGTCTTGGTTCCCCCCCCCTCCAGTCATGCTGCCCCCTGTGCTTGAAAAATCTTCCCCTCCTAGGCCACCAGTCTTCTTTTCCCGCTCCTTTAAATTCCTCCTAAAAACTCACTTCCTCTCTGACCTGCTTGTCCTTCTCATGAGCTCTCTCTCCCACCCCTTCCTTACTGTACTGTTGTCCCATGTCTGACATTGCCTTTGTGTTTCATCTAGTTTGCATGTTGGGAAAAGAGACCCGTCCAACTGATCACAGGTGTCCTGACTCCCTGTCCCCTACACTAACCACTAGACAATACTCTGCCCATGAAATTCCACCACAGCACATTATCGAATCATAGAAATGTAGGGCTGGAAGGGACCTCAAGAGGTCATCTAGTTCTCAACCTTTTTCTTTCTGAGACCTCTCCCGACATGCTATCAAAACTCCATGGCCCAGCTGTGCCACAACTCTTTTTCTACATACAAAAGCCAGGGCTGGCGTCAAGGGATAGCAAGCGGGGCAGTTGCCCAGGGCCCCACACTACAAAGCTGAGTTGCTCAGGCTTTGGCTTCAGCCCCGGGTGATGGGGCTCGGGGCCCCTGGCTGCAGTTCTACGCAGCAGGGCTTTGGCTTTCTGCCCTGGGCCCTAGGAAGCCTACCACCGGCCATGCTTGGCAGACCCCCTGAAACGTGTCTGTGGCCATGGACCTCTGGTTGAGAACCAATGGTCTAGTGCAACCCCTTGCACCAAGGCAGAACCAAGTAAATCTAGACCATCCCTGACAGGTCTTTGTCTAACCTGTTCTTAAAAAAACTCCAAAGATGGGGATTCCACAACCTCCCCTGCAAGTCTATTCCAGTGCTTAACTACCCTTATTGTTAGAAAGTTCTTCCTAATAGCTCACCTAACACAATTAGGTGCGCTATGAGCTTTTCCAGCTTCCTCTGAAGTATCAGGCACCGACTACTGTTGGCGACCAGGTGAGGTGGCCCAGGTGTCTCTCCCGTCTGTTCCTGTTTTCTTATGTCAATTCATAAGGAATAATGGTTTTATGGGGCAGTGCTGAGTGATGGGAGAGGTGGCTTTTATTGCTGGCTCTGCCACACTGTGGGTGCATGATCTCAGACAAGTCACGGCACCTCAGCATGGCTGTTTCTTCATAACTCAATTGCTGCCAATTTATGTTCCTAAATCACTGCCCTAGACGCATGTAAAGGGGCTTGAAGCCAAATTCCCCCTGTGGGGCTCAGCTGTCTATCCAGTTCCCGTTGGGCCTCAGCTGTTTACCCACTGAGTCAGCAGTCCTGACTGATGTCATGTGTCTCTGCAGAGCCTTCCCTTGTGGTTTGATGGAGCCCAATAGTGTCAGAGATGGACCCAGCCACAGTGATCCATTATTTCAGGTTGTCCAGGCTTGATTATTGCAAACCCCTATAGCTGAGACTGAAGATGCAAATTCTGAGGGAGTGGGGGGGACCCAGCTAATCGAGAATGCAGCAGCCCTCTGCTGAGTGACCCTGGGAGGCGGGAATGTATCACTGCAGTGCTCCAGTCATGTCACTACCTCCTCGTTAAACAGAGTTCCCATTCAAAGTCATGGTACAAATCTTCAGAGCTCAGACGGTTGGGTCTGAGGTAGCTGAGCAATCACCACTCTCTCCACAATCAGGACCCTCTGTGACAGCATCCATCCTAAGGGCAATGGACCTCTCTACAACCTGTGTTAGACCTGCGAAAGCTGGAGTCTGAGCTTTCTCAACAGCCATCCTATAGCCGCAGAACTGCCTTCCTCAAGAAATCCAACTGACCTCAAATCTCGCTGCCAGCAGGTCCAGCTGCAAGACCCAGCTGGTTTGCCCTACCTTTTCTGTGACAATAACACAATAGCTAACAAATGAACTAATGGCTAATGCCAAAGTCTCCTGTCTGCTGTTGGGCTGGTGGGGAGAGAGAGAACAAATTGCCCATGAACTACCAGTTCCTGTTTCTGTTTTCTTGCCTTGGTCTCAGATATCACGTTGATGAGTGTGGTATAAATATCTAGACTGATAAGTCAGATCAGCACATGGGTGATAGGGCAAAGGTGATGGGGATGTGAGAAGGAAGAAGTGATAGAGAAAGATACTGTCCAAATAGTAATTAAACAGCCACCATGGAACAAACCTTGTTCACTATCGAACAGAGGGATCAAAGCTGGGGGTGGCATTGTTGCTTGAGAACTGGAGCTGGAACAGAGCATTGGGACTGCAATGTGAGCCCAGGGATTTGTGCAGTAACTGTGAGCTGAGCTTTACATTTCTTGGGGAGAAAAGGTGGCCAGGGCCCCGAAAAGTCTTGTGGTGATGAGACCTTGCAGAACGTGCTGCTAACAGCTGTTTGTTCTTCCAGGGGCTTTCTTGATTCCCTATTTTCTGACGCTGGTGTTTGCTGGGATTCCTGTCTTCCTGCTGGAGACAGCTCTCGGCCAGTATACCTCTGTTGGCGGATTGGGGGTCTGGAAATTAGCGCCCATGTTCAAAGGTACTGTGCTGTAAGTCCATGATGCTGATGCCATATATCTAGCTTTAGAGCTGAAACCATTTACTGGAATGGGAAGCAACACCTCAGGGACTGGGACATAAGCCCTTGGGGAAATGGTGGTGAGTCCCTGGAGACTGTTATAGCTGATCTATGGTGTTTTTAAGGTCCCCTTCACCATGGTGTCTAGGCATCAGTAACACTCCAGCTCTCTGTTTGAATGACCTTTGATAGTGACAAAACACTCAGGTAGACAACACTGCCTTGATGGAGGCAAACGACTGAACGGAGCCACCTGGCCCAGCAGGATTGTACTTAACATGAGATGCAGTAAGTTGGTGGGGAGGACAGTGCTGCTCTGTACCAGCAGAACCCTGTTTACTGTACACTAGAAGGTTGGCTCTCCCCCAGTTGGGAGTAAACCTGTTGTTGTTGTGTTCACAGTAACAACCTACGAGAGGCTAGCGGTGAATTAGAATAAGTGTTTTTATTAAGAGAGACTAATTCAAGTACAGGAGCAGGCAGAGATACAGCTGGTTCCCCCTCTTTGATTTTCATAGAGCTCCACACGTACAACTCTGCTAGCAGGATACTGAAGGACACCACCATTCAATCTTTGAAACATGGGAGAGAGGCATAACATCCGCACAAGCCTTCATTGGCTGATCAGTGAACTTGAGGCACCGTGCGCTGTCACTAACTGATCTCTGTGAGATGATTCACATTTCCTAGGTGTACAAACCTTCGCCTCTCCTCTGTGCAGTCACTTCTCGGCTTGCCGTCCCCACTTCAGCATAGGAGGCTTGTATCCATCTGCTCAGTATAACTCCATAGACTTTGGATGGCTTGTGCTGAGCATGCTCTGTTTCTTCTCTCCTAGGAGTGGGCCTGGCTGCTGTGGTTCTCTCGTTCTGGGATAATGTCTATTACATTGTCATCATTGCCTGGGCACTGTACTATCTCTTCAACTCTTTCACTGCAGTGAGTTTCAGCCATTTCTATAAACCTTAATTGGCTCTGTGTAATTTTGGCTGTTCCTGTTTCTCTCGTGAAATGTGGAATTTAACATTCCTTGCTGTTTGTGCCATGAAATACACAATATACAGTTTACAGATTGTGCAAAGGGGCTCGCTTAATGTTGCTTCTGGATCTGTTGCTGAGACATCCTATGATGACATCAACTGATCTGCATTACTGTGTGCTGTGTTCTTTTAGGGGATATGTTCCCTTTATAAATCTTAGAAATCTGTCCCTCTGCCCCACAGCCTTTCACATTCTTCTTTCTGTCTGTCATAGTCAGAAAGTGCCAGTCACGGTAATAGCGACGTGTTCTAAAATGGCTTCTTCATGAGATTGTCTCATTACCATGGGCTTGGTAGTGAACTTAATTAGACTCCAGTTACACTGCTCCCACTCCATTGATTCCAGTGGAAAAGCACGTAAGCACACGCTTACATCTACCCCCTAAACAGGACTGCATTTAAGCAAATGACTTCTAGCATAGGCTTAAGTCCCATTGACTGCAACGGGATGCTTTCCTGAATCGGGGCCTTGTGCCAGTGTATACAAGATCAGAATGGAGCCTCGAGTCCGAAGTACATTTCTTCACAACTGAACCATTCTTATCAATCTAAAGGCTGAGAAGAGCTCCCTTAGCAATCTATAGACATAATTCCATGGGTCCTGTGAGATTCTATTTCGTTTAGACCCGCCTGCTAAATTGTTGTACATGAACCATTGTTCAGTCCAGCTTCAGTTTTTATTTGATTAAGTTTTCCAGCATCTGTGAAGCCATTTGTCAAAATGTTCTTGTGTGTAGTCTCCAGTGCCTTCTGAACACCTGCAGTATTTGTTGTTCTCTCTTAACCCCACACTAGGAATGTGTACAAGTGTCAGTTGTTGTGGTCCAGGTAGATCCCCTACATGTTCCTGAACAAGACTTTATAACACGGGAGGGCAAACTATGGCCTGCAGGCCGCATCCGGCCCCTCAGGGTTTCAGTCCGGCCCATGGGATTGCCAGCGGGGCTAAGGCAGGCTCCCTGCCTGCTCTGGCCCCACACCGGAAGTGGCCGGAAACACGACTCTGCAGCCCCTGTGGGAAGGGAGGAGTAGAGGGCTCCGAGCACTGCCCTCGCCTGCAGGCACCGCCTCTCTCAGCTCCCATTGGCTGGGAACAGGGAACCGCGGCCAATGGGAGCTTTGGTGGTGGTACCCACAGGCAAGGGCAGCGTGTGGTGGAGCCACCTGCCCCACCCCCAGGAGCCACTGCTGGACACGCTGGCCACTTCCGGGAGTGGCACAGGGCCAAGGCAGGCTGGAAGCCTGCCTTAGCCCTGCTCTGTGCCGATATCATCCTGGAGCTGCTTGAGGGAAGCGGCGTTGGGCTGGATCCTGCACTCTGAACCCCTCCTGCACCCCAATCCCCTGCCCTGAGCCCCCTTCTGCACTCCTCCTGAATCCCAACCCCTTGCACTGAGCCCCTTCCTGCATACCACACCCCCTCCCACACCCTGCACTCCCTCCCGCACCCCAACCCCCTGCCCCAGCCCTATATTCATGGCCCTGCATACAATTTGCCCATCCAGATATGGCCCCCTGCCTTACAACCACAAAAGAAGAGTCTGCACCCAGAGGATGCATCCCAGCTTTCATCCTGAGCCCATTACACCTTGGAGCAGGACTTTGGGAGTTCAGTCAGTGCTGCCTACGCACCCAGGCAGTACAGACATGACCAATAAAGCTGATCATTATGTGCCTCAATGTAGAAGATCTGTGATTTTGATTCAAGGAGCTCACAGTTATCAGAGCTACACCATCAGTTTTCTTTAAATTAAGTGGAGATGGGTCTGAATCAAAATCTCAGACTTGAGCATCCCCAAAATTTGGGTCAAGGGGGTGTTAAATCAGACCCCTGTCTGAATTTTGCAGCTCAGGCCCACGTCTAGAGTAAGATAAAGTGGGACAAAAATAAATAAATGTTATACAGACAAAACTACACAAGATCTTTTCAGGGGGCAAGACAAAGATGCCACATTTATTACGATAACAATTTGATTTATTACCAATAACTAATATCTTAATCCTTACACACACACACACACACACCCATCCATCAGATGTTCTGCAGCTGCTTGATAGTTACCAGTCCTGAATGTAGCTTGAGTTCGTAGCTTGTGGCGGCTAACTGGCCAGGAAAGCTGGGCACAAGGACTAGCTGGGTCTCTGCTGGGCATGCACTGATGCCCTTCCATGTTGGCAGCAGAATGTTACCCTCACTCATCCTTTTTGTAGGTTTTAGTTTGAATTCAAAGTCTATGGGTCTTGCTGTGTCATGCTGCCTCTGGGTTTGGTGACTGATCACTCATCAATTGCAGGCGTGACTTTCAGCCTTGGACCCGGCTTTGATCTTCCTTCTATTGTACCTTTTCTTTTTAGGGTGGACACTTTTTACTTTGCTAGGGCTCTTGTCTGCATCTTCAGCCATTGGTGTTTGAACTCTATTTCATCAGGACACACTGGAGCTGGAGGCTGATTCCATTATCCATCCATACCTCATTCACACATCTAAACTAAACTAATAAGATTACAGCAGGGTTTGCAAAAAATAAGATTACAGCTGGGTTTGCAAAAATGAAGGTTGGCGCAAACTTTTACAAAATGGAGTAAGAGTTTTAAAATGGGGTTTGCATTACAATATGGCAAATGGAGAACAGAAGTTACAATGTAGGCAAGTGTAATACATGGTGAACAGAAGTTACAATACTGAAACAGTGCAAGTCTCAGTGATTTAAGCAGGAATTGGATTGATAGTGAAACTTAAAAAGGCAGATGACTGAACAGCAGAAGATGGCTCCTAACAAGCATCTTCATTGTCAATTAGCCAGTTCGTGGGGTAACCAGTTTTATGAATGAATGTTGTTTCATTCATAAAACTTTACTTATGAAGTTACATTAATAAAGTGAACAATTAAAAACAATTTCATTAATCAGTTCTACATAAATACCATGCAATCCCCCACCTCTGCCACAACAGAAACTCCTTATCATAGTCCTACCCAGAGATATTCCTCCCTGGGATCACCCCACTGAAGTGAATAGACCAGGGATGAATATGGTCAGTTGCCTCAGGCTCCCAGGGCTCTGGCTGTGGGGCTATAAAATTGCACTGTAGATGTTCTGACTCAGGCTGGAGCTTGGGCCCTGAGACCCTCCTGCCTTCTGGGGTCTCAGAGTCCAAGTTCCAGCCCGAGCCTAAATATCTACACTGCTATTTTTAGCCACACATGAACCTGACTCAACTGAGTGTCAGTGACCTGACTCAATTGACCCAGGCTCTGAGACTCAGTGCTGCGAGTTTTTCATTGCAGTGTAGACATGCCCTAACACATCAAGTCAGTAAAGTACATGCTAAATCAGCCAGTATTTGTAATGGGACCTAAGTGGGTGTTTAAGTGTGTTGCTGAGTAGGGAGTGATGTGAGCACACACAGAAGTGCTTTGCTGAATTGGGGCCTTAATCCTGACTTTTCAAGTGCAATACAGATTGGTGTTTTAATCGTATAAATCTAGGGACAAATAATATTTCAAACTCCAGCCATATGTTTATTTTTTGTTCAATAAATCAAACCATTAGTTGCAAGTGAGGCTAACAAAAAGCTACAGTTACTATAAATATGCTATCCTGCAACCAATGAACTTTTGAGATCTAATGATGAAAAGCAACACGAGAGTGCCTGGTTTAATTAATAGCTATTAATTAGTGACAAGCAATTTTAAATACTTAATATTTAAGCAATTAATGTCATTGTATTAAGGTTTTGATATTGCCCTAATCATAGCCTGATATTATTTCAAGGAATACTTTCACTAATACTCTGGAAAGTGACTAGCAAGTCTGGCTCCTGAGCTCCTGGCCTCTGACATTCAGAATCCTTTCAAGTGTCTCAAGATGGGTTCCCAAACATCTGGGCACCAAACATCACTAACTAATTACCATTTCCATCGACTAATTCTATCAAGAAGATAAAGTGCGTGTGTGTGTGTGTGTGTGTGTGCGCGCACATACTTCATTTTAATATATATGTATTTATCCACTTTCCAAAAAAGATACTTCTTTTTAAATTGCAGCGAACCTACTGTTCCTTATCCAGGAGTCATGTAGAGCGAAATGTGAATAAATCACTTTTCAATAGAGCAAAACCTCCTTCTGAAAGTAAGATAATTTTACAAGAAGTTTTGTGCCAGTATTCAGATGCATCACAAACATTCCAGACCATATACCTGCCCATATGCTGCACTAGGAACTATGTGCAAAATTACTTTGGGATCCTGTAGGCCTGTCTCAACCATTTGGATCAAAGAATCAGTCCCTGTGACTGAATGCTGGATGCTTTGTATGGGCTCAGAATTCTGCTTTTCTTTATACAGGGCCTGAGCTAAAGCCTATGAAGACCTTGGAAAGACTGCTGTTGACTATAGTGGCCTTGGGATCAGGCCCATTGTACATTTAGTGGCATAGGCTGCTATATTTTGAGTAGATAATTTCAATAGAAAGCTAGATAAATCATTCCAGAAAAACCTTCAGATGAAGTTAATAAAATTGGACAAAGTATGGATGTCTCTCTGAAGCCATTGATGTAATATTGTTTTAATAGTATTAAGTTTATAAATAAGGTTTAATCTTTCATGTAAACTTTGATTTTTTGTGGTGGTCGGGCATAAATATTTTACCTTATATTGGCACAGGCTCATATGCCCAACAGCCCTCCTTCCATCATATCTTTCTGCTGCCTACAGAGCCCTCTCCATCACATCTTCACATTCTCTGCAGTCCATCCAGCACATCCTTGCCTTCCCAAGCACAACCTCACATTCTTCACAGTTCCCCAGTTATGCCCTGGCATTCCCTCTACACTCCCCACTGGTGCACCCTCATGTTCCCAATGTACAGACATCTGTGCATCCTTGCATTCCCCACAGTCCCACTCGGGTGCTTCTGGCTATTCACCCCCAGGACATCCTTGTCTTCCCTACAGTACATCACAGAGCCTATTCATATTCCTCATAGTTCCTCAGGTACATCCTAGTGTTCTTCCCAGGTCCCCAGCACACCCTCATGTTACACATGGGCTATGGCACAGTCCTCCTTTCCCTACAGTTGTCTGCCCAGTACATCCTCATATTCCCAATGTCCTTGTGATCCACAACATGACCTTGGGATCTCCACTCCTCATGTTTCCCCACAGTTCCCCATCACATCCTTGAGCTCTCCCACCCCCTATGTCTACATGTTCCCCACAATCCCCCCAGCATGTCCTGATGTTCCCTGCAGTCCTCATATTCTATAGGTCCCTTCTACCACCCAATGCATTTTCACTTTCCTACAGTCACCCACATTCCCCACACCAATATGGCTTCACAGTCCCACCCCATACTTGGTACATCCCTCCCCTTTGCCATGCCCTCATGGCTTCAGCTACCTATCCCTGTGTTTCCATGTTCCCCCCACACACCTCAGATATCTTCATGTTCCAAAAGTCACCCTGCTCACCCGGCCTCACATTTTAGTTTCTCCACCCACCCAGTCTTCTGTTTACACAGTCCCCCCAGAACATTCTGACATTCCTACCCTGCCCCCCAACCCGCCTCATGTTTCCACACCCCCTGAACACCCCCTACCCTCGAGGAAGTCCTCACATTCCCTCACCACAACCCACAGAATATCCTGTTGTTAGAATGTGACTTTTTAATTCAAATGGAGCCGGGAGCAGCTTAACAAACAAGTATGTTCTAAATTATAACAGGGCAATGCATTGGGGATACGTGACTGACAGAAGAGAGCATTTTGAGAACAGAACTGAGCCATGCTTCCCTAATTGTATCCTCCCCTTCCTCTTCCCATTAGGATCTGCCATGGCAAAGCTGTGGCAATGCCTGGAACACAGAGAGATGCTTTTCCAACTACTCCCTCAATGATACCACCAACCTGACCAGCGCTGTGACCGAGTTCTGGGAGTACGTCTGCAGCCTAAGTCAGGTTTCACCACTACAGGGACCATCTCATCAATTCATGGGGGCTTCTTGCTCATCCATTTGAGAGTAGCTTTGAAAGTCTCTGTTGGTGGCATGAAATTGTTTATCAGACCATGCTGAATGGGTGCTGTCTGTCTCCAGAGGGGGCATTCCTGCTAAATGTCCAGTTCATGTGCAGTTAAACATTCAGACAGAGCAATGAGGGTCAAAGCACATCCCATCATCCATCCTTCTTCCTTCAGTCCCTCACACTATATCTCATTTTCTTTCTGACCTTCATGTCTTTTGCCAATGTTTGGACTCAGACCCACCTTTTGTGCCCTCTGCCCGCATCTGGGCTCACCCCATCCTTCGTTCCTTCTGCCTGTGTCTGGAATCTCAAATCATTCAGTCTCTGTAGATTGTACCTTTTTCTAATTCCATGTCTTTTGTCTGCAGGAGGAACATGCACCAGATCTCAGGTGGCCTGGGGGAGCCAGGTAACATCCGCTGGCCCCTAGCAGGCACTCTCGCTTTAGCGTGGGTTCTGGTCTATTTCTCCATCTGGAAAGGAGTAGAGTGGACTGGAAAGGTACTTTGTAATAATCAAGCAATACAGTATTGGCTTTTATTTCTGTACTCATCTCTCATGGTGAAATGTCCTCCAGATTTAATTTTGAGTGCCTGTAATTAGGGTTTTCTGTGTTGCAAGGAAGAATTGGAGTGTGTGCCATTAAATTCTTTACCTTTCACAGTGGTAAAAATTGCCTCAGGAGTTGCGGTATTCTAAGCATAGAGAATACTTCTTAACCATAACATCTCCGGACTGAGTATTGAACTTTCAGACTTTTGGAAAGATTTAAGCCAAGCTTTTAAAAAATGACATTCAAAGCCCAACTTGAAACACCATAAAGGGGCCTTTGCCCCTCCCTGAGCACCCGCTCTCTGAAACTCAGGTCATTTTAGGGGATCAGAAATTGAGCATCCAGAATCACTGGTCTCTTTTCACCTCAGACTTTGAGTTTTGAGGATGACCTTTGAAACAGAAACATATTGCTATTTCCTAGTGTATAACATTACAGACCAGCACCAGAAAAAAGAAACACCTGAGAAATTGCTTAGTTTGGTAAAATGGTGCTACTGGGATATATTATGTAGGATGTAACTTGGAGTAATGGGATGACATTAAGAAAAGAGTAATCTAGATTGAATGTCAGAAAAAAATTCTTTACAGTAAACTTTCTTAGGTTGTGAATTAGTCTCTCAAGAAAAGTGGGTGAAGCACCTTCAGGTAAACTAACATTACTTGAATCATTTAAATAAAGAAAGGCAAGGCAAATCACTAGAAAATAAGGGCTAGATTACTTAAATTGGTTACATCTCTGACTTCTTTGGCCCAAATTCATCACTTGTGCAATTCCACTGCTTTCGGTGCAGGCTCCAATTTATGTGATCAATAAAGCCTCTTGTCATTAGTAGCAGAAAACCCCAATATTCAGAAATATTGCTTGAAGAGAAACACAACACAGAATAGGCAAGAAAAGTCTCAACCAGTTTCTTACAAAAGAGCCATTAGCCCTCAGTGTAAACTTCATGGAGGCCATGTCCTTCCCTAATTATCAGTCTTGGCAGGAAGAACTAACACACTCAGAGCATGTCTACCCTTACCGTGGAGCGACACTGCGGTGATCGATCCACCGGGGGGTTGAGTTAGTGGGTCTAGTGAAGACTCGCTAAATCGACCACAGATCGCTCTCCCATCGACTTCGGTACTGCACCAGAAGAAGCATAAGGAAAGTCGATTGGAGAGTTTCTCCTGTCAACCCAGCACGGTGTAGATACCACAATAAGTCGACCTAAGCTATGTCAACTCCAGCTACATTCTTCATGTAGCCGGAGTTGCATAACTTAGGTGGACTTAACTCTGTAGGGTAGACCTGCCCTTAGAGCCCAGTTCACTTCTCACTTACACCAGTGCAGATCAGGTGTAAACCCACTGAAGCTAGGAGAATCAAGTCACTGCTGTAGCTCTGACTGCGAGTGCCTCACTACACAACTAACATCTCCCTTTGTCTCTCTCAGGTTGTGTATTTCTCAGCCACCTTCCCTTACTTCATGTTAATTATCTTTTTCTTCCGTGGAGTCACTCTACCGGGAGCCAAGGAGGGAATTCTCTTTTATATCACACCAGACTTCAGCAAACTCTCTAAGTCTGAGGTGGGTCCTGCAATGTTTAAAGCTTTTACACTGCTGTATTCAAGTTCCTTGGCACTTTGAACATTTCAGGTTTCTCTCATAACCAAAAAGCCTCCCAATCTTAGAGTCTTAGAATCCTAGTAGCCACAGTCTTCACGGTCAGAGACAAAACTGGGCCAGATCCACAACTGGTGTTGATCAGTGGCGCTCCATGGAAATCCTGTAGTATTATCAATGGAGCGATGCTGATTTACACCAACTGCAGACGTGCCCCTCTGACATGCGGATGCTCCATTACACTGATTAGTCTAGGGGTAGCTATTTGGGTTGGAGAGTGCAGTCCTATGTAGAGGAGGCAATGGAACCCTATATTGCCCATACCTGCAGTGCTAGATGTAGGTACGAGTTCAGCATTAGACATAGCTGTTATTTTAGGTGGAAGTGTTTAAATGGCAAGTGAAAGCCATATACTGTTTGTCTGGCTCAATGGGAAGCCCAGTGCAGTAGAGATGCTTGAGAAGGCAAGTTTCTCTCTGTTATAGAGTAACAATTCCTTAGAGGTCTGTGAGGTCGCTCGTCATGCACAAGTGATGACAACTGAATAGAGCTCCCAATGGTCCCTCTTTGTAGGAACCACTGCACTGTAACAGTATTGCCAACCCATGAGTAAGGCTCCCCACAAAAAATTACAGGATTGGTTTAAACATCATGCCATCTATCTCACAAAAACACCTTCTGTGGTCTTTTTATTAGCCCACTGAGTTTGGGGCCTTTAAGTTACACAGGGGCCACATTTTCCAGCTTTTCTCTGCAACTCTGCAGGCTAGAAACTACAACTGTTAAACAATGAAAGCTGAGATTCTCATGTAATCAGCTGACACCTGGGGCTGGGGCTTTAAGAAAACACACCAGCTATGGTGAGACTTGTGATAAAACACGAGTGTTGGCACTCCTGCTCTAAGTACAGATCTTCCGCAGACCCCTTCCCTTCCCCTTGCATTGTGAGGTGGAGAAAATGGTTCAGAATAATTAAGACACAATCTCAGCCCCACCCCTGACTCTGACCATTTCTGGAACCAAACCCTGAACCAAAGTATTGTAAAGATTCTGGGATGTTCATTTAGAGCCAGGTTGCAGCTGGCTCTTAGTGTGTCTGGAAGTTGGGGAAGGCTCAAGGAGATCTCCCCTTCTTGTGGCTGATGAAAAGTGCTGTATAAGAACTAGGTATTATTGTGCATCTCCCAAGCACAGGGACTGTTCTCTGCTAGAACCCTCTGGGACATTAGCAACCCCAAAAAGAGCAAGGAGAAGCAAAGACTGTACCCCCCACCTCCTCCCCTAACCTGTATTGCTGGCTTGCTTTGGAGGGGTGTGCTCGTCTCATCCTCCCATACGGAGGTGCAGCATGTGCACACCTCCCCCGAAGTGCAAGAGGAATTATGTTTCTATAACACTGGCAGACCCTGGTTGTTGGTGGGCAGGATTGAACCTGGGGCCTCTGGAGCTTAGTGCATGAGCCTCTACTGCATGAGCTAAAAGCCTCTTACCTAAGACTGTAGAGCAACCTCATTATCTATCTCTCTAAGTGTTCTCAGTGCCAGGAGGTGGGTGGGTTACACTTCCATGAGGTAACATGTGTCCACTTGGGACGCCCACCCCCACACAACACAGGCTAGTGTCTTAAAGCACAATCTGGCCCTTAACAATTTTCTTCCGTTACTGTTCATCTCCACTTGTCTCTGTTCTTCTGAGTTCAGGCTGACTCTGGAAGTGCTGAAGTATGGGGAGAAAAGCCATTCTCCTGGCATTTCTGGAAGCAGGAAGTACTGGAAATCAAGTGGGAAAGCCTGTTCTTGTGGGATTTCCAGTCCTGCCTTGCTGGCCCCAGAAGCTCTGGTTAGGTTGGATAAGCAGCCAACTTTTTAGGTGTTTATGTGAAAGGAACCCAAATCTGAAATCATTTGAGGTTCTCTCATCAGTAGTGCCAGACAAGAGCAGAGCCTGAGTTGCAGAGTTTAGATCAGACTTTAGTGCTGAGAGCACGACGAAAGGTAGGGGGAACATGCTAATCAGGGCCCATCTCCAGCACTGATTTTTATTCCTGTTAGTTGCTGTGCAAGCAACCTGGGAGTCTCGCTGCAGCATAGGAGTCAATACTGCACAGCCTGAAGGGAATTGTAGGACTGTTGATAAGGCCATTGACATTCATCTCTGGAGTATGTCAGTGTAGTCCAGAGGTGGGCAAACTACGGCCCGCAGGCCAAATCCGGCCCGTGGGACCATCCTGCCCGGCCCTTGAGCTCTCTGTGTGGCAGAGATGCGAGCTCCTGCTGGGCAGCACAGCTGTGAGACTGCGTGGCGGTGTGGCTGGCTCTGGCCAGGGGTGGGGTGCGGCTGTAGGTGTAATGTATTGAGCTGCTCCCCGTAGGAATGTGCTACTGGTAGTAGTTACTGATACACAAGATTCTAAGAAAGTGCTATTGTATCAAACTACTACCTGATGTAGTAAATACCTACAGGTAGCAGTTTCTTGCACTATGATGTGTGTGAAATTGCTACATGTAGAAATGTGCTATCTGTAGCAGTTAGTGATATGTGTAGATTGTAAGAAACTGCTGTTGTAAAAAACTTTAATTTAATACACTACACCAGTCCTGGTGCTCTGAGCAGCATGGTAAGGGGGCGGGGAATTGGGGGGTTGGATAAGGGGCTGGGAGTCCCGGGGGGCGGTCAGGGAACAGGGGGGTTGGATAGGCGTGGGAGTCCCGGGGGGGCTGTCAGGGGGTGGGGATGTGGCTAGGGGTTGGGGCAGTCAGGGTACATGGAGCAGGGTGGGTTGGATTGAGGGGACCCAGGGAGGGCTGGTTGGTGGTGGTCCTGGAAGGGGGCAATCAGGAGACAAGGAGTGTGTGTGGGGGGGTTGGATGGGTCAGAGGTTCTGAGGGGAGCAGTCAGGGGCGGGAAGTGGGAGGGGCAGATAGGGGGCAGGGGCCAGCCTGTTTCCGGAGGCACAACCTTCCCTACCCAGCCCTCCATACAGTTTTGGAACCCCGATTCCAACTCAGGCCAAAAAGTTTGCCTACCTCTGGTCTAGTCTCTTACCTAAGACTTCATCAAAAT
The DNA here is from genome assembly GCF_016161935.1 of Mauremys reevesii. Lineage (NCBI taxonomy): Eukaryota > Metazoa > Chordata > Testudines > Geoemydidae > Mauremys > Mauremys reevesii. The sequence goes on from NC_052623.1 coordinate 252,429,846, forward strand.
CAACATTTTATATGGGAGTCCCACTTGCCATACTTCCCCTGCTACATGCTTTAGACACGATAAGCTGTCGTTCAAAGAAGATCTAGAAAGCTAGATGGACAGATTGGATTATGCAGAATGTTCCGACAGTGCTACGGAATACTGAGTCATGGATTGTTCTTCCTTTGCAGGTCTGGATGGATGCGGTCACACAGATCTTTTTCTCCTATGGACTGGGGTTGGGATCTCTGATTGCCCTGGGAAGCTATAACTCCTTCCATAACAATGTATACAAGTCAGTATTCTTCAAATACCTCTACAATCAGAAAGACACACAGAGGCAAACTGTGAACCCCTGTGTGACATTGGCAAGCGTTTAGTCACAGGGGTATTCCCATTGCAGTCACCGAGACTACTCCTGTGAGTAACCACTCACCAGTGTAAGGGGTTCACAATCTGGCCCATAGTACCTGATGCTGTACGGTCTGTAATTCACCAGCATGCAACCCAGACCTCACCACTGATCCTCATATCTGAATATCTTCTGGCCACAGGACATCACCAAGTTACCCACTCCACCTCTGACCTTCACCTCTCACTGTCACCTGTCCACAGCATGGTAACATGCCTCCTCATGTAACCCACACACCTCCTGGGTGTGGTGTTCAGTCCCATCTAGTGGCACTGAGATCGCTTAGAGAAAGAGATAAAATGATTCTGCTCTACAGCCTTAGCTAACAGCCAGTTGGCTTTTAGCTCATGCGGTAGAGGCTCCAGAGATCCCAGGTGCGGTTCTGCCCACCGACGACCGGGGTCTGTCGGTGTTACACTCAGGCCTCATTTTCACCCTCACCTCATCTGCTAACTCCGAACCTGTTCTGATTTGCTGACTGGGCCAGAAATGCAGAAGGTTTTCTCACATCTGTGTTTGCTTTTCCAGAGACTCAATCATCGTCTGCTGTATAAATTCCACCACCAGCATATTTGCAGGATTTGTCATTTTCTCCATTGTTGGCTTCATGGGTCATATCACCAAGAAGTCAATTGCTGAGCTGGCATCTTCAGGTAAGCAGACACTGCATGTGTAGTGTTCAGACTAGCAGTGTGATCCAGTGGGTGGGGCACTGGCATGGGAGTCAGGAAAGCTTGGTTTTATTTCCAGCTCTGCTATTGTTATGTCAACTTGGACAAGTCAGTTCACCTCTCTAGCCTCTGTTTCTCTCCCTGCCCTAACAACACAGCAAACTCATACGCTTTGTAATGCCATTGAAGCTCAATGGAGTTACAGTGGTATAAATGAGAGGACAATAAGGCCAGTTTTAGAGGAGAATTTTTATATATTGTGCACAACTAATTCTATTAAACTTACGAGACCAGAGCCCCCACTGCCTTCAATGCAGCAATGCCAGTTTTCACAACTGAAGATCTGGCCCATGAAGTGAGTGAAAATGATCCCCAAAAAAGAAAACAGGTTCCAAATGTTCAGGATGTGATCATAGTGAATAGCATTTTGTCAGTCAGCGTGGTGTTCTCACGGAGCCTTCCCGACTGGGGCACAAGTGTGTAATTCAATTTCCTGAGATGGTACAGAGTTGTAGGACTGGATGGCTCAGGAGATTGGAAATGAGCCATTTGGCAAATTCTTTGCCAAGCTGAACAGATGTGAGGAATGGCCTGGGTCCCAGAGGAATTTGGGAAGCCTATTCCTGCTAGACTCAGGTGCTCTTTCCACTCAGGTTCCCAACACAGGAAATTCTGAGGTTTGTTGTTGTTCTACACCTGGATTGTCTATTGCTCAGGATTGCTGCACTTAAGGAGGCTCTTTATGGGCGTAGCCCTTTGTTAGAGTTTTCCCACGGAGTAGCTAAGCTCTGATCCGATCAGTATTCTCGCAAGAGCTGGCTGAAACTCAAGGTTTCCTTTTTGTGGGAAATTCTGACATTTTTGTTCTGAATTCCATTTTCAACCTTATCAAAGAGGGTCTTTTTTTTTTCTTCAATTTTCCTCCCACAAACTAAATTTCATTGCAATCAACATGTTCCCCCAGAAAGTTTCAATTTTGACTAACTGGCATTTTGGGACTGAAAAAAATCCTCTTGGAAAATGTTTGACCAACCCTAATTCTCAGTAACACAGTATACGCATTTCCAGGAAAATGTTTGATCTCCCAGTCTGTTCCTGCATCACTGATTATGGTAACAAAATGGCATTATTGTTTAAATGGGGGAAAAGATGAATGGATTCTCAAGTCCCTCACCTCTCCTTTGTGCAGCACAGGCCAAGGGAGCAGATTTTCGTGGAACCAATATTAAAATATTGGCAATATTTTGTGTAGCAATGAATGAAGCCAAGTCAGTCAGTCTGTTCCCGTGGAGCGCCCCCAACGGGGCTGTCCACGTCTATTTATTATAATTGGTTACATAAATCATGCTATTATACGCATGTACAAACTCAAGCCAACGTCTCGCCCCCTCTCCTGGTTGGTGCTTTATGCACTGTGTACTCCAGAGATATACACCCAGTCAGCGCTTAATCTGTGTGTCTCCTGACCGGAAGTGTGGGGGGGGTGTGGGAACCACTTCAGCCGCTCTAAATCCGGGAGCAGCATTCCTACCCCCTTAGCTCTTAAGAAGTGTAAAGTTCCTACATCTCCTCCTTTTCTGTTTTATCAACCCGTGCCTGGTCCGCATGTTTCAGGATTTTATAGGCATACATGACGGCTTGGGGTGTAGGCAGGGGTCTGCGCCGACGGGGCATAAAACACAGCCCAATTATGTTAGGAATACACTGAGCTAAGCAACAAAAACCAATCAAGCAGGCGGTAACAATCAAAACATATTGCAGAACAGTTCGGACCCATCCCATAGATGGCAGCCACGCCCAAAGGTCATCCCACCATGATGGGTTCCTGTCCTGCTGAATGTGTTGTGCCAATTCTTGGAGGTTATCTATGTGTGCTTGAATCCGTTTAGAATTGTCTGTCAGATTAAAGCAACACATGTCATATACCTCTTCACAACCCACATGGCTAAGCAATAGCAGATAATCAATTGCCGCTCGATTATCTAATATGGCATCGCGAAGCTCCTCCTGTTCTTGATTCAGCAAGGCTAAGGCAGCAGACGTATAATTAATATTTTTCGCTAGGGCACATGCCAATCGAGTAAGCTGTTGATGATTGGCTACTCCTAACGCAGGGAGACCCACCAAGAAAACGGCCAGAGAAACGTACTCGGCCTGACTGAAAAGGCTGACATGGGCATTACATTCTGGCCTCATGGTGATTGAGCTTCGCCGGCGTCGGGTACGGGTCTCATTAGTGTGGGAATCAGTCAACATTGACCTCGTGGGGAGTATCAATGTGAGCCTGCTTAGGCAACATTGAGCTTCTGAAATATTGGCCGGAATATAATTAAAGGTCCTCTGACCACATGTAAAAAACCAACCCTCCGGTAACGCGATGTGCCCGTAGTTACTGGACACATTATGAAAGTGTGTACAATTCCATCCTGGGGTACCCACCCGCAAACATCCTTTTGGGGGCTTGTGACGTGTGCAATTAACCATCCGTGCACAGGTCAAATTGGCATGATTGGCTACCCATGGGGTGAAAAGAAACAAGGCACCCGCGGGTTTCACATAAGTGGCTTGGCCCCACAGGCTCATAGAAGAATATCGAATCTCGGTGGCATTCATAAAATTTAACATCCCCAATGCATCTGCAGCATCGCCTGGTGCCTTACATACTGGGACCAGGCAGGTGCCCAACAGGCCATGCATCTCAGGGGCCTGCTGTAAACAAAAGGAAGATTAATTGGCAAGGACCGCAAGTCGAATTTACAACGCATGCGGTTATGCAATTCGGGTTCGGCCCCAACCGGTAACACACACAAACAACACAACAATATGGTAAAAGAATTAGCAATCAAACAGGCAAAAATAGCAACAGTAAAATTCTCGGGGGTAGGCTTGGCCTTGTTATTCTCCAGCATTTGCTGAGCCTGCTGCGCCAGTCGTTTCACCTGCCCCCAGGTAACCTTTGGTGCCGTCTTTGTGGCTCGGCACACTGGAAAGGTCTCGGTTAGGGTCAGATTGAAGTTGGATATCGGGTTCTTGAGGCTTTGATGCCACGTCATTGTGCCACGGTCGCACATTCTTGGCAGGGACCCACAACGGACCTGTGGGAGTAAGCACAGCGGCATGCCCTCGTCCCCAGATTATCAATGGAACGGGGCCATACCAATTAGGGTCTGGGCTCTGCCTATATTTGACAGATGGGCATGGGAGCGGGGTTTCCATCTTAAAATGTATTTCAGTGGCAATAAAATTCTGAAAGACATTTAAAGCATTTAGGGTAAACAATACTATCGCCAATTGATTTTGCTTGGCGCCCAGGGTTGGCCCATCATCCCCCACTGTTTTATTTTGCTTTTTCAGGTACTCTTTAAGTGTACAATTGGTCCATTCCACAATGGCTTGACCAGTGGAATTGTACGGAATACCTAAGACGTGGTTAATTTGCCACTGCGTGCAAAAATCCGCAAATCTGTGAAAAATGTAGGCGGGGCCATTATCGGTGTGTATCTGTCGGGGGCGGCCCATAACGGCCACCGCAACAAGAACATGATTAATCACGTGTTTGGCCTATTCGCCCCGTTGGGGGGTGGCCCAAATGTAATGAGAGTAGGTATCAATGGTAACATGTAAATATTTCCAGGAAAAAAAAAAGGGGGATAAAGCGTGACACCCATTTGCCAAATTCGATTGAATAAAAGGCCGCGGGGGTTAACACCCAGTTCGGGATAATGAAGAAAACTTGCACAATAATCACAGGTTTGAACAATACATTGGGCCTGAATTAAAGGGATCATTAAATGCTTCACTAAAAATTTAGCATTTTGGTAAAAAAATGCATGACTATCAATGGAATCCACAAGGAACAGAATGGGTTAACTGAAAAATTCTAAAAGTAAACACTAGCTCCAGTCAAGGACACCTCCAACTGCCCAAACTTGGTGGACAGCCAAGAGAAAGGGAGGGCTTGGCAAACGGCCAAAAACAAGGGGGCTTGGCGGACAGCCAAAAAAGGCAACAATGAGTGCGGCAGGACTCAGCCAGACACTAGCAAAATGTGTTAGCCAAAAAAAAAAAGGGGGGGGGACAGCAATAAACTCAATCATTAATAGTAAGATGTGATCCAAATTTGCTTAACAAGTCTCTTCCCCATAGGGACACAGCAATATCCATAATATAGGGCTTAAGGAGAATCTCCTTTCCCCCTTCTCGTGGAGTTATGGCAATCCATCGAGTGCTTTGTTGAGCAGCCTGCAATCCGCCCACTCCCCAAATGGCTGGCACTTCGGATTTGTCCCAGATGGACGGCCACTACCAAGCGGAGATGACTGTAACGTCAGCTCCAGTATCTACCAGTCCCTCAAGGGGGATACCGATAAGCGAGCTTCCTCAATAATTCCCACTGGGCATCAGGATTATCTGCCTGCTCTCGTATAGCGGTGAACTGTCCTGCTCCATACAATTGCTCGGGAGTATAGCCCCCCCCCCATGCCTGCCTCTGTTGTAACGCTCCCTGTTGAAATTCACTATCCCAAATAACATACTGCGCGGGGCTTAAAAGCATCCTACAAGGATCCTTCCAATCTTGGGGGAGCATGCTATACCCATTTGCAATCCCTTCTAACATGCCTCGGGTAAAGGTGGATTCCAATCCAGACTCAGGAAACGCTCGTCTCGCCTCTCGGAGAACAGAATAGGGGAGGGCTGTAATCCCCACTTCAGCCACCCCTTCTGCGTTGCCAGGGTGATGTGTCACTGGGAACGCAGCAATAACTTTCTTATCTCCTCAGAGCTCAGTCCTCCCTCCGCGTTTTCCCTCTGTAACATTGCCTGAAAAGGGGACAGCCGATAATTCGGCTGTGAAGAGCCATCCGTACCCGGACATGCATCATGGCATTCGGGTACCGCCTCAGGCGGCTTAGGGGGCAAGATCCGAGGGTAAGGAGGGGGGGCCGAAGGCGCGGGGGTGAGAAGGATAGCCCTGGATGACGCTCCAACCCTGATTGTTTCCAGAGCCTCTGTACATCGCTGCCAAAGCAGGAGCCACTGCACCGCGGCTCTAGGCTCCGCGTGCAGTGTCGCCCCTATCTTTATCCAATCATCTACTGACAGTGACCCGTGATCCGGGTACCAAGGACATTGGCGATTGATTTCAGCTAATAGCTTTTCTAACTGACCCAGGGAAACTGGTCTGCCAGTCTGTCGTATGATATCCTGCAGCTCTTTCGCATGAACCTTCTGCTGAGCTGACAATTTCCCCCCCATACTCACGAAACGGGGCTATTCAGCGAGGGTCGATGCATCGAAGGCTATTCCAGCTGGTGAGCAGGGGGAATCACGTCGGGGTCACCAGATGTAGCAATGAATGAAGCCAAGTCAGTCAGTCTGTTCCCGTGGAGCGCCCCCAACGGGGCTGTCCACGTCTATTTATTATAATTGGTTACATAAATCATGCTATTATACGCATGTACAAACTCAAGCCAACGTCTCGCCCCCTCTCCTGGTTGGTGCTTTATGCACTGTGTACTCCAGAGATATACACCCAGTCAGCGCTTAATCTGTGTGTCTCCTGACTGGAAGTGTGGGGGGGTGTGGGAACCACTTCAGCCGCTCTAAATCCGGGAGCAGCATTCCTACCCCCTTAGCGCTTAAGAAGTGTAAAGTTCCTACAATTTTGCTGTTGCCATCTCTCGGTTTAATAGTCGTACTGAACTCCGACATGCCTCATTGTTAAAGCGCTTTAGAAACATGAACTTTTCAATATATTTTCATTCTGGTAGGTCCAGGACTGGCTTTCCTCGCCTACCCACAGGTTGTCACGCAGCTGCCCATGTCCCCTCTCTGGTCGATTCTCTTCTTCTCCATGTTAATGATGTTAGGCCTTGACACCCAGGTGAGACAACACGCCGGGGAAAGTGGGGTAAGAAGCAAAGTTGTGGTTAGATGAGAACCACCCTGGATGACAGTTGTCTATCCTCCTCTGTCAGTCCTGTACAGTGTTCCATCTAATTTTTTCCATCCATGTGCAGAATGAATTTTGTTATGTGCACTGCCTGGGGCCTCCAGTCAGCAGGGCTGGCTCCAGGCACCAGCAGAGGAAGCACGTGCCTGGGGCAGCACATGCTAAGGGGCGGAATTCCGTCCATTCTTGGGGCGGCACAGTCCGTGCGGCTTTTTTTTTTTTTTTTTGCTTTGGCAGTCCAAGCGGCCTTTTATATGTGACATAATAGCCATAGAGCAGGTGCTTCCTACGGCGATGGAAGGGGTTTTTCTGTTACTGTAGTTAATCCACCTCCCTGAGCAGCAGTAGTTAGGTTGATGAAAGAATTCTTCTGTCAACCTTGTCCTGTCTACATTGGAGGTTAGGTTGGCTTAGCTATGGTGCTCAGAGGTGTGGATTTTTCACACCCCTGAGTACTGTAGCTATGCTGATCAAAATTTTAAGTGTAGACCAAGACTTAGACAAGTTCCCTGCAGAGCCCACCTGGTGGTGGGAGCTCTGGTTTCTAGTTAACCCTTTCAGGGCAATGTGTCAGTAAAACAAGGAAAACTCGGGCTTAGCCAAGGGATTTCTTAAACATAAACACACACCCCTTACTCTTAAAAAGCACAAGAGAGTTTTATTTGTGAGTCCTGGGTTTTGTTCAAGACCTTAGGAGAAGTAAAGTCCTTCCTTCCTCCACTCACTCCACTTTGTCTTCTGTTCCTGGCGATGAAATGGCTTCCTTGGCTTCAAATGCAGCTACCTTGTCAAAAAGACTAGATTAGATGTGGGAGGGGTGGGAATCCAGCTCTCCCTCTCCCCAGACAGATTTCCATTCAGAGCCAAAGGCCCTGCTGACAGAAACCCTATTGTTTGAGCAGGGGAAATTTGCTCAATGTTGATGGCCCTTGATTGCTCTGTCACATCTTCCTTCCTCCCTCCCCTCACCCCTACATAGCCTCTCCATTACAAAATGCTGCAAAATGGATGATCTGAGCTACAATTACAGACTGGTTGCAATTACAGATAGCGTTCATAAAACCACATGAAATTCATAAATGGGTGTGGACATATTCCCCAAACTGTCACACCTAATGTCCAATCAAATCTAATCAACCCAGCTGGAGTTTCACATGCTGAATGCTCCCACCGAACAGCTCAGACCGGGACTTATTGTAGATATTATTTGGCAAACAATTTCAAATAATGAGTAAATGTTCCCAAAGTAGCTAAGTTCACTGAAAGAACGATTCTCTGTGAATCATTCACTCGGCTCTCGTAAATAGTTCGATACATGACAATAAGTCTCCTAAGCACTGTGTGGAATTATTGATGCTTTTGCTTCTCAAATATCACCTGAAAGTCTTAGAGTCCTGTATGACTGTCAGTCTCGCAGGGCATGGAGCTCTTAGGGGGCTGTCAGTGCCTGGGAGAGGGGGTGCACGAGGCATCAAAAGCAAAACAAGCATTTAGAAAAACAGATACATAGATGTTGAGGGTTTCTATCTGCGTACTGGAGATTTCCTCATTCAGTGTATGATTTACACATAGAGCGTGGAACCCACGATGCCGGATTCTGCATGCAAAAAATGTGCCTATATTAGCTCATGCAGTAACAACTGTGCATGCAAATAGGTAGGTAGGTGCCTGGCTAGTCATTAGTACACACAGGCTCCTGATTTGCATGTGTTGCAATAACTGAGCACGCAAATGCAAGTGTGCAACTGCACAAGTACTTCAGGCTGCCATTTTTGACAGTTAGCCCCACATGTTCTCAGAAAGCCTTGGTTGTGCACAGGAACATATTCTACACAGGATGGTCAGCAGCCCAGTCCATGACTGCTTAGTCCAGGCCAGGGGTAGCAAGGTGGTAAGGCTCTAGGGTGACCAGATGTCCTAATTTTATAGGGACAATCCCAATTTTGGGGTCTTTTTCTTATATGGGCTCCTATTCCCCCCCCCAATCCCTGTCCCGATTTTTCACATTTGCTGTCTAGTCACCCTATAAGGCTCTCGTGTCAAACCACACCCTTAACAGGTGCTAGAACCCTTCAGAAGGCTGCTGAAGTTCTGCTGGCTCATTGTAGCAGGTGCAGCTCGTTATTGCACCTGGGCTAGAAGGGAGGTGGGAGTGGTTCCCTGGAGAGAGGGCAGAGTTGGTCCTGGAGGGACACCCAAGCTTGGGAAGGAAGCTAAGACTGAGGTTTATGTTTGTTTATGAGCTACCAATAAAACCAACCCCCCTGAAGGTGTGTGTGTGGGTCTTTGGTCAGTAAGGTGTTGCTGCGCTCAGTGTTGAACACCTAACTGATTTAGGAGCCTAAATCTCATTTTCCAAAAGGGTTTAGGCACTTAGAACCCTAAATCCTATCGACTCTTAAGGGGGATTTAGAGTCCAAAGTCAGCTAGGCATTGCAATGCTAAGCGGTGCAACACCTAAATACCTTTAAAAAATGGTGCCTCAGGGCCCATTTCAGTGAAGCACTAGGCACATGTTTAACTTTCAACATGCGCTTAAGTCCATCCTGGTTCAACAAAGCCCTTAAGCATGTGCTTAAAGTGAAGAATGTGTTTAAGCTCTTTGCTGAATTGGGGCCTAACTCCGGATCTGTGTGCTCTGGGGAGGACAGAGTCGGGACTCAGCCTGGTCACACCTGGGCTTAAGGAGAATCGCTTTTCATGACACTAGGCAGCACAGGTTGCTGGAGAGTCAAGGGGAATAACAGGGTCTGTCTGTCCAGTAGCATCAGTAAAGAATCCTTTGTGTATTTACTACCACTAAATCCTGTCTCTTTGCGCCATGAGGGACATCACAAATTCTTATTCACAGCCGCAGTGGCATACATTGATACGCCCAGACACATGCACCCGTTTTCACTTGTGGGTTTAGTTCTCATGCATCTAGACCCTCGTGCATAATATACTAATGATTCCTTTTAACTATCAGTTTCCAGGTCAGGCTTTTGCTCCACCAGGGGAGTTAGTTGCGCCTTGTGATTCCAAGCCCGCGTGTGTCCCATGTGATGCCATCTCTTACAGGTTATTCATGAGCATTTCTTGCTGATGGAATCAGAGTCCTGCAGAGCAGAAACACCCACCCACAAGCCTGTCTGCTGAACAGCTGTTTTTCTGCAGTTAAACTCCCTTTAGGCCGTCGTCTTCTCCTGCATGATACAAGGAGCAATCCCGGAAGCCAGTGCGAGTTTTTTGTATCCTGTGGTGGGGGATGAATGCCTCTGGGGCTGTCGGAAAACTCTCTTGTCTGCTAATTGATGTGAGGTGCCAGCCTGCCAGTGACTCAATATTCTACTGAGTCTCCTGTCCCACCATTGATGGAATGACCAGATCCCGGCAAGAGTGGGGAGAATCAGGAATGGAAATAAGAAACAGGAAATAACAGGATCACCAACTCAGGTTTGGGGTGGGGGCAGGGCAGATGCCTATAATAGAAAAGTGACAGGAACAATGAAGAGACGACAATATACTGAGGAAAGGGAAACATTTCAGAAAACACACCAAAGCCACTGTAAAGAGAAAGAAGGAAGGGAGTACACAGAGTAATAACAATTATTATTATTTATTTGTATTATGCTAGCGCCTGGGAGCCTCAATCATGGACCTCAGACTCCCATTATGCTAGGTGCTGCACAAACACAAAACAAAAGACTGTCCCTGCCCCAAAGATCTTATACTCTGGGCATACAGCAAGAGATAACAGATGGAGACAGCCAGCCCGATGGGAGGGGAGGGGTGAGGACAAGGAAACAATGGGACACTATTGGCCAGCACGATAGGCAGTGGACTCAGCACGCCAGCAACCTAAGCAATATCAAAGAGGAAACACCACAATGGCCTGCTCTTCAGAGGTACGGAGCACTCGCAACTCCAGCTGACGCCAGTGGGAACTGCAGGAGCTCAGCACGGCTATAAATCAGGCCACTTTGATTTAGGTGCCTAAATGTTCTATTTGGGTGTCTAACTTTAGGAATCCAGGTTTGAAACCTTTCGCCTTAATGACTTGTCCAAGGTCACGTAGCACATGAGTGTCAGGATTAGACCTTGGGGCCTCTAAGCCCCTAGCCAGGTGCACAAGCTGCTAGACCATGCTTCTGCTCTGGAATTTAGATCCACTATGTGTCAGTAATCATCATGAAACAAGATACCATGTTACGTGGATTGCACTAGGAGCATCGCACAATTTGGCCACCTCTTCCTGTGTGTTCCATGTGGTCTAGTTAGGACATGGAGAGGTGTCTATCCCTTTGATATTTACTGCTTCAGCCTTCCTCTCCCCCTCCACTACCCCTCACACAACTCCCCTAGGACTTCCCCAGGCACGTCTGCTTCAGTGACTTCCTGTGCCCACTTCCCTCTCCTCCCATACACCACTCTTAATCTGAAGTGACTTCCAGTTCCCTTGCCATTTACCCTCTTGCCCACAGCTTTCCACACCCATATCTTCCCCCACTTAATGGTCTCCAATACACAGGCACGTCTTTATTTCCCCTAACTTCTCCCCATGACTTGGCATATTCAGTCCTCCCTCTCAGCCACCCGCCCATTCACTTTCACACCAGCCCCTTTCCTTCTCCACAACAGCAATCATCATCCAGCTACCTGTGGTAACTCCTGCTGTCAAGTGGAAGGAATGGATTTTCACACACACACACACACAAACACACACACACGGCTTCAGCGTGGTGGCCCTTCAGCATCGTGACTACATGCTGGAGCTCTTACAAGAAATGAGGTGTAGGTGAGGTCATCCACCGCCTCCAGGCAGCAGGGAAGCAGTGGTCAGTTGGACACAGAGATAGAAGAAGTGACACAAATCCAGGCTGAGAGGTGGTGCGTTCTCCAGAGGGGAGGGAGGTGGCACCACGCTCGGGGAGTGGGGGAAAGAGGAGGAGGAGTGTTTCAAGGGAGTGCAGAAGGTGGTGATGAATTTATGTATGTGTGTGTCTTTCCTCCTGCAGTTCTGCATCGTGGAGGGGTTTGTCACAGCCCTGATAGATGAGTATCCCTATCTCCTCAGGGCCAGGAAGAAGCTCTTCATTGCTGTGGTCTGTCTTATCTCCTACATTGTCGGATTCTCCAACATCACCCAGGTACCTCTCCCTGTGCTCACTCCAGCACCTGTTTCTGGTGCTCTTCCATCCACCTCCTTGTATAACAGAAGCAGAGGACGCCTGGGGGGAACGGCCATTGTCTGTGAAAGGCACTAGGGCCACTGCTGGTCTCGGCTTTGCCCAGCACAGTCATCTGTCCAGCAAGCTGCAGTCTCCACATTAAATCTCAGTAAGTTACCATCATCCTTGTGGTCAGTCTAGCTGGGACTCCTGTCGCTTCCAGGATGGGCCTATGCCCTGGAGGGTGACACATTCTCTATGCAGAAGATTGAGATAAACCAAAAGAGAGCAGGTCTGGAGGGGCTCTGAGGCAGTGACACTAAGGCCCAGGCTCCATGTTTACATGCCCTAGTGAGTGACCTAATGCAGAGATCCTTATACTGGGTGTATGGCAGTGAGGCCCAGGCTCTGTGTGCAGACTTTGGGATCTGGCTCAGTGACATGGAGGCCAGGGTTTGGGTTTCTCACTTTGTGACTTCATGCTGGATGAGTCACAGAGCGGCTTCTCCTCACACTAGAGGGGGAAGGCAGCCACTCGAGAGTCCTGCTTCTCTCCCCACCCTCAGCCAGGCCTCAACACTCACTCCTTGACCACATTCCAGAGTACGTCTGTTAAAATGGCAGGAATTAGATTATAACAAAATGATGCATCTTTCTTGGCTTCCATGGGCCAAGGAAATTAACATACAAAGGCAAAATGATTAGATGAAAGTATTGATGATATTAATCCTCAGCTCCCCACCCAGGCTGTACTCCATAACCAGACCACCTCCCCTTGCCTTTGTCTCCTCAGGGTGGCATTTATGTCTTCAAGCTGTTTGATTATTATTCAGCCAGCGGCATGTGTCTTCTCTTCCTCGTCTTCTTTGAGACCATCTCAATTTCCTGGTGTTATGGTAAATGCAACTCACCTTGTTCCTTTGCTGCTTATCTATAGGCACAGAAGGTGCCATTTTCAAAAGCCCTCAACACTAGCCATTGAAGTCGGTGGGAGATTGACAATTGACTATAGTGTTGGGCCAAAGCTGAAAGCTTTTGAAAAACCCCGGGGAGACACTCATCTTGCTTCCTCGGACAGCCACTCAGCTGAGCACACGTTTGCAGAGATTCCCATACAAATGGAAATATGCACAAGCCTCTAGATTTGGATTTCTCGAGGGTATGATATGAATATAGAATTTGTTAGGCCAAATCTGACTGCTGAGCCATCTGCCCTGGTATCCTGGCAGTGTCCGATGCCTGATGCTTCAGAGGGAGACCAGAGTCCCCCCCTTCAGTAACTTGCCCATCCAATTGTGCAGTGCTGGGGTATCGGGGAATTCCTTCTTGACCCCTCCAAGGTCAATCTATGACCTAGTCTAGCTTATGATCTAGACCTTTCCTAGTTGATTACTATCACTGTGTTAGCTTGGGAAGCTGTAGATGTTTTAGTGGTCATAAAATTATCCAGGTATCTGTTAAGATCCCAGTTCAGAGTTTGTATCAATGGCGTCTACGTTTTATCTGGGGAGTGAGCGTTACACTTCTCCACGCTCACCTTAAATGTCTGCTCTCCTCTCTGATCTCACATCTGATCTCCTCCTTCTCCTGTTGTGTGTTGGGTCACTGGAGAGAGGTGATGAGAATGGTGCTGAGATATCATTGCTGCTGTTAACACACATTTCTCACTGTAGGTGTGAACAGATTTTACAGGAACATTGAAGAGATGATTGGCTACCAACCTTGCAGCTGGTGGAAGCTCTGCTGGGCCTTCTTCACTCCCCTCGTTTGCGTGGTGAGAACAAAGCAACTCTCTTTGGGGAGGTTGATCTAGAAGGGTCACCTCACTGGGATCATTCTGTAGGTGGGCGAAACACTAAAATTTTAATCTAGGTAACTCCGATCCAAATCCAGATCTGGCATTAAACTCAAGTTGGTCCTAAGAAAAGTCAAAGCAACTGGCAGGAAAAGAAATATGTGGAGCCTCTTTTATTCTCCCACCTGAATCCCTGCAACTGAGTCTCAGAAGAGAGGGGGGAGCTTGGCCTAGAACATGCAATTAGTAATAGGTTGCTCCTGTGTTTGATATTTCAGAAGCTGAACTGGTGATTTATGACTTTAAAAATCATTATTGGCTGTGGACAGGGCCGGCTCCAGACCCCAGCATGCCAAGCGCGTGCTTGGGGCGGCATGCCGCGGGAGGCGCTCTGCCTGTCGCCGGTAGGGCGGCAGATGGCTCCGGTGGACCTCCCGCAGGAATGCCTGCGGGAGGTCCACCGGAACCGCGGGACCAGCGGACCCTCTGAAGACACGTCTGCAGGAGGTCCACCAGAGCCGCGGGACCGGCGACCGCCAGAGTGCCCCCCGCAGCGTGCCACCCTGTTTGGGGTGGTGAAGTTGCTAGAGCCGCCTCTGGCTGTGGAGAAAACTTTCAGCCACTGTAGCTCCAGCCTCAGCCACTCCCAAGCCTCTCCCAGCAGGAGGCACTCTCAGAAATAATAGAATTGGCACTGACGATCTCTCAGCTCCTCCGCCCACCCTCCAACCCTTCCTCTCCCAGCAGGAGGTGCTATTGGGATTGCCGCAGGAATGCTGGGTGTGGGGCATTCCTAGCTCCTGAGAATCAGCTAAGAGGACGCTGTTTAGGAAATGGTTTGGGAGTGTGGTGTGCAGCAGAAGGTGAAGTAGGGAGGGGTGTAAGTACCCTGGCGGGGGCAGGGGAGTTTAGGGGCACTGACCATGGGGAGAACATTACCATTCATTCTCAGCCTGTCGGCTGTGGGGGGAGCTGTTGGGACTGGTCTGGGAGCCCTGGCTCTTGGGGGCAGCTCTTGGGAATGGTGCGGGAGCCCTGGCTTGGGGGGAGCTGTTGGGAATGGTGATGGAGACCTGGCTGTGGGGGAGGGAGGGCTGTTGGGAATGGTGCGTGATTATTGACTATAACTCATAGTGAGAATTTAGGGAACTCTCAAAAGGACAAAGTCAGTGAATATTTCTGCTTGTGCCATACTATGCTGTGACTGCTGATCCTGTTTCTTCAGGGTGTTTTCTTCTTCAGTGTGGTTGAAATGACCCCTCTGACTCTGGGGAAATATGTCTATCCCCCATGGGGACAGGGCATCGGCTGGCTCATGGCTCTGTCTTCCATGGTGCTGATTCCGGGCTATATGCTGTACTACTTCTTCACCTCCGAGGGGACCATCAGGCAGGTAAAAGCAACTTTCCAACTTCTGCCTCTGCTCAATTATCTGTCCAGAGGGAATTTCCCACCAGCAACCCACTATAAACTTCATGCAGCCCCTGTGTCATGGCATTGATTCCTGTGGTCTTTGTAAGCCAAGACTTCCCAGATACTCCCTCCTTATCCAGGGCCGCCCAGAGGATTCCGGGGGCCCGGGGTCTTCGGCAGCGGGGGGCCCTTCCGTTCCGGGACCCGCCGCCGAAGTGCCCCGAAGACCCGCGGCGGGACTCCCGCCCGAATTACCGCCGGCGGGACCCGCCGCCAAGTGCAGCCCGGTCTCGGCGGTAATTCGGTGGCGGGGGTCCCCGCCGCTGGTCTGGGCACTTCGCGCGGGTCCCGAACGGAAGGGGCCCCCCGCCGCCGAAGACCGGGCTGCGCTTCGGCGGCGGGTCCTGCTTCCCCTGCCCCGGCCCCAGCCTCTTACCCCCGCTTCCTCCTCACCTGGAGTCTCAGCGCCTCGCCGGAACAGCCGCAGCGTGCGGCCGGCGGGGCCTGAGCTCCGTCCCTCTCAGAGCCGCGTGGTGGGGGGGCGGGGCTGGGAGCTCAGCCCGGAGCTCCCAGCCCCGCCCCCTCCCCACGCCACTCTGAGCGGGGCGGGGCTCAGGGGCTCGGCCGGAGACTCGGCGCTTGATGCGCTGAGGTTCCAGGAGAGGGGCGGAGGCGGGAGCCTCCGCTGTTCTCTTGGGGGCCCCTGTGGAGCCCGGGGCCCGGGGCAAATTGCCCCCTTTGCCCCCCCCTCTGGGCGGCCCTGTCCTTATCCCCCAATACCCTCTGCACTCTTCTGATCTGCTTCTTATGCGTTCTACTACCTCCTGCATGACACATTCCATGTAAGCCAATAGAAAGCCCTTCCTCACTGAGGCAAATGAATGCCTTAGGGGATTGGGGTAAGGAGATATGTGCCTTTACCTCTTGGCTACCATCCCGCACAGGTCAGTAATGACCAAAAATTGTTACCATCTCATTCCTGTTTGGTGTCTTATGTGAAACAAGTCAAGGGATTCTTGGTCCCATTCCTAGCAGACTGCTGTCCACATCAGCATATCACTGTTACATAGAGAGATGTCTGAAAATCTTCCACCAGCAGGGCCGGCTCCAGACCCCAGCGCGCCAAGCGCGCGCTTGGGGCAGCATTTTGCCGGCAGGGTGGCAGGCGGCTCCGGCGGACTTCTGCAGTCATGCCTGCGGGAGGTCCAGCAGAGTCGCGGGACCAGCGGACCTCCCGCAGGCATGACTGCGGAAGCTCCCCAGGCACGTCTGCAAGAGGTCCCCCAGAGCCGTGGGACCGGCGACTGGCAGCACGCCCCCTGCGGCGTGCCGCCCTGCTTGGGGCGGCCAGATTCCTAGAGCCTCCCCTGTCCACCAGAATGTTTTCCCATTGGAAAATGCTGTTCTGTCAGAAACACAACTTTCCAAGGGGACATGTTGATTCTGACAAAACTTTGTTTTGAAAAAAGAAATTGAAATTATGCGTTTTGCGAAGGTCAGAACATTTTGTCTGGACCATTTCAGAAATGGAACATTTTGATTTTTTCATTTTGACTTTTCATTTTGAAATTTATTTTATATTATAATTTTTTTTCTTTGTTTTTTTGTTTTTTTGTTTTTTTTAAGTCAAAATCAAAAGGAAATGATTTTTGACTGTCCTGGAATGAAACCTTTTCATACATCTTGTTTCATGGGAAATGTCTAAATTCTTTTTTGTTCTGATTTGGAATGAAAGCAAATGTTTGAAAAGATGGAAATTCCAGTTCCTGCCCAGTTCTAGCTATGAATGTCACTATCAGGCAGTCTCAGCAAAGATGCCACATTCTGAATGAGCATGAAGCCTGAACTAGCTCAGAGCCAGGGTCTATTGGTGAGGGAGGTTTGCACTGGAACTGGCTGTCTCATGGATAAAAAGGCCTGTCAGTCTCCAATCTTTCACCAGCATTCAATTCACTTTAAAAATGAAAGAAGGACAGAGAGAGGCCCCAGCGCTGCACCAGTATAGACCATAATGTCATAATGTCATTTTCTTTTGGGCCAGCAGAAGAGATTCAGTCAAAGGCAGTCACAGGGCATTACCCTTCTCTCTACTGATAGCAATAGGCTGTGAATCGTGTTGAGAATTAAAGCGAACAATCCCCACTCAGACCCATCTCTGATCCTTACAGGTGATCGTTGCTCAGAGCTCCATAGGATGGTATGAACACTCACCACCCCTCCCCGCCACTCACTGGTAATGTGCCATGGGGGGAAATCCCTTCTTGTCTCCTAATTGGGGCATCAGTTCCTTCCTGTGTTTGGTTCCAATTCTATTCCCATTGAAGCTGGGGACAGTATTCTCCTGACTTCACTGGGAGCAGGAGCAGGCTGGGAGGGCCAGATTGTGATGTCTTGACTCACAGAGTAGCATCGAAATCCTCAAGTAGTTCCGCTGACTTCAGCAGGGCAACTTGTACTATACCAAGTGATTAAGGATATCGCAATCTGCTCCTAAGTGAGCTGAATCCTTGTAGCTGTGCCTCTGAATCCATCTGTAATCTGAGATCCCACCTGGTGCCCATGTGATTATCCATGTTTCCACTGAATCCCTGTCTTGCAGGCCCATGGAGTGCGGTTATATTCTGTTGCTCCAGGAGCTCTCTGAGCATCTGGTGCCATACTGACAATGTCAGTCAATGGGAATTAGAAATAATAGTGTGATTGGCTTCTATTTACCTTCCCCTCCCTTTGCTCACTCTATCAGACTCGATATCCCTGAGTGCACTGACCGTTCTGCCAGTTCAGTGGAATGTCACTTTTTTTGGAGGCAGCCAACACACACACCCAGACCCCGGCCTCCAGGATCCATTGCACTAGCATGTGGCAGTAGGGATATAGAGTGTGTGTGTGTGTGTGTGTGTGAGAGAGAGAGAGAGAGAGGATTCGCTTGTAACAGAGCTGAGGCTGGAGGGAAATTAGATGTCAGCGCAGAATAAAGGGGTTTTGACAGACAGGAAAGATTATAAACCATTTTAATCCTACTGAGCATGAATGTAAGAAAAAAGCACATGAATGGCAGGAGAGCCTCACTAAACAGTTCAGGGGCTTCACCCAGCAAGAAACACTTCAGATATGTCTGAGTACGGGGACTCTTCCCTCTTCTCCAGCTCAGTGATGTCCATTCACTTCAGGCCCCCTTCCCCTCTGCCTCGTGTTCCATAATTTAAAGCACCACTTTCCCTCCTGGAATTTAGCCTCCATGTCCATTCAACCCTAGGCTTCAACCCATACTGCTCAGACAGTGAGTGCCCCCCTGCCTGAGGGACTGTACCCTCCCACATTCCATCTCCCTGGCTGTCTTCCGGACACGGCTCTACCAATGGACCTCAGTTTTATTTAGACTTTGATCCTGTCAGGTTAATATAATTGGGAACACATGCTGGCATAAAGGCCCATGCAGGATCAGAGCCATAAACTGTAAATTCCTTGGCATTCTGTAACCATTGGATAACATTTTTAATGAGAAGTTCATGAAAAATTGAATAGAAAATGAGAAGTGGGTCCATTTTGAATCCTGTGAAATGGGAAGAACCTTGACATTTTTGGTCATTGAAAAACATTTTTTGACTAGCTTTAGCATCTAGGTGCTGCTACAACTGTGCGGTAACTACTGGCTTACTTTGTAATGGTGATTTCTGTCATTCAGAAGAGAGAACTGTGTATACTAGAGGAGCAAAGGGGAAGTGATTACATTGCCAGATGGAGGTGTGTGGTATCTGGAGCAATTGTCCTAATCACCTTCAGTGTTCACTATCCCCTTGGTAGCCCTCTTGCTGTAACTAGGGATGTCTCTTCAATTTGGAAAGAAGGGTTATGACCTTCAGCTTCAGCCACATGCCACATGTGGAGGTGGTGGTGGTGAACGGGTCTCCTCATTTTCCCCTGGTTACCTGTGTCCTTCCTGTAATCTTTCTTTGTTCCTGGACAGCGTTTTCAGCAGATGACTCAGCCCACGCAAGAGGTGAATGTTCAGAACAATGGACTAAAAGCAAAGACCTCACTGAAGGGGAGAGTCTCCGATGCTGCTGTCTAGGCAGAGGGCAGAACCTCTTCATCCTGTTCTGTAGCTGCTCCTGCCACTGCCCTTTGACCTCCTCTGACGCTGCTTGTGTGTCCCCAACTCCACTGTTGGTTTCAGTCATCGTGGGAAGGATCTAACAGAGGAGCCCTTTCATGGCACTGCCCCCTAGCCCAGCTGATCGAGGCTCTGTTTTAAACTCCATAAGGACAATGTGCAGTGACTGTCTTTGTAATTTATGATCCCAATCCATACTGCCAGAAAGGAATGTCCCAGGCCCTAGTTTCCTGCTGACCAGAGGTGGTATTTTCTATAGTACAATAACGTCTCCTTTTTCGTTGTGTTCTTCAGCCCCTCTTCTATACTAAAGTCCACCACGCACCTTCTAATGAACCGCAAGGCTGTCACAGCATAAAACCAGCTGTATTTTGGCTATGGATTCAAATTCCAGATGATTATCAATTAATACAGCATAAAGCACCTTTAATGAATAAATAGTGCTAAGTGCTGTACAATGGATGCACCAACCAGGAATACAGAATATTAGTGGCTACTGGATACCCCTCAGCAATCTGGACAGGCGTGAGGGGTGCTGTGCTGTTGGAGCTGCTGTCCTTCAGCCACTAACACAGCGTTATTATTATTATTATTATTATTATTAGCAGTCATTTATACAGAGCCATAGATATAAGATTCCCTTGTACTGGTGGAGGAGACATCCTTTATAATGTGGACATGCTCCATCCCAACACATCCTGGCATGGTATTACGTGGTGTCCTATGATGCTGTATGTGCCATATCCTCTATCTACTCCCTAAAATGCCATCATGATATCAAGGGGGTTGTTAGCGGGCTTATTCCTTCACCCTCTTACTTCCCTGGTCCTTCTCGCATGAACAGAGAGCAACAATACCCAAAGTCCGAAGGTGCAAACAATTTGATGTTTATTGGGGTGAACTTAGGGTTATCATACGTCAGGGTTTACCCAGACACGTCTGGCTTTTCGGGGGGAATTTGTAAATGTCCGGGATTTCCCCCTGGACCGCTATTTAAAGACCGAAAAGCGGCTGACAGCGGGGCCAAGCCAGACTGAGCTGCTGATTGGGGCCTCTCCGGCAGCCAAAGCCCCTCCCCAACTCCTCCCCTCCCCTGCAGCCTCAGATCACCGGCAGCACTGGGGTAGTGGGGCTGGCAGCGGCAGCCAAAGCCTCCCCACTCCTCTCTCCCAGCCTCAGATCGCCGGCAGCGCTGGGGGGCTGGGTTCTCCGTGAGGCGCAGAGCCTGACACGCTGCTCTAAGCTGCAGGTAAGGGGGTCGGAGAGTTGGAGAAGGGGCATGGGATCCTGGGGGGCAGTGGATTGCCTGTCTGTATGTTCTAAATAGTAGCTGTTGTTCCCTTAGCAAAATCCTCTCCTCTACAATTCCTTTCCATTTTTGCCTCATTTTTTCCAGTTTGTAGTTCTGTTTTTAAAGCCTATATTATCTATTCATGTTAATCTGTCTCTCTGTTTCAGACAGCGTTAAATATGTAACTTGTTTTACTTAGAAAAATAGCTGGAGAGATAATGGTAAGACTATATCACCCAGCATTCTAAAGAGGATCTGTCTGTTACACTTTGTGAATGGGAAAAACAAAACTTGTCTTTGAATTTTATTAACCAATGTAATTGCTTTTAACACATCAGGAAGAAAGGCAATGACTTTAAGACCTGTTTGTATAATAATGGAAATACTATGGTTTCTCACTGGGTAACTGTTAAAACATCATTTCTTTTGTTTACAGCCACTTGCAGTAGCTATATAATCCCTCACCCACAATAGTGTTCTGTAACATTTGCAATGGCTACTGTCTAAATTCTTGCCAAGCTTTTCATCATATCCAGAGAACAGAGATTAAATTAATGTAACTGCTAGCTTCAATTCATACTAGTGCTTGTAAAAACTGCTTCATCAAAGCACTTAGTTCAATTTTGCAATAAATATCAAAATCCAATAAAGACTATTAAATCTGACTCATTGCCTACATACATAGTATATTTGGAGACACAGTCAGCTATTATTCAACAGTGATACAAACTGTGGTGAATATAAGACCTGGCCTTTAAAACTTCCTCATAAAAACTCACTGCAAGTCATGCATTAGGAGAAGAATTAAGTGCAAGTCTGAAAATGACCAATATTTATATTTGACAATTGAAGTTCTTTGATCTGGCAGGGAGGTGAATATGAGTCCAGAAGAAAATAAAAACACTTAAAGTGCTTAGCTTTTGGAGATCTTCTTAGAGCTTTCTCTATTGACAAAGATTTCAGAGAACTTTTTAGAAGTTACTTCTATTCTGCTTTTATTTACTGAAAGATCCCCTTTTCTATGAACATTTATCAAGGTTTTTATTACAATGATGGAGAATGACTATTTTTGGTTTATGGGAGTGTAGCAGTAATTTTAAAATGTGACTCCCAAACTCTTGAGGACAAGTGCTGTGGCTGGGCATGTAACTCAAGTCACTGAGGTCAGGGGACAGGTAGGGAGCAGGATCCTAGGGGGGCAGTTAGGATGGGGGGGTCTCAGAAGGGGGCAGTCGGGGACAAGGAGAAGGGAGGCTTAGATAGGGGGTAGAGTCCTGGGGGGCAGGAGTCCCAGGAGGGGTGATCAGAGAACAAGAAGCGGGGGAGGGTGGATGGGTTGGGGATTCTGTGGGGGGCAGTCAGGGCAGGAAGTGGGAAGGAGTGGCTATGGGGCGGGGCTACACCCCCCACCCCTGGTGTCCTCTTTTTTGAAACTTCAGATATGGTAATCCTAGTGTTGGGTCAGTGCTCAGATGGGAGACCTCTAAGGCGCACCCCAGGTGCTGCAAACAGTGGTGTTACTGATTCAGTAGGTGGTGCTCTGCCCTCTTACTTCAGTACTGAATCTCAGCATGGGACTAGTGGGCACGGTGCTGCTGGAGTTGGCAGCTTTGGGGTGGGGTTTAAAGGGGACTCCTGACCCGAGTGGTCAGTAAGGATTCCGGGGTGTCTTTTACAAGAGTTGCTCTGCAGTGATGTGGCCCAGTTCCAGCGCAGGGTTTTACATTCTGCCTCGCTAAAAATTCTTTCAACTGGCTAGTGCAGCTTTCATTGCCTGTCCTAAACTCTCGTGGACCCTTGCTCTGTGCTGGCCCGTGAGAGAGTGTTTTGAAGGTCAGAACTTTTCAGAGTTTCATGCAAACCAAGCCCTACCCCTGTCTCATTTGAAGGCTATTGGAGCATCTTTATCCCTTTCTTCCTTACTTGATGGGACCCTCATGAGCACTATGTGCACAGTAAGCTGCTGGGCCTGGTTCTGACCTCACGTCTATTTGCGTAAACTGGGATTAGCCCCATGGAAGTGAATAGAATTCTGCTGGCGTAAAAACTGGTGTGAAATCAGAATTGGGCCCAGGTTCCCTTTTGGCATTGGGAGGGGGTGATTCCTGTGTGTGGGTTTCTCTCTTTCTCTCTGGCTCCTTCTGTCTCTTTTTGGGCCTGGTTTTTGAGAAGCTGCCCCTGATTTTGCACCTGCAATTTTGTGCCTGGAATTAATTGCAGTCCTGTGTTGTAGCAGTGCCTGTAGAATTAGGCAACTAAGCCAGCTAAAATTTGGGCCCTCAATGACTTGTGCCTGCAAAATTGCACTCACAGTTATATCTGGGTGCAAATTTGGAGTCAGTTGATTTTTTTGAACATTAGAGATATTGACCTGTGGGTCTCTTTTCCCATTTCCCACTACCAGGCTTATTTTTTTCAGACTATCCTAAAAATAACTCTGAACTCCTGGACAGTGACTTATCCTCCTCTGCAAACGAGAGGCTGCAGAGAGATCAGGGATGGGATCTGGGGAAAACAGGATTTCCACAGAGGTCCCCAGTGCAGATCGGGTTTTGGCCAGGTTGGGCTTATAAGGGAAATGCTTGTCATTGGGCTCTGTCAGGAGATGGTGGGGCCGGAAGGTGCCAAAGACCTGAGTTGGTTCTTTTTCCAGCTGAACAGCTTGACCTGTCCCTTAGTTAGATTTCTTCTCACTCTCTTCTCCCTGCTTGGACCCTTCCAGGGTCTGCACAACTATTTCTAGTGCTATAGACTGAGCCTGAATCTGTAGACCCAGGCTGTGAGACTCACTGCACCAGGTTTCTGCTGGCCGTGTAGACATACCCCTACCGAGCAGACTCCCACTTTAGCTCAAGTGGCCTGTGGTTTGGAAGCCAAAGGCTCTAACCCAGCTGCTGCTGTATGGTCTATTTGATCACCATGGACATCCATGAGTGGGGATGGAATAACTGGGGGAGGGAACAGATCGCCTAGGACTGCTGCTAGGACAAGCTCTTGGCTGAGATAACAAACACTAATTGAAGGGGCAGCAGCACCCAAATGGGTCTGATGGATGCTCTGATTGTTGCCCCTCAGGGGCTGTCTGTCCCAAGGAAGTCCTGCTGCGGGTGTGAAGTCAGAAGGGATCATGTTGACTAATGGCATTGCTTCCCCGCTTCCTCTCTTCTTGGCTTCTTCCACCTCCCCAGGCGACCTTCCTGTTTTCTCTGATTAAATATACCCCTCTGACCTACAACAAGAAGTATGTGTACCCCTGGTGGGGAGACACCCTGGGCTGGCTGCTGGCTTTCTCATCTATGGTCTGCATCCCTCTCTGGATTGTCTACAAACTCTCCATGATCAAGGGCTCCCTGAGAGAGGTGAGGTTGCTTCTTTGGGAGCAGGGTCTGGGCCGCAAAGGGGCTGATGGGGGTGGGGGGAGGGCTTACAGGTCACTGGCATATTGAAGTGACAGCCTCATGCTCCAATGCATTTGTTATTCTATAAGGTCCACAGAACTCTTAGCCTCTTGAGGTGTGATTGGTTGTTGTGGGTTAATAACAGCAGTGTAGAATTAAGTTACTGGAGCTCAGTCTATTACTGTAAAGAATTAGTGACTTTATTGAATTCAAGCTGGCTGGAGGGCTACACAGAACTAGCTGCCTTCCTGTGCCTTGCAGTTATTGGCTCTCCATCACTTGTCAAACACCGAAGGAAAACAGCTTTGTGGGAAGTGCTGATAGGAGACCAAGTGCAGGCCCCAGGCCAAAAGCAGTCCACTGGGGTCTACAGATAGCCTGTGGGCTGCCCTCGTCTCAAGTGTGGAGGTCTGGCCTGTGGGGACTATGGATGCCAGTGTATGATGCAGGCTAGGCTGCATAGTGGGACCTCTAGGTCCCCTGATGAGTCCCCACCATCTCATTGTTGGAATGGAGAGTGGTGAGGGCAACAATGGAGGCTTGAAGCCACTTTACACTGCCTGTGTTGCGAGGCAGCCAGGTGCCTACACAGCATTTGGTGTAAGTTAGAGCAGCCTCAGGGCCGCTCTTGCACTGTTTTTTCTCCTGGGCCAGAACACAACATGCTGTGACCATGCACCTCCCTCCAGAATGTCCTTGTAACAGGCCTTGATTGACTCTGGGTGCGGCCAGACGTTGGTTCGCCAGACTCTGGGACCCCCAGTCGACCCCCGTTTGAAGCCGATCCGTCTGCAGTGTATTCATGGGGACGTCCGGCCCTACCCGAGCGCTCAAGCCCGGCTAACAGTGTGTGGTGTCACCCGACAGTTAGTAGTCGGCTTGGCACCCCGCCTGGCGTACCCCATGATCCTGGGGCGGGACTGGCCCGCCTTCGAGGAGGTCCTCCGGTCAACGCCGGCATTTGAGGCCGAACCCCAGGAACCTCCGCCAGAGGCGGAGAAGGACGGTGAGGAGAACGAGGCAGGAGGCCAAGAAGCCAGTGGACCACCAGGGGAGGCCATAGCCAAACCCCGCTTCGACACCGACTTCTGCCGCGACCAATGCGCGGACCCTACTCTTAGCCGGGCCTACGAGCAGCTCGCGGCCGTAGACGGGTCCATGATCGATCCTCATCGGGCCAGCCAGTGGCCCCATTTCGAACTACGCCGGGACCGACTCCACTGGGTCGACCGAGATCCCCACACACGGGAACCACAAATGCAATTGCTGGTACCCCGTTGTCACCGGAGGGCTGTGATGCGGTTGGCCCACGACGTGCCAGCCGCTGGACATCTAGGGCACGAGAAGACCCTCGCCCGAATCCTGGCGCGGTTCTTTTGGCCCGGACTCTACCAAGATGTGAAGCGGTATTGCAACTCCTGCCCGGAGTGTCAACTGGCCGCTCCGCCTCGGGTACCCAGGCGCCCTTAGTCCCCATGCCGTTGGTCGAAACCCCATTTGAATGGGTCGCCATGGACCTAATAGGCCCACTCCCCAGAAGCGCGGCCGGCTTCCAATACGTCTTAGTCCTCGTGGACTACGCATCCCGCTTCCCAGAGGCTATCCCCTTGCGGAGCATCACAGCCCGGACTTTTGCCGGGGAGTTGGTAAACATTTTTGCCCGCGTACGGTTGCCTAAGGAAATCCTAACCGACCAAGGTACTAATTTTACGTCCCGGCTACTCAAACAGGTCTGCAAGCTCCTAGGGGTGAAGCAGCTCCACACCTCTGTGTACCATCCGCAAACCGATGGGTTGGTGGAGCGGTTTAATCGCACCCTCAAGGACATGCTGAAGAAATTTCCCGGGGGAGCTGCGCCATTGGGATCAGTTCCTTCCACCCATATTGCTGGCCGTCCGGGAGGTCCCCCAGGCATCAACAAAGTTCTCCCCATTTGAATTGTTATATGGATGGAGACCACGGGGCCTCCTGGATCTAATGCGGGAGAACTGGGAACAGTTGGCCTCCCCATCCCAAGGCCTCCTCCGCTACATCCTCCAGTTGCGGGAACACCTCGCTCAAGCAGGTACCCTGGCGCGGGAGAATTTGAGGATAGCCCAAGCGAGACAGGGGCAAAACTACAATCGGGATGCGCAGGCACGGGAATTTGCTCCCGGGGACCGGGTCCTACTGCTCCTGCCTTCCAGCGAGTCGAAGTTATTGGCCCGCTGGCAGGGGCCGTATGAAGTAACGTGAAGAGTGGGGCCCGTTACCTATGAGGTTCACCAGCCGGATCAACGAAAAAAGACCCAGCTATACCACGTCAATCTGTTAAAGCCTTGGCGCGACCAGGAGGGCCTGCTGATCGACCCTTACCCACCCGAACCGGAACTGGGTCCCGAAGTGATCCAGATGGGGGACTCGGAGGAGCCCCTGCTGGGCAACTCGCTCACGGAGGAACAACGTAAACAGGCAAAATGTCTCCTGCGGGCCTTCCGGAAGACCTTTACGGCGGTACCGGCCTACACGACCCTGGCCTGTCATACGATCCAGACCGAGCCGGGGAAGACGATACGAGAAACCACCCGGCCCTTACCGTATTGGATGCTCCAGGAGGTCGAAGAGGAGGTCCAGGCCATGTTGGCCCTGGGGGTTATCGAACTGTCTCGGATCGAGTGGCGCAGTCCAGTGGTTCTGGTGCCCAAACCAGACGGCACCTGCCGGTTCTGTATCGATTTCCGACGGGTAAACACCATCTCCCGCTTTGACGCCTACCCGATGCCCAGAGTGGACGAGCTCCTGGGACGCCTCGGAGAAGCGCAGTTTATCACCACCCTGGACATCAGCAAAGGATATTGGCAGATCCCGCTCGATAAGGGGTCCAAAGAGAAGACCGCCTTTGCCACCCCATCGGGGCTTTATCAGTTTACCCGAATGCCTTTCGGCCTCCATGGCGCTCCGGCGACCTTCCAGCGGCTGATGAACCACCTACTATGGCCGCACCAGGAGTATGCGGCTGCCTACCTAGACGACGTAGTGATTTACAGCCGCTGCTGGGAGGATCACCTAAACCGGGTCGCCGCGGTCCTAAGAACCTTGCGGGAGGCAGGGTTGACAGCCAACCCCAAGAAGTGCCGGATAGCCTGGCAGGAGACCACCTATCTCGGCTACACAGTGGGAGGAGGATGAATAAAACCCCTTGTGGGGAAGGTACAAGCCCTCGCGGACTGCCCAACACCAACAACAAAACGCCAGGTGCGGCAATTCCTGGGCCTCGCGGGGTATTACCGGCGGTTTATCCTGCAGTTTGCCTCGATCGCAGCACCCCTCACTGAGCTGCTAACCAAGAATAGCCCCCGACAAGTGCGGTGGACTCCTGAGTGCGAGGCTGCCTTCAGGGCGCTCAAGGGCTGCCTGTGTCAGGAACCGGTCTTGTATAGCCCGGATTTCAACAAGCCGTTCATCGTCCAGACAGACGCATCAGAGACAGGCATAGGGGCTGTCCTGTCCCAGGAAGTAGATGGGGGAGACCAGCCGGTACTGTACCTAAGCCGGAAATTATTCCCCCGCGAGCAGAATTATGCCGTGATTGAGAAGGAAGCCCTTGCAGTGAAATGGGCCTGTGATGCCCTCCGGTTTTTCCTTCTGGGCGTCCCATTCACCCTCGTCACGGACCATGCGCCCCTCCAGTGGCTAATGCGCATGAAGGGTAACAACCCCCGTATCATGCGCTGGTACTTGGCCTTGCAACCCTATGCCTTTAACATCCAGCACCGGGCGGGTAAGGACCACGCCAACGCCGACTTCCTATCCCGCCTTGGGGAGATGGAAGGATCTGGCCCCGACAAGCGGGAGCCAGACTTGAGGGGGGGGGGGGGTGTAACAGGCCGGTGTGGCTCCCCTCCTCCCCTGGGAGGGTTGAGCCCCGGACACCGGAAGGGGCGGGGCTACAGAGCAGTGAGCCCGCCCCTCAAAGGGTCAGGCGGCGACCCGGAAGCATAAAAGCCGGCCATCAGAGCTCAGTTGGAGCCCAGCCGCCGCCGGGAGCAGACGTGCCAGCAGGAGCTCCTGACTGGGAACCCCTCAGGATCCGAGGCAGCTGTCCTGACTGGCCGGAGCTTCCCCGCGCCCGCTACGACGAGGAGCCACCGGAGCTTCCCCGTGACCGGTACTGGGAGCAGCCGCTGGAACTCCCCCGCACCTCCTATGAAGAGGAACCGCCGGAGCTTCCCTGCCCCTGCTGTTACCCGGAGGAGATGCCTGAGCACGCCTGGCCGGACTTCCCCGAGGAGCTGCCAGACCTGCCACCAAGCCCTGGTCTTGAGGAGCCTATGCAGGTTGACTGGCCTGGAGCTGGTGCCCCGGACAAGGTAAGCCCTGAGGGGGGAAATGGAAGTAGCCCGGGGGTAGCCGACCCCTGTTAGGCTACAGACACAGAGGTCCCGATGTCAGTGTGTTGCAGTCAGGACCCCACTGACCAGCAACGGTGATAGCCGCTGCTAGGGCCCCAGGCTGGGACACAGTGGAGTGGGTGGGCCTGTGTCCCCCCTGCCACCCCACTCACGGGTGGCAGTTTTCCCCCTTCCTCAGCCCCTGCTCCAAAAGGGCCTGGGCCTTCTGTACTTGTTGCTGCTCAGCCCCTGCCACAAAGGGCCTGAGCTCTTTAAACTGTTTGTTTGCTGCTCAGCCCCCTGCAACAAAGGGCCTGACCTCTCCATATACTGTTTGCTGCTCAGCCCTTGCACCAAAGGGCCTGAGCCACTTTGTACTGCTTACTGCTCAGCCCCTGCACCAAAGGGCCGAGGCCTTCCTGAGCCCTAATTGACTCTTATATTGTTGCTTAGCCTGGCAGCAGAAGGCCTGAGCCCTAACTAACTCTGAGAGTGTTATTCAGCCTTAAAGGAACAGGGCAGAACCCATGTAAGAACCACAGGCCGGTGTGGCTCCCCTCCTCCCCGTGGAGGGTTGAGCCCCAGACCCTCACGTTTACAGTCCTCTACCTGCCACGAGGATCCTCTAAGCTGGCTTTAGAGACCTTCTGCACTTGAGGATCCCTGAGCTTTCTTCACCAACTTTTGCCCCCTAGAGCAGTGCATGGGGATGGACTGTAAGGAAGAACTGGGCCCGTAACCTCTGTTGTCTCCCTGTCTGGGGAGAAAGGCCTCTGCTTTTTGCTGACATTTCCATCGGCAGAGCACCTGTTGATGTCCACAGGGGCTGGGTTAGTGCTGTTCTGCACACCCTAGGAGTGGCCTTTGTATGTGTACAGCCCTGACTATGAGGAAGCAATGTCTGGGTGCTGCTGTTCTCAAGCATTGTGGGGTTGGTCTGCATTTGAAACATGTGCTGGATGGCTCAGGTGTAAAAGCTGGGGTCAGTACGTGGGAGGCTGACTTTGTTTTGGCAGCATCACAGCGTTGGTCAGGGACATGGAAGGGAATTTTCCCTGGGTCCGACACAATTCCTGGGGATTCCCAGATGCTGTTCAAACTGTCATATCTGGATGTGGGAACTGGGGCTATTCTAGGGCATCCCTGGACTTAAGGGGCTGGTGTCTTAGTACGGGGAGGGCCTACATGTCATGAACTGGGAATCATTCAGCCTGAGATCCAGACGTGATTACCAAATTCCTCCCTGCCTCTCCCCTCCGTGCTGCCTTTGCTGGAAGGCTACTTAGAAAGGGGCTGTTTGCTGGGGGTGCAGTTTGGGGGAGGAGGCTGTGGTTGAGCCAGATCCACCCCTACACCCTTGTTCAACATCCAACTTTGTCTTTCAGAGATTCCGCCAGTTGGTCTGCCCAGATGCGGACTTACCTTTCAGTCTGGGTGCAGGGCAGCCCCTTCCTTCCACCAGACCCAGCCTCCTGATGCTGACAGAGCTAGAGTCCCATTGTTAGGGCCACTGTGGCCCCCTGGATTGTTTGATACACTCCTTCCAGCTGTCAGATGACTCAAGGATTCTCCACTTGCTGAGGGGAGCAGGACTTGTGAGCTGATCTCTCTTCCGCTGGAGGATTTGATGGGCTCAGCAGGGGCTGCCATAGAAGGGTCTCCAGGGACAGTGTGGAGTCAGTGATGCACCTTAATCGTCTCCTGGGGAGCGCACACAGGAGCTGATTCAAACAGCTGAGAGTCCCCAACACTCCAGTGGGTGGGGCAGGAGATACTCAGCCCTGGAGTGGAGACTGTCAAAGGGTCACAGAGGCTCTTCTCCAACATGGACTTTGAGGACCTCTCCATTCATTCCATTAAATCCTTTATCTTATCACTTCTGAGTGGCTCTGCATCAATTTTATCTCTTGTACTCTTTTTGTAAGGGAACTCTCCCTTCCACACCAGGAGTCATTGCTCCTAGAGGTGCTGCTTGTTTCCAGAACTACACGGAGTCCAATCTGCCAGGACCACCACTCTGGGCAGGGGTGATGGGTATTTTGGTGGCCCAAGAAGCCAAGTTCAAGGCGGTGATGCGTTGTGTGTGGCAATTCTAAAGGGGAAAGTCCACACTAAATTAGATGTGACTTCCCGTCATTCATCTCCCAGAATTAGAGAAATATTATATACTGTTACTCCTTTTTTACCTAAGTGGTTAGTAGAAGAAACTGATGATGGAGTCAGGCATTCCTGTTTTATTTACAAGGAATGTACAAAGTCCCATTTCTCTGACCACAGTAGGAATTAAATCAGAGATTGTGTGTTTACTCACAGTTCCAAGCCTCTAGTCAGCACTTAGCCCAAAACTCTCTCTCAGCTTTTGTTCAGGGCCACATTCCCAGTGCTTATCCTGACTCTGTCCTTGCTGTGATTCTCCCTGCTTCTCTGCCTTTTGGCCTCTCTCTTCCACAGACACACAAACCTTCTCAAAACAATATCCAGTAAAACCTCTCCACTCATGCCTTGTGCCTGTGTTGTGGATGGAGGCCTCTGTTGTTTCAGCTACCTAGTTCCATATAGGAGCTTAAATGTTTTTTATAATTATCTTAAATGAAGCAGTAAGTTCCCATGTAAATATTCAGGGTGGGTGGAGATCATAATGTCTCCCTGGCTCCTGAGGTCAGCTGCTCTTTTTGCTCTCCTCACGTAATGTGTTCCAAAGCAGGAGCACACAAGAAGTTGAGCCAAGTCTCCCAGCAATTTATGGATTGCAGCTGAATCCTTGTATATGTTATTGCATGATTTCAGTCCCCTGAGCCCTTACTGTGATCTCTCACTGGGACTGCTCAGGATATCCCAACTGGGTGTTTAATCAAAAACAAAACCGAAAAGGTGCAATTGCTGCTGGTAGTCACAAGGTGGCCTCGCTACTTTAGATCCTGCTAATATATTAGCAATCATTGCAAAAATATGTCATTGGGGTGAATTTACACCAGTGCTGAATAGAGGGGAATGATCACATCCCTCGATCTGCTGGAAATGCCCCTACTTATACAACCCAAAATGCCATTAGCCTTCTTGGCAACAGGGGTACACTGTTGACTCATATTCAGCTTTTCGTCCACTGTAACCCCTAGGTCCCTTTCTGCAGAACCATGGGGGGACTTAGACATTAACTTGGGTCTGTTGTGGTCAAAGCTGGTGCCATAAGAAGTGGGCAGAATGGTAATTAAAATCCCTACAGGGGACAAGAAGGATTTTTACACAATTGAGGCATCAGCAATTGATCACAGCTGGAGACAGGACACCAGACAGGGTGGACCGGTGCATTGAGGTGATGCGCAGAAGCCTCTTTCGTTGGCTATGTCTGCTGTGGAGTCAGAGGTGTGATTGCTGCTCGGGCAGACATAACTGCATGAGCTGTAATCAACCTAGCACAGCTAAAAATAGCAGTGAGGAAGCAGTGGAATGGGTTGTTCCACATGTTCCTAGCCCACATTGGAGCCTGTGCCACCATGGCTTCATGGCTAGTTTTAGCTGTGCTAGGTAGACTACAGCTAGCATGGATATGTTTGTCCAAGTTGCAATATCACCTCCACCTGCAATGTAGAGATCTACTTAGGTGCATGGCTGGTTCTTGCTCACATACTCAGGGTCACATTGATCACCAGAATTGGGGCTGGGAAGGAATTTCCCCCCAGGTCAGACTGGCAGGGACCCTCGAGGGGTTTTGCCCTCCTCTGCAACATGGGGCATGGATGACCTAGTAGCATCATCTGGGCATGTCTTCTCCTCTAATCAATTCGCTGCCTTCACAGGGGCCTCAGGAATTGGTACCATCTTTGTAGCCGCTGTTCTCTGCCTGTGACACACAACAATGTGCTCTCCTGAGGACTGAAATGCTTTGGTTGAACTAAAGTCATTGGACTCAACATAGGGGAATCTGAATGAACTATAGTGGCCTGTGATATACGGGAGATCAGACTGGGTGACTTGTGGTCCTTTCTCATCTGAAACTCTGGTAAATTCCAAAGGGCTGAGCAAATCTTTTCTTCAGAAAGATTCTTATGAAGTCGTCAATATGAGAGCACTTTAACAACAGGGTCATGGCCCTCTGACTTCAGTCCCTGGGGTGGATCATGTGCAAGGAAAAGGCCCATAACTTATCAGCACGTGTGGCAGCATCCACCCTCTTTCAGGGTGGCAAGTTGCAAGAGGTGGGCCTGGGAAGCCTGATTTCTGTCATCCAGAGCAAAAGCACCAATTTTCCATTTCCCAGAATTGCTCATGGGACCATGGAGCATTTTGATTCATTTATAGGATTTTATTTGCATGTGGGACCTGTGGCCAGACTCTGTTGTCACCCCCGGCACGGTGCCATTTGAAGCCCCAACCGATGACTTGGATTTCTGAAAAGACTCTGTTACTGTTCCTGTATATGGGCGAAAGGCTGGTCTGGTTGTTCAAGCACAGGACTGGGAGGTAGATGATCTGTGTTCAGTTCCTGGCTTTGGCACAGGTTTTGTGCGGCCTCGAGCAAATCTTGTAAACTTACTGTCCCTCAGCTTCCCCCATTTGTGATAGAGAGAGAAATACTTCCCTACATTGCAGTGGTGGTATGAGAATCAATATTTGAAAGTACTTTGAAATCTATGGAAAGGCCCTTATGGAAAAGTCCCATAGAATTTAATAGAGAATGAAATCCTTTCCGTAGGGTTCTTGGATTTTTTTGTTTTTCAATCTGCTGAAGAATGCAGTAGCAGGGATACTATTCTCCACTGAATTTTATAGGATTGTTCCAAAAAATCTATAGAGATTTTCATTTTCCATTAATCTCTGTAGGGTTTTCCTGTGCAAGTTACTATTAATATAAATATTACTGCTGTGTAATGTCCAGTGAGTTGTATTTAATCAAAGAGGGAGTCCAGAGGTCCATGGAAAGGGTTCTAGCTCAGTCTGCTTAATCAAAATAGTCTTTTTTTCCAGTGACTAGGACACATGGACAAAACCAGCTCATTGATGGGGTGAAATGTCCTAGCTGCTCAAAGTTCCCCCCAAAGGCAAACTGATGATGCAACAGGTAAGTTAAATGTGAATGCTCTTGATAAGGACTCTAGGAGCTGAAATCAATCTACAGGGTCATTACAAAAGAACCAGTAAAACAAGGCACATGAATTTAGGATAACTCTTGGAAACCAAGAAGCCCAGCTTGGTATGTACTGGGATCTACCCTATATACTGAGTCTAAGGCAGGGGATTGAGTTTGAACTGATTATATTTAAACTTCTCTCTCCAGACGTCCAGTTCCAAAAGTCTTTGCATGGCTCCTCTCTAAGGGCTTGTCTACACTACAGGACTATTTCGAATCTACTTAAGTCGAATTTGTGGATTCGACCTTAATAAGTCGAATTTGTGTATCCATACTAAATACACAAATTCGAACTTCTGAGTCCACATTCACGGGGCCAGCTTCGACTTTGGAAGCGGTGCACTGTGGGAAGCTATCCCACAGTTCCCGCACTCCCCGCTGCCCATTGGAATTGTGGGATTTCCCCCCAATGCATGCTGGGGGGAAAAATGTGTCGTCATTGAACCGTCAATCCCGCCCTCCCTGTCTTCCTTGAAAGCGCTGGCGGGAAATCTGTTCGCGCCCTTGTCTGGTCGGTTACAGCGCGGACGCCACAGCACTGCGAGCATGGAGCCCGCTGCGATCATCGCTGCACTTATGGCCGTTGTCAACTCCTCGCACGTTATCGTCCACCTCTTCCACAGTCAGATGCTGAGAAACCGGGCGAGGAGGCTCCGGCAGCACGGTGAGAGAGTGGCGCAGACCTCTCAGAAAGCAGGGTACGCCGGGCAGTGGAGATCATGGTGGCAATGGGTCAAGTTCATGGTGTGGAACGGCGATTCTGGGCCCGGGAAACAAGCACAGACTGGTGGGACCGCATAGTGCTGCAGGTCTGGGATGACACAGAGTGGCTGCGAAACTTCAGGATGCGTGGGGCACTTTCCTTGAACTGTGTGACTTGCTGTCCCCTGCCCTGAAGCGCCAGGACACAAGGATGCGAGCAGCCCTGAGTGTGCAGAAGCGAGTGGCCATAGCCCTCTGGAAACTTGCCACGCCAGACAGCTACCGGTCAGTAGCGAACCACTTTGGCGTGGGCAAATCTACCGTGGGGATTGCTGTCATTCAAGTAGCCCACGCAATCGTTGAGCAACTGTTCTCAAAGGTAGTGACTGTCGGAAATGTCCAGGTCATCATAGATGGCCGCGCGATGGGATTCCCAAACTGCGGTGGGGCTATAGATGGGACTCACATCCCTATCCTGGCACCAGCCCACCAGGCCAGCGAGTACATTAACCGAAAGGGCTACTTTTCAATGGTGCTGCAAGCTGTGGTGGACCATAGGGGACGTTTTACCAACATCAACGTCGGGTGGGCGGGCAAGGTTCATGACGCACGTGTGTTCAGGAACTCTGGTCTGTTTAGACGCCTCCAGGCAGGCACTTTCTTCCCGGACCACAAAATAACGGTTGGGGATGTGCAGATGCCTACAGTGATCCTCGGGGACCCGGCCTACCCGCTAATGCCCTGGCTCATGAAGCCCTATACAGGCGCCTTGGACAGTGAGAAGGAACTCTTCAACTACCGGCTGAGCAAGTGCAGAATGGTGGTGGAGTGTGCCGGACGTCTCAAGGGGAGATGGCGGACCTTACTGACTCGCTCGGACATCAGCGAAAAGAATATCCCCGTAGTTATTGCTGCTTGCTGTGTGCTCCACAATCTTTGTGAGAGCAAGGGCGAGACCTTTTTGGCCGCTTGGGAGGTTGAGGCAAATCGCCTGGCTGCTGTTTACGATCAGCCAGACACCCGTGCTGAGAGAATATCCCAGCGGGACGCGATATGCATCAGGGAGGCTTTGAAAGCGAGTTTCCTCGCAGAGCAGGGTAACCTGTGACTGTCCACTTGATTTTAAGAGAGCCTGATCATAAACCAAGTTTCCCCCAGTTCCGAAGGACGTTTTAAAACTAAGGACATGTTTTAGTAATTAATAATAAATCTTTCGTTGACTTTGCATTTCTCTTTCTTCGTTGAAACATGGAAGCACTCTGTGCTGGTTAAGGTGTGCACTGATGGGTGGGTTTGCAGGAAGGGGCGAGGGGTGCCGTCTTTGGATAGGGGTTAACATGACGGCTGTGGGTTTGGGCGTTGGAAGGGGTGAGGGGTGTGGGGGAAGGGTGAGTATCTGCCCCTGGATGAGGGCTCTTTTTGGGGCTCAGGGCACCGGGGAGGATCGTGACTATGGTCCAAGTGCATGTGAAGGGAAGCCTGCCTTTACATTCTGGGATGTCAGGCACCAGGACCCTGCACAAGCATACACATCAAGGAAAGACCCGGTGTAGCATACACCACACAGACTGTCCCTGGTGCCTACTGACTGCAGTCTGTGTGTGCCCTGCAGTTGACCCTGCAGCCAAGTCTGTAGCATGGCACTGTGGGCTATGCAGTGAAATTACAACCCCCCCCCCCCCACAGAACAACAGAAAGTCTTCTGACACCAGAAACGTGACGGAAACAGTCAGTAACACAAAACCGCTTTTAATAATGTAGTACACAGTGGGGGGTTTGAACTTGGAGTTGGGACTGGTTGATGCTTTAAAGAAAGAGCTTGTGCAAATTTACAGCGCGACAGTTGTCTCGAACATTATCGGTGTGCTGCGGTGCAGGGACAGTTCTCACGGCCCCTACCGCCCCTCCGTCTTGTCACTTTGGGTGAGGGGGGGACAGGACTTCTTGGCGTTGGAGGGTGGTTGCAGATGCACTGCAGGGGGGCTCTCTCCTCCTGACTGCGGTCTTGCAGAACATCTACAAGGCGCCGGAGCGTGTCCATTTGCTCCCTCATTAGACCAAGCAGCGTTTGAGTCGCCTGCTGGTCTTCCTGCCGCCACCTATCCTCCCGTTCCATGTGTGTGCGATGCTGCTGACACAGGCTCTCCCTCGACTGTCTCTGCTCTGCCGCCTCCGCTCTGGAGCTGGCCATCAGTTCCTGGAACATGTCGTCCCTTGTCTTTTTCTTTCGGCGTCTAATCTGAGCCAGCCTCTGCGAGGGGGATGGCGGGGCAGTCCGGGAAGGAGCCGAAGCTGTGTGATGCGAAAAAGTAGGTGATTTCCTTGAACAAATACATGTTTGCCAACAGTAAACACAGTCTAGTCAGTTTCAGTTAAGAAGACCAAACAGGGAACCAAGTCTCAGGAGATCTCAGAACTAGTCAGAGATTTCGGAATACGCTCTCACTGGCGGCGCGATTGCACTGGATAGCACACAAGCGAGGAGAGACAGCTGCATCCCTCTTGCACAAAGTCCTGGTAAGCCTTACAGTACAGAGTGCTTATCAGTTACTGCTTAGCTGTGCTCTCCTGCTGGAGGCAATGTGCAAAGCAGAAAAGATGAGCGTTATGCGGCACCTCCAGCCAGTGAACGGGAAAGACCCCTGTATGCGTTTCCTCTGTGGCCTGCAACACGTGGCTGTTAAGCGAGGGTCATTCTTATGCAAAGTAAAACTCTGTTAAGCAAGGGTCATTCTTATGCAAAGTAAAACTCTGTTAAGCGAGGGTCATTCTTATGCAAAGTAAAAGTCTACCATGCACAATAGTAACAGTACACTAATTCCACTAATTAGATGCAGCACTTCCACAACGACATCACCCTGAGGCGTGTCAGGCACACAGAGAGAGCGGATGCTAACAGAAGCCCTGCACAGACCAGGACCATACGCTGCCATGCTCGTAGAGGCGATGGTCCCCCTGTACCTGAGGATGGCCTGGCGCGGAAGAGTGTGCTTCAACGGAGCACCCAATAAAGCACCTCTCCCAAGAAACCTCTTGCTGAGGCTTTTCCAGCTGCTCTCTGAGAGCTTTTTTGAACTATCCCCAGAGGACTATTGCTCCATTGCTGTTTGTGTAGACCTGCTGTTTGTATAGTTTCATATTTAAAAATTGTTATATAGTATTTCTATTTTTTATATATATCCCTGTTTCTTAAAAAAATAAATGTTTCCCTGTTTGTAGCACTTACCGCCTGATCCTTCCCCTGATTCCGAGTCTGGGTTAACGGGCGGGGACGGTTGGTAGGGGATCTCTGTGAGGGTGATGAAGAGATCCTGGCTGTCAAGGAAAGCGGGAGTGGGTTCGATGTCGCCTGCGCCGTCCTCAACAGACCCTTCCTCATCTTCCCCATCGGCGAACAGGGAGGGGGAACTGTCCCGGTACACTATTCCGTCCTCGGAGTCCACCGTCACTGGTGGGGCACTGGTGGCAGACCCACCTAGAATGGCATGCAGTGCCTCGTAGAAGCGGCATGTCTGGGGCTGGGCTCCGGAGCGTCCGTTTGCCGCTCTGACTTTTTGATACCCTTGTCTTAGGTCCTTGACTTTCACGCGGCACTGCATCGCATCCCGGCTGTATCCTTTGTCTTTCATGGCTTTAGAGACCTTCTCGAAGGTCTTCGCGTTCCGCTTGTTGGAGCGCAGCTCCGAGAGCTCAGACTCCTCGCCTCACACAGCGATCAGATCCTGGACTTCCCGGTCACTCCATGCTGGGGACCTCTTTCTATTCTGGGATTGCCCGGACTCCTCTGCTGGAGAGCTCTGCATCGTTGCAGGTGCTGCGGAGCTCGCCCCGATGTGCAACCAGAACGTCAGATTCAAACCGCCCAGACAGGAAAATGAATTCAAATTTTCGCGGGTCATTTCCTGTGTGGCTGGCCAGAGAATCCAAGCTCGGAATGCTGTCCAGAGCATCAACAGAGTGGTGAACTGTGGGATAGCTCCCGGAGCTGCTAAGTTCGATTAGCATCCACACCAAGCCTAATTCGAGCTAGCAAGTGCGAATTTAGCGTTACTCCACCTGCCGGGGTGGAGTACCAAATTCGAACTAAAGAGCCCTCTAGTTCGAATTAAATGGCTTCCTGGTGTGGACGGTTGAGCGGTTAGTTCGAATTAACGCTGATAAATTTGAATTAAAGTCCTAGTGTAGACCAGGCCAAAGGCAACTTAAGAGTATCCCAGCCTGAGCAGGGCAGGAATATGCACCAGAATTTAGCATGTGCAATTTTCAAGCACTCATGTTGGCCCAACTCTGCTGCCATTGAAATCAGCAGGAACTTTACTATTACTCCTGCCTGGTCCACATGGGGAGACTCGTATGTTACATTAGCTCAGAGGCATGCAAAGATTTTGAATACCCCACTCGTGAAGTTCCAGATCAGCCACCTAGCCTGAAAAGTGAATTTAATAGTTTGGGAAGATGGGTCAAATATAGAGAGCCGTGTCTCTTCTGTTACGCGTTCTTTAAAATTAGAGGTTTGCATAAAAAATTAAGAGGCTAATGAGATTGTGAATTGCCTCAGCAATCCCTGGAAAGAGGTCAGACCCTTCTTTTCCATCTGATCTTAAAAAGAAATCTATCCTCCTCCCGCTCCCCGTCCCATCAGCACTTGCATAAGTGATGCCTGTGGAAGAATCTGGAGTTCCTTTAACCAGAAGAAGATGCGGTGATGGTGATACAACATGGAAAATAAGTGAGAACACCACCCCACATCCAGTGCTTCCCCATTTGTTTTCTTTTAACAGAGTTCTGCTGTTTGAGCTATATCTGCTCCTGGGCCCGAGGAGGGAGATTTTTCCAAAACTGACCGCTCTTTTGGCTACTCCAAATATGATGCAATTTCCCCAAGGGGTTCTTAGGTTGCAGAAAGGATCACATGACATCTCTGTGGCTTTGGCTTCAGATAGTGAGAGAGGTGAATGCTGGGTGTGGGGGGGTGCCCCCGGTCAGCGTTAGGTGGGGCACCTTCTTAGGCGGCACTAAGAAGAAATTTAAAAAATGCAGAGTCCTGAGTACAGGGGTAAGGATGACCTGCTTGGCAACATTGCAGGATCCTGCCAGACAGAGATCCACCGCCATGTTGTTAAGACTCTATCCTAGATGCTTGTGTGAATGAGCATTTCAGTGAAGAAAATGATGGGTGTTTGACAACCAAGACAATGTGTCATTGACCTGCAATCCAGGGAGTCTCTATACCAGCCTCCTTTTGGAGCACCAAGCACAGCCGTGGTAGGGGGAAATGTATCTGGAGGAGTTATGGTATAACTACTTGTGAAGGGGCTGTACCAGATGATTCAGAGTCTCCACCCGTCCCTTGTTCCACCTTAGCTGTTCACAGTCCCACCACTTTGCCAGCAGGTACCACAACCAACCCCAATTTGACTGTCCTCCCAGATCCACATTGCTCTTTGCAGCCTCACAGCCTGTGTAGTCCAGGTATCTGCTGGTCTCCTGAACCTATGTCTTGTTCCAACAGGTTCACCTCCTGTCCAGTCAGCCACCCAAGCATGGAGAGAACAGATGCCCAAGACTTCGCCGTATTCTTTCTACTGGGGCCCTCTCTGCCAGTGTCCCTAGCAGAGCAAAAGTCTCTGTTACAGAATCACACAGGCCAACTGTCAGCAGATGTCTCCATTATCTACATGCCCCTGCATACAGACACCTCTTCTACTGCTACCACTGACATCTTTGATAAGGCCCTTTCTGCCTTCTCTCCATCTCAGTCTGTGTCCCTACTTTCTGGTGCAGCACAATAGATGATTCATCTTATCACATCCATCCTGAAGCGGAGAGACTTGACAGCCCTTCTCCACCCAAACTAGTGCAAAAGGCTGTGAATGATGTGCTCCCATAGGGGAAAGCACCGGCGTGGAATCCCAGCTTGTGAATCTTTTGTTGACTTTGTGACATCTCCTGGCCAGTATTCAGGATGACTGTTGATGGATGCATGGAAGATGTGAACCAGTCACTCAGCTAGCTTCTGGGATATGGTGAGCAACACATGGGCAAAAAAAAACCCAGAAACAAAAAAACCAAAACCAAAGCCTCATAGGAGGGATGGAGAGTTTAGGATAAGAAATGTGGATCTACCACAAATATATGTGTCACTTCAACAAGGTGTGGCCAGTACATCCAATTATAGTTTTCACTGTGTAAGGAAAGACCAAGCCTGTTTTCAGTTCAGTGGAAGCCCAAGTAGCAACATTGTGGACTGAGTTACAATTTTGGTAGAAAATGAGGTTGGAAGGACATTGCTAAGATTTTTGGCTAGGATTTTTTGGTCTAATATTGGGGAAACAGATTGTCATTAGTCTCCTTTCCCTGCTTAAGAATTCAGGGCAGATGCGGTGTTTCAGGAAGACAGAAGACGTCAGGGAGGTGAGATCAGACAGAATTCACCCTCATCTGCAGGGGCGGCTCTAGGCACCAGCAAAGCAAGCACCTGCTTGGGGCAGCCCATTTGCAGGGGCGGCAGGGATACAGCATGGGAGCTGAGATCCAACAGGGGTCTCTGGGAGCTGTAGTTCCTTGGTTAGCTCCCTGCCTATAGAGCCAGCCCTGGAGCAGGGAAAGAACTACATTTCCCAGAATTCCCTTGGTCACTACCAACTGGAAAGGAAGGAGGGGGACCTCATGTGGCAGCGTGCTGTGAGTGGAGAGTATCAGAGGGGTAGCCGTGTTAGTCTGGATCTGTAAAAGCAGCAAAGAGTCCTGTGGCACCTTATAGACTAACAGACGTATTGGAGCATGAGCTTTCATGGGTGAATACCCACTTCGTCGGATGCATGTGAGTGGAGAGTTGCACTGTGAATAGTAGGGAGACCATATTTTAATATTCAAAAAACAAGACACTCCACAGGGAGGGAAGCCCCACCTTACCACCATCCACTCCCTCTGACTGCCCCCCACAGAAACCCCAACCGATCCAACCCCCCTCCTGCTCCCTGTCCCCTGATCACCCCCTCCCAGGACCCCTGCCCCTAACTGCCCCCCAGGACCCCACCCCCTATCTAAGCGCCGCTGCTCCTTGTCCTCTGATTGCCCTCTCCCGGGACCCCTGCCCCTATCTAAGCACCGCTGGTCCTTTTCCCCTGATTGTCCCCTCCTGGGACCCCTACCCCTAACTGCCCCTTGGGACCCCACCCCCTATCTAAGCCTCCCTTCTCCTTGTCCCCAACTGCCCCCTCCTGAGACCCCCCAACTTCCCCTAGGACCCCACCCCTACCTGTCCCCTGACAAACCCCTGGGACTCCCATGCCTATCTAACCGCTGCCTGTCCCCTGACTGGCCCCGCAACCCCTGACCCATCTAACCCCCTTCTCCCTGCCCCTGACTGCCCCCGAACCTGCGCCCCATCCAACCCCCACTCCCTGTCCCTTGACTGCCCCCGGAACTCCCTACCCCATCTCCAACCCCCCCGGCCCCTTACCGTGCCACTCAGACCAGCATATCTGGCTCCGCGCAGCGCCAGACATGCTGCTGCATACATGCTGCTGTGCTCCCCAGCGGAGCCCACAGCTCCCCCCCCCCATACATACACACACACTCAACACCTGCTTTCCAGATTCGAACACCTCAAAATTCAGGAGTGCTCAAGTCCAGTTTGGGCAGCTGTTACTTCATTTCTCCCAAATCAAATATACTGATCCACTGTAACTTGCTGTAGAAAAAGTAGGATAAAATTGAGCAAGAAATGCTTCCCAGTGGTTATTAGGACTGGAATTGCTATTTTCAACAGCCATTGCCTTTTGTTTGTTTGTTTGTTTGTTTGTTTGTTTGTTTGTTTGTTTGTTTAAAAGGAAGACCGTGATATTGCATTGGCAAATTCCCCATAGAAAGAAAGAGTGGAACAAAACAATAATTAAGGCACCTCAACTTTTCCTCATTTATGGAGGACAGTCTTATAATATGCATCCAGATATCCTCCAATCACACAAGCTGAAAATTGTTCCGCTTTACTGCAGCTCTGTAACCATATGGGAACCAATCCTGTCTGTGTTCTGTGCACATCCAAAATTCGTGCTAAATGACCCGATCTGGGAGCGATTTACCAGTGACCTAGGGCTGCAGCGGAAGGAGGGTGCAGGTGCGGGGGAGAGAGCCCAGGGCTGGGGTGGTAGGAGGTGTGTGGGGGGGCACTGCTGGTGGGGAAGGAGGGAGCCTAGGGCTGGGGCGGCAGGGGGTGGGGGTGGGGAGGGCACTGGTTGGGGGAAAGGGAGAAGCCCAGCGCTGGGGTGGCAGGAGGTGTGGGTGACGGGGGGAGAGCCCAGAGCTGGGGCAGCAGGGGGGTGCAGGGGGGAGCCCAGGACTGGGACGGGGGGCAGCCAAAATTTTTTTTGCTTGGTGCGGCAAAAAACCTAGAGCCGGCCCTGGCTCTCGATGGGTGCCCAGATGAGTTAATGAAAACCATGATGGTGATAGCAGCAAAGAGTCCTGTGGCACCTTATAAACTAACACACGTTTTGGAGCATGAGCTTTTGTAGGTGAATACCCACTTCGTCGGATGGTGGTGATGAGATACTATGAACCCAACATCTCCTGGCTGCTCCCGTTGTCCTGATCTTCCTCCACCCTCATGTGTAGGGAACACCAGGTGGTGTGGTGTCATATAAAGGTTTTATTGGCACTTTCTTGGGATGGCTTTGTGAGATACTCATGATTTTTTCACTCCCAAGCAGCTAAGTGATCTACAACTTGTGCTGGTACAGACTTTATACCATGCCACATCCCCATGCGCCCTTTCCATACATTGTGTGGGCACTTTAGCTTAGAAAAAATGAATGGTGTTTGGGATTGATCTAGCCCCTTAAATCACTGCCATGGGGGAACGGATGATAACAGTCCTCTTGGAATATGCCCTCCATCAGGGTAGCTGGTGCAGGACAGACTATGTAACAGACACCCTAGGGCAGGGGTGGTCAATTATTTTTTGTCAAGGTCCAAATTTCTTGGTCAAGGTATAGTCCAGGTCCAGACTCCAGAGAAATATTTTCACACCTCAATAACAACAATGATGATAATAAGCAAATACAAAGATTTTGCGATCCGTGCGAAAGTGTCTGGCAGTCCAGATTTAGCCCACGGTCTGCCTATTGACTGCCCCTGTCTGAGGGCTTAAAAATCACTCTCCCTTCCCCACTCAAATCCATTCTTCCTTGGGCTATTTGAGAGATACCGTTGGGGTCCAGAAGGAAAATCCTCCTGTAGCAGGGTGGACTCCCTGCTCCGGGGTTTTTAAGGGGTTTAAAAGTGGCCTAGCAGGGCTTGAGAGCCGCTGCTCCAAAAAGCTGGGCTGATTGAGGAAGTGGCTGCAGCTGGGGGCCACGCCCCAAACTGAGAAGCAGGGCCTTATAAGAAGGAAGGGAAGCCAGAAGCCAGACAGTCTTTCTCTGGTGATAGAGAGAGATGGGCCTGGCTGCTTAGGGCTTGAGACTAGATACCTGAGTGCAGCAGGGCTGGGGAAGGCTGAGGAGCCAGGGAGCTCCAGCCTAGAAAGCCCCAGGCTGTGGCCTAGCAGTAGGCCAAAGGTACTGGGGGTTGCAGGGGGCAACCTAGGGGTAGGACAAAGCAGCAGGTCCAAACCCAACTTTGCCTGTGATGAGTAGGCTGAGACTGCAGTCTGCCCCAGAGTGTGGGGCTAGACAATGACTGGCAGTAGCCAAATACTGAGGCAAGGTAGGGATAGAGGGTGAGGGTTCCCTGAGACAGAAAGGGAAACCCAGAGAGGAAAAGGGGTTACTGCTAGGGGGC
Organism: Mauremys reevesii; assembly: GCF_016161935.1. Classification (NCBI taxonomy): domain Eukaryota; kingdom Metazoa; phylum Chordata; order Testudines; family Geoemydidae; genus Mauremys; species Mauremys reevesii. The sequence goes on from NC_052623.1 coordinate 252,474,008, forward strand.
AGCACCCCATGTAGAAGGGCACCGGGTCCAGGGAGGGACACGGGGGCCTACGAACAGGGGGATCACCGGCCTGAAGAGGGTGCTCCAGGGCTGGACTGAGCTAAATTCGGAGAGCTACCAGCAGGAGGCGCCACAGGGATGAGTCCAACCGGTTACACCTCCCTTTTCATGGTGGACTCTTCACTCCAGTCCCCCAAGTTGGGACAATCAATCCAGAGACATGTCACACCCAGGCTGCCGAGAGCAGGTTTGGGGCCCGGTGAAATTTTTTTTCAGGCCCCCCCAGCAAGGGCGGACCAGTGGGGTCAGTTCTTGGGGGGGGTGGAGGGGGGATTTGCGGGTGCGCCTGTGGGGGTGCGGGAGACACCCAGCGCAGTTATGGCAGGGAAGATGGTAGGGTCCCCGGCTGGGGGCGGGGGTGTGGGCGCATGACCGAGCGTGTCGCCTGACCCCTGCTGCCTGCGCGAGGCTCATTGTCTAGCGTGAGGAAGGGAGCGGGGCCCCATGTCCCCTCTACTCCCATAGCCAGGGGCGGGGGAACGTGAGGTCGCTGGCAGGAGTCCGGAAGTGACGTAGCGCGTTACGCGCCACACCGTGGGCCTCTCTGGAGCGGGGTTCCCTCAGGGCGGTTGGAGCAGCGGCGTGAGCCGTGACGTAGCCCCTCCCCCTCACACAAGGTGGGGGGTTATTTCCGTTAGGGTGGCTGGAGCAGCAGCTGCACCTGGCACATGTTATCCTGTCCCGCCGAGACCCACAACTCCCCTGCCGGTCACTTGCGGGGCTGGGGTGAGGTATGCCACTGTCCAGTAGCGTGGGTCCAGGTAGGTAGTCCTTGGCACTTCACAGCGGTGTTGGTGGTTAACAGGACTTGGAAAGGGCCTTTCCAGCATGGAACCAAAGCAGTCTTTCATTGGTGGACCTTTACATAGATCCAATCTCCTGGTTTCAAGGAGTGGCAGGACTGCTAGGGATTTTTTGGGGGGGGTGGGGGAGCACTTCTTTTATCTATGCGAAAAGAAACCTAACACATTTCATTAATGCCTGGCAGTGTTTTGCAGATTTTACAGCAGCTTGGGCACTTTCAAGCCTCCCTTCTTGGCTTTTTTTAATCTACAAAGGAAACTTCCACTCTTCACTCATACACCTTTTCCCAACAATGAACACATACACATTGCCATTATACAGTACTTTAGTCTTATTATTCAATGTATGCCACGTAGACTCTTCCAGTAAAATAACTTTATTACAGAGCTTTGGAGCAACAAGTCAGGACAAGCATACCCACTTTTGAGGAGTCCACTTGGTACAGCCTCTGGTGTCCAATAGATTCCCTTCCTCCACAGCCCTCTGGCTAGAAATCTGGGGTAGCCAGAAGGATCCGATGTGTAATAAGAGGAGTGGGTTAACCTTTCATGTCATTTGTTTCCAAAGACTGTTGGTGTGCAAATTTTAACAACAATTTTTTCAATTTAAAAGATCTGGCCAATGAAATTTCTTTTCTTACTTATACTAAAGTCTAATACATTTGCTTATCACATTTTCCTGATTTATCCAAACACTTTGTATTTCAAGTTGAATAAAACAAGTATCTGTATTTTGATTTAACCCTTCCATTTGATTTTGAACTAGACTGTCCTATGAAAATATTAAACACAGCAATTCTGGCCATGAGACAAACACTACAAAACAGGACATAGAACACAGAACATAATTCCTATTGTGCCAGTAAATGCATGGTACGTTGAATGCTGTTCAGCTGGCATTAGTTTTCTCTGATTATCTGAAAGACAAAAAGAACAGAGGTCTACCCCTTCTGGGCAGTCAGTCATTGCTTAAAATATTCCCTTAATATACAAATACTCCTGCCGATTTCAGGCAAAACAGAGGAATTACCCCATATTTTCTTGTATTTGTTTCATAGGCAGCCCAGGTTTCAGTGGCTTCTACCACATCAGTTAGATAATTTGCATTAATACAGATGCTTTCTGGCTTGCTTCTGAATCCAAAGCTATCTACACCTTAAAGACTCTTACTAAAGAGACACAATTGTTTTTACCAGAATTTTGATTGCCTTTTACTTTTAACTCTTGCTTTCAAAACACACAACGATCTGAAAGAAAACACCACTTATTGTAGCCCCTGAGAGCCTAATAGGATTTTAATGAAGTAGCACTGTATATTTACATTTCTTTAGCTAATTCGATTAAATTGTTTATAGCCAAATGATAGCAATCAAATAATTTCTTTGCCTGGATTTATTTATACTTACTCTTTTCCTTCCACTATGCCCTCAAAGTTTCCAACCTTCTTTTCCAATCTCTCTATCTGTTGCCTGACCACTTGGTCCTGATCCTGCTTTTCTCGCTGTACCGTCCCTTCCACGGGCACTGGCTTTGTTCCACTACCAATTTAGCTAGGAGGGTGGGCTTCTCAACTAGCCCTCACCTTTCCTGCTCTCTTCCCTTAAACATTCTTACTCACAAAGCTACCCGAGTTCTCCCCCATGAGGCTTGCCACCTGGGCAAAAAGGCATGGCCCATTAGCATTTAACTATTCAATTTCATCTTTGTGGCAAATATACTACTGTTACGGCGTATGCTGAGCATAAATGGTTAAAATTTTACAAGTCCTTGAAAGACCTGTACTTGCTTAGCCAGTGCTTCCTTTTCTGCTTGGAAGTCGTGTCTCAAGGCTTGCAACTTGCCCTGGGCGTAGGTTTGAGTTACTGCCTGGTTCATAATCTAAGCTCTTAATTGCTCAATTCTAGTTATCAAGTACACATCTCTTCCCTTTTCTCTGACAATTTGGGGGCTTGTCGAGGATGGCAACGTCCACCGAGACAGCGGCAACTGCTGCGGGTCATTCCCCTTTGAACCCCATGGCACCACAATAGAGGTAAGAGACCTTTTGAAATCTCTATTGGGGTGTCGGAGGAGGACTGTCCGTGGGGCCATTTGTCCCTCTTGGGCTTATGCCATCTGAACCTATTGACTGTGCAGCAAGATCAGATGCAGAGCGGTACTGGGGAACTGTTTTGCCACCCCCAGTAAGGTTAGTTTGAAGTGGTACTGAGGACTTAGTTTGCCACCCTCAATAAGGTAGTTGTATGCGGTACTGGGGACTATAATTTGGCTGCCCCCAATAAGGTTAATGCATAAGGGAAATGCATTAGGTTAATGCACTGGTGCTGAGGGGTTGTTACTGCCTCAAAAAGGAAAGTGTATTGAGTCCAGACATAAGGTAAAGATGCATCGTGATATTTAAAAATAGAGGCCTGGGGGGGGTGATGTATACACCAGTGTGAATGAGTGTCATAGGAAGATGCCCAGAGCCATCTGTGAAGCCGTAGGCTCGTGACCGGAGATGCTCCAATGCAAGCCCTGTGACTCCACCTAGTGGACCGGTAAAAGATTCTGACTAAGGTGTCTCTCTTGGACTGGCATCATCCAGCGAGGGGCCTGCCTGGGTCTAGGATTGTGTGATCCCATCTTCGCTTCCCTTTTCCTCTCTGCGTGAGCCACTGACTGGTCTGATCATCTCACTGGAACCAATTAGAGTAAGCGGCGCCATCTCTCTGAGACTAGCTGACGCTCTTTGCTGAAGGGAGGTGTAGGAGGGTCGTGGACATCCTCGTTAACCTTTCCTGTGTGAATTACCTGAGCGGAAGGTGGTGTGATACCCTTAGTTTATGAGCCGCTAGCGGACAGGGCGCCCTCTCTGTGTATGTGATTGGAAAATGAATGGGGGACAGTTTAAGCATTCCCTATCACCCCCTAAGGGTACCCCCAGCATAATACATGTATGTACATTATGGTCCTAGAACCTGCAGATATTTAGAAAATTCAAATCTTTACACGTGTAAAAATCCATCTAAACAATGCCCACTAGAAGGTACCTTCAATCTAGAAAAGATCATACATCTCAGAGGAGATTTTAATCACCAAAAAGCTTCTGACACACAGTGGGAGCAATTTGTCTATTCAGCTTGGCCCAGAGACAAAGAGAAATCTATGCTCTTAATTGCTCAATTCTAGTTATCAAGTACACATCTTTTCCCTTTTCTCTGACTTCTCTATTGCCCAGTCCTGCTACGACTGGGGGTAGATCCACCTGACACCCTTCCTGGTCAACCAGGGTGGAGAGAGGAATGCTAAACCCCTCTTTGGTTCTCAGACTTACTACGGCTGAGAGTGGGCACACCTTTAATCATGCAGTCCTCAACGTATAACACCAACAGTACCAACCAAAGCAAACATAAAATAACAAGGGCAAAACAAATAGATGGTGTGCATTCCGCAGGGTTCCTCCCTTACTCAATTTTCCACCAAACTGTGACAGATTTCTGTTACCAATCTATCCCTTGTGTCAGGTAATCAGGCTGACACCACAGGATTGTTTGGGGAAGATAAAGAAAACACACCATATGACTGAATTTTAAAGCTTCATTAATAAAATAAAACAACAACAACAACAACAGAGAGCGTTGGGAATGCTCCCACATCACTCAGGGGAAGAAAAATGTTAATGACCCAAGCCCTAATCCACTTTCATACTCACACACGTTCATCCAGGCTGGCCACGTCTGTGTGTAACGTCCAGAGAAAGGGGAGGAGGTGGACGGGAGATTATCCTGTATACAGCTTTTCCAGAGATACGCTGTGCAATCTCCAACTTGCTTCTGCTCTTGGGAGGGCGGACCTTTTACACCCTGGGGTCTCCTGTGGTGTCTCTTTCAGAGATTCTAATCCAGGCCGGCTGCCTGTGGCTTCTTCAGCGTCCCCAAACCATGCTGGCTCCAGGGTCGCAAAGGCAGACTGTTGGATCTCACTGGTCAGCTAAGCTTTGCAAATGTAACCTCAGTCCTGTAACTTGTATTGCCTTTGGTTTGCCTCTGTCTATATTTTTTCACAGCCAGCTGGGGCTGAAAGCAGTTTTTTCTTTGTACTTGGCGTGGTCTGTGTTGATTCTTGACCTTGAATGCTAAATTTTACTGCAGTACCTTCCCAGCATGTGGGGGAGAGGGATATGGACTTGTTTGGAGCCGTATTATCTGCAGCAAGTTTGTATCTCACACTGTTAGCTATTTTCTCTCTCTTTAGCTTAGTTAATTAGCTGGTGCATATCAGAACCAGTAGTTCTTCCTTCTTATACAATGCCAGTTGAGATGTTGTTGAACTGTATAGCTGAGCCTTCCTCTGGGGTATGTCTCAGAGAGAACCTAGCACAGGAGTCAGCAACCTTTCAGAAGTGATGTGCTGAGTCTTCATTTATTCACTCAAATTTAAGGTTTTGTGTGCCAGTCATACATGTTAATGTTTTTGGAAGGTCTCTTTCTATAATATACAACTAAACTATTGTTGTATGTGAAGTAAATAAGGTTTTAAAAATGTTTAAGAAGCTTCATTTAAAATTAAATTAAAATGCAGAGCCCCTCAGACTGGTGGCCAGGACCCGGGCAGTGTGAGTGCCACTGAAAATCAGCTTGCATGCCGCCTTCAGCACATGTGCCATAGGTTGCCTACCCCTGAACTAGCACCAGGGAAGGGCCACCTGAAAGGAACTTTATATCCAAACTCCAGTCCTGATGGCTCTCAGGTCAAAAGTAGAGGAGCTACACGTGAGATTTGAATGCTGCCAGTCTTTGCCATGGTGGAGGCCTTCCAAGGGAAGGCACAGTTGTCTCGCTGTCATCTGTGGAAAACAGGACTTGGGGGTATGAAGGCTGTTGATAGCAGGTCCTAGACTAAGTTAGAGCAGTGGCTCTCAACTTTTTCAGACTACTGCACCCTTTTAAGGAGTCTGATTTGTCTTGTGTACCCCCAAGTTTCACCTCACTTAAAAACTACTTGCTTACAAAGTCAGACATAAAAATACACAAGTGTTGCAGCACACTGTTACTGAAAAATGGCTTACGTTCTTATTTTTACCATATAATTAATAAATAAATTAATAGGAATATAAATATTCTTACTTTTCAGTGTATAGTATATAGAGCAGTATAAACAAGTCATTGTCTGTATGAAATTTTAATTTGTACTGACTTCACTAGTGCTTTTTATATAGCCTGTTGTAAAACTAGGCAAATATCGAGATGAGTTGATATACCCCCTGGAAAACCTCGGCGTATCCCAAGAGGTACATGTACACCTGGTTGAGAACCACTGATTTAGGGGAAAGAAGTCATTGATAACTGCTCCCCACCCTCTGGAGACAGCAGAATCTTGCTATCTGATACAACCCTTAACCACTCTTAGTTGGTATTCCTGCAGTCATCTGAAAAGTCAGAGGTCCTTGCTGAGATTTTACTTGAGAGAATTCCTGCAGAAGGCAATAGGAGTTTTGCCTGAGTAAGGACTGGGTGAAAACTGCATCAGGACTTCAGGATCTATTTTAACTTCCCTGGGGCTTTTACACATTGCTCATCACTGTGGGATAATCTAAACACTGCACAAATCTGGCTCAGTGTTTGGTGGGATTAATAGGAAAGCTTTTCTTCTGTCTCAGTAGCCATTCAAGGGGTTGAATAATTTTCCAATGTGTCTGCTCCACTTTTTTCTTTTCTTGGAGGTGCAATTTTCTTGTCAAGACAAGTTGTGAGAACACAAGAGAGAGTCAGATTGTACAAATAGCTCTCCTGAGAGTAGAACAAATGCTCAGTCCATTGTACTGTCATTGCACAACAGAGAGCCAAAGGCCGTTGCCCCCATAGGGCTTCCAACTATGCTTGGGACCCTTGCAACATGTAGAGATGGGCTTGAACTAGAAACCCAGCATCTAAACATACTGAACTTCAGGGTAGTTCACACCTGGATCTAAACTTTATGGCTTATACCCAAAGCTCAACATAGCCAGGGACCACATTCAGAAACAGTGCTAGAAACTTCCCAAGGACAATGGTCTATAGCAGCGTTTAAAAAAAACCAAATCCCTGGTCTCTGTGGACACTGAAATCATGCTATGAAATGATTGTGAAACATCATCCTGGCCCCATGCCTGATGATCATTTTAGTGCAAGGTGGTACCTAGTATAATTTCCTAGTGTGGACAGGCCTAGAGAGAGATCCCTCCTCCTATGCCCCTTTGCTCTGTGTGCAGTTCCCATCTCCCTCAGCCTTGTTTTTGTATTTGTCCAAATTCCAGCCGAGCCATTTTCTCTTGCACATACCCTTTTGCTGAGCCCTCCACGTCTCCCCTTTCTCTGCTTGACACAGGGTGGAATGTACGTCTTCCAGCTGTTTGATTATTATGCTGCCAGCGGTACATGCCTACTGTTCCTGGCCATTTTTGAAATCATCTGTGTTGGCTGGGTGTATGGTAAGTGGAACACAAGGACCCAGGCTACTATGGGAGGGATGGGAATAGCTGTGACAGCCCCAGGGAAAAGCAGGAGTGCCTTGTGCATCTGATTTAATCTGTTCACCCATGGGATTCCTCAGTCCCCATACGCTTAGCATAGGAATGATTCTTATCTCTGCTTGGAAAGGGATTTTCCCAGGAAGAGAAGTGAATTCAGTGTTCCTGCTCATTCAGGCAGAGGTTCTGTCTCCCACGCACTGTGCTGTTCTGCCAGTGGACCTCTAGCCCTTTCTGGCTGACACAGACTATGCTCATTTAGAGCAGAAGAGGATTCTCCACGTAGGAGTGGCAGTGGCTGCTGTTTTATGGCTGACCTGTCATGTGATCTCCCTCTGTCTTTCTGTTAATTTAATCCTGACAATTTATTTAATCTGAAATTCCATATACATACACACTGTGAATTAGCATGCATAAAACTCATTTGCATAGTGTCTGGCCACAGTTACAAATGAAATTAAAGGTCTGATCTAGCGCCCAGTGAAATCAATAGAAAAACTCCCAATGACTTCAAGAGGAGCAAGGTTGGACTCCCAAAGCTTGTCCTTGCTCCCTCTGTGTGTGCATGTGTCTGTGTGAGAGAGATTTATAGAAATGCAAAAAACAGAGCATGGTTTCATTGCAGGACCTCCCAAAATGCTGCCTTAGAGCATCACCTCACTTCTGCTCTAGTTATCTAAAACAGTCCTCATGGTTTCAGTCTCAGCTGTGATGCAGCGAGAGGACTGTATGTGAGCTCTCATCTGGAACAGTTAATCCTGGTGTGTACACTGTTGTTTGGAGAATGCTCCCTGCAGCATGTTATTGGGGCATCAGCCTTCAAATCCAGAGCTCTGAAAACTTATCAACTTATTCTATGCTCGGTTTTCAGAGCTGGGAAAAAATTACATTAGTGCTTCCCCTTTGGCAAATGCCATCAGTGGATTTGACACAGCCTGGTCTGTTTACAGGACTAAAGCTGTGCACCGGAAATCTGAAATCCTTGTAACAATGCCTTGCTGACAGGCAGGAGGAAGCTACCTAGTAGCTGGCAATAGGGAAACTTGGAATGTGTGTTTGTGTTAGCGCCACTGCTGTAATACTTTGCAGCGTAAGCCAGAGAATCAGTGCTGCCAACCCATAGGCAGGGGAAAACCCATTAACTGGCATTAGTCACTCTTTTTTTAACTAACTTCCCCATTTTTTTCTACTGACTCCATTTCAACACTCTTAGAAATGAAGCCAGCAAGTGCAAATTAGAGTAAAGCCATTACAATCACAACATGTATTGTCCTCGCCTGACCTATGAGGAAATGTTTTTAAAAAAACACAAAAACTGGGCATGTTTAGTCTTAAGAAAAGAAGATGGGGGGGCGGAGGTGAGGAGGTTGCGAACAGTCTTCAAATATATTAAGGGCTGTTCTAAAGAAGTCGGGGATCAATTGTTCTCCAGGTCCACTGAAGGTCGGATAAGATGTAATTGGCTTAATGTATAATAAGGAAGATTTAGGTTAGATATGAGGAAAAACTTTCTAACTATAAATAGTAGTTAAGCACTGGAATAGGCTTCCAAGGGAGGTTGTGGAATCCCCATCACTGGAGGTTTTTAAGAACAGATTAGACAAACACCTGTCAGGAATGGCCTAGGTTCACTTGGTCCTGCCTCTGAGCAGGGGAGGGACTTGATGACCTCTTGAGGTCCCTTCCTGCCTCACATATCTATGATTCTATGAATAAGCATGCATGCTAACACTCAGCAGGATAGTGGCTCCCAACAGGGCTGGCTTTCTTCTTCATTCCCAGCTGCTATGTCCCATTACAGACTGCTAAGAGTGCACTGACTTCATTGCTAGTAATTCTTTTCTACATGAGCAATCAGTGAGGTTATCACCAGGATGTGTTATGATCACAGTTGGGAAGGGATGTGGCCTGTGCAATTGTGAATGGGGAGGCGTGATGCTCAGGAGGCCCTCTGTCTGTAAATGTGGTCCACGCCCTGGCAGTGTTTGAGAAGCCTTGCAATAGGGGGAATGAAATCTCATTGCCATAGAATGAATGGAATCCTCCCCCTAGAATTTAAACACAGCCTGGGTTTTCTTCCACAAGATCACCTGGGGAGCTTCACCTTGAGGATGCATCCCTCAAACAGACCTTCTCCTGGTGGAGATACAGAGTCACACAGGGATTGGGCCCCAGGATCTGTTCCCTTTTTAGTAAGAGGGAGAGAGGAGAGTAGCTCCCTTTATGGGACTCTTTCACTAATTTCTGTAATGTGTGTCCAGCTATGACAGCTCTGGGCTCCTTCCTGCATATAAAGATTTACGAAGAACAAGGGATCCCTCTCACCACCCTCACAGAGTATTACTCCTCTGGCTAACTGCATGGGTTATCCCTTTCTCTGGAGCACTAGCACTGACCATCAGATACCAGATTTAATGATGCGTGTGGTCTGATCAATACTGTGCTCCTAGTCAGGTATGATTCTAAGAGGTACTGACTGCCTGCAGCTTTCACTAATATCAAGGAGGGTTGGAGGTGCTCAGTACCACTCAGTATTAGACCCCAGGCCTGGAAATGTCTGATCTCTCAGCGGCAACACTCGAGTTATAACTTGAGTGAAACTTTGCAATGAAGATAAGCCCATAATCAGTTCTTGCAGGAATTAAGCTCTTTTGGAGGGGTAGGTGGGGAGGAGAAGAGGTTTCTAGCTCCTATGATTGTGGAGAGAACCTTCCAACGGGAAGCTGAGGCAGCACTGTCAGACTGAGTTTGGAGAGAGAAGCCATTGCTTCTCTATTGTGACTGCACCCGGGATACCTTACACTGCTCCTTTGGCAAGCAGTGTAGCCAGCCACTGGAGGATTCCACCTGCATAGGAGAACCTCAGGAGGGGGTAGTTGCTGTAGTGGCTTTATGCCAACCCTTCTCCCCGTAGTCTGTGCAGGAGCTAAGGCCGGAGGAAGGGAGCATAGCTCCAGTGACCCCTGGCTGCCACAACACCCCCTTGGGACCATTAGAAGTCAGAGTCTAGTAGAGAATCCACCAGTCCTGTCTAATTTATGCCAGGAACAGGCCCTGTGTTTGCACAGTCTAGGACTGAGGAGCTCCAGGGGGCAGTTCTGTGCCCTAGCCCCAGCTGCACCAAGCCCATCGAGAGGCATGAGAGCTCTTCCCACCTCACTGGGGTGCTGTGTTTCAGGAGCTCTGCTGTCATTGTGATTGTAAACTTGCAGGGCAGGGACTCTGTGTCTTCCCGTGTGTTTGTGCAACACCCAGCAGAATGGGGCCCTGATCCTGATTGGGTACTACAGCAATGTTATTAACACAAAAATGAATTACACTTTTTTTTTTTGGCCCTCCTCCCATCTTCAGCATGGATTCCTGGACAACTAATCTTTGCCGTCGCCTTTTCTCTTTCATAACATGATCCCCGGCTGGTGCCCTTTCCTTCCCCTCTCATGCCTCCACTCACTCTTCTGCTTTCAGCAGGCTTCTGCAGCTTCAGCCTGCTGAACAGGTACTTGTGCTTTCCAATGGATGGGTTGCTTACAGGGCTCTGCTGCCTCTTTGCCAGACTGCCCTATTTTAGCTTCTCTCTGGTTATGCTTTGCAAACTCATGTCTTTAATGCCTCCTCATCAGTCTCCCTCTATTGCGGGCAAGGTGAAGGCCTCTGAGGACTTTATCCTGGTCTAAATATTGCCACATAAGGTTTGCACTGAAGACTGCAAATGTCTTTCCATTTGTTCACCTCAGATGAATTCTCTTTGCCCGTGTCTTGTGCTGGTTTCCAGTTCTTCCACCCCATGACACAGCTCTTGGCCATGACTATAGCATTTTCATGGTCAGTAAGCTGGCCCTTGGTTTCTTCCCCTCACACATGCACCACGCACCATCTCTCTGCTTCGTTCTTCATCACTTTCCTTAGAGCCCATGTTTCTGTTCCATGGAAGGTTGTTAAGTGTCAACCTGATTTTTTCAAACAGAGAGGCCTCTTACTCTTCGTGACGTTGTTCAGCTTCCCCAGCGGCTGAGAGTCTGAAGAACTTGGGCCAGATCCTCAGCTGGAGCTATGCCAGTGTGCACCAGCTAAGGATGTGGGTCATGGTTTCCATTCTGGGCTTTCCTATTGCTTAGCTGGGCAGATCTTGGACAAGTTACTTAGCCTCTCTGTGCTTCAGCTTGCTCCTCAGTAGAATAGGGACAATAATATCTACTTTTGTAAAGTGCTTTGAGATCCTCAAATGAAAGGTTCTATAGGACTGTAAATGACAATTATGCTACCCTATGAATGGGTTGTACAGTTGAATTCTGCTTTCGGCTTTGGTGAGTTCATCTCAAATTAGAGAAAGAAGGGCAATCAAACTGAGGATGGTAGTTACTGTATGAGTAGACCAATTGCACCTTTTAATCTTTTCTCATAATACAAGATCAAGGAAAGACAGAGAGCAACAAATTTAAAATGGATTGAAGGAAATCTTTTCTTCTCTAATGCACTGTATAATTAACCTGAGGAACTCACCATTGCTGGATAGTCTTGAGAAAACCAAAATTTAATAACTTCAAAATAGATTAGACACATTTGAACTTGAACAGCATCTGCGGTTCTTATAGGCTATATAAAATATTATGCCCTGAAACATCAGGATGCAGAGCCACTATAAACTGATCACCAGCAGGGTTCAGAAAGAAACTTCCCCTCTGGGTATAGGTTTGCAAAATTAGGGGAACTGTCAGTGTGTTTTTTAATGTCTTCTAAAACATCCAACACTGGTCACTTGCAGAGGAGATATTAGGTCTCAGGGACTATTGCTTTGTTCCAGTATGGCAACTCTTAGGATGCACAGGATAAAAGCAGACACGTCTGTTCCTTCCAGCAAAGATCGCTCTGGGGAGATCTTTAGGACATTCCCTCCCGTAATGTATATAATCCTTCCAAATCTGTAGTGGAGAGAAAGGGCAACACATGCTGTGCCTCCAGCTTCTTCTTAGCTAGAAAGCAATGGTGACTGGGTGAACTGATAACTTCTTCAGCCTGATTACTTTGTCATTTGCTTGTGAAAGGTAGATCATGCAAACCTCGTGTTCAAGGGCATGCTGAATCCATTCATGTCAGGTCCTACCGTGTTCCACTACATCATCCACTGCTTGCAATGGGCGCACTGGAACCACAGAAAATGGTGTTTATCTGGAATACATTTGGAAAAGGAAACATTAATGATACTACTACTAAATATAATTAGTAGAATATGGATTCCTGTGCAGAGGTGTCTTCTGTGTTCTCCTTGCTATTGTTTGGTTTATTTGCTTTTGAAAAAGAGCTCTTTCCCCAGTTAGGATTTCCCTTCCACTTGATCCTGTAGAGAAATCCAGGATGAACGTTTTTCTTCACACAATGCACAGCATGTACAACTCTTTGCCAGAAGATGTTGTGAAGGCCAAAACTATAACAGAGTTCAAAAAAGAACTAGATAAATTCATGGAGGATAGGTTCATCAGTGGCTATTAGCCAGGATAGGCAGGGATGGTGTCTCTAGCTCTGTTTGCCAGAAGCTGGGAATGGTTGATGGGATGGATCCACTTGATGATTACCTGTTCTGTTCATTCCCTCTGGGTCACATGGCATTGGTCACTGTCAGAAGACAGGATACTGGGCTAGATGGACCTTTGGTCTGACCCAGTATGGCTGTTCTCATGTTATGTTCATGATACTCTATTGACTTTAGCAGATTTACACCAGGGATGAATTTGCCCATGCTGTATTGAACATCACAGTATGTTCCTGTGGAAAGATTGTGCAATGTCACATAGACTATTCCATGGGCCTGTTTGAACCTGGAAAGTGATATCAGTAAAGCTGGTCCAAAAAACACTTTTTCCTCCATATGGAAAATTTCAACTTTTCAGGAGAAAAAAGAAACCCACCACACTGAATATTTTTGGCCAAAGTCAGAAATTCAGAAATGCTGCCTCATGGGAGTTTTCTGGTGCCTCATGTCCAAATTCCTCTAGGGGTGGACAGTGGGCTCCCTGGACAGACTATATATCTCCTGATATGCCCCCAATCTCCCCTCTTTACTGAGCCACTGCAGTGCATCATGGGAATCACATGGATGTGGTGCATCATGGAAGATGCAATACATCTGGGGAACCCAGCCACAGAGAATGAGGGCATGAGCCATCCACTTCAACTCCCATTAAGAACCATGTCAACTTTGCAAACTGATTTTTTTTTTATTTCAGCAAAAAGTTTTGATTCCCAAGTTTTCAGATTTTAAACAAAAAAAGGTCAATTTTCTATTGAAAGTTTTTTCATGGAAAATTTTGCTTTGTCAAAAATCCAATTTGCCTTAAAAAAACATTTTGAGGGAAAATATTGGACCAGTCCTAGATACCAGCTAGGACAATTAAGCTGAAAGCCCAAGATGTATCCATCTGGTTAGTAGGGCAGAATATTCTTCAAAGAGCCCCTCCACCCACAGCCACACAGTTAATCTAACAGAACTGTCTCTTGTTGACCTATGGGGCACATTACAAAGCCTGTGTATACCCACAGGTTTATTGGGGAGGGGGGGTCAGCTAGGTTAGGGAGTTATTTTAGGCCCAAATTGTTAAGAGTGGGTGCCTAAAGTGAGACACCTAGCCATAGGGGTCATTTAGAAAAATTCAGGCAGGCAAAATTTGCTTTCCTGATGACCACATCCCAAGGTGTGGGGGAGAGAAAGGGATGGCAAAAAGTGGAAGACATAATGGAGCCTGGGTGACGGTGAAAACCAAGGCCCAGCAAGGGACAACTGCCCTTCTTGCTCCATAGCAAACAACACCCCTGCACCTTTCTCCATATTTAGGCATCTAAATAAGCAGCCTGAATTCCAGAAATTCTGAGCACCTGGAGGACCAAATATATCCCTGCTGTATGGAATTAGAGCTTCCATTTTAGTAAAGCATAACTGAACCTGGACTTGGCATGAGTAATTTCTGAAGAACAAAAATTCTCACCCCCCCCCTTACCTCTCTCTTTCTCTGTCCCTTCCTCTGGTGGTCAAGGTGCAGTCCGTTTCTATGACAGCATCGAGGACATGATTGCTATTATCGGCGGTGGCCGCTGATTAAGATATGCTGGCAGGTTGTCACCCCTGGTGTTTGCTTGGTTGGTACAAACTATGGTGAGGCATGTTTGTACAGGGATCCTAGAATCTGAGTGAAGAAGAGAATTTGAGAGGGGCACTAGTGTTTCATAGAATTGCTGTGGAGGAGCAGTAGCTTCTCTGTAGTTGAAGCTGGAATTAATTTCCATTGTACAGCTTTGTCTTAGGTTTGGAAATTTCACTTAGCCTGAAAATTGGCATATTTATTCTGCAGGCAAAGGAGAATGTATCTGCAAAGCCTGAAGGGAATTGATCATTTTTTAATTTCAGCCCATTAAAGAATTATTGTGTTCTGAAATGTTCTCTTCTGTCTACATTTCTGTGACTCCTTCTAGTTCAAAAACAACTTGTTCCATAAAGTCAAATCACTTTGAAAATGCACCCACCGACTGTTTGAAGAAAACAGTTTATAATTAAGGAAAGATATTGACTATTTTTGTCTCGTGCCCAGTTTTGTTTCCATTGATTTCAGCAGATGGTATGGGCCTAATCCTGTTCCCGTGACTGTCATGACATTTGTTTGCCATTGACTTCAATGGGATCAGAATCAGGCACTATGGCCAAAATCTTCAACAGCTTGGATAGGCACAAATAGCTTTTGGAGCTGCCACCTGAGGGCTCCAATGGGAGTTGAAAACAATCAGGGAGTTTTTGGAGCTGCTGCTTGGTCATGCATGAGTTGCTGAGAGCTTAGTGGTTTGAGTGCTCTGTAGGGCTGGGTGCAAGCTGAGAGCTCATCTTTCAATGAGTATTTTCAAAGAGGGCCTTGGGTGCCCCAGGGCTGTTCTCAGAGCTGAAAAGTCAGTCCTGTCAGAGGCATGACTAAGCCAGGAGTCACCAGAGAAGGTGCCCAAACTGCAGCCCCTGATTGGCTGCTCCAGAGTTTCCGCACCCTGACTACAGAGAGCTTACAAATAAGGACCTTCCTCCTACACATACATTGGAGAGAGAGGGAATTTCCTGGAGGTTTAGAGGATCCGTGTTGGAGAGGGCAAGGCGAGGTAAGGAAAGGTGGGGAGATCGGAGGTAGAAGAGCACTGAGACTCACATCCCAAAGGTTCAGGGGAGGGGACAGGTTGATGAATGGAAAACAGCACATGGGGGAGGGAAAATTCCAAAACCAAAAAATGTTTCAAAACTCAGTTAAGGCTGGTAAGTAACAGCAGTATACATACCCATCACAATATTTCCAACTCCCAAACACTTAGGAACAAGTATATAACTAGGTACGGAGATCACAAATCTTCTACTGTTTATACATCCCTTGTCAGGAACCGTCTCTCACCACCTGTTTCTGACTCACCATGCTCTTCATTCCTCAGGCGACCTTCCTATTTTCACTGACCAAGTACACCCCCCTCAAATACAACAACTGGTACGTGTACCCTCCGTGGGGCTACGCTCTGGGCTGGTTGATGGCTTTCTCTTCCATGATCTGCATTCCACTCTACGTCATTTTCATCCTGCTGAAAACCAGGGGATCACTAAAGAAGGTAAAAGAAGGTCTAGAACTTCTAGGTCACAGATTCAAATCCAGCCCAGGTCATCAGTGACTAAAGACTGTGTGAGTGCTTCCCATTGGCTTGTGTGAAATGAATAGATGGTCTCCATCCCGTACAATAGAACTTCAGAGTTATGAACCCTTGGGAATGGAGGTTGTTCATAACTCTGAACAAAACATTATGGTTCTTTAAAAGATTAGAATTGAACATTGACTTAATACAGCTTTGAAACTTTACTATGCAGAAGAAGAATGCTGCTTTCCCTTTATTTTTTTTAGTAGTTTACATTTAGCACAGAACTGCACTGTATTTGGGTTTTGGTTTTTTTCTCTGCTGCTGCTGCCTGGTTGCATCCTTCCTGTTCCAAATGAGGTGTGTGGTTGACCGGTCAGTTCATAACTCTGATGTCCGCAACGCTGAGGTTCTACTGTACTAGTATGAAACCACCTCGGCAACTAGCCCTAATTGAACCTCTTGTTGAGAGGCTTAGAAGAGAGGCCGCAGATGAATAGAGGTGTGGGGAATAAAGTACCCTCCTGCTCCCAGAGGTGGTCACTGTGGATCACATTTGAGACACATGAGTGGGACAGTGGGGATGAAGATAGTCCTTATGCTGCCCATGCTGTCTTTGATCTGTGGCACTGTCAGTACAGCAGTTTTCACGATCGTGAATGTCAAACAATTCAATGCGTAGCATTTCTTTAAAGGGACAGACATAGAGGAGGGCCTGGTTCACTGAGGCCTGACACCGTGTTCGTTGGTTACATCTGTGTAAAGTGGGCATAAGTTAGAATGGGAGCAATTTGCAATAGTGTAAAATGATGACACGAGATGCAGGGAAATGGAGAATCTGGCCCGAACTGTTTGGAAGTGCTTCCAAAAGAATATAGTGACTCAGTAGTGTGACCAAATAGAAATGTCTCCTATCATCTACCTCTCCTCTATAGGCACGTGACCATATCTATCAGTTCTTTCCAATGTGTCCCTTTTCCTGTCAGCCCTTTCATTCTCTAGCTGAGTGTTGTGATGTGATGAGAATGGAAGGAGCTGTGTAAGAGAAGGTGCTCTTGCCAATATCATTTGAGACCATGAAAGGATAGGGAAGAGGCCAGTGTAGATGAATGGAGAGATTTGGAAGGAATGCAGAGACAAACCAGAATTGTGCATTTGTCTGGAACAAGTCCATGGAGAGTTTTAAAAAGAAAGAGGAACGTTTTGGACTGGATGCTGGAGAAAATGGGGAAGCAGCAGGGTCATTTTAAGCTGTAGCTGAAGGTGATGTGTTGAGGCTTTGTGGGACAAAGTTACTTTCATTTGGTAGCTACCAGTTTATGGGAGCCCAAATCCTGAAGCCCTTACTCAGGCAAAACTCCCAGTGACTTCATTGGAAGATTTGCCTGTATAGGGAGTTATGGGTCCATAGTCAATGGGCGATACCCAAAACAGTGGTCAGGATCGCCTCCTCACAGGATGGGGCTCAGAGGAAGACATCTCAATGAGGACCTCCTTGGCTAAGTCCTCCCCTGATCATTCCGTCTGGGTGGCCTGGCATTTGCCTACTTCAGAATGACCTGCAGCGGCCATCGCTACACTGGGAAGGTTCTCGTGAATTTGCTCAGCTCCCAGGGGCTCAACAAGCACCTTGGCCTACCTGGAGCGGGCCAGATCTGCAGTTCTGTTTGCAACCGATATGCATGAGTATGATGATGCAAGGCAACCATAATGCTGACTTAACTGGCTAGTGGAGGATTCCCCCAGTGTGGCACAGAGCTGTCATAGCAGCATCTATCTCTACCCTTCCCACTCTCTGGTGCAGAGAGTGTTGATGGAAAACGGAGTTTGAATGAGGCAACTCTATACTCCGTCAATGCCTGGCTCCCAGAAGGCCCCCTGAGGACACAGGCTTCTGGGCTTAAATTTCTAGTGAAGATCAGCTGCCTCCAGGATCAGGGGGAGTGAAGATGGCATAAAGCACCCTCCTGAGTTGTGCCAAGTGCAAGTCCTGGATCAGACACTGGCTCTTTACCTCTGATCTTCCCCTTTCTTCTTACCAGTGTCTCCCCTAGCCAGGGCTGCCCCAGATAACTCTTCACAAGGTGTATTACCTAACCCTGCCCTGGGCTAGTCACTCTCACCAGAGTCAGTACGGGCAGGACATATGACTTGCTCCCAGTCCCCTCTTCTTCCATCACAGGGATCCTGAACCTGTGGAGAGCCTTATGCAAGGTTCTAAGATGTCTGTGTGGGGGGTGGGGGTGGGAAATGGGACCATGGAGGTGGTCACCCCCTATTCCAAGATCCACACACCCCGGGTTACTTCCTTGTGAAGACCTGGGGAAGCACAATCTCTCCCCGTTTGTCCCAGTTTGAATGACAGCTCAGGCTGATGGAAATGTAAATGAATTGGGGAGGGTGGAATGCAACTCTGGGAAGCTGGGGGGAGTTATTCAAATCTCGCTAAATGAGATGAGTGGAGAGGAGAACCCTGCAGCACTATTGCATCAGGGAAAAAACTGGGCTCACAACGTCCTTTCCAGCTCAGTCACCTCAGGGAAGGTGAATCTGTGCCCATGAGGCTCTTATTTCCTGGCTAGGAACTCTAACTTAATTAGAAGTGACAGGGTGTGTGGCAGTGCTGATTAGTGCCAACCTGAGGTGCCTAATGAGTTACAAGGCAAAGCCCCATTCAGAGGAGAGGGAGAGAAAAGCCTTGAGCAAATGGGGAAGGGAGGAAGGCAGAGAAGACAGTCAAGAAGTGCAGCCTCCTGGATTGGAAACAGCACTGGGAGTCAGGAGACCTCCCTTCTAGTATTGACTACATCTGTGCTCTTAGGCAAGTGACTTGGCTTTACTGGCCCTCTCTGCACAGGGGAAAGGGTGCTTTTATCAGCTGGACCAGCTTTATGCATTTGAAAAGGCCCTTAACACCTGGGCCTATTCTACACTGATTTTGTAGGGGTATTGCTATTTTGGTTAGGATTGTTGTTTTTAACTGGAATGGTTATACTGGTACAACCCTTAATGTGGATGCAATTATATTGGTATAAAGGTGCCTTTTCTGGGCATACCTTAATCCCCTTCCCACACTGGAATAAGCTAGACTGGCATAAGCAGGGGCGGCTCTAGCCATTTCGCCACCCCAAGCACGGCGGCACGCTGTGGGGGGCACTCTGCCAGTCGCCTGTCCCGCGGCTCTGGTGGATCTCCCGCAGGCGTCCCTGGGGAGGGTCTGCTGGTCCCGTGGCTCCGGTGGACCTCCCGCAGGCGTGCCTGCGGATGCTCCACCAAAGCTGTGGGACCAGCGGACCCTCCGCAGGGACGCCTGCGGGAGGTCCACCGGAGCCGCCTGCCGCCCTCCCGGCGACCGCCAGAGCGCCCCCCGCGGCATGCCACCGTAAGCACGCGCTTGGCATGCTGGGGCCTGGAGCCGCCCCTGGGTATAAGCACTTTTATACTACTGGAACTGTTCTTAGCTTTTAGCTGTGGAATCTCCTGAGCCTAGTGGCGCATGAGGCAACCCATTTTCCCCACTGCTGTCTGTCCAGAGCAAGATGTTTGTAGTCTCCATGATGGCAACATCATTTTCAGTCATCCTGCAATAAGTCATTCATTGTCCTCCATGCCTTCTTTTCCGCCCAGGAAGGAACCAGTTTAAGACATACCTTGTGCTTATGCCACGTGGTTACCTGATGGTATGACCAAACCACCGTAGCAGTCTCTGTCTGATCACAAAGGTCCTAGTGGATTCTTGATCACTGACAATTTTTAATTCAAGATTGGATCTTTTTCTAAAATGTAAATTCTGTGGCCTGTGTTATACAGGAAGTCAGATTAGATGATCACAATGGTCCCTTCTGCCCTTGGCATCTATGAATCACTGAGTCCTCAGTCTGCTGACCCATGTGATGCAACACTTCCACATTGGTTACATGATTTTTCTAGTGAGTTCCTTAAATTCTTTTTAAGCAATGCTTGTGGAGTGTTTTCAGCATCCTCTTGTGTACTTCTGCCATCTGCCATGTTTCTGGGCGCACAATAGAACTTTACAATCTCATTTTTGTGTGTAGATGTGTCTTACTCTTCCTGATGTTTGACACATGGGAAAATGATCCACTGGCTTTGCCAATGCTTGCCTTCACATCTTTAGGGAGATGGCCATTAGCAGATATTGTACTTCCAAAATAGATTAAGTCAGTAACTCTTTTGTACTCTTCTCCATCAATCACACATCTGCCAGTGTTGATAGCATTCTCTCCTATCTCCATGATTTTGGTCTTCTGTATACAGATACAAAATCCCACTTTGACTGCTTCTGCTTTTAGGTTCATAAAGAGTTTTTCATTCCATCCCAGTTGGTATCCAGCATGACTATATTGTCTGCAAAATCTAAGTCTTGCAGCTTATTTCTTGCCTAAACAATACCAGTGTTCTCGTCTTATCATCACAAAATCTATGACAATACCGAAGCCAAGTGGAGAAAAAATGGAACCTTGCCTTATGCCAGTAACACTCTTAAACCATTCTGTCTCTCTACTTTTGGTCCTGATGCAACCTTGTCATACAAAGCTTTTATCAAATTAACTGTCTTCGCTGGGATTTCATAGTGTCTCAAGATCTTCCAGAGGGCATCTCTGTGCATGCTATCCAATACTTTCATAAAATCAAGGATGTTAAAAGCTATATTCTTCTGGTATTCTAAGCCTTTCTCAATGAGTCTTCCAAGGTGAAAATCTGTTCTGAACATGACCTACCAGATTGAAATCCAGCCTGTTCTTCCCTGAGTACTTTATCAATAGCAGTTTTCATCCCATTCAAAATGATAATACAAAACACTTTCCCAGATACAGCTAGGAGTATCACCCTTCTCTAGTTATCACAAATAAGCTGTTCTACCTTTTCAGGGATTTTGCAGATAACACCTCTTCTCCAATCTTTGGACGGGTGTCCCATCTCCAGATCTCTGCAACTGCCTGCACATGTAATTCACCAGCACTTCCTCCCCAGCATTTAACATTTCAGCATTTGTTTTACCCTAGCCTGGTGCATTAGCACTCTTCAGCTGGTTTATAGCCTTAGGCCTTGTCTACACTACAAGACTATTTCGAATCTACTTAAGTCGAATTTGTGGATTCGACCTTATGAAGTCGAATTTGTGTATCCACACTAAATACACTAATTCGAACTTCTGAGTCCACATTAACGGGGCCGGCGTCGACTTTCGAAGCGGTGCACTGTGGGAAGCTATCCCACAGTTCCTGCAGTCCCCGCTGCCCATTGGAATGCTGGGTAGAGCTCGCAATGCCTGCTGGGGGAAAAAATGTGTCGAGGGCGGTTTTGGGATACTGTCGTCATTGAACCGTCAATCACGCCCTCCCTCCCTGAAAGCGCCGGCGGGAAATCTGATCGCGCCCTTCTCTGGTCGGTTACAGCACGGACGCCACAGCTCTGCGAGCATGGAGCCCGCTGCGATCATCGCTGCACTTATGGCCGTTGTCTACTCCTCGCACCTTATCGTCCACCTCTTCCACAGTCAGCTGCTGAGAAATCGGGCGAGGAGGCTCCGGCAGCGCGGTGAGGAGAGTGGCGCAGACCTCTCACAAAGCAGGGTACGCCGCGCCGTGGAGATCATGGTGGCAATGGGTCAAGTTCATGGTGTGGAACGGCGATTCTGGGCCCGGGAAACAAGCACAGACTGGTGGGACCGCATAGTGCTGCAGGTCTGGGATGAAACAGAGTGGCTGCGAAACTTCAGGATGCGTAAGGGCACTTTCCTTGAACTGTGTGACTTGCTGTCCCCTGCCCTGAAGCGCCAGGACACAAGGATGCGAGCAGCCCTGAGTGTGCAGAAGCGAGTGGCCATAGCCCTCTGGAAACTTGCCACGCCAGACAGCTACCGGTCAGTAGCGAACCACTTTGGCGTGGGCAAATCTACCGTGGGGGTTGCTGTGATTCAAGTAGCCCACGCAATCGTTGAGCAACTGCTCTCAAAGGTAGTGACTCTCGGAAACGTCCAGGTCGTCATAGATGGCTTCGCCGCGATGGGATTCCCAAACTGCGGTGGGGCTATAAATGGGACTCACATCCCTATCCTGGCACCAGCCCACCAGGCCAGCGAGTACATTAACCGAAAGGGCTACTTTTCAATGGTGCTGCAAGCACTGGTGGACCATAGGGGATGTTTTACCAACATCTTCGTCGGGTGGGCGGGCAAGGTTCATGACGCGCGTGTGTTCAGGAACTCTGGTCTCTTCAAACGCCTCCAGGCAGGTACTTTCTTCCCGGACCACAAAATAACGGTTGGGGATGTGCAGATGACTACAGTGATCCTCGGGGACCCGACCTACCCGGTAATGCCCTGGCTCATGAAGCCCTATACAGGCACCTTGGACAGTGAGAAGGAACTCTTCAACTACCGGCTGAGCAAGTGCAGAATGGTCGTGGAGTGTGCTTTCGGACGTCTCAAGGGGAGATGGCGGAGCTTACCGACTCGCTCGGACATCAGCGAAAAGAATATCCCCGTAGTTATTGCTGCTTGCTGTGTGCTCCACAATCTCTGTGAGAGCAAGGGCGAGACCTTTTTTGCCGGATGGGAGGTTGAGGCAAATCGCCTGGCTGCTGTTTACGATCAGCCAGACACCTGTGCCGAGAGAATATCCCAGCGGGAAGCGCTGTGCATCCGGGAGGCTTTGAAAGCTAGTTTCCTCGCAGAGCAGGGTAACCTGTGACTGTCCACTTGATTTTAAGAGAGCCTGATCATGGGCCTGTGTCTGTATGTGTCGAGTTAGATCTGAGCTCACAAACCCGGTTCTCCAAGTTTCCCCCACTTCCAAAGCACGTTTTAAAACTAATGAAATGTAACAGTAATTAATAATAAATCTTTTGTTGACTTTGCATTTCTGTTCCTGGGTTGAAACATGGAAGCATACTGTGCTGGGTTCGGTGTGCACTGATGTACAGACCGCTTGTCCAATACAGGACGGACAGCCTCCTGCTCCTACATAGGTCTGTGGGGTGGGGGACGGTTTACAGTGGTTGTGCATGTAGGGGTGGGTTTGCAGGAAGGGGTGGGTTTGCAGGAAGGGGCGAGGGGTGCCGTCTTTGGATAGGGGTTTGCATGACGGCTGTGGGCTGTGGGTTTGGGCGTTGGAAGGGGTGAGGGGTGTGGGGGAAGGGTGAGTATCTGTCCCTGGATGAGGGCTCTTTTTGGGGCTCAGGACAGCGGAGAGGCTCGTGGCTACGGTCGAAGTGCATCGTAAGGGAAGCCTGCCTTTACATTCGGGGATGGCAGGCGCCAGGACCCTGGACAAGCATACACATCAACGAATCACCCGGGCAGCATACACCACACAGACTGACCCTGGTGCCTAGTGACTGCAGTCTGTGTGTGCCCTGCAGTTGACCCTGCCCCCAAGTCTGTACCCTGGTAATGTGGGCTATGCACTGCAATTAAAAATCCCCTACACACAAAGTCTTCTGACACGAAACGTGGCGGAAACAGTGAGTAACAGCAAACCGCTTTTAATAATGTTATACACAGTGGGGGTTGAAACTTGGATTTGGGACTGGGTGATCCTGTAAGGGAAGAACTTCTACAAATTTAGAGCGCGAGAGGTGTCTTGTACATTAGCGCTCTGCTGCGGTGCAGTGACAGTTCTCACGGCCCCTACCGCCCCTCCTTCTTGTAACTTTGGGTGAGGTGGGGACAGGACTTCTTGGCGTTGGAGGGCGGTTGCAGATGCAGTGCAGGGGGGCTCTCTCCTCCTGCCTGCGGTCCTGCAGAACATCTACAAGGCGCTGGAGCGTGTCCGTTTGCTCCCTCATTAGACCAAGCAGCGTTTGAGTCGCCTGCTGGTCTTCCTGCCGCCACCTATCCTCCCGTTCGATGTGTGTGCGATGCTGCTGACACAGGGTCTCCCTCCACTGTCTCTGCTCTGCCGCTTCTGCTCTGGAGCAGGCCATCAGTTCCTGGAACATCTTGTCCCTAGTCTTTTTCTTTCGCCGTCTAATCTGAGCCAGCCTCTGCAAGGGGGATGCCGGGGCAGTCCGGGAAAGAGCCGAAGCTGTGTGATGCGAAAAAGTAAGTGATTTCCTTGAACAAATACAGGTTTGCGGACAGTGAACACAGTCAAGTCAGTTTAAGAGAACAAGACTATACAGGGCACCAAGTCTCGCGAGATCTCAGAACTAGTTCGAGATTTCGGAGTATGCTCTCATTGGCGGCGCCATTGCACAGGAGAGCGGACAAGCGGGGAGAGACAGCTGAATCCGTCTTGCAGACAGTCCTGGTAAGCCTTACAGTAGATAATGCTTATCAGTTAGTGGATAGCTGTGCTCTCCTGCTAAAGGCAATGTGGAAAGCAGAAAGGATGAGCCTTTTGCAGCCCCTCCCGCCAGTGCACGGGAAAGATCAATGTATGCTTGTTCTCTGTGGCCTCTAGCACGTGGCTGTTAGGCGAGGGTCATTGTTATGCAACCTAATTTTAAACCATTAACAATAGTAACAATACACTAATTGCCCTACTTAGATGCAGTATTTCCAGAACGAGATCACCCTGAGGCGGGTGACCCGTGCCCAGAAAGAGAGGATGCTAAGGGAAGCGCTGCACCGACCAGGACCGTATGCAGCAATGCTCGTGGAGGCGATGATCCCTCTGTATATTCGGATGTCCTGGCAAGGAAGAGTTTGCTTCAACGGAGCGCCCAACAAGGCACCTCTCCCAAGAAACCTCCTGCGGAGGCTTTTCGAGGAACTGTATGACACCTTCGTTGAATTGTCGCTAGAGGATTTTTCTTCAGTCCCTCTTTGTGTGGACCTACTTTTCATATAGTTTAATATTTACAATTTTTTATATAGTGTTTCTATTTTTTCTATACATATTTTATAAAAAATAAATGTTTACACGTCTATAGCACTTACCGCCTGATCCTTCCCCTGATTCTGAGTCCGGGTTAACGGCAGGGGAGGGTTGGTAGGGGATCTCTGTGAGGGTGATGAAGAGATCCTGGCTGTCAGGGAAAGCGGGAGTGGGTTCGCTGTCGCCTGCGCCGTCCTCCAAAGACCATTCCTCATCTTCCCCATCGGCGAACATCGAGGAGGAACTGTGGGGCAGTGGTGGCAGACCCACCTAGAATGGCATGCAGTGCCTCGTAGAAGCGGCATGTCTGGGGCTTGGCTCCGGAGCGTCCGTTTGCCGCTCTGACTTTTTGATACCCTTGTCTTAGGTCCTTGACTTTCACGCGGCACTGCATCGCATCCCGGCTGTATCCTTTGTCTTTCATGGCTTTCGAGACCTTCTCGAAGGTCTTTGCATTCCGCTTGCTGGAGCGCAGCTCCGAGAGCACAGACTCCTCGCCCCACACAGCGATCAGATCCATGACTTCCCGGTCAGTCCATGCTGGGGACCTCTTTCTATTCTGGGATTGCCCGGACTCCTCTGCTGGAGAGCTCTGCATCGTTGCAGGTGCTGCGGAGCTCGCCCCGATGTCCAACCAGGACGTCAGATTCAAAGTGCCCAGACAGGAAAATGAATTCAAATTTTCGCGGGTCATTTCCTGTGTGGCTGGCCAGAGAATCCAAGCTCGGACTGCTGTCCAGAGCGTCAACAGAGTGGTGCAGTGTGGGATAGCTCCCGGAGCTACTAAGTTCGATTAGCATCCACACCAAGCCTAATTCGAGCTAGCCATGTCGAATTTAGCGTTACTCCACCTGTCGGGGTGGAGTACCAAATTCGAACTAAAGAGCCCTCTAGTTCGAATTAAATGGCTTCCTGGTGTGGACGGTTGAGCGGTTAGTTCGAAATAACGCTGCTAAATTCGACTTAAAGTCCAAGTGTAGACCAGGCCTTAGTTCCTTCCTCCGAGGAGATTACTTGTAGTGGTATAGATAAGACCGCTACGTCTTCACATTTCTCAGTATGTGTTAATGGTTCTGGCTGGTTTAGCACAGCATGGAAATGTCCCATCGAACGGGCACTCTTGTCCATCCTTTGTGGTTGAAATCGTACAGTCTTGAGCTTTTCTACACAATTCTACAAAGGTTAGAGCAGGGGTCGGCAACCTACGGCACGCGTGCCACCTTTGGCACGCGAGCCAATTTTGCCTGGCACGCAGCTGCCAGCCGGGGTTGCAGCCGGCTGAGTGAAGCAGGGCCGGCGGCAGGCACGCCCCCCAGCTCCCCCCTCACCGCACTCAGGTTCTGCGGCTCCCGGGAGTGTGAGCCGCCAGGGCATGGGGCCCTGAGCCTGCTGCAGGAGGGGCGGCGGTGGCAGCAGCTCACACTCCCGGGAGCTGCAGAGCCCGAGCACGGCGAAGGGGAGCTGGGGGGTGCATGAGGCCCGCTGTCCGCATGCATATGCTGCAGGAGCCCCCCCCGGGGGGGCACCTGAGAGTGTGAGCTGCCGCTGCCCCTCCTGCAGCTCCCCTCATCCCACTGCCTCAGCACTCTGCAGGGGAGGGGCTGTGTGCACAGCAGCCCAGCAGCATGTTTTGCCTCCACGTAGAGCCAGCCTCTCACCGGCATGGGCCTGGTAAGGGGAGTCCTGGGGGGCAGTCAGGGAGCTGGGGGGGTTAGACGGGTTGGGAGTTCTGGGAGTCCTGTCAGGGGGCGGGGAGTGGTTGGATGGGGCGTAGGAGTCCCCGGGGGTCTGTCTGGGGGCGGGGGTATTGATAAGGATTGGGGCAGTTGGGACAGGTAGGGAGTAAGGTCCTAGGGGGGCAGTTAGGGTGGGAGGGTCTCAGGAGGGGACAGTCAGGGGACAAGGAGCAGGGAGGCTTAGGTAGGGAGTGGAGTTCTGGGGGGCAGTTAGGGGCAGGGGTTTCAGGAGGGGGCAGTCAGAGGACAAGGAGCGGGTGGGAGGAGGTTGGGGGTTCTGACCGGGGCAATCGGGGTGGGAAGTGGGAGGGAGTGGATGGGGGCTAGGGCAGGGCTCTCCCCTCTTTTTTGATTGCTGAAAGATGGTAACCCTAGGCAAGGGGGGAGCCAGGGGGTGCACGGGGGCTGGCACCCACATACATCCACTGCAGCCTACTGGCGCCCCTGGGCAGGAGGGGCACAGCTGCTCCCTGCTAGCAGTGTCACCACCGCCTTTGCAGGGCTGCTGCACCACGCTGGCTCCTCCATGGCTGGGGCTTGCTGCTGCCGCAAGCAGGACACTCTGGCTCTCTGGTGCCTCCGGAAGGTGGCTCCTCCCTGCCGTGCTGCTGCAGTGGCCCAAGCCCAACAAAGCCAGTGAGTGGACTCAGGGTGGGGGCCACCTGGGTGGGGTTGGGAGGGCTCGCAGGGGGGCTGTGCACCCTCCAGAGGAGTTCAGGGGGCAGGGAGGGGGGAACCTGGTCTGGGGAGCAGCCCCTGGGCACAGCTGGCCCCTGGGGTCTATAAAGGCTCATTGGGGATTTGCCCCTCAATGAACCGATGTGCAAGGTGGAAGTTTCACCTAGGTGGCAAAATATCCTTGCACCGGCCCTGCCCCAGGGGGTGCGTGCACCCCAGGTTAAGAACCACTGCACTAAACTGATAAGATCTACATTTTAATTAAATTTTAAATGAAGCTTCTTAAACATCTTAAAAAACTTGTTTACTTTACATACAATAATAGTTTAGACTTATAGAGAGAGAGATCTTCTAAAAATGTTAAAATGTATTACCAGCACGTGAAACATTAAATTAGAGAGAATAAGTGAAGACTTGGCACACCACTTCTGAAGGGTTGCCGACCCCTGGGTTAGAGCATTGAGATGTCAGTTGTTTAGATACTAGAGAAAGCTTTTTAGAATCCTCTCTCCTATGTGCCTCCACGGTGTCTCTTGCTTTATTTTCCATCCATTCTCTAAGATCTCTTCTGGCTAATCTTTTACCTTCCTTGTTTCTGTCCGCATATTCTTGTTGCAGAATAGTTCTTTTATTGCTGTCTCATTCTTGTTGCTTTCTCTTCTTTAATTTTTTCCTCTATTCAGCTAGCTTCCATGTATTTGGTTGGAGCCATTCTTGTTTCTTAGATAGTCTCATCCCACATGGTAGTCCTGGATGCATCCTCACTTGCTTCTTTGAAAAACTTCCGTTGTTTTTCTGTCATCCATCTGTGTCTTCAACTCTTTTAATCTATTGCTAAATTGCATCTTGAAATGTGCCTTCACTTGGATCTACTAACTTTCTAGTATCATACATTCCTTCTGCCTTGAGTGTTGTTTTTTTTTATTTATTTTTTTAAAGTTTTATTTTGATTGTCCCAATAACAAGATGGTGGTCACTTCTGATACTAGCACTCCTATACAGCCTGGTGTTCAACTGTGATCTTCTCTAGCACCTGCTAAAGGCAACATGATCAAGCTGTTTCTGGGTGAAGCCATCATTTCATCTCCACGTCAGTTTGTCTTTCCTTGTGTGAAAATGCATAGACTGCATAGGACACAGAATTATAAAAACATTTTCCATTGTCAGTCTGTTCTAATATGCCATTTCTGCCCATAATGTGCTCAGATCCAGTATTATCATCGCCAACCTGTGTATTTAGATCTCCCATAGAGATAACAATATCATATTTATTGATCTTGCCAAGGACACTCTGCAACCTTTCAGAGAAACAATCTTTGCCTTGTTCATCGCAATCATTTGTTAGGTGCATAACACTGAACAAGTGTGACTTTTGCTTGGTTTGTCATAAAGCGAGTGTCAGTATTCTTGAATGTGCAGATACCCATTCCTTCGGTGCTGCAGTAGCTTCCTTGCTAAGCTTAACCTTCCAAATGTTTATCATCTTCTCTTCAACCATGCCTTCCAATGATAATTAGATGAGTCCAGTCCACCTCATCTCAGTCAGTCCAGGTATCCTTAGGCCAGAGATTTTCATTTCTCGATAACTTGTGTCAGTCTGCCTGTGCTCTGAAGTGATCTACCATTCCAACTCCCAATTCTTGACTTAGTTTTAGCGAGAAGATACCCCATTTCAGATTAACAACTTCCTTGCGGATTTGATTCTCCAGCATCAGAATGTCAGACGGATTTGCTGGTTGATCAGTACTATTTTGTCTTACATCCAGCACATCATGGTTCTCCACAGTTGATATTTGTATTTGCAAATCTGTGACAGATTCATCTTGTCTCCAGGATGTTTCTGTAACAGAGCATTTTTGTGAGACCAGTGGACTGCCTTTAGTTTGGCTCCTACCCTTTGACTTTTCTGTCTTGGGTGACCTTACCAGGAGTTCTACAGCTGCCAACATAGCTCTCAGGGTATCTGGAGCACACAAGCATATGCACCACATCAAGGTGCAGTCCCTGGGGAAACTATAGCTGTCCTCACACTGGAGGGGTGGTTATTGCAAGACTGATATCTGCACACAAGTTTTACCACTTTAATTATAAGACTTCAGCTACCTAGTCTACAACACAACCAGCTTACACAATTGAAAGAGGTTAAACTGTCTGCTATTAAAGGTATATGGGGGCCTTTGTGACTTAACTTTCCCAGCTGTAAAATGGGAATGATACTTATCCACCTTTGGTAAGCATTTTGAGATCTACAGCCAAAAAGTTCCTGTAGGTGCCAAATATTTTATTATGATGCGTTAGTGCTAATTTATAGTGTGCTCAAGTGACTGATTTAGTCAAGTACAGATAAGGGATTTTTGTGTTTACCTCTCACTTTATAAAATGTCAGATATAACTTACATGGACTTTTAAACTGCCTCTTTATAAAGAAGCTTCCAAGGACATGGATTGGAAATGCAGGAAGGGGTCTGTCCACCTCCCCCACTCCCCACCAAAAAAAAGAAAAATCCTCATGAATATTTGTTCTGATTTTGAAACGGAGTTTCCCTGACTGTCTTGTGCCCCTCTTTCATTCACTGCCTATGAATATTTTAAGCAATGCATGTACTGGCAGCAAAGCTCCAAGGAACAGCATGCTGTATTTAAAGTGAATATTGCTATATATTCATGGAAAGCACATTTCTAATTGGTAATTGTGACTATTCACACCAGCAAGCTGACTCCCAGAGTTCCACTGGGCCAATCAGGAAACACAAACATTGTTACCTTATGTGTCCAGTTAAAAACAGCTCAAATTCCAAACATGGAATCACAAACAAGCTACAGGCCAAGAACTATGCCAGAAATTACTGGATGAATATTTTTTAGTAAATTAGATAAAACAATCTGTTGGCAGGCAATTCACAAACAGAGAGAGAGTGTGTGTCAAAATTAGTTATATAAATGAGTTAATTGCTCAGGCCTGTTTGTGATACGGTCTGTAATCATGTGATCAGATGAGTGGTGTGTGCTGAGCCAGACAGAGTTAAAAGACACATGTAGCTATGAATATCAGTGTCTGTTAGAGAAGTGTTTTGATGCTCAATGAGTCTGAAAACCACTGAGAAACACTTTCTGGTAGTCCCAGGGAGTGCAGGGTCTTTATTATCAGCCCTCCGAATCAGATGAGTTCAGAGGAGCCACAACTCCCATTGAAGGCAGCGGAAGCTGTGACTACTCAGCACTACAGACAAATTAAGTCACAAGGGACTTGTCTGAGGCCACTGGAGATGTGAGGCAGAACCAAGAATAGAACCCTTGTGTACTGATTCCCATTCCTGTGCCTTAATCAGAAGACCATCCCTTCTCCCATAAAATACATTTCTAGTGCACCTTGTGATACATGTCCCAAAATGTAAACAAATAGCAACACTGTACGCCTGGAGGTTGAATAATCATGGATGAGAACTGGCTAAAGATCAGAAAAGTAAAGAGAGAGAGAGAGAGTGTGTGTGTGTGTGTGAGAGAGAGAGAGAGGAGATGGAGGAGAGGAATGGAAAGTGGAGAGGATTAGCTCTCTGAAATGCCTTTGCCCACAGCAATTACTGTGGATTGCTATTGGGTGTCAGTTTGTTTATCAGTTTAATTAACAGAGATTCCCTCCGTCTGCCTGTCTCTCTGCAGAGGCTAAAGCAACTCACTTCCCTAGCAGAGGACTTGCCTCAGCCAAAGAAGCACGGGCTAGAGTGTCTGAACCATTGGAGAGCCCCAAAGCAGAATACAGGATCTCATCCCCATCAGCTATGGAAGTGCTCATAACCACAGAGAAGGAAACCGACTTGTAAAGCATATGGGAAAGGATTTCGCCTTTGCATTCTGGTCATAGGTGTGTGCAGCACATTTCATTAGGGTGTGCATCCAGGGAGCCCCGCCCAAGCAGGGCCGCCCAGAGAATTCAGGGGGCCTGGGGCAGGGCTGGGTCTTCGGCGGCAATTCAGCAGCAAGTCCCTCTCGGAGGGAAGGACCTGCCGCCAAATTGCCGCCAAAGAATGAAGCAGCGGCAGTAGAGCAGCCTAAGTGCCACCAATTGCGGCTTCTTTTTTTCCCCCCCTCGCTGCTTGTAGCACTTGTACTCACCGGGCAGTGCTCCGAGGCTTCAGCAGCGGGTCCTTCACTCGCTCCGAGTCTTTGGCTGCACTGAAGGGCCCGCCGCTGAAGACCCGGAGCGAGTGAAGGGCCCGCCGCCGAAAACCCAGAGCGGCTCGCGGGGCCCCTGCAGGGCCCGGGGCAAATTGCGCCACTTGACACCCCCCCCTCCCGGGCGGCCCTGCACCCAAACCCTGCCCCGATCCACTCCCTCCCACTTCCTGCCCCCTGACTGCCCCACTCAGAACCCCCAACCCCCCATGCTCCTTGTCCCCTGACTGCCCCCTCCTGGGACCCCACCCCCTATCTAAGCCTCCGTGCTCCTTGTCTCCTTACTGCCCCCTCCTGAGACCCCCCCCCACTGTAACTGCCTCCCTAGAACCCTACCCGCTACCTGTCCCCTGACTGCCCTGACCCTTAGCCACACCCCGACCCCCGGGACTCCCACGCTTATCCAACCGCTCCCTGCCCCCTGACAGGATCCCCAGAACTCTTGACCTATCCAACTCCCCCTGCTCCTTGTCCCCTGACCGCCCCCAGAGACTCCTTCCCCTAATCACCCCCCAGAACCCCACCAACTATCCAACCCCCCATCCCCGGACAGCCCCAACCCCGAGCCACACCCCTGCCCCCTGACAGGTTCCCTGGGACTTCCACACCCTATCCAATGCCCCATTCTCTGTCCCCTGACTGCCCCCAAGACCCTCTGACCCATATCCAACCCCCATGACCTGGCCCCATTACCATGCCACCACTCAAAACAGATTCCCCACCAAATCCCACCCCAGACATCCCCTTGACCAATGACATGATGGCACTTACGGGGCAGGCGCAGAGAGCACCAACCAAGCTGGAGCGCAGCGGTGGAAGAGCGCTATGACTGACGTAAGTCAAAGGTCATGTGTAGTGCTGGGGAGGCAGCGATTGGCTGGGTGGGCCTGGGCAGGGAGGCAAGGGGGGGTCATGGTAGCAGCATAGGGTTCACTGTACACACAACTAACAAACTGCAGCTGCTGCTAGTTTGGCAAAAAAAAAATTTCCGCCTGCCCACGCAGGGTTTCCCTGTCACCCCGACTCATAGGTGCTGACTTTTGATTTTGCCCCATCCTGGCTCCACCCCCTTATCCAAGGCTCCGCCCCCACTCCACCTCTTCCTGCCCCATCTTCCTAGACCCCCCAAACAACACCTTTTTGCCAACTGCCTCCCCTAAATGCCTCCAACCAGCTGCTCACTCCTTTCTGCCCCCTCCTGCCTTAAGGGCAAGGTGTGGGTGCTGGAGGGGTACTCTGCCAGTTTTGAGGGGAGGCTATTTTCAACATATTTATACACTTTCATTCTCGTTATTGAAAGTGTGTCTATCATTGGTATCTCCCCTTCCTGATGTTTCCCAGTTCTTGCTCTCCACCTGTGTCCCTTTTCCCCATCTCTCTCTGCTCCCCACTTCCTGGTGGCTCTGTTTAGCACCTGCTCCCACCCATGCACTCAAAGCAGCTCTGTCTCCTCCGAACTCCAGGATAATGCCCAAAGTGAATGCAGGGACAGGGCCATCTGTAGGATTTATGGTGTCATACGCAGTATTATTAAACTGGTGCCCCTATGCCTAACTTGGGGCACAGCCACCACCCTGGCCCACGGACCCCCAGAACCACACACCCTCCCCCATTGCTGACACACACCGAGCTTCATACGCAGCAGATGCTGCAGTAGCTGGGCTCGCAGCCTGGGGGGGAGGGACGAGGCAGCAAAGGATACCAAGCGGCCCGGCCTGCCTCATGGTGGTGCAGAGTCACAGTTCCCCGCCCCGTATCCTCTCCCTCACACAGAATGCACCGCGCCAGCTCATTCAGCTTTGTGAATATGGCCTCTGCCTAAGGAGACTGCAGCGTGCGCTGGGTGTGCTGGAGCCGACCCGCGCTTACCTGCTGTCCCAGTGGTTCCCCAAATTTTCAGGTGCCCTACGCAGCCATGGATGCTGCATATGCCTCAGGATGGCCTGAGAAGACAGGAGGTATTTCAACTTGAATAAGGCATTAGATACAGTTTCACATGACAGTCTCCTATGGAGACTAAATTCAAATGGAACAGCTATAAACTGAAATGCCAAAAACTACATTGATTTATATCAAGGCTGCACAGTTAAAATCACAGGAAAAGCTGAAGTTAAGGGCCCATCAGCCGCATTACCTCAGCTCCATGGCATGTATATTGGTATATAGACTGTGTGACATAATAGCAGCCTATTGAACTAAAGCACACACTGAAGCAGAAAAAGAAGAGGGGCAGATCTACTTTGTGGCAGTGTTGGAAGGAGTTAACACCCCATTTCCCCTGCCCCACCCCCTGCATTAGTAGAGGTGGGTACTGAATCAAAAAAGGAGATGGGCTTTTATAGGATTGGAAAAACTTCCCTCAGCCAGCATCCTCGCACACTCATCAGTTCATGGGAGATCTTTTATGAGGTTACATCTGGGATCTTGTCTTCACCACAAGAACAAGGTGTGTTCTTAACTTGAGTGAACTAAATCAAAGTAAAATCCTAGTGTGGACAAAGAAGTCTGTGGTATTCCCATGAATTAGCAGATTAAGTTAAAAACTAACCTCCCCCATTGTCTTTACCTAGACCTGTTGACTCATGTGAAAACTGCAAACTGGCTTGCGTTCACTAGGCTATTACCGTGTGTTAGTTATCACCTTTTAGCTAACTTGAGTTAACACCCCTTTCTTCCTGCTGTAAAGATGGAGCCTGTAAGTCTAAGGACCCAGTTAACAGGGTATTCTGCAGCAGAAGGCAAGAATCCATTGGCAGGGGCAGCAGAGGGAGAAGTGGGCCCTGCTATACATTTGACACGTCCTCTGCTGAATGTAGGGAGTTCTGGGTCCATCAGCACAAACTACCATGCTCTGCTGTCAGAGGGGACCATGGGAAGAGAGGAACCCAGTGACAGAGCAGGCTGTTTGGTAGGAATCCACCTGTCAGGAGGCTGGGTACTCCTCATTTCCATCCAGTTACTCCAGAAGTGCTGGAGAAAGGGCCCTAATTTTGGAATTTGGGGGGGAGGGGTGTTTGTTAGCAGTAAATTCCCTCCTTAAAAGTTGGTTTACAGCACTTATATGCACAGAATATGCCCCCATGTGCAATATTTGTACTTGTTTTTCACAGACTTGTGTATATTTTGGAAGACTTTGTATTGAACAATACTCTTAAAAATAACGGTGTTTCGTCAGACTGTTCTTTTCTGTGCAAATAGGTAGATGAGTGGGAGGGTTTAATCTCCAGCTAGTGGTGCTCCTGTTCAGTAACCCAGCTGGATGCCCTGCTGATAGAACTGGCTGGAGAGGGGTGGAGAGCTGAGTTCAGTCCCTAGCTGGTCAGGCACCAGGATAGAGTCAGGAGGCCTGGGCTCAATACCTGTAGTTGGTGAAACCCTTGAGTGATGATCTGAGAGGTTAAGGTTAATCAGGTGAAATGCCTGATTGGTTGAGTTTTAAGTTAGTTTTTATTAGCCACTCTTCACTGGCCATAGGACACAACCTATAGATGAGACTTCTCTCCTCAGCCTATGAAGAAAACTGCAGTTTGTTGTCCTGGGCACTGGAAGGAGGGGTGACCTTTTACTAATACCTGGTACTGGTTTCCTACTGAATTTTGCTGTCATTTTATGCTTCATTTGCCATAGTGCCAGTTGTCAAGGAAGCAGAATTCACCCTGTGGAGAAGGGGGCAGCAGGACAGATCTTGCAACACTTTTTAAAAAAAATAAACCAATAGATCCTAAACCTTCAATTGCTTTGGAGTACTGGCACCATTCTGTATCCCCTACCTGTGAGCCTTTTCTGCAAAGGAGGACATTTATTTTTGGAGCTGTCTGTTCTGGTTTGTCAAGCCTCAGCAGGGAGAGTCATGTAGAAAGGAAAGGAATTCCCTCAGAGAAATGGATGCAGATCCCCTGCAAAGTCAGCCATGAGCTGTTCAGTGTTACCCTCCCTTGTGACATGTGTCTCCAACCTTTTTATGCACAGGATCACTTTTTGAATTTAAGTGCAATCCAGGATCTACCCTGCCCCTTCCCTAAGGCTCTCCCCTTCCCCGAGGGCCCATCCCACTCACTCAATTCCCCCACCTCCATCGCTTGCTCGTCTCCCTCACTCACTTTCACCAGGCTGGGGCCAGGGGTTGGAGTCTGGGAGGGGGTGCAGGCTCAGGGCTGGGGACGAGGGGGTTGAAATGTGGGAGGGGCTCTGGGCTGAGCCTGGGGTTGGAGTGCAGGAGTGGCTGAGGGGTGCAAGCTCTGGGAGGGAATTTGGGTGTAGGAGGGGGCTCTTGGCTGGGGCAGAGTGTTGGGATGAAGGAGCGAGTATGGGATGTGGGGTCTGAGAGGGGGATCAGGGCTGGGACAGGGGGTTGGGGTGCAGGAGGAGTGCAGGCTCCCGCTGGGTGTCACTTACCTTGGGTGGCTCCCGGTTGGAGGTGCAGTGGGGCTAAGGCAGGGTCCCTGCTTGCCCTGGCCCCACACCGCTCCTGGAAGTGGCCAGCACGCCCCTGTGGCCCCTGGGATATGGGCATGTGGCTCAGTGCGTTACTCCTGCCTGTAAGCACCGCCCCTACAGCTCCCATTGGCCACAGTTCCCCCTTCCCAGCCAATGGGAGCTGCGGGGGTGGTGCTTGCAGGCAGGAGCAGCATGCGGAGACCCCTGCCCTCCCAGGGGCTGCAGGGACATGCTGACCACTTCCTGGAGCGGCATGGAGCTGGGGCTGCCTTAGCCCAGCTGCACTGCTGGACTTTAGTGGTTAGAGATTGCGACTGACTGTCAGAGGTTCCAGGATCGACCAGTTGATCACGATCTACCAGTTGGTGACCACTGCTGTAGAAGCTGTGAGCGCGCTTATGAAATGCAGTCACTGTACTTTCCCCTCCTGCAGACTCTCAGAACTACAGTAGTTTCCACTATAGGGCTTGGTTGCATCCCATGCAGGGGGTAGCGGGGCTACCACCTATTAGGAACATAGAAATTGCCAGGCTGGAGCAGAACAGTGGTCCATCTATTCCATGAGCCACTCTCAGCCAGTGACCAGCACCAGATGCTACAGAGAAGACATATTGCAGTACGTGAGAGCGTGGTGCACCCCTCAGTGCCACTGGCTGCAATGGGTCAGCGAGCTTCTGAGTAGATTGAGTTTGGTCCTGTTCACAAGCTCACGCTTTATTAGTAGCTGGCACAAAGTTTTAGCTCTCGCAGTGAAATGTCCAAAAATCCTAACTCCCATCCATGCTTTGTTGAAGGTGCCAGTTACTCTCTTGTTAGTCTCCTCTGAGGCTACCTCTCCTTTCTGTGTCCCATGCCTGGTCTGTATTACAAAGATGGGTTGATGTAAGTTGTCTTGCACTGACCTCTTTGTACACATGTCTATGCTCAAATTTGTCTCTGGTCAATGTAAATGCTTCCTGATGGTGATGCAGTAAAACCACCTCCCCCAACAGCATGCAGCCATGGTTGACCTGCTGAGGTCAATGAGGTGCAAGTGTAAACACTGTGTGATCTGTGTCAACCCTAACAGTCCCCCAGCAACCATCCTACAATGCCCCACTGTGGCAGTGGCCATTCTGATCACAATTTTAAACTCCAATGCTCCCCACCTGAAAGTCCCCTGTGTGTTTTTGAAATGCCTTTTCCTGCTTGCCCACCTTGGTGAACACACCTAGCAGCTCCCCCCGGTTGTGTGCACTAGACACAATCCTGCCTGGAGTAGACAAGAGATGGTGGATCTCCTGGGCCTGGAGGAAGAGGCTTTGCAAGCACAGCCATAGCACCATGGACATCTACAAGCAGATAGCACAGGGGGTGAAGGTGTATGACAGGGATCAGCAGCAGTGCCACATGAGAACAAAGGAACTTTGCCAGAAATACCAAAAGGCCAGGGAGGCCTCTAATAGATCTGGTGGTGCCCTGCAGATCTGCTGCTTTTTTATTGAACTGCCTGTTGTACTTGAAATAGACCCCACCAGAAACCCATAGGCCACTGTGGATACCTCGGAGGAGCCTGAGCTAGAGACTCCGGCCATGACAAGTGAGGAGAAGGAGCGGAAAGACTTAGCGAGGAACTCCAGTGAGCCTGTGAGCCAGGGCCTGTTTGAGACTCCATCACAGAAGACAGTCCTGCCAGGTAAACACGAATGAGCCTGAGAACGGGGAAGAGAATTTTGGGGGGGTATATGTGCATTTCCCCTTACAGTCTTTACACTTAATGATGGCACGCAGCTCGTCCACAAGTTAACAAAACACAGCTATTGGAGACACAAGGTAGGTGAGGTAATATTTTTCATTGGACCATCATCTGTTGATGGAAAGTACAAGCATTCAAGCTACACAGAGGTGGTGTTCAGGTCTGAGGAAGGAAATTAGAGTACCTGAGCTAAATACAAGTTGGAACAGAGTGTTAAGTAAAAGGGGTAATGCCAGTTGTAGGAGGCCACTTGAAAAGAAGTAGGCAATTGAGGGTTACATTGTTATGCATAAGGGATTTGAAGTAGGCAATTAAAGGTTAGCAAGCAGTGGGGTGTGTTACAAATTCTTGTAATGAGTCATAAAACTGGTGTCCCTGTTGAGTCCATGGTTTTAAGTGTCTAACAAAGTTATGAATTTAATTCCCAGGCTAGCCTTTTGAGGGTGTTGCGCAGATTTCCTTTGAGGAAGCAAAGAGTACTTGTAAATGTACAGAAAGCACCACACAATTCATCTGAAGGTGCATCTGAAGAAGTGAGGTTTTTTACCCACACAAGCTTATGCCCAAATAAATGTTAGTCTTTAAGGTGCCACTGGACTCCTTGTTGTTTTTGTGGACACAGACTAACACGGCTACCCCCTGATACTTGACACAATTCATAGAATCACTAAAATACCCAGTCCTATTTATAAAATTATAGCAAACACCAGACCATTCCTAACAGCACCCTAATATTCAGACCAGAGAACACTCCAAGAGAGAACACTGCTGTGAATGACCTTAAAGTGCTCATTGAAAGCCTCCTTTAGTTTCATAGCTTCATGTTGGGCTCTTGTAATGGCCCTCGTGCCTGGCTGTTAAGAGTCAGCCTCCTCACCTCCCCACAGGCAGCAACTTTCCCCCCTTTGCCTCACAGATATTATGCAGGACACAATAGGCAGCTATAACCATGGGACTATTGTGACATTGTATAAAAGATGGGTGACCATTTATAATATTATTGATCCCATTATTATATAATTGCAACAAATCTTGTACAAAGTACATCATTTAAGGTATCGATGGAAAAGTTAGTCTGTCAAGTATGATTATCCTGGTTAAATCCATGTATCATCACAGTATCTGACATTCTGACTATTGGTGATGTATTTGTATCGCAGATGTGTTTCTTCTTGGGGTGACACCCACAGGGTAGTTTATATCCAGTCTCTCCAGTCCATTCTGAATGGACTAGTTAAGCTTGATGGGCCACTAAGAAGAATCAACTCTCCAGATAGCTGTTCCTGAGGATGTCTCGGACAACAAGGAGCCAGTGGCCACCCCTGTGATTTAACAAAACATATTGGGGCATTTGATGCAGACATGTGACTTCAGACTCCCTCTTTGTCAGTAACTTTCCATACACAGGGGCTATGGGCTTTGTTTGGTATAGGTACATTTCTATGCACATGGCAGAGAATATAAAAGACACCTGAGACATCTCCATTTTGCCTCTTTCCTGCTACAGTTCTCTGGACTGGATTGACAACTGAAAGGAGTGTTTTGAACTACTGACTGAGGACCTTCCAATCTTTTGGAAGTTACCAGCGGGACTTTTGCAAACCAGCAGACTATTCCTTCACTGCTACAAACCTGATTCAAGGACTTCCCAAACATTGGTGAGTATATGATCTTTTAACCATATATAACTCTATTCTTTACTTTTGTTAATTAATTCTTAGCAGGGTGGATTTGATTGAAATCAAATTGATTTAAATCATGATTGATTTAAATCACTAGTCAGGAAGACTCAATTTAATCATGGTTTTCTACATTCTTGCGGGTTTTTCTGGGTGTGTGCCGTCATTCGCTCCTCCCTCCGTGAAAGCTATGGTAGACACCATGCTGCCAGCAGATGGTGCAGCACGGTGCACCACCTGTCTCCTGGTATGTTGAATCCACTTCCAATGTCCTCTCCTCTTTCTATTTGCTCTTTCATCTAACCATTTCCCACCATTTCTCTGCCATCGTCAACAGAGCTGCACAGCTTCCGCTGCTTTCTCCAGATTGTATGTGCTGGGATCCCGTGGAAGCTACAGAATGCAACAATTCTCCGCTGTTTCTTGGCCATCATGAACAGAGCCGCACAGCTTCCGCCACAAACTCTGCTCACGTTTCCACCGCAAACTCTGCTCTCACCACTTTTTCCATGTTGTTGGTCCTGGGCTCCCGTTGAAGCTACAGAAGGCAACAATTCCCTCCTGGTTCTCAGCCATCGTGAACAGAGTCGCACAGACAATCTGGAGAAAGCAGCGGAAGCTGTCCTGAGCTCCTGTGGAAGCTACAGAAGACAACCATTTACCACCTTTTATCAGCCATCTTGAACTGACCAGCTCATTTTGCGTCCTTTTTCAAGGATTACCCGTGCAGGCGCCATTGCGCGGCAAACGTGGAGCCCACTCAGATCTCTGCTGCAGTTTTGACCATTGTAAATACCTCGCGCATTATCCAGCACTATGTTCAGTACCTGCAAAACTGGACGGGGAAGCAACAACAGTGCGATTACTATACTGATGAGGACATGAGCATAGACATTCCTAGAAGCACGGCATGTGGTGATTGGGAGATCATGGTGGCATTGGGCCAGGTTCATACCGTGGAATGCCGATTCTAGGCCCGGGAAACAAGCACAGATTGGTGGGACCACATAGTGTTGCAGGTCTGGGATGATTCCCAGTGGCTGTGAAATTTTCGTATGTGTAGGGCCACTTTCTTGGAACTTTGTGACTTGCTGTCCCCTGCGCTGAAGCGCAAAGACACCAGAATGAGAGCAACCTTGACCGTTGAGAAGCAAGTGGCCATAGCACTGTAGAAGCTTGCAACGCCCGACAGCTACCGGTCAGTCGGGAATCAGTTTGGAGTGTGCAAATCTACTGTAGGAGCTGCTGTGCTGCAAGTACATAAGAACATAAGAACGGCCGTATCGGGTCAGACCAAAGGTCCATCTAGCCCAGTATCCTGTCTACCGACAGTGGCCAATGCCAGGTGCCCCAGAGGGAGTGGACCTAACAGGCAATGATCAAGTGATCTCTCTCCTGCCATCCATCTCCATCCTCTGACGAACAGAGGCTAGGGACACCATTCTTACCCATCCTGGCTAATAGCCATTTATGGACTTAGCCACCATGAATTTATCCAGTCCCTTTTAAACATTGTTATAGTCCTAGCCTTCACAACCTCCTCAGGTAAGGAGTTCCACAAGTTGACTGTGCGCTGAAGAAAGAACTTCCTTTTATTTGTTTTAAACCTGCTGCCTATTAATTTCATTTGGTGACCCCTAGTTCTTGTATTATGGGAATAAGTAAATAACTTTTCCTTATCCACTTTCTCCACATCACTCATGATTTTATATACCTCTATCATATCTCCCTTAGTCTCCTCTTTTCCAAGCTGAAGAGTCCTAGCCTCTTTAATCTCTCCTCATATGGGACCCGTTCCAAACCACTAATCATTTTAGTTGCCCTTTTCTGAACCTTTTCTAGTGCTAGAATATCTTTTTTGAGGTGAGGAGACCACATCTGTACATAGTATTCGAGATGTGGGCGTACCATGGATTTATATAAGGGCAATAATATATTCTCAGTCTTATTCTCTATCCCCTTTTTAATGATTCCTAACATCCTGTTTGCTTTTTTGACCGCCTCTGCACACTGCGTGGACATCTTCAGAGAACTGTCCACGATGACTCCAAGATCTTTTTCCTGACTTGGTGTAGCTAAATTAGCCCCCATCATATTGTATGTATAGTTGAGGTTATATTTTCAAATGTGCATTACTTTACACATATCCACATTAAATTTCATTTGCCATTTTGTTGCCCAATCACTTAGTTTTGTGAGATCTTTTTGAAGTTTGTCACAGTCTGCTTTGGTCTTACCTATCTTGAGCAGTTTAGTATCGTCTGCAAACTTTGCCACCTCACTGTTCACCCCTTTCTCCAGATCATTTATGAATAAGTTGAATAGGATTGGTCCGAGGACTGACCCTTAGGGAACACCACTAGTTACCCCTCTCCATTCTGAGAATTTACCATTAATTCCTACCCTGTGTTCCCTGTCTTTTAACCAGTTCTCAGTCCATGAAAGGACTTTCCCTTTTAACCCATGACAGCTTAATTTACGTAAGAGCCTTTGGTGAGGGACCTTGTCAAAGGCTTTCTGGAAATCTAAGTACCCTATGTCCACTGGATCCCCCTTGTCCACATGTTTGTTGACCCCTTCAAAGAACTCTAATAGATTAGTAAGACACGATTTCCCTTTACAGAAACCATGTTGACTATTGCTCAACAGTTTGTTTTTTTATGTGTCTGACAATTTTATTTTTAACTATTGTTTCGACTAATTTGCCTGGTACTGACGTTAGACTTACCGGCTGTATTTGCTGGGATCACCTCTAGAGCCCTTTTTAAATATTGGTGTTACATTAGCTAACTTCCAGTCATTGGGTACAGAAGCCGATTTAAAGGACAGGTTACAAACCTTAGTTAATAGTTCTGCAACTTCACATTTGAGTTCTTTCAGAACTCTTGGGTGAATGCCATCTGGTCCCGGTGACTTGTTAATGTTAAGTTTATCAATTAATTCCAAAACCTCCTCTAGTGACACTTCAGTCTGTGACAGTTCCTCAGATTTGTCACCTACAAAAGCCAGCTCAGGTTTGGGAATCTCCCTAATATCCTCAGCCGTGAAGACTGAAGCAAAGAATCCATTTAGTTTCTCCGCAATGACTTTATCGTCTTTAAGCGCTCCTTTTGTATCTCGATCATCGAGGGACCCCACTGGTTGTTTAGCAGGCTTCCTGCTTCTGATGTATTTAAAAAACATTTTATTACCACCTTTGGAGTTTTTGCCTAGCCGTTTGTCAAACTCCTCTTTGGTTTTTCTTATTACATTCTTGCACTTAATTTGGCAGTGTTTATGCTCCTTTCTATTTGCCTCATTAGGATTTAACTTCCACTTTTAAAGGAAGTCTTTTTATCTCTCACTGCTTCTTTTACATGGTTGTTAAGCCACGGTGGCTCTCTTTTAGTTCTTTTACTGTGTTTCTTAAATTGGGGTATACATTGAAGTTGAGCCTCTATTATGGTGTCTTTAAAAAGCGCCCATGCAGCTTGCAAGGATTTCACTTTAGTCACTGTACTTTTTAACTTCTGTTTAACTAACCCTCTCATTTTTGCATAGTTCCCCCTTTTGAATTTAAATGCCACAGTGTTGGGCTGTTGAGATATTCTTCCCACCACAGGGATGTTGAATGCTATTGTATTATGGTCACTATTTCCAAGCGGTCCTGTTATGGTTACCTCTTGGACCAGCTCCTGCGCTCCACTCACGACTAAATCTAGAGTTGCCTCTCCCCTTGTGGGTTCCCATACCAGCTGCTCCAAGAAGCAGTCATTTAAAGTATCGAGAAATTTTGTCTCTGCATTTCATTCCAAGGTGACATGTTCCCAGTCAATATGGAGATAATTGAAATCCCCCACTATTATTGAGTTCTTAATTTTCATAGCCTCTCTAATTTCCCTTAGCATTTCATCATCACTATCACTGTCCTGGTCAGGTGGTCGATAATAGATCCCTAATGTTATATTCTTATTAGAGTATGAAATTTCTATCCATAGAGATTCTATGGAACATGTGGATTCACTTAAGATTTTTACTTCATTTGATTCTCCATTTTCTTTCACAAATAGTGCCACTCCCCCCGCACGACCTGTTCTGTCCTTCTGATATATTTTGTACCCCAGAATGATTGTGTCCCATTGATTGCTCTCAGTCCACCAGGTTTCTGTGATGCCTATTATAGCAATATCCTCCTTTATCACAAGGCACTCTAGTTCACCCATCTTATTATTTAGACTTCTAGATTTTGTGTACAAGCACTTTAAAAACTTGTCACTGTTTATTTGTCTGCCCTTTTCTGATATGTCAGAATCTTTTTTATGTGAATGTTTCTCATCTGATCTGGCCCTTACATTCTCCTCTTCCATCCTCTGCTCCTGACTATAACCTGGAGATTCTCTATCATTAGATTCTCCCCTAAGAGAAGTCTCTGTCTGATCCACATGCTCCTCTGCAGCAGTTGGCTTTCCCCCATCTCCTAGTTTAAAAACTGCTCTACAACTTTTTTAATGTTTAGTGCCAGCAGTCTGGTTCCACTTTGGTTTAGGTGGAGCCCATCTCTCCCTGTATAAGCTCCCTCCATCCCAAAAGTTCCCCCAGTTCCTAATGAATGTAAACCCCTCCTCTCTACACCATCGTCTCATCCATGCATTGAGACTCTGAAGCTCTGCCTGCCTACCTGGCCCTGCGTGTGGAACTGGGAGCATTTCTGAGAATGCTACCATAGAGGTCCTGGATTTCAGTCTCTTCCCTAGCAGCCTAAATTTGGCCTCCAGAACATCTCTCCTACCCTTTCCTATGTCATTGGTACCTACATGTACCACAATCACTGGCTCCTCCCCAGCACTACACATAAGTCTGTCTAGATGCTTTGAGAGATCCGCAACCTTCGCACCAGGCAGGCAAGTCACC
Organism: Mauremys reevesii; assembly: GCF_016161935.1. NCBI lineage: Eukaryota > Metazoa > Chordata > Testudines > Geoemydidae > Mauremys > Mauremys reevesii. The sequence continues at coordinate 252,518,172 of NC_052623.1, forward strand.
ATATGGTTCTCCCGGTCATCACAAACCCAGCTATCTACATTTCTAATGATCGACTCTCCCATTACTAACACCTGCCTTTTCCTAGCAACTGGAGTTCCCTCCCCCGGAGCGGCAACCTCAGTGCGAAAGGCAACCCCAGCACCATCTGGAAGGAGGGTCCCAACTATGGGAAGGTTTCCCTTTGCTCCCGTTGACTGCTCTGCTTCCCTGGGCCTTTCATCCTCCTCAACAGCACAGGGGCTGTCTGACCAGAGGTGGGACAATTGTACAGTGTCCCGGAAAGCCTCATCAACATACCTCTCTACCTCTCTTAGCTCCTCCAGTTCCGCCACCCTGGCCTCGAAAGTCCGTATGTGGTCTCTGAGGGCCAGGAGCTCCTTGCACTGAATGCACACATACACCACCCACCCACAGGGCAGGTAATCATACATGCTACACTCAGTGCAATAAACTGGATAGCCCCCACTCTGCAGCTGGGCTTCTGCCTGCATTGTCTCCTAGTTAATGAAAGGGTTGTTTAAAGCAAGAAGTTTTGAATGTAGTTTGGTTTATAGGTTTTATGGGGAATAAAGGGAAACAGATAGAACCAGTAAGGGACCTCCGCTCCCTTCCCACTCCCCTTCCAAACTCCCTTGCAAAACTTCCTGTTAGCAGCCCCTGTTCGCAAAGTAGCCAACACAATCATTGAGCAGCTGCTATCAAGGGTAGTGACTTTGGGAAATGTACAGACCACTGTGGATGGCTTTAATGATCTGGGGTTCCCTAACTGCGGTCGGGCGATAGACGGAACGCATATCCCCATCTTGGCCCCGGCACACCGTGACGGTCAGTACATAGACTGCAAAGGGGTACTTTTCCATGGTGCTGCATGCACTGGTGGATCACAAGGGACTTTTCATCGACATCAACGTGGGATGGCCGGGAAAGGTGCTCGCATCTTCAGGAACTCTGGTCTGTTTGAACAGCTGCAGGAAAGGACTTACTTCCCAGACCAGAATATTACTGTTGGGGATGTTGAGATGCCTATAGTTATCCTCGGGGACCCAGCCTATCCCTTAATGCCATGGCTCATGAAGCCATACACAGGCACCCTGGACAGTAGTAAGGAGCAGTTCAGCTATAGGCTGAGCAAGTGAAGAATGGTGGTAGAATGTGCTTTTGGATGTTTGAAAGGGCGCTGGCGCAGTTTACTGACTCGGTTAGATCTCAGCACAACCAATATTCCAATTGTAATTGCTGCTTGTTGTGTGTTCCACAATATTTGAGAGAGTAAGGGGGGAGACTTTTATGGCAGGGTGGGAGGTTGAGGCAACTCGCCTAGCTGCCAATTTCACACAGCCAGACAACAGGGCGATTAGAAGAGCGCAACAGGGCGCGCTGCACATCAGAGAAGTTTTGAAAGCTAGTTTCATGACTGGCCAGGGTACGGTGTGACAGTTGTGTTTGTTTCTCTTTAAGTTACCCGCACCCTGTATATATGAAAGGAAATAAAGTCAAAATTGTTTAAAAACTGTTCTTTATTATTTGATGCACAACGCATTGAGAGCAATTATACGGTAGACTGGGGGGAGGGGCGTTAGGGGGGTGGAGGAGGAGGGAAGGACAAGTCCAGAAACAAAATCAAAAGTTCCCATATCCCAGCTTTCTGGTGCTTGGGCGATCCTCTGGGGTTGAGTGTGTGGGTCCCCGTAGCCTCCCGCCTCGTGTTCTTGGGCGTCTGGGTAAGGAGGCTATGGAACTTGGGGAGGAGGGAGGGCGGTTATACGGGGGCTGCAGTGGAAGTCTGTGGTCTTGCTGCCTTTCCCGCATTAGATCCACCATACAATGGAGCATGTCAGTTTCCTCCCCCATGAGCTTGACCATAGTGTCCTGCCTGCTCTCATCACATGCCTCCTTCCTCTCTTTGTGTTCCTGTAATGCTTTACGGGACTCCGCAATTGTTTGCCTCCATGCATTCAGCTGGGCCCTATCAGTGTGGGAGGACTGCATGAGCTCGGCGAACATGTCCTCCCGAGTTCGTTTTTTCCGCCTTCTAATCTGGACCAGCCTCTGGGACAGAGTAGATAGGGACTGCGTTGAAACATTTGCACCTGCAGGAAGAGAAAAGGGAGGGTAGTATTTAAAAAAATACATTGCGAGGTTCTGCTTCTTCTACATTCATTTTGATGCTTTCAAACTGCTGGGCCCCCTTTCCCACAGCAAGCAATGCCTGGTGGGTTTGCCATATAAAAGGAGGGCCTGCGGGCTCTCTGGATGATCACTGCACACAACAACCACCACTCCCCGACCCCCCCCCCCCCCCCGCGTGGCTCCGATCAGGCTCAGAGCAGGGATGAGCCATTTACTGTAAACGCGAACAACCTAGCGCGGCTGGGTTCCCCCCTCCCCCCCCCGCCCCTCACTGCGTGGCTCCGATCAGGCTCTCACTCACTAGAAGTACCTTCTCCAGGGTCATGGAACAGGAGCCCGCCTTGGGAGTGAGGGGAGGCTATTGGATCCAGCGTTAAGATTAGTTCCTGACTAGGGGGGAAAACGGATTCCCCCCTTGCCACCTGTGCACTGTCCTCCTCCTCGTCCTCCAATGTCTTTTCCTCCTCGCTCCGTGCAACTCCCCCCTTGCAGGTGTCCATGGACAGTGGTGGGGTAGTGGTGGCATCACCCCCCATAATTGCATGGAGTTCACGGTAAAAGCTGAATGTATGGGGCTATGACCCAGAGTGCCTGTTTGCCTCCCTGGCTTTTTGGTACACTTGCCTGAGCTCCTTGATTTTTGTATGACACTGCTCTGTGTCCCTGGAGTAGCCTCTTTCCATCATGGCCCTGGAGACTTTAGCGTAGGTATTGGCATTCCTTTTTTTGGAATGTAGTTCTGCCATAACACACTCATCTCCCCAGGGTGTGATGAGATCCAGTACCTCCCGTTCAGACCATGCTGGTGCTTGTCTGCGAATCCGGGACTGCGTGATCTCCTGTGATGGTGGACTGTGCTGATGGTCACCTGTCCTGCTGATGATCAAACAGGAAATGAAATTCAAAAGTTCCCGGGGCTTTTCCTGCCCACCTGTCTAGTGCACTGGAGTTGAGAGTGTTGACCAGAGCAGTTACAAGAGAGCATCCTGGGATAGCTCCCGGAGGCCAATAATGTCAATTTCTGTCCACAATACCTTTAACCTAGGATTGTGATCTCGATTTAAGCGCTACTCCACTTGCCGAGGTGGAGTACAGAAATCGAATTAAAGAGCCCTTTAAATCGAAAAAAAACCGTTTGGTCATGTGGACGGAATCTTTTTTTTTTTTAAATAACTCGGCTAATTCCTAAATAACAGGCTAGTGTAGACCAGGCCTTAGGTTTGAACAGAGACTGGGAATGGTTGGGCCATTACACTAATTGAATCTATTTCCCCATGTTAAGTATCTTCACACCTTCTATGGGTCATCTCGATTATCACTTCAAAAGGTTTTTTTTCTCCTGCTGATGATAGCTCATCTCAATTGATTGGCCTCTTACAGTTGGTATGGCTACTTTCACCTTTTCATGTTTTCTGAATGTATAAATATCTTCTTGATGTATGTTCCAGTCTCTGCATCCGATGAAGTGGGCTGTAGCCCATGAAAGCTTATGCTCAAATAAATGTTAGTCTCTAAGGTGCCACAAGTGCTCCTGTTCTTTCAACACAAAAATACACTTTAACAAACCCATTATTACATTTTTAAAAATACAAGTGTCCCGCTGAAAACACGGTGAATGTCATAGTTTTTGGGTCATTACAGATATCCCTAGAAATCCCATTACAAACCATGTTATTTGTAATGTCATGGAATGACGATGCTGGGATACCTTTAGCAGATCAGAAAGTAAGAAGATTTCATAGATGAGGGGGAAACTATTTTAAAATGGTTACTTCTAACATTTCTGTGCTGACAACCTCCAAAGCCTACTCAGTAGGGGTCTGCAAAAATGACCCTTTTAATAGGCACTGGGCCTTTTCACACATGGGTGATTGATATGCTGGGAACTACATAACATAAGAACATAAGAACAAACAGGCAATGAAAGTGAATCTCTCTCCTGCCATCCATCTCCATCCTCTGAGGAACAGAGGCTAAAACATTGTTATAGTCCATTTGTTTTAAACCTGCTGCCTATTAATTTCATTTGGTGACCCCTAGTTCTTGAACCTGCATTTACAGCATTGCCATTACAAAAGTCATGTATTCCTCCCCCCAAAAGCATGATTTTTTAAAAAAAATAACACATTGGGATTCTTTTTCTTTGTTTCTGGTTTGTGAGTCTTTGGGGTGCAACTTCTGAATGTTTTCAAGCTTTCCTCTGCAACCAGGAGGGTTAGAATCTCGCTTTATTTTTTTTAAATGGAAACTGAGATTTCATGCTGTCTCTTGATTCATACAGCTGGGGCATCAGTAATAACTCCAAATATCATGAGACGCAACAAAATCACAAGAGGTGGCAACCCTGTCGAGCCAGGCTTTCACTGCTATATGCTGAGGCCCAGGGAGCCTGTACGGTGGCAGAAAGGGCCAGATTTTAAAAAGTATTTAGGTGCCTAAAGATTTTCAAAAGCACGTAAGGTACTTTTAAAAGTTCCATTAGATACCGCTGAGCATCTTTAGTGTTTAAATTCCTCTATAAATCTGATGCAAAGTCTCCAGGGGCGTGGGGCAGGGCATTCTGATTGCGACCTCCCTTTCAATTGTGAGTCAGGGCATAAGACTCCAGAGCAGACCAAAAACAGAGAGTGATGCTAAGTGATGAGCTCATTCAGCACAGCACCTGGGCAGCCTCCACTGGTGGGGCTCCTGTTCACAGATTTTTAAGGCCAGAAGGGACCATTGTGATTGTTTTGTCTGATCCCCTGGATAACACAGGCCACAGGATGTCCCTGAATTAATTCCTGCTTCAAGTCCAATAGCTGTGGTTGAACTAAAGCAGAAGTCTGCCATGGGGTACGTCAACTCATCTAGATATTTACCTAGATGCACAACAGGCTACATAAAAAGCACTGGCGAAGTCAGTACAAACTAAAACTTCATATACACAATTACTTGTTTATACTGCTCTACGTACTATACACTGAAATGTAAGTACGATATTTATATTCCAATTGATTTATTTTATAATTATATGGTAAAAATGAGAACGTAAGCAATTTTTCAGTAATAGTGTGCTGTGATTCTTGTATTTTTATGTCTGATTTCGCAAGCAAGTAGTTTTTAAGTGAGGTGAAACTTGGGGGTATGCAACACAAGTCAGACTCCTGAAAGGGATACAGTAGTCTGGAATGGTTGAGAGCCAATGAATTATGGCATATCTTATAGAAACACATCCAAACTGGCTTTAAAAATGGTCAGTGATGGAGACTCCACCACTTTTAGTAAGTTGTTCCGATGGTTAACTGCCTTCACTGATCAAAATTAGGACATTAATTCTAGTCTGAATTCATCTAGCTTCAGCTTCCAGACATGGATGCTGAGCTATAAACAGTGTGTGTTGTTTGTAACAGAATTGTCTCTTGCTTTTCCCCAGGATTTTTGTGCCTCTCTCTTTCACTGACGGTATTAAGCATGCAGAGTTAACACCTATTTAGTTAGTTATGTGTGTTCAGAATTCTTTGTATCCACCTCTGTGGTGAGTTTTAGCTTTTGCTGGTTTGTGTGAGAGGATTATGCCCTTGTATTTTCAATTTTTTAATTGCGCCAATCTGATATACGTGTACTGACAGAATCCTGTTGAATAAATACATCACTGCTGGGATTCTAGTATGTGAGACTGGTTCACAGCTATAAATAGAGGTGATTTATAACCTTGGCAAAACTTTCTGAAGTCTCCCTCCCTGTTTGGAGGAGCGGGAGGCTGTTTGTGCCACATTTACCCTGGGCAGACTTGTCAGCAGCACTTTCAGGTCATGCTGGCAAGAGTCCTGCCAACGGGCTGACGTACGGCCCATCGAACGACTGTAAAACAATTTCAAACTATTCAATTCTATTGACAGCAGCAACTCCCGCCCTGGGACGAAACCCTATTAATGAAACCAAGAGCTCATTTCCTGCCAGCATGTCACATGAGCAAACAGTAGCAGGACACATTTTCTCTCTCACACACAGTTTGTCTTTCTCTCATGCACAAACACAAACAATCTATCTATCCCTCCCTCCATCCATCCAACCACTGCAGTGTCCAAGCAATAAACTGGTAAGATGCATCTGCCTGGCACTGTCCAATCGAATGTAGATTTGAAAGCAGATTCGAGACTTTGCTCTTTCCAGGTTCTGAGGTAGCTCTGGTTTTCTTCTTTTCTCACTTGCTCACTCACAACTTGCACTAAGGGCTATCTCCAAAAGGCCACGCCCTTAGGAAACCTTTAGCTGAAGCTACCAGCCTCTCAAAGGCAATATTAGTAGTAGTAGCAGAAGTAATATCACTCTTTCAAGGATATAATTTTTCTGGGGAACTAGACTTTTTGCCACAGTCACTTGGTGTAAAAACAGCCAGAAATGTGTGCCAGTGGGAGAGTGCTCACCCAATAACAAAAAGTAAGGTTCAAAAAATTAAAAATGAGGGTCACACCCCACTATTTTTCCTCCTTTACGTCAAAAGGTTTGGGTCTTCCTTGTCGCTCTTCCCTCAGGAGGAGGCAGTGTGTCTGATCTGTGATTGACAGGCATCATGTGTCCAATGTGTTACATTTTTAATCTCTTTTGCTGTGTTCTTCAGGTTCTGATACCACCATCATCACTGTGGAAGCTCAGATGGATTATTATTCCTCCTGTAACGTCTCTCCTCTCCACATTGCATGGCCATTGTCCTCCTCATGTTTCCTCCTCAAATCTGCTATTCTTTCCCCCCCACTACTCCCATCTCCCATCCTCTTTTCCCACACCCAAGTGCTCGCGAGGTTAGATTCCAACAGCCAGTGTTTCGCATTCAGGCCTTCTCTACACTAGGAGGGTTTTGCCAGTGTGGTTATACCCAGGGAACCAACACAAGTTATACCAGTGGTTCTGAAACTTCGGTACTGGTGACCCCTTTTGCATAGCAAGCCTCTGAGTGCAGCCTCCCTTATTAATTAAAAATACTTTATCTATTTAACACCATTATAAATGCTGGAGGCAAAGTAAGGTTTGGGGTGGAGGCTAACAGCTCGTGACCCTCTCTAATAACCTTGTGACCCCCTGAGGGGTCCTGACCCACAGATTGAGAACCCCTGAATTATGCCAATATAACCATGATAGCCCAGTGGTTTAATTATTGGCCTACTAGACCCAGCGTTGTGAGTTCAATCCTTGAAGGGGCAATTGGGGGATTTAGTTGGGAATTGGTCCTACTTTGAGCAGAGGTTGGATTAGATGACCTCCTGAGGTCCCTTCCAACCTTGATGATATACCAGTAAAACAGCATCTTCGCTAGAGCTTTTATCAGCATAGTTACATTGGTAACAAAAATCACACCCCATCCTGGCATAGCTGCGATGGCAAAACTTTTAAGTGTAGACAAGTGCAGGGCCGGCTCTAGGTTTTTTTCCGCCCCAAGCAAAATTAAATTTGGCTGACCCTACCCCAGCCCTGGGCTCCCCCCTGTACCCCCCTGCTGCCCCAGCCCTAGGATCTCCCCCCCCCCGCACCCTCTGGCACCCCAGGCCTGGGCTCACACGCACCCCGTGCTGCACCAGCTCTTGTCACCCCTCTTCCCCACCAGTGCCCCCACCCCTGCCACCCCAGCCCTGGGCTCTGCCCCTCCACCCACACCCCTGCCGCCCCAGCCCTGGGCTCCTTCCCCCCACCCCCACTGCACCCTCCTCCTGCCCCAGCCCTGGGTCACTGGTGACTTGCTCCCAGAGCAGGTCATTCAGCAGGAATTTTGGATGTGCACAGAATACAGACAGGATTGGTTCCCATATGGTTACAGAACTGCAGTAAAGTGGAACAATTTTCAGCTTGTGTGATTGGAGGATATCTGGATGCATATTATAAGACTGTCCGCCATAAATGAGTAAAAGTCAAGATGCCTTTCTTATTCTTTTGTTCCACTCTTTGTTTCTATGGGGAATTTGCCAATGCAATATCACTGTCTTCCTTTTAAACAACTTAAAAAAAAAAAAAGCAGTGGCTCTTGAAAATAGCAATTCCAGTCCTAAAAACCACTGGGAAGCATTTCTTGCTCAATTTTATCTACTTTTTCTAGAGCAAATTACAGTAGATCAGTATATTTGATTTGGGAGAAATGAAGTAACAGCTGTCCGAATTGAGCTTGAACACTCCAGAATTTTGAGGTGTTGAAATGTGGAAGGCAGGTGCTAGTTTCCCTTTCTGAATATTAGCTAAATCTGGAAAGGAAAAGTCTATTTCTGCTTCCATGGCTCAGAAGTGGAAATTCTCCTAAGTGCCTGGTACTGTAGCTAACGTTGCCCAGGTCCAGTAGAGCCTCCCCTCCCTTACTTTTCATTTTAAATTCTAGTGGGATTCACATATCTCCCTTGCTAGGCTTCAGATAGAGAGGGGCACTGTCCATTTAGTCCACCCAATTCCTTCTTTGGGGGCTGCAAGGTGAGGTCACACCAGTATTCCTAAGCCAGTCTGGGGATGTCTTCTGAAGGGGATATCTGGGCCAAAGCCTTCTACTCCTTGGGCACACTTGTTCCCCATTCACAGTGCCATCCCGCTCTAGCAGTGAGCTCAAGCTGCAGCTTGAGGTTTCAGTTACCATACTCCCTCCCCCCCTTTCCTATTGGTAGTGGCCAAGGGAATGCTGGGAAATGTAGTTCTTCACGTGCTTGTTCATATCGATTCGAATTAGGTGTGCGCATGCCACGTGCACGTTCATCGGAAGATTTTTACCCTATCAACACTCGGTGGGTTGGCTGGGCGCCCCCTGGAGTGGCGCCGCTATGGCACAGGATATATACCCCTGCCGACCCATCCGCCCCTCAGTTCCTTCTTACCGCCCCTGTCGGTCATTGGAACAGTGGAGTGCGGCTTAGCTGACCTCCACTTCCCTAGCTACTCGTAGTTCTCTCGTTCCTTGTTGTGTATATAGTTAAAAACTTTTTATATAGTTCAACTTAGTTTATCACTTTATAGTATATTTAGTATAATATAGATAAGAGGGGTTTGGGGAATAGCCCCTTCCCCGCACCCAGTGCCGGGTCCCATGCCCGGTTCACCGGGTTTCAAACCGTGCTTGGCCTGCCGCAGGCCGATGCCAACAGGAGACCCGCATGACTCCTGTCTGAAGTGCCTCGGGGAATCGCACCTGACAGCTAAGTGCCACATTTGCAAGGCTTTTAAGCCAAGAACAAAAAAGAAGTGGGACATTAGGCTAAAGCAGCTCCTCATGGAGGCGGCTCTCACCCCTCTGCCTTCGGCACCGAGCGCTGGTCACTCTTCGAGCAGAAGCACCTCCTCGGCGCTGGACCGCACCAGTACGGCCAAGGCTCCTCGGCACCACCCGTCGCCGGCACCGAGGCCAGCTCGACGCTGCTCCCTCTCCCCAAGGTCAAGAAAGACTAAGACTCCTGCTGCTTCCGTGCCACCTGCACCGCAGCCAGAGAGCTCATCCAAGTCGGACCGCCCGGCGCTGACACCCGCTGCGGCACCGACGTCGGCACCATCGATTTCGGTCCGACAAGGGCCGTCGAGTCTGGTGCCTGTCAGCTCCCCGGCTAGACTCGTAGAGCTTACTATCCCGTCCACGCCGGAGACGTTCTCAATGGCGAGGGATCTGATTTCAATGACAGAGTCTACGCTGCCTCCACCCCCGGCACCGCCTGTGCGGGCGATACAGTCTATAGCCAAGCTGGCCTTAATTCAGCCACCCTCTGTCAGCAAAGCAGACCGGCACCGTTCAAGATCACGGTCCCGCAGACGTTCCAGGTCCCGACGGCGCTCCCGCTCCCGTTGCCGCTCGGAGTCCCGGCACTGTTCTCTCCGGTACCGGTCGCACTCGCGGCTCCGGTCGGCATCCCGGTCGCCGGCCCGCTATTCTCAGCACCGCTCCAGCTCCCGGCACTGCTCCAGGCACCGTGACTCCCGTAGCCATTCCCGACGCCGAGCCTCGAGATCGCGGTCGACCTCCCGGCACCGTTCCAGTCGCAGGTCCCGATCTCGTTCCTGGTACCGGTATGCCTCCTGGTACCGGTCTCCGGTGCCGAGTAGAGCTAGGCTAGCTAGAGACATGGACTCTGCTCAGGGCCTCTCCGCTCCTCCATGGCCATCCAGGCACACTTCAGAGTCGTCCCGCGCGGACAGCTATTATGCGCAGGACCGCGAGTCTGATGTGCCCACCGGGGTCTTCCAAGAGGCCCAGGACCTAGGCCCACACCAGTGGTCCTTCTGGATGCCTTGGGCGTACCACCAGGCCCAAGGGGCACCAGTAGTCCCGTCCCGCTCGGCACCATCAGAGCACCGGATGCCAGAGGCGACAATCAGCCATCCCCCTCCGGCTGGTACGGAGGAAGCTCCAGTCCACCAACCGGACTCCCCAGTCCCACTAGAGCAGGAGGTTGCTCAGGAGCAAGAGGCCACGCAGGACCCTCTTGTCCCAGGTGTCTCCTCTTGTGACGTTATTGATATAAATGGGGACCATATAGAACATGGGTTGCAACCAAGGTCCTGTAGTGGCACCAAATCTTAGGTAAAGGGGGTCATATAAGGTGTAGGAACTTTACACTTCTTAAGCACTAAGGGGGTTGGAAAACCGCCCCCGAATTTAGAGCGGCTGAAGTGGTTCCCACCCCCCCACACTCGGTCAGGAGACACACAGATTAAGCGCCGACCAGGTGTTTACCACTGGAACACGCAGTGCATAGAGCACCAATCAGGAGAGGGGGCGAGAAGTTGGATTAAGTTAGTACATGCGCATAATAGGATGATTTATGTAACCATTTACAATAAAAGGACATGGAAAACTCCCACGGGGGCGCTCCACTGCAACAGACTGACGGACTTGGCTTTATTTATTGCAACATAAGGTGTCTAAGACCAGGTTATGGGTTGCTGGTTATAATTATGCTGTCTGTATGTCTGTATCATTTTTAGTTGAAGTTATGAATGTTGGCTCTATGCTGTCTGTATTTCAAGTTGGTGCTGTGCTTCTGGGGGAAGCATCCCAGACAAGCTGGTGTTAGCTCTGCTTAGCCTGCTTGATGGCCCATTAAGGACCATCAGCTACACAATTGACCCATGGAGAGAAGGCAGACACGCCTTGTGACTCAGCAAGCTATGCAGAGACTTGTCCATGTGACTGCAGACTCCATTTTGCTGGGATTTTCCACAGTAAGAACAAAGAGATTCTTACACCTAGAAAAGCCTATATAAGGCTGATGCATCATCTCCATCCTGTCTTCAATCCTGCTTCTGACCTCTGGAGGGACTTTGCTACGAACTGAAGCTCTACACAAGGAACTGAGGACCCATCCCAGCGGGGGATGTTCCAGAGACTTAATTTGAACCTGCAGTTTACTCCAGCACTGCTGCAAGCCTGAACTAAGAACTTTGCCATTACTGTATGTAATTGATTCCATTTAACCAATTCTACCTCTCATTTCTACCTTTTTCCCTTTGTAAATAAACCTTTAGATTTTAGATTCTAAAGGATTGGCAACAGCGTGATTTGTGGGTAAGATCTGATGTGTATATTGACCTGGGTCTGGGGCTTGGTCCTTTGGGATTGAGAGAACCTTTTTCTTTTATTGGGGTGTTGGTTTTCATAACCATTCATCCCCAGGACGAGTGCACTGGTGGTGATACTGGGAGACTGGAGTGTCTAAGGAAATTGCTTGTGTGACTTGTGGTTAGCCAGTGGGGTGAGACCAGAGTCCTCTTTGTCTGGCTGGTTTGGTTTGCCTTAGAGGTGGAAAAACCCCAGCCTAGGGCTGTGACTGCCCTGTTTGAGCAATTGGTCCTGATTTGGCACTCTCAGTTGGGTCCCGCCAGAATCGCTCCGTCACACCTCTTCCTCTTCCTCTTCTCCCGATGAGGCGGTGGCAGGGACATCCTCTTCGGGCCCTCCTCCAGTTGACCTGAGGGCCCACCAGGACCTCCTCAGGAGGGTAGCACTCAACATGAACCTCCAGGTGGAGGAGGTCCCAGAGGTGGAGGACCCGGTAGTGAGCATTCTGTTGGCGGATGCTCCCACCAGAGTGGCCCTATCGTTCATTCGTACCATCCAAGCCAATGCCAACACTATATGGCAATCGCCGGCCTCCATCCCACCTACGGCCAGGGGAGTCGAGCATAAATCTATGGTGCCCTCTAAGGGGTACGAGTATTTATATGTCCATCCTCCTCCCTGATCACTGGTCGTTCAATCAGTTAATGAGAGGGAACGCCATGGCCAGCAGGCGGCAGCCCCAAAATCGAAGGAGGCTAGGCGAATGGACCTGCTCGGCCGTAAGGTGTACTCAGCGGGTGCCTTATAGCTCTGGGTGGCGAATCAACAAGCCCTCCTCAGCTGCTATAATTACAACACATGGGCGGAGGTGGGGAGATTTACGGAACTACTCCCTCAGGGTTCCCGCCAGGAGTTTGCGGCCTTCTTGGAGGAAGGAAAAAAGGTGGCCAGAACTTCCCTCCAAGCCTCGCTCGATGCAGCTGACTCAGCAGCCAGGACTCTGGCCTCAGGTGTTGCCATGAGGCGTATCTCATGGCTTCAGGTTTCCAACCTCCCACCCGAGCTGCAGTACACCATCCAGGACTTGCTGTTCAATGGTAAAGGCCTCTTTTCGGATAAGACTGACCCTAGGCTGCAAAGCCTGAAAGACAATAGGGTCATAATGCGTTCGCTAGGCATGCACACACCAGTGACCTAACGCAGACCCTTCCACCCCCAACCTCCCCGTCCGTACTTTGTGCCTAGAAACAGACAGGACTTTGACAGGCGGCGCGGCCGAGGTGGGCGTAGACGCCAATCAGGACCCCAAAGGGGCCAAAATCAAGGTCCCTCGAAACCACCAGCAGGACCAAAATCTAACTTTTGAAGGTGCGCCCGAGGACGGCGTACCAATTACAGGCCAGGATCCTTCTCCTTCCTTCTCCAACCGTCTCTCCTACTTCCTCCCGGCGTGGTCCCAGTTAACCTCGGATCTCTGGGTCCTATGCACGGTGGAATATGGATACCACCTCCAATTTGTTTCAACCCCACCCTCCCACCCCGTCCCTCTTCAGGGACCCCTCTCACGAGCAATTCCTCTTGCAAGAGGTGCGGTCTCTCCTCGCCATGGGGACTATAGAGGAGGTGCCAAAGAATGAAAAGGGCAAGGGGTTTTACTCCCGTTATTTCCTAATCCCTAAGTCGAAGGGTGGTCTCAGACCCATCCTAGACCTGCGAGGACTCAACCAGTTTATGGTAAAGTTGAAGTTACGTATGATATCCCTGGGGACCGTTATCCCGTCCTTGGATCCTGGAGATTGGTATGCCGCCCTCGATATGAAGGACGCATATTTTCATATCGCCATTTGTCCTCCGCACAGGAGGTACCTCCGCTTCATAGCCGACCATCAATTCACCCACACACCATCAATTCACCCAGCATGTGGGCATCGTCAGGGACCTATTCACTCGTCTAGGCCTGGTGATCAATATAGAGAAGTCCTCTCTGGTTCTCACACAGAGGTTAGACTTCATAGGAGCGACCCTAGACTTCAATCTCGCCAGGGCCTGCTTACCACAGCCGCGGTTTCAAGCAATGGCAACAATCATCCACGGTCTGCAAAATTTCCCGACGACCTCGGTTCGCAATTGTCTCGGTCTTTTGGGTCACATGGCTGCATGCACGTTCGTAACCAAGCACGCCAGTCTCTGCCTCCGTCCGTTACAAACTTGGCTCAACTCGGTATACCGCCCGAGCAGGGACTCAATAGACACAATAGTCACCATTCCCCCGAGCACTCTAGGGTCTCTAGACTGGTGGCTGACTCCCTCCCTGGTGTGTGCAGGGCTACCGTTCCATCCGCCTCAGCCCTCAGTGTCCCTGATGACGGACACGTCTTATCTCGGCTGGGGCGCGCACCTCGGAAGCCTTCGTACGCAAGGCCTCTGGTCACCTCAGGAGCTGACGCTGCACATAAATGTCCGAGAACTGAGAGCAGTCCGCCTAGCGTGCCAGGCGTTCCTGCAATACTGACAAGGCCACGGTGTCTCAGTGTTTATGGACAACATAACAGCCATATACTATATAAACAAGCAGGGAGGGACTCGATCTTCCCCCCCTTTGTCAGGAGACCATCAGACTCTGGGACTTTTGTATAGCCCACTCGATAGACCTGGTAGTGTCCTTTCTCCCGGAGGTTCGGAACACTCTGGCGGATTGACTGAGCAGGTCATTCCTCTGCCACGAGTGGTCGATACGCCCGGATGTTATTCATTTGGTTTTCCAGCAGTGGGGATTTCCCCACATAGACCTGTTTGCTTCCCGCGAGAACAGGAAATGCCAGATGTTCTGCTCCTTCCAAGGCCTCTCACCAGGGTCGATCTCGGACGCATTCCTGATGCCGTGGACGAACCGGCTGCTTTATGCCTTCCCGCCATTCCTGCTGGTTCACAAGGTCCTGCTAAAACTCCGCAGGGACAGAGCGCACCTAATCTTGATCGCTTCAGCGTGGCCCAGGCAGCACTGGTACACCATGCTGCTCGACCTGTCACTAGCCAACCTGATTACCCTGCCACTCCACCCAGACCTCATAATGCAGGACCATGGCAGACTTCGCCACCCAGACCTGCAGGCCCTTCACCTCAAGGCGTGGCTGCTGCATGGCTAAACCAGTCAGAGTTGTGTTGCTCTGCCTCAGTACAGCAAGTACTTCTGGGTAGCAGGAAGCCTTCCACCCGGTCAACGTATCTGGCCAAATGGAAGCGTTTCTCCTGCTGGTGCAGGACACACAGTGTTACCCCCACTGAGGCCTCGATCCCAACCATCTTGGATTACCTCTGGTCTCTCAAACAGGAGGGCCTGGTGGTATCTTCATTGCGGGTGCACTTGGCGGCCATCTCTACCTTCCATCCAGGGGGGAGTGGCCGCTCCGTGTTCTCACACCCTATGGTCTCTAGATTTCTTAAGGGCCTGGAGCGCCTATATCCACAAGTACGACGCCCCGCCCCAACATGGGACCTCAACCTGGTTCTAACCAGACTTATGTCTCCCCCCATTTGAGCCATTGGCAACATGCTCGTTGCTATACCTGTCCTGGAAGACAGCTTTTCTCGTAGCCATTACATCGGCCAGACGAGTTTCCGAGCTTCGTGCTCTAACGGTGCACCCACTGTATACTGCGTTCCACAAGGACAAGGTGCAGTTACGACCACACCTGGCATTCCTCCCTAAAGTGGTATCGGCATTCCATGTCAACCAGGATATCTTCCTTCCGGTCTTCTTCCCAAAGCCGCACTCATCACGACGGGAGCAACAGTTGCACTCCCTGGACGTCCGTAGAGCGCTCGCATTTTATATCGAGCGGACAAATCATTTTGTAAAACGCCCCAGCTCTTCGTCGCAGTGGCAGACCGAATGAAGGGTCTACCTGTCTCATCCCAGAGGATCTCATCGTGGGTAACGGCGTGTATCCATACTTGTTACGACTTGGCTCATGTACCCTCGAGCCACCTCACCGCACACTCTACCAGAGCTCAGGCTTCATGTGCCACCTTCCTGGCTCGTGTACCTATCCAGGAGATATGTCGTGCAGCTATCTGGTCTTTGGTCCACACCTTTGCTTCACATTAGGCTCTGGTCCAACAGTCCAGAGATGATGCAGCCTTTGGCTCAGCAGTTTTTCACTCTGCAACATCTCACTTTGACCCCACCGCCTAGGTAAGGCTTGGGAATCACTTAATTGGAATCGATATGAGCAAGCGCTCAAAGAAGAAAAGACCGTTACTCACCTTTGTAACTGTTGTTCTTCGAGATGTGTTGCTCATATCCATTCTATTCCTTCCCCACTGTTGGAGTAGCCGGCAAGAAGGAACTGAGGGGCGGATGGGTCGGCAGGGGTATATATCCGGTGCCATAGCAGCGCCACTCCAGGGGGCGCCCAGCCGACCCACCGAGTGTTGCTAGGGTAAAAATCTTCCGACGAACGTGCACGCGGAACGCACACACCTAATTGGAATGGATATGAGCAACACATCTCGAAGAACAACAGTTACAAAGGTGAGTAACCGTCTTTTCTTTCCCTGCTCCAGGGCTGGTTCTAAAGGCAGGGAGCTAACCAAGGAACTACAGTTCCCAGGCCCCCCTGTTGGTTCTCAGCTCCCAGGCTTGATCCCTGCTAGCTGCCGCCCCTGCAAATGGGCTGCCCCAAGCAGCTGCTTTCTTTGCTGGTGCTTAGAGATGCTCCTGGACAAGTGTAGGGTGGTTTGGCCAGGGCTCGTCCCCCTCCGGTGCCACGGGGAACCAGGCCACCTTGCTACTTGGGTCAGGTGTGTCGGGGAATTAGCTTGGCTGGATGGCAAACAGTGAGCAGCTCTGGCCCTTGGGCAGGGGCTGAACAACCAGTTCAATAGTACCAAGCCCCGGCCCTAGATCAGGGCAGGCAAGAAACAGTCAGTAGCTCAGGCCCTCAGGCAGGGGCTGAGCAAACAGGTTAGAAGAGCAAAACACAGGCTCCTGGCTTTGAGCAGCTGGAGAGAAGGGGAGACTGCCACCCGTGCGGTGGGTGTCAGGGGGGACGCAGGCCCACCCACTCCACTGTGTACCAGCCCAGGGCCCTAGCAGCGGCAGAAGACCCACTGCTGCGTCAGTGGGGATCCTGACTGCAACACACTGACATTGGCTCTGGCAATGCTGCAGCCAGACTTGGGTCGGCTGCCCCCGGGCTACTTCCTACCTCCCCCTCTAGAGGTGCCTGGGTCTGGATGGCGTACTCCACGGGGTCATAGACCATGGGCTCCTCGGGGTAGCTGATGAGCAGTTGATTTGGCAGCTCCTCGGGTAACTGGCACACGGTAGGCCTGGCAGTTCCTCAGGGTAAGGGGCGAGAGGTAGGCTTGGTAGTGTCTCTGGGGTCGGGCTAGCATCAGGCGTTGGCTGGTCTGGCCAGTCCTCTGTTCGGCCACTGATCACCGTGGTCTCCCCACTGAGAGCTACACCACAGGCGTCTGGTCTCTCCGGTGCCTGAGCTTCAAGTGAGCGCTGGGCTTTTATACTTCCTGTCCTGCGCCTTGACCTCTGAGGGGCGGGTGCAGGGTTTGCTGGCTCCGCCCACTTTGGTGTCCAGAGAGAGTCGTCCCCCTCCGGGCTGGCGGGGAGCCAGACCCCTCGCTACACACACACACGCACACCCTTAAGTCTGTCTCCTGCTTGTCGGGGCCAGACTCTTCCATACCTCCCAGGCAGGACAGGAAGTCAGCATTAGAGTGGTCCTTGCCTGCCCTATGGCGAACTGTAAAGGCATAGGGCTGGAGAGCCAGGTACCACCACTGTATTCTCATATTATTATTGTCTTTCATTTTATTCATCCACTGAAGCGGGGCGTGTTCAGTGACTAGGGTGAACCGGGCTCCAAGAAGGTAGTAACGTAGGTCACCAGGGCCTCCTTCTCCACCACTGCGTAGTTCTTCTCCCACGGAAACAATTTCCGGCTGATATATAAGACCAGGTGGTCTTCCCCATGTATCTCTTGGGACAGGACGGTGCCCAGTCCTACCTCCGAGGCATCCATTTGGAGGATGAAGTCTCGGTTGAAATTGGGGCTGTAGAGGACCAGTTCATAGCAGAGACTCGTTCAGGATTCCTGAAAAGCATCTTCGCATTCCGGGATCCAAACCACATGTCGAGGGCCCTCCTTGGTTAAAAGGCCAGTAAAAGTAGCAGCAATAGACACAAAATGGGGAATGAAACGCCGATAATAGCCAGCGAGGCCCCAAAACTGTCACACCTGATGCTTTGTGGTGGGAGGCAGACAGGCCGCCAGGGCCTGGACTTTTCCCACAAGGGGCTTCACTTGTCCATTCCCTATGGTGTAGCCCAGATAAGTAGTCTATTGCCATCCGATGCAGCATTGTTTTGGGTGGGCTGTCAACCCGGCGGCCTGCAGGGATCTCAGGACTGCCGCTACCCGAACTAAATGATCCTCCCAGTTGCGGCTGTAGATGACCACATCGTTCGGGTAGGCGGCCACATAGTCTCGATGGGGTTGGAGGACACGGTCCATCAGCCGCTGAAATGTGGCTGGGGCCCCATGGAGGCTGAAGGGCATCCGGGTGAAATTGGTACAGATCTGTTGGGGTGGCAAACACAGTCTTCTCCCTCGAAGCGGAGTTAAGGGGGATCTGCCAGTAGCCCTTGCTGAGGTCAAGTGTGGTGAGGAAATGAGCCTCCCCTAACCAGCCAAGCAGCTCATCTACGCATGGCATAGGATATGCATCAAATTTGGAAATGGCGTTGACGCATCGGAAGTCGATGCAGAAGCGCCACGTCCCATCAGGCTTGAGTACTAGAACTATCGGACCGTGCCATTCACTCTGTGAGGGTTCAATTACGCCTAGCTCTAGCATGGTTTGTACCTCTTCCTCGACGATCTGCCGCATGTGGTGCGGCAAGGGCCTGGTCGTTTCTCGGATCACTACCCCAGGTTCTGTCTGAATGGTATGATAAACCAGGGTTGTGTAACCCAGCTGGCCGGTGAAGGTTTGCCGGAATACCTGCAGAAGGCACCGGGCTTGCTTGTGTTGTTCATTTGTGAGGGTCTCCGCAAGCTGGGGCCCCTCAGTGTCTTGGGTTAGGGTGCCATGGGGGCCCAGTTCTGGCTCTGGTGGGTAAGGGTTAATTAATAAGCCCTTGCGCTCCTGCCAGGGCTTCAGGAGGTTGACATGATACCACTGGGTTTTCTTACATCGGTCTGGTTGGTTAACCTCATAGGTGATGGGTCCCACCTTCCGGACCACCTCATAGGAACCCTGCCAATGGGCCAGTAGCTTGGACTCACTCGAGGGCAGGAGAAGCAGGACCCAGTTCCCAGGTTTAAAGTCACAGCTCTGCATGTCTCGGTTATAGGTTCGTGCTTGAACCTCCTGGGCAACCCTTAAGTTTGCCCGGGGGAGCGTCCTGGCCTGAGTGAGGCATTCCTGGAGCTGGAGGACATACTTCAAGAGGCCCTGGATTGGTGATGGAGCTTGTTCCCAGTTTTCGCGCATCAGGTCGAGCAACCCCCGTGGGCAGCAACCATACAACAACTCAGAAGGGGAAAACTTTGTAGAGGCCTGGGGCACCTCCCGGATCTCCAGAAGCAAAGGCAGGAGTAGCTGGTCCCATTGGCACAGTTCTTCTGGGGGGAATGTCTTTTAGAGTACGATTAAACCGCTCAACCAAACCGTCAGTTTGTGGATGGTAGATAGAGGTTTGTAATTGCTTGATCCCCAGGAGCCTACACACCTGCTGCAGCAGTTTGGAGGTAAAGTTGGTGCCCTGGTCCATGAGGATCTCCTGGGGCAGGCCTACACGAGCAAAGACCTTCACGAGCTCGCCCACAATGGTTCGAGTAGTGATGCTCCACAGGGGTACTGCCTCCGGGAAATGGGTAGCATAATTTACTAGGACCAACACATACTGAAACCCCACGGTGCTTTTCGGGAGGGGCCCCACCAGGTCCATGGCCACAAGTTCGAAGGGCATTTTGACTATGGACATGGGGACCAACGGGGCCTTGGGTGTCCGCGGGGGTGTGGTTAGCTGGCACTCTGGGCAGGAGTTACAATAGCTGCTTACCTCCTGATGCACACCGGGTGAGAAGAAGCGTGTCAGTATCCGGACTAGAGTCTTCTCATGGCCCAAGTGCATGGCAGCAGGGATGTTGTGAGCGAGTTTCATTACTGCCCGTCGGTGACAACGAGGCACGAGTAGTTGGTTCTGGGGTTCTCCAGTGCGCGTGTCCCCTTCTACCCGATAGAGCCGGTCCTGTCATAATTCAAAGTGTGGCCACTGCTTTGCCTGGTGCGGGTCAATTACGTCCCCATCGACTGTGCCTAGTTGCTCGTAAGCGTGACTGAAAGTGGGATCTGCCCTTTGGTCACAGGGGTTCAGCAGCAGCTTCTGGAGAGGAGTCCTCGGGCTCTTCTTCCGGTCTGTTGGGGTCTGGTGCCTCCTCCCCCTCTGACTGGGTCTCCCGGAGGCTCCCTTCCAGTGCTAGGGTAGTGGCAGGCTTCTCGTCAGCATTGGAGCAGAGGACTTCTGGAAAGTCTGGCCAGTCCCACCCCAGGATCACCAGGTAGGCGAGCCGAGGAGCCAGGCCAACCACCATTGATTGTGTGGCCCCATCCACAGTCAGTCGGACTTGCGCACTGGGGTAGGGTCGTACATCACCGTGAATGCATTGTAGACAGATCGTCCCCAGGCGTGGGTCAGCCTAGAGGCCTAGGCTTTGGCGAACCAGCGTCTGGCTGCAGCCTGAGTCAATTAGGGCCAACGTTGGGCAATCCGTGACAACCACTGGCACCGTAATCTTGGCGGCTTGTGGGCATTGGGTGCAGGCTTCTCCCGTGCAGACCTGGCCAAAGCTGCACTCCATCTCGGCACAGTCTTGCTGTAAATGGCCATATTTCCCCACAGGAAAAACAGGGTTCGATATCCGAGCACCCAGGCCGGGACAGTGTTCCTACCTGGCCCATGGAAGGGCTTTGGTTGGCCCCTCAGCAGGTTTGGGCTCTGGGCCTCATGATGGATTTTGTGGCTTGCTCTAGGTGGCCCCCCTTTTCTCTGGATTAGGGCGCTCCGGTCCTGGTGGGGCAGCTCGAGTGATTCAACAGCAAGGAAATCCTCCATCAGTGTGATGGCAGCAGTTAAGGTCATAGGCCGATGGCAGAGGACCCAGGCCCTCCCTCGCGATGGGAGTATATGGATGAATTGCTCCAGAATAATCTGTTCAACAAGCTCATCCGAGGACCACGTTTTGGGTTGTAGCCACTGCTTGCAGGCTTCCCTTAACTCTTGGGCTACCATCCGGTGTCGGGCCCCCATAGGGTAGAGCAAGCTCCGGAACCGCTGTCGGAAGTTCTCTGGGTTAACGTCCAAGGCATTTAAGATTGCTGCCTTTACCCGGGTGTAGTCCCAAGCTGCGTCCCTGGACAGGCCCTGATATACGGTTTGGGTGGTCCCAGTCAGATATGGGGCCAAAATAGTAGCCCATTGGTCTTGGGCCCAGCCTGTGACTAACACCACCCTTTCAAAAGCTAGCAGAAAAGCTTCTGGGTCGTTCTGAGGGCCCATTTTTGTCAACTGGATGGGAGGGGCTAGGCTGGATGGTCCAGTGGCATCCGCTGGCTGGGGCTCCGCAGGACGGGGCAGAAAGGTCGTCAACTGCTGCAGGCATTGCCGCTGGTGGTCCCATATTCTGGCGTCCCAGCTCCAAAATCAGCTGTTGCTGTTGGGTCCCGAACTGCTGGACCAGCTGCTGCTGGAGCTGGGCGGCCTGCTGCTGTTGTTGGCTTTCAGCCAAGAACTTAATAAGCTTGTCCATATCCATGGTCGCTCAGGCACGCTCCACTGCAGATCCCTTCTCACAAGGATTGGGGGATCAGGGCCCCCATTTTCCACCACGTGTAGGGCGGTTTGTCTCCCTTTGGGGTGGCGGGGAGCCAGGTGTGTCGGGGAATTAGTCTGGCTGGGCAGCAAACAGTCAGTAGCTCAGGCCCTCAGGCAGGGGCTGAGCAAACAGGTTGAAGAACAAGTCCACAGGCTCCTGGCTTTGAGCAGCCGGGGCGAGGGGGAGACTGTCACCCACGAGTTGGGTGGCAGGGGGGATGCAGGCCCACCCACTCCACTGCATACCAGCCCGGGGCCCTAGCAGCGGCAAAAGACCTGCTGCTGTGTCAGTGGGGATCCTGGCCACAACACACTGACATTGACTCTAGCAATGCTGCAGCCAGACTTGGGTTGGCTGCCCCCGAGCTACTTCCTACCTCCCCCTCTAGAGGTACCTGGGTCCGGACAGCCTCCTCCACGGGATCACACACCACAGGCTCCTCGGGGTAGCTGGCGAGTGGTTGGTTTGGCAGCTCCTCGGGGTAACTGGCACACGGTAGGCCTGGCAGTTGGCGGTAGGCTTGGTAGCGGCTCTGGGGTCGGACTAGCATCAGGTGTTGGCTGGTCGGGCCAGTCCTTGGTTCAGCTGCTGACCGCCATGGTCTCTCCACTGGGAGCTACACCACAGGCGTCTGGTCTCTCTGGTGCCTGAACTTCAAGTGAGCGCTGGGTTTTATAATTCCTGTCCTGTTCCTTGACCTCTGAGGGGTGTGTGCAGGGTTTGCTGGCTCTGCCTACTTTGGTGTCCAGGGAGGCTCGTCTCCCTCCGGGGCGGCGGGAAGCCAGACCCTCTCGCTACAACAAGGCATAAGGGTTTAATCTAACTAGAGCATTACACTGGGTTAGGTTTTTTTAGAACAGTGTTCCACCAGGCTCAAAAAGGTTGTTTGCTTTTTTTAACAAAAAAAGTAAGGCAGTCCAGGGCCCCCCGGCAGCTCACCTCCCCCTCTCCCCCCTCACCTCCTCCCTCCTCTCTCCTCCCCTCCTCCCTCCCTTCCCCCCTGCTTCCTGCTCCTATGAAGCCTGCCCCTGAAGCAAAAAAGCAGGCAGCAGGGGTGCCAGCGTGGCAGCAGCGAGCAGCCCCGGGGGCCCCCGGGTGCACCCTGGTCCCGGCAGGTCCCTCAGACCCAGGCCCCCTCTGGCTCCGGGGGCGCGGCGGCCCGGCCGGGCGCCGGCGCCGCCCGCTGGCGGGCCCGCGGCTGCGCCCGGCGGTCAGGGTGGGTGGTGCCGGTCCGACCGTCGTCCCCAGGCGGGTGGTGTGGGCAGGGGCAGGGGTGGGGAGGGTGTGGGGGGTGGGAGGGTGGGTGGGGTCAGGAGGAGAGAGGGGGAGGGGGGGGAGGATCAGGGGGGGGGGGGGAAGGGGGAGGGGCAGGATCAGGAAGGGGGGGGGGTGAGGTGGTGGGGGAGGGGGGACAGGGAGAGGTGGGGTGGTGGGGCAGGGGGGGGTCCGGGGGGGGGAAGAGAGAGAGGAGAGGGGGGGGGGGGGCAGCAAGCAGGGGGGGGGGGGGGGGGGGGGGGGGGGGGGGGGGGGGGGGGTAAAAAAAAATGGGGGGGATGGGGGATGGCATGGGCCCTGCACCCCGACCTCGTGGTGTGAGGAGGAGGGAACCGGTTGTTAATATTTTGGCAGCTCATTACTGATTACACTGGGTTAACATTAAGGGCATGGGTACACTTGCACATGTAGAGCACTGGGAGTTAAACCAGCTTTTGGAGACTGCAGCAGGAAAAACGCTTCTGTGTGTTTACACTGTCAGATTTAAGCACACTGACATGGCCACATTAGCAGCTCTTGCAACGCCACAGAGAGCAGTGCATTATGGTAGCTATCCCAGTGTGCAAGTGGCTGCAACATGCTTTTCAAATGGGGGAGGGTGGAGTGTGACAAGGAATGTGTTGTGTGTATGTGGGGGGAGAGACAGTGTGTTTTGGAGGGCTGAGAGTGTGTCAGCATGCTGTCTTGTAAGTTCATACAGCAGCAGACCCCCCTCCCCTCCCGTCTCTCTCTCTCTCAGACACACTCACAGCAACACCATTCCACAGTAATGCTTTGTCCCGGAGCAGATAAGCATGCCGGCTGTCAGAAGCGGAGCTTTGAAAGGGGATATCCGCATTCCTACAGCCAATTTCAAAATAATGACAAGAGTGGCCACTTGACTTCAGGGGATTATGGGACATTTCCGGAGGCCAATCACAGTGCAGTAATGCAACACCTCATTCACACTGATGCCCTGGCGTTTCAGCCGGGGCGCAGCAAGTATTATGCTTCTCGTGGAGGTGGATTACCAGGAGCGGTCCATCTGTAGAGTCCGGTCACTCTACACGCCTTGCCAGTGTGGACACGTCAGGAGTTAGGGTGCCTGGGTCTGCTTTAACACTCTCTAACTTGCAAGTGTAGTCAAGCCCTAAGTGTAATTTTAAAGAGGTCTAGTTAAGTGGCTGCAGAAGGGTGTGTGGCCATTCTTATTTTGATTAAACCAGGTTAATTTCAGTTTAATTTAGGTTGATCAGGATCAGATTTAAACTAAACTGAATTTCAGGCTGGTTTACAGACAGTGTTTACATGAATTAAAAGTGATACAGTTCAGTTGGCACAACCTCTATTGTATCCCACTGAAGGTATCACAGCTTCCATCGGTCCATGGCATTACAGACAGCATGGTTTGCAATGGGATGCTGGGTATCTCTGGGGCATTCTTGATTGAACAAAAACCTGTCGCACCAAGGTGTTTCAGAGGGAGACTTCTTTAAAAAAAGAGTTAGTTAAAGTTAATATCAATAATCAGATGTTCCAAATCTTTAACTAAATTTACCACAACAAGCCATTCTGATAGGAACTTCTTTATATTGATATAACTGCACCCATGCTAGGGATTGCACTGATTTAATTATATTGCTATAAATCAATGCACAGATGGTGTGTAGACCATCCCTGAAATAGTCTTAAAGCAGAATAAGAGTGTCTACACCAGGGGTTTGTACTGTGTTAACTAATCTGGTTTAACACAAGATTGTGAGTAATGTAATCCACTGGTGAGTGTGTGTTACAGGTCCTCCTCTGTGCTCAGTCCACAGAGGATGTGAGTCTGTTATAGCCTCTACTAGTGAACCTTGTAGCAGTTTGTGCTTTTAGCTCTGGAGGCACCTGATTCAATCCCCGGTGATTCAGCCAAGATGGCAGCCATCACAGTAGTACAATTAGCGATACCCAATATTCCGGTATCCCAAGTCATGCACAGCTGTGACAGGCACTAGGGATGGATGGTAGGAAAAGGTGGGGAGTATCCAGGGGTTAAACTGAAAGCATATCTGCAGGCTTCCTGTACTCTAGGTAGTAGGATGCTTAGGTGCAGTATTCTCCATGGGGATGCTAAAACCTCACTGTATCCCAGACACACACACTCTTGTGGCTGTTGCATTAACAAACAGCCTTCTTGGCATAAGTTAAATTCTCACACTCGGGCGGCCTGCAGCTGCCAGCTCTTATATGGGATTAACCAAGTGACAGTTACAAATCTTTCTGGCAGCTCATGGAGGGCAGGCATTGATAATTAAATCTCACACTTTGCTGGCTGCAGCTATTTGGCTTTGCTGTTTTTGAAATGCAACATGGGTCCTTCCTCGGTCAGCATGAAACCAACACATCTGACAGTGCTCTTATGGCAAACTGGGCAAGTAGCCTCTCAGTCACTAACTACATTGTACCAATAGCTTGGGACATCCTTACTTTAGTGCCATCCTCCTATGCAACTTTGCCAGGTTATGCTTCCGTTAGCAAAAGGACACTGTCTCAGTCCTCCTGATGTCCAAGTTTTCCTCCTCCATCAACAGTTAATAGAGTCCTTAGGCTGCAAGTTGTTATTTTGCAGCAATGATCATGTATCAATGTCTGTTTTCCTCCTTTCAGACTGTCCCACCCATATTGTCAACAGCAATGAGTAAGGGTAGAAGAACTCACCTCATATCCAGAAGTATCATGCCAAAGGATGGGGATGGGGCTTTCATTCAAAGAAAAAAAAGATAGAGTTGTGCAAAGAAGGGGAAAAATGGTCTCCCCTCTCCCCCACATCTAGAAATATCAGGAATGTCAAGTCTAGTTTTCTTCTTTAGTTTTGCTGGAGAAGTCTTAAAGGTCTCAGATGTGGATTAAGAACATTCTCAGTCTTTACCTAAAGAGGAAAGATATTGACTCTTCAGCAAAAATCTCTCTTCTCCCAAGTGCTTCTCAGGCACACGAGTTAAATTGGTGTTAACGAAAAAGAAACAAACAAAAAACATCAAAAAACCCACCGAGTTTTAAACAGTCTGATCTTCTTTCAGCTGATGAAATTTCACTTGCACAGCGTCTCTGATGTAATTAACTCACTGGTTCTCCAGTCACCGCTAGAGTCTGTCAGGATAAATAGAGTAGACAAGCCCTGAATTTCTGATGTAAAAAACAAGCAGGGAAAAAACTTTAATTGAGTAAAAACCTTTAAGACTTCCTTTATACATCACAAACGGAGCAATCAAAGGGCACCAGCCCTATCTTTTTTCTTTTGCGGGTCACATTTAGCCTTGATCCAGGTTGGAAGCTTCTCTGGCCTGCGTGTTCTTAAGTCTCTGTCTCTCTTTTGTTACTGGCCTCTCTTTTCTTTCCTTGCCTTTCACTTTGCTCCGCTCTGTTTGTGCTGCTGGCAGTGGTGTGAAGGTGCTTAAGAGCTCCCACTCTTTGACACAGATAATTTCCTGGGAGAATTGTTCCCCAGGGCTCAGAGGAGCTGACAGGGCAAATAGCATCAATTGTGTGTTGAGAGTAGTGGGTGACTGAAGATAAAATTGCTGGCTGCTGATCTTTTTGACAGGCTTTTGTCTGAAAGCTCTGTGTGGGGCCTTGCAGTGTGGTTGGGAATTTGTGAGTGACTGAAAATGAGAGGGCAGAACCTGGCCATGTGCTGTATTAACCCCTGAGGCCAAGTACATAGGTGAAGCTTATAGGAGATGTCCTGTGGTACAGATAGGAAGGAACCCAGACTCCGAGAGTCTCTGAAAAGAGAAGAGGGCAGCAGGGTCCAGTGGAAATTAGGAGCCTGACAGTAGCTTACTGTGTGACTTCAGGCAAGACTGTCTCTGTGCCTAAATGTTCCTGTCTATAAAATGGTATTAATGATGCTTGTCTACCTTTGTGAAGTGCTTTAAGATCTATGGAGAAAATAAGCACTAAGTATTAGTAGGGCTGAGCCAGATTCCTGTTGACTGCCAACGACTGCACAGCACAGCTCAGGAGAGCAGAGGCAAGGAGGCATAAGAAGCTGAAGCCTGGTTTACACTTAAACCTAAGGTTGCTTTAGCTATGTCGCTCAGGTGTGAAAAATCCCCCTGCTGAGAGATGCAGTTAAGGTGACCTAACCCCCAGTTTCGACACTGCTAGGTTGAGGGAAGACTTCCATTGACTTTGCTACCGCATATAGATGTGGATTCTGTGGGTGCTCAGGGGCTCAAGCACCCACAGAGAAAAAATAGGGGTGCTCAGCACCCACAGGGCTCTATGGAGCTGGCCACCAATCAGCTGTTCAGAAGCTGGCCCTGCGCCCCCATCAGCTCTTCAGTGGCTGTCCCACCCATTAGGTGTTGAGCAGGGCCGCCCTGCTACTCGCTCCTCTCTGCCCCCTCCTCCCCTCACTTCCCTTAAGGCAGGATGGGGTAGAAAGGAGTGAGCAGCAGGTGGGAGGTGCTCGGGGAGGAGGAGGGAGTTCTTGGGGAAGTGTGCGGAGCTGGGGCAAGTGACATGGGTCAGGAGAGAGGGGGCCAATAAATATATACAGTTTATATATATGCCTGGATACATTTGCTTTCTGGACATTATTATAACTAGATAAAGTCAATGGAGGTGATTCCCATCTGCCCCTCACGACAGCCACCACTGACTATCTGGTTTCATTGTTGTAGGGGTCATATCAGAGCTGTGTCTTGAGGTGGGATCTGAAGACCCAGAGGCACTGCAATGAACTGTCCCAAGGACTGGAGTATTCATGAAATCAGTGAGCCTGAAGCCTCGCTGCAGAACTGGCTTTATGTTAATTTTTTATTTGAGAGCTGGAGGACTAGGGGCTGGGTACAGGCTTCCCACCAAACATGCTATTTGCACGCACTGTGAACTGCCACCATTGGCCACTTCTCTTCCCACCTGGTTTTGCCCATGGAAGTAAACCTTGCCTACCTAACACAGTATCACCTCCCAGGAGACTAGGGATCTCCTTAAATCAAGACACTGAGACAACAGCAAGGTGTATAAGTGATGAGATTCAAAGATAATAACAGCACCTAGCTCTTACATCAAGCTTTTCAGTCGTACGTCCCTGTAGTGAGGCTGAGTGGCCTCCCTCCGAGCAGGAGAACGAGGCACCATTACACACCCCTTGGAGTGCGGGGCCTAGATCACCCTGCCCCCCTTGCCAGAAGGACCAGGGTGGGGCCAGAATATAAAAGGCCAGCCCTACAGCTCAGTTGGGGGAGAGCCTGCTCCGGAGAAGGACTGTTCTCCAGAGGCCCCGAGAGGAACATGTGCCTGGCTGTCCCCAATCCCCAGACGTGGACGACGACTGGCCCGGGGTACCTGCTGCGGTTTACCCTGAAGAGCCGGAAGAGGCCTGGAGGCCGCAGGTACCAAACCCCAGAGAGGCAGGAAGTAGCCCGGGGCAGCCACGGAGCAGCCGGCGGTGGAGCCCAGTGTGGCTCAGTCGGCGTGTTGCAGCTGGATCTCTGCCGACACAGGGGCAGCCAATCCTGCCCCTGCCAGGGCCCTGGGCTGGGATGCGGTGTGAGTAGGGTGGGCCCGTGTCCCCCTGCCACCCCACCCTGGGTGTCTGACCCCCTACACGGTGCAAGGAGGCTTTAGCCCAGGACCGGAGCTCCCTTACCACTCACCTTTAAGGCTGATTGTTTGCTGGATGCCTGAGCTCCACTCAGGCCAAAGCCAGCCCCTTAGAGACTGTGTTTCAGGGCTGCCTACTTGAGCTACTTAATCCCAAGCTAAAGCCTGGTAGGGACTGTTAATTGCGCAGCCCTATTGGGAGGCTCTTGCAGGTCTGACAGACTCTGGCCCTGACCTGACAGGATGAGCCTGAGTGGCCTCCCTCCAACCAGGAGAGCAAGGCACCATTACAGTCCCCAGGCACTTTACAAATGGGGTTAGCCATATTATCACCATTTTACAGATGGGGAAATCGAGGAACAGGGAGGGATGTGACTTGCTCAAAGTCACTCAGCAGAGCCGGGACTAGAACCCAGGTGTCCTGAGTCCCAGTCTAGCGGGGCCAAATTCTGATCTCCCCTATACCAGTACAAACTAGGAATAATTCCAGTGGAGTTATCCCAGTTGAGAGAAGAACTATTCCCCTTTTCTGCTCTGCTTGTACCCACATTGTACTAACTAAATGCCCACAGTTCAGAGCCAGCCTGCGCTGGGCTCACTCTAAAACTTGAGATGGATTCCTTCAACGGTAGGGAACTCCTTGGTTGCTTCAAAGTCCTGGTTGGAGTACAGAGGAGAAATCTCCAGGGCATTATGTGTAGTCTTCTTTTCCTTTAATCTTATCGAGTGCCAATCTAATTAAGGGGTAGGTATGTCCCATCCCAAACCAACATAGCCACTGTTGGCAGGTCTTGTAGAGCAAACTCTCAAGTGCACGTGTGTCTGTGTGCATATGTTTTAAACAGTCGTCTCTGAAATAACTGTTTAAACTTTAGATTGGCTTTCTGCCCTGCTGGTCCATCTCCATTTTCTGGTTGAAAGGAAGAGTTGGTGTCACTCCTCTGATCACACCGCCAGCAGGACAGAGCAGACAGTATCCCTGCTGCTCGACTGGGACACCCTGCACAAGGTAAAAAAAATGTTTCTTGACTCCCCCTATCCCTATAAAGAGGCCAGGAGGGTGGACGAGTGACTGATGCAGAGACTCCATGCCAGAGGGAGAGGGGCTGTGGGTAGCCAGAGCAGGTAGTTTGAGGGAATTGCTTAGGCAAGGCAAGAAGAGCCGATGAGGGAAGGATTAGGACGACTGGTTGGGCAACTGGTATTAGAGCCGCTCAAACCAGGGAGATGGCATCTAATGCTCTGAATGACCTGGGATGGGCTGATTGGCAGGAGCCTGTCAGCAGAAGCAGTTTGCTCTCATACCCGCATTACCTCTCCTTACGTGTGAGGCTGGTGGTAGGAGAGGAGCTGGTAAGGAGGCATCATGCTGCTCCCAGGCAGGGAAAGGAGACGATCAGCATCCGGGGACAGAACCAGGGGTACCCTAAGGGAGGCCAGGCTGGCCAGCAGAGACATGATGCTCACCTGCCTACTCCCAGCAGGAAGCCCTGGAGAACTCCTGCTGATTTGTGAGTGTGTGGTGAGAGAGCCGAAGGAGTGATGCCAGTGAGTCTCTGACAGGCTGCATAGCTCGGAGTCTCACCCTCTCAGGGCCTACCTCAGATCAGATAAGTGCCGTTCCCTCAGGATGCCCTGTGGGGGAGCCAGAGCCTCAGATCCAGCCTTCTGCTTCAACAGCAAATGCTGCACATTAAGGTTTAGCATTTGGCTGGCAGAGGCCGGGCCTTACCGGCACATCTGTGGGCTCTTCTCCCCTCTCCCATTCTCCGCACAGGCAGGCAGAGGGTTCCCTATCTTCAGCCTGGCTAGCTCCTTATATCAGCTCTGGCACTGACATCTGTCTCCTTTGCCCAGTGGCCAAGAATGGCCTGTTGTCTCTCCTGCACTCCCCTGACCCCACTTAGTCTCTGATATGATTTAATAAAACACTTATTTATATGGATGGGCCCTTCTGGGCAAGAATTGTCATTCAACATAGCTCAGTGGAAAGGGGCTAGCACAGCTTTCCTTTAAAGAAGGAGGCGCTAAGGAGGGTTCTCATAGCCTTTGACATTCTCCTCTCAGTTATGTAGTGGTGTGGGTTCAAGTGTGGTTTGGCTCTGAAAATAGCACTTAAAACAGCATCCTGGGGCTCCATGTTTGTGTCTCAGTGATTCCAGATCAGAGGTGCTGCGCTCACCTGGGGAAAGATTTTTCCCCCTAGCTATCAGCTCTGCAAACTCAACTGGGCTTCACACTAAGATCTCAGGTTCTTTTCTTCTCAGGTATCATCAGCAGTTATAAAGCATCTCAAAGCCCTGGTATGCCC
The DNA here is from genome assembly GCF_016161935.1 of Mauremys reevesii. Classification (NCBI taxonomy): domain Eukaryota; kingdom Metazoa; phylum Chordata; order Testudines; family Geoemydidae; genus Mauremys; species Mauremys reevesii. The sequence continues at coordinate 252,548,863 of NC_052623.1, forward strand.
TCAGCAGCACCAGTGCAGCCCCATTGCCTCCAGTGGGTTTGCACAGGTGTAACTGATTGGAACTAAGCCAACATTTCTGTTGACGATGCACCAGAAAGAATCCAATCCAGGTCAATTTTGGCCGTGTCTATTGCAAGGCAAGAGCTGTTAAGTGTATTTTTGTCACTAATTTGAGCCCATACAGCTCTGCATTCACACGAGGAGCAGTTCTGCTAAGCAAGAAGGTGTTATTTTTACAGGCATTTTCTGAGTAGAATCATATGTTAACTCCCTTGAGTGCATCTGTGTCTCTGAAAATACCATCCCTAATGAGGAGGAGGCACTTGCTTACAATTCCTTTGAGAGACATCCCAGCATTCCCAGCAGATGCCAATTGTTGCAGGTCCTGAAAAAGGAAAAACCAGGACTTCTGGCTATCCCCATTGGGAGAAACGTTGGATTTGTAACATCAGACAACTGGTCCTTTACATCCTCCAGTCCTGCCTCTGGCCGTGGCCAATACATGATGCTTCAGCGAAAAGCAATTCTCTCCCTCTCCTCCCCCAATACAAAATCAAACCAACAGCCAACAATGCCATTGGCTACCTGCAATGTTGTACATTGAGGCGCACTCTTTCTCAACCCCTGCAGTGATCAGTTTATGTCCCAAAGCCCGAGATGTGTCCACTGTCACAAAACAGGAGTGACAATCCAGAGCAGGGCAAGGCTACTGAGCAGAGAACTGCCCTCTTGTGTGCTCCGTGCTGGGCATTGCATCGTCCACAAGGCCATGAGAACTACACCCACCTTGGGTGCCACATCCTCTGAGAGCCCCTGGGATCTGGAGAGCACCACTCCAACCACGGGGCATGCAAGTGCCTAGAGCCAGCATTAGCTACAGTGCTTGCATTGTTGACCTCACCCCCACTTCCTCTCTGGCTATGCTACAGCCAGCCCATTGGGACTGTCCCAGCCCCAGTGTCTTTGGGGAACCCTTTGCATCCCATTCACCCTCCGCCCTTCTTATCATGGACCTGCCTGCTCCCTGCCTGTTAGAACGATGAGCCCTGGCTTGCTCTCCTTCCCCACCCCCATCCCATGTGTCCATGTCCTTGAATCCTTTTCACTCCAGGCTACTTCCATAGGAACATACGTTTTTCCAGCGGCGTCCAAGCCCCCCGACATGCAGAGCGTTGATTTGATCAGACGTGAGCTCAAAGCTCATTAGCCATTTGTCAATATTGGTAATGAGAAACTGTGCAGGGCAAGTCATAGGGAGGAGGGCATGTGGCAGGAGGGGCTCAAAGCTCTCCTGTCAGTGCTGGGGCTTTCCAGTATGTGCTCCTCTGTCCCGGAGTTCCCTTGAGCTGCTCCGAGGGTCGCAGCCATCATTAAAGACCTTGAGCAAGAAGCTCCATGAGGTAGGTTTCTCTTCTGGTATGTGAGTGTGAGTCCCAGTGACCTCCTGGTGTGGTGATGGCCTATAGCAGGGGTGCAAACCTCTGGGATCCAGCAGCAAAGAGGGCATTTTAGCAGAGAAGAGGGAACAGCTGCCTGCCCAAGATGAGCTAAAGAGCAGTAAAACAAATCTGGTCTGGGGCCATGTGGGCCCCAGTGCTGCCGGGTACTGAGCAGCCTTAACTCTTGTTGAACTTGATGGGAGCTGAAAACGCTCTGCACACATGAGACCAGGAAGGAAGGGATGGACTCTGATCTCCAACAGTGTTCAGTTGACTTTTCCACACCCATTTGCCATTCTGACTGTGAGTGTTCCCTGGGGAAAGGAAGGAGGCAGCCAGCTGCTCTCACTGGAAAGAAAGCACTCTTCCAAACTGATATCACCCCATCGCCCCAATCGTCCTCGGCAAACGGCAGCTGAAGGCAGTGAGGAAAAAAATCCCTGCTGTAGTGAAGAACTATAATGAAATGGATACCTGGCGAGAAGTGGGATAATACAGCAGAAGGGTTGGGAGGGGGGAGCTGGGCAGAGAGCAGGGGCAAATATTTGGAAAGGTTTGGTGAGAGATCTAGGGTTCTTATTCAGGGATTCCAGCCTTTCCTCAACTGTTTCTCAGCTGTAGCATTTCTCTTTGGGCTTTGGCTATCTTCTGCCCTTTGAGAAAGTCCATGACACACTCAGAACCCATCCTTGGGATCGTCTTGTCCCAGGAGCTCACTCAGCGGAGGGCTCAGGCCATGGTCTATCACTTCCTGCCAATGCTGCAGTATCGATGGCTGGTGGGCGCTCGGTGTCCCGGGTCCCTGCCCTCTTGTGCCCACTAACTGAGTTACTGCTGTTCCCCTCAGGAACCTGATCATTATAAGATAGAGAGAGTGAGAGGAAAAGGGGGAGAGGAGAGAGGGAGCAGAAAGAAAGGTGGCTGTCCTTCTCTGGACTCCCAGTGAGATGCTGCACTGTGGTCTTTCCCTGCCTCTCAAGACATTTCAGTGAGGGGAGAGAAGCCTCCACAAACTTTTCATGGCTCTGACAGTCTCTGCCTCAGCCACTGGGTTTGCAGGTTGTGCACTTTGAGGGGTTGTCTCAGCCAAATGTACAAATCCACCCTCGTGCCACCCCATCCCACAGCCCGTCTGAGAGAGAGCCGTTCTCCCAGGAGATTTATCACTCTGCAGGTAAAGTTCTTTAGTTTCTTGCTTCTCCTTCTCACCCCTCCCCCACCCCCCCTCAGAGTGGGTATGAATGAGGACAGCTCCATCACTAGATCTCTCTGCTGCCTTTCTTTGGCCACTAATAGTTGCTCTAAAGACCAGGTGGTTGCCTTCTGGAGATGAAAGGGTCCTTGCTCAGATTGCATCAGTGTTTGGTGCAGCTCTCTTACCTGTGTTAAATACCCCCCTACCCCCGCCCCCAAGGTCTGGCACACTTTCAGACTCCATTTATCACAGAGCCAGGGGCAAACATCAGCACTCACATCTATCTGCAAATACATTTTTTTCTTGCACAATTTAATGGCTACCAGGAGCTAATGACTGATTCACATTACGGAGTGCCGACCTGCGCACCCCTCTCATCATCTCACAGAGCCAGGACCCATTCATTGGAGAAGCAGGGAGCCAGTGATTCAAAGTCTGCAGCTACTGCTGTGGTTGTAGAACTCCAAGACCTGTCAGTAACACCCCCGCGGGAGATGATCTCGTGGGGAAGGCCCTGGACTTAGACTCCTGAGATCGGGATGCAGTTCCTGGCTCTGTTACAGACTGCTTGTGTGACCTTGGGCACGTCTCTCCGTGTCTCTCTTCCCCAGCAGTGAACTGGGAATGATAATCCTTCCTTTGCCCCACTTTTTGCCTGTCTTATCTGGTTAGATTGTAAACTCTTTGGAGCAGGTGCTGTTTCTCACTGTGTGTTTACAGGGCCTAGCAAAACAAGGGCCCTTTCTCGGTGGAAGCCTCTTGGTGCTACAGGAATAGAAATAATAATTCATTTAATATCTAGACACTTACAGGCAAGTCACAGACAGTGCACTGTTGCTATATACTGCTAAATAATTGCCTCACCCCAATGGTGGGCAAAGTGATCCCTGTATGTAAAGCTTTATGGAACCCTATGAGAGATAAATATCAGCCATTACTTTTATTCTTGTGCCATGTAAGGGAAGAAGAACTCACTTCCTTGAGGCTTTAACCATCATGGAATAATCTTTGGATTGTCACCTCCCACTTTTCCAGCCTTTCTTTCTTCTGGTTGTCATTTTCCCCACGAAGTCTCGATCTTTCACTGTTCCATTATAAAACCACAACAGTTAAGGTTCTAATTTTCCACTACAATCCCAATTTTGATCTGCCACCTATCCTGTAGCTTCCTCAAAAAAAAAAATCTTTCTGCCTGAAATTTCTCTGTGTAATCTCTGGTGAGATGAGGGTTTTGTTGGTGTGTTTGTTGTAGTGGGTAGGTGAACGTGAGGCAATCTGGACAGGTTATTCACAGATATGAGTATCTCCCTTAATTAAAGACCTTAAGAGTAAAGACCTTCACTGGACCCTTCTCTTCTGTAGATAACATTACCAAAAGGTTGTGGTCCATGCCATGACCTTAGCCACAGCCTCACTATGGTCTGGATACCCTCTGCATCCCATTCACCCTTCCAGCATTTAACAGACACTTCCATTCTCTAGATACAAGGTACAGATCAATTTTTCCCATTTCAGCCCTAAGCATACAGGCCTCTAAAGCTAGAGGCACACACTACCCTACAAACCATAGTAGGATAGACTTAAGACACCCTCAACTTACTTTTACATAGACTGGAATCAAGGGTGCAGATTCTGATGAGGCAACAAGATTATGTTTCTACTGAAGTCACTGGGAGTTTTGGCATAAAGTTCATTGGGAGCAGGATGAACCATTATCTTTTATAGAGGACTAAGTAGGAACAGGAAAAGCCCATTGATGAGCAATGGACATTAGTACTGGACAGTGTGTATGAAAAAGAGATGTGGTATGGGTGAAAGAGAAGCTTCTGTACTAGGAGAGAAGAAATATGACAGGGCTAATTTAGCCTGGCAAAGTGAAGGGTATGACATGGGGTGTAAAATATTGGCATTGAGATGATCATCTGAGCATTTCTATGTACTTAGTTGTATTGTATAAAAATAAGGGAGCATGCAGAACCTTGAAAACAAGGCCAAGGGTTTGGACCAACGCACACAGGTATCCTCTGGAACTCACAGCTTCAAGCTGTTATTTTACTGAGATGTATGAACAGGTGAGACACTGCCAAGAATAAGAACAGAGGCTGTCAGGAAACACTCACGTGGGGGTGAGAAACAAATGTCCCCCTCCCCTGGGTAGAATATTACAAATTAAAGTTCTGGAGATTACAGAGGGGGATCACTTTCCTCTGAAGCATCTGAGACCAGCAACTGACAGCGGCCGGGGACTGGACTAGACAGACCAGTGTCGGTGTTGGTATTTGATTCTGCTTTCAGGCATAGCAGTGTCAGCCCTGAGTAAGTTCATTGATTTTGGCAGAGGCACTTCTGATAGTATAAGTGAGAGCAGGATCTCGCACACACAGGATCCATTTCCAATGTCTGAAAGGAGAAGAGTTCATGGGGATTTAAGTGATGTGCAAAAATATGGAGGGTCTAAAGAGACGTTCCTTCTTTTTACATAGTATGAGAATTAGGGAATCGCTTTATGCAGTTACTGGGCAGTGACCTTAGAACAAAGGATGAAGGGTTAGTTCCTCCTATAGTCCAACATCCTGTGGAATTCTGACACTCCCACAGGACATCCTGGAGTCAAAAATTATAGTTCAGTGGTTCTTGGGCTGTCTTCCATGGACCACTGGCAGCCCCTGTAGCACTCCCAGGTAGGTTACATCTACACAGCAATAGAAAACCCTGCAGTACCAAGTCTCAGAGCCGGGTCAATTGACTTGGGTTCATGGGACTTGGGCTACAGAGCTAAAAATAGCACTGTAGTAGTTCTAGCTCAGGCCAGAGCCTGGGCTCTGAGACACTCCCCAAGAGTGAGGGGCATGAGCCTGCACCCCAACATCTACACTGCAATTTTTAGCCCTGCAGCCCAAGCCCTGAAAGCCTGAGTCAGCTGAGCCAGGTGAGTTGTGGCATTAGGTTGCACATGTACCCAGATCTGCTTCCATTAGAATGGTGAAGCATCAGACAGTCCTACAGCAAGGAAACTTCCAGCTAGCCAAGGGGTATCTCAGTCCAGGCTTCTCTTAGAATGTCTTGATGATTTGTTTGCCTGACTAAACTTAAACCACCAGCACTTCTCTGCACCCTCCCTCTCTTTCTTAGCCGGGTGTTTTCTTTGGAATAAATGTGACCAGTATCGAATGTGAGGATGACACTAACATTGGAGGGTCAGCAAACCAACTTGAAGGTGGAGCTAAATAGCAAAGTGACTAGAGAGATTAGAGCAGCTGGGGGCTGCAAACAACAGAAGGAGATTGGGTAATAAGTAATGTCAGGACTGAGACCCAGAGAGAGAGAATAAACTGTGCAGATACAAAATGGGGAGTGGAGTAGGGAGGGAATGGGAGGAGGAGATGGAGAGAAACAAAACAGCTGCACCTGTCAGATTAAAGCAAGTTTATTTACATCTTGTCTCCTTAATACTGTGCTAACGTTAATTTTTCATGTAACCGAGCACTGAAGTCGCTTCAGGGAAAGCGCAGAATCAGGATTAGGAGGGAGTTGATCTCAGCCTTTTTCACAACGTGGAACACTTCTCCGAAGCTGTCTGATATAGCCAGCCATCCCTTTAGTTACTTGTATAGTGCCAGTCACTCAGTGCAGTGCATCTTGCGAGAGTCTCCTGGCCTGAAGCAGTCCACAATGTGAAAGGCATCGGAGAGCTGCTATTGGAGCTAGAAAGCAAAGGGGGCTGGTGTTAATAACCTCTGGCACTCTGCATGCTCAGGTAATAGGCGGTCAGATTTCATGTTCGGAGCTGTCAGGCTCAGGAATCCCTTTCCCCTGTGCTCTCAGAGGGCCAGATTCTGCACCGGGGTGAAGAATGCAAGGAACTTCTCTGTCTTTGCAGCCTTGTGAAAGGGTCACCCAGGGCCCCACTGAGAAGCACAACACCTGCTTCCTACTAGCATCACCTGAGAGCACTAACTGCCTTTAAGGCATTGAGGGAGAGGTATGGTGAGACTCCTTCCCCGGCACTGACCAGCATGGAATGAGGAGCAGCTGGCACCCTCTCTATGGGTTGCAGGGGTGCTGCTCCAGCAAGTGCACCTAGGGAACACCAGAGGATACTCTGTCTGAGTCAGTCAGCAGCCTGGCCCCTCCACACCTTCCAGTGCACCACCAGCACCCAGGGCAGAGACTTTCCCAGAGACAGCCTAGGGGGGTAGTGAGTGGGGAGAAGTCAACCATCAATTTCCTGTCTGCTGTGCCCAGAACCACCCAGTTCTGGGAGGCCAGCATGAGAAAAAACCCAAATCTCAGGATGTGGAAGCCAGCAGCTCCCATGGCATTGGCTAGGGTCACCCCTACAAGTGAGGAGTTTGTAAAACCTGGGCCAGGCCTGGCCAAATTGGTGCTGTTGGCAGGGAAATCCTATTGGTTCCTGTTGTGAGAGAAATGAGGAATATTTCCACTGCTTCCCTCCTTTCAACATCAGGAAGGTCCTCCCTTTGACTCTAAGGAGATCAGGACAGGGGCCTGGGTCAGAACCTTCCTCTCTCTCCTTGTTGGCTATGTTGCAGGCTTGAGCTGGTTGGGGGAAGGGGAGGGGCAATTCTGGCAAAAAATTGTGACTAATAGATTCCCCCCCTTTGTTTTTGTCAAAAAAAAATTGAGAGGAAATTTTTGCTTTTCCATCAAAGCAATCACCCCCTGAAACACAGTAATTTCCACCTGAAAACTGCTGGAAACAAACAAACAATCCAGTTTCTAGTTTCTCAACAAAAAGCCCCAAAATTTCCAAGGCAAGAGGGCACTTTCTCTGAAAATTTTGTTGTGGAAACCCAGCTTTTCTTTGGAAAAACATTTTGAGGGGAAATTTTTGAGCAGCCCTATTTGCAGCCTCACTGCTCTGCTATGGGTGCCAGTAACATTAATGATCACAGATGCAAACGACTTAAACATATGCTGCTTCTGCAAAGAGCAGAAAATCAGCACAGACTGTTGTGGCCTGATCAGCTGTTCACAGTTCTAAACAAGAAGTAACTGCATGGGGGAGGAGCAGGGCTGCTTGTCTGTCATTAAAATAGTGTGGATGGAAGGAGCAGGCTAATTGACTGAACAACAGCCTGGGCCATGTAATTAAATTAATTGTGACTCTACCTGTGACATTCATTTGTGTGGTTAGCAGAGCTCTGCCAAATGGGAAAGGGTGTGAAAATATCTTTCACAAACATTGCTGCGGGTATTTTTGCTGTTTTTGTTTCAGGCAGTTTCGTACCCCTGAAATTATGTTTTTCTGTGAAATTTGAGGAGTTGGTTAATATTTCATGTTGAAGGATGTGAAAACACAAAAGGTCACTGCTGATCTCAATTTCACCTTTCACATTTGAAGCAGAGGTTGTGCATTTTCAGGGGGATTTTAAGTGGAATTCTCCCAAAATTAAGGCTTTCAGAAACAAAGGCTTGATCCACCACTCATTGGAGTGCATGGGAATGTGGGCACTGAGTCACACCCCAGCAGATACCAAAAGGTAGGCCCCTAATGGCTCAGTGCTTAGCACTTTTGAAATTCAGGTCACTTATTTAGCTGCCATAGATTTAGGACCCTAACTTTTGCCAAGTGCTTTTGAAAATCTTAGCTTGAGTTTACAATGTGTGCAAAGCAGGCTGCATGCAGAAACCCACCACTGCATCACATTTAAGCTCTCTGGCCTTGTTTTCAAGGTTCTGCAGAGCACAGCCTAACTCCTGCTTGTAGCTCTGCTCTCATTAATTATGATTCCATGGGGTTTACAGTGCCCCAAAGTGTGCTAGGAAGTTTATAGGACAATTAACATGACATGACGGAGAAGCTGAAAAGTACTCTGCTCTCACCAGGGAGCCAATGTAGGGCCTGGAGCCCAGGAGTTGGTCTTTATGAAGACCTGTGTTCCTGAGGTAGAAGGGCTGTTGCATTTTGTACCAGTCAGACCTTTTGCATGGTGTGCGGTTACATTCCTAGACAGGACTGCAGAAATCAAAGTGGGAAGCAACTAATGCATGGGTCACTCTGGCCTGGGCAGTGTCTGATAGGAAGGGGTACAATCTCCTGGCCAGTCACAGAAGAGAGGGGGTGGTTTTTGCTGCCAAGGCTATTTGGGTATTGAGGAGCCTGAAAAATCCCCAAAGCTGCAGACCTGCACAAGCGTCTGAGGGCAGATGCCTTCAAAAGTGATGGATTTTGTGGAGTAATCGTTGTTGAAAGTGCTCCTCTCTTCTAAGCAGCACCGCCTCAGCTCTGCCTAGTTTCAGTTGTAACCAGCTGCTGATTTTGGCTAGCCACTGAGAAAGCTGGGAGCAGGTGCTGTTCACATCTGATATAGAGCTGGGTGTCACCTGCAGGCTACTCGCATTTCAGCCCACGTGGCCTTTCCCAACAGACTGCATTTTTCCGCCACTGATGCCCATTTTCTTCGACCTTCAGTTACTGTCGCGCAATCATCCTACAACACTAGTGATGTGTGAAAACAGTGGGGTACGTGGGGGCACTATGATGTGAGTGTCTATAGCAGTAGTCTGAGGGTCGCTGTGATGCCTCACAGATTCTTCCTCTCCTTGGCCTCTTGGTTGGGTTGAGTTTCCTAAAAATCAGTTTTCGCAGGGTTCAAAAGTTTAGCCACCTCCAGGTGGAGATAAAACAACTTCCTCACTGCAAGCAAAGAAGAAACCTCCAGTACAGTCCAATTCCTCTCCATCCCCACCCTATAGAAAGTGTGACATATCGTCATTTCTTTAAGCGGTCTGACTGTAGAAGCTTGGGAAAGGAGCAAAAGGAGAATTGATGTTATTTTTTTAGACATCAGCCTACATAAGCTTCTGTCTCTGAGCAAAAGAGTCAAAATGGCTTTGGCAGATCCTTGGTTACTCTAATTTGTTATATCTCCAGGCAAAGGTAATTGTATGGAGAGTCCACCACTGAGTCTACCCATAGGGGTTTTGGTGCTGCCTCTTCTGTGTTGTTTTGTAAATAGTCCTTTATTCCCTTTTATTTCCTGACACATTTTCTACAATCTTTTTGCTCTACAAAATGAGTAATTTAAATACCAGGATTGGGTGGGTTGCTGGTTTGGATTGGGTTAGCAGATTGAGTAGGACAGAGAGATGATCTGATCATTCAAGCTGTCATTTCAAATGTCAGGAAAGGGGCTATTCTGGCATTTGTGTCATGGGCTATTGAAAAGTTGTCTCATTTCTTGTGTCTCAAGCCCTAGTTCTGAAGTGATAGTTAACAATTTGTTGGAGAAAGGAGTTACATTTATCAAAATTGGCCTTGTAGCATGCAGGAAAGTGGTTTGAGTCTCTATTCTGTGTAGGGTGGGTGGGAAGCAGAAGCTTTTGTGGCTCCTCTTTTATAGTATAAGAACTACAGTTATTTTCTTGTCCCTCCCATTCCCTTTTCTCATCACCATACTTTTTCTACCTTCCCTGTCAGATAATATGGCAGAAGAAAATCTATCTATTGTATTTAATCACTGTATGCCAATCACTGTAGTTGCTAGGACACGATAATACCACTTAGCATGTTTGTGGTAGTTACATTATGTTCAAAGCACTTTGGAATCATTCGCTAATGAATACTCACAGTGAGGCAAATGTGTATTATAATCTCTATAAACTGAGACTGAGAGGTTAAATGACTTGCCCCAGGCCAGCCTTAGCCACTAGACACTGCTGTCTCTTCACTGCATTATTTTATATTCTAATACTTGCTCTATTATTTTTTGAATTTGCAAATGTTGTTGCCCCAACAAATCTCTCTGGAGGATTGTGAGGATGGTTCTGTTGAGTATAATACAAGCTCCCCTTAGTGGAGGGTTAAATTTACCTGGTGCAGGGTGCCAACACAAGGCCAGTGCATGGCTTATGTCCTCTACTTAGGGCCTCAGGTCAATGGAAATCTTCAGTGGGCTTTGAATCAGGCTCTTCTGCCTTATGTTGAGGGCTTCAGCACAGGAGTGAATTTCATCTGGAGAGATTACCAGTAGAAAATGATTAGATACATTAGCACACCAATATTGCACAACAAAAGAGACTCAAATGTCACAACAAAATGCAGGAGGGTATGCCATGGCATGGGAAGCCATCTTCATGTTGTGACCCCCTTTGATCTGAGCAGTTAGCCAAATGCAGCGTGTTGCAGGTTGTTCCAGTTAGCAGTAGAAATTGGTGATAGTCAGGTATTTCTTTGATGCAATCCTGTTTATTTACAAAATCCTGTTTCCATGAGCAGAGGAAGAGCCAAAGAGGAGACAGTGTCCTGCTTCTCTTACACACAGCCTCTTATCCCCAGAGGCCACTCCAGCCAATCTGCCACCCTAAGCAAAACTTCATTGCGCTGTCCCCCTCCTACCTTCTTAGAAGTTTGCAGCGGAAATTCACTCCCCATCTCCACCCTGCAACTCTCCCCTGGCCTCCTCCAGCCCCTAGGGCCAGAACCTTCCAGCCCCCTGAAACTTTTCAGCTCAACTACAGCAGGACCTGGTCTTCCCCTGCCCAGCCCTCTGCACCATCCTAGCCTGCACCCCCAGCCCTGCCCCCTGCACACCCCATCCCCAACCCTCACCCTCTGCCTGGCCCCCAGCACCTTCTGCACTTCCCTTCTGCCCCCCGGCCCTGCACCTTTCCAGATGAGCTCTTTGCTGTTGGGTTTGTGATATGGGGCAGCTGGGGAACAGGTGCGGAGAAGTTTGCATGACTTGCTGAAGGCTGTACAACGAGTCAGTCCACAAGCGTTCAGGAGGATGTGGCTCATAGTCCTATGTCTCTATCCCACTGTTTCAGGCAAAGAACAACTTCTCCCTCTACTTTCTCCTCAGAAGTACCAGCAGGAGCTTTGTCCAACCCACTGGTCCCATTTAATCTGAGATCAGCTGGGACTGAGAGTGTCATTCCCGCCCCTCCAACCCATGCAGTAACTGTGAGCAGCGATGGGGAAGATTGACAACACGTCTGTGGAACTAAATTCGCCCTCTGAGGTGAAGCAGGCAGCCATTGAGGAATTTGAGCCAATCGCCCAAGGAGATGGGAGCACCAAGAAGATGAAGGAGCTCCCAGACAGAGGTTCTTGGAAGGGCAAATTTGACTTCTTGCTGTCCTGCGTGGGCTACGCCATTGGGCTGGGCAATGTCTGGCGGTTTCCATATCTCTGTGGCAAGAATGGAGGAGGTGAGCATAGAATGCTAAACACATGTTTTCCTTTACATCAGCCTCCACCCCAGGGTGTAGTTAGTGCTTTGAAATTTGTCTGCACACTGACTGATTCTTTTCCCTCCCGTCCTGCCCTCAGTGTACCCACGATTCACCACATCAGATATACTGAGGCAGCATAAGCCAATTGCCAGTTGAGATCAGGAAGAAATCATAGTAATGCTTTGCATTTCCATACAGCAGTGCCTTTCACTCACAGATGGATCATAGGGCCATGAATGAATTAATCCGCACAACACAGCTGTGAGAGAAGTTAGTATTACTATCCCCATTTTACAGGTGAAGAAACTGAGGTACAGAGAGGTTAAGTGACTTAACAATGGTCACCGAGGAATTCTGTGGCACAGCTGGAAATAGAGCCCTTCTCTTCATGTATCCAGTGTCTTGCTAAGTGCTATCACTTCTTACTCTTCAATTCCACTAAAATCCCTCTTTTCCTTGCTGCCCCCTTGGCTAAATCCCTTGGCCTCACCTTGGTCATCTCTTAAAGTGTGTGAGCGTGATGGTCTCAAAGAAGCAGGGCACTGGACTAGGAATCAAGGGAACTGGATTGAATTCCCCGCTCAGCCACAGACTCCCATGCCTTTGGCAAGTCACATAATCTATCCTGTGCTCCAGTCTATCTCTAGAAACTGAGGCTGTTTGTACTAGCCTGGCTCACGGGGATAAAATCCACCAGTGATTGAGGCACTAAGATACTCCAGTGATGGTGGTCATAGAAGTACCCAGATGGCCTCGATTTTCTGTAGTCCTCTCCTCCCTCCCCACCATTTTGTCAAAGCTCTGCTGCTAACGTCACCTTCCTGTCTCACTGCTTCATCTATGTCACTCACTTTCTCCACTTGTCTCACTGGCTTTCCATCCCTTACCATGTCCAGCTCAAACTACTCCTCACCTCCAACACTGCCAATAATCTCAGCTCCAGCTGTCACTAGGTTCATATTTCCTCCTACTTCCTTCCCCACCCTCTTCACTTCCCCCACGCCATCTTTTCCCAGTCTTGGTTTTCCCCCCTACAGTCATGCTGCCCCCTGTGCTTGAAAAATCTTCCCCTCCTAGGCCACCAGTCTTCTTTTCCCGCTCCTTTAAATTCCTCCTAAAAACTCACTTCCTCTCTGACCTGCTTGTCCTTCTCATGAGCTCTCTCTCCCACCCCTTCCTTACTGTACTGTTGTCCCATGTCTGACATTGCCTTTGTGTTTCATCTAGTTTGCATGTTGGGAAAAGAGACCCGTCCAACTCATCACAGGTGTCCTCACTCCCTGTCCCCTACACTAACCACTAGACAATACTCTGCCCATGAAATTCCACCACAGCACATTATCGAATCATAGAAATGTAGGGCTGGAAGGGACCTCAAGAGGTCATCTAGTTCTCAACCTTTTTCTTTCTGAGACCTCTCCCAACATGCTATCAAAACTCCATGGCCCAGCTGTGCCACAACTCTTTTTCTGCATATAAAAGCCGGGGCTCGCGTCAAGGGATAGCAAGTGGGGCAATTGCCCAGGATCCCATACCACAAAGCTGAGTTGCTCAGGCCTTGGCTTCAGCCCCAGGTGATGGGGCTCAGGGCCCCTGGCTGCAGTTCTGTGCAGCGGGGCTTTGGCTTTCTGCCCTGGGCCCTAAGAAGTTTACCACCAACTTCTAAACTGAGGCTGAGGCACCTCCACTGCTGAGCAGACAGTGGGTGGAACTCCAATTATATATCAGCACGTGCAATGTTGAAAGCAAAGTTGTGTGGGCTGCTTCCATTACGCACAGGCAAATTGAACGGAATGACAATATTGTCGTTTCACTTACTGCTGTCACATCAGATCAACTCCCAGTTGATTTAATCTGTATTGTAATCAGGGATACAGTGAGGGTGAGATTCATCCCAGGTAGACATACCCTTAGCACTGAATGTAGCTCAGTAGGTCCTAACAATTGTCTGATGAGAAATTTAGTCTGTGCATACCTGATAGTGAATGTTTCTTTAACTGCTTATGACTGGCATTTGACCTTGATTAAGGCTACAAACAAAAACATATTGGTGCTTTTATATCCTGGTAATTAACCAGTGGGCAGTGGTGGCCATTTTCTTTACTAATTATTAATATTATTGGTTTGTATCACATTAGTGCCTAGAGGCTCCAACCAAGATTGGGGCTGCATTGTGCCAGGTGCGGTACAAACCCAGTCCCTGTTCCAAAGAGCTAAATCTAAATAGAGAAGGCAAACAAGGCAAGGAGAGTAAGGCACGATTATTTTCATCCCCAAGAGACTGACTTGCCCCAGATCACACTGGAACAGAACCCAGATCTCCTGAGTCCCACCCCTGTTCTTGCCCTCAAAATTCAGTGTGTTCATTTTTAGTTCTACCAACATTTCTCCAAATCATTTCAGCCCAGGGTGTAATTTTCCTCCCAGAATGTTATAATAGGGTGGCCAATGGTGCAAGGCCCCCATTATGGTTTGTCCATGTCTAGGATCTACCACAATATGACTAAATACTAATAGCCTCAGAGATTGGATCTGACCTTTCCCAAAGTTCTTAGAAGGCTTGACTCTGATTTCTGGCTTGCAGGCGTCCATCGCTAGCTAGAATGCTGTAGGGGGTGCTGATTGGCATGTTTCTATGACAGCGTTGGAGAGGTTTTTTTAAGTCAAGATGTTGTTGAATATAAGCTGGCACTTTTTGCCAGCTGGGAGTTCAAGCTCACGGCCGTCAAGCTGCTTGCCCGCAGCACACTGACCGTGTCCCCCTGCCACCTGCTGCCAACTTATGTTCCTGAATCACTGCCCTAGACGCATGTAAAGGGGCTTGAAGCCAACTTCCCCCTGTGGGGCTCAGCTGTCTATCCCGTTCCCGTTGGGCCTCAGCTGTTTACCCACTGAGTCAGCAGTCCTGACTGATGTCATGTGTCTCTGCAGAGCCATCCCTAGTGGTTTGATGGAGCCCAATACTGTCAGAGATGGACCCAGCCACAGTGATCCATGATTTCAGGTTGTCCAGGCTTGATTATTGCAAACCCCTATACCTGAGACTGAAGATGCAAATTCTGAGGGAGTGGGGGGGACCCAGCTAGTCCAGAATGCAGCAGCCCTCTGCTGAGTGACCCTGGGAGGTGGGAGTGTATCACTGCAGTGCTCCAGTCATGTCACTCCCTCCTCGTTAAACAGAGTGCCATTCAAAGTCATGGTGCAAATCTTCAGAGCTCAGGTGGTTGGGTCTGAGGTAGCTGAGCAACCACCACTCTCTCCACAATCAGGACCCTCTGTGACAGCATCCATCCTAAGGGCAATGGACCTCTCTACAACCTGTGTTAGACCTGCGAAAGCTAGAGTCTGAGCTTTCTCAACAGCCATCCTGTAGCTGCAGAACTGCCTTCCTCAAGAAATCTAACTGACCTCAAATCTTGCTGCCAGCGGGTCCAGCTGCAAGAGCCAACTGGTTTACCCTAGCTTTTCTGTGACAATAACACAATAGCTAACAAATGAACTAATGGCTAATGCCAAAGACTCCTGTCTGCTGTTGGGCTGGTGGGGAGAGAGAGAACAAATTGCCCATGAACTACCAGTTCCTGTTTCTGTTTTCTTGCCTTGGTCTCAGATATCACGTTGATGAGTGTGGTATAAATATCTAGACTGATAAGTCAGATCAGCACATGGGTGCTTGGGTAGAGGGTGATGGAGATGTGAGAAGGAAGAAGTGATAGAGAAAGATACAGTCCGAATAGTAATTAAACAGCCACCAAGGAACATCCTTGTCCACTATCGAACAGAGGGATCAAAGCTGGGGGTGGCATCGTTGCTTGAGAACTGGAGCTGGAACAGAGCATTGGGACTGCAATGTGAGCCCGGGGATTTGTGCAGTAAATGTGGGCTGAGCTTTACATTTCTTAGGAAGAAGAGGTGGCCAGGGCCCCAAAAAGTCTTGTGGTGATGAGACCTTGCAGAACCTGCTGCTAACAGCTGTTTGTTGTTCCAGGGGCTTTCTTGATTCCCTATTTTCTGACGCTGGTGTTTGCTGGGATTCCTCTCTTCCTGCTGGAGACAGCTCTCGGCCAGTATACCTCTGTTGGCGGATTGGGGGTCTGGAAATTAGCACCCATGTTCAAAGGTACTGTGCTGAAAGTCCATGATGTTGGTGCCATATATCTAGCTTTAGAGCTGAAACCATTTACTGGAATGGGAAGCAACACCTCAGGGACTGGGACATAAGCCCTTGGGGAAATGGTGGTGAGTCCCTGGAGACTGTTATAGCTGATCTATGGTGTTTTTAAGGTCCCCTTCACCATGGTGTCTAGGCATCAGTAACACTCCAGCTCTCTGTTTGAATGACCTTTGATTGTGACAAAACACTCAGGTAGACAACACTGCCTTGATGGAGGCAAACGACTGAACGGAGCCACCTGGCCCAGCAGGATTGTACTTAACATGAGATGCAGTAAGTTGGTGGGGAGGACAGTGCTGCTCTGTACCAGCAGAACCCTGTTTACTGTACACTAGAAGGCTGGCTCTCCCCCAGTTGGGAGTAAACCTGTTGTTGTTGTGTTCACAGTAACAACATACAAGAGGCTAGGGGTGAATTAGAATGAATGTTTTTATTAAGAGAGACTAATTCAAGTACAGGAGCAGGCAGAGACACAGCTGGTTCCCCCTCTTTGATTTTCATAGAGCTCCACACGTACAATTCTGCTAGCAGGATACTGAAGGACACCACCATTCAATCTTTGAAACATGGGAGAGAGGCATAACATCCGCACAAGCCTTCATTGGCTGATCAGTGAACTTGAGGCACCGTGCGCTGTCACTAACTGATCTCTGTGAGATGATTCACATTTCCTAGGTGTACAAACCTTCGCCTCTCCTCTGTGCAGTCACTTCTCGGCTTGCCGTCCCCACTTCAGCATAGGAGGCTTGTATCCATCTGCTCAGTACAACTCCACAGACTTTGGATGGCTTGTGCTGAGCATGCTCTGTTTCTTCTCTCCTAGGAGTGGGCCTGGCTGCTGTGGTTCTCTCGTTCTGGCTGAATATCTATTACATTGTCATCATTGCCTGGGCACTGTACTATCTCTTCAACTCTTTCACTGCGGTGAGTTTCAGCCATTTCTATAAACCTTAATTGGCTCTGTGTAATTTTGGCAGTTCCTGTTTCTCTCGTGAAATGTGGAGTTTAACATATTACTTGCTGTTTCTACCATGAAATATACAACATACAGTTTACAGATTGTGCAAAGGGGCTCGCTTAATGTTGCTGCTGGATCTGTTGCTGAGACATCCTATGACATCAACTATTCTGCATTATGACAGGTTTCAAAGTAGCAGCCATAATAGTCTGTATCTGCAAAAAGAACAGGAGTACTTGTGGCACCTTAGAGACTAACAAATTTATTTCAGCATAAGCTTTCATGGGCTACAGCTCACTTCTTCGGATGCATAGAATGGAACACACAAGCAGGAGATATTTATACATACAGAGAAAATGAAAAGGTGGAAGTACGCATACCAACTGGAAGAGTCCAATCAATTGAGATGAGCTATCATCAGCAGGAGAAAAAAACCTTTGAAGTGATAATTGAGATGACCCATAGAAGGTGTGAGGAGAACTTAACATAGGGAAATAGATTCAATTAGTGTAATGACCCAACCATTCCCAGTCTCTGTTAAACCTAAGTTAACTGTATCTAATTTGCAAATTAATTCGAGTTCAGCAGTCTCTCTTTGGAGCCTGTTTTTGAAGTTTTTTTGTCGCAAAATTGCCACCTTCAAGTCTGTCGCTGAGCGGTTGGAGAGGTTGAAGTGTTCTCCCACTGGTTTTTGAACGTTATGATTCCTGATGTCAGATTTGTGTTCATTTATTCTTTTGCGTAGAGACTGTCCGGTTTGGCCAATGTACATGGCAGAGGGGCATTGCTGGCACATGATGGCATATATCACATTGGTAGATGTGCAGGTGAATGAGCCCCTGATGGCGTGGCTGATGTGATTAGGTCCTATGATGGTGTCACTTGAATAGATATGTGGACAGAGCTGGCATCGGGCTTTGTTGCAAGGATAGGTTCCTGGGTTAGTGTTTATGTTGTATGGTGTGCGTTTGCTGGTGAGTATTTGCTTCAGGTTGAGAGACTATAAGTGAGGATTGGCCTGTCTCCCAAGATCTGTGAGAGTGAGGGATCATTTTTCAGGATAGGTTGTAGATCTTTGATGATGCACTGGAGAGGTTTTAGTTGGGGGCTGGAGGTGACGGCTAGTGGCGTTCTGTTATTTTCTTTTTTGGGCCTGTCCTGTAGTAGGTGGCTTCTGGATACTCTTCTGGCTCTGTCAATCTGTTTTTTCACTTCAGCAGGTGGGTACTGTAGTTTTAAGAATGCTTGATAGAGATCTTGTAGGTGTTTATCTTTGTCTGAGGGAGATTTCTGCTGATGATAGCTCATCTCAATTGATTGGACTCTTCCAGTTGGTATGCGTACTTCCACCTTTTCATGTTCTCTGTATGTATAAATATCTTCTGTCTGTGTGTTCCATTCTATGCATCCGAAGAAGTGAACTGTAGCCCACGAAAGCTTATGCTGAAATAAATTTGTTACTCTCTAAGGTGCCACAAGTACTCCTGTTCTGCATTACTGTGTGCTGTGTTCTTTTAGGGGATATGTTCCCTTTATAAATCTTAGAAATCTGTCCCTCTGCCCCACAGCCTTTCACATTCTCCTTTCTGTCTATCATAGTCATGGTAATAGCGATGTGTTTCTAAAATGGATTCTTCATGAGATTGTCTCATTACCATGGGCTTGGTTGTGAACTTAATTAGACCCTATTTACACTGCTCCCATTCCATTGATTCCAGTGGAAAAGCACTTAAGCACGTGCTTACATCTATCCCCTAAACAGGACAGAATTTAAGCAAATGACTTCTAGCATAGGTTTAAGTCCCATTGACTGCAACGGGATGCTTTCCTGAATCAGGGCCTTGTGCCAGTGTATACAAGATCAGAATGGAGCCTCAAGTCTGAAGTACATTTCTTCACAACTGAACCATTCTTATCAATCTAATGGCTGAGAAGAGCTCCCTTAGCAATCCATAGACATAAAGATCTCTAATTCTGTGGGTCCTGTGGGATTCTATTTCGTTTAGACTCACCTGCTAAAATGCTGTACATGTACCATAGTTTAGTCCAGCTTCAGTTTTTATTTGATTATGTTTTCCAGCATCTGTGAAGCCATTTGTCAAAATGTTCTTATGTGTGTAGTCTCCAGTGCCTTCTGAACGCCTGCGGTATTTGTTGTTCTCTCTTAACCCCACACTAGGAATGTGTACAAGTGTCAGCTGTTGTGGTCCAGGTAGATCCTCTACATATTCCTGAACAAGACTTTACAACATGGGAGGGCAAACTACGGCCCATGGGCTGGATCTGGCCCCTCAGGGCTTTTAGTCTGGCCCGTGGGATTGCCAGCCCCGTGGTGCAGCAGGGCTAAGGCAGGGTCCCTGCCTGCCCTGGCCCCACGCCACTCCCAGAAGTGGTGGAAACCACATCCCTGCAGCCCCTGTGGGAGGGGAGGAGTAGAGGGCTCCGAGCACTGCCCTCGCCTGCAGGCACTGCCTCTGGCAGCTCCCATTGGCCGGGAACGGGGAACCGCAGCCAATGGGAACTTCAGGGATGGTACGCACAGGCAAGGGCAGCGAGTGGCGGAGCCGCCTGCCCCACCCCCAGGAGCCACTGCCAGACACGCTGGCCACTTCCGGGGGCAGCGCAGGGCAGACAGGGAGCCTGCCTTAGCCCTGCTGCGCACTGCTGTCACCCCAGAGCCGCTCGAGGTAAGCGGCATTGGGCTGGATCCTTCACTCCGAACCCCACCTGCACCCCTGCCATGAGCCCCCGAATCCTTGCCACACCCGTCCTGTACCCCAACCCCCTGCCCTGAGTCCCCTTCTGCACCCATCGTACACCCCAACCCCTTGCCCGTAGCCCCTTCCTGCATATCGCACCCCCTCCCTGCCCCAGCCCTACTTTCATGGCCCTGCATACAATTTCCCCACCCAGATGTGGCCCTCAGGCCAAAAAGTTTGCCCACCCCTGCTTTACAACCACAAAAGAAGAGTCTGCACCTAGAGAACGTGTCCCAGCTTTCCTCCTGAGCCCACTACACCTTGGAGCGGGACTTTGGGAGTTCAGTCAGTGCTGCTTTCACACCCAGGCAGTACAGACATGACCAATAAAGCTGATCATTATGTGCCTCAATGTAGAAGATTGGTGATCTGATTCAAGGAGCTCACAGTTATCAGAGCTATGCCATAAGTTTCTTTAAATTAAGTGGAGATGGGTCTGAATCAAGTGAATTAAGTGGAGATGGGTCTCAGACTGGAGCATCCCAAAAATTTGGGTCAAGGGGGTGTTAAATCAGATCCCTGTCTGAATTTTGCAGCTCGGGCCCACCTCTAGAGTAAGATAAAGTGGGACAAAAATAAATACCACGCAATCCCCCACCCCTGCCACATCAAAAACTCCTTAATCGTAGTCCTACCCAGAGATATTCCTCCCTGGGATTGTGCCACTGAAGTGAATAGACCAAAGATGAATATGGTCAGTTGCCTCAGGCTCCCAGGGCTCTGGCTGTGGGGCTATAAAATTGCACTGTAGATGTTCAGACTTAGGCTGGAGCGTGGGCCCTTAGACCCTCCTGCCTTCTGGGGTCTCAGAGCCCAGGTTCCAGCCCAAGCCCAAATATCTACACTGCTATTTTTAGCTGCACATGAACCTGACTCAGTTGAGCATCAGGAACCTGACTCAATTGACCCAGGCTCTGAGACTCAGTGCTGTGGGTTTTTCATTGCAGTGTAGACATGCTAACACATCAAGTCAGTAAAGTACACGCTAAATCAGCCATTATTTGTAATGGGACCTAAGTGGGTGTTTAAGTGTTTTGTTGAGTAGGGAGGGACGTGAGCACACACAGAAGTGCTTTGCTGAATTGGGGCCTTAATCCTGACTTTTCAAGTGCAATGCAGATTGGTTTTTTAATCGTTTAAATCTAGGGACAAATAATATTTCAAACTCCAGCCATATGTTTATTTTTTGTTCAATAAATCAAACCATTAGTTGCAGATGAGGCTAACAAAAAGCTACAGTTACTATAAATATGCTATCCCTCAACCAATGAACTTTTGAGATCTAATGATGAAAAGCAACACGAGAGTGCCTGGTTTAATTAATAGCTATTAATTAGTGACAAGCAATTTTAAATACTTAATATTTAAGCAGTTAATGTCATTGTATTAAGGTTTTGGTATTCCCCTAATCATAGCCTGATATTATTTCAAGGAATACTTTGGTTAATACTCTGGAAAGGGACTAGCAAGTCTGGCTGCTGAGCTACTGGCCTCAGACATTCAGACCCCTTTCAAGTGTCTCAAGATGGGTTCCCAAACATCTGGGCACCAAACATCACTATCTAATCACCATTTCCATCGACTAATTCTACCAAGAAGATAAAGTGTGTCCTCAGGAGCCAAACAATCTTACCCCGTTATAGGTGAAACCGCGTTGTATCGAACTTGAGTGCTGCTTTACCATGTTATATCTGAATTCATGTTATATCAGGTGGTGTTATATCGGGGTAGAGGTGTATATGTATTTATCCAATTTCCAAAAAAGATACTTTTTAAATTGCAGTGAACCTGCTGTTCCTTGTCCAGGAGTCATGTAGAGCAAAATGTGAATAAATCACTTTTCAATAGAGCAAAACCTCCTTCTGAAAGTAAGATAATTTTACAAGTTTTGTGCCAGTATTCAGATGCATCACAAACATTCCAGACCATATACCTGCCCATATGCTGCACTAGGAACTATGTGCAAAACTACTTTGGGATCCTGTAGGTCTGTCTCAACCGTTTGGATCAAAGAATCAGTCTCTGTGATTGAATGCTGGATGCTTTATATGGGCTCAGAATTCTGCTTTTCCTTATACAGGGCCTGATCTAAAGCCTATGAAGACCTTGGAAAGACTGCTGTTGACTACAATGGCCTTGGGATCAGGCCCATTGTACATTTAGTGGCATAGGTTGTTATATTTTGGGTAGATAATTTCAATAGAAAGCTAGATAAATCATTCCAGAAAAACCTTCGGATGAAGTTAATAAAATTGGACAAAGTATGGATGTCTCTCTGAAGCCATTGATGTAATATTATTTTAATAGTATTAAGTTTATAAATAAGGTTTAATCTTTCATGTAAACTGAGTTTTTTGTGGTGATCGGACATAAATATTTTACCTGGTCCTTACCTTATATTGGCACAGGCTCATATGCCCAACAGCCCTCCTTCCATCATATCTTTGAGATGCCTACAGAGCCCTCTCCATCACATCTTCACATTCTCTGCAGCACATCCTTGCCTTCCCAAGCACAACCTCACATTCTTCCCAGTTCCCCAGGTATGCCCTGGCATTCCCTCTACACTCCCCACTGGTGCACCCTCATGTTCCCAAAGCACAGACATCCGTGCATTCCCCACAGTCCCACTCGGGTGCTTCTGGCTATTCACCCCCAGGACATCCTTGTCTTCCCTACAGTACATCACAGAGCCTATTCACATTCCTCACAGTTCCTCAGGTACATCCTAGTGTTCTTCCCAGGTCCCCAGCACACCCTCATGTTACACATGGGCTATGGCACAGTCCTCCTTTCCCTACAGTTGTCTGCCCAGTACATCCTCATATTCCCAATGTCCTTGCGATCCACATGACTTTGGGATCTCCACTCCTCATGTTCCCCATCACATCCTTGAGCTCTCCCACCCCCTATGTCTACATGTTCCCCACAATCCCCCCAACATGTCCTGATGCTCCCTAAAGTCCTCATATTCTATAGGTCCCTTCTACCACCCAATGCATTTTCACATTCCTACAGTCACCCACATTACCCACACCAATATGGCTTCACAGTCCCACCCCCTACTTGGTACATCCTTGCACTTCTGCAACTCCTCTTTGCCATGCCCTCATGGCTTCAGCTACGTATCCCTGTGTTTCCATGTTCCCCCCCACACACCTCAGATATCTTCATGTTCCAACAGTCACACTGCTCAACCGGCCTCACATTTTAGTTTCTCCACCCACCCAGCTTTCTGTTTACACAGCCCCCCAGAACATTCTGACATTCCTACCCTGCCCCGCAACCCGTCTCATGTTTCCACACCCCCTGAACACCTCCTACCCTCAAGGAAGTCCTCACATTCCCTCACCACAACCCACAGAATATCCTGTTGTTAGAATGTGACTTTTTAATTCAAATGGAGACGGGAGCAGCTTAACAAACAAGTATGTTCTAAATTATAACAGGGCAATGCATCGGGGATACGTGACTGACAGAAGAGAGCATTTTGAGAACAGAACTGAACCATGCTTCCCTAATTGTATCCTCCCCTTCCTCTTTCCATTAGGATCTGCCATGGCAAAGCTGTGGCAATGCCTGGAACACAGAGAGATGCTTTTCCAACTACTCTCTCAATGATACCACCAACCTGACCAGCGCTGTGACCGAGTTCTGGGAGTACGTCTCCTGTCTAAGTCAGGTTTCACCACTGCAGGGACCATCTCATCAATTCATGGGGGCTCCTTGCTCATCCATTGGAGAGTAGCTTTGAAAGTCTCTGTTGGAGGCATGAAATTGTTCCTCAGACCGTGCTGAATGGGTGCTCTCTGTCTCCAGAGGGGGCATTCCTGCTAAATGTCCAGTTCAGGTGCAGTTAAACATTCAGACAGAGCAATGAGGGTCAAAACACATCCCATCATCCATCCTTCTTCCTTCAGTCCCTCACACGGTATCTCATTTTCTTTCTGACCTTCATGTCTTTTACCAATGTTTGGGCTCACCCCCGCCTTTTGTGCCCTCTGCCCGCATTTGGGCTCACCCCCATCCTTCGTTCCTTCTGCCTGTGTCTGGAATCTCAAATCATTCAGTCTCTGTAGATTGTACCTTTTTCTAATTCCGTGTCTTTTGTCTGCAGGAGGAACATGCACCAGATCTCTGGTGGCCTGGGGGAGCCAGGTAACATCCGCTGGCCCCTAGCAGGCACTCTCGCTTTAGCGTGGGTTCTGGTCTATTTCTCCATCTGGAAAGGAGTAGAGTGGACTGGAAAGGTACTTTGTAATAATCAAGCAATACAGTGTTGGCTTTTAGTACTGTACTCATCTCTTATGGTGAAATGTCCTCCAGATTTAATTTTGAGTGCCTGTAATTAGGGTTTACTGTGTTGCAAGGAAGATTTGGAGTGTGTGCCATCAATTTCTTTACCTTTCACAGTGGTAAAAATTGCCTCAGGAGTTGCGGTATTCTAAGCACAGAGAATACTTCTTAACCATAACATCTCCAGACTGAGTATTGAACTTTCAGACTTTTGGAAAGATTTAAGCCAAGCTTTTAAAAAATGACATTCAAAGCCCAACTTGAAACACCATAAAGGGGCCTTTGCCCCTCCCTGAGCACCCGCTCTCAAACTCAGGTCATTTTAGGGGATCTGAAATTGAGTATCCAGAATCACTAGTCTCTTTTCACCTCATACTTTGAGTTTTGAGGCTGACCCTTGAAACAGAAACATATTGCTATTTCCTAGTGTATAACATTACAGACCAGTACCAGAAAAAAGAAACACCTGAGAAATTGCTTAGTTTGGTAAAATGATGCTACTGGAATATATTATGTAGGATGTAACTTGGAGTAATGGGATGACATTAAGAAAAGAGTAATCTAGACTGAATGTCAGAAAAAAATTCTTCACAGTAAATTTTCTTAGGTTGTGAATTAGTCTCCCAAGAAACGTGGGGGAAGCACCTTCAGGCAAACTAACATTACTTGAATCATTTAAATAAAGAAAGACAAGGCAAATCACTAGAAAATAAGGGCTAAGTTACTTAAATTGGTTACATCTCTGACTTCTTTGGCCCAAATTCATCACTTGTGCAATTCCACTGCTTTCGGTGCAGTTACACCAGGCTCTCATTTATGTGATCAGTAAAGCCTCTTGTCGTTAATAGAAGAAACCCTCAATATTCATAAATATTACTTGAAGAGAAACATAACACAGAATATGCAAGAAAAGTCTCAACCAGTTTCTTACAAAAGAGCCATTAGCCCTCAATGTAAACTTCATGGAGGCCATGTCCTTCCCTAATTATCAGTCTTGGCAGGAAGAACTAACACACTTAGGGCATGTCTACCCTTACCGTGGAGCGACACTGCGGTGATCGATCCATCGGGGGTTGAGTTAGTGGGTCTAGTGCAGACTCGCTAAATCGACCACAGATCGCTCTCCCATTGACTCCGGTACTCCACCAGAACAAGAGGCATAAAGAAAGTTGACTGGAGAGTTTCTCCTGTCAACCCAGCATGGTGTAGATACCCCAATAAGTCGACCTAAGCTATGTCAACTCTAGCTACATTATTCACATAGCCAGAGTTGTGTAACTTACGTCGACTTAACCCTGTAGTGTAGACCTGCCCTTAGAGCCCAGTTCACTTCTCACTTACACCAGTGCAGATCAGGTGTAAACCCACTGAAGCTAGGAGAATCAAGTCACTGCTGTAGCTCTGACTGCGAGTGCCTCACTACACAACTAACATCTCCCTTTGTCTCTCTCAGGTTGTATATTTCTCAGCCACCTACCCTTACTTCATGTTAATTATTCTTTTCTTCCGTGGAGTCACTCTACCGGGAGCCAAGGAGGGAATTCTCTTTTATATCACACCAGACTTCAGCAAACTCTCTAAGTCTGAGGTGGGTCCTGCAATGTTTAAAGCTTTTACACTGCTGTATTCAAGTTCCTTGGCACTTTGAACACTTCAAGTTTCTCTCATAACCAAAAAAGCTTCCCAATCTTAGAGTCTTTGAATCCCAGTAGCCACAGTCTTCACAGTCAGAGACAAAACTGGGCCAGATCCACAACTGGTGTAGATCAGATCCATGGAAATCCTGTAGTATTATCAATGGAGCGATGCTGATTTACACTGCAGACTGCAGACGTGCCCCTCTGACATGCGGATGCTCCATTACACTGATTAGTCTAGGGGTAGCTATTTGGGTTAGATAGTGCAGTCCTACGTAGAGGAGGCAATGGAACCCTATATTGCCCATACCTGCAATGCTAGATGTAGGTACGAGTTCAGCATTAGACATAGCCGTTATTTTAGGTGGAAGTGTTTAAATGGCAAGTGAAAGCCATATACTGTTTGCCTGGCTCAATGGGAAGCCCAGTGCAGTAGAGATGCTTGAGAAGGCAAGTCTCTCTCTGTTATAGAGTAACAATTTCTTAGAGGTCTGTGAGGTCGCTCGTCATGCACAAGTGATGACAACTGAATAGTCCTGATTGTCTAGAGCTCCCAATGGTCCCTCTTTGTAGGAACCACTGCACTGTAACAGTATTGCCAACCCATGAGTAAGGCTCCCTGCAAAAAAAATTACAGGATTGGTTTAAACATCATGCCATATATCTAACAAAAACACCTTCTGTGGTCTTTTTATTAGCCCACTGGGTTTGGGGCCTTTAAGTTACACATGGGTCACATTTTCCAGCTTTTCTCTGCAACTCTGCAGGCTAGAAACTACAACTGTTAAACAATGAAAGCTGAGATTCTCATGTGATCAGCTGACTCCTGGGGCTGGGGCTTTAAGAAAACACACCAGCTATGGTGAGACTTGTGATAAAACACGAGTGTTGGCACTCCTGCTCTAAGTACAGATCTTCAGCAGACCCCTTCTCTTCTCCTTGCATTGTGAGGTGGAGAAAATGGTTCAGAATAACTAAGACACAATCTCAGTCCCACCCCTGTCTCTGACCATTTCTGGAATCAAACCCTGAACCAAAGTATTGTAAAGATTCTGGGATGTTCATTTAGAGCCAGGTTGCAGCTGGCTCTTGGTGTGTCTGCAAGTTGGGGAAGGCTCAAGGAGATCTCCCCTTCTTGTGGCTGATGAAAAGCGCTGTATAAGAGCTAGGTATTATTATTGTGCATCTCCCAAGCACAGGGACTGTTCTCGGCTAGAACCTTCTGGGACATTAGCAACCCCAAAAAGAGCAAGGAGAAGCAAAGGCTGTACCCCCCACCTCCTCCCCTAACCTGTATCACTGGCTTGCTTTGGAGGGGTGTGCTCGTCTCATCCTCCCATATGGAGGTGCAGCATGTGCATCCCCTTGAGTACAAGAGAAATTATGCTTCTGTAACTCTGACAGACGCTGGTTATTGGTGGGCAGGATTGAACCTGGGGCCTCTGGAACTTAGTGCATGAGCCTCTACTGCATGAGCTAAAAGCCATATACCTCTTAGCTAAGGCTGTAGAGCAAATTTATTAATCTCTCTCTAAGTGGTCTCAGAGCCATTAGATGAGACAGAACACCACACCCAGGAGGTGTGTGGGTTAAATACTTCCCTTAGCTGAGGAAGCGCGTCCCGAGCTTCAGAGACTTCCCAATTGAAATCCTGGCTGAGCCCCCACTTGTAACATCGACAGAGCCCGGTCGTTGGTGGGCAGGATTGAATCACGGGCCTCTGGAGTTTAGTGCATGAGTCTCTACCTCATGAGCTAAAAGCCAAATGGCTCTTAGCTAAGGCTGTAGAGCAACCTCATTAATCTCTCTCTCACACACACACACACACACACAGAGTGGTCTCAGTGCCAGGAAGTGGGTGGGTTACACTTCCATGAGGTAACATGTCTCCACGTGGGACCTCCCACCCCCATACCACACAGGCTAGTGTCTTAAAGTGCAATCTGGCCCTTAACAATTTTCTTCCATTACTCTTCATCTCCACCTGTCTCTGTGCTCCTGAGTTCAGGCTGACTCTGGAAGTGCTGAAGTATGGAGAGAAAAGCCGTTCTCCTGACATTTCTGGAAGTGGGAAGTAGTGGAAATCAAGTGGGAAAGCCTGTTCTCGTGAGATTTCCAGTCCTGCCTTGCTGGCCCCGGAAGCTCTGGTTAGGTTGGATAAGCAGCCAACTTTTTAGGAGTTTATGTGAAAGGAACCCAAATTTGAAATCATTTGAGGTTCTCTTGTCAGTAGTGCCAGACAACAGCAGAGCCTGAGTTGCAGAGTTTAGATCTGGGTTTAGTTGCAGAATTTAGATCAGAGTTTAGTGGTGAGAGCGCGACGAAAGGTAGGGGGAACATGCTAATCAGGACCCATCTCCAGCACTGATTTTTATTCCTGTTTGCTGCTCTAGGAGCTGTTCAAGCAACCTGGGAGTCGCACTGCAGCTCCCAGCTAAACAGCGTAGGAGTCAATACTGCACAGCAGGGCCACCCAGAGGATTCCGGGGGCTGGGGTCCTCAGCGGCGGGGCCCCCCGCTTCGGTGGTAATTCGGCGGTGGGGGGTCCTTCCGGTCTGGGACCCACGGCCGAAGTGCCCCGAAGACCTGTAGCGGGGGCCCCCCGCCGCCAAATAACCACCGAAGCGTGACCCGACGCTGAAGTGCCGGGTCTTCGGCGGTAATTCGGTGGCGGGGGGTCCTTCCGCCCTGGAGCGGAAGGACCCCCAGCCGCTGAATTGTTGATGACTACCCGTAGCGGAAGAAGTTTTGGAACCCCGATTCGGCCCTCAGGCCAAAAAGTTTGCCCACCCCTGGTGTAGTCTCTTACCTAAAACTTCATCAAAATCAACATTTTGACTGTCCCACTTGCCACACTTCCCCTGCTACAAGCTTTAGACATGATAAGCTGTCGTTCAAAGAAGATCTAGAAAGCTAGATGGACAGATTGGATTATGCAGAATGTTCCGACAGTGCTATGGAATACTGAGTCACGGCTTGTTCTTCCCTTGCAGGTCTGGATGGATGCAGCCACACAGATCTTTTTCTCCTATGGACTGGGGTTGGGATCTCTGATTGCCCTGGGAAGCTATAACTCCTTCCATAACAATGTATACAAGTCAGTATTCTTCAAATACCTCTACAATCAGAAAGACACACAGAGGCAAACTGTGAACCCCTGTGTGACATTGGTAAGCGTTTAGTCACAGGGGTATTCCCATTGCAGTCACCGAGACTACTCCTGTGAGTAACTACTCACCAGTGTAAGGGGTTCACAATCTGGCCCATAGTACCTGATGCTGTCCGGTCTCTAATTCACCAGCATGCAACCCAGGCCTCACCACTGATCCTCATATCTGAATGTCTTCTGGCCACAGGACATCACCAAGTTACCCACCCCACCTCTGACCTTCACCTCTCACTGTCACCTGTCCACAGCATGGTAACATGCCTCCTCATGTAACCCACACACCTCCTGGGTGTGGTGTTCAGTCCCATCTAGTGGCACTGAGATCGCTTAGAGAAAGAGATAAAATGATTCTGCTCTACAGCCTTAGCTAACAGCCAGTTGGCTTTTAGCTCATGCGGTAGAGGCTCCAGAGATCCCAGGTGCGGTTCTGCCCGCCGACGACCGGGGTTTGTCGGTGTTACACTCAGGCCTCATTTTCACCCTCACCTCATCCCCTAACTCCGAACCTGTTCTGATTTGCTGAGTGGACCAGAAATGCAGAAGGTTTTCTCACATCTGTGTTTGCTTTTCCAGAGACTCAATCATCGTCTGCTGTATAAATTCCACCACCAGCATATTTGCAGGATTTGTCATTTTCTCCATTGTTGGCTTCATGGGTCACATCACCAAGAAGTCAATTGCTGAGCTGGCATCTTCAGGTAAGCAGACACTGCATGTGTAGTGTTCAGACTAGCAGTGTGATCCAGTGGGTGGGGCACTGGCATGGGGGTCAGGAAAGCTGGGTTTTATTTCCAGCTCTGCTACTGACCTATTATGTCACCTTGGACAAGTCAGTTCACCTCTCTAGCCTCTGTTTCTCCCCCTGTCCTAACAACACTGCAAACTCATACCCTTTGTAATGCCATTGAAGCTCAGTGGAGTTACAGTGGTATAAATAAGGCCAGTTTTGGAGGAGAATTTTTATATATCATGCACGACTAATTCTATTAAAATTAAGAGATCAGAGCCCCCACTGCCTTCAATGCAGCAATGCCAGTTTTCACGACTGAAGATCTGGCCCATGAAGTGAGTGAAAATGACCCCCAAAAAAGAAAACAGGTTCCAAATGTTCAGAATGTGATCATAGTGAATAGCATTTTGTCAGTCAGCATGGTGTTCTCACAGAGCCTTCCTGACTGGGGCACAAGTGTGTAATTCAATTTCCTGAGATGGTACAGAGTTGTAGGACTGGATGGCTCAGGAGATTGGGAATGAGCCATTTGGCAAATTCTTTGCCAAGCTGAACAGATGTGAGGAATGGCCTGGGTCCCAGAGGAATTTGGGAAGCCTATTCCTGGTAGACTCAGGTGCTCTTTCCACTCAGGTTCCCAACACAGGAAATTCTGAGGTTTGTTGTTGTTCTACAGCTGAATTGTCTATTGCTCAGGATTGCTGCACTTAAGGAGGCTCTTTATGGGCATAGTCCTTTGTTAGAGCTTTCCCACGGAGTAGCTAAGCTCTGATCCGATCAGTATTCTCACAAGAGCTGGCTAGGGTGACCAGACAGCAAGTGTGAAAAATCGAGATGGGGGTGGGGGGTAATAAGAACCTACATAGGAAAAAGACCTCAAAATCAGGACTGTCCCTGTAAAATAGGACATCTGGTCACCCTAGAGCTGGCTGAAACTCAATGTTTCCTTTTTGTGGGAAATCTGACATTTTTGTTCTGAATTCCATTTTCAACCTTATCAAAGAGGGTCTTTTTTTTCAATGTTTCCCCCCGAAACAAAATTTCATTGCAATCAACATGTTCCCCCAGAACATAACAAGAACATAGAAGAAAGAGAAGGCTGGTCAGGTCAGACCGTCCATCCATCCCCAGTATCATCTGTCGACAGTTGCTAATGCCAGGTGCCTGCCCCCTGAGAGAAAATCACAGGCAATGATCAAGTGATCTCTCTCCTGCCATCCATCTCCATCCTCTGACGAACAGAGGCTAGGGACACCATTCTTACCCATCCTGGCTAATAGCCATTTATGGACTTAGCCACCATGAATTTATCCAGTCCCCTTTTCAAAAGTTTCAATTTTGACTAAATGGCATTTTGGGACTGAAAAAAATCCTCTTGGAAAATGTTTGACCAACCCTAATTCTCAGTAACACAGTATACGCGTTTCCAGGAAAATGTTTGATCTCCCAGTCTGTTCCTGCATCACTGATTATGGTAACAAAATGGCATTGTTGTTTAAATAGGGGAAAAGATGAATGGATTCTCAAATCCCTCACCCCTCCTTTGTGCAGCACAGGCCAAGGGGGCAGATTTTCGTGGAAGCAATATTAAAATATTGGCAAGTTTTTGCTGTTGCCATCTCTCGGTTTAATAGTCGTACTGAACTCTGACATGCCTCATTGTTAAAGCGCTTTAGAAACATAAACTTTTCAATATATTTTCATTCTGGTAGGTCCAGGACTGGCTTTCCTCGCCTACCCACAGGTTGTCACGCAGCTGCCCATGTCCCCTCTCTGGTCGATTCTCTTCTTCTCCATGTTAATGATGTTAGGCCTTGACAGCCAGGTGAGACAACACACCGGGGAAATTGGGGTAAGAAGCAAAGTTGTGGTTAGATGAGAACCACCCCGGATGACAGTTGTCTATCCTCCTCTGTCAGTCCTGTACAGTGTTCCATCTAATTTTTTCCATCCATGTGCAGAATGAATTTTGTTATGTGCACCATATTGAGGTAATGTGTGGATGTGCGCCACCAATAGAAACCAAAAACCTAGATATAATATATATTTTTAAAAAGTTACCATAGGGATAATTACTCCATCCAGGCCAGGTTAGGCATTTTAGAACTCACTACTCAATGAATTAAATTTAAATGTAGGAGAGAAATAAAAATTATGAAATGCATAGACCAGTCAAAATACTAAAATAACACACTTTCAAAGAAGTATCAAGAAGTAACAACAATACAAGTATGTGTTGGGAGGTGAGTGTGAAAGACTGTGTGTGTGTGTGTGTGTGTGTGTGTGTGACAGACGCACACACTGTGTGTGTGTGTGTGTGTGTGTGTGTGTGTGACAGACAGAGAAGTGCATTGCCCCTTTAAGTATGCTCTTTTAAGTAGATCAGAAAGTTCAGACACAGCAGCAACTGCCAGCAAGCTCCCTCCATCCTGAGCCTTGTTGTGCGTCTCGGCCCCCCAGCTCTGTGGAGATGGTGTACAGGGGCAGGGGGACACCTGAGATCAGCACCCCACCCCCTTGCTCTGCACAGCAAGCAGGAGGCTCCTGGGAACAGCTCCAGGGCAGGGCCAGCACACGGCAGTGGCGGGAGGGAAACCTGAACTGTGCGGCACTTGATAGCCTGCTGAGTGGCTTCCCAGTTGCACAGCTTACAGGGAATGTAGGTCCTGTATAGAGTGATTTCTCTCACTCAGCAGTGAGATCCTCCATTCTGGGCAGATATTCAATGGAGTGATCTCCTGTACTCCTGATGAGCCCTGTCCACATAACCAGTTGTATATGAGGTGACCTCCTGTCCTGCCTTAATAAGTCCCTTTCCTATCGCAAATCTTTTGTGGCCGATTTCCTATAGACTTCAGTCTGTCCCATCCATATAATTAGTTATCTGTGGGGTAATCTCTCATTTGCTGATGAGCTCTGGCCCTGTAAAGTGTAGTGGGCAGGAACAATCTTTTTATTCTGTCTGTGCACAGTGCCTAGCATGGTGGGGCCTGATCACTGCCTGGGGCCTCCAGTCAGTGCCACAGTATAAAGCAATAATGGTAATAGTAATGATCAATATTCTGTGTACCTGCAAAACAAGGCAGTCTTAAAAAGTGGCCACCATTTTCCCATCAGTCTCTTTTGAAAGCTCTTTTTCATTCAAATGAAAAATTCAGATGTTAATTTGCATACATCTGAGCTGCCAAGGTGCCTCATGGGAGTTGTAATTTGGGTATCTTATGCCCTCATTGTCCTTCTATATGGGCTCAGCTCCTTGGACAGACTACATCTCCCATGATGCACCATGGTCTCCTATTCTGTGAAAAGTTTTGCTATTTCAGTTTGTCGTCCCCAATTTGGGATGTAAATTCCATTTTTTGGAACAGCTCTAGTCCTGAGCCTGGGAAAGAGCATGTCTATGCAATGTGCCAAGAGTCAGTCGCATCACAATGTGCTGGTGCAATGCTAAGGAGCCACATTTCAAAAAGCAGTGACAGGGCAGAGGTAGAGAGCTAGGCTTTGGCTCTGAACTCTTCCAGAATTTGGGGATGTTCAGTGTTTCGCCTCAGCCTCATCTCTAGTAAAAAGAGACAACTCTAGTGGCAGTGAAAGTGTTCTCAGTTTCTCAAGCGCCCTGGGTAAAAGCGGCTGGCAATGTCACGGAGGGAGCAGGCACAGCGTCTGGCTGGTGCTCTGGCTAGTACTGGCAGCGAGGCTCCAGAGGAGCTACAGCCAGACCTCTTTCTTGCCAGAGGAACGCGAGTTGTGGCTCTAGAAGAATATCCTGTGAGGACACTGGAGGGGGCAATATCAGGGTGTACCAGAAGATGCCAACCCACACACACACAAAACAGAAGGGACTGGATGGTACTTATGTATTTTGCACATGATAACTTGCATAACTTTTGATAATGGGTCTGTGGAGGGGTTGTGTACTCCTCAGCCCATAGAGAGCACACTGAGCTGAGGTGGGAATGCAGCATTAGGCAGGCTCAGGTGCCTGAAAAAAACATTTCTGGGTAAACAACAGAGCTGGATGGATACCTCAAATTTATGAATGTTCACCTGGATAAAGACTTGAATCCCCTCCTGCTTTGTTTTCCATTGTTATTGGCATTAAGGTAGCATCTAGAGAACTCAACTAAGATCAGGCCCTCCTTGTGCGAGGCAGGTACAAATAGATAATAGGAGGCAGTCCCTGCTCTGAAGATCTTACGATCCAAATAGACAAAACAGAAAAAAGGTGTGAGGTGAAGTGTTGCCCAGGGTCACCCAGCAGTTGAGTGGCAGAGCTGGGAATAAATGCCAGGTCTCCTCAGCCCTGGGCCAGTTCCCCATCCACTGGCTCATGCTGCCTCTCTGGTGCCCCTTATTTGTCTGTGGTCTGCAAGTGTTCATTTCTGCTGAACGAGTTTGCTGGCAGGAATGTTCACGTACAAGGGAAATTTTAAGCAAATACTAGAGAATATTTATAGAAGGTGAATTTGGCAATAGTAATTGTGAGTATTCACCTGGGAGACCTGATTCCAAGAGATTCCACTCAGAGACAGAGAACACAGGCACCAGGATTTCTTTGTAATGCAGTAGCTCCTGGTCCTATTGTACTGGGTGTAGTACAGACACAGGCAAGTTAGCTTACTTTATCAAAGGAAATATCAGCTATTCCCGAGTGACACGTCCAAATCACCAGACACTGGCTGATTCCTGGAAGGCTTACAGAAGCAGTGGGTTTGGAAGAGGAGCTACAGCCAGACCTCTTTCCTGCCAGAGGAACGCGAGTTGTGGCTCTAGAAGAATATCCCGTGAGGACACTGGAGGGGCAATATCAGGGTGTGTGTAAGAAGATGCCAACCCACACACACACAAAACAGAAGGGACTGGATGGTACTTATGTATTTTGCACATGATAACTTGCATAACTTTTGATAACGGGTCTGTGGAGGGCTTGTGTACTCCTCAGCCCATAGAGAGCACACTGAGCTGGGGTGGGAATGCAGCATTAGGTAGGTTCAGGTGCCTGAAAAAACATTTCTGGGTAAACAGCAGAGATCGGTGGATACCTCAAATTTATGAATGTTCACCTGGATAAAGACTTGAATCCCCTCCTGCTTTGTTTTTCATTGTTATTGGCATTAAGGTAGCATCTAGAGAACTCAACTAAGA
Organism: Mauremys reevesii; assembly: GCF_016161935.1. Lineage (NCBI taxonomy): Eukaryota > Metazoa > Chordata > Testudines > Geoemydidae > Mauremys > Mauremys reevesii. Next base: position 252,583,566 of record NC_052623.1, read on the forward strand.
TCAGGCCCTCCTTGTGCGAGGCAGGTACAAATAGATAATAGGAGGCAGTCCCTGCTCTGAAGATCTTACAATCCAAATAGACAAAACAGAAAAAAGGTGTGAGGGGAAATGGAGGCACAGGGAGGTGAAGTGTTGCCCAGGGTCACCCAGCAGTTGAGTGGCAGAGCTGGGAATAAATGCCAGGTCTCCTCAGCCCTGGGCCAGTTCCCCATCCACTGGCTCATGCTGCCTCTCTGGTGCCCCTTATTTGTCTGTGGTCTGCAAGTGTTCATTTCTGCTGAACGAGTTTGCTGGCAGGAATGTTCACGTACAAGGGAAATTTTAAGCAAATACTAGAGAATATTTATAGAAGGTGAATTTGGCAATAGTAATTGTGAGTATTCACCTGGGAGACCTGATTCCAAGAGATTCCACTCAGAGTCAGAGAACACAGGCACCAGGATTTCTTTGTAATGCAGTAGCTCCTGGTCCTATTGTACTGGGTGTAGTACAGACACAGGCAAGTTAGCTTACTTTATCAAAGGAAATATCAGCTATTCCCGAGTGACACGTCCAAATCACCAGACACTGGCTGATTCCTGGAAAGGCTTACAGAAGCAGTGGGTTTGGAAGGGGAAGATGGTAGTGCCCTTCCCAGTTAATTCCGGGAGAGCATTCTGTGCATATGGGGCAGTGCAGGAGAAAACCCACACCTTATAGGAAACCTTGTGCCGTGGCCTGGTCTAGTCCCACTCTCTGGAGGGACACCAGCCTGTTGTGATGGGATCTGACTGCTGAATCCTACATGCTTCCTAGCCCCTGGGTCCAGGTAGTGACATAATAGCCATAGAGCAGGTGCTTCCTACGGTGATGGAAGGGGTTTTTCTGTTGCTGTAGGTAATCCACCTCCCCAAGCAGCAGTAGCTAGGTTGATGAAAGAATTCTTCTGTCAACCTTGTTGCGTCTATATCGGGGGTTAGGTTGGCTTAGCTATGGTGCTCAGAGGTGTGGATTTTTCACACCCCTGAGCACTGTAGCTATGCTGATCAAAATTTTAAGTGTAGACTAAGACTTAGACAAGTTCTTTGCAGAGCCCACCTGGTGGTGGGAGCTCTGGTTTCTAGTTAACCCCTTCAGGGCAATGCGTCAGTAAAACAAGGAAACACAGGCTTAGTAAAGGGATTTCTTAAACATAAACATACACCCCTTACTCTTAAAAAGCACAAGAGAGTTTTGTTTGTGAGTTCTGGGTTTGGTTCAAGGCCTTAGGGGAGGTAAAGTTCTTCCTTCCTCCACTCACTCCTGCTTGTCTTCTGTTCAGGGGCGGCTCCAGACCCCAGCACGCCAAGCTTGTGCTTGGGGCGGCATGCCGCGGGGGGGCACTCTGCTGGTTGCCGGGAGGGCGGCAGGTGGCTCTGCTGGACCTCCTGCAGACGTGCCTGCGGAGGGTCCGCTGGTCCCGCGGCTTTGGTGGAGCATCCGCAGGCACGCCTGCGGGAGGTCCACCGGAGCCGCCTGCCACCCTCCCGGCATGCCGCCCTGCTTGGGGCGGCGAAATGTCTAGAGCCGCCTCTGCTTCTGTTCCTGGCAATGAAATGGCTTCCTTGGCTTAGAAAGCAGCTACCTTGTCAAAAAGATTGGATTAGATGGGGGGGGGGGCGGATTCCAGCTCCCCGCTCTCCCCAGACAAATTTCTGTTAAGAGAGTCAATTCAAAGCCAAAGGCCCTGCTGACAGAAACCCTATTGTTTGAGCAGGGTAAATTTGCTCAGTGTGGATGGCCCTTGATTGCTCTGTCACATCTTCCTACCTTCCTCCCTCCCCTCACCCCTACATAGCCTCTCCAGTACAAAATGCTGCAAAATGGATGATCTGATCTACAATTACAGACTGGTTGCAATTACAGGTAGCATTCATAAAACCACATGAAATTCATAAATGGGTGTGGACATATTCCCCAAACTGTCACACCTAATGTCCAATCAAATCTAATCAACCCAGCTGGAGTTTCACATGCTGAATGCTCCCACCGAACAGCTCAGACCGGGACTTATTGCAGATATTATCTGGCAAACAATTTCAAATAATGAGTAAATGTTCCCAAAGTAGCTAAGTTCACTGAAAGAACTATTCTCTGTGGATCATTCACTCGGCTCTCGTAAATAGTTCGATACAGGACAATAAGTCTCCTAAGCACTGTGTGGAATTATTGATGCCTTTGCTTCTCAAATATCACCTGAAAGTCTTAGAGTCCTGTCTGACTGTCAGTCTCACAGGGCATGGAGCTCTTAGGGGGCTGTCAGTGCCTGGGCGAGGGGGTGCATGAGGCATCAAAAGCAAAACAAGCATTTAGAAAAACAGATACATAGATGTTGAGGGTTTCTATCTGCGTACTGGAGATTTCCTCATTCAGTGTATGATTTACACATAGAGCGTGGAACCCACAATGCCGGCTTCTGTATGCAAAAAAATATGCCTACATTTGCTCATGCTGTAACAACTGTGCATGCAAATAGGTAGGTAGGTGCCTGGCTAGTCATTAGTACACACAGGCTCCTGATTTGCATGTGTTGCAATAACTGAGCATGCAAATGCAAGTGTGCAACTGCACAAGTACTTCAGGTTGCCATTTTTGACAATTCGGCCCCACATGTTCTCTGAAAGCCTTGGTTGCACACAGGAACATATTCTACACAGGATGGTCAGCAGCCCAGTCTATGACTGCTTAGTCCAGGCCAGAGGTAGCAAGGTGGTAAGGCTCTTGTGTCAAACCACACCCTTAACAGGTGCTAGAACCCTTCAGAAGGCTGCTGAAGTTCTGCTGGCTCATTGTAGCAGGTGCAGCTCGTTATTGCACCTGGGCTAGAAGGGAGGTGGGAGTGGTTCCCTGGAGAGAGGGCAGAGTTGGTGCTGGAGGGACACCCAAGCTTGGGAAGGAAGCTAAGACTGAGGTTTATGTTTGTTTATGAGCTACCAATAAAACCAACCCCCCTGAAGGTGTGTATGTGGGTCTTTGGTCAGTAAGGTGTTACTGCGCTCAGTGTTGAACACCTAACTGATTTAAGAGCCTAAATCTCATTTCCAAAGGGCTTTAGGCACTTAGAACCCTAAATCCTATCGACTCTCAAGGGGATTTAGACTCCGAAATCAGCTAGGCATTGCAATGCTAAGCGGTGCAACACCTAAATACTTTTTAAAAATTGTGCCTAAGGGCCCATTTCAGTGAAGCACTTAGGCACATGTTTAACTTTCAACCAGGGCCGGTGTAACCATTTAGGCGAACTAGGCGGTCGCCTAGTGTGCTAGGATTTGGGGGGCACCATTTTCTTCGGCAGCAACCGCGGCGGCCGGATCTTCGGCCGCCCTGGTCACCGCTGGCATTTAGGCGGAGGGAGCTGGGGCAGGGGAGCACGGGGAGGGCCACCTGCAGCAAGTAAGGTGGGGGGGGTGGCACGCAGGGGAACTCCCCACCCCAGCTCACCCCTGCCCTGCCTCCTCCCCAAGCACGCCCTGGCTGCTTCACTTCTCCCACCTCCCAGGCTTGCGGCGCCAATCAGCTTAGGCGCCGCAAGCCTGGGAGGCGGGAGAAGTGAAGCAGCGATGGCATGCTCGTGGTGCTCATGTTCGTGCTCATAGCAGGGGGGAGCTGGGGCAAGGGGGGTGCTTCAGGGCGGAGAGTGGGGAGCTGCCGCGGGGGGAGGGGGAGCGCAAGGTGGAAGTTTTGCCTAGGGCGTGAAACATCCTTGCACCGGCCTTGCTTTCAACATGCGCTTAAGTCCATCCCAGTTCAACAAAGCCCTTAAGCATGTGCTTAAAGTGAAGAAAGTGTTTAAGCACTTTGCTGAATTGGGGCCTAACTCCGTGTCTGTGTGCTCCGGGGAGGATAGAGTCGGGACTCAGCCTGGTCACACCTGGGCTTAAGGAGAACCGCTTTTGGTGACACTAAGCAGCACGGAGCTGGAGAGTCAAGGGGAATAACAGGGTCTGTCTGTGTTCAGTAGTGTCAGTAAAGAATCCTTTGTGTATTTACTACCGCTAAGTCCTGTCTCTTTGTGCCATGAGGGACAACGCAAATTCTTACTTACAGCCGCGGTGGCATACATTGATACGCCCAAACACATGCACCCGTTTTCACTCGTGGGTTTAGTTCTCTTGCATCTAGACCCTCTTGCATAATATGCTAATGATTCCTTTTAACTACCAGTTTCCAGGTCAGGCGTTTGCTCCACCAGGGGAGTTAGTGGTGCCTTGTGATTCCAAGCCTGCGTGTGTCCCATGTGATGCCATCTCTTACAGGTTATTCATGAGCATTTCTCACTGATGGAATCAGAGTCCTGCAGAGCAGAAACATCCACCCACAAGCCTGTCTGCCGCACAGCTGTTTTTCTGTAGTTAAACTCCCTTTGGGCTGTTGTCTTCTCCTGCATGATACAAGGAGCTCTCCTGGAAGCCAGTGCGAGTTCTTTGTATCCTGTGGTGGGGGCTGAATGCCCCTGGGGCTGTGGGAAAACTCTCTTGTCTGCTAATTGATGTGAGGTGCCAGCCTGCCAGTGACTCAATATTCTACTGAGTCTCCTGCCCCACCATTGATAGAATGACCAGATCCCGGCAAGAGGGGGAAGAATCAGGAATGGAAATAAGAAACCGGAAATAACAGGATCACCAACTCAGGTTTTGGGGGGGCAAACGCCTATAATAGAAAAGTGACAGGAACAATGAAGAGACATGACAATATACTGAGGAAACGGAAACATTTCAGAAAACACACTAAAGCCACCGTAAAGAGAAAGAAGGAAGGGAGTACACAGAGTAATAACAATTATTATTTATTATTTGTATTATGCTAGCACCTGGGAGCCTCAATCACGGTCCTCAGACTCCCATTGTGCTAGGTGCTGCACAAACACAAAACAAAAGACTCTCCCTGCCTCAAAGATCTTATACTCTGGGTATACAGCAAGAGATAACAGATGGAGACAGCCAGCCCAATGGGAGGGGAGAGGTGAGGACAAGGAAACAATGAGACACTATTGGCCAGCACGATAGGCAGTGGACTCAGCATGCCAGCAACCTAAGCAATATCAAAGAGGAAACACCGCAATGGCCTGTTCTTCAGAGGTACGGAGCACTCGCAACTCCAGCTGACATCAGTGGGAACTGCAGGAGCTCAGCACGGCTATAAATCAGGCCACTTTTATTTAGGTGCCTAAATGTTCTATTTGGGTGTCTAACTTTAGGCATCCAGGTTTGAAACCTTTCGCCTTAAGGACTTGTCTAAGGTCATGTAGCACATGAGTGTCAGGATTAGACCTTGGGGCCTCTAAGCCCCTAGCCAGGTGCACAAGCCGCTAGACCATGCTTCTGCTCTGGAATTTAGATCCACTATGTGTCAGTAATCATCATGAAACAAGATACCATGTTACGTGGATTGCACTAGGAGCATCGCACAATTTGGCCACCTCTTCCTGTGTGTTCCATGTGGTCTAGTTAGGACATGGAGAGGTGTCTATCCCTTCGGTATTTACTGCTTCAGCCTTCCTCTCCCCCTCCACTACTCCTCACACAACTCCCCTAGGACTTCCCCAGGCACGTCTGCTTCAGTGACTTCCTGTGCCCACTTCCCTCTCCTCCCATACACCACTCTTAATCTGAAGTGACTTCCAGTTCCCTTGCCATTTACCCTCTTGCCCACAGCTTTCCACACCCATGTCTTCCCCCTCTTTATGGTCTCCCATACCCATGCCCGTCTCTATTCCCCCTACCTTCTCCCCGTGACTTGGCATATCCAGTCCTCCCTCTCAGCCACCCTCCCCTTCACTTCCACACCAGCCCCTTTCCTTCTCCACAACACCAATCATCATCCAGCTACTTGTGGTAACTCCTGCTGTCAAGTGGAAGGAATGGATTTTCACACGCACACACACACATACACACACACACACACACACACACACACACACACGGCTTCAGTGTGGTGGCCTTTCAGCACCGTCACTGCATGCTGGAGCTCTTACAGGAAATGAGGTGTAGGTGAGGTCATCCACCACCTTCAGGCAGCAGGGAAGCAGTGGTCGGTTGGACACAGAGATAGAAGAAGTGACACAAATCCAGGCTGAGAGGTGGTGCGTTCTCCAGAGGGGAGGGAGGTGGCACCACGCCAGAGGAGTGGAGGAAGGAGGAGGAGGAGTGTTTCAAGGGAATGCAGAAGGTGGTGATGAATTTATATGTGTGTGTGTGTGTGTTTTTCCTCCTGCAGTTCTGCACTGTGGAGGGGTTTGTCACAGCCCTGATAGATGAGTATCCCTATCTCCTCAGGGCCAGGAAGAAGCTCTTCATTGCTGTGGTCTGTCTTATCTCCTACATTGTCGGATTCTCCAACATCACCCAGGTACTTCTCCCTGTGCTCAGTCCAGCGCCTGTTGCTGGTGCTCTTCCATCCACCTCCTTGTATAACAGCAGCAGAGGAAGCCTGTGGGGAAGGGCCATTGTCCGTGAAAGGCAGTAGGGCCACTGCTGGTCTGGGCTTTGCTCAGCACAGTCATCTGTCCAGCAAGCTGTAGTCTCCACATTAAATCTCAGTAAGTTACCATCATCCTTGTGGTCAGTCTAGCTGGGACTCCTATCGCTTCCAGGATGGGCCTATGCCCTGGAGGGTGACACATTCTCTATGCAGAAGATTGAGATAAACCAAAAGAGAGCAGGTCTGGAGGGGCTCTGAGGCAGTGACACTAAGGCCCGGCTCCATGTTTACATGCCCTAGTGAGTGACCCCATGCAGAGATCCTTATATTGGGTGTATGGCAGTGAGGCCCAGGCTCTGTGTGTGGACTTCGGGACTTGGCTCAGTGACATGGAGGCCAGGGTTTGGGTTTCTCACTTTGTGACTTCATGCTGGATGAGTCACAGAACATGGAACGTCTGCAGAGACATCTGAAGTGCAGCAGGAGGGACAGAATGGATTCATTTTACAAAGTGGCTTCACCTCACACTAGAGGGGGAAGGCAGCCACTCCAGAGTCCTGCTTCTCTCCCCACCCTCAGCCAGGCCTCAACACTCACTCCTTGACCACATTCCAGAGTACGTCTGTTAACATGGCAGGAATTAGATTATGACAAAATGATGCATCTTTGTTGGCTTCCATAGGCCAAAGAAATTAACACACGAAGGCAAAATGATTAGATAAAAGTATTGATGATATTAATCCTCAGCTCCCCACCCAGGCTGTACTCCATAACCAGACCACCTCCCCTTGCCTTTGTCTCCTCAGGGTGGCATTTATGTCTTCAAGCTGTTTGATTATTATTCAGCCAGCGGCATGTGTCTTCTCTTCCTCGTCTTCTTTGAGACCATCTCAATTTCCTGGTGTTATGGTAAGTGCAACTCACCTTGTTCCTTTGCTGCTTATCTACAGGCACAGAAGGTGCTATTTTAAAAAACCCTCAACACTAGCCATTGAAGTCGGTGGAGATTGACAATTGACTATAGTTTTGGGCCAAAGCTGAAAGCTTTTGAAAAACCCCAGGGAGACACTCATCTTGCTTCCTCAGACAGCCACTCAGCTGAGCACATGTTTGCAGAGATTCCCATACAAATGGAAATATGCACAGGCCTCTAGATTTGGATTTCTTGAGGGTATGATTTGTTAGGCCAAATCTGACTGCTGAGCCATCTGCCCTGGTATCCTGGCAGTGTCCGATGCCTGATGCTTCAGAGGGAGACCAGAGTCCCCCCCTTCAGTAACTTGCTCATCCAATTGTGTAGTGCTGGGGTGTCAGGGAATTCCTTCTTGACCCCTCCAAGGTCAATCTATGACCTAGTCTAGCTTACGAGCTTGCTAGTTGATTAATATCACTGTGTTAGCTTGGAAAGCTGTAGATGTTTTTAGTGGTCATAAAATTATCCAGATACCTGTTAAGATCCCAGTTCAGAGTTTGTATCACTGGCCTCTACGTTTTATCTGGGGAGTGAGCGTTACACTTCTCCACACTCACCTTAAATGTCGGCTCTCCTCTCTGATCTCACATGTCCGCCTTCTCCTGTTGTGTGTTGGGTCACTGGAGAGAGGTGATGAGAATGGTGCTGAGATATCATTGCTGCTGTTAACACACATTTCTCACTGTAGGTGTCAACAGATTTTACAGGAACATTGAAGAGATGATTGGCTACCAACCTTGCAGCTGGTGGAAGCTCTGCTGGGCCTTCTTCACTCCCCTCGTTTGTGTGGTGAGAACAAAGCAACTCTCTTTGGGGAGGTTCATCTAGAAGGGCCACCTCACTGGGATCATTCTGTGGGTGGGGGAAACACTAACTTTTTAATCTAGGTAACTCCGATCCAAATCCAGATCTGGCATTAAACTCAAGTTTGTCCTAAGAAGAGTCAAAGTGACTAGAAGGAAAAGAAATATGCAGAGCCTCTTTTATTCTCCCAGCTGAATCCCTGTAACTGACTCTCAGAAGAGAGGGGGGAGCTTGGCCTAGAACATGCAGTTAGTAATAGGTTGCTCCTGTGTTTGATATTCAGAAGCTGAACCGGTGATTTATGACTTTAAAAATCATTGTTGGCTGTGGAGAAAACTTTCAACCACTCTAGCGCCAGCCTCAGCCCCTCCCAAGCGTCTCCCAGCAGGAGGCACTCTCAGAAATAATAGAATTCTCACTGACGATCTCTCAGCTCCTCCGCCCACCCTCCAACCCTTCCTCTCCCAGCAGGAGGTGCTATTGGGATTGCCGCAGGAATGCTGGGTGTGGGGCGTTCCTAGCTCCTGAGAATCAGCTAAGAGGACGCTGTTTAGGAAATGGTTTGGGAGTGTGGTGTGCAGCAGAAGGTGAAGTAGGGAGGGGTGTAAGTACCCTGGCTGGGGCAGGGGAGTTTAGGGGCACTGACCATGGGGAGAACATTACCATTCATTCTCAGCCTGTCGGCTGTGGGGGGAGCTGTTGGGACTGGTCTGGGAGCCCTGGCTCTTGGGGCAGCTCTTGGGAATGGTGCGGGAGCCCTGGCTTGGGGGGAGCTGTTGGGAATGGTGATAGAGACCTGGCTGTGGGGGAGGGAGGGCTGTTGGGAATGGTGCGTGATTATTGACTATAACTCATAGTGAGAATTTAGGGAACTCTCAAAAGGACAAAGTCAGTGAATATTTCTGCTTGTGCTATACTGTGCTGTGACTGCTGATCCTGTTTCTTCAGGGTGTTTTCTTCTTCAGTGTGGTTGAAATGACCCCTCTGACTCTGGGGAAATATGTCTACCCCCCATGGGGGCAGGGCATCGGCTGGCTCATGGCTCTGTCTTCCATGGTGCTGATTCCGGGCTATATGCTGTACTGCTTCTTCACCTCCGAGGGGACCATCAGGCAGGTAAAAGCAACTTTCCAACTTCTGCCTCTGCTCAATTATCTGTCCAGAGGGAATTTCCCACCAGCAACCCACTATAAACTTCATGCAGCCCCTGTGTCATGGCATTGATTCCTGTGGTCTTTGTAAGCCAAGACTTCCCAAATACTCCCTCCTCATCCTCCAATACCCTCTGCGCTCTTCTGATCTGCTCCTTATGCTTTCTACTACCTCCTGCATGACACATTCCATGTAAGCCAATAGAAAGCCCTTCCTCACTGAGGCAAATGAATGCCTTAGGGGATTGGGGTAAGGAGATATGTGCCTTTACCTCTTGGCTACCATCCCGCACAGGTCAGTAATGACCAAAAATTGTTACCATCTCATTCCTGTTTGGTGTCTTATGTGAAACAAGTCAAGAGACTCTTGGTCCCATTCCTAGCAGACTGCTGTCCACATCAGCATATCATTGTTACATAGAGAGATGTCTGAAAATCTTCCATCAGAATGTTTTCCCATTGGAAAATGCTGTTCTGTCAGAAACACAACTTTCCAAGGGGACATGTTGATTATGAAAAAAAATTGAAAAAAGAAATTGAAATGATGTGTTTTGCGAACGTCAGAACATTCTGTCTGGACAATTTCGAAAATGGAACATTTTGATTTTTTCCATTTCAGAATGACTTTTCATTTTGAAATTTATTTTATGTTATACTTTTTTTTTCCTTCAAAAAAAGTTAAAATCAAAAGGAAATGGTTTTTGACCGTCCTGGAATGAAACCTTTTAATGGGAAATTTCTAAATTCTTTTTTTGTTCCGATTTGGAATGAAAGCAAATGTTTGAAATGGTGGAAATTCCAGTTCCTGCCCAGTTCTAGCTATGAATGTCACTATCAGGCAGTCTCAGCAAAGATGCCACATTCTGAATGAGCATGAAGCCTGAACTAGCTCAGAGCCAGGGTCCATTGGTGAGGGAGGTTTGCACTGGAACTGGCTGTCTCATGGATAAAAAGACCTGTCAGTCTCCAATCTTTCACCAGCATTCAATTCACTTTAAAAATGAAGGAAGGACAGAGAGAGGCCCCAGCACTGCACCAATATAGACCCTACGATAATGTCATTTTCTTTTGGGCCAGAAGAAGAGATTCAGTCAAAGGCAGTCACAGGGCATTACCCTTCTCTCTACTGATAGCAATAAGCTGTGAATCATGTTGAGAATTAAAGCGAACAATCCCCACTCAGACCCATCTCTGATCCTTACAGGTGATCCTTGCTCAGAGCTCCATAGGATGGTATGAACACTCACCATCCCTCCCCGCCACTCACTGGTAATGTGCCATGGGGGGAAATCCCTTCTTGTCTCTTAATTGGGGCATCAGTTCCTCTCTGTGTTTGGTTCCAATTCTATTCCCATTGAAGCTGGCAGGGGCGGCTCCAGGCCCCAGCATGCCAAGCGCATGCTTGGGATGGCGTGCCGCGGGGGGCGCTCTGCCGGTCGCCGAGAGGGCGGCAGGCAGGGAGCCTTCGGCGGCATGCCTGCAGAGGGTCCGCTGGTCCCATGGCTCCGGTGGACCTCCCGCAGGCGTGCCAGCGGACCCTCCTCAGGCACGCCTGCGGGAGGTCCACCGGAGCTGCAGGACCGGCGACCGGCAAAGCGCACCCCCGCGGCATGCCACCGTGCTTGGGGCGGCGAAATGTCTAGAGCCTGACTTCACTGGGAGCAGGAGCAGGCTGGGAGGGCCAGATTGTGATGTCCTGACACACTGAGTAACATCGAAATCCTCAAGTAGTTCTGCTGCCTTCAGCAGGGCAACTTGTACTATACCAAGTGATTAAGGATATCGCAATCTGCCCCTAAGTGAGCTGAATCCTTGTAGTTGTGCCTCTGAATCCATCTGTAACCTGAGATCCCACCTGGTGCCCACGTGATTATCCATGTTTCCACTGAATCCCTGTCTTGCAGGCCCATGGAGTGCCGTTATATTCTGTTGCTCCAGGAGCTCTCTCAGCATCTGGTGCATACTGACAATGTCAGTCAATGGGAATTAGAAATAACAACAGTGTGACTGGCTTCTATTTACCTTCCCCTCCCTTTGCTCACTCTATCAGACTCGATATCCCCGTGTGCACTGACCGTTCTGCCAGTTCAGTGGAATGTCACTTTTTTCGGAGGCAGCCAACACACACACCCATCCCCCGGCCTCCATGAGCCATTGCACTAGCAGCAGACAGCAGGTGGCAGTAGGGAGATAGAGAAAGAGAGAGAGTGTGTGTGTGAGAGAGAGAGAGAGATAGTGAGAGAGGATTAGCTTGTAACAGAGCTGAGGCTGGAGGGAAATTAGATGTCAATGTAGAATAAAGGGGTTTTAACAGACAGGAAAGATTATAAACCATTTTAATCCTACTGAGCATGAATGTAAGAAAAAAGCACATGACTGGCAGGAGAGCCTCACTAAACAGTTCAGGGGCTTCACCCAGCAAGAAACACTTCAGATATGTCTGAGTACGGGGACTCTTCCCTCTCCTGAAGGGGCTCTTCTCCAGCTCAGTGATGTCCATTCACTTCAGGCCCCCTTCCCCTCTACCTCATGTTCCATAATTTAAAGCACCACTTTCCCTCCTGGAATTTAGCCTCCATGTCCATTCAACCCTAGGCTTCAACCCATACTGCTCAGACAGTGAGTGCCCCCCTGCCTGAGGGACTGTACCCTCCCACATTCCATCTCCCTGGCTGTCTTCCAGACACGGCTCTACCAATGGACCTCAGTTTTATTTAGACTTTGATCCTGTCAGGTTAATATAAATGGGAACTCATGCTGGCATAAAGGGCCATGCAGGATCAGAGCCATAAACTGTAAATTCCTTGGCGTTCTGTAACCATTGGATACCATTTTTATGGGAACTTCATGAAAAATGGAATAGAAAATGAGAAGTGGGTCCGTTTTGAATCCTGTGAAATGGGAAGAACCTTGACATTTTTGGTCATTGAAAATTTTTTTTGACTAGCTTTAGCGTCTAGGTGCTGCTACAACTGTGCGGTAACTACTGGCTTACTTTGTAATGGTGATTTCTGTCATTCAGAAGAGAGAACTGTGTATGATAGGGGAGCAAAGGAGAAGTGATTACATTGCCAAATGGTGGTGTGTGGTATCTGGAGCAATTGTCCTAATCACCTTCAGTGTTCACTATCCCCTTGGTAGACCTCTTGATGTAACTAGGGATGTCCCTTCAATTTGGAAAGAAGGGTTATGACCTTCAGTTTCAGCCACATGCCACGTGTGGAGGTGGTGGTGGTGAACGGGTCTCCTCGTTTTCCCCTGGTTACCTGTGTCCTTCCTGTAATCTTTCTTTGTTCCTGGACAGCGTTTTCAGCAGATGACTCAGCCCACGCAAGAGGTGAATGTTCAGAACAATGGATTAAAAGTAAAGACCTCACTGAAGGGGAGAGTCTCCGATGCTGCTGTCTAGGCAGAGGGCAGAACCTCTTCATCCTGCTCTGTAGCTGCTCCTGCCACTGCCCTTTGACCTCCTCTGACGCCGCTTGTTGGTTTCAGTCATCGTGGGAAGGATCTAACAGAGGAGCCCTTTCATGGCACTGACCCCTAGCCCAGCTGATCGAGGCTCTGTTTTAAACTCCATAAGGACAATGTGCAGTGACTGTCTTTGTAATTTATGATCCCAATCCATACTGCCAGAAAGGAATGTCCCAGGCCCTAGTTTCCTGCTGACCAGAGGTGGTATTTTCTATAGTACAATAACTTCTCCTTTTTCGTTGTGTTCTTCAGCCCCTCTTCTATACTAAAGTCCACCACGCACCCTCTAATGAACAGCAAGGCTGTCACAGCATAAAACCAGCTGTATTTTGGCTATGGATTCAAATTCCAGATGATTATCAATTAATACAGCATAAAGGACCTTTAATGAATAAATAGTCCTAAATGCTGTACAATGGATGCACCAACCAGGAATACAGAATATTGGTGGCTACTGGATACCCCTCAGCAATCTGGACAGGCGTGAGGGGTGCTGTGCTGTTGGAGCTGCTGTCCTTCAGCCATGAACACAGCGTTGTTATTATTATTATTATTAGCAGTCATTTATACAGAGCCATAGATATAAGATTCCCTTGTACTGGTGGAGGAGACATCCTTTATAATGTGGACATGCTCCATCCCAACACATCCTGGCATGGTGTTATGTGGTGTCCTATGATGCTGTATGTGCCATATCCGCTATCTACTCCCTAAAACGCCATCGTGGTATCAAGGGGGTTCCTGTGGCTGGAGGTACGACCCTTCATTCTCACTTAGGCATATTCGACCAGCATCTCAGCATTGACCTTGACACGTCTTAGCCTGTAGCACCCCAGCATGGCACAGAGGGCAGTGTGGTGTTGTAGATGATGTTGGAGGAGAGGTGAGAGCTCCAGAGGAAAGTGAGAACTGGCACTGAAGTCACATTTCCAGGTTAGAAAGTCATTTCAGAGAAGGTGGCTTGTAACAGCAGCTGTATACATCCTGGAATCTGTTATTTTCACTTGCCCTAGTTCTCTTATGCACCTAGGACCCCAATATTTTATGACCAGCAGATAGGACCCCAGGCAGGTGTTAGAGCAGTGTTCCACATGGGAGAGCCCCAAAATGGCCCTCTCGTGGGGCCACCTATGGGTTAGGTGTGTCTGAAGAGTAACTTCTGTATCGGTGTGTGAATTGGAGCTGTCTATCTCTTAGTTACGCACCAATGACCATGTAATAAGTTTTTCACTGCTGATGCTCAGACCCAGTTTCAGTTCAGAATAAATCCATTCATGAAGCCTGAGAGGGGAACAGGTATCTTGTGGGACGTGCTCAGGCAGGGTCCTGAAGTGGGCAAGGAAGGGAATAGGGTCAGAATGTCCTGATCCAGCTGGGAGTTCTGGACTTGGATTTACTCCATCTCCCCATGCCCTGTGGCGTTGGCATTGTATGGTGCCCCATGGAGTTGGAGGGAAGGGAATGGGGTCAAAACTCCCTGACTGGGGAATGCCCCTCCTCACACACACACACACACATACACACACACACGCTTTCCTGGGCTCAGTATTCTGCCAATGGAGCAACCCTCACATCTTACACTTTGCTTACAGAGCAGATCCTCTTCCCTGTGCTCTCCCTGTGATGTAATCCATAGACCCATAGTCCACAGAGTGGCCTCTGCCTTCTGCTCTACCACTGGATCTGCTCCCTCCTGCATCCAGCACTCTGCCCCGGGATTAGCTCATACAATTCACATTCTATGAGTGGAATGGCCCTGTATCATAGAATCATAAAATTATAGGAATGGAAGGGACTTCAAGAGGTCATCTAGTCCACTCCCCTGCACTCAAGGCAGGACCAAGTATTATCTAGACCAGGGAGTGGCAACGTTTGGCACGCGACCCTCCAGGGTAAGCCCCCTTGTAGGCCAGGCCAGTTTGTTTACTTGCCGCATCTGCAGGTACGTCTGAGCACGGCTCCCACTGGCCGCGGCTCACCACTCCAGACCAATGGGTTATGGGAAGTGGCGAGTGCCGAGGGATGTGCTGGCCGCGGCTTCCCACAACCCCCATTGGCCTGCAGCGGTGAACCACAGCCAGTGGGAGCTGCGATCGCCCGAACCTGCGGACGCGGCAGGTAAACAAACCAGCCCAGACTGACAGGGGGCTGATCCTGGCGGGCCGCGTGCCAAACATTGCCGATCCTGATCTAGACCATCCCTGACAGGTGTTTCTCTAACCTGCTCTTAAAAATCTCCAATGACGAAGATTCCACAGCCTCCCTAGGCAAATTATTCCAATGTTTAACTACCCTAACAGTTAGGAATTTTTTTCTAATGTCCAGCCTAAACCGCCCTTGCTGCAATTTAAGACCATTACTACTTCTCCCATACCCAGAGGTTAACAAGAATGATTTTTCTGCCTCCTCCTTGTCACAAAATTTTATTTACTTGAAAACTGTTATCATGTCCCCTCAGTCGTCTCTTCTCCAGACTAAACAAACCAATCTTTCCTCATGGGTCATGTTTTCTAGACCTTTAATCATTTTTCTAGACCATTTAATCTCTCCTCTGGACTTTCTCCAATTTGTCCACATCTTTCCAGAAATGTGACATCCAGAACTGGACACAATACTCCAGTTGAGGCTGTATCAGTGCAGAGTAGAGCAGAAGAATTACTTCTCATGTCTTTCTTACAACACTTTTGCTTTTTTTGCAACAGTGTTACACGGTTCAGTCATATTTAGCTTGTGATCCACTGTAACTCCCAGATCCCTTTCTGCAGTACTCCTTCCTAGGCAGTCATTTCCCATTTTGTATGTGTGCAACTGATTGTTCCTTCCTAAGTTGAGTTTGCATTTGGCCTTATTGAATTTCATCCTATTTACTTCACTCCGTTTCTCCAGTTTGTCCAAATCATTTTCAATTTGAATCCTATTCTCCAAAGCACTTGCAACCCCTGCCCCCAACTTGGTATTGTCCACAAACTTCACAAGTGTACTCTCTATGCCATTATCTAAATCACTGATGAAGATATTGAATGGAACCAACCCCACTCTATATGCCCTTCCACATGACTGTGAACTGCTGATAACTACTCTCTGGGAACAGTTTTCCAACCAGTTATGCACCCACCTTATAGTAGCTCCATCCAGGTTGCATTTCCCTAGTTTGTATATGAGAAGGTCAAGCGAGACAGTATCAAAAGCCTTACTAAAGTCAAGATATAGCACATCTACTGTTTCCACCCATCCACAAAGCTTGTTACCCTGTAAAAGAAAGCTATTAGGTTGGTTTGATATGATTTGTTCTTGACAAATCCATACCGATTGTTACTTATCACCTTATTATCTTCTAGGTGTTTGCAAATTGATTGCTTAATTATTTGCTGCATTATCTTTCTGGGTACTGAAGTTAAGCTAACTGGTCTGTAATTCACTGGGTTGTCCTTATTCCCCTTTTTATAGACTGGCACTATATTTGCCTTTTTCCAGTCCTCTGGAATCTCTTCCATCTTCCATGACTTTTTGAAGATAATGGCTAATGGCTCAGATATCTCCTCAGTTAGCTCCTTGAGTATTCTAGGATATATTACATCAGGCCCTGGTGACTTGAAGACATCTAGCTTGTCTAAGTAATTTTTAACTTTTTCTTTCCCTATTTTAACCTCAAATCCTACCTCATTTTCACTGGCACATTAGACGTCCAATCACTACTAAACTTTTTGGTGAAAACTGAAACAAAAGTGTCATTTTACATTTCTGCCATTTCCATGTTTTCTGTTATTTTTTTCCCCCCAACATTGAGTAACGCGCCTACCTTGTCCTTGGTCTTCCTCTTGCTTCTAATGTATTTGTAGAATGCTTTCTTGTTACCCTTTATGTCTCTAGCTAGTTTAATCTCATTTTGTGCCTTTTCTTTTCTAATTTTATCCCTGAATGCTTGTGTTGTTTGTTTATATTCATCCTTTGTAATTTGACCTAGTTTCCACTTTTTGTGGGACACTTTTTGTGTTTCTGATCATTGAAGATCTCCTGGTTAAACCAGGGTGGTCTCTTGCCATACTTCCTATCTTTCCTGCACAATGGCATAGTTTGCTTTTGTGCCCTTAATATCTCCTTGAAAAATTGCCAACTCTCTTAACTATTTTCCCCTTAGGCTTGCTTCCCATGGGATCTTACTTACCAACTCTGTGAGTTTCCTGAAGTCTGCCTTCTTGAAATCCATTATCTTCTTTTGTGCTGTTTTCCCTCCTACCATTCCTTAGAATCATGAACTCTACCATTTCATGATCACTTTCACCCAGGCTGCCTTCCACTTTCAAATTCTCAACTTGTTCCTCCTTATTTGTCAAAATCAAATCTAGAACAGCCTCTCCCCTAGTAACTTTCTCCACCTTCTGAAATAAAACATTGTCTCCAATACATTCCAAGAACTTGTTGGATAATCATGCCAAGGTCTGATGGAAGAGTAGCTCTTATGTCCTGCAATATTTTTAGTCAGTAACCCCAACACTTGGTCCAGGGATCACCCCACATACACTTCCTTCCTTTGTCAGGGCTTCCATCTTGTCCTACCTTTATGACACAGTTTGCAAGGTGGTTTTTTTGTTTTGTTTTGGGTTTTTTTGTATTTTTTTTTAGTCCCATGAATCTAAAACTTGCTTATGCTTGTGTGAAAATGACATCTGTGCAGAGTCACGGCACTTGGACCTGTGCATCACTTAAGACCCACTTAAGTCCTGAAAATATAGGCCAAGATTTTCAAGAGTTTCTAGTGATTTTGAGAACCTCAATTCTTGGGTGGCCAACTTAAGACCTTATTTTTCAGGAAGTGCTGAGCACCCAAGCTCTGGAAATCAGGCTACTTTAAGGTGCGTCAAGTCACAAATGGAGGCACCCGACATCATTAATGATTCCTGAAAATCTTGGACAAAGGGCTTACTTCTTGGCCCTCTTCAACAGGAGTGAATTTCAGCATTTGTCATGAGAATTGCTTTTGTAATTTTTGTAATTACAAATGTTGACTCTCTGGAGTCTCAGGTGGGGGAGGAATTCAAAAGGACAAAAGTCCCTGAGAACTCAGGAAATGTGTATATCTCCACTTCTATTTGGCTAGTTCTGGTAATACAACCATGTTGTGACACTTCTCTGGTTTGCAGTATTGCACGTGGAATGCACATAACATCATTTCAAATGCAGCAGCACTGGACCAGCCAGTGAGTTTCTGCATACAGGCACTTAATAAAATATATTGAGTGAGAATTAATCACTTGTTCACTTCCCTTCTTTCCTCCCTGTTTCTTCCTTCTCTTCTCTTTTACTCTTGCCTTCTCTTCCTCTTCCTTTTCCTCATATTCTCTTCTCTCTCTTTCTCCTTCCTCCCCCTTTTGTGGCCTCATCACTGCAAAATCTGAACACTCTCTTTCTCTTTCTTCTCTTGATTTCTCTATCTCATTCTCCTCTCATGTTCTTTCACTTCCACTTCCCGCCATGTCCCGGAAATACATTCATGTGCAACTCTTGTCTTGGTCTTGGCACTTTCTGATCATTTGCTTTTGCTTTCAAGCTTCTGGTGCCGGTGCAATAGGCATCTGTGGAGGTTAGTTGCAGTTGTGATCATTCCACTTCCTCGCCTCCCACCCCACCCCCCTTGTCTCCTTTCTTCCCATACTCTCTGTTAATTAGTGGCTCATCCAAGCGGAGGGTCCAATTCTGAAAGGGTACTGAGCACTTCTGAGAGTTGCAGAGAGCACCTCAACTCCCAGTGGAGTCTTCTCTGAAATCCTCATTTTCCTGAGGACTGCAACAAAAATAAAGAAAATTCCATTGCAGCCTGGCTCTCAGCAGCAGCATGCAGAGTCGGGGATGAGCAGACAGCTGCACAAGTACAGCTTTCTCCAAGAAATGGGCATAGCCCCCAAGGAGTGGAAAGGTCTCCCACAAGTCTGGTCTCATCTATTCATTCCAACAGATGGCACTGATTGTATAAAATGTATGTAACATTTACAAGGTACAAAAACTAATTGGCATGAACCTAGGCGCTGTAGGCTTCGGCTAGACTATTACAGGATTGTGATGTAGTCTGTAGTACTTGAAATCTGTATTAAAAGATGTGTTTGGAAAGGTCTCACCGTGCATCATGTGTGTGTTGTGAAATCATAGCCATGCATCTTGTGTATGCCAGAGGTATTTCATATCAATGTACAAGGTATTCGGTCAAATGATATATGTACCGAGAGAGAGAGAATTACTGTATATGGTTCCTCCAGGCCTCCATGAGCGAAACAGTTTGAGGAGCCATCTCTGAGATGATGTGAGTCTGAACAACATCCACAGCACTGCAGAATTCATTCCTTACTCCTTGGCACTGGATCCTACACTACGGAGCGGCAGGAGTGTGAACTCTGTTGTTATCTTACTGGTATGTGACACCTCTAGCACTCAGAGGCTGGGGATGTGAATCTGGGAATTGGGGCTCTAAGTGGACCTTATAGCACTGAGAGGCAAGGAGAATTATTCCTGGTGCTAGTGCACTTGTGTGTCGATCTTGCAGCCATCAGAGGCTTAAAAGATGAATTCTGATCAGAAGTGGACTGGCTCCACTTGTCTGGGTGCTGAATGCATCCTGGTTTGTCTGGTAAATGGCCTATATTTTTGTCTGTCCCTGGGAGCCAAGGGTGATTTGAAATTATGATCCCTCATGAACCAATAGGAACATAAAGTAATGAATGCATTGGAAAGCTGGTATTCCAATTTCACATAGCCTTGGTAATTAACAAACTATTGGACCTCAAAAATCACATCAGCCAGATTCCCTTCTTGCCTTTCCCCCACTCTCCAGTTCCAATCAGATTTAAATGGCTGCTATTTTGAGACCAGGCCTTAAGGCCCAACAGCACCAGTCACCAGCATGTCATACTGGCAGTTAAGGAGGGTGGCTCTCTGCACTGTGAAGGAGGCCTGTCTGTTGTGGCCTGTGTTTGTACCATAGCATCCTGGCCTGCCTGTCTTCATTATGGTGTTGGTACTGTGGGTGCTGCTGTTATTTCGCTCAGCTGGTAGTAGTGTTAATCTTAGTCCTAGTTCTGTGGTAGCAAATGCTGGGGCTGGAGGCCAGATCCAGCCTACTTGCCATGGGTGTCCTGCCCTCCAGACAGATTTTGAAATTATATCCACGTGGAGCTGTGTGTCTGATCTGTGCTAATACTTACTGACATTGCATATGGCAACCGGTAACTGCACATCACCATGGGTCAAATAAGCAGTGGGCAGAATCAGTAGTGATGCTCCCAAGTGACTCCTTTCTCTCTGAATGATGTGCAATGGAAGAGCAACTTGACTGATTCAGAGGCACACTACATGCTCAGTTATACAGAGATTGCTCCTTGCTAGTGTTGCCAAGGGCACAAATCAATTCCAAAGGGGGAGGGCCATGGCCTACCTTCTTTTGCTGGCTAGCCATGCACAGGAGCATGCACTGCTCCTTCCCAAGGGGTGTGCAATGATGGCTGTCCTCCCCAGGAGGTATAGGAAGCACCGTACTCCTCCATTGGGCCAGGGTGGCTCTGCAGCACCTCCATCTCAGCCTTGTGTTGAGGAGGCACAATCTGATTGGGCTGCTCACCCCCATACTCACACAATGCTGTGGGCAAGTAGTACAAAGAACATGGTGAATTGAGTCAGACCAGCCCTTTTGGTTATGCTGGCACTGAGCCAGAGATCTGATGTCAGACTCTGCGTGTAGGTGCTGCAGGAATGCAGAATGAGGTGGCAATTGAACCCTGCTCCCAAGCTGACTTAGACTGCACTTGACTGACACACCTGCATTATGGGGATGGTGCAGCACCCTCGAGACAGTGATATGCCCCTCCCCCTAAATCCAAAGCCTGCCACTACCACCAGTGCCCGGCAGCAGTGGGAGGCAAAGCATGTGCCTCGGTGCCTGGGGGGATGATACTGTAATGTCTGAGTGTTCCGATTGCTGGGTTTTGGAGGCACATTTGTGTGGCTTGCACACCTCTGCTTCCCCAGGTTCTGTGTAGGTGTGGGGGATGATCCGGACCCTGAAGAGAACATATGTCCCACCTCTGTCTGCGAGTCCAAAAGAGCAGTTCTGGTTGAGATGGGAGACTTAAGATGTTTTCCTAAGAGAGGCTGGAATTGTTATTGTGGTAATTCACTGAAGGGGAGCTATGGCCAGAAGCTCCCAAGGGGAAAGAACTCTCTACTCCCCCTGTTGATGAAAAGGAAAAAGTGCTGCCATAGAGAGCATCATTTGCATATGCTACCTTCCCACAATCCTCTGGTGACACTTGGGGAGTTACCATAACTGTACATGAACTTGGATTCCTGGGGGATATTGGGCTCCCAGACAGGTTCAATGATCAAAAGGGTTCTTACTCTGTGTCAAAGAGCTGGTGTCTCAGGTAGCAAAATTCTACTTAAGGAACCCATGTGCTCTTGGTTCATCCTCCAGGCTAATGTGAGAAATGGTGCAGAAGAGCTGTAAAGATTTTGGTGAGGCTTCACCTTCCTAGCACTTTAATACAGCTGAACCACTAAGCTGGGTTTGGGGGTAGTACCTCCAAGCAGGACTAAGCAAGTATCTCACTTTAGATGGGTGATAGATCTGCAAAGAGGTACTTGGAGTACTGCTGCTTGCTGACCTAAATGGTGAGTAGTGTTTTGTGAGTGGGTGGGTTGGTGCAGTCAAGAAACATTGAATGTGGAACATTCTCACTGGTGGACGGGAAGGGAATTAGGTGGACTACTGCCAAAGTTACTTTGAAGGTGGTGGCAGGGTGTGTGTTTTACTCTTTATTTGCATATCTATTATGTTGCTGCGTTTTCCTCAAGTTTGATTGTGTTCCCTTTCCCTAATAAAGATTCCCTTGTTTGTGCACAATCTTGGAGGGCTTGTGAGTGGGGAAGTTTGACCTGCTAAGGGCACCCAGGGAGGATGTGTTTAATTTTCCCAGGCTTCTGGGTGGGGACTTGAGCTAGTTTAATTATTTAGCAAGAATGACCCTAGATATTTTGAACCTGGCCCTTTTTGCTGCCATTAACCACCTGGCAGACGAGTTACATATTAAGTAACCTTGCTTGAGGGGAAACTGACTTGAGCCAAAAAGGATTTATAAAAACATCCCAGACAGATGGGTCCTGCCCAGTGATTTACAAAGGCCAGAGACTAGATTTCCCTGGTGCACGGATCTGTGTAGATAAGCACATGACCATATCTGCCATGATGACCCGTTCATAGTAAGCAGCTGATGGCCTGTAGCAGAAGAGCTGAACCTAGTCACAAAAGTCAAGGTGGAACCAGAACTGAAGAAGGAAGCCAAGAGTTCTGCTAAGCACCCACCCATCCATCCATCATCCATGGTATCCTGCCAGCCAAGAACTGCCCATGGCTGGAGGGTCCCCAGTTGAGTTTAGTACATGCTGTGTAGCTACCTGACAGCTGTGACATTAACATAAATGGGTCTTGACAATCTCACTACATATCATGACTCCTCATGGAAGCAGGGTCTGAATGAGCTTTCCCCGGACATCTAATTGGAAACAAAACTGTTCCAAATTCTTGGCAAAGCGAAACACAAATTAAGTTTGGTTTGAGCTGAACATTTTGTTCTGCCTGAAATGAGACACTTTGTTTTGCTTTTGTGCTTTTTTAAAATGATTTTACTTTTGAAAATAAAATTAAAGGTGATTTCTAACCAATGTCATTTTGAATAAAAAATTCAAAATGTTTCATTGTGATTATTATTGTTATTATTTTTTAACTGAAAAGACCAAGCGAAATCGACACAAAGTCGCAAAATGTTTGTGTTGTCAAGTCTGCATTTTTAGCAGAAAAAAGTTTTGGTCGAAATATGTTGCCTAGCTTTAGTGAGGGGCATTGGCAGGACAGGCTGGGCAGTAACTGTCCTGGCCTGTCCCGCGCCCCAGCCCTCTGTCTAGGGCCACAGCAGCAATTCCTCCTCTCCAGGCCACTTTGTTCTCTGTCCTTACTCAGGTTCCTGGACTCAGAAGACCAGCCCGGGAGGGAGTGTGCTTTCTCCTCCAGAGCTCTCTCCTGCACTTCACAGTCAGCATTTAGCACAACCTGGGCTCCGTGCCAGCAGAGTCCTTCCAAACTGCTGCTGCCGCTTTCATTTGTGCCTCCCTCTTGCTGCACACGCAGAAGCTGACGTGCCTTTAAAAATAACTCGGACGCATTTGCAGCTCGAAGGAGCTGGAGATCTCACAGAGGCTGAACTAAAGCCCGTTCCAACGCCAGCGCAAGGAGAAGAAAAGCCCTGCAGATACATATGCTTACGCACACAGAGCGCTGTTGTCGTGCACCCTGTCTCCACCCCCAGTGTGCCAGTGCACGAATGGCATCTCCTTCTCCATAGCTTGGCCGAGGGGTGTCAGCAGCAGCAGCAGCAGCAGTATCGCCCTGGATTTTTCATCTCTGGTTTCCACTCCATGAATATTTATTTCAGCAGCAACATCTCAGTGAATGCGAGAGGAAGCAAGGGGCGTGATGGGGGGCCAGGAGCAGAGTGGCTCCTGACGGCGGGAGATGCCTGTGAGAGTTTATCAGGCAGTCACATTGCATGGCCATGCAAATCGCTGTTTCTGCCTCGCATTCAGTGTTAGCAACAGAGGATGCTGGCAGGAGAAGTGAGAGAGATTTCCAGCTTCAAATCATTCCGTTTAACTGGCCCCTGCCTGAACTGGGTGGCTACAGGTAAAGGCCCAGCCCTGCCTGGCCTGAGATCAGAGGGGTCAAAGTCCCCAGAAGAGCTGATGGTTGTAATGTAGCCATTAGCACAACCACCTCACATGGGAAAAGGCCTGTGGTGGACAGAACCTGTTTGATCCTAGGCCTTGGAAAGGGAAGACAGAGAGAAGATTTGCAAAAATATCTCCCCATTGCTACCATCAGTTACACTCCAGCACTGAGGAAGTGAAAAGGTGTCTAAGTTGCTCTGTGACTGCTAGAAGCAAATATCTCCAACGGCCTGTAATGGCACACTAGATGGGGAGGGCTCTGAGTTACTACAGAGAATTCTTTCCCAGCTGTCTGCCTGGTGGGTCTTGCCCACATGCTCAGGGTCTGACTGATCTCCATATTTGGGGTTGGGAAGGAATTTTCTTCTGGGTCAGATTGGCAGAGACTGTGGGGCGGGGGTTCACCTTTCTCTGCAGCATGGGGCACGGGTCACTTGCAGGTTTAAACTAGTGTAAATGGTAGATTCTCTGTAACATGAAGTCTTTACCATGATTTGAGGATGCCGGTAACTCAACCAGAGGTTAGGGGTCTATTTCAGGAGTGGGTGGGTGAGGTTCTGTGGCCTGCATTATGCAGGAGGTCAGACTAGAAGATCATGATGGTGCTTTCTGGCCTTAAAATCGATGAGGCTATAAAAACTATCTTTGGCATCCCCCACATGGAGCTGGGATTAAGTGCATCTTAGCTGGACCCAGGAATCGAGGTGTGCAGAGCTTGACTTAGCAACAATTCAGATTAGGCACAATAACAATCTGCAAATCAGTGCAGAGGGTTTTACCGTATGCGAGATCGGAATTCTGTAGGTTGGTGCAAATGCTCTGGCAAGAATCAATGGGCTGGATGTGGGAAAGGAGACGTTTGCTGACAGAGAGTGCTGTTAGGCTGGGGAGCAGTTTCCCAAGGGAAGTGGTTGAAGCCCTATTACTTATTTAAAACTGAATTGGACACTTTACAAGCACCGGGGCGGCTCTAGGATTTCCGCCGCCCCAAGCAGGGCGGCACGCCATGGGGGGCGCTCTGCCGGTCGCCGGTCCCGCGGCGCTGGTGGACTTCCCACAGACATGACTGCAGAGGGTCCACTGGTCTCGCGGCTCCGGTCGACCTCCCGCAGGCATGCCTGCGGATGCTCCACCGAAGCCGCGGGACCAGCGGCCCCTCCGCAGGCATGTCTGCGGGAAGTCCGCTGGAGCCGCCTGCCGCCCTCCCACGGGACGCTGCCCCAAGCGCGCGCTTGGCGCGCTGGGGTCTGGAGCCGGCCCTGACAAGCACATGTGAGGACTAATCCTCCCTCAGGAGAGGCTGGGAAAGGGATGTGTGGGGTGAGCACAAGACGATGTAACCGGCTCTGTCTCTCTAATTTCAGCCTATGAAATCCTCTTCACCTTATGGAATAGGAGGCAAGGTCTCCATGTATGTCCCTGGCCTGTACTCAGGGATTAATCTCTGCCTGTAGTGCGGGGTTGAGACAGAATCCTCTCTCTGTCTATTGAAGTGTTTCTATGGCCCCCATCACCTGAGTATTTGAGCACCTCCCAAGATTCAGCAACAGAAACAGCAGTAACAGCTGCTCGGGGTTGCTTCCTTCCCAGCCTGTAGGGGAAATAGCTTGGTTTGTTTTAGAAATGTATTTATGTGTGCGTGTGACAGACAATCACACAGAGAGAAGCCATGTCTGTCACCATATCTGTGCCCTGCCTGCACCTCAGCGAGGAGATTAGGGTTGATAATCTGAGATTTGTATTTTAAAACAAAGCTGCTTTTGAGCTCTGCCTAGAAAAGCTCAGTGCTCCCTGGCACACCGGGCCTTTCTAGCAGTGCCAAAGATGTTTAACAGCTACAACAACGTTCCATCATTTCAGGGATGGCGGTGGATTAGCAAAACTGGCCTGGCAGTGGCAGACTGGCAGTGAGGGAGGCAGCGAAGCAGGGATGTTCCATCTGTGAAATTCCCACAGCAGTGAAGCTGCTCAAATGATAACATTCCTGCTTTGCCCAGCCCAGCCAGTGCAGTGATACCCCCGTAGACACCATCAGCAGTGTCATAGCAGCCCCATTACAACAGTGACAATGATGTTCTCGCAGTGAAAGCAGCTTCTTAGGAGCAGCAGCATCAGTCACAGGCTGCTGCTCCTAAGAAGCTGCTTTCACTGCGAGAACATCATTGTCACTGTTGTAATGGGGCTGCTATGACACTGCTGATGGTGTCATACATGGCTGTGCCCCCCACCTGTACATGCGATGTTCACAGCCAAACAGCACTGGAGATGAGTTTTGCTCAGCCCCTAACCACTGTGCATGTGCCCTTCATGACTTGCACCCTCAGAGCTGCATATGTGCTCTTTGCAGCATACCTTACCTGCGATATGTAGGGTTCACAGCTCACACCCCAACACTTGGGTACCTGGGATTCACCTGGGGAGGGGGCTATTTGCAATTCACACCCTAACAGACAGGTGTGTGGTATGTGGCACACCCCTAAGAGCTGTATGTGGGTAGCCACCACAGCTCACACCCAACCAGCTGATATATTGACTCTGATTGATTATGTGGGGATAGTTCATTAAGAATAAAACCCCAAGTACCTCTCTATTTTAGTGCATTATGAGCATAGTTTGGACTGAATGGGTCCTTAGGCCTCTTGAGAGGTGAGACACATTCATTCTCTTCCCCTCTTTTCACAGTGATGCTACCCATTGAAAAATGAAACAAGGAAACAAAAGACACAAAAACAAACTTTCGGGTAATGTTAAGGGCCTTACTGAAGCTGACAGGCTAGACAGGAA
This sequence comes from Mauremys reevesii, assembly GCF_016161935.1. Lineage (NCBI taxonomy): Eukaryota > Metazoa > Chordata > Testudines > Geoemydidae > Mauremys > Mauremys reevesii. The sequence goes on from NC_052623.1 coordinate 252,609,954, forward strand.
TGTCAATCCCACAGCCAGTACTTCTAGTGTGGTATCACTGATGTTCTACTGGGGTCTACCATTACCCACAATGGAACTTCAGTAGTCTGAGACATCATTGTAGGGTTTGGACTGTGTTATCTCCTATGTTACTGAGAGCCCTTAAATCAAGGCACTGAGACTTGATGTTGAGGTACCTAACTAAGCGCTTTTTCTTTCATCATATCTGTGCTGCCTGAGTATGTACCTGGGCTCAGTGTGAAACTTGTGATGGATTCCCTCAGGCGCATCATTTCTTTTTTATTTGTTCCAAAGTCCTGGTTCGGAAGGACGAGGGAGGGACCTTACAGAAAGGTTAGGCAAAAATAGACTATTGTGAGTTGAGACAATTGCTGCTTGCCTCAAACATCTTCATTATTGCTAGAATGTTGCTGATGGAATGTCATTGCTACCCTACCACAGCTGGAACATCACTGCCACACCGCCTCTGTCGCTGTCACACCACCTCCATCACTGCCAGAACGTTACCGCTACACCGCCTCCGTCGCTGCCACACCGCCTCCATCACTGCCTGAACATTTCTGCTACACTGCCTCCGTCGCTGCCACACCACCTCCATCACTGCCAGAACATTACTGCCACACTGCCTCCGTCGCTGCCACACCACCTCCATCACTGCCAGAACGTTACTGCTACACTGCCTCCATCACTGCCACACCGCCTCTGTCGCTGTCACACCACCTCCATCACTGCCAGAACATTACTGCTACACCGCCTCCGTCGCTGCCACACCGCCTCCATCACTGCCTGAACGTTACTGCTACACCGCCTCCATCGCTGCCACACCACCTCCTTCACTGCCTGAATGTTACTGCTACACCGCCTCCGTCGCTGCCACACCGCCTCCATCACTGCCAGAACATTACTGCTACACTGCCTCTGTCGCTGCCACACCGCCTCCGTCGCTGCCACACTGCCTCCATCACTGCCACACTGCCTCCATCACTGCCAGAACATTACTGCCACACCACCTCCGTCGCTGCCACACCACCTCCATCACTGCCAGAACTTTACTGCCACACTGCCTCCATTGCTGCCAGAACGTTACTGCCACACCGCCTCCATCGCTGCCACACCACCTCCATCACTGCCAGAATGTTACTGCCACACTGCTTCCGTCGCTGCCACACCGCCTCCATCACTGCCTGAACATTTCTGCTACACTGCCTCCGTCGCTGCCACACCACCTCCATCACTGCCAGAACATTACTGCCACACTGCCTCCGTCGCTGCCACACCACCTCCATCACTGCCAGAACGTTACTGCTACACTGCCTCCATCACTGCCACACCGCCTCTGTCGCTGTCACACCACCTCCATCACTGCCAGAACATTACTGCTACACCGCCTCCGTCGCTGCCACACCGCCTCCATCACTGCCAGAACGTTACTGCTACACCGCCTCCGTCGCTGCCACACCGCCTCCATCACTGCCAGAATGTTACTGCTACACTGCCTCCATCATTGCTACACTGCCTGGGTCACTGCTGGTATGTCGCTGCCACACCGCCTCCATCGCTGCAACACCTCCATCACCGCCAGAACGTTACTGTTACATCGCCTCTGTCATTGCTACACTGTCTCCATCACTGCCAGAAAGTCACTGCTAGGACACCAGTGACAGAATACTGTTGTAGCTATTACAACATCTCTGTCGCTGCTAGAAAGTCATTGCTGTCCTGTGAGAACATCAGCACTGAGGTTTTCTGTGCAGAGCTCGAAAGCAGCTTTGTTTTTAAAATCTGAATATTGGTTATAACTCTTATTTTTCTCATATATGCTATCCTCTCATCAGCAACTGACTTGTCCAGACCCACCTCTGCTGTCTTTGATTGGCCAGGTCTGCAGCCCTGCGCAACCTAGCACATTTTAAGCTTTACCACTGGGCCTGGCTATAGCAGGGGATGGAGGTCTCGGAGCAATGAATGATATGACAAGACATGACTGTGTCAAGTGCTTTTTGAAAAGGAAGTAATGCCACTTCAGCATTCACAGGGAGAGAGAATTGTATCCTCTTGTGTTCAGAATTTTTCACCGTGTACATAACAAACCGGTATGAAAAGTAAAAACTGCTAATTTTAACTGGCATCTCTTCTATATTTCCCTCTGCTAATTATTGTGCCAGCACTTGTTACTCGGGCAAGCTGACAGATGGCCTGGGTTTTCTCTCTGAACAATCTATTTATTAAGGGCTCTTGGCCCTGCCTTGTTTTTGCTTGCACGTTTCCTTCCTGGCCACATGTCTCAAGCTGCTGGGTGAGCTGTTCTTTTCACGGTGCTTGCCAGAGGATGGGTTTGTGTGCGCAGAGTCAGGTGAGTGAGTTTCAGATCCAGGCTTGTCTCCTTACGGAAGGGAATATCATTTTTTTCAGAATCACATGGCCCTTAGTAGGGCAAAACCAAAAAAAGGGGCTGAAGCAGCAGCAGCAGCAGCAATGTTTGAGATGAAAAGTACATTGCCAAATGCAGGACCCAATGGGCCAGATTCTCAGCTCTTGTAAATCTGACATAGTTCCATTAAAGTCAGCGCTAAGCTGGTTTACACTACCCGAGGATCTGGCCCTCGAAGTTCGCTGACACCATGAACATAGTTCTGTTCTTGTCTACAATGGGATAAATTAGCTGGCTCAATGGAACTCAGTGGAGTGACAACAATGTCAAACAAATATACATGAAAGGAGACAAGTCCAGTATATTTATTAAGTTTGATTCTCCTCTTCCTGACACAGGTGTAAACCAGCAGCAACTCCACTGGAGTCTATGAAGTTACACTGGTGTAAAACCATGTAAGTAAGAGGAGACTGAAGCCCATTAAATGTAAAAAATCCCTCCTGTTGCAATGCACTGTATTAATGATTCAGGACCTGCAAAAGGTTAAGGCACCAAAAGGTATCTTCACTCAACGTTGCACATTGGAGATCTTTTATTGTACGCAATTGACAAGCTACTGACCAGGTCCTCAGCTGGTGTAAATTTGTTGTTGTTCTATTGAGGTCAGTGAAACTGAAAAACAAGAACAGCAAATTCTGCATTGAGTGACCAGATCCTCAGCCAATGTGAATTGGCCCAGCTGTATTGACTCTATTAACTGAGGATCCAGTCCCATAGGTACAGCTTAGCCAGATCACCACCGGGGAGAGAACCTTGCACTTCTTGGCTCTTTCTACTCGTTATTTTTAACATCATGTTAACACTCTGCTTTGTATTTTGTTTCCTAGGGTGCGTTTTTAGTTGTTTGTTTATAAGATACAAATTCCTTGGATTTGATCATGTTGGCACTGGACTGGTCCTAACTAGGCTGTGATGTTCCCAACCAAGTGTGAGTATTGGACCAAGGCTGGGAACAAATTCCCATCTTGGCTAGTGCTGTTGTTTGGCTGGAGTTAGTTTTCTGCAAGCCAAAGTTAACAGGGCAGCCGCAGCCCCGCTTTCATTGTGATGGCTCTGTCTTCAGAAAGGAAAACAATGGCACCTTTTTAAAATGAAGAGTTTAGAATGTGCAGAATAATGTAGAATGTAGCAAAAATCGGGGCAAGCCCCTAAAGTGGCAGGATCTGTGGGTTTTTTTGTTTTCCACACGTTTGTGTTTTCCTTCTTGCCTGAATATTAGGCAATTTTTTTGGAGGACTCTGTCGTGTGTCTTTCACTCACATGTTTACAATCTACTGTCCCAACTGTGCCAACAGCAGTTCCTATCCTGCCAGAGCCTTTTGGCCTGGCCAGAAAAGAGAGGCACAAAATCACAGAATGGTCAGAACTTTATTAGGCTCTTTAAAAATCGTAGCAGATGCCCACTGAGCATGCTCAGCAGGCCATTTTTCACTTGTTTATCATTTTTTTTGTTACTCCACTCCTCCCCTCTCCCCCAGGTGCTGGGTCTCATTTTATATTATGCCCCTGTTATATTTCAAGTTTCAGGCTTTAGCTATTTTGGCCGTATATTAAATTACTATTATTATTTTTATTTTATTATTTCATTTATTATTAATGAACATTGGGAAAATATTTTCCCACTTACCTATCATTCAAAACGATTTTACTCAAACTTTAAAAAAAAACTTTTAAGAAGCTTCCGAATTTGGTCATTTTTCACGTCAAAGGGGAACATGTCAGAAAGTTACAAAGGTAAGAATATAGGAGTAGCAGGGAAACTGTTTTGTATTTCTTCGTATTTCAGAACCCAGCCATTGGCTAAATGCATTTTTTCAACATCATTTGAACACATCAGGGCCCTACAGTGTGCTGAAAAGAATGAGGCAAAAGGCCCAGTGTTCCCAAACCAACGAGCAGCACATACCAGCCCAAGCTACATGCATAGGTAGACGCACCCAGGCAGTGTGCAAGAATACAAACATCCCATTGGTGTGGATATAGGGAGAGCCACCCAGGCAGTGTGAATATTCACTACGAGCCAAATCCTGAGGGGTGCTGAGCCATTGCTACTCCCACTTGATGTCAACAAGTCTGACAGTGGAGGCCTAAGGACCCATATCTCCCATTGAAGCCAATGATGTTTGAGAAATCTCTGTGCGTGCTTGTAGGCAGTGCTCATCATCTTGCAGGATTTGGCGCTGTGGGAATTTCAGATGCTTAGTAGCTCTCAGGATGACTTGGCCCAGGAAGTGAATTTATGGTTCGTCCTATTGATGAGAAGCGTTATTGCTTTAATAAACAGTTCAATGTATGTTTTCACTGGGTGGCTCCTGAGTTCCATCACGTGGTTGAACTGGGTATGTTACACTGAGAGCCTTCCTCAACCAACTGGACTCTTCCTCTCCAAAGCAGCTCTTGCACCTTATGTATTAGTGTGGTGCCTGGTGTACTGTACTGCTATAGAAAGAGTTGTCACACACGGCACTTGAAATATCTGAAAAGAATTCCGGTTCTCTTCTAAAGGCCCCACTTTGGGGCCTGATCCACAACTCATTAAAGCTGATGGAAAAACACCCAGTGACTTAAATGGGCTGTGGAACAGGCCCAAGAGAAGAAATGCCTAGAAAACCAAATGAATACTCATCCGTTGTGAAATGAAGTGATACAACTATTAAAGTCACAGCTGGTGTCCATCTTCCTTGCTGATGCCAGGGTGTAATGAGAACAATTTACTATCCCCAGCCTGCAGACTGTTTAGATCCCAGGATGTATGTGTGACATGTATACACAGATCACATTTCCCATCACCAGAAAACTTGGAGGAAAATACATCCTCATGTCCTGCAGCCAAGCTTAGTTTATTCTCAATATTTACAGGTAGGTAGATCTACAGATTAGGCTGCCTATATAAATCTGTGCATCCATATACACGTATATACGCTTCATACAATGTAAGATAAGCCCTTATACATAGACATGGACACAGCATTGTCCAGGGATCAGAGGACCTGGGTTCTAGTCCAGGCTTTGCCCAGACATAGGACAAATCATTTAACACCTCTGTGACTCAGTTAGAAAAAGTGGTACTTTTTCTTCATTTATGGAGTGCTTTGGACAAAAATGCTATGTCAATTTCACATGTTATTAAACACACTAATTTCTAGCTGCCATACTGGCTGCCCTCTGTGATAATGCTTCCTTCCAGGAATGAGGAAAGAAAGAGGGTCACCAGAGGCACTGCAGCTGCCAATCAATTTTGTCTGTCCTCATGAATGAAACCTGGAACTGTCCTAGCAGAGATCAGCCAGCATAAATCACCATCTACCACACTTGCCAACTCTGGGGGAGCTTACAGGTTTTAAGACCCTACTATGGGTCTACAGGGAGAGGCCATTAGTCTGTGGGTAAAGCCTCCCTCTGATTGGTTGCCCTTGCCCATCCTCCCACCTCCTCAGAAGGGGCAGCCAATCAGAGCTCTATCGCTCCCTGCAGGAGCAGCAGAAGTTTTTGAGTACGGAAGGTGAGAGGACCAGACACCATTTTCACCAGAGGGGAGGGGAGGAGAAGAGAGCAGAAAGAACCCAACCCCTCAGGGCAGGAACCAACCTGCTCACGCCTCTCCTCTTATGAATAATATGTCCACTCCTCTCTTCTCCTCCCTCCCCATCTACAGTAGTTATGGGCCTCATTGCTGTGGTACTTGAGCACCTTCTTCTTCAATGCTTAGCCGAATGGTCAGCCATAGCGATCGGTCGCCATTTGAGCCATTCCTGTGCAGTCACAAGGGCTTGACGGCCTGAGAGTCCAACATCGGAGCAGACTTGATAGACACAAGAGTGAACGATTGTCCCAAAGAATACCTCGTCCCACTGGCAGGAGATGGAGGTGCAGTAACACAAACCTTTTCCTGGATCTGCCCATACATCCCCATTTTACAGAAGAGGAACTCAGGCACGGGGTCCCAGACCCTCAAAGGGATTTAGGTGCCTGAAATCAATAGAAGCTAGGAGCCTACGTACCTTTGAGGCTCTGGGCCAGCGAAGCTAAGTAACTTGCCTGAGGTCACACAGGAAGTCTGGTAGAGCAGGAATTGAACCCAGGTCTTCCTAACCAGTGGACCATCCTCCCTCTCCTCCTCTTTATCCCTGTACTCACAGGTCTGGGGAGTGAGAGACCAAGAAGTCCCTGGTGGAGCTCCAGCCTGGGCTTGGAACCGGGGTGATGATGAAGAGCCCCCCAGGTGCAGGAGGGGCAGAGGTGTGCTCGGGAACAAAGGGTAGATATGGGGATGGGGGATGCAAAATTAACTGATATGGGGCTGGAGGTGCATGCAGAATTAATTAATTGGTGCTGGATGCCCCTGAACAATCAGGAAGTGCCTTATGCAGCTGGGTGTAATTTAATCACCAGATTTTGGCAGCTATGATCTATCCAGTGCCCACCATTCTGCACTCATCGTCCATGACTTCAGTAACTCAGCCAGAGGTTGTGGGTCCATTGCAGGAATGGGTGGGTGAGGTTCTGTGGCCTGCAGAGTGCAGGAGGTCAGACTAGATGATCACAATGGTCCCTTCTGACCTTAAAGTCGCTGAGGCCTGCTGGACTGATGCTACTTATCCAAGAGAGCTATTGAGAAAGCAAAGGACTGGAACTATGGGGAATGGAATATTTTAAATCCTGTTACATTTTTCACAACAAGTGGCAGGTGAATGCTTGTGTTATCCATGAAATAATTATGTTAAGAGCCCACCCAGCCAAGTGGCACATAGAAACTTCTGTACTGTGGATGCACAGAAGTGTGGATGGGAAGCCCTCTGGGCACTAATGATTTCCCAAAGGGATGAGAGTTATTCCTGTCTCTGGTGCTGGGTGGGTCTTGGGTTGTCAGAATGTCTTTGGCCACTGAGTTTGAAGCTTTGTCAGCTGAAGATTGGAGATGAAGAGGTGAAAGATATGGAGAAATAAAGACCAACATAGCACCAGAGGGTAGAAAAGTGTGAATTGTATATCAATATGGATCTATCTATCTATCCATCCACTTATAGAATGCCCAGTCACTGTCATAGCTACAGTCCAAAAGTGTGTGGTTTTTTTAAAATTATTATTACTTTTTTTTAACAGGAGCTCAGTGTTACTCATTGGCTTTCGCACCTGCAGAGCTAGAGTTTTAAAAGGTCAGGACTGTTTGTGTAGGAACATGTCAGAGCTGAATGACTGAAGTGTGTTTGCAGCCATAGCCGTGTGTGACACTGTCAGGCTATAACGCTATATTACAGTGTTGCTTGAAATAATCTCACTGTGGAACTTTAGCACCAATATTTTCAAAGAGCTGCATACAAATTTAGCCTCACTATTGTCCTGAATGACTCACATTGGTTGGAATGATTTGCTGATTTGAATGGGAGTAACAGTCTGTATCTAAATCCTGCAAGCTGAATGAAAATTAAAAGGTAGATGGTTAACGGAAAAGAAAGACAACAAAAAAAAAGAAAGTGGAAATGAGGTCTATTGAGAGACAGGAAGTGCTACCACTATGATCTGTGCTAAGCAACAATAGGATATACCCAGCCTGTTCCTATTCTCAGGCTGTATTTCTGGCCTGGGGGCATGTGGGGAGGGGCATTTCTGTTAACCTGATCATTTGTGTTGTCACTAGACCCTTTGAGGGAGATGCAGTCATACACTGCACAGGTATGTGGGCGTGCATATTTATACAGATAGTGCAGACACTAGACCAGACGCTGATCTCAGTTACACCAGTCGCTCTGTTGACCACAGTCGAATTGCTCTGGATTTACACCAGTGCAACTGAGATCAGAGTCCAGCCCACAAACAAACCGGCAGCCCTTACTCGCTGGGTAATTCTCACTTATGAGCAGTCCACTTGACTTCAGTGAGTCTTCCTGGCATTGCTAAAGGATCTGGGCCATGAACTGCCATTGTGACTTCGGATGAGGCTCTATTCTGGGGCAATTTGAAAGGGTGTCGTACTTGAATCTGCTTCTAGTCTCACTTGCACCAGGATAATTCAATGGATTTTCAGCAGAGTAACTCTGGCTTAACACTGATGTTACTATTGAGAGGAGAATTGGGCCCACAGTAGCCTTCAAGGGAGACCATTCCTGCAACCTCAGGGACAATTGTTTCACAGACAGATTGTTTAGTCGGTATCTGCCTGATGAAGTTCATTGACAATAGAATGGGACATGTTAGCTTCTGTTCTTTGGGACCCTCCCATTAATGGAGTGAGAGCTGCACAGCTGTGTAGCTCTCCTGGGACCCAGATGTTAGCCCTCTCTGGGCTGGTCTGCAGTGGGAAATTACATCGGCAAAGCTACATCTCTCAGAGGTGTGAACAATCCACACACCGAGAGATGTAGCTATGCTGACCTAGTGTGACAGAAGAATTCTTCCCTTGCCTCAGTTACCGCTTCTCATGGAGGTGAGTTACCTCTGCTGACAGGAGAACCTATTGGCGTAGGCAGGGTCTACACTGAAGCACTGCAGCTCCCTCATTTGTTTTGGGCTTTGGATGAAAGCGTCTCTCCAGAAACACCACGAACAGAAGGGGGGAAACTAACCAGTCTTGGAGTTCAGAGGAGCCCTCCCTGTCTCATTCGTTGGGGGCTGTGCACAATAGCCCCAGTTCAGCAAAGCACGTCAGCGCTTGCTTAACTTTAAGCACTTTCTCAAAGTTTCTAAATTAATTAACGTGTTTCAAAATTTCCTGTGAAAATTAATTGGCATTTTTTGACCTGTTCTAATGAGAGCATTATATAATATATATCCCCAGGGCTTAAATTCAGGTAAATATTTTCAAACCCACGAGGCAGAAGCCCCGAGCCCTGGCATACCCTGAGGGGCTGAAGCCCTGAGCTCTAGTGCCTCCCATGGGGGAGCTCTGGGAAATACTCTCTGAGAATGTCAGCCCTGTATATCCATAGATAGCATGGGGAGGGGATGTGTCTTTTAGCGTGTAAGTGCTTCAGGCAGGGATTGATTCTGTGTGGGTACAGTGCAGCCTTTGGGCTCTGCAGCAGTTAATAATAATGAATATCTGTGAGTCAGCACAGGGTGGAAGTAGGGCATGACCATATCACATACGGAGAATCTTTTTTATTGCTTTCCTCTTTACAGCCATTTGTGTGATGTAAACGTCAGGCAGAAAGGGCTTCTCCAGACAAGCTCCTGTTTAAGAACATCATAGAAAATGAATTAGCATGAGATGGGCTGATATGTATCATTATCTCCAGGTAATACAGATTTTGCACACATGATCATGAATGTGACCCTCCAGGCCCTGGGAAATTCCCTGTCTTAAACTGAAACTTAAACTGCACAAGCCCTTTGCCAGGGGATGTGGGTGTCTGTGGAATGCATTGAAGTCAGTAAAGGATTTGCACCATGGTGCAATCAGTACCTGCCCTGGCATGGGTTAGACTCTCTTCCATAAGGATATGGAGGTGCAACATGCATCCATCAGGGAGGAGATCTCACGCAGTGTGTACCTGTTTTTCTACATATATGAGGAGGTCTGTTCTTCCATGGCTGTGCAGAGTTTTACATAGGTCAGTTTCATTGACTTTAGTTTTATGCTTTCATATAAATGTCAGAATGAGCGCTACCCTGACATCTGGTGGTGAATTATGGTGAGTGTGGAAAAGAATTTCAGGGGCTGATCTTGTTTGCAAAGGCACATCCACCCCGCCTAGCATGAGTCCACAGCAGCCCGAAATGGTCACTTTGACAGCTGTGGGGTCCCCAATTTCTCTGTTATTAGGGCAGGCCCTGATTATGTGAATAAAGGACTATGAAACTGTTTTATGACAGAGGGTCTCACCATCAACTATGTAGCACTTGCTACACAAGGGACATGGGTTTCAACCCCCCAGTGAATGGAGAGAGGTTGGGGATTGGTATGTGTACTTGGTAGTATGGGTCCCCCTTTGAGGGCCTGGAACACCAATTGCCCTGTCTCCTCATGCCACTGCTGAAGAGCAGAGCTAATTTTGATTCTATTAGGAGTCTATCTAGAGGCTGCTGAGCTGAATTCACTTTGGGCCAATGGTGCACCAGCACTGGGGCTCCCCTACTACAAGCTGAAATCACTAAAAGAGCTAAACTTACTGAGCTGAGTGCTGTGTTAACTAGTGGGGGAGCCTGAACATCTATCGCTAAGCGGCTGGCAGAGCAAAGCAGTTTGCAGCACACTTGGAGCAGCCCATGGAACAGTGAGTGGAGTGGAGCGGAGCTGAGCAGTTTGTGGGATGGTTGGAGCGGCCCACGGGACAGTGAGCGGAGCAGAGCAGAGCTGAGCAGTTTGTGGGACGGTTGGAGCAGCCCACGGGACAGCGAGTGAGTGGAGCGGTTTGCTGGGATGGCTGGAGCGGCTCACGGGTCGGCTGGAGGAGCAGCACAACTGGTGGAATTGAGCCAGTCATGGTGAAGGCTGCAGGAGAACTCCACGGAGAGGCGGGGCAGTCGGCCTCGGCCCATGTAAGGTGCCCCTTAACACCCGGTGTGCCCCGCCCCCATTTCCACCCAGGCTGGGGGGGGGTAAAACTCTGCAGATAAACTTTTGAACTCTGGGGCGTCACTGACCAGGGACAGAGACTTATGGGTTGTTGGACTTTGGGGTGATTAGACTTAAGACCCTAAGGGGAAAAGGGCATTGCCAAACTTACTTGGTGGGTCTTTTGCTCATGGTTTATGTTATGAATCCTGTTTGTGGTATTTCCCCAATTTATGATGCCACATTGTTTCCCTCCTTTATTAAAAGGATTTTGCTACACTCAGACTCTGTGCTTGCGAGAGGGGAAGTATTGTCTCCTAGAGGCGCCCAGGGGGGTGATATGTAATTGTCCCAGGTCACTGGGTGGGGGCTCGAGATGGTTTTGCATTGCGTTATTGAAACAGAACCCCGGATACTGAACCCGGCCCTTGTTGCTGCCAACTCAGAGAGGCAAGAAGGGTTACATAAATATGTGTGTATCTATGTTTGGCATGGGAAGAGCAGTTTTCTCTTATATGTCTCCGATCCAAATATTAACCAACCCTGAGTCTGCTTAGCTTAAGAGATGTGGTAAGATCACACCCACAGATATATGGCTGCAATGTTTGGACACTGTATGACTGTATATACAGTGTGTTTGTTTTTGTACCGTATATATTTGTACGTTCAGCACATGTGCAAATACATTAGCTGCACTGTGTCCTTGCATATACAGCCTGTTTGCATGTGCTGTGTTTATGTACAGCATGTGCATATGTCTATGTGTGTGAGTTTATCTGCAGCCTGCATGTACATGATACGTGTTTGCAAATGCAGCATGTGAACATGGTATTATTTGCTGTGTACACATATTTGCATGTGTGTGCAGGTCTCCTCCCCCAACGGTGCATAAGTACATAAATGTGTAGATGAATTCCCACTGGCTGTGTGATGCTCCAGTGGAACGGGAGGGAGGCTTTGCATTCCTGTCCACTCTACCACACTGTGGGGGCAAACCTGCATTGAATTGGCTTTTCTCTGATGAGAAACATTTCTTCCCGGCTGCCTTTGGGCCTGATCCTCAGAGAGGCTGAGCACAGCCAGCTCCTATTGACGTCAGTGGGAGCTCAAGCTGCTCAACCCTTCCCAAAATCAGGTCCTTGGTGCCTAGCCCCTCCAGCCCGCGCGCACAGAGGGGTCTAAGGACACAATGAATTAGCTGAGGCAAAGAAGACATTAGTGCACAAGTGACATATCTCAATATAATTTCTAAAACTCTATGAATTGGACAGATAAAATACTTCTGGTCTATTTTTGTTACAAAATATTAGCCATTTGGATTCTTTGCTAGGTGTGACCACACCGCTGTTCCCGAAGGAAGCTGCTCGGAAGGTTATTTACAGCTGGAAACAGATACAGACAGAGAGGTGCTCTCAAACACCTACACATAGGTAACATTTGTGTTTTAAAAAAGAAACATTCAGATGGGATGTGCCATGTAGTGAAGGTGTGAGACCCTGATGCCGTAAAAGCCGCTGTCCCAGGTGTGGCTGCTGAAAAGCAGTCCAGAGAAAATGGGCTAGAGCCTTTAGAGAATTACAAATAGATCCCAAGAAACATTTCTCGCAGCTCCAGGCTCCTGTCCTTAGCATGGGCTGCTAGAGCAGTGGGAGCAGCATAAGCTAAGTCAGCAAAGAAGTCTGATTTGCATTCCCCATTGCAAAGCAGAGATTCTCCCAAGTAGCAGCTCGTGGCATCCTGGACTGAACTGTGTTTTAGAAGCCCCACAAACATATGACAATAATTCCAGATTGAACCTTCCAAAAAATACTCAAGTGTTATAGGCCAATAGCCCCAAAACACTGCAGAACATGGTTGAGTTTTTGAAGAAGAGGATTTGGAGTCAGTTAGATTCCACTTTACGACCAAACACATAAAGGGTAACAATGGATGCTGTGGAATTCCTTCTGGGATTTATGAAAATCCATATTAAAAAATACTGTAGTATTGTACAGCCACAGCCCAAATATTCTTGTATCTGCTGGCCTGATTCTCCCCTCTCTCTCTTTCATACCAGTGTTGCCCTGGGGGAACTGCCAAAGTTACTGATAATTTACACAGGTGTAAGAGAAGAATCAGGACCAGAGAGCCATCTTCTGGGCTAATGTAAAGGGACAGAGTGCCTTCCACTTTGTTTTACCCCAAAGGAGGATTTTGCTCCTTGTGCGCTGGACCATTACTGTACAATGCTGTGTTGTTTGTTTAATAAGCGATGATCTGAATGCAGCAGCAAATCATCACTTCAGTTTGGCTTATCTAATTTCTGCAGCAGGCGCCTGCCTGATCTCACAATCCAAAATCTCCTGCCAGTCTCACAGTCAGAAAAACCATTGTGTGTGGGTTGGTGATTTTCTTTGGGCCACGTTTCTCACAGCAAGGGGTGGATTGTTTCTTGCTTTTCCCCAGACCTTTCGCTACAATGTTTGTTCAATCTCTTTGTCTAATGGCACCCTGCCAGTGATCAGGTTATGTGCAGTGGTGTCTACTTGCAGAATTAAAAGTATACTGAGTGTGTGTGTGTCTGTCCATCTGTGGATGAGGAGTAGTGGGGCACAGGAGTACAATAGGCCAGATGGTGTGTATACACAGTTTAAAGTGCTTGTAACTCTCTTAGACGAACCCAAAGGAACATCATCAGAGGGTCTCTGGTCACAGTCCCAGAGGGCTCAACTACACAATGGATTTTAGAGCAACCACTTCTACTAAAGGAAAATCCTGGAATAAACCAAATAACCCTTGCCAATTAACCATCATGGAAACAGGCTACATGTCCAGCAGTGTGGAAGCCAAGTAGAGGAGGTGGTATGGTATGTCATTGCTTCCCTGACCAAATCTCCATGCCAGAAGCAGTCTTTGGTAGGTCAGGGAAGTGGAGCTCCCTCACCCTACTACACCCCTTCGCCCCATTTATTGGTAAATCCTAGCACTGCTGTTAGCTTGCTTCTGGATTCTCTGTAACTTGAAGTCTTTAAATCAAGATTTGAAGAGTTCTATAACTCAGCCTGAGGTTACAGGCCTAGTGCAGGAAAGGGTGGGTGAGGGTCTGTGGCCTGTGATGTGCAGGCCAGACTAGATGATTATGAGGGTCCCTTCTGACCTTAAAGCCTATGAACTGAGGAGTCCTTTATCCAGTGTTAAGGGGGTGGAGGGAAGGACTCAGACTCAGGAAAGCTTCCTGCTTTTTATGTTGTCTTAACTTCACCAAGTAATTATTAATAATGCAAATCTCTCTTCTAGGAACTTCACATTGTTATGAATATTTTATCTAAAATAATTATTTCATCAAACACTTTAAGGTGTTTTGTTGTCACTTTGTGTTAAGTGTCAAATAAAATCCAATTTATTTAAACACACACAAACCTTCACTGGCTTAATGAACTCTGGGAAAAATCAGCCTTCCTTCAAGGCTCAGAGAGTAAGTCTGGAGAAGGAAGAAACCTGCCAGAGATGCTTAGACGCTGTCATCTCCACATCAGCAATGGGTAAAAATAAAATGCTACCAACTGCTAGCTGGCAGCGAGATGACAAATTCTACCTGTAGAATTTCCCAGTAAGCTAAGGCCCAGTCAAACAAAATCCTGCCTATAGCTAGTCTGGAAGGGCAGACCCATTCCTCACTACAAAGCCAGATGGCATGGGAGCCAGTCTGCATTCCAGAGCCCACTGGAGGAGAGGGTAGCTGAAAGTCAGACCATGTAACATTGGCCGCAGTGAAAGCTCAGCACTGCAAAGGAGGAGGCCTTAAAACTGGTCCCACTAAAGCTGGGGGACGGTTTCTCAGGAGCGAGAGCTTCCTAATCTTGGGCCCTTACCAGCATCCAGGCCCCTGCCTTGCCCACAGACTGGGAGGGCTCATCATAAGCTTCCCCTGGGTGGTGCCTGTTTGTTCCCTTTAATCTGCATTTGGCATTAAGTATAAAAGCAGAGGCATTACATCCTGCTTCGGACAGAAAAACAAAACCAAGAAAGCAGCATTGGCATGTGCGTGTACACGGGACACTCACTGAAACGGGGTGTACGTGTGTTCCAAAGGTGGGGATAGAGCAGCAAGTGCTGGGCTTCTTACCAGGCTTTTTGCCAATACCTAGGCACTGTCCTGGGTGCCCCAGCGAAATATAGCGTCTCCCCTTGACCCTGCCTGGGAGTCAGGCTGACATCCCACAGCGCGTGGCTTTCATGACCCTGATCCAGAAACTTTTTCATCCTCATCCCGGTCAAACCCTGGCTGATCACAAGCCCTTCAAGCCAAGTGTCCCGGCAGAGCCCACTGACACGTGAAAGGATGTGGGACAGCCCGACATGCAGAGCCTGACAGATCACAGCCTTTGCTTCTGCGAATAGCCCCACTGAACTCAAGGGGATGGCGCCAACTGGAGTAAAAGCCCTGCTGTATCTGACTCAACCCTACATTCCCTGATGAATCTCTGTCCTCCACAATCCCCCACCTCTGGGTGACTGACAAGAAAACTGCTGTGTCACCAGCCAGCACCGGGCTCCCGTGGCTCAGCCGCACGTGGCAAGGAAAAATCGTCTCTCTCTCACAAGCTTTTTAAAAATCTAAAATAAGGACCTAAAACTTGTTCTGCCCTATTTTCAAATTCTAAAGTTGCTCTGCTTAAGCCTCGCAGGGAGATAGAGCGAGCGAGACCAAAGCCTTTAAGCTAATTAATACCTGCTCCTCCCCTCTGCGTGGGGAGATTTTTTTTTTTCTAAAAATACAGCCCTAGCCCATTTTAATGCCGGCTTTCTGCATGTCAGTGTGACCGATAAGCGAAAGGAGCTGAGCTGTCATCTCCCTCTGGAGGGCTGAAAGTTGGCTTAGGGGGAGGGGGAGGGATCCCGGTGTGTGCAAAGGGTGGGAGTGTGAGGACAGGACCAAATTCCCATAAGGGAGCTTTAAGCGGGGGCAACAGACTAGCCAAGCAGGAGGCCATGTTTAAAGTGTGGGTCCCCAAGGCTGTCTGGAAGGTGGGCTCCAAACATTCCCCTCCCTGCAACACTGAACAGAAAGAATCAAATGAAGGGATTTTCCATCCCAGAAGGTGAACTTAACATTTGGCTTTTTCTCAAGAGCACAAATTCCAGTGAGAAGGAGATACAAAAATCAGCTGGGAGAGGACATGGGTGCGGTTGGGGCTGGGGGAGTCCTCCAGGTGTGGGAGTATATTCCTTTGTGCCAGAAAAGTGTGTGTGTGTGTGCGTGCGCGTGTGTGCGCACCCCAGATCCGGACAGCACTAGATCTTTGAGAAAGCAGCCACCCCAGAAAGCTTTTTGGGGGTCTAATCTCTCCCTTCTGTGCCCCCAGAACAACTTGGTGTTTCCTTTCCTAAGCATGCGCTGAGCATACTCTACCGCACAGGTGTATTTCCATGTGATGAGTTCTGCTGGGTCTCAGCAAAGCTCTCGTGATACAGTGT
This sequence comes from Mauremys reevesii, assembly GCF_016161935.1. NCBI lineage: Eukaryota > Metazoa > Chordata > Testudines > Geoemydidae > Mauremys > Mauremys reevesii. Next base: position 252,626,336 of record NC_052623.1, read on the forward strand.
CCCAATTGAACAACGGAAAGAGTTTTGGTGTCCAAAGTGAGGCCATCATTGGGTTCTACCACAGCTTGGGCCAGTCTCCCCTTCTCCTGCTTGTTCTCTCGTGGAACCGGCTGCTGTGAGAGGAGAAGATACCAAAGGGTGGTGAGGCGGAAGCATGCGATGAGTCTCACAAGTTCTCAGCTCCAGCTTAGCAGGCAGCAACGGCGGCAGCAGTGTTGGGGACAGTAGCTCCTCCCCCTACCCCACCCATGCTCTACCCAAAGTTGGTGCCCTGAAAGGTGAGTCTGTTCCCGTCAGAACCCGTCAACGTTTCATGTGATAAAATCTGTGGCAGGGAACAGGCGAGGTGGAGGAGAGGGGTGAGGAGGAGAAAGAAGGGCCGAGATAGCAAACAGAAGACACAAAGCAGAGAATCAACAAGCTCACTGGGAGCAGGGTGGCAAAGAACTATGGTGGGGTCCATGGAGTGGGTTGGCGTGAGCGGCTGGGCGGGAGGCGCGGGTGGAAGTGTGAGCTCCAGGACTGGCAGTTTCTATAAAGGGTTCTTCACAATTACCATCATCTCAGGGCAGATGGGGAGGAGTTAGGTCTGTTCAGGTTTGGTTTTTCTTCTCTTTTACTAAAAAATAAATCCCAAACTAGATCTCTTTGAAGACAGAAAGGGTCCCAGGGAAAATCTGTGCTGTTTGGTGGTGCTGGTGGTGTGGCTACACTAGACTGCGTGATCCACTGGAGTACCTACGCCTATGAAGCAGGGAGCTGGGGGGGCAGTACTGGTGTGGGTGGTTGTAGGGTGGTGGCGGAGGCGGAAGTGGAGGCTGATGGATGATTTTCACTGGGGTCCCTTGGAGCCCGCTGCCTGCACTGCGCAAGGGGGTGGAGCTGCAGGAATCGGAGGAGACGTAGCGGGTCAGAGTCTGGTTGAGGGCCGGCTCCATACGAGCGAGGCACGGCTTGTCCAAGACAATGACTTTGACAATCTGCTGGCACTGTACAAGTGTCCCCGCCGAGGCGGGATAGGAGGGTACCAATGCTGTCTCCAGCCTCTCCCGTGGCATGTTAGGACGTGTGCTGGCCTGCGTTCCATTCTCGGGCCCCAGGACGGAGTTGTGCTGGTACGTTTGAAGCCTGTTGTGAATTGACACCTAGTTTAGAAACAGTCAAAGAAGCATTAAATGTTACAAGACATTTTCCCATCTACTACTACTGGCTGCCCTGAACCCCACAATATCTCATTTGCATCAACCATAACCCACCCAAAGCATGAGGCCCAGCCACAGCTCCCTCTCCCCCCACAATAGCTATCTGCCCTCCCATGCCCCAGCTAGAACTAAGGTGCCCTCTTGTTGCCATCACATGAAAGGCAGGGTCAGCCTTTCCAAATACAATGCACACGTTGATTATCCAAACCTCCTGGGACGTGTGAATGAGTTCTGATAGTGGAAGCCTCTGAGAATTCTCATTGTAATGAATTGACCTCGGGGACCAGGCCCTGGCTCCAGGCAGCAGGGCAGGCGGGTTGGTGAGCAGGGTTTCAGATAATCAAGGTTGTACAGTTCTGCAAAATGACATTGGCTGAGGCTCAGAGCAAGACTCGTGCCTGTCCCACTGCCCCATCTCCCTGAGCGGGAAGGTGCACAAGATGATTTGCTAAACTGTTTACAAAGAGAAAAAAGCAGAAATCTGACATATTCCAGCAAACTGCAGCTCCCGCTGATCCGTTTGATGGTTTGTAAGTGAAAGGAAATGAGTTAAAAGAAATTACCCATCTAGCTAGTACAATGATAAAAGAAAGGCATGATGAAATGGCAGCAGATTAGATAATCTCAGAGAAAATGGAGATGCTCTTCTGCTGATGCGAATTACTGGGCAATCAGAAGGAAGAGGGGAAAGGAAGAGAAGCTTTAGGGGTCTCCATGGACCTGAAGAGATTCCCCCACGTATGGGCACCCACTGATTCCAGAGTGAAAATGGGGCGGAAGCCAAATGTAATGGAACTCCCCCGGGGCACAGGGGTCGGCAGGGCAACAGGCCGGCTCCCAGAAGTGGGTGGGTGCAGGGCAATGAAGAGAGTGGGGCTCTCCTGGGAGGACTGGCTGATGGCGGAGCTCTCCCTGCCCATGGGTATCTGCCAGGTGATGGAGATCCCCGGGGGGTGGGTGGAGAGGAAGGTGGTTGGCTGGCAGCAGGGAGGAAACAAGACTCCCTCATGGGGACTGGGTGATAGTACAACTCCCCCGACCAATGGATGGATGCAGGTATCGGCGCTCCCCATGGGGGGATGGGTGGCTGCTGGGCTTCCCCGGGGCACTGACTGGCTGTAAGGAAGTGAAGCTGCCTCCAGAACTGGGTCACTTTGGCGGGGAGACAGAATTCTGACATGGGAAAAAGTGTCTGCAGGTTGCTGGTGCTTTCCCCACAAGAGTAGGTGTGTGGAGGACGGTGGCAGAATGTACGTCTGCTGGCAGATCGCACGGCCCACTGGGAACCGGTGTCTATGAGGAATGGGGCTCTCGTGGTTCGCTGCAGGGTAACTGAGCTTCTCTCAGGAATGGGTATCTTTGAGGTGATGAAGCCTCCCCCAGGAAAGCGTGAAGTGCAAGCAGCACCCCAACTGACTGAGGCAATGAGCTGCAGGGAAACATCAGTCCCAGAGGAAACTAGAAGCTGAGGACTGAAAGCACCTATCTCAGGAAATGGTTGTCTGAAGGGAAATGCAGCTTCCTCTTCCCCAGGGGCGGCTCTAGGTATTTTGCCGCCCCAAGCACGGCAGGCAGGCTGCCTTCGGCGGCTTGCCTGTGGGAGGTCCCCAGTCCCGCGGATTCAGCGGCACGCCTGTGGGAGGTCCACCGAAGCCGCGGGACCAGCGGACCCTCCGCAGGCATGTCACCAAAGGCAACCTGCCTGCCGCCCTCACGGAGACCGGCAGAGCACCCCCCGCGGCTTGCTGCCCCAGGCACATGCTTGGCGTGCTGGTGCCTGGAGCCACCCCTGCTCTTCCCTCAAAGGGGACTGAGAGCTGCAGAGGGCTGGAGTGCACTATGGCAACAGGCATCTGCCGGGGGATAGAACTGCCCTGGGAAAGGCCAAATTGAAGGCAGCTAAGACACTTAGGGGAGATCTCCTCGGTGATACAGCTATGCTGGGAGAACGGGCAACTGGGAGGCAATGGGGGTCCCTGCGTAGGAAAGCGTATCTGCTAGGAACTGGCGGTCCCTGCAGAAATGTGTGCAAACCGGACAGTGGAGCTCCCTGCATAGGAAGGTGACTCACTGGGGCAAGGTTTGCAGGGAAGGTTACTGCGGGTAAGTTCACGCTGGTGGCTGCATGGTGTTAGCAATGTCAGTGGCCTGTCCAGGCAAGTTTTTAGCTGGGATCTCAGTCTTCCCTTAAGTAGCAGCGCGGGTTAGTCTATGGCATTTGGGAGCTCGGTCCATGAGGGATGTTGCAGTTATAAAGACGGATTGAAAATGCTTTGAAGTTTAGTTTGGATTTGAAAGTTGTATTACCCGTCCTAGCAGTAACTTTTAATTGTATCTCTGGAAATTGGTAAAATTGTCAGTCTGGCTGGGGAGGCATTGATTAAAACCTGAGAAAAGAAACAACAGAGAATGTGAGAAGAGCTGAAGTGAGAGAGTATTACTTACCTCAGCTGCTCTGTGCTCTACTTACCTCCACTGTGCTATCTGAGACCTTCTCCCCCAACTCCTTCTTGCCTTTGAAATAAAACAGACCTATCAGTGAGGAAACCTACGGCTCATGACATCAGAAGGAGCAGAGCATGAGGCTGTGGCAGCTCAGGGGACAGGGGAGGTGCTATGGAGCCTCTAGGTTCAACTCCAGCCCAGACCGATGGCAACTGACTGTTGTTATCATGTGATAACCACTTGGTGGGGTAGATGAAATGAGCTGCTGATCCCAGCTCAGTTTCTTGTGGACTGGTACCCAAATCATCACTGTGTCTGGCCTTAAACGGCAGTCATGGCAGAGAAGCCAAGCCAGGAATGTGCTACCTAGACGAGGCAGGTGGGTAGGAGCGTGTGAGAAGAGCTTATAGTGCAATTGCCCATTCCTGGCTTTGGTCTTTCACCCTTCCCCTCCAATGGGTTCTCTGTGGCTATTTTGCAGTTGGGGTGGCCCTCAGAGAGGCTTTAAAAGAATTTTCTTAGGTACCTGCTGAGCACTTATGCCCAACTCACTTCCACTCTTTGCTGAGGGCCCAGCCCTTACTCAGAGTGCCGAGCACTCGCGCCCACTGAAGTCAACGCGAGTACCTGTGTGAGTGTCTGAGTAATAGCTGCACAGTCGGTCCCCAAAGGAGAGTGACCTCTAACCTGTCGGAGATGCTTGCTTGGACTGTGGTTCCATCTGAGCCCCGTTGGTCTTTAACGTAAGAGTCTTTGCCCCCTGCTGCTTCTCCAGCTCCCCTGAGAGTCGGAAGGATAACAGTGAATGGGGAGAGACCGGGACAAGAGTGAAGGTGAGACAAAGAAACAGAAGAGAGAGTCACCCAGAAGAGCAGATGTACAAACAAGAAGGGAGAGACCGAGAGGCAAAGGAAGACAGGAGAGAAATAGGAATTAGAGATGTTGTGTATGCACATGCCCGTAAACCCCCCCGGAGGGACAGACTCTGACACTCACATTCACAGGGAGTAGCACTTTACTCCATGAGTGATACAGTTGACTCCAATGGGAATACTCATCCACTCAGAGATGTTAAGACCAGCAGGAACTCTCCTGATCTAGCCTGACCTGCAGAGCACAGGCCACAGAATTTCACCCAGCAAAACACAGACAGAGGTGCAGTGACTGGCCCAAGGTCACCAGCAAGCTGTGACCAGAACCCAGGTCTCCTAACTTCCAGCCCAGTACCCTGTCTATGGGGTCATGCTGCCTCTTGTGGAGTAAAATAATGCAACATGATGAAGGTTATCAGCAGTTGTGGCTTATACCAGTTCATATATACAGAACCTTCGCAGGTACTCACAGATCATTTCTGTGTATGAACATACATAGGGACAATCACATGCATATTCCAACGTTCACCCTCATGGAAGGGATCTTCAACCCCCCAACACGCATGGACATACATACAGGATGACTGCATGGAGTCTGGATCATGCTGGAAGCCTTACATTCAATTCGTATCTGTTCTAGCTCCATCACCTCTGCTATTGACTCTTTTAGATCTTCCACAAATTTCTGCATTTCCTCTGAACCCAGAGCACAGAAGTGTAGTACCTGTTTCTTGTCTGAGCCTGAAACTGGAGTCACCAGGGTGATGCCATGGGGGTAATCTGAGAACAAGACAAGAATAGAGATTGACAGAATGAAAAATCCAGACCTCACAGCACCAGCCCTTGCTTGAGATGTGGCTGTATCACTCCCACTACAGCACAACATTCAAGACTTTCTAGCATGGATGCAAAGATGCAGTGCATCGTCGTAATGTACAGCATCTGGGAACCTGCACTGTTCGGGTCACAGATCCTATGCTGTCCTATAGCATAGGTGCTGTGACTATACAGGGGATTGTCTCATAGTGCAGCACAGGACCTGTGTCCTGCAGCGCCGAGAAACAACTGCCGCATCTCCCTTGCAGTCACTGACAATACTATGTAACTGGTATTTGCCACCACCACCATATGATTGCATTTCCTATGTAGGTTACAGCATGGCAAAAAGGACTCTGCACAATATGGTGCAAGCACAAATACTACAGTACAGTGCAGAGGCCAGCAACCTCCAGCACTGACATAGCACTGCAGTAACCCCACTAAATACCAGCTCAGCATGCAGGAAACTCCAGCACTCAGAATAATAACTGTAATGCTTCTGATATGTTCCATGTGTTCTGGGAACCTTCAGGACTGAGACATGACAGTAGAGCACTTGGGTTGAACAGGAGCAAAGGACTTACATTCAGGCAACAACTCTTTCTCTCACACAGTGGGGGACAGAACAAATCTGGCACCATCAATTGCAAAACTCCCATTTATTCCAGTGGGGCCAGGAATTCACTCTAGGTCTCTGTCCTAGCCAGCAGCAGGGCTGGCTCCAGACCCCAGCGCGCCAAGCGCGCGCTTGGGGCGGCATTTTGCCGGCAGGGCGGTAGGTGGCTCGAGCGGACCTTCCGCAGTCATGCCTGCGGGAGGTCCACCGGAGCCGCGGGACCAGTGGACCTCCCGCAAGCATGACTGTGGAGGGTTCGCTGGTCCCGCGGCTCGGGTGGACCTCCCGCAGGCATGCCAGCGGATGCTCCACCGGAGCCGCGGGACCAGCGGAACCTCCGCAGGCACGTCTGCCAGAGGTCCCCCGGAGCCGCAGGATCGGCGACCGCCAGAGCGCCCTACTTGGGGCGGCGGGATTCCTAGACCCGCCCCAGGCCAGCAAGGGGCATGGCAGGGAAGGAGACATGGGTTTACAAGGGTCCTAGCCTGCTTTCTGTCCCAGGCAGCAAGGGGCACCACCTATACTAGGAGGTGAGCCCACTGTGCAGGGAGAGGAAGTGGGACACAGGGAGACATACTCCAGTCATCCAGCTTTAAATCAGACAGGCCTATTTTTCAGTGCTTTGTCCTCCGTCCGGTACTGAGACAAAACTGGATGTGGACAGTACTGGACAAGGGATGCCATTTTGAAGAGCACACTCTGCCTCTGCTGGCGTGAACTTGCACGCATGGCATGTGCGAGGTATTGCTGGCCAGGCTGGAGTCACACCACTCCTGGCCAGTATTCTGGGAATGCGTGAGTGGCCACCCTAACCTGGATAGACTCATTTCTTTCCCACTCAATGGAAAGTTGTAGGGAATGTGATGGGGAGATGCAAAGGGAGCAGAAAGAGCATAGAGAGATGAGGGCCAGTGTTCTGAGAACGAAAGTGGATGCAGGGAGGAACCAGCCAGAGACTCCAGTCTCCAGCCAGCGACTCCAGTCTCCAGCCAGCAGGACAGCTGCAAAAGCAGCCAAAGCAGGGACCTCCAGACATTCAGAGAATTTTCTATAGTTTTGATTGGACTTTTTCTGCTCTGTGCTGAGTGGCTGTTTGCTCCACCCTGCCTCCTCTTCCCTTTTCTTTCCATTTAGCTGATTCCCCTCTTAACAAAACCCACCCAAATAAACAAACAAGTGTGGCACTAACGTGCCCTTTGCTGCCATCCCATTGTTCACTCAGCCTGTGTGTTCTACCCCTTCCTCCTCCCTGTGTCTGTCTTGTCTATTGAGATTGTAAGTTCTTTGGGGCAGGGACCATCTGCTCTGTGTTTGCCCAGTCTAGCATGATGGGGACCCATTCGTGGTTGGTCCTTAGGCACTATGGTAACTAACATTAATAACATCAACACTCCTAAATTCTAACCCCAGCTCTGACAGTGACACCCCTCTGTGACCTTGGGCCACTTAACCTCTCAGCCTCAACCACCCTATGTGTACAAGGGGGATGTAAGTCATAGTGCCCGTACCAATCTCGCAGGGGTGCTGTGAGGGTGAAATAGCATCTGCAAAGAGCGCTGAGGATGGGCTAAGTATTATTATCATCTCCCTTCTCCATGGCATACTCCACACAGGTGCCCATAAGTATTAATTAGCAACAGCAGCAGCTTGTGCAAATGCTGCCATCTCCTCCCTCTCTGAACCCAGCACCATCAGTTAGGCTGAGTGTTTCTGGCACTCCTCCTCCACAGAACCAGTCTAAATAATGACAAATAATGGCTCCATTCCCAGACCATCAAGGTCAAGCCGATGAGGTTTGGCCTTGTGCCAAGCTTTTGTGGGTGCCGTTCCAGCAGCTGTTTTGTCTCTTGGCGCCTCTGGGGTGGTGGGAGGAGGCGCAGCACCTGAACAACAGTGGTGTGGAAGGCAGAGCCAGACACGTGATACCTGGGGGGTGGGAACAAGCTCTGCAGCCTCACTTGCTAAGAGTGCACTCCATCTGGTATGGTCTCCATCTGGTGCTGGCTATGTGTGTGGTCCTGGCCCTACCGCCAGTCCAGCCAGCTGCACCCCCGTCTGCTGCAGAGTGAGCCGTACCCCTCTTATGCTCAGGGGGAGCAAGCAGACACATTCTAGCTGCCTCCTGTGCAGGTGCAATGAAAGGGATAGTGGGTAGGAGCAACTTCTCCCCAACCCACTGCCCCCATACAGCAATAATTCAGCCCCCAGTTTGGGCAGCATGCTCAAATCCCTGCTGATGGAAACCTTTCCAGCTGGAGGTTCCAGGTGCAGGGACCTTCCCTCCAGCTCCACCTGCCTATCCCCTCCAGGGAGCCAGCCCTCAGCAGACTTACATTCATTCTCAAAAAGATGGAACTGCATCCCCAACAGGCCAACTGACTTGCAAAATGTGTAGGTCGAGGAGCTTTTCTTCTTGGGGCAAAGCTTGAGGATCTGTCAAAGGAGAAACATCAGCAGCTAAGGACACTGGGAAAGAATGAGGTACGAAAAATGCAAACTACTTGGAGTGTACTCCAGCATCAGAGTGATGAATGGTAACCCACAGGCTCTTTGTTTAGTGATTTCCCTGCCATGCCACTCTGCATGCTGAACTTACAGCAGTCCTTCAGAATGTCTATGTACACAAAGCTCCGGATCCCACTGTCCTTGCTCCTTAGATGGCCTCTCTTTGACACTCTCCCATTTGCAACTTTGCAAGCAGATCCTTGTGGGCCAGAGCATGCCATTGAAGGCATGGGCTAGCAGTGAGGGTATTACAGAGCCATCCACAACATGCCTTCCAGAGAGCCAGGGGTACAGGGTAAGTGTGCATGCTGCACTGCCCCTTAGAAGATGTAGCACGTTCTCCCCTGCTCATCTGGCCATTGTCTTGCATCTCCTCTCTGCCCCCTTTCAGTTGGCTAGTGCCCCGGGGGACACTGGCAGGGAGCAGTCCCTACCCTCAAGCTCCTGTATGGGGAGTACAATGCGGGGTGAGCATACAAGAAGCCTTCCCCCCTTATGTGCATATGCAAGGGACAGGCACAGCCCGAGCCGATACTGGAACAACCATCTTCCCAATCCACCTTTAAATCACTCCCGAAAACTCATGTCTTACCATTAGGCTTCTAGTGCTGCACTTTTCTCCCACCCTGTCTGCTCCCAGTCTTGCTCCTGATTGTTCAGTGTTTGCCTGGTGTTTGCCTAAATTAGACTGCAAGATCTGGGGTAGGGAATGTGTTTTTAAAGTGCCATGGACATCTGTGTCTCTACGTGAATAATGAATAATCTACACTGAATGCGGCAGTGGCTTGGCAGTGTCCATCATGAAGGATTTAGATAGCAGGGGAGCTCTGCCTGCCTCGGCACTGACAGATAAAGAACTGAGCTTCACTGAGAGGAATGGAGTTACTGTGGAAAGTACTGACCTTGCTTTGTTAACGTGACACAGAACCACCATGGGACATGGCTTATTGAAGGGCCAGAGATTCCTGTAGGTACTATTGCCCCGTTTTACCATGGGGGATGCCATGGCATCTTCTTACAGTGGGAGGCGGGATTCTGTGGCCTCTTCTTATGATGTGAGGTTGGGGGCTGTCATGGCCTAGTGTTGCCAGCAGCCTGTGTCCCTTCCTGCTCTACCATTTTGACAGTGTGTCCCAAAGAATTCAGAAGCTCCTTTGACATAAGAACGGCCATGCTGGGTCAGACCAATGGTCCATCTAGCCCAGTATCCCTTCTCCCAATAGTGGCCAGTGCCAGATACTTCAAGAGGGAATAAACAGAACAGGACAATTATTGAGTGATCCATCCCCTGCTGTCCAGTCCCAGCTTCTGACGATCAGAGGTTTAGGGAAACCCAGAGCATGGGGTTGCATCCCTGACCATCATGGCTAATTGCCCTTGATGGGCCTATCATCCATCAATTTATCTAGTTCTTTTTTGAACACAGTTAAACTTTTGACTTTCACAATATCTCCAGCTCCTCCTTTGGCGCCACTCCTGCCTAACATCCCAGAGCACGCTCACCACCAGCAGGTCATTGAAGAGGAACACTTCCCTCTGGTGAGCAGCCTGCTTCTGCATTTTATTCACATCTGTCACCTCGTAAAGGCGGCTGCAGCAGACCAGCCGGCGATGTGGCACAGACAGAACCTGCAAGGACCAAGAGAGAAGTTAAGTGGGAAATGTTCTCACTGTTCTCCCAACCCAAATGATTCAGTGTCACCTCTAGCTACTCAAACCTTCATGCAGTGACACCAGCTCCGCCCACCTGCATCCTTCTCCTCATCATCGCTTTCCCCGCAAGAACTGGCCCACACCCTTCGACTCTGAGGAACCCGATGGAGTGGTGGGGCAGGCAGTCACTGGAAGCCCTCATGTTACTGAATCAGATCACCACATGTCTGGCTTACATGGATCATGGGTGGCTGCTTCCCCTCTTCAGCATCCTGCCATCACCCCAGCTGCGGGTTTGTAACTTTCTGGCCCTCTTGAGATTATTTCACACAGTTCAGGTCAATGGTGTGTTTTTGGGTTACTCATTAGTCCCGGCCAAGGAAACCATTGGTGTTCTCTTAACCCTGGCACTCCTCAGGGAGCTCCTGGGAGAGCTGGCTGAGATCACTTTCTATCAGATTTTTCGTTTCCTATGTCCTCATAAAACCTGAAAGAGAGTCTGAAGCACTGCAGTGTATCTTGGAGATGTCAGCAGGCAGGGCCTGTGATAAGACTCTTGGCTAGAGGATGAGTGCACCAGCTAAGACAAATTCTGGCTAAGGGAGCTCCAAAACCATTAAGAAAGAATGAGATTGCAAGAAAGAAGGGAATCCAAGAAAAGGGAGCAAATGTTAAAGGACGGAAGGGAGTGGAAGGGGAGAAAGAAGGGACTATGGGAAAGAGTTGAATGGAGACGGAAGGATGCAACTGCAACAGAAAGCGGGGTAGAGGAGGAGACGAGAGGAGATTACAGAAGCGAGGGAAGTAGAGGTGAGAAGAATAGAGCAGAGGTTAAGAACTCACTGTTTTCATCCCTACTATGGATTTCTCCACCTTGGTGACATAGGTCACATGATCCTCATTGGATTTGAGCTCTTTCTGTTGGATCCTCTCATAGATCCCCACTACCAGCTCCCGGGGAATGTCAGCGCCGTCGTCCACCCCTGCAAAGCACAGATAATGTAGAGCAGGCTAGGCAGAGAGCAAGGAAAGAGCCGACAGTCCTCAGCATGCACCAATTGCCTCCTTTACACAGTGTGTCTAGTCAGTGTGGGGGAGATGTGGAGGAAGCAATAATCTCTTGGTATAATATACTGCCTTCTCTGCTGATATAATGATATAATCTGGAGAATGCAAAGGATTCCATTATTCCACCTCTTTGCATGCTGGCTTCTTTCCATGTGTTCCCTGCCATTTTATAGTCACACTTTCATATTTATAGAGCTTGGGCCACTCAGCAATAAAACCTGCATTGATTTCATATAACCATTGATTTAGAGATGGAAGAGACCTATTAGGAGATCCAGCCCATTCCCCTGCCAATGCAGGATCGTGGCTCAATTGTATCTTTACTAGTTGCTTGGTCTGGTCTAGTTGTAAGTGTCCCCAGTAGCGGGGCTTCAACCACTTCCATTCAAGATTAAGAGATGATGTGTATGTGGATCGTGGTTAGATGACAACTAAAGTGAGACCCAAGATAAGAGAAGGCAGGTGTGGATTGCAAGGAGGAGAGGGCTGAGGATAGACAGAGGGAATAGCATGCAATTAAGGGAGGGGAGATTTAGGCTATCTGGAAATCTTGTCCAAATATTTGAAGTACCAAGATGGGAAAGGAGGTGTTCCAGGAGATCCAAGAGGATGTAACTAGGATGCAATCAAGCAAAGGAAAATTTCAATATCAGACAGAACTTCTGAACTGTGATATCTATTAAACTGCCTCTCAAGAAAAGTGGTGGAAACCCCACCCTTTGAGTCTTTTAAAAGTGAGCTGGACATATTGCTGGAGAATATACTGTAGAGGACAATTCTGCACTGATCCACTGGGTGATGGACTAGCTAGGACCTAACAGGTCTTTTCCAACTCAACCTTCTGCCACTCTGATTCACAGAGAGCAGCAGCCCTGGTTACAGACGCCCCAGTTTGTCTTTGGCTTCAGCCCTAGCGCACAGAATCTGGAGCAGCAGGAGTTATGCCTACCTGGGGCAACACCCTCACCTCTCAGGTTCCGGATGAAGTCCTCCAGCATCATCTTCCTGTCGGGTTTGATGTTGGGGCTGTACATGTCCGTGTTGAGGAGTATGATCGCGAAGGCCAGGATGAAAATGGTGTCCGGGTTATGGAACTGCTGGACCACATCCGGGTTACACATACAGTACCGCTGGCTGTAGTGGGAGGGATGCCCAGACATACTATGGAGACCCCAGAGTGGAAATCAAAGGCCAGTCTACCCCAGATGTGCACGTGGCAGGGCCCAGACTGCTCCCCCTCAACTGGACCTCAGTATGAAAGAGCAAATCACTCCTTTACAACCACACTTGCCTTCATCTCACACAAACTGGGAGTATCTGGCTGTTCTCCCAAGGCACAACTTATGCGCCAAGGGCAAATTGTGCCATCTAAGCATCAGCTCTACTGCCCCACAGGGAGCTCAGGGTGCAACTGTGTCCCAGGGGGCTCCACAGGCTGGTGTACCCTGCACCCCTAAGCATGGCTGGTGGGGGTGAAGCCCTGGGCCCACCTACTACTTCCCTGTTTCGGGGCACAGTACCCACAGGCATGTGCTGAAAGAGCAACCCCAGTGCCATTATGGCTGCTCCTTGTGTGTGGGTCACACACGCAGGGGTGGGGAGGTTCGTTGTGTGCTCTCCCCGCTGCACAGCCCATGTAAGGGACCATCTCACTCTGGCCCGAGGATGCTGTGCAGTCCTAGAAACCTGTAACTGCCTCAGTCCTCCAAGGGATTTCCCGCTCTGTACCATGAATACCACTGAGTTCCTGCAAGACAGACATCTCTGTGCCTGCAGGACAGATGGGATTTACCCGTTAGCCTGCCTCAGGAATTACCCTTCCTTCAAAGGGAGGTTTAGCTCTGTCACTCCCTCTCCTTTGTCCTACAGCTGCAGAAGTGTTAACCACCCACTTCACCTTGAATTGTCTCTTGCATCACGGATTAAATCCTTGTGCTAAACAATCTGTTCCACCATGTATTTAGCTGTGACACACTGCATACCTTTCCCAGACCTGAAGAAGAGCTCTGTATAGCTCAATAGCTTGTCTCTCTCACCAACAGAAGCTGGTCCAATAGAAGATATTACCTCACCTACCTCCTCTCTCTAGTATCCTGGGACCAGCACAGCTACAACACTGTAAACAACACTCTCACTGCAGTCAATCTTTTACTCTACCTATTTCCTGCCACCCCCACGTCCCAGCTCTTATTTTCCTCAGTGTAAACAGTCGGTGTCTCACTGCCAGCAGGGCCACAGGCACATTGCAGCGACGGCTCTCCTACCTGAAGGCCTCAATTAGCCGTTCCACCTTCTGAGCCTCTCCCTGCACACGGATGTGGGCCTGGAATTTCCGCAAAGCTTCATCCAGCTCCATGCCCGAGAAGTCCATCTCGTCCACCACACAGCTAAGGGGAGAGGAACACAAACTCCTTCAGCGCCAAGCCCACAATAACACTCTTTCTGAAGAGACACAGGGTGGACTCATTAAGCAACCTACCAAGGCAGACAGTGATGCCAGCAGAACTTCCTACAGATTCTACAGCATGTGAGTAATTCCTATGGATAGCCATGTATTTATTTCTTCATCTATTTCCTGTCGTCTGTCCATTGCTCACACACTGACCCATGCAGTGACCCAATACATTCACTCACTGCCACTCCTACTACTACTCATCCCCTCCAATCCATCCACAACCTGTCCACTCATCCATCCCTCTCTTATACACCAGCAATTCATGCCATTGTCTCTGCATGCACATCTATCATCATTCATTTATACACCCCATCCCCCTTACCATCTGTACCTTCCTCACATCTCCTCCCTCAGGCCCTGAGCTGGAGAAGTTTTCCTCTGGATAATCATTAGCAGGTTCATGGCAGCAGCCACCTCTGTAGATGTAACATTTAAAAATAGAAAGCTCTTCCAGTGCATTGTTTCCCTGCACTGAGCCCAGTGCTTAATTTGTAATGAAAGAGGTGCTGGGGCTCAAGCAATTTTTTTACTTTCATAACTGATGCAGCAAGATCCGAGGTGCCGGGGCTATGAACTGCCAAGCCCAGAGGTGCCGGGGCTCAGCTCTTGCACAAATTAAGCACTGACCGAGCCCCAGTGATAACTCTTGTTGCCAGAGTCTAGGACACTGTGGAAAGAAACACCCCTCTATGCCTACTTCCTTTCTACTTTGGCTCTGAATTAGTGAAAGCTGAGCTCCCCTTCAGGCAAGTGAGACCAACTACACCTCCCCCTCCCGCTGCTCCTTGCAACTCTGCCATGTTGGGGTTAAAGTCTGCACATCATAATTTGTACATCTCCTGCTCCCTACTGGCTATTCCTTCACACCCCTTCTTCACACACTTTGAGAAAGGCTGCTTTACACACTTCAGCATGTGACACGTCCTCTCCTTTCTTGCACTCACTTCTTGTTTTGAAGGTTTTCTTCCCAGATGTAACAGCTGCAGACTTGCTTTTTTCTCTATAAAATCAAAGCTGGAGGGCAGCTGCGAGGCCCATCTGTGCGGCCCCCATTTAGTCCTTTGTCCCCCGCCCAGAGGATCATGCCCAGCACTTTGGGAAATGCAGAGCTAGCAGAAATGGCAAAGGAGTGACAAAATCTGGTTTAGCCAGTTCCGCTGGGCTTGACACTCTGTTTGTCTGGCAGATTTCCTTAGGTTCCAGCAGCATTTTAAAGGTTCTCTACGGTCTTTATAAGGTACAAACTGTAGCATTTAGGTGCTTGTTTACTGACACTCAACTCTATAGTACTTCTCATGGGACTCCAGCAAGAAGGGTCATTTCTTTCCAAAAGAGGCAGGGATTGTGGAAGCTGAGCTTGGACTGCCTTGGCCAGTGGGTCAGTAGCCACAAGCTCTGCAAGAGTGACAGAATCTCCTCAGCCTCCAGGACCTTGGTGCAAAGGCAGCTCAGCCTCCAACTCGATGAAACTGCCTCTCCCCAGAGCTGGCTGCACTAACAGAAGTAAGACGGGGGTGAGGCTCAATGAGAGTGGGTTCCTGCATCCAGGTCAAGGATCACACAGCTCTTCCATGTGCCATAACCGAAGAAGGCCTGCTCATTTTTCCATACAAGCACCACTGTGCCCCTCAGAGATGGCTACGACCATGCAACCAGATGGACTAAGAGGCAGGGAAGCAGAGGACAGTGTAACTGCCTGAGCACGTCCCCGCCAGATTCCTGACCAGCCAGCACTGTGAACAGGGCCGGCTCCAGCTTTTCTGCCGCCCCAAGCAGCAAAAAAATAAAAATAAAATAAAATAAAAGAGCAGCGGCACTTCGGCGGCAGTTCAATCACGCCGCTTCTTCGGCGGCAGTTCGGCAGCGGGTCCTCCCTCTCTTCCTCTTTGGTGGCAATTCGGCAGCAGCTCAAAGAGGAAGAGAGGGAATGAGGGACCCACCGCCGAATTGCCGCTGAGGACTCGGAAGTGCTGCCCCGATACCGGACGGAGTGCCGCCCCTTTGAACTGGCCGCCCCAAGAACCTGCTTCCTACACTGGTGCCTGGAGCCGGCCCTGACTGTGGAACAAGTGATGAAAGACTGTTCTCAGAGTCCATCCAGCTCTGCAGTGCACACTGGGACAGGACTTTAGGAGTCTGGTGACTGCTGAGTGCAGACATGCACATTTAAGTTGATAGCTGCATACCTCAAAAATGAGGATTGGTATTTTGATTCAAGACACCCCCAACAACCTGGGACGTAAGAGAGCTCAAAACGCAGGCACCTGGCATCCCCTGGGGTCAGAGTCCAGATGCCTAGCTTTCCCTGGGGATGGGATCTGGGGCCTGGCACCCAGTGGGATCATTTTTCACTGTTATTACATTCCTAGCTGCTTCTCCTTGGGCCTCATGCCCACAGGTAGTATGCCCAGAGGCACGTCACCCACTGATAGCAAAACGTATGTAGAGGCATCGTGCCAGTGATGATTGTGCCGCAAGGCATTTAGCAGAGGACTAATCGTGGCAATGGAGACTCATGGTGAAAGAGTTCTGAGAAGGCAAGAAGCAGCTGTACCGTGTGGGGCTCGCATCAGCTCAACCAAGCACAATGACCTATTTTCAAGCTTTTCCGCTCAGGTGACAATGCAGCGGGAGCTGGGCTGCAACTAAAAGCATCTGTAATGAACTCACAGCTCAGGCTCAGGGAGGGAGCTGAGGAGAGGCAACCAGGTGGAAACTCTTAAAACCACAAGACTCAAAGATATTAATAAATAACATTCCTCTCCCCCCAAAAAGAAATAGAACTTCAGGGCAAACTGGAAGAGAAAAGCTCAGCTCATATGAGGCCGGCTGCACTGCGCATGCCAGCGGCTCCACGCGGGAACATGGCACTGCACGCACAGCTCTCCTTGCACGAGGGAGGCTGTGCCGTGCACGTTAGCCCTCCCAGGGCTCAAATGGCTGCAGTGTGCATGCCAACTCACTTGGTAAGGAGACACTACTTCAGACACACCAGCCCTCCTGGTATGCGAAGTGCATGGCACAGCCTGCCAGCTTTTCTACCTCACAGCCCATTTCCCACATGAGAAGCTGCACTGTGTATACAGTCCTTTTTGCACAGTACCAACTCCCCAGTGCAGACCGCTCTCCTCACACAAGGGGGACTGCAAATACATGCCTGGCTCTTCTTACCTGAGGGGTGCTCTACCAGGCCCATAGACCTCGTGACATGAGAGTGTCTGTGCAGGAGCAGAAGCTGGGCTGTGCACAAGTACCTGTCACATGCGATCTGCATTGTGTACATGTCTCCTCCCTGTCCCAAAGGCGTATTGCACACCTGGCTCTCCTTGCACTAGGGAGGCAGTGGCATGCACAGCTCCCTCCTGCATAACTCAGATTTTATCCGGGATATTGCACACAGTTGGCAGCACTAGGCAAATGTCTCTCCCCATCCCCCCCATTATCAATCTGTAGATAAACTAAATCCACAGTCTCACCTCTGGTGCAGAAGCTTTTGCACAGCCCCTGCTCAAATCCTCTTGTAATGCAAATCTCTCGGGGCCCCTCAACAGGGGACGCTAACTCCTTGGTGAGTGTGGTTGTTTTGGGGGTAGCCAGAAAGTCTCCTGTGCCAATCCAAGGACAGTTTAATGGGTGAAATAGCAAACTGGCTTCCTTCACTGAGAGCTGCCTCCTCATGCTTCTGGCTGTGAATTTCCATCTCCCAAGAGGAGCTCCTCTCTGCCTCGCTGCCCATTAGAGAAAGGGAAGGCAACATGTGTCTGACAGTGAGGAGAGCAGCACGCCCGCAAGGAGAATGCGTCAGAACAAACCGAGCGCTCGCATTCTAACGGTGACCTGCCCCTATTCACCGCAACGTCTCCCACGTTCCTCCTTTGGAGACAAATGAATCAGGACAGCCGTTCTGACCTTCCCAGGATCCTGTGACCCAGAGCACGAGCAATCCAGCCCCAGCGGCGCTGCCAGCTTCATTCATGGCACAGGTCAGAAGAACTGACTCATGAATGAACCAGGAACGTATGAAATTCCTGAGACAAAAACAGGGGGGATGGAAGAAAGAGGGCATGAAAGAATGAATGAAGGCAAGCAAAAAGACAGCATGAAAGGATGAATGTCAGCAAAGGCAAAAGAGAGCGTGAGCATGAAAGAATGAATAAAAGAATGAGAACAAAAGCAAGCAAGCATCAAACTAAGAAAGCACAGAAGAAAGAATGGCTGGAGAAAGAGATAAAGGCAAGAATGAGAACACTGCTCAATACTGTGAATGCTGACGTTTTTTACTGGGTCCCATCCCACACAGCTATGTGACCTGTCTGATAGTGTGTGTGGAATACGTCATAGGCAGACATCTTAAAAACCGCTTTGAAATCAGATCAGTGGTCTAGTAGCTACATGAGCTGGAGCTTTAAATCCTCATACTCTCGGCTGGCTCTGTGCAGTCCATGAGGGTGGCAGAGAATGGGTCACATCTGGCTGTCTACTGAGTCTGCTTGGCTGACTGCAGGAGCAGTGGGAATAGAATCCAGTGGGAGATGTGCTGGCGCTCTTCAGTCTGAGGGTGGGTTCTTGCACTGGAAAGTCTTATTGGGTGAACAGAGAATGAAGGAATAGGATGGGATTTTCAAAAGTGCACAAGATGCTGGTAAACTCCCCTGTATAGACAAGCCCTTAGGAGCGCAGTCCTATTGACTTTCAACAGGGCCGCCCAGAGGATTCCGGGGGCCCGGGGTCTTCGGCGGCGGGGGGCCCTTCCGTTCCGGGACCCGCCGACGAAGTGCCCCGAAGACCCACGGCGGGCCCCCCCCACCGCCGAATTACCGCCGAAGCGGGACCCGCCGCTGAAGCGCAGCGGTAATTCGGCGGAGGGGGGCCCCCGCCGCGGGTCTTCGGGGCACTTCGGTGGCGGGTCCCGGAACGGAAGGGCCCCCCGCCGCCGAATTACCGCCGAAGACCGGGCTGCGCTTCGGCAGCGGGTCCGTCTTAGACGGTAATTCGCCAGTGGGGGGTCCTTCCGCCCCGGAGCGGAAGGACCCCCCGCCGGCGAAGACCGGGAGCGAAGAAGCTCCTGCGCCCGGCCCCGCAAGAGTTTTCCGGGGCCCCCGGAGCGAGTGAGGGACCCCGCTCCAGGGGCCCCGAAAAACTCTCGTGGGGGCCCCTGTGGGGCTCAGGGCCTGGGGCAAATTGCCCCTCTTGCCCCCCCCTCTGGGTGGCCCTGACTTTCAAAGGAACTTGTGCTCTTCTGTCATTAGGCACTTTTGAAAATACAACCCATAACGTGTTCAAATACCGCAGAGTACCTAGCTACCATGCTGATGATTGTAGATTTCATTGGGTAAGATGAAATTAGATGACAGAGAGAGAGGGAGGGGTAGGTGGGTGGAAGGGAGAGTATTATTCAAGGGTTGTAGGGGCTTGGAAGTCCTGATTTGCGGGTAGTGGGGAATAATTTACCAAACTGGCCAAATCTTGTGCTAGTTAAAGATCTTTACATCTCTAGATATTTAACACGCATTGTGATCTGCACAGAACATTCCTCTTGTCTGCATCCAAATACACTCACTAAGCATGAATTAGAGGTCACATTATTAAAGGACGGTGCAAAAATATTTGTGCAATTATTAACTCTGTTAAATGACAAAAGAACCAGATGGCAGGTCACCTGCCCATCTGCTGAGCGGCGGCCGGTCTTTAATAGCCCAGAATGTCCTTGGAAGCCAACAGGAGTCAAGATACCCGTAGTTTGTGACCTGGGCCGTGCTGCTCAGTACTTGAGTGCACGAGGGAGGCTGGAGACTTTCACAGCTGTTTTAAAGGCTGTCCTATTATTTATTCATTTGGTTTGGTTAATTTAACAGGGCTGTGATAGGAAGAATGCTTACAGCTCACTTTTCCAGCACGAGTGTTTTGTTGCTTTTTATATTAAACTACAGCTAAATTAACACAGTAAATCTCATAAATAATTGAAATGACTTTGCAACAATGGAGGGCAGGATTCTCAGACTCACGTGTGTAATTTGTACCCTCGTGCTCTCAGTCGTGCTCACTGCATGGGTCTATCGCCCACCCAGATATGCTCTGTCAGGGGGACCCAGTCCTGCCACCCAAGCACTTGTAATAATGTGGCTACTTGTGCAGCTGAGAGAAGGAGGGAGGGCACTGGTGCTGCTGGCAGCACTGTACAGCGCAGAAAGAGCATATCTGGGCAGGCTGTAGACATTAAACACACCAATCAATGCACATAGGCTGATACAATAACATACGAGGACACTACTCTGCTGATGGGACTGGAGACACTGGTGCTCTGGTGTTGTGTTAATACACTAAGGCATGGGACTAAGACATCGGAGATGGGTTCTGCCATAGATTCAGTGGGCCAATTCTTGGCTAATTCATGCCAGTGTAACTATTAACTTGAAAGGAAATGCTTCCGATTTACACTGGTAAAGGGGCAATCAGGCTACTGAATGATCTTGGGCAAGTGTGATGGGATGCACTTGCCCCGAACTGGCCAAGAAGAGGCTAAACACACACTCTGGGCAGAGGAAGCCCCGCCCCCTCACCCCTGCTGGACATACTCCAACTGGAGCACTAGTATAAAAGGGAGCAACTCAGCTCCGTCAGGGCTGACCTCTGAGGAGGGAGGATGCACTTTGCAGGCTCCAGCCTGGGAGCTGCTGAAGCCCCAGACTACAGAAGCCAGAGGTGCCGAGACCCAAACGGATACCCAGGTACATAAGGATGCCCCAAAGAGGTTAGAGCTGCACAGGCCGAGAAAGCCGGAGACCTCGGAGACGCCCGGACCATGGTATCAGGGACAGGGTAGGAAGTAGCCCAGGGGGACTAGTTGTTGGAGGGGACATCAGCGTATTGCGGTTGGATCCCCGCTGACTCAGTGGCGAGAACATTTGCCACTGTCAGGGCACTGGGCTGGGACCTGGTGGAGCAGGAAGGGCTCAGGTTACCCTACCCCAGCCACCACTCACTCTTGGGTGGCGGCCCACTCCCCTGACCAGCCACTAGGCCACACAGCCCTGCGGAGGAGGGAAGCCTTATTTACTCTGGCCATTGGGCCAGATCACCCTGAGGGAGAGAGAAGCCTCAGTGACTCTGGCCACTAGGTCACATGACCCTGTGAAGAAGGGCCACTGTAGAGGCTCTGGCCATTAGGCCTTACTGCCCTGAGGATAAGGGTAGCTGGGTGGACTTAACTATGGGGCCACAATGCCCTTACCCCACCCCAAAGGGGAACGGGATGCATTTGCCCCGCGATAGCAAGTCACAGAACTTCTCTGTCTATCTGTAAAATGGACCCAATGATTCTCCTTCCCCTTTGTTAAATGCTTTGAGACCTATGGCTGAAAAAATCTTTGGAGGTGCCATGTGTGATGAGGATGGTGCTCAGGTACATTAACACACCAGGACACACAAGCACTCCCAGCAATACTGACACGCGCAGTAATAATGACATGGCATCTACATCATATTTACACGGGGATGCACGGCACAGGCTCTGTTGTAGGAACCTTTCTCACTCATTTGTTTACCCGAGAGACAGATAAGAACATTGTCAATGGGGGCTGATGCACAACCTAGGGCTAGCAGGAATTATCCACTTACTGCTATCGCAACAACCCCTCTCTCTGCACTGAAGATGGGCTTGGATTTAAAGAGGCTCTGTCTGGAGATGCAGCCCACACATTGCCTGATGGGGAAAAAGGCAATTACTTTTAATGGTGGCGCTCAGCATGAAATGATTTGAGAGACCATGTGTCTCAATTACAGCAGGATCAATACACATGCAGCATATGCGACAGAAAGGCAGGATACATGGTCAGGCACCTGTGGCAATAAAATAACCCTGATATAGCATGGCATTTATGGGCCTTGAAATTTGAACCCAAGTTTGGCTCCTGATTTGACATCTCTTCCTTCCCCACAGTTATCGGGGGGAGGAGGGGGGAATTTGGGTTTCCAGTTCGGCTCAATTCATCACAGGTCCTAACTGTGGAATTTGAGTGTCAACATTCGGGAGAATGGGGGAGGGGGCACATTCCAGGTTCAGGCCCATCTCTGATTTATAACAAGATATTTAGTGCAAACCTTCCATCCCTATGGAAAGAAAGATCTAGCAGAGAGCTATGATACGTGTTGACGGATAGCTGGCTAAGGGCCCATGCTGAGCTTCTCTGGAGAGTCAGCGCTGAGTAATCTTGTCTCCCACTGACTTCAGGGACGACCTCATAGGATCAGGCCCCAAGAGAGCAGAAAGGCAGGTCGCTTTTGTACTCCTGGAGGTGGCTGTTGCTGAGGAGCAGAGCTGAGCAGACACACTGCCTCAAACCCTTCCTGCTCTCACTGCCTTGATTTTCAGGAGAGTTTGGTGTGACGTTGCACTCCATATGTTTTTATGAAAATATGCTAATGAGTTTCAATATAATGTAACTGGAATATGCTTCATGCAAAAGGTCTCTTGTAAGGTATCATTACAAAGCTTATAATCTACGGAGTGTGGTCATCCTATTTGTATAAATGTACCACTTTTGTATCTGAAACTAGAAATATAAAATATAACTCTGAGGGCCTATTGTAATTATGCAAAGTGTGGGCCATTTGTGTGGTTTGGAATCTTGACGACTCTCATTAACCAGGACAATTGTCTGCAGATGGCTCTGTTTTACCTATAAGTCTCCCTGTAGACTGTGTGCTGGCAAGCGGGTAATGAAGTCTTACAGTGACATGTGAACTGGAATCCATCTTTAACCTGGTGCTTTTCCATTGAGAAGGAGGGGGTGGGAACCCAGAGAGGGACAAAGGGTTCCCGCCTTATGCAAAAGATATATAAATGGGTGGAACAGAACAAATGGGGCAGCCATCATGAGGAATCCCCTAGCTACCACCTGAGCTGGAACAAGGGCTGTACCACGGGAAAGGACTGTGCCCAGACTAGGAAGGTGTCCAGTCTGTGATAGAAACTTATTGAAACATCTCTCAGGGTGAGATTTTATCTGTACTCAATTGCATTACTGTATTAGGCTTAGATTTGTGTGTTTTATTTTATTTCACTTGGTAATTCACTTTGTTCTGTTTGTTACTACTTGGAACCACTTAGATCCTATTTAATAAAATCACTTTTTACTTATTGATTAACCCAGAGTATGTATTAATATCTGAGGGGGGCAAACAGCTGTGCATCTCTCTCTATCAGTGTTATAGAGGGCGAACAATTTATGAGTTTACCCTGTGGATTTATGGGTTTAGCCCCACTGGGGGAGTTGCATCTGAGTGTCAAAGGCAGGAACACTTCTGTAAGTTGCTTTCAGTCAAGCCTACAGCTGTTAGGGGACGTGGTTCAGTCCCTGGGTCTGGGTTTGCAGCAGGTTAGCGGGTCTGGCTCAAACCAGGCAGGGCACTGAAGTCCTAAGCTGCCAGGACAGGAAAGCAGGGACAGAAGTCGTCTTGGCACAGCAGGTGGCAGTTTCCAAGGGGGTTCTGTGATCCAACCCGTCACATTTGGCTCTGGCTCTGTCCCAGGCGGTGTTGTTTGTCATGGTCCAAGAGCAGTGCTGAGCCAGCACACAAGCAGTGGGTGTTCCACTTCATCTACTGGTGGAGAGGCCCCTACAGGGGACCCTCCCCTACATGAGTGACCTGAAGGGGAATAGATCCTTCAGGGCTGGGCAGTAAAGGAAGCCCAGGGAGGGAGACCGGCACACAGCCTGGGACCCACAGAGAAGCCAGTCTTGGAGGAAAGCCTGCCACCTCAGACAGGGGCCAGAAGACCAGGTATGACTCCTCCTGTCCCCATTCACCGTCCCACAGTCAGGAGGCAGCAGGTGAGTGATGACCCTGCGGACCATGGTGGGGAGGAAGCCAGGACTGGCTGAAGGCAGGTGCTGGGGAAGCACATATGGGTCTCAAAAAGCCACTAGCAGTCTCCAGCCTGAAGTGCAGGGCTGATGGAAGGGGCTCTGACTTGCAGGACCAGGAGAGAACCAGGGTCAGCGAAGCCTAGCGGAACAACCCACCAAGGGTAGCAGCTGAACAGGAGCAGAAGGGAGCCTGAGAAGCCAATCAGGCAGGGGAACCCAACAGAAATGGCGCTGGAGGCAGCTGTGTGGCGAGATACCCTCCACCCATGGAAGCGGATGAAATGGCACTGTTGGACAGCCCTCGGGGATTGCAAAGGTAATAACCCGTTACTTGAGTGTCTTCTAACCAAGGCTTTCTGAGCACTTCACACACACCCATAGCTTTGGTCCCCATATTTATTATCCCCATTTTATAGACGGACACAGGTCAGTGACAGAGCTGGGAATGGAACCAACTCTCCCGACTCCCCAACCTGTCCCATAACCACAAGGCAGCGCCTCTCCTCCCCTTGTTACCCTGATCACCTTCCACAGCGTGCCACGGGATCTTTAACACCTGAGGAAGCCATGGGGCCTGGTCTCCCTCTTGCTCACCCCAGTTTTACATGCCTATAAATCCAGTGACTCTGGTGGTTCTGGCTGCTGACTCACACCAGTGTGATCTCTCAGTCAGGCCAGGGGCTATTACGTTAACCCTAGCTGGCTGAAGGAGCTCCGGGGAAAGAGATGCTGAAAGGCCAGAACAGCGGCTGCAGCAGCACCAAAGAAAGCAGAGCCGCAGCAGCCCCTCATGATGCAGTAAAGTGTGTGTAGGGGGACAGGACAAGGAGAAGGCGGAGCACGCTCACCGGTGCGGCTGGGGAGGATGTGGGGAAGGGGAGGGGCAGGCATGCTCACTCAGAGTGGGGGGGCAGGGCACTCTCAGAAGGGGCAGGGGAGGACAGAGACGGAGTGGGGAGCACATGCACTTGCAAAGGGAGTTAGGAAGGGGGCAGGGAACACTCACTCAGAAGGGGAGAGCAGTTGGGGGGAGAGGGGAGGGGTCTCCACACTTACTCCAGGACGTCCCTGTTGAACTGTTTCTTGCTGTTGCCCAGGAACTCCCCGATCATCTGGCGGCTGAGGCCCTTGCGCTGGAGCAGGAAATGTGCCACCCCGATGGGCGTGTCCGGGATGAAACCCCGAGAGATCAGGAACTGGATCCCTTTGTCTGGATTTCTGGAAGAGAAGGACAGGGACGGTGAGCCAGACACTCCCTTCGGGGCACCATGGTCTCTGGAAGGAGTCCCCTTGGGGAGTCCTCTCCCACATTCCTCCCATTAATGTGCATGCTAGTGTGGCCTAGGGGATCCATCCAGCCTGCAGGGGGGAAGCCTCATCTGGCCCCGCCATGTCACAGATTAAGGGGGTTAAAATGGGTCTGATTACAAGGACAGAAGCATCCATGGTCCCTGTCCAGCTGGTGTGTCACTCCGTGGGGCAGCCTTGACCACTCAGACTGGGGACTCTACAGGGACTGCGAGTACACTGAGAACCTAGTGGTGAGGACACAGCCTAAACAGGCCATAACCTTCCCCGCAGCCCCAACCCTGGAGCAGCTCTGTGTGTTGTGTCAGTATGTTTGTCCCTCTCTGGCACACTTGCATGTGGCTGGCAGCTGTCTGTACAGCTGTGTACAGCTGGCGCTGGTGTGTGTGTGTGTCACAGCTACTAGCGCTGCAGTGTGGCCACATTTGCAACATTGCAGCACTGCTGGGAGTGATGCATTATGGGCAGCTATCCCAGCGTTCAATTGGCAGCAACATGCTTTTCAAAAGGGGAGGGGGTGAGGGGAGTGGGGAGGAGAGAGAGAGAGAGTGGATTTTGGAGAGAGCCTTTGTGAGCTTGCAAAATCTGAAAAAAATCTGAAAAATCCTCTTTTACTCTTAACCCTCTTTACCTGCAAAGAGCTGCAGCCAGCTGCAGCAACTGGAAGCAGCTCCTCCTTCCTCCCCCCCCCCCCCCTTCCCTTTCCCTCCTTCTCTCCCCCCCTCCTGCCCCTGCCCCCTGCCTGCTGCCTCATAGTGGGTGGGATTAATTGATTGTGATTGTTCATGTTACAGATTGATCACAGCAAACAGGAGCTGTGTTTGTTTTTGAGATGAGAAGAAGTTCACCACACAACAAGTTCACAACAAAACAACAAAACAAACAAAACAAAAACAAAGTAAAAAAGTTAAAAGCATTCTGGGATATCTTCTCCTAATCAACAGGCCAAATGGTGTGTGTGTGGTGTCACACTTGCACTGCAGCAGCAGCAGCACCAGCACTGCAAGTTATACCCCAAAGCAGACCAGGGCCACAGCCAGGTGCAGCCAGCAGAATTGCGCTGGATGTGCCCTGCAGGTGTGTACAGTTACTAATTGCAGCGCTGGAAAGCCTCCACCAGCACTGCAACTCTCAAGTGTAGCCATACCCTCCGTCTGCTTATGGAGCTCTCTGAGAGTTGCACGTGTGTGACTCTGCAAGTGGGTGTGGTTCTGCAAGTGTCTGCGCCTGAGTGTGTGTTGTTTGTGTGCACCTCTGCACGTGTCTTCATGAGCATCTCTGAGATCATGTGTGTTTCTTTGCACAAATATACATGATACGTGTGTAACCCATGTGTGTTTATGTGTGTGTGTCTGGGTGCAGGTGTATCTATGTGGCCCTGTGTGTGTGTGAGCATGTATGTGTGAGTGTGCATGTCTGTGTATGGCACACAGGGGCGTACTGAAGGTTTGCATGAATCTCTTTTGTCCCTATTCCCCTGCCCCTCTGGCAGGCTGTCACTTGTGATGCACTCTAGCAGACAGCACTCTGGCTGTCAGTCAGATGCACAGGGAAATCGGTGAACACTGAGATGATTTCCAAATTCCTCATGGTTCTCCAATCCAGGGTGGTTGGTGCTTCCTCGTGAGGGAGGCAGGAATGTCCCATTTCTGTCGTTAGCCCTGGCGCTGGGGAATTTTGCAAAGGCTAAATGAATGAATTTGCACAAGCAGCTTCTTGGGGGAAACAGCACAGTTCACAATAGCACATGAGTGCTTGATTCCTCCGTGACTTCCACTGCTCAGATCTACCGGGTGATTCGGGACTGTGCAAACAACTCCTCCGTACCCAGGATGGAACAGCATGCCAGAGAGTGCATCGTCCCCTGTAGGAGAGCCCCATGGGGCTGACAAGAGTGCATGTACCAGAAATATACCCAATACCATGGAATTACATGAACAGAATGAACTGAAAATTGATGAAGTGACAATCCTAGTGGAAAAACAGCAACTCATTCCATTCAGTATGCACATGGGAGTTTGGTCAAATACCCCAGTGAACAACCCAGGCTCACTTAGCCCATTAAGCGCTACTTAACACACCATGTACATCGGGCAAAATGCACTTGCCGTGCTACCCCACGAGGCTTGTGTGTCACCTCTGAAGAGTCAGTGTAAAGAACACTTCCAAACCCAAGCATTACAAGGGGTTGAGTTGTGTTGAATTCAAATTCAACAGTGAAAGAGTTTGGAAAGTGCACCTGCAAATGCACCTCTGGGGCACCTCAGCAGATGCCCAAATGCCAGGGGCTGATCTCAGCTACTGGTGCAAATCCAGAGTAATTCCACTGAAGCCAGTGGGTTTACTCTGGATTTACCCCAGTGTACCTAAGAGCTGAATGTGGCCTGTGAATGGAACTGTCATACCATGGGGATGGATGTACGGGTTGGGGAAAGGAGGGTGGGGGGAAAAGGATGGTGCAGGAAAAGTAACAAACAGGAAGATGTAAAATAAAGCAGGTCCCAGCCCCCATCTCCCTTTCATTTACATTTCATCAGTCGCACGCTCCCTTGGCTGCAACTAGAAGATAATATGATGTACACACTCGAAACTCCCATTGACTAAAAAGGAGCTTTCCCCCTGCTTTTGCCAGAGGCAGAATTTGTTCCCCATAAAATACCAATAGGTGTGATGCACTCTCAAGTAGCACAGTGACTGAATGCCACACTGTGCTCTGTGCCAGTTACCTTCATTTATTGTATCCACATTATGTATCTTACATCTCCACTTACATCACTTCTGAATTTGGCCCCTGGTGTTCTCCTCTGTCCCTGAGACGCTAAGCCTGGCCAGTATGCGCTGCGGGATTCTTACAGTCTTGCTGGCTTTCCCTCCACCTACACAGCTAGCTGCCCACGCAGAAACACAGTTATTAGAGCAACACTGCATCATAAGGAATGCTCCAGCCCAGGAATTCCACCCCCTCGCTATGGAGTGCGGACTGGGTAAAGTGCCACAGCATAAAGGCAATCACTACGTTCCCAGGGGCCAGGTCCAATCCAGAGTATCACTTGCTGAAAGCTCAGATGGGGACTAAATAGCACAGTGAGATTGCTAATAGACCACGGAGCCTGTCACTTTTCAGTCAGGCCAGTGGTGACTGTTCGATGGCACTATAAGAAATGGGTTTTCTGGGCTCAGGCTAGTTTCTAGTAGGCAGCATCCACATCACTATAAGTACCAAGTCTCCCTACTGAGACTTCCTCTTTGCTGGAAGTCTCAGTAGGGAGGCTAAGGACTGCATGGGCTATATGGACTGAACTGCCTTCTCAGCCCCAGAGACAGTCCCCTCTGGGGCTCACTGGTGTGTCTCTGCAGAAGAAGCTTGTCCTACTGCTGCCCTTTCTGCACAAGTGCCTAAACAGAAGACTTCACTCTCCCAGACTGACAAGCTGGCACCTTCCCTCTTCCCAACTAAATGTCTTTCCGAAAAAACTGACTCTGACAGGTGACAGGCACGGGACTGGTCACAACCAGGTGGAAGGCATGGCCAGGAGAATGTGGTTCTGAACAATGCGTATTTGACATGACTCCAGTCACACAGAGACCTAAGAGATGTGGTGAGCTGGGTCAGCGAGTGGAAGAAGACCAAAGCAGTCAACAAGCTGCTGATTCATCTTATGTGCATCAGCCAAAGTGACTGCAGGAGTTGCAGGGAAAAAACATTCACACCCCTGCTTTACCATCAGCTCAGTGCTCATGTCAGCTACATACACAATTCGAGCCAGACGAAGACAGATTGGTGCAGGCACAGTTGCCAGGCATGTCTGCGAATATATAAACATTTAGCTTGCAAAAAGCTGAGCACTGAGTCCATCTTCAATAAAACACCCATTCAGACCCAAACAGACCTGAGGCCTGTCTCTGTAAAACAACTGGGCAGACCTGAGCCTGTCTCCTATGTAACCAACCCTGTGTGCCACAAACCCACCTCCAGTGTCCATCTTCTCTGTGCTCCAGTCTCCACACGACTGCCAGCCAGACCTGAGGACACCCCAAGCCTCTTTCTGATAGAACATATTCAGACTTGTTCATGTTCCATTCCCATCTCAGGAAAAATGTCCACCCACATCTCTGTATGCCCCTAAATCTGTCTCAGGGTAAAACATCCATCCAGAACCAGGCCCAAACCTATCTGGTAAACACCCAAAAGATGTGGGTGTGCTCTGAGACCATCTCTATAAAGCACCCATCCAGACCCCTTTGTCCTCAAATCACTGACTTCATAATTCACATACCCAATCCATGTGCATCACTCACTCATCTCCTATCCAGGACAGTGTGTACCCCATAAAAAGGCCCATCTTAATGTGTGTGTGCAAAATTTCCCCCTAGTATGCAGCCTGGGCTCTCCTCAGAAATCATTCTGCTAATGTCACCATCCAGGGACTGGAATGAATACCAAAGTGAAGAGTGATATGATCAGATTGTGAAAGGGCAAAGAACTGTATTTCTCAGGGTTCATTGCAGTCAAGAGCGTCTCATCTACAGGCAATGAGCAAACCCAAAGTTCCTCATAGAGCCTCAGTTGCCTTCCGCAAATCCAAGGTACGTGACTTTCCACATTACCTCTTCTGACTCAAATCTCTAGGCTGCTCTGCCTTTCCTTTCACACCGACAGCTTTTTTCACAGGGCATTGTTCTGAGCTACATGATAGATTGTGATGACTAAATTGGATCTGTCAGGTGAAAAATTCTCCCCAAAATACTGAAGGAAAACAGCAGCTGGAGCACCCCCCTGAGCTAGTTAAGCTCTTGGCACTCTAAACACAAGGCCTGGGTTCAGTTCTCATTCAGAAAAGCCCCACAGTGAGTAACCAGGGCTTGGGGACAACCCCAACCCTAGAGTGCCCTGTTGTCACTAATGAGCGGGGGCCTGTGTCCTATCCCCAGCTGGACAATCCTCTCGTCTGGACAATGGCTGGGGTTCAAGCTTCAGCACTCTGGACAGTAACCATGGGGTTTTGGGTTCACTCCCCAGCTTTGGTGGAGTATCAGGACAGCAACCAGAGAACCTAAGTTCACTACTTTCAGGGCAAAGCCCCTGCACTGTAGACTGGGGACCTGAGTTCAGTCGCCTGGAGGTTGCACCCTGGAACATAAATGAGTTACAACTAGGGATGAATCTAGCCCAATACCTTTTATAGCTTCTTATTGTCATCAGTGGAGAAAGCCATGTGAGATTAAAGGATTTAGTCCCATTAGCCACTTACATGTTAAAGAGGTTCAGCCCAATGCGGTACAGCCGCTTCCTCATGGTGTCTGTGGAAAGCGTGGGAGATTTGCAGCTGGCTGGATTCTCACAGTGGTACCGTGGGAGGCTCAGAATCATGGCCTGCAGCGCTTCCTTAGAAGATACCTCAGATGCCGACTTGGCTGACGTGGAGGTGCTGCTGCTGCTCAGCTGCTCTGAGTTGTCTGCATTTTCAGACTCAGAGCCCTTGCCCTGCCCAGTTTCATTGTTTGAGTCAAACTGGAGTTTCTGCACCACCATTTGTCCTTGCTCCATCACCCCTCCCCCCAAACCGTTGGTGTTAACGTTCACCTCGGTGAAGGTGTGACTGTTCTGGAGGACCCTGGTGTCCGGCAGCCCTTCCAGGGCAGCCTGGGCCTTTTTGTCTTCCTTTTCCCCATCCCCTGGGCCTTCTTCAATTCTGGCAGCTTGAGAGAGCCCAGCCTGGGCACTGCTGCCAAGACAGTTTGCCATGGACACCGAGGTAGAAGATGAGACTGAGATATTCTTGTTGTCAATCTGGACTGTGACATCCCGGAAGGCCATCATGAGGGTGCTGCTGCTCTTGGGCAAAGTATCTGGCAGCAGTCCCTCCTCCTTCTCTTGCTCCTTCAGTTCAGCTTCCAAGTCCTGGTTCGGCTGCATTGAGCTGGCGCTGAAGGTTTCTCTGATCTGGTATGAGCTGCCATCTTGAAGGGAACACATGGTCTTCAGGCTCCATGTACTGAGAGCGTCATCAATAGATTTGGCCAGGGACTGAACCTGCTCTGTGAAAGAGTCCTCCAATTCAGTCAGGGCCCCGCTGATGGTCACTGGCAAAGATGGAGACCTCACCAAGGGAATGCCAACAAAGTTGTACCCTTCCATCAGGGCTTTATCAGCAGAGAAACTTTCAGAGTTCTGGACCCGGACTTTTCTTAATGAGATTCGGCGGGGCATGCGGCTCTCCAGCAGGGAGTTCCGGATCTTCTCAAAGTTTTTGCTGAGTTGGTACTGGCGGAAGGCAGTCTGGATGGTGCAGGCTGCCCTGCGAGAGACCAGGTGCCCTCCGTATTTGTGCTCTAGCATTTCGATCTGAAACACACACACAAACAAGATTTTTAATTGACTTGAAACTTTGACTTGACTTTGAAAGCTGTCCATGACCCCAATTTATACACTGATTAGTTAGCAGTGACACTCAGTGGGACCTCCACTACTCCATTAGCTTTTTTCCACACTGAGGTGCCCTGGGGATGTCTGCTGGGATTGCAACAGAAGGGGGTCCCTCATAGCAGTGCCCTGGCCATGCCTGCTGGAGCACTGACCGTGTGGACTTCCTCAGAGCTGTGCCTTGGGAATGCCAGCTGGGGTATCCGCAGTGTGAGCTTCCTCACCGCTGTGCCCTGGCAAAACACCAGCAGTGTGAGCTTCCTCATGGTCATGGCCTGGCAAAGCCAGCTGAGACACTGGCACTGTGAAATGTGCACACTGCTGCCCTGACAACAGGACACCAGCCTGTGAAATTCTTTGGAGTAGAGTCTTGTCAATGCAAGGACAGCACTCCTGCAGTGCGACCCTCACAAAGCTCCATTCTACATCCCTCCGCTACCTCAGCAAAGTGCCTCTAGAGAAAGGGGAAATCACTGAGAAGAAGAAAAACACTAAGGAATGTTAACTGTTAAACTAGGGCTCGGATTAAAAAATTATGGACCCAATCCTGTGAATGAGTGTCCTCAACTTCCATGGAAGTCAGTGGACGTTGAGGTTGCTCAGCATGTGACAGAAGTGCTCCACATTTCTCTGGGTCACACCCCTATATAAGCTCCACTCTTTTGCCCAGTGCACTTTGTGTTTTTTAGGTACCAACCAACCAAACGAAAACAACTCAGGGAGAAAAAGAAAACTGGTCTGAAAGATGAGAAACTTTCATTTTAAAGGATGAGAAAAGTTATTAAGAATAAATGCCAGCAGACTCTAGACTATGCAATACCTCCTGAGCTGCTAATCTCTTTCTTTCTCTCTCTCTCTCACACACACAGCTAGGACGGACACACATACACACATACACACACAGCTAGGACGGACACACACACACACACACAGAGCAAGAGCTAGGAGACATAGGACACAAACACACACACAGAGCTAGGAGACATGACAACTTTAGTCAGAGCAAACTAGCCATGAGGCCTACCCTGGGCACTTCATTATCGTTGTTTCTGTGCCACAATCTGGCCAGTTGCTCACATGAACCCACATGCTGTTTCCTTTTCCCAGTCCTTCATTTTTGCTCTGCAAGTGAAGCCCAAGACATGTGCCAGAGGAGGATGCTGTCTGTCTGCTTCATACATCACCCCAGCCTCAGTCCCGGTGAGTGAGCAGTAGGGACAATGTGGGGGGATGAAGATGAGGGATGATGATGCTGAGGGAAGCAGAAAGGACAAACCCTAATTATCCCCATTGAGATGTGACTAAACTGCTGAGCCTGGCAGGCCTCTCACGTGTCTGATAAAGGACTTTATTCTGCACAGCGCATGTACAGAGTGGGGGGGTGAGAGAGAGTGAGAATGTCAGGTAGAAATTAGGCACAGGACAGGGAGCATAGGCAGGTTCAATCCTGCATTAACAAGTGAACTGTTGCATGTCCACCAAGTTATTTCTGCTTATTGACAGGATCAAGGGCAAAAAGGGGAGCACATGGTTAATTGCCTTATATACAGAGGACAGGCCCATTCTCAGACACACCGTGTCCGCCTGCATTGCACGCCTTTCTGGTCCCACAGTTTCAAGAGTGGGTGTGCAAAGACCTTGAGGTTTATTACGTGCTCACTGTGGACAGGACCAGATTCAAGCATAGGCAGACTACGGCGGTTTCTAGGGTCCCCGCTCCTGGAGTCATGTGATTGCATCAGAATCTCAGCTTTCTTTTCTTTTCGGTAGGTTTCTGGACCTCAGAGCTGCAAAGTTAACCTTCAGAAAGTGAACCGAGTACCTGCCTGCGTCTGCAGAGAGCCTGGAACAATAGCTTTAAGAATTGTCCCATGCGTCTCAGTAAGCTATTAACTACAAGATCTGCCGCTGTGGGAGTGAGAGGGGCTTTTGCAGATGCCAGCTCACTAGATGACTGTGTGTGGCAGGTGGAGAATGCTATGGGCCCAGTCCTCCACCCCTACAGATACACCCCAGCTGCTGGGTTAAGTACTAAGGTACTGACTACTGCCACCCCTCACCTCTGTAGGGGGGAGAAAGCATGCGGTCCCTACTGGACTCCAGGGGAGGGCCCTGCTGCTGCTCCTGGACAGGAGAAGGGAGCCCGTGCCACTCCAAATGGGAGGTGGGGCCACAGTGCAGGGGCAGAGCCTGTATTATAGTGTGCCTGGGACCCTGGATTGTCTTACGCAGCCCGTAATGCAGAGGACGACACCTAGTGCCCACCCATAGGCCCAGATTCTCCATTGCCTTGGACAATCATTTATACCAGTGCAATGTGGGTGCCAAATCCTGCCAGATCAGAATGGGAACCATTTGCACTTGCTTAGCACGGGTGTAAATAATGGCCCCAGCTGAAGTGCAGTGGCAGATCTAGCCCCGAGCCCTTGCTCAGACTTGTCCCGGAACACACCAGCTTTGCACATCCTGCTGCTCGCCAGGTAAGTAAGTACCTGCCGAATCAAGGTCAAAGTACCTTCAGACCATTTATCCCTACAAAGAAATTGTGGAGCCAGCTGTAATGACAATAGGACTTGTCAATGGTCTTAGCAGAGGAACTAGGCCTCTGTTTGCCCCTGGGGTATTTTGGGCTGGCCCCGGGGTGCAGGGGAAAGCCGAGGGTTGGGGGCAAGGAGGAGATGCTCTCCAAGACTTATCACACCCTGAGCTCGCCCCCCCGCCCCCAAACTTACATTTCAGCATACAATCAAGGCTTTCCCTTTCCACATCTTCAAAGCACGGGAAGGGGTGCGGGACAGTCTCCTCATACAGCCCCACCACCTCCATGAGCAATTAGGACCTATCCCTTCCCCACCTTCCTTTGTAAGCAAGGCTCATTTAAATATATGCCCATTAAACCCTAACTTGTGCAGGCACAACCCAACCAGCTGTGACTGGGAACTGACTGAGAGTCCTGGGCACCACAGCCTGGCATATCAACAAGGAGGCTAGTCCTATTGGAGGGGATGGGTGTGGGGGAAGCAGCCATTTGAAAGAAAGGATAATAATAAGGTACAAAACCCAGCAGGACCAGGGGAAGCAGCAGCCTGGTAGTTTTCCAAAGAGGTGACAGCCATTCAGGAAGTGTAAATCTCATATGCTCCGTTCTTATTAGAGGCCAGGATGAGATGTAATCGCTGATCTGAAATAAAAGGCAGATTCCTCCAAAGCAGAGGCCAGTTTCTGAATAGCAGAGTTTGATGGCATTGATTCTCAGTGGGAAAGGCAGGAGCCGTCTAAGAGTTCAAAAGAATGGGCCAAAGCCATTGGCACCCCTCTTACTGCAATGCCTGGCACTCTATAAACCCCTACAAGCTATTGGGGAAACTAATGCCAAAGGGTATTCCCAATCTATGCTGCTTCTTGAAGGCCCCGCTAAGAGCTCTCAAACGCAGGCCAAGCTATCCGAATACTGAGCACTTTGACAGAACTTTCTACCCAAGGAGCCCAAAGAGCTTTACAAAAGAGGGTCAGTATCAGGAGACCTGTTTTGCAGAAGGGGAAACTGAGACATGGAGGCTTGCAGACGGTCATATGAGTTGTGTAGCAAAGCCAGGAATATACCCCAAGTCTCCTGACTCCCAGTTCTGCACCCTGCCCACTGGGCCATGCTGCCACTCCACTTCAATTGGACTAAATCTCTTTCTCGCTCTCTCCCTTTCAGGAGCATGCAGCTCAGTGATTTCCTGAAGTCTACGGTATTCACATTTGCCACTGGACCGTTTTAAGGATTTGACACAGCCACCAGCCCATTCCCCTCCTCTAGCAAGGGGAAAGGGCATCCATTAGCACTCCACAGCAGCAGGAGCTTATGGAGATGTATGTCTGGCTTGTTGCAGAAACCTTCTCTTTCCACTTGGGAGGTGAGAAAGGGCAGACATGATAGGCCTTCTCTCACTTCTCGTAAGCCCCGTGAATCACAAGTAATTGCCTACGTAGAACTATTCTTCTCTGGGGAGTGATCCTGCAGCCAGTGCCATGGGGGGAGGGATAGCTCAGTGGTTTGAGCATTGACCTGCTCAACCCAGCGTTGTGAGTTCAATCCTTGAGGGGGCCATTAATAGCTCTGGGGCAAAAATCTGTGTGGGGGTTGGGCCTGCTTTGAGCAGGGGGTTAGACTAAATGACTTTCTGAGGTCCCTTCCAACCCTGATATCCTATTACAGGAATTGAAAAGCAGGAGGGAGGAATTAAAAAGAATAATTAGCTTAATACATTTCTGACCCTCAAGGCAAGCACCCAGTCCTGGCAATTCAGGCCCTGTGGCTAAATCAGAAACAACTGGGAAATCTCTCTAGCTAGGAGGGATTGTGCAGAGATGGGAGGTTTTTGCAAACCCCAGTGCCCAGCCTGGATGACAATGTATTTGAGATACAATCCTTGTGGCAGCATTGCCTGCAGCATGTTCAGGCAAACACAAATACACCACTTCTCCAGAAGCAAGGGGCCTGATGCTTATATCAGTTTTCCCCACTGGTGTCCAAGGAGTTATTCCATATTTACAACAGTGGTAGTGAAAGGAGAATCAGGCCCAGTGACGGCATCTGAGCTGCCCAGGGCAGGCTAATATGTCTGATGTAAAAAAAAGAAAAGAAAGCTGAGAACACCTAAAGTGCCTTTCTTAATGTTCTGCCTGCATCCCCCACTCCCAGACCCTTTTCTACTAAGCACCCACAGCCCCTCACAATGAATGGAGCAACACTGAATTAAGGGGCCCTGTGGTGATGCCACAGGGCATGCTCCATCTCCCTTCGCCCAGTGTGGCATTAGAGGGGGTGATGTGCTAGTGGAGATGCTGCCCTTCATACTTGGGACAGGCTCCATTTCCCAGCACAGTGCAAAGTCAGCTGATGCCATACCGTGCTTCAGCACCTGAGCTAACTACATCATTGAATGTCACACTGTGGTCTTAAGGGGCTTGCTGCTGCCCCCAGTAACCCGACATGCTCCATCTCATGGTACAGAAAGCTGTGCTTTCAGAGGCAGGCAGCCAGCCTTCATCTCTGGTCACGATCCATCCATCAACACACCAGCATAGTGTTAGGAGGCACGGTGCTGCCGCAGGTGCTCTCCTTTATATCCTGGACATGCACTACCTCCTACTTCTCCAACATGGGGTGTTATGCTGCCAATAGGTATTTTCCTTCGTAACGTATACACAATCATCTCCCGAAAGCTAAACAGGGCTTGAGGCACTGTGAAGCATCCTCCTCCATTATTTTGAAATACATATCTTTAAGAAAACTAAAGTAGAGCTTGAAGGTGCCATGATTAGGTGGATTGTTGTGGCAGTGAGAGAAAATCGAACTCTGAGGGCCCAGTTCTGCCACCTGTACTTGCATTGAGTAGTACCTTACCAGACAGGAAGTCTCATTTAAATCAGTGGGATGACTCATGGAGTAAGGCACTACTCAGGGTGAGTGAGAGTGGCTGAATCTGGCCTGAATTCATATCTTCCTTATTCCAGGAAAGGTGCCTCCTCCTGAGCAGGTCTAGGGTCCATCAAGGAAAGCCAAGAAGAGTATGAACATGGATATGCAATCTCCCTCACCGTGGGAAAGGTGGCTCTGCCTATGGCAAGCTCAAGGTCTTTGGAAGGTCAGTGCTGAGAGGAACCAGAATTGAATGAACATGGGGATAGACTCTCCCTCTGTCTCAGATCCCTCCAGGGCTGGTTTGGACCATGCTCGAAAAACAGTGTTTGGGAGCCCATGGTTAAATGGATTTAGAATTAAGAGATCATGAGCCAGATCCTCAACTGGTATAAATCAATGAAGTTTCATGACTTGAACAGGGATATGCCAATCTACACAAGCGGAGGGCCACCGTAAGTATATGCCATGTTTGTTGGTGAAGCTTGTCAGTTATCATCTCTCTTTCCCTTGCCCACTGTGAAACAAGATATCTGACCAGCTAGAGTTGTAATACAGCTCTCCATAAAGACCCAGAGACCCAAGTCCTTTTTGTTGCTCAGTATTTGGGTGGGTCATTAATTGGACCTTTCTGCTTGGGGGTGCCAGAAGCATCTTGTGTGAAATGGAAGGAAGAACTTCCTGCAGCAGCTCCTTGGGTGTGAACCTGGTCAGATTCAACTTTCATTTTCTAAACAGCTCCTGGGAGGAGAGGGAGAAAGGTCCCTTTGCAACTGCTTCTGAAGCCGAAATAATGTGCCCATCACAGCTTAAAAATCATCCTTCTACCACTGAGCATAATCCAGGCAGAGTGTGTCACTGACGCTTGTTCAGTCTCCTGGTCTGCAGGGTCTGTGCACGAAGCAGCCTCCAGTAGAGCTGCATCCCACGAAAAGGACAGAAACGTTCCTCTTAGAGTGGGGCTTTTTAAATAGCAAATCTGCTGTGTTTTAATCAGTAGCGACACCGTGCATGTGAGGGGCGACATTTCTTCTCACCGGCTATGAGGTGGGACCTCAGCATCCCCTGCTGAGAGGAAGATGCGGAGATGCAGATAGATGTGACTGGGCTGAACTCTGGAGCTAGGCTAGAGACATGGGCGTAGACAAAAACCTGCTGATTTGTGCGAGTCGTCTTCTCTCAGTCTGGTAAGTCTGCCTATCTCGAGAGCATCCATCACCATATTGCTGCTGCTATTAGTGATACACTGACAATGTGCTTGGCGCTTACTGGAACAAATAAAGACAGTCCCTGCCCCAAAGAACAGACAATCTAAAGGCTCTGTGTGAAGGCAGAACAGAGCTGTGGAAGCTCCTCTGGATAAAAGGTACCCCCTGTTCTCAGAACTCCCCAGGGCAGGCTTCTCCCCCTGAACAATGAGAGACCCTGATCTTCTGGGATGCCTATAGCAGCATGTGCTCGCAACATTTCCTGGGGGGCTCTGCAGCCCTCCACTGCCTGCAAGCCCTCTCTAAAGCTAAAGTCAGGTTTGAGTAGCTGGGTCCATTCTGAACTCTGGAAGGGGGAGGGGTGCAGCAAAGCCCAAGGGGTTTAGGTGAGGTGATGTCCTGGCCAGGCCAGAGGAAGCTAGATGAGGCCCTCATATGTTCCTTCCTCT
Organism: Mauremys reevesii; assembly: GCF_016161935.1. Taxonomy (NCBI): domain Eukaryota; kingdom Metazoa; phylum Chordata; order Testudines; family Geoemydidae; genus Mauremys; species Mauremys reevesii. The sequence continues at coordinate 252,664,639 of NC_052623.1, forward strand.
ATAGTCCCTGCACAATGTAGGGGCCAGGCATGCTCTGTGGGGAGGGCACAGTATGGTTACGGAAACTAGGCTAGCACTTCACAGAGAAATGGCCCCCCGTGGTGTGAATGTGGCCCCACCCACACCATCCCCCTCTCCCGTAGCCTGAGGAGGAAGCTGCTGTACCTGTTTATTCTTTAGGTCAAGAGAGAGCTCATAATCGGAGGCAGCTGCATGGGAACACGTGGCCGTCCCTTTGCTGCGCTGCACTCTCACTGGGGAACCCGTGTGGTGGAGGCTGGGCTTCTGCACCAGAGGGGAGCACCCCGCTGCCTGCTCCTCCTGCCGCTCTGCATGCTGGGCTTTTAGCGTCAGAGTGTCGGACCTGCCTTCCTGGCCACTGTGTCTGCCGGCCTCCTTCGGATCCTCCGTTTCACACCCGGATTTCTTGCTGGTGGAACCGCAGGAATCGTCACTGTGAACAAAATGCAACGTTTCGCTTTTTTTATTTGGTTTTTGGATTCTCTACCCTCATTAACTGATCTTCATGTCAAATGTCCAGGGAGCCTGGGCCACAGGGTGGGAGCAGGGAGTGGATCAAGACCATACTTTGACCCAGTAAAAACACTCGCCCCTCCCACCCAGAGAGCCAGTAGGGTGCGACACACACCCCAGCCAAGCCAGAGTCATGTGACTCCCAGCTGTGGCCTATCTGCCTCCTCAGATCATGCTGGGATATAACCTCAGGGGCTGAGGAGAGTGTCCTGGGAGAAGGATGCATCGCCTCTTTCCTGGATCTTGTCCTAGCTACAGGTGGTTAGCCAACAGACATCACTTATGTGCCTACTGCTTACTAACTGACTGACTACTACGTTTGGGGGCCCATTTGATTATGGAGCCTGGATCCCAAGGATCCAAGGTATTTGCTTTAACTTCCCCCTGGAGTTTTTACAGGCACAAGGAAATGAAACACGGGTGGCTGAATCTCATGGAGCAGCCATTGGCTTCACAGCCAGAGCCAGAGCCCATAAGGAGGCAGCAAGGCACTCTGGCAGCCCTGGGATCCAGAAACACTAAAATAAACCTAAAGAACAAAACATTAGCAAGTGACCTCCAGGGCTTCCAAAAAGGAAACCGTCCTGCCCTGGCCCTCAGAGCAGAATCCTGCACTGACGGTTCCCAACGGTGAGAGGATCACACCCTTCTTCCCTTACAGCTACATCTTCTGGACAAAGGGATAATGGTATAAAACCAGTGCCCGTTAACAATGCATTCTAAGGCAGCTGAAAGGTGCTGTTGGACAGTATAGGGTCTGTGTGTGTCTGGTCCTCTGGAAATGTTCATTTGCTAACCTCGCCTGCTAAGTGTTTTCTGAAATCAAACAGAGACTTTCATCCTCAGGGGAACTTTCTGAACGACTGAATCTGATTCTCCTCTTCAGTACTACACTGGTGTCATTCCACTGACCACAATGGAGTTACTCGTGATTTACATGAATTTACACACCAACCGGATCACATTCTGATCTCTGTTGCACTGATGTAAATATGTTGTAACTCCATTGACTGCAATGGAATTATTCTGATTTAATTGCAATCAGAATCTGGTCCTTGAATGCCATTTTCTCAACTCTCAGAGATATGCATATGTAGTATATTCTATTATTTGACTTGATCCTTTAGTACCTCTGGTATTTGAATCCTCATATAGGTCCAGGGTATCTTTAATGTCAGACTTGTTATATCGTAACTTCTCTTCCCTTCTGGTGTATATTTTAATAATTTTATCAGCAGCCATGTACTATCCATTTTCTTTTGATCCAGCAGTGTAGTCTAGGGATCACCAGGTGACCATCGGTTTAATTTCCCATTTACTTCAATGGGAGCAGGACCGGGTCCTACAAAGCTCACTTAGCTGTGCAACTAGGCACCGATTCAGCAGGTCATTTAAGCACTTACCTAAGCGCTTTGCCGAATCAAGGTCACTGAGGTTCAGACTTTCTCTACTGCAGTTCAGAGCCTGGGCAGTTGACTAGAACACTGACTTCCCGGAGAGCATAGCTGGCCTCTGGGTGCCAGAAAATATTCATGATGGCCCTGATCCTGCAAACATTAAGCATGTGCTGCCCTTTACTACCATGAGCAGCCCCACTGATTTCAACAGGACTATCCATGGTAGTAAAGTTAAGCATGTGTGTAAGTGTTTGCAGGATCAGGGCCCATTACTCTATGGGGTTATACTTAATCTGTAGTATGTTGCATAATTTTGGTTTACTGGGCACTTTTCAAATGAATGGCTCTCACGGTCTCTGTTTGTCTGGCAGAGTCTGGAATCTGTATGAGAGAGCAACACGCAGTGCTACCAAGATGCCACATTTAGCCGAGCTATTATTTGTTAGGGGGGTAGTTGAGGGAGTGGGACATTATACATCTTTTTTTAAAGTCAAAATTGTCATGGAGAGGCGCTTGTTTGTATAAATCTAAATTTAAAACATTAACTACGTTAAAAATGGGCAGAGTTAAGACGGTGTGTGTGACTTGACCTGACTTGGAGTGCTTACCCAAACAACTTGAACAATGTTGGTCCGGTAATGTAACTTATCTGTATGGAATTTGCTAGAGGTGTTTTTTGTTGGTTGATTAAAAGACAATGAAGAGGGGGAAACAGAGGGAGCATCACTTTCCAGGGCTTTGCAGCTCTGCTGGCATGCTACTAATTGGTAACAGTGACTAGACACCAGAAGAACACCCTGTCCTTCCCCCATAGGAGGGCTGGAGGAGAGAGTTCTCTCCTGGAGCTGCACAAGGGCTACAATGCATCAGGTTTGAGGCTCCCACTTGCCAAGCTTACAAAGGACCTGATCTCAACCTCAGTGGAAGGATTCCTGCTGAGCAAGTGAGTGTTGGATCCAACCCAAAGTGTTCAGCAGCCCTCTTTAACATCATTAGGCGTTCGGTACACTTCTCACTGCATAATTAAGGGCCCGCGCCTGCAAAAACTCATGCACATGTTTAACTTGACGTATGTGAGAAGTACCATTGATTTCAATGGGTACTACTTACTATGAGTCAAGTTAAGCACATGCTACGTCTTTGCAGGATCAGGGCCTCACCTAGCCACACCTGCCCATGCAATATTGCCTTTAGTGGCACATTTTCTGAGCTCAGTGAAAACTCCCATACAAGATGTAAAGTGCATGTGCAGCATGAAATTTTCTAAGGGTCGTAACTCGGTCAAATCAAAACCAAATTTCAACGGAGCACTCAAAGGCATTTCTCAGTGAGAGCTATTTCCATGCTAAATATAAACTTTGCAACCCCCTGCTGTGCTGGCTGTCGAGCTGTTCAGAAAATGGTTGCAAACATTCCTTCTACACTAGGAGTCATATCTTTTTCTATGTTCCTTTTATGGGGAAAAGGCTGAACTGTTTTTGCTCAGATGTAAAAAACAAACCAAAAAACATACTCTACCTTTAGGCAAGAGACCAAGGCTGGGGAATTTCAGTTCATTGTGTCAGCTTCAGAGAGGTAGGAGCAATAGAAAATGGGTCTGGAATGGCGCTTGTTATGCAACCTTACCTGCAGCATTACAGTCGCAGCTGCTCCTGCTACAATGTTCTTTTCTTTCAGTTTGCTCCCATGTAAGAGTCCCTTGTAAAGTAATTACAGGAGGGTGGCGGGCTATTCCCAGTCCTTTCTCGGTGGAAACAGATTAAGTCCCCACATGAGAAACCTAACTTCTTACGATTCAAACAGATATTAATGCCTTCTGTGTTGTTCCTGATCCTTAGCCCCTATCCTGGAGATCTGGCTGGGTACAGACTGGAGTTTCACCTGGAAAGTGTTTGAAGCCTGTGAAAAAGAAGAGTGCTTTCCAGACAGTTTTAGGGTGGTCTCACCTACAGGCATGCTATCTCAAGGTTTGATCTTCTATCTTCCTAAGCTAAACAGGGCTAGGGCCAGACAGTACTACATGGGAGACCGCTAGACCTGCTACAGGGGTACAGAGCTCTTGAATGTGCTACTTCTTGGATGAGACAAAAATACAATTTTTCTAATTGCTTGTAATCATAAAAAATTCCATGCAGCGACTAAGTGCGAACCCCAGTGCCCTGGCCAAATTCCAACTATGTTAATTACGTTCTGCATCTTGTAATCAGAATTCTTTACTTGCTGTTCTAAAGTGCTGGGTAAAATTGTTATGTACTATTAATGAGATCTGTATTTCACCCCGTGCTATTCTTGCATGATGGGCAGAGGGATTATATGTGGTTTGTACAATCAGCTAGGAAAACTTTGTAAAGTGCTTTGGGAGCCATTTGATAGATGCATGATCACTTGCATCCAGGTATAAAACGGACTCAACCAATTCAGCTGTTTTGTTATTTCTGGATGCTCCTATGTGACATTTATGATCTAAAAACACTAGCTCTGTTGGTTACTACTAATAGAATGTGGTTATTGTAGAGAAGGCACCTGCTTAATGTTTCAGGTAGTTCCTGCCTGCTATTATGCTGCTAACCATGTATCCACCGTTGTAGACAGAAGTCAGTTGCTAAAGTTGTTCTAAAATTAAGATTGCTGATGAAGTCGATGGATATAGAGAACAGGACTCTGGTCATTTAGATTAAATACTATTGCTGGTCTAGCATGACGCATGTTGCTAAGCAGGAACCAGTGTTCTAGAACTGAATGTGGGTGTCTGCTTGGAGAGGGGAGGATGGTGCTACAAGCTCATTTGGATCTACCCCTTTGATGCACTAATAAACTTCCCTGTCAGTGTGCTGCATAAACAAATGAGGTCTCCAGACTTTAGCTTCTGGTATGTGGAGAAATACCTGTGCTTTTCTGGGCATTTCCTTGAAGAATTTCTGAATTTCTGTGAAGGGGAAAAACAGAGGGAGAGCTGGAGGGAGGTGACAGAGGAAAAGGAGGACTGCTCGTGTATTTTTTTAAGGCTTCCTTTTCTCTCTTGCTACTAACAGTCTACGAATTATGAAATTAAAACTGCAGGTTAGTGACTCCCAGACCCCTGAAATGGACATGAGTACCAGACACATCACAGGTGTCTCTTGCCTTTCAGGTTTGTATGGAATTGCCATGCCAATGTTCTGGAGTGCACTGTGTTGTCTGTGTGCTGGAACAACCTCCATTTCTGTTTAGATCTCGGATTGTCAAAATGGCATGCTGCCTCGGGGTCCTCTTGCACTCCGCACTGATACCAGAGGCTCAAATAGCCATTGCTGACAGAAATATCTTCTTCCATTTGCAGCTAGGCACAAGACTGTGCCTAATACTGACAGCTATAGACCTGGCCATGGTGATCTGTGTTTTCAGGACCACCAGATATGAGCACTGTGATGTCCAGTACTTGGGAAGGAACAGGCAAACCCTGAAATATTTTCAAATACAGATAAGCTACACCAGTAAGTGGGAGCACATCACCTGGGCACTCCAGATACTACACTGGCTCCTTGTTGAAAACCAGATCCTGTGTAAGATAATGGTGCTAATCTTCAAAGTTCTCAAAGAATTGATTACGAGGTACGTGGTGACCACCACTGCTCCAGGGCCAGGACTTTTCCATGAGACCTACCCATCTCTGGAACTATGCAGCTCTCCACAAGAGTAAGGCTTGTTAGAGTTGGCGACTAAGCTTCCCCAGCCACCATCCTATGGCTACATAACTAACTGCAGGTCAAAGTGCAAGACCGATCTCTTTGCCTTAGCTTTCCTACAATAAATTATAACAAACAAATGGCTACGGCCAGAGAGAGTGCTAGGGATGGATACACACTACGTAGTTGGGTGGGGAGAATGAAGTGCTGGAGAAACAGTCGGAACTCTTTTCTTTTTGTGGCTTCATGTCACCCCACTAATGACTCCGGATGGCTGTTTTGGGTGTGTGACTCACAAACCTTCCTTCAAGGTATTAAAGCTCAGTAACTTAGATTTATGCTCTGTGCTCAGGCCAAGACTAGTCAAGATGAGGATCGATTAGTTATTGTTTATACAAAGCTTTGAAATATTTGTAAGTATTCAGTATTATTATGGTCTGAGGTGTGGGTAAGATTTTAAAGCCTTCAAAGGCTACAGAATCAAAACCCTTATAAAGCGCCATATGCAGAACTATAAAAAATGTTTCTAGCAAGAGCCAGGAGCAGGAAACATGGACCCTACGTCTGCAAGAATCTATCTTCTCTCTCAAGACACGTCAGCACTTTTCCCTGCCTCCTCTTTCCTCTCTGAAAACAACTGCTGAGTTGAGCATGGTCCAAAATGCTTTTTCAGTTTCTTCCATCTCAGTCTTCCCTGAGGACATCCCTGGCATATGGTGAATGTGTTGATCAAAACTCAGTGAAAAATGGCTCAGGCAGGATTGGTGACATATTATGAGATTTTTTTTCAGGGCTCAGGGACTCCTGATGTGCTGAGATGGAATATTGGGTGTCTGAGCTCATCAGAATTACTGCTAAGGAGTTTGTAAGCTGGGGTTCGGGGGTGACTCTGCAGCACACTTCTCCCAGAGCATACTGACAATGATGTAGGACAAAGCGCCAGCTAGTTAGGCAAGGATTCCTCCTGTTGGCAGGTTAGTATTATTTCCCATGCAAACAGATTTTTAGCTTTCTTAGATATTATCCTCCAACAGAGACAAAAATAGAAGCCAAATTCTGATCTCATTTACATCTACATAACCCTCTTCAAGTCAACGGAATCTGATTCTCTTCTCACACTAGTATTACACCAGTGGCATCACTCCTGGTTTACAGGAAGGTAACTGAGATCAGAACCTCTCCTTATTTGTTTATATGTTTTACAAAAATCTATAGCACATACCTGTAAAATATATTTAACAATACTGCAAATATATTTGAAATTAATTACATTTCACATCCTTTCCAATAGACTTAACGGGACAGCATCACTTAAACATTATCAGAAGGAGTCTTTGTGATATAGCTAGAGAATATCATAACGTTAGGTGGTGCCTCTTATCCCATGGGATCCCTGTTTGCCCAAGTTAGGGCACTCAGGTTCCATAGTTTGGTATTGAAATTGGTCTTAAACAGGGCACCATGTATTATGGGACTCTGAAGCTGTCACATAATCCATCCCGTTGCCATGGAACGGTGCTCCAGAATCTAAGCTTTTATTATTTTTTAAAGCAAGTTTCTAGTCCTTATGGTTGCAAAGATAATCTTCCAAATGTGAACCTATGCTAACTGCCTGACTGAGCACCCAAATGCTAAATTAGATACCCTTCCTTATATGCTTCAGTGCTAACACCCAGATCTCCATACAGTATGTCAGAATCACTTGTCAATCCAAAATACATCCACCAGTCAGGTGGAACACAGCCGCTGCCACTCTGCATTGGGAACATTACACAGCAGTTTTTAGTAGAGGTTCCAGACCTAATTCTCTATTGCCCTGCACCTTGTGCAGGGATTTACACCATTTCAAAGTAGGTGTAAAATGCTCATTGGTCAGAATGGTAATGATTCGCACCCATTTTTCACTAGTGTAAATGACATGAAAGGCAGTGGAGAACCAGGCCTCCAAGCAACAACATTTGTATATGGATCTGATTTCAAGCATAGGGTGACCATATGTCCCGTTTTGGCCAAGACAGACCCCTTTTTAAACCCTGTCCCGGATGTCCCGACTTCTTTGGCAAAACTGGGCATTTGTCCCATTTGCTCTTACCAACTGATTATCAGCTGGCAAGAGCAAATGCAACAAATGCCCAGTTTTGCCAAAAAATTGGGGTGTGCCCCCCTAGGGGCAGTGGTGCTGGAACAGTTTGTATAGTGGGGGTGCTTAGAGTCATTGAACCAAACTCTAAACTCTGTATATGATGGAAACCATTTCAAGCCAGGGGGCGTGGCAGCACCCTAGTTCCAGTACCTATGCCTAGAGGAATATTCGGGAGTGCGAGTGGTGACATAAGGCACCAAGTGGCGGGGCTTGGGCTGTCAGCCTCAGGCAACCTGGGACTTGAGTGGTCAGCCTCAGGTGAGCGACAACACCCAGGTGGCTCAGCGTGGTGTCCCACTTTTACTTTGGGAAATACAGTCATCCTAAGCACAGCCAAGTATGAAGTGTGTCCAAAGTGGGTTTGGCTTTGATCTGTTCTAAGGAGAGAGACTATTGCCAAAATTTAAATTCAATTCCTGGATCCAGGCACAGCTTCTGAATACTCCCACCCATAATATTCTAGACCATTCAGACTGGGGCCTACTTCTTGCTATTAGGAGGGACAGATGGATGGGCTTTGGCACACTTGGTGGAAACAAGTATAGGGCCAAATTCAGTGGAGACTTAAATGATGAGGTAAGTTATATGTTGGGTGTAAGATGGTCATAAAATGAGTATAAGTGGCAAAGTGGTGAAACCTGCATCACATGCACACAATGGGTGTGTGAACCAAGTTTGAGCTGAAGTTAATGGGAGCTGCACCCACTCATGCATTTGGTCCAATGGGAGTTGCATTTGCTTATGCCAAGGCTGAATTTTATCCCAGGGTGCTGGGGATGATGCAGTAATGGGGATGGGGATGTAAGTTAAGGTGGTGGTTTCTTAGACCCACTTTCTCCTGTCAATAGCTTTTCCTGATCTATCTCATTTTGTCCTCTTGGCATGTAAGCCATCTATTTTGCACATATGCAGAATGTTAAATTAATGCACATTACATCGCATTACCAGTTACTCCCATTTTCTGACCACTTGGATGAGAAATGTATGCCACTGCCTATGTCTCTGCTGAGTTTGGCCCAGATTTTTTTCTTCAGGTTTCCACTAATACTGGGCAGGGTATTTTTTTTTGCTGAGTCTTGTCCACATTGCTTTAAAATCATTCAGCAGCCAGTGGTTAAATCAGAGAAACAGAACGCTCTGATTCTGATCTCACAGCCACTTAACCAAAATGTTACTTACACTCACCCTGAAGTTGGCACTTCTCATGCCAGCTTTACATTTAGAGGGAATTGATGTGAGAAGTTAAGTCCATAAATGGTTATTAGCCAGGATGGGTAAGGAATGGTGTCCCTAGCCTCTGTTTGTCAGAGGATGGAGATGGATGGCAGGAGAGAGATCACTTGATCATTGCCTGTTAGGTTCACTCCCCCTGGGGCACCTGGCATTGGCCACTGTCGGCAGACAGGATACTGGGCTGGATGGACCTTTGGTCTGACCCGGTACGGCCGTTCTTATGTTCTTATGAGAATAGGTGGAGGGCGCTGAAAGTAGGTTTTAGTGAAAGCAACTTAGTCTTCGTCTACAATGGAATTTTAGCCATTTGTGTAGCTGAATCAATGCAAACCCGTAGCATAGTCAGGCAAAGCCACTGTTGCATTGGTGCAACTTATCCTGTCTTAAAACTGTGGTGTATTGGAAACTAGTTAAAAATGACAAGCTGTCACTTCAGGTGTGAGGGATTTCCTGGTCCTGCTTGCAGACTATGGTGCTCTAAGGGAAGCCATGTGGTCTGGGTCATCTGAGTCAGTCAGCAGACAGGCAATCTGGAAAGAGCTAGCTTCAAGCAAGGTGGGGTGAGTTGTGTCTCTGTTTTAGGGACTAGCCTGTTTTCTCTCTCTCTGTTTTTGGGTTCTCGCATGTTATCGTTCTGAATTTTAAGTAATAAAGTAGTGTTACGTTGCAACCTTCCAGCAAAGGTGTTTATATTTTTGTCTAGCTTCTCACTGTGTATGTTGTGAACATAACAAAAACTAGGGTAAAACCACCAGTGCAAATAACACTGCACTAGTGTAAATCACCTATCTGTTTATCTTAAGGTTTTATACTACTGTCTATCACCATAATATCTTTACACTAGTCTGTGTACGAGTGCTGCTACATCTCTCACTGAAACCCCAGTACAGACTAGGCTTTATACTCCTTCTAGACTCCCTTAGACTCACCTCTAAATTTAGTCCAGTATCAGTCCACTGTAGAGTACACTCCCTTGTGCCAGCCTAAGTTCTGTGCATTTCTTCTCTCCCATATACAGGACACATGCTTTCCTTTTTTCAAAAAGAATTGAATTGCCCATGAAAAATGACATGTACAAAGTTCACAGCTGAGGCTAGATTTATAAACCCAATGAACAGTTCAAAAGATTTGCAAAACCACCAGCCTTGGAGAGGTGGCTCTCCCCTAGTAAGTAAAGGGATGGTGGGAGTAGGTCACATGTGTATCTGAATGTTAACATGTGGGAATATGTCACACGTGGGTGGCAATATGTCACGTGTCGTTACTCAGGAATTTTCATTGCGGTTCTTATGTCTGTTCAGTGGTATTTCTGGATCCCAGCTGGATAGTTTTTCTCTCATCTTTCCTTCTTCCATCAGTGACTCCTACTTCACCAGCCTCTGGAACATGGGGTTCAGCCTGTGGAACTGCAGCCTCTCTTTCAGCCGCCCACTGTGTTTATGCCCTGGATGCCACAGTCTCTGCATTTCCGCCCTGTCTTTGTGGGTTAGACGCAGGAGGAGATCCTGCAGCTTGTCACTGAAGAATAGATTATGCGTGGCTACATCTCGCACGCCACCTGCACATACCAATGAGGTGTGAAAAACGCCAAGTGGACACTGAGGAGGAGGGAGTCTTATTCTCTTCAGGGTTTAATTACTTTTACTTTAACCCCAGACCCCTTTTGCCTCTGCAATGTTTGGTAAACACGACCTTTTAGAGGAGGAAAAAACAGATGGCAGCCTGCATTAGTGTAACTGCCCGCTCAGCGCCCCAGGAAAGGGAAACTTGGCTTCTCAGAAGCAGTCTTTCTGCCACTTCAACTCAGATCTCTTGGCTCCTTGTCCCTAAGGCGGGTTTGAACATCACTGAATTTGCTGACAAAAGCCTGCCTATGCAATCAAGCAGAAGATAGAATTTCACTGTTAAAGAAAGATGAGTTCAGGGCTGGGAGGAAGTGGGGCCTGCTTGGAGAAGGAACACCTCAGTTCCCCCAAATTTCATCTACCCACAAACTGAATCAGAAAGACTTGCACAACTCTTGGAGTCTGCGGAGCTGGTCACTGCCAGGTGGATGGTACAGCACAGTAGGAGTAATCTTGTGGACTGTATCCTTTTCAGCCTGTTGGGCTAAGCTTTGATATTGACTATGGCCTCCCAGAGATTATGGTTTCCCTCTTAGAAAACACCCACAAGTTAGCACTGAAAGCAATGAAGGATCCTACCTCACAGAATGCCTCAAGTTTCAGAGATAGTAAGACACATTGGCTTTGTTTCTGGCCTCACATATTTCATCCTCTGTAGTCAATGCAGCACTGTCCATGCAGTTATGACAGCAATCCCCAGTGATTAACTGTCCTTTGTGTTAACCTCAGGAGAAAGAAGCTCAAATACCCTCAACAGCAGCAGCAATGTGATCTCCCCAACAAATGTATCCCAGTCACCAGCAACCTGCCTGAGAGATGAAGTTCAGATCCAGAGCTGGATTTACCCAAAGTTCCAGAGAGGTCAGATCCATCATTTTGGTTTGGCCCGTTTTACAAAGAGACCAAGAAAGAGGCTTTCAGATTAGAACTTCCCCACCTCAACTTCTCCATCACTGTCACCAGCCCAGGCAGTGGGAGCAATGCTCTACTCCTCTTCCTCACAATCATATGTGTCACAGCAACTTCCAACCCAGCTTCACCATCTTTGCCTTCTACACACTTTTATCCTTTCTAAGTCATTGCCCTTCACTGAGTCTTTATTCCCTCTTCTAGCTCTCTTTGTTAGAATGGTGACGAGATGGCTCAGTAGCCTACACCTCTAGTTTGTCATATCTAGACATGCAGGGCCTACAGATTCAATGTAACCTCAGTCTTTCATCTTTCTGAGGCAAATAAATTAATCCCATTCTGCATTTTGTTGTATAGGGATCTTACAGATGAGATCATAAAAAGACAGGATTTTATATTGACAGCAAAGATCTAGTGGCACTTCTATACTAAGGGTCAGATCCACAGCCTGTGTAAATTGGCATAGCTCACTGGAGATTTGCTGATTTTTACCAGGGGAGGATCTGGCACTGTAAGTACAACTATGTTTTTGAAACCAGCTCATAACCTGCTCATCCAATCTTGTTGAGCTGTGTCCCCATATCAACATTTTTCTCAATAGAGTAATGTGCCAACCATTTTTGTGCATATTGTGATATTAGTGCCTTCTTGGAAATCCCGGGCAGCTGCCCCCTATGGCCACAGAGCCCAGAGAACATGTACACAAAGCAGCACCAGCAACGCATGGAGCCATGCTCTCCAGGGTGTCTAACCCTACAGAGAGATGGGAGGGAGGAGGAACAGTCAACCCAGTGACACAGACAGGCATAGTTGTGCGTGTGCCATCTACACAGCAAAATAAACTCATAACATAAGTATGTTCACAGGAAGGTCACAGTGTGCCATCCTAGGCCACTGGTAAAGGTGACACATGGCTGCTGCCACAGTGACTAACACAGCTGTCCATGTGGCATGTGGACACAATCCTTATTTATAGACAACCACCTCACTAGCTTGAGACAAGGTCAGTTAAAAGTTACCGGCAAGCATTTTCCAACCTGGTGCCCAATGTAAGCACCTAAGGAAATGTGGCCATATGCGCAGAAGTGCAGACCAACTCTAGCACCCACAGACTTCAGTGAGACTTGTGGGCGCTCTCCATTTCTGAAAATTGGGGCCATTTTTTATTTAGGTGCCGAAATGTGAATGTAGTAGCCTAATTTTATACCTCCAGGTTTGAAAAATTTGGCCATAGGGTAGACAGGGCCTAAGAATCTACCCCCGTATCTGAGCTAAATGTCCCCTCACTCTTGTGCAGCAAGCATGCTACTGGCTCTTGCGCAACACACCAGAGGGAGCTGCATTTCAGTATTATCACATGCATCTCTATAGGCTGGTTTGTAAAGTGCTTTGGGATGAAACATGATATATAAATGTAAAATATTATCTCATTGGCCTCCATTTAAACACCATCTCCTCCACCCCATCTCATTATCCTGACTAGAAACCTCATCAGCTTCATCTTTACCTACGGGTCTTGATATCTCCAGTCATCCCCAGCTTGATCAAAGTTACCCCAGTCCTTCTCCTCTTCATCACCTCTGTGCCACTCCCCAACATTCTCTCCAGGCAGCATAATGCAAAATAAACGTGTACAGTGGCCAGGAAAGAGCAGAGGAGTAGCAAGCATGTGTAAATCTTATATGCTCTTAGATTCCAGTGAGTGTGATGACTTGAGTTGAGAAGAAGCCCTAGCAGCATGTGCTCCTCTCACTATCTTGTTATAGTCATTGCCTGTGAGATCTCCATCCTCCTTCTTTCCATGCTGCCCACAAGACCCTGCTCACTGCCACCTTTATCCCATCATCACCAGCTCCCTCCACTCCAGCAGCAGGTTTCATAGTGAGGATCGTTTTGCCACTATGGCTGGGACTTTTCAAAGGGAGTTGGGTGCCCAAATCCCACTGAATTTGAACTCCGATTTGTGCCTTTGCAAATCTCCTCTGGTCAGGATGTTCATTGCCACAGAGAAGAGGGTGACTCCATTGTCACCTGCTGCTCACAGACCGACATGGTGGCAGACAGACAGTTCTGACGGGAAAAGCCTCCCACTCTTTGCCGGCTGTTTAAAGAGACAGCTCTTAGTTGCCCTTTGGTGTGCTCCCCTTTTAGACTGTCAGGCCTGAGCTTTTTATCTCTTCCTACAGGATCTGAGAGTTTGTCAGGGCCACCTGCTGGGTTGAAAAGGGAGTGGGAGAAGGGGCTTTGGCTCACAGAACCATTTTTTCACGACAGCTTATTGCAGTTTGAATACAAGGCATGTTTCGCAGAGGGACGAGTGGAAATATGGACCCACAAATACATCCTCTTCTGCTGATGAGGAAAGCATGCACTGCTACACAGGGAAGGATAAAGGGCCATTCCGGTGCTTGTGCTGATATTTTACTGCATGCAAATCTGCTAATAAAAGCTTATTCACTGCTGTTACTCCAGATTTACAGTATAAATGGGAATATCCTGGCCCAAAGGTCCTACTCCATTCTCTCTCAAACATGCCTTCTCTCTTACTCTCTCTCTCTGATTCCTTTTCTCTTTCATGCCATTCTATCTTCTGCCTTTCTTTCTGTTCCTCTCTGTCTCCTTGCCCTCTGTACCACTTTTTGCGCTCAAGGGAATCAGCTGCATACAACGAAGAACACTAAGGTCACCCCCAAACCAGGACTGAGCTGCCCAGCATCCTCTTCCAATGTTATAACCATGAACCTGTAGCCTGTGGAAGTTACACCAAACTGGGGATCAACTGTGACTGATCCTCTCCCAGTGTCATTGCCACCATCATGAACACAACAAACACCAAACTCTGTTCCATGTGGGAGGAGATCATCAGGGTGCTCCCCACCCCATGTCTGGGTTTCTCTATGGCAGGACCTGAATATGCAACAGAGTAAACATAGAGAAAGAAGAGCAGGAAAGATTAACTCAGGTGAAATGACAAGCCGTGGAGTTCTTTGTGACTCTACCAGCCTCAGGTTCTCAGAGCAAGCTGGCCACAAAACGCACGCTCAGTCTGATGTGTATTTTTCAGAATCTACAGGGTGAGGCTTAGGTCTGGTTTCCTTTGGACCCTGTCTCCTGACTTCTTCCCACTGGAAGAAGTGGATGGAGGGCAAACCTACAGGAGGACGTGACAAGCAGAACTCCAGCTGCTGCCAGAGATTATTCGCTTCTGCTCAAATGCTCAGCAGTTCTGCAGTTCCTTCCCCTCACCTGAAGGTCAGGAGCTGATTCCTGAGGCAAGCTGGAGGGAAATGGCTGTGCCTGCTGCTGGGAGGCAGGAACAGGAAGCTGCCCACTTTATGGCCTTGAGTCAACCTTTCAGTCCCACCAAATCCCCATTAACAAACAGAGCTACTGTGGTTTTGTGCTTAGAGCACCCCTGCTGTTTCTGTTGCTGCCTTCAAAGTGAGCAGCTCCCATGTTCAGAATAATTTCATAATGAATGACAATAATCCCCTATAAGAAACCCCAAAGAGCTGCTGGTGTCTGGTGGAAAATTGGGTGGGGGGATGTTTTGCTCTATAGCCAAACTCCACAGACCCATCCCGCTCTGTTTGTGGCATCCCCATAGCAGCAATTGCTATGCCTCAAACAGAAGATTATTAGGTCTACAGGGAGGACAAAATAAGAAATAGATGAGCTGCTCAGAAACAAAAATCCTCTCTTCATGCTGGTGACCTCAATAAGGGAAAGAAATGAGGAGAAAAGAGTGCAAACAAGATGTGCTAGTAAAACAGAATTGTTGATGAAACTTCTCTTATTTCTTTTTTAAAATAATGTTGTGTATACATTTAGTTGTGGGGAAATGAGCCAGGTTAAAAGCCTCAGATGCTGACGTTCCCAGTCCTCAGGACCGGTATAACATGGACAGTGGCAGTGCAAGCTTTCTCCACGCTGTTTCCATCCTGACCTGGAGGGGCCAAACTCTACGAATTAGGTGGATGTTCAGTCTCCATGATCCATGCAATCTTGGAGCTCCCTGTTGACACGGCCAGCAAGGGGGGCAATTAATGACAGCTGTGATGCTGATTTGTGGGCGGGCAATAGATCCCCTAGATTACAGACTGGAACCACCATTGCACAGGCTAGAGAACAACCGCCAGAGGATAACAGCCATCATTCACAGCAAACCCAAGCTGGATGGAATCAGTGACCTCAAGGCGCCAGGCTCCATACCCTATCATCAATCCTGTCAGCCAAAAAGCTGGCAGAATTCTTTCTACATACGATACTGTTACAGTGTTTTCTGTAAGGCATCAGCCGGCCTTTCACAAATATAAACATAAGGGACCAAAATCAACTCTCATGTAACTCAGTGGAGTTACATCTGGGATGGATCTGGGACAATTAAAAACATATTCAGAATCTTCATCATTCCCTTCCTGGCTCCAAGTCTTGTAGAAAGGTGTCTCAGTGCGGCGTAGAGTGGAGGATGCCTGGACTAGGGAATGATTCAATTCCCATTGACTTCAATGGCTCCAGCCTTAGAGAGCATCACTGTCACACATCCAGTCCAAACTAAAGGTGCTGCTAGAGTCTTGTGGAATTCTGGGAAGCAATTTCGAGTGACAGGGGCAAAACCTAAGATGGCCCAGGGCAAAGTGGTGGGTGGATTTTACAAAGCAAAGTATGATGGACTAATGAGAGGGGCTCTGGGATACAATAGTGTGATCGCAGGTCAGGGGCATGCCGCTGAGACAACTCAACAGTGAGCATTTACAGTTCTCTTGTGTTAATGCCTTTCAAAGTTTACAGAGGTATGTTTCTTCCCATGAAGAGAAGTAATACAAGCACGACAGAAATAGGTCAGGTGAAGACACAGAAAGAGGTGAGGGCAAATAACCTTCCAGGATAAAGGGGAATCAGAATTAAGGAACCAGAAATAATGTGGCTTTCACCCTCTTCCCACTGCTGCCCAAGACATCTGCTCATTGCCACATCTGCCCAGGCAGCCTGGAGGAGTGCACTGCTGCATGAGAGGCCATGTTTCTGCTGGCCAGAGGCCTGACACCTTGAGGTATTTAAACGAACATTGTCCAGAATCTATCCACTTGCTTGTTACCCCTTGTCATAAACAGATAGTTAAGGGTTAAAGTCTCTTTTACCTGTAAAGGGTTAACAAGCTCAGTAACCTGAGGAACACCTGACCAGAGGACCAATCAAGGGACAGGATAATTTCAAATCTCTGTGGAGGGAAGGCTTTGTCTGTGTTCTTTGTTTGCTCTGTGTGCTCTCTTTGGATCTAAGAGAGGCCAGACATGTCTCCAAGTTCTCCTGGAGTATTTTCCTACTATCCAGTATAGTGAGTATTAGTTAAAAAGGTGAATTAGTCTTTTGAGTTGCTTTCTATATTTGCAATTGTGTGTTTGCTGGATAAATTCTTTATTTCTGTTTGCTGTTACTTTGATTATTCTGAGGAGGAGGGAGAGGGGTATAAGTCAGACCCTGTGATATTTTTCCATCCTGGTATTACAGAGATAGTGTACTTTCTTTTGTTCTTTTAATAAACTCTTTTCTTTTTAGGACTTGAAATGCAACCAAGAGAAGAATCAATCAAGGGAAGGGGAGGGGGAGGTGAGTCCCTCTTTGTGTTGAGTCAAGGATTTGACTTGGTGTGTAATCTCTCCGGAGCAGGCTGGAGAGGGGGAAGGAGGGGAGGGGAACTGGCTGTTTCTCTCTCTCTCTGGTAAGATTCAAGGGGTTTGAATCTGGGTTCCCCAGAGGACGTTTTGGGGGAACAGGGAGTGTGTCAGACACTTAAAAACTGACTGGTAGCAGCGAGAACCAGATCTAAACTAGGATTTTAGTTCAGAGGAGTCCATGCAGGTCCCTATCTTGGAACCCAAAAGCTCCAAGTGGGGGAGTAGACCTATGACACCCCTGGCCACAGGGTGCCATGCACATGGGATTGCTTCCATCTTCCATTAATGTATGTTAAACACTTAGCAGTTCAGAGATGTGGCAAGAGGGAATTTCACCATGGCTACAGGAGAGGCTGACCTGGAGATGAGACCAAAGGCTCATTTCCTCACTGGTAATTGGTGCTGAGATTCCAGGCAGTGGCCAGGCTGTGGCAGTGACTAATCCGGCAGGCACTTTAGGAATGAGTATGCAGCTGTTTGAAGTCTCAACTGTATTGAGTTAGGATTTAATTGCTCTGTAATTGTGAAGTAAGCACTTGCCAATTGCACTGCTCACGTTTAAACCCTGCTCTAAGCAGCACTTTATAGAGGGAAAATTAAATCTCAGAAAGAAACTAGTACATGCAGATCCCATAGGCACAGATCCCCTACCCTCCCCATAGACAGTTCAGATCCCAGCCCTCCTGTTCAGCTCAGATCCCAGCCCCTTTTTGTCCACCAGAGACAGCTACATCCCACTACCTCTCTCCCTTCCAAAACCAACTCAGATCCCATCCCCTCTCCCCACAACACCACAGACAGTTGGAAATCACCTTCCTTGCCCAAAAACCCAGCTAGGATCCCATCCCCTCCTGCCCACACAAAGATACGTGGGATCCCATTCATGCTGCTTAGGGACAGGACAGGGTTGCACCTATCTCCAGCACAAACCCACAGGAATTCCACCTGAGCGTCTTAACATATTTTGTAGAACTTTTCCCATCACTGGTACAGTTAATTTTTCTGCTGATTTGCTCTGCAGCTCTGCGGGGGGAGCCTGAGGCAGCCTCCAAAAAGCCCAGGAAAGGCAAGTGAATGAACATGCTGTTCCCTCCAATTGTGATTCCAGCCTTTCCTCTCATTACTCTAATAGAAACAAATCTTTCTCATCTTAGTCCCATTACCTCTCACAAAGGCAAATGGTGTGTAATCCCATTAGAGATGGGTTGCTGCTGGACACATTTTAAGGTCATTGTTCTGGGACGCCAGACTCCACTGTGTGAGACTGGGATAAGCGGGGACGCAATTACTGGGTTATTCAAAGCCCGAGAATGAAGCTCTGCTGTTAACAACAGAAGCCAGCATGAAAAGAGCAGTCACCTCATGAAATTATGGGGTTTGGTCAAATCAGAGTCTAAGCAGCACTCAGGAAAAGAGCAGGGCAGGTTGTCAGTGCCTTCTCCATGAAGTCTCCTGTGCTCTGGGGCCTGACCTTGGCTAGCCCTGGGCCCTCATATCTCCCCCATGAAGTTTCCTTTATCATCACTAATATTTATTATTTGCCTTGCAATAGTGCCTAGCAGCCCCAGGCATGGACTAGGACCCCTTTGTGCTAGGCGCTGCACAGACCCAGAACAAAAGATGGTCCCTGCCCTATAATCTCAGCTACAACCTAATCTTTCCTCTGTAACCTGTATCTGGGTATCCTTAGCACAGCCCCACAGTGTGAGGCTGGCTGCTGGTGCCACTTCCAGGACTCTGACTCTACACACTGGACCTGGGTATCCCAGACACAACCTCAGAGTACAGATCTGTCTGCCAGTGCCAGCTCTGTGAGAGCTTCTTTGGTCTTCAAAGCTGGTCCTGGTGATCCCTAGCACAGCCCCCTGTCAGAAAACAAGGTGAGCTGTTGCATCTAGAAGTGCTGGGAGCCATAGCCATCTAGAGACTCCATTTTGCTTGTGGCTGACAGTGCACTGAATCAGATGAGGAAGGGCAGGAGCAACTGAAAGTGCCTCACTGAGCTGGTCTCTGTTGAGGAGTTAGACACTGACCTTCTCTCAATCAGTTCTCACCCACCGGCATTTCAAAGTCTTTCCTGATGGATGGGCAGCAAAGACAGGGTCAGCTTTGCAGAAGAGAGGAGAAGGGAAACCACACCATGACAACAGACAACAAACATCACCACAAAACACACAGAGACAGCTGCTTCCTGGCCCCTTGCTACTGACAGGTATTGCCCTCCTGCTGTTTTGTCCCAGTGCTTATTGCCCAGTGTTCCTCTCTTGCCACCCTCCACCTGTTCTGGGGTCTCAAAGTCACCCTCCAGCTGCCCCATCCCTGTGCTGAATGCTTGCTGGTACCCTCCTGCCACCCTGTCTCTGCTCTGATGGCTTGGTGCCATGCCTCCCTGTGTTCTAGGTGCCAGGTCTTACCTTCATCTCCTTTGCTCACTGTCTAGCATTACCCTCCCACTGCCCCATCCCCAGCAACCCATCTGGTATTTCCTTCCTACTGTCCCAGGAGAGCAGGACAGTTTCCGCAGCCTCCACGCACTGGTGGTGCCCTTGGCTTGTAACCCTTCCCACTGGAATAAGAACCTTGCCACTTCTGTAGGTCCTGCCATGTGGTAGTTAGGACTGAGCCTAGGTTCCCTACAGGAGAGAAGTCAATGGCCCAGCCGCCACTGGAGTCTCCAAAGTCCCTTGAAGAGACAAGAGTCACTTCCCGGCTTATGCTTGTTATTAGTCCCTGTTCTCTTTAATCGGCTTAGACTGATGAGCCGAGGCAGCAGCAGGGATCAGCCGGGCTGTTTAATTAAAGGATTCCAGCTCAGCCCTGCAGTTTGGGAGCTTGTGTAAATGAGCTGGAAGTACATTATTTAATCTGCGGCGCAGAGAGGAGTCAAGGCATTAATGAAGCAAACTCTAATTAAAACTAGACGGCTGATGGTTATTAGCAGCATCAATTCTGACAGGATTGATCTCATTTAGGGAAATGTCTGATCTTGGACAAAAAGGAAAAAAACCCAACCTGGGTTATCTAATAGACAACAGCATCACACTGTTGGGATCACACTGTCACGTGATACAGACACTGAGACACAGCCTACATTTAAGGATTGCTAATTGAAAAGCGGACAAGTCTGTATCTGTTTCTGGCCCCATAAAGCTGGAGAGGTTCAAACCATCTTTATTCTCCATGCACAAACTTCTCTCAGGGAGGGACAGGTGTGGGGCTATGCTTTATTATTTTGAGGCAGGGAAGAGGGGTCTCTATAAGGTCCCACCACCTATTTTCCTTTCCATTTACTTCCTTTCCATCATCCTCAAGGTTCTGAAGTCATGGAAACCCACCTTCCTTCTAGCCATGGAGCTCTGGAGCCCATCAATGCTGCTCCAGGGGTCAGCTATGGGAGGAGAGCCCTTGATGACAGTGACATGAGGTGCTTTCTTATCCTCATGGGCTAGATAAGCATATTGCATACCGGCAGCTTGAAGGCAGGTGCTGGGGAGGGGTAAGACACTGAGCGCAGGACCCAAATTTGGATTGCCCATAGGGGAGAGTCATTCCTCACACCCAGCTGGCCTTTGTATCACTGGCTTAGCGATGCCACAATGTGCCTGGGAACTTTCCAGAACTTCATCATCTTTCCAGGGAATATACTTCCTCAGCATGATGGCCAAGCCATGAGGAAGTTGCAGTGGGTTGTAGCACCACAGCTGAGAGGGAGACTGGCTCTATGAGAAGGAAGGAGGGAGACTGAGTACCAGGTAGACTGTGATAAGCTAAGACAGGCAGGGTCAATGGCATGAGGCAGGCAGAAAGCTGTATAAAAGGGCTTAATCAGGAGCCCAAACTGCGAAGTTCATTGGGGAAGTTTGGATGCTGACCTAGATCCAAGCTCCGTGAGTAAAGCTCAAGTGCAGGCTTCAACATGACAAATGCTGAGACGCTTTCAAACAACTGATTATGGAATAATTTCTTCTGCCTCCATTCACCTAGCAGATCTGGAGGCAGGAATTCTGTGTTTTCCCAGCATTACTACAAACAGCAAGAGAGTCCAGGACATTCTGGGCACCAGTGGCTTGCAATGTCTTTGCCTGCATTGTAAGGAGTTGTTGGGTTAATGAGAAGGGCTGTGGGGTTAGGCACACAGCAAGTAACCATAGAGTTTAAGACCTCCTGGGAGTGACTAAGTCATGTAGGCCAGGGACACACAGGGTCTACACTGCAATAAAAGACCCATGGCTGGCCTGGGTCAGCTGAGTTGGGTTCACAGGGCCTAGGCCGTAGGGCCCTGGTATAACATTTTATAACATTGTTATATACAGATATATATTATATAAAATGTTACAACATTGCAGTGTAGATATTCGGGGTCAGACTGGAGCCCAGGCTCTGAGACCCTGTGAGGTGGGAGGGTCCCACAGCCTGGGCTCCAGCCCAAGCCCAAACATCTACATGGTAATTTTATAGCCCCACAGCCAGACTTGGGCCAGCTGCGGCTCTGCTGTGGGTCTTTTTTTGCAGTGTAGACATAACCACAAAGGACTAAAAACTAAGCCAGAAAAAGCCACAGACACATTAGAAATGAGGTAGAGTAGGGAGGGGGCAGGGCCCAAAGGCCAGGGTTGTGGACACTGAAAACCCAGGATAAAAGGGGTCACAGTCAGGCCAAACAAGGCATATGACCCATAGTTTTATCTTTCCAAAGCTGCAGGTGAGAGGCCAAACTGTCTCTAGCACAGCAATGTCCACAGACTTAACTTCCTCATAGGGCTTGCATTCCTCTATCACACTCATTGAAGTTTCCCTGCCTTCCTTCCACATTTAGTCTTGGCTACTAAAGAGCAGGAGAGAGCCCACTCTCCCTGCCCCTCCCTGAGTACAGCAGGACCCCACACATCCCCCGAACGCACGTGCCCATTTGTTCTCTTCACAGCAGTCAGTTCTCAAACTTTTCACTGCACGGTGATCAGAATGCAGAGGCTGTTCCAGAGAGCAGGACAAATCAAGAAAAACAGCATATTGCAGACCACCGCCCTGCCTCTGCAACTCACCTGCCCCACACCGCCTGGAGCCATTCCCAGGAATGCTGGCTTCCGATGTTAATGTCAAAGGTCAGATGAAAGACTATCAAAGGGATATAAATCTCTAAAAACAAACCCCCTAGCTGCCAAAAGCAGGAGTAGGAGAGGGTGAGAGAAGAAGGAGCATGTGTCCATGTGAGACAGAGAAGGATGGGAGGGTGTGGGTGAGAGGGAGCTGGGAGAGGGCTAGGATGAGAGAGAACATGGAGAGTGGAGGCCGCATCTATTTCGGCATCTTATCTATCCCAAGTATTTCTGAGATGCCTGTCAACATGGTATCTAAGTGCTGGGAAAGCAAGACTTAAAGTGGACTGGTACACCCAGACTTTCAGATTCAGCTAAAAAGGTCATACATCTCCCAGGTGGCTCCTGACAAAGGACAAGGGAGAGAATGAAACAGTCATGTCAAAAGCTGCACTTTCCAGTGGCAAACTGGGAGAGTTGCATTGACCAGCCCCAGGTTCAGGCATTTCCGAGCACACTGCCTACCGTTTTCAGGACATGCCGTTCCTAGCAATGGAACTGTAGCAAGTAGCCCAGGCATGGGGGGCAGGTTCTGTTTGTGCACTGCTGACTGGAAATGGATCTCCTGGCTTGTTTTTGATTTGTCTTCTCTTTTTTGGGTTCAGTTCTGATGCCCGCTGCCAATCAGAGAGGGTTGCATCAGTCTCAGTTGTGTGGTCAATGTGGGTCCATGCCATGCTAACTTGTACACAGTCTGGTGCCATTACAGTTACCCTCCCCTGGAAAATTCAGCCCATTTCACCTGGCAACCCACACTGCAATAGCTTAAATAGTATTTAAACAAGCTGTACCACTTGTTAAGAAATTCCATTGTTGGCACTTCTGTGAGACCAGCCTGAAGCCCTGGTGGAAGGTGTGGGTGGGTATGAGAGAGAGAGTGAGACCGAGGGTGTGCTTGTGTGTGTGTGTGGACGCTGAGGGAGGGGTGTGTGCGTGTGTGTGTGATTTAAATGTACTGGATGGCATATCTGGGAGAGAAGAGTGGGGTGTGTGTGAGGAAGAGCAGTGGTGGGGGACATGTTTATAGGAGGAATGGGGGTGAATGACAGCAGGGTGTGGGGTATGTATTTGGGGCAGGGAGGAGAGTGATGAGTACTGAGAGGAGGAGAGGGATGGAAAGGAGAAGCCCATGGTTACAGCAATCTCCCACCTTGGTGAGGAATCCAGAGATGAAGGCTTCTGCTCTGCATCAGCTGCTGGGCAGCAGAACTGGTGTAAAACAGTTTCATTCCTGTAAGAGAAGACAAACGGTGGCAGGTAAGAGTTCATCTCAGTCTTTGACAAGCTCATGGGACACTGTCCTGTCCAAGTCTATTCCTGGGCATTGCAGCTGTTCAGTGATGGTGGCTCTTTACAGCTGAGGAGAAATCAGATGATAACATGAATCCTTCAACCCAGGAGGTGGGGAATGGAGCATGATAGGAGAGAGTAGTCATCTCCCCTCCCTCCCATGCCTTGCCACTAGCATCATGCTGCATAGAGTGAGGCAAAATGTTTCAAAGGAAAAGTTTTCTTTGTCAAAAAAGGCCTTTTATTTTAAAAAAAGTGTAATGAAATACAGTTGACTTTTTTCTATTTTTTTAAATGTTAGTTTTGCTGAATGTGGAGCAAATGCTTTGTTTGCTTGGATGCTGTTTCAACACTCACTTAATTAGTAAAAAGTCAAGCATTTTGGGAGGGAATTTTTTTCTGAATCCTGCAAAATGGAAACACTGAAATCCTCCCTCCCCTATACATGTTGTTTTCTAATTCAACCAGCTGTAGTGCAGGACTGTCACCTCACTGGCACTTGCAGAGAGCGCCCCTCTAACTTGCTTCTGCCTCCTACTCTCCTTCCAAAACATCCTCACAGCCTGCTTTGGGGAAGCAGCTTCCCTGCATCAGAGCCCAACGTGAGCAGACTGGAGTGGAGGAGGAAAGGAGAGAGGGGAATGGAGGAGAGGAAGAGAATGAAACAAAGAAGATAAAAACAGAACAAATCCAAAAAGAAAAAAACAGCTTGACAAAAGAGTGAAGTATTCAAAGACAGATTTAAAATATGGAAATGAAGGAAGAATTTGTCTACAGGGAGAATACATGGGTCTTGATTTTCAAAAGCAGCCACTGATTTTGGGCGCTTCTATTTTTTGGGCCCCATCTGAAGGCATTTTCAAGGGTCTGGTTCTCTGAAGAGTTGAACACTCACAAAACCCCATCTGAACGCAGTAGGAACTGCAGCCACTCAACACCTCTGAAAATCATACCCCTTTCAGATGACTCAGGATTGACCTCCAAGAAAACAGTGGCATTCAAAATCCATGGCCACATTTAAAATTTTTGCCCAAAGGCACCAAAAAAGTGAACAAAAGACAAATTGAGAGCAAGGCAAGAAAAAGTGGAGAAGAGAAAAAGAAAATGGAAAGAAAGGGTCATAAAACAAGGGAGATAGAGTGATCCAAATACTTAGCTGATGTAAATGGTCCTAGCTCCAAGTCAGTGGAGCTAAATTGATTTACACCAGCCAAGAATCTGTTGACTCTGTGATTTAATGGCGTTTTGCCTGATTCTAGCCCAGCAACAACAAAACTGAAAAGATTCTTGGCTTTGGATGAGGAGTGGATCTGAAATGTTCTCCTCAGGCCCAGAGACACCACTCCTCCCTGTGAGAAGAGACAAGTTCACTCTCCTTTTCTCTGTGACATGTTGACAGTCGCAGCCATGAGGATGGCCAATCCAATCCACAGAGACAGCAACAGTTCTACTTCCTGCTCCCCATTACCCATTACCAGGCCTGCCCAGGTAGCTTTATGTAACAAGCCCTTTCAGCTCTGTTGCTTCTTTTATTTACTTCCGATGTTAAGTCTCAAAATTGTCTCAGAAGCGATGGCTGTTTAAAAACAAGCTACCCAGAAGATAGATGGGGAAAGAGAGAGTTTGCATTACCTCACTGAACTCTCCCCATATCCTCTGTCCCAGCTCTGTTCCCACATTGTAACATACTCACTGTAAAAGGAGTTAACATGATGTGGTTTTGTGCCACATCAAATTTATCTGCCATTGCTGTAACACCTCCCCCTCCCATTCCATTTCCTCTGTGACCCTTGCAAGGCTGTGTCTAATTTAAGCTTTTCAGGTGGCAGGTACTGTCAATCTGGCTTATCTGTAAAATACCTGTGCTGTCTTTTGATGGGCGCAGGTGAGCAGTCTCAAGTTTATACTGGTTTCTAGATTCAAGCAAACTCACAAATGCCAGAGCTCCTCCATGTTGTCACTCTCACCTTGGCTCCTTCCCTAAATGCCCTCTAGTATTAGAGTGACCACACGTCCCATTTTGGCTGGGACAGACCCCTTTTTAAGCCCTGTTCTGGACGTCCTGGCTTTTTTTGGCAAAACTGGGCATTTGTCCCATTTGCTCTTGCCAACAGATGATAATCAGTTGGCAGGAGCAGACAGGACAAATGCCAAGTTTTCAAAGTGGGAGACATGGAGGAACATTTGTGGGGGCGTGTGGCAACATTTGGGGTGGGGGACATCTCCACACCCCCGTATGGGCAACCCAAGGCCTGTGCCCCATCCCCCACCGGGAGGCTGTGCAGGTGCTGTGCTTGCAGCCCTGCGGGAGCCTGGCTGATGTGTCTCCACTACACCCTGCCCCTCCAATGAGGAAGCAATGGGGTGTCCCGTGCTCACTCTGCAGCCCAATCAGAGGGCAGCGCTGTCAGGGGTCTTCATACAAACTCTTCTTTGGTGTCTGCCTCATATTGTGTATTGCCCAGTTTCTATGGAGACAGCGGGGCCCTGGGCCCTACTGGGCAACCCAGCTGCTAAGTGCCCAATGGGTCTTGCAGCATCCACTTGTGCTAGGGCACCAAGTGCAGCATATCCTCCCCCCTCCCAGCAGCTCCCACCTCTGCCTCATGCCCCCTGACCCCGAGTGGTCCCCGGAGCCCCCACCCTGACCTACTGAACTCCCCTCCCCATCCTTTGGAGCTGGTCCCCAGAGCCCTCTCCAGTCCCCACCCACCCCAACCAGCCTCTTTTCCTCCCCAGTTCACCTCCAGTCACCTGCTTTTGCCACATCCCAGCCTCCCCCCATCCCCAGGGCTGATATCTGGAGCCTCCTCCCTGCCCGTCTGCTATCCCAGCCCCCAAAGGGGCACTGCATGGCTAGCTGGATCGCAGTCCAATAGCTTTACCTCCTGGCTCTGAGCCCAGAAGTACCCATACACTCTCGCACACTCACACCCTCCTTTCCTGCCCAGATCCCAGCCCATCCCCATTCCTCTCTCCCCTGCCCCTATCTCTCCTACATGGCTCAATTGGGGGTGCAGAGGGACTTTCAGGGAGGCAAGTGATGATGCCAGGTAGCTCTGGCCAGCCCTGTGCATCCGGTTTTCAATTTCGGGAAATATGGACACTCTATCTAGTGTACTCTCGTGTGTGCTGCACCTACTCCAACATTAGCTGCACCATTCAAATAATATTAATAATGAAGAGAAGAAAAGGGGAGACAGAAAAGGGAGCTGTAGTGCTAAGGGGAAGAGAGGAAGGAAAGAAGATAGTCAAAAAGGCAGCCAAAGAGAATCATACGTATTTATAGGGCTGCTATCACCATGTTATCTAAGCACCAAGAAAGGAAAGTGTGAGGAGAAGCACAGACTGAAGAGGAGATGAGGCACAGACATGGGAGGAAGATAGAACAGGGGATAATCACTGCAGCTGAGACCTCAGTCTGCTGTGAATACAGCAAGGAGCAAAAAACACCCCAGAAATGAATCTGTGTGCCCGGGGACTAGCAGCCACAGTTTCCAAAGTGACCACAGATTTTGGGTGCCACATCTTTGTGTCCCCAACATGAGCCACCCAAAATCAATGTCCACTTTTGAACCTTTTGTCCTAGAGCTCTGAACAGCAGAGGTTCATGGGGACAGTCGTGCACAGCTCTAGCCCCTCTGCAATCGCAATCTGCTGTTGCCCCTCATACAGCAACAAGCAGGTGTAGCCCATATCCATAGCCAGAAATCTCACCCCAGCAGAGCTTGGGAATCCTTGAGTCCAAGGGCCTCAAGTGGCAGGGAGAGAAGGCAAAGTGGGGATGGGAAGGAGAGATTGGTGTACATTAGGAGGAATGCTTTCAATGGGCAGGTTTTGGTAAGGGGTTATTTCAGAATTGTGTGTTATGGTCCCAACCTAAATTTGTGCTTGGGGGCCTATATGAATTTTGATACACCTCTGAACTTCTTAAATACCATGGAGCAGCTAGGGTCCTCAGTCCAATTAAATATTTCCATTAATAAATATTTCTATTATGTTTTGCCCCAACCAGGGCTTATGCCATGGGGAATGGAATCACTATTGGAAATTGATTGTTATTCTCATTTATATTACCCCATCCAGATGACTGGTGCTTTCCGAACATATGCAAAGAAAAGGTCCCTGCCTGAGGGGCTTTGTGGCGGAGTGTGCATAGCCCTCACTGGACAAAGGAGTTAATGCCCTGCAGGGCAAGCCAGGAAATGGGCCTGTAGGACTTGTGTTACCGGCCATTTGGGGCAAGGAAGATTTGGCTTAGGGCTAAGAGGGTGAGTATTTGAACAGGAAGTGGAGGAGGGTTTCAGTGGTAAAGGCTTTCTTTCCTCTGTTCCCAGCCTATGGTGGAGTAGATTTGAGAGACAACTAGAACCAGGAAACCCTGAGGAATGAACTGTCTCGTGACTGATTGGAGCCAGCCGGTAAGCCTGCCTACTGTCTTGTTTGATTTCCTTGTTGTAAAGATGAAGAGGAGCCTGTCAGGTTGTGGTAGGGGACTTGCAGCAGTGACCAAGGGCTGAGGGCCACCTGGTCCTTTCCCCCTTAGTGTTGCTAACTTTTGTGACTTTATTGTGAGTTTTGTGATATCTTGTGTCTCTCTCAAAGTTCCAGCGCCTGAAGTTATGTGACAATCAAAGCTTGCCCCCCTCCCCCCACTCTCAAAAAAGAAAGAGTTTTTGTAGCCCTCATACTTGTGGAGGAAAGCTGGGAAATGTGAACCATACAAGTTTAAAAACCAGAAGGCCAAAAATAATAATAATAATAAATAATAATAATAATAATAATCCTTACCTCTTCCCATCCCCATCTCCTAGAAACAAAAAAAAAAAACCAACCTCAGGACTCTGAAGCCAGTCTCATGACATACGGGCCTGACTCACAATTTTTGAATATTTGGGGTTAGCGACTGTGTTATCTTAAAGGGATGGGTCTGTAGCTTTCCTTTAAATCTGTGGCCTTTTTGTTTTTAATTCCTTCTTATTCTGAAACCTGAAGCTAGCCTTGCACAGGCTTATAATCTAAAATAGAGAGCACCTGAGTAAAACCAAAGGGGAGTAGAGAAGGGCAGAAGAGAGCCCAGACACTGGGGAAGGGAGATGTGAACTCTGTTCTCTTATCAGTGTGTTCCTACTGTTGAATTGTCCTATTTCAAATGTTTGCTTTTGTTTGTTTTGTTTTTTGTTTTAAATACATAGGCTTCCTGGCCAGCACCCGGGTGAGAGTAGCAAAGGAGCTCAAGCCAGAAGGAAATGAGTTCTGGATGGATTTAAAGGAAGGTAGGTGGTGTGTACAGGAGGAGAGAGGCTGCCCCAGGCATAGGGGCTGTGTGCTAAAGATGGGGGGGAGTCAAAGAGACTATCAAGGCATGTGCAGGTAGCAGAGTGACTGACAGGCATGGGGGGTGGGGGGAGCAGTAGAAGACAAGGACAGGCATGCTGGCAAGAGCAGATTCTGGAGAACCAGAAACAGTCAGGGTCTATCAGAATATGAGCAATACTGCTCCCTGCCCAGCCAGGGCACATGCTCTGGGGACTGACACCTATCAGAGGCAAGGATTTGGCAATCTGGGCTCATCTAAGGCTTGGAGCTGGGAGTGTGATTCCCAGCTCGCAAAGATGTACTTGTGCCAGCTTGAGCATCTGGGGTAGCACTGGCGGAAGCTTGGGCTAGTCATCCTGAGTGTGGACCCACCCAGACCCCCTGGCTACGTGAGGCTTAAGCTAGTGGGGGTACATCTATGTGAGCTGAAAATGACCCTCTTAGCTCCAAGGATAGACGTGGCGTGTGTGAGGAGCAAGCCATATTCTGCCCAGCCACAATGTACATGTCGCTACAACGAATCAGCATCTCGTTTCTCTTTAAGGAACTGACTTCAGATGGAATGACTTTAGTATCACTCCTCACAAGAATGAAGCATCCCTCAAGCAGCTCTGGCAGCCTCACTAATGGAATCTGCAAATTACTGTCCAGCCATAAGCAAATCCCACCTGATTAGTACAAGCTTCTTTAAATCCCTCCAGTCTCTTTTGGCCAGTATGAAACTGTTTAGCCAGCTTGGGAGCTGGCCAGTAAGGCCCTTGCCCCTTTCCAGCTTTCTAGACTCATGGAAGATTGGGCTGGGTTGCAAAAGGCCTTCAGGAACCACTAGCCCAATCTTACATCAGAGAGGATGGCCTTACGCTACACTTCCCAAACAAATTAATTTCTCGTTTTCTAATTTAGTGTTGGTAGAAGGTGCCTGAGATGATAGCACTGGAAACTGAAAGCCTCTGTACAGCACTCCATAGGCAGTGTTAACACATGGTTTCCCAATGCTGCCCTGACACTGTCTCACCCATAGTGGGGGAGCTGCTATTCTATCCCCTCCATGTCCCACCCTCATCACTGTCCTCTGTGCCCCCCTCACCCTCCCTCCTGCCCTCACATCGCTTTTCACCCCATTCCCCTGTATAAATCTGTCTCCTGCCCCACCCTCCCCGGTGCCTGCTCCCCTCCCCCTCCATCTTTCAGCATCTTTGCTGCTCCTCATAATCACTGTGTTTATGTCTAGCCTCCTGATCCATTAAGTGGCAGTCATCTTCCCTGTGGGCAGGGCTTCAATCTTGCTGAAAACGGTAGGAGGTGCAGATTTTGGAAGGGATACAAAATGTCATTGTTCAGGGTTGAAAACCATCTCTATCTCTGAGGGCTTAAGGTAAAACCCTCAAAGGGGTCAGATTATCCCACATCTCCCTATTGGGGGGTTTCTTGCACCTTCCTCTGAAACATCTCATGTTAGCCTGTTGGGGGATGGGATACTAGACTAGATAAGCCATAAGAACGGTCATACTGAGTCAGACCAATGGTCAGTCTAGCTCAGTATGCTGTCTTCTGACACTGGCCAATGCCAGGTGCTTCAGAAGGAATGAACAGGACATGGCAATTATCGAATGATCCATCTGCTGTCATCAAGTCCCAGTGAGAGGCTTAGGAACACCTGGAGCATGGGGTTGCATCCCTGACCATCTTGGCTAGTAGCTATTGGTGGACCTATCCTCCATCAACTTATCTAATTCTTTTTTGGACCCCGTTATATTTTTGGCCTTCACAGCATCCCCTGGCAACGAGTTCAGCAGGTTGACTGTGCATTGTTTGAAGAAGTACTTCCTTATGTTTCTTTTAAACCTGCTGCCTATTAATTTCTTTGGTTGTCCCCTGATTCTTATGTTATGTGAAGGGGTAAATAACACTTTCTCCACACCATTCATGATTTTATAGACCTCTGTCATATTCCCCCTTAGTTGTCTCTTTTCCAAGCTGAACAGTCTCAGTCTTTTTAATATTTCCTCAGATGGAAGCTGTTCCATACTCCTAATCATTTTTTGTTGCCCTTCTCTGTACCTTTTCCATTTCTAATATATCTTTTTTTGAGATGGGGTGAACAGAACTGCACACAGTATTCAAGGTGTGGGAGGACCATGGATTTATATAGAGGCATTATTATATTTACTGTCTTATGATCTAGCCCTTACCTAACAGTTCCCAACATTCTGTTTAATTTTTTGGCTGATGCTGCACATTGGGCATACATTTTCCAAGAACTATCCACAATGACCCCAAGATCTCTTTTTTGAGTGGGACCAGCTAATTTACACACCATCATTTTGTATGTATAGTTGGGCTTAGGTTTTCCAGTGTGCATTACTTTGCAGTTATCAACATTGAATTTTATTTGCTATTTTGTTCCCCAGTCACCCAGTTTTGTGAGGTCCCTTTTGTAACTCTTCGCAGTCTACTTTGGACTTAACTATGTTGAGTAATTTTGAATCATCTGCAAACTTTGCCACCTCAGTGTTTACCCCTTTTTCCAGATCATTTATGAATATGTTGAACAGCACTGGTTCTTGTACAGATTCCTGAGGGACCCCACTATTAACCTCCCTTCACTGTGAAAACTAATGATTTATTTCTACCCTTTGTTTCCTGTCTTTTAACCAGTTACTGATCCATGAGGGGAACCTTCCCTTTTATCCCATGACAGCTTACTCTTCTTAAGAGCCTTTGGTGAGGGACCTTGTCAAAGGCTTTCTGAAAGTCCAAGTACACTATATCCATTGGATCACCCTTGTCCATGCTTGATGACTCCCTCAAAGAATTCTAAGAGATTGGTGAGATGATTTCCCTTTACAAAAGCCATGTTGACTCTTCCCCAACAAATCGTGTTCATCTCTGTCTCTCACAATTCTGTTCTTCACTATAGTTTCAACTTGTTTGTCTGGTATTGAAGTGAGGCTTACTGGCCTGTAATTGCCAGGATTGCCTCTGGAGCCTTTTTTAAAAATCAGTGTTACATTAACTGTCCTCCTGTCATCTGGTACAGAGGCTGATTTAAGCAATAGGTTACATACCACAGTTCTTCAATTTCATATTTGAGTTCCTTCAGAACTCTTGGGTGAATATCATCTTGTCCTGATGACTTATTACAGTTTAATTTATCAATTTGTTCTAAAATCTCCACTAATGACACTTCAGTGTGGGACAATTCCTCAGATTTATCTCCTAAACAAATGGCTCAGTTGTTGGAATCTCCCTCACATTTTCTGCAGTGAAGACCAATGCAAAGAATCCATTTAGCTTCTCTGCAACAGCCTCATCTTCCTTGAGTGCACCTTTAGCACCTCGATTGTCCACTGATTGTTTAGCAGGCTTTCTGCTTCTGAGATACTTGCATATTTTTTATATTTAGTTTTTGTATCTTTTGCTAGTTGCTCTTCAAATTCTTTATTGGCCTGCCTAATTATACTTTTTACTTGACTTGCCAGAGTTATGCTCCTTTCTATTTTCCTCAGTAGGATTTGACTTCCATCTTTTAAAGGAGGCCTTTTTTTACTCTAACCACCTCTTGTACTCTGTTGTTGGATCTGATACAGTATGGCAATTGCTATGAGGAAGGTGTCAAGGGAAGGAGCATGGTTTGATGGTAAACTCACTTGAGTGGAACTTCTGGCTTTGATGAAGATGTCTTATGTGATCCTGGGTACATTGCTTGACCTTTCTCTGCCTCTGTAGAATGGGGATAATACTTCCCTACGTCAAAAGGTGGTTGTGTGAATACCTCCATAAATACCTTAGAGGTGTTTGGTACTATGCAAAGGGTCAATCTACTTAGAGGCAGGAACCCACTGGGAGTTGGAGTGGACGGGAAGGTAGTGTACCATTCTAGGAGGAACAGGGGAGAGTCCCTCACATGGGTGGTAGTCTGGAGAGAAAGCTGCAGGGAGACAGATCTAATGAAGGAATGGGCCCTACCTAGCAGTGCACTGACTCCTCCCCAAATAAATCCAGGGAAGACTCTGTCTCTTCCCTCTTATTGTTCTTTTCCAAGTGATTTGGAGGAGTTGGAAGCAAGGAACCCCTCGAGGGATTCAGTCTGGAAAGTGGGAAAGAAAGAACTTCTTAAAAGTTGGAGGAGCAGGGTCCTCAAGCTCCACCAGAGTTTCTGGAGAGAGTGCAACTCTCCTGTCACTGAAAAATTCTCTTAAGAAAATTCCAAAGTCAAACACTGGGACAGATCCTCCATTAAATCTGATAGAGTGTTGCTGCTTTACACCCACTGAGGATCTGTGTCTTCCTTAGGATGCCGTGCAGGTTATAATTGTCTGTCAACTACTTAAAAGGCAAAAACCCTTAATAGAACATTGTAGGTTCCTAAAGCTGAAAACTCTAGAACACCTGGAATTTGAAGATTAACACTCTTAATAAGGACAGGAAAATGCACAACTAAGGTCACCCAAATTACCTTAAACTCTGTCCATGAATCATCTCCCATAGAACCACCCAAAAACAGAAGGTAGTCTTATCCTCAAGACATATTCATCACATCATTGACTATGAATACTGAGATGCTCTGACTGGGATGCCTCATTCTCTGGGCACTAGTGTAGCATTTAAATTGTCCGAAGCATCTTGCATTGCTACTGCAAACTTCTTCTGCCGATACATTCTTGCTAGGAAAAGACAGGCTTTGACCTGTGGTCAAGTTACCACATTCAGGAAAATTCCCAAAGGTAGATAACTTTTCAAAGGTAAAAGTGCTGTCATGGCGGAGACTCAGTATAGGCAGTGCTATCATATCTGGGGTTATGAACTTAAGCCAGGGAACAACAAAATCATGTACTCAAAGGTCTTGACTCCTCAGGCAAGCTATGTGAATGGAGTGGATTTAAATTGTCATAGGCACAGGCTA
The DNA here is from genome assembly GCF_016161935.1 of Mauremys reevesii. NCBI lineage: Eukaryota > Metazoa > Chordata > Testudines > Geoemydidae > Mauremys > Mauremys reevesii. Next base: position 252,698,434 of record NC_052623.1, read on the forward strand.
CAAACCTCTTAGCCTTTATCAAAACCTTCATCAAAATGTTTCCATCTTGCACAACAGATGGCAGGTATGGAAGGCGAAAGGGCAGCAGGGGCAGAGTTTGGGTTATTTGAGTTGCCTTAACTACGCATGTGATAAATGACGGGGAGGGGAGCTTCCTTTTATGGACACCCAGACAGTCAGTTAGCTATAAAGCTCCTCTTGGTGGCTGATCTCTGCTTGCTTTACCTGTAAAGGATTAAAAAGTCCCCAAGGAAAGGAAAGGGAGTGGGCACTTGACCAAAAGAGCCAATGGGAAGGCTAGAACTTTTAAAATTGGGGGGGAAAGCTTTTCCTTTGTCTGTTGTTCTCTCTGGGCTGAAGAGATGGGACAGCAGGAATGCTGTAAAAAGTTTGGACCAGGTATGAAAAATCATCTTCCATACCTAGAATGATTCATTGGGATAGGAAATGTTTAGATAGACATGATCAGGTTTATTTCAGCTTGTGGATTCCTCTGTGCTAAGCTCAGGTATTTTTGTTTTCTTTTGTAATGTTAAGATGGATCCCTGGGAGCCATTCCTGGTGTTTAACCCTTTTCAGTTGCTCTATAAAATCTAGAAAAAAAACTAAGTTCCAGATGTATTTTCTTTCTTTTGTTTTTAATAAAATTTACCTTTATTTTAAGAACAGAATTGGATTTTTGGTGCCCTAAGAGGTTAGTGCATATGTTTTTCAGTTAGCTGGTGACAACAGCTGAGCTCCCTTTTGATCGTTTTCTTTCTCGGCTTCCCCGAGGGAGGGGTAGAAAGCCAAGGGGCCTCAGGGAAAACTTCCCAAGTGAGTTTTTCCAGGATTTGCAAGAGGCAGTTTTTCACTTGGGCGGTGGCAGTGTTTACCAAGCCAAGATCAGAGAAAAGCTGTAACCTTGGGAGTTTAATACAAGCCTGGAGTGGCAAGTATAAATTTTTAAAATCCTTGCGGGCCCCCACCTTCTGCACTCAAAGTGCCAGAGTGGGGAATCAGCCTTGACAACGCATTTCTGGACTCTTTTTAAATCTTTGAGTTTTTTTAATGCAATCTTAACTTTGTATCTCCAGACTTATGCAATGGGGAGTTATTGTGAAAGCTACTTACATTGGTGAAAAGCTGCACTGACCACCTTGGAAACAAAAATCCTTTCTCTAACCACAGTGACTGCTTCCTCTGTGCTGCCCTGCAATGTTCCTCATCCATGACTGAGAGGGGCCACCTCCATGAGTAAGAAAGCAGTTCAATCTCCGGGGTCCATTCAGTCTTTGGCCTCTCTTTCAATAAGGGGGCAAATTAGTGCCAATTGGGGTGGTACTTGAGCTACATTAGCAGAGCAATGTGGGAGAAACTGGAGCTGCTGCTTGTGTTGTGCCTGTTTCTGTGGGTAGAGGGCTCCAGTCTCTGGGGCAGTCAATGCACAGAAACAGGTAACAGGTACTGAGAAGGGAAGAAAGTCCTCTTCAGAGGACCAGCAGAAGGCCTATGATCATCTATGTCCCACTTAGTCCTTCAAAACAGAAGGTGAGTAGAACTCACATGGTACTTACACTGGCCCTCTCTGCAGGAGTGAATATCATCAGTGTGTGAGTGCAGAATAAACCCCCTTAGGCAGAAAGGAATGAATGTGTAGAATAGTCAGCAGTAGAAATAGGAGCCTCTGTATGAGAAGAAACAAATAGCCCAGCCAATCTAGTACTTTGCCAACACTTGCCGAAGAAAGATGCTTCAAAGGAATACAGATGCCTCCACCCCCATAATGCACCTAACGGTAATACTATAATGGAGAAGAATTCCTTCGTGACCCCAGCTGATGCTCAGTTTATTCCTTGAAGCATAAGGATTTAAAACCATTGTCACTGCTGATATAACGCCAACAGACCCCGGTCGTCAACGGGCGGGATTGAATCTGGGACCTCGGGAGCTAAATGCATGAGCCTCTACTGCGTGAACTAAAAGCCACATGGCTGTTAGCTAAAGCTGTAGCAGACTCATTAATCTCTAAGTGTTCTTAGTGTCACTACATGGACAGAGCACCACACCCAGGAGGTGTGTGGGTTACACTGCCTTGGCTAGACCAACTGCCGCTGTTTTTTTCTAAGTCCTATTGACTGTCTGATCCCGTTTGGATTTTAAAACATCACTTTTGCTGGGGGACCCAAGGCCTTAATAAGTTTATGTTCTCTCTCTCTCTCTCTCTCTCTCTCTCTGAGTCTCCCCCTCCATCTCTTAACCAAGCTTCCTCTGAGTAGTCTTCTCCCTCTCGTACTACATCCTCTGGGGGCTGCTCTCTAAGAACCCTTCCCCCACCTCCCTTAATGGCTTATGCAGTAGGTCTTCATGGTTCCAGTCTTGCTGTGTCTAAAAACCTAGGTGGTCAATGGCTGCTTACCCCTGGAGATGAAGCTTAAATAAACAATAAGAGGGTTTTTTTTTACAGGAATCCTCCCAACCTGATCCTTCAGAATAAAATCCACCCCCAAGATGGGCATCCCATGTCGGCAATAAAAATGCTTTCTTGATAGGAGTGGGCTGAGATTTTTTTTTAATCTTCTCTATAAGTCACCAAAAGACTTTGGAATTGGTTCAGAAATGTCTAGATATTAATTCCCTAAGGAGCACAAGACTCATATTATTCCTGACTACAAACTGCTGCACAGATTTGCACCAACAGATGGCTGACGACGGAACTATGAAGAGTCAAAGACAGGGATTCAGCACAGGATAATGGGAAGACTCTTCAACTCCCACATATTTTCCTCCAGGAGGAGGGTAAAGCAAATCCTTATTGGAGCCCTGATAACCCCCAGCCTCACCTGATGCCCCATTTCATCTCTATTGTTCTTACAGCTGCAAGTGTCACAACCAATCACTGCCTCTCTTGGGGAGCATGGATCAGCATTCATGTCCCGCTTCCTGTCAGTACCCAGCCCGGGCAAGCTAATGATCCAACCAGCAGACCAAATTCAGTGATGAATCCTGGTCACATGCCACCTGAGGCACATGGCACATATACTAAGAAGACTGCCTTTCCTTCTGCATCAGGAGCAGTCACTCTAAGTGGCATGAGATACTTTCTCCCTGCATTCTTCAGGTATTTAAAGAATTAGTACTATCACTTAATTCTAAACTCCTATAAAAACCAGTACCCGCTCACTATTATTTTGTGTTGTGTTTATCCTATGTTGGATGTCTCATACTATAGTACGTACTCATCATAAATGACTTTCCTGGACTTTGTTCTGAAGTTCACAGTAGTGTGCCTTACTACAAGATGATATACATATCTAGGGGTTTTGAAATGTGTACGACTCTTACAAAGTACTACTTTAAACAGCATTTGATTATGTAAAGACTATATGGGGATTTAGACTATTTATTCTAGGGCAGGGACCATCTCTCACTATGGGCCCAATCCTGCAAAGACTTGCATGTGTGATTAACTTTTATGTGAAGTTAAGCACATGCATAAGGTTTTGTAGGATCGCAGTCTGTTTGTATAGCACTTACTGCAATGGCTTCCTGATTACAGCTTCTAGGTGTTACTGTCATACAAATAATAACAATGCATATGTTCAAGGGGATGCAGGAAATGTTGTGCATGTAACTACAACTCTTACATTTGCTCACTTGAATGCTTAAAGTTCTTTTTGATATCTCTCTATGGCACTTCCTAGGTTTATCCCCCAAAGAAAAGAGGCAGAGAAGAAGAAAACCAGTAGGAGCAACAATCCTCAGTGCTTTGAATCTTTGCCTGCCTACCAAAAACTGAAAATAGAGTATATTCCATCATCTGGAACTATTTTTGTTGGTGCTTCTGGAACCCAGTCTCTCTTGAAGGCCCATTAAATACTGAAGAAAATATTCTCTCTAACCTTTATTCGGCAATGTGGGTACCAAGAGATCACAGCCCAGAATCTGAGACCTATCTAGCACCTGCGTAATCATCAAGCAGCTACTCGGCATCAGTTTACCTTGTGCCAGTACCTTCCCAGTTCAGCAATAGTTGTTACCATTCACTATCATTAATGCTAAATCAGTTTCCTGGAAGAAGTCCCACTAAAACAGCTGCCCCAATATACTGTGTCCGACTGAACTAGAATACATTGATATTTCACATATCTATAGCATTTAACATCCCAGAACACTTTACACATATAGCAAAAAGCACCATGCCCTTACACCAGTATCTGGGGTGGGAGCCAACAGTGCCAAATAGGTGGGGTTGTGACTTGATACCAGTGTGAATCTCTTGGCCATCATGGGCTCTTTCAGTTTGGAAAGTTTTGATCTGAAAAATCCAACTGAGGAAATGGAAGTTCCTATCTGGGGAAGGGGATCTGAGCCAAAACTGGTTTAGTCTGACCTGTTGGTTCCAGCATGAGGAAGTGTTTCAGATATGATGGGTTAGGGCCAATCCTTCCTCTCCAACAGCAGAGGCTGAAAGTGATATTGGCTGTGTGGCTGCATATGCCCTTGCTGTCTTCTTAAATTGGCTTATCTCGCTACAGCCCATGTCTATGCCAAAACGGTCTCATCTCTCCTTGTAAATCCTGAGAAACTCTTGGAGACAAGTGTGGGTGAGGTGGGGATGGCTGAGAGAGGAATGTGTGGGTTTGAGAATAAATGTGAGTGGTTTGCACTAGCAGGAGTGTGAAGGAGAACATCATTATGGACAAGTGTGCAAGTGAGTGTAGTGGAATGAGAATGAGTGTGAGGATCAGAGATGTGTGTCACAGAGAATTAGTGAGCATGTACCTGAGATCCAGCATACTGTGTGAGTGTGCACCGCTGTAGTAAGTATGCATTGCAGTCTCCACCAGCCAGTGAGAATGGGGAGGTACATCCATTCCTTCCCTGTGGATGTACAGGAGATGGAGATGGAGATGGAACAGTTGGTTCCTGTCAGGCAGGCTATCAGTGATGCCGCAGTCTCCCTCCTCAAGGACCTCAGCTTTGGGCAGCAGTGACAGAAGCAGGGACAAGATGCTGGGGCAAGCTGGAGAGATGTCGCCTGCAGATTTGTTTTCTTCAGAGTGAAAATTGCTGCTGACAAGCCTGTCCTGTTTCCCAGAAACACTTGTAGGTTTAACAAAGAGACTAGGTGTCCTTTAAGGAGATGCTGGACTGACTGCCAAGATCCTTCCTACCTGCTGGAAAGAGCAGGGGTAGGGAGAGAGAACGGGAGAAACAACTAGCATTCCTGTAGGTGCCTGGGAGGATGGGGAGTTGGAGGGAGAGTAAAGTCACCTACTGACATCAGAATGGTAGCAGGAGAGCTCCCTCTGCAAACCCAGGAGATAGTTCTAGCCCTGATGGACACAACACCTGCTCATACCAATAGAAGAGGGGAGCCTAATCTCCCCTCAATCAGGGCTCAAAATCTCAGTGGTGAGTTGAACCAGACTCAATCCTGGCATAGTGGTCTGAAAAGTCTGTGGCTGGGAGGAGAGGAGATCAAGGAAACCATTGACAGAGGGCAGTGAGGACTTGGAGGGTTTCTTTCAAGCCAGATGGGGAGGGTGGAGAGGAGGAAGAATCTGTGGGCTCCCAGTTTTCAGTGGATCCAGGGTTAATCTCTTTCCAACTCTTTGATTCTCAATAAAGCTGGCTGAAAATCTTCAAGAAAAACAGGTCCCCACACAAACTGGGGACCCTTCTTCAAAATACCTGCTGTGGGAAAAGAGAGTTCCACCAAAATTTGATTTTCCTGATGGATCAAACTAAACAATTAAGGTTGAGTTCACATGAGTGCCTGAGTTGGTGCCATGCTTTATAGGAGTTGTAGTTTCAGGTCCCTCTAGCCCCCAGCTGAACTACATGTCTCATAATGCACCACAGCAACAGGGAGCAAAATAGTAGGGGCAGGCCTGGGTTGATCCACACCATGTGACAGTTGCAGTTAGGCCTACATGTCAAGAAGTGGTATCTCAGACCACAGGCGCCGACTTTCATTCTTCTAGAGTGGGTGGGGGTGCTCCACCCCCACTCTGCTCTGAGGCCCCATCCCCACTCTTCCTCTTCCCACCTCTGCTCTGCCCCCTCCCTGAGCGTGCACTGCCTTCACTTTGCCACTTCCTCAAGTGCGCTCTGTCCTCGCTCTACCCAGCACCTCCTGCCTGCCCACCACCGAACTGCTGAGCGGCAGATGGCTTTTTTTTTTTCCCCTGGGTGCTCCAGCCCCAGAGCACCCACGGAGTTGGTACCTATGTCTCACACCACTTACTTGTGGACAAGTACCCATACTACAAAAGCTTCTATGACTGTTGTCAGTGAGCAGAATTCAATAGACTTGGAGAATTGTCACCCTCAGAGTTCCAGCCTAAGTCAGACTTGGGGCACATGGGTGAGAGAAGCTTGCAGTGATGAAACCTCTTCAATTGATAAAAAGGACTTTAGTTTTAGGGGGAAAATCCTGCTGAATTCTGCTGCTCCCCAAGCTCACTGCTTCTCCAATGTAGAGATGTATTTATCCAGTGGCAGTCATTCTCTATGACCATCTCTTCTGCTTCTGAGACTCCCTTCCAAAGCACGACAAGAACTGCATGGACATGCTAGTATCAAGATGGTGTTGCTCACTTAGCAAGTCTCAGGCAGTGGCCAGGTGTATATAATCAGCTGAGTGACTGAATTCTTGGCCATGAGAAGACACCTTGTGAGTGCAGGTCAGATTTCAATGGCCTCACTGACTTTCAGCATTAATGAGGGAAAGGACAATGTTCATACTGGCATGAAGGGAGACAGAGAAGAAGAGGAAGGGAGAAAGGAGATGGAGAAGGAAAGGGGCAGAAGGAATGAGAGATTGGGCCAGCGTGTGGGGAATGAGGAGGAGGCAGAGTAAACCGGGAGTGACACCACAAAGCACCATGTCTCCCCTCTAAAGGGCTTGCTGAGATCCTGTCTCCCCTGTACTGAATTGTCTTGAGTCACCCTCTTTGGCACAGAGTCTAAGCATGAAATTTGGATCAGATTTTCATCATCCATCTTGTTAATGAACATAAAATATGAAGTGGGTGGGGTTCAGCTAACTGGTTATGCGCCTCGTTTCTTGTCAGACCACATGCACTGTGTTGTCTCATTTGTGTAATGTGAGGGAATCCCACTTTTCAGCTTTCCACACACCAGCTGTGTGTGTACTAACCAATTTTGTTTAGATTTCGCATCAGATATAGCAGCAGTGGGCGTACTTGGGTAGACCAATCATGGCAGTTATAATCACAGTGTCATCTAATCCAGCTCAAAGCAGGTGTTAGACTAGTGCTAACACTGATGAGACCACATCAATGGCAGTGGATAGTGGAAAGTTTGAAGACAAATGGTCTTGTAGGCCTAGTCTACATGTCCCCTTCTCATGTAACTCAGTGATTAGTGTTCTAGGTTAACAGTTTGGGGCCTTGCATATTATTGCCCCTATATTTCACCCACAATGGCACATAACATGTCACCTACCAGTGATAAAAACACACGTTTAAAATAATCTTAGTTGCAAGATGTCAGTTATTTACCTTTTTGTATCTTTTATTGTTTCTTTATGAAAAATTAACAAAAAATTAATCACAATGTCTTAATTTTGCAAAGTAGCTTCCAATTTTGAGGGTTTGAAACAGACCCATTTTTTTCATTTTTTAAAAAGATTTTTGTCAAAACAGTTACTGAAATTCTTTAACTGAAAGCCAGATTTTCTGTAAACAGAAAGCTATAATAATAAAACTTAATGTAAAATAGTTTTGTGTATACATACATCACTTTTTCCCCCAGAACGTCATTAAACTACTCAGTAGAAAAATTTCAACCATACTTAGTCACCTGACTTTCAGAAAGTATAGGGAACATTCATTTGTTTCAATTCCATGCTGATCAAGGCACTCTTTTTCACTGAAATAAACTCCTCTTCCTACCAGTGCTGTCTTTCACTAGATAAACTGCATCTAAAGTTCCTTTTCTTCTTTGTTCAAATAGCTTTGTAACTAGGCAGAAAATTAGTAACAGAAAAAAAACCTCATTTTTAATTATGCTGATGAACATCCCCCAAATCCCCTTTATTTCATCATATATTAATTATAGATTGTCAGTCTTATACCTTTGAATACTTGGTCCTCCTAAAAAGATCCAAAACTAAGCCTCTGCCTGGATATTGTGGATAGCATAATGAAAAATACCATCTTCTCTTCCCACTTTTGTCTAAGATGTATGATGAAACCCCATGAAAGGGCTAAGATTTATATTGGTGGAATTGGCAGCCTTTTCATAACTACTGGGACTGTGAGATAGAAATGAAATTTGGGTCTTTCTCACCAAGAATAAGTTAGTTCATATTTTGAATGTCTGTTGTATCACATATGGGGGAGGTGTTTATGTTATGTTATGCCTGCACTAGTCTTAGAGTGTGGTTCAATAAAACGCAACCCAGAGTGGCTGAACACATAGGCACCGACTTCCCCTCTGCTCCCCTTGACCCCCTCTGCCCACCCCTGCAACACCGCTGCCCTGCCTCTTTACCGCCTCTTCTCCCGAGCGTGCTGCGTCCCCACTCCTCCCCCTCCCTCCCAGAAAGTTCTAAGCGCCACCAAACCGCCGTTAGGCAGTCGGTGGGAAGCGCTGGGAGCGGGAGGAGTGGGAATGCAGCACGCTCGGGGGGGAGGACGGGGTGGGAGTGGGGGAGCTTGGCTTCCGGCGGGTGCGGAGCACCTGCTAATTTTTCCCTGTGGGTGCTGCAACCCCGCAGCACCCACAGAGTCAGCGCCTAGGGCTGAACATAACCTGGCAAGACATAACTCTGCATACAGTGATTCAACATTGTCTAAAGCAGTGGTTTTCAACCTATGATCCGTGGACACCTGGGGGCCCACAGACTATGTCTAAGATTTCCAAAGGGGTCTACACCTCCATTGGAAACTTTTTAGGGGTCCACAAATGAAAAAAAGGTTGAGAACCACTGGTCCAAAGGAACCAGTGAGAATTCAATAGTTCCTTGGCCTGCTCCTGAAAAGTCCAGTTATTGAAAATCCTTGTATCATACACTTTGCCTAGCCCTCCTATGTATGCATCCATGATCCTCCCAGAGCGATCCACTACGGTTTTCATTACTCTGGAGTAATACCCCTTTCTATATGTACTCCTGGGCTTGACAGGGTAAAGGAGAAACAGACTGGGTTAAAAAGTTGAGTCATAGGCTCTGACACATTTTGGGAAGCCCTCTGTGATTTCTTGCACATTGGCCACCCTGGATCACATACCTGAGCAACACACTACACATTGCCCTGCAAACTTTCACCGTGACAGCACCCCCCAGGGACTTCCCAACCCCAGACCAATGTCCAGCTGACTGGTGACATCTGGGATGATGAACACTCACTTCTGTGAGGACTGGCTGGTCTTATCTTGATGGGCTGGTGCTGCAGCTCTGGGGCCAGCTCACCCCAAAGATACAGAAAAGCTACTTTCCTTGTGCTGATGACAAGCAATGGCTGCAGAACATCTTGGGTTTCCAATACAATGTGGTCCCCCACCCCAGTCTGCAGCCATGTTCTAGGCCTCAAAGCAGCATGTCACTTACTGAGGATCATCTGCAAGTACGGTAGAAGGCTGCCTACTTGGGTGGTGGTGACAGCTGTGTGATGAATTAGGGGAGCTGCCTATCTAGGTCTCTGTGAGGTACTGCTGGAATACCTTTACTGCCTTCTCAGAGTTACCTCATATGCCCCCGCTGACTCTTCTAAAGTTCTGCCCCAGACTTCAATTATCTCTAAGGATTGAACCTGGGACATCTGGATCTAAAAGGAAGACACTAATGCTTAAGCTAAAGCATCAGACCTATTACATGGGAGATGGTAGCAGACTTGCAAAACCTTTCTTTTGTGTTCCAGCCACTAAAGAAAGACCAAGACCCACTTGGCCAGCATGTTATACATTTCCTTCGGAACAGGGAGCACAAGCTAATCACTCACCTGGCCTATATTTGGGAAAATGAGTAGGAAATGGCACCGACCACACGTCTTAATGGAAGTTTACTTGGGGATTATGGGAGTTTGACTTGTTCTGCAACTCACCTTAGCTCCCTGAAATATCCCAGAAGGCTTTTGGTTTCCTATAATCCACTAATTCAGGGAGCTGCCCCAGGAACTATGGGATTGATATTCAGAAGGTAGTGCAGCTGCAGTAGTGTAGTCCAGCACAGGAGTAACTACAACATGCAGGACAAAACTGAAACATTTTTGCTCCTGAAACAGCATAACTAGCATATCCTGCACCATTGGTACATACACCTGTGCTATCTGACCCATTCCATTCGCAGTGATCCCCACTCTAGAGCTGACAGGACTGAGATGTCAGCTGACACCACGTGGCTCCACCCAAGCTGGCAGTGTCTTTTCTGCCTTCACACTTCAGCTGTGCAACCACTTCAATGATGGCTCCAAACCTTCTGAGCTGGCACATGATGACATTTCCCTTCCTAGGAGGAGGTGGCAGCAGTTGGCTGCAGTTGGCTTTCACACTAGTTGTTGAAACCTTGATTTTTGGAGATGTGAAACGATGTATTTGGCACTAGAGTCTGGACTAACCTAAAGCCATGAGGGAGTTCCACTCTACTCATACCTGCTGTTCTGTGTAAAGGACTTATTGTGGCAGTGTGTAGGGAGACCCCAGAGGTGTGCAATTGGTATTGGAAGGAGGAACCTCTCAGCCCCACATAGGGAAAAGGGCTTACCACTAACAAAGCTTTTAATTAAACAAATGTCATGTAGGGAGACGCTCAAGAGTGCAATTCTGTGTTGGAATGGACAGGCATCTCTCTCTCATTCTCTGAGCACAGGTACAGAACAGGAGAGCGATTATCACACTATCAGGTTGCAAGGGTCAATTTCTTTCATTCTCTGTTGAAACTCAGTTCTAGGGGAAAGACACTAATGACATAGTCAGTCTTAGGGTGACTCCAAAGGAAACCGACTGTGACAGGCTTTCCTTAGAATCACTAGATTTTCTTCATGGAGATAAAACAGAGTTTGTTTAATATGCCATGGAGACTAAATACCCTTTCTCCTAAAGGCTAAGAGGGGGAATTCTGTCTTCATGGGCACTTAGTCTTATGTTTCCTATGTGCTGCTCCGCCAATGGGACCCCAGTTCTGCCCTGGAGGGAACTCTGTTTTCCTTCAGTCCTGGGCTTTGCCGCGCCTCTGCTCCACCAGTGGAACCTTGTCCTGTAGCGACCCACTCTACTTAAGCGAGTTCGGCCTCCACGTTCACTGAGTCCTGGGATTCCGCTGCCCTGTTTCACCACTGGGCCCCAACCCTGTGGAATGAAACAGCGAGTGATGAAACACCCTTCCTAACTAGTACAAACGTGTATTTGCATATGCCAATGCGTTCACCTGGCAATAGGTGCTTTTGAAATGCAGAGAGGAGACTGACTATGCTGAGCTACTGTGTATATTGTATGTGATTCCATCTTTTCCTATCCTCCTAGCTTGTGAAGGCAGAATCTGACCACTCCATGGGCTCAGCAAGCTGGTTTATCTAATGTTATCCTGCACAAATAAGGACTGAGAGATCTTGGACCATCTGTGAAGTGAAAAATCATTGTCTGGGCAGGCAGCAGACGCATGATCGAGCATGCCTCCTAATACACAGCAAATGTTTCCAGTGTTCTGCTGTCCTCACAGCAAACTGCCAAGTGCTTTTTTGACAAAGGACATATTTATAAATTGAGAGAGACAAGGTAGGTGAGAATATCTTTCCTTGGACCAAAATTCTCCCTTACTTTTCCACTTAAGAAGGTTTTAAAAGTGATTTCACCCCCTTTTCCCTTCTCAGTCTGGTCTTTTTCCATTAGGTACACAGTGACTTTTTTTTAACTAGAGAAGTCCCATCTCTCCACCAGTTCAGGACTTCCCCTCGGGTGTACTCTTCAGTGCTTAAATTTAAATGGCGTGAGCAATGGATTTAGCATTACTTTCCTTAAGAGATCACTCCACTGTACGCTGTTGTTCAGCCTAAATTTATTTTTGATTAATTCCAGCCCTTTTCTTCTAGCTCTACCACCCACCCATAACAATTATTCTTCCTCACTGTTTACACCCGTTGAATATTTATCATTTCCATCACCACTGTAGTCATCATGTGACCAGGCTCGTGCTCTCTCTCTCTCTCTCTCTCTCTCTAGTTCTTTTTGTCATTCCTTTTTCCACCCACCACTTTTACAAATTAAGCTTGAAATGAACAGATCTGTCTTTGAGCACTTGTTTGTGTATCTGCAATTATTCCCACACAGCATCTAAAATAGGGTTTGGTAGTTACTGGCTCTGCAGCATTAGAGCGAATAGTGTAGGTCCTACATAAAAAATGGGATTCTTGCACGAAGTAGATTCTAAAATGCACATCGTACATATACAGCATATATGATGCTGTGCTGTGATAAGGGTTTATTAGCACAAGTTTGGAAGGATCACAGCCTTCCCCACTGAGGAAGTCTTGAGTGAGTTCTGCACATCACCTGAAGAGATGTTAGTAAAAGCTTTATACCATAGCACACCACTGGGTGTTTTGTTTGTGCTGCCTATTTGAAAGAGAAATTATCTGAGTGGGTTTTAGAATTTTAAATTCCTCTGTTGGTGCTCTTTGTTTTTAAATCCCTCTGTCTGTAACGCCAAGTTGCTTTAGTTACTGTGTAGAGATCTTTGAGAGACAAATTTAGTAATAATGGGTCAGATCTTCAACTGTGTCAAACTTGTATTCACTGGAACCCACCTCTTCACCTCGCCCCAATCCTGGAGTGCTGGGGGCTGAAGCTGCCCCTGATGTAACTTATGAGCAGCCTAGGAACTGCTTTGGGGGTACCAGCAGGAGGGGCCCCATAGGGATTTTTCTGTGATCTCTGTCACGTTAAAAAAAAAAAAGGCAAAAAAACCAAAACCCTATTTTAAAGCAGGTCAGAGGTTGGGAGTGTTACTAGTCACAGCAGACATGACTCTGAGGATGAGGGGAAAAGCCCACTATGTTGCCCTGGGGGCGGGGGAGGGGGTTGGTAAGAATAGTTCCTGAGGTGATGGCACATTGTGTGAAGCTGAATGACGAAGGCAGCATGCACAGATGAAGGAGCTATTTTTACCAGATGAAAAATTATTTTCCATTAGTGACAGTTGGTATTTGTGTGGCTGTGGAATCCCCCTGTGCAGCTGCCAAGCGTTCTGGCTCAGGGAAGCCCCTGGGGCCTCTTTCCTATTTGGATGAGGAAGGTGCAGGGAAGAGGCATTCTCTCCTCCCTTCCAAGAGTGGCCTTTACGAAGATGGCAGGTTGCAGAGCCTTCTCCCCTCCCTCTTTGCAGGAATAGCCTTTGAGGAGGGAAAGACTGCAGGATTCCCATTCAGAGAACTTGCAGGAGAAGGCAGGGAGGGGTTTCCATGGAAAAGTATGCAGGACCAGCTCTGGCTTTTTTGCCACCCCAAGCAAAAAAAAAACACCTGTGGGCCGACCGGAGCAGCGGGTGTGGGAGGGGAAACATGCTGCCAGCCAGAGCAGTGGGTTGGGGGGGGACAGACAAACAAACCTGCGGCCGGCCGGAGCAGCGGGGGTAGCGGGGCGGGAAACAAACAAACCTGCGGGCCGGCCGGAGCAACGAAGGGGGGAGGAAAAAACAAAAACAAAACCTGCGGAGCGGACAGAGCGTGGGTGCAGGGGGACTCCCGGGAGAGAGAGAAGGGGGGCGGCCAGGGCTTCCTTCAGCGGGGCGCTTGCCGTGCCGCCTGCCAGGAGGGCTCCACGCCACTCCTGTCAGCGGGCAGGGAAGGACGCAAGCTGCCCTGCCGGGCTTGCTACAAACCTGGCACCGCTCCCAGCAGGGTGCTCCCCTCCTCTGAGCTGCTGCCCCCTACAGGACAGCTGGAGCAGGGAACCAAAAAGAAAAAAACCTGCAGGGGCGGACGGAAGCGGCAAAGCAAAAAAAAAGGATTGGGCGGAATGCCGCCCCTTGGAATCTGCCGCCCCAAGCACCAGCTTGCTCGGCTGGTGCCTGGAGCCGGCCCTGAAAGTATGTGCCACTTCCTGCTCCCACTCCTGCATTTAATGGTTCTCTCTCTCTCTTTCTCTAATTGACTCATCAGCTGTCTGTGATCTCTGTCTAAAACATGGTACAATAACTGGCTGATGGGCAGCATTTTGGTCATTTGTCTTACTTCACTTGTATGGGGTGGTTCTGCCAAATACCTGATTTTTTTTCCCTTCTGCCCTCCCTTTATAGATTCTATTTCTATATCTAATCCCCGACCAGTGTGCAAAATGTATCTGATCAGCTTTATCAACCCTTCTCAGCATGGTGAAAACCTGTATCAGTCACCTCAAAGTCCCCTTTCTTTTATCCAGAGTAAATGAGCCCAGTTCCTTTAAGTCCCTCTCAACTTCACTCCTGGTATCTGTTCTGTTCCAGTTACTGGGAACTCCTTAACTCATGTACCTCAGCATCAACTATTGGGGCCTTAACTAAAAGCATGACTGGTCATGTCTGCACTTGATGAGTATTCATGCAGTACTGACTAATCTCCCAAAGTTCTGTCCCAGCACAGACTGGGATCACTGTAAAACCTATGATGGATTCTCTGGGGAAAGTGTCTTCTTTGGATGCTCCAAAGTCTCAGTCAGGAATCTGCAAGGGATATTCACAGGACATTATAGTATCATCTTTGCTGACCCCCTCTTCAGAACAACAATACTCTTCCCAACCCAAGTTTTAAAGACTGGGTAGGGAGAGACTCTTCATTTCAGGTTCTGTGGTGGCAAAAATATTGCTGTGTAGTAGTTTCAGGTGCCAGTTAACTCAGTTCAAGCACTGAACAATCAGCATTTTAAAGACTGGAGCCTGATGGTTAGGTTGCACTTATAATAATAATATAATAAAATGATCTTTTCAAAGACCTTGACAGAGATTTCCTCATTATTACTTTCTTGTGCATCTAAATGGTCTTTGTCAAATGGCAATGTATTGTGTAATGGTCAGCTAGAGAAGAGGACTGAAAGTCAAGGTGAGGGCATCTGCTGCTTCGACCAATGGTGGAGACTGCTGAAGATAGATGTACCAGATGTAGCTGCTATTACCAAGGCATGTGGGTGATAGCTGGAAAGTTCAAAGAGTTACCCTTGACATTGAATGCAAGACTTAGAATACCTCTCAGAACAGACATCTGCCTGTTGCAGGTTTTGGTATATATGCGTTTAGGTGGATGTACAGTCAAAGATAAAAACTCACTTGTTTAACACAAGCTTCCTTGCATTACTGTTAAGGACAATGCACCCGTGTAGTACTGGGGTTCTAAGAAGGGACTGTTTTGAATAGACACCTAGGGCTAAATACAGCAGCAGTTTAAACCTACTGACTTCAATGGAGTTTGCCCAGTTTCTGCCCAAGTTCGAGTCTGCCCTAGGGATTTAGTAGCTCATCTTCTATCACTGATGTTAATGGGGACTTTACCGTTGACTTGGGAGTGGGATTCTTTCCTTATGTAAAAAATAACAGGAGTACTTGTGGCACCTTAGAGACTAACAAATTTATTTGAGCATAAGCTTTTGTGGGCTACAGCCCACTTCATCGGATGATGATGATGCATCCGATGAAGTGGGCTGTAGCCCACAAAAGCTTATGCTCAAATAAATGTGTTAGTCTCTAAAGTGCACAAGTACTCCTGTTCTTTTTGTGGATACAGACTAACATGGCTGCTACTCTGAAACTTTCCCTTATGTAGTAGAGCTAGACAAATAACATTAATTGACTAATTTATTAAAGTATTTTCATAATGTGTTTTTATTCACTCAGCTACAGAGTGCCTTCCATGAATGTTGTCATGAATAACATTCAATGAATTTTACAATATTTCTCAAATTATTTTAGAATATGTTTTAAATTATTTTCCTGACTCTATTAATTAGAGAGTTTCCCAGATGCCATGGTAATGGCTCCAGCAATCCACTATTCAACTTTTTAAAAGCTAGATCAGGGATTCTAGCAAAAGGTAATTTCACTAGAAGATTAAAAAAAAATAGACCATGACTAAAAATGTACTGGAGAAAATTGAGATATTCACTGATCTATGGAAAACCTGTGCAATAGGATTCTCAAAGCAATGTATGGGAACACTCACCTCTTTCTGTTCCATTCTTGTAAGGAATGAAAGAGGCCTATCGAGTGATATCCACACCTCAATCTCATGAAAGTGAAAATTCACCACAACCACAATCAAAATACCAGGCAGAAAAAGGTATATGAAGCCATTAATGTTTTGAATGACATAACATTTTCTTTGCTTGTGTGGGTCTCACCTGTAGGTGGCAGTTCTGCACTTAAGAAAACTTTTGCAGTGACAAACAATGATTAAGGCAAAATAAGCTTAATCAAAACAAACTGCATTATAATTGAGAATATGCACATGTCCAAGATCTAATTCCTATACAACCAAGAAAACAACTCATAAGACTATCTGTGTTAATGACATCTAGAATCTCCCAGTACCATGAGGAAGCCAGAGAATGCCAGAAAGTATGACAGACTGCCACAATACTATATCATAAACTTTGACATCTTACCCTGCACAAATAAAACAGTCAGAGGGCTAAGAGTAAAGGGTTACAATGGAACCTGGATAATATTCAGTAGAGGCCTTCTCCAACTGTCCATGGACTTCATCCGGGGCTTGATTCAATGCCCATTGAGTTAATCCCCTTGAGTTTTAGAAGGATATCTTGGATCATTTCTAATCATCTGCATCAAGTAGGAAGAGTCCTTGTGAAACCAATTAGTCTCAATCTGGTTTCCACATTTTGGAAAATCACATTTTATTGGCACTCTGTTTACAGATCTACTTGCAGGGGTAGAATTGGGCCAGTTCTCAGTGGTTCATCATGCCAGTACTTTCCCTGATGGTTCCTATCTTGTGATCCTGAATCTAAAAGTTTTTGTTAATTGTGACCAAATCTTTCAAAAGCAGGTGCCTATCTTTAGGCACCAAGTCAATGGTCTGATCTTCAGAGGTGCTGATCACCTGACCCACATTATCAGGTATCTAAATATGGATTTAAATACATGTTTCTAGGCACCCACTTCCAAAAATTTTGACCAATGTTTCTAGCCCTTTTGGTTGCAAAAATAATCTTCAAAATGTGAACTGAATGTAATCCAATAATGATGATGTCTGCAGGAAGCCTGACTCAATAGCAAGAGGTGTGAACTTCTCCATTTATCTCAATGGGGTGTTAAGTCTGGATGACCATACTGTGAGGCTCTGAACAATCTACTGCCCCATCATCTTATTCAGATATTGTGAGCAAGCTGAGCCTGAGACTTGGCCTACTCTACATATTTACTTCGGTATAACTATGTCACTCAAAGGTCTGGATTTTCACACCCCTGAGCGATGTAGTTTCACAGACCTAACCCCAACATGTAGACAGTGCTGTGTCAGCAGGAGAGCTTCTCCCACCGACATAGCTACTGCCTCTCGCAGAGGTGGAGTCATTAAGCCAAAGAGAGAGTTTCTCCCATCAGCATAGAGTGTTTTCACTAGATGCACTACAGCACCACTACATTGCAGCTGCGCCAATGTAAATTTGTAGTGTAGACCTGCCCTGAGTTGTGTGTGGAGTTTTCTAATATGGCCACTTCTCGCCATGGAGATAGGTCAATGAGTGAATCTTGCACGGTTGCCATGAGGCTTAATTTATTAATATTTTTAAAGCATCTTGGGATCCTCAGGTGGAAGATGCTACAGAACTGCAAAGCGGTGGTAGTGCTGCAATGAACTCTCTTACCACCTCCAGAGATACTCCCTTTAGGTTAAGGTTGAAGCTGATTTGGTGAGGCAGTCTGTGGAAGTCTGCACTGTCTCTTCCTGTACTAGGTCCTTTGGGGGATAAACAGTGAACTTCAGTCTCCTTTGCTGTCCATTCTGAATGTTTCAGAAGCATTAAATTCCCTTGCAAGGGGAAGAAGCAGAAAGGATCTCTGTGTTTAGTTATCTCACACCTTGCCTTGAAAAGTCTCTCCTGAGTGTGCCATAGACTTTAAGGTCTGAGCATCTACTCTGATCTCCTGCATGACACAGGCCATAGAATTTCACCCATTGAGTCCACCATTCACCCCAATAACTTGTGGCTGAACTGGAGCATATCTCCTAGAAAGACATCCACCTGATGATGCATTTACCACATCCCTCGGTAAGCTGTTCCAATGGTTAATTACCCTCAGTGCTTAAAAACATTCATCTTATTTCTAGTTCAAATTTTTCTAACTTCCCCTACCAGCCATTGGATCTTGTTATGCCTTTTCCAGCTACATGAAAGGGGCCTCTGCTCCTCCTTATCTTCTCCCTGAATAAATTCCTCATCGGGAATTCCTCACTCTCAACATGTTTTCCTCACATGCAAGCTAAATCTAAATCTATCACTTTTCAACTTTCGTCTTACTCCATGCCATGGATGGCACATGAACCCCCCTCTTCATGGAGGCTAGCCCCCCAGCCCAGCCTCTTCTGCCCAAGGCCTTGCCCCTACTCCACCTCTTCTGCCCCCCCTCACCCTCTCCCCCGCTCCCCTCCATCCCACGGCCGGAGGAACTCAGGATGAACTGCCCCAAGCACCTGCCCACCTGCCCCAGGCTGCCAGCCAGCCCAATAATCAGCCCAATCTCCAGGCCACTGACTGGCCTGAGCATTGGCCTGACCCCTGGGCTAGACCGAGCTGCCCCTGGCTGCCAGCCAGCCCGAGCACCAGCCCAAGCCTCAGGCCGCTGGCCAGCCTGAGCACTGGCCCAAGCCACCAGCTGGCCCGAGCACCAGCCCAAGCCCCAGGCTGTCAGATGGCCTGAGCACTGTCCTGACCCCCAGGCCGGCCTGAGACTCCCGGGCCTCCAACTGGCCTGAGCCACCAGCTGGCTGGCTGAACCCCGAGCTCCAGGCTGCCAGCCTGAGTGGAGCCCCTGCCGGCTTTGGGGGAGCAAGGGCAGGGCTTCAGGGTGAAGTGTGGGTGGGGCCGTGGCCTGGGTTAGGGGAGGCTTAGCCTCCCTTGACCTATTAGATCTGCTGCCCATGTCCATGTCATAGCACGAATGTCCAACACAACGCCCCCTAACTGTCATCACTGTTATTCCCCTCAGACACTTCTGGACAGCTGTTGTGCCTCTCTGGAGCTTTTCTAGGCTAAACAAATCAAAGGCCTAATTCCTGCAAACATTCTTTCTACCCAGGGCAATGCTTGTTGCTGTGGGGAGTCCTATTGCCACTAACGGGGCTGATCAAGGCAGTAATCCCTATGCCTGGTTGTTAGTGTTGATAGGATTCAGCTCTTGAGCTCCTCAGCCTGTCCTCTTATATTATTTTTTCTCAAGTCCCTGCTTGCCCTTCATTAAGCAACAAATGGCACTCACACCTCAAACCATTCATAGCCAAGCCAGCCAGAGGGGGAATACTAGCCAAAAGACTTGGATTATTATTATCAATCCTTTCACCTGAGGCTATCAAGTCTGGGGTCCAAGTCATAAAGTTCAGATCTGGATCTGATCTTGCCCAGAGTTCAGGAATGCTCCAATGCAGCAGTTCAGGCTCAGCATTAGATCTCACAGTTGTTGGGTTTTTTTCCTTGTGTGTGTGTGTGAATATGGTATAAATGCAAATACAATTGCAATAAATACTAACAATACATTAAAGGTTTGCACTGTTAGAGATCTCTATATGAAACTATACCCTACAATGAAGACCACAATGAAAAATCAATCCCTTATTTTCTCCATTCCATGACGTGTTGTCAAACTTGTCCAGTTATCCAAGTGCCCCTGCAGCAAAGCCACAAGCCTTTCAAATGCAGCAGTCTCCAAGCTCTTTATGAACATTAATGAACGAAGCCTCATGCCATCTCCTGGGAAGGAGGTAAATAGTGATATCCTCCAATTACAGCTAGAGAAACTGAGGTCAACAGAAATTATATGACGTGTCCGAGGTCACACAATGAGCGAGTCTATAACATGAAGTTCTGGACTCCTTACTCCTCAGCCCCATTCTCAAAGCATTAGAACAAACTTCCTGCCTCTTCCAGAGCTCGAATTGCTGCCGAGGATTAAATGGATACACCACACCATATTGAACGGGAGCCAAAAGGATCACTTTCACATGGGAGGAAGAAACCAGCACAGAGAATCCAATAAGTGGGGGAAAAGATGTTCCTTTCTGTCGATATATGTTACTACTGCGTGCAGCTGTCAACTCCAGCTCTGCATGTCTCCTGCTCACCTCCCTCCCGCCCGCCACAAACTCCTGATAGACTTGGGAAGAAGGAAATAGTTGTGTGTTTAAATGGAGGAATCTGAGAAAGAAGAGACAGTATTTACCTTAATCTGTTCAGACCCCCAGGATTAATTCTTGTCAGATTAGCAGACTCAAGGAGCACAAATTTTTAATCTCCCCCCAAAAGCACAAGGCTAGAAGCATAGATCCCTCCCACACCAATTCTACTCCCTCGCTCAGCAAAGGATGGCGACCACCACTCAGGAGAAGAGAGCAGAGTCTATAAACATTCTACACATCCCATAGTCAACAGCTGCTCCTGCACACAGTGGGGATTGGACCCAGGAGCTTTAGCTCTGAAAAGACAGGCCTTTATCTCCTAAGCTAAAGCAGTGGTTCTGAACCTGTGACCCGTGGACTGCTTGAAGCCAAATCAGCATGCAGCTGCGGCCTTGTGACATCCTCCCCCATACAGGTAGTGTGTATATATGGCCCACATGATACATAGAGAACTGCATATGTGATCCACAACAGTAAATAGGTTGAGAACCACTAAACTAAAGGAAAAAATTTGTAAGGTGCTGTAGTAGTGTTAGGATTTATATCATTCATAGGCTGCAGCCACTAGAGGGTGCTAGACACTGGAGCATGTCTGACATTCTGGCCATCAAAATCCAATAAAAGGCACACCTGCTTGCTTAGCCCCTGCTACAGACTTTATATGTCTCTTCCCTGGAATAGGAAATGAGAGCCATAGGACAGAGTCTCTCTGCACAAAAAGTATGTAGTGAGCAGGCTGAGCAAGGAAGTCCTACAGTTACAAGTACTGAACTCAAGACACAATGAACTGGAGAGAAAAGGACCATGTCACTGACAAAGTAAAGTAACAGGAATTGATCTGACCTGCTGGGATAAATGAAAGGGCGGGGGAGAGCTCCCTTTTATGGACATCCAGCCAGCCAGTTTGCTATAAAATCTCTCTTAGTAGTTGTTCTCTACTTGCTTTACCTGTAAAGGGTTAAAAAGTCTCCTTGCATAGGTAAAAGGAAGGGAGCGGGCAGGAACTATGCTGTAAAAAGCTTTGGGCCAGGTATGAAAATCATCAGATCATACTTAGAAATTACTCTTTTAAAACCCCAGATATGTAAGTAGATCAGGAAATGTCTAGGAAGATGTGATTAGGTTTATCTCTCTTTTTTTTTTATGGCTTGTGGACTCCTCTGTGCTAACCCCAGGTGTTTTTGTTTTGCTTGTAACCTTTAAGCTGGACCTCAAGAAAGCTATTCCTGATGCTTGTTTGTTTGTTTTTTAATCTAGCAAAAAGCCTAAGTTCCAAATGTATTTTCTTTCTTTTTGTTTTTAATAAAATTTACCTTTTTTTAAGAACAGGATTGGATTTGTGTGTCCCTAAGAGGTTTGTGTACATGCTGTTTAATTAGCTGGTGGCAACAGCTGATTTCCTTTGATTTCTTTCTCAGCTCTTCCCCGAAGGGAGGGTGAAAGGGCTTGAGGGTACCCTACAGGAAGGAATGCCCAAGTGCACCTTCCTGGGTTCTCAAAAGGGTTTTTTGCACTTGGGTGGTGGCAGCATCTACCAATCCAAGGTCAGAGAAAAGCTGTAACCTTGGGAGTTTAATACAAGCCTGGAATGGCCAGTATTAATTTTTAGAATCCTTGCAGGCCCCCACCTTCTGCACTCGAAGTGTCAGATTGAGGTATCAGCCTTGACACCTACACTTCTCCATCAATGTGAATAGCTGTAATGTTACAATAGTCTAAACCTGCCTCTTCCTCTCTTTCCACAGCATCATTTTAGGCATCAGGACACACTGATATAAAGGGAGTTTCCCTTTATTTGTCAGCATGCTAAATAATCAATACCCTTTATTAAAATTGATGCCACAGCATGTGACAGTCCTGCAGCAGTGTACATATGGACATAGTAGTCCTTAGTTAAACAGTATACACATGGTGTGGGAAGTCGAACCCTGGGCTTTCTGATGAAGCCTCTCCCACTTGAGCTGAAGGAGAAATCACCATTAGCTCTCACTGGAGATTTACAAACTCTGGAACATGCAGCAAAGAAGGATGAACATAATGGTGTGAACATACAGAGAAAAAAGGGGACACAACCGCATAAGGACAAAGAAAATCAGAGACAAGGGGAATACTGAATGCTCAGGACTATTTCAAGGAAAGATTAAAAAGGCTGCCCTTTCTCTCAATAGTCTTTTCATCCAAAGCACACTTTAACAGTCCAGTGAAATTCCCATGAGTCATCTGTTTCCATTGAATCTGTACGCCAAAGGCATTTCAGGAGGTAGGAAGCGAGCAAGAAAGAGAAGAGATTCCATTGGGTTTGGATTTTTTTTTTAAACTGCCTGTCACAACATACCCCAGACAGGCAAGAAAATTATACCTTTCACTAACTCATTGTCGCTAATATCTACAGCAGATATGGGAACATAAAACGGAGACCTCACCTGACTAAATGGAAACCTAAAACAGCCAGCCTGCAGGAACAATTAATCATATCAGCAAAGACTCAGACAAGCACTTGAGAGACACTCTCGCCATATCAAATAGTACCAGCAACCAAAACACAGCCCTACATCATGTGACGTCTTCCTCCCTGTAATTGAGTATCATTGCTGTAAAGCGGGAGCCCTGGAGGCTGAAGTCCTCTGTACACAGAATAAATACGACATGGGCAGCAGTTGTGCACGCTTCTCCTCTGCACTGCCCTGCCAACATGCCTCAACCTTGGTTTGTAGGGGTGAGAGGGGAGTTATCTTCCAAGGGTCAGACAGACCTGGGCTTCTCTGCTGAGACTGCCAACAGAGAAGCCAACTAGTTCCAGTTGTGTATTTTATTTTGTTCAATATGAACTAACCAGAATATAATTATTATTGATGATGGACTCTCCCATCACTTTGGCAGATGTGAACTATAATACAACTATATGTAACATAAGCAGAAAGGGGTTCCACACAGTGAAACGGGTGTAGAAACCTTTTGGCGGTGGTTGGGAGGCACTAGTCACAACTACTGAATAGAACCTTTGCAGTGATTGAAAAGGGGAAGGTTAACATTCTCTCCCACTGCAGATTGGTTATGCTGCCTGGGATTCACGGGGAAGCTGGTCTTTACTTCTGTAAACTTGAAAGGTTAATTATTCTTTTTCACAGAAAATTGCCATCATTTGTGGAGCAGCTATAATGATCAGGAAGATCCCTCTGTCTGCTGTGAGGTGGGGCTCATAGGAAGAGTTTTCTGAGCCACTCTCCAGTTGACAGCTTGATCCCGAGAGGTGCAGAGCAACCTCAGCTCTGTGTTTAATTGCAGCTGGTAATAAAAAAAAATTGAAACTTTTTTTTAACAAAAAATGGCTT
This sequence comes from Mauremys reevesii, assembly GCF_016161935.1. Classification (NCBI taxonomy): domain Eukaryota; kingdom Metazoa; phylum Chordata; order Testudines; family Geoemydidae; genus Mauremys; species Mauremys reevesii. The sequence goes on from NC_052623.1 coordinate 252,722,087, forward strand.
TCTAACCAAAATGACAGCTTTCACAGGAAAGTTTCATTTGGGTCAAACTTTTCCAGAAACCAAAAATGTTGCATAAACCAAAAAAAAAAAAAAATTAAGGTTCAGTTTTTTGTTGAAAAACAAATTTTCATGAGAATTGTTTTACAGCCTTTAAACTGCCTGCAAAATAAATAATCATCATTTTTCAACCAGCTCTATTTCAAATGCTTATGGGAACCACTTTCATTCTGGGACAATGAGAAACAGGGCTTATGAGAAGCCCTTGTGCTTTTACTGTTTGGAGAAATCCTTTGAAGCCAACTGTATGAGTGGCTTCTCCTCCCTTGAACCTCTGCTTGACTGACAGCAACAAAAGCTAATTCAACACAATCCATTTCTACTCAACCCAGTGGCCAAATTCATCCTGGTGATGTAACTCCATTTAAGTGACTTTAATGCAGTGTCTTTCACTCCCATCTGATCATGTGGCCCAGCTTGATCTAATGTGACTGGAAATAACTAGAAATAACACAATCCTTCTTCAAAATGGCTTAATGCAATCCAGGGGAAGCAGTGAGGATGTGCCACATGGCCCCACACAAGCTAGTGAGATTGTCTCTCCAGTAACACTGCAGCTGTGAAGAAGATGACTTGGTGATGACTTCAGACCCACAGAGCTAGAACGTGACATTTCTTTTCCCACAAGGCAGCAGTGACAACGGTCACCTATGCAATTGCTTTCACACCAAAGAAGTGTCAAAAGCCTGATTGCTGGAGATGTAAGATCAAAATAAACTCTGGAGCTAAATTCTTGTTATCTCCCATTCTTTGTAAGGAGCTTAGCTGGACAGCACCCAGGGAGGAATGCTGGAGATCTTGGCTCTATGTAGGGCTTACTGCTAATTAATGCGCTGAGAAGGCCAGAGTAGCTGTTTATAATAGGAATAATAAATTACATTTCTTACAATTCATTTAATACCAGAATGCTTCATGTATTGTGTGATACATATTTTCCTACCACTGAAATACAGCCACCTCTGGGATGGGAGGTTGGTAGTCAACACACTGCACAGCTGTGGCAGGAGAAGAAATTTTAGGCTAGGAACGTCTGGGCAAACCCCTGCTCTTATAAAATAGGCCATAGGATCATTTAGGCTGAGACTGTCAGATCTTTCTAGAAGAATCTGAATGCCCAGTACGTATTAATTTTAATGGGAATCAGGCAGCTGAATCACTTAAGCAGCTTTGGAAGTCTCAGTCTTAATGTCTATTCAGTGCAGACAGGAGATCAGGCCTTAAGGTCTCAGCTGAGAGAAACCCCCACCCACCTCAGTAAACTGCCAAGGACTCCCTCTTTCTGCCTTGGAAGCATGCCTTGTTCTTGTGCCCAAGAGAATATAAAGGTTTGAAATCAGATGCTTAAACCCAGGGCCGCCCAGAGCGGGGAGCAAGTGGGGCAATTTGCCCCGGGCCCCGCAGGGGCCCCCACGAGAGTTTTTCAGGGCCCCTGGAGCAGGGTCCTTCACTCGCTCAGGGGGCCCCAGAAAACTCTCACAGGGCCCGGGCCCCCGGAGCTTCTTCCACTCCGGGTCTTTGGCGGCAATTCGGCGGTGGGGGGTCCTTCCGCCCCGGGACCCGCCACCGAAGTGCCAGGTGGCAATTCGGCAGTGGAGGCCCCCGCCACGGGTCTTTGGGGCACTTCGGCGGCAGGTCCCAGAGCGGAAGGACCCCCCGCCGCCGAATTGCCACCGAAGCAGGGCCCCCCCAGCGCCAAAGACCCCAGGCCCCCTGAATCCTCTGGGCAGCCCTGCTTAAACCACAAGTTTATCTCTTCCAGTGGGTAGGAATTGAAGACTCACACCTACCCTACTTTTGGGACACAGGCACAAGATTCGCTCAAGATCACACTAGGAGATTCCTCATGACTGCAGAGATATGAGAGTGAGAAAACAGCTATCCTTGATGCTTGACTGATTCTGCTGCCACAGAACAACTCCCTTAGCTGGTGGTGATGGACAGACAGTCCTGATTCTTTCAGTCCGAAGAGACCTACTTGATGGAAACTCATTCCCATTCATTTAATACCTGATAAGTCTGCTTAATGGACAGGAGCTCTTGATTCCTTTAGCCTGTTTTTTGTTTTTTTGAGGGGATGTATGTGTATGTTCTTCACATTTAGTTGCTTCAGTTTATCTGGATACAGAATCTGAAGGGGAAATTGTTCATTTGCCTGGCTTTTCACAGCTTCATCTTCTGGTGTGTGACCAGGGGACAGCTGGAGCACTGGGAGTCCTTTGTGGGGAAGCTCAGGTTTGATCCTGCATGCAACAGAAAAATCAAGGCCACTACAAAATAAAAGAGGAAAATCTGAGAAGAGCTGATGCAAATTCAGGCTCATCTAGTCTGCTTCAGACAAGTGGAAATATTATTTTAGAAACAGGTAGGTGCATGCATGCACATATGCTGGGTCTGCAGTATATCCACAGCCTGTAATAGTGAGGTACTGCCCTTCCCCTTCTAAACACAGCATCTTGTATCTAGAGGGAAGTGATCTATGACACTGTCAAATTCAGGGTGACTCCAATGCAAACAGACTGTGACAGGTTTTCATTACAGTCACAAGATTTAATTCACTGAGATGAAACATTAGCAGTGTGCAATGGCTTGCAGCTATGCCACCTCAGGCTGTGATCATGTGACATCTTATTAGCTATGTGGGTCAGCACTGGTCAGTACTTAGATGGGAAGCCTCTAAGGAAAAGCTAAGTTGATGATTCAGAAGGTAGCACTCTTCCCTCTGAGTCGGTATTGAACCAGTGCCCTGAAATGGTGCTAGCAGTCACTATGCTGCTGGAGGTGCTGTCTTTCAGACAAGATGTAAAGCCAAGGAACTAACCATTTGCAGCCATTAAAGACCCCATGGCATTTATTTTATTGTTTTGCAAGACTGATTGTTTTAGTCAAATTCCATCCTGGATAATTATATTAAGCCAGATCCCAGTTGGTGTAATTCTGCCTAACTCACTGGAAGTCAATGTACCCAGCTGAGGATCAGCTCCATTCTGTGTATCTAACACTTACACTTCAGTTTCAAGTGGAAGAGTTTAGTCTGCAGTTCCCCAACTTACTGTTGTGTAGTACTGCTGGCCCAGAAAAGCTGCAGCGCTCTACCTACAGGTAACCATTTCAGTGGTTAGTGAGTGATCACAGTCACCGAAAAGCACTTCGGGGATCCTTCAGCTGAAAAGGGGTTTTATAAATGTAATTATTATTAATAATTTATCCTGGGAACAAAGTACTATCCCCATCCAATATGCAAGAGGAATTCCATCTCCATGGCCATTATTTCCTCTCTTTTCTTTAGTTTTTATTAAGGCAAAGTGACAATAAAATGTTAACAACTACATTGTATATTACTATTACTTAATCAGGATCAGGTTACTATTCAAAGAACCTGGCTAATGATTCTGGCTTGCTAGCTAGGGAGACGTCCTCCTCTGAGTATGCTAAAAAGGGTGACCAAATTTCTAAACGACTGTCCTCTTTTTGGCGCTTCTCTTGAGTACATACTTAATGTGAAGGTTTTTCTATTACAAGGACTGTTGACATTTTACTGTACCATAATTCCATAGGAGAAGTCACATTTTTCCAATAGTGTGTGTCAGGGTTCCCTCCCCACTCTGAACTCAAGGGTACAGAAGTGGGGACCCGCATGAAAGACCCCCTAATCTTATTTCTACCAGCTTAGGTTAAAAACTCCCCAAGGCACAAATTCTCCCTTGTACCTTGGATTAGGTAATGCTGCCACCACCAAGTGATTAGACAAAACTCAGGGAAAGGACCACTTGGAGTTCCTACTCTCCCCAATATCCCCCCACACCCTGCACTCCCTTTCCTGGGGAGGCTTGAGAATAAACAAGATGAGCACAAACCAACCTTGGGTTTTCTTTAGACCACTAAAAAAAATAATCAGATTAAAAAAAACCAGAACTTTATTAGAAAGAAAAGAAGTTAAAAGAAGCACCTCTGTAAAATTAGAATGGAAGATAATCTCACAGGGCAGTCATATTCAAAACACAGAGGATTTCCCTCTGGGCAAAACTTTAAAGTTACAAAAAGAAAACCAGGAATACACCTCCCTCTCAGCACAGAGAAAATCACAAGCCAAAATAAAAGTAAGCTAACGCATTCCCTTGCTAATACTTACTAATCCTAATGGAGTTGGATTACTTGCTTTCTTGATCTGTCTCCAGCAAGCACACAGAACAGACAAAGAACACACAAAACAAATGACTCTCTCTAATAATTTCCTCCTAAAACAATTACTTGCACAAGCCTAATTACTTGCACATGTAATGGTTGTGTCCCGGATGTTCCCTTTTCCTGGAACCCCTCCATCAGAGCACCTCCCTAATAACAACAATACTATGGATCTCAATTGGAGTCAAATGTCATAAGTAATTTTTAAAAATTTTCTTTCTGAGCTGCACAAATTGAAGATATATATTATCCCCTTTCCCATATAGAGACCCACTCAGCAAGATCAATTTCTTTGTCCAAATCTGTCTTCCTTCTTTTCAGCGGGATTGTTTTCTTAGCAACATCTTTTTAACTCAGAATTGTATATATCTTAGGAATTAAACCTTTTGTTCCAGCTTGCTTCTGGGTCAACTCCTCAAATAGATAGATAGAGCCGTTTTGTGTGCAGATTTCACAATAAAGTGTTTGTCTTGTAAATATTGAAAATATGTTATCTTTATATTATTTCCAGTGTCACATATTTCTTGGTATGATTTCAAATTAGGACTTAACAACAGCTGGCCAAATTGAGTAATTTCAGCTCTTCCCTACAGGCATTGTCACTTCGATTTTTCCTAGGGATAAATTCCTAATTATTAACGAAAGTAGCTATGGAAGAGTGTGACAAGAATTTTTAAAAAAAACTTCTAAAACTGGTCTGGTTGAATGGGGGATTTTTTATTTTTGGTGACCTACATTTCTTTTTAACACAACAATTACTATGAATAGCTATATTTGGGCTCCAGTTTTGTTTGAGTTTTATCCAGTGTTTGGATGGCCTATTGTTAACCCATGAGCACATCTTTTAATAGTGATACATAATAATAATAAAACAAATTGGGGGAAATTAGTCCCCCCACAGTTTGTATACTTAAACAAATTGTTTCCAATTCCACATCCTCTAAACTCTCTTTGTGACTCTCAAAGATGTATGATTTTGAAGGAAAATGTCTTTCATAAGCATGAATTAAAGATGTGGATGAATACATATATATTTTTAGCCAGCTGTACTACTGTATTAGTACAGGGTATGAATGTCAGGTGCTCTTGGCCCCTCTGATAAACATTAAGGCACTAGTAGTGGTGACTAGTGGGAACTGAACTGCACTGTATCAGCTCCCAGGCTGGGCACATCTAAACCTACCAACAGGCTGGGGGAGTCAAGGTCTTACAGAACAAGGAATGGCACCTGGCAGCAGTGATACACATGGGGAACAGAATGTACTTCACTGTGTTTTATAGGATCTTTAGTGGCTGATCCATGGAGATGGGCATCACAGAGGGTAATGCACACAAGGAAAAGGGCCACAGGACAAGGATTTTATTTGTAGCCATGTAATTAATAACCAGGAGCAGTTGGTTTTGACAGAATGGAACTGGAGGGAGGATACAGACCAACTTTGCAGAAGACAGCACACACTCCCAGAAAACAAACCTACCAATCAAGAGGCCTTTGTGAGATGAACAGGAAGGATTTATTGCTCTGTTCCTTAGGAAATTAAATAACAGCACCATTGAGACACAGAGGAAACAGCTAGATTTGTACTCACATGTACAGTCCCAGGCTATGCCGACTGGTTCTGAGATAAAATCCAGCCCTGATCAGAAAGAATGGGTAAAATGCTATGGCTTGGGCAGTGGTTTTCTTACATTTGGCATTCCCATGCACAGCCCTAGTAGTCATAGGATTGATTTGTACCTTCTTTCCCCTTCAAAGGAGAAGATAATAGTTTGGTCCCCACTTTCCCCAATAACCAAGATCTGATATCCAAAGCTTCTGGAAGGATTTCTATAACTAGAAAAACTCCTTCCCAGCTTCTGGCAACTAAAACACAATTCTGGGCAGAAGGTACCACTGAGAAGCTGGCAAGCAGAGAAGGAGCTATGGGTGTTTGAGGGCTATACAAAGCACTCAAAGCAAAGAAGAAGAAGAACAACCAGAATGATCCAAAGTGTGTCAGGCACTGTGCAGGCAAAGAAGACCTTCCAAGCCAAGGTTCTCAGAATGGGCCTCTATGTCCACATTTTGGTCTCTACATAACTAGCAAGCGCTGCGCACCCAAGACATGTCTAGGAACCTAACTGCAGGCACATCTTTTGGAAAACCTTTGCCACTGTCTCTCCCCTGAAGGTTTTATAAGCTAAAGCAGTTGATATTTTTTCATCCCATGATTCCAATCTTCTATGTCTTTATAACAGCTGGGGGAGCTATTTGGATTTCCATGTACCAGGACAGAACTGGCAGACGGCTCCACTCCATTACATCTGCTCAATCCACTTCTAGCCTGCAGTAGCTCTGGAATCCATAGCAGCTTTGGTACAGCACCAGGACCAGAATAGGAACTCCTTTCTCATTTACCCTTCAGGGGGTGGTTGGCCTTATACAAATTAAAAACCTTCTGTCTTGCTGGCCATGCACTGTGCTAAGTGATAGGGGAAAGGGGATTTGGAAGACAGACTGGCAGGGGAGCCAAGGGAATAGGGTGACCAGATGTCCCAATTTTATAGGGACAGTCCCGATTTTTGGGTCTTTTTCTTATATAGGCTCCTATTATCCCCCCCCCCTCCCTCCCCCACACCCTGTCCCGATTTTTCACACTTGCTGTCTGGTCATCCTACAAGGGAATAAAGAGAAAGGGACAGAGGATGAGGGGAGTGAAAGAATGAAAGGGAGAGTTCCTAACAGAAAGAAATGAAGGATTTTCATGTGCTCTGGATGTTGAATATTCTGTCCTGGTGGCTGAATAAACTGGGGATGCCTTTGCACCATCCCAAGAATCAGCCAAGAAGCACCCCTGTGACAGAGAAAAGGTAAGAAGGGAATTGCTAATAATGGAAGAGGATAGAGGACAGATGAAAGATAAAAGGAAATAGGAATGTATTCAGAATATGAATGTATATTACAGGGATCGGCAACCTTTCAGAGGTGGTGTGCCGAATCTTCATTTATTCACTTTAATTTAAGGTTTCGCGTGCCAGTAATACATTTTAACATTTTCAGAAGGTCTCTTTCTATAAGTCTATAATATATAACTAAACTATTGTTATATGTAAAGTAAATAAGGCTTTTAAAATGTTTAAGAAGCTTCATTTAAAATTAAATTAAAATGCAGAGCCCCCCGGACTGGTGGCCAGGACCCAGGCAGTGTGAGTGCCACTGAAAATCAGCTTGCGTGTCGCCTTCGGCACCCGTGCCATAGGTTGCCTACCCCTGGTATATTAGATTTCAAATTAGAACCTATCTGGATTCTGATTCCAAAAGGTCCTCTGCCTGCTACTCCAGTGATGGTCAAGGTATAAAAATAGAATAGGCCATTGGGTAGTTGTGAACCTCTGAGACCAAATAATCTAGCATATCTGAGAACACGAAACTCACCACATCACCCCAGGATCCCCAGAAAACAATGCTGCTGGCATCTGAGAACTCAGAACTAAACACACTCGGAAGGTAATGCCATAATACCATCTGGCCCAAGAATGGCAAGTTTCAATACCCCAATGGCATCATGTGAGTGCTGAGCTTTGTCTGCAGGAAGCTTTGTGTCTCCTGACAGCTGCCCACCTTTGAGATGCAACAGATCTGATCAGTGACTAGAGTTTAATTACCAGCTTGGCATCTCAGCTCCCATTTTCTGTTGTTGTTTTTGTTTTTAATTAACCCAACCTTCTGAGGGAGAGAGCTGAGCCCAGACAGCCTTCTATTTAACTTCCTTCATGGAAGAAATTGCTAATGGACAGTGCCAGGGCTGGAGTGATTATTGGATCCTTTAGATGAATTCACCAACATAAATCATTCTGCAGAAACTCATTTGTCTTAACAAGTTCTTGCGTCAATGTTCTCTTTATTATCTCATCTTAGAAAGGCTTGCAAGCTCTTTCCAGACACTTAGTCTGTTAAAGAAGAGGGCAGAATGAAGAGAACTGATTAAGCATACTAAAAAAATCCCATGTACTAGTGCACAAGTACTCTCACATTGTCTTTCTGTGTGTGTCTTTCTTTCTCTCTCTCTCTCTCTCTCCCCTGCTTTCCATTGCAAATCCAGATTGTAGTATCTTCCTCTGTGAATATTCCTATTGATTTAAATAGGAATACTTACGGCATAAGGCACTAACATGAGTAAAGGTATCACAGTCTAACCTTTAAGGCAAAACATATAGCAAAATAACTGTTTTCCCTTTTGCTTATTTAGGATGTATACAGACTGGCTCAGTGTTTTCTCTTAAAAATGGTCTCTCCCCTCTACCACCAGCTGCTTGTTTTTAAATTAGAAATATCAGCTCCTCATTACCCCCTTTGCTGGAGGATCCTGACAGGTTTTTATTTTTAGAGGCTCCAAATAATGTTATCACCCGAGGCTGCGAGTCACCCCCTGCTGTGTAAAATGATCTCATCCCTTCAGTAGGGGGAGCCGCACCTCAGGTGTGACATCACTAATCAGATTCTCCAATGCTCTGATCAGATTGCTCCAGAAAACTGGGGGAAGTGAGGACTTGACCTTTGTAATGCAGAAAACAAGCAGCAGAAATTAAAAACCCATTGGGGCTGGGAGAGAAGGAGGAGCAGAAGTATTTTCACATCAGAAAGCAGCACCAAACGGCAAAGCTTTTTTAAAGGTGCTTCTCGATTCACTTTGAGCTTCTTCATAATGGAAATTGGAATGGGGCTGAATGTATAAATGGACAGAACAGCCCATATGGCAGCAGAATCTGCGCCCACTTGGTAGAACCCACTACTGTGCCAGCTCACTAGTATTGCCAAAACACTGCTGATGGATGACAGCTGTGCCACTGCATTGGGGTTTACAAACCCCACAGGGACCTGTAATGGTTAATATGCTGCTGTGAGCCCATCCACCAGAGGGGCTACAAAGGGGAGGGCCCAGGTAGGTCGGGGGGAGGGGGGTGGTTGAAGGAGGACAGGTCTGAGAGAAACTGGACTAAAGCCTGGAACTGGTCTCGGATTGATGCTGATTGATTTTTCATTGTTCTTAAGATCCAAGGGTTTGGTTCTGTGTTCACCTGTACCAATTTGTGAGGATATTATTCTCAAGCCTCCCCAGGAAAGGGAGTGTAGAGGTTTTGGGGGATATTTGGAGAAGGTAGGGCTCCAAGTGGCCCTCCCTAATTGTTTGTTTAAATCACTTGGTGGTGGCAGCGATACTAAAGCTAGAAAGGAATTTGTGCCTTAGGGAAGTTTTTAACCTAAGCTGGTAAAAATAAGCTTAGGGGGTCTTTCATGTGGGTCCCCACATCTGTACCCCAGAGTTCAGACTGGGGAAGGAACCCTGACAGTAGTACTTGGGGCCCTGCCAATGATGAGCAATACAGACTGTTTGCTACCAAGGCTGAAGTGCCCCTTCTTGTTAGCTGTTCATCCAGCAGCTAAAAGTTTGTTTAAATCTGTGCCTGTTGCCCACTGAATCAGATGCATTAACTTCAGTGGAGTTACTCCTGATTTCTACTAGGGGTAAGTGAGATGAGAATCAGCTCAAGTGTATCTGTATTCAATTAATTAACCCTTACTAATTAAGCCTGGCTAAGAAAATCCAAGTGGATTCTTCAAAGCACAACACCCTATAGAGAAATGAATTTACACTTAACAATCCAGTGTTGCAGAGTGACAATCAGTCTTACTACCAAAAATATTTCTGGCCTATGTTCAGCTACATGTGGAATTGCTAGGATTCCTCCACCATTGTAATCATGAGCTGTGGACTGACAGAGCCCTGGCCAGAAATTACAGGGGTGAGTGGATTCTGTGACAGTTTAAAGTACATGAATAGGAACTAGAAATATCGCAGGTGAATGGGCACAGTGCCATTAAGCAGCATTCCAATCTTGTAAAATAGATCAGAAATATCCTTGGTAGATGAATTTGGCATTAACTAGATTATCTAATGAATGAAACTATTCTAACTTGGTGCTACTGGAAACCATCAGGCTAAAATGACAAAGGACAGACTGTACTGCTGGATGGAAAGTAGTTCCCTGGACAAGAAAACTTTAAAAACAGGGTCGGGGGAGGGGAAGGGTCAGTAACTAGTAATCAGCCCACACTCCTCATCTTATAGGGCAGGATAAAACTGAGCTGTCACTTTTCCAGATTCATATCAAGTTCTCTTTTATCCAAGTTCATATATATGAAGCTGAAAAGCCTTTTCTGACGCATTTGGGAAACTTTTTTAAAATAATTTATATGGATTTCAGTGCTTAGGAAAGTGAAAGATTAATAGCACTGGCTAGAGCCAGGCAGAGCACAAGCAGGCTTCCCATACACAGTTCTGCCAACTTCTACTTGCAGCATTTCAGATAATCTAATCCTGAGCTACCACGCAGCTCTGCCAATGCACCAGAAATCGGCTGATGCACCATTCTGTGCTAGCCCCATTTTAGTCACCCACCCAATTCTGACAATATACCAGAATCCTGGCCTGTGCCATTCCATGCCACTCCAGTCTTGGTTCTCCACACAGTATTACTAATGCATCTCAGTCCTGATCTTCAGTGCCTTCTCTTCCAGTTGTGAGTGCCCCCCCCACCCTGAAATATTTATTTTGAAGCACACTCAGAACTCTAAGTTCATCTCACTGCTGTCCTGCAATATTACCTTGCTATGCCAATTCTGGACTTCTTTGGAGCACAGACTTCCAGTCCTACTAGAGTGTGGTTTGTTGCAGTGTACAGAAATACTTACCAGCGAACAGACTGAGATCACCAAAGTCTCTTTGGTTCAAACTCAAGACAGATGCTCAATGAGGCCTGTAGAAGTGAACAGCTAATGCATGAACTTACTGTACCCCAAAGCTCTCTCCTGCTATCAGAGGGTAGAGAGAGCAGTGGAATTCCTGCTGGAGGTAGACAAAGCATGCCCCAGTTTCATTTTAAATATCCTCCTCTCCCCTCCTCCCCAGCCCTCTCCACCTGGGTTACTGAGGTACCACCATCTTCAATGCATGATCTGAATGTTTCTTTAAGGCTTATACTGAAATAAATATGTGGCTGCCTAGGATTTCACGTTGGTCACTATATCGTACACTAGAACTTCACTGGAATGGCATGGAATGGAACCTAGATTCTCTTGCTCCAGAGGGCCTATCATTGAAACTAAAGAAGAATCTCCACTAGCTGTTAGCAGTATAGGTCTGTCACATGCATTTGCACAGTTCTGATTCCATCCAGTAGAGAGAAGTAATTCATGTACATTCTAGTCAGTATTTTACTCTCTGTGCCATCCCCTGCCCATGACCATCTCACCTTGTCAGAAGCTCTTAATATACGCTTCCTTGGGCTTGAAAGCTAAAATTCAATTCTCCCCTTCTATGATAAGTTGTTTGTTTAAAAGGAGAGTCCATGCCACAGCAGGATGCCCTTTTTTTATATTCAAGCTTCTTCTGAGCCTCTCTGAGAAGCTCTCTCAATAGTGATTCTGGAGTCTGGTAATTTTTGTAGCAAAGATCTGCAAGCAGGGCAGGGTGTTAATTTGGATGGATTAGTAACAACCTATATTAACAAGTCAGTGAAATGTTAGCCCTTTTAAAATCCATGTTGTGAGGGGGTGGGTTTTCCCCCTCTGCCTTTTCTTACTGTTGTTGGCTTGTTAATTCAATGTGTTTCTAAATTTTATGGTCATTCTGATGTGAAGCTCAGGTATCTGATGTGAAGCACATCAAGCCCATATACCTAAATCTGCTAACTCACATAGATATACATATGTGGGTGGGTGTGCATTTTCATGTGCATTATACACACAAGACTGTATACCTTCCATACACACTCAGAGGACTTTACCCCACACACACACCCCATGTACACACATTAATATACACTCATACGTGACTGATGTCCCATACACAGGTATGCATGACTTTACACAGACACACATCCATATTCTCCCCTTCACACTCCCAGCCCTACCACAGGAATCCATCTGGGCTCTGGTGATGCAATTCTTTATGAAAAATGAATATATTGTCCTAAATTGTGCTGCAAGGACCTCACAATAGATCCAGGCTATTGTCTGTGCTACTGCCACCATGCTCACTTTTGCCACCAAGACACTGTGGGCAGCACAACATTTCACTTATGCCTCTGAACAGTCTCTTTGCAACTCCCTCTGCCACTGGAAGGGTTACAAGCTTCCTGGTTTTTATCAGTGCCTTTTTAAATAAAGGGCAACTAAGAATGGTGAGATCTTGGGGAAACTGCCCCCCTTTCCGTTTCTTGTCTATCAGATGCCACCAGCAATGCCAGCTGCTTCTCAAGCTATTGTCCACCCAAGAGATTCCAAAACAACAGCAAATGAAAGAAAGCCTTAATAATGACACCAGCTAATGAAGGATAGAGGTGAGGGCCCAAACCTGTGAGGCCTCCTCCTGCAATGGGAGAGTTGAGGGCATGCCGTACTTCACAGGATCAATGCTGAGAGACAGAAAAAGACCCAAGCAAAATCCAAGGCACACTTTAGAGCTCAAAGTGAATGTAAAAATGACTCATGGCTCCGTTCCGGAGCTCTTCCTTGACACCTTTGCTATTACTGAGACCATGCTAGAGCAAGGAAATCCCCACTGAATGAACGCGTTTGTGTGAAAAGGCTTTTAATTAATGTGGTAAAGGGATTTCCATAACACAACCCTCTCCCATGTGAGAGTACGGCACAGATTTACATAAGAGCCATGGGACCTGCCCAGGAACCCAGCACTTAATGAACAGCCTGGCAGGGATGGCATTAGCCCTATGAGAATGGCAGGTTACAAGAAGGTCCCTGTCCAAGGGGTTAATAACAGCTCACTGCTAATCAGACTGAGCTAATAAAATGTGTTGTGGCATCAATGCTATAATCACAAACAGGAGGGGCATGAGGTTGCGTGTTCTACTTATTACTGGAAATGCAAACCGCAATCCAGAATCTGTTAAGCCATGCATTTCAGTCATGCAAGATCTCTCCTCGGCTAAGGCAGGGAAGGATGCGACAGTCCGTCTTTGATATTGTGAGCGTGACTCAATGCTGTATGCGTTGGCGTGCCTGTACCGGGTAAGGGGGGGATGGATGCAGTCGTCCACTGCATGGCTTTGCATTTGATTTTAGGTGCATCTCTGTGGCAAGGAGAAACTGAAGCTCACCAAGGTGTGGCTATTGGAGAATACAGACTGTCAGCTTGTTCACATGCTCAGCCGCGATAATTACTTTCTGCTTCTGTAACTCACTTGCAGTGTCTAACTCAGTGGGAGGCTTTCCCTTTAGCTCGTGCAAGAAAAATGATTTCAGTGTGTGGTATGCCCTAGCCAGGCTATCTCCAGTCAGGCCAGACTGAAACAGCAAAACTGATGTGGTTTTAAGCTACTCCCCTCATGCTACCCATCATCCTCTGTGACCACCTCTTGGCTCACTGTTCTAGGTAACAAATTAGGCCATTATTAATACATATATATTATTACCAACTATTATTCAGTGACGTTGCATGCTATTTAGTACAAGCACTGGCTGCAATCAGTATATTCTGCTGGACATATGTGTAACATGCATTCATAGACTTAGGTACACAAGAATATGCTTCTTTTATACTCAACTTTTATACCCTCCTTTTACACCCAAATTTACATCCACTCAACACCAATCCTTTTCTTAATTGTACCTGATTGACATAAGAAATGATCAATCATCATGAACTGATGCTATGATCTTTGGGCCGAGTTCTAAGGTCCTTATTTAGGCAAAAATCCTAACTTTAATCCACTCAGGCAGTGAGCCAGGACTTCAGGATTTGGCCTGATATTTCTCATACTATAGAAATTAATCACATACCATTTGAAGCTTTTTGTACTTTTTTTGTGTGTTCCCCTCATCTAGGTCTTTCTCTCATCTCATGGCCCTTGGCACGTTGAGAGATGCTGGAGGAAAAGTTCAAATACTTGCCAGTATATTTAAATATGAATACATGTATGTTCAAATTGATTTGTAGACTTCAAGGCCACAAGGGACCATTGGTATAATTTAGTTTGACCTCCTGTAAAACACAGGCCATAAAACTTCCCCAAAATGATTCTTAGGGTGTATCTTTTAGAAAAACATTAAATCTTGATTTTAAAATTGACAGTGAGTGAGAATCCACTGTGCCCTTTGTAAATTGTTCCAATGGTTAATTACCTTCACTGTTAATACTTTACACCTTATTCCTAATGACTGAATTTGTCTAGGGCTTTTACTCCTGCAGGATCCCAAAGCTCTGTATAAAAGATAATACAGTGCATATACAGCCACCTCTGGTGTGAAACATGACAGCTGGGTAACAACCCACAGCGATGTTACAGTTTAAGACATGAAGTGAAGAACAATGGCCTGATTCTTCACTACCTTGTGCCTTGTTTAGTTATTTACCCCTGTGCAAAGATGGTGTAAAATGCTTTTCTGCTGATTTGGTAGCATTTTACACCCATTTTGCACTCGTTTCACACAAGTATAAGTGAGAGGCAAGGCAGTGGAGAATCAGACTCATTGTACCAAGTTCAAACTGTAAGGGGAATATAATGACAGTAGGCTAACTGTGCCTACCTGCACTGGAATCTGAACAGGGCACCAGGGCTAACACTCCTGTTCTCCAAATAAGTGTCATGGGAAGGGCTGCAATTGCTTTGGGCCTCTGTTTTATGTCACATCTGAAAGGCAGCATCTCCAGATGCTGCCCCTGACACCATGCTGGGTCATTGGTTCAGTACTGATTCAGAAGGGAATGCCAGCTACAGAATCGTCACTCCCCCAGCACTCTGGGTTTTTCTTGGACCTCTCCCAGACATATTCTGACCAAGCCAAAATGGATTAGCTTATGAGATCTGACAAGTTCCCAGCCTGAGGTGGTATGATCTACTGAAATACACCAGGCATATAATAGTGTGCTCTTCCCTTTACTGGGGGCTTTGGTGGTTAGTGGGAGTAGCTAGGGGCAGAGCCAGTACCAGTTAAGCGGTAATGTTAAATGTGTGTGTTGTCAATTATCTAACTTTTACAGAGGTTTCTTAGGCACTGTGAAAATTAAGAAAAAGAAGAAAACCCAGCAACTATATTAATGTATCATGAAGGTTACAAATGTAAATGAACTAAAGAGTTGCACATTTCATTGCTTCTGTAGGCAAAGTTTACTGTACACACCAGGGGCTGCAAGCATCCTTCCATTACTTCCCACAAGCTCCCTATATGCTACCCTCCCATGCCCCTCTGTTCTGGGGACTCCCTTCAACCCCCCTTCCTCCCTCATGCCTGGGGCTCTGTACATCCCCCATTTCACCCATTCCAAGGAGCTCTGTGTGCCCCTCCATTCTCCCCTCTGCTCCATGACAGGCTGTCTATGTCCTTCCATTCCCCCCTTACTGGGGTTTCTCATTCTCCCACCTTGTCCCTCATTCCACCTCATACTACAGCCCTGCATTCCCTCCCCACCACCCTCTTGGAATGGGCTCTGTGCATCCCTCATTCTCCTCCTGTAGCAGGGCTCCCTATTCTACCCACCCCTGTTCCATGCCAAGGGCTGTGTCTGTCCCTTTGATGGGGTTTATAGACACCACACTATATAGCAGGGGGAGGGATAGCTCAGTGGTTTGAGCATTGGCCTGCTAAACCCAGGGTTGTGAGTTCAATCCTTGAGGGGGCCACTTAGGGATCTGGGGCAAAAATTGGTCCTGCTAGTGAAGGCAGGGGGCTGGACTCAATGACCTTTCAAGGTCCCTTCCAGTTCTAGGAGATTGGTATATCTCCAATTATTACCTTTTTATTACCACTAAGGCTAAGGGAGTGATGGAGCAGTACTGCGCCAAGAGGTCACTGCCCCTCAGTAGCTGTGGAGCATGCTCCAAATGGAGGACCTGCTTAAAAGGGGACTCTGTCAGTCAAACAAGGAGCGTGAGGGAGAGGCTGTCTGCTGGGAAGAACTCAGTTTGCAGCTTCTGGGACAGAGCAATCAACAGGAGAAGGGTCTGGACTGTGAGTAAGACCCAACTGGGCGGCCAGGGGCCTGCCCCTTTGCCCTCCCCTGCTCCATGACAAGGGAGAATAACTGAACACTGAGAAGCGAGCCAGGAAGTATCCATTTGACTACTTAAACTGCTAAGGCTGATTGGGAACTCTCTGCTAGGGAGGGGCAGAGTGCTGTGACCATGCCCCATATTGAAGAGTGAGCGGGGAGATAGGAGGTGGCCCAAGAAAAGCTGGTCTGGTCTATGAGCAAGAGGGGACTGAGACACTTCTCACTCCTTCCACCTTGGTCCCCGGCTGGAAGCTGATGGAGAGGGAGGGCTTGGATACCCCTACCTTCCTCATGCTGCAGCTGGCTGGGAGAACCCAGGGAGTACTGGAAACAACAAACAATAATTTGGCTGCTAGGCCCACAAATTGCCCAGCAAGGACATCCAAGGAGGTTGGGGACTGTGGAGCCATGACCTTCCAGTCCCTAAGTGAATCCCCCCATTCCATCTTTCCCCACGCCAGAGGTTCTGTGTACCCCATGTTCCTCATCCCACATTTCCCCCTCCCCCACCCCATGCCCCTGCCATCATTACTTCTCCTTCTGTCTTGGGGAGAAGCCCTTCAGGATGTCAACATAGTAAATTCAATTGGAGGCTGGGCAGGGATGAGAATGATAGGGATGGTTGTCATGCAGGAGGGCGTTAATGGGTAATATCAACCTAAGGTGGCTACTGGTGCATCCCCAGAATACGAGATCTCTCTGCGCCCACCTGCATGAGCTCACCTGCGTGAGCCCATCCCAGCCTGTGTGACTCCACATGGAGGCATCATCCCCACTGGCGTCCTCATGTTTCCACAGTCTCCTCCTCTCATTTTCATCAGACAAACCCATGTCCACTGCCAAGTCCCTACCGGGCAGGGACAGTACTCCACAAAACTAAGATTGTCCAGCTTTAAACAGGACAAATGGCTTCCCTATGTCTGTAGGCCAAGATTGACAATTACAGAGGTGGTTGAAGCTGCTGGGTCTGCTAACCAAATGCCAGGAGCTCCATGTGTCCCCCGTTTCTCCCTTTTGGTTTTTCCAATTTCACAAAAATCAGTAGGTTTCAATCCATTGATGCCTAGATTCCCCATACCCTGAAATCTTGCAACTGATCAAATGTGGCATTCAAAAGTTATTGTGTTACATCCAGACAGAGATATGTCATCACTGGTGCTGGATATGGGGGGGTGGAGGTATCTGCGTGTGCAAAGGGCCATTGAGCACCTTCCTCCTTTTTAAACAGGAAGGCCATGCCCCCTTACTTTTGAGAACCTGATCTCAACAGGGTCACAAGCTGAGTGGACTATTAAGGACAATAGGTGTCTTTTTACTTGTTGGGCTGTCAACAATACATGCTGGGTTAGGGGGAGGGGGAGGCACATAGATCCCCTGCCCCAAGAGGAGAATGAGGGACTCTTGTATGGGGGGAAGGGAGAAATCAGGGCCGGCTCCAGACCCCAGCGCGCCAAGTGCGCGCTTGGGGCAGCATTTTGCTGGCAGGGCGGCAGGCGGGTCCAGCGGACCTTCCGCAGTCATGCCTGCGGGAGGTCCAGCGGAGCCGCTGGTCCCGCGGCTCCAGTCGACCTCCCGCAGGCATGACTGCAGATGGTTCGCTGGTCCCGCGGCTCGGGTGGACCCCCCTCAGGCATGACTGCGGATGCTCCACCAGAGCCACGGGACCAGCGAACCCTCCACAGCTGCGGGAGGTCCACTGGAGCCGCGGGACCAGCGGACCCTCCACAGTCATGCCTGCGGGAGGTCCGCTGGTCCCGCGGCTCCGGTGCACCTCCCGCAGGCATGACTGCTTGGGGCGTCCAAATTCCTAGAGCCGCCCCTGGGAGAAATGAGGAGGGCAGGGGAGGAAATGGTGAATGGGGGATACATAGAGCCCCTGGCATGAGGGAATGGGTAGGGGTTTGCAGAGAGTTCCTGAAATAGAGGGGGATGGGAGCTTGAGGAGGGTAATGGAAGGATACGAACAGCTCCTAATGTTTGCAATGAGCTCAGCCTACAGAAGCAATGAAATGTACAGCCCTCTAGTATGGACAAGGCAAGTTGTACTTTAGCACATGCTAAGCTAAGAGTTGGAGCCTAGGGTTCACCTTGCCCAGCTAACACATGTTAAGATAATACTTAGTCCTGCCATGAGTGCAGGGGACTGGACTAGATGACCTCTTGAGGTCCCTTCCAGTCCTATGATTCTATAAAAATACAACTTTTCCTGTCTTCCCTAGTGTCTTAGAATGTGTTAGTTAAAACATGTTTCAAATATAAATCTTTTGTCCTAGTCTAGACAAGACTTTAGAGCTCGTAGGCCTGATTCACCACTGCGATACTCCAGTTTTATGCTGTTGATGGAATTAAACTGGTATAAAACTGAAGTAATGCAGTGGTATGTAAGAGAGTGCAGTTGCTTCTTGAACTGATGTTGGCTTCCTTTTAGTGTTGCAAAAATATCTTGAAATGAGGAAAAGCTGGCTTTAAACTGGGAGCTTTCACACTATTTAAGAGAAGCAGTTACAGAAAAGCTGTCCGGATGGAGCATGCAGATTTTTCAGGACTGTTGGTGTGCTATGCTGATGAGTCATAAGCTGCAGTTCGTGATCACCATCGATAGTGTGCTAGGCACTGTACATCCATACAACAAAAAGATGATCCTTGCCCTAAAGAGCTTATGCACATCCCTGTTCAAACATGCATATGCTTATCAATACATTAGATTAGGATACTGAGTCAACTCATTTCCAGCTCCTAGCACAATAGGATTCTGATCCATGATTGAGGCTCCTAGGTGCTACTATAATGCAAATAATAAATAATAATAATGCAGGAAATAACCAGGATTCCCGAACTTCCTAGCCATGTGGAAGCCATGACAATTAGGGATATAAAGGTGGGAAAATATTTCCAAAGTGAACAAGTGTAATGGGGAAGATATCTCTGCATCCAGCTTATACAAAGAGCTCTTATCTTGACGGAAATGAAGGGCCAGCAGCCAATGACAATGCAGCTACGTAGGGGGCTCAGAGGGAGAGATCAAACCCTTCCTGCTTGAGTAACACAGAAGAATTCTCAGGAGAATCTTGAAAACAATTGACTCTGACATCTTAAGTGACTGAATGAGCCGATGTACAAAGAGGTTGGTAAATTAGCAACAACTTGAATTAACTTGCTCTGATGGTGCTGCAGATTTTAGTCCCAGAAAGAACACAAGGCCACAGTCTGATCTCAGAAATTCCTGTGCAAATCTGGAGTAACTTCACTGAAGTCATTCCAGATTTATACTGGAGTGAAATCAGAATCTTGTTCTCAGAGTTATTAGGCTGGTACAAACTACACTTTACTCCAGTGCAGAAGGTCCACACTAAGGAGTTGCATTGGAGTAGCTACACTAGTGCAAAACCCCTCAGGGTAGACAAGGTTTTGGGAGAAGCCTTTGGTATGTGGTCTGGGGACAGCTGAAATGTGAACTGGGTAGACCAGGTTTAGTTCCATAATTACAAGAGAGAGGAGGAGAAATTGGGGGGTGGGGGGAATAATGGAGATGGGCCCTATATTTGACTAAATGTACATAAGAATGGCCATACTGGGTCAGACCAGTGGTCTATCTAGCCCAGTATCCTGTCTTCTTACAGTGGCCATGCCAGGTGCTTCAGAGGGAATGAACAGAACAGGTAATCATCAAGTGATCTACCCCGTTGCCTATTCCCAGCTTCTGGCAAACAGAGGCCACGGACCTGCCTATCCTGGCTAATAGCCATTGATGGACCTATCCTCCATGAACTTATCTCGTTCTTTTCTGAACTCTGTTATAGTCTTGGCCTTCACAACATCCTCTGGCAAAAAGTTCTACAGGTTGAAAGTGTGTTGTGTGAAGAAATACTTCCTTTTGTTTGTTTTAAACCTGCTGCCTATTAATTTCATTGGATGACGCCTAGTTCTTGTGTTATGAGGAGTAAATAATACTTCCTTATTTACTTTCACCAAACCAGTCATGATTTTATAGACCTCTATCATATCCCCACTTAGTCCTCTCTCTTCCAGGATGAAAAGTAATGTAATGGGAATGGGTTCCACTTGCCTCCCATGACCTAACATACATTTACCCATAAAGCTCATCTGAGAAGCTACTATGATTTGAGCAGGACAGTGTGAGACATCTTGAAGATGCACTTCCTAATGGACTAGAATTAGAAAGCAGCAGAACTAGATAGAAACATCTTTTCTAAGGGAAAACTCAGAATTTAAAAAATAATAATAATCCTGAAATGAGTCAAGGCCCTAATACTGCAAGAGTACCTAAGATCTGCAATGTTTTCATGCCTACAGTTTTCTCCTGTCCTTGAAAGTAAAGCAATTTTTTGTTCTGTTTCAATGAGATATATTTATAATCTCCCTCAGGAAGATTATAGCAACAGCCCATCCCCCTGCTAGGTCCCTTGTCAACAAGGGAAGAGACGCTCCCCCAGCCTCCTATGTGAAGCCATGGGAAAGAAGGGGCTCCATTTGGCTGTTAAATTCTTCCTTAGATGCCCAGTGAGCCTGAGAAGCAATTTTCCAACTGTTTATAACTTACTGTTTTCAAGACATGGCTAGGAAACTATTTCTTACAGAGAACCAGCCCCATGACATGTCTTCAGATTTGGAGGTGTTATTCAACCATTTTGAGTTATTGATGAGCAAGTAAAACAATAAAAAAAATCTACTTTTTTTTCTCAAATAGAAAATTGTGTGGGGGGTGGTGGGTGTTGTCACTTTTTCTACTCATAATCAGCTGAAGGGTTTTTTTCCCTCAAGCTTTCATACCTCTGTGTCAGATGAGACCAACCATGGAATGTTTCAGTCTCACCTAAGAAAGTTATAACTTAAGAGCATGTGAAAACAGCAGGTAAGCAATGAACATAATCTTAGCTTTTTCTCCCAGCAAAAGCTATAACAACAATTCCTGAATATGCAACAGGATGATGGTTCACATGCACTAGGTAAAGAACACAACGGTATTACCAAATGTGCAAAAATATGTCTTTATGACCCTACAGAAACAAACCTCCTACAGCCCTAAATTATAATACCATAAAAAAAGTTACAAATCTATTACATGAAGAATCTGCACAATGTTGCTTAATGGCTTTTTCATTGTTCACTGTTATTCCTGTGATGCATTGCTATCTATTGCTATTGTCAGCACTCAAGAGAAAATGTCATTTAAACCAGCATGTGTGTATGTTGTGTATGTGAACACGCACACATGCACACACAATCTGAGGCAGATCCTCAGGTGGTGTAAATTGGCATAGTTCCATTCAAGTCAATGCAGCTGTGCTGTTTTATACCAGCTGTGGACCTGCTTTTCTGTGTATAAAAATAGAAACTAAATACTGTCACTTTGACCTTGGTCATAAATGAACACTAATCTACATTCAAACACATTCTCATGCACACATGTATACATGCCCACTCACTCACACACACACACACACACACACACACAATCATCTTACTAATTAATGACAAATTTATGCTGCTTCCTTTACTGGAGCTTTTAAGAATACTTAGCTCTTACCTAGTGTTTTTCATCTCTGTCTCCAAGTGCTTTACAGTGGAAAATAAGTATAATTATACCCATAAATAGATGAAGTGATTTGTCCAAAGTAGGTCATTGGCAGAACTGGGAATGAAGCTACATCTCTTGATTCCAAGTCTAGTACCCTAGCTCAGGAGTTCTCAGACTGTTTTTGCTGGGACCCCCCTTTGAAAATATTTCAGGCTGTGATGACCCCCACCCCCATACCATGCCACCCTTACTTCTGCGCTGCTGCTGGCACTGCCTTCAAAGTTAGGTGGCTAGAGAGCAGTGGCTACTGGCAAGGTGCCTAGTTCTGAAGGCAGTGCAGAAGTAAGGATGGCAATACTGTGACCGCCCTACAATAGTCCTGTGACCCCTTTTGAGTCAGGACCCCCAGTTTGAGAAACACTGCCCTACTGGATATTGCCTCCCAAACTGAGCCACACTGCAGAATAAAGCCAATAGCCAAGATTCACATCTTCCTATCCAAGGTTTCACTGAACACAACAACCACAGCTAGAAGGAATGCTAGAATGCTATTAACTTAGTTTGTGTTAGGATAAGGATCTTTTGGGGGAAAAATACATATATGCCAGAGTTTACAGGAAAGAAATTGGAGGAAATAAGCCACAGTGCAAGCTCATTTTAATCTGACCTCATAAATGATTCCTTCCTCTTTTGCTTATTTATTTTTCGTATTCTTCTACGGCCACAGATCACAGGCTACTGGTAATTTTATAACAAATGAAATATTTTTCTATCTGTTGCACAGAATACATTTCTGGCTTTCTATAGTGTTTTTCCTAAGGGGGAAATCACAGAAGGTTTCTTACCACAGATAAAGAGAGAGAAATAAACCATAGCTGAACTTAGAAACAAAGGGAGAAAGAGCAACATGGCTAGGGAGATACAAAGAAAATAACAGGCAAAACAGAGGGACAAATAACAAAAACAGGGGAAGCAAACCAAACAAGAAGCAGAAAGATTAAGATAGACAGCAGAACTCTTGTCAGACTCCCTCTTGCACTAGGATTTCATGGCAGGCAAAAACAATCAACGGAGCAGGATCTGGATAGGCAAAATGTCATTGCAACCTGGTATGTGTGTGCATGTGTATGGGCATGTATTTTTGAACCACTAGTGAGAAACTGAAATTAATAAAAGAGCAACCCTGCATAGATGATAATCTCATGATCTGGCATGCTGCTAGGTCTAGGAGTACATTTCTGGGCTCTGACTAACTCTGACCCATACCTCAGATAACTTTGCACACAGTGCACATAAAAACATGTATAATCTTTGCATAATGTAAATGCCAGCTCACATGCATCCACAGACTGTATCTCTAGGTTATTAAAACAAGGATTAACGTTATACAAATTAAATTATTTATAAAGTGTGTGTGTGTGGTGTGAGCGAGAGAGAGAGAACTCACTAATGAAGACTAATTTTAACCCACAAAAACCAGGACACTGGAATATCAGTCAGTTGTGCCACTGAATATAGTAGGAATCTCAGCGCAGCGAGTGACCTTCCATAGCACATTTGCTGCAAACCACAGGCCCAGCAAAGAGGGTTATATGAATGAA
Source organism: Mauremys reevesii (assembly GCF_016161935.1). NCBI lineage: Eukaryota > Metazoa > Chordata > Testudines > Geoemydidae > Mauremys > Mauremys reevesii. The sequence continues at coordinate 252,745,519 of NC_052623.1, forward strand.
GTGGGTCCCCAAATGTTACCATTACCTGGCATTGATGTATTGTTTCTTGCTAAAACATACATAGTAATATTAACAGTCACTGATGCAATGTGCCTCTGGCCAAGATTACCCATGGTTCTGCTAGCTTCTGGCCAGTATTTCCTGCCTCGCCATTAGCAGGAATTGATATCATGATCTTCTGGCTGGTATTTTGTGTGGCCTCATTACTGACCATTGAGACCCTGTCCTTCTAGCAGGAATTCCCAATGGTTTATTGAACAGACATGCACACCCTTTCACTTTGGACAAGATTTTATTTTACACTATTCCCAAACAATAATGGATTAACTTGGTTGTGGTTGGATGGCAATAAAAATGTTGCCTCATGAGCCCACTCCTCCTAAAGATGGGAAGTAAAATTGTGTTCTAACCTTGCAACTGCATGGGAAAGTGATACCAAATGAGCCAAACCAACAAAAAGTTCAATTATTTGCAAGAATGCACTGAGCACACAATCTAAGTGATCAGAGAGCATCCAACTGGCTGTAACGAAACGTGTAGCTGAGTGAAATCCAAACCAAAATAGAAGAAGCATGTTTGTGTCCCTTACCCCTCTTCATTTGACCACTGGATGTTGCCTGGTGTGTACTGTACCTTAGGCCATGGCCTCTCCTGTCCACAGGTCAGTACATCATTGCCACAGGCATTGACACATTGTCCTTCTTATTGGGATTTCCTTTGACATCATTTCTAGGCACCGACTGCCTGTCCACCTGGCCAGGATTTCATATAGAGTCATTACTTGCAGTTGCTTCCCTGGGTACGTCTACAGGGCTTGGGCTAGGGGCTGTTTAATTGTTGTGTAGTCGTTCAGGCTCAGGCTGGGGAGCAGGCTCTAGGACCCTGCAAAGTGGGAGGGTCCCAGAACTCAGGCTGCTACCTGAGCCCCCATGTCTACACTGCAGTTAAATAACCCCTTAGCCCAAGCCCCGCAAGTCCATGTCAGCTAGCATGGGCCACCCACAAGTATTTAATTGCAGTGTAGACATACCCCCTGGGTCCATGGTTGGCACTTCCCATGATTTCATTACTAGGCACAGATACTTTCATGTGCTAGCATTACTAAAGCACTAATGCCAGCCCAGCCCTGCCTCTGGGATTTCTTTCCAGGGAATGGCACTCTGTTGCTCTGGCATGGGTTTTGTTTGGTATCAATTCCACAAATGCAGGTGCTGTCTCTGTGACTCGGATTGCTCATGGCATCATTGCTAAGCATTCAAACTCTATTCTTGCAGCTAGGATTGCTCATGGCATCATTGCTAAGCATTCAAACTCTATTCTTGCAGCTAGGATTTCATATGGTATTGTTTCTGGACATGGACTCTTTGTCCCTCTGGATTGTATTTCTCATGGAATTATTAACAGCCATTCACTCCTATCCCTTTGTCTGGAATTTTACAATGGGTGTCATTACCAGGCACTGATGCAGATTTTACATAATCATTCTATTCATTTCATACTGTGGCATTTTGGAACCATTACGGATATACTTTAAAATGGGACATAGATAAATTTGAGACTATTTTCATTTTCCCCCCTCTTGAGCTATTTAATCAAATTAAATGTTGTTCTTAAAATGTCTGTGAGCTTGTCTACATCAGGGCTTTAGCCATCAATGTAGCTGCGCTGATGCAAATCTCTACCATCTGAAACTAGGGTAAGCCACGTTGCTGCAAGTCACTTCTACAATACGGTTTGCGTTGGGGCAATACCAGTGCAGCTAAAGTAGCAGCTCAAACCCCAATGTGATCAATCTCTGAGACAATTAGTGCATTTCTGCTGTACCCAAAATGAAATGTGTGGGGATTTGTGGTGTGCAAGGAATGCAGGATTACTGCAGTATTTCTATTATTTTTACTGGTGCAATGCGCAAATATGGTAAAATATGTTAATAGTAATAGTAAACCCACAATATTTACAGTAAGTAATTGAAATCAGTGGGATTTTGTCTAATGCCTTTACCCTGGAGATAATCCATAGAATAGAACATTAATGCATAGTTTAAAAGAAAAATTATGGAAAGCAGCACCTCTGCATATGCAGTAGCTTCATTTTAAAGTTACATAATTAGGCTTTTTAAATTAAACAAAAAATGTAGCAAATGGCCTTGGTCCATAGCAAAGACTAAGTGGATGTAACATCTAGCTCTCTCAAACCATGCCTTCTTTATTACAGGGTAAGATAAAACTACCCATCTGATACATACCAACAAAAAATAAAATAAAACTGATTTCAGACCAGTGCAAATCCAAATAGTTTATAAACCCTTGGAAAATGTGGTTTTGTAAAACTTATACCATGGGATTCTTTTTGCAGGAGAGATGATCTCGTGGTCCAAACACAGAGCTGAGATTCAACTGAATCAGGTTCTGTTCTCGGCTGTGTCACAGGCATCGAGTGTGATGCTGGGTAAGTCACTTAATGTTTCTGTGTCTTTGCTTCACCATAGGTAAAACAGGGATAATAATCTCTGCCTCAAATTAATGTATGTAAACTTCAGTGAAATCTTTGGATGGAAGATTCTTTAGATGTTCAAAGTATTTGTATCACAATTTATCATTATTCTTTATATGACAAAGGGCTTTGCCACCCATGCACGTAAGAGCAAATTCTGCAGTCCTTACTCAGGCACAGCTCTCATTCAGGGAATTTCATTTGTGTAAGGACTGCAGGATTTGACCCATTTAGACTCAAGAGGCCAAATTAATCTCTGCTGGAATTCTCTGGTACATACAATGAAGCATCTCAAGGGAGTTCTTCTGATAAAGATAAGGAGGGAGAATTATACCCAGTACATTTGGGGATACTTTAGAATGGCCTCTTAAGACAAGAGGTTGCCTAATAAGGGTGATCTGAGGCATGCTAATTTGGGAACCTGTATTTCTGCGGCAACACATTCCAGAATGACTGACCTTATTTTTTGTTTTTAAAGCAGTAATTGAGGCACTTATGCAATAGATTTCTAGGTAGAAAGAGATATATGCCACAGAATAATAATCAGACTAATTCCTGCTGAGATCTATGTAAATCTTTTCTCCTACCTTTCCTTTCATAGGTGAGCTCTGCATTGCCGTCCTCACTGGCATGCAGCAGCAATTAACTGTCCTCTGCATACCTGCTGAATTCCCCCCTTTCCAGAGAAAAGTTTGGAAAGCACAGATTTTTTTTTATTTAAAATGTAGATTTTTATTTAGTTATTTATTTTACTGCTGAGAAGAAAAATAAAAAATGAATGATCCCAAACTTTATTAAAAACAAAGGGCCTGTGTTTTTCTGCAGGCTTCTTGAGGTCAAGATGGATAGTCACTTGTCTAAAAGCTTAGCTGTTCACTTCTATCCAAGGTTTATGGTGAGCTGGCTCATGAGGGATCTTAACCCTGGCCCAAAATAAGAGAGACCTCTGGGTTGTGCCTGAGGTGGGAGGGAGCATTACAAATGTATTTAAACAAGCTGTCTGGGCCCTTCAATTTTGTGACAAACTGATGAAGTTCCATTGCTAGGCAATAACAGACCTGGTACTTCTTTTAAATCACTTTAAGCCCTGCTTCCATCCATCACATTCCTACAAGATCTCATTTCTGTTCCATTTAGAGTGGCCATTTTCTCTCCTGATTATTATTCAGTTCTTACAGTCCTGGTCAGAAAGACAGGGGGAGGGAGAGGAAATGAAATGTAAGAGAACGTTGGATTTTAGCATTTATAATTCAGCAATATCATGACTGGGGGTATGGGGGAAGGAAGGAAGTGAAAAATCTTCACTATCTAAGGTCCTCTCCACACACCATGTCTTCTGTATCAAATTTCCACAATTGTTGCATAAAAGCCCAAATGCAACTCTGAAGTTGGCCAATTGGATCTTAGTGAATACTAGGCACACTGTCAAAGGAGGTGAAAGATCCTCCACATTCAAGATGCCTTTAGATTAGATTTTGTTGTCTCTTTGATTTCCCTCTAGCATTTGCAGGTGAGAGAGGATGAAACCCTGTGTACCTAATCAATAAAAGACAATGAACCGGCTAAAGTGAGGTGTTTAGACCTTTTTCAATCTCATACATTTCTTTTTATACAAAGATTTTGATTTGCCTAAGCTATAGGAGGAAATAGAAGCAGGCTATTTTAATCCTCCTGAGTGAAGAGAGCTTCAGGGATTGCTATGTTATCCCTGGCAGCAGTCTTGATTTTCCACAAATCACTGTGTATGTATCAGAGATCAGCAGTGTCCTTAATGCTCCTCTGCTTGTGCATTTTGATATGAAATAGTAATAAATTCACAGGATTTTTTTCCCCAAGCAAACCCCACTGCAAAAATGAAAAGCTTATAAAGGAGATATTCAGACTTGTGCATTGAAACTGACTCTTCAATCTGTCTAATGACGTATGTGAGAAACTATATTCAGATGAAAGGAAAACCTTGCCAATGTTATGTACCTAATACTGGCTTCACTGCAGGGATTTACTGTTTAAAAACAATGAGCTTGATTCTGCACTCACTTACATGGGTTTCCCAGTGGTGTAACTCCACTGAATTTACTCTGAATTTACAGTAGTATACAAGAGAACAGAATCAGTTCCTATGTGTTTTTAAAGCTTCTTACAATGCATAGTGAATAAGGGCTCGTTCCTTACTATCTAGCATAGCGCTTACTACCATAAGTATTGCCACTGATCTCAGTAAGTAGAGTTTGCAGGATTGAGCCTGAAAATTATAAGTTTTTAGGGGGGTTTGATGTGGAAAGTATATAATACATATAAGGTGAGGTATAAATTACTTTAATTGTCATTTCTGCATTGCTTCTTACTTAGTCATGTGCCAGACCCTCAGCAGGTGTAAATCGCTGAGAATATAGCCTCATGTTTCTAACTGCCCCTCAGTATTCAAAACAAACACAGCAAGGAAGGGTTCCTTTTCTGGAAAGAGCAAATAAACAAACCATGATCTGGACTGAGAACTGCGCTGAGGAGGATCTCATTTGCTTCAACAACATCAGGAAGAAAGGCATACACTTTACTCTAGATGAGAAATAGTTCTGGTTTTACCATCAGTGTGAGCTTCTTTGTCATATGCCATAGTCATTTAAGCAATCTACATGCTCTTTAGTCTGTCACTAACTTTACTTACTCTGACTTTTGACCAAAAAATACCTTGCTGTTTCCAAATCACCTAAGTAAAGGCAGATCAGATATCTAGCTCAGCTGTAATTGCAAGCTGGTGAGCTGATGGGACTTACTGGATGCATAAAGCAGGAAAATGTAACTCTCCAGTATTATTCTATTTCAGTTTTGGACCGCTAGTCCTTGTATACTATCCGCACACACACACATCATTATTAGCATTCGGTATTAGTATTCACGCTCTCTGTTAGAGAACAAAGGCCAGCAAAAAATACTTTCTCCCTTTAAAAAGCTGGACAGGTATCAGACATCTCTTTGAAAAGAAAGCTATAAACCCAGAAAACTGAGATGGGCACCTTAAATGCCGTAACTGTATAACATCTGTGTTTATGTATATACATAGTCCTGATATGTAATATACTAAGGCACCCCCACAGGTGACAAATCCCCTCTCTGTCAGACAGGGATGATTTTTTTTCTCAGCGACCAGCCGCACAGCCCTGATGAAAACAGATCCTGCCACACGGCCGCGGCTGTCCTTTGCAAAGCCTCCTTCCCTGCACTGAGATCAGCTTTGATCCGAGACTTGTTTGTTTATGACAGAGAACAGCCCGAGCACGGGGCTGGCGTGTGTGCCTCGAGCGGGCAGGAGTCTAGCAGGGACCCCCCACCCACCCACACACACACACGGCTGATGCCCCTTGGAAGCTGCAGCCGCGCGGCTCTTTGCGCCCCGCACGCTCCAGCTGGAGAGCACAGCCAGGGAGGGATTCCCCATCCACCCCCGCATTCTCCGTGGCAGGGAGCCGGGGGGTTAGATCCCAGTTACCTCTTGGCGCTCGGCCTGGAAAGAGCCCTTTGCCCCTCTCCCATCCCCCCCACACTTACTCTGGTCTCCTGCTCAGGGCGCCTTTGCCGATGGCCGGGGCGGGTTTGTGCTGGAGGAGGGTGGTGCAGCAGCCCCTCTCCCTGCTGTCTTTCTCCGAGGGGTGCTGATGGGGCTGGAGCGGGGGGTGCTGGTGAGCGGGAGCCCGGCTGCTGCTGCCGCCGCCGCCGCTGGGGCCCGGCTGAGCCTGCCTGCCCTGGAGCGGCTGCGGCGCCGGGAGCTGTTGGGGGTGCTGAAGCGGCTCCGGCTCGGGCTGCGGGGCGGGCGCGGGGGGAGCCGGCAGGCGCGGCTGGGGCTCGGCGGCGGGAGCCGGGTGCTGCTGGCGGAGGCTGCGGTTCTCGGTGCTGAGCTCGTCCAGGCGCCGCTCCAGCTCGTCGATGCGCTGGCGCTGGGTGTGGATGAGGCTCTGCTGGTTCTGCACGATGGCGGTGAGCTCCTTCAGGTAGAGCACGGCGCGCACCGGGTTCTCCAGCAGGCTCTCCATGCCCCGGGCCCGGGCCCGGGCCCCGCCGCCCGCGCACACACCCGCTCCCAGCAAGGCCGGCTGGCGCCAGCCTCTGCCCCTCGCGTCAGGCACGGGCTGAGAGAGGCGGGGTGGGGGGGGGGCAGGTCTCCTCGGGAGGGCCCACCCCCTGCTACTGGAGGGCCAGCCCCCTGCGAGCGCCGCGCAGGTAGCCGGGAGCGAGGGGGCGGGGGGAAGGCGAAGGGAGAGCTGGGGAAGGGGCTGGAGAGGGACGGGAGGGGAGTGGCTAGGGAAGGGAGAAGAGGGGTGTGGGGTGGAGAAGGAAGGGGAGGGAAAGTCCCCCTCCCCCATGGCTCCCCTTGCCCGCCCCTCTCTGAGCTAGCTGCCCGGGGGGGGGGGTCTCCGAGGTACTCCAGCCTGCCATTAAATGGCATCAGAGAAAGTTATTTTGCAACTCAGACCATTTCCTTCTCCAGGTGATAAAGTCACGGCCCAAACCAAGGAGGAGGTTGGCAGCAGCCAGCAGTTACATCACAGACCCCCAGGGCAGGGCACTCAAACACCCCAGCCCCTGGGGTCAGGGCCTGCTCTCTGGGTGTCCTCAGCACAGTTTCTCCCACCCTCCTTGAGTGGCATTTCTAGATGATGCTTTCTTCCATAATGACGCAGGGTTTGGGGTTTTTTCCCCCCTTTCTTTCTAAAAAGTGACTAGAATACTTTTGGCAGGGTTTGTCTGGTCCTGCTTATAACACTCTGGCTTTTTACTTCCCCTGTTAACATGCAGGGGGCAGGACTCAACATGCACCTGGGAGAGGAATGATCAAGGAGAGTAGATGGTAGAAGGAATTCTTCCTTAGGAGTCAGTGGTTCCCCTGAATATTTCCTCTCTCTTTTCTATTTCAGAATAAAATGGGACAGAAAGTTCAGTTCTACTCAGGGAAAAGCAGCTCTGTAAAAATAACATCGTGGGGGCTCCCTGCTTACTGGCTATCAATTTCCATATCAAATGTGTTCATTTCACAAGAAATAACTTTTTTTTGTCTGAGTATAGCCTACAAACTCCACCTGGGATCTGAGAGACAAACTGGGCTCTTTCATTCTTATACATTATCATCATTACCAGTAATAAAGGATGTGCTGGCCAAATTCTATCCTCAGTGACACCTGTGTGACCCCATAAACAATTCTCTTGATATACAAGAAGGAAAAGAATTCGGTTCCCTCTCCCATCACTATTTTGGATCTGCAAAGCTAACAGGAGTAAAAAGCAGTAAAATCTTATTTCATTCACTCACATCAGTAGATATGAGTAAACAAACACAGGATGCAGACCTGTAGAATTAAAAAGAACCATTTTACAGTCACATTTCAGAGTTGAACTGCATCCAGCTAGCTTTGCAGGCCATGTCCATGGCCTCCTTCATTGGGCAACCTAGAGATGTAAAGAAAAATCTCAGTTTCAATTATGATCAAGGATGAACCTTGTGCAGAGAGCCTTGAAAATGTAAAGTGATGCAAACAGATCACCTGGAAAGGAACTTGTCACTGATTTCTTTAAGTCAGACCTCTCACAGCCAATTAGGGATGGCTTTTGGAGTCCAAAAATCCACAACCATGGGTGCCTTTATTTTTGGGAAGACCCCAGATTAGTTCATAGCAGTTAAGAACAAGGCCACCCAGCCTACCACGAATGGCAGTAGGGATACCACAAGCTCCCTACTATCCAAATACTTGTGATAGTTGAGCCAAACCAAGAAGATCTCTCGCCACAAGGTGGGGCAGTTCAATAACTTGAGAGCATTGGCTAGTGGACTAATGGCCTGATTTAATGACCACTTAAGTCAGTATTAAGATGCTTTTTGATGCCCTGGGGCATTGGATCATTGGATCAGGACCTAAACAAGGGACTGAGAGCAAAGGGTTAATCCTAGCTCTGACACTGACTACCTCTATGGCCTTTGTCATGCTGTATACTGGTAAAATGAATACCTAAATCCAGAGATCCTGAGCTTGTGCAGATCCCATTGTCTTAAAAAAAGAAACAAACAAGCCAATTTTATTTAGGTGCCTCAATATGGCTTTAGATGCTGAATTTTTACACCCACATTTGGCAATATTGACCTTATCTTCTCTACACATTAGTTTCCACATCTGTAAACTGGGAATAATAGCTACCTCCCTTGCAAGGAGGTGGTGACAATTAAATAGGACATGCTAGTTTGTGCCATATAAGCCCTCAAATTCATAAATCCTCCTTGTGCAGAACAATGTACAAAGAGGGTTGTGGGAGAAGCAGGCCCATGGTGTATTAGGGCTAGCATCCTTGGCAAAGCAGGGGGATTGGGTGTGGGGAAATGTGATACAAGACACAAGGTGATAAGTAGGGAAAGGTGGAATTGTAAAAGCTAGTTAAGTTTGGCAGGGGGTGTCAAGCAGCCATATTGCCAACTGTACAACATATCCTGGGCCCTTTAACGAAGCCTACTGATCCAGTACCACCTCTGTTCTGGTTCAGTCCTGAACAAGGGCATTCTGGGGAATGTAGTCCAGAGGGACCAATAGACATTGTAGACTGGCAGAAATATTGTGTGTGTGTGTGTGTTGCCTCTTCCGTAGTAAGAAAGATTGGTTGAGGTTCCCCTCACACCCCCCATGATCCAGTGGCCCATTTCTCCCCCACAGGATAACAGTTTTTTTCCTGCTGCCAGTTATGGTAGCTCAGGTGGTAGCAGTCTGTGCTGCAGTTCAAACATGGCTGATAATGCATAATGGGGAAGTTGTTACAGTTGGACAAAATGGGATTTGTTTTTACCTTTTTCCTAAACAAAATGGAACCACACAACATACATCTTAGGAAATAACATACAAAAACTCTACATTAAAAGAACGTTATTTTGATTCCAAAGTCCATAACCTGAAAGTTAGGAAATGCTAGCTTTGCAGTTGTTTGTGCAACCTTAATTCAGCCTCCTCCTTGTGCCTTTGGAGGGGTCTTTAACTACATGATCACATACTATTTCCCCACACACACACATAGGACTCTACTTGATTCAGTGCACAGGATGGATGTATAAGGGACGATTGCACTAATTATGTAAATAGATACAAATGGCTGGCTCCTCAGGTGCACCAGAATGCTGTTTGGCAGGGGGCATTATGCAACATTTCCATCTCCCATCCATACTCTTTGGGGGCAGCCAGGGGCTGAGTCATCCCCCATTGCAAGTTAGCAGCTGCTTTAACAGCTACTCACAATAAATTGCTTGCAAACAGCTTATAGACCAAAAATTATTTGCAGGAATTAGATGAATAATTTCTAATAGTTACTCAAATATCAAACAGATATTCCAGAAAATCACAATGTACTCATGCATAATTCATAGGGTATACATCTAATGAAGTATTCTTTCACTCAGAATTGTTCACTTAGGGCCTGATACAAACCCCATTAGTTCCTCATATATTTTTATTTTCATGCATCATGTTCATATAGAGTGGGATCCCACAACCCTTACTCATTTGAATATCATCACTGAATTCATTGGGGCTACATGGCTGAATAAAATTTGAAGGATTAGACCCATGATCTGCTTTTTTATTTTTATCACTGTTGTCACAAAAATCTGCACAACTGTCATCTCCAAACAAAGAGGCTGACTAGCTCCTCTGAAGAAAATGTCTCTGAGTGGCTTTTGCTATGTGGAATTAATTGATTAAGTGAGCACAGCTTTATTCCAGTGAAAGAGGCAGGAGACAAGGTAACATTTTGTGACATTAAAAGGAAAAGTACATTCTAAAGAGGGACCTTGCTGCCTTTTAATTTGCTGTAAATATTGCAAGGTTTCAATAGCAGAGATCAAATACAGTCAAGAATTTTTTAAAAAGTGAAAAGTACACATCTCATCTAATTATACAATATGGAATTTGTACTTTTCCTGATGAGTAGATGTTTTAAAATATTTATATATCAGCTTAGCTGATTGAACAAAAAAAAGTATTATAAAAAACTAAAATATGTGTGCTTAACACAGCTCAGATCCTTATGTTTGATTTATAAAACAAAATCATTTCCCCTTGCTTTTGATTTTGGGATATCAGTATGAATTAACAATTAAACAGTCCTGTCAGGCATGAGTCCACCTCACTGCAGATTTCTGTTTAAAGACTGTAGGTAAGATTCCTGTGTATGCTGCTGAATGGTTAAAGTAGGGGAATGGGAACCAGGACACATGGGGATGGTTCCTGGCCCTATTAGCATCTGTTTCAAAACCTGCTGGAGTCAACAGGAGTCTTTACACTGACTTCAGTAGGTTTTGGATCTAGACCCACAATGATTTGTTGTCTGACCTTGGACAAATCACATATGGTATGTCCACACTGCAATAAAAAAAACTGCAGCACTGTGGCAAGGTGTATCAACCCAGCAAGGGTTAGCCCCTCCCTGTGGGCCCAAGAGGCCATGCCCCTTTCTCCTGCTGGGAATGCTGCAGCTGGAGACAGGGTATAAAAGGAAGCAGCTTAGCTCAGGCAGGGTTGACTGAGGAGGAGAGTGGTTGCAGGCTACAAGCTCCTGCTAAGAAGCTGCCGGTGCTCTAACCAGAGGAAGCCAAACCCATCAAATCTACTATAGGACCCCAGGCAACCACGGAGACAGAGGGAGGCAAGCGGCCGCTGCCCTGAGAGTAACCACCGGAACTGGAATCTTGTGTAGGAAGTGGCCCAGGGAACATATTTAATAATAGGAATCAGAACCTGAAATTGGGACTATTTGTTCCACAGGGCCGTGGATTGGGACCTGGTGGTGCAGGGTGAGCCTGGGTTCTCCTATCCCTTCCCGCATCCACTACAGGGAGCAGTGACTGCCCAAGGGCCTAGGTGCCATGGCCATTGGGTGCCATTGGGTGCTATTATCTGAGACAGTAGACACTGGTGGCACAGCCCAGCTTTACTGACTCTGGCCGCTAGGCCTCATGGCCCTGTGAGCAAGGGTGAGTTCTCCCTTCTCTCCCCTTTCAGCCTAATGCCACACAACAGGCACCAAGTCTCAGCGCTTGGGCTGCAAGGCTAAAAATAGCAGTGTAGATGTTTGGGCGCAGGATGGAGCCTGGGCTCTGAGACCTTCCGTCTTCCTGGGGTTTCAGGAGCCTGAGCCCTCCAGCCTGAGCCTGAAATCTGCTCTGCTATTTTTAGCCCCATAGCCCAAACCCTGCAAGCCCAGTTCACTTGACCCATGCTCTGGTGTTGCAGGTATTTTATTGCACTGTAGACATACCCTTATTCTCTGCTTCAGTTTACCCATCTTTAAAATGGCATAAGCAGATACTGACTTTTCCTGGTGGTTAAGGTCATAAAGGGCCACTAGATCATCTAGTCTGGCTTCCTGTACATCACTGGCCATTAAATTTCACCCAGTTACCCCTGTATTGAATCCAATAACTTGTGTTTGACTAAGCATAACTTTTGTTTGACTAAAGCATATCTGCCAGAAAGGTGCCCAGTCTTGATTTGTTCCAGTGGTTAATCACCCTCATTGTTAAAAAAAAAAAATGTACCTTCTTTCCAGCTGGAATTTGTCTGGCTTTCAGCCATTGGTCCTTGTTATGCCTTTCTCAGCTAGGTTGAAGAGCTCATTAATACCTAGTATTTTTTCCCCAGGAAAGTAGTTAACACCATGATCAAGCCACCTCTTGATCTTCTTTTTGATAAACTAAACAGGTTGAGCTCTTTGAGTCTCTCACTATAAGGCCATTTTCCCGCCCTCAAAATCATTTTTGTGACTCTTCTCTTTTGTCGAGGCTACTTCCAAGATTTAGAATCCAAGGCTCAGTCATTATTAGAGCTGGCCACTCTGCAAACAGGCTGTTTGTGAACATTCATTCTAATTTTGAACAGCTGTGGTGCTCCGTCATATTCATACCCCTCATTGTTCACCATTTATGAGCATTCATCAGATCAGGTTGTTGCTCAGATTAATGCTTGCTTTCCTATGAATATCTATATTTATGTGTGAACAAGGCTCACTATTCTTTATTTTTCATTCTTTATTCCTTATTCTCCTGTATAGAAAGTTTAATTCAACTGACTGTGAAGCAAAAACAACAGTGTGGAGAAAAAAAGTGGTTCTCGACTTTCTCTTGAGTAATAAACACACAAGTTGGTTCAAGAAGTAACTGTGGGCCAGAGCCTGCCATCACGTAGGGCCCTCTATCTGTACAGACCCCGATGTGTGGAGCTGCTGCTATCATTGTGGATGTGGGATATAGCTGCAGAGACCAAAGAATTATCCTTCATTTTTGGAAGGCAGGGCTGTAGACTGCAGGGCCAGATCAGACAGTGGCAGGCTGCAGCTTACAGCAGGCTCTAGTTTCTAATGATTGATTTCAGTGGGGCTCTGCTCAGGACAGAGGTCCACCCAAAAAGCTCCAGTTGCAGGGCCAGGACCTATAGCTGAGCCACTGAGTAATAGCGACCACTGCTATATGAGTGTCCACATCTTCTGAGCATCCTCCAATGCTATCTCTGATGCTTCCTGGGTATTTGAAAGGGGATATGCACACCACTAAACCAAAAAGGAATCAAGAAGGCAAGAAAAGAAAAGCACAATATGGTTGCCATGGCAAGGTGCAAGAGGGTATTTGAGCCAAACAGGGACCATGGAGGACTATTGCAGCGGTAATGAATTACAAATAATACAACAAAAAGTTCTTTTAAATTAACCTACTAAAAATGGAATGTGAAGGTCTCAATCTTGCAGAGTGTTGAGTGCTTCCAAGCAACGGAGACAACTAGGCACATTGTAGGAGGTCCTTCAACATCTTCCAGGCTCAAGCTCTCAGAGTTAGTCATTGTCCAAATTCTGTCACTTTACTCATGCAAATTATCCCACTTAAATCAATGAGAACACTTCCATGAGTAAGGAGAGCAGAATTTGATCCATGTTTCAACTCTAAAATCTTCTTCCAGAACCATAGGGAAAGCTCTGCAGGAAATTTTCCCCCAAACATATAGGTCATCTTGCCCATGTGACCTGGGAAATTGTGCACGCAAATTCACATCTGTACACATTAAACATTTTCAGCCTGTGGCACTGACGAACAAAGAAAGCACTGCACACGTGAGAGGGTAATACCAACTGGGCAGGTCTTGGAGCAGAAGAATGAAAATCATCTGTTCAGAGATTCAACTGCATAGGTAACCAGTTGTGAACCTGCGGCGGGGCCTGGTCCCTATGCCCATTCAACAGGCTTTGGATCAGGCATCTATTGCAGCCGTGGCATTTGTATGTGTCAGTAGTTATGATTTATTTAAAAACTCCCTGTCTGCACTGCTTTGTACTCCATTTCATACACAAATGACTGGAGGGTGGCTTGGATTTTGAAATGACTCTGGAAACATTCTTTGTTTTTGTAAATTTTCTGTGCGCTGCATTTTTACAGCGCTCAGCACACACACAAAAAGAGGCAAAACACAACGAACCGTGACAAAACATATACAAACAATAAAACAGCACAAATTAACTACAGAAGAATGAAAACAGTCTGAAACAATATAGACCAAAGTAAATCATGCCCAATAAGCGTAACTATAACAATAAACATGCCTTATCTATGTCAGACCCACTAGTCACAAATATTTATTTAGATAACAAATAGCTTATTGATAGAATCTGAATTTGGGATTTCTCTCTATCCTCCGGTCTACGTAAATATGAAGTGTCTGCTAAATCTGCCAATATAAATCCTACCAATGTCATAGGGATCATCATGCTTAGCAAATTAAAAGAGAGAGAGAGGAGGGATACTGTTTTTGTCCTACTAATAGGACGTACAGACAAAAGGTTAGAGAGACTAGGTCGCTTCAGTGCTACAGCCACATTGAAAGTGATGTGAACAGGATAATAAATTGAGGGAATGTGTTCCCTTTTCCCTCCAGTGGTTACAGCTATGGCTCAATCCCATAAATTGCTCTATGCAGGTGGATGCATGGAACCTCATAGGAGTAAATGGGGCTCTGCCCAAGTGCAGTAATCTGCCTGAGTGGAGCAGCTTGCTGAACTAGGGTTTATGTTTGTAACTCTTTCAGTGGACGAAGAAGTATTTCATTATTATGGGATGGATCCTGCTATCAATGAAGCAAGTGACAAAATCTCCATTGACTTTAGTAGGAGCAGGCCCAGTTCCTTAGATTTAAGAAACAAATTAAAATTAATCTCCAGCAGCAGTTAGGAAAGGAAATGGATAAAATGGTTATTAATGAATGGAAAAATGGCATTAATGCAACATGCAGGTTGTAGTTAAAATCCCAAATCATCTGAAAATGGAGCAGTTTAGCAATGGGAACTCTGCTACAATGCTCATCTTTTATGTTTCATCATATCGATTTTTAGGATATAAACAATAATATACCAGGCTGCATATTTAATTAACAAAACAAGAATAGAAAATACCACATATGGCTGAACTGATGTAGCTTTTGGCACTAATTTTCATTTCCTGACCTGGGAATTTAACAGTCTGTCTGCCCCAGTAAGAGCTGAGAGAGAACACAGGGAGCTGCTTTTCCATCACCTTGTGTACCTGCACGGAATGTAGCCATAATGCTGCAGGCTATAGTCCTTGGTTGGGACTTCACAGGGGAATTTAATAAAAAACCTCACTGATGCTACTACTGGTTAAGCTATGCCAGGAATAGCACTGGCGGGAGCCCAAGTGTACAGGACCGGATTAAGGCAGGGGCTTTAGGGGCTGCAGCCCAGGGCCCCGGCTCAAGGGGGGCCCCACAAAAATAAATCACAAGCAGTGATCTCTGGGGCACTCAAGCTGCCTGCTCTGGCCCCACGCCGCTCCCAGAAGCAGCTGGCTGCTGGCACATCTCTGTGGCCCCTGGGAGGGAGGGGGGAGAGGAGGCAGCTCTGCATGCTGCCCCCGCCCCCAGCATCATCCCCACAGCTCCCATTGGCCAGGAACTGGCCAATGGGAGCTGCAGGGGCAGTCCTTGCAGGTGCAGGCAGCGCACAGAGACATGCCATCCCCCTCCCCGCAGGGCACACAGAGACGTGCCAGCAGCCAGCCCGTGGGGCCAGGGCAGGCAGCCTGCCTGAGCCCTGCTACGCTGCCAGTTGGGAGCCACCTGTGGTAAGCTCCTCCTCGCCGGAGCCTGCACCCCCTCCTACACCCCAATCTCTTGCCCCAGGTCAGAATCCCCTCCCGCACCCAAACTCCCTCCCAGACCCACCCTGCACCCCAGCCCCCTGCCCCAGCCCGAAGCCCTCTCCTGCACCAAACTCCCTCCAAGACCCTGTACCCCCTCCTGCACCCCAATCTGCTGCTCCAGCCCAGAGCTCCCTCCTGCACCAAACTCCCTCCCAGAGCCCACACACCTCACCCTCTCCTGCACCCCAACACTCTGCACTAGCCCGGAGCCCCCTCCAGCACCACACTCCCAGACCCTGCACCCCGTCCTGCACCCTACTCCCCTGCCCCAGCCCCCTCCTGCACCAAACTCCCTCCCAGGAAAAAGTCTTCTATACAGGGGCCCCACAAAATCTAATAGCCCTGGGACCACAGGAGAGTTAATCCGGCCCTGCAAGTGAAGACAAGGCTCCAGCAGCTTCTGCCATTTTTAGCACTATGTTAACTGAACCAGTTCCTCTAAAGGTTTAACTAATATAGTGGTAAAAACTCTATGCCTTCCTACAGTGCCACTATTAGCTCAGCTGAGCTAGTAGTTAGCTCTGGTGGGAAATTTTCATTAATGTAAACACAGCCATACGGCATCCCACAGGCCAATTGTACCAGAGCCTCTTAGAGAGTGTGCACTCCACCACTGGGAAGTGATGTCATAAAAGGGCAAGGTTTCATTACACTCTGTTAAAATCTTAGGGTAAAATCCTGTCTCTGTTGAAATCAGTGGCAAAATTCCCATTGACTTCAGTTTGGTCAAGATTTCGCCCTTACAATCTATCTAACTAGCTACTATCATCTATAGAACTAGTTATATCTGATGCTTGGTATCTGGATGCCCACTAAGCATGATCAGAAAGAATTTTTCAGTCATTCATACCTTTTAAAAAATTACCTCTCTGCCACATCCAAATAAAGAAATTAGTCCTCAGTGACGACTCAGTTCATGCTAATTTTAAAGCTTCAGCCTTCTTAGTTTTTTTCTGAAGCTCCATTGAAATGAATGTGGTTAGTAGTGGTAGTCCTCTGATTTTTTTCCCCACTTCCATTACTCAAAGTAGCTGAAGGGATTTTGTTCAAACTTTGCAAAATAATTCCACTTTTGGCAGAGAACCAGAGCCCAATGTGAGGTGTGAGTGATCAATCCCTTGCAAAGTGAGACCCCAGATTTTCAATCCTGCCTATCACTTATTCCTCATTTTAATTTCAGAATTGTCTATGTTCCACACAAATGTAATGCCTCTTCAATTTTATTGCTGAAAGTTATTTACATCAGAAATAAAGATGGAAATGAAGCCACAGAAAGAGTTATGCACCCTAAAAGAAGGAATCCCACAGCATTGTAAGTTTCCTGTGTGAATCACTTTTTGGGTGTCCCTCATTTTGGGTCTCTCACACAGTGCATTTCGTGTGGCAGATTGAGAGGAATGATTTCAGCACCATAGGTGAAAGTTTCAGGAAGTTATGAGCAGAAACTGTTCTGCAATCTTAACCACTAGCAGGTACCACCAAGTGCCCACTCTACTATTTTAAGGTAATTAACATTTCTCCCTTGACAGCAGTAAAAATCAGCTTTTGCCTGCTGCTAATTTTCTATCTGGTTACTGCAGCTACTCTGTGTTTGAATGAAAGTGGAAAGAAGCTGTTACCAACTATTTACACAGTACAAACAATGACTCACATGGGAAGAGATGTACCCATATGTTAATGAGCAGTGGAGGCCTTGATCAAAGTACAGTTATTTCTCCTTGAACGTTTTGGAAATATGATGGTAGCCTGGTGAACAATTTGATGCCTAAGGGCATGATCATTACAGATGCACGACTCCTTTCCAGTTTCACTAACGGCTTCCATTGCTCATACCTAAGATATTTATATTTATTTGTGCTCTGATTTGCACCTTACTGCTTGCTTAGTACTAAATCCCTTCAGATTCAAATATGGATCTCAAAAAGTGGGTCAATAGTGTCTGTCTCACCAAGGGTGAAATTCACTCCTGTGCACCAGGTCAGCACAGACCCATTTTAAGCCCTAGTCTGAGGACACAAGTGACACATAGGCATTGTGCCGGCCCTCTGCACAGGGTGAATTTCACCTAGTAAGATCTGTGGTGATAAGGAAGGGTGACAATGAGCTCTGATCCATTCACACGTTGTAAGCCTATTGTGAGATCTCACCAACAGCAGGATTCAGACCTAGTAATTCAGTTTCTTGCCCTAAATTGCTATCCCTTTTATTTTTCCATTGCAGATCATACCTAAATGGCCATGTGTTCAGAACATTATTTTCTTTGTCATTTTTAAAAGAACCTATGTTTTCCATATTCAGAGCTCATGCTGACCTGCCATCTCTATTGCATTAGGGTAACATTTTCAAAAGTGCTTGAATGACTTAGGGTACGTCTACACTACGGGACTATTCCGAATTTGCATAAACCGGTTTTGTAAAACAGATTGTATAAAATCGAGTGCGCGCGGCCACACTAAACACATTAAATCGGTGGTGTGCGTCCACGGTCCAAGGCTAGCATCGACTTCTGGAGCGTTGCACTGTGGGTAGCTATTCCGTAGCTATCCCATAGTTCCCGCAGCCTCCCCCGCCCCTTGGCATTTCCGGGTTGAGATCCCAGTGCCTGATGGGGCAAAAATCATTGTCGCGGGTGGTTCTGGGTAAATGTCGTCAATCACTCCTTCCTCTGTGAAAGCAACGGCAGACAAGCATTTCGCGCCTTTTTTCCCTGGATTGCCCTGGCAGATGCCATAGCATGGCAATCATGGAGCCTGTTTTGCCTTTTGTGACTGTCACTGTATGTGTACTAGATGCCGCTCACAGAGGCGATTCAGCAGCGCTACACAGCAGCATGCTTTTGCTTTTGCATGACAGCAGAGATGGTTATCAGCCATACTGTACCATCTACCAATCCATAAATTGGTAAAAAGATGAGCATGGTTACCAGTCGTTTTGCACCATTTGCTGCTGTCATAAGTGCCCCTGGCTGCTCTTAGCCAGGGGCGCAAAAGCTAAAATTGGGAATGACTCCCAGAGTCAATCCTTCCTTTTTGGTATCTAAAAATAGAATCAGTCCTGGCTAGAATATGGGCAAGTGTACTAGAGAACCACTGTATCAGAGAGTGCAGCTGCTCTGTGTCAGATCCTGCAGAAATTATGAGCTGTATGCTATTCACAGGGGGTGCTCCTGCAACAACCCACCTGTTGATTCGGTTCTTCCCCCAGCCTTCCTGGGCTACTGTAGCATTGTCCCCCCACTTGTGTGATGAAGTAATAAAGAATGCAGGAATAAGACACACTGACTTGTTAGTGAGAAATGAGTGGAAGGCAGCCTCCAGCTGCTATGATAGTCCAGACAGGACAGTAAGGAGTGTGGAGCAGAGGAGCCCAGCATCCCTCTGCTAGTCCAGGGGCAATTGAATCTTTTTTTCACACATGAAGGGTGGGGGCTGACAGAGCTCAGCCCCCTGTTGCTATGACGACGATGGTTATCAGCCATACTGTACCATCTACCAGGAAAAATTAGGGCCAGGCACCCTTGATAGACCTCACCGATGCTAGTCAGCATGGTTACCAGTCCTTTTGCACTGCCCCATGTGCCAATACGCTGATGACGAGGACAGATACCAGTCATATTGCACCATCAGCCACCCATGGCGGGGGGGGGGGAGCAAGGATGTTGGTGTTGAGTGCTGCAGCATCGGGTCTATCTGCAGCATTCAGTAAAGGTAGGGTGACATGTAAAAGAGTCAAGAGAGGATTGTTTTCCCTTTCACTTCTGGGGGTGGGTGGGGGGGTGCGTAAATTGCCGAGCTATGCCCTGACCCACCACGGACACTGTGTTTGACCCTTGGAGCTCAGCCAAGAATGCAAATACTTTTCGGAGACTGCAGGAACTGTGGGATAGCTTGAGTCCTCCAGTCCATGAGCGTCCATTTGATTCTTGGGCTTTCCGTTACGTTTGTCACGCAGCAGTGCGCTGAGCCCCTGCTATGGCGTCTGGAGATTTTTTAAAAATGATTTTGAATTTCGTCTTCTGTAACGGAGCGCTGATAGAACAGATTTGCCTGCCCTTACAGCGATCACGTCCGCATCGTCCATGCGGGAGCTCTTTCTTTATTTTGATTTTTAACTGCATCACCACACGTGCTGATCTGAGCTCCACGCTAGGCAAACAGGAAATATTCAAAAGTTCGCGGGGCTTTTCCTGTCTACCTGGCCACTGCATACGAGTTCAGATTGCTGTCCAGAGCGGTCAGTGGTGCACTGTGGGATACCGCCCGGAGGCCAATACCGTCGATCTGCGGCCACACTAACCCTAATCCGATATGGTAATTCCGATATTAGCGCTACTCCTCTCGTTAGGGAGGAGTACAGAAACCGGTTTAAAGAGCCCTTTATACCGATATAAAGGGCCTCTTAGTGTGGACGGGTGTGGTGTTAAATCGGTTTTACGCTCCTAAAACCGGTTTAAACGCCTAGTGTAGACCAGGCTTTAGAGTCCTAAATCTCATTTTCAAAATGACTTAGGTACTTAGGGACCTACGTTCTAGTGACTTGCAGTGTGATTTAGGAGTCTAAGTTACATATGTAGTTTTGAAATGTTTACGTTCAATCAAAAGATGTTAGGTTAGAAGTTATACAAAAAGTCAGCACCAGTCATAAATCAGTTAAGCCTATGGGGTATTGTCTCCTTCATTTAACAAATAGAGGTAATGGAGGCACAGAGGAGTGAAATGACTTACCCAAGTTTACACAGCTAACCAGTGGCAGAACCAAGAATAAACTCCAGGACTCTTAGACAATCAGATGAGAGATGGGGCTACCACCACCTCCATTGGGAAATTAGTCCACAGCCCAACCAGCCTCAATAGTAGAAAATATTCTTGATGGAGACCTTACATTTTCCTTTGCCTACTTTCATTCCATTACTCCTTGTTAGACTCATAGACTTTAAGGTCAGAAGGGACCATCGTGATCATCTAGTCTGACCTGCACATTGCAGACCACAAAACCTCACATACTCACTCCTGTAATAAACCCCAATCTCTGTCTGAGTTACTGAAGTCCTCAAATCATAGTTTAAGACTTCAAGTTACAGAGAATCCACCATGTATAGTAGTTTAAATCTGCAAGTGACCCATGCTGCAGAGGAAGGTGAACCCCCCCCCCCAGGGTCTCTGCCAATCTGACCCAGGAGAAAATTGCTTCCCAACCCCAAATATGGCGATCAGTTAGACCCTGAGCATAATGGCAAGATCCACCAGGCAGACACCTGGGAAGGAATTCTTTGTAGTAACTCAGAGCCCTCTGTGATGCTCTGTACCTTGGGGGAACACCCTACATTCTCATGTTCATCTTTATAAAATGGTTGTGTGGTATGCAATGCAAAGTTTGTCATGTTGGGTGTCTTTGGAAGGCTCACGATGCACTGAGCATGGTTGTTATGGTAATGTTATAGGTTATAATTTCATGTATATAGTTATGAGGCTGAAAATATATCCTCATGGCTTAAAGCAAGCCCAGGCAAAAACTCTCCAAGAGCAGAGGGGCAGTTCACACCTCATCAGGGTAGGTATGGAACAAACCCAGCACAGCCTCGCAGGAACAAAGAATACTGGCCTAAGCAGCAACAAAAGAATCTGTAAGATTCTCAAGGGAGTCACCCCCCTTCCCTTGGTCAGATTGGGACTGCAATAAGGTAATGCTCACCTGACTCTGTAGAGGGGGAAGCCAAGAGGGAAGAAAGGGAGAGACATTTGCCATGCTCTCTCTCTCTCTTCCACCTATATATACAGACACCACACCAAGCTACTGAAGCACTGATCAAAGGGGAGAGCCTGGCTGAAGAGCAACCAGCCAACCTGTGGTGAGAAGCATCTAAGTTTGTAAGGGCACTGAAAGGATTAAGATCAGCTTAGAATGCATTTAGCTTTTCTTTCATTTGACCAAATCTGACATGTTTTGACTTATCACTTAAAATCTATCTTTATAGTTGATACATCTGATTGTTTTTTTCTGCCTGCAGCAGTGTGTTTGGTTTGAAGCATGACAGAGATTCCCCTTGGGATAACAAGCCTAATGCATATCAATTTCTGTGTTAAATTGATGAACTCATATAAGCTTGCAGCGTCCAGCGGGCATAACTGGACACTGCAAGATGGAGGTTCCTAGAGTTGTGTCTGGGACTGGAGATATTGGCTAGTGTCATTCGGTGGCACAATCCAAGGAGCAGCTTACATGCCAGAGGCTGTGCATGAACAGTCCAGAAGTGGGGGTTCTCACAGCAGAGCAGGGTAAGGCTGGCTCCCAGAGTCAAGGATTGGAGTGACCTAGCAGATCACCAGTCCAAATAACATCAGAGGGGAACATCACACCCTCCCATCTAGTGTCCTTGTCTCCAGCAATTGGGGATTTTTGCTAATGGCAGTTGTGGATGAGTCACATGCCATTGTAGACAGTCCCATCATACCATCCTCTTCACAAACTTGTGAAGCTCAGTCTTGAAGCCATCTAGGGTTTTTGGCCCTTGGCACATCCAAAATAATTCCTCTCCTTATTTGGTGTTCATATCCTTCAAATACTTTTAAATGGCTCTTATTCCTCTTCCATCATCAGCCATTTTCTGGCTAAGCTATTTAGTTCTTTTACTCTTCCCTCATAAGCCAGTCCCTCCAGCTGCTTAGTCCTAATGCTGTTTGACTTAGCTGTCTTAGCCATCTAAGTCCCCAGTCCACCACCACAGTGCTAAAAAGGTCAAGCCGTTGAGTGCCAATCTCTGCTCACTAACACACTCACCAGGGCTTGTTGTAAAGGTAGGCAAATAGCCCCAAAACATTTTTAGGCAGAGAAGAGCAGGATGTGCACTCTAGGACTGCAGCTCAGCAGATTCTCCCAGTAGCAAAACAGTCAGGCAAAAGGGGAAGAAAAGCAAAAGTGCTTAGTATTGCTGGGCAAAGCCTAGATTCTCCCTAAAAGTAAATTTGTACAGATGTGGAATCAAATCTTTAATGTTTACAAAAGATAGGCCCAAGCTGGAAAGTTTGGATCTTGGTTGAGATCCAAACTTCCCCCAAATTCAGGACTGTTTCTGGTTCTTTTTAATGGGTAAAATTTACCCCTATGAAGAAGGCCAGCACAAGATCGATGCACCACTGAACTCTATTTTAAAGCCTCAAAATAGAGCTTCAGGGTCTGATTCAGAGTTTTCCATTGACTTCAATGAGCTTTGGATCAAGCTCTTTGCCAGGGGTGACCTTCACCCACAGGGTATTTTGGTTTGATTTGGTTTGGGTTTTTATCTGAAACTGTGAAAAATGTAGCTCTGCATGAACAAGATTTTTATGAACAAGATTTTGGGTGCAAACTTTTTTTCTCTAATATTTAATTTTTCTAAAATATGCCCATTGAAGTCACCGGCAAAAATTCCATTTACGTCAATGGTTCAGGGTCAAGCCCTAGATGATGATGCTCAGAATTAAAATAACAATTAATACATACAGCTTGCTTTCTTTTTTCCTCATTATTCTGTCTGGAAACAGGCTGTCCTAAAAATGCACCAATTGTGCTGCTGTCTCTATTTAAATTGGAAGTAATACAATTTATTAGTATGCAATAATATTTAGTGTATATTTTATTATAATTTTTATCACTCTCCAGTTATTTTTAACTATAATCTTTAATGTATAGACTTGCATCTCTTTTCCTGTTTCTCTTTTTTATTAGCCTTCTAGAGATAGTCAGAAATCCTCTCAATGTGAATCAGACAAAGACTTATATTGGTCTAGGAGTATTAAAATGTAAATTAAAAAATTGAAGCTAATGTAAGAAACTAAGAAAATATTGTGAAAAATCTCTCTAATCAAAGATATATGATTCATATATTGAATATATATGAATACTTAAAAGAGTTGTTTGAAAATAGAGGATGCAATGGGCATGAACATTCCACCCCTATTTTTCTTGGGAATTAAAAGCTTAAAAGAAAAATGTCACTGCTCCAAAGCTGGTTGAAAAGTGGGATGACATTTTCATGAAAGTATTGACTCCTTTTTTTTTTTTTTGGTAACAATTCAAAATATCAACATCATAAAATCATCAATACTTCAAATTTCTGTGAGCAACTCCAACATTTAGCACTAATATTGCTCTTTTCAGCTGCAGATCACAAGCAACTTCGCCAAGGAGGTAAGTGTCAGAGAAATAGAGAAGCTGTATGACTTACCCAAGTTACAGTGACGCAGTGGCAGAGTCAAGACTAGAATTTAGGGCTCTTAACTTCCATGTTGCTGCCCTATTAAAAGTGTCAGCAAGAGTATTCTTAGTGGGTTAAAGTTTTCAATGACCGCAAACTTCATTGCTCCCTTCTTTCATCATTGCACTAACGTGTTTTATGGCTACAATCAAATTTTGACAAAATGTTGGAAAGAAAACAAACCAAGCCAAGATTTATAAGTACACTCTGAGATGGATAAATAATGGCAGTTGCAACTGAAAGGGGAGTGGCTGAATGTTTGGAAGCAGGAGGTATTGACTTTAAAAACTCAGCCGTTTGTCTGGTCAGAACTTGGCTGGGTGGCCACCTTAAAATACTTCTTGTTCTGAGCTTGTTTCTTTTGTCTTAGCGCAATGGCTAATGTTAATGTTTAGATATACTTTTAATGAGATTTTATTTTGAAAGGCCTTACATGTCATGTTTGATGTCTTGCCTGGTAGCCTTGTGGGAATACTCTGTGTTGTTATGCAGGAAGTTTGGGTTTGATCCCTCCTTGTGTTATCATATTCCCTAGGAATTCATTGTTACAAAAATAAAAGCATTAGCCTACAGCCATACTGCTATGGGCAGGGATGTTCGTGATGTTTTGGGGCTCGCCTGGACCGGTAAGAGATATTGTCACCACCTGTCCTGTAATATTGGGGGCCTTTATGCTGTCCAGCTATAGTTCAATTCCATGACACTAATAGGTATAGTTTGACTTCTATATTCTGGGGAGGGGATCAAGGATGGGGAGGTGAGGCTCAGCAGGGGATCCGGGGGTGGAGGGGTGGGGCTCGTTGTGGGGGTTCTGAATGCAGGGTGAGACTCTGCAGGGTAGGGATTGAAGTGCAGGGAGGGGTTGACAGGGGGGTGACTCAGTGTGGGAGGTTCTTGGGGTGTGTGGAGAGGTCCAAATGCAAGAGGGTTGGATGGACTGGGGGGAGCTCCCCATACAGTGACCCCTCCTCCCTGTGGCTGAGCAATGATGGTGGCAGGAAGCAGGGGAGAGGAGCAAACATAGGTGCTGGCTTCCTCATTTCCCTGGGGGTTCTCAACCCTGGCTCCACCCCAGGCCCTGCTCCCAATCCACCCCTTTCCCCAAGGCCCCACCTCCACCCCATCTCTTCCCGCCCCTGCTGTGCCCCCATCCCGCCTCTTCCCGCCCCATTCCACCACCTCTCCTGAGCACGCCCTGCCCTCGCTCTGCCCCCTCCTCCCCAGCGCCACCACTGAACAGCTGATCGTGGCGAGCAGGAGGCACTGAGAGGGAGGGGGAGGAGCTGATTGGCAGGGCTGCTGGTGGGTGCTGAGCACCCACTATTTTTTTCCATGGGTGCTCCATCCTTGGAATGCCCATGGGGTGAGGAGCTTCCTGCAGCCAGGGAGGTTCCTGGGGGTGGGTCTGATGGGGCTCCAACTGCTCCAGAGGAAGAGGAAATCCCATTCTCCCCACCCCCAGCAGCTCAGCCAGGTGCAGGATTCTAATTCCCCTAGGAGTAATTCACTCTGTCACTCACCTGGGCTGTACACTGCACAGACGCTTAGGAAGCAGCTCAGCTGCCTGGCTCTCCTGGTTTGCTGCTTTCCTGCCCTCTCCTTACACAGACCATGACCGGGAAGGGGGGGTGAGAGAGGAAGTGGTAACCTGAGCTGTGCCCCATGTTACAATTCTGCTTCAGAGTGTGTGGACCGATACAGAAGGTTATGCATGAGCAACTAGAGTTATAGGAAAAAATGGTAGCACCTTCTATTATATTGCTTTATTTCCTGACTAATATGTCACATTGCTTAGTGTTGTGTGATCCCAACGTTGTGTGAACCTGTACTGAGAAATATTTTGCACTAAAGAGAGTGCTTCTGCCATCAGAAACAGAATAGGCAACAGATATAGGAACAGCAACTCAAACTATTCCAAGCTGTCTTTACTTCTGTACCACAGGTGGAAAACTAGAGTTGAGCCTGAACCAAAACCTAAGGTCTGAACATCCCTGAATGTTAAGATAGTTCAGTTCCAGATTCAAATGCAGCGTCCAGGCCTGGTCTTTATAATGGGTCAAACCAAACTTCAGATCTGAAAAACCTCAAACTACAGGGAAGTTTAGAATCAGATCTGGTATGTTTTCTGGTTCTGGCCTGACACTGTGCAAAATTGAGACTCAGCCTGCTCTTCTTGAATCTTTGGCAAGAGCTATTCAGCTAACTAAAAGAAACTTGAGGGACCTCCAAAACACACATGCATGGTAGCACCTTAGTTCTGATCACCTTCCCTTTGCACATGTTCTGGGGTTTTTATTATTAAATCCTAGTATAATAATAGCACATGGAACTTTTCATCTGAAGATCAAAAAGGTGAAAAGCCATTATTATTTCCATTTTTCAAGCGAGGAAACTGAAGCATGAATTACTTATGCAAGATGTATTTGCATGCTAAAGGATGCTGCAGCAACAGAAAGAACAAAGTAACAAAGTAACTTCATGTTCTCAATTCTCCATTTTTTTCCCCACCTAAGTAAAAACTCCTAGATGAAAGGTACAGTTCCTTGAACCTGTGTGAAAAGCTGTCCAAATCTATTGCAAATCTAAAAGACTTGTCTTTTGCATGTGAGTTTGAGGTTATGACAGGAGAATAAATGAGTGATCAGGATGAGTTGATAACAACAATAAATCCAGCCTATGGGGAAAATTTGTCTTTTATGCAGGAACTATGGACATTGTAGAAGAGTTTAGATATTACTGTGATGGAATTACCAGCAAGACAGACAAGCACACACATAGCTAGATATAGATAGATAAGAGGAAGAATGGCTTTGAAAATACTGCTTGGAACATGAAAAGATTTAAAGTGCCCTGAACTGGCACAGATCAGACACAATGAAGTTGGTTTGTGGCCATAGCATGCAAAGCATCACAACAGGAAGAAACAGTGGAATCATCTAGTTTTGTTTGTTAAATAGACTAAGGCCAAAATCCTGCCCTTACTTCAAGCAACCTCACATGGTGTAAGGACAGCGGAAGAGGTCCTATAACCCCCTGTCACTACAGGGTATGATGGCTGAAAGTGAAAGGTTGCAATGCACTGTTATGTGCTATTTAAGTTCCCCAGATCAGGAGGAGTATGCCTTTTCCTGCTGTTGCCTGCTAGCGTGTGCAAATGCTGTCAACATATTCAGTAGCTGACTGACAGCCAGCCTAGACAACCCCTCTACCCTGCAGAGAGTGCCTTAGGGGCAAATTGTTTGGCATATTAGCTGAGGCCATTTCTTTGTACCCTAGAGATCATATTTTGTTGGTTGCATAGGGAGATGGGGGCTCCCTACATTTTTCCCCTCACCTATAGAGCAGTGGGCAGTATTCTCTTAAGCAGGGGAAGAAAAACTATACTATCTGATTTGAATTTGTTTACTGAGACTTGCCAATGCAGAGAATTGGGAAGGAGAATGATGCCCATGGGTGGGTTAGTCAGCTTTCAGTACTTGCTATGTAAGAGGGTCCTGTCATCAAGAGCACTAATCAGCCAATGAAAATTGTTCTGGATAGGTTTTTATCCACTGTTTCACTGGCTGAGAGTGGTGTCACTCAGTATCTGCAGAAGAATTGTGTGGGTGGAGATTAAAAGTAAGCCAGAGGCTAGCCCTGTCAGCTTGCTTGTGCAGTTTAATTAAACACATAGTAAAACAGCTGCTTTTTCTAATTTGCCTCAAGATTATTATTTTTTTAAATTCTTTAGTCCAATCACATCTCCCATTTCCTTAGGCCTTATCTAGACTACAGTGGAATGGGTTTTTTTGGTCTGTGTTTTTGGTATATGACAAGGCCTTACTGGGGCTCACAATATTATTACTTCCCTTCCACTTGCAACCACTTTCTTATTGAGATTCTGGCCAGTCCCACTGCCATTCTGATACCAGTTCTTAACTGGGGCCCAGTCCATTCTTGTGGCTCTCCTGCTGTCTAATCTATCTTTCCTCCCAGTGCCTTACTGGGGTTCTCATGGTCTTCTTCTTATCTACCTAGTTCTATTATTTCTGTCTGCCATCTGCCTGCAGTAGCTCTCTCTCTACCTTTCTTCTCTCATTCTCAGTGGGGCTGGCCCAGCCCTGCACGCACCTCCTCTCTCTTTAATTTGAATTTTTTGAGTGTATTGAATTGGATTTTTATCTGAGTAATTGCAAAGCACTTGAAGGGCTTTCCATCAGCAGTATATAAATAAAAATGGATCAGAATAGATTGGATTGCTGCTTCTACATCCGTTCCCATATTCTCTTTCTGACAGGTCCTGACACCCACACACGCTCCTTGCTCAGACTCAGCTAGGTCTTATTGCTTTCATTCTCAGTGTTGTATTGGTGGCAGGCTTTATATTCCTCATAACTTCCTCTTACAGAGATTTTCACCTTGTTTTCTACTTCCTTCTCTTAATGGTACACTTTAAATGCTAAACAACTTGATGATCTGGTCCCTTCATTAAGACTTCACATGGGCCAGCACTGTGCTTACTCTCCTTGTGAACGCCTGAAATGTTATGTCGCTGCTCATTTGCTTTAGAATTCCAACCAGTTTGATATCACTCTCTGCTTCAACCTGCAACAAGTGTTTATAACTTTGGATCCCACAGCAAATGAGCGTAGCCAAGTGAATAATTTGCAACTGGTATTTTATCTAATGAATTTAGCATTTCCCCCCACTAGTTGAATACGCATGACCAGATCCTGATTTTCTCAAATATATTTAGTTTGAATTATTTGCCTACATTTTTGTGCTGTTTTAACTCTATGTATCAATCACAAATAGTTCTGTGTGAGCATTCAATACTTGATATTTGCTGTTCACATTGTGTGAAGTTGTAACTGATCAAAGAAGTCCCCTGGAATTGTTTGTGATACTTGAGTGGATGAGCATGCATATACCTTTGGCCTAATGACTTGTATATGCACAATTAAATTTTGGGGTTGATTAATATTTGTGCACACAGCTTTGAAGGTCACTTGCCATGAATATTTGTGCTGGTAAAGTTGTTTGCTTGGCTGTTTGCAGAAAGAGAACACAAAAGAGGCATAAGCAGAACCAAGGAGAATTAATTCAAAAAATTTCAGCAAATAGTCACCATTAAAAAAAAAAGTATTTAATTGCCCAGTTCTTCAACTAAGCACTGGAGGGAGAACAAGTGCAGGTGAGTCAGATGTTCCCTTTTCCCCAAATCTGAGAAATGCGGAAGCAGAAAGACAGCTGGAAACAGGCAGAGGAGACAGTGGAATGTTTTTTTGTGTGACCTTCTCTTAAGTCATATGTTCACTTCTCTGCCTATGGGCCAGAATCAGGTCCAGGGGGAGTGTGACCAGCTTCCCTTTCTTTGTGATTATATCAGAGAGTGGAGGCCCTGAAATATGTTCTGTTGTAAGATGGGGTCACGCTATGGTGGTGGTTGAGGACCTCTGTCATGCGACGGCACCGCAGCATCTCCAAAGAGAGGGTGGTAGCTCTGTGGGGACACGTTGGGGCTGCGGAGCGTGGAGCCAGTGCTTAAGGTGGTCTGAAAAAAGTGTGTCGGGGGGGGGGGGGGGCGCCCAAAAGCTGGGACCACTAGGTGCAGCCCTGGGGACTTGAAGCACTGCATGGCCAAATCGCCACTTCCCCTCCAACCACCGGCTCTGTTGATTTTGTGGATCCAGAGCCCCGGGTCGGGCGGCGTGACACCGAGCCAACAGTTCATGCCAAAGTGACAGGCCCCTTCCCCAGCTGGGGTCTGGCTGCGAGGGGGGCGGGCGGGGGGCTTCCGGGGCCGGCGAGCCCCGCGCACGGCGCCCGTTCCGCACTAGCTCCGCTCCCAGCCGCCCGGGGCGTCAGGCCGGGGCAGGGCGGCGCGTGAGCACCGGGACCCCGCCGCGCCGCCCCGCTCCTCCCCGGCGCTGCCAGGCCTGCGCAGAGACAGCTGGGGCCGGGTACGTCGTTTGCCTCCCCCCGTCACTTTATGGACCCCAGAGCTCGGCCCCAGGCCAATCGCCCCCTTCCCCTACGTCAGCCCCCGGCTGCTGCCCCGCCCGGGCAGGCACTAGGACCTAACGGGAGTGGGGCAGAGTGCGGGCGGAAGTGGTGTTCAGCGGGAGCGGAAGTGACGCGTGGTAGGGGCGGAAGTGGGTGAGGGTCGGAGGGGCGCTGCGGGTGCCGTTGCTGCCGAGGTGTTTAGGGGGCGTGTCCCGCTCGCGGCAGGTGAGGGGGTTGAGGTTCGGGCCCGGCCGGTGGGCAGAGCCGCGGGGGCTGCCGCTAGATGGGTCCCCGGGGGGCTCGTGGGGACCTCTGCGTCCGGGTCACCCCGGGACTGGCCGGGCTGGGGGGCTGGGGGGGTCTCTGGCGGGGGCGGGGGCTCAGCAACTCCGCCTGTTACCCGAAGCTTGTGGGGGGAGCCTGGGCTGGAGGGGCGGGAACGGGGTTCGAGATGACACCTCACTGGGATGTATTGGTGGGACTTCTGAGTGTTACCTGCAGCCCCCCAGATGTGTGTGTGAGACTTGCTGAGCGGGTGCACTTGTTGCTGGAGGGCACTGGATAGGTAATATTAAAGGAAAGGGTTGTTGTAGCATTCTGGCGAAATGGCTTGATTGTATCGTTAATTATGATTCGTGAGTTGGACCTACAAAAAGTAGGTGCATATCTTACCTTTGGTGCATAATAGATCTCCTGCAGATACTGGGGTTTATACAGCGATCAAAGGTAGAATGACAACTTTGTAATAACAAAACTCCTAGTTATGGACATTACTAGTATATTCATCAATGCTCTGTGGCAAAGCTTGGCTGATTGTATATATGCATGTGTACATATACATTTACATTTATAATTCTGGGTCTGGTTCTATTCAATATCTTCATCAGTGATTTCGATAACAGCATAGAGAGTACACTTATAAAGTCTGGACGATACCAAGCTGGGAGGGGTTGCAAGTGCGTTGGAGGGTAGGATTAAAATTCAAAATGATACAGACAAACTGGATAAATGGTCTGAAGTAAATAGGATGAAATTCAATAAGGCCAAATGCAAAGTACTCCACTTAGGAAGGAACAATCAGTTGCACACATACAAAATGGGAAATGACTGCTTAGGAAGGAGTACAGGTCTCTTGCAACTTACGCACATTTAACATGCGCGATTTCAGCTTTACACTGAAAGGCCTGGAGTCCGGGAGGGGACGTAGCCTCAAGTAGAAGAGGCGGGGCCTCAAGATTTAAAGGTCCTGGGGCACCAGCTGTGGCTGGGAGTCCCAGGGCCTTTAAATCACCCAGGGGGCTCCCAGCTGCAGAGGTGGCTGGTAGCCCCTGGGGCGAACTAAAGGGCCCGAGGCTCCAGCCACTGTGGAGCTTTGGGCCCTTTAAATGCCAGCCCCAGCCCAGCTGCCAAAGCTGCGGGCGGGATTTAAAGGGCTCCTCCGGGCTCCCCACCACGGCGAGAAGCCTGGCGGAGCCCTTTAAATCCCGCCTGCAGCTTTGGCAGCTGGGCCGGGGCGGCATTTAAAGGGCTCCGCCGGGCTCCCCGCTGTGGTGGGAAGCCCAGCGGAGCCTTTTAAATCCCGCCTACAGCTCCAGCAGTCGGGCGGGGGGGAGCCCTTTAAATCCCGCCTGCAGCTCCAGGGGGCATTTAAAGGGCTCCACCAGGCTCCCCACCAAGCCTGGCAGAGCCCTTTAAATCCCACCTGCAGCTGTGGCAGCTGGGCCGGGGCAGCATTTAAAGGGCTCCACTGGGCTCCCCGCCACGGCGGGAAGCCCGGCAGAGCCCTTTAAATCCTGCCCGCAGCTCTGGCGGTGGGACTGGGAGGCCCTTTAAATGCCCTCTTCCCCCCCCCCCCCAGCCCCGCCACCGGAGCTGCAGGAGGGATTTAAAGGGCTTGGGGTTTTGACTATACGCGGTTTTTGCTTTATGCGATAACCGCGGAATGGAATCCCCACCTAAGATGCGACAGACCTGTCCTGCGGAAAGGGATCTGGGAGTCATAGTGGATCACAAGCTAAATATGAGTCAACAGTGTAACACTTCTGCAAAAAAAGCAAACATCATTTTGGGATGTATTAGCAGGAGTGTTGTAAGCAAGACATGAGAAGTAATGTTTCTGCTCTGCTCTACTCTGCGCTGATTCATCTGGAGTATTGTGTCCAGTCCTGAGTGCCACATTTCAGGAAAGATGTGGACAAATTGGAGAAAGTCTAGAGAAGAGCAACAAAAATGATTAAAGGTCTAGAAAAAATGACCTATGAGGAAAGGTTGAAAAAATTGGGTTTGTTTCTTCTGGAAAAGAGAAGACTGAGAGGGACATAAGAGTTTTCAAGTATATAAAAGGTTGTTACAAGGAGGAGGGAGAAAAATTGTTCTTCTTAATCTCTGAGGATAGGACAAGACGCAATGGGCTTAAATTACAGCAAGGGAGGTTTAGGTTGGACATTAGGAAAATCTTTCTAACTATCAGGGTAGCTAAGCACTGGAATAAATTGCCTAGGGAGGTTGTGGAATCTCCATCATTGGGGATTTCTAAGAGCAGATTAGACAAACGCCTGTCAGGGATAGGTTAGATAATATTTAGTCCTACCATGAGTGCAGGGGACTGGACTAGATGACCTCTCGAGGTCCCTTCCAGTCCTATGATTCTATGTATGCCAGGCACTCATGGGGCTGCTGTTATTTGTTGTCCTATGATTATTTGGTAATTTGACAGTTACCAGACTTGTGTACACATGTTTGGTAATTTTTGGAAATATAATTAATGACTTCTGAGAGTTAGCATCACAGTGCTGTGAATGCTTACATCTCTGAGTTGCTTCAGGCTGTTGCAGATGCAGGAAGGCAACTTTGCTTCCGTTTTGTATCAGTTAATGCTTGGTTTGCATTTGAAAGACTCTCTTCACAACTCTAGAAATTTACTTTAAAAAGAGTTTGCATTCTGCAGAATCAATGGACCTGATGTTAGATACCACTGCATTAGAAGGTTTTTGGCCCCTCTCCAGAATCATAGGCACCACCAACCCATTCACAGAAATAAAGCTTACTTGGGGGAGGAGGCAGGGCTTAAAGTGGACTGAATCACTTGGAGTCACAGAACTATTAAAAAAAATTATCTGAGTCTGGTCTGAGGCAAGTAAATAGCTGCTGACTGGACATTGTAAGTGTATTAAAGAACCACTCTGAGATTTAAAAATATTCTGCAAACAAATGCAGTTGTTCCTGGTAATGACAGATCTGTGACCAATTTAAGCCTTAGAAAGAGGGGCTTGATAACATATGAGATTCATACTGATGTATAATGGTATCTGTTTTGATGAGATGACAAGTTTGGAACAGGCTTTGTTCCGGCCCTTATTCAGATCTCCACAGCTGTGGACTATATTGTTCAAACCCTACAGTAGAAGCAGTGCAGTACTATAAGGCTTTGAACTGCAGTTTGTATATTGGGCATGGAGAATTTCTAAAGAATCCCTGAATGAGGAAAGCTGCTGTGTACTCACTATGATGTAGTTCTTGTGTACACATAGGAAAGCCCTTGCTTTAGTTACTCTGTACCGATGGAGAAAGAATTGTTGCCATTTGAAATAGTTAGTGAGGAATACTCTACAAACAAAAGCTGCACTGTGTGTTTGGGAGGAGGGAGTAAGCTTGTGAAACTGGTTCAGTCATCATTACCCAGGACATCAGCTGATGGTTTGCAGTAAAGCTCTGATGAATAATCTCCTAAAAACATTATTAATCTGAATATCAAGTAGTTGCTGTTGAACCAGCAACTAATGCAAAGAAAGCCACCGGCTTGTGGAAGATTTATATTTCAGCAGTGCATTAGAATCCATTTTATTAATGTACCAGAGAGAGCTCTGTTTTTTAAAAGTACAAATTTTGGATTTAAGCTGTACATTGGTATGCTTAAAGTAATATTACTAATCATTGACTAAAATAGATGCCTCTCTTGCACTGTGGAGATGCAATTATTTGTCAAATAAATGCATGGGTAATGTTTTCAAAATAAACACATGCTATTGTGATAAATGCATTCATTCTAATAAAATTCTTCTGTGTTGAAAATAAAGAATGAGTCAGCCAACAGTAATACATACGGTTGCAGTGGTATTACATTTACCTGCGTATACTGAGATGCTGCTGACAGGCATAATAACTGCTGTGAAAAAGGTTGTTATTGCGGCCATATCAGCAATGGTGGGCACAGATAATATTTACTCTAATACTGAGTGAAAAACTTTGCCCCATTATAAAATCACATCATGAAATGTTAAACTGATCAGTGATTGAGCCCAGGTCTTTCCTACCAAAAAGAGGTGACTCTCATTTCTCTAAGAGCATTGTAGATATGCTTCCACCACTAGACAAGGGGGTCTCACCCTGAGGAAAAGTACGCTTTCTCTGGGTCTTTTTGCCTTTTTACTGTGATTGCCAGTAAATGGACCAATCAGTGCCAGCTGCGGTGGTGATTCATATGGTGTGAACAAATGTCTGCTAGGGACTGGACTGAGACCA
Organism: Mauremys reevesii; assembly: GCF_016161935.1. Classification (NCBI taxonomy): domain Eukaryota; kingdom Metazoa; phylum Chordata; order Testudines; family Geoemydidae; genus Mauremys; species Mauremys reevesii. Next base: position 252,779,970 of record NC_052623.1, read on the forward strand.
CCATCTCGCTTCTCTTAGGCCACTCAGCAGTCATCACTGGAAATGGCTTGCAGTCTTCTGACCCAGATCAGGTGACATAAAGGTGAAAGGCTCTATATCTATTGCCAATTTTTTGAGGCATCCAGTCTTCCTAGTGTACTGAGATTACTCTGGAATAGAACAGATACCACTTCCTCTGCCTGATGCAAGGTCTGGAAGCAAACTTACTTTGATGTCTCCCTTGGGAAATTTTCTGCATTTCAGTCTTCCTTTGAGTCTTGTTCTGCTGTTTTGCCACTTCCCTCTTTCTGCTCTGGTTAGGCTGTCGTGATTTGGGAAGGATGTCTGGGGGTCCCTTGATGTTTGTTTAATTATATTTGGTTGATGAACTTGTCTCATTTAGAAAGTGGAAAGAGCTAAAATGGCAACATTATTAAACCCATGTGTTCCCTGGGACTGCTTTGTCAAGACAGAAATGCCCAACCCACCAGTCCGTCAGTGCTTCCATCTTAAATGTGGTGCTTTTCTTATTTATTTGTATTATCATAACATCTAGGAATCCCAGGCATGGACCAGAACCCCAAACACAAAACAAAAACAGTCGTTGCCCCAAAAGAGCTTACAGTCTAAGATGATACAACAGATATTTACAGACAAAGAGGGAGCGCAAGGAAACAATGAGATGGTATTTGGCAGTGTGACAGACAGTGGGCTTAGTACACCAGTAGCCTAGCTGTTGTGAATTTTTTTTGTAGGCCTCATGGCAAAGGAGAGTTTTAAAGAAGGATAATGACTGAGTTTTGAGGATGTTTATGGGGTGCTCCTCCCAAGCCTGTGGGGGCAGCATGGGAGAAACCATAAAGGTGCATGTTTGAAAATCTAACAAGTGGGTGATGAGGCTGGCATCATGGAGAAGTTGGAAGTGTAAGCTGATCTTTTGCTGCTGAATGAGAGGTGATAGGTTGGTTGGGATAGGTTATGAAGGTGGAGACAAGTAGCTTATGTATGTTATGATAGAGAAGAGGGAACCAAGGAAGGGGTGCAAAGAGGGAGTGACGTACTCAATTTCCTAGCCGAACACTTTGCTCTTTTGCAGCAGCATTCTGAATGGATATCAGTGTGCCAAGATTGCATTTGTAAAGGCCAGAGAGAAGGATGTTGCACTAATCAAGACATGAGATGATGAGAGCTGACCACAATTTTGTAAGATCTATAGATAAGAGAGTGCTGATGGATACTCACCTTTAAAGATCCCTCACTCGTTCCACCAAAAGAATCATGTAACTGTAATGCCAGTGGCACTAGCTGAACAGGCTGAGGGCTCTGTCGCTGAGAGAGGAGGGGTCAGGGATTGAAAATTAGAAGTTTATAGTGCTGGCCATTGAATGGTGACTCTGAAGCTTGTTCTCCATTGGTGCCACATCCTCCCTCAAACCCCTCATTTCACTGCAGATCCCTATAGCCTTGCCTTCATACCCTTACCTGATTGGTACTTGTACATGGAAGTGGTGCTGTCACTGCAGTGCACTTCCTGACTCACCATCTCTGCTGGATTGGGGACATAAATACTTCTCAGGAATGGCAATAATCCCTTGTTCTACACTCCTTGTTAAATCTCCTCCCTGCCCTTTTACTCCAGACTGCACTGGATGTTGACTGTCTGTGAGGCATGTAGATGGCATTCTTGGGGATGATTTTTTTTTTTACTCTGCTTTCTTGTCTTGTATCATCTGCTGCTACTTCTGCAGCATCTCCTCTTGAATGACACACACTCAGCAGACCACTCCATGAGGCTGATCACAGGATCTTGTAATATCACTGGAATTTCCTCAGGCTCTTTTTCCTGCTGCATCCCAGAATCCTTTGTTTCTTCCTTGTCCTTTGCCTGGCAGTTTCCTGAGGAATGTAGATCCTATTTCAAAGCCTGTTGCCTGCACTAATTTGTTTTTGTTGGCTTCTTATTTCCATTGATTGATTGCTTTGGCTCTTTTGTGTTACTTTACATTTGTCGACCAATTTCCCTAGTCACATCAAATCTGTTCTGCTCTACTGCTGCTCCAAAGCCTTTGGCAGGACTACAGATATGGTCTGCTCTCTGTCTTGCTGCTTCCAAGCATAACCAATTTGAGCTCTTCTGTAGGAACAGAAAATAAAGGAAGTCAGTTTCTTAGCATGCTGGGCCCTGTTTACTTGTGTTCTTCCTCAATCTAGCATCACAGGTACAGTTTTTTCTACAGTTGCAAGTGTCTTGACATCACTTAAGGATTAATTTAAAAGATGTGGGGAAAATAAGTCATAGGAGAAGAGACTGACTTCAGGGCACGAGGATCAACCCTTTACACACTCTGTCTCTGTGAGATGTTTGGGGAGGGTCAGCAGGTATTCAGTGGGAGGTACTGGGAGCTCTTTTGCTTGAAACATTTTCATATTTGACTGGATGAAACAATTCTCCCTTGGCCTCTTGGGAGAGAATAAGATGGAACCTAATAGTATAAGGCTGTTACATCCCTAACTCCTGACTCAAGAGCATTCCTGGCAGGCAGAAGGTGTGCTCCATGTGTGTGGAACCCAACTTTCCCAGAGGCCATTGTGTTGCCCTGGATTTGAGGGGTGTGTTTACCCCAGAATGTGATCAAGCTAATTGCCAACCAGATTGTGTGCATTCAGCCACCACGAAGTAATGCTGCAATAGAACACCACTTAGTTAAGGGTTAATTTGGAGACACGCTTTCAGAAGCAAGGTGATATCTAGCTGGCAGTTTCTGCTAATCAGAATGGGAGGAGGGGACGGACATGTAAACAGCTGAGTCTGAAAACCTTGGTGGTTGGAAAACCTTGTCTAGACGCCTCTGATATTAAAGTTCATTGAAAGTTAGAAAAGTGATGATCCAGTAGGGGTCATCATGACCTATGTGTTTTGTAGAAGTTACTTATAAAATATTAGCTAATAAAGTGTACATTGGAGCAGTCCTCTGAAGCCATCTTGAGAGACCTTTTTCCTGACACTCTTTCTCCCCAGTGGGTAAGCAACTGGCCACTGCGAACCTGCTCCATACCATTACTCCATACCATTCCAGATGTTGGGTAAATATCTGGGCTGTTCTAAACCTATTGCTTATGTTTGTGTGTGCTTAGATCTAATCAACTGCAGTTTTAGACAAGAGCACGTTTACTTGCATTACTCCTTGATCAGACAGAAGTGCTGTGTTCCTGTTGATTTATTCCTTACACCACCTGGAGTGAAATAGTTACGTTGCCCCTGTTGGGGGTTCTGAAAACTCCTGGTAACAATTCGTCTGACTGGTGTTCCATATTGTTTAAAAGTCAAGTAGAGCATTCACGTTTTTTTTTTAAATTAGAGTTTCTTCTTTGCTGGTTGTTTCTTCTACTTTTCCTATAAAAAGCTTTGATGGGGCAACAGGCCTTGTGGTTGAGGAGGGGGAAGCAGTAGATGTGCTATACCTTGACTTCAGTAAGGCTTTCGATACTGTCTCACATGACCTTCTCATAAGGAAACTAGGGAAATATAGCCTAGATTAACCTACTATAACATAGGTAAACCACTGGTTGTAGAATTGTACTTAGAATAGTTATCAATGATTCACAATCAATCTGGAAGGGTATACTGAGTGGAGTACTGCAGGGATCTTTCCTGGGTCTAATTCTATTCAGTGTTTTCATAAATGATTTGGATAATGGCATAGAGAGTACACTTATCATCCACAAACTTTATACCAAGCTGGGAGGGGTTGCAAGTACTTCCGAGGTCAGGATTGGAATTCCAAATGATCTGGACAAACTGGAGAAATGATCTGAAATAAACAGGATGAAATTCAATAAGGAATAATTCAAAGTAAGAAGGAAATTCAAAGTGGGAAGGAAAAATCAATTGCACAAATACAAAATCGGAAATGACTGCTTAGGAAGGAGTACTGCAGAAAAGGATCTGGGAGTCATAGTGGATCACAAACTAAATGAGAGTCAGCAGTGTAATACTGTTGCAAAAAAAGCAAATGTCATTCTGGGATGTATTAGCAGGAGTGTTTTAAGCAAGACATGAGAAGTAATTCTTCCACTCTACTCAACACTGATAAGGCCTCAACTAGAACATTGTACTTGGTTCTGGGCATCCCACTTGAGGACAAATTGGAGAAAAGTCCAGAGGAGAGCAACAAAATTAATTTAAAGATTTAGAAAACATGACTTAGGAGGGAAGATTGAAAAAATTGGGTTTGTTTTGTCTGGAAACAAAAGTCTGGGGGACATGAGTCGTCAAGTACATAAACGATTGTCACAAAGAGGAGAGTGACAGTGTTCTCCATAACCACTGAGGACAGGACGAGAAGCAATGGGCTTCAATTGAAGCCAGGGAGATTTAGGTTAGATATTAAGAAAAAACTTCCTAACTGTAAAGGTGGTTAAGCACTGGAACAAATTACCTAGGGTGGCTGTGGAATCACCATCATTGGAGGTCTTTAAGAACAGTTTAGGCAACACCTGTTGGGGATGGTCTAGATAACAGGTGCAGGTGACTGGACTAGATGACCTGTTGAGGTCCCTTCCAGTCCTGTATTTCTGTGATCCATGAGAGAAGCATTCTGTAAATTAGAGAACTATTTCCAGCTCATGCCTGCCCAAGGGCAAGGACTCTAAACTGGAGAGTTTTCATGGTGGCGTAGAATAGCAATTTCTAGGCCACTGGACTGGCTTAAATTGGAACTTTAACAGTAGCTGCTACAGTGTACCTGTCAGAAGTACAGGAATAGGTGTCCTGACTTTCCCACAGTGCTTTGGGATTGGAAATTTGTGAACTGTGATACTGATGATGGAGTCCTGATGCTTTATGAACATGCTCTCTCAAACATTGTCTTGCTAAAGAGGGAGAGAGACTTGGTCTACGCTGGGGGGGGCATCGACCTAAGTTACGCAACTTCAGCTACGATAATAGTGTAGCTGAAGTCGACGTACCTTAGGTTGACTTACCTCGCGTCCTCACGGCGTGGGGTCGACTGCTGCCGCTCCCCCGTCGACTCTACTTCCACCTCTCCCCGTGGTGGAGTACAGGAGTTGACAGCAGAGCGATTAGGGATGCGATAAATCGATCCCAGATAGATTGATCACTACCCGCTGATCCGGTGGGTAGTGTAGGCGTACCCTTAGTATTAAACCATTTAAAATTGGTCAAATTTAAAAATTTTGGTTAAAATTCAAAACTTGGAAGGGGAGGGGAACAGGAACAATTCTGACAATCTGGGAAATCCCTCCCTCCCATTTTTTCCCCCCTAACCAAGTTTCCTTTATATATAGGAGTCTTGGTTCTGGAGTGAGCCTTGTGCCCCTTACCCTGTCAAACCTGGGATATTATGTCAGCGCTGGGTTGTTACAGCTTTGGTGATATTAGGTGTTTCTCCTCATCATCTAAGAACAAATCTCAGACATGGAAATTTCCTACAGGCTGGTCTGCAATACTTGAGTTTAAAAGATGTCACATTGATCAGGAAAGATGCTGAGCCGAGAATGCTGTGCTTATTTCTGAGCCTCAAGGAGCACTGTATGAAATGGCCCTTCACTTAAAGAGTCTTAACGTTTGTTGCTCTCACGCAGGGCTTGGAAACAATTACCAAACACTTACTATCCAGAGGCAAATATGAAATGGAGGAGGAGAAGGGAGAACTACTAACGAGGTCCAGAGGCAACAACACTAGCATTTTAACAGCCAAGTTTCCCAAGTGGCAAGAGTGAAATTGACATGATTCTTGTTGCTTTCATTGATGCCCATAATATTTAAAAAAGCAGCAGTTAAGCTGTCTAGCTAGTGTTTTCCTTTCACTCTGACTGGGAAAATTATGAGCAGTGATAGATTTAGTGGAGACTCAGGAGAACACTTCAGGTTTGGAATGCTATCTAAACACCCGCGATGGTCAGGAATGTAATTATTAAATAAACAATCTTAAATTGAACCTATGAATTGATAATGAAGGAGCTTAAGCTCACCTGGGAAAGCTTCCCACTTGCTAGTGGTGAGTAAATTAGTTTTTCCCAAACCCTGTTCTCATGACATGGCTGCTCGTCCACAGTTTCTAAGGGGGGTCCTGGCAGACAAACGCCTGTGCATGTAGCGCCAGAACAATTTGGAATGCTAGCATTGTCTTCATCTCTCCTTCGTTAATTTAGCTTCAGACTCCATTCTGCTGAGGTAATCTTCATCCCTTCAGATAAAAAAGTGCTGCCCTGGCTTCCTGCCTCCCAGAATTCTATGGCAGGAAAACTGCAAGCAGATAATCCCTAGGGAACTACTCTGCGGTGTGGTTACTGGACCTTCGTAATATTGGGTAACTGCAGACACTGCACACTCTGCCTGAGTTGTGGGAGAGAGGGTGAAGAACACAGCTGGGAGCAATAGTACTAAGATAAACCTGAAAGAGCAAGGGAGGCACTTTTAGAAGTTTAAAGATAGTGGGCAGGAGAAGAGGAGGAGAATTGTCTTGAGAGAAGCTGCTCCAAGATGGAATGATATGCTATATCCTGTGGCCATAGTGTCTGGGTTTGAAGGGAATAGTTTTCATCACTTGAAAGCAATTTCTGCTGTTTTTAATCTCCACTCTCTCTGACCTTTTCCTGAGATAACCTCTGCCAAAAAGCACTCCGACCTGCAGTTTATTGCCTAGATTATTGATTTCCAGGGCAACAAAAAGCTGGGGTAAAAACAGGACAGTCCATCTTATGCAAGCCACCCTGTTGGGGTCTTCCTGCTAGCTAACATTGGAAGTACTGAATAAGTTTCCCCTTTCTAGTGTTTGTGTGTGTATTACCTCAGGGAGTCCCAGCTGCTGCCACGTTGTCTGTAAGAAGCACGAGCATCCCCTTTGCTGCTGCGTATGCAAAGCTGGCGGGTTGGGTCTAATGGATTTGGCATGACCAGACTGAATAGCTGACTGTGCTAAATATCATCTATTGAGCCTTAGTAGTAATGCGGGGGGGGGGGAATATTGTGATATGCATGAATTTTGGTGTTGAGGGAAATGCAGGGACGCTCTAGTGGGTCTAAGGAAGGGATGGAAGTGGGATACTGGAAGTATTTGAGTGGGAGGGAAATGTGGTGGTGGAGGGATAAGGGAGGGCAAGATCACAAAGCAGAAGGCTGAAGCTGATGACTATAACAGAACGTTATTGCCCTGTGAGCTGGAAGAAGTGACCAGCTGTTTTATTTCAGGGAGATGCTATATTTTCAGAGAAATATATTGTTTGTATGTGAGGGTATTAAAACGGAGGCGCTTTGAACTCTGCTGAACCAAAGCCAGCTGTATGCGCTTGCTGGCACTGCAGCAGCAGGACAGCTGGAATCCTCATGGAGACTCAAATAGTTAAGACAGTTTGTCACATTTAAATGGTGTCAAAGGCGAGTCAGATAGAACAGGGAACTTGAACGTATCCTGGGCCTAAGTGGGAATGGACACAGATGAAATGGCTCCAATTGGGCAGTCAAATGAAGGGAGGGGGAGGCTAGACCTGGACATTGAGAATGTTAAAATGGGTCTTAGAGACAAGGTGGGTGAGGTAGTGTCTCTTATTCTCTAGTAAAAGAATGGAGGGACCCTATAACGAAGAGGAGCATCTGCTGTGAGACAGGTGGGTCTGTGGGGGCCATCTTCACTGACAGAGCTGGTATGATTGAAGCACAGTTCTGTAACTTCTGTAAGTCTCCTCTTTCGATATTTACCTTTTTTGCTTACCCCTTCCCAGAATCCATCCATTCGTGTCTGTGATGATAGGCTGAATTTAATCTTTTGATGCCAAACCAATCCAATTGAATCTTGTTTCTTACTATTCCCCTCTTACCCCTCAAGATAATCATTTCAGTTATGGGAATTTACTTCTTCAGCAATAATACCTAACTTTTGTGCAGCACTTTTCATCAGTAAATCTCAAAGCACTTTTCGCAATTATCCCCATTTTACAGATGGGAAATTGAGGCACAGAGCGGGAAAGTGACTTGCCCAACGTCACCCAACAAACCAGTCGCCGTGTTGGGATTAGAACTCAGGTCTCCTGAGTACTAGTCCAGTGCCTAGCCACTAGGCCATACTGTCTCCCAAAGATGGCTGATGCCTTGAGGAATGTGGGTTTGCCTCCCTCCTCACTTCCCAGATGATAAATGGGAGGAGGTAGTGATAAGACTTGATCGCAGTTCCAAACTCAAAAGTTTCAGGGTGGCAAATGTGCCATGGCGGAACATGGGAACTCCTCCTTGTGTACCCTGCTAGAAACTGCTCTGTACTGTTTTATGAAAACCGTATGGTTTTAATGGAATGTGTACCGTAAATCTTGAAGAAGCCTGGTAGAACAGCTACTGGGGGGAAATTTGTCCTGGCACATATTGATGACATTTGTGTTTTAGCTCAACTGAGAGGAGCCTGCGTCCCAGGTTAGGAGGATGCTTGAAGTTCTCTAGATCACTGGTGGAGAGTAGTCCTGCACAGTCGGTTGATAAAGGGGGAAGAGTTGTGAATAATTTTTATGGACAATGTGTGACTCAGTTTACCTACTCACTTTGTATTGTTACTCACTAGGAGTGAATGAGTTAATTTCTTGCTCTGGAACGCGGAAATTAGGGATAGGTGTATGTCACATACGGTAGTCTGGATTGGACCCAAAAATGCTAACAAGAACTGAATGGAATCAGCACATATGAATAGAAGAACCAATGACCAGACTCTGACTGGGCATTATCTCTTAACACCTGGCAACCAAGGGAGAGATGTGAAACACAACGGGAGCTGCAATGAGGGACAAAGACAGGAGGTGTCACATGACTTGAAAACTGGGATGGCCACGTCTATGCCGCAGGTGCTATCATGGCATAGCTACGGTCACTAACTATGCCACTATAACCCTGTAGTCTAGATGAAGACTACAGTGATGGAAGGGTTTTTCTTCTGTTGTCCTAGCTTCATCTGCACTGGTGGTTAGGTTGGCATAACTATGGTGCTCAGGGGGATGGATTTTTCACATCCCTGAGTGCTGTGCTATGTCAACCTAAGATTTAAATGTAGACCAGGCCAGAGACACAAAGGATCTTACGGAGACTAAGGTGGATTCTAGGAGGCCATAGAATAATGGGGCAATTGCTTTTGCCATTGGAGACTTTGTCCTGAGCTTGGCTTTTTCATACTGACCTAAGGACTATCAAAGTCTGTACTCCGGGTGACTAATAAACGCTGGTTTGCTTTGAAAAGGCTTTCCTATGTCACTGCAAATACTTAGAGGTTATATTGTTCCCTGAAGGGGTAAAGTCTCTAACAGTATTCTGAACTCATACAGACACACTGAGAAACAGGGATGCTGTAATCCGAAGGTCCAGTCTGAATTGTAGAGCTGTGAGGCTCACCTGTTTGAAAAGCTAAGCCTAGGGCAAATGGGATACTCCAAAGTAGACAATAAAGATGGGGCATCAAACCCTCTGAGACGAAACACCTTCAGTTTTGGATGCTAGCTTATACTACAGTTTCTCTTCCTGCTACTGTATGTACATGAACATCTAAGCAATATTTTTTAAGTAGTTGTTTGAAGTGTCCCATGGGCTTGTTAAGCTTTTTGTTTTGCTCATCTTTAGTCTGAGACTGATTGAAGGCATTTGTATACAAATCCCCTGGCTGGGTTGGGTTGGACTGGAAGTTTAGACGGCAGTATTTAGTGTCATTCAGATAAAAGGTATCTGGCATTTTAAAGTCCTGCTGGATCATAATATTGTTTGTGCTTTATGCAGATACAGTGATTGCTGTTCTTCACACCTGGAAAATGCCTGTAGAAATTATGGGTTATGGGGATGAAATGGTGGAACCAGTCTGTGCTGCTCTCTCCCCTGGACGAGGATGTATAATACTGACCATGCCGTACCTTGTGGCACAGCAGCAGGGGAAAGGGTGGCGCCTCCAGGAACAGGTGTGGTGATTAGTGAATGTCTTCTGCCAATAGGGCACTAGGATTTTTTTCCCTTCATCTTTCGGTGCAGGAGTTGTGGAATGAGATGTAGTCACAGCAGCAATGAAACCCACTTCTACTATTCCCTGGGAGAATGGAGGAGGAGACTGTCACTTTAATAGACATATGGGGAATGGAGAAAAGACATGGAGGGTCTTTCTGCTAAAGCAGGTCCCAAATCACGTTACCTTGCTCCTCAATTTAGTGCGCTAATAGCCTACAGTAACCCATTCCATTAAGACTATATAATATAGGTGATGCCCACCCCATTTCAGTCCAGGGGCACATTGATGGGTGAGAGGCAAGGATGCAGTATGTGGTGTGCACGTGAAGCCCTGGAGTCATGATGAATACCAGGGCAAACTCTTCAGTAGGCTGCCTCTTCTGAGGCTATAACACATGGGTGGCTAACTCCCTTTGCAAAGGGACTGGCTGCTCCAGTGACATCTTGCCAGTGAGTGACTATTGGAGGTACACAGGGGGCACCTTGCTTTTCTGATGTGGTATAGGAAGGCCGTTTTTCTCTTCTCTCCTCCCCAAGCTGTGTCCCTGTGGAAGTGCCACACTCCAGAAATGCTGGGCTGTAGATGGGAGTCTTGCTTTCATATTTTGTGGGTAGGAGTCTCTACCCTGAAGCTGCAACAATGAGGTGATGTAGATCCTGCACCTATGACCAGGTTCCTTTCATGGACTGGTAAATGCTGCTGGGAAGGTGGGGGAGAGAACAATATCCTCTAAAGCTCCCCAGCTGTCTGCATTATATGCCAGTGCCTGTGGCTGGGGAGCTCTGGCTGCCCTGTTTAATTCGCTCACGGTGAGGCACAGCTGGAGTTGGTCCCTGCTGCAGCTCTCTGATGGAATTGCTGGGAAGCTAACTCCACCCGCCTCCCTTTTCATAGGGCTCTGTGTCCTCACAGCGTCTTTCTGGCCAGAGAGCCCCTCCAAACGTGGAGAAGCCCTTGTCTGGGTTTTTGTGTCTGAAATAGGCAACCTGGGATCTTGAGACCTAAATCAGGTCTGTCTCTCCTGGGCTCTGGGCTCGTGAGCTGCTATTTAAGAGGTCTCGGGTACCATGAGAGCTATGGTGGAGTGCAGCCTGCTGCAGGGCCTAATTACAACCTTATTAATGCCTTTTTCATCACTTCCTTCGAGCCTTCAGATGGTGATTAAACCTATTTATAGGGCCAGAGTTCCTTAATATTCAACACAGTGCACCTCTTCCCAATCAAATCAGTAACATCTGCATCTCTGATTGCTGCTTAATAACATTGTAGAACATGGTTAATTAAAAAAGGTATAAATAGACTTTTTTCATCCTCTAACTTTTCAGAGTGTTTTCCCCTCTCTTCTGCCATCCAAATAAAACTTTACACAAACTGAGGAAAGGTTGGCTTAGCAGAGGGAGCAGGGAAAACCTCTTGTCTTTATCACCTGTGGGTCAATGGGAATCCATCCTGCGCTCCCACCAGGGTTCGTTATCTGGCTTCTGCTCTGCTGTTGAATCAAATTTCAGCCCCTCTAACTCACACCAGGAACAATAATCCATGATGCAATAAAGAGAGAGTTCAGTATAAAAGCAATTTCAGAAGCAGTTGCCACATTTTAAAGACTACACATTAATTTCTAAATGTCTAATCACCCATGAATGTTCCTTGGGGGCTTGATAGATTCACCTGGCTGCTGGAAGTGGGCAGTGTGACTGCTGCTGGCTCCAAATGGCTAAAATTTCTGGGCTGCTTAATGTTCCCTGCACCAGACACTGCATGCTGGGCGTCACTCTTTCCCCTCTCCCAACCAGAAGACAATCTGTGCTTCCCCAGCGGTATGCCAGGAAAGGACTAAATTTAAAGCCTGATACGAACCAACTACACCAGAGCCAATCTGGCTTGACCAGAGCCCATCGGGTTGTTTACACGCCTGACCCAACACTTTTGTAGTGTGGTTTGCATTGGGTTGCAAGGGTCTAGATGCTGGCCTGGATTCCATTTTCTTTACTTTGTTTCCTCCATGGAGCCACTGGGGCTATTTAATCCCTGGCCTTGCTGCCTGCCTCTCTCATGGCCCGCTGCCCACGCCAGCTCTGCACCATGCACTTGAAGGACAGCTGGTTCCCCCTGCCCCTGGGCCGCTCCCCCAACATGTGTCAGCGCCACTGCCTTAGTTTCAAAGTTACAACACATCAGGGATACCTCCCTCTAGCAAAGGGAACATTCACAAATTGAGAAAACAAAGATAAACTAACATGCCTTGCCTGGCTGTTACTTACAAGTTTGAAATATGAGAGACTTGTTCAGAAAGATTTGGAGAGCATGGATTGATGTCCTGTCCCTCTTAGTCCCAAGAGCGAACCACCCCCAAAACAAAGAGCACAACAAACCCCCCCCCCCCCGCGCCTCCCCAAAGATTTAAAGTATCTTGTCCCCTTTGGGTCAGGTGTCAGCCAGGTTACCTGAGCTTCTTAACCCTTTATAGGTAAAAGGATTTTGATGCCTCTGGCCAGGAGGGATTTTATAGTATTGTATACAGGAGGGTTGTTACCCTTCCCTTTATAGTTATGACACTGGCAGTATGGGCTTTTCACACCTTGTCCCACTAATCTGCATCTCCTGGAAAGGGGTGATGGGAGCTGGACAGTAGCCCTTATGGCTTCTGAGTGCCAGTAACTTGATTCAACTTGTAATATTAGCTTTTTTTGTGTTGACGCTTTTCAATTGGAAACTGGACTGAGGCAATCAATTAATTTTATACAGATCTCTGAACAAATCATATTTTAAGTTTTCCTAATTCTTGTTGATGCTTATGATGTCTGCCTTGGCCTATTACCCTACAATGGTGAGATGGCTCAGTGCTTTTATATCTCTGGATGTCAGCCTGTCACCTCACTGTTTGGCTGACAAAGTCGAACAATTGCGGAAGCAGAAGAGTTGAAGTTGAGTTATGCTCAGTAAAGCGATCAAAAAATGTCATCTTGCGGTTAGACTTATTACTCGTCTGATAATTCCATATCAAACTTGCTAGGCTTATAAATTGAAATAATTTCCTGTCCATCTGCAGAATAGGTTTGGTTAGGAGTGTGAGAATTGATGTGTCTCCTACTTCAAACATCATCAGCACTAATCATTCTGGATTCAGAACTTGGCTGATAGCCCTGCCTGTGATGCCTGAAACAGAACAGAATTGGTCTTGCTCCTCTAGAGTCGTCGGCAGTTTCGATGGCTGGACTTGGCTGGTTAGTTTGCTAACAAAACTAAGGTTGTGACTACAGAGAGACACCTCTGTTCCCCACTTCTTTTAGTGAACTTTCCCCACAATCAGATTTGGTTACAGTAAAATGGAAAGTGACTCCACAGAATTAAAGAAGGTGTTTCCTTACCATATGTGGTGGGAAATCTTGGATCTGAGGGAACAAATTCAGAACTGATGTGTAATTTACCCATCAAGAAGTGACTAGAGGGAAGAGTTATTTGGTGTAACTCATGTGTTGTGCAGCTGAAAGATGATTTGAGGTGTGTGCAGCGACCACTTTCATTTATCTCTTTATATCCTCTTATAAATTGTTCTAACTGTCTCTTCAGGCTCTTGCTGTGTAAGTTACCCATCATAGACTCTACAGATATGGTAATTGCACCACCTAACACATCCCTTCTGAATTAGGCTCCAGGAGCAAATTGGGGGAAATTCTCCTGATAGCGTCAGAGTGTGTGGTCCCGAGAGCGTTCTTTGCACAAGACTGGTCCCTGAACAAGACTGTGTGAAAACTGTAATATCTCCCAGTACCAGCAGAGGGAGCACAAAGGCTAAGGGTTTTTTTTACTATCTTCTTTCTAATAAACTTAATTTTCATCCCACATTAGCATCTTTTTGAATTTTAATGAGTTAATACTTGTATTATGGCCCCAAGTGCAGTCTGGGTCCCATTGTGCTGGGTGCTATACAAACACATTGAGACAATTCTTGCCTCGAGCTTATTACAATCTAAATAGACAAGACACACAAAGGGAGGAAGCTGGAAACAGATATGGGGTGAAGTGATTTGGCCAAGGTCACAAAACAGGCTAATGGAAGAGGTGAGATTGGAACCCAGGTCTCCTGACCCCTAATGCTTTCTCAATTCGACAATACTACCTCTCAAATAGTAATAATGAGTAGACTTGGCTTCCATTTTCAGTGTGCCCAGAGAAGCTGGTTTCTGTAGTGATTCCCTCTCTCTGGTTCCTGGCAGTTTTTTCTTCTTGTATGGTGAACCACGGCAGACCCTCCGGAAAACTACAGGAGCAATTCAGGGTGACACCAACACATTTGGCTAATTACATGAAAGAGACTGTTGCACATTTCTAGATGGTACTGTTCTAGGATGTGCCTAGCTTGCCCTTTCCTTCACAGTTTCTGGGTGTTCTCTCTCATGTCTGCCTGAGGGCTGGTCTACACTGGGGGGGAGGGATCGATCTAAGATGCGCAACTTCACGTAGCTGAAGTCGAAGTATCTTAGTTCGACTTACCTGGCCGTCCTCACAGTGGCAAGCCGACTGCTGCGGCTCCCTCGTCGACTCCGCTTACTCCTCCTGCTGAGGTGGAGTACGGGCGTCGATTTGGGGATCGATTTATCGTGTCTAGACGAGATGCGATAAATAGATCCCCGATAGATCAGTTACTACCCGCCAATCCGGCGGGTAGTATAGATGTGGCCTAAGTCAAGGAGAAGAGTAAAGATATAAGGTTCCTGGGATGAGATGGAGCTGCATATGCTGCAATTACCTGTTCACACTCTCTCCCACAGGCACAATGGCTACAGTGACCCAGAAGCACTTCTTGGAAGGGCAGACTTACTCTGTCCCTCTGATCCAACCCGACTTGCGCAGGGAAGAGGCTATTCATCAGGTTGCAGATGCACTTCAGTATTTGCAGAAAGTGTCTAGTGATATCTTCAACAGGTATGTTGCTGTCACACAGGGAACTGGGACTGATGCTGAGTGCCAAGCAGGAGAAAACCAATCCTGCAATAAGACTTTGACACTGAAGGGGGCCTTGGAGAGCCACCAGAGTTCCAAAGGGGGTGGGGAGGGCCAGATGTACCCCAGCAAAAATAGACTGAGTTCAGGTTTGTTCAGTAAGATTAAGGCTAAGATTGTGTCATGATATTTTTAATAGGGCTGTCAATTAACTGTCGTTAATGCCTGCGATTAACGCACAGCACAATTAACGTGCATTAATTGCAGACCCTCTGGGCGGGAAGGCAGCAAGAGCTGCTCCGAAAATCTTTTTTGGTCAGGTGCAGTAACACAGGCTGCCACCAGAGGACGGGAAGAGACGAGGCTACAGAAAGCAATGTAGTTCTCATCCCCGCATTTTTAAAGTAAAAACTAGGGCTGTCGATTAATGGGAATTAACTCACGTGATTAACTCAAAAATTAATTGCAATTTAAAAAATTAATCACGATTAATTGCACTGTTAAACTATAGAATACCAATTGAAATTTATTAAATATTTTTGGATGTTTTTCTACATTTTCAAATATATTGATTTCTATTACAGCACAGCATACAAAGTGTACAGGGCTCACTTTGTTTTTTTTATATATATATTTGCACTGTAAAAATGATAAACAAAATAAATAGTATTTTTCAGTTTACGTCATACAAGTACTGTAATGCAATCTCTTTATTGTGGAAGTGTAACTTACAAATGTAGTATTTTGTTGTTACATAACTGCACTCAAAAAACAAAACAATGTAAAACTGTAGAGGCTGCAGTCTATTCAGTCCTACTTCTTGTTCAGCCAATCGCTAAGACAAACAAGTTTGTTTACATTTATGGGAGATACTGCTGACTGCTTCTTATTTACAATGTCACCCGAAAGTGAGAACAGGTGTTTGCATGGCACTTTTGTAGCCAGCGTTGCAAGGTAGTTACATGCCAGATATGGTAATCATTCATATGTCCCTTCATGCTTCAACCACCATTCCAGAGGACATGCTTCCATGCTGATGAGGCTTGTTTTAAAAAAAAAAAGCGTTAATTAATTTTGTGACTGAACTCCTTGGGGGAGAATTGTATGTCTCCTGTTCTGTTTTACCTGCATTCTGCCATATATTTCACGTTATAGTAGTCTCAGATGATGATTAAGCACATGCTGTTCATTTTAAGAACACTTTCGCTGCAGATTTGACAAAAGGCAAAGAAGGTACCAATGTGAGATTTCTAAGGATAACTACAGCACTCAACCCAAGGCTTAAGAATCTGAAGTGCTGTCCAAAATCTGAGAGTGACAAGGTGTGGAGAATGTTTTCAGATGTCTTAAAAGAGCAACACTCCAATTTGGAAACTACAAACCACAATACAAGAAAAACAAACTGCTGGTGCATCTGACTCAGATGATGAAAATGAACATGCGTCGGTCCGCTGTGCTTTGAATCGTTATCGAGCAGAACCCGTCATCAGCATGGATGCATGCTGACCCCCCTCCTGCCCCGAGCCCCATGCCACCCGGAGTTGGGGCTGACCCCACCCACCCCAATGCCGCCCAGGGCTGGGACTGACCCCCCCATCCCGAGCTAGGGGGCTTTTCTTCCCCTCCCCCCCCCCCCAGCTCCGTGCCTCCCCCAGCTGAGGCTGATGCCCCCTCAAGCTCTGCACCACTCAGGAGTCATCTCTGAAGCCAGCACTGCTCGCCAGCAGCAAATTTCTTGACAGCCCTAATTTTTAGTAAAAGTCACAGATAGGTCACGGGCAAAAAAGAAAAATTAATGGAAGCCGTGACCTGCCCCTGACTTTCACTAAAAATATCGATGACAAAATGGGGATCTATGGGTCCCTACACGGCCTGAGGAGGGGAGCTGCGCAGGGACTAGGAGCCACCTGCAGCACCTGGGGACTCTGGTGTACCCCTACCACCTGCCTGGATTCTGTGGCTTCTGCAACCTCCATGACTAAATTGTAGCCTTAAGTGTGATCAAATAGTTGCCTGTGCTGGGTTTGCTTTTAGCATGCAGCAATTTGGTAGCATTTGTCTTCAACTCCATGGCAGGCTGCCACATACTGCAGTGTTATTTCTGCCATAGATCTGCTCGTTTTCTTCTTTTTCACTTTTAAACGGGAAATCTTACTATTTATAATAACTTGCAGTGTCTTTTTCTTGTCTTTTGGTTTGATCTCTACTCAGCCATGTTGGTTGCAGTATGATTCCTCCCTAAGTTTCTAGTGTCTTGTACCTCCTAGTGTGTACATCGTGAGATCTGAGACTGTATTTGAGTTTGCTGTTAAGTCCTAGTCTTTGGTCCCTGGTGAGTTGAATTATTCTGTTAAATAGTTCTTGCAGTGGCTTTCGTGAGGTTGTATTTGCCTAGTATATTTTTTTATGATTTAGATAGATTTCTACTGTCCTTTCTCAGATTGGATTTTATAGCCAGCCTGAAACTCCTCTGGTTTATTGTGCGGTCTAGGCATGTCCAATTCAGGTTGTGGGGTCTCTCTAAATCCATCAATTTGGCTTTGCTTTTTTTCCTCTGGCAGACCGTGATTTCAGTGTTTCCTAGGACATGTTTGGCCTCCGTGCTAATAGCAATTCTTTAGCTGGTGTAGATTCCTCATCTTGAGAGGGTGATAGTATGATTAGGTTATCAACATGAAATGTCTGCTGTCCTCAGAGGTGAAAGTAAGCCGGTACGGTCTGGTACGGCATACTGTCAAGAGCAAGTATGCCGTGCTGGACTGGACCAGCTTCTGTGGCGGTGATTTAAAGGGCCCAGTGCTCCGGCCGCTGTGTGGAGCCCCGGGCCCTTTAAAGCGCTGCCAGAGCTCCGGCAGCCGGGCTCAAGTGGGGATTTAAAGGGCCCGGTGCGCCGGCTGCTGCGGGGAGCCCTGGGCCCTTTAATTTGCCCCTGAGCCCCGGGGATCCCAGCCACCTCTGCAGCTGGGAGCGCTGGGGTGATTTAAAGGCCCTAGGGCTCCCAGCCACAGCCGGAGCCCCAGGGCCTTTAAATCTTGAAAGGCCCCACCTCTTCCGGTTGAGGTCACGCCCCCGCTCAGGACTCCGGCAGTACCAGTAAGTCCTTAAGTTACTTTCACCCCTGGCTGTCCAATGTAATTGTGTCACAAGAGTCTTGGGTGCAGGGATTGCTCCAGTTGAGCAATTGAATCACTGACATGTAGGCTGGAATGGATAGACCTGAGGCTTTGTTCTCTCTTACTCCTTGCACTGTGGGAGCTCTGTGGGGTTGGGGAGGTTAGAGGGAGCTCTGGAGGGGCCAGAGACATGCAGAGGGGAGGTCTTATGGGACCCCAGTGGGTGGCAGGTGGGGTCTCTGTCTGAAATCCTTATTCTGTGCATGAATAAAGCTATCAGCTAACAGGAGCTGTTCTTTCATTTCTGTACTTGCTGTTTTGTGAGGCAATGCTCTGTAATTTCCTTGGGGATGAGGGCCCGCTCCTTAGCATGCAAGTCACTCACAAGTCCTGAACACTGACTGTGACACTGCTCCCTCACTCTTCAGTGCGCTCATGACTTTTAATTACTAATTTTTTCCAACAGCAGAGGAGACTTCATTGGGCCCTTTGTTTGCTTTGCCTTTCTTCTGAGGTCTCTGCTCTCCAATATAATTAATAATGATTTAGTAATTATGCAGGCGTCTGATTAAAAGTTCCCCAACCTTGGGTGTTCTGTGCCAATCAAGAGAGAGAGGCTTTCAAGGTGAGAACTTTGCTACTTAGAAAAAGTGGCCTCTTCTCTTCCCTGAGATAAGGCAGCTATATCTCCTGTTTCCAGGAAAGAGCAGCCTTATCGGGAGGAAGCTGCCTGTTCTGAACTGCAAATCACCAGCTCACTGTGATGGGGGGAGAGAAACTTGTGCAATATAGCAGGTTCAGCTGAGTGTGTCAAGCTCCTTGCATTTGTGGTGTGAGAGAGACAGAAATGTTGTTGCTATGTTGTAGTAGCAGATTGCTTGGTACTGCACTTCCAGGAGTGGCAAGGGGATCTGTATAACTGTCTGAGGTGAAGTGGAAGGAGGTCTGAGTTTTTCCCCACCCCTATCCATGTTATGTGCTCTAGTGTCTGCTTTGAATTTTAACCGGATGATGACATGAATACCAGATGAGGATTTCTTCTGGTTAAAACAATCTACCTTAGGAACGATCTTCCTCCTGAAGGCATTTATGCTCTCCACCCTCGGGAATATGTTGCCGATGATACAGAAAGGGCACCAGTGATGTGATGAGGGCTGTCATGGACTGTCTAGGTCTCACATAACCCTGGGATAGGGGCAGAGGAGGGGCATATGCTGGGTAGGTTAATGGAGGCCAGGGGCTGCCACAGTGAAAAGGACATGTGGAGTTAGCCTCCTTGAAAAGGGCACAAAGGACATCTTTGAATTTTGGGAAGAGGGAGAAAGGAAAAGGGAAACTTCTTGCGGCTTGGGAAGGTTTAGGAACCACCACATGTAACAAGTGCAGAAAATTTGTGCCTGTTCTCTCCTTTGCAAATGTTCTGTTCTTGACTTTGGCTCTGGTAAACTACTTATTGGTGAAAGCATTTCTCATGGTTGACTAATCTGTAAAGAGCCAAAGGGATATGTGGCTGGGGTAATCTGTGGTCAAGACCTGTAGTTCTCCCATTCACAGATAAAGATTTTTAAGGTTAGTTTAATGCTAGTGAAAGATGTTTGACAGCCCTAGAGAATAAGCCCTCCTATCTTCAGAACAGGCAAAGCATTTGGGGAGAGGGAGGGTTCCTGTGTGAAATACAGCATGTGACTGCAGCAGCAATATCTGATCTGTCCTGTCCTTGGATTGTGACCAAGAAGCACCATCTCCAGGGAATGGGTAGGAAGCTTGGCCTCCATGACTGGTTGAGACCTTAGTGATTTGGTTGCTGCCACTAGGGAGGTGATGTTACTGTGTTGTTGCAATCGGGTGCTTACATTGGTGAGACACATTTAAATGTTAGACACAGGCCCAGCTAGGTTGACACAAGGTGACTTACTTTGACCTAACTTTGTAGTGTATATCAGGCCTGAGACCCACCCAGGGCTGCCTCAGATAGAATACACCAAACTCAGGTGTGCTGGTAGTGTTTGCTATAGATGCTAGGCCCTAAACTGGGACAACAAGCTCACTTGTCACTTGAGCTGTCAGTTTCTGTATTCTGTCACCAATCTTACTAACAGTCCAGTCCCCTTCAGAGGATTCCTGTCCTCTTGATGCCAGTATTCGTGGGTTTGCTGGAGTGAGAGGCTGAAGCTATAGTTATCAGGACCATATTCCAGTTTGATGGAAGTTTTATTCTGTTGCATGTTAGCTAGGAAAGGAGTTCATGTAATTAGCCCACCGTGGAAACTAGAATGCAGGCAGCATTCACTGCTCGATCAGGGCTCAACAGTTTAGAGCAGGGGGAGTCAATTTTTTTTTATTTATTTTTTTTGGCAAGGTCCAAATTTCTTGGTCGAGGTCCAAACTCTAGAGAAAATAATTATAATAAAAAATAACAATAATGACAAGTAACTAAAAATTTCAGGTTCCGTTCAAAAGCGTTTGGCGGTCTGGATTTGGCCCACGGTCCGCCTGCTGACTACCCTCGGTTAGAATTATATGTTGAAGGGTGCTCTTTTATGCTTTTTTTAAAAAGTCCTTATATCATAGGGCTTGGCTACACTGGAGAGTTGCAGCGCTGGTGGTGGGTTTACAGCGCTGCAACTCACTCACCGTCCACACTTGCAAGGCACATACAGTGCTGCATCTCCCTGGCTGCAGTGCTGGCTGTACTCCTGCTCTGCCTTGGGTATAACTGTTGCAGCGCTGGTGATGCAGTGCTGCTCCGCCAGTGTGGCCACCAAAAGCGCTGTAATTGGCCTCCAGCAGAATTTTCCCATAATGCTTTTAACTACAGAACTCTCTTTGTTTTGTTATGATGCCTCTCTTTGTTTTGTTGTGAACTCGGGGCTCCCGGAGCTGCTTATCTAAAAAACAAACACAGCTCCTGTTTGCTGTGAATGAGGCAGGCAGGGGGATGAATGTCTACAGCTAGTGTTTGCTTTAGGAGAGAAACAGCATGGCGGGGGAGGGGGGGAGTCTGTCGGAGCAGCTGCTTATCTGGTCTGCAGGCTGTTTGCATTTAAGAATGAATGAGGCGTCGGGGAAATGGTCAGAATTTGTAAGGCAGGGAGCTAACACAGTGTCGGCTCCAAAAATCCCCCCCCTCTCCCCCATGCTCCCTGTCACACTCCACCACCCCCCTCTTTTGAAAAGCACGTTGCAGCCACTTGAACGCTGGGATAGCTGCCCATAATGCACCACTCCCAACATCGCTGCAAATGTGGCCACACTGCAGCGCTGGTAGCTGTCAGTGTGGCCACACTCCAGCGCTTTCCCTACACAGCTGTACGAAGACAGCTTTAACTCCCAGCGCTGCACATCTGCAAGTGTACCCAAGCCCATAGTCTTCAGATTCTTACTGATCTTGAAATGTCAGGAGTCTAACTCTGGGGCAGCCAAAGAGAGCTTCTAATACTCTCCTCAGGAACCAGAGTGACTGCCTACAACACTTGATTAACAAGGGGCCCTCTTCTTCTTTTCCTAATTACTGTCCCCTGTATGAGGCCTTGGATTGGAATCATCTGCCATCATTTCTGCCACTCAGATGCTATTGGCGATGCAATTCATCTGACTTTGGCACGTTTCATTGCTTTTCTGATGGGCTTTTGGCTGTCTGGGACTTCTCTGTGAGGAGTTAGCTCTTCTCTCAAGTTATGGAGTTTTTGGTTTCCTGCTAATGTTTGTTGGGGTGGGTGTGGTATTTTGTTTTTGTAGTGGTTTTTTTTGCAGAGCTTGTTAAACTCCTGTGATACACACATTCGCTATTCAAACTACTCCCTGATCTGGAGCATATACCTCAGGCTTGTTACTGTAGTATAATGTGTAGAGAATCAGATAAAAGCCAAAATATTCTAAAATCCCTAAGTTACCTTATTTGAATTTTTACTGCCACAACATTTACGTTAATTTTGGTCTGGAGCTTGCTTGTCATGTCCTGGCTTCCTCTGTTTCCCAACAAGAAATTCTAACATTTCTTAAATGCACACACAGAAGAAAAGTTTAACACTTAAAAACAAACCCAAGCAAGTTTCTGTTTGTTTGAATGTCCTTATTCCCTCCCTATTTGCATGGAACAGGATTTTGAGAAACTTGAGAATTTTTTCCCATACAAAATTATAACTTCAAAGAAATTAAATATACTTGAAAGAGTTTGTAGATACTAGAAACTTTAGGCTGTTATTTCAATCTGAGAAGAACTTTTATTTTAACGTTAAAAAGGAAGTGATGGAAATATTAAGGTTCTTTTGAGGCCTACTGAGAAACAATAAGAATGATATAGAACAGCCTACAAGCCTAGGGAGGAAGTGGAATGGGTGGAGTCATTGGTGATTGGGGAGATGGGCATTAGCTAGTGGGTGGATTCAGCTGTTATTGAATGTTGAAGAGGAGAATGGGTGGAGATGTGAACTGTTAGGGGATTTGGTTGGTTAGGATCTAGAGCAGGAATCGGCAACCTTTCAGAAGTGGTGTGCCAGGTCTTCATTTATTCACTCTAATTTAAGGTTTCGTGTGCCAGTAATACATTTTAACGTTTTTAGAAGCTCTCTTTCTGTCTATAATATATAACTAAACTATTGTTATATGTAAAATAAATAAGGTTTTAAAAATGTTTGATGCTTCATTTAAAATTAAATTAAAATGCAGAGCCCCCCCGGACCACTGGCCAGGATCCGGGTAGTGCGAGTGCCATTGAAAATCAGCTCGCGTGCTATAGGTTGCCTACCCCTGATCTAGAGATTTCTGGAAGGCGGGCAGAGGATTTGATGTATACAGGTAGCCTAGTTCTAGCGTAAACTTAGCCACGTCTACACTGGCGCATAGGTTGGTATAACTTACGGTGCTCAGGGGTGTGAATAATCCACACCCCTGACTGATGTATGTTATACTGACCTAAGTGCCAGTGTGCACAGCACTATGTCGGTGGGAGAGCTTCTGCCACCAACATAGCTACTGCTTCTTGTGGGAGGTGAAGTAATCAAACCGACGGGAGAGCTTTCTCTGTTGGCCCAGTGTCTTCACCACAAATTCTACAGCTGCATCGGTGCCGCAGTGGCACTTCTAGTGCAGTTAGCTTCACTTTTGAATGCATTAGGTGTGTGTTTCTCCTGTTAACTGTAGGAAATGTGAAAGCTGCTGATTAGTAGTGGAAATGGTGATAGGCAGATGTTTGGCAATCAGTAAACACTAAGGCTATGGCTACACTTAAACTTCAAAGCGCTGCCGCGGCAGCGCTTTGAAGCGCTAAGTGTAGTCAAAGCGCCAGCGCTGGGAGAAAACTCTCCCAGCGCTGTCCGTACTCCACCTCCCTGTGGGGAATAACGGACAGCGCTGGGAGCGCGGCACCCAGCGCTGGGGCTTTGACTACACTGGCGCTTTGTAGCACCGCAATTTGCAGCGCTGCAGAGGGTGTGTTTTCACACCCTGCTGCAGCGCTGCAAATTTGTAAGTGTAGCCAAGCCCTAAGAATTTATTACAGTGGTGCATCCCCTTCCCTGGCTCCATGTGAGCGAGGATCTGGGGAATACTTCATGCATATCAGAAGCTCTAAAGCACTGGGGCGAGGGTCGGGAGGATGGGAACACCCACTCAGATGAATGGAGCAGTTCACATGTTTCAGCTATTGTTTCAGGCTGTATTCCTCTCCAGGGGTATTCTCAATCAGCTGAGAGCATCACATTGAAATGAATGGGCCACATCACATCCTTCCAAGCCTCCTATGCTGCAGATGAATATGCAGAAGGAGCCCTTTATCTCCATCATCCCTCTGTCCTTCCTGTTTAAAGGACAACACTTCTATGTGCTCTAAAATCCACATGCTTGCATGAATTTCCTTGAAATTTGCTAGGCTTCATGGGAGTGCAGAGTGAGGTTTATGACCCACATTTGGGGTCATTTGAGCCAGAGTTCAGAGATATAAGATCCTCCCCCCCCCCCAAAAAGCAATTTTTTAACATTTCTAGGTGTCTTCCCCCCACCCCTGTTAAAGCAGCACTGGAGATCAGTATCGCTGTGATGGGTCAGAATCATCTCAGTTGGTCTTTTTTTATTATTTATTATTTAAGCCAAGGTAGTGCAGGGCACCCACTAAGTCTGTGTGGGACCCAAATTATGAATGGTATTTAAGAACATGTTGACTTCTTTGCTAGTGTAGTGTATAGTCTGGAAGGATTACAGTGCGCATGCGCCAATAAAATAAAAAACCATGAGAGGGTGTCTATACAGCTGCTTTATGCTTTTCCGGCATAATGCTGATGCCATTGCCCCTGCTGAACACCCTGCCGCTGATGTTTCTAGTCCAAACCTTTGGACACCTGTGCAATAAAGATTTAGTAACTCCTGTTGCTTATACGGACTACACCTATGATTACCTAAAGCACACGTAGAGGCCCCAATCGCAGGATCAATAATCCTAGCAGCAGTGTTACTTAAACTAGGGGGATATGGCATTATCCGTATAACAATAACACTAGCCCCACCGTTAAAAATGCTCTCCTACCCCTTCATAATACTTGCACTATGAGGAGTAATCATAACTGGCTTTATCTGCCTACGCCAAACAGACCTAAAATCATTAATTGCTTATTCATCCGTAGGTCATATAGGCTTAGTTATCGCTGCAGCACTAACACGAACTGAATGAGCATGTACCGGAGCCATCACACTTATAATTGCCCACGGTTTAACATCATCAATACTTTTCTGCCTAGCCAACACAAACTATGAACGAACCAATAGCCGAACACTACTTTTAGCCCGAAACATACAACTACTACTACCCTTAATAGGACTATGATGATTCTCAGCTAGTCTGACCAACATGGCCCTTCCGCCAACCATTAATCTAATAGGAGAACTAACCATTATTGTCTCACTATTCAATTGATCAAATACTACAATCCTAATAACAGGATTAGGAACCCTACTAACCGCCGCCTATACCCTATACATACTAATCACCACCCAATGAGGAGAAACCCCTTCATACACAAAAACAATCCCCCCTACCCACACACGAGAACATCTACTCATAATACTTCATATACTACCAATAGCACTACTAATAGCAAAACCAGAATTAATCCAAGGCACCTAAACACCTTGCATCGTTAATATAGTTTCAAAACAAACGTTAGACTGTGGCTCTAAAAATAGGAGTTAAAATCTCCTTATAAACCGAGAGAGGTATTATACAATAAGAACTGCTAACTCCTATATCTGAGACTAACCACCTCAGCTCCCTCACTTTTAAAGGATAGAAGCAATCCACTGGTTTTAGGAACCATTAACCCTTGGTGCAACTCCAAGTAAAAGTAATGACCTCGCTAATAATAAACTCTACCCTCCTTCTAACATTACTCATATTGACATTACCCCTAATAATGCCCATACACCCCATCAAAGAATGACTAGTTACAAAAACAAAAACAACCGTAAAAACAGCATTCTTCACCTCCCTAATTCCATTAATCATTTTCATCCACCTAGACATCGAATCAATCATCACCAATCTCCACTGATTGAACATATTTACATTCAATATCAACATAAGCTTTAAATTTGACCAATACTCCATTATATTTGTACCCATTGCCTTATATGTCACATGATCTATCCTAGAATTCGCTCATTGATATATATCTGCAGACCCCTACATCACAAAATTCTTTAAATACCTACTAACCTTCCTAGTAGTCATAATAATCCTAGTAACAGCCAACAACATACTTCAACTCTTTATTGGCTGAGAAGGGGTAAAAGCAACAAAGAATCCTGTGGCACCTTATAGACTAACAGACGTTTTGCAGCATGAGCTTTCGTGGGTGAATACCCACTTCTTCAGATGCAAGTGGTGGAAATTTCCAGGGGCAGGTTTATATATGCAAGCAAGAAGCAAGCTAGAGATAACGAGGTTAGTTCAATCAGGGAGGATGAGGCCCTGTTCTAGCAGTTGAGGTGTGAAAACCAAGGGAGGAGAAACTGGTTCTGTAATTGGCAAGCCATTCACAGTCTTTGTTTAATCCTGAGCTGATGGTGTCAAATTTGCAGATGAACTGGAGCTCAGCAGTTTCTCTTTGAAGTCTGGTCCTGAAGTTTTTTTGCTGCAGGATGGCCACCTTAAGATCTGCTATTGTGTGGCCAGGGAGGTTGAAGTGTTCTCCTACAGGTTTTTGTATATTGCCATTCCTAATATCTGATTTGTGTCCATTTATCCTTTTCCTTAGAGACTGTCCAGTTTGGCCGATGTACATAGCAGAGGGGTATTGCTGGCATATGATGGCATATATTACATTGGTGGACGTGCAGGTGAATGAACCGGTGATGGTGTGGCTGATCTGGTTAGGTCCTGTGATGGTGTTGCTGGTGTAGATATGTGGGCAGAGTTGGCATCGAGGTTTGTTGCATGGGTTGGTTCCTGAGCTAGAGTTACTATGGTGCGGTGTGCAGTTACTGGTGAGAATATGCTTCAGGTTGGCAGGTTGTCTGTGGGCGAGGACTGGCCTGCCACCCAAGGCCTGTGAAAGTGTGGGATCATTCTCCAGGATGGGTTGTAGATCCCTGATGATGCGTTGGAGGTGTTTTAGCTGGGGACTGTATGTGATGGCCAGTGGAGTCCTGTTGGTTTCTTTCTTGGGTTTGTCTTGCAGTAGGAGGCTTCTGGGTACACGTCTGGCTCTGTTGATCTAAAGAAGGGGTAGGAATTATATCTTTCCTACTAATTGGCTGATGACGGGGACGGACAGAAGCAAACTTATCAGCCCTACAAGCTATCCTTTACAACCGCACAGGAGACATTGGACTAATTCTTAGCATATCCTGATTAGCCATAAACATAAACACATGAGAACTCCAACAAATCTTTGCCAACCCCAACCCAATTCCACTACTCCCACTCCTTGGCCTTATCTTAGCTGCAACAGGAAAATCAGCTCAATTCGGCCTTCACCCCTGATTACCAGCAGCCATAGAAGGCCCAACCCCAGTCTCAGCATTACTACACTCCAGTACAATAGTCGTCGCTGGCATCTTCTTACTCATCCGAATCCACCCTATCCTAACTACCAGTAATTTAGCCCTCTCAATCTGTCTATGCCTAGGGGCTACCACCACCCTATTCACAGCATTCTGCGCTCTCACCCAAAATGACATTAAAAAAATTATTGCCTTCTCAACATCAAGCCAACTTGGCCTTATAATAGTAACCATTGGCCTAAACCAACCGCAACTAGCCTTCTTACACATTTCTATACACGCCTTCTTCAAGGCCATGTTATTTTTATGCTCCGGCTCTATCATCCACAACCTCAATGATGAACAAGACATTCGAAAAATAGGAGGACTGCACAAACCCCTACCAATCACCTCCTCATGTTTAACCATTGGCAATATAGCACTAACAGGCATACCATTCATAACTGGATTTTATTCCAAAGACATCATTATCGAAGTTATAAACACCTCATACCTAAACGCCTGAGCCCTACTCCTAACACTAATCGCAACCTCCTTCACTACAATCTATAGCTTACGAATTATAACATTTGTGCAAACAGGACAACCCCGATATCCTTCCACTATATTACTAAATGAAAATAACCCCACAGTCATTAACCCAATCACTCGCCTTGCCATAGGCAGCATTATCGCCGGACTTATCATCTCACTAAACACCATACCACTAAAAACTCCACCCACAACAATACCAACATACATAAAAACCGCAGCACTAACAATAACAATCTTGGGCTTACTAGTAGCTTTAGAGTTAATTTCAATAACCCATAAAATATCCACAAAACCCTCTAACATCCACAACTTCTCTAACTCACTAGCCTACTTTAATCCTTATGGTGCTACAAGTTGTCTCAGCTCTAAGTGTTTGTATTTTAGGGGGAGGTTTACTATGATCACAGCAGAACAGTCAGCAGCTGATCTAACCAACATTTTTGTTTTATCAGGTGGAGAGGAGATGGAGAGCTGTGACAGAGGACGAGCACAGGGAGAGAGAGGGGTGGGAAAATGAGGATGGATCGTAGGCAAGCCTTGGATTGGTTGTTTAAGGAAAATCTGTATATTACTAGCCCCTGGGGTGCAGGGCAAGGGGCTATTTCCTGATCTCGGGGCAGATTAATGGGATGTTTCCAAAGGCTCCCTGACTTGAGGGAAATGAAATGGGTGCACTGCCAGAGTTACCAGCATGTGGGTTCTGGCGATTCCTGGATCACAAGGTTGCAGAAATTTGTGGGAGAGCAAGGAGTACATCATGACATGGGGATTGCTGACAACAGGCTTATTTGGGTGGCCTGTGTTGGGATCATGTTTTGCCCACTTTGCAGCATCTAACTGATGACTTAAGAGGATCTATCAGACATTGTGATGATTCACTTGAGCAGAAATGATCTGGGCCTTATTCATGCTGTTCACCTCATAGAGTGTATGAGAGCAGATTTGGATGGCGTCAGGGATTTGTGTCCGGGAGCTGCAATAGCTTTCTTTGATTTGGCTGAGCAGCTGACTAATTGCTACAGTGCCAGTATAAAAGCTATTAATAAGTGTTGGAAAAACATTAATCAGGAAATTGGAGAGTTCATGGCTGACTGGAAAACGTGTACCGTATGGCATAGAAACATTACAAGCTCTGACATCCCCTGTTTCTTGTAGATGGGGTACATTGGACAGGGGTCTGAGGATCTTTCTCTCAGTTGTTTGGAACAGAAACGCTGTCTGTGATTCCTCTCACTGGCCCTGCCACAAGCTCCACCCTCCAACCATTCTGAAGCACCATTCCACTGTAACATAATTGTCCTTCGCTCCAGGCACTGCATGTGCGTTGGGTTACAGGAAGGAAGAAGCAATGGCAATAGATATGTATGTACACCAGGAAGATGAGTTCCCTGCTTGCAATGGGGGGTGCCTGGGTACAGTAGGGGGGATGAGGCCAGATTGGAGGGAGGAACAGTTGGGAAATGGGTCAGGGGGGTGGCTGGGGAGGTGTGCCATAGCAGGGCTGGTGGGGCCCAATTAATAGGGAAGGAGTGAGGGTGGCTGGTTCAGTATGTAAATTGCAGGACATGATATGCACTACTGCATAAATGATTGCTAACGCCTACCAACAACATATCTTTTTTCTATTTAAAAATAAAGTGGGAAATTCAATGGCAAAACACTACATTAAAACAGAGTTAAGGTTGCTTGGTGGGATGTCATCCCCTTGCAGAACACTGAGTTGAGCAAAACTCAAACTTCTGAAAACCAGGAAATGCACAGTTAAGGTTGCCCGTGCACTTAACACTTTTACTCTGCCAACCCCACAGTTGGTGAAATGTACAAGTTCTTCACCTCCTTTACAACCCATTCATTCTCATTGACAGGATTTCATCTAACATTATTAAAGGAGGGAGGTTGCCCATGTTCCCCTGGAGCTGGTAGTAGCCAGTGGGAATTATTGCATACACTGTAGGTGCAGTCACTGTGTTAGGTGTACCTACACTAAATGGTGGAGGCAGTAGCAGGGCCTGCTAGTGCATGTATGATACGAGGAGTCTGTGGATTACTTTAAGGTGTGGGACAAAGCTGTGATTATGATAGGAGATATGTTTTGCACCCTCCAATGTGGGTGAGCAAAGGTAAGAGTTGCCATGTGTACCTTCAGGATCCAGTATGTGTTGTTTCAGTGTATACATTATATAATAGCAGGGCACAGGGGTTTTATTATGAAGGGCATTGTCAACAGTGAGCAGCCTAAGCATTTAGTATCTGCATGCACTCCAGGTAAAGTGAGTGAGGTCTGCGTCAGATGTAGTTGTGCTGATTGGTGGAGGTACCATAGTTAGCTCTGCTTGGTAGAGGAGTGTGTGTGTGTGTGTGTGTGTGTGTGTGTGTGAGAGAGAGAGAGAGAGAGAGTGAGCTTTGGATTACTTTGAGGTGTGACACAGCTGTGATTGTGATATGAGGAGATGTGTTTTCCACACTCTTGAGGAAAGGGAAGAGGTGCATGCATGTGTACCTTCAGGATCCTGCATGCATCATTTCTTTACAGAATTGTATAGGTTAAGTCAGTAGCAGGACATAGAGCTTTTATTGCAAAGGATATTGTCTGCAGTGAGGAGGAATATGAAAGGATTTTAATGCTTTTATGATGACTAAGTTAAAGCGCAGGTTGAGATGGTATCCTGTGGATAAGTGTAAGGGAGCTGTAAAAGGCTGGGAAGTGTTTCTTAAATTGTGCATGGGTTGTATTATTTCTGGTGTGTGTGTGCGCACCAGAATCTGAAACTTCCTGAATCTGTAGTGCCAAAAGTCAGTGTGAGTATGTGCATGTTGAGGCCTTGTTCAAAGAGGGTAGAGGGAAGGTGGGGTGGGCAACCTTTTTTTCCTTCTTTCTTATCTTTTAATAGTGTTAAATGGAATCCTGTGGGTGAGAGTGAAAGGAAGTAAAGCGCTTTACTACTGAGGGAATTCTGCACCACCATACATGCACAGAATTCATGTGCCATGCAGAGTTGTTTTTTTCCCCTCAGCAGAAAATACATTCTGCATAGAAGTGCTTCAGTTATGCCTTTCGCCCACCAGAACAGAAAGCAGCCACTCTCGGGTGGGAAGGGCTCCAGCAATGGATAGGGAAGAGGACAGGCTGCCTTCCTCACAGCACCCTGCCCATAGGGCCAGGTGAGGAGGCACAGGATATGGGGGGATGGACAGCATGGGGTAGATGGGTGGGGGGTCACAGACTGGAGTTCAGAAGGGCTAGTGGGGGGCACAAACTGGGGTGGGGGCTGAATGGAAGTGGGGATGCAGGGACACATGCTCACAGGGGAGGAGGGTGGCTGAGTGGGGGTGCAGGGACACATGGGGGATGGGTCTGGCTCAGTGGGGGTGCACGGACACATGGGGATGGGGGAGGGAGGTGCAGGGACACATGGGGACAGGGACAGATGTGCCTGACTGAATGGGAGAGTAGGGTCAGCCATGGTCTGCATGGGGGAGGCTCCCCAACTCCCTAACAATCCCCCCCAAAAACCCACCTGTTTCATACTTCTCCCTCCCACACCCAACAACCCTCCAAGTTCACACCCAAGCTCCTTCAGCTCCTCCATTACCCCTGACTCCCCTAAGCCTTTGCACTGCTTCTGAAGGGTGTGGGAAGTACGTTTCTGTATTGTAGTTTCAAGTGAATTACTCCAAGCTCTGTATTAATATACCTAGTAAGGAATCTATTTGACAAAAAAAAATTCCAGAATCTTTTTTGTCTATATTGTTACAGACATACTTGCTGACAAGTATTTTGAAATAAATTACCAAAATAATTGAAACTGGTGTGATTATATTGTATTATTTTGACAAATAAAATATGCAAATTTTTAAAATATTGTGTGTAGAATTTTTATTTTTTTTGGTGCAGAAATCCCCCAGGAGCAAGAGCTTGTACATTTGAGCAACTGTGGGGTTGGCAGAGTAAAGGGGTGTGGGTGGGTGTTAACAGGGCTGTCTTGGGGCATTGCTGAAAGAGGGCAGAGTTAAGATTTCATAGTTAACCTTAAATGTGCATTTTTCTGGCTTTCAAAAATTTGAGTTTTGCTCAACTCATCCTTCTGCAAGGGGTGATGTACCACTAGTAACCTTAACTCTGTGTTAATGGAATTTTTTTGCCACTGAATCTTTTTGACTCCATGTGACAGATTAGTATATGTCTATATCAATCTGCAAACTCATTGTTTTGTGAATGTCATTTTGATTTCATACTGTACTATGCCTTTCACTTTTGTACTGTACCCTCTTGAGCTGGGACATCCAGATGGTATTAGGAGAAATTCTTATGCCTAGCAGAGGGGCCAACATTGGGAAAGCCACCAAGAGTAGTCAACTTTGAAGGTTTTCCATTCAAACAGATCCATCCCAGGACAATTTTGTTTAAAGGCCTGGTCTTCTCCAGCTGTGGGGCTTTCTCACCAGCCATCCATTGCCAGGAATAGGAAGTCTGAGCAGGAGAAGGGAGCAGGAGGGCCCTGGGACCCAAAAAAGACATTAATCAAAACCCAAAAGTGGTGAGGATGCCTGAGGGAGGGGTTTTGCTTGAGGCACTTGTTGTTTTTGCCTGGATATGTAAATCGTGTGCTTTGTCTGGGAGTAAAATGTATCTGGTTTAGAAGTTCCTTTACAGAGTCTGTGTGTTCTCTTGTTTCAATTGTCACAAGATCCTGAGGCCTGGTCTACACTTAAAAATTAGATCTACCTAGCTACGTTTTTTAGGGCTGTGAAAAATTTTGCACCCTGAGCTGATGTAGTTATGTTGACCTGGTGTAGATGTGGCTAGGTCGATGGAAGAATTTTCTATCAATCTAACTAACATCTCTTGGAGTGGTGGTCAACAGAAAAACTCCTTCCATCGCTACAGAAACCTTCCAAGCTATGGTGCTACAGTTGCACAGCTGCAATGCCATAGCTGTACTGCTGCATCAACTGTAGCTTACATACATCCTAAGAGTTACATTGTAAATCAAAATACCCAGGAGGGTGGAGCTCTGGGGAGGGCTTGCTTAAGCTATTTGGGAGACTTGGAGGAATCAGCACTGGTCTTGGGGCCTAGAGCAGCTGTACGGCAGGGTCCCACATACCCAAGAAGGGGGTGCCAAACAGGGTGTCTGTGTGCCAGAGAGGCCAGACCAGGGGTGGCCAGCCTGTGGCTTGGGAGCCACATGCGGCTCTTCAGAAGTTAATGTGCAGTTCCTTATATAGGCACTGACTCCAGGGCTGGAGCTACAGGCACCAACTTTCCAATGTGCCAGGGTGTGCTCACTGCTCAACCCCTGGCTCTGCCACAGGCCCTGCCCCCACTCCAACCCTTCCTGTCCCCACTCCTGAGATGCTGTGCCCTCGCTTCTCCCCCTCTCCCCCCAGAGCCTCCTGCCTGCCACGAAACAGCTGATTGGGAGGTGTGGGGGGAGGGAGGGGGTGGCACTGATCGGCAGGGCTGCTGGTGGGCGGGAGGCGCTGGGAGTGTGTGTGGGGGGAAGCTGATGGGGGGGGCTGCTGACATATTACTGTGGCTCTTTGGCAATGTACATTGGTAAATTCTGGCTCCTTCTCAGGCTCAGGTTGGCCAGCCCTGGGTCAGACTAAGAGACAGTGTCTGGATGCTGCTCTGTACCAATAGGCTTTAAAATAAGTCGAATCCAAAGCTGGGTCCAATTCAGCAGCCTGGTGACTGTCCACAGACGGAGCTCAGCTAGAGCTGTAATAGCTTAAAAGGGAAGGAAATGGTAGGAGACATGAGATTGAGTGGAATTGAGTAATTATAACAGATAATTCCTTTAAAATAAAAATGTAAATATTGTCAAGAATTAGCAATGCAGGATTCTTGCTCACCTCCAAAAGGGCAGAGTATCTGTTTCTTTGAATTCTTCAAGATTAAATCTCTCTCTTGAAGTAGAGGAGCAGAATATTGAATTTAATCCTGCAGCTGAGATACTTTTGATGCCATTGTCATTGAAATGAAGCCTTGATTACTTAAGTCCTTGTTCCAGGTCTCTAGCAACTCTTTAACATTCAGGAGCAGTCTTTGTCCTTGAACCCCATCCCCCGAGAATGGCAAAGTTCAATCAGTTATGCCATAAGTGACTTAAAGGCAAAGACTTGAACTTGATTAGAAAGCTGTAGCCTTCTTTTATGCTAACAAGGCCTGCAGTATAGCACAAAATGTGCCATTTAAAGGAATGATTGAAGCACAGCACTCATACAAACAGATTGAAACTCACAGTTCTGCTACTAGATGCCACAAGTGAAGAAATGTACATTTTAAGGACTAACTAAAAGCACCAGTATTAATACAAGATGTTTGGGAAAACATGAGAAATTATTTTGTAGTATCTACAAAAGCATCCTTATAATGGGTGGGAAAGTGTTCTTCCTGAATGCTGGATCTTATATCAGAGGAGAGAGAATCTTGTGTGCAGGCTATTGAAGATTCTATCCAAGAGTGCAAAGGGAAACATGACAAGGTTTTAGCCATATGCTCAATCACTGAAAATAAAATGCGCTTCAGGTGCAATCAGGTTAAACTGCTGATGTATCAGTTCTCTCTTTTAGTGTTTAACAAGCTAACACTTAACTGGCCTTAAGCACAATGCAGAAGGTAAAGGGGGGAAAAAAACCTTCCACAATCACCATCGGCCTCAGGGCTGGTTAATTTTAAAAAGAATTCCCCCTGCTTCCCAGTGATACTTGGTGGAATGCTCAGAGAAGATTTTCTGTATGCTTTTATCCATGTTTTGAAATTTGCACTGGGAACAAAGAAGACTGATCAAAACATAACATATATTTTACAAAAAGCACTGTGCAGAAGAGCACTGTACAACCTTGGAATATCTTTTTATTTTTTTTAAAGCCCTTTCTTGAAAGTCTCTCAAATTGCATCAGATCTCTTGATGGGGGGAAAATGTCAATTTTAGGTGGCAGCTCTCCAGTTCTGTTGTTGAAGTCTGATCCTGACTCTTAAGACAAGACAAACTCCTGCAAAGGTGTGAGGGTGAAAGAAAAGAATAAAAAAGGGATAGGAAGATGCACTTCTGTCTCTAGTTGCTTGTGGACTTCCAGCAACTTAATTGTTCTCATCTCATCTGGCCATGATATTTCAGGTTTGTGGGGAAAAGAGACTCAACAGTACAATAGTATATCTCTTAGGTCTCAGTATATAGGAGCAGTAACCATGGTGATGCCCACTTTTTGAATCAAGTTGCCAAGTGCTTCCCAGAAAAGAGGTGTCCAAAGGAGTCAGTGGCAACCTTTCCACACTTAAAATTAAGTTTCTGGTAGTCGATATATGAACACTTCCTCTCATGTATCAGAGGGGTAGCTGTGTTAGTCTGGATCTGTAAAAGCAGCAAAGAGTCCTGTGGCACCTTATAGACTAACAGACGTTTTGGAACATGAGCTATCGTGGGTGAATACCCACTTCGTCGGATGCTCCAAAATGTCTGTTAGTCTATAAGGTGCCACAGGACTCTCTACTTCCTCTCATGTTAAAGATTCTGTAGCAACCCCCTGGAAAATTGCTAATCAAACATTCATTTAGTCCAATCAAATTCAGTTCACACCGTTTTTTTGACTTCATTCTTTACTTTCTTTCAATAACTATTTTACATGTCTAGGCTAAAATTAACTTCTGCCACCTCTCGCCCACTCTGACTTAGCAAAACCTTTCTAAACTTTTTAAACAGCTGAGATTTAATGCTACGGATGTCACATGTGCAGTAGCTGTCTTTGCCTGTTGGCCAAGGATCTTGAACTAAAATAGATGATTCTATAGATGGAATGAAAGTTTGTTCCAGATTCATAACCAGGTTTCTATTAGGAGGGAAGAAAGAGGCATATGTTAAAACTGCTGATGGAGATGCAGGTAGGAAATAATACTCCTGCCTGATCATTCCTATTTCACCAAAGGTGAGCTTAGTGAGTGGTCAAGTTAAATGGCTAAGTTGAAAGGGATTTAAGAAATGAATCCAACTGGCCACTGGCTGACTGCTTAGCATATTTTAATCCTTATGGTGCCTAGAACAGAGGTACATAGAAGCAGTACACACAAGCCAAAAAGACAGGAATGTTCTGCCTTTCATAAAATATTAATGTATCATACAGTGTCCAAAAGCACAAACTAAAATGATGTTCAGTCTAAAGACTGACTGCAAAGACTTTGGAGTGTGATCTGAAGCGCTCTGAGTTGGGGCTGTGACAGCAGCAAGAAGAAGTTTGGAAGGCTGGAGGGCAGCGGAGGGTGGGAGGAAGGTATCCTAAGCCACGACCTCTGCGTTGCCCACTGTCAAGGCTGAATCCCCACTCTGTCACTCTGAGTGCAGAAACTGGGGGCCCACAAGGATCCTAAAAAATAATACTTGCCATTTCAGGCTTGTATTAAACACCCAAGGTTACAGCTTTTCTCTGACCTTGGCTTGGTAAACGCTGCCACCACCCAAATGCAAAAAAAACCCTTGGACCCAGGAAGGAGCACCTAGGAATTCCTCCCTATGGGGTACCCTAAAGCCCTTTCACCCCCCCCCCTCCAGGGAAGAGCTGAGTAAGAAAACAAAGGAAATTATCTGTTGCCTCCAACTAATCAAACGGCATATGCACAAACCTCTTAGGACACCAAAAATCGAATCCTGTTCTTATAGCACTGCTACTCCGTGTTTCTGCAGCCTAGAGAGAGCAACCACAAACAAAGGGAAAGTTTCTTTTCCCATTTTAAAAAGTTCTAGCCTTCCTATTGGCTCTTTTGGTCAGGTGCCCACTTTTTTTTTTTCTTTACCTGGGGGACTTTTTAACCCTTTACAGGTAAAGCAAGTCAAGAACAGCTACCAAGAGGGATTTTACAGCTAACTGGCTGGATGGATGTCCATCAAAGGGAGCTACCTCCCCCACCCCCTTTGTTTATCACATCCACCACAAAGGATTTTCAGGCACTGACAGCAGAGATACCCAAGTGGACCTTCAATCTGCTGATAGAACAAAGTCATCCTTTAAATAACTGGGTTTCAGAACAATGTAGGGTTTTAGGATTCTCTGGATTCTCAAACTGTGATGGGAACTCGATAGGTAGCCAGCAGATATCATGGAGCACAAGTGATATGTTCTCCAAGTGATCCATTCCACTCAGAAGCTGCACTAGTGGATGTTTCTGAAGGCTCATCCAGGGCTGTCAGAATGGTGTGTTCCAACAATGCAGGATTGATGTGATACAAGCATGGATTAATGTGGCAACGTTCTAAGTTTGCAGTTTCCAAGTGTGGGAGGAAGAGGCGGCATTTTCTGCATACCCAAAAGCAGACTTGAAGAGAAGGTGAAAGTATTCCTTCCTCAGAAATTCCAAGGCATCGAGTTATTCATAGGTGACTCAAGCAGAAGCATCTACAGGAGTAGGTCACCGGCATCAAAGCAAGTAGTCTGCACCCGGATCTAAAACCTGAATAAGGATGAGCCTTTCTGATCCAGACCTGTGACAGCTCTCCTGTGCTCCTACATGCTAGAACTGTGAAATTGACAAGAAAGCCTCTGACAACTTGGGCTGTCACCCCAGGGTGGGGCTCCAGCTAGAGCCTGACTGCCCCCCAGGTTCCTCTTTCCCAGCCGAGCTGCTGCCTGAGCCCTGGCAGGCAGACCCCCACACTGCCTCTCTCTTAAGTTGGTGGAAGTACTCCTGGTGAGGATGCGCACCACTGACAGAAGGAGGGCAGTGTGGACATGAATCACTGCAGTAATTACTGTGGTGGCTATAAGTCGACCTAACATAAGTTGACTTAAGTTTGTAATATAGACATGCCCTCAGTTTCTGGAACACAAGATGTAGCCACTGGGAAAAGGTGCTGTCTTACTGGCCATGCTGTGAGGAGGTTCATGTCTGTGCTGTGGGCACTACAGCGGCACTGCTTTGGCGCTGTAGCTGTGCCGCTGTAGTACTGTAGTGTAGATGCCTCCTGTAGTGATGGAAGGGGTTTCTCAGTTGCTGTAGGTAATCCACCTTTCTGAGGGGCGGTAGCTAGGTTATGGTAGCCTTCTTCAGTCAACCTAGCCACATGTCAACTGGGGGTTAGGTCAACATAGCTGCGGTGCTAGGGTTGCCAGTTTTGGTTGGACATATTCCTGGAGGTTTCATCACAGGACCATCTTTAATTAAAGATAATTTTTTATTTTCCTGGTGACTCCAGGATAATCCTGGAGGGTTGGCAACCCTCTATGGTATTCAGGAGTTATGAAAAATTCATACCCCTGAACACTGTAGCTATGTCAAACTAATTTTGAAGTGTAGACCAGGCCCAGTGTGACTGTTCCTGAAATGTCACATGGTATGATTGCACCCTCAGACAGGAACAGTGAAGACATGAACTTCAGCTTACTCTGCTGCCCACATCAACCCTATAACCATGCTCTGCCTCCCTCCATGTATGTGCCCTCTTACCCTGACATCGCTCCCAATCTCCACTCTCTTCATAACTTTCACAATGATCAGCTCAAGCAAAGCTTGAGGCCTTTTGCAAACTGGGGGGGAGGCATAGCTCAGTGGTTTGAGCATTGGCCTGCTAAACCCAGGGTTGTGAGTTCAGTCCTTGAGGGAGCCACTTAGGGATCTGGGGCAAAAATCAGTGCTTGGTCCTGCTAGTGAAGGCAGGGGGCTGGACTCAGTGACCTTTCAAGGTCCCTTCCAGTTCCAGGAGATTGGTATATCTCCAGTTATAAAAATAAAAAAACTGTGCTCTTGACCAAGGTCATGTGGGCTCTTCCCTCCCTTCAACCCATTACCTGCTTCAGACTGCTCCTAACAGCAGTGTGGTGGAGACGCTCTAGTCCCACAGCATGGAAGGTGAGCCAATCAAGAGTATTCCAGAAAGAAGGGATCACTCTGGAGAGTCCTAGGGAAATAGTGGATGGAGATTTCCTGTTTCCCCAGTCAGGGGAAACATCCAGTTTTTTCCCT
Source organism: Mauremys reevesii (assembly GCF_016161935.1). Lineage (NCBI taxonomy): Eukaryota > Metazoa > Chordata > Testudines > Geoemydidae > Mauremys > Mauremys reevesii. The sequence continues at coordinate 252,818,477 of NC_052623.1, forward strand.
AGGTAGTTTCAGTTATCACCCCACAAATCTGTCACCAGGAAGCAGCTTGTACTCCACATCACCTAGCACTGAAGCGTAAGCAGAGGGAAAAAAAATCTCACTGTCATTTCAACCTGTCCCTGGGACACCCCTTCCCGCCATCCCCAAAAATAAATGACTTAGCCTACAGGTTTGGCAGCACTGTCTGAACTGGCCTCAACTCCCTCCGTCCTCCTGATGTCTCTGTTTTCCTGTGCAATGTGATAGCTTTACCTTCTCAACCAGTTTCCATCACTGAACTCCCACATACAGGCTTGAGTCCTTTCTCTTCCTATGGATGAGTTTCTTCTACTCAGTCAGCCCTGAAGGAGGAGATGCAGAGAAGTCACTTCATTTTATAGGCATGACTTCCATCAGGTATTTAGTGTGGAGGAAACTGTCTGGAAAATAACATTGAGTGTCTTGAAATGTGTATTGCAGACTCCTACCAATATAAATGGGGGAAGGGGAAGGAAGAGTGCAAAAGGTCTGCTCTTCATGCTTGGCTGGCACATTACTTCTCTCTTTATGGTCCTTTTTCTTTGACTAAATGTGGTGCTGTCAATTGACTTTGTCTGAAATTCAGTAGGATTGAGATCTCAGAGTGTAAATGCAATCTTTATGTCAGCAAAAAAATCTATTTCTGGAGCTAGCAAACACTCATGAAATGAGGAAAACTCCATTTATAGAGTAAGGAAGGAGAAACCTCATTTGTTGAAGAAAAAACCCTGAGTATTGACAGAAAAAGAAGGGTCTGTTTCATAGAGGGAATGTGCCATCCTGTGAGATTGGAGGTGTGTGTGTGGGGGGGGAGAGAATGGAAACATTTTTGGGGATTGGGGGATTATTTAGGTATAAGGGTTTTGTAAGTGCACTCCACCCCCTGCTCTCTAAATAGGTGAGCTTGTATCTTCTAGGGCAGCTGCCTTTCTTAATTTATCCAAGAATAGTGATCTTGGCATCTGAATTAAAGGACCTTTTAAACAAATGGGTCTTGAACTTTTTACTACTAATATTGTGGTCTTGGAGCTGCATTCAATAGCTGTTTAAGAGGAGCCCCTTGATTCGGATGAGACGCACATGAGCACTCCGCATCAGCAGGATAGGGCTTTAGGAAAGAGGGTGTGATGCTATATGGCTGGCATTCTGTCAGTGCTAGTGCTGTGGTAAGGTTGCAGAGCAGTGGAATGTCTTTTTGATTATCTAAGATATTTGAGGCACCTATCACCTTAGTGTATCAGCACCAAATGTAGTTCTGTAGAAAGCACAAGGTTCTGTGTTCGCTCCATGGAGTGAATTTTTTTCAAAGCTTATTTTTCCTCTGAAAACGTGGCTTTTTGAATATGGCATTGTTCAGAGTTTTTCTTGCTGGTTCCATATCAAGGTGCTGATGTTTTAGATGTTTTTCTAGTCTTGCAAAAACTAATTCTGAGCTTTGAGAATCAAGCTGTGTTCTTTCTTTCTGAGGCATGGTCAGTCAAAGATTTTGCAGGCCAAATCATGCCCTTCGTTATACTTGTGCCTACTGCACAGGTTGTGAGTTCAATCCTTGAGGGGGCCACTTAGGGATCTGGGGCAAAATCAGCACTTGGTCCTGCTAGTGAAGGCAGCGGGCTGGACTCGATGACCTTTCAGGGTCCCTTCCAGTTCTATGAGATAGGTATATCTCCATAAATTATTATTATTTATTATCTGCCTGTGGGGTTGGATGGCTGTTACATAGGACATAGTTTGTCCAGCAGAACCTTTGTTATTGACTGTGATGTGCCACAAGGAGAGAAGCCAGTATGTCTGTCAGAGCCCAGGTTGCATTTGTGGGGATGGTACTTAGAAAAACTTCTGTGCACTGAGCAAATTTGAGCAGGTATCAAGGAGATGCAAGAAAGATGGAATCCCATAATACCATTCTTAATGATTTGTCTACAATACACTTTCATTTTAAGGAAGTCATTACTTGGGACAGATTTATTCAAAAGGTGGGGCCTTTCATTGCACAGAGGTAAAGAAGATTACCTGTCTATAGTTGTTCTCAAACTGGGTCACTGGAGAGCCATGAGCTGTTTGAATCAGAATGATGGAGCATCTGTCTGTTCAAGCAGTGACAATTCTGCTCAGTGGAACCCAGTCTGAGATTCATTCTAGGGGTGTGTTGTTGTTCAACAGAGTGTGCTCTGCCTCTGATGTTTATACAGTCTCTCTGGTGGAGTATCATCTTCTTAATGTAAACCCTAGGCCCCAACTTTTTTCAGTGGTGAGCCCGATGGCCCCACCACTCTGAGATTGGCTTGCTGGCTTCAGTATTTGTGTTTCTCACGGTGGCTCCTTCCACTGGTCCCAAAGACCGTGAACCCCTGTTGGGGTCTTAGCCTTTTTGGAAGCTGTACAACAAACAGATGTTTGCAGTGACATAGGACAGCCATTTCAAAACAAGACAGCATATATTAGTCACTTGGAACATACTATTTTAGGGTCACAGGGTTAGAATGGTAGAGTAAAATGTTCATGCATGGCTCTCTCGTAGCTTGCTAGCCTCTTCTTTTTTCGGTTCGGTGGGCCCTTCTTTGCCTTGGTCTGAAAGGTAGACTCCCTGCTTGCAGAAGGTGGCCTGCCTTCCTCACTGGTCCTGGATCCTATCACCTCACTACATGGGGCAGCCCGCATCCTTGGTGTTCACGCATTTTGTCTCCCTTGCCTGGTATTAGAAGTTAATGTCCAGTCAGCGGTCATCCCTTGCCTTTCCAAGGTAGCTCCATTCACATGTTGACAGTTGTTGATAGGCATGTCTGGGTTGGTATGAAAACTATGTGACAGATACCCATCTCTTATTCCCCTAATCCATGAAAGAAATGAACCCTTTCGTTCCCACTAGGTAACAGTACAAAAGTGAGTGGGGGAGACAGTCACACATTTTTTCATAAAAACAATACAGACATTTCCCATGTTCTCCACAGGGTGTCAAAGGTTTTTCGTGGGCAACTAAACATAACCCCCCGAGTGCGTAAGCAAGCACTGTGATCTCCTCAGGGGAGGTGTTGGGGTCACAGCTGGAGGGTAGAAGATGAGCCTATCTGAAGGAATGTTCATTTGCAATACAGAAAAGTTGGAGAAATACTTGGGTACAAGTAGGCTTGTTACCAAGCCTTTGCTGCTAGAGTTAACCTTTTGAGATAGAACTGGGAGCTGAAATTAGAAGCACAGATGAGGAAAGGAACATGTCAGTCAAGGTGTTGTGTTTTTTTTTTTTTTAGAGACAGTGATAAACTGGCAGCAGGAATGAACTGATAACCTGTCAAGCAGGGGCTTTGAGTTATTGGGAGAGGATATTTTCTGGTGCTGCTGGACTTACAAATCCTGGAAAAAATGATGAGGGATCTTGACATTTAAGAACTAATTGGCAGTAGTGATCACAAGATAGTCATGAAGATCTCTGGCACCAGAACAAAAACAGCTAGAAAAATGTTGTCAGAAAAACTTGGAACGGTAGGGCAGGGAGGAGTAGAGACTGATTTAGATTGATACAATGAATTTGTAAGAGGGGTTAATTACTACAGCAAATACATAGAAAGAAGTGAACACGTCACCAGGAAGAACAAGGACTTGGATACCATGATGATGGGCAACTCTTTAAAAGCCCAGCTGGCCCACTTACCAAACCTGCTGGCATCCAAACTGTGCGGGAGGGAAAGACAAAATGACTGGCCCTCATTAGAAGGTGCAAGTTGAAAGGGGACAGAAACAAGTGGGAGAAGAAAGCCCGAGCTGCTCTGGCAAAACTGTCTGTGTTTCTCTTAGGGCTAGTCTGCACTGGCAATGTTAAAGAGCTCTCCCAGCCTTCTAAAAAACCCACCTCCACAAGGGGCACAGCTACCAGTGCTGGGAGCACGGCCCCCAGCGCTGGTGCACTGTCTACACTGGCGCTTTACAGTACTGAAACTTGTTGCACTCGGGGTGTGTTTTTTCACATCCCTGAGCAAGAAAGTTGCAGTGCTGTAAAGTGCCAGTGTAGACAAGCCCTTACACAGTGCAGGTTACAAGCTCTGTGCTTGTGGGATAGGCTGCTTTGCCATGGCAGGCCCTTTCTCTGACTCGGGCTTGTCTCCTCCTGAACAAGCTAACTTTAGTTATACATGGATGAATCAGTGTTTTTATGAAGGATGGCATTTAAATTATACACTTAGACTTACAGGAGTTAGTGTTCATACCAGGACCATCTTCTGATAGCTATATTGACTGGCAAAGTGTTGAGGGCTTCAGCTTATCAGTACCATGCAAAGAAAGTGCTGTTTGATCACACACTCCATCAAAGGGTGGGAGAATACCATAAATAAAGCAAAGGAGTTCATTGGTGAGACCCCAGTTTGAGGACATCTGAAGGGGGTTACATCTTTGGTCCAGAGAATGGGGGGGAGGGGTGAATAAGCTTAAGCCTATGGAAAATCTTGCTATTTATTTACTCTGTGCACTGTTGTTATAGCCATGTCCCTCCCAGGATACTGAATATTACCTCACCCACTTTTTCTCTCTATTTACTATTATTTAGTCTGGAAAAAGAAGTAGGTGTAGGAGAGATGCATTGCAGTGCAGAAGTACTTTAAAAAAAAAGTGGGGTGGGGGGGTTCAGATTTAGTCAAACCATTACAAGTAAGCTGCAGCTGGAAAACATGTGGCCACCTGTGGGAACGTAACAAAAAGAAAGCTCAAGCTAAATAGTGGCTAGAACAAGAGCCTGGAAATCAGAATTGCTGGGGTTCTATTGCTGACGATCATAGCCTGGCTTTTCGACTGGGGGCATGTAACTCTGCTCGTTTGTGTCAGAGGTATTGAGGCTTATTTAACATTTGGGAATTGCTTTGAGCTGCTGGGATGAAAAGCAGTGAAATTCAAACCATTATTAGATTAAATAGACAGAGAGGCCTTTTTCCTCAGAGGGTGATCAGCATGTGGCGTTCTGTCCCAGGGAGAAGAAGATTCCACGTACTAGAATTTGGAGGTAGGGGGAGCAGAATGGCTAGTGCTTTGAACACGGGTTATCTTTTTTTATTTTTGTACGTGCATGGAAAAGTTTGCTGTCAGTACAGCACCTAGCACAATGGGGCCCCTAGGTGCTACTCATAAGAAATAATAACCTGTCATGGGATCATAAGATTTGCACCAGACTGTATTGAACAATTGGCCCATCATGTCTGGTATCTTTCAACTGGAGGATCTAAACGTGTTAATGAATGAAGTCTAATATACCTGTGAGGTAAATATTATCCTTTTTTACATGGGGGAAACTGCAGCAAAGAACCACATGCCTGAAGTCATGTAGAATGTCTGTAGCAGAGCCAGGAATTAAACCCGTGAGTCCTGGACTCCTTGGACTCCAGCCATGAAATAGCCCTTCCTCTAGGGTGTGTCTACACTAGATTTCCCTCCGTTGTTAGCACAGTATGCGGCTCCCCGTGGATGTGCTAGTTATGAAAACACTAGTGCTTAACACCCTGGGCACCACTGATGAGAAATGCTAAACCTGATGTAGACTAGGCTTAAGGTGCTTAACAAAGGATTCTGATTCGTGTGTGCACAGGATTAACCAAACTGTCAGATTTGAGATTGAAAAGGAATTTCTCCCCAGGATGTATTGGGAAATACCACTGGAACCCTGATTGCAACAGTAAATTTATAGCTGCTGATGTGTGTGGGGTCGAGCCCTGGGAGGGGAAGATCCTTAGTGGTGGGCTGTGAATAGGACAAAATTGTGGTAGCCTGGAGTTTCATTTAGGCCTGGTCTACACTGGGGGGGGTGAGTTGTTGATCTACGTTACGCAACTTCAGCTACGTGAATTATTTTTGAGAGTGAAAACATACTCTGTGTAATGTAATGCACACAAGATCCTGCTGCATGTAATCTCGCAGTTCTGATCTGTGTGAGCTCTGAAAGGAAGTTTGGGCTCTAGAGAAATGGGACTATATGCTAACACTTAGACACCTGCAAATCAGGCTCAAGGAGTAATCAAAGTGTGATAAACATTAATTAGGGTAATAACCAACCCCTTACTGGAGGAAGAAATGCTGATTACGTTATCTCACTTAGAATTTCATTCTGTCAAGGATGGTGCTAGATGACAGGTTTTGATTACACTTACTCAGACATGAAAAAAGACTCTAAAAAGCTGCTTAAATGTGAAGGAGAAAGAGAGCAGAAGGCAAACAAGCTACATTTTTTTTTCTTTAACTGAGTGATTTAACTTATTTGACTTTCTGGTGAAAACTCTTATTCACTGCCTTTCAGACTTTTGAGGGGAATTGGTATTTTTAATGGACTCTGAATGCTTCCCTGAACAACCATAAATTGTAAGTGTCTTTGCAGCTTTTTTCTCTTGCCCATTCCTCCACTGTTACATGGAAATGCTGGCTGGCGTGGCAGAGTGATTAGAGGTTAGAGTGTGGGATTGCTTGTCAGGTGTCCTAGAATCTATTTGTGACTCTGCCATGGATTACTGCATGACATGGGGTGCTTAATCTCTCTGTGCTCATTTATCAATCTGTAAAAGGGTGTCCTGCCCAACACCCAGAAGTATTAAGGCTTTACGCACACTTCAATCCCTAGGTGCAGAGCTTGCTCAAGCCAATCTACTGCCCTAAATAAAACTTCAGTGTGACACCCCCATCATATCTCCTTTAAAGTTTGCAGCAAGGATGGGCTCCCCATCTGCCCCCACAACCCTTCCAGTGGAGCTGCTCAGCTCATCCACAGCGGGACCCAAGCACTCCCCCCGCCCACCTGTTAGGCCCCCAGCAGCATCTAACTGGCCCTCGCACCTTGAGCTCCTCCTCATCTAGACTCTTCTGTGGAGGAAAGTTTACTGTCACTTCAGAATTGGGATCCTTGTTCCACAGGTGTATCTTGGGCACAGTGTGAAGACAAAATCCCATTGACTGTATATTGGCCAAGGCAGCAGCATTTTGTTCTACTTACTTCTTCCTCCAGGCCATGTAGTGCTCCCCTCTTTGCTCTGGCTAACACTCTGTTCACCCCTTCAGGGCCTCTTCCAGAGTCATGCAGTTGTTATAAAATTCAGGATGCACTGAACCAGGAGCTACTGCTTCTAACCTTTGCCTCTAACCCGCCCTCCCACTGAGAAGGGTAATTTAAGCAGGGCCTTCCCGTTTTATTACCTTACAAAAACTTTTGGTAAATGTTGGAACTCCTGAAAAAGCCAAGGGCTTGTAGCGTTAACCTGACAAGTGCATGTAACTGATTGGATAACTCTGCTAGTATCCCCTTCCCCTCCATGGAGCTCTGTGCTGCCACTCATGGAGTCACTCAGTGTGAGTGCCCAGGACTGCAGCTCAAGCTGACACGGAGCCAGAGGCTGGCTTGTCCCTTGTATATACAGTACATTTTTAGGGAAAAGTCATTTAATACTTCAGCTGCTTTATCCTCGTGTGCACCCTCATTTCTCATTCCATTCCGTAATGTTCTTTCTCCTTGGCTGATCGCTTACTTTTGTGCTTCAGATATAAAATTGGAGTTGCTTGGTATTCCAGGGAGATCTATTCACAGCCTCTCTTTGCATTTCTGATAATCCTCCGTATTTGTCTAACTTCCCCATATTTCTGGTCTCTCTTCCCCTCTTTGGGTGACCTCTTACCCATTGAATCTGTCCAGGACCTAGTTACTGATTGTGAATCACCCTTCTCTGCCTTGACCCATCCCACATATAGCTGAACCTAAGGCTTTGTCTGCACTTGCAACTGAATGACAAAACTTTTGTCGTTCAGAGGTGTTAAAACACACACACACACCAAAGACAAAATTTTAGTCAAGGAAAAGCGCCGGTGTGAACAGCGCTTTAGCTACTGCCGCTTGTTGGGGGTGGAAGTTTTTTGCTGGCCGGAGAGCTCTCTCCCGCCAACAAACAGCGGCACTGCGCACCTTTTAGCGGCATGGCTATAGCAACATAGCCATGTTGCTAAAAGGTGCGTAGCGTAGACAAAGCCTAATAAAGTTTTTCCTCAGGCTGTTTTACTATGGGGTGTGTCTTGAAAGTCCTCTGTCCTGCTTTTGTATCTTTTCTAGTTCAAAAGTTGGCATTGAGACATGCTTTTTGGAAGCACCTTCCTTCACATCTGGTCCATCTCTGATCCCCTCTAATCCCATATAAATCACACAGGCTTTGGCTTCAGGGACTGTTGGTTTATGATTGTCCTGTCCAGAGTCACTTTCATAGGAAATAGGATTTTTGCCAGTGCTGGATTAGACTATTGGTCCATTGAGTCTAATGTCCTGCCTGTAGCAGTGACTGCTGTCTGATGCTTCAAATCCTCTCCCCATTGGAGGGGGATGTATGAAAAAAGAGTTACAATTCTAAAAGCTCAGTGTTGAGGATCTCCCAATAAGGATACGAGTGGATGCACAGGAAGTGCTGTTGTGGAGAAACTGGCCATTGACTCACTGGCTGTAAGCAGTGTCAAAGAGGTGGGTTTTGAAAGGGATGGGGATAGGTGAGATGGGGATAGGTGAGATGGGATGGAGTATTCCCATCATCTGGTGTGGCAGGAGCAAGGAGTTCACCTCTGACAGAAAAGAGCTTAAAGGAGCAAGTTGGGTGCAGGAACAGATGAGATCTGTGCTAGATAGCTGGAGGGCTTTGAACGTGGAGTGGTGTGTGTATCTAGTGAAGCTGTGGCAGTTGAAAGGATGGGTTTAAAACCCATCTGGATTCTAAATCTGGATTTAAAACTAATCCATTAGAAAAACCTGTACTACCTCCCCTAAGACAACTGTTTTTGGGTGTGGGGGTATGGTTATTCTGGTTTTGAGCTAGGATCTGTACTTAAATATGGGTGATGTGGTCACATGCCTTGCTCAGACACTTGCTCAGACCCTGCACGTGGAGGCTCCATAAGAGTAGGGGGATAGATCTTGCTGCTTGCATGCTCCTCTCTGGAGCTCCAAAGTGACATTGAAACCAAGAAGGGAGCGTCTCAGGCAGAACGGAGTACTGAGAGCAAGATCACTAACAAACAGCAGTGACTAATACGAGCACAATCCGTTTAAATATGAATAGCACTGTCTGCTGTTTAAGGTTCAGATGGTGCATTCTGTTTACATGGACCAATCCCAGACCCGCAGCTACCTTTTTAAAAAAAATAAAACCTTACGCTTACCCCTCCATTTTAAATACATGGCTAAAACTTACCTAACACAGCCCTCAGAGTAGAGCACTTTGCCCCCGGAAACGAATGGAAGAGCTCTCCAGCCTGTCAAATGTCCTGCCTTTTCACATGCGTATGGCCGCCTCCCGGAAGTGAGCTCTCGTATCACTGCAATAGAAAGGTTGAAGCTTCCAGAGAGTTCTTTAGTGGGAGTCTTACTTTTGTATGTGTTTTTCAATGGATACCTGTACAGTACAGTCTTTCTTAGGGAGAACACTGAGCTTTCTTTAAACTTATATATATCAGTGTAACTTGAAATTTAAACTCAGAACATTGTAGTGTAGTGTAACTTCTAGGTCCCTACACATGTGATGGGTATTCAGTACATTAGTCGAATTGAGGTGACAATCATTTTTTTATACTTCCCTTGCTCAGCAAGAAATAGATTAATTCCTGAGGATTGTATGTACTGCTCCTGTAATAGGTGCCTCTAGCCATACCACTGCAGGCTAAGCTTTTGTCAGATCTGCCAAACTCAGCAGGATTAGGCCTGGTAAATCCTGGGATGGGAGATCACAAAGGAAAATGCAAGGTGCTTCAGGGAATATCATTGGTGATTCAGTACAGCATACTCTTATATTTGAGTTGGTATTCAGCAACTTCTCCAGGGGAGGGCTTGCTGTCTCCAAGTGCTGTCTTTAGATGGGATTTGAGACAGAGGCCCTGATAACTTGTGATCATTATTTTTTAAAAACAAACTCCATATTTCCTTTGCATGCAGTTTTCATCTTTACTTCCTGTCCTAGTTGTGATAGTAAGTTGTGCACCAGCTGCCATATATAATCCATCTAGAGATGGCTACATTTCAGTGATTCTTATATAAGTAGGGCTTGTAAAGTGCTTTGGCGGAGAGGTGCTTTCTTCTCTTCTCTCTTTCCTGCTCTCTGACCACTGTTTGTGTGCAATAGTTGTACTAGTCATATGTGGCTTACTTGGGAGAGAAATATAGCCACTGTTTCTGTTGTGCCAACAGGAAACAAATACTGACATGTTGACCATCATAAAGTACTTCTTTGAGCTATGTGACTTTCATGATGCTGGAATGCAGGCCAGGGAAGGAAATGGAGCTATGGGAATCTCCACTCCTGTAAAACATGGCGAGGTGGAAAATCAATGTCTGTAAAACTCAGATTATTGAGGAAAGAACCTGCTTCCCACCATCTAAATGTTTTAAAAGCAATGAAAAGGTGGGGAATTGGTAGTGGGATAAAGTCACCTCCAGGCCTCTTAGAATCTGGCCCAGGTTGTGGAGACAATAAATCATTCCTGTCTGATGACCTGGAGTCTCTGTTTAAGCCATGCACCTGTGCAGGCATCCCATGGAGCTGCCAGCTGGGAGGGTAGAGGGTAGCACTCCAGGGCTCTAGCTAGCTCTGCTATTATATTGTTCTCCTCACCATAGTAGTTGAGCCCCTCACAGTCTCTGATGTATTAATCCTTGCAACAACTCTGAGGTAGGGAAGTGCTGTCATCCCCATTCTATAGGGAGGAGCAGAGAGCACAGACGTGTCCTCCTAGGCCATACAGGGAGTGTTTGGCAGAGCCAGAATAGACCCCAAGTCTCTGGACTCAAAGTCCAAGTCCACCACATTAGCCATAAGGCTCCTCTTCCCTGGGCTGCTTTCAGGGCTGTTGACTAGCAGGAGGGGGATGCTCTGGGGCTTCCCTTTCCCTAGTTGCTTCCCGTGCCATGGCAGTGCTCAAGGGCACCTCTTCTCACAGCTGCAGGCAGTGGGGAAAGGGACTCAACTACTCTCCCTCCAATCAGTCTGCATCGCTCAGTGAGGAGCAGGACGTGGGATGGAGAAGGGGTGATAAGGAGAAGTGGGAGGAAGGTGAGTGAATGAAGAGGAGATGGTCAAATGTGAAGAGAAGAGACTGCTGCTGTGGGTCTGAAACATGAGCTCAGGCAGCCGTTCGTTCTGCTTGCAGATAGGGACACACGAAACGGACAAATCAATACAGCGTCTGCGAGAAACTTGCGCTGCCTCAGCCTATCAGGATTCTGTGAGGGAACTAACAGAATAGTGGCACAAGGAGAATCAATACGTTATATTTGAACTTTCAAAAAGCCTTTGACAAAGTCCCTCTCAGGAGGCTGCTAAGGAAACTAAGTAGTCTCGGGTGAAAGATAAAGTCACATCATGGATTTTAAGCTGGTGAGAGAGGAAAGCGAAGCAGAAATAAACGGTCAATTTTCATCATCAAAGGAGGTTAATAGTGAGGTGCCCCCAGGATCCGTACTAGGAACAGTGTTAATCAATACTCTTATTAAGGATCTGAAAGAGGTGAACAGTGAGTAGCAAAATTTGCTGGTGAGACAAATGTTGAAGATAATAAAGACTAGAGAGATTGTGAAGAGCTTCTGAAGGACGTAGCAAAGTTAGGCAATTGGGTAATGCTATGACAGACAAAATTCAGTGAAGACAAATACTTTGTAATGCACACTTAAAGGAGCAACTTGAACTGCTCAGAGGAGCCATCAGCGTATAAATTAACTGGGACCACTCAGTGGAAAGGAAGGGTGGGTGGTAGGAAGGGAATGAATCTGGCCATTGGGCTTGTACCATAAAGCCACTACATAGTCATAAAAAGAACAGGAGTACTTGTGGCACCTTAGAGACTAACACATTTATTTGAGCCTAAGCTTTCATGGGCTACAGCCCACTTCATCGGATGCATAGAATGGAACATATAGTAAGGAGAGAGATACACATACAGAGAACATGAAAAGGTGGGAGTTGCCCTACCAACTCTAGGAGGCTAATTAATTAAGATGAACAATTATCAGCAGGAGAAAAAAAAAACTTTTGTAGTGATAATCAAGATGGCCCATTTCAGACAATTCACAAGAAGGTGTGAGGATGCTTAACATTAGTGTAATGGCCCAGCCATTCCCAGTTTCTATTCAAGCCTAAATTAATGGTTTCTAGTTTGCATATTAATTCAAATTCAGCAGTCATAGGAATTGCCAATCTGAAATAAGGTGATGGTCTCAGTCCTGTTCCTAGTGGTCAGGTGACCATGTCATATTGTAAGATCTTTGGGACAGGAACTGTATCACTTGTGTATTGTACAGTGCCGAGCACACTGGTGCTTAATAATAAATAGTGCCTAGCTCTCATGTGGTGCTTTTCATCCATAGAACTTAAAGCACTTTGAGACTGATATCTTTGTAATGCTTTTGAAAATGCCTAATGAAAAGCACTGTAAGAGCTAGGTAGTGGTACTGATATTCCAAAGGAGGTTGGTATCATTATCCCCATTTTATAAATGGAGAAACTGAGGCACAGAGTGGGGTAGTGATTTCCACAAGGTCATCCCGTAGGCAAGTGGCAGAGCTAGCACTAGAGCCCAGGTCTCTGGAGTCCTAGTCTAGTGCTTTAGCCACTATGCCATGCTTCCTTCCCTTTTATTAAAGGATTTTAATAATAAAAAACCACTCAGCAGTTGATACCAATTGGACCTCTTGATAGCAGTCTCAGCAGAGGGCCAGGATTCACCAGCCTGGTTGTTCCTGCTTCCCCTGGCCTTTTTCCATTTGGGTCAGTCAGCAGTGAGGGGAGCGCTGCTCTGGCTATACCTGTTTGCAGAAAAATGAAGGACTTAAATCTCTAGAGCTGTCAGGCCAGCATGTTTCACCAGTGCTAAACTTACCCTGCCGCAAAGTGCAGTCTGCCGAGAGCCATGTCCTTCCCCCTCCGGCCTGAGCATGTGGGGGTACTTGCTTTTGCAGAAGTGTCTCTGGATCCTGGATTCTTACCCTAGGGGAATGTGTTTACCCCTCAGAATCTCCCAGCGGGTGGAGGCCAGCCGGATGCAGCTGCAGGCAATCGGAGAGAGAGTCTCACTGGCTCAGGCTAAGATTGAGAAGATAAAGGGCAGCAAGAAGGCGATTAAGGTAGTGGGTGCTTTTCACAGCCGCCTTTGTAGGCTGCACAGTTGTCCACCGGGTCTCTTCCCACTCACTTTCTAGTCTCTGGATGTGAATTCACTAGCAGTACAGGTAATCTGACACACATGGGCTCTCCAGTCAGAGTCCCTCTATCTTGGCAGGTCTGCCCACTGGATGAGAGCTATGGTATGAACTCCCGCCCTGACATGACCACCCCTTCACATGGTATGTCTCTTCTCTCAGACCCACATATTTCTGGCCTTGAATAGGAAGGAGTCTCTCAAGAAAAGGTCACCCCCTCCATTTCCACTCTCTTGGCTCTCTCAAAATCCCATTTTGCTGAGGAACCCAGGACACGTTCTTGTTAGTGAGAATTGCATCTTCACCATCTTTAACCCCTTACACCTTGTTCATCCAGTTGGAAGCTGCTATTGTAGCATCTCACATTCAACCCCTGCCAATCTTGGTATCCAAACAGAACCGTGTGGAAAATCCCTGTCCTATTGCCCATCTCCCAGCCCCATTGTGTTGATTGTTTCTGGGATGCTGGAATGCTCTGCCGATAGGATTTTTAGTTTCTTCCTCTCCCGGCAGGTGTTTTCCAGTGCCAAGTACCCTGCCCCAGAGCGGCTGCAGGAGTACAGCTCCATTTTCGCTGGTGCAGAGGATCCAGCCACACAGAAACGGCCGAGGCACAAGATTCAGAGCAAATACAGACCGCTGGATGAAAAATCCCTGCAGGTAAGAGAGTCGAGAGGGGAGGCCCCCTGGGTGAATGGGTATGCAGTTGGAGGGGGATGAGGGCTGGAGGGGACTTGTTACTAGGGGCTGAAGGCATATGGGTATATGGGAGAAATTTGGGGATGGGCATAGGCAAAGGGTCTGGTCTGTTTTCCACCTGACTTGACAAGACACGTGGGAGCATGTTCCAAAGCTTGTGGAACGTGTGAGGATTGTGCCAGTGGAAGACTTTCCTGGCCCCTCAGTGGTGGTTACTGGCTGGGTGTGCTCTGCGTGGGAGGCTGTTGGGTCCCCTCTCCGGACTCTGGCACTCTTAGCGCAGGCCATAGCTACTCACCTTGCCACCTGTGTTTCCATTTTCTTATTTGGTTTGAGCAACCTGATTGTTTCCTGCAGTGGCATTGACAGCAGCTGCCGACTCTCCTGAGTGTGTTTTGTTGTGTGACACAGGGCAGGGGAGAGCCAGGGTGGTTGGGACCTGCATGGGCTGATGGTCTGGGAGGATCGGGGGAGCTTTCAGGATCAGTTTGTCAGATCATAGTTCTTTATTACACAGTAATTATGTGAAGGAGAAGAGGGAAGTGTCGTATATGTGAGTCTGTGTGGAGGAGAAAGAGGGGAAGAGATCTCCTCTTCTAAGGAGGCAGCATGGTCTAGTGATTACGGCACTGGGCTGGGAGTCAAGAGACCTGGGTTTTATTCTCAATTCTGCCACTGACCTGCTGGGTGACACTGAGTAAGTTCCTTCCCCTCCCATGCTTGTCTATTAGACTGTAAGCTCCTCTTGGCAGGGACTTTCTTGTGCTGTTAGTACAGCACCTAGTACAATGGGAGTCTCTGTCAGCTGAGGCCTCTGTCATCACTACTGGTATTATGGGAGCAGGCAATGCCTGTAACCAGTGATGCTATTAAAGGCTAAGCTTAGATGTGTAGCTATTGGCAAATGACCCAAGATCTCCATGACATTCCCCTCTGTGCTGTGATCCTGTGGTGGTGAGGGGAGGGCAGCCTGTGAGTGGGGGCCTGTGGGATAGCCAACAAAGTGGCTTAGAGGGAGGTGTTGCCTGGCGGTTCTGAAGCTGTTAGAGCTCGAACACCCCAAGGAGAGGAAGAATAACTCTGTGCTGCTCTCTGAGGAGATGGCTAATGCACGATGCTGGGAATTTTATCCAGTGCTGATCCCTGCAGGGTAGGGATTAGCCCAGCAACTCCCTTCCTAGGGTGGCTGCTCACACATTCCCATAATATCAGACTTCCCAGTACTTTCGGGAACCCCCGCCAGTGTGACCCCACCCCTCTCAGAGTGACCTCACCACCCAGGAGGCGCCATTTTGAAGAGCACATCACCCCTGCCAGCATGACCTCTTGTGCACACGACGTCATGCTGGTGGGGTGCAGTGGCGCTCTCTTCGTCAGGGTGTCCGGACATAACTGCTCTTGTCTCAATACTGGATGGGGAACAAACCTCAGAAAAGCAGGACAGTCTGATTTAAAACCAGACGAATGGCCTGCCTGTCTCCTCTTCTCCCCTTGGAAGTACTTTCCTCTTCTTTCTCTTCCTCGTGTGTCTCAGCCCAAAAATAAAGCTGTCCCTGAATAATTCAGTGCTATAAACTTTCCTGAACTTAAAAGGAGTTGAAGCCTCTTCCTGCAAAGCAGCATGAATATTTCAGCCAGTCCTCAGAACTTCCCAGGGAAGTGGAGCTGCTGGCTGGGCAGGCAGCTGATAGCTCACCCAAGCTGGGCTTGTGCTTCCCTTGTTGTGGCTTCAGAGTAGCAGTTGTGTGAAAGCTGCTGATGGCCCCTGGGCAGAGACTGCTTTGAGTCCTGCTGACTAGAGGTCAGAGCCTGCTGAGGAGCTGTATCTCAGTAAGGGACATGCAAGACTTTCTCCCTCCCTCGCTTCCAGAGCCAAAGAAGCAGCTGCCAGTCTATGTCCCCATGTGCCATCTGCACTTTGTCAGGGAGGGGCAGTGCCTCTCTGGCCTGGGAATGACATCCGAGCCACCTAATCCCAATCATTTATTACCATGTATGCTGTACGTCTATGTCAGCTTCCCCATGGCGGCTCCGTCTGTCTGCCCTCTCTTTCCACCGCCACCTCACAGCCGTCTGCAGTGCCTTCCTTTTCCCTGCTCTGTGCTGCCTCTCTGCACCCGCTTTCCTACATTGCACCTTTCTGATTTCTTTCTTTACTTTCCAGGACCAACCCCCAGGGTACGTGTGCACACACGTTACGCTCCGGTAGTGCCTCACTGGCCCTCTTCCCCTGCACTGGGCTACCTCTAGCTCCCAGCCCTTGCGCCCTCCTTTGTGACTGCTGACCCTTCTGCATTGCTGGCTTCTGCCCACTCACCCACCTCAGGGCCTGACTTCGCCAGCTAGCCCCATCCCTGGCCTTGTCTAGCTGCCTCCTGGGGAAGCTCCCTGGAGGGCTGGATGGGGGGTGGGCAGAGAGGCCTAGTGCTGTGTTGCCAGGTGGCTGTTGGTTTATTAATGACAGGAGGGGTCTGGGCCAAGTGGCAGCTGGCACGCTGTGTACGGCTCAGTATAGTCAGAGTGCTGAGTTCGTTCCAGGGATCCGGCTTGTGTGTGGCTGTTTGCAGCTGGGGAGCGAGACTGAGGCTCTCGCAGTAATGAGACATGACAAAGGAAAGTCTCATATTGGTATTTATGCCCTCCTCAGTTATTCCAGGCTTTCAGCGGCGGCCTCCTTGCCCATTGTCATATGTGACGAGGCCCATTGCTGTGCGTTACATGCTGAGAGTAGCTGGCGGGGCCTTCCCTGACTGGGCTTCATATCTGCTGTATTGCAGGAAAGCCCCGGGTGCCTTTTGCTGCCGTCACCATCACCAAAACTTATTTATTATTTGTGGTACTGTGACCCCCTCAGGAGCTCCAGTCATGGACCAGGAGCCCATTGTGCTAGGTGCTGCACAGACACAGAACACAAAGAAAGGCTGGTCCCCAGGGAGCTGACAATAGACAAAAGATGGATACTGACTGATGAGGGAGTATAAGGACTCAATGAGGCAGAACTTCCATTCGTTTTTGCTGTGATGCCTACAAAAAAATGTGATGGTCAGGCTGCTGGTGTGCAAAAGAGAGTTTTGAGGTGGGATTTGAAGGTGGACAATGAGGTAGCTTTGCAGATGTTTATAGGGGCCACCTACAACACATGTGGGGCAGTATGGGAGAAGGCACGAAGGTGCCTGTTTGAAGATTTAACAAGTGCGCAGCAGAAATGCCAGAACTACCGTTGCCCGCACCAGTTTAATATGGCCCACTAGTGCATATGCATGCTATAGTCATGAATTACATGAGCACATTGTTTTTCAGTGGGACCCTGCCCCATCCAGTGCACACTATGGGCACATGGGGAGGCCAATCAAGGTTGCACAGATAACAATGACTATGGCATTTCCTGACTTTCAAGTGCTTGAATTTGTAACCGAAATAATATTCTTTTACTGTATGTTTTTGTATGTAACTTACTTAGACTCCCTAAAGTCCCTAACAGGAGACAGTATTAATAGGGTGACCAGATAGCAACTGTGAAAAAACGGGACAGGGGGTGGAGGGTAATAGGCACCTACATAAGAAAAAGTCCCCAAAAAACAGGACTGTCCTTTCACAAGGAGGATGGTGAAGCACTGGAATGGGTTACCTAGGGAGGTGGTGGAATCTCCATCCTTAGAGGTTTTTAAGGCCCAGCTTGACAAAGCGCAGGCTGGGATGATTTATTTGGGGATTTGTCCTGCTTTGAGCAAGGGGTTGGACTAGATGACCTCCTGAGGTCTCGTCCAACCCTAATCTTCTATGATTCTATGATAAAAACGGGACATTTGGTCACCATAGTATTAATGAAACTTGGTAACTGGAGAGTGAGAGATGAAGTCCTGTTATAGGTTAATATATTTGAACTTTTGGCTATTTAGGAAGAGAGTAAATTGAAAGACAGCAAATGTAGGGCCCTGATCCTGCCAGGTCCTGAGCTGCCTGTTCTGCTAAATGTTTAGTGCCCTAGACTCCCACTGATTTCAGTGAGTGGAGTATGCTGAGCATATTGCAGCATCAGTCCTTTTAAAACAGTTACAAGAAAAAAAATTATGATGTGGTTTCACCTGTGGAAATCGCAGTTGCAGGATATTACTGAGGTAGATATTATAAATTTCAAAATAAGATTAGATCTTTGTATAAAAGTGTCATTTGCAGTTACTTTAAGTAGCACAAAAATTACAAGGACTATATAAAGCCTCATACTTCAGGGGAATAGTCATGCTTTGTACTTTTTATAAATGCCTTAGAAGGATTAGACTTTTTAATAAGTAAATGTGAGTAATGGTTGATTTCTCACTCCACCCAATAAGCGACACCCACCCTTCCAGTGCTAATTGAAATTTACAAAAGGGAAGTTTTAAAAAATACATTGCTTGAGAGCTTAGTGTGTGAGCAGTTCTACCGAAGACGTCAGGATTCCATGATGCTTAAAAATTAAACATTAGGAAATGAATATTAATGACCAAATGGAACTTTATTTCTGAATCTCTTTTGAATCTCCACTTGTACAGTCACTGAAGAACAATTTACATCAGGCTTTTTTTATTTGCTGCTAATGGCCCATGCCGCATGGTTGTGGTCACTTTAAATATGTGAACAGTGAAAATATGAATCTGGCTAATTGACTTGATTGTACAAATCACTTCTGGTTTGAGGGTTCATCGCTTCATCCCTGTGAGACAAGGGCTGTGCCCATTTTATAGCTAAGAGAAACTGACAGGGGTTAAGTGAACTGGCCAAGCCAGAGGCAGATGTGGAACACAAGTTCCTTGTTCTAAGTCCTGTGCTCAGTCCAGTAGACCTGTGGCCTCTTAAGCTGGTCAGCAACTGGGCCCAGGAAGCAATAGCCCTTCCCCTCCCCTGTGGTACGGTATGTGATATACAGGAGGTCAGAGCAGATGATCTTGTAGTCCCATCTGATCTATGTATAGTACAGTTCACCTAAGTACATTATGGAGGTTGTACATCTTCCCCACAGCATCAGGCATTGGTCTGATCTGAGATGGCAATTCCCACGTTCTTTAAAAGTGAAGTCGTTCAGATGAAATAACTCCCTTTCTAAAGGGAGTTCTATACATTATGTATGAAGCTGTAGAGCTGAGAGAGAGGAGATTTTGGTTCACTGGAGTTGAAAAGTCCTGCAAATCTCCTGGGCTTTGTAAATCCATCTGGCTCTCACACTCTTCCCTCCGCTCACCCTCTCCCGCCTGCCCTCTTAGTTGGTGCTGGCATGCGTGCCTTTCTCTCCCCGCACCCGGGGCGGGGGCGTCTCAGTAGGAGGAGAGCTGAAGGTGGCAGAATTGACAGGTCAGTCCCAGAGGGAGGCGCTGTAGATACTGATGTAGGAGCGCTGGCTGTGTGGACATGCACAATCACTCCAATCCCAGCCCCTCTCAGGAGGAGGCATTGCACAGGATACGGTAGGTTAATGGAAGGGCTGTGGGGCTCAGTCCATAAGAGGTGCTTGCCACAGAAATTCAGGTCCAGGTGATTTGTGTACAACATCTTAAAGGCACTGCTGTGGCTTCTCTTCTGAAACATGACCATGTCTGTTGGACATGGAGCCGGTGTCCTGCCTGGTGTGAAGAAGGGTAACATAGCAGGGTGACTATGTGGAGCAGCAGCGGTAGCATGTGGATAATGGAGAAGGCCACCAGAGGTGCCACGCATTCCCACTGTATTGCCACATGTTTATTTCATTGCAGGAGAAGCTCAAGTACTTCCCAGTGTGTGTGACCACAAAAGTTCATCAGGAGGATGATGCAGAAGAAGGTCTTGGCAGCCTCCCAAGGAACATCAGCTCCCTTAGCTCCCTGCTGTTGTTCAACACCACCGAGAACCTGTGAGTGTTGGAGTAGCACCAAGCAGCTCTGCTGCCACCGCCTGGCCTCTGATGTGCTGCCTCCCCACCGCGGCCTGCCACTTTATCTGGGGAGATGCTCTTGCACTGAGGGGCTGGTGGGTTGATTCCCCTGAATAGCAACCTCCAGCCAACATCCTTTCTTCCTCACCCCACTCTGAGTCAGAGCTGTTTGTTACTGTCAACATCTGACCCAGCATGTGCCCCTGGACACTTCTCCTCTCCTCCATCATTACTTGCCCAGCACCTGAATATTTTCTCTGTTCCCTGTCCTTCCCTCTGTCTCGTTTGCTTATCCAGCTACTGCCACATCTCCCTCCACCTCTTTGCCTAAACTTGAATGGTCACTTCATTCTCACTACTTCAACTTCCTCCCTGACTGAATCAGTCCCTTGCAGTCCTTGTTTCTCCTGTTCTCCTTGAGTGGAACAGTGCTTGTCAAGGAGGTCTTCTCCTGGTCAAATCTAAGGACGCCCCCATGGTGCTTATCCTCCTTGATCTTTCATCTGCTTTGGACAGTACTTCCCTCTCTGCTCCTGGGGCTCTTGATGTTCTCCTTCCTGGCTTTCTTCCTCCCTCTCACAGTGTGTCCAGCACAGATTGGCATGCTAGGCATGCCCTGCTCTAGACAGTGGTGTAACTGCTGTCCCCATAACATGGTGTGTGGTGGGCAAGGGGAGAGAAGCTTGGTGGACTCCAGATGGTAGTGACAGGTGTTCAGGTTCACCCTGCACTAGCCTGCAGAGTGCGAGGTCAGGATGGGGCGGTGAAGAAGGGAGGGGGCACACCTGTGGGCGATGTAGCTGAGTGGAGGTAGTATTGACTGGGACATCAGGAAGCTGTTTCGTCACCCCTTAACGCCTGGTCCCTTCCTCTGGCTGTTCCCTGAGCTAGAACCACTGAGGATTTCTCCATCCCCAGGTACAAGAAGTATGTCTTCCTGGATCCTCTGGCGGGAGCGGTGACCAAGACCCATGTGACTCTGGGAACAGACACTGAGGAGAAGCTCTTTGATGCACCCCTCTCCATCACCAAAAGGGGGCAGCTGGATCGGCAGGTGAGATGCAGCAGCGGGTGGGGCTGTACTTGCTGAGCGAAGGGACGCCATGCTGCAGACAGCACCGTGCTCATCCACTAGAGGAGAGCTGTTTTTTGTAGGTGCAGGAGTTGACGGGGGGAATGGCCCAGAAGGAAGATCTTGGGTGATGGGCAGTGGGGCATTTCACCTGCCTTAGTAACCTCATTAGGGTTTGCGTGTATAGTCCTTGCTGGACTTGGTGGATGCAATGAGAATTCTACACTTGAGGGCATGGGTGCCAGGTTTGTATAATTTTGGTGGTGCCCAGAATGGGTCCAAATGGAGCCATCCCATCCATCGGATGGGCCAGGGAAACTGCCCCAGGCTTTGCGCTTTGGGAGGCCCTGTGATTCAGAGGGATGTGGAGTCCAGGGCGGCCTTGGGGGTTAGCAGAGGGCCTGGCGCCGGCAGCAGTGAGCGACCTGGTCCCCACCCCACCCTGCCCTGCCAGCTCCCAGCATCGCCTGGGGGAGGGGACAGAAGGCGGAAAGAACTGGGGTGCAGGCCGGGGGAAGGGCTGGAATGGGGCTGGGAGGGGACAGAGCAGGGATGGGAAGAGGTGGGGTGGGTGCGGAGCAGGGCCAGGAAGAGGCAGGATGGGGGTTTGGGGGAACGGGTGAAGTGGGGGCGGGAGCAGAGCAGAGCAGGGGTGGGAAGAGGCAGAGCAGAGCGGGGCGGATTGGGGCCAGGTCAGTCACTGCTGCCAGCGCCAGGCCCCCTGGTTGTCCCCCAGGCCGCCCTGGACCCCGCGTCTCCCAGAAGCGCAGGGCCCCCCAAAGTGTGGGGCCCAGGGTGGTTGCCCAGGTCCATCCTATGGATGGGATGGCTCTGAAAATATAAGCCCAAACATTGATGGAGTTGGGCCCACGTTCCTGAATATTGGTGGAGCACGGGCACCACGGGCCCATATAACTCACCACCTATGTCTGAGGGTTGTGTTTCTCCAGGCTCTATGGAGATTTGGCGGGTTGGGTAGTGACAGCGCTGATGTGGCCTCCTCTGGTGCAGGGCTGGCTCCCCCGATATCACATCTCTCCCTCCTGCACTGGCCTGCTCAGAGCCTGAGCTGCAGAAGGGGTTTGTGGCAGGCATGTGGAGTAATGGCAGTTTTATTTGAGCTGGAGAAAAGCAGGAGCTATTCTGAGTCCCTCTTTCTGGTCCCGAGGGGAAGGTGTTAGGAGGAGCAGTTTCCCCCACCCTCAGGTGGAAAGTGGCTGCAGTGTGATGCTTGGGAACTACCAAAGGAGCGCTAGGCTCTTAAAAAATTATTGGCTGTTCAAATACCCTGCGTTTCACCCCATTGGGAAAGCCTGACAGGACTGTTATCTCTTTAATATGAAGTGCCCGTGGCACAGCAGGAGACAGGGCTGATGGAAGGAGCAGCCTGTTAGCTGGAGGCGGGTAATCACAGCACTGGTATGTTGTCAGAGATTTCAGATAATGCCCTCAGACTAATCTAGCTGAGTTCTTTATCCCCTCTCGTGTGGAGCAATCCCTTGAGCAGGGCTGCGCTCAGCCCAAGTGTGGAGAAAAGTCCAGCCACGGAGAGCAGCCCACGCCAGCTGACAGTGCCCCGTGATGGTGGTGCTGAGCTGCTCTTGACCCCGGTGTCAGTCAATGGGAGGGGAAAGAGGCAACGAATGGGGCAGGGTCTCTTCTGCCACTGAGAGGGTAGCAAGTCTGCATCCCTCTGCAGACGGGCTGGTGTTTGAATCTCTCTCTTCTGGCATCTTAAGTAAAGGGAACCTGCCAAGGAAATAGAAAGAATTGTGTTGTGCCCTTTTTGAGGCCTGGAGACCAGGAAGCGTGTTAACTCTTTCCTGCTTGGGTTTTTTCCATCGAAGAAAAAGGAATGTAAAGTCCAATCTTCCCTGGCAGCTTCGGAGGGTTTCTGGGAGGTTTATTGTGAGCTCTGGAGGCCATAATTGAAGAGATGGCGGTGTTAAATCTTCAACTCAAACTTCCCTTCTCTAAAATGCATGTTCGTCACTGGAGTTTGAGTGGAAGCAAAAGAAACTAACAACATGTCTAAAGAAAACCCTTTCCCTGCTGAACAACTCAGCTTCATCGTTAGCCCTTGCAGTGCCATTGTTTCATCAGTTGTCCATCATCTTCTAGCCTGAACAGGACCAGAATTTCTGATGGAAATAACCCTTTGAAGGAACACGGACACCAACACGCAGACACCCCTCCAGAATGGAGCAAGAAAGGGCACAAACCCACTTTTTGCCCCTTTGCAAGTTGCTTTTAGCGCACACATTTGACACTGGAGTAACACCAGGGATGCTGTTATCCCAGAGTGCAGACTGAGCTGATGAAATATCTATGTAGAGTGCTGAGGATCTGCCAGGAAGAGTACATCTACAGTGCAAAGAAAAACCCGTGGCACTGAGTCTCAGAGGACTTGGGCTTGTGGGGTTTGGGCTGCAGAGCTAAAAATAGCCGAGTAGATGTTCAGGGCTCTGAAACCTGGTGATGGCCCCTTAGTGAGAGCCACCAGGAGAGCTGACGGCAGCCCACATGCCACTGTCTGCAGGCTGCTTCCCTTCCCGCAGTTACTGGCTTTTCTAAGGGAAAACAGTCTCCAGACGCCCATGTACCCTATGTATTTCTGTCTTCCAGGTAGCTGAAAATTACTTCTACGTACCCGATCTGGGTCAGGTGCCTGAGATAGACGTGCCGTCCTACCTGCCAGACCTGCCTGGCATCGCTGCTGATCTCATGTACAGCGCAGACCTGGGGCCTGGCATTGCACCCTCGGCACCCAGCAGCGCTATCCCAGAGCTACCCACCTTCAACACCGAGTCCGTGGAGAACTTCAGGCCAGGTATTTCAACTCCCTTTGTCTGGGGCTCATCTAGGCGGTGGCGGGAAGGCCGCTAGGATGAGGCGGAGATGGATAAACAGGGAAAGGAGTTGTGAGCAAATAAGTATTTGCAGATGCAGACTTGCCCCGTGGCAGGCCTCAGAGGCAGGGATTGTGACTTCTCCCCAGCACTGACTTCTGCGTGGACCCTGGTGAGGACCTTGTTAGAGGCCCCAGCAGGATTAAAGCTGGAGGAGTCCTTGACTTTCTTGGCCAGCTTCATGTGCGTGGGCCAAATCTAGCGCCTTCCCTCCCCCCACAGACAATGAGTGTGCCCCTGGCCTTTTGCTGCACAACCTGTGGCAAAAAATGTCAGCCCCTCCCTCCTGCCCGGCTGGGAAGGACAGGAGCGTGTAAGCACTTGTCTTTTGCTGGCAGCCGGTCAGCCTTGTTGTGATGAGAAACTGGTAGGTAGTGCCACCCTGACTACACATGGCAAATGGGGGAAGAGCCCCCTGATGCCATGGGCTGGCTCTGGAGCCCTGCTCCCTGTCCCCCTCTATAACAGCAGGGCTAATGCTGCCCGTTCCGGCCGCACAAAGTGCTGAGGATTGTTAGTGGTGGTACTGTCGTGGGGGAGGGCTCTGAGCAGCCGCGCGCGCTGCGGGGATAGTGTCTTAGCAGGTAATGTCCCTTGGTGACTCTTCACACTTCTCCCTTTAACATTTCAGGTCTTCAAGATGGTGTACTAGTGCCCCCGCCCCCACCTCCGCCTCCTCCACCCCCTGTGATACCAATTAGTGCTCCCCCACCCCCTCCTCTGCCCCAGCCTGCCTCCCGTTCCAAACAGCCAGCCAGCGAGGAGAGCAGCAGTGCAACGTCTGCAGGTAAGGACTGAGCTTTTGCTATGGCTTGTTAGTTGGCAGGATCTAACCTTGCAACTTGGCCCCGCCCTTTTCCCTGGGCCAGCTTTTCCATGGCAACCCCAAGGCTTGGGCCAGCTTTTCCAATGGCTCTTCTCTCCTTACAAGCAACGATGAAAATTCAGTGGCATGCTGGCTGCTTCCTCCCCGGTGCAGAATCCTTCAATCTGCAAATGGGACCGTCACTGCGGCCCATTGGCTTGAACAGCCAGCCCCAGGAGAGTAGGCTGAGTAGACCTTGGTACCCAAGCATAGGCTGCAGAGAGACTCGATCTAATAGTGCAGTGGTTCTCAACCAGAGCTCTGGGGCCCACTGTGGGGCAGGGCACAGGTTTCGGGGGTCCACCAAGCAGGGCCAGCACGCTGAAGCCTGATCAACTTGGCTTCACAGGGTCCCCTGTGGAGTGAGGCCCAGGCAACTGCCCTGCTTACTACCCCCTAACGCTGGCCCTGATGTTTATATGCAGAAAAACAGTTTTTCGGCACAGACGGGCCATGGAACTTTTATAGCATGGGGAGGTGGGGGTGGGCTCAGAAAGAAAAAGGTTGAGAACCCCTGCAATAGTGGATGTTCACATGATCATCAATGGAGTGCACTGCGTGCTGGGAGCTGTAGTCTCTGCTGTCCACACTTCTGTATTGAATGAGTGGACATGTGCTCCAGTTTAAACTGAGTGTGGTCCTCTGGTTTCTTGCAAGCTACCAGTGCAGCCCTCTTTAGGCACCCTGGTTTAATATAGCAGTGTGGAGTATAAGCTATAACAAACCGTTTGTGCAGCACTATAGCTATTAAAAGCCCTATCACTTAATAGGACACTATGAAGATATGCACCCTTCTACTCTGTAACTAACAACTTCAGCTTAGTTAGAATGGAAATAACGGTCATTCTCCTTTCCTTTTCCCTTGGTAGTCTCTCCCCTTTCTGCATCTCTCCCCGCAGGGGCAATGGAAGCAAGATTAATCAGTTTTACTGTTCTGGATAGTATTGGTTTACTAGGGAATCTCCTCTGAAGGTTCTTATGCATTAGCAAGATGCAGCTATGCTTTGGGTGCAAATACTTTCTACTCATCCTCACTTAATTTTATAGAATTGAATAGCTTAAAATCTTCATGGACCTTTCTATTGGCTTTAGTTTGATACAAACATTTGTCACAAAAACCCTATCTCTTACAGTGTCCCTTTGATAAGGTCCGGGCTGTTTTCTCTTGGTCCCACAAGGAAGTGAATTTCTTAAAACAGGAGCAATGCAAAAAAGCTGCCTCCAAACCCAGGGAAGCAGCAGTGTTTCTGCTTTCAGGCTATGAAATGGTTGAATTAGTTTGGGGTTACACTGCTCCTTCCTCTGGAGCATTTCGTACTGGCCACTGCTGGAGATGGGGGCCCCAGATTAGATGGATCGCTCTGATCCATTCTGGCAATCCCTGTGTTGCTAACTGGGCAGGGCAGGGCAGGGCAGGTCTTCCTGGAGAGCCAGTGAGTGCTGTTCCCCTGTAGGGCAGAAGGCTCTCTGGAGAACGGTGTCAGATGGTCAGTTTGGGATCAAGGGACAGAATATGAGGGTGCGGGGCAGGATTCTAGCTCAAAGCCCTTCATCTGGCAGCACCCTGCACAGCCCACAGTATTCATCGATTTATTTTAAAGGCTTCCCTGCATTCTATACACTGCGTCATCTCCCGGCGACTTGGAAAGGGCACGTGATGAGGTGCCACCGCTCTTCACTCTCTCAGGTTTCACACCCAGGCAGGTGGTTTAGGGTTTAGGTTTAGCTAAAGCAGCAGCACGTAGAGTGCCTGCTGTTACTTTTTAGTTGCTGACACATCAGATGGTGTCGGTTCCTCTGGGCTGACTCCTTTCTGCATCCCTGCAGCTCCAGTCCAGGGGGCTCCAAAGGAAGTTGTGAATCCTTCAACTGGCCGGGCCACTCTCCTGGAGTCCATCCGCCAGGCTGGCGGCATTGGGAAGGCCAACCTCCGAAGCGTTAAGGAGAGAAAGCTGGAGAAGAAGAAGCAGAAGGAGCAAGAACAAGGTGCCCACAGCGCTGTCATCAGTAATCATCCTCACTCCCCCACCCCAGCTAGATATGCTTAGGTACCCACGTGAAGGGGTCCCATAAACACCTGAGAGGCAAAGCCAACACTGCACAGAAGCCCTGGAGCAGAGGGATTTCATCTCACCTCGTGTTACAGTTTGGAATGTCTGCCTGAACTCGATAGCCCCTAGGTGCCAGAAATGCATTAGCGCTCTGCATTGGGAATTCTCCCCTCTCGAGGGCGGAGATGAAAATGTTTCGTGTGAACTTGTATCGCTGGAAGCATTTCAAAGATAGCTCAGGGCAGGCTGCCTCTGGAGAGGAAATTGTGCCACTGGAAGTCCTGGGTCACGGTTGGGCTGTTTTTAGTAGACTGGTTAACTCCAGTTCATTTAAACTGGCTGACACTCCCAACCTTTTCCTTCCTCTGAGCTGCTGTAGGAAGCTGATACGTTTCCCAGGCAGGCCTTCGGTGCTGTAATCTAAGTCCATCCATAAGGGGGAAGGGTAAATGTGGTAGAAGGATGGGAGGGGGTCAATTTATTTATTTAATCTCCAAGTGAGGGTCCCAACACAATCTCTGCCAAGGCAGCTCCGTCCTAGCCTTCAGCATATCCTGCTAGTCAACCCTGAACTCCCAGGCAGCTCTGCCAATACAGCACCAATGTACCCTGCAGGGTCAGTGTGTCACATCGAATAGGGTGGGACATACCCTGTCCTCCTGATGTGTCCTGACCACATGTTGAGCTGGTCCCCAGTTAATAACTAGCCATTAGTACAAGTCTGGACATTGTGAGCAGGGCATTTGGTCTGTCACCTGATTTGTGGGGCTTTACTCTTTCAGTGATAACCACAGCACAGGGTGGAGACTTGATGTCTGACCTCTTCAACAAGCTGCTCCTGAGGCGCAAAGGTACTGTGCCATGGGGGGGTTGCTCCTTTCCTGTAATGTGACATGAAGAGGGGCAGGTTCCCTTGCCTCACTGCTGCAGCTTGCAGGAGTTAGAAAGAAGCTTTTGGCCAGCATGGCATGCCATTTTGCTGAATGCTTCGATGCTGCTGGGGAGGCACACAATGCCCTTATGAACCGGACAGGGCAATCCCCTTGCAGAGCAGGAAGAACTTATTTGTATACCAATGCTGCCGACAGCGGAGTGTCACTGCAGTGAATCCAGAGTGGGGGTGCCGCTGTGGGGCATGCTGTAGTGGGAGAGGCTTAGCTGCCTTCAGTGCCTAAGCGTTACCTGGCATCCCCAAGGCAGAAACCTGGGCACTGGCTGAGGTAGCGTGAATTGTATGTTTTTAATACTCCAAGGGAAAGCTCCCCTGTCCCTGCTCTGGGACGGGGAGGGGAGGGGGGGTGCATGGGTGTCTCTCTCGCTCTCTTACTGCACATGCTGGGCAAAGGCTCAGCATATCCAGAGAGGGGAAGTATTTTGAATTTGCCTATTCTCTAAGGGCTGGGGCCTCCCCCCTGCTGTCAAGGCTTTTTAACCATAGCCTAATGCCAAGGCCCTCTGTGGGTACCAGGCAGCCACCTCCGCCCCTGCCCTGCTTCAGCCAGGGGCTTGCTCCTCCCCTGCTCGCAGTCAGAGCTGATTCTGGTCCCTGCCCTCCCTTGTTCCGCCAGCTGGCACTTTAGCTAATGAACCCTTTCCCAGCAGCATTGGAGGTGAGATTGTGTGTGCCTGAGTCACTCAGCTGATGAGGCAGGATTTCACACACGTGCAGGGCTAGCTGCTGCCTTCCTCATCCTCGCTCATTTCAACTCACCTCTCAATTCTAGTGCCTAGGCCTCACTCACTCACCTGCTTTTCCTCCCCCAGGCATTTCAGGCAAGGGGCCTGCAGCTGCAGGAAGTGCTGATGCTCCCAGTGCACCTGCTGGTGCCTTTGCCCGCATGTCGGACTCAATCCCACCCCTGCCAGCCCCACAACAACCCCCAGGGGACGAGGAGGAAGATGACTGGGAATCGTAAATGCTATCATGCCGCAGGCCTGGGATTGGTTTCCTCTTGGCCAACTGGGAACCCAGCCCGGCTGAGCTCAGCACCTCAGAAATGGACCAGCTCTCGGAAATAACTGCTGGTGAGAGGGCACAGGCCTGGCAGAGGGACCCCGTCACTTTCGCTTAGTGCCTGCTGTTCCTGCTCATCTCTAACCACTGTTGAGTATAGTTATCAATGAACATTACTTCTGCTCTGTTTACTTCCCCTCCCCTACAAATAGTGCATTTAATTTCAAATGCTGCTGCTCCTGCTCACTCAATAAATCCTGCCGTAGCTGGAGGGCAGCTCATGCTCACAGAAGATCAGAACTAGCCTCTCTACTGCGCGTGATCAAGCACAACTGCACGGGCAGCTCTAGCAGCCTTCTCCTCAGCCAGAAGCATGCTGGGCCTTGCTTTTTGGATGCTCCTGTGCAGGAATTCTTGAAATGGGTGATAGAAGGGGGTTGGTCCAGTGCTGCCTTCGCAGTTGCCCTCATGAAAACAGCTGTAGGAGAACCATGGAAGCTCTGTTGTTGGGTATGAATGGCTTCTACAGCAGCTGTAGTGCACCCTTAGTGAGTGACAAGTACCCAGCAGCCTTCCCTAGCCCACTCCAGGCTACAAGTGGAGTGCTCTTAATTAACACATTCTCGGAGGAGAGGCCCAGCTGTCCATCATTAGTCTCTCTGGTAGAGCTAGGGAACAGCAGGCATTTTGCAGCGGGGTGCTGTGTGTGTGACAAACATAAGCCCTAAAGTTGCTGTACACCCACCTGTACTACACACTTTGAAAGCCTCTACCTACACCTTCTACTCTGTCAACAAAGTGATGGGCAGAGGGGTGAACAATGCAACTACACTACAGTCTAGACAGTTGTCCTACTTAAGCAAACTAACAAGGTGCTGTTTTATTTAGGTGGAAAGTAGATGGCCTTGAGTGCCTCTGTGTAGTGTTTGTGTTCAAGTCAGAGCTCTGTTTAGCTGTGCTAGGCTCTGCAGGGACTGGTACCATTCAGGTGCAGCAGAATGGAGATTTTATCCAGGTATGTGTAGAAGCACACAGGGACAGTCATTAGCCAATGCCCATAGCACATCAGTTAATGGCTTGCCTGACTTACCAGGTGGCAAAAAGTAATCATGACTGACTGGGGGGGGTTCCTTGACAGCAGCCCACTACACTGCAAACCTGAATGTGGCACCCTCCCACCCCCTTTACAAGAAAGGGAAAAGGTTTTTTTAAAAAGGGATTTACAATAAACTATGCTGACCCCCAGGAAAAGGCAGCAGTAAAGCTGAACACCTGGAGGTGACACAGGCAGACAGGTGTGTAATCAAAAGGAAATGAAATAAATGCTGCACTGCTTTATGGCTAGGTCAGTAAAGTGGAGTAATAGACTTACTTCCCCCACTGCTGGAATGGTGAGACAGGCCTTAGGCTGCACAGCAGCTTAACATTCTTGGTCCATATTAGCAGAAAGGCCAGGAGGGAGGTGAATGGTGGTAGCCTCAGCTGGAGAATGCTTACACAGCATGTGGGTAAATACACACACAAGCCACGCAGCTGGGATGGATTCAGCACCCAACAACTGAAGCCCCCTGTTCAGTGCTACAGCTTCATGCTGTCACAGCATGTTTGCCATGGCAGAAAAAAGCCTCCAAGGTTTCCTGTAAGCTCCCTAAATATTCTCCCTGTGCAAGGGGAAAGCAAGTCAGGCCCATCACCCGAGCTCTGATAAAGCACAGCTTATTAACACAACGCCAGTGGTCAGAGATGTAACTAAAGGCAGGGCAAAGCTAAGAGTTGAAAATGCCTCTAAGTTGAGGCAGCCCAAGGCATTTGCCCTTCCTGAATTAGCTGATGCATAGGCTAGGAATTTTAGCTAAGGGGGTAGAAGGGGATAGAAATCTAGTCTCTAGCTTCCAACCAGCTTTTTGGTGTTGTACTGCTCCCATGAAGGCCCCCAGAAGCTCTAGTCCCCCACACCCTACTAGAAAGAAAAGTCAGTAGCCGCTATGGAACAGTAGCCTGATCTTTAATACTTTACTTCATCCTACCCTGAGCACTACCCCAAGAGGGCAAGTAGTAATACCCAAGGCCTGGAAACAGAACAAAGGGGAGGAGTAACACAAACCCAATCCAAGTGGGGTTCAGATGCACCAGCTGAGGGTACTTCCCCCACACACCCAGAGCTAGGGTACTTTCCACTGTCCAGCCCAGCTCAGATGCAATATAATCAGTCACAGTCCAGTAGCCACATAGGCAAGAATAGCTTTGGTCAGTAATTTTCAACTTTGGGAAAAAACTTCTGTAGCAGAGACAGCAATTGCAGGAGGCTCCACTTTGAGCTGATACAGCCAATCAGCAGCCCTGTACCTCAGGAAGCTTCTGACCCATAACATGACTTCTTCTCATGGTGAAACTAGGAAGAGAGGAAATCACATGGCATTGTTCATTCCTAGCCCCAGCACTCTAGTATCCAGAGGGGTCAGGCCTGCGAGCACGGGGGAAGAGGGCATGGAGGTATTGCTGGGGGGCAGTTACAGGACATATACAGGGTGGAGTGATGGGGTGCATAAGGGGAAATGGGACATAGCGAATGCTCAGAACAGCTGGCTATGGCAGGTGCATGGAATAATACTGACCTTCCTTAATGCTGCAAATGCTAGTCCAAAGGTAGGTTTGATCTCTGTTCTTTCCTTGATCCACTGGGGTAATTTGTTGAAGACGGAGGGGCGTGCATACCTGTGATCTACAAGCAGGATGCTAGCAAAGTCCTTCCGATGGCGAATCGCTCGCCCTGCACAGATCACCATAAAGGGAAACCTCCATTTTGTCACTTTGTATCCCCCTAGACCCTATTCTTACATGCCCAAGATTATCAGCAGATCCACTCTAGCTACAGGCCTCCACCAGGCTGCTAGCCAATAGCTTGAACACCATCAGGTAACTGGTGGATCTCCTGTCTTCCCTCTCCCCACCAATCCCACTCTGCACAACTGCTTCTTTGCCTATCCCATGACCCTAGCTACCATAAACTGCTCTCCATACTCCGCCCATCCAGCCCCATGAAAGATGAAGTCGTACCTATTGACTGGTTTACTGCTTTCATGCATAGATTTTCAATCAGCATTTTGCTAGGTGGCTGGCCTGCAGTTCTCGGCTAGAGGAGAGAAATAAGACTGAGGCTCTGTCTACACAAAGCAGCTTTTAGTGCCAGGGCTGTGTTGCTACAGCCGTGTCGCTAAGAAGTGCGCAGTGTAACCGCTGTTTGTCGGCTCTCCTGCCAACAAAAAAACTTCCACCTCCAACGAGTGGCATTAGCGTTGTCGGCAGGAGAGCGCTCCTGCTAACAAAGCCCTGTTCACGCTGGCGCTTGTTGTCGGCAAAACTTTTGTCTCCCAGGAGGTGTGTTTTTTTTTTTTTAACACCACTGAAAGACAAGTTTTGTTGTTCAGTTGCCAGTGTAGACACAGCCTGAGTAAAAGGCATATGCAGTTCAAAATAGGAATTAAAGCTCTTCAGTGCAAAAACCAGGCCCTGGAGGGTAGTGTATTCTTTACCCCTGTGGCTGCCTAGCTGGCCTAGGGAATGGTGCTGCCAGGCAGCCCCACATACTTGCAATAAAGAAGGGACCTCAAGGGCCACTACAAAGAGATGGGAGTTCAGCTGCATTCCCAGGTTCTAGTGTGTGACTGAAGTGTGATCAGGCTCCTCAGAGAGAACATTCAAACTAGCTCCAGGACATCTGAAGGAGGAAGGTAGCTTCAATGCCACCGCCCAGGGCTTCAGAGCTGCATGGAACAGGGGCTGTGGCAGGCAATGCGCAGGAGTCGCTGCGTTAGGAAGAGGCACAGGACCCTGGAATGCAGTTCTCCGTGCAGTATTGCTCTGGCAGCCTCTCTTGGGCCAAGTCCCTCTTTGGAACTCAGCAGGGTCATTCCTGCAGATCTCTGCCCGGCCCTAGCCCTGTTGAGCCCATTTACTACCCCTAAAGCCACTCAAGGGGATCTCTCTCCCCAGCGTGACTGATCCAGACACAGCAAACATGGGCAGAGGCACAGGAAGAGCCAGGGCTTTAGTTCACAGAGGGAATTGGACCCTGAAAGGACAGTAAGTGAAGCAGCTGAAATAGGCGCTGGGGTGCTTCCTCCTACCATTGTTTTGTCAAGATAGGCCATTTTCTCCTGGAGTTCTGGGGATTTGATGTTGGGGTAAGGCATGCCCACCATGACGACACACCTGGAAATGGAAGGAGGGGGACACACACAAGCATTGTTAGTGCCCGCTCATATTTCCATATCCTCTCATCCCAAACAATCAGAGGTACACTCTACTGGAGGGGGTTACCACTGCAACGCAGTCAACTCTGACGTGGCAGCAACAACACAGCCCAGCCATATGTGACAGGAGAATACTGAACTGAAAACTGCCAGGGGAATTCAGGGAGCCAGAGGGGGGGATTTATCCCACCCCAGCATTGTCCTGTGAAAAGCACTTCAGGCTATTTCATGACCACAGAGTGGTTGGGTGTCTGCTGTATCTGAAAGGCCCCTTCAGCTCACAGTGCTTCCTGACACCACGCCGGGCACACTGCTTTCAGCCCTGACTCAATCACACCACCCCACTTCCTGCACCCCTGAGGTTTACTTGCAGGTCTCCCACCCAAGTCCTGACCAGACTCCCCCCCGTCCCCCGCATAGCCTAGGAGAACCAGCAACCACATTAGCAGAGACCTGTGTTGAGATATCACCTTAGGAGATGAGCAGCAAACCAGATATTTCTTACCTTCCCAGGTCATCAGAGAAATTGATTCCTTCACTCATTTTCCCTCCAACCACAGAAAAGAGCAGGGCCCCCGTCACATGGCCGCCCTCCTGGCTGCAGCGCTGCACAAAAGAACCCCCAATGACTCAGGAGACACTGGAGCTGTGGAAACTTCTGTGCATTGGCAGCACAGAGACCTGTCTACATTGGCCAGAGCAATTAACCACCCACATCACCTGCTTTAGAAACACTCTCTTGCATTATGGAATATTGAACTTCCAGCAATCTGCCAACCCTGCTTACCTTTATGCACTTGGCGTACTCTGCCAGCACCTGCTCCACCTGGTTTGCTCTCTTGGGCTCCTGAAATATCTGTCACAGGCACAAAGCACAAGTTGCAGCAGGAAGATGCAAATAAATTTAATGGTGCCATTCCAAAAATAACACAGACAGGAGGGCCTAGAGGCATGTTACCATTGATCTCTAACCGATGTCCAACTATGCCCCCTGGCTAAGCAAGGCAGACACATCCTAATGGTACCCTGCTCAGCACCTGTGGACCTAGCAAATCCAGAGTAGAAGCAGTGATGGCCATTAGTGACTTTGGAGACATGTCCAGGTATTGAAATGTTAACCAGGGATTTTTCTTCATGGCTCCTTGCTCCCAGATCTCTACTGTTTGAAGAGTGGAAGGAAACATCTATGTAAGAGGACAAGATCTGGGAATTCAGGTGTAGCAAGAGGGTAACAGAGCTGGACGAGATCTCCAGAACCAGTATGATCATTTATAGACCAGTAGCACTCAGGTGTGACTAGAGCCCATGTGTGCTGTACGAACAATGTAAGAGAGAGTCCCTGCCCAAGGGAGATTAGAACTGAAATAGGGTAGGAGGGGAAGCAGAGTTACAGAAAGGTGAGGTTATTGCCAATTCAGCTCCTGAGGCAGTACGGGTCTGTTTCTCACAATACAGCCTCCTGAGCATTGTTCAGTCCAGTTTTAAATTGCACAAGCAGGAAAGCTTTTGGAGGCTTTGTTATCAGAGTTTCCTGATATTCAGCCACTTTTCTTCTGTTCAGTTTCATTCTATTACTCCTGGTTATACACCCTTTGTACCATGCTAAAACATTGAAGCTTGAGATGTAGGCAAGTATTATACCCATTTTACAGAAGTGGCAGACAGATTAAGTGACTTGACTAAGATTACATAGTGACTCTGTGCCACAGTCAAGAACAGAACACAGATTTCTTGATCCTCAGCCTTATGCTTTAACCAGAAGACCCATTCATCCTTCCAGTAGACCCACAGTGAGTTGAAAGCTTGTGTGTAACTGACAGTGTAGAGTGGAGTCTTAGGGCTTGTCTTCGCTACCGGGGTAAGTCAACCTACGTTTTGCTACTCTAGCTATGTGAATAACGTAGCTGGAGTCAACATAGCTTAGGTCAACTTACCCCGGTGTCTTCACGGCGCTGCGTCGACGGGACGCTCTCCGGTCGACTTCCCTTACTCTTCTCGGAGAGCTGGAATACCGGGGTCGAGCGGAGAGCGCTCTGCCGCCAATTTAGCAGGTCTTTGTGAGAGTGAAGACAAGCCCTTAGTCAATCACACTATTCCCTGGACAGGGGATGTGCAGCCAAGTCTGGGGAAAGCAAATCCCCTGTAAGAACTTAATAACCTGCCCCTCACAGCAAGGGAATCAGAGAGCACTGTAGGCTGACTAATGCAGATGAAGACCGTCTCTGCATTTACAGGAGCCATGTAACAGCATTTAATCTAATTTAGATCCCAGCTCAGTGATCAGCCGCGTGGGAAGTTTCATTTATTCATTACTGGAGGGACTGGCTAGATAAACATCCTCTCTGCTCTGCCGTGCAGGATATAAGAACAATTTGGGGAGAGAGAGACAAGGCCTGTAATGTGCAGATAATTGCTGGACTTTTGAAACCTCTGTTTAAAGTACCAACCACCCTCAGTTACACAATTACCTTCTTCTTAGTCACCAAGCGGGTGAGCAGCCCCGTCCTCTCCCAGTGCGTGTACACCTGCTTCTCGTACTCATAGGAGGGAAAGAAGCACACCACGCCCCCAGGGACCACATTGCACAGGTTACCCAGGATTCGGCCCAGCTCATCCATCTGTAAGTGGAGAAAGACTGGTGTTTGCTGGGGCTTACCATGGCACTGCCATGGCCTAATTCTCCTGCCCTGTCCCTGACCCAGAGGACAGATGCCTCCCACTGACAAGTCTGAGGACACTCGTGTAGCCACTTCCACGTAGAGAAATCAGTGCAGTGCTAGCTCACCAACAGGTGCCTAGGGGCACTGGCTGGCTCCAGGGCCTGGGAATGAACATGCTCCCTTTCACTCCTTGGTCTCCCCATCTTAAGCCGCAGTCCTGAGTCACGGCAAAGCAATGGCTGCTCGGTGCATCTGTCCATTTCCCAGGGAACAGGTGTCCGCTTCACACACCCGGAATGATGGCGAGAGCTCACTGGCAGCTCTGTTAGCAGGTTGAGCTAAGGACTGAATGGGCCAGAGGACTGATGTCTCACTCCTAGGGGCCCCTCAAAGGCAAAGGAGGATGGGGAAGCTTTCGCTTCACGCTCCAGGCCTGCCAAGTCAGCTTTCACTAGCACTAAACTCACTGAAAATGGCTTAACAAAAACAGACCACCCCCAGTATGCCCACCCCGAGCCCCTCCACAACTGGACCACTCCCCTGCCAAATCTGCACACCCCTCTGGACTTATTTTTCCCACCTCGGAGCCCCCCAGAATCCCCCACTCTGCACACAAAACATCCCCTTGAATCATCAGACCACATAGCTTAAGAATGAAATAGACGTGCTGACCATCTGAGGCAGGTCTCTCTTCTGATAGGTGAACTCTAGCTGCTGGTTCGATGGACCACTGCAGAGGATTATGGGTAAAATGTTGTCGGGGGGAATCACATGACCTGTTGATGAACAAGTAGATGGAATAAAAGCCACAGATGTTCAAGCAAAGCAAGCTAATAGTGCAAGGCCCCTGGGAGTAGGTCACATGCACATAGCAGCACAGGTACACATTAATTTCCCTTGGTCTGGGGGAGTGCAGGCAGCTTTAGCACAAGCCCGTCAATGACTTTTCATGGATCACACCAGCCGTAACCTGGTTCGAATCATTCCCTGCCCATTCTCTCTGGGGCAGAAGAATACGGTATACCCTGGCAGCCAGAGGTGAAAGGGAACCTGGCTGCCCTCTGCTGCTGGGATTTCCAGGCAAGATGTCTGGTCACTAGAAGGAGCTGGCAAACAAACAAGTCAGCGGCACCTGCCTGAACTCCCATACAGCCGAACTAGGGGCCCAGCTACAGAGAGAGCATGTGACCAGCTCCCCTCCACCGACACTCACCACAGGAGAACTCCACCACCCTGTCAGCACCGATGGCACACGACAGCAACTGCTCTTGGAAATCAGACACCTACAAACCAGGAGCCAAGAAGAATCAGCAAAGGCCAAGTGCTCTCATCAGGAGATGGGGAAGGGCGGCAGTCAGCACACAGTACAGGGGTGGGAGGACCAGACGCAAGGATGGAGGAGGAGGAGGAGGAGGAGTCAGGCCAATGGTTTGGGGAAAAAGGACAGAGGGAAGAGATGTGCTGGGTACTTGGTGCAGGTGCGG
This sequence comes from Mauremys reevesii, assembly GCF_016161935.1. NCBI lineage: Eukaryota > Metazoa > Chordata > Testudines > Geoemydidae > Mauremys > Mauremys reevesii. The sequence continues at coordinate 252,855,506 of NC_052623.1, forward strand.
GACCCCAAAACACAAGGGCCCACAGAGGGATGAACGGGTGCAGAAATACTGTAGGTGCAGCTCTGACCTCAAACCAGAGCTGTACCCAGGGGGGCGGGGTTGATTGGCAGGTAAATTCTGCAATTCCACAGCCAGCACAGCTGCACCATCCCACGCTGTTTCTCCAAGTCCTTGGGCAGGACTCTCTGCAGGGCAGGGGGAACCACTTGTTTCTAGGCAGGAAAGCAGAGACCCCACAAAGCATGGGCTGAAGCAGCAGCCGGCCAGCTCCATGGCTTCCTATGGCCAGTGCTAGTAGGCGGAGAGCAGGAGCGCCACCCTGTGGTCCAATAGCCTCATCCTACCAGCGCAATGCTCTTTTTAGACAGAGCCATCCACAGCGTATATTGTGAGCGAGGCAATCGGCCTAGCTTTCCGAACTTGGGTCTGCCTCTTTGATCAGGGACCAACTCCTAGTACCACAGCACACCTCTTCCACTCCCCTGCCTTGCCATTTACAGGCAACAGACTGAATACCTTCCCTGGGGCTGGCTAGTTACGGCCAGGGGCGGCTCTAGAAATTACAGCGCCCCAAGCAGGGTGGCGCGCTCGCCGCCCTTCCCCGGTCCCACGTCCAGGGCAGAAGTGTCTGCGGCAGGTGCACTGGTCCCGCGGCTCCAGTGGAGCATCCGCAGGCATGACTGTGGAAGGTCCGCCGGAGCCAAATGCCGCCCTGCCCCGACAATGCCGCCCCACGCACCTGCTTGGCGCGCTGGGGTCTGGAGCTGGCCCTGGTTACGGCAGGAGGAGGATCCAGACAGCAGGGTACGACACAGTCTCCATGTGTTACCCTTGCAGTGCTCAGGGGGGCACGTCTCGCAGGGTAACCATGGCAACTGTGTCTCTCGCAGGGAAGCCCATCACGCCGGGATGCCAGCGCCAGACCTCCCACGAGCCAGGCTCATGCCAAGAGCAGAACTGTGACTGCTCCGGGCTTTGATGGGTGGCTGGGTTGTGACTTTCCCAGAGGGATACCATAGGAGAATCACTATTTTACTAGACAGAGCCAGCACCCTCCCTTCCTTTATTAGTCTCCACAACAGCTAAACAGTCACTGCAGGCAGCACACGCTACGTGAGGGACCCTTGGGGTATGTCTATGCTGCAGTTAGACACCCGTGGCTCAGGCTGCAGGGCTGTTCTATTGCAGTGTAGATTATGGGGCCCAGGCTGCAGCCTGAACTCTGGGACCCTTCCATCTCATGAGCCCCAGCCTGAGCCTGAACGTCTACACTGCAACTGAACAGCCTCTTAGCCCGAGGCCCGAGTTAGCTGCAGTGTAGACTTTCCCTTAGAGTCTTTAGTCCCTCGTCCCTCCACATGGCTTTACCCACACAGAGCTGCAGCATAGGAACCACTCCCTCTTCTCTGGTGTGACCGTGCCAGTGGCTTACACTCACCCAATGGAAACAACTGAGCTTCGGTAAAATTAAATGAGCAAACTGGAATATCTGGCATGAGCAGTGATCTAACAGAACCCCTCTGCCCCCTGCAGGTGCACACCAGGAGGGAAGCAGGTATGTGCTGTCACTCTGAGGTATGCACACCTACATACCATGGGAAGGGCTAGACAGAAAAGCCTAACATGGATGGGTCGTGCACACCACTGTGGCACTACTGAAATCCCGATTTTTCGCGAAGGTCCCTCTGGCAAGATCAGCACTATAAGGTCGGTCAGAAGATTTCTATCCAGTGCTAGTTTTGAGCTGCACTCAGCCTGAGGGACTGGATCAGACCACATAACTCAAAGGGCAATCAGATATCTTGAGGGCTGGGAGACTTGGCCCAGGGCATCCCACCTTTGTGCAATGTTAAGCCACAGCCAGGCATTCAGACAGGAGGAGACGTCTAATGGAGAGACCACTCCGAGGAGTTACGATGTCTGAAAGCGTTTGGGTGAGTATCCTCCCACGTGGGAGGCACAGCAAAGCGGGTATTAGCACATCCATCCCTAGCAGTTCAAATGGACAGCGTGTCAGGGAGACTGGGTCCTGCAACGCTTGTACCATCAGGAATTGTTAATCCTGTAGCTACCTCAGGGGAATGGCGCAATGGGACAGAGGAGGGTCTTGCTTGGTGCCTACAGTGCTTTTCTTTTGCTGCTGAGCGGAGCAATAAATGAAGCACGGGCACAGCACAAAGTCCCTAGGCCTCATGCTTGCACACAGAGAGACTGCCACCTTTTCCCCACTGCCAGGAGGATGGGAAAGCTGATTCCCAGCCTGATCACTGCAATGGGGGCAGCATGGAGAAATGTGCTAAAATGGGGTGGGAATACATGGCTCTCGTTTTGCTTAGTGGTTCATTGGTGTGTTTTAAAGCATCCCACTTACAACCAATATCCATCTCCTCCCACTGCTGCCTGTGGATTGGCAGAAGGTGCCAGGATAGGTCAGTTAGATCTTAAAGAAGCAACCTTGCTTCCTCACCGGCTGCATGGTGCCCCCTGCGATGATCGCAGCACGACATTCCTTCAGCACCTTGGCAAAATGGACAGCTGGATTCAGCAAGAGGAATTTGAGGCTGCTCTGAGCTACAGTGCCTGGGTAAAGACGACAAACAGACACACACACACCCCTTAGTAGAACACCCATGATTATCAGCAGACCACCTTGTGAGGGGAAATTCCACTTTCAAAGCAGGAGCAGAGTGCTGCAGGGCCCATCTAAATCATTTATACCTGGGGGGATTCTGCGCCTCAAAATTAAAAATTCTGCACACAATATTTTAAAATTCTGTAGATTTTGTCAAAACACCACAATATCACCACATCAGTTTCAATTATTTTGGTAATTTATTTCCAAATACCTGTTAGCAAGTATGTCTGTAGCAATACAGACAACAACAAAAATCCCCCAGGAGTAGAGAGTTAAAGAAACCCCGATGACAACCAGTTCCTGTTTCTCTGCTCCCTCCCCCCGGAGCCCAGCAGGGGGGCCAGACACCTACACCACATCCCCCCAAAGCCCAGCCGCAGGGCCTCCCCCCATCCCAGACACTCACACCCCATCCCCCGCTGAGCCCAGCCACGGAGCCCCCACAGCCCAGACCCACTTCCCCCACAAATCCCAGCCATGGGGCACCCCCCAGCCCAGACATCCACTCCCCTTTCCCCCCCAGAGCCCAGCTGCGAGGAATCCCCCAGCCCAGACATCCACACTCACTACTCCTCAGAGCCCAGAGGGAGAAACAGCCTGATGCTGGGTCCCAGGCTTCTGTGGAGTATCCTGCACGCCACCTCCTTCCCTCAGGGAGTGCCGGGAACTGCAGCTGCCAGGAACCCTCTAACTCCCTTCCTGTCACCCCAGCAGTGTTTTCTATCTTCAGGCTGAGGAGCTGGGCTCTGCCAGGTCTAATGGCCCCTAGTGGCGGCCAGCAGCTCTGCAGCCCATTTCTGTGAGGGAAAAAGGAAATTATGTGCAGAACATTAATTCTGTGCAAATTCTGCCTTGCACAGTGGCACAGAATTCCCCCAGGAGTAATAGTTTGGATGGCCAGCTCCAGCGTCAAGTGGGTGACTCTGCCAAGGTTTCTCCTTGAACTTCATGAGACCCCTACATAGAGTGCTTGTCTCTGGGAATGAGGCCCTTCCAACCGAGGTCTCACATTCCTGCAGGACCCGTCAGCTGGTACTAATTATTTATGTTGCTCGCAGGCCCCAATCCAGCAGGACCGCATGGTGCTAGGTGCTGTGTATACGATGCTGCGCAGAGTAAGAGACAGCCCTGTCTCTTACAATGCAATCTAAGGCTTACAATCTAATCATACTTAAATTTCTAAGTCTTCCATCAGTGAGGTATCTAGGTACTAGCCAGTGGCTTTAATGCTGCTTTGCTTGAGCCTCGTGAGTGCTCTTCACTCCAGTACCTTGCCGGTTGAGGATGACTCTCCCATCTTGGTTTGCATTGGTGAGAGCAGAGAGAAATCCTTCAATCTGCATCAGAGGAGATGCCATCTTGGGCTGGCCATCCTCAGCCTCCACAGGATGGCACTGAATAGCAGCTGCAGGTCAAAAGAGAAAGGGGGAGGGGGGAAATCACCCAATCAGAGCTTAGGTTCCATTCCCACAGAAGTAAGAATGGAAGAGCTAAGGCCTGGTCTATACGTAAAATTTAGGTTGAAAAAGTGATGGCACTCAGGGATGTGCAAATCCCCACTTCTGAGTGCTGAAGCTATGGCAACCTAACCCCCAGAAAGTGCAGACACAGCTAGGTCGATAGAAGAATGCTTCCGTCAACTTAGCTACGGTTGGTCCAGGAGGTAGAGTTCTGAGAGAGACAGAAAACCCCATCCATTGCCATACACTGCATCTACCCTCGGGGCTTATGCTTGTTTAGCCACAGTGCTAAGGTGGCCTAAGGTGTATACTATGGAACACATGCCACTTCCCTGAGGAAAGGAACAAATATTTCTGGATAAATAGCACCCACTCTGGCAAACAGAATAGGTAAAGTAGGAAACCCAAATTTCACCTTCCTCATGACCTACTCCTCCCTTGCTTCACTCGCTTTCCTAAGGCAGCTTCTGCAGCCCGTATCTCCCTCCCCTGGAGACAGCTCTGAAGCCAAGTTCATCTCACTCCTTGGCCCATGTAGATGCAAGCTCCACAGCCTCTTTACCCTGCATCTGAACTCACCTTCTTTGTCTGGCCCCTGGTGCAGGGTGAGAAGGAAGTTCTGCAGTCCAGCCATCTTCTGCTTTTCCTTGTTAGTCTTTACAACACTGTTGGCTCCATATCTCTCCACAAACCCAAAAAGCTGCCACGAAAATAAAGAGCAGGATTTACAAAGGATACAAACGCACTGACAGCACGTCACATACAAAGGCCCTCACTGCATGTTATACACCTATTACAGAAGCCAGACACTGTGGCATGTCGCAGTGCTTCCCAACCCTTCTAGCCGGAGTGTCTTCCCTCCCTTGAATCAAAACAGCTAATGCTCGCCCCTTCCACACGACGCAGCCTCTAGGGGTGGCATGTCTTACAGAATCCCAGAAAAGTCAGTGCAGAACTAGCACCGTGTTAGCGTTCCAGTGCTTACGAGCTGCCATACACTATGAACATCAAATACCCAGCAAAGTCGGGGACGTTTGCAGGGACCATTTTGTAAATCAGAGCAACGCATAATGAGCATGCAGAGGAAGCAAGAGGCTTACAGCCATATGCCCAGCTGCTATGCTCTTTCCTCTTTAAATGCCAGACTGCCCCTTGTCCTTGAACTAGACGGGGCTGAATGTCCTGCCATGTTAGTTAAGGAGCAGTGGGAAATACCTTCCTGCTGATCAGACTTTTCTCACAGTAACGCTGAACCTGTGAGAGGAAGACAGCACATGTTAATACTCAGAATCCCCTTTCCCATCCTACAGCACCCCCCGCTGGACTACTATCCCTTCCTCACGCCCCCAGTCTCTCCTCCAATAGCGATGCTGGGAGAGGAGTCCACAGTGTAATATTAATGGCCTAAATGTGCGCTACACTTTATTACAATTGCAGCTAAATGACTTACTAGGTTCCAGAATGTGTTCTTCAAGCCCAGTGACCTAAGAGCTCCTGAAGGCCAGCTAGCAAAGGGCACACCCAACACACTTGTCAGAATATTTAGCCAAACAGGGTCTTGTAAGGTATTGTGATGGGCTGGACTAGGCTCTGCAACCCCCAGGAGGCCTCACGGCCCTGCTACACCCTAGCCCAGAAAAGGGCAGTGGAGTTCTCCAAGCTGCCTAGAGTGGCGGTGTGGGACGCAGCCAATCACAGAAGGTCTGCAGGGAGCAGCCAATCCAGGCCCAGCAGGCCCATATAAAAGGAGCTGCAGTGCAGAGCAGCAGAGTTCAGTTCTGTTTCTTCCTGGAGGAGCATGGACAGTGTGCCTGGCTGTCTGAGGGAGCTACGGGACCTCAGACAGAGCAGTGCGGGCAGAGACTGGGAGGAGCGAGAAGGAGCTTCAGGCTGGCAGCTGGGACTCAACCAGGATAAGGCCTTGCAGGAAGGGTGAAGAACGTGCTAAGGCACAGGGAAGTGGCCCAGGGAATCCTAGCAACAACACAGCTTAGTTAAAGGGACATGGCGGACTGCTGCTATCTTTAGGGTCCCTGGGCTGGGACCTGGAGTAGAGGGCAGGCTTGGGTCCCCCCCCACCAGTCACTGGGAAAGTGGTCTGGACTTGATGCATCCCAGAAGAGGAACTGAACTCTTTAGTGGACCAGCAGGAGAGCTGGGGCCTGAAAGGCCCAGAGTGTGTGAGAGCATTACCTCCAGGGAGGGTGCTGTGAGAATAAAATGGCCTCAGCTCTGGTATTGAGCTGTAAAGACTGCTGGATTAATTAAGGGCCTGAGTCCATGGAAAGAAAGGCCAATCGAGGGTACTGGGATAGGTCCCCCCCATCGGACTGTTTCCTGGAAGGGATTTTTATTTCTCAATCAGACAGAGAGACTCGGCTAGAGGGCTGAGTCACCGAAGACCCCACCTCAAACAGAGAGAGTGCAGGCACGCACACTCAGACAGGGGGCGATTGGGAGAGGTGAGTGCGACTCCGTTACCGGTATCACGTAAAAACTGGTAACACGCAGATCATTAATTGCATTATTCCATGATGTCTGTACAGAGTTATGTATGTGTGCTGGAAATACATTCCTAGATACCTTTTGGGGGTAGATTTGATAAACAAGTTTGCCTTAGACAAAGGAATGTTGTTTTTCCTGTTTGCCTGCATCTCCAACCTAAAGTAAGCCACAGCTAAAGACAATGGAAGTTACATTTATATACAAGTCAACCAGGGCATGGGAAGTCATCAGGAAGAGACGAACTTAATCTAGGGACACACTTCGGAAGAATCCCTTTCTTTAGTCCAGTAAGCCCTTGAAATGTAGAGAACCCTTAGTTATCCATCACTAAAGGGACAAGAGGCTGGCACTTGTGGAATCTGTTAAAGGTGGATCCTTCAACCTCATGGATTGAAGATGCAGAGGACTGTAGGTGAGAAATTGCCTGAGACCAGGATTGTAAACTGGTGAGTTTTAGACGCTAGAAAATGTATTTTTACTTATTTAGTTTGTAACCATATCAGTCTCTTTTTCTCTTGCTTAGTAACCCTTAAGACTATGTTCTTGATTAATACACTTATTCTCGTTTTTATTAATGAACCATCTCAATGCTGCATACTAAGGGAAAGAGCATCCTCAGTGAGCCAACGGGAGAGACAGCAGAATTAATAAATTCTGTGAGGGCCCAGTAAGAGGGACTGGACACTGCAGAGACATCTCCGGGCAACTGGGGCGTGCTGAAGCAAGGTTAAGACTGGCAGAGTCTCAAGGCGCTTGCTGGTGAGGCTGACAGAAGTGGTGTGGCAGAGAGCTAATACATTCTAAGCCCCAGCAAAGCTCTCCCTGGCTTAGTTCTGAGCACCCTAAGGAGAGCATCACAAGCCCCACATGTATAAATAACCCTGCTTCACCCACAGACAGCCCACCTCCACTCACGTGTTGCTGCCACGGCCTGAGACTACACTCCCTGGGTGCACACAGCTTTAGCATGCTGCCATAGCCAACATAAAGAATACCTTCTACGGCCAACCGAGGCAATGGAAAGAAGCTGGCAGGAAGTAGGCTAGTGTGCTGAACAAAGCATAGGACCAAGTCAGGACTTCTAGGTTTTATTCCCAGCTCTGCTACATGCTTCCTGCATGACCCCCACCAAGTCACTTTACCCCTCTGTGTCCTACCAGAAGACAATCCTCACACTACCTTGAAGAGGTTGATATTGTCAATCTGACTCTGAAACAGGAAGTCATTGATGGATTTTAGTTCTGTCCCTGAGAGAAGAGAAACATGTATTAGCTGCTGGGCCCACAGACCCTCACCCCACCACCCATCTCCCCTGCCTGTTGAGCTGTACACTGCTCTAGGCACCGGAGGCATTCAGAGGCACATCTTACCTGCTTGAGAAATGCTCTGAGCATTTGGATTTTGATTCACATTTCCTGCAAAATATCAAACCAGTTCAAGGCAGCATGATTCAGACTGGGTTTGTCTAAAAACTTAAGCCACACACTTAAAAGCGCTAAGGGGGAATGCAACTCTAGCACAAAGACAGCACCCAGAAATTAACTGCCTGGCTGGAAAGTGGTTCTACAGTCAAAACTTTGCCTTTTACCACTCATTTCTTTGCTTTCCTCTGCAGGATAGTTCCACATCACAAATGTTCTGTAGCATCCCTGCAAGCTAATGCCTAGGTTACTTTTGTACAAGAGGCGGCAGATGGGTAGGTGCATAGAAACACTAACACAGTATTCATCATGCTGCAGAGACTAAAGGAGTGCAAAGCACCTTCTCACGCAGGCACTAAGTGACCTTTGTAGACACAGTGTGAGGGAGCTGGAATGCACATAGGCAAGTGAAGGGGGACAGTTCTCCCTCAATCCATCAGCAGACAAACCAAGGTTAGTTGGTGCCTGACTTTATTTTCTGTTTCTAGTATTTAATCCCCACCTCACGTCTCACACTTCTGGAGCCAAAATCCTGAACTTCCACCAGGAAATGCAGTGTGTGCAAGTATTTAAGGGAGGGCCAGGGTGGGAAGGAGGTAAGGAAAAAAGGATGGAGCACCTGAGAGAAGAGGGGAAAGGGAGAGGGAGAAGAGTGTGTCAAATTGCATCTTCCTGTTAGTGACAATGAAGGGTTCTTTACAGAAGGCAGCGGTTCCCCTCAAGGCACATCTGATGCCTAGTGGACAAGTAGAGAAGTAAACAAGGAGCCAGGTTAGCTCCAGAGGGTCTAGAATCACAGCAGAATAAAAGGCAATCTTCAAAAGAATCATAGAATATTAGGGTTGAAAGGGACCTCAGGAGGTCATCTAGTCCAACCCCCTGCTCAAAAGCAGGACCAATTCCCAACTAAATCATCCCAGCCAGGGCTTTGTCAAGCCGGACCTTAAAACCTCTAAGGAAGGAGATTCCACCACCTCCCTAGGTAACCCATTCCAGTGCTTCACCACCCTCCTAGTGAAATAGTGTTTCCTAATATCCAACCTAAACCTCCCCCACTGCAACTTGAGACCACTGCTCCTTGCTCTGTCATCTGCCACCACTGAGAACAGTCTAGATCCATCCTCTTTGGAACCCTCCTTCAGGTAGCTGAAAGCAGCTATCAAATCCCCCCTCATTCTTCTCTTTTGCGGACTAAACAATCCCAGTTCCCTCAGCCTCTCCTCATAAATCATGCTCCAGCCCCCTAATCATTTTTGTTGCCCTCCGCTGGACTCTTTCCAATTTTTCCACATCCTTCTTGTAGTGTGGGGCCCAAAACTGGACACAGTACTCTAGATGAGACCTCACCAATGTTGAATAGAGGGGAATGATCATGTCCCTCTATCTGCTGGCAATGCCCCTACTTATACAGCCCAAAATGCCATTAGCCTTCTTGGCAACAAGGGCACACTGTCAACTCATATCCAGCTTCTTGTTCACTGTAACACCTAGGTCCTTCTCTGCAGAACTGCTGCCTAGTCATTCAATCTCTAGTCTGTAGCAATGCATGGGATTCTTCCGTCCTAAGTGCAGGACTCTGCACTTGTCCTTGTTGAACCTCATCAGATTTCTTTTGGCCTAATCTGCTAATTTGTCTAGGTTCCTCTGTATCCTATACCTACCCTCCAGCGTATCTACCACCCCTCCCAGTTTAGTGTCATCTGCAAACTTGCTGAGGGTCCAGTCCACACCATCCTCCAGATCATTAATCATAAAGAGAAATTCACTTGATGATTAAGAGTCTGACAAAGCAAAAGGCCTCACCGCTTACTAGTACAACAATTCTGTTTTATTCAGGCTCTTAAGCCATACTCATCAATGTAGTATCTGTCTGCCATCTTAGTAACTTGGCACCCTTAATTCCCCTATCACTCAAATCTGAGAAATTGTTGGGAATACAGGGGGGGAAAAAAAAGACCTTTTCCCAGTGATGTACAGCATAACCTGCTGCCTCCTTTTAATGAAAGAGGCAGCAAGCTTCAGGGGGATCCAACAGTCAACATCCCCAATTTGCAGAACAGGTTGACAAATAAAGTTAGCAGGTGACAGAGCTAGGATATAAACAGTTTGCAAAAGCCACAGGGAGAGAGAGGGGAGGCAATTACACTCTGAGGAAGCACCAGCCAGCTCAGAGTCTTAGGAACAATCAATGGAAGTGGAAGCTTTCTTACCTCCTAGTATGGACACAAACCTCTCCAGCAAATACAGAATCTGTTTAATGTACATCAGGTTTTTTGCCTTCAGACGTTTCCTACGAGATAGTTGATGGTATTAAACACCAGAATGAATGGCCCACAGGGACTATAACACACAGCTTCCTACGTCCCAAACACAAGCCATCAAGCTGATCGGCCCAACTCCATTTCTTCATCATGAGGAGATGAGAACTAACACAGTTTTCTCTTGGACTCACTCTCCCAGTTTGCGTGCAAGGGACAAACCCCAGAAAGCCCCGGCCAAGTGTTCACAGGTGCCAGAATCACTGCACTACCCAGCGATGTCACTTCAAGAGTTCAAGTGTTTAACAGTTTCTAGCACAGATTTTTTCCTCTCTCACCGGTTAGGGTTAATTTATTTGTATTGCAGTAGTGCCCAAAGCCCAATCAGGATTTAGGCCCAACTGTGCTAGGTGCTAGCCCAGGGGTTCTCAAACTGGGGGTCAGGACCTCTCAGGGGGTCACAAGGTCATTACATGGGGGGGGTCACGAGCTGCCAACCTCCACCCCAAACTCCACTTGCTTCCAGCATTTATAATGGTGTTAAATATATTAAACAGTGTGTTTAATTTATTAGGGGGGGGGTCGCACTCAGAGGCTTGAGATATGAAAGGGGTCACCAGTTAAAAAAAAAAAAAAAAAAAAGAGAGAGACCAACTGTGCTAGACAAATACACAATTATTAGCCCTATATGCAACAATCACTGTAGAGCTGGTAAGCCTGACGCAAGCTTTGGACAGGGCTGATACACTGTACACAAATTCTGCCTTGGAGGTCACCAGAATTCATTGTGTTTCAGCCACAAAGGCAGCTAGAACACGAAGGGTCAAGGCCTGGGAGAGATGCGAAAAACTAAAAACTGGAGTTTATGGCACAGCACGTGGTTACCATCGTAGAAAGTAGAGGGAGAAACTGGGAAAGAAATTAAGAGAACGAGAAAAAGCCACACATGCTAAAATGTCACCCTTGCTGTCTAATACCAACCCTGGGAACCAGGCTTACAAAGGTTCTAAACAGAGCTAGTACACCAGCACTCTCCTTTCATCTCTCAGAGCATTAGTACAAATAACCTTCCAAACGGGAAACGCGGGACAAGGCCCTGCAGATGAGAGAGAAATAAGCTTTGGCATCTCCTCTGCTTGCAGCTGTGGGGCTGTTCCTCTCTGGGATCCTCACCTGTATCGTTCCATGTACTGCAGCAGCTGGGAGTGGGCACAGCACAGCTACAACAGAAACAGAGCTGGTATTAACAACTCCATAAATGCTGGGTTCCATTACAGGTGGCAACCTGCTAGATACAGAACACAAAAGTGGTTAACAGAGCAGTGACCTCCAGTGCCTGACTCACCTGAGATCCACGGACTTCGGCGCTGTAGATGCAGGTTATAGTGTCTATCAGATTGTGGGCCTCATCAATAATCACCACCTGATCCTTCAGTTTGATCCCAGAAGCACATCTGGTAGATTCATGCAGGAGCATCTGATAAGGCAACACCACCAGCTGCGGGAGAAACCCAAGCCTTAAATGACCTGACTATTTTAATAGTATGAATAGTGGGTGTTTACAAAGAGCTTTCCAAAAGGCAGGTAAGTAATATTACTCCCTTTCGTTATGGATACGAAACAGAGGTAGAAAGAGGCTAGGGGACTTGTTCAAGATCATACAGCAAGTGAACAGCTGAGCTGGTAAGAGAAGCCGGGTCTTCCAACTGCCTGTCCCATGCTCTAGCCACTGGATGTGTGTTTCCCCCAAAGTATTTACATTAAAAACGCTATTTTAGCAAGGAATCTGCGGATGAATGCCTTTCACAAATTCTCATGTTATTAGATGGTCACAGAGAAATCCTTCTCACAGCAACACACAGAGAGCAATGGAAATGGCTCAGACCGTCTTTCCCTGTCAGGGCTGGCACCAGAGTACCATTGCAAATACCACTTTGCACTTATAAGCCACCTTTCAGCCAAATATCTCAAAATGCCTTACAAGCATTAAGTAAGCCTCACCATGTCCCTGGTAAGGGAGCTGGGTATTATAACAGAGTAAACTGGGCACAGAGAGACTAAATGAATTGCACCACATCACAATTAAATAGTGGCATTGATCCCCACCCCTCTGCTCTAACCACTCTCCTCCTCTCCCACTCCTCCAAAGGGCAATATTGAGCTCTACGTTTTGGTTAGAGCTGGTAGGGAATTTGGTTTCTGCGTTTCCATGGGAATGGGTCAGTTCTGCTGAAATTTATCAATTTTCCTTCAGGAAAATGCAAACAAAATGTTTCATTGTGAGTCAATTTAACATTCATCCCAACATCAGCCTGAGTCACCACCGTGCACCATGGGAGTTGGACTTCGTGTGCCTCATGCCCGTCTTTTCTCATGGGCTGGGCTCGGCTCCCCAGCCAGACTACATGTCCCATGGCACACCACGTTCTCACCTAGCCAAGCTGCCATGTGCATCCTGGGTTTCCCAGGAACGAGATGGAACATGGAAGACGTAGTCCTGACTCATGCTGGGAAATGGGAGTCTGAGGCATCTGAACTACAACTCCCATGAGGCTCCATGACAACCCAGGTAGCCAGAGAATAATACGGAAACAACCAGAAACGTTTCATTTTTGATCAAACAAAATATTTAAATTCAGGAACATTGAAACAATTCATTCCAATCACAAACAGTGAAACAAAAATATTTAGATATTTCCAAATCTTTCAGAACTTTTCTTTCCAAGACAAGTTTCAATACTTTGACTTTGTCCCAAAATGGGACTGAAACCAAAGCTGAAATATTGGAATTTCCGTTTTTCGATCAGATCTAATTTTGCTGACGTGTAGAAAACACTCAACTTTCCAGTTCTTGGTTGACATGGTCAGCAGGAAACCTGAGGAATACAGCATTACAAAGAACAAGCGAGTTGGTTTATTTTCTGGTGCCAGGGAGCTATTCCTCACCAACAGCCCTAGCCTCTCACCTGGGCAGCAGGAATGGCATAGCGACTCCCATAATATGGACAGGCTTTAGTCTCCTTGCCCAAGGCCACCAGCTGCTCAATATCTTTCACCTTGACTAGAACCTCGTCCCGGAGAAACTGCATTTGCTCATAGGAGTAAAATGGACACACAGCCCGGCTCACACGCCTTTTCTTCCCCTCTGATTCCTCTCCCTCACTCTTCTTCCCTGAGTGCAGGAGGCAGAAAGGAACTGTGAGTATAAGCAACATTCACAAGAGCCAGAACAATTACTTTGCATCTTTATAGCACCTTTCATCCAGGGATCTCAAAGTAGATTTTGCAACACACCTGACCATCCACTACCTACCTATTGTATATATATAGTGCCCAGTGCTGTACTATCGAGACACTGAATAGAGCATTAAGACTTGCACATAGTATTGTCCCCAGTGGATCCTGCTCTTACTATCACGAGATTTAGCCACTTGGAATTTTTTCTTCTTTTCTCACCCCCACACCATTGTGCAGCTTCTGATATTATCACAAGGTGGCTTCAACAACAGACTGTAAAAATGCTCGTACTGGGGATCATTCTGATCACCTCTAGTAGCAGTAGGGAGTTACAAACACAAGGACCTTCCACTCAACGTCCTCCCCATTGCAGTGACAGACTCAAAGTACTCAATGGGCACAAGTGTCTCGAAGGATCTCCACACCCTTGTGAGGTGGGGAGAGGAGTGGGGTGTCTGACTAGTTCTGATTCTCTGAAGATATCATTCCCACAGGATTCCCACGCCCACCAGTCTCTCCCTAGAACTCTCCAAGCTCTTAAAAAGGATGTTTTAGCTCTTAAGGGCAGTCATAGCAGGGAGCAATACAAGCTACCACACACTGAGCACTTGGCTTTTCTATTCTATTCCATCCAGGTGCCTGTACAAAGCCTATCACCAGAATACTGAGTGCACTCGGAACATTCAAGTCAGTTCCAATAACACAACTGGTGAAAGTTTCCAGAATCAAAAATATGCTTCAGAACAAAGAGCAAAGTGCAAAAAGCATCGCTGAGAGCAATGCTTTCAAAAGTGCCTGAGTCTGACTGAATTTCAGTGGGACGTGGCCTCCTTGGTCACTTAGCTGTTTTTGAAAATATGGTCCCATGTCAGATCAGAAGGATATGATCATCTGACCTCCCAGCCGCAAAAGCTGACCAACAAAATCTGACCCACCCCCCCCCTGCCCACCCTTCTCTCCCCAGCTGTTGAAGTCCCAAAATCCTGATTTAAAGACTCCAAAATCCTGATAGATAATCCTCAGCCTTCCCACCCCCCTGCCTGCGGCCTCCTGCCCCAGAAACAATCTACCCTGCCACTGCCTGGACCTGAAAAAATCCTCGACCCCAAAACTCCTGGCTATCCAAACCCCCCCATGGGGGCAAGACTCTGCAAAGAGATACTCAGGAAACTCAGGAAAGATATCAAAACATTGACGATGACCCAATTACCAGTGGTGGGTGGCTGACACCCTATTGACTAAAATCTGTTTATCCTATCAAACCATTCCCTCCATAAACTTCAAAGCCTTATCTTAAGCCAGAAGAGGTCACCTCCTCCCCACTGTTTCCTTTCCTTCCAGGCTGTTCCAGAATTCCTTCTAAAAACCTTTGTCTAATTTTTCAATCACCTTCTTGCCTAAACTTCCTTCATGCCAATTTATATCCATTTGTTCTCGTGTTCACAATAGTACTGAGAAATAAGCTCTCCCCTCCCTATATATTCCTCCTATATTTAAAGATCTTTATCCTCTCTCTCTCCCCCTCCCCTCTTTTGAAAAAAAAAAAAAACAAACTCCTCCCTCCTCCCTTCATACGGCTTTCATTCCATTCCTCCATTTCTCATTCCCCTTCTCTTTGTACGTTCCCAGTTTTGAATTCATCCTTCTTAAACATGGGAGACAAAAACTGCACACACAACCAAATGAGGTCTCACCAACGCCTTGTATAATGGGACTAGCACCTCCTTATCTCTACTAGAAATACCTCGCCTAATGCATCCCAAGACCACATTAGCTTTTTTAACGGCCACATCACATGTCAATAAAGATAACCTCTAAACTCCAAAGGAAGATGGAATGGGTGAGTGAGGATAACCAAAACAATCACAGACCAAAAGCCTCATCGAGAAAATTCTGTCGTTAATGGATCTGACGGGAAGGCTAAGCTGAATTTTTAAAAGGCCACTCAATGGCTTTGAGTAATGCAGAGGAAGAGCCGGAGCAGCTAGCATTGAAGGTGTGGCTTCTGCAGCAAGCTCCATCACCAATGGTGGTCAAGAAGACTCCAACTGGAACATTCCAAGTACAGCTGGTAAGCTCCGGGGCTGGCCCAGGACAGGAAGCAGGAACTCTGGCTCACAACCTACCCTACCACCACTGATGTTAAAGGCCAACGAGCTCAGGGAATTCTTGTCAGTCTTGCTCTAGGGAGCTAAAAAGTGAGCATCTTGGTGGATGGTACTTTAGGGAAGGATTGTCCTCAGTGGCAGAGCTGGGAACAGATTTAGGAGAAAAAAGAAAAAGATCTCCTGACTTCTAGCTCCTATTCTAGACAACTCTTTTCCATATCTACAATACAACCTTCCACTCACTGAAGCACGCTCTGGATCTCCACTTGTCCGTTCACAAAGCTCCAAAGTCCAGCTGGAAATGACACCCTCTCCCTTTGAAACAAACACCCCCAAGACACAGCCTAGCTGGCTTAGAGAGACACGCCCCACTTCCCACATGGGAAACAGCAGCATTTGAAGAAAACCCCTTGTACCCCCATAGGCTACTCTATCAGCAGCCAGACAAAGCGCATTGCACTAGAAAAGCGTTCACACTGATTGCAGTAGCAGTTGCTTCCCCAGTAGTCCAAGTTAGGAAGTGTTCATACCATGTTTGTTCTTCTGCATTTCCACACAGCGGTCATTGATCAGCTGGACAGCCCCCAGATGGCGCACCTCCTCGTTCACACAGAGGTTCTTAGAGAGAAACAGAATGAGAGAAGCTGTTATGTGTTCTCACTTTCATTTGCAAGGTACAATTTCCTTTATAACAGTCTGTCTAAGACTAGCCCTAGAAACTGGAAAGGTCTTCTACAGCAGGGGTTCTCAACCTCTTTCTTTCTGAGCTCTCCCTCAACAGGCTATAAAAACGCCATGGCCCTCCTCTGCCACCACAACTCTTTTTCTGCATATCCAGTAGATTAAAAGCCAGGGCTGGCATTAGGGAGCAGCAAGCAGGGCAACTGCCTCGGGCCCCATGCCACAGGGGGTCTGCAAAGCTAAGTTGCTCAAGTTTCGGCTTCATCCCAGGATGGTGGGGCTCAGGCTTCAGCCCCAGATCCCAGTGAGTCTAACACTGGCCATGCTCTCTGGTTTATTTTGGCAGCCCCCAGACCCCTGGTTGAGAACCACTGTTCTACAGTACATGGATGCTGCCAGGTGTGCATACTTTGCCTTACTCAGGAACGAGTTACCAAATCTCCTGTACGCCACCATAAAGTTTATAAACAGCAAGCAGACCAAAAAAAAAAAAAAGGTGCCCCAAAGATGGTCTATTGCCTGCATCCATGGCTCTGTGGTTTTCCCATTTACGTCAGAACCTGCAGGAATACCAAAACAAAGCAAACATCAGGTGTTTGTGATGTCCCCAAAGTAGAAGAGGAAAGCAAGGTTCTTGAATGTATGACAAGGGTGGCCAAAACACAGTCCGTGGGCCAAACGTGGCCCTTGGGTGCTCTAATTTTTAACACAGAGGTTCACCCCTGGAGATTACAGGTTCCAGCACTTGATCCAAGTGTGACACTGTCCGCAACTCTTGTCTGGCTGGATATACTACAACTAACACACTGTTGTCATAATCTGTATCTAAAAAGTATCATATAAAGTATCATAAGCGAACTAGTAACATACTGGTCGTTAATACTGGGTCATGTGTGTACAGGTGATCTATGACAAGTTATACATATGTGCTGGAAATGTGTTTTTAAGATGTGTTTGGCAGAGAAAGCCTAAGTCACCCCAACCTCAGACAAAGGAATGCGGTCCCTCCTGCTTTAATGAGTCTCCAATGTCAGTTGAGCAAAGAGACACAGTGAAAGTACATTTACATAAAAGGCAAACAAAGCCATCAAACTAGTAAGTGAGAAGATAGTCACTTTACTAACTCAAGGGGCGGGGGGTGGAGGGGGTAGAGAGAGAGACTGCAAACATGAACATGGCATCAGCTCCCTGGTGGACACAGCAAGCTGAGCCCCAAGAAGGGATTGAGGATATAAGCAGAAAGGAAAAAGCCATTTTGGCATCCCTCACTTGAGGGACTAACAAGGCTAGAGCTCTTGAAGTCACAGAATAATGGATCCTTCAGCCAAGGGGGCTGAAGTCTCTGGGAACAGAGTATACGTGAGAAACTGGCATAGGCAAAGACTGTAACTTGCTGAAATTAAGTTTGAGTCCTAGAAGCATTTATTTGTTGGTAACCATTTCTATCCTTATACTTGGTATCACTTAAACCTATGCCACAAGTTAATAAACTTGTTTTACTTTTATCATAAACCAACTCAGTGCTTTCACTGAGGAGGGGGGTTTGTCAACCCCCGTTAGGTTAGTAAGATGCTGTGTACTTTGAAAGGAGCAGCAAACTTGGTAAGATTTTGTGGGTGCTACAGCAAGGGCGGAGCATTGCAGAGAAAGAGGTCTCTGCAGAACTCAGGAATTGGAGTTCACTGACTGTTACCTGCTAGGCAAGGTTTGGACTGGCAGAGTCCCGAAGAGTTTGCTGGCAAGGCAGACAAGCTGGCATGTCAGGGAGCTGACACACTGCTTAGCAGCAGCAAAGCTCTCACTTGCTGAGGCTCAGAGGGGTAACACAGTGGCTCACAGTTCTGGGAACCTCAGCAGGGTGTCACACCAAGCTCATGGTGGGGCATATGGCACCACCACAATGCCAAATTAAAAAGATTAGGGTAGCTAGTATTTGCTCTGATTCTGGCAACCTAAGCTAAGCCCACACATCACTAATGTCACTTTCAGAGGAGCAAAATCTGGGCACCTGAGGAAGTGAGTCTCAAATATTTTTACTAGGTGTTTACTAGTGACATAGCTGCCATACCCACACACATCTCCCGGGATTTCAAGAAGGATTGTTGTATTTTTAAGATAGCATTTAAGTTCCCCTGGGAACCACCTCAGAGTGCTGCATACCTGCCTGGACCCCAGTGACACCAGCCGTATCTCCTCACCAAAAGGGCTCTTCTGAACTTCATGCACAAACTGAGCCAGCTGGGAGTGTGTGCGGCTGCAGTAGTAAATCTGTGATTAAAAAGAAAAGGAAGACTGGAGGAATTCAAGGAGGGCTGTCTGCCTACCCTGCCATGAGAGAATCTGGATGGGAAAGACCCTCAAAACCTGGACAGGAGGGACTTTGAGACAGATTCATGGGATGCTTGAAGACCCCATGACTGCACACAGGACCATCTTTTGGCTGTCTAATATCCTGAGCAAAATAAGGCACTGCGTGACTCAGTAGGCGGGTTCAGCCTCTGGAACTATCATCCCACCTTTGAGGACCAAACCTGACAGCTGACAAGTGAATAGATGCAGATTCACGATGCCACACCCAGATGCCAGGGGGCACGCGGGTAGCAAGTTACCTACAATACAGCCTAGCAGTGAAAGGTGACATCTATGTCTCCCAATCTAACCAAGGAGTCAATGTGCGACTGGATTTCAAATAGCCCCCACAAGGTGTGGGACATTTAATAAAGCATTTCCTGCCTTGTGTATCAGGTGTGCCTTTCAAAGGCTGAACCTTGTCAGGGGCCAGCAGATTGTAGCATTGTCTCTTACTAACAGGAGTAAAGCAGAGGAAAAAACCCTGCTAAGACACATTTTAAGAGACTCTTGCCATTTCTCCCAAGTTTCAGAGAGACTCTCGAGAGGACACAGCAGCATGCGCCACCAGTCCAGGCACTAGAGAACCAAGTGGCAAGCAAGCAGTGGCTCTTAAAAGTAATAAATGGCCATTTTCAGTAGTGTGCATTTACAGTGACTTCAGGGAAGAAATCCTAGCGATCTCAGCAGAGTAAGCTGCCTAAACAGCCAGTATAATTCAAAAGGAAATGGTGGCAGAGATCCCCTTAGCTGGGCAGTGGCATCCACAAAGCTGCTTTTGACAGGTTGAGGAGTAATCCAGATACCCGATTCTTAGATCCCACTGTCCCATATCACACTGTAGCTCTAAGGAAACTTTAATTCTTCTTTTACACACATTGTAAAAGGGAAGCATTAGAGACCCCTCCACATCTTACCTTGGTCACATGCTCCTCCTCCAAATCATCATCATCATCTTCATCCAACCTGCGGGGGTGGGGAAAACAAAACCGTTTTCTTTCAGCGGCTCTCCAAAAGATTTGTCTCATATACAGTGCTCACCCATGAGAAAGTGACTTCGAGTGAGGTGGCAGCATCAGCTCAGGAAAAACCTCAGTCTCCTGAACCATTAGCTGTATTAAAGTCAGATTTTCTGGAAGTGGCCTGTAAGTCTGATGAACAGCAATCAGGGGTCAAACATGCACTTTTTAGCAGTTACAACTCCGGTATCCAGCACTAACCTGAGCATTCTTTGGCATTCTCTTTAGTAGGCACTTTACAGAGTTTATGAGGATTTACTAGCTCATGAGCTCCAGGCCCGTGCTAATCAGTTCCACAATATTCCTTGCTACGCTATTTAAAATGAAACCTCAAACACATATGTATGCACACAAAGCAGAGATAGAGGTCAGGTGAGCCAAAAATCTAATACCCGAGAGTCTCCAAAAGGTGTTAAAATAAACCAGAGTGCATGGCTGAGTGGTGCAGGCATTAAGTTTTAAACATAATCTGATGCAGTTTGCCATGTGTTTGAGCCTTTAGGATGAAACTGAGGTACTATCTGCTCTCTGCGTTCAGTAAAGAATCAAAGGTATTTAGTCCTTGACTAAAATCATCTACTCCCCATACTACTGCATAACAACATACGCTCCAGGTGCGGGCCAGGTTACGCCAGAAGTGACTGCATTTTAGTGCTAGGTAAAGCAATTCCATTTACATGTATTTTAGTAAGTGCTTTGGATTTATTCGGATGGAAGGTGCTATGTAAGTATTTATTATACTTGCTGGTAAATCCAAATTTTAAGTGTTTTGTTTTTCCCTGGTAACACATGGTTTAAACTGAAATCCAGATGCCAAAGGAACAACTGTGTTTATATGAGAGAGAGAGCGCGACTGTGTGTGGTTTTTATGCAGAGGTTCAGTGTCCTGCGAGATGTTCATGTCTTCTTTTTAAATGCTAGAGCCTCAAAAGCTGTCAGTACTAATCTGCAGGCTTAACATCTTTTACTGACACCCTGAGGAGTATTTTGCTTCTCTGATGTAAGGAATTTGAACTCAAGTAATTTACCCAGCACTCAGAGGGTTTATGTGGGGAAACAGGCCTGGATGAAGTAAATGGCTCTACACATTCCGGATAAAATGCACTTCTTCAGATCGGAGTTCAGGCCACAGTGCTGTCAGCATGAAGCTGATCCAGCTGAACAAAAGCCTTCGGGGTTCATGTAATTACATAGAAATACAGAATGTGCCTTCCAAGGACCACATAGGGGAGAAACTCCAGATTTGTGAGACAGAGAGATACATTTAGATCTAAAAGAAGGATGCCTAAGTTTCCACAAAAGAACCCCAGGAACCAGCAAACTAGAAACTCCCCCACATCATTATCACTATCTGAACGCGATACAAGCAGCAAGTCCCTGGCAAGGAATCACTCACTCCCAATCCTTACCCCAATCCCACTTTCTTCTCCTCATCACTCTCATACTCGGCAAGGATTAGCTCCTCCTCCTCGTGATCCAGCTGCTCTAGAACATCTGACCCTAACTCCGTCGACAAGATCTCCTTACTGAGCTGGAGCAGCCGCTGCGTCTCATCATCTTCAAGCCTCTGAAATTAACACACAGAACTATCATTCACTCAAGGACAGAGAGCACCACTCCGTACAACAGACAGTTCAGAGGGCAGCACCATCTCCTACAGAATGGACAGAACAGGATTCATCCACATCCCCAGCAGAACAGCACCAAAGGATGCAGTCAGTACAAGACAGACAATACAGATGTGCTTGTGCAGTGAACAGATGTGCAAAAATAAGTACTTATGTGCAGAACTGCCCATAAGTAACTGACATACCAGATCATACCAGCGGTCCATTTAGTCCATCATCCTGTCTGACAGGGGCCAGTACAAGACAGTGTACTGTACAAGTACAGTGTGCAAAAAAGCATGTAGTAGATCATAAACTGTCCATAAATGAATTTTCTCCTAGCTCCAAGCTGCTAGTGGTTGATTTATGTCCTGAAGCATACTCCATATCCTTATATCCCTTACAGCTTAAAAAACAAAACAAAAACATTGTGATGTTCTTATTCCTAGAAGTATCTAACCCCTTTTATGGATTCTACTGAAATCGTCATCAATAATATCCTATGGAAGTAAGTTCCATGGCTTAATTTTGTGCTCTGTAAAAAGGGGGGCTTTTATCAGCTTTAAATTAATCACATGTCCGTTTCATTGAATGCCCCCTTGTTCTTGTGTCATGAAAAAGGGAAAACACAGCACCTGATCCTCCACCTCTAGATTATTCATTATTTTGTGTAACTCCACCTTATTGTTATTTGTCTCTTCTCTAAACTAAGCAGTTCCATTTTTTTCAGTCTCTCCTTACATGGAAATTTTTCATTATACCTAATTATTTTTGTCTCTGCGCCCTTTTTAGTTCAGCTATATCCTTTGAGATGGTGTGACCAGAACTGAATACGTATTCCACGTGAAGGCATGCCAACAATTTATATGATAGCATATTTCCCTAATAGGCAACTGAACACAGAATTGCCTGCTCAGGCACACAGAATGAGTGTACACAAATTTCAGCAGGTGTCTCTGAAACTTTGGTCCATAGCATAACCAGATGCATAATTAGATGCTCAGAATTGGGAGAACTAAGCCAGCCCCCCCTACCAGCCCTCTTCTTAGTGAGCAAAAATAAAATCTACTGTCTTTATTCACAAAGCATGGCCATTTCCAAACCACCTTAACATATCACTTTGTGAAGCAAGACAATAGATGTAATTGTTCCCCAAAGGGGAACCTAAATAAATAAATGAAATAAAAAACCCTCAGATTAATTTCGTGGAGCTGTTTTGAGGTTTTTTTCTGCCACAATCAGGAGCTGAAGTTGAACCCAAATCTAGAGACTATTTAAAAAAAATAATAATCCACCACATTTGTACTATTTTTAGTGAATTTTCAAAGCAACCAAACAACAAAGCTTTTCAAAAACACTAGAAGTAGACATACAGGATGACAACAGAAGGGAGTATAGTCCACCAAAGTACAGCCTCTTCCTCTCCAGGCATACAAATGCAATCACAGGAAATATTCCATATCAAAATCACATTTCACACCCATATCTTGAGAGCTTCCAAAACAAACACAGACAGAAATTTGTGACCCACAATCCAAGACTTTAACACCCCCATCTTGCAAACACTTACGCACACAAGTAGTCCCAATGACTTCAACGAGAATATTCATGAGAGTAAAGGCACACGTATGAACAAGCGATAGCAGGACCTGAACCTCTGGTACAGAAATTCCTCTGCTCTCTTGGCTAACTCACCTTTCTTTTTGATGCATATTTGAGTTGCACGTTATGGCGAATTTTCTCAAGACGATCCTCTCGCTTCTTCCTCCTGATTTGTTCTTCCTGAAACAAAAGATGTATATAGGTCAATTTACTAATTTAGGCTTAGAACCCAAACAGCATTCCTCTCTAGGCTCCCCAATCTCCCTTTGTCCTGAAGACCTGCTCCCCCTCCTGCACCCCCTTCACTCCTAATCCCTGCAGCCCCTCCTGCACTAACGTGGGGAAACTGACCTGCATGCATGAAGCAGCTGACATTGCTGCTCACACCCCCAGGACTGCTGCTCCTCAGCCCTAAGGGGCTGTGTGTGGGGGGGGAAAATGAGGAGCAAAATCAGGGCTCCCTGTATCCAGGTCATGTTCCCGTCCTGGGGGGGGGACGGGGACGGGACGGGGACGGGACAGCTAACAAAAGCCAAAGCACCAGCCATGCGCTGCTCCCACTAAAAGGGAACCATCACACGATCTTATCCTTCACATTTCTCATATGAACTACCAGGGTTTGAATTTAATTTTCGTATGAAATTGGGGTGAATTTAAAAATTGTTTAAAACATTTTAAAAATATGAAGAACTTTAATACTGTTAAAAAAAAAGTATCATTATTCATACTCATGTTGTTAGTCCTCCCCCGCAGGCAGAGAGGCACAGAGACTAGGATCAAGACCAGCTGTGCCCTCCACAAGACTAGGCCAACCCTCCAAATCAGACCCAACCCACATGCCTCCCCAGACCACCCCCCCTGAACTGAACCAGACCCACATCCTTCCCCAGACCAAACTGGACCCGACCCACATCCCTCCCTAGACCAGGGGTGCTGGCAGGGGGATGGGGCAGGGGGCACTATGTCTCCCCCAGGGGCACTGGTGAGAGGATGGGGTGAAAGGACTCCAGATGCTCCGCGGGGCTTGTGCCGAGAGGGCTTACCTGGAGCAAGGAGCACGCACTGGTCAGGGTGTCTGTCCACTGGGTGCCGGTGCCACCTCCTGCCCAGCATGGTCCGAGACCCCCACACTCCCTGGCTTCTGCACACATGTGCAGCACCCTCCCACCAGCACTGCCCCAGGCCTGGCAGGGGCCCGAGAGCCCAGGGAGGCAGCGGGTGGTCGCGCCACAGGAGAGCCCAGATGTCCGAGGCAGCCAGAAACCCCCCAGGCCTGCCGCCAAGCCTCCGCCCCTTCCCCCCTCCCGGCTCCACCCAGTGGTATGAGCCTCTGGGAGGAGGAGGTGGGGCCACAGCAGCTGAGGGCTCCTCTCAGCCGCCATCACTGGCCGGAGCACTCAGCTGGCGGCTGGCTGGCCGAGAGGAGCCAGGGGGCAAGGGAGTGGGGAGGGAGAAGGCAGCCCTGGCCCTGCTGGGGGAATGCTGGGCAGGGGAGAGAGAGGAAGCAGTACTGCAACTGCTTGGTCACAGTGCGCAAGTGGAGCGCCAGGCCAGGCCAGTGCACAGCACCCTCTCTGGTGGGCCGCCCTGCGCAACCGCCCCAGCCGCCCACCCCAAAGGCCAGCCCTGCTTATACCTCCAACTGCCAGCAATCAGCAGTTAGCCATCTGCTATATGGCTAAGGCACTTCCGGAATCAGTGAATTCTGATGATTTGAGGGGCATCTGCTGATTTAGATGTTTTTCTAGACCAGTGGTTCTCAACTCTCAGCTCACTTGGGGCCAATCAGCACACAGCTGCGGCCCATGCGACATCTTCAGGACCATACAGGTAGTGTATATATTGTGTGGATGCAGCCCACATAACACCTAGAGAGCTTCATATGCAGCCTACAACGGTAAACAGGTTGAGAACCACTGCTGTAGACCCTATGCTTTTGTTCTCTCTCCCACATGCAGTTTCTGATCTTTCTGGCTGTGAAGAGCCATGTGACCATTAATCTCTGTCATCTAGTGACACAACCAGACATTGGTGCAGAGAGGGTTTGGGAATCCTCCCATTTTTAATATGGGATTATCTTTGAAACCAGTTTATAGTCACTGTGTGCCAGTCTTGTTTCACTGCAGTTAGTCACACCAGAAACATCCAGCTAATGGTTTAAACCACTGGAGCTGAAAGTCCTTCTCAGCTGCCATTGTTCCAGCTCATTGAGAAGATGTTCTCCAGAAATACAGCTGAAAGTTATGAACATGTAAATAGCTGCATGTCCTCCCTATACTAATAATCAAAAGAATATTAATTGGGACACTTGCCATGGTCCTTAGAGACAAGAGTAAAAGTATCATTTACATATGATCAGCTACAAGTGCTTAGCAGATCAGAACATTTGACTTTATAAAGTTCCCTGTTCCTATTATGCTGTCCATTGTGTTCCTTACAGACTGCTACTGATCCTGACTACAAAGAAGCATTTCCTGACCTTTAGTCTGTCCACCATGGCCTGCTCTTCTTTTTTCTGCATAAACTCAGTGATCCAATCTAGCTCCCCTGCTGAGCCCTGGCAGTTCGAGGCCTCTGCGCTGCATGATGTAGGCTGTTGTTGCTTGTCTTGTCCATTATGTTCATCTGCGAGGAGGCGGGCCTCCTCCCGCTTCTTTTTTTCTTCAAAATCTCTGAGCCAAGACAGTGCTCCACAGATAAGACTCAAGGATTTTCCCTGCAATTAAAAAAAGAACAAAAATATTCAAAAACACATGGTGGAAATGGGAGTTATCACAGCCCTTAAAATAATCCCCATGGCAAAACATATTTTGTTATGTTAAAAATGCCTCTGTGGATCTCAGGTTATGCTTGAAACAACAAAAGATTTTATTCAAAGTGTACTGGATGCCATAGAGCAGGGGTCAGCAACCTTTCAGAAGTGGTGTGCCGAGTCTTCATATATTCACTCTAATTTAAGGTTTTGTGTGCCAGTCATACATTTTAACATTTTTAGAAGGTCTTTCTATAAGTCTATAATGTATAACTAAACTATTGTTGTATGTAAAGTAAATAAGGTTTTTAAAATGTTTAAGAAGCTTCATTTAAAATTAAATTAAAATGCAGAGCCTCCCGAACCGGTAGCCAGGACGCGGGCAGTGTGAGTGTCACTGAAAATCAGCTTGCATGCCGCCTTTGGCACGCGTGCCATAGGTTGCCTACCCCTGCCATAGAGGTTGCACAAGATAAAGGCCTTAGCCTCTGATGTTTGCTGGTACTGTAATAAGAAATAGGAACCCTAAGGCTTATGCTATGGGACAGTCAGCTATGGAAAGAGGTGGACACGAGTGAAAACAGTGCTCAGCTTCAGCAGCAAAACCTCAACCAAAAAGTATATCCTACATTATTTATATGGTAAGCTGTGTTAACTCCGCCACAAAGTTTTTGTTTCTTGAGGACTGCAGTGATCACCAAGTGCGTGATTTTACAAAAATGGAGGAGTACACTTATGTTTACAATAGAGCAGTGGTACTCAGACTTGTCTGAGTTAGCAGCCAAAGAAAGAATATTATCACCACAGAGATCAATTATATGAATCTGAAGAAATCTGGACCCTGTTTCTAGATATGTTTCCTCCTCTCTTTCCCTCCCCTCATTACCTCCTTCCCTCCTCTCCCTATTCATGTATTTCTTCTTCTATTTTATTATTGTTACCTCCACCCTAACATGTTGTGTCTATATAGTTGTTGTATCCTTGGGGCAGCCGGTGTAGGAAGCAATCACTTGAGGCCAGAGAGCAGACAGCTAACCAAAACCTCCATTTTATTTACAGAGACAGAGCTCACTGAGCCGGTTGAAACCGGCGGAGCTATCCCTTAATAGTCTAACTCAGTTGCCATAGTAACAAAACCCATGACAACCAAATACACAACATATTCCTCCCCCCCTAATAAGAACATCCCCTAAATAAAACACACACTAAACTAGAGAAGGAGGGTAGACTGCCTCCATTCCCGGCTAAACCCTGGGGATTATTTTGCCCCATAACCGTGGGTTCGCCCTAACTAAAGATCCAGCCGATGAGGAGGCCTTCTGTCTCTAGGTGGATTATGGCGAACTTCTGGTGTTGTTGCACCCGAAAGTACTAGGGGCTCAGGGTCCGCAGCACGAATAGGTGAGGAGGTGGTATCAGCTCGTGCTGGGCAAAGGGGTATCTCAGCTGCCGGCAGTAATGGAGGAGAACAGTCAGGAACAGGTGACTCATGATTCGGTGTCTCACCAGGAGGGGTGAAGTCAGACCCCTCAACTGCAGATGGGTCCTGAAGACTGGCATGACCTGGCAACAGCTGATCTACATGTCGCCGCCAGGTAAGATTCTCTGCAGTCCGGACTGTATAGGAAACAGGTCCTGTTTGAGTGATGACTGTGGCCGGGACCCATTTAGCTCTGGAAGTATAATTCCGAGCCAAAACTGGCTGCCCTGGGCTAAAGGTTCGGTCTTTTGCTCTGGGTGCCCATCTGATGACTTGATATTGCTGCTGATGTTGCACAGTTTGTCTGGGTTCAGAAGGTTTCAGCAGATCAAAGCAAGTGCGCAGCTGTCGTCCCATCATTAGAAAGGCTGGGGAAGCCTGGGTCGTAGCATGAGGTGTGTTTCTATAGGAAAGTAAGAAGGTATCCAGATGCTTTTGAATGGAGTGTTGTCCCTTTGCTGATTTCAAAGCGTTTTTCATTGTCTGCACAAATCTTTCAGCTAATCCGTTGGTGGACGGATGATATGGTGCTGACGTGATGTGGTGTATCCCATTTGCCTTCATAAAATTTTGAAACTCCTGAGAGACGAACTGCAGTCCGTTGTCGCTCACAAGTTGTTCTGGCAGACCAAAATGACTAAAGAGTCCTCGTAGTTTTTGGATAGTACTCTCTGCAGTAGTGGACTGCATTACAGAGACTTCTGGTCATTTAGAATGGGCAACTACTGCCACCAAGAACATGCTTCCTTCAAGGGGGCCAGCAAAGTCAACGTGAATACGTTGCCATGGGTTTTCAGGCCAGTCCCATGGGTGTAGGGGTGCTCACTGGGGTGCATTTCTTACACCCTGACATGAATACAAGCTTTTGCCTTCTCTTCAATAGCACTGTCCAATCTAGGCCACCAAAAATAGCTTCGTGCAATTTCCTTCATGCACACTATTCCACAGTGACCGGAATGTAGCTGTTCTAACATCTGTGATCTCAGGGGTGGTGGAATAATGACACGCCTCCCCCACAACAAACAACCAGATTGGACCGATAACTCCGTCCGCCTGGACATGTAGGGAACAAGGTCGGGTGAGACCGGAGAGGTTTGTCGAGATTTTCCATGCATCACCAGGTCCATAACTTGGGATAATACTGGGTCAACGTGGGTTGCCTTCTTTATCTGAGCAGCAGTGATGGGTGTATTCTCTACCTGTTCAAAGTAGAAGATTTCCTTTTGGGCACTATCTTGATGTTTGACCGGTAAAGGCAACCTTGAGAGGCCATCTGCATTGCCGTGCAGAGTGGATTTCCGATATTTGATTTCATATGTGTGTGCAGAAAGTATCAATGCCCAACGTTGCATACGACTAGCAGCTAATGGGGGAATGCCTGTGTAGGGTCCAAAAACTGATGTCAGAGGTCGATGGTCTGTAAGAAGAGTAAACTTTCGCCCAAACAGGTACTGATGAAACTTCCTAATTCCAAAAACAATTCTTAATGCCTCACGTTCGATTTGGGCGTAGTTAGTTTCTGCTTTGCTTAGAGTGCGTGAAGCAAAAGCAATGGGTCTTTCTTCTCCCGAAGGCATAATGTGTGACACGACCGCTCCCACTCCATAAGGGGAAGCATCACAGGCCAATTGCAGGGGTAAGGATGGATCAAAGTGCGTTAGAACTTCAGAATTTAACAATGCATCCTTAGCTTTGTTAAATGCAACATCACAGGCTTCAGTCCACTTCCAGGCTTTGTTCTGCCCAAGGAGCTCATGAAGTGGTTTTAGCAGTGTGGCTAACTGTGAGATGAACTTTCCATAATAGTTCAGTAGTCCTAGAAATGAGCGTAGCTGGCTTACATTTCGAGGTGGGGGAGCCTCCACAATAGCTTTAACTTTTGCAGGGGCCTTATGAAGACCTGCAGAATCGATGATGTGTCCCAAATATTCAACAGAGGGCTTGAAGAATTCACACTTGTCTTTGCGAACTCGTAGGCCATACTCTTCCAGTCTTTGTAGGGTAGCCTCTAAATTCTTTAAGTGATCCTCTTCATTTCTTCCAGTGACCAGGATAGCACTGAACTCCTGACAAGCCACACAAGATCTGGTCCATAGCCCTCTGGAACAGGGCGGGAGCCGATGTGATTCCGAAGGGTAGGCGACAGTATTGATAAAGCCCCTTATGAGTCACAATAGTCAACAGCTCTTGGGACTTTTCATCGACTTGCATCTGTAAATATGCTTGACTCAGATCAATCTTACTGAACTTTTGTCCCCCAGCCAGGCCTGCGAAGAGGTCATCGATGCGGGGAAGCGGGTATTGCTCTGCACACAACACTGGGTTGACAGTGACTTTAAAATCACCGCAAATCCGGAGAGAGCCATCTTTCTTCACTATTGGAACGATAGGAGTGGCCCATGAGCTATGGGTAACTGGTATTAGGACTCCATTGGTGACCAGGCGCTCCAGGTCTGCTTCAACTTTTGGCCTGATGGCATATGGCACAGTTCGGGCTTTCAGATATTTTGGTGGACTGCCAGGTTTAATGTTCAATGTCACAGTGATTCCCTTCATACTTCCCAAATCATCTCCAAAAACAGCAGCATGTTTCCTTAGTATAGGGGTTAGACTGGTTTCTTCTTTAGTCATCCGGTGCACTTCTGCCCAGTTCAGCTGAATCTTCCCAAGCCAAGACCTACAAATTAAGGCTGGGTAGTCACCTCTCACCACAAACAGTGGCAATTTAGCCGCCTGTCCATTGAGCTCCACCTTAACATCAATAGTGCCCAACATGGGCACAGCTTCACCTGTATACGTCTTCAGAACAGTTTTTGTTGCCTTAAGCGGAAGATGCTGTAGCTTTTCCTTATACACAGTCTCCGGAACCAGCGAGACAGCTGTACCGGTGTCTAGTTCCATGCGTATAGGTTTGCCCTCCAATAAGGGGGTTATCCAGTATTCATGTGAGCCCGCTGCCAAAGACAAAACATGCAGTGGCACTTCCTCTTGTGAGGAGGTGTCACCTTGATCATCCTGGGTCTGCTCTAGGGTATGCAAGGTTCCTCTTTTTGTCGGCCAGACCACAGGCCTCTTTTTCTTTTGTTTACAGGCATACTCAAATGTGTCCCTTTTTGCCACAGTGTCGACACACCAGGTCCTTACACCAGCATTCTGATGCCTGGTGACCCAGCTTACCACAGCGGTAACATTCTTGACTCTGCACCGTTTTGTGGGTCAGTTCTTGTGACACTTTTTGCACCCTAGGGGATGCACCGATGTATTGTGCCTCCCTTGTAGCCAGTTCCATGGAGACAGAAATATCAACAGCCTTCTGTAATGTAAGCTGAGCCTCTGTCAGTAGGCGCTTCCGTATAGCTTCACTGCAGAGGCCACACACTAACCTGTCACGCAGGGCATCATTTAACATCTCTTTAAATTCACAGTGTTCTGCTAGCTTTTTTTAAATGGCTACAAATTGTACAACTGTTTCATCTTCCTTTTGGTCTCTTTTGTGGAACCTATATCTTTCAGCAATTACCAGTGGTTTTGGGGAGAAATGAGACCCCAGGATTTCCACAATGTCACTGTAAGATTTAGTCTCAGGTTTAACAGGGTATAGTAAGCTGCGTAGCAGAGAGTAGGTTTTAGCCCCTACAACAGTTAAGAATATTGGCACCTTCTTCGCTTCTGTAATGTCATTTGCAATACCAAAAAGCTCAAAACGCTCAGTATACACATGCCACTGCTCTGTATTCTCATCAAAAGGCTCCAGGGGCCTGGTCAGAGTAGCCATGATTTTTAGTTTCACTTTCACAGTTAGTGCAACAAGCAGCTTTTTTTCTTTGTTTGGTCTTTACCTTGACTTCTACTTCCTTCTGTTACTGGAGCAGAACCAGGATCCCATCCTCGTCGCCAGTGTTGTATCCTTGGGGCAGCCAGTGTAGGAAGCAATCACTTGAGGCCAGAGAGCAGACAGCTAACCAAAACCTCCATTTTATTTACAGAGACAGAGAGCTCACTGAGCTGGTTGAAACCGGCTGAGCTATCCCTTAATAGTCTAACTCAGTTGCCATAGTAACAAAACCCATGACAACCAAATACACAACAATAGTGTTGCCTGGTTTTGTATTGTCTGGTCTTGTATTGTTTGGTCTGACTTTTTGACAAACTGTAAAATTGAGTAATTGCATAAATTCTGCTATGAAGCACATGGTATTCAGAAACATATACAAGCTGCAAGTCATTTATCTTTTTTGTACTTCTCGTCTGTTTCTTTAAGAAAATCAGTTAAAAAAATAATCACAGAAAACCCACAAGAGGAGACACATTGATTCAAAACTAGATGCATTAATACAAGTTTCACAAGAAGGATTTCCATAAGGAAGAGGAACTAGCCCACTGCTAGACGACAAGCCCCAGAGATGTGGCTCAGTAGTATTTGCAATAATGAGAACACCACAATCATAATTACATTATATGTAAGGCACATTTCACTTTTAATGCTTTTACATTTCCGTCTTAAGTCAGTCCCTTCCGCTCCTACTTATTTTTGATTCTCTTTAAATGCCACATCTTTCTGGTATTGAGGTGAACAATCTATACACACTATTACAGGTATATTCCCATCACTAGCATACAGACAGGGGCTATTGCTTCCATATAGTGTGATTTATTCTTTTTAATATACAACTCAAATTTCCACTGGCACTTTTAAGCTACTGCAGTATATCATATTACTAGTACAACTTTTGAAGTCTGCTACCTACCCTATGACCTATTTCAGAATTTCTGCTTTCCAGGTTTCTCCCGGCCATTGACTGACTAGTATTGTTATTCCCCAGCCTAGATATAGTTTGTCCAGGCAGAATCTTTTTATTGCCAGCATGTTTCTCATATTTTTGTTTGTACCTTGCCTCCATGACAATGATAAGCCACAGATGGCTGTCAACTGCTCTACACTCCCTGACAACTCAATAATTCTGGATCCAAACAGGATTGAAAGGGATACTGAAGCAGCTTGCAGTGGGGGTACTGTTTGTTAACTGCAGTCTCTTCAATATCCAAATGCAGGACAAGCTCAGCCACACGCAGCTCTCGCTTACCGTCCCTGTAGGACTCTCAAAGATCCCGACTTTGCCAGCCTCCAGAACATCATACAGCTTGGTCATGAAATCCTCTTGGATGGAGTAAGGAGTGTAAGGAAATGGGAAATTAACTCGGCCCTTCCCCTGAGCTGCACCAGCCGCCTCCTGGCATAGAAAACACATTCAATGTGAAGTGTGCTAACACAGTTCTGCATGCCTCTCGTTACCTCTGCCAGCCCCCGAGCCTGAGCCCCCAACCCTTCTGCCAGCCCCCAGTGCCACCCCCCGAGCCTGACCCCCCAGCGCAGCCCCAGTGCCAGCTCCCGAGCCGGACCCCCCAGCGCCTCTGCCAGCCCCCAGTGAAGCCCCGGCACCATCCCCCGAGCCTGACCCCCCAACCCCTCTACCAGCCCCCAATCCCATCCCCCGAGCCTGACCCCCCAGCCCCCAGTGCAGCCCCAGTACCATCCCCCGAGCCTGACCCCCCCAGCCGCAGTACCATCCCCCGAGCCTGATCCCCCAGCCCCCAGTACCATCCCCCGAGCCTGACCCCCCAGCGCAGCCCCAGTGCCAGCTCCCGAGCCGGACCCCCAGCCCCTCTGCCAGCCCCCACTTCAGCCCCGGTGCCACCCCCGAGCCTGACCCCCAGCCGCAGTACCATCCCCGAGCCTGATCCCCAGCCCCAGTGCAGCCCCAGTACCAGCTCCCGAGCCTGACCCCCAGCCCCCAGTGCAGCCGGCCTGATCGCCCAGCCCCCAGTGCAGCCCCAGTACCATCCCCGAGCCTGACCCCCAGCCCCAGTGCCAGCCCTGGTGCCACCCCTGAGCCGGACCCCAGCCCCAATACCATCCCCGAGCCTGACCCCCCAGCCCCGCCCCATGCCAGGTGCCGCGCTCCCCGGCATCGCTCTACCGCCAGTTCTGCTGCCCACCTCCGTGCCCGGCAGAGCTCGCGCTCCGCGCCCGGGCTCCATAGCGCCCCGCGCGCCACTCAGGGGCCGCGCCAGATCCGTCACCGCAGGTTCCACTTCGAACGAAGCGCCAATGATGTGGAGCGGCCTCAGCCCCGCCCCCTGCGCCTGACGCCACCACGTCGGCCTCCTCCAGCGCCAACGTCAGACGTTTCTCGCACGGGAAGACCCCGCCAGTCCCCGGGCTGCGCACGCGCGGACCGAAGCTACGCGGGCCGTTGGCGCCTGCCTGGCGGGGAGCCGCCAAAGCATCGTTTTCTGTGAGCGATGCTCCTCCTCCTCCCCCCCCCTCCCGCGGTTTTCGGCGCAGGCAGCCTCGCGCCTCCTCTCATCTGCATATGGGCCGGAGGCCGCACGCGCAGGGGCCGCGCCCGTGCAGGGCTAAGTCTTGGCCCGGGGGCGCCCACAGCTGCGCGTGGGCCGCGCTGCCGCTCCCAGTGCGCCAGGGCAGCGGCGCAGAGTCCCCGCCTGCAGCCTGGGGTTAACCCCCCCCCCCCCCGAGCAGGGGCATTAAATCCCTCCCTTAGTGCAACCCGGGCAGGGCCCCTGGCTGGGGGAACGGGCCGAGGCAGCAGGTGGGGGGAGGGACATCAAAGGGAGAGGGAAAAACAATGGGGAAAAGAGGGAACAACAGGCGAGGAAGGGGGAGCTCAGACCACAGGAATCAGGATCTGGAGTGGGGAGAGCGGGACAAACGGGTTTAACATTTGGTAGTAGTTGAATGCTGGCTGGGGAAGGGTTTTTTCAGGTTAATCATGGATTGTGTAGTTTCGGTTATGTAACTATGTAGGCCAGGGAAGGATTTAGGACAGCAGTTAAGGAAACCCTGTGCAATAACAGCAGGCGGCACCGACGGTATTAGTCAGTCAGCTGTGAGGACTAGGGAGGACTACATGATCTATGTCCACTGGCTTCAAAGGGTACACTGCAATGTAAGATCAGGGTTAGAGACCTGAGTCAGATGACCTGTGAGAGAGAACCCTGGGCTTGAGCAGCTCTATGCTGTACTTTAACCATATGTTAAGACTTTTCTAACCCGTGCTCAAAACTAGGGCTCTGGCATCCCCAGGGTGGTGTGCAGACCCAAGTCAAAATCATCATATTCCAAATCCCTAGTGCTCCTCTCTCCCAAAATGCAGCCACTCTAGCCCTAGGACCATGGTGTACTACTGGAAAACTTTACATCCAGCCTGCACTTACATTTTGCTTCACTCCCCACTGCAAAACCAGAAGGATGGCTGATAGCGTGCTTGCAGATGAGTGATCAGAAGAGAATGGGTTAATGCTGACCAGAACTGCTGCTGTTTGCAAAGCCTCGGTGACTTCTTCCAGTAGAGTGGATTGTACATTGTTGAGCTAGAGCAGGGGTTCTCTCAGGACCTCAAAGTGGGCCAGAACCCTGTTTTAATGGGGTCACGAGGACTGGTTAGATTTGCTGGGGCCCAGGGCCAAAACCTGAGCTCCACTGCTTGAGGCCAAAGATGAGCCAAGGGCTTTAGCCTTGGGCTGCATGGATCAGGCTTTGGCTTCAGCCCTTGGCAGTGGAGCTCAAATTAAAGGCCCCCCTGCTTGGGGCTGAAGCCCTGAGGTTCAGCTTTTCTCCCTCCCCACAGTGGTGGTGCTCAGTTGGGCTGAGGCTTTGATCCTGCCTCGGGTCATGTAGTAATTGTTGTGAGAAGGGTTGTGGTGCAATGAAGTTTAGGAACCACTGATCTAGAGAGAACTAAGGCTGTAGTCCTATGGAATTGTGGGATACCTTCCAGCTGACTCCCAGGACCTGAAACAAGCAGGGCTGCATCTACACTGCAAAGTAATAGAGCTCAGACCCTGGGTTCCAGTTTAACTCTAGCTCAGATCCTCCATCTCTGCAGGGTCCTGGGATCTTGGATCTGAGCCCTGGGTTAGCACAAATTGCAGTATAGATGTAAAGGGGGTTAGGCTTGAGCCTGGGCGTGCATTACAGTGTAGACATACCTAAAGAGTGTGTCCCCAGATCTGCTGAAGTGACCCTCCCAGCCCAATCAAGAGACTCAGGCTAGCTGTGTAGATGAGGCTGTGAAGCCTACCCACCATTCCTGGGCTTCAGAACCCAAGCTGTAATTTCAAATCACTGTTTGCAGAGCTATTTTTAAGAGTGCCAGTGTGAACCCTGATAGCCTGACTTAAGCTGAGGGGCTCACTTCCTTGGTCTGAGTAGACATACCTAATAAAGTATACAGATTTCTGTCTCAGTTGCAAGGAGCACTAGTGGGTATTCACCCATGAAAGCTTATGCTCCAATACATATGTTAGTCTTTAAGGTGCCACAGGGCTTTGTTGCTTTTTACAGATCCAGACTAACACGGCTACCCCTCTGATACTAGAACAGACTAACGAATTAGTTTAGTCGGATATCCCAGCTACAACAGTGTTACCAGATTTGCCTGTTACTTTGGGGTATGCTGATTTATTAGTGTTACTCTTTGGGGGGGAGCCAGTGGGAGCTGCGATCAGCCAAACCTGCAGACACAGCAGGTAAACAAACTGGCCCGGCCTGCCAGGGTGCTTGCCCTGGCGAGCCTAGTACCAGAGGTTGCTGACCCTTGTACTAAGCTCTCTGGTTATTCTTTAGCCACGAATGCCACAGATTATACATTGCCTTAAAAATTACTTGTATCCATTTTAAATTTGCTGCCTTTTAACTTCACTGAATGCTCCTTTGTTCTTGTATTAAGGGACAAAATAAGTGGGAACCTTCACATTTTATAAAATTCTATTGTATTCTCTCTCTCTCTTCTCAAACGTAACACTCCTGGCCCTTTAAACCTCTTTTCATATGGAAAGCTCCTCTGATTCTTCCACTGCCTTTAAACATTTTCTGTTTGTGTTGCCTTTGTTCAGATATGGTGACATATTCATGAATAAAATTACACAAGGCAGAATTCAGCACAGGCTAGACCTCTCCAAGTAACTAAATCTCTCATTCCACAAAAATAAAACCTCCTCATATAGGACTACTATGTCTTTATATAAAATTTTATGAAGTACTCCAGGGATGAATTCCTGGTCCTCTGAAGTCAATGCGAGTTTTGCCACTGACCTCAATGAGGCCAGGATTTCACCTCACCTGAAATACATTCAAGAACAGAAGATGGGACAATAGGGAAAAAAAGAGGTTTTATATAATATAGAAACACTGTTGACAGTAGGAAGTGCAACAATAATAGTAATATACAATATAGAGAGGTTTTATGTAATATGGAAACATTAACATAGTAATAAGTAATTATTGCTAGCAATTATGCGGTGCTTTATATGTTAAAATATTTTACTAGCATTAATTAGTTAAAGGAACAAAAGTATCACATTACCAAAAGGACTAGAAAACTGGAAACAGTCTCTGCTTCCATGGGAACCCAAAATGTGAAATGGGTCTAGCCAGGACATCCAAAAGCTTCTTTTGTTTTGTTTAAATGAGAAGATTACATTATTGCCCAGGTTTTGTTAGCATGTAGAGCGGGAGACTAAAGATGTTTCAATGTGAAGAGACAAATTCTGGAGATGTTGCCAGGGAGGAAAAGATAGAGATAAACACTTTCACAGTGAGCGCTATGTATCCATCCTCTTTGAGAGCAGCTACTTCACTTCTGACTTGAGTGTATCTCCTGATTTTTGCTTATGGAGGTAAGAGTCCTTTGAACTGAATACAGTAGAACATCACAGTTATGAACATCTTGGGAATGGAGGTTGTCCGTACCTCCGAACAAAGCATGGTGGTTCTTTCAAAAGTTGACAACTGCACATTGACTTAATACAGCTTTGAAGATATACTATGCAGAAGAAAAATGCTCCTTTCCCTTTTTTTAATAGTTTACGTTTAACACAGAACTGTACTTGCTTCCCCCATCCGCTGCTGCCTGATTATGTACTTCTGGTTCCAAATGAGGTGTGTTGTTGACTGGTCAGTTCATAACTCTGAAGTCCTACCATAAATCTCTCCGAAAGAGGAAGAAAAGAAACAGACAGAGCTGCAGATCTTTAAGATCAAAGAGAGGAAACAGCCCAAATCCCTTGTCTAAAACCTGGCCAAGTTACCAGGTGAGAGTCATCAAAAACACATTACTTTGCCATCCACAGTTTAAAAAGCAATGACATCCCCAGAACTGCTTACAATTTGTAATAAACTGAAGGTCTGGCTGAGACCCAATCTGGACATTATTATTTTAATCTTCTTATACCTAAATAAAAAATAAAATCTAAAAAAAAATCTCCCTTTCTATTCTACCACAAATTCCCACTCCTAATCCCCAAATTATCCAGCACCCAACACCCCATCCCTCAGATCCACATTACACCTCCTCTGCACAATCTGTAAAACCCACTCCACCAGCACTCAGCTCCCCACAAGTAATTCACTCATTCTTTCCAGAATACCCCAATTTTCTAGCATCAACCGCCTCTCTCCAATATCAAAATAATCAGTTCAATGCCCCTTCTCTGCCTGAAGGGAAAAAGGTATTTGAACAGGGATCTCCTATCTCTGAGGAAAATGCCCAACCCACTGGGCTATGGGATAGTCTGATTAGGGATGTAAATATTGTTTAAAAAGTTAACCGTTTAAATGATTAAAATTATATCATTTAATCTGTTAACTGATTAAAGGGAGAGGGGCTGGGGCTGGGCTGCTCACGCTGGCCTGGGGCTGCAGCTGGGGTAACGGTTAGGGTGGGTTATCTGGTAAGACAAATGTTTACTGGTTAACAGTTTAATATTTTACACCCTTAATTCTGATGTGGGGCTTCCTCAGTCTCTCATGTTGAAGCTGTTCCACTTGTTCCTGGGTAAGCATTTTAACCACTAGGCTAAAAGTTATGGGAGAGGAGGCTCCTCCTCCTCCTCCATCAGGATTTTGAATGTAGCCGGAATCTGCTAGATGTGCTCAGAACATGCCTACTGGCCTGACCTCTGCAGGAGGATCACCCAACTTCCCCTGGTCTGAGCATCGCGCTGGTGCTTAAGTGTCCAGATGCTTACAGTGAGGTGGCAGGGTGCATTCCTAGAGGCCGATACTTATGTGACTAGGAGATGGTTACAGTGAAAATGCAGGTGCCAAATCAATTAGGTGCTGCAGAGTTAAGCAGCAGCTTACTGGGGGTTTTGTGGATTGTAATAGTGCCTAAAACTGCATCCGACGAAGTGGGTATTCACCCACGAAAGCTCATGCTCCAAAACGTCTGTTAGTCGTGCCACAAGACTCTTTGCTGCTTTTACAGATCCAAACTAACACGGCTACCCCTCTGATATTAGGCTCCTTTGTGAATCTGGGCCTCACTCCTTTTTATATACCCCAAACAACTAATGTCTGCTACTGCTTTCTATTCCATATGGCCACTCTAATCCTATACTACGGGGTGGCCAAACTTACTTTGACCCTCTGAGCCACATTTGACAATCTTCAGAAGTTTGAGAGTCAGGACACACCTGCTGGGGCTCTGGGCTTCAGCCCCACGGGCGGCACCTTACGGGGCTTTGGGCTTCAACCCCACTCCTGCTGAAGCCTTAAACCCCAGCAGGCAGGCCCCACAGGGCTGAAGCCCTGAGACCCCCTCCCCACTGGGAAGAAGGCGCTACCCCACCACCCTGCTGCAAGGCAGAGGTCTCGAGCTTCCCCCCAAGTCTGGTAGGTGGGGAATGGGGAGAGGGGGATCTGCGAGCTACACTGTAAACTGTAAAAGAGCCGCATGCAGTTCATAAGCCATGGTTTGGACACCCCTGCTATACTAGATGTGAACGCAAACTGACACTTTTCCTACATGCAATACATTTATAGGGTTTCTTTCCTGTGTGGATTCTCAAATGCACTTTAAGTGCTGAGCTCTGTCTGAAGTTTTTCCCACATTCACTACATTTATAGGGTCTTGCTCCCGTGTGGATTCGCGAATGCACATCAAGTGCTGAGCTCTGTCTGAAGGTTCTCCCACATTTATCACACGTATATGGTCTCTCTCCTCTGTGGATTCTCAGATGCACATTAAGTGCTGTGCTCCGTCTAAAGCTTTCTCCACATTCAGCACACTTGTAAGGTTTTCCTTTTGTGTAGACACCCCGACGTGAAATAAGTGCAGCGCGCTCACTCCGGGTTTTCCCACATTCAGAACATCGATAGGGATTTCCTCCTGTATGGATTCGGTGATGAGTCGCAAGTGCCGAGCTCTGACTGAAGCTTTTATTACACACTGAACATTTGTAGGGCTTTTCTCCTGTGTGGGTTCTTCTGTGGGTAATAAGTGATGAGCTCTGTCGGAAGCTCTTTCCACAATCACCACATTTGTAGGGTTTCTCTCCTGTGTGGATTCGCTGGTGTCGGATGATGGCAGAACTGTCACGGAACCTTTTCCCACATTCTTTACATTGATGAGGTTTCTCCCCTGTGTGGATTCTCCGGTGTATAATAAGCGATGAGCAATCACTGAAGCTTTTCTCACATCTAGTACAACGGTAGGGCTTTTCACCCTTGTGGCTTCTTTGGTGTACGATGAGGTGTGATTTCTGACTGAAGCTCTTCCCGCATTCTTTACATTTGTAATGTTTTTCACCCGTGTGGGTTCTCTGGTGTCTGATAACATTTGACCGCTGACTGAAGGTTTTCTCACACTCATTGCACTGATAAGGCTTCTCTCCTGTGTGGATTCGCTGGTGTTTAACCAGGTCTGAATTCCGAGTGAAGCTTTTCAAACATTCACTACAACCGAAGGGTTTCTCTGCCACATGGATTCTCTGATGCTGAGTAAGGTAGGAGTTTCGACTGAAGCTTTTCCCACATTCAGAACACTGATAGGGTTTCTCTTCCGTGTGCGCTGTTTCTTGCTCAGAGAGGCCTGGGCTCAAAACAGAGTCATTCTCACAATCGGATGTGTTTGGTTTATCTTCAATGTGATCATCATCTTCAGGTTGCCTGACACTTACTTCCTGGGAAGGGGATTTTCTCTGTCTCTTCCCAGGAGATTTTCTGATTTCATTTTCTGACTTCTCCTGACTCTCGCAAGCTTCTGTTTGGTCAGGACTCTTGGAAATATTCCCTTTAAATCTTCTCAACAATGCACTACGTGTTTTCATTTTCCCAGGACCTTCCTGAAGATGAATGCCCTTCTTAATTTTACTCACAACTCTCACTGGCTGGAATAGAAAGAGAAATGAGACATGAATAATTCCCTGTGCTTGTAAGAGAGAGGAAGCCTTAAAAAAAAACAAAAAAAAAAAACACAACACATAACCACAACGATTTCCCACAAATAAACCACTCTTCCTAACATGTTAATCCCAGAGCCCAAGTCACTAGACATCCAGATGCCCATCTTCTGCCTGAGTCCCAGAACGATCCATTATCCAGGGGAAATAAGCATTCATCTGCCTAAGTCACCTGTGAAAGCCTAATTTAGTAAGCATGCTCAGAGGCTGCCTAACACCACACAAACAATCTGCATCACCCCTCCCCATTATAACCTTTAGCCCAGTGGTCAGCGCACTCACCCATGATGTGGGAAACCATCAGTTCAAGTCCTCCCTCTGCCTGATGAGAAGGGATCTGAACAGGCATCTGTCAGATGAGTGCCCTAACCACTGTTTCAGGATTTCAGGATAGTCTAAGGTGTGTCTCCTTCAATCTCGTCTCCTGAAGTTGTTTCACTTTAATTAAATAACTGAATAATTAAATATGAATTGGGCCTTGTACAATAACTAAATAGTGCAAGCGAGTGCTTATAAGAAACCATACAACAAGCCAGTATGGGCAACTCTGCACTCCTAAAGCCAAACAAACCAGTGCACAGCCCCTGGATTCATAGACGGCTCTACAATAACATAGCACCAGCAGCCATAAAAGACAGACAAAGAGATGTAGCGCAGGGAGGAAACGAAGGAGAGAAAAGGCAGCAGACAGATAAAATGGTGCATTGGCAAAAGGGAGAGGAGATAAGAGTTTGTGATGTCACCAAGTTTGTGATGTCATCAAGTTGCTATTGTGAACTGGTCTGCAGCAATAACCCTACTCAGAGAGTTCCCCACCTTCTCCTCCTGACCCACCTCAGGTAAAAACAGCAACAGGAAAAAGGAACAAAGTGAGGGAAAGGCAAGGAACCCAGAACTCCCTCCATGGTATTTAACACCCCCCACCTCCACCCACATATAATACAAGAAAGATGAGATGTCAGATAGCAGCATGGGCCTTCCTGATTGTTTCTGGTGAGTAGGGAAACGTCGCCTCATTGTCCACCCCTGACACTGACTTGTGATAGAGGACAGGAGAGTCCCCTGTTCCCCATCCTCGCTCATTGCAGATCAGGAACCTTGGCACCTCAGAACTAGAAAGGCAGGGACAGGTTTACATATCAGTAACTGTCATTTAAATCTTGGCTGCACAAAGCACTGCCTCCTCGAGTCCCTTTCTTCCAAATGCTTTAACCCGCCCACTTGTTGACTTTGAACACACACCTTATAGCTACAACTAGAGAAACACCCGAAGCCTGGCTTTTTTCCCCCCCAGTCTGCCACATTGATCCTGGTCCCTTCAGTGTTGGTTAGGCAGAAAAATGTTACCAGTTCTCCTATATAAAAGAATTGAACTCTGCGCAGTAGCCTGGAAACAGGCCAGAGAGCTGAAAAGGTTTAGCCACAGCAATTAGAACAGTACCCTACAACAGAAGAAAAAGAACTGCAGGTGGCTGAACTACAGACTACAGACAGGGCCAGATGCTTCCCATTACAAGACCCTGCTTCCAGGTGCCTATAACTTTGTCAGACTTCAATGGTTTTAGGCTGAAATGTTCCTTGCTGGATGCCTGCCTCAGCCTGAGCCTTTTTTTTTTTTTAATTATTATTTATTTCCACCAAAGTGGTTTCAGCCGTTTCTGAGAACAGGGTTAAAGGAACAATACATGTTCTGGTAACCTTTTCTTGGGAAAGCTCTAGTGCTCCTGTGCTTTGGAGCGCAGTCTTGAAATTGGCTGGGTGCTAGCCTGTGCATCAGGGAGGTACCGTTGCCATCCCTGTGAAAACATAGGCGCGGGAACTAGGGGTGTGGGATTGTGCACCCTCGGTGTCCCGGCTGCCGGCCTCAGCTCGGGTGAGGGCGGACAGAGGTAAGGGGGGTGGCTTTCAGCACCCTCACTATTAAAAATGTTCCAGCGTGACTGTGTGATAACCCACTCAAATATGGCCAAGTTAAAAACCTCTGAAAAAATCCGTTCACTCAAGCTTGGCAGAGACTTCTTGGATTTCAGCAACTAAAATCTCCAAAGATTGTTTTCACAGAACACGCTCAAGCCTCTCATAGTTCATAGTGCTAACCACATGCGCCATCCCCACTGAGCATGCTCCATCCCCTCCCAGCTCCTACACATGACCTGGCTGCGTATATGCCATCACTATGGGGGGACTGAGTATGCTCCCTCCAGCCCAGGTCAACAAGGGTGAAGCCAAACTTTCCTTGGAATGGCTGCTCCCAGCTAGGTTGAAGCGGAGCAGCCTGCCTCTCCTGTGTTATCAGTGACACACACCCCTGCTGGTGTTCAGGCCATGCAGAGGATGAAGCCGTCTGATTAGACTGCAGAGTGGACAAAAGTCCGACCCCAGGAAAGGGAAAGGAGTAGTTTGGGACAAGGAGTCTAGTGAGACAGTCTGGAGGCAGGAAGAAGATAAACTGGGATTGCTTGAGCAAAGAGACCAGGACGGGGAGCAGGAGGCTGGGACTAATGGGACAAGGAGACAGGGACTGGGAGCAGTTCAGGGAAACAGGGGGAGGACCAGGAGCTAGTTGGCTCGGAGGAGATGGGGAAGACTAAGTCCGGAGGAGATGAGGAGAGGGAATAGATTGGACTGCCTGGGACTAGGCGCAGGGCATGGAAGAGGCATAGGAGACACTAGGTGGGAAGACCAGGATTCGACAGCAAGCCCAGATGAGGAGACTAGGAGAACCTTAATAATGTTCTTTAAAAGCAGTCTGCGTGTGTACATAGCTCCAAGTTTTTTAATGTTATATACAGGTTCATTGAATGTTTGAATGCCCGAGACAGCATGCACACAAATCCAACCGCCACGGATTTCTAGAAGGTTCTGGATCCATTTGCCAAGAATGGGGATTTAGAGAACAAATTATTGAAAGAAAACAATATCCCACAATTCCCTTTCCAGGGAAAAGTGAGGGTGTGGTGGGGGGTGTGTGTGGAGGAGAGAATTAACAGCACAATTCAGGGCCCCAGTCCCAGAACAGGGAGTCACAACCATCATTCCCAGGAAAGGTGAGAAGAGGTTTCCCTCATAATTCAGGACCCCATTCACAAGGGGTCACTTGCACAGCTATGGACCCAATCCCCAGGGGAGGAGGTTCCTCCCAACGGGTCAGGCCAGGAGGTCACCCTTCAGTGCTGCACCGTGTTTTCAAGAAATTGTTACTTCCACAATTCTGGACCCCCTACCCAAGAGAAAGGTTATACCCACATCTACAGCCCTGCAATTCTTTTCCCAATGTCTATCATCTGCAGCATTTCACTTCCTTCCTGCTCCTCTTTTGCAGTACTCTCAAGCT
Organism: Mauremys reevesii; assembly: GCF_016161935.1. Lineage (NCBI taxonomy): Eukaryota > Metazoa > Chordata > Testudines > Geoemydidae > Mauremys > Mauremys reevesii. Next base: position 252,899,217 of record NC_052623.1, read on the forward strand.
GGTGTTCTGCTGCCCACCTTCAGGATGAGGGCCCATTGCTAACTGGAACACCACTCTCAGAGCCAGAGTATGATCAGTTCTTCAAACCTCTTCGTGCCCCTTACCGAGCTAGTGCCACCTGCCTCATTCGTGCCTTGTATGGCTGCCAGAATCCTTTGATCCAGAGACTGGACCAATACGAAAACCATGGAGTCATCCCTCAGGGTAAGGCTGACCACAGCATCCAAAAGCAGAAGGACTGGGGTCTCAGACCATCCGGCACTGGGAATGATCAAATGACAGATGGGAAGGAGTCCTTAAGTGCCTGGATTTATAACAGGGATGGGAAGGAAGCCATCTGCTGATGGGGTTTATTTGTTCTCGGTCCTTCTTTTCCCAGGGGCATAAGTGTGTGCAGTGGAGGGTTTTGTTTTGGTAGAGGTTCTGAGGGTTATTATCCACATGTTACTATGTGTTTATATTAGAGAAGGCAAGTTTGAAGAAGTGTGTATTTCCTTCTGTAATAGAACTATAATACAGTTACTCTACGTTACTACAGAGAATGATTTCCCAGGTATCTGCCTGGCAGGTCTTGCCCACATGCTCAGGGTCTAACTGATCACCATATTTGGGGTCGGGAAGGAATTTTTCCCCAGCTCAGATTGCCGGAGAGCCTGGGGGGGTTTCACCTTCCTCTCCACCATGACTGCAGGTTTATACTAGTGTAAATGGTGGATTTTCTGTAACCTGAAATCATGACTTGAGGATTTCAGTAACTCAGCCAGAGGTTATGGCTCTATTACAGGAGTGGGTGGGTGAGGTTCTGTGCCCTGCAATGTGCAGGAGGTCAGACTAGATGATCATGATGGTCCCTTTTGACCTTAAAGTCTATGAGATAGAAACTGAAGAGAAACAGTCCCATTCAATTACATCACATGAAGGGACACAACTAAATATTGAAATTTTTTTAATAAATGCTTGTATACAAATGCTAGAAATCTAAATACTAAGATGGATGAACTTGAGTGCCTGATATTAAAAGTGGCTATGGATAGAATAGGCATCACAGAAATGTGGTGGAACAGTGATAATCAACAGGACATGGTAATACCAGGGTACAAAATGTATAGGAATGACAGAGTAGGTCATGCTGGTGGGAGAGGAGTACTATATAGGAAAGCAAGCATAGAGTTAAATATAGTAAAAATCTTCAATAAATCAAATAGTACATGGAATTTTTATCCATAGAGATTCTATGTTTGAATAAGAAGAGTACGGCAGCAGGAATATATTACCTGACCAGGATGGTGACAGGGATTGCAAAATGCTCACGGAGAGTAGAGAGTTTACAAAAACCAGAAAACTCAATAAAAATGGGGGATCTCAGCTATCCCCATATTGGCTGGGTACATGTCAGCTGTGCACAGGAATCAGAGATAAAATTTCTAGACACCATTAATGACTGCTTCTTGGAGCAGCTAGCCTTGGAACCCACAAAGGGAGAGGCAATTCTTGATTTAGCCCCAAGTGGAGCACAAGATTTGGTCCAAGAGGTCAATATAGCCAAACCACTAAGTAATAGTGACCAAAATGTAACCAAATTAACATCCTTGTGGGAGGAAAAAATTCCAAAGAAGCCTACCAGAAACAGCATTTAACTTCAAAAAGGAGAACTACACAAAAATGAGGGAGTTAGTTAAATGGTAATTAAAAGAAACAGTCAAAAGAGTGAAATTCCTGGAAGCTGCTGTGATTAATGTGCATAAGCCTTGTCAAGTAGTGTCAGGCTAAGTACTGTTAGGCCTCAAACTTCCGGAAGTTGTAAGAAGCGAGTATAGTAGAATCCTGCAAGCATAAGCATAATCTATCTAGGAAACTTTATAGATTAAGAAGGAAACTCTGTAAAGGTTGATACAGACTTGTGATTACTATGCTCTGCAACCAGACACTTCTTTAAGCTGATTTAGGGTTTTTTAAGTCTAGCAAATTGACCACAACTAGCTACATACAGAAGAGATGAGCTGGACACAGGTGCACAGTTCATAAGTTCAAAACAATCACAAATGCCACCCTGGAATATTTGGCCACCTTGATTGGTTGACTTGTTTTGAAGCACGGCCAGCAAATATCGTATAAATAAGATGCAGGTGTGTGTCTGTGTGTGTCTGTGTCTGTGTGTCTGTGTGTGTCCTAAAAGAGATTGCTCTTTGTCAGGCTCACATACACCCCCTGAACCAAAGGGACTTGCGCTTCACTGACTATCTGTGCCTGGCCAGTGCAGGAAATGGTCAACTGAAAGGTAACGTATCTTTGGACGAAAGCAGGGTGAGGTATGAATTAAAACAGTCTGGTAATGCTCGAGCTGGTTAATCTTAAGTCTGTATTAATACTATAGGTTTAATCAATATATAGTAACTGTATATGTTTTGTGCCTTGCTGGAAACAGGTACAGTGTTGGTAAAGTTAGTAGGTTATAAATCATAGTAGTTTTGCAAACCACTGTGCCTGTCTTCAGTATAAGTTACCATCAAGTTATCATAAAAGTCAATAAAAGTTTATAAATTGATTAGATAACGTTATAAATAGGTTAAGGCTACTAAAATTAAAGTCATTAGGCACATTGTCATTAGGCACATTCTGTCTGTGTTGCCTTTATAGTCGTAAGTCATTAAAAGCCTTTCTTGAGGAATAATAAGTTGTTAGTTTCTCTTTTGCGGACACTACTCAACCTCATTACATCTGTGTTGGGTGGTGGGAAGTAGCGAACACCCAGAGTCCCACTAGGGCCCTAACAGGAGCCCCCCTAGGGCTCTGATGTGTGCCTCCTCCTTCCATGGAATCTGTTTTAAAACACCATAGAAGATCAAACTAAATGTATATGCCAAATCACAAAAAAACAGTAAGAGGGCCAACATAGGGCCCTATGATCCGTTTTAGGGCCCTATGATCCGTTTTAGGGCCCTATGATCCGTTTTATTATTGTGGATTTATTATTTTCTGGTTTTTTCCGTTTTTTAATCAAAGTTGTTTGATACATTGACAGCAATTAAGTAGCCTTACTATAAATGCATAAAAATGTTCAGAATTGGACTGCAATGGGAAAAACTGATTTTACAGAAAAAATCCTACAATTTAAACAGCACATCCTGCAGATATACAGTATAGGGTAAAAGTAACACATTTTAAACCACTTTTTAAAGTAGCACTCGGTAATATGATCAAACTGATTTTGCTGAACAGTAACATGCTCCCAGACAGGAGATGCGCACCTCAGCATGGAAGGGACTCCTGTCTGGGAGCATACGAGCCACTTGCACACACTAGCGCAACCAAGGGCAGCTGTGGGTGAGCCTGGTGGCCGCCCCAGTGGGTGGGGCTGGGGGTGGTACAGCTACGCTAGAGGAGCAGTTCATGCAGAGCACTGGCTCCTGCGAATGATGGCCTGACATTCTGCTGCTTTCACCGCTGTGGTTCCCGGCAGAGCCCTGCCAGTCCGCAGATATCCGCATATATAAATTTTGTATCCATGCAAGGCTCTACAAAAAAGAACTTGAAGAGCAACTAGCAAAAGATAAAAAAAAACTAAACAGGAAATTCTTTAAGTACATAAGAACCTGTGGAACTCATTGCCATGGGATGTTGTGAAGGCCAAAAGTAAAATGGAGTCCAACAAATAATTTGATAAGTTCATCGCGGATAGGTCCATCAATGGCTATTAGCCAAGATGGTCAGGGATGCAACCCCATTTTAGGGATGCAGGTGTCCCTAAAATTCTGAGTACCAGAGACTCGGACTGGATGACAGGTTATAGATCACTCAATAATTACCCTGGTCTGTTCATTCCCTTTGAAGCAACTGGCCATTGTTGGAAAACTGGGTGGTCTGACCCTGTATGGCCATTCTTATGTTCTTACAATCCTGTCTTGTTTTTTTTAAATCACTGTGGGTCATGAAGATGACCAGCCAGTGCTGGGTTTTTAACCACTCAAACTTTGGGAGGTTACTGGACGGCACTGGGGTTTATCATTGCCAGATGGGGACCACCCGGCAATGGGGTTTATAACTGAGGGTGAGGGGAAGTGACTGTCCAACACTGGAGTTTTTCAATAAATTTGATTATTTACCTCTCTCTAGGACCTGTATGCTCAGACCTGCCTGAAATTCCCTTCTTCGCAGACTTTTGTACATTTACCTTTTATCGCTGTACTATGAAAAAGTATTTTGTTAAGGTGAGTCTGAACTGTTTCCGGATGAAACTGTTACTGAGGAATGCACTGGGGAGCGCAGACACAGGACATGGCTGGTAGCACTCAAAGAGAGTGGAAAATGGGCAGTGGGACAGATGAAAGGAGAAGGCTGATAAAGAATTGTGGAAAGAACAGAACGTGAGGAGAAAACTAAGAGAGGGAGCATGTAAGAGAAGGAAGGAGAGGAGAGTAGGAAGACAGACATACAGAAAAATATGGTGGGCAAGACACCATAGGGAAAGGAGTCAGGGAGAGATTTTTTTTTTTTTTTTTTTTGCCTGTCCAGGTGCCTACTTTAGATAATGGGAAATATATAATTGTGTAGCAAGTGGTGACCCCATGCACCTGAGAGAAGAACGGGTGCAGGGTCCCTGTGCTTTTCTGCCTTCCTCCTATGTATCTCTGCTCTTCCACAGAGGGTTATATGCCCGGAAGAGATCCAAAGCAAGTCTGGTAGGATACGAATCTTCAACGAAGACGTCACTGCCAGTGGCAGACTTTTGCCCCCAACAAAGCCCTCTCCCGAGTCTTCCACCACCACCACAGGACCCCTACCTCCTTCTGGTACAGGAGCAACTGTTGTCAAGGATATCCTCCTACCAACTTCACCCCAAACCAACTCCCACACGAGAATATTCTTGATCTTCTCTCAGAGCCTACCTAAACCACAGAGCATACCAAAAAACTTCCCTGTCAACCAGATCAGAGAAGAGGCTGAAAGTGGCCAGCAGCAAGAAGAGCTGTCCCGCCCCCAGGAGTCCCATCTACCCACCAGCGACCTGGAAGACCTCTTTCTGCGGCTACAAGACCCCAATGTGCAGCACTGGATGCAGGCAATGCAGGTGCTACTGGCCAAGCTGAAGCCAGCAGGAGAACAAGAGCTACAGGCTACTTCCCTGAAGCTGCTGATGGCACTGAACCATGCAGACATACAGCAGGAGGCTAAGCCAACAGCAACAAAAACAGTTCAGGAGAGAGAAAAAGCAGCAAGGAAGGAGCAGCCATGAAGCCATGCTGGCTGGTTTATATAAAAGAAGAGTCCAGTGTGCAAGCTTCAGTCTAAGCTGACCTTTGAAAGGAAAGCATCTTACATATGGGACTTCCCTGGAACCATCAGTGTAAGGGAGGTGCTCAGGTTACTAAATATGTGAAGTTCTTTTAAGGTTTCCTGCGTTTCCCATAGCCCAGGTGTGGGAATGAAGAGGGAATGCCTGGCTGTTTTTTGGGTTTGAAGAAGGATCAGCTGAAATGGGATGATCAAGGATTCAACAGGAAGAAAGCTTCCCTTTGGAAACAATAGGTCTAAGTGAAAGTTTCCCTCTTTCATATGAATAATTTTGCTATTGTGTCATTCTTTAAGATGGCAGGTCTCCATTCCCAGAAAGGAGGGGGAACGGTGGTGGAGAAAGTGACTCATACTGCCTATTTGGGTTTGTATCCTGCCCCAAAAATAAAGGCTGTTCTGCACAGAGAGGGGATGTGTGTGTGATTCAGTAAATACATTAGGAGGAAGTCAGGCCTTTCATCTGCAAGTGTAGATGTTTCCATTCAGAGCCAAAAACACACATCAGATTTTTCCTTCTCTAAATGAGACATTCCAGTTGAACACCACAACAGACAGTCTAAAATCAGGAAGGTCTTGCCCTCCAGGGTAATTTCTGGTTCAGGGCATTTTCTTTCCTACAAACATGGTGTCTGTATCTTGTGATCTACTTCTGGAATAAAATATGTATAAAAACAAAGGACTAATATTGATTTCAATAAGTGGGCCCACCTGTCTCAGATGGGAGAGCGATATCTGAATCCAACTCACAAGATCTTCTGCTAAAGTAAACCTGTTTAAAATGAAATCTGAATTTAATACAAAATATGTTAAGGCCTAAGCTTATTACACTCTCTTAAAAACAATTACAGTAAATAAAAAACAAGTATGCTGAATCCATGAGCCTCTATTAAAAACTTTAAGTTAAAGGATGCTTTTCTATGTAAAGAAAGAATGGGGGGGGGTTCTAATTGTTGAGGTTAAATTTTACAAATATGGCACAATGGGTCATGTACTGTATTAAGGGCTTGTTTTGTTTAATACAAATAAATATGCTGTTTGGGGTCTTTAATTAAATTCCATCCTAATGCAGCTTGACATAAATCATGAGCAAAAAGTTAATCGTCTAATAAATAAGCAAGATTATTCACCATTTTCTAACACACTAAAAATGTACAGTTAAAAAGAAACTGAAAATATTAAGCTATATAATTGATTAAATAAATCTATATAGTTATAGTGTACCTCTTAGGTAGCAAAAAATGTATCAAATCTAGTATAAAGGTTCTATTTAATTGTAAACCAACTTAGTTTAATGGTTATATCTACCAAGGAGAATGCACCTTTCTTTAGAAAAATACCTGAAATACAAATGAAAAAGTTGATTAAAATCAATTATTTAAAAGTGCAGCTCTCCACTTGGTGATTTAAATCATCCACCCTGATCTCAGAGTCGTCGTTTAAAGAAAAAAAAAAAAAAAGAAAAGGTTTCTAGCCTTGGTGGTTGTGGAGAAATGCTTGAAAATGTGACCCCTAAAGATTCCAAACTTACTTTTAAATTCTCATGATTTTTAAGCCAATCTCATCATTTTTAAGTATTTGGGGCTGGCAATACCGATTATACGTGCAAAGATGAAGTGTGAGAACGACTCAGTAACTGCCTAAATTTGAAGTGTTTTGATGCCCCTTTTCAGCAAATCCCACAGTTCTTTGGAAAATTCACTTCATTTTGTTGCCAAAAGTGGGTGCTGAGCATATTTGAACATATGGCCTGAAGTGTTTTTAGTCCACGTGATCGAATCTTCTTATAGTTTTCAAGACGCTCTGAAAATCTGTATGTGTAGTGAGATTACCTGGTATGCCACAACTGGAGTATGGGGTATTCTTACTGGTGCAAATTTGGAGTAATGTGGTCTAGGGGTTCCTCAGATACAACTTCCCCCCAACAAATGAGTGGATTTGAATATTCAAGTTGCTCTAAAACCCACAACAGGGGGCTAGGGAAGACTTTGGGAAAGAAGGAAGGAAGAACACCCACTGAGAGGAATGGGTCAGCTCACATCACTCAGAGCTATCAGTGGCTGGCTACATTCATCTCCATGGGGGGTTCCAATTCATCTGGGAACATCCCATTGAGATGAATAAACTACTTCACACCACTGCAATCCTGTAATGCTGAAAAGGGCTATGCAGAGCCCTCTTCCCCCCCACCACTAGTCTCTGAAATGGGAGTACAAAGTCCAGGACTCCCGTCCACTCCACCTTGCTGCTTCCAACCAGTAGATCATGCCTTCCTCTCAGCCCATAGGTTATCACCTTCCCTCCTCAAGACCAATTCAGCTCAGGGGAACATGGAGGGGCTAGGGCAGTGGTTCTCAAATTTTTATACTGGTGACCCCTTTCACATAGCAAGCCTCTGAGTGCGACCCCCTTATAAATTAAAAATACTTTTTAATATATTTGACACCATTATAAATGCTGGACGCAAAGCGGGGTTTGGGGTGGAGGCTGACAGCTCGCGACCTCCCATGTAATAACCTCACAAGCCCCTGAGGGGTCCCAACCCTCAGTTTGAGAACCCCTGGACTAGGAGGAGGACACAGCTGATAGCCAAATAGCAGTGAGGTGTTCTCATGAAGCCTCCTTGTGCCTCCCCACAGATGCCCCCTCCCTCCCACCACTTCCTCAAAAACCACTGAATTGAGATTAACAGGAAGTCTTCCTTTGACTTCAAAGGGCAGGCCTTCACTGGCCAAAACCACTTTTAGCCAGTTCCGAAGTAATGGCTCAAGTTGCCTGCAGGTCTGATCTGCATCACAGCTCCAGCCAGTTACGATTTTAAGACTGCTTACAGTCTGGGGGGAAAGCTTCCTCAGTGCACACTGGACCAAAAAGCCAAAAATCTAGGCAGGCAAACAGGCAGGCGGACCATGGGGATAAGGCTCCAGCATAATGGTGCATTGTAAGTTTCACCACTGTTGCTGCCATCTAACGTGCTTTTTTTTACCTTCAGAAAGTATTGTTGGTTCTTCACATTTCCATGCCCTAGCTTTTTATTTTAAAGCATTTATAGCTCATCCCGCCCCATGCTGAGCTGCCTGCTACTAGTTATTTTCACCTTTTCTGCTGCTATGTTTGTTTGCTTTTAATAAACAAACCTCCATACGACCCCAATGTACTATATTTCCTCCAGGCCAGTTTCACCTAACCACAGTTCTCTCCCGCCATCCCCCATTTCCCTGAACCTCTAATATCCTTTAAACCACCTCCCTCTACACCCACTTCCTCCTTTCTACTATAACCCGTCTGCTCCCCCAAATTTCTCCAAACTTCCTTCTACTTTTCCCCAGAGCTGAGCTGGCTAGTGGGGGGCCTGGGGACCCTGCCCGACTTTTCTTCTTTCTTTCTGAGACGTGGCTCCTGTTTCAGTTCCCCCTTCGGAGCAGGCAGTTCCCAGAGGCACCGATTTGTTGGCCTCGCTCCCTGCCTGCCGGGGCTCTGCCCGCACCCCTCAGTCCAGACACCCCCCCCCACACACACACACACACACTCACCGCTGCGCAGGATCCGAATTACCCCCTTCCTGGGCCCGCGCCACCAGGGTCCATGTGCGCTCGCTGCCAGCGCTGCGGGTTCCCAGCGAGCGGGCTGACTGCGCGGAGGGAAGCGGAAGCTGTTCGCTATGAAATTCCCCTCCCCCTGCGCAGGACTTTGCAGTCCTCTCTACCAGCTGGAGGCTTTGCCAGCTCGATGGTTTTAATCCTTAACTCCCCAGACCGGAGCCGAACTAGTTTCTTTGGCTTTTCTTCCCTGCTAATCTCTCACTGGCCTTCCCAGCGCAAACCCCACACGTGGTTCCCGGCTGGACTCCTCCCTCCCCCACCATCAGTGTCTCCCGTACATCCCCAGGAGCAAGAGTGACCAGAAATAACTATTTACACTATGTCTCTAGCTATGTTATCTGGGTTTCACTACTGGTTTTTGCAAACTGACTCTAGTTCGGGTGCCCATGCTACAAACCCAACTCTCCAGTGCAGTGCAGACATACCCTAAAGGAGAAGTCCCATACATATTTTCCACATCTCTTAATACGGGTCACATTGCGTCCCCTGTAGGGGCTTTGACAAGGAGAGAGGTGCAGATTTGATCACTAGTCCCTGGATAGGTTTTACAACAGTCTCAGCTAGGGTGGTACTTACCCTTTAGGCAAACCTTGTCAAGAGGTTGCCTAGAGTAGAGGGTCTCAACCAGAGGACGTGTAACCCTGAGGGTATAGAATCATAGAATATCAGGGTTGGAAGGGCGCTCAGGAGGTCATCTAGTCCAACCCCCTGATCAAAACAGGGCCAATCCCCAGATTTTTGCCCCAGATCCCTAAATGGCCCCCCTCAAGGATTGCACTCACAATCCTGAGTTTAGCAGGGCAATGCTCAAACCACTAAGCTAGCTCTTCCCCCAAATGCAGATATCTTCCAGGGGGTACATCAATTCATCTAGACATTTGCCTAGTTTTAACACAGGATACATAAAAAGCACTAGCAAGGTCAGTACAAACTAAAATTTCACACAATGACTTGTTTCTACAGCTCTATATACTATACACTGAAATATAAGTACAATATTTATATTTCAGTTGGTTTATGTTATAATAATAGTGAGATGTGAGACTTTGGTATTTTTATGTCTGATTTTGTAAGCAAGTAGTTTTTAAGAGAGGTAAAACTTGGGGGTACACAAGCCCAATCCGACTCCTGACAAGGCTACAGTAGTCGGGAATGGGTGAGAGCCACTGGTCTGAGGTTCCACTCTCCTGCTGGGTCTAAGGTTTTCTGCACTCATCATGGTCCCTGCATCTCGCCTGTTGGGGGTCAGCAGCCGACACAGGCTCGCAGTGCTATGGCAGCAGGCAGCTGGGATGGAGCAGTTTCTAACGCCCCAACAGGATTCCCGTCTCCTCCCCTCCCCCAAGGCAATAATCAGGCCTCCCCGCTGACTGGGTTTGAAACGTTTGGTTTTTGCGAGGAGAAACCGCAGCAATTACTGTGCTCTATTAAACCGGCGATCGAGGGATTAACACGCACCGCAGTTGGATTAACACGCACCGCAGTTGGTTTCGCTGCAGCAGCCGCACGCAGTTTGTGCAGGCGCGGGTGCAACAAACGCCAGTGCCGCCCGTAAGGACAGCGGGAAATGCACACAACCCCAAGCCTCCCGCCAAAGCACCTGTGACAAGGCGTTAGCTGGCCAAGGCTCGGGAAGGAGCTTTCCGCTCGGTCTGTATATACGTACCCAGGGCGGCCCGTGGATGTTCCCAAGCGCCTGCGACAGCCCCCACTTGCTACCCTGGATGGAGCAGGAAAACCCGCAGCAGGAAATTGCAAGGCCCCGGTCACATGACAAGTGAATCGCTGTGACATGCGCCCTCTGGTGATTCAGGAAGAAGGAACTTGATGACTCAGGGGCACTGATGTAACGAAGTCATTTGCTCTCCTCTAACCCCTCCCCGGTCACCTACACCATTAAAAAAAGAGTCCTTTCTTTCTTAGCAAAATTGCTATGGCGGCAGGCAGCTGGCATAAGTGTGGCTGGCAAAACTTTCTAGGATAGCAAGTACTGGGTTGGAGGCAACATTGCTGCTGACACCAGGGAAATCAGATTGACCGATCCAGATGCCTCAGGCACACACAGCTTCTTACAAGCGACGACTTTACAGGGAGAGAGCATAAGCTTATGTATGTTGCCCGTCTAGAACTACCTCTGCCCTTCATCTGAAAACGAAGCAACTTCTCCTTTGTGGGATATGCAGCTACCTAATCAAATGCCACTGGCACACATGAAACAGGTGTTCCCCACTCAGGCCCTGCTGCTTTGGTGATAAACCCAGTGTTCAGGCACAGGGTGACTAGAGAAGAGGCAAAGCTAAGTCAGGGCAGAGTGGGAAGTGTCCCCGAGGCTGCAGGAAGGATACTATCAAGTCAGAGATCATTTCTGTAGTGGCTGAGGGCTGCAAATTGCCACACTATTTACCAAGCTGTCCCATAAACCCACTGAAATGGCCTTTCTACTCCACCTGCCATTCCACCTTTCTTCTCTCTGTGTTGCTCTGTTTCCCCACCAAGGGGGAATGTAATGGGTTTCTTGCAGGTTGTGAAGAGTGACTTAAGTTTTCCACAACAGGGTCAGATTTATTAAGATGTTGTCCATTATTTTAACACTACTTCGAAAATGTCAACCTTTACACCCAAAATAAATACATGCGGTCAATGCATCTTATTGTTTATCTGGATACTGGATGTTCAATAATGTCCTTAAATTCATGCTTTCCGACTGCATCGATCACACCATTTTATTGGAGGTTGCATCATTAGAAACCCTGTACAGCACCTCTCTTCCATGTATATTCTTAGTGTGATAAAGAGATAAGCTTAAGAGAAGACAGAAATAGTATAAGTGCAACAAAAACTATCCCATTCCTTACCCTCAAGCTCTACATCATTCCACCACTCTATAAAAAATAAAAGCTAAGACCTGCTAACCCTATTGCCTAGTAAAGATTTCACTGGCCAGCTGGCAAGGGGCAATCCAAGATTCCTAGCAACCAAGTCCTTAGTGGGAGCAAACATCCACAACCCCTCTTAGAATAGTTTAATTAGTCTGCTTTGTGATGTCTCTAGGAAAGATCTCCAGTCACACTGTTTGCAGCAATTACAGCTGGTCATGACAGTCAAGGATCTTTTCCATTGGGGATCCAACACTGGTACAAAAAAAACCCCTTCTGCTTCTTCCTGCTGACACCATCTCTGAGATCATAGAAGTGTAGGACTGGAAGGGACCTTGAGAGGTCATCTAGCTCTGTCCCGTGCACTCAAGGCAGGACTACATAATTACAACACCATTCCTGACAGGTGTCAAATGTTCAGTTTCTGCAGAGGTTTATGTATCCCTTACCTTCATTAAAACTTTCCCCTTTGCATTACCACCCATCTGTGGCCAGGAAAGACAGAATGTATCAGATAACAAAAAGTGCCTTTTCCTCACCCACTTTACCCCTCAATCCTATTGTGATCCTTAATGTTACCTTGAACCAAGTCCCATAACTTCCCCCACCCCCCACGTTACTGGTGAGAAAAGGGTTAAGTTACTGAAAACTATATAGTGTTCATTCCACACACCTACACACACAAAATCCCTGCTACACTGGAATTAAAGTTGACACATACTAAAAAGACTTACAACACCATAGTTATGAAAAAACAAGTGTTAGAAGTTCAGAGTTTAGTCTTAAGGGTGATCTATAATGGAAGAAAAATGGATCTGTACCTTTTCTGCTTCTTTATGATGTGTAAGGACAGCGTTATAGATTCCCCATATTCTGCACCAGAAGATTTTAGTCTTCCACCTGCTTTTTACTTTAGAAGTATTGGGATAATCAAATCTAGTCTTCCCTATTAGACTCCTTGGATGCCTCACACGTGGGTTAGTGTCTTTCTCAGACCCTTTGTGAAGGTGCCTTAACAAGGAAGCCTCCCAAGACACCTGTTCACCAAAGTTCTAAATAGGTGTTCACACAAACAAGCAAACCACACACACAAAAACCCAATTCAGAAGGCAGAGTTTTAATCAACCTCTCCACACACATGCCAAATTCCACATATCAAATTCCCTTCTCAGTGAATCAAGTTTCAGTAGCATGGTTTCTCTGATTAAGATTTTCAAAGCAGACTAGGAGAGTTAGCTGCACAACTCCCATGGAAGTGAGTAAGTGTATTGTGGCTAAATCCTTCAGTCCAGTGAAAATCTCAGCTATTTGTTCACCACACATCCAGGGTAGACAAGGCCTGAGTTTCTAATTTAATAGCATATATTACTTTAAAGACTCTAAACATGTCAAAGAAATCAAAAGAGTGGGAAAAAGCCAATGTTTTTTTCCTCTGCAAGTTTAACTTTATAAGAAATCCAAACATTTGAAATTTTGGAAAGACAGACAATTTGTCACCCAAACACCTTAACTCTGCTCCCACAGTGATGCTACGAGAACAAGCAGAATCAAGTGATCCATAATCACAAAACTAGATTTTTTTTTTACTTATATTTGTATAGTGCACCCTTCATACAGGTGCACGCAGGTCAGAGGTTTTCTTTTTTAATTCCTGATCAAACAACTTATTGAAAGCAATCATTTCCCAGTACACAGATTCCATGCATCACTGAGGGGAGGGATAGCTCAGTGGTTTGAGCATTGGCTTACTAAAGCCAGCATTGTGAGTTCAATCCTTGAGGGGGCCACTTAGAGATCTAGGGCAAAAATTGGTCCTGCTAGTGAAGGTAGGGGGCTAGACTAGATGATCTTTCAAGGTCCCTTCCAGTTCTAGGAGATTGGTATATCTCCAATTATTACCTTTATTACCAGCTATACAAGTGTCATTAGCCAACTAGATAGCAGAGTTAGCTGTACAAAACTCAAAAGCTGAAATCACGGTATTAAGGTTTTAAGACAGAGCAAAGTTGAATGTAATGGTATGTATGAAAGCAATGAACCCAAAGATCTGTCATTCACAGTCACACACAACTATCACCTGCAAAGCATACAAGCCCAGAGTCCTTTCCAAGTTTAAGCAGTGCACCATCATGTGATGCAGACTTCGTAAAGCCCATGTGAAAGAAAATGAATGGAAGCTAGGAGATGGAAGGGTTCCAGCATTCCTACAGTGATCTGTCCAAATTTAAGAAGTTCAGAGCTGCAGGCTGTCCCCTGCTTTAGAAATGACAAATAAATGGATGTTTCAAAATTAGAGTTATCACTTTGAGTTTTAGATATAATATATAGGAAACCCACCCACCTGCCACTGTACCCACATTGGCTATTGACTCCTGTACAACACAATGGGCATGGAACTCATCATTCTGTAGGTCAGATAAAAGGACTTTGCTATGACAGAAAATTTTTCCCACATATGCCCTGTCCATTTACAATAGGGTTTCTCATCCATGTAGATTCTCTTGACGTATGAGATTTGAGCTGCCACTGAAATGCCCCCATATTCAGTATACCGACAGCATTTCAACACCATGTAGGTCCTCTAATGGCTATAATGCAGATCCCCTCAGATCGTCCTCTGCCTTTTGTTCAGAAGAGCCCGCTCCTGCTAGGTGAAATAGATGGCCACCTCCTCGAAGGTCACTGGCACATGAAACAAGTGTTCTTCATGCAGCACCTGCTGCTCCCAAGACAAGCCCACTGCTCAGTCACAGGCTGAGAAGGGAAGGGCAAAGCTGAATCAAGCTATTACGAACAGTGTTCCTAGTGTTGTGCTGGGGACATTATCTAGCTAAGTCTCTGTACCAGAATCGTTCCCATGGTATCTAAGCTTACAAACTGCCTCATAATTTCTCTGTTTACCAGAGTAGCACATACATTTGTGTTTGCATTGCATACACTCAACAAAATGGATATTCTCCTGCCTTCTTCCACATCGGCTTGGCCACCTAACATTTTGCCTTCCTTCTCTGGATCTCTGTGTTGTTGGGTCTTCCCCATAATGGGGAGCTCAGGGGGCTTCTTGTGCCTCTTCTCACCCTGCTCCCTGACAAAGGAGAGTGTGAAGCACGGAATGGGGAATCCTTTGTGATTCAGGATAGCAAAGAAAAGAACAACCCCCTCTTTCAGGTAAGGGGGCAGAAGAGGTTGAAGCAGTGACTTGTGGGAGGGTCAGACGGAGGTGGCTGATATCCTGAAGGTTAAGGACAGTCACCTCCTCCTGTACAGGCCCTGATCCATGCATGTTTTAGGTGCGGAGGAGAGACATATGGTGGGGTCTTTACCTGCTGCACAGTTTGGGAGCTGCACAGCTGGGAGGGGCAACTCTAATGCAGAGTTCCTAAGCTCAGAAGGACTGGAGCTCAGCTGATGGGCTGCTTAGCTGACTGAATGGCATTTTCTCTACCTGACACAACTGGCCTAACTGCTTCGGAAGTCTCTCTTTCAGTCTCCCTCATATTCCTTCAGACAGAGCTTCTGCCACTTCTCAGACTGCTCCCACTCCCCAAGTTTTGTAGCCACATAAGAGGGGTAAGCAGGCAACCATGCTGCACAGAAGCTCTTGCTAAGTTCCCCTAAGATTCGGCATAAAAATTTATAATAATATCCTCTTATGTTTGGAGGCCAGGTGTGGGAGAAGGGTTAGGTTTCTCGGCATCACAATATGCCTGATGCATTTTTAGGAGGATTTTAATTAAGAGATTGATTGTGAGTCAATAGTTTCATGATCAATTAACACTGCAGCACTGCTTCCGCTTTGTTGCATCATTCAGCACAGCAAAGAGCCACTCCTGACAGCATGGGCATAGAGTGCCACATGGCCCACGGGTCCCTGTCTCAGTGTCTCTCTCCCGCATGGGTGCTCCGGTGCTGAGTGAGCCCTGCGCTCTGGCTGAAAGTCTTCCCACATTCGGTGCACTCATAGGGCTTATCTCCAGTGTGGATCCTCCAGTGCTGCACCAGGGCCGAGCTCTGGCTGAAGCTCCTCCCACATTCCGTGCATTGGTATGGTCGCTCCCCCGTGTGGACTCTCTGATGCTGGGTGAGCGCCGAGCTGTCACTGAAGCTCTTCCCACAGGTGTGGCACTGGTAGGGTTTGTCTCCTGTGTGGATCCTCTGGTGGGTGGTGAGCTGCGAGCTCTGAATGAAGCTCTTCCCACACTCACCACACTTGTAGGGCTTGTCCCCCGTGTGGATTCTCCTATGCTGCGTGAGGTGCGAGCTCTCGCTGAAGCTCTTCCCGCACTCGCTGCAGTGGTAGGGCCGCTCCCCGGTGTGAATCCTTTGATGTGTGATCAGCGTGGAGCTTTGGCTAAAGCGTTCCCCACACTCCCCACACTCGAAGGGCTTGTCACCGGTGTGAGTTCTCCGGTGTTGAATCAGCACCGAGTTCTGCCGGAAGCTCTTCCCACACTCAGTGCATTGGTAGGGCTTCTCTCCTGTGTGAATTCTCCGATGCTGAATGAGACCTGAGCTATCCACAAAGCTTTTCCCGCACTCGTTACATTTGTAGGGCCGCTCCCCTGTGTGGATCCGCTGGTGGGTGGTGAGCTGGGAGCTAAAGCTGAAGTTCTTGCCACATTCGATGCAGCTGTAGGGTTTCTCTCCAGTGTGGATCCGCTGATGCTGCATGAGCGATGAACTCCGGCTGAAGCTTTTCCCACATTCATTACACTGGTAGGGTTTGTCCCCAGTGTGGATCTCCTGGTGTCTCAGGAGGTTCCCCTTCCTACTAAAGCTCTTCCCACACTCCACACATTCATATGAGTTTTCCCCAGCGTGAACTCGCTGATGTTTCAGGAGCTGCGACTCCTGATCAAAGCTTTTCTCGCACTCAGAACATTTGTGGGGTTTCTCTCCCAGGTGAAGCCTCTGATGCGCTTCCAGATCTGAGCTCAGGCTGAAGCTCTTACGACATTCAAGACACTTATAGGGTCTCTGCTCTGTGTGGATTTTCTGATGCCTGATGAGGTTGGAGCTCACACTGAAGCTTTTCCCACACTCATCACATTTGTAGCGTTTCTCTCCCGTGTGGATCCTGTTGTGGTTGTAGAGAGTGGAGCTCCGATTGAAGCTTTTCCCACATTCAGCGCATTTATAGGGTCCCACTCCAGCATGCAGTCCTGGATGTTTCACGCACGTTGAGCTGTCAGTAAAGCCTTCTCCAGATTCAGTACATGTACATGGCTTCTCTCCCTTGTGGATCTTCTGATGCTGAGTGAGGTGTGAGCTTTGATTGAAGCTCTTCCCACACTGCACGCATTTGTAGGGCCTCTCCCCTGTATGGATCCTCTGATGAGTAACCAGCGTCGAGCTTACACTGAAGCTCTTCCCACATTCACTGCACTGATAGGGTTTCTCTCCGGTGTGGATTCTGTGGTGTTTGATCAGCGCCGAATGAACACTGAAGCTTTTCCTACATTCTGTACATTGATAGTGATTTTCTCTGCCGTGTGGCCTCCGACAGTTAATGGGGCCAGCATGTGTGTCTAGTTTCTTTTCTGTGTCTAGCTTTAGCTGAGGATTCTCCTCTTCGTTTTCTCTCGCAATTGCGTCATCTAGGGAAGTAAAGAGAGAATCCAGACAGCACTCATTGCCTGTTCTCAGGAGAAAGGCAATCTCAGGGAAGGGTAAAGAGTGTGTTACAAGTAAGCCACTAAGCTTAAGGGTATGAGCTTAAGGGTGTCTGCACACTACAAGTGCTACACTGACACAACTGCAGTGCTGCAGTTATGCCACTGTAGTGCAGACATTCACTACAGTGACGGAAGGGGTTTCGCCGTCGCTGTAGTAAATCCACCCCCTCTAGAGGAGATAGCTAGGTCGAGGGAAGAATCCTTCCATCCACCTAGCTGTGTCTAAAGTGGGAGTTAGGTCGAGCTAACTACATTGCACAGGGCATGACAATTTTCACAGCTCTGAGTGATGTAGCTAGGTTGACCTAAGAGTGAGGTGTAGATCAGGCCTAAGACTATAAGCTTTGCATCCAGTCCCAGCACAATCCTTCCCCAGACAGGAACAGGGAGTGAGAAGAGGGACATGGAAGAAAGAGTTGGGAGGAGGAACAGAGTGAAAGAGAGTGAGGTGGGGAAAGGTATGAGGATGAAAGGGAAAGTAAATGGGTGTGAGGAGAGACTGGGGAGGAAAATGGACTGTGGGACCTTCCGCTCTCTCCCTCCAGACTACTGAGGACCATTTTTAGCATGACTTGTTCTGCAAAAAGCATCTCAGGCTGCTGATGTGGAAGAGAAGCAAAGTCCATCATAAGCAGGGAAACTTAGAGGAGCAGTTTGCCATCAGCATCTCCTGTTACATGGGAATCTAGTCTCCCCAGCTTATTGGGGCAAAAGCCCACCCTATCTGTTTTTAACCCAAGACAACAGTGGACTTTGCCTCTCCCCCACATCAGGGGATTGAGGTACCTTTTGAAGAATACAAAAAAAAATTAACTCGGTGCTCGGGGTGCTCCAGTGCATTTCCTATCAATGCAATCATTGGGAAAAAAATCAGGAAAAATCACCAATTAGAGCAACATTACTGTCCACACCATCATGTCACATCTTGCCACCCACACCTCACCTAATAACTTTCCACTGTTTGTAATTTCCAAAGGGTGGAAGATTGTCTGCTTCACGGTGCATGAAATACCAAGTGTGTAAATGTTGGCAGTGTGCTGTAAGAGGGCCTGGTGGGGGAAAAAAACAAAACCTAAGACTGCTTTTTTAAAAAAATTACAAAGTTAGTGATTTTAAAGTGGGTTAAACTTTTCAAATTAGACATTTTTAGAGAATGGAAAGTATATTGAAAATTCAAGCTTATTCTGATTCAAACGGTATAATTTGGGTCATGACAAGGGTGAGGTTTTGTTTTATAAGGGATTTGAACTCCACTTTAAGTGGAAAACCATATATTAGCCAGGGATCTGCTACAACGCCTCCATAATAAAGTATGTGGTGTGAATAACCAGAAAATATTGGCCAAATCTTTCCAAAGTGGAGTCAAAAAGATATGTGCTTTATAAAAATCCCTACTTGTATGTCTCAATATGGACTTTGGGACCTAAGTGATTTGGGAACACGTCTCATTGGGCACCTTTTCCTTGTAAGTCACTTAGGAGCCAAAGCTTTAGGCTCAGATTTTTGAAACTTGTCTATTTCTTCTCCTCAACATTCAGGGTATTAAGACAGTTGGACAAATACTCTGGATTTTATATAGGGCAGACTCAAGTTTTTAGAACAGGCAGAAGAATCCCAAGAAAGTAGAGTGCTTGGCATACCAATGTATAGGTGATTCTTGCTGAGAGCCTAACAATGCACTTCTACTAGAGCAAAGCCTTTGAGATCACAAAATGAGACTGATATGAGAACTCAGGAGACAGGCTACGATTTAGTCACGGAGGTCACGGATTCTGTGACTTCACCGGACCTTTGTGACTTCTTCAGCTTCAGCGTCAGCAGCTGAAGCTGTGGCTGAGGCTGGAGCTATGCTCCCCACATAACCCCACTGCGGGGGCCGCCACCGGGGCCGTGCGCCCCTGCCCCACCGCTTGCACCGGGGGCCACCACCAGGACCGTGCGCCCCTGTCCCGTGGTGGGGGCTGCCACTGGGGCTGTGAACCTCTGCCCCGCAGCTTGTACGGTTATTTTTAATAAAAGTCACAGGCTCTGTGAATTTGTTTGTTGCCTGTGACCTGTCCATGCCTTTTACTAAAAATAACCATGACAAAAGCTTAGCCTTACTCACGAGCTGTGTTGGAATTACAGCTTTAAAACTGGCTAATTAATTATGTAAATTTATTTAAAAACAGCTCTCACCTGTATAGGGGCCTCTAAGGCTCTCCATTTTCTCAGGGCTCCAGAGATCAAAGACACAAGGTTCTTATCCTTGTTCCATCTAAGAGGTCACTTCACCCCTAGCAGTCCAAAATCATGGTCCTGGGAAAGAAAACAGGGGCAACGAACCTCAATAACAATCAGATGTGATTAATGAGGGAAAGTATGCCCAAAAGCCCCACACAGAGGAAACCCAGTGCCTAACTTTAAGTCTTATCACTGTGAGTCTGTCTTTCCTGACCTGTCCCCTTTCTGAGGAATGATATGATTCACAAGACAGACAAGTGAGAACATTTTGGCCCCAATTCTGCATAGGAATCAGTACAGGGAGAGTGCGGCGTCTGGATGGAGTCCTACTGACTTAGCCCTGGTCTACACTGGGTGGGGGGGGGAATCGATCTAAGTTATGCTACTTCAGCTACGTGAATAACTTAGCTGAAGTCGATGTACTTAGACCTACTCACCGTGGTGTCTTCACTGCGGTGAGTCAACTGCTGCCGCTCTCCCATCGACTCCGCCTGTGCCTCTCACGGCGGTGGAGTACAGAAGTCAATGGAAGAGTGCTCGGGGGTTGATTTATCGCATCTAGACTAGACGCGATAAATTGACCCCCGCTGGATCGATCACTGCCCGCCGATCCAGCGGGAAGTATAGACATACCCTTAGTCACGACTCTGCACAGGCAGCAGGGTTCATCCTTGCCGATTCTTTGGCAGGACTGGGACCCAGAAGTGTAATCCTACACACACTGAGATCAGTGACAGAGCTCCCACTGACTGGTGGTGCAGTACTGTGAGCTATTCAAGGCAGGGACCTGGCTTTTACACATTCCTGTGAAGTGCTCAGCACACATCTGGGCATTTATTACTGTAAAACAATAGGGAAGTATTTGAGGAGGAATTGGGAGAGGCCAGTGACCAAAGCCAGATGAAAATCCAACAAGGTATTTAGATGCCTAGAGGAATTTTCAAAACTGCCTAACAATGTCAATGAGAGTTAGGAACCCAGGTTAGGTTCCTAACTCTCATTGACATTCAGCTGGCAGTCAGCCACCAGGCAAGCTACCACCTGTCCCACCCCTGCCTCTCAGCATGCTCTTAACTGAGTGTCCTGGAGGTTGGAAGCATCCTTCAAAGCTCTCCTCAAAACTCTCCTTTGCTATGATCCTACAAAAAACAGTGACCATGTTCATGTGCTCAGATCACTGCCTGTCAAGCTGCTCAGGGCAAGGGCCATCTTTTTGTTTTGAGTTTATTCAGTGCCAGGATAAAACAAACAATAATAACAATAATAATAGCCACCTGCTTAGGCACTTTTGAAAGTCCCACTAGGCACTTATATGCATCTTTAGGTGCCGAAATACCTTTGAAAAAAGTGGTCCAGTAGCATTCATGTTTTTAGAATGAGTAAATATCATCTTCTTGCATGTGGTTTTTATTCATAGCTTGGAAGAGGAGCCCAACTTTCCTCCTTTTTCAAATCCCAAGCAGTTTCTCAACTTTGAATGAACTAGTCCAAATGAAGGAAATATTCTCTCTACACCGGCTAGCTAAACTGAAATCAAAAGGAATTGAAGGAAAAACTTTTTCTGAACAAAGACCTCTGAAGTACTAACATTTGGGAAAATGTGAATACCAACTTTCATTGCATTGTAAAAATGGAAAATGATACAGGTTCTTACTTAACGCAGTACAGGACTTTGTTACATATTTATAAAGCTTGTCCTGACCTCAAAAATTAAAGATGTTTCCCCCGACGATGTACATCATTAAAAAAGCAGCACCTTTTAACTCATTCAAATTTGAGGAGAGCTCTCTGATGCAGCACATATATTTATTTAAATAGTTTCTAGCAACTTTTGGCCTTAACATAACGCCATAATATTCAAATTTAATTTTAAAATGGGTTTATTTTTAAAAACATATATATATTTAAATGAAAAAATCCATTTTTTTTAATGTAAAACAAATCAACTTCTATCCACTCTGCCTTTCAATACTGGAATAAGCTATACCCGCATAAGCATTTTTATATAACACTGGGGGGTTGTGCCACTTTAAAACTACAGTATAGGGATGTAGTTAAAAGCAACACAACTTTTGTGTTTAGACAAACCCTAAGTTACAGTATGTAAGGTCTCACTTTCTGCTTTTTATTTTGATCTGGTAACGGCTTATAATTTCTGATTAGTTCCACCATTTATGCAGCGTTTCAGAACAGTTTTTAACGAGGGGGGGAGGTGTTTGCAGTTTATTTATTTTGTTTAAAAAAATATCAAGTGTGCCCATTGCAAAAAATGTACTTGCATCACCATAAATCTCTTCCCTTAATCCCAGCCCTCTCCCATTATCTCCTGCCTCCAAATCTAATTTTAAATTCCCTCCCTTTACCACTCCCTTAGCATTCCCCAATCTTCCCTCCACGTTTTTCTGAAATCCTGGTAGGCGGAGTACTCGGTTTTGCTAAAGATCATCAACTGTGCCCGAGCCTGAGGATCCCTGTACAGTTCCCCACATGCTGCCTCTGAGCTGGGGGGAAATCCTCAGCGACACCCCACCGTCCCATGCTGTCCCTCAGCTGTCCAGCTGGGAGGTGGGGGAGAAATCCTGCAGCGGCACTCCCTGATCTGGGCGCCTTCAGGATAAGGGGCCCTGATTCGTTCTCCTTCCCTGAGTCAGTCCCAAAGCCAGACTCCGGCTCCACCTTTGTTGCGGTCACTTCCTCCAGGCAGTGATTTCCCGTCCTGGGCCCCCGCCCTGCTGTGTCCCCTCCCCCCGCATTACCGAGCCCCCCTGCCCGGCTCACCCGCGTGGCTAGGGGAAGCCGCAGGAGCGGGTCGCTCAGTGTGAACGCCCGGGGGTGCGGGGCGGTAGCTGCGCGGCGCCAGGTGCCATGTGCACGGCGGGCTGCAGGGAACAGGACGTTCCAGGTCGCTGAAGTCCCCCGGGGCAGGACTTTCTAGTCCTCCCCTCCAGAACCGGCTCTTTGGTTTTAACCCTCACTTCCCCGGACAGGAGAGAAACGTCCCCTTTTCCCTCTGTTCTGCTCCTTTGCCTCCTTTCCTGCTAAAGGCCACTCACCGCCCCCTGGCCTGCACCATCCCCTGCCACTCAGGACAGAGCTCCCACGGGGCTCCTGGGTGATTTGCTCCCTCTCTTGGTTTTGGGCAACGGTAGCCAGGAAAATGGTTCAAGCACATGGGGCCCGATTTGGGGCTCTGCTGTGTCTCCTTTCGGGTGGTTTGAGCTGTTGCGAATCACTCAGCTGGCCCTTGGTAAGCCCCCAGAATCGGGTGTGCCGAGGGGGATGCTGACGGGAGCACTTGTGCCGCAGAACTGCTCAAAGCCACAGTAATAGTTGGACCTGAAGGAGGGTCCAGTGCTTAGGGCATGGGGGACATGCGAGATCTGTCTGCAAGTCCCTGGTCTACCACAGACCCCCTGCAGGACCTTGAGCAAAGAAGCTTCAGCTGGTCCTGAATAACTCCATGTGTAGCCAAGCCCTAATAGCAGCTACCCTGCTATATTCTCCCATCCAGTTCTCTCCACTTACTGCATGGTGCTGGGGGCTTCGCCCCTGCTCCCTGGAATCTTGTACTGCCACTCCCAAGAGGGCAAAAATCATAACACCTCGCCCCACCCCAAAATAACACCAAATGACAGGAGATTAGCGGGAAAACCACGAGAGTGAAATAAATGCCTTGGGGCAACTCTACACTACAAAATTAGTTGACCTAAATTACACAGATGTACAGCCACTCTCACTGCAGTAATTAAATTGCTTTTGCATCTCCACCGTATACTCCTTGTGTCAGCAGTGTGTGTGTACTCCCCAGGAGCACTTACACCAATTTAACTGTCAATGTGGGGTGGCTTCTGAAAGGCAGCAATAGTGTACACACTGCAGCCTTGTCCCACCAATGTAAGTGACCTACTACACTGACATCATAACACCACCCCCATAAGAGGCCAAGGGCTTATGTCCATGTAGTTACTGCTATGCAGATACTGCACATTACTTACCTTGGCAGTTAGCTACCAGTCTTGTCATTGGAGCTATACCAATCTCCTAGAACTGGAAGGGACCTTGAAAGGTCATTGAGTCCAGCCCCCTGCCTTCACTAGCAGGACCAATTTTTGCCCCAGATCCCTAAGTGGCCTCCTCAACGATTGAGCTCACAACCCTGGGTTTAGCAGGCCAGTGCTCAAACCACTGAGCTATCCCTCCCCCTTGTCCAGGCTCCATGATAGAGCTGTGAAATTGACAAGAAAGCGGCATGGGTGGGGGGCTCCAGCTATAGCCAGGCTACTGCTCAGCTTCCCCACTCCAAGCCGGGCTGCACCTGCCAGGCTCCCCACTCAGTGCCAGGCTGCACCCACCTGACTCCCCACTCCCAACCAGGCTATTGCCTGTGTTCCTGGCTCCCTGCTCCCAGATGGGCTGCCCTGGGCTCTTGTCTCCCCATACCCCACTGGTAGCCCTAGTGCACCGAGGCTCCCCGCTCCCTGCCAGGAGCCCGGGTGCTGCCCCAAGGCTCCCAGATCCTCCCTTCTTGCCCAAAGCCTGGGGATTGCCCCCCAGCTCTCTGCTCCCCACCCGGTGGCTGCCATGCTCTCAGCAGGGGGTGGGGAGCCTCAGGCAGCACCTGGGCTCCTGGCAGGGAGTGGGGGGCTGAGAGCCTTGGGGCAGCACCTGGGCTCCCAGCGGGGAGCTGCGAGTGGGGCTGAGAGCCTAGGCAGACAAGCTAGCATGTAGCCCAGGGCTGTTCCTACAGGTAATCACCGAGCATTTGACCCCCACATTCCTGAGCTGCCAGTAAAAGACAGCCCCAAAATGGAGCCTAACACTCCTCCCTCATCCCTTCACCGCTGGCACCATCAGGAAAGTGGGGACAGAAGACCAGATATCAGTACTAGATAGGCAGAAGGGGGAAGGGAACCAGGTCGGGGAGAAGGGGCAGAGAGAGAACAGGTGCCAGGGGGCAGAAGGGAAGTGGAGCATGGGAAATAGGGTGTAGGTGCTGGACAGGAGGTAGAGACCCTGGCAGAGAGAGCAGGCAAGGCCTGGGGGGTTATGGGAGGGGGATGGCACATAGAAGCAGGGAGTGACTAGGAGGAACAAGGCAGGAGACAAGGGGTGGCAGAGAGGAGCTGAAAGGGTGGAAGAGCCTGAAGGGAGCACCAGGCAGAACAGCTGCAAGGGGAGCACATATGGGAGAGAGGGAAACTAAGCCAGAAAAGACTCCTGCGCTGGGGCCAGGGGGACAGGGCAGTGAGAAAGGTCCCTGCAAAGCTCGTTCCAGCTCAGAGCAGAAAGGCGGGGAGCCTCAGCCGTGGCAGCCGGTTAAAAAGCCTGCAGGGCTGCTGCCTCTGCTCCTGAGGTGGCCCCTTCACCCACAGCAGGGCCCTTCAACCTGTTGTTTCCCCACAGGCTGTGCTCAGACCTAGCCCCATTGTTGCTCCCTCCCAGCAACAGCTGCTAGCAGCCTCCCGTCAGCATTCACAGGCTGCCAGATGTTGCTTCTCTGGCCTGCAGTGCTTCTGTGACTCTGCCAGGGAAATCCCAGCTGGCCTCTTACCTGCACCAGGCCAGTCCCCAAGAAAGGCCCCTCCTAGCTGCGGCAGCCCCTTATAGAAGGTTTCAGAGTAGCAGCCGTTTTAGCCTGTATCCGCAAAAAGAACAGGAGTACTTGTGGCACCTTAGAGACTAACTAATTTATTTGAGCATAAGTTTTTGTGGGCTAAAGCTTATGTTCAAATAAATTTGTTAGTCTCTAAGGTGCCACAATTACTTCTGTTCCTTTTAGAAGGGTTTCCACCTGCCTGCTCTCAATGGTCAGGTGTGTCTAGGGGGGAAGGGGAGTTACCCTCCCCCTGCCAGAATATGATCCCCCAGGGTCACTCCTGGGGGCAGGGGTAGCCCAGGAGTGAACATGCTGTTCAGCAGGTTCATCACACTGCTGCCCACTACTGCCCGCAGTGCTGTGTGGGAGACTTCTTCTCTGCAGCCCCTGGCACCTTAGCAGCCTCCTTTCAATAGGCCCCCGCCCCAAAATCTGAGAACAACCTCCAGCAAAATAATCAGGCAATATTTAAAAAAATAAAGCCTGTGAGTTGAATTCTGCACTCAGAGGTAAAGTGTCAGAGGCTTCCTATGTCTAGGACTCTGCCTGGCAATTCAGCCGGAAACCAACACAAAAATGGGAGCCACTTCCTCTTCCTCCACCCTTCCTCCTGTTTCCTTAGTGCAGCATTCCCTCCTCGGAAACCCCTGGCTTCTGACACTTGCCTGCAGCTTCCTCCCAGTCCTGCGCCTCTTCTAGCACACCTCAGTCTCCAGCAGTCGCCTGTCTCTACCCCCCTACATTGTAGACTACTACCCCTCTCCTTCCCCCAACAGACTTCCGGTCTCCTACCTCCAGTGTTCCCAGCGTCAAGCATTCAAAACTCATGAGTTATGGCACCCAAAATCAGAAGACTGACTTACAAATCTTAAGAATTTAAAAAGTCATATTTTAGGGTGGGGTTTGAAAAAAATTCCTTCTGGTTTTTGAGTCTTTAGGGCACACAGAGCTCGTATTTTCAAGATTTTGTCCACAAAAATCCTTTCCTTTTTAAATAAAAGATTCTCACGTAATCACTTGGCTTCAGGAGCTAGGGCTTTAAGGAGAACACCAAATATTGCGAGACTCTAGATAAAACCACAAGAGATAGGACCACTGCACCTCTATCCCACAGAGCAAGCTGCTTTATGTGCTAGTGTCCCTTCTCTCGGTCTGGCCCTCTGCAGTATGTTACTGCATGTGGTGAAAAGCAGGCCACTAGGAGGCCTGCCGTAGCTCAGGAGGTTGGGGTGGAAGACCAAAGCAGGAGCAAGTAGGGTGAGAAATAAAGGAGGGATAGTTAGATTATGGGGGCGGGAGGGGGTTAATACAAACCAACAAATGTGAATTTAGATTTTTAATTGCACACTTAGAAATTAGCAAAGAGTCCTGTGCTACCTTATAGACTAACAGACGTTTTGGAGCATGAGCTTTCGTGGGTGAATACCCACTTCGTCGGATGCATCGAATCATGCTCCAATACGTCTGTTAGTCTATAAGGTGCCACAGGACTCTTTGCTGCTTTTACAGATCCAGACTAACACGGCTACCCCTCTGATACTTAGAAATTAATCACTCACTCATTGGAATTCAATGAGCTAAATGGAATACATTGAAATAAGATACTTGAGATAATATTATTGATGTCATTGTATCAGGCTCTGGGAAAGAAGCTGCTGTGGAGAGGATCTGGAGCTATTTAATTGTCCATGCTATAAAATGGTTAAACTCACCAAACCAACACCTTTCTGTTGTGTATTTGGTTGTCATGGTTTTTGTTCCTGTGGCAACTGAGTTAGATTATTAGGGGATAGCCCGGCCAGCTTCGGCCGGTTGGGTGAGCTCTGTGTCTGTAAATAAAATGGTAGTTTAGTTAGCTGTCTGCTGTCTGGCCTCAAGTGATTTCTTCCTAAACCGTCTGCCCCCAAGGATATAACACTTTCTCTGCTGAGGGAAGGTGTAATCTGAACAGATGGGAAATATACATGGGAAAAATCAGATATCGAGGTACTCCAGGGCCAAAGTGTCTGTTCAGTCACAAGCTGAACTGGATAGAATGAAAAGCGTTCTCAATGCTACAGGGAGGATCCTCTCTATCTAGGTGAAGGGTCAGAACCCATTAGCTATGGATGTAAGATCTACAGTTTCTTCTAAGAACTTTCCAATATAGGCCCAGAGTCCAGAGCTTGGCTTGAGCTATGGGGGCTGGCTAATAGAGAACAATACATAGCTCAGAGGAAGCTGGGGTAAACAGATAACCTTGTCTGTTTCAAGTCAGTGAGCAGAGTCAGCATAACTCGGAATGTAATTGAAGCGCTGAGAAAGGCCTCACGGTTACTCCCTAATGCAGGGAGAAGATAGTGGAACAATACCCCTCAGATCCTAGACAAAGTTCGGGGGAAAGGCCTAATATGATTGACATGAGTTATGACACCCTTCCCTCACAGATGTATGCCAGTCTTAGCCCACAGAAATGCAAGGGTAAACTTGTGAAATTGTTAAGTACTAATTACTGCTTTTTTGCTTTAAATCTCTAGGAATGTACCTGTTGGTCAACTGAGAGAGCTTCTACCTCATTCCCCTGGACTCCAAAATTAGGATTTAACCTATACAGTTTAATAGACATCATTTGGGGGTAATTACCTGTGTGTCAGCAATATGTTAATCTGGGCCATGGGCGGAACCATTATGTAATCTTTTAGACCATTGTCTTAGTGTGCTCATCTTGTCTTGCTGTTAGAACCTATCCAGGGGTTTGGGAAAACCCATCCCTGTCGCTTCTCTCCACCCAATGAGAACCATATATAATCTATTGTAACTAATTGTTCTGCAGCGTCTCTGAGCCTAATAAGCAAAGTGACACTCCGCCAGCGCTGTGCATAATAAACTCCTGCGCTTGACTCTACATGGTGTGGATTATTGTTCCTTCACTAGGTTCATACATGTTCATTACTATGGTATATAAGCTCTTTAAGTCTTCTTTTCCCCCCTTTCCCAGCCTTTCCTGGACTTGCCAGTCCATCACTTGCTCCATGTCCACTCTGTTCTCCTGTACACAGTCTATCCACTGTTTTCTCAGCCGTCCCCTTTCCTTCTGCCCACAAAGTCTAGTCTCAAGTGCACCCCAAGAGGATCTCCGTCATCCATCCTTCATACACTTGAGCTCTTTAAGTGGCTATATCGTTTATCCTTTTACAAATATGTTGTATGAATTTGCATTTCTGTCCCATAGACCAACTCCAATTCTCCTGCTATTTTCCAGCTCCTCACTTTATCTGACCGCCAAGTTGCTTCCCTTCTCCACATCTGTGCCTTTTTCTGTGGTTTTGCTCACAAGGGGCAGTTTGATGGGTAAGCTGGGCCTGATTCCATGCTGCTGCCTTAAAAGAACAGAGTGGGAGGCAATGAGACTGAGATCCTTTGTGACTCAATACAGCAAGAAAAGAATGACATGATCTATCAGAGCTGCTCTTAAGGGGTGAGCAGGAGATGGAGCTGAAGCAGTGTCTTAGGGTGGAAGAGCAGAGGGATGCAGTTGCCATCCCTTAGTGCTTAAGACTCACCTTCTACTCCTGTTCAGGTCCTAGACCATGCAGAGATGGTTTAGGAGAGGAGATCCTCACAGCATGTGCTGCCCAATTGGGAGCTGCATGGCATAGGAAGGCACTTGCCATGACAAAAATGTTTCAGTTTTGCTCCTGCATGGCTTAGCAGTTCCAGATGGCATTTGTTTCTCCTACAGTCACCTCACTGCTCCCCTTTGCCCCATCTGACTCTGACTTCCACCTCCCCTCCCCCACACACACTTACTTACTTTCTGTGGTCCTGTAGGAAGAGGTATGTGGCTGCCATCCAGAATGTCTAGTTGCACCAGAGCTCCTGAGAAGTTCCTAACCATTTGATTTAGAATTTAATGATTTAAAAAAATAATTTCTCCAGCTTCTAAGGCAAATCTATTTTCTCTCTTTTCCCCCATTTGCTGGATCTTTCCATGTTTGATGCATTCTTAGCTTTTAATAACACTTGGTTATTGACCATTTTCATCATCAGTTAAGACTATTGCTGTAGGAATATTAAAGAAGGTTTATATTAAACATGGTTTATATGAAAAATGATTTATTGTTAAAAATGATTTATTGTTAAATGATACTTTATAACTGAAGGTTTATATTAGAAGTAAATGTGATTTCCAACATTTAGCCTCTAATCTGCAAGCCACCAGCTGTGTCTGTGTGAAGCCTGCTCAAAGAAATACTTTGTATAAAACTTGTTAAACGTCAATTGACTCTAAGTGCCTGTTCTCTAAATTGGTAACACCCCGAAAGGTAAAAAGACAGTGAAATAGATGTGATTAAGATAGAGAATGTATGTGAATGAGTGCCTAGTTTAAATAATGAATGAATGGTTAGGTAGTTAGCAGCCTGAAGAATTCGGTGTCTGCCAAAGAAGGTGTCAAGTGGGATCAACCAGATGACCCCCCTCCCCCGGAGGGCAAACTGGAATCCACCCCACCACACCTCAAAGGAAGGAAAAACAAACATCTGATAACATGGAGCGGGCCATCTGCTGATTGATTTAGCAACAGCAGAATGAAGCAACTCTCATGAACTGACATAGGAATAAATTCCTATAAAACTGGACTCTGAAGACTGAGGACTTTGAGTCTATGGTTCTGCTGCCAGCCTCCAGGAGCATCAGGTGCATCTGACACAGACTCAGCTCCATCCACATGACCAAGATACCTGGCCAGTAACTTGGCATGAGCAACGTCTAGGCTGGTAACCATAACACCTATACAGAACCTAAATGAATGATTGTGTGAATATATATATATATTCACACAATCATTCATTTGCTTTACTATTATATTTACAATAAGTGTGGCATCTTTGCCTTATCCCTCTTAATATCTTAATAAGATCCTGCTGGTTTTTATTATATTGGTATAACATTGCATCACTCCCATTTGCTGACAAATTAAATACAGTCCTGTGACCTAAATTAAGACCATTGACAAAAAGCATTGGTCTACTGTGCTGCGTAGGTCAAAAAGCCTTCCTTGCATGCAGATACTCCTACAGCATGTTGAGTCAGGGAGAGCTATTGCTGAACCTTTTCTCATGTTGAGGTGTGGCTCCTGTGTGAAGTCTCTGATGCTGAGTAAAGTCCTCATCTGTCACTGATGCTTCTCCCACATTCAGTACATACATAGGTTTGCTCTGTGTTTAGGGTCTCCTCAGATGAGGATCCTCCTCTTCACTTTCTCTCACAATCCTGCCATCTACCAGAAGACACAGAGAATCCAGACAATGCTTCATTCATGTGCTTGGGAGAAAGGTGATCTCAGAGAGAAGAAAAGTCTGTGTCACAAATAACCCACTCTTCATAAGATGTTAGACCTTGGGTCCTGCTCTAGCTAAATCCAGGGAGTGAGATGAGCAATTGGAATGCTCTAAGGAAGGGGCCCAGGGAGAGGAGCCCTCTCCAGTAAGGCACCTGTCCTGGCGCAGAGAAAATGGCAGGGCACACTGTCCCCCATGGGCATGGCTCAGCTTGGCACATGGCTCAGAGAGGGCAGAACCAGCTGCAGATAGGGCTTTGGGGCTGCAGCCAGAGAAGGAAGTGCTGGGACATGCCAAGCCAAGGCCCCTGATGCTAGGGCAGGGGAGGGCCCAGCCTGGAGACTGCAGGGAGAAGTACTGTCCAGCCCAGCACCCCCACTACCCATGGAAAGCCCTGGCACCCAGGCGGCAGACTCCCTCCTTGCTGCTGCCCCGCAAAGAGCAGGGGGCTCAGCAAAGTGCCAGGACCTCCCCCCGCAGCCTGCAGTGCTGAGACTTCAGTAGGAGCTCCCCTATTTCTTCTCCTCAACATTCAGGGTCTGGGCATCAGCACCATGGGGCCTCCCTGCATTGCTGTCTTGGGCATGTCCAGGATGGGAGACAGGGGCTGCTGGGTCTCTGCTCAGAGCTAGCCAAGAGAGGAGTCAGAGGGCTGGGCTCCTTGAGCCTCCCCCTCTTGTACCCTTGGAGGTGAGGCATGGAAGAAAGAGTGACTAAGTGGGGGTGGAGAGGAGGGAGTATGTGGATGAAGGGGGAAAAGAGGGGAGGGAGGAGATACCAGTGAAAGAATGGTGAGGAGCATGAACTTAAAGGGAATCTGCTCTCTTCTCTCCCCCCCCCCCCGCCCCACTTTTGAAGGCTTGTGTTGTAAGATAGTGGTAAATCAGGAGAGGAGTTTTGTGGTGGCATCTCCTGCTATGGGGGGGATACAATGTTCCTACCTCCAAAATCCCAAAGCAGTTCATATTAAAGTGAAGGCTCATTGGCAAGTCAGATACATGACTGCTCCTTTCTGTCTCTGCCAGACCACTGCAGAGACAGTGAGATGAGACTGAAGTACAAGAGCTTGTATCAGCTATGTTGAAATTCCACCTTTGTACTGAACTCAATGATAGCCAGGTGCTCAGAGACCACAGTGACAGACATGGTATAAGAACCGAAATAGAATTCAATAGCATAGTTTCAGGCAGTATCTCTGAGCCAGTGGCTTTTGAAAATGCCACTTGTAATTGACTGCATAAATAGAGCTGGCCAAAACTCAGGACTTCCAGTTTTGGGGAAATTTTGATATTTCAACATTTGGGTTTATTCCAAATTGGACCAAAGTTGAATTTGTTGAAATTTCTTGCAACCTGGTTGTGACAGGTTGTCACCCACGGGGCATAGTCTGGGAGCTATGGGAACCCGCTGCACCCCTCTAACCACCCAGCTGGGCTGGCCCTGCTCACACTGCTTCCTTAGCTGGAGACACAGCCAGCCTCCCCAGGCCCTATCATCACCCAACACGACAGCAGGTGCTGCCACTCACCCAAAGTGAGCTACCTGAGTGCTGTACTTACGCAACCCAAGTACAAACAGCAGACACCAGCCAATTTCCCAGCTCCCCAGGCTTGCACCCCCCGCTGGAGTATAAATCCAAAATTATACCGAGTTGCACTGCACAGGGATCTGCACAATGTAAACTCATAATTATTTCGCTCTCCTCTCGATGTGGGAAAGCTATGCAACAAACCTGTGTTAATCAAGCTGATTTTTCCTCCCAGACACTTCACTCAAAGGCACACTGGTTTAGATAAAGCAAAAAACAAGTTTATTAACTACAAAAGATAGATTTTTGAGTGATAGCAAACAGATCAAAGCAGATTACCTAGCAAATAAACAACACACAAACTAAGCCTAACAATACTAGACAGATTGGATATGAATTAGCAATTTCTCACCCTGGCTGATGATACATGGAAATCCTTCTAGCCTGGGTCCAGCACTTCCCCCAGTTCAATCTTTGTTCCTAAGGTGTTTCCAGGAGTCTCCTTGGGTAGAAAGTGAGGCCCCTAAATGATGTCACACTCCACCTTATATAGCTTTTACACATATCAGGAACCCTTGGTTCCAAAAACAGTTCCCAGCCCAGTTTGTGGAAAAATACAGGTATCCAAAATAGAGTTCAGTATCATGTGGTCTGGTCACATGCCCGTGCTGAGTCATAGCAGCCATTACTTACAGACTGGCTGAAATGTTTACAGGATGGCTAAGCTCTGCCACAGTCCATTGTCTTTGCTGATGGGTCATCAGCACTTTTTAGCTTCTTCAGTGTTCTACCTGAAATGCTAGCTGGCTGTGGGTGTTTTCCAGAGTAAGCACATTTGAAATACAGATACACCATCAATATTCATAACTCCAGATACAAAAATGATACATGCATACAAATAGGATAATCACATTCAGCAAATCATAACTTTTCAATGACACCTTACAAGACATATATTGTTCAAGATGCAGCATAATTATGTCATAGTCATATCATAACCATACCACTATGAAGAATATTGGGTGCAGTATCACACTGGCAATTTTAAAAAAGTTTCAGAAACACTGATACCTGGTGTTTCCAAAACAAAATAGGCTCCCTGAATCCCAGTAGCCACTGACTGAAACTGGCATTCTTGTCAGTTTCATGGCTGCTATAGGGTTAGGGCTGGTGCTTTCAGGGATTACAATCTCCCTGCCACAAAGCCAGGAGCCTGGCAGTCCTGCCAGAGCTGTCAGATCTTCCAGCCTCCCTACTATGGAGGGAGGAGCCTGGAAACCATGAGGGCTTTCAGAGCTTCAATGTTACCTGTCACAGAACCAGGAGCCTGGAAGTCTTAGGATGGGCTTCCTGTGTCCATGGCTCTATGGCACACCCACCATGCCATCTGCCTTGGGGTCAGGGAACCCAAGGCTTCCAGACTCCCAGGCTAGTTGGCTCCCAGGCTGCCTCTGAACCATGGACCCTGGAAGCCCAGAGCCACAGACTCTGGAAGGTTTCCAGCAGAACCCTGCCTTCTTTTAGCTGAAAATTCAGTGACTGTACAAATAAAGTAACATCTTTTTACAGAAGCTGTTTCTTACAATCTCTCTCTATATATATCACTAACTGCTACAGATAGCACATTTCTACATGTAGCAATTTCACATATAACATATAGTGCAAGAAACTGCTACCTGTAGGCCTTTGCTACATCAGGTAGCAGCTTAATACAATAGCAGCTTCTAACATCGCTAAGTATCAGAATGTGCTGCCAGTAGCACATTCCTACGAGGCGCAGTATCCTTCACTAAACCTGATGGCTGGCACCCATGGGTCCCTCTCCCTTCCCTACCCCCCACCCTCCTGCCCGCTACTTCCTGCTCCTCTCTAGGACACACAGGCTGATCAGCTCTGTAGCTTTAACCCCCAGGTTACCAGATGTGAGGAAAATAAACACTTCCTCCCCCTCCCCTCACCCTTTGTGGTGTCCTAAATGTCTGGGCAGTTCCCTGAGCTGTTCACCCCCCAACACCAAGCCTGGGCCCCGCTGCCCAGCCCGCTAGCCACCCGGAAAGCTTTGAGCAGGGCCACTAGAAACAGCCCTGAGCTCTAGGGGTTGGCACAAATTTTTGCTGTTAATATCCCCCCCCCTCCCTCTCCACACACACACACACACACACACACACTTTGCCCCATCCCAGGCCCCTCGGTTGGCTCCCCCCCCCCGTCCTTTCACATTCGATGCCCCTATGGACTTTTGCTCACTTCACACTCCTCGCATCTCCCTCAGTGTATCTAGCACCAGCTGCCAGCCTCTAAGTCTGACTCGTGCAGGTGCAGATCCTGGTACAGGGACTACGGGAAGGCTGTGGCATCTTGCGATGACCCTGTCCTTGGGCTGCTAGGGGTTGGTACAGCTCCTGGCACATTCAAAGGGTCATCCAGGGCCCTCTACTAAATTAAATTGTCTGTAACTGACTTAGAGATTTGAACCCCAAAACTAAGTGTGATTTATTGCATCCCTAACTTTACCAATTTAATACTGATTAGGAACATTTAAAATTCAGTGCCTGCGTATGAAGAAATGACTTGGTGCAAGGCACCAGACTGGCCAAGCCAATATGCAACAGCCCTTCCTGAGCTGAGAGGGGGCGAGAAGCAGGGAATACGTGTCGGGGCCTGGAATGTCGGGGAGGGCAGTTTAACTGTCATGAGGGCTTGTGTTGTTTACCCCAATGGCAGAAGGGAGACACAACGCTGGG
Source organism: Mauremys reevesii (assembly GCF_016161935.1). NCBI lineage: Eukaryota > Metazoa > Chordata > Testudines > Geoemydidae > Mauremys > Mauremys reevesii. The sequence goes on from NC_052623.1 coordinate 252,934,071, forward strand.
CTGGTCCCTGTGTGACTCCCCAGTTGGACTCAATGGTATGCATCTGGGACCGTGCCTCTTAGGGGAGGCAGAGTGGTGGCCAACAGAAAGCAAGCCACCCTGGGACTTCACCCCCCTCGTCCCCAGTAGGGCAGGGCTGGGTGCTAATGTGGCAACAGGCAATGAGGGGGATGCAGTGGGGATTGACAGGAAAGCTGTATGTGTCATGCGGGGTGAAGCCCAGAAAAACAGAGTAAGGCTACGGGGGAGCATGGTGCCTGTTGGAGGAATGAAACCAAGGAGTGGGAGCCCCCACTGGTAGGGGAGGTGCAGGTACTGTGTGTCCCTGGGAGGGCACGACCATAGAAAGGGGGCTCCCCCCATTGAAGGAGCAGTGTGTTTTGTCGTGAAGCTCACATGGAGGGTTTCTCATTGGAGGGAGCAGTGTGAGTGTGTGTCTGTGATGAGGCTGAAGCTCAGGCGTGTGATAGAGTCATATGCGTTTGGACAGTGAAGTCCAAGACAGAGGGTGAGTCCCTTGGGGGAAGAGTATGTGCTGAAGGGTCAAGCCCAGGATGTGAAAGTCCAATTAATGGAGAAATGTGGGCTAGTAGGGGGTGGGATGGATCCCAACATGTGAGGTGCAGCCTAAATTTGTGGATGTGTTGGGAGAATGAAGCCCAAGAACAGACTTCCACTGAAGCGCCTGAGCATATGTGGAGGGATGAGGAGGAATGAAGCATGGGAGGGTGGGTTCCCATTTAGGGAATACTATTACTAAGCATTTGGGGTGAAACCTAAATAAAGGGAAAATTCCATTAAAGAGTCGTGCGACATTGGGAGACAAAGCCCAGGAAAGTGGAGTCCTATTATGGGATCAATGTATGTAGGAGATGGGAGGAAGCAGGGTATTGAAGCTCAGGCCCCAGCCTTCAGAGCAATGGAACCATCATTATTAAGTGACACCATCTCTTCTCCTCCTAGGAGAAACCTTCCTTCGAAAGGCTGAAATCCACTTCTCCTCTGTACAAAGGACAAGGGGTGATAAAGAAACAAGAGAGAAAGTTTATCCTGATTTTTCAGACACTAAACAGTGAACAGAGGGGAGGAAAAAAGAGTCTAGAGACTGAAGGAAAAGGAGCAAGAAATGAGGTAGGACTCACAAGAGCATGAGGCGGTTAAGACGAAAAAGAACTGGGCCTAGGTTTGGGAAAAGGGAAACTAGATTGGGAAAACACACAAAGAGAAGCCGAGGGGCATACACTTTCTTCTGCCATCTCTGCATTTACAGTATTTATGCTGAAAAGGGAGAGGGGAAGTATTGAAATCCTGTGTCCTACATTCTGTGCTGCTCTATGCCTCATTATTACATTTCAGAAACTATCCCTCTGCCCGAAGTCACCTTCCTCCAAAAGGCCTGAGTTTCGTTTTCACAGCAAAGAACAAAGTGAGGAAAAGAAACAAGAGAAAAAGAAAAACCACAGGAAATGGAGAAAAGCATTAAATGCAGGGGAAATCATTAAATGCAGTGGTCTAGAGCCAAAAGCAGAAGAAACAAAGGCATCAGCAGCAGGAAGAACAGGAATTATGGTAATAATATTCAGGACATGTTGAAGAGATTAATAATTGCAATCTCCCTACATCCCTGTAGTAGATATCTCAGTTTACCACTTTGAGATTATGGTCACATTCTCTCCGTGTCCCCACAGGGAAATGAGTGAAGGTAGGAATGAGGGTGTTTCCTGCATCCAGAGAGAGACAGGAAGGAAAACTAGCCCAAAAGAGTCCTGAGATTTTAAATTTCAGAGTAAAAAATGGAATTTTTCATGCATTAAAGCCAAATGTGCAAAAAGCCCCCTAGTAATCAACCAAAACAGCTTCTATCTGCCAAAACCCCAGCTCTGGAGTCAAACTTTACATGGCATAGCTGGGGTTGGTAGCACTATCTATTATTAAGGTTGCCCAATATTTCCCATGTTTAGATCTTGTTTTTAGTTGCTTATAACTTTGCCAAACTTTAACCCTTTGGACTGAAATTTTACATACCAGCCATCTGTCTCACACTGATTATATTTTTTTTTGGAAAATTTCAGCCAAAACAGGTCAGTCATTTCTGAGAATGAGGCTAGGGAAAAATATGTTGGTTTGCCCATGTTAAAATATAACTTTTATTTGAGGAACTCTAGTGTTCCCGTACTTTGGAACAGGGACTTGAAATTTGGCCAGGGGCATATTCTTTATGTCAGGGACATACCTTTTGCTGTCCCTGTGAAAATCCACTCAACTTTGGCCATGGTTACAAGCCTTTTAAAAAAAAAAATCACAGTTTGCATATACTCAGACACTTTCTAGAGCTTTGTAACTTAATTCCCTAAGGTTGCAGCCACTCTGAGCATGCTTCAGCTCAGAGCTCAGCAGAATTTTCCCTGCAAAACTATAGTTCTCAGTGGCTATGCCAGGTCTGGGCACAGGACCTGAGAGCCTCCCTCTCCGGTGCCATTCCTGCTGATGCCCAGACAAGGAGGAAGAGGAAGCTGCCTCAATTGAATGTAGAGGGGACAAAAGCCAGAAATCAGCAGCACAAACCACTGAGCATAGAAAATAAAGAAGATCAGAGTCTAGAGACAGTAGAAAAAATGAGTTAGAATTCATAGAAGGGACTGATTGTATACAGGAGAGAGGAAAATAAAAAAGTTAGGGGTCTGAGTGGATCAAAAAAAAAAAGGAAGAACAGGAAAAACAGACACAGATGGTTAAATAAATATTGTCTCAAGGTTCCTTTTGTTAGTTTACAAACCCAGCAGTGTAATCCATCCCTGCTTTTTAATCCAAAAGGAGGGGAGTGAGGGGGTGGGAAAAATTTAGTGAGGAAAGGAGAAAAGCAGGAATCACCACACCTGTGTACACCAAATTGCTCTTTGTGTAAACACTACAAGCTTCCTGCACTCCTATGGCTGGTGTCTTGATTTCTCACTTACAAATAATAAAGAATAATAGATTCTTTATCTCAGTAGTGCGTAGAGGTCCAAATCATGGATCAAGGCCCCACTGTGCTCAGCACTATAGCTGTATCTGCATCGGGTCCCATTGTGGAAGAAACTGAAATAGTAGGGCAGGAGAAGTGCAGAACCAACTGTACCATACAGTAGGATAATGGAGAACAAATTCCAAGTGAGTCAGGACCTGCTGGGAGACCACTGTACAATATGCAGAGCTAAAGGAGAAGAGAAGACTTGGGTCCTATGTTCTGAGCTGCTTCATGTCTCATCAGTAAATTTCAGTGTCTTTTTGCCAGGAGTCACCTTTTTTCAAAAGGCCTGAATCTAGATTCTCTCTCAGCAATGGCCAACGTGAGGAAAAGAAACAAAAGAAAAAACACAAGAAATGGAGACGAGCAGGACATACAGAGGAAGGTGACGCAGATGCTCTACAGACAGCGGCAGCAGCAGCAAGGATTAAGGTAATATTCAGTTCAGGGTGGGGCGATTTAACACAGACTTTAGCAGAGTTGATGTGGATATAGTGCGGAGCCCCCAACATACCCATAGCCACCCACACCCACACCCTCTCTCTCCCTCTCCCTGGACCCTTATGGCAAGTGCCCCTGGTTATATTTCAGTTCTCTGGTTACAACTTTTCCACATGCGCCCAGTAAGTTAAAGGGCAAACAGGAGTGAGGCTATTACAAACCAAACAATGTAACTTCAGATTTATCCTTGGGATCCCTCCAGTGCAGGACTGTGGTGTCCCCAGGTAATTGTGTGTACATGGATTAGAATAGTTTGAGCTCTTGGTCCAGGGGCAGCATCCTTGCTGAGGGAGGAAGCCAGCTTAGAGAGCAGTGTATGCAGAGCTAGAGAAGAAGCCAATCCCAGAGCCCTACATTCTCAGCTGCTCCATGTCACATCATTTAATTTCAGGCTCTCTCTTTTTGCCAGGAGTCACCTTCCTTCAAAAGACCTAAATTTATTTTACCTCTTAGCAACTGGCAAAGTGAGCAAAAGAAAAAAAAGAGGAAATGGAGAATGGAAAATGCTGGGGACGCTGACGAGGAGGGTCTAGAAACAGAAGCAGAAGACAAAGCAGCAACAGCAGTAAGAACTGAGGTTTTAGTTAGAGCAGGATGGGAGATGAAACACTGCAAAGAGCAGGAGCTGGGGAAAAACAATGGCGGCAATGTGGAAGGGTAGATAAGCTTTCTTTCCCTTCTCTCCATGAAAGGTGTGTAGCGCTGTGCAGTTCAAGAACCTGTTGGCCTTCCTCAGGCTAATTACTCCTCAAGGGACTCTCTGCACTTCCTGTGGAAAAGGCATGAAAACGAGTACCAAATCAGCTCCAGCTCTCTAAGCCACTCTGCCTAGTTCACTGCTATATAAATCTTCTCTTGTTCTTCCCCTTTCCCTGACCTCTGCTTGTCTAGCCTTGTCTAAAAGCGCCTTTGAACAGTAACAGTCTTTCTAGAGCTGGAAAGCACCTAGCACACAGCAGACACTACGACAAATAAATAAGCATAACAACTAATAATGGAAATGATTTTGCTTCTCCAGAGAGATGTGCTCTATCGTAGGGTGCAGGCCCCATTGGGGAAAAGTAGTGATGTTGTGAGGAGAGGAAGCCCTGGGCCTGGTGTAACATATGATGAGATAATAGGGAATTCAGACCAAGCAGGCTGGTTATGTGAGAGGTATAGGAAATCAGGCTTACAGGTCCTACTGAGGGACCAGTGTATATAGGGCTAGAGGAGAAGTGAAGCCCGAGGCTGTGCATTCAGAGCTGCTCCGTATCTCATCATTACATTTCAATGTATTTCTTTTTGCCAGAAGTCCTCTTCCTTCAAAAGGCCTGAATCCACTCTCCATCTCAGCAATGGACAAAGCCAGGAAAAGAAACGAGAGAAAAAGAAAAAACACAGGAAATGGAGAAGAGCAGAACATACAGGGGGAGGTGACAAAGACAGTCTGGAGACAGAAGCAGATGAAGCAGAATCAGGGCTAGATGTGGCTAGAGCATGGACCTCCCAGCACACTTACCTGCACACATCCACACTCTTCGTTTCTCATACTCTCTCCGTCTGCCAGGAGCTGCTTCCCCCTCCATGGTTGAAACCCACTTCCCCTCTGAGCAAAGGACAGAGCGACAGGAAGAAATGGGAGGGAAAGCAGAAGCACAAACAATTAGGAACACAAAGCAAAGGAGGGTTACACCTTCAGAGTCAAGAGACAGAAGGAGCAGATGGGAGAAATGAGGTAGGAGTCACAGAAAGTGGAGAGGAGGGGTAAGTGAAGGCAAAAGAGGCCAGGGTATAAGAGGATTAGAACCGGGAGAAAGGATAAAAGAGAAGCAGGGGGATATATACAGATTTCTCCCTCCCCTTCTTTCACTGTAATGTATTCCTGTTTTAGTTCAAGAGGTGTGGCCAGAAAATAAGTGAAGAAGGGGAAAGGATGAGCAGCTCACCCCCCCTGCCACATTCCTGCATGCACACTGGTAATGTCTTGCACTCCCCTGGCAGCTGTACTACTTTCTCTCTTTCAAAATTTGTCCTCACTCTCCCTGTAGATACACATTGTGGTGGGGATGAGGCTGATACCTGCATCCTCAGACCCACAGGCAAGCCACTCTCCCAAAGGAGAACAGAGGGTTTGACTTAAAAGTGGGAATGAGGCGGTTGTTGGCTACTGGAGACAAGCAGGCAGGAGACTCTCCCAAGTGAAAGTAGACAGTTTTCCACTTAAAAAAAAATGAAATGAAATTCTAAAAAACAAAGAAAAATTAAAATGATTAAAGGCTACATCTCCTTCTGTCTCACCACAGCGCTCCCCAGAGAGAAGTCTCCAAAAACTTAATTTGCCCTTCCCAAATCCAGTCTGATATATGACTGAATAAGTAGCACCCTCCAGTGGAGATTCTGGACACACCTTACAAATGCTTATTAATGCAGATTGATATATCCCCTGGGATCTCTCCAGTGCAGGGTTGTAGTTCTACTGTGTGGGTCAGAGTGGGTCGAGCTCCCACTGGGGGAATAATGTGGATAGAACATGGGAAGAAATTAAGCCGGAGGTGCTACATAATGTTTGGTCCTTCTTCCCTTGTAACAGGAGACACCTTTTTCCAAAAGGCCTGAGTCTGTTTTCCCTCTGTGCAATGAGCGAAGGGAGAGAAAGAACAAACACATGAAATGGAGAACGGAAAATACCGGGGAAGGTGATGAAAATGGGCTAGAGACAAACGCAGAGGAAGCAGCAGCAAGAATGAAGGTTGTATTTGGAGCAGGGTGGGAGATTAAACCGAAAGATGAGCAGGCCCCACCGGTGGAAGGCAACCTGCAGGGTTGGGTCTCACTGGAGATTAACTGTATGTACTTGTATCCGGATGCACTACGTGCATCTGATGAAGTGGGTATTCACCCACGAAAGCTCATGCTGCAAAACGTCTGTTAGTCCATAAGGTGCCACAGGATTCTTTGCTGTATGTACTTGGGGAGCAGTTGAAGCCCAGGGATGAAGTCTCTAGTTATGGCAAGGTACGAGTTTGTGCATGTTGGGAGCGGAGAATGTAATGGCCAGTAGAGTAGGTACACATAATTAGAGTCCTACTGCTAATGAAGACTGTACTATGTGGGGTCTGGTTAGAGAAGAAGTGTGTGTTGGAAAAGTTAGGCCTAAGAGAACAGAGAGCAGTACAAATGTTGTGTGTGTGTGGAGAGATGAAACCTAAGGCAAGTGGTCCTCTGCATATGTTTAAGTGTGACTCCTAACAGGATTAGTTCCATCAAGTGAGATGGGTATCAGGGCGTAATGACCAAGTCAGCAGGGCGCTACTATGAGAGAAGTATTGGACAGTGTGTGTAAGTGTGGCAGGAAAGATGGGACTGAAGCCTGGTGTTCAAAGCAGTTTCTTGCCTTATTATTAAAGGCAGAAAGGATGGTAGGATATAGAGATTATAAGAAACAGGGTGTGGGAGAAATCAGCCTAGGAGAAACCAGTGACGGGAATATGGTAGAATGGCACGTGAAGTGCTGGGGCAGGATTGGAGTCCAGCAACCTCCACTTATGGCAACTCGGCGCTTCGTTATTAAATACCATCATGTCTACTTCTTCCAGAAGCTGGGCTCCTCCAAGAGGCTGAAATCCAGTTCTGCTCTGGACATAGCACAAAATGAGAAAACGAAACGCTGTACAGAGCTAACCCAGAGAAAACAGAGAAGACAAGAAAATGAAGGGGGCGGAGATGCACAGAGACTAGAGTCAGGCAGAAGAAATGAGGTAAGAGTCACATAAGGGGTAGAGGGCATGTGCTGGCAAAATGAAGACACCCCGGGCATGGGAAGATTAGAACTGGGAAAAGCAGCACAGGAGGTGTGAAGGGGTGACAATTGAATTATTCCCTTATTAATTTCCTTTCAGTATTTTTAGTCTAGAAGTGGGGGAGGAAGTTACCACAGGAGGGGAAGGAGCAGAACCCCTTCCTCGCCAGCAATACTTTTGCATGCACACACATAACAGACTATTATCAGAGGGATGCAAGCAGACATCTTGCATCATGCTTGCATCCGAAGAAGTGGGTATTCACCCACGAAAGCTCATGCTGCAAAACATCTGTTAGTCTATAAGGTGCCACAGGATTCTTTGCTGCCATAACAGACTATCTGCACTCTCATGGCAGGGTCCTGATTACTTACTTTAAAAATCCCTTACACCTCTCTGCAGAGGCCTAAAGAGGGAACACTGTGGTGAGAAGGAGGCTGTTAGCCGCACCTTGAGAGACACAGAAGACTCGAGACTGGAGAGCTTTTTACTTCAAAGGGAAACATGGAATTTACCCTTATAAAACCAAAATAAATACAATTAAAGGCAAATTCTCACCCAGCCGAACACTCCCCAAACATAGCAGAGTTGTAGTAATCTGTCAGCTCTGAATGTCTTTTAGGGCTAACCCATGTTGACCCTGGGGATCTCTGCTTCTGTTCCATCGCTCTGGCCCTGTGAACATCCAAAAGCAAAAGATGAAAAGTTTTCTTGTCAGCTATTTTTATTTCCTTCTTCCAGAATTCAAGCTGATGGGACAAGCCCTTTTGCATCTAGCCTCTTCATGGGAGTGAGGGGCCAATTAACAACGTCTTTGTATTGTGATGTCTTACAGTGGTCCATTTAGTTTTGATAGGTCTTCTTGAAAGGCAGGAGATGATCCCTCCTGACTGGGTTCTCAATTTCAGAGCAAACATTTTTTACAGTTAAAAAAGCAAAAACTTTAAATGGTACCTTGTAGCATGTGATGAAGATATTGTGAGAGTAATGCAGGCAGCAACTTACAAGCATTTCATGGTCTAAACACATTGTTATAAGTCTAATATAATCTTAACCATAATAGCACACAGGTGAAACAGACTGATTTCCAGCAATGAATTTGTCAGAGCTCAGCTGAGGCCTAAAGCCCTTGGCAAGAGCTGGCACCTAGTCTGCCAGCATCACACACTTCACAGGCTTTCATTAATGAACCCTCTCTAACATACCTGTGAAACCATACCATTGCTGAGTTGTGGCATGATCAGGGGCTGTGTGTGTTCGTGTGGAGACGAGTGGGTTGAGCTCCCACCGGGGAGCAGTGTCTTTACAAAGGGAGCAAGTCTACTGAGGGAACCAGTGCATGCAATCATAGTGGAAAATTGAAGTGCCAGGTCCTACATTTGAAACCAGTGCACACAGGGCTTAAATTTCCTAGAGGCCCCCTGCCCCGGACTCAACATGCTATAAAAACACCATGGGGGTTTGAAAATATTTACCAGCGCTCTGCTCCGGACAGCTCCAGCTGAATTTAAGTCCTGAGTGCACATCTCAGTATTAAACTGTTGTATCTCTTCTTCTTCCAGGAGTCACCTCCCTTCAGGGGTGAAAATAAGTTAAAGGACTTACCGGTACACCGGAGTCCTGGGCAGGGGTGTGGCCTCAACTGGAAGAAGCGGGGCCTTTAAATCAAGGTCAGCTTTAAATCAGCTGTGGCTGGGAGCCCTGGGGCCTTTAAATCACCCCCGGAGCTACCAGTTGCAGAGGTGGCTGGGGTCGGGGGGTGATTTAAAGGGCCCTGGGCTCCAGCTGCTGCAGGGAGCCCAGGGCCTTTTAAATTGGCAGCCTGGAGAAGCCGGTCGAGTCCTCTGCCTCCCTTCCAAAGGCCCAAATCCAATTTCCTTCTTTGTCACAAAAATACTGGGGGGGAGGGATAGCTCAGTGGTTTGAGCATTGGCCTGTTAAACCCAGGGTTGTGAGTTCAATCCTTGAGGGGACCATTTGGGGATTGGTCCTGCTTTGAGCAGCAGGTTGGACTAGATGATCCCTTGAGGTCCCTTCCAACCCTAATAATCTATGATTCTATTTCACAGGAACTAAATATGAACAAAATATTCTATGATTCTATTACCCAGCTGTAGGAGATGGGAAACTACATGGGGAGGGCTCTGAGTTACTACAAAGAATTCTCTCCCAGGTATCTGGCTGGTAGGTCTTGCCCACATGCTCAGGATCTATCTGATTGCCATATTTGGGGTCAGGAAGGAATTTTTCCCCAGGTCAGACTGGCAGAGAGCCTGGGTTTTTTTGTCTGCCTTCCTCAGCAGTATGGGCCATGGGTCACTTGCAGGTTTAAACTAATGTAAATGGTGGAATCTCTGTAACTTGAAGCCTTTACCATGATTTCAGGATTTCAGTATCTCAGCCAGAGGTTAGGGGTCTATTACAGGAGTGGATGGGTGAGGTTCTATGGCCTGCAATGTGCAGGAGGTCAGACTAGATAATCACAGTGGTCTCTTCTGACCTTAAAGTCTATGAGTAAAAAACACTGTAGATAGAGCAATGCAAAAAATGCAAGGAAAGATGAAGGAGGGAGGCTAGACATGGGGGCAAGCACAGCAAGAAATGAGGCAGGTTGAAGAGAAGGGGCAAGGGAGAGAGAGATAAAGAAAAAGGAAGCAGGTCAGGGGTGAGGGTTGGGTGTGTGTGTCCCATTCTCCTCCTCTTCCTCCACTGCTTTAGTGTCTGTGAGGACAAAGGCTGTTGAGGGCAAAGATACAGCTACCTGCCCAATAACATACTTGCATTCAAACACTCTTGCAGATTTTCTGCACTCCCATATGAGTGTCCTGGGTTTCTCACTTCAAAATCTGTTCTCTGTCTCTGGCTATGTAAAAAGCAGGTTATTATCTGCATCCTGGGACAGGGAAATAGGGGCCATGGCTCACAGGTGAGCAGAGATTTGATAGCCAGACTATCAACCTAAGTGCCACTTCCTGAGTCTGACATCATAAAAAATAATTCTCAGCGCTCCTTCCAGCTGAGATTGTCCTCATACTTTTTTTTTTAAAGTATTTGAGGCAACCTTTCTTTACCTATAGGGATCTCTCCAGGGTAAGGCAAGCTTCTGTTTGAGCTAGTGCACGAGAGTCAGAGTGGACTGAGCTTCCCACTGAGGAAGTAGTGTGTGTAGTGAGGTCAAGAAACCCCAAAGACTAGAATGTCATTTTGAGCTGGAAGTCTGTTTTTGGGGGAAGGTGTGAAGGCAAGGATTGGGGGTTCACATTACAGGAGCAGTGTGTGGGAAGCCTAGAAGCCTGCTGAACTCCTAGAGTAGCCACTCCTTCAGATAAAATGTCCTTACTTTATGCAGATTGGGCCAGTCAAGACACCAATCTGGCCCCCGACTGGTGGAGCCAGTATCCCGCTATGCAAATTACCCCTCCTCACGCACGGTGTGGGGTATAGGGATAATGTGGAATGTTAGGACTGGCTGTTTAGTTGCCACGACACTTTGCCATGGTTACCTTGGGAAGGGGGTGGGGTTTGCTCTGCACATAGCACTGACAAGTATTATAACTCCCTTATCTGGCCCGCATTGGAAAGACTCTCGACCTATGGACTCATGAGGGACATTGTGGTGGTCAGCAGAGAGCAAGGCACTATGGGTATGGCTTTCCTTCTCACCCCAAGAGGAAGTGAGTCTCCCCAAGAGCAGTGTCGCTCGTCCTACTGGAGAAGAAAAGTGAGGGGGTTGGGGTAGGTTTTTTTATGCAAAGATGACATTTCATTTTAGAGCGCAGTGCATGTTGAGGGGGTGATGCCAATGTGGTGACCTCTGTGTGTGTGTGTGTGTTTGTGTATGAAACTGAGGATGGGGGAGTCCCACTGATGATGGAATCTATGCATTGGAGTTGGGGATGTGTAGGTTGTAGGCACATACATCTGAGAGTTGAGAGAGTGAAGCATAAGAAACCAGTCTCCCATTGGAGCTGTGCAGTGAGGGAAGAAGCCCAGAAGAGGGTGGGGGTTCCATTCAGAGAGCACTGCATGTATTAGCTGCAAAGCCTACTAGCAGGAGAATTCCCTTAGAGCCTTGTTGCATTAAGAAGTGAAGTCCAAATTAGCTAGGTCCTACTACAGAGGGTGTGTGTGTGGTGGACCGTTGTTGAAGCCCAGGGACAAGCACTCAGGTTCCATACCTCATTATTAAATATCCTCATCTCCACTTCTCCCAGGAGACACCTCCCTCCAAAAGGCTCAAATTTACTTCCCTTCTGAGCAAAGGACCAGGTGAGAAAAAGAAAGACGTGTTAAGACAAAAGCAGAAAAAACTCAGAAGAAAAGGCCAAGGAGAAGAAGAAGCATACAGTCTGGAGGCTGAAGGAGGAGCAGAAAAAAATAAGGCAGGATTCATGGAAGGATGGTGGCAGTGTAGAGAAAGAAAAAGGGAGCAAAGTCTGGTGGGATAGGAACCAGGACTAGGCTAAAGGGGATTTAAGGGGTGAAGACTGATTTCTACCCTGTTCCATACTGTACTGTAATGTGTTCTAGTTTTTTGAAAGGGAGGTGGGGAGATGATTGGCCAGAAGTGGAGAAAGGAGCAGGAACCGCTCAAACAACAGATCTCACATGCACATATACATGCCCTTGCACACCAAAGCAGGGAACTCAACATCTCATTTTCACAATCTGGTCACACTCTGTCTCCACGTTCCTTGGACTGGAACAGTGCAGATGGGCCAGAGATTGTAACATGCATTCCAAGACCTATCTTGAAGGAGAGCAGAACTTTAGACATCGAAAAAGAGAAGTGGAATTTAACACTAAAAGAACTACACTGGGAGCAGGAGCCTCATTTACACTAGAGCTTCTATAGGTGCTACTACTGGTTCCATTGGGGATTTTTCTACACAGTTTCCACTGGTGCTGGAACAATTTTTATAGTGGGGCTATTGAAGGCAGAACCCATGTATTTGTGTTGTTACTACTTCAAGCCAGGGGGTGTGGCAGCACCCCTAGTGCCAGCACCTATGAAGGTTCCTAGTCTAGACATGGACTAAACATGTATGAGTGTAGGTGTTTTTCTTGAAAGAGTGACGCCTAAGAACACAGGCTCCCTTCGAGGAATGTTGTGCAAAGGTAGAAGTGTGTGTGTGTGTAAAGCTTAAGGGAGGGCATCTCATTGACTATCTTGCCCCAGAACAGTGAATGATGCAATGATCATCAGATCTGATCCTCTCATCCATCTCCATCCTCTCCATCTCAGAGAGGCTCCACACCATTCTTTACCCATCCCATCCTACCCCATAGCCATTTTAGCCATCCCATAACAGTCTTTTTCCATTTTTATTTATAATTCTTTTCTTACCTCCTCTTCCCCCTCCCTCCACACCCTCCTTCCAGTAAGTGACTCCAAGCCATGAAGAAGATTTTGTTTTTTTATTTGTTTTTATTTTGCTGCCTATTGCCTATTAATTTCATTTGGTGTTTAATATTCTTGTATGTACTTTTTAACTATTCCACTTTCACTTTCTCTCATTCATAATATATTTCATTATTTTCTATCCTTCTCCCCTATCACCTTTTTTTTCTCTTTTCCCCTATCCTCTTTAATCTATCCTCATATCATAACCCCTCTTCCCCCCTAATCATTTTTAATTTTTTTTGACTTTTTTCTCTGCTAGAATATCTTTTTTACTTTAATTTTTGACCACATCTGTACACGTATATCGATATGGTTTTATGATAGGCATATATATATATTATAATATATATATTCTCAGTCTTATTCTCTATCCCCCTTTTAATGATTCCTTTTATCCTTTTCCTTTTGACCTTTGCTGCACATCGTGGCACACTTCATCTTCAGAGAACTATCAACTATCAGATCTTTTTCCTGACTCTTCCTTTAGCTAGCTTATCCCCTCATCATGTTCCATGATGTTGTGGGTTATTTTTTTTTTTTTTGCATTACTTTACATTTATTTTCCATTTATTCATTTTTTTTTTTTCATTTGTTGCCCCAATTTTTGAAATTTTTTTTTCTTCTTTCTTATTTTATCTTTTCTTATTTTCTCTTAGTTCTTTAGTATCTATCTTAATCTTCACCACCTCACTGTTACCTTTTACTTTCTGTCTTTCTATGAATAAATTGAATAGGATTGGTCCTAGGACTGACCCCCCCTGACCACACCCTACTATACACCCTCTCCATTCTGAGAATTTTTTATTATAATTTACCCACCCCCCTCCTACCTTACCTTTCTTCAATCCATTTCCCCCTTTTCCTTTATCTTTCCTTTCCTAATTTACTAAGAGAGGGCTTGGTGAGCTTTGAGCTTGGCTTTGTCTTGGAAATCAAACTACACCACACACGGATCCATCCTCCCCCTTGTTTGTGTGTTTTGACCCTTCAAAGAACTCTAATAGATTAGTAAGACACGATTTCCTTTTTCCATGTTGATATGTTATTGCTATGTTTTTTTTTTTTTGTTTTTCTATTTTTTTTTTTTTTTTTTATTTTTTATTGTTTTTACTATTTTGCCCGTTAAGACTTTTAGACCTGTAATTGTGATTCACCCTCACCCCCCCTTTTAACCTTAAAATATTGGTTTATTACTACATGTCATTGTCATAGCCGGTTTACAAGGAAGGACAGGTTACAAACCTTAGTTAATAGTTCGTTAATTCACAGTTCTTTTTTGTTCAACTTCACATGAATGCCATCTGTCCCAGTGACTTTGTTAATGTAATGTTGAGTTTATCAATTAAAACTTCCTCTATACTGATATCTCAATGTCATCCTTCCTCAGATTTGTCACCAAAACAAAAAGCAGGCTCAGGAATCTCTCCCTCATCTCCTCCAGCCGAAAAGGAGGCAAAAAGAAATCCATTTAGTTTCTCAATGACTTTATCATCTTTATCTTCCTTTTTGTTTTTTCATTTTCAAACCCGGGGGCCCCTTTAGCTTTTAGCCTTCTTCCTGCTTTCTGAAAAACAAAAAAATTTTTTGTTATTTTTTTTTTTTTTTTGGCTAGCCACTCTTCTCTCTTTGCTTTTTCTCTCTTACAGTCTTGTTGGCAGCGTTTGTGCTCCTTTTTTTTTTTTGCTATGCTCCTCACTGACCATTTGACTTTTTTTTTTAAAAAGTCTTTTCTTTCTTCTTCTTTTTTTTGGTGGTGGTTAAGCCACGGTGGCTCTTTTTTAGTTCTTTTACAGTTTTTCTTAATTTGGGGTATACATTGAAGTTGGGCCTCTATTATGGTGTCTTTAAAAAGGGCCCACGCAACTTGCAGGGACTAACCACCATAGGCTTGTTTAGAACTGATAATTATTTATAATTAATAAACAGAGAGGATTTCACTAAGGGAGAAGTATGGTACTGGGGCAGGAAGTCCAGGTTAATAGTGTCCTATTGTAGGAGCAGAGTGAGAGTGTGTGTGTTTGTGTACGTGTTAGCTAGTTCCTCTGGGGGATCAAAGTATGCAGGGATGAGGGCAGCTGCTTTCAGAGCAGGCCCAACATTAAGAACAGCTCCATCATGAAGTATTGTCATCTGCCCTTGACACAGGAGGTTGACAGGCTGAAACCCACCTCCCTTATGAGTGAAGGACAAAGAGACAAAAAGGAACGGAAGCAAGAAAAAAAGCATGAAAATAGGGAAACTACAGAAGATGGAGGAGGAGGAGAATATATAGCTATAGAAGAGACAGGGGATAAGGTAAGGTTCAGAGCAGGGCAGCAAGATTAAAACAAGAGAGGCTGGCAAAGCACTCAAGGAAGGTGAAGGGTAAATAAACTTTTTCCCACACTACCACCCTTCACTGTAGTGTATTTATTCTGACAGGGGAGAAGGACTGGCTAGGGACTGGGGAAATTGAGTGCACACCCTAATATGTTCTCCAGCTGCCAGTAACTCACCCCCTCCAAAATCTTCTTAGTTAGTTTTTTCCTGACATCGCTCAGCAATGTAGCTCTCTGGAGTTGTGTATCTGGTTCTCTAGTCGCAGACTGATGCTGTCAGACAAAATTCACCCTGCTGCACTGGAGCTGAAATAGCCTTTTTGATCTTGCTTTTACTCACAGTAATTCCCTATTTGATTTTGCATTTTCCAGTTGTACACTGGGCCCCCTGGTTCCAAAGTTCTGGGTTTCACCCAGTGCTTCCTGTCCTCTCTATGAAATGTCAGCCCTGATGGAAAAAATCCTATAGAATTTAAGAATGAAACCAAACGAGTTCTACAGAAATATTGTTCAAATATTTAGACCTGGGCCTTGACCTTTTCAAGGGCAGATAAGTAGGGAGGAGGCCTGTAAAGGTAGTAACAAGAAATTTAGATTTTGTGCAGTGGCTGAGAGGGAACCACTGGTGATATTCAAAGAACGAGGTGTGAGTCTTGCTCAGAGCAATAGGCCAGGAAGATTATTTTAGCAGCTGATAGAGCAGAAGACAGATAGAGAAGTAAGATGAGACCTGAGGAAGGCTTAGCTGAGCCCTTTTGCAGTGGAGACAGAGGTAGAGGAGAACAGATCTTAGAGACGTCAAGGCAGAAGGCGAGGCTGGATCTGTATTGGGTGTGTGAGGAAAGAGAGAGAGAGAGAAAGAGGCATCTATTTGAAAGATAACCCAGAATGAATGATGAGGAGGATGTGGTATTGTCAACCATGAGAGCAGCTAGTAGGGAGTGTTTGGGAAGGAAGACAAAGAGTTCAGTTATGGTCATTTTAATCTTCAGATAACAGAAGAGAAGTAAGATAGCCAGGCCAAGTTGCAGAACTGGGTGGATGGGTGAAAGGTCAGAAATGAAGAGGTAAAATGGCAACTCATCAGTGTAGACAGATTAGTTGGCACAATAAGAATTCAGTTTTGTTAGGTGCCACTTGATACAGAGGGTGAGGAGGAAAAAGAGGAGAGAACTGAGGGCAGACACCTCAGTAGTGAATGAGGGAGCAGCAGTCACTCCAAAATTATCAGCTCCTCTGGCTTATGTGTTGGAATTGCCATGGGCAAAGACACAGAAAGTGTTTGGGAGAATCCCTCCTAGCATTAACTGCCGGGGAAGGGGGCCAATGGTCAGTCTGTCTCAGATGAGCTTCTGGGTGAAACAGAAATTAATCCTGTGATTAGAAACCTTAGAATCCTATGCAAATGCCGTCAGCATAACCTTCATATAGAATCAGTCAATATTCCCTTTGCTGCAGCCAGGCCCAAAGGGTGAGGAATGTTATCAGGAGTCTTTGTAGGAAATGTGGACTGACAAACCCATTCTTTCCAGGCCTGGCATAGAAACTCCATTCCCCTCTCAGCCTGAAGCAAGCAGAGAGATCTGCAGGGCCCGGGTCCTGTAGGGGAAAAGTGTTAAGGGACAGGGTAAATCTTGGGAGAGTAAACTAGGGGAGCAGTGTTTGTATATGCCATAGGGGGATGAATCCCAGAAGAGGAAGGATTCTAATTTGTGTGCTTTGAGAGGCGAAGCTGAGGGGAATAGTGTCCTGGTGGTGGTGGTGGTGGTGTGTGTGATGCCCAGGAGAAGAGGCACCTCCCATTGGGAGATAATACATGTAGGGCAGGAGCCAGGCCACCGGGCCTTCTATCCAAAGTCGATCTGCATCTTGTTTCTAAATTGCACCCTCTCCTTTTCTTCCAGGAATCATGTTCCTTCAAAAGACCAAGGTCTGCTTCCTCTCTGGCCTCAATATCAGCTTCTGAAAATTCATGTCCCCACAGCCCATCCCCAGTGCCCATAAAGCGCAGGTGCAGCTCAAAAGTAGCTGGCTCATGTAACCAAGGAGAGTTTCCAAAGCGGCCAGCGAGTGAGACGGAAATCCAATTCCACACTCATCAGAGAGAGGGAATCCAGATCTGTGACCACTTTCTTTTGGGGAATTGCCCTCATGGGTCTATCTGTGAGCTCCACCACACTCGCTATCCCTACCACTGGCAAATAAAGCGGAAGGATAGCCAGGTCTGGCAGAGTGTGAACGACTCAGCTCAGCGACATCTGGAGAAGCTATACAGTGACATTGGGAGAGTGCATGTTAAACTGATTGACAAGTAAGTTGATGAGAAACTCCAGTCCTAATCTGGCTGTGGAAACACTGACTCCATAGGGAGAGCACCATGACTTCATTCTGGCTTTCCTGTGGGATACTGCAGCTGTGTACCAGGACTGATACAAACCAGCCCAGTGGTTGCTTTTACATTTTTTGTTTGTGATTTAAGTGTTTAATACTATTTAACAAATGAAGATCTGCATAGGTGCACATGCACTGACAACAAATAGAATAACCAATCAAATATGGTTGCTGGTCAGAGCTCTGGCAGCATACATGTCGTGCACACATGTAGCCTGGCAGAAGCTCTACAGTGGCTCCTCACGTTCTTTCCTGTGAGGACAACAAGTGTCCGTCACGCTGGATCATCCATTATTACCCTTTAGATAGAAACTGAGCTCCATTTCTGGTCCTCATTTTCTGCCACCATAGTAGATAACTTGCTGTCTCTGACTACCAGAGTAGATTGCTGGGCTGCTTCAGTTATGCCTCCAAGCAACCTGATCCCCTCCGAGGTCAGATTGGTAAATACCATTGTCAGGGAAAACAGGGGCTAGCAGCAATGATGCTGCACTCACCCAACAGAAGGTAGTGTAAGAATGTAGGGATTTACATTTGAAAATAATTAGCACTCATTTCCTCTCTGAGCTTCACAATTCCCTCCTCCTGCTTCTAGGGGGGAGCACTAGAGGGAATACACTGATGCTGGCAGAATAGGGAGCTTACAGCTCCTCCAGTGCTGGTATTTCCCCATCAGGAATCTCTAAGAACTACATTTTTCCTTCAAGTATTGCCAATACCACCCAATCTTGGGCTGAGCCTGCACCCCTCTAGAAAATTCTGACAGGTTAGAGTTGTGAGGACTTAGAGCATTCTATGGCTTGGTGCAATGTGAGGTTATACAAGGAGATGTGCTACCTTTTCCCCTCCGAAACTCCCGCTTCAGTGACTTTCAGTTGCCAAAAGAAGCAGAGCTGAATGTTTCTGGGCTTTCCCCTTGAGAGTCCACTCACCATTTTTAATTTGCCCCCAGTGGGAATAGTTGTACATACATTTTAGATATTATGTAGACAGATAATTGTAGTCCTACTAGGGCAATTTTATATCCCCCGGAGAGCTTGATTCCTGGAAACATGTAGCCCTTATAGATGGTAGTCCACAAGAAATAGACTCATATTAAAGAATGCCAATTTTCTAGTTTGAAATTCCCAATTTCCGACCCTCATACCCAATGCCTAAGATGAATGTGTGACAGAAATGTACCACATTGATGCTCCATCTGCCTGAACTTTAGCATCCAGTCTATCCCCTATGACTGTTAGACCCAAGGGTGCTCACCAATGAGACAGCCACAAAGGATTTGGAAACAGTTTTAGACAGGGATGGTGTCCCTAGCTTCTGTTTGCCAGACGCTGGGAATGAGCGACAAGGGATGGATCACTTGATGATTACCTGTTCTGTTCATTCCCTCTGGGGTACTGGCCACTGTTGGAAAACAGGATACTGGGCTAGATGGCCCTTTGGTCTAACCCAGTATGGCCGTTCTTATGTACAATGTGACAGCACAAGGCCAATGGGTTCCCACAGAGGAGGAGAGCATCAGTTTGCTAAAATTTTGAGCTGGTAGGCTGACTCTTCTGGTGGTCCAGCTGTAGATCAATGGAGATTATTTTCCAGTGCAATTCAACAATACTACAACTGTAGTGGTCTGACCACTCAGGAAGGAGCCAGGTGTTAGAAGCTCCACTCAGAAGCAAGAGAGCGTCCTATTCGAGCATCCCATATAAAAAGCACTCTTTCAAAAAGCAGATTCTCTCTTGAGAACTCTGCCCAGCCAACATGGAATGGTTGCTGAACCAGGATTCAACATCTCACCCAACCTGAAGTGGATCCGTTTGCCTGCAAGAGGAATGCAAAGACTTGCCTCTACTTCACAAGGGAAGCAGATACCCTAGTTCCTGGGAAAAGATGGCGTTGCTCAGAAATATCCAAACCATATATTCTATGCCTTCCCTCCACTAGCATAGGGAAAGGAGTGCAGAAGATCATGGTGGGGGAAGGGGGCACAAGCAATGCTCCTGCTGTTTTACTGGCCAAGTTGGTCCTAGTGCTGAGATCTGGGCCACCTGTTGACATGACACCTGCCCAAAAGACCACACCTCCTATCATCAGAGGCCCCTTCTGCATCACAACTTGAACTACTTGCAGATAGCAGCCTGGGCACCAAAAGGAAAAGCATACAGCTTCTTGTAGAATAAGAGAGAGTTCTCACTTCAAGGCCTGAATCTACTATCAAGTTTTACTCTGCAATTGGGTCCACATTCTACTTCTGGTGTGAAGGAAAGCATCCTATGGTAAAACTGTGGCATAACGTGTATGGGCACTGAGCACCTAATGTTTAAATATAAAGGTCAGACTTGGGAAGGCAGGAGACTAATAGGGCTCATGATCTCCTTACTAGGTGCCTAGGCCTAAGAGCTTCCAAACCTTTTTCTAGCCAGATGGATCAGAAGCTGCATCATGGAAGCCTGAGGGTGTCAAAGCACATTTGAAAATGAGATTGCTCAGTTTCATGAGCAGAAGAAATATGCAGAGCAGCCAGGCAGTTTCCTGAGTACTTTCATCAGGTCCTATAGAGTTGATTTCTTATCCTCCGTGGAGGCCTCCTTTGGCAGGAAGGTGCTGCATGGGGTGGTTCCCACATAAATTATTTCACAATTTTATGTTATGGGGAGAGAACTTTCAGTCTCAGTCGTTTTCTGCATTTCTGTTCTTCCATCCCCATATTTGTGGCTTTACTGCTGGCTACTCATCTTTCATCACAGAGTGCAGCAATGTTCTGAATCAGAAAGGAACACTGCTTACTTGATCATTTCTTTTTGGGAAGTAATATCTCTCCCAAAGTGACCCATTCTCATCATCTACTAGAGCAGTGGTCCCCAACCTTTTTGTGGCCAGTAGCACATTCATGTTTTCAGAAGAGTGTGGCAGGCGCCAACAATTTTTCAAGGCTTATTTTGTATTTGTACATTAAATAATACAAAAACCATCATATTTAATATTACATAATATATTAATCCAGAGAGAAGCCAGAGAGAAGCCAGGAGGACAGAGAACACCGGCGCCCGCAGCCCCGGAGTTCTCTGTCCCCACCAGGCGTGGGGCCCTGGCTTCTCTCCCCTGCTGGGCACTAGGCAGGCCCCTTGCCTGCCGGGAACAGAGAACACCGCGCCCACAGCCTGAGTTCTCTGTCCTCGTCAGGCATGGGGCCATGGCTTCTCTCCCCTGCTGGGCACTAGGCGGGTGCACATAAATGCCCTGGCGGGCGCCATGGCACCCACAGGCACTGCATTGGGGACCACTGTATTAGAGTAACAGAAGACATAGACATATTCACATCAGGAGGCCAAAAACTGAGTGTAGCCTGTACAAAAAGTTACAATTCAATCACAAAATTAAATGATCCCATTATTCTAAAAGTTGGATTATTTATCAATTGTTGAGTATTTCCCTACAGCGTAGGTAATACTCTTTCAGTAAGCAGAAATAAAGGGGAGCTGTGGCCAGGAGTAGAGGCCTTCCTGCAACAGACTTGAGTTCTTAGAGGCTGAAGATTCCATTCATGATGGAATAGGGAAGAAGTTCCTTCCAGAAAAGAAAGGCTCGAGTTAGAAAGTTTCCTCTTCATAAATCCCTAGATTATTTGTGGTTTATGGTGACAGAGTCAGGGAACAAGATATCTCCAAATGTTTGAAGTAGACTAAAGCTTCTATCAAAACATGTCATGGATTTGCAGGTATCCCAGTGCCTGAAGGTGCCAGGTGCATTCCATTAGGTTCACAGCAGCTTCTAGGTTATGCCTTCAGAAAGTGCCAGTAGTGGAAAGCTGTAGACCTGCTACTTGGAGCTCAGCCTGGCCCTGGGCTCCAGGTCAGGAGAGTAGTTTTGCAATTATTAATTAGAATAATCTCATCCCTACCTCCTTGGACTAATTGCTTGTGACTTTCCCAACTGTGTGGCTCTGTCCTGACAATACCTGGAAAAATAACAGCTACGCTCCTGTAACTGGAATACAAATTCACACCACCCACCCTTCATCCTCAATTCTTCAGAGCCTGAGAGGGTGGAAGGAACTGAGAATAGGGAAAGAGGAGGAGGGGAGATACAATTTTGCTCATGGTGGAGGCCTCAATAGTCAGGATATCTTAGAGGCTTCTAGGCTCGATGTAAGCAGCACAAGAGCATCCCAAAAATGGGGATCTGTACTGAATCTGCTCTCAGAACTCCAGTTACAGATGAGCAATTTTTCTTCTTTTCTAGGAAGGCGTTGTCTGGGAAAGTCAACTTGAGTACATTGAAAATAGATCACCATGGGCCTTTCAGTAATATACGGCGGCTGTCCAACACCAGTCATCCTGAGCAGAACTCCTACTTCCCCACTGAGTGGACAGTATACTGGGAGGATGGCAGCATCTGGAAGAAATACGAGGGGGTAAAAACAGTAGGACTCAGATCACCCTTTTTGGGGGGAGGGCTGTCTCTTCAGTGTATAAATCCATTTTGAGGACCTGTCTGTGTATGGTGGTAAAGGCAAGGACTGAATGAACATGGATTTGGAATTCCTTTTAGTGCCAGGAGATAGGTTGCTCCAGCGCGAGGGTGAGCTCTAACCATGAGGAGCAACGTGTGGTGGAAGTGACTGGCCTTCTTCCACCTACTGTAACTGCTGCTCTCCCTTTCTCTCCCCTCTCAGCCCCTCTCGCATGATTTCCTTGCTGCCTTTGAAGACTACACACAAGAGCATATCTTTCAGCTGCGAGGCCACCTCTACACCATGGACTTCAAGCAAAGTCTAATATACAACCATAATACAGGAAACAGCCACACTATCCAGCTCCGGCCCACTTATCGCTCACCCCTCCAGATGTTGCCACAGCTGTGGTAAGGAACGCCACAGGTGATACCATCACTAATGGCATCTAAGTGGTACTAGGATGAATTAAATTGTGTCTTATTCTCACTTTAGGACAATTCCAAGCAGCCCCTCGGAAATGCATTATCCTCCCACTTCTAACATCCTTGGAGAAGATCCTACAGATGGTTACAACGGCCCATATCCTGCTTACTGGATCAAGCGTCCAGAAGGCAGTGTCCCATTTGCGCAGGAGGAGGTGTTGCCATCAGAAGCAGCGTACCAAACCATTTACACCCTCTTCCACAAGTCTCTCTCAGAGGCCAAAGTTCTTCTGCTCTCAGTTCACAGGATCCGGAATGACTTTCTCTGGCAAAAATACTGCAGGTAAAATTGATGCTGTTCCAGAGGGGTTCAGAGAGAAAGAGGGTTAGACCAGAGTGGAAGTATTGATTGTGTTTCTCATTGCCTGGGATGCAAAAACATGAGCCCTCTGAGGACTGGAAATCTGTATCTCATTGCTAATGTGCTAGTGTGTGGATCCTGCAGTAGGTAGGTGGATGAGTGAATCCAGGTGCTAATGCCCCACTGTGCAGATCCTGCTGTATTCAGAGATGGGAAGAAAGACCTGTTTGAGCACTATGGGGTCTTGCTGCATATATAAACAAGGACTGTGAATCTCAGGGCTTAAGTCCCAGGGTGCGGATCAGCAGCACATGGTACTAGTGCCAGGATTTACATTTCCAACATCTGAACCATGCACCAGCACAATGTCAGTATCTACATTCCAGTGTAGGATTTAAATGGCCAGCCTCCACATGTGGTGTGAGTATTCTTTAAAAAGAGGGCTAGAGTGCAGAAATACATAGTTAAGGTTACCTAAACAACCTTAACTCTGCCTCTCTGTCACCACCTCCATGGTAGCCAGAAAGACACAGTGAGTCACAAATGATATTCAGGTTTCGGATGAAGCTGAAGCCTCACTGTGTGAAGGGAGGAATAAGTGAGATGGTCAAATTTAATTTCTTAAATGAAGGGTGATTGATGCAGACGGAAGTACAGGAATTACAACTGCAAATGCATGAGCAACACTCCATGCTCTATACAACTGTGCTTATTAGCCAGCTTTAGAGGGCTAGAGCATCTAGATGTTTGGTGAGCTTCTGTAGCCCCACTTCCATTTTTCAGAGTGAGTGATTAGATTATTTGAACTTGAACTCCAGGTTAATGGAGAGAAACATTTAGCCCACAATTTGTTTTCTTCATGTTGAGGAAGCAAAAAGATGGACACACAGGGTGGAGATGGGATTAGGTCCCTGGTTGAGGTGCTGGGGAAGTAACAAGTTTCCCCATAGGTCAGTAACTAACCACACTTGTTTCTCCTTTGCTCCCTCCTCAGCCAGAAGGATTTAATGTCACAGAGCCTCTCAGCAGAGGAGAAATTGAGGCTAGAGAAGCACCTCTTCCACAGCACCTCAGCCAAACGCCTGGAGTTCACCTGCCAGATAAAGTTTGACACTCACCTCTCAGGATCACATATGTATGGCAGAGGTTGCTATTTCAGTGTGAACGCAGACCAGGCTGACCGCTATTCCCAGGCAGGGAAGGGTGGGCTGCGCCACATGTTCTTGGCCAAAGTATTGGTCGGCAAATGTACACGCGGGAAAAAGCATTATTGGCAGCCTCCACAACTAGAGTCTGGTAGGGAATGCTTTGACTCATGTGTGGATAATGTGGCCAGTCCAAATATTTATGTGATCTTCAATAGCTACCAATGCTATCCATACTTCCTGATCAGCTACAAACTCTTATCTGACCCTGTGGTGCTAGATGATTGATGGACAGCTCAAGGAAGAGGGGCAGTTAATGCTCACTATGAATATGCAGCTTCACTGATGAGGACACCCAACCCTTCCCAGGAGCAGCACACCAGCCTTTCCATCCCCCACACCCCATCTCCTTCCTGCCATGATCCCTACAAACTGTTCTATAACCCGTCCCATGGGGATGCATAGAGAGAACGTGCTAGGTAAGAATGCGTCTAAAAGCTTCCCAGCATACCTGAAAAAGGAGTCCATTTGGTTTCCAGAGGGTCTTCTCTCACCAGATGGTCAGTTTGCTAATAGTTGTTCAACACAGTACATTAGAACAAAACATTATTGATGGTTATGTTTTCACTAAGTTTAAAAAAAAAAAACCTGGACCAAGATTTTGAAAGTTGGGCAGATGCCTAAATAGGGACTTAGGGGGTTAACTCCGGGCTTCTATTTTAGACCATCGTGGCCATTTTCTCCCCAAGATTTAAAATTGTTAAAGTTTTGTAGCATTAAAATTTATTACTAATTTTGAGCACCCATGGAGTGTAGGACACAAAGACAGTGAGAAGTTGCAGCAGCAGTGGAAATGCAGGACAGAACTTCTTACATCCTCCTTCCCTTCTTGAAAGCCTCAGATCTTCTTGCATTAGCACTCTTAATTGAGCCAAAAAATTACAGTGACATCCTGGGTGCTTGGGATTAGTCAGTTTCCTCTGAGCTAAGCTACCCAACTCACTTTGTTATACCGTATTACCATTCAGGGGGCTCGATTTTCCCTTTTTGTTCAGTGTATTTTATGATACATTTTAATAGGTGTTACATTTCCTTGTTTGTTTGAAAAATGAGTGATAATTAAACCTTTCATGCATTCTCTGCTGTTCTAAAAGATTATTAAAATGAATTAAAATCTTGTGCCAGTTGAAAGACTCAGTGTACAGTACCTCTTCCTTCATTCAAACACCGGGTAGTTTGTTCCTCCATTTAATTTGACAGACTTCAGGAACTAATTAAATTCCCTGTTTTATGGGCAATAAGGCATAATCTGGTCTGCCCATAAAATGCAGAGACTGAAGCATAATGGTAGGCCCTGATGCAGTGAATTCCCCTGGAAGTTAGCATTACAATATAATATCAGAATGATAACAAAACACAAAAATTAATATGAAACATCCAGCTTAGAAGCTACACGTTGATCCGACCAGTATTCTCCTGCCTGGCTCCTTTTATGTCAGTTACTTCCAAGCCAATGCTACTGCAAGAAAGCCATCATCATCTGGGAGCTCAACCCTTGTAATGTCGTTCTAGTCCACCCAATTACAAAGTGATCTCCATAATTTCAGTCATTCTTCCTAAAAACTATAACAGTTTACAAAAGCTGAGCGTCCACCCCAGAATACTGGCAGATGCACAAAACCCATAACTTTCTTCCAGTCCCGCTCCCACCCAAATGCAGTCACAGAGCCAACACTACTCCTGCCCCTCTCTCAAGCTGACCTGCTCTTGGCCACAACCTTAGCCCTCTCTCACTGCTTCTTTCCAGTCTCTTATCTCTGGTGCAGGAGTCATGTACATACAATGGGTTTCCTTCCATAAAAATGCTAAGGGGTTACCCTGGTTGCACGTGTCCTGTTTCCAGGACAAACATGTAACCATACACTGGAGCCCTGATGGAGGTTTCCCCTCAATTTCCCCAGATATATGCTCACCATACATCAGGAAGCTGGGAGTGAGTATTGTGCCTACTAAAGATGTGTAGTTCTGTACAATCCCCAGTTCAGTCCAGTCACTAAATGCCACAGTCAGGACCTAGGTTTGCTTCCTTAAAGAGAAAGGAATCAGCATATTCAGAAGGAAATTCAGGTGCACGACAGATATTTGTCTCACATGACCAAGAAAGCAGATCCAGGAAATACCTCTCTCTCTCTAGGTCCTTATAAACCATACCCATCACCATAGTACAGTCTGCAACAGATAGTACATTTATACCCTGGAGAGTCTAATACAGTTTTATTATATTTATAATATTCCTATATTATAGGAAACATAAAACTCTCAAAGATCTTTACATTACAGCTAATATTTCTCATGACTAAGTCATAATCTTTTTCACTGGGTTCTTATCCCAGTTGGGCAGAGATTCCAGTTTCTTGGAGACTTCCACCCCCAAGTCCTAAAGAAAGGGGCCAAATTCTTCTTCACTTGCTGAGAGAAATTCTCTGCCCACAAGTTCATCTTGGAAGGTTTGTCTGTTGGGATGTTAGACATTTTCTGGTCATCTGAGAAGAGCCGAATGAAGGGTTCCCAGCCAAAGGCTTCCTGCAGCTAGGAGGCAACAAGGAGCTGCATTAAAGCTGTAGCCTATGCCCCTAAATTAAGGTTAACCAAAGACATTGCACCTCATCCCACCTCCTGAACATTCATGATCAAGCTTCCAATTACATCTCATGAACATCAATGGTTACCACATCTCTGAGTATCTAGTTCTTTGGTCACTGTCATCTTGGGGGTAAAGCTATTGAAAATAAGCTTCAGTGTTCAGATTTAAATAATCAGGAGGGACCTTGAAAACTGTTCTACTCTGAAAAGTGACTCTCAAAATGGTATCTTGGGTCTCTGTAGCTCATGTGACTCACAAGTTTCCAAATCAGGCATGCTCAGTTTATAAATAAGATGAGGTTTATTTGAAAAAACAGCCCTGAAAAGTCAGCCTGAGATCTGGGACACACCTGGGTTCTTAACTGTTTGTGTATCAGCAGTAATAAAGGCTCTGCAGACTGAACTAGGCCCCCACTAACATCTGTGCAACACCATTGTTTTCAGTGGATTTCAGTGTGTGTAAGTGAGTCAAACAATTCTATTTATGATGCACAAGGAAGTATAGGAAACAGCTAGTGTTCTCTTGGCTAGATGGGCTCTGCAGAACTAACAGGAGGAAACAGTTTTCTCACCAAAGTGAATAGATACGCTCAGTGGCGGATTAATGATTTTGCCGCCCCTAGGCCCTGAAATAATTGCTGCCCAGCCTGCCCCTAACCCCACCCTGACTCCACCCTTTCCCTGCCCCCATTCCAACCCCTTCCCCAAAGTCCCCGTGCCAACTCCACCCCCTCCCTGCCCCTATTGGATCCCTTCCCCAAATCTCCACCCCGGCCCCGCCTCTTCCCCCAGTGTGCTGTGTTCCCCCTCCTCCCCACCCCATGAAACAGCTGTTTTCACGGCACACGTGCTGGGAGGGAGGGGAGAGAAACAGGACGCGGAGGCATAAGTGAGCTGGAGTGGGGGGGCAGGGAGGAGAGCTTCTCCATGGATGCTCAAATTTGCCGCCCCTGCAAATTTGTCGGCCTATGCGATAATATGCCGCTGGATACGCTCGAGCAGTACATCTGTGAAGTAAGAAGGTTCCATTTTCAAATGAGTCACCTTCCAGAGAGGAGAAACACTTCAGCTTGCATATTTTAATGTGCTGATTGGTGTGTGTGTGCCATCACTGCCTTCTATTAAACAATGTGGCAGAATTGCTCAAATATGTGACTATAGCATCCTCTAATGGCCTTAGGCCCATAATAAATAATCCATACAGTGAACAGATTCTCATTTTATCTGATGTTCAGTACTCAGCTGGGAGAGGTCTCTTCTTTTTCATCTGTTGCTAGGCCAGTGAATTTACTGAACGGAGCATGCAGCTGGGCATCCCGTGACTCAAAGTGTTGAAAGAGGGGTGGGGTGGAAATCAATGTAGCCATCTGGAAAGCACCGCATGAAGCAATTCCTTTCCCCTTTCCTCAAAATCCCATTATTATGCCTGGGGGAATTCTGTGTCACTGTGTGCATGCAGAATTCATGGCCCCTGCAGATTTATTTGCTTACCCACGGAAAAATGACTTCTGATGGGGAAGCAAAGGGAAGCCACAAGAGCAGTCATGCACCCACTTCCTGGCAGCGCAGAAAGGTCAGTTTGGGCACCCAGAGCAGCTGGTAGAGACATAAATCACTGCCTGGGAGGGGCTGGGTAGAGGGTGGGTAGATTCCCTCTGGCAGAGGAGAATGTAGCCACCTGCCTGCTTAGTGAATTGTTCCCATTGTTCTTAGTGAATTCCCCCAGAAGTATAAAACAGATGTAAAAATTTTAAGGCTCCTTTACATTGCCAGAGTGGTGTAAAGGAGCCTTATGGTAAAGGACAGTATGGACTTATAAATGCTTATGGAGCTTTAGTGATTAGAAATGGTCTACATATTTGGACTGAAAAAATTTCCTATTAAAAATGTGCTCCAAGAGCTGTTTGCTACTGACCTTTCTGGAGATGATCAGTAGCCAATATAAATTATGAGTTTGAGGCCCCAGCCCTCACTTGCTCTTCAGTTGCCGATGATGTAACACGGAGAATATGCCTGCATATTTGTTGACTAATAATAGAAGTTAAGGGTCAACACTAGCTACATTATTATTATTAGATAGAGAGGGTTACGGGATTCCCTTCAGTTCTCCTAGCCAGGGTATACCCCACCAAATCTGAACTCTGGGGTACAGATGTGGGGACCTACATGAAAGACCCCCTAAGCTTATCTTCTAGCAGCTTAGGTTAAAACTTTTCCAAGGCACAGTCTTCTGCCTTGGACAGATATTGCTGCCACCACCAAATGATTTTCACAAATACTCAGGAAAGGGTCACTTGGAATCCCAATCCCCCCAAGCCTCTTCGCCCCCTTTCCTGGGGAGGCTTGAGAATAAAATACCAACCAGTTGCCTTAGCAATGTGAGCACAGACCAACCCTTGTCTAAGGACTTTGGAATCAAAGGATTCTTTAAAAAAATGGTAAATTTTATTAAAAATAAAAGAAACATCTGAAAACTCAGGCTTCAGGGATTAAACACCAAAAATAACGTTCTTAGGGTTTAGCTTAAAGGTTACAAGTGAAACAAAAGCACCTGGGGTTAGCACAGAGGAATTCACAAACCAAAACACCCAAAAAGGTTCCTAATCACATCCATCTTAACTTTTCCTGTGCTACTTACATATCTAGGGTTCCAAATGAGGAGTTTCTGGGTATGATGCTGATGATTTCCCATACCTGGCTTAAAGCTTACAGCTTGCTGCCGTCCCCTCTCTCCAGCCCAAGAGACAAAGAACCCCCCAGCCGCAGTTTTTCCAATTTGAAAGGGTAAAGCTTCCCTGTTGAGTCCCCTGGTCAGGTGCCAACTCGGGTTAAGCTTCTCTTAACCCTTTACATTAAGGCAATTAGGGTACAGCTGCTAAGGAGGATTCTATAGCTACGGACTGGCTGGATGTCCATAAAAGGGAGCTACTCTCCCTTATTTATCACAGCTCCCCACTCCCATTCTCCATCCATTGTATTGTAATTGAAATAAATTACCAAACTAATTGAAACTAGCTGGACTGTATTGCATTATTTTGACAAAAAATAAGCAGAATTTTGAAGAATTTTAAATATTTTGTGCAGAATTTTTAATTTTTGCGGTAGAATTTTAAAGATTTTGGCATAGAATTCCCTGAGGAGTACATTATGGAGCTCTCCAGGAAGGGCCTCACACCCACCGAAAGATGAGAAAACTGATAAAACACCACTTTGTGGAAGCCGTGAGATCTAATCAGGGAGCCATTTTTGTAGAAGCAGTTTCATAAGAATGTCTGACTCCATTCTCCCCATCTCACCTACAGGTAGGTCTCCAGCACAATCCAGACACTCCAGTCCTTTAGCCAGGCCCCTTTCTCAAGCTAACATCTGACCCTCTCCCTCTGGCACCCCAGGTGAAGCTCTTCATGAGCTCTCTGTCTGGGAATCCCTAGCACTTTCTCATGCACGCAGACAGACCAGAGGTTTCAGGTGGCCTCAGTGGTGTGAGGGGGGAATTCCCAGCTTCCCCACTGCTGGTTGCGTCACAGCTCATGAATGGGACCCCCACAGAACCAGGGCCGGTTCCAGGCACCAGCTCAGCAAGCAGGTGCTTGGGGCGGCCCAGGGGAAGTGACAGCACATCGGGCTCTCCGGCAACAATTCAGTGGTGGGTCCCTCAGTCCCTCTCGGAGGGAAGGACCTGCTGCTGAATTGCCGAAGAAGAAAGCGGCGCAGTGGAGCAGTTGCTGATCGTGGCTCCCCCCGGCCTGCCCGCCGCTTAGGGCGGCAAAAACCCTGGAGCCGGCCCTGCACAGAACATTGGCTTGTATGTATTCCATGTTCACTAACTCCTTCACTGAATCCAAATGGCACATGATGGGGAACCCAGCATGCATCCAGCCTCGTAGGAGGAGATGGAGCTAACAGCCCAGAGGGGAACTCATTTAAAAACCGTTACTTTATTGCAGGCTTTAGAGCTATACAACAATTCACAAGAAGTAATTCATCTGGCAAATTCAACCCCTTGTGCTGCTTGTGAGCTATCCTAAAGCAGATTGTGGTTTCCTCACATTTTATTTGATAAGTTAAATTATTTTTAAAACACGGTTTGGTGTATTTGATGCTCCACATTCACACACTGTTCCATGTTGCTCAAGTAAGTCACTTGGTTTTGTTTCTATTTCTCTCCCCCTCCCCCTGAGTAGCGCACTTCTGGTGAGAATACTTGCACATGGGACTTAAAAACTCACTTTTCACAAATACTGGCTCATGCAACTCAGATTTGTTTTCCCGTGAGCATTTACCAGTAACGCTTGCTCTATTACTAGTGAGACGAGCAAACGAGAGGAGCACAACAAAAGAATTCAACACAGAGGAAAAAAAGTTCTTTGGAGCAGGGACCATCCTTTTGTTTTGTTTTTGTACAGTGCCTAGCACACTGGGGTCCTGGTCCATGACTGGGGCTCCTCAGTAATGCAAGTAATAATAATAGAAGCATGCACATTAAACATCCCCTCCTGCTCCCAAACAAAACACTCCATTGCACACCCAATTCTCCCCGGGGGGAGAGGATGCGAGAACAAGCCACATGTGACAACTATTAGCAATGCACTACTGGAAGGTGCCCGATTACTAGGGTGATGAGGGTGGTATTAGAATAGAATTCATTAAGACATTACAATGAATGTGTGGGGAAAAATATTTGGGGTTAGGTGAATACCACAAATCCTAGTGTTTTCTTACCATATTATACCTACCTCCCTAAGTGCTTGAGTGGGTGGGAGGTGCACTCTAGAAATAAAGCCTATTTAAATGTGGTCTATGAGCATCAGTAACAACAACAAATTCTACCGGCCCTGCCTTTTAGTCAGATCAGCCAGAGGCAAGCCCATAGGAACCAGGGCCGGCTCCAGACCCCAGTGCGCCAAGCGCGTGCTTGGGGCGGCATTTTGCCTGGAGGGCGGCAGGTGGCTCCGGCAGACCTCCCGCAGGCATGACTGCGGAGGGTCTGCTGGTCCCGCGGCTCCGGTGGAGCATCCGCAGGCATGCCTGCGGGAGGTCCACCAGAGCCGTGGGACCAGCGGACCCTCCGCAGGCATGTCTGCAAGAGGTCCCCCGGAGCCGCGGGACCGGCGACCGCCAGAGCGCCCCCTGCGGCGCGCCGCCCTGCTTGGGGCGGCGGAATTCCTAGAGCCGCCCCTGATAGGAACCATAGGATGCATACAAAGGTTGAATGACTTGCCCCAAAGCTACACAGTGGGAGACTGGAATGTAAGAGCTCCTAGTCTCCAGCTCAGTTGTCTGCACTACAGGGCTACTCAGCTGCCTTTTATGACAGTAGGTTATACTCACCAGCTGAGATCTGAACATCTGCTACACTCGTTTCTGGCCGAGGAAACTTCTGCGGTGCTGCTGCCAGCTTAGCTACAGCAGCCATTATCTGCTCCCAGAGGGTCAACAAAGGCTCTGGGTTGTCTATATGGCAAATGCTGTCATAAGACATTGTCAAGATGAGGTTCTTGGTAGCTAGTTCCCCACCATGGAACAGGATAGTGACAGATATTGGTCAGCCATTGGTGCTTAGAGGTCTCTCTCCTGTAGCAGTGTGGCAACAAGATTAAAACCCAAACATCTACAGCAGAGTATATCACTTCAGCTGTATCTTTTTTGGTTTGTTTGAATTCTAAATCAGGAAATTCAAAAGGAAGATCTCCCAGAGCAACATTAACACAGTTGTATTGCACCCCCCCACCATGCCGTGTGGATTCAGTTAGGTTTTTAAATTCATATATTCCATGCAAAATGTTATGAAAATTGTACCATTTGTTTTGATGGGTTTTAAATTGACTGCGGCCACTCAGGAAAAAAAAAAGTGGCTGTCACTGCTGACAGCTCAGTAAAAACACTGCTTAGTCTTTAGTGCAAGTCAAAAAAAAAAGCAAACAAAACATTAAGATTGTTTTAGGATTTTATCCTGCTGCTCATCTCTGTATCTGAACACCTTCCATGTAAAGACAATAGCAACAGTGAAGGGGGAAGGGAATTAGAGTTGTGACTTCAGGGGAAGGAAAGTGTTAAATCCTCTTTCCTCCTGTAGATGACACCTCCAGCATTTTACTGAGAGGGAAAATTTAATGCTGTTGCTGTCACATAGCCCCTACTCCATTTGTCTGAATACTCGCAGCTAAGGTTTTTGCCTCACAAATTCTTTTGATGATGATCGGTTTTGTTAGACTAGCAGATGTTCTAAGGGCTATGGGGCAAAAATATACCTAATATAACCTCACTGATTTCCGTGACATTGGGTTTACTTTCATTAGGGCTGCTTGTGCCTTATGTACAAGAAGCACTGACGATTATGGGTCAGTTTAATTATGAGCTTTATAGATCAAAACAGAAGAAAAATTATGTAGGAAAATACTTCACAATTAATTTTTAAATCAGAAATTATTAATAATCCTAATCTGTGGCCTAAATTCAAATGAATGTACCCAGGCACCACTCCCCTGGGTTAAGTGGAGTTGTATTTCCATACCAGTGGTAATGTTGCCACAGGTCTGAGTTTAGCCCCCTACCTATGAGAAGTCTCACAAACAAACAGCCTTAGAGTTTTCTCTACTCAGCGAGCCATACAAACTCACTACAGACTTAGGCCAGGTCTACACTACAGAGTTAGGTCAACATAAACTGCCTTAGTCGACCTAACTGTGTAAGTGTCTACCCTACAGCATTACTGCCGCCAATATAAGTCCCCCACTACACCGACCTAATAACTCCACCTCCACAAGAGGTGAATGCAGACACTGAATTACTTATATCGCCTGTCAGCACCGTGTGGGAGCCCAGCTCCCGGCACTGAGAACCTGGGCTCTCAGCTCCCTACACTGCCCCACTTAAGTTGTTGCAAGTGCTCCTGGAGAGAACACACACCAGTGGCAAAAGGGCAGTGTGAACATGAAAAACCGCAGTAATTACTAGGGTGGTGATACATCAACCTAATGTAGGTAGACTTCTTTGTGTAGTGTAGACAAGGCCTTAAATACACTTTCCATGCACACCTGGCTCCTGTCCACGTCAATAGGAGTTCACGTCCCTTAAGCCCTTGAAGCAGGAGACTTGTAAAATACACAAGAATGTGCCATAATGATTCTCTCTCCAGCCTTGTTTGCACTGGCAAGTTTCTATGCAGTAAAGCCGCTTTCTGCGATGTAACTCCCGAGGTGTACACACTGCCAAGCCACTTAGTGCACAGTTGCAGCGCTATTAAAAAAAAACACCTCAATGAGAGGCATACCGCTTTCTGCACCGGAGGTACAGCACTGCGGTGCCAGTATAGACACCCTGGTTGATTACAGTGCTGCGATTGACCTCCAGGAGGTGTTGCACACTGTCTGTTCTTGCCTCTCTGGTCATCAGTTTGACTTCTACTGCCTTGCCTCCAGGTGACCAACCATGAGCCTCACCCCTTAAATTCCTCGGGAATTTTGAAAGTCCCCCTCATTTGGAGTGTGTTTTTTTGTTTTCCATGTTTATGAAGGATGAATAAGAAAACTGAAAAGACAAAGAAGGGAAGAAAGGAATGATGGAAGGAAATGAGGGAAGTAGGAAGAAGAGAGGAAGGAGGAGGGTTTTTTTAGGTTTTAACTTAAGAAAAAAGAGGATAAGAGGAGATATGAAGGAAAATATATAATAGAGAGGATAAATTTCAGGGGGGAAGGATTCAGGGGAGCTCAGTGCTAATGTGGAATGGAGGGAGGACAAAAAAATATAAATTGTCAGAAAAGTCAGAGAGATTATTCAGAGAATTAGACAACCTAGGGAGAGAACAACCTACCAGTGAACAGGAGGAAACAGTGGGAGCGAAGAAGGGACAAGGATTTATGATTATTAATAACTTTAAGATTATGGTATAGATGGATATGATGATAACGATAGTCAAATAGTCAGTGTCAATCAAGCCACACACTGGTAAATAGTACAAAATGATAATGATATATATTTTTCAGTTTTATGGCTGGAGAGTCTTGCCCGCATGCTGGGGTCTGGTTCAGCTGCATATTTGCATATTTGGCATCGGGAGAATTTTCCTCCAGGAAGATTGGTGGCCCTGGAGGTTTTTTTCCCCCCGAAGCATGGGGGGGGGGGGGTCGCTAAAAAAAGGAGTGGGATCGCTTATGTGGCCTGCATCTGGCAGGAGGTCAGACTAGATGATCATAGTGGTCCCTTCTGATCTTGAATTCTATGATTCTATGATTCCTGTTTGCTCGGTGACGCATGCATCGGTCTCAGCACATCTTTTCAGGTGACCATGTCTGCTCCACACACCAGGCGATCCCCCACTTGGAACAATGCCAAGCTGCTGGAACTCATCAACCTTTGGGGAGAGGAGATTGTCCAGCCCCAGCTGTGCTCCAGCCATAGGAACTATGATATTATGGACAGATTTCACGATGCATGACAGAAAGGGGCCATGACCGGGACACACTGCAGTACAGGGTCAAAGTGAAGGAGCTGTGGAACGCCTACCACAAGGCGCGGGAGGCAAACCGCCGCTCCGGTGCTGCACCCATGAGCTGCCAGTTCTACAAAGAGCGGGACGTGATACTCGGTGGCGACCCCTCCTCCACTGCAAAGGCCACTGTGGATTCTTCGGTGGCTCGTGTGCCAGTCAAAAGCGGATCGAGCCAGATGGAGGAAATCTTGGACAAGGATGTGGAGGGGGACCCAGAGGTAGAGGACAACTCTGAGGTCAGAGATGCATGACAAAGAACAAGACTGAAAGGAATACACAAAGGACTAGGAAGAATATAAACTATGCTTCCCCAAAATTAATATTAATGTTAAATGAGAAACATGATGCTGCCACTTGGTGGCAGCAGAGGTGAAAGATGAGGGTGGAAAAGCACTTGCAAGCATTGAACAGCTGAATGAGAACTGTTCCAAGTGGAGTCACTGATACTTAGAGGTATGCTTTTGTTTAGGTCTTCAAAATCAGGAGCTGTAGCAACATTGTCTAGTGAAAGCTGTGCAGTGCATTTATCCGTGTACTTACCAAGCCTGAAGAAAGGAGCCTGCATAACCCTTTTCACACCCAACTGGCTGCCCTTTGGCACTATGATATAAATGAGGCCACCCCGGAGAGAAGAGACAGACATCTCCCGATCTTCAATGCTGTGCTTGCATATCACCACAGGGGCACATCTTAGGTCCTCTTCTCCATTGCTTTATCCAGTCCAATGCTAAATGACTCAAGCAACTGGCACTTCTTAGAAATGTATTTGCCCATCAAGATTGTAGGGGAAAGTCTACCCTGGCTTCTGGAAGGGATGGAGGGAAGAGAATGGAAATGGACTACACCTAACCCAATACCCATTGTATATTGATAACTTGTGATTAAGGATAAGATTTTGTCGTGGAGGTCACAGATTCCATTACTTTCACAGGCCTCCATGACATTTGCTGCTTCAGCCCTGGAGCTCCGAGCTGCTGCTGCAGGCCCCGCAGCTGTCACAGGTGGATCTTCTTGGCCTCTGTGTTGCTGTAGGACTGGCAGCAGTAAATGCTCATGTTGTCAGTCAGAGCTGACTTGCACACCACCTTCTACTGAGTTAGCAGGTCATGGAGGCTCTTTAGGTTGGGGTTGATGCCAATCCTCCCTTTCTTCCCAGCACCTAGCCACTTAATGGCATCGAGAAGGAACTGCATCAGCTGCAGCACATAAGTTTGGCTCTCATGCATAGGTACTACTACACAGACCTGGCCATAGTGAGCTGCTGCAAGAAAACACTGGTAGGAGCCATCCATGGTCAGGGGGAAGGCCAAAGCCCCATGGGCAACCAAATGAGAGGGCATGCCACCCGTCAATATGTCCAGCTCAGACACCCCTCTTAAGAGAAGCTTTAAGTTTCTGCAGAGATCTAGCCCATGTCTGCAAAACTAAGAGGTCACCATCAGATGAAATGCCAAGACTAGCATAGAATCATCTGAGCTGAGACATGAGTCTGGTTTATCCACCCTGCCCATTGTAGGATCAAAATATCCTTCAATCAGAGTCACCTGGCTGCCTAAGCCTGCCAGTTCAGCCCTGACAAGGTAATGCCCTTCTGAGCAGTCCTCAGTTCTGCTGGAGATGTTTGATAAGAGTGTGTGCCTAAATCCTTCATCTTTCTTATCCACATCCAGCACCATGCTGGCCCTTCTCTCATTCCACCCAAAATATCCATTCCTTTTCTCCACAGCAAATCTGGTCCTTCCCCCCCGCCCCATTTATGAAAAACCAAAGTCTGCCTTTTTTGACCCTTAACAGCCACATCATGATGATGCACAGTAACATGTCATTCATTCTTGCCCTTTACTTTCTGTTATATGAAATGGCCACATGTGGGGAGCAGCTGGTGAGATGCAAATGACTGATATGGTAGCAGAGATAAAAGGAATGAGAAGGGTCAGGAGATATGTTTTTCACTGAGCAACTCAGCTCTTCGGATATCTGAAAACACATTGCTTTGAAGCACAGCAGTAAAGTTGGCTTAGTTATATTCCCAGAATTACACTTTTTAAAATGTGATCTTTATAAAAATATTTTTGGAGCACAAACACAGAAGCGCGAATTGCAGTGCTATTGCAAAAATTGAAAAGGTCAGCCAGAAGTTTCCTACGCAACTTTTGGCAAGTCATTTATAGTCTCTATTCTTCGCTTGCTTCAATGGCAGATAGTCACATATCGTTTTCAAAGCATGAGAACTTTCTAAATCCTTCACCACCGCTTCCCTAGAAAACTCCTTGTGTTTGAGCCAGGATAAAAATCTACTTATGTTCAAAATTCTGTGATGGTCTCTTGTGCTGACACAACTGGTCAGGATTCTTTTTTTCTTAAACCATTAACATTTTCAGCAAAAAGATAAACTTTTTAATTTTTAAAAAAGTTTTCTTCAAAGTTTTGACATTCGAAACTCCACATGTGAAAGCACCATGATTTCTTGCAATTACAAGTTACACTAGGGATTGATATCAGCCATTTGGCTTGTCTTCACAACGGGGGTGTCAACTTACATGAATAACGTAGCTGGAGTCCATGTAGTTTAGGTTGACTGACTCCAGTGTCTTCACTGTGCTCCATCAATGGGAGACGCTTTCCGGTTGACTTCCCTTACTCTTCTAGGAGAGCTGGAATACCGGGTCAGCCAGAGAGTGCTCTGCCATCAATTTAGTGGGTCTTCACTAGACCCACTAAATCGACACTCGCTGCATTGATTGTAGCAGCATCGGATCTCCCTGTAGTGAAGACCAGCCCATAGAATGGGACCTCAGGCAGAAGCTTGGCTATTGAGAGGCCATCACGTCTCCATTAATAAACCACACACAGAGTCAGAACTCAAACCCTGGTCCTACAGTGGCAAGAAACAAAATGTTTCTAGCACTTGTGCTATAGGAATATCTCTGTTAACCATCACCTGTGGAAGGTTCCGTATGTGCAATACGCCACAACTGCACTCTCTCTCTCACACACACACACACACACACCCCCCTACTTATCTCGAACCTGTTTTTCAGAAGTCTTCTGAAAACAAGGCACATGCTGTGCAATCTTACACTCATTGCAATCAACAGCAAAAATCAGTGGGAGCAGGACTGTACCCCTTTTATTATCCCATCAAGAATGTACAACTACTTGTATAATTGCAATGTATTTTCCCCCAAATATAGCTAGCAGGTGACTCTTTAAGGAGAACTAACTATGGAAAATTTGAAGAGGGCGCTAACCAGCTATTTTTGAGCTAAAGGGGAAAAGTAAACTCAAATCGAGGTAATTTTTGATGACTTGTTATTAAGAAAATAGGTTCACCAATTTCCTTCAAACTGGAATTTTTAAAATTTTATTTATTTATTGCCTTCAGAGACTGCACAGTATTTTTCAGGCCAAACAGATTTTCCATATTGACGTTATAAGGATGTTAACAAAGAGCTTTATAATGGAAGCAGATTGCCACCTTAATTATGGAGGGGCTACATAATATTTTACAGTACTTTTAATGATACCTTTAAACATGTGTAGAATGGTTCTGATACTCATCGAGTGATCAAAGGAATTGCTGGCACTGTTCCTGAGATGTTGAAGATCCTCTTCTCACCATATCTGGCTGTGAAGTACACGTCAGCCACACAGGTGACACGGTTCCCAGGGAAATCAAACCGTACTCTCTCTCGACTGTGCTCACAGGTCCAATGCCAAGCCTGACCCCCAGTGAACAACCTCCCACCTTTCTTTACAAAGTGGATCAGGTCCCTCATCTGTGTATCATAGGCGTCTGTACAATAAACGCCAAGTGAGGACATGATAGCAGAGCAGGGCTGCATTCTAGTGCCAGACCTAGGGAGAATCTCCATGAGAGACCTCAAGTTGTGTGGACCCCCAACCCCCACTGCTCGGGGGAGATACTGAGCCAGCTGACAGCATTTTGAAGGAACTGAGCCATCTAGGGCTTCCCCAGGTATCCCTTGTGAGCTACCACCACTTTCTGGCCCTTCCCATACTGTAAGGCAGCAATCAGGACCAGAGCCAGCTCTAACTTTTTTGCTGCCCCAAGCAAAACAAACAAACAAACAAACAAAAACAGCACTGCTGCCCCCGCGCCCCCCCCCCCGAGCGCCATGCCGCCCAAGGCCGCCCCCACCCTCCTTCTGTCTAGAGTAGAGTCCATAATAAAAACACATTCACACACAAGATCTGGTCCTCCTTTTCCAGGTGTGGTCTGGCTGTGTGACAGGCCAGGATACAATGCTATAAGCACAGATCACAGCCAACATGCCTCTTCGCTATCTGCAATGCCTACCCCACTATCGTCCCCTTGAATCCTGGACACTATGTACCAGGACCAGAGCCAGCACTAAAGGCAGACATATGCTGCACTGAGGCATAGGAATTCGAGGTAGGGTGACCAGATAGCAAATGTGAAAAATCGGGACAGGGGGTGGGGGGGTAATAGGAGCCTATATAAAAAAAAGACCCAAAAATTGGGACTGTCTCTATAAAATTGGGACATCTGGTCACCCTAACTGAAGGACAGAGTGTTGTGTAGCTTACATAAAACTCTAAATGAGCCATTAGTTCATATTTAAATATAGAATAGACCTTGCATGTACACATGCATATCTTTATTTCCCTCCTTCCTAGTCATATTATATATATTTTAGGATGAACAGGAGTACTTGTGGCACCTTAGAGACTAACAAATGTGTTAGTCTCTAAGGTGCCACAAGTACTCCTGTTCTTTTTGTGGATACAGACTAACACGGCTGCTACTCTGAAACTTGCCATATATTCGGGGCAGGAACTAAAAGCTATTCTTTCTGTGCAACTTCTCTTTTGAATGCAGCTGACAAACCAAGAGTTCTTATGTGCCCATGTTTTTTCAAGTCACACCTGAATAAGAACTAGTATTTACCTAGTGATACAGCCAGTGCTTCAGTTAATCCCCACCAAAACTAATATCTTAATATTTTTACTACATCTGGCAGCGCATGAAATTGAAGACCTGCTAATCAGCAGTAAGTTTTTGCTATGCTTTCAAGTAATGTGGCTTACGCCCTGTAGATTCAGGAATAGTTACCAATCCCCTATTACATCTTCCACAGCAAAGTCCTATCAGCACCGACTAATTTTAAAAACGATTGTCCAGTAGAGGAAGGGTAAAAGTATCCAAAAGCATCTAAACAACTTTGGAGCTTAAACCCAATTTTCAGAAGTGACTTCAGCTCCTACATCATTTAAAGTCACATTTGAAAATGGGGTGCAAGCTCCAAAGTTACATAGATGTTTTGGAAATTTTTATCCTAAACGTAACAGGAAAATAGCCTTGGTGAAAAACTGCATTGTTTAAAAGAGTGGGAGAAATGACTAGGCATTAAAACTGCAGCAAGCAGGTTTGGAGGAGAGAAAGCATAAGTAAGCCTGCAGTATTTCTTCAGATAAAATTCCTTGTCTGTCAGCTGGATTCAAAAGATGTTGTACGGAGAGAATAGCTTTCAATTCTGCTCTAAACTTGACAGTGTATCTAATATAATTAACAAGGGAGGAAATGGGTGTGTATGTGTATATATAAATACACACACATCCTGCACAGTCTTACATACAGACACCAAACCAAACCTTTCAACCAAGAACTTCCTATTTTCACAAACAGAAGAGGGTTCTCTCTCCTAACCTCCCGCTTGTATGTCAACTTCCAATTCAGCACACTAGCTTCTTTTCTGGCCAAAAGTTGCTCACACGAATAATCCCACTGAATTCAATGAGAGTGGTAGGTGCTCAACATCTCTGAAGATCAGATCATTTGTGTGTCTTCCTTACCTTTCCTTTAGGTGTAACGTCACCAGCTAAAGTAGGGGAAATCTAGAGTTCTGAGCTCAGGTCCTGGCTAGTAAGGAAGAGAATAAATTATTTTCCAAGTAATTTGTTTAAAAAAAATATCAATCTGTTAATTTTTAGATCTATACAGTGTTCTATTATTCTGAGTCTTAAAAAAAGTCACTCTTGTAAGGCCTTTGTCTTACAAACAAACACTCACACACTCTCAGCAAGCCACCTGGAACATTAAAAGGAACAGGTCCAGGATCCTGAATATTGAGCAGGAACCTTGAGTATCTAGTAGGACACTTCCACAGCTTCCAGTTGTTCCTGTTTACTTTCTTTGGGAGAAAACAGCTATTTGGTTAGGGATTTCTAAGAAGTCTCTCACCATACTAGGTGTCTTGTTTCCTCAAACTGCAGCTACCAATAACAGCCAAGGCGGCATCTGAGCTCAGCACTGGCCAAGGAGAGCTGGCTTACCTCCTAGCTAGTGAAAGTATTCATAGGGACTTTTGTAAAGTCACATGACTTTATGATCCAAGGAGCAGGTCATATGCTGAAGTGAAAGAAAAATTAGATACCCTCCCAGTAGAAGTGATTAATACCAGGTCTCTTGCATCTGAAAATTTTGTGCAAAAAGGAATGTAAGCTGCTGTCCTTTATGGACCCCTTGTCAGAATCACATGCTCTCCATGTATGTTTTGGTATCTGGAAGCAAGCGATCTGACTTCAGAATCAATAAGCATCAATCTAAACTGGTCATTCAGAAATCTCTCTCAAATTTCTGAAGTTCAGTGTTATTTTGATATACGCAAAGCAACCATGTAACTTGTCTAAATTACTTTCATTGTAGGTAAAGGGAAAACAAGAAATCAAAACAGAAAAGTCAAGTCTCCAGGAGATTTCCATGAGAGCGTGTGAACGGGGCATTTTTCTTTTATAACACAAAAATGGCAGCTGCCTCTACAGACAGGAGACTTCTAGTAGTGTCTGAGCACACAATATGGTCTACTCATGATTGTAGAGATAGTCTCCTATTGGAGGTTTTTCTTAATGCCAGAGTCATGTTACTGTGAGAATCTCAGCTTTTGTAGGGGAATTTTTTTTCAAGCTTTTCTCCCTGACTGCAAGGGCTACATACATGAATCTTAAAAACCACAAGGCAAATAAAGAGCCCTAAATGTATTGGGTTTTTTAAGCCAATCTCATAATTTTGAGAGGGTCTGACTCATGATTTTTTAAATATTTGGCATTGGCGGTATAGACAGCAGTCAGACAAAAGGCCTAGTTGTGTCTTACTCACACACCACTCTTTTCAGCTGTAGTAGTTTTTAATACTTGTTTTTAAGTGGTGTGGGAGGGCTGCATGTATGGCATGGCTGGAAGCATCCGACAGGATGAGCATTTAGCACTGGGTGGGGTAATGAAGATGCACTATCAGAGACAAGAGGCATGCACAGAAAACACTCTGAAGATGCAAGT
The DNA here is from genome assembly GCF_016161935.1 of Mauremys reevesii. Classification (NCBI taxonomy): domain Eukaryota; kingdom Metazoa; phylum Chordata; order Testudines; family Geoemydidae; genus Mauremys; species Mauremys reevesii. The sequence goes on from NC_052623.1 coordinate 252,976,309, forward strand.
TTGATGCAAGAACACGAGTTCATGAATCTATTTAACTCAATCTTAAAACTAACAAAGCAAGAAACAGACTTCTCAATACAGAAACAAAAGCCTGTTAGCTAAATGAAGTGTCTTGATGCTATGTAGCTGCAGTAATTTCTTCCAGCTAGTCATCCTCACCTTTAACATAGAGAAAGGGGGGAACCTTGTATTTTAGAGACCTCTGGATCCTCTTCCTTCACAGATCCTTTCCTGCCAAGGTAATTCTTTCTTAGTCCCCTTCCCTCCCCTCTATAAAGTGTTTATGAAAGGAGAAAAAATCCTTGGTAAATGGAGCAGATCCACCCCATCCTCTCAACTTGAAGAATTAAAAAAACCAAACACAGCCATAGAGCTGCACCTCATATCCTGTTACAATTGCTGACAACTGATTCCCTCCAATTGCCAGACCAACCTTGCACCACCCAGCATGCCCAGAATGGCCACTGAAGTGGGAGGTCATGGGGGACAAGAACAGAAGTAGCAGGAGGTACACCACACTCTTGTTCTAGTTCCAGTTGCTCATTGGGTTGTTGAGGTTTACCTTCTACAGTGTTTTCATTTACATCATCTTCCCATGAATAGTCATGACTGGGAAGGGACATGGTCAGCAGCTTCCATGTCTGTGCTTTTCCCACCTTTTTGTGGCACCTTTACCCAGGTCAAGATGCTTCTTCATCATCTGCACTTTTACTCCTACCAGACAAGGCCCTTAGTTTCAATAAGACGATCTAAGTGCAGTATGTTAAGTACAGTGGTGATCCTGAACTGAATCTGATCAGCTGGTCTGTACTATTAATTGGGAATAGTGGATCTAAAAGTTCTGGGAGTGGTCAACAGAACAACAGCTGAACATTGCTATGCTAAATATATATATATTTAAAACACGCACATTTTGTTTGTACATTAATGCAGCTCTTTTGACTTCAGAAGAGCTGCACTAATTTAGACCAACAGAGAATTTGGCTCTAATAATGGCAATGCTAACCATGTAAGGAGAGATGTGTATTCACATATGTACACCTTTTGGGAGATGGCTTTTTCATGCTAGAGTTGCCAGAGTGTTAGATTTACCATTAGAAGGAGACAGCTGAGATTGAGCATTAACACAGTCACTTTAGCTGTTTAAAGAAAATCAGGGTATGTGACAGATGCTGCCGTATTTATTGGGGATTTTTACCAGGCATATTTCACAAATTCCTCCCCATTTAAAAAGGAATAAATAAGAGTTCAGTTCAGGAATCACACTTTTCCATTAGTGACTGAGGAAATCCAGTCCCTGTAGGCAGAAATTCTGGTATAAACCGTTGGTGACTTTGGATGGCAATTATCACTGCCCCAGCTCACAATGCCGATCAGCTTATAATACCCATTTATTATGCATATCAGTGGCCCTCCAGAATCTCCCTGTAAAAAGGAAAAAAAAAAAAGTTACTTGCTGCTACTAGAGAGTAAAAAGGTTTTTTTAAAATCAGCTCACAAATATTTAGATCAGCTGAATTACAAGGGTACTGTTTCAAACTCTGATCTTCAATGATATATTAGTAGTATTACCATAGTGCCCAGGATCCCATTATGTAGCTACATTTTTGCCACCAGTAGTAGCCTGGAAAGAAGTATTCATATCCCCCCTCCAGGTCCGTACCGAGCAAGCAGTTGCTCCAGCAGCTCCACCACAGATGTTGGTATTTTTAATATCCTGTCCCCAGTAGCTCACACAGGCCTCATTGGAAAGGAGAGGTATATTTGTCTGCTGTAGCCTGATGGAGTATTCATCCTCTAGTGAAAACAAAGGAATGCATAGAGACATGCCATTGAGGCAGGATGATAAGAGGTTACATATTTAAGACATGTACTATGTCAGTTATCCTTTAACCCCTTCAGCCATGCCAGGCATCTCTTGACACTACAATTTGGGGATTACTATTGCAGAAATTATTTCCATTTACACACAGTTTTAGAACCTTGCATCATTTCATATGCACATTCAACACATTGCATAGAATGAGATTCCATGTGTGTCTTCAGAGAAAAAGAATTCCCCTCCATTCACACAGCCAGGTATAACTCACTGCACCTGTGTCATCAGCAGGGTTTGAACCCTGGACCCAGAGAGCTAAAATTATAGCTGAGGGTCAGCTGAGCTAAAGCAGGAATTAAGTCCATTCACTGGAAGCACTATATGGACCAGCCGTTGAATGGGGACAAAGCCCCATTCTCCTGTAGCTCAGTTACACATGCATGCAGTGAGCCAACAGAACACTGTGAGTATGTTGTTAAACCCTTGCCAGGAAAAAGTCAGTGGAAAACCCCCCACAAAAAAACAAAAAACTTTCCTGGTCCTCTTGTACTATCATTCAAGAGTAATTAGAGGTTTAACACCAGCTCCTCCACCCCCAAGTGGAGATCATCTAACACAACCAACGTACCATTTGACAAGGGTCAAGGATATCAGAGGTATCTAGATACCATGAGAGTTGTCTCACCACATTAAAGTTTGTTGTTACCCTTTCCCTACCCTATGTTTTAACAGAGTGAGCTTTTTGGGACAGTCACTACACCTTTTCTGTTTGGAAAATGTGTTACACATTGGGGCAATATTGGAAACAAAAAGTGAACGGAGTTTAGAAGGCAACAAACAACTAAGCTCACACAAGGCTCTGGACTGTATAGGTTTTCTTTAGTACTAGAAAAGTAACATGTACTTACTACCCGGTTCTGTTGCTCCCCATCCTGCTGTTAAGCATCTTGCATCAATGCTTATTTCCTCATCTCTATCTGGTAAGCAAATTATTGCTATAGAGTCTCCTGAATAGAAAAGAATCAGGTCGGTATTTGGTATAGTTTCCCTTTTTTATTTAAGCCATCTCCAGTTTTTCTAACCCCCTTTCTCCTAGTCACCACTTCCCCCAAAACCAAACAACCGAGTATTCCATGAAACAAATCAGAGCACCATATGGGCTCTAGTATTGTTTAGGTTTTCCCCACAGACTGTTTGAATGCCTGAGAGAACCATTTTAAAGAGTCACAATTACGTGAAAGACCCACATTTCATAATATTTAAGTCTCGGCCTAGTGACCATAACACAATATGGCTGATATCACTTTACTTTGGTCTGATAAAGAAGGTGGGAGGGAGGGAGACTTCTGAAACACTGACAGAGAAAACAAGTTGGAGACTTTTAATTAGGCTTCCTGCAGAACTCAAGCAAGTGCACACTCCTAAGTCAGTCACAATTAACCCTGTCATGCAAGCAAGACACAAAAAACCTTCACTAGTGGACCAATCTCCCCCTCGCTACACAGTGATTCAATGGATTGAGGGAAAGAGGTGTTTGATCTGCATTAGCAACAGCACACAAAGAGGGTGTACAGCGATGTCCATGGTTCACTCACTCAAAGTTCAATATTAGCGGGTACTAACTCAATTTACACCACGTTTCTATTCCTCCAATATGTTGACCAAGCTGTAACATTAGTATTTTTTGGAACAAACACTCATGAATTAAATCTAAGTTTAACCATGGATGGATATTCTCTGACTGTCTCTATATACACAGCTAAGATGATATTTGGTAGAGTGGTAAAGAAACACACTATTCCTTTAAATTCTGAACGCGGCTAACTTGCTTTGTCAAACAAGATACCTTGTTCAAAGCAATATACTTCGCTTCAAAAGAAAAAGGTGTATGTGCCTGTCAGTGCCAGAGAGTTATACACACAAATCTTTATGCAGTGAGAAAAAGGAAGGGCCTTATAATGGAAATTATGTACCTACTCTTGGTTCTTCTAAATTTAGTATTTTAAATACTATTTTAAATACGTGAGTCTTTCCACTGACTTCCCTGGGCTTTGGATCAGGCTCCCCATGAGCTTATCCAGATAGTAGTGGTGTCCTAATGACTACTGAAGAGAACAGAGTTATATTATTACATATATTTATCAGACAGCATGTCTTGGATCAGAACCTTTTCAATGGACCATGCCAATCCCGCACCATATACTCAGACACAGCTAGAGGAGTTGTACAAAAACTGGACTCCAGATAGTACCTAGTTTGATGGGTTTCTCCAGTTCCAAGAGAGAGAGATCATTGCTGGAAGGAAATCCACTGAAGTTATAGTGCGTGTGCACAGTTTTCACAAGGACAGGGTTGTTGCCTTTTATGTCTGGCAACAAATATGTTTTTCCCAGAACTATCCTGTCTGTCTGAGCACTGGGCAAGGAAAAACAGAACACACATTTTCAGTTCAATTAAGAAAACAAAATCTCCATATACAAAAATGGCATAAAATTCTACTTAAGATGATAGGTGAGATTTTCAAAAGCACCTGTATGACTTTGAAGCATAAATCTGATTGGTTTTAAACGGAACTTCTGCTACTAAGTCACACAGATGCTTTTGAAAATTCTACCCAAAACAATCAGAAGTTACCATATTGTAAAAAAATGTAGAGACCAACCTTCAGTTTCCAAAATGCACTACTGTTCATGTGTACTTTTAAGCAAGGCAGTCCAATATTCTCGAAACTCAGTTTTAGTGACACTAAATGGGCCATCTTGATTATCACTACAAAAGTTTTTTTCCTCCTGCTGATAATTGCTTATCTTAATTAGCCTCTTACAGTTGGTATGGCTACTTCCACCTTTTCATGTTCTGTATGTATATCTCTCTCCTCACTATATGTTTCATACTATGCATCTGAAGAAGTGGGCCATAGCCCATGAAAGCTTATGCTCAAATAAATTTGTTAGTCTCTAAGGTGCCACAAGTGCTCCTGTTCTTTTTGCGGATACAAACTAAACGGCTGCTACTCTGAAACTAATCACTAGAGCAGGAACTGGATTCTAGTTTTGCTGAAGTTTACATTGACACAAATATTCAGGCCACACAACAAGTGCCAACTTAGTGACTATGTTAGCATCTAAGTGCCAATCCTTTCCAAGAATCATTCTGCATCTCTCTCTGTTACGGAGCCGTGTCAGACAATTCAGCGCAATGCTTTTGTATGAAATTCTGGCACAACTGCCACAATCTCACCACCACTGAATAGTGAAGAGATACCAGGGCATACATCAAGTTAAGTTAACCCTCATATATAGTGTAATAATTAACTCTTTGGCTTGGGCTGGCAAAGGCACCACACTAGGCTAGCCATACTATTGTATGTGTAGAAGCAAACCTGTGTAGAGACCTATTAGTGCCAGAAGAAGTTATTTTACGAGGATATTTTCACTGATGGGCAGGGGGACGGGGTGATGGAAGATCCCTGGAAATTGTACATTTTGAGGAGAAGGAGGAATGTGTGTCTGTCTGGGGTTTTTCAAAAGGGCTGTAGCAGCAGGGAGGAGGAGGTGGTAAATACACACTTCTGGGACAGTTGTGAAGCAAGTAGTAGTATGAAGTGGTTTTGCTTGTCAGGGAGCAACAATGATTTAGAGGCTGCCAAAGTCTGCAGGCTAGCATGTGCCATTGTGGTGGTGTTGGAAGGGTTAACGACGTTGCCCACCTGAAGTTACAGTGTCCAGCTGTTAGGACCCACTTCTCAGCAATCAGAGAGCCTCCGCAGAAGTGCTCGTTCTCGTACTGTAGACTGATCAGCCAGGGCCAGGACATTTGAGGTGCTGGGCTGCCACCAACCACCCTTGGCTTGCCCGAGTCTTCTCCGACTGCTTTCACATTCATCTCGGACTTGTCCACTGGGAATGGATCCACCACTGGAACACCACATTTGTCTGGAATCGGTTTCATTTTGTTAGTAATATTTTACTGGTCATAGCTTGACAAAGCTAAACATGCATACAAATCCAGACAGTGAAATATCAGACATTTGCTCAAACAGAAGAAATACCCTATCAAGAGTTCCAGGATCCCCAAGTACATCTGGTAGGATTAAGGAGGGGAGAGCCTGAAAAACTGGGTGGTGAATCTGCTTCCCACACCATTAATTTTCCAATAGGTGTTTACTGTGGGAGGGGCTGGTGTGAGAGAGAAGAGATAGTTGAAACCTTAAATGAACAATATTTACTTTCCTCAGAAGCTGTTAACTTAGCAGGTGGACCTGTGAGAAATTGAAGGGAAAGACAGTCAGTTAAAAAATTCCTTGTCAAGCTGTTTTCATTGGCAGTGCAAGTGTAGTGGAGGAAATTATCAAGAACAGTAACGGACAAGGTGCATTAGAGCCTCTTTTTGGAGCTCTGTGGAAGATATTCTGGAACATTCCACAGGTCAGTAGTGCTGGAACCATTTTTATAGAGGAGGTGCTGAAAGCCATTGAACAAAACTGTAAAACCCTGTATATGATGGAAACCAGCACCCCTAGTTCCAGCACCTGGGTCACAGTGCCTTGTGTCACACAGCCTTGTGACAGACACCTCTGGCCTGCATCCAGAGCCACAGGAGACAACACATCCTTTTAGTAAGAATTGTTGGATGAGTTCTTGTCAAGAGACATGAGCAGACATGGAAGAATTTATTGGTTTCCTGTGGGTGCAATCAGCATCTAGAGAACCATTCTTTCAGTTAAGCCTTTGGTGCGGTGGTCAGAACCATACAAAAGTCCAATTAGGTATGTTAACTGCATTCTCCCTCCACTAAGGTATGATCTAGTGTTCTGCCTTGTACATTAATTCAGTAAGAATATTGCTATTTGATCCACTCATGACTGGAATTATACAGAGGCCTGAAAATCAACACCCCAGCAACATACCTCTAGTACAATTAACAACCAAGTCCATAGCTGAGAATGAAAACTGGCCATCATGGCATCCTCAACTGAGTGTAGAATGATTCCTTTAGGAGACAGGTCACCTCAGCAGACTTGTATACATTCAAGTTTCCCTTCCTTGAGACCTCTACTACTATTTAGGCACAAGGCGGCTATTTGGACTGGAAGAGAGAAAGACCTACAGCATTACTTACATTTGCTTTCAAGTTCTATGCCACTCCTACTTTTCTGTGCTGGCCACTGATTCACCTCTTCAAACAGAATTTTAAAGCCTCTGTTCCCCACAGACCTGTCCGTCTTGAAATGTAGAGTCAGGTAGCTGCTGCTTGATAACAGGCTGAGAGACTTTTTTTGGCCACATAAACTAGCTGCAAATTACAAAGAGGTGAGCACTTACAGAGTGACAAAGCAATTTTGTTTGTCAAATTGTGCTAAACTTATTCTTAGGGTAGCCACATTTTTGAAGATAAAATAAAACCCAGGCCAAAACATTATAATGACAATGCCCCTGGGGCAGGGGTCCACTTACAGCTCTTTTGCTAGCTTTGCTAGGATCTTAAATGATTTGCCCAAAGTCACTCAATGTCCGAGAGCTCTGGGCTAAGCCTACTGCTACACCATGTGGGGATAATACTTTAAGTACAGGAGTATTTTAATATCCTTCCTGAAGAGGGTGAAAATATTTTTCTCCTACCAAGAATATTCAGTTGTGAGATGCTCTGGGCCATTTGTTAGTAAACTGTCTGAAGAAAAGCTTTGACAAAGTCCTCCATGTAGTTGTGTTTCATAAGACACAGTACTGCCTTAATTATCAAACTAACAGCTTCAGCCTTCAAAGGTCCTCTGTCAAAGCCACAGAATTAAAAGAAGAGCCATACTCAAGAAAAGGAGACACTTACATTCGAAAGCAATCCTACTCTGTTTATACCCAAACAGTAAGACTACCATCACTATTCAAAGCAAAGGAGTAGTATCTGTCCATGAACTGCATATTAGATCAGATGCACAAATAGAATATAGTGCAGCAGGTCATAAGCTACAAAAGACTGAGCAAAGGAACAGTGGAAAGAGAAAGAGTATGAGACACCAGCTCCCTCTTACTGTTACCCCCGCCCCAAATAGTTCAAGAGAGAAGTCCCTGAGTTCAAATTTCTTCAGAGACCATCCCAGTCCACACCCAATAGGAATTGTAGAACAATTCTGGAAGCACTCATTACCTTTGGAAAACCTACAATAACTCAGATTTCCCTCTCCCTCACCTTGTTTAGTTCCCCACATAGAGAGATTGTCCCCACATCATATGTTGGCCAACTTCCCTGAGACAAGGCAGGAGGGAGAGAGAGAGAGAGACAGAGAGAGATCAACCTACCAAGCAGCCCTGAAGAGTGATTTGGGCCATCATAGATGTTCAAAGAGTCCCAAATGCAGCCTCTTGCATTCTCTGTTACCAAGTCTCTGATCACAGCTTTCAACCTATTTCCTGAAGTGGAATAAACTGTCCAGGTGCAGTTCAGCATGTTGGGATAAGTGTTGGGGTAATTAGGAGATGTTATCTCAGCAGATCCAACTGGAATTAAATCCAAGACTGGACACCCTTAAAGAGAAAAATGAGAGTTTCAGTGGTTAAGATTTTGCCCTGACAGAAATCTGTCTTCTCTAACATCCATTAAAAACGGTCTGAAAAGGCTAGAGCTGTACAAACAACTGACTGGGTTTTTTTTGGATCACTGGCATAACTGGGAGATGTGAAGATAAAAAAATTAGTCAAAGGAAGCATTTTGTTAGACCCAAAAGGAAAAACATTTTCTTTGAGTTTGGCATATCAAAAGCAAAAATTGAACCAAAATTCAAAATGAAGTCATTTTCAATGTCGAAACAAAATGCTTTGATTTTTTTCATTTCTCTCCCTCCCCCACCTCAACTGAAACAATTCAGTTAATTCTATACACATTTACAAAAGGGCTCAGTCAACCTGAATCTGCCTTTTGTGGGGGGTGGGGTGGGCTGGAGAGGGAAGTGTGTGAAAAAAAAAAAGTTTCATCCAAAAATTTCCACCCAGCTTTGGAAAAATCCTGATCCCCTATGATTTTCTAACAACAAAAGCAAGCAGACCCATGAGTGGAACTTAAATTCTATTGGTTTCTGCTTGAACAAAGCTCCTGTTGATACTAAGATCTACCTGCACAGCAAACATAGTTCTCCACACAGCTTGATACAGTGCCCTTAACAGGTATATTTAATATAGAAGAGCTGTTCTAGAAGAAGGAAAAGGGATCCATCATTTGGGAAGTGTGTTGAACTCTGGAAGAGCCAAAGGCCAAGCTATCCGAGATCCTACAACCAGTACAATTCAGCCATAAGAGTAACATTTCTAATTAGACAGATTCATACCTGGAAAAACATCTGGGCTAAGCCCATTGAAACCAATGGATGTATTTCCTCAGTTTTATTTAGTAGAGTAGAGCAGGCTGCAGGGTTGGAATTTACTTATTTTTTAAATAAATTTTACTCTTTATTTATTCCAGGCTTCTCCAAAGTCCTTTTGCTTGTACATTTCATTTATGTAGGTTGTGAAAGGAGAGTCACTTTCAGTTATTTCACCACTAGCAATTTGGCATCACATACATTTAGATTAAGACTAAGGTGGGCATGGGGCTGATAGTGCACGCTGGGTACATTTGGTGGGGCAGTGAGGGAGGGAGAACTGCAGGCTATTGGGAATGACATGGGGAAGGGTCTGGAAAAACAGGATGTCACACTAGGGTTCACATTTTCAAGCTTTAAAAAAAAGGGTGTTCCTTCTCCCAGATGTGTCACATATGGCATGACAGACTAGTCATTTTAGCTACAACTCCAGGATGCACAGACAAAGGGGGAAACGCAAATAGAGTTCCTTTCCCATCACTCAAAATCTGAGGGAGTTGAGGCTGACTTTGAGATTAGCTAAGAATTCCTTTATGTTCCAGCTACCAACGCACTTCTCTGGTCCTGGCTTCTCCAAATAAAATCCAGGAGACATTTAGAAAAGCTATTTATGGTTTGATGGTTTGCGTCTCCCCTCCCCGCATGGCTGGTAGAAAGAGCTAGAACTGATCTTACCTTTTTCAGCAGTTTTCAATTTTCCTAATGCAAAACCTAAAATGAGAGAGTTACCATACTCATTGTTAATGGTTAAACTCACCATACAAATAAACTAGGGATTCTGAATGCCTCAATGGGTAGACACGAACTCTTGAGAGATTAGGCATTAAGAACCACACTCTGACACAGGGACAGGTAGTTTCCCCTATATTTACAGTAAGGTCTGTATGGTCTCCAAATATGTAATATTCAAAAAAACCTGACGTTTTAAAGATATGATTGTGTTTTGTTAATTTACAAGGATAAACTCATTTACCAGAACTGACAGTATATTTATATTGGATAGACCTTTTACATGAACAAAATGTTCTGCTTATTTTCTTATGTGGCATAACAAATGCGAAGCGGTGGGTGGTGGTGGGGACTGATGAATTAGGTTGTTGTGGTCACAAAGTGATTTGCTTTCATGAAAAACAGAAGTAGTATCCTAAGGGACAAAGTGGTAATTTTTCACATCTATGATGTCTTTGATCCCAGGGTATCAGAAGTTACTTCGTAGTATGACAGTAGCACCCACTGTTTGCTAGGTGTTATCCTCACAAAGATGAGGGTCCCTGCCCCAAAGGGTTTCCAATCCAGGGCTACAAGAGAAAGGTGATGAGTGATGAAGTAAAAAAATCAATTTTTTTAATCTATCATTTTTTAAAAACTAACCAACCTTAATGGCTGTATGAGTTAGCTGGTTTCTTGTAGGTGCAGCAGAAGTGAGTCTTGGGGGTGCGGGGAGGCGTCTGAAGGACGGAAAGCTATGAACTTTCATACTAGCTCAGGGAGGGAGTTCAGTGCATAAGGAGAGAGGGAAAGGAAAAGAATAGTCGTGAAAGAAGTCAGATGGTGATAGGGGTTAGTAGTTTATGCAGAGCAGAATGGGTGGGGTCACTGGAAGATACAGTACATTGGTTAGGCTGTTAATTAGTGACCTTCATTTCACAGATGGGAAAAGAAGATGCAGAAGTTTGGTGAATTGCTTCAATACCTAGTAAATAGTAGAGACTGGGTTAGAACCAGATTTCTGACGCTCAATAAGCCTCCTCTCTGGAATGGATTGGTTGGGAGACCCTCTCTCTCTCTCTCTCATAGTGCTTTACATCTTCCAGATATTGGCTGAACATTTATTAAAGCTTCTTCTTTAAGTTGGTTTTCTTTTTATAAATGGTCATGAGACTTTGATATGTATTTTTCTCTTACATTTTGCATAACCTTTCTCTATACTCCACTCCCACTCCTCCACTCCAAACTGAATCTGTAACCAACTTACCAGATTGTAGATCATGGAAAGAGTAGGTCAGAACAAACCCTTTTGTAACCACTTCAGCACTGGACATGAAGGTCAGCGTCACCACTGGACCATCGGACTTTAAAGGATAGAGTGAAATTTCCCCACAGAAGTTACCTGCCAGGTAGTAGGATTCCAGTTGATAACCATGAAAGGCACAATGCTAGGCTATTGTATTTTACCCAGACCTGTTATACCACACCTCAGAAAAATGAAGCCTTAAACTGTACCTGTATAAATCCTTCATGTATCAGTGAGAAATGAAACCTCAGTCTGTTGAGCCACCTTGAGTTCATTCTACTCCGATTAACAGACTGAGGGGCTTGTCTACACTTACAGAGCTGCAGCTGCACTGGTGCAGCTTTAGTGGAGACACTACCTATGCCGATGGGAGACCTCCAGTTGACATAGGTACTCCACCTCCCTGAGAAGCGGTAGCTATGTCAACGGGAAAAGCCCTCCCATTGACTATGGCTAGGGTACTGGTACCTTGCAGGGCGGTCCAGCTGTCCATCCAGCTGTGTGTGTGGTGTGTGGCCACACACACAGCCCCAGTGTGTGTGTGTGTGTGTGCAGTATTGCAGTAGCAGCGCTGCTGTGCTGCATTATGCATATGCTATCCCAGCCAAGTGCAACAACGTGCTTTTCAAAAGAGGGGGGGGTGTGGTGGTGTGTGACAGGGGAGCGGGAAGAGAGAGATTGGAAAAAAACAAAAATGTTTGCGAACCCTGCATCCAACGCTGTTTCCCTGCCTCTCATTTGATTCACAGCAGCACACACAGTACAGCCCTGTTTGCTGTGATCAGTGTTTTTTTTTTTTTTTAGAAGTTCAATGGAGCTCCAATCGCTCCCGTCTGTTTTTCTCACTTCTCCTGCCTGCCTCTCATTTGATTGTTTACAGCCAGGTACAGATGATCACAGCAAACAGGAGCTCACAACAAAACAAAGAGAGGCTGCATAACAAAACAAAGAGAGTAATTTATAAAAGCATTCTGGGATACACCTTATACCCTGGAGGCCAATCACAGCGCTGGTGTGTGGCCACACTTGATGACCAGCGCTGCAGCCAGCGCTGGAATCCTTATTCCCATGCTGAGTGCTGCAGCCAGGGAGTTGCAGCGCTGGAAGTGCCCTGCAGGTGTGGCCACTTACTAATTGCAGCGCTGGTGGAGGCTTTCCAGCGCTGCAAATCGCCAGTGTAGCCATACCCATAGTGATGTTTACACTGAGGGTTAGGTAGGTGTAACTATGTCATTCAGGGGGTATGGAAAGTCCACATTCCTGAGTGATGCAGTTACATTGATCTACATTTGTAGTGTAGACTGGTGCTAAGATAGAGCAGAATTTCAAAAGGTTATTGTACACACTTCTTATAAACAAAACAGTGTCCTTCTCACAACAGAGACAGTGCAGTTTGACTAAAACAAACCAAAATCAAAGAGGTAAAAACACACTTACTGTAACCATTAAAAGCATTAGGGTGTGGTGGTTGGGTTGGGGGAAGAGAATGCTTTCAGACCGACATCTCTGATGGCTGAAAGTTAACCAATCCACATAGAGGTCATATGCTATGGCACTAATGAGATTTTAGTTACTTTTCTATTTAACTGTTTAGATTGTTAGGGTTGCACACAAGGGAGGGAACAGTCTCTTTTTAAGTTATTTTGTTGTTTCACAGTTTTCATAAGACACATTTTTATGTGGAGACCAATGGATTGATCACAGGGCATCACGTTAATTGGAGAATGAGCCACTTCAGTGCCCTGTAGGCCAGAACTGTTTGAGACAATGTATAAATTAGTAGAAATTCCTTGAGGGCCCCATAATAGTATCTGCTGCAATTTATTTCCAGTTCAACTGTCACTTGCTTACTGTCATGCACAGCAGTGTTGAGAGAAGCATCATAGGAAGCACTCCACATGCTAAAGTGCATTTGTTCCTAAGATATTGAATGGCCAATTTGGTGACTGACATCTGCCTTTAAGGCAAACTTATCATGAACAGCGAAACAAACAACCAAACCCATCTCTACAATAGATCAACAGAAATGGTCTTAGAAATGGAAATGATGACGAACCAGCTAGAAGACACTCCCCTAAAGTCAGTATAAATAGAAACAAAGATGGAATTCCTCTTTTCATGTGGCAAATTGCCCAATGGTCTGCTAAGAAAACTGGAAGAGTTTCCCTCTTCCTCTTCCACTCCCAGCAAAACCACAAGCAAATCTCTCACCTATCAGCTCCTTGCTTGGCTCAAATCCTTCATACACCATCAGTTGTCCATGGCAATCAGACAGAGTCTTTTCAGTCCAGAAGGCCAGGAAATCAAGCCGAATAATGGATTTTAACGGGGCTACAATTCGCCAGTGGCAGCTGCAGGGCAAGAACAAATTAACACCCAATCAATCACATGCATCCTACAACTGGCTCACATTTCCACGGGATCATTACTAAAATGGGGTGGAAGGAACAAGGAAAGAAAAGAATTTGAGTCTGTTTAAAAAAAAAACCCAAACAACAACGTGGAGTTTCTAATCCAGAGTGGGATGTTGGTTTGAATCCATTTTGGTATAGAAATTATGAATAAAATGAACTATCAACCAGTTGATGAAAGTGTACATAAAATTATGACACTTATTCTTCAGAAACAAGATGGACCAATGCCAATGAAGCTTCCTAGCTGCCTAACACTTCACTGAGCAACCACTCCTACTCATCACTCCCTCTTAGCAGGAAAAGCTGGGGGGAAGAAAGGGCTAGGAACTAGACAAGCCTTGCAAAAAGGGTGAGGATAAAACTGAGCAAGAGTGCCCTTTTTACCACCTTGCTGAGTTATTCTATGCCAGAGGAGGGGGAGGGAGAGTCTCTTTTAGCATTCCAGCTGACAACATGATGAATGATTTTACCAGAACAATGCTAGATTTGGCCACTAAGTGTTAGAAAGGGTGTAGCAGCATTGGCCCTTCTGATCACCATGTTTCTATGTGAGAGGCAGACAGGTTCCACAATTGCCTTCTGTGGCACCTGTTCAGTTTTTCAAAAGATGTGTAAATGAAATACAGAAGTTAGATGTGGAAAAAGTCATATTTGTTCATCCCAGATCAGCCACAGTTTTGTAGAATCGAGTTCCAAGAAACAGGATTAAACCAGTTCACTCTCACCTGGTGGCATTAGGATAGCCATGGGGATAGCCTGGTGAGTGGATCAATCCTTCTGGGTCTGTGAGAAGGACATCCCGGCAGCGTGACAATTCTTGGTTCATATCCTTGGGACGTTTCACTGTCTTTCCAATCTTTGGCCCTAGAAAGAAACTGGATGTAAAATTTGGGATTATAGTTGCTACTGTCTTTTAAATACACTTCTACCAATGGCCAAGACAATACCACGAGTGCCTCTAGAAGTTGGTTCCTAGGCTAAAGTCCATCTAAAGAAAGCTGAAAATTAAAATGCCTCATTTAAAAATTAAAATTAGTCTGGAAAACAAAACAGTTGGGCCGCCAACTAATTTGATACCAATAGTGATTATTTTCCATTATTCAAGACATTTCTGCTTGTTATTTAAGTTCTCTGTAAAAAGAAATATCAAGGCTTATTTTAAGGTCATTCCAGCTTTCTTCATTCTGTGTTTTTCTAATTTCCCATGTAGGGCTCAGTAAAATAAGAACTCTATTTTGGTGCTCAGTAAGAACTCAACTGGTTCCTCCAGAAGAGAGTCCCTTATTCTATATCCACCACACTGCCTTCTGGAAGCAAGCAGAGTCCTGAAATTGTATAGGTTAGTTTGAATTGGAGGTCAAATGGTTCAGCTCACTCTCGACCAACCCTCTCTCTCTCTAGCAGTGGGGGTGTCACCTTACCATACCTTGGACTCTGAAGACCATGTACTCAATGCCAAAGGCAGCAGGGGTAAGAGAATGGAACACCACTTTCACCACAGGGCCACGACTCAGAAAGGTCCTAGGCGACTGCAGGACACCACATAGTTCAGCTAGGAGAGAAACAAACCCAAGCAAAAGGAGAAATATTAGAAACTGCTCTGGAAACAAATCCTGGAAGTGCAACTTTTAGTTGCATAATAGTTACAAAATTAATACACAGCTCTTTCTGGGGGAAGTTGAAAAACTAAGAGGAAGAGGAAATAAAGCCTAATACATGCAGTATTTGGAAACATACTGGCTGTAAGTAATTTATCTGTTTGCATTTTTCGGTGTCTTTCTTGATGAAAATAAAAAAAGCCCAACTTCTGCCAAGCCTACTGACTGATTTTTTTAAAATTAATTTTGGATATGGATTTTTAAGCATTTTAATTTTTATCAATTGAAATGTTCACAGGGTGAAAATTATGGAGAGGTCAGACTAATGACAACGGACGTGGAAATTCAAGAGTTAAAGCTTTATTAGCCATTAAAAACAAAATTGTCAACATCACATCAAAACATACCAAGTAAATATCCTTAAATTGAACTAAGAAGTTCTCAAGCAACATTTCTCTTACTTTGCTTATCTGTAAATTTTCATCGTTATCGACGGAAATACTTTGTCGGTTTGTGTGTACACAGTAAAATCAATATTTACTGATAACCTAATCCTTCCAAGCTTACATATAATTTATAGAGCAGAACTCCATTATTATGCAATAACTTAAGGACAAGGTAGGAAACAGAACTGTTGGTCATCCTATGACCCACAGATAGTTGAGATCACATGGACTGTTTGCTTGCCATCTAAAGGGTCAGTTTGGATTAAACTATGATCCTCTGCTGTGGGACACCCTGTGTGTGGGCCTCTGAATCTGAAATTGTTTCCAGGACCCCTGTTGCACTCTGTCCTGTTTGGATCCTCTGATTCCCAATTTTTTGATTTCCCTTGTCTCCAGCTTTTCCAAATAAATGCAGACAGGGCTAAAGGAATGTTTGAGCTCTGCCTGCTCAATGCAAGAAGCTGGATAGAGGTCTGAAAATAGCTTTTCCTTTAGGCATATCAGAAGCAGAGCATTGTTTACAATGAGTGTGACTCACTGAATCATAGGGCTGGAAGGGACCTTGAGAGGTCATCTAATCCAGTCCCCTGCACTCATGGCAGGACTAAGTGTTATCTAGACCATCCCTGACAGGTGTTTGTCCAACCTGCTCTTAAAAATCCCCAATGATGGAGATTCCACAACCTCCCCAGGCAATTTATTCCAGCCCTTAACCACCCTGACAGTTAGGAAGTTTTTCCTAACATCCAACCTAAACCTCCCTTGCTGAAATTTAAGCCCATTGCTTCTTGTCCTATCGTTAGAGGTTAAGAACAACAATTCTTCTTCCTCCTTCTTGTAACAACATTTTATGTACTTGAAAACTGATGTTCCCTCAGTTATCTCTTTTCCAGACGAAACAAATCCAATTTTTTCAATTTTCCCTTATGTTTTCTAGACCTTTAATCATTTCTGTTGCTCTTTGCTGGACTTTCCCCAATTTGTCCACATCTTTCCTGAAATGTGGCACCCAGAACTGGACACAATACTCCAGTTGAGGCCTAATCAGCGCAGAGCAGAGTGGAAAAATTACTTCTCATGTCTTGCTTACAACACTCCTGCTTATACGTCCCAGAATGATGTTTGCTTTTTTGCAACAGTGTTAAAACGTTGAGCCACTATACCCTCAGATCCCTTTCCGCAGTACTCCTTCCTAGGCAGTCATTTCCCATTATGTGTGTGTACAACTGATTGCTCCTTCCTAAGAGGAGTACTTTGCATTTGTCCTTATTGAATTTCATCCTATTTACTTCAGACCATTTCTCCAGTTTGTCCAGATCATTTTGATTTTTAATCCTATCCTCCAATGGTGAATGCAAACTGCCAAGGGAACTGCAGGTCTCAAGGACAGTAGAAAGTCCCCCCATCTCAGGTCTGTTTCCCTGCACTCCTTGTTCTGTTATGATTAACTACATCAACTGCTACTACTATTTCCTCCTTGTGGCTTTTAGCCCCTCCTTTTCCCCAGAAACATTCTATGTGGGGGGCATTGTTTTGTTTTAAACAATTAGAAAGGCCTTGTTTCTCCCCAAGCGCACACCACGCCCTCTCCTGAAACACTTACAATTCACTCCACTTCCTGTTCTACTCACAGCACATACAGAATAGGAAGGAGAACGTTAATAAAGCTCTTTGGGGATGGAGCTGGCATTCAAGCAGCAACGGGAGCATGCTGCTAGCTAGTCATTTGCCTCCTCTTAACCCCTCACCCCACCATCAGCACAGCACTTTTAAATAAAGAAGAAAAAGCCATTCCCCCACCCATTTCCTCACAGGGATTCCAAGGTTCTTATCTTGATTTTCCCTTTTCCTCTGCACATAGCAGCTCCAGTTCTATTTTATTTATGGTTGTATAGTACAGAATGTTGTGCACCTGAACTATAGAAGTGGGTGGGTGAGGTTCTGTGGCCTGCAATGTGCAGGAGGTGAGACTAGATGATCATGATGGTCCCTTATGGTGTTTAAGTCTACGAATCTGTAAATCTGCATGAAATAAGTAAGATGATGTTGGAGCTGGCACCTTACTTTCTTTGACCCCTCTCTCCAACCCGATCCCATAGTTTCGGCCTATTTCAAAATATAGGCACAATATTATTTCATTTGTTTATTAAACCCATTTCTCTCAACCGGTGGGTGCAGAGGGTTGCAAAAGACAATTGTGGGGTCATGAGGAATTGAAAGTGTTAAAATCTAAAGCAAAAAAAAGTTTCCCTCTTCCATCCCCATGCTCCCTTACACTTCCAGGGTGGCTGTCAACCTCTCAAAACAACCACTTAAATATATTTAGGTCTTCTGGGTTTTTTTTGGGGGGGGGGGGGTTATTAAATTTGGGACGGGGGGTAGGTTTAGCAATTTTTGAGCTACGTAGATGCCAAAAAATAGGTCCTTTTTGTATAATGTAATGAGTAATGTGTTATGAGCTGGGTGAAACCTTGTTATGGGTTGAGTTAAAATCCCATTGAAAAGGCAGGCGTGAGCTCTCCCTTCTATTAACATAACTAAGACAAGGAGGTGCGTGAGAACCCACCCTGGAACTTTTGGCAGAGTATTCTTTTGGGTAAGTGGTGAGAGGGGTAATGGGGAAAGAAATCACACAATCAGAGGCCAGACAAGAACACACGGAGGGGGAAGACTGCCCGAAGGAGCAGCTGAAGGCACAGTGGTTGGATCCTGGAAGGAACCTGGGGAGGTTTTTGGGTTAGGATGCGGGCTAAAAAGCTAAAATCTTGTAACCAGTTAGTAGCTGCTTGGGCCAAAAGCGTAACAGTATATTATAGGACAATCTATACTGTGTACACCACAGCTACGCCACTGTAGCACTTCTGGTGAAGATGCCAGGGCCACCCAGAAGGAGGGGCAAGTGGGGCAATTTGCCCCAGGCCCCTAGGGGCCCCCATGAGAATATAGTATTCTATAGTACTGCAACTTTTTTTAATGGAAGGGGCCCCTGAAATTGCTTTGCCCCAGGCCTCCTGAATCCTCTGGGGAGCCCTGGAAGATGCTCTAAGTCAATGAGAGAGAGCTCTCCGATCAACTTAACTCCTGCCTCCACGAGAGGCAGTAGCTATGTCAGTGGGAGAAGCTCTCCCGCTGACATAGTGCTGTCCATACTGGTGCTCAGGTCAGTAATTTACGTTGCTCAGGGTGTGGATTATTTACACCCCAGAATGACGTAAGTTATACCGAAGTAATTTACAGTGTAGACAGTCTTACTCATTACACTAGTATACGCTGACACAAGAGATCTCTTTGCAATGTTCCCTTATGGATGTTCATGTAATACTGCCTCAAACAGCACTACATTGAAGTGCAGTAGGAAACTTAGCATGCACCAGTGGGTCTACATGAATAACCACCACACATCACATCCCTGTAGTCTGCCCTTACTCCTGGGGGCATTCTGCACCAAAAAATTAAACATTCTGCACACAATATTTTAAAATTCTGCAAATCTTTTGTCAAATAAACATGGAGGCTCCAGCATGGCATTGGGGAGCACAGGCCACTGGCTGCACAGGGGTGGGAGATCACTGCACCGCTCCCCCCAGGACATGGACTCAGCGGCAGGGCCGGCTCCAGGTTTTCTGCTGCCCCAAGAGGTGAAAAAAAAAAAAAGCAGCCGTGGCAGTGCAATCACACCACTCCACTCTTCAGCGGCAATTTGGCAGCTGGTCCTTCGCTCCGAGAGGGAGTGAGGGACCCGCCGCTGAATTGCTGCTGAAGACCTGGACCTGCCACCCCAATAGGGGCTAGAGGGCTGCTCCTTGGTATTGGCCACCCCAAGCATCTGCTTCTTTAGCTGGTGCCTGGAGCTGGCCCTGCTCAACGGCAAGACTGCACCCAACTCTGACAATCCAAGGACTGGGCCTGCCCCAGAAACACCTCAGGGCCCTGCCCCTCTGTGCCAGGTGCACCAGGTGTGGGCAGACAGGCTCAGTAAGGCAGGATCCCAGCAATGAGCGGCTCCAGTGGACCTCCCGCAGGCATGCCTGCGGATGCTCCACCGGAGCCACGGGACCAGCGGACCCTCCGCAGGCACGTCTGCAAGAGGTCCCCAGAGCCGCGGGACTGGCGACCGCCAGCATGTCCCCCGCTGCGTGCTGCCGTGCTTGGGGCGGCCAAATTCCTAGAGCCGCCCCTCCTGCTGGGGAGGGTCACATGACTGATCTTGTGGCTTCCTTTTGCTTCCCCATCAGAGAGTCATTTTTCTGCAGGGAAGCAAAAATCAATCAATCAATCAATCTTCAGGGGACATAAATTCTGCACATATGCAGTGGCACAGAATTCCCCTAGGAGTAATTTACTGCTCAGAATATACAAACCTTTAGATACAGGTAGCCATTTCCCATGTTTGTTGAATAATGAAATCACTGAGCTTTTTTTGTTTTTAAATCAGGAGTGTTTTATCAGTTAACTATCATCAGAAGCCATACATATATAACCCTATCATTATCATTGAAAAGTGACCTGTAAGGGGGCTGTAAAATGTTTTTACTTCAGGTAAGGGATACATCACCTGAAAAAAAGGTCAAGAAACTGATTTAGGCCAGAATGTCTAATGTATAGTACCTGCATATCTATCCAAATACTACACCATGATTTCCACACACCCTCCCTTGCCATTCATACAATTCAATTAAGGGCCTGACTCTCTGCTGCTTTAAACTGATGTACTGATGTCAACAGAACTAAGTCAAATATACACTCAGCAGAGAATGTAGCTTAAAGTAAATCCAGCCTGCAGTATGGCACAGTCACTCTATGGACACTGGCCAGTTTTAAAAAAGATTCCACACACAGAGGAGAAACTAAGAGTGCTGAAAAGCTTCAGTTAGATTATTGATTACCTACTACTTTTCTTCCTCTCTGGCTCTCTTCATATATCCCTAGGAGCTCCACTTGGCAGTTCCGTGAGGCTGGTATTGATAGATGCTTTACTGTGAGCTTTGCCATGCCTCTGGGGGACATTCTGAGCACCCAAGAGCAATTCAAGCTTCCCAGGTAGCCTGATGAGCAAGGGGATGAGAAGAAACCTCTGGGCTCTGTTAACTCCACTTCCGATGGACATTCTGCACAGAAGAGCATATGCTGGTCACAGGAGCATTGGGAAAGAGCTTCTACTGCTCTACAACTCCTATTAATTACATCTTAGATCAGAGATCTGAAGAGGACAATATGGCCAATTGGAAATAGCTTGTTAGTACTGCATGTTACTGCTTCAGTCATCACTGAGACCCAGGGCACTAAATGTCTCTCTAGTAATACAAAGAGCAAAAGTTTGCCCTCAGTTACAAATGTGTAGTCCTCGGAAGCCAGTTGAAATGCATAGGTGTAACCAAGGGCAAACTTTTGCTTCTCCCTAATATAGATATGGTATAGTTCCCATAATTTATTATTTAAGCAATCCCCAGGTCTCAAGTGCTTGGAATGATAGAAGTGAAATACTCCAGTACAGAGGATGAGTTTCCAGTGCTAGAAGGCAAGCACAGTGCTTTGCAGAAAGCCCCAGCAATCCAGCTACTGGAAGCAAGATGGGCAACATCCCCAAAGTGACTGAGTGCCCGGCCTGCCAGAGGGGAGACCAAAAAAGAGTTCGTAAAACTAGCCTGACAGCCCATCCAAACAGCCAATGACCCAGGACAGTTCCAGAGTGAACTGGGTATTCAATGGGGAGAAAGCTCACAAAGCTATCCAGCTCAAGCTTTCACATATTCATTGATCTGGACAATTTTCCACTGTGAAGATTTATTCTTTATCTGACACTGGTCTCTTACCAACCTGTCCAGGATTAGGCAACAGGCTCAGCAAGTTAGTGGATGTTTTCTGGGAAAGCAAAGAATGCTTTCCCTGCTTAGAAAGCACACAGATAAGGGCACAAGAAAAACAGAGCTGTGTTGGCTTGTGCTCCATGCACACAGAGGGGAATCAAACGCAGCATTTCCCAAGTGGAAAGAGACCAAATCAATAGGGAAATATTTTGAAGCATCTGTGTGAGTGTTGTAAACTGGAGGAGAGAAAACAAAACTACTAGCGAGATCTGTGTCCCCCTTTAATCCTGTATACAATAGGGCTTTTTGCATCCCACAGCAGTATCTTTTAAAAGCCATAATCACTATGCAATAGCGTTAGTACTTTGTAAATCATTTCCTCCACCACTGAAGTTTCTGAAATCCCTGCTAAAGCTAGCATTGACCTCACCACGCCTCGCCCCACACATTATGCATGAGCATGGAATGCTGACAATGGGAAAAAGCCTGCAGTTCACAGTTTAGTAGGCTGGGTGGTTAGGCTAGGAACCCGAAGGAAGGAGTGTATACCTCATCTCTATTCTATATGTAAGCAAATTAAATGAATCCTATGCGGAGGTTGCTATGCTGGTAACTGATGCTCTCTGTATGGAAGAGGTACAGCATTGCTAACAACTGTGTGAGCATCCCCACCCACTACATAAGAATGACCATAATGGATCAGACCAAAGGTCCATCTAGCCCAGTATCCTGTCTTCTGACAGTGGCCAATGCCAGGTGCCCTAGAGGGAACTAATAGAACAGGTAATCATCAAGTGATCCATCCCCTGTTGCTCATTCACAGCTTCTGGCAAACAGGCGAGGGACACCATCCCTGCCCATCCTGGCTAATAGCCATTGATGGACCGATCCTCCATGAACTTATCTAGTTCTTTTTGGAACCCTGTTATAGTCTTCACCTTCACAACATCCTCTGGCAAGGAGTTCCACAGGTTGACTGTACATTGTGTGAAAAAATACTTCCTTTTGTTTTTAAACCTGCTGCCTATTAATTTCATTTGGTGACCTCCTAGTTCTTGTGTTATGCGAAGGAGTAAACACACCCTTATTCACTTTCTCAACACCAGTCATGATTTTATACACTTCTATCATATCCCCACCCTTATTCCCCCACACTGTCCTGGAGGCACCATTCAGTAGGGATATTTCAGTCTCAATGGCCATGCAAATCTCTGACCTCTGTTGAAATTATCAGCACGGATGCTAGTTATAGGGTGACCAAATGTCCCAATTTTATATGGACAGTCCCTATATTTGGGGCTTTCCTTATATGGGCACCTATTACCCCCCTGCCCCATCCCGATTTCACACACTTTATCTGGTGATGCTAGCCAGTTAGCACAGCTTAGAGGCATGTATTGCTTGCCTGGGTTCTCTGGTAACAGCGCAAACGAGCTGAGCTGGTAGCATTAACTCCTGAACACACTGGATTTTGGGGCCTTGCCAAAGCTAGTGTCTTGTTTAAGGGTTCTTTTGCTTCGTCTCCATGTTTTCGCCATTCTTTTCCTTCAATGCTGTCTGCTCAGCTGTGGGAGAAAACCTTTCTGGGTGTGTTAAGTGTGTGGCAGGTGGGAGAGGTTGAGTCAAGAGCCAAAATTGTTTATCATCATCATATTTGTATTACAGTAGCCTCTGAGCCCCAGCCAAAATTGGGATCCAGTTATCCTAGGTGCTGTACATAAGCACAGAAAGAGACTGTTTCTACCCTGCACAGCTTGCAGTCTAAATAGACAAGACTGACAAAGGGTAGCAGACAGGAAATATTACACCTTTTACAGATGGTGAATTGAGGTAGAAAGGATTAAGTGAATTGCCTATCACCACACAGGACATCTGGGGCAGATGCAGGAACTGAATCCAGTTCTTCTGATTTAGTCCAGTCCCTTCACCACAAAAGGATCCTTCTTCTATGGATGTGCTTGGGTCTGCTCTCATCCACCCCATTCCAAAAGAAAAAAAAAAATAAAGCCAAGCACTCCCTGTGGTCCCCTCCTCTGAGTACAGAACCCTGAGAGGTGGGGCTTTAAAATCATGCACTTCAATTGTGTCCTTTTCATCTCTCAAAGAAAGCTGTCCAAGGTTTAGTCAATAGAACATTCTGAAAGCAGATGGTACAACATACCCCTTAGCACCATGGATAAATGGAAATGTTTGGAGCCAAAATCTTAACTACGATGGGCCTTTCTGAAATCCTTGCTGACTCAGGAGTGCCAAATGTTAGTCCCAGTGCTGTCACTTACTTTTCAGACCACCTACAGTACTGAGTAAGTTCCATTAAGGAAAGTAGGTAACCTACATTAGAAACTGGTCATTCTAGTAGAGGCTGGTCCATATATGAGTTGTGAAAGTCTGCTACCACTTTCAGGTAGGGGACTTGGTCAGTCAACTCAAGCGGCCGCATTCCATGCCTTTGAGCTACGAGAGGAGCAGGTTCAAGTCCTGCTCTTGGCCCAAGCCGGGCTGGTTACTCCCTAGTTTACCAGTTTGTGAAAAGGGCATTCTGACATTTACCTAACTTACAAGGATGAGGGTTAATTAATATTTTAAGTCAAGCGAGTCATAATTCTGTGAGAAAACCTGCTAGTTAAGGGCCAAATTCTTATGAAAGTAGACAATGGAGAATTATTCTATAGCCAACAATCAAAATATATTGAATCCTGTGGCCAACAGTTCAAGCAATATTAAAAGGAGGATGAAAATTGTTTTCTGATTGGCAGTTATGCTAGTAGTATGGGGCTGGGAAGGGCACGAGAACATGGTGGCTGGTATCAAATGGTTTAAGACTGTAGAGTGGGGCAATGTAAGAAAAACTAACAGCCAGAAGGTTTTTGTTTGTTTTAAAAAAGAAAAAAACAGTCACTGAGGAAAATAGCTTGTGGTTGATGGAATTAAAAAGAAAACAAGTAGTTTTGTTTGTTGCCCCCAGTTTAGACTCCTACAACTATAGATTCTCTTAGCTTGTCTGCACTAGTCTTGGGTTAAAAGAGGATTATTTGTATCTAACCCTAAGATCTCTTGTCAATAGGCAATTCCAAGAAATCCACTGTAATTACAAAGTTTTTGGCCTTTACACACTTTGGCAACAGTTGCCTAGCTTGGCACCCCGCACAGTACAACCAGGCTGAATCTTGGCCCACCACCTTCCACAGGATACAAGGGTATGCAAGAAACAGACCAGCAGCACTATTAACTGAATGTAGCTGCAGGAGAGTTTTTACCTTGTCTGTATGCAGCTCCTGTTGGTGTTGTAGGCCGTTTCACTGGTGTCTGTGTTAAGGTTTCATGTCCATTATTACTTACTTGAAGCGCATTTGGTTCAATCTCTGTAGAGAGAGGTACAACATGTCTATTACTAGGACAGTTTAATAAAGATGTCCTGGGCTATGTATAATCTGTAGAGACACAGCTTTGTGGGAAACCAGACAGTACCCATACACACAGGGCCGGCTCCAGGCACCAGCGCAGCAAGCAGCTACTTGGGGCGGACAACAGTCACGGGCGGCACGTTCAGGTCTTTGGCAGCAATTCAGCAGCTGGTCCCTCACTCCCTCTCGGAGCGAAGGACCAGCTGCCGAATTGCCGCCAAAGGCTGAAGCGGTGGTGGTAGAGATGCAGATTATCCCGGAAGTTCTGCATCTCTAAAATTGGGCTGATAGAACATTTTAAATCTAAAAACAAACAAAAAAAATTTTTTTACGACTATTTGATTTAGAACCAACAAAAAAAATTAGAAAAAACCCAAACTTTTTAAACCAAAATTTTTCCAGTTTTCAGGGGTGGGGGGGTGGCGAGAAGAGAAACATTACAGGAAATTTCTGACAACACACTTGTACATTTTTTTCCACATTTCTCATGAAAAATAATGGTATTTTTCTATCTGCTGTCCACAAAATACTTTGAATGCTTCCAACAAGCTCTTCCTTTAGGACACACACTGCTTAGAAGAAAGAAGATATTTACCTCTTATTGTGGATTTGATCCAATCCAGGAAGACCCTCACCCTTGTATAAACTCCTGGTTTCTTTGGCCTGGCACAACCAACACCCCAGCTGATGATGCCATAAAGAATAAAGGGCTCTTTTTCATAATGGCAAACCAATGGGCCACCAGAATCACCCTGAAAGCACACAAATAGAGGGACTTCTTAGAATATTAGTAGAAACTTCCTTCATTCGTCTTCTACACTCTTAGTCACAGACCATAGCTAAGGGGAAAAGTTTGAATATGAGAACTGAGTGTGCCCAGCTCATGCTCCTGGTTTCTTAGTCATGGACTGGGATGGCTAATTCAATAAATCAAATTGTTAGTAAGGCAAAGTGGTCTAGAAGACTGAACACAGGGTTGGGAATCAGGAGGTACTAAATTCAGTCACATTTTATATAAATATTCCATTTATAATCTCTTTTAGATTCCAAGCTTGTCACTCTGAAATGTAGCACACCTGTACAATCAGTGTGAAGTGATGTAAACAGCAACAACAATGGTTGTAGCTCTTTGTTTCGAGTACCACCAGGTTCAATCATCACCGGATTTTGCAGTCTGTTACTGTCCATTTTTAAAGTTCTCAGCCATTCTGACTTTACAAATGACACCTGTGCAGTGTCAGCTACCATAAGACATGTATCTATGCCCTGCCAGGACTCCTAGACTGCTGTGATATAGATAACCAATCACCACCCTTACGCCACAGCTAATTTGCATGCATCAATTTCATTGGCTGTGCGAGGGAGACTGCACAGATAGTATATTACAGGGGTCGGCAACCTTTCCGAAATGGTGTGCTGAGTTTTCATTTATTCACTCTGATTTAAGGTTTCGCGTGCCAGTAATTCATTTTAATGTTTTTAGAAGGTGTCTTTCTAAAAGTCTATAATATATAACTAAACTATTGTTGTATGTAAAGTAAATAAGGTTTTAAAAATGTTTAAGAAGCTTCATTTAAAATTAAATTAAAACGCAGAACCCCCCAGGCCGGTGGCCAGGACCCGGGCAGTGTGAGTGCCACTGAAAATCAGCTCGCGTGCCGCCTTCGGCATGCGTGCCATAGGTTGCCTACCCCTGGTATATTACTTGGCTCAATTACCAAAACCATGCAACAGAACAGGCCTTCAGCTACTAGTTTATCAAGGGTTAATAAAGGTAAATAGAAATGAAATGTGTTACAGGCATGAATATTTTGTATTCTAGAGATAAGCACACTAGTAGCGGTTACAGACTGTTATAAGCAACCTATTGACTGGTTGGATTCTAGAACAATTATTGAACATTACTCTCTCATATAACTAATATAAAAAGTGTGACCCAATATTTTACCATCTATTCACTGGGTAGGATTCAAGAAACATAAAAAGGAAGAAAATCCCCTCACCCAGATGTTCATGCATCTGGCGAAATGGGTATTCACCCACAAAAGCTCATGCTCCAATACATCTGTTAGTCTATAAGGTGCCACAGAACTCTTTGCTGCTTTTACAGATCCAGACTAACACGGCTACCCGTCTGATACCCCTCACCCAGAGTTACTCAGGCCTGATCACAGTTACAGCTGAAAGCCCAAATACACCAATGGTTGTTTTTGCCACTAAGCTTCTCCAGCTCCATGGTTTGAATTCAGTTCTAGTTTGGGCTAATTGTGTTTATTGTATTTTTGATGCTCTGTGCATTGCCCAGTCCTGCTGTAGACAGTTATCGGGGGCGGCTTCCTTGTTGGTAGGATTTGGACTACCAGCATTTTCCCAACACTTTCTACCACATTAAAATACAGCAGAAAAACAATCACCAAGACTCATCTTCAATGGTACTTGCATTTAGTAGCAACTCACCTGGCAGGAATCCTGCCCTCCAGAGGAAGCAAAACCAGCACAAAGCATCCTAGCTGTAATCCCTCCGGGGTGATTAAAATAGTAATTTTTCTCACAGACTTCACTCTCAAGTACGGGTACTTGTGTCTGCTGCAGTCGACTAGCAAGGCTCCCATCTGCTGGGGGGAGAAATTGGCAGAGAAACATTTATCACATTGCAAGCTATTTGCAGGGTTAAAGAACCTGCTGAGAATGCAAAACTGGAGACGGAAACCAACAGAAAGAGAAGTCAGCTAAAACCACACGTTTCCTCATGTCCCCTTGCTAACAGCCACAATTCTGATCCAACCAGGCAGCTGAGTATGGGAACTGGACTTTCCTCCAGGTTATCTGAACCTTCTGGTTATGTAATAATATGGCTGGTGCCTGTACACACTATGTCACACTTTGCCAACAGTACAGTATAGCTATTTCAGAGCAGAAGTAGATGCTCGATTTGGCTTTGTTCAGTAAATGGACTCAAACACAGCTCCTGCTGGAAAAAGCCAAGGTTTTAGCTAGTGTCTCCCCAGCCTACTGCAAGTTTGTCTCCGAATGAACATACCTCTTGTTTATG
The DNA here is from genome assembly GCF_016161935.1 of Mauremys reevesii. Classification (NCBI taxonomy): domain Eukaryota; kingdom Metazoa; phylum Chordata; order Testudines; family Geoemydidae; genus Mauremys; species Mauremys reevesii. The sequence goes on from NC_052623.1 coordinate 253,004,214, forward strand.
AGTCTCTCCTCAGTGCCCTGATCATTTTAACCCTTTCATGGTTTGTGAGGCTTCCCACTCCCTACAAACCAGAGAGTAAGACCCAGAACATAAAAGCAAAAGCACGGGAGCTTTAAGAGCAACTGCTAGGCCTGCAATCCTGGACATGATTCTAATTATAGCTAGACAGCTGCAAATCAGACAGCCCATAAGCAACATGTAAGAGATACATCTATTTGCACAGTGATAGCAGAAAACTCCTAAATGCTAAAATCACTTGTGCGTAGGAAGAGCTATGGATCCTGCCATCCACTCCCCACCCAGCAGAGTGCTCAGCACACCCGACAATGATATTAAGAGATGCAGGACAGAGGTAGAATCTTCAGACATTTCCATCTTGTTTGCCCAGTTAGAGAAGAACATACTACATACCTTCTTGGGTGCTCCCCCAGCCAGTCATGGTGCACAGAACAGAGGAAGATAACGGTTGTGTGCTGTTGGGCAAACATATTGGCCTCACAACAGTGTTATACTCCAGAGGGACATCCAGTTGGATCAGTGCAATATCAGAGTCATAGCTCACTGTATCAAAATCAGGGTGCGCCACAATAGTTTTCACCCTTCTCACCTGTACCAAACAGAATCAAACATTAATAAAGCAAAAATGATGAGATCAAAGAGGCTGGACCAGGGAAGATGCAACTGAAAATTGACATTAAAGGGAGATAGGTTTAAAGTACATTTTGGATGAGACACAAATCAGTGTCAGGCTGGAGAAGAGTCAAAACAGATTAAAAGAGGGAAGATTCAGGACTCTGGAGGTCAGCTCAGTATATCCCCCAACTCTTGGTTACAGATGGGCCACAAATGGAAGAGACTGTATTAAAATCCCCTGAATTTAGGAGCGAGGATTGTATTTCATGTTGCTAATCTAAGCTGATACGTTTTTGCAGAAGACCAACATAAACTACCCCTAAGCTTTTGCCCCCTTGACTCAACTTAATGCATAGAAAGGCACTGGTCAAGAAGTGATTCTGTAGGAAGATGTGTTGCCCAACATTAAGACAGCAAGATGCTGAAAGCACTACAGCTTGTTTTTTGCCAACTACTAGACTTAAAAAGACACTAACAAGAGAAAGCCTTAAAAAAGGTATCATCAAGGATTAGGTTTGCCATGCAAGTCCACAGACTATTTTGTTTCAAATGCTCTTCTTCTTCCCTTTGGTCACCCAAGACACCCACCTTTCTTTGGTTATTTCATCTTATTTGTTAGCACTGGGTTTTATTTAGTGTACATGGATCTATTACAAAGAAGCAGGGAAGAGGAATCAACACAATCCACATTTTAGATTGTTTTGTTTAGTCTCTACCTGTTCTGTTGACTCCTTCAGGATTCTATCATGGTCTCCCACGATGACAGTCCAATGCAGTGGTCTGTTTGTTCTGTAAAATAGAAATAACTGCACTGGATCTGCGTATAACCAGCCTTATGTATTCCTTATTCAGCACACTGACCATCTTTTGCTTGGTCTTCAGTGCCAGTTTAATTAGTCACCTATCCCCCAGACTGACAAGTCAGAGTTTCACCATGACAAAGTCTTCTACAAGTGGAAGTTGCTGAAATACACCAGGTCAAATTTCATGTGAACCCCCTCTCCCCCACTGAGCCAACGTTTTCCACAGGAAAAGGCTAAAATACAGCCTTGGAAACAAGCAAAGGAGAGTTTTATAAGTGGGAGCATGGGTACTTTTCAGCATTGTTTCTCTAGCCTAGAGGAGGGGACATACTCCTTTGGGGACAGTGTATCTGTGCACATAGGAGCACAGGGAAGCATTTGCCAGACAGGTTTACTCACGACTGTATACAGTGGGCTGCTGTGAGTACCCATGTTGGACTGATGACCACACCGCCACACTGATGGTCACCTAAAAATTGCAAGCCTGCCTGCCAAGGCCAGCAATGGGGACATGCTTCTTCTCCCCCGACAACACGTCCAGACAGCCACTGGGGACTAAACGGGGGGAAGCCACAGACATCTGCAACACAACAGCCAGAAAGCTAGTGAGTGACACACTGACTTCCGAGACTCTCTCTTCCTTTGCATCTATCGCATTAGCTTTGTTTGCAACTAAGACTATAAAGCAGCTACACCCCAAAGAGATGCAGTACAGCAGGCTCCCTTCATAGGGGTAGCAGCTGGGTGTGGTCACTTATTCTGAGCAGAAGAAATGCAAGCTTGATGTAGGTGGCTGAGAACTTGAATCCTGGACAGAGGTTCCATATTACACCTCAAAGAACAAATAAGGCCCAGACATAGATGCTAGTATCTTTCTCCCACCCTATAAATACATGGATCAATTTCAAGTTTTCCCTCCCCCAGTCCAGGTTAGAAAGGATTAAACTAGATAATGTGGCACTGGATGGGCACAACCCCTGAAAGATAAGTGGGCATTTCTCCCCATTTCTTCACTCTGAATGTGCTTTATACCTCCTTACTGTGTATACCTTACAGCCCAAGTGCACCTGCACCACTGAAGTCTATTTCCTAAGGATCCTCTGGTTATAAGACAGGAAGAACTATTGACACAGCCCATTACAACGAGTTTGTTACCAGCTTACCTAAGGGGATATTCTCTGGAGTGGTCGCCTGTAGAACAATTGGTTCTGCAACTACTGATTCAGCTTCTTCTGCTGAAGACAGAGTAAATGGAACCTATTTTACTCTCAAGGCATCAGTCATGGCCCCACTTCCTCCTCCTCCTCCCCCCAAAGCCCCAGTCCTGTAGGAAGAACTCCTACAAGTGAACGCCAGATCCTTCAATGTTAGCAGCTGGTATATAAGAGAGTGAAGCAACGGCAGTCATTCAGGGGACTGTTACCCCAATTTCCCATGCCCACTGCTGTAATAGGACTGCAGTCCCTGGATGGGATTCTTCTAGAAGTAGTTCAGAATGCCACAGAGTTTGCAAGTTTCAGGTATCAAAAAAGTGTCAGTGTCCTATTGGTGTTCCCAGTGTGGGAATTCTGATTCCTTACCATTGTTGAAAGCGCTGAATTCTCCCAGTAGAAACTGTTCCATCTTGAACTGCCCCAGCATAGTGATAGGGGATTATTTCAAAACTAAGATCAAGAGTTCAGAACACATAATAAAGGTCTTTCTACCAACCTGAAGGAACAAAGGTGAATCTGGCCTTAAACCCTCTGAAGTTGTTCTCCCCATCGCTTTCAAAATGTATCAACATTTCATTGCCAGGGCTCAGAATTGGGCTGGGGGTTGAGAACCCACACAGATTGGCTGTAAGAAAAAGCAAGGAAACCCCCATGCTTTAAAATTCAGAATATCACTTTAAATTCACTTCCAGCTTTGCTAAACTTTGTCCACAGGAGGAAAAACCAAACAGGGACTTGTAATTTTCACTTGGCTCAAAAAACCATTTTGTGGGGGACATTTTAAAAAAAAATAAAAATTTGAAACAAACATGTTGGCCAGGTCCAATCGAAAGGTATCCAAAGAGAAGGAAGTAGTAGCCTAAGTTAAGCTACTATATACTTTCAGGAATGAGACAGCCTCCTAATTTTCCCGCTATAGGAACTAAACTAACAAAAAACAAGTTAGCTGCATAAGTGCCTCCCACCAGGAGAGCCTCTTAAAAGAGTTGCATTTGCCAGCTATATATGATGGACATTCAATGCCTCCTAAATCTGCACACACACATCATCCACCATGTTGAGGACCTGGAGCAGAACTGGCAGCTCCCCTTCTCTCTCTGTGCCTATATAAAGCACTCAGTCTCCCTACTGCCCAGCTGCTAATTAGAGCTGCTTGGAAATTTTCCACCAGAACGATATTCCAACAGAACAAAGTCTTCCTGACCACCTTTAATTTTTATCTTCTTTGAATGCAACACAGCAGCTAGAAACAAAGTGGAGAACCAGTACTATGGACTGCAAGGTGCCAAGCACTCTGTCCCCATTCCACAGAGCACAGGAGCACATACTTCAGTGCTTTGCTGGATCAGCAGCACAGTGCTCAGCACCTGGCAGGATTAAGCCCAACATGACCAGTCAGATCTCTGCAGTCCACCAGCAAGAACTCCAATGGTTTGGGAATCACTATGGCACTGGAATACCCTGCTGTACTGAGATGTGCAAGGAGGCAGAGTTAAGGCGGTTGGAGGAACCTTAATTTTGCATTTTCTGACTAAAGTGGTTTAATTCTACCACTGAAGTGTCACTAATGTAGCTATTTAAGTCTTCATTTCTGTAATGGATTCTACATATGAGATTGAACTAATTCAGGCTACCCAGCTGGTGCTCATCGTGTGTGTCACTGTAAATGACAACTGCATCATAGATACAGCCCTCGCTGAATTCAACGGCAAAGTCTTCAAACTCCAGCTGGAAAGAGAAGAGAGAAAAAATTAATAACTGGGGTCTCTCTTTTTACCCCCTTTGTAAGCAAAACATTAACTCTAAATTTAGCTCTGAGTCTTAGCCATTGCCAAGATTTGAGTAACAGCTAAAGAGCCTGTTCCTAGTGCACCCCAAAAGAAGGTTAAAAGATGCATGGACTCTTTAAATCTATCAAAGTTTACTTTGAGCACCTCTTGTAGTGGAGCTGACCCACCATGCAGTTGAACTAAGCTTGTCCCTTTCTGGCCAGTGTTGCTTTCCGTGATCAGCAAAAAGCTGAAGAGTTTGCGGCGGCTGAACCACAGGGGTGGGTTTAAATAGAAATTGTCGTTTGTTTTTTAACGTTTTTAAATCAAGGTCTACATTTTCTCTTTAAAACCATCACATTATTATCACAATGACCCTTTAAAAATCCAAACCACGGTTGGCCGCTGTTGGGATTCTGAAACACTCACAGCAACAACAGCATTGCCTGTATAAAAACCTTGAGCGTGTGAAGAGGAAAAGTACGTTCAGTGTCTTAATACAAACAGCAGATCACAGAACTGCATGAGCATTAGTGTGAGGCCAGCCCATGAGCAACAAACCCGCATGCTCTTAGGCAGACATGGGTTTAATGGATTCTTTGCTTTTACAAAAAGGCTGCAGAGGACAGACATTGCCTTGAATGGTACGATACCATAGCTTTATTTTTATCTTTAGGCGAAGTTAATCCAACAGGGAACCTCACTTTAGCTGGCACAATTGCAATGACAACAGGAGGAAGGGCAGGCATCAAACCCCAACAGCAAAATCTCATTTCCAGCACCCCCAGTAGGAACAGTCATCACATGTATCGGTCCTAGCTACTGCTTCATAGAATCATAGAATCATAGAATTCAAGATCAGAAGGGACCATTATGATCATCTAGTCTGACCTCCTGCAAGATGCAGGCCACATAAGCCGATCCACCCACTCCTTAGCAAGTGAACCCTGCCCCATGCTTCGGAGGAAGGCGAAAAACCTCCAGGGCCATAGCCAATCTTCCCTGGAGGAAAATTCCTTCCCGACCCCAAATATGGCGGTCAGCTGAACCTCGAGCATGCGGGCAAGACTCTCCAGCCAAACCCTCTGGAAAAGGTTATATCATACCAGGCACATAATTGACCTATTGACTAAGCCCGTTATCCTATCATACCATCCCCTCCATAAACTTATCTAGCTTAATCTTAAAGTCATGGAGGTCCTTACTGTTTCCTCGGTAGACTGTTCCAGTATTGCACTCCTGATGGTTAGAAACCCTAATTTCAAGCCTGAATTTCCTGACTGACAGTTTATATCCGTCGTCTCGTGTCCACATTAGCACTGAGCTGAAATAATTCTTCTCCTTCCTGGTATTCATCCCTCTGATATATTTAAAGAGTGTAATCATATCTCCTCTCATCCTTCTTTTGGTTAAGGAAAACAAACCGAGCTCCTCAAGTCTCCTTTCATACGAAAGGCCTTCCATTCCTCGGATCATTCTAGTGGCCCTTCTTTGTACCTGTTCTAGTTTGAATTCATCCTTCTTAAACATGGGAGACCAAAACTGCACACAATACTCCAAATGAGGTCTCACCAGCGCCTTATATAACGGGACTAGCACCTCCTTATCCCTACTAGAAATACCTCGCCTAATGCAACCCAAGACCGCATTAGCTTTTTTAACGACCACATCACATTGCCTACTCATAGTCATCTTGCGATCAACCAGGACTCCTAGGTCCTTCTCCTCCTCCGTTACTTCCAACTGGTGCGCCCCAGCTTATAACTAAAGTTCTTGTTAGACATCCCTAAATGCATAACCTTACACTTCTCACTATTGAATTTCATCCTGTTACTAATACTCCAGTTTACAAGGTCATCTAAATCTCCTGGAGAATATCGATCCTCTTCCGAATTGACAATACCCCCCAACTTGGTGTCATCCGCAAACTTTATCAGCCCACTCCTACTCTTGGTTCCCAGGTCAGCAATAAATAGATTGAATAAAATCGGACCCAAAACCGAGCCTTGAGGAACTCCACTGGTAACCCTCCAACCGGACAGTTCCCCTTCAATACTACCCTCTGCAGTCTCCCCTTTAACCAGCTCCTTATCCACCTCTGGATTTTCACTTGATCCCCATCTTTTCCAATTTAACCAGTAATTCTTCATGCGTATCAAACGCCTTACTGAAATCCAGATATATGAGATCCACCGCATTTCCCTTGTCTAAAAATCTGTTACTCTCTCAAAGAAGGAGATCAAGTTGGTTTGGCACGATCTACCTTAAATCCATGCTGTAATCTATCCCAGTTGCCATCGGCCTCATGAACCACTCTCTCTTTTAAGATTTTTCCATGACTTTGCATACTACAGATGTTAGACTAACAGGCCTATAATTCCCCGGGTCACTTTTTTTCCCCTTCTTGAATATAGGAACTACATTAGCTAATCTCCAGTCAGTCGGTACAATCCCCGAATTTAGGGATTTATTAAAGATTACTAGCAATATCCCTCGCCAATTCCCTTAATATTCTAGGATGAAGATTATCCGGGCCCCCCGATTTACTTCCGTTAAGCTGTTCCAGTTTGGCTAAGCTGCTTGCTTAGCTCAGTACCATTTCTGCACGTTTAACACTCTGGTGGAAGAAGGGGACTAGATAGAGAGCAAGGAGGGCAGGTGGTCAGGTTCCTCCCCCCACATCCCCCTACTGAAACCTTGCATTGTCTTTCCTAAGATGCAGTTACATTAAACTGGAAGGGCTGGTACCAACCAGCTTCAAGCATCTACAGCTGCAGCAGTTCAGTATGCCAGTCCATACAGGGCTATACACACCATCTAAATTGGTTAAAACACACCCTGCGAGAAGCCTAAGATGAAAACCTTACATCTTACAGGCTTGTGCATTGTAGATGTTTCCAGCAGGATTTTATTGAATTGCTTCCCTGAGCAGTCAATGGCAAAGGTTTAAGAGCAGAATCTCCTTTCACTGGGGAGATGGTTGGGGTTGGCCCTGTTTGAGCAGGGGGTTGGACTAGATGACCTCCTGAGATCTCTTCCAATCCTAATCTTCTATGATTACCTTTATGACATTCTCTACCGGGGCTTCAATGAACCAATGGCACTTCACGTTACTGGGATACATGCCAGGGTAATTAGCAGTATCAATCTTTCCTTCTTCCACCAGCACTGCAACACTTCCACAACCAGAACCTATCACATTGGGTTAAGAAGAAAGTCAGATTTAATAGCGAAGTTAAAAAAAAAAACAAAAACAAAAAACAAAAAAACCAACTACCACCACCACGGGCACCAGGGATGGTTTCTTTGGTTTTAAAGGGGGTCAGATGGCAGAGAAGTATGTACAAATGGTATGTCTGAAGTCACCTGCTTCCGATTCCTTATGTATAGCTGTGAAGGTGAATTCAAAGCCACTGCCAGTGTTGCTTCCATCAGAAACAAGTGTAACAATTGCTCGGTTAGAGTCTATCAGCAGGGGGGTTGGTAACACATCCCCACAGATTTTGCCTACAGGGAAAAGGTTAGACTTATTGTTTAGGGTGGTAGCATATACACACACACACTTTGTCAGACAGCTTACTTTTTTAGATTCACTAAACTGCATACAATATTGGAAAGTCACATATTCCAGGGCAGACTCCGAGAAGACTATTTCAGCATCAGTTTCGGTTGCCTATAAGGTAAAATGTTTGGAGACAGAACTGCATCCAAAACAACCACAGAGGCGATTCAGCTCAAGGTTTCATGGTGGGCTAGTACTGGCACATAGCCACTAGTACTGTTCAGAGTACAGAAGGAGCAAAGATTTGCACGAAATATTTATTCTTTAGCAATTCAGTCTCAAGAATGGATAATAAATTTAGACTGCAAGGGAAAAGTTCCATCATTATTTATCCACAAAGCAACAGACATATTTATTGTGCTGTATAAGTAAAAAGTTTGAGTCAACAAGATTTTTCAGATAGGTAGAATTGTGTCTTTATCTTGCATGTTCTGCTTTGTACCATTGTCATTGACCATCCTTCAGTAAGGACTCCAGTATCAGAAACTGGCTGGCAGTTTTGTTGATGTACGAGGCGAATTAGATCACAGTTCAGGTATATGGGGCTAGTAGGAGTAAAAACTTGTTTTTTATACAAGACAGAAATAGGAGTTTGAAAAATACAGTGGAGAAAGACTTTTACACAGAGACAGTTTTCAGACTATAGTCACGCACTAGCTGTCAGAATGGACATGAATATCTACCTTCCCCCCTCCACCTCCCTTGCTTTGCTCTGACAGCTTCAGTGCCAGGGCAGATGACAGAGCCTTTTTATGTCTTATTACAAATCAAGGAACTTTTAACTAACGTCATCAATGTTCACGTTTCAGATTGCTGAGTGCCCGCCATGCCAAGTATTGATATAAGAGATGAAGGCATTCTACGTACCAATTAGCTCTCTTTTGTCCGAATAGAAGGACACGTAGTCATGGTCACATGTGATCTGGCTCTCTATGTCTAATCTGGTGAACTGTATCAATATAATCTTGTCTTCTGGCACAATTATATTCCACACGCACAGGCTCAAAACAAAGAAACAATTAAGTCAGACAACAAAACTGGGGCTAGAGTGAAATTCGTCTGACTGCACCCTTCCCTCCCAAGCAGCTCCGAGGGGCAGGGATGGGGGTGGGTGCATGCTGGAGTGCCAGAGAGAGTGTAAAAGACACCAAGGACAGAGCACATTATCATAAAGCAAAGTAGTTTATGCTTCATCAGAGAGGAGCTTAGCTTCTTCCCAGAACTATCACTTTCCTCCTTCACTCTGCCCTGCATCACCACCTAGCCACCCACTTTAACTTGGTCTGACCTCAGCATTAAGTGTTCTTAAAGCCCTTCAGCTCACTCCAGATGTGTTTCCACAACCCTAACGTAGGGAAATTCAGATGGTTGACAATACTCTTTCTCCATCTGTGGCTGTGCTGCCAAATGGATTGTGTGCCCAGGCAATTCATGGCAAGAGAGGAAGCCAGGAAAATACTCACACATGCAAAAGCTTCTACCAGCTTATGGCCAGTGTCACAGTCACTGACACCATGAGTGCTCCGGGGCAGGAGCACCCACAGGGAAAAATTAGTGGGTGCTCTGCACCCACTGGCAGCCAAGCTCCCCCTCACCCCCCGGCTGACCTTCTCCCTTTCCCCTGAGTGCGCCGTGTCACTGCTCCTCTGCCTACCTTCCAATGCTTCCCGCCCAGCTGCCACCGCCAAACAGCTGTTTGGCAGCATTAGCACGCTCCAGGAGGGAGGGGGAGGAGTGGGAATGTGGCGTGCTCAGGGGAGGAGGTGGGGCAGGGCAGGGATTTGGGGAAGGAGTCGGAATGGGGGCAGGGCCTCGTGGAACGGGTGGTGTGGGGGCTGGTTCGAGCACCCACTAGAAAGAAGGGAAGTTGGCGCCTATGGCCAGTGTTACCGAGACCTTAACCATTAGCATTCCCCAACCAGTGACTGGGCTCACTGGGCTAAATTCATGCCCAGGATAAATCCAATCAAGTCAATAGTTATTCTGGCACTGAATTTGGCCCATTCTATGCACAACCTCCACATTGCATAGCTAAAACTTATACAGGGACCTACAGGGCATATCCGCATTAGGACAAAACATGATCCTTTAATATCTGTTAGCAAACAACTCAAAACGTTAGAGTATACGGAACAAGTTATATTTCAGCACCTCATTCAACCCACAAACATGTTAAAGAACAACTTGCCAGGTACATACTGGAGTTCACACATTTTTAAAACAAAACCACCTTTTATCCTAATGTGGATAGGCACACAGGCATCTGTAGTAGAGACAAAATGGCATCTCCTTGTTAGGCAAGGAGGATCTGCAATAGACTCATCTCATCTGGAGGTTTCTTTTGGCACATCTCCAGCTCTCAAGCATCTTCAGAAGACATTAAGGGATGGATCTGTTCCCTCTGAAAGTCCTAAAGACTTCAGTGGTTGCAGAACCTGACATTAGAACAGTTTAAGAATTTTACCATTAAGCTAATTCACAGGCTTAATCCAAGGGCATCAATTTTATGAGCACAGTTCATATAAGAACTAGACCAACAAGAGTTGTGTTTCTCATTCTAACGTGCTATTTCTGGTTAACTATTGTTGCCCAGTACCAATCTCAGACAAGCAAACATCACTACAGAGATGTTTAACTCTAGATACTATTTTTTTAAGGTTGACACATACCCACAAGTTCAGCCACAAACTATTGACTTGATTGTGTTCACTGACTATTCAGGAGTAAGAATTCATGCATTTGCAGGCTGAAGTCCTATGGCTAGAGCGACGCATGTGGTCAGAGGAGATAGTCATCCCTTCTGGCTTTACAGACACACACAAAATGCCCCATGAAAAGTGGCCCTTCACAAAAGGGCAGGTGTTTTTGATGATGTACAGTGAATACCTGTTATCTAGGTAATTACTCTCACTGGGTTGGGGATACTGAATGCGGCCACTTTCTCCAAAGACCAGCATTCCATGGGAGCTGCATCCTTCAGGAAAGTGCGGGGGAAGGTGATCTGGCTCTGTAGCTAGAAAGAGAAGAGAAATAGGTGAAATACAATTCTGACACTGGCATTGTTTGGGAGAAGCAGGTCTACAGTTTGTGAAACCATTCGATTAATGTCACTTCACACCCTGAGTGCTTGAGAAAGACCCAGAGATGGGTCTCAGGTGGTAGCCACACTTCTTCTGAGGCCAGGTCAACACTAGAGACTAATATCAGCATAACTGTCGCTCAGCGGTGTGAAAAATCCACAGCCCCAAGTGACGTCGTTATATAGATCTAATCCCTGATGTTCACAATGCTATGTTTGCGGAGAGCTTCTCTCATCAACATAGCTACTGCCTCTTGGGGAGGTGGATTAATTACACTGACAGGAGACGCATAGGAGCATTTTAAGTACTACAGAGGCGCAGCTGCATTAGTGCATTAAGTGTAGGCCTTCCCTTAGAGTCCTACTTATAAATGAGCCAAAATCCTTTGCAAATGTGAATCAAAGTCAATAGAGCTACACGGTTTTACACTAGTTGAGGCTCTAAATGCACTATTTTATTAATGCTATTTCAATGGGTTACAGTTTAACTCTGCTCATTCTCCAACCGTGCTCGTAGTTTGAGTTGCAGGAATCTTCCAAGTTCTGCTTTGCAGGGTTCATGCGAACATTTTTTATTCTGCTTCTACTTAATATTATTCCAGAGTAAGAGGCACTGTATGGTTGCAGACTAGTTCTTCCCTTTATGAGGATATCAGCCCCAACAAGATATTGTGGCAAATAAGTAATAGCACAGATGAAGTGTAGGTCAGAAACTTTAACCTTGATTGCTGTGACAAAAATAATGCCCTCTATTCAATAGGTTCTATTTGAACTGTAGTTTTAAGTGTATGGTTGGGCTATAGGGAATTCATAGATCTGTTTATAGCTTTAAAGTGTAGTCCTGATAATCAACTAAAAAAATGGCAAGTTTATTCCACAAATCTGCTCCGTGTGTTTATTCCACAAATCTGCTCCAAATAAATAGTGTGGACATTTCAGGGATTCTACAATAACAATTTACAGATTCCCAGTTGACAAGGATTAGAAAATTTATTTTATTAGAACTGGACAAGTTTTCTAGGCCAGAGAAGTGCTTCTCAAAATCAACAAAACCACATGCACCCGGAAATGCTAGCTAGATTGGCCATCAACATTCCATTTAGTGGGGCATGTGGATCAAAGCTGTCCTCAAAGCATTACGGCAGAGGGCGCCTAGATACAGATGCTGTTCCAAGAGAGGTGGTAGTTCTGGTTTAACTTTCATATCCCCACTTCCTGCTCTAAAATGAGAAATGCTTCACATTGTGTGCACCTTGATGGAAACATTCTAGAGCCTAACCGTGGGGCACATGGCAGGTATCTTCTAGAACCTCATGATAAACAAGCAGGAAAAGAGAAAAATTGCTGGTAAATGTACCCACCAGGGATAATGTTCTGGGTGATGAAGTCCATCAGTTCAGCTACATTGGAAAAGATGCCTGGGGAACCCCTTTCACTGATGCTTTTCTCAAGGACATCCCAGCCTCTTGCACAGCCAACTCCCCATGATGTGACGCCGACCAGAGTCCAGATGCCACTGGTTCTTCTACACACGAGAGGACCTCCAGAATCGCCCTTGCCCAGCATGGGTTTGGGGAGGAGACAGGAAAGAAGAGCAGATATTTGTTCAAATGCGATGGTACAGATTCAGTGAATCACCTCATGGTTTCACCTCTCAGAGCAGAAGTTGCAGCTCTTTGGAAGACAGACAGAGTGACACCGAACCTTTCTGTCAGTTAACCATTTCTGCCCCCTTTGCGCTAAGATGTTAACATCCGCATTGCAGCAGTACCTCAGCCAGCGGACTACACCTGGCCCTCCCGCAATGGCAGCACAGTGGACTGTGTGCACACTGCAGGGGGGGGGAGGAGGGGCGACTTGGTCTCCTGGCAGTAGAAGCACCCTTCTACCAGAGAAAGGCTGGTTTTCTGATTAACACAGCTGCCAGCAGCTTGATAGGTATGGAAAGGAGAGGTGACTACAAGAGAAATGAATACACCAAGTAGAAATGGTCAAGGTATGTTTTTTAAAGCCTAAAGAGAAGGCAAAAAAACTCACTTCAGCCTCCTCTCTCCCAATACAGTGGTATCACGTACCCCTTAGGCTGTGTCTCCTGTTGCCTCTTGGGCTGCCTGCTGCCACTGTTCTCCCATCTGTGCAGTTTCACCAGTGGTAGCAACAGTAGCTTAGACAGGGATCAGGCATATTATTCACCATGTCATTTAATCCCATTCAGGCCAGGTCTAGACAAAAAGGTGATTAAACACACCAGTTCCTTGTCTATAGCAGCACTCCTACCAGTGGGAAAATTCCCCCAAAAGGCTAGGATAGACAAGGCCTTCATTAGCCTAAAGCTCCTTTTAAGGCCTCAGTTCAGTAGCAATGTACAAGTAGTAGTGGACAAGATTCCTTTCTTTCCTCCTCCGCCTCCCTTCCCTCTTTAGGGCAGGTGGCCATTCTGGTAAGCAAGAATACAGGAGTGGCTGGTGGGAAGGATTGGAGTCTGCCTCCATTTGCAGAACTCACTATACAGGAAGACCCTGCTGAATGATGACCCTTTACCTTGCAAGCATCCTTCCCACCATCAGGAAAGCCAGCACACAGCATGGAGTTTGCTATTGGAGGCAGATTCATTTGCTTTAACAGGGCACTGCAGGTTCCCCTATCAATGATGGGGAGCTCCACCTCCTGTAGAACATTAGATAGTTCACCAGCTGCAGAAGGAAGGAAACAGGCAACATCAGACATTCTAGAACCCCCCTCCTTGCTGCACAGAGCAGGAAGTTACACTGCAGATCTATAGCCACATCCTAGCTACCATGATTTCATTCAGTATTACAAAGGCAGGACTGGCAATGCTGCCTCTTATTTAGATTAGCGGAGACCTCTCGTTAAAAGGCCTTGTTTTCAGGTCTGTATAAAATTTTGCCAAACTAGAACCCTTTAAGCTAACATTTTCCATGTTGGTGTCTTCAGAACAATTCAGCCTGAGGCAAAGTTTCAGCCGAAATGGTTCAACCATATCCACAAACAAGTCTAGGGGAAAAAAATATACCGATTTTCCCGGGTAAAATCATTCTAATGACATTTTCTCTTAACTGCTCTGGTGCTCCCAGCTTTCGAGCAAGGACCTGTAATTTAGCAGAGGGATGGCCTTGGTGTCAGGGATGTGCCTTTTACTGTCCTCATAAAAGTCTGCCTACTTTTGTTAGAAGTCTTTGAAAAAACACTGCAGCTTCCAAATGCTCAGTAGAGACTTTTTTTTTATTTCTGCACATAAACTTCCTGATGATTGCATCCTCCATCCTCTCACAGCTTCTCCATGCAACTGGATTATGCATGCACGGTGACTGAGCATGTTCCCTCCAGCCCAAGGCTATGCGGGCTCAGAAAGACATTTCCTGTTATAGCTGCTTCAGGTAGGGGCAGGAGCAGCCCTACCCATTTTGCCGGCCAGGATGGAAAATGTTTCTGGTGCTCCCAAGCAGCGGAGTAAAAAGAAAAAAAGGCCATCCAATCAGCAGAACAAAAATGGCCAGCCAATGAGAATGGAGCAAAAAAGCCAAGCAGCACACTGGTACAGAACCCCCTGGTAGCTGGCACCCAGGATGACAGCCCTGCTCACTCACCACTAGAACTGGCCTGAGTACGGTTGATTCTGAGCACTGGAATTGAGATCAGAAGGCCTGTTTCTCTGGGCTGCAGCTGAAGTCAATGGGATCTTTGCTTTGAGCATATAAAGGGCTACATGCTGCTATGCACAAGCAACCTTACTTCTAGCATTGCTTAATTTTTGAGTGCTTGACTTTGCAACCTTAATAGTGTTCTTTTAACAGTGTGTGTGTGTAAATTAAGGCCCAAGTGATCCCATTATATATCTTTAAAAAAAACTAGGAAGAAGGTGGAGATGCATCATCTAGTGGTTATGTAACACACAAAGATTACAGCTAGATCATGGAACTTGAGCATCAGAAGATTGGGTTTTATGTCTAGCCCTTCACCAAGTCATCTCTGTGCTTCAGTTTCCCCATATGTATGATTGGGATGGGAAAAGAGGAGGGAAGGATACTTCTCTAATTCACAAGCATGTTATGGAGCTTAATTGTTTACAAAAAGTTGTGAGATGGGTGGAGGAATAGCACTATGGAGCTGCAGAATAACGGGTATGGAGATTCCAAGGCTCTGCATAGGACAGTGCTTCTGGCACACTGGTCCTTTGCACATGCTGTGCTCTGGAGGTCTCTTCCAGACATTATGATTCATCATGGTATCAGCAAAATAGAGAACCACTGACTGGCTTTTCCCTTTGGCAGATGTTGCATTTCTGTTGCAGAAACAAGGCAGCTCCCTTTTCTTTATCTCAGTACCCACACATCAATGTTGTCATTGTACTAACCGGGCATTTTACTTACCCTCAGACACCCTGCCCCAGCCAGTAGCAACACATAGAGTCCCGGCCTCAAATTTATCATCTCTGTGGGGAAGGCAGATTGGCTGAACCCTACGTCCTAAGAAGCAAAGTGCACACAAATGTGAGTACATGAACTCCAGGCTGTCGGAAGTGATTCTCTCTGCACCAGCCAGATAAAAGCAACAATGTCCTTTATTGTGTGAACAGAATGGATCAAGGTCCTTTGAACTAGACATTTTTCTAAAGCAATTCAAATGGCTAAAAATAAGTCAAGTCAATCACCTTTAAACTGAGATAATCTTGAGACATCACATTGTTTTAGAGAAAATAATGTGAACAATGTTTTGGCCAGCCATATTCAAGTGAAATGTAAGCAGCAAGAACAAGACTAGAGGAAAGAGACTGGGAGGGGTTTGAAAGAGGGAAAAGGAGCAGCAGCATGGAGGACAGAAAAGGGAACTGTCCTATGTACAATTCTCATACAGCCTGCGATAGTGTCCAGCTGTAGATCCTGTTGAGCATTCTATTGTCTGAAGACAAGAATGCTGACCATATGTCAAAAGAAGTGGAGTTCTGATTTACACAGGACATTCAAAGCTCAAATGCTCAGCTCTGTCCTCAAACTAGGCAAATACCCTTGTACGTTTCTTTTTGGGGACCAGAGGAGAAAGGGATCAAAACTACTTGACTTGTCATGGACTAATTAATTTATTTTCAAGATATTGACAAACCTTGAACACTTACCAGTGTAGGAGACAGCCCCACCTTCTCCTGGAGGGATCATCTAGATGACTCAAAAGCTGTTTTCAAGCATTATGACTGGAGACTTAAGTTTCTTTATCCACAAAATAGGTACATAGGTAGTAGTAAAGCAAACTTCCTCTCACTGCCCGGACAACAGGCCTCAGCCCTTAACTGATCACTTCCTGGCTAACGTGTGTAGTTTGATTTTCCATACCCATTCAATCCTCTCAACTCAGAGCAGCAAATAGGTGCAACTTTAGTGGCATTTATCACAATGGTTTTGTGATGCAGACACCTGTCCACTGGGAGCTAGACTAAGACTAAAGTCATTTTAGAAGGGCCACTGATTGGAATTGTTACCATCAGGTAGCTAATCACGGCCAACTTGGGTGGGATTTGATCAAGCAGTGAAAGGATCTATGTATCCCATGTGGTCTCCTGACCCTCTATGAATCTGTATGCAAAAAGCTACACTCCAGAAAGTCTTTTAAAATGGCTTTAAAATTCCTCGTGTTCACCTTTTCCACAGTATGACAGATACTGGATGGTGTGTGTTTAAAACAGGGTGATGTGCATTTAAATTGAAGCCATCTTATCATTTTGCCAGATCCATTCAATAGTGGAACAATCTGCTGTTTGTGGCATCACATCTCTTCCTACAGTGAAAAGTTCCACTATCACAAACAGTGGAGACTGGGGGTGCTGAATGAAGTGGACAAGAGGAGCAAGCTAATTAGTGAGGAGAGAACTTTCCAAGAGGTAAAGAAAATATAGAATTACTACAACCAGAAGACAGTTTGACTTTTTGTGCTCTCTAGTGTTGCAAAGATCAGTACTATGAACAAGACATGAGAAGCCCCAGAACAAAGACTTGACTTGAGGGACAATTATTTGGACAGGGTCACTAAGACTAGGCTGGATTTAGCATGGGTAACCTACTTGGGCAGGAGTAAAGACACTACCAGGAGAGTGTTTTATATGCTGGAAAGAGCATTACAGAGAGATAGGAGAATAAAAGGTTGCGCTAAGTTATATATAGTCAAGGATCCGCTCTGAAGCACTTTCACTCAGTCTCCTCCCTTACCGTACTTTACTCTGTATTTCAGATATAGCAGAGCGATATCAGAATGCATGTAGCCAAGTCTGTTGAAGTCAGGGTGAACAATGACTTGTGAGACAGGAATGTTCTGTTCTTGCTCGTCTGTCTTTCTGAGGTTATGTTCTCCAACAGTCACAATGAGATTCTTCACTAGTTTCCTGACAAACAAAGGGCAAGGTTAATGACAGAGAGGTTTGCCAACACACTTCAGCCTGTTACGCTGGAGCCAAGGCTGATAGTTTCCTATAAGAAACAGCTAAGTACAAGCAATTCTCTCATTACTGGGAAGTTCAACACATGGAAAATGTGACCTTACCACATCCTTCCCTGCTGAGGGCCTGAATCTAGCCTTCAATAGCAGGCTTTTCCCAGCTATGCTACTTTCACTTGGCCTCATGCCTTAAGGGGCCATGTTGCCTCAGGGTCAGAGTGCTAGAATACTGTTAAGATTTTATTTCTTAATTGACTGGCTTTTTGTTCTACCTCCCACTCAGTAATACAAGGACTGATAAGCTTGGGCCTGGATTCTGCTTGCAACAATGGATCACCTGCAGCCTTTAGACTAGGATCTTTAGAGAGTCCCAAGGCACCTTAAATCAGTGGGAAATGAGTGCCTAAGTCCTTTAGAGCCCTTTGAAAAAAATCCCCTGCTTGTTTTTAATTCACGATGTTTGGGAGAAGGGGGAGATTTGGAGGAGGAGGATTGCTCACGAGAATAAAACCTTTGAGAGGGCTTTAGAAGGTTACATATACTTGAGACGAATGTTTAATATTTATTTGAAAACAGTCCTGTTTCTGGTATAGCTCTTGGGGGTTTATGAACACAGCAATGTGGCATTGTGATTAATGAACTCAGGCATTTTGGTGCTGCCTGGGACAATCAATCACACTGGGTTACTTCTTTTGGCATTTACCATGTTAATTAGTAAGCTACATTTAATCTTTATTGTACACTAAACTTACAGTAACTGTAAAATGACAGTTGTTAAAACCCAGCAGAGGGAGAGGGGTTTGAACCCCTTAGTTAACTAACTAAGGATAAGGAGTATCTAAGTTGTGTACAAACCGGATCTAGTCTGCACAGGAGGGTAACAGATCAGGAAGTTATAACCGAGGGGTAGAATGGCTTTTCACTGGACTAAGACTCTGGAAGTCTGGATTCAATCCCCAGCTCCGTCACATACTTCCCACTGTGGGTATGTCTACACAGCAAAGAAAAACCCGCAGATGGCTTGCGCCAGCTGACTCAGGCTCACTGGGCTCAGTTGTGGGGCTATTTCACTGCTGAGCAGAGGTGGCTCCAGGCCCCAGCACGCCAAGCGTGTGCTTGGGGCAGAAAGCTGTGGGGGGGCACTCTGCCGGTTGCTGGGAGGGTGGCAGGCAGGCAGCCTTCGGCGGCTTGCCTGCAAAGGGTCCGCTGGTCCCGTGGCTTCCACCGGAACCGCGGGACTGGCGACCGGCAGAGCGCCCCCCGCAGCATGCCGCCGTGCTTGGGGCGGCGAAATGTCTTGATCCACCCCTGCTGCTGAGTTGACTTCCAGGCTCAGGCTGGAGGACCCTACGGAATGGGAGGGTCCCAGAACTTGGCTCTAGCCTGAGGCCAGGAGTCTACACGGCAATGAAATAGCCCTGCAGCCTGAACCCACTGAGCATGAGTTGACTGGCTCAGGCCAGCCGTGGAGTTTTCTTCGCTGCGTAGACATCCCCTGTGTGACTTCAGGGGAATTGCTTAACCTATCCATAGGAACCCTAATACTGCCTTTCTCCCACTCCACAGTATGTCTGTTTTATAGATACACATGTGAACAAGATTTGATGTATTCAGCAGGTCTCCCATAAGCAGGTTGAGCAAACAACGTCCTTTCCTCTTCCTAATGTTATGGGTCTCTCAATACCACAGAGAAATGATTCAGAACTATGGAGATTGTGCGTCTCTCTTGGGAGATAAGTAGAGCCGACTAAAGTTTTCTAAATTTCAAGTTTGATAGAGATTTGTCACAATTTCAATAAAGAAAAAAGAAAAAAACCCCATCAAGGATGTTTTCACAAATTTCCCCCCACCCAATCTTTTAGGCAATCTCCAGAAATAAAGTTCTTTTTTTCGGAAGCTCAAAAATAATTATTTCTAGCTCAAATACTGAATAGGTGAGCAAAAAAGGAGAAACCACAGTGAGTTCCACTGTTGATTGTTTCCTACAGTCATCAGTTCTCATATCTACAGCTATCGTTGTTCCTAACTACTCCCCATCCCCACCCCCGACTCAGTGCTGAAGGATTTCAGAACAGTTAACTAAGGGGTTCAAACCCCTCTCCCTCTGCTAGGTTTTAACAACTGTCATTTTACAGTTACTTTGGGCATGGACGAATGTTTTAAAGTGCAGCAGAGAAGTACAGCAGACAACAGTTAATTATGTAGGTGCTTTCCCTTGCAGTGCAGCATTTCTCCTCCTCCTATTTTGCGTGGATTTAGTGCTCCTGACAGGTACCAGGTTTCTAGTCCTGGACAGTGAAATCCCCCATTTAGTCACAGATCAGGTGCAGTGATAAATTGCCCCCTGCTGGATTGATTGCTGCCCGCCGATCTGGTGGGTAGCATAGACAAGCCCTCAGTAAAAGCTCCTTCTTTGGACAGAGTATGTTCACTCAAAGTACAGGACTCAGCTAGCAAAGTCAGAGTCCTAGCCATTGTAAGCTCTACCACCATTAATCCATGTAGAGAATGGTGAAGGTTTTAAGTTGCCATCTGGGAACCACCAGTAATCAGGTGAAATATTCTGAGCACCAAAGAGTGGACAGCTAGGGTTTTGGGAGGGGTGAAGAGCAGGGCTTAATTTGTAATGGAAGAGGTGCCAGGGCTCAAGCAATTTTTTAAATTTTCATAAAAGGTTTGATGAGCCCAGAGGTGGTGGGACTATGAACTGCCCTTGCAAGCCCCAGCACAAATTAAGCCATGGAGAAAAGCCATTAAGCTCCTGAAGTAGCTTGCAGAATGAAACAGTCAGAAAAACCCAATGGATTGGACCAGGGCCGCCCAGAGGGGGGGGGCAAGTGGGGCAATTTGCCCCAGGCCCCGGGCCCTGCAGGGGTCCCCACGAGAGTTTTTTGGGGCCCCCTGGAGCGGGGTCCTTCACTCGCTCCAGGGGCCCTGGAAAACTCTTGTGGGTCCCGGGCCCCGGAGCTTCTTCCGTTCCTGGTGTTCGCCGGTGGAGGGTCCTTCTGCTCTGGGGTGGAAGGACCCCCGGCGGCAAATTACTGCTGAAGTGGGACCCGCCGCTGAAGTGCAGCCGGGTCTTCGGCAGTAATTCAGCAGCGGGGGGCCCTTCCGTTCCGGGACCCGCCACCGAAGTGCCCCGCTGACCCGCGGCGAGGGCCCCCCACTGCCAAATTACCACTGAAGACCCGGCTGCACTTCGGCGGCGGGTCCCGCTTCGGTGGTAATTCGGAGGCGGAGGGCCCCTGCCGTGGGTCTTTGGGGCGCTTCGGCAATGGGTCCCGGAACGGAAGGGCCCCCTGCTGCTGAAGACCCCAGACCCCTGGAATCCTCTGGGCAGCCCTGGATTGGACCAGTGGTTCTCAAACTTTTGTACTGGTGATCCCTTTCTGATAGCAAGCCTCCGAGTGAGGCACCCTCCCTTAAATATATAAAAAAAGTTTTTAATTTGTAACACCATTATAAATGCTGGAGGCAAAGTGGGGTTTGGGGTGGAGGCTGACAGCTCAGGACCCCCCCGTGTAATAACCCTTCAACCCTCTGAGGGGTCGCAACCCCCAGTTTGAGAACCCCTGGATTAGACACTATTGCTCCACAAAGAGAACATGAGTGTAGCACAGCACGGCCCTACTTCAGATATTCTAATACCATTTTCTTCTCCAGCTGGGAAGCAGCACATACTAACACTATGGAGCTTTCCTTACTAATAGACAGGGGCTTTAACTAAGTAACTTAAAGGCAAAAGACAAAAACAGCATTCTCTAACTTACTGCTCAAGGGTGAATACGCAGTGAGCTGCAGTTACAACCACATCTTCTTGTATTAAACTGCCACCACAGAAGTGGAAACGACCCAACTTGAGAGATACCTTTACAAAAAGAAAGTCATACACATTTAAGGTGAAGCTAGTTATACTGCCCTCCAAAAGATCATCTGAAATCTCCCAAAGATCTGAGGAAGTTCTCCACCCTCCCCCAGATCATAATAGATGGCAGTGCTCCAAAAAAAAAAAAAAAAGGAGGTTTTGAACGCACTCATTTCTAGACATGAATTCCCAGATGACTGGTGTCCAGAGAAATGTTGTCTAAACTGTGGACTCACCCTTGATAGCTATCCCTAATTTCACAGATATTTGGGAAGAGCTGAAGGAGCAGAGTGTGGACCGAAACTTGGAATTCTCTGAAATGCAGACATGCCTAGAGGGAGAATTTTGTCCTTCCTGCTTACTGTTATGTATCACCAGAAATTGTTTCATGGGATGAAGATAGGACCATAGTAACAGGAAGCAGTAATGTTGCATCCACTGACAGTGTCAAAAATTGCTAATTTGCTTCAAAATGAAAGTCTGGAAGCAGTGACCCAATCCTTTTATTACATGAATTTAAGTTTACAGAGTGAGAGAACATTTCTGTGAAGTGAGACTTCCCTGACTTTGCCAACAGGAGAACCAATTAGGCAAGAATTCCTCCACCACAAATACAGCTAATGCAGCATTTTGAGCTACTATGAAGAAGGAACAGATGAACTTTAGGACTCTTACAGCCAACAGAAGGCCAGTATGCAATACTGTTATTAAAATGTGGCCAGTTTCCTTATATGGATGGGACAATTTTTGTATGTTAGAGGCATAACAGTTTGGAACTTGTTCCCTGAAGATCAGACGTAACCTCAGAGTTATCATTTATAGGGAAAAAATCCCTCAGACTAATCCACCCCACAGATTACTTCCAAATCCTTTGTGAAAGGTATGTGCCAAAACTGTAAGCAACTTGTACTTTAGTAACTTCAGGGATTAAGGGAGAAAAGGGATTTTAAATTAAGATACAGGTTAAGAAAGGGCATTTGGCTCCTTACTGAATGAAGACATCCTCTCAGTTATTGTCTATGCCTTGAAAAAAAAAATCACCTCTCCCTCAAGAAGTTACTGTATTTGTGTCACAGACCTGCCAGGGTTGCCCCCCAGCCACTGAATTTCTGCCTCCAACAATTCTAGAAAAGAACCCAGACAGCAGGAAACTTTTCTGGTTCTCCAAGTCAACAGGACGAACTCCACATTTCAATCCTACGCCAGACAGAAAGGAAAATGTTATGCACTGAAACATTGATACATATGAGTGTACAGCCTCGGGAGTCTCAGTAGGACATAACGCTGAGTTTGTAATCAACCTCTAACAGAATCCCTAGTGGCCAATACTGGGAATTGCATGTTTAAGTATTGAATTACAAAGCCTTAAACCAGTGGTTCTCAACCGGGGGTACACACACCCCTGGGGATACATCAGCCTATCTAGATATTTGCCTAGATTTACAGCAGGCTACATAAAAAGCACTAGCAAAGTCAGTACAAACTTTAATTTCATACAGATAATGACTTGTTTATACTGCTCTATGTACTATTCACTGAAATGTAAGTACAGTATTTATATTCCAATTGATTTATTGTATAATTATATGGCAAGAATGAGAAAGTAAGACTTTTTCAGTAACAGCCTGCTGTGACACTTGTATTTTTATGTCTGATTTTGCAAGCAAGTAGTTTTTATGTGAGGTGAAACTTCGGGGTACACAAGACAAATCGGGGGGGAACAGTAGTCTGGAAAGGTTGAGAACCACTGACTTCAACAGTAGAACCTCAGAGTTATGAACACCAGAGTTACGAACTGACCACTCAACCACACACCTCATTTGGAACCGGAAGTACGCAATCAGGCAGCAGCAGAGACCAAAAAAGCAAATAGAGTAGAGTAATGTGTTAAATATAAACTACTTTTTAAAAAAAGGAAAGCAGCACTCTTCTTCTGCACAGTAAAGTTTCAAAGCTGTATTAAGTCAATGTTCAGTTGTAAACTTTTGAAAGAAAAAACCATAACGTTTTGTTCCGAGCTACAGACATTTCAGAGTTGTGAACAACCTCCATTCCCGAGGTGTTCGTAACTCTGAAGCTCTACTGTACTAAGTTTGACTTCCAAAATGAAGTGAACTCAGGTGGAGAATATATAGAGCACACAGGAATGGTGTGTCTAGAGAATAAATCAGAACGTGCGAGAGACTGAAGTCAATTTGTCTTAAGTGTGATGGTGCTTAATAGTTAATTCAGCTGCCATCAAATGTATCAAAGCCATTCATTCACTCAGCAGTTGAAGAAAGAATAGAGACAATAAAACTATTACCGATCAAATGTTATTGGCACTTATAAAGTTACCTAACAAGTGCTATGGGATATAGTGCTGGCCTGTTTAATCTATTTTTTCAGTACCCAAGAGAGCTCTGCAATATTAAATATTTAATTGAATATTTACTACTTTCAAGTTTAAAAAGCCCCTTGTGCAATACACAAAGGGGTCAGCTAGAGTCAGTTATGAAAGATCCTCTCTCTCTGGCTGAATTGAACAGGCTCAGCATGCAATCTTTTGCTTCAGGTTGACAAGCAGTCCAAAGAGACATACATTCCCTGAATCCATTTGAGAAGTGATTGTACCTTTGAAACTTGAGAGACAAACAGAGGGAAAATATGATTGTGCCCAGTTGTGTCTGGTTTGCTTTTAGGTACTGTAATAAGCCAGGAAGTTCAAAATAAATCTGTTGCAATCTCATTTATGTTTTCTGGGGGGAAAAAAAAAATCACCCAGCAGAAAATAACGTATTTGTTTCACAGACCTGGCAGAAGACATGCTGGGGCCTGAAGAAACCCCTCTTCATCTTATCCACTGCAGAAAGTTATTAATCACAGTTAACAGTATACACAAGTGATTGTAAAGATCTGAGACACAAAGAAAAGAGCTACTGTATGGTAACTCCTCATACCAGGGTCCCGTATCCCCAGACTGGATGGTTCAGAGACAGACAGATCTTCAGCATTCTGGCTTCTCCCCTGGTGGGACAACAGCAATTCCTCTGCACCACTCAGCTGGTCTGTTCCTGCACCTAAGAGGGCTGTAAGCACTACACCATTAGTTCAAGGCCAACACACTTCCCACAGGAACACCTGACAGGTGGAATTTCCCCACCAACACCACAAATGAAACATACGCACAGTGAAACCTAAAAGTACTGGATAGTTGTTCAGTTCTACCCTAGACAGAATGCCAGGTTGCCACAGCTTTGTGCTTATATATACACACCTTAAAGGCTGGATTCTGATCTCATTTCCACTAGCATAAGCCTGAAGTAACTCCTTGGAAGTCATTCCCAATCAATACTGGTCCAATAGAGACCAGAATCTAGTTACTAAACGTCATTGGCTCTTTCACAAGCAGCTGCTATAGAACAGGGTTCTATACTCCTTTAGCCCTAACGCTGCCCTGCAATGTGGATGAATGTCATTCATTGGTGACCCCATATTTATCTTGGTTCCACACAAACCTGAAGGGGTTTTGTTTGCTCATTCTTTAATTTGGCTAATCGCCATTGGCATCAGAAACGAAGGATCACACCATGGAGGTTTTAGAAAGCTTTGTATGAGTTCAAACCAAATTAAAGCCCTACATTTCCTTATCTATTACTTTCCTGGTGAGCCATATAGAGAACTTGTCCTGTGGAATTGAGACTAGGATGGTAAATAGTTGGGAACCAGCATCTCTCCAGAAGCAGCTTCCATTCCCACAGAACTCTTATGTCAATGTTTTCTACAGAGAAACAAGCTGGAGTCCCACTCAGAGCATAGCAAATATTTTCTTCTTGCTTTTAAACTGAATTTTGTTACCACTGAGTCACCAGAAAAATGTTTTCCGCTCCCTTCCACCACTAGTCTAAAGGTCCTGAATGACCTCAGAAAGAGGAAGCAGCATTCAAAGCCTTCTGATTGGGGTAAATCCCTCTTCTTTATAACTAGGCCCATGCTTGGTGGGTTGGATGTATAGATAAGGGACTCCTGGATGCATATGCCTAAGGGCACTGTTGGCTTAGCAACATGTCAGGACTGTTGTAAGCGGTGGAAAATAAACAGGCTTTCATGGGAGATGACCATTGATCTAGGTGGGGAGAGAGACCATGCTAACAAGGGAGGAATAGCACGCACCATAACAGAGTGGAAGGAACAGCAGAGAACTAGCCATGCTAGACAGTCTCACAGCTAATTACGTCATTTCCAGCCAGGATTTCTATTGTTAGGCTTGGCAGAATTAGATGATATTTTCTTTTGAAATCATTTTAAAAAAAGTTTATTTTTAAGCATTTTTAATTTTTATCCATTTAAATTTTTCAGTTTCCCAAAATTATCAGGGAAATCAGATAATTATTTGAGGACAGGAGACAAGATTCAAAAATGAAAGCTTTATGACCATTAAAAACACACATTGGCATTATCCCATGTCAAAATATACAAAGTAAATATCAAATCAAACTCAGTTCTCAAAAAGCATTCTTCTTACTTTGTCTATCCATAAATTTAAGTTGGTGAAAAATATTTCCATCATTTGTGTGTATGTACAGTGAAACCAACATCTAATCCTTCCAAGCTTATTTATTGTGATCTTCACATGAAAAACATTTGTAAGTTGCTCTGAGGGCCATGGGAGTCCCCTGTACAATGTTACCTGCCTGACATCCTCTGCTCTGAAGAATTTACTGTGCTTCCAACATGCACCATTTTACCCCTTTCCCCCGCAAGCATTTCTGGGAAGAAGAGTCCCTTATAATCTAGTGAAGGTCTTGGGGGTCAAGGCATATATTCATTAGTATGTTAATAAAGGAGGACACGTAGGAAGGCTTTATGAACACAAACAATATCAGCTGAAGAACATTGCTCTGAGCCCCAGCTTGTTCAGTGCTTTCTTAGGTCACCAGTTTAAGTTTAGTGGATTCAGCCTATTTATCATCATTTGTACACATTACAGTTTAGCGTGACTGGGGCTCTCTCCTGGAGAAAGAAGAAAAAGAACAGGTGTTGTAGCAGATAGGTAGTACAGGGAAGGGGTAACAGCTGCTCCTATTCAATTTACAGCAGTTTATATAATTGATCATACAGAACTTCTCTAGTTCAGCAGTTCTCAAACTGTGGGTCGGGACCCCAAAGTGGGTCACAGCTCCATTTTAATGGAGTCTCCAGGGCTGGCTTAGAGTTGCTGGGGCAAAAGTTGAAACCCAAGCCCCACCCCTCAGGGCCAAAGCCTGAGGGCTTCAGTCCTGGGTGGTAAGGCTCAGGTTACAGGCCTCCTGCCTGGGGCTGAAGTCCTTGGGGCTTGGGCCCCACCACCAGGACAGCGGGGCACAGGCAAGCTCAGGCCTTGGTCTCCCCTCCTGGGGTCATGTAGTAATTTCTGTTGTCAGAAGGGGGTTGCAGTGCAATGAAGTTTGAGAACCCCTGAACTAGTTAACCATTGCACATGGAGATCAGGGACTGATGTGGTTGAGATGCCAAGACGACACATAGTATACAGACCACTCCTATTACACTTGACTACATTTCATCACAGATATCAGCCACCAAGAGACAAAATTATAAGGGGCAGGGAAAGGGGAACAATTGTGAAGCAAACCACCCAGAGGGAATTTTTATGTGGTGTCTGCTTCATGGTCTGACATTTGATAGCACAAACTTTAAGCTTTGACCAAGTTTCTCACTTCATTTGGAACTTGGCTCGCAAGTTATAAAGTCACATGGCACAACCCTGTGTTCTGAGGCATAAATTGGTCCATGCAGAGGGGCTGGGGTTCTTGCCTCTTCTCTAGACTAAGAAAGTAACTCTCTCAAATCCTTCAGCTCCCTTCCGGCCTTATGCAGGGGCTCAGTGAGAATTCTAGCCCAGCCTCCTGGGCAGAGCTCTGCCTAACCCAGCACCGAGGCTTCTTACAGTCTCTGCTTTCATACCCTTGAGCTGGAACAGGGAGGGACTCACTTACCACATTGAGCGGAGAGAAAAACAAACAGGAGGGATTGCACAGATGCTCCCATGGCCATATGAAAGTACACTAACGTCAAACTGACACCCCCATCCAGCAAAAACCAAGGGAGGGGAGGGTTAGAAAAAGAACCTCTAACACAACTAGCCTTTCCCCTCTACACTGCTTTGCTTTTCATTGCCCCCTATAAAAAGTCCAAACCTTCCCACAGCTGTAGCTCCACTGCCAGGATCCCTTAATAGATGATGGGCTGAATCAGCCTCAGCAGGTGGAGTCACAGGGCTGCAAACCAGCCACCTGTAGAGAGGGTCCCAATCAATTTCTATCTAGACTCCACCCCCTCTCTCAGGCCTGCACCATTTCTCCCTCTCTGTTAGGCCTCCTGGGGAGCTCTATTAAATAGGTGACCCCATTAGCAGTAGCAGAATACTCCTGCAGGATCTCTGCCCCTCTACAGAGATTGCACTGTAAGCAGTAGCGACTGCTTTCTGCATCTGTCCCCCTCTTTCTCCCTGTCATTATCACCCCCAGGCTCTAGCCTTCCTATTTTGAAATATGCCCATTCTTTACCTTTTCATGCTAAGTAGCTGACTGAGAAAGAATTTAGCTCCCAGGATTCCAGTAACCCTGTGCCCTAATCCTGTTATGACACTAGTCACCATTCGCTTGGTGGGAAGGGGTATGGGGCAGCGATGCAGAGTGGGGGTGTTGCCTACTTTACTCACAGCTACCTGGGAAGTATGAAGGCATCGGGGTGGCTTTAGCCTGCCCTTCTGGGAGAACAGGACATGATCTTTTTGAAAACTAACCTTTTTACACAATTTACCTGTTCATGACACAAATTAAGAGCTCCATGGGCAGTTTTTGAATTCCAGCTCTGAGGATGGTGTTGAACAGAATCATTAAGGGTTGTATAAAGGTGGGCATAACTATCCACCTTTTACAGGGGAAACAGAGGCATGCAGTGCAGGGACTATTCTTGTTATGTGTTTGTACAGCATCCAGCCTGACACACCTTGGTCATCTGGGTGCTACTGCTGTAGAAACACCATCATCCCCAGATCCTCAAAGATATTTAGGCTCCTAACTCCAATTGCAGAGTCTGGGAGGCTGTCATCAGAGTCTCATCTTCACCTCAGCTGCCCTTCGCTGTACCCATCTTCCACTGGCTTAAATTGGACTGAAGGTGGAGGATGGTGTCCAACAGCGTGTTAATCAGGATTGCCAGGTAGCCTCGCAAGGCTGCCTGTCTCTAGGCATTTACCTCCTTCCACATGAGTCTGGGAGGAGGTGAATGCCTAGAGAAGCAGCAAGCAAAGAAAATAGAAGCAAACACTTTCAACCCCTCACCTCCTCTCCCCCTCATGAAGCACAGTAGCACTATGGGCCTAATCTGCATCAAGCTTCAATCTAAACAGTTCCATTTAAATCACAGAGTCAAAAAGCTTAAAGCTAGACAGGATCACTAGCTCATCTACTCTGACCTCCTATATAGCAACAGGCCAAGACTACCACCTAGCACCCAAAATGAGACCAAAGTATTACAGCCCTACAGGAGATGAGACCATGATGTGCCATGGGCAGAGAATAGGAGAGACCAAGGTGCTCGAGGCCCCTGCAATGGCAGGGAAATGATGAAGTGAGATGTACCCAGATAATCCTGGCAAGTGACTAGCACCTACATGCTGCAGAGGGAGGTGAAAACACCCCAAGGTCCCTGCCAATCTGACCTGGGGGGAAATTCCTTCCCAACCCCCTCTATGACTTTCAGTTAGACCCTGAGCATGTGAGCAAGAACCAACCAGCCAAGCACCTCAGAGAGACAGATAATGCTTGGTACCATCTCGGATCTCTGGCCCTCCCCTCATTGTCCCATCTCCAACCATGGCCATCGCTGTGGTGTCAGAGGAAGGAGATTTTTTTAAAAACCCTCCCAGAATACCCAGGGGGAAAATCTCTTTCTTTCCCTGGATGGTGGTTGGCTGAAACCCTGAAGTGTGGGTTACAGAACATAATAGTGAGCCACAGGGGTATTGAGCCCTGCCCCCTACCATCAGATACACCACCATTAGACAACTGTACTCATACATTTTTCCAGCTTGCTCTTAAAACTGAGTTGTTTACTCCCAGAATGCCTACTGGGAGGCTGTTCCAGACCCTCAGCCTTAGAAACCTTTGTCTAATGTCCATCCTGGATTTGTTCATGGCCAGCTTAGATCCATTTGTTCTCATTTGGCCCTTAGCTTAAATAGCTCTTCACCCTCCCTGGTATTTATCACCCTAATTTATTGCTATCCACTCTCAGCCTGCTTTTTGCTAGACTAAACAAGCCAAGCTCTTCTAGTCTCCTCTCAGAAGACAGGCCCTCCATTCCTCTGATCATTATAATAGCTCTTCTCTGCATCTGTTCTGGTTTAAATTCATCATTGAACATGGGTGACCAGAACTGTACACAGGATGCCAGACAAGGTCTTACCAGTACCTTGCACAATGGCATTAATGCTTCACTACTGGAAATGCCTCGCCCTGATACATCCTAGGATCGTATTGACCTTTTTCACAGCCGCATCGCGTAGGTAGCCCAGAATCATCCTGTGATCATCCCATACCCCTAGTTCTCTCTCCTCCTCCTGTCACTGCCAGCTGGTGAATCCTCAGCTTGGAAATTCTTATTATTGACCCCAATAGACTTTGAACTATTGCATTTCATCCCATTTCTGTCACTCCAGTCTTCAAGGCCAGCCAGCTCTTCCAGTGTAATGTTCTGCTTCTCCTCTGTTTTGATGATGCTTCCCCAACTTAGTATCATCAGCAAATTTCATTAGCACCCTCCTACTTGTTGTGCCAAGGTCATTAATCAAAACGTGGAGTAAGAGTGATTCCAAGACTGATCACTAAGGAACTCCACTAGTAACCTCCCTCCACTCTGCTAATTTAATGGAGCTATGTCAGTTTACACCTGCTAAAGATCGGGCCCTATAATTTTATGTGGGTGTCTGTCTGTCGTTATTGTGCAGAGGCGAGAGGGTAACAAAAAGCCAGCTCAGCTTCCATAGCATTGTTTATGAAAGTCGGTGAATGTTGGAAACAATCAGACTGGGGCAAGCTAGACTGTTTAAGTTAGACGAACCTGTGATAAGGGCTATTCAAGGCCCCTGATACAATCATTGGCTGGCATAACAAATAAGCTGAACAGTTCTAGAAATGGGAAGAAATGTTTAGAGTTAAAGTCAGCAAAATGTAGTTTGATTGGTTCCTTTTAATGGGCTGAGATTGTCCCCTCTCTTCTTTGACACTGTTTGTCCAGCAACAAAGAGTCCTGTGGCACCTTATAGACTAACAAATGTATTGGAGTATAAGCTTTCGTGGGTGAATACCCACTTTGTCAGACGCATGCCAGGTGTCACTAAATGGGATGTTTGGGCTGGAAGAGGCAAGCTTTACAATAAAGGCTGCACATGCACGGTCTCCTGGAAAACAAGGATTCACCATGACACCCTTGGGCCTTCATTATTCTGATCCTGAAAGGCATCCTTACCAGACCAGGCCAGCAAGAGGGAACCAGCTAATATCACCACCTCCATTGGCTTCAGCTAAATTCTGAACAACATCCAGGATGTGAGCCATAGGTCATAAGCCTTCCCCCATGTTGTTTTCCTTCGAGAACTTATTTCTTCTCTTGCCTATCTCGGTCCTTTTGTCTTCTGTCTAAGAAGAGTCTGGCTTACCTGGCCAAGACAACCTTTGAAGTTCTGCTGTGAGCCTGTGACCAGAAAGGCATTCAAGGTAATGCCTTAAACAGCCCAATACTGATAAAAGTCTGCCAGGTCTGCTGCGCTGATACGATTGTGTGCTGGGCCTGTGTGTCTCCAGCAGTGATGCTGCAAGTGAAAGCACAAGCCACAGACGCTGCACTTTCTAATTTTGCTATTCTTTTCCCTCCCCTTGTGTGCGTTTGCCTCATTTTGGCTTAAAGAAAATAGGATACAACGACCACATCAGCTCCAGGCCAGCGCAACTAACTTTTTCTCTTTCCTCTCCATAAAAGGCCAGGTAATACATGAAGTGTACATTAAAGGCCATCTTTAATACCATCTAAAAACCTGTGAAACTGGGGGCGGGGAGGCTGTTCCCCTGCAAAGACACTACATGACTAAAGGGAATAGGGGATAGTGTTAAAATGAATGCCTTACTTAATACATTTCAAATGCTTTAAATCTATTTTTGTGTATTTAATAAAAAGGTTAATAGATTTGGAATGGTGGCTGTTACAATCAAAGTAAGCCAGTGATAACATAAAACCCAGACCACACTAAACCATTTAACAGTTGTAACAGTGAACAGGGGGTTTATTAACATCTTGTCCCTGGTTGTACCAGAGACAACCCACATGTTAACACCACAGTGACACTGACACCCCCACCTCCCCAGACTTGATGGAGTCAGAAAATTGATTCAGTTTCCCTCCTGGGCCATTTTCAGATTTATAGTTCCTAATTCATTTGAGTCTGTGAGATTTACAATGCTGTTTCACTTGCATGTTTCTTTATTTGAAAATCCCATCTTGTCACCCCTCTGTGTAACTGCAGATTAAAAATGCATTGCTTCAGCAGACAGAGAGAGAATGCTAGAGCTGGCTTTGATTTGTGTTAAATAAATCAAGAGCAGGCATGGGTTGGATCTGGATCCCATCATACCCAACCCTTGGGAGAGTCTGGTAGTTAGGACCTATTATCTCGGGCTCTGAGTAAACTTTCCAGACTATGGAAATACCTGCTGTATTTTATCTGCCCATGTCAGAACAACTATCGTCGTGAGACTAATAATCTCATGCCTTAAGCAACAATGTATGTAGAAAGAAAATAATATATTGTGCAGGTGTGGCGAGTCAATTAGCTGTTTTGGATAATAGCTCTGGGATAGCAACAAATAACAGACCTAACTGCACAGTGCCCTGGGATTCAGATATAATCTGTCCATAGTTGTGCATAGTAAATCTAGAAATTAGTGTAGGTTAGTCAGCATAGAGACACACCTGCAGCTCATTATCCAGAAATAACATGTGCTTCCCCAGCATTGGCTTACCCATCCCGGAAGCCTTTGGCTCCCCTAGTTTATGTGCTGAGGCACCTTTACAAAGAGGAGCTGCAAAAGTAGGGGGCTTTGAAATGCTCATCGGTCCTACAATAAGCATTTAAAGGACAAAGAAAATACGTTCTGTTCTAATTGGGCTGGATTCTGCTACCATTCTCACTCCTCCTGCTAAATAGTATCCTTGATTTCACTGGGGTACTTGCAGAGTAAGGTACTACTTCAACATTAGTAAAGGGGGAGGGGAAGGAAGTGGCCTATTAGTTATGGTAGCAGTCACCAGGGAATGCTGTTATATATGCGTGCCTTAGCATGTCAGCAGTATACACTTGTTGAGGAAATGTGTGAATTATTAGTTTTGTGATGTAGTTTCTTCTGAGGTGGGCTATGGCAAGCAGCAAGGGAGTTTTGTTTTCTTCTTCAATCTCTAACTGGAGCCAATTCTGGGGAGAGAGTCATTCTCTGTGAACTGGGCATTCACATTTGGGCTGAGATTCTTGAAAGGAGAGTTTGTGTGCATGCTGTCTGTGACCATCTCTGTTCCAGGACTAATGTAGTTAGCATAAAATAAACTGCATTAAAAATATACCTATACTCCACATCACTCATGTCTCCAAGAGGCAGTCAATCTACAAGGCCCCAACATCTGCTACCACTCAGCAGAGTAGGAATTATATATTTAGACTTGCACATGGAGCTTGAACATTCTGTGGAAAAATTCTCAGAAGTTACTCTTGTGGAGTTTTACCTGGAAGTGTCCCCTTTGGTGGGAGGAGTTAAGGGGGCTGTGGATTTTGGAGGCCATGCCCCTCAGCCCAGCAGTTCTGCGTGAAGGGACAGGAGCAATCCTGGCAAGATGGCTGTTGCTTTAGTACTCCCCCGAACTCCTTCCATCTGTGGTGGTATGACATCAGCAGAAGCAGCAATACCACTGGATGGATTCATCAGTGACTTCTCTGCCATGGCCATGAAGGGAATACAAAGGGGAAACAACTCTGTGCCCTTTTCAATGTCCTCCCACTCTGGTTTTGCCACCTGAAGTCTATGGAGCCTCAGACCCTTGTCAGACAACAGAGGGAAGACATTCCTGTGCTAAAGGGGGAAAGCCACACAAAGATCCACTTGGGAGGATCTGGACCATGTTTTCTCTGAAGTGTAGTGCTGTGCAGTGTGCCAGGAACCTCTATAGGCACAACGTTGACCTCTTGAGTGGTTTAGCCAACAAGCTCTATTAATAAATATTTTGCCACCTAAGGACTGAAGAATGTTAAGGGGTACATTCCAACTTCACAACGCACACGCAAGTTCCCTAAAGGGGATTCAGACATACAATGAGGGCAGAACACAGCATAACTTGTGTACATGGCTTTAGGTTTTTGGGCTGATTGGAAATAGGCTTTCAGCAAAGATGCCTACTGACATCTGTACTGTGATAGTGCCCAGAGGTGCTGGTTAGCAAGGGGTCCCATAGTACTAGGTACTCTACAAACATATGCAATGGCCTGGCCATTGCCCTGAAAAAGGTGACAACCTCAGGCAAGAAGTTTAGATGAGATGAGATTCTATTTCCTGTTTTTCCCTCCTCCATCTCTTTTTCTTTCTATTCTGTAGCCCTAAGCCAATCGGACACATTTCCTCCAGGTATCTCCTAATACATAGAACCTATCACTGTAGTAATGTGTTTATTAACTGATTAATTGTTGATGATGTTGCTTAAGTATATACCAGCTGTTGCCATTTCCCCACATGCAGCCTTTGATTGTTGTCCCATTTGCTATTTATTATGGACCAGTTTCTGATACTTCTACTGAAGAGCACACTCCTCTATAAGCAGTCCCATTGAAGTTAATGGTACTATTTGTGCAATAAGGTGCTACTCAGCAGAGTAAGGGGGTAGAACACGATCCTAAGTAAAAGAATCCATTGGTGGTTTATCGTAGGATGTAGGCGAACCCCACACCTGATAGAACAAAACTAGACACAGTTTGTTTTCTCACTTTTATATAAAATAGACATTTACATACATTTTCTTTTGGAAAAACTTCTCCGATCATAACTCCATTAGGCAAAAATGTATCCCACAGTGAAAAAGCAAAGGTTTTTCAAAATACTTTACTACTGACATACATCCAGCTGCTTAAAAGTGTGAATTTAATTTTTAAACATTTCTAATTGGTGGGCTTTTAAAAATAAGATATGCATAATTGATACAAACAGAGGTACGGAAACAAGAACCATATGAACAACAGTCAATGCAAATAACTCCCACATGACAGAAGGAGAAAGCAGCATGACAGCCACTTCAGGCAAAGAGATTTCTATAGTAATAAATTTGTAGAAGCTGTAACTTTTGCAGAGGATGATGCCGGGGAAAATTTCCCAGAAGAAAGAAGTTTTCAGCAAGTCAGTATAAACATGGCAAGGAATTTTTGGACAAAGTTATAAAGGTCACCTTATGCAGCTTTGCCACGTTAAAACACTATTGTAGACCAAGCAATTTTTCTTTTTGCTGCTTCCATTGAAGTGTACATGAAAGAAAACTCCTACATTATAAAACTACTGCATGAGTCCCCATAAAGCAAAAATCCCTTAGGGCTAGATTTTCAAAAGGCTGTCATCTTCACACGTGAAAAGCAGGAATAGGGTGTGCAATAAAACACACAGAAATTCCAAGCAGGTGCAAACACACACATTGACTTCAATAGAATTTAGGCATGCACTAAGTGCTTTGCTGAACCAGGGGCTTATGGAGCATATACAGAACAGCTCAAAGTATGAGCTAGTAACTAAAACCTGTGTCTTAAATCACGAGAAAAATAGTTTACACAATATTGGCCTGATTTTCAAAGGTGCTGAGCAGCTACAGTTCCTGTTCATTTTAGGTAGAGTTGTAGGTGCTCAGAATCTCTGAACATTAGAGTTTATATGCATGAGAGCAGGCATGACTTTGCGTGGGCGTCTGTGTGTTCCCTTGCTCTCTCATCTTTTATTTGTGGTTTATTTCAGTCTGAAATTAAAGCCATTTTATCTGATGCACATACGTGTTGCTTGGCCAAAATGACTTGCTTACACATTTTTATAAAAATCTAGCCCAAAATGTCCAAGTGAAATATAAAAAAGTGTCCTTCCTAAATCCTTTCTTTTGAGAGATGGCAGTAGGGGAGGAGCAAAGAGTGTTGGATTTTAAATAAGTAAAATGTAATAAAAAAACCCCAAACTTCCAAAAGACCCATTAGTTCAGAACATTATTCTGGGTGAGAAAATACAACCAACCCCCCCCCCCCATCCCTCCCCAACAAAACAGAATGACAGCTTTTTAGTTTGCCATTTGAGATTGAAATGTAGTTAGCACAAAAGTCCTATCTTTCCAGCTCTGGGTTAATTCTCCACTTTGGATTAAGCTGATGTGCATCTTTAGAGGTGTGTTTAGATAATGCTACTTCATAAGGGAAAGAGCTAGCCACCACCTGTTAAGGTTTTCAGCAAAATATGCATTCATAATTTGTAGTAAGCATGCTGAGTACTGCAATAGGCAGAAACCAAAGTATTCATAGTTTATTTTATGAACTATATAAAACCAAAGGGGGAGGATGTTTTCTACCATTAAGTCGAGTAAGATCCATTTCATCACAGGTTAGCTTGCTCTATTTGTCTTCACAGTAAAATTTCCTTTTGGCTGAGGTAACCTATTGCATATTATTGGGCCATTATTGTTCCTTACCTACAGTAATGCCTTGATCAAGATACATGCCTTGATCCAGCAAAGCACTTTACGGAAGTAGTCTCATTGAAGCCAATAGGATTACTCGTGGGCTTAGAGCTACACACATGCTTAACTGCTTTGCAGCATCAGGGCTTTAGTCAATTCCCAAAGAACTCTGACAGGATGCAGAATACACAGTTTCTACACTATTATTTGGCATGGGTTTGGGCCATAAAGTGCTGGTTAGGGAAAGAGGGATTATTTAAATGAGTTCCTCCTCTCCCAAAGGTTGTCTTAAACCTGTTTTATGACACAACCTTTCATAGCTGTGATAGGCTGGGGTTAAACCACTTTGCATATCAACATGTTGCCAGCCAAATGTTCATTCTTGTGCGTTGGCAGACAACTGAAATTTACAAGACCGAAGACAGGCAGCGATGACAATACAATGAGCACAAACATGCCCTCTAGCCAAACCAACCATCTCACGCTGGGCTGGTTTCCCTGGGTTGCCCATCTGAGAAGCTAGCATTGTAACAGTACTGCATGTCTCCTATTGGTCAGGACCAATATCTTTTCCTGGATCAGGGAGGGACATGAGAAATCTCTTCTACATTTACACAAGTACAAGTTTTAGTAGGATGGGATGGCCTTGATTGAATGCTATTGTGATAATGATTCAGCCCTCCTATTAGGTCAGCCAGAAAGGACACACAAAACTTTTAGCTAAACAAACTCTCTTCCCCTCTCAATGTATTGTTTAAAAAAATAAACTTTTTTTTTCCATTTGAAAAATAATATAATTGGTCACATTTTAAAGCCACACGTGTGCATTCTCAGCTGTCTTCGGCTAGGTCTCAAAGTGCTGTTGGGCTACAGGAAACTCATCTCAGAAAACTATGGCTCATGGGATAGCTTGCGGCACTGGTACAAGCATCTTTATAAACAATAGCTCTGCCAATGTGCAGTACGTGATACTGTTCAATAGTATCTTTCTCACTCAGGACCCTACCATGCCATGCGCAAAGTACCCTTCCTGTGAGATGCTGAGCACCCTCCTTAATCTCAGTGGAAGTTAATTGAGGGTGCCAAACACCTCACAGGATTGGGCGCTAAAGCCCCAGTTCTATAAAGTTATCCACACAGCAGCCTGTTGCCTCCCATCTTGAGCCCCAGATGACTTCAGTGAGTCTCTGTGTGGGCATAAGAACGGAAGTACTGGGTCAGACCAATGGTCCATCTAGCCCAGTATCCTGTCTTCTAACAGTGGCCAATGCCAGGTGCCCCAGAGGGAATGAACAGAACAGGGAATCATCAAGTGATCCATCCCCTGTCACCCATTCCCAGCTTCTGGTAAACAGAGGTTAGGGACACCATCCCTGTCCATCCTGGCTAATAGCCATTGATGGACCTATCCTCCATGAACTTATCTAGTTCTTTTTGGAACCCTGTTATAGTCTTGGCCTTCACAACATCCTTTGGCAAGGAGTTCCACAGGTTGACTGTGTGTTGTGTGATAAAATACTTCCTTTTGTTTGTTTTAAACCTGCTGCCTATTAATTTCATTGGGTGACCCCTAGTTTTTGTGTTATGAGAAGGAGTAAATAACACTTCCTTATTTACTTTCCACATCAGTCGTGATTTTATAGACCGCTATAATTTCCCCCCTTAGTCGTTTCTTTTAAGGATCTGCCCTTTGCAGGATCAGGGCGTGATTGAGCTTGAAGGGGAGTTGAGTGGGTTAATCTCCGTGCTCTGCTTTGAAAAGTTGTACTTCTAACGGGAAACCTTGGTGCTGGTGCCAAGAAATTAGGTTCTGCAGAGCAAAAGGGAGAGAGCTTCACCTGTATGATGCCTCCTGTTCAACCCTTTCACATACCCCCACTATAATGGAGTCACTCCCTCCATGGTACATATTGATGGAAAACCTGTGGTTCTCACTAAACGTTGGTCTTCCAATGGTTTAAAGTGCTCTGGACTTCTATGGGTATATGCACGTTGTCTGAGCTCTGAAACTTTGTTATGAACTAACTAAAATTCTACTGTGGGAGAACTGGTAAGCCTCAAAGACCACTTTAGCACTCACTTTGCCTGCATAGCCTTCTATGGGGCTTTGCCAGCCTGACTCCCAGGCAGGCCAATTCTGACTCTGTACCAAAAATTTTGGCTGCCCTATGGCAACCCTAAGTCGGAGAGCCTGGCAATCCCTTCGCTATGTTAGGGAAAGCCTGACAGCCTGTAGCTACTTCATGCAAATAGCCTCAGAATAACAATTTCACTAGGAATCCACCATGTAGGCATGCCTTGATGTGAGTAACTGGACATGGGTGAGGCCTCATTTCTTGGGAAACAGGATTAGGGAGGTAAATCGATCAGCAGGATGGAAGCAGAATGTCCGTACTAGCTAAGATAAGGGGCAACACCTAGGGAATCATCTACAATGGGCAAGATAAACCTGGAAGATTAGGTAGAGTCAGTCATGCATGGACAGAGCTTGGTTGTACAGGGACTGGTTCCTACAAAGTGACTAAGCCAATCCCAAAATGTGTGATGCAATGTATAGTAAATGTATATAAAGGAAGAGGCTTGCTGTGTAACTTATTGGATGTGTGGTATGTCCTATACCCATGTCATACGCTTGAGTCTGATCAACTCAGCATAGCTTTGCTGCCAAATAAAGAAACCTGAATGACAAGACTGGAGTCAGACTGAATTCTTGGGGAACCGAGTGGAAGATGTCTTGGGGGAAACCCAGAAGTCACTAAATGAGTCTACAGCCATGACCAGGCTGGGGAGCAGAATCATCCAAGGATGAGTGACAAGAGAACTGCTGCTGATCTGTCCCTAAAAGACAAGTATGAGCAAGAACACAGGTAGAGGAGATAGAATGGCAAAATTATATTATTACCAGGTGTGAATGGGTCCCCAAATGTGAACCCAGACACACACTTGCAGTTTACTTGGCCCTGGTTTGAACTGTTCACTTTATAAAGTGAAAATGATCAGGAGGGAGAAGCACAGGAATGCAAAGTCTCCATCAGTCCCCATCCAGCTGTTAGAGGCAAGCCCCTGGACATCTCCACAGTCCGACTGAGCTCCTGGGGAAAAAAAAAACGCTTACTGACCTTCTGTAACTGTTGTTCTTCGAGATGTGTTACTCATGTCCATTACATGTTAGCTGTTTGCATGCACCACATGTACTGTTGCCAGAGATTTTTCCCTCAGTGGGCTCTAGCACCATTTGGTGCTGGGGTAGTAAGGTGGATTGTGGAACAGACATGAGCAACATATCTCGAAGAACAACAGTTACGGAAGATCAGTAGCTGTTTTTTCTTCTTTGAGTGCTTGCTCATGTCCATTCCACGTTAGATGACTCACAAGCAGAACCCAAGGAGGTGGGCTCGGAGTTCATGGACATGCATTCTGTAACATTGCTCTCCCAAACTTGGTGTCATCTCAAGTCTGTTGGGTGACAGTATAGTGGGATCAAGTATCAGAGGGGATAGCCGTGTTAATCTGTATCCACAAAAACAGATTGGTTGGTGGGTGCTGACCATCCCCACTATTTTTTTCCATGGGTGCTTGGAGTCAGTGCCTCACTTGATTGTCTCCGCACTTGTAGCAGTGTAAATCAGGAGCGACGCCAATGAAATCAGTGGAGTTACATTGGTATAAAATTAATGAACCACAGGTGGGTCACCAGCCTGGGAAGCAGTCTAATGAGTGGCGCTGTGTTCACCAGCAGATGTAAACCCACTCTGACAAGCCAGGGAAGGCACGTCAGACTGGCAGTGCCAGTAAGAATCTGAAACACACTTCTTGAATTGAAGAGGGTACTAAGCAGGGGTGAGTCTAGCTGACATAGCTATACTGGCAAAGGCACTGTAGTGTAAACAAGGCCTGCATTAACCATGTTTTTGGGCTGTTCATTTCCCTTGTTTCTTGAGGAAGAGGTGTTAGTGAGGGGGCATGATTGGAGGGCACCTGTGGGAGGGGAATGATCTGCCACTTTAGCTGCCAGCTCTCCTGGCCCCACCATGCCCCCAGTATGGCTGGAAGGGACATGGAAAGAAAGGAGGATGGTAACTGATGGGCTGTGAGGAGCACATCTACTAGCTGGAGGCAGCAAGAGGAATAGCAGGGAGCCCCAGACTTTGTATCTACTTCAGGGAGCTAGTGTAAACGAAGGGGCTCTGCACAGCTCTCTGCAGTACAGGAGTACTGTTCATGTGTGGAATGGACCATTCACCTCAGTGGGGTATACTCAGATGAATTAGGATTCTCCAAAGAGATGAACAGTCTAACACAATAGCTCTGGGTGGTGTGAAATGATCCATTCCTCTCAATGGGAGTTCCCCTCTACCTCAGTTTCAGTTGTGGAATACCATTATTCAAGGTAATCTCACTATGCATGTCAGTTTTAGAGCAACTGGAATATTAAAATCTTCTTATTGGGGGGAAAGGAGATAGTATCTGAGTAACGCCTGAACCAAATTACTCCAAACTTGCACCATTGCCCCTGTTGTGGCGTACCAATATCTTAGATAATCTCATTATGCATGTGGATTTTAGAGTACTATGAAAATTAAAAGAAGCTTATAATGCAGGGGAAGGACATATATTGGGAACCTCTTGATCAAATGGCCTAAATATGCACCTGAGGAATTTTCTGAGGCCAAGGAAGAAGGAAATGTGAAAGTAAGCATCTTTTTTTAAGTCGAGGGGAGCATACCAGTCCCCTGAATCCAAGAAGGGGATGATGGAGGTCAGGCAGACCATGTGGAACCTCAGTTTCTTGAGATAATTGTTGAGGCGACGCAGGTCCAGGATGGGACGAAGGCCCCCTTTGGCCTTTGGGATTAACAAATATTGGGAGTAAAACCCTTTCCCTCTCAATTTTTGAGGTCTCTCTTCCACAGCCCTCACCCGTAGGAGGATCTGCACCTCCTGGTCTAGGAGTTGCTTGTGAGAATGGTCCCTGAAGAGGGACAGGATAGGGGGCGGGAAGGAACGGTGGATGAAAACTGAAGTGTCTAACCATACACCAATGTATTTAACACCCACCGATCTGATGTGATGTGGGATCACGCTGGGCTGAAGTTGGAAAGTCAGTCCAAAAACAAAGGGTAGGAAGGATCCGAAGCGGGAACTGGTATAGCGCCCTCGGGCACACCTTCAAAAGGCCTGCTTGGGTGAACTGGAGTACCTATGCAGCCTTGGTATTGAGGTTGAAATGAATGAAAGCAGTTGATGGCACTTGTAACCTCTGTTTCTTCATTTGAACACGTCCTGTATCTTGGTGGTGGAACAAAAAAGTGGACTGGCTGTTGAGGCCTGAAATGCTTTCTTGAAGTAGACGTAACATAGAGGCCCTGCGACCTGAGGGTAGCCCTTGAGTCATTCAGGCCATCGAGCTTTGTGTCGATTTGCTCTGAAAAAAACAAGGAGCCTTTGAA
Source organism: Mauremys reevesii (assembly GCF_016161935.1). Classification (NCBI taxonomy): domain Eukaryota; kingdom Metazoa; phylum Chordata; order Testudines; family Geoemydidae; genus Mauremys; species Mauremys reevesii. Next base: position 253,045,808 of record NC_052623.1, read on the forward strand.
AGGGAGGTCCTGAATTGACTGCTGGACCTCCTGAGGTAGCCTCAAGGACTGCAGCCAAGAGCATTGCCTCATGGCCATTGCAAAGGCCATTGTCCCAACCGCCACACTGGCTGCATCCAGTGCCGGCTGGAGTGAGGCTCTGACAATTTTCTTTCCCTCTTCTAAGAGGGCAGAGAATTCCTGCCTTAAGTCCTGAGGCACGGAGTCTTTAAATGTGGACAAGGAGCCCAAGTGGTTTGCTGGTTTGAATACATTTTTCTTCCAACAGATCCGGTTTCTGTGAGTCCTTCTGTTTGGGGGTAGCACTTGCTTGGCCCTATCTATCCCTCTCGTTGGCCGCCAATAAAACTAGGGACCCAGAAGGGGTGTGTGAGAAAGTATAAGTACTCGTACAGTTTGGCTGGCAAAGAGTATTTATTCTATGCCCGCTTTGAAGTGGGAGGGAGAGAAGATGGGGTCTGCACAGGGCTCTGACCAACCTAATACAGCCTCATTAATGGGTAGGACCACCTGAGATTGTGCTGCTGCAGCCAGAATGTCAATGAGGCTGTAGGACAATTCCTTGAACTCCTCAACCCCTAATCCCAGGTTAGCCGCTATCCTCTTTAGAAGCTTCTGATGGGCTCTAAAGCCATCACATGGCAGCAAGCCGCTCAGTCCTGAGACAGCCTCGTCTGGGGCAGAGGAGGAAGAGGCTTGTACTGGGGGTGGGGGGCTTCTTCCTCTTCTTCAGCCTCAATTACCTACATGGGGCCCACATCCTGTGTATCGATACCACGTTCGGTATTGGACTCAGGGTCCAGTGCTGAGTGGAGCGGTGCAGGGGCCCTCTTTTCAGAAGCAACTGACTATGACCAGTGGGATGATGGACCCGGTACCAGGGGAAGCCCCCACGGGTTCCATAACAGCCATTGCTTAGGCCACTGTCCACCTGACCAGGCACCAGTGAGGGGACCCGCACCAGGATCTGGTGGCATGTAAGATGGATACCAGTGGTGGTTCTTGGGATGGATGTAGGGCTCCACCTTGAACTCAGACAAAGAGTCCTGCCAAGGTGACCATGGGAAAGTGGTACCCCTCGCTTCTGTCAATCAGTGTCGAGTATCTGGGGACCAGTGCCGGATAGGGATGACCTTGTAGAAGAAAACATGGTCAGTTTGCCCATGGAAGGTATGGAAGCTCCCAGTGCTGGGAAGGAGCTCAGATCACTATACTTTTTCTGGCTCATGCTCATTTGGTTGCCAGTGGTTGTCCCATCAGAGTCAGCGGTACTGGGAATGATAAGTCCCTGGCCGCTGCAAAGGCCTCCTGGGTTGAAGGCTCTGTGATTCTGCTGGTGCCATAATGACTTCTTGGTGTCGGCAGAGAGTCCCGTACTAGACTCAATGTTCTGCGCAGAGTTGATGGTTCTGCCATGGAACCGGGGGTGGAGGAGTGGCCCGACCTGGGTCACACTCCACTGCCTTCTCCTTGCTTGGCTTTCTTTGGTGTTGGCAAACACCCTCTCTTGGAGCACTGCTTTTTATGTTTCTTCTTTGACACCGGAGATGGAGAATGTTGCCAGGATACACACAGCACCAAGGCCAAAGTGGATAGTGCCGAATCTGAGCAGCTTGGCTCCAAAGCCGGTCTTAGAACAGCTTCCATTAGGATAGTCCTCAGTCTAGCCTGTCTTTTTTCTTACAAGGCTTAAGATTCTGACAAATCTCTTATCTGAGCCTCTCCCAGACACTTCAGACAACTGGAGTGTGGGTTTCTCACAGGCATAGGCTTTCCACAGGAGGCACAAGGTTTGAAACCCAAGGACAGGGGCATGCTCTGTGGCAAAGGGAGCCCCTCAATGATAAAGGAGCAGTTCTAACTATCTACATTAGTATTATTTACACTACAACTATACTAAGACTAATAAACAAGGATACAGAGAAGAAACCATTGAAAAATGCCTTGCCGAAGCAAGAGGAGTTGTTCCAGCAACCATCATGGGTGATAAGAAGGAACTGAGAGGGTGTGGCACCAAAGGGCACTCGAGCTGGCCCAACAGATACCACTGAGGGAAAAATCTTACGTGGAACATATATGAGCAAGAACTCAAAAAAGAATCACCTGGCTATGTGCAGGAGCCAAATTAATACTCTTCAGCATCACCTCGGTACTGAACAGATCCCTATGTGGTTATGCTTCAATCCTACCATTGGATCCACTGAACCCGCCCTGTGCTTGGGTGGTACCCTGTTGATTTCTAAACTCTTATTTCATGTCTGTGATTTTACCTACAAAAAGTGGCAATTAGAAATCAAACCTCCTAAATAAAGCAGACAGACCCACATCATCACATGATTATGCTTAACTATGGAAACTTCTTTAATTTACTCCTGAGTGCATTTAGAGCTCACGATAGTGACACCCTATTAGCACTGGTTAAAGCCATGTGCCATTGCCATGCAAGATTTCCCTGACCGAGCTGTATCAATGCACTTCAGTCCCAACCTGAACCACCCGCTATTAATTCCATGACCTGGGCTTCTCTTCAGCAAAGACATGGCAATCAGGCTGAAAAAAACTGTATGATGGTTTCATGATGGGGGCTAAGATGAAAACAATAAACTTGTGAGATGAGCTGCTGTCCAGAGTGAAAGGGCAGAATATCACTACACTGCCCCATCTAACCTTCTCAGATACCTCTACTATAACAACAGATCAAATGCTCATCTCAGCTGAACTGGTGCAACCCTACATATCAATGGGCGTGGCACTGCTGTAATGAAAATTTGGTCCAACATCCAATTGCTTTAGAAATATCAGCAGGGACAATTATTCAAACACAGCCTTGTGGTGCCGTATTTTCTAACTTTATACAATAAAAGCAACAATCACAGGCCACATTGCTAGCTGTGAGGGATGTTGTCCAACTCTTATAAACAGAGTAAAATATATTAAACATTTTATTATAAGTTAAAAATAAATAACGCTCAAAAATAAATGTCCATATTCTGAAGCAAACTTGCCCTTCCACTCAATATTTAAAAATATAGATTTTGGGGGGGGGAAGGGGGAGAGGGAGGAAGGGAGGGAGGTGGACCCATTAAAGAATTCCACATTTCCATTGGACAGTTCCAATTTCTTCATAGAAATTATAATTCTGATTGGGTGAAAAAAGTCATGTGATTTCTGACAATTCTGTGATATCATGAATTTGAATAGTTACAAAAATGATTATCTTCCGAGTAAAACATTCAACTGAGGTTTTTCCTCAAAAACAGCCCTAGTCAGAGAATCATCACTTTCAGAGACAGCCATGTCCAGACATAATTCTCCATTTCCTTGGGGTCATTTTCAAGTCATTGTTGGAGACCTAAAAATGGCCACCATTTCTCCCAGCTTTAACCTTGTAACGACTTTTGATGCTCTCTGCTGATAATTGTCACCATTGTCCTGGCTGAGGAGGACTTTATGGGGAATGCTTTAGAGACTATTAATAGTACTCCTTAAGTGGGTGAATGTTGACTAACAAGAGGCACTGCTCCATCCCTTGCCAGTGGATGAGAACTTTGCCTCTACAGCCCACCCAGCTTGGGAAGTGAGAGACCAGGACATCAAAGGTGCATCTCCCACTTACAGCACTAATGGCAAGTGATATGCATCCAACCCAAACATAAATCTTGATTAAAACAGGGTTTTCACTCATTCTTCAGCATACCCTATAGAAATGAAGGGTCTCCGGCAACTTTGGTGATGCACAAATGTGCGCCCCAAATTTGCCCTCCTTAATTCTGAGTCACATCACAGCTCCTCCTGTGTCACTTCTGCCAATGGGCTTCCACTTCTCTTTCTTCTGCAAGGGGCACGAAGCTCCTTCCACTAGCTACGTCTGATCTTTCTCCTGGACTTCCTGCAATCGTTTCTCTAAGCGATCCAGTTTAGCCAGATTCTCCTTCAACAGCTTGCTGTTTGGAACCAGCTGTAAAGCTTTCTTGTAATAGCTACGTGCATTGATGTAGTCTCCCTATAAAAGGGGGAAAGAGAGTCATTCATATTCTCTGACATTGAAACATCATTGCCTGAGACCGGCAAGCTCCATAATGGATGGAGAAAGCAATTTATAAAGTGTGTTTGACATGTTTTGAAACAGCAACACTCCACTCATTATTAAATTGGTCAACTGGTATTTCAGAAGAACTCACTCTGTGTCTAAATTAGATCAACAGGGACATGGCAAGAAGCAGATTTAAACAAGGCTATAATGTCCAAGCAGAAGATATGTATAATATGAGTTAAACTAATATCTTTAGGACATTCAGAAAAAATATGCTACAGTAATCATCAAGTATGAAATCACATGAAATGCTCTTGTCAACATATTTTCACCAACTGGTGTCAGTATTATGCATTAGACACTATCATCAAGTGGATTAGGTAAGGCGGAATTTAAAGGGCTGATTCTCAACTGCATAGACTGGGAACACTTATCCAACAGTTTAAAAACACACATTGTAGATTATGTGCTAAGCACAGCTTCACTAATGAAGGAGCATCCCTTTCAAAAGACAGACTATGCTCCCAGCCTTTCCACCTCCAATGTTTTCCTGCCACTTCTTGAATTATCAACCTTTCTCTGAAGGGAGACAGCCCTTCAGGGTTCCATGTTGCTGCTGCTTTTGCCTCTGATTTATTGCTCACTCCAGGTGCCCCCTCCCCCCCCATGTCGTATCTAGATCCACTGGATACTTGTGTGATGACAGCCATTTTGACCAATACACTAGGGACTGAACTAGAGATTTCCAGAGTTAAAGGCACAAATCTCTACAACTTGAGTTAGAGCCAGGATCTCTAGCTGGGGCTGTAAAAGACTCACATCCTCTTTGGATCCAACTCAGCGGGCAACAAAAAAAGACACACTGAACAGGCACTTCTTAGCTGCCTGAGGGCAAGTTCAGCAATGTATTAGAAGAACAGAAATAGTCCCTTTACTTGACAGCCTACAGAAAAGCTAGAGATTTTCCTACCTTGATATGCTCAATCCCTCCCATGTTCATCCATGCCTGAGCTTGATCTGGATTCAGCTCCACAGCCACTTTATAGCTCTAAATAAATATGACATGTCTTCAGGTTAAGATGCTTGTGTCCCTGACTAAAAGCCACATTAGGGGGGAAATGACTCCCCCCACCAATCCCTTTAAAATACTGTTGTCTTCTTGATTTTTCTTACGTACAAAATGTGCATTGTTTCAGAGTGTTAAGTGGAGACGAATGAAGTGACCATTTTCCCGAAGGGCTATTTGGGGGAATTTGCTTTGTCTGCAGAGTCCTGCAGGGAATCCAGGCAACTTCCAGGACAGTGCATTACCTTCTGCTGATCCTGACCTGCAGGGATGCTCTGCGCTTTACAGCTACCTTCTGCACACGGCATTTACCCTATAAGAAAAGCATCTCCACAACTCCACACCAGCATGTATGTGCAGGGAGGGAGAGAACATTGGCAAGGTTTTATTATTTGAATGGCTGCAGTCTTTCTTACAACATGGATACCTGTGTGCAGATTTAACAAGGACTGTAGGTAGCTTCCCCCTACCCCTTTATTTTGCTTCTACAAAGGGGGCGGGAAATCATTAAAAGAATTTCTGGACTCTGAGGAACACCTCTATTTTTGGGACATCATAACAGATGAGGATTCAAAGAGCATCTGGACATTTATATGGATAACAAGTATACTCAGAGTTCTAATTCATTATAACAGAATATTTGGACAGGGTGTTAAACCTTATGATTCAGGACTTAAATTTATGATCTCTAATAGCTAGAGAGCTATCTCTGGTTCCACAAGTAACCTACCAAATTGGAGGGAGATTTTTTGTGTAGGAGTATTTCAAAAAGGAAAGGAGGCAGAGAGAACACTGTTGTAACTTTAACTATGGAATTGTTACTACCCTTCCACAATCCCAGCTGTCCTATATGGTGACCAGATGAGCTATATAAGTGAACAAGCACCATATATGTTCTCTGCAGAATATTAATTACAGCTAGTGAGCTCAGTTCTTGAACTATAAACATAGCCATGTGCTTTAGAGCGGTTACTTGTTATACCTCAAAAGCCTTGTCAAGAAGGTTTTGTTCTCTTAGCTGATTTCCTTTAGTAAAAAAGAGCTCCGATATGACTTTTGGATCCTTTGGTTTTAGCTGCAGAGCTTTATCTATAGCTTCAAGGGCCTGCAGAAAGAGAGAGGACACAATATTCTATTCTATCCAAGTTCTTATGCTGTGCCCATCTCTATGATATTGGAACACATGAAGCACTGAGCAATACACAGCATCACCACCCTGCTCCCCAAATTTCTGTTTGCTCGTGGACTTTTACCACATTCAGAAACCTAAATTCTAGCACCTCACAGCCTGATTTTCCGAGATGCTGACCAGACCCCAGCAGCTGGAGTCAGTAGGAACTGAGTACTCAACACCTCTGGGAAAAAAAAAATCAAGCCTTTGGCCTTCAATCCTATTTCCTAGACCAGTGTTTCTCAACAACCCATCTGTGGATTGGCACTGGTCCATGAGATTTTCCTGACATAGTTTAGAAAGGCAGCAAGCTGGTCCCTGGTATCAAAAAGTTTAAGAAACACTGACCTAGCTGAACGGAAGCATCATATAAAGCAATCCAGCTATTGTGCATGCACAAACTATATCAGTCATGATGTGGCTACACGCCCTTGCTACACATGTCTCAGGACAGGATCTAGCCTTTGGCTGTACAGAGATTAAAATTCATCCCAAACCCTTTGATTGTGTGTGTGGGGGACAGCAGCAAACGGAGTTCCCAGTACCTTGCTGTAACGCTCCTGCTTGCTGTAGATTGCTGATAAAAGGCGGTAGCATTCTAGGCACTCGGCCTCTTCGGTCACAATATGGTTAGTCATTTTTTCAGCTTCCTTTGTTTGTCCCATCATTGCTAAAACCTGTGCCTAGAGATCAATGGTAAACAGAGTTTTCATCCCTTTGTATGACACTCCCCTCTTGTCACGCATTGATGTCAAAAGAGCTGTGAAAACTTAAGCTAGCCTGCTTGGCTGGTAAGATCAGAGTCAATACAGTGCCCAGCTATCATGCACTACTAAGCCCGGGACCCAGCGTCTAGTCCTGGCATCCTGCTTTCTGGCAAGGCAGGAGTGCTAACAGGCAGTGGTTCAGCAGCACCTGGAGGACAGAAGGAATGATTGGCTGGCTCTGGAGCAAGTCACTTCTGGTCCTCCTCAGCTAGAATATGAGGCCTAACAGTGTGAGAAGAAAAAAGAGTTGGAGGCCAATTTTCTGGGCTTTGACACAGATGAGGAAGACCCCTTCCTGCCTCAGGACAAAATTAAAACCAAGACTTGCTCAGTTGCCTGCTCTAGGGAAAGCTCACAGTAATTATCATCCATGTGGAAAGAGAGCCAGGCTGAGGCTGAACCCCCTCAAACCTCCACGCCTCGGATAATATTTCTAAATAGTAACATACCCCTGCCACCAATGTTCTCTACACTCACCAGGGCCAGTCGAATCTCCTTGTTTGAAGGCTGCAGTGCTGCGGCTTCCCTGTAAACCTGTAAAGCTTCTTCATACCGCCCCGTATTGTAGTAGAGAGCTCCCAGTGGGGACAGAATTTCCGCCTTCCTCAATACTTTCAACGCTCTACATGTTGGGAAGAACGAAATGCCTTCAGGTGATGCTGGGATGAGAGCGTAAAACAAGAGTGGGATTGGCTGTGGGATTTGCCTTGGAAAGGTTAGTGCTCTGCACTGCCAGACCAGAGCCTGAGGGCTGGTCCCATTCTGACCTTTTGCTCTAAGCCAGCCCAGAAGGAAAAAGCGGTAGAGGCGGCATTCATAGTCCCTGGTGGGAGAAGAGAGTGCCCGCAACAGCAATCCCGCTGGCCTGTTAATGAGCAGAAGGGACAGGCTCTGAAGGTAATGGAAATCTGCAGCTATGGTGCTGGAACTAAGAGTGCTGCCAGAGCCCCTGGCTTGAAGTAGTGTTATCAACCCAAATACATGGTTTCTGCCTTCAGCACCCACACTATAAAAATTGTTCCAGCACCACTGGCTGTGGGATGAGGAAGGCAATGCAGGTAAGAAAAGGGAGGTGCTCCAACAAGGAGGCAAAAGAAAGTCCATCCCCTCTTACCCATTGAGAGGAAAATCTCAAAGAAGCTGTTTGTTCAGCACACAGTGCAGCGTTGTATTGTAGAACAGGAGATCCCCTGAAGAAAGTCTGGATTCCTGGAGGTGTAGGGCTTGGCTCAGGATTGCCTGGCAGTGACATACTCTAATACAGATGTGACAGTACCTCCCTGGAATGCTTTTAGTGTCATGTGAATGGCACTAACGGTTTTACTGATAACAACCAGAAATCACTGAGCTCATAAACAGAACACCCCTGCAGCTGAAGGTAGCAGAGGATGTCCTGGGGCTGCGCTCAAGAGGAGCATAGCAAGGCACTTGCTGAACAGTCCAGGCCGGCTGATCGTCAACTGAATTATAGTGCTCTGCACACACTCAAAAACCAGCCAGACACAGCAACAATGGTGAACATATTCACTCCCTCCATCTGAGTGACAGAGGAACCAACACTGCACTGGAAGATTAAAATGCTAACAAATCTTCGTAAGGTCTTGTAATAAAGACTGGATGTGGGTGGAGACAAGTGAGGAGTCAGCCTCCTGTCCTGAATCACGGACTCAATGGGTACATCTACACTGCGATAAAATACCCGTGGCACCAAGTCTTAGAGCCTGGGGTCAGCTGGTTCGGACACGCGGGGTTGGGGATGCGGGACCAAAAATTGCAATGTAGATGTTAGGGCTTGGGCTGGAGCCCAGGATCTGAGACCCTCCCCATTCACGGGGTCTCAGAGCCCAGACTCCAGCCTGAGCTCAAACCTCTACACTGCAATTGTATAGCTCCGCAACCCAAGTCACTTGACTTGGGCCAGCTGCAGCCATGCTGCAGGTCTTTTGTCACAGTGCAGATGTACCCATAGACTTTAAGGACAGAAGGGGCCATTGTATTCATCTAGTCTGACCTCCTGCACATGACAGGCCACAGAACCTCACTCACCCGCTCCTGTACTAGGTACCTAACCTTTGGCTGAGTTACTGACGACCTCAAAGCTTGATTCAAAGACTTCAAGATACAGAGAATCCACCATTTACTCTAGTTCAAACCAGAAAATGCCCCATGCTGCAGACGAAGGTGAACCCCCCACAGGGTCTCTGCCAATCTGACCTAGGGAAAATTACTTCCTGACCCCAAATATGGTGATCAGTTAGAACCTAAGCATGTGGGTGAGACCCACCACCAGACACCAGGGAAAGAATTCTCTGAAGTAACTCAGCCTTCCCTCTCTAGTGTTCCATCTCCCACCATTGGAGACATTTACTAATAGCTGTCATGGATGAGCTGTATGCCATTTTAGGCAACCTCATCATATCATCCCCTCCATAAACTTATCAAGCTCAGTCTTAAAACAAGTTAGGTTTTTTGTCCCCACTGCTCCCCTTGGAAAGTTGCTCAAGAATTTCACTCACCTGATGGTTAAAAAACTTCATCTAATTTCAAGCCTAAACTTATTGACGGCCAATTTATATCCATTTGTACCTGTGCCAAAAATGGCTCTTAATTTAAAGAACTCCTCTCCCTTCCTAGTGTTTTCCCTTTGATGTTTATTTAGAGAGAGCTGTCATATCTCCCCTCAGCCTTTGGTTGGTTAGGCTAAACAAGCCAAGCTCCTTAAGTCTCCTCTCATAAGGTAGGTTTTCCATTCCTCAGATCATCCTAATAGCCCTTCTCTGCACCTGCTCCACTTTGAACTCATCTTTCATAAACATGGGAGACCAGAATTGCACCCAGTATTCCAGAGGAGGTCTCACCAGTGCCTTGTATTATGTCAATAACACTTCCCTGTCTCTACTGGAAATACCTCGCCTGATGCACCCTAGGACTGCATTAGCCTTTTTCATGGCCGCAGCATATTGGCAGCTCATAGTCATCCTGTGATTGCGCAATACACCTAGGTCTTTCTCCTCCTCTGTTGCTTCCAACTGATACATCTCCAGCTTAGAGGGAAAATTCCTGTTGTTAGTCCCTAAGTGCATGACCACTTTGCACTATTAAGTTTCATCCTATTTCTATTACCTACCGTTTGTACCAAGCTTCAGCCTCTTTGTTCTGCCCCAGAGAGCGGTAGAGCCTGCCTAGGTTCACCATGGCCACGTAATGGTTTGGGCTGAGCCAGATGGCCTGCTGGTAGTGGGACACTGCTCTCTCAGGAGCCCCTGCAAAACAAAAGGCTGTTAAGTTGGCGCCTTATGGAAGTCTCAAAAGTTTCAGCACTAAATCAGGCTTCTGATTCTTTAGAATCACCATCATCAGTTGCAAAATACTCCTTTTATCAGCCTTCAGTGTACTTGGAAGGTGGGAACCATCATAAGAGAAAAATCCTGTCTCATCTCTTCTTGAAATTATGCACAAAGGGAAATTGCCATTCAAACAAGAGTAAGGGGAAAATGAGATTTAGGAGTCTAACTTTAGGCACAAATTTACCCAGCTGTAAAAGACAGAGGCTGCAAACAAATGTAGACAGGACAAACAGCTCCAGCTTTAAAATGAATTTGGCTACTGCGGGAAATATTTTTTTGGTGATAGAAAGTGGGAGCAGCAAGCGGCTACTGGGTTACAAGCAGCAGTTGAAAGGACAGTTAGGCTCATAGAATGGAAACAGAGAGAAGTCGTCTTTCAAATCCAGGTAATCTGGAAAAAGAAAAATAGTAACTAAAAACTAATTTGACAATAAATATAGTCAAAACTTAGAGAAAGGGTATTTCAATCCTTCCCCTAAAGTGTTATCGCTTCTTTCCACTCAGAATTACTGTTGTGAAGGCTACATGGGACAAACACACATTTTTAATATTTGGCAAAAAAGATTCAAATCCAGCAGCCATGCACAAATAACAATAACCTACCCCGCAGTTTGCAACAACGGTAGGCTACTGATTCCCTTTTGGGTGGCTGAGGGTATGCACAGCCTTTGCACTCAGGACTCAAAAGGCACCTGAGGCAGACTCCAACAGATCACTAATCCCCACACTGCTGCAGTTATTTCCAGGGTTTAGAATATATTGGTAGAAAATGCTTGTTTTGTAGAATATAATCAGGATGTCTATGTTTCAGAGGAACCATTGGGTGGCACTGTGTCACTGTATTTTACCTATCACACACAAAATAACAAATGCGATTCTGAAATCCACTAGATCAAACACAAATACAAAACAAAATATTGTGCAAGTTACTTGAAAAACTACAATAATTCTTTTGTGCCTTATGTGTTTTTTTTTTAAAAAAGCTGAAGTTCATTTTGTGCTGAAGAAAGGTGCCAGATTGCTAGTCCTGGGGAGTGAATTTCCATTTATAATAATTTTATGTCTAGCCTTTCATACTGAAGGATCTCATCATACTTTATGCACATACACACTGCATATTAACTACAAAATAAGCATAGGCATAGTTGAAATCACCAACATCCCAGCAATGCAAATATGAAAACGTCAGTAGATGTTAACTCAGCTAGACTGCATCTCTTGGGCCAGATTCTCAGCTAGTGTAAATCACCGTAGAGGGAACTATGTCTATTTGCAGCTGCTGAAGCTCTGTCCCTTCACATGTTTTATGACAAACCATTTCACAATGAACAGTACTATATTAAACTGCATTTTTAGCCAGAAAAAAAAAACAGGTTGAATTTTCCTTGAATTTTTAAAGGAAAGCAAGATAGAAATCCATAGTGAGAATCATAAGCACTTAAAATGCCTCAAAGCCAGAAGAGGACACAGCCCTCCAGGGTAGAATATTCAGTGATGGCCTAACTCTGCCCTCATTGATGAGCAGATGCCCATCTTTGAAGTGCCTTAATATTTACAGTGGCATAAGTACTTAAGCCACAGCTAGTGAGAGAACTTAAGTCTTTCAGGCCTGCATATTAGGTGCACATTTAATAGGCACACACTTACCCAGGAAGGAGGAGTGCATCTCATTATCCGTGTGCCCACTGAGGGCTTGTCTTCGCTGCAGAGATAACATGAGTTTTAACTTTAGTGTTGTCCCTAACTGGAGCCCTACCCACACATAAATACCTGTAGCTTAAGGCCAGTGGTGCTTCTAATTTGAATTGGCTGGCCGGAGAAGGAGAATTCAAATCAGCGCATCTCATCAGCTACTAATCCAATCACTCTATGCAGCTCGCATGTTATTTGCAGTCTGGCTACTCTCACTCAAGGTAGGCTGACTGGAGAGGAGTAAACATGAGGATAGATTGCTCAAATTAACTCTCAGAGAAAACACATCTTGTGATTTAACATAATTTTCCATTGTGTAAGTGCAGTAGCCATTTTTCAAACAAACATTCATAACTTAATTGTCCAGTTGCCTTCAGACTTGGTCATATCCTCAACAGAATTATTTACATTTCAAGTTTAAGAAAAAAAAAAAGGCTGAATTTTGAAAGTTGTGTGTGGTTGGGAGGGGAGGGGGACAAGTTACCCTTTCCCCTGGCAGAAAGAACAAGTGTAAAGAGAAATGGATTTATGCTAAATTGAAATGGAACCTCAAGAATTGAATAGGGCATTTTGGAAGCTTCACACAACAGTTTAGGACTGGAAGGGAAGTTTGAACTTTGCCAAGACACAAGGGTAAAATCTCTACTTCTGCACCTAACACCTTGATTTCTTTCATGGCCCCACATACTCGGCACTTTTGTTTTCTACTGGCAGCAGCACAGTGCCCACTAACATCAGACAAGAGTGAGGGTGAGGGGTCAGTACTAACTCAGAGGGAAGAGTGCCAAAAATCACCAACACCACTTCTTGCCAGATCCTGGCTTTCCAAGGATTCCCTTCCAAGTATTAACTGAGTCTGCCCCTCTTTAACTTTGAGATGTGAAAACAGCATAGCCTGAAGCGCAGGATGGGCATCGGCTATGCCAGCTTAGTCTGCAGCACTTCACCAATGTCTCAACCTGGTTCTGCAGGGACCACCTCTAGTAGCGAGAGGATAGTTTAGTTTCTGTGTCTGTCTAAACTTGGCCTTGCTTCTAAAACTGTCAATAAAAGGTCCAGTTGGGGTGGTGACTTTTATTATGTAGATGCTAGGAACTGCCTGGGGCCATGGAAGCTGGATTTGAACCAATAGCATAGACGTGAAAGGCTCTGTATACCATTACCAATCCGCTGAGAAATCCATTCTCCCCACAAGAGTCGTAAGTTTTTGTTTTGCCAAATGATTGTACTGTAGTTTCAAAGCTTTGTTTATTTTACAGCAGTAGCATTCAGCTTCTCATAGAGCAACTTTGTCACTGAGCAGAGTCACAAACAGCCACAAAAGTGACATGGGTGTGTCTGTCTGTCTCTCTTTGGCTTTGAGTGCTCATGAGTTCCTGGGGAAATTATCACATGGTTGTCAGGCCACTGTGTGATGCATTGCGCATCCTCGAGAATATAGCTGCAGACACTGGTATGGTGAGACAAATGTGGCAGGAAACACACTGAGAATCACTGCTGTACAGTGTTACATTTGTTACAAATCTCTTCAAACCTCAGCACTGTGGGCAGTCTCAAGAGAGAGGGACAGTCTGTATTTATTTATTTGGAGTTTTACAAACTACAATGTAAGTGTGTCCATCCTCTGCGCTGGGAGCCCTTGACAATCTTTAAAAAAATACCCTACTAAATAAACCAGAGCCACTTAACACAGCAAATAAGCCAGCAACATAAATCTGCTAGCTCCATCTCACTTACCAGTATCAACTAAGAAAACACCATAGTTATTATGCAGATCAGAGCTCTCTGGACAATTCTCTATCCCAGCCTGATAAACCTCCTGGGCTTCTTTAAATTGTTCCTTAAACAAATGAAGATTTGTTATTAGTGGTAATACCAGCTTTGTTACTGCATACAGATATTGCATGGAAATGCCTTGTTATCATCACACAGAACTTCAACAGTCCATGTCATTTCATCTCAGTATTCAGGGAGCTGTGTGAATAGGGTGAACTCTTGTCCCCTATTAAAAGGCAATGGGAGTTAGTCCATTGACTTCAGTGGGGCTAGGATTTCACCCACAGAGTCAATGTTTGCCAACTGTTACCTCACAGGGGTACTAGCAATTACCTCCACTTCCCCATACAGTCATAACAGGAGGTAGTTGTGGTAAATGTTGCCAAAAGTCAATTATTCACTCAGTTCCAGTCCTGAGTGGTTTCCTGGTGCCAGGGGCATGCACAAAGGGACGGGCGGGGGGGGGGGGGGGAACAGGAGCACTGCCCCCATGTGTTCCTGCAGCCCAAGGAAGCAACAGGGCAGCTGACTGCCAGCGAAGCTCCTCCTCCCCCGACAGCTACAGCTTCTCCTTCCCTGTTGTTGGGAGTCCCAGGGGTTGCCTCTGTCTCCAGCCCTTGACTCACATCACCTGCAAAGCAGGCAGTAGCATTGGGACTCCAGCAGTAGGGAAGGAGAAGCCGCAGGCTGCAGCTGTAGGGGGGAGGGGGGACCCTGCAGCCAGCCACCCTGCTGCTTCCTCCCTTCCCTGGGCTGCAGCTGCAGGGGGAGTTGCTATCTCCTTGCTGCTGGGTGTCCCCGCCAGAGGCCTCCAGAGAAATGGGGGCGGGGCACATGAAACTTTCATTTGTGTGTGTTTAACGTGCCCCTCCAAAAGTATTCAAATGGAAATTGCTGCAGTGCCTGGTGTGGACTGTTGAATAAAATGGGTTCCAAGGTCTAAGGCAGCGATACTCAGACCTCAGTGGTTCAGGAGACAAATTAGCGATCAACATTACCCCAAAGAGCCACAATAGTGTGAATTCATTCACTACAGTACAATTCATATTTCAACAGCAGGACAGGGGAAATATTTAGTTTTTGTACATAGATAGAATTCTCACAGCAAATAAGTGAATAACTTAGTGCAAGTTGATAGCTTAATTGGTTAATAACGTTGTAAAAGCATCCTGGTTGGTTAATAACTTAGACTGGTTAATAATTAAATCACACACGGTTTTAATATCATGTGCTGCAAAGAGCCACAGGAGACACATTAAAGAGCCAATTGTGGCCCGTGAGTCGCAGTCTGAGTATCACTAGTCTAAGGCATGGTCTATGCCTCAAATTTAGGTCGCTGTAGCTACATTGCTCAGGGCTGTGAAACAATTCACACCCTGTGTGATGTAGTGAGGTCGACCTAACCTCCACTGTAGATGCAGCTAGATCGATGGAAGAATTTTTCCATCAACCTAGCTACTGCCTCTAGGAGAGTCAGACTACCTACATCAGCTGAAAAACCCCTTCCATCGATGCAGGAAGTGTCTGCACTATAGTGGCACAACCAGAGCACCGTAGCTGCTCTGCTGCAGCCTCTGCATTGTAGGCAGACACACCCTAAGGCTGCTCTAAGTTATTGTTGAATACATGCTGCTATTCCGTCTGCACATCCCTGTAACTACATTACCAGTATCACTTATCCTGTAATTACATTACCAGTCGGGGTCAGCTCCCAGACTGCTGCAGTGGGCAGCACAATATGGGCAGAAGATGACCAGCCCTCTGTGGAGAAAGAAGTGGTTCAGGACTATTTAGAAAAACTGGACGAGCACAAGTCCATGGGGCCGGATGCGCTGCATCCGAGGGTGCTAAAGGAGTCAGCAGATGTGAGTGCAGAGCCATTGGCCATTATCTTTGAAAACTCATGGCGAACGGGGGAGGTCTCGGATAACTGGAAAAAGGCTACTGTAGTGCCCATCTTTTAAAAAGGGAAGGAGGAGGATTCAGGAAACTACAGGCCAGTCAGCCTCACCTCAGTCCCTGGAAAAATCATGGAGCATGTCCTCAAGGAATCAATTTTGAAGCACTTAGAGGAGAGGAAAGTGATCAGGAACAGTCAGCATGGATTCACCAAGGGCAAGTAATGCCTGACTAACCTAATTGCCTTCTATGAGGAGATAACTGGCTCTGTGGATGAGGGGAAAGCAGTGGATGTGTTATTCCTTGACTTTAGCAAAGGTTTTGATACGGTCTCCCACAGTATTCTTGCCAGCAAGTTAAAGAAGTATGGGCTGGATGAATGGACTATAAGGTGGATAGAAAGCTGGCTAGATCGTCTGGGTCAACGGGTAGTGATCAACGGTGCCATGTCTAGTTGGCAGACGGTTTCAAGTGGAGTGCCCCAAGGGTCAGTCCTGGGGCCGGTTTTGTTCAATATCTTCATTAATGAACTGGAGGATGGCGTGGACTGCACTCTCAGCAAGTTTGCAGATGACACTAAACTGAGAGGAGTGGTAGATACGCTGGAGGGTAGGGATAGGATACAGAGGGACCTAGACAAATTAGAGGATTGGGCCAAAAGAAACCTGATGAGGTTCAACAAGGACAAGTGCAGAGTCCTGCACTTAGGACGGAAGAATCCCATTCACGGTTACAGACTAGGGACTGAGTGGCTAGGAAGCAGTTCTGCAGAAAAGGACCTAGGGGTTACAGTGGACGAAAAGCTGGATATGAGTCAACAGTGTGCCCTTGTTGCCAAGAAGGCTAACGACATTTTGGGCTGTATAAATAGGGGCATTGCCAGCAGATCAAGGGACGTGATCATTCCCCTCTATTCAGCACTGGTGAGGCCTCATCTGGAGTAGTGTCCAGTTTTGGGCCTCACACTTCAAGAAGGATGTGGAAAAATTGGAAAGAGTCCAGCGGAGGGCAACAAAAATGATTAGGGGGCTGGAGCACATGACTTATGAGGAGAGGCTGAGGGAACCGGGATTGTTTAGTTTGCAGAAGAGAAGAATGAGGGGGGTATTTGATAGCTGCTTTCAACTACCTGAAAGGGGGTTCCAAAGAGGATGGATCTAGACTGTTCTCAGTGGTACCTGATGTCAGAACAAGGAGTAATGGTCTCAAGTTGCAGTGGGGGAGGTTTAGGTTGGATATTAGGAAACATTATTCCACTAGGAGGGTGGTGAAGCACTGGAATGGGTTACCTAGGAGGTGGTGGAATCTCCTTCCTTAGAGGTTTTTAAGGTCAGGCCTGACAAAGCCCTGGCTGGGATGATTTAGTTGGGAATTGGTCCTGCTTTGAGCAGGGGAGTGGACTAGATGACCTCCTGAGGTCCCTTCCAACCCTGAGATTTTACGATTCTATGATTCTATGAAATGACCTGAAGGAGTGTTTGCAGCTCCTCATAGATTTCAATGGGATCTGTGGGTATTCAGCACTTCTGGAAAATCAGGCTATAACTCTTTGTTTTGTAATGCACCTGGCGACATCCTGCATATGAAAGGCACTTTATTGCCCACATTCTAGCTAGTATGAATTTCATGAGTATGCAGCCAGACACTATGAGGAGAATAAGGTCTTTAATTCTGATTGAACAGCAATTATAAGATTTTCCACTTCCCATAGCAGTCCAGCTGGCATGAGAAAACTACCTGCTTGCTTATACATAAGAGTGTTAAAGAATTACTGTTTTTTCTCGCCCCTCTCAGTTCATACATTTGCTGTGGGTGATATTATTTAATGCTTGTGAAAGGGAGGCATTTTAATGGTGAGAGCAAAAAATGGAGCAGGCAGATGCTGTGCAAATTTCTACCACCCAGCTCTGTTGCTGTTCCTGCCCCTTAATGATCTGAAACAACACTGCAATGACAGAACCACGGCCTCTTCCTGAGACTCCCAAATGAGATCAGCTGTTTGATAATCTTGTGAGACCACCAAGAGGGATTTTCACAACCAAGATTTGAATCCAAGTTTAAAATAGCAAAAAGCTATTAACCCACTGCACCACTTTAGTCCCAATCAATTTTATATATATATTGCAAATAACTGATTATGCTTTGTTACAAGGATCTTTAAACCAAGATACTCATAAGTGACCAGCCATTTTGGGTGCCCCAGCTGACACACTCTAAAAGGGACCTGATTTTGGGTTCACAGGACTTTTCAAAATGAGTCCGCTGTAGAGTGCCAAGCTGGGCACTGAAAAATGTTGGCTGTAGTATCTTTTTACAGAGGAATTTCCTAATACTTGGAGTGGACCAGAATGGTTTTGCTTCTTAACACAGATTCAAATTCTGCTCTCAGTCATAACACCAGTGAATCCCAGAGCTTATTCACTGGACTTACTCTGGATCTAAAGTAGTGTAACTGAGAGTAGAATATGTCCCATTAATTTTTTTTTAAATGCACCAGCTCTCCTCTTCATATTCATTTAAGAAATGGGACGCTGAAATTAATGGCATTTGAAAAAATATGACTTGATGAAAGCAAATGACTGTCATGGTTAAGTGCTTTCACCTTTACATGATAAAGGTCAGCCAGCAGAAAAGATAGGGTGTGATAACACACAAACACTCTTAAAAATGTTCAGTTTGGACAGTTTGCATACCCTATATGGAATTACCACCCCCTTGTAGTCTACCAGGGAAAATAAGGAGTACAGTTAGCATCACGAATTCTTAACTAAAACAAAGGACAACTTTTGGAGAAAATCCTGTGTCAGGGCTTGTCTACCCTTAAAACTCTACAGCAGCACAGCTGCTCTGCTGCAGTGCTTCAGTATAGACACTCCTTACGCCGATGGGAGCGATTCTCCGGCGGCACAGGTAATCCACTTCCTCCCAAGAGGCAAATTCTTCTACTGACCTAGCACTGTCTGCACAGGAATTTAGGTCAGTTTAAAGATTTTTTCATAATCAAATCAAACTCAATGACATATACGACTATGGGATGTTATCATGTCTGTATTTCACAGGTATCCATAAAGCATTGACAAGTCAGAGAGTCCTGTCCCAGCATGCACTGGGTTCACTGCACAGTTCTCTGGTGAGACCTCTTTGGCAGTTCCAAAGTCCTGGTCAGGAATATGGAAGGGTATGTTGAGGGCATAATGCAGAACTTTCTCCTACACCTCTTATCTTCTCCTAAATGGTACTGCAGTGCAGTCACAAGAGCCTGATTGTCCTATTGCACTCCATATTGCCAAGCCCAACCCTTCAAAAATCACAAGGCGAGATTAACTGATCAATTTGTCAAGATTTTTATGAGATTTAAACAAAAAAATTCTGGGATCTTTTTATTTGTCTTCTGAGCCTTTAGGGTGTGTTCAGGTCACATTTTCTGGCTTTTCTCTGCAACCATGAGAGCTAGAAATCTCCTTGTAAAAAGATAAAAGCTGAGATTCTCACAAAACAACTTGACTCCGGAAGCTGAAGTTTGAAGAAGAAACACCAAATATCATGAGTCATGGGATGACACCACGAGAGATGGCAACTGTGCTCAGACTGGAGTAAATCAGGACAAACTGCAGTGAAAGCAGTAGAGTTGCATCACTGTAAAACTGGCGATATCACACATTTTGATATCACAACCATTTCCATGGCAAATTGGCAACATATTATCATGGCACAAACACTGAGCTGCAACTGAGACCAAGCAGAGGGAGGAGTTGGGCTCCCAATGAGAGAGGCATCCTTGCTTACAGGTGCAAATATCTTCATAAACAGCAAAGGGAACATAGGAAGCTTTGACTGAGTGAAACTGTGCATTGTATAAGTGTTCTCTTATTGAGGCTGCTCTGATTTGAAAGTCACCTTGCAAGGGGACTAGAAGACATTGAATTACAGCAGTTTGTACTAATTCCCTTGAGCATGAGACTTTCTTCTTAACAGCATCTTTTACAAAGCCAGGAGCGAAGGAACTTTAAGCCCTATTTCAGATTCATAGCTCTCAAATTACTGGGGAACATACTGTGTAAGACCAAGGCAATCAAGATGCCATCTCATCGTGTCACTCCCACCTGCTCTCTCCTTCTTTAGCCATCACACACAACCTCAGACACAGCAGTTTGTCATAAGCATGGTAACTTCATCAGAGCTAATTAAGTGTGCAACTTCTAGCAACTCCAGCCCCCTTTTCAGACATGTGCGAGATAAAATTCTTGAAATACTTCCTCCCCAACAGCTACACAGTTTTTTTTTTAAATTGTTACTGGGATAAGTTTTGAATATTGTGTGTTAAAAGTATCCAACAGTGCAAAAATGTGTGATCCAAACTATGCTCCAAATAGAAAGAACAAAGGCCATGAACTTAATTCCTTTTAAGAACTACAAATAATACACTTCTTTAAAAGGAAGAAATCAGACTGCAACTGAAAAATGAGATCTAATTTCTCCTTCCCACACATATATCATCAGGCCAATGCTGGCAGAATTTCCTGTAATGTATTCCTCAAGGAGCTTTGCACATTTAGGATCTGGCTCTGCAGCCCTTAATCATATGGAATAGTGCTTACTTGCATGAGTGGTCCCATGGAAGTCAACAGGTCTGTTTGTGTAAGTGGTACGCAGTACAAGGGTTGCAGAGTCAACTATTAATCTTGTGTGGTTTGAAATGTGGAGGTGTTAAAAAGCTAAAAGAAGTTCTTACCATCTGGGGAAACTGTATCGACCACTTTTTCCCCCTCCACTTAGTCAATTCAGAAGAGGATGGACAAACTGTGTGTGGAGTAGATCAATTATTAGTGGACTTGGCATTTCTACGTCAAGAGAACTACAGCTAAGGACATTTCCTTTGGATATATGGCCTTACACCACTATACTGTTTAATTGTCCTGACAATCTTATGACCAGTACTTCTAATTATTGAAAATTAATTAATATTAAAACCAGCTATCACCATAGACTCATAGGACTGGAAGGGACCTTGAGAGGTCATCTAGTCCAGTTCCCTGCACTCAAGGCAGGACTACGTATTATCTAGATCATCCCTGACAGTTGTTTGTTTAACCTGCTCTTAAAAATCTCCAATGATAGAGATTTCACAACCTCCCTAGGCAAGCTATTCCAGTGTCTAACTAACCTGACAGGTAGGAATTCTTTCCTAATGTCCAACGTAAACAGCCCTTGCTGCAATTTAGGCCAATTGCTTCTTGTCCTATCCTCAGAGGTTAAGGAGAACAATTTTTCTCCCTCCTCCTTGTAAGAACCTTTCATGTACTTGAAAACTGTTATGCCCCCTCTCAGTCTTCTCTAGTCTAAACAAACCAATTGTTTTCAATCTTCCCTCATAGGTCATGTTTTCTAGACCCTTAAATCATTTTTGTTGCTCTTCTCTGGACTTTCTCCAATTTGTCCACATCTTTCCTGAAATGTGGTGTCCAGAACTGGACCCAATACTCCAGTTGAGGCTTAATCAGCGTGAAGTGGAGCCGAAGCATTACTTCTTGTGTCTTGCTTACAACATTCCTGTTAATATATCCCAGAATGATGTTTCCTTTGGGGGGGGGGGCAACAGTGTTACACTGTTTCACTCATATTTAGCTTGTGATCCACTATGACCTGCGGACCCCTTTCTGCAGTACTCCTTCCTAGGCAGTCATTTCCCATTTTGTATGTGTGCAACTCATTGTTTCTTCCTAAGTGGAATACTTTGCATTTGTCCTTATTGAATTTCATCCTATTTACTTCAGACCATTTCTTCAGTTTGTCCAGATCATTTTGAATTTTAATCCTATCCTCCAAAGCATTTGCAACCCCTCTCACCTTGGTATCATCTACAAACTTTTAAAGTGTACTCTCTATGCCATTATGTAAATCATTACCTCAAAAGGTAATAACAGAATGTTTTTAAGTACATCAGAAGTAGGAAGCCTGCTAAACAACCAGTGGGGCTCCTGACCGATTGAGATACAAAAGAGGCACTTAATGCCGATAAAGTAATTGCGGAGAAACTAAATGAATTCTTTGCTTCAGTCTTCATGGTTGAGGATGTTAGGGAGATTACCAAACATAAGCCGTCCTTTGTAGGTGACAAATCTGAGGAATTGTCACAGATTGAAGTGTCACTAGAGGAGGTTTTGGAATTAATCGATAAACTTAACAGTAACAAGTCACCGGGACCAGATGGCATTCACCCAAGAGTTCTGAAAGAACTCAAAATGTGAAATTGCGGTTTTGTAACCTGTCCTTTAAATCAGCTTCTGTACCCAATGACTGGAAGATAGCTAATGTAATGCCAATATTTAAAAAGGGCTCTAGAGGTGATCCCAGCAATTACAGACTGGTAAATCTAATGTCAGTACCGGGCAAATCAGTTGAAACAATAGTAAAGAATAAAATTGTCAGACACAGAGAAGAACATAACTTGTTGGGCAAAAGTCAACATGGTTTCTGTAAGGGGAAATCATGTCTTACTAATCTACTAGAGTTCTTTGAAGGGGTCAACAAACATGTGGACAAGGGCGATCCAGTGGATATAGTCTACTTAGATTTCCAGAAAGCCTTTGACAAGATCTCTCACCAAAGGCTCTTATGTAAATTAAGTTGTAATGGGATAAGAGAGAAGATCCTTTCATGGCCTGAGAACTGGTTAAAAAACAGGGAACAAAGGGTAGGAATAAATGGTAAATAAATGGAATAAATGGTAAATTTTCAGAATGGAGAGGGGTAAGTAGTGGTGTTCCCCACGGGTCAGTCCTAGGACCAATCCTATTCAACTTATTCATAAATGATCTGGAGAAAGGGGTAAACAGTGAGGTGGCAAAGTTTGCAGATGATACTAAACTGCTCAAGATAGTTAAGACCAAAGCAGACTGTGAAGAACTTCAAAAAGATCTCACAAAACTAAGTGATTGGGCAACAAAATGGCAAATGAAATTTAATGTGGATAAATATAAAGTAATGAACATTGGAAAAAATAACCTCAACTATACATACAATATGATGGGGGCTAATTTCGCTACAACTAATCAGGAAAGAGATCTTGGAGTCATCATGGATAGTTCTCTGGAGATGTCCACGCAGTGTACAGCGGCAGTCAAAAAAGGAAACAAGATATTAGGAATCATTAAAAAAGGAATAGCGAATAAGACAAAGAATATCTTATTGCCCTTATATAAGCCAGTAGATTGAGGGACGTGATCATTCCCCTCTATTTGACATTGGTGAGGACTCATCTGGAGTACTGTGTCCAGTTTTGGGCACCACACTACAAGAAGGATGTGGAAAAATTGGAGAGAGTCTAGCGGAGGGCAACAAAAATGATTAGGGGGCTGGAGCACATGACTTATGAGGAGAGGCTGAGGAAACTGGAATTGTTTAGTCTGCAGAAGAGAAGAATGAGGGGGGATTTGATAGCTGCTTTCAACTACCTGAAAGGAGATTCCAAAGAGGATGGATCTAGACTGTTCTCAGTGGTACCAGATGACAGAACAAGGAGTAATGGTCTCAAGTTGCAGTGGGGGAGGTTTAGGTTGGATATTAGGACAAAATTTTTCACTAGGAGGGTGGTGAAGCACTGGAATGGGTTACCTAGGAGGTGGTGGAATCTCCTTCCTTAGAGGTTTTTAAGGTCAGGCTTGACAAAGCCCTGGCTGGGATGATTTAGTTGGGGATTGGTCCTGCTTTGAACAGGGGGTTGGACTAGATGACCTCCTGACGTCCCTTCCGACCCTGATATTCTATGATCCATGGTATGCCCACATCTTGAATATTGAGTACAGATGTGGTCTCCTCATCTCAAAAAAGATATACTGGCATTAGAAAAAGTTCAGAAAAGGGCAACTAAAATGATTAAGGGTTTGGAACGGGTCCCCTATGAGGAGAAATTAAAG
The DNA here is from genome assembly GCF_016161935.1 of Mauremys reevesii. Lineage (NCBI taxonomy): Eukaryota > Metazoa > Chordata > Testudines > Geoemydidae > Mauremys > Mauremys reevesii. The sequence goes on from NC_052623.1 coordinate 253,069,475, forward strand.
AGACTAGGACTTTTCAGCTTGGAAAAGAGGAGACTAGGGGGGGCGGATATGATAGAGGTATAAAAAATCATGAGTGGTGTGGAGAAAGTGAATAAGGAAAAGTTATTTACTTGTTCCCATAATACACCTCTACCCCACTATAACGCGGTCTTGGGGAGCCAAAAATCCCTACCACGTTATAGCTGAAACCCCGTTATATCAGGGTAGGGGTGGCAGGGCTCTGGCGGTGATTTAAAGAGCTCCAGGCTCCAGCCACTGTGGGGAGCCCCAGGCCCTTTAAATTGCCAGCCGAGCCCTGCTGCCACAGCCCCGGGGTAGCAGCAGCAGGGCTCCAGTAGGATTTAAAGGGCTTGGGGCTCCCCACAGCAGCTGGAGCCCCAGACCTTTTAAAGCGCCGCCGGAGCCTCACTGCTACTGCGCTATACGTGAATCCATGTTATATCGGGTTGCGTTATAGTGGGGTAGAGGTGTATAAGAACTAAGGACCACCAAATGAAATTAATGGGCAGCAGGTTTAAAACAAATAAAAGGAAGTTCTTCTTCACACAGCACACAGTCAACCTGTGGAACTCCTTGCCTGAGGAGATTGTGAAGGCTAGGACTATAACAGGGTTTAAAAGAGAACTAGATAAATTAATGGAGGTTAAGTCCATTAATGGCTATTAGCCAGGATGGGTAAGGAATGGTGTCCCTAGCCTCTGTTTGTCAGAGGGTGGAGATGGATGGCAGAGAGAGATCACTTGATCATTACCTGTTAGGTTCACTCCCTCTGGGGCACTTGGCATTGGCCATTGTTGATAGACAGGATACTGGGCTGGATGGACCTTTGGTCTGACCTAGTATGGCCATTCTTATGTTCTTATTGATGAAGATATTGTACAGAACCAGACCCAGAACTGATCCCTCTAGGACCTCTTTTGATGTTCCCTTCCTTGTGCTTGACTGTGAACCATTGATAACTACTCTCTGCAAATGGTTTTCTAACCAGTTATGCACCTACCTTATTGTAGCTCCATCTAGGTTGTATTTCCCTAATATGTTTATGAGAAGGCCAAGCAAGACAGTATCAAAAGCCTTACTAAAGTCAAGATATACTACATCTTCCACTCCCTCTCTATGCACAAGGCTTGTTACCCTGTCTAAGAAGCTATTAGGTTGGTTTGATATGATTTGCTCTTGATAAATCCATGCTGACTGTTACTTATCACCTTATTATCTTCTAGATATTTGCAAATTGATTGCTCAATTGTTTGCTCCATTATCTTTCTGCGTACTGAAGTTAAGCTGACTGGTCTGTAATTCCCCAGGTTGTTCTTATTCCCCCTTTTATAGATTGGCACTATATTTTCCCTTTCCGAGTCCTCTGAAATCTCTCCCATCTTCCATGACTTTTCAAAGATAATCAATAATGGCTCAGATATCTCTTCAGTCAGCTCACTGAGTATTCTAGGATGCATTTCATCAGGCCCTGGTGACTTGAAGACACCTAACTTGTCCAAGTAATTTTTAACTTGTTCTTTCCCTATTTTAGCTTCTGATCCTACCTCATTTTTACTGGCATTCACTATATTAAATGGCCAATCACTACTAACCTTTTCAGTGAAAACTAAAAGAAAAACGTCATTTAGCACTTCTGCCATTTCCACATATTCTTGTTATTGTTTTTCTGCCCTCATTGAGTAATGGACCTACCCTGTCCTTGGCCTTCCTCTTATTTCTAATGTATTTGTAGAATGTTTTCTTGTTACCCTTTATGTCTCTAGCTAGTTTAATCTCATTTTGTGTCTTGGCCCTTCTACTTTTGTCCCTAAATACTTGTGTTATTTGTTTATATTCATCCTTTGTAATTTGATCTAGTTTCCACTTTTTGTAGGACTCTTTTTTGAGTTTCAGATCATTGAAGATCTCCTAGTTAAGCCAGGGTGGTCTCTTGCCATACTTCCTATTTTTCCTATGCAGTGGGATAGTTTGCTCTTGTGTCCATTGAGGGGCTTATCCAAAACACAGTTTCAATGCAACAAACCCACTGTATGTGTTGTGGCAGAGCTCTGACCTTGCCCCCCATGGGTCCTGCGCTTCCAGGCAGTTTATGCTAGCCTCAGTGGCTCCCTGTGACCCTCCACGTAGCCCTTTTCTCTCTAGGGCCAGGGTTACAGTCTACTGAGCCCTTTTCATCTTAGGCCAGCAAGGAGGTTGGTGAGAGAACTCCCACAGTCTCTGTTGTCCCTGGGAGCTTATTTCAGAACAGTTTAGCCTCAAGTCCTGACAGGGGCCTGACTTCCCTTCCCAGGAGATGTTCCTGTAGTGGTGGGTTGGGGGGAACCCGGGCCCGCCCTCTACTCCGGGTTCCGGCCCAGGGACCCTAATGGTAGCAGCTCTTGGCAGCCAACATTTCACTGCCAGTGTTGCTACATTTCCCTGGGCCATTTCCCCACAGGTCTCCTGCTTCTCCCTTCTTCACCCTTACCTTAGGGCTCCCTTACCAATGGTTTGAGGACGTCTCTATTAACCAGCTCTTCAGCCGCACTTCCTCTCCTCTGGCTCCCTGGCTCTCCTCTGCCTGACTGGAGTGAGCTCGTTTTATAGTATCAGCAGGGCCTTAATTAGAGTCAGATGGTCACATTAGCTTAATGGCCTCACCCGACTCTTTGCAGGTTAATTAGAGTCAGGTGTTCTCATTAGCCTGGAGCAGCCCCGGCTCTGGTCAGTCAGGGAACAGAAGACTATTAATCCAGTGGCCAGTATATCTGCCTTCTGCTATTCTGCTGTACCCAGCTGGCCTGGGTCTATCATAGTGTGTATGTGCAAATATATTGCTGATAGAAATCTAAAGGCCATGCCTTGAAATTCCTATCATATCAGACATAATAGAGATTTTCATCTACTTGAACAGATCTGGTAACATTTTACTCTCATCCATAGACGAAAGGAGAAGAAAATAAAATAGCAAAATACATTTTAGCAACTGATATTTATTACAGACAGGGCTGGTAACAGCACATATTAAGACTGCCTGACCCTTCCCATTATAAGACCCTCTTTTTATTTGCTGTTAACTTTCAAACTTTAACCATTTGGGCTGAAATCTTCCATGCTGGATGTCTGCCTCAAGATGATTCTTTTTGGAAAAATTTCAGCTAAAATGGTTCAGATGCTTTCAAGAACAAAACTAGTGAAAAATATATTTTTTGGCCCATGTTAAAAATTTTTGGATGATCTTTTCTTCGAAAAGCTGTAGCACCCCCATGCTTTGTCACAGGGACTTGAAATTTGGCACGGGGTTGCTTTTGTGTCAAGGATGTGCCTTGTGCTGTGCCCAAGAAAATCCTCCCAAATTTGTCCAAGTTATAAGCCTCTGTAAAAACAGTTTGCAGATGCTCACAACATGCTGCTGCTTGTATCTGCAGAGGGCTGAGTAGGACTTTCCCTGCAATTGCAGCTCTGGGCCGCTGTGGGACAGGCTGAGGCAGGGCACTGGAACCGAGAAAAGGGAATTTATATCTCCTGTGCTCTCAGTGATTCCTCCCCCCCCCCCGTCCCGCCCAAGCCCAGGTAATGTGGAGGAGGAAGTTGCCTGATTCAAATGCAGAGAGGACAAGAGCCAATCCTGGGGGAGGGATGCAGGTGGAGTAGATTGGGTCAAAGAGCCTGGAGGAGACATGACTGGAACTGGAGGCTGCCAGGGCAAGGGGAGAGGGGAACAACTGGGTCTGAGAGCTGTGGGGTGGGAGGGAGTGGGGAGTGGCTGGGCAAGAAGGCAGAGGCTGGGATCTGGGGTGTGTGTGTGGAGACTGGGAGCCAGGACACAGGGGAGGATTTTTATAGACTCAGAGATTTTAACACCAGAAGTGACCATTGGATCATCTAGTCTGACCTCAAAGGAGACCAGCACTGGGAGAAAGAGAGGGAAAAGTGAGGGGGAGAGAGGGAGAGAAGAACCAGGAAAGGAGCTGGTGTGGGAGACTAGAACTGGGAACCAATTGGGGAGGAGAGGGGACACTAATGGAGGGAGGGGACAAATCTGATGAGAAGCTTGTGCGGTTGTGGGGGACAGAGCTGGGTCTGACTGGGCAAAGAGACTAGGAGATAGAGCTGGTGGGAAACGGGAGCAGGGGGCACGGAGAGGAGACTGGACGAGCATCCCAGGGAAGGAGACTGGGGCTGGCAATCAGTGAGGATGTGGGGAGGGCAACTGAAGACCTGAGACAGGGGGAAGAGACAGATCAGATAAGAGCCTGGAGGGGGTGAACTGGCCTGGACGGGCAAAGAGACTGGGGACAAGGTCCTGGTGGGTGGGAATGGCTGGGCAAGGCTGGGCAAGGCTAGAGGGAACGGAGCAGACTGGGTCAAGCTCGGAGAGAATGAGCAGCCGAGTCTGTGCCCACTAGAGAACGCTTCCTTCCAGAGAGGAACAGAACCCAAGATTCCTGAGTCTCACCATTCCTCTGCTGTCAGCAAACCTCTGCAAAACCCACTGACAAAGTGTGTGTTTCATTTCCCTCTAGTCTTGGTCCACATAGAGGACAACAATATACTACTGCTATCAGTTACTCCATTAACTCAGATGGCAGAACTCTGTTCTGTGGATCTAAAGTTTCCAACAATGATGATCTAGGTGGGTGTCAATATGATGCCACATGATAGAATTTTTGTTTTTTTTTTTCAGTTTGCTTTAAAAAACAAAACAAAACTTGAAAATTACACACAAAAGGCTCTGTTAAAAGAACATCATTAAGTCCGAAAAGTCAATCACTCAAAAGTCAGGAAATGCCTGAATTAAGGCTGCCCTTTCAACCTTAATTTGGCCCCCTTTTCTGTACGCGTTATGATATAGTCTTTAACTGCACGGTCACAAGCTACTTTTTCCACAGGACCCTGCTTTATTCAGTGCACAGGATGGACCTGTCCTAGGGATGAATGAGGACTGTAGAGAGAAGGAAATTGTTGTCTGTTGGACCCTTGCCTTATTTGTTGCAAAAGTTGGAAGGTGTATGAGGCAGGGGATTGTAGGAAGACAAAGGACAGGCTCATGGTTAAGGCAACCTTAATTCTGGGAGTTCCTAACTTTTGAGTGCTTGACTTTGCAACCTTAATAATGTTCTTTTAAACACCGTTTTTTTTTGTATTGAATGTATTATATAGTTTGCCTATTACCACACTCTAGGTGCACTATGTAATAGATCATGATTTCTCTATAACTTCAATAACTTGGAAAGCTTTCAAATTACATTAGAAGACTTCACATTGTACTATCATAACCTCAAATCAGCTCAATCAAATTACTACCTCAAAGCGGGTTTGCCATACTGAAGTAATTTATTCTAGAATACACCAGCTGTCATACCCAGACAGTCATAGAATTACATTTTTAAAAAATAGATATATGATAGGGATGGGGACAGGTCAGGGATGCAACCCCATGCTCTGGATCTCCCTAAACCTTCAGCTGCCAGAATCTGGGACAGGATGACAGATTTCAAATTTCATTTGAAATTGCCCTGTTCTGTTCATTCCCTCTGAAGCATCTGGCATTGACCACCGTCAGAAGACAGGATGCTGGGCTGGATGGACCATTGGTCTGACCCAGAATGGCCGTTCTTATGTATTGGTGAGAGAGTTTTTATTGTATTCAGAGGAGAATTAGACATGTCAAAAGGTAACATCAATGCATCGTGCACAGAAGGAATTAGCTACCCAAGTCTAAATATTACTGGTTACCTGTTCAGCCAACAGGGAAGCAAGGCTTGAGTAAGCATCTGCAAACTCTGGACCGTATTTAATGGAATCTCTCAATAAGAACACAGCTTCCTCTTTCTTCCCTTGGGACCTGCAAGTCATAAAAGAAACAAAGTTCTTTTAACAACATGTTTAGGTCACCTATTGATTAAATACTTTAAAGAGACTTGAAAGTCCCTGTCTTGTTCTTTTCAACAAAGACTAACTAATTAACTCTGGCTTCTAGCCACAGTCTAGGTAACCAGAATCTCCCGAGGCAATATAGAATTCCATAGCCTCTCTGTCAGCGGGAGGAGAAGAAGTGAAGAACTGAAGTTATTGGTTACACGGTAAGTTTGTACCTTGGCACCTTCAGATTCCTTGTATGGATTTCTATAGCTTTCTGGGAAATATACAAGTTCAACACAAAGATTCTTCTCCGCCTACAGCACTTCTCTATATATTTGGAGTGCGGGGAGGCAGGGGAGAAGGGGGGAGATGACCCGTACATGCTGCCTTTAGTAGGGCCTGTTTTCACAGTTATTGCTGACATCAACTGGACAACCTACCAGGAAACTCTGAGTGATTTGAGAAGAGATAAGAGAATCCCTTTAAGAAATGGAAATATAGGGTCTCACCTCTGCAGCAGCCCTTCACTGGCAACTCTTGCAGCATTCCAGCTCTGGAGCTGGCAGGGAGGGGCATGAGAGCTTGCTGAGCTCCGCTGGTAATTCCCCTTTTGATAGGTGTGGAGTAAACCAAATACAGCATGATGTTTTGTTAATTTGTGCTGGTTCCCCTTCCATGGTATAAAACCGCCTTCTTCTCTCTTTAGGTGGGGTGGCCAGGGAAGGTTCTAGAACCAGCCATGATTGAGGAAGGCACGCAAAACACGACTTTGACTCTTCAGGAGTCAGCTCTCTAAGGGCCAACGGGCCAGTGAGGCCATGTGGTAGAGGGGAGGCAAGAGACATCCACTCAGATATCCTTTACATCATGTGTATGTCTCAAGATCTTTAGGTTAAGGGAACTCAACCTCTGGTTTCTTCTGTGGGAGCAGAAAATCTGCCCACTATGGACAAAAATATTCCCGGAAATTCTGAGAGTTTCAACTCACAGCGTCTCCGCTCTCTGATGCAGGTTATTCTCATATAAGGGAGTTTGGAGCCAACAGGATTTTCCTTAATGGATCAGGCATTTGGCTCCATTACTGTGGTGGTCGGCTTACAGTGGTGGCCATTATCTGATGCTTCAGATGAAGGCAAAACAGGTAAGTCATAATGCACATAGCCAACTCTGCAGTACTCTACATGGCATGAAAACATTTCACCCTGTCTACACAGTGATCAGCACGTGCCATATTCTCAGCTTGCAAAACTACAAACATAATTGTTTATAAAATTATGGATCTCCAGCCACATTTGTCTTTAATTCTGGAGCCTATGAAGAGGACAAATTTGTGAAACTCTGACTCATCCAGCAGAACCCTGGTCATGAGTTAGATATAAGTCAAAGGCAAGCTAATGAAAATTTCATCAGAGCACAATGCACTCCCCTGACATGGGATTCTCCCACAGAAGCCATTAGGAAGTCACTTGCCTTATGGGAAGAAATGTCTAGGGTTAGAACAGTGGGCTGCTAGTCAGGACTCTTGGGATCTATTCCCATGTCTGTCGCTGACTCACCTGGAATAGGTCACCTATGGAAAACCTCTCTCTGCTTCTGTTTTCCACAAAATGGGGACAATAAAACATATATACTCCATAAGGGCTTTACGAACCTTAAAGCTGTTTGTGCTTTGAGATCCTTAGATAAAAATGTGTTATATGGGCACAGTGTCACAATTTAATTAAACAACGTATACATTTTAAGTGGAATATATTTTCATGTTTTTGATGACCCAGTATCACTAACTCCATTCTCAAGCATCTTGACCATTGCTGGGCTGGGGAGAGTCCCTGACTCTGCTCCTAGGAAGGGAATGGCCAGAGATGGTTGTGGAAAGCCTAATGTGGTGAGCTCCAGTTGCAGTGGAGGGGTTTACTATATTTCTCGCCTTGGAAAAGGGAGCAGTTTCCCTGGGTGAGTGGCTATGGATGTTTATATGGACTGAGCAAACAAGCTTTTTTTGTGTTGGGTGCACAAAGTAATATGAACATCATAGCCTTTGAAAAGAAACAAAGGACTCTGAAGTATGGGAAATATGTGAAAAGCTTGCAACTTTAGCCTTGGATTTCATCTGGGCGACATGGCCAAGAAACCAGATCTTGTTTATAAGGTGCACATTTCAGCTGACAGTATTTGTGGATTTTCAGATTTTTTCCCCCTTCTAGTTATATAACTGAGAGAATATTTTCCCTGTGCTTTAAGTTAAGTAAAAACAGTTGGGCTAGTCTTTTCCTTCTTACAGCAGTACTCAATCTAAATTACCCAAATAAGCAAAAACAAATAAAGAACCACTTTCCCTCTTACTAATTAAAGGCTAGGTAGTTTGTCAATTTAGAAAACTTTTGGATTCTTTGGCTGGAGTTTCGTGACACATTTATATAAATTGAAAACAGATGACTGCTTTGTAAAGTTATCAACAGTTTGGCAGGAATGTAGGAAATGCCAGATACAGAAATAAAAGGATTAAGTGATCCACTCGACAGCAGTAAAAGTCCCCATTAACCACAAGCATGCACTTCTAATTACTCTTTTTTTTTTTTGAATAGCCCTTTTTTGTTTGAGCCCCGAACAATGTGTCTCCTTAAAGGGGAGGAGGAAAAGATTACAAAATCTTTTTGTTGTGACAGACTGAATTATATTAAAAGAACAGATACAACAACCTCTAACAGGGCTCAACCCTGCAGGATGCAGAGTACTCTGGCTCCGATGTAGCCAAGAATTTACACATGCTTAACTTTAAGCACATGAGTAGAAAGTCAATGATGTCTTGAAATGCTTTCCTGGATCAGAGCCAAAGTGCTCAGCCTCTTACAGGATGGAGGCCATACAAGTTTTTTACTTTTAAAAATGATCTTTTTAATCTCATATTGTATGCTGCAAAGGGAGGATTTTTTTATATGCTTATTTTCTATGCATTCGTAATCTATCATGGCAAAAGCCAGATGAATGGACACCTTCACTGCTATACAGAGAGGGTGAAATTCATCCCACGCAGCGGCCGAGGTACCACTTAAGTCCCTAAGATGGAGGGTAAGTGATTCATAGGGCTTTGTGAGGGGTCTCTGCACTGGGATAAATTTCACTGTCAGAGAAAAGAATAGCATAGGGTTTGGTCTTCTATAGCACTTTTTACTTTCAAAATATCCCAAATGACTTTATAAAGTAAAGCATTAGATACTGGTAGAACAATGTCTGCACAAACACTGGATCCATTGTCTGCTCAGTAGGGGCTCACACACAACCTTAACAGAGTAACCGGTTTTCCTCAATAGAAAATTTACCAGCCAAGCCACAGGGGTTTTCCTCTTCTCACCAACAAAATGCCACAGAATCTTTTAACTTCTACTTGTATAGCTACCAAAAGCCAGGAGAAAGGATCTTGGTTTAGCATCATAAGCAAAAGACATTTACTGTCTCTGGCTGTCTTCATCTGTAAATAAATAACTAAACAAATTGGACGATGTATGTTAAAATGAATATGGACAACTTACTCCTTTGGCATCCATCTACAATAGAGAATCTTCCTGTTTCCAGTTTTAATATAGAGACATTTTTCTGAAAGGGGTAAAACTATGTACGCAGTACTGCAGCCAACAAGTGATATATGAGACTTGGTTCAAGAAGCATGGTTATAATGTCAGCACTATGTATAATGTGGAGTTTCAAATCAGAGACCTTACCCAAACTCTGGACTGATGTCCCTAACATGTAGCAGCATTTGGTTTGGTTGTTTGGTGGGTAGGGGAAATGTTTTAGTCTCCAAAAGGTATTAATATTGCAAAGTTTCTGATGAGTTTTACTTTTCCATGATACTCTCTGCCTCTTTCAGACAAACACACAGGGCTATTTCAGCACATTCACACTTATGCCCCATAGTCTGAATCTGAGAAGTTCAGAAGAGAGGGCAGACTGACATCTCTCCCTCCTCAGGATAGGTGGTCTTGTCAAACCTGAGCTAAATCATTGCAATAACTGTACTAGACATCTTGTATGCTCCTCTATGTACTGTGTAGTCTGACCTGGGAATAAACATTAGATTTCAGTTAACAGGCCTCAAGGCATTCAATCTTTTCTTTGAAAGTGTAGCCATAACATACTTACAGTGCACAGAGTATGGAAGTGTTTATTAGACAGAAGTGCCATACTGCCTGTTATAAATCCTTACATTTGAAGGGATGCAGCAAAGAGGACTATCTCTCCTATTCTTCCTGCTGCAACAAAATCAGGTTATGTGTGCACATGTGTGTTCATGCATATTCACTTCTCTGATATATTTACCAAATTGTATATCCTTTTTTATCTGAATTCTTCATAAAATCTGTATAAGAAATTCTGGTATGAATAATCCATATTATTCTGATTTTTCAAGTTAAATCTCACCAGTTCTGAATCCATAGACACGAGTTAAATATTTACATAATGCAGAGCTTTAAAAGAAATATTAAACCCAAAGGAAGAGGCATTTTGAGCTACAAAAGGATGGGGATGTGATTTTTCATTGGAGGGGAGTCTATTAGTGATTGCTTTTTTACTGAGAAAACTGTTTGCACGGTTTAGCTATCCTCTGTCTGATATTTATACAAGGCAAGAAAATAATGCCATTCAAGTTTCTTTTAGAGTATGTAAACAAAGCCAGGGGTTCATTAACTCATTGATATCATGCAGTGCTTCCTGTGAAAATTCATCTTCTGGCCAAAACGGAAAATGGAAAGTTTTTTTTTTTAAATGGGACTACTGTGAAAAACCAAAAGATTCCATCTTGTGGATTCCAAAACAAATTTACTCAAGCCCAGGTCACTAGGAACAGCTGTCTGGATAGACAGGTTATTTCCAAAGGGGAAGGGGAGGCAGATTCCCACATGTTAACAGCAAATTTATTCCTCCAAAATGCTGAAGTTCCCTTTTCTCAAAACTCCAGCGGGAGCGCAATCTAATGAAGTGCACAGCAGGATTCCTCCAGAACAAGTAGATATAAACGCAAGGAACTTTGCAGAATTGACTCCAACTTCCCCCAGAATCATTTTTCAAATGTCCTAGTGGAAATAATACTATTAACGGCCATGTTTTAAATATTGCACGCCGGGTTCTCCATTGATTTTCCCTGGTGTAGTCATTTATGCCTGTGCAAAATGGGCACAAAATGTTATCAAATCTGAATTCTCCATTACACCAATGGCAGAGTTTTGTACTCACTTTGCACAGGTTTAAATGTCTGTACTTTGTGCAAGGCAGCAGAGAATCAGTCTGTGTATCTAAGTTCAACTTTATTACAGGCTGCAATATCTCTAAGGCTATGGTCTTAGTTATAATTGTCTTTTTATAACACTTCTTAACCTGAAGGATTCAAAAGCACTTTACAGAACTCACACAGCCACTGCTTTAAAGCAGCTGCCTTTGGGATGGAACACAGCACCTGTTTAACAGCCGCATTGTCCAATGGTTTTTAAGAGGGGACGTGAACCACAACAGAAAGAATGTAATTACCCATGTTAGAACTTGGTCAGGATATAGGAGATAATGGGCTGACGTAGGGCATTTGAGGGGGGGGCAAATGTGGCTTTATGCACCCCCTTGATCTTAGAGGCTGATTTGTGCTTCTGTATGTTAGGATGTTTAGGAATGGTCCCCACTAATTGGGGATCAGAGAAGTTCAGGAGCACTTCAGCCAACTGTAATGAATAATGCAAGAACGTTGGATCAAATGCCTTTTGGATCAAATTTGTGCTTTGTATGGTTTGATATAATATTGACCTATTCTTTTATTTCTCAGGAATGACTTGTTCTCCATATATCAGTCCAAACCAATAGCACTGACTGGTAAGGTTATCATAGTGAATTCTCCATTACCAATAACGTGTAGCACCACGGTACAAGGCAGAATTTACGTACTGTAGCCTTTTGTTACCTTTGATACAGAGCCTTATTCAAAGCAACATTTAGAACAGTACAGCTAAAGTAAGTTTTGGTAAGATGATGTTGTTTTGTAACCAACCCAATACTAAGGCCAGGTCTACACTAGAAAAGGTTTGCTGGTATAGCTATACTGGCAAACCCTCATACAGTAGATGCAACTTACGCAGGGGAAAAAATAATGCTTTTGCCACTATAGTTTATACTGGTTCTCCAAGTGACACAAGCTATTTGACAAAAGCGCTTTTCTGCTAGTATAAACAACAGTTACACTAGAGCTTTTGCTGGTATAGAGATGCTGTTAAAAAAGAGTCACACTATTAACTGACATTACTATATTAGCAAAAGTTTCTAGTGTTGGCCTCTTTGTTCTTAGCCTATGTTCTAATGTAAAACATAACAAGGGGCCAGACCCTGAGCTGTGGCTGAGGAGCATTTGGTGCAACAAATGGGGCAAAAAAATGGCCTTAAGCCAACTTTGCTCCCTTGATTCTGGACCCCCAGTTCCCTGGTGCAATTTAGAACAGCCTAAGGGCTGTATTAAGTTGTACAAGCAGCTGATAGCCCTACTGAGCTGCCCCAGCAGCCAAGGATGTCCCAACCATGCCTCCTCTCATCAGTCATGTCCCCCACAACTTGCTGACCACAAGGATGGGAGTGGGGGGACTGAGTGACATACAGATCACTACTCTCACTCTTTGTCACCAGAGGATCCTGCCGATGGATGGAGACACTGGGTTTCCAGCACCTCTAGGCCAGCAGGCTGGTGTAAAGGCATCTTAACGGGGCTGAGGATCTGGCCTAATATCGCTAACTTACTTTCTTTGGCTAGCTTCTTTGCAAGACTGTCTGAGCCAAAGTGGCGTGTCTTCCCAAAAAGTAAACTCGCAGCTAGCAAAAGAAAGTAACGAAGAGCACATCAGAACCAAAAAACAGCCACCACCCCTGCCCTAAAACCCAAAGAGGTCCTGCCTGCCGGTGAGAACTTAACATCACTCTTCACTACCATTGGGTAGACAATCTGCTGCTGTAACAGGGCAGTAGGGAGAGCAGGGGGGGAAGTATTTTAATTTTATTGAAGCCATTTGACCTCAATGTTCAACTTACTTGAGCAGATTTCCAAGATTGAAGAGAGCTCGATTATGCTGTGGGTTTAACTGAAGAGCTCTTCTGTAGTATTCCTTTGCTTCCACCAAGTCTTTGGTCAACGTGCCGAGGTTGTTCAGGGCACTCGCATGACGAGGATACAATCTGGGAAAGGGGACATTTCAAATCAAAGTCATTCAGATACTGACAAACAAAGCTATCAGCTTTAATACTCTCTCTTCCCAACACCAGATGAGGCTATTGCAGTTATTCTTCTTTCTGTACGTGAAAATAAACCTCTGAACCATGCTGATGTATTTCTCCTCCCCTGCAGCAGCTGAGAAAGAGTTGGGAGTCTTGGACCAAAAACATCATGTGTGAGATAGTCATTCTAAAGAAGGGATGGGGCGAAATGAGCTCAGCCTCCAGAGAAAAATGCAAATCAGACCTATTCTTATAGATCTCCTGGCAGTTGGGGTGAAGGAGGATGTTTATTACGTAGCTTGTAATAAACTAAGCTAGCAGAAGACAGAGTGGTTACATCTGGTCAAAATTTTTCTGACACATTTTTTTCCATCAAATTGAAATTTCCATGGGAAACATTCGTTTCTGATTTTTTTTCCCCATTTGTTTCCATCAAAAACCCAAAAAAACCCTTTCTAACATTTTTCCATTTTCACCAATAAGTTGAAATAAAATTCCAGGACAATCTCAAAACAAAACACTTCACTGAAGTCATTTCCCACTTACAAAATCAGCTGTAGAAGAACATTATCCAGACAAAACAAAATGATCAAACTTTGGAAATACGCTTTTACAGTTGCCTGTGAGTATGAATTCTCCTTAACATCTAGTTAATATATAAACTGAATGGTAAAATATTAGTGGTTCAAAATAGAGCCTTAACTCAGCCTTTCTGTGTTGCAATAATATTGCACAACATGTCAAATTCATCTGTGGTGTAATTCCACTGAATTCACAGCAGTTTGTGGACCAACACTAATCTCAACTCTCAATTGAAATTGGGCTCCTAAGTCAGTATTTTGGTTTGTTTGTTTCCCTAAAAAGTGAGAAATAAGTGGTCAAAAGTGAGGGATCTGAAATGCAGGTTCCTAGAGAGAGAAGATGATGGTGTAAATTTATTATCATTATTATTATTATTATTATTATTATTATTATTATGATGAAATAAACAAATACTCAGAGGCCCCAATCAACTTCAGGGCCCTATTGTGCTGCGCACGGTGCTTCCAGATAGTTTTTTCCTCTCTCTTTAGCCTCTCATCTCTGACTGCTTTTTCTGCCTACCTCCTCTCACCTTTTTGTCTGAATTCATAAGAATTTTATTTGGGAGCTTTAATCCAGATAAACTGAAGTTTAGTTTAAACAATGCGCAGCTGCTTCTCCAGCCCTGCCCTCTCTAGTTCCTTCGCAACTGATTTTGCTAGTGGGGTATCACTTATGAACCAGGTTTTCATATTTCAAGTTCCCAAATAGAGGACGCTGCTGGAGGGAGGGTGAGCGGGAAAGGAGAAGGTACAGCAGTACCATACCATGCCACCATTACTTCTGCGCTGCTGCTGGCAGTGGTGCTGCCTTCAGATCTGGGTGGCTTGCCAGCAGACACTGCTCTCCAGCCACCCAGCTCAAAATCACAGACATTTGTTCATGTTTCAAAAATTCTCCTGGATGGAGATCAGAGAACCCCAAAAGATATCATATCAGGGAAAACCCGGACATATGGTAACCCTGTTATGAACCCTAAGGAGGAAGGATGGTCCAAGGGTGAGGATGCTGGCCTGGGACCCAGCTCAAATTCTAAGTTCCACCACAGACTTCCAACATGACCTTGGGCACAGTGGTTAGTCTCTTTGTGACTCAGTTCCCTATCTGTAAAATAAGGGTAATACTACTCTCTAACTTCACAGGAGTGCTGTGAAGATAAATACATTAAAGATGTAGGTGCTCAGATACCATAGTAATGGGGGCCATATAGTGCCTTAGATAAACAGAATGCTAACAAAGTTTAAAACTTTATCTGGGAATTTCCCTATTTTTCTCCCCATGTTTTCTCACAATGTCATGAATGACAGCCCAGGGATTTTCTTTTCTTAAGTACCAGGAACATTTTTGTATTTTGTCACTGATTTTTACACCAGTCTTTTTCTGAGTCTGTGGCATATGAACAGTTCTGGCAAGGGGCCTGTTTGTGGGAGGATCTGGAAAGGTATGAGGGAACTCAGACAACTAGGGATGCGGTTCTGGTGGAAAACACAGGTAACTTTCTATGAATAAGCATGATCAAATGTCTCAAAATCATTTTATTCCTCCACCACAATCCCTAATGTACAGGTACTAATAGCTGTGTAATTGACCTCTAACCATATGCATTTTAAAAATGTAGTCTGTCATTGAACTGCCGCCGACTATAATTGATGGCTAAATATTCTGTCAACATTCCTCATGTTCGGATCAGCATCTTGTGTTCATCCATGAGAGACTTTGCTTGCTGCAACTACTCATTTGCGAAAGTTTACTTGACAGTTTGTGGATGTATAAGCCCTTATCTTGCACAGCTAAACAGTCCATCGGCACCACCATTCACCAACAGTACAATTATTTACCTCTCATTCAGTTGGCTTTTTCCAACATATAACAATGAGTTATAAATGAAGGACCTAATTGTGGCTGGCCCTAAAACAGCTGCACTGGGGCATGGAAGCCCATCATCTCCCCACACAACCAGCCTGAAGTCCCCCTCTGGGTGTGGGAGGAAGGGCAGGCTCCACTGAGCTGCCACATCCACCCCAGGAGCAAGTGGGCAGGGATGGGGGGGGGAAATGAGTGAAGCCCCGAGTCCATCCCCAAATGCACTGGCCAGCAGAACTGAATGGACACAAGATGATAGATGCTGTAGGAAATTCCTCATACCAGGAACTATGGGGTAGTAGGGATGAATCAAGTCACAGCAATTTTTTTGGGTTGCTTCAGGGATGGCACAGCTATGTTTCCATTCCATACAGGGGGCTCTGGGATAAGGTTCAAGGTAGCCATTTTAGAGCTCAGTTTTGTTTCCATACTGGTCCATGGGAATTTTGCCACTGATTTCATTGGAAAAAAGTTCAGGGACTTTCAGGGTCAATTTTTTTTTCTATTTCTGCTTCAAAACAAATCTGTGCATTACTTTATAGTCAGTACTCACAAAGCATGAGGCGGTTTTAACACCTGACACCAAGTTGTGTTTGAGTTATGAGTGGGCAAAAGCATTTAAGACAATTATTGGAAAAGTCAGAAATATATTAACATTTTACAGCCCTTTAACTAGTGTTTTTCCCTCAAACTTTCAGAAATAAATTCTCCTCTGGCCTATGAGTGTTCACATGAAATTTTAGCCCCAAGGGAATTTTCTGGGGAAATTTAAAAGGGAATGAAAACCTAAGTTGAAAATACAGAGCTGGTTTCATCTTTAAACTCTTTAACTCCTACCAGCGGCTCCATAAATAAAGGACTTGAACTCTGCGTTAAAGCCTCTGCCATCAAATGAAGTAAATTACAGTATGCAGACACTTCTTCCAGCTGTTCTGTGCTGTACTTCATGTGCTTTAGATTTACTTATGGTCATATGGCCCTTTACAAAAAATAATATACCCTGAGGACCAGCTCCTGAACCAGTGTGAATTGATTTAGTCCCATTAAAGTCAATGGAGCTTTACCAATTTATACCAGCTGAGGATTTGGTCCTAAATTTAAAGCACCTTTGTCAAAGCCATTTGTAATTTTACCAGCAATAGAAAACAAGAACTTTCACACACACCACATCCAAACAAACATTAGGAGAAAAGACAGCAGTAGAGAAAAGCCAATGTGTAGTGAGATGACATGGTATTCAATGGGTTCATGAGAAAGGGTCTGATCCTGCCACTCTTAGTTATGTTGAATGCCTTACTCTGCAAGTAGTGCTATTGAAGTCAAGGAGTAAGGTGCTACTCAATGCAATAAGGGGCAGGGAGGGACACAATCAGGCCCTAAGGGGACCATGGTCTCACTCCATTGGACTTCTGTGCATGAACTCCAATGTTGTCAGTATCAATGTTAGGGGAGTAAAAATGAGGTTAGAACATAGCCCTGAACTAGAATGACAGAACACAGTAAGCCTGCACTCAGGTTACACCTTATGGCTTAATCGATTAAAGGCCTCTAAAAACATTCCCACAAAGTTTGCAAATCATTTGCATGTACAAAAGGGTTCTAGGTTGGGGTGTTGTTTTTTTAAATTAAACTGACACACCTGCACATTTTGCATTTCTTAAAAAAGAAAATTTAAAAAATGTAGCCCAGTGTCACCCTTTGTCTGTCTGTCTTGTTTAGAATGTAAGTTCTGCATGGCAGGGGCTTTCTCATCCCAGGTGTTTATACAAGGCCTACAATGGTTGTACGGTGCCTACTCTCAGTTGGGGCCTCTCAGTGCTCCAGTATTAGTAATAATAATGCACAGAACACGGACTTTGTTTTATAAATAACTATCGCAGTTTGAGATGCAGAGAGTCAACTGTTCAAATTTACACACTGTCCTGTAGCTTCTTTTATGAAACGGAGTGTTCCATCTGGATGGACCCCTTCAACCACATGTCATCTGTAATGGTAACAGTCTGCAGGCAACATCCCTCTTGCGATGTATCTGATTAGGCAGAAATTCCTCTAGGCTTCACATAATCAACTGTAAGTGCTGCATTATTTATGAAAGAAAGCTGAATTTCATTAAACTTCTCCCTACAACAAGCAGCTCATGTGAAAAATCAATTTCCCCCTTCTTTTAGAAAACCTAAGTATTTTCTTTGAGAATCTGCTTTCGTTGGCAATTACAGCAGAAGTCCTGAAACAGCAAAATTCACTTGAAACCTTCCCCATAAAAGTATTCTTTAAATAAGGTTGGACTTTGATTTCTGTAGAAAAAACAAGTAGGATGTTTTCTTGTGGCAAAATGAATAATTCAGATAGCTCCTCCAGTGCTGCTGCTGCAATTGTCGGAATAAATTTAAGCAGCCATGCCTTTAACTATTACAGGTATACACTACATAAAACTCCTGTTAGTAATTATCCTCCAGTTCTTTTAGGCTAGCAATATTCCCTCTAATACAGTCGAACAAAAGCCTCATTGACTGGCACAGACAAGAGATTTCTACTTTCACACAGAAGACACAGAGCATAAAATGCAAACAGATTTTCAATCTTTAAATACCAATGACCATTTAATTTTGATTTCATGTAGTTATTACCTAGCATATTAGTAAAAGCTGTTCAGTGGCTCACTTATTTCTGTGGTAAAAGGCAGTTCTGAAAGGGAATGGGGGGAAAATGGAATGTTATCATGGATACAATCTATAATCCACCAAGAATTTTAATTTAACTTTTAATTCAAATATTG
This sequence comes from Mauremys reevesii, assembly GCF_016161935.1. Taxonomy (NCBI): domain Eukaryota; kingdom Metazoa; phylum Chordata; order Testudines; family Geoemydidae; genus Mauremys; species Mauremys reevesii. The sequence goes on from NC_052623.1 coordinate 253,087,779, forward strand.
GGAAACCAGTTAAACAAATGACAAGTCCTGTTCATGGTACTGCATTTAAAGGGCTCTTGATCTGGCACCAAAGGTATTAAAGGGGGAAAGGGCATTAGCTTGACAACTCCCTACCCGCTTTTACTGAGTTCTTTATATTTTTCCAGGGCCATAAGCCTGAAAGGGCAGAAAACAAAAGGAAATGTGACTATTCACAATTGCCCAAGGAAACAGACAATGAGTTAAGGGCAGCTAGGGGAATGGTAAGGCGGAAGTACAAGGGTCTCAATGATCTCACAGCTGCCAGTGGCCTCAAGTATGACAAAGAGACTTGTCATAGGAGATCAGAGTCTAAGATAATTTCAGTCCCAAACAATGCCATGGCCCTGCAAGGCTGTTGCAATAGGGGACTGCAGTGCCTTTTCCAGGCGATCAGTGGTCCCAACTACCTAGTTAAGTGTCTTTCAGCTGCAACTCTAGCCATACCTCTCTGCTGGCCATCTCAGCTTTCTTCAGAAGCACCTGCTGATAGTCCTGTGGAGAACCTAGGTTCCACCCTTTCCTTTCAATATCTAACTGCCCCCCCCCAAGATAAAATTCAATTGAGTTCACAGAAAACCGTCTGGGGCACCTGGAGTCCTAGTGCTTTTCCATTTACCAACTTATTTACAAAAAATATTTCTTGAAAACATTTCAAATGGTTGGCCGTCATGGACCTGATGAGCCTACAGGTGACTCTAGAGCAGTGGTGGGCAACCTGCGGCCCCTCAGGGTAATCCGCTGGTGGGCTGTGAGACAGCGTTTACATTGCAGAAAGCAGCGTGGATCACAGGGACGTGCTGGCCACCACTTCCCGCGGCTCCCATTGGCCGGGAATGGCAAACCGTGGCCACTGGGAGCTGCGGGCGGCCATGCCTGCGGATGGTCAATGTAAACATTGTCTCAAGGCCCGCCAGTGGATTACCCACGGGCCGCAGGTTGCCCACCACTGCTGTAGAGCACTGGTGATTGTGTGAAGCCTATTTGTGTTGTCACAAAAAATATTTCAGTGGATTTCAGATTCAGCCATTTATCATGACAGGCAATGGGAGAAATCAGCAACTAATTTCACTGGCTAATTCTGGGTTGCCTTGTTTTATATGCTCCTTTTGACTAAGGAACTTCGCAAAAACCTGAACTTTTCCTCTTCAAACCAGCCATGATTAATGGATCACCACAACACTCTTGCGAGGTAACTAAGTATTATTACCCTTATTTTACAGATAGGGAAACTGAGGCAGAGTTTAAGAGACAGCCAGTGGCAGGTCATGCCTTAGATTTGCAGGATGTCCCTTTGTATCTTCTCTCCCAATTCACTGGACTGGATTCTTCCATTCCACACAAAACCTCCTTGAAGTCAACACTCAGCACAAGTAAGAATGGAGGGAGTACCACTGACTTCAATGTGCTTTGGTGTGGTAGAATCAGGCCCTAGTTAAATAAGCAAAAACATTTGCTGGGAGGATGGCAAGTCTTTTTAGACATGCTTCCCCCCTCCTCCCTGTACTCACCTTAATATTTTATTGACATCATTGTGCCAACAAAAGTAAGAATGATACATTAATATATCATTCATGCCAAATTTTTACATTACACATTTATATACACACCAGCGTATTATTTCAAACCGATTCTATTACATCAGATTCACTTCCATGCACCTAAGTAATTTCTTATTAAAACTGTGCGACAGATTGATTTAAAACTATACTGAATAAAATCTGAGGAGCAAGGGTACTACATGGAACAATCCTGCTCTGGCAAGGTGATGCTGTATGACTAAGGCTAAGATTTGGTCACAAATATTTTTAGGAAAAGTCACAGACATGTTGTGGGCAATAAAGAAAAATTAATGGAAGCCGTGGCCTGTCCATGACTTTTACTAAAAATATCTGTGACAAAATGGGGATCTGCAGGTTCCCACACAGCCTGCAGCAGGGCAACTGGGGGGTAACTAGGAGCTCCGGGAGCCCCCATCGCAGGTTGGGTGTTGGAGCTCCAGGGTCCCCTGCTGCCCACGGCTGGGAGATGCGGGGGCCCCTGCTGCCCACAGCTCCAGAGGTCCCCCACCAGCCACAAGGGCCAGGAAATGCTGGGTCTCCCCATGGTGCCTGGGAGTTGTGTGGTGTGGTGCCCCCTCTGACTGCAGGTGCCGGGAGCTGTGGGTCCACCAGAAGCAGCGGGGATACCTGACAGCTCCCAGCCCCTGCTGGCGGTGGGGGGACCCTGCAGCTCCCGACCTCCGCAGGCTGAAATCACGGAGGTCACTGGAAGGCATGGCTTCCATGGCTTCCACAACCTCAATGACTAAATCGCAGCCTTAAGTATGACCTAACACCAGTATGGTCTCAACCCAACAGACTGTGTACTATGGGCACAGAGATTTGCAACTCACAGGATCAGGGTCTTTTCCAAATTTGTCTTCTAGGAACGTTTTAATATTTTTGTAAAGGACAAAGGCATAAATTTGAAATATTCAGAGGTATCTTCTGTCTCTTTAACCACAGTGCATTAATGGTTTTCCAAATCTAGTTCCTTCCAGCTTTAAAAAAAAAAATCACTGCAGACCAGTATTCTCAAAGGAACCTAAGGGAATTAGGCACGCAAACCTCACTGGAGATTATTGTTAGCTAGGTGTCTAACACACTTAGACTCATTTGGAAATTCCAACCATAGTCCTTTTCAGTGGATGTATTAAATCTGTCAGATCCTCGGCTGCAGCCAAGCAGCACACAGCCCAGCCCAGCTCAGCAGCTGTGTGTGCAAAGGTGGCTTGTCTGCTTGCCTGCTCCTAAGCCACGCACTGGTCCATTCTCAGGTGTAAGTTACACCAGCCGCTAGTAGTTGCAAGGGAAAAAGGCTCGGTAGGTAAGGAACTGAACTCAGCCACTGCAGATCTCTGTTCAACTGCCACAGGTTTCCTGTGTGACCTTGGATAAATCATTACTTTCTGTCTTGGCTCCTCATCTTTCTCCCACCTTTTGTCTCTCTATGTAGAGTTCAAGCTCTTCAGGGCAGGGATTGTCTGTGTATTGTACAGTGTCCAACACAATGGGATTCTGATAGCAGTTGGGATTTCTATGTGCGGTTGTGTTAAATTTAATAAAGTGCCAACATGGTAGCCAGACAGGGTGACCAGATGTCCCAATTTTATAAAGACAGTCCCAATTTTTGGGTCTTTTTCTTATATAGGCTCCTATTACCCCCCAACCCCATCCCGATTTTTCACATTTTTCTATGCCACTAGAAAATTCTTCTTTTCCTGGAGTGATCCTTTCATGTCTGGCTATACCACGTTTATTGGCAGAGCCTGCCAGCAGCCAGCACAGAACAGCCATACTGCACCCCAATATCCAGGGGAATGTTTTCCCCAAAAGAAAGAAAAGAGAAGAACAGAAAAGTAAAATATATGTAATCTAAAGTAGGCAGAAGCAGCATGATTCTTAAGCTTGGCATCCATGAAAAGCATATCCAAGAGCATTAAATTACACAAACAAGTTTGTACTACACTAAACCCCATTTCACTTTATGAATTTTCATGACATTCTAAGAACCTGCTGGGGAAAAAGAACTTGCAGACTGAGTATAGAGGAGATAAAAAAGAAGGATTTTACGTCAAACAGTATTGAGGCTAAAAATAAAAACTAATTTGCTAAACTCTAAGTTCCCAGTGACGCTGAGCTATTAGGCACGTGCTGTAATAAGAACAGTTCTTCGGGTCCTCTCATTTGTACATAAATGACAAGAATGCATACACATTATACTTTCCCACTGAAAATCCTTGGAGCACGTCTAACTTTTTTCTAGCCCCACTTTTAAACAAAGTAATCCACTAAAAGAATGAAAATGCATTTTTGATCATTTCCAGCTTCTGAAGAATCCATACAGAGCTTCTAAAAAATTGAGCTCCAACAAAAGGCTGTGCAGCCATGATATGCCTAATACAAACAGAGAACAGGTTAGGTATCACTATGTAATCCAAGAAAACTATACGAATACAACGAAGTGCAGGACGTTATAGGCTCAGCTACACAGCCAAACTATTGGGGACTATATAACAAAACATAAGAACGGCTATACTGGGTCAGAACAATGATGCATCTAGCCCAGTATCCTGCCTTCTGACAGTGACCAATGCCAGGTGCCCCAGAGGGAATGAACAGAACAGGTGATCATCAAGTGATCCATCCCCTGTTGTCCATTCCCAGCTTCTGGCAAACAGAGGCTAGGGACACCATCCCTGCCCATGTTGGCTAATAGTCGTTGATGGACTTGTCCTTCATGAATGTGTCTAGTTCATTTCTTAACCCTGTTATAGTCTTGGCCTTCACAACGTCCTCTGGCAAAGAGTTCCACAGGTTGACTGTGTGTTGTGTGAAGAAATACTTCCTTTTGTTTGTTTTAAATCTGATGCCTAGTCATTTCATTGGGTGACCCCTAGTTCTTTTGTTATGAGAAAGAGTAAATAACACTTTCTTATTTACTTTCTCCACACCAGTCATGATTTTATAGACATCTATCATATCTTCCCTTAGTTATTTTTTTTCCAAGCTGAAAAGTCCCAATCTTCTTAATCACTCCTCATATGGAAGCTGTTCCATTTCCCTACTCATTTTTGTTGCCCTTCTCTGTACCTTTTCGCATTCCAATATACCATTTTTGAGATGGGGCATCCATATCTGCATGCAGTATTCAAGATGTGGGTGTACCATGGATTTATATAGAGGCAATATGATATTTTCTGTCTTATTATTTCTTTCCTAATGATTCTCAACATTGTTAGCTTTTTTGACTGCCGCTGCACATTGAGTGGATGTTTTCAGAGAACTATTCACAATGACTCCAAGATCTCTTTCTTGAGCAGTAACAGCTAATGTATACCCCATCATTTTGTATGTATAGTTGGGATTATGTTTTCCAATATGCATTACTTTGCATTTATATACATTGAATTACATCTGCCATTTTTTTGCCCAGTCACCTAGTTTTGTGAGATCCCTTTGTAACTCTTCACAGTCTACTTTGGACTTAACTATCTTGAGTAGTTTTGTATCATCTGCAACTTTTGCAACCTCACTGTTTACCCTATTTTTTTTTTCAGATTATTTATGAATATGTTGAATAGGACCGGTCCCAGTACTGACCCCTGGGGGAATGCCACTATTTACCTCTCTCCATTCTGAAAACTGACCATTTATTCCTACCCTTTGTTTCCTATCTTATAACCAGTTACTGATCCATGAGAGGACTTTCCCTCTTATCCCATGACAGCTTACTTTGCTTAAGAGCTTTTGGTGAGGGACCTTGTCAAAGGCTTTCTTAAAAATTAAGTACACTATATCCACTGGATCACCATCATCCACATGCTTGTTGACCCCCTCAAAGAATTCTAGTAGATTGGTGAGGCATGATTTCCCTTTACAAAAATCATATTGACTCTTCCCCAACAAATAATGTTTATCTATGTGTCTGACAATTCTGTTCTTTACTATAGTTTCAGCCAAGTTGCCTGGTACTGAAGTTAGGCTTACCAGCCTGTAATATCAGGATCACCTCTGGAGCCTTTTTAAAAATTGGCTTTACATTAGCTATCCTCCAGTCAGCTGATTTAAATGATAATTATACAAATTGTGGTATGTAACCTATCTTCTGTCTCTTTAACCACAGTGCATTAATGGTTTTCTAAATCTAGCTCCTTGCATCTTGCCTGTGTAGACACAACCAAATCATGACTGTCGTGTTATGAAACTCATGTGACTTTATGTGATGAAGTCCTGGAAAGACTTGGACTGTAGCACACTTTTGTAACTTTGGTTAGAACATAGCGTAGTCCCACCCACACTCCTATTCTATCAGTTATTCTGCACCCACTTCATCTCTGTGGCATTAGTGTGGGCATCCAACCTATCCGGCACTGGTCCAGCTCTTACACCAAACAGACCAATGGGGTAGGAATCCTATACACAGAATCAGTTCAACTTGCCAGAGAAGTGGTCTGACAGTAAAGTGGTCCTGCCTATCTGTTCTGGCCAGCCTACAGTCAGTGTTGGAACAGAAGAGGAAGGAAGAAGACAGAAAGGTAAGCCACTTATGCATCTTCCCATATTCTGGGGCTGACTGGGGTCCTCCACAGCCCTTAGCATAAGTTAGAATATGTTGGAGCAGCCCTGGGGCTACTCTATGATACATACATCTCCATGAGACTGTAACCCTAACCTAGAAATAGCCAGGGTTGCTGACTGGGCCAAGTATCTGCTTAATACTGCCAACAGTGTTCAGAAAGTCCTGACCCCATGTCCTCACAAGACAAAAGCTGGACAGGAAGCAAGTCTTCCATTGTCCTTAGAGGAGCCTTGGTAAGATTGGAGGAAGCAAACATCTTCTGTGATCATACAGTATGAAGCCATGGCCACCCAGTGACTCCTGAAGAGGGAGTGGTCCACTCAAAGATGTTACTGGGAGTGATCCAAAAAACTTCATAAGGTAAAGCACAGAAGTCTCATGGATTGTTGAGAGGGGGAAATATGGTTGTGAGGAGCAGGGGAAACACATGTGAACCCAAAATCACAAATTAACTTGTCTCTCTCCAAAATAATTGTTATCCACTGGCAATAATCTTCAAGAACTCATGGATAACAGGTGTTGTTTCAGAGGACCAGAGAAGGACAAACATCCTATCCTTAAAAAGAGGAACAAAGAGAACCCTGGGGATTATAAATCAGTCAGCCTAATTTCAATACATAGAAAGATACTGGAACAAATTATTAAACAATTAATTTGTAAGCACCTAATGGATAATAGGGTGATAAGTAATAACCAACATAGATTTGTCAAAAACAAATTGTGCCAAATCAACGTCATTTCCTTCTTTGACAGGCTTATTGGGCCTAGTGTATGATGGGGAAGCTGTAGACGTGATTTATCTTGATTTTAGTAAGGCTTTTGATACAGTCCCACATGACGTTCTTATAAGCAAACTAGGGAAATATGGTCCAGACGAAATTACTATAAGTAATTATGAAATAACTTACAACAAGTTAAAAGACCGTACTGAAATAGTAGTTATCAATGGTTCGCTTTCAAGATGGGGGGACATACCCAGCGGGGCCCGCAGGAGTCTATCTTGAGTCCAGCACTAATTAATGACTTGGATAATGGAGTGCAGAGATGCTTACAAAAATCTGTGAACACCACCAACCTGAGAGGTGTTGTAAGCATTTTGGAGGACAGGATTAGAATTCAAAAGGACCTTAATAAATTGGAGAATTGGTCTGAACTCAACAAGATGAAATTCAATAAAGACAAGTGCAAACTACTACATGTGGGAAGAAAAAAATCAAATGCACAAATACAAAATGGGGAATAACTGGCAAAGTGGTAGTACTTCTGAAAAGGATGTGGGGGTATAGTGGATCAGAAATTGAATATGAGCCAACAATGTGATCCAGTTGCAAAAAAGGCTAATATCATTCTAAGGTGCATTAACAGGAGTGTCTCATCTATGCCCTGAGAGGCAATTGTCCCACTCTATTCAGCACTGGTGAGGCCTCAGCTGGAGTATTCTCTCTAGTTCTGGGCACCACACTTTAAGAAAGATGTGGATAAATTGGAGACAGTCCAGAAGAGAGCAACAAAAACGATAAAAGGTTTAGAAAATCTGACCTATGAGGAAAGTTAAAAAAACTGGACATTAGTCTTGAAAAACGATGACAGAAGGAGGACCTGAAAACCGTCTTCTAATATGATATGTGTTGTCATAAAAACAATGGGGTTCAATAGTTCTCTATATCTAATTAGATAGGACAAGAAGCAATTGGCATAATCTGCAGAAAGGGAGATTTAGGAAAAAACTTTCTAACCACAAGGATAGTTAAATACTGGAATAGGTTTCCAAGGGAGGTTGTGGAATCCACCATCACTGTCAGGGATGGTCTAGGTATACTTGGTCATGCCTCACAGCAGGGGCATGGACTAGATGACCTCCTGAGGTCCCTTTCAGCCCCACATTTCAATGATTCTCTTATTTCCCATTGTCTGCACCTTGTATTTAAAATCAAATTATTGCACAGAGAGAGAGACTGTTTATAATACTAGGAGAATGGAATGGTCTTTAAGCACCGAGTCCTATTATGTAGAGATGTTTACTCCATTGAAAATAAAATCAATAGAGCAGTGACATTTTAGTTTTTATTGCACTGCCACAAGGCAACAGGCCATTCCTGTACCAGGTGGGGCCTTGCCATAGCAGAGGTGTTTGGAATGCTACATATCCTCTTACAGGGCCCTGCAGAAGGATCTTTTGTGTTGTTGTTCATGGTCCCATGTATATCCCTTTGTTTTGAATAAATAAAACTATGGCCTTGCTTGATACTTGGCCAGTATGAAGCAGAGCAAGAGTGTGGGGGTGGAATATACTGTAGTGCATGCTTTCCACAAAATACATTTTAAAATAAACTCCCTTGGTTAAAGCAATGTGCCTAATGCTCCATTGCACTTTATTGTGACATCCGTTAAGTCTAGGGTTCAGGTTTTTATCAGGCATCCTTTTCAGCCAGCAAACGTTATTACATCAGTCAGCAGTTATCTCAAGTTATCTACATTTACTAATGCAGTCTATTCATTTATTCTTTCCAAATATGGCTTCATCAAACTCCAAACTACAGGGATCACCGCAAGTGACTACTCTGGATGTCATAAGGACATTCAAAGCATCAGGAGTGAACGCAACCATGTCTATAACAGGGTAGCAGCATAAATTCTAACTCATAAAAACAAGCTAACAAATGGTGTTGGTATTGTAAATCATTCCAAAAATAAAGCGCAGCTGGTGTTCCAGGCCACCTGCAGTTTGTGCTGAAAGGAGTTCTTCTATATACATAGTATATTTAAAATAAAAGGTCATGTGAACAAGATTTTGTTTTAATACATAGAGTGCAATTTAAACACTGTTTAAACAACCCCAGATACTGTTGATTTAAAATATATAAAAAGTCAGTGGGTAAGACTGTGGGAAAGCTTAGCAAAAAAACAGTGTCATTAACACTCCCTAGGGTTTTATTTTTAAGTGGGGGAGGGAATAGAGTGGTGTGACTGGTTAATGTCCAAGCCATCACAAATGATGTTATGGCACAGCTTTTTCTCAACATGGGGCAGCAGGAAATGTGGCTATGGCACATATACCTATGTCTCCATTGTTTGAGCTTTTCTCCTGCAAGATCTCATGACATGTCATGGTAATGCAAGTCAGTATTTCCACTGAAACTTCCAGCTTCCATTATGTGACTGAAACTCTAAGTGACTGAACTTGTGTTCTGCAACACCCAGATTTTTCCTCCCCTGCAATACTAGTATTTCCAACCAGTAAACCAGCCTGATTGCCTCCTAGCTCTTCCTCCACTGGGAACTCTCCACCCTGGGGCAGACGTTCTCCCAGAGGCCTATGGGACAACTGCCTCAGGAATCCTCTTTGCTCCCCAGATGTTCCCTAGGTGCTCCACTTGGTGGGAGGAGGTCAGAAAAGAAAGCCCAAAAGGGCTGTCTGCCTCTCTCTCTCTCTCACACACACACACACACACAACATATGTGAATGTGTGTATATTCCTCATTTTACATTTATGTATACAAACACACCCTTCCCAGGAGGGAGACAAGCTTGAAAACTAATGCCAGGGCTCAGTAGGGAGCAGCTCAGCTGCTGCTGACGCATGGCCTGGAGTGTCAGCTTCTGGATCTGGAGTCCAAACTGTGCCTTATTCAGAGTTATGAACAACCTCCATTCCCGAGGGGTCTGTAACTCTGAGGTTCTACTGTGTATATATTTGTTTTCAAATTAAGTTATAGACACAGGAGAGAGTTATCTCTGGGTCAGAGACGATACAATGATCTGCAAATGGACAAAAATAATTATTGTATACACACACACACACACACTATATGTATATAGATATGAATACTTTATATTGCAGGGGTGGCCAAACTGTGGCTCGCCGAGTCCCCCCCGCCCCTCACCTATCAGACTGGAGGGGAGGCTCAGGACCTCTGTCCTTCAGCAGGGCAGTGGGGTAAGGGCATTTGCCCAGTGGAGAAGGGGGTTTCAGGGCTTCGGCAGGAGCTGGGCTAAAGCCCCAAGCCCCATCAGGTGCCTCCTGCGGGGCTGACGCCCTGAGCCCTGGCCTCTGGCAGGTGTGCCCTGGCTCTCAAACTTCTGAAGATTGTCAGATGCAGCTTGGAGGGCTAGTAAGTTTGGCCACCCTTGTTATGTTGTATTATATAATATCAAATACAAAATATTTCATATACATACATACATATATATAAAATTAAAGTTCAGATTGGAAACAGGAACCAATTCACTTCTTTGTCCACATTTTGCATGGGAGATAGCAGCTCTGTATTGCTTCAGGATGCCTAACTCCCTATGCCTGCTAATATCATCTCTGTCCCTCCCTCCCCTGCCCTCCTCATTTTCTTCCCCCATTTCATTTTTGTGAGTATTCACCCAGCAGCAAAAATCAGTTATAAATAATGCATTCAGTTATAAATAAAGTATTTTTGTCCATTTCCAGATCATTGTATCATCTCTGACCCAAAGCTAACTCTCTCCTGTGCCTTTAACTTAATTTGAAAACAACAATATACTCTGTTAAAAAAGGGTAAGCACCAAATTTCAGAGACAGCCTCCAAATTTGAATGCCCCAAAATTTTGGTGTTCAATTTTGGGTGCCAAAATTTTTGCCTACCTCAGAACTTAGCTTGGGCTGCACAAAATGCAAAGCCTCTAATTACATGACAATTCCTTAACACAAATGTGTTGATACACACAAACCGAAGATTCAGGGGAGGCAAAATTCAGCCAAGAAAAACTTCATGCCTAAAAACTTGTGTTTACCACTTTAGCCCTGGAAATACAGAGGGTGGGATAAAGCCACTTTGAAAATTTAGTTTTGAATTACCACAATTTTTCAAGTTTGCATTTTTTCCTTTGTTGCCAGAACGCATATTAAAGTGATAATACCACTTTGCTGGAATAGATTTTTAAAACTCTGCTATATTCATCCATGCACATCAGCTTACATTCATTCCTGATGAATAATAAAAAGGTTTCCTGAGCAACATAAGGCTTAGGAAGAATGGAAAAACACCAAAATTCAACAGCGATCAACAACAAGAAATATTCATTAGCACACTGTAAATATTCATCAGATCAGCATGAAATTGAGTGTCCTGATATTCTCTCTCTCTCACACAGGTGATAAGACAAGATTTATTTAATGTAAGACTAATATTTTTTTATCTCTGTCAACAGGGGGTCTCAAGCAGAACTAGCAGAAGTAGACAATCTGCAACAGCAGCAAGTCTTTAGACTAGCCTTAAGAGATAATTTTTTCTACTCTATTACCATATAGCATTTTTATTACCTTAATTTTTTTTATTTTGTGAAGCAACAAGTTTCTTCTGGGGCCACTACAGCATGACTGAGGAACTACCGAAGAGGTCGATTACAGTGATGTGTTTCTTGTTCCATTGCAGGTCAGCTAAAAGGTTTATTATAACCCATTACTACAATTCCAGAATGCCAACTATTCATGAAATCTGGTTTATACATATTTTAGTTTGCATCCCCAAAGGGCTGTGCTTCCAGGTTAGATTGAATGTTCATTTCCAAACCTGACATAAAGGAGAGACTTTTGCACACTTGTGCACAGACAGAGTTAAGCTTTTCTTTAAAATGATCATGTTCCTCTACATTTTTACATTAGGTCTCAGTTTTCATGTTCCCCAGCCATAGCACTGTATGTAATTAGGCTACACACTAATTCACAAGCCAAGATAAACCAGAACATTTCATGATTGGGTCCTCCATACCGAGTGCTTAATGAGTTTTCTAAAGGGTGATCTGCCACCATTTCAAACAAACATTCATTTTAAGAGGTGATCAATGGGACTTCTGTCCTTTGGAAATATATTGTTCTGGAAATTTATTATCGGAAAATATATTCTTCTGGGTCATTGATTAGTTGCATTGAAATCAATGGAGCAACTCCAATTTATGCCAGCTGAGGATCTGGGAATAATAGGAATGTAAACAAATGGTTAAAGCACGGAGAGCTAGGATTCCTGAGACCTAGTCTTTGTCATCAATTTACTGTGTGACCCAGGTGCCCTTCAATCTACTCATCTGTATAACAGTTATAATATTACTTACTTCACAGGGGTATTATGGTACTTAACTAAATGGTTGCACAGTAATTAGGCATTGGCTGAAAGGTGTTGTAAGTGCCAGGTTTTATTATTATTATTATTATTAATAGTAATGTTATGAGTAATTAAGACATCCAAGTACACTGTGACATCATGATAATTTTTGCTTAGCAATTTTTATACTTAATCTCATAGTCATTAAAATGCAACAAAAACTACATCAATTACAATTTGCCATAAAACTTTGAAAGGAAGCTAAAATGATCAAAGGGCCATCAACACTGCTCCTTACGCAAAGGAGCTGCTGTGCAGTGAGGTGAGGCTCTCCTTTTCCTACCTCCAAACAACTGCATACATGACCTTTGTAGTGCTCCCCACCATCGCTGACACAGGAGGAAGGGACCATGATTGCTGATCTCTCACTCTTTATATAGTAGCCTTCTGTGCTACCACCAGTCTCCTCTGTCATTTTGGGAGTGTCACTGAAGTCCCATGATAGCCTCTCTAATTCTTCCACTTAAGCCTCCTTCACCCCACTTTCACACACTCTGTGGTACAGCAATCTTCCCTTTTAGTGGAGGATGGTTCAATGAGGCTCCTTTCTAAACCCCTCAATGTTGCTCTTAAAGGAGATTATTTTAAAGTGGTGTAAATTACCGGTACTTTCTGAGTACAGTGGTCCCACGGAGACAAAAGATCAGTAGATAAATTTAGATCCATACGTGGCAGGACAGTGGATTACCACTAGATTGCCAAACATAACATTAATGGTCCCAATTCTCTGCCAATGTCAATTGTAAGAAATTCACTGGCCTCCATGGGACTCCAATAACTTAAACCAACAGAGAATTCGCCCCAATATCATTAGTATTACAGTCACATTGCGAGAAAGTGCTGGTGCCATAGCTGGGATCAGCTTGGGTGCTTTTGCTAACATTTCTCTACGCTGGAACCTTGGGGAGCAGGTAATACTCACTAGAGGAAGCCTGGCGCTGGAATTTACGTGCATCTATGGCATATATCTAGGATCCTATACTGCATCCATCACTATGTTATTTACTTACCTTTTCCACTGGTTCAACAGAGCTGGAATTTGTTGAATTTCAATGCATGGTGCAATACCTACCTACTGATGCAGGACTTTTCACAACTGGGAGTGATTGTGCAGAATTTATAGTATGGCATTCTTGGTGGAAGTAGATTTACAATTTTGTACCTACACTGCTTTATATTTTAGTATATAGGCCCCAACATTCTGTGACATACAGTCAGGGAGCGGGTGCTGGGGCAGAAGAGACAACATGGAGGAAAAAGAGCTAGGAGAAGAGAGAAGATGGACAGAGAAGTGGAGTAGGAGTGCACTATATAGATAAATATTAATATCCCCATTTTACAGATGTGGAAACCTGAGGCACAGAGAGATTAAATGATTTGATCAAGGTCACATCTCTAGTCAGTGGCAAAATCAGAAGCAGAACCTATGAGAGCCTACTCTTAGTTTGAGCTCCAAGCACTAGACAACACTTGTTTCCCTATGTATCTTATTTGGCAGGATTAGAATGTTAACTCCTCAGGATGAACACCTGCAGCTTGATTTTCTAAGGTGCCAAGCAACCCCAGCTCCCACTGAAGTCAAAGGGAGCTGAAGCTACCCAGCTCCTTTGAAAATCCAGTCTTTTACATGGCACAAACACTACAGATATCATCATCATCACAGGCTACATATCTAATAAAGTTTAATAAACATGGCCTGCAATCAATTCTTAAATAGCCTCCTGTATAATTGAAATACTGCAGAGCAGAAGACAGCACCATAATTATGATAAATGGGTGCTACTGAGCTAGAGACACAGCTGAGCAAAATCTAGTCAGCAAATACTATAAACTCTGAGTAACACACAAGCAGATGCCTGCACTAGTGGCAGTGGCAACATGGGGAGGAGGGAGTGGCTAAGCAGCCGTGGGTACTAGTAAGCTCACTTTTAGAGATGGGTAGCATTTGCTAATACTTAAAAAAAAAAAAAAACCTGTGATGTCCTCAGTATCCCTGTTCATAGCCAAAATGTTGTCCTGTGCCTTTCACATCCATTTTCCAGACATGGTGGGTAGCAGCAAACACCAACCTTTCAGCTAATCATGACTGGGTTGGGCTCGGTTTCAGAGCCATCAATATTATTCCTTAGTTGGTCAGAGGGCATTAGCACAGACACAGTCTAATTGGACTGAGGTAATTTCTGTCCTTCCCCCACATTTAGGGAAAAGCGAGCTGCAGATCAATAAGAAAAGGTTCCCAGCCATTTTTCTGTCAGAAGCCCTAGTTTGCAAGGGATGATACCCCTATATGCACATGTTCCCTTGCATCAAGCTATGTCCTACATGCCTTTCTTCTGTCCCTTTTTTCTGTCCATCTTTTCTCTTTTTCTGTCTGTCTCTTTCCTCTCTGGTGTGATTTTGATTTTTTTTTAAATATCTTTGGCTTTTGCTTTCTGTTTTTCTCTCGGTCTTTTATTGTTGTTCTTTTTCTTGTGTTCGCTCCTCTAGGAGAGGCTCTCCTTCCCCATTTCTACAACTCAGAAGGAGGCTACATGCTGCAAGGGTGCCTGTTCATTGAGCTGTGGGGCCAGGCTGCACAAGGCAACAGAAAGAAATTGTTTTGGGGAGTTCTGAAATTCAGGAACCCATTGATCAATTGACCTCAAACTTGGATCACGAACACTGCCCCAGGCCTCCACAGGGCACAACAAATTTCCGAGCAATCCAAGTAACCATTCAGATTTTAGAGCACTAACAACAGTGAGGTCCAACTGGTGGAATCCCAAAGCAGCTGATTGGCCTGCTGACTCTACTTAAGCCGGCAGCAGGAACAGGAAGATGTCTGAATAGCTGGGCTCCACGTTGCTCTGTGTGCCTTCTGCTCCTTCCCCAAGTCCTGCTACCTGCTCCGGCTTCACTCCTGGCATCTGACTTGTCGTGATCTCCAGTTTGTCTCCTACTTCTAACCTCCTGGTATCTTGACCCACCTGACTCCTGTCTTGTGACTGCAGAGTCTGGCTCCGACTACTAGGTCTGGACACCCATGGCCCGGCCATGATGCTGAGGCACACCATATTTCAAAGGAATCTGATCAAGCATGCCAGTTTTAGAGGACTTAGAAAGATCAATCTTTAAACAGAACTCAGGATGCAACCTAAACCACAATGCTGCTGCGCTGCTGCACCCATACCGAGGGGCAGCGTGGTCTGTAGGAGTAAGTGTTGGATTGGGCATCACGAGGCCATGGGTTATAATCCTGGCTCTGATACAAACTTACTATGTGGCTTTGGCCAACTCACCTTGCTGTTTTAGTTTCTCCATCTGTAAAATGGGGATAATACTATTTATCCACCTATCAGGCTGGGATGTTCTGAGGATAAATTAATAGTGAGTGTTTGTATGGTGCTTTGAAGATGTAAAACTTTGTATAAGTATTAAGTATTATCGCTATTCTACCTTGTTGGTTACAGACTTGATATTTTTCATACATGCACAATTAATAATTTATTAATATAAATGGCCTGAGCACCTGCAAATACAGCTATGGCAACTCCCTCCCATTTACCAGTGTACATTCAGCCGAATAAATGACACCTCACTGCTCAATGTGTAGCTATGGAAACTTTTGAATGCCACATACTTAACTAACACACACACAGTGGGAGAGATGCCAAATTACCTCATTTAATGACAGAGAAACACTAAGCCAAAGAGCTTTCAAGTTAAGCTATAACTGCTACCAGGGAGCTGTCTATTGTTAGGAAAAGAGAAAACAGAACACTTCATGTGCCAGAAGAGGAAACAGTCTTAATAGGTGTTTCAAGGAACTTACTTGAGGGCAGTTTTGTAGTGATAGATGGCTTCACTGTTACGACCCTGGTCTTTCAGAAAATTGGCATAGTTGTAGTGCACCTTGGCATTATGGGGCAGAGTCTGCACACCTGAGCTACAAATGAGAAACAAAAAATGGAAAGAGGTTAACTGTTAAGACAGGTCCCCTTGGATTCAGAGCTTCAAATCAGTCACAGTTTTGTATAGACATCAACGTGTACATGCAACACCTTCATCACAGGCTAGTACCAGGGATTGAGCATGGGGTTTCTAGCACCAAAGACCTCTGCTGCTGGAGCTGAAGGATTAATGCTTACATTTTCAAAAATGACTAGTGATTTTAGGTGCACCAATTTATAGCATCTGAAGCGGCCTGAATTGCAGAAGGCAGGCACTTAGCAACTTTTGAAAATTGGGCCCCTTTAAGGCTTCTCAAGTTGGGCACCCAAAGACCGAGGCACCAAAATCACTAGTTGCTTTTAAACATCTTGACTTAAGTCCATTAACTGGAAGTGGCAGTAGGTAGCTAGTCTGTCTGAATCAGCCACTAGCGGGGGATGCATGATGCACACTGCACAGTAGGTTACACAGGTATTTATAAATAGCAGAAAAACTGAATGGAAGGTACATGGGGCTGAAAAGGAGCTGGACTATTGGCATTATCACTTAGAACACAGGAAGAAAAACACACACAAATGCCCATCCATTACCAAATCAATAAAATGCATGACTCAGTAGTTTGATGACCAGATTTATATAAGAGAGTGCAAAACTGTGCTACTCTAAGGCTAGGTCTACACTACAGGAATAAGTCGACCTAAGTTACCCAACTCCAGCTACATGAATAACGTAGCTGGAGTCAATGTACCTTAAGTCGATTTATTGCGGTGTCTACACTGCACTGGGTCGACAGGAGAAACTCTCCTGTTGACTTTACGCTTTTTGTTCCAGTGAAGTACTGGAGTTGACGGGTGAGCAATCGACGGTCGATTTAGCAGGTCTTAACTAGGCCTGCTAAATCGATCCCCGGTGGATTGATCGCTGTGCTTCAATCCCCTGGTAAGTGGAGACATGCCCTAAGAGAAATGCTGTAATAATGCTGGACACTAAAAAAAAAATAGCAGAAGATGCATCATAGATCATTTCTCCTACAAAGAGCTAGAGACTTAGGCATTCTCTTGTTGTTACATAAAGCAGAGAAACACAGCTTCCAGATATCCAGAGGATCTCTAAGGGTTATTCGGAGTAGAGATGGGTGAATTGGTTCATGTCATAAAGAATAAGAACTGGCTCAAACCTCAGCCCTATTTCTTTTCACACAATTTGGTTAAGGTACACTTGTTTCACTGTTGCTTTCTCCTTCTCATCCACTGGATCAGACCCTCCTATCTATAGTAAGCAATTGCACAGATCAGCACATTTCCAGCCTTTCTGCCAGGCTTTGGCTTGTTCCTCCTTTCCAATCTTAACAGCATGCTGACATTAGTTTCCAAAGAAGAAGCCAAGTCTTGGCCCATCTGAGAGACTAAAGAGCTACTTCTGAGACCCACACTGCTTTAAAGGGTAATGGGATTAGGCCAGGATGGGACTGGGAGAGGAGCAGATGTAGATGTCTCATAGGAGGCCTAGATAAGAAAGGGAAGACGACATATTGGGCCTTGGTGGGAATGAGGATGCGGCAGTATGACACCAGCGTGTGTGGAGGTGAGAGAAGGAAAGGCAGACGGATGTGCGTGCATCGTAGGAAGGAGAACCCTTCCCTAGGTTTATCCACCATAAGTTACTGCTCAGCACAACAGATCTGTGCTTTGCCTATAGGAGTTAAAAATGACTACTTGTTTGGTTTCCTAACCATAAGGTATTTCTAAATTATTTTTCAGGAGGCACTACGGCACAAGCCATTCTGTGACTAATTGTTGAGCTAAATCAGTTAATTGATGCTATTCTTAAGAGAATGATTCTCTATATTAATTTTTACAAAGATATTGCACACCAGCAGCAAGTAATGTGTGAATGCTATGGCTGCATTAATTTCCATTAGCCTTGAGAGCTATTAACTACTCACTTACAACCTTCTGGGCATTACTGGAATATTAATTCTTCTATGGTAATTGTATCATTACATCAATGACTATGTTTTATGTGAAAACATAGGTAGTGACTCAAAACTGTTACCATCTCAGAGCTATTCAGTGGCCTAACTCTAATGAGTGGTTGATCTCATTCTAGTCCTGGCCTGAACACAACAAAATGAGTAAGTGGTGAGAAGTACATTACATATGGGGGGAGAAGGGGAAGGATAGTTCAGTGGTTTGAGCATTAGCCTGCTAAACCCAGGATTGCAAGTTCAATCCTTGAAGGGGCCATTTAGGGAACTGGGGTAAAAATCTGTCAGGGGATTGGTCCTGCTTTGAGCAGTAGGTTGGACTAGATGACCTCCTGAGGTCCCTTCCAACCCTGATAGTCTATATTTCAATTCTAATGAACCACAGTTTTATTAGACAGGCATTTTTAAATAGTATTTTTCTTTTGACAGTTTCCCTTTAAGCATAATTAATCAATCACTATGGTTCCATTTATTAAGACCTCCCTAGATAAACTCTCTCTTTCTCTCTGTGTGTGTTGAACAGGAAGGATATTTGTATTGGTGCTACTTTTTTGTTCTTTATTCCTCTGTGCTCAGCCAATAATTCTTGTTGACCTATTTATTCTTCTTATATAGAAACTGATGGGCTGATCCTGCAAAAGCTTATGACACAGTATAAGTAGTTTCACTGAATGCCTCAAGGACAGACACTACATCAGGTACTTGTAGGATGAGTGCCTAGGTAAATAAATAACACTTCTGAAACATGGTTCTTGATTAGAACAGGACACTGTTCTCTAACTGAAAGAGGAAACAATTATGTTCATAACCAAAGCCAAGTGGGAAAGGGTGGAGTATAAATAACAAAGCAGCACACAATGTTTTTCCATTTCTGTTCCCACCAAGCCCCTCTCCCACCACTGCACACACATTTTTCCAATATGCATTTCCAAACACACACACTTTTTTTTTCCCTTCTCAAAATTTATTGTAACCAATCCAACTCCAGAAAGAAACAGATCCACTGAGCATGAAAATCACTTCTCAGGAGGATTTTCTTCCCTACTGACTACTCTGGTACCTTTAACTGTCATAAATAAAAGATAAATGTATGCAAGCCATTTTGCACATATTTCCTCTCTGATATAAAGCTATAAGTCATCCTGGTGGGATACAACATCCTTTTAACTACCAGAAGCACTCCCAACTTCAAATATTATCGTTAGCCAAATCCTACTTGGCCAATGCTTGGAAACAACCTCCTCTCAGTACCCTCCATTGTGTCCTAAAGCACAGGTTCTATTCTTACAAGTCAGTCTCTCTGGGGCACCATTTTAATGCTTTTCAGTGATGCTCACATCAATTGTGCTCAGTTTATAAGCAAAAAGATTTTCTACTATCAGTCCTACATACCCAACCTGGGCTTTGGGAGGCAAGCTGTGCTGTGTTCTTTCTGCTTTGTGAATCACCACCACTCATAAAGGATCTCCAGGCCAATTATTCCCTCAGTGACACATGTGCAGACCTAGCCCATTGATTTTCACAAGTGTAAATGCTTGGAACTTAAAACATGCAATTGATGATGCACAAATGGAACAGAAGCCAACTCACTCTTTGCAGAATTAACAGGAGTAAAACGTAGGAATTGCTTTGTCCTTCTTCCTCTTTTTTACCTGACTAAAGTGATTTAAAGATTTAAATCAATGACTCAGGACAAAGATTTGCTTGTGAAAAAAAAAAGTGCCATTTTTACATAGATGCTTTTCAGGGTAGACCTGCAATTTAAAGCACTGTCCCAAGTTGTGGATGATGTGGAAACACTTTATAGAGCAGGGGTTCTCAACCTTTCTCTCTCTGAGGCCCCCCTCGACATGCTATAAAAACTCCAGGGTCCAGGGGAGACTCGGGACAGGGGCCTTGGGCATAGATGTAGTTTGACTTCTATTTGTGGGGGGCAGGGGCCAGTGGGGTTTGCGCCAACTCCACATGGTGGGGTCCAGAGAGAGAGAGCCACTCCACCACCTGACTCACCTCAGCAGGCCACCCAGCCTGTCTGCAGTTTGGGGCGGTGGTGTGCAACCAAAAATTATAACTCAATGGTGGGGGGCTTAGCTCAAAAAGTTTGAAAACAGCTTAGGGTGCAAAGAGGGGATGGCTAGGGGCTGTTTGCTGGCAGAGGGGTAGCTCAAGGTGCCAGGAGGGCAGGTCGCTGGGTCTGTGTGCAGGCAGGGGGTAGCTCAGGGCGTAGACAGGGTAGCCAGGGGCTGTGTGCAAGAAAGGGGGTATTTAGGGGCTGTGTGCTGGGAAGCTCCCCTGCGGTCCATTCCCAGAGGGCTCCGCCAGCCACAGTCTCCCCTTCACCCACCCTAGTCAAGAGTCCTTTCCCCGCTTTCTCCTAGGACAGAATTTTCCTGTCAATGCACCTTTCTCACGTCCCTCCCAGTGCCTGCTCCCTAAAAGCCCAATCTGAACTCTTATCCCAGAGTCCCATTCCCTATTAATGCTACTGTGTGCTCCTGCTCACCAAGCCTCAGCACAAAGATATCCCTCCAGTACCCCAGGGAGCAGGTATCAAACACCTCCAGCCCCAGAGTAGCCCCCACATCCATAAGATGGCCACCCACAGCATGAAGGGAGATGACAGAGGAGTTCTGGCAGGCAGCAGGGAGGGAGCCTTTGTTGTCTCAAACCTACTTGCTTTAGGGCTTGCTCATGCTGGCCTAAAGGTTCAACAGGGAGGAAGAGGCACTAAGCCTGCTCCCTAGGCCACTGAGAGCAAGGGAAAGAGGCAACATAAATCACAAGAATTTAGGAAGCAGGAGACTTGAACTTCCACCTTCTCAGACTACTAAAACAGCATTTTCTTTGAGAATAAGGTGGTAGGGGGCCAGGTCCCCATTATCTTAAGTTCTTCTGGTTTTCTTTGCCTCTTCCAAATGCTGCCAATGGTAGATCTGCTTTGGCACCCAAATCAAGGTTGACAGTGTCTCTCCAGGACCAGCCATCTCTGCACATATGGTCATACTCATGATCACAATGAAAGAAAAGCCGAAACTCATGTTTGAATTTCCACTCAAAGGGGTGCAGATGCCAGGAGCATGTGCACCACGGTCTACTCAGCAGATTGGAACAGTGCAGTTTTGAAGAGCGAGTATATAAACCACAAGTCATTGGGCTGCTGAAGCCACACTGATAGGATGGTGCATGTGTTCTATGAGCAAATATTACAAACTGGAAGGCTGTCAGGCAGGAATAGATGTCTCAATGCTAATGTAACCCCAATGAGTTCAAACTAGTTAAACTAGGAATGAATTCAGCTCATTAATTCTGCATATGAAATAGTCCAGGAGTTCTTTATTTTTCAGAAAGGGGGTGGGGGGGAATCTGTCTATCCAGTCAACAATATCTCTTGAATCCATCTCATGTGCAGTTGCTACCAAGTGATTTTATGAACACCAAACAAACAGTTACAGTCTCTTCCCCCTTCAAAAGGAAGGGAGTCTTCCAAACTGCAAGGCCAGGGCTTTCTTTTGAATTGTTGGCATTAACCCTGGAAGGTTTGGACTGAAATCCAGCTCTTAAAATGAGTTGGCATCTGAGCCCAGGATCTCATCACCATGGTTTCCATTGTTTAAGAAGTAAACATGTTTTAGGAGATAGGCAATGAATTGTGTTATACTGAAGCAACTCCTATTCCATATTTTTCAAAAATCTCTCTCTACCAGAGCTCCATCTACTTCTATAGCATGGGACTGCTTATATAAAGGCATATATAAAAAGGCTTAGCATTAATAATGAGAAAAGGAAACTTTGCTTTGGTGAATAGCTTTGAAAATCAAGTTAAACAATTGATGTATAAATCACCTGCATTACCCTGACGACCTCAACTAGACAATTGTTGAAAAAGCATCAGGAAGTAAATTTAATAAGTTTGCCAACCAAACTGAATACAAACTGGTCTGTTTCAATGAAAAATATATACATGAGGCTGTAAAAGAGACAGATTCGCAAACAGTAGTCAAGTAGAACATTAAGTCTTTTACACTTCATGTCATACAAATCCGCTCCGTCCTACTTCTTGTTCAGCCAATCACTCAGACAAACAAGTTTGTTTACATTTGCAGGAGATAATGCTGCCTGCTCCTTGTTTACAATGTCACTTGAAAGTGAGAACAGGCATTCGCATGGCACTGTTGTAGCCAGCATCACAAGATATTTATGTGCCAGATGTGCTAAAGATTCATATGTCCCTTCATGCTTAAACCACCATTCCAGAGGACATGCATCCATGCTGATGATGGGTTCTGCTCGATAACGATCCAAAGGAGTGCAGACCGACACATGTATTTTCATCATCTTAGTCAGATGTCAGCAGCAGAAGGCTGATTTTCTTTTTTGGTGGTTCGGGTTCTGTAGTTTCCGCATTGGAGTGTTGCTCTTTTAAGACTTCTAAAAGCATGCTCTACACCTCGTCCCTCTCAGATTTTGGAAGGCACTTCAGATGCTTAAATCTTGGGTTGAGTGCTGTAGCTATCTTTAGAAATCACACATGGGTACCTTCTTTGCATTTTGTCAAATCTGCAGTGAAAGGGTTCTTAAAAGGAACAACATGTATTGGGTCATCATCCGAGACTGCTACAACATGAAATATATGGCTGAATGCGGGTAAAATAGAACAGGTGACATACAATTCTCCCTCAAGGAGTTCGGCCACAAATTTAATTAACGTATTTTTTTTAAACGAGTATCATCAATCAGCATGGAAGCATGTCCTCTAGAATGGTGGCCAAAGCATGAAGGGGCATACAGATGTTTAGCATATCTGGCATGTAAATACCTTGCAATGCCAGCTACAAAAGTGCCATGCGAACACCTGTTCTCACTTTCAGGTGACATTGTAAATAAGAAGCAGGCAGCATTGTCTCCCGTAAATGTAAACAAACTTGTTTGTCTTAGCGATTGGCTGAACAAGAAGTAGAACTGAGTGGACTTGTAGGCAATACATTTTTACACTGTTTGGTGTTTGAGTGCAGTTATGTAACAAAAAAAAATCTACACTTGTAAGCTGCACTTTCACCATAAAGAGATTGCACTACAGTATTTGTATGAGGTGAATTGAAAAATACTATATCTTTTGTTTATCATTTTGACAGTGCAAATATTTGTAATAAAAATTAACAATATAAAGTGAGCACTGTCTACTTTGTATACTGTTGTAATTGAAATCAATATATTTGAAAATGTAGAGAAACATCCAAAAATATTTAATAAATTTCAATTGGTATTCTATTGTTTAACAGTGCAATTAAAACTGTGATTAATTGCGATTAATTTTTTAAATCATGATTAATTTTTTAGAGTTAATTGAGTGAGTTAATTGCAATTAAATTGACAACCCTAGTTTCTACCATTATAAAAATGTTGCTAAAATACATTCTACATCTTTCCAATTGTGCTACTACCATGTTTTGAACCATACCTATGGAATAGGATAGTATTTTTTAAATAAAGGCACAGCAATAATTATCATTGAGTCAAAGATTTTGTTCGGTTGTTTTTTTTTAACTAAAACTTCTAAAAAAAAAATAGTCATATTGCCAAAATCAAAGTTTGTTCATATGCAGATAGTGTTGGTATCAGTGTTTGCACAATGATTTCAGATATCAGGAGAGACAATTATTAAGTCATTTTCTTCCTTTTATATTTTATAAAACCTTTCAGTCTCCTCAGCAGTGTTCCATTTACTTTATTTGAGAAACAAAACCGAAACAATCCCACAAGGACATATTTCTTTACCTGCCTTACTAATAGAAATGTAGCCTACTTAACCAGAAAGAATGTTAAAGATCACATTTCCTTCTCAGTATTCCTTTTGTTTACATTTTGCATTTCACTCAGCTTGAAGAGTTCATGTCACTTTTATTTCCAGGCAGTTTCACTTTCTGGTTCTCACACTGTAGCACAGTGGTTCTAAATATCTTCCGGACTGCAACCTCATAACTGAAAAAAGTTTCATGACACACACCTCCCAGACCTGGTTTAGAACCTCTGCTTTAACATAATCCAATTTGGGGCATGGTGCTGAAGGGGAATGTTCAAATCTATCTACCCACAAAAATGGCTTTGACTTTTTTTGTTGGTAATAATTTCATTAAAATATTGCTCTTTATGTTAGTTTTATGTAAAATTCCTCTATCCACCCTTCTCTTTTAAACACATATTATGCTATTTAAAATGTATAATCTGAACTACTGTTCCTCAGGGCAGGAACCTTGTCTTCCTTCTCCCTATAAAAAAGCATGCACTTTTTGGCACTATATAATGGCAAGCCACAACATAATAATACAATAATAGTAGAATTATTCCTTTTACTTAATAAAAATGATTTGTTCCATGCAACAATAACATGCCATGTGTTTCTTGTTTCTTTACAAATAAATTAAAAGACAAAGATATAGCAAATATTTTCCTGTGGCTGATCATACCTGAAGAGGGATTCTCTTGACAACCAGATTTCATTCTGTTTCACAGTTTTCCAAGAGAACAGCAGCAGCAGCAGCAAAGCAGAGAGGGTCAGGGCAGTAGCTCCCCATCTATTTAACCAGGCACAGAGCTTTTTCAAACCATGGACAAAAAGGATACAGTACCCCATACTGGAAAAACAAACAGGAGGGGGAAAAAGTTGCTATTTCCAGTATTGTACTTCATGTACAAGATTATTTCACCATTTTTATCTCTAGCACAATAATAGTTTTTAAGCTAACTTCATTTTTCAGGTAAACAAATTCAAACTCTTCCCCTCCCCCTCCCCCCCGAAATCAATTTACAGCTTCTATGAATTGACAAGCTCTAAATTACACACCCATCTACTATAAATATAGTAGTAAACGTAGTACCAC
Source organism: Mauremys reevesii (assembly GCF_016161935.1). Taxonomy (NCBI): domain Eukaryota; kingdom Metazoa; phylum Chordata; order Testudines; family Geoemydidae; genus Mauremys; species Mauremys reevesii. The sequence goes on from NC_052623.1 coordinate 253,112,847, forward strand.
ATAGCATAACAGTACATATGTGTACATGACACTATATGTGAAAGGCAGGTTATTTTTCTTAACCAAAAATCTAAGAAAGCATAACATAATAATACTCAGCAAGAATACAGCCAATTACAACTGAAAAGTGCTTCACAAACTAATGAATTCTCAAAACACCTCTGCTAGGTAGCTTTTTTCATGTCCTTTTTACAGTTGGGGAAAATTGAGCAAGAGAGATTGTAATTTATCCAAGGCCACTGCAGGAATAGAAATCAGGAGTTCACAGTTTTTAGGTCCTGTGCAGAGATTATTCCCCTCTTACATGTAGGAATTTAAATATAATTATTATTTTGGAAGCTTACATAAATTACAGATGTATAATGTGAGTGATACCATAAGACTGCTGTAACATTAATGATACCAGATTATGGCTGAAATTGAGAACAACAACATATATAAAGCCCATGCTGCCACCTTCACTCTCACTAAGGCCATGTCTACACTTACCAGGGATCGACATTGCTGCGATTGATGCAGCAGAAGTCAATTTTGACCGCAGAACGCTCTCTGATAGACTCTGGTACTCCACTGGAATTAGAAGAGTAAGGTAAGTCAATGGGAGAGCGTGGCGTAGACACTGCAGTATGTCGACCTAAGCTACGTCGACTCCAGCTATGTGATAGCGTAATTGAGGTCGACTTAGCCCTGTAGTATAGACAAAGCCTTAAGTAGTATCTTGCTCTGTAAGAATCAGAGTAACTCAGGGCTAGTCTACACTGGCAAGGCTAAAGCGCTGCCGCAGCAGCGCTTTAACATGCCTTGTGTGGTCGCAGCACAGCACTCTGAGAAAAACCCACCTTCATGAGGGGCGTGGCTCCCAGCGCTGGCGCACTGTCTACACTGGTGCTTTACAGCGCTGAAACTTGCTGCGCTCAGGGGAGAGTTTTTTCACACCCGAGTGAGAAAGTTGCAGTGCTGTAAATTGCCAGTGTAGACAAGCCCTAAGTAAGGTGCTATTCAGCCTAAAGGTGGCAGAACCTGAAGGCAAAGACTGTCTCTTACTATGTGTTTGTATAGCCCCTAGCACAATAGTGCCCCAATCTTGACTGCAGCCTCTTCATGCTACCATAACACAAATAATGATAATAACTGGGCCCAGAATGTATAGAATTGCTAAAAAAAAAGTGCTAATTGCAAAAGCAGAGATGTGAGATACGCTTCATCATGCACATATATTAAGTACAGTGTGGTTACACTGTATTTACTGTACAGTTCTCATTTTTTACATGTAATTAACACTCATTTTTTAAAGAATCCTGGTACACAAACTCCATGGTAACACTAATGTAACAACTACGAAGATATACTTTTTGATACACTTATTTACTATAAAATCCGAGACTCTGAAGTTTAATTACATAGTTTATACAATAATATCTTTGAATTGCCTGACCACCGCTATCTCATGGAATGTTCAGGTTCACTTTCCTGTGTGCTTACATGGATTTGTATATGCAATGGTCAAATAACTCCCATATTTTCAAGTGAACCCTTATTCCTGTGTACTACCAAACTGATTCAAGTACTTAAGTATGCAATTAGACTCTATTATGCTATATATTTCTGAGCTGGGAATGGAGCATCTTTAATTGCTTTCTTAACATTCTGGTGATTACACAGAATTTTCAGAATTTTTTTCCCCCTACATACATTCATGGACCTGCACATGTAAATGACACATGAAAAGAAATAATTTAATAATGAAGAGCCCTCTACTCTGTCCAAGCCCATGTAGCTTCTCAGAAGAGAAAACAAAGTAGAGCATTCTGGAACTATAGTTATAGTCTATCCATAAAGGGAAGTAAAGCTGTTCCCAGTAGCTACCACATCATCTCACTCACCCATCACATTTAAGTATGTTTACCTGGGAACACAGGAAAACTACAACTCTGAGAACTCTCCCCTTCTTGTTTTCCAGGTAGCACAGAGAGCGATAACTACATACTGACATGGATTGTGCTTAGAATGCTTAAGAGGAAAGGAGCATCTCTTTTAAACTGCTTTGTGGTGCGGAAAATCACATAAAAATTCTTCCCTTGTAATCCCATTGGAAGAAATAGGATGGCAAACATCAATATATAAATCAGAATGGAACATGCAGCTTTCTGAGAAGTTCCTAATGTGTTTCATTTCAGATTTCTCAAGCTCTTCCCTCTTGAGATGCCAGGCACCATACATCATGAAGATGTCCTAAATATGACTACGTGGGATCTGCTGAGCTCTGTGGACTTGGCTCCCTTTCTGTGGGATTTGGATATACGTAAGAGCTCTGCTGGGTTCTTTCACTTAGTTCCCTTTTAGTGAGGCTTGAATGCCCAGGGGGCTGTGCTATCTGAATTCTGCTTTTTACAGGATGTGGAGGGCCCTCTCTGCTCTTCTCTTGGTTTTTTGGCATCTCCAGTGGGTGAAGCAAGTTTGCCTCATCAGCACTCAGAAGATACAAGTGTTTGCCTCTCTCCTGCTTCCCCCCCGCCAATGTATCCCTGGATCATTGTTACGGAACAGTGCTGTGGGCTATGGGTACAAACAAAAAAAATCTCAAAATAGACACTCCTCATTATGCCAACTTACACTGCTAGGGCTTTTAGTACAGAGGTGCCCATGCCATATCAGTAATGCTTACTTATGTGCGTAGACCCATTAACATGACTATGGGCTTGTCTACACTACAAGCATAACTGTGGTAGGGGATACAATTACAATGTGATTGTTCCAATTTACCTTGGTGCTGCCAACATTTAGACACATGCTTAAATTGAAGTTTGGCCTCAGTGGGATTACTTTAGAGCTTAAAATTATGCATATGTTCACTGTCTGCAGAATTCAAGCCTTACTGCACAGATATGAACGTCCCACGTTCCAGAATGGAGACTTTAGCATGGTTTGTAAACATGGTTAAGATCCTTTCTATGTAACAAATTAGAAAGATGCTTTAACTGTGTCTGAGAATGGACAAATGCATTATAGCCAGGTCTCCAGATATAATTTAACCTGTAGCATTGCGAGTAATAAAATCTTCAGAATCAGACTGTTAGCAACTGCAACAATTTTTTTTCCAAAAATTCACTTCTGAAATAAAATTACATAGAAGTTTGCTAAAATAGCTTTTAAAATGTCAAACTTAAAAAGTGAAAAACCCTGGAAAAGAATTTAGGAAAGTGAAAAACCCTGGAAAAGAATTTAGAAAACAGAATATTCAGCATTGAAATTCACAATGCAACTTTTTTCAGAAACTGAGAGAAAAGGGCGGGGGGGGGGGGGGGGAGGGAGGAAGTACCTCCCAAAAGCACTGCAATAGCTCTGCACAACCATTGCAAAACAAATAAAAACAAAAAGAATGCCAGCTGCAATATTAGCATTCAAGTATACCTTGGATACAATATTTTTATTATACCTACCCTTTTCAGAGGTGGATTTGAATGCTTAGTTTATGCTTCTAATTAGTTGCAATACATTACTGTTACTTTTCTTAGTTGCATTTTCCATAAACTTTTTGTGCTACGTTTATTGAATTGACACTATTTCTGTTTGCACTAATTGCAAAAAGACATTTGCAGATACAAACTGAATATCTGGTGCTTCTATTGAGCTAAAACATCCAGTCTATGCGGTGACTGAAATGCCCTGAACATTAAAGCTGGTTGGGAATATTTTTTCCTCCCTCACAAAATGTTTTGAGGAAGAAATGGACTTTTCACAAAAATCTCTGTTTCCTCAAAAAGCCATTTTCCATAAAAAAAAAAAGGGCAGAATTTTTTTTTAGTATTCCCGCTTCTGAAGAAAAAAAATCTCTCTCTCTCTCTTGCCATGCATACATGTACAGGTAGGATCCACCCCTCACCGCCATTCGAATGTTTTTTGCCAGCTTTTGTCTTTATCTTAATGGATCTTTGTGATGACCATAATCATTTGGATCAAACTGTGTTTTTTCAAAACAGTTATTTAAGAGAAAAGCACCAGCTGTTTTTATTTTGAAGTTAATTTCTCTTCTCCCAAACAGCCCTAGTTTCCAATCAGATTATTTAAAAACCAAATCAAAACAGATTTTGCTTTCTCTTTGGGATAATGGAACAGTGACCATTTCCAACTGTTAAAGCCCCACCACAATCCTGCACACAGACTCAGATGTGAAGCAGCCCTCTGAGTAGGAACACAATTTAATGCTTAATAGCTTTTCCACAGGTTCAGGATGAGAACACTCATTATGGGAGAACCAGCAGCTACACAAATTCCTCAGCCCTGCAGGGGGGTATACATACGAGCTTCCTATTTGGCACATGCGTCAACATGTTGACAGTTTCCTGACTCCTAGCGTTGTGGTCTCTTGCTGTACAAAAGTAATATTTTAGGAATATCCTGAATTATAATGAAGTCAGGGCTACACTCTGTAGGCAACCATTGTGCACCATTCACATGTGTATTTTGGCAGAATTCACTCAGAGGGTTGTGGGATGAATGATTTTCTTCTATAATTTCTGCAATTTGTTAACAGCACTTCCCTTGTGAGCAAGTGCATTGCAGTGAGGCACAAACAAGAGAGGAATGAGATGACAGGAAGGCCACATTTCCCAGGGTGTAACAGACAAATTGCAGGGTTTAAATAAGAACCAGAGTGCAGATATGTAATATTTGCAGCCTACTTATTCAGTGTTCAGTAATTATATCTAGTAACTCACAGTCTTTTCTTTAACCATTGTGTCTAATTTCAGAAGCCAGGGCTACTTATTACTGAAAACGTTTAAAAGACTTTCCCCCTATGTCTGGCATCACACTGCACCAGTTTACATCAAACATTAGGAGGGGTTTTGCTGCACTGGTTTCTTGATTACATTGCTTCCTTTGAGACAGGGTAGCTATTGCCCCACCCCAACGCTAGAGCCTCATTACATTCTGTTATAGCAAGCTGCACATTTGTGAGTACCCTGTACGAGTTACCTCCTCTGTAAAGCACATTGAGATATACTGATCTAAAGAGCTAGATATTTAGTCTCGGCACATTGGTCAAAGGTGGTTCCATTAATATTAGAACTATTTGGGACACAAAATAAAAAAACGTGGGGCAGGGGTAGGCAAGTCCCATCTTTCTGAACAATCTAGGAGAAGTATTGATATGCTTTTAACCAGTGGAGGCTGGGTTGTAAACTGAGTGGAAGAAACTATCTGTGAAAGATGACCCCCCCCCAAATTTTTTTTGAAAGAATTTTCAGGATCTTAAAATCGTTGTGTTTCTTTTCCTGTGGATTCTAATCTAGATTACATAGGTGTAATTCTGGAGTAACTCAATTGAATTTCAATGGAGTTACTCCAGATGTAAACCAGTGGAACTGAGATAAGAATTTTGATCCATACATATTAATTAGGAAAAGTTCCATCTGAAAACAGTATGTCAGGACATGTGAACGCTACTATATCAGTATAGTGTCTATAAACCAGGGGTTCTCAAACTGGGGGTTGGAATTCCTCAGGGGGTCGCGAGGCTATTACATGGGGAGTCGCGAGCTGTCAACCTCCATCCCAAACCCCACTTGCCTCCAGCATTTATAATGGTGTTAAATATATTAAAAAGTGTGTTTAATTTATCAGGGGGGTCGCACTCAGAAGCTTGCTGTGTGAAAGGGGTTGCCAGTAAAAAAGTTTGAGACCTATTGCTATAAGCAGAACAAAGGGATTATTTTAAAAACATATTGAGAACAGAAACTGCAGTTAACAGTGACATTTCACCCAGGAGGATTTTTCTATGGCCAGGGGCGGCTCTAGCAATTGCGCCGCCCCAAGCAGGGCTGCACGCCGCGGGGGGCGCTCTGGCGGTCGCCAGTCCCGCGGCTCCGGTGGACCTCCTGCAGACATGCCTGCAGAGAGTCCGCTAGTCCTGCGGCTCCGCCATGCCTGCGGGAGGTCCACCCGAGCCGCGGGACCAGCGGACCCTCCGCAGGCATGCTTGTGGGAGGTCCACCGGAGCCGCGTGCTGCCCTCCCGGCAGCACGCCGCCCCAAGAGCGCACTTGGCGCGCTGGGGTCTAGAGCCGGCCCTGTCTATGGCTACTAACCTTGCTGATTTTCAGCACTTAGTTTAGATGACTCCATTTTGTTCTATTAAACCTTGCTCTGAAGCTACTCCAAATTAAGTTTAACCACTTTGTGCATCACATCAAGTAACTACACATTTTTATTTTGCTACCCTTCAGAGAGTAGTGAGAATAGCATTGTGAAAGGATGGAGTCTGAGGTCAGTATTGACTGACAACATGAGCATGCGCAATTCTCTGCATTTAAAAACTTATTACAAGTTTCCAAGTCTCAGCTGCACATATTTGTTGCTAGGCAACATATGTTTTCAGATTTTCTAGTTATTTGAGATTATTGCAGTTTTATTAGATTTTTATTAAGCACCTGTAACATGCATGAAGGTGCTGTACATATACATTATATTTTATTTTAAATAAACAGGCTGCACACATCAGTCCTCCAAAAAGTCCCCCAAACCTCAAGCACTCACATGGCCTGCCCAGCCTAAGGAACAAGGCCCAAAATCCAATAAAGCACTTTAGTGCAGGGGTTGGCAACCTTTCAGAAGTAGTGTGCTGAGTCTTCATTTATTTACTTTAATTTAAGGTTTCGCGTGCCGGTCATACATTTTAATGTTTTTAGAAGGTCTTTCTCTATAAGTCTCTATATTATATAACTAAACTAATGTTGTATTGTAAAATAAACAAGGTTTTCAAAATGTTTAAGAAGCTTCATTTAAAATTAAATTAAAATGTTGATCTTACGTCACCGACCCACTCAGCCCGCTGCTGCTCTGGGGTTCTGTTCACCTAGGCCAGCAGTGGGCTGAGTGGGGCCTGCGGCCGGGACCCCAGCTGGCAGGGGTCCAGCAGCCAGAACCCCAGACTGGCAGTGGGCTCAGCCCACTGCCACTCAGGGGTTCCATCCACCGGCTTCTGCCAGCCGGGATCCCGGCTGCCAGAACCGCTCAGCCTGCTGCCAGTCTGGGGTCCTGGCCCTGCCCACATACAGTGGGTACCTACCTTCTCCCTGGTTCTGGACCATTCTCTTCCTCTCTCTGCACTGAGCTGAGGGTGGGAGTGCACTGAGCACAGGGCTGGGGGTAAAGGGTCTGGCCAGGAGCTAGAATGAAGGAGGGGGCTCAGGGTTGGGGCACTTACCTGGGCAGCTCCCATTTGGTGCGAGGGGTGCAGGTGGGAATGGGGGGAGTGCAAGAGTCAGGATGTGGGGGGTGCATGGGGTGTGGGGCTGGGTATGTGGGGGGGTGCAAGAGTCAGGGCAGAGGGCTGGGGGCATGTGAGAGGGGTGCAGGTGTCAGGGCAGGGGGGCTGGGTATGTGTGGGGGTGCGAGAGTCAGTGCTGGAGTGGTGAGGGGGGTGAAGGAGTCAAGCAGAGGGCTGTGTATGTATGATGGGGGGGTACAGGGCTCAGGACAGGGGTCTGGGGTGTGTGCAGGGCACAGGGCTCAGGGCCTGGGGTGTGTGGGGGGCTGCGGGGCTCAGGGCAGAGGGCTGGGTGTGTGTGAGGGGAGGTCAGGGCAGGGGGCTGGAGGGGATATGCCCCTATTCCACCCACTCCCCTTCCCCAAGGCCCTGCCCCCACTTCTTCTCTGCCTCCGCCGGGAGCAGCGTCTTTGGCACGCGTGCCATAGGTTGCTGACCCATGCTTTAGTGTGTGCTTAACCTAAAGCCTTTGGGATGCTTACACTGCAAAGAAAAAATGGTGAAAAAAAAAAAAAAAAGACAGGCTGCAGGGCTAAAAACAGCCGTGCAGATGTTCCTGCTCTGGCTGGAGCCTGGGCTCTCAAATCCAGCGAAGAAGGAGGGTCATGTAGCACTGCTATTTTTAGACTGCACCCTGCAAACCTGAGTCAATTGACCCGGGCTCTGAGAGTCAGTGCTGCAGGTTTGTCTTTGCAGGTACCACCATTCCCCAGTGGTACCTGGGGAATGGTGCCACTGAGATCAAGGAGACCAGTCAAAGACTTAAAGTGCTTTGCTGGATCAGGGCCTAACAGACTTGAGCATGGACAGCAAACCTACATTTGAGCCATGGTCCATCAACCCCGCCCTTGAAAAAAACTCTTTGCTATTCCAAGTACAACACAGACAAACTCCTCTCCTAGTTCTAGAGCCTGAGCTGACATTCTATGTAACACACAGTGACAGGAAGAATCAAAATGATTTAAAACACTCTGTTCTCAGGCACAGCAGCTGTGTGTGTGGTGGGGTGGTAGGGTGACCAGATGTCCCGATTTTATAGGGACGGTCCCGATTTTGGGGTCTTTTTCTTATATAGGCTCCTATTACCCCCCACCCCATCCCAATTTTTCACATTTGCTGTCTGGTCACCCTGGGGTGGGGGGGGGGGAAGCTTAAAGTCACTTCATCCCTATTGACATAAATGGCTGTACTATCACTTTTCTAATGGGAAGCAACTGATTGTAGAAAGAGGGCTTGGCATGTCTTTTGAACTACTTCTCCTTCAGTATGCACTAATTCAGACACAGGAGGTGGAAGGACTGGGAAACAGAAGCACACCAAGGCCTGGTCTACACTAGGATTTTATATCTGTTTAGTTAAAAATCCACACCCTTGGAAGGCACAGCTATACTGATCTAACCCCCAGTGCAGACACCACTAGGTGAATGGAGGTATTCTTCCGTCAACCTAGCTACCACCTCTCGGGGAGGCGGATTACCTATGCCGACGGGAGAACCCCTCTCATTGGCGTAGGTACTGTCTACAGTGAAGTGCTACAGCAATGCAGCTGTCGCATTTTAAGTGTAGACAAGCCCCAAAAATGGATTCACTCTGCTAGAGAAGTTTTGAAAACACCTGATTGGGAGCATGTCTGTACTACAGGGGCTACAGCAGCACGCTGTAACCCCACAGTGTAGACACATCCTATGGTGATGGGAAGGGTTTTTCCATCGCTGTAGGAACTCCCTGAGCAAAGGTCACTAGGTTGACAGAAACATTCTTCCATCAACTTAGCTGCGTCTACATTGGGGTTAGTATGGCACAGTTTTGGCACTCGGGGGTCTGAATTATCAACACCCTTGAGCAACGTAGTTATATCAATCTACATTTTTAGTGTAGACCAGGCCTGGGTTGCTGAATTGTCATGAGCAGAAGGGTGGGCTGGAAAAACCAGAGTTCCATTTTGTGGGGGGAAAAAAATGAGGTTTTAAAATTTGTTTTCATTTTACGTCAGACCAAAACTTGACGTTTTGAATTTTTTCCACAAACAATGTGTGAGAAAGAGACCCAGCCCAGAAGAGCCAATAGCCTGGTAGTTAGGGCACTCACTTGGGATGTAGGACAGCCAGGTTCAAGTCCCTGCTCTGAATCAGGGAGAGTAGGGACTTGAATATGGGTCTCCTACATTCCAGCTTGTCCTAACCACTTGGCACACATGCATGTGTGTATCACTCTCCCTAATGTTGACCAAAAATCCCATCCTGGATATGAGAAACTTTTCTGACTGATTCAAGTTCAAAGCCAATATGTTTTCACAAAGAGTTTTTCCTTTGAAGTCAAAAGGAGCAGTTCCTGAGTAAGAACTGCAGGGAATAGTAGAGAATCCCAAACTCTAGCAGGACAGACCTAATTTGAAAAGGGACCTTGTGAGCAGATGATTGATGACATAATTGGTCTTTATTTCCAAATGAAAAGCTGGTTTCTAATTTCAGGCTACATTAAGGGACCCCCAAAGGCACTGGGTCAGGTTTATGAGCTAAGCCGATTTACATTAGCTAAGCATCTGGTTCTCTATTCACAATATGAGACAACTAGATAAAATTTAATGAGCTCAAAAACTCTATTTTCTTTGACAGAAAATGTGTTAACTTTGAAAGAAGTGATTCAGCCAATCATTCAATGGTTGGTTAACATTTGGGTCCATTTTCCTTCTCTCCCGTGCTGTCGACATAAAAATAATGTACTGTACAGATTCACTTCATTACACTTTTTGATTCCAAGACTTCATTTTGAGCAGATTCCTATCTGAAGTGCTTCCAGATAATATGGACTTTTGCATGCCTTTATTACAGATATTTTGGAAAGGAAACAGTTATGTGTTTATTATTTAGCATTGTAAAGAAAAAAGTCCTACAGAATTTAATAGAGATTAAATCAACAGGGTTTCATAGAAATTGCTCTAAAATATTACATAATTTGGCAGGTAATTATTATTTCTATAGGGGTTTTGTTTTATAACCACCTTGTAGAATTCTATAGTAAGGATATAATTTTACATTAAATGTTATAAGAAGGTTCAAAAGAAACAAAATGGAGATCATTCTATATTAATTTTATATTCCTTTACAAATAAAAATTCCAATTCCAATCAATTTGACTGAGACTATGTTTACACTACAGCCTATATCGCTCAGGGGTGTAAATAAACCACCCCCAAAGCGAAACAAGTTACACCAACATACGTGCTGGTGTGGACAGCGCTATATTGGTGAAAGAGCTTTTCCTGCTGACATACCTACCACCTCTTGCAGAGATGGTTTTATTATGCTGACAGGAGAGCTCTCACATATCAGCATAGAGCAGGGGTGGGCAAACTACAGCCTGTGGGCCGAGCTGCTTTAAGCCGGCCTGCGAGCTGCACTATGAGGCTTGGCCGTGCTCTGGCACTCCGGCCGGGGGCCGGATCACGAGGCTGGGCCCCACTCTGGACGGGCACAGGGTCAGGGGCTGCACCACGCGGCCGGGCCCTGCTACAGCCAGGGGGCTGGGCTGGGGCTGCACCATGTGGCTCCTGGAAGCCGCAGCATGGCCCTGCTCCAGCTCCTACATGCTCCAATGGGAGCTGCAGGGGCGGTGCCTGCGGATGGGGCAGCGTGCAGAGCCGCCTGGCATAGGAGCTGGAGAAGGGACATGCCACTGCTTCTGGGAGCCACTTGAGGTAAGCGCCGCTTGGAGCCTGCATCCCCTGAGCCTCTCGCCACGCCCCAACCCCCTGCCCCAGTGCTGATCCCCCTCCCGTCCTCCAAACCCCTCGATCCCAGCCCGGAGCACCCTCCTGCACCCCAAACCTCTCATCCCCAGCCCCACCCCACAACTCACACCCCCAGCCAGAACCTGCACCCCGTCCTGCACCCCAAACCCCTGCCCCAGCCCTGATCCCCCTCCTGTCCTCCAAACCCCTCAGTCCCAGCCCAGAGCACCCTCCTACACCCCAAACTCCTCTTCCCCAGCCAAATCCCAACCCCAATTTTGTGAGAATTCATGGCCCACCATACAATTTCTATTCCCCGCTGTGGCCCTCGGGCAAAAATTTTTGCCCACCCCTGGCATAGAGTGTCTTCACCAGAAGCACTGCAGCAGCACGGATGCATTGGTGCAGCTGCGCCGCTGCAGCACTATACGTGTAGACAAGCCCTGAGTGGATTATTTCTATTAAATTACACTTTTTTAAAAATTTCTGATTTTTTTTCCACTTCAGATAAGATTTCCATACATAATTTGGACCTCCAGATTATTTTATTTAAAAATCATCTTTGATCACAATAAATGTTTTTTTAAAGATTTGTTTCTTTAACTTAATTTAGCACAATAATAAAATAAAGCTTTTTAGCTTTCCCATTAAAGTTAACATGCAAGTGGTAGTAATCATAGTAAGTTCAGCCTTTCCCTGAAACCATCTGTGTGCGGCCGAAGTGCAATGTGTTTTTCAAAGGCATGTTTCATATTCAGTTAACGCAGCTAAGACTGCAGTCTAGACCAAAAGCACCATGAGCTAATCTTTTTCATCTTTGCAAAAGTACTTGGCTCTTATTCCTATATATTTATTGGCTTTCACCAAAATATTTGGCACTAGCATCTCATCATTTCTTGCTTGTGTTATTTTGATTTCTCTTCAGAGTGTTTAATAGTAATGGGAAAACCCCCAAAAGTTAGGAGTCCAGGTTTGGATACACATCTGAAAGGTTGAATGCTTACAATATTTAGCATTTTATAGCACCTTATTCACCCAAAGCACTGTAAAGATGTGAAGTAATTAATACAACACCCTTTTGAGGGAGATGGGTAAGTATTATCGACGTCTGACAGATGGGGAAAATGAGAAAGAAAGCTGGAGTGACTTCCCCACAGCTACATACAGAGTCACTGGCAGAGTCAGGATTAGAATTCAGGACCACCAAAAGCCCAACCCTGTGCTTATTCCTCCAGATCACAGCCTCCGCTGAAATCCTGGAGCGGTTAGCATTGCTCCATTAAAGTCAATGGAGATACACCAAATGAGACTGAGGATCTGGCCCATTTTCAGATTACCTGCTGTCAGGGACACCTGTGCAATGCCACTGCCTTCACAGGGTATAGAGAGGTGTATCTGACTGGCCCTTGTAATCATGTTGATAGATGATAAAAAAGAACTAAAAAGAAAAAAAAAAAAAAAAAAAGCAAAAAAAAAAATTATTTAGGAGAGAGAGGGTCCATATGAGGAAAGATTAAAGAGGCTAGGACTCTCAGTTTGGAAGAAAAGAAGAGAGAAGGGAGAGGATAGATAGATATATAAAAAATCATGATGGATGATGAGAAAAGTGGATAAAAAAAAGTTTTTTACTTATTAATACAATAAAAGAACTAGGGGTCACCAAATGAAATTAATAGGCAAAAGGTAAAAAAAAAAAAAAAGAAGTTCTTTCTTCACGCAACACACAGTCACAAACTCCCCTTACCTGAGGGAGGAGGAGAAGGACTATAAATAAATATTAAAAGGAAAGGGGACTGATGGCTAAGTCCATAATAAGTCCATAATTAGCCAGGATGGGAATGGTGTGGTGTCCCCCTCCCTGCTGTTGGGGAGAGGGATGGGATGGGGGAGAGAGAGAGAGATCATGATCTGCCTGTTAGGTTCACTCCCTCAGGGGCACCTGGCATTGGCCACTGTCGGTAGACAGATACTGGGCTAGATGGACCTTTGGTCTGACCCGGTACGGCCTTTCTTATGTTCTTATGAATCACAAGGAATAGAATCCAGCTCACTCCCTCTTAACTTTATCAGCTCTGTACAGCTAACAGGAGCATAAAAGCATTAAAAAAATTTTTTTTAGTAAGTAAATTAAACAGATACAGTTGGGAATACACATACACAGACTCTGGCCAGGCCTTCACTACCGCGGTAAACTGATTAAAGCTACGCTACTCCAGTTACATGAACAACATAGCTGAAGTCGACATAGCTAGATCCACTTACCGCGGTGTCTACACTGCGCTGTGTTGATGGGAGATGCTCTCCTGCCGACTTACCTTACGCTTCTCAGGGAGGTGGAGTACAGAAATCAATGGGCGAGCACGCTCCACGTCTTCACCAGACCACCGCATTGATTGGAGCAGCACTGATTTAGCTCTGTAGTGAAGACGTGCCCTCTGACTCAGCAAAGCACACATCCGTTTGTTTCACTTTAGGCACTGAAATGCTTAACTGCTTTGCTGAATGAGTTGGGTGAAACTCTGGCCGCATTGAAGTTAATGGGAATTTTGCCACTGATTTCACTGGGGCCAGGATTTGACTCTAATTGGGGGGAAAAGGGGATCTTCTATTAGCAGAAGTTATATCAACACCCACAGTATCTGATCTACTATTAAAGGAATGCGAGACAGGTAAGTGGGAATTCAGATCCTCAAGCTTGATTGACATATAGGTTTAAAAAAAGTGAAAAAGGGTGCCAGGGGGAGTGAAAATGCATAACATTACATCCAGTGAAAAATGAATAAAGGAAGAGAATAATGCCAAAGGCAGGCATATTATAAAACCCTATCTTCAAATTATTACTCTGTGGGGGAAGGTAAGTTCTCTTCAGAATTATTCAGGGTCACAATCTCATGAAAATTGCACAAACTTCATTACCATAATATGGATCAGTTTCTAGTGTTTAATTAGTATATTGCAAATGTTAATGGATGGGTTTATACTAAGTGAAGTGGACACATTAGCAAGGATAGGCAGCAATTTGCTGTTTTGTTGTTTAAAGTACAGCGTGTCAAAACAAAAGTTTCATGGGGCACTTGGTCTTATAAGAATTTTTAAGAAGAAGCTGATACAAAGAGACTGATCCTTTTGAGAAACCTAGACCATTTTGTCTAGATATTGACTTTCTTACTGATTCCTATTTAGAAATCTAGTAAGGTGGCAGAGACATTTGCAAGTATTGATCTTACAACTTACCATGGTGTACTTCTGATTCACTAAACAACCGTGGCTAAAAGCAATGCACAGGCTCTGGCAGAATCATGCAACTTGCAAGGCAGAGTGTGCTGCTCTTTAACAGACAGCATCATATTGATTCGCCGCTGCAGGGATAAGGGGGTACAGTTTACGCCCTGCTGGGCCTAAGGTGGTAGTTGCAATGGATGGAGGGACGCATAGAGGGATGCATAGTCAGATGGCAGTAATTCTGCCACTGTGCTGCCGGGGTTCAACCACTGGAGAGCAGCTTTTATTTTCATCTTGGGCTCCCTAAGACCCCAACACATAGGACTCTGCGCCTGGGAATGTACTGAATCAGTGATGTAATCAAAATTGGCACACAGGACACTGTTATTGTAATTGATGCATCAGGTCACAGGACTTCCCCCTTTGATGTAAAAGGTCAGTTTCCTGTCCTATCATCTGCATTCCTCCTGACTGGCTATATGGTTTACTTCTAACAGAACTTTCATCACTTAAAATTTCTGCAACTATATGTCTGAAAACAAAGCACATACACAGGAACTAGTGGTGACCTGACTGACACTGGAGTTGATCATATCACACTCTCTGCAATAAATATGTGCAACTTTCAACACGTTCATTTAATTTCATCTTTGTTGCAAAACAATGGTTGCAAACTCCATGGACTGTTAAACTGGGAAGGTTCTCGTGGCTGGTAAAAATAAGTAGACACATAACTATCTGAGCCAGGAAGAATAACTCTTTCCTTCTGGAGTTTAAACATTGTAATATTTAACACACAGGCACTTGATCCGGAAACTGTACATGCACTTAGCAGGCTCAAGTGGTTGGCTACTTTTAGCAGGGCGGTTCTCTAAAAATCTTGAAGCAAATTAGAAAACGAATGCATGGTAAACAAATGAACAAACAAACCAACAACCAGGAGCCACTGAAATAGGAGTTGTGTAAAAAGTTGAGCAAACCAGAGGAATAGCTCCTACAATAAGGGCCCAGTCCTGAGAGGTCCAGAGAACCCCCAACTCCCATTACAGTCAATGGGAGGTCAGAGTGTTTAGCATTGCATCAGAGGTGTTCACTGTCACACTGTGTGTGTCCAATTGTTCCCCTGAGAAGCAATTGCAGTCAGGAGCTAAAGATCCAGGTTATGTTTAATTACGTTCTTCATGACTAGGAATAATAAGATTAACTGTTCTTTTCATTTTAAATGCAACTGTGATGTTATGCACTAAAAGGACCAGATTTTCAAAGTGGCCAGCACTTGCAGTTAAAGCCAGATTTCAAAAAGAGGTTACAGCATTCAGTGTCCTGAATCTTCTGAGAATCTGGTCACTTATTTTGGTGCCTAAATGGGAGCGGAGCCCTTTTGAAAATCTGTCCTATGAATTCTATCCTGCCCCAATCTCCACTTATGTTTACAGCTGGTTGGGAAACTATTATCCTGTGAAAAATTTTAACAAAAATTTTAAAAAAATCTTTCTGATTTTTTTTCAGACTTTTGAAGAGGTACACAAAGTCCTGGCAGGCAGGGTCAAGCTCTACAACTAGTGCATGATCAAAAGGTTGTACAAGTCCCTATTTTTCTAAGACAAATTAAATTAACGTGGGGGTAAAAATCCTCAAACATTTCCTTTTTGGTTTACAAACCTTTTATTTAAATCCTCAGGTCTTTATTCACTACACTTGAAATTTTGCCCATGTAAGGACTGAATAAAATGGAGTAAGGTGTTCAGGATGTGATCCACACATTGCAATGTGCACAACTGTGACACACACACAAATATTTATAAAAGGCTTTCATTTCAAAAGGGGGTGGAAGAGCACCTTTAAATATAATCAAGACTAATACAGTCATCAATGTGTTTTCCACACAATGAGTCAGCTTTCTCACCTCAAAAAAAATCTTTCAAATGGGGTGAAATATTCCAATTTAGTAATTGATGTTAGAGCAAAAATAGAACAAAACTCAAGAAAAGTATATTGCATTTGGCAAAATGCAGGCAATGAAACAGTTGCTAAAGAATGTTCCAAATAAAGAACACTGCCCCTCTTTCTCTTATATCCTCAATATTATGTGCCAAGTTCCTCAGGGGGGTGGGGTTGGGGGGGGAACAGAGAGATGTTACTGTGGTTTCACGATAGTTATGAATGCTCATGGAAGGCTAACACTCCCCCACCAATCTGTTTTATAGAGAGAGACAGAAAGAGTGCTCATTGGTATTCAATAACTTTGCAAGCAGTAAATTTAGTTCTCAACACTCTTGTGTATACAAGTTTTTGAGCATCCCTCCTTCTCCTACAAAGAATCTGGTGACAGAGAGTGAGAGCTGTCCACACTCTTTCTTTGACATGAGAATTAATGGCCATGTTAGTTTTTCATTTTAAATTTCAGTTCAGTGGCCTGCCACCTTGGGGTGAAAAAAGGTCATGAATTAGGAAATGAATGGTCTAGTGGTCTGAAAACAAAACAGGACCCAGGGACTCTGACACATACTCACTCTTAGGGCTTGGCTACACTTGCAGATGTGCAGCGCTGGGAGTTACAGCTGTGTTCGTACAGCTGTATAGGGAAAGTGCTGGTGTGTGGCCACACTCACAGCTACCAGCTGTTGGGAGTGGTGCATTATGTGCAGCTATCCCAGCGTTCAAGTGGCAGCAACGTGCTTTTCAAAAGAGGGAGGTGGGGTGGAGTGTGACAGGGAGCGGGGGGGAGAGAGAGAGTGGATTTTTGGAGCCGACACTGTGGGTCAGCTCCCTGCCTTGCAAAATCTGAAAATTTCCTCGACCCCTCATTCACTCTTAACTGCAAATAGCCTGCAGACCAGATAAGCAGCTGCTCCAACGGACTCCCTTTCTCCCCCTCCCCCCGCTGTTTCTCTCCTCAAGCAAACACTAAGCTGTAGACATTCATCCCCCTGCCTGCCTCATTCACAGCAAAGTAGTGGGTTATCTCAATTGATTGTTCACAGTCAGTTACAGATTGATTACAGCAAACAAGAGCTTTGTTTGTTTTTTAGATAAGCAGCTCCCGGAGCCCCGAGTTCACAACAAAACAAAGAGAGTAATTTAGTTAAAAGCATTCTGGGATATCTCCTAATACCCTGGAGGCCAATAACAGCGCTGGTGTGTGGCCACACTTGACGAGCAGCATCACCAGCGCTGCACTCGTTATACCCCAAGCAGACCAGGTGTACAGCCAGCGCTGCAGCCAGGGAGTTGCAGCGCTGGAAGTGCCTTGCAGGTGTGAACAGTTACTAAGTTGCAGCACTGTAACTCTCCAGTGTAGCCAAGCCCCTAGCGTTTAGCATTTAATCTCTCCACCTCAGTATCTCCTCCTAAAAAAGGGAGTCACTTTAATTACCTACTTCACAGGTTGTATGTTTGTAAAGCCCATAAAAGGAGGAAAAACATTATATAAGCAGTGTTCCTGTGCACATATTAAATATGTTAATATTCCTTCCATAAAGACCTCCTGGAGCATTGCCCATTTTCCTCCTTCATTACCACCAACTTCAAAAGGCACGTCGTGATATCAGTAATCTCATCTGGAGAAGAGCTAGATGCTGGCGTCTGCAGCACTCCAAGCTCTTGCTCTTTCCACAGCCAGAAAAGTGAGAGAACAGCACAGCAGTGTGTTAGAAGCTGGGCTGGCTGTTTCTCAATATCTATTTTAAACAGCTTTGATGTGTTTCTCCATTTAAAATGACGGACAGTAATGAGAATCACAAGCTGTGGTGATGAGTCCCAGAATAACTCAGAGGACCAAATCTCACCCACTTTACTCACGTGAACAGTCTCACAGAACTCAAGGGGGTTACTTCTGTGAATAAGGTAAGCAGGATCTGGCCCATAAACTGATATAATAGGAGACAGGAATACATCTCAGCTATGTAAAACTATAGACTCTGGTCCCAGTCTAGCGAAGACCAGAGAGTAGGCCTATTGAAGTCCATGGGACTACTTAGAGGCATAAAATTAAGTAGAAACATGAGCCTTTGCAGCATCAGGACTACAGAGAACATTTTTCTAGGTTTTCTGGTTTTGTTTGCTTTTTCGGCAATCTAATTTTAAAAAGTAGAGGGAATAGAGCAGTTATTTCAGACAGCATAAAGCAATTTGGGGTGAAGCTTAGGGCCATCAGCTCTAAGTTCAATCACCATGAAAGATAATGGGAACTGAGTATGCACCTGATGGCAAAACTGAGTTCTTAGAATGGAAACATGGCTACAATGCTATGAAATGTAATGATATTTATGGGTGGATCAAGCAGGCAATCACCAGTTGCATCTTGGGTGGTTGGCCTTTCCTACTGCTTCAGCCTTAGATCTGGATATGATGGAGATACAAGGAGCAGTTCAAAACTATGCTGCTTGCAAGAGCAGCAAGAAGCACTAGAACCCCCTAGCAGCTAGTCAGTTCAGAATGTAAATGGTATCTAGGTGGAAACTAGGGTGAATTCAAATTTAGAGTTACAGTTGAGGAAGGTGTGGGAGTCTTTCCCCACCCCCACCAACTAGACTATAAACTCTTTCATAGGCCTTGATCCTGCAATTGATAGTCCCATTGCCCATGCACTGTGTGGGTGAAACAGTCCACTTGCAGAATCAGAGACTTGTCAACTTTTTAGGAGATGGACCTTGTCTTCCTTTGTGATTTGTACTGAATCTAGCACAATGGACCCCCCCTTGGCTATTAATAATAGATAAACAGTAATAATAATGGTTAACCCTATTATTTGCTTAGAGAACATGGACAATTTACATTGACAATATTGCTTAGGGAAACAGCAAGATTCGTACAAACATGAAAGGACAACGTACAAGAAACAACACGCTGCTTCCCTTTATACAGATACTTTCAACCACATTCAAAAAAATTCATAACAATGGAATGGAACTAGCTTTGATTCTGCCAAGTAGCCTGCCTTGACAGCCTACACATTTTCTGATGTTGCTGCTCAAAAATTCAAAGGCATATTGTGTCTGGATGAAAAATACATAAAAAATAATGTCTGAATCACAATAATAGGCAAAAAATAAAAAAATCTTACCTGCTTTTACAAAACGGGTGAGAGGGTCTCATTATAAAGGAATTCAATTGCAATAATTACCTTGGCATGTAAAGGACTCGCTCTGCCACCACAAACCCCACCCTGAAGAAGAGGTTGCTGGCTGGGATAAATGGGAAAACCAGGAACAACAAGCCAACTAAAACTTCTCTATGTTCCAGTTTCTGCAACAACACAATAGTGAAACGCATGTGAATGAAAAAGAAATCCAACTTCCTATCAACATTAAGTTGCTCCTCTTCCATTTTCAGATTTTTATTAATGAAATAAATTCATCAGATTAATGATTGATCAATATACTGCACTGAAAACAGGAATTATTCCACACTGCAGTTCCTCTGCATTTACATATTGTTTGTTTATTGTACCTCTGACACACCCATAACACATGTTTATTGTTGGAATTACACAAACATCAGATACAACACAGAGTGTATTACTCTTGGCAACTTTTTTTAGGTCAGTTTTACTGTACATAGATACTTAAGGTTATAACTATCTGCAACTGAAGTATTATATATAAAAATAGTGTGGATGTACACACAGACACACGTCTATGTTCAGTCTCAAGTCTTTACAATTAAGAAGCAGCAGCTAAATCTGTGATGTTCTATATGAAGAAAATTAACTAAAAACTGCATATTAATATAGTCTTTTTATCCCTTTGTAGAAAATATCTAAAATTTAAATTATATTTTATCACACAAGATACTTATGTCCAATACAGTGTTCAACATTTGAGGCATTCTGTACATTAATATTAATGTCTTTGGTCAGGGGCGGCTCTAGACATTTCGCCACCCCAAGCAGGGCAGCATGCCGCGGGGGGCGCTCTGCTGGTCACCGGTCCCGCGGCTCAGGTGGACCTCCCGCAGGCGTGCCTGCGGAGGGTCCGCTGGTCCCGCGGCTCCACCGGACCCTCTGCAGGCACGCCTGCGGGAGGTCCACCGGAGCCGCCTGCCGCCCTCCCGGTGACTGGTAGAGCGCCCCCCGTGGCATGCCGCCCCAAGCACACGCTTGGTGTGCTGGGGTCTGGAGCCGTCCCTGTCTTTGGTCCATATTGCTGTTTATAATGTTTGCTTGCTATGAGAGGAGAAATGAAATTGTTACGTGATTTTGTCAAAACTATTGTGATTTGCACAGCTGCTCCAAATATTGCCAGACTGCAAAGGCCTCAGTCCTGATTTGGAGAGACCACAGCCTTTAGAGATGAAAGCTAATTCCATTTCTCTACTAGCTCCAGTCCAACTGGATGAATCAATTTGTAATGTCTGCTGTTGCTCACTACAAATTAAGGTAATCAAATTCACTATTTAAAACCTGAGAATTTAGGTTTCTTTAGATGAAAGAACAGCATTTAGTTTGTTAAATCACCCAGCCTAGACATTTGTGCTTTCTTGTGCTGGCCAATAATACCCTAGTTTAATCAGCTGTTGTTGTACCATGCCTAAATGATGGGCAATTCATTTTGAGAGGTCTAGCTTTGTAACATTTAAAGGCAGATGCAAATTGACTCACTTAATCTTTTCGGCTTTTCTAATCATTTTGGTCTATTTCTCAGTGCTGGAGAGCTTATTTGCCTTACAAAGCTTTACATGAAGGGATCTAAAAATGGAAATATCAAACAAGGCATAGGTAGCTGTTATATCCTTGGGGCAGCCGGTGTAGGAAGCAATCACTTGAGGCCAGAGAGCAGGCAGCTAACCAAAACCTCCATTTTATTTACATATATACAGAGAGCTCCTCAACCGGTTGGAACCGGTTGAGCTAACCCATAATAATCTAACTCAGTTGCCATAGCAACAAAACCATGACAACCAAATACACAACATATTCCTCCCCCCCTAATAAGAACATCCCCTAAATAAAACACACACTAGACTAGAGAAGGAGGGTAGACTGCCTCCATTCCCGGCTAAACCCTGGGGATTATTTTGCCCCATAACCGTGGGTTCGCCCTAGCTAAAGATCCAGCCGATGAGGAGGTCTTCTGTCTCTAGGTGGATTACGGCGAACTACTGGTGTTGTTGCACCCGAAAGCACTAGGGGCTCAGGGTCCGCAGCACGAACAGGTGAGGAGGGGGTATCAGCTCGTGCTGGGCAAAGGGGTATCTCAGCCGCCGGCAGTAATGGAGGAGAACAGTCAGAAACAGGTGACTCGTGATTCGATCCCTCACCAGAAGAGGTGAAGTCAGACCCCTCAACTGCAGATGGGTCCTGAGGACTGGCATGACCTGGCAACAGCTGATCTACATGTCGCCGCCAGGTAAGATTCTCTGCAGTCCGGACTGTGTAGGAAACAGGTCCTGTTTGAGTGATGACTGTGGCCGGAACCCATTTAGCTCTGGAAGTATAATTCCGAGCCAAAACTGGCTGTCCCGGGCTAAAGGTTCGGTCTTTTGCTCTGGGTGCCCGTCTGATGACTTGATATTGCTGCTGATGTTGCACAATTTGTCGGGGTTCCGAAGGTTTCAGCAGATCAAAGCAAGTGCGCAGCTGTCGTCCCATCATTAGAAAGGCCGGAGATGCGTGGGTCGTAGCATGAGGTGTGTTTCTGTAGGAAAGTAAAAAGGTATCCAGACGCTTTTGAATGGAGTGATGTCCCCTTGCTGATTTCAAAGCGTTTTTCATTGTCTGCACAAATCTTTCAGCTAATCCGTTGGTGGACGGATGATATGGTGCTGACGTGATGTGGTGTATCCCATTTGCTTTCATAAAATTTTGAAACTCCTGAGAAACGAACTGCGGTCCGTTGTCGCTCACAGACCAAAACGACTAAAGAGTCCTCGTAGTTTTTGGATAGTACTCTCTGCAGAAGTGGACTGCATTATAGAGACTTCTGGCCATTTAGAATGGGCATCTATTGCCACCAAGAACATGCTTCCTTCAAGGGGGCCAGCAAAGTCAACGTGAATACGTTGCCACGGGTTTTCAGGCCAGTCCCATGGGTGTAGGGGTGCCCACTGGGGTGCATTCCTCACACCCTGACATGACATACAAGCTTTTGCCTTCTCTTCAATAGCGCTGTCCAGTCCAGGCCACCAAAAATAGCTTCGTGCAATTTCCTTCATGCGCACTATTCCACAGTGACCGGAATGTAGCTGTTCTAACATCTGTGATCTCAGTGGTGGTGGAATAATGACACGTCTCCCCCACAACAAACAACCAGATTGGACCGATAACTCCGTCCGCTTGGACATGTAGGGAACAAGGTCGGATGAGACCGGAGAGGTTTGTCGAGATGTTCCATGCATCACCAGGTCCATAACGTGGGACAATACTGGGTCAACGCGAGTTGCCTTCTTTATCTGAGTAGCAGTGATGGGTGTATTCTCTACCTGTTCAAAGTAGAAGATTTCCTTGTGGGCACTATCGTGGTGTTTGACCGGCAAAGGCAACCTTGAGAGGCCATCTGCATTGCCGTGTAGAGTGGATTTCCGATATTTGATTTCATATGTGTGTGCTGAAAGTAACAATGCCCAACGTTGCATACGACTAGCAGCTAATGGGGGAATGCCTGTGTAAGGTCCGAAAATTGATGTCAGAGGTCGATGGTCTGTGAGAAGAGTAAATTTTCGCCCAAACAGGTACTGATGAAACTTCCGAATTCCAAAAACAATTCCTAATGCCTCACGTTCCATTTGGGCGTAGTTAGTTTCTGCTTTGCTTAGAGTGCGTGAAGCAAAAGCAATAGGTCTCTCTTCTCCTGAAGGCATAATATGTGACACGACTGCTCCCACTCCATAAGGGGAGGCATCGCAGGCCAATTGCAGTGGTAAGGATGGATCAAAGTGCGTTAGAACTTCAGAATTTAGCAATGCATCCTTAGCTTTGTTAAACGCAACATCACAGGCTTCAGTCCACTTCCAGGCCTTGTTCTGCCCAAGGAGCTCATGAAGTGGTTTTAGCAGTGTGGCTAACTGTGAGATGAACTTTCCATAATAGTTCAGGAGTCCTAGAAATGAGCGCAGCTGGCTTACATTTCGAGGTGGGGGAGCCTCCACAATAGCTTTAACTTTTGCAGGGGCCTTATGAAGACCTGCAGAATCAATGATGTGTCCCAAATATTCAACAGAGGGCTTGAAGAATTCACACTTGTCTTTGCGAACTCGTAGGCCATACTCTTCCAGTCTTTGTAGGGTAGCCTCTAAATTGTTTAAGTGATCCTCTTCATTTCTTCCAGTGACCAGGATATCATCCAGATAGCACTGAACTCCTGACAAGCCACACAAGATCTGGTCCATAGCCCTCTGGAACAGGGCGGGAGCAGATGTTATTCCGAAGGGTAGACGACAGTATCGATAAAGCCCCTTATGAGTCACAATAGTCAACAGCTCTTGGGACTTTTCATCGACGTGCATCTGTAAATATGCTTGACTCAGATCAATCTTACTGAACTTTTGTCCCCCAGCCAGGCCTGCGAAGAGGTCATCGATGCGGGGAAGTGGGTATTGCTCTGCACACAACACTGGGTTGACAGTGACTTTAAAATCACCGCAAATCCGGAGAGAGCCATCTTTCTTCACGATTGGAACGATAGGAGTGGCCCATGAGCTATGGGTAACTGGAATTAGGACTCCATTGGTGACCAGGCGCTCCAGGTCTACTTCAACTTTTGGCCTGATGGCATATGGCACAGTTCGGGCTTTCAGATATTTTGGTGGACTGCCAGGTTTAATGTTCAATGTCACAGTGATTCCCTTCATACTTCCCAAATCATCTCCAAAAACAGCAGCATGTTTCCTTAGTATAGGGGTTAGACTGGTTTCTTCTTTAGTCATCCGGTGCACTTCTGCCCAGTTCAGTTGAATCTTCCCAAGCCAAGACCTACCCATTAAGGCTGGGTAGTTACCTCTCACAAACAGTGGCAATTTAGCCACCTGTCCATTGAGCTCCACCTTAACATCAATAGTGCCCAGCATAGGCACAGCTTCTCCCGTATACGTCTTCAGAACAGTTTTTGTTGCCTTAAGCGGAAGATGCTGTAGCTTTTCTTTATACACAGTCTCGGAGATCAGTGAGACGGCTGCACCGTGTCCAGTTCCATGCGTATCGTTTGCCATCCAATAACGGGTTACCCAGTATTCATGTGAGCCCATTGCCAAAGACAAAACATGCAGTGGCACTTCCTCTTGCGATGAGGTGTCACCTTGATCATCCTGAGTCTGCTCTAGGGTATGCAGGGTTCCTCTTTTTGTCGGCCAGACCACAGGCCTCTTTTTCTTTTGTTTACAGGCACACTCAATGTGTCCTTTTGCCACAGTGTCGACACACCAGGTCCTTACACCAGCATTCTGATGCCTGGTGACCCAGCTACTACCACACGGTAACATTCTTGACTCTGCACAGTTTTGTGGGTCGGTTCTTGTGACACTTTTTGCACCCTAGGGGGTGCACCGATGTATTGTGCCTCCCTTGTAGCCAGTTCCATGGAGACAGCAATATCAACAGCCTTCTGTAAGGTAAGCTGAGCCTCTGTCAGTAGGCGCTTCCGTATAGCTTCACTGTACAGGCCACACACTAACCTGTCACGCAGGGCATCATGTAACATTTCTTTAAATTCACAGTGTTCTGCTAGCTTTTTTAAAATGGCTACAAATTGTACAACTGTTTCATCTTCCTTTTGGTCTCTTTTGTGGAACCTATATCTTTCAGCAATTACCAGTGGTTTTGGGGAGAAATGAGACCCCAGGATTTCCACAATGTCACTGTAAGATTTAGTCTCAGGCTTAACAGGGTGTAGTAAGCTGCGTAGCAGAGAGTAGGTTTTAGCCCCTACAACAGTTAAGAATATTGGCACCTTCTTCGCTTCTGTAATGTCATTTGCAATACCAAAAAGCTCAAAACGCTCAGTATACACATGCCACTGCTCTGTATTCTCATCAAAAGGCTCCAGGGGCCTGGTCAGAGTAGCCATGATTTTTAGTTTCACTTTCACAGTCAGTGCAAAGAAGCAGCTTTTTTCCTTTGTTTGGTCTTTACCTTGACTTCTACTTCCTTCTGTTACTGGAGCAGCACCGGAGTCTCACCCTCGTCGCCAGTGTTATATCCTTGGGGCAGCCGGTGTAGGAAGCAATCACTTGAGGCCAGAGAGCAGGCAGCTAACCAAAACCTCCATTTTATTTACATATATACAGAGAGCTCCTCAACCGGTTGGAACCGGTTGAGCTAACCCATAATAATCTAACTCAGTTGCCATAGCAACAAAACCATGACAACCAAATACACAACAGTAGCAGCATGCAGCCCAGCAAAAGACATAAGGCCAAACTCTGCTCTCACTTACACCAGTGCAATCTGCTTTGGCAATGCACTGGTGTAACAGACATTGGCCCACAGCATAACAGTAATTGCTAGATTTCATCACATATGCATTATGTTTATTGAGTGTATAACACTTCAAGTGCTATAAATAAATTGACTGCAACGGTTCCTTATGTTAAGTGCCTAAGCTCCCTGTAGCAGGGTGGACCCTTGCTCCTGCCCTGAAGGGTTAAAAACAGCCCTGGGAGAGGGCTGTGGCTGGAGAAAGCAGCTTTTAAGCTGGGCTGATTGGGAAGTGGCTGCAGCTGGGCCACGCCCCAATCAGGCCCAGCTGGCCCCTATAAGAGGCTGTGAGCCAGAAGCCCAAGGAGTCTCTCTCTAGCTATAGAGGGAGATGGGCCTGGCTGTAGGGAACTGGATGTAAGGTACCTGAGTGAAGCAGGGCTGGGGAAAGGCAGAGGAGCTGGGGAGCTCCAGCCTGGAAAGTCCCAGGCTGCGGCCTAGCATTGGGCTAACAGGTACTGGGGGTTGCACAGGGCAGCTCAGAGGTAGGCCAAGGCAGCAGGTCCAAACCCTCCTTGCCAGTGATGAGTAGGCTGATACTGCAGTCTGCCCCAGGATGTGGGGCTAGACACTGACTGGCAGTAGCCATATAGTGAGGCAAGGTGGGGATAGAGGGTGGGGGTTCCCTGGGGAGGGGAGACCCAGAGAGAAAGGGGTTACTGCCAGGGGGCAGCACCCCATGTAAAAGGGCACTGGGTCCAGGGAGGGACATGGGGGCCAGAGGACAGGTGGATCACCAGCCTGCAGAGGGTGCTCTGGACACTGGAACAAGCTAATTCCTGGAGTCACCAGCAGGAGGCACCGCAGGGGTGAGTCCGGCCCGTCTACACTCCCATATACAGCAATACTAGCAAGTAGAAGTAAACACCCCGTCAAGCACAATACTGATTACACTTCCCACAAACTTTACCTTTTACAAAAAATTTAGATTCATGAAATTTGCATCAGAGGGGTAGCCGTGTTAGTCTGGATCTGTAAAAGCAACAAAGAGTCCTGTGGCACCTTATAGACTAACAGACGTTCTGCAGCATGAGCTTTCGTGGGTGAATACCCACTTCTTCAGATGCAAGTGGGTGAATACCCACTTGCATCTGAAGAAGTGGGTATTCACCCACGAAAGCTCATGCTGCAGAATGAAATTTGCAGTTACCACACTTCGCAAAACTGGTGAGAAATCTCTGAAGAAAGAACCCCCACAGGACTAGTATGCATTGTGCAATGCAGGAGGGAAAAAATAAACACTGTCTAAATAAGTAACCAAGAGGAAGATGAGGAGTCTGAATTACAGACTTTTCCTTGCCACAGATGCAAGAGAAAGCAGTACAATATCACTACTTTTTCTAAAAAAAATAATCACTTTTTTGGTAAAATTTTTCATATTAGAAAAAAGTCCATTTACCAACAATAAAACTTTGATTGGAAAATGCCAACCAGCAGCAGTTGCCACAAGGATGTTGTACAATCACAAATGGGAGGGGAAGTGGTCTGTGCAGTTGTCCACAGAATGGAAGGTGGTCCATGAGAACCTCTCCATCAAGATTTTTCAATTATGAAAAACGTTCGAGAACTATTGAATTAAGGTTCACAACTTCATTGCAGAGAAGGGAAATCTTGTTATTCTCATTGAACAGATAAGACACAGAGTAAACACTCATCTTGCCCTCTCTTTAATACACTTAAACAGACACCACCATCATCCTGCAAGAACTTTGCATAGGGCCCACAATAAAACATTAGGAATTTTCTTTGCAGCCACAGCAGCAAAGTAAGATACACTGTTCACAGAGCTCAGAGTGAGATCAGTCCATAAAGTTGATGAACAAAGAGATGTATTGTAAGGACATGGAATTACAAGAACAATCAAATTCCATTCAAACTACAGGAAGAAGAAAACAAATAAATTAAACGTATGTTGAACCGAAAAGGGTAAGATACATAAATCGGTTAGGCTGAAGTGGGGGATCTAATCTCCTCACTTCTCTGTATAAAGTATCACAGCACTATCCAGATGCCACGGAGCCTTGGTCATTCAATCCCTCTGGCAGGGTTCACAAAGAGTGGCACAACAAGCATCTACCATCACAGAGGGGCACAGCACATGTGCAAAAGAGCCCAGTGACACTAGCATCAATATCGTGAAAACACCATGATGCTAATTACTTCTAAAATCAATAACATTATTTGACAGCTGACAGTGCCTTTTTTAAGGAAGTCAGCTCAGGCTGAAGAGTTCATTGAGAGGCTGGTTCCTGAAGGCCTTTAGATCTGAAAGTATTAGAGTCAATGTTTGTTATTTGACTCCATCCAAACTCCCTCTTTACAAGGCAAATCTTGTTTACAAGGGTCAAAACTCTTTTAAACTCTTCTACTCACTTGTTTTACCCTAGCGTTGTAGAATAACACCCCAAAGGCAGTAATGAATCAGTCTACTTTTCTGCAGAGGAACCGAAGAACATTTTTACCTGTCAGCATGGCACTAATTTAAAAAAAACAACAACAACAAATAAGAGGGATAAGTCAGAGTAGACTCGAGGTGGTCTAATGGGTTACAGCACGGGGTTTTCACTTTCGGAAATTTTGGTTCAAATCCTGAATCAGGGTCCAAAGTTTGATGTGATGGTCCTGTCTAGAATATAGATTGCCAAATATTGGAATAGTTGGTGCGGCTGCAAGTCATTTGACATGCGTTAGCTTTGTGTGGGCTAAGCACAGGACTAATTGCCTGGCTGTACTCGGTCTATCTTAAAACAAACTCACTATTTAAAAGCTGAGAATTTAGGTTTCTTTAGATGACTTTAATGAGCACTAAAATTCTCTTACAGACTTAAGGAAAAATGAAAGAGGAAAGAGAAA
This sequence comes from Mauremys reevesii, assembly GCF_016161935.1. Classification (NCBI taxonomy): domain Eukaryota; kingdom Metazoa; phylum Chordata; order Testudines; family Geoemydidae; genus Mauremys; species Mauremys reevesii. Next base: position 253,141,331 of record NC_052623.1, read on the forward strand.
GAGAAGGAAGACAATAAATAGCTAAAGACCTTGAAAGGAGCTTATGTACTATGGGTGATATTTCTGGCCCTAATGAAGTTAATTGGAAAACTCTCATTGATTTCAACAGGGCCAGAATTCCAGCCTCTCTCTTTTTTCCAAGCAAGTTTATTTAGTATGCCTAACTGTTAACCTGTCTTCCTCAGGAGAGGCTGCCAGATTTATTGGTGAATCAACAACTGAAGACAGAACTGAGTCAGAGGATTCAGAAACCAACACTGCAGATCTTTAGAAAGTGGGAAGAGAGGGACCTTATTTCAAGAAGAGTTCTTAAGAAATTGCCCCCAAAACATAATTAATTGCAAAAGAACAAGGCATTTGTTACATTTCTCAGGTGGGATACTTCAGATATTTATACCATTTATTTGGCTGACAGTTTGTTTAGAACACACCGTTTTTATTATTCTGTAGTATGGGCCAATTTAGGGACAAGCTGGGCTGCAGAACATGGTAGAACCCCCAGCTTCACCCACGTCCCTAGAGCACTATTTGAAGCTTCAGAAAAGGGCAGATATGTGATTCTCTATTTTTCCTCAAAAAAAACAGGAGTACTTGTGGCACCTTAAAGACTAACAAATTTATTTAAGCATGAGCTTTCGTGAGCTACAGCTCACTTCTTCGGATGCATAGAATGGAACACACAGACAGGGGATATTTATACATACAGAGAACATGAAAAGGTGGAAGTATGCATACCAACAGGCAGAGTCTAATCAATTGAGATGAGCTATCGTTAGCAGGAGGAAAAAACTTTTTGAAGTGATAATTAAGATGGCCCATAGAAGGTGTGAGGAGAACTTAACATAGGGAAATAGATTCAATTGGTGTAATGACCCAACCATTCCCAGTCTTTGTTTAGGCCACAGTTAATTGTACCTAGTTTGCATCACCTACAGCCCCCAACTAAAACCTCTCCAGTGCATCATCAAAGATTTACAACCTATCCTTAGAGATGATCCCTCACTCTCACAGATCTTGGGAGACAAGCCAGTCCTCGCTTATAGACAGCCTCCCAACCTGAAGCAAATACTCACCAGCAACCGCACACCATACAACATAAACACTAACCCAGGAACCTATCCTTGCAACAAAGCCCGATGCCAGCTCTGTCCACATATCCATTCAAGTGACACCATCATAGGACCTAATCACATCAGACACGCCATCAGGGGCTCGTACACCTGCACATCTACCAACGTGATATATGCCATCATGTGCCAGCAATGCCCCTCTGCCATGTACATTGGCCAAACCGGACAGTCTCTACGCAAAAGAATAAATGGACACAAATCTGACATCAGGAATCATAACATTCAAAAACCAGTGGGAGAACACTTCAACCTCTCTAACCACTCAGTGACAGACTTGAAGGTGGCAATTTTGCAACAAAAAAACTTCAAAAACAGACTCCAAAGAGAAACTGCTGAACTTGAATTAATATGCAAACTAGATACAATTAACTGTGGCCTAAACAAAGACTGGGAATGGTTGGGTCATTACACCAATTGAATCTATTTCCCTATGTTAAGTTCTCCTCACACCTTCTATGGGCCATCTTAATTATCACTTCAAAAAGTTTTTTCCTCCTGCTAACGATAGCTCATCTCAATTGATTAGACTCTGCCTGTTGGTATGCATACTTCCACCTTTTCATGTTCTCTGTATGTATAAATATTCCCTGTCTGTGTGTTCCATTCTATGCATCCGAAGAAGTGAGCTGTAGCTCACGAAAGCTCATGCTTAAATAAATTTGTTAGTCTTTAAGGTGCCACAAGTACTCCTGTTCTTTTTGCGGATACAGACTAACACGGCTGCTACTCTGAAATCTATTTTTCCTGTTTTCTTAAAATGCAAACTTTGGGCTGGACATTAGCAATCACTTCGTTCTAACAAGAGCCAACTCTTTCTGCCTGGATAAAGACATTTCATTCTTTTGGAAATATAATGCTGAGGTCTTTATAGGCACTCCAAATGACTTTATTTCATAGAATCATAGAGTCTCAGGGTTGGAAGGGACCTCAGGAGGTCATCTAGTCCAACCCCCTGCTCAAAGCAGGACCAAACCTAACTAAATCATCCCAGCCAGGGCTTTGTCAAGCCTGACCTTAAAAACCTCTAAGGAAGGAGATTCCACCACCTCCCTAGGTAACCCATTCCAGTTCTTCACCACCCTACTAGTGAAAAAGTTTTTCCTAATGTCCAACCTAAACCTCCCCCTCTGCAACTTGAGACAATTACTCCTTGTTCTGTCATTTGCATGGAAGAGACCTTTGAATTAACCTTAAAACTCCCTGGTTTGTTGACAACATGCCAGATTTCTTTGAATGAAAGTAATATCATTTATCCAATGTAATTTTTTTATTATTATTCATATGTCTGCCTATTATTGCTACTTGAAGGTTTGGTCTCCTTTAATCAAAAATCAACAAAGAAGGATTTTAAAAATCTGCAAAGTTTCACTCTCTTATCAAAGATTCAAAAGATTTAAGTTCTTTTCGTATAAGCGGGACAAGAATTAGTCACACTATATTAAACACAATTGAAGAGAATTCTCTGACTCATTCTGAGGCCAAAATATATGAAAAGAGAAATAAGTTTATTAAATTGCTAGTCGGGCAACTTTAAAAAAAAAAATAAAAGAGGGAGGGGTTGAAACTACTAGGTTTACTCCTGAGACTGAACTTCCAGAAGGACATACTCTGTATCCTCAGATTCCTGAGCTATTAAATCACAATACTCTTCTCAAAGCGAGACCTCAGAGGAAAAAAGTAGAGTCTCTCTAAACTGAGCTTGAGCTACCTGTCCTAAGTATTGCACTTTGAAAGTCCACATCCCTTCACTGAGAAAACTCTTTAGAAACCCTTTCTGGGCATGCACAGCTAGAGTTGGCAATAAGAGAGCGGCTGGTTAGCAACTGCAAGAGGTTTTCCTTTCTTTCTTTCTTTCTTTGAACATTTCCTGAGTTGCTTACCCATGTTTGCTTATTTGAAACTCAAGATTTGCCTGTGGCTATTAAATGGATGTCTCTTTCTCCACTCCATTACAGGGACAAGACAAGAACCATCTCTCCTCCTTTTGAACTATCTCAATAGATTAAGGGGCGCCTTCGTAACAAAGACCTGAATAATTCCCTGTCAGTGAGTCTCAGGTGGCCCATGTTTCAAGCATTTGACTTCAGGCACAGAGAAGTTAGTACCATTAGGAGGATGGATGCATATGATTGTAGCAATAAATGCTATTCATCTTCAAAGCGCTTACAATCCTAGGAGGTAAGTAAATAATCTATCTATGAGGAGAGTGAGGTACTGAGAGGTTAAGTGACCACAAAAGGAATCTGTCAAAGACAGGACAGGATTACAACTCTGCAGTTTATTTTTGGCACCCATGGATGTGTTTAGACCTCTAAACCATATACAAACTCAGAAGGTAACTTGACATGTGCTTACAATACCGGTTGCTCATCACAATTCTCAACCATCTTTTAATTTCACTATTCACCAGGCCTATGCCAAGTCACTGTCAACATGACACTCCTTAACATTTCATCAGCTTGCATATTGCAAGGGGGCAAGATTTGCAAATGTCTAACTGCACCTTCCATACGCAACAGTAAAGAAAATAGTATAATTTTCAGTGAGAATGTAGTCACCCAAGTTAAGCTTGGTGTCCTAGCCAAGTTCTAACAGCCCTACATTTACAGAAAGCAGCACGAGTTCTTTAATCTCCGGTCAGGAACTCTGTTTTACTTTCCATCCAAAGAGCACAATGCCCCTTAAATACCAGGCCTGGGTTCAGCAAGTCACTAGCAACACCTTCCTTCAATAATTAGGCTCTCTCTGACTATCTCCCTTCTAAGTACTGATAAAAACATCAATATTTTTATTGACTAGATGTGGGCAAATCTGACAAGGAACCACAGAACCTCCATATGTATGGAGCCACACAGTTGTCTTTTTACAGTCGCTATTCAGTGAACTTTAACTGCCTAGAAGTGTCTGTCCCTGTTCCTAGCATTCAGTAGCATTCAGCAGCACCAAAAAATGACTTCCCTGTTCTTCAGCAGATCAAGTACACACACAAGGCTGGAATCGATCAAGCGTCATTGGCTACTTGACCAGGGAGTGCCCCTCAGGAAATCTTCAGCACTGATCACAATCACTGGGAACTAGTCTATTGCGATTCACTTTCTTCTTTAAGAAAAGGGAATTAATACGCCATAATGGAAACTAGGACTGGATTTTCAGAAGTGCTAAGTAACTACAACTGCTACTGAAGCAAATGGGAGATGTGAATCCATAGCAACTCTGAAAGTCAGGCTCTTCAATATAGAACAAAACAGTATGCAACGCATTCACAATTCAATGACCCAACAAAGAGGCAGAAATTTAACTTACTGAGATTTCTTTTTATTTTAATATTGTTTTTTTCCCCCCAGTAGGCTATATCTATCAGCTTCCCTTCCATTTTTACACAGCCAAATATGTTTTCTTATAGCTAACTATAAGGCACGTTCAAACTCAAGGCAATCCATCACATCTGAGTCTTCATTATTAAGTCTTCCAATGGCTCTCAGAAGCAATGCGTTCATTTTATCTGCCTCAACCCCTATATCCTCTAGTTCAGTGGTCCCCAATGTAGTGCCCGTGGGCGCCATGGTGCCCACCGGGGCATCTATCTGCGCCTGCGTAATGGCAGGAGGACAAGGATCCGCCAAAATGCCGCCGAAAAGCGGCAACATCAAGAGGCGTCGCCACCAAAATGCTACTGATTTTCGGTGACATTTCGGCGGCGACGCCTCTTGACGTTGCCACTTTTCGGCAGCATTTCAGTGGATGCTTGTCCGCTAGCCACGGTCCTCGATGGCTCATCGTCCGGCGCCCACCAGATGAAAAATGCTGGGGACCACTGCTCTAGTTGCACACTTAGAACAGGATGCAAGAGGGTGTACATCCTTTAAATAGCCTGGAGCATTCTGAAAGGAAATACAAAAGAATTTGGCTCAAGGAATTTTAAAAAAATAAATAAAAAAAATAAACCTTGACCTTTATGAATTTATTTTTTAATTCAGACCCCAAGTTGCTATATAGTACATGAAGAAAGAAGGAAGGTAAAACTTAGCCTAGACAGTGCTTGTTCTATGTATACAGGTAATCTGGTTTGGAGAACGGACACTGTTCTCAATATAGGATTGAATGGTTTTATTGGGGATCCCAATAAAAATAATGAGACAGACCTTGAAACCCTACTGTATATCGCAAACCAACTCAAAACGGGGAAACATTATCCCATTAGCCTGGACATTTCTTAATCATTAATCCATCTGTTTTATTCATTTCATTCACTGTCTGAGGCCCTGATCCAAGGCCCACAGAAGTCAAGAGTAGTCTTTCCAGTCACTTTAAATGGGCCTTGACAGTCTAAATTTTTTTTCTTCAGGTTAATAAACAAAGAGGAGACCCCAAAACATAATTCTTCAGTGCAAAAAAGGATGGAAATGCCAAAACTATTTACATGCATGAAAAAATCCTGCAGGAACTAAGGATTCTGTGCTGTGACATGCCGAGTATGCTCATATGTATGAAAATTAATTTGGGCTCTATCTACGTAGCACATGTCAAGCCTGCTTTTCCTTTCAACTAAAACTACTGCCATGCATAAAAGAACACGGACAGAAAGTATTTTTACAAGTTTGGCAGCTGCATACAGAGAGATTACAGTCATTTTCTTCTTTTGCTTGCATTTTCTGGTTGACATACCTATAACCTCAGGAAGGGTTCTGTGGTATTTTCCATCAACAGCAAGGATACTTAGCTGATCAGCCTGCAGCTTTTCCATACTCCTAGAAGTCAGCCAGCAAGAGATGCAGAGTTCCTCCAAGTGCTTTTTTTCTTCCCTTTCCTTCATTTTTAGCTAAGCAGGGTCTTTATGGCTTATTGCTCCCTCCCTGAAGCAAACGTTAACAACAGATGAGGCACAGAAAACCTCACTGCTAAACATTAAGAACATCAGTACTGACCTTAACTTGGTGTTAGGAATTCATGGGGACCCTCAGGAAAGTGAAAGCAGGATTTATTTTAAATGGACCTTTTATGAAAATGACTGTGGTTTCCAGCTAGTCAGATATATGCAGTCGATAAATAGCCTTATTCACCTTGCAGTGTCTTTGAAGCACTTGGGGACAAAAGCATTGTTCTGGAGGGTTGAGGCAGAAGAATTTTGCTAGACATACTTTCAAAGACTGTGCTGTTAGCATTAGAGGATATTTTAAAAGGTAATTGCTCTGAGAAAGGTCTGCAGACAGTGATTTACTAATGAGATGCCAAGCATGGGAAACCATGCAAAAGCCTCAAAACCTGTAGACTAAGATAAATAGCACAACAGAATATACTCAACAAGTACCGGTGAAAACCACAGAATATATATATATATATATATAAAATATGAAGTTATTAAACATTTAGAGCAAGGGAATTCATAGTTTGTGGGATGACTGAGGAATCTCCCTGGCTTTTCTCCCTACCTATAAACCACCATGTAAAGAGCAATATCATGCAATTTACTGGAAGAAATAAATAATTCTGTATTCAGTATCTTGCCATAACTAAGGAACATACATACAGAAATGTGAGAACCAGCTCTATTTTAAGATTAAATGTGAAGTAAAAGCCACTGCACAACTATATATAAGAAAATGGTTTGATAATAATACTTTGCCTTAATTGCATATAGTACTTATAATCTGAAAAGCATCAAACCCGCCTGCATCATATGTAGCTATATTACATATAGCAGCACTTCAAATATTCTAAAAGCAACACATAGACCATGAGAGATGTTTAGGTTTTAAAAACATAAATAATGCCTCCTTCTCAGCCAGGCACAAAAAAAGGGGGTTTACTCTTTAGCTAATATTTATAACACTTTATGCTTGTTTGCAGCAGAAACTGCCATAAGGTGCTTTAGCAATGTTGGTCATGAGTACAAAGGCCAAGGAGAATTCAGTGGTAAGGCAGAGGGAATAAAGTCAGTGACAAGGCACGTTAAATTCACCCTAAAATGACCTCCAACTCTTTCAGGTATGGTATCCTCAGTTTTGTGATTCTGCTGTCCACATTCATTTTGTGAATGACACCCCTACCCAGTTCTTCCCCCATACCAACATAGGCCCAATCCTAAACTTTATTCAGGCTAAGCACACAAAGAGTTTTGCTTGCATAGGGAGCATGGAATCTGACCCATTGTATGCTCTGCAAATTTTACAGCTAGAAGTAGAGGACAAGTTGCAATTTAATCATACTACTGATAAAGCAATGGCCTAAAAATGCCAAGGAGAGTGGCAGATCAACCATTTAAAGGGTATTCCTTTCATGCTCCCTGAATCATTGTGATACACCAATGAAAAAGTTGTCATCCTGACAGTATGCCAGGCATCCTTTCTTTCCACTGTCTCAGCAGGTACAGTTCCCTTCTGCATGGAAAACCAGGAAAAGACGGTTACTCACCATAGTAACTGTTGTTCTTCGAGATGTGTTGCTCCTATCCATTCCAGTTAGGTGTGCGCGCCGCACGTGCACGGCTCTTCGGAACATTTTTAGCCTAGCAACTCCGGCGGGCCGGCTGGGCGCCCCCTGGAGTGGTGCCGCTATGGCGCTAGATATATACCCCAGCCGGCCCATCCGCTCCTCAGTTCCTTCTTGCCGGCTACTCCGACAGTGGGGAAGGAGGGCGGGTCTGGAATGGATAGGAGCAACACATCTCGAAGGACAACAGTTACTACGGTGAGTAACCGTCTTTTCTTCTTCAAGTGATTGTTCCTATGCATTCCAGTTAGGTGATTCCCAAGCCTTACCTAGGCGGTGGGGTCGGAGTGAGACGTGGCAGAGTGTAAGACTGCTGAGCCGAAGGCTGCATCGTCTCTGGATTGCTGCACCAACGCGTAATGGGAAGCGAAGGTGTGGACAGAAGACCAGGTCGCCGCTCTACAGATGTCCTGGATAGGGACATGGGCCAGGAAGGCGGCCGACGAGGCTTGCGCCCTCGTCGAGTGAGCGGTGAGGCGGCATGGTGGCACGCGAGCAAGCTCGTAGCATGTCCGGATGCATGCCGTCATCCAGGAGGAAATCCGCTGCGAGGAGACCGGCTCACCTTTCATGCGGTCGGCAACTGCTACAAACAGCTGTGACGAACGCCGGAAGGGCTTCGTGCGCTCGATATAAAAAGCGAGGGCCCTGCGGACGTCCAGGGTGTGAAGCTGTTGCTCACGAGGTGAGGCGTGCGGCTTCGGGAAGAAGACCGGAAGGAAGATCTCCTGATTGAGGTGAAAGGCCGACACCACCTTAGGGAGGAAGGCCGGGTGTGGCCGAAGCTGGACCTTGTCTCCGTGGAATACGGTGTATGGTGGACTAACCGTTAATGCACGGAGCTCAGAAACTCATCTTGCCGATGTAATTGCGACTAGGAAGGCTGTCTTCCAGGAGAGGTAGAGTAGAGAGCACGTGGCCAGGGGCTCGAAGGGCGGTCCCATAAGCTTGGCCAGAACGAGATTTAAATCCCAGGTCGGGGTAGGGCGCCACACCGGCGGGTACAAGCGGTCCAGGCCTTTAAGGAAGCGGGAAACCATCTGGTTGGAGAAGATGGACCGACCTCCCATGGATGGGCGAAAGGCGGACACTGCTGCCAGGTGCACCTTCAAGGAGGAGACCGCAAGACCTTGTTCCTTAAGGTACCAGAGGTAGTCCAGGATTGTAGGGATAGGAACTACGCAGGGATTGAGGCCGCGTTGGTCACACCAGAGCGCGAAACGCTTCCATTTCGCGAGGTAGGTGGAGCGAGTGGAAGGCTTTCTGCTCTCTAGCAGGACTTGCTGTACTGCCACCGAACAGTCCCTCTCCGCGTGGGTCAACCACGTAGGCACCAAGCTGTAAGATGGAGGGACTGCAGGTTCGGATGGCGGAGTCTGCCGAAGTCCTGCGTGATGAGGTCCGGCCACAACGGAAGGGTCATGGGATCCCGAACGGAGAGCTCGAGCAGCAGGGTGTACCAATGCTGTCTCGGCCAGGCCGGAGCAACGAGTATAAGGCGGGCCCTGTCCCTCCGAAGCTTGAGCAGCACCCGGTGTATGAGCGGGAATGGAGGGAAGGCGTAGAGAAGGTGATCCATCCAGGAGCACAGGAAAGCGTCCGACAGGGAGCCTGGAGAGCGACCCTGGTACGAACAAAACTGGTGACACTTTCTGTTCTCCCTGGAGGCAAACAGGTCTATCTGGGGAAACCCCCACCTCTGGAAAATTGTGTGCACCACATCTGGGCGGAGGGACCACTCGTGGGAGAGGAACAACCTGCTGAGATGGTCGGCCAGTGTGTTCTGCACTCCTGGAAGAAAGGACGCTTCCAGGCGAATCGAGTGGGTCACGCAGAAGTCCCACAGGAGCATCGCTTCCTTGCAGAGTGGGGAGGAGCAGGCTCCGCCCTGCTTGTTCACATAGAACATCGCCGTCATGTTGTCCGTGAACACCGCCACGCATCGGCCTTGCAGACGGGCACGAAAGGTGTGGCACGCCAAGCGGATTGCTCGCAGCTCCCTGACGTTGATGTGGAGGGAGAGCTCCTGGGGCAACCAGAGACCCTGGGTGTGAAGGTCGCCCAGGTGAGCCCCCCATCCCAACGCCGAGGCATCCGTGGTGAGGGTGACGGATGGGTGAGGGGGGCGGAACGGAACTCCTGCACACACACTCTCTGGGTCCAGCCACCAGTTGAGGGAGTCGAGGGTTGGTTTCGTGACTGTGACCACCATGTCTATTGAGTCTCGGTGCGGGCGGTACACTGACGCTAGCCAGGATTGAAATGGGCGAAGGCGCAGTCTCGCGTACGCGGTCACGAACGTGCAGGATGCCATGTGACCCAGGAGGCATAGGCAGGACCGAACTGTTGTAGTGGGAAAGGCGTGCAGGTCCCAAATGATGGAGACCATCGTCTGGTGCTGAGGTCGAGGGAGGCAGGCCCTGGCCACCGTGGAGTCGAGGACCGCTCCGATGAACTCCACTCTTTGCGATGGAGTCAAAGAGGACTTCTTGGCATTGATGAGAAGGCCCAGTACCCAAAACAGGGATAGTATTTCGGACATTTGATCTGCTACCAGTTGTCGGGATGGCCCGCGAACCAGCCAGTCATCGAGATACGGGTAGATGTGTATGCGACGACGGCGGAGGGCTGCAGCTACTACTGCCATGCACTTGGTGAAGACCGTCGGCACGGTGGACAGGCCGAAGGGTAGCACCGCAAACTGGTAGTGCGCGCTGTTGACCACGAAACGCAGGTAGCATCGATGGGGTGGGTAAATCGCGATGTGGAAGTATGCGTCCTTCATATCGAGGGCGGCAAACCAGTCTCCCAGATCCAGGGAGGGAATAATGGTCCCCAGGGTTACCATACGAAATTTGAGCTTGAGCAGGTAGCTGTTGAGCTCCTGGAGGTCTAGTATAGGACGGAGACCTCCTTTCGCCTTGGGGATGAGAAAATAACGGGAATAGAATCCCCTGCCTCGCATATCGTGCGGCACCTCCTCTATGGCACCCAAGCTCAACAGAGTCTCGACCTCTTGTAAGAGGAATTGCTCGTGAGAGGGGTCCCTGAAGAGGGACGGGGAGGGGGCGAAACAAACTGACGGTGGTACCCGTACTGGATAGTATGAAGTACCCAGTTGTCCGTCGTTATTTGGGACCACGCCGGGAGGAAGTGAGAAAGGCGGTTGCAAAATAAACGGGAAGGATCCGGGGAAGAGACTGATGGGCCGTCCTCGGGCGTCTCGTCAAAACGCCTGCTTGGGCCCTTGCGGGGCCTTGGACGACGCCTGGGCCTGGTTGCGCTTGTTGCCGGATGGCCTACGGCGGTTTAGGCTGCTTCGCCGACTATTATACGGCTGCGACTTGGCCTGGGTAAATGGCCGGTATGGCTGCTGCTGCCGGAATGACCTCCTCTGGGTAGCCGGTGTGTGCATACACAAGGTGCGAATAGTGATACGACCATCCTTGAGGGTCTGAATCCTGGAGTCCGTTTTCTCCGAGAACAGACCGTGAGTCTCAAAGGGGAGGTCCTGTAGAGTATATTGCACCTCCGGCGGCAAGGTAGAGGACTGCAGCCAGGAGATGTGCCGCATGGTCACTCCTGAGGCCAGAGTTCTGGCCCCTGAGTCCGCCGAGTCCAGAGCAGCCTGGATGGAGGACCGGGAAGCTTTCCTGCCCTCTTCGATGAGAGCGGAGAACTCCTGTCGGGAAGCCGTCGGGATCAGCTCCGAGAACTTAGTCAGGGACCCGAAAATGTCAAAGGTGTAACGAGCTAGGAGGGCCAACTGGTTGGCAATCCGGAGCTGGAGACCCCCTGCCGAATACACCTTCCGGCCCAACAGGTCCATGCGCCTGGCGTCCTTAGACTTTGGCGCCGGGGCTGGCTGCCCATGCCTCTCACGGTCATTAACAGACTGCACCACGAGGGAGTCTGGAGTGGGGTGGGTGTACAAATACTCGTAGCCGGTGGGGGGAACTGAGTACTTTCATTCGACACCCCGTGCGGTAGGAGGGACGGACGCCGGTGACTGCCAGATGGTAGTGGCATTCTTCTGGATAGTCCGGATGAACGGGAGGGCCACCCGCAGCGGGGCCTCAGCTCCGATCACCCTGGTCACCAGGTCGTCATCCTCTGGGACCTCTGCCACCGGGAGGTCAATAGCCTTTGCCACCCTGCGAAGAAGGTCCTGGTGGGCCCGCAAGTCAATCGGAGGGGGGTCCGCCGTGGAAGCCCCCGCCACCGCCTCATCCGGTGAGGAAGATGAGGATAGAGTCTGGACCACCACATCTGCCGGTGGTTGCTCCGGAGGGTGGGAAGCCGTGTCGTGCCCCGGATGCTCTGTGGGACCAGGTGGCAACAGGGCCTCACCCGGTGGTGATGGGGGAGGCCTGCTCACTGTGGCTTCTGGCACCCTGTGTTCAGCACCCGTGGGACGCAGGGGGAAAGGGAGCCCTTGGGGCTCGTGGTAGGCCCAGGGGACCCAAAAACCCCACTGCTGTGGTCCAAGGTCCTGGTTCTGGGTGCCCGCCCGGAGATCTCTCCCGCTGCCCACCTGAGAGGCGACTGATGGCTGACGCGAAGACCACGGGGAGGCAGAGGCGCTGATGGAGTGCGCTGTGGAAGTTGGCAGCTTGTCCCCGGACGGTGCCGAGGATCGGTGCCGACCGTCGCGGTGCCAGGATGGAGATCAGGACCGTCGACTGCCTCAGTACCGGGAGCATGACCGCGATCTCGATCGACGGTGACGGGAGCGGCTTCGGGAGTCGCGGTGCTGAGAACGGTACCAGGAGCCGGACCTCCTACGGTACCGGCGGTCCGGTGACTGAGACCGGGAGCATCGCCGGGAGTGCAACCGGTACCGCGATGCTGAGCAGTACCGGGACTGCGACCGGTGCCGAGACGGGGAGCGGTACCAAGACATTGATCGGTGCCGGGATCGGGATCGGCGTGGCGGCGGCCGTTTCCGGGATCGGGACCGGGACCGAGACTTGGAGCGCCGTCTATCCCGTCTGTCAGGGGTCGGGGGCCGCATCATCGCCGGCTTGCCCACCGACTGAACAGCCCGCACCGGCGGTGCCGGGAGCCGGAGGCTCGGTGCCTCTGTGAGCTCGATGAGCTCTCTCGCCGTCGAGAAGGTCTCGGGCGTGGACGGGAGATGTAGCTTGACCGCGGTTGGCACCGGGGAGCAGGGAGGTACCGGACTCGACGGCTCTTGAGGTGCCGGAGTCAACGGAACCGTGCACGGCTTGTGCACTACCACAGCCGGTGCCGGAGGTGCCGGTGATGGCTGGGTAAGCTGTCCCGGAGCATGAGGCTTAGAAGCCGAGTGCGCCGTCTTCCATTTCCTCGGTGGAGAGAGGGAACGGTGCCGGGACGTTGGTGCCGGCTGCGAAGCCCGAGCAGTGTCAGTACCGGGGCGGCTCGGTGCCGCTGGTGCGCTGTGCGCCGAGGACGATTTCGGTGCCGCTGGGGACGGCGCGGGAGGTTGAAGTGCCACCTCCGTAAGGAGCTGCTTCAGGCGAGAGTCCCGCTCCTTTCTAGTGCGCGGCTTAAACGCCGTGCAGATTGGGCACTTGTCTGTTCTGTGGGATTCCCCGAGGCAGCGGAGGCAGGAGTCGTGCGGGTCCCCGACGGGCATGTGCCGCTGGCAAGCCGCACAGGGCTTAAACCCCGGTGCCTTGGGCATGAGCCTGCACCGGTTGTGGAAGAAGAGGGGCTAAACTCTCCTAATTCCCTTACTATACTATATCTAACTAAACTTGTTCAACTAATCTAACAACTAAACTAAGTTAACCAACTATGTACACTGAAGAAATGGAGAAACGCTAGGGCTGTGGAGGTAAGGGAGCACTCCACTGTTCCAACTGGCCGTCACGGGCGGTAAGAAGGAACTGAGGAGCGGACGGGCCGGCTGGGGTATATATCTAGCGCCATAGCGGCGCCACTCCAGGGGGCGCCCAGCCGGCTCGCCGGAGTTGCTAGGCTAAAAATGTTCCGAAGAGCCGTGCACGCGCACACCTAACTGGAATGCATAGGAGCAATCACTCGAAGAAGAACTGTAAGTAGTTGCTTTTGCTACTGACAATTTCTAGCATCAGAGGGACAGTAGATGCTTTGACTGATTTAGTTGGTAGCCAGAATTTAAAACTGGATAATTACTTTCAGTGACTCTCTTGTAATTCACCTAGCCCCAAATCTAGAAAATATAGCAGCTCCTTTCTTTGTCGCTAAGGTTGGGTTTACCGTGTTCTATTCCTGCTCCTGTCTCTTTTGATTAAGTTTTATATAAAATGTAGGAGTTAACAATAGGGTTTCTGTCTCTCTATCCTTCCCCTCTGCCTCTCCTCCCCTTCCCATACACACAGACCTCAATCAGTTTCAATACCTTTTTTAATTAATCTGGTTGTTTATGGAAAGTTCTTCCCTCTAACAGCCACACAGGACACTTCCACATTGGGGACTGGAATTTAGGGCCAAGATTTTCAATAGTGACTAGCAATCTGGAGTGTCCAGTTTGAGATACCTGAAAAGAGCCAGATTTTCAGAAAAAGTTAACCACCTCCCTTCTGAAAACTAGGTCTCATTAAGCAGTCTCAATCTGGGATGTACCTCAAATCACTAGTCACTATTGAAAACCTTAGCCTGCGATTGTAGCTGAGTCTTTCTTCATTTGCAGTACAGGGGAATCTAGAAATACTACAGGAGACAAGCCTATTAAATCCCATCAGGCATTATTTACTACAGTCATTGGCAGCTGAGTGTAACGGGACAGATTGTGGCAGCTGAAAAATGAGCCTGCAGATATAAAGGGTATAGATGGAATGGCAAGTCTTACTCAGGTGGTGGTGCAGTTCTTTCTGTCCTTGGAGGCCTAAACAGCATGCTTTCCAGAAAGAGGAACTATGGTCAATGTGTAACAGAGTCACCAGTAGGTTACAGATGTGCAGAAAACAGGAGACCTTCTGTGAACCCATTTAATCAAGGCTACTAAACAGGTTATTAGGAAATAGAGTTTACTGATGCATTTCCTTGCTATGCAAAAAGAGTAGCAAAGTTGAAACCAACAGGAGCAAAGGGAAAGAGAAAGAAGCAGTGACACTCATTCTACTAAACAATCAAAAACTGGACAGCTGCCTTTCCAATTCGTGCAGTTTTCAGGGTAAAACTCTCTCCAATGAAATATGTGGCCCTGTTCCAAGCTTGGCATATGCAAAACTAGTGAGAAGAAACCTCAGAGCTATCAGTCTATGTTCTTTCTGGGGTATAAATATAGAGCATTCATAAAATTAAATGGATCAACCAACCATCATGGCTTGGATGTCCTTTATCAGCAGTGCACATATATTCCAACAGTGTGATTACCCTAATCACAAGCATCAACAACAAATTAGTCCTGTTTAAAATGTAGTGGCAACAAAGCCATCCATCCAACACACACATTCTGTAATTACAGTCCATGTAATATATTCTATAATTCTCTGTGTGTACATGCCACATGAGCACACATCCCTACATACACACCCCACCACCACCATGGAAAACAATTCAACATTTACTGTGCTAATATCTTTGATTTTGCCACAGTCATTTGCACACAGGATTTTCTATTCTTAGTACCACAGAACAGAAAATGCTACTGGCAACCAGAGTGTATACATGTGTGTTTGCACATGTGATACAGAATAGCAGCTTGCAGCATTGTTGTAGCCGTGTTGGTCCCAAGATATTAGAGAGACAAGGTGGGTGAGGTACTATCTTTTATTGGGTCAATTTCTGTTGGTGAAAAAGACAAGCTTTTGAGCTTACACGGAGACCTGAAGAAGAGCTCTGTGTAAGCTTGAAAGCTTGTATTTTTCACCAACAGAAGTTGATCTAATAAAACATATTACCTCGCCCACCTTGTCTTTCTAGAGATTAATAGAGCATATATATAATCCTTGCCTTATTAACGTTAAACTCATTCCTTAGCAAAATTGTAAATTATCACTTCCAGGTTATACTGTGTTATGGGAAGAGGAGAAAGGGCAACAGAAAATTAAAATGTGAATTCATGGAACTATTTCAAAAAGAAAACCAAAGATTTGATTCAATGTGAAATAACTTGATATGCCTCATTCTAAATAGCATAAGTAAACTAGCCAGGACAGCCTGCCATTTGTCTGGTAGAACGATGGTCTTTGCCTTTACAAGTGAGTAGTGTCATCTTAAAATGTCACTGATTTCTCATTTAGAAATGCGATTTTTTAAAGAATTGCACCTGCAAGTCATGCTCTCTGTACTCCTTTCCCCTCCTTTGCCTTTATAAATAGTAACATACAAATGAAAACAGGATAATTTGTTTCTACAAAATTCATCTACTCTTATTGTTTGTTCCCCACCCTAACTCTTACTGCTTAGGACATCATAATCCTCTCCACAGCATGTAATGATGCAAATTACTGCAAAAGCCAATAAAAAAAATGGGAAAATTGTTTATCAAAAAATCCTTTTTTTCTTACTGAAATTCAGAATATTTCAGCCCTCTCTAAGTCTGACTAGAACTGTGTGAAGCATTCACAATAAAACAAATTCCCATGTGGTGCCCCTTAATCCAGGATTCATTACTAATGCCAAGTTCAGAGCAGGTTTGCTATAAGACTGGTAAACCTTGTTCCATGTCAAAACTCTGACATTTATGGTTTAACAGGGTTGGACATGAAACCAGATAGTTTGAGATGCATTTTACTTTGTGTTTTGTTGTTCATTTGAACCAGGAACTCCAAGCAAAAATTGTGGGGGGACCAACTACACAAGGCTCAAAGTAGCAAACAAGCAAATCCTGGGAAATTAAATCCCTGCATTGCGCACAACCCTAATTTTGACAACTGGGAAAAGATAAGAAGCTAGTGAAACCTCAAGGAATAAAGGGTGGGATTTCAGAAGTGCTCAGTGTTGAGCAAATGGGAAATTTTATTATTGCTTTCAATTGGAGCAGAGTTAGATCAAAGCAGACCCCTTTGGAAAATCCTCTCCAAAGATTCTGATTTTACATCAAAGTATCTAACAATAAAAAATACACAAGACATATGACCTGTAGGCAGAACTACAGCATCGCTAAATAGACTGATTTCTCATGTTTTCCATATGGCATCAATTGACATTTTAAAGAATCCAAATTAAGGACTCAACAGTCCAAAAGTCTTTGTCATTTTTATCCTCCTATCAAGAGCACATACATAACTCTGGGCATTCAGGCAGTATGAGCAGGACCTGCACTTTTTAGCATAATTCAAGAGCTGTCTGTTACCATATAATGTTTTTTTGGCTTAGTTATCCTTAAGGAAGGAACTCTTTTAAAAATGATCAACAAACCACTCGGTAATTATTTCTTCTCACTTTTAATCACAAGATATTACTTCACTGGTTGTAACTACCCCTTATTAATGGGGATGCCTCTTATTTTAGACATTTATTTCATCTCTGTCCCACACAAATCCAGTATAATCTCATTTACACATTTGCAGTGCAAGTAACGTGCATCTCCAATACTGATCTGTGAAAGTGGATTTAAATAACATTGTCCACAGTATGGTTGTGGTCATGTTGTCCCAGGATATTAGAGAGACAGTGGTGAGATAACATCTTTTATTGGACCAACTTGTATCTAAGGGCAGGTCTACACTAAGGGCGGGGGTCAAACTAGGGTATGCAAGTTCAGCTACGTGAATAGCGTAGCTGAACTCGAAGTACCCTAGTTCGAACTACTCACCCGTCCAGACACCGCGGGATCAAAGTCCGCGGCTCCAAGGTCGACTCCGCCACTGCTGTTTGCAGTGGTGGAGTACCGGAGTCGACTGGAGTGCGCGGGGAGTTCGAACTATCGCGTCCAGATTAGACGCGATAGTTTGAACTCCGAGAAGTCGAACTCACCGCGTCGACCCGGCAGGTAAGTGTAGACTAGCCCTAAACAACATGTCATGTATGCTAAATAATGATTCCCAGATCATTTTCAACTTATTACACTCAAATTTGTTCCTCTTATTGTGTCTCATATATATGTTTTAGTTGGTTTAGAGGAATAGATAAAAACATAAACTTAACCCTCAAAAGCTAGTGACTGACGAAGCCAATGGCAAAGATCCCATTGACTAATGGTAATTGAATTGGGCCCTTGGATCATGATCCAAAGCTCATAGAAATCAAGGAGAGCTTTTCAATTGACTTCAATGGGCTTTTGGTCATTAATAGTAATTTAATACAGCACTTTTGGCTAAATTCTGGTTTCAGACCAAATGAATGGGAGCAGCATGCATACATCTGATGGCAGAATTTAGCCTTTTGGATTTACCTGTGAGAGTTATAGGGAAGAATTTTTCCTCTTACTGTCTATTCTGTTTGAAAAAAACAAACAAACCCTCAATTGTTTTTATTGGTCATTTCCTCAAAGATTAGGTAACAAAAATAGCATATAAACGATAAGATTGTAGTGTACTTTTTTAAAATTACCTTGAATGCTGTTATGCAATGTAAGCTGAGTAATATCATAACCACCACCAGGAGAACTGTAGCTAAATTCCTCACATCCCATATCGACTCAATTAAAGGAATACTCCCAACCTGCCAGTCATAGCACAGAGTAATTGGTGCTAGCAGAAGCCAGGAATTGAAGGCCAGGAGGTACGAATAAGTTAGAAATCTGAAAGATGAAATGGAAATACAATACTTAGAATGTTCTCGATTCCATGTAAGTTTCTTCTTATGTTGAGAGCACAGTGAGTTCATGCTGATCCAGGATATAGTCAATTATTGTCCCTTATACTAAAGAAAAAAATATATATATATATGAAGATAGCAACACACTGCTCTATAAATATGTCTTCAACATGTGTTATTTATAAACACCATAAAACTTTAAACCAATTATCTCTATATGAGAATTGTACATCAACTTTTGAGTGGCTTGACTGTTCTGCGTATAGTACTGGAATGTTATATTTTTGAGGTGATTAATTATTTTTTTACCTGCTTTAATTCTATGTAATGTTTTATTCCTACAAAAAAAGTAATTAAAAGTTAAAATTATATATATAAGAGAGACCCACCAATCAGTCTCTTACAGCAGTATTGCTGGAATCCTGTGATGCAAAGCAATCCTAATTCTGGCTTAACCAGCCATTTGAAGATTCCCTCTGTGCAGAGGAATTCATGGGTAGCTTAGAGCTGCTGTAGCAGTCCCTACATCAGACCCCTTCCCTGCTCTCTAGCAGAGGGGGCAAGAAGCCCAGATCAAAGTTGGTGATTCCTGGCTCCCATCATAGCCCTTGGGGGGCATGAGCAGTTGGCATGAGGGAGGTTGCAAAAGTGGAGGGGGAGAGAGAGACTTCTAACTTTATAATTTGGTATTTGTAATGCAGAGGGGATTGGGAGGTGGGCACATGGGAAACATGCTACCTTTTGGGACACGTGAAAGCGTCTATGGACTGGAACAGGAGCAATATGAATGCATCTAAGTGTAAATAATTTGACCCTTAGCCACTTGGCAGCTACTTATTTTCAAACCTGAAAGCTGCTCTCTCGAACCATGTTTACAGAAGAGTTTAAATACATTTCTCTGTGAGCTGCTGAAATTGGTCGAGTGCTCACAAAGTCCATTGAGGGGAACTGTGAGATTCATAGACTATAAACTTTCATTGGTTTTAAAAAAAAAAACAAAGGCAAATATATAGAACCAGAAAGCACAGAGACTTGCATATAAATAATACATTTATACAATATAGCACTTTTTCATCTGTGTCTGCCTCAGTTTTTGTATATTACACTCTGGTAGCTTACAGATTTATTAAAGTGATCCCAAAGGACTCCCAAGACATGTACAAACATATATAAAAGATCATTTCATCCACCACTTACTGTGAAAACAGTGCAATTACTCAGCAGTATGCAGAACACTACACAGAATTTTAGGACAGGAGGTACAGAACAAAGTAACAATGACTTTAGGCAGGCAGTATAGAATTACTCATATTGGAATTTGGCTAAGACACAGGGACTAACAACCCTAACTTTTGTGTGGAAATTTTTTTTAATAACCACAAGTGGTTGGAATCTTGATTTTACTTCTCATCCCAAAGACACCATCTCCAGCAGCATAATGTCCCAACACCTGAGCTGATCAAAAAGTTGTAAGGCTGTTTCACTGGGAAAATTTCCTTTTCAGGATAGTTTTTCAAAGTAGTTTTTCCAATTTTGATATAAAAATTGTAAATCCCACAATTTTTAGGTTTTTCCCCAATTGTTTTCCTCCTTTTTTCATTTTGCCATTGTAAAGGGAAAGAAAAGGAAAGGAAAAGAGTATAAGGAAGGGGATTTTTTTCCTCCCATAGGAAAAAAACCCTGAAAAAGCCAGTTTCTCATCTGAAAAAGTTTTGAATAAAAAATTTTGATCAGTTCTACCCATCATCACACTGGGCCATTGCCTCATTACTCTAAATGAGGAATGCCACCTTCTAAGCCAGCAAAATCACTTCCTGCAGTATATGGGGATTCCTCAGAGATTCACCAGTTCAAAAAATTATGTAGCTCAGCTTTGATCAGCATGCGGGAGCTGATGGGTTTATACAGCACAAATGTCATATGGCATGACTTGCCATATTTCCAAATGAAAACCATTCACATCACTCAGTGAATAGTGTCAGGCTGTAATACTGTTAGAAACATGGCTAAGATTTTCAAAAGTGAAGAGTAATTTTGGGTATCCAACTTGAAACGTCTTAAATTTTCAGAAGATGAGTTACTGAGTTAATAAAAGGGCCCTTAGTGCAACTTGTGTATTGGTATGTTCAAAAAGCATCTCAACAGTCATCCCAGATGGAAGATGCATCAAATTACCAGGCAATTCTGAAGCCTCATCACACTTTGACTATTTATCTTCCAGAGAGGAAGAGAGAAACGACTCGATACAAACGAGCGAAATGCTAAAGGGTTTAGATAACAGACAGGTTGGCTTTCAACATCCACTCTCCAGGATACAAGAGGTGATAAAACTTTATGCAGCATGTAACAAATATGTGGAATTTGTTGTTACAGCAAATTGAATCAATGTAACGTGATTTAAAAAGGAATTCCAAATACATATATAGGCAAGTGTAATACAAAGCTCCATACTCTGCTGGGAAGTTAGTTCAGTGCTGATGATGATGGGTTTTGTGAATGGATCTATTTCCCCCCTCACTGAAGTGTTTTTGCCTTCCCCATAAACCTCAGGCACAGTCCACTTCTGGAGGCAGGTTACCAAAGTAGGCAGACCATTATTCCGTTCAGTTATGGCAACACTCAGGTTCCTTAATTGCAATCTGCCAATAGCAGTGAACTATTTCAAAGCCTATAAAAAACATTATGTACCATACATAGTTGACTGGTGCACATCTCTGTACATCAGAATAGAAAGCCGTTGGCCATTTCTCCTGATGTCAATCCTGAGAGTTCTCACTTAACTTACTTGGTTTAGAATGCATGCACCACGTATCCCAGAATGGCAAAACAGAAAAAAACTGATTGATTTTCCAGCAGGCCTTTTCAAATTGTAAAAATTCTACAAGTGATGTTTCTTATCACCAACAATTTGGACAGTCTTTCAATTTTGGTAATCTTGAATGTTCTGTCAGTTGTGTACCTAAAAATGTTGGTGGTTTTCAATTTTTATATCAAAACTGGAAAATTTACACAGTTTTTGCAAAACTGCAGAATATGCATGAAAACCCTGCATGAATATGCATGTAACCCTGCAGAATATCCGGGCCTAAAAGATTTGTTTTCCACAAATAGTGGATAGCTGTTTTACCATCTATACTTCAATGTGATCTCTCAGACTGATAAAGCAAATGTTTCTGTAAGAGCAATGTAGGATTCAAAACTTTTCTCCAATGCCTGCAGACAGACCAATGAGGCAAGAGAATTATCGAGATAGAAAGGAATGGTGCAGCATTCTCTGTTATGTCAAGCAAGCAAATTTTATAATGTATGAACCTGTACCCCTGCAAATTGTATTGGAAGGTAGGGACTAAATATACTACAGGTTTTAGATAAAATATAAATCTCTTGAACTGACTTTGAATTTTCTTATATTTAAATAATGGAAGCAAAAAATAGAGGGGGTGGGCAGGAGCCACATTCAGGCACCCCATATGATTTCCTGTAAATCCAGCATTGCAGCTCTTTTCTTTATTCAAGCATGCTAGGTAAAAGTTCAGTGCAGGCATAACCTTTCAAAAACATTATTTCAAAAGCTGACATAGGATAGAAATAATTTGCAATTTTAAACAGAAATGAAACCACCTGGAATTAGTCCAAGAGCTAGTTACATTTTAGGGGCCTAGCTATAGTCAGCAACTAAAGTATTTCCTTTTAATTAGCTGACTGACAATAAATTACATTTTAAATTAATCATCGTCCCTGTATTACTACTCATTTCTGCTGGAATTTCAAGAGGGGAAAAATGTACAGTGCTTAAAACATTTCTTTCTGTCAGGCCTGCTGCATTTCAGTCCAGATAACAGGGTAACTTGTCATGGTGAGGAGACAACTGGAAGAATTTGCTTCTTAATTGGCATCACTTAGTGTCAATTGACATATCCCTCCCACCTTCACCAAGCCAGTTACCTGGGTTTGCATTGCAGTGGAGATCAATTTTTAATTGCGCATTGAACATGGAAATACAAGTTTCAGCAGTTGTCAAATGTGGCTTTCCCAGTCCCCCGGTCTCTGAAATATTCAGAAGTTGCAAGCTTTCTTTAGCTCTTAGACGTCGTCATGGTGACCCATACTTTCAAATCCTCTAAGGCTAGATTTAATGTCATGTGCTTTATTTGGCACAACACTTATTGCATCTGCTGCAGAAAACAGGAGTATGATTCTGCTATCTGAACTGGTTGCCTTTAGTGCAGAGAGTGTTATTTTAGGCCACTGTTTAAACTCAAACAATATAGGACATAAATACTTGAAGAATCGTCTGTTACCCCAGGCAGTAGTTGAGAATGATTTAGAATGGAAAAGTCACAATCTCAGTATTGCCAACCCCAACCATTCAGAAATCACTGAGTCTGCTAAAAAAAATCATGTGTGGGTGTGTGTAATCTGCCTTCTGGACTGGTTTCTGAACCTCAAGGGTTCAAGTTTTCAGGCTTTTCTTTGCAACAATGACTTTCATTAAAAAAAAAAGAGAGAGAGAGAGAGAGAAGGCTGCTCTCCTTGCCTAGTCAGGTGTGGCTTTAAGAAAAACACCAAATATTGTGAGAGATGATAAAATTGTGAGAGTTGGCAACCCTGAATCCTGAGAAGGCCTTCTCTGCTAAGAGCCTGCTGCACTTGAATGCTCTCCTCTCCCCTACAGACGCAAAAGGACACCCAACAACACCCATGGGGTTAGGCTAGAGTTGCCAACCCTCCTGGTTTTGCCAGAAGTCTCCCGGAACTGGGCTCTATTTCCTGGAGGCTACTGAAGCCAAACCACTAAAAGTCCGACAGTGCAGCAGGGCTCAGGCAGGCTCCCTGCCCTGAGGTGAGCGCAGCCTAGCCGAGCCAACACCCCGACCCTCTGCCCCAGCCTGAGCCCCCTCCCACAGCCAGCACCTCAAACCCCCTCCTGCACACCAACCCCGACACAGCCCTGAGCCCCCTCCTGCACTCAAACTCCTTCCCAGAGCCTGCACTTCTCATCCTCTCCCCTCCCCAATCCTCTACCCCAGCCCGGAGCCCCCTCCCGGAGCCCACACTCCCTCCTACACCCCAACACTCTGCCCCAGCCCAGTAAAAGTGAGTGAGGGTGGGGGAGAGCAAGTGACGGAGGGAGGGGGGATGGAGCGTGGCAGGGTCCCGGAGGAGAGGCAGGGCAGGGCAGGGCAGGGCAAGGATATTTGGGTTTATGTGATTAGACCAGGGGTCGGCAACCTACGGCATGCGCGCCAAAGGTGGCACGCAAGCCGATTTTTGATGGCACACAGCGGTGGGCTGAGCCACTCAGCCCGCCCCCACTCTGGGGTTCCAGCTGCTGGCCCCTTGACAGCCGGTTAACAACTGATCACTCAGAAGCCTGTGTGCAGCTTAAAGTATCCAAATACGTGCCAGACATTGGAAAACTCAGCAAGGAAAAGCAAGGGCAGGGATCACACTAAACTGATAAGATCTGCATTTTAATTTAATTTTAAATAAAGCTTCTGAAACATTTTGAAAACCTTGTTTACTTTACATATAACAGTAGTTTGGTTATATATTATAGACTTATAGAGAGACCTTCTAAAAAATGTTAACATGTATTACTGGCACGTGAAGTCTCAAATTAGAGTGTATACATGAAGACTCAGCACACCACTGCTGAAAGGTTGCCGACCCCTGGATTAGACAGTTGGCAACCCTAGGCTAGGCTCAGGATTTCTTCTGTTTGTAAATTTTGTTGATTTCTGCCCCTCTGACTTGACTCCTCTGAAGTTCACTCAGGCGTGTTTCCAATTGTAGCTGTCCCGCTCCCTACAGCCTCGCCCACTATTGCAGGCAGTGCATGAAGGCCAGGGACAATCTCCATGCCTGCAGTTGGAAAATGCAAGGATTGCTCCCTCCAGGCACCCCCCTACAGAGGGTGTGGGAAGAAGGTAGGGCATGACCCCCCCCCTTCTTTTTGTCACATAGGGTTGTGCAGCTTATTCCCTCAAAGGGATGGTGTAACAAACTGGAACATTGTTAAATGGCACAATTTAATCCTACGGGTTACTTTTGTTATGGCTCCCAGAAGCTGTTGGGCCTGGGTGCCTAGTACCCTTTATACCTACATTTTAGCAGAAGGGTTGGAGGAGAAATGGTCTCATAAAGGGCACCAAAAATGGGAAATGTCTGGAAGACTGGCAATAAATAATTGTTTATTTTTATATCATCTCAGATGAACCTGGGGTCGGGGAAAGAAAAAAATAAGAGGCTCTCAGGGAAGGGACGGTGTAGAAAACAGAAGCACAGAGGAGGGTTGCTGCCATTTCAGGGAACCCTGTAGCTCATCACTCCCTTGTTTAAATAACCCATGCGCTTTGCCTGGTACTCAAGGGGGTTTTAGTTCTTTCTAATGGTGACAAGAATTCATTTATGTCCTTTATTAGGAGAAGAGTTTCTCACTCACATATTAACAGCAGAACTTACTTCAGCTCTAGGCTCTTTCCACCGTTTGCAAAGCCCTAAATCAAGCGTGGATAATGAGCCACTTCATGATAATGTTGTAAAACACATGCTGCTGCAATTAGAACCAGGTGATGTTATTTAAGGGTATTGTATTTTAGTTATGTTTATTTGCATATCCTCTAAGGCACATATCTCAAGCAGCTTATCAGTCCAGTCATATCTTCTGCAGGAATTTACTTGTATCTTGTCAGCCTATGCCATTTTCTTACGATAATCATAAAATAATATGTTCTTTCTCTGCCCAGTACATTCTGTGTACATAGAGAAAAATCACATTTGTTTAAATAAATAAAATGATAGATTGGTCTCACAAAGTCCAATTTCACATCATCAGTAGAAGACAAGATCCAAATGTCAGCATAAACATTAATGGAGGGGGGAAAGCCCTCTCAACTGCAAAAAATATAATGGCTCCATATATTCCCTTTCATCATCACAGAGCTGGGGCAACTAAAAGAAAAGCTGCCTATTAATACAGTGCTGGGTACACAGAGTACAGAAATACAGAGCTATGCAAGCAGTTGCTGAATAGTAAGATGTATCTTCTACTACAAGGTGAAGGAGGATTGTCATAGGTCTCACCCCCACTTAGAGCTGTTGGGTTTCAAAATGGGGACCTGCACTGGTTTCCCTCTAAACTAAAAAATCCTAGTTTAGATCTGGTAAAAGCTGCCACCACCCAATCAGGTACGTGGATTGGGACACAGTCCTTCCGCAAAATCCTTGGGGATCCCAAGAACCCCAAATCTATGGAGTTCTTACACCCAGGAGAAATAAACCATTCCCCCCTGCTTCCTCCCCCCTCCCTTTTCCTAGGAGAGATACCGGGATCTAACTACAGAGGAATGCCTCCCTCCTCCCTCCTCCCCTTTCCCTGAGAATCCACCCAAGGAAAGGTCAACCAAGTCCTTAATAGAAAAGAATTTATTAAAGAATTAAAAAGAAAGTCACTGTTTCTGTAACCAAGATGGAACAATATACAGGGTCTAAAGTTATCAATCTCTGGAGAGAATCCCCCCTCCTTTCTTTCTCAGTAAAAGCAATAACAGTACAGAATTAAAGAAATTCTATAGCAAAACACAGAATTGCAAATACAGAAATAAAAGTATAAGAATACTAGTTCCTTGCTAATACTCACTAGCTTGAATAGAAGAATTTATTGCAGAAACCTGGGAGGACTTGATTAAGATGTCTGGACTCTCTTAATTCCCAAGAGAGACTCTCTAAAACAAAGAACAGGAAAAAAACTTCCCTCCACAGGGATTTGAAAATATCTTGTCCCTCATTGGTCCTGTGGTCAGGTGTCCACAGGTACTGCTTGTTAACTCTTTACAGGTAGACAAAAACCTTAACCCTTAACTAACTGTTTATGACAAGGATGCTGTATAAACTGTACTGATCTTTCTATTCCTGAATCCAGTAGGTCTGTTTCCGAGTCTCCTCCTAAAATTTGCTGCTATGTAGTTGAAAATATCAGATTTTTAAGAATGAGGCACATTCAAATGAGACATTCAAACAAACTGACCTGCCAATAAAATCTGAGCTCTTGGAGATCATCCTGATAATGTTGCAATACGCAAAACCCTGGGGCTGTTCTTGTTCTCCCCTCACCTGTAAGTCCCTGAGAGTTTTGTGTTCAAATGTGATCCATTTTCCTAGCTAAAAAATGGTAGCAATGGATTCCAAGGGGCACCCTACGCCAATCTAACAGGTTGGTGGCTACACACCAGGGCTTCAACCAAGGTTTACTGTAGGGGGAAAATGGTGAGTACCTGGGCAATGACTGACATATGGATTACTGCTCCCCAGGAAGTTAAAATCAGATCTCTTGGAAATCAGTCAAGATAGAAATTCTAAAATGGTCTAAAAAGTTCATGTGACCCCAGAGAAAACAGGCTTATCTTTCCCTATCCAGTGCCAACAGAAAGTGGAATGAATACCAAAAGGATACTGGCTGGTTGCCTCAAGGGGTCAAGCTACTATCTCCAGCCCTGTGTTAGCAATGGGTTTAAAAAGTGAAACACACATGGCTCAGAGGAATAAATGTCTGATGATAATGTTTAAGCTGTGCCTCTTTTCCCAAAGCTACCTTTGGGTGCCAGGTATTTGCATTCACAGGATATTCTGTTTCACAAGCAGTGTTTGTAATAGGTTCCACAGCCCCATTATAAATACCTGTTAACAACCAATATTTCAGGATAGCAACATTTATCAGGGTTTGCTCATTAAACCATATAAGATTAAGTAAGAGACATGCTCAACTCTTTGGCATGGGGTAGGCAGGTTACCACTTCAGGAGAGAGACCTGTGCTTTGTAATTTTACCTTTAGGGTTCCTCCCCCCCTTTTTGAAATGAAAATATATTTCAAAATTTAGTATATGGACTGGGGGGTCCCCATGTTAGTAAGTCAGGACTTCTTGCTGTCTCTGCATTTTCCTGCCTTACCCAGAAGTGAGCACTGAAATAAAAAGTCTACTGTACATATTACACTGAAATGCAGATGAAATGAAACACACTGAGAAAGCAGCAAGAGCTCCTAAACTCAGAAAGTGTGGCCAAGAATCAGAATGCTCTGGATGGCTAATTAACGAGCTGGTATATTACAGAGGTTGGTTTCAATACTGCTTTACTAGCCTAGGGTCTAGTGCAAATCCCACAGGGGTTGTTGCAACTGACTTCCCTTGCCTTGCCAGATCTAGCTGGCGCAGCGATCTGCTTCCACCGCAGAGGTTTGCCCCTTGAGCTCAATAGCTCTATTCCTTTTGAAGCCACAACAGTCACAATTAAATGCATCACTTAGAAAACAAACATAAATCCAAATGAAGCGTAAAAGAAGTAAACTTTGGTGGATGTGTGTTTCTTCGGGTTTTCGAATTTCCACTGTGTTGAATTCTCATATACCTGATTGAAACACTTAACACACACAAAAGCCAAATTACAAAAGGAATAGTTTGACCACATAAAAAATGCTATCAAAGCAGTCATATTGTAAAGCAAATTAAAAGACACAATTAGAGCTCATTCATGGCTTCAATAGATGGATTTGTGGCTGTCACACAACCAATGCCAGCAATGGTTAATATACAGTTACACTTGGAGAGAGACTTATTTTTTAAAATATTTGTATTTGGAACTTACTGGTAAGGCTGCTGCTATCTGTCTCTTACACTATCTGTGAGACATACTATATGTTGGATATTTTTCCTCAGTCTTAACAAGGTGTTCGTAACACAATATGTACTCATTGTTATTCAGAGGACTGAAATATTTTCCCTCAAGAACAGCAGAATAAAGAAACATTGTGCAGAATGTCTGAAGCATAACAAGCCTACTGCTGAATGTCCTGCTAAAACTAACTGCACTTCAGTAAAATGTTTACATCAAGCTTTGTATCGCTCAATACCTTTATAATTATTACATCTTTCCTCCATTTCATCCTAATCCCATTAAGCATGTTGTCACAGAAGCTTGGCTGAGGTTCATTGTGCTGCAGTTGCTTATCCATAGCACAACTTGTGACAGCAACTTGCACCGACTTGAACGCAAGTTTATGAATTTTATAACCAGTGGTTCATTAGACCCGGGTTCCTTGTGTGGGATACAAGAGGTCCCATTTCCCATCTCTAGTGAGTCTTCAAGAAGAGTAGGATTTCCAGTACCTTTTATTTTCTGCCTTGGCTGAAAGATGGACTCGATAACATAACAGGCCTATTCTGTCATTCTAGCGTTACTTCTACTGGAGGCCATTGTTTAGAGGCACAGGCCATCATAATGGAGCATGCTGCAGATCTCACTGCAAGTTTAAATTCTTTTGGTGACACTGGAAGACGGACTGTACAGCAGGGTCTGCCAATTAAAGAATTCATAGGACTTGTCTACATAGCAAGTTACTATGTGGCAAGCCAGGGTGAGAATCTACTGTGCACCAGTTTTCTGTGCAGTAATGTCCCATGTGGGCAGTGATACAGTGCAGTGAAAGACCCAGAGTGTGATTTAGAGTAATACTGCTTCAAAGAGCAGTATGGTAAGCTGCACTCCGGGACTTTTCCTGCCCTGTAGCAGGCTCCAAACGGCGAGTTAGTGCACAGCAAGGTGGGGCACTGTAGATTACCACATAGAGACGCCCATACTCTGACCTTTGAACTACTTGTTTGTACCCCTGCACGTGCAACAGAATTGCAGAAATTTTATTAGGAGGTTGAACAAACAACGGATTCATTTTTAAAAGATTTCAAATTGTCACAATTACAGGATTCATCTACCTCTGATGGTTATGAAATGTGGAAATATATTTTTAACTGAGGTTAATGCACATGCTTGTGTTATTGAAGACTAGGAAAGCCATACCAGTCACACAATAAATATTAGGCTCTACTGAATTAGTTTATGGTCCATGTCCCGCTCACAGTGGATCCACTACAAAAATCCAGAGCTGAACAAAAATTTTCCAATGGAAATCTTCCATTGGAAAACGCTGATTCAAATATTGAAAATGTTCCATAAGAATGTGTTGATTGCAACAAAACTTTAGGTGGAAACCAGACAGGCAGGCTGGCTGGCTCTCTGGGCTCCAGACTGATGGGCTCCAGAACAAGCAAGCGGTCTGCTTGGCTCCCCAGCTGGGAAGCCGGCTTGTCAATCTAGACATTTAAAAAAAAATTCCATCCCACAAAAAATTGTGTATTTCTGATTTGCAGTGCAGGTGAAAAAATCTGAAACACAAAATTTTCCGTGGGAATGAAATTCTGGTTCTTGCACAGCTCTACAAACAAAACATGTTTACAACGGGTACACTTGTTGGCAGCTATAGCATAGGCTAAGAACAGAATGGGCCCTGGACAATGAACTCTTCTTTCCTTCTAAAGATAGTTACTTCAAGTCAGGGCTGACACACATCAGTGGGACAGCACAGGGAAGGTAGGCCTGCTCTCTGTATCATACCTGTCCTTAGGTTGCCCAGATAACAAGTATGAAAAATCGGGACAGAGTGTGGGGGATAATAGGCGCCTATATAAGAAAAAGCCCCAAATATTGAGACTGGACATCTGGTCACCCTACCTGTCCTTCAGATAAAGAGGAGCTCAGTCTGCAGTGCTATTGATTACTTTCCTTTCAGAAGCATGACACTAAAAAAAACCCTGTGCTATTATCAGGTAAATATTCACTCTTATACCCAATAATTTAGTTTTTCTTTTAAAAGCTATCCCAGTCATTGCAAAAAATGTAAAATGTTAATTGCAAATAGAATAAAACATTTTCAGTTACAGAATAATAAATAACTGGAGTCATACTGGGTTGGTTTATATTATATAACTTCACTCTTAGGATAAACATTAAATAGAGGAACAAACAGCTGTGTCTTTTATACTATGATTTAAGAAATATGTTATTATTAGACACTTCAAGGTAAATTCTAAACATGTATCATATGTAACAATTTAGAACTTTCCAAATTAGCTAGCATGTTCCCTGGAAGCAATTTTAGTATTGCTAGTAATAGGAAGCTCTTGGCACATTATTAGAGTAGTTTCTCAAATGAGATCCAGTTCAATTTTGCTCCAGATGTTGAACAACAGCTTCTTGATCTCAGTCTGCTAGTCTCAGCTGTGTTTGAGCTTTAGTCTTTAAAAACAACAAATCAGCATTCCAGAATTATGGTATCAAACAGGACTGCTACCCCTTTCACTTGGAATCAATAGGGACATTGGAACAAAAACCTTTCAATTAGTTTCACATCCTCTCTTCAAAACAACATCCCCACAACTATGATCCTTCTTGCATTATCAAGCCATGCATGTTCCTTGTTCTATCAATTAAAGCAAAGCCCCTGAATATATATCAGCTCCCCATCATCATCCTAAAATACTGGTTTGGTCAGACTCAGAGGGAAGAATGTCATTTTCTGCATCATAACAATACTTCCTGAAGCTCCAGTGTGACCTCAAATCCAAGTACTGACTTGACCCAACTTAGGTTGTGGAAAGTGACAACACCCCAGGCTTGGTTTGACTGTGGGGGCAATGAAACATCATTGCTGCTAGATCAGCTTCTTTATGCTATTTCACCAATCAATCTAATGATAACATAAATTGCAAGTTTCAGACCATTACTTTTAATTAATCCCTGGCAGCCAGGCCCACCTAGAGATATATATCTTTGTAAGTGCAAAAAGAATAATACCCGATACCCCTATCTTGCCTTATATCTTCAAAGTGCTAACTGCTCATTAGCACGCCAGAGGGATTATTAGGTATCATTATTTTCAGTTTACAGACTCTGCATCTGAGACAAAAAGGTCAAGTGATTTGCCCCACATCACAGAAAAAGTTAGCATCAGAACTGGAATACCTGGACTCCCACTACTGTGCTCAAACCACTAGGCTACAAACCTTACCCTTACAAAGATAAGCTCATTGGTTTCAACAAAAAGGCATAAACAACAACAGCAGCAGCATAATACCACAGGCATTGCTGCATGCTTCAGTGATTCAAATAATGCCAACTGTTTTCTAATCTTGGGAGAGCGATAAGGAAACGCAGTTATGTGTAGAAGTTAACCAACAAAACAAAGATCTGTTTGTTCCCTGACTAAAACATTTTCGTTCAAGAAAACTACATGTAGTTAATAAGTTTGTGCAGTTATTGGTACTGTACCTTGTAAGTAAGTAAGGTGAGAATGAAGCTGGATTGTCCTGTTCTGAAAACATTGGCATGGAACCTCCCATTATCCAGAAACGGAAATATAAAACAAGAATCACCTTCAGAGAAGAACAACATCTATTGAAATGGTTACCACCATTTGAGCAATATTATACCGTACATGGAAATCCAAATCTTTAACTTGCAGACTCTTAATTTTTTAAATTTTTCTTTAAGATGGCTCTATAAGATTTAGCAAACAATGCAGGGAAATCAACACAAACTAGGGCTTGATGTCGAATCAATTTCCAGGGCAATTATCGAATCAATTCCTATTAGCATCAGTGGTATAGCAGGGTGTTAATCCTTGAACATCCACTAAAAAATAAACCACGTTATGAATATACATAAAAGAAATTTCACAAATATTTATCTGGACAATTTTCTACCCTTTTCTGTCAGAGTGTCCTGCCACAGTGGAAGTGTGTACTACTGCCATGGACTGTATGGGATATTAAGCCTTCTCAAAACAGAGATAATGTTTGTGAGTATGAAGGTGTTAATACCTTTCCTCATGCTGAGAGAGTTCCACTGATTTATTTTTGAGCTGGTTTCAAAGGGATTACTAGGGTCATTAACTACTGTTCCAGGCAAGGGAAACAGGATCTGGCCTGTAGGGGGCAGCAGGGAAGTTATGCTTTAAAATGAGCAACCTTTTGATTTCTTCTTACTACCAGTCCTGCTGGTTGGAGCAGCGTGGTGAACTGCTTTCTGGAGATGGGGTTCATTCTTTACACTTGCAGTGACTGCCATTGAAAAGTCAGTATTTTCCAGTTAACCCACAGTGGTATATTTTACTCCGTATATTTCCTCACTATTTAGAAAAGGATCAACTGTGGGATATTTGCAAATGTTAATTTTTAAATGACGACCTATGTAAACTAAAAGAGAATTTGAGGTGGAAAAGAGCAGCATTTTCATCTAACTGTCCAGCTGAAATTTTATTGGACTATCTTTCAAGATTAACTGTGAGTTAATACCATCTAGTCAAACCACTTAAAATAGAATTTCAGCAGCATTTTCAGCTTTCTAGCTCTGTTGGTGATACTGTTCAGCAACATTATTGTTAATATTATTTAGATGTACACCACCACATTTTTAAAATCACTCATACTTACATAACTTATTACTAAAGCAGCCCTCTTCAAAAATGGCCTTGCAGTATACAAGAAATTCTGGTTGTTACTTGCCGTCAGGTAGCTGAAATGCAAATGAACAAACACTTGTTTAAATACTTAGTGGAAAGTAGCTTGTTTTTCACACTGAAAAATCACTGGCACAATGCTCTAACCATCCTATGTCTATTAATGTGTTAACATTAAAGCTATAATGATAAGCATTTGTATCATTTTCCATTTTCAAAGCATTTTCTCATTAGAATTAGTCAACATTTTATTTCTAAAATTTAACAAAATTTCAAATGAAAAAAATTGCAGAAATTATCATAATTGTTTCCCCAACCAGCTCTATTTACAACGACCAACTACTTAATGCTCACAAATCTCCATGTATGACTTTTGCAGCACAGAAGAAGTCACTATCAGGCCATGATTAAAACTCAGAAGTTCCTTAATCCAATTCTGTGCTCAAAAACTAGAGAGGGAGGCATAGTCAGGAAAAATTGAGCTTCTTTAAAGCATCTCTCTTTTTAAGTAGAGTTCACATACTCCACTTCTATTACAAGTCACTTGACTAGTTTGTTATGATTAATGGAAGTGCGTCAAATGTATAGGATGCCCTTTGTCTGTGCAAACCCTCCCTGCTCCACAGGCAGGTAAAATTAAAGGCTTGAGGTCAAGCATTATAAAGCTCAAAAACTTGATCTCTCTAAATTATTCTAATACAGTAAAGTGTTCTCCAAATTCTAATACCCATTTTAAAATAATTAATGACTGTCACTATGGCACTAAAGTAACTAAATACCAAATATGCTCATCTAGGACCCTAAAACTTTTTTGTTTTTCTGAGGAAGAAAAACAAGTAAAACATAGAAGATAGTTGAGGGGGACAAGTATGTAGGAGGTGAAGAATGTTTTTAACTTGGAGAAAATAGAAGAAACATTATTGTTGAGCTTTTGAGAACGTGTTAAAAAGAAGTAATAAAAAAAATTCAGTTTATACATTCTCCGAAGATTATGAAACAGGTTATAATGCTTGTATTCAAGTCAACACTCCATGCAAGGAAAGAGTCACACTTTTTCCTGTGAACGTCTAGTACAGAAATTTATTTTTGATTTCCTCTCCAAATCTCTCAATACACAGGATCCTCTAACTACCTTTAGCCCTTCAAGTCACTGTAAAAATGAGGTCACAACACTTCGTCAAGAAAAGGAGATTCTTAATTTGCGGCTTTTTGTTCAACTTTTCGATAGCAGGAAGTTAGTGATAGGCACCTTTGAAATATGAAGAAAAGCTTTCACTCCTGACAAAAGCAACAGAACCAAAACCAGTATGAGAAGGAATTAGAGTTTGACAACAACAAAGAAAAGTGAGTGCAGCTGGATGCACTCTAGAAAATGCAATCTCTTTAAAAAATCTTCTGTAAGCATTGTACCTAAAACACAGTAACCCAAACTATGTTCGGTAGAGAAAGCTGGATAACCTCAGGCCCTTGTCATCTACTTATTTATAAATGTTGACATTTAAGAGTAAGAGGTGACTTAAATGTCAGACTGGCCTTCAAGACCCCAATCCTGCAAGGTGAAAAGATTTCTGAACGCCCACTGATTTTAATCAGGCCCCAACTTCCCAGAACAAGGAAGCTCAGACTAGTCTTCAGGTTTTATACTTCATGAAAGGTCAGACTGGCCTTCAAGTTTTCACTATGGCCCTGATTCAAGGCCCACTGAAGCCAAGGGAAAGACTCCCAGTGACTTCACCGGGGTTTGGATCAGCTGCTGGACTTTTGTGCCAGTTGGAATGTCTCATGAAATTCAAACCTCTTATGCTTTTTAGTAAGTAACAGAAGTGGTTGGTTGTATTTTGTTTACATTATTATAGACAGGGCCGGTAGCGCAGCCTACTATTAAGGTCGCCTAATACTTCCCATTATAAGAGCCTGTTTACACTTGCTTATAATTTTGACAGACTTTAACCATTTAGGTTGAAGTTTTCCATGCCCAGTGTCTGCTTTAGACTGATATTTTTTCTGGGAAATGTCAGCCAAAATGGTTCAGCTGTTTCTGAGAATGAAACTAGAGAAAAAAATGTTGTTTTATCCATTTAAAAAATTCTGGTGACCTTTTCTCTCAAAAGCTCAAGCACCACCAGCTTCTGAAGCAGGAAATTGAAATACAGCAAAAAGGGGGTCTTTGTATTAGGGATGTGCCTTTTGTTGTCCCCATGAAAATCCAACCAAATTTGACCAAGTTATAAATCTTCGGTGGGGGTGGGATCACAGTTGGCACATGCTCAGTAGAGACTATTTAGAGTCTACCTGATAAAAATCTCCTGATCTCCAAAGATTCCATCTACACTATGCATGCTCCAGTCTGGAATAACTATTAGGCGTGATCTGCACTTAAAAGTTAAGTTGCCATGCCAGAGGTGTGAAAAATTCATGCCCCCGATCACAGTAGCTAAGCCGATGGAAGAATTCTTCTATTGACCTAGCTACCGCGGCTTGGAGAGTGGATTACCTGCACTGACAGAAAGGCCCCTTCTGTTGCCGCGGAAAACATCTATCCATTGGCTCTACAGCAGCATAGCTGCAATGCTGTTGCTGTGCCACTGTAGCATCTGTACTGTAGACATGGCCTTAGAAACAATATACTAAGTAAAAACAAGGAAAAGCATAACCTAATCTTGGACTGTGAATTGTCTGGAGCAAGTGCTGTTTTTGTGTTGTTTCTTCAGTGCCTAATACAATATGGTCCTTATCAAGGTCTTTAGCTGCACCACCACCTACCATCCATTTGTTCTGTCTCAGTTACAGTCCAAGGATAAATATTTTAAAAAAGGAACTAGATCCTGACATTTCAAGGAAGGTGACAGTTGTCTTTGATTATTGGTCCCTTTCTGGTGGTGGATGTTCCAAGGTACACAGAATGGGAGTCTGCTGAGTATAACAATGATTCTACTTTTTTGAAAGGAGTACGTTAGTCTGTTTACTTCTATAATATTCTGGATGTGTTTTAAGATGATCATAGTAAGATGGAAGAAAATGAAAAGTGCTTGATCTGTCCCATGCTGGAGGGCCCAAATCCTACTTCTATCTAGTACTGATGGTTTAAAGCTCCTTTCTTCTCCTTTCAAGATATCCCACATACTTTTTAAGCTTATTGATTTTGACATTTTGGCCTGTAACATGTATAATTAAAATGCACTTTACAACCCACACTCTCATTCCCATCTTCATCATGCCAAGCATAATCAAACATTTTATCCAGTGTTGTGTCAATGCATCACTGTTTAAAAGCAGGAATTAATTACAAGTGTCCCACAACGTTATGAGAGGCCCAGCCCACCACAGAGCAAGCCTTATCATGGCATTTTACCAAACCCCATCTTCCTGATGTGCCTTCATGCAGCATTTAAGTCATTCAGCACTAACACACCCAAAGAAAAGTAACCTATGTATTGAGCCTGGTTGTGGTCAGCACTGTAATCTGCAGAACAGATTTAGCATCAAGCCAGGATGCACCAGAAGGGATGAGAGGGACAACTGGGGATGGGCAAACCCAGAGATGTTCAAGGGTTTCTGAACTTCATAATCTCTTTTCCAAATGTTTTTGGCATTTTACAACGGAGGCAGAGAAATTTTCTTTTCATGCAGATTCCATTAGGAAACATGTTTTTCTGACTTAAAAAGAGCTTGTGCTATGAAATCTACAAGGAAAACCATGAAAGATAACATCATACTCTGCTTGTTGATCCAGCTGTCCTGGTCATCCAATCCATCCAAGCTAGAGAGGTGGCATATATGCAGGGGCGGCTCCAGGCCCCAGCACGCCAAGCGCGTGCTTGGGGAGGCAAGCCGCAGGGGGCACTCTGCCGGCGCCATGAGGGCGGCAGGCAGGCTG
Organism: Mauremys reevesii; assembly: GCF_016161935.1. Taxonomy (NCBI): domain Eukaryota; kingdom Metazoa; phylum Chordata; order Testudines; family Geoemydidae; genus Mauremys; species Mauremys reevesii. The sequence continues at coordinate 253,177,849 of NC_052623.1, forward strand.
CCCTCGGCGACGTGTCTGCGGAGTGTCCGCTGGTCTCGCAGCTTCGGAGGACCCTCCGCAGACAAGCCGCGGAAGGCAGCCTGCCTGCCGTGCTTGGGGCGGCAAAATTCCTAGAGCCTCCCCTGCATATATGAAATACAAACCCATGGGTAACCATATGGGTAACTCAGCTCATCAAAATGTTGTTTTGCCAGAACCCTGGTATATTCTGGATGTCTTATGAGTGGTATTACTGGTCTCAGAAAGACTAACTAGGACGACATCTTACATGTGGCCAATGTGAGCAAAGGACAATTCAGCGCTCCTGTCTCAAATTCCGCTGAGCTGCAGATAGAGCAGGAAAAGTATATTTTCTAAATAGTAGTCATACACAGCTTGCAACATATACAAGGTAAAATTCAAGCTTAGAGACACAACTTGGATCAGGTGTGTTTTTCTAGTGCAGCTTGCTTGTTCGGTTTGTAAGTTGCTAATGATTCTTATTTGGTAAGCTAACCAGGATATTTAACGTAATAAATGTAATTACTTTGCACTTTTGCAAGGTTTCACTGTTTTGTACCTTTATAAAAACAACTGCCTTTTATACTGAGTCAGTCACAGATCAGAATTCTGTTCATTTGCAAGCCACACAGCCCCGTCAAACATCTAAGAGTATGTCTGCACTGCAATTAGACACCCACGGCTGGCCCATGCCAGTTGACTTGGGCTTTTGGAGCTGTGGCTAAGAGGCTGTTTAACTGAGGAGTAGATGTTCCGGCTTGGGCTGCAGCCCGACCTGTGGGATCTGTCCACCTCGCAAGGTCCAAGAGCCTGGGCTCCAGCCTGAGCATCTACACCCCAGTTAAACAGCTCCACGAGCCCAAGTCAGCAGGCACATGCCAGCCTTGGGTTTTTAACAGCAGTGTAGACATACCCTAAGACACTTCTCTGTTCAGAAGGATCACGCCCCATCATCAGCTCCATCCACATATGCACAAGAACACAGATCCTCAGTGCTCATGCACACCCCATACTGGAGTCAGGGTGGGACGCAGAGAAGAAGAAAACTGTATATCGCCAGTAGCCCCTGTGCAACAAAAAGAATGATCTCACAAAATATTAGTGCCTCATCATAACAATATGGTAAACATTTCAAGATGTAGATCTCACTGATTTTAATGAACAGAGCAAATTGGAGCAGGAAATCCAGATTGCCAATTCTGCTAACCAAGTGTGAAAAAAGAACATTTGGACAGAGGTTTCAACTTGCCTTCATGCCAACTCCCACATAGCAAAATCCACTGCATAACTGGCTACTTGCTGTCTTTTAAAAGCCTGAGAGAAATACTCCCTGAAGCAACACAAACACACAATAAATAGAAAAATGCTTAATAATGTGAGGATTTCTCTTACACACTTCGAACAGAGGCCAAGACAGATATTTGGCAGCTTTGGCTTCCTGAAAAGTACAGCTCATCCCCAAATAAATTACATTATCACAGCATTCAGAGATTTTATAACCGAGGACAGCAGGGTAGGTAGCCTAGTAAAACGCAAAACCGTACAGTTTATAGCAACGTCAAAATTGCTGGTACCAGATGGACTTTGTGTTAATCAAAACAAAGTTCGCTAAGAAACAGACCTTTTTTCTTTTCCTTTAACATTTGAGGCATCCCAAGTTGTCATGACACTATGACAATTGACACCAGCTGAGGATCAGCCCCAATCTGTAAAGTAATTATTTTCTGTATAAAACATCAACTCCTTCTCTCCTCCCCATCACACTGGGCATTACAGAAATACAGCAAACAGTTAGAACGTTAAAAAATACTGTAACATCAGGGATCCCAGAAGGAATGAAGTGAGAACACATTGCTACACACACACACACACACACACACACACACACACACACACACACACACACACACACACACACACACACACACACACACACACACACACACACACACACACACACACACACCCTCTTTAGTGTCTTATTCTTCTAGAGCTGGAGAGAGAGGAGACCCATCCCCAGAAGAACACTGTTTTCCATTTCCATTCCCACAGCCTCTCTGTCAAACCAAACCCCATCTCGCCCAATTGCGGGGGAGGCAAAACAATGACAACACTATGAAAACCCACATATACCAAAGAGCAAAATAAGAGCACTATTAGGAAATGGGTGAGAAGTTTATATCCAGTGACAAATCCATCCTTTCAAAATGCAGTTTTCTTGAGGGGATGGTCAAGATTCCTTCAGTAAAAAAAAACACTGTCTACTTTTCTACCTACTCACATCTTCATCATAATCTATCCAGCCAACTGAATTTTGTATTCAAGAAGTAACTTTGCACCCTAGTCTGGCTTATTTTTCCTGTATGAAGAGAGCCATTGTGGGACAGGCTGTAAATGACATTCCAGTGAGAAAACAAGAACCAAACACAGACACAGAGTGAAGTTGAAAAATAAACAAACACATTCCAGACGCCTGCAGGTTTTCAACTCACTTAAAATACCTGTCAGTGCCGGGAAATAAAATATCAATCACAGCTACAAATTTAATGAGGGGGAAAAGAAAGGTCTCCTGCTTTCCTCTTTAGACTTGACATTCCTTGCAGCACATGTGTTGTATCCCTGCTCCTTACCTCTCTGGAGACTGTTAAACCCCAATCATCACCACCACACACACACACACAGAGGCAGGTACACAGAAAGTCATTGTTGGCAATTTAAAGGGACATGGTCAGCTTTTAAAAAATTCACAATTATTTTTCCTCCGTTGTCTTACTAACAGTTAGAACTCAATTTTCAGAAGTTACTAGTGATTCTGGGTGCCTCGATTCTGGGGTCCTCAGTGAGAGACACCATAAAGAGCTGTGATTTTTAGAGGGTAGGTGCTCAGCACTTTCTGAAAATCAGGCCCTTTCAAAATTGCATCTTAACTCAGCTTGCAAAATGAAACTTGTCCGTTACAGTTTCTGTTTAACTTTTACTGGTGACTCTCATTCACTAATGCAATCTTTGGGATGTCAATATTGAAAGAGAACCTTTTAAAGTTTGAAAACTTACCACTGATTTATTTTTAATTCTTGAAAACATTGCAAATAACTCTCTTAACATCTAATATTAATAGACAAGTTAAAAAAAAACAATCCATGAAAACTAAACATGTCCTGATATACAAGGACACTGAGCACTTCCAATTGCCAATGGCATCTCAGAGATTTGGGGGTTCTCAAAACCTCTGGAAATCAAGCCACCAGTGCCTACATCACCTGGAAACGTCCTGACCAGTAGGCTGCTCTTCAGCACTGCACATACTCGCTCTCCTCCAGCTACTCACATAACACAGGTTCAAACTAGAGCTCTGCAGCTACAGCAAATAGAAGACATCCAAAACAGCCCTCGCACAAGGTCTGAAAACAAACTGCATTGCCACATGGAGACTATCCCCCTTTACCCATGACTATTCTATGATATTTTGTATAAATTCCATTTCTTGCAAAGGCCCTCAGGGTGTGTATGGAAGAAGGGGAAGGAAGGAGATTTGAAGCGGGGGGGGAGAGACAGAGAGAGAGACAGAGACATATAAGCCAAAGATGTGTAGAATATGAATAAGAAGTTCCCTTCATACCAGACATATCATAGACATAAGTAGACAAGAAGGAGCATAGTTCAGAGGAAAGATAAACACAGACACTTATACTCCACTGAAGAGAGGAAATCTACTAGCATCCATTAAGAACTGGTGATCCCTTGTCACAGGACAATTAAGGGTTCTTAAAAAAATTTAAAATGTGTGGATTATAGGTGGCACAGGTAGTGTTGCCTATAGTTGAGGCTGTCTGACATTTTCCATAAGTAGTCCCAGTTTCCAGTTACTTACAACTTTATCAAACTTTGATCATTTGGGCTGACATTTTTCCATGTTGGATGTCTGTCTCTAACTGAATTTTTATTTTTGATTTTTTTTAATGTTTCAGTTAAAACTATTCAGCCATTTCCAAGAACAGATTTGGGGAAAATACATTGTTTCGCCCATGCTAAAATAATTCTTGGAACCATTTGGCTGAGCCACTCTAGTACCTCCAGTTTTTGGAGCAGAAACTTGAAATTTGGCAGGGAGGTTGCCTAGGGCATCATGGATGCGCCTTTGACTGTTCCCAAGAAAATTCACCTAACTTTGGTCAAGTTACAAGCCTCTGACAAAATCTCAGTTCACACATGCTCAGTAGAGACTTAGAGTTTGGCAGATAAATCCTCCAAAGATTCCATGTGCTGTGAGCATGCTCTAACTTGGGTCTGGAGGGGCTGAGCAGGGCTTTCACTACAATTGCTGCTCCTGGCTACTCGGGGCCACTGTGGCACTGCACTAGGCACAGGACCGGAGAGCAGGGAGATTGTCTCCTGTGCTCTGTGTTCCCCTGCTGGCACCCAGGCAGCGTAGAGGAGATGAAGGAAGTTGCCAGACTGGAGGGCAGAGAGCTGAGAAATTATGGGGTGGGGAGGGGGAGAGTAGGGTGCAGGAGCCAGAAGGTGCGGAGGAGCAGAAGGGGTAGTATCCAAAGGATGGGGCGGGGTGTTTTGGAACTAAAAAAGGAGGGAGGGGTCAGGAGCTGGAGGAGTGAGTGGGAAGCAGGGTCCAGGGGGTGCGGTGTAGGAAAGGAGCAATGGGGAGCCAGGAAGGGTGGGGTGAATAGGAAGAGGAGGGCAGGAGCAGAGAGGGACAGAGACAAGGGAAGAAGGGCCTATAACCACTAGAGCCCACTCCCCTCCAGAACTTGAAATTGAACTCAGGATCCCCAAGTCTCTACACTCCTCTGCTGTCAGCAAATAGCTATGCTCAATCTGTGGCGGAAGGCAGAGATTCTTTTCTCTCATGGGGCTCCCTGGGTTTGGTAGGGCAGGGGACCTGCATGGCCTCATCTGCTCCCTGTGGTTTCTAGCCGCTCCTGATGTGCATGTGCGCACACACTCCCTCTCCTACCCATGGATTGAGTTATTAAGGAGCCTTCCTTTGCTAGATGTATTTATTGATGGAATGGGTTACTATTCACTCAGTCCCCACCCAAAATGGTTCTGCATGCAAGAGAAGTGGTGCCTGCACAGCACCATTTATTTGTCCATAGGAATAAGCAGGCTGTTGAAATATGACAGATTTTTTCCCCTCCCATTCTTTTGTGGCACTCAATTTATATCCTGGATGGTTAAGTGCTATTAGAGATTTAATGTATTATTTCCTATTTATACCACTATATCTTTCCTCTCTTACACTAAGCCTTCACAGCCACTGATTTTGGTAGCTTTATTATGGCATTTCAGACTGTTGAGGAGGGGATTCCCCCCATGCTGAAACAACCACAAGTTTCTCTATAGGCATTTTTTAAAAAAAGCTTTGCCTGTTTGGATCTGAGATGGGGGGGGGGGGGGAAATACCAAAATCCATTATTAACCAAATGCCGACTACTTGCTTTTAAGTCCTTGGGGTTACCTGTGCGTAAAAGAGGGCAGAATATGATCCAATGGCTTGATTCAGTCACAGTACTTTGTGGACTTCATGAAAAGCAACAAAAAACAAATGCAGTAAGCCCAGACATTTTCAGTTCTATTTATCTTGTTTATAAATATTTAGTTGGAGAGTTGTCTCACAGTAGCGGCACCTACATAAATTCCATTCACAGTAATGGTAGCGCTGTGCGTGACCAGAAAATATACTCCTAAATATTTACAGAAAGTAGGAGACTAGGCTAGCTGTTCATAAGTAGAGAGACTATTTTTAAATGCCTAACCACAATGGTTATTCTACAAGCTTCCCCCATAAAGTCCTTTCCATCAGTGTGCATTAATCCTGATCTGCAAACTTTGCATATTCCAGTCCACACATTGGACCCCTGTATGAAGCTCAGCTCTGGCACAGAGAATTTCAGCCCATTGCCTCACCACTGAGTCTGAGGGTATGGCTACACTTGAGAGTTGCAGCGCTGGTGGAGGCTTTCCAGCACTGCAATTAGTAACTGTCCACACCTGCAGGGCACATCCAGCGCTGCAACTCTCAAGTGTAGCCATACCCTGAATCTTTTATGTGGCTGGGCAGGGTGGAGAGAGGAGCAGTTATCCCAGAGCAGCAAGTAGGTTGAGCTTCCTGGGTAAACAATAAGAGGGAAGTGTGTGTAAAGTGAACTTCACAAGGCTTAATAGGCAAGAGTTAAAATTTACTTAACAATTCAAAGTTGGCAACAGGTATAATTAAAAAAAACAAAAACCAGGCAGGAATTGAAAACAAGTAACAATAAAATAGTACCCACAAACAAACCAACAAGCAACGGTTAACTAGAGGGGTAGGTGTGCATTCATTTGTCTATTGTATTTCCTTCCCTCCTCTTCTGTCTTTGTAGATGGCAAGCTCTGCAGGACAGGACTATGTCTTTCTATATTATATTATGACTATTAGTATTACAGTAACAGCCCTGGGCCCAGCCAAGATTGAGGCCCCATTGTGCTAGGCATTGTACAAATACATCTGTGCAGTAGCCAGTGCATTTCATAGAATCATAGAAATGTAGGACAGGAAGGAACTTCAATAGGTCATCTAGTCCAGTTCCCTGCACTGAGGCAGGACTAAGTATCATCTCTAGACCAGGGGCGGCTCTAGGCACCAGCAAAACAAGTGTTTGCCTAACCTGTTCTTAAAAGCCTTCAATGACAGAGATTCCACAACCTCCTCTGGGCGCCCCTGCTCTAGACCATCCCTGAAAAGTGTTTGTCTAACCTGTTCTTAAAAGCCTTCAATGACAGAGATTCCACAACCTCCTCTGGTAATTCATTTTAGTGCTTAACTACTCTCACAGTTAGGAAGTTTTTCCTAAGATCTAATCTAAATCTCCTTGCTGCAATTTATGCCCATTGCTTCTTGTCCTGTTCTCAGTGGTTAAGGAGAACAATTTATCACCCTCCTCTTTATAACAACCTTTTATGTACTTGAAGACTGTTATCATTTCCCCCCTCAGTTGTCTCTTCTCCAGACTAAACAAACCCAGTTTTTTCAATCTTTCCTCATAGGTCATGTTTTCTAGACCTTTAATCATTTTTGTTGCTCTCCTCTGGACTTTCACCAATTTGTCCCCAACTGGACCCAATATTCCAACTACTAATGCCATAGCAGTGACCACTCAGCACTGATAAAATAGTAATATTCATTTATCAGAGGGGTAGCCGTGTTAGTCTGTTAGTCTGTTAGTCTGGTTCTGTAGAAGCAGCAAAGAATCCTGTGGCACCTTATAGACTAACAGATGTTTTGCACGAAAGCTCATGCTGCAAAACATCTGTTAGTCTATAAGGTGCCACAGGATTCTTTGCTGCTTCTAATATTCATTTGTTTATTTAAAAAAAATCCAATGTGAAATGCAGAAAAGTTTGTGTGAATTCTCCTGAACAATGTTTAAGTCAAATGAAACATTGCCGCATCAAAGGATGTCATCAGATTTACATTCAGGGGAGCGAGGGTGAAAACACATTGTTTGGTTCCAGACATGACTGCTAAAAATGACCAACAAAAGTAGTAGTGGCCCCACATTCACTTGTATTGTTTAAAATGAAGGGCCTGCCTGTTTTCCACAAACATTTCCTTTATCAAAATAATACCCACCTACAAGTCATTTCAAAAGTAGTTAAATTAATGCCAATGTTAAACCCATGAGGAAAAGTTATTTCCTCTCCAGAAAAATCCTAATCTGACATTCTGATCTACTGTGCTCCTAGATCCCTTGTTTCTGTCAGGTTAAATAAAGCAGCCCATGGACACTCCACAGCAATGTCTAAATGCAAAAATAAAGAGTAACAAGTTTCCTCTCTCTTTCTTGTTTGGAAGTTCTGTGCTATTTTTAACAGAGTCTCAGTAATGGCTTATTCTCTTTTAAATGACAGATAACACTTCCCAGATTGCCAACAGAGTTGTAACAATTATTATTTCTTGGTAAAGAGATTGTATCTTTTCACTGAAGCTTTTCTATATTTACAATAAAATACAGCCCTGCACCAATGTTACACTGAAACATGGTAACAACTGAGCTGAAAGAAAACAATCCAAAAATTGGCCTTTTATCAGCAGCACTTTGAGTCAATTCTATTTGTGCTGTTAGTTTTGAATGAAGAACCAAACAATACATTTCCAACAACGGTTTCTCTCTCTCTCTCTCTCACACACACACACACACACACACAGATCCCCAAGTTCTCCGATTTAAAAGAGTACCACTTCTTTCATCACAGTTAATCATAGTTTCATTATGACAGGGTAACTTTTAAAAATTATAAACTAGAATCTGCAATGACAGGTAAAAGATTAGAGCTCGCTTTCGATTATTTTATTTACAAAGCCATCCTCTATATAATCACCTAAATAGATAATATATGGTAAAGACAACAGCAACATCAAAAAAGAATAATTAAAAAACTGGGTTACATTAAAAAAAACCCTAAAAATAATTACACTTTTCCTGTTTTGACCATAGTTCAGTCTCATCCTTTGTCAGAGAAGCAAAGCCACAAATCCTCCAATATTGTCTAAAGTGAGTAAGATCTTTTTGAAATCTTCCTTTTGAATCTGCATATTATTTCATGAATAAAAACATTACTGTTCATGATCTCAGATTAGTATAGTCCAAGAATCAGAGGGAGAAAAGCCAGTGGATCATCAAGGTAGTCTTGCACCTCAGTGAATCTGAGTTTGAATTCTGACATTTAACCGTACGACAGACATGAAGGAGCCTGCACATCTAGCCCCACAAAAGCTTACCACACACGTTTGAAATCATACAAATCAAAAAGTATATTTTCTGGTTTGGGGATTTAGTAAACAGCCGGCAGGGCAGGGGTAATCAACAGCCAGACCAGGGGTCAAATCTGGCCTGCCAGATGCTTTTGGACAGACCCCGAAATCTTTTTATTTTGTTATTACCATCATTATTGTTATTGTGGTGTGAAAAAATTTTCTCTGAGTCTGGACCTTAACTATACCTTGACCAAGAAATTTGGATCTTGACAAAAAATCCCTTCTGTAGGGCATCCTCTGAGGACACCAAACCAATTACGGGAAGATCACAGATAGAGGAGCTGGGATTCCTTTTAGCAAACATTTTTCCACATGAACACACAGCTTTGCATAACTGGCAGCCTCTCTTCTGCATGTGGCATGAGGCAGATTGGCAGAGATATGTGGCTGAAGTTTGCAGAATGCTTGTCCTCATTATACTCCACTGCAGCAAGTACTATTTGTCCCACAGTTTCATAGCAATTCAATCCAGTCAGTTTTTAAAAAAATGAATTGCACTTGTTTCTACCAAATTTAGTTGTAAAGGTATCCCTGCACACATGGGTTCTACACTGTGCCCACTGTATAACAGGCTAAAAAGTGTGATCCAAAGGCATTGCACATATTCCTATTAAATTTTACACCAAAGATAGACCAATGTAAAAAAAAAAAGATGGATGATCTAAATATTTGTACTTTGCCATTTTTAATGCTAGTATGAAATAAATGGGCTGACAATATCTTGTTAACTACAAAGTGCATTTGTGCATATTATTGTATTGAGTTTCTAAGGAGCCTTATTTTATGGGCCCTTGCAGGCTGAATAATGAAAGTCAACCACAGTAGGCTACATGTCCAGCTAGGATTGGAAACAGACAGCTGTTGAGTTATTGATGAAGTGTTACATCTGTGAAGTAGTGATGTGAGTTGCTATTCCATTAACATTCTTGGAGAAATAAAGCCTTGCTTAGTCCAAGTGCCACTCATATATCCTGTAGTGGTTTAAACGCAATTAAACAAGAAAAGCATCCAATATACCCACAAGCCAAACAAAAATAAATTATAGCAACCTGAACTGTGGGGAGACAGTAGAGACAATATATCAAACTATAATTTGACATGAAAGTGTCAGTATGGGCTGCTTGTTTGTAAAGCTGGTCAACATTTTTCGAATGTTTGCTTATACAAAAGGCCTTTTTTTCAAAATCAGAAATGTTTGTGAAATTTTTCATTTTTCCCAAAATGTGCTGATTTTGTTTCCAACACCTCCCACCGCCAAAACATTTAGTTCTTGGTTTTCTCTGTTTCAGTGGCAAAATGGAAAAAGGAAGCGTTGGTGGGTGGAGGAAAATTTTTGAACACAAAAAAAAAAGAAATGAAATGAAAATTTTTGTGAAAAATGTAGAGATTAAGAAAAATATCAATCATTTCTACTTGTTGAGTAGTCCCACAAGAATGATCACCAGAAATGACAGTACAGTAGAACCTCACAGTTACGAATACCTCGGAAATGTTCATAACTCTGAACAAAATGTTATGGTGGGTTTTTCAAAAATTTACAGTTGAACAGTGACTTAATACAGCTTTGAAATTTTATTCTGCAGAAGAAAAATGCTTCTTTTAACCATCTTAATTTAAATTAAACATGCACAGAAACAGTTTCCTTACCTTATCAACCCTCTCTTTTTAAATTTCGCCTTTTTAAAGTAGTTTACGTACACAGTACGTTACACTTTTTTTTTTTTTTGGTCTCTGCTGCCTGATTGCGTACTTCTGGTTCCAATGAGGTGTGTGGTTGACTGGTCAGTTCATAACTCTGGTGTTCATAACTGAGGTTCTACAACAATCCTATCAACAAAAGCAGTGAATACTGCATGCTCACCAGGAAATGTCAGCATTTCTGAGAATGTCCAACCTTTGGTAGAAGCAACAGCGATACAGGAACAAAGTGGGACTTTTGGAAGGTAATGGTATGTAAGATAGTGGACCCTACATACAATAGTGGGTCTGGATGCCACAATCAGGCAATGTAGCATGTCCTGTACCATGTACAGCAAGTCTCACCCATTAAAGAATGGAAGCCTCCATTTTGGAAGAGGACCCATCATACACCTTTATATATAAACCAGGGTTTCAATTAAGTTTAAATTATTAATCCCTGTGACTTTAAATGAGGAATGACTTAAAAAACAATAGCAACTTCTGTTACGTTTAGGTCGTCCCTCTCCTTCTGGGGTTTTTACGGTAAAGACAGTTACTAAATGAAATTGTTTTAGAAGCTGCTCTTGTTCAGGACTGGCAGCTTCTAAAACAAAGTTACATAGTTTGCTGATAAAGTGTCCTCAGTGCAGGGGCTAATATAATGATACTTTACAAAGAACAGTGAAATAGTAGAGTGAAAATCCACATAAGTGGTGCTGCTCAGACAGAAGCTTCCTACAGAGAGACTGAGCTTGTGCAGGTGCAATTTACTAAGCAAGTCTACTTCCCTCTGGCATTCTCGACTCTTACTTCTTTTGCTTTTAAGCTGATCACTCGGGGATATAACAGAGAGGGCAGTTTTCAGGAAGTGCACAGACAATCCACAGACCCAGAAAGCATGTTTTGAATAGTTGCCATGCACCAAAAGAAAAATGATGGTGAACATGCTGTGCCTCAGGGAACATTAACAAACTGCAAATCCTCTACATAAGCTTAAAACCCTTAATGAACCATACATGCTACATTACCCCTATAGGCTGTATGCCTCAGGTAAAAAGAAACTGCCAAATTGAATGGCACCTATCATAGTCTAGTAATCCACAACTTTTCCACCTCTAATGAGCTTATTTTAATAACCTGATCAGACTCAGAAGTCTCCATTTCTTGAGAGCCCTTTAAAAACAGTTCCCAGACAGCATGCCAGAAAGAGTGTCTCCAGGATAAGGATGGAGGCTTTGAAACATGCTGAGGCAAACTGATCCAATCCATCTCTAGGAGTTGGGAAGCATATGGTCTTTGAAGATCTTTTATTTTTTTTTCCGTCTCTCAATCTGTAATGAAAGGGGCTGGAAGAAAACTGGAGAGAACCAGTTTTACAAGTTTGGAGGGAAGCAATTAGAGAACTGTAGCAGTTGGAGGATCTTGCAGTCATTTTAAATGCTTTGGCTTTCTTACCAGCACTACCAGGGTTGGGGGAAGGAGGAGGAGGGATCCTGAAGATCTGGCCATAAATGCTACAATGTATGAAGTAGAAATCCCAGTTTATTCCCAAACACATTACTTTTGGAGGGGATATTTTATTGCATACGTAATTAAGCACTGATTAAAGGTATGAATACAAAGTCTTTTCTGGCTATTATTTTAAGTCTCCTATGACTTGTACACTGCGAAGGCATAATTTGCTCATTTAGCACCCAATTCAGGGAACCATTCTCATTCATGAAGTCACTTCAGGATATGCTGAAGTGCTTTCCTGAATCAGGGCCTTAGGTTACATAATACACTTCCCAAATAGGTTACATAATACACTTCCTCTATCATTTCAATCAGCTTCTGTACCGGATGACTGGAGAATAGCTAATGGGATGCCAATTTTTAATAAAGGCTCCAGAGGCAATCTTGGCAATTATAGGCTGGTAAACCTAACTTCAGTATCAAGATGGGAGATCTTTTTGAAACTAGTAATGAACAGAATTATCAGACACATTGATTAACACAATTTGTTTGGGGGAAAGGTCAACATGGCTTTTGTAAAAAGGGAAATCACGCCTCACCAACCTATTTGAATTATCTGAGGGTGTCAACAAGCAAGTGGACAAGGGTGATCCAAGGGATATAGTGTACTTGGACTTTCAAAAGCCATTGATCAGGTTCCTTACCAAAGGCTCTTAAGCAAACTAAGCTGTCATGGGATAAGAGGGATCCTTTCATGGATCAGTAATTGGTTAAAAGACAGGAAACAAAGGGTAGGAATAAATGGTTGGTGTTCCCTAAGGATCTGTAGTGGGACCAGTGCTGTTCAACGTATTTGTAAATGATCCGGAAAAAAGGGGTAACCAATGCAGTGGCAAAGTTTGCAGAGGAGACAAAATTACTCAAGTTAGTTAAGTGCAAATCAGACTGCCAATAGTTACAACAGGATTTCACAAAACTGGGTGATTGGGCAATACAATGGTAGATGAAATTCAATGTGGATAAATGCAAAGTAATGCATATTAGAAAACAAAATCCCAAATATACATACAAAATGATGGGGTTTACATTAACAGTTACCACTCAGGAAAGAGATCTTGGAGTCGTGGATAGTTCTCTGAAAACATCTGTTCTATAAAAGCTAACCATTAGGAAAGGGATAGATAAGAAGACAGTAACAGTCATAATGCCACTATATAAATCTACGGTGTGCCCACATCTTGAATACCGCGTGCTATTCTGGTTGCCCAATCTCAAAAGATATATTAGAAATGGAAAAAGAACAGAGAAAGGCAACAACAAAAAAGATTAAGGGTATGAAATAGCTTTCATATGAGGAGAGGTTAAAAAGACTGGGATTGTACATCTTGGAAAAGAGATGACTAAGGCATGACAGAGATGATAGAGATCTATAAAATCATGAATGGTGTGGCAAAAGTGAATACACAACACAAGAAGCAAGATTCACGAAATGAAATTAATAGGTAGCAGATTTAAAAGAAACATAAGGAAATACTAATCCACACAACGCACAAACTGTGGAACTCACTGCCAGAGGATGCTTTGAATGCCAAAACTATAACTTGTTCAAAAAAGAACTAGAACAGCTCATGGAGGATAGCTCCATCAATGGCTATTAGCTAAGATGGTCAAGGATGCAATGCCATCTCTGGGTGTCCCTAACCAGATTTTAAGGTGGCCATCCTCCAGCAAAAAAACTTTAGGACCAGACTCCAGAGAGAAACTGCTGAGCTCCAGTTCATCTGCAAATTTAACACCATCAGTTTAGGACTAAACAAAGACTGTGAATGGCTTGCCAATTACAGAACCAGTTTCTCCTCCCTTGGTTTTCACACCTCAGCTGCTGGAACAGGGCCCCATCCTCCCTGATTGATCTAACCTCGTTATCTCTAGCTTGCTTCTTGCTTGCTTATATATACACACCTGCCCCTGGAAATTTCCACTGCTTGCATCCGAAGAAGTGGGTGTTCACCCACGAAAGCTCATGCTACACAACGTCTGTTAGTCTATAAGGTGCCACAGGATTCTTTGCTGCTTCTACAGAACCAGACTAACACGGCTACCCCTCTGATACCTAACCCTCTTGACTGCCAGATGCTAGACTGGATAACAGCGGATGGATCACTTGATAATTGCCCTATTCTGTTCATTCCCTCTGAAGCATCTGTTGCTGGCCGTTGTCGGAAGACAGGATACTGGGCTAGTCTGACCCAGTATGGCTGCACTTATGTTCATAAGTTCTGTGGTCTTGGAATAGAATTGTGCTTGGTTTCATTTGTCACAGCTCTGGCTGTGCCCTTACTCCTCTGAGGAAGATGGGGAGTTTCAGCAGCTTCGTTAAAAAAAGAAAAAATAAATTTCTATTTCACCATCTAGGGCTGGATTTTAACCCTGTGATCCAGCCCCAGGAAGGGCAGCACATAGTGTGCAGCCTCAGGAGCAGAGCAGGAAGCAGATGGCAATTCTGAACATTACAATCTGGTCCCTGTTCGCCTTTGTTCTGGGATCAGAGGGAAGTAATTGGCACTAGTTCTTCGGCTGACACAGATTACCTCCCCCTGTTAGCCAGATCTTGTGTGCTAGCTGGCACACTGAAGGGGGACAGAACTAAGCCTCCAACCACTGCCTGGTGATCAGCACAAGAACAAGATTAACAGTCTGCAGAAGCAGCAACTATTGCTACAGCAGCGTCTGTAGCAAGGGAGCCTCTCTGCATGGGCATACAGCAAAACTCATGATTGAGTCCATAGTTTCCATCAGATAACGTGAACACACGCATGACTGATTGGGGTCCTGTAGGTGTACCTTTGTCAATGTGTAGCGTGAGGACAACTGTATTACCCTCAAATAATCACAGCCAGAAAGAGAACGGATGTACACAAAGACACTTTGGAACTCCAGAGTGTCAGGTGCCCATTCTCTGCTTGTTTCAACTGCCTTCTTGAAACTCACTGTTCATATCAAGTAAGTTCACATCAATAAAAAAAACAACTTGGGGTATATTTTGTTCCACACCTCCCTTACTCTTTGCATATACGTGCATCACATGTATAATGGATATCTGTAAATCTGACAGATTCTCTTTCCACTTTATTAAAATAAAGAACTTGAAACCACTCGAGTATTTCCATAGCTCCTGTCCTTAACAACTACAGCATAGGGATAAGCTTCACTGGCTATTAAAGAAAACAGTGCTGGTGGCATGAAGTACACCTCCTTCTGTGTCCGGTATTTTCTGGGCAGAAGGGTACGGCAAGTACAGGACACGGTCATCCAGAAACAATCCTGCCCTTCAGTAGAAAGTAGTCGATGTTGGCTTTGATTGACAGGAGTGTTGGATGGGCTCAGGAAACAAAAGGGCCAGTCCTTTCATTTGTTGCCCGTAGGTCAAGGTGGATCCAAACTCTTCAATATAATGGAATCTGTAATCTTGCCACTGCTGTATGTGGACCGCTTGCCTCTGTCTGAAAAAGGGCACTACCAATAACGTTGCTACAGTAATGCTTGTTTAAGGCCACCGAGGAGAAAGCCATGGTAGAGTTAATTCAGAGACTGAATTGCCCATTGACTTAGGGCACTTAGACAAAGGCACTCAGTGGGAAAACAAGGTAGGGACATCTGCTTTGTGACTGTCCATGTGCCTCACTCACACGAAGCCCTGCATCACTCATCTACTCTAGCAGGAGCCCAAATACCAAGAGTTACTGTGAAGTTGAATTTAGACAGATACAGCTCATGAGGCATTGCTATATTGAGCAACTCAGGCATGAGACAAGAGGTCCCAGCTATTCCCAGCTACAGAATTTCATTAGGAGACTCATTTCTATCTAATCACCACTGAACAAAGGCTTTTTCTTGAAGACAAAAATTTTGAGATAAGCATTTATCAATATCCCTTAATGTATAGTCAAGCCTTGTGCCCTGCAGGAAAAGGTAATCATCAGATGGATGGATCTCTGTGGACTCACACCATGATCATACACCCTTCATCAGAAGTGTCAACAACCTGGCCTCTGGAAAGATTTAATCCACTCTACCAATAAATTCATAGTAATGCATTTATCTGCCCAACACATAATAATTTGCCAGTGGCATCAATGCTGGGAGTGGGGAGGAAATATCTGTGATGCAAACTTCCTCACACTTCTTTAACGGTGATTAGGTTTGGGACAGACAGTGAACCTTTCCCAACATACATTAACATTTTATTTAACTACAATATAAAGCCTTCTGTCCCAAGTGACTTCCCCCATTTTCAAAAACCTCACACTTCACTAGATGAGTCATGGACACAAGAATATCTCTGCTGCTTCACAGCCAGTTTTTGCAGCAAATATGGCATCTGGGGACAGAGCTCTAATTAGTGTCAATGGAGCTACGCCAAATTGACACTAGTTGAGAATCTGACCCCTAATATTTGACTCCTCTAATTATTTTGCTCTCTTGCATGAGTATTGTGATGGTGCCACCTATACGGCTTTATGGAAATATACTTATATATGCTACATATGCCATGTAACATATCTCTGTAAAGGTCATGATCTACTGAATCTATTAATCCTATTTGTATGCATGTATCGTTTTTGTATTCGAAGTTATGAATATTGGCTGCATACTTGTTTGATTCTAAGTAGGCTGTAGTGAAGCAGTTGGTCAGCTTCCTGAGAAAAACTATTCTCAGTAAGTGCCTGATCAAGAAACACTTAAGCCAACAATGAACTTGGAGACACCAATCCACATCTGGGCCTTTCCAGGAATGTGGCTTGGCTGGTAAGGAACTCAGTCACGCATGGACATGTGACTTGCCCAGGTGACTCCAAAACTCCATTTTGTAGCTGGACTTTGCATAGGAGAGAGGAGGGGGTCTCCACCCACAAGAGAAAGTCTATTTAAACCCAGGGGAGACCCCTCCATTTTGTCTTTAGCTGGCTAAAGAGAGAGCCTCTCCACCCCCCAAAGATACCTGAAAGAAACTGGAACAAAGGAGTGTGAGTGATTGCTGGACCCAGACTAACAGGAGATTAGTCTGTAAAAGGAAGCATTCTGGAACAGGTGAGGAGCTTATCTGTATTCAGTTTGATTAGACATAGCTTTGCGTGTTTTATTTTATTTTGCTTGGTGAATTACTTTGTTCTGTCTGTTACTACTTGGAACCACTTAAATCCTACTTTCTGTATTTAATAAAATCACTTTTTACTTATTAATTAACTCAGGCTTAATACCTGGGTGGGCAAACAGCTGTGCATCTCTCTCTATCAGTGTTACAGAGGGCGAACAATTTATAACCTTTATACAGGGTAAAACGGATTTATTTGGGTTTAGACCCCATTGGGAGTTGGGCATCTGAGTGTTAAAGGCAGGAACACTTCTGTAAGCTGCTTTCAGGCAAGCCTACGGCTCTTAGGGGACATGATTCAGACCTGGGTCTGGGTTTGCAGCAGGGTAGCAAGTCTAGCTCAAACCAGGCAGGGCACTGAAGTCCTAAGTTGACAGGGCAGGAAAGCAGAGGCACAAGTAGTCTGGGCACATCAGGTGGCAGCTCCCAAGGGGGATTCTGTGATCCAACCTGTCACAAGTATATTTTTTAGGCGGCACCTCTGCCCCTAAAAATTGATTCAAGTCAAAAAAATTCAGGTAGTGAACATAATTTCACCAGATAAATGAAAAGCTTCTGAAAAAAACTGCACCACAACAGATAACATTTCTCCAAGATCCAGCTGTCTATACATTCATTTGCACAGAATTTTTAAGATTAATATTACAGAATCCTGCAACAATAGATAACTATTTAGTTTTTTCTCCCTACTGTAGTGACATTGCTGCATTGTCCTGCACTCACATTACCAAGGTTATTTTTTGGCTGTGAGATTGCAGCAGCCTCTGCTTTCTGAAATTCCAGGACATTCCAATCACTCACTGGTTGTGCAATTTAACCCTTTTTGTAAATCTGGATTGTTTAATCACAAAAACTGGTGGTGATTTCTGGTTTTGATATAACAATTGAATATACTCACCACAGTGGTGGAATCTTTGAAGGGAAGGACTGTTTAGTAACGGTAACACGTCCATGAGGGAAAAAAGATAAGAGGCCTACTCTAGATGTCTAGCCCCGTACTCTCACATGATAGTTGGGTCAATTTTTGCATCTTTTTCCATCTTGGGTTGACAGTGCTCCAGAGGCATCATGCTAGTCCTGTGGAGGGAGTGCCTTTGATTACTTAAGAAGGATGACTTCTGGCCAACTCAGGAACACGACTGACAAGCTTTAAAGGGAAGACTTTTCCAGCCCTTATCAATAAAACTGAAAGGCACACTGCAATTAAAAACCTATGCCAGCCGACACGGGCACATGGGGCTCGGGCTGTTGGGGCTGTTTAATTGTGGTGTAGACATTGCAGCTTGCACTGCAGACCGAGCTCTGGGACCCTTCCACCTCGCAAGGTCCTAGAACCTGGGTTCCAGCATGAGCCCGAACGTCTACACCTCAATTAAACAGCCCCGCTGCCCAAGCCAGCCGCGGGTGCTGAACTGCAGTGTAGACATACCCTGTGAGGCAACCAGGGCTGGGGTTGGGTGGGAGCGAAAGCAGTGCTAAAATGAAGATGGTTCTCAGGACTCAATAGGGATTTGGATGATTACCAACTATGGGGAAAAACACCCCATTTATTTAAGTGATACGGTTCTGTATCTAGAACCTCAGAGTACAGGTTTCACAGAAATGTATTTTTGTTTGGGGGGGGGGAAATCTCTTGCACCGTTAAATACTTTTATGTCAAATCTATTATGCTCTGATGCTTGTAGACTCTATAGAGTGTAAGCCTTTCCCCTAGGAGATTGGATCACTGTAATAAATAATAATAAAGTTTGCACTTTTATAGTGCCCTACCTCCCAGGACCTTAACATGTTACAAAAACATTGCGCAAACCTCACACCACCAACGAGAGGCAGGCAAGTGCTTATCCCCATTTTATAGATAAGGAAACAAACAACAAAAGGAGGTTCAGTAACTCGCCCCAAATCAGTAGGAGAGTCAGGAACAAAACTCAGTAATACCAACTCCCATTCCATGCCATAACCACCAAGACAACACATCTACTGTGCAATGCTTTTCAGGATTAGACTATCAACTCCTTAAAGCAGGGAGATCTAGAAGCCAATTCTCCCAGTTCTGGGCCTCCCACAACACATCTACATTAGCACCACATCAAAGTGGCTAAGCCGCATACCATCAGCCTTGCTCTAAACAAAGCTGTTACTAATTGCTGTACCTGGTTATCAGGGTGTTTCATTTGTATGTCTATTTATGCTAGAATAATTATTTTCACTGGTTTCCCAGCATGGTTTCCCACTCAGTTGTGGGAAAGTGAAGGCAATAGTTATGGAGCTCTTAAAATGCTATTTGTAATGCAGTCTATATGTGTCTACACTTACAAGCGGCCAGCAGCACAGCTGTACTGATACAGCTGTAAGAGTGCTCGTGTAGTCGTGGTATGCCGAAGGGAGAGAGCTCTCCCATCGACATAATAAAACCAGCTCAACGAGCGGTGGTAGCTATGTTGGTGGGAGAGTGTCTCCCCTTCAACACAGCGTTGTGCACATGAGCGCTTATGCCAGCAGAACTTATATTGCACAGAGGGGTGTTTTTTTCCACACTCCTGAGTGACAAAAGTTTTGCCGACGTATGTGGTAGCGTAGACATCATTTTTTTACAATCCTTTGAGAACATTTCCTTACTTTGGGCATACCATGCATAAACTACATCCTTTTGTTTACTGGGTCTAGGAACCCGAACAGGGAACTGCATCGCCAATTTAATTTCTGCTAAATAGCAACATAAAAAGCATATCCTATCCAGGTGAACTTTTGAGACAAATCAAGTGGCAAGGCTAAAGAGTAAAAATGAGGCACTAATATTCAAAGAGGACATGCTTACTCTTTTTAGACATAGTTACATCGATTAAAAAATACCCGCAACAAAAGGCACATTGCAATTAAAAGCGTCAATCGATCAAGATTTTAGAAATGGAAAAAAAACATCTGAAAAGCTCTGGCTTCAGTACTAGGGGAACACTACTTTACGGACAGGGAGAAGAGAGAGTGACAGTATTTCAACCCATTCAACAGGAAGGCCCTTGAAAGTTACAAATAGCTTAGATTCATGATACAGAGCACAATGCTTATCTTTACAAGAAGTTTTCTTTACAAGTGTGACAAATGTTTTGAGGAAAGATCGTTCTGATCTGAACAGTCTGGAGGCATACAACTGCCTGTAAGTGAGAGAAAGAAGGAGCTCAGAGTAGATAAGGAAGCATAAATCCATAGCTTGCCTTAACCCACGTAAGCCCCCATCTGTCCCTCTTGCTTACCATAATGGAAAATTGTATAATACTTCCATGGAACTGGGAAAGTAGAAAGCTAAAGATAACAGTCTGAAACCATTCACTCATGCATTTCCAGCTTGGCTGAATCCTGACACATGAACTGGCAGGGTATTTTACCAGTAACCGCTATTCAGGACAAAATGGATCCCACCTTGAGTCACTAGCATAATACGCATGGAGCCCCTTATCTACTAACGCCACGGGCACACAAGGTTCTACCATATCACCTCTTTTTGTTATGAAAAAGAACCTTTCAAAACTCATTTTAAAGATCCAATTTCCTTTCTAAAAGAGAAGTTCCTTTTACAAAAGTTTGCCAAGGAGGGAGGGAGAGGAAACAACCTTCCCTTCCCCCTTCCTCCCCCCCGGGAAATTATGGTTACAGGCCTGGGAGTTGCTGAGAAGCCACATCTCCTCACGGGCCCCAATCCTGCAAGGTGCTGAGCACTTCCAGTTCTCACTTGAGTCAAAGAATGTTGAAGGGGCTCAGCATCAGGTTCTTGAAGGAAACATAGTGTCTCCCCTCTGGATTGTAGCCCTTAAGGGTATTAACTTATACAACACCAAAGTTATTTTATTTTTTAAAAAGGTGTCCAGCACAGTGGCTGAGCAATTAATGCTCTGCACTGCCAAGTGAGACTCATGTTTCGCAGCTACTCCTACCAGTCTTTTGCTTCCCTGGATGGCAGGAGTTGGAAACACTACAGTGGCAACATATGGGCCCCTACAGCAAGGGAAGTGCCTTTTCTCATTCAGTAGCAGCCTAGGCTATAGCCTATTAACAACCAACTTTGATGGACACTAAAGAGAAATGACACCTCTTCTTCCTCAGGGTTTGTCTACACTGCAATTGGACACCCATGGCTGGCCCGTGCCAGCTGATTCTGAGTAACAGGGCTTGGGCTGCAGGGCTGTTTAATTGCCCATGTGTCTATACAACAATGAAACAGCCTTGCAACCAGAGCCCTGCAAACCCAAGTCAGCTGGCACAGGTCAGCCACAGGTTTTTCACTGCAGTGTAGACATACTCTTAGCTGAAAAAACAGTAGCCACAGTTCAGGACCTCTAAAATGGCAGCATATCAAGCCACAAGGAGGGAAAGGATTCCCAGAGTTCTAACAGGAACTGAGAGGAATGGTGGAGGTCTACACCATTTTGCCAGAGATTGTAAAAATCCTCTAAGACATTTAGCAAAACAGCAAGATCCTTATAAGTCATGCTGGGCCCAGGCACAGCGTCTATTTGACTTCATGCCAGTCTGTCTTTACCATGCTGTTTCATGCCATGGGGGGAGGGGAAGAAGATGACCTAATAGGCCTTTTCCACCTGTAATTTCTATAATCTACCTACAAAGCAAATCACTTTCACACCAATATCAAGTCTTAGAGGCAATGGATAAAAAGCATTCCATGAATAAGCAAAGCCAAGCCTACGGCACCCTCATTAAAAGAAGAATTGTAATCTCTGAAAGGTTTGGCATTGTGGTAAATAAATACCTCTGGGGATTAGAGGTGGAAAGGGAACAAAAGCAAGGAAGTATCTTGACTTGAAAACATAAAATAGTTGAGGAAAATCTTAGAATTCTGGAATGAGGGTTAGAGGCCTTATTCTGGTCTCACACTGTGTTTGCACTGGTGTGAGAGAGCAAAATCCAGCCCTACACTCTTCCTTCAGTAGAGAAATCTAGATCTTTCCATTGATAGAACTTAAAATACATTGAATGGGGACATTTTTAACTGCTATATAATTAGGATTGCAGATATTTTAGATTCCAGTCTTCACTGCTTTCTATAAAGGCTCTGGGTCAGAAGGCAAAGCATAAAAGTTATACTGGAGAGGCTGTAATTCTTGTGGTATTATTTGGTGCAAAAATTCTTCAAACAATACCCTTTTCCAGCTGGCAAACTGCAAAGAACCTTCTCTTGAGAGGCTCCGCCCTTTTAAAATGAGATGCAGTCAGGCCTTTAATGAAATGGTAACAAGAAAAATATTAGAGAATTGCCATAACCAGTCACTGAATTATTTACTTTTACAATAACGTATGTAAGAAAATATCACAAAGACTTACTGCTAAATTCTGATGCTTTAACATGACTTTTACATCTGGCTTGATTCTCTTACCAAGAGAGTGTATTTATTTACACACACACACACACACACACACACACACACGAATGAGACATGCTCTGACATGTGGACAGAAACACTACTTTTAAAAGTCACCACTGTAGCTTATTTTCCAAATATATTATATTATAATTTGGACAGTATAAATCGCCTCTTGTACATGCACATAAACTCTCATTGCATGAGCTGAGGAAGAGGATATACCTCAAATGCACTGAAAAACAATTTTTACATCAATGTTTAATAATATAAAAACCAAAACAACAATTTAAAGTTAAATAAAAAAATTACATTTCAACCTTTATCTGCTGAATACCCCGAATCAGACTAAGCATGGGGGAATCCAGATCATGAATAATTAAAACTTTAGTATTATCCTTCCTTTTTCCATAAATTTGCAAGTGACCGTCTCATGGGCATAGATCTTTACAGCTGCATTGACTTCAATGGAACTATGACAATTCACACCAGCTGAGGCTCTGATCCCTGCTCTGTTGCAATGCACCATGATGATGTGTCCCTGTTACTATGGAACTCTACTAAAGCCAGATCATGATCATAAGGTTAGTCATACTCAAAGGGCATTAAAAAATTAGCCTCCAATGTTCAGAAAAAAACGTTCTTTTTGGGCACTTCAATTTTTAGGTGCCCAACTTAAGATATACAGGGCCTGGTTTTCAGAGGTGCTAAGCACCCATAACTCCACACAGCTTTAATGGGAGCTGCTGGCACTCAGAACCTCTGAAAATCAGGCATTAGGCTGAGCATAAAAACTAAAACCAAAAACCTGAGTCATCCCAAATCACTGGACTTTTTTGGCACTATTCTAAAGTAACTTGGGGGGGTGGGGAGGGAGATAATACAATAAACTAAAAACCCTGGACTTACCTGACTTGCCACCTTCCCCGAAGCCTGCTCCATGCCCTAAGCAGGACTACCTGACAGTTGATGACATAACAATGGTATTATGAGAGCAGGAGCCAATGACACCCCACATTGAGCGGTGATGATGATGGCAAGTTTTTTGTGGTTTATGGTGCTGAACACCTACCTCAGATTTGAAAAACACACTGATCACCTTTAAGAGTTAATTTTGTTTTCTTGCCCTACATTTTTAAACAAGGCATTAGCAATAAGATTTGCCATCTATTAACTATAATTTTACAAGTCACAGGTACTTCTTTTGCAATTATTCTGAGATTCTCACTATGTTTTATCATATTTGGATTTATAATTCTTTCCATAAACTTACACTTCATTAGTCGGTAATGGAACAACAATTGCTCTCCTCAGTTTTGCAAATTGCACCTCAAATTTGTAAGGGGTTTACGAGGAGGTAATGATATAAAAAGAAATGCAATTAAGTGAAACCTGTTACAGGAAATATTACACTGCTGACAAAGCAGTCGGTTAATTGAGCCAGATCCCTACCTGGTGTAAATCAGCTTAAGTTGAGTTATGCCATTTTACACCAGGGAAGGATTTGGCCCAGGCTGTCCAAAAACATACTTTAAAAAAAAACTTCATTAAAGCTGTAACTAAAGTTACAGACATACTTCCTTGTGCTATGATCCAGTAAGAGCTCACAAAACTAAGCAAGGCTGAGTTAAGTCAATATTTGGATGAGAGACTCCCAAGGACCATTTAGATATTCTAGTGAGTGCTGCTTGTGATTCAGGACATGATTTTCTTTCCTCTGAGACGGTACTTCCTGATAAGGAGATCCATTACAATGTGAAAATATAGGCTACCAAGCCACATCCGTCGCTGTTTTTAAAACTCGGCTGATGACAACCTAGAAAATGTACCATGGGGAACAATCCTATATTGGAGAGGAAATGGACTAGATGATCTAGCAGGACTTTTCCATCCCTATCTTCTCAGGCTCTATTTTAGTCAATGAGGGTCAAATAGGATGTTAGGAGGCACTGTGCAGGCGAAGGTGCAGTCTTTGAAAAATCAAATGGAGGCACTGAACACTTGCAGTCATTAAAGATTCCATGACAGTGTTCACAGGAATAGGGATCATGTTCTATCCAAACACCATCTCTGAGAACTAGATTCTGCCTTCTCAAATTTCCCCTCATATTTGACTTTATTATTTCCAATCAGGACACACATCTCAAAGAACCCTCATTGCTGCACTAGGTGAGTAACTTCCTCTTCTTCTTCTTCTTCGAGTAGTGTCCCTATGGATGACTCCACTGTGACTCCCGAGCAGTACCCACCACTGGCGGCCAGGACTTCAGAATGGAGATTGTTACTACAGAGAGTACTGTGGAGTCAAAGACGGTGTTAGGGGCCAAATCTTCAGTGATGGCATAATGTTCTGCGGAAGTATGGGCTGAGGCGCTACAGATTACTGAGAGGGATATCTTTAAGGAATGTGACCGAGGTAGAAATGGACCTCGTGAAGTGCGTATGGACTCTGGACGGAAGCAGATTGTGCCCTTGATAACAGTGATTAATGCAATCAGAGACTCATTTGGATAGTCTTTGAGCCGATATCACAGGGCTTTTGGATCTTTCTGTGGTGGACGAAAGGAAGGGTTTAGGGGATTTCCTAAAGTCCTTAGTCCTGTCCAAGTAGAATGCTAGTGTCCTAAACAGCTAGCATATGCAGAATTGTCTTCCTGTTGTCGCAATGTGGCTTTGGGGGGAAAAAATGGAAGATGGATCTGTTGATTCATATGGAAAGTGCAGAGAAAGTATGGAGAAACTTGGGATATGGCTTTAGAGTGGGGTGGGCAAACTTTTTAGCCTGAGGGCCACATCTGGGTATAGAAATTGTATGGTGGGCCATGAATACTTATGAAATTGGGGTTGGGGGTGAAGGAGGGGGTGAGGGCTCTGGCTGGGGGTGCAAGCTCTGGGGTTGGGCCAGAAATGAGGAGTTCAGGGTATGGGAGGAGGCTCCAGACTGGGCAGGGGGTTGGGGTGTGGGAGAGGGATCAGGGCTGGGGCAGGGAGTTGGGGCATGGGAGGGGGTCAGGGGTGAAGACTCTTGGCAGCGCTTACCTCAAGCAGCTCTTGGAAGCAGTGGCATGTCCTCCATCTGGCTCCTATGCGGAGGTTTGGCCAAGCGGCTCTGCGCATGCTGCCCCATCCGCAGGCGCTGCCCCTGCAGCTCCCAGCCAATGGGAGCTGCAGGGGTGGCATTTGGGGCCGGGGCAGTGCACAGAGCCCCCCGGCTACCCTTAAACGTAGGAGCCAGAGGGAGGACATACTGCTGCTTCAGGGACCCTTGGCACGCATGCTCCGAGCAGCCTCCAAGCCTGCTCCCTAGCTGGAGCATGGGAATAGGGCAAGCCCTAGACCCCACTCCCCAGCAAGAGCTCAAGGGCCAGATTAAACAGGATGGAGGGCCAGATATGGCCCCCAGGCCATAGTTTGCCCACCCCTGCTTTAGAGTTACTTTGTCTTTTTTAAAATAATAATAATAATTTTAAAAAGGACATGAATGGTGGGTGGCCACCACGACTGCTATTTCTCCTATGTGCCTAGCTGAGATGATGGCAATTAGAAATGCTGTCTTCATGGACAGGTGTAAGAGAGAGCAAGTTGCCATGGACTCAATGGGAGGTCTAGTCAAAGCCCTGAGAACTAGATTAAGGTTCCAGGCTGGAGCGGGTGGTGTCACATGCGGGAAGAGATTCCCGATGCCCTTAAGGAATCTACGTGTCAGCAAACACCAAGTATCCGTCTACCTGGCAGTGGAAAATAGTTTTCACTGCAAGATGTATCTTAAGGGAGCTGAGTGAGAGTTTTGACCTCTTGAGGTCTGAAACTGTTCCTTTTGTGTCTCCAGTAAATGTTCTAAAACACACTGAGTTTCCCCATAATTAATAAAACTGTATTTGTTGCTTGCTTTGTGCGTTAACCACATCCACTATGACGGAGTTGGGTTGCGGATGTTGAATCAAAGTCTGCCTCTTTGGTAGGGATGTAGTATTTTTATTTATTTATTTTTGGCTCTGTTGCTGGTTGGTGCGATGGCGGCTGGTGTCTGCCAGATGAGTTTGGTAGGATCTAGAATTACCTCATTAATTGGGAGGGCAACTCTGGATGAGGAGGAGGTTTGCAGAATATCCACCAACTTGTGATGTGTATCTGCCACGTCCTGTAGGGGAATCTGCAGCTCATTTGTCACTCTCTTGGTAAGATCCAGAAAGTTCTTAAAATCATCACCTTGTGATGGGGGGGAGGGGACTGCTCGCTCCATTTGAGGCCAAAGGTGGCTGAGAAGGTAGTGAGCAGGGTTCGCCCGCGCAGTGCTAGATAGCCTCAAGGCAGACCATGAGGGAGGGAGAGCACATGTGCAAGCTCAACGGACACTGCTACCAAAAATCTCCGATTAGAGGTGCAGGGGCGCACATACACCTACAGTGGAGCACTCATAGGGACATTACTTGAAAAAGAAACTTTAAAATTTGGTCATTTTTAATTTTAAGGTTGAATATTGTCATGTAATAATGGCAGAGAGCAGAAGGACTATTAGGCAATAATCTTGTTTATGGATCAGCAAGCTCAGAAAACTGCTATATTCTGTATTCACACCTCATCACTGACTACCATACAGAGACAGGATGTTGCAGTATTACATTTTTCTTTATTATTAGAAAGCTGTTCATGTGGTCCTGGGTGGCTGAGGGTTCTTATTGGAGTCTGGCATTTTACAGCCATCAGAATTGTAATAAAATGGATTTCCAAAGGGAAAAGAAAGGTACAGAGTATCTCTGGACTATTTTAAAAGTACAATTTTCAAGAAAAGCATCTCACCTCTTGATTGCTAGATTGCTTCGTGGGAACTTTTTTTTTTTTTAAAAGGTTCCTAAATGTGCAGTTAAAGGAAGTAAACACTGTTCTTTTAACTAATTCACATTGAAAAGCTGTTTTTTCTGGAGAACAAAGATCAAGTCAGATCACAGTAAATAATGTAACCAGCTATTATGTGAAAGACCTGGGATAAGGAAGGAGCTAAAGATTATCATGGCTTGAGTTATCTGGATTGATGTGCTAAAACATGAGGGTTGGTGAAGCGCTCAGCTTCTGGGGAAAGACACAGCATGCACTGGGTTTCTGCATTTCTAGCAGCTGTTTAGGGAGGAATGTTGCAGTCAGTGCCTCTTCTGAGGTCCTAAGGAAGGATGGTCCAGTGGTTAAGCACTCTAGCGAGAGCTTGGAAATCTGAATTCAAGTTCCTGCTCCATGACAGACTTCCTGTGTAACCTTGGGCAAGTCCCTCGGTCTCTCTTTGCTTCTTTAGTTCCTTGTCTGTAAATGGGGATAATAGCACTTCCCTATCTCACAGACATGTTCTGAGGATAAATACATTCACAACTGTTTGATACTCAGATACTATGGTAATGGGGTCATAAGTATGACGGAGAGAGCACAAAATGACCACAGCAATCATAGCTGCTTCTGGAGAATAGGTCCATCAGCAGCTACTAGCCAGAATGGGCAGGGATAGTGTCCCTAGCCTCTGTTTGCCAGAAGCTGGGAAAGGGCGACAGGGGATGGATCACTTGATGATTACCTTGATCATTCCCTCTGGGGCACCTGGTATTGGCCACTATCGGAAGACAAAACACTGGGCTAGATGGACCTTTGGTCTGATCCAGTACGGCCGCTCTTATGTTAACGAAGAGGGTGACATTTTTGCCGGGGAAGAAGAGCAACCTAACAAAACAGTGGGCAAAAGCCTCTGGACTCCATCCTTACTGGTCAGGGCCTTGCATTAAGTGAACAGACTGCCTCAGCATTGGAACACTTACCACAAAATTTGGCTATTTAAAAAGTGTGTACAATCTTTCTCCATGTATTTGTTAAATGGACAACAGGCACCAGGTACAATATCAGCTCAATGGTTCTCTTTGGCTCTGCTAATATCAGCCTTGAAGTGCACATTTCAAGGCCGGTCAGCCTCTCTTCCAGCTCCTTCCCTGAAGCTGAGGCCCAAGAGACTAGCCACCCCAAATGGCATTCTTCAGCCAAAGCCAGCATCCACGTGCTTGCATTCAGGACCAAAAAAAAAAAATGCAGAGGCAAATTCTCAAGTGGTATAAAACTGGTATAGCTCCATTGAAAATTAAATGAAAGATCACTGTTAATGGAACTATGCCAACACATACCAGTTAACAATCTGGCCTGTTATACTTGTGTAAAAATATTTAATGGACAAATCTTATTGCAAAGAAAAAAGATGAAGCATGAATTAAAATGAATTATTGAAAACACCCATTCAATGATCATGCGAGGGAAAATTTTTTGAAAGAGCCCTTTATACTGCTGTAGTAGCATGCAAAAATTTCTGTGTTTGTACATGCCACTAGATCAGATGCATTGCAAATGCAAATTTGAGTGTGCAGTTACCTGATCTGCCTAAGCAAATGCAGGGGTTTATATGTGCAGTGGATATGGCCTTCAGTGTTCCACACAGCCAAGAAGGAGACACAATGTGTGTTCTTTAAAGGGACTGGTAGGAAATCTGCAGGAAGTCATCAGGGCCCAAAGACAGAAAAACTGCTAATCTATAATTGACTAGAAAGATTTCAGAGGGGTAACCGTGTATCAGCAAAAACAACGAGGAGTCCTTGTGGCACCTTAGAGCCTAACAAATTTATTTGGGCATAAGCTTGCATGGGCTATAACCCACTGCATCAGATGCGTGGGTTATAGCCCACGAAAGCTTATGCCCAAATAAATGTATTATTCTCTAAGGTGCCACAAGGACTCCTCGTTTTGACTAGAAAGACTGGCACTGAAAGCCATTTAAGACATCACAGGCCAGATAAAAAGCTTTCTAAAAGATGAAAATCCCTTCCCCTCCTATCAAATAAAATTTGCTCTTTACACCGATGTATCTTGTAGAAGAATCTATATGACTTGTAATTAGCTCTGGAAAGGGGATTGGGGTGGAGAGGAGACAACAATATTGAACTGAATTTATTAACAAAATACAGAAGAAACAACTCTACTTCACAACATTCCAAATGTATCACTGGGCACATCAGGAATATAAACTGCTACCATGCAGAGATTAGTGTTAAATGCAGTTAAAATCAAACAGTGTCAAAATATGGTAAGGGAACCATAGGACATAACTTAACAGCAACTCTGTCTTTGCAGAAATTCCTTGCATAGTTTACCAAGTACGATATATGTAGTGGTGTTGCCTGATCAAAGCAATACTGAATGGAAAAAAATGCCAACATTTTGTTCCCCACTGACTGATAATTATTCTCTCCCTGTATTTTATGTTCCTGTTTAAAAAAAGAAAAAGAAAATAGACGGACCTGCTCCTTATATTCTCTTTCCAAAGCCAGTGCCTGAGAGGTTTGTTGGCCATCTTTTAAAGAATAGAGGGAAGTGTTTTTTTCATATATTCTGTACTAGGGCAATTAACGGATAATCCCATTTCATTAGAGAATACAGTCTGGGTTTAATATGCCCTTAACTCCACAGCTGGTTTGCAAAGACAGGGAATTAACAGCTCATAAAAGGAGAGATTTTAGTAGATTTTAACACACAGCCACAGAATGGAGGCTCTATAGCAAACATCATAAAATGACCTTATAGTGGTAGCTTTATACAGAGGGAACTCTGTATTGTTCAGATGATAAGTGATGCCGCTTTTCTGAAACTGTTTAACCTAGCATAAAAGGGGAGGTTAAAAATTAATTACAACATATTTTAATACACTGCTTTTTTTAAGCTGTTTGGTGATCAGTTGTGACAGGTAATGAGAATTCATAAGGCAAAGCAAAGTGTTGCCAGATGCTAGGAGACCTGTCAGACTTGGAGCGCAAACAATTGATAGTAGTGTTCCAACAGCATGAGCCCAAATGTTGTCTTTCAAGGCTCACTTAGGTCATTATCTGAATTTCCATGCAGATGTTTGGGAACGTGGAATGCATTTACCAGATTCCCTTCTGCACTCCAGCCTTCTGGCCATTCAGTCACAAAAGCTTCATTTCAAGTGTCTACTGTTGAGAGTTAAATTGGTCTTCCAACATTTTCAAAGACCACATAAGATTAAGGCTTTTAATACATTAGTTGGAAGAGGATATTGGTGCAACTGAATTAGAAATCTGAAATTGGGTTTACTGTTCTTTCTCCTCAAGTCAAGATGCAAATTAAATGTATAGCCAAAGGGAGAATCTATGTACCTTGTAAAAATCATACAGAAAAAGATGGGAGAGGCATTAGGCACACTAATAGATTTTGCCTTTGTATAATACATTTAAAGTCTCAGGCCATGTCTACACTTACCAGGGATCAATGCTGCTGTAATCAATGCAGCAGGGATCAGTTTAGCAGGTCTAGTGAAGACCAACGTTTTTGCCAATGTTTTTGCCAGGTGTCCCAAAGCTTTAACAAAAAGGTGGCTAATAGACAAGCATGGAAAGGCAAAGTTGGACAACTTGAATAGAAACAGAGATGTAGCCCATAATAATTTGGGTGCCACTTATCCCTTTTGGGTCTTTATTTTCTGAGAGAGGGGGACAGTCCTCTCCAATCCTTACTTTAACCCCTACACAAAACTGGCCCAGTTCATTCAAAAGATAACTCCTCTGTCTATGCTATTCAAGCATTTATATTTCTCAGACACCATTCATTCCTTGACACTGAATTTCAGTACTTCTAATGAAGCCCAATGAAAATGGACATTGAATCTATTTCCATATCAATTTAATGAGACTATCATGTACAATGAAAAGGCAGGCAGTGCTGTGAAGTGAATGGAATACATACAGCCTCCCACAAATCAACACTGGAAAACACAGACTGTACTTACACGTTAGAGATTTTCACTTAGTAACATTGTACAGTAAATGCCTGCAACTCAAGGTTTTAAGTGGGACTTCAGTGGCGTACAGGACTTGCATTGGTCCTCTGAATGCAGTGAATTTTACCCTAGGTGATCAACATCCTTCAGGAGGGGGAAAGAAAAAATTCCCTACACGTGACTACCTTTGCCTTCTTATGCCATTTTGTTCAACATGAGGCTTTGCCCTAGATTTTGATTCTTTGAGTGTATTGATATTTTAAAAGTTAGCTAATGAACCTTCAACAGGTAGGTAAACTAATACCAGTCCCAGTGCTTCCCTGTTATCCTGGCATATACACCTGTGTGAGGCCTAACTGATTAGTTCACTTGCTGCTAACTGGAAAAAAACAGGGCCTCTGGACCCTGTCACTCATGGCTGACCAATGAGTATGTTATTTACTTTCCACCTCTTCCTGAAAAAAAAAAAAGTTTTAATCTCTGCAATAATTATCCTAAAAGCCAATACAAATTACCTAGCACTAGAGGGGCACATTTTCATTGAATTCCTTATGCTGGAACATTTGCTTGCACAAGTTCTTGGATTTGTGCACGTAAATAGGCCAATTGGGTTAGCAATTCAAATCCAAATGTGCAATTACTGTAAACTGCCTGAGCATATGCATGGCCAAGAGGAGCAAAAGTAGAAGAGAGAATTCCATCAACAACAGATTTTGGCTGTTGATGTTAATAATATTATAGCTGTCATGCTTAGGGCAGGATTTACCTGCTCTGTTTCTAATTAAAATAAACTGCCAGTATTAAAAATAGCCAATAAAACAGTGAAATAACTATAGTTATGCTGGTCTCTTTTTAAACTGTGATACTGATATAGCTCCCATTCCTTAAGAGCACAGAAAAGCTATGGCCCTGTTAAACCAGTTTTGATACCCTACTGGTGTTACATCAACATAAAAACAGTGGAAGACAGTGAAGCATCAAGCCTCAGCGTATGTCTACACTACCCGCTGGATTGGTGGGCAGTGATCGATCCAGCAGGGATCAATTTATCGTGTCTAGTCTAGACGCAATAAATCAAGGCCCAAGTGCTCTCCCGTCGACTCCCGTACTCCAGCGCCGCAAGAGGTGCAGGCAGAGTCGATTAGAGATCGGCAGCAGTCGACTCACCGCAGTGTAGACACCACAGTGAGTAGGTCTAAGTACGTCGACTTCAGCTACGTTATTCATATAGCTGAAGTTGTGTAACATAGCTCGATCCTCCCCACAGTGTAGACCAGGCCTATGATTGTAAGATCTTTACCAAGGCTCTGATTCAGTCTCTGGGCTGCTGTGCGCCAGGCTGGGGACAAGCATCAGAACTGAGAGCAAAGCATCTGTCTGTCCTGGGCTCTCAATAAACACCCCTCCCCCTATACCCAGGCAGCTGGGAGGAGGAAGCTGCCTGATTCAAAAGCAGAAGGGACAAGAGCCTGGCCCGGGGGGGATAGATTGGGACAAAGAGCCTGGGGAAAGCAGGGGAGTGGGAATCTAAGTCTGGGGCTGGCCGTGCAAATAAATTAGAGCTGAGAGTGAAACCAGGGTGGGAACAGACAGATGAGATGAAGAACAAGGGGAGAGACTGGGAATGGCTGGGACCAGGTACCAGTGGGATGGGTAGAAGGAAGACAGACCCGATGATGAGCCGAGTGCAAGAGAAGAATGGGGACTGGCTTGGCAAAGAGCCAGAGACAAAGAGGCAGGGGCACATAAATTGGAGAAGCTCAGAGAGGGAGACTGGGACTGAGAGACATGTTCCCCATCCCCACTGGCTAAGGCATAGAAATGACTGGAGAGTAGGAGGGTGAAGAGAGACAAATCAGAGGAGGAGCTGGGCTGTCTGGGCAAGGAGACTGAGATGGGGACGGGGCGGACAAACGAATGGGTGCGAAGTCTGGAGGGATAAGACTAGGACTTGCTGGGCAGGGCAGTTAAGACTGAAATGAAAAATCTTGAGAAGTGGAGAATAAGACTGGCTAAGTGAGAAGAATGGGAGTGGGATGGGGATTCTGGCATGAGGAAGAGACAAGGGTAGGCCAGGGCAGAACAGTCTGTGTCCACTAGAGCACACTCCCCTCCTGAGCCTGGAATGGAAGCCAAGGCTCCTAAGTCTCACTATTCCCCTGCTTAATACTCGTGAAACCTACTAACAAACTGTGTGTCATCCCCCTTAGTGCTGGTTCACATACACTATAACAACCTACTGCAAAGCCCAAGTGGCAGAGGTATATGCTGTGGATCTAAAGATACCGACCCTGATGAAGAACCATTGGGATTCAATGGGGGGAGGGATAGCTTGGCCTGCTAAACTCAGGGTTGTGAGTTCAATCCTTGAGGGGGCCATTGACAGCTCTGGGGCAAAAATCTGTCTGGGGACTGGTCCTGCTTTGAGCAGGGGGTTGGACTAGATGACCTCCTGAGGTCCCTTCCAAGCCTGATATTCTATGATGGAATTTCAGGGAGGTGGTCAGGCTTTTTGAAAAAGCTAGGAAATTACACACAAACACATCCATTAAAGGAGCGTTATTAAGGTTGCAAAGTCGAGCGTCCAAAAGTTAGGAAATACTAGAATTAAGGCTGGCAGTGAACAGAAAACTTCAGGAGAAAATTAATATGCCTGTCTTCAGAGCAGAGTTTGAATAGTAGGCCTGGGGCCACAAACTGAACAATGAGGAAAAAATCAAAATATTGAATAGCTGCTCATTAAGTAAGCATCATGCATCTCATGGATTGAAAGAAGCAGGGGTCTTGTGGAATAAATAGAATGTGACTGTGTAATTAACACTGTACCATAATGTTAGGGTGACCAGACATCAAGTGTGAAAAATTGGGACGGGGTGGAGGGTAATAGGAGCCTATATAAGAAAAACAAAAATCAGGACTGTCCCTATAAAATCGGGACATCTGGTTACCCTACATACATAATGTGTACACACAAGAGGGACAAATTAAGGTTGTACCGGAAACCTCATTTCTGGCATTTCCTAACTTTTGACTGCTGATGTTGCAACTTCAATAGTATTCTTTTAATGCACTTGTTTTGTCTAAAATATCTCATCTTCATACTGAAAATACTGAAACAACAAAAGATTGCTTATCTAGGTTTCCAGACATTAGTATTATTTTTGGCAAACTTTAATTAGCAAATCAATTATTTCATTATTAGTTGTACTGAAGTAGCAACTGGAGGCTCCAAAGATCAACACCCATTGTGCTATATACTGTACATTCAGATAGCAAGACAGAAGTAGTTAGTCTTAAAAAACACAAGACAAATGGTAGGAGAAAGGAATTATTATATTATTCCCACTTTACAGAGCGGGAACTGACTTGTCCAAGTCACAAAGAGCGTCTGTGGCAGAGCCAGCAATTGAGTCCAGTTCTCAGAGTCCCAATCCTACACTTTAATCATAAAATCATCCTTCATCTCATCTTTCTAGACTATGGTAAAGCTCAATCCTTTCTACTGTCTCAGCATAACAAGGATAAAAACAGACATTTTTTGAAGGGCAAAAAAATGAGTACTAGATTGAGATGTTATTCCTAGTGCAACATTCCTTCCTGAATATTGACTATAAAAAGACAGATCAGGTGTGGTGCCAGTAGCCAGGGTCAGTGAAGAGATTCACATAGAGATTGTTTTCCCAATAAGATGCCTCTCACTGAGGGAGGTTGAACCTGACTCAGAGCCTGAGTAAGTGCCTGGCAAGCCAGGGTATAAATCACCAATGCACTAAGTCACTGTGTGGACTCAGTTATTGCACACTAAAAGTTCTGCAGTGCTCTTCAGCCTATTGCTATTTCAAACAGCAGTAGGTCAAAGCACAGAACGCTTAGTGAGGGGGAGCGGGGTCCGCATGGCCAGTTAGCGTGCAGCAAGCTAGTGCACTATAGATTTACACACCAGTTTGCTGTGCGCTATATCTCCATGTAGGCAAGCCCTCAGCAGTCACTAAAATGGAAAGAAGAGCAGTGCTACTGCAACCTAGCTACTGTAAGAGGATTACATAACAAACAGGGGAAACGTCATGATTTCAAGGCTAATTGCATTTCTGACCTCTGAGGGCATCCCCCCTCTGGTCTTGGCCCTCAAGCCATCACCTCTCCTGGGGTGGAATCAGGCCATTCTCCCACTCTCAGACCGGATCTAGGTCTGCAGTCCCCTATGATCAACTGTGATCACCTAAGCAGGCCTGACTTACCTTCAGTGCCTGCAGTTCTGCTCCAGCTGGGAGTAATGACAGTGGTAAACAGTAACCAAACAGCCTTTGTTAAGCAAAGTACACCTCTACCCCAATATAACGCAACCCAATATAACACGAATTTGGATATAACGCGGTAAAGCAGTGCTCGGTGGGAGGGCTGCGCACTCCAGCGGATCAAAGCAAATTCGATATAACGCGGTTTCACCTATAACGCAGTAAGATTTTTTGGCTCCCGAGGACAGCATTATATCGGGGTAGAGGTGTATTATTTATTTAGAGTTAAACCATCCAGGAGAAAACTGATCTCAAAACAATAAGCCAGTGTATATGTATGGTTGCCTCTCCCTGAGGCTTACCATTCCCTGGGTCTGGTGAAGGGAGACTCAAACTCTCTCTGCAGAGCTTCTCTCTAGGTCAAACTGTCCCACCTGGAGAGCACCTGATAATGGACTCCCCTTTTTCTCTGGAGGAGTGGCTTTTTAATTGTTGAATGTCCTTTTGATCATTAGGCTCTTAACCTGGCAAAACAGCTGTGTCACTTTGGGCTGGGGCCTAAAAATAGGGCCTTGTTCTGTAATTGATTCCCCCCACTCTCCCAAGTGTTCGCTCAGATGTTTCTTAACTAGATCCATCATGTTGCTTTTCCTGTTTTTCATTTAGCCCCCCTATTAAACTGGAGCAGTATATTTCATACAGTAACTTCATCTCGCTGACCAGGTCATATACAGTATTCATAAAATTATCTCATTACTTGGATTACATAGCAGCTCTATGTCCATCACAATGCATAAACTTGTTGAAGCCAAGTATAGGGCAGAGGCACAATTTACTTTTATACAGCTATCCCTGAGCCCCATGTAACTTTACAGACAGTGGGCTAAAATGAACAACAGCCATTGTATACTATGACCCTGCTCCTGCAAAGCATTTAACACATGCAAAACTTGGCTCACATGAATAATTCAATTGACTTCAGTGGGACTATTGAGGGGAACAAAGTTATGAGTGTTCATAAGTGTTTGGCAGGTTCAATATCTATGTTGTTTTTTCAGTTTTATTTTCTTATATAAAAATGTCCTGTATTAGGACATAAATCAGTTACTGCGATAGGCCTCACTCCCAGAATTTGATCCACATGGATTAGGAAAACATCTGTCATCTGGGCCTATAAAAAGTTAAAATTTGAACCCAACAACCTTGACAGGGTCTCTTTAAACTGTCTAGGTATTTTTGTAGTTAAACATCCACGAAAATATCGTATAATCACTGTAGCAAGGGCACTAGGAACAAGTTATCATGAATAACACTCTGGCAACACCTCTCCCAAATGTATTCACTTAAGAGCTAGGACCTTTGCTTCATACAAGATTGTTATTATTCCCATAACTTACAGTTATGGCAGATTGGTATTTCACAAGAAATGCTGAATCTTGAAGCCTCAGTTATAGAAAAATATGCAGCTGTATAGCTACTTACGTACATGTACTTAGTTACATACTTTCCATATCATTTTCAATTCCCTCCTCTACTATTTTGTTGTTGCATGGGCAAAAACCCAAAATGCTTTCAAGGGTAGAGTCACACATTTGGGTTTTTCTTTTTAGTTGTATGCTGGGCACCAAAAACAATGAACAGTTTAAATAAAAAAAGCACAGTGTATAGTGCATCTCATCACGTAAACTAAAATAACCAAATCCCATTTGCTCTCACTGAACTCAGTGGAATCGGGGGGAGGGAGGAGGGCAGGGAGGGGAGAACTATAAAACAGATATAATTTTATATAAAAGGGAGCCTAGCAGTAATTATATTCCAAGCACTTTCATAATCACTATTCATTGATCAATATGGGCTATTTTATGGTCCCATCTGCTTGTGCTAAAACATGACAGTCAGACGTTCTAATCCAAACCTTGCTATAAAATTGCTTTCTGACATTAAAAATGAAATTCCTTTTGTAAGAAATTAAAAAAATTGCAAGAGCAGTTAAAAAAAATGCCTGGAAATAAAACATTTCATTCTGGTCAATCTGAAACAAAATTTTCCCAACTTTTTCAATTCATGAAAAATTCAGAAAAATCTTGGTTTTGGTTCAGTCTGAACCATTCCCCTCGCCCCTCCCCCCCTCCAATTTTTGGAATTGCCAGCAAACTGAAAAATCACTTATTCTCACAGCTCTAATTGCAACACTGGTTTTCAATGCAAGTAATAAAATACTGAATAGTAAGTGAGGTTTCTATTTTTCAAAATGAATGTAAGCAAGAATTTTATGTTTAAGTAGAAACATGTTATAGAGTCTTACTTGAGATGAACTATGGCTACATATGAACTGCAAAGAGAAATACCACTTTTGTACCCAATTAGGAAAGGCCAAAATAACCACAAGCAACTGATACACCTTTACCTGCACTGTCACTGGTTTCCCTCTCTCTTCCTTCTTGCTGCATGCTGGAGATCGGCATCTGTTTGAATTGAAATAGAATCTGCGAGCTTCACTGGGCTATAAAGGAAAATACAGTATGACCTCATCATACTTTTCTTGATAGGTCGGACTGCTGATTGATACACTAACACTGCCTGGTATACACAATACACTAAAGCCTGTTCCCAGTTTGCTTACATGGTACCGCAAGAGCGAACAACACTGCTGACAGTTTATTTATTAGCTCCAATGCGTCTCTGGAGTAATCATATTGACTTAATTGAATTTGGATCCATCTTTTTTGTTCCTGGATCCTTCAGCACTGAGAAGTGAGCTAAAGCACACATATTCAGCAACTCTAAATGAACACTATCTGTCTGATCCTAAGTTTGACCAACCTTGGAGCACTGAGGTGCTGGGGATATGAATTGCCAAGCCTAGAGGTTCCTAGCTCCTGCACGGGCTCCCAGGCAGCAGCTGCCACTCTCCGGCCACCCAGCTCTGAAGGCAGAGTGGCCACCAGCAGCAGTGCAGATGCAAGGGTGGCATGGTATGCTCTCCAGCCGCCCACGGCAGCATGCACAAGGAAGACTTTCTGAGCCCAGGGGCTCCCCCAGCCATACATCACCTGACCGCTATGCCCGTGGGAAGGGGGCGACCCAGGAACTGGCCCACTGTCTCCGCAGGGATGAGCCCTACTGCCTGTGCCTCTCTACCAGGCTGGTATTGCCTGCCTTCCACCCAGCTGGCCGGGCAGGGCTCTAGCCCCATGCTCACCAGCATTCACCTCCACTCCGGCAGCTCAGGCCCACCAGTTTGCAGCACTTGGACAGCACCCCCGCCTCCCAACCATGGCACCCTCAGTGGTCACCTAACCCTAAGGCCAGTCCTGGGCATGGAATGTATTTTGGGGGGCGGGAGGGGGATCGGGAGAAGCTTTGGCCGGGGGGAACAAACTTACTGTGCACATTCAGAGCTGGGCAGCTGGAGAGCAGTGGCTGCTGGCTGGGTGCCCAGCTCTGAAGGCAGCACCGAGACCAGCATCAGTGGAGAAAAAAGGGTGGCAATGCCATGCCACGCCACCCTTACTTTGCTGCTGCTGGCAGTGGCGCTGTCTTCAGAGCTGGGCACTCGGCCAACACCCACCATTCTCCACTCTGCCTTCAGAGCTGGGCAGCCAGAGAGCAGTGGCTGCTGACTGGGTGCCGGGGAGGGGAAGCGTAAACTATTACAGACAAAAAGAAGGGGGAGCACGATCAAATCAGTTTTAAAACCACTGTGATAGCTGAGATTTACATAACTAGCTCTAGTTATTGCTACTTATACTTTTGCCCATAAATTTCACCACTAAAATTTTTCTGCATTTTTCAGTCAGCTCTAGCAGTAATATACATGATAAAGCTATTAACAGAAAGTTGACTGATGTATAGTTAAATACAGTACACAATAAGCAGTGCAAAGCTGTTTTATTCCATGAAAAGGCCATTAACTAGAAACCTAGCCCATTTTGAAAAATAAATTAAAAATAACTTCAGGTGCCACATCTATGCCCAATTCCCCTTGACAATTTTTCTGTTTTTCACAACTAAAAACAACAATCTTTTCCTTCTCCCTGTTGTTGTGTGAAAGACCCATTCAAACCAAAGCAGACAATGACTCTACAGGAGAAACAAGGAAACTGGTTATATGCTGAGTGCTGTCAAAAGCACAAGGCTAATTTATTCCTCAAATCTTTTTAAATTATAACAGGGATTTTCAATGTTTTCCACAGTGTAGACAACATTTTAATACACTGTCTCATGGACACCTCCCTATTCATGGTCATGTAATGTACCTATGGCAACTAAAGAAAAATTGCTTATATGGAGAAGTATTTCATGCATATTATCTTCTTTTTAATGGGATTTAGCAACTGGAAACAAGAAAGAGAAAGGTTGGTACCATGTGACTGGCCAGCTCTCTACAGACCACCAGAGTTTCATGAACCACAGACTGAGAATCATCTTATTGGCACTTACAAGTAACAGTAATAGGTAAACACTTTTCAATGTGATTAATAATTGACAGTCTCTCTGGGATTCTAGTTTTGGGAATATAGCAGCACATTTATTTTTCCACTGTGACTGGAAGCCTTAGATCTCAGACATGCAGGTGTTGGGTAAATTGATCTAATATTGTATTATATCATCTCATTAGCATAGTCACTCTCATAACAACAAATCTACCTTTATGCTACCCTGGATGAACCCAGAATTTGGAGCAAGGGCAAGATCGACAAAGAAGACAGCAGAGAGTATACCAGACACATTTTAAACCTTTTAAAAAGGTTACTACTTTGGAGTAAGGCAGTATTGCTAATTTTGAATGAAAGCATAAAAGGCTTATATTGAAGTATTTTATTTTTCTCTCTGACATGGCTCAGTTTATGTAGTCACTTAAAGCACCAGAGTAATTTCCAATAAGCTTTATGATAAACAAATCTAGATAATTCTTCAACTACTGATATGATAGCACGAAGCCTGGCCCAGCCCCAGCAGCAAGATTAGAAACTAATGAGTAAGAAACACTAATATGATTTTCAACTCTGCATTCCGAAGTATTTAGCAAATCCTATACACAGACATCCCAAATTGTACAGAGCACCATGCAGAAGTGGGGAGGTACAGTAAACACAAAAAGTCTGACCCTCCTTGCCTTGAATGTGGTGCAGTCATTAACTCCAGTGCATAGTCAATGCAAAGTGGATGTAAATGTTGTCAATCTGATTTAGCAACATTTTACACTCACTTTGCACTGGTGTAAAATTAACAAAGGTGCAAGGCAAGAGAAATTAGGCCCTTGGTATACCAAACTGCCCATGTAGGACAGCTGACTATAGCTGGCGTCGCGGGCAAACGAGCCTCTTCACGTAACGTATCAAAGTGACATGGAGGGGGAAAGCTCAGGATTAGGTGTGTACAGGTGTTTTAGGGGAATGGGGGAATTCACAATAAAATGTTAGGATGTATTGAATCAAAGTAGCTTACACCGACCCCTCCAGTGCATCCTCCCAAAGTTCTTAGATAACAGATCTACCACACAAACGCATCCTATAAGGCTTTCAGCTACCAGGCTGGCTGTACCATGAGCAGCAGATGACTGGCCATCCTCAGTGGTCAAAACTGTGCGTCAGCTCCTGAGAGCTTTATACACAGCCGGCTAAAAAGGGAAGCTGGCAAGGGTCACGCAATCAGAGCTGTTTTTCCATTAAAATGATTATGTACATAGAGCTTGATTCATTATGCACAGAAACACTTTAAAACACTCAGAAAGGCAGCTAAGGGAAACTGATGCTAATTAGCATACTGGACAGACTCCCTCTGCATCCATTCTCTATGCAGAGCACCACCACTTGACTTGTGCAGCTGCCTCTGCAGAGAAAGAGAAAAATGGAGGCTTCCCCCATATGGAAGGGAAAATGTTCTAAAAAGGATGTTTTGTGGGAGGGGAGAGGTAGTTGGAGTTCAAGAAAGGTTGAAGCAAAAGAGAAAAACAGAACACAGGGAATAAAGAAATGAGGGAAGAAAGCAAAACAGAGGAGAGAGAGAAATAAATCTATCTGGTTTCTTACATTGGTGGCTTTCACCATAGTATCTGACAGAGAAAGGATGAAATACAGACAAACACAGATGGAGAAGACAGATCAAAAAAAAAAGGAGAAATCAGAGGATAAAAAGAGTGGCGGTCCCAAGACAGGATATCAGAGTGTGTATTTGAGCAGCCCATCAGACTGCCATATCATAAGACATTATGGTCACCTGGGCTTACTAGTTGTTCTAGACCTTTTGGGATGCAGCAAAAAACCTAAATTTATCAACCAATTTTGTAGGCAGTTTCCCACCACCAACATTCTCTGTCCCTTAAAGCACCTGGCCAACATTTACCCTCATCTTTCCCAAAAATCCTGGAGTCTTCCTCACAGTTCTATTTTCCTGCAACTCCTCTTCTCTAGAGATGGCCAGATCAGAAATAGCAGAGACTGGCCAACTGCACTAATTTATTTTGTGGTTTTGTCACATGAAAGATCAGTGCTAAGTGAAACTGGGATTCAGAGCATCTCCACTTGATAGAAGGAAGAAATTAACTAGTTTTCATAAATGCAAGATTACCAAACCCTGGCCCCCTTTAAAGCAAAACACAACCACAGGCAAATTCACATTGTCAAGGTAGACCATCAGGACTCTGTTTCGACCAGCATCCTATAAGTTCTCTAGTATGGGACCATTTACCCTATTGATTAGTGACACAGAGGTACCATGGACTGTCATGTCAATGATTTGCATATAATAGCCTGTACTTACAGTGGATATTGACACAACACTCAAGAAAAAAAAGTCAATGATGCTTAATGAACTGGCTAATAAGGGATGCCCAACGAGAGACACCATGAACAGTATCCTCTCTTACAGGCTTCAGAAACCTCTATATGGAATCAGTTCTGCCCTAAATACAGATCAGTGGCCAGTGGCAGCAAACTGTTTAGTGACTGAAGGACTGGGAGAGAAAATTTCTAGCTAGTTTAGGGGGGCAGAACATAAAAGCCAGCAGTGACTCCACAAAACTCTCTCCAACAAATGGTCCACACAGGACTTCCATCCCAACCCATCATCACTTCTAGTCAGCAGGGTTTCACAATCCAGGTGTACCACACTGTATTGCAAGACTGCTTTAATAATTCATCTTCATTCTACTATTGTCCTTCACACAACACTATCAATTATTTAAATTTCAGGTTGTCATAAACAGTTAGTTAAGGGTTAAGGTCTCTTTTACCTGTAAAGGGTTAACAAGCAGTACCTGAAGAACACCTGACCAGAGGACCAATCAGGAACAAGATAATTTCAAATCTCTGTGGAGGGAAGGTTTTTTTTCTGGGTTCTTTGTTTTGAGTTGAGTCTCTCTTGGGAGTTAAGGGAGTCCAGACATCTTAATCAAGTCCTCCCAGGTTTCTGCAGTACTTTTCATCTATTCAGTCTAGTGAGTATTAGAAAGGCGTACTAGTATTATAAGTTTATTTCTACATTTTGCAATTGTGTGTTTTGCTGAAGGAATCTCTTTATTTCTATTGCTGTTACTTTGCTTTTACTGAGAAAGAAAGGGGGAGGGGGAATTCTCTCCAGGTTTATAGGTTAGACTCTGTGTATTGTTCCATCCTGGTATGACAGAGATAGTGTACTTTCTTTTTGTTCTTTTAATAAATTCTTTTCTTTTCTTTGGACTTGGTTAATTCCTTCTCGTGTGGAAATTCAGGGGAAGGGGAGGGGGGAAGAGTGAGTTCCTCCTGGGTTTGATTCACGGAGTTGAATCGGTGTGTCTCTCTCCGGAGTAGGCTAGGAGAGAGAGGGAGAGGGGAAGTGGGCTGCTTCCCTTTGTGTTGAGATTCAGGGAGATTGAATCTGTGTTCCCCAGGGAGAGTTTTGGGGGAACAGGCAGTATGTTATCCACTTTAAACGTAACTGGTGGCAGCAGGACCAGATCTAGACTAGGATTAGTTTAGAGGAGCTCATGCAGGTCCCCATCTTGTGAACACTAAAGTTCAAAGTGGGGAATAAACCTATGACACAGGTACACAAGCTTTCTCCTGCAAGTGAATCAGTCAAGCGGCTGAGTGTGTGTGTGTTGGGTCATGATTCTTCACTTGTTGTTAGGGGCTACATTCAAAGGGTCAGATCCTCAGCCAAGAAAAGATCAGCATCGCTCCATTGACTTCAGTGGAGCTAAAACAATTTACGCCAGTTGATAATCTGGATCAGCATAGGGTACAAATTAAAGTGACCTGTAATTTTGTTCATGTGGACAAAATATATTTGTATTGAATTCTCAAAGCAGGAAAGGATTAAAGGGGCATGCCATACAAAAATTATTTTAAAATGTATCCTCCTCCCCAGAAGTCCAGATACGCGAGTTGTGGCTCTATCAATGCCTCTGAGTGTAAACTAGGGAGCCAGGACATTCTGGGCAACATAGTGGCAAGTGGGGTGGAAAGGTAATTTTAAAATAATGTATTTGTTGAATGCACCTTTAGTTCTTTCCATCTGTAGCATCAAGCAAATGGAAAAATACATTAATGTTATCCATTAATTAAAATTACATATACATTAATTAAAAATAATTAATTAATTGTAGGCTCTTTGCAGCACAGATTGTGTCTTACTAAGTGTTTACCCCGTAGGGATTCCTGATTCTGATTGGGGTCTCTAGGCACTATTACACTAGAAATGTATAGAATACCAAAAAAAGACAGACATTTACACATCATCTTCAAACAATAAGACCCTCTAGTAATCCAGGCAGAGTATTTTTGGGCAATTATAGCTGGACATAAATGGTACTATAAGGCACAAGATGAAGGGCAAAGACTGATCACCTGACCTGACAATACTTCCTCCGCCCCCCTTATGGGGTCATATAACCTGGAGTCTATTTTAGCTATTAAGAAATGGAATTTGCAAATAAATATAAACAACATAGTTGTGGACTATACAATTAATGAGCACTGCTGACAGGATTTACATATTGCTGACAGCCAAACATAAGCCTCCATTAGTGTCCTGTTTTCTGGG
Organism: Mauremys reevesii; assembly: GCF_016161935.1. Taxonomy (NCBI): domain Eukaryota; kingdom Metazoa; phylum Chordata; order Testudines; family Geoemydidae; genus Mauremys; species Mauremys reevesii. The sequence continues at coordinate 253,222,400 of NC_052623.1, forward strand.
GCCATTTCATAATTATGAAATATTGCTTGCACACAAGCTGCCAAAAAGGACTTAGATGGCATATGATCTGATGTAGGAACTGTCTGCTGGAAGAGTCTGGCTGGCCCTTGCTGGTCTAAGTACTACCAAAAAGCCTTACCTGTGTCTCAAGCTTTTGGGTACTGTATCAAAAACAGCCTAACTCCCATTGACTTTGGATGGCACTCAGGTAGCTAGGTCACCGAGTCTCTTCTGAAAATTTTATCCTTTGTTTAAAAAGCATAAATTGCTAATTATTTTTCCCTTTTATTTTAAAACCCAGAGAATATTTTGCAATTAAAGCAAGAATCACAACATACTGCTTCTAAAAGCAGCTGTTTTTTATAGCAGACTTTTTTTAAAAAGCCATTCTGCCTTAGAAGATTGCAATTAAAACGTACTGCAGAAGTCATCATCTGTTCAGTTTTGAGGAAAAAGAAAAAAAAGACCACTTCAAACAATTGTATTCAGGAAAAAACTCCTTTCAAAAGTAAACCATTGCCTGGCTCCCTGTTTATTCAGATTTTCAGATTTGGAGTTTCATGTGCCTGAAAATAAACATTACTACATTACCTCGTCTACATTATTCTTAAAACCAGTGATGCAGCATGTAATAACATCAGAAAAAACTATGGCTGGGCAGTATCAGTATCCTACTAAGGAGGAAAAGCCATTAAACAAGTTTCTAAATGCTATTAGAGACTGGGACATTTAGAAAATGACACACTTACGTATTTAAGAGAGGACGTTGAGATGCATCTTGCTATACCCTCTTACTGACTAACTGCCATTCAAAGGATGTCAGACTCTGGCCCTAGGTCAGAGTGCGGTTCAGCCTTAAAGGGAGCTGCTTGGCTTGCAGAAGAGGTCCACTGAGAGTGCACTGACCACCTCACTTAGTGCTGGATATAAAACTGTTCCATCATTCCACCACCCCTGCTTTCTCCATGTATCATTAGGCTTGGAAGGATTAGATTTTTAATTGTTAAATTTCTGTAAAGGTTGATTTCAACATACACAGACTCAAACCATTGAAAAAATATTTCAGCTGGTAAAAATCAAAATTTACAGACAGGCTAAGAAAGAAAAATGCTGCTTGACAAATTATTAGCCTTTGATTTAAGGATATTTTGTACATGTGACGACAATTTGTGTTTTAATGGTTCAGCTACTTGAATCTCAACATTTACTGGTCATTACATAATTATTGTCTGACCCCTGCCCCCATAATTTTCCTAAACTGTGAAAATTTAAGTAGATACTTACAAATAAAACTGATACTACTTTTTGAAATTATAAAAAATAAAAATAGAATTCTGCCAAGCCTATATATAATCTTGGGCACAAGGCAGGGCAAAAATTGGCAGTTAATATTTAGATTGTTTATAAATGGCAGCTCTGCTCCAAACTATGCACCTGTGCTCACCACCAGGTTTTAGAGGTAAAAGGGTCTGTGCCTCCCCTCTCAAACCAACATCACAACCCCATCTTCTAACTCTGGAAGAGGAAGGGGAGGATAAGAAACACAAGGAAGCACTCCATCCCACCGGATAAGATGGCGGGGGGACAAAGCCCCCTCTCTAATGTCTGGCCTTCTCTAAAAATACCGATTCTTCTCAGCTGTGAAGTGACTTCAGTCCTTTCTTCTTCTCCTCAAGCAGCAGAAATGTACTTATTTAATCTATCCTGGCCCCCCACCCTGTTTTTTCCTCACTCAACAATTATAGTTGTTTTTTTTTTAATAAAAATGTTTAAAGAAAGTAGTGATTCTTGTCATTAAAAATATACAAAGATATAAATCAACCTGTTGAGAAAAAAAGAAAAAAAATCAGAACCACTTGTGGTTGTACAGTACCTAAGAATAGCCCACATGGCATTGTTTGAGACAGAAAGGCTGCTGCTCCGTTGCTCTTCAGGTGATGCAGGGTGGCATGAGTTCCAGGTCCCTTTGTGAGCAAACCGGTGCTTCCCATTCTCCCTGCTGGATGGAGGAATCTGCAGCGAAGCAGATGGAGAAGCCGCAGGCTGCCGTGCGAACCTCTGATGCACCCCTCCATTTCTCCTAATTACTCATTGAATTGAGAAGCACAAGGGGAGGGGATGCGGGGGGAGAAAGAGGCCTTTTAAGCGATGGTTCTTTTGTTTCACGTTTACTTCATTTAAAAAAAAAAAAAAAAGAGTATTGGAAAGTTATCCCAAACTGCTATCTTAATACAATACATGACATTTCCTTCAGTTCTCCATGCAAAGATCTGGCATTTACTTCACTGCTACTGGGCATAAATGGATTCTCAGCTATTGTACAAACTACAGTATTAAAAATATGTAAAAGAACCTCACAGAATATTATTAGTCTAATCTTTCTTACAGGCCTCAAGAGAGCTTACAGCGGTGAGAATGATGGGGAGTCAGGAGGGAGAAATTGCATAGTATATTTCATTAGACAATTATCCTTTGTGGCAGCTCACTTGTTAAAAAAAAAGAAAGAAGGTCTGGTTCAAACAACCAGGGAGGGTGCGGGAAGGAGTCTCAGCAGCATTTGGCTGCAGGTTCTCTCCTATCCCTTAAAATCAAGCAAAACACACAGACAAAATTCTGAGCACCATAAACTGCTACACTAGTGCACAATAAATTAGAATGAATATTAAAATGCATCACATCTGGGCCACAGAGCCTCTCATTACTGTAAGGTCTCTGGCCCAGGCATGACCATTATTTAATGTCACTGAAGCAAGGAAACTGAATGTTCAGAGACTGCTGGAACATGAACCCAAGGAAAAGAGGGATATAAAATAAGTGCATGGGTTTTCCTGTGAATAATTAAATATTTCTGCCATCCTTAGTCACAGAGTTCCTGCAACTCCACACAATCCATCGTAAATGTACACACTACAAGAATTCTGATTGCCAACCCCAAAGAAGTCCATAGCTTGCCACTGGCAGACCATTTGTGAGGTTATGTATTAGAATCAAGACAGAAGAAATACTCTAGTGACGTATCATAGCTTACCACGGATTAGTACTACTTGTGGAGGGAGGGATTTTTTCATAGGGCCTTATTTAAGTCCCGTTAAAGTCAACGGAAAGAGATAAAACATTTGAGAGGGGACAAGGATGTAGAAAGTCTAAAAACACTGAATGTTTGGGGGAGAGATGGACGTAACAGGCTCTACACATTGTTAGTGCCTATCAAAAAGAGAAGAACTTAACACTATAAGTAAGGAGCCATATAGCTACTGGCAGAACTAAGACTGTGATAAGTCCCCTTGAATGGATTTGATTTTTCTGAACTAAGTGTTGACAACCGCTGAATTCTCCAGCTGTGGAATTCTTGAGCCACCCAAAAACAGATGAAAAAAATATTTCCAATGTAACAAATTTAGATTTACAGAGGGGAAAAAAGAAAAAAACATTTAAAGATATTGCTTGAGGGCTCATAAGAATTCCGATGTAAGCATCATTCATGTTACAAATAAAATATTAAGAAATGAATGAACAAATCTGATTTTATTACTAAATCTGATATAAAACTTAACTTCACATGTCATCACATTTTGAACAGTTATGGGGTTTTAGTTTGCTGCTACTGCAGAAATTAAGCCAATAAGTTTTAAATACCATTGATACTACCAGTCAAAATTCACACACAAATAAAAATCAAACTCTTTCAAAGTTAGCTATAACTGAGTTGTGTTTCTGTAGATCATTTCTTCACTGTTTGCTAGCTACCCACCCAGCAACAGGATCAAGCAAAACATAAAATAAAATATAGGATGAAATCCTAGCTTTACTGGAGTCAATGGGAGTTTCCAATTAACTTCAATGGGGACAGAATTCCATACATCATACTGTATATTATGCACATAAATGGTGTCAAGGTTTGAAGAATATATTAAGTTACTTACAGTCTAAGTCTATTGTAGGACAGGAAAAGCAAGTCATAAACCAAGCACACACCAAACACAGTGACTCCAGTTTCCTTCACCAGCATTGCACAGGTCCCAAGAAATAAACTAAGCAGCAAGAAGAATGGAGAGGCAGTGGGAGGGAAATGTTCCCCAACATAAAAATGATCCACACTCCTGCAAAATAGATTTGATATAGAGATTTTAATTTAAGTTATTTTCATATTTATTAATTAGTTCATTAAACATTTTCCAAGTGCATGTCCATCATTTTTAAAACATTAAAAAATATTCTCAATAACCATGGACCCAGTGCTGCGAACACATACTTGGGTACAATAGTTAGGATTTTATATGGATTCCTCCCCGCAAAAAAACTCATGTCTCACAACATCTCATAACATTTAATATTAAAGATCCATACCTATTATAGGAGAGAAAAGCCAACAGAAACAGTAGACAGGCTAAGACATCTGCTCTGCCTACAATACCTGTTACCTAAGAGGAAGAAAAAAAGAAAGACATGAAAATTACACTTTAAAAAAAACCCTTTAGATACTGTTTCAATGACCCGTACCAATTGCCTTTGCTTTATGGGTTTTTCCCCTCCTTTCCTTTCTGTCTCTCTCTTCTTCCCCACATCCTGGCACTCTAATCAGTAGGAATTTGGGTATTTTTCTAATACAGATATAGATATGGAGTAATTAAGCTATTTTGTGTAATAATAACAGTATACAGACTGACTAAAACTAAGTTAAATTATTTTTAAAAGCATTTATAGAAGCAGCTCAGAAAATAAAAACATAACTGTGGTCGGGATTTTTATGAAATAATTAAAATGGGGATCAAAAAGAGAAATGTATGCCTGATTCACTAAACTGTGAAGTTTAGTCATATTCTTTAATACCGTGAGAACTGATTTTAGATAAGAATCCTCCCCAAAGACTAAAAGTCACTCCTACATAATAAGAAAGCTTATTACTCAAATGTTAGTTAATAATCAGTTCAGACAGACAACAAATTGCAACTGCTAACTTAGTACGTATGAGAGTTTTTCAAATTCTAATTGGTAAGTTTCTTTATAATTATTCAAATTACAAAATATTTCAGCATTCCACTTAATAAAGATTCAGAAACTGCACATAAAGGAAATTAAAGACCCTTTGAAGCTTTTGCTGTTTTAAGATAACTTAATTATGTACTCTTCAATGCTTTGGCATTTGCTTTAAACTCCCCAAATTCTGATCTAGACAAGAGTAAATTCAAAGCCAGCCTCCTCTAAAGCCTCGCCTATATTATAAAGCAGCATTAAGTAAAGGAGCCTGGCTGATAAGCTTACAGAGACAACACAAGAGGTAACTGTAAAGCTCATGGCTCTTTTGTTATTAAGGCACACTCTCCTCAAAAGATCTCAGCACTGGCAGTCGTTTCACTCTCACTAGTTTGCAATAGTTCATAACAACAAAATACGATGCTGACAATATCTTAACTAGACATACACTTGTTGTCTACGTGGAAACAGAAGAAACTGCATCCCCATTTGAAAGAAAACACACAACCATTTTATCTACATGGGAATTAAAATAGCCGTCATTTTAAAACAAGTTATCTGTATATTTTGATATCTTGCATTTTCCTGTGATTAGTAGAAAAGCAGCATAAGCTTATATACTGCAACTTTGCCATGAAGTGTACTCAAAGCAGCTTTTTTCCTAGGTTAAAAAAAAATCCATAGTTTCTAATTAAGAGCTATGTGAGTAAATTCATGGGTCAATATAGACCTACAACCTGTATCAGCATTTTCCTATTATCTTGTCCAGAATGCACACCAAGTTACATTATGAATTACAGGGACCCTTTTCTGTTTAGAAATTGAAGACTCTGGAAAAAAGATTTAAGAAACAGAACAATGTCTCAGCAGGACAGATGCCTCACAAAGTTTTCTGGTTTTGAGAGACAGTGGGGATCCACATTTTCTTCAACTGAAACATTGTGTAATTATATTTAGCATTGCTGGTTAGGACGGCTAATTGGAATTACAGATAGTATTAAGTGGAAAGACAGCAACTATGAAGTTTATTCTTAATGTATGTTGTTATTTTGAATGCAAAAGGTTTGAGGTTCCTTTGTTTTTTGTTTTTTTACTGTTGACCCTTCAAAGCAAGCACCACATTGAGTCACAGCAAATGGTATGTTTTGTATTAAAGGTTTGTTTGTTTTTTAAGTTATAAACATGTATTTCTTTTAGGTACTATCTCAGTTTTACATATATACTTACAGCCTCACTGTGAATAGGATGCACAGCAAAGAAGAGAGCCGTGACAAAAGCTAGTCGACCATCCTTGAATACAGCTTTGTCACACGTATACATCAGGACAAGAGTCACTAGACAGTGTAAAATTACATTCACTGCATGGAAATAGAATGGGTTCATACCAGCCAACAATATGTTTAGCCTGTAAGAAAACAAAACAGAACCATAATAAATATAATTAGGCCATGGAATCCTTGCAATGGCAGAACATCATTCACACCCATTAAAACCAGACGAAATACGTAATTTAGGGTATAGGCTGTTAAATTAATTGGGGTAAAATTGCTCAAAACATCTGGTTAATCTTGATAAAAAGAAACCACTCCCTGCTGCAGCCTCCTCCCACCACTGCCTTTTGAAATGTGTGGTTGAATTTGGCAAGTTTCACTGCAAATGAAGTAAGAGGCTAACACCACAGACTTGAGCTAAGCAGCTCATAGATAGGTGCTTTAGGGTAAATCGTGCACTTCAACATGAAAGCTGTGATATTTGTGCCCTTTCAACACTGAATCTTTCCACACAAGTCCAAGCTATGTGGTAGTTTTATGATATGGATCCATTAAGATTGATTTTTTGGAGGAAAAAAACGGTTACTCACCTTTCTGTAACTGTTGCTCTTCGAGATGTGTTGCTCCCATCAATTCGTTAGGTGTGTGCGCGCGCGCCGTGTGCACGGATGCTGGAAACTTTTTCCCTAGCAGCTACCCGTCGGGCCGGCTGGGGAGCCCCCTGGAGTGGCGCTGATATGGTGTTCTATACAAGACCCTGCCGGCCTGACCCCCATTCAGTTCCTTCTTGCCGGCTACTCCGACAGAGGGGAAGGTGGGGGGGAATGGCATAGATATGAGCAACACATCTCGAAGAACAGTTACAGAAAGGTGAGTAACTGTTTTTTCTTCTTCGAGTGCTTGCTCATATCAGTTCCAGTTAGGTGACTCCCAAGCCTTACCTCGGAGGTGGGGAAACCGCAGACTGAAGAATCGCTCTGCCAAAGGCCGCAATATCACGAGAGTGCTGGACAATGGCATAGTGGGACATGAAGGTGTGCACCGAGGCCCACGTGGCAGCCTTGCAGATTTCCTGAAGGGGAACGTTTGCCAGAAAGGCTGATGATGATGCCTGAGCTCTCGTGCAGTGAGCCGTGACAGCAGGCGGAGGGACATTTGCCAAGTTGTACCAGGTACGGATACACATGGTGATCCACGAAGATATCTGCTGGGAGGAGACCGGTGTGCCTTTCATCCACTCCATGATGGCGACGAACAACTGGGTTGTCTTATGGAATGGCTTTGTTCGGTCTATATAGAAGGCGAGCGCCCTCCTAACATCCAGCGAATGGAGGAGTTGTTCCCAAAAGTCGGCGTGTGGTTTTGGGTAAAAAAACACAGTAGAAAAATGTCCTGACTTACATGGAAGCGGGACACCACTTTTGGCAGGAAAGCTGGGTGAAGTCTCAGCTGAACTTTATCTTTATGGAATATGGTATAAGGCAGTTCACACAAGAGCCCGTAGCTCAGACACCCGACATGTCGAAGTGATGGCCATGTGGAAGACGACCTTCCAGGAAAGATAGAGGAGTGAGCAGGAAGCCAGCGGCTCGAAAGGAGGGCCCATAAGGCAGGAAAGAACCAAGTTAAGGTCCCATGTAGGCACAGGCTGCTTTGCTCGAGGATGGATTTTTTCCAAGCCTTTGAGGAAAGGCTGCACGACTGGGTGTGCAAACACCGAACGCCCAGCCGCTCCTGGGTGGAACGCAGAAATGGCTGTGAGTGAACCTTAAGGGATCCAAAGGCTAGGTGCTGGTCCTTCAAAAACATCAGGTAGTCTAGGATGCACAGGATTGAAGCCTGGAGCGGGGGCACCAGTCGCTGAACGCACCAGCTGGAAAACCTTTTTCATTTAGCTTTGTAAATAAGTCTAGTCGAAGGCTTGCGACTTTCCAGGAGCACCCGCTTTACCGAGTCTAAACAGGCACGCTTAGCCTGGTTCAACCACGGATCCTCCAGACTGTGAGGTGGAGCAACTGAAGATCCAGGTGTAGGAGACAACCGTGGTTCTGAGAGATGAGGTCGGGGCTGAGAAGTAGACGTAGGGAAACCCGAATTGACAGGTCCAGCAGGATAGGGTACCAACACTGAAGTCCACCTTGTCCCGGCGGACCTCGAGGAGCACCTTGTGGACCAGCAGAAATGGTGGGAAGGCGTAAAGTAGTTGGTCCGACCACGTGATCAGGAAGGCGTCTGCGATCGAGCCCAGGCTGTGACCCTGGAAAGAGTAGAAGGCTGGGCACTTCCTGTTGGCCCATGAAGCGAACAAGTTGATTTGGGGAAACCCCCAGATGTGGAAAACAGAGTGAATGATGTCCAGGCGAAGCGACCATTCATGCGTGAGAAAACGCCCGCTCAAGTTGTCTGCCAATACGTTCTGGACACCCGGCAGGTATGAGGCTTGAAGGGTGATGGAGTGGGCTAAACAGAATTCTCACAGAAGAAGGGCTTCCTGGCAGAGCGGCAATGACCGGGCTCTGTCTTGTTTGTTCAGATAGAACATGGCCTTGGTGTTGTCTGTTAGGACTGCTACACAATGGTCTTGTAAGCAGGGAAGGAATGCTTGGCACACAAGGGAATCACCCTGAGCTCCTTGATATTGATGTGCAGGGACAGCTCGTTTTCGTGCCATAAACCCTGCGTTGTCAGGATCCCAAGGTGTGCCCCCCATCCCAGTGCAGATGTGTCTGTAACCAGGGTCAGGGTGGGTTGAGGGGGTGGAACAGGACCCCGGCACCCACCATACCAGCCACCAACCTAGGGATCCAGCCACCAACCTAGGGAGTCGAGTGTGCGGCTTGAGACGTGAGCACCATATCTAGATTGTCGCGGTCTGGTTGATATACCAATGCTAGCCACATCTGGAGAGGCCTGCTCTTAGTCTGGCGTGTTGCACCATGTAGCAACCTGAGGCACTGCCTCACTGTGGTGGTGGGAAACCTGCAGAGGTTGGTTATTATGTTTGCTAGAGCCAGGCGGAGGAAAGCCCGCGCTTGGTTTGCGTCCAGGACTGCCCTGATGAACTCTATTGTCTGGGTAGGGAAGAGGACAGATTTGCTGACGTTCAGCATGATGCCCAAGCGACTGAACATGTCCATGACCAGTTGCACTTGAGACCAAACTTGTTGGTGAGATCGGCCCCGTATAAGCCAGTCGTTGAGGTATGGGAAGATGTGCATGTGATGTCGGCGAAGAAAAGCTGCCACAACCGCCATGCACTTGGTGAAGACGCGAGGGGCTGTGCACAAGCCAAACGGGAGGGCTGTGAACTGATAGTGTGTCTTGTTCACCACAAAACAAAGAAAACGCCTGTGGGGTGGGGTAATTGAAATGTGAAAGTAAGCGTCTTTCATATCAAGGGTGACATACCAGTCTCTCGGGTCCAGTGAGGGGATAATTGTGGCCAAAGAGACCATGAAGAACTTCAGGTTGACGATGTGCTTGTTGAACTCCCTGAGGTCCAAGATGGGCCTTAGGCCTCCTTTTGCCTTGGGGATGAGGAAGTAGTGGGAGTAGAAACCCTTGCCCTTGAGCTTTCAAGGCACTTCCTCCACTGCCCCTAGGGCCAGGAGGGATTGTACCTCCTGGATGAGGAGTTGCTCATGAGAAAGGTCCCTGAAGAGGGATGGGAAAGGAGGGTGGGAGGGCAGGGTGGAATGGAAATGGATAGAATATCCCGCCTCTACCGTGCGGAGGACCCAACGGTCCGATGTAATAAGGGACCAGGCATGGTAGAAACGGATAGATGGTTCAAAAAAGGATAACTGTCCGTGGTAAGAGCTGGGCCCGGAGGTGGCTTGGATTGTCCTTGACCCTGCCAGGGGGGGGACATGATGGTCTACATCAAGGGTACCTGCTTCTCCGACGGGAGAAGTCCTGCCTGAGTCTAAGTGGGAAGGGGTGTTGTTGGGTGGTCTGGGGTTTAAACGGCTTCCTTTGAGTAGCTGGGGTATGCATGCCCAAGGATTTAATAGTATTTCTTGTGTCCTTCAGGGTATGCAGGCGGGAATCAGTTTGCTCTGCAAACAGGCCCTGACCATCAAAGGGGAGATCTTGTATGGCGTGTTGCACCTCAGGCGGAAGACCTGATGACTGGAGCCAGGCGTTTCGAGGTATGGCGACGCCGGATGCCAGAGTGCGTGCAACCGCATCCGCGGCATTGAGGGAACCCTGAAAGGAGGTTCGAGCTACCAACTTGCTCTCCTTGGCAATGGCCCCCAGTTCCATACGAACCTCCGCTGGAAGTCTTGGAACTTAAGGACCACGAGTTGAAATTCTATCTACTGAGGATTGCAAGCTGGTTCGCAATCCATAACGAAAGGCCACCAGTAAACTTTTCTTCTGAAAAGGTCCAGCCGCTTGGCGTCCTTTGATTTGGAGGTGGGCCCTTGTTGGCCCGGTCACTCTTTTGCGTTCACCGCATCTACCACAAGCAAACATGGGGCAGGGTGGGTAAAAAGGTATTTGTATCCCCTGGTGGGGAAAAAGTACTTTCTTTCCACCCCTTTGGCTGTGGGGAGGATGGAGGCCAGAGTTTGCCAGAGAGCTTTGGCATTGGTTTGGATGGTTTTGTTCATGGGGAGGGACATCCTGGAAGGTCCTTCTGGGCCTAAGAGGTCCACCATAGGATCCTCCTCCTCCTCCACAACCTCCTCAACTTGGAGGTTCATATTTAGGGCTACACGCCTAAGTAGTTCTTGCAGGACTCTAAAGTCCAGGGGAGATGGGCCAGAGGTGGACGTGCCAGCCACAGCCTTGTCAGGGGAAGACGAGGATGACACCACTGGGGGAGTGGGATTGGAAGTGGCCCCTTGGTCTGCTGTGGCCAGATCTTCCTGAGCGCCTGGGGTAGCTTCTACCACAGGGGCTGACTCCATGGGTTGCTCCGGGTCTGAAGGAGGGTGGCTGAGGGTCGCCTCAGGAGGCTGGGCGCCTGATTGTGTCAACGAGCGGGCAACAGAAGGGGCGCTCTGGGCTTGATATGCCCCAGGGGGTAGCCAGTGGGACACTGAGGGGTTGTGACCAAGGCTTCCTGGGCCCAACTGCGGAATGTCCGAAGCCCCTGAAGCTCTCCCCGATCTACTGGAAGGGGATTGGGAGTGTGACGGTCAAGGGGGAGCGGTGCGCAAATGGAACGAGTGGGGCACCGTGTCCCTTGGCAGACGAGGGTTGTATGGTGATCGGTGTTGTAACGTTGACTGTGATCGCGACCAGTGCCACGGTGGAGACCGGTGCCACGCCAGGGAGCATGGTGCCATGAGGGAGCACGGTGCCGCCATGGAGACTGGTGCTGCGAAGAGGATCGGCGACGAGTCCTGGGTCAGTGCCGTGGCAACAGCCGGTGCGGGGATTGGTGCCCCGAAAGGTACCGGTCCGAACAGTGCCACAAGGTTGCTGAGTGAGATCTGGACCTCAAGCAGAACCATGTTCTGGCAATCAACAGCGAACTTGAGCGTGAGCGGCTCCGAAGGTCGAGGCTACGGGACCAGCGCCACAAGTCTAACTGGTGTCATGAGTCAGACCAGTATGTGGAGTGGTGCTGGGATCCCGAACGATGCCGGAACTCAGAGCAGCATGGAGATGCTGGTCTGGGAGCTGACAGTACAAACATCGCCGGTTTACCCTAGACGGTACCGGGACTCAGGCTGGAGATGGTGCTTGAATCAGGGACACCGATGACGTCATTTCAATAAGCCCTCTGGCAGCCTCAAAGGTATCTGGAGTGGAAGGCAGTGTAACCTCCATCACTTGTAAGGTCCCTTGTGGCATGGGACTGGCTTGAGCAGACCGGGGCCTACCGGCTTTGTCAGGTTTAGAGGCCTGGTCCGAAGATTGCTCAGTTGGGGCCGCAGCGACCGCTTCGGGCCGAACGGAGGGTCCTCCCAAGGCTTGCTTTTTTCGAGAGACCGGGGAGTGGGAGCGGTGCCAAGGTGGACAACTTTGGGGCTTGGGAGATTGTCAGTCCCGAGGCAGGCACAGGATCTTCTGTGGTGCCGTGGCCAGTACCGTTGGGGGAGCACTGCGCACCAAGGCGCTTGGTCCCGCATCTTGGGAGGGACACAATGGGGACTCCATGAGGAGTTGCTTGAGGCGGATTCCCTCTCTTTTCTTGTTCGGGGCTTGAATGCTTTGCAAATCTTATACTTGTCAGCCTGATGGGCCTCCCCCAGACACCTAAGGCAGGAGTCATGGGGATCACCCATGGGCATGGGCTTGTTCAAGAACTGCAGGGTTTGAAGCCCTGGGATGGCATGCCCCAGAGCCCTGCAGGGCAGTTGTTGAAGGGCAGAACTGCACCCAACTACTAAACTACACTTAGCACTAAGATAACTATCAACAATTAACTAACAAAGGTAACTACTAAGATAAAAGAAAGCTAGGGATTAGCGGAACACTTGATAACAAGAGACCATTGTTCCAACAACCATCACGGGTGGTAAGAAGGAACTGAAGGGGGTGGGGCTGGCAGGATCTTATATAGAGTGCCATATCGGCGCCACTCCAGGGGGCTCCCCAGCCGGCCCAACAGGTAGCTGCTAGGGAAAAAGTTTTCAACATCCGTGCACGCGGCACATGCACACCCCTAACTGGAATTGATATGAGCAAGCACTCGAAAGAAGAACTGGTATCTTCGCTTGTGACCAATTAAAGCCATGATTCCTGGGTCTACACCAGGAATCCAGATGCAATAGGAACCACTCTACCATCAGAAATTGTTTTTGCAGACTGTTCAGTGACAAGACACATTAGTTGCTATCCCTTCAGGTTCTCTGCTGATGAGACAACAGCACTACTCATTATTTGTGACTGCCACAAAAGGAAATAGTGACTAACTGCTAAGAATTTCTTTTCACAAGATATTCATAAACTTGTCTCCTCACTGCCAACTTATTTAACAGTTTTTAACAGGATTTGTTTTACATACAGTTGAAAATAGAATCAAATTAATTAGAATTAACCATATTTGTCCATTTGGTTATGTCTTCTAGATCAGCGTTTCAACGACTGGTTCATGGACCGGTGTCCCTGAGATCTCTCTGACACAGTTTAGGAAGGCAGCAAGCCAGTCCCTGGTATCAAAAAGGTTAAGAAACACTGACCTAGATGCCACATACAAACAAGAAAGAGTTGGAATTAAAATGTTAAAGGAAATTTTTAAAAAGATGACAAAAGAAATGACACCCAATAAAATCAGTTCAAATATTTTGCATGTAGACTAAACCACACATTAAGGGGCAGCAATCCCTACATTTGCTTTTACTAAGGGTCAGACTGCAGTTCCCCATGGCTTGAGAGCAATGCCCTTGACTTGTTATTACTATGTAAACACCTTGGTTTTTCTGAATCAGATGAGAATTGGCGAGTTTGTGAAGCCCAAACATCATCTGTTTTTTTATAAATACTTTCTACAGCTTACAATTGATAGAACTTTATCTACCCTAGGCTGCATTTTGACCAGTCAATCTAACTTTAACAGGGAAGGAGTCTTACTTGTGTCTTCCATTTTTGTTCCCACAGGAACACTTTGGAGGTAGTCACTGAGCTAAAGGAGTTTGGGAAAAATACAACTTTGGCATTACCTAACCCTGGACTTTGAAGTAATGCTTTATGCAGCTATATTTTGACAGGACTTCAATTCATATGAATGATCAAAAAATCTTGAATGAAGCCTTTTTTCTCCCCTGTGAGATATGTCCACCCTGAGCTTCACCTCTGGTACAAGCTGCCCTCCCACCCATCACAAAATGAGAAAAAAGTAAACAATACATTCAAACCAAATTTCAGTCTAAAATATACAGTAGCATCATGCCCTGCAGGGCTAAATGGTACTTGCAATGCACAGGGCAGAGTGAGGGGCAGTCCTGCCCTGGCCCAAGGGACCATTCTGTTGTAGAGTGGCAATCTTCTTGAAATCCCCAAGCCTGCTTTGAGTGCCTTCATGGGGAGGTATTTGTCCCCCACCCCCATCTGTCATTCCCACTCGATGATACAGTGCTGGTGGTGGGAACAATGTGCCTCCAAGGGAGTAGGTAATGTAGTCTTTGCACTCCTCTCAGTCCAAGGACAGTACACCAGCACCTGATCATTAGGCAGAGAACACATTGGGGAGGGAATGCTCCTTGAATCCATTCCACTGAATGCCCAGCAAAGGGCCAAGCATCACTGGCCTACAATAGGAGAGATTTACCTAATGTTGTTTCTTTAGAGTAGCTGCTACGTATGAAATAGCAATAACCTAATAGTCTGGCTATTCCTTTTTTTAAAAAACAAAACACTACTAAGATAAGTCTTCCATTAAACTGTAAAATCTGAGTAGGAGTATGCACATGTGTGTGTGCACGTATTATATATAATTTGCCGTCTTTGGTGGTCCATGAACATTAAATGTGAAAATGTGCAGGGGTTGTTTCATTTCTGCTAAGGATATTATTTGTCATAACAAATTAGGCCAAATGGTGAAGGAAACATTCTTTTGTCCTGAAACAATCTCACTAGAAATCTTTTGAAATGTTGATAGTGGTTGCGATTGTTATACACAGTATGTGCGCACAAATATAGCACTTCAATCAGCCAAAAATCCATCCATGGCCTTCCAAGCTATACAAGCTTCACAAGGCTACACAGTAGGGTCACCTACTGTCCAAGGGAAAGGGCAGCCTCCTACGTAAAGCCAAAAAACTCCACAGCAGAGTGCTGCAGAGTAGGAATGGGGAAGTTGACAAAAGCGCCTCCCCTCCCAACCCACCAAGCCCTAGTCTGGGTCCAGTCCTCTCTTCACTTTTGGCATTGGGCATTATTATACTATTAAGTATCCACTGTGCATAGCTCAGTAAGTGGGAGAGAAAAGGGGTGGGAGGGTTAAAATAAGGAGACAGATCCTTGTAGTCCTTTGAAATTAACTTCCAGTTGAAATGAAGGCCTCTCAAACCCCAGCTTAATGGAAAGAAGCATCTGGAATGCCCCCATTCAGGAGTAGCATATAAGTGTGCGAGGTTTTCTCTCTGACTTATCCAATTGTAGACTGGCCTTCAACTGAGAAACCTTTGATTTCATGTCATATTTTTGTAATGTTTTTAAGCTAGGAAAGACCGTTAGGGTTTAAGAGTCTGACCATCCTGCACATCACAAGCCACAGAACCTGACTCAGTAGAATTCCTACATCAAGACCATAACGTTTATGGTTGAGCTAAAGCATATATTTTAGAAAGATATATCTCCAACCCTGTCTTCTCCTTGGCTGAGCTCTGTAAGGGAACTCCAATAAGGAAGCTGTGTCTTCGGGCTAACCAGACCCTTTCAATCTTTCCTCCTTATCAGCCAAGAAAGGTGTCCCCTAATAGCATTCGAATGATATAGGCTGGATGAAGAGGGTACACAAAAAGAGTACCACCACCATGGTATCATCCCTCCCACCCTGCAAAAGACCCTGTGTAGCATCTCTGTGACTACCTGACCCTGTGGCTCTGGAGTAGAGCATCTCATCTGGCAAAGCTCTGACTAATCCTTCGCCCCTCTTGAAGAAATACATAGGAGAACCCACTGGAAGTTACTGGCAACATAGAGCTTGATCTTTCACTACTGAAGTCAATGGTGCTTTGCCAGTCTACTAAATGGAAGCAGAGTCACAGCTGAAGACTGCAATAGTTTACACTGCTACCCATTCTGCAATTCGGAAATACACCTGTGTACCCCTCATGGAAGAGGAGGTTCAAGGGAGACTGTTAGGTGGGGGATTATGCCATCCAGGTACTGGTGAACAGCAGTTCAAGAACAAAGGGCCTCCAGGAGATTGCGGGGCTGGGGGAGGGAGGAAGAGAATCCACAAGCACGAGGAGGTGTAACTGCTAGAATCTTCTAGGGGGAAATGGCCACCCACCCCATACAGAATGAGAGAACTCACTGGAAAATTCATGAGTAGAACTCTCTGGTGTGGGTACTCCCCCACCAAGGAGAACTGAGCTCCAAGATAATTCCATGCTGAAGCAGAGACTCTGGCCTCAACTCATCCCTTTGTGTCTAAGTATTGCAGCACATATAGTTCATAGCGTCACACACTGCTCAGAAACCATTGCCAAACCCATACACAGACTGAAAAGAAAAAGCAGCATTTAATCTTGAAATTTCTTGATTTGTTAGTGTAATAAAATCTGTTCAAGAACAACATTAGAGAGGGTGTATCCCTTTGGTTTGGGGACAGTTTCCAAAGGATCCCTTATCATGTAAGTGAGCCTGGTAAGTTACAGCTCGCCATGTTACTGTGTGGTGTAGGATGGACCTTTCTCCTTATGGCCCTGTCCAGCTGAATTGGTAAGAGCACAATCTTGCCCTCGGGAAAAGGTATTCTTTCCCATGCAGAATGATGAAAGCACATGAATCCTAATGTTCATCTCCTTCCTTCGTGGGTGAAAACAGAAAAATTTGCATAACCCTCTACTGCTCATAACTTTTGACCCCAGTGTTCAGCCTTGATCTCTATGAAACATTGCCAAGTTAAATAGAATTCAGCAGATTAGCTTTTTTTTTTGGACACAGAACTAATAGAAACTTGAGAGTGACTTAAAAATGGAATTTGTTTAAGAAAGCTAGTTATGTCATATATAAGCACCAACACCATTTGGCACTTATATAGTGCTTTTCATCCATTTAGACACACACAAATACCCACTCAGCCTTTTCTTTTTTTTAAATTCTCATGATTTAAAAATATTGTAAACCATAATTGGAGAGTTTGTGTTTTTATGGACCTTGTTATTTTCCCTGGACAGCTTGTGTTTAGTTTAATCTGTTTTATTATTTTCAACAGACTGACAAAAATACAACACAGTATGAAGTGGAAATGCATAGCATAATGATGATAATTTGTTGCAGCAAATAATTCCTAATGAAAATTCTCACTTATAGGATCCCAACGCTCATTACACATCTTGGAGAGATGGAGATTTAAATGCAGGCTTTTATATATCTGTACAAATTAATGTAATAGGGGATGCCAACTGAGCAATTAAGCTTCTTCTGGTTTTCCATTTTCTTTACATTTTCACATAAATCATGAAATAATATCTGAAAATGGCCAACTAGGTATGCCAGTGCAAGATTTCACTATACTGTACTATAAAGTGGAGTCTGCTTACAATGAACTCTAAGAATGCATCTACCATATGCTAAAAAAAATGTGCACCTGTGTTCTGACAGTGGTCTAGCTGCACTAGTGCTAACAGCTGTAAAAGTGTTAAATAGACAAGGTTCAAATATTTTCCTTCAGCATACCATGAAAACCCATAGTAACCAAAAAATGCCCAAGCCCTACTAGGATTTACACCAGAGGTGGGCAAACTACGGCCCGTGGGCCACTTCCGGCTCGCGGGACCATCCTGCCCGGCCCCTGAGCTCCTGGCCCGGGAGGCTCACCCCTGGCCCTTCCCCTGCTGTCCTCCTTCCCCACAGCCTCAGCTCACTCGCTCCACTGCTGGTGCAATGCTCTGGGTGGCGGAGCTGCGAGCTCCTAGGGCAGCGCAGCTGCAGAGCCTGGCCTGACCCGGTGCTCTGTGTTGCATGGTGGCGGCAGCGTGGCCTGGCTCCAGCTGGGTGGCACGGCTCTTGCGTCACCAGCCACCGGTGCTCCAAGCAGCGCGGTAAGGGAGTGGGGCGGGGGTTGGATAAAGGGCAGGGGGGTTCAGGGTGGTGATCAGGGGGCAGGGGTGTGGATAGGGGGTCGGGGTGGTTGGGGGAAGAACAGGGGGTTGGATGAGTCAGGAGTCTCAGGGGGGCCGTCAGGAATGAGAGGAGGGGTTGGATGGGGCGGCGAGGGTCTGGGGGTGGTCAGGCGTCAGGGGACAGGGGTATGTGGATGGGGCAGGGGTCCCAGAGGGGCTGTCAGGGAACAGGGGGGGGTTGGATGGGACAGGATTCCCGGGGGGGGGCGCAGATAGGAGGTGGGGGCCGGGCCATGACCCTCTCCCCTAACCGGCCCTCAGACAATTTACAAAACCCGATGTGGCCTTCAGGCCAAAAAGTTTGCCCGCCCCTGATTTACACTGTGGCTAGCACTGATGCAGTTGCACTATTATTGGAAGATAGGTATCATTTTTCAAGTGTAGAACACTCTGTATTGGTAATTCTTTAGTGCTACTCCACTTTGAGTGTAGTGGAGTGTAAGCCCCAAAGGACTTCTTCACCACCACATTTTCAGTCTTTTATAACTGGAGGCAGTCACACTAATCCTCTTGGAATGTAACAGCTACCATGTACCAGACAGGTACTGACGTTTGTACTCCAACGAAAACAACACATTCCCCTTTACCTCTGCTCTGTTGTAGAGAAGAACAGAAGTTTCTATGGAGGTATGGTTCATCAGGAGTGACAAATATGAATGTGCAATATTTATGGGTCTTCACAGGCAAAAACAGCAGAAAATTTGGACTGTTTTTGATATTCAACAAACTAATGCAACCAAGATTCACATGGTTTCAGGTTCTGACTCCACATAGTGGCCTAGCAATTAAAAAAAAAATTGACCCACTGTATGTACAAATTGACAATATAGTAGAACACTTTATAGAGGTGTTGAATAATGAAGAAGAGGGCAACACACATCAGAGGCTACCTCTAAAATTATTCTCAAATAAGGTTAAAACCACAACAAATGTATAGCAAATTCATGTATAGCAAAGCTGTTAACCAAAAGGCTCTCTATCTTTCAGGAAATATCACTGCACTGGTAGAGAGATTTCCAAAAGTAGATGCTTTCCAGCCCCATCAGACTACTTGTCTACTCACTTGAAAGAGGACCAGGATCAAAACGTATTCAAAGGACACAGTCACAGTGATCAGTCATCAGCAGACAGTACTAGTGAAGATTACACTGGAGTTATTCTGCATGATCAAGGGTAGATTTCAAACCAGATGGATGTTAGAATTTTTAACTGAATTTGGAGTAACTTATTACATAATCTTTCAGCTCTGACTTCCAGTCTCAGCCTGTTGGTGAGAGTGTAACAAGTGAGAACCAGACAAACTAAAAGGGGGAAAAGAAGCCCTGGCATAAGAGTCCAAAACACAGGAGGCCGAACGCAAAAAAATGCCACTAGACAATCACAGCACCAATCGTAATTCATTTTAATGTACTCAAAAAGCATTGACAAGGCTCCTCCAGCTGGGAGAAAAGGCTGGTCCAAAGCTCAACTTTATAAGGAAAGGAAGGAAGAGGGAAATAATGGGTGAAATTGGTATGAAAGGAATGGAATGACAGGGAGGTCAGAGAAAACACCTGAAAAATAAAGCTAAACAGAAAACACACCAATGAAGACAGCACCAAATATGTGCTACTAAATATTAAACATTCCACTCTGGTTCACTTTCTTCTCAGAACACAAGAACTAGGGGTCACCAAGTTCCCTGTAAGCTGCATGGCCATGCAGCAGCCTATTTAGCGCTGTGCAAGCACTCAGAGAACCTGCCTGGCTGGGACCTGCCACGGCCGGGGGAGGGGCACCTATCCCATGGCTCCCACCCCAGAGCTGCCACAGTGGGAGAGGTGCCTCTCCCCCCCAGCCCAGGTGCTGCTGCAGGAAGAGAGAGCTGGAGCCCCAGAGTACATTTCTCTCCCCGCCGTAGCCCCAGAGTATCCTGCTGCACCCCAAACACCTCATCCCCAGCCCCACCCCAGATCCCACACCCCCAGCCCTCACCCTCACCCTCCCCAGACACACACACACACCCCAACCCTCTGCCCCAGCCCTGAGCTCCTTCCCACACTCTGAACCCCTCAGCCCCACCCCCACCATATTAATTTTGTTATGTGCACCAATATGAAAGTGATGTGTCACACATCACCTCCATATTGGTGCACATAACAAAATTCATTCCGCACATGTGTGGGAAAAATTAGAGGAAACACTGGTCACCAAATGAAATTAATAGGCAGCAGGTTTAAAGCAAACAAAAGGAAGTATTTCTTCACACAACACACAGTCAACCTGTGGAACTCTTTGCCAGAGGATGTTGTGAAGGCCAAAACTATAACAGGGTACCAAAAAGAACTAGATAAGTTCATGGAGGATAGGTCTGTTAGTGGCTCTTAGCCAGGATGGGAAGGAATGGTGCCCCTAGCCTCTGTTTGCCAGAAGCTGGGAATGGACAACAGGGGATGGATCCCTTGATGATGACCTGTTCTGTTCATTCCCTCTGGGGCTCCTGGCATTGGCCACTGTTGGAAGACAGGATACTGGGCTAGATGGACCTTTGATCTGACTCAGTATGGCCGTTCTTAAATATATATATGCATTTGGTGAACAACAGTTTAAAATGTGCATCAGTTTCAGGTCATGTATAATAAGTTTCAGTATAGAGACTGATTTTTATAGTCAAATTTAAAACAACCAAAATAGGATGTGTAAGGAGAACATGGACATAATCCTAAGTGTAGTAGCGCTGCTATGAAATGATTGTACAGCAAGTCATAATACCTGGGAGCCTGAGTATTTAGCCTTATAAATTACAGCTCACTGTGTTACTGTGTGGTGTCAAACTGTAACACAATAATACATTGTTACAAAAGTAAAACAAATCAAATCTGGGGACTCCATTTTTATTTTATTTTTAACTCCCTAACATTAAAGTCCACTCCACTGCCATTGTCCCCACCCATCCACCTGGAAATCAGAAGGGTTTACCTGTAGATGACTGGACAGTTTGGATGGCTGGTAATGGATTACTTAACATCTTACCTCTTGGCTGTTGTTTAAATCTAACCCAGAGGTTCACAGTTGCTAAAGGTCTGATCCAAAGGAAATTGTAGTCAATGGGAGTCTTTTTATTGACTTCAGTGGGCCTTGGATCACACCCTCCAAGCTACTGCTGACAGCAATACAGTGCTCTTTGTGAAAAGAGATGATGTTCTCAGTCTAACTCCCAAGTGTCCATGTCCCAAAAGCCAACACTATTAGCCTTTTTGTTGGTGTACCTCAGCAGAAAGACCAGTGTATGAATGACCAAAGATTTAACTGCTCTTCCACCTAAGAAGGCATGTTAGTGTGAAGGAAGCATGCACTACTGCCTTCTTCTACACCAGTTCTGTGGGAAGAGAACTTCAGTCTCCAAAGCTGTCTATCTCCTCATCCATAGATCCAGAAAGTCCCGTGACTTCCTCGTCCATCTCCTCCTGGCATAAGCCAAGATGGACAGGAAGAGGAAGCAGGACAGGGGGTTGTCTGCAGTTGCAAGGCCTTTTTCTGTTCCCTTCACACATCTGAGAAGAGTTCCACTAACTCCTTCTAAGAGAAATGGTGTTTTGAGGTTTCTCTGCTGGGTGTCCCTCTCTGGATCCATTTTTTTTTTGGGGGGGGGGCTGTGAACTGCACTTCCAATCCCTTTTTTCCCCCCATCTTTTGTCCCAAATAATCTGTTGACTTCTGTGTCCCTCTCCATCTTGTGAGAGGGTGAGCCTTTTGTTGGATTGATGGGATCTCAAAGGGGCTTTAGGAGCATGCCTTTCATTTTCTTTACAGGCTGTGTTCACCAAACCAAAGTTAAAACAGGATGACATCTGTTTAATGTCCTTTGAAACTTGTTTTTTTTGTTAATTCTTTGAATTTAGAAGAGATGTCTCTCCAAGCCTGGTAGTGCTGCTCCTTAAAGCGCAGTTCTACTCTGATGACTATATCAAAGTGCTACTTAATCACTCCACAGATTTGCTGTCTCAGTCATATCCCATTTGAGTGACAAAAGCACGTTTTACTGTTTTTTGGTTACTAGTTTTGCAGAACAAACAGTTAAGAGAGTGTGAGCTGAGGATTTTATTTTGTCTTTTGCATCAACAGTATTGTTTACTAAGTTCCAAATCAGCAACGTTGTGCAAATCCATGAGAAGCAAGGGTGTGTAACCTAAGTGCCACTGAGGACATAACTGGTCTACAGAACCTCTGTTACCAGTGACAATGCACAAGATATATTTAAGCAGGGTGCCTTCTAAGAGACCAGGAGGAATCAAAGGACTGGCTGTTAGGAAATTATACACACCCACACACACTTATTTGAACACATTTTACTTGTTTGTTTGTTTGTAAGGAAGAGAGAATGAACTGTAGAAGATCAAATACACTAACTTTTTTTTTTTTTAAAAAGCCAAGAACTTACATTGAGGATGGGGTAGGGGGACGCACCTTGGTGGTTGTTTTTTTCTTGGGTTGGGGGGGGAGGGGTTGGCTTGCTGATGTCCAGACACACAAAAAAATGCACCCAGAGTGTGATTATTTTATTTTTAGCTCAAGGTTCCAGTAATGTAGGCCGTTCAACTCTCCTCTTATTGTTCATATTGAGAGCATACACAGAATAAATTATATCCATGATATGTATTTATTAATCTGTAACTTAACTGTATCCTGAAATTAAAGATTTTTATTTAAAAGTTTTATTTTAGTCTTTCTGCTATAATATGAATTAAGTCAAATAACTTTTTGAAGTTTTTAACTGCTTGGTTTTAACACTTGAGTCCAATGTATTAAGGACTGTCCTTTTAAAATTCTTCTAATGGATGGGGGGGGGAGGTTGTTTTTCAAGCAAAATCATTTTCAGAACATGGCAGTTGCTGTCATAGACTTTGTTTCAGTGTCAATTCAAAGTCTAAAGGGCATCCCAAATTGTTCCTCTTGATTTCATAGTTACAATAAGGGCATGGCTATTAAAGAATAAATAAGAGAGAGACTAAAATGAGAGTTGCAGATATAATCCCAAAAGATTTCTTTTGAATCTTGCTATAGTATGATCCAAAATCCATACGGTCTCTGAATTATGTGCATAGAACAAATTCCATGGCTGAAATTATAAATTTATTCCAGAGGAGGATAATGAATGGTGCCTCACACAGGAGCTTGCTACTGTTAAAACCCCTTGATCTTTAGACAACATAGCATGGCTGAATGGGTAGCTCAGCCATTACATTCCAACTTCAATCTAATCTGCAAATACACACAATGCACCATTTTCTTAAGCATCCTAAATGGATGCTCTCATCTCTGGAAAGTGTATTAGGATGCTATTTTTATTTCAATTTTGCTAAAAAGGTCCATTTCTTTTAAGCTTTTTATTGCCAATAGGGTAAATCCACCAGAGGGAAAGTGTGTCTCTACACAGTGGAACCAGTGATGTTCTGCTGAGCAAGAGGGAGACTGGATGTTTATGCAGGAAGCATGCACATGGAGTGGAGTACCACTTGGAGAGAGCCCCTTATGCCCAATTCTCAGGAAGTGGGGCCAGAGGACCCACTTCTGCTCAGATCCCGTCATCCTCCGCCTCCCTGCTGCTGGCAAAGGTGAGGAGGAAAAAAAACACAAAGGTCCCACAGAGGCTTCTTAGGCCTTTGAGCTGAATTATTCTTCACTCTGCAGCCAGGTATTAAAAAAGTAAAATGATTCCTTCCTTGTCCAACACCCAGCCCAGGGACTGATCAAATTAAAACTATATAGTAAACTCTTTGAAATGAATATACTTCAGGATCAAATCCCACGAACAAATCTAGTCCAACTAACTATCAAAAGAACTACCTGCATAGGTAAATCAAGCATGATTTCATCCTAAATATGTTTTTAATTAAACAGTATCGGCAAATGCTGGTTCAGATTCAAAGACAAAAAATGCATACTGAAACATTTATTTTTAGATACCCTGTTAAAGTTCAAAAGCACTTCACTAATCATCTCATATAATTTAGGCATCAGATCCAAGCATGCTGATCCTGGCAGCAATTAAGTCAATGGGGCTCCATGTAGAAGTGGTTTTGCCTATGCAAAGCTAGTGCACCTCTTTAAGGCAAGGTTCTTGTCTTCAGACCTGCCTGTAAAATACCAAGAACACTTCCAGCTTTTTACAAATAAAAATAAGAAATTTTGTTTTCATTAATGGGTTTCACTTTATATTAAAGGTACCATTTTCAACTAGTTTTTATAAATGATTATTAACTGATTTAATTAATGGTTATTTGTTAGAGTCCAACAGGTTTAATAAATTGATGATAAGCATTTTTATAAAACCTTCCACGGATGTGCTTATAGTCATCTATAGCACATACTGCTTGTCTGTAACATGCTTATAAATCTATTATTTATAAACATAACCTTAAAGTGTGACCATAAGTATAACCATAAGTCTTCTCATAGCAATACTGAGTTCGTGACCCTCAATTTTAAAATGTGTTTTATTACAATATATCAAATATTTTATATTATCAAGAGTTTTATCAAAACAGTAAAAAAAGGAATAAGATAACCAGAAGGACATTGATTAATTACATGCACTGATACTAACTCTATCTGCTGCCCTTTTTAAAAAAAGTGGGACAGTTTTCCCTTCCGGATTAGTGGGGCACAACCGTCAGTTCCTTTGCTGCTGCCCAACTTGTCTTTTCTTTTGTAACAGAAAATGTTCCCTGCCTATTCTGCATATGATGCATAAGGGCCATCTAATGCAGAATAGCTGTCTGAGTCTGCATTCAGTGACTGACATGAGAGTTGCAGCTGTCAGACAGTAAGAAATGTAGTATTTAAGGCAGACCCTTTAAATAGGGTTCTTTTAAACAGTGTTGCTAATATATTTCTCTCAGAAGTGTAACTGAAAGTGATCAGCAGACAACTGTCATGTTCCTTTTCTTACTGCAGAAGGAGATTTCAGAAAGGCACTGGCGTTTGTTTGGTTTCTTTAAGAGGGGGTGGAAGGGTTGAACAGGAATTAAAACATTTAAATGATCATTTCAGAGACGAAGCACTTTCTAAGCTGTTTTTGTTCTTTTCTTCTTGAATGGACACAAAGCCAACAAAGAAGGAATAACGGTGGGGCTGTGCCGATGCTGCGGAACCAGCCAGCCACGGAGCTGGTGCACCTGCCAAGAAGCCCCGAAGTTCCCGCGAAAGCTGTTTGCCCCGAGCTGCCTGCCTTTCCGAGAGAGCGAGTCCCCTCAGCCCAAACTGATTCTGATGCCAACCCAGCGTTCCCCCCCTCAGCGCT
This sequence comes from Mauremys reevesii, assembly GCF_016161935.1. Lineage (NCBI taxonomy): Eukaryota > Metazoa > Chordata > Testudines > Geoemydidae > Mauremys > Mauremys reevesii. The sequence continues at coordinate 253,247,680 of NC_052623.1, forward strand.
CCCTCCCCAGGCGGATTGGAAACACCACAGCCCCGGGCATAAGGGCTGCACAAGCCTCGCCAACCTGGCCCCGGTGCTCAGGGGGAGGCAGCCCGCAAGGCTTCGACTCGAGCTCGCCTCCGCTCTCCGCGCCTCCCCGGGCTCTGGACTGCTCACACGCGCCCTTCAGAAACGCTGACTCACGGAGCTCGCCTCCCAGCCCCAGCCCCAGCTCCAAACATGCCCGGGCCAGGGCGGGCAGCGCTGGCGCCCCAGAACCCCGCCTCGCCCTCTGCCCCACGGGGCACGGCGGGCTTCGACCGCCCCGCGCCCTCGGGCCAGCGCCGCGGGGAGCACCGCAGCCAGGAGGGGCACGCGGAGCCCGCGGCTGGCTCGCTGGGGTGCAAGCCCCGAAAAGCCCTTTGCTTCCTCCTCCTCCTCCCAGTGCGGACCCACAGGCGCCCCCGCGCTGCCCCAGCCGCCAAGTAACCCCCCCCCCGGGAAACCCGCCGGCTGGGTGCACCCACCAGCCCGCCCTCCCCTCGGGGCGCCCTGGCGGCTGCGTAGGAAGGGGGCGCTCACAGGTGCTGCTACTGCCAGGGGATGCGCGGCTAACCCGCCTGCTCCCACCCCGCTGGCGCCCCCCAGGGCTAAAGCAGCCGCCCTCCATATCCCGCCCCCCTTCTCAACGCCCGCGGGGTTAATTTAACCCCGGGTGCGCCTCTGCCCACCCCCTTGCCCGGGGCTCGCCGGGGGCGGGGCCATGGCTCCGCGGGGCTCCCCTGCGCGCCCCCCCCCGGGAGCCAGCAGGAGGCGCCAGGCTGCAGCTGGGCACGGGCGCCCGGCTGGGCCGGGGCACTTACTTGAAGGTGAGGACGCAGAGGGGGCGGTAGGACTTGTGGCTGGTGTTCTCGGCCATGCCCTTGCCCCAGAAGTCGTTGGCGAAGACGCCCGCCCAGGGGGCCGCCGCCCGCACGTCCGGGTTGTTCACGATCGCCCACACGTCGTCGTGCACGAACTCGCCCCGCAGAGAGTTGCCGTAGCACAGGGCGCACAGCCCGGCCAGCAGCAGCGCCGCGGCCGCCGCCACGCAGCTGCCGGAGCCGGGCCGGGCTGGAGCAGCAGCGGCAGCCCAGGCTGCGGGGAGAGGAGAAGGAGGCGGCAGCAGCGCTCGGTCCCGGCTCCTGCCGCTGGCGGAGGCTGTCACCATCCTGCCGGGCGGGCTCCTCGCGGGCGCGGGGCATCCTCCTCCTGCCGGGCGCGGGCAGGCAGCGGCGCCAGCATGGTGCCGCCGGGGCAGGCAGGAGCCCGAGCCGCTGCTGGCTGCTCGCGCTCTGCCGCTGCTCCGCCTGCCCAGCTGCACATAAACAGCCGCCGCCTCCCCTCGCCGTCCCTCCTCCCCCCGTCCCAGCACGCATGCTCCTTGCTGCGCTCCCCCCACCCCCAGCCCTGCACCCGAGTTCTGCGGGGAGCGGCCCGGAGCTCATCTGCCCGCTGCACCCCTCTCTGGAGCGGAGGGGAAGCGGCCTCTACCTGCCAAGGAAAAGCAGCGGCCTCAGCCTGCCTGCCCGCCCTGTGTGGGGAGGAAGACAACGTTTGAGCTTCTCACACGGTGCTCCGTGCAGCACCTTCCTATCCTTACCCCCATTTTATTGATGGGGAAACTGAGACATGGCCTGGGACAGGGACCATGGTCACACAGCAAGTCAGCAGAGCTGGGACTAGAACCTGCCTCAGATACCACCTAGTCCCATCCTCTAGTCCTAGTCCCCTAACCTTTAGAAATACTGCCCACATCTTGATCTTTTTATTACTTTACCTATCTCTATAGGTATCTTCTCCCCTCTCCCTACCTGCACCGAGGCACAGCACTGTCTGGATATCAGCTTCCTCAGCTGGCATATTCATGTCTCCCTTAAACCAAACAAGCTGCAAGATACATGAGAGGGTGAAGGTATCAAAAGGCAAGGCATGCATCAGTTATCTAACCTTTTCAGCACCTGGGACAAGAACAGAGCCCCAGAGCTTGAAACCTGTAAGGTAACATGTCAAATGTGAGATCCCACCATTCTCCCTCCCTATTGGCTATCAGAAAATATTAGGTTCTTTTGTATAATTACACAAGCCAGCTCAACACCACAGTAACAGGTACAATGGGATACTGCCAATAAGTTTGTGTTTCAACATCCATCACTTTAAAAGGCCCACTTACATTGGGGCATACTTGAATTCACACTTTTCAATGTCAAGAGCCTCCTCTGCTGCTGAGGTCCTTTCTTTATGTCATGACTATGCCATGTTGTATCCCAGCCTGGGATAAGCGTCATTTTCCACTGCATTTTCTGCTAGTTGGATTTCTTCTAATTTCTCCTGACTAAAGAACAACAACATACAAAGTCTCCTTGTAGACTGGTATTTGCATTGTGACACCATCTGCCTTTTAAGGAATTCCACCATAGTTTCTTGTTGGCAGATGAATGATCTTCTGTTGTGATAGCTTCTAGCATATGGAGCTTGCTTTCACTGGACATCTGCTTCAGCCCATCCCTCTGAACATAAGAATGGCCCTACTAGTTGAGACCAATGCTCCATCTATCCCAGTATCCTGTCTTCTGAGAGCGGCCAGTACCAGATGGTTCAGAGGGAATGAACAAAACAGAGCAATTATCGAATGATCCATCCCCTGTTGTTCAGTCCCTGCTTCTTCAGTTGTAGGTTTAGAGACATCCAGAGCATGATGGGGATGCATCCCTGACCATAGCCATTGATGGATCTATCCTCCATGAACTTAGCTAATTATTTGTCAAACCCAGTTACACTTTTCGCCTTCACACCATCCCATGGCAACAAGTTCCACAGATTGAACGTGTGTTGTGTGAAGAAGTACTTCCTTATTTGTGTTTTAAATCTGCTGCCTATTAATTTCATTGTTACCCCTGGTTCTTGTGGTACATGACAGGATGAATCATATTTCCTTACTCACTTTTTCCACACCATTCATGATTTTATAGACTTCCATAGCCTTCCCCCCCATACTTAGTTATCTCTTTCTAAGATGAACAATCCCAGTCGTTTTAACCTCTCCTCCTATGGAAGTTGTTCCATACCTTTAATCATTGTTACCCTTCTCTGTCCTTTTGCCAGTTCTACTATATATTTTTTTAAGATGGGGTGACCAGCACTGCATTCAAAGTGTAGATATACTCTGAATTTATATAGTGGCATATTTTCTGTTTTATCTATCCCTTTCCTAAAGGTTCCTCACACTGTTAGCTTAACTGTTGCTGCACACTGATGTTTTCAGAGAACTCTTCACACTGACTCCAAGATCTCTTTGAGTGGTAACAGCTAAATTAGACCACATCATTATGTATGTTTAGTTGGGATTAGGTTTTCCAACATGTATTGCTTTGCTCTTATCAACACTGAATTTCATCTGCCAGTTCTTGCCAAGTCACCCACTTCAGTAATTCTTTGCAGTCATCTTTGTACTTAACTATCTTGAGTAATTTTCTATCTGCAGGTTTAGTCATCTCACTCTTAACCCCCTTTTCCAGATCATTTATGAATACATTGTACAGATCCTTAGGGGACCCACTATGTACTTCTCTCCACTGTGAAAGCTGACCATTTATTCCTACCCTTTGTTGCTTATCTTTTAACCAGTTACTGATCCCACAACTGCTTACTTTCCTTAAGAACCTTTGATGTGGGACCTTGTGAAAGTCTGTGTACACTATCAACTGGATCACCCTTGTCCATATGCTTGTTGACACCCCCAAATAATTCTAGTAGATTGGTGAGGCACAATTTCCCTTTACAAAAGCCATGTTGATTCTTCCCCAACCTATTGTGTTTATCTAAGTCTCTGATAATTCTGTTATTTACTGCCATTTCTGCCAATTTGCCTGGGTCTGAAGTTAGTCTTATGGGCCTGTAATTGGCAGAATGGCCTCTGGACACTCTTAAAAATCAGCATTATATTAGCTATCCTCCAGGCATTGGGTACAGAGGCTGATTTAAGCAACACGTTGCAGAATTATTAAATGGTATGTCATTTCATTTGAGTTCCTTCAGAACACTTGGGTGAATGCCATCTAGTCACAGATATATATTACTATTTATCAATTTGTTCCAAAGCCACCTCTATTGACAAAATCTCTTCTATTTCAAAAATCTAAAAAACTCCTGCCATATTTTTTTTAATTGTCATCCTATAGAACATATGCACTCTTTCAATAGACCAGTGATATGCTGACAATATTTTAAGATGGGGTCCTATTAAAATTTTCCCCACTTAGTTTCTGAGACAGACACACACAAAGCAAAAAGACTAGTAATTATTAATTTGTTTTCTTATTTAACCAAAAGCACTTTTCCTATCATACAATACCAGGTAGCAAAACAAAGTTAAATTAAATGCATGGACATATTTAAGCTTTTGTTACTGAAAAACATATGACTATACCACAGCATTCAATTTGTATAATTTGAAATGTGTGCGCATGTGTGGAGGAGGAATTAAGAGATTTTGCTCAGCCTTCCAGAACTACCCTTCTGCAGGATTTATTTATTTATTTTTGCACTAATACTTGACATTTGGTGCTATCTGGCTGTAACAGGGTGCTCCCTGCACTTCTGTCATCCTCTGTGCACACAGACTACTTGCAGATTCTACTCAAACACCACAGGTGGTTTACTTACAGTGTTCCTCCATCACCTTTACACCACTGTGCAGCACCTTAAATGCAAGTCTTCAGCCCCTTGGAGCAGTGATAGATGAGGGAGAAGCTCTCTCACTCCCAGCTTTCTCTTGCCTCTGGCTCTCAAACTCTGCCCCCCCAAATATTGTCTTCTACTTGCTGCTGTACATTTGCTTGCTCTTGTTTAAAGTCCTGCAGACTCTTCAGCTACTCCGCTGAGTGATGCCTGTGTAACTTTAGCACCCTTGTGACCAACATGGAGTCTGCTCTGCAGGCAGCTCTGGCCAAGAGAAGGCGCGCACAGGAATAATCCCTTCCTCCCCAGGGGCACCTGTTCCAAACCCCCCAGAGTGAACACACACACCCACAGGAAAAGTATAATGGATATAACAAAGGGAGATATTTATTTACAGAGGGAAGAGAGGAGAAATACAACAAGGGGAAATACAGGGAGAGCAGTAGAACAGGGTTGCATCCAAACCAAGGCCCAGTAGTAGCACAGTCTGGAAGGGCAGACACCGAGCAATGTGTCTGCACACAGAGTTCAGGAGTCCTGAGCAAATGTAAGCGGGGGAATGGTCCCGCTATTGTGGGGAACTTTCCTGGCTTCTGTGTACCCCGGTGAAGTGGGCTAGCGAAAGGATCTGAGTCCTCGCTCCCACTTCCTTTACCCAGAGGCCTCCCTGCCCTTGAGGACTCTCCTGTTTGGCAGAGTTCTCGTAGCCCCAACAAGACTGGGCCCAGGATTCCTGGGGGGCTCAACCCCCAACCCTGCTGTGGCCACCTAGGACAGGGGCTAAGGTGTCCCCACTCCGGGGTACCCTCTCTGCACTGGGCACCTCCCTGACCCACTGATTATTCCATACAATTTAAAGCAAATACAAGTTGTTTACTTAACAATCGATTTAAAGAAAAGAATAAGAATAAATGGGAACGGTTACAGGGAAACACATCACCCTGCTCTGTGGCAGGGAACATTACAAACAATGTCTCTGGACATCAAAGCACTTTGCAGTCTGTTCCTTGTAGGCCCCAGGCCTCCTTCTCAGGCCCTGGCTGTGCTGCAGGAATGCTGCGGGTGGGACACTTGAAATGGTGGTGACCACACACCTCCGGACTTTGGGTGGTGGGATCCTTCTTTCCAGTGCCAGCCCCCCGGCAGGTTAAGGTCCCCCTCCCAGCCTGGCCTGCATGGACCCTTGGCTGGAGTGTCTTTCTGCGCTGGGCCCTTTTACCAAGGTTCCCCCCCTTGGCTGGCCCCAGTTGCTCACCACACTCTGGCTCTCTGGCTGCAGCTCTGCTCCCAGCACAGGAACTGCTCTCCCTGGGATGTGCCTCTGGCTCTAGCTCCGCTCCCAGCACAGGATCTGCTCTCTCTCTGCGCTGTGCCTCTGGCTCTCTGGCTGCAGCTCTGCTCCCAGCACAGGATCTGCTCTCTCTGGGCTGTGCCTCTGGCTCTCTGGCTGCAGTTCTGCTCCCAGCACAGGATCTGCTCTCTCTGGGCTGTGACTCTGGCTCTCTGGCTGCAGCTCCGCTCCCAGCACAGGATCTGCTCTCTCTGGGCTGTGCCTCTGGCTCTCTGGCTGCAGCTCTGGCCCCTCTGGATCTGGCCTGGCTCTGTTCTCCAGCTCAGCTTGGGCCCCTGCTTCCTCCTTAGCTCGGCCCCACTCTGTCTGACTCCGGCACATTCCTGCTCACACACGGAGGACGGGACCCACACTGGCCTTCTGTCTCCCTGATTAGCCGGCCTGCCCTGTCAATCAGGCTGACCTGGAGCATTGGCCTCTTGCCATTGTTCCTGGGGACTGTCAGTCTCAGGGTCCTGATTTGCCATCGATCCCTCCCCTTTTAGTGCTGGGAGCTAGCAGCCAAAACACCCCCACTGAATGTTAGTAAGGGGGCAACAGTCCCCTTACACAAAGTTCCAGTCCAGTGCTGAGTCTTGGGTGCTCCTGGTCATCTTTGGCGCCAGTGAACTTTCCCCCAACAAACCCCTCCAGTGCCCTCTTCTGCTGCTCTCTGCAAAGCCACATAGAGCAACCACCTGCCCATTTAACTAGCTAGCAGCCTCCCTCCTTATTCCCAATGCAGAGTCACAAGCCCCAGTACTCACAGCCCCATGCAGCTTTGGGCAGCCGTGATACCGAGTCCAGCTCCAGCCTGTCCTTCTCAAGTGATTCCTCCCAGGCACAGTGCTCCTCCTGGGTTCTGTCCTGGGGTGTCCCCGATATGTTCTCTGCTGCTTCACTTTGGGGAAGTCTGCATCCCTTCTCTCCCCCAGAGCTCCAGAGCCAGCCCCACCATCTCAGGTTTCCCTCCTTTCTCTCACTGCTCCCCCTCCCCCCTAGGAAAAAGATTTAAAGGGGCCGTACTCTCTAAAACCCCAAAGGGGTTACACCTGCCTCTCCAGGTGGTGTGACTGCTGGAAGCTATAGGTCTTCTGCATCTCCTTTTATTCTTCCATCAACCATGCAGGGTCTCTACCATTGTCCTTCACACACCCCCGTCCCTGAGTGGTTCTCCCTCTGCCTGGATCAAGGCAAGACCCCAGGCAGGAACCTAAGTGTAACTTGGCACCCCCTCTGCTCCAACTATCTTCTGTGCACACAGTCTGCTTGGAGACTTTTTGCTTGTAAACACCACATATGGTTTATTTACAGTGTCTCTCTCCCCCCGGCACCCCTCATCTTTACACCATCATGCAGCACCTTAGCTATAACATAGAATTCCTCAGCCATTTAAACCGATGACAGGAGAGGTAGGAGCTCTTTCCCTCCAAGTTCTGTCTTGGCTCTGACTCTCAAAGCTTGCCTCATCCTCTCTCTCTTGCCCCTCTTCCACTTCCTTCCTGTATTGTCTTCTCCCTGAGCTAATGTGCTAATTAGCACTTGCTCTCCCCAGACCATTCCAATCCATCAATTAGGGAGAGTTTTGCCTGTCAGGTTTACTCTGGGGCAATTTAATTGGTGAAACAATGATCAGAGTACTGGTACAGCTGCTGTTGCCCAGCACTCTGTCTCACTGGTGCATTTATGAGCCTGGGGAGCAATAGTTAACTCTAACTCCACCCAGAAGAGAGGAAAACACTATCAGCAAGAGGGGCATCATCCAAACCTTCCCTTCAAATTGGTGATGGAATTTTAACAAAGGGCTCCCTGCAGCTCCTGACAGCACCTTATTTATTATTGCTTATTGGTATTTATTATGATCAATACTCTTGAGACTGGGTACCTACACTTAGATGCTGACATGGATTTAGGAGCCTAAGAAGAAATGGCCGAATTGTCAGAGGTGCAGAACTATTGAAATCAATGGGTGTTCAGCATCTCAGGAAGCTATTTATTGGGGTACCTAAAAATGGATTTAGGACCTTTTACACCAGAGTTAAACTTTTGACACTTATTAAGAAATGGGACAATTCACAAAAATATTGTTTAAAAAAATTAAGACTGCATGTTCCAGTAGAATCCATCTTAACACTAAAATACCCTAACTTACTTTATTTAAAAAAAAAAAAATCTACAACTTAAAAAAGTTAAACTTCAGTCTTCTCACTCACTGCCTCTGTGCCACTCACCTAGTGGCTAGTCAGGGAACCCAAGCCCCTTCTTCTTCAGGTTCCAGTCCAAGGACACTCAGCTTAGCAGTCTGGGCCCTCTCTCTCTCGGGCCCTACTTCTCTATCCCTGGGCCGCTTCCAACAACTGGTTCCCTTGATCTTCCTGGGCCTACCACTTCCTAAAACCTCCTCCCAGGGAGTGGCTGCAACCTCCACTTACTCCTCCCTTTCTCCTGCGAGTGTCTGCCATTTCCTAGCAGCCTGTTCTGCTTTCAGCTCCTGGGCTTTATAGGCCCCACCTATTTCTGCCCAGTTGGACTTCCTTCATTAGCTGCCTAATTGGTTAATTGGTCCATCTGGACTGCATTAAACACTGCAGGGTCAGTGTGAGGTAGATGTCCCATCACACTTGCATAGGACATGAAAATTGGGACCTTCCAAAGGGGCAGGGGCAGCTCCAGGCACCAGCGCTCCAAGCACGTGCCTGGGGTGGCAAGCCACTGGGGGCGCTCTGCCAGTCGCTACAAGGACGGCAGGCAGGGTGCCTTCGGCGGCTTGCCTGCAGAGGGTCCGCAGGTCTCGCGGCTTTGGTGAACCTGCCTGCGGGAGGTCCACCGAAGCCGCGGGACCAGTGGACCCTCCATGCTTGGGGCGGCAAAATGTCTAGAGCCGCCTCTGCAAAGGGGAACCACCTCTTCTATGCCCTCATATATGTCTGTCCTGTTTTCTCATTGGATTCAGCAAAGTATGCCTTTTACATGGTCTCCTATAAAAGAACCTTGTGAAATCATAGTAAGCAGCACTCCTCAGCTCTGAATAAAAGTGCCTATCTGGCCTTAAAACATTCTTTTCTTAAATAACCACTGAAGAGATCGAGTAACTAAAGAGTCAGCCACAAATGAAGCCCTCTTGTGGATAACACAAAGACCTGTGGGAAAATAGTCATCCTTCAGCACTCTCTGTCTCTCTCTTTCAGTCCATGGGGAGAGAAAACCACTTTCATTACAAGTCTATAGCCTTCATGACATCTTGAACTGAAGAGTCTGTCTATTTCTCAAAATCCCAAATGTCTATCAACAAAGCAGGAGATTTCATAGACCTAAGGAATGTACATCTGACACATTCCAGGGTACAATCCAGACCAGTGAGCTGCTATGTCACCCCAGTCCTGTAACCTGGAGTGTCTTGCTTCTGTAGTCTCCAACTTGGGCTTTTCTCAAACAACCACTAACATGCCAGTCACACCCAAATGCTTGTGTGTGTACTGCAGCCTGCCAACCACACCTCGGCTCTCCCCAGCCTTGGTTACTACTACAGGGTGACCCCAACACACTCCCAAATGCAGACTGTCCCCAGAAATGTATGTTCTGCACTGTCCAGCCCTCTCCCAGACAGTCCAGAAATATTAAGTTGGTTATTACAATGATAAATGAAGTTACCCAGACACTTTAAACACACTGGATTAGATGAAACAATAACACAAGTTTGTTAACTACAAAGAGAGGTTTTAAGTACAAGTAATGGGCATAAAAGTCAGAAATGATTACAAGAAAAACAAAGATAAGACACTTTCTAGTGCCTAACTTAACAAACTATATTAGAGTTTAAGCAAAGTTTCTCACCCCCTAGTTCCAACTGCATTGCTGACCAAACTCTTTAGGTTAAGACCTTTTCCCCTAAACTCCACCAGTTGTTTTCCTTTGTCTTCTTAGGTGCGATGCCAGAGAGAGAGGTGTCTTAGAATGCTTACCCCCTCCTTTTTATAGTTTTTAGTTCCTTTTTGAAAAGTATTTCCAGCTGAGAACGAGGAGACAGTCAGTCTACTGGAGGAAGGAGACTCCATGCTGTCTCTTTGCTAAGATGCAGATCTCTTTGACCATACACCCATTTCTTGCCAAAGAATGGCCACTTAGCAGGTAATTGCCCATTAGCTTTGTTTACACCTGGCTGAGGCATCAGCTTGCCCTTTGTCTTTGAGAAACTAGTTTAACCACTCCCCAGTGTTATCTGGGAAACATACTTCAGTCATGAGTTCAGCTTATGTTCATAACTTTACATATAATATTGCTATGTGTACTTTACCATGATCAGCAAGTTATGAGGTCAAATGATACCTCACAAGGCATACCTTGGGCAAAGTTTATTACAATAGTCAGTATGGTGTGAACACAGGGGTGTATTCTGTCACACCATTTAACACCAGTTTTAAACTGTTAAGTATGATAACTGTTATAGATGTATTTTATATATAGTTATCCATGCAATGAATTATTTCTCAAAAAAATGTACCTGAGTTACAGACTCCTGTATGTAGCTTAAGCACTACCATTACTTGACTGTCTGTTTACCTGTGTTTGAACAAGTTTCATCCAGGTACCTTATAAATAGTGTTAAATCAATAAGTGAATGGTAAGAGTGCACGAGTCAATTTGACTATGGGCTCTCGGTGTCTAGAAAAATATTTTTGCATTGCATTGACATTTAAATGAACTAATTATTCAAATTATTTCTTACAATTTAAGTCACTGGGTGTTTTGCAATTCATTTAAATGGCATCAGGCTCTATGTGTCTCACATGTGTAATCTTTTGATTAACAGATCATGCAGCACCTTAGCTGCATAAGAGTTAAAGTATCAAAACAACAGCCAGCTACCAAACTCCCTCAGCTATTAAAGGATAGGAGGAGTTTATCTAGATCTGAATTTTAAGGGTTTGTCTTTACCCAGGGTGCTCCTGTGCATCTTTTTTCTACCTTGGAAGAGACGTGGAAAGACACTGAGTGCACTCTGTGTTCGCCAGCTCAACTAAGTAAATCAGGGCCAATTTCATCTATCTAGCTGAGTAGAACTCAGACTGTGGAGTTAACAAGAGTCCTGAATAAGGGACAGAGCACAGCTGTCCTTCTCAATTCAACATTTCACTGGGTAAGGCTATAGAAATCCTAGTCATGATCCTTTTTTTGTCATCAGCCAGGATTGTGTCTAGGTCTGAGTAAGCCACAGAAGGTTTATCTTTGTCAAAGTCTAATTCAAGCTGTGTGGAAGTTCATATTTTCTTGGTTTCTCTTTCCGTTGTTTCCAAGTTACCAGCAAAATTACAAGAGGGGGAAAAACAACTTCTCAGCATCAGTAACCTTGTGACTGTTTCTCTGACCCTGTAATCCTCAGGAGACATCACTCCTATAGAAAAATGAAAAGCACAAATGGTAGTTAGGTGCCTAATTCTTACTGCAAGTCAATGAGAGGTAGGCTTCTCACTGCATTTTGTGCTTTTGCAAACATGTCCCTTACATGTTTGTTCAAGAACAAAGTTAACTGCTATAGAGCTCTAAAGTCAGACTTTGGACTGCTAAGGACATTTTGTCAAAAGCACAGTAAAAAACACATGGTTGAGGTAGAGCATGTCCACATCTGATCGATATCTAATAGGTGGTTGGCACTCTCTGTCTGGAGAACATCAGCAATTAGAGTCTCAAGAAGAATCTGATTTTTTGAGACAAAAGGAGACTCTTTTTTCAGCTGGAGACAGGATCTGGATCTGTTTAACTTTCCTTGATATTTAAGCTTCAGAGCAGGCTATACTTTCCCCAACACAAGCATCCACTTGTAAATGTGTCCCTTGAATTAAGTAGGGAGGCAAAAACCCTGATCTTATCTACTTGGACTTAGTCGGTTTTGTTGTGCAGGCATCTTTGACTTGGAACTTGGTAACAGTTCTCTCTTCAGAAGTTGTTTTGAATTACACATAAGATCTTGCATCATCCATAGCTGCTATTGAACTGAAGCCTACAGAGATGGTGTACATTTATTCTCTGGTTATCAAGGAAGCACAATGTTATCACAGTAAAATATATCACTCAATCAACTATCAATGATGCAAGTTTCAAAAAATATATATATTTGTATGTCATAACATTATTAATGAACAAATCAGCACCAAAGGCAGTCTGGTCTTTCTACCATACACTTCTTAATGTAAAGGTTATTCACATCTGTGTGATAACAGCTGGAGTAAATTTTAGTAAAAATACTAAGACTTACAGTGCAGAATAAGCTATATAGAATCATTGTAATATGAGTAAGGTAAATCTTTCCATAAAAGCTACTGAGCAAGGAACATGGTATATTTCTTTTCCTATTCCTTTCTTTTTTTAGCTTTTATTATTGCAAGCATACATGGTCTTACTTTACAACTCTGTCTCCACTGTTTATGTTGTGCAAACATCCCAGGTACACCTGATCAGCCAGCCTCTCTGCTTCACCATATGATCCTTGCTGCAAGTTCTCTGACACCAACATGCACAGAGCACATCAATCACAGCCAAAACAAAGATTTAAAAAAAGTGTTCAGGCACAATTACAACAGCTGAACCCTATTCCAATGCTACATTAGTTGGAGAGCTGTTATTTGTGTCTGCTTTCCCTCTGCAAACATTACCCCGTGCTGCTGCTTGTTTTCACAAAGTAATTGAGAGATTTGCTGGAAGCCAATAGATCAGTTAAAATTAAAGCAATAAAGTTCTTCATACAGCATCTAAGATTAAACAACTATATGTGCATCAAAATTGCAACCCAGCCGTTGTATACAGTTATGCATGTAATTTATCTGGGGAGTTGTACATTGAGCCAAAATGAAATTTGCAATATATAAGAAATCAATTTTATTCAGCACAATGTATTCCAGTTCAGTGGATTAGGGAGCATAGGAGCAGAAGGAAGAAGTTGGATGTCTTCTGAGAGCCTGACAATTTTCTCTCTACCTGGGCCCCACAGGCCATACATCATAGTAACTCTCTTTCTGGCTGAGCCAAGATAAGTGGGGCTTCCTCTATAATTCAATGATGCTGGCCCTTCAAGGCTTATCCATACTCCACTAGGGTTTACATTGACCAGAAAGCACATATGACAATACAATTTGCTCTGTGGGTATACTAGAGCTAGAAATAGCATTGACTAACACTGTCTTACAACCTTTTATCCTAGTATGGACAAGCCCTCATTTGGCCTGAGAGGGTACTTCTACACAGCAAAAAAAAAAAAAACACCGAACACCCAGCAGCAATGAGTCTCAGAGCCTGGGTCAACTGACTTGGGCTCATGCTGCCAAGCAAAAGAGAGAGGTGTAGAGTTTCAGGCTTAGCCTGGATTGCAGCCTCAGAAACCTGGTAAGGAGGGAGGATCTTGGAGCCCAGGCTCCAGCATGAGACCAAACGTCTACACTGCTATTTGGAGCCCCACAGCTCGAGCCCACACCCATGGTTTTGTTTTTGTTGTTCCAGTGTAAATGTACCCAGAGATACATAAGGTCTTCCACAATTTTTTCTCCAGGGCTCAGTACATGCTTAGGAGTTCCGCATTTTGATTCTACCTGCTAATAGGGGCTGAGTGACCAAGGTTGGTCCTGGACTTGGAGACACAATCACTAGACAAGTTGGTCAGTCTCTCACATCTACTCTGTCTGACCCTCCTCCATTCAAGTATCTTACCCCACTTCATTTCCTGTCAAACCAATTTCCCCCAGTTTCAGTCTGTAAGAGTTCACACCCTCTGAATTTCATCCTGAGTTCAAACAAATTAAACCCCAAAATTACTAAGATTTGTCTGGTTTCAAACCCATAAAAATTCCTACAGCTTGTGCCCAAACCCAAAAATCAGCCAAGGTTAACCTGAAATATCCTCAGGGTACACACAAGTCATTAGGGTAGGGACCTGGAAGATCTCTGGAAAACTAAAGAACATAATTGGTCAGTTCAGTCCATAGCTTAGCAGTACTCCTAGGTTCCTCATGGACACTAAGCTCTCATATAGCAGCATCTATGAATAATACTTTCTACCATCTCTGTTTGGTTAGGAGACACCATCCCATCCGGGTAGATGATGACCTGGTCTTGATTATACTCATTACCTCCCTTTTGGATTGTAGCAATGCATACCTGGGCATGAAGCCATCAGTGCTTAGGAAACTCCAACTAGTACAGAACACGCAGCACATTTCCTCCACAACATGGGCTACCACAAGCACATCAGACTCATCTTCTGCTCTCTACACTGGCTTCCCATAAAATGTCAAATCAAGGGCAAGGTCTTGGTCCTTATCTTCAAGGTTCTCAATGGCCTGGGCCCAGGATACCTAAAGGGCCATCTAAAGCTCCGGGATAAGGACCATGGTTGACAACTCCACTCCTCAGGCACAACAGAACTTTCTACCACAAGGGTAAAGCTCATGTGTGTGCATGAGACAGAGCTTTCTTGGGAGCATCCAGATTGGGGAACAAATTCCCGCACAAAGGACCAAAACAAACCTCACCACCTTCCATTCTGAGTGCATAGTGCACTTCTTTGACCAGCCATGTCTCATAGAAACACAGCGCAACATGTACACTGAAAAATAATATAACTCTTCCAAATAAAGACACACCATTGCACACAATTCTCCCCCAGAGGAGAGGATGAGAGAAAGAATGAACAACATGTGAGAGATGTTATTAACCCACTTAATGCACTATTGAAATGTGTTTGGCTGCAACAGTGATGCGCACAGTATAAGAGCCTTTGTAGAATAACATAGGGTCTTTCTCAAATTATTTCATGTGTTAGTGCTGGAGATGGGTTTAACAAAAAATGATTCAAACACCCTCAATCTTTAGGGAAGTTCAGGTCCAAATCTGTGCTTTGCAGGATGGATCCATCTCTTATTAACTCCATATTTAGGAAGTCTAACCATTGCTAGGAACATGAAGTCGTAAAGACTGGGTTAGTCTTCATGGCATGAGGCTGGTGTCTGCCATGGGAAATTAATCCGTTCTCAATTGTAGTAAACTAAACTGCTGAGTTTGTATTCATGTCACTGAGACTGTTTATGTTCACTACCAGTCCATAAACTGTTATTAGTCAGACTTGACAGTGGATTATGTCTTGGTGAAAAGAATAGTCCATAGATCAAGACCCGTTAGATAAAGATAAATAAAAGAGAGATTAAATGAGACATTTTCCCTAAATTCACACCCCAATATATTTTGGGGAGATAAATAAAGCAATAGCAGGGGGAGTTGGGGAAGGGTGGGCCAGAAGACTCCATGGCACTGTCTCGCTGAAATAACTACATCTGTCAGCTAAATGGGCAGTGCTATTATATTTACATGGGTAGTTTCCAGAGAAAGTTATTCAGATGTTAAGGCCTTGGATACTTTCCAAATGATTTACTCTCTGGACAGATGAACTGAAATGTAGTTAGTAAGGGAACCAAAAACACCCTAGTCCACTGCCATAGCTAGCATTTTAATTCTTCAGTGTGTCACATGGTCTCAAATGCTGAGGCAAAAAGAATGGCTTATGCGAAGTGACTTGACAGGTGTGTTTTAATTTCCTTTGTAAAATCTTGTGATCCACATTTCTCCCGCCTTGCCTTTCTGGGGGCCTCACACCATCCCCTTCAACAGGCATTCTGAGAATGGAGTTAGAGAATTCTGTTAAATTTTCAATGTGTTTACATTGCTTCTAATGTCTCAGACTATTATCATGCTGTAAAACTAACTGATGGATGGATGGATAATATGTTTCCAGATTTGTCCTGGGGTAATACAAACCTCCAGTGCCTGGAAACAATAAAATTGAAATTTTCCAAGAGCTTGCTGCTTGGAAAAGCCAAGGTTTTCTAAGATCCGTGTTAGCCCTGTCTCTAGCATATCCAGATCCATCCAGCTGAAAGTATCACTGAGATACTAGAATATCAGTATAAATGAATCATTGTCAACCTTTTCTGGTAACTATGCCAGTTCACCAGACTAAGACCTCAGCTATACCAACCAGTCCTGTTGCCTCCTTTTCAATGGTGCACATGCTACAATGGAACTTGGGTGCGCCAGGTTCCAGTCTTATTCTTATTATTAATTGTATTCCTGAAATATGTAGATGCTCCCGCTGATATTAGAGCCCCATTGTGCTAGACATTATAACTACACATAGTAAGATAGAATCGTTTGCCCCAAAAAGCTTAGTCTATCTAAATGGACACCACAGACAAAGGGTGGGAAAAAGGAAGGATTATTATCTCCATTTTACTGATGGGGACCTGAGGCAGAGAGATATTAAGTGACTTGCCATGGGAAATCTGTGATACAGCCAGAAACTGAAACCAGATTTCCTGAGTGCTTTTCCCTAACCATGAGGCCATCCTTCCTCTGAGCATATACGACTGTGCTGGTGAGGGGCAGCACTGTGAACATCACAGAAGTTATCCATTATGAATTACTTTGCGGCTTTTACGTCACAGTGCACACTGGGGCAGGTGGGGGTGCGTGTGTGCGCGTGCATATGCCTACAGGTGTGCAGCCCTGGTGACTAATTCTGCAGGCAATGTGCCAGGGGTAGGCACAGCACTTGTGGGAGTGCATTCAGCAGCAGCCACTGTTACACTCTTTAACTGGAGGCAGCATATTTCTCACTAGGTGGTACAGGAGGAGAGTGGGCCCAGGGCTTTCCCCAATCAATTTGGGGTTTCTAGCAATGCTAGACTCTCCCAGTCTTTTTGGCTGGTCTCGGTGCAGGAGCAAAAGAAGGAAGGGGTGGGAATAATCTTTATACCTTTCCTCCCTCTATGGAGCACAAGATATGACTGTCCCCAGACAATCCCTAAAATAAGATCCCTAAATGAGAAAACCAGACAGTTAAATCACTAAAGCATCTAGCAACCCAACTGGTGCTGCACATACCAGTGTTTGAGAAGCAGATATTAATGCCCTCATGGTGACAGCATAGGAGATCTTGTTTGGTTTTTATATAAATGATTGATCATCTAAAAGCAGCTGGAGGATTTATTAGTGCAAACACAGCTACTGAAAAATACAGGCCCAGTATTCATCTTGTTATATCAGTTGCTAATAGAGTAATGTTTAGCAATAGCTTATGTGTTGTAAGGCATAAGGTTATCAGCAAAGTGACTGCAAAGAAGCTATTTAGAATTCACCCTGCATCTGTAGCTATAACCTGACAATTTAAACAAACACATTGAGAGTACAAGATTATACATGTGACCCCCATATATGTGTATAAACATATAATAATAATAAATCACAGTGTGTGTGTGTATATATGTATGATAAAACCTAATTATAAATTTCCAGACTGGCAGCCACAGTATATTTGATTTCCTCAGTGCTCTCTCTCAAATTATCTAATGAATTATCAGATTATGACTCTTGTAAAACTGCACAGTTTTCTTATAACTGCAACTATTCATCTGACCATAAAAATGTGGCTTCCCCCAGAATATTAATTTTTCTTATATAAAAATAATAAAAAAGTAAAGCCATTTTGGCTGTTTAAGTGAAAGAGGAATGTGTGAAATTCACATCTGAAGGATTCTGTCCACGCACTGGTGACATGTAGTTGGTACAAGGAGCTCTCTAGTGTCCAGTTTTAATATTGCACTTCAGGAATAAGGTACCACATATGCATAATTCATCAAGATAAATATTTATATGTATATTTACCAACAGAAGAACCAGGTTGCATCTTGTATGTACCCAGTTTTAATGTGTAACGTGCAAAGGGCTAATTAAACATAATTAAATCCTAAATCAATACTATACTCAAAGGTTTCAAAAGAATGGAGCAGGATTCCATTCATTTCCACTTATCTTTCTGAATCTGCTTTTTAAAATGACTTTCTCTGCACTTATAAAGTGGCTCCTGTTTTGCACGCATGATAAGATATCTGCACTTTGCCACTAAAATCCATGGGAAAAAATGAGAACTAACAATTACACTGAATACAACTCCAAGGAGAATCACAACATCTGGGTCATCCTGAAACAACCCAACCCAGCCATGCAATATTTGGTCAAATGAACAGCAAGTTACAGCCGCTAGTATTTTACCCACGTACCTTCTTTTTCTTCCCCTTATCCCATCACCTTGGGTTGGATCACCCATAATAAATACATACATACATACATACCTACAAAGTGAGTGATATACAAAGGCAGACAGAACTCCTTTCCTTCTAAAATGGAGACCATAACATTTTAATTAGCAGTTACGTAGCTTCAATTGTGGCCCTGGAAAAATAATACATTATTTTTGCATAAAACTTTGTATTGGTGATTTATTTTTTCAACGTTAGTGATGAGTTCACTAAGGTTAGTACAAACAAAGATTCTGCTCAGTTCTCATTGGATGTCATAGAGGGAGAACGATGATTAACAAATGGGCAAACTGAGATTACATGAAATTATTACAAGAGACCATTAGGAATCCTTATAAAATGCACCATAGTCTGTAATGGTGTTTTGCTATTATGGTATATTGCTTGTGGACATTGAGCTTTAACATTGCAAGTAATGTAAACAATGCCATAGTTGAAACCTAACCGCCACAAAGCTCTGCATTTTCCAGGCTGGCTTTCTGCAGAGTTATTGTACTAGCAGAAAATTAATGAAGATGGAATAATTATCTGAATGTGTTTTAAAAGGCAAGGGATCCCACACCAGGCAAGGCTGCCCACCTTTAATGACTGCAGGTTTTTGGTGTTGAACTTCTTGCAAAAGCTAACAAGGCCAAAGTTTAAATATGTTGCTTTTAGATGGATCCTCAGCAGATTTTTCTCCTCCCACTGCTGTCCTTCATCCCCTATACTCCAATTGTTGGGATGCCGTATTTTTAGTAACTGACAATAATTACAAGAAGAAAAGAACATAAGCCGCAAGCAACAGGAATACTGTTTCAATTAGGTCAATCATGAAAAAATTAATTGGTCTTTCATTTTATATTATAGTAGCATTTCAGCTAAATAATAAAGCAATCATTCTTGGTAAAAGCAAAAATATCAGGCATGTAATTATTGCCTGCACAGTTGGGGCTACACTTATAAAATCTGAAAAATATCATCTATTTTTCTATAAAAAATACAAAGTTTTCTCCCCCTTTTCCCTTTATTTTTGCCATTAAAAAAATTTGTGGCAATGGATTCATAATTGGTAATTTTTTCCAACATAACAAAATTCAGAATCTGTATGTTGGTTATTTAGGAACAAGAACCTAAAGCAGAAGTGTTGTTTCTTTGCACACTCACAAACCTCTTTAAAACAAGTCATTCCCCTTCTTGATCTGAAATACTTGGCTAGCTATGCATCTGGATTTTTCATAGATGCATAGATTTTAAGGCCAGAAGGAGTCATTATGATCATCTGGCCTGACTGCCTGCATAACCCAGGCCTCAGAATTTCACCAAGTGATTCCTGCATTAAGCCCATAACTAATTTGTTATCATCATTATAACACCAGATCGCTATCCTTTGTACAGGCATAATCCAACTTTACTGAAATCAGTGGAAAGACGCCCATAGATTTCAGTGGGAACTAGATCAGGCACATACAGAAGAAGAGCAGTTCCTGGTATCCCCTTCTTACGTGTCTGGGGGAACCTGCCAATACACAATGTCTAGTACTTTTGAGAAAACAATACAAGAGGCCCCATAAAAATAAAGCTGTGTTGACAATTAATTACAAACCCCAGGACACCATAGCAAGCACATGGTTTCAGGTGTCACTACAAATTTTAAATATAAACAAGGCTCACAGAAATGTTTGCTAAACTTTTGAGTGAACTTGGGCCAGTTTGTGATTGATTACACATCAAAACCAGGCCAAATATACAACATGAAATCTGGTAAAACTCAACAGCTTTGATTCAGTTTCACTTTAAACCCAAAACTCTAAGCAAGGCTTGGGCTTGAGGCATTGAAAGAGACAAACCTCATTCAGATTAAAACTGGGGAGAAGAAGAAGAAGAAGAAAAAGCTTTCACAACCTGCAAAATGAAACTGTTGAGTATCTCATAGCTCTGGATAAGAAAATACAGCAAATCCATCCATTCCTCCTTTTTGCTTTTCATTTCCATTTTTTCTCTCCACATTTATGGAAATACAAGTCCATTCTGGTTGAATATTGAACTAAAGGGAATTAGATTGCTTAGGATATTAGCAGTACCATGCAGAACCTGTTAGTGGTTTGAATCCAGCTAGGTAAGTATTTACTCATCTAAAGAACCTGCCATAACTGTACCTTCTCATGGTATGTGGATTAGAGAAACATTAATCACCATCAAACATGCATAGTCTACTAAAGACCATTGAACTAGCCAGAGTGACCACAGCTGATGGCATCACAGCAGATGTGTAGTGAAGTTCCCAGATCTTGCTCACTCCTGTGAATCCACCAATCTCTGGGGTGGCCCCACAGATGACATCAGGTAGGTTCAGGGTGTGCACCCCTTTGTGTATCAATAGAGTTTGAAATCATGGTGGGCTGGGGTGTTTTTGTCTATCTTAGCCACACGGCCGGAGAATATTCAATGCTGCTTTTGAATATAAAGCATTCAGAACTGTCAATTCTCACTCCTGCTCTTGGCTTAATCATAGGTTTTACCTCTGAGGTTTTACCTCTGGTCTGGTTATCTGGTGAATGCTCTGTCCTACAGTTCCACCTAAGGGTGGAACTCTACTGATTTGCAATAGTGATCAGGGGTCACCAATGTCTGATGACCAGGTGTTAGTCTGTGTGAGATGAGTTGGTGGTCTCAACCCAGCATCACAAAATCCACTACCACCAATGTCATCCTTTCTGGCAATCAGCAGAAAGGCTAAGGACTGAATAGGAGCCTAACCTAATAGCAGTTACTCCAAATCAATACTCATGCGCAGTGACAAGGTAGTGCAGAGGGAACTGGCACTGCTCCTTTCTTGGCCAGTGGTGGTGAACAGAAGACTTAAGACTTGAAACCCTAAATCTCATTGAAGGAGCCTGTGTGACTTAGGTCCTTTAAAAAATAGGATTTCAGCTCTTCTCATTTGCACTAAGGCCTCTTTACCCCATTCTGGCAATAAAAATATGCCTTAAAATAGGAGTAAATATAATTTAATTTATACCAACTATAAGGCCACTTTATGGAGCCAGCACAGTGTAAAGGGGCCTTAGTGTAAATGACAATCAGTCTTGTCAAGCTAGCATCTTGCAAAAACATTACATTCACATAACTTTGTAAAGTTTCCACCTCCAAGGAACCAGACATATCAGTATACTATTCACAGCAATTCTCCGTTTCCAGCAGATTCCATTACCCTGCAAGCATGAAAACCCTGAGAAGCATCTCATAGACTTTAAGACCAGAAGAGACCATCGTGTTCATCTAGTCTGACCTTCTGCACATTGCAGGCCACAGAACCCACCTGCTCCTGTAATAGACCATAACCTCTGGCTGAGTTACTGAAGTCCTCAAATCATGGTTTATAGGACTTCAAGTTAAGAGAATTCACCATTTACACTAGTTTAAATCTGCAACTGACATGTGCCCCATGCTGCAAAGGAAGACAACCCCCCTCCCCGCCCCCACATGTGACCTGAGGGAAAATTCCTTCCCAACCCCAAATATGGTGATCAGTTTGTTAGACCCTGAGCACGTGGGCAAGACACCACCCAGACACCTGGGAAAGAATTCTCTGTAGTAACTTGAAGCCCTCCACATCTAGTGTCCCATCACCAGCCACTGAGAATATTTGCTAATAGCAGTCAGACAGAGATCTGCCACATGCCAGTGTAGGCAGTCCCATCATACCATCCCGTCCACAAACTTATCAAGCTCAGTCTTGAAGCCAGTCAGGTTTTTTGTCCCCACTGCTCCCCTTGGAAGGCTGTTCCAGAATTTCACTCCTCTGATGGTTAGAAACCTTCACCTAATTTGACCCTAAACTTGTTGATGGCCAGTTTATAGCCATTTGGATCTGTGTCCACATTGGAGCTTAACTTAAATAATTCCTCTCTCTCCATGATAATTTGCTCTCTATAAATAGATCAGAGAGATATTATATATCTCCCTCAGCCTTCTTTTGGTTGGACTAAACAAGCCAAGCCAAGGTGTCGAGCTTCTTTTGCTCCTGTTTTGAGGTGATAAGTTTGGTCACAGCATCTCAGCTGAATCCCTTCAGCTATCGGCATTCCTGCTAAGTACAGAATTAGGCACTTCAGTGGCAGTGCAGATTTCCTGCCATAGCATCAAGTGTGACTCCAAGCGGCAAAGGAGATGGCCTTGCTGCCAATACGAGCGTTGACTCCAAGCGGCAAAGGAGATGGCCTTGCTGCCAATACGAGTGTTGACTCCAAGCGGCAAAGGAGATGGCCTTGCTGCCAATACGAGTGTTGACTCCAAGCGGCAAAGGAGATGGCCTTGCTGCCAATACGAGTGTTGACTCCAAGCCATCCAGTGGCCTCTGTTTACTGGAATTTGTTTCCCCTCGGGTCCTTATGAATACCGATGAAGTTCCCAGCACGACAAGGCATCAAAGCAGGACAGCTGTTAAAGGAGGCAACATTTCATTCTTGGACTATTTGTAAATCAAAGAACAGAGAAAACCAGGTGGAGGGATCGTTATGAGCCAAGGCAGTTTCCTCCCTCATTTGCCAATATTTTATTTACACATATACATAAACACAAACACAGTTCACTCCCAAGTGGCTGCCAGTACCCACATACTGTATGTCCTCAAATTTCTCTTTGCTAATTGGACAGGCAATATGTGAGCTGCCTCATTTATAAAAAGCTTCTCAGAACTGGGACTCTGCCCAGATCCTTTAAATAAATCATGCCTGGAATGAAATTATTTTGCTACACATTTCTGCAATAAAATCTGCATCATTCCATTATTAGCCTTCTTTACTGGGTAGCCATTGTTTTATTTAGCTGTTAAAATAATCTTCCTTGCCTGTCAGCCTGAGCATATTCCCCCC
This sequence comes from Mauremys reevesii, assembly GCF_016161935.1. Classification (NCBI taxonomy): domain Eukaryota; kingdom Metazoa; phylum Chordata; order Testudines; family Geoemydidae; genus Mauremys; species Mauremys reevesii. The sequence continues at coordinate 253,270,701 of NC_052623.1, forward strand.
ATTTTTAATCCCTCTTTTAGCTCCTCATTTTTAACCTTTTCAAGGTCTCCTTTCTTGTCCTCACCTTCAAATCCCTTAATAACTCTGCCCATTCCTACTTATTCACTCTTGCCTCATTATGTATCCCTCACCTTGCCGTGCTGCCAGCCTCAATCAGCTTTCATTGTCTTCTCAGCAAATGTCTCTGCACCATTTTCCATCTTGCCCCTTCCCTCATGTGACTAGTAAGGTCACCACCCTCTCTTCCTTCATATCCCTCCTCAAGATCCACTTCTACCATGATGCTGGCAATAAATTAGCTCACTGGCTCAGTAGAGGTCCCCCTGGCAATAGTTGATATTTATTTAAATGCCTCCTTGATGTTGTATTTTAGTCTTTTCCCTTTCTTCATCACTTGTCTCTTCCAGCTGTGAGCTCTTTGGGACCGGGTCTGTATCTCTTTCTGTTATGGCAGTGCCAAGCACACTGGAGGACCTACCACAAAACACAACAACCTAGTCCATGGGCACAAAACCAACTTTCCCCTAAGATCAGAGCCAACTCAGGCTAAACTGTAGCTTTGCCAGAAGCCCTGAGCAAGGTGCAGCACGTAGTTGTGCTGCCCCAGGATCTGCCAGGCTGTTCAAGGGAACAACATTTCATTCCTGGACCATCCATAAATCAAACAACAGAGAAAACCAAGTGGAGGGGTTGTTCTGAGCCATGACAGTTTCCTCCCTCATTTGCCAATATTTTATTTACACATGTACATAAACTCACACACAATTCACCCCTGAGTGGCTGCCAGTACCCACATACTCACATTTTTCTTTACTAATTGGACAGGCAATATGTGAGCTGCCTTATTTATAAAAAGCTTCTCAGAACTGGAATTCTGCCCAGATCCTTTGAGTCCTGTAGACTAGAGGATGGAGCTTGGAGGGGCTCAGAGCCAGGACTTTTCCAAAGCCCAGCCCCTGTAAGTCCATCCTGGCTGCTACTGCTCCGATTTACTTGGCTGATAGCCATATAGGAAATAGTTGACACAACCAGAAATAGAACCCCAGGAGTCCTCACTCCGAGTTTTAAGCAGTGGAGTTTAATTTTGTATTGTATCGCTTAGCCTAGTTACATTAAACAAAATCCCAGAAAATTTTTATGTTTGGAAATAATGGGATTGCTCCAAGGAATATAGAATCAAACAAAATGCCAATGGGGGAAATGAAAGAGTAGACAAATTGGATGGCGGTGCAGGGATTGAGAAAGTTTAACATTGCATCTTTACAATGGGTGGCAGGCCAGTCCTCGCCCACAGACAACCTGCCAACCTGAAGCATATTCTCACCAGTAACTGCACACCACACCATAGTAACTCTAGCTCAGGAACCAATCCATGCAACAAACCTCGATGCCAACTCTGCCCACATATCTACACCAGCAACACCATCACAGGACCTAACCAGATCAGCCACACCATCACCGGTTCATTCACCTGCACGTCCACCAATGTAATATATGCCATCATATGCCAGCAATGCCCCTCTGCTATGTACATCGGCCAAACTGGACAGTCTCTAAGGAAAAGGATTAATGGACACAAATCAGATATTAGGAATGGCAATATACAAAAACCTGTAGAAGAACACTTCAACCTCCCTGGCCACACAATAGCAGATCTTAAGGTGGCCATCCTACAGCAAAAAAACTTCAGGACCAGACTTCAAAGAGAAACTGCTGAGCTTCAGTTCATCTGCAAATTTGACACCATCAGCTCAGGATTAAACAAAGACTGTGAATGGCTTGCCAACTACAGAACCAGTTTCTCCTCCCTTGGTTTTCACACCTCAACTGCTAGAACAGGGCCTCATCCTCCCTGATTGAACTAACCTCGTTATCTCTAGCTTACTTCTTGCTTGCATATATATACCTGCCCCTGGAAATTTCCACTACTTGCATCCGACGAAGTGGGTATTCACCCACGAAAGCTCATGCTGCAAAATGTCTGTTAGTCTATAAGGTGCCACAGGATTCTTTGCTGCTTTTACAGATCCAGACTAACACGGCTACCCCTCTGATAATTGTATCTTTAAGAACAGGCCATTTCAGCTCTCTCATCTGAAGAGGGTCCCACTCCATGAGTGGCTCTAAGAAACTCTTCTTTAAAAGGGGAAGAGGACTCTTCCTCTTCACTTCAAAAGCATCAGATGGTAACGGGAAGGATAATCTTTAAATTGACCTCCAATGTTGGCCTCCAATTCAAAATGAATTGAATCATGGACCTATTTTGCATTGCTCTGTGCGCTCATCTTTAGACATGCAAGTGAGAAAATTAACATGAAAATTAACCTTTAAACTGAAATTACTTGAAAGATACAGTACAGCATTCAAATGGCTTGCACTCAGGGATCCAGACTTCAGTTAAAATATACAGATTAATAATATTGCTAATTAGCTGTCCACATTTATGAGACTGGGGGGGTTAAGGGCATTATACACTGGTGCCCTATACTTTACCTTTCATTCTATTAAAACGTTCCCTCAACTAAACAAATAGGTATCTTGAATCCATGTCTCATTTCCCTGAAGCTATGATGTGCCAGTGTACCTCTCGCCTAGAATTATGTGGGGGGCAAGAAAAATAGATACGATTGCATGTGAAATTTAGAGGAGCGTCAGTGTGTCCGGGTATCATGTTACTCTCAGGCAACAAAGGCACTTCTGTGCAACAGCTGCTCAGCAGAAGGATAAAGTAATGATTTACAAGAAGTTTTATATAAAAGTGCCATGGTGTTTCATTCATATCATGCAATTATAGCTTTTTCACAAATGTCCTCAATTAAAGTAGTATCTAAATTACAAGAATACCAAGGAATTAGAAGTCTATTTTTTAATGTTCTCAATTTACTGGAAAATGCTTTCTTTAAATACTTCATCTATTAGAATAGAAAGAGCTAACAGAAAATTAATGTGCAGCGTGAGTATAAAATCTGTGTCTTTTTTCTGCAAATGAGCAGCAGAGGAGGTACAATGACAGATTATTCCTAACTTCACCCTATGTCTTTCTTTCTCAAAGGCATTAAAAGACATCAAAGTTGGTCCTGTCCACTCTTCAGTGACTTCATTCAACACTATAAAGGACAGAAAAAGTAGCAGAGTCCATGCACTTCCTATTCCTGATTCTGTTCCTTTGCTTCCCATTGAAGAACCTTGTTATTTGTAAGGTAAGGACCAGGAATGAGGGAAACCTCAGACAACATCCACCATGTATCATCAATGAGGATAGCACTGGGAATGTCAGCATCCACCATACCAAGCCCCGACTATTGCTACCAGCTAATGGAGTTACTCTGTTAGTTCTATGTCGACTAGCTACTATAGAAGGTCACAACACTGAGACTGCAAGTGTTTTGGGTCGGGAATATTGCTATGTGCTATGCACACCCACATTGCTATATAAATAATCATTAATAATAGTAAATTATTACAGAGACAGAAATATGATGGGCAAGTGAATACCTTAGAAATGAAGATCACAGAAGAAAGCAATTGAAACCAGCATAACAAAAGATTTAAGCATTAAGCCAAGTTCTGTTAAGAATATCTAGAAGAACATATTAGGGCTGAATATCCATGTGCTAAGCATCCCTGCTGATACAGTATACCCCAACTTGCCGTCCTTCATTGAATAGTCAATAATCTTATTTATGAAGCTGAATATGAAGGATGATCTTACATAATGCAGACATAGTTTACAGAATTCCTATAAGAAGAATTAGCAAGGACTATTAGACTGAAGGTACTTTTTTCCTCCTTCCCTGATTCTGGAGATCAAGATGGAGTATTACAAGCATCCCAGAGCATTAGACACATCTAGGTTTGGGAAAAAATGATGCACTTTCCCATGACCTTAGTCCAGCCTCAGCGGTCAAGACAATGCACAGAGGTAGGGGGGCAATGAAGGGGCATCTTAAAATAAAATCCATTAATAAAAGGCCTGAAGCACCATTGCTCTCCTATGCACAGGCTAATTCACAGAGAGAACTCATACATTTTCTCTTCAAAGCTCCTGACTGATCAAAATAAAAGGGCAACGGCCAAGAAGTAGCTAGTGAGACACAAGGGGATGGTGTGTTCTTAGTCATGTCAATCCTAATTTCCTTTTACTCTAAATGAGAGGGAGAAAATGGCTTCTGTCCATGAACTATGCAGATAGTAATGTCTGTGTCTTCTTCCTGCATTCTTTCCTTCCCACACAGCAATAACTTGTATTTAACCCATTCAGGAAACCTATCACTGCATATTTAAGCACTGTGCAATAAAACCAAGGTGTAAAACATTCTAAATCAATTTAAAAGAACCAACAAGCTCAATTGCATGGCCAGGCAGACCCAGAGAGAGTTAGGAGAAACACAAAGACTACAAAGAAAATGAGAGAAAAACAATGACCATCCAGGCAAACCATCCCAGAGGGAACAATTCCCTACTCTTCAAAAAACAGGATGATGTAAAAAGGAACAGAAGGGGAGGGGGGACGGACAACCAAGAGACAGGGCACCAAGCAGTCAAGAATAGGCCATCGGCTAGACAGGGACTGCAACTGTTTTTGTCTGGAGAGTTGTTAAAAGTCAATGAAAATCTGTCCATTGATTTCAATGCATTTTGTGTTGGGGCTCAAGAGGAGATCTGTCTTGGCTGATCATTGTTGCATACCTCTTTCCTTCCAACAGTCAGAGATATTAGCCTTGGCTTGGCCAAGGTTACCCACCCTCCAGCCTCCTAAACAGTGGTGCTCAAAATAAAAGCTAGAGAGGAAAGAAAAAAACAGTGGAACAAGAAATCTGAGTTGGAGGGAACTCAGCTACAAAAGTCTCCAAGAGTAGGTACTAGGGATGGGCAACCACATTTTGCCCAATTCCAAACCTATTCAAGTCTACTGGGTTCAGAATCACAAGCCAACAAAGATCGGTCTTGTACCTGATGGTGGAACATAAGCTGCTTCCTGGTTGATAATGAGTGTTTCACTTCTGGGTTTACACTTCGTACTGACAAAAAGCAATTTCTCCTGCTTTACGGTCCGGGAATTTTAGGAGAACTCCATCTCTAATGAGATTTTGGGTCTTTTGAAGCAAGTTGCTGCCTCACTCATTGACGTTCTACAGCACAGGAACAGGAAGAGGAAAAAGAGGAGGCAGAGGAAGGTAAACACCGGAAGAGAGAGGAGGCAGTAAATGATACCATTTATATAAAAACAACAACTGGAAGCTGCTTGTAAGACCAAAACAGCGAGAAAAGTCATTTTGCAAAAGAGAAAGATAAAGTTTATACACTAGGAATTGTATTTCTTGGCAAAAGCCCACCATCCTGTAGGGCTCAGAACCATCTAGAACAGCAGTGCCTGTTGGGGCCACACAACCACTCCTCATGGATGTGAGCATCTGAATCCAACGCTATAAAAAGGCCTTAATTGCCCTCAGTTTTTTCCACTAATTCTATAGGGAGAGGGGAGAGAGAGAGAGAAGTTTGCAGCAGCAGCATCATACTGGAAGATAACTGAAGAACTACCTTTTCTCCTTCTTCCTTGCTCTTCATCTGCATCACACGTGCACTTGGGAGGGATCAATCAGCAGTGCAAACCACACAGGAACAGGACTGAGGAGGCTGTCTGACTAGAGCTACAACAGGCAGCTTTGCAAATCTCTGCAATGCATACATTATATAAGCCCTGGGCAGCGGACCTGGGGGGCAGGGACATGGGCCAGGGATTGTTCTCAGGCCCTGGGCAGGTCAAGGGTCTGTGGCTCCCCACAGCTGCCTGGGCTGGGCTCCAGCTTCCGGCCTGGCCAGGGGCTGGGCCTTGAGCGGGGGAGGGGAAGGAGGAGGCTGGGGGCCAGGCCTGTGGTGAAAAGTGGATGGGCCAAACCTGTACTCTTTCAAAAGTGGGAGGGCCATGGGTCTTTGGTTCCCTCTATTCTGGCACCTCTGCCAGCACCTATGTGGAGTCACTAACTTCACTAGACCTTCAAACTAGAGCTACCCTCAAGGATACAAGAGAAAGACTGGGGCCCAATAAAACGGACATAGAGCCTCATGCAGATGCAGAAACTGCAAGATGAGCTAATGCTGAAAAAAAGACAATTTATCCCAGGCCCAAGTAAAATCCCAGACTGGTCTCAGAAATATGATCGGATCTGGGGGGGTTAGATGATCAGTTTTGGCAGTGCTAATAGAGTCTGTCTGCCAGGATTGATTGTAAATGATTGCAAACACAACCAACATCTGAATAGAATAAAAAATAAAAGTAATGTTACCATGCCCCATGCCATTGGGATTTCTCATTTTTGCTTAGGCCTTAGAATGATGAGGCTGTTTAGATCAGCAGCTTCATTCCAACCAGTGTTTCTGACAAACTTGTCACCATGTTTCTCTCCACACACAATATAAAAGTCATTTTTACATGACGCACAAGCAACTTGTTTTTCTCAGTTCCCCACTAGTTTTATACATTATATATATATATATATATAAACACATATACACACACACACACAGTGAATAGATTGATACAAAACACACACAGGGCCTACCTCTCCACCATGTTCCTCCAGATTTATATTATTGTAATTCCATTGACTTCAGAGAGTTATACCAGAATAAAACTGGGGTAATGGAGAGGATACATTATAAACAAACACAGACACACACACAATTAATTAAGGATACCTAACACTTTCCATCGGAAGCAGGCTTGGAAGGATTAGATTTTTATTAGGGCTATCAAGCAATTAAAAAAATTAATCGCGATTAATCGCACTGTTAAACAATAATAGAAAAACCATTTATTTAAATAGTTTTGGATGTTTCTACATTTTCAAATATATTAATTTCAATTACAACATAGAATATAAAGTGTACAGTGCTCACTTTATATCTATTTTTTATTACAAATATGTTTGATTACAATCCAAAGCAGTGCGGACCGACGCATGTTCATTTTCATTATCTGAGTCAGATGCCATCAGCAGAAGGTTGATTTTCTCTTTTGGTGATTCTGGTTCTGTATTTTCCGCATCGGAGTGTTGCTCTTTTAAGACTTCTGAAAGCATAATCCACACCTCGTCTCTTTCAGATTTTGGATGGCACTTCAGATTCTTAAACCTTGGGTAGAGTGCTGTAGCTATCTTTAGAAATCTCACATTGGTACCTTCTTTGTGTTTTGTGAAATCGGCAGTAAAAGTGTTCTTAAAATGAACAACCTGTGCTGGGTCATCATCCGAGATTGCTGTAACAGGAAATATATGGCCGAATGTGGATAAAACAGAAGAGGGCAGCATTGTCTCCTGTATCTGTAAATAAACTTGTTTGTCTTGGCAATTGGCTGAACAAGTAGGAGGACTGAGTGGACTTGTAGGCTCTGAAGTTTTACATTGTTTTGTTTGTGTGTAGTTATGTAACAAAAAAAAATCTACATTTGTAAGTTGCACTTTCACAGCAGAGATTGTACTACAGTACTTGTATGAGGTGAACTGAAAAATACTATTTCTTTTGTTTATCATTTTTACAGTGCAAATATTTGTAATAAAAATATACACTTTGATTTCAATTACAACACCGAATATATATGAAATACAGAAAAACAAAAATATTTAATAAATTTTAATTGGTATTTTATTGTTTAACAGTGCAATTAAAACTGTGATTAATAGTGATTAATTTTTTAATCAATATTAATTTTTTGAGTTAATCGCGTGAGTTAACTGCGATGAATTGACAACTCTAATTTTTACTGATAAATGTCGGTAATCATTGAATATCACTGTACCCACACAAACTGACTAAAAAAATATTTTCATCAATAGTAACTGAAAATACAGATAGGCAAAGTAAGACAAACGCTGCTTGAGAACTTAGAGTTTGATTTAAGGATATTTACTCTGTATATTTTGACGTGATGTTGACAATTTGTTTTAATGGTTATAAAGCTTTAATTATTTGAAGCTGCCTACTGTCATTAAATGATTACTGACTGATGAACCCACAATTTTGCACAACTGTGAAAATTTAACTTGGAAAAAAAATTAAAAAGCTTCAAAATAAATATCAATATTATGTGGCAAAATTATTTTAAAAAAATTGAATTCAGCCAAGTCTAATTATAAGACTTTGTTTTCAGTTGCTTATAAAACTTTTCCAATTTAACTATCTGGTCTGAAATTTTCCATGCCAAGTGTCTGCCTCGGGCTAAATATTTTGGGGGTTTTATTTAATTTATTTATTTATTTATTTATTTTGGTGGCATTTTCGAGACTGAGGTTATGGATCAAACAATGTATTTTTTCCTGTTAACTGTTTCATTGAGAAGCTCTAGTGCTTTCATGCTTCGAAGCAAGAATCTGAAATTTTGCAAGATGGTTACCCTGGTACTACGAATGTACTTTTTGCTTTCTCCATGAAAATCTATCTAAATTTAGCTAATTTATATTAAATTTATTATTTATAAAAATTGCAGTTCATACATGCTCAGCAGACGTTTGTTAGAGCTGGCATCATTATTCCCTGAAGATCCCATCTGCACTGAGCATGTTCTATCCCCACACAGCTCCTAAGCGCCAACGTGCAGGTGCCATCCCCATAGAGCAACCAGTCATACTCTGGGTGAGGGCTACAGGGGCTGAGCAGCAGTTTCCCTGCAACTGCCCCTCTTTGCCACTGGGAGTCACTATGTTGCTGTGCAGAAGGATAGTTAAGTATTGGAAAAGCCTTCCAAGGGAGGTTATGGAATGCCTGTCTTTGAAAGTTTTTAAGAACAGGTTAGGCCAGAGTTTCTCAAACAAGGGTCGCCACTTCTGTAGGGAAAGCCCCTGGTGGGCCAGGCCGGTTTGTTTACCTGCCCCGTCCGCAGGTCCGGCCAATCGTAGCTCCCACTGGCCGTGGTTTGCTGCTCTGAGCCAATGAGAGCTGCTGGAAGCGGCGCGGGCCGAGGGACATGCTGGCTGCCACTTCCAGCAACTCCCATTGACCCAGAGCAGCGATCCGCGGCCAGTGGGAGCCGCGATTGGCCGGACCTGTGGACGGGGCAGGCAAACACACCAGTCCAGCCCACCAGGGGCTTTCCCTGAACAAGCAGCGACCCCTGTTTGAGAAACCCTAGGTTAGGCAAATATGTGTCAGGGCTGGTCTGTACTTGTTCCTGCCTCAGCACAGGGGACTGAAAAGATGACATCTTGAGGTACCTTCCAGTCCTCCATTTCAGTGATTCTTCACCATAGTCTGGACCCATTTATTCCCCCCACACAAAAGCTCTTTTGGACTAAGCAACCTGAGAGAATAAAATTAACTGATGTCATCACTAGATATATTAAAATGGCATTTTAAACACAAGATTCCATTGTTGTTAAAGAATTCCATAATGAAATATTTTCCAGAAGTGTTTCAGAAAAAGGAAAATAGAATCCCATGGTCCAAGCACAGGGCAGAGAACTCACGCATCTCCTTGGGTGAAATCCTGGCTCCGCTGAAATCAGATGGGAATTTTGCTAGTAACTTAATTGAAGCCAGGATTTCCCACCCCCGCCCAATCTCTAATGCCAGTTCTGACAGAGAGCACACTTCTTCGGCCTTGCACAGGTCACTAATTCAGTTTCCTCAATTGTAAAACAGGGCCAATATTCCTCTCCAAGGGGTGCTGATATGTTTATTTAATGTTTGTAAAGCATTTCAAAGACAAGTGCTAAGGATTATTAAATGCTGCAATCAATTATCAAGTCCATATCTGCAGTCCTCGCCTCAGGCAAATTTCCCATGGATGTCAATAAAAAAATGTATACAAGATTTATTTGTCTGCGCGTGGGCAGCAGGATTAGGTGCTGGATCTCTGGAAGTTCTGTAAAATCATATAATTCTAATATAAAATTGGCATAAAGTCTGAAACATCTCAAACATAGGGAGGCTGGTCCAAGCTCCAGCAGTAAGTGATTCTACGAAGCTGCTTTGCTGAAATGCAAGACAGGCAGGCTCAGTAAAATGAAGAAATGTCTTTGCATTAAGAACATAAGAACATAAGAAAGGCAGTAGCGGGTCAGACCAAAGGTCCATCTAGCCCAGTATCTGTCTACCAACAGTGGCCAATGCCAGGTGCCCCTGAGGGAGTGAACCTAACAGGCAATGATCAAGTGATCTTTTATGTTCTCACCTGAAACCAACAGCTGCTACATGCTTCTGTAAATCCATGGGATAGCATAACCATTTCAGCAAGGAAACAGACACATATTGCTACAATCCGTGTGAAAGAAAATATTAACTCTGAATTTGTGAAAAATGTAATTCCTGGCTATTTTTGCAAGTAGATTTTTAAAAGCAGTATGAAGAGAGACTACAAATGAGATTAGGTTCCCTGGTTTATGGCATGTTCCACAAGAAGAAATTTTTTTTTAGTGTTATTCCTACCAAGCAAATGTACAACACATGTAGCACTGAACCTAACCAATAACATTAATATTTAAAATGATTTGGGAGATTAAAAAGTATACGGTACATTCCCCATGTTAGGAAAATATTCTGCTTGTAATTTCTCCAAATACATAGAGCTGTTCCTTGGTTACGTATCTAACAGAGCTAACCAAAATTAAGAACAGTGTATATGATCTAAAACATACAGAGAAATTGATCTTATTAGTTCAAATGGACACTCTTAATGCCCATCCCACCACATATTTAAATTCCATGGGGAATTTTCTGAATTGCTGTTCCCAAAAACCTGTCACATAAAGGCTGGTCAGTTGGCTGCAATCCTTGGAATGCTAAATTTAGTTAAGGTCCTCTACTGCAGACACCCACAATCTTGAGGAAAGGATACAGTGGGATTGAACACCCTTTGCAAAACACTAGTGATAATCATTCAGCTACAGCTACCCAACGAAGTGGGTACTCACCCATGAAAGCTCATGCTCCAATACATCTGTTAGTCTATAAGGTGCCACAGGACTCTTTGCTGCTTTTACAGATCCAGGCTAACATGGCTACCCCTCTGAGTCTAGAGTGAGTTTGTTAAATGGTTTTGAGAAAAGAGTCACATCTATTACCTGGTAGACAGTGTGTGACCGGGAGGAGTTGGGGGAGAAGAGGGGCTCTACTTACCAGAGCTGTCGCCTGCTCCTGGTTGTTCTGGGGGTTAGTTCTGCATGGTTGATTCCCCTTCCCACCTTTATGCTCCATCTCTCTCTCTGTCTGCAGCCCCTCTCACACTCCAAGAGCTGCTCCAGTCTCTTTTTGACACAGCCCTTCCGCAGTGGTCTGTCTTTTCTGTCCACATGTCACCAGGCAGTCCACATGTCCACTGCCCTGATCCTGTCACTCCAACAAGTAACTCAGGTAGTCTGCCCCCAAACAGTACCACTCTGCGGTGGTTGGTAGGGGAACCCATGTAGATAAATCTCTGCATTAAGCATCTTTGCATAACTGTGTGTCATTTTCATATGACTTTGTATTATACCTCCTCATATAACCTTGTATTAAGTCTTTCCATATATAACCTCTATTTTCATACAACTTTTTATCAAGTCCTTTGATAGAGGAACTTTGTATCAAATCCTTATGTAGAAACTTTGTATTGAGCCCCTAAGTTAAGAAGCGAGAACCTTCTTTTGAAAACACCATCTTTGAAAATAAATGTGGCAGCATTAAGACAACACCCAAAAGGAAGCGTCACAGATGACCAACTGACACTGACACAGATTTTGCATCTGGTATAGATTTGCATGAGAGGGAAGCTGCTATAAATGTGAGAAATCTTGCAGAGGACCCCGGGTCTCGTCTTGTCAACATCGGAGCATCGATTTGGATCCACTCACCTGGCCAGTGAAGTTAAGGGGAGCAACTAGTAACAAAAACAAGTGTGCTTGTGTGTGTACACATGAGTGCATGAGTGTAACATATATCATATGCATATGATACAGTGTTGATTGATACATGTATTACCAATAAATGTGGCACTTTGCCTTATCCCCCCTGAAAAGATCCTGTGCAGTACTTTAAGTACAACACCCAGGCTCACCCTCTACTCTGGGTTCCAGTCCAGGCCCTGTAGTGAACAGGTAAGGTGTGCATCTCCACCACCTTACTGCTCTCCCCCCTGGACTCCTTCCTACCAGGCTTCTTCTCCCTGGCCTCCTGGAGGGGAACTGCAGGCTTCCTTCCTGCTGTCTTCACACTGTTGCCAGCTTCCTTGCTTTGTAGAAGCACAATCTGTTCCCTCACAGATGAGCCTCCTTCTAATTAGCTTCCCCCATCTTAAGTCTCCCCCCTTTGCAGCCTAATTGGTTGATTGGGCCCATGTGGCCTAATTCAGCCCTCTCAGAGCCTGTGTGAAGAGTACCCCCCAACACAGACAGCCAAATTTTGACTTGATCTCTCACTTGTCAGGCTGTCAAATTGAGTCTCCAGCTGTCCAGAGCGAGACTGCACACTGGCTCAGCTGATCCTGTCTTAAAAGGCATAGGAGTATGTCTGCAGAGAGCATCCCGATTAGATGCATGGACCAGGGATGTCTCTGCCTGTTCAAAGCAAAAGACTTATTTAGATCTACCTTCCTTTATATTTTGTTTTCACCAGTAATGGCATTGGAGGAGATATATTAAGCAGGCAACTGAACCGGTCTATATATTCTCTCTATATCTAAGGCTTTCTGATCTCTTCCTGAAATAGGGTCTCAGGACCTTTGCTATTTTTGTAAATGACTACACCCCACTTGCTTCGATCACATGTAACATTTCAAGGAGAATGTTGTCTACACCTGTATAAAGTGTTTTTCTGCTCAGTCAAGCAGCTGTTAAGGTACCTGTGTTATGTGCTTTGCTGGGATTGGGGAAATATGATTCTCTGCCAACCTGAAGAGCAACAAAACCTCCTGGACTAAGAATGATTGAAGAAGCAGAGACATGGGGAGTTGCCCACAGTGCTGGCTGACTTTAACAAGAGATGGCACAGAACCTTAACTAGAAGACGTAACTTTTTCCTTCTTTCTGATAAAGATCAAGTTCTATGCACCAACCATTCATTTATGTTAGCTCCACCTGTGTCATGGATAGCACCCTACCAAATTCATGGTCCATTTTTATAAATGTCACAGTCATAGCATTTAAAAAATCTTGAATTTCATGGTTTCAGATATTTAAATCTTCAATTTCATGGTGTTGTAACAAAGTATGAATATTGCGACAAAATGACCGACGTTGGGATGGTGGGTCCCGCACTTTTCTTGGCAGGGGGGCTAGGATGCGACCCCCTTACCCTTGCTCTTTGGGAGCCGAGGGCCCCGTTAGTGGCCCAGGAAGGTGGTAGAGGAGGGAAGTGGGGAAGGGGTCTGGGTTTGCTCCTCACTCTGAGCCCCAGCCCCTCTCAACCCCTGCGGGCTTCTTACCCTCTTGATGCTTAGGAAGGGAATCTCCCTGCTCTGCTAGGGCAGGGTCTCCCTTCCTCCAGTTCTCTGGTCTTTCAATTCTCAGCAACACACCTCCAAACTCCAGTCCTCTCTCCACCCAGTCTGCCTAAAGCAGCTTTTTTTTTGGGGGGGGGGGTTCCTGATTGGCTACAGGTGCTCCAATTAACCTGTAGTAACCTTCCCTAGTCTACAGGGAACCATGCCTTAATTAGCCTAGGGCTTATATACCTCCCCTTGACCACTCTGCCACTGCTCCCAGGTCCTGCTCTATCACAATATGTACCTTTAAATGGTAAAATATAAACATGAAGAGCCCTTAAATGAGAGTTTATCAAACTGGAGGTCCTAACACAAAAAGGGGTCGCAAAGCTACTGTAGGGGAGGTTGCGGTATTGCCACCCTTACTTCTGCGCTGCTTACAGAGCTGGGCGGCCAGAAAGCAGCAGCTAGCTGGGCGTCCAACTCTGAAGACAGCTGTGCTGCCGGCAGCTGTGCATGGTATTGTATTGCCTGATGGGCTTCAAAATCCTACCGTTCCGATGGCTGCTCCTGTCTACTAACTTGTGATGTAATCTAACCTTCAGTAAAGACTAAATTTCTCCACCTGGACAAATGGCAGATTCTGAAGTCGTAAAATCACTTATTTCCATACCTCCTCTCCCACAATTCCCACCCCCAAAACGCCCTTTTCCTACTGAAGCAAAGAATCTTACTATGGCACTCTGCAGAACATGGTTTACATATTTTGACCCAGCCACTGCCAAAGCATGTCAATTTTAATCAGTGCAGGTTTTCTTCAGTTTGGTATTCTGCTTTCTTCCTGGAGCTAGCCACTTTGGTTGTAGAGTTTGCTTTGTTGCAAAAACAGACTGTACTCTTCCCGCTTCACAGAAAGACTCAGCCAAAGCAAAAAGAGGAAACCAAAAGAATAATAAGAGTCGCCAGAAGTTTAAGAACGACAAAACAGCATTTGAAATTTCACACCCAGGACCGGTTAATTTATCTGAAAAAGATGTTTTACCACATAAGTTAACACTTGCTATAATTATAACCTACACAAATCTAATTTCATACTTAAGCACCCATAGCGTCCATACAGTCACCTTCACACGTAGTGAATGCTGGCACAGGGCAGCAAAGGTTACTTTTATCAGCCTTTGTTTTATTTGACAATACATTCATAAGTCTGCATTTCCAAGGGCGACTACATCTTGCTCAGTTCAATGTTGCTGGTATCTGACGTTCCACGATTACCCTGGCTTCAACTGAGAAAGTAATGCACATTTGTACTAAATGTAGTACAAGCTGGAGACATCTCAAGAAGAAATCCCTACAATCCCTTGCCTATTATGATTGTGTATGAATGAATATTTATCACATTAAAAGAGAACCACATGTAAAAGGGGAGTTTGGAGCCCAGGAAATCTTGGGACTTTTTCTTTAATTGAATACCTTTTCAAAAAGAGTATAAATTTATGTTTGTTTTTTGCCAGTAGAAACATTTGCTCAATCTGCTGGGAAGGAAAAAGCTAGTCACCCTTTTGTGCACCACCTCCTAAAATCTCCCCTCTGACCACAACTGTAAGATACCAAATAGCAATTCAAATCCATTGTCAGAAACATCTGGATGAAATCTTGGCAGTTCATTTGAAAAGTATACAAGCAGCAGCATTAAGGGAACAACTATGACTCAGAAGGGTGGACACAAGGATAGTGCTATACAGTGGTAGATTCCTGCTTGAACATGTTAACTCCTGAAAACTACCTTTTGATTATGCAATGACCTTCATTAGTGGAAGAAAAAAAATCCTTTTGTTCTTAGTTCTGGTGGGAGGAGAGGCTTTGAAGGAAATCCCACTGACTGACAATCAACATTTTATACATAAATGAACACAGAGCTTAAAACCTCCATTTGCCAGATACCCAATGGCAAAAAGGAAGCTTCCATTGCCAAGTATGTGTGGAAAAATCAATGCCACCGACTTCTGAATAACTTTTGTTTAGAACTGTGAACAAGTTTCTAGCTTTTTATTGTTGTAAAGAAATCCCAACTGTAAACTGAAAGTAAAGTGATGTAGTATGTAGTGTTATCCATCTAGAGTGTTAGGGAGACATCTCCAGCCCTAAATCTCTGAAAGTGACCAATGACTTTGGGGCCTGATTTTCAAAAAGTACAGAGGCCTCTGCCCTCTTTGAAGGGTCTCATATTGGACATCCAAAATCACCAATCACCTTATTAGCAAAGGCACTGGGGCCTGAATTTTCAAGTGTTCAAAGCTTTCTCAGGCTTTAGCGGAATGAAAGCAGATCTAAGAGACATGATAGTTTTTCACTGCTGCACCCAGGGTTTTGAATAGCAGCAGTGAAAACTAACAAAAACCAAGTCAATTTCATTCTGGGGCTGCTTTGAAGGAAAAAAAAATCTATAAACAGTGGCAGAGAAGGCCACTGGAGAGGACCTAACACTGAGGCTGAGGGAGGGGTAAAGTAGCAGACACATGACCCCCACAGCAGGAGGTAGGAAGGCTGAAGAGGGCTAAAGCAGCAGAGGACCTCTCTCCACCCAGCAGTTCTAGCAGGCAGAAGATTCTGGGGTAGGAGGAGGGGAAAACAGGAGAGAGGTATTTTCACAGCTGGGCAGTGGGAGAGACAGAGGTTAGTATAAAAGATGAGAGCCCTGAGCAGCGTCCAAGGACACCACCCCTCCCCCTTTGCAGTAGCTGAAGAGGTGATGGGGAAGGAAGGAAGAGTTGAGCTTTTTCAATTGGGTACCACCCCAGGCAAAGGGCTTTTCACCTTTCATGTCAGTCTGGGGGTAACAGTTGTCTAGTAAACACTTTCAAGTGATCAGACACAAAAAAAGACATGAAACATGGATTAAAGATTCTACCTTCAATCCTCATTTTAAAATATTTAACCATTTTAATGTATCCCCATCATTTCCACTATAACTTTGTTAACCCCTTAGTTATAGAAGAAGGATTTCTGTGCATATCAGTATTTAGCTGGGTGTCTGCTTAAGACAAGTTTCACTCTACGAACACACATACAATCACGTATTTGTGTATATTTGAGTATAAGAGACTGTCCTTTTAAACATGGGAAAATTAAACAGGACTAAATTACAGCACTGGGAATAGGAGCCAGATGGGATGCAGAGTAGAAATTCAGACATAAAAAAAGCAAGATTTGGAGCTACTTTCCCCTCCACTAAGATAAATTATTGCTTTAAAATGTTATGGCCCCCCATTTTTCAGTACTACAGCTGGAATGATAATGAATCACTAAAGGAAAAGAATTTATAGGGTCCCAAAATAAAACCCAATATTCAGCAATAAAGGAGACAAGTTGTCATGTAGCTCATCTACTCGCAAGGGCCAGAGATTGATCACTCACACACTTATGGAGATGGAAATTATTTGGTACCAGTGTCTGTTTTGATCTGAACGTGCCAGGGCATGAGTGCCATTACAACTCAAGTGGGTTGTCTTTTAATGGAGAGATCTCAAGGACATAGGCTGAGGTGGCCGTTGCATCAAGGGAAAAACCTGCTTTTTTTTTTTTTTTATAAGAACCCTTGAAAGCCCCAGAGTATGCTTTATAATTCCAAAAGAATGCCCAACATACAAAGGTCTACACCAAGGAGGGAAGTTGAGATGATGTTTTTGAAACCAGCAATGTATATGCAATTAACAAACAACTAAGTCATGTAGTAAAAGACAGACAGTAGGAAAACACGGAACCGAGGCTTACAGTGCATCTAGAAGAATCCTTACACTTAAAAAAATTACGATACACTCAAATTCATTTGTTCAGATAATCCATATACAACAGAAGGCACTGTTATCCATATGAATCCACCAATTCTGCACAGCAAAAACCTGAGAAGTGCAACTCAACTAGATTCAACCTAGCCCCTCTCAGTCATTCAGTTTCCTTGAGGGCAGATGTTTTCTTTTCAGTCCATCAAATTATAAAAACACCACAAGAATTTGAACATTACAGTAGCTGGCT
The DNA here is from genome assembly GCF_016161935.1 of Mauremys reevesii. Lineage (NCBI taxonomy): Eukaryota > Metazoa > Chordata > Testudines > Geoemydidae > Mauremys > Mauremys reevesii. Next base: position 253,288,129 of record NC_052623.1, read on the forward strand.
AGAAAGAGCAGTCTGGTGAGGAAAACACACTGCTGTCTCCCAGGGGAAACCATCTGGAACATCAGATTACCCTCCCCCACACACTCAGAAGTCATGACTGTTTTATAATAAAATGTAATGATGAAGCCATTCCCAGAGTCCTTTGCAATTTCTCCTTCAGTTGCCTCCAGGAGCATTTCCACCAAAGTTAAATGCTGTGATCAGTCCTTTGTTGTCAAATGTGTAGCCACTTTGTTGTTCTATCGTCTTAGTCTCTAGAATTCACAGAAGGGAAAGAAAAGGGGTATAAAAGTAGAGAGCAATTCTGTCTGATCTACATAGTCCTGTGCGAAAGAGGAGGCTTGTGGAATGAACTCTATTGACCAAGATTTCATTCTCAGATCTGCCATGGCAGTGATAAATTGCAGTAGATTTGATTTTTTTTTAAAAGTAACATTCCACACCCCTCTCTAGGACAGAACTTGAAAGATTAATTTATTATGAAATAATTATACATGACATTGCACTGCAGGCTCCTCGGTTTAATGAACTTATTTCTATCAATGCAGACCCCTTTTTAAATGTTCAAATGCTTATATTTACTGTGAAAAGTAATTTTAGTGGTAAAAAAATTAAACAGCTGTAAAACACACACCGATCTATAACAGTCTTGATCAAATGAATGGCTGTCACCCATTAATTTACTCTTTATGTGCAAAATCCATCTGAAAATCTAGCTCAGTCCCTATATAGTTGTTTCAATCTGCCAGATAGGAGTCTACAAATTAGAGGCAATGCTAATCTCTAGGTGAGATTCATCACAGTGCAGAGACAGCATAAGGCCCTATGCACCGCTTATGCTCCTATGCACCGCTTAAACCTCCTCTCAGACCCAGGTCAAGTAGTGCACAGGGACTCATGTTGGCCCACTGCACCACCAGAGGCATATTCTGTTCCAGAGTCCCAACAACACATAACAGCCTCAGAGAAATGACTGACCTGCAGCACTTCGCCGGTGTTCTGCTAATGTGTAAATTTCCTGCAATTGTTTCTTCTGATCATCGCTCAGTGGTGCTGTCAGTGAGTGGTACCAGACTGCATCCCGGATCTGAACCGCTGTCAAAACAAGGAATGGATGCAAAGTGATTATCAGCTTGTGTTTTAAGGCTATTTCAGAAGGACAAGATGAAAAAGACAGAGAGAAAGAAGATCTGGGTTTGTGGTTAAAAAACACAGACCTCACACCTCAACACTGGTTTAGCACCTCTGTCAGCTTCTCAGAACACAGATGAAGTTGGCCTATTTCCAAAAGGGACTGGGTTTTGAGGGGCTTAAAATTGAGCATGTGCTTAAGAGCTTTCTGGAAACAGGGACTTAATGTTTCAAAGTGTGCCCAATATTCACAGCCATGTTCAATTTCACAGTCAAAATGCATCCACTATGCTGAAAATTAGACTCATTTCAAAAGTTAAAAATAAAACAATAGTTGTTAAAACTTCTGGACAGGAGAAAAATGCTTTTTCCTTTAGGGTTTTGACAATTTAGAAAATGAGAAATACTTCTATCTGAGCACTCAAAGGACACTGAAGTAGTTTAGGCCCTATAATTCAGGTTTTGTTTGAAAAATTGCAATAGAGATAGTATGAACAGAAATGATTTCAGGACCTTTTCAGTTAGAACCCTTGTTCAGCTTTAGATGTATCCTTGGGTGTGTGCTAGCCACAGATTTCATGGTTATGTTAGAACAGGAGAATCAGAAAGTGAAACTCATTAGTAGAAAGGGGGAAATTTTTCAAAAATCCAAACGGAGGTAAATCAGCATAAATGGTGAAGCAAACATATAAAAAAGATCTTAGGTTATTTTTCAGTTTCAATAGTGCAAGAGGTTACTATTACCACAGATAAGGATTTAAAACAATGATTAACGTAAGTGTCTCTGAACTATCATATTAAAGAATTATGCAGACAGGCATGTACGTACTTAACAGTGCGTGTGTAAAAAACTGATATTCATCCACACCACCTTCAAGGTCAAGGGGAGTGCTGAATCCTTCCAGAGCAGTTTCTTCCAATGCATCTTCATCCCAGTCATCATCGTCATCATCCTCATCTTCATCTTCACCTCCACCACCACCTCCTCCATGATTCTCTTGCATTGCCTGACTCACTTCATTTGTCTCCTCTTCGTCACTTGGGATCTCTTCTGCAAACATATCAACATTTTTCTTTTTAAAATCATCATATGCCTTCAGTAATTAAAAATATTAAGGGACAAAACATATATACATACATTTTTAGCCAAAAAAGGGACCACATTTTAAAAACAAACAAACTTGAAGATGTGAAAAAGGAAGCCATCAAAATATTTCATACATTTTAGAACACAGTTATGCTCTGTTTCTAATAACACCTTGGAAGTGTGAAACTGAAATTTGCTCTCACATGTACCCAATTAGTTTATGAGTAAAAGACTGCTGTAGGAGCAAAACAGCAACTTTTCTCTTTTCAATTACCATATATACTCATTCATAAGCTGAATTTTTTTAGTAATAAAGGGAAGCACCAGAGAAGGGGGTCAGTTTATGAATGGGTATAGACAGGGAGAGGTGGGACACAGCCCCTTCCTCCAATAGAGGGAGCAAGGAGAGGCAGCACAGCCAGAAGGGAAGAGGCAGGGCCAGAGTCTCTCTGCTTCTGGCCACGCTGCTCTCCCTCAGATTCCGAAGCAGCTACAGCTCCAGGGATGGCAGGCTGCAGCCGTGCCACTCGGCCCCGCCCCCAGTCACCCGGCCCAGCCCGCTAGAACATGCTGTGGCCACGCCGCCTGGTCTGACCTGCCGGAGCAGGCTGCAGCCGCGCTGCTCAGCCTGCCGGAGCAGCTCCAGCCAGGCCAGAGACATCCTCCCCTGGCCTTCCCCAGATAAGGTGGGAAGGGATGGGATGGGGAGAGTGTGGGGGTCCCAGGCTAGGGTTGGGGTCATGTGGGGGGTGGTCACAGGGGTTAGTCCCCTGACTCCCAGCTTCTCCCCCCCCAAAATTTCCCCACCAGTTGCTGTCCCGGCCCATCAGGGTTAGCAGCTGGTGCGCCGGGACACTTTGTTTTCTTAGGTTTACCTCTGTGCCTGCGGATGCTCGAGGTAAACAAACCATCTTGGCTTATCCTGATGGCCCGGGAGCCAAAGTTTTCTGACCCCCAAATTATAGGGTTGGCTTATGAATGGGTTATAAAAAATTTCCATTTTTACTTATCCATCTTGGGGAGTCAGCTTATAAACAAGCCGGCTTATGATCAAGTATATACGGTAATATAAATTGCCTGTCAATTTGCTTTTTAATAAAATACAGCAAATAAAGACTTACTTGGACTTTACTAAGAGATACCATATACAGTTAAGACTTTTTGTCAAATTTATTGCCTACCAACCTTTAGAGAGCTCTCTTAACTGCACACACTTAAAACAACTTCCCTTGGTTGTTTTACCCAGCTTCGTATTTATGAAACAGCCATCATATCCTGAACCAAAAACCCGAAATGTAAGTTCCAAACATGGCTATTTCTGACTTAAGCAAGGTCTCAAGTTACTATGCCAAAATATCTATGAAATATTTTCAAGAATATAATGGGGGCTAAAAACAGCATTTCAAGTTTTTCTTTTGTCAGCTGGATAAAATGAGTGGAATTGGTTATATCTACTACGGGCTTATGGACAGCAGTCTGGAATGGGTGGGACTGGAGTTTTAGGCAAATCACAGTGCAGAGATCTGAGCAGCACATGGCTACTGAAATGATTGTGTAGCTACTGTACCACGTTCTTATGCTCATTAAGTAGAGGCAACTCAATTTAATTACAATTATGTCTGAAATTTGCATCTCTTAAAAGCATTTCATTTGTACCCATCTTAAGTATTAGAGCCTACAATGGTTTTATCTCATACTGCAAATTAGATATCCAGACAATAAAATAATCTGTCATTAATGCTGTGTAATATACACTCTCCAGTGCAGCAAATTCTCTGGATTTTTTTTCCTTTTTGCCTGATAGATTGAGAGGAGGCCTCTCTGCCACAGGAATCATGATCATCTCAATTCCTGCTTTGTAAACCTGTTCTGAAGGCTCTTTGTGCCAGGGTGGATTGATTTAAACCAAAGCAATTTACATCATTGAGTCTGATCATGATTTAAAGCAGTAAGCAGGAAACTTTTATATAAAGAATTGATTTTAATCTCGTTTTGCTTTTGTTTATTATTTTCCTAAAGAAAGACTGATTCTCATTGACTGGTAAACCATTAAAGCATGTTGATTTGCAACAAAATATTGCCTTTCCACTAAATTTGGTACATTTTGCTAACCAGGAGCATAAACTATCTATACACAGTTATTTAAGCAATTATATAGATTAATTTACATTCATTCACATTCTTATTTTTTATATTTTATGATGTTAGAAAATGGTAAAGGATGCATTTATTTACTAGAGGATTTTCTTTTTTACTCAAGATTTGTGTCAATCTCTATTAAGATTGGAATTTGGAATTCAATTAAAAGTGCACAAAAAGAGCACTTTTAAAGTTGCTTTATTAAACAAAACTACCTTAAATATGCTGGATACAACAGAATGGAGTTCATCAAAACACGGTTTTCCATTTAAAATGGATTTATCAAACAAAGGAAGCATTATCTGTAGTTAGTGAATTAAACTGATTGTTTCCACCCTTCAAGTTTTTAGAACTAGTAGATCTCATCTTCTCACACCTAGTTTTTATTCATAGATTAGCAGAGGAAAATAAGCTTTTCTGCTTTCTTCAACTCACAATTGGTTTCTTAACTTTGAATGAACTAATCATTGAACTGAACTAGCTGATTAAACTGAAATGAAGAAAATATTTTCTGCTCCTGCAGAAGAAGCTTCTGCTGTCAAAAGCTGGTTTAGCACTTCAACAAACTCTGGTTCCAGGTGGCAAGCCAATGACTTCACTAGTTCAGTGGTTTGACTTTCCTTACAATGTAAAATTAATTGTAAATAAATTTTCATTTAAAAATAAACCTATGTTATTTAAATAAAAAACTCCCCTTTAAATTAAAATATCAGTTCTTTTTGAAAAAAGTAATTTTTTAATCCATCTTTCCTTTTGCCACCCTCCATCTGGGAGAAGACGACATGCCAGGGATCCCTTCCAAGCCCATTATCATTACTTTTTTAATTAGTTGAAGAGGTAGCTATTGGGGACATTTTTTTTCCCAGGGACCAAGAATGCTGCCTCCACAGCACTGCCCAATTTCTGCTGGCCTATTAGTCAGGAGTCTCCTGCATGCTGGTTTACAGAACACATTTGTGATTGGGCACCATGGATTTGCAGGTTTTATTATTTTTAAAACAAAACTGCCCTTGCAGGAGAAGTGACATAGATACGCCCCAAAAGGGCTTTAGCATTAATTTTAAGAGGAATGACCAATTCACAAGAGGATTTTTCCAAGCATCCAATAAACCAGACCAATTCAGCAGAAAGGCTGATGAGTCTTAAAATCAACTGTAATTTCAAACACATTTAAAATTCAATCCAGAATGTGGAAATGGGAGATTTTACCATTATCTTCTGCATCGTGTTTTTCGTCTTTAGCCTGGTCTTCCTGTTCCGTAAATTCTCGTGTAGCACATACTTGTTTTAATCCCAGAAACAGGAGCAGGATTGAAGGAACAATCTGCGCAGCCACAGCATCTACCGCAGGAGGTCGGTTTTGCAATTCCATTAGGATGCTCAGTCCTATTATACACATCTTTCTGTCATGAAGTCTAAAGCAATACAAATATGTTACATGAGAATTACAGTACTAAGCAACAGCTCCTAAATATATTCTTCCACTAGGTTTTTAAATGCAAAATTCCCAATAGCAAGTATTGCATGTAATAACTGATTGATCACCTATCACACACTGGCTAACTTCCTAGAGCTGTTGATTAGGATTCTCAAATACAAAGAAATGTAATGCTAAATAAACATGGTTAATGGTGTAATTTATCTGTTGGACACAGTACATCACTAAACTGGACTGGAAAATCTATTTGAATTGGTTTAAATAGGAGTACTGTCATATGGATTGAAAACCGGTAAGAAAGGACCATAAGCAAAGGAGCAATGACAACAGTAATGTACTGAATTGGGGGGGCAGGGCGGTTATCTGATGGAGTGCCACAGGGGCTGGTTTTATTTAAACCAGGGATTCTCAAACTGTGGGTCAGGACCCCAAAGTGGGCTGCAACTCCCTTTAAATGTGGTCGCCAGGACTGGCTTAGACTTGCTGGGGCCTGGGGCTGAAGCCTGAGCCCCACTGCCCGGGGCCGAAGCCAAAGGCCAAGGACTTTAACCCTGGGCAGCAGGACTCACGTTGCAGACCCCCTTCCTGGGGCTGAAGCCCTTGAGCTTCAGCTTTGCCCCCCCTACCCAGAGCAGTGGGCTTTGCCCCACCCCCACCCCCAACCTGGGGCAGTGGGGCTTGGGCAGGCTCAGGCTTTGGTTCCCCCTCTGGGGTCCAAGTAATTTTTGGTCGCAGTGCAATGAAGTTTGAGAACCCCTGATTTAAACAGTCCAAATTGTACATTAAATTTGTAGATTAAATTTAATTCAGAGACGTTGCAAATATCAATGAGATGAAAGAAATAATTTTTCAAAGGCATCCAGAATAATGGACCAGGAGATTTAATCAGGAAAAATGCAAACTAACACACCTGGGGAAAAGTAACCCAAAGATATTCTATGGGAGGGAGTTGGTTGGAAAGTGGTAGCTGAAAGATCCCTAATACTGACCGTATGCAGGAAATTAGATAAGCACTTATAATGCAATCACTTTTTTTTAAAAGTGCTTTTGGGCTGCATAAGCAAAAGTATCACAACCACCATCAGAACAGGGGTAAATCCTTATCTACTTCTGACACTCTTTAGTCTGCACTTCGAATACTGGGTAGTACTAGAAATACCGTTCAACTGTGTTTCTGACTAGATGGCATTTCGCTATTAAAGAAACTCTTCTTTAAAAATTCTCAGTTATTGACAGCTTTTGTGCAGAACTCCAAATAGGACAAGAAATATCCTACAGGAAAGATAATTTCCCCTGAGCTACCATAAAAGATGTTCTGCCAACCTGGCTGGCAGGTTCTCATTCCCTTGCTCCTCCAAGCAACATAGCAGCCCTATCCAGTTTCCTGGATCCATTCCAGAATGTTACTGCTAACAAGACTGTAACGGGTGGGAAAGAGGAAAGGATAAAAGGGGTAGAAATCTCTTTTTAGCTGTCTGATCATAAGAAGTTTTCAACTGGTAACAAACCAGCCATTTTCCATAGTCTCACCATGGTTACATTTCTCATATGGTGTGGCCATGCAAGTTATGGCATCTAACAAAACAAAGGCTCTTGGGAGACACTTTTGTTGCAGAGTTAGTATTTCTTAGAACTAGAAGGATGGGTCAATGCATGTAGAGACTGGAGAAACTAACAGGATGCACATTTAAAACAATATTGTAATAGCAAGGTCTGCAATAAAACTTCTAGGGAGCCCCCCAGTTTTAACCATTAAAAAAACTCCTACAATTTCATTCCTAGTCAAAGGCCACACATACCATGGTATTAAGACATAGGGGGCATTTGACGATTCAAGGAATCTGCACAATTTATAAATTCTCTGTATGTATGTTTACCAAGCTGCAAACTCCATTCTGAATATGCATGCTTTGCTCTCTCTATTGTCCATTACCTCCATGTTGGACCTAAATTCCAACAGGAGTAGTGGCAAAAGCTTAATACAAGTGCCATTGACTTTAAGTGCTCTCCCACTGAAGTTAAACAGTTCTTGACAACAGACTGGCTACCAGCCAGGAGAACAGTTTATCACGGGACAGGACACCCAACAATGAAGTCACCTGTAAGTGTCTATGATCATCCTCCTGATGCAGGAGTCATCTGACAGAGGGACTGGAAGGTTTTGAAAGACCAAAGCTGATCTTTTGGCTCTTTTTGGCAATTTTCACCAGCTTAAGATGAGGGAAATTGCTGCAGGAGTTGGATGAGCCAAGGGGAGAAGAACCTTGCCTACCTGAATACAGATGGTCCCGCAAAGAAAGGGTGAGCCAGAGGGAGGAGAAATTAGTATAGGGTTTATTGCTTTTGTGCAGATCTGTGTAATTCTCCTGCTATTAAAGAACAATGTTGTGTGCAAAGTCTACACGTGTTATGTGCTGCACCTTCCATGTGGCCCTTTGGAGCGTTACCAGAAGATTTACACTTTTGAGTGGAGTTCTGGGTAAGGGTGTTACCAAAATTATTTAGCTAATATTATACATTTTTAATAGAATCCATACTTATGCTAAAGTGAACCACTTTTCACAGCATCCTCTATCCTGAAATATAGGATCATTAATGATCTGGAGGATGGCGTGGACTGCACTCTCAGCAAATTTGCAGATGACACTAAATTGGGAGGAGTAGTAGGTACTCTGGAGGGTAGGGATAGGATACAGAGGGACCTAGACAAATTAGAGGATTGAGCCAAAAGAAATCTGATGAGGTTCAACAAGGATAAGTGCAGAGTCCTGCACTTAGGACGGAAGAATCCGATGCACTGCTACAGACTAGGGACCGAATGGCTAGACAGCAGTTCTGCAGAAAAGGACCTAGAGGTTACAGCAGACGAGAAGCTGGATATGAGGCAACAGTGTGCCCTTGTTGCCAAGAAGGCTGACGGCATTTTGGACTGTATAAGTAGGATCATTTCCCTCTATTCGACATTGGTGAGGCCTCATCTGGAGTACTGTGTCCAGTTTTGAGCCCCACACTACAAGAAGGATGTGGAAAAATTGGAAAGGGTCCAGCAGAGGGCAACAAAAATGATTAGGGGGCTGGAGCACATGACTTACGAGGAGAGACTGAGGGAACTGGGATTGTTTAGTCTGCAGAAGAAAAGAATGAGGGGGGATTTGATAGTTGCTTTCAACTACCCGAAAGGGGGTTCCAAAGAGGATGGATCTAGACTGTTCTCAGTGGTACCAGATGACAGAACAAGGAGCAATGGTCTCAAGTTGCAGTGGGGGAGGTCTAGGTTATATATTAGGAAAAACTTTTTCACTAGGAGGGTGATGAAGCACTGGAATGGGTTACCTAGGGAGGTGGTGGAATCTCCTTCCTTAGAGGTTTTTAAGGGCTTTGTCTGGGATGATTTAGTTGGGGATTGGTCCTGCTTTGAGCAAGGGGTTGGACTAGATGACCTCTGGAGGTTCTTCCAACCCTGATATTCTATGATTCTATGATAGTAAAAAGTGTGTGTAAGCTTTTGTTTTTGGAGCGCACATTGAAAGTAGCATTTTGCCGAAGTTTCTGACAACAATAAGCAACTGTTATAATTGTTGCTAGAAACTAGGCATAAATTTCCAACAACCTTGGATAGCAAGTGCATGGCAATGGAAATATTAGGGTAAGAATGACACAAACTACTTTTTGGGAGTTTGCATTGATGGTAACAACCTAAGGTATATATACTACTCAGCAGTGAGTTATATTTCTGGACCAGTCCATGCTGCTGGTTGTATCCCCTGATCAATGGAAGGATTTAACCCGTATCTTTCTGTATTTGTGCTGACTGATCTCTAACACTCATGGATTTGGTTCACTGTGATTACTTGACATCTTATTAACACCCCCGCCCCAAACCTTTAAGTAACAGTGTATTTAAGCTACCAGAGGAATCTGAGCAGTCAGCACTGAGCCCAGGGGGAAGGCAGCTGAACTGTGGGTTCCAGATCTCAGGAATGGGCTCTAGACAAAGGGTCAGGGCACCAAGACTGGGGCAGTGACTGAGCTCTATTCAGACACCAGAGGCTTAGAACACCTAGGGATCCAGAGGCTTAGAATACCCAGGGATCCAGAGGCTCCTCTTAGAGCAGTTTGGTGAGTGGCACACAGGGGGTGCCCAACCTGATCTGAGACAGGCATCAAGCAAACCAAATGGTTACAAAGATGTAATAAATAGGGGCTTACACAGGAATGGGGATTTTTAGAAATTGCATTAGGCCTCTGAGTATGTTAGTCCCAACTGGGCTTAGCAAAGCAGTTCTGTTTTCTGAGTGATGCACAATAGAATAAGCTACTTAAAAAGAGCAAGCACAGCCTTCTGGCTACAATAGTCCATCCAAGGGAAAGCAAAGTCAACCAGCATATCAAGCTGTGTGTTTTGCCTACGTGGTGTTTGCAATCTCCCTCATTTATTGCCTTGAGAAATTTATTAACTGCAACCAGGCATGAAGGATATCCTCTCTTTCTCTAACTCTTAGGATTTCACACACACACACACACACACACACACACACACACACACACACACACACACACACACACACACACACACACCTGAAATCAGGAGAGTGATAGAATTCAGGAATTCTATTTCCAGTTTTGCAACCAGGGGAAAAAAATGTAATTGCTCGGTGCCTCAGTTTACCCATCACTAATACAGGCTTACCACCACCAGTTACGCACACCATAATGTTGTAAGGCTTGATATTTGTAAAGCCCTTTGATATTATTAGATTAAAGGTGCTGTATATGTGCAAAGCAAATGTACAAGGAGATCACCAAGATGAATTTTGTAAGACCAGAGAGAAAAACTGAATTTTGATCCTTGCACACCTGTCTCCTGCAGCTCCTTTCTATGATAGCAGCCCCTTATAGCCCCAAAATCCATACACGTTCTGTAGCTTGACACTGGAAGCCTTGAAATTTCTTAAAGTCCCTACAGTGCAATGAACTAATTTTACTATACGTGCAACAGAACAGTGAATAATCTTATAATACACCTCTACCCCGATATAACATGGTCCTTGAGAGACAAAAAATCTCACCATGTTATAGGTGAGACCGCGTTATATCAAACTTGCTTTGCCCCCCGCCTTCCTTGTTCCCTGACCGCCCCCTCCAGAGACCCCCATCCCTAATCACCCCCCAGGACCCCACCCCCTACCCAACCCCCCTGTCCTCTGACTGCTCCAACCCCTATCCACTACCACCCCGCCCCCTGACAGGCACTCACCGGCAGCGGCAGGAAGCGGAGCAGCCCGGCCCCAGTCTGCTCCATCCTGCCAGCTCCCAGCCATGTCGCTCCACTTCCCACCATCAGTGAGTGTGGGGAGTTTGGGGAAAGGATGCCCCCCCGCACTCACCTGCAGCGGGAAGCGGAGCGACGTGGCCCCAGCCCGCTCCACTTTCCTTGCCCCGGCCCCAGCCGTGTTGCTGGGAGACGGCTGGGGAAAGGTCCTGCACTCACCGGCAGCGGGAAGTGAAGCGTCACGGCTGGGAGCTGGCGGAGTGGAGCTGGCTGGGGCTGGGCTGCTCCACTTCCCACCACCGGTGAATGCAGGGAGGTTGGGGAAAGGACACCCTCCGCACTCACTGGCGGTGGGAAGTGGAGTGATGCGGCCTCAGTCCGCTCCATCTGCCACCTCCCAGCTGTGGCACTCCGCTTCCCGCTGCCGGTGAGTGCGGGGGGGGAGGGGAGGATCCCTTCCCCCAAGCAACACAGCCGGGGTCGGGGCGAGGGAAGCAGAGCAGGCTGCTCCCGGCCCCCTGCTAATCTCTCGGGCCACTCTGGGACTGCAGGGCCCCCAAAAAGTGCCCTCCCACAGCTCCTGCCCCCCATACCCTGGAAGGGGGGGAGCCCCTGACCACCACCGAGAACCTCTGCCCCTTATCGAACCCCTCGGCCCCGGCCTAGCCCGGCACCCTTAACACGCTGCTCAGAGCAGCATGTCAGAGCTTTACCACGTTGTATGCGATCCCACGTTATATCAGGGTAGAGGTGTATGTGTCAATGCCTTACAGTCATGTAATGCCAACTCCAAAATAGAACATTGCAAAAATTCAAGAAGCCATAGTAATTAGTGCCTCCACTTCCTAGTAAATTCCCCTTCTTGGACAATAAAGGAGACTAGAGGACTCAAGAATAAATCCATTTTAAATGGTAATACTTAGGAGCTAACCCAAACACTTTCACAAATATAGAATACGTCTTTCCCTATGTTTTCAAGCATTTAAATGAGCAGTTGCAAGAAGGAATGTGTGCTCTTGAAATATATTGTGGTGTTAGAGGTCCCAGAAGGATAGTTGAAACTCAGGCACCAGGCCAATTTTAGTGAATTTGAGACAAAGGAAGAACTGCTTCTTCTTCCTGTCAGCCACAGATGAATAGCAGAATTAGTCATCATCTTACTCAAAGTTCAGCAGTCTGTTATGCTGAGTCTGTATCAAGTATCAAGAAGATTTAACAAACCAAATAGGATATTTTTTGTAGTGGGGAAGGAAGCTCCAGCATCCATCTAGTCTCTCCCCACCACAGGCCCAGACTGAAGCAATCCTTCCACCTGCATGAGGTGGCCTAGACAAAATTCCCTGAGGTGTTCGCTAGTGTTGATCCTGAGTCACTTGGTCAGCAATGTAAAACACTCTTCCACCACACATGCACTTTCCTTGCTACCTGAACAGCACTCTCAGCCTGGAGTGCTAAGGATCCAGACTGTTCCCCAAATGGAAGCACAACATACTACCATAAGGCAAGTCTATTTTTAACATGTTGTGTGCAGTCTTCGTAATCTGCAAGCCCTTCTGTAGCCCACAAATGCTTGTTTCAGTAATAAACAGAAGGAGCTAAAGGATCTTTTCTACTTTAAATTGAATCCTAGGAAATTCAAAGAGAAACCAGCAAGACTTTCTTATACTAATTAGCTGCCTCTGTCGTGTTAAGAATCAATTTTCTTTCAGTCACATCAATGCATTTCCTTTCGGAGTTGCAGCTAATTAGCCATTTCCTTTAGGTTACAGAGTTTGGACCAGCCTGAATTTCCTATATCAGATCTTCTGCTTAAATAAATACAAATCATCAGTTTTTAAAAGATTATGAGTGAAATCCTAGCTCTTTTGATTCCTATTCATCAACTAAACATTCTTATTCAGCTTTTAGAGAATTCAACTATTGATTTATCACATGTCCAAACCAAAATTAAGTTTTCCTTTTCACTTTAGTTTCTGTAGAAGAATCTTTACTAGGAAGAGTAAACACTGAGCATGCAAAATATGGCTCATTCAAATTTCAGACCATGGAGGAAAAGATGGCAAATAACACACGTACACAGGGTTTTACAGGTCTCTTCAGCACCCTCACTCTAATTCAATCTTAAATAACTACACAATACATATTTCAGTCTACATGAAACAATCCAAACAAAGCACATTATATACGTACAAATATGTACCCACAAATGTGCAATATCCAGGGGATACACTCTATTTATGCTTCATCTATACAGGGCAGTCTAATCTAGCTCAACCCCTGCACCCCCACAGATTAGTTCTAGCACTCCAAGTCACTAGCAGCTCCAAAGAGTCACCGTATTTTTAAATAAACCTAAAAGAACAGTTACTTTCTTTACAGTAATACACCAAGTCCAAAGCCGAACAGCTTCCTGCCAGAGCAGAGATGACTTGCTCCGCCCTCTGTGATGTTGTCTGTCAGCACTTGGACTGCAGATCCCTGAAGAGAGGAAAGGAACGCTCTGCATGCTCCGAGTTCCAGAACAGTTACATACAGATGAGCTACTTGCTGAGACCACACGCCCAGAGCCTGTAAGTGCTCTAAATGAGCTGCTCATCCCTGAGCAGAGCCTTGGTTGGCAGAGGGGAGGAGAAGGGTACTCCCTTAAACACCTGTAATGCGTCTTTCCTCCAGTTTAATGGGGACACAACTTCTTGTGGGATTGTTTCCTGCATGGCCATGTGATGTTTGCTTGGCAAATACACTGATTTTAACCATCCTTGCATGAAGCATAGCTGAAGTCTAGCAAACTACATCATGTAGGCATAGAAAGTCATATGACTCAGAAGCATGAGCCATGCTTTTACGAATGTCTTTGAATGAGCCTGCTGGTGGTTGACAAGGTCCACTGTGGTCTGGAATCTTTCTTACGGGAGATAAGCCTTTGATGACTTGGAATTTAACATGGCTAACAGGAGCACTCAGGGATGAAGCCTATTAGAGCCTTTTTCCTCCAGTTCTAAGGAGGCTCCCATTGAATGCTCTAGGAGGAGGAGTTTAAGGCTCTTTTGCCTTCTGAATTCTTTTTAAAAAGGAATGATAAAATTCAACATCTGTTGAGCTACCCACTCCCTCAAGGCAAAAGAGGCATTTCATTTGACCATCCTTCAGTGGAATTAGAGCATCACAAGGAGGGGCAAGTTTTGAACCCCACAGACTTTGCTTCAGCCACAGAAGCTAGATCCAGTACTGGGGAAGTCCCTAACATTAACAAGTCATGCTTTAGGGGGTTTTAAGCCAACAGGCATAAAAATAACCAGAAAAACTAACAATTTATGCTATCTATAATATACTAACTATACATACGAAAGAGATTTAAGTTGTATAGAGCACAATAAAAGGAGACATAGCAAGAGCTGTTTGAAGGAACAGAGGGATGGTTGGAACTGCTCTGCCCCTTATGTCCTTGGTTAAGGAAGGGGAGTGAGAGCATCCAGGGTGCTGGTGTGGACATTGCTGGCCAGAAGAACCCAATCTCCCTCCTGCATCCAGGACATGTGCAAACCAGAAATGGGATCCATGTGGACAGATACGTGAAGAAGAGACCTATCCATCTTTTCTCTTGAAGTACGGAATTCACTCTCCATCCCTCCCCCTTGGCAGTCAAGGCTTTAGAGCAGTGAGGCTTCAGCTCCAATGCCTTGTAATCCAGCACAGCAAGAAACTGGAGCTTTATACCATTGGACAGAGGAGATTCTCAACTTTCCAAACTGACATACAGAAGTGTTTGGCCATGTATAAGAAATGTATATGAATTCCTTAATACGAGATTGCCAACATCGTCAAAAAATATCCGCCCTACTTTTCAATCATCAGTTCAAGCAACCTTTGTAAGTGACACACTTCACATTTCTTTCAAGCTATATTACTTTCCCCAACCAATCCTAACTAAACCATTACCTAACAGACAATACTAGGATGAGATTTTCCATTGGGCACCTGTCTATAGCCAAATTATACTGCAGCAACTGGCCTCTCTGCCACATTGCTATGCTGGCAGTGTTGGTTCAATTGGCAAAATGTGCACACAGGACCTGGAAGTTCACCAAAACCTCTGAGAAATGTTGGGTTTCCCCGCTTTGCTGCAGCCTACAAACTGTTCCCCTTCCCAACTGTGTCCTTTAAGTAATACATTTTAAAAAGTAAAGAAGAGGAAGAGAGAGATAAACCTACCTACTCTACGCATGTGGCATATGCCTTTCAAGCATCCGGAATGTCAAGAGACATTTTACCTCTCAGTTGTTTTTTGGTTATGCCCCACCTGCCTCTACCAAAGTAACCCACGTGCAATATGTATTGTGTTAATCAAAACTGTTTGTGTTGTTTGTCTCAACACACCCTGCACCAGCTCAGCCACTGCAGCCAATAATGCACACATTCTCTGGCTGAAGCTGACAGCAGCGCTAAAGAGTTTCAGCTAGGAGAGAGGGTCAAAGCAATGCAAGGACCTTGGGGAAAAACTCCAAGTAAAAGGAGGAAGAATGAGTGTGGGGTCCTAGAGGACACCCCCAAAACTAAGTAATTTTTCCAGACTACATATGGTACTAAGACTTTACTACACTGTTGTAACGAATTGGCTCAGAAAGCTAATTATATCTCCAGTCTTGGATCGGAATGACTTTCATGGTGAGATGCTGCCCAACATTTAGCCAATAACTGCCTAAGAAAAACAATCGGCTCCACACAAACCACTGCTTCAACAAACTTTAGAAAAAACATTATCTTTCAAAAATATTATGTGCTAAATGTCCTGAATTAAGGGCGCAAGCCATTCAGCATGTAATGGATGTTAGACTTTGCCTTTTTGGGCCACAAATGATTGCAGATACCTACAGCTCGCTGAGATGCCACAGTACGCACTATGTTGGCAATGTCAACCGTGGAGTCCCTTTTGACTCATGAAGCCAGCCAGCCTCTTTTTTGAGGGGGCGGGGGGAGCATGACTAGGAACAGAGTAGAGGATTTTTTTGGTTGGGGATGGTTTGGGTTATTTTAAAAAAATAAAAATAAAAAAAATCTCACACTACATTCAGCGCACTTTAAAAATTTAGAATAGAAAGAAGTTGTATAAACACTCCACATACTCAGAAAAAACCCAATCATTTCCCTGAAATCCTGCTGGGTTGGTTCTATACTTCAGTGACTGAGATCCCCAGCACAGTGCATACTGGGCAGTCTCATGCAGAGGCAGATGTTCTGTAACCTCAGGCACCTGAGAGGCTAAAATTGATTAAGTGCTCAATACCATCTTATACTTGCTATGCAGGATACTACTCAGCATGTAACAGAAAAGAAATACTTAATACGTGCAGGTAACCTTTAACTGCACCACAGCACTTAGATTTTTTTGGTGTGGGTTACTGTTATTTAAACTTAGCTTTGGAATTTAATTTCTTGAATCAATGTGACTAGGGATTCAAAACAAGCTCAGAAATCTGCTGCCAAGAAATGATAAACAAGGATTTTAAGAAAAAGACTTAATACTTGCCCAAGAAAACAATCTGTGTCATTCATCCATTGGTTTATGAACTGCGCTGTGATGGGCTCAGGGTTGTGTGGAAATCTGATGTTCTCTAACGTGTGCAGAAGTAGGTCAGGATTGTAGTAAAGGGCAGCTATGGCAACCTGAAGACACATGGTACGAAGCTCACTTGTTTTAACTCCTCGAGTTAATCGCTCTAGCACAGCTTCTACAAAGAGTGGGATACACTGGGGACACAGGAGGGGAAAAAATTAAATGTTAAAAACACTGCCAGTTTGCATGACAATTTAAAAGCACTTATCAGTCTCGAACCTGCTGAAGACAAAGAGTCAACTGGAAATCTGCTTGTAGCTCATAATAGTACAGTATATTCATTTCCCAATATAAAAGCAAGAGTATACCTTCACCTTAAGACTCTGTTTGCGTGCTTATAAAGCTTTCTAAAACAATTACCCTTTGGACTAAAAGTTATGGCTAATCTCAACACCAAGGTAAAATATTTTGGGGAAATTTGGTAGGATTTGTTTTAGAGTGTATAAAAGGCATTTTCAAGCTTTGGGATAAGAGCTCAAATATATTCTTGTCCTAAGATAAATCAAAAACTTCTTAGTTTTAAAGCTTCACTAGGCATGTACATAAGCCTCAGCAAGAAATATATATTCTGCCAAATTGTAACAAAGTATGGTGAAAAACTTCTTACAAAAGTCTGCAAAGAGTATGGTTATTCAGATATTTGCATTGCACAAGTTTGTATGGCTAGATTATGAAATAAACAGTTCCCTATAAGAAGGTGCAGGTATATCCCATCTTTATGAGCAAGGGAGAAAGTTTTGATTTCAATGTGCAATCATTTCATTAGCAAAGATGTGGCGCTTTTACACATTAATTTCATTGAAAATGTATGTGATTTAATTCCACCCCTTTCAGATTTCTCATTTAAAAAAAAATTCCGAGCAAAATTTTCCCTTCAATTACTCCAGATTTACATGAGTGGAATTCTACTAATTTCAATTAAATTAACTCCAGAATTATCCAGTAAATGTAAGGGTCCAGGAACAAATGGACACAATCTGTTCTTGCTGTGCAGAGCTGGGGCTTTACACAAAAATAACAAAGAAGAATTTAGCCCTTAATGTGAAAAATACACTGCTCCAGATAGTGGTTGAAAATGTGTAGACAAAGATCCAGGAAATTTATAGTTACGGTACTCACAGCAACCACAATCCATACATACTGCAAATACTAAGTTATAGATTTTACAGCATATACGGCAATTCAAAATGCAGCACTAATAATAAAAAAAATCTGAGTTCATATTGCTGTAGGAAACAACTCCAGTAGTTTGACTTGCATGATTAAATTCTAAATCATAGCAATGTATTAAAATTTCTCATTCAATTCGCAACAAAGCAATGCTATCAGGACAAAATTTAGGAAACAGAAAGAGAATCCTACCCAAGGTACCAGTTTTTTATTGTTCAGTTTTAATCCTATTTTCTTGCTTTTTCAAGATGCCATGTCCTTTAATCTCCTCCATGAGAAACAAATCCAAAAAAATCTCTTGAACTCATTTACACTCTGCACAGTCAGTGTGCTGGAGGACAATTCCATTTAGAATATCTGATTTCCTACATTTGTTCCTTAAATCTACATTTTTCATCTACTAAACTCCTATGAATCTGGTTGCATTTATATTGAAGCGTTTACACAGCATCAAATCTATAAAAGGCTGTTTGTAATATATTACCTGGTCAATACACCGCCCTTTGCACTGAAGAACAATTACTTCTAAAAGTTTGGCTGCATGACACTCTGCATCTTCTCCTGCATCTCCAGTTAATACCTAACAACAAGAATGATAATTCAGCCCAACAACATTGTATGCAATCTGCTGTGAAAATACACATAGACACACGAGAGAGCATGTGTATGGAGAGATGTATATATAAGAAACCATGGTGAAGGAGCACAAGACTGGAAAATTCAAACTGTGACCTTAGAGTTTGCAAAATCCATATAATTCTTTACAAATATTAACATTTTTCCATTATGTTATTTCAGTGCTTGTCCTTTTCTTGAAGAAAACATTATTTTAAAAGTTATTATGAGTATCCTTGATAATTGGTATTTTCTGCTATGTGATTTCAGTTTTGGTGAATAATGGCAGATTAATAGTCTGGCAAAGTGAAATCCTGTTTTACACAGAACAGGTACAACATGAGCAACAGCATGGCAAGTTTCTTCCATAATGGTCTATCCACATGCTTCATGGATGAAAGGGGGAATTCAATTCCCATGTCCATTTAAACCGTGGCCTCTCTGAGGAGGAGATCAGTTACAATTGTGGAAATGGTTTATGTGATGTGTCCACTGGGAACCGAGCTAAGGCTTATCTTTTCACCTTGATCAATCAACAACCACCAACTGGCAAGCTTTGGTCACTCTTATTTTGAATATTTGGTGCTCAAATATCAAGGGTGAGGACTATGACAAGGAATACAAGTCTTACCTTTTTACACATAGTGTAAATGATTTCTAAATGTTTTGGATTAGACAGTAAAGTATCAGTGTCGATGGTCACATAATTGTGCATGAGAGGCATCATATCTAAAAAAAACAAGAAAAGATTTTATATAAAACCAAACCCCCCAAAACTCTAACCATTAAGGCCCTGACCCGGCAATGGGATCTACTAGTTTGGACCCCTGAACATGACAGGAGTCCTAAAGCTTCTGCATACAGCTATCTGTGCTAGCAGATGGCTTTGCAAGATGGGATTTTTAAATATAGATAGAGAAAAAGAATTAGAACAGACATAACTACATTTTAGCTAACGAATTGATCGTTCCATAATTTTTAGGATTTTCCTTTGAGCTGTGGACTTACTACAATGTGTAAAATTGACTTATTCGGCCACATTTCTCCAAGCAAAGAACAGTGGCATTAGCTCACCATGTTGGACTGGGGTGTTCACAACAAGGCTCAAGCACGTACTCTTTTCACTAATACAGACTAAAAGGAAGTAACTCCATAAGATTGCGGATGCAACTTCAAAAAGCTAACAGTTACAATGCACTACAGCCTGGGGAACAGTCATACCTGCGAAGTATTCAAAGCAATCCTGCTGGAAAACTTCAAATAGAACGCCTAAAAGCTGCCACATTTGGGGGGAAATCATCTGGCACGTCAAACTGTATGCCAAGGAGAGAATTTCTTCATAAAACTCTGAAGAGAAGAAAATTTGAGGTAGGGGTCTGTAAAAGAGAAGTTTTGCTTGCAAATACCATAATCTCTCAAACACATGCCCTCAGGCCATACAGCAATGAGCAGACAGCTTTGGAAAGGTAAAATGTTATATAGTAAGAGACTGAAGAATATGGACTGAAAAATTCCAAAAAAAGAGGCATCACACTGTATTTAGTTTCTTATAAGCATTGAAAAAATGCATTACCAATGAACTAAAGAAATTGTTTCTAAAACATGTTCACACTTTTTTCCATTCTCTAAGGATTTGTTCTAATTTACAGGCTTTGCCATAAAACTCTAAAGCTTTTTAATATATGGAACTGCTGGGAGCATAAATGTAACCAAAGGTCACTTCCCCTTAATTTCAAATCAAGTTAAAATTTTATAGGGAACTGAGTTTGATGCTTTTCAGTG
Organism: Mauremys reevesii; assembly: GCF_016161935.1. Taxonomy (NCBI): domain Eukaryota; kingdom Metazoa; phylum Chordata; order Testudines; family Geoemydidae; genus Mauremys; species Mauremys reevesii. Next base: position 253,308,377 of record NC_052623.1, read on the forward strand.
CTCCAATACACAGAAACGAATGCAATTGAATGTAGTAGTTTTAGTAACATGAAAACAGGAGCTCAGGATACACAAATAAGAACCAAAAATGAACTTCCTTTAGTCCTGAGAGAAGTGGCTTATTCAAGCCTGAGCTTAAATCCTGACAAAGTACTTGGCAGGAAGACAGTACTATTTGCTCTGTTAGATTTAAAAATATTTCATTAGTAACTTTTTTCTGCCATATAAAACAAACTGGATACTTCAAAAAGCCAGCTTCTGCATATACCTATTACGTGTTTCTGCAAAACGAGGCCAATGATCTGTAAACAAATGCTCTCCAACTGTTGAGTTATCTGAAATAAAAATAAGACAGTTTATTTAAAAAGCTACAATCAGAGTAACTGGATCCATCCACTTGATTAATTCAGTTTGACTACGCAGTTCTTTCAAGGAAAAGAGAGTTTCCATCCTGGTTTAAACGCTTTCAACTATCATCAGAATGTTACAGGGACACACTCAGTTATAAGTACTCAGCTATTTTAAAAATTAGTTTTCCCGAATATCGTTCTTAGAACTGCTTACTTAACAGACTGATCATCATTGTAATACTTTCTAACTAATAGTTGCTACCCATACACTAGCTGAAAGCTCTGTCACACTTGAAGAGCAGCCCCTTGTTCCAGCTGCTGCATCCAAAGGGTCTGAAGACAGACCTCTGCACAAAAAACATATAGGAGGGAAGAAAAGGAATGGGGTGAAGGGAAAAAGAGCAAGAAAAAAAGAAAAGATGTTCCTGCCTGTGGCCCATACCGAACTTCCCAGAAGACAGTATATGATTGTGTTGGGGAAAAGGGCGCCATTTGCTGGAATGAGCAGGTTTTACTGTGAGTAGCTATTTTATTGTTGTTGGGCAAGGAGAATGTTTTTAGGGGTGAAAACTGTCAGAGTCACAAAAGAGAAGTGTAGGTCCACATTAGAAGCCTACATAAAACCAACAAACATGGACATTTAATTTTATTAACAGACACATTCATTAAGGACTCACGCCTGCAATGTGTGGAACACTCTGCCCCCAGTCTAGCAAAGCTCTTGAGCATATGCTCAGCTTTAAGCACAGGTAGTCCCATGGAGCATCTTGTGCTTTTGAAAGTCAGGCCAATTCTTTAGGTGCCTAAATACAGATTTAAGAGTCTAATTTTAGGTTCTTTTTCAAATCTTGGCCATAGCCTATTTCCATTAAAAGGCATTAAATTGTAGCGTTCATGTATGTGTAAAAGATCCTGAGATAAAGTGTTAAGCATTATCTTGTGCTGCATACTACAAAACAATGAGCTGCTAATTTCTCACAAAAAGACTAACTTAACATAGATGCCCACTAGACTAAAAGCTGAACAAACCCCAAAGAACAGTATTTCAAGCTACCAGTATTAAAGCTCATTTTAGATCCTAGTTTCCATTCTATTTCTTAAAAGATGGAAAAAGCTCTTTTATGAAAAACTGAAGATGCTTTGAAATCTTAGATGAAATGCAGTGGTCACCAAGAAAATCTTTTCAGACATTTCTTGTCAGATGACTGATATGTCTCAAAAATAGGTTTACTTCTTATGATGAGAACTTGTATAACCAAGGAAGCAGCATGATCTAGGACAGTGGTTTTCAAACGTTTTAGGCTGTGTTCCCCTTTCCGAATAGTCTACTGCAGGGGTCGGCAACCTTGGCCCGCGGCGCTTCCCGCCGCCCCCATTGGCCTGGGACGGCGAACCGCGGCCAGTGGGAGCCGTGGTCCGCTGAACCTGCCAATGTGGCAGGTAAACAAACTGGCCTGGCCTGCCAGGGTGCTTACCCTAGCGAGGCGCGTGCCAGAGGTTGCCGACCCCTGGTCTACCGTATCTACCCCTGGTCTACCCCATCTGAGACACGCACAGGTGACAAGTGGTGAGAGGCACGCAGGGTCATGTTTTCAAACATTCAAAAAAACCTAGAGGAACACTGGGGGGTGTCAGGCCCTGTGCAGCAGGGCTCAGGGAGGGAGCGCCACCTCCACCCCCGACTCACCTCAATGGGCCACCCCAGGGTTGGGGGGGCACAACCAAAAATTGTAATTCAAAGTGGGGTTTGGCCTGAGGTGAATCAGGGGGTGGAGGCAGCACTTCCTCCCCAAGACCTGCCACAAGCAAGTCATGGGGTGGAGGTGGCACTCCGTCCCCGAGCCCAGCTGTGCAGAGCTGTCCCCACCCCAATGTCCCTTCATGCCCCCTTAGGGTGACGTACCCCACAGTTTGAAATCCTCTGTACTAAATAAAATGCATTGTCCACCATTTCAAGATTTTTCTTGCTTACCCACTGACAAGAGCTCACATACCCCATGGGTATGCATACCCCAGTTTGAAAACCACAGATCAAGGACAAAACATCTTCGTGCGGTAATACCAGCTAAGCTCAGAACTACCCAACAACTGTGTGACATTGGGGCAAGTCAACTGACCTCCTTTGTACCTCAATGGACACAGTTGTAAAATCAGAAAAAAGCAGAAGGCAACCCTAAGCTGAGCTTTAGGAAAAAAGTTCCTCCTGCAGATAGCTCATGAATATATAAAGTCTAGAACTCATCCTGCAGTACAATAATATGTTGATCCATCAATTCCATCCAGGTAACTGCTGAGTTCAACATCAAAGTTGCCATTACCAATAATAATCATACTGCAGTTACTGTGAATTATAACAAACATTCTCAGGGGAGAATTTAGCTTAAAATGTATTTGTAACAGTCTGTAACATTTTCTAGTAATAGATTTGCTGTAGTAAAGGCTTAAGTGTTATTTCCTCAAAAATGTCAATTATCTCTTAAAGATGAGTACTGGACAACTGAAAATTAGCATTTTACATTGAGCTTTACATTCATGTTTACTGAGAGGGTCACTTGATCCTAATACACCAAGCTACATAACTATTACATGCTCTTTTCAAATCAAGCTATTTAATATATACATAAAACTGCTTGTTGTGATGAATAAAATGAGAGAAGACTAGATGTGAACTGAGAGTCATCTCACCTCTTTGTGATCTTCCACAACTGTTAGAATAGTGTCAATGGTGTGTAAGATTCCCATTGCCATCACTGTCTTGTCCTCCACTTCCTCATATTCTTCACTCTGAAGAACTTTACCAAATATCTCAGCCTTAAAAAAGAAAAAAGAAGAAGAGAAAAGAGTAAACAGACAGATATTCTAGAGGTAACTCATACTTCCAGCTTGCCTCATAGGAAACTAGGGATTGTCCTTTGACTGATAACGAAGTGGCTGCGGTGTCCTCAAATTATTAAAACATCTGTGATGAAGCCACCAGTGGTGAGAGGCATGCCTGATACTTCTGTAAGGGAACTGGGGAAGTTTGGAACATTGAAAAAACCTTCTCCTCCCTCCTCTGATAAACCTAACTGTGGCAAGTCACTTAAGTTAAATAATCAAAGCTATTAAATATCCTGGCTTCTTTAGAACAACAACAGCTATCAAAACAGTCAAAACTACTGTAATTTTAAGGACTAAGGTTTAACTTTTTGAAGAGAAACTGTCAGGTAGTTTAACCCCAAAATTTACATGGGGGAGGGGGCGAGGGGTGGTTTACAAGAGCTACTATTGATAGATGGGTTTTCAGTAAAGTGTTTTAAAAACATCAGTGAAAACAGCTTATGTGGGAGCTAACACATGCAGTGTATGCAGATCAGAATTTGATGCCATCATGCTACTGCATGAATAGGCACAGGGTGAAACAGACTAGAATTGAAACAGAACAAACTAGATGACGTGTGTAGTTTCATCATCCAAGCTGAAATCCAAAAGGAGACAGAATAAACAGTGAAAAGCTAATCAGATTTTAAAGAGTCTTTATTTTAAATAATCAAAAAAGCTGAAAGCAATAGGTGGGAATTTTTTAAAATTATGATTTTAAACCTGACAGTGTCCCTTTAAAAAAAAAACAAACAAGCTTGCAACAATGTTTAATAAGCTAGGCCTATAACTGTGACTACAATATTGTTCTACTGTCTCTTACCAGGTGTTGTGTCATGTCAACAGCGATGGTAGCTACTTCCTGATTGTACTCACAGATCATCTTCTGGATAACATTAGTAAGATCATCATTTTCTGTCTCTCTAACGATGTGTAACAGCTCCTGCATAACGGGCCTGACATACGGCTTTACATATTCCTTTGCTAATAAGACAACAAAACAAAATTAGGAAAAATCAACTTTCCATAAAAACAAATATACCATCTGTCTCAGTTATCAGGACCCTTACTGTTCTCTTAAGCAAAAACACTTCAAACAATTCATTTCAAGTAAAAGTTGAGTCAGTCTAATAGCGTGTACTTTTTAGATGCAAACATATTACATAATATATATACTTAGACATCTCCCACCACTTAGAATTCTGTCCACAGAAAAGATCTACTTCCATGAGAGACATGCACATCTAGTATCTGGCCCTAAACATACCCATTGTTTCAATTCAATGTTAAAAAATAAGATGCCATTCGGTTTGTTAACTGAATTGTGTTGATTCAGTTTCCTTTTGTTCAGAAACCTGTCAGAAAAATCTGTAGCCAATGTTTCATGATGTACATTGTAGCTAATGGGCAAATTAACTTGTCTAAATGTGATTAAGTGTTCCAGGGATCTATATCTCTAAATGCAAGAAACTGTTTATGGACATCCACAGCAAATTATAGCAACATGTCATCTAGGCAGGGAAAATAATCAGTATGTACTTCAATGAACCGTTGTAGCATACCTTGCTCCTGATTGCTTATTAATGCCTGAAGAGCTATGGCAGCTTCTACTTTGACAGGCATTTCCTTGTCATCAATCAAGCTCTTCTTTGCCAGCTCTACTGCATTCCTTAGGTTGAGTTCATTGTGGAATTTCAAAGTGCTGAATGAATGAAGAACCCAACAGGACTGTCGTACAAGAAGAAAGCAAGTCAGGAGCTACTATAGTTATAGAATTCTTTAAAGAATTTCAGTTACATGCTAACAGTTCTTAATCTGTTTTAAATTGTTGCTCTTTTGTTTGCACATTTACAGAGTATACATGCAATACTACATACCCTGCAGGTTTCACACTACAGTGGTTCTTCTGCTCCTTTCCCCAAACATCTATAGATTCAATATATAACTGTAATTGTTATACTAAACTTCTATCAGGAACAAGAGAGCTTGGGATTTACTTTTTAAAAGTTTTCTTCCTAGGCAACGAGATGTACACTTAGCAGGAAAATTAATCACGCATTATTGATTGATGTGGGCACAGGGGGGAAGAGCTTAGGGATTAAACCCAGCCCATCCTCAAAGAGGCATTAACTGCTCTCTGAAAACTTCCTTAGGGCTGAAAGGAACCTTGAGAGGTCATCTAGTCCATCACCCTGTGCTGAGACAGGACCAAGTATGCTTAGACCAGGGGTGGGCAAACTATGGCCCACGGGCCAGATCTGACCCCTCAGGGCTTTGGATCCAGCCTGTGGGATTGCCATCTCCGTGGTGCCGTGCCGCTCCTGGAAGTGGCCGGCACCATGTCCTTGCGGCCCCTGGGTGTGTGTGTGTGTGTGTGCGCGCTCTGCGTGCTGCCCTCGCCTGTGGGTTCCACACCCGAAGCTCCCATTGGCCCGGGCAGGCAGGGAGCCTGCCTTAGCGGCACAGCGCCTCTGCCACCCCGGAGCCGCTCCAGGTAAGCGGTGCCGGGCCGGAGCCCGCACCCCTTCTGCACCCCACATCCCAATCCCCTGCCCTGATCCCCCTGCCACACCCCGCACCCCTCCTGCACCCCAACTCCCTGCCCTGATCCCCCTCCTGGCACCCTGAACTCCTGCTCTGAGTCCCTTGCTGCACCTCGAACCCCTGTCCTGAGCCCTCTGCCGCACCCCACACCCCTCCTGCATCCCAACCCCCTGCCTGAGCCTCCTCGTACACCCCGCACCCCTCCTCCGCCCCAACCCCTTGCCCCAAGCCCCTTCCTGCACACTGCACCCCCTCCCACACCCTGCACTCCCTCCCGCACCCCAACACCCTGCCCCATTCCCTACATTCATGGCCCTGCATGCAATTTCCCCACCCAAATGTGGCCCTTGGGACAAAAAGTTTGCCCACCTTGGTTTAGACCATCCTTGACAGGCGTGCCTAACCTGTTCTTAAACACCTCCCGTGATGGAGATTCCACAACCTCACTTGGTAACCTATTCCAGTTCTTAACTATCCTTATAGTTAGAAAGATTTTCCTAATAGCTAATCTAAATGTCCCTTGTGCAGATTAAGCCCATTACTTCTTGTCCTACCTTCAGTGGATATAGAGAACAATCCAGATTTAACAGCCCTTAACTTATATGAAGGCTTATCAGTTCCCCCCTCACACTTCTCTTCTCAAGACTAAACATGCCCAGTTTTTAACATATCCTCACAGGTCAGGTTTCCTAAACCTTTTATTATTTTTGTTGCTCTCCTCTGGAGTCTCTCCACTTTATCCACATCTTTCTTAGAAGTGTTGTGCCCAAAACTGGACATAATGATCATATAAGGACCTCCAGAGGTTACCATATTTCCAGTGCTCAAGTTTCCCAATTTGATCAAAATAGTGAGTTGAAAGTGAGCCATACAGAAATGGATCACCTAGAATTTCAAATGTCTATAAATAAGTTTTACTGCCTATCATTTCAGATAAAATTGAGAAGTAAATTATTGTTTGAGACATGTGGGAACTGCTACATTTCAGTCTGTTATTCAGAGTGAAATAAACCTGAAAAGAAAATAATCTGACACATATTGCAGTCTATAAACTTTGGTGAACTTACTCTTGCTCTGAGATACCCCAGGTTAGACATGAACAATGGAAATACATGATTCTGTAGCATCAGCTCCATCTGATCCTTGAATACACTCTTCTGTTGAAATAAACAAAAAATTAAGTTTGGAGCAGTCTTTATTTTTGGATATACTGTATTATTCAGTAACCCATATTAACTGTAAAATCCGGACTAATAAAACCATTCTCTGCCTTCACATGAATTATTTCTATCCCATTAATATATGTAGAATAATTTCTAGATGGCATTTTGATGTGGGAGCAAGAGGCACATATTGAAGAATAGGAGGCTGGCAGGCTACACAACATATTGCTGGAACACTTTAAACATTATTTACAGAACCAGAAGAAGCCTATAAGTGCAGGAGCTGTTTTTTGCTATGGACAGGTGTCATGGTAATCAGTGTGTCCAAGGTTCCAATTGTTGCTGGAACATATTTTGTAACATGGTCCCATTTCATCAGTAAAGCAGGACAGCACAAGGAACTGTTCTGTAACAAGGCAGGTAGTCTGACAGAAAGGGCTGATTGTAAAATGGGAAGAGAAAGAAGTGGTTGAAGTAATTTTAATTTATTTTTTTTAAGAAGAACTTCAGATTGGTATTTTACAGCAAAAATCACTTCACAGACTTCATAAGTGTGCTTCCGGGCTAGCCACACTTTAAAAATTAACATTTTGAATTAAAAAGGACAGTTGATAACAGATTCTGATCATACACATACTGTATGCCCTCATCCATTTACCTTTAGTAAAATATCTGCTAGAGATCCCATCACGTGCAATGCTCCGTCTTTCTTTCTAGGGTCAATGTTTGGTTCTGTGAGGATCTGATAGCAAAATGCCATCATCTTCGGTAATACCTAAATATAGTAAGATACAAACAGAAAATGGAGGATGTGGTGTCAGTGAACTATTTAAATCTGTTTATTAACATCTTTCTTTTAAAGTTTGAAAACTCAAGAACTTAGAGCTTTCATATAGTACCAATGTGAACTAACCCACATTGTCCATAATGTATTATGGCAATCTCTTTCCAGTTAATGTGGAAAGCCCTATTATAAGCCTCTTTTTAATCACAACCCTCAAATTTGTCAAAAATAGATGCATCTACCAGAAATTTCACATTACGAATCATAAGTGAGCTAATTTTCTTTGAAGTGTCAAAAAAAATGTACAAGAGGTGATTTGGAGATACAGGGGTTCACACAAGGCAGTAATCTCACTTATTAAATATCTTCCCAATTTCTTTTCTGACTCGTTCTATATAAATTCCAGAACAGCGAGGTCTAGAAACTCCAGATTACAACCAATCTATTGGTTTTTACAAGACTTGGAAAGGTCTATTGGCAGAATCGTTCATTTAATGTGGTTTCACATATATTATATGCTTGCAGACTTCATGAAATAAAGACCCCAATGCAGACTCCTACAATGGGGATGGTGGCAGGCAAGGAACCACGTTGGGGCAGGTGAGGGGAAAGATCATAGTCTATATAAGAAAGTAGATTTTGCGTGTTCAGAGCTGCAGACTTGGTTTGACTATAGAAACAGCAGCCAGACGCTTCATATTTATTGTGTCTCAAATGACTTCCAGTATCAAATGTGCTTTGTTCTAACTACTAGCCCTGCAAAGTCAAGTTGGGCATTCAGGGCCAGGCTGGCTTATGTCCTTCTCACACGTCACCAAAAATAATGGAACTTCTGCTGGAAAGTTAGGTCCTCATTTAAACTTTTGCACCCCCTTCCCTTTCAACTGTTCAGAACTTAGTAAATAATTCTAACAAACATGCAGACAAAGGAATCAAATTTAGCTCACTTCATCTTAGCTGTGTACTTTAGTCATTAAAGTCAGAAGAGAGAATTCTGAATAAACAAAACAAGCAGATCCACAGGCATTTTTGCTGTCACTTTTCAGAGCAAAAGTGCACACTGAAGTATATATCAAAAACTCAAATTGTTTGATCTTACACAAAAAGGTAGGTCAGAGGAAGGGTCAGAGACAAAGTTGGTTGTCTATCCTTAATACTGCATCTTTACGTTTTTTAATTCTTGATTTTTTGCAGTCTAACCTAAACAGACTTTTCAGGATAATACCTGTGTTCTTTAAGAAAACTACAACATTGTCTCAAAGGCTTTTTCGTTACCTAACTGACAGATATTTACAACCTTAACTGAAACTCAGTGAAGTTTTTTGCCTGGTAAGAGATATATTTAACAAATTAACTAACAATGAAAAATGCATCTGTGCAACATGAGAAAGTATACCCGTCTCCGAGATGCTTTGCATTTGAATTTCTTGATTTATGTTTAAAACTTTTAGTCTTAATGTTGCCTTAAAAGGTGGGTTTTTTTGTTTTTGTTTTTTGTTTTTTAAAGAAATAGGTTGTGGGCAAAGAAAAGTTTCATATCCATTTCCAGCCAACTGTTCTAGAAAGATAGTAAGAGCTTGAAAAATTTACTCATACACCTATCAGCTTGAAAGACCAGAGTACTTGGCCAGGAAAATACTTGCCCTGTTATACCGCATAAAACCATAACCCTTGCCATTTAAGGGAATATAAATAGTCTTATACTGTTTATCATGCACCATAGTGAACATCACTGCCAATCAACTTAATACACTTTAAAATGCAACTTACTCCATCTCTCTTGCTTTCCTCATACCTTCTATCCTTTCCAGGTTTCATGCTATTTTTCCATCCCCCCTTCTCTCCCTCCCTATAAAAATTCATGGTCTATCCTTCCTTGGCTGTCTTCAGTGTCTTTTTCCATACACTGTGTTCCCTACCTTCTCTTCTATAAATTGTTAGCTCTCCCACCAACTTCTTTCTAAATATAGCATTTTTTTTAATATATCATCAAGCTCTCTTCTATCCACTCCCTTCATCTGCTGCTACCCCACTCTCTCACACAGTGTTGAGAACATGACCACATATCTTGTAGCCAAAAGACTAAACTGCTTAGCCAAAGACTGATATGAAAATAGGGGAACACTCTTGCTGTTCAGAAGCAACATTTAGGTGAGAAATCAACCCACCACCCAGCTGTTGGGACGGGGAGGATGTTGGAATTCCTACCAAGGTGCTACCTGTAAGCAAGCTCTAAGAACAGTCTGCCATATTTACCTCTGGCTAGTAGGTAAATAATACATTTGAATCCCTCGATTCTCGCTGCTGGAAAGGAGAAGTATTCTCTCTTGCTACCCAAGAGCATTCCTGGCTGCTGCACGGTGATGGTGTACAGGGGTCTCTCCTACTGTCTGGGGTCTTCCTCCCCAGTGAATAATTCTCATGCCTGTTTCTTCTGCTCCTGTCCACAGCTTTCCCAAGGAACAGCAGACTGAAACCAACTTGATTCTCATCAGTTTCACTGCTGCCCACAGGATTCTAAATAGCAACAGTGAAAAACTAACGTGAACCAGGTCCACTTCTCCCTTTGCTGTAGCTTAGGAAGCTCTGAGCCCCAGAGACCTTGGGGCTGTCTGCCTGCAGACTTGGGAAGACATTAACTGCATCTGTTCACACTCAGTTCACATCTGGAAGGTGAATCTTTGCAACCATAATGACTAGAAACTTAGTTTAAAAATAGAAATTGAAGTTTTGATTACATGGAAGTTGATAGCACTCATTCATTGCAGGGTAGATTCTTCAAGGCTTGAGGATAATACAGAACCATTTGAGATAGACAGATGCCCTTTTAAAGAAAGAATAATTTTTTAAAAAAGAATAATTCAGTACCTCTTTTCGCTTCTTTGCTGCAGTGTAGAGGAGATTCTGGGCTGCTGTTGTAGGGGATGCATAATCCTCAAACACATCTAACAATGTTTAAAGAAAGTGTTTTCAGTCACTGAGTACAATTTAATAATAAAATTCTCACAGATCATTTTCAAATATATCTAGAGCAAGAGCTTTGGATGGATGTCACAGAACCAGGGTGACAAAAGAACATTACATTTATTCATGTTCTTCTTCATGCTCTGGACTATGATAACTGAGTTTCGATCACCTTTGACCAGTGTTTATTTTGTCAACTATCTTCCCAATATACCAAATATCAATCACTCTTTTTGAGAGACTTATTTTTTCTGTGGTATCTAAGATATCACAGTGTAGTAAATGGCGGAAAAATTTGTAATGATGACATTTACAGTAGCAGCACCAATATGCTGCAGTGCCATGTGTATACTGGTGAAGTCCATTATGGTTTCATGGCACTAAAAAGAAAAAAAGTTACAGACCTTATGAAAAACTTCATTAAATCTAAATGTATTTGAATTTAGGGTACTCTTGAATCTATGGCTATACCAAAGAACTAAAAAAAGCTGAATTTTTTTTTACATCCTTGATTGTAATTAATCCTCCTCGAAACACACTGTAAGTGTATTGTATACCCTATAAAATTCTTCTATTTTGCAAAGTATTGCTACATTTGCAGCATCAGATAACAGATGGGATAATCAATGAGGTCTAGAAATAAGAAGGCAATTCCTATTTTTCCTGGTATCGCCCAAGTAAGTCATAACAGATGAAGAATATTAAATATACCGTCAGAACTGAATTTCCCACCCTGAGTATTTCTCCCTAAACTTCATTCTTTTTTCCTTTTACAAATGAAAAATGCAAAGTCTAAGTGCCATAGCTACATAAGAAAAAAATCAGAACTAAATGCCTGTCCATGAAGAATTGGATTCAGATGCTCAAGTCTTGGCTACACCTCTGCTCCCTGAATATTAATATCTTATGATGCCTCATTGTTCTACAGTACCTCTTTCTAGGTTTTATTTTCTACTATTCCAAGAAAATCTAAAGGACACTTTTTTTAATAAAATGCTAGCCAAAAGTTAACCTTTTTTTTTTTAAACCTTAATTCCCTCTGTGATGCTTAGTTTTGGGGATTTTTCCAACAGGATTTCCTATACTATTAAAAAACAAAACAAACAAACAAAAAAACTATTCTCCAGTAGGACTACTCCTGAAAGGGGAATAAGGGATTTATAATATGGCCCAATGCGATTTATACTTTAATTCCTACATTTGTCTTTTGAAAGAATGCATATTTCTAATTATTTCAAAAATGTTAATACAAATAAGTGGCACTCAAAATGTACCGATCTTCAACAGGGATGGAGTATGTCAAGCCCCCTTTGGTCAACTAGAGTTTGCACTGCCTTACAATAGGGTCTCATGTCTAAGCATAACAGTGATTCAGTACTGGGCTTTAAAGGTGCGTTTAAGTGAGCAAAATGGAGGAATCTAAGGGCTGGTCCACACTAAGAAGCGGGGTCGAACTAGGATACGCAAATTCAGCTACGTGAATAGCGTAGCTGATTTCGAAGTACCCTAGTTCGAACTACTCACCCGTCCAGACGCCGCGGAATCGAAGTCCGTGGCTCCAAGGTCGACTCCGCCACCGCCGTTTGCAGTGGTGGAGTACCGGAGTCGACCGCGGCGCTTCCGGAGTTCGAACTATCGCGTCCAGATTAGACGCGATAGTTCGAACTCCGAGAAGTCGAACTCACCGCGTCGACCCGGCTGGTAAGTGTAGACTAGCCCTAAGAAAACATGCATCAGATGCCTAAGCAGCAAGGGGAGGAAGGCAGGAATAAAGTGAACAATCAAGCTTGGTCTGAAGGGGTAAGAAACCTTTCTAGAGCCAATCTTACAAATATAACACATTATTTAAATGGACAAAACTAGCTTATTCCCACTTAGGCTTTAAAGAACAATTCACTTCACTTTTAGAGTCTCCCTCGAACTCTGGTGAAGATACAACTACAGTGGCATAGTGGCGAATACAGTTTTGTAATTCAGGGATCTATAACGCACAATTACAGCAAAAACAGGGAGCAAACACCAAGCACAAACATTTACCAAATTTCATGCGAATGTACTCATATGGATCCTCTTGCCACAGCTCTTCATCCTCATCTTTATAACACATTAGGGAGAAAATCACTTCTTCAGATATACTCTAAAAGCAGAGAAATCAAATATGTTCAAGTGCGCAGAACATATTTCAAGTATAGCTTCCCCCCACTCAAAAGGTCTACTGCATTGTACCTTTTCATAAAGTTAGTTTAACTAATCCTCTTAAACTATTTTTACTGACTGGGATAATCTTACAATACACACATCGTGTTTTTCAAAGGACTCAGAAGGCAGCAATAAATTTGACTCCACCATACTCCAGTACAACACAAAAAATATACCGCAGGGCACAATCTAATAATAGCAGAACATATCATTCTGTGGAGGATTTCACAATGTGGCACTAAGATGAGAGTAGATCTTTTACTTTCCCCTCATCTTCCTAATACTCATGGGATTGATCTTCTGATAAGTTGACTAAACATGGGGACTTTATGATAGGAAAACAAAATATGGAGATGAAAATCATTTTCTTTAGCTTTTTCCACGTGTTCTAATGACAAAAGAAGTGGTTAAACAAGAGCTCATTCTCTCAGTTTTGTCTTCCCTTCCTTTATCTTACAGTGCAGAAAATGTTCAATATCCATAGTTACAATCATAGAATCATAGAAATGTAAGACTGGGAAGGATCCCGAGAAGTCATCAAGCCTATCCCCATGCGCTGAGGCAGGACCAAGTAAACCTAGAGCATCCCAGGCAGGTGTTTATCTGACCTGTTCTTAAAAACCTCCAGTGATGGGGATTCCACAACCTCCCTTCAAAGACTATTCCAGAGTTTAACTACTCTTATAGTTAGAAAGTTTTTTCTAATATCTAACATAGATCTCCCTTACTGCGGATTAAGTCCATTCCTTCTTACCCTACTTTCAGTGGGCATGAAGAACAATTGCCACCATCCTGTTTATAACAGCCCTTAACATATTTGAAAAACAGTTCTCAGGCTTCCTCTCAGTCTTGTTTACTCAAGACTCAGCATGGCCAAGTTTTTTAAGCGTTCTTCCTAGTTCAGGCTTTTTAAATCTTTATCATTTTTGTTGCCCTTCTCTGGACTCCCTCCAATTTATTCCCATCTTTCCTCAAGCGGGGTGCCTAAAACTGAACACAGTACTCCAGCTGAGGCCTCACCAGTGTCAACTGGGACAATGACCTCCCATGTCTTATATACAACTCTCCTGTTAATACACCTCAGAAGGATACTAGCATTTTTCACAGGTGCATCACATTGTGGGCTCATATTCAATATGTGATCCACTATAATCTCCAGATCCTTTTCAGCAGTACTACCACCTAGCCAGTTATTCCCCACTTCATAGTTGTGCATTTGATATTTCCTTCCTAAGTGAAATACTTTGCACTAGTCTTCATTTGAATTTCATCCTGTTGATTTCAGATTAAATTTTCAAATTTGTCAAGATCCTTTTGAATTCTAGTCCTGTTCTCCAACGTCCTTGCAACTCCTCCCAGCTTGGTGTCATATACAAATTTGATAAGCATGCTCTCCATTCTGTTATCCAAGTAATTAATGAAAATATTGACTAATACTGTACTGATCCCTGCTAGGATGTGTCTAGTGGCACCCCACTAGACATACCCTCCCAATTTGACTGAGTCCCATTGATAACTACGCTCTGAGGATGGTCTTTCAACCAGTTGTGCACCCACTTACAGTAATTTCATCTAGACTCCATTTCCCCAGTTTGCTTATGAGACTGTCATGTGGGACTGTGTAGAAAGCCTTACTAAAATCAAGATATATCAGTTCTACAGTGTCCCTTCCATCGACTAGGTGATTAACCCTGTCAAAAAGGAAATTAGGTTAGTCTGGCATGATTTGTCCTTGACAAATCCGTGCTGGCTATTCCTTATAACCCTCCGTGCTGGCTATTCCTTATAACCCTCTCATCCTCTAGGTGCTTACAAATGGATTGTTTAATAATTTGTTCCAGTATCTTTCCAGGAATCATACCAAAAGGCAAAAGACTGAGTAATCAAAAACATAAGATTATGACTTCATTGCAGGATCAAGAAAAATAAAAAGCTGTTCTGGGAGGTAAAAAGCTCTTATTCAAATGCAAATATCTACAACAAAGGCAAAAGGTAAACAGAAAAATAAAGTAACAAACAAGTACACCTCTGTGAAAACTATTTTTCCAGACTGACTGCAGTGAGAGAGATTCTCCAAGCCCCTTCATAAAAGCGGAAGTCTTAACTACAGCTCATGCCAATAATGTTATTTAAATGTTTATGACTGTGTTCTTGCACTGACCTGTATGTGTGGCTTCATCTGCTTCCAAGTTACAGAATGACTGACCCCTTGGTTCAGATAGTTTAAGATTTGCTGAAGGACACGAGGAGCAATATATTCTTTTTGCCTGTACTGGTCTAAGATTTTTAAGAGAACCTAAGGGAATAGTAAATGTATTTATTTTTAATGAAGCATGAAGATTTTAACAAACAATGTAACCATTTTATAGTGAAGACATTTTGACAGGTCAATTTCATTTAAGTAGAAGCTCCTGTATTATCCAAACATCAGTAATAATTTAAACATTGAAGTTCTGAGACCACAAACCTTTACTACCAGGAATTCTCCCACAACAGAATTACTAGCAGTAGTGAGATTCAACACATGCATAAGTGTTTGCATGATTGGGGCATAAAAAGTCTCAGCACTCAGTGGAGTAAGTTATGCCTTCATTTCTACAGATGGGGAAAAGTAAAGCACAGATGTTAAGGGCTATATGTTCAAACTTCAGTAACTGAAGGTAGGACCTACATCTATACAAAGGATTTAGGTCACTAAAATTTAGGTGACAAATTTTGAGAAATCCAAATTTTAAAACTGAGCTCTAAGTGACTTCACTAAGGTTGCAGCGCAGTGTCAGAACAGGTAGGCACTAGCCTCCCTTAGCTGGGCAGCACCGCTGACAGGACTTTTAACAACCCGGTCGGCGGTGCTGACCGGAGCCACTAGGATGCTGAGCAAGGTGACCCAGTGCCTTACATGCCGCGACCCAGTACTGGGTTGCGACCCAAACTCTGAAAAACACCATACCAGATCACATGCATTCTCTTTGATTAGAACAGCAATCCATTGCAACAACTGGGACCTTTCATTCTACAGTATTCTTCTATAAATAGGAGGTTTCTGTGTATATTGCAAGCAAGAAAATATTTACAGTAGGTCACTATAATGACAGGACACCTATTATGAGTTAACAAGGATGGAGAACTGGCAAGTACACAAATCACAAAATATTCTCTGGTCATTTATTTTCAAAAGGGTAGTTTTGTTTCATAATAATTCTTCCTAGTAGAGTAGTAAACACACTGTAGCATATTTTGTAACATATACCTTCCTCTAGGGCTCCCTGGGAGCTGGGTCTTATATTTGTCATTTCTACTACGTGCTCTTTGGGGCAGGAACTGTCTGTATCTCATACAGTCACTGACACAATGTTAGCACTTAACAAGCAATAAATATATAATGAATACTTAGCACTATGGTTTCACTACAGCCTCAATACATCTGAGAAGCGTGGTGAATCATGAACTTAAAAGCTAGAAATGGAAAAGACCTATGTAGATCAACTAGACCATTTGCCTTAGAAGGCAAATTGTTCCCTAAGGTACACTTCCTAGTCTTTTAGAGAGTCTAAGTTTTAAGTATTTCAAGTGACAGGACAGTTTCTCTTTCAGTTTCATCCATTACTTCGAATTGTACCTCCGAAATAATTTATCTCCTTTGATGTTTAGCTCTTTCAAATGTACATAGAATTATCATGTCCTCTCTCTACTGGGCTTTTTAGCCAAGCTTACACATTTAATCTCAACCTTTTTTGTGCAGAGAAAGGCAATTACATTTCACAGAGATTTCAATATTTGGTTTCATTCTGATTTTGACCAAAGCTTTTAAAGTTCTCTATAAAAGCGAAGGCAGCCCAGACTCTGGGGCAGTCTGCCTGGCAGGAAGCACCAGAGATGCAAACGCTGGAAGGCCAGGTTGCTGAGGAGCTGTGAGCTGGGACTCCCAGGCTCTGAATTCCCTGTACTCTCGCCTGGTGGGCCAAAGGTGAGCTGGGAGTCTGGAAGCCTTGACTGAGCTGGGAGCCTCGGAATTTGGGAGTCATAGATCTCAGGGCTTCCAGCTCCTCTGCAGTCCTCCTGGCAAGCTGTGAAGGAGCCAGGAGCCTAAAAGCCCTAGCTGAGCTGGTTGCTCACACCTTGTCAGCTCTTCAGGCAGGCTGGCAAAGAGCTGGAAGCCCAGAACCTTCAGCTGCTGAGCTGACAGTACACTAGGGAGAGTGACAGTTTCAAAATTTGCATGTTTTTCCATTGCAACTTTGTCAAAAATCAAACCATCAAACCTCCCTGCATTCTCCAATGGAAAATCATTCCGTCTGAGTATTTCCGATCAGCTCCTAACTCCCTCCAATCTGCCTATGTCTTCCTGGTAATGACACATCCAGAACAGATTTCAGTATTGCAGGGTTAGTTGCAGCAGAACCATGCAGGAAGCATGACCTGGAAATAAGACCTTCTTCGCTGTGATGCCTCTATGTAACCAGCCCAAATTGCATCAGTCTTTTTACTAGCATTTCCTGCCTATTGCTCTTATGTTTTTTGTAGCATTGCAGATTTTCAGATTTTTCCCTCCTTTTGCATCACTGCAATTTGGATTATTTCTCCCAAGATGGAAATATCATTACTAACAAGAGTTCCAAGCCATTTCTCATTGATTACGATGTGTATTTAACCATTTTTTTGTGGTTTCTTTAAAGCGTCCTATGTCTTATATGAAGACGCTACAGGAAGGTAACATGGTTGTTCTGTAGAAGTTATCCTAATTCAGAAACAAGAAACAACATCTTTACCTGTTGGATTCCCACAGCGTAGGTTTTTAAGAAGAACTCTGAAAATTCAAAATATTCTTTTGTTACATTTCCAGGACTTCCATACCTTTAAACAAAAAAAGAAAACAGGTATTTACACTTTTGAAGCAAAGTTTTCTGTTTACCAGGACAACATAGTCCTTGATTAAGCTTGCAAACATACAAAAGTCATTAAAGCAGAACTCATCTTTCACCAGAGATATATACACTGAATAATCTCTTTCCACAAACATCATTCTAGGCCATTATATCCCACACAATGATCCATTTCCCCATTTTTCTTACCTATGCACAAAGTACAATGTTGTTTTGTAACCAATAACTAAAGTTGCATTTTTGTCACAGGATATATGAATTCCATAGTGTTTTTTGTTTTGTTTTTAATATTCATGCGTTGATATTTCGGAATTTAAGCACGGGCAGGCAGATGCAGTGATGAAAAGCTGAATGAATTTTACTGGAAGCACTGAGAACTAGCAAGTGAAACCGGACTGTACTGAAGCCTGGGAGAGCAGGAACTCAAATTAGAGCTACTGGTTTGTCACATGGTATCAGATCCACATTCAGAATCGGACCAATAGGCATTAGAACACCAGTTTTATCAATTATATGGTTTTTAACAGTTTTATTGGAAAAGCATATTTTGCTTAAAATACTGCAACTTGAGTTTTTTAAATTAAAAACTATAAATTTGTGATGTTTGCCTTTCTCCATAATCAGAGCATCACTTTGATTTACTGTAACAAACTAATAGCTTTATTTATGAAAGATAATGGTAGCAAAGCACTAGCTTGCACCACCTTCGAAGCAATCTCAGCTCCTGCCAGCCCAAGGTTCCTCAAAAACGTCACTGCACCCTTCACTAAGCAGGGTAACAATAGTATTATGCTTACAGACTGTCAGATGAAACACTCAAATGGAAATTGATGTTTAAAATAATAGCATGCATATAAAAATGTTCATTCCTCAAAGAGGAAAAACAAGAGCCATCACACGTATAAAATATATTCTATTTTAAATGTTTAGTTGATGTGAAAAGTTTCTAAGCTGCTCTAATATTCATGATTGTAAATGCATTCCTAATAACAGAAGGATGGTGGACAGGGATAGAAAGTGTTAGGCTTCCACAAAAAGCCCTAACTTGGAGTTTCTAGTTTCTAAATCAGAGGTGGACAAACTACGGCCCGTGGGCCATAACCGGCCCATGGGACCCTCCTGCCCAGCCCCTGAGCTCCTGGCCTGGGAGGCTAGGGCCCCTCCCCTGCTGTTCCCCCTCCGCCGCAGACTCAGTGCGCTGTGCCACCAGTGCAATGCTCTGGGTGGCCAGGCAGCGCAGCTGCAGAGCCCAGCCTGACCTGGTGTGCTGTGCTGTGGCATGGCTGGCTCCAGCCGGGCGGCGCAGCTGTAGTGCCGCCAGCCACCAGTGCTCCAGGCAGCACGGTAAGGGGGCAGGGAGCAGGGGGTTTGGATAGAGGGCAGGGGAGTTCAGGGTGTGGATAGGGGTCGGGACAGTCAGAAGGTGGGGAATGGGGGGGTTGAATGGGTGCAGGGATACCAGGGGGCAGTCAGGAAGGAGGGGGGGTAGTCAGGGGTGGGAGTCCGGGAGAGGTCAGAGGACAGGGAGCGGGGTGGTGGTGGATGGGGCAGGGGACCCGGGAGGGGGGGAGGAGGACATCAGGGAACAGGGGGGGGTGGATGGGGCAGAAGTCCTGAGGGAGGCATCAGGGGGCGAGAAGAGGGGGGGGTTGGATGCGGGGGAAAGGGCTGGGCCATGCTTAACTGGCCCTCCATACAATTTCCGAAACCCGATGTGGCCCTCAGGCCAAAAGGTTTGCCCACCTTTGTTCTAAATATTTTTTTAATTTAAGACACATACGTATATATTTCCAACCTTAACGCAATCTGCATTTTGTTTGTTTGGAGATATCTTTCAGGATTCAACAGAATTAATCTTAATTTTGTTAAACAGTTACCATGTTACCCAGAGCGGATGGTTCAACTATTAAAGAACCAATTTTGAACATCCTAACTCCCTGGAACTAAAGGTTCAAATCCCAGCTCAAATCCCAAATCCCAAATCCTAGCCCTTCATCTTTCCAAATCAAAATGGAAGGGCAGGTAAATTATTGTCACTCAGTCTTCTGGATGAAACCTTAAATTAGAGGTAATGTCTGATCTACTAGACAAAGATGCCATGGCATCTTTTGGAAATGTATTTCCCCTGGAGTCCTTTGCCAGAGATTTTCCTTTTTTCCCCGCTGTTCCATTAAAAGTTATATGCAATAAACTGTAAAGAGTTTGAGAATCTTTAGGATTAAAGACACTAATATACACACAAATATATATCTTGGAATCTTTTTTTTTCAAGTCTAAATCAGCCTAAAAATGTCTCAAACTAGTAAAAAAAAAATCTGCAAATGATATGCTGCATATGAAGAAAAACTTATGACCAAGGTTTTATTTCAGCATTCCACCAGGCAAAGGACAAGACAAAAAATGATTCTAAAAAGTTCCCAGGAAGAGCAGACAAAAAAATAGAAATAAATCATTTGTGCTTCTACAGTGTTTTTCATCCAAGCATTTCACAATTAAGCTTGCAATGCCCCTGTGAGGTAGTTAAGCATTAGCTCAGTTTCACAGACGGGCATACTGAGACACAGAGAAATTCCATTATTTGTCCTAGGTAGTCACATATAATGTGAGTGTCAGAGTTAAGATCAGAATCCAGAAATCTGGATTCCCAGTCCCCAGCTTTTACCACTAGTATATTATCTCTCAGAATACCTGCACATACATACATCATAAATATATAGTGCCTGTGCAGTATGAATATAGGATATATATTCTGCATAACAATATCCACACAAGATAGCTAAGTAAAAATTAACATTTTTATGCCACATTAGTTTTTAATCACTATATTACCGTTCAAAAAGACGAGCTACGATATGCAATGCCCACTTCTTACATTTCCACCACACCAGCTCTGGCCTATCATCTTCATCAATCTGTAATGTCTCCTACAAATAAATAAATCAATCAGCCAAAGCATACAAAAATTAATTTTAAAAAAAACCCCTCCTACTGAGTGGATTAATACAAATTCAGATACAAACATTAATGTTTTGATTTTATTAATAGTGATAATATTAGCTACCAGAATAAAACATGATAGGATTTTTTTCTTTTGATGTGATCCTCCAAATGTACTATTATGTTGAAAACGACCCATCTAAAAAAGCTGTATATACTGTATTTATGTTTGCACTCTTAGATATAATATAAAATAATCACGTGTATATGCATATACCATACATTCATACAAAAGATGTTAATAGAATAAGATTGTGAAGTGAAGCACTCAGAAATTAGGAAATGCCAAAGTTAAGGTCGCACAAGCACCCCTAACTGTGTATCCCTTTGCGTATGCATTGAAATACAATCTAATTACAGAACTCCATATCACTGCTGGGCTCAGGTTACTCAGTTACGTAGATATGTATATTGACTACATGGCCACGCTCTAAATACTCCTGGGGGAATTTTACACCACTGTACAATGCAGAATTTTGCAGAAATTAACATTGTGTGCACAGAATTTCCTTTCCCCAACAGAAACGGGCTGCAGTGCTGCTAGCTGCCATGAGGGGCCACTGGATCCAGCAGAGCCCAGCTCACACACAGAAGACACTGCTGGGGGAAGGGAGAAAGAGCTAGGGCAGTGGTTCTCAAACTTTTATTTTTCCATGGACCACTTGAAAATTTCTGAGGGTCTCGGCGGACCACTTAATGATTTTTCCAAATGTTGGTTGTACCATTAGCTAACTATTGTAAAGCGCTTTGGATAAAAGCACTATATTATATACAATAATAAATGGTTTTTGTTCTACAAATAAAAGCACATAATTCATATTTTAATATCAACAGTCTTACCTTTCTAATGTGATGGATGTGCCCTCCCTTCCACACCGCAGTAGCCCTCAAGCTGGGCCTGGGAAGGGGGCGGGGTGTCTCTTCCTCTCTCCCCCACCGCAGTAGCTCCAGAGCTGGGGCTGGGAAAGAGGGGGGCCGCTCCCCTGTCACAGCAGTCACAGAGCTGAGGCTGGGGAGGAAGGCCATCTCTCCCTGGCAACCACAGACCTGGAGCTGGGGAAACTCGCCTCTTTCTCTGGCCATCGCAGTCATGCACATCCTAATTTCCCCCCATCCCCTCTTCTCACCCTACTGCCCCTTCCCACATAACCCCTACTCCCCTCCCAAGGCCACTATTTCACCTTACATGTGCGTCTTCTCCAGGTTCCAGGCACCTAATTAGCCCTTCACCCACCCCCGTAGAGGGAACTATCCGCGGACCACCTGAATGGAGCTCGCAGATCACTGGTGGTCCACGGACCACAGTTTGAGAACCACTGAGCTAGAGGGTTCCTGGCAGCTGCAGTTCCCAGCATGCTCTGAGTAGTATGCCCTGAGGCCTGGGGGGAGGCGGTTTAGGTGTATTGGGTGAGGGAGGAAGGGGGCAGAGAAACAGGAACTGGGTCGTCATAGGGTTTCTTTAACTCTCTACTCCTGGGGAAATTTTTGTGTGCATCTGTATTGTATTGCTGACAGATATTCTGGAATAAATTACCAAAATAATTTAAACTGGAATGATTATGTAGTGTTATTTTGACAAATAAAATTTGCAGAATTTTAATTTTTTGGCGCAGAATGCCCCCAGAAGTAGACAGTAAACTACTGCTTCTATTCAGTCTCTTGGCAGGTTTCCAGCCTCAGTCTTACAGATCTATGATTCTGCTTCCAGAACATGAGAATCCAAACCCTCTGTGAGAATTTATTTCCTCCCTAATGTGTGTGTGTCAAATTTAGTAACCCTTCCTAATTCCTTGCTCATATTTGCCTGAAACAGACATGAGAAAGTGTTTATTGGTGCTATTTTCCCCAAGGCTACTTAATCTCTATGAATGAGAATTTTGTACAGAAGGTATTTTCAGGAGGGAGTATTACCATACCTAGTAATTCTGCTTCTCTGAACACATCTTGGAAAACTGACTCTTACCCATCCATCTTCTTTCAGAGTTTGAGGGTTTAAATTATATGGGTTCATCCTGTTGATGCTGTTCTTAAACCCGTTCCTTTGGAATTATTTATGTCTTTTATGAGGAAAAAGGAAGGAGGGCTGGAACAGATACAGATTGTGTGTTTACACTATATGTTCATGGAGTGGACATTGCATATCTATATGTTCGTGTTGAGCTTTTCCTTCCTGTTTCTGAAACAAACTGGCTAAAACGTTTTGGAGTCTCTGAAGTACCCAAAATTGGAGTATAAACAGTACAGCTACCTCAAATAGTCAAAAATCTTAAGAGCTACTTGAATTGCCTGCATGACTTGTATCAGAGACACTAGTCCTAAGAGCGAGACTCCTGCCTGGAGGGTATCTTTAGGGAATAGTTCAATAATCTCTCCACATGGACCATCCCCATTTTCCCACCCTAAAGAAATCAATGTGAGTCTCTCTCCAGTGAAGTAAACCTTACAGCAGGCACATTTCTATCGATGATAGTACGGAAAATCTCCATCCACTGAGTCATGGTCTGGTTATTCACCAACTGGAGCGGCAATGCATACTGAAACAGGGGAAGAAGAAAACATAAGGATAAATGAAGTTAATTTTCTTCAAAGGAACATAAGGCATTTCTACATTATTTACACTTCTCAAGGAAACTGTAGCTTCTCTTTAAACAAGTTTTATTTATTATAGTGCAAAATTGCAAATTTACACCTCTAAGGCTTAGTGTGAAAAAATTTAAGGGAAAACATATCAAGCCAACAAAACAGACTAATTAAAAGATAAGTGGTCAATCAAGCTGAAATACTGTTGATTCTAGAGAAGCAGTGAACAGAGTGAGAAATGTAAGATAAGCTGCCTAGGAATTAACATGCAGTATGTTCAATACATGAAAGACACCCTTCTTTCTCTTTCTGTTCTGTAAAAGCAGCAAAGAGTCCTGTGGCACCTTATAGACTAACAGATGTTTAGGAGCATGAGCTTTCATGGGTGAATACCCACTTCATCGGATGCATGTAGTGGAAATCTCCAGGGGCAGGTATATATATGCAAGCAAGAAGCAGGCTAGAAATAACGAGGTTAGTTCAATCAGGGAGGATGAGGCCCTCTTCTAGCAGCTGAGATGTGAAAACCAAGGGAGGAGAAACTGGTTTTGTAGTTGGCAAGCCATTCACAGTCTTTGTTTAATCCTGAGCTGATGGTGTCAGATTTGCAGATGAACTGAAGCTCAGCAGTTTCTCTTTGAAGTCTGGTCCTGAAGTTTTTTTGCTGCAAGATGGCCACCTTAAGGGCTTGGCTACACTTACAAATTTGCAGCGCTGCAGCAGGGTGTGAAAACACACCCTCTGCAGCGCTGCAAATTGTGGCGCTACAAAGCGCCAGTGTAGTCAAAGCCCCAGCGCTGGGAGCCGCGCTCTCAGCGCTGTCCGTTATTCCCCACAGGGAGGTGGAGTATGGACAGCGCTGGGAGAGCTTTCCCCCAGCGCTGGCGCTTTGACTACACTTAGCGCTTCAAAGCGCTGCCGCGGCAGCGCTACCGCGGCAGCGCTTTGAAGTGCTAAGTGTAGCCACAGCCTTAGATCTGCTATGGTGTGGCCAGGGAGGTTGAAGTGTTCTCCTACAGGTTTTTGTATATTGCCATTCCTAATATCTGATTTGAGTCCATTTATCCTTTTCCTTAGAGACTGTCCAGTTAGGCCGATGTACATAGCAGAGGGGCGTTGCTGGCATATGATGGCGTATATTACATTGGTGGACGTGCAGGTGAATGAACCGGTGATGGTGTGGCTGATCTGGTTAGGTCCTGTGATGGTGTCGCTGGTGTAGATATGTGGGCAGAGTTGGCATCAAGGTTTGTTGCATGGATTGGTTCCTGAGCTAGTGTTACTATGGTGCGGTGTGCAGTTGCTGGTGAGAATATGCTTCAGGTTGGCAGGCTGTCTGTGGGCGAGGACTGGCCTGCCACCCAAGGCCTGTGAAAGTGTGGGATCATTGTCCAGGATGGGTTGTAGATCCCTGATGATGCGTTGGAGGGGTTTTAGCTGGGGACTGTATGTGATGGCCAGTGGAGTCCTGTTGGTTTCTTTCTTGGGTTTGTCTTGCAGTAGGAGACTTCTGGGTACACGTCTGGCTCTGTTGATCTGTTTCCTTATTTCCTCATGCAGGTATTGTAGTTTTGAGAATGCTTGGTGGAGATTTTGTAGGTGTTGGTCTCTGTCTGAGGGGTTAGAGCAGATGCAGTTGTACCTCAGTGCTTGGCTGTAGACAATGGATCGTGTGGTGTGCCCAGGATGGAAGCTGGAAGCATGAAGGTAGGCATAGCGGTCGGTAGGTTTTTGGCATAGGGTGGTGTTGATGTGACCATCGCTTATTTGCACCGTGGTGTCTAGGAAGTGGACCTCCCGTGTAGATTGGTCCAGGCTGAGGTTGATGGTGGAGTGGAAGCTGTTGAAATCGTGGTGGAATTTTTCCAGAGTCTCCTTCCCATAGGTCCAGATGATGAAGATGTCATCAATGTAGTGTAGGTAGAGAAGGGGCGTGAGTGGATGAGAGCTGAGGAAGCGTTGTTCCAGGTCAGCCATAAAAATGTTGGCATATTGTGGGGCCATGCGGGTGCCCATAGCGGTGCCACTGATCTGGAGATATATATTGTCATCAAATTTGAAATAGTTGTGTGTGAGGATAAAGGCACAGAGCTCAGCAACCAGTTGTGCTGTGGCATCATCAGGGATACTGTTCCTGAGAGCTTGTATTCCATCTGTGTGTGGGATGTTTGTGTAGAGAGCCTCTACATCCATGGTGGCTAGGATGGTGTTTTCTGGAAGGTCACCAATGCATTGTAGTTTCCTCAGGAAATCAGTGGTGTCATGGAGATAGCTGGGAGTGCTGGTGGCATAGGGTCTGAGTAGAGAGTCCACATATCCAGACAGTCCTTCAGCTGCTAGAAGAGGGCCTCATCCTCCCTGATTGAACTAACCTCGTTATCTCTAGCCTGCTTCTTGCTTGCATATATATACCTGCCCCTGGAGATTTCCACTACATGCATCCGACGAAGTGAGTATTCACCCACGAAAGCTCATGCTCCTAAACATCTGTTAGTCTATAAGGTGCCACAGGACTCTTTGCTGCTTTTACAGATCCAGACTAACACGGCTACCCCTCTGATACTCTCTGTTCTGTGTGAGTTAGAAGATGTAGTCAAGTGCCTCAAACAATATCTGAGACTGGCACATAGATGAGAGCAACTTGCAAGCTTCTTATAGGTCCATCCAGATAAAATTGGTGATGGGAAGCTGGGAAAAGCAGATGGAGGAAATGGCAGGGATCATAGTGGCTCTTCTAAATGACATTTGTGAGGTAAGTGTGTTGTTATGTGAGGCACTCGAGCTAGATCCTCCTTAGTAGATAAGCAAGGGGTCGAGGACAAGACATTCTTTGTGAGAGCCCCTTGTCTAGATGAACTGTTAGTATGTGGCAATCAGGGGTGTAATTTACCTCTTGCTAGCCTGCTGTACAATAAATGGCCACACAGAGCCTGCTGCCATGCAATAAATTCTCTAGTGCACTTTGAACATTATCCTTTTTGAGCCAAGTGGCTAGCCAAAAATTTGGGATCTATCAGGGTGTTTCAGTTAGCAGGAGAGAATTTGGTGATAGTCAGGTATTTCTTCTTTGTATATTCTTTATAAATACACAAAACTGCATCAAAGTCCTGTGTTTCTGAACACAAAAGAAATCAAACAGCAAGAAACGGCTTCTTTTGCTCACAGCACCAACAGCACTCTTTTTAGCTTACACCCTGGACCCAAAAATCTCTTTCCAAGTTTCTTTTATGATCAGCCACCATGCTTTCAGCTGCTTCTTCAGTCTTTACCCATTTTTTGCCTGTTCTGCCTTTCCACATGCACACACACCCCTACCCAAAACAATACTCAGCAAAAGTCCCTCCACCCACACAATCCAAAAATTTCAGGGAGGCTCTATAAGGCCTTGTTTTCGATATGGCCCCTTAACTGTCTCACAACTATCTTAAGAGAAGGGCGCACTCACACATCGATTTCAATGAGGTTTTAACTCACCCCATAGCCAGGTTTCACCCAGCTTATAACATACCCCCATGTCACCATCACCCATCGTCCTGATGAGGCCTAAAATGGTGACACCCAATAATCCATCCCAAACAGAAAAGCACATTAGGAAAAATAATGGTTACTAACCTGTTCCTAACTGTAGTTCTTCAAAACGAATTGCACTTGTCTGTTCCACTTTTCGTATCTGTGCACCCAGCAGTTTTTCCCTCAGTGGTGCCCATCTGGGTGGCTTGAGCACCCTCTGCTGTGCACATCACTGCATGCAGGTATAAAAGGGGAGAGCTGCTCCCTTCCCCACTCAGTTCCTTCTTGACAGAACTCTGATTCCAAGGGGTAGGAAGGTGGGTCATGGAATAGATATGTGCAATACATCTCAAAGAACAGCAGCTATGGAACAGATTAGTAACCGTTTTCTCTTTGCTGAGGGATTGCACACGTGCATTCCACTGGTGGTGACTCACAAGCCGTGAAAGAGGAGGTGGGATCACAGTTTATCTTAATAAATACTGGAGGACAGCGCATCCAACTCTAGCATCATCTCTTAAATCCTGCTTGATGGCATAATCGGAAACAAACAAGTGAAATGAGGACAGGTTGGTTGCTGCTCTACCAATGTCCAAAATGAGAACATTTGCCAGAAAAGCAGCCAAGGCCACTTGCCATCTTGTCAAATGAGCTGTGATCCTATTTGGCGGGGTGCTATTAGCCAGATCTTAGCACGTGTTGTTACATAAGGCTATCCAAAAAGAAATTATTTGAGTAGAGATTGGTTGACCTTTCATTTTGTCCATTATTGCCATGAACAATTAAGAAGATAGATCTATCCAGGTGGAATGCCAGCACTCTTATGTCTAGAGTGTGAAAATGTTCCTCTTCAAGTGTGGTTTTGGGAAGAAAGCTAGGCAAATAAGCTGCTTGACATGGAACATGGACACCACCTTTGGGACAAATCTCTAATGAGGGTGAAGGTAAACCCTGTCCTTAAAGAAGATTGTATAGGGAGGCCCAGACATTAGCATACACAGCTCTCCTACCCTTCTTGCAAAGGTGATGGCTACCAAAAATGCCACCTTCATTGATAGATGTAGTAGACAGCAAGCAGCCAACAGCTCAAACAGAGGACCCATAAACCTTAATAACATTATGTTCAGGTCCCACGGGGAAAACAGGATTATGCACCTAAGGTACAACTTGTCCAAGCCTCTCAGAAACCTCACTGATGTCAGAAAAAACAACAACCCAGATCATTATCCATTTTAGGGTGGAACACAGAAATAGCCGTTAGGTGTGCCTTGATCAAACTAACAGCCAACCATTGGTATTTCAGATGCAATAGGTATTCTAGAACATGCTGGATCGAGGAACAGGAAGGCGAAATCCTATAATGAAAAAACATCTCCACTTAGAAAATTAAGTAACCCTAGTAGATAGCTTTCAACTGTTTAGCTGGGCATCCTGCACCTTTTCTGAACAAGACTCTTCTCTATCATCTAACCATGGAGCATCCATGGGGTTAAATGAAGAGCTTGTAGGTTCAGGTGGAGCAGTCAACCATGGTCTTGGGAAATTAGTTCCAAGTCCAAGGGAAATCAGAGGCTTCACTGACAGATCCAGGAGAGCAGAGAACCAGTGGTGGCAGGCCTATGCTGGGGCTATGAGCATGACTCTGGCCTGGTCCCGTCTTATCTTCAGCAGTACTGTGTGAATAACCAGTATGGGCAGGAAGCATAGAGTAGCCTGCTTGACCAAGGAAGCAAGAACATGTCTGTCAGGAAACCCTGGCTGTGACTTTGCAGGGAACAGAATTGCTGACATTTTCTCTCAACTCTCATGGCGAACTGGTCCACTTGGGGAGATTCCCACCACTTGAAGTTATGTCTGGGCAAATCCAGGTGAAGATCCACTCATGGTGACTAGTAAATGATATGCTGAGATGCTCTGAAAGATCGTTCTGCACCTCAGAAGGTAAGATGATTTAAGATCAACCAAGTTGGCAATGCAGAAGTCCCAAAGTCAATCTGCCTCTTGGCAGAGCAGGAAAGAACAGGATTCTCCCTGCCTATTGAGGTAAAACATTGATGCTGTGTTGTCTGTGAGAACTAATAAGCCCTTCCCCTTGACCTGCGGAACGAACACCTAACATGCTAGCCTGATAGCTTTCAGTTCCCTGACACTTATATGTAAAGACAGGTCTCCTGAAGACCATAGTCCCTGAGTCTGAAGAGCACCAAGATGGGTCCTGCAGCCGAGTGCAGATGCATCTATCACTAATATGAGGGTCAGATGAGGGTGGGCAAAGAGGACAACCCACCATACATTGTCCAGACTTGTCCACCAATCTAGGGAGGCAAGATCCTGAGAGGGCACCCTCGCTACTGAATTTAAAGGAAAATAGTTCAGTGAGTAAACTGACGCCAGCCAACAACAGAGAATTCTTAGGCCCAGTCTGCCATATTGGAACACATATGTGCACAATGCCATATGCCCCAGGAGCCTCAAAAAGTTTTGTACTGTTATGTCTGGGTGAGACTTGAGATCCATAACAATGGTCCAAGTTGTCTGAAACATACAGTCTGGAAGGAAAGCTCTGGCTTAAGATGAGTCCAGCACTGTCCTTTATCAACTATATCCTCTGGACCAGGAAGAAGAGAGATTTCTCTGCGTTGACTAACAGACCCACTGCACTGAAAGTTGACTGGATTAGAGATACACTGAACAACATCTGAATCCTGGATTGGCCTCTCACCAGCCAATCATTCAGGCAGGGATAACCTTACACTCCTGATCTTCTGAGGAATGCTGCCATACCCGCTAACACCTCTGTAAAAACACTGGGAGCTGCTAAGGTGGGTGAGGCAATATCTTTTATTTGACCATATTCTGTTGGTGAGAGAGAGAAAAGCTTTCTGAGAGTTTACACTGAGTTGTTCAGGTCAGGGAGCTGCTGATAGACCAAACAATTGTATAGTGAACTGGCAATGATTCTTATTTACCAGAAATCTGAGATATTTCCTGTAATGTTGATTGATCACCACATGGAAGTAGGCATCTTTCAAGTTGAGGGCGGCATCCAGGGAGGGGATAACTTAAGCTAGGGTGACCATGCAAGACTATTTTTTTTTTAAACTTGTTAAGAAGACACAAGTCCAAGATCGGTCTGAGACAAACACACGCACACTTTGCTTTTGGGATTAGGAAATAGCAGAATAATCACCGTCCCTCTGAAACTTTATGGCACCCATCCAAAGGAGAGCTTGAACTTCCTGCAGGATGAGATCCTTGTGAGAGAGGTCCCTGAAAAGGGAGGGAGGGGTAGAAACAAATTGGAAGGTATATCCCACTTCCACAGTGCTCAAGACCAATTGGTATGAAAAAAGCAACAAAGAGTCCTGTGGCACCTTATAGACTAACAGACGTATTGGAGCATGAGCTTTCGTGGGTGCATACCCACTTTGTCAGACGAAGTGGATATTCACCCACGAAAGCTCATGCTCCAATATGTCTGTTAGTCTATAAGGTGCCATAGGACTCTTTGTTGCTTTTTATAGATCCAGACTAACATGGCTACCCCTCTGATAATTGGTCTGAAGTAATTCAAGACCAAGCACTGAGGAAGTAGGAGAAAATTTGCAAAACAGGATCTGGAATTGTGGTGACTGGCATGATGTTCTCAACTGAGCCACCAAAATGTTTACTTAGCACTCCCTGGGTATCTAGAAGGGCCAGGGGCTGATGCAGAAGCTGAAGGAGGGGCAGGACTAAGCCTAAAAACCCTGCTCTTCTTCCTCGACAGGTCCTTACGAGGAACCAGAGCCATACACCAGCACAACTGTTGAGGCTGATAGAGCTTTCTTGCTGGGGCAGGTGTATACAAAACCAAAGATTTCAAAGTTGCCCTTGAGTCCATGGAGCTTGCTATCTGTTTGCTCCAAGAACAACAAAGGACCTTTGAAGGGAAAATCAAGGATAGTTTGCTGGACTTCATGGGGTAAACCGGAAGACCATAGCCAAGAGCACCTTCTCATAGACTGCAGATGCTATGGACCTAGCAGCCAAGTCTGCAGAACCTAACCTGGCCTGAAGCAAAGTCCTCGCCACTCACCTGCCCTCAAACACAATGAGAAGAACTTCTGCCTAGCATTCTCAGGCAGCAGGTCCTTAAGTTTAGCCACAGAACTGCACAAGCTACAATTAAAACATCCCACCAGAGCCTGCTGGTTGGCCATTCTAAGTTGCAACCCCTCCCCTCTCCCCCCACCCCGGTCAAATATCATTTTCTACCACATAAATCCAGCTTTTTTACATCTTTGAATTCAGGGGTGGCAGCTTGAGGACCCTGGCATTTCCTCTCATTAGTGGCTGCAAGTACTAGCAACCCTAGAGGAGGATGGGATTACAGGCAGTCAAACCCCTGGGAGGACACACAATATTTGCGCTCCGCATGCTTTCATGTGGGAGGCAACGATGATGAGGGTCTGCTGCAGGGATTTTTTAGGCTCCAAAATAGCCTCACTGATTGGCAAAACCACTCAAGATGAACTTATTATAGACAAAATTAGGCAATGAGGGGCTCCCTGAAATCTTGACCTGAATGTCCAGGTCCAAAGACACCATCTATAGTAACTCCTGATACGCCTTATAGTCTTCAGGAGGGGATGATGTTGTCCCAGAGGAAGCTACCTCATTTGGAGAGGATGAGGATGAAGTCAACTCAGGATTCTGCTGAACCTCTTCTGCCGGCTGCTCAGTATCAGGCCCAGTACTGGACACAGGAGCAGGTTCAACTCAGTGCAATGATTCGCCTCACCTGGATCAAAATACTAAGTAGAAAGGGTGTGGGGATGACCGGAAGGCTGGAGAAGACCCCCAAGGGTTCCAAAAAGACAGCTGATAAGGAACTGGGCCCCAAGGGCCTCCTGGCCACATTACCGAAGCAAGCCCTGAGGCAGGATCCCAAAGGTATCCTGGGTGGTGGTAGGGTCAAGGGTGGAATGGCAAGTCTTGGCCCAAGGCTGAGAGACATATAATTCTGCGTCAGATTCTGAAGAACAGGACTCTCTTTCCACCAACCATGGAAGGCTGCCTGTTGGTACAGGAGAATGGTGCAGAGACCCCAAATGCTGAAGAAAAGCCATCATTGTCAGCTTCCCCACCAACAGTACCGACAGGTAGGCTGATTTGTAAACTGAAGAGTGGTGCGGTACTGAATGCTGCACCACAAGAGTCAGTTCTGGGTGATCTTATGGCACTGGGAGAACTATTTCCTGTATCACTGGAAACACCAGTACTGACAGACTTAGATGTTTTGCTGCAGCAAACCCCTATGGCATAGCCAGCACCAAGATCATCTCCGACTGATGCAATGCCACTGAAGTCAACAGTACCATTTGTGGTTCCAGACTCGGAGCCTGTACTGGCACTGGAGTCGACAGTGCCATTATTGCCACATACTTGGAGGAGGAGTACTTTGAACTTGAATGCACTCTACTCGACTTCTTTCCTTCCTCCTTAGCTGGCTTGGAGGGTAGAGATCTTCCTTGATTTGATGCCCCTCTGGAAGGTTTATACCTCTTCCCAAGCACCAGAGAAGGAGACCAGTGCTGGGATTTGGATAGTCGCAAAGGCACACTTCTGATTGAAGCTGCAGCACTCGATATCAACTCAGACTGGGATAGCTCCCAGGGTGATCTCAGTGCCTCTTCCACTAGCAGGAACTTCAGCCTACCTTCCCTGTCCTCCTTTGTCCTAGGCTTAAAGTCCCAAAAAATTTGGCACTGGTCTTTTTAAGTGAGTCTTGCCCAGGCACTTCAGACATGAGTCGTGCGGATCACTCACACGCAAAGATTTTGTGCAGGAAGCACAGGCCTTGAAGCCTGGTGACAGGGGCATACTCCAGCACCGGCCACAGCACTCCAAACAGGAAACAGCAACAGAATTTTTTTTAAGCTATTAAAAATTGCAAAACTATTTACAACTAAACATAAAACTATCTACACAAAGGATGACGAGTATTGCCAAAGCAATAGAAAGCAGTTCCAATGACTGTCATGGGCAGTAAGAAGAACTGAGGGGGGAAGAGGGTGGCTCTGCCCTTTATAACTGCATGATGTCATGCAACAGCAGAGGCCGCTCAAGCCACCCGGGCAGGTACTGCTGAGGGAAAAGTTTCCAATGGCCATACTCTGGGAAACACAGACACCAACAGTGGAATGGACACGTGCAACACATCTTGAAGAAGAACTTAGAACATGGCAGCAGGGTCCACATAGCCAGTGAGTATGTGGCCGGCTAGTGCAAGGTAGATTTACACCCCAGTTTGCTGTGCACTAACTGTTTGTCTAGACCAGCCCTGTGACTTGTTCCTTCTTCTTACTCCACAATGGCTTGAATCTATTAACTTTTAAGGCACATTGCAAAGATTGTATGTGCTAAGGCTTGTGGAACCCTCTGAGCATGGTGGATAGCATTTTTAGGTAAATGCAACACATTTTGTTGTTCTGAATTGCTAGCTGGTTAATTATATACATGTACAGAATCAGCAGTATCTTATCAAACTGGCTTTGTGTGTGCAAGTGAGCTGTTGTCCCCAGCAATCTACAATTCCACATCGCTCTCGGTGCACAGAAACCTACCTGCACAAGTGCATAGAAGATTTTTAAGATCTGTTTCTGAAGCAGTACAGAGTAATGGGAGTTATCAGGAAGAAGTTGGATCATCTGCTGCTGAATCCGAGGCAAGAATATTTGCATTGCTGCTATGAGAGGATCTCGCTCCTCTGCTTTCTTGTATCTGCAAAAGAGAACAAACATAGATGTCAAGGGTCTGAGTGTTCCCAGTTCTAATGCCTACTCCTTCCCCACAATCCAATTATTTTACCTTTAAAAAAAAAAAAAAAAAACCCTGACATTCATGAGTGCAGTGTTTATACATTTCTCCCCTCCTCCAGCCTCCATCTGACAGCCCACACAATGCATGCTAACCCTTCTACCAGCAGATGGAACAATGTCAAAATAAAGGTTAAGTCAACATTAATGCCACTATAGGCAGGACTAATCTTACTTAGGCTTTGGCTACACTTACACTTCAAAGCGCTAAGTGTAGTCAAAGCGCCAGCGCTGGGAGAAAGCTCTCCCAGCGCTGTCCGTACTCCACCTCCGTGTGGGGAATAACGTACAGCGCTGGGAGCCGCGCTCCCAGCGCTGGGGCTTTGACCACACTGGCGCTTTGCAGCGCCGCAATTTGCAGCACTGGAGAGGGTGTGTTTTCACACCCTGCTGCAGCGCTGCAAATTTGTAAGTGTAGCCAAGCCCCCAGACTGTAAGCTCCTTGGGGCAGGAACCACCTTTGTGTTCTGTATTTGTACAACAACTAGCACACTGGAGTTCTGGGTTATGACTAGGGCTCCTAGGTGTTACAGTAACACAAATAATAAATCCTATTTTCCTTGTGACTAGACTGTAAGCTTCTTGGACCAGGGACTAGGACTTTTTATATGTTCTTGGAGTACCAAGCTCACTGCTGGTGCTCAGTAAATAAGTGAATAGCCTTTACAGGTAGTGAAAGCTCTTTTGATTGGCTAGGCTTTTGGGTTCTTTTTAACATTTATATGTTTGTGTTTTTATAAATATAAATAACTGGTCAAAAAAATTTATAATGAATGGGACTAATTTTCAGTGATGCCACATGCTTGTGGCTCCAGCTGATGTCAGAGGAAGTAGAGTGTGTTTGGCACCTCTGAAAAATCAGGCCCAGGTTATATATAGTATTGAACAACAATACAACAAAGCAGATTCCATATTCACAATTCAGCATTTTCTTTGGAAGCACAGCTAGAAAATAAGATGTATCCTGTGTGACAGACCCAGACCAGTGGGGTACAGGAGTCTGGTAAAGGGCAAATATACTGGTCACTGGATGAGTAGTTTTCTGTTCCCTGAATGACCAGAGAAGGGCTTGTCATAAACAGTTAGTTCAGGGTTAAGGTTTTTTTTCTACCTGTGAACACCTGACTAGAGGACCAATCAGGGACAAGATAATTTAAAATCCCTGTGGAGGGAAGGTTTTTTTTTTTTGAGTGACTCGCTCGTTGGAATTAAAGGAGTCCAGACGTCTTAATCAAATCCTCTCAGAGTTCTGTAATAATTTCTTCTATTCAAGCTAGTGAGTATTAGAAAGGGAACTAGTATTTTTATATTGTTATTTCTGTATTTGCAATTGTGTGTTTTGCTATAGAATTTCTTTAATTCTGTACTGTTATTGCTTTTACTGAGAAAGAAAGGAGGGGGGGATTCTCTCCAGAGATTGATAAGTTTAGACCCTGTGTATTGTTCCATCTTGGTATTACAGAGACAGTTTACTTTCTTTTTATTCTTTAATAAATCTTTTCTGTTAAGGACTTGGTTGATCTTTCCTTGGGTGAATTCTCAGGGAAAGGGGAGGAGGGAGGAGGAAGGCATCCCTCTGTAGTTGAATCCTAGTATCTCTCCTAGGAGAAGGGAGGGGGGAGGAAGCAGGGGAGAATGGTTTACTTCTCCTAGGTGTAAGAACTCCATGGATTTGGGGCTCTTGGGATCCCCAAGGATTTTGCGGAAGGACTGTGTCCCAATACACGTACATTATTGGGTGGTGGCAGCTTTTACCAGATCTAAACTAGGATTTTAGTTTAGGGGAGTCCATGCAGGTCCCCATCTTGGAACCCAACAGCTCTAAGTGGGGGTGAGACCTATGACAGGGCTGCACTAGAGTAATCAGGAACCTGCTAGAACCAATTAAGACAGGCAGGATAATTAAGACACTTGGACCAATTAAGAAACTGCTAGAATCAATTAGGACAGGCTAGCTAATCAGGGCACCTAAGTTTAAAAAGGACCTCACTTCAGTTTGTGGCGTGCATGCGAGGAACTGGGAGCAAGAGGTCCAAGGAGCTGAGAGTAAGAAGACATATTGCTGGAAGACTGAGTACAAGCATTATCAGGCACCAGGAGAAAGGTCCTGTGGTGAGGATAAAGAAGGTGTTGGGAGGAGGCCGTGGGGAAGTAGCCCAGGGAGTTGTAGCTGTCATGCAGCTGTACCAGGAGGCACTATAGACAGCTGCAATCCACAGGGTCCTGGGCTGGAACCCGGAGTAGAGGGCGGGCCCGGGTTCCCCCCAAACCTCCCAACTCCTGATCAGACACAGGAGGAATTGACCTGGACTGTGGCTTCTACCAGACGGGAAGGTCTCTGGGCTGTTTCCCGACCCACATGGTGAATCTGTGAGGCGAGCAAATCCGCCAATAAGTGCAGGACCCACCAAGGTAGAGGAAGAACTTTGTCACATCTGTTATCCAGTAAATTATAGCTGTTTCTCCAAATGTGTACAAAGGAATTACAATAACTAAGGGCCATCAGATGGCTCTATTCCTTCACAAAGAAAAAAGTACTTTAGCCTTCAGTGTGGACTTCCATGTTTTGGCAGTGGCCAAGAATTAATCATTCTCTCAGTTCTTGGCAGTGCCAGAAAGCACTGTAAAGAGGCAGCAACTCTTGAGAAATTCTAAGTGTCATGGTGCATCTGTGCAAACTGCTACCTGTGTGGTTTACACATCCTGGTCCCTGAATACAGTTACAAAAGTTGGATGCCAAGGAAAACAGAGTGTAGCTTCAGTTTTAGACTTAACTTTACATTTCAATACTTTCTAAGTCCACATGGATTCCATACTGAGCAAGGCTATTACTGACTATTAAGCCTTGCGGCTGACAGATTAGTTGAGCAACATTACAATCCAAAGCTACTTTGCCCTCCCCCCCCCCCTTCCCCAAATTCTCCCATTTTACACAAAACAGCTCTTTTAGAAACAAGAAAGGATAGGCCAGCTTGGACAAAGGTGAGGACTTCACTGCAAGAGGCTCCTCTACATGAAAGAGCATGGGTTGACCACAGACATCCCTACATAAGAAGCGGGGATAAAATATTTCAAGACTTTATCTTGGCATAGACCCACACACTGATGGATTGTTAGGCACTAGATATTGTGTGTATCAATATCACTCCTAGATTCTCTTTTCATACTTCCTCTTCCTCTCCCCACTTCCATAAGCTCAGTCAAAAGGAAGGCAAGTCCTAAAAACCAGAGTTATCCCATTTAAAAAAAAAAAAGCAGTGTGTGTGTTTTTCAGGTTCTGCCTCATGAAACAGGTTCAAAGATATATTTATTGTACTTTGCAATCCAGCATGTCAGGCAAGTTCTGGCTGACCCAAAAGGTCCCATGGCATTTCATGTTAGTATACAGATTATGGTAGTGACTTAAAGTTTCCTTCTCCCCAGCACCACACTGTTTTGTGTAGATTAGCTATCTGGCTATAATTTCTGATCCAAGTAGGCTGCACTTTCAGTGACACAACAATAAAGAGAGTTGATATTTAGTTACACTGTAAAATGTATGTATTTGAGAGAATCCCTCTTCCTATGTTGCTTGTCTGATTAAACTGGACACACTTTGGGGTAGAGATTATGTTTTCTTGTGTGTGGACAGTGCATAGCACATTTTGGGCACTACCAGAACATAAAGATCATGATTCTTGTGTGTGGTGCATAAAACATTCCGGGAGTCTTACAGCAAAGTTGTTACATACATTTAGGTTAGTTATTCACAAATAGTTCTACGCCAGTAAAATAAGCAAGGTAGAAACTCAAGGGAAAAAAAAAGTTAGATGGAGGGGTGGGGGGAAAATCACCAAGCGTATGTCTACACTGCAAAGAAAAACCCACAGTGCCAAGTCTCAGAGCCTGGGAAAACTGACTCAGGCTCAGAGGGCTAAAAATAGCAGTGTAGACATTTTCAGTCAGGCTTGAGCCTGGGCTCTGAGACCCCCTTGCTTCCCCACTGGGTTGCAGAGCCTGGTTTCCAGCCCGAGCAGGAACATCTACACCAGTGCTTCTCAAAGTCGGGCCGCCGCTTGTTCAGGGAAAGCTCCTGGAGGTCTGGCCCACTTTGTTTACCTGCCGCATCCGCAAGTTTGGCTGATTGTAGCTCCCACTGGCCATGGTTTGCCGCTCCAGGCCAATGGGGGCTGCAGGAAGGGCAGCCAGCACATCACCACGCCACTTCCCGCAGCCCCCATTGGCCTGGAATGGCGAACCGTGGCCAGTGGGAGCCGCGAATGGCCGAACCTGCAGTCGTGGCAGGTAAACAAACCAGCACGGACCACCAGGGGCTTTCCCTGAACAAGTGGAGGACCAGCTTTGAGAAACACTGATCTACACTGCTATTTTTAGCCCTGCAACCTGAGCCAACTGACCTAGGCTCTGAGACTCTGCACCATGGGTTTTTCTCTGCAGCATAGACATACAGCAGCAGTCAGAGTTTTAAGATATTTTCTGCTCTCAAATTGCTGTCAATATAGACGTGATGAATAGTTCTCATTTACACAGAAGAAAGCAAGCATATGGGCATCAGAAATTCTCATCCTTCATCTGAATTCCCTACAGAATTGTCAATACTCTTTCCGCTCTTTCTTTCCAAGTAAAGAAATCAGCTGAGATAACAACACTGATTTCTATTCCACTGATGGAAATCCACTTACTCATAAGTTTTCACCAGCTGATACAAACACAGCAGACTACCAAGCCAGCTCCCACTGTTCTGAGACTGCAAGTAATAGCCTATCTTGTCTACAACTGCTGTCCAATGGCCAGGAAAGTCATGCTTAATGATAGCACGGAGGCACATTGTCAACTGGGCCCTAAAAAAGGAAGAAAAAGCAATATGTTATAAGAAGATAAATATGTTAACAGAGAACAGTTTATATTAAAGGCCTGAGCCTGAACTCTCATTATTTAATGGATACAATGTACTGGATTATACATACTTTGAGAACACTGGAAGAGTTTGAGAGGAGAGGGCCAGGAGATGAGAAAGGAAGAACAAAGAAGACTTGAAGTTAATGTTAAGGGAACTCCCTCTTCATCCAACTTCAGGCTTTTTTAGCTGCTTTTTTCCCCGTCCTTTTCACTCTCCACAACTACCAAGTGTTACATACAATTTCTTTATGAAAGCCACTAGCACTACCCCTTGAAAATTAATCTGTAGGCGTTTTTAAATTAAAAGGAACAACAACAAAAACGTAAGCTTGCAAATTTTTATAAAATGAAACTGTCTTGTGTGTGATCCAGCCTGAAGTTTCCTCACCAAATTATGATTTCCCGTGGATCATCTAGAAATCAATGTTCTTGACTCTGCCAAGGGAGGAAACAATTCTGCAAAAATATTTTCTCTTTACCTAATATTCTATTGTAGAGAATCTTCTTTGCAATTCTCCATACAGGCACTCCATGGAGGGATGTCATTATTCAGCAAGGGGCTCTCAATCTTTTAATTATTTTAGCTTTGCCTCAATTTCCCCCTCCCTCTCATCCCTTTGCAGTTTGTGCTTCACAACTCCATCTTTCTGTATCTACACCCTCCTACCATTGCTCTGGCAAGCAAAAGGTGATACCCTCCACAGCATTGCTCTACTTATAATAAAGTTTGTTTGACCTTGCTTCTTTTTACCCTTCTAGCAAATCACCACAGTACTACTTGGCACTGACAGAACACCTCTACTTTATGCAAGTTAAAAGCATTACCCCCGGTGATTGTTTCCTAAAGACTTTTAAACAACTGGTTTTCAGATGTGATTGTTTTGGTCAACATCAAAATATTTTGGACATTTCACCAATTAAAATATGTCAAAAGCCTGTCAAACTTCTTTTTTGTGCTTTTCAGATTAAGGCTTTGTCTACACTGGCAAGTGAACGACAAAACTTTTGTCGTTCAGAGGCATTAAGCCCCCCTTCCCCCACCTGAAAGACAAAAGTTTTGTCGAGGAAAAGTGCTGGTATGAACAGCACTTTGTCAGGAGGAGTGCTCTCCTGCCAACAAAGCTACTGCCACTCGTTGGGGATGGAAGATTTTTGTCGTCGGTCTCTCCTGACGACAAACAGCGGCTACACTGCGAGCCTTTTAGCAGCATGGCTGTAGCGGCATAGCTGTGTCACTAAAAGCTGTGTAGGGTAGACATAACCAAACTTAGTGCTGACTGCGGTTCTGGAACAATGCCAGGGGAGACTGTAGGACTCTATTTACCCATTAAACAGTAACAGTACAGGTAACAGCAG
Organism: Mauremys reevesii; assembly: GCF_016161935.1. Classification (NCBI taxonomy): domain Eukaryota; kingdom Metazoa; phylum Chordata; order Testudines; family Geoemydidae; genus Mauremys; species Mauremys reevesii. The sequence continues at coordinate 253,348,325 of NC_052623.1, forward strand.
GGCAAGGGTACCTACACTGTGCTACAACCTTGGCCTGGAGAGACCACTGCTTTTAATAGAAACTCTAGTCACCAGCACCAGAGATCCCAAGTTGGAAAAGCTGTAATGCATGTGATTTTCTGAATACTAATACAACATTAGTTGTATTAGTAGTGTCATTAGAAGTGTCACAGCTCCAGAAAAAGTTCTTTTTAAAGATTCAGTTGTGTTTCTGATGGGTTCAGTCTTTTAGTGAAGTTGTTGCTTCATACCACTCCACTATGCTACGCTCTGCTTGCCCCATCAACACAGGCTCTGACTAACCCATCCCACACAATTCCAGTTACTGCCTCCCCACTGGCTGACTGTTTGGGAGCTGAGAGCCAATAAGGTTCTGGCCAGGCTCCATCAGCAGCGGATGGAGGCAGGGCACACTCCATCAACATGGAGGAAATAACCAGAGCTGGGTGTTGTAATAATGGAGACCCTTCCCTGCTCACATGATGGAGGGACGACCGGGCCATATTTGAGTGGCTTTGTTACTCAATACATGGCCTCCTGCTCCCAGTCCTGAGCTCCGTTCAGTGAGATTTCAGATATAAACGTGAGTGAAAGAAAGGGTTCAAATGTGAGAGTCTCACAATTCAGACATGAGAATTGAAGTGTCTGCGATACTATTCAGTCACTGTGGCCATTCAATCCCTTGCCTTTCTTACTCCTGGGTGAATTCTGTGCCACTGCACACATGCAGAATTCATGTCCCCTGCAGATTTTTTTTCCTCTGCTGTGGCATCAGAAGAGAGGGCAGCTGGCTCACCAGCTGGAGCAGCCAGCCAAGGAGAGGAAAGGAGAAAAGGCTGCTTTTCCTTACAGTGACATGCTTGTGGGGCCAAATGAGGGGGGGGATGGTGTATGGGGGGACGGATAGAGCGGGGCACACACGGCTGCTGGGAGGGTCACAGAATGGGGTTCAGAAGGGCTAGTGGGGGGGGAAGAGTGAGGCAGGGGCACAGGAGCTAGTGGGGTGACAGTAAAGAGCCAATGGCTGAATGGGAGTGGAGTGCAAGGACACATGGGGATGGGGCGTGAGGGTGCAGGGAAAGATGGGGACAGATGTGCCTGAATGAATGGGAGAGGCTAGGGGTCAGCCAGGTCTGCACTGGGGAGGCTGCTCCCCAACTCCCTAATAATCCCTCCTTCCAAAAAAAAAAAAAAACCCAACCCAATTCCCACCCACACTCAACAACCCTCCAGGTTCACGCCCAGGTTCCCTGCAATTACTTCCCTCTCCCTCAGCTCCTCGTTACCCCTGACTCTCCCAAGCCTTTGCACTGCTTCTGAGGGGTGCAGGAAACAAGTTTCTATATTGTAGTATAAATGAATTATTACTCAAACTTCTATATTAATATGGCTAGTAAGGAATCTACTTGTCAAAAAACATTTCTGAAGTCTTTATTGTTGTCTGTATTGTTACAGACATACTTGCTGACAGGTATTTTGAAATAAAGTACCAAAATAAATGAAACTGGTGTGATTATATTGTGTTATTTTGACAAATAAAATATGCAGAATTTTAAAATATTGTGTGCAGAATTTTTTATTTTTTGGTGCAGAATTCCCCCACAAGTACCTTTCTGATAATTTACCAACAAGGAACCCATCTGTTGACATTTGTGAAGGAAAATGGTTTCTTCTTGTTTTTTTAAATGGGGATACCCATCCGCTAGAAACCTGATGCATACTATCAAACTAATTTTACTTAGGCCAATGAACAGTCATAACTAGTAATAAACCTATGAATTAGACCACTGTCCTCAAAAGTAGAGAAGCATATCTTAGCTTTCCTAAGGTCTGTAAAACATTGGTACTGAAAACATTAATGGAAATAAGTTCTTCCAACATGTATAAAAGTAATGAAAGCAGCTGAGTAACGGACTTTGCACCAAAAAAATATATTTTCAGGCTATGATGTGAATGGTATTTATCTGGAATTGAGGGTCAGTGGCAGGCTGAAATAACTACCATGACAGCCCCATGCACCGATCTCCTCTGACTTAGTAAAATAAACAGAAAGTGACTAGGCCAAGTTCCAGGAGTTACTTTGAACTTTCTACGCTTTGTAGTAAATCTCTTATTGTGAGCAGAAGACACTCTCAAGTTAAAAACAGTCCAATCTAATGAGACAAATTAAAGGAGTTGCGGAAGCTGAGCACCTCTGAAAGTCAAGCCCTTTGTCAACATATACACAGTATAACGTACCTCACTAAATCAGGAGACCGAATAATTCCTTCCACAATGTTATCCCGAATCTGCTGGCGATCATTTTCATGAATGTTGAATGGAAATACTGCTTCTCCTGGTGGCGGTTCCCGATCTGGCCAGTACTGTGTCACCATGTTCTTCAGGTAAATGGCAGCTAAGTTACAGAAAAAAATCTTAATATAGCAGTATGGAAAGGATTACTTAAATTCAGTTCTGTAACAAAGTCTCTACCATTCAATGTGGATTACAACTGGAAGTGGCACAAAGTGATGCTGAACAACAAAACAGGGCAGAAGGCTAAGAACTCCTGAATATCTGTCCTTTGGCAAATATTAGAGAGACAAGATGGGTAAAACAGTATCTTTTATTGGACCAATATATGCTGGTGACAGAGAGAAGCTTTCAAGCAACACAGAGCTCTTAGGCTATGGCTACACTTGCACTTCAAAGCGCTGCTGTGGCAGCGCTGCCGCTGCAGCGCTTTGAAGCGCTAAGTGTAGTCAAAGCGCCAGCGCTGGGAGAGAGCTCTCCCAGTGCTATCCGTACTCCACCTCCCTGTGGGGAATAACGTACAGCGCTGGGAGCCGCACTCCCAGTGCTGGGACTTTGACCACACTGGCGCTTTGCAGCGCCGCAATTTGCAGCGCTGGAGAGGGTGTGTTTTCACACCCTGCTGCAGCGCTGCAAATTTGCAAGTGTAGCCAAGGCCTCAGTATCTTTCCCAGATCTGAAGAAGAGTGTCACGGCTAAATACAAGATCAAATAGATAATTTAGCAAAAGTTGTTGTGGGAGATCTTAGTCAACGAACCCAAGCTTTTCATCACTAGAAACATCAGGGTCAAATGTGTGGTCCTATACAGAATATGGGATTATTTCAGCCAGCCTTTACTGGGCAGTATTCTTTATTACAACCAGCTTTGCAAAACTGTCACAACAATTTACCAGCCTAGGCACAAAAGCTACTCATCTGTCATTTGTCATAGTTATAATGAATGGAAATTACAATATTTCACTCAATTTTAAAATAACCTACTCACCCTCAGTAAGTAGAGTTTTGCAGGGCTGACTTAAAACAAAGCATAACTGTATGCATGGCCAGTACGTTCTACTTGGGGGAACTGCCTGGTATCGAACTGGCATGGCGCATACCTTTTATTCCAGCAAAAAGGTCCACTGTAACGTCCCCAAGGCTTATCTCATCATTAAAATTCTCTGTAATTCCACAGAGATGGTCCCTATCGCCTTTAATGAAAGGTCATTAAAAAGTGGTATCTGGTAATCCTTAGCTGAAAATATCACTTACTCCTAAAGAACGCCTGTAACTATTCTTTCAGACATAATATTAGCAGAAAGTTCTTCATAAACCTTTAGAATACTAATCATTTCACTATTTTCCTTTTAGTTAATTCCCGATTGGGATTTTAAAGCATGAATCAGGCACATTTGAGTGGAATATTTTTCTCAATTTTGACAGATTGAAGAGTATTAACCAAATTCTGTAGTTTGCGTGCAAAGCATGTTAAAAGGGTCAAGCAGATGTCAGAAATTAAAAAACTTGTTTTTCAGACAGACCAGAGTATTCAGACAAAAACCGGACCAGAACGACCAATACAATAGCTTAACACACTGAGGTCACACCAGGACATGTGCGTTCTACATGGATTGTGATTTTGAATAAATTCTTGCTCTCACAGCAACTGTAGCATTCTGTTGATTTAGCAATTTGGTATAAATTTACTGTCTTTTCATTCCCCACCTCCTTCCCTCCAAAAAATACTGAAATATGCTCCACACATACATTTGTTTTGTTCTGACAAATTAAAATAAGAGTCTACTTTATTAAAATGACCATATGAATTAAGTGACAGCTGAATGAAGTGCCTCCCTTTATGCCAACATGGTCCTAACAATGCCATTCACAGTTGGATTATCTACCATAATATACAGGCCAAATAAGATGAACAGCATACATCAGCATGCCCCAATGCATTCAGGGGATTAACTGGTCTTTTTAACTCCCTCCCTCAAAAATTCAACCCCCTCCCCCACCTTCTATGGAAAATTCTATTTCATATGCTAGAAAGAACTGTGAGTGAAAAACGCCCATCAAACTCTTCTTGGAAAAGTAGAATACTCGCTGTTCTAATTAAAGGTTCACATTTAGCCACTTATTGTACAGGATTAATCAACATGTTTTATAAACAAACAATTTAGGTCCTGATCCTGCAAAGAGTTACACACGTGCTTAATATTAACTATACCACACACCTGGTATCACATGCATATAAGGAATCTCTTCAAGATGCATTTAGCTAGCTATATACCCATAACTTATCTAAGGAAACTTTCTTAAGATCAGTTTTTGGGGGAAGGGTCTGTAAGTATCTAGCATTGACTCTGGCCATGTTAATAAGGACTTCTATTTCTCTAAGCTAAGGATTCAAAACAGTGACAGACCCATTCAGATAAGATCCCCGATCTCCACATAACCTCTTCATGTGGGCTCCATCTCTCCTCATAAGAAAAAATCTGACCTCCTCATGCCCTCCTGTATATCCAAATTTTGCCCAGAAAGGCAGAGCAATCAAACTATCTAAGAGAGACCACTACAAACACAAGAAAGTAAAGGAGAAGATTTGGTGTACCATAACCAGATTTCACCCTACATCGGAAAGTGAATCACCAAGTCATTCTGGCTCCTTCACTGACCTATATTAATTCAAAGGCCAAAATAGAGTCAATTTTAATGACATGACAATAGCTCACCACTTTGTTTTACTATCTTATTGACTTTTTACAATAGGAAGAAAATTAAACAAGGAGTTAGCTCACCTGCTTGACGTACTGGAAATTCAACTTGATCCGAAACTATGATTTGTAGTAGACTTGGAGCAAAATTTATGATCTTGTACGACTGAAATTTACACAAAAACAACCCATAGTTAAAGTTGTGTTTTTAAAAAAATTTAAAATATTGCATTGCCAAATGAGTAAGAAAATTAGGATGATCATTTTTGAAAGAGTTACTAACGTGTTCTGAGACTTTCCACGGGAAGTTTGAATGGAAGTTTACTTCTGTCGAATTCACCCCCTCCAGCACCATAAATAATTATTTATAAAACTGAGCACATATAGGCAAGGAAGTGGCATTTTTGATGTGACAAAGGCACTTTCTTGGAGCTTCTGAGATATTAAATACTTAGACAAAACTGATTACAAATAATAGAAAGTGCCTGAATTATTTAAAAAAAAAATACCCTAAAAGAGAAATGCATATTGATTTGCTTCACAGATACACAGCACTCCTGTGAGAAATACTTCAGAGTTTAATGGAAATGCTACCACACTCCCTTTTAAATCAGTAAATCGTTTACATTACATAAAAGTATATTTGGCAAATGCTTTTGTTATATGCAGTATAACTGCTGGATTAAATTTATAGTAACATAAGAGAAAAGTTAAAAATCTGGAAAACCTACTGGACTAGCCATACATAATTAAAATCAAGTGCAGACAGATTAGATTTCAAAGCCACAAGCTTTGTGTATTTTCTGGGAACTTTTCAGACACTCCATTTTCAGAACATCTGAAGAACTTCTAAGTGGAAACACTGCTTTTAGTGAACTTCTGAGCAAAGCATGCCAGATTAAAAGGTGAAAATATGATAGCAGTATACTGCCACAATTCAATCAGCATCCTCCTGCATGAGGAATAGGGAACTCTGCATGGTTCAGTGACTTTTCAGCCTCAGCAACATCTGTAGTTATTAGTCAGTTATGATCTCTTTTCTCTCCGCTCCAGACAATAGATGTTTCAAAGAGAGCTTTTTCCCAGTGTCTGCATGACAGCAGCTCTCTTTATTTCATCTCCTCTGGAAGGGCTTTATCAATACTCTTCAGATAACTTACATCTGGCAGCTCTAGTGGTTTTGATGGTTTTCCTAGCTGAAAGGAAAGAACTTTAACTAAAAATTGAACACAACTACACTACATCATTTCTTGGACTATACCTCATTCAACTGCTCAGAAATACAAGATTAGGTCTCTTTCTCATGGCCCGGATGTCTTGATCTAGCATTTCAATAATGAGATAATGATAATTTCCATAACGAAATGAGTCCACACCGGCGCTTGTGTTGGTGTAACTTATATTGTCGTTCACAACATAAGTTACACTGATATAAGCTGTAGTGTCAACATAGCCTGACATGATGCCACAGCAGTAACAGCTAGCAACACAACAAATATGCAAGAGCTTCTGGAGACTGATACAGCCTCAAGGAATCTAGATCATTGGTCTTGGATACACACCATCATGCACAAACTTGCAGGTCACTTTTGCCAACTCTGAGCAGAAAGATCAGAGTCTATTTGTTTCCCACCAGGTTTTTCAGCAAACCAGGTAAGGATTTCCATCTTGACACTATACCCTGGGAGGGCTGGTTATAAGAAGGCTCAGAAAAGCCCTCAAACACACAAAATTTCAGAGAAGGAAGAAGTTACTCACCTTGTACAGTAACGATGGTTCTTGAGTAATTTCCCTATGGGTGCTCCACTGTAGATGTATCTGCGTCCCTGTGCTGCTGACCATAGAATATTGGTAGCAGCGTCCACTCAGTCCACGCATGCGTTGCCTCCCTCACCCCTCATCATCTGCTATGAGGCTAACCAACGGTGTGCAGGTAAACCCTCCTCAGTTTCTTCTCTGCCACAGAGTTTATGATGAGAACTCCGAAGAAGAGGGTACGTCATGGATCACCCATAGGGATAAACATCATTACTGCACAAGGTGAGTAACTTCTTCTTCGAGTAGTGTCGCTATGTGTGCTCCACTGTATGTGACTCCCAAGAAGTATCCCCCCACTGGAGGTTGGGGCTTCTGAGTCGAGTCTGTTATGGATGTGTGTACCGTGGCACCGAATCTGGTGTCTGCAGCAGAGTCCCCCAGGATGGCATAGTGTTCTGCAAAGGTATGTGCAGATGCCCAGATAGCTGCTCTGCAGATTTCTGATACAGGGATACCCTTGGAGAATGCAACGGATGAGGAAACCGATCTCACAGAATGTGTGCAGATTGTAGATAGGGGTGCTAAGTTGCAAATCTGATAGAGTTTGATACAGTTCAAGACCCATTTAGAGAGTCTTTGAGCTGAAATCGCTGTACCTCTAAACCTGTCCGCAACGGCGAGGAAGAGTCTCGGAGATTTTCTAAAATTCTTGTCCTGTCCAAATAAAAGGCCATGGTTCTCCTTATGTCAAGCGTATGGAGGATGGCTTCCCTATTATCCTGATAAAGCTTGGGATAAAACATTGGAAAGTGAATGAGTTGATTCATGTGAAATGCAGAAATCAATTTGGGATGAACTTTGGATGCGGTCTAAGTGGAACTTTGTCACGGAAGAACACTGTGAAGGGGAGATGCGCTACCAGATAGCGGCACTGATAGTGCATCTCCCCATCCTCTTGTAATGGCGATCAGGAAAGGGGAGTTAAAGAACAAGTGGCCACGAGTTCAAAGGGTGGTCTAGTCAGTCCTTTTAATACTACACTGAGGTCCCATTCTGGGGTATGAAGTTTGGGTTGGGGAAAGAGGTTCACTATGTCTTTGAGAAACCTCTTCATAGTCGGGTGGGGAAAAACTGAGTACCCTTCCACCTTTTGGTGGAAGGTTGCTATTGCTGCTAAGTGTACTTTTAACAAGCTAATGAAAGTCCCCATTACTTGAGATCCAACAAACAGTCTTGGACAGTGGTCTCAACCAGGAGTATGCATACCCCTGGGGGTATGCAACGGTCTTCCAGGAGGTACATCAACTCATCCAGATATTTGCCTACTTTTACAACAGGCTACATAAAAAGCACTAGCAGTACACACTAAAATTTCATACAATGACTTGTTATACTGCTCTACATGTAAGTACAATATTTATATTCCAATTGATTTATTTTATAATTATATGTTAAAAATTAGAAAGTAAGCAATTTTTCAGTAATAGTGTGCTGTGACATTTTTGTATTTTTATGCCTGATTTTGTAAGCAAGTAGTTTTTAAGTGAGGTGAAACTTGGGGGTATGCAAGATAAATCAGACTCCTGAAAGGAGTACAGTAGTCTGGAAAAGTTGAGAGCCACTGGACTATGGGTAGAGTGGTGGTATCTGGTGTGACCCTGTTGGACTGGCAGCAGATCCAGAACCTGGACCACTTCTGTAGGCAAGTGTAATGGATAGCCACTTTAATAACACTTCTTGTACCTCTTCAGAACATGATGTTTCTAAGTGCTGCAACCATGAAGGAGCCAGGCTTTGACCTGTAGTATCTGTAGGTTGGTGATTAAGAGTGCATCTCTCACTCTGCAAGAGGCAGTAAGGAGTGATTGGAAGAGTCATCGGTAGACACAGTGCCAGTTGTGACAGGTAAGGGTACCACGTCTATCTTGGCCAGGTGGGAGCGATCAATATTATATTTGGTTTTTCTCTTTTTACTTTCAACCAGGACTTTCAGCAATAGAGGGAGTGGGGGAAAAGGCATAAAGAAGGCCCTTCTCACATGAGAGGAGGAGAGAGTCCCCCATGGAGTGCTGGCTAATGCCCATTCTGGAGCAGTACCATGGGCGTTTCTTGTTCTGAGAAGTAGCGAAGAAATCTACTATCTGTGTCCCCCACCATTGGAATATATCGCAGAGTACCACTGAGTATCTCCCACTCATGATTGTGGGGGAATTTGTGGCTGAGACTGTCCACTGTCATGTTGTGTATGCCTAGTAGGTAAGCCACTGATATTGTAACAGTGTGGGAAACGCACCAGTTCCACAGCTTTAGTGCTTCTGTCATAAACAGATAGTTAAGGGTTACTGCCTCTTTTACCTGTAAAGGGTTAAGAAGTTCACCTAGCCTAGCTGACACCTGACCAGAGGAACCAATGGGGGGACAGGGTGTTTCAAAAGGAAGGAGGGAAGTTCCCTTTGTCTTAGTCAGTTTCAGTTTTGGCCGGAGTGGAAAAGATCAAGGAACCAGCCTCTTATCAGAAATAAATAGGTTTATGTTTATTTTCTTTTGTGACTTTGTCTTTTTGCATTAGAGGGATAATGAAATTGGGGATTCTTTTGTGTATTAAGTTTTTGCCCAGGGGAACATCCTCTGTGTTTTGAATCTGTTGTCTGTGAGAGTAGCTGGTATGCTAATCTCTCCCAGAGGTTTTTTGGGTTCTTTTAACCTTTCTTTTCTTAAAAAAAAAAGAAAAAAAAAAAGGCTTTTAATTAAAGAACCTGATTGATTTTTCCTTGTTTTTAGATCCAAGGGGATTGGATCTGGACAGACCAGGGATTGGTGGGGGAAAAGGGGGGAGGGGGAAATGAGTAATTCTCAAAACTGAGGCTTATATAAAAAAAAGAGATAGTAGCACTATGAATGAGTCACTGCCTAAACTCCAAAACAAATACAATTTGGATCACACATGATACACTGGGCTGGATTCAAAGCAATGGAGAGAAATCATTAGCTCTCTGTCCAGCCTCACAATTCTTCACCAACTAAAGGTGAATCAAGATTCCTGCTGTAGGTTCAATTAATAGTTCTGTCACTGCAACACCTTTGCCAAATCACTTAACTTCCTGGCTCTCAGTTTACTCATCTGCAAAACTGGTTTGATTCTAACCTGCTTTGTGCTTGGAGGCTTAATCTTTGTAAAGTAATTTGGGATCTCAAATAAAAATGGATGTATCAGTACAAAGTATTCTCTTCATCAGTTCCCTCTCTACAGATATAAAAATTCAGTAAGCCGCAGAAGAAACAATGTAATCTATTTACAAGTTATAATACACATTTATCTGTTATGTTTTGAAAAATAAATTTGTGCAAGTCAGGTGCTTATAGTGAAATTGTAACATATTGGGTCCCAAACTCCATCTTTCTATCTCTAGACCTAGGGCCTGGAGTCTCTGGGAAGGCAGCATATTCTGCCCTGGAAGTCAGGAAGGCAAAGCATAAATCGCCACAAATTGCCTCTGGCTAATTGAAGGTAGGTTGGTGATAAGGCGCAAGATAAATGCTTCAAGGTCTCCTCACCAGAGAAAGGCTTTCCGGAGGTGGAAGAGGAAGTAAGAAGGGATACTAGAGGATTAACAGAATGTTCTTAAAGGAAAAAACACTGGTTAAAAAACTGTGTGTGTGGACTATTAGTTTTATTTACATTTCTTTTTAAATTAAATATTACACTCATAAAAGGTTGCCAGTTTCATCAAAAGTGACATAGGCCTGGTCAACAAAAAGGTCTTGGGATGCATCAGGCGAGGTATTTCCAGTAGAGATAAGGAGGTGTTAGTGCCGTTATACAAGGCACTGGTGAGACCTCATCTGGAATACTGTGTGCAATTCCGTCTCCCATGTTTAGGAAAAATGAATTCAAACTGGAACAGGTTCAGAGAAGGGCTACTAGGATGATCCGAGGAATGGAAAACCTGTCATATGAAAGGAGACTCAAAGAGCTTGGCTTGTTTAGCCTAACCAAAAGAAGGCTATGGGGAGATATGATTGCTCTCTATAAATATATCAGAGGAATAAATAACAGGGAGGGAGAGGAATTATTTAAGCTCAGTAACAATGTGGACACACGAACAAATGGATATAAACTGGCTATCAGGAAGTTTAGACTTGAAATTAGATGACAGTTTCTAACCATCAGAGGAGTGAAGTTCTGGAACAGCCTTCCAAGGGGAATAGTGGGGGCAAAAGACATATCTGGCTTCAAGACTAAGCTTGATAAGTTTATGGAGGGGATGGTATGATGGGATAGCCTAATTTTGGCAATTAATTCGTCTTTGACTACTAGCGGTAAATATGCCTAATGGCTTGTGATGGGATGTTAGATGGGGTGGGATCTGCGTTACTACAGAGAATTCTTTCCTAGGTGTCTGGCTGGTGGGTCTTGCCCACATGTTCAGGGTTTAGCTGGTTGCCATATTTGGGGTCGGGAAGGAATTTTCCTCCAGGGCAGATTGGCAGAAGCCCTGGGGGGGTTTCGCCTTCCTCTGCAGCGTGGAGCACGGGTCACTTGCTGGAAGATTCTCTGCACCTTGAAGTCTTTAAACCATGATTTGAGGACTTCAATGGCTCAGACACAGATTTGATACAGGAGTGGGTATGTGAGGTTCTGTGGCCTGCGTTGTGCAGGAGGAAACTAGATGATCATAATGGTCTCTTCTGACCTTAAAGTCTATGAGTCTAACAGGAGGCCACCAAAAATATTACACATTTCTCTTAATTCCAGGAATCACTTTTTAAACCAGATTAAAAAATCCTGTCATCTTTCCTTAAAAAAAATACATGCTTTTAAAAACATTAAGTACCCCTGCAACCTTGAAACTGAACCAGAATCCCGAATAACAACTATATTGCTAGTAATCTGCAGTCATCACATCTTTCATCTGATAATCCCAACAATCTTCAAAACTTTCTTTAAGCTTTATAACACTGATGTGCAACAAATCAATGACACACTCAGGAACAGGATCCAGGAATCCAGACAATCATTCTATTGCTCTAACCTTACCAAACATATAGCAGTTTGTTAATGTAGTTTTGCTCCCATATGTTGTTTTTAATTAAGGTAAAACAAGCACTGATACATTTGTTTTTGTGTTTTTTAAATAAATATGGACTTTGTAAAATAAAGAAGGTGGCCACATTTTGATATAACCACCCCACACAGCATTTCAAATGCCCATTATCAATCAACAGTGAACAGAACTTGCCACCACTAAAAGTGAGAGTGTTAGATATAACTAATTCAGGAGTGGTTTTAAATTGCAAGTGTGGAAAATTAGAATAAGGACAAATTTCTAAACTGAAACTGAATCCTGCGAAGCCTTATTAATCATTTCAATTAACATATTGAAGACCCAGAAAGGTGAGTCTCTTCAAAATAAGTTCAAAACTGAAGTTATTCTTCTATATTCCATCAAAATACCTATGATAGGAGAATGTTAAGATTGTATGACAAACCAAAACTCAGGAAGTGTCAAAATTATGATTGCAGGCATAAACTTAACTGTATACCCTTGTGCCATTATAGTACAGTCTAACTACATGACCACCTGATATAATGTGATATCTGAGAAAGAGTATCACAGTTTTTCCAGAACCTTATATACACAAACACTGCACAATGTCTAATGTATATATCAGGAATCCATGAGAGTCAATGTACAATATTCATACTGAATGATGTGTGGCACACGAGCATTGCAACCTGCACATACCATGTACTGAAGTATTGTATATTATATGTATTACTTGAAAAACTAGTACACAATCATGTATTTCAAGTCTAATGCGCACGTACAAGACCACCAAATTAAGAATTCAGTGCAACCTTTACTTTGACAGTTCCTGACTCATATCTTTAAGCACACAAACTTAGTTAAGAAAGTGAAGGCACTGATCCTGAAACTGGTGCCAGATGGGCAGACCTCTATAACCACACAGGTTCCCAGTGAAGTCAGTGGAACTCCACAGCGGCACAGAAGTCTGTTCATCCACAGCCAGTTGCAGCCAGTAGCTTTCAAACACTGCAGGGGAATATTTTTTTCACAACAAAGTGTCTCATCAGATTTCCCTGTTAATTGTGGCAACATTTCTATTGTACTTCAGGTTTATACCATTTTAAATTTCAGCTGACAATCCCTTTAAGCATTGTTTCCATTTAGGAGCTGCCTGTAGTTAGAGACCACTGGTGCCTAGGACCAAGCTGGCTCTGCCCTTATCACCACTCCACAGAGACTACAAAACCAGCTGTCAGATGCTGAAAGTGACAGATTCCCCCATCCGCACAGGTAGGATGAACAGGCTCAATAGACACAGCTCAGGGGAAGGGGGAGGGGTAATGAGGGTGCTCTTTAGGTCCCCCTCACTGCCCCCCACCCCGCCTTCACGCCCAGCAGAGATGAGCACCATCATCCCTGGGGTCCAGCGAAGGGCTGAGAGCAGCGCCTGGAGGCCCAGCGCCCGCAGGCCGCCTGACGCGCGGCAGCTGCTGGCCGGGGCAGCCATGAAGCAGAAGCTCCGGGCAGGATGCTTCGGGGCTGCCCGGGCTCCCTCGGGGGTTTTCTTGACCCCTCTGCCGCCCCCACTTCACCCTGCCGCGAGCGAAGGGGGCTGGCAGGGCACAGGGGGAATCCGGGGAAGAGCCACAGGGCGGCCCCCGAGGGCCGGGGACCCCCCCCCACGCTGCGCTGGAGGGGCCAGCAGCCCCCGGCCCCGGGCCGCGCGCGGGGAAGAGGGCGAGGGACGGGCAGGGCAGGGCAGGGCGGGGCGGAGACGCCCCCAGCGCCGGGAGGGGAATCGCCGGGTCTCGCCGCGCCGGGCCGGGGCCTGGTCCCGGCCCCCTCACCTGATTGAGCTCGTTCTCGGCCGCGATGCGCAGCTTGGGGTCGATGGTGCCCTTGAGGGCCTGGATGATCCTGTTGGGATCCATGTCGCGCCCCGCGCCGGGAGGCAGCGCCTCGCCGCCCCCAGCCCCGCAGTCACCAGCCCGCTCCGCTCCCCGCGGCCATTCACACCGGTGCGCGCGACAGCCAGGCGTCGGGAAACGGGGGCTGCTTTACGGCCACCGCGCCTCCTTCAGCTTCTTGCGGCCGGGGCAAGGGAACGGAGGCCACCATACTGCTGTACGGAAAGGGACAGTGGCATTGTAGAGCTGCTTTACGGCGGCTGCCACAGCGCGCCCTGTCCCCCATGGGGGCGGCCATGCTGTGGTACGGAAACTTGTCTCCTTGACCGCCCTCCCGGCGCAGCTGGTCCTGTCATTACCGTTTGACGGGAGGGTGACAGGTGCCCCCGGTCGCCGCCCAGCGGGAGTTTTGCTTAAGTGGGTGGAGGGATGGCGGGCGGCTGCACCTCCCCCGGGGAGGGGGGGGGAGCATAGCCACAGGGGCTCCCTCCAGCTTTTTCCTGGCCAGGGGAGAAAGGGATTGTTCCCCTGGAAACTGTTCAGGGGGGTTGTCTGTGGGGAGGGGGCCAAAGCTGCTCCACTCAGCAGCTTGAAGGTGTCTGGAGGGTTTAGGTCAGTGGGTCTCAAACTTTTGTACTGGTGAGGTGACCCCTTTCACACAGCAAGCCTCTGAGTGTGACACCCCCCCCCCTTAAATAGATACAAACTTTTTAAAATGTATAACACCATTATAAGTGCTGGATGTAAAGCAGGGTCTGAGGTGGAGGCTGACAGCTCATGACCCCACCAAGTAATAACCTCATGACCCCCTGAGGGGTCCAGACCCCCAGTTTGAGAACCCCTGGTTTAGGTGTTTCTGTCCCCTCCCCCCACAGCTTGTAGAGGTGATCCTTGCTCCAGCCCCTCCAGCTGATAGATTTGTTTAGAAGGGGTGGATGCTGGCTGCAGCAATCAGTGTCTTTTCTTCAAGATGCCCCCACGGCTTGCCTTGCTAGTGGAGCAGGGATTCTCTATTTGAAAGGTATGGATTCCTCAGAGGCCAAGATTGGTGGCTCTACTTTGTTCCTTCTCTAAAAAGTGAGCGTAAGAAATAATTGCTTATAGTTACTGTGTACCCTACTAGCAAAAAGATATATCAAATCTAGTGTAAAGGTTCTAGTTAGTTGAAAATCAATACGTTTTAATGGTTATATCAACCAATGAGAATGCCCCTTTCTTTAGTATATAATTGAAGTACAAATAGAAAAGTTGATTATAATCTGATTTAAATTGAGGCTATCCACTTGGATTTAAATTAATCCATTGTGCTTTTAGGCCAGTGTCTTACTCAGCGTGGTGCCCTAAAAAGGGCTTTGGATTTTACAGGTTAACAGGTCTTGGCCCTTCCCAAAGTGTGAGGAACTATTCAGTGTGGAAGACAATAGCCTTCTCTGTGTCCTGTTATGGTATTGCCACCCTTACTTCTGCACTGCTGCTGGCAGGGTGCTGCCTTCAGAGCTGGGCACCCGGCCAACAGCCGCCACTCTCCGGCTGCCCAACTCTGAAGGCAGTGCAGAAATAAGGGTGGCAATACAGTGATTCCCCCTAAAATAACCTTGCAATCCCCTGCAACTCCCTTTTGGGTCAGGATCCCCCATTTGAGAAATGGTGGTCTCCCCCTGTGAAATCTGTATAGTATAAGGTAAAAGCACACAAAAGACCAGATTTAATAGCCATGAATTTGGTAGGGCCCTACCTATCAGTGATTGCCCCCACCTAATAATTCAGAGATTAATTCAGCTGGTTTTAAATAAGAGGGTCATACTGGCAATTTTACCAAAACAGAAATATCTTGAGAGGTACAAAAATAAAGGCCATTGATAGTCTAGCCCTAAACATTTACAAGTTCCCAAGTGACAAGATACCTGAATTATTTACATAATAGAAAAGTATTTGCTTGTTCCACAATTGCATTTCTCAAGCGCATATGACCCAGTTTAACTAGAGACAGTGTAGGTATAACCAATGGACTTTGAAAATTTGAAATTTTAATTAGTATTACCTCACCCCTTCACCCTGATAAGTATAGTTATTTCTTTTATAACACCCCATAGTTGTAGCATCTGATTTCAACCACATTTTAGCAGTCATGTTTCTTTCTATCAACAAAGATTAGGCCACATTTTCTTTCACGTAATAAATAGTTTCTTCACGAGACCTTTCCATCACAGGATCTAGAAGTGCTTTATTAACAGTGAATTTAGCGTCACATAATCCTGGTGTAGTGATTAAGTATTATTATCATTGTCATTTTGCAGCTGAAGAAACACGCTGAGGCTTTGTCTACACTGAGAAAATTTCATGGTATCTGCAGATTCAGGAAGACAGCACTGCATCAATTGTATTCCATTCACATTTGGAATTCTTCACAACGATGAGGACTAGAAACTCACTTTTTAAAATGTAAGCTTACATTGCAAAGAATCTGTATCTACCCTGCTGGCCAAATACATACATCAAGCTAGTCTGGCAGCGGCCAGAGCCCCACAGGCACTTGTTTGACATTTATATCATGCAGTTAACTAGTTCCAGGGACCAATACTAACCTTCCAAAGAGAGGTAAAAGAGCCTTGAAAATGCTCCTGATCAATTATGCAAATACGATAGGAGGGTAGGGTGACGGAAATTCCTTCAGTTTCTTAAAAGGGTGCAATGGGAGGCAGATGCGGGGTAGGAGTCTTGGCCATAGATGCTACCACAAATTCAGTCTCTCCTCATCTCTCTGGTAGGAGAGAAGTGGAGGAAGAGGTCCTAGCTAGTCCTGGTCTCTCCAGTGGATGGGTGGGATAAGAGGTCCTCAGCTGGGACTGGTCCTGGAAGAAGTGGTGACTGCAGCTGTCAGTGCCCAGCACGGCGGAGGGTGCACAGGCAGGCAGTAGCTCTTCTTGGAGCTGTAGCCGTAGGACTCCCCCAGACCCAGCTCCCTGCTTCCCTGAATCCTGGCATGCTATCTCTTCATGCTGCCTCCTCCATGTCTTCCACTTCGGGCCCCCTTCTTAGGAAAATTCTGGTTGTGCCTCTGAATTCTTGGCAGGTAATCAATCCCTTTACATGGGTAATATTTACTTCATCAAGTTAGCATAGTTGTAAATTTTACTTTGTTTATTTATAAGGCCAAATTTTACTCAGCTATATTGATGTTAATCTGGCATAACTTCAGTGAAGTCAGGTTAGCAGAGTTGAAAGTAATTTAAAGGATTTACCGGTACACCAGAGTCCTGAGCAGGGGGTGGGGCGTCAACCAGAAGGGGCATGGTCTCAACTGGAAGAGGTGGGGCCTTTAGAGCCCCAGGCCCTTTAAATCAAGATTTAAAGGGCCCCGGGCTCTGGCTGCAATAGCGGCGGATGGGAACCCGGGGCCCTTTAAATCACTGCCAGAGCTACCAGCTGAAGAGGTGGCTGGAAGCCCCAGGGGGCCATGTAAAGGACTTGCGGCTCCAGCCGCCACTATCACAGTGAGTCCCGGGCCCTTTAAATCAGCACCTGAGCCCTGTTCCCGGAGCCCCGGAGTAGTAGCAGTGGCAGAGGGTGCTGGTGGTGATTTAAAGGGCCAGGGGCTCCCAGCCACCACTACCGCAGTGAAGCCCCGGGCTCTTTACATTGCCGATGGAGCCCCGGGGATCCTGGCTGCCACCGCTACCCCAGGGCGCTGGCAGCGGGGATTGGGCCGCCGCTACCACCCTGGGCCTTTTAAATCTCTGCCAGCTCTGGCAGTGGGGCTCTAGCGGCAATTTAAAGGGCCCAGGGTGGTAGCGGAAGCCGGAGCCCCAGGCCTTTTAAATTGCTGCCAGAGCCCTGGGGTAGCGGCGGCAGGGCTCCGGCAGCAATTTAAAGGGCCCAGGGCAGTAGCAGCGGCCAGAGCCCCAGGCCATTTAAATCACAGCCTAAG
Source organism: Mauremys reevesii (assembly GCF_016161935.1). Taxonomy (NCBI): domain Eukaryota; kingdom Metazoa; phylum Chordata; order Testudines; family Geoemydidae; genus Mauremys; species Mauremys reevesii. The sequence continues at coordinate 253,365,938 of NC_052623.1, forward strand.
CCCTGCTGCCAGAGCCCTGGGGTAGTGGCAGCAGGGCTCAGGTGTTTATTTAAAGGGGCCAGAGCTCCACTGTGGTAGTGGCAGCTGGAGCTCAACCCTTTAAATGGCCGCCTGGGGAAGCCAGTCTGGTACAGCATACCAGGGCATACCGGCTTACTTTCATCTCTGCAGGTTAGCCATATTCCCAGGATACATAAATCTACTCTCATACATCAATATGTAGGATAATTCAATTGTGGGCAGGGAGAGAAAGAAAAGGAAATGGGGCAGCCTAACTTGTGTTTTCCTTAAATTGGACAATTTTAATTGTTAAGGAGCATACAGATTTTCAGTTCCATGCAAGAGGTAAGTATTCACTAGTGACTGTCCTTGGAGGGTAGGGTGAAGAAAATATTCTAGGCAACAGCCTGGACCAATAGTTGGAGCCCTAAGACTACCAAGTTGCCTACCCAGCTGCTTGAACTCTCTTCTCCTGAAAGCAGCTACAGTACGAGTTTCTATAAACCAGTGTTTCTCAACCCACAGGCCACATGCAGTCCAATTAGCACACTGCTGCAGCTCCAGTGTGTGCTAATAAATAAATAAATAAATAAAAATAAAAAATCAAGATTTGCTGCTCTGTCTGGCAGGGGGTGGGGCCAGCTGAGGGGGGAGAGGTGTCTGCAGCCCTGCTGGAGCACTCCTGTCATCAGTGGGGTTGGTGACTGCGGCAGGGGAGCAGGGTGCGAGAGAGTGGGTCACTGGGTAGGCTCTGGGCAGTGGGGGAGGAGGGGTATGAAGGGCAGCGTAGGCCCAGGAACTAGGGGTGCACAGGGAGTGCTGCAGCACCCCCAGGTTTTACTTGGGGCTCTGCTCCTGGCCCTGCAGCCGCAGGGGGTGCTGGCTATAGGAGTCTGGGGTTGGGGTGGGGTGTCTCTGGGCAGGGGATTGGTGCAGTGCATGGTATGGGTCTGGCCCCCAGGGGAAGGGGCAGGTTGGCAGCAAAGAACTAGATAGGCCAGTATGTATCTGGTGCAGTGGCTCTCAACCCACAGCCTCCATAACACAATGGTAAGTAAGTTGAGAACCACTGCTCTACATTATCCCCCCTAAATTGGAGAGTAACTTTAGCATTTCTCTAAAGTCATGTCACATAGGTCACATTGTAATACTATTCTGTCAGTACACAACTGGCCTAGAATGGAACTAGTAACCTAGATGTAAAATGCAGTATATACCCTTACCAATGTCTTGGCTATGCAGCCCCTTGCATCAAAAACCTTCACACCACCCCTTATCAGGGATATTGTTTCTGCTTATGTGGTCTTCTGCTATGTTTAAGTACCTTGCTGTCCTATATTCACCCCCATTACAGCAAATCTGGCATTTTCAATAAGAAATTGATATTGTCCTTCATGACACTTCGTTCAGTATTTCCTCATTTCTTGTACAAATAAGTGAGTTTATGTAGTGTTCCATCTTTTATAAGAAGGATGGTAACAATGAAGAGAGGATGCTGTGTTGAGGTTAAAAAAAAAAAGTCAAGACGTATAGTATTCTTTGTTCTCAGGTTTTCACTTACATGAGTCAGTAAACTAAGTCTATGGTCCAGTAACAGCTTCCAAGCATTTCAACAGTTTAGCCTACTATTGGACCCAAAAGTAATTAGGTTTTTCAGTGTTTTAAAGTCACATCTATATGTAATAGCAGCATTATTCTTCTCCTTACATTGCTGGTTATCTAGCATGGATGTGTGGGAAAGGGGATTAAAACACATTTTAAAGACAGAAGTCTCAGCGATTGGGGTTGAGATGCTTAAGGTGGGGTCATCTTAGAGCAGGGTTGCCTATTCCTTTCATTTGTAGCTGCCACCTTTGGGGGAGCATAGATATTCTGCTCCCATTACTATTTTCTGTCATTTTATCAGTCAGGGAACTGGTTGCAGGAATGTGTCACATGTTTCTTGCAGGCTATAAGAGGGCCTGAATTGGGAGGCATCTTGTCCTGACATGGAAGCATATAAGACTAATAGTTTGAGGATGTCATAGGTTTATTCCCCACTTTGAACTTTAGCCTTCACAAGATGGGGACCTGCATAGGCTCCTCTAAACTTAAATCCTAGTTTAGATCTGGTAAAGCTGCCACCAGCTAGAAATTCCAGTGTCTAGCACACTCCCTGTTCCCCCAAACTTTCCCTGGGGAACACAGATCCCAACTTCCTTGGATCTTAACACAAAGGGAAATAAACCATTCCCCCACCTCCTCCCCCTCCCCTAGTCGTTGGGAGAGATCACCGTGATTCAAACTCCTTGAATCAAAACAAAGAGGGATTCACTTTTCCCCCCTCCCCTTCCCCTGAAAATCCAAACAAGGGAAGAAATCAATCAAATTCTAAAAAGAAAAGGATTTTATTAAAAGAAAGAAAGAAAGTACACTATGTAACACCAGGATGGAAATGTTACAGGGTATAACTTATGAAACTAGAGAGCTAGCATCAGGACAAATACAGCAACCAAAAAAGAAAATAAAATAGGGTTCCAGCAAACACACATTTGCAAATACAGAAATTAATTAGAAGACTAATCTGCCTTTCTAATACTCACTATACTGAATAGAAGAGAATACTTCAGGAAACTTGGAGAGCCTGGAAATACGTCTGGCCCCTCTTAGATCCAAAGAGAGAACAACCCCCAAACAAAGAACACAGACAAAGACTTCCCTCTACAGAGAGTTGAAATTATCTTGTCCCTTGATTGGTCCTCTGGTCAGGTGTCCGTCAGGTTACTGAGCTTGTTAACCCTTTACAGGTAAAAGAGACCTTAACCCTTAACTATCTGCTTATGACAGAGGAACTTCAGGTAGAATCTAGAGTGCCTCAAGAACTCATAAAAAGAGTAGCTGTCAGCCAGACATGATACAAGAGAGATTGCTGAGAGTGCTGATATGGGTAGTTCTTCCAGTTGTTGGACTTGAACTGGAGAAGCTTGAGGTGGTGTGGGCTGTTGCCTGACTTACTTAGTATGAGAGGGTGCATGAGGATAGTATTCCCTTAAAAGCCCCCAGGGGTTTTACTGTTGCCACAATAGGGCACCATAAGGAAGTGGAGAATCAGGAAGATGGGTACCATGACATTGGAGCCTGATGGTCTATATATTTAGAGCAATAGGATAGCTTAGACTCCCTTTCCGATTCAAAATCTGGGGAGGGAGCTATAGGAGCATGTGGGCAAATCACCACTACTGGCTGATGAAGAATAAACTTTTACACTCATAAGAGATGGACAGTTGAGACAGGAATGATGAGAGAGAGATGCAGTCTTACAGGCAGGGAGGGAAAGTTGGTGTGGGGAAAATTCTCATATCCCACATCACAGGTGAATGTAACCCTCCAAATAGCAGACAGCTTCAGGTCCTTCCATCACATGTATCTGAAGGTAGAGGAGCGGTGCCCTAGAGTAGGGGTTGTTCCTACATGAGATGAAGTACTTGGTATTGACTTAGACTGTACCAGTCTTTTGGTTTGCAGTTTGGGACTGCGATGAGGTAATGCTCACCTGAGTCTGAAAGGGGATTGGGAGCGGGAGGGGAGCTAAGAGGAAAGAAAGGACATGATAAAAGGGAGAGATATTTTGCCATGCTCTCTCTTCCATCTACAGACACCACCACCACTCAGTGACTGAAGTGCTGATCAAAGGAGAGAGCCTGACTGAAAAGTAAGCAGATGCTTCTCACCCCAGGCTGACTAAGTTTGTAAGGACATTGAAAGTGTTAAGAGCAGCTTAGAATGCGTTTTGCTTTTATTTCATTTAACCAAATCTGACTTGTTATGCTTTGACTTATAATCACTTAAGATCTTTAAAGTTAATAAATTTGTTTCTTTATTGTACCTGAAGCAGTGCATTTGATTTGCAGTGAATCAGAGGCTCCTCTTGATGAACTCATATGAGCTTGTAGCATCCAGCAGGCATAACTAGACACTGCAAGTTGGAGGTTCCTAGGGTTGTGTCTGGGACCAGAGATATTGGCTAGTATCATTCAGCTGCAAGTAGCTGGGAGCAGCTAATATGCCAGAGGCTGTGCGTGAACAGCCCAGGAGTGGGGGGTTCTCACAGCAGAGCAGGGTAAGGCTGGCTCTCAGAGTCAAGGCTTAGGGTGATCTAGCAGAACACCAGTCCAGATAAAACCAGAGGGGAACGTCCCACCTGGATCTTCTCATCCTTCAGCAAATGATTCAGACAGTAAATACAAACACATATACTGCTTGCAGTTAGAAAGCATAAGAACATAAGAAAGGCCATACCGGGTCAGACCAAAGGTCCATCTAGCCCAGTATCTGTCTACCGACAGTGGCCAATGCCAGGTGCCCCTGAGGGAGTGAACCTAACAAGCAATGATCAAGTGATCTCTCTCCTGCCATCCATCTCCATCCTCTGACGAACAGAGGCTAGGGACACCATTCTTACCTATCCTAGCTAATAGCCATTTATGGACTTAGCCACCATGAATTTATCCAGTCCCCTTTTAAACATTGTTATAGTCCTAGCCTTCACAATGTTTAAAAGGGGACTGGATAAATTCATGGTGGCTAAGCATATTTCAAGTTCAACACTTAAGGATAAAGACTTGTTCACAAATGTCTATGCAAGATGAACTAGTTTTATCTAGTTCCAACAACATGGTTAGTTCTACAAGGCCATTTCTCCATTTGTCAAATATGGAAAGGCAAATATCAGGATTTGATACTAGTATGATTAGGAAGGCAAATCTGCAGCAGATCAAAAGCTATTTGTGGTGGCCCACAGTCATAAAGCTTTGACTGTCAGAGTTCTGAACTAGTCTCATCTATTACCTATTTTATTGGCAGAATAACTGTAGTCCATTGTATTAAAGGTGGTCTAGGAGGAAGAGGTAAATAGCAAAGCTAAGGTGACATTACTGGGATAAGTAATGAAATTATTGCATCTTAGCACAGCAGGATGTGGATTTCTTTAACTACAAAATTATGTCAAATGCGACAATTCTGGCAGATTATTTGTATCTCTGCCTCAATACACTTGTGGCCTGAAAAAGCAAAAATCTTAAATCAGCTTCAACACAGCCATTTCAAGTTTATTCCACTATTCCATTAAATTAATCCACAGTTAAGGAAACTTGTTTTACAGTATACTATAAAACAGGCTTTTCATTCAACAGAATTTGAAACAAAACTTAATGCTAATCATCTTACATTGCAGCCAGGAGACAAGTTGTCTCCAGCAGCCATTGTAAGATAATTATGATACTATCATATTTTAAGACTTAGCCCAGTAAAGATTTACCAAGAACTGAGTAGTGCTGTGTCCTCTTTTCCACAGATTTATGAAACCTACAATTTAAATTTGAATCCTGCATAGATGTGTTAGCAGTGCAGATATTCAAAAAGCAACACAAGAGTAAAGAGTGATGAAAGGGGAAAAAGTTAAGTGTGCAGAAAAGGTCTACATTAACCCTATATACCACATCCACAATTTTACTTAAACATTTTCAAAAGGCATTGAGATTTATCAGCTTAAATGCTTTCCCCAAAAGATCAATATAAATCTAGGTCTTGCTTTAGTCTGAAGCTAGTTAGATTAAAACATGGAGTTTAAAGAGAATCATTTACACAGAGTATTTCCAAAGACTGCCCCAGTGTAGGTGTTTAGGCATGGGATGAAAGCAAGGACCAGGGCTTCAACCAGTCTAGGGTTAGGCAACTATACTAAACTGAGATTGTGCAACATCTACTTGTATTTGTGCACTTTGCAGTTTTCAGATATACTATGTGCTTATGAATGACCTAAACAAACACCTGATCAAAACTCAGACTGTTTTCCACTGGGTTTTGGGTGCTTTCTTGAACCTTGCGTGCTGCTACTGTTTTTGTTTAGAGTACTAGTCTTCTGTGTCTACTCTGCTGCCTAGATTTTGATGACACTATGGTGAGAATATTGGAAACCACTAGAACTCCATCTAGTCTAGGACTATCACTGTTAAAATCTTTAGTGTTGAGAGAGGATTTGCTGGTAGTTAATACAGGAACTGTAAACAGGAAGACAGTCATTTGAAGTACAGTCTTGTGTCTTACACTAATTTCTTGTAATAGTTGTAGCTTTGATAAAAAAACAATGTAGGGTAGAATTAAGAGTTTGTGTAAAATTGTCTAAATCTTTTAACAGCTGAAATTGCATAAACCACAACCTTTCAAGTTGTGATAAAAAATTATGAACTATGACATTCTTTACTACAGCCATCCATAATCTATTCTGTTTATAACCTTAACTAGCAAGGTAATTGTATACTGGTAAAAATTTGTTTCAACTAATATACTTTAGCATATCTTCATGCTTTTCACTTGCATAGAATGAGCTATTACTATTACAGTCCAGAGTATGTATTTTGAATAGTTGAAAAAGGCTGATTTGGAAATCTGTTCACTCTCCACATAGTTTGCAAACATATAGGTGCTTGTGTGCATGTTAATGAGTAAAGCTGAGCCAGTTATAAAAGTGTGGATTGGTGAAGACATCTCAGCATTTAAGAGATAAGAGGAGTTGCACTTAAATGCAGTCATGTTTTAGCTACAAAATTCACTTGAAGGAGCATGGTCAAGTGGGATATGCAATTACTAGCAGCTGTGTCTCCTACCTTGAATCATTTCTATATTTGCATTAGATTAGTATCAACATATGGAACTGGAAGCTGGAGAAGAATGTGTAAGGGTTTTAACAGCTACTAAGATCCAGGCAAGCTAAAGTGAAATGATCATGCAGGAAGGGAGTCAAAGTTTTTGGGTAAGATGTGGATTAAGGAATTTTAAAAGCAAACAGTATGAAGTCAGGCAGCAGTTATAGGCTTTTGACTGTTGATAAATTTATTAGACTGACATGGGTCTGTAAGCTTGACCAGCAACTGAAATGAGAGTACTGGTGGTTCAATTGAAGCAGTGAGCCACCAGGCATAAAGGAACTCAAGAGGTGGCATAAACAGCATCTCAGTGAAGCAATAGGATGGTGCCAGGACAAATGTATGAAGAGCACATGATCTCCTAAATTATGTCAAGAATGCTCATTTATGTGTTCAAAAATGTGTTGATTAAATCCAGAACAGGTGGCAGCTTAGAGGAGAAGTTTGTATCCTGTCAAATTTCACACAGGTTTGAGAGTTTGCCTATTTCTGCCTGTAAAGGGGGGGGGGGGGAAGAGAGAAGAGAAGAGAAAAACAAAAAACCTCTACAGGCTGTATCTCTGGTTTACCTTGATGCAGAGAAAAAAATTAATACCTGATTACTTGGTGCAAGTTTGTCTAACAAAAGAAACTAATGTGCAAGTGAACATTTCTTGAAAACCAGAAAGCTTCAAAGAAAGAAAATAGTTAGGACTTTCATAGCCTCCATACCATCTAATTTCTATTGATAGGGAACAAGCCATCCTAATGGACACTTTACTGTGGAGAGAGTCAAAACTAGCACGTTTACACTATGCTTACACAACTGAGTGGGATTAATGTTACTGAGGTATTCACAAATTAAACACAGCTCTGAATGATCAACCTACCAAAGTGTTAGGGATATTAGCAAATTCACTCAACTATGGGCAATTTTTGAAGAGCCATAGAAAAGTGGGGAGAAATCAGAGGATTAAGACAAGCAAATAAAGTCTTCAAAAAGTGATCTTTGCAGTTATCACTTGGTAATTAACCTGAGTACAATTGGAGAAAAATCTGTATTCTTAAGGGATAACAGAACCATGGATACTCAGCGTCTTTATAGAAATCTTGCCAGACAACTTGGTTTAGCTCAGTGGTCCCCAACCTTTTTCATCTGGTGGGCGCCAGATGAAGGACCGTGGTGGCGGTCGAGCATCTGCCAAAATGCCACTGAAATTCGGCAGCATTTTGGCAGATACTCGACCGCCAGCCAGGACACAGGCACATTTAGATGCTCCTGCGGGCGCCACCCCTGGTTTAGCTTAATAAAGTGAAGGTTAAGGGGTGGCTTTTAGTCTAAGTTCCTACACAGGGAAAATATTTGATAGTGGGCTCTTCTAGCCTTTGGGTTTTATCTGCTAGATTTAAGATTAAATTAGACAAGTTCGGTGGGAAATAAAGGCGTAAATTTTCAGCAGTGATAGTAAGTAGCCATTTGACAATTTACCATCACTGGACATTTTTAAAGTCAAGACTATATTTCTAAAAAGACCCACTCTAGTTTGAACAGCAATTGTTTCAGGGAAGTTCTATGGCATGTGTTCTACTGGTTAGATTAGATAATCAGCATGGTCCTTCCTGGCCATGGAATTGATAGTTTGGACAGAATTACATGATTAGCAGATGAAGGTAGTGTAGTTTGAGTGTACATCTGCTCTCTATAAGTAGGGTAATCAAAACTGCCTAAAATGGCAACTTTTTCCTTCAGATCTGATGTATTGTGTTATAGTTGCTTACTGAACTTCCATTTTACTGTTGTAGAGCCAATAAAGAATTGGCTACTGAGCTGCTTTTCTTGCTCTATCAATTGTAGAACTTACCCCCAGAAATACGCATCAAGCTGAATATTCTATTCTAAATACCTCAGTTGGGTCAGGGATACTAACTGCAACTAGAAATAAACAGACCATGAAGCTTCAGTTAAAACAGATCTTTGCATATGACCCTCCTCCCTTCTTCGGATAAATACCATATTAAGTAATTGAGACATATGAAACCACAGAATGACGACATTTTACATTGTACTTGAAGCACTGCATTTCAGTGTCTTAAAGCTGTACTTAAATATTCCAGTTAACTTGACCTGAGCAGCCAACATGGATGGAACACTGGTTGAAGAACTTTGCTATATGGTAATTTTACACTGAAGAGCTGTCTAATTAATTGCTAGGGGTAAGTGAGACCCGATTCGCTTAAGCTAACTAAAGAGGAAGTTAACGAGATCTGCATATTAAACAATATTGTGAAAGTTTAGATGGGAGTGAGAAATATTCTGATACACCTTAGAGTTCAGATAGACGATAGCTCATCTCAATTGATTAGACTCTTCCAGTTGGTATGCGTACTTCCACCTTTTCATGTTCTCTGTATGTATAAATATCCCCTGTCTGTGTTCCATTCTATGCATCTGAAGAAGTGAGCTGTAGCCCACGAAAGCTTATGCTGAAATAAATTTGTTAGTCTCTAAGGTGCCACAAGTACTCCTGTTCTTTTTGCAGATAGAAAGTGAAAACTGAAAACACTCAAGTCCATTTAGCAAGATTTCAAAGCAATTTTACCAAACAGACTTGGGACAGTCAACAGCTTAGGAGTTTACATCATGTTTGGGCTTTCTTCAAGTGTGATTTTGGGTTACATACACCACAGTGGAGTTTTACACCCTCTATATAGCACTTAACACTGGTTTCAATTCTGGAATTCAATACAAGGAACATCAGAATGAAAGGAATATACAGAACAAATGATTAGGGGTCTAGAGGAACCGTTTTAAGTTTAAGACTATGAAGCATATTAACTGGCTATGTGAGGACTAAAGGGAAGCTGAAGTGAACATCCCTGGAAAAATGTAGAGGGATATAACTAGATTACCTGGGACATCTAAAATAAGATAAAAATAAGAAAAATGAAACACTTAGATTGAATCAGGAGCAATTTCTTAATTGAAAGAGCTAGAAGTTAATACCAGCAACAGTAGTGTGCAAGCCATTACTTTGATTCATTTAGCACTGGAAAGGACAGCTCTGGAGAACATACAGCATTGGCGGGGAGAGAAACAATGAGCTAGTAGTCTCCATCTAAAAAATTTCAACAATTCAAGCAGTTTCCTAAAATTCAGGGTGAAGACTAATTTTCATTATTAAAAATACAATATACTTCACACCACAAGCTAGTGGACCAGGTTTTTAGGTAGAGTTGTATAATAAAAAACACTATAAAAATAAATACTAAAATGCATATTAATTTGTTTTATTGAGGCACAACAAGGCATTGTGAATAGCCCATACTTGAGGCAATTATATCAGTAGTGTAGTAAGCTGGACATCAATACAGTTAAAGGATAAGTGCAAACAATATACATTCACAGCTTAACTAGCAAGGCTACATCACAATTGATAAAGTGCCAGATTAGTGCTGATTCAGTAACCCAATCCAGGATTTCACCTTGCAAAACAGGACTACCATCTCCCAGATAATGGAACCATATTTCTATGAAATCGGTATTAAGTGCAAAGCTAGTTCCCCCCCTCCACCAATTTGTTTGGAGCAGCTTTTTTGTAAACATTACACTGATTTCAGTCTTGATACAGGAGGTACCCTGAAAAGGTAGAATATTTCCAGCTACTTCCATAGATAGCGCCCCGATGCAGACGTAACCAGATCTGGTCTCCTTGGAAAAGCTGTAGGACAGCATGGTTGCTAGCTGTTTCATGGTCTGGAGCCCCATCATTGGCATATGCAGACACTAGGACTTCTTCATTCTTCATAAGGTTTACATACAGTGGAACATTCACAGCCAGCTTCAGCATGTGGAAGATGAAGACATAGGTGCCATTCACTGGACAATTAAACCTACCAAGCTGAATATCAAAAGTTTCTCCAAGGTTATTCAGCAGAAGGTCAAATGCAATGGGCTGATCTAGAGTTCCAGGGGCCAAGTTAGATGTTCTTGCAGCAGAAAAGGCAACTCTCATCTGCTGTGGGAGGGGATAAACGTGCACTGGTAGTATGGTGGCAGCTTGGCTTGTCACTGGCATGTCAACAGGGGTGATGCTGCGGGAGTCTCCCTGCCCAGAGTCCCCACTATTAAAGGTTTCATTGTCTCTTTCTGGACTGCTCACCTGAGAAGAATCACTCCATCCTGCTGTTAAAAATCATTAGCAATGGTAAATGATTCTTAAAATTGGACAGAAGGATAATTTTCAAAGTGCAGGTTTAAGATTAAGACTTGAAAGTTTATGGGTATTTTTGCATGCATGTTTACTGTATATATAAACATATTGCAATTACAATAATAAATAGTCAAAGGAGCCTTGTGAGAACAAACAACTTTATTCACTGTCAAAACTATCTTGCTAAACAAAAGACTGTTCATTGCTCACTATTCTTTCTCCACACCCTAAAGGATATGATAGCAGCTACAAATACAGTTTTAGCAGAAATAATGCCATGTGATTTAATCCTAAAGTAGTGTACACCAACTGTTGAAGATTCTCAGAGTATGGGATGTTTATTTTTTACTGATTAGCTCAAGGTCTTATGGTGACCAATTGGAGGATTAAGTTTCAGAAGCAACTCTTCTTGTAAGCTTTCAGGAGATATAGAAGCTAAATTAGTTTGATAATCTGAAGTCAGTCCTGATGGCTTACTCTAGACAAATAAGGAATGCAGTACCACTGTCATGGATATAAGAAGTGTCTTAATCTGAAACAAACCATTTTCAAGCAACTTTCTGCACCCCACCAAAAAGATAAACTACATTAGCTGTTCATTCAAGTAACAAAGTTTTAAGATGCAGTACACTGATAGAACATGACATGCATGTAATACTAGGTCGGGTTCGTAAACATAAGTCACCTCAACGTTCAAGGCAAGTTCTGGTTTTCCTACAAAGATAACTTAAAATGTTAGTTTATTTAGTATAGGAAAAACCAAAGTTATATCAACTTCATTAGTAACACTAACTGAAGTAATATCTGTCTCAGTCCTCTGCTACACGATTGTTTTAGAATCTCTGCTTCTCTCTTTTAGTCATCTGGTTTCCTCAATTCCCTTCTTCTGAAGTACTCTCTACCATGAGTTCTACCTGATGAGCAATCTTCTTCCTGTCTATTTTCTCGTCTGTAACCTAAAACAAGAACTTTAAGGATTTCATGATCAGATCTTGGTACTAAAGTTGCTGATCTGGTAAAACTAGCTTTCCTAAAACTTTAAAAACAAAATTTTGGTTTTAAAAGTAAGCAATTAAGATTTTGGTCTGCAGCCCACTCCCTCACTTATTCCATGCCCAGCAATAAAAAGCAGGGATCTCCCCCCTTCACTCCCAGCAGGCTCATTTCCTCCCGCCCCTCTGCCAATAATGTTTTAGTCTGCAATTTTTTTCAGATACAGAATATCCTATTAGTACTCAAAGATTTCAGGATCAGTAAGGTTGAGTCTCAAAATCTATTTGTTTAGTGTTTATATTCCAACCTGGAGAGAAGTTATGCTGCATCTAAAATATGACAGCTTCACACTGAAAGCTATTTCTCATATACATGTAACCTTGCCCAAGTTTTTGGGATCCATATTTGCTAGACAGCTTACTATCTTAACACCTGTCTGTAGGTATTATATAGAGATATAAATAAAAAAAAAATCACTCTCTCCCCCCCACCCCATAATGCTTAGAGAGATATAGGTAAGATTAGATATAGATATACACACACAGGGCTTTGGAGCAGAGCCCGGAGCTGGACCGCGGAGCAGCTCCAAAGCAGTGGAGCTGCAGGTTTTTGCCTGGAGCTGGAGCGGAGCCAGAGCACAGCTCCAAAGCCCTGCACACACACACGCACACACACTTAGCTGGCCAACCAAAACTTGAGTGAAATAGCTAATCTTATCAGCTACAGGATGCTAAACTGGCACCCTGTGAATATTTCTAATCTTAAAGAAAATTTTCTACTTCTATTCACACTGCAGACATGGAGATATGGGAGACCATTAGATCTGTCAGAAGTAAACTGTTCTAGTTGCAAAATCTTTAGTACTTCCAATGATTTATTAGCCAGGGAGGACTGCTAGACTGGAGATCCCAGACAAAGTTTAATGCTTACTTTGAACAGGATTTTTACTCTGGAACAACAGAAGTTATATTTGTGACCCCTATGCCTTTTTTAGGATTACTATTCAGAATATAATTGCATTTTAATATTTTATGCACATGGTTGGGGATATCATGTTAGCCTTACCTCTTGAGTTTGATCGAGGACCACTGGTTACTCCTCCTCTTTTATAGCATTGCTGGTAATTAACATCCTAGAAGGAACAAAAGTATTAGTTAGTATTCCTAACTCTCTTAAGAATGAGATCATCAACTAGAAAGTTAGCATTCTGTAGCATAGACAGTTAACTCTAAGTACACTTCATTTGCTTAGAAATGCAATCAGTATATGCTTGGGGATTATTTTTGACATACAAAATACACAGGATCATAAATTGCTTTCCCTATGTCCAGAGGCTAAGTCAATATTCACAGATCAACTTCCTATTTGCGAAACTCCAGCCATTCAGTCTACCCTCTTAGGTACTGCAGTGTTCTTGAAACTTAATACAAGCTCTGTTGAACCAGTGAAGAGGAACAGATTTCACAGCAGAGCATCCTCCTGTCTACTACTATGCACCTTCAGCTCCTTAAACTTCAGAGAAGAACCCTTGGCATGTTAGCCTGTGCATCCCAGACATCAGGAGTTGGAACCATGTTCAATATAACCAGGACCCAAACCATGTGGGGATTTAAAGTCAATACAGTATTTCCATTTGCAATTCAGTGCAAGTCAGACATTAGTGACATTTGAACACAGTTCCATATGAGTAGTGCTATTTAAGATGACCTGTCAGTCAATGGTAGCCCCTGGTACAGTACATTACAATCAATCCATCTCAAGATAACAAGGCATAAATAATTTGGCAGTCTGTTACCAAGAGGAACCTCGGTAGCTATGTGCAAATCAAGACCATATTGGCTACTGGTGCTCATAGGAACCCAGAAGCAGAGAAGAATGCTAGGGGTAGGCATACCTCCCAACACTGGGAGCAGATGCATGTTTTAAATCTACCAGTCTTACGCACTTTGAACTTCAGCCAACTTGCTTTCCTACTCTAGAGTGGGAAAGCAAGTTGGCATTAGGAAAAATACCATTCCATTCAAACTGGAATTAAGATGGCATGAAGGGTCTTACAATCCAAACTGTATTGTTTTCCTGTGCCCCATATAGAGCACAAAATGACAATAGAAACCTGTGGTAGATGAGCATAATAGTTGTCTGTCTAATGCAGCCTTCTGAAAAATGGAAATAAGCAATTTTGTTTTTCCCTGAAGGATGTGCAGGCAAATTGCCTAATATATTTGTCAGTTTTCTGATGCCAACAGCATCTAACCTGCTAGGAGAGAACTCAGATCAGTCACTTTATACCAGGGGTAGGCAACCTATGGCACAGGTGCCGAAGGCAGCACGCAAGCTGATTTTCAGTAGCACTCACACTGCCCAGGTCCTGGCCACCGGTCCAGGGGGCTCTGCATTTTGATTTAAAGTTTAAATGAAGCTTCTTAAACATTTTAAGAAAACTTATTTACTTTAAATACAAGAATAGTTTAGTTATATATTATGGACTTATAGAAAGAGACCGTCTAAAAACGTTAAAATGTATTACTGGCACACAAAACCTTAAATTAGAGTGAATAAATGAAGACTCAGCACACCACTTCTGAAAGGTTGCCGAACCCTGCTCTATACTATCCTCAGTCTAAAAATCAAACTACAAGGGGTCCTGAAAGAATTCCTCCAGTTCAACATCCTGTTTGCACTTTGTCAGGAAGGCAAGCCTCAGGTCTAAACCTAGTTGTCAGCCAAGGTTAGTAGGTAGAGATCAGATTATTTTACAAAAGCACTTAGCAGAACAGGTATCTGAAACAATAGTAAATTTAAAAATAGCATTGTGTATTGTACCAAAAAAATCTGTATTATGAAATTTGAACTCACTTTCTAGTTTGCAGCCAAACCTCATTAACTTCCTGCAAAAATGTAGGGACACATGAAAGCTACAAGAAAAAGTAAATCCTTACCCTTTGAGAATATGGAATTCCAGGATAATCTCTACCAGCAAACTGCAGCTGGCTGTAGTTGCCATTAGGTATTGATGGGGATCCTCTATAAGCATCAAAACCTGCTCAAAATATAAAATTAAAATGCCAGAGTCAGTTTATGTTACCAACATTCAAATAAGAATTTTCCTTTAGGGACTGTCAGCATCAATTTTTTAAAAAACAGTTTACAAAATGTGTGAATGCACAATTTATTCCATATTTCAGAGTAGCTCTGTGTGGAAGTCAAACGCATGGCATAATCATTGATGTCAAAATTAAAACTCATAACAGCATTTTATTAGAACTCATTTATTCTGAACATGGTCCATCTAGTCCGCAAGAGTCTCAATTACATTAACGTAATTTAACTTACAAAAACAGCACCCAGACACAAGAGTGTACTCATAAGTATTATTTAAATTGCCTCTGCCATTGAAGTGATTGAGTACATTGGACTTGCATAAGATGCAGGATTTTAAAGCAATGCCCTTCAGACAAGGCAGATTTAAGCCCAGATGCTGTATTTTGCCAAAATGAAGAACTACTGTAATCATAAGCTGGTGACAAGTTCTTATGCCTTTTAGGTACTGCTACAACACGAGGCTAGTTGTAGTTATAAAGTGAACTACTCTCATATGAGCATAGTAAGCTACTAGTACCAGCAAAACCAACGCAGTACCAGCAACTAACGAGGTTCCTTCATAGAAAATGAGGATTCAGACCCTCAAATTGATAAAGTGTAACCCATTTATACTTTGTTTAATCTGTCAAAGTCCATGTAATCACAAACTGTAGGACCATACTCCACAACAAAATCAAACATGTGACCCATAGGCCAGAACTGGACCCCAAGCGCCTCTCCTTCCAGCTCCCCCTATCCCTCTCTTCAAAGTAATCCAGAAATCTTGTTTACTACTAGTCCAGAGGGGTCCAGAGGAAAGTTGAGGAGCAAGCTCATGCCTGCTGAAGCACAGGCAGTTGAGCCCCTCTTACCCCTCCGGGCTCTTTAATACTGCTCTGCCAATTACTATAAAATGCTCATGTTTCATATACGGTATGTTACTTTCTTAATTTCAATGCTATTAGCTTTTAGGACTAATGCGCAGAAGTATCTGGTTCTAGACCTATATCCCCTACTACAGCTAGAATTGATCCCTTCACAGGGAGGTGGTGAAGCAAGTGAAAGTATACCTTTGTATCCACCAGGGGAACGATATGAATTGGTCAGTGATCTCCCACCTCTGGCAGATCCTCTAACAGATCCACGACTATTGAGATAAGGCTGAGTGGGTCTGGTGAAAACAGTCTGTGCTGGATAAAAGGCAAGGCTACCATTGCTTACAGGAACAGCTCCATCGGGTTGGTAATTAACTGTTTAAGAAAGGGAAAAAAAATAAAAGAAATTAGTGAATTACTATACCTCTAAGTTATTTCAGCATTGAAATCAATGTTGGATGAAAGCTCTAAATCCAGTATGTTTACAGCATTTATTTCCTGCATTATAAGAAATGTTTCTCCCATTAGTCCCACACAAAGTTTTTGAACCATACTTTTCACCATTGAACAGAACTGATGCACAAGGCATAAAATTGTTACAAACAAGTACCGCTATTCAAGCCCCTTACTTCACAGAAGAATCTGGTTGAACCCATTCTGGACAGATTCAAGTGAGATCTGTTGACAGAGTGTCTTGCTACACATTTCTCCTGTGACAAGCCATGACAAATTGAGTCCATATATAGACATTTAAGAGTTTATTCATTGTTTTAAGCTAGCACTGTCCTCCTGTTAGGTCATAGGATAACTAAAATAGTAAGTTTAGCATACAGAGTCTGGCAGCCACAGTACACCATGAATATTTTTGGCAATAAATTAAAGCTAGTTGGCTGATGCTCAGTCCAGGTCAGAGTGAGGTGATGCTGCTAAGATTAGCAGACACAACCAGATATGATGAGCCCAATCTCCTCTGATCAAGATTGTGTTCCCAATCTTTGCAGCTAGGGAATCCAACAACCCCAACCAACATTACAGTGCCCAGCAATGCCCATCATTGTGCCTGGCCACAAGATTGACTTAAGATCCAGCCCTTGCTACAGTGGTCCATGTCTGTCACCTCAACATTGCATTATTTGAGAAGGTGCTCTACGTAAGGCTACCTATGGAGTTTTCTTGGATCTGTGCAGGCTACGGTGGACATGGGCTTCTAAAGGGAATCAGATTTATGGGGGAGGGAGTTTTATGCTCTTTAATTTTACTTTTTGTGATATATAGCAGGAGTGCCTTCAGAGATGCCCTTTTTGTTTTTTGTATAAAAACCAAGACATTTGTCAAGATTTCTACTTGTCAAAACAGGAAAGACAGTTTGTGCAATCCATGTTTCAGAACAAAGCTCTGTCCTTCGTTGCACATAGGATCTCAGAGGTCAAAGGCAATTGCAAATATTTATCTGAGGGCAGAGTTTGAATGACTTATTTATAACTGACAAGTCAGCAGTATCAATTTCATATGCAACAGACTCCTGATTTGCCTTTGAACTTTGCTTCTGTTTACATTTGAAACTTAAAAATCTTCCAGCTCAGATTTGCCTCAGTCTGGATTGTGACTTGCAAGAACATCCTACCATGTCTTAAGAACCTCCCTCTTAATCAGTCCTTAAACACAAAATACAGAGAAACTTGGTATTTTTCTCTCTATGGAGACACAACCTTATATTTATGGGGGGAGATTTTCAGTAACAAACAGCTTTTACATTGTGTATCAAGTATTTTGTTTATCCATGAAAATGGTGGCAAAGGTAGCAACATTTAAGTTAGGAGTTCTTAGAAGGCTTTCCTGTTTACCTCCTCTAATATCATTAGGACGTACATTCAGTATTTGGTCCTCAGTGAAAAATAGTTCTCCCCTCACTTGCTGCCATTACCTCTATTCCCAGGACCTTTCCAGCTAACAAGTTATGTAGAAGAGTTCCCAAAACAAGCACGCTACAAGAGTCAAAAATAAAACCAGCTTTTCCCCCAAAAACAAGAAAATTGAAAATACAAGTTTAAGATAGAGGCTTCTATCTTCAGGATTAGAGATAAAAGCAAATTCTGAGGATAGATGAAAAATCATGTAACACTAATTTGTTACCTTTAATAATACCAATATACCATCTGTACAGTACTTATTCCTGCACAAAAGTAGTTTAAGACATTTCAAAGTTAGAAAAATACTGCAACAGACAACTTACAAAAAGGTTACTGTCTAATACTTAGGGGGGGATGGATAGCTCAGTGATTTGTCTAATACTGGAGATTCCAGACAGACTAGTCCTAACTGAAACAGTTCACCACTATCACACAAAATTAAATCTTTGTTCAGTGCAAATAAATACCATTCCTTGGTGACTAAATCTCCTTACTGGGAATTACACACCATCAAAGCAAGATCAAATTACATCAGCCACCAGTGCATGCACATGTACTGTTTAGAACATCCCTTTTCACCAGGTTAGTAATTTAAAACTCAGGTTTCAAAATAGTACACTTCAGCAAAAACACTCAGTAAACAGGTCACCTTGAATTACAATTCTACTCCAAGTAGTGACTGTCAAAATGATCATTTGCTCTCATTTGATTTGGGCAAATTTACTTTGTTTACAAGTAACTAGTTTCAGACTGCTATCCCTGCAAACTCCAATTAGGATTGAAAGTCAGGCTGGGTACTCTTCACACAGTGAGAGCAATCTGGACTGGTTATTAACAGCAGCAATACCTATGTAACTACACTTTCAACTGCACAGACTTAACTGAATAAAAGCTGAACTCCATTTTACCTGTATTGCACCTGCAGGGGATTACTGGATTAAAAGCAGTAGAAGTTCAGGAGCAGATTAACAGATTCAAGTGTCAGTCTGATAGTCACGTCAGTCTAGAGTGTCACTTAAAAGATACAGCCATGTACAAAGAAGAATTTTCCTCACCTGTTGGCAAAGTTTCTTGTGAGAGAGTGTTTTGCTCTGCAACATGAGTGGACTGTAATTGGCATTGAGGAGGAGTTTGTGTACTTGCTGTAGAAAAACTCTGGTTATATCCTGCAGAGTATGAGGAGTCATCTTTTATTTCCTGCTCTTTACGTGGAGGCAGGGGTGCATTCACCTTAAATACCTGGAAAAAGTATGTTTTATTGATTCAAAAGCTTAACTGTTGATTAATACTTCACTATTTATACAACAACAGTAGCACCTAAAGACTCAGTTCAGGGCCTAATTGTGCTACACCCTCTACATGTCTCATAGCAGGTTAGAGTTCATGCCCTGAAGAATATCTAGTCTATTTAGACTAAATGTGGGAGTTAACCCTAGTTTAGATACAGGGACTGGAGGCACAGTGACTAGCCCTCCACCACCAGGTCAGTCTGTCTTGACTTCAGTTCAGATCTCCAAGCCCTAGTCCAGTGCCCTACCCAAGACCTCTACCCCTCACCTTTTTCCAAATACCAGACAATTAACTTTTAAAGTTCTTACTCTAATGTTGAGTTATTGCTGGCAATAGCCTGCTTTTACCAAACTCACTGAAACCCAAACCCCGGTCCAGAGATGTAGTACAACCTCAGTGAATGGTCTCGCTACTGGGATTTCCATCACCAGCTGAGTTAGAGATTTTCAGTTGGGAAACAGGTTCTTGGCAGCTAACCACATGCATGCGGCTTTTCTGCTTTCATTTTTACTACACACATATACTAACCAAGCAGAGGCAGTTCTCTGAGGCTGTCCTTTTCTGAAGAATAGCTGCCACAACACAAGCTGTTTGATGCTTAGTGTCAGTCCTAAAAATGCTTTTGGGAGTGTTTTAAGAATGATGCAGGGACAAGTTCAGAATCTTAAGTGGAATATTTGTTTGGCCTTTAGAAATACTAGTAGTGGAACCATTACTAGTGTCTCGTAAAGTGGCTGGGCAGCACAAGGACCTTTGTTCCCTTCAGTGAGAGACAAGAAATTCAAAATTGTACCCAACCAGGCAAGCACTTCAGCTTCTACCTTTAACTGCAAATCACATACTAAGGTAGCCATCTATCCTATGGTACAGTGACAGATATACTATGAAATATGGGGAGACAGCATGAATTGTTAAAGGCAAGCAGGCAATCTGTGTGAGAAAGCAAACTACTCTGCCATCTATATGAAGTTCTGTCACTATATTGAGATTATGCAATTTGAACTTCTTTGGGGCTAGGACAGACTATTAGAAATAAAAATAACTATCATTTGCAAATAAGGTATAATAATCCAGGGGAAAAGAGCAAGGCTATTTTATAGATTACTTCTATTTCCACAAGCTGTTGGGATGGCAGAGATTCCCAGCCACCAGAAACCAACCACAAGTTCATGAGGATAAAGCAATGTGAAATCTAAAGCCATCTCATGGATGAGTCATTATCTTGGGCACCCAAATTCAGGCTGCGCGAAGTGTTTACGGTTCTCATGCTTCTCTCAGTGGCTCTGAAGTCCAGAGGCTGATAATAGTAATGGGCAAGGGGATGCTACCTGAAGGAAGACTGGTCTTATTTCCTTCTTAGGGTTGGAATGCACAGTTCTAAAAAAATGCAGAGAGTCACCCTGGAGTCCTTTAGGGAATGGAGGACCTCATTCATTTTAGAATTAAAAAGATCATTTACCCTCAAAGGGAAGATCCTCGATTGTAGTTTGGACCTCCCTGGAAATTGAGAGAAAAGAAGCTAGGAGGATCTTCTCATTGCCTTTCCAGAATCTGAGCCTGTACTAGCTGACCTGACTGGGTTGAGCTATACTGCCTCTTTCAGCAGGGGGATCTAACCCTGGAAGTGGCAGAAAATGTAGGCTTGAATGAATATGGCTGTACACACCAGAGCATCCAGGACTAATAGAAATATAAGTATTTGGGGGATGGGGCACATAATGGGTAGTAGGAGAGAGGTTTTTTCCTGTTAGCCCAAGGTAGTTTCCTGCTGACTGAGTCCTCTCCTGAATGCCTAGTCAACTCCCACTCTGCTACCCAAATGGAGGGGGGAGCAGGAAGTATGTGGTAGGAGATGATTCCCTATCATATCTCAATGGGGGATGAAGGGAAGGAATTATATCTAGCTACATCCTGCCTTTTGATATTTGAGGCAGCTTGCATAGAGTGCTCCAGCAGCAACAATTTTAGGCAAGCTTCTCCAGCACTGACTGTTTAGAGAAGGCATGATACATGGAAAAAAGGTCACTCAAGGAATACATTAGTCTTCTAGGCAAAATAGGCACCTTATCATTAAGCGGTATCAACTTCAGACAGGGGGCAAATTTTGATTCAAGGATTTCGTGTCTGCCATATAGAGCCTCTGCAGGGTAGGGAGCATCTAGCCTAAAAGTATGACAGTCTCCTGCCAACTGGCAAAAAAATAAATAAGAAAATGTAACACCACCACCACCACCACCACCACGATGCAGAATGACAAAATGGCAGGAGTTCTATACCACTGCCATAGCTGGCAAGAAGGAATTGAGGAATGGTTGGGCTTGTTCCACCCTTTATGCCCTCGGATGGAGTGTCACAAGGACAGCTCCAGCTAACACTGCTGGCCAAGAGAACATGTTCTCTCAGGAACATGGAGGAATCCATGTGATCATTTGAAGAAGCATGCCTTTCAACAGGCGTCTCCAGTTTTCCTTCCCCTCATATGGTTTAGTTGCATGTCTTTCCCAGCAATGCACAGACTAGACTCAGTCATCTGAAAACAGGGCCAAATCTTTAATCTTTAGGCATGGTTGGACATAGCTCAGTGAACTATAAAACCACTACCATCACTGGTTGGTCAAAAATTTAGGTTTTAACTTGAGTAGAGAACATGCCAGCCCCATGATTTGAAAGCAATGCCTTATTTTGCTATGTAGTAACCCCCACTCGTACTTTCAGAAGTTAATTGGCTCAAAGACACATCTAGCATGTCTCAGCTGTGAAAAGGTTTACAAACAAGGGGTCCTGACTAACAGGAATGAAGATTTCATTAACAGAGTAGATTAGAAAATTAGCATATTAGCCATTCAGTCACCTGCAACTGCTGGCCTATTATAAATAAAGTTTGACCATTAACAAGGTGTAGTGCTTGATTTTGACCTACACAATGGCTGCAGAAGAGCTTCTCAGCTCATGGAAATATCCTACTAATGAAGCACAGAAGGAAAGGCAGGAGCAACCAAAATTTATGACTAGACTGACATTGAGGGGTCCTCAGTTATAGTATTGTTATCCAGTTTTGCACTGAAACCTGGACAGTGCATTTAATAGTTTTAATGCTGAAGTAATTTAAGCATTCTTGTCATGAGTGCTTTTCTGTTTATCCTCTACAAGAGGATATACTTACAGTCTGCATAGCCTGAAAGGGAGCTGCATTTATGGTAACAGAACTGCTGCTTGCTGGAGGAGATTGAAAGGTTTGCCCCTGTGACACTGGTGACATAGAGGTGCTTGAAGTAGGCAGTGGTGACTGTGGCTCTCTTGGCAGGGGAATAGTTGCCTGAGGAAGGAACAAAAATAACTATTAAGTGACCTCACCATGTATCAGGCAATAACACAAGTAGTTAGTCTAGGCATTAGAACAAACTGTAGAAAGTCAGCAGTTTCTGCAGGTT
The DNA here is from genome assembly GCF_016161935.1 of Mauremys reevesii. Classification (NCBI taxonomy): domain Eukaryota; kingdom Metazoa; phylum Chordata; order Testudines; family Geoemydidae; genus Mauremys; species Mauremys reevesii. Next base: position 253,388,391 of record NC_052623.1, read on the forward strand.
GACATTTGGACATAGCAAAAGCAACAGAATAGCTTTTGCTTACAATTTCAAATCTTGCTGTGCATCCTCAGCAATCAGTACTTCTATTGCAGTCTATTGATTAAGTGAAAGAATGTCCATGGAGTACTAAACATACCAACCATCATAATTTCCTACAAAAGGAACTACAACATGGACAAACAGCTTTTTCCACAACTGAAAGATATTTTGAAGTACACCTCTCCCTCAATATAATGCGGTCCTTGGGAGCCAAAAAAATCTTACCGTGTTATAGGTGAAACTATGTTATATTGAACTTGCTTTGATTCACCGGAGTGCGCAGCCCGCCCCCCCGAGCACTGCTTTACCATGTTATATCCAAATTGATGTTATATCGGGTGGCGTTATATTGAGGTAGCGGTGTATGCCTCAAAATGTAGAAGGTAGTTCCTTGATCCCAGAGACAAAGTAGTATGGTGACCTCTTTCCTACCAGAAAGGTTCAATGTTTAATTACCAAAGTGATCAGCACTGTAGTGCTAAAACAGTTTGCTTGGTCAACGCAGTACCAAGTCAATGCCTATGTGCAAGTACATTAATGCTGTTTAAGCTTCCACACTTGTCCCTTCCAATGCTAAAATGAAGTGTGCTGCAATCAGTGCAAAATGCTTTGGCAGCATATCAGAGCACTGCAGATAAGAAAAACTAATTTAACATTCACCCTAAGCAGAGGGTTAACAAAAAGGAAGGCTTCCAGCTTTCTGAGATGCACTATCAAGATCAGATATTTAGCATACTAAGTAAAACAGAAAACCTAATTTAGATCTGAAGCATCTAGTCACTCAGATTTACATTGTTAATTTTGACTGAGTTGTTCAAGTTAAGTTTATGAGCAGAGATTTAACCATATGTGAAAAGCAGTTACTCACTTGGGCAATTTCAATCTTTTTGGATATTACTGGCTCAGAGGTGCAGGGGCTTGTCTGATAAGGTGGCGGAGATGAAGTATAATTCTCAGTCTCTTGAGAAAGTGGTTCTGATGTCTGAAAGGACAAAAGCTTTAACCAGATGTAACTTAATTACCAGTAGAATGTTGCAGAAATAGGGAAATTTATAATTTGAAAAAAGTTTTATAGTAATAAAAGATAGTGTGTTGATGCATTCACTTTGGATCCACTGTGTTTACTTTGATCTACATCTCTTACAAAACTACATGTGTAGCATGGCCTTCTCAGTTTGCTTCAGCCAGTTATTACCCAGAAAAATTGATAATTTGTCCTCAAAAAGCAAGACTGTCCTATTCAATCATTTCCTCATAGGTTACTTTTTAATCAAAATATCTGTATCACACTGAACAGAGTTACAGGCTTGAAGACAGTATTTTCAAGTCACTACAAAGGAGATCATTTTTTTTTACCGCTTACAAGAATTGACATACACCCCACCTCCCAATTTCCTTTTATGCTGTTAGTACTTTACAACCCAAACACATTTGCACAATACTATGTAGGTATTTGCTAGTGCTATTCTAAACTCCCTAAGGGTACGTCCATACTACCCGGCAGGTAGCAATCGACTTCTCGGAGTTAGATATATCGTGTCATCTAGACGCGATATATCGAACTCCGAACACGCTCCCGTCGACTCCGGAACTCCACCACCGCGGATGGCGGTGGCGGAGTCAACGGGGGAGCCGCAGACTTCGATCTCGCGCCGTGAGAACAGGTAAGTAGTTCGAACTAAGGTAGTTTGACTTCAGCTACGCTATTTGCGTAGCTGAAGTTCCGTACCTTAGTTCGACCCCCGCCCTCCCCTAGTGTAGACCAGGCCTTAAAACAGAAGTTGGTGTAATGGCTTAGAAATATTGCTTTTCTGTGTGGGAGACTTGTTTGGTTCCTGGAATCAAGACAATACACAGGGAGAGAAAACAGTTGTTACTCAGCAGCAGTACCTCTAAACAGTTAAATGAAGTCCATGTCTTTAAAGAAGGCCCCACCAAATAGTTTCTGCAAGAACGTAGTTATCACGTGGAACACAATGAAGGCCAACGAAACTCCAGTGGGAAGTGTCAATGCTGTCTTGATATCTTACCTGTGGTGTCTGTGGTGTCATAAGATCATCTGTTTCGGAACCAGAAAGAGTGTGATCAGCAGATGCTAAGGAAGTATTTGAGCCATGCAGGATCATGGGAGAAGCAGCAGCCTGGCAGGAGGAGAAAGTACTTCAGATAAAGTTAATTGGAGATAACAGCCCTCAAACCTAGTAGTTCAAACCTGTGCCAGAAGGCTTTTCAGAAGTGCATGCTTTAGTTTATAAATTTGCAGTTTCATGCCAATGTTTGGAATTTCGCTAACAGTTGCGTCTGCCTATAGGCCATTATATACTGTTCCTGACATTTAGATATTGCTCTAAAGAGGACACTTGCCATCCAGTATTTTTGAAAATTCATCCTAATTTTTCTTCAAGTTGCTCTTATATTTGCTTTTTAATACATTAGCTGAGCCACTTGAACAGTTATTTAAAACTCAAGTGCTAGTGGTCTGAAATGAGTGAAATGGAAATTTCTTCTTTATACCATTATTGGAGGACGATGCTTGATTACTCTTCAGATAATATTGCAATAGGCACACTGACAAGTCAAGGTCAACTGCATCTCCTGGTAGGCAATGCAAACAATTCTCTTGATTTTTGCATATTACCTAGATTAGTGCAGATCCTACATGTGCCTATTCAGAACATGGGACATACCTCATCCAGTCCATCAAATGCCTCAACTGTGTGGGCAAAACCAGACAGACAAATATCCACACACTCAAATGAACTCACTCAGAAAAATGAAAAGACAAGTCAAGACATCCTACCGCATGTGAGCCAACACTTTTCAAAGTGATCACTCCATATCTGACCTATCAGTCCTCATCCTCAAAGCAAACCTACACAACACCATCTTCAGAAGATGAGCCTGGGAACTTGAATTCATAACTCTGCCAGACACTAAAAGTCATGGTCTCAGACACTGGTTTTATGGCTCATTACAACAATTCAAAACCTACTAACATTCCTTGGTCTTATGACTGCAGAGGTGTTAATCACTCACTTCATTTTAAGTGGTTTCTTGCCAGCTGTATTAACCCCTTATGCTTAACTATTTGTCTCATCTTGTATTTAGCTGCAAAACTCTGGTTCTTTTCCAGATTTGAAGAGGAACTCTGGAGCTCAAAAGCTTCTCTTCCACCAAAAGAAGTTGGTCCTACCCACCTTCTCTCTCTCTCAACTAGTTGTGCTGGCAATTGAAAGCTAAATCCAAATACATCTTCCATACTGTGAAATGGAGCTTACATTATTTTCACTCATCTGCTATTACACTGAAGTTAAGATGGCATACAATGCTTTTTTGACATATAGCCTGGAGTATATGAGCTTTATCTAGTGGGAGTTAGCTTTGAAGAGATTATAAAAACTACAACTTGATTTTAAAGTTCTATACTGTTTTAATTTGATAGACTAAATAAAATTTGGTCTGTCTCATGACAGCAATATTTTGACAATTTCCTTATACAATTCCTGAGTTATTTCTGAAAGCACAATACAGAAATCTTATTAAAAATCACAATTGTCTAATTCTACAGAGCAGTACCCTTATTTTAAGTTTACCTGTGGTGGCTGTTGAAGAAAGTCATTTTGACTTGGCAGTTTCAGTTCTTTAGAAGCTTTGTAAAAATAAGAGTAAGGGTTTAGTCAAGCAACATATTTGCCTTAAATTTAACTACAACATCTCAGCATAATTCAAAGACCTGTTTGTTTGTTTTTAAATCTTAAATTTGGGCAGCTACATTGCCCTTACTATACATCACAAAGTAGGCACACCAGAAAGCTGAGTAAATTAAAACCTAAATTAAGTCACCTCACATTTAGGAAGTGTAGTTTCATCTTGAAGTTAAAAGTCAAAGCAGTCTCCAACAACAGAAAGACTTACGTATGGAACAGCTATTTCAGTAAGATTACTTGAATGATTCAAGACAAATTTACTCAAAGTTTCAGAGGTAAAATAATGAACATTTATATTTTCTTTCATTCCCCAAAACCCATTACGACTGACTTCTTTTCTTGTTTTGTAATACACAATTTCTTCATACATTTTAAAAAACAGTCCTGTTACCCTTCAAACCTTAATAGCACCAGCATAACTAGAGACAGTTTAGTATTAACTGTTGCACCAGAGGCAATGGGTATGTGTAAGAATTCCATAGGTTGTTAGAGTTCTATTATAAAACATTCTGTGTCGTAGATAGGTACACAAGTACAATCTGAAGGACTGAATCCTAGGTGAGAGGCTGAGCTATAAGAACTTGACCATGTATAAGTCTCAAGTTGCAAGACAATTGTTCCACAACCCTGCAGCTTAATGCATATTTAAGTGTTGCTGTAAGTTATTCTGTTGGCCATTTAATGAAATGTTAGCCATTAGATTTAGACATTGTGAAGGAGATGGTCAGATTCTAGACAGATAATTTTCTCTCCATTATGGCTATTGGTGATGCACAGTGCAAGTGAAACATTGCTCCATTCAACTTCAAGAACTCGGATTCTATTTAAAAGAGTTTACCTACCTAAAGGGCTACCTGCTGGAGTTACTGAAGGTGGCTGTGATGAACAAATAGCACTTGGTGAAGCTTTATCAACATCCAGGATGGACTCCTTAGAAAGATTACCAAGTTCATGAAATAGGAAAAAATTAGGATTGTTCAGATCAAAAAAAACCCACAGAATTTAAATATTCTATATTCTGCCAAAAACTTTCATTTAATTTAGTCAATAGTAGTAGCTCCACTCCAGTAACAAAGCAAGTTACTACAAATTTGCCACAATATTACCACTGGCACAATGGGGACCCAAGCCCTGTAGGTGTTACTGCAGGATAAACTAGAGACATACCTGCATGAAGTTGTAAGTCCCTTGTATCTGCGTCATCAAATCCTGCAGTTTTTCCCTCCTTAGTATAGGATCCTTTGGAAGAGTAGAAGTAGAGCAAAATTCTGCAGCTGACAGATGTCCAGGTTTAGGCACCTAATATGTAATGAAAGATTATATAAACGGGTGCAGGAGGAAAACCTGCAGTAAGTAGTCTGACAAGTGTCTTCACAAGAAAAGATGTTTAAGAATCAAGTACCACAGAATAGGAAGTGCTAAACTGGTTACTGGCATCTCCTGAATAAAACTTGATGTACAAGTTCACACTTTGTTCACTTCAGACAGGGGCGGCTCTAGACATTTCGCTGCCCCAAGCAGGGCGGCACGCTGCGGGGGGCGCTCTGCCGGTCGCAGGTCCTGCGGCTCCAATGGACCCTCCGCAGGTACGCCTGCGGGAGGTTCACTGGAGCCACCTGCCGCCCTCCCGGCGACCGGCAGAGCGCCCCCCGCGGCGTGCCGCCCCAAGCACACGCTTGGCGTGCGGGGGTCTGGAGCCGCCCCTGACTTCAGAAATCAGTTTACTGACGTCACTCGATTAAGCTCATTGCATTATTCACTATGGTTTTTCCACGTATGCAGAACTTTGTTCAAGACAAAATTAGGTATATTTATTCAGCCAAACAAGTAACACTCAGCATTTAGGACTGCCTAGCTAAACACTTTCTCTTAGCAGTTTTAAACTTAAACTTGGATAGGAATTGAGTTTTTAAACTAAGCTGCACAATTCTCAAAGATTTTTGAAGTATACCTCCTACCCCAGCCAATTAGAGTCATGAGTGATAGAATACTGAGTACATGTCTTTTTTGAGGTGGCATTGCCAGATGTTTTAAAGAAACAGCAGCTAATAGTAGGTAGTGCCAAGCAATCTTGTTTGTAGCTCTAACATCTCAAAAACTTGCCCTTTACAGTCTGAAGCTTCAAGTGTGGCATTTCCTACAAAACTGTTGCATTAGCACAAGTTCAGAATTGGGCATGAAATACACATATACCCCAGTCCTCAAGAAAAAGGGTTTTGAATGCAGCTTTTTGTGCATCATTTCAGACTTTAGTTGGTCTTTTAGCTTTGTCACATACTCAAACCAATCCACAGAACCCATTCTGGCTTGTTCCAATATCTGTAGAGTGGTTGTTTCCCCCACAATGGGGATCATTCCAAGAAAGGGGTAGGGGAAATTTTCAGTTGAAAAAAGATTGGTTACATGCAGAACCGCTGTTACTTTTAGAACTAAACAATGCACTGTAAGAAACAATCCAGTATTAGCACTGAGTGACTAGATGATGTAGTAGATCTTTTGAAAGACAAGTTTGATGGAAAAAGATGCCACAGGAAGGAAGTAGGCCTGATTCCAATTACATTAGATGGGACAGATCAAGGTATCGGGTCAGACAGAAATGGAAGACTACTGAAGAGTCTACAGGCATTCAAGAGTCACTAGTAACGATCATCATAAGACTGGCTAAACATCCAAAGCTTTGTATAGTCTTATTTGCATGCTACTCAGTACCTTCTGCAAGCATTCCCCAGTTAGTTACATGCTCCATGCCATGTCTAGGTTACAGTGTGCTCTTGCAGAGTTCTGCATGTTTATTTACTGCCCAGGTAAACTCAAAAGTGGAAGAGTTAGAAAAAGGAGAGTGTCATTTAAATGGGAAACAGTGAAAGTGAACAATTCTACATTCCTACATGATGAGATTCCAAAGGCACACTGCTCTCTAGTTTGTGTAGCTAGACAGCTGCACCATCAGGGATGAAGAAGAGCAGCCACATTACTTCAGTTTTATGAATGTACAATGCCAATTAAACATAGGATACCCTTATGTGGAGAAGATCAATTTTTGTCCAAGTTATGCAGGAACAATGAACTTTAGTTTCCTACTCTTCAATCATATAAGTGTGAGCACTACATAAGTCACAGTAATGCCATGGCTACACAATTAGTAGGGAGGTATTCCGACTCACGAACAATACGGGGACGTCTAACTCAGCAGCTATATGTACATGTTGGCTTATCAGTATCTATATTAGTCAAGCACAGGACTGGGGCCTGGAGTTATTCCTGTGTAGAGCTCAAGGCCATTGTTAGCCTTCTCACACCCTGGAGAATTATGGCCATTTTTTACATTCATCCCCCCACACATGCACACTATTACATCCATCCACCTTTGGTCACCTACAGCTCTCTACTCAATCCTTCCCTCTTACCCATACATGTACAGATTTCTTCATCACTCCTGACAAGCATTTTCAAAAAGGACTATTCTCCTTATTCAAGTTGTAGACTTTTGGCTAAAAAGGGCTTTTCATGCTTTCACATATCAGATGTGAAAATCTTTTCTCCCACAATTATACAAAAAGCATAACTGCAGCGTACAAGAGAACCCAAAAGTAATTCTGAAGTCCTCCATTTAAAGTTACTTTTTCTTCTCAATATACAGCTCCTGAAGGTAGTTAATTAGTGGTGGGTATAGAATTAGCATGAGCTAGTGCCTCTATACGTGTAATAACCTCAACCTTATTCACATTGCTGAAAAGATCTGAAATTATGTCGCTCTTTACAGAGCCAACAAAAGCTTTTAAAAAACAGTTTTACTTTGGTGTGTTTAAGTGAATGTCAGTCCTACAAATTAGTGTGCGCACACATACCAAAGAGATTCTATTGTATCTATTTTCAGATATTAGTTGCAATTTTATTTACAGTAACTTCAGTGTTGAGTGTTACTGAAACTTGACTTCCAGCATTACACTAAGTTTAAGTGAAAAAGAGTAAGCACAAGACTTTGGCCTAATTTTCAGAAGTGCTGGTCAGCCAAAAGTCCTGTTGAAATAATATGAGGCTGCAAGTGCTCAGCACTTCTCAATATCAGGACACTAGTCTATAGTAACAAGTTTTTGCCTACTGAGAGGGCAAGCTATTATGATGTTTGAATACAAAAAAGATATTGCATAAGCCAGGGATAGGCAGCCTATGGCACGGGTGCCGAAGGCGGCACACTAGCTGATTTTCAGTGGCACTCACACTGCCCCGGTCCTGGCCACCGGTCCGGGAGGCTCTGCATTTTAATTTAATTTTAAATGAAGCTTCTTAAACATTTAAAAAACCTTATTTACTTTACATACAAGAAGAGTTTAGTTATATATTAGACTTATAGAAAGAGACCTTCTAAAAACGTTAAAATGTATTACTGGCACACGAAATCTTAAATTAGAGTGAATAAATGAAGACTCGGCACACCACTTCTGAAAAATTGCCAACCCCTGGCATAAGCTTTTGCTGCAGACAAAGCTGTGACCAAATGAAATTGTTAGGCAATATGGAATGCCAGGTTGCTTTTTCTCCATTCTCAAACATCAAAAAGTAGAAACTAGGTCCAATTACAAAGGATGAATATAAAACACCACAAGTATGCAGGGGCAAAATTAGAAAGGCCAAGGCACAAAATGAAATTAAACTAGCTAGAGACAAAAGGGTAACAAGAAAAACACTCTACAAATACATTCAAAGCAAGAGGAAGACCAAGGACAGGAAGGCCCATTACTCAGTGGGGTTAGGGGGAGGAGAGAGAGAAAAACAGAATGTGGAAGTGGCAGAAGTGCTAGATGAATTTGTTTTCACCAAAAAGTTTAGTAGCAATTGGACCTCTAAACTCATGAATGCCAGTGGTAGGATCAGAGCCTAAAATAGGGAAACAAGTTAAAAGTTACTTAGGCAAATTAAATATCTTCAAGTCACAAGGGCCTGATGAAATACATCCTAGAATACTCAAGGAGCTGACTGAGGAGATATCGGAGCTATTAGTAATTATCTTCAAAAAGTCAGGAGTGATTCCAGAGGACTGGAAAAAGGGCAAATATACTGCCAATCTATAAAAAGGGAAATAAGGACAACCTGGGGAATTACAGACCAGTCAGCTAGACTTCACTACCTGGAAAAATAATGGAGCAAATTAAGCAATTAATTTGCAGACACCTAGGTGATAAGTAACAGCATGGGTTTTTCCAAGAGCAAATTGTGTCAAACCAACCTAATAGCTTTTTTTGATAGGGTAACAAGCCTTGTGGACAAGCGGGGGGGGAAGCGGTACATATGGTATATGTAGACTTTAGTAAGGCTTTTGATACTGTCTTGCATGACCTTCTCATAAACAAACTTGGGAAATACAACCTAGATGGAGCTACTATAAGGTGGGTGCATAACTGGCTGGAAAACCGTTCCCAGAAAGTAGTTATCAGTGGTTCACATTCAACATGGAAGGGCATATCAATTGGGGTCCAACAGGGATCAGTCCTGGGTCCAGTTGTGTTCAATATCTTCATCAATGAATTACATTATGGCATGGAGCAGTGGATCTCAAACTCTTTTGTGGACCACTTGAAAATTACTGAGGGTCTCAGTGGAACACTTAATGATCTTTCCAAATGTTGTTTGTACCATTAGCTAACTATTGTAAAGTGCTTTGGATAAAAGTGCTATATAAAAAAAACCTTAATTTTGTTCTACAAATTAAAGCACAACTCATTTTAATATCAGTAGTCTTACCTTTCTAATGCGATGATGTGCTCTCTCCCCCACTGCAGCAGCCCCTAAAATGGGGCTGGGAAAGGGGGGGGTCTCTCCCTCTCTCTCCTGCCACGACAGCCCCACAATATGGAACTGACAAAGTTAGGTAGGCAGCCCTTCATTCTCTTGTGTGCAGCTGCCCAGGCATGCACCTTAGAGGGAACCATCTGCAGACCACCTGAATGGAGCTCACAGACCACAGTTTGAGTACCTCTGGCATAGAGAGTATTCTTATAAAGTTTGCAAATACCAATCTTGGAAGGGTCACAAGTGCTTTGGAGGATAGAATTAAAATTCAAAATGCCCTGGAGAAATGCTCTGAAGTAAATAGGATGAAATTTAATAAGGAGAAATGCAAAGTACTCCACTTAGGAAGGAACAATCAGTTGCACACATACAAAATGGGAAATGACTACCTAGGAAAGAGTACTACAGAAAGGGATCCGAGGGATCAGTGGATCACAAGCTAGATGCGTCAGTGTAACACTGTTGCCAAAATAAAAAAATATCAAGTGTCATTCTGGGCTGCATTAGCAGGAGTAGTAATTCTTCTGCTCTATTCCATACTGATTAGGCCTCAACTGGAGACTCGTGTCTAATTCTGGGCATCACATTTCAAGAAAGATGTGGATAAACTGGAGAAAGTCCAGAGAGGAGCAACAAATTATGAGAGGTCTAGAAAACATGACTTATGAGGGAAGACTGAAAAAATTGGGTCTGTTTAGTCTGGAGAAAATGGAGGAGTGACAGAACAGTTTTTAAGTACATAAAAGCTTCTTACAAGGAGGAAGGAGAAAAAACAAAAACATTCTCCTTAACCTTTGAGGATAGGACAGGAAGCAATGGGCTTAAATTGCAGCAAGGGCAATTTAGGTGGGACATTAGGAAAACTTCCTGTCGGGGTGGTTAAGCACTGGAATAAATTGCCTAGGGAGGTTCTGGGGTCTCAGTCATTGGAGATTTTTAAGAGCAAGTTAGACAAACACCTGTCAGGGATGGTGCCATGAGTGCAGGAGACTGGATTAAAAGCCCTCTTGAGGTCCCTTCCAGTCCTAAGACTCTTGCATTCTAGGAGGCTGAGACTTCAAAGATGAAGCTACCAGTTTGCCTTCATGTTTTGGAGGACTATGAGGGAGGTTGCAAGAGGTTTTCTAAAAAGCTTCCCCTCTCCCCCTTCCCCCACCTCAAAAAAGTTTGTAGTAAAGTTCCAGATTGTTGCAGTACTACCATGCCAACTGAAATGGAGATTATAAAAACTTTTACAGTAAATTGTTTGCAAATACTTTGAGCTACTTCAAGACAAGACTTCAATTTAAGTGGTCTAATAAAACAGTAGCTGAAAAGCTTTTGGCAATTATAGTTAGCTTTTAAGTAGCGCCATGAACTTGGAATGTACAATATCAACCACCATTTTTGCACTCTTGCTTATACTTGTCAGGATATAGTCTTATATTATGCTGCAATAATGTGTTTCCTCTGATACTGAATGCCAATGGAGGAGGAGATGAAGTTGATTTAAATCTAGTTTAAGTGTGTGTATGTGTATGTACACCCCCCCCGACTGTGACTTCATTTCATATATAAAAAATAAAAGTAAAAATAAATAAAAATGAAGTCAGTCCTTGCATGTTCCTTTTACAAAGTTGTCTTTATTGTCAGATGTAATCTGCCTGAGGAACAACTTCCTCCAGAATATACCAGGCTTCTTTCGTCTTAGGTGTAAATGATATGGTGGTTAGCAAAGTTAAGTAAAATGTATATCAATTCAAGTGACAAGACAGGCATTAAAAGATCCTACATGGTCATGTGGTTTGCACCTCATGAAGGCAAGTGTGTATTCACAATTCTGATGCTACAGCCTATTAATCACTTTTTGTAGTAATAAACTGAGCATAAGCAGTGCTCCAGAATACCACTACAGAAGCGGCTAGGATGATTCACTCCAGAAGGAAATTTGGTCCCCATGTGATTGCAATTTGTCCAGTCTGCCATCAAAAAACTAAGTTTAAGTTGTGCCTATCAATTTTCACAGGCTCCTTTAGCTTACAAAGTGGGGCTCCTTCCCCAGACCACAAATGTTCACAGCTATCTTACTTGTGTTTCTTCTTTGAACACTACTAAACTAGTCACTAACATTTCATTAGAAAAGTCTCAAGGTTATAACATGAGCATCGGAGTCTAAGCACTAGAGAAAAGTACTTTGAATGCTGCAGCCCAACTATGTCTCCAATATGCTCAAGAGTTTAGACTAGCTATGTACTGCTATATACCCCTAGAAAGAGGCCTCATGTACCTTCCCCTGAAGATACAGGAGTTCTGACAGTTCAGACTTTAAGACCTACTACTCTTTGTGCCTAGCCTCACTTTAAAGTAATGTAGTAAAAGCCTGCCGTTTTTGAAGAAACGGCTTCCCCAGGATCTTTAACTCTCACTATTGCTCTCCAAATGGCCAGCAATACTAACTGGGAACTTTCCTGTTAATTTGTAGCTGAACTAAACACCAGATCCAAATCTAACAAGTGGCCTGTTAATGAAAACTCAGGTCTTTATTACACTGAAGCTTATTTAATTCCCATTCTGAAACCAATACCCTGTTCAATTTTCAGTCCAAGATCTGATTAGGAAGCTGCAGGTACCTACAGGTTGCTTTTAGGTCCTCTGACAATCAAGAGGGCTATTAAACAGACCAGTTACAAAAGCAAATAGTGCAAAACAATAAATTCACTATTGGATGCAACAGCTGATTGGTTAAAAGCATGTTCCTTCCCTGCCACACTCCAGCTATTCCTACTAAAATGCAAATACACAGAACCACCACAGCATGCTCATGGTGGTTGAATACTGATTCTTTCACCTTTAAAATCACTTGTTTAAATCCAGCCTTGGTTGATACCCTGGCAGTTGCTATACCCCCTCAAATCTGAACTCAGATATCGATGTGGGGACCCACATGAAAGACCCCTACGCTTATCTTCTACCAGCTTAGGTTAAAACAGATATTGCTGCCACCACCAAGTGATTTTCACAAATATTCAGGGAAGGGTCACTTGGAATCCTTATCCCCACCCCAAGCCTCTTCATCCCCTTTTCTGGAGAGGCTTGAGAATAAAATACCAACCAATTGCCTTAGCAATGTGAGCACAGACCAACCCCTTGTCTAAGGACTTTGCAATCAAAGGATTCTTCTTTTAAAAGATGTAGTAAATTTCATTAAAAAACAAAAATATCTGAAAACTCAAGCTTCAGGGATTAAGCACCAAAAACAAACAATGATCTATGCCAGATCATACATAATTCATGGCACAAGGAACTGTACCATCCAGTATTCCAGTCTTGTCTTACAGACATAAAAACTACCTTCACAGTGCAATAGTATATTAGATATTTCCCATAACTGCATACATTTAAGAATATTTGAATGCATGATCATACAGCACAGTTCTGCATACCAACTGGATGATGATTTACATAGTAGGAAAGATAGCCCACAACGTTCACTGCTTGTCATTCCTCAGCATTTCAAACTAGAGGAGATGAGAATACCTACAGACTAGGATATTTTGAAGGTACCACACTATTTAGCATCTCACATGCTGCATGGTGCCTTTTCTAAACATGTTTTTAGATTTGTACAGGTGATGATGCAGTACTTCAAGAGCAGTCAATGGGTAGAAGGAGATATGCCTATACATCCAAGTGATGCTATTGGTCAAAGTGTATGCTTGAGATTGATTCTAAACTACGTTTACTTCCTGATTTGGGATTAGACATGGCATCTGGCATTATGGGACTGACTAGTGGACTTACTATGTGTTCTTCAGCAAGCAGTAGTGAAAGCCATAACTGAAGCTGAAATAATTTCGACTGTAAGTCTGATTTTACCACCTGCTCTCAAATGTTGAATAAAAACTTGTTTTGACTTGAAGTTTCATATGTATTCTTAGTCAGAGGAGAGTTTGATGTGAAGACAGCTTATTTCAATTAAAACAAAGGGTTTTAAGTTTGTTTTCCTTTTAAAAAAACTTCAAGTCAGTTTTGCTTTTACTGAAGACCTCCTATTTTACAACTTAAGCACTTGGATCCAGAACACAATCCTAGTTTAGCCTTTGGTATACCTAAATTACTTATTTTTCAGTTAAAGCTTTCAATATTTTGCCAACACTAAGTGCATGCCTACACAAGTAATATTCATCCTCAGTATTTGTCCATTCAGCCTATACAATGTTCAGATTAAGGGCATGCCTTCACACCAGCTGAGAGCGCGCTTCCCAACATAGGTAGACAGATGTGCTAGCTTCACTCAGGCCAGCATGCTAGAAATAGGAGCAGCTGTGGTGGCACAAGTGGCAGCTTAACTGGCAGCCCACTACATATCCAGGGGTTCCAGTGTGACTGCACTCAGGCAGCTAGCCTAAATTCCTGCAGCCATATTGGTATTTTTAGCACGCCAGATTGAGCAAAGCGAGCACGTCTGCCAACACACACTGCAAAGTACCCTTCCAGCCACTGTGTAGACATACAGGTGGTCATCTGACTTATATTTAGGGTAAGTTTACAAGTGCAGGTTAAACCAACACATCAAACCGAAAATCAATTTAAGAGTGTCCATACAAAGTTGCATCAATAATTGAAATGGTTTAACACCAATACCTCTGAACCTGCACAACTCTGTATGTTAACTAGGCCTAAGACTTTGTGCTTAAGTTCCACAGTCCCAACCTGATAGTTCATGGACTTTATACCGCCCCCCCCCCCATTTTATTTATGCATCTAGTCCTTAGAGCTTACAACTATATTCCATGAACCTACATGACTCCACTGGCAAAGCATCCATATTCTGAAACAGAAAAGTTGGGGAATTAAGTCAAACTTATTCTTTGTGTGTACAAGGGAATGACAAGATTCTTTCTATAATGTCGCTAGCATACAAAACCTGTACAAGCTAATTTTGTGTAGTGGCTTCTCTCGACTACCTGGAAGACCCTAGTTATAAAGCAAGTTTTCTTCATTCTTGGCTTAGCAACTCATAACAAAGATCATTTTCTCAAATGCTCTAAAAAGCTTGAATAAAACTTAATTTCTAAACCATAGGCACACAAGCCACACCTTTCTATTTTATCTGATTCATCCTCAGGTGTTGGTTAGAGATCAGCTTGTATACAGTGTTCACACTGTGAGCCAGATAAATGCCAGATATTATGCTCATATCCTTACTTTATGGAATTGAGACCACTGTTTTAAGTGTATTAATTTTACTAGTGAAATGCTGTCAACTTAGAATCAGCATTTTATCTGTTAAATCACTGTTCTTTTGTAATGCAGTCTGACAGTAAGCTGCAAGTCTGTTGAAGTTCCAGTACATAAGGCTAAAGTGATGTGGCAGTTAACACATCTCCCTCCTCCACAGGTCAAGATTTTGAAGAACTAGACAGAAGTATGCTGCATTTAATGCAGTGCACCAAACATTCAGCTGCTTTATAAAGACATCCCAGTTTCTGTATACTCTAAATATTGGACTGTCATTTTAGTTTGATATGGCTGACTAGCACACCTGTACATTGCTTTGGAGACTCCTAGGTAGTTTAAAACTCTCCCCGACTGATTGGAGGGCCTCCTTTTTTCTTACTGCATCAAAGCCATGTCCACCACTTAATCCATCTGTTTTTCCATCCTATATAAAATAAGAGGCCCATCTCATTAGGAAGCATCTCAAACAAGCTTTAGAAACTAAACCAACACTAGACATTCCAATGAATCTTAAAGTGCTAAGAACATTTGAGTACTTTACAGTGGCTACATTGCTCTGAATTATTTTTAGTACAATGTCAAGTTATGCACATAGCTATGAACATTAATGCCATTATGTTTAAAAAGATTTACCAGCTGGGAAAAGTCAGCCTTTCCCCTCCCATACTAGCCATACCAGTGGAAGCATGCAACTTTACAATATACCACAGTGAAAAGTGTTTATGAAGACCAACTTAACTATAAGTGTATAAGATTTGCTAAATAACCTTACTCCCATTCTTTATCACCCACTGTTTTACGTTACCCACTCGTTTCACTTCAGATTCATGCTTCTGTCTGCGATCCCGTCTCTAGATACAAGAATATCCACTTTTCAAAAAAAAAGTGTGGATCTTACATTGATCTTGTCCATTTAATCTAGTCATTTATTGAAACACCAACAGCTTTAAAAAGAATGACGTAGACTTGGACAATACCTGTGCACAAGCCACTTCAGTTGCGCTTTATTTTCCATCTATGGTCTTACTAAAATTTAGATCAAGCCTAAATATTACTTTGGAAGTACGCCTCCCCAGATACTGATCTATTCACTGTATCGATTTCTCCATGCTGTTAAAGTTGCTACTTGTGAACACAGTTGAGGAAGAGGAAGAAGAAATGTAAAATTAAGCTGGAATGTTGTTGGATCCCTCACAACCTTGCATTTTCTATATTACTAAACCAAACCACTTTGTTAGAGTTTCCAAAACATTCCAGAACAGTAGTTTAGCATATTCATTCATCTGGAAATACATACTTAAGCATCAAGTTGGTTAACTTCTAGATCAAGTAAAAATACCCAGATTTAAAGGTTATTTTGTTAAAAGCCTAAAAAAAAGTATTGACATGCTATTTGTACATAGTACTTTAAGTATTTGATCCTTGTCTGAGTGAGTCATAGCTGATTTGTAGTGTTAACGGAAGTGGACATTTACAGAGCTATCAGCTGCAGAAGAGCTAAATGAAGTCTATTCTGCCTTATGCAAAAATGTAATTTTAATTTGAGGCCTAACTGCAGTATTACTGGGGTTGATACAAGCAGCAAGGAGAGCATTTTGCTTTCCAGATGCACCAATTTTTGCTATATCAGTTAAAATCTGACTTCACCCACTCAGGAGTGACATGGAAATCTGAGTCCAGAACTCCACAATGCAACTCTTACAAATCCTGACTGCTGTATTGCTTTAGTCTGAAATACTCACATTATAATAAACTTAATGAGAGTTAATACTACCTATGCCAACTCACATCTTTGGGTTCCACATCAAACTTCTTTGGCCCAACCTGCTCCTTTGGCACAAGACTTGCAGCTCCCCAGGACTTGGGAGTATTCTGTAACTGCTGCGATGATACTGGCTGCTGCCTGTCAGATGTTTCCCAAGCTTTTGGAGAGTCCTGCTTCTTTCGTTCTGATTCCTCCCTAACACGTGCTTCCCAGGACTTCACAGGTTCCTGCTTCTTTTGTTCTGATTCCTCCCTAACACGTGCTTCCCAGGACTTCACAGGTTCCTGCTTCTTTTGTTCTGATTCCTCCCTAACACGTGTTTCCCAGGATTTCACAGGTTCCTGCTTCTTTTGTTCTGGTTCCTCCCTAGTTTGGGTTACCCAAGGCTTCACAGGTTCCTGCTTCTTCTGTTCTGGTTCCTCCCTACCATGCATTCCCCAAGGCTTCACAGGTTCCTGCTTCTTCTGTTCTGGTTCCTCCCTAACACGTGTTCCCCAAGGCTTCACAGGTTCCTGCTTTTTTTGTTCTGGTTCCTCCCTAGTTTGGGTTACCCAAGGTCTTTGGGATTCTGGCTTTTGGTCTGGCTCTTCCTGAACTTTTGTTGCCCAAGGTCTTGGAGAGTCCTGCTTCCTTTGTTCCTGCTCTTCCCGAACTTTTGCAGCCCATAGTCTGGGAGATTCCTGCTTCCTCTGTTCCTGCTCTTCCCTAACTTTTGCTATCCAAGGTTTTGGAGAATCCTGTTCCTCCCTAACGTGCATTACCCAAGGCTTTGGAGTCTCCTGCTTTTTCTGTTCTTCCTCCCTAACACTAGTTTCCCAGGGCTTCGAAGACTCCTGCTTCTGTCCCTCTTCTTCCCTGACACAAGCTTCCCAGAGCTTTGGAGATTCCTGCTTCTTCTGTTCCTGATGCCTACCACAAGATTCCCAAGGCTTTAGAGATTCCTGCTTCTGCTTCTTCTGTTCTTGTTCTTCTAAATCAACAAGCATTTCCCAGGATTTTGGAGGTTCTTGCTTTCTGGTGTACTCTGCTTCCCAAGGTTTACATTCTTCAGGCTTCTTGACAGAGCGTTCTGCTTCCGGCAAATAGCGCCTGTTGAGAAACTACACAGACCAAAGAAATTTAGTGGCTCAAAAAAACATTGGTGCCAGAGTTTAGCTCAGTTTTTAAGTTAGGAAAAAAGCTTTCTGTAGTTGAGTGACCTAATGAAAACAGACAGAACACAGGCAGCCAGTTGAAGAATTGTTTTGTTTCAATACAAAGAGACATGGTTTTATCCTATAATATTGTGGACACTGAATAGTTACTCTTTCCAGCATGTTGGAAAGGAGCAGCACAATGAAATACAATTGAACACTAAAACATCTAGGAACATGCCCAAATTGAGTAGCCATACAATCTTATTGCTCTTACCCTTGTCCTTCCTCATTCCATGGTTTCTCTATTTGTTATCCATGATCATGCCATGTTTAAAATTCAATTGTAGTTTCTGCAGGGCATTGACCTCATCCTGTATCGCACCTAAAACACCCTGATGTGAACAGTGTGAATACTATTTCTTCCATTAAAGAACAAGAAAATGAAGGATCTTGCTCTTTTGGCTTACTTGACCCCTTGAAAGCTCATAATAAACTACCTCTTATTTACTGGAAGTTCAGATCATAGCTAATGACCCAATCCTAGAGACAATATATTTGAATCACCAGAACAAGTCTCAGTGCATTCCTACTCAGATCCAGGAAGTTAGATAACTGGAAGTAGCTTGCAGAGGCTTATAGTAGCTATGCTATTGTAGGCCTACGAGCCAGTAAAAAACTGGATGTGAAAAAGATGACTACTTACTGGCTGTGTTCTGTCCGCTTAACCAGTTACAGCACAGAATTAGGAGTCTAGAAGACTAAATTTTAGTTTTAGTATACTATCAAAAATCTGCTTTATTTGTTATACTCCCTCTGGTGAGATGTTTGGGAGGTTGGGATACAAAGACATTGCATAAGCTTTGATATTTCCAGTTGCTTGGTTACAAACTGCCAAAAAGGTTCCCTTTTCAGGATTAAATATCAAAAAAGTTTCTGCTTGATGCTGCTGCTTATTTAAATGTATGAGTAGCCTAGTAGTTCTGAAGCAGATTTAAAGGACATTTGTGGTCTACAGTCTGTTAGGCCAAACTCTGTAGTAATTTTACTGTATCAATTAACTATTAATATAGCCAAGCCAATATCTAGGGACCCCTACTTTAGTTTGTTATAGCCAGAACACCATTCTTAACTCTGCCATAGTTTTAAATCTAGATAACAAAAATTATGAGCCTAATACTTTAGAAGGCGCCTTTATTTGTAATTGTGTATTGTCTGATGCAGCAGCACTAGAGAATCCATCTTCTGGAAACAGGAATAAAGATATAAGTAGTTGAATCTACACAATCGGATGCTTTGGTTTTTCCACTGAATTTATAAAAATGCTCCAAAGAGTCAACAAATGTATTAAACCATTCCTGTTCAATCTTAACCCCTAGCAGACAGGGTTACATTCTACCCCCATATATTCCTTGAATGTTAATGTTCCTTTCGATTAAGACTAAAAAAAGTTAGAGCTTTAAGTTTAATTTTTCCTACTTTGGAAGCAGCACATCTAGACCATTGTTTGGTTTTCGGTTCTAAGATCTTGGCTAAAATTTTACTGGACAACAGTTTTTGGTAAACTTCTTACTAGTGTTTCACAACTTTTGTAGAATAAATTTTAAGACTCCTATAATATCAGAATTAAGTTACCACTCAGAGGCATAACTACTTAACACAATTAAAATGTATTCTATCAAATAGTTAAAATAATTCAGTATTTTACCTCTTGTGGCTGTATCTCAGACTGCAAAAGCTTCATAAGGGGTTCTAGGAAAAAGAATAATATTAATTTGCTTCAGATTATTACAGAGATAAACATGAAACCTTTCAGTGTCCCAACAAAGTCCCTTAAAAATATTACTGATTTAACAATGAATTAGTTAAGTCATTAATTGCTGATCTGAATAAATGTTTTAGAAAATCATATTTTATGTTCTACATGAAATGACATGAAACTTAGGTCTTTCCAAACTTCAGTTTTGTAAAAATGTTAAATGTAACAAAAGTACAAGTTAAAAAGGAAAGATTCAGAAAAACATTCCCTTGCAGTTATCTATAACCTAAGCACTGTAATAGTGCACTCAAAAGTCACGTTTCCTACAACAGGCATTTCCCACAGCTTCACCAATGAGGTAGTCAAAAAGCACAGACAGCTTACGTTAGATATGAAAAATAGATTCAACTGAATTTTTGATCCCAGGCAATACCACTATCAGTGAAACCATTTCTTTACTGGTGTTAGAGGGTGTTCAAACCAACATATACTGTTGCAAGTTTTGTATGGTATATTTCAGTTGCTGATATACCAACTGAATTTAGCTGTAGTGTTGTCCAAAATAAATAAATAAAATATAATAAACCCCACTCAGTTAAGCTTCTGCATGCTTGCAGTATGATTAAGTTTATAGAACTAAGCTATTCAAGGTATCTAGACACTCAATTTTTTGAGAAGCTTATCTTAACATGGATCAGGAATTACACTTGGAAACATATACTCAACCTGGCTCTTTGACAGACTCTCCTTTTGGCAATGGTCTTGTTCTCTCAGATTTTCTTATTACTTCCTCTTCCAATTCCTCTTTTATTTGCATGTTGCGAGGCACAGGAATATTTTCAAAATATCCAGAGTTTAAGAGTTTGGATAACAGCTCCTTCATATGTTTATCTGAAGAGATAAAAGAAAGTGTTTGATAGGCAAGTCACAGGTTAAAAAAAGTATTCACATCTTACAGTCTGAAGATATGTCCTTGGAAGCTTCTTTATAATTAAACGGCAGTGTCTAAACCCAGTGGTCTCCAATCTTTATGCCTAAGATCACTTTTTGAATTTAAAACCAACCCAGGATTTACCCTCTCCCTATCCCAAGGTCCTGCCCACTCCATTCCCCCCTCCCTCTGTCACTCACTCTCCCCCACCCTCACTCACTTTCATTGGGCTGTGGCAGAGGGTTGGGGGTAGGCTCTGGGCTGAGGGGCTTGGAGTGTGGAGGCTCTTGGCTGAGACTGGGGCAGGGGGTTGGGGTGCAGGAGGGAGTGAGGAGTGCAAGCTCTCGAAGGGAGTTTGGGTGCAGGTGGGGGCTCTGGGCTGGGGTGCAGAAGAGGGTGCAAGCTCCAGCCGGGAGGTGCTCACCACAGGCGGCGGTGCAGCAGGGTAAGGAAGGCTCCCTGCCTGCTCTGACCCCACGCCACTTCCAGAAGTGGCTGGCATGTCTCTGCAGCCTGGGGGGGGGGGGAGAGGCGGCTCTGCATGCTATTGCTGCCCCAGCTCCCCGCCCACCCTCCCAGCGCCTACTCCACAGCTCCCAGTGGCCGGGAATGATGACCCAGCTGCCCCCATCCCTGCAGCTCCTAGCCAATGGGAGCTGTAGAGTCTGCACTGGGGGGACAGGGCAGCAGCAGTGCAGAGCCACCTGGTGCTGCTGCTGCCCCCCAGGGGCACAGACATGCCAGCCGCTTCCGGGAGCAGCATGGGGCCAGGGCAAGCAGGGAGCCTGCCTTGGAACTGCTGGACTTTTAGCAAACAGAGATTGCAATTGACTGGCAGAAGCTCTAGGATTGACCAGTTGATCGTGATCTGCTGGTTGGTGACCACTGGTCTAACCCAATCCCAAAGGCAAAAACTTCTATAGTCTTTTAGAAGAGTCATCACAAATTGCGCAAAACTAATACATTACTGAGTCACAGAAGTTACATGTAGGTAAAGGAGAAGATATTTTCAGATGGTATTCAGAATGATGCCATTTATTAGGATGTTTTAGACAGTGTAGCAGGTAAAGATTTCTCTGCAAGTCTAGTAGTGGTAAGAGTGAGAAGTGAAGATGAGTACTAGACAAGAAAAAGGAATAGCAATGAGAAGAGCACAGGTATATTAGGCTGTAGTTTTTTGAAGTCAAGACAAACGTTAACACGATCATGAAGGAAAGCTCCAACAGGGGAAAAAAGATGCATAGTGTGTTGCTTTGAAGTCTCAGCCCTCTCTACTCTAGTTTGTAGAATTGTGCCATTTGCTTTCTTACACAAAAATCAAGAGAGACATGTATGAGAAAGGGTTTCAGAAGAGTTGGGAATTAAGGCAACATTCACAGGCAACACTGTGGAAGTGGCAAGAGGCAGGTCGTCATAAGGAAAGCTCAGAGTCAATGACAATAGTAATGGACAGGAGGCAAGTAAGTTCCAAGGAGGAGCTGGAGATCATGTAGTCAAAAGGAGCACTCACACAAATGCTTCTCTGCCTAGACATTTAGATGAAGCTGAGAAAGCTTCTTAGTCAAGCCTGTGGCCCTAGTGTGATGCTTCACAGGGATACACAAGGTTGTGAGGCACCTTGCTACCCCCTATTCATCGTGTGAGAAAGTCTAGTCTGTGTGAGCTGTAGATTAGCTCCGTGACTCCACCAGCTTCTGGCAACACAAGCACTACCTTCCCAGGCCTCTGTAGACCTCATTCTCTGCGTACAAGGTAACAATAGGCACACCAGGTATTCCTCTGCATTGCCCAGCTCCTGTGCCACTGAATTCTCAAAGAACTTGCAGATTCACTACTCTCAAAGAAATAGTTCAAACTCAGAATTACCCTTCCACTTAACATACTACACATATATAGTGAAAACAAGAATAAGTTTATCAAAGAACAGAGATTCAAATGACAGTAAATATTGAAGTTACATAAATGTCTAGAGCCTAAACTTAACTCACAAGACATTCCTATTTCCTACAGGATAGCTTATCCATACAGTCCTTTTCCCATAAATTTTCAGCCAGGTCAGTTGAGATCTGCTTTCATAAGATCAAGCCCACTGGCAGCTTGCCCTCACAGACTGAAGGGTACCTGGGGGTGAATCTGTACCCTAAATATACCAGACCAGGCCTTTTAATCTTCACTTGCAAAATAAGGTCCTCCCTACCCTCCCGCCACTGCTTACCTCTTCTGGGTAGTTTTCTGAAGTCTTCAGAAACTCTTCATTAGCATTTGACCTGATACGCTAAGAGATTTCTATTTTGAGACATAATACATAATGGCCCACCAAGGAGATGCGTCTCTCCCACACCTCTTGCCTGGAGAAGTTTGTCTAATACATGCTACCTTTAACTACAAGTCCTAGAGAATATAATTTTCAGTATAAAGACAAATGTACAGAAGATATCTGAAGTTATCTTGCAATTATGACAACCAGCATAATTTGCTTTCAGCATAGAGCTTATATAAACCCCTTTTGGGCAATCCAAGGGATCTCTGAACCTCCATGTATACCTGTGCCCTCTGCTAGTTGCATCAAGAGGTCCTTGGATAACAGTTAGATTTATCTATATAACAATACATTAGGTGAGGCTATGAGCCAAGATAGTGACCAAGAACACAGAAAAGCCAAGTGTCAAGAACTGAACCTCAGGAGGGGGTCTTGGTGCACAGCAGTCAGACAACAAGTGATGAAATAAGTGACACTGACAGGAGAGCCAGAGCAACCTGCATAAAGTAAGTCCAAGAGGATTCTGTGCTCTAGTGTCGGCAAGAATGAGGAGGAGGAGCTGCCAGCTTCAACAATGTAAACTATGCAAGAGTCTGTTGGCAGATCAAAATCCAGCTTGCACTTCGTCTAGGATTGTATGATTAATGGACACAGCAACTTCAGGAAAAGAATAAAAATGTGTGGAAAGTTATTAGAGTTTAAGTAATAAACAGAAGATATCTTTCCTCACTTCTAATACGATAAGACTACAATGCAGAGGTAAAGGGTATGACCTTAAGAGCCCTCAATGCCCTCCAGGAAGAGGGTTCACTAGCATGTAATGACATCTCTTAACACATTGTTATGGTATTTGACAAAGGTGGTCATGTAATATATCAACAACAACAAAAAACTATCATGCTGGTCATGATCATTGTGATATACATGGATGAGATGTGTAAGCCAGGCAGGGTTAATAAGGGTTTCCCAGGCAAAGGAATATTGACTTGCCCGTCTCTTCAAGTCTTGAATGCAAATGGCACAGGGTTAGCCAGAGACAATGGGAATTATATTTGCATACTGAGTCAACAGAAAATGCAAGTTAACAGAAGGATAACAAGAGCAGCAGACAAGGTGGCATCTGCACCCCAAAGAACAGCAGGGGAGAGGAACTTTGTCTGGTGGTATACTTCAAAGGGATACATTTCAAAGGTTTACTGGACTATAAGAGGGGGAAAGGCATTGAGATTATCCCTCACTGAGGGAGCATAACAAGCAATGCTTTTTGTATCTATGGTAGCGGAATCCTGGCTCTTAGGGCACAATGCTGAGGAGGTTTTCAGTAAGAAGTTGACAGACAAAGATTGTAGCTTATGTTTTAGTCAATAGAAAGCATGTTATACTTGTGTTTTATTTGTAAACATCCAGTCTGTTTCTATTATCACTTCAATCCATTCTTTATTAATAACTTATTGGTTGTATTGCAAGTTAATCTCAGCACAGAATATATTAAAGTGTGAATCCTCAGATGAGCTAATAGGCTGGTGTGCATACTACAGATTTGGAAATTTGTGAGTGTGCAGTGATGGGCTGCATAATGCAGGACAACACTCTTCAAGGGGGTGGGGGTTGGGAATGAAGTGCACCAAGTGTTACCAGCAAGGCCAAGTAAAGGCTGGCAGAGTCCTGAGAAGTTTGTCTGGCTAACAGACTGGAGTGTCAGGTAAGCAGTCACAAGCAGTTTAGCATCAACAAACCTCTCTCTCTCTGAGGCAGAGCAGGAACCAAGTGACATACAGTTCTGGACACCCCAAGAAAGCATCAAAGGGTGGGTTGCAGAATGGGCATATGTAACATCCCAAAGAACAGTTACTAGAGGGTAAATTTTTCTCCAAGTAACTGCATATATGTCCATTCCACTGTGACTCCAAGTGGTTTTTGATGGAGGTGGGGCCAGGAGTCGCATCTGAAGAATTACTGTAGGACTACTTTCCCTACATTCATTTTGTCTCTTGATGCAGTCGTAATTATGTAAATGTCTCGCAAAAGTACATACGGAGGTCTGGGTTGCTACCCTCAAGTGTCAATAGGAACATTTCCCACACATGCAGTAAATATTGCATGTGCTCAGTTCAATGCAATAAATATTTCAGGAGTGCTCAGATCTTTGGAAGTGCAAGACATGGAAATGTGGCTGGTAACCCATTAAAAAAAGGTTGATGTCTTCAGGATGTCTTATTCTCTCTACCAAGAACAAAACCCTTTCAGATTTCTTTTCGGCGCTGCTTCCTATTCAGATAAAAAGCCAGAGCTATACTGAGTGAGATGGATGTCCAAGGAAAAAAAGCTTTGGATACGAATTTGGAGTGAGACCTAAGCTGTGCCTTGCCCTTGTGGAGGCTCAGTAACCATAGCATGCAATTCCCCCACTCCTGATGTAATGGCTACTAAGGCAGCCACCTTATCCAAAATATGCAAATCAAACAAGATAAATGCTCAAATAGAGGCCCTATAAAAGAGCTAAAAAAACTAAACTCATGTCACATGACAGAGTTGGATCCAGATAGCCAATCCTCAGGAATCTGGTTGCCATGGGATCAGTGGAAACAGTCCTTCTAGCAATGCAAGGGTGAAATGCAAAAATTGAAACCGAATACATTTTGACTGAACTGACTGCTAGACCAGGGGTTCTCAAACTGGGGACTGTGATCCCTGAAGGGGTTGCAAGGTTATTACTTGGGGATTGCAGGCTGTCAGCCTCCACCCCAAAGTCCGCTTTGCCTCCAACATTTATAATATTGAGTATTTAAAAAAATGTGTTTTTAATTTACAACGGGGGTTGCACTCAGACTTGCGGTGTGAAAAGTCACCAATACAAGAGTTTAAGAACCACTGTGCCAGACTTAGCCCAATATTTTCTGGATTGCAAACTGTAGGACACATTGTGGTGAGCGGCCCAGATGTAGACATTTCCACTTTCTAAAGCAAGTAGCTCGTGGAAGGTTTTTTTACTATTAAGCAGAATATTCCAGACTGCTGCTGAACAGTATGCTCCTTCTGGGATTAGTCAGAGAGAAACCAGTCATGAAGTAAAGCACTTGTGGGTTCAGATGCAACACCTGACCACGATTCTAGAAGATAAAGTCCCTGGCTAGCAGCAAAAGTAAGGGAGCTTTGATAGACTGCCTGCACAAACTCAAGTACCAGGGTTGTTCTTCCCAGGCTGGGCTCTGAGGATCCCCCTGCCTCAATCTTGTTTGAGTTAATACCACTCTGGAAATAAGAGGTATTGGTAGGTAAGCATACAGAAGATCATCATTCCATGGAAACACAAGCATCTGAGATGGAAGCCTGACTGATCTGTTCTGCAATAGAAATGGAGGCATTTTCCTGTTCTGCTGTTTTGCAAACAGATCCACCATAGAAATTCCACCCCCATTCAAAAGAGACCTTAACATTCTTGGCTTGAGAGACCACTTGTGATCTAGACTGAACAATCTACCTAGATGATCTGCCAGGCTACTCTGATTTCCTAAAACATGTGAAGCCTTGAGAATTATACAATTCCTTATGCAGAAATTCCACTGCTTAACCTGTGTCAGGAGGCAGTCTTTGACCTGTATCCCCCTACTCACTTACATAAAACAGCTGCCATGTCTGAGCACCTGTATGGCCTCGCCATGAATGTAGTAGGAACTGCTGACATTTGGAAAACTGCATGCAGTTCAGGAGGCCAGGTTACACAAATGTTCTTGAACCGACCAAATGTCCTGAGGTTGCAGCTCTCCCACATATGCTTCCCACCCCACAGCAGAAGCATTTGCTACTAAAGTCATAAAAGGGAGAGTTGGTGAGAATAGGCCCACCCGCCACAGTCCTGATTCATCCATCAACCCAGGACCACCACCACACTGGCTGGGATGCATACAAAAATGTTCAGGTGATAAACTCACTTTACCCACATCCGCATACATCAGAGATGGAACCTGACATTTTTATCACATACATAAAAGCAACCATATTCCCCCAAGAGCCTGAGGCTGTTCCGTACCGTGTAGCCTTCAAGTAGCCACAAAAGGGTCCTAGAGCGTCAAAAAACTGAGTTTGGGGCAGGTATACCCTGGCCGAAGGAGAATCTAGGATGGTCAATGAATTATTTCCCTGCTGGATCATCAAGTCTAAGCAGCTGAAGAAATGGAGGATTTGATGAATGTTGCTCTCCACTTGCTGACTGGAGTGGTCCCATTTGAACCAATCACCTGGGTATGGATATAATGGGATGTCCCAAATCCAGAGGTAAGTGCCACTACCACCATGCACTACATCAGGGGTCGGCAACCTTTCAGAAGTAGTGTGCCAAGTCTTCATTTATTTTCAGTAATTTAAGGTTTCGCATGCCACTTTTACATTTACAGAGGCCAGCAGATGGAAACCCAGACTGGCATCAGGCTGAGTGGGGCCGGCAGCTAGGGGATCCCAGGCCGGCAGCTGGGGGACCACGGTAAATCAGCTTGCGTGCCGCCTTTGGCTGACCCCTGCACTACATGAAAACCCTAAATGCCAACAATCGCCTGAAAGGGAGTATGGCGAACTGGTAATGACCTTCTCCTACCATGAACTTTAGAAACCTTCTGTGACCCAGGTAGAGTGCCACATGGAAGTAAGCATCCTGTAAGTTAAGAGCAGCACTCCATTCTCCCAGATCTAGAGCACGGATAACTGACAAGAAAATCCATATGGAACTTCAACTTTTTGCTGCATCTGTTTAGTGTCTTAAAGTCTAGAATGGGCCTGACACCCCATCTGGATTTGAGAATTAAAAGATATTGGACTGAAAAATAACAAACGTCAAACTGAATGAAAAATGAGTACCACTATGTACAGTTATATACTAATTACGTACAAATTTAAAGGCTCAACTGTACTTAATTACAGCAACAAGCTGACTGCCAACAGTAAGAAGAAACTGAACGAGAGCAGGGAGGCTTCATCCTTTATACTCTTGACTCCAGGCATGAAGAAAAGCAGGGGCCATACGTGGCCAATCAGATGGATACCGCTAGAGAAAATGCTCCGGCACCAGTCAGACTATGCAATCACTCAAAGAATTAGATTTTGCAGCCTTCAATGCATCCACAGATTGAGGAAATTTCAAGACGTCAGAGATGAAACAGCACTTTTGAAGGTGTTGATATCAGCTACAGCATGTGCTAATAATTATTCTGACAAGAAAGGGAAAGGCTAAACTTTACTTTGATAAAATGTTAAAAGTTTCTCTCCTTATCTGCTTACATCCCTATGCTGCAAGTCTTCAGCAGTGGATCTTCACCAAGCATGCGGGGGCCAGTGGAAGTGCAATTACACCCAATCCAGAAGAGTTTGGGGTTAGGGTTCCAGAATTAACTCACTGATCAATCTCCTTTGCAATAAAAATGCAAGTGTTATCAGACTGAAGGGTTTAGTTCTGTCTGCTAGATTACTTCAGAAGTGATGCATGGCTACTATTGCATAATATTCTAAAATAAAGCCAACATGCATACAAGCCACAGCTTTTAAACCATCAGTACTGAGAAAATGGTCCTCTTCTCCAGTAGAAAGCATGCCACTATGTTGTATGAACTGGCCCTACACTTAATATACAGATTAACTGATCATTACAAATCTCAGTCCTTTAAGATGAAGCATTCCAGGGAAGTATGCACAGTACTCAGTATGAGACCTTCAAGTATGTTCATTTGTACAGCATCTTACAAAATGCTAAGTATGTTACATTATATGTTTACATGGGAATAAGTGTAGAAATCAATGTCATCTATCTCCCCACCCAAATAGCCAAGAACTTACATGTTGTTCCAACCACAGCTTTCTCACTGCCTTCTAGAAGATCCCAAAAGTAGAGTGATGATTGCTCCATCTGGTCTTCAACACTTGAAGCCAAAAAGGAAAAGTTAAGACCAGAGAAATGTTTTAGCATTTTTCTGCCTATGATAATTTGTAGTCTCCAGCAGTTCTGTTTCTTTTCTTTAGGAACAAGGTTAAAGTCAGGGCCATTCTTTTAATGCAATCACCATTAGTGCCTTTTAATTTTAAAAGGGGTACTATGCATGGTTTACCTAGGACAGCAGCCCCACTAACAGAATTCTTTATTTCAATAAGCTCTCTTCCGTTAGTACAATGTTACAAAGTTGGACAACTCTAAACACTTCTGTTGGTGGTTTTAGGACCCTGGATATGGTTTTAGTTTAGCATTTTGCCACTAACGGTCAACAGTAGTTTGAAACCTCTATAATCCACTTGACAAGACTCAAGCCCAAACAATCGTTTCATTCAATATTTAGCCATTTGACCAGATGAGTATGTGTTCTGTGAATTCAAGATGTGGAACGCATAAAGCGTTTATGATAAGGAGTTGCTTTATCCAAAATATTGCTGCAGATTATTCTTAAGGTACATCTTATAGACCTGTGGCCAGCCACGTTTAGGTTTATATGAACAAAGTCATTTGAAGCAGGTTTGTAAGAAGATATTTTCTCCCTACCTCATATCAAAGTATGGGCTAGAGACCTTGAAGTTAAGATATAATGCCTTCAAAAGGCTCACGTTACATTCTCAATATTTAGCACTAACCTAGCACTTAACCAATCAGTTGGTTTAGTCTGACATTAAGATACAAAAGTATATTAAATTTCTAAGTGTAATCTGACAATTAGTTTTAATAGTAACTGTTTCGAAAGATTCTAGTCATTCTATACCCACCATCCCATTAAGGTAAACAAATTAGTATGAAAAGCCACAGAATAGGTTTAGTCTCTTGCTGAAAGAAGCCTATTTTAACTGTGAAAGTACTTAAAGAATTCAGTAGCCTAAATACAAACTGCACATTTTGATCAGCAAGATTTTTGGTGAACTTGCTATCTGAGTAAGCAGCAGCAAGAGTAGCATCACTTCCAGCTGTACAGTACAATAAGGACTGGGCCCCTTACAAAACTGCATAGGTAGTATTGTGCTAAGGTCAGCCAAATATGTAGCAGGACCATACTAATAGATAAAGTGGCATAATGTCAATATTGGTCAGTGCTCTAGACAGTGAATAAAGGAGGCCAGAAATAGCCTTGTGGCCTTCAAATACTAAAATGTCAGACCTTGGTGTACCTGGATTAATGATTTTAATGCCAAAGCAGCAACCACATTCTTTAGCCTGCTGCTTGCATTTGCAGCTGATAACCAGCGCTGATACCGAAGATAAAGCCAATAATTTTGGGCCCTTAATACCTCTTTGGGCTTCATGGAACAAAGATCTACTGCCTCATTCCACGAATACAGAAGGGAACACCATTCCCTTCCTCAGGGAACACACATTTATGACACTTGTGCACTTCTTCCTGAAGAAAAGGGGCAGAAGTGCCACTCAGAACCACCACCTGGCCTGCTTGGTGAAAGTATATTACAGTGGGAAGTACTCCCAATATTAGCACTTCATCGTACTGTCAGACTGGAAAGACTGAAGGGCATGGTGTAGTAGGACCAGTTACAAGCAACTTGCACCACTGGGGATCAGAATGCATGCACCTCTTCAGCAATTTGTCAACTTAAACTTTGAGCCCTGCGGGGAAAAAAAAAAATCACTAACCTGTGGAGTAACTTATTCTCCAAGGTGGGTTGTACATGTCCATTCCACTCTGGGTGTCTGTACACCCAGTCATCAGAAATGTTTTCCAGCCATACCTGTTGTATGGCTCAAGCTCCCCCTGCTGCCACACATCACTGAGTGCAGGTATAAAGGGCAATGCTGGCCCTAGCTTCACCTCAGATCTTTATTGGAACTCCAATGTAGAGGGATAGGCAGGTGTGTCATTTAAGGGACATGTGCACCACATCTTGAAGAACTGTTACCAAACAATTTAACAGCTAAAGTGATTGCACTTGTGCATTACACTATTGGTGACTCAAGCTGTAACACTGGCAGACCAGCCAAGTTGTGTATGACCCTAATTTAACATGCATTGCAATTGTATCAGGACAATTCATTTATGTGAATTTCAAAGAGATGAACTAGACCAGCAATCATTATCCCATTCATTTGTGGTAATAGAAACCAAATGTATTTGTTTACCTATATCCTGTTAGAAGTTTAACAATACAACTAACATTAATTGCCTAACATTATGTATGCAACTGTGTTCAGTTAGCGTCAAGACCAAAGATGAGACACTGCAGGAAGTTATCTACATTGTCTTCAGCTTAACTATGTTATAATGGAGGACGGCTAATTGTCTTACGTAAGTAAGTGTAACTAGTTAACTTGTATATGCATAGGGAAATACAAGATTAGCGTCAGAGCAAAGGTCCACAAACTATCTGCATTGCCTATTCTTCCTTGGAAGAAATCCCTGCTGTGAAAATTTGAGAGGCATATTGTCAGCCTCCTTGAGTTATAAAAGAGAAGACTCAGGCCTGACCCTTTCATCTGTAGTCTGCTGAACTTTTGAACAGGGGAAGTTTGAGCTGAAGGACTGATCTTCCAAATAGTTATCTGGAATACCCTGGAAAATGTACAGAAAGACTATCAGACTTTACATCTAAGCTGCATTTGGATTCTGACCTTTGGGATAATTTTGGAGAGACTTACAAGCCAGCAGCTATAAATGTTATGATCCTAAGCTATCAACACTGGGAAAAAACTTGTAGGTATATGATTTCTTAACCATTCAATAACTTTATTAATAAATCTTTAGTTTAAGGATTGGCTGACAGTGTGATATCTGGGCAAGATCTGAGACATATGTTGATCTGAGGGTAAATGTCTGATCCTTTGAGATTGGTAGAACTTTAAATATGGTGAATAGGTTTTCAGTAACCTCCCACTATATTGACTTGGTTGTCTGAATGGGAGCCAAAGGCTGGAATGCCTGAATGGGACGGTGTTTGGCTTCTTGTTAACCAGTGTGGTATTACAGAAGCTCTTTTGTTACTGGCCTGGTGAATCTAATTCTAGAATAAACCACCAGTTTGGGATGCCGTATTTCTTGCAGTCTGCCCTGAGTGTGGTATTCTCAGTGTGGCCCATCCCAGGCACCCAGTCACAAGCCATAAAAGGCAGTGTAATCGGAGGCTATTTTAATAAAGACTGGAGAACCACCCATCCAATTCCGGCTTCATCTCTGGAGTCTGGAGCCACCACAAAAGGGGAGGTAAACATGTGGACCAAGGACCAAGATGCTGCTCTACAAGTGTCTGCAACCAAAACATGTGCCAGAAAGACCACCGAGACAGATTGCAACCTCATCTAATAAGCTGTGACTGCTAAGTGGAGTGACAGCACATGCATATATAGGAGGCAATCCAGGAAGAAATTCTCTGGGTAGAAACAGATTGCTGTCTTATTCTGTCTGCCACTGCTACAAATAGCTAAGGATTTACAGAAGTGCCTGGTTTGTTCTAGATAGAAAGTTAGATGTTTCCTGATGTGCAAAAGGTATGCAAACACTCTTCTTTTGGTAGAATATGGGCAAAACAGTTTAAGAAGGTGAAGGAGTTTGGGTCTGGAGAGATGGAGACTGATTGACAACCTCGAACAGCCCATCAAAAATGACGGCTTTATACTTCCCGGGTGTCTTGAAGGGACTGAGGTGGAGCCAAAGCAGCAGGATAGGAAGGCTGATGCCCAAGTCCTGTTGAGGAGATTGAGCAGAATACCAGTGTATCTGCTGAGGCTGATAGTGCTGTCTAACCGGGGCAGGTGTGCACAAGCCTAAGGACTTAAAAGTGGCTTTAGAGTCCTTAAGCTCACAGAGCTTGCTGTCTATCTGGTTTGAAACTAGTGAAGGACCCTCAAACAGTAAGTCCTGGATAGTATTCTGGACTTCATAGGAAACAGAAGACTGCAACCAGATCTGTGCTTGGCAACTGCAAAAGCCATGGTTCTAGCTACTAAGTCCGTTGTATCCAGTTGCACCTGAAGTGATGTGCTTGTGACTAGTTTCTTCCCTGGGCAATGAGAGTAGAACTCCTGCCTCACATTCCTCAGAAGCAGCTCTCAACTTCTCCATGGAGCCCCATAAATTAAAACCATCCCATCCCAGCAGAGCCTTCAAACCCCCATCTAAGAAATCTTTCTGCCAAATAAGTCCAGCCTTTTAGCATCTTTTGATGTGGCCTTGTCTCTCTCATTAGCAGCTATCATGACCAATGAGCCCAATCATGAGTGATTACAGAGGTACTCAAAACCTTGGGAGGGTACAAAGTATTTTCTTTTGGCCCTTTTTGAGATGGGAGGCAATGAGGATGGAGTCTTCCATAGTGTCTTTATAGGCTCTAGTACTGCCTCATTAACTGGCAGAGCCACCCATAGATGATAAAATGTCAACCATGTGATGCGAGAACTCCCTGACCTGGACACTCAGGTCTGAAGACACTCTTCAACAACTCCTGATAAATTTTAAAATCATCATCAGGAGGAAGAAGAGAAAAGTTGCCCATGATGAAACAGCTTTATCTGGAGAAGATGAATAGGAAGCCATGACTGGAAGTAATAGAATCTCTTCTACCAGCTGTTGCTCTGGCTCTAGGACCTGTTCTTGATGCTCAGTATCAGGCCTAGTACCAGACTCTGGAGACTGAGCTACCTAGTGCAGAGACTCCACCTGTCTAGACAAAGGCACCAAGTACAGACTGTGAGGGGAAGATCTGGAAGCTGGGGGAACCCCAAAATGTTCCAAACTGGCCAGTGATATGAGGCCAGACCCTACTAGCCTGGCCACATTCCCATGGCAGTTCCCATTGATGGGTTGCCGTGGCAGGCTGGGAGAGAGGATCTGTGAGGAGACCAGCAGGTCCTGCTTTGGGCTTTGAGACATACTATCCCATCTTTGAGTGATGAGGAAGACTCCCCTTCCTCTGACTATGAGGGACTGACCCAGTTTGTGCCAGGGACTGGTGCTGAAAACCTGCTGACCATAGGAGCGTCACCATCATTACAGGTTTCCCCTTGGACAGTACCAAAGGGCTGCCTATGCAGGAAGCAGGCTCCTGCAGAACCAAAGGTTGAATTGCCCATGCTGAATGCAGTAATGTCACTGAAGGATCCAACTCATGTGGTAATGGAC
This sequence comes from Mauremys reevesii, assembly GCF_016161935.1. NCBI lineage: Eukaryota > Metazoa > Chordata > Testudines > Geoemydidae > Mauremys > Mauremys reevesii. The sequence goes on from NC_052623.1 coordinate 253,422,079, forward strand.
ACTAGCACTGACCAGCAGAGCAGATTCTTGGCCCCCAAACACCTCCAGAGTAGTCACTGAGATAGTTGTCTGCGATGTGGACGATTAAATCTGTGCTTTGGTATGGGGTTTGACAGTGCTCTTTGCAGCACTGGAGCCAACTTCTCTAAATTGGTGGCTGAATACTTCAGCTTGGGTTTCTCGAGTGCACTCTCCTCAACTCCTTCTCATGCCTTGTCACAGACTTAGAGGGTGAAGATGCTTCCCTGACTGGGGCTTCTTTGTAAGTCTTATTTTTTCCTCAGTAGTGGCAAGGGAGATCAGTGCTGGGAGTCAGCTAAAGGTGGAGGTATGCTGCTCACTCAAGTTCCAGCACTCAAAGTCAAACTAGGACGGCTGAGGGTGGCCTGAGCCCTGCCTTCATCAGAAGAATTTCAGCCTATCCTCCTTCATTATAGGCTTGAACTCCCTGCAAATCTGGCACTGGTCTTATGTGCCTCACCCAAGCAATTCAGGCAGCTATTGTTTGGGTCACTCACTGGCACAGGCTTCAAACAAGAAGCACAGCTTGAATCAGTCATGGGGCATACCTCAGTACTGTACACAGAAGAAACCTGGAAATGCAAAGAAACCACCAGTCCAAAAAAGATTATTTTTTTTAATCATAGCTAAGAGTTATTATACTAACCAGACTAAATCACCTAACTATATTATATACAAAAGCTGAGAGAGAGAACACGAACTGAACAGGGTTCCAATGACAGTTTCAGGTGGCAAGAAAGGCTTAGGGACAGCTCTGCCCTTTATATCTGCATGCAGTGGCACATAACATGGGAAGCTCAAGCTGCCCAACAAGCACTGCAGAAGGAAAAAGTCTGACCACTATATGCACGGGGCACACAGACACCAAGAGTTAATGGCACATGTGCAAATAAAGTGATAATCCCACTATGTGCCAGATCCCAAATTGCTGTTCCAATAAACTGTTGGGTTTAAAGTTTTTTAGAACATGCTATACATTGTGATAGTTGTTACACAAGTATTCTATTATATGACATGGGAGACTGATTAGTGAGAAAAAAGGCAACTTACCTCAGGCCCTCATTTCTTTCTGGGCATGTCAGTTTTGCAAATCTAATGAGGTAGTCTAGTTCTTTAGAAGGCAAATAGATTGCACCATTCAAGCCACCTTTGAAATCTTTCTGAACATGCTCTTGAGTGAAGTTCTGCAGCACATACTGGACTTGCAGTATTGTACGCAGCTTTTTCTTCTCTGCTTCAAGCTTCATTACAGTCTCCCGTCTCTGAGCCTTCCTCTGTGCTTTCAGCAGCTGTTAGAATACAAGAGTGAGTTGGCCCACTAGACAGAGTATGATAACTGATTGGGTGCTGGACTGCAAATTAGAAACTGGAGGACCAGATTTACAAAGGTAGTTAGGCACCTAAAGATGCAGTCAAGTGTTACTGGGATTTACAAAAGCATCTAACTCATATTTAGGCACTTTTGTAAGTCACACTAAGCATGTTTCTGAATCTTTAGGTGCCTAAATACCTTTGCAAATCTGACCCTTTGTTTCTAACCCTTCACTTGATGCCAACTACTTTGTTTTAGTCTAGGCCAAAGAGGAAATCTATAATAAGCCAGTGATGTATTTGAGGTTTGCAAGCTGTGAAGTTAAAATTACTTTGAGTGCTAATAAAAAACATGATGTAATTTTCCATAGCAGAATATGGAATTCATGATACAGTTGAAATCATGAATCAGTGGCATTTTGCCCTTCTCAGCTAGATTTTACATTACTGTAATTACATGTTAAAATATGTAATTATGAATATGCTACAGTGAATTCAAAAATGGTCAAAAATGCAAGGAAATCATTACTCCTATTTACTACTGAAAGAATACTTCAGTACAGAAGTTCCTAGTTGTCATAACACACCAGAAACCCACAAATACTCGCTTGATTTTCCTGTATTGACACAAGACAAACAATAGTTTAGTTATATATTATAGACTTAGAGAAAGACCTAAAAACATTAAAATGTATTACCAGCACGCGAAACCTTAAATTAGAGTGAATAAATGAAAACTCGGTACACCGCTTCTGAAAGGTTGCTGACCGCTGATCTAGCTTCTGCAGTGAACTGCACTTGGCCCACTAAGAATTGAGAATTCAGTCCTGAAACTCAGACCGCCAAAAAGTTGATCCTTGTCCACTTGAACCAGAACATCCTGGAATCATCTAAAGTTGACTGCACTTGGGATACATATTTGAGCAGTAGTTTTATGAGACTAGATGCTCTTAAATCACAGGCCTTCATGTTCTAGCTACAGTATGTGCAAATATCTACAGTGATCTATACCCTGACCACGTTTTCACCACTCAAGACAAAATTTCAGTTTTACAGTTTATTAAATTGAGACTACCCTGCTGTTCTACGTGTTAATGTTACCTAGCCATAAAATCAAAATTAAAAGGCTAGAAATCCAAGCTCTGCATTCTAGAAAATGAGGACTGACTATCTGTAAGTCATGACTACCAGCTCCATCTTTTTAGATTAGTACCTTAGACAAAAGTTCAGAAGCTTTGTGTAATCCTGTATCTGATTGTTTTACAGAGGTTTAGAGCACAAAAGAGTAGGTTTTACTTACATCTTGGCTAAGTCCAGAAAAAGTCTTTTGAAGCTCCTTGGCAAACTCCAAGTTGTGTACCACTTCATCATATTTCTCCACTGCCTCCTGAAATAGGCAGATATCAAACTAGCAGTGCATTTATCATATATGTTTAGTCTGTGGCTAAATCCTAACGATTCTCATAGTAAACTTTATTTCAACTATTAGGCTAAATTATACAGCTTTTATTACAGGTTCAATTTTGTTTATAAGAACATCAACTTTTAAGTAACGTCACATGAAAGTGTTTCCGAATGTTACTTGTAACATTCAAGATTGCCATACCTGAGGTTAGTAAGAAACTTTTTTGGATTGGCTATTGTATAGACACTTTCACCATTTCCCCATATTCTTAACTGTAAACTCTCCAGGGCTGGGACTGTCCCTTCCTACAGGTTTATAGGACTCTTAGTTCAATGCTATCTTATCCTGATTGGAAAGTTTGTGCACTACCGTGAATTTGTATTATTCATCTTTCCCTTTAGTTCATATTAGAGCAACTATGTCAGAGGAGTGAGAGAAAATGCATCAAGATACAAAAGCAATTTTATAACCACAGAAGTTCACAAGGGAACAGTATCTGAAGCTACTTTAACTTCAAATTAACTCAAGTTATGTCCCTTTAAAAAGGTGTACAATATAGCTAACTTCATGTTCATAGAATGCTTTTGGAAATTAGTCTACTTATAGAAGTCATGCCTGGAAAAGGAATTCCTGTCTGCTTCTCTAACACCTCTAATCAAAGTTTAGTTCTCATTCAAGACCAGATAATGGAGCCTCTCTGAAATAATCACTCTTACTGTACACTCTCTGGTTGTTGAACTCCCAAGTCTATGTTTCATGAAACTTGTTTACTGCAACCCCAATAGTGTGAATTGTCAAGTTTTATTAAGTTCCATAAGTGCTTTGGAGGTAGTAGTATCTTCAGTATTTCTAAATTAAAGATTACAGTGTTTTGCTATTATATGAGATCCAGAGTGAAAGCAGGTAGTGTAGACTATTGGTAATGTATAATGTGAAGCTTTAAAGTTGGATTAAAGGGATGCTGTTAAGTCAGTTGTAGAGCACCTCAATGGGGAGCCTGTGTTTTGTATTCTTTACAATCTCAGAGTTCAGTTAACTTCAAGAAAATATGTAGAAGAGTAAAATATTAAGGGTTGGTTAGACTTGGGTCAGATATTTACCAAGGCAAGAAGCATTTAGAATTAGAAGAGCTAGTATACAGCCATCAATTGTACTTGCCTAAAAAGGAAAAGACTGCTTACTTTTATGCACCTGTTTAATTGTGTTCAACAATTTAAAACAGAGCACAGATAAACTATGTGTATTTCTGCCCATAATATTTTAAAGAGATGTCACTGTATGTTAGCAACTGTTTAATTCTAATGACTTCACTTAAGGCAAGACTTAAGACCAGGCCCTAATAGGCCAAATCTGATCATATTATATCGATGTCATGCTCAGATAGAATAGCCAATTTCCAATTAGAAATATGATTTTAAGTGAATCCTTAATCACTTAATCTTTTTGAAAAGATATTACTACAATATAATAGTGCTTGCATTGGACAGAAGTGAGTTCTCCAAGCAAATACCAGTTAATTTAACACTGATGCCCCTACTTGGTTTCCACTCAGCACGAAGTAGAGCTCTTGAACTCAAGTTTGAGAAAGTTTGTTTTGAAACTAGCCTCCATCATGACTGTCTCAAATTAATTTTGTAACAAATAATAGAATTTGAACATAGAAGTTGCAATGTAAATTTTACCTCCTGCCCTAATCTGATACATTAGAGACACATGCAAACATTAGCTATGAGGAAGAGAGAAACAAGTTTTAATATAGGTCGCACAAGAAATACAAGAAACTGAAATGTTAATCATATTACTCTTATTACCATAGCACCTCGGAGCCCTAGTCATGTAGAAGCGTACAAGACACCAGACTGAACAGCTTACAGTACTTCAGGCTAATTTGTAGTCAATAAGTGGCTCCACATCTTTCTTACTGAGAAATCATACTAGAGTCATTAGAAAAGTAAGTTTAACATGGATAATTTCTTGTTTAATATACTGGGAGCTAACATTTGAGGTCTCCTGAAAACTAGATTAAATGTAATCTGCGTATTTAAGAGATAAAAAGCTAGAATGGCAGCATTGAAAGTCTGTTCAGCCCACAGAGCAGTTAAGGTACAGGCAACCACAAACTTTTGATCCATAGGGAGCTATAGATCACCACCTGGAGTGAATTTTCCCCACACATTAGGGCTCAGTCTTCCCAAACTAGTGAATACTAAATGCATGTTTCATTTCAGAAATTACAGACTTGGCCCATGAATAACAGAAGAGATGAATTTGAAAGTAACAGTCTCTGGTGAAACAAGCTGATCATCATATGCACACTTGTTAAGAAAGTGGGGGGCATGGCAGATCCTTAAATGAACCTGATTGGTCCCTTAGGGTATACAATATTGGGGTGATGCATGGCTGACTGTAAAAGCTGTTCTCCTCCAGAGGTGGAGTAGCCAGGATGAAAGAGGAGCACTCACACACAATATTAGTATTTATGAAAATTCCATTCTAGAAACTCATATGTGAGCTTCTCTCAGTCCTCTTGCTGCAGGGGAGAAAAATTTTTTCCCTGGAAGGGAAAGTTGCATGAGGTTGGTGTAGAACAACTTTTTACATTTAATATAAAAAAATTACACTGTGGTTAAAGCTTGTTACACAAAATGCTATTGCATTTGATACGGGCTTTCCCAGTATTTCAGTCATCTTAGTCTTCTGGTTTTTAGTTGTCTATTAACAACCTATAGTGAGACCGAATTTTTTAAATTCTCATTTTTAAATTACTGAAAGTGTTAAAAAAGCCACTTCTAAGCTAACGTTAGGTTAACAGTAACTTTTAAAATGTTGACATCACTATAATTGCATCTCAGATTGAAAAACGAAAGTCAGTGGTTTTAGTTTCACTTGTCTAGTCATTTTCAGATTCAGTGTTGCAATGTGCAAATTGCAAATAATTCAAGGGGATTATTTACATATTAGGTGTTATGGTACTACTATTAGGAGCGCTATATGTTCCCTTCCTTCATTCCACAGCCTAAATTTTCTATCTAGAAACAGCCCCTTAAGTGTTTCCAGAACCACCCTCAAAATAGGTTTGGCTACTGAATCCTAAAGAAAACAGGAAGAGTAGAAGCGGTTCCTCAAGAGCCCAATCCTGCTCAATAGCCTCAACTCCAATTAATCTCAATGGAAACAGAGTGCTCAGCAACTCTAATCTTACATTAACAGCAGGCTCTAGCCCACACAACTCCAAGTGTAACTGGAACAATTTGATAGACATAAGAGGTCTACTTTTCACTTCAGACAATGAAATCTCACCTATTCCATTTCAGTATATTTTTAGAATAAAAGGGGTTAGAAAGATTAAATGTATTTAGTAATGATAATTAATTGCAGAATGGTCTTCATTCTAGCAGGCTTTGTACCATAAAATTATTTGCATGTATTTATTACTTAACAGTGGTTTTCAAACTTATCTGGCAACCCAGTTGAAGAAAATTGTTGATGCCCATGACTCAACAGAGCAGGGGGATGAGAGGTTTGGAGTGTGGGAGGGGCTCAGGGTTGGGGCCAGTAATGAGTGATTCAGGGTGTGGGAGGCGGCTCTGGGCAGGGCGTTGGGGTACGCAGGAGGGAGTCAGGGCTCTGGGGTGGGGCCAGGGATGAGGGATTTGGGGTACAGGAAGGGGTTCTGGGTTTGGGGGGCTCAGGGCTGGGGCAGGGGATTGGGGCACAGGGTTACCTCTGGCAGCTCCCAGTCAGTGGCACAGCTGGGGTGCAGGGGCAGGCTTCCCGCCTGCCCTGGAACCGCAGACCGGAAGTGGCTTCTAGGCGGAGGCGGCTCTTGCCTGCAGGCACTGCCCATCCCAGCTCACATTGGCTGGGAACCAGCCAATGGGAGTGCAGAGCCAGTGTTCGGGTGGGGGCAACGTGTGGAGCCCCATGGCCCACCCGCCTAGGAGCCAGACACACTACTGGCGCCTTCTGGAGCACAGTGCAATGTCGGAACACATAGGGACTAGTCTGCCTTCACTGGGCAGCACTGCCAATGGGACTTTTAAAGGCCCGGTGGGCAGTGCTGACCAGAGCTGCCACAGCCCAGTCCCAGGTTGCAACCCAGGGTTTCAAAACCACTGACTTAAAAGAAACATTGTATGTTTTGTCCTTTATCACTTGTTTTCAATTGCAAGCAATTCAGGACAGGAACTGTCTTTTGTTGACAGTATATAGTAAACAATACTTGTATTTCAGTAATGCTTATCTGAAGCTGCTGCACTGATACACTAGGGCTAAGAGTCAGATGTGGTATTTGATACATAACCCAAGAAGCAGAAGTTTAATAAGCACTGCCATGAAGAATGAATTCTGGTACCTTTGTCACAAGTTTGCTAAATATCTTTTAGCCATAACTTTAAAGAGGGATTGTTATGTACTACATACATTCTAAATTGACTATTCAGATGGTCAAAGTGATAAACCAAAGGGTCTAGTTTAACAAGCCCTCAATTTTGATTTTTTCCCCTCTCCCTTTACTTGTCTACACTCCCTATATCATAGAAAACTGAACTAGCCAATTAAGGAGATTAACAAAAGAATGCATGCTTTTAGGAATTTTGGAACTAGTTACACAAGTTCTAAAAATCAATCTTATTGAGGGCAGAGCAGTGAAAATGGCACTACACACTAACCAAAGAAGGTTTGCCTTTTAAAAGAGGCAACATAATATTTCTACTAAATAAATTAAAGCTAGTTTCCTGAACTAGGTCATCCCTAACTAACTCAGTGTTCCCATTACATTTCTTAGTGTAACTTTTGATCTGACATTCTACATGTCAGCATGCTGCCATCCATTTTGATCAGAAAAATACCAACAGCATTTAACATGGGACAATTAAAAAATATATGCCGAGGGTTGTATTTCTCAGTCTTCTATGATTGTGTCCCGTTTCCCTTTGCGGCACTATTTATGTTCTCCATTAGATAGTAACTCAGCAGGCTTCCTATATAAAGGCGTTAACTGTTGGGGTGCAACAGTCCAGCTGCATCAATGAAGGCTCCACCTGGATTCATCTCTGCCAATGGAAGATATTCACTGATCACACTGGGACAACCACCCATAACTCTGCTCCTGACCTTTAGGCCAATAGGCCACCTTGGGAGAATTCTGCTGCCAAGGCTATATGGGCTGCCTCAGGAATGCTTTGCTGCCTCAGGGGACTTGTCTACACTGAAGTTATACCATGTTACAACACAACCTTGAAGAGTTCAGAAAACAAGACATTAGGATTACTTTAACACTAGGCTTAATTTAAGGTTAGCCATGACCAGCTATTGTCAGTTGGATCACAGTTAACATCAGTGTCCCTGTCTACACCAAATGCTAAGCCATATTTATCATGTGTTAGTTACCACAACTGAGGGTTATGTTTTAACATGATGTAATTTCCCCAATGTGGACAAACCCTTTATGGATACCACCCCAAAGATTGCAGATGACAGGCTGAAAGCATAACAGGCACTTAGTGACAGGTGGAGATCATGTGCTTAAAGAAATGGAACTTGACACCTGCTCTGGAATGATCTTTGTTTACCTCAATACCCAATTTGAATGTTAAAACACGATAAATTTTTAGGGCAATCCACAACTGTCACTTTTCAGCTTGTCTACAACAAGCAAGCTTATTTCATTTTGCTTTGTGAATACCATTATGCAAGCTTTATGGTGGTGCTTAGCAATGCTAGCTTTATAGAAGTTGCCACAATAGTTCTGCAATAGGATTCCTCAACAACTTCACCCTCATCTTCAACATGTTTGAAGCTTTCAAATATTACCCTACATAACTATTTACCAAGACAGGTAAGCAAACTCACCAACTGGTCCTGATTGAGGGCTTCTCCCTTCTTCAGGCGATCCCTGTAGTCTTCAAGTTTGAGCTATAAAGAAAAGATTTACAATCAGTCATCTGTTATATACTGATTATTCATACATCATGGAAAGAAATTCAGCTTTTCCATGTATATCCTGTGCTTAAGTTGACATGCTGCAGCTAAAAATAATGTCACCGGTTCTGTCCATTTCCCCCGCCCCCCCATCAAATTCAAGCTTCTCTTTCAAGGCACTGCACAACTCTGCCTATATTTAAGCCATTACTACCTACTTTCTGACCTGCCATTTCTTCTTATCTTGTTGTCTCCCTGGTCTCACTTGCACTGTCATGCCTTTCATATTGCTTCCTAGGCCTTTAACTAGCTTCCTTTATCTGTAACATAGGTGCCTTGACTCCTTCCAATACCTCCTTTCAGAGTGACATTTTTGTCTAGCTCTCCATAGCTGAACTACACTCCAGTATAGGCTCCTATTCTGGCTACCTTATTCTCAGACCAAAAAACCCAAAGATCTTTCAAGGTTCTATATGCAGTATATTTAAAATCTTTTTTATAATCCTCATCCTGCCCTTTCCTCCCTCATGATTACCTGTGTATCCAGTTTAGCTTAGAAAGATATTCAGTGCAGGGACTACACATTATTTCTGCTAAATTCCTGACTAATTCATTATATACTAAAAGCTACAAAGATTCCTTTTTAGTTAGCCTTAATAAGTTTTGCAACCTTAAGACTTGCACAAGTTAAGAAATTCAGCACTATGAACCACAGTAACGAATACTACCCCTTGAGGGTATGCAGGCAAATAAAATGTTAATTATTGATATGTACCAATACTATAAGCATAAGCAGCTAAGGAAAAGAATGCATCCTCTTAACTATTTGAATATTAATTTACACTGATTTTCGCATGACTATGAGAGGCCCCTTGCATGTGCATTACAGTAGGAAGAATCAAGGATACCAGGGAAATACCATCCGCACAAATAAATTTAACCTTGGAATACCACTGTAAAGTATGTGGAATTGCTTTAAAAAAATTAAAGCTACTGGAGTAAAAACTCTAACAGAAGGAAGAGCACTAGGCTGCTGCCTAACACATGAGCTATGCATATCCCATGTTATTTAGCCAAATACAGGTTTGAAGTAAAAGGTATTTTAGAGCACAAAAATATGAAAAGTTTGCACTCTGGTGCAAACAAAAAATCAAGCTGATTTTCAATGAACTTATAGAAAAAGATTCTTCCCAAGTGTTTGAAAGTTACATGTTAAAACAGTTTGACAATGCAAGCGCCATCTCAAACAAACATTTCAGTTGCAATGCTATGAATTATCCAGTTGTCTGAATTCCTAATTTAAGATTTGTCTGACATTCACCTACACTAAGCCACAAAAAAGTGCACCTCTTGAGTCCTTCAAAGTGATAGCTCCTTTACAGACTGCTAAGCTTTTTAATAGAGCCTTCAAAAATTTTAAAATCAAAATGACAGATGAAAAGCTGAATAATTTTTTGCAAGATTCTACATGCCTGTGAAGACCAGGCCTCAAAGTCTATAAAAAGTGAAATTCAATACATATTTAATATGACCTTGCACTTATGAGTCAGAGGAAGCAATTTTATTAATCTGTTCTTTTAAATGCATCACTGGATTTTAATATTAGATGCCTATAATCAATACAAGTGGAATACAAAGTTTTCCACAAGTCTAGTTAAAATCTAACCCATAATCAAACTAATTCTACTTGTAAATCCAATTTAATCCATTAAAGACACATTGTCTTGCACACTATTCAAGCTTTGAAAACTACAATAGCTGTACAGCAAAACCAACTACTGCAGAAAACAAATGAGGTTTGAAGTTGACTTATCTAGCCATCTACATACATTTACTCTGCTTCCATATTTGAGACAGCAACATTACAAACATATGAATTTTAAACACAACTAATCTGATTCCTCTTTTCAAATATCTAAACAAAACCTAAAATGTACAAAAATCAACAGTGCTAGATATTCCTCTGATAAAATTCCAAACAGAGGACACCTTATTGAGAACTGCTGCTGAATATGAACTGGTTTTATTGATTTTTATACTAGCTGCAGCAAACCCATTATGTTATATACGCTATAGGTATGCAAAACATAAAGATAGATTCTTATAGCAGGATTTAAAGTTTACTATTGAGGAGCTTAATTAAAATATCAAGTTTAAGTTATCAATTTCTTCAGAATAGCAAAGAAATAAGTTACCTTCTTTTTCTCAATATTCCTGATCTTGTGTTTGAGACAGATAAGTCCATTATCAATGTAAGTCTCATATGCCTGTGAAGGAGTGGCAGAAGAATTCAGAGAAGACTGCAGGGGGCTCAGGGGAGGCTGGTTCTCCCCAGGTTGGCCAGGGGTCACCTGCTGCTTGGCCGGCTTCATGCTCTTGTCCTCCCCCCCTTCCGAGTGGCCTGAAGGCGACGGGCAACGGAAAGGGGATTGGGAAAGCTGCACCATTGAAACGGATGGGCCTGCCAAAAAAAATGGGTTGTTTAGCTCTCTTCCCCTTTCCTAGAACTACAGTAAGTATTTACACTAATAAACCTTAAAACATGAAATAAAGACCCATATAAAAATAAGCATAGAATCTTCCCCATCTCTTCTCCCTCATTCCCTTGAGAATATCAGAAGCAGGAATTTCAAACCAGGGAAAACATTACATGGTATAAATCTCCCCACCCATCCAGACAGCAGAAATCCTTCACACAGGCAGTATTAGGCAGTGCAGCGGGATGATTCCAGAAACACGAGTGTCCATGTAAAACTAGGCCAATGCCCCACACTCAGAGGAAAAAACTGCATGTAAGCAACTGCAGATTCCACTCCCACCTGCCAGCCCCAACATGCATTTAACTGGTGTAACTGAGGATTCAGTCTCGTCCCTCCCAACTCCTATTAAAGTGGTTTGATGCAATTCTCTCCTTACCTTCATGACCTTATAAGCAACCCAAGAAAACATTTGGATAAAACAATGCACATTTTAAAATCCAACTGATTAGAGGCAGAAGAGTTGCCTAGTAAAAAGAAAGCTTTAGCCCTAAAGCCAAAGCAGCAGCAACATCCTTGAGAAAGAATCAGCCTACATCCACTGCCCAAGAATATCTTTAGGCTGCAACAAGAAAACAAGTGTCGGGGGAGGGAAAGGGATTTAACCTTGAAAGCAGTAGGCATTTCTATACAACATTCACAACCTACAGGTCTTTAGTAATGACCGATCAGGCTTATTCTTAACTTTGCTTGTAACCACCAGGCCAAGCCCTGGTAAGGGAAGGGCCTCACACAGGAACCCCAAACTGAATTTATAGGGACAGTAGCAGATTCCCCTTCCCTTTTCACTCCCTTCTCAAGCCACCTGCAATAGAGTTGGGCGTGCAAAGTACCAGCTGTTATTAAGCACCACTGCTCCCCCTCATGATGATCTACAGAGCTAAGAAGGAAACTTGCAATCGTCCATGCGCTTGTTGCCAGCGCCTGCCACGAAAGGGTGCCAAGGGAGGGGCAGTTTGAAGGGGGTTGCTCTGTCCCCCCAGCCCTGGGCTCACACCCATCCCACAACACTAGAGGAGAAGGAGAGAGGAAGCCTCGATAGCCGGCGCCACCCCCACCCCCATCATCATCAACACACGGGACCCCACGGAGCCCTTCCCTGGAACGGGGAACTTGAGCGCAAGGAACAGCTGCAGGACGCCCCGCCGCATCCCTGGTGCGGGGCGGGCAGAGCCGAGCTCCAGCAGCCCCTGTGGGCGCGGGGCGGGCGACACCCAACGCCCGGGGGGCTGCGAAGGAGCGCGCGGGGGGCCGGGGAGAGGAGCCCCGGGATCGCCCGGGGGGGGGGGGGGCAGAGAAGATGCTGCAGCCGCCGCCATCCCCACCCATAGCGCCAGGCACCGGCCGCTGCAGCTGGCTCCGGGATTCAGCAGCGCCGCCGCCTGAGTCCGCTGCGGCCACCGCGGGGCTGAGGAGGACGCGGCGGCGGCGGCGGCGCCGCTATAAACCCCTCCCTCCCCGCGGCCCCTCACCTCACTAGCCGAACAGGCTCCGGCCCGCCCTGCTGCCCGCCTCCCCCCTTATATACCCGCCTCCCGCCCCGCCGGCCGGGAGGAACGAGGGAAGGGGCGGAGCCTTCATGTGAGGTCACCGCCCTCCTTCCAATCGCCGGCTCCTCTCGCCCGTCCCTCCGGCCCCCACCACGCGCCCTTCCCCGCCCCCCACGTGACGGGTGGACCGTTATTGGGGGGCGGGGGGAGGGGCATGGCCCCCACCACCTTTTTCGTTCCCCTGCATCTCCTATGGGGTAGTGGGGGGCGGGGCTACAGCGCCTGGCTCTGCTCCCTGCCAGCTGGTGGGAGCTGGATGTAATGAGTTGGGTGGGTCTCAGCCTGCACCCAGTATTGCACAAATCAGCACGCTTGGCCCCTTAGCTGGCAGCAGCCTCAGCAGAGTGTCAAGGACAGACGGACTGTGCAGTGCAGAAAAGGACCTTAGCTCCATGACTTCTTCCACAGGGAAGAAAAGTAACAATTGAATGTCATGCAATGAATAGGACTCATGACTCTCGTGTGAGTCCAAGTGGCTCCTTCCCTATAGCACAGTCCATGTGCATAGCAACTTAGATCAGGAGATTATGACATATACTCCAATTCTGTTCTATAAAGGCTCAAATATGAAATGGAGGTGTCCTTTCTACACAAGTTCAGCCTATTACAATGTTGGGACCAGGCACAAAGTTCCTCTCTGAGGGCCTTTGAATTTGGGATTTTGCCTAATGCCCATTTCTAATGGCAGCTACATTGCTTTCCTACCAAGGAGAGATTGATCCAGGTCAGAATGGAGCCTCATAGTGAAACTTTTACTGTTGCTGATCATCTATATGGGAAGGATAGATGTGTCTTATATACATATGACCCAATCATACAAGCACTAATTAGTTGAAGCGGTGCTTATTATTGTGAGTAGCCCCACCAAGTAAATTAAAATTGAAAATAATTAATAAAAGTCACAAAGTTAAATAACATTCATTTGTTAATCTCTGTACAATGGATAAAAATCCAACGTCTACCTCATATAGTTTGCAGTCTTGCAATGGAATAGACAAGTTAAAATGAAGAAGACAACACTCTGGGAAGCCCAGAGGGATAAGTTGAAGTTACATTCTCTGTGGTTCACTTCTTGTCAGCACCACTTGAAAAAGTAATGAATAGTACGCACAGAAAGGGTGAAATAAAGAAGTATAAACAAGAGATTTGTTTTAAAAAGATGGAGAGTCAATAAGGATTCAAGGAGGTTTTTCCAGACCGGTCTTTCAGATATTATGTTGGACAGGTGGCACTTTGTTTCTCTAATATAGAGGAACTGCAGAAAAGGAGGCTATCACACAACTGAGAGACTGTGTAGAGAAGTAGGAGGTTGGTGCTGGATGATCAGAGAGAGAGTAGGAGAATAGAAAACATAGATCCCAATCCTGGAAAGAGGTCCGCTCATACAGATCCAATGGAAGGATCTGCAGAGTTGCCAACTCTTACAATTTTATCACGTCTTGTATATTTGGTGCTTTTTTTCTTAGAGCCCAAGCTCCCGGAGTCAAATGATTACATGAGAATCTCAGTGGTCATTTAAATAAAAAGCAAATATCTATCCTTCATGTTTGTGGAGAAAAGCTTGAAAATATGACACGATCCATAAAAAGATCCCCCTTTTTTTCCCCACTTTTAGAAATCTCATGATTTTTAAGCCAATCTCATTATTTTGGGGAGCCTGAATCAAGATTTTTGAATGTTTGGGGTCGGCAATACTGGATCCATGCCTTAAGATTTTCCTTTCTGGATAAGACCAGCATTCAGTCTTGTTCCCTCTGGCAGTGAGCACTATATGATTTTCTTGGTCTTGCAAAGAATTACAGGCATGCTTAAGTTTTTACACCATGATCAGTCTTAACTATGCACAGCGTGAAATCTGGCCCCACTGCAGTTAATAGGAGTTTAGCTATTGACTTCAGTGGGGCCAGGATTTCATGTAGGGTGCACAAAAATGAGCTGGCACATCTTTCTAGGCTCAGAGACTTACGCCATGTCTACACTATGGGTCTATTGCGGCATAGCTATAATGTCGTCGCTATGTTGACATAACTGATGCAGCCTAAAGTGATGGAAGGAGGTTTTCTGTTGCTGTAGGAATACCACCTCCCTAAGCATTCTTCCATCAAGCTAGCTGCATCTACACCAGACGTTAAGGCGGCATTCCTACAGAACTCAGGGGTGCAGATTTTCCATACCCCCTGAGTGACATAGGTGATGTCAAATTAAGTTTTAAATGTAAGCTAGGCCTTAGATTGCAATCTCTTTAGGGAAGAGACTACTTCTTTGCATATGTTTGTACAGAATCTAGCACAAAGGGTCCAAAGCCCTGCAATGTAATTATAAAATTAATTCTCAAATAATACAATAACAATAATAATTAATACAGAGGAAGGCAACAGGAATGAGCCTAGAAATTGTAAGGATGGGTGGAAAAAATAGTCTATAATGAACTTTTGAAGTTGGGAAATTGCACAAAAGAGAAAAAAGATCTGTGAGGAAGACTGGTATAAGTCCATGCCGGATTTTAAAACCAATGATATGTTTTGAACTTCATTCTGAAATGAATGGAGAGCAAACAGGTTATTTGAGGTTGAGACTCTTTGTGAATTTAAAGTGCATATATTTAGTCTTTATAATATTGAGCACAAAAAAACTGTATTACAAGAACATTATTAAGGTTGCCAAGTCAAGTACTCAAAAGTTAGGAAAGGTCAGAATTGCCTAGGCGACCTTAACTGGGACCCTTGGTATGTATATATTATGATACAGCCCTTAATTACATAATTGCATGCTATTTGTTTCACAAGACTCCGACCTCATTCAGTGCACAAGACTCAGGAGTCTTGGATTCCACTCCAGGCTCTGGAGGGGAGTGTGCTCCATTGGACACAGGCTGTTCTGCCCATTTCCTTCCAAACTTGAAGCCATCTAACCTATCCCTTCCAACCTGTCTGTTCCAATCTTGTCTCTTCCCTGCCCCTGGCTCCTTTTCCCAGTCCTATTCTCCTTGCCTACCCATCCCTAGTCTCCACTTCTCAGGCTTCTCATTCCAGTCTCCTTCCCCAGCCTGTCTTAGGGCTTGTCTTCACGTGCAGCACTACAGCCAAGAGCGGATTAGGGTCTTGTGGGGCTCCCGGGCCGGAGCAAGTGGGGGGGCCCCTCCCCACCCCTTCCACCTGCAGTCCCCCTCACCCTCTCCCCAGCAGGAGCACCAGGCAGGCAAAGCAGGTTGGGGTGCAGAGGTGCCCATTTTCCTGGGGCCCCCCAATTGGCTGGGGCCCTTGGCACAGGCCCTGTTGGCCAGTAGCAGCACTGCTGTAGCACTTTAGTGAAGATGCTACTCCTGTTGGCATAGTTAATCCACTTCCCTGAGAGGCAGAAGCTATGTCAATGGGAGAAGCTCAGGGTTGTGGATTTTCACACCCCTGAGTTACATAGTTATACTGATGTAGGTCTGTAGTGTAGACCTGACCCCAACCTCCCCCTCTGGGCTCACTGTCTGAGTCTCACTCCACCTCTGATTGTCAGTCTGGCCTCCTCCCCAGACCTAGCCTAGTCTTCATATTCAGCCAGTCACAGTCCCCCTCTCATCTGATCTACTGCACCCCTCTCCCTATTGGTTCCTAGTCCCAGTCTTCCCCAGTCTCTCACCTACTCATTCAATCTCAATGCCCCTCCCCTCAACTAATTGCCTTCCAGTCCCCCATTTCCTATTCACAGTCTCCCCCGTCTCCAGCTCCCAGTCCCAGCCTGCACTTCCCCTTGGCTCCCAATCTCCTTCTGCAGCCTGTTCCAGTCTCTCTCCTCCATCTCTCAGTCACAGTTCTCTCACCCCACCCTTCCAGTCCCCATCTCACCAGACTTCCAAGCTATTCCTTTTCCTTCCTCCAGACCTGCTTTTCTCCCCTCTACATCCAAACCAGATAACTTCCTTCTCCATGCTGCCTGGGTGCCAGCAGGGAGGTCATAGAGTGCACAGGAGAGATAGACTTCTTGCTCTCAATTGCAATACCCACCCCTCCAGCCCAGAATAGTTGAGACCAGTTATTATAGGAAAAGTCCACTGTGATGTTATCTGATTAAAATATGACCATGCAAATCATTGTGGCTACCACTGTTATATAATTGCAATGAATCTTATACAAAGTGTGATGCATGGCCAGAAAGGGTTAAGCATCCTGCAGGATAAATAACCCAAAGTCAACCATTAGAGACATTAGAAAAGTATGTGAATGGTAATTAGGGCCACTCCATGCTAGAATGCAAACCTATATTGTTAGAAAATTGGAGGTGATGTTAATTGTATGTGTGTACTTACATCTTGTTAAATGTTAGCCATGTAAACAGACAGTTCCTGTCTGTCACTAGCTATTGATTCCAAGATCAAAAGGACACATTAACATTTAGATGAACTGTAAACATAGGATATCACTGTGTTTGTCTCTCTTTGAAATATATAGCAAATTATCTGAGAATGATGGAAACTGGGCAATTGCCTTATGTTAATCTGTGTAGATAATTACTGGCAAAGCTTAGGAAATAGATCTATTTCAAAGACTCCATAATTGCCTATTATTAGCCTGAGGATTCCAAGCTGTCAAAGACGACCTGAAACTGTATAAGAATGTCTGGGGTCCTGATCCTTTTTATCTCAGATCTGCTTGATGCTTCATGCAGGGGAAGCTTAAGCCCAAAACTGAGATCTCCAGTCCTAATCTGGAATCACCGTGAATATGAACATTGGACTATAACCTATGAACTAATTCTGGAAAAATTCTTTGCAACTACAAAGCTTACCATCTCTACTAAGTATTATACTCATGTCTGTATGTATAATGATCTTTTAACCAATACTCTCTCTGTCTTTTCTTTTTAAGTACATTTTTGTTTAATTAATAAGAATTGGCAGTAAGCTTGTATTTGGGTAAGATCTGGAATATTCATTAACCTGGGAGGTAATGTGTCCGATCCTTTGGGTTTGGTAGAACTTTTTTATATGATGAATAAGATTTTCAGTAATCCTCATCATATTTGACTTGGGTGTCTGAGTGGAGGCCTAAGTCTGGGTTGCTTTAAGGGAACGGTGTTGTTGGCTTCTGGGTAACCAGAGAGGTATTATGAAGCTGTTTTGTGCTGGCTTGGTAAATCTAAGTACTGGAATATCCACCAGCTTTGGGGATTGTCTGCCCCATTCTTTGCAGTTCACCCTAATTGAGTGACCTCAGTTGGCTCCCCTAGGACTCCGGTCACATCCACCTTCACCCCTGTGGCACTGGGCTGGAGGAAGCATGCTCAGTCACTCTGTAGGTAGAGCACATGCAGTTTGGTTACACAGCAGTGCAGGAATGGAGCAATCTTCTGACCCGATGCACTCTTCAGAGATTTTAGCTGCTGAAATCAAAGTGTCTGTGTCTACTTGTGCAAACTGATTTTTTTTTCAAAGGTTTATAACTTGGCAAGATTTAGGCAGATTTTCATGGGGACAGAAATAGGTACATCCTTAGTGCAAGGGCCAACCCCCTGCCAAATTTCACATCCTTGCTCCCAAGTATAGGGGTGCTAGAGCATTTCAAAGAAAACTTCTGAAAATTTTAACACAGGCAAAAACATATTTTGGCTGAAATTTGCCAAAACATTAAAAAAATAGGAAATGCCAGAATTAAGATTGCTTGTGCAACCAACCTTATTCAGCTTTCTAGTGCATATGCATTATTATACAGCTTTTAACTACATGATCTTATGTTATTTTCCCACAGGATCCCTGTGTCATTCAGTGCACAGGAGAGACCTGCCCCAGGGTTGAACAAGGTTGTGCAGTGAAGGAGGCTGTTGTCTGTATGATCCCTTCCTTATTTGTTGCAGAAGTTGGAAGGCTGTAGTGAGTGAGACAGGCCATTTCAGGAACACAAAAGACAGTCTCATGTTTAAGGCAGTTGAATGCTGCCTTTGGGGACTGGATTCAGGGGTGAAAGTAACTTTAACGACTTGCCAGTACTCCAGAGTTCTGTGGAGGGGGAGGGGCCTCAACCGGAAGAGGCGTGGCCTCTTTCGGAAGAGGTGGGGCCTTTAAATCCCCAGGCTTTTAAATCATGATTTAAAGGGCTCGGGGATTCAGCTGAAGCTAGGAGCCGGGCCCTTTAAATCACCCCCGGAGCTACCAGCTGCAGGGGCTTCCCTCTAGCTTGCAGCAGGGAGACTGGCTGAGGGAGGGAGAAGCCTGCCTCCTGCATAAGAAAAGTTTAAACTCAGCTGTTCCCTGTGCGGTTCAGTAACATTTCAAAGAGGATCTGCAAGAAGTTTGGACATCACAACCATGATATTCTGCTGGGGAGAAAATGGGATAGATTTGAACTTGAAAATGGTCCTTATTTTGATTGTGTTTTTTGTGTATAGGCGATCCCCTCATCCCGGAGGCAGAAAAGAACTGTCCCTGCCATGGTCACACACACCCTCGCCCACCCCCCCCAACAACTGGGAGTGAAATTAACAAGGATGCCAGAAAGGGCTTCTAACCCTGGAGGCTGAACTGCGCAGGGAACAGCTGAGTTTAAACTGTTCTTATGCAGGCAACAGCAGCAGGCATCTCAGCCAGTGTCCCTACTGCAAGCTAGAGCCTAGAGGAGAACCCCTGCTGGGGAGTGAGAAGGGGGGAAGGAATGCAGAGCCTTGTCTGCAGCCTCGCTGGAGGAGGGAGAGGGAGGAGACGAGAAACCAATGTGATAGTGAGTTTTCCCTTCCACCTGCTTTTATTAGCTCTGGATTTAAGCTGTGCAGCCAAATGCTTATATTTGTTGTGTATATTAGTATTGGAGAGAGATCTTCTCTTCCCGGGGGCAGACAAGGACTGCCCCAGCTATGGTCAAATACATCCTCCCCACTCCCCCCAGCTACTGTGAGTGAAATTAACAAGAATGCCAGAAACTGCTCCTAACCCCGAGAGCTGAACCACTCAGGGAACAGCTGAGTTTAAACTATTCTTATGCAGGGGGCAGGCTTCTCCCTCCCTCAGGCAGTCTCCTTTTCTTATCGGTCCTCCATACCGGCCCGTACCTGCTTACTTTCACCTCTGACTGGATTTATCCCTATGTATACCACAGCATTCCTGTGTGATGTTTGGTAAATCCCTTAAACCAAACTTGTCACAGGTGGTTAATTGTGTGTTCCTCATTTTCAAGGTGACCGCCCTCCTCCCTCCCCCACTGGCCCCCGAGACCTTGGGGGTCTGATCTGCACAAGTGCTGAGCACTCAGAGTTGCAACTGAAGTCAATGGGATCTGTGCTTTGAACATATAAATTGGTATGCAATTGAACATATTCTGAAAAATCAGGACGTAAGCATCTCAATTAGACACCTAAAATTAGTGGACTCTTGACCTCTCTGTGCCTCAGTTCCCCATCTATAAAATCAGGATAATAGCACCCCCTCCTCACCTCACAGGGGTGTTGTGAAGATAAATTCATTAATGTTTGAAGTATTTGCTATAGTGATGAGCACCATAGAAAAGTCCATCCAGCAATTAATAGTTTTGTATTTAGAATAGGGTTTACTATTGTGTAGTAAATAAGGCCTGGGTCCCCCACTGAACAGTAATGAGAAACCAAAATATTGACTAACTGCTTATTCAATGGGCACCATCCACCCTGTGCAGTGAATGAAGCAGAAATCCAGTGGAAAAATGGAATATAATTACATAATTAAAGACTGTAATGGGGACAAATTATGGTTGCATGGGCAACCTTAATTCTGGTGTTTCCTAATTTGAGTGCTTGACTTTGCATCCTTATTGTTCTTTTAACATAGCTTTTGCGTGTAGTTCAGTAAACTGCCCAGTTTATTTATTGAATCAATATAAAACCAACTGATTTCTTTCCACATCACATCTTTATTTATGTTATTAATTATTTATTAATTAACTTTTGGTATTGCCCAAAATGTGCTAGGTTCTTCCAAAATATAAAAGGCACAGTCCCTACCCTGAAGAGTTTAGTACTAATAACAACGTTAGTGCTTCACGTGTTCAAAATTCCATACAGCCGTTAGCTAAATTTTTCTCACAACACTGCAGCAAGGCAGGCATGGTAAGTATTGTCATTCATCCCTCTTCTTCCATCATATCGCAGAGAAGGCAGAACAGTCAGCGTTATACTGCCACCTTTTGAGAAGCAAGGAGGCAAAAGAATTCTGAGACCCTGGCTCTATTTGTGTAGGCTTGCGTCCATCCCCTGTCCTTCTCCAGTTTTATTTTTTCGCTCAGAAGCATGGAACCTTTGTTTCAGTCCCTCTGCTGTCCGTGTGTGAAGAGGTGGACAAACCCACACTGTGGAGTTAAGAGGTCAGGAACAACTCTGGGCCTGGGAAGACCTGACCCCACAAGCCTGTTGGGCATGCTCCAGCTGGAGGAGGGACTCAAAAGGGAGTCTTCAGCACAGCAGGGTGGTGGGTGGAGAGAGACAGATCTGCACTCATTGCTGCAAAGGGACTACACCAGGAGTGCGGTCTGCAGCATAGATCCAGGACTCACTAACTTGCTTAGACCCATAGAGCAGATTGCTAAGGACAACTGCAAGCCATGATATGTCCGGGGAGTAGGAGACAGAACAGTAGGAAGAGACCCAGGGAAAACATTAGCTGGACCCCCACGTAGCAGACACCTGCATTATGGTGCTCATGAGGGCCGCTGGGTCAGAACCCAGTGGAGTGGAAGTGCTCAGGTTCCCAGACCGTTAGGTGGTGCCACTACCACAGACTCTTACTACTAGGTGGGGAGGCTCACCTTGCTCACAGCTCGCCTCCTTTAAAAAAAAATCTAGAGAAAATAAAAGATAAAGAAGGACAAAGTACAATGATGAAACAAAAAGGTAAAGAACAGGAGAAGATGAAATAACCTGTCTTGCTGCCCAGCCAGCATCTCCCTGCCTCCACTTCCAATGCTTTATAGCAGTATCACCAGATGCAGATGTGCCTGAGACTGAGTTTGCTCCACAGCTCCTCTTCTGACTGTGGAAAGACCCACTCTGGCAGCCCCTCTTTCCTCTCTGATTTCTCCTTCACTATTTCCAGCTTCCCTGGCAGGCTCCTGCAACCACTGCACATGTGGCCCCTCCTTTCTTCTCCCCTTCCAAGGGGATCCCAATGCTTCCCCCTTTCTCTCTCAGGGCTATCTGGAGCCCTCCATTAAAGCAGTATTAACTACTATATTCCTAAGCTTCAAGTTCCTTCCCTTTGGGCCTCATTATTATTAATCATATTTATTATGGCATTGCCTAAAGGCCAGCCAAGAATGGGGCTCCATTGTGCAAGGCACTGTACAAACACAGAATAGTAAATGGTCCCTGCCCCAAGCAGCTTCCAATCTAAATCGACAAGACAGACATGGGGTGCGGGAAGGGGTAGAACACACAAGCAGAGTGAACAGTCTTATGGCAGCAAAGGGCATATTGGAACCATGATTTATTTTTATATATATTTATTTTGGGCTGGGTTTAGTTAGGAGGGTGGGTTCAGATAGGGGGTATCAGCTAGATGGAAAGAAAAGGGAAGGAAGTGAGAGGGATAGGGCAGGAGAGGAGAGAGTAGGAGGGGCAGGTATGGAGTAAAGCTGAAATGAGAAGACTGAGGGCAGATGAGGGGTTGCCCTGGCTGGGACCCATTCTACCTATCTTCCCCAATGCAGCCCCCACCTGAACATTTCTTTTCCCTCTGAGAGTCTGATTTAAGGAGGATATCCAGGGTTCCAATGCTCTTCTATATGATCAGATTCACAATCCTGATCCCCCTGTGGAACTGACCCCTATAGATGATCTTCCAGTATCTCCCAGTCTGGACTCTCCATATCCTCATTGCTATGGGTATGGAAACTCCTAAAGCACTGCCCAAAGAACATGAAAGTAAAAAGAAACCTTCCACTATGACAACTGAGGTCGCTTTCCCTCTCCACTTGGCTACCTAGATGCTGCCACTATTCTCTCTCCTCCAAAGAAGCTGATAGGATTTTTATTATTCCCAGGGAAAATGCTAATGTCACATCCATTTTCCTTTTTATTACTACCCACTCAGCTTTGATCTTCTGGGACCTTCACATGGGCCTGGAGAAAGTATCCTTGTTTGTGTCCCCACTTCAATCTAAGTGAGGTCCCAGCTACCCTCTCAGACTCAGTTCTGATTCATTTTAACAATGATTCTTCCAGACCATACCTCAGTCATCTCTGTAGTCCATGAACCTTTTTCCATACTATCACCCAAGGCTACAACTGAAAAAAATCCAGAACCCTCTTTTCCCATCTAACCGCAAAGAAAGGGAGGGTGGTTGCCATGCCCTGGACCTGCTTGTGACTCCCAGGTTGAGAACCCACTCAATGTTCCCTCCCATCTCCATAGGAGGATAAACAAAAAGTTGACACAGCTAGTTGAAATACTGTGTTATCACAATTCCAGATACCCGCAATCCTGCAAACAGTTATACACCTGAGTAATTTTATGCACATGGGACTATGCACGCATCTAAACTAATTTACACACAAAGGTGTGTGCAAGGTCATTGCTTTAATGAATATCCAAGCAATTCCAGGTGCAAAATGTGATAAACCACTCAAATACCTACTGTATAAAGGAAAGCTGTTTTAGTGAATACATTGTCAGATCTTGTGACCTAAAGTCCTAATGAGAGATTAAAGCACAATTATTAGTGCAGAAAGCTTGAACAATGCAGGATTTTTATTATAAAGAGCATCTTCTACAATCTGTTTCATGACTCTATATTTATCATGTAAATAATTTATAACAATATACATGAAATAGCGCTATATTTATGTGGGACAGAGCTAAATGTGAATCTAAAATAAAGGACCAGTGAGTAAGCTACTGGTCATAAGCAAAACAATAAAACAGAGTCCTCTGCAGTTCTTTGACAACTGCAATAAAATTTATGGAGCTGGGCGTATCTGACCATCGCATAGTTGTGAGTTCTTTGAGGTTGTAATTTTTACTAAAAGGACAATACTCCCCTCCTGAACATAACCAGAGTTTTAGAATTATCATTCACCTACCTGCTTGCTTTCAACTATTTAAGCTTTTAAAATAATATGAGGCCATATTTTGAGCTTTATTTTATCATTGCACTGAAAAATATTTTATTTGTCCCCTTCTCTCATTTTTATTTTCCAATATCTGTACAGAGAGATTTTTAAAAGCCTCCAAACCAACCCTTCTCCTCCCCTCTGTCAATCCATCCTCTTTATCTAGTTGAATCATTGTCACTGGAAGTAAAATTCTGGAAGAAATTAGCAAGAAGTTCCCAAAGGTTCTGGGGTTGGTATAGCAGGAGTAGAGAAGAGGTCAGATGTGATGCACATCAAATTAAGCTACTTAATAGGATCACAGATGTCTATGGTCTTGATCTTAAAAACATTTAGGCTCAACTTTATGCATGAGTGTAGTCCCATGAAGTTCAATAGTACTACTTATATGCAGGAAATTAAGCATATGCATGTATTTGTAGGATCAGGGCCTGTGTTTCTTGAGATCACCAAAGACTCATTGTAGGATTCAAAATATGAAGGGCTTTCTATATTGAGTCTAGGAATATCCATTAATTCTTGGTGTAAGAAAATCAAAGCTGTAATGAAGTTGTTACTTAATCTAACATTGTCCTTTAAATAAATCATTTAAATAGATCATGAATAAAAATACTAATACAATTCTAAATTGTTAGGGCTGCATTCTGCCCTTCAATACACACAACTCCCAGTGGGGTGAATGGGATCTGTGTAACTGCAGTACATGAAAGCAGAACTTGGTTCTTTACATTTTTCTGAGCTATTAAAATAAATGCAATGGATGTTATTTTAATTGTCTTCTCCCCTCCCCGCCCCTATTTTCACTTCCTGGCAGCATCTATTGGGAGTAGAAGTTCAAAGGCTCTCTTACAATCTCTCTTTGAGTAGAAACTAATCTGATTTTTTTTTCTTGGAGTATTAATTGGTTTTGCCACAGTATGCAATCTTGAAATGCAATATTTTGTTTAAGAACTTTGAGTTTGAAACTGATGATTGTCAGAGGAGTACAAGGGCTGGAATTTCATTGCATTCAGGAACCACAATAGGTGTGGATGGCATTTGGTCCCACAGGCTGCTGTTCTAGGCCCTGATCCAGCAAAGCATTTGTTTAACTTTAAGCAGTTGAATGATTCCATTGACTTTATTAAGGATACCTCCTTACACCATTTTTGTTTTTATTGTAAGTTAATACTGTTTCTCTTTGGGAAACATGGCTTTTAGCCTCCCCTCCCCCCTAGAAATTATGGCTTCAAGGGGACCACTCGTGCAGAAAATTAAACACAGGCTTAAGAGTTTTGCTGGGTCAAGGGCCTTGACAGCTTCCCACTGTAGTAGCTGTATGCTAATGGGAAAAAGGTGGTAGAACACTTTCATTAAGATTTTTGAAATTTTTTTGTACGGTTCTATTGATATTATATCAATTTTTAAAAGTTATAGACAGAGCTCGAGCTACATATCCTAATCAAAGATTAATTGGTGTTTATGTAGCACTATGAAGATGTAAAGCACTTTGTTAAAGGGGCTGCCCAAGGCAGGTGTGCCTCTTTGTAGCTGGGTCTGGGAACTAGCTCTTAACCCATCTGCCCCCCACTTCCATTGGTTGCTCATGCTGTGGCCCCAATCTCTCTCTCCATGATGCCCTCTTTGTGACTTGTCCCTCAGGTCATTATATAGTTCCACTTTCTGGGGTAACAGAGTCACAGTGGACAAGCTGTCTGGACACTCTCAGACAGTCTTCCATGCCACATCTCCAGGTCATGTGCCATTTTCTCAATGGCTAATAGGGGAACCTGGGTCCACCCCATGACAGAAATATACTCATGTTCACAACCTATACACTATTGTAATACATTTTGTACCAGGCATGTCTTGTAAGGTATCATTTGAAAACTCATGATTTGCTGGTCAGTATAGTCCTAAAAAAATGTGTGGCAACACTGTATGTGAAGTTATAAGATTCCACTGTATGTTATTAACACATTTCAAAACCCACAGCACTTCCCAAACAGAGATTGGAAAACAGGTCTGTTGTAAACAAAGGAATTTGTGCTCTGCTTAGTTTGCATTTAAGCACTAAACAGACTCAAACAAGGAGCGAAACAAAGAAAGCTCAAATAGGTGAGAAAAAAGCAGCAGGGAACATCCTTCCACATAGACTGTTTGTCTAGTGCCCAGCTGGAAATGCTTCTCAAGAGAGGGACTGAAACTATAAAAAAAGAGGGGCAAACACCCCCAAGGAATTCTCACTCTCTACCTCTGCCTCTCTCATTCACTGCACATGAAGTGACAAAGGAAGCATTTGTTGGACTCTGGGAGAAGGGGTCCTGACCTACAGGGTTTGGTTAGTATGACCGCTGAAAGCATGTGGTGAGAAACTTTGCTTGAAACAGATATAGTTTGTTAAGTTAGGTATTAGTAAACATCTTAGCTTTATTTTTCTTGTAACCATTTCTGACTTTTATGCCTTATTACTTGTACTTAAAATCTCTCTGTAGTTAATAAACTGGTTTTATCTAATCCAGTATGTTCAAGTTGAAGTGTCTGGGTAACTCCATTTGGGGTGATAAATTATGTGCATATTGTTCCCTGAGAGCAATAATGGACTCAAAAGATTTGTATTGTCCAGCAGAGAACTGAACAGTACAGGGCATAAGTTTCTGGGGGGCAGGAAGGGGGGGAAATCTGAGACTAAGGTTGTGTTTTTCCTTGTTGCATAAACTCTCTTCATTGGTAGACCAAGAACAAATATGAGTAGGTTGCTTGGCAGATTACATTTTATATAGCTATTATGACCCCCGTTCAGCAAGCTACTAAACGTTCCTAACTCTATGTGCATGAGTAGTTGCACTGACTTCAATCTACTCACATGCCAAAAGACAAACATGCTTAATTATCTTGCTGAATTGGGGCCTCTAAGAGCAAAATCCATATGGTGGATTTTTATGTTGTTATTTTTCTCTCCCTAACTGCATGGAATTCCCCTGCTTGTCAACAGAAGTTTCCCACATGTAGGGAGAGCAAAATGTATCACATGGATTAAAGAGTGACGTTAAGAAGATATAGGTTATCACTGATTAATTTTTGTTGTCTCCCTTTCTATTTGCCATCATTATATCCCAGGGGTAGGCAACCTGCAGCATGCGAGCTGATTTTCAGTGGCACTCACACTGCCCAGGTCCTGGCCACCAGTCCGTGGGGCTTTGCATTTTAAATTTAATTTTAAATGAAGCTTCTTAAACATTTTGAAAACCTTACTTTACATACAATAATTTAGTTATCTATTATAGACTTATAGAAAGAAACCTTCTAAAAATGTTAAAATGTATTACTAGCATGCGAAACCTTAAATCAGAGTGAATAAATGAAGACTCGGCACACCACTTCTGAAAGGTTCCGACCCTTGTTATATCCCATTGTCCATATGGGAAGATAACGGAATCAGTTTCCCATCTATGCTAGTCCTATGTACTAACAAGGAGTATCTACTTACTACTTTTATCAAATTACCGCACAGTCTGAAATGTGTAGTCTGCAGATAGGATAGAAAGATGGGGAAAGGGTGTCAAGTGTGTTATTCTTAGAGCTGTTTAACAATGAACTATTTATGATGCTGATGGTAACACGTAAAACCATTTTTAAGCAAAGGAGTCATTTATCAATTTGTATATAACAGAGAGCTTAAAAGCAATGTTTTTGAAAATTATTGGGTTGATTGAAATTATTGTAATCTTATTTTCTACATCATATGTTAATAAGAGTTATGACAGTGATTTCTAACTAGATAGAGAACATTGCACTAACGTGCATGCTTAGAAATTGTGTAAGTTGCAGGCAAATTGCTTATTTGGTTGCACAGTCACTAGGCTATCAGTGGTACATTTAATTTTTTTTAAAGTATCTGTAGACCAGCGGATGTCTATAATTACTGTATGAATATACTGCACATTGAATAGTTTTAAAATTCCTATTGTTATCTAGATACTAGGACCAGTTAAAGTGAAAATGAAAATCTTGTTTAGGAAATAAATTATGTTAGGGCAAGTAGTCTAAAAACAACATTTTAAATTAAGGGCTCATGAAAAAAAAGTGTCCGAACAACAATGTAGAAAAATCAAAATTTTACTTGTGTATGATCATTAGTTAACAATCTTCAAAAGTAGCTTAATACTTTATACCCACACAAACAACTTGATTTAAAAAAAAAAAAGCTAGGATTGGAAGTTTTTTCCAGTGGAGTCAGCTAACAAATGTTACATTTTCTTTACAAAAAATTCCAATCTTAAAAAAAAGTGAAATTAAAAAGTCAGGGATTCAGATAGTTCCCCAGTGCTACATAATCAATAAGGGCTGTGGGTGAGGTGAAGGATTAACTGTTCGTTTTAGTTATTGCCCATTAAGATGTTTGTAAATGTGATCTTATGTATATTTTTAGTGCTGTTTGACAAGTTTAATCCTTCAAACACGATGCTGATTCAGTTTTTTCCCCTAAAGTATCTAGACCTCTGCTCATGCTTAATTTTAAGTTTCAAGCACTGAAAACTCTTTCTTCCTAAATTTTGGAAACAGGCATCAGCAACAATGTAGGTTCCTACACCTCTGACTTTATCTTACTCCAAATTAAGAGAAGATGATCAAATATGATGCTCTTTTAGGATATTAAATAGTAGGTTTAAGAGAAAAACCACTGATTCCTTCTAGATGGGTTCTAGGACACCTGTGCTACCACAGCAGTAAAGTGCATCCAGGTATCCAGACTTTAGTGGTTGAAGATTTGGAAATAAGAAGGAAAGTACATTCAAAACCAGTCATCTGTTTTTTGTGTGTGTGTTTTTTTTTAAAACATCACTGCTGAAAAGTTATTCTTTACCATTTTTATTAAATAGATCTTTTGAACGTATGCTTTTAGTGAGTTTGCCTGGCTTTTCTCAGGGCTCTTCAAATCCTCTCAAATTGATCTTGCAGTTAAAAGCAAGCCTCACTAGAAGGCATGAGTAACAGATTGGATCAAGCAGCTACTCACCTTTGCTAACAATTCTACAACTCAGATGCTAATATATTTTATAAGGCAGATAGAGGGATTACCAATTCTATACAAAATATAGCTGTGTTCCCCTATTTGGAGAGGACTTACAAAAATCTCAGATATAACTAAATTTATTCCTCTCTGTCTGGATGATATTATTTATACCATTGGGCAGAGTTTGGAGTGCATGAAAAATAGCTATAGAACATTAAGAACCTGCCAGATAAACCTACTTCTGTATTCCATGCACAATATCTGTTTAGATGCAAGTATGGGAACTCTTTTTGAAGTTAACAGGATGACCTGCATGCTTGGGCAGGATCTGAATCTTTGAAGGGTTTGCAGGAGGCAGGGGACATCCACATGAATGTCTTTTGCTTTTGCTTTGCTGGCAGGCGCCTGCTGATCCCAGCAAGCATGATTCCTGCAGGCTCCCACAACTGTCTCCACATCCAGATGTGTTGATGTGAAGCACACGGACATCAGTAAAAATCAGGAAATAACCCACTGGCTGTGATCAGATTAGGGAGAAGCCAGGATATTCCCAACTCAATACTTTCATCTAGCAACAAGGCCCCCCGCATCTACTGACCCAATGTTCTATTTGATTGTCAGCATCTGGTAACCCCTCACATCTCCCAGAAATGGAGTTGAAAATGGCTATAAATAAAAACTGTTGTTGTCCCTGTTACTGAAGCCACAGTGGAGACCATGGTCCATGTGCCACACTAATTGGGGGTGGAGAGGGGCAGAGGAGACCACTGTCAGCAACAGGTCATTTTTCCTAGTGTAAGTGGATGCTTAGTGCCACCTTACCTATTTCAGTGAGCATTTACATAGATGAAGTCAGTGGGACTCCTTGCAAGAGTCAGAACTCAGTAATGTGAGTAAGGATCTCATGACTAAGCCCATAGAGAACACGGCACACGTTCTAGTTCATTAAATTAGTCCCCCATTAGGAGAGAATATCAGGCATTGTGTCAAAGGAAACATCTGAGGACAGACCTGGCAGCAGAAACATATCTGACATCTCTTTGCCAACTACCAAGAAAGCTGACTGACGTGTAACATTTTTATGCAGGGTGGCACAGAGATTTTTGGGGTCTGGGGCAAACTACAACCCCACTCTTCCAAAAATAAATAAATTACTACAAAGACTAAAGAGTTTAAAAGGTGGGGAAAGGTCAGAGAGGGCCCAGGCCTGTGGTGTCACCCCTCTCCTCACAGGGGGAAGAAGGACTATGCCCTGCATGTGTTAAGGGGGCAGTCCTGGTCCTGCATCTCCCTGAGCTCTGGCTCTGCCCCTGCTGCTGGTGGGAGTGGTACCCTGACCCTGTCTTACCGAGCTCTCAGCATGGCAGGTCACTTGGGTCTAGGACAATTATTCCAGCAGCAGCAGGATCGTGGCCTGGCAAGTTGCTTCCCATATTATTGATGGCAGCTGCCGAACATGAATGGTGTTGTGACCCCTTGTGCCAGGTCACAATAGCTCTCACCCAAATTTGGCCCAGCCACTCTGCCATCATTTTTGGGGGCCCCAAATAGGGGGCCTAGAGCAAACTGACCCTTCTGCCCCCCTCCAAGCAACTCTGGCTTTGACTGTGTAAAGTTTTGGGATTCAGCCCAGACCAGTGAAGGGTTGTGTCACCACCTATCCTGTAATCCTGGTTGCCCTAAATGCTCTGCCGCTGTGGCTCACAGCCCGGACACAGAAGACGCAGACAAGCATGCAGTTCCAGGACTGTCTGTGTGTGGCACAGCCCAGTTTTACCATGCTGACCCCAACTGTCTGCCTATGATGCAACAGCCCCACCCTGGTCTCCACCAGCCTTGGTTACTATTTGCAGGGTGACCCCAACACATAGAATATCAGGGTTGGAGGGACCTCAGGAGGTCATCTAGTCCAATCCCCTGCTCAAAGTAGGACCAAACCCCAATTAAATCACCCCAGCCAGGGATGTGTCAATCCTGACCTTAAAACCTTAAGGAAGGAGATTCCACCACCTCCCTAGGTAACCCATTCCAGTGCTTCACCACCCTCCTAGTGAGGAAGTGAAACACACCCCATCAAGGCCAAATCCCCATGCTGTCACTTCGAGTGCAGAAGGTGGGGGGCCCACAAGGATTAATCCTTGCCATTCCAGACTTGTATTAAACTCCCAAGGTTACAGCTTCTCTGACCTTGTCTTGGCAAATGCTGCCACCACTCAAATGCAAAAAACCCCCTTTGAACCCAGAAAGGAGCACTTGGGAATTCCTCCCTGTGGGGTACCCTCAAGCTGCCCCCCACACACACACTCACGGGGAAGAGCTCAGAAAGAAAACAAAGGAAATTAGCTGTGGCCACCAGCTAATCAAACATGCACAAACATCTTATGACACCAAAAATCCAATCCTGTTCTTAAACATAAATTTTATTAAAAACAAAAAGGAAAAAATACATCTGGAACTTAGGCTTTTTGCTAGATCTTAAAAAGAAACAACTGCAAAAATTAAGCACCCAAAATAGCTTTCTTGAGGGTTCAGCTTAAAGGTTACAAGCAAACAAAAACATCTGGGGTTAGCACAGAGGCGATTCACAGGCCTTAAAAATAAACAGAAATAAACCTGATCACATCTTCCTAAACATTCCTAATTTACTTCCACATTTGGGGGGTTTCAAATCAATAATTCTAGGTGTGATCTGATGAATTTTCATACCTGGTTCAAGCCTTACACAGCACGCCTGCTGCCCTCTGTTCCTCTCTTTCCTGGAGAGACAACAGATCAAAGGGAAGTTTCTTCCCCATTTTAAAAAAGTTCTAGCCTTCCCATTGGCTCTTTTGGTCAGGTGCCCACTTTTTTCCTCTTTACCTGGGGGACTTTTTAAACCCTTTACAGGTAAAGCAAGTCAAGAACAGCTACCAAGAGGGATTTTACAGCTAACTGGCTAGATGTCTATCAAAGGGAGCTAGTCATTCACTTTATTTATTACATTGCCAGTCCAGGGCAGATGGTTTTGGGGAAATTTTGTAGTGTCTAACCCTCTCCTGGAACACTCAGGGAAGTAATAAAGGTTTATCGCTCCTTTAAAGAGACAAAAGTACAGTTCACCACTTTAACTGGCATTAACAAGCCTTTCAATTCAAACATAACACTGAGTAAAAAACAAAACAAGTTTATTATTAACAAAATGACAGGTTAAGTGATACTAAGTAAAAGGGATTGAAGGTAGAACAGGTAACCAACAGTAAAAAGACACTTTTTAGTGGTTAAGAATTAATTCAAGAGGCAACAGCCTTGGTTCAAGATAGATTTCTTACTAATCTTTTTCTTTCCAGCCATGGCTGACTGTCTCTCATTCAAGACCTTCCACAAAAGTACAAGGTCCTAGTTTCCCTTGTCTTCCAAGGTGAAAGATCTTTGGATAAGCAGGTTTTCCCACTTATATTCAGTTCTCAGAAACTTCAGCACCCTCAGTTGAAGGGCCCATCTGTGATGGGGTGTGACTCACCACAGTGGCATCTCCTGCTGGCTGTCTTGGGGATTAGCTTCACAGGTCAGTACACCCTTTCCTGACAGTACCTCACCCACCATCACAGCTGCTTTTGGACCCACATCACTCCAGGAACCACTGCAGTCTCTTCATGATGCAGCCCTCCAGCCATGTCACCATCTCTGCCCCCCCTTTCCAGAGGATCTGCCATCAGCTGTCCAGCCACTTCCCCCATAGCAAGTGTGGGGCAGGGGTGGGGGGAAGAGCGGGACCCAGCCTGTACACTGCTCCAGGTCCTGGCCCAGGGACCCTCTGAACCAGTTGCCTACTATGTTTCTTTGCTTCAAGTACTGCTGCATTTCCCTGGGCCACTTCCCCACAGGCACAGGTCCCTACTCACTCTCAGCAGCCCACCTTCTCTACTCTGCAGATCCCTGCCTACACTGCTCTGTCCAAGGTGCTACAAGGCTGCAGTCTACTCAGGACACAATCTTCTTTCCTCAAGCACCTAACAGTAACTGAGTGACTTTGCCCCTGCAGCTCCTTTTATGTGAGCCCACTGGGCCCTGATTGGCTGCTCCTTGCAGCCTCTCTCCTATTGACTGCTTCCCATGCAGCCTCCCTAGGGCTCTATTAACCGATTCCCTGCCAGTGTGGGGCAAACGCCCCATCACACCATTCTTTTCAGTTTGCAAGAGATCTGTCCCCTTCAGCCTATCCATGGAGTCCAAGATTCTTTCTTCTTTCTCCTTATATCTTCCTAAATGCACTGTTTTGTCCCCAGACTCAGGATGACCTCACACAGTTCTTCCCTGCCTGTGGATTTGTAAGTAAATGGGCCTTCGATTGTTTTTGGTCACACCTTGCTTAATTTCACTAAAGACAAGTAAATATCTGCTTTCCCTCCTATCTGAAAGAAAACCTGTTTCTCCCTGAGTTTGGTCACAGCCTTTAAAGCATAAATATAATTATCTATATTTTCTCAGATAGTGTTAATACATACATTTCAGATTATTTTAATCTTAATTATATAAGAAAAGACCTTACTTGATACACTTTTATAATACAGTAATATTGAATACACTCATTTGATCCAATTACTTATCATTTAAGGTTCAGATCTTCTTCATAGTTAAGAGGTTTTTCTCCTTCATTCACTAGGTTGATTATTTCATTTCCCTTTTATGCACATGTGCCTTCATTGTCTCTGCATGATGACCAGGCTGGTCCTACAAACAAATAGATGTTCTTTTGTCTAAGGCAGACTGTGCTTATGCATTGCTTACATACATTTTAAGAACACAATTTTAACACATATCAATACCTCTTTGTACATACCCCGTATATACATCATGCAAGTACATTAATGATCAGTGAATTATTTCCTTTCTAGTGATATATTACATGCCAACTTATATATCATGACAACAGTGTATTAGATGTAATGAGTATGTCAAGCCTGCCAAGAGTTGCTAACAGTATTGAATCACCAATGGTCCTCTGTATCACAGTTTGCTATTTTACTGCATGTACAATAGAGGCCTGCCAAATGGACTGCTGGTTTTGCAAAGTTGTACCAGAGCCATGACTGAGAACAAAATATGACATGGGTCTCTGTTACCATGACCATACATACAGCACAATCACTCTCTAGCAGGAATTAGAAAACACAGGCAAGAGCATCAACTACTAAGCTTCCTTCCCTTCTAAAAGTTCCTACTGGCATTAATGTCTCTTTCAGAGTCTCCAACTATTCTCAGTGGGCCAGATCCTCAGCTGGTGCAAATTGGTATTGACTGCAATAAAATTATGTGTGTGTGTGTGTGTGTGTGTAAAGTCATACTTGGGTATAAGTGTGTGTAAAGCCATACTTGAGTATAATGTTTTATCGCTTGTACAACCAAAAGTCCCACTGTGGTCAAGCAATGCGGGATTGGGACAATATATAAAACAATGAGCTTTTTAGGATGATTTACTCTTTCCAGTTTAAATTTGCTCTGGGCCTGATTCACTGTTACGCTAACGGTGCTTTATACCACTCTGGCAACGTGCAGGGTCCTTAAAGTGAATGTACATGTAATTTACATCTGGCACTGTGTAAGCAGGCCTAGTATAACTGAGAACGCAGGTCTATACATGGAGTTACTTACACAGGCTCTTCCTTGTTTTTTGTTTTTTAACTTTTCACTTTCTGTTAATAAACTCAATAGCCAAATTCTGGCTGGTCTTGCCCATAAGCTGGGAAAAAACAGCTGAAATAACTGCTTGGTTTCTGCATCACATGGTAGAAGATGTTCACCACAATCCTGGCTCCCTTGATAAGCTGCGAGCACTGTATGGCATGCGTCTTAGAGGGAGGTAACAGAAAGGCTTGTCCAAAGGGTCTCGGTCTGTCAATCAATATGAGTACGCCCCCTGACTTGGCAACGGATCATTACCTAGCTATGCTTCACCCTCTGCTGATAGCCCTTCCTCCCAGTGAGCCTGATTCTTGGTTACTACTCAATGGCTCCTTTGTGCTGGGGTAAAGCAACCCTGTGGGGGCCCAGGAATATCCCTCCAACCCATTAAAAATGAGTGGAAGCTGCAGAGCCTCAGCATCAGTCAGGATCTGACCCTTTATCAGCAAAGACATTTTTTAATGCGGGAGTGGTAACAAACAAAGCAAAACATATTTGATTCCTTTCACTGTAGCCATTTTCAAATTCAAATATCTTAGCTGTTTTGTATTTAACTCAGAAGATGTGACTACTTCCCACTTTACAGAGCACCCATCATTCAGCATCTTAAAGCACTGAAAATGTTAAAACAGTGTTTTTAAAAACAGAAAATATGGGGAGATTTTTAAAATTCTACTTTAATCAAAGAGCTGAGTGACATAAACGCTACTAGTCTGAGACCTTAAGTGCCCAGTGTCAGCAAAGAGGTGAATTTTACAGCAGTTATAAAATCTGGACGTAGGCATTTATATAGAAACACCAAAAAGCCCTTTAATTAACGTGGTGCTATGGGGCATTGCTATAATAATACGGCTTCTGCAGTCTCACTTTTGACCTGCTCTACTAATGAGATGTACAGGCCCTGGGGGCGATGGCTTGATGCTGTACATGGAATGTTATACAATAATGTGCTTTAAAAAATGTCATTATTACTATTTTATACTAATGCCCCTAGCCCTTCCATCTTCATAAAAATAAAATAGTCCTTTGTATTTTTGCAGTATCTTTCATCTCTGGATCTTTCACACTTGAAGGGATAGACTGTAGTTAGCCCTTACGTGGCCATGCAAGAGGTGGTGTGAAAGAGAGGAACAACTCCCACGGCCTCTTGAGCCACCTGCATAATGGCTGATCACAATCACAACTCCTGGGTTCAGGGGAGTGAGGAAGGCTATGCTCAAGTTGCTCCCTGTAACAGGAGAAAGACACTGCAGCCTAGAAAGGGTTAACAGGTCCAGGCTGGTCACCTGGCTGACTGGTAGGAGTATGAAAGTAAGGAGAAGCTAGCTCAAAGGAAAAGGGTGTGTTGTCTCTTTTGTGAGGTGGCTAAAGTGGAGGGAAGGTTTCTGGGAATTATTTACCAGTGTTTGTCAGTTGACTGGGGTTTTTTAAAAATTATTGTTTGATGGATAACGAGCAAGCCCGAAGGAAAGGGCTTTAAAAGGATTGAGACTTGAAGCTTTATTTCCATTTTCCATCTGGTGAATCGCTTTGGCACTGATTCAGGCAGACACTTAAGCACATGCTTATGTCCATCCTTATTCCGAAAAGCACTTGACTTCAATGGGATTTAAGCATGTGCTTAAATTCTTTCTTGCATAGGAATGCTAGCCGGAATTGGGGCCTTTGGGAAGCAGATCTGGCAAGATGACAGAGAGGGGAGAGGAGCAGGTGGGGCCATAGCTCTGGCTCCATATACACTGACCATCTGAGCTGGCTGGCTATTCAGAAGGAATATGCGGTTCTGACTCTGAAATGTGCGTCATTTGCAATATCTGCTCTTTAATACAATGTTGCTCAATCTGCTTCCTTGGGAGGCAAGCTCAGGAAAAAGACAGGCAGAAAAAAAGGAAGGTTTTATTTCTCACTCATTCAGAAGCAGAACTGTTTACTGAAAGCAGAATATATAGTACTGAATATTCAACAGATGACTCACAGCTTTTGCAAAGTCCTGAGTGCAAATGAGTCATGGCCCAGAAAGAACAATTAACAGGCTGGCTGTCCTGTCCCCATGTTTAAAATATACTTCCAAAATATGCTGTGTCTTTTGGGCAGTCAGGGTATGTCAGTATGTGTAAAACCCTTCCCCCTAGCCTACACTTTCCTGTATAGACACATTGCATTAGCCGGATCCTATTTATTTTTCTAAAGCTCCATGCAGGAATTAATAGTTTGAGAAACCCTGATTTCAAACTTTTCACGTCATTCTGTTTTAGGGGAAAAACAACCTTGTGGCAAAGCACTTGGGAATTCGCTGAAATTAGTAGAGAAAAATAAAAAGCCCTGGTGGACTTTGGGGATCCTATGAGAACAGCACCACCTTGTGGTCTTTAGCAGAACTGCACCAATAACCAGTTTATGGTATCTAATGTTCACGGATGGGATTTTCAAACAGTGAAAATATGTAATAGCTATATGTACATAGTTAAAGCCCTCTTCTTCACACCTCTTCTCCCCCCCGCACACTTTTGTTCCTCATACAATGAAGCGTTATCAATTTACCTCCCAACCAAGCAAGCAGTTTTATATTGAGAACATCTATATACTGGCTTCAGAGAACTACACAGTAAAGGATTAAGTGATTTAGCCATTCCAGTAAAAGTTCCCAGAAATTCTACACTTGATGCAGAAGCCACTGGGTGAAGCTCTATGGTCTGTGTTATGAAACAGATGTGGCCAAATCATCCTAATGTCCCTTCTGGACCTAAAAGTTATGAAAATGGATGACATTAGGCCAGGACAGGTTTGTAATTAATTTTTGCAGGGAGAAAACTGATGGCACCAAGAGCCCCCATTCACACTGGGAGGTTATTGCTCTTACCTTATATGTCAATTATTTAGTAACCTGCACTTTGCTTATATTCTGAAATACTCTGACACACAAAATCTTCTCCATACATGTTATAGTTTTCTCCAGTAGAAGAGTACTTCCAATTATGTGAAAATCAGTAATAATTGAATTCATTTTGAAAACACTGAACATCCAAAATGTCCGAGTCCCAGTGAAAAGCCTGCCAAGAGAAAGTGCTTGGTTTTTTAAAAAGTGTGCAACTTGCCAAGCCTATAGATGAAATTCCAGCGGTAGGTTCTGCCATTTCTTTACCCAGTTTTGATGCAGCGATGATGACAGGAAAGAATTGTCATTTACACTGCTCTAATAGTGTAGGGGTGCCTTAAACTGGGTGTAAATGTACTGCTAGGATAGCATAAAGGGGCCTTAGTGCAAATGAGTATCAGCTACTTGACCTTTTTTATTCAGAATTCACAGCTAAATATAGCCAGGTATTGCCACTGCATCCCAACACCGCTATTAGTGAGCAGGAGAATAAAAGAAAGGGGGTAAAGAGCAGAGCTATGAGAATAACTGATTTTTGTGGTTGTTGGCTGTTCCAAAAAAATAATAATTTGGGGTGATCTGAAACAATGCGTTTCAAAACTTTCAGCAAACTGAAACAAAAAATTGCTTGAAGTCAAACATTTCTCTCATTTTGAGCTTTTTAATCTTTTTTAAAAATGATAAAATTGAAGTAATTTCAAAATAAAGTTGTTTTGAATTATAAAACCAAAATATTTGTTTAAAAAATGTCAAAACAAAGCATTGATTTTTTTCATATTTATTTTTGGGTTTTTGGTGTTTTTCAATGTACACAATCTAGTGAATTCAACATGAATTTGACAAATGTTTCAGTTGACCCAAGCCTGCATTTTGTGGGGAATAAAAAGTTTCAGCCAATGAAGTTCACACAGTGCTAATGAGTGGTGATTTTCTTAGTTGTTT
Source organism: Mauremys reevesii (assembly GCF_016161935.1). NCBI lineage: Eukaryota > Metazoa > Chordata > Testudines > Geoemydidae > Mauremys > Mauremys reevesii. Next base: position 253,460,354 of record NC_052623.1, read on the forward strand.
GTTATTAATGGCAACTAGTTGATATCTTAAAAAAATAAAAAATAAAAATCCCCAAAGTAAACCCCATAATTAAATATAGTGGGTTAAAAAACCTCACTATAAATTGTATCAAATGTTATTGTCATGCTGTACATATATATTAAACATTCATAAAAATGCAACTGCTTTATATATCAAGATATGTCCCCTATTAACATCTACTCTTCATATATCATGCAAACAGTAGATTTACCTAGTATATCTACCTTCATAGCATCAGCAGAACTCAAGGGTGTCAACTGTAATACACGTTTTAGATACGCTTAATGCGGCGATCAGTTTACTCACCATGGGACTCATTTATATTGAGCCCTCAACCCATTTCCTAACGCATATTGAAATAGGATTTTAAAGCACTTCTGAATAGACTGGTTTTAACACGGCGACCCCGTCAGTGTGGATGGGATCACACCACGATAAATGCATTCTAACCTGAAAGCATGCTCCAGGCTCAGTACTGTAACTAGCATCTAAACATCTTTGCAGCATATGAACCAGAATAACTAGCTCTGTGTGCATCATTATACAAAAATGTATGACTTTCTTTCCTTCCATTGGCAGTGCGGCCCAGTGGGTGGACTGAGACTCAGGAGACTTGGGTTCTATTCCCAGTTGTGGCACTGGGCAGCTGGGTGACGTCGGGTCAAGTCACGGCACCTCTCGCTGTCTCAGCTTGCCCCTCTGTAAAATGGGAAGAGGGATACTGAGTTCCTTTGGAAAAAAACACTATGAGATCTATTGAGAAAAGTACTAAGTAAGAGCAGGGTGTTAATTTGTAGTGAATTGTAAATCAGTAATAGCATTACCACCACCAGAACATATACTTGCCAGAGGGTAGGGCCTTATTTTGTAAGAATCAAGGGCTCTTTCCTGAAAGTGTGTTTTTGGGTTTGGGGCTTTTTGTTTTGTATAACCATTGTATTGGATAGTGTTTGAATAGGCTTTCCATTTGCATTGTGATAGCTGTAACTGTTCAGATCTCAAAGCCCTTTCCCCAGGGCGTTTAACAAGAAATCTAGTCTTGCATGCGGTCTCGCTCCTTCACCTTTCATTCCAAAGGCCCGCTTTGGCATTGTGTCTTTACTGCTGCCTTGTCTTCCCCTTCTCCCCCCCTCACTGAAATGGCTTCTACCTTTGCCCAGACACACGTCCACTAGGGGATTAGCTTCTGGGCCCTTTGTCTACCAATTCTAATTTGACAATATAGTTAACAGTAAGAATTAGTCTTAGATAATCAACTTATTTCTTTCTGAAATTCACATGTATATGCCCCAAGGATCTTCATCTCCTTGGGATTACTTAGGGATACCAAACAAGTCCAAAGAACTTTCACTCAAATGTTTCACTTTCATCATTCTCTTTTTTATAGAACACAAAATGGCCAGACCCTCAGTGTACATCTACTGAAGAAAATGGCACCATGATGATTCATACCAACTGAGGGTCTCCTCCCAATTCTCCTCCCACAAAACAAGTGAACATCACATTCCAGGTTTCAAGAGTTTTGCAAATGGTCCTCAAGTGTACTTAGTTAGATGCTTAATGCTCACTGAAACTTATATGAGTTAGGTGCCTAAACACCTTTGAAGACCTGGGCCTTAGCTTCAAACCTTGAATACTGTTCCAGCTGGCCTGAGTCCTGGTGAGCAATACAGATTGCAAGCATACTAGGAACTCAAAAGCATCATCAACTCCACCAGTTTCCAGCACAGGGATTCCTACTAAGTACAAACCTGACCCTGAAGGGAAGTTCTGCCATCAAGCACTGAGCCAACTGAACCTGTCTAGACACTGCATCCTTTCCCTAACCCACTTTTTTCTTCTAAAGTTCAATAAGAGTTTCCTTGTTTCAGAGCAGAGAGAGAATTATCTTTCAGTCTCTTCTCTGGTAAGCTTGCTTAACATGAACCATGCACTAGCTGTGCCATGTCAGGAAATCTCATTACAGGGCAGAGTTCAAACAAATCCAGAAGAAAAATGCTTTATTTTTCTAAATAAGTCTAAATTTATTCATCACCCTAGTAAAAAAAAGTTTGGATTACAAGTGTATGGACAGTATAAAAAGTACAAAACAGGTTCCATAGATTTCTAATACATTAATACAAAGTGCATGACTACAGACAGTTCATCTTGCATTACTACAGGGAAAGGAAGAGATGGGAGGAGGAGGGGAAGCAGTCTATGGTTGAAGTCTAGCAATAAATAAATAAATACAGAAGTAGAGATGATCCACATTATAGCACATCCTACCACCAGTACTGCAGCCATAAGTACAGAAAATCATGGAGACTAACTCAAATGTAAGTTGGTGTGTAGATACAGCTGGCTGAGACTCTTGCATGAGTCTTTGGAGACAGACTTAGCAAAGCAGCCAGTCTAACTATCCATTTGATTGCAGGTGAAGGTACACTACGTAGTTTTATCCTCCCATTAGAATTTAGTCAATGTATTCGGGGGGGGGGGGGGGAGAAACCACCACAAATAGGGGGGACTATAATCTCCATTTTCTCTGACATCCCACTAAGAAATTTTATTTATTTAATAGAAGGGGAAAACCAAGAAACCAAAACCCAAAACTAACTTTCTGCTTTGAGGGTGAGGGAGGATGGGGGCAAAATATTTTTGTCGCTCTCTTTTCATCCCCTGAATGTTTGCCTTTCAGAAAGTGAGCTTGCATTGAAAATTTCTCTATAAACCAACCCTCAGTCTTCCCACCAAAAATTTAATAGTAAAGCCAAACAGAAGAAAACTCAAGTTTCTAGCAGCCCATTGCAGAATATCCCCAAAGATTTTTTTTTTTTTTAAACAAGTGTCCACTTCCCACACTGTGCAAGTTAAATCTTCATAAAGGTAACATGGAACAACCAGGAGCTAAAACTGCTGCACACTCAGTGAGAAAGCGGTTTTTACCCTAAAGACAAATCTGGAGCATAAAGGAATGCCACAATCATTTGTGCACAAGTTTTACCAGGAATGTGCATAGGATTTGTTTTGCCAACAACATGCACACAGAGCTGCCTCTATTTAGAATGGAGTAATTTTTAACAGCACTTACAGAATTTACAATAGGTCCAGTGTGCACGGAAGTGTTGCTTTGGTGTGTGCGTGTCTGTAACAGAAGACATGTCTATACTGCAATGACAGGGTGTGACTGCAGCTCATGGACGCACCCAGCTAGCTTTGCTCTAGCTAACTCGGGTACCAATAGCAGTGTAGCCATGGCAGCATGGGCATCAGTGAGGGCTGTACAAGGCTGCCCACAATCCTGGGTAATTACTCAGTTGGACAACCTGTGGCGTCACGCTGCCACAGCTTCACTGCTCTGGTAGCAGAGCTAGCTGGATTAAATCACGCCCTGGGATTGCAGTATAAACATGCATACAGTTCACAGGACTGGAAGGGTCCAAAACAGGAATCGTAACCCCACTGAATTTCATGCTTGGATTGTTTTGTTTCAATTCCTGGGGCAGAAAGCTGGCCCCACACAGTACGGCTTTGGTTCTGTGTCATGTTCAGAACCAGGAAGGTGCCTAGAAATGGCAGAAAATTTATGAGATCCTCCTGTGAGAATTCAACAATTCCAACCCCGAAGCTGCACCTAACCTGGACCCCAGGCGGCTTCCATGGTTCCTCTCTCAATCTAATCATGTGCAGTACTGCACAAGCCCCAGTGCTTGCTTTTGGGTTGTCATTTATTGGTTTACTGGTCACTTGTATTCAGGAGGAACTGGGAGGTTCTATACAGGTGTCTAGACACAGCGTGCCTCCACTCTTTGTGAATATTGAACATTTAGGTCTTCTTGCACTAGCATTGCTCACATTACCTGGCTTTGCCATACAGGAATGATGAAACTATTTGTCTTGGTTAAAATGTCAGTAGTACAGGTTTAGCTCTCCACACCTTTTAAAATACATACAAATGAAAATATTGTAAAGAGTTAAAAATTTCTATGTATAAGTCCATGTCACTGAATCACATATCAAATGAAATTATTTCTCTGGTTGGGGAGGGGGTTTAGCAACTTAAAAAATGCCGAACACAACCACTGCTTCTCTCAGTACAGGAATATTAACTACATACACTTTATTATACAAGAAAACCCACCCTCAAAAGTTCATTCATGGAAGGGATGGGTAGGGGAAAAGATAAAAACAAAAACAAAAAACCCTTAAAGACAACCTCGCAGCAGCATTCAGCTTTGCTAAGTGTTCCATGGTATCTTAAATATTATGTAGTATTTCTGAAAAGATACAAACCGGCTTGAGAGTTTGTGGAATTGTAGCAGTAAAAACACCAAAACAGTTCTAAGGAATAGTCGTCTTTTGGCAGCATAGCAGGTGTCCATAGTGAACAAAGGGTCACTTTCTAGCATTTTCCAGACAATAAGAGGCTCCGTATACACCTTCCTACAGTTAGCCAAGGAAGTCACCATCCTTCCTGGTTGGAGATGGCTGGAGATTGGGGTCCCTGTTGTTCAGGCTTCTCAGTTGCTGACTTCTTATTGCTACAGCAAGGTTTGAAGAGATGAGTGTCTATAAGGACTTCCCCGAAACGCCCTTTGTAAATTATTCCACAGCAAACTTTTTGCCTAGGGGAAGGAAAGGGTGGGGTAGGAAGAGAGATGCAGACACAATTTTATATATAAACATACATAGACACCCAGAAGTAAGTAAGTTAATTTAATAGCACCAGGACACTACAGTTTACAACCTCCAGGGCCACTTGGATATCATGGTGATAAGCATTTTTATGGGGCCTAAGAGATTCAGACTCATTTCAGTTCTGGGGGAAGTTTCCTTCCATCATAAAACAATAAGGGGGGTGGGAGGGTGGGAAATTACACGCACAAAGTAAAAAGCCCACTAAGAACAAATAAACAAAATCATGAGTGCGAAAATCGACTAGACAGCTTTAATTAAAAAAAAATTCTCAGCCTAAGTGTAGGTCTACCACTTTGCCAGTAGCAACACACAAACACAGCTGCTTCTTTGCTGAACTGTATTTGACTAAATGTACCTGTAAGAGGCCAACTTAAAGAACATAAAAACAGCCATACTGGGTCAGACCAAATGTCCACCTAGCCTAGTATCCTGTCTTCTGACAGTGACCAATGCCAGGTGCCCCAGAGGGAATGAAGAGAACAGGTGATCATCAAGTGATCCATCACCTGTCGCCCATTCCCAGCTTCTGGCAAACAGAGGCTAGGGACACCATCCCGGCCCATCCTGGCTAATGGCCATTGATGGCCCTAGCCTCCATGAATTTAGCTAGGCAATGAAATCACAGCCATTTCAATTTGAAAGGCAGCTGAACAAGGGATTGCTGCATTTATAGTGTCTAGCAAAATCATAAAAGTCTCTGCAAAATTGGGCAATACCTTACAGTTTCTCCAACCCCCAAGTTTCTTCTGACCATGATCATGGGTCCGTTATAAAATGTCTGTCAACAAGACATTATGAACTAACTGCATCTAACATTAGGTACGCAGAGACCAAAAATAAAATAGATGGCCAAACAATTATTTCTCTCCAAGCCCAAATCCATACTTTCTGTACTGTTAAATTACTTATGCCACATCCTTAAAACGCCATGCTTGTCACCAGCTGTTTGCGAATGCTGTTTTATTGCTGAGGAAACAGAACAGAAAGCCTTGTAATTAAAATGAATTGCTGGCTGCACGGATGTGTGTTTGGTTGCTTTTTACCTTTTCCAGTATGAGAGATCTAAAAAGGAGAAGACTGGTGTTCTGCTGGACCCAGGGCTCATCTCGGTGTCGGAGCCATCATCAGATTGGTTACTGTAACAGGGAGACTGAGCGGGGGAGGCACTTGAGGTGGTGCTGTGGGCATCAGAGTCTATAGGGGGAAAAAAAACAACTGAAGAATTAATTGGGTGTAACTAGCTTCTTTCCTTCCCTCAGACCGTGGAAAAGTCTGATGCAAGCAGCACTATTATGGCCAGTGAGAATATTAAAAAAAGCTGACAATTGCTGCTCTCTGTTGGCACTTTCAAAGTTTCAGAGATGATCATTTGTCAACATTATGGAAACGTTTCATGAAGGAGGAGGATCTTGGGGTAAGACAAAGTGGGACTCAGAAGGCTCTGGATTCAGTTCCTAGAGCCACCACACATTTCTGGTGTGACCCTGGGCAAGTCACTTCAATCTCCTGGGTGAAATCCAGGACCCATTGCAGTCAATGGGAAAAAACTGATTTTTCATAGGGCCTGGATTTGGCCCTCTGTGACTCAGTTTCTCCATCTGTAAAATGGGGATAATACTTCCTTCCCATCACCCTGCATTTCTCTTATCCATTTGGACTCTGATCCTGCAAAGACTTACTCTTACCAATGAGACTACTCACAATGTGCAAAGTTAGGTGTGCAGGTAAGTTTTTGCACAATTTGGGCACTGGACTGCAAGGGTTGTTTCTGACTGCGTATATATACAGTGAATAGCACAATGGGGCTGACATGATTGTTGCCTAAAAGAGGCTGAAGTCCATCCTTTGAGACACTTAAAATTACACTACACAAAGCATTAAAAAAAATAAAATAAAAAAAAGATAACTTAACAAGGTCTTTTCAGTATTTAGCATCTATGAAACTTCTGCGCAAGAAGTTATTTTCTGGGACAGTTTCAAATCACTGAAATCAGGGGCTTAGAATAAAAGTGCTTTCTCCCTCAATTCAACTCATCTCCTGGCATCTGCAACTTCCCCACCCTGAGCTCAGATGTACATCATCTACCCCCGCACACACAAACCCCTCCTAATTCCACCCTCAAATAATTCAAGGATGAAAGGGTTGCATAAACATTTTCTCATTTAACCACTGACTGCACTGGACAGTATCTAATTAGACCAGTTAACAATTAACTACTTTGGCAATAAACTGCCTTCCTAAAACTGTCTACTTACTGTGCCGTTTGAATTCCTTTTGCAGTTTGCTGATTTGATTGCTCTTTATCCTGCTTCCAGAGAGAGTTTTCATTTTCTTTGGTTTCAGTGTTGTTTTAAGACTGGGTCCAGCCCTTGCATCCACCACCTGAAAGACAGCATGGATACATTTAATTCCCTCTGCCCACAATTCTGTATCAGAACTAGGGCCTGATCTACAGATAAAGCCGCTCTGGTCTAATTCAAGATATTTTAAACCAATTTAGTTCACTTGTGCAACTGTGTGTGTTGACACTCATTTCAGCTGGGCTTATATCAGGCCTAAGGCAAGGCTACACTTGCGAGATGGAGTGCATTAAAGCAGCCTTGTGCGCTCTAACTCACGATGCGTCCACACTGGCAAGGTATGTAGAGTGCCTGGACTCCGCAGCTAGAGTGCTCCTGGTAACAACATTTGGAACAACATTTGATGTGCCCCCACTGGAGCGCTGCAGCGCCAGTGTGGACGTCCTGGTCTGATCGGCCTCCAGAAGTGTCCCACAATGCCTGTTCTAGACACACTGCTCATCACTTGGAACTCTACTGCCTTGCCCTCAGGTGACCAACCGTCAGACCTGCCCTTTAAATTCTCTGGGAATTTTGAAAATCTCCTTCCTGTTTGCTCAGCCAGGCGTGGAATGCTCTCAGCAAATCCTTCCAGATGGCCATGCTTTCACGCGCCAGGCGATCCCCAATATGGAGCAACGGCGACATGCTGGACCTCAGTGTTTGGGGGGGAGGAAGCTGTCCAGTCCCAACTGCGCTCCAGCTGTAGGAATTACGATACCTTCGGGCAGATATCAAGGGACATGATGGAAAGGGGCCATGACCAGGATGCAGTGCAGGGTTAAAGTGAAGAAGCTGCAGAATGCCTACTGCAAAGCCCATGAGGCAAACCTCCGCTCCAGTGCTGCCCCTACAACCTGCCAGTTCTACAAAGAGCTGGATGCAATACTTGGGGGCAACCCCACCTCCACTCCAAGTACTACCATGGACACTTCTTCTGCCTTGTTGAACTGGGCTCTGGAGAAGGAGGAGGAGGAAAGCGGGAGCGAGGGTGCTAAGGAATAGGAAGACACCCCGGCATCCCTAGATGCATGCAGCCAGGAGCTGTTCTCAAGCCAGGAGGAAGGTAGCCAGTCACGGCGGCCAGTGCTTGGGGAAGGACAAAACACCAGAGGAAGTTCCTGGTAAGTGGCTTTTATTTTGGGAAGGAAGTTATTCGGTGCGGGCTCTTGGGGCGAGAAGGTTTAGGGCTGCATGCATGCCTAGATGCGGAAGCGGGCGTTGATGTGCTCTCTCACATCACAGTAATCAGCCTCAGCGATCTCTTCAAAGGTCTCATCCAGAAGTTGGGCAATGCGCTTGCGCAGGTTTCTTGGGAGAGCCACTGTGGTCCTTGTCCCAGTCAGGCTAACATGTCCCCCTGCCCCCCACAGCAACGTGGCACAGACTATTGCTGCACACAGGCAAAAAGCATATGGCACAGGCCGGAAGCCGCATTGTAGTAGAAGACCCTCCCTTGCTTCCCAGGTCACCCTCAGCAGCAAGGGATCTTCCAGGACAAACTCCTGTGGAAAATGTGATGACGGTGTTCAGTATAGGGGCCCCCTGAAGCTGTTGGCTCTCCCCAAGGCACAGAAACTCAGAGGACAGTACAGCCATGAAAGGATCATGACCCTGTGCTTACTCACCATTTTGGGGCTCCTGTGGGTTATGTGCACTCACTTTTGAATGGGCAAATTATGCTATTGTGTAGACTGTGCTTGCCCTTAAGTATGAGGGAATCATTGCTCTGTCTGGTGTGAACAATGCTGCCTCTGTTAAGTGTTCATTTTGCCTTTACAGATGCAACCTTGAGATCTCAGCCGTCTGTGTTATCATCAGCCGAAGGACTCCAACAAATTAGGAAGAGGCCACATAGAAGCAAAGAAGACATGCTGCATGAAGTAATGCAGCAGACCCTGAATGAAAATCAAAAAGTGAAGAAGTGGTGGGAAAGTGAAAGGAGAATCCACCAGCAGAACGAGGAGTGCTGGCACAAAAGCACGGAGCTCCACGAAGCATGGAGCAGCTGATAAGCATCATGGAGCACCAAGTGGACTCGATCCAGGCTCTCGTAGCCATGCAGGCAGAGTACTACCGCACCCGCCCTCCCTGCCCCCCCGCAGCCCTTGTCCCAACACTCTTTCCCTTGTGCCCCCATGTCACCTCCAACCCACTTTTCCCCTTGGAAAACTCTACTGGTTCTATCTGGGTTCTTATCACCACCAGCTGCCTCCAACACCTGTAGCTTCACCACCAAGCCCTGAAAACCAAGACCCTTACCCACTGCACTCAACTCCCATCACCATGCATTAGAGCCACCCTGAAGTGCAGCACTCATTGCACAGCACTCCAGACAGGACATACGCAAATCTGATTGTACCAATCCCCACCCCACCCCTTTGCCCTTTCTGTTTCCCAAGCAGTTGTGTTTTTCAACAAATGTATTTTCCTTTTCAATAAATGGATTTTTTGGCTTTGAAAACAGTCTTTATTATTTGCATAAAGTAAAAGATACCTTAGCCCAGGAAAGAAACAGGCACTGCAAGTCAGCAGAGCAAACACAGATTCCTACTAACATTGGAACTACTGCACTTCACTCCCATGCAGGGCACCAGACATTACTGGTGGCTTTCAGCCTCAAATTGCTCTCTCAAGGCATCCCTAATTCTTGCAGCCCCACGCTGGGCCCCTCTAATAGCCCTGCTCTCTGGCTGTTCAAATTCAGCCTCCAGGCGTTGAGCCTCCAAGTTCCATGCCTGAGTGAATCTTTCACCCTTCCCTTCACAAATGTTATGGAGGCTACAGCACACAGATATAACTGCAGGGATGCGGTCATCGGCCAGGTCCAGCTTCCCATACAGAGAGGGCCAGCGGCCCTTTATAAGTCCAAAAGGGCACTCCACAGTCATTCTGCACCGGCTCAGCCTGTTGTTGAACCGTTCCTTGCTGCTGTCAAGGCTCCCTGTGTAGGATTTCGTAAGCCACGGCATTAACGAGTAAGCGGGGTCTCCAAGGATCACAATGGGCATTTCGACTTCCCCTACAGTGATCTTCTGTTCTGTGAAAAAACTCCCAGCTTGCAGCTTCCTGAACAGGCCAGTGTTTCAAAAGGTGTGTGCATCATGCACCCTTCCGGGCCAGTCTGTGTTAATGGGGAGGGGTAGCTCAGTGGTTTGAGCATTGGCCTGCTAAACCCAGGGTTGTGAATTCAATCCTTGAGGGGGCCACTTAGGGATCTGGGGCAAAATCAGTACTTGGTCCTGCTAGTGAAGGCAGGGGGCTGGACTTGATGACCTTTCGAGGTCCCTTCCAGTTCTCGGAGATTGGTATATCTCCAATTATCACCTTTATTACCTTTTTAATGTCAATTAAATGCCCACGGTGATCCACAAGTGCTTGGAGAACCACAGAGAAATACCCCTTCCAATTAATGTACTCGGAGGCTAGGTGGGCTGGTGCCAGATTTGGAATATGCGTTCCATCCATCGCCCCTCCACCGTTAGGAAACCCATTTGTTCAAAGCCAAAGCCAGCCACAACATCATGCATGTAACCCAGAGTCTCAGTTCTTCTGAGCAGGATGCGATTAATGGCCCTGCAAACTTGCATCAACACAATTCCAACGGTCGACTTTCCCACTCCAAACTGGTTGGTGACCGATTGGTAGCTGTCTGGAGTTGCCAGCTTCCAGACTGCAATAACCACCCACTTCTCCACTGGCAGGGCAGCTCTCAATCTTGTGTCCTTGCACTGCAGGATGGGGATGAGCTCCTCACAGTGTCCCATGAAAGTGGCTTTTCTCATCCGAAAGTTCTGCAGCCACTGCTCATCATCCCAGACTTGCATGACGATGTGATCCCACCACTCAGTGCTTGTTTCCCCGAGCCCAAAAGCAGCATTCCACAGTGGTGAGCATGTCCGTAAATGCCACAAGCAATCTTGTGTCGTATGCATTACTCGAGTCGATATCATCGGAGTCCTCACTGTCAGTTTGGATCTTATGGAATAACTTGACTGCCAAACGTGACGTGCTGGCAAGACTCATCAGCATATTCCTCAGCAGTTTGGGCTCCATTCCCACAGATCGAAAGGGAAGACAGAGCGCGCAGCACAAAAAATGTTGAAAGATGGCGCCAAATGTGGACAGCAGCACAGGGATTGCTGGGATGCGAACTGATGCATCACAGAGCGTTGGGACAGGACCCAGAATGCCCCGAACTCCCGCCCCCTTCCCACAAGCCACAGTGCCAGAATGGGAAGAGGTGTTCTGTGGGATAGCTGTCCATAATGCACTGCTCCCAATGCCACTGCAAGTGCCGCAAATGTGGCCACTCCAGTGTGTTTGCAGCTGTCAATGTGGACAGACTGCAGCGCTTTCCCTATTGCGTTCTCCAAAGGCTGGCTTAACTCAAAGCGCTCTACATCTGCAAGTGTAGCCATGCCCCTAGTCTACATGAGAAAGTAAAACTGGTTTAAAATAACAGCTTTAGTTAAACAACTGCAACTTTCTTGTGCATAAAAGGCTTCAGTTTAGCTCGCCCCTTTATTTAAGGCCATTTAAACCAACAGACGAGAGTGTCCACACTGGGTTTGCACTGGTTTTTAAATCAATTTATGCTAACTTCTGTGTTTAGGCATGCCCGAAGCAATGAACGGCATGTTTAGCTCCCTTGTTGCTGTCAAAAACTCTCCTGGAAAGATTGATGACCAATTCCCCCCCCTCCCCACGAAAATGGCTCTTTTTTCAACCGCAGGCCCAAAGCAGATTAATATATCAAATCAGAGAGTGGGAATGATTGTGACACACAGTCATTTTAAGTATTTCACTCAGCCAAGCTGATTTATATGTTACTTCAGCAAGTCACCTTGCTTGTTCAAACTTTCCAAAAAAAGAATTCATCTTTGGGATGAGGCCAAGTCTGGAATGTTTAGTCTCAAGGGAGAATTCTGGAGAAATTTAGGAGCATGTGAAAAATGAGGGGGTAAGAAGAGAACTGTCTCCAACAATCACTTGCATCTTGTATCAGAAAGTTCAGAGCAGCTTTTACAGGTGCTGAGGAGTGAAGAGAAAACACTTGATGGTCTCTCTCTAGTGGAGTGGACAGAAGGGGAACATGAATTACAGAGGGGAAAAAATAGCCAACTAACGTGATTCCAGTTTTTCTTTGATCCTGCTGGCAACTTTTTCCATCTTTTCACCAAAAGGACACACGCATTGCAGATATCTCCTGAGCGGACTTCATGGAGCCTGACAAGAGAAGACCTTGTTTATTATTTAACCTCTTGTAATCAACCCAATTAATATAAAGAGACAATAGATTCTCAGGCAAAGATTTTTCCAAAGAGACTAGTGATTTTTGGTACCTCACTTATTTTTAAATGTCCAACTTGAGACACCTTAAAAGTGCTTACCCTACAGAAAAGTGCTCAACACTTTGGAGAATCTTGGCCTAGCTGTATTAGAACAAACCTCATCCATTTAAAGTTCATTTTTAAGTAATCCCAGTTGATCTGATGAACACGCCATTCAGCTCTTGAACTTTTCATATACATTTCAAATAAAAGCTCTGATCCTGTAAGAGTTCCATGCGCTGCACTCCTGCTGAACTCTATAGATGCTCTGTGCACAGCCCAACAACTTGTAAACATTGACATGAAGACTGCACTTGTTTGCTTTCAATAAGCCTATTAAAAATGTTTCCCTTACAGTTAAATCTTTTTGGAATGATTCAAAGGAGATAGATTATGGATTTTTTTTTTTTATTGGCTAGTTAAGTAAAAGGACTTTGAAATACTGTAGAAGTGAATGACGTGTCTGGGTTAGAGAAGTCATTCTTTGATGACCCAGTGTAAGACTGCAGGTTCCACCTTACCAACCATACTGAATAAAGCCTACAGCAAGCTTCAAAACTCCAGTTTAAATAAAAATGTGGTGGACTGTAGCACAGCCTTCCTTTAGCCAAGGTCAGCAGCAAGCAAGCATGCAGATAGGTGCAGCTTTACATTAAAAAAAATAAAAATAAAACCACCACCAGCAGTCAGTATAAGTCAATATAAAGACTCATGGGAAAAATCATTTCTTGACAAAGAGAAATACAAGAAAGGCAAAGAGAGGCCTGATCCTACAAAGAATCACTCAAGTGAATAATTTTTAACACGTCAGTACTGCCAGTGTTGCCAATGAGACTAATTGTGTGTAAAACTAATCATAGGCGTAAGTCTTCCCAGGATTGTGGCCTACAATTTCACAATAGCTAAGCAAAGTGGGTTAAGAAGGGGAAGTTGGAGAAATATGACAAAGTGGACATTTCTCCAGAATAAAAACACTTTTATGGGAAGTTGGAATCTCAATCTTGTTGCACTAATTGCTATGGCTAATTACAAAGTAAAAGTTTTAAATGTAATAAAAGAAAGAATTAGGAGCTGTCAAGCAGGAACTCGCTTCTTTTACAATTTGGTAAGACAAAGTAAGACAGAAAGAGTTTCAACGGTCTTGTAAGGTAGTTCCAAAATGCTAAAGAGAGTTGTTAAACCTACTGTTGAATTATTTTTAAAATTATACAATGGCCCTCACCAGGGCTTTGAAACTGCCTAATTTCCAATGCTTTTTAATAGGAAAGCTAATTCTTCAGGCTTATTTTACACAGCACAGGGCTGGAAAACTTCTACTAAGATAGTAGACCCCTCCCCTCCACTGAGAGGGGCAACATTCCCACAGATTGATGTGGTTGTTCTGGATAATCCTAACTACTTACGAAACCTGTTTGGACTTTTAAAGATATTTACTAGCTAAATAAATACTTTTATTTCTTCCCTATCTAAGGTTTTACACCTCAGAAAGACTCCCATGGGCCTGGCCTCTGCATTCTTTTACACCTTGTACAGCAATTGACACCTGTAAAAAGGGAGTGCAAAGTGTTTCCACTCTGATTAGACAGCACTTTGCAATAGAGAACCAAATGGCATAGGTCCTCAGCTGAGGTTGACTAAAGGCAATGGCGCTGTGCTGATTTACACCAACTGAGGATCTGGCCCAATGTTGCCTGCCGCTCGCGGTAGAAGTATGAGGCAGCTGAAGACTACACTAGGCCTGATTCTGGTCAGAGCCTTCAGTACCTCACTTTGAGTGAGGCTGGTAACTTTTCATGCTTTGAGACAGAAATCCTGACTAACTAAAATGTAAACCCAATTTTGAATAGCATGTGATCTTACCCAAAGCAATTCTGGAAGTCTCTCTCATAACGTTTACTATCAGTGAAACGAGAGCTGGAAGACTTTGCTCTGCAGATACAGCAACCCTCTATACTCCGGTACATCTTTGGTTTATGGAAACCAAACATCTTTTCTTCTCTGCTGGAGCCTGTAGAACAAGCAGAAACAGTCATTATCACTTTAAGATACAGCTCAAGGATAATTTAAAGGGAGGAGCAGCTTCATGTGCAACTTTGCAAATTGATGTTACACCGCAGTCCAGTACAGACAACACTCAGCGGGAATTGCTAAGGCAGGAGGTCCCCAACGCGGTGCCCGCGGGTCCTGGCCGGTGGTGGAGCATCTACCAAAATGCCGCTGAATTTCTGTGGCATTTCGGCGGCGACACCTCTCGATGACGCTGCTTGCCGCCAACAAGTGACATCGAGAGGCGTCGCCGCTGAAATGCCGCAGAAATTCGGCAGCATTTCGGCGGGTGCTCCACCGCCACCATGGTCCTTGGTCTGGCACCTGCCAGACGAAAAGGTTGGGGACCACTGTGCTAAGGTATGCACTGTCATGATTTCGCAGTGCCTCTTAGGAGGACGGGTGTTCAGAATATGCTTCCTTTGTCAAGCACAGATAGTTGATGTCTCTTGCACCCCAAAGCAGAGGTATTAAGCAAACCCAGACATGTGACAAGGTCACCTAAAAAATTGTTTAAGAGCCACTTTAGAAATGACATGGTGGGGGTTCTCTGTTTACTGATGCTCAGCGACTCCATAGCAAATATTCAGTTCACAAGTTTTTCCTAACTGCTCATCTCGTCAAACTAAGCTGTGGCTCTCTGGCTTGCATACCACAACCAGTAATCCTGAAATACATTATGGATGCAGTTAATGTGCAATGGAGGTATTTGTTAGCCTCCGGTTAGAAAACAACTTTTTATGTCTAAACTCAATTTTTGGAGTCCCTGAAAAACAATAAAAGGGGAGCCCCAAGATGTTGTTGCCCTCATCCCCCAGTTACTTTCCAGAGTGGAACTGTACATAGGCCCTGATATGGCAAAGCACTTAAGAACATGCACATGCATGATGACTTTAAACATCTGAGTAGCTATTATCTGACTCAAGCCCTTAATGCAAAACAAGTTTTTACAGGCCATCCAAAAATTGTAAGTAGTCTCTATCATAAACACAGAGGTACTGTTCCCATAAAAAAAAAAGTTCTCTTTTAAACTAATAGTGTTATAACTTTGGCTTATACAACCCAGTTTAGTGAGCAAGGTTTGCCCTCTGCTGCTGATCATCAAGGACTACAAGCAGCCAAACTACACAGAAAAGGAATAGCTGCTTAGTAGCAGGAAGGTTCAACAGGCAGGATCTCTCAAGCTGCAACAGATATCAATTTATAGACCCAAAAAAAAGAAAAAAAGGTGACACAAATAAGATAAGGTCTGAGAGTTTTTGGTTTTTATCATCAAACCAAGAGACCAGGTGATTACGTTGTCAGAGACTCCATCATAAACCAGAAGATTTTTGGGAGAAACCAGGCAAATTAACAGGTGCCACTGAAAAGCTGCAAACCAGCCTAGACCTGGTGTTAGCCCTCTACACACAGGTGAATTTCACCCCACTGTAAGTAGTTCCAGCCCCACATAGGCTCTTAGGGCTCTCTCTTTAAAGGATCTGGAGGAAGGCATCACAGTAGGGTTTAAGCTAACCAACAGCACTTCAAGACCTCAATGGAGAAGGCCAGAATTTGGAGTCTTGTATAAAGCAAACACTCTCACCACAAGCTGCCTAAACAGTAACTGTTTTTTTAGCAGCTTAAACTCAAACAAAGTGGTTTATATTTTGGTGTACTTCATTAAACCAGTTAATTATTTCTGCTGCAGTAGCACCCCACGCCACCAATCAGACTCAGGTCTTGTCTGTACTAGGTGCTGTACAAACACATAGGAAGACAGAATCTAGGCTCCAAAGAGCTGGGTATGACAAAACCACTTTCTCCTTGCCACTGATGAATGGGCAACTCCTTGCCAGGTCTCAGGGACTTCACCATTCGATCCTACAGAATCCAAGCATTCATTTTCAGCAAAGATGAGGTTTCAAGCCCTTACACTCCAGGAGGTAAGTCCTCAAATGTGACTTACAAAGCATTGCCTTCTTAACTCTGCAGGCAGACAGCCTGAAATTGCCTAAGGCCCAAATCCTGGTTCCTGTTCACAGCCCAAGCAGGCAAGCTGAGGAATTCCGCCAGGGTTAGAACAAAAGCAGTCTCCACTGCTCTCTCCACTCAACCCAGCCCATTGCACAGCCATCACTCTAGCCTCAGGGCTTCACTTGGCTTTGAGACATTCACTCACTTCTATGAAGGAAGAAGAGAAGCAGCTGATCCACCAGACTTGTCCTCAGATTCTGGTGTGCTAATGTGGCACAGGAGCTACCATGGGAGGAGCTGGGCTCTGCCATTCACAGATGTGCACATCTTCAGCAAAGGCTCCCCAAAATCCTGCCCCACCACTCCTGAGCCACCCAGGTTCACTGCCAAGAGGGCCATCCACCATCCAGGAGGACTTTGATGAATTAAGGCCTGTGGGAAACTGGGCAAGTGTTCTGGCCAGTGACCTGAGTGGCATGTCAAGGGTTGGTTAAACTCAAAACAATTACTTTGCTCTTTCACAAAAACATCTCCAGTGGCATTTAGCCTGTTGAAGTACTGGGTAATTTCTGGCAAAGAAAGGAGGAAAATCTGGTTCAATGAAATGTGAGTTGGGAAGCTAAGAAGGGCAGCAAGACAAACACAAAGAAAGATTTAGGCTGTCTTCCCACTATGACAATGTAGCGCCACTGGGCATTATACACGGCCAAGTATGGTCCAGTTAGTCTCCCCTGATTAACAAGATGCATCTTGTGAAGAAAAAAAAAAACACACACAAAAAAGAAACAAAAAACACACACATGACTCCAGGCACTAAGGAGTTATATATTCTGCATGTCTGCTTATATATTATGTTACCATTCAATGTGCCCCTTCAAAAGTCTCTTGACAGTATGGTATTTACCAAGCTTTTTGAGATGGTCAGCAATCATATTCACCTGGGAGTTTGTAACAGTTATTTTAGGTTTTGTTTACGGCAACTCAATGTTTAGCCTCCAGCTTGGTGTCCTTTACTTTACACAGTCTGGTACTAGCTGCTGGTACTTCTGTCTCACTGGTGAACCCAATAACCCATGTAATAAAGGTTTTTATCTTTACAGGAGAGGCATGGAACTGGTCTTGGAAACTTGTCTTGATTGTTCACTTGGGGAACATTTCTAAGCTTGAGTCTCTGGGAAATGGGGGATGTCTCAGCTACCACCAAGTATTTATACTGTAGTGGGACAAGAATCACCATTTTACAATTAACACTTGAACAAGGATTGGCGTCAGATATTTATAGTAAATATTCTGTTGTGGGATTGTTGCTTCCATTCTCACAGGCACAGCCTTTCAGCACCAAATTTCAATAGAAGGAAAACTAGTGCCATCTGTTTCCCAGCTGATGAATGGACAGCAACAGCATCACCATACGTCATTCTTGGATTGAGAAAAAGTTACTAGAGAAACCACAAGTATAACAGATTTCTCTTTGACAACTGTGTCCAAATGCAGTGTTATAAATGGAAGGCGTCAGGCAGAGTCACATTTAATCCACACAGTTGCCATTTGAACACTATACACTAAACATACTGTCAGCTGATGAATTTAATAGCTAACATAGATCGCATTGGAGTTTACGGGCGCTGACCAGCATTGCTATACTTAAAGCAGTGTCTGCTTTTCCATTCTAAGCCGTTATTATGTGCCCAGTCATTGGACACCTAGTTTCTATGGGAGTGAGGCATGCTTAAAAACTGCATAACTAGGACCTTAAACATTTTTTTATCTTGTTAAGTTTTGTATCTTAAGATCCCAAATCAGAAACTTTGGGTTAGATCTTCAGCTAGTGCAAATCAGCACAGCATCTACACTCTGGCTGAGGATCTGGCCTTGAACGTGCAGACTGAAATGCATCCATACTGAATGATAGATATTTGGCTGCTGTAAGCGGGTGTCGCTCCTTTAACTTCAGGGGAGTTGCATCAGTTTTCACCAGCTGAGGATTTGGCCTGTTATATTTAAATCCACGTATACATCATCAGATCATATCTTTTAAAACTACCAGCCACGTGAGAGTCAGAAGGGGATGCTATGCAGCAATGAATTCCAGCAGAGGCAAGACAGGATTCCTCCTGGATCTTGGGAACCACACTTGTACTCCAGGAGCAGTGGTTGAAGTAGACTGAAGCAGGTGTGGGAACGCTCACTGTACCAGCCACACAGGAGGGGGACCTGTGGGAGTTTCCTCCTTTGCTTTTAGCAAAGCAGATGGAGTTGCACTCCCCCTTACTCTCATCTACTTGAATTCTTGCTCAGCAGCAACTCTGCCACAATCTGAAAGGATGCAGGGTGCACTCTCCTCTGCAATTTTGCCAGCTGAGCTGGAAGGGATAAGGGGGGATACAGGGCCAACACCCCACCCCTTTGCAGAAGGCTAGCATCATCAGAAACACTTTCAGGAAGCAGAGCCCCTTCTGCCTAAGAGATCTGGGGTCAGTCCATGAGATACAGGAAGGTGGGAAGAAAAGACTCCTTGCACATCTATGCATGGCTGGGCACAAAGCTAGCCTACACCACACACAAAGTTATTTCCTCTTTGATCCCCAATTCTTGTCCTGACTGGCTCATAAGAGTTCCCTCTGCAAAAGTTGATGCTGACCCAAACATCTGCATGAGAAGCAGGAAGACAGAGAAATGCTTGCTGTGTCAGATGTGCATGAAATCCTCTCAACTTGGAAATAAACGGTGAATCCTGAACTCTAATCTTTCCAAGGGAAGGAGAAGCTAACTTTCAGGGATTTATTGTTGTTCAGTTGGTTGCCTTCTAAAAAAAAAAAAAAAAAAAAAAAAAAAAGGTGGCTGATTCCTTCTGCATTCTTCCTGACCACAGAGGTTGAAGGGAAAAACACCTCCAAAATAGAAAAGACTAACTCAAAGATGTATATAATTCCATTTTTATACCTAAACAAACAAAGAAACACACCTGAAATTTGTGACACTTAGAGAAAAACATTCCATGGCTGTTTCACAAAGAAAGCAGCTTATCTGAAAAGCAGAGGGATGACATTCCAAACACTCGGCACCTGCTCTATTCCTGCCTCCCTGCTCTAGCCCTGAACTCATTCACCCTTTGTGCAGCCCAAATTCTTCACTTGGAAGGGCAGAGAGGAGTAAGAAGGAACCATGCTGTTAACCTGATTTCTTCCTCTGACCCACAACAATGGTCTATATTCTTGGCTGGTGTAAAGCAGCGTAATTGCCCTGAAGTCAGTGGAGTCATGCTGGTTGACACCAGCTGAGGATCTGGCCCATACATATTGATGCAGACTGCTCCTGTCAGCAAAATCTCACAACGCTGATTTCTACTGCACATGGATAAAGCAGAGAAATATTCAAGAGTATTTTCTTAAAAGACACTGAAATAAAGGAAAGACCATAAGCCCTGGAATGCACACCTGCACATGAGAACAATAACTTCCTCCAAAACAGCCTATGATGCCACGAGCGGGGTTGCCAGCCTCCCTAGTAAATACTTCAGGCCTCTCCCTTGGCTGGACTAAACTGGTATAGTCCCACTGAAATCAACGGCATTATGTCCATTTCCACCAGCTGAGGATCTGCCTTTGAATCTTTGATAAAGAAATAACTCACCCTGAAAAGGCGTGTTGTCCAAAGGGAGACCTTCACTACAAAGTTGTAAAGTTAAAACTGGGCCTTAACCAGTTGTATTTTAATGTGTCTGAAGTGGAAAGGCTCCAAGGAAATAAACAAGAAAACTAGTGTCAACTGAAAATGCTACTTTCATCTTCACATAAAGAGAGATACCAGTGTAAAAGTGTTCCAGTGCAAAATGAGGAGACTAGGATCTGAAGTGTGCAACCTTGAAACTCCATATATGCACACACACTATAAATTCCTTTAATATCTGCCCACCTACCCACCACACCTCCCAAAACAAAACAAAAAAAACAAACCCACCCCCCGCACAATATGCGTTGAAGAGATCAAGAAATCTTTCAAGGGTACTCTGCAGTCAGAACTGTATCGACACTTTATAATGAAACTTCACCCTGTGAATGTTGTTCTTGATGATCAATGAGGCCCAGGGAAAGTTAAAACTAGATCACCTGGAATGTTTTTACCTTCAAGAACATGTACGCTAACTCCTGTGCAGCTAGTCCCCTGCAACAGTGCCGTGCTTATGATGTTCCACAGAACTCAATGAAATTTTAACATGTACCAAATACAAATGGCAAACCAATGTCATGAAATTAGACTGGTTGACATTTCTTTACTGTGGTTGAGCCACATGTAGTATATTGGCTGTGTCAAAACTATTGTGGGTAAAATTTAAAAAAAAAAAAAAGTCACCTAGATGTCTCTATCTCATTGATTTTCAGTGGGACACAGGCACTTAAATTATTTAGACTATTTTGAAAACGCAACTTAGTGCCTAAGTCACTTTGGTGCTTTTGTAAAAAGTTGCTACTACAGGAAAGCTGGCGTGGGCTGTGCAAAGCACAAAAACAGGATTTTCAGAGGGAAAAAAAATGTAGTGGTGGGGGTGTTCCATCTGCAGCCATTCCAACTTGAGCCATGATCTTATTACCTCCTATAACCTAACCAGGGTCAGATCCAGTCAACCCTTGAATAGGAAAAAAAACAGGAGTACTTGTGGCACCTTAAAGACTAACAAATTTATTGTAGCATGAGCTTTCGTGAGCTAAAGCTCACTTCTTCGGATGCATAGAATGGAACACACAGACAGGAGATATTTATACATACAGAGAACATGAAAACATTGGCCAAACCGGACAGTCTCTACGCAAAAGAATAAATGGACACAAATCTGACATCAGGAATCATAACATTCAAAAACCAGTGGGAGAACACTTCAACCTTCCTAACCACTCAGTGACAGACTTGAAGGTGGCAATTTTGCAACAAAAAAACTTCAAAAACAGACTCCAAAGAGAGACTGCTGAACTTGAATTAATATGCAAACTAGATACCATTAACTGTGGTCTAAATAAAGACTGGGAATGGTTGGGTCATTACACCAATTGATTCTATTTCCCTATGTTAAGTTCTCCTCACACCTTCTATGGGCCATCTTAATTATCACTTCAAAAGTTTTTAGCTCATCTCAATTGATTAGACTCTGCCTGTTGGTATGCATACTTCCACCTTTTCATGTTCTCTGTATGTATAAATATCTCCTGTCTGTGTGTTCCATTCTATGCGCAAGAAAAAAAGAGCTTTTTAGCTCAGCTCATGCTACAATAAATTTGTTAGTCTTTAAGGTGCCACAAGTACTCCTGTTTTTTTTGCGGATACAGACTAACACGGCTGCTACTCTGAAACCTTGAATAGGAGATCTCCAAGGAAAACATGAGGTACTGTATGAGTGGTGCTGGTGATTCAGTTACTGAAGCTCATCTGAGTCAGTACCAAACCAATGGCTCAGCACTGTCTGGGGCCATGTGCTTTCTGAGGTGCAGTCTTTTACATGAGATTTGAAAATCAGTGTCACGAGCACTTGTGATCGTTAAATATCGCATGGCTACTTTAGCAGGAGCAGTACACTAACAGTGAAGATTTTTATTACTGTGTTAAAAAGTGTAAAGAGCTTTACTTATGATACAAACGCCTTTTTAGTTGAGAAATCGGACCTCCCCCCCATTTGGACTTTGTGCTGATAGATAATATGTTGGTGTTTGATCTGGTAATCTGAGAACCAGTCTTGAGAGTTGTGAAATGGAGTCCCACCCCTCCATTCCGGTTATCCCCTCAATTTTCAAACCACCTCTTCCAACCACATACTTATTGTTTCTTCTGGCACCTGTTTTCCAACAGTGAAAAGTCTCACGAACAACTGTTGCTTCAGACTTAAAGGAAACTGGCAATATTAAGAACTATTAATCTCATCCAGTGTAACAATGTGTTAAGTCACAGAGTGCTGATAAAAATGAATGATTATATTGCATATGGGAACCCACCCCCTTGCCTGCCTGCTAACAGTTTGGTGACAGAGGGGGAACTGCTCAACATCAGCATGTACCATAAAAGGCCCCAGACTGCCACGGTTTTAAAAGGTGGTTTTGTTATCTGTTAGTTTGTTTTAATTCACATGAATTTTAGTTACATTTTCACACACAGTCGTCTAGTAAATAACAAACGGATTTTTATCTGTAAAACCCCATAAACGTTAGGCTGCAGGCTCTCAAGTGACAGTCATCTGCCAACTAACACTTGAGGGGGATTTTCAGAAGCAACAGAGGGACTTCAGAGCACAAGTCCCACAGATGTTCAGTGGGAGCTGGGGGTCTACTGTCCTTAGGTGCTTTTGAAAATTCCACCACTTGTCACCTAAAGCCTAATCCTGCACCACTAACTTTAAAAAGTAGTTTTGCCATTGGCTTTAATGAAAGGACAATTGGGCCCTATCTAGGTGGCAAAGACTTAACCCAGTGCTCTCAGAAGTTGGGAGTCTTTTTCTCTCCTTCCCCCCCCCCCCCCCCATTTACTCCGATAGGCTTTGGATCAGGCCCCAAATCCTCTCAACATTACTGAAGTTAGTCAGGAAACTCATGCACCCACTGTACTCTGGATCTCATGAAATCTGCTCTGACTATTTAAAAAACCCATAAGACCTTGTACAGTAGGTCTAGCTATGCACAAGCCACAATACCTCTGCATATGCTCTACATACAGCCTCCCACCTTTCAAAGGGAGCACTGTATGTAGCAGCACTGCCACTGCTTGGGCTGTGCTTGGGGTATGGATAAACAGTAAGCTCCACGGGTGTCATCCTATAACCGTTCACCAGCACTCAAAGAAAAAACACATTTCTGGCTGTATAGTTTTTAGTATACTCTTTGGCTCCTGCTGTGGATGCTAAACACCTGAGCAATTTTGAAAGTCTGGTCTCGTAACATTTAATGGTTCTTCTCACCCACTCCCCAGATATTTACTGGAAATGCACCTAGAAACTATATGAAAGACATTCTATACATGCAAAAAACTTACAAGTCTGAGATCACGCTACCCATATTACATATGTAATAAACTCGCTTATGAAATGCTATAAAGCATATACAACTATCTTCCAACACTTCATATGTCAGCTGGTTTAAACTGTTTAATATCCTCAAAGCAATTGGATCATGTTATAGATCAATTGCTTGACAAACTATGTTAAATCAGTGAGACTAGAAAGTTTTCTTCATTTGCAGTCATAACAAATATCACATAACTTGCACCCAGAGGGCTACCAATCTGTAGGGGAGAGATATCTCAGTGGTTTGAGCATTGACCTGTTAAACCCAAGGTTGTGAGTTCAATCCTTGAAGGGGCCACTTAGGAATCTAGGGCAAGATCAGTGGCTTGGTCCTGCTAGTGAAGGCAGGGGGCTGGACTCAAAGACCTTATCCATATCTCCTAGAACTGGAAAGCTCCATATAGAGGAAAATCTAGAGGGGGAAAAACACTCCCCACAAAGAGTGAGACAGTCAGGGGAAGCTTTGGATACAGAAGGAATTCAGGATTTAGTCACTGCTTATACTACCAATGTACTATGCTGAACTAGATGGTACAGCAAAAAAGCAAGCAAGAAGAGCCACGTCAGAAATATAAGGGGGGGATGAACATACTAAGAAATGAAGATAGACATTTATGACAAATGACATAAGTAGGTTTGTCTGGAAAGGCTACTGCCTGTCCAAATTAACACACTTTTTTGTAATTTTTTGAATTAAACAAATCGGTTTAATTTGAAGTTCTGTTTCAGCTTTTAACCCACAACTAAACTGGTAACCCCCTGAAGAGAGAGATTTGTAACGGGCATGATAAAGCAGGGTATCACAAAAACGGAGTTCTACAGTTAGAACACATAGGCGGCAAAATGGAAAACTATCATGAGATTTGGAGTGTCTCTTTACTGCAAGAATTTTGCTGCCAAAAAAAATCCTTACAGTAAAGAGTCACTCCAAATCTCATGATAGAACACATAGGCAGCAAAATGGAAAACTATATAGTTATTGGACCAACACTGTCAGTTAACGCAGAGTACTAAATCACATAATGTGAAGATGACCTAGCCATCAAAATTAGATGAAAAAAAACAAAAACAAAAAACCTTCATCAGGACTGAAATCCTAGTTCCACTGCAATCAATGGCAGACCTCCCACTGATATCAGTGAGGCCAGGATTTCACTGCAGATGTTTAACCCGCAGCGATACCAAAAGGAACACCCAGGCAAAGTTTTGTCTTTCAGCCATGCCCCAAACAGGGAAGAACTAGAGTTAAGGTGAAGAGGAAAGGAAAACAAAACAAAAAATATCAGCAGGACATTCAGCACCAGTGCAAAGCAGCTCACTACAAGCACTGCCTGCTGGAACAAAGACCAGCCACCCCCAGTCACCTCAGCAAGGACGACCTACTTTTCAAAGAGGCCATGATGATCAGGTAGACAACAAACATGAGAGGCAGAGGCACACACGGGCATAGGAGTCCCAACGTGACCAAGTCCTTTTCAGAGGTAAACAAGAGGATTTTAAAAAAGGAGAAAATCAAGTGTGCTAAGGTATGCTGCGGGAAGAGCCGTCTGCTCCTGAGAACACATTGCAAAACACAGTCACTGTCACGAGGACTCAGTAAAATGCCTAGGCTTGCCATTTAATAAGGGAGAGGCACCATTCAGAATTGTTCAGGACTGGGGCAAAATTTAAACAAACACTAGCAGGCAAGCACAGAAATTGGAATCAGACCCCAGCAACGTCTGCTGGATATTTAAACACGCAGCCCCAACCTTTTAACTCTTTATCTGCAAAGTCGGTAGATGCAATTTAACTAGCCTTTAACTAGGCTTTTTAAAAGAGTCCTCCTCAGGACTAGCAGTGTTTGGAGGCAGGGACCGGGGGTGAGGGGAAGGATTGCCATGACAAAGCGGTTTGGGAAAGGGGGCATTTCCACGAGCCATCTCCTAATCTCCCGAGTGCTGGCTGCAGTCTAGGTGGGGAGAAATCGGGTCACAGTCGCCGGCAGTGATTTTCCGAAGCCAGCCACACACACGCACGGAGAAGTGAGACGCAGGGTGCAGTCACGCACTTTCCTCTCTCACGCTACTTTGCTGAGGTCTTCCACGGCGCAGGCTGCGTGGAAAAGGTGCATTAGCGGCTGCGCCCTTGGCAGGGGAAAAGGTGCGTGACGGCCGCGGGCAAGATTGCACCCGCCGGCCAAGCCCTCGAGTGAAAGTTACTCTACAGTGTTTTCCGCCAGAACAAAAGGGGCGAAAACGCGCCCCCCCCCCTCCAGCCGCGCGCCACCATCGAGCTCGGCAGCACTTCCTGAATATTGCACACACCACCCCCCCACACACACAGCTCGTGGTGTCCAACAGGGCCCTTCACTCACCTCATCCTACACTGAGCTGCTGCCGCTTGCTGCTAAAGCTGCGGAGAGGCTGGAGCTGGTTCCTCATGGCTTCACCCTGACGTAATTCAAACATGGCAACAGTTCGACTTCAAAGGGAAACCTACAGACCTCCCATAAACACACGCACACACAGCCGAGGAACCGCTGCAAAGAGCCCTTTAAAGAGTCCGCACCAACCCCCCGCATGAAGCGGCGTTCGGTACCGGCGCAGCAGCAATTCCGTGCTTTGAATAATCTGCAGTTTTTACACAGAAAAGTGAAAGGCGCTTCCTCTCCTGCATGCTTTTAGACACACAAACACGCCGCCGCCGCCGCCTCCTCCCTGCACACAGCGTGGTAACCTTACAGGAGCGTGCACGCACCTAAACTTTAACTCCCCCAGAAGTCTTCCAGACACAAAAAGTCAAGCTCAAAACTTCCCCAAGACACGAATCTGTCGCACCAATTCCCCCCTAGCTCCCCCGCCAGCCGTCCTCTCCCTGTTCAATAACAGTCCGTGTTTCGGTGAGCAGACTGGATTGCAGACACGCAGTTGTAGAGCTAGCACTGCCTGCAGCACATGCAAGCCCTTTGTTTTCCCTTCAGCCTGGTTTTGCCTACGTGCAGCATCAAGGATATGTCGACTGTTTTGCGGAATGCATCAAGAGATTTAAAGATCCTGCTAACTAGTAAGATTCGTGATCGACCAGAAAAAACAAGCGCCCACGAAATGGAGAATGTAACTACAAGTTAAACTTCGTTGCGTTCTACATGGAAACAGTTTAACTACAAAGAGGAGACAAGAAAAGCAGTTACTTTCACTCGTACTCTGCTTTGAAAGTGGTAAGACGCCATCACCATAAAGTCACACTGTCCTGACGCTATCAGGACACCACTCTGATCGATAACAAGGCTTTTCCAAAGAAGAGGTTAAAAAAAGCCTGTAACCTGCGCACCTAGTAGCACGTGTCATGTCAGATTCCACACACACACTCTCTGTCCATTTCAGGTCACTTGAGTGCTAAACCCGACAACCCTTCTAAAAACAAGCCAGGTCAAGAGAACAATTTCCCCATTCTTCTCCCCCAACCAAAAAAAAAAAAAAAAAGAGAGAAAACGTACATTGACACTGCAATGATTGCCTCCTGCCACTCACGACGCAACAACTTCTGTGCGCTCCAAAATAAAGCTACAGGTGTATAATTAGTAACATCAATGTACAAGGTCCTGGAGAACTTTCGAAAATGGAACGTTTCTCTCGTAACCATTCCAAAGCCCCAACGGGTTCTGGAATCCCGAACGATTTAGGCGTCCGGGTTCCTTCTTGTTCTCATTATCGCATCCGCATCTCTCGCCCAAGCTGAGCAAATAATGCCAAACCGCGTGCATACAGTAACGGGCCGCAACGGACCTGGGAAGCAGCACCAACAACAGGCCAAGCTAATCTCAGCCCCACTATCTCCCCCCTCTCCCCATAAACCAAACAAGCCCACGTTCTTCTTTCAAAATCACTTAACTGGAATCTACAGACGGGAAGGAACATTACATCTTCCAGCTTCCACCTCTTTACAAAGAGCACCAAGAAAAGGTTCTCGAGCCACGCAAAACATTCACTAAGCGACGGTCCCTTAAACTGATATTTCCCGGTAACACCTTGAACTGGGTACACAGTTTCTCTAACCAACGGAGTTGCCTGGGTTCATTTGTCCAGTGATATCTTCAGGAATTAACTCGACCTCTCTCTTTGGAGAGAACATTTTGATTTCAGTTTAAGAAAGTCCCAGTGCGAAGCTGGATATGGAACAATGCAATCGGCATGTTCACGACACTGTTAGCTTTTAAAATGATAGTTCTCAAGTTATTCTTTCACAAAAAGAAAGAAAAATCGATGCCGCACACAGGGCGGTGCGTGTCAAAACTGTTTCAGACAGGAAAGTGTTTTCCCTGCAGCAAAAGGCAGCCTCCAAAAATAACTTGTTTTATTGACTAGAACGGCTGATTGGTTTCAGGTTTGTTTTGCTTTTATCAAAGAGGTTTCGCACTTTTTGGTTTAGTAAAAAAAATTCACAAGCGGAGAAAAACATGAAATCACTTACCTCCGAACTGCAGCCCCCAACAAATCAATAGCGTGGTGTGTTGTGTGCGATGAGCTCCCCCCTCCTCTGCGGAGTGCGCAACCTCGTTGTGTAGCTCCCCAGGTCTTCATGCAACTGCTCCTAGAGTCAATTCTCATTTGCATAGCTCACTTTCCTCCCCCTCTCTCTGCGCAAGCGTCGTTCCCACGGCTCATTTCTACTCAATCGAGTTCTTTTGCATACGCGCCCCATTGTCCTTTTAAGGGAGAAAGGCCCGCGCGGGAAGCCCGGGAGGAGGGGGTGGTGCGGCCCATTGTGACGGTGGCGATGACTTCACACAAACAACCCACTCCCCGCCCCCTCTCAATGGAGTAGGAGGAGATTGTAGCAAATAGAATCACAATAATGAGTGCTGCTGCTGTGCTGTACCCGGTGGGGGGAACGGTGCCAGGTGCTGCAAATCTTTCCTCTGCAAGTTACTTGGGAGATCTTCTGCCAAATGTCACGCTCACTCACGACTCACTTCAGTGTGGGTTTTTGTGTGTTGTGGGGTTTGTTTATGCGGTAAAGGAATCTCACTGCTGCCTGTGCGGGAGGATTTTGCTTACCTTTCAAGTGAAATACTTGGGATTGCCGAGGTTCTCTGGATACCTGCCTACAATGAGAAACTGAAAAGCCTGAGGTTTTCCCATTGAGGAACCAGCCACCACTGGTACCCTTTGGCCGGCTACTCCCAATTTGCTCACTTTCCTTTGAAAAAGAATTGATAATGTCAGAACTTTTTGAACTGTCTAAAATAATATCTGCCCCCTTTTTTAAAAAGACAATAGTGAGGTCTTTGGGCCTGGCTAGACAGGAACTCAGCTGCCTTCTTGCACCTCTGGCCCAGGGTTCCCAAACTTTTGTGCAAAATGGACCATATTTTAATAGAGATTGTTATAAGCAATTGCTTACATTAGAAAGTAATAATAGGAAAGTTAAGTAAATACTCTGATCACTTGGTTTTCTCAGATCCACACTTTGGGAACCTCTGCTTTAGTCTATTTCACATTTGAATCTGGATACATCCTCTGCACAGCACCTGTAACCTCAGCACCACGACCAAAAGTCCAAGATTTTGGAGACAGTTTTGAGAAATTCCCCACATGCCAAAATCTCAATCCACAAGTGAGAGGTTGGTCAGGTCTGGCAGTATGTTTGTTCTGGCCCCAACTTCCGTGATAAACATTCTGGGGAATTTAGAGGTTTGGCTTTGTCAGACAGGTGAGCCCATGACTGAACCAGATTCGACAAAAGGACTCCATTCCTCCATGGCTTTTACTACAAATGTGGCTCTACAATTGTCCAGTTGTTGTTGTTATTATTACTTGTATCATAGTGCCAAAGAGCCATAGTCATAGCACAGGAGTGTGAAGTTTTTAATAGATTTAAACTATTAGTAAATAATTATTATATGGCTTAAAGCTTTTTTTTGGTAAAATAATAGATATTTTGTTTTAAATTACTTCCTATTTTTCATGTATATATTTGTGACCTTTGTCTTTTTTCTATAGCTAGAACATAGGGTGACCAGATGTCCTGATTTTATAGGGACAGTCCTGATTTTGGGGTCTTTTTCTTATATAGGCTCCTATTACATCCCACCCCCTGTCCCGATTTTTCACATTTGCTGTCTGGTCACCCTACTAGAGCATGACTTTTCTCATCATTTCTCAGGGCAAACATATTAATATTACATGTAAATAGTGGTGCTATGCAGGGGTGCTGGAACAATTTGTGTAGTGGAGGGTGCTGAGAGCTATTGAACCAAACTGTTAACCCTGTATATGATGGAAACCACTTCAAGCCAGCAGGTGCAGCAGCATCTTCAGCACCCCTAGTTCCAGTACCTGTGGTGCTCTGTTTTTTCCTTTTTTAAATATTAAATTTCTGATGTGCATGTTTTGCCATTAAAAAAAAAAGCAACATTGATGATTATTCCTCATTTTGCCTTTTGCAAAATGTAACCCAGGTTTTCTCCCTCAAGTCTCTCACCCATTTCTGACTGATTCTGCACCTTTGACAACAGTGATAAAACTCACAAATTCATTGGTGAAAGATTATGCCCTTTGACGGAAGGAGGAGGAAAGACTTTTGCATGTGCGATTCATTTTAATGTATTTACATTATATATATATATATATATATATATTCAAATGAGACACTTAAAAACTCACTTTTTTGGAATCTTCCTCATTCACATTGTTAGCACAGCTCAGGAGCAGCTGCCCCATGTTACAACATCTGCAGAGTTGTGTTGAAATCTATTTAAAATTTTTAAAATAGCTATTATGTCAGAAAGCTCTACGTGCCATACAGAGTGTGACAGGCATATACCACTTTGCGTAATGATTACATAAAATTAGAAATACAACTATAAACTACTCCCTTAAAATCTTACCTTTGAATCAAACCCTAATACTGAATGTTTTATTTATTTACTTTATTTTATTTAAATAATGGTGGGGGGAATCTATACCAAGCTGTAGGCATCCTGATGCATAATGAATATTAACAAAAGTATATGCATATATTTTAGGCCCAAACGTTGTGTTTTGTTCAAACTAAAATTACAAAACCTAATATGGAATTTATGATTTTTTTATTTCACTGAAAACCATTTTTAGTTTGGATTTAAGTAATCTCCTCCAATATTTTCAACCCAAACACAGCAGAATTGTATTAATTACAGTGCACAGGAACCAAAAATAAGAGCAACTAGATCCAAAAGTGAAAGTGACTAGCCTGTTTTTGTTGTCCAAGATGAAGTACAGGAACTTCAAACATCGGAAAATAATTTGGATTTTAATAATACTAGATCATTAAAAGCAAAAGAATTTTAAACTCTAGTAAGGAAATGTGGATTTTTAACAAATATATTTTAACCCACAAGTGACATTTTAAATATAATTATAATTGAGGCCTCAATTTAGCAAATAATTTAAGCTTTAAGTTAAGTATATACTTATATCTTTTGTTGAATTGGGGTTTACCCTTGCTCCTATTGACGACAATGGCAAAACTTCAACTGATTTAAATGAGAGCAGGATTAGACCTCCAAAGCGACACTGGGAAGAGCTGACATTCTTCTTGTTTGTGTTTGCATTCTTTACATCAGTGCAATGGCTTGTCTGTTTTTCTACATCCATTTGCAAAGTCCTGATAATTCTATGATGCCATTTCCCTCATAAAAACAAATGTGGCCCTACAATAACAAAACAGCTTGTGCACAAGGAAAGGGAACATTTTTAGTAAGGTGATTTCAGTTTTACGCTTCTAAGGGGTTATTTATCAATAAGCAAGAACTTTTAAAATGACCAATATTCTATGTCTGTGTCCTTTCATTCTAATCATTTAATTCCAAAGCTAGTTCAACACAATGATTTTAGAACTTAAAAGGGACACTCGAGTTTGACTAATGTCAAGTTTATCTTCAAAACATTTAAATTTCTACCAGGTTGAGGGGAAGAAGGGCTAGAAAATCTACCAGCCTTTACCATGCACGTTGCAACATGCTAAAAGTAACTACTCAACTGGGTGACCAATCAGAAATAAAGCCAGGGCAATACAGTGTATTTGCATAACATACATGTTACTATATCTTTCCACTATGCCTACTCCATTTTTATTTTATTTTTTTTAATGAGTTAGTTTTGAGGGAGAGGGATTCTTTGGCATTTCCCTACTTTTCCTCTCCCTGACTCTAAAATACCCCAGGATGACTTTTCTTTTGACCAACCGCCCAGACTTGGCTACCTCCAGTACCTGTCAGTGCTACTCAGGGCACTGCTTGTCTTGCTCAGGTCCCCTAGGAGCCAACAGGGGAATGAAATGCACAAAATCCTCAAGAGCAAAATGCTTCTGCATTTCAGACAACTTGCCACCATTTCCCAAGGCAAAGCTGATCAGATGGTGGGACGTTCAGTCACCTACAAACCAAAGCAAAGCCCAGCTGTCTAATTTTAAGCCTCACAGCTTTGATTGTGTCCCATTAGCCTCATCATATAAATCAAACCCTAACTCCTCCAACTCGAAACATGTCTGCAAAACTTAAAAAAACCTAATGCTAAAAAGGGGTGATATACAAATCCCAAAACATAATAAAGCAATTAAAGCCTTTATTTAAAAGAAAGTACTTTAAAAGTTAACGGAGTAACTTAGGGAGTATTCAAACGTTCAACCACTGTATTACTTTTGCTATTGTATAATTAGCAACCCTGGCCTCCCTACCCACAATTCCTATCCACAAAAGTTCAAATGTCAAATTTAAAGTTAAACTTTAACAAAATCTGATTCTTAAAGCATCCCAAATCTTCCCTGGGATATTTGCTGAGAACATTGCACTGCTACCCAATTCCTAGGACAGTGGTTTGAGTTTTTGGTGCTGACTTTTGGCTAGCTTGCTAATAAACTGCCTTCAACTAGCTACTGAGCCACAGCAGCTGCTATCACCACCACCTACCACCACAGAGGAGATACAGTACTTGTGTTCCTGACACCATCAGAAGAGGCTGTCCATGCTGTATGTAAATAGTGTTGTTTTGAAAATTAGCCTAGACCTCAGATGAAGCCCTATGAGAGAACATGCATTGAAGAGGCAACTGATGAATCATGTCTGTTAAAGAGCTCGCAGAGTCTGCAAACATTTACCCATGTGCTTAACTTATGTGAATGGGATCTGCTCTTAAATTAAGATCATACCTAATAGATGGCCAAACCAAACAAAACCAGGGAGGGATAATGGGTAACTGAGCTTCACTGAGTCATTTGCATGAATGGGAGAGAATAAAGCCTGTAATGAGGATCCATGATTATCATCCCTTGTGATCATACTTTGACAATAACTACCATTTAATACAATCTTGTGCATGTCCTAGACAAAATGATCGCCTTTCTGAACTACTCTGACTGCTGGGGTGAAAAATCATCCTCAAAAGTGGTCGTTTAAGAGTATCCAATGAGAGGAACAAATTCTACAAGCATTGTCATGATCCCTTCAATTGACTTCAGTGGCAATTGCCTTTATATACTGGAAAGGAGAAGTTGGCCTGTTGTAGGTGTATGGGGAGGAGGGGTTCCTTAATGTAATTACAAAGCCAAAGGAATAAAGTGGGAGTTAAATTTGAAAAAACTCAGAACATAAAACCAATTAACAGTCCTGATTTAGCATTAGTGCTACAACTCCATTTTGCAAAGCTCTTGGTGCCATACCAATCCTAAGTACAACTGGGGTTTCATAAAATCATAAAGATGATTGTCAGTTGCTGTATGAATTTAGGATGTGGGACTAGATACGAATTTCAGATAACGTAGAGAATAAAAATAATGAGGGTGCTTCAATTAAAGTATGTGAGGAGTCCTGTTAAAACCAAGGGGACTACTCGTGTGTTTCAATTAAGCATGTGCTTAAAAGCTCTGGTACATAGGGGCCTTTGTTACTCTTCTTGGTTGGGAGATCAAAATGTGCCAATGTTACAATAATAGAACCAACCACTTTTTTTTTTAATAGAAGATGTATGACATGAAAACTATGATGGAAGGGGCCTGTCCAAAATTATCACAGAGGAGGGAACAACAAGGCAGGATGGGAGCTAGAAATCTGATCTTGTCAGATATTGCTTGATATTAATGAATAGACAAACACAAATGGGGATATTTATTGTTGGTGAAAAGCAGCTGTCAGAATCAGAATCTGATAGCTGTTAGAAGATTTCGTTGTAAAATACTGTTTATAAAATGAATCACTTAAAGTTTTGCTTTATTCCAAACCTTTCTGAAGTGGTGTGCCGAATCTTCATTTATTCACTCTAATTTAAGGTTTCACTTGCCAATAATAAATTTTAACATTTTTAGAAGGTGTCTTTCTATAAGTCTATAATATATAACTAAACTATTGTTGTATGTAAAGTAAATAAGGCTTTTAAAACGTTTAAGAAGCTTCATTTAAAATTAAATTAAAATGCAGAGCCTCCCGGACTGGTGGCCAGGACCCAGGCAGTGTGAGTGCCACTGAAAACCAGCTCGCGTGCCGCCTTCGGCACCTGTGCCATAGGTTGCCTACCCTGCTTTATTCACTAAATGATCAGGATTCAAAAATAAACTCGGGCTCCTTTAGGAAGATGTGAGGAATAACCTAAAACTCCAAAGAAAAAAACATTAGTTTTGAGTAGAGACTTAATTAATTGGGGAAATATTTATCCAGGGATCAATTCTGCAGATCTTACTCACAGAAGCACTGGGTGTCCATGTTAATAAAGGTTGCAGGACCAGCTACTTAGGTACACTTAACATTCAGAAAATAATATATTTTCAGCTGACACGTCTTTGAAGAAATGTGACCCTTTCCTGGCGCAGATTGGATCAAATGCAGGAACTAGCTCTCTGTGCAATTAATATCGTAGAGCCTACACCTGCAAACTCTTGCTTATTCACTACTGAGCTGTTGATATTTGCCTCCCATTGGCCCATGATGCCAGTGTCCACTGCCCACTCATTACATTTTCAAACAAGTTAGTGCTTTCTCCCATGCTGCCCCTCCCGCCACGTTTGGGAGGTGCTCCCCATAAACATCTACCAAGCTACCTTCAAATACCTCTTCAAAACTCTGTTTCCATGATCCCTACACAAAAAAGAGACCACCTACCATACTGACCAATGTTATCTCATTGTTTACTTCAGGGGTGCTCAAACTGGGGGTCAGGACCCCTCAGGGGGTTGTGAGGTTATTACATGGGGGGGGTCACAAGCTGTCAGCCTGCACCCCAAACCCTGCTTTGCCTCCAGCATTTATAATAGTGTTAAATATAAAAAAGTGTTTTTAATTTATAAAGGGGGGGTTGCACTCAGAGGCTTGCTATGTGAAAGGGGTCACCAGTATAAAAGTTTGAGAACCCAAGGTTTACTTGTACTCCCACATCTGTCTGTAGCCAGCTGTAGTCTTTCGTCTTATATTTAGATTGTTAGCCCCTTGTGGCAGGGACTGTCTTTTTGTTCTGTGTTTGTACAGTGCCGAGCACAATGAGGTTCTGGTCTATGACTCGGGCCCCTCGCTGCTCCAGCTATACAAATACTTGCTATGAGAAGACGCCAGGATTGTCACTCTGTCTTTGTGTCACTCTGAAGCCTACAATCTCTGTTGAGTCAGCATGAAACAATGGAAACACCTACAAGCATTGTTAGGAGCTCTTTTTGTTTAGCATAACATCAAGTTCATTCCTCCCTGGGATTTGCAGTCTGTTACCATCCAGGTTAAGTTCTCATGTCACTTCATAGGACTGTACAAATGACATGTGTGTGACAGCACAGGATTTCAGCTGGTTAATAATAAGTGCTACACCTAATAGGAAGCATAAGCAGGATTGGACCTCTAATTTGTTTCACAGTATAAAAAAAGGAGCACACCTACACCCATCCTGATAGATAGGTCTATGGAATTTAATAGATGATAATCTTTTGATAGAATTTTTAAATCAACCTTTAGGATTCTACAGCAGAGATATAATTCTCTATTCAATTCTATGAAATTGTTTAAAAGTTCTCTAGAAAGGAGGCCCATCTCCAGTACATTTCATAGGTCTTTGGAGTAGCTTCTATTCATTTCTCCAGAATGCTATTGCTTTCATTCCCATTAAAGTTAATAACACTATCCTATAAGGATTTAAATTAAGGTGTTTTGAAGACGTTATTAAGGAGATCGGCTTTCTCAGCCTGTCAATCTCTCTTCTGTCAAATAAAGAAGTTCTGAAAATTAAGTCCAACGATCTAGGAACCTATATGAAGGGCTCTCCACCTAACATGACTTAGAATTTTGTATTCCAACTGCAAGGAAATAAAATCTAAAATACT
This sequence comes from Mauremys reevesii, assembly GCF_016161935.1. Lineage (NCBI taxonomy): Eukaryota > Metazoa > Chordata > Testudines > Geoemydidae > Mauremys > Mauremys reevesii. The sequence goes on from NC_052623.1 coordinate 253,496,087, forward strand.
TTAATGTTGGCATGTAGAAGGTGGAGCACTGTAGTCTCTAGATTGGTCAATCCAGTCCTTTTTATGACCACTACATTCTTTTAACAACAAGAAGCCAAAATAATTGCTATTTACATAATAGTGAGCTGGTCATTTAAAGACAGATTTCTCAAACTTAGTTTTTACATGCGTCTGACAGTGTGGTTTTTTGAAGAACTATTTTAGGTGCACTGTCAAAACAATTCCCAGAAATAGCTGAGTGAAACTGAATGACCTCCCAGGACAGGAGACCAATACTTAGGGCTGGTTCAGACAGCTGTCCAACTTCCAGCTTGAAGTGCTAGTGTCATGTTTGCTGCTCAAGTTCCATTGTCACAATGGGTGAGGAGGGCAAATTCAATGGCTTCACAGAAAGCACCAGATTTGCTTGAACTGGCTCTGTCCACTGTGTGGGTTGTGGTTGAGACCAAGAACTTAGCATGATTCAAAGAGGAACTGGATATCTATGTGGATGATAAGAATACCCAGCTATAATAGTTAATGCTAATAAAATGTCTGGAAGGGATAAAAACCCTCTTGCTTCAGGGCTTAAGCCACTCTCTAACTGTCATGAGGAGCAGATTGTTTCACACCTGTGCTTTGCAGGTTTCCTACACCTTCCTCTGAAGGAGCTGGTACAGGCCACTGTCAGAGACAGTATACTGGGCTAGACTGACCATGGGTCTGATCCAATGTGGCAAATCCTATATTTCTAAAATTTCAAGTTGTTTTAAAACATGAAGGTTTTACATTTTCACACACACATACACACACACACTTACTTCTGTGCTTGCCTGACATCCATGCACACCACGCCAGATGCTCATGCATAGATAAGGGTCTGCATAAATTCCAGGCTCACACATCACACACATGTAAATGTGCGCCAGCTTTAAACTCTTATAAAATGCATCCTGCTGCAGATTGAAATATATGTAACCGTTCACAGGAAGCAGGAAGGATTTCATATGCGCTGTTCTTTAAGGCAGCAACCCTTAAAACCTCTTTTATATGGTGTGGTTAATAGACTCCCAAAGTGCTCTTTACTCTGTGTTAATTTGTCTGCGCACACTGTCATGCCGCACTGAAAATAAAATCCTTTAGGGACTAGGGGCCAGATCCACAAAGGGATGTTGGTGCCTAAATCTCAGTTTTAGGCACCACTGAGATTCTACTACTGCCACTTGAATGTCGCCTAACCCTGTGTAAGTCCCATAGGCCAGTGGCTCTCAACTCTTCCACTGTACCCCTTTCAGGAGTCTGATTGGTCTTGTGTACCTCTAAGTTTCACCTCATTTAAAAACTACTTGCTTACAAAATCAAACATAAAAAATACACAAGTGTCACAGCACACTGTTACTGAAAAATGGCTTACTTCCTCATTCTTACCATATAATTATAAATCAATTGGAATATAAATATTGTACTTACATTTCAGTGTATAGTATGTAGAGCAGTACAAAGAAGTCATCATCTGTATGAAATTTTAGTTTGTACCGACTTCGCTAGTGCTTTTTATGTAGCCTGTTGTAAAACTAGGCAAATATCTAGATGAGTTGATGTACCCTTGGAAGACCTCTGCGTACCCCCAGGGGTAGGCATACCCATGATTGAGACCCACTGCTTTAGGCACCTACGTTTCTGCCTCTGCACACGAGCAGTGCTGCTTCACTCCAAGCGCCCAGCTATCTATCTCATGCCTAAACCCCTGTGCAATCCCCAAACCAGGGGAAAATAGCCATCCCCCCACCTACCTTGCCTGCAGGGCCCAGTCCAGCAGGCGTGCTCAGAGAATGCCCAACTCCACACAAATGGGGGAGGAAGTCTTCCTTATATCCTTTAGCCCAGTGGGGGAGATCTGCGCTCAGTTCCCCAATCTGCCTGCTAAGAAGGGATTTGAACAGAGCTCTCCCACCTCCCAAGTGAGTGCTCTGACCACTGGACTATACAGTGATTCTCATTCTCTCAGGCCCAACTCATATTCAATTATTTAATTAATTGCTACAACAGGCGAGATTGAGGGAGACCCACAGCAGAATACCCTGTAGTCCAGTGGCTAAGGCAGCAAGGGCTTGGAGACTTTCTCCTCAGGAGGCAGATGGGGGAATTGGACCAGCATCTCCCACAGCCTGGTGAGTGTCCTAACCACTGGACTAAAGGTTATAGGAGAGGCCGCCTCCTCCTCACCCATGTTATGGGTGGAGGCAGGCAGGCACCTAAACTGTTTCTTGCCTGTCTCCAGGAAAGGCGTTCCTGGCTGGACTGCAAGCAGAGTTAGGTGCCTCCCTGCAGTGTAGACTTCAGTGCTGAACTCCATGAGAGGGACAGGGACGCACGCCTCTTGTCAGCATCTCCCATTGGCTAGTTTAGGCAGCTCCCTGCCTAGCATGCTGGCTTTTGTGGCTCTAGTTCTCAGGGGCCTATTGCTCCCCATTTGTTGCATAGGGTGCCAAAGCCCCTCTAACTCAGGCTATGTGGATCTCAGTGATTTTCAAGGCACCTGGAAGTTAGCTGTTGCAATGCCTTTAGTTCCCTTTATACATCCAGGCCCCAACATACTTAGTTGCTTTTGAAAACTACACAAGGTGACTAGCAACATCATTAGGTGCCTAAATACCAGGGCTGCCCGGGGCGGGATGGGGGGGGGAAGTGGGGCAATTTGCCCCAGACCCCGGGCCCTGCAGGGGCCCCCCATGAGAATATAGTATTCTATAGTATTGCAACTTTTTCTTATGGAAGGGGCCCCCAAAATTGCTTTGCCCCAGGCCCCCTGAATCCTCTGGGTGGCCCTGCTAAATACCTTCAAAAATCATCAGGCCCAAAGTCACTTTTGACAACAGAATGCGTCTCCTAAGCCATTTAGGCGTTTTTGATCATTTTGCCCATGGTCTGTTTGCTGTTCAGTGAAGAGCATGGCATAGCTGGTGTGAGCCAGTGAGCTGACTCACCAGCCCAGGCACCAAAAAAAAACAACACTCCCCAGCCACAGGATTGCAGTTCCCTTTTCTTCAAGGCTTCAGTTTTATTTCTTCAAAATAAAGCTGTTTATTGCAAGTTCAACATAACCGTTGTCTCCTTTCCCCTAACCTGGGATCTCCTGCAGGAACCCACCTACTACCTACCAGATTATACTCCTCAGGCCATCTGCCTGGGAGTCAAGGAGAATCTCTGTTCCCTTCTCCTTTCTAGGCTAACACGCAGACCATCTGCCTGAGAGTCACATACAAGCTGGATTCCTTCCTGCGTCCCAGGGTCTCTTACTTACAAACCCTTCCTACTCAGTGTAGCACTCAGCTGAGCTCCTTACTGGCTGTTATAAGGACTAAGCCATTAGCTGGGAGGCTGCTGATCAGCTCCCCAGAAAGGGCCAGCCACCCTATGACAATTGATCTCAGTCCAGTTCCTAGTCGATAAGTTTCCCCATCACAGAAGCCACTGCAGTAATTGGCACCTGTGTTGGACATCTGACCACAACAGCAGATAAGAAGTGTAATAACCTGTAATCTCTCCATGTCTGTGTGGAGTCATATCAGCACAGCAGGCATTGCCATTGCCCACCCTTTAGCTGTGTTGTAGCTACATTGAGGCTGACAGGCCTGTGAAGCCAGCACTTCCTACAAATACTAGATTTACTGAAGTAGAACCCTCCTGGGGCACAGAGCTGCTGTACCCTCTGGCAGTTCCTATAGCAGGCCTGTGGCTGACCCACATAGCTAAGATAGCCCTATCCCCAGCCAGATCCACTGTACCGGGCAAATATCCCAGGCTGTTGTGCACCACACTTCTTCTCAATTTGACCAGGAAAATGTATCCCCCAATCCAGATTCCCAACTGACTATAGTTCTTTACCCCTTTGATAGAATAATTGTATGGTTCCTCAGCCATCCTCCAGTCAGGTCATAGGGAACCCAGTAGTTCCTGAAGAGGACTGTCACTTTTTTAATGTCTGGAGCACTTAGAAAAATTGCTAATACTTCCATTCCCCTTTACCCTGAACTCGCCCATATTTCCTTCAGAAACTCTCCATCCAAGTGTTGTGCCTTAAACATAGCCCAGTCTCCCTTGATCCTGGCAGCTGAATCACTGCAACATGATCCCTTGGCACAAACTACTGTGTGCTCCAGGAGGTGAAGGCCACCCTATCCTCTACCTCTGACACTTCCCCGTGAATAGCATTTCCACACCTGCCTGTGTCTCCTGATGATGGGCCCATCAGTAACCCCAACACACACACACACACACACACACCTATTTCCAAAACAGCATCTGAGCCAGCTTTGTAAGATCCAACCAGTCTGCCTGTGAGCCACCCCTCAAGAACAGCTGTACACACTCGGGCTCCATACCATTCACTGCCACACTCTCATGTCCCACCCTTACGCTAACTGCCATGACTGTCTACCATTTGTGGAGGTTGCGGGTTTCTGGTGGGCCAGCCTTTATTTGACTTTGGTTTCACTTCCCACCAGGCACATAAGTTGGCAGCTCCCGCATGGAGTTCTGCAAACAGTGCAAATCTGAAATGGAAGAAGACTTCCAGCCTTTTTCCACAGATGAACTAGAAAGGGTGAAAATAGGTAAAGCCTGTGGGCTCAGTAACATCTCTCCTGAATTCCTGAAGAACCTGAGAAAAACTAGCAGAGAATGGCTAGCTATCTTTCTGTCTGGAGTCATCCTGGAGAGTAAAATACCTAAGATCTGGAACAGAGAAGAAGTAAAAGACTTGCCAAAACCCAAAAAAGACCTTCAACTTACAACAAGTTACTGCCTCATCTCTTTGCTAAACTGCATGTACAAATTATTTGAAAGGCTTATCCTGCAAAGAATTGCGCTCACCATTGATGATAGCCTGAGTATAGATCATGCAGGTTTCAGACCAGACCACAGTACCTGTGATGAAATGCTAGCCCTCACCACTCACATCGAGAATAACTTCCAGACCTGGAAGAAGACAGGCGCAGAATTCCTACATCTTGCTGCTGCCTATGACATGATCTGGCATACAGGCCTATTGCACAGACTCATTGGTCCTACCAAAGTGGGTTGTCATGGCTGCAGAACTGTTCCTGAGAGGCTGCTGGTTCCAAGTTTCACTTGGACAAAAGTCCAGCTCCCGGAGGTCCCAAAACAACAGTTTACCTCAGGGCTCAGTGCTAGCATTTACACTTTTTAACCTCTTCACCACTGCCAGGTGTCTTACCTTCATGGATGACATCTGTCCAGCAGTATAGGACCAGGATTTCAAAGTCCTGAATTCTGACATGAAAGAGGTGACCCACTATTGTACAAGATGGAGACTTAAACCTAGTATAAAAAAGACAGTTTCAAGCTGCTTATATCTATACCACATCTAACTATACTGATGTCTTCCTGACTGGACACAGGCTGGACCATGACCCAAAGCCTTGTATCTAGGTGTACCTTGACTTTCAAAGAACACCTTACCAAGACCTTGCTGAAAATAAAGATAAGAAACTACCTGATCAGCAAACTAGCTGGTTCTACCTGGGAAGCCAATGCTCAGACACTAAGAAACTTGTGGGCTTGCCTTGCGCTATTCTGAACCAGAGTATTGCTCCTCAGAGTGGCTACACTTTTCTCACAAAGGCCTAGTAACACTCAGCAGAATGAACCATGGGTATAATGAGACTGACCAATCTGGCCTGGCTGCTGGTCCTAGCCAACATTGCCCCTTATGACATCAGATGACAAATCACCTTTGGGATTCTTTGGGTTCAACCCAGGCCAGTAAGGGGCCGTATTACCCCCTGCCCTGCAACTCTGGTGCCTTCAATGCTATACTGTAATGGCTAACAGCCCTGACACTGCCAGCCTGCATTCAAGCAGGTAGGTCACACCCTGCTGCCCAGTTACATTTTGCAGAGTGACATGCTCCCAGACTTGAATTTCCCCAGAACTGTCTGCCAGTGTGACAGTCCTCTGGGGTTCCCAGAACTGAGAGTTACTGTGCTGCCTGTCTCAGCGTCAGCAAGTGAAAGGTGTGCTATTGCTAAGCTGTGTGACAACTTCCTGAAGCACCAGCCTGTCTGCCTTGCCAGAAAACCCTTCAGGACTCTGCCAGACCAAAGCTTGCCTAGCAGGTAAAAAACAGTGAACCCCAATGTCTTTCAATTTACCTTGGAGGCACCTTCAAGCAGATGGAACCACATTCCTGTGTCTAGGGTGCAGTATCTTATGTCCTGCCTGGACATAATTTAAGAACATAATTTCAGTGCATATTTATAAATGCTTTGTGCACACCCTGTACATATACCACATAATATTAATGAGCAGTGAGTTATTAGTTTTCCAATGATATATTACATGCCACTTTTGGGGTATATGTCATGACAACAGTGTGTTAGGGGTAGTGAGTGTGTCAGGCCTGACAAGAGTAGTGAACCACCAATGGGTCTCTGTATCACATTCTTGCAGAATATGCTCCTTCAGGTGCAAGATATGCCACATCCACCCCTGTTGAAAGATGTGTTTAATCCACTGAGCCACTGGCTCAGCTCAAGGCATCTTGTTTGGACAGTTTCCCCTAAGGAACCTTAATATCATCTCCAGGTGGAGTACTAGGTGACAAGAACAAGTTTTGGACATAGCTAATGCTCATCTTGTGACAGATCCAAAAGTTCAGCCCCTGGTTTTTGCTGTCCATGCCATCTTTGGGTAAAATGCAATCACTTCAGATGTGGAGTGATCACATGTTCTGCTAATGACTATTAGTGGGGCCTTCATGATTCCACTCTTTTCAGCTGTGGCCAGTTAGAAGACATTGGCTACAAACTCAGGCTGTACCCACTGGCTTCCTTATGGACTTGCCAATGCCCTTCTCTCAGCCATGGAATGATTAAAACACAAACATGTTTGACTCGACGGTCTATGTAGATGCAATCATGCTATGCTATATATATGGAGCTGTGGGAATGGGTGCGTTATTGAAGTAGTTCCTGGAGTCCCCCAACAACTGTCCTTCCTGTGGTGAGAGGGAGACCCTGGTGCATGTGTATTCTCAAGGCATTGAGGACCAGAATGAGGTGCCATGGAGGTGTGGGGTTCTGGACAAGAGACAGTACACTGTATAAACCATTAAGGAATCTGGCTGTGGTTGGATGGGCAAAGACTGAAGCTCTTATGGCAGGCAAATGGAAGGTTGTAATGGCAGCCAGGTGTACTCTAACTGAGCTCATTGACAGACCTTGTGCCTTTAGATGTAACAAATAATCTGTGCTCCTTGAGCATGGAGTTTTTGAGGCTTGCAAAGAGAGGTGAGAAAACCAAGAATGGAAGCATTTCCACTTTTACAGGTAAGTCTGACAAGTAGTAGGTTTCCTGCTACACAAAAGGACGGACTGAACATTAGCCGAGCAGTTCACCTCTATGCCCATGAACCACTGAGGAACCCTGACTTCAGGTTCAGAGAAAAGAGTTGGGGGTGGTTCAGGGTGATAGGAGAGACCCCTCAGGAAGGCAGAGGTATTGCCACAGAGAGATGAAACAGATCTGAGTCTCACACTTGTCTTAGCCACCAGGGCATTATCAGGATAGCCATTCCCTCAATTTGACCAAGGTCCAGAGACTGAAATCAGGCTAGGGCCTTGATTGTTGCTATCTGGGCCTCTTGAGTGGAGAAGCCCCTGAGCAGCCAATCATCCAGATATGGAAAGACTGTGCTGGCCCCCTGATGCAGGTGAGCCTCTACTGCTGAGAGGACTTCATAAAGATGCTAGGGGGCATGGATAGCCCAAATGGGAGGACATGGTATTGGTAATGTTCTAAGCCTATGACAAAAAGTAGAAAATACTTGTGGGAGGGATGAATCTTGGACAATTGGGTAACAAACCAGCCCCATAGAGCCAGGGATGGGATTATGGTAGCTAACATCACCATCCTGAAGTACTGCAATAGAATGTAGGTGCTCAGGTTCCTGAGATGTAATATAGTCCTCCTCCCGCCATATCATTTGGGTACCAGGAAATATGTGGAAATATCCCTCTTCCAACAAATTTGGAGGAACCAGCTCAATTGACCGCATGAGCATGAGAAATTGGACTTCTTGCTTTATGAGATCTTCATGAGAAGAATCCGTGAAGAGGGCGTGTGGGGAGATAGAACAGAAATGAATGGAGTATCCCCATAGTGAGCACCTCCCAGTGATCCACTTGTCTGTGGAGATAAGCTCCCAGGCAAATAGCAAGTGGGATAGGTGGTCTCCAAATGGAGGGTAGATGTTGGAATTGTGCAGCAGAATATCTGGAGGAAGAGGTTGTTTGAGGCCCTCAACCAGGTTGTCAAAGTGTTCACTAGAGAGGGAGCAGGTTGAGAGGTTTTGGAGGAAATTGGGCCCCTTTCCTGGGGTCTGGCCATCCTTCTAGGGAGCATCATAGATCTAGTGTAGATCTATTGCAGGTGGTACTGTAAGCGTTGAGAACACTGTGTTGTTTGACAGTTGCTGGGACATATATTTCCAGCAACTGTAGTGTTGCCCTCAAGTCCTTAAGCGAGTAGGGTGAGAACTCTGTGCCAAGGAGAGGATAGGGAAGTGATCTCTCTACTCAGAGACTTCCTGGTTCTGGCCCTGCTAGCCTCCCCGCCCCTTCCTTCCCATGCTTTCTTATACATTCTGTGTTAATGGGCCAATTTGCTCGTTAATCTTCCCCCAACTCATTCTAATCCACTAATCTGGCCCCATCAGGTCCACCCTGGGGGAACTAACAGATGTTTAAGGAATTAGTGGGCTGGCTCAACTGTTGGTTCCCAGCACTCTGTCACAGTCCCCAGGGTATTTGTGCCCAGGAATCTTCCTGGGCCATCTGCTGGACTCTGCAAAAGTCCTCCTTAAGGTACGTCCCTAGAGGTGTGGGATGGTACAGTTCTGAGACTCTTCCCCCAAGTTGCAGGGAAGCTTGGGGCATCAGTACCAGTGTGGTACCAGAGGTGGCAGACCAAGTCCTGTTCTTTTGAGTAAGGGTTCAGTCACCAACTAGTGAGTTGGACCAGGGAATAAGTTCTCACAATTCCCCTTAAGAGACGGGACCCCAGTTTCTCTGAGATAAGGAGATCTTTGGGGTAAAGAAATCTGGAGTGCTATGGTAGCGAATGGTAGAAGCCTGAGGTAGTACCGAGGCCCAGAACGGTGATGGTTGCAGGGCTGGAGACGCATGTGGTAGCAAAGAGGCTGACAAGATGACGTCTCTGTGCTTAGAGTATTTATGTGCGGAGGAGAGTGGGGAGGGAGCCAGGGATCAGTGTGAATGGTCTCTGCAGCTCTGAGAGGATGTGTATACAACTGCCCTTCTCTGTGCTTAGAGGTGTCAGATGGTACTGAGGAAGGTGCCTCTTGGGGCTGCCCTACACTACTGCTTAAATCGATGTAACTTATGTTGCTCAGCAGTGTGAAAATGATCCCCCCGCCCCGAGCCACGCAAGTTACAGTGTCCTAAGTACTGTACACACCAGTGCTATGTCGGCGGGAGAGGTCTACCTGAGGATGTTCAAGGTACCATGTGAACAATGGCTGCTACCTGTAAGTTCTGAGTCATGCATGGACATGTGACTTGCCCATGACACTCCAGAACTCCATCTTGTAGCTGGGATTCTACACAGTGGGAGGGAGGGGTGTCTACCCACAAGAGAAAGTCTATAAAACCTCCATTTTGTCTTCAGCTGGCTCAAGAGATAGCCTCTCCACTGCCAAAGGATACTTGAAAGAAGCTGGAACAAAGGACAGGAACCACGGGGGTATAAGTGATTGCTGGATCCAGACTAGAAGGAGGCTAGTCTGTAAAAGAAACTTACTGGAACATCGCTGAGGGTGAGGTTTCATCTGTCATCACTTTCTTACTGTATTAGGCATAGGCTTGCATGTTTTATTTTATTTTGCTCAGTAATTCACTTTGTTCTGTCTGTTATTACTTGGAACCACTTAAATCCTACTTTCTGTATTTAATAAAATCACTTTTTACTTATTAATTAACCCAGAGTATGTATTCATACCTGGGTGGGCAAACAGCTGTGCATATCTCTCTATCAGTGTTATAGAAGGTGAACAATTTATGAGTTTATCCTGTATAAGATTTATACAGGGTAAAATGGATTTATTTGGGGTTTGGACCCCATTGAGAGCTGGGCATCTGAGTATTAGAGACAGGAACACTTCTTAAGCTGCTTTCAGTTAAGCCTGTAGTTTGTGGGGACATGGTTCAGACCTGGGTCTGGGTTTGCAGCCGGCAAGTGTGTCTGGCTCAAACCAGACAGTGTTCTGAAGTCCCAAGCTGGCAGGGGAAACAGCTCAGAGGTAGTCTCAGCACATCAGTTGGCAGTTCGCAAGGGGTTTTCTGTGATCCAACCCATCACAGCAGACTTGGGGAGCTTTCTTCTTTCTGAGGGCCTCAGCCCTGGAACCAGCTCTGGAAGTCACTGGTGCAGCCTGAGAGGTTGAGACGGAGGTAAAGAGAGGGAATTGGACCCCAATGAGTTAAGGAGTCTTCCATCAGAAGGTGTTTCAGTCTATCCTCTCTATGCCTGTGGGACCTGCCCTTAAACCCTTGCACTTGGATGGGACATGAGAGCCTCAGACAGCTGGGCATGCCTGTTGCTACTGTGGGCAGGCCTGACAGGCTTAAACCGTGGAGTCTTAGGCCAGGTCTACACTACCACTTACTTCAGTATACCGTACATTGGTCAGAGGTGTGAATAAACCACCCTCCTGCATGAGTTTATGTTATACTGACCTGAACAGCCCTATGTCCATGTGAGAGCTTCTCCTGCCAACATAGCTACTGTCTCTCTGGCCTGGTCTACACTACGAGTTTCTCTCAAATTTAGCACGGTTAAACCGAATTAACCCTGCACCCGTCCACACAACAAAGCCCTTTATTTCGATATAAAGGGCTCTTAATATCCATATCTGTACTCCTCCCCGATGAGGGGAGTAGCACTCAAATCGGTATTGCCATTTCGAAGTAGGGTTAGTGTGGCTGCAATTCGACGGTACTGGCCTCCGGGAGCTATCCCACAGTGCACCATTGTGACCACTCTGGACAGCAATTTGAACTCGGATGCACTGGCCAGGTAGACAGGAAAAGCCCCGGGAACTTTTGAATTTCATTTCCTATTTGCCCAGCGTGGAGAGCTGATCAGCACAGGGGACAATGCAGTCCTAGAATCAAAAAAGAGCTCCAGCATTGACCGTATGGGAGTTACTGAATCTGATCTCTGTATGGGGAGATGAATCTGTTCTATCAGAACTCTGTTTCAATAGATGAAATGCCAAAACATTTGAAAAAAGCTCCAAGGCCATGAGGGACAGAGGCCACAACAAGGACTCAACACAGTGCTGCGTGAAACTAAGGAGCTGAGAAAAGGAGCTGAGACAAGCGTACCAGATATTCTAGGCAGGACTGACTCTCCATTAGACAAAACTTAAAGAAGAGAATGACCTGGGGAATCATTCCCATTTTTGTCCATGCGCCCCCGACCGACCTCACCGAGGCCGGCCAGGAGCACCCATGACAGCAGCAGATGGTACAGTATGACTGGCAACTGTCATTGTCAACTTGCAAAGCAGCAGACAGTACAGTAGGGCTGGTAACCGTCTTTGCTAACTTGCAAAGGCAAGGGGATGCTGCTGTGTAACGCTGCAGTACTGCGTCTGTTAGCAACATCCAGTACACATACAGTGACAGTGAAAAAAGGCTGAACGGGCTCCATGGTTGCTGTGCTATGGCGTCTGCCCAGGAAATCCAGGGAAAAGGGTGTGAAATGATTGTCTGCCGTTGCTTTCACGGAGGGAGAATTGACTGATGACATTTACCCATAACCACCTGCAACAAATTTTTGGCCCCATCAGGCACTGGGATCTCAACCCAGAATTCCAATGGGTGGGGGGAAACTGTGGGAAAAGACGGTTACTCACCGTTGTAACTGTTGTTCTCCGAGATGTGTTGCTCCTATCCATTCCATGTAGGTGTGCGCGCCGCACGTGCATGGCGCCTCGGAACATTTTTACCCTAGCAACTCCGGCGGGCCGGCTGGGCGCCCCCTGGAGTGGCGCCGCTATAGCGCTGGATATATACCCCAGCCGGCCCGTCCGCTCCTCAGTTCCTTCTTGCCAGCTACTCCGACAGTGGGGAAGGAGGGCGGGTCTGGAATGGATAGGAGCAACACATCTCGAAGAACAACAGTTACTACGGTGAGTAACCGTCTTTTCTTCGAGTGATTGCTCCTATGCATTCCATGTAGGTGATTCCCAAGCCTTACCTAGGCAGTGGGGTTGGAGTGAGACGTGGCAGAGTGTAAGACTGCTGAGCCGAAGGCTGCATCGTCTCTGGATTGCTGCACCAATGCGTAGTGGGAAGCGAAGGTGTGGACAGAAGACCAGGTGGCCGCTCTACAGATGTCCTGGATGGGAACATGGACGAGGAAGGCGGCAGATGAGGCTTGCACTCTCGTAGAGTGAGCGGTGAGGCGGGATGCTGGCACGCGAGCAAGCTCGTAGCATGTCCGGATACATGCCGTCACCCAGGCGGAAATCCGCTGAGAGGAGACCGGCTCGCCTTTCATGCGATCAGCAACCACTACAAACAGCTGGGGCGAACGCCGGAAGGGCTTCGTCCGGTCGATATAAAAAGCGAGGGCCCTGCGGACGTCCAGGGTGTGAAGCTGTTGCTCACGAGGTGAGGCGTGCGGCTTCAGGAAGAAGACCGGAAGGAAGATTTCCTGGTTGAGGTGGAAGGCCGACACCACCTTAGGGAGGAAGGCTGGGTGTGGTCGAAGCTGCACCTTGTCTGCATGGAAGACAGTATATGGTGGACCCACCGTTAGGGCACGGAGCTCGGAAACTCGTCTTGCCGACGTTATAGCGACGAGAAAAGCCGTCTTCCAGGAGAGATAGAGCAGGGAGCACGTGGCCAGGGGCTCGAAGGGTGCTCCCATAAGCTTGGCCAGAACGAGGTTTAAATCCCAGGCCGGGGTAGGACATCGTATCGGCGGGTACAAGCGGTCCAGGCCCTTAAGGAAGCGGGAAACCATCTGGTTGGAAAAGATGGACCGGCCTCCCATGGATGGACGAAAGGCGGACACGGCTGCCAGGTGTACCTTCAAGGAGGAGATTGCGAGTCCTTGTTCCTTAAGGTACCAGAGGTAGTCCAGGATTGTAGGGATAGGGACTAGGAAGGGATTAAGGCCGCGCTGATCGCATCAGAGCGCGAAACGCTTCCATTTCGCGAGGTAGGTGAAGCGAGTGGAAGGCTTTCTGCTTTCAAGCAGGACTTGCTGCACTGTTGCTGAACAGTCCCGCTCCGCGTTAGTTAACCACGTAGGTACCAAGCTGTAAGATGGAGGGACTGTAGGTCCGGGTGGCGGAGTCTGCCGAAGCCCTGCGTGATGAGATCCGGCCATAACGGAAGGGGAATGGGATCCCGAACGGAGAGCTCGAGCAGCAGGGTGTACCAGTGCTGCCTCGGCCAGGCCGGAGCGACGAGTATTAGGCGGGCCCTGTCCCTCCGAAGCTTGAGTAGCACCCCATGTATGAGCGGGAACGGAGGGAAGGCGTAGAGGAGGTGATCCGTCCAGGAGCAGAGGAATGCGTCCGACAGGGAGCCCGGGGAGCGACCTTGGTAGGAACAAAACCGGTGGCACTTCCTGTTCTCCTTGAAGGCAAACAGGTCGATCTGGGGAAAACCCCACCTTTGGAAAATTGTGAGCACCACATCCGGACGAAGGGACCACTCGTGGGAGATGAATGACCTGCTGAGATGGTCCGCTAGCGTGTTCTGCACTCCTGGAAGAAAGGACGCTGACAGGTGAATCGAGTGGGTTACACAGAAGTCCCACAGGCACAGCGCCTCCGTGCAAAGTAGGGAGGAGCGGGCTCCGCCCTGCTTGTTCACATAGAACATCGCCGTCGTGTTGTCTGTGAACACCGCCACACAGCGCCCTTGCAGATGGGCGCGGAAGATGTGACACGCCAAGCGGATCGCTCGCAGCTCCCGGACGTTGATGTGGAGGGAGAGCTCCTGGGGCGACCAGAGGCCCTGGGTGTGGAGATCGCCCAGGTGAGCCCCCCATCCCAATGCCGAGGCATCCGTGGTCAGGGTGACGGATGGGCAAGGAGGGCAGAACGGGACTCCTGCACACACGACCTCTGGGTCCAGCCACCAGCTGAGCGAACCGAGGATTGGCTTTGTGACCGTGACTACCATGTCCAGAGGGTCGCGGTGCGGACGGTACACCGACGCCAGCCAAGATTGAAATGGGCGAAGGCGCAGCCTCGCGTACGCGGTCACGAACGTGCAGGACACCATGTGGCCCAGGAGGCGTAGGCAGGACCGAACCGTTGTCGTGGGAAAGGTGTGCAGGTCCCGGATGATGGAGACCATCGTCTGGTGCCGAGGTCGAGGGAGGCAGGCCCTGGCCAAACCGGAGTCTAGGACTGCTCCGATGAACTCCACTCGTTGTGATGGAGTTAAAGTGGACTTCTCGGCATTGATGAGAAGGCCCAGGAAGCGAAACAGGGTCAGTATCTCGGCCATTTGATCTGCTACCAGCTGTCAGGATGGCCCGCGAATCAGCCAGTCGTCGAGATACGGGTAGACGTGTATGCGACGATGGCAGAGGGCTGCGGCAACCACTGCCATGCACTTGGTAAAGACCCTCGGCGCGGTGGAAAGGCCGAAGGGTAGCACTGCAAACTGGTAGTGCATGGTGTTGACCACGAAGTGCAGGTAGCGTCGATGGGGAGGGTAAATCGTGATATGGAAGTACGCGTCCTTCATATCAAGGGCGGCAAACCAGTCTCCCGGATCCAGGGAGGGAATGATGGTCCCCAGGGTGACCATGCGAAATTTGAGCTTGAGCAGGTAGCTGTTGAGCTCCCGGAGGTCTAGTATAGGTCGTAGACCTCCCTTCGCCTTGGGGATGAGAAAATATCGGGAATAAAATCCCCTGCCCTCATGTCGTGCGGCACCTCCTCTATGGCACCCAAGCTCAACAGAGTCTCGACCTCTTGCAAGAGGAATTGCTCGTGAGAGGGGTCCGTGAAGAGGGACGGGGAAGGTGGGTGGGAAGGAGGGGGCGAAACAAACTGAAGGCAGTAACCATACTGGATTGTACGAAGTACCCAGTTGTTCGTTGTTATTTGGGACCACGCCGGGAGGAAGTGGGAAAGGCGGTTGCAAAATGAGGGGGAAGGATCCGGTAAAGAGACTGATGGGCCGCCCTCGGGCGTCCCATCAAAATGCCTGCTTGGGCCCTTGAGGGGCCTTGGAAGGCGCCTGGGCCTGGTTGCGCCTGTTGCCCGACGGTCTACGGCGGTTTAGACTGCCTCTTCGACTATTATACGGCCGCAACCTGGCCTGAGTAAAGGGCCGGTAGGACTGCTGCCGGAACGACCTCCGCTGGGTAGCCGGTGTGTGCATACCCAAGGTGCGAATGGCGATTTGACCATCTTTCAGGGTCTGAATCCTGGAGTCCGTTTTCTCCAAAAAGAGACCCTGAGTGTCGAAGGGGAGGTCTTGCAGGGTGTACTGCACCTCGGGCGGCAAGGTGGAGGACTGCAGCCAGGAGATGTGCCTCATGGTCACTCCTGAGGCCAGAGTTCTGGCTCCTGAGTCCGCCGAGTCCAGAGCGGCCTGGATGGAGGACCGGGAGGCTGTCCTGCCCTCCTCAAGGAGGGCCGAGAACTCCTGTCAGGAGGCTGTTGGGATCAGCTCCGAAAACGTAGACAGGGACACCAAAATATCAAAGGTGTAGCGAGCGAGGAGAGCCATCTGTTTGGCAATCTGGTTGACCCCTGCCGAATAGACCTTCCGGCCCAACAGATCCATGCGCCAAGCGTCTTTAGATTTTGGCGCCGGAGCTGGTTGCCCATGTCTCTCCCGGTCATTGACGGACTGCACCACGAGGGAGTCCGGAGTCGGGTGCGTATATAAGTACTCGTAGCCGGTGGGAGGAACCGAGTACTTGCGTTCGACTCCGCGAGTGGTGGGAGGGACGGACGCCGGTGACTGCCAGATGGTAGTGGCGTTCTTTTGTATAGTGCGGATGAATGGGAGGGCCACCCGCAGTGGGGCCTCAGCTCCAATCACATTGGTCACCGGGTCGTCATCCTCAGCGACCTCCGCCATGAGGAGGTCAATAGCCTTCGCTACCCGGCGAAGAAGGTCCTGGTGGGCCCGCAAGTCAATTGGAGGGGGATCTGCCGTAGAAGCCCCCGCCACCGCCTCATTTGGCGACGAAGACGAGGACAGACCCTGGACCACGGCCTCTGGAGGTGGGTCTTCCAGGGGGTGGGAAGCCGCTTCGGCCACAGCATGCTCCGCCGTAACAGGTGGCGGTGGGGCCTCACCCGGTGGTGATGGGGGAGGCCTGCTAACCGTGGCTTCCGGCATCCTGCATTCGGAGCCCGCGGGGAAGGGGAGCCCTTGAGCCTAGTGGTAGGCCCAGGGGGCCCAAAATCCCCACTGCTGTGGTCCGTGGTCCTGGCCTTGGGGGTCGGCCCAGAGATCTCCACCGCTGCCCGCCTGAGAGGCGATCGAGGGCTGGCGAGAGGGCCATGGGGGGGCAGAGGCGCTCAGAGATTGCGCCGTCGATGCCGCCAGTCTGTCCCTGGACGGTGCTGGGGATCGGTGCCGGTCGTCACGGTGCCGGGAGCGAGAGCGGGACCATCGATTGTGTCGGTGCCGGGAGCTTGACCGCGATCTCGACCGACGGTGGCGGGAGCGGCTTCGGGAGTCGCGGTGCCGGGAACGGTACCGGGAGCCGGACCTCCTGCGGTATCAGCGGTCAGGTGACCGGGACCGGGACCGGGAGCGTCTCCGGGAGTGCGACCGGTACCGCGATGCTGAGCGGTACCGGGACTGCGACTGGCGCCGAGACGGGGAGCGGTACCGCGATGGTGATCAGTGCTGGGACCGGGATTGGCGTGACGGCGACCGTCTCCGGGATCGGGACCGAGACCTGGAGCGCTTTCTATCCCGTCTGTCAGGGGACGGGGGCCGCATCATAGCCGGCTTGCCTGCTGACTGAACAGCCCGCACCGGCGGTGCCGGGGGCCGGAGGCTCGATGCCTCTGTGAGCTCGATGAGCTCTCTCGCCGTCGAGAAGGTCTCGGGCGTTGACGGGAGAGGTAGCTCGACCGCGGTTGGCACCGGGGAGCAGGGAGGTACCGGACTCAACGGCTTTTCTTGGGGTGCCGGAGTTGACGGAAGCGTGCACGGCTTGTGCACCACCACAGTCGGTGCCGGAGGTGGCTGGGTGAGCGGTCCCAGTGCAGGAGGCTTAGAGGCCGTCTGTGCCGTCTTCTGTTTCCTCGCCGGAGAGAGGGAATGGTGCCGGGATGCCGGTGCCGGCTGTGGAGCTCGAACAGTCTCGGTACCGGACCGGCTCGAGCCTGCTGGTGCGCTGCGCGCCGAGGAAGACTTCGGCGCCGCCGGGGTCGGTGCGGCAGGGCGAAGCGCCGACTCCATAAGGAGCTGCTTCAGCCGAGAGTCCCGCTCTTTTCTAGTCCATGGCTTAAACGCCGTACAGATCGGGCACTTGTCTGGCCGATGGGACTCCCCGAGGCAGCGCAGGCAGGAGTCGTGCGGGTCCCCGATCGGCATGTGCCGCTGGCAAGCCGAACAGGGCTTGAACCCCGGTGCCTTGGGCATGAGCCGCACCGGCTGTGGAAGAAGAGGGGCGAACCCCCCTAATTCCCGAACTACACTATATCTAACTAAACTATTTAACTAACTTAACTAACTTAACCAACTATATACACTTAGCAAACGGAGAACACTAGGGCTGTGGAGGTAAACGGAGCACTCCACTGTTCCAACTGGCCGTCACGGGCGGTAAGAAGCAACTGAGAAGCGGACGGGCTGGCTGGGGTATATATCCAGCGCTATAGTGGCGCCACTCCAGGGGGCGCCCAGCCGGCCCACCGGAGTTGCTAGGGTAAAAATGTTCCGAGGAGCCGTGCACGCACGGCGCGCACATCTACATGGAATGCATAGGAGCAATCACTCAAAGAAGAACTATGGGATAGCTACCCACAGTGCAACACTCTGGAAGTTGACGCTAGCCTTGGTACATGGACGCACACTGCCGAATTAATGTGCTTAGTGTGGCTGCGTGCACTTGACTTTATACAATGTTTCCAAAAATCGGTTTCTGTAAAATCGGAATAATCCCATAGTGTCGATATATACTCTCAGAGGTGGATTTATTATGCTGACAGGAAAGCTCTTTCCTGTTGGCATAGTGTCTTCACCAGCTGTGCTGCAGCTGTGCCCACGTAGCACTTCTAGTGTAGTAATAACCCAGGGAAGTGCTGTAGGCCACAAAGACTTGGGGGGCAAGAAATTTGGAGGGGGAACTACTCCAAACACAAAATGGTGCTACCGAGAAGAAAAAATTAACAGAACTAAGAGTAAATAAGTAAGGACAGCTCAGAAGCAGGGACAGCACAGTTGCTCCAGCTCGAGCCAACAGGCGCTTGAGAAGGAACCAGAGTGCTGGCAGGGTCATGCCTCCTTATGTGCCCACACCTAGGAGCATGAGGCACGGCGCATTAGACACTGCTATTTACAATCTCTGGCTGAGAGTGCATTGGGCTGCACACACACACTATGGTCGAGCACTCATAGGGAGAGAGACTCGGAGAAGAAATGATCAGTGTGATTAACTTTTAAGATGGGCCGTAATCTGTTTTCATGAAACGTTATGAAGGCTGAAACACTGCGCTCTTCAGGTCTGTGTAGCTGAAGAGCTTCTCTTTCACCAACAGAAACGAGGCCAGTAAAAGATATTACTCACCCAGCTTGACTGTCTAATATGCTCCTGGGCTCAACACGGCTACTATAACACTGCAAACCAAACTATATTACTGCACTTAGGGTAGAATTAAACCCACACCAGTTATGGAAAATCTCTATCCGAGTATGGAGAGAGGAAGTAGCTCCACTTTCTGGCTTTGCTTTGTGCCTGCTATCTGAAACGTGCTTAGATTTCAGTGTTAACATTGGGCAATGACTAATTGCTGTAAATGCTGGCTGTTTTTCTGTTGCACACAGCTCCAGTATCTATTTCAAAATTCACCTTTTGTTCATTTATTTCCTGTCACACAGCACCCTGTTACAGAACCTGGCTTTATCAATCTTAGTAAAAGGCCCAAGAAAGAACTCAGTTTTGACATCATCAAAGCTTTATCCTACAGCTTTATGGTTCTGCATACATTGTTACCTCTGTATTTCTTCACAATTGGCGCTGAGAGCAACATACTTTTGCAAAATGATTGTTTTTGTACCACATCCCTGGGGCTGAACACCCTTGCATTGTACTCAAATTGCCTCCATACTTAGTTCTCTGCCATTTGTTTACCCTTGACCTCTGTCTGTGCCGTGGTATGCATTTTTAATTAGATGCACCTTTGTTCTTTCACAGCTTGTTAACACTTTAATTAAGGAAGCACCTGCTTTCACTATGCTTCACATACCTATTCCCCTTTGTAATGTGAAATTCTGTTTCACAACATTGCTTTGACCTGCTTACCTTTACACCACAATATGTTATTGAAATATTCCAGTTTAATAAACAGGGCAAGTGAGGCATCAGGGAGCGCCTGGTCCCAAACAGACCAGCTACCATTATCAACGAACTTCCTGGTCAGGCTTCTAATTGTTAAAGGAACTAAAACCCTGAGAAAATATTACAACCCCTTGTAGGAAAATACCTTATTCGTGGAAGTTAACTATTTGTTAGAGGGAAAACCCAGCAAAATAGGAATTATGTGGGAGAATTGATTAGGACCAAGCCATCCATGTGGAATGCCTGATCTCTTATCAGGTGAAGTAACTAGAGCCTAAGAAGAGATTTCTCTCTCTCTCTCTTTAGGAGGGGATATTAGTGGGTGAGGTGCTAGTGTCTATCAATCTGAGAGCCGTAAGTACTTTACCTACATTCTTCTAGGACTGCTAACCAGGGTGCTATTGTTTCTTGTATGCAAAAGGCACTTCTGGCAACACAGTTTCAATGAATATATCTGCTCAGTGATCTGACCATCCCACTACCATAGGCAGAAGCATCATCAGCTTCCCTCTATTCTACCTTCCTAAGCCCCATTCTTAGTAGGAAGATGCACATCAGTCTGAATGCCCTGTCTTATGAAGGTGAACAAAACCTCCTTTTCATCAAGGGTCAGTGACTCTGGTACAAGAGATGGTGTGACATTACAAGAGGCTCTCAGAACAGATTCCACCTGACAGCCAAGTCTGGCTTTACATCTAGTGTTCCAGCTACAGTCCTAGCTCTCTGGTGGAATGTAGACAAGTATTAGGGATGCAACTAAAGGGGTCAAGAGTATTTTTTATTTTACCATTAGAAGACCACAACAGAAGATCCATCAACACCCTTCCTGCTAATGAACAGAGGCATTAGCTGTCATCAGAACACTGAACTGCGTCAGCAAAGAGGGTAAGATGGAAAGATGTGAAAGTGCTACATATGACTCCTCATTTTTATAGCCAGGAGTCTCTCAGTTTACGATAACAGGTTAATAACAAGTTGGGTAAGTGCAATAGCTAGTTCCACCACCTCAACCTGATTTAGTCTTTAATGTAAAATGAAAGCTTCTTTTGACCAAAGTCCAAATGCAAATGAAACTTGTAGCACCTGGTGGCTAACTAGCAACACTAAGGGCGCTTCCTGCAGCTCACTGTCAACTGTGGGGTGGGTTGAAGAGCACACCCAAATTAACTCCTACCCCCTTCCCTGATGGGTGTGAATTCCCACCCTCTACAAAAGGAGGGTCTCAATATTTTCTCTATTGGGACCCTTCTGGGATCCCCTTCTCATCGAGCCAGGACCTCCCTCTCATTTAACCATACTGGAAAGGCAGGGTGGTCATGACCCCCCCAATTGAGAATCCATGCTTTGAATCTAGAAGACTTCACTTTTAACCCTTATTTTGTAAGTTCCAACCACCCTATTACATGGCTACCAAGCGGTCTTTAAAAACAGTTAAGTAAATGAGTCTTGAATTCTTTCTCCAGGTGGAATGAAGGAAAATTAATCTCAGGCCTTTTATAGGTTAAGTGCCATGAATCTAACCGGTCAACTAATACCACACAGTAATATCCCATTGAGTGGGAGGAGAGAACAGAAAAGGAGGATGCAGAATAGTGCTCAGGAAGTACATCTTGAAACGGGCTATAAGCGGTGCAAACTCTTGTGCCCTAAGAGTAGGATGGGCTTAATCAATGTAAACACATTGCAGACTGCAACAATAATCCTATCAGCTATGCAACAAGAGAGATTGCCAATCAGGTTGGATAAGAGAAGAACAAACATGCTAATTTATACATGTCTGTGTGTGCATATAGCTCTTTTTACATTGCTTTTTACATTTACAATCAATGGCAAAACTCCCATTGACTTCAATGGAGCCAAGATTTCACCTCCAGGATGGATTAGGCTGTGCCTGCAGCTTGTAGGACAGGTGCTGGATTCTACCCCTCATCTGGGATCTAAAGTGTACCTGCACCTTCTTCTTGGCTTTACATCATAGTAGAGACCATCCATGGTTTACCTATTGCAAACCCATCTCTGCAATTTTGCACCCAATTAAAAATAAACAACTGAGCATAGAGCTGTTATCACACCTTTCACCCCAAACTCACTCACTGCCAGCGTTTAACACTAATTTGCAAGTATGCTGACATTCTCTTCTATAAATGTGCATCGAATGGATGTACTTAAACAGATTCTACCAATCTAAGAGTTTCTACCATGCTCCCATCACATACAAGACATATCTCACACCTTTAAAAACTTGAAACCTGGAAAGAAATAGTCTAAGTGCAATCACTGTATTTGCAAAGAGAATCCCTTGGTTAAATGAAATTCATTTAAAAATAATTTTACTTAGAGGGAAAAATTGTCCTATAAACCACACCTGCCCTCTGCCAACTTGGTGCTATTTATACAGTCAGGAACCACAGCCCATCTGTAGCATGTCTGGATCTCAAGCAAACCCATAACCACAACTCTAACTCCAAGCTGCTGGTTTTATATTATATGGTCCGATTTAGAAGAACACAACACAAGTATTTCAATGTGGAATGATAGTTCAAAGGCTGCAAATCTTGCAAAGCCGGCAAAGTTCATCCAGGTGAGAACATTCCTCAGTGGCTACAAAGGGGAAGGGACATCCGAAATGTGACTGTCCTGTGGGACCCCAGGGATTTGCTACAGAGACCACAGCACTTCTGCTAGACCAGCACTCACTCTCATTGTGGGATGATCAGAGTTTGGGATGATGCTGCAGTGTATTTTAAATGGAACATCTTAGTTTCTTGCAAGGAAAAGAGTTTGTTATATTGTGGGTGTTCTGAGTATTACAGAAGATGCACCATTAGTAAAGAAATTATGCTTTGCATGGAGCATACAATGAACAGTGTATGTCTGGCACACTGACGACAGATTTTGCTTTATAGCTGGGCAGATATTTCGGGGCAAAGGGAAGAGAGGATCAAACTAAAACAGTTGCATGCAGCAAGGGAGGTGCCCACATCATTCTTGGCAAAGCAGCCAAACAACCAGGGAGGAAGGCAGTGGGTAGGGCTTGCCTGCCTCCCTATCATCTCTATCCCAAGAGGGGAACTGCTCCAGGCCCATCAGGTCTTATCAGCCTGTCTCCACACTCCCAGCGGCAACAGTCTTGTGGTTGGACTTTAAAAAGCCCCTGCTCTCCTAGAAGAGCCTTGGCCAGCAATCAGAAAGCCAAGGAGCAGGGAGTTACCTAAACAGTCTCCAGTGGTGGCTCCTTTTTCTCTTCCTACTCCATCTTGTTGCCCATGTGATGTCACGCTCACCCACTGCTCAGATGTCAAAAGCAGCAGCCAGGTGAGTGTTGCTTTTAGGCATGTCCGTGGTGCTAATCACCATAGCACTGAGCAACTTAACCTAAATTAACTACCTTCTAGGCTTCTTAGAATTTATTTGTATCACTGTCACACCTAGAAGCCCAACCAAGATTGGGGCCCCATTGTGCTAGGGGTCTATACAAACGCACAGTCAGAGACAGCTCTCGGTTTGAAGAGCTTACACTATAAATAGACAAGACACACACAGGGTGGGGAAAAGGAAGAATTATCATCCCCCTTTTATGATGGGGAATAGAGAGATTAAGGTCCAGATCCTTAAAAGTATTAAAGTCTCTAACTCCTATTGATTTCAGTGGGATTTAGGCACCTGAGGATCTGGCCTAAGTGGCTTGCCCAAGGGCACACAGGAAGTTTAACCGATTCATGAACTGAATCTAGATCATTCGAGTCCCAGTTCAGTGCCTTCACAAGACCATCTTTTATCTCTGATTTGTCAAATACCTGAACCATGAATGCAAAACACATTCAGTAACTTCCAGATTCCTTTTATCCTGGCGTGGATAAGGGACATACCAATACATAAAGTAGTATCAACCATGGAATAGCAGAAATGAGCTCAAGCCACAAAGTTTGCATCCAGAGCAGACTTTCCCAAAGATCAAATTGTGTGCATTTGAAATGGACATGAACCAATAACTGTACGTCTACTAAAGGAGTCACTTCTATTCATGACTATAGCAGTATCCTGCCTGTGAAACTGAATGGAGATACTTTTTTTTAAAAAAGTGTATAAATTCACATCACTTTGTTAAGCTCCCTTTATTGTAAGCACGGACACCACAAGTTGTTGGAAGCTGGGATAAGCTACTTAATGCACAGTTTGAGAGTGCAATATGTAATGCATCACCCAGCCACACACATCAAATGGAGGAAGCCTTTAGACTTGTAGAGTTCAGAGTCCTTGTACATTACGAAGTGAAGTAAAAGTCTGTCATAGCTCATAGAATTTGGTTGAATCATCCAGGGACTGTCAGTTTTTGCATTTCAAGAAAAACTGACATGTTGACCACTGTGCTTGTATGAGAACATTTAGGGCAGGGTTTTAAGGGGAGTTGGACACCTAATGCCCATAGACTCCTTTGAAACCCCCCGCCTCGCCTCAATGTCTGTGACAAACAGCGTGATTGACAGCACTAAAAACATTCCTCTATCCTCAGAACAGACAGCACAGACAACATGCGGGCAAGCTTCACTACAGCAGGCCATCAGCATGCTGTATCCCAGACTTAAGCGGCTATTTCTATCGATGAGAGGGTAGCTCTGGGTTCCTCTATGAGACAGTCTGGGGCTCTTAGAAACAAGGAGAATGCAGTGACTGCAGAGTATGCAACCTAACATCTGGGTAATAGCTTAGCAGAGACTTGCTTTGAATTAGTTTAGACTTGGTCTGATGGTTATGGGAGTACGTGAGAATTTGAGACCGAATATGCTGCATGAATGTAGGGTTGTCTGCCTTAAATTCTCTGGATGGCTCTGTAACTGAGGTACAAATCACTGGCAATTTTCCTCTTCTGTTGCTAAATTTCATTAGTTTCCATTTATAGCCTTTTATTTGTAGAGTAATTACTCAGCAGCAGCTATTTAAACACTTCAGAAATGAATCTGTAGTACATTTTTCTCATTTGTATTTTGTAAATGAAACTGGTATATATATATATTACTCATTGCAAGATGTTCATTTAGGTGGAGTCCTGATAATGTTAACCCAGGAATCTTGGTGTATAGACCATTCCCATTACGCTAAGAGATTCATTGACATTAACTTGGAATTCTTGTCAGACTGAATGGATCATGGGAGAAGGATGGGTCCAAACTGGGAAGTGGACAATAGGTCTTCTAGTTAAGGCAAAAGAAGAGTAGTTTTGGGTTCTATTCCTACCCCTGAACACATGACTCATCCAAGTCTTATCAGGCCATTGTGGCATAGAGAAGTTAGGTGAAGGGTGGATCTCACCATCATGACAACTCTGGAGTGCTCAGAGGCATCATTTAATAGTGTGAAAAACATGTTCACACTTTCTGACAGAAAGCACTCTGCATGTGAAAATCAGCATAGTAACATCTAGATTTCGAGATTCGTGGCAAGAATAGCTTACATTTCACTTGAGACTTCAGGGCCACCATGACAAATACAATGCTGTTGTGAGGGTTTTAAGCCAAAAGTTTCTGGATACATTTCAGATCTTTATTATTAGGGATAGAGCTGGAAAGGGAAAAATCTTGTGTCAGTGTGATAACCACATCATCTACTCCGGCAGAAGCGAGGGCCTAGCCTCCCTCTCCCCCTTTTTGTTGAAGTGGAGGCGCTATTCTTTAATGGTGGGCCATAGAATATAGTCAGACCTAATGAGTGCCAGACCTTCCTGAAGGTTTATTCTCTTCCGCCATTGATCAGCTTTATCAGTGGCTTAGTGGAACCACCACTGAATGACAGATTGGGGCACATATCTATTCCCTTCTCATCACTGGCTCAGATGAACCAGGCTCGTCACTGACTGAGGAAGTGATAAGGGAGAAGGCAGGAGTGCTGATGCAGAAAAGCAAACACAGTGTCAAGTTGTCTCCACTTCAGTCACTAAGTTTTTACGTTATGATGGTAACAGATGGAGAAAAAGTGCTTTCCCTCTCTCATTGCCATGTCTGACCAAATACAATTATTGAAAGTGCTGGAAAACAACCAGTGTCTGTTGCATTAGCTATTCCCAGAATGCGTTCCTTACAGAGAATTTTCCATCTACTTTGTCGACAATATAGATGGGCTTTGGGCATGTCTGGATGGCAGCATGGGCTGTGGTATGAGGAAAGAAGTCATCTGCACTACTTCATCTGGCTGAGCTGAGCCCTGCTTTACATACAAAAATATGCTGTGTTTAGGGAGTTGTGTTACACTATCTGTGATCTGGATACTTATCATAGATGGCAAAGGCTTATTCTTGGTCCTGTTACTGGAGAGGATTGCTAACGTCTCCCACAAGGAAGATAATGTTGCAGCTGACCTTGAACAGATGGCACCGATGCTCCTACTTCAAAACATAACAAAAAGCTCTTGATGCGAACAGTTTTGCCAACTACTGCTTATTCTCTCCTCCCTCATTTTTGAGGAAGGTCACTGAACACATGGCATCAGAACAGCTCCAGCTGCATTTTGCTCTTTTCGCAGTCCTTGATCCCTCACAGTCTAGTTTTAGATGTACATATAGTAAGAAAACAGTATTACATATTGTCACTTCTACTGAAATTTGCCTCATGAGATCCTGCAGGTGTGGTGGGTACAGCACAGGCCTGCTGTTGAAGTGAACATTAAAAACAATGTTTTGTTGGGGATTTTCACAGAAATGGTCCCTACTGGGAGGTTCAACCTTTCACTGGGTTTGCAGGTTTGCCAGCCTCGAGAGATCAAAAATCACAACTCTGATCCCAAAAAACCATGAGACTGGCCTCGCAAATCATGAGTTAAGTGTCAAACCATGTTTTTTAATCTGTCATTTGGCTTTTTAACTCCCCCTCTATTCTTCTGCCAGTATGAGAGAATTTCAGGTTGAAAAGTCCACCTTTAAATGTACTCCTCTCCCTGGCTGCTCAGATGGAAATTCCATGTACCCTCGCGCTTCATCCCTACGATAGGAACTGGATGGCAGTTCCCCTACTACTGACTTGACTCCCCACGTCTCCTATCTCCTGCTGGCCAGGGGGTTCTCCGCTTTCCTGGACCCAGCAGCACCACTTCCCCAGCCTCCTCTGGGACTTCTCTGCCTGGATACCAAATAAAGGAGACGTTCCAAGGCATCAGAAGGGAAGTTGTGCTACTGGGTCCTGGGACCCAGATCAAGCAGCAACTGCTGCCTAACTTCCCCCTTCACTGCCCTAGGGCCATACATGAGGGCAGGGCTCAGTGGCAGGGCAGGTCTGTCTCCCACACAGCCCTAAGAATCTCCCACAGAGCCTTCTGACCCACCCTCATGCCTGCTCTCCTCATACTCCCCATTCACTTTGCAGTGTCTCTACTGCTCTTCACAGTCCACACGCTATGCACTGTAGTGTGGTACCCCTGAGCCATAGTGGGGCACCCATTTTGCCAGTGGGCAGGGCTTCAATCTAATTGAAAACAATAGGAGGTAGCAGTCAACTTTACTGAGGGCAGTTTCACTTTCACATGCAGGCAGCTGCCATCTCCCTGCAATCTTGCTGCTTTCAGCCCCATTGACAGTAATAGATGGTAGCCATTTTGAATAAGGAAAAATTCAGCCTTTCATGATGTTTTCTTGAGACACGGAAAAATATCCCAAATTTGCTAGTGTTGTGAAAAAAAATTAAGAGTTGGCGATGCTGGATTTGTTTCTTCATTTCCAATGGTAAAAAATAAAATAAAATAAATTTGTTTTAAAGACGGACATTGTTAGGTGTATTTTAAGGGTACAATTTTCAGAACTGCTCAGAAATCACTAACCGCTCCCACCGAAATCAAAGGTAGTTTTTGTCATTAATTTCAGCAGAAGCAGGGTTAAGCCAACATTGAATGCTTTTGAAAATCAACCCTTATCTTTTTCTTCTACAGTACAATGAACAATTTTGTCACTGCTATTTTGCACCTTTTTCCATAGTGCTTCTCATCTTCCCCTTTTCACAGTCCATCTCCCCTTTTCATACTACTGCATTCTTTATACAAAGTATCTGATGGAGCTAGATGATATGTGGCACTTTGGATCAAAGCTTTTGGGCACCCCAGCTCCAGAGGGAACGAAACATAACCTTTAGGACATTGCCAGTCAAAGTGCATCCCATTATCCAAAAAAGAGTCAGAGGCTAGATGTGAAGGGAAACACAACCCAAGGTGGTCAGTTCAGATGGCAATCTAAAAAAGGCCCTTGTTCTAAGACGACCTGAAGATGAGCTCTGTGTAGCCTGAAAGCTTGTCTCTTTCACCAACAAAAGTTGGTCCAATAAACAATATTATATCACCCATCTTGTGTCTCTTGTTTGAAGAGTTAAATTTCACCATGTTCAAGGTTCTCTCCTCTGATTGACAAAAATATTTCAGCCTAAGCATTCAAAATGAAGATCAGACTTTGTTGCTCAGGGGAGCTAAATATCAAGGAGGATACAAACACAGAATACCCAGGAACTCCTCTCTACAGTGTCACAGAAAGTTATCATTAGAATAGTTATATTCAACCTGTCCTATCTACAGAACCTGTGTTCCAGTTTTCAATCAGCTCATTAAGTTTTGTCGGGCATCTTTTGGTTGCTATTCTGCAAGGAGAAAATGACAAATTCTTATTTTCACAGTTTTATTTGTAAAGAACATAGCATGAAAAGCTGTATTTAAATGTACTCCAAAACCTGAAAAACTGATGTCAGTTTATGATATGTTAAAGTGCTTGATATAACAATACTTTTTACTAATTTCTTTCTGAAAATAATCCAGTTTTGATTCAGTTAGTAATAATGTAAAGACAAATAATAATAAACTTACTATGGAGACAGTTTTTTTTTTTTTAAACTATACAGGGCACATTTGTACATTTCAAGTGTAACATAGAACATTTCCCTATGAGATTCACACCTTCATTTGACTGAAAGACAGAAATTTCTTAAATATGCCTTCACATAACTACTTTAAAAGAGAATCATTTTGAACAAAGATAAACTAATTACAAATGTCAGCTCAGAATAAACAGATTTTTCACTGAACACAATGGAATCCAGTTAGTTTCAGAGAAATATAAATACATGTTTTATAGAGACTCAGTGATGCATTTGATTTTCTGACTCTTTCAAGCTAGTATACTGAATGTTACTGTAATAATACTATGCAGAACTCAGACACTAGAAACAGGCAAAATTTGGTTAAAGAGTTTGCTTTGTAAAAATAGGGGCCAGAGGGCTTTGGTCTTTCCCAAGATTCCATTTCTCAACCAATGAAGGTGCTTTAATACTGAAGTATAAATTGTGTTAGCTTAAGAGAATCCTGATTGGCTTCTCACCATTCTAAAGGGCTAGAATGATTTCTGTAGACCTCACAGAAAAAAATACTCAGTTTCCAATTATCAAAGTAATCTACTAAAAATAATAAATAAATGAAAGAATAAAATTTCATTGCAAAGAACCATACCCCCAAGGATGTCAAGTAACTAGTGTGTTAAGGATGAGAGGCACTCAGCTGTGCCTCATGCTTCAAAATACCTTAGCTTAGGGCACCTACAGTGTTTTACTACATACAAGGGAATTTTAGACATAATATTCTTCCCATATCATTCATGTGGTATGAAACTTGACAAAATAAATGTGTCCCATAAGTTAACGTTTTCCATGTGAAGTTATATATTAAGTTAAATACCATGGATTTTTACATCTACTTCAATATGGATTTTCCCTTATAAAAGTTTTAAATTAGTCAAGTTTTGATTTATTCTTTAGATTAAAAAGACTAAGAAGTCCTTTTCGTCTCATACTTGCCCTCTGTGGACAGTCCTTACCCTCTATGCCTGCCCTTTAAGGATGCCTTCATTTTCATTTCTACCCTAAGCCACATATATTTTCCACTTAATTTCCTTGTGGCCCAGTGTCACGGCTACCTTCCTTCATCAGCTATAAGTATTTAGAAAAACAAAGCACAACTACCAGAATGCAGATTCCTCTGGAAAGGAAATATAATCCACATGCAAAAAGCCAACAGATCAATGACAAAATGGATCATTTTTCATGGTGTAATGAAGATCATTTAGAAGATTGGGATGTCAGGTGGCAGGGAACTTTTTATAGGATATAAAATTGATTTGCAAATAATGAAAATTATAACTTTCTAAGCTCTCAGTATCACCTAATAGTGCTGTATGGATTCTGATACTTAGTTTATAATTCATTCAAAAAGTCAATTTTTGAATTTTCAGTTGTTGGCCATATCGCCTATTGACTTTAACTGGAGTGGTGTGGCCATCCCAAAATACACCCTTCTGAAGATGTAAAGATTAATTTAGAGTCAATGTACAGATGTGGACTTTTGGTACAAACCCTCTGCATTGTTCATAGCCCCCCAAATCTGTTCTCCATAACTCCAATATTGATACTACCATCCTGCATAGAACGTTTTGGATGGCATTGGTCAATTCAAGCAAGAGCAAATTCATGGATTCTAAACAGCTTCAATTTGGTAAAAGCTCTGCCTTGGTTAAATCAAGAAGCAACACAGAACCTCTCCCATGACAACCTCAAGGGTTGAAGATAGCAATTTGAATAGTATGTCAGTATAGTGATTGTTTTGCACATAAATGTTCAGATATCGAAATAGCTCTGCTGAGCACAGACCGGTATAGTCTGGATGAGATCCTTGTATCTTTCTAGGCTCCTCGCTTTTGGTCAGCATTTTTCTATTTATACACTACAACCCTTTCTTCAAATAAGATGGATGCCATCTGACTGCTTTTCATCTGTCCAGGAGATATGGGGTGGGACTTCCTTTCTGACACCAAAATGAATCTATTACAAGAACTGCCCAGCTGGAGGGCAGTAGCAGAGTGGATGTTTCTTACTAGCTTACAGAAGGAGAGAGTATACCACCGTCACAACATGCATGACCTTCAGCAGCCTGTGACGTGAATCCTTCTGTTGCAGATATCCTATACAGTGCTTTACACTGCCATCATTCCCAAAAGCTAGTGCCATCTCTTTTCTATCAATACTTAATACTTTTGTATTATCCAATTTTCATTTTGCCTCCATCTCCCTCAGCCTGCCCTTATCCTTAATTTTTTTCAAATACTTTGAAGGAGCACCACCCTCATCCTACCTCACCATAGCTCACTGGAGATATTAAACCTTGTCTACAGGCTGGCAGTGACTAAAATGCCAATTTTCTAATACTGTTCTGAAGGTGGCAACGTGCAAGCAGGAAAGAGACATGATTTCTAAGCCCTTCCTCTGGATCTTGTTCCTCTCCATTATATTTATTTGGGGGACACTCTAGCTTCCCAGACATAACAAAAAGCAATGTTCAAGATTCAGCCAAAATCTTTTGTAATGCACTGCAGTTCTGACCTACAATGTAATCTGTTATTTTAGTAAGGGCCTCTCCAAAGCAAATACTGCTATGTATACCAAGCTGTGTGATGTCCCCAGGCATCCACTGAAGAATAAATTGTGATCAAATTGATTAAACCAGTGAAATAAAAGGATTTCAAACCCATCTCCAAAGGTGGCTAATGGCTGAGTTAACATGACCCCAGCTTTGCATAAATCAAATCTCAGTGGAAGGAAAACTGAATGACATCCCAGATATTTGCTGCATGCTATCCCCCAACTGATTTAGTTTTTATTTTAGCATGTGGAACTTCAGCAGCTCCCAGTTTCTCCGAGTTCTGTGCCTGTGACATGTGTGTTTCTTTAACGCATTATTAGTTTGAAACAGTATGAGACAGAAGCCTTGACACCAATTCTCCTTGCCTCACTTCTTTTCTGTAGCTGAATTATTCAAAACCAAAGCGATCCTGTGCCTCCCAGGAACACTTACTCCCCAGGATAAAGGAAGACTAGTAACTTGCCAGTATTTTACAACTGGTTGAAACAGTCCTGTAGCACAGCAAAGTCAGTATTTGTGGTTCTACAGCAACATAACAGAAACAGAGCTTGGTTCATCTTCTGAACCAAGTTATTCAACAAACCTATAGAAGCAGACACAACCTCTTCTTGAAGCATATGTCATCATCCACAGTACAAACGCAGACAGGGGGAAAAAAACATCTGAACAAAACCCAGACAGAAGAGGGACAAAATGACAAATCAAGTTATTGATGTTTCCCAAATATAGCCTGGTGCTGTACTGGATTTTTTAAAAACAGGTATCAGGTCCTGGTGGGTTTTCTTGGAGGTTCAACAATTCCTCATGCCCAGTGTTTAAACATTTCATTTGCACCTCACCTTGTGCTGATTGATAAAAATTACACAAAAGATCTTAAATATGACAACTCTCAGCTTATATGCATGGAGGGGCTTGGATCTTTAAAACATAAAATAAGGGAAACAGTGTACAGTAGGGTAAACAGTATACATTCACAACATTTCCAAGAATGAGATGATAGCAGTGGCTACATATTGATACTTGCTGTGTTTTTGCAACACCTGAAAAAAGCCCTGCTGAGTTTGCATTGTATTTACACATTGACTGGCTTCTTCCTTGCTATCAAGCAGCAACATCTCTCCCCACAACCCCCACAGCTGTCCCATGGTTTTAAGCTACTTATTTTCAGCACGAGAACATTGTCTAAGAAAAAGTTTAAGAGTAATATAATTTCTTAAAGAAGATAGCATATTTACATACATCTAACACATGAAAATACTCTATTTTATTCTGATTCAAATAAACTACAATACCGCATTTTAGCTTGTCTGCAGCTTTAAGAACAGTCCTGAATCTGGTGCAAACTGGGTTTCCCACTCCCACCCGATAACAGGGTGCTCCGCTTTACAGTGATGCACTACCGCAGCATTCAAGTTCTAACAGGTCCTCAATTTTTGTTTGCTTGCTTAGCAGAGAAATAATGAAGTTCTCATCAAAGCCATGCTAAACATCCACTCCTTTAATGAGTGACCCTTCTAGGATGATGTTGAAATCTTGTAATGTCTGTAGGACTCTGAGGAGGGAATTCACTGTCATGCGGTCCCGCAGAAGGGCGTTCTCCTCATACATCCTTGTGATGGCAGGACACTCTGCTAGCAATGGAATCCATTGAGGAAGGAAGTGATCCCTACCGAGAGAAGAATGGAATTAACACAGTCTGCTGTGTCCAGCAGAACTTAATCTGAACTCTTGCCTTTAGCACACCCCAGAACACAGTGTCCATTTTTGCATAGGTGACGCGTGTCACTTGCACTCAAAAGCTCCCCATATGATAATCGGGATCCTGTTTATATAATTTATATGCAGTGGCATCTAGAGGCCCAATCAGGTGAGTACCACATTGTTCTAGATCAGGCCTGCACAACTCGTAAAGCGGCGAGGGCCACATTCCTCCAAAGAAAACAGCTGAGGGCCGAAACCTCCCAGCCCGAGGAAACACCCCGCCCCAGGGCCGCCCAGCCCTGCGGAAACAAACCCTCCTTCCCCAGCGCCGCCCCACCAAAACAGCTGTGGGTCAAAAAGGAAGGTTAGGGGTGGGGAGGTGATACTTTATTTTAAATCAACCAGGGGCGCCCAGCTAAAGAGGTAGCTGGGAGCCCTCAGGGTCAAATTAAAGGGCCCAGGGTTCCGGCAGCTGGGGAACCCGGCAGGGCCGGCTCTAGGTTTTTTGCTGCCCCAAGCAAAAAAAATTTGGCTGTCCCCCTTCCCAGCCCTGGGCTCCCCCGGTACCCTCCTGCTGCCCCAGTCCTGGGCTCTCCCCCCACCCACACCCCTGCCACCCCAGAGCTGGGCTTCCCCTTTCCTCCCCACCAGTGCCCTCCCCCCCACCCCACTGCTGCCCGAGCCCTGGGCTCCCCCCCACCAGTGCCCCCCCTCCCCCCACCTCCTGCCGCCCCAGCCCTGGGTCACTGGTAACTCGCTCCCAGGGCGAGTCATTCAGCCGGAATTTTGGATGTGCACAAAACACAGACAGGATTGGTTCCCATATGGTTACAGAGCTGCAGTAAAGTGGAACAATTTTCAGCTTGTGTGATTGGAGGATATCTGGATGCATATTATAAGACTGTCCTCCATAAATGAGGAAAAGTTGAGGTTCCTTTATTATTCTTTTGTTCCACTCTTTCTTTCTATGGGGAATTTGCCAATGCAATATCACCGTCTTCCTTTCAAACAAACAAAAAGGCAATGGCTGTTGAAAATAGCAATTCCAGTGCTAATAAGCATTTCTTGATCAATTTTATCCTACTTTTTCTACAGCAAGTTACAGTGGATCAGTATATTTGATTTGGGAGAAATGAAGTAAAAGCTGCCCAAACCGAGCTTGAGCACTCCTGAATTTTGAGGTGTTCAAATCCGGAGGGCAGGTGCTGGGGGTGGGAGAGGGCTGTGGGCTCCATGAGGGAGCATGGCAGCAACTGTCTGGAGCTGCACTGAGCCAGACACGCTGGTCTGAGTGGCACAGTAAGCGGTTTGGGGGTTGGAGAAGGGGTTGGGGGTTCTGGGGGGCAGTCAAGGGACAGGGAGCAGGGGGTTGGATGGGGCAGAGGTTCGGAGGGGCAGTCAGGGGACAGGCAGCAGTTGGATAGGCATGGGAGTCCAGGAGGTTTATCAGGGGACAGGTAGGGGGTGGGGTCCTGGGGGGAAGTTGGGTGGGGTCTCAGGAAGGGGCAGTTGGGGACAAGGAGAAGGGAGGCTTAGATAGGGGCTGGGGTCCCAAGGGGTAGGGGGTCTTGGGAGGGGGTAATCGGGGGACAAGGACCAGTGGTGCTTAGATAGGGGGTGGAGGTCCTGGGGGGCAGTGGGGCAGAGGTCTGGGGAGGGGGCAATCAGCGGCCAGGGGCTGGGATTCAAAGGGCTCTGGACTGCCCGCAGAGCGCCGTGTGGGGGGATTTAGAATTTTCTGGCGGGCCGCACCGTGAGGCTCCGCGGGCCGCATATGTTGTGCAGGCCTGTTCTAGATGTTGCACAAGCATGTAATAATAATTCATTTGTTTTACTACTTCCCTATTTATGTTCTGAGAAACAGAAGTACACTGTTGTATTTGAGTCAATGGAAGAAAAAAAAAAAAGAAAACAAAACGTCTAGAGCCTACTTTAATATTAATCCCTGACCACACTGTAGGTGGTATAATGATTTCATTTTTTTGAGGACTGACATGGGAGAGTAAAAAGGCAGGGAAGAGATCAAGGAAGTCAGAGTAATGCCACAGGGAAAGATTCAGTTTAATTCCCAGGCCATTAGCAAGGGAAAAAGTCCAGGAATTCTGTATTGGTGAAATGCAGTTTTAAAAATATCTAGATACATAAAGACAAAAAGAGAAAAAGGAAAAAATATCAACAGAAGTGCTCAAAATCCTATTAGGAAAGGCAGATTTAGCAAAGACAGAAATAGCCATGTGCCCGTTTTCATTTGGCTTATTAAAAAGAGAGCTGGGGGAGGAAGAGGTGGACTGATTCCTCTTTTGAGGGCACCCTGAACTCACAAGGCCTGTACTTCGTGTATAATATCATGTAAAGAGATACCAAGAATTGCATTAAAACAGGAAAAAAAAAGTGACTTGCAGAAATGTATATGCTAATCATCTGAAATAATACCTATCTTACTTAAATTTCTCTTCTGCTCTTAAGGACATTTATTTAAAAAGTATGAACTGGCCAATTTATGTGTCCAAGATATTTTAAGCTGGTAAATTAAGGTGCCTAATAAGAGTGACACAGAGTGTTGAACTGACTATTCCAACACTCGAGAACACCACAGTGAAGAATGCTGCTCTGTACCTAGTCCCCAGGCAAACCAGGATTTGGAATTTGCCATCCTTCCCGATGTTCCTTGGTGCAGTACTGATCGCATTTACATAGTGACAGAAAGTTTTGCAGGATGATCTCTGAAGCAAGACGTCCTCTTCGTTGTCCCCAAACTGGTCAGTGGTTTCAAAGTAAGCAACAGCTTTCTCTGCGGAAAGAAAGTAAAACCATGCAATGATTAATACGAAACACTTTTAAAATTGAAGCCACCTCAGCACCTTACAATTATGCAAAGAAAGCTATTTAAAAAAAATAAAGTCAGCATGTGCCCAAAGCTACCTCATGGTTACTATACATCCTATCTAAATAAAGTGTGGTAGCCTCAGAAACCACTGCATGGTGACAGTTGGCAAATGTGGTCACTGTGTACTGTAACAAGTTAGCATCATGAATTAGTTTAGTGATTAGCACCACAAAAATGTCTCTAAAGAGTTTAATTATTCCCATTTTATAAACGTGATTAGCTACTAGTTATGGATTTCCTGGGTGAGATCTTCCCTCAGGCTAAGAGTCTTAACTTATTTATTCCCTTAAAATCTATTCCTGAGACCCAAGGGCAGAGCGGTGTGGACAAATAAATAATCACCTGTATAACATCCACTGAGTAAGACTAGTCTCTAGTCAGTATCGTTTTCCATCAGATTGTAGTTGAAAGCCATTTCCCAACACTTCATTTACTAGGTTTGTATCTTAGGAAAATTCTTTGGCAAATTTCACCTTTCCTTATCAAAATATTTCAGTGAATTACTGTTTATGAAAATGCAGTTCTAACAGGTGGCATGCGAGCTACCCCTACAAATACACCTCTACCTCGATATAACGCTGTTCTTGGGAGCCAAAAATCTTATGTTATAAGTGAAACTGTGTTATATTGAACTAGCTTTGATCCGCCAGAGTGCGCAGCCCCGCCCCACTGGAGCACTCCTTTATGGCGTTATATCCAAATTCATGTTATACCAGGTGGTGTTATATCGAGGTAGCAGTGTATGTCTGTATCAGTAAGTCTCAAATCTGAGAAGCAAAACCCTCTATCATTTCATGTCTTGGCTGTCTGAGAAAAGGCTGTCAAACATGTAGCAGTTCTTGTGAAGTGGACAAATTTGGATTTGAGAGAAGCCGAGTTTAATTTGGATCAGAATCTGAACCCATTTCCAAAAGTGGTTCCAAAGCTCGTTTCTAGTCACATGCTGCGGTTGTATATTTCCTCCTTGTCACCTCCTTCCTAAAACCATATCTTCTCATCTTTTGCTGTCTCAGAAGACGTAGCTCTTGAATTATTGTATGTAAATTATTCCTTGTTTTTCCCAGCAAGCCTTCCCCACACCCCCCTTTTGCTGTTGCTGTATACAAATCATCATCCTTGCTGTGGGGTTCAGACTTGTGTTCTTGGGTCATCTTTGACTACTTTTTCTTTCTCCTCATATATCCAGACTATTATGAAGTCTTGCTACTGCTTCTTTTGCCACATATGGAAAAAAACAACCTTTCCTTCCTTTGCTTTGTGACAATTTTATCCTCCCCTCCCTTGGTTACTAAAAGTGGCACCTGTACTGCCTTCCCATTTGCCACATAGTGCCCCTCTCCACTGAGTAAGGAAAGCAGCCACTAAAATCTTCATCCTTTCCTGAGCAGACCAGATCACTCCCCTCCCTCAAACCCCTCCACTGGCTCACTCCTGCCCACTATATCAAATTTAAAATTTCCCATCCCCACCCCTCCACACCCCATTCACTAGAAACTGACAAAAGACACTGGCCTCATTCACACTATTTCCTTCTTCAACTCCTATTACTGGGATTTCATTTATGCTGCCCCTCTGCTTGGGTAACCTCCCAAACTGTGCCAGCCATTTCCCTCTAATGTCTCTTAACACCCTTCTTCTACAAGCGTAAATACATTATTAATCCACATCAGTTAAAGACCCTCCCCAGTCCATCCCAATGTTACATATGTGTTGGTGACAAAGAAAAAAACAAACCAAAACGGTTACTATCCCAAGTTAACACCTCACCAGGGTTTTCCAGTTCACATAATCTCATCTGTGCCTGTCTTAAATTGAGAGCTGCTGCCGGGAGTGTATTTTTTTTTACAACACAGAGCACAATTGCACTTAAACAACACTCACACAGGGTTAGATCAGGAGACAAAGTTTGTTCTGTAGAAACTGAATGGAGGCCACGCTTATTAAAATCTGAGGTATGCACACTTGTGGCCATTTCCCTCCAACCCTTTCTCCCATCTCACCCCAACATAACTTCAGTTTACCTATGAAATCCCAGATGAATACATTCTTGTGGAAAATCCGAGCTGATTTGAATCCATGGTGGAAGACCTGCTCCAGTGCTGCAACCAGGCCATTTTCACCACATAGCAGAATGGTAAGACTGCCTCTCTATGGAACAAAAAGATACAGTTCTTAAGTACAACAAGCTTCAAAGCCCAGGTGTAACACTTGTTACTGGTACGCTGATCCCTGTTTTCCAGGTTATAAAAAGGTTTACATACTATTTTCTCTTCTAATTACAGTATATTTAATGATAGATAGTACCTCTTTCTCTGGCTTGTGAAAATGTTTCACAATATTGTTCACAGCTTCCCCAATTCCTTCTTGGATCTGCCCTGCATTAGGTTCTGTAAATTAATGGAAAGCACAGTCGTTGACTACGAGAACATTAAGACAATGCACGTTAATCAAATTCACACACTACCAGACTTGGTTCAAACATTCTATCTTTAATACAGGAAGAGTGCATGGAGTTATTTGCATTAAGCAAATCTACAAATCTGTTACAAATGACCGGGGAACAACATCAAAACTAACCAAATTAATTGCCAAACTGCACAGGCCAAGGACTTTCCTTTATAAATAATTTATTTCAACTAATGAAGCTCTGTCCATCACATATACATCCAGCACTCTCTTATTACTAAGAGTTTCACAGATTTTAGGCCAGAAGGGATCAATTAGAATCATCTAGACTGACCTCCTGCATAACACGGGCCAAAGAATTTCACCCAGTAATTCCTGCACCAAGTCCACAACTTCTTGCTGAACTAGAGCATATATTTAAATCTAGATTGGATGCTTTTTCTTTTCTTTAAAAAAAAAAAAAAAGACTTCAAGGTGACTGAGAATCCACAGCATCCCTTGATATGTCAATCCAATGGTCAGTTACCCTAACTTAAAAAAAAAAAAAGTGCTCGATATAGTCTGAATTTGTCTAGCTCCGGTTTTCAGCCATTGGATCTTGCTAGATTAGAGCTCTCTACTATCAGAAATCTTCCCATGTAGGTATTTACAGGATGTCATTGAGTAATTTATTAACATTTGTTCTGATAAGCTAAATAGATAAAGCTTCTTTAATCTCTCACTTTAACACACTGAATCATTCTCAGAGCTTTTCCCCCCCAAACACTTGCCAATTTTTCAACATAATACAAGTCAGTGTTTTTGTTTAAAATACTGATGGCCTTCCACGTGTCCAAAGTAATGCCTCATGTGACCTGAAAGGCAATTGAATCACTGAGCTTTGCAGTCCCCACCCTTCAGGAAATGCTCCAAACACGTGCACAGACATGGAACCACACTCATGGGAAGTGGCACTGGATTCATGTTGCTCTCTTTAGATTATGTTTTGCCCGGAGAGAGAAAGACACAGGTAACTGAAATAAAACATTTAGTACTTAGCACTTTACAATAAGCCTCAAAATTTTGTGCTCTGAGTGAGGTTTTATCCACTTTTGACAGATGGGGAAATTCAGGTAGATTAAGTCATTTGCCCAAAGTCACAGAGCAAATTAGAAGCAGAGTCAGGGTTAGAAACCCTTGTTCCTTCAGACCGGACCTAGCTTTTACAGGTTACAATCCTGTTAAAGATGCTACAGGGCTAAAATAAAGTAATGTATTTCCCAGTAATCACTACCCCCATGTTATAGCTGTGAGCACTGGAAACAGCAGGGGCTTACTTGTATTTTTTCCTGTAAGGGAGGTGATACTCAGTCTGCGAGCTGTGGTTGGGGATTTCTGTTGAGGCGGGGTACGGCACTGCTTCCCAAGATCTTCATCTGATGTTGAAGTTATCAGTTCTCCAATAAGAATTCTCTCCAGACTGCCATCATCAACTCCCTTCCCCAGCCATCGTCCACATGGGAACCTGTGGTACCACCCAACAGAAGAGTTTCAACTAGCTGAACATTTTAACTTGAATTCAAAGTTAAGGGACGTAACTATTTCAGGGCTCCTCTATGGCCCACGTAAACATTGTTATCCAGTGGAAAATAATCTTCAGAGTCAAACTTCCATTTAAAAAAACCAAACCCCTCTACTTCTAAGAAACGGAAAAAAAATTCTGTCTTGGAAAAAGAGAGAGACCTCTCTCTGTTGATTGTGCAACAAGCCATCCCTTTTATCAGAGCAGTGCTAACCATCCATATTTCTTGACAGCAAAAAGTAATTAAGACACAGCAATATTAACTTTAACTCCATTAAAAACAAAGAAAAACCATCTACATTTGTCAAATCAAAAGGAAATAACCTTCAAGCCTGTATGAAAGTACTAGACGGTAGAAGACAGAAGTGCGTTATACAAAAGTATTTGATAGGGCTCTTTTAGGTTTCTACATATTGTGACAAAGTGTGCTTATGTGGCAGATTTGCTCACCTCAGTGATCTTCCCCACAGTCTGGGTCAACTTCTCCTGTGTCTGATCAGGAGATGGGAGGTTTGGGGGGAACCCGGGCCTGTCCTCTACTCCGGGTTCCAGCCCAGGGCTACTTCCTCATGGCCTCCTCCAAACACCTTCTTTATCCTCACCACAGGAACTTCCTCCTGGTGTCTGACTTCCTCCTGGTGTCTGATAAGGCTCGTACTCCTTAGTCCTCCAGCAGCACACCCTCTCACTCTCCGCTCCTTGCACCTTTTGCTCCCAGCTCCTCACACGCACTTCCTCTCCTCTGGCTCCCCCTCGCCTGACTGGAGTGAGCTCCTTCTTAAACCCAGGTGCCCCGATTAGCCTGCCTTGATTGGCTGCAGGTGTTCTAATAAGCCTGTCTGCCTTAATTGGTTCTAGCAGGTTCCTGATTACTCTAGTGCAGCCCCTGCTCTGGTCACTCAGGGAACAGGAAACTACTCATCCAGTGACCAGTATATTTGCCCTCTACCAGACTCCTGTACCCCACTGGCCTGGGTCTGTCACAATATACAAAATGAAAGCATGTATAGCCCAACTGCAGATTAGAAGACGGAACAAAGACAACAGTTACTTACCTATACTGTAATTATTTTTCTTCCAGATGGGGTGCAGACATGTATTCCACTCATGTGTGTGCGCATACAGTGCACCAAAGCCAGAAAAATTTGTTCAGCATTATCCATTGGGGCGCACTTACACCCTCTGACCCAAATATACCCTCCCATGGCTCTGCAAGAATGGCACCACTCTGACCCTACTCAGTTCCTTTGCCCCAGATTCCAGTGCTGGAGACTCTGAAGCTGAGCGGAAGAAAGGTGGGTTGTGGCATACATGTCTGCACCCACATCTTGAAGAACAACAGTTACAATACAGGTAAATAACTATATTTTCTTTGCTGGTGAGTCACCTGAATCCATGGTTGCCGACATGGATTCAGGTGACCCACAGGCAATTCCAGTAGGTGGTAGAGCTCTGAGTTTACTTCAACAGTGACCACAGCACTGCCTTCTCAAAGTTTGCATCTGAAAGAGATGCTGTGGTAATAGCAGAACGTTTGGTAAAAGTATACACAGAAGACCACATAGCCCTCATATGTGTAATATCACCGAGAACCACACCAAGAAACATCACCGAGAACCACAATTGATATCACTTAGGCTCTTGTCAAATGAGTGTATAATGTCCATGGGGGCACAGTCTGAGTTACTCCATAAGCTGTGGTAATACAGGAAGTTATTCACCTGGAAACTGTGGAGACAAGCTGACCTTTCATCCAATCCTCACAGGAGATAAAAGTGGCTTAGGCCTTTCCAGAAAGAACACCAAGCACTGCCTCAACATCTAACATGCAGACGCTGCTCATCTGCATTTGAGTGTGGCTTAGGAAAAAAATATATACAAGTAAATAACCTGGTTAAGGTGAGACTATGAAACCACCATGGAGGTTCTGCCCTTAATGGCTTGTAACTCACTGACTCTGCTATAGATACAAGAAAGGCTGTCTTTTGGGAGAGGAGACACAACAAGCAGGTTGTTGTAAGCTCAAATGAAAGATGGGTGAGGGTGACCAGCACAGTATTAAGGTCCCACAAAGAGACCATTTCCTTCACAGGCAGAAGCAGGTAGAAAATACCTTTTTAGAAATCTTGCTACTATGGAGTTTGGGTAAACTACTTTCCTTGGATCAGAGGATGGAATGATGAGATTGCTGCCAAGTGAACCCTCAAAGACCCAAGGACTTCAAATGTAACAAATAATCTCAAATGTCCTGAACACGAGCTGACAGACTGAATTCCCTTAGATACTGACCAAACTAAAAAACAAACAAACCTCCATTTAGCCAAATACATAGACTGTTTTCTACCTTTAAGCAGGATTTTATGAACTCTTTCCAAACGTTGCTCTTCCTCTTCATCTAGCCATGTACCATCCACACAGTGAGGTGTAGTTTGCTTAGGATGAACAACATGGCCATGGTGCTGAGTCAGCAGGCCGGGAAGGAGAGGAAGAGATTTGGGAGGTTGGACAGATTGAGAAGGTTGGAGAATTAATATTGTTTTGGCCAAGCTGGCACAATAAGTATCAGTTTTACATGGTAACCTGTGAGATGAGGATAACCTGTGAGATGAGAGGGATGGCCTGTGTAAATCCCAAAGACTGTAAAGTAGCTTGGGAATCCTTAAAATAAAAGTTGCCAGTTTTCTCAGAAAACAAAAACTAACCAAATGCTAAGTCCTCTTTGGTCTGGTGAACTTCAGGAGCTACGCTGAAGTCCTGTACCCATCAGGGCCTCATCACAGCTTCAACCATATGTCTGGATGAAACATCTGCCACATCCAGTGCTGACTGTAAAGACATCTTGGCCACCAAACAGGCCTCTGCAATAAATGCCTTAAACTCTTCCCTGGAGGATTCTGGTAATTTATCTGTAAGTTTGGACATAGCATCCCAATTTACAGTCACATTTAGACAATAATGCTTGCAGGTTGGCAATGTGCATTTGTAATGGACGCTGAATACACTTTTATCCTCACCCAATCTAACGTTTAGACTCTGATTAGAAGTAGATTTATACCTTCTCTGTCGTACTCTGATTTGTCAGTCACAACCAGGGAATTTGCAGGTGGATGGGAAATATTCAAACTCTTCCATGGCGACATAATATCTAGTCAGTAAGCTTAGCCATGGGTGTTCTAGACACTGGGGTATTCCAGAA
Source organism: Mauremys reevesii (assembly GCF_016161935.1). NCBI lineage: Eukaryota > Metazoa > Chordata > Testudines > Geoemydidae > Mauremys > Mauremys reevesii. The sequence continues at coordinate 253,538,861 of NC_052623.1, forward strand.
ATTTGGCAGGATCCAATATTGCTTAATTTAGAGGAAGAGCCACTTCCCTAGGAGCGGAGGATTGAACATCCACTAACTAATGGGTGTTCTCTTGAACACAGTCTGAATATCCAGTGGAGATGCCATTTATCTCAGGATGACTTTAAATCCTATCATGTCCTCTGGTACCAGAGATATGAGGATTCAGGCATGGTAGCATTGTCTGGTGAAGAGGAAGAAAAGGGAAATGGAATCACTGTAATCTCTTGTGCAGGGATTCTCAAACTGGGGGGTCAGTACCCCTCAGGGGGTCGTGAGGTTATTACATGGGGGGGGGTCGCGACCCGTCAGCCTCCACCCCAAACCCTGCTTTGCCTCCAGCATTTATAATGCTATTACATAATTTAAAAAAAAGTGTTTTTAATTTATAAGGGGGCGGGTTGCACTCAGAGACTTGCTATGTGAAAGGGGTCACCAGTACAAAAGTTTGAGAACCACTGCTCTTGTGGCAATGCATTTGATTGTACCAAAGGTTCAACTCCACCAAGTCAGGGACAGCTTCTCAGCCCATGGCTAAAGCACAGTTGGCCCATGTGGAGAAACCACCAGAGGAACAGGTGATCTAGCCGTGGACTGAGAAGACAATTGGGACCTCAAATGAGGAACCCCCCAGGAATTCCAAGGAGGCCACTGTGAATGTGACATTGGTGGCCAGTAGGAGGTATGCCAGGAAGCCGATTGTGGGAGCAGTACTGATCACGGTACCCATGGTGACCCCCAGAAGATCTCGATCTTGGATAGCTGTATCATGAAGGCAAAGGAGAGGAAGAGGCTTCAGCACTTAATCTTGAAGACCCTTCCACGTAGTCTGGCAGTAGTGTAGGAGCCATTTCAGGTGCGACCAATAAATGGCCCACATCATCTGCAGTCCAACACAACAGCCTCATTGTACCACCATTGGTGCCAGTCAAAAGCACTCTGAGTGCTGGTAAAGGCATCACACTTGGTACTGAACCGGACAGTTGGTACTGAAAGTGAAGTAGGTACATGACCTGCAGATGTACACTGTTCTGGAACTGTCATCAGTACTGAAGATTAGCATCTGTGTCAGGAGTCCCTTAGCTACTATACAGGAAGCAGATTATAATTCAGGACCCTGGATATGAGGAGGTGCTGACAATAAGTCAGCCAGCAATCCAGGGAATGCAGAGGACACCGAAGATGAAGGCACTAAAGTCAAGTGTTCTTAAGTGGTGAGTCAGGAACGGACAGGCATAGCAAGTCTGCTGCTGCCTGACACATCGGTGGTGTGGAGTGTGTCTGTGTGGACACCACCGTCAGTGCCGGTCTCAGCAGATGCCCCCAGAGTGGTACCAGCGTCAATGGTACAGTCTAGTTGATCAGCCATTGGCACTGGAGAGTGGGTTGAAGGACCAGCTTTATCCACATCCCAAAAGACTTCGTGTCAGTCTGCACGCCTCCTAGACGAGGAGGATAAATGTCTCTGAACACTGGAGCTGCCCTGGTTCATTTTCCTTAGGGTGCCAGAGGAAGGAGAACAATCCCTCTTTTTGCTGGGTGAATAATCCACATCTGGATATGGAGCTCCTGTCCCTTCTAGCTCAGGCACTCTCTGGAGGGCCTGATGATCTGTGGTGGTCCTCCGAGTTGAAGTGAGACTCCTGGCTTTCTCCATAAAGGTACTGCCTTCAAACACAAGTCCCTTGCCACCTGTGTTCTCTTCTCAAACAACTTATTGGTACAGCAGTCTTAAGTAGGGTGCCCTTCACCAAGGCACATGAACTTCGGGTGTATGTGTGTGGGGTCACTAGTAGGGACAGAAAAGGCATCATCTTGGGCTAAAACTCTACTAAATATACTAAGCTAAATTAAATCCTAAGGTACTACTCAACTTAACTATTTACAGAAAAAAATACAAACACTGCGACAAAGAACGTGGGGTGAGACAGCACACTGAATGCTCCAAATCAAGCTGTGGACGGGGAAAAGGACCTGGTTTTGGGAGGTGCCAACTCTCATAGCCATGGGAGGGACTACAATGGCCAGAAGGCATGAGAGACTCCCTGATTGGAACTCCTAAGCAAGGTCTCTGGTTTCAGTACACTGGGCACATGCACAATGGAGTGGTATGCACATCTGCAGCCATTTGAAGAACTCATTTTCTTGAAAGCTATACTTCTGTATTCTTGTTCAAATATTCTGACATTTAATGGCTTTTTTTAAACCAATTGTTTATACTTACATTACAAAGATTTACCTAAAATAAAACTGCCATTCAAGCTTTTGGGAATAAAAATGGAATTTATTTATATACAGCTGTGCTGGACAGACATAAGCCTTCAATTTGGCTATTAGAGGCAATAGTGATAAGCACTTTAAAAATATTCAGTCTGTCCTGTCTCAGCAGACTAATAAAATCTCCTACTTTCAAGCCTCCTCGTGTATTTCTAATCAGATTCAGTTGTAGTTTTTGAAACCTAGAGAATTTCAATTTGAAATTCCCCATCTGTAAAGCCTAAATCAAGTTGCCTGTCTGCATCATAGTTCAGCACACCCAAAAAGGACACCAGAGATCTCTAGGGTTTTGTCGATCAGGCAGGGATTTCAGATTTAGAAAATCAGAAACTTTGAAACTTGTTGCTTACTTGTAAGTGTGTCCTGTGATTTCACTTCTCACCATGACGCAATCTACCAGCCACTTGGCTAATAATCCTGAGTTGTCGTGACCAATCTGAACAGTTGTTAGCTTTCCTAAATTCTGGCACTGCAAATGAAAACAAAAACCCAAAAAACAGATTTTATTCAGTTTTATAGAAAGATGGCCCACAACAGTTTAGTTCATTATTTTGTTTAATTTCATTTGCTTTATGAAGTATGGATTCTTAATTAAGCAAATGCAGCTAAAAACAGCATAACTGATGTTTCTTTGTTCTTATTTTATTCAGTTAGGACCTCACAAATTTATTAGCTCATTAATAGATGTATATTCTTTGCAGTGAGAGCTTATGATACATAATTATGAGTCATGTTAACCAGTGTTTTTAGCTAAAAGGCAAGAAAAGCTGTTTTTATTTTTGAAATTTGTTTTCAATATGTTCAGCTTCTCAAAAATATCTTGTAATTTTGAATAAGGAATCATTCTGTGGCAGGAAACTAGTTATCAATTATTATTAAATGTCAATGTGCTCAGTCCTTCATAAGACAAAGTACCCTCCCTGAGAAGTTTATGACGACTAAAGACAGACAAGTAGAAAACATTGCAAAGTCCAGAGCAATGTTATTTAATATTTACATAACAGTAATGACCAGAGGCTCCAATGAAGACCGGGCACCATTTTGTTAGATGCTATACAACATATAAAGGGCAGTCCTTCTCCAAAAGGAGTTACAATCTAAGGTCCCAATCCTGCAAACATTTATACATGAGAGCATCTTTACACCCACAAGTAATCCCATTGAACTCAATGGGACTACTCACATGAAGTGTTTTTCGGAACAGTGCTTTAGAGGTCAACATAAAGACTTCCCTGGTTAAATACATTATTCACCCAAATGTCTTATAGCTAATGTGGACAAGCATTTGTGAGCATTGCAGAAGAGGTGGGGTCTTTACAAGGGATCTGAGTGACGAGGGATAAAAGGTCTGACATACTGGGAGATCACTGTGTTTACGAAGGGATGATCTGTGTCTTTCATTCCAGAGTATCTTTGCCGACACAAGACGAAGCACTACATCACCATTCATTCCTGTCCAGTGCCTGTTCCTCCATTAAGCCTAGTCTGGTCATGTCCCCACGTAGGATATCTCAGGCTTTGTCTACACTACAGGGGAAATTCGATCTAAACTACGCAATTTGTTATGTGAATAGCGTAACTCAAATTGATGTAGTTTAGATCTACTTACCACAGGGTCCACACTACACGCTGTCGACGGGAGACATGCTCCCATAAACTCCCTCTACTCTTCTTGATCTGGTGGAGTACAGGAGTTAGCAGGAGAGGGATCTGCAGTTGATTTAGCAGGCCTTCACTAGACCTGCTAAATCGACCGCCGATGCAGCGATTGCTGCTCATCAGTCCCTTTAAGTACACAAGCCTTCAGTATCTAGTCAGTAGTTGGCCTCTAGGTCAGACTGACCTTGACTGTGGTTGCATTATTTTCTTTGGCATCCTATCATTTGTTTGTCTTTTGCAGTGTCCCTACCATCATAAATCTTGTTGCTGGAGTCAATCCAGTACCCTCATTTCACATTCTACTCTTTTTAATATAATTGGTCTTAAAATCATTCCACTTCACACCTTCAATCTTCCATTTCTACTGTCTCCAGCCTTCTGATGTTTGTTTCATACAATGCAGCTGCTTCCAGAAGATAGAGTAATAATGTTAGTAGGCTGGTATGATAAATTTTCATTTTGGTAGCAAATGCAATGTTTTTATCAGTCCATAATTGTCAATTGATTGAAGAAATCAAGGTATTAATTATATCTGATGCTATGAAGTTATGCAGAGTATGTTTCTATGGGTATGTCTGCACTGTACCAGGAGATGTAATTTCCAGCTCGGGGAGATGTACACACACTGGTTTTGAGTGAGTCAGTATACTACAAACAGCAGTGTAGCAGCAGTGGCATGGACTAGCTGCCTGAGTCTATACCTAGGATATCAGAAGGGATTGTACTTGGGCCGTTAGCCCAAGCTGCCAGTTGTGCCAGAGCTACCTGAACTGCAACTCCTCCAGCTGCAGTGTAGCAGTACCCTCAGGTGGCTGTGGAATGCACTGCTTGCTGACATGGGTTGCAGCACATCTTACCAGACCAGGAACAAAGAAGAGTCATTAACTGTAATGACTGTGCTCTGGATTTAATGGGCATGCGAGCTGGGAGAAGCTGCTTTCTCCAGCTTGTCTTCAAGAAAGGGGAAGTGGAGAGTGTGGAAAATCACCAAACAGAATAAAGGGACAGAGCAAGGATTTAAAAAGGACTCTCAGAAGGCAAAAGGGGGAAGGCTTTTGGAGGGACAGGAAGCTTTGGCAGGAGTGTGGAAGAGATGGGAAGGCTCTCTTAGCAGGGGGGTTGGTTTAACTGTGGCCTAACCATGGTCAGGGAAAGCCAGCTGGGCTGGAAAGACTCATGAACTCCAGGGGAAGGATTCTAGACACCCCAGATGACTCTGCCCAAACCCAAAAGAACTCTCCAGAGTGGTGAGGAACGAGAGGCAGAGAAATATATACAGGGGTATATTATTTTGTATAGATGTGTGTTTCTTGTGTTATTAAATGAAGAACATTGGTGTTTTAGAATTCTGTGCAGAGAGAGAGAGAGAGAGAAAGAGAGAGAGAGAGTGGGGGGGGTGGCTTTCACTGTCGTGTACCCCTGAAGAGGTAAACTGTAAACTAGCAGACCTTTCCTTTGGGGAGATTCTGGGGAACATACAAGAGCTGCTGTTAGGCTTGGGAAGATGGCACTAGTTTCAGGACCTAGGAAACTGGACTGTGGAGTCCCCACTGCCAAGAGGAATGTCAGACACAAGGTGTACGACTGAAGTGCATGCCTAGAAGCCCCCTGCCATGCACATTGCCTAAACTTTGCCCTGCCCCCGCAGGCTAAGGGCATGTGGGATTCAGCATTTTGATCCTCTACAAGTCTTTTGAATATCCAGCATGGGGAGCTCAAATAGATCTGGGGCAGCAGGGAGACAAGCTTGAAGATGGAAGGGCGGGTAAGAGTGGCATAGTGAGGCTGTTGTCACCAGCAGAGCAAAGGAAAGGCAGGGAACAGAAAGAAATGTGACGAGGGATGTGGGTTGAGGTGAGTTGTACAGAGCTGTTCAGATGAGGACAAGTATAAATTAGACGTGGTTGGTAAGCAAAAGCCAGTGAAAAAGTTCTGACAGGAGAGTGACATGTTCTGTCCATCAGTGAGGACAGTAACTTTACAAGCACTAGTTTTCTGCTTTTCATTTAAAATCTACAGTGACTTTGGACACTCAGATGCTATTTAAAGAGAGTTGTTGTCATAGGTCTCACCCCCACTTGGAGCTGTTGGGTTCCAATGTGGGGACCTGCATGTATCCCCCCCACCCTAAATCCTAGGGTAGGTCCCCTTTTTGCTGCCACCACCCGGTCGAATACGTGGGCCGGGACACCCCTGTTTCCCCCCCCTGCCTCTTTCCAAAGACGTTCCCTGGGGAAACACAGATCAACTCACAGAGAGAGAAACCTCCCCCTTCCCCTCTTTGCCCGGAGATAAGCTTGTCTCACCACCAAGAGAGAGTTTCTTAGCCCCCTCCCCCTGTATCCACATTAGAGGGATTTAATCAAATCTTTATAGAAAGAATTTATTAAAAGAAAAATAAGAAAATACAGAATCTCTATGAGTCCAAGCTGGACACTCATAGGGTATAACCTTGCTAAGTTCTGGAGAGAATCCTCTCTCCTTCTCAGTACAAACAATACAGGCAGAATTAAGGATAATCAATAACAAACACACAGAATTGCAAACATAGGATTATTAGATGAGGACACAAAGTACCTTTCTAATACTCACTATCTTGACTAGAAGAAATTAGTTCAGAAAGATGGAAACTTGCAGAAGACTTGATTAAAACATCTGGACCCTTGTAACTCCAAACGGCTAAGAACAACACACACAAGAACAGAGAGAAAAAGTTCCCTCCTAGGAATTTTAAATTCTCTTCCCTGATTGGTCCTCAGGTCAGGTGTTCACCAGGTACTATGTGTTAACCCTTTACAGGTAGAAACTTAACCCTTAACTAACTATTTATGACAGTTGTGCTCTGAACACACAGAAAAAACTAGCAAAATAAATGTTCTGGTAGTAGTGCTCAATACTGACTACTGAAAAAAGGAGAGCGTGCTCACCTCAAATGTCATTTCTAGAAGATTTTTAGGAATCTGCATTACTCCCGTATCTCCTAGTTCTCCTGAAACACAAATCCATGGGTTTGATGTGGTGATTGCATTGCTTAGTTTTTTTATTGGGATTATCACAGTCCTGTATGGAATCACTAAAATGAGAAAAAACAAACCAGAATTAAAAGTGCATTTTTAAAAACATTGTTTACACAATATAGTATAATTAGGACTTTTCTCTTGTGCTGTATCTCAGTAGCATTACAAGTAAAAATCCTTCTCAATACCTAAGGTAAATGAGACAATTCTAAAAGTATCCAGCATCCAGTATTTGCACCAACTATGAAAACAGATATTCTGATCATAAAAGAAAGAGGTCATGAAACCATTTCAAGTCTAGACAGCTCAGTTATAGACAGAAAAAGAATAATTATATTAAAATAAAGCTGATCTGCAAAGCAGCTTTTGGGTGGTTTCAACACAGGCACCAATTATTACTTGTCCGTAAGAGCAGCCTCAAGTACCAGTTCCTTAAGTCTCTGCCACTGCAAACAAAATGATCTCATAGATCTGCACGTTGAGAAGAGACCAGGAGCATTTTGCCCTTCAAAATTTAAACAATGTCCTTTAGGGTTTTTTGCTGTTCTCTTGCAACATTTGGAGTTAATATACTCAAATGAAGACCTGCCAACATTTTTCAGTAGGTATATGAGCCAAACATGATGCATAAGCCAGTAAGTCAGAAACTATGAAAATGGACCCCAGTATAAAACTGAGATAGTGTCCCACATTTAAAGTCAGAGAATGAGATGGGGGAGGCATTCCCTTACTTGTGATAAACAATATATGAGATTGATCTGAATAACCACCAGGTGTTGCTGTTGTACCACAATGAAAACTAGGAGCATTCACCTTGCAATAAAACCAGTTCAAAGCGATAAAGAACTTCAGAAAATGCCTGCTTCATCCCATCTCCATTTTAAGAGTGGAACATTATAATTCAAATACATTATACCCCTATGTATCAGAATACTGGCAAAGCTGCTAATATGGGGTTGTCAGACTGAAGACACAGATTTGGAGCTTTCATCCTCTAGCTGAGTGGAAATATTATGAAGCAGACTCAGTGGACACTCTTCTCTCAGCCCCACTTAAAATCTAAGGGAATCTCAGTACGGCTTGATGCTTAATGCATAGTTGAGTGAGAAAAACAGGGCTGGCCACTTGTCTCATCTTGCGCTGGACAGAGTGGAATCACACTCGTTTGTACTGCAAGAGTTGCTTTCCCGATGTTTTGCAAACCTGCCATTTCCTTTGATTAAGGAAATCATCCCTTTTTATTGGTGCATGCATTATCTCAATACCGTACACACAATGCCACAAATTCACTCTTGCGTCCCAGAGGAGTAAGTTGCCAACACTGATGGCCCAGAAAACACGATACAGTAAAAACCTCCATGAACACTGCATTCTTTTGCAATCACTCATTTCCTTAATGAAAGTTTAAGAAGAGGAAAAGGTAAAAGATGAGCCCAAACTTTGATGATTAGGTAAAGACTCACTTTACTTCACCATCTAAAGAAATAAGGATGTGAAAATAAAGAGACCAAGGTCAACACAGCAACCTAATGGTAGCACTCCCCACTGTTAGGGAGGGGAAAACAAAGTTCATGTCGAGGTTTTGGCCCACTGTCACTCCTTGAGTATATAGGAGAGGAGGAGGAAGAAGAGGGGAAACAAGCCTTTCAGTCATGTGGGGAGGGATAAGGAAAGAGAAGGTGAAGCTACTAGTCCAACAGGCGGCCAAAAGGGACAATTCCATTGGGACCCCAAAGCAGACATGCTCTACAAAATGGCTTCCACCACACAGAGGGACCTTGAACATAAAATGCATGCGAGGGCACATTATGCAGAGGATGCCATTTTGATTCTGTACGTGGCCTGCAGAGGTGCTGCACAACTGCACATGTCAATGAAAATGCTGAAACAGCTTGGTGGGTTAAAGTCCACGTGGCTGACAGGTGTGAACTCACCTTTCAGTTAACAGAACTATAAACTTAAGCCCATAGGCGCTGACTCCGTGGGTACTCCGGCAGCTACTGCCAATCAGCTGTTTGGTGACTGGGGGAGGCACTTGGGGGAGGACAGAAAGCAGTGAGTGGCAGGTGGGCAGGGCCTCAGGGGACAGGCTGGAGCAAGGGTAGGAAGAGGCGGAGTGAGGGCAGGGCCTTGGGGGAGGGGGAAGAGGTGAGGTGAGGGCAGGGACTCAGGGAAGGGGTGGAGATGAGGTGGGGTTTCAGGGAGGGGACAGAGTGGTGGCTGAGCACCCCCAGGGAAAAATAAAATTCAGCACCTATGCTTAAGCCCCACCTAAGACAAAGGTGTGTGTGTGAACCCACCCAGGAGTTTTTGGGCTGAGTATTGCTTTGTGTAGGTGTGTTCGAGCGAGTGAGAAAGAGAACACACAGAAACCAAGGCAACAGACAAAAATCAGAGGGAGAAGCAGAGGAAAACTGGCAAGAAAAGTCAAGCAGGAGCCTTTAAGCACAGTGTGACCCTGCAAAAAGCTAGGGAGAACTTTCGGGGCTGGCATTGGCTACAGACGCTTGGAGGCTGTAAGCTAAGAAACCCTTCCTTCTGTTCTTGTCTCCTTCTTCATTCAGAGACATGTGACTTCAAACACTCCTCGTAAACAACCAAAACTGCATGGAAGAAATACCTGATTATCCCCAATTTCTACTTTCAAATGGAACATCCCCAAAGCCCCAAACTTCAATTAGCTGCTTGGGTCAAAAGGGGCAACAATACATAGTGTACACAAAAAGGACACGAAGTGCCTCATCCCTCAAAGCGTGCTCTTTAACAGGCCCCAAGGAGTCCTATCTGTTTCTCAGAGGCTACAAGGATGGTGTACATATAGTGGAGAAATATGGGGGAGCCTTGAGATGTGGAGGACTTCTCTGGGTTAAAAAAAAAGGATGAAGGGCTACATAATTCTGAGATATAGAAATTGTACTAGGACACTTAAATGCTAGAATATAGATAACCACTATCCAATTCAGTTATCCAAAGCACTCACACGCGATCTTACACTTAGCTGGTTACCCAAAGCAACACCCAGAGGTGCTGATCTCAGTAGCCATGACTGCAGGCTTCTTGGTAAGAGCCCAGATACACTGATCATGCAGCAATGTGTTGTCTCAGGATCATTCCTCTGTCACCATGACAGTGATTATTTTTCGTTTAAGACAAAGTTTGAGTCTCCAACTCACTGATTGTGGTGAAGACACTTGTGAAGCAGAAGTAATCCACAGCATTGAGTGAAAGAAGGTGGTAGAGGAACTGCTCTCGTTCTTCTTCACAGCGTAAGAAAGCATAACGTTTATAAAGTTTCCTGTGAGAAACAAAAATATTACTGTCTCTTTAAAAACAGACACTAAACCAACATTAAAAGGTCTGTGAACCCCCGGAACACGAAACTAAGGGCTAACCTACCTATATACAAAGTATTTTGGGCCAGATCTGCCACTGGCGTAATCTAGCAGAAATCCATTGAAGTCAGTGCAGCTATGCTGATTTACACCAGCAAAAGCTCTAACCGTATTTAATACCAGTAAATAAACTTCATACAAAGTCAGATACAGTAACTCCTCACTTAACATTGTAGTTATGTTCCTGAAAAATGTGACTTAAAGCGAAACCATGTTAAGCAAATTCAGCTTCCCCGTAAGAATTAATGTAATGAGGGGGTTAGGTTCCAGGGCAACTTTTTTCACGCACACACTAAGTTTTAAACAAACAATTTAATACTAGTACACAGTGATGATGATTGTGAAACTTGGTTAAGTGGAGGAGTCAGAGGGTGGGATATTTCCCTTACTGCTAAATAATGAACTAGCAATTGGCTGAGCCCTCAAGGGTTAATTCTCTCACTCTACAGGGCAGCAGGAATGGAGGGAGATATCTGCATTTCCCTTAAGTACACTGCCTTGTTAATTAGATCAGCTTGCTGAGACCGCAGCCCTGGTGTGTCCCCCCTGCTCTATGGAAGATGGGGTAAGCAGGGTGCAGGAGCAGGGGGGAGGAGGACACCCTGACATTAGCCCCCCTCTTCCTCTCCCTCCTCACAGCAAGCAGGAGGCTCGGGAAGCAGCTCCAAGGCAGAGGGCAGGAGCAGTACATGGCAGTCGGGGGAAGGACAGCTGAACTGCTGATTGCTAGCCTGCTGGGCGGCTGCAGCACTGGGAACTTAGGGGAGTGGGGAACTGATAGGGAGGCTGCCAGTCCACCCTGGTTCCAAGCCCCCACCAGCTAGCTGCAAGCAGTAGACAAAGCAGGCAGCTGCCAAATGACATTAGAAGGGAGCATTACACGTTAAATGAGCACGTTCCCTAACTGATCAGCAACGAAACAACGTTAACTGGGATGACTTTAAGTGAGGAGTTACTGTTCTCCCAGTGGTGATGTGCACCGATTCCAATTTTTATACATATTGTATATACGCTGTATGAAGGGTTAATAAGGGGGGGGGGGGAGGCAAAGGGGATTCCACCCCCTTTGCAGCTGACACCCAGAGCTCTTCCCTTCCTATTTCAAACTAGTTCAACCACTGACTGTAAGTTGACATGTGTGTGAAGTCTGACATGTCAGTATTTGTAAATGCACTGGGGTAATTTGTTTCCAACCAAGACCAAATGGGCTAACGTGAGCTGAGGTCTTAGCTAAGTCTGCTAAGAACAATGGACATGAACTAATTCGATTAAAAAGGTACAGCCACCCCATCTGAGCCTCTCATCCTTCAGGCTTTCCTCAGACCTTCCCTTTTGTGGAGTGGGGAGTGTGTGATGTCCTAACCTTCTTCCCACTGTGTCCTCTGATTGGGTTTCTCTGCTGAGGGTCTGCAAGTGGTGCTGGGCGGCTCCCCTTCAAATCTTCTAGTTTTAGGAGGCATGTGGTCTTCAGTAATCCAAAAACTGACAGGGTCTTCATAGAGGGTGTCAAGTAATAGCCTGTCCCAGACCCAGGTAGGAAATGCCCTCTCTCTGATTGGTACTAGCTAGCTCCAGTCCCAGACCAGCTGAAGAGGCCGATAGCTTTTCATAAAGCTTGGTTCACAGGGCAACCTTAGAACCCTAATCAGGATACTGTGATAATGAAGCTTTAAGAACAATAAGTAACCCTTACTTAGCGAGTGCTTGGTTAGAGAGAAGCTGCTTTAGGTGCTGAGACAAAAGCTTCTTTTCAAGAGACAACCTTATCCATGCTCGAGCTCGACCCACATCAGTCTTTATCTCACTCATGTTCTGAATATGCCTGAAACAGGGAAAAAAGAAAAATAAATAAAATCACAAAATCCTGCCCATTTAAAATGGCAGCATCAAATAGGTTGCAGAACTTGAATTTAATTTGAAAATATCCCTGGAAATTAAAACTGCTTGCAAGATGCACAAAAACACATTTTCCACACCCCGCCCCCCCAAATTAGAGAAGTCTTACCAGAACTAAGTAATACAGAATTCACACAGCTGTCAGCAAATATTAAAAAAACCTGTTTTTAAAACGCTCTTTGAAAGCTAGCATAGAGACAGGGCCAAACTTTGTTAAGAAAAGTTTTTAAATAGTTTTAAAACCTATTAGAAAGTCTATAATACAGTTTTGCAAAGCCATTTAGAATTGCATTGGCCCTATCTGCATTGACCAGAGGAATGCAGTTAGCACCTTGCTAGGGGGAAAAAGAAAAAAAAATAGTTTGAACATTGTTCTGGCTACCACTAATCTATAGCATAGAGACTAAGGTAATAATACACTTCAAAAAAGAAACACAGTCACATTGGGAAACCCAGTTATGCAACAGCAGCTCCCTTGATAGCGTTAACAAATACAGTATGTTTTGGAAGCTTGCATCTGCACTCCTAAACTATGATATAGTCCAAAAGCAGGTCTAGATGAACAGTGGTTAAAATGTCAGTTGCCACTGACATGCCCATTGTAGCTATCACTGGCGGTGGCAATGATGGGAATTTAAGAAAGAGGCCTACAGTAGACAAAGCCAGAGACCCGACGTGTTCCAGGAGCACTGAACACATGACTCAGACCTACCTACGCTGTTAGACCTATCTGTGCTAACCTTGTCAGGAGACTACTGTGTTATAACAGAGTCCTCCAACAAAAATAGTTTTCACCAGTGCAGTTGGTATCTAAAATGCTAGTTTTCCCCCCAGATATTTACACTAATACCCCTTCACACTTCCAGAGAAGTGTAAAAAGGGCCTTGCGTAAATGACAGTCAAGCCCAGTAGGTTTTCCACATGTCTGTTTGTAAGAAAGCAGAGGTATTCTGAACAGTTTTTTTAAAAAACTTCCCATGTTCCAACTTGGAAAGAATACAAGCAGCTTTAGAACAGAAAAAGACTGGCATGGCAGATTGTAGCCTTTTTAAAAAAATAAATAACTACAAGGAAAAATGAATAATGGTTTTCAGTGCATGGAAAAAGTGGCTGCAAACTTGTTAATTTTCACTCAGTTTGCATGTTAAGTGCACAGGCAATTCAAAATGCTCCATCCCTTTGTGCAAGTCTCTAAGCTTCATCCAGCACAACTGAAGTGAGCTTTGTTAACACCTGCTTTCTAACTCACGTAACACCCTTGAAGGCCCCATGTGCTCTACAGAATGTCTCAAGTTGTGAAATTTTACATTTACTCCAAAAAACTGTTTGATGAAGTTGTGCTGCAACTGCTGCTTATTATGCTAACTAGGATAGTTTCATTATTACCTTGTATTCTGCCCCTGCAGTCCCCTCACCCCCCAAATTAGGGTTGTAAGCACTTCAGGGAAGGGACTGTGTTATGTTTGTATACTTTGTGAACAGGGAGTTTCGCAAGGGAGTTCTCCAGGTGAAGGAGGAGCTAATACAGCATCTGTGGGGTAAGTGACTGACTGTAGTGTGTGTTTGTTTGTGTTTGGGGGTTACTTGCTGTGTGCTGAGGTTGTGTTTGTCAGTCTGTTTGTTTGAGGGACCGTGTGCTCTGGCTGGCAGTTGGAGGCAGGTTTGAAAGCTCGAAGCCTCTGGTAATTGGCTGAGCCTTAATCAGTGGGCGGGGCATTCACTCAGGCCAGGGCTTTATAAAGCCGCGCACAAGCGACCAGGGGCTGCTAACAGGGAGTTTCGCAAGGGAGTTTAGAAGGGGAGTGGGAAGGGAGTGGGAGCCCCTCGCCAGCCCTAACCCCTTCCCCGTGGCCCCCCCCCCCCAAAACCTATAAACCGAACCACATTCCAAAACTACTTTCCGTAAACCACCCTTTCACTAACTAGGAGACAATGCAGGCAGAAGCCCAGCAGCAGAGTGGGGGCTATCCAGTTTATTGCGCTGACTGTCACATGCATGATTACCTGCCCTGTGGGCGGGTGGCGTATGTGTGCAGTCGGTGCAAGGAGCTCCTGGCCCTCAGAGACCATGTATGGACTTTGGAGGCCAGGGTGGCGGAACTGGAGGAGCTGAGAGAGGCAGAGAGGTATGTTGATGAGGCTTTCCGGGACACTGTAGAATTGTCCCACCTCCGCTTAGACAGCTCCTGTGCCGTTGAGGAGGAAGAAGGGCCCAGGGAAGTAGAGCAGTCAATGGGATCAGAGGGAAACCTTCCCGTAGTTGGGACCCTCCTTCCAGATGGTGCTGGGGTTGCCTCTCGCACTGAGGTTGCCTCTCCGGGGGAGGGAACTCCAGTTTCTAGGAAAAGGCAGGTGTTAGTAATGGGAGATTCGATTATTAGAAATGTAGATAGCTGGGTCTGTGATGACCAGGAGAACTGTATGGTGACTTGTCTGCCTGGTGCGAAGGTTGCGGATCTCTCGAGGCATCTAGATAGACTTATGTGTAGTGCTGGGGAGGAGCCGGTGGTCGTGGTACATGTAGGTACCAATGACATAGGGAAGTGTAGGAGAGGTGTCCTGGAAGCCAAATTTAGGCTGCTAGGGAAGAGACTGAAATCCAGGACCTCTATGGTGGCATTTTCAGAAATGCTCCCAGTTCCACGCGCAGGGTCAGGTAGGCAGGCAGAGCTTCAGAGTCTCAATGCATGGATGAGACGATGGTGTAGAGAGGAGGGGTTCACGTTCATTAGGAACTGGGGAAACTTCTGGGATGGGAGGAGCCTATACAGGAGAGATGGGCTCCACCTAAACCAAAGTGGAACCAGACTGCTGGCACTAAACATTAAAAAGGTTGTAGAGCAGTTTTTAAACTAGGAGATGGGGGAAAGCCGACTGCTGCAGAGGAGCGTGTGGATCGGACACAGACTTCTCTTAGGGGAGAGTCTGATGATAGAGAATCTCCAGGTTATAGTCAGGAGCAGAGGAATGAGAAGTATAATGTAAGGGCCGGATCAGATGATAAACAGTCACATAAAAAAGAATCTGGCACATCAGAAAAAGGCAGGCTAATAAACAGGGACAAGTTTTTAAAGTGCTTGTACACAAATGCCAGAAGTCTAAATAATAAGATGGGTGAACTAGAGTGCCTTGTGATAAAGGAGGATATAGATATAATAGGCATCACAGAAACCTGGTGGACTGAGAGCAATCAGTGGGACACAATCATTCCGGGGTACAAAATATATCGGAAGGCCAGAACAGGCCGTGCAGGGGGAGGAGTGGCACTATATGTGAAAGAAAGTGTAGATTCAAATGAAGTAAAAATCTTAAGCGAATCCACAGGTTCCATAGAGTCTCTATGGATAGAAATTTCATGCTCTAGTAAAAATATAACATTAGCGATCTATTATCGACCACCTGACCAGGACAGTAATAGTGATGATGAAATGCTAAGGGAAATTAGAGAGGCTATCAAAATTAAGAACCCAATAATAGTGGGGGATTTCAATTATCCCCATATTGACTGGGAACATTTCACTTCAGGACGAAATGCAGAGATAAAATTTCTCGATACTTTAAATGACTGCTTCATGGAGCAGCTGGTACGGGAACCCACAAGGGGAGAGGCGACTCTAGATTTAATCCTGAGTGGAACGCAGGAGCTGGTTCAAGAGGTAACTATAGCAGGACCGCTTGGAAATAGTGACCATAATACAATAGCATTCAACATCCCTGTGGTGGGAAGAACATCTCAACTGCCCAACACTGTGGCCTTTAATTTCAAAAGGGGGAACTATACAAAAATGAAGGGGTTAGTTAGACAAAAGTTAAAAGGTACAGTGACTAAAGTGAAATCCCTGCAAGTTGCGTGGGCCCTTTTTAAAGACACCATAATAGAGGCCCAACTTCAATGTATACCCCAAATTAAGAAAAACAGTAAAAGAACTAAAAAAGAGCCACTGTGGCTTAACAACCATGTAAAAGAAGCAGTGAGAGATAAAAAGACTTCCTTTAAAAAGTGGAAGTCAAAGCCTAGTGAGGCAAATAGAAAGGAGCACAAACACTGCCAACTTAAGTGCAAGAGTGTAATAAGAAAAGCCAAAGAGGAGTTTGAAGAACGGCTAGCCAAAAACTCCAAAGGTAATAACAAAATGTTTTTTAAGTACATCAGAAGCAGGAAGCCTGCTAAACAACCAGTGGGGCCCCTTGACAATGAAAATACAAAAGGAGCGCTTAAAGATGATAAAGTCATTGCGGAGAAACTAAATGGATTCTTTGCTTCAGTCTTCACGGCTGAGGATGTTAGGGAGATTCCCAAACCTGAGCTGGCTTTTGTAGATGACAAATCTGAGGAACAGATTGAAGTATCACTAGAGGAGGTTTTGGAATTAATTGATAAACTCAACATTAACAAGTCACCGGGACTAGATGGCATTCACCCAAGAGTTCTGAAAGAACTCAAATGTGAAGTTGCGGAACTATTAACTAAGGTTTGTAACCTGTCCTTTAAATCGGCTTCGATACCCAATGACTGGAAGTTAGCTAATGTAACGCCAATATTTAAAAAGGGCTCTAGGGGTGATCCCGGCAATTACAGACCGGTAAGTCTAACGTCGGTACAGGGCAAATTAGTTGAAACAATAGTAAAGAATAAAATTGTCAGACACATAGAAAAACAAACTCTTGAGCAATAGTCAACATGGTTTCTGTAAAGGGAAATCGTGTCTTACTAATCTATTAGAGTTCTTTGAAGGGGTCAACAAACATGTGGACAAGGGGGATCCAGTGGACATAGTGTACTTAGATTTCCAGAAAGCCTTTGACAAGGTCCCTCACCAAAGGCTCTTACGTAAATTAAGCTGTCATGGGATAAAAGGAAAGGTCCTTTCATGGATTGAGAACTGGTTAAAGGACAGGGAACAAAGGGTAGGAATTAATGGTAAATTCTCAGAATGGAGAGGGGTAACTAGTGGTGTTCCCCAAGGGTCAGTCCTAGGACCAATCCTATTCAATTTATTCATAAATGATCTGGAGAAAGGGGTAAACAGTGAGGTGGCAAAGTTTGCAGATGATACTAAACTACTCAAGATAGTTAAGACCAAAGCAGATTGTGAAGAACTTCAAAAAGATCTCACAAAACTAAGTGATTGGGCAACAAAATGGCAAATGAAATTTCATGTGGATGAATGTAAAGTAATGCACATTGGAAAAAATAACCCCAACTATACATACAACATGATGGGGGCTAATTTAGCTACAACGAGTCAGGAAAAAGATCTTGGAGTTATCGTGGATAGTTCTCTGAAGATGTCCACTCAGTGTGCAGAGGCGGTCAAAAAAGCAAACAGGATGTTAGGAATCATTAAAAAGGGGATAGAAAATAAGACTGAGAATATATTATTGCCCTTATATAATTCCATGGTACGCCCACATCTCGAATACTGTGTACAGATGTGGTCTCCTCACCTCAAAAAAGATATTCTAGCACTAGAAAAGGTTCAGAAAAGAGCAACTAAAATGATTAGGGGTTTAGAGAGGGTCCCATATGAGGAAAGATTAAAGAGGCTAGGACTCTTCAGTTTGGAAGAGAGAAGACTAAGGGGGGACATGATAGAGGTATATAAAATCATGAGTGATGTTGAGAAAGTGGATAAGGAAGTTATTTACTTATTCCCATAATACAAGAACTAGGGGTCACCAAATGAAATTAATAGGCAGCAGGTTTAAAACAAATAAAAGGAAGTTCTTCTTCACGCAGCGCACAGTCAACTTGTGGAACTCCTTACCTGAGGAGGTTGTGAAGGCTAGGACTAGAACAATGTTTAAAAGGGGACTGGATAAATTCATGGTGGCTAAGTCCATAAATGGCTATTAGCCAGGATGGGTAAGAATGGTGTCCCTAGCCTCTGTTCGTCAGAGGATGGAGATGGATGGCAGGAAAGAGATCACTTGATCATTGCCTGTTAGGTTCACTCCCTCAGGGGCACCTGGCATTGGCCACTGTCGGTAGACAGATACTGGGCTAGATGGACCTTTGGTCTGACCCGGTACGGCCATTCTTATGTTCTTATGTACTGTCTGGCATAATAGGGCTGGGGCTTGTAGGTGCTGCCACAATACAAGCAAAAAATAATGCGACTGCAAAACCCAATAAGCTGAAACCTTTTTAAAATATGTTTTTAAAGAAAATTTCCCAACATCATGTTATGAAATGTGAACAGGTCTAAAGAGGGACAAGATTAAGGGCCTGTCTAAACAGAGAAGGCTGTAGAGGCTGCTTAGCGAAAATGCAACCTACACCAAGGGAATGGCTTCTCTCATCGGCATAGGTACTCCCTCTCCCCAAAGAGGTGGTAGCTATGTCGACTGGAGAAACCCTCCTGTCAACATAGCACTGTCTACAGCAGGAGTTAGGTTGGTATAACTGCATCACTCAGGGGCGTGGATTTTCTACCCCGGGGCAATGTATTTATACCAGCATAAATTACTAGCATAGACCAAGTCTAAATGTACTATGTTTTTACAGTCTGATTCATTACAACTCCCCGCCTGTCTGCAAAAGTAGACTAGTGTTACATATACTGTCTTGTCCTTTTATCATCACATTCATGGCTTCCCTCTTTCAACACTGACTTGTATCAGTTGAATCCTGTTCTGGAACTAGTAACCTCTGTGTGAAGCAAACCCCTTGCTTGGATCAGACTGACAGCTATCAGTTAGGACTTCCCACACAGATAACTGGGCATGTAATCAGAAGTCCTTGAGAAATAGGATGCACACATTACTCCTCCACAGCATGTTGAGGTGCACACTGCTATTATTTAAGTTCTTTGAGATGAGAAGATCAAAGCACAGAATCTTTCCCCTTCAGTGCTCACTTTAAATTGCCTCTAATATGAAACACTAAATAGAATATACTCTTTTCCTAAGAGAAAATTCAAATAGATATGTACCTAAACCTTAATTTATTCTCCTTGTGTACATCATGGTACAGAACCAGACATCTGCTCAGGGATTTGCATAGATTGCACACTTGAAAAACATACAGCCTACCCAAGTTATAAAAAGGCTCAGTAATCAATATTGGTGTTAACAAAGGCAAACTGTAATAAGTAAAACAGAACATTCATGGACTTTGCTGCGAATTTACTTCATTTGCACCTGTGGGAATCTGTAGTTCTTATGATTTATTAAAATCGGTTAAAAACAGTGGTATATGTACAGCATTGCCCAGCATAAATACTTATTCCCATTATTGTCAGAAGAACACTGAACAGAAGATTTACTGTGGAGATATTGGTAATGGCTTCTAACCTATTCAATAACATTTCAGAAACAAAAGCTACCCTTTTACACTCATTTTGGTTTACTATAAATCAGCTGGTGGTAGTGGTACAGCCTATACCCCCCAACCTCAGATGGGGTCTTCTAGTGGGCTAGGTGCTGTACACAGTGAGAAACGCCTTCCCCTGAAGAGCTTACAGTCTAAGGGTATGGCTACACTTACAAATCTGCAGCGCTGGTAGTTGCAGCGCTGGTCGTCCAGCTGTGCAGGGCCAGCGCTGGTGTGTGGCCACACTCACAGCTACCAGCGCTGCAGTGTGGCCACATTTGCAGCGCTGTTGGGAGTGATGAATTATGGGCAGCTATCCCAGCATTCAAGTGGGAGCAACGTGCTTTTCAAAAGAGGGGGGTGTGGGGCAATGTGACAGGGACCGGGGAAGGAAGAGTGGATTTTGGAACTGACACTGTGCAAAATCAGAAAATTTTCCCACCCCCTTACTGTTAACTGCAAACAGCCTGCATCCAACATACTCTCTTTCCCCCCTCTGCCCCCTCCCCCGGTTTCTCTCAAGCAAAGCAAACACTCAACCCCTGTGAATGAGACAGGCAGGGGGTTCTCTCATTTCATTGTTAACAGTAGTTACAGATTGATGACAGCAAACAGGAGCTGTTTGAAGCAGCTCCCGGTGCACGGAGCCCGGCCGAGCTGACAACAAAACCCAACCCCTTCTTCTTTAACTGCAAAAGCCTGCAGACCATTAGCTTGTTCACAGATTGATCACAGCAAACAGAAGCTGTGTTTGTTTACATAAGCAGCTCCAGCAACGCAACGGAGCTCGAGCTCGGGAGGTTCACAACAAAACAAAGAGGCTGCATAACAAAACAAAGGGAGTAATTTAGTTAAAAGCATTCTGGGATACATCCTTATACCCTGGAGGCCAATAACAGCGCTGGTGTGTGGCCACACTTGATGACCAGCGCTGCAGCACCAGCGCTGCAATCCTTATTCCCCATGCTGAGTGAGGTGTACGGCCAGCGCTGCAGCCAGGGAGTTGAAGCGCTGGAAGTGCCCTGCAGGTGTGGCCACTTACTAATTGCAGCGCTGGAAAGCCTCCACCAGCGCTGCAACTCGCCAGTGTAGCCATACCCTAAGCAGACAAAAGAAAGGGTGGGAAGGGATAGAGGGGCGAACAGAGGTGAAGAGACTTGCCCAAGGTATCACAGCAGGGCAGCGGCAGAGCTGGGAAAAGAGACCACAGTTCCTGACTCTCAATCCAGCAGCC
This sequence comes from Mauremys reevesii, assembly GCF_016161935.1. Taxonomy (NCBI): domain Eukaryota; kingdom Metazoa; phylum Chordata; order Testudines; family Geoemydidae; genus Mauremys; species Mauremys reevesii. Next base: position 253,559,669 of record NC_052623.1, read on the forward strand.
TATCATTTAGAGACCACCCCTACCACATACTTAGACCATTCTCTATATACACCTCTACCCCGACATAACGCAGCCTGATATAACACGGTAAAGCAGCGCTCCGGGGGGGGGGGGGGGCTGTGCACTCCGGTGGATCAAAGCAAGTTCGATATAATGCGGTTTCACCTATAACGCGGTAAGATTTTTTGCCTCCCGAGGACAGCGTTATAGCGAGGTAGAGGTGTATCAGGCACAAATAGTGTACAGTTTTTTCATAAAGCAAAATACATTTTAAAATTGCTTTTGTCTCCATATTCTGTTTAAAGCACAACTTTGAGCCAGGGAGGCAGTGGGCACAATATTGGACATGTGCAATGACCACCACTTTGTTCAGAGTGACAGAAAGCGAGGCTGAATCATTGGAAGGTGTTTACATAACCGTATAACTATCAAAACAGGCAATACTTAAGGCATTGCTTAGATTTATTTCCCATTAGTAGACTTAGGCCAGGTCTACACTACAGACCTCTATCGGTATGACTACGTTGCACAGTGGTGTGAAAAATCCACACCAGAGCGATGGGAGTTGTACCAACCAACCCCACTGTGTAGACAGAGCGATGTCGATGGCAGAGCTTCTCCTGTTGACATAGCTACTGCCTCTTGGGGAGTTGCATTAACTGTGTCAACGGGAGAATCTCTCCCATCAGCATAGCAGTGTCTTCATGGAAGTGCAATGCTGTATCTGAAGACAAACCCTTAGTGCCACATGACATTCAGTAGCACTTCATCGAAAGGATAGATAATTGTTGTCAGCATAAACCTGTGTGTGTAGTTAAGCCATTAATCACATCTTCACACCTCCCTTATGGTGGGAGGAAAGCATGCTGGAGGGTTATGTACGTCAGATTAAATTTATCATCCAGACTTTAGCATGTTGTATGACCAGGTATGTTTGTGTATATTCATGGGTGTACAGAAGTTGAAGAGGGCATTTTGCTTCAATTATTTTTCCCATGGAGTAGGAAGTGATTACGATTCAAGCAGCATAGCTAGGACATGCTTTCATTAGTCAACTCTGCCACCGTTTGGAAAACACAAATCATGCACGCAGTGTTAACCAGGCTGCCTCCTATGCCTGAAATAACCTGCCTAGCCTTGTACAACATGCAAACTTCCATTTCAAGTCTCTTGTACTTCAACCCATTCTAATAGTCATTGACTCTTTCCATGTTTGCCAACTTAACAGAGCTAAACTTAGATAAACGTATGTCAGCATCCATAGTGTGACAGACATTAACATGACATGTTGATACAAAAACAAGTAACCTCATTACTTTAGTGTGTAGGTCTGCCTCCTGTTCAGTGTTCCCACTCTTTTATCCGTCATCTTATTTCTATGTGGCATATCAAGTTTTCTAACTTGGAGCATAAGCCCCTCTACACAGGCACCATCTTTTTTCCCTTTTGCTTGTAAAGCACCATACCCGCCAAATGTACTGTAAATATTCCCTGCCCTCTAACATTAGTAGTGAAAAACGAGAGACAAGGTGGGTGAGGTAATAACAGAAGTTGGTCCAATAAAAGACATTACCTCACTCACCTTGTCTCCAATATCCCGGGACTGATGTGGCTACAACATCACCACGTACAAGTAGTGAAACAAGTTAACTATGTACTATAGGTAAGATGAACCTATGTACTGTAGGTTTGACTGAACTACATGATCTCATCACTGGAAAGTATTCTCAATAGTCACCTGGTAATTCATGTTGCTAATACCCGTTTTTGCCAGATAAATGCAGTTAGCTAATACCCGACTACATCTTGCTTTTATATGGACAGGGAAACACTCTGCAAGACGCTTCAGTTTTCTTCTTCTATCTGTAAATTGGTGGCAGCCCTCCAGGAAAGCCATCATCATGTCATCTTTTTATCCTCTTTGCTATTGTACTTTTCTGACACCAACACTCTCACTGAAGTCAGCTAAAACATCAAAAGGTTGGTTTGAACTGGCAGTAAGTCAGAACAGTCCCTGACACCTCAAATGAAAACATTCCCTTATGAGGAACTGCCTGGCACAGTCACCTCAGCCTCCAAGCTTTCTTGTTCCCTACAGGCTTTCAAACTTTACTACATGAGTGAGACCCACTGGAGTACAGCAAGACAGTAAATTAAGTCAATTGCTCAGTTTTTAAGTATCTTTGTATTATATCATCTCCACTTCAATTTCTAAGATCCTTAAGTTTCCTTCCTTCCTCCTCTCCCTCCTCCCCCCCCCCCCAAAAGTATGGGTATTCATGACAAAGCACTGCCAATAAATCTCTATACAGACCAGGAAAGCCTCCTTTTATTGTCAGTAGCTGAACCGCTTTAGGAAAAAAAAGGACTACAATATATACCAGGCTGTGGGTTGTTTAGAGTTACCTCTTGACTGGTTTTCTACTGGAGCTATTGCAAAATGGACCTCACCACATTACAACTGATGAACGTGATGCAGTCAGTTGCTTGACAGTTGTCCCATGAGGTCAGTTTATACCACTGGCCAAACAAGAGTGGCATGGATTTAAAGTCCTTTGAGTAACATAAAAGATACAAGGTAGCCACTGCTGGGCTTATTTTCTGGACTTGCTGATTGGTTGATGATTTAAAAGAGCAACTGACCTGCCAAAGATCAGTCAATCAGTATGCCTTCCAGAAGAAAAGGGACAGTTTTAAGACCAATAGTCCAACAACTAAATTGACGACCTTTTACTACTTTCTTCTAAGCAATGAATTGGAGAAGTGGTAATCCACCAGAAGCAGAAAGTAGGATTCCAATAGAAATTAACAGCCCAGCACCATCCTGAGATCCCTTTCAAAAAAATGTACAAGCAGCAACCGAGTCCTCAGGGCAACATATGATCTACCTTTGTTAGAAAGAACCCTTTCTTTGTAATCTTGGTTATTCATACATTTGGTCAGAACTATCCCCTGTTAAAGTGATGAAATCCCTGATTACTAGGGACATAAAATTTACTTTGACTCTTGATCTCTCCAGAGAAAAATTAAACAATTAATCCACTGAGCAATTAAAAGTCACCAACGTATGCAGCAACACAAAAGTCTCCAAAAAAACGCAGAGCAGCTAAACAGGTTTAGTTTAAAAAAAAAACCTAAAAACAAAAACAAAAACCCTGCATGTGCTTTGTCAATTGTACAAACAGTTATTTAGTTTCCATCCTTGTCCCACTGACAGATGTCCACATCACAACCCCCGCCCCCACAAATGGTAGTAACTAGCAACTTCGTTGATAGTGTCTTCAGAGAAGCCGAAGACTGAATGAGCCATGGAGACAACACTACCCTCTAGGGTGACCAGATGTCCCAATTTTATAGGGACAGTACCGATATTTGGGGCTTTGTGTTATATAGGCGTCTATTACCCCCCACCCCATCCCGATTTTTCATACTTGCTGTCTGGTCACCCTACTATCGTCTCATCTGCAGAGGGGATCTCTCTGGATCGGAAGCTACTGTTGAAGTGTTCACGGTTAACGCCCAACATGTACATGAACACAGGGGATGTAAATTCTTCATCTGTGAAAGAGCCCTGGAGACTGAAGCCCTTTATTCACAGAACAGGTACAGTGTAGACAGCAAGCACGGAAGCTGCTACGCTGTACCTCCACATGGGCTATGTCAGTGCGCCTGAACTCTGGTCTGGAGGGAGCCCATCCACATTTGAGATGGTAGAAGTCTCTGTGGCTCATTAAGCCATTGGCCTTTCTGAACACAAAAACATTAACAAGGCTGCTAGTTAGTAGTATTAATGGCATTATTCATGATGTGAATATTTGTTCATAGGGGGGAGGACAGACTAATTGACATTAGACAACAACAACTTTTGGTCACTACCAGCCTGAACTGAAACTGAACTAGTGACCTAGCAGTAAAAAGTTTTAAATCTCATTCCTGATCCCAGAGTCATCCAAGCCCCCAAATTACTTAACATGGCGTAAGCTCTTCTGGGCCGCCAGTATATAAAACACAAAAACAACAGAAGTAGTAATTTTCTATGAGCTGATTAATTTTGTAAAAAACAAATAAATTATCTTAAATGCTACACTTTGCATCTCAAAAAATACAGTAGATGTTGTTATATAGCTTATTGATGAATCTACATGTCAGGAATAATATTTCACTGAGAACAATCATTAAAATTTGTGCTTGCTCGATATATGTTTTCAAGGTCCTATTACCATTTGAATAGCAATTTTTGATGTAATATCCATTTAGAAACTAATATAGTTCAGCCATTGTTGGCAGATTTTTACATCCATCTAGATTCTAATTTTTCTGTTTTGCCTTTGCAAACTTAAGTTTTCCTGTTTCAACAAATAAAATATCGTACCAGGTATTTCAGCAGCTCTATTTAAAATTAAAATATTTTTTGCTACCTAAAAGTATCATATCAGCAATAACAATTTCCAACATTTGGTGTACACATTTTCTTTCCATGACTTTTTAGCTGAAGTAAATCAAAGCAGCATGCAAAACTAAAGGTTTTATAAAATGTATTAAGAGGTAAGCCACATGGATTTGAGTATGTGGTCCTTACACAGGAGAAAAATGATGAGTTCTGCTCAACCTGAATAAATCCAAAGCATTTGTGTTAATGTGAATCTCTGTGTAATGATCCTTATTAAAGCCATAATAAATGCTTTAAGAGTAAAATACTGTACCTCATATCATGAATAAGTGAGACTCTCAGTGTAGGTAATGTAATTCCTGTGTCAGACTTCCTTCTTTCCAGGCCCAGGGCAACTGTATAGAAAAAAATACATAAAATTAAAAGAATAAAAAAAATTACAGTAGTTTGTAGTACATTCATCTACACATCTGTAGAAGAAATCATACAACAGTGAGAACTGCAACAGTTATATGCAGTTTCAGGAATACTAGCAGGCAAAATGTTCTTCAGTTTGTCTGCTTCCACATTAACACATAATCTAGATCCCATTTTCCTTTAGCTAATTCAGGGCTAAACTTGGAGACTTCAGATGATTCATCAAATGCATCCTTTTTTGCATATGAAATACATATATGTAAATCTGTTCCATAAGGACTTGACACTTGATAAAACTATTTTTACTGAAATCTCTAACAACTGAAACCCACTTGATAAATTTAGAGGAAGTAAAACTAGCATATTAGATATTAAGAATGTCAAGCATTTCTGCACTCTAGTATTATGTAATGGCAAAGTCAGATTAACTTTTGCACTCTGGAATTCATGCATGCCAGTCAGATTGCTTAGTGGCTGTCCATTAGTCATAGACAGTGGCATGCAGTGACATTTTTAGTAAGACATGCAACAACTACTTAGATTACAGAGTTAAACTTCCCACCCTGATGAAGAGTTTGTGCCGCTAGCTCTGATCTATCATGGACAACTCAGCTCTATACTTGCATGCCTTTTTTCAGTCCTTCATGCAGAAATGCACTAAGTTAATTCACCTTAAGAACTCAACAAATGTGTCCATATAGCTATAATCGAATAGATCTTAGCCGCATGTGTGATGAAATTTTAGTAGATATATGGTACGAGAATGCAAACCTCAAAGAGCTATGCTAATCATCTATGGCACACTTAAGTTAATCATCTGCCAGAAATGTACAAAGGCATAATGTCTCATTAATAATTACTGAATCACTGAGTCATGCAAAAGAGATGTTTTTCTCTTCACTTGCATAAGGGGGGCTTGCCATTATGTATTCAATTCTACACTTACATACCTTTTAGTGACATTCCACAAAATGGTGTCCTCCATGCAGCATGATCTCGCACATAGTGTGTGCAACGTCACACTGTGCCGAGGATGCTATTTTGTTCTACAAAATGATATCCCCCGTGCAAGTTCTAGGGCCAAATGGAATCATCTCAGGGGCCACCAGTTGGACCACGTTTAATTCTGGGACTTGCAATGCAAGATGACATGTCCCTGGTCATAGATGCTTATTACAAAGCTGTCATGACTCAAAAGACCAGTTTATCCATAGATATATACTTGGGGTCTGATCCTGTGAGATTCTGAGTTCTCAAATCCTACTATTGGGATTTCAGCAAGAACTTTGAATGGGGACATCGAGAAAGTATTGAATCCTTGCCAAAACACTCTCCTTGATTAGCCAATTGCTGAGAGAGAGGGAAGAATCATACACACTCATTGCAGTCATAGTAGCATATTTACACCAAATGAATTTTGTGAAATACCTTATGCCTGTCCAAAACACAATCCTGAATTAATTCCTGATATATAAACATTGCTATCAGCATAAACTGGAAATACCCAGGGATATCTGCTACATTCAAAAAACAATATCGGAGGAAACTCAGGAAGACCATCTAATTCAGCTAAAAGTCTTACAGAAAAAATGCTGAGCAACAGCTGCAGTGCAGCGGAGTTCAATGCCATACCAAAAGAATCATGTATTACATATCAGTGAGGTAGTTTAATGCCTTTAGAATGCCAAATCAAAGAGAATTCCAACTAGGCAAGAACTGAGAGCCTGGGCCAATGAGCGAGGATCAGTTCTATGTAACTACTGAATGTAGTGTTCGCTTCACTCCCTCCCAGCCTGAGATTGCTTGTATAGGCCACATGCTATGGAATTCCAACCTTGCTGTTCGAAGAATAATGATCTAGATTAATAGGCATGAATACCAAATTTATAAAAAATAATTCCATTAGACACGAGAGGCCAGATTAATGTTCCTGTTTATATGCCCTCATATACCTAGATCTCAAAGGGATTTTTGTGCATCACTTCTTTCTGAGAATAATTTACATTTCTGGAAATAGTCTACAAAATCTGTCTCCTATCAGTTAAAAGCTCATACACTTGGTATGTTCTTGGCCAATAAGTTCCATCACAGTCTGATGATCCTAGAAGAGCGAAGTCTGTCCTTTGCTTATCCTGAATATACTCAATCTTCAAGTTAGGATGGGTAACCAGCAGGTTATTGATGCAAGGAAAGCATCGTGAATGTTTGCACTGAAGTTTCAACAGCTTTAATGGATTTGTACAAAAAAAGATTTAAGACTTCTAAATATTTTATAGAAGATAACAATAAAAATTTGTACATCTGTTTATTTGAGCAATGCTATAGGACAGACCATTTTCACGGATGGAAGAATATTTGCTGCCTCAAGTTGAGCCTCATGTCTCCAAGAAATCCAACTGGATGCAACTGAAGTCTGGCGCACTATAATATTGTCTAGTATTTACAAAATGCCCCTTATCATTGTCAGGGATGGTCTAGGTACACTTGGTCCTGCCTCAGAGGAAGGGGCTGGACTTGACCTCTTGAAGTGCCTTTCAGCCGTACATTTCTGTGAACCACTTCAGAAAACATATGGACTTTTCATACCTTACTTGGTGCTTAGTCAGAGTTGAAATGGAACAAACTAAGCAAAATGACATATCTCATGATTTTCCAGAAGATGGAAACAGTTATGGCATCATTTGAGGCAAATAAGCCATCTGTTTAGTCCAGAGATCAAATATTTGAAAGAACTCAAATTACAAGTGTGATGTCTGTATCAATGACACTGAAAATACAAAATAAAATCCACCACAAAGTGCTGCGGCCTTAGGCCAACCAGAACCAAGATTGCTTACTGTTGAGTTTGAGAGACTGTATACGGAGAGCAAACTCCTGAATACTCACCCGGGGACTCTGCCATATGTTCTTGCTTCTCTTCTCTTTCCTGGTACTGAAACAAATGGGACCACAAAGCAGATTTCCCCTGAAAATAGAACATGTAGGAGAAGTTTAAAATAAATAAAGAAAGGAGCCAAATTAAAACACTAGATATTGGATTAGAGCCTGGTGGTTTAGTGAATCCAGGAAGTCACTTTCGGTTCTTGCTTCAATTCTTTGCTCCTGAGCAATGAAACCAAGAAAACAGGAAAGGACCCCCCCTCACAGAACAAGTAATTTCCTGTGATCATGAAACTCTCGCTCTATCCACTGTTTTTATCCTCAGTGTTCCCTCCCCAGTCCTTCACTCCGCTTGAGGATGGAAAAAGCTATTTTGTTATTACAATTTGTGGAAAGGCTTCTCTTGAAAGCCTCACAAAAATTTTAGGAAGTGAATAGCTGTGCCTGAAGTGTTTAGATACACTCAGGTCTACTGAGAAATTATATAGCCGAGAAGTAGTTTAAAGGGATGGATTACAGAAAATACTTTTAATATGTGCTACATGGTACTGTCTACAGGTGCTTTTTCCTGACCAAGTTTCAAGTTACCAACCTGTTTGACTTGTAGACCATGGCTCCAGATCCTTTCCAACAGGTCACAAAGACTAGCAATCAATGTATTTTCCTCCAGACCTGTTATGTTGGCCTCTCCATGTCCCAGCTCTACTGCTTCACGGCCCATCTTCTCTACCAACATACGTTTAGTCTGCAAGACAGCAAGATTTAAAGAGTACGTCATCCAGCAAGCTGTGAAATCTACAGATTAGTAAACTTGAATCTGGCCACTTAATCAATTCTGATTACAAAATGACTATAGTCAAAAGAATATTAATTTTAGGTAAGTTTCTATATAATGTATAACATAAGGAATTTGATACTACATAAACTATGACTGATGAAATTATACTCAGACGTCTACAAACTGTTTCTTCAGCTACGCAGGAGGGCTTTTCTATTGTTCACGGAAGAGGTGCTTTATAATAGAAAAAGGACTTCATGGGTCGCATTCACAATGGTCACTATACTCTGTGGACTGCTCCTTTTTGGTAGAGGCTCACAAAACCCTGTCAGTGTGTTAACATTTTAATAGAGTTTATATGAACACCTTCTCTACAGTTCACGATCATGCAAACTACCTCTTCTCTCCCATTCCCGATCCCATAAAATCTCTACACCATGCCTGGAAATGCAATGCATTTCTTTTAATGCCATTTAGCAGCTGGACATACCAAGAAAGAGGAGCATCTGCTCCGTAACTATCTCTGGCCTACCAGCAGAGCTGGGGTTAAGGTTATGAGGGACCTAAGGCTAATGGGAGGGAAGGGCCAAAGTATGAATAACAGATTTCAAAAAAAGATTATGAAGTCAAACGTTTATCTACATACGTATTTACATATTTATGTAAAATAAGTTTATTCTACTCTCACTACACTCAATTCTTCAAACAGATACTTCTGAGTAAGAGGTAGCACGAGGGATGCTACGCTGTTCTTCTCTTAGGTCTCCTTCCTCCTAGGTAGCGGAGTGCTCATCTGTAGGAGGATGAACACTGCATCATTCCCCATCTGCTCACCTCTTTCAACCTTGTGCTTCTACCCTCAGCTCTCCACATGGCAAAGGGCAAAGCCAAGCCCTGCAAGTGTTTCCCCCAAGCTATAGCCTCTACACCACATACCCTATCTGACTTTGACTGCAGTCTGGGAAGCAGCCAGCTTTTATTATGTAAAATAAAACCACTAAGGTGTAAAATACACTGAAGTAGAGGAAGTAATAGTGGGAATATTACATTGGGTGGCATTGTATTTTAGGCTATCTTGCTCTGAAAGCTGCCTCCCAGTTTTGCAGTTGCTGAAGACAAGGAATTACTGTTTTCATATTGAACCCAAATATTATTTGTGGGATGAATCACCAGAGATTAACTACACAAACTGGGTTTCACCACATCAGGCCATTCTGTCTTCAAGCTCTTCCACAATTAGAATCAGAATAGAATCATAGGACTGGAAGGGACCTCGAGAGGTCATCTAGTCCGATCCCCTGCACTCATGGCAGGACTAAGTATTATCTCATGGCTTGACAAAGCCCTGGCTGGGATGATTTGGTTGGTATTAGTCCTGCTTTGAGCAGGGGATTGGACTAGATGACCTCCTGAGGTCTCTGAAATCTTCCAACCCTGATATTCTATGATTCTATGATCTATTCTAGAATGTGTGATGAGCAGCTCTGACATGAGGTTTTTTAAGCATGAGTTCTGTGCGCACCAGCCCCCTACAGTTTGCATTTGTTTGTGTTAAACTGTCCATAAGAAAAAGATAACAGCTAGAAGTGACAGATCTTTAGATGGTTGCCCAGTCATAATATTTAGCTTTTCAAAATCACTGAACAAACATTAAACAAACTTAATCTAAAGCCTTTCAGCTTTTGAATGACTAGAAGTTGACAAAACAGAGCTATTCCTTGTTGTGTTCTCTGCCCCCTGAACAAAAAGTCTTCATTGAAAAGCCCATCTTAAAAGAACCATTAAGGATCTTTCAAAAGAACAGTCCAACCAAGGCTGCTATAGTGAGACCTTTGTTACATCAGGTCTGGTGTTTGTTTAGGGCTGGTGTAGAATGAAGGGAGAGCTTCCTGTTTCATTTTCTTGTGTAGATCAAGCAGATCTTGCTTATTTCCCCACTCCCCCTTAAAGTGCTCAGAGTTTAGGGGAGGAAAGCGAATGAGATTCTGCTCATACCAGCTGTGAAAAAGCAGAAGGGATCAAAATCTATTCTTCTGCAAAAATCTGTTCTCCCTGAAGTCAATAAGGCGACACAGGTGTAACTATCAGCAAGAATTGGGCTGTGTTCTCATTCCCTTCTCAAATCACACACATTCCATCCTTAGCCAACATTTTCCACTTGGGAAAGAAGTTAGTTTGAGCTGGGGCAGAAAAATGAGGACTAACTTCAGGTTTATTTAGCTTTAAGTTTTTGGAATGAAACTCAACAGAAATCAAACATGAGGTACTTTTATGATGGATTAAACTGCTAGAGAACCAACAAATGGACAGAACCTGCCTTTAGCTTATTCAGCCAGTCTTTCTATCATAGCCTGCTAAGAAGTGGATTTAAAATCCTTGAGAAAGATGGGAGGGAGAAACCTACAACATTATGCATTGAGCTTCCTCCAATACTTTTGCAACCCTTTAAAACTACAAAGATGCATTGGCCTGTGGAAGTAGGCTGAGCATAAGGAAAGAACTTGGTTACCAGTGCATCCCAGTATAGAAAAATACATCAAAAGAAAAAAAACTGGGATCTCTTTGATTTTTAGTATAGTTCGATACAGTACTGACCACAGTGCATCAAATCTGAAGCCCCTCGATGGAAGGTACTGTAAAAGTTCAAGTACTGGTAGCCAGAATGGGATGTTTTGTGTTTTGGTTCCTTATATGTGGGAGGGGCAATAGTTCTGGCTGGAGCTGCATAGTGTGTGTGTGCAGGTTCTGTGCAAGCTTCCCACTCTACTGTTCTGGTACTGCCTCTTCCTCCTGCCACCTCCTTGCCCTGCCCCCACCACAGGCACACACCAGTTGTCCAGAAATGGGACCCAGCACACACAGACGATAACAGTGACAGCACTAGGACCCAGGAGGCAGCACCCTGGAGCTGCCTGCCAGCCTCAGCTGAGGAGAGGGACAGAAGGATCTTCTTCCCTCCCTGACAGCTAAGCAGAGCTCCAGAGAAATTGGAGGTAGGGGAAACTTTGAGGGTGTGGGGGGAATGCCTGCTCAAACTACACCCACAGCTGGCACGGGTTCCCGTGGTAACCGGATTTTTAGTGTCCGGTCACCAGTGTTAACTGGATACTTGCCAGGTGCTCCTGCAGTGCGGGGAAATGCAGATGGGTCTGCTGTTTCCAGCTGACTGCCAGATGAGTTCCTTCCAAGCCACAGGGGACTGCTTTGCCTTATTAGCCTATAGGTTAATCTGGCCCTGCATACCAGGAGACCAGCTCAGGGGCTGATTCTGTAAGGTCTCAAGGCAGAGAACTAACAGTGAAACCAATGGGACTTTGGTTGTTATGGATCTTTCCTGCAACTCCTCCACAAAGACATTTTCATTCTGCTTATATAAGGGTGGAAAACATACTTAAAAAAAAAGTTACCTTCATGCGACATTCCTTCAGTAACCCTTCCACAAATTTCCAGTTTGTCTGGGCAATTACGGCTGGAGAAAGGTCTGAGAGTTTGGGTTGCCTTAAATTTTTCCCCAAACTCCTTGCCTCCTGCATGTATTTCTAAAAAACAGAATTAGCATTAATATGACAGAGAGATTCCCTGGCTTCCTTAACTGTTGACAGACAAGCACGGATATAAAAAGGACTCAGAGCATGTCAATCTATGCACTCTAGTGATTTATCTGAAGCTTTAAGTACAGGAGTGGAGAAGTGTAACACTCCACAGGCCAACAGAAAAAACCTCCCATGTGGTAAGTGCAATCGAAACGTCAAACAGAACTAGCCAGTGGATTGTGTTATTAGCTAGTAGTACAGAGTTAGCCAAAATGATACCTTCAGTCAGCATAAAAGTCCAAACCTGCATTAAACATTTCTTTCCATTCTTATTTGATTTTCACTAATAAAAGGGATGAAAAACCCAACTGAATAATCTGAAGAACATAGTATGGAGCTGAATGAAAAATACTTTTGAAAGAAACTAGAAAAAACAATGTGTGGGAAGGGGAAGGAAGAGGGATTAATTGGTTTCAAAGAATTTTGGCTGAGGAAAAAAAAACGTGGGACAAGTTGGTCCTTGCCCTTACTGACAAACTTAATCAATCACTGGGGAGTTTATTAATTCTTAGACTTGTTTTAAACAAAACTCCATTTTTGGACTCATTTTGGAAAATAGCATTAATGCAAGGTACAGACAAACAGTGAAAAGCCAAGGTTTTAAAAACATGAGTACCTAAAGTTCATCTAAATCTGTGATCTGATATTCAGAAGTGCTGAACACCTATTCATATCAGTCAGAGAGAGCGCTATGTGCTTAGCGCTTCTAAAAGTCAGACCACATGTGGAGTTAAGAGCCTAACTTTAGGCACTCATTTTTTAAATAAAATTTTGTTAAACTCAGCAGGCAAGTACTTAAAAATAGGCCTGATGATTACAAGTTGGAATGTTGTTGAATTAAACAATTTAAAAGTATGATGCTCATGTCCCCAGACTATAATGAACTGTCTCCCGCTATGGGTAGGTGTCTCCCTCACCCATACAAGATTCGAGAATTCCCCACTTGTTTTCATCCATTTAATTCTTTCTGCACTTAAGTCCCCACAGAATAACTGGATGGTACTTCCCTTCAGAGAGATATAATACTGCTGTTTAATTGGGCTGCAGGGCTTACTTTAGAGCAAGACAATGCACAGGGATTGAGTGTGCTGTCTCTGCAGCACTTTCAGACCTTTCCTGTCTGGAGAGAAGATTAGTTTAAACTAGTTTGTTTAATGAAAACAAAACCCAAAACTGGTGTCGCTGTAAGTTGACCAAAATTACTTGAGCATGAAAAGAAAATGGTGGAAGATCATGGCAGAATGCAAAATTTGGTCAAGTCAGCTCACAGCCTGTTCAATAGATCTGATATAGATCTGATAGGAGAGGAGCACATAAGCCTGGTTATCATCTCTAATTAAACCCCAAACACAGTTATGCATAAATAAGATGAGAAAGAATTAAACATTAAAAAGTTGTTTTAGGCAATAATGAAAGTATTCTGTTCAACAACTGGTAAGCCTCACAATAGTAGTTTCATCTAATTTGTGCCAAAATAATAAACATGAAAACAGTGAAAAGGGAATAGCTAATAGGGATAGATTCAAGTTTCTCTTTAAAGGGAAAGGGATAAAGAAAATAGATCCAAGTGTGGTCATAGTCTGAAGAGTGAAAAAAAATTAGATAACCGTACTCTATTCCTTAGCATGTCATCAAATCATAACGTATTATACTGGCAAACATTTTTAGTCCTGCTAACTCTATTGGTCCTGAAAGTTCTAGAGAAGAGCAAGTCTGCTACAGGAAGAGTGAGTTGGATTCTACTCTGCCTGTGCATCAGTATCAACCAACTACCATCACTACCTAAGCTTTCACTGCAGAATCTTTACTTGTGGCTTAACATCACAGCTGAGAAGGACAGCTTGTATTTGAGAAAAAAATACAGTGAAAAAAAAATTACTTTGGGAGGATAAATTTAGCCAGAGGGTTAAAATGAAATCCCATTACTTCATTTTCAGTGTTGCTTTTCTGACTATAACCACACTTCAGTAACTACAGAGGTGTGTGTATGTCCTACAAAAAGGAGAGATTGAAGTGATGTTGCAGAGAGTGATTCCTTATTCTGTGCTTGTTTAAACTAGTTTGTTTAATGAAAACAAAACCCAAAACTGGTGTCGCTGTAAGTTGACCAAAATTACTTGAGCATGAAAAGAAAATGGTGGAAGATCATGGCAGAATGCAAAATTTGGTCAAGTCAGCTCACAGCCTGTTCAATAGATCTGATATAGATCAGATAGGAGAGGAGCACATAAGCCTGGTTATCATCTCTAATTAAACCCCAAACACTGTTATGCATAAATAAGATGAGAAAGAATTAAACATTAAAAAGTTGTTTTAGGCAATAATGAAAGTATTCTGTTCAACAACTGGTAAGCCTCACAATAGTAGTTTCATCTAATTTGTGCCAAAATAATAAACATGAAAACAGTGAAAAGGGAATAGCTAATAGGGATAGATTCAAGCTTCTCTTTAAAGGGAAAGGGATAAAGAAAATAGATCCAAGTGTGGTCATAGTCTGAAGAGTGAAAAAAAATTAGATAACCGTACTCTATTCCTTAGCATGTCATCAAATCATAACATATTATATTGGCAAACATTTTTAGTCCTGCTAACTCTATTGGTCCTGAAAGTTCTAGAGAAGAGCAAGTCTGCTACAGGAAGAGTGAGTTGGATTCTACTCTGCCTGTGCATCAGTATCAACCAACTACCATCACTACCTAAGCTTTCACTGCAGAATCTTTACTTGTGGCTTAACATCACAGCTGAGAAGGACACAGCTTGTATTTGAGAAAAAAATACAGTGAAAAAAAATTACTTTGGGAGGATAAATTTAGCCAGAGGCTTAAAATGAAATCCCATGACTTCATTTTCAGTGTTGCTTTTCTGACTATAACCACACTTCAGTAACTACAGAGGTGTGTGTATGTCCTACAAAAAGGAGAGATTGAAGTGATGTTGAAGAGAGTGATTCCTTATTCTAGTAACATCTAAAAACCAAACAAACAAACAAACAAAAAAAAACACCAACCAAAACCAAACCCAAACCACATACCAGGCAGCATTCAGAGAAGGATTTTTTAGGAGGTCGTGCAGGAGGGGGTGGCCCCTGATCCCACTCCCAGAATGCCATTGAGTTCTGACGAATCAAAAGCTCCTCCGATGGCTAAGAGGAGGCAGATATACCAATGGCAGAAAAGCCCGAAAGAGAGGAGACAAAGCAAAACAAGCATGCATATGATCCACAACAAAAAAAGAAAGAAAAAATTAAATAGATGATGAAGCACTCAAAGGATTATGTTGAGATATACACAACACAATGTTTAGAACTATATTTACAAAGTCACATTAACAAAAATAGCAACAAACATTTATAAAGACTGTTTTGCTTTGTTTCAATGAAACTGAATTTTAAAGTTGTGATTGAAGAATTCAATTTTACTTAATGTTTTAATTTCAAACAGAACCACTGGTAAACTTTATTCAGTAAGGCCAATGGCAAAACAGTATAAAGGTTTGGTAGATTTTTTTTGCGCTAATGATAAAAATAGCACAAGAACTACAGTCACACATGGCAGAAAATGTTTTTTTTTTTTAAACAATCAAAAGGAGAAACTGAAGAGACAGGAGAAAGCACACAAGTAATTGAGGGTTACAAGACGTATGGTTTTGGATACAAGATAAAAAAAAACAAACACCAAACACTTCCTCTTTTAAATGAGCTAACTAGTAAAAGCTTCTAATCTATGCAACACAAAAGAATGCTTACAATAAATCCTCCTCCTTTTTGTCTGCAAGTGGTCAGTATTTATCATAACATCTCTGAAAAACTCAAATACTTTTTATTGGCCCAAAAGTGACAACTCCATCCACACAAATGGGTCTCCCTGCATAAGTACAGTTGTAGGATTGGGGTCTATATTAGTAAAAAAGACTGTTTATGGCAAACAGTCTGTTTTATTACAATGTAGAGCCTCAGAGTTTAGTATTTTAAAACTTTGATTTGTTATAAAATGGAAAAATTGGTGTAAAATATTAAGTGACTTTTCCCCCTTTCGTTTGCATTTTGCAGTATACGTGTTCGTGAATTTTCAGCTACAGTAGTAGTCTAAACAATCTACACTAATACACTGCTTTGCAGTTCTTCAGTTTAGAAAATACAAAATCTCTACAGCGCATGTACACAGTTTTGAATATCTTAAAGTTACATACTATATATAAATGATGTGTACATCATGTAATGGTCACAAAGATGAATGAAAACCTTATAGTATTAAAACACTGCCGGAGGCGGCAAAATACACTTTGATTAAGTCTATGTTCTTTGACTGAAGTCCCCTGGTGCCTGCAGATATCACCTACCTCTCTTAAATCATTGTCCAGTCCAATATGTTCTGAATGTTGTCTAAGGCGATCTTTCCTGCGCTGTGTTGTGGCACTTCGACTGGCCCACCGACTGAAATTATGTAATAAGAGAAATCAGAAGAGAGCTTTTGTCGGTAGTTGCAGCAAGTCTGAAGGAATTATGCATTTCAAGAAGCACACGTGCCTAAAAATTTGTGAATTACAATATGTATTAGTTTTGATGAATTTCTGACAACCGTAAAGGTAAGGCTTCATGGCAGATGAGGAACCAGCGAGCCCCAAGAAAACAAGATGCCAAATGCTTGCCAGGGTCTCATGTAACACAGCGCAAGTTACTAGTGACTGGCTGATGACTGTGTACAGATTATGATACATAAATCAGAGCATGCGGAAATAGTATTTATTTACCTTAACGAAAACAAAATTGTTTTTAGAAGTTTTTGAACATTCAATTTGTATGCCACTCCTTTGTAATTAACTTGTTTGTCAACATTGGCATGAGGATTGAATTTCATATCATCTGTCCTTGTGCATGTTTTTAAACAACTTTTATATGCCAAGTTGAATAAAAATGCTGTGTAATGTTGTATACAGGACACAAAGCATAGCACACCAGCAAAGTTACAGTAGTGCAGCCTGAAATGAATGTTTATAGTTTTAGAGGATTTCATATTATAGTTTTATAACCCCACTTAACTTTTAATATTTAGTCTGAACTCTGGACACATCTTTGGTTCCCCTCCACCTGCATGTATTCATTCCCCCCGCCCCAATTATTGGAAAATCAAACTGGTCAAGATGGTGCACGCTTGAGCTGAGTGAGCACCTAAGGCTATGCTGACACTACAAGTTAGGGGTGAGATTCCACTTCTCTTGTGCACAGATTAATGGGCACTCATCAAGCTAGCACAAGTCTAAATAGCAGTGAAACCACTGTAGCACTGGATAGCAGAGGCTGGGCTGTGCACAGTACAAACCTGCCTGAAATCAGAAGGTATTTACTCTGCATAGGTCAGCTATGCCTCTGGTGCCATTACCGTTCTACCACAGCTAGACTGCAGACTCCTGGTAGCTTGGTGACTAATGAGGGAGGAGAGGGGAAAGTCTGAGCATCCCACTGGGACTTTGAATCTCTTGGGGGAGATGGCTGGAACATTTTGTGAAGAATTAACAGGAGATAAGCAGGGAAGATGAAGGAATTTTAGAACATTTAAGCCTTTTTCTTCTCGGGCCACACAGGTCTTGCTGGAAATCTCATTGCTAGAAAAATTAAGCTGTTTTAATATTTAATGGCAGCAATCAGATTTAAACATTACTTTCTCTCTTCATACATACACTGACCTCATACTTTCTGTATCTATGAGTGACCAATTTCGTTTATTCCTCAGAAAGAAGAAAATGCTACTACTAATATGGTTCTAGTTACTTCTGAGGACCATCTTGTGGAATGCCCTGGAACAGACGGTAAATATGAGTAGGGAACAACAGGTCACTTCAGTATGCTCCTTTCATCTCACTTCCACAGTATTTATGAAGGAAGTGCTCCTGTCAGCGTATTATTTCAGATGAGGAGCCAGAGCAAGGATTTTTCTACTCAAACATGGGGAATCATATGAGTAAGCCCCTGAAAAGAAGTCTATTGACAAGGGAGTCCTGGCAGGTAGAAAGTAAATAAGTTACTCTTCAGTACTTTAAACTAATTTTAGGTAAGGATGTGTGCATGCGCATGGTGGGAAGGAATTAACAATGTCCATTTCTAAACAGAACATATCTGAGGAGGTTAATTTCTCTAATAAAATAGCATGAAAGTCAATGTCAAGGTTGATCGGCATAAAAACAATATACTTATACAGCTATCTCACATACACAAGGACTAAACTTCAGTATTGCAGTCAGGCATATTTTTCCTTTCTAACAGATGAAAAGGGGAAGGGAGTGAGTGGAAGTAGTTTACAATTCATAGTTACGGCACGTGCTGCAGCATATACAACATAGTGACAAGGCACAAGAACATGAAGCAACTGCATTTAATGTTAACTTAATAGGTTACATGTTCATTTAACCAACACTCCTCATCACCACCACTAAGATGGACACATTCAAAACACAGAGAGGAAGGAGACAAGAAATACATTCACCAATAGCATAGAAGATAAGCCCTTCGAGGAAGAGCAGCTGCCAAGGTAGATTAATTTTAGGCCTACAAACCTTGGCAGTTCACCTTTTACTCACAAGTTACACATGTTTTAAATCTTCTCATGTGCATGAAATAGCTTGATCTTTTGTTGCCAGCATTATTGTGCCATAAACTGGTGACCATCTATCAACTTCTCCAGCTTTTGTATTCATTTACTAGCAAGGAGATTCATTACACCTTCAGAACAAATGGAGGCATATGCGCGTACATACACAGTATAGGTGTGTGTGAGAGAGAGATGTTTATGCAAACAATTCTGCATTTGATCTGCTCAGTTTAATATACTTCTATACAGAGTTAGAATATCAACAAACAGAACAAAAGCTCTAGTAGCCGTCAAATCAAAGTGGCACCGAACGGAACATCAAAACCAAGATCAGTACCTTGCAATATACAGCTTTGGTGACAATTTGGGGCGTGAGGTGTGTTCTGTACTAGATTTCTATAGCAGATTTCTACATTCAACTCTCTGGAAGATAAAGGGAGCTGAGGTTTTTTACAGGGCAGAATAGATTTTTTTTTTTTGCGACTTCATTGCTGTGGTGGTAACAGATCTTTTAAATAGCTAATATGGAGAGAAAGCTAAGTAAAGTGACTTGCAGCAATTCTATTTTGCACTGTAATCTTGTCAGATTATATAAATGGAAATGATTTGGAGAAATGACATAAAACAACCTAGTGCTGCAGGAAGTGGTGATGACAATTCCACAGCTACCACTTTTCTCTTAGATTCAGTACTAAACCATTTCTCCCATGTGGTGTTTGGACTGCAAACTCCTTAAGGCAGGATCTTTGTCTGTAAGGTGACAGAAACACCACACACACGGTATAGACATAATAAGTACATGGCGCTGTGGGGCACTGTAGGAATGGGGATGCATATTTTTCATGTCAACTTTAGTTCTTCATGCATGACATTTTACAAGCCATTTTATTAATGTAGATCTAGTCATTTCTCAAAAGGTAGAGCAAGAGGCACCATATCATTATAATGCTCTCGGACTGGGGTTGACCGAGGGAGCAAAAATTAACATGCTCAAATATTGGGTTTTGAATCCTCTAAACCATCCAGTTCCAACCTCTGATTCACTTTCAGTCAGACTGCATATATATATATATATATATATATATATATATATATATATATATATATATATATATATATATATATATATATATATATATATATATATATATAGTCAGAATAAGTCAAATTCTAGTCTTAATGAAAAGCATTTGAACACATTGTTGAAATAGAGCATTCCTGTTAATATGGCAGAGCAGTGACAAGTAAGTATCCAACGAACATCTGAAATATATTTACATTTCAAATAGAAAAAAATGGGTTCTTTTATTATTTTTATGGGTTACACAAGATCTGCATTTCAGGTTGATGGATCCTCACTGCCTTTTACTGAAATGCAGTGCATAGAATGGGGCATCTTTGCAAAGTGACAATGCGGCTGCTTAGGTGGTCATTTCAAAAAGGCCTTATAAAAGCCACCATCCTTAAAGTGGTTATTAACATGTGGAAAGGGAAGTCAAGGAAACATTAATATTTCTTGAGCACTCAGTGATATACAAAACACATGATCTCTGCCCCAATAGGCTTACAAAACTTAGTTTAAGAAAACCAGAATGAAGACCATTCACTGAGAAGAAACTAGGCAGACGATAATACTCTGTACTTACTTAGCAATTATCATCTTCACAATCATTAACTAAACCTCGGTATCCCAGTGAGATGAGTAATTAAGCAGTATTCCTATTTTAAAAGGCAAGAAAATTGAGGCACCAAGTTTGTAAGACCGTGGCAAAGCTGATCCTGTAACAAAAGAGATTCCAATTCCCGGGCCTGTGCTCAAACTGCTGGATTACCCCTCTGTCTAGGATTGTTACAGAAGGGGCACACAAAGTAACATAGGAAGTAGGAGGTAGATATAAGAGCATGAAGTCAGCCGGAAGTGGTGCAGGAAGAAAAACCAGACCAGAGACCAATGAGGAAAGGATGGTGGAAGATAAGAGAATGAGAGATATGGGAGAAGAGAGGAGAAACAGGGCCAAACATGTAGAGTGGAGGAACAACAATTAACATGTAAGCAAAACATTTATCACTGACCACCCTCTTTAGGGGAAAGGAAACAGGGACAGAAGAGTCTCTGTGGCAAAAATCCATTCAGTTATTCTTTGTAGGCACTCATTGCTCATTCTGCAAATTGCTTTGATGCTCATACATTCCCATCCTTGATGCATGTTTTCCTTGTTAATATTTAATCTCATGTATCAAGCTTTATGTTAGAGTTACAACAATCAATTGAGACTGAACACATATGACAGAATAAAAAAAAAAGATCACTGAGTATCCATCTCAAAAACTAGGATTAGCCAGGGCTTAAAGAGCCAGCTGTCAGCTAGCTATAAACTCAAAAGTTGCCACTTCAGAGAAGATAGAAATGGTTAAAGCTGCCCCAATTTCACTGGACTGGAAAGAAATACCCGTAATTCCTGGCTTCTGTCCATAGAGTGAGTCAATCGTAAGAGAAACCTGGTTAGTAAAACATCTTCAGAAGTCCTGGAAATAATGAGGGGGCTTACTTGTTATTGGTAGGTCCTGTCGCCAGCACATCTGATTGCAACTTTGGGAAGAACCCTTGTTCGTATTTGCCTTGACCGATCTTCATATCAAGTAAGTGTGGGTGGATGGCAGTGTGATCAATCTTAATTAGCCGCTGTTCAATGGATTGGGCTGCAAAAGATATGCATACATATATAATTACTTTAGTGTCCTAATCTAAAGCATGCGCCACAGCAGGGAACTTAACCATGCTCTGATTTTGTGCAAGTTCTACAATGAATTAATTGACCATTTTAGTTACAGCAAGCAGTCAACTTTCTAAAGCATGTGTATATATATATTAATGTAGAGAAG
Source organism: Mauremys reevesii (assembly GCF_016161935.1). Taxonomy (NCBI): domain Eukaryota; kingdom Metazoa; phylum Chordata; order Testudines; family Geoemydidae; genus Mauremys; species Mauremys reevesii. The sequence continues at coordinate 253,581,194 of NC_052623.1, forward strand.
GACTTGCATGCATCTTGAGGAGTTCCCTCTCCACCACTAAATTAGAGACAATTTTCCTTTCCCCCACTCCACACAGCCCCAAGACCAGCTCTCCCAGCTGACTCTATGGGAATGCTCAAAGGAAAGAGTTGCTATAGTGGAGTGATGAGAGGAACACAACTGTCACAGTGTAAGCATCCTCCTTCTGCAGTACTTCTCAGTCATGTCAGCTGGGGAAAATTAACACCCAGAGTGTGGCATCAACAGAGTTCTAAAACTGAAGTGCAACACTAGGTTATTCAACCTATTGGCCACTCTACAGAGCAAGGAATGGAGTTCATGAATACACAGACTGACAGCTAATGACAACATTTTATTTTGCGGGATGAGCAGGAGCAGAGTGTGATCACAAGAACCTCTCTCACATGCTTCATTTATGAAAAATGAGGAAATTTTGTGCTGTTATTTCATTTAACGTCACACTAACAGTTATTAGTACATGGATGGGTCTGTTATAATAATTCTTTAGATCTTGGAAAACTGACAAAAATGAAACAAGCAGGCATTTAGTGCAGACTACTGGTAACAAATATATATTTGAGGGAAGTGCCCCTTTTTGTTGTTGCTGAAAAAAGGAACAATCACTTAACCTGGGTCAATGGGTCAGATTTAACGATCTTTAATCATTAAAACTTTTTATTCTAAGACTAGCTCAGTCACCTAAACGCTAGCAGTGCTGTGTTATTACACCAGAGGCCCAGGTTGTATTCTCAGTCTATTTCCTTGGGCAGGCAGGACCTAGGCGGCCATACTCTGGTCTTGAAAGTGTCCTCTGATTACAAAGTCATTCTCCTGAATCTAAATAAAAACAGTCACGGATAACCACTTCTGAAGAAAGTCCTATCCAACCCTCATAAGGATTAAGGGACGTTGGTGACTACCAGGGGGCCTGAAGAGTGGGGAGTGTAATGAAGGGGAAAAAAAATGAGGAGCCCTCAAGGCTATGACAGGGAGGCAGAAAGACTCACCAGAAAACAAAGGGTGACACTGAGGCCCCATTGAAGTCAATGGGCATTTTGCCATTGGCTTCAATGAAGTCAGGATTTCATCCCAAGTCTCCAGCAAAACGGGACCAAAAATTCCAAACCAGTTTAATTTATTGAGTCACAATAAGCAATGAACATGAATGGAGAAATTTGTATTTGCCAAACACTACTTTGATTATTCAGCTCTCCACAGCCACTACACTAAAGTAAATTTTTTTTTAAGTCAATGACTCTAAAGATGAATAAATATGCAAGATGGAGAAATTACAGCTGTGACCTAGACTATTTTGTGAAGAGCACATCCCACAGCCCTTATCCTACTTTAGAGAGCTGTGATGGAATGGGTGCTGATCTTCTGGTATTTTGTTATTAGAACGTTTCTCAAACTGGGGGTCCCCATCCAAAAGGGGGGAAGGTAACAAGATTATTGTAGGGAGGTCATGAGATCACAAAAAATATTGCCAGGGAGAGCTGGGAGAGAAAATGGGTACAGCAGCCTCCACTTTCTGGCCACCCAACTCTGAAGGCAGCGCTGCCGCCAGCAGCTGCACAGAAATAAGGGTGGCAATACTATGAGTATGTACAGTAATTTACTATCACTTTGGGGGAGGGAGGGTTGTCACAACCTGAAATATTTCAAAGGGGTGGGAGCAGCAAACAAAGTTTGAGAACCTCTGTATTAGAAACTATTTTTTTTAATATTAATTTTCACTTAGTTTTAGTGTCGTCTATCGTTGATAGCACAAAATACTGGGAGGCACAAGAACAGAAGATTAAATGCCCTCAGATTAAACTCTGAGGGTTCCAGAAATAGCTGGTTAGAGAAACAAGTGATTGGTGCTGGGTTCACGATTCATGTGACCGATAAACATGAAGGAGACTTGCTATTACTATCATCTTGCTGCCTTTCACGATAGAGAACATGAGGTTCCGGTGCCACAATATCAACAGAAATAAGCCGTTGGATAGATAGCCGACCTGCAAATTAGAACGGTTTTTAAATCAAATGAGACATTCCTACTGTTCTTCTATAAGGTAGGAGAATGCTGAGTTTTAGCAAGAGTTAAAAAGCTTTATATAAATAAAAACACATTTGAAAGTAATTTCTCTAGCATCCTAATAGTTTTAGGGATACATTTCCAAAGTGATATGGTGGAATTTAGCTGCACAAATTCCCCAGACAATGGGTGCTGCATGACTAAATCCCTGTGTAGGACTTGGGGGGGGGGGGAAGAGAAGAAAGTGTGCACTGTGAATGTAAAGAATTTTTAAAAAGCCTCTCATGCACTGCACATTGAGGAGTGATACGACATCACCAGAGCAACCAAAGGCTCAATTCGTAACTGTTTCTAGTAACATTTCCCCATTTGATTCTTGGGCCCCTCACCCCACCCAAAACAGAATTTGTGATTCAGTCCCTTCAAAGCTGGCTCCTAATGAGAGTAGATGGGGGGGTGCTGCCCCAGACCTAGGCTCAGGAACTCAGCCTTTTTACCCAGTGCTGCTCCTGAAAGTGGCTGCCCGTCAGCTTATCTGAGCAACACCAAAAGCTGTTTGAAGTCAGGAAAAGACAGGGACCACAAAAATCTCAAACTCGTTCTAAAATCCCATGAAATAAAGTCAGGAAGGCGAGGAGGGCGGCATGGGCTTACTCTCCCTACATCTTCAGTGTTTAAAAAAAGCTTCAGTAGCGAAAACAGGGCTACTACTAAGTACTGCTTTCACTTCAACAAGCCGCTCGTCTGTCTCTCAAATGGCTGAGAATTAATTTGTTTAAAGGTCTTCATTCTCTCCATTGTACCCTTGAATTTTATTTTTGAAGTTGAGCACTGACAGCTCTGGACATACCTGCTTCTTTTAAAGTGCTGCATTTCTGGTATATAGATGTCCGCAGTGCAGGAGCCCTTACGTTATACAGTCTAATTTTCTCAATTCTGGAGTCAAACACCCGCAGAAACGCGTCCTTCTCTTCCCACTGGGACATAATCTTATTATCTATGAAGGTTGCAAACATCTGGGTTTCAATGAAGTGTGAGAGGAATGGCAGGTAAGGCTCAGGCTGGTCCGACAGAAAAGAAGCCTGCAATAAGGGATAGTTAATTAGTGCCGGATCCTTATTTTGTGTCTTGACACTTATTAAACAACCCCCTCCTATGCTATAGAACAGAGACAGAAAAGACCTACTACTTCATGTATCCAAGGGTTCCCAAACATACTCACAGCGTGGATCCGGACATCTTTCTGATAGCTACAGCAATTACTTGTGTGGAGAAGTATTTAGTGTACTATTTAGCGTCTTTTAGCGCAATTTAGCATCTGGAAACAGGAAGAGCCAGCATCACATGACATCATCTCCCTCTGGACCACTATCAAGCGCATACAGTTTGGGAACCTCAGATATCCTTTGTAAACACAGGCGTGTGCTGACAAGGCTAATTAGCACCCACCTACTACTGTATCTATTAGAGACAAGGAAAGAACTGTTTGCTACATGGATAAAGGTTAGGTGACGCTCCTGAATGCATCTATGCAATCTCAGGTTGTAAGGAAAGAGAAGACACCAAGCCTAGGATTTTTAAACCTGACTAAGGGAATTATCTGCATAACTTCAGTTAAAATTGAGCTTGGTGGCTAAATCCTCTACTCAGGTTAGAAAATCTCAACCTGACAATCCACAGAAACAGACAGCATCTGTAGAAATGCTAGAGAAATTAGCCTAGTTGAAACACTTTTTTTTGCACAGTGGAACAGACAACTAACCTTGTGACAAATACTGATAAGCTAAACATATTAGAGGAAGCATTTCTATTTTTTGTCAAACCTGACAAAATCATCTTTTCATTTTTTCTTTGATGTTAATCCTCCTAGTGTCATATTTAGCGTAGGATTTGGATATAAAAAACAAAGCTGACGCTATAAGAGCACTATTTCTTACTTTAAAAAGCCACACTGAAATAAAGTGATGTGAACAGTCATTCTATGTTTCTTTTACTAACATGTCAGATTTTCCTCATCCACTCCCCACCCTCTCTCAGCCTACTTCTAATTCTTCACAACGGTAAAGTTACAATGCCAGGAGTCTGACATCATCTCTCTTTCCATAGTTTGATACTGCGGAGAAAAAAAAATTGTAAGTTTCACTGCAAAGCCGCTTAAGAAAAAAGGAAGTCTAGATGGAAAGCAAGGGAAGTACTGCTTTAAAAAAGGTCACAAGAGGATTTATATTTTAAATTTCATGAATGCACCTATTCCCACAGTATGAGGTGCTTTTATATCACTACGCTTTGAACAAAGTCACAGGTAATGCTCCATCAACTGCTTAACCACCGGCTAGAATTATATTTGCATCTGCAGGCCAGACCCTCGCTGATAGCTCCATTGAAGTCAATGGAGCTATGTCAATTTACATCAACTGAGGTTCTGGTTCTGTATATCAAAAGGCACAGGACTCTCTGTGGAGTGGATGAGCGATGAATAAATAACTAAACTGTAGCTATTTCACCCAATAGCAGTCAGCAAAACCATAAGGCTCCTGGTTGTTTTTACTTTGTCAAAGTTTTGCATCTGTTCCCTGTTTGTCAGCCATGACTCCATATCCTGTGCGGCTTGAATGACGAAGGACTCATAATCTGCGAACATCTGAGTGAAGCGGTTGGCAAAGACCTCACGAAGCTGCACATTTAGTTTATAGTCCCTCAGCTCCTCTTCTTCGCACTGCAGTTTTACGTCCCTTTCCTTCTCTGCCATAGGAGCTGTGATGGTCATTTTTTCTACCGTCACTCCCGTCCTCTTTGCTAGAGCCTGCAGACGGGCGATGGTTTCATTGCCTTTTAGCAACTCATACATGTTGATGGTGTTACTGGGTATATTTCCGTTCTTCTTGTCATTGACCAAGTCATTAAGGACAAGATTCTTGAGTTTGGTGGCACTCTCACTGCAGTGCAGGTTACCCTCCGGAGGGATTCCAAACTGAAGGAGAACCTCAGAGATTTCCTGAATAAACTCCAGTTTGTTCGGGAACTGGGGAAATTCCTCTGGCAGCTCTATGAAATGATTATCAATATCCACAAAGCACAAGTTAGCCTGAAAGACAAAAATAATAATAAATAAATAAATAATAAAAAAATTACATATACATTTTTGAAAATGGGAAATTGGCTCCAAATTTATTTCTCAACCTCTAGAAAATCATCCCAGATCTTAGTTTGTGTTTTCCAACTTGATTTTTAAATGAACTAACCAACCAACCACATATCAAGAGTGAGGAATTATTCCGTCGCCAGCTGGTGACATCCCTTCTTACTATATTTATTGGGTTTCAGTGCTACATAAGAGCAGCAGCCATATAGGAAAGTGACTTGGAGTCCACTAGCATATGGCCTTACTGAAATAAATCTAGGGACTAACTGATGGCAATACTTAAAAATGTGAGACTTTATAAATCAAGGAGGTAGATGTACCTCCTTAGTTCCATGGGGGGGTGACCATGGTCTCCTATGTGGAAAAGGGATTGGGGAGTATGTGGTACAAAGGAACACCCCCTCCCCGCACCGCCCAAACACTGCCGGAGAGTCCCCCCATAGGGTCTATGGGGGTGGGGGAGGGGAGAGAATCACACTGCTTCCTCTGCCCACATGAACATTAGCCACAAGAGTCAACGTAGCTTCAGACATTAATAACTTCTCTGAGGATTCTCCCTGGCAGCCACTCCGCCCAGGGGCGCCTCTGGAGCTACACTACCAAGAAGTGGGGGTGGGGAGAGGATCCTGCTGGGATCAGAGCCACAGTGGGGAAGTACAGGGCCTCCATGCAGACCCTCGGGGACCTGCCGCATTAATAGCGGCATTCCCATTGAGGAACAAAATTTGATTCCCGATGCGTCATGCAGGGAAATTTCCATGAGGATTTCCCCATGGAAATTTTCTATTTCCCCTCACACAGCTTTTAAAGCACAGGGATGATCTTGGGCCGTGGATTTTAAAACTGTGTGCAGTTATCAGTCTACTCTAGTAGACACTTTATTTCAGAAGCTTCATAGGGAGAAAATCCTATATATAAATTAGTTACACTGCAAGTGCACCCTAAGGAATAATGGAACAATGAAAACAGTAACTGATTTTCTTCTTCTGAACTACAGCTTGCATCTGAAATTCACTGCCTGTGAATTCACTGTGCTGAATAAAGCAAGTGCTAAAACAAATCAGTTTCTCAAGGGTACTGTGTTCTAAAATGTTCCAGCCTGACATAAAATCTACAGAACAAGAGACCTACATATTCACAGGGTAACAGAAACATGTCCTTGTTAGGCTTTGAACTGATATTTAATTGGTTACCAAGACTCCTTTGGTTTCTCTAGTGCATCCTAAATGTCCACTCCATTTCTAACAAAATTATATTACTGTATATATTATTATAGGCTAATCCCCAAACCAGGTTAAGGAAATTAACTTTTCTTCCCCTTTTCTGAAGAGTTAATTTTCAGCAGGAGAACATTCAATGCAACAACAAACCAAACATAAAACCAAACCCCTAGAGTTACTTCAGAAAGTATTTTATTTCAAGGACATGTCTGATATTAATTACGCATGAATCCTTTCTATGATATTAAAATGCACTGCTTAAAACCATGATGATAATGCACTATAATAAAGTTGGAACACATGCAAATAAAATTATTGCTCAGTATAAAGCAATCTACTTTTCTTAACGTATATATTTATGAAACGGTTAATGACCTGCAGTAGCACAATTCTTTCTATGCTCTTAGCTCAAAGACGGTCTTATCTATCAATATTGCATTTCAAAGGCTTTTTAATTTCTGCTCTGCATACGATTTACAAAATTTTAAAATGAGATTTGGGTTCAGAAATCCCTTAGGGTGTCCTGCTCACTTTCCTCTTCAAAAAACATCTGACGATTAAAGTAAATGCAGGGAGATTAGTAACCTTAAGAAGGCATGATGGCCAGTTGTTAGAATTTTATCTCTAATGCACAAATGGTTTATATTTAGACCAAGGGCTTGAAAAGCTGGCCCTTGGCCTGAACAATAAAGGAATGCTAAAGTGAACAGTATTTCACCATCACTCATGTGTTAGAGGATTTTCTGCTTGTTTTTTTTTTTAATCTGCATGAAGCCCAGATTCAAAATCTTCTCTATTAAATTCAAGGTTCTCCCCACCCCCTCACATAATTGTTATGACATACTGTATCAACCATGTACTATAACCATTTTTCAAACAAGATTAACCATTGCCCACATATAGAATGGAAGAACATAATAAAGCATCAAAAAATAAATACCCTTTAATATAGTACTTCCCCAAAATATATGGTACATATTTAGAAAAAAAACAAAATAATAGCTCTACAACTGTTTTTGGCACTGTATATAAAGTATATTTATATCTATCTTTTATAATAGTTGGAAATGCCAGCTGTTAAGTTGATTAACAGTTAGTTTTTCCTCCCAAATATTACTCTCTATACTGGAGACATTTAACATGGCATACCATTAGTATTACCAGGCCACTACATTAAGATGTAATTGTGCTCTCCTTAGTTATCAGATAAATTAAGACAATAATTACACTGTATTAACACAACATTATTGAAAAGCATAGCTAGATAACTGCTTCGTGTTTAAAACACAGCAAGTTTCACATGGTTAGGACACTTCATTTAAGAGAAGACTTATTGACAACAACCTTATTATAATATGTAAAAGATCCAGTCACTTCCTTTTAATACTAAACAAGGATCTTTATTATAAAGCAATATCATCCCAGCACCATTTCTCTGCCTCCAGTTCATTGCAGAATTTCTGCCTAGAACATTTCCCAGCCCCATTCCTGCCTGGCTTCTTACTGAAGTACACAACCTCAAGCACTTAAGGAACCATCTCTTGGTCACATAGAATATATTAGGGTTGGAAGAGACCTCAGGAGGTTATCTAGTCCAACCCCCTGCTCAAAGCAGGACCAACACCAACTAAATCATCCCAGCCAGGACTCTGTCAAGCCAGGCCTTAAAAACCTCTAAGGATGGAGTTTCCACCGCCTCCCTAGGTAACCCATTCCAGTGCTTCACCACCCTCCTAGTGAAATAGTGTTTCCTGATATCCAACCTAAACCTCCCCCACTGCAACTTGAGACCATTGCTCCTTGTTCTGACATCTGCCACCACTGAGAACACATGAGCTCCATCCTCTTTGGAACCCCACAGACATGTTTGTACAGTATCTGGTACAATAGCACCAAGGTGACTAGGTGTTACAGCAACACAAATAAGTCAATTTTTTTCTAATTTATTGCGAAGGGAAATCCATATAAAGCCTATTGACAGTTCAGAAGACAGGCTCTGTAATCCACTGCCATTCACTTCTTGATCACCACCTCAAATATGGCTCAGGCTGGTAGTAACCCAAAGTCACTACCATTATGATGGATGTCCAGTGGCTTATTTGAAATGAATGTAGTGGTCTTAGTCCAATTCTTACTCAGACACTTCCTCCCTACCATCACAGTCAATGAAGAACTCACTAGCCAGCAGTCTCAGAGGCCAAGGACTGAGCAAGAAGACCCTCTCACTGTCAGAGGACACACACTGATAGGGCACCGGGGGAGGGGGAAAAAGAGTTTGCACTTTCCATGATGTATTGCAAAGAGAGATCTTCCGCCTACAGAGCTGCAATCTGAGCACCTATAATAGTTATTAAATTCACATAAATGTTTTAAAAGTACTCACACATGTACTCCTGATGAGACTTTAGCTAAAAATATAACTCATTTGAGGCCAGGCGGGTGGCCTAGTGGCAGACCCAGCCTCAATTCCCAAAAACTCATCCATGGGCAGGTAGAGTCTGGCAGTACAAAGGAAACAGCTAGCATATTCCATCTTGTTGCGGGGAAAAGGCACATAAAGGCCCAGTACCACTTAACAGCAATCCTTGCATCAATTCTACTGCATTGTCCCTAAAAAGGAATTCTATCAAGGATTGTGACCTTGATAAAGAGTTACAGGGGCAGCATGTGAAGCAGAGAAGATGAGGAACCTTCTGAGCTTCAGAGGTGCAAAAGTCCTTTTCCATCCTCTCTCCATACCCACAAGCTGGTGGAGAAGAGATTGTCAGAACATTCTTCTCTATCGTGGTCACCGACTTTTTACTTTGGTAAGTCTGTCTCTCTGGAGGAGCAAAGGCAAGAGTTTGGTATTTAAAAGGGATTAACAGCAATTGTTGAAGTCAGTCCCATGTGGACTAGTGCTTGTGCAGGCTTTCCCATAGCATCTCTTAATTTTGTCCTGCAAGATTCCAGCCTAGAGCCTCTACTAAGAAGAGACTTACCTGTGCCAAAGTGATTGTGAGCATTTGTTTATGTTGTGGCAGCTTTCCAATGGGGACTAGAGTGAATAATGATTAAATATTTTAAGTTGGGTTAGTAAAACACGAAGATTGACAATTCCATGCAGTAGTTACCTCTTGAGGAAGTTCTAGCTTGGAACGGTCAGTTCCCTCTTTGGACTGAAGACCCATCAGGTAAGGGACAGGAGCATCAAGAAAATGCAGGAGAGAGGCAGGAAGAATTGGAACATATACATGTTGCCACTGAAATGGGAACAGCAGTGTGGTGATCCCCTCTGCTACTGTCATCAGACGCTGATAATCTAAAGAGAAAGAAAAAAGGCATTCAAGTATCTCTTGGCTTTAAGATTTGAAATCAAGTTGCTTTATAGCTCCCATCTCCACAAAACTAAGTATATTTTGCAATGCTACAGATTTGATTTTAAATAAACCACACTCTTTATTGAAACATTTTAAAAATACACGTTTTTAAAAAATATTATCCCAGCAAGAAATTGTTGCACACAGAATGCTGATATTTTATCTAGATCTGTTCCACCGTGACCTGAATCAAAACCAGTTCGCTAAAAGACTGCTCATCATAGTACAGCAGAAAAAAAATAAATGATTTGGTCCAGTTCAATAACAGCATAATCTTTGTGCAGGGGACATGAGGAGAAAGGATCTGACAGCAATTTTTCCATACTCTTCATTCCTTTTTCACTCACAACTGCTTCAGTTTTTTCAAGCATTTTCCAAGAGAGAAATCTAGATCACACATTAACAGTCGTTTCCAGATGCTAACTCAGCCCAGCAACTGTTTTTAAGTAAAATCCTAGCGGATAAAACTCTAGTGAGAATTACAATATCAGAAAAACATTCTGTGCATGCAGCACACCTATGTTCTGTTCCTTTTCCAAATTCATATGTCAGAGTAGAGAGAGTTTAGCCCTGTGTACTGTTCCTGTCCATATAGACAGGTTTGTGCACTACTTCAAGTAAAAAATTTCAAGTCACCAATCCATGACCACATTTTAAAAATAAAGCTGGTAACTATTTAAACTTCAATAGCAAATTATTTTCTTTAATATTCAAACAAAGTGATTAATTCAATGCCACTAGATATCCATTATATAAATGGGACAATCTAAGCTGTGCAGTGTAGTAAAGAGCATATGCTGGTATCAAAGGGTTTGCAATGTTTATGGAAAATCTTCACCTGCAAAATTGTCCATTACCAACTACAGGCAAATGGCCATTGACTCATGAGAGCTATCAAACAGGCTTATTACTCCTCCCCCAGATTGCAGCAACTTCTAATTAAATAAATACTTTGTACTTCTATAGAATTTTCCTTCTAAGAACATGTAAACACATGACAAAACTTAATTATTAAGAATGTCTTCTCATAAGGAAACAGTAGGCAACTAAAAAAATCTTTTCAAGTGTACAGTCAAAAAAGCCTGTTGCCACCAGACTCAGATTTGTGCCAGGCTCAGTTAATTTCCTATCTCTTCTCTTCAGACATTTTTTTTCCTCACATCTCACATAGTCATGTGTAAAACCTCTCCTACAGTCACACTGACTGACTGTGGGCAGACAGGTCATCACTCTGGTCAATGCCGTTTGGTAAATAAGCCAACCACTGACTCTGAAAAGTATCACAATTATATCAGAAGCTCTGCCACCCTGAGACTGCATTGGTTTTGCGAGCTCACTAGCATGACACGCATGAATAAGCATGAAAATACAATCTGAAACTTCATAATGTTTTCTTCCTCTTGTCGACATCTGTGGAAAAATAGCCTTGTTATTTAGTGAGGGTCACCTGGCTGGCAAAACCATATTTTCATTCCATATTGCTAAGAGTCAGAATGTCTTAAAACATTTAATTAGCTTGAGTCTCAAAATTGCGTCTCAAAACCATACTTACCAACACACTTCACAAAGTAAAACAAAGTAAAAGTCTGGAGCTGGCATATTTACAGAGCACCTATTTGAGTGTCAACCCATACAAAGATGCATATTTACATGTCTGGAGTATATTTTCCTCTATTCTCAGTGTGTATTGTGTTAAGAAGCATTTAAAACAGCAACTTGTAACATTTAGTCTACCAGTAAAACTTAGTCAAGCCTTTTGATAAATCACAAGACGTTTTCTATACCAAGTGCAGTATTATGCAGGCACGTCATACACTTATTAATAATCATACAAGTTTTAGAGGTCAAATTTAAGGGCTGTAGAAAATGCCAATCTTTTATGTAAAAAGACTTAGGGTATATCTAAGCTGCGGAACCTGTGAACAGGCTTGGCAGTCGTGATAGGTGAAATGACAGGCGTTCACAGGAAGAGTGCCACTGTCTCCACTCTGGGAGTATGGGGGAAGGGCAGATTCAGAGATTTGGGTTTTCTTCTGTTGCTGGTGTATAGCGCGGTCTTACAGACTTACAGCTGCTGCATTGGACACTCTGGACAGACTTTGTACACAACTAATTGGGAGGGAAAGTGTTGTTTAAATAAAACAAAGAGGTCACCTGGTAACTAGCCTAACCATTACCAGAGTTAGCAACATTTTCCAGTAAGTGGTAGCAGCAAGAGGGGAAAAAAAATGAAAGTGCCCAATCAGCAAAACACAGGCCTGGTGGATGGAAGGGAACATTCACATACTCCTCTGGGAAATTGTTCTCGGTATTTCTTGAATTAAAAGATAAAATATTTTATACAGATTTGTGTTCGATGTAAAATTTGTTTTACCCAGCAAGTTACAGTGTGTCAGTTATTTTAGTGAACTTTCTTAATTTTTTTTTAAAAAAAGGAAAATAGTATTTTATTGAACAGTATTAAAAGCTATATCCTAGATGGACTGATTTTCATGCAAGTCACTTGCTTGTTCAAAACAAGAACTAGAGAAGTTCATGGAGGGTAGGTCCATCAATGGCTATTAACCAGGATGGGCAGGGTTGGTGTCCCTAGCTTCTACTACCAAGAGCTGGGAATGGGCAACAGGGGATGGATCACTTGGTGATTACCTGTTCTATTCATTCCCTATGGGGGCACCTGGCATTGACCACTGTCAGAAGACAGGATACTGGGCTAAATGTACCTTTGGTCTGACCTAGTACGGTCGTTCTTATGTTTGCTCAAGATTAATATATATTGGACCACAGAGACCGTATACTGAGAACCAAGATCCCCTTTAGGCCACAGTTATACACATGTAAGTTTGTTCTTCAGAATTATTTCCCCAAGCTTAAACATACAAAAATATATTTAATCTTTGAGAAGCAATTACTCAAATCCTTCTAAAAACAACTTGGGAAATGTTCAAAATTACAGTAAGCAAAAACCGCCTGAGCTTAAAGAAGTTAATCTTTGTTTTGTCCACATGTTCTCATGTTTAAATCTCTTGGAAGGCAAATGTACAAAATGGATTGCCTAGGTTTCTGCAGAGCCCACAATTTAATTCATCTCTCTCCAGTAGAGATCTTACACGAGTAGCATTTTGTTGCTATAATTTCCCAAGGATCAGTAACTATCACAGAATGGTATCAGAGGGGTAGCTGTGTTAGTCTGGATCTGTAAAAAGCAACAAAGAGTCCTGTGGCACCTTATAGACTAACAGATGTATTGGAGCATAAGCTTTCGTACCCACTTCGTCAGACGCATGTAATGGAAATTTCCAGAGGCAGATATAAATATGCAGGCTAGAATCAGTGTGGAGAGAACAAGATTAGTTCAATCAGGGAGGATGAGGCCCTCTTCTAGCAGTTGAGGTGTGAAAACCAAGGGAGGAGAAACTGCTTTTGTAGTTGGCTAGCCATTCACAGTCTTTGTTTAATCCTGAGCTGATGGTGTCAAATTTGCAAATGAACTGAAGCTCAGTAGTTTCTCTTTGAAGTCTGGTCCTGAAGTTTTTTTTGACGTAGGATGGCTACCTTTAAATCTGCTATTGTGTGGCCAGGAAGGTTGAAGTGTTCTCCTACAGGTTAGGGTTAGGGTTGCCATTCATAATATCTGACTTGTGTCCATTTATCCTTTTATGTAACTACTATCCAGTTTGGCTGATGTACACAACAGAGGGGCATTGTTGGCGCATGGTGGCATATATAACATTGGTGGATGTGCAGGTGAATGAATTGGTGATGTTGTGGCTGATCTGGTTAGGTCCTGTGATGGTGTTGCTGGTGTAGATATGTGGACAGAGTTGGCATCGAGGTTTGTTGCATGGATTGGTTCCTGAGTTAGAGTTACTATGGTGCGGTGTGTGGTTGCTGGTGAGAATATGCTTAAGGTAGGTGGGTTGACAGAATGTTAACAGAATGTTATTTACTTGGAAACTGTTGGAAGCCCATACATTACAAACACATACTATTGCCTCTCTGTAGTCACAAGGGAAAGTAAAAATCAAGTCTTGAGACAAATCTGATTTACTAAACTATAGAGAATCTATAGCAATAAGTTTCAAATAAGAACATGTTTTGCATAAAGTCTTGTATTATAAAATGCAAGTGTTAGCTATATACTTTACACTGTCTCTAGTTCAGTAGCTACAAGAAGAGTTGTGTTGCCAACTCACATTTTTTTCCCCCAAGTCTTGTGATATTTGGTCTGCTTCTTAAAACCCCAGCTCCTTAAGGCATGTGAATACAAGAATCTCAGCTTTATTTTTTTTTTTTAAATCAAAGTTTCTAGTCTTCAGGGTTGTGGAGAACAGCTTAAAAATGTGACTCAAGCACAATTTAAAATGTTAAAACAGAAGATACATAAAAGCATTTTCAGTCTCATGATTTTGGTGGATCTTGCTTATGATTTTTAAAATGGTTGGGGTTGGCAACACTGAAAGGGTTAATTGCAACATCCAGAAAGCCTTAACCTGAGTCCATGGGAGCTGCTTTGTTCCTAATAGCTAGAAGTGCCTGGGAGTGGCAAATGACATGGTTACAATTGGTGCCCCAGCCTTCACTTTGTTTATACTCTGAATCCAGATATAAACACGAGGAGCAGCATGATAGCAAACACAAAGCTGATATATCGGGTCTCAACTTTTAATAATTTGTGTGTGTCCAATACAAAATTAAAACGTTCTGTTAAATCCTCTGTCCTCCTGCCACAGCTACTACTGGTCTCTGCCAGATACTGGATGCATCTCTGATGGGCTCTCACGCTCTCCAGCCCTGACTTCCAGCTAACAAACCTCCCCTCTGCAGCCAGCTCCCAAACTGCTGCCTTCTCCAACTGTAGCACTTGTTCTTACCCTGTGCCCTTCTGACCTCAGGTTGTACTACTTCGCTTTCCTGAACTCTGGAGGTAATGGTCTTCTCTGCTGTTAGATTAACTGCGAGATTACAGTGCCCAATAATCAACTAGCAGGTTCCTTACAACATTACTTAACTGTCCAAAGCTCCTTTTTCAGGCTCAAGTTTTCAGAGTTTCCTTGTAACTGAAGTGAATCGAATTGACTTTTTGGCAAGTTAGAACAAAAAGAAGGTCAGACATTTTTGAGGACAGTGGGAGGGGGGAAAAATCAGTTTTAAAAGGTATGTAGAAGGGATCAAAAACCTTTGGCACGTGGCCTGTCAGGGAAATCTGCTGGCAGGCCAGGACGCTTTGTTTACCTGCAGCGTCCGCAGGTTCGGCTGATCATAGCTCCCATTGGCCATGGTTTGCTGTTCCGGGCCAATGGGGGCTGCGGGAAGTGGCGTGGGCCGAGGGATGTGCTGGCCAGCAGCCCCCGTTGGTCTGGAACGGCAAACCGCAGCCAGTGGAGCTGCGATCAGCCGAACCTGTGGACGCTGCAGATAAACAAACCGTCCCAGCCTGCCAGAGGATTGCTCTGATGGGCCGCGTGCCAAAGGTTGCTGATCCCTGGTATATAGCAACAGCTTTACTTCTCAAATGGGTGGAAGCCGAAAGGCAAGTTCTGACATACCAATAATCTCCCTTGAGAACTACATTTAGGTGTTCCAGTGAAAACTGATTTTGAATTGACAGTCAGGTCCTGTTGATAATTGTGCCACGTGCACATGAAGTATATTTGGCACTGGATTCTCAGGCTGAGCTTGTGAAGTTTGCAGATGAAAGAAAGCCATGCATATGCGCACAGTGTGGCTTCATTTATTTGCACAGTGAAAAGCACTGGCAAGTGCACAGATCTGCATGAACCCTGCACTGTAACTGTTTATTTTGTAAGAAAACACCCCCAACAAGGCAAGAGCTTCTTTCAAGTTAAAAGCTGCACGGGAGTTTACGGGAGAGGAGCTTTCTCTGCTAGATCTCAGGAGCTTAGTACAACAGAGGTTCAGTGGTATTTAGTTAAACAAAAAAATAAAGCTCACTTTCTTTTTAAAAAACTCTTGGAAATATGAAAAAACAAACGTTACAAAAAAGTCAAACATACCAAAATGTAAGCTGCACATTAGCCTCAACTCTGCACCTTTAGGAATGTGAATTACGATGCAGTATAACTGCACAATTGCTTCATTTGTCAAACAACCTACTGTTCAGCTTCCCCACCAACACATTGTCTCATGTAGACAATTCTTGACAAAGCGAACAAAGCTGGGTCAAAGATCTCTCAGACTTTTCTGGGAGTGGGAGAAACAAAAAGATTCATTGCAGATGCTCTATCAGAAAACTTAAAAAACTGTTTGAATTTCATCTTTTTCAAAGTATTTAAAGGTGACTGTCACTTTTCCCCTTCTGGTATACCTAAAGGTATTTGTCAATGGTGTCATTATTTAATGTTTATTAACTTTCACTTTGTCTATGACAAGGGCAGCATTTTCAGACTTGATGCGTGAAATTCAGCATCTATATCCATATTCAGCAGCCTCCCTCCCTGCCCACCCAAACATGGCCCAATTTTCAGAGGTGCTGATCACCTGGAGTTCTCACCAACTTTAGTGGCAGTTGTGGATATTCAGCATCTTAAAAAAAACCATAAGCCACCTATTTGGATGCCCAACTTTAGTCATCCTCATATGAAAACCTGCCCCAACTTCTCTTCTCTCCAAAGTACATATTTTAATTTAGGGCCAGTTCAACTCAGGTATTTAGGTACCTATTTGCAATTTCAGGCATCTAGTACAACTTACAAAATCATCCAAAAGCAGCTGAGGCACCTAATTCCCATCAAAAGTAAATCACATTATGGAGTATCTGCATCATAGACACCTACGTATCTTTGTAAATCTGGGCCATAGTCAGCAGCCCTGTAATATACAAGATGTAATGCTCCAGCACTGTAGCCTATGCACTGTGAACTAGACATTTCTGAAAGCTGTGTCACAGTGCTTGTATAGTCAATGGGAATTGCTGAACCTTCTCTCCTGAAAAACCTAACTCCCAAAAGCTCATTAAAACATTACAAGTAGGCAGGATCTGTGCAAGATGCCTCTCTGACAGCTTTGTCAACATATCTAACCTGCAGCAGCCCTTTGAGTGCAGTCCCAAGGTGTCTCAAGCAGAAGCCACCAACTACATCCTCATGAAATAATTACTTCAAGATGCCAGTAGGCCCATAAGGAGACAACTTCATTTCTTCTTATAACTCCCGGACGAATTTCAAAGTTTGGCCTCAAAGGTTAGAACAGCAACGCCTTAATAAAATTTGTCACATCAAAAAGAAAATGTGAGTTTTGTGCAAGACACATTACCCAATGTCGTAATTTCCTGCAGAAGGGAGGATGTGTTTTGTGCTGTCTTGCAAGCGGATCAAGGGCAGTTTAAAGATGACAATTAAGTCAATTCTATCACTAGCTGTCATGAATGATAAATATGATGCATAATTAAACAAATGACACCTAGAATGCCTAGAGGAAACAATTACTTAGCTCTTTCATTAGCAAAGCCTCATTTCTTTTTATTACACTGTCTCGCTAATCCCCTGAAATCAAATAGTTCACAGCAGTCTCAGCACTATAGTTGTTCAGGAATTGTCTGATTGGATCAAACAAATCCAGAAAGATATCCTACCTTGTGAATACAGAAGAATCTGCATCTCCAGGAGAACACACGTAAAAACTTGGACAAGGTTTTCCAATCCCAGCAGCTCAAAGGCTTCTCGAAGAGGGTAGTCAGACAGCGGAAGTTCACTGGGTCCAGGTCTCTGGCAAATGATAGGCTCATAAACCCCATAGAACTTCAGCGACCTCCCTGGGGGTGGAAGGGGCACTTCGTAAAGAATGTTATGGATATAGCTCTCCAGCGGTAAAGGTGGGGGTTGCTGAGAGGTAACTGCCTTGTAAAGCTGGATAAGGAACTTCTTGCAGGCCTGCATGAAGGGCAAAGGAGTGATGAGACATATACATTTGGATACGTATAATGTGTCTCTGCTAATATCATACGAGTTGTACTGCTGGAGCTTGGCCAGGGAAGTGGCATCTCCTTCATCAATGCTGCTTGCCAGGGAGTCCATGCTGCAAGAAGAGGAGGCATAGACGCTGCTGTATTGCTCTGCATTGTGCATTTGGTAAAGCGTCTGCATGGCTGTACAAATTTGCTTGCTTGTGACCTCCTCGTAGAAAGTGAGCACAAATCCATAAGTACGAGAACCATCTTCCCTGGTGATTATAAATGAGTGGAACTGCGGGTCTCTGTTGTCAATCTGGGTCCTGAAAGATAGCCCTTTAGGCATACACAGCTGTGTAAGAAAAAGATAATCATATCAGTATCTAATCTGAAAAAATTTAAGATTTTGTATTTTTTGCTTCCATGAGCAGATCAGGCAATGAAACAAAATCAAATTGTATATATGCCAATTATTCTAACTTATGAACAGTTTAGATTAAAAGATGTACTCTTAAAATAAATTTGAGAACGAAGAGTCTGGCCTCATAACTAAAAAAATGTTGCTTAAAGAAAGATCTTTTTAGACTTGGTTTTATTTTACCAAGTCAGAAGCACCATAATTATTCTTAATAATGAATAATACATCACATAAATGCCTTCAGTTTTTTGCTTTCAATGATGTATCACTTTTAATTTGCTGAAGTGCACAATGAAAATGGGCAAAAGAAAATCACATACCATCAAAACCAAAATTGATTCTTTATGTTATATGCTTATCTTTAAATAAAAAAATTAAACTGAATAAATGATTGATAATAATCCATTAACAAATAAACTCTCTCCTGTCTGAGTTTATTTTCTTACCTAAACAGTAAAACACTATTTTGATTGGGGGAGGGGGAGGAATTCAATGTAAACCTAGTTTTTGATTAATCAGTCAAGTTATTTTACAATGATTCTATTTTACCTAAGTACTTCTTTGAAATGTAGCCCTAGAATGATAGCCCAAGGCATTTTCCAGACTTTTTTAGGAAAAATAATCAGCCATGTAATGCAAAATAGTGAAACAATTTTGCAAAACATGTTTAAATCATGCTACAGCATGAAACCAAATTACGCTCAAAACAAATCTATAAATAATTTTTAAAACAAGAACTAAAACTTCTTTTTAAAATGGAAGGTGCAAAGAAAGGAAAGGAACCTTCAAAGAGAGCACAGTGAAAGGCGAGAGGTTGGCTTGGTGCGCTGTTAAGGATCAGTGCCTAGCCACAACATAGAACTGACTAGAAAGTGACAGTGTAGACCAGTGGTGGGTAACCTGCGGCCCATCAGGGCACAGGAGACATTTTGCTGATGTTGACCACCCACGGCCACTGGGACCTGGGGCACATGCCTGCAGATAGTCAACATCAACAAAATGTCTTGCAGCCCACAATCAGATTGCCCTGATGGGCCACAGGTTGCCCATCACTGGTGTAGATTCCCCTGGACCAGGCGTAATCACTTCTCCTGTTGGAAGAGATAAACCGGGATAATTTTATAAGTGTGGCCACATCCATTCCTAATCAACACCAGCTCACTTTGAAAGACTACTGAACAGTCAGATTGCAACAAGTTTCAGCTGCGACTGACCTGAGCAGGATTCAGATCAATGGCACAGAAGCCTGATTTCACATCCAGTTAGCAATCCCATGCATCATCCAGACCCATTTTTATATGTTGCTGTAAAAGTTAATGCATGGGGTAATAAATGGCCTAGAGTCAATAAAAGGATTTAATTCAATTGATGGGCGTTCCTGACATAAACCATGAAATTGCAGCTCAAGCCACTTTTTGAACAGCAACCACATATTAACTCAAAAGGTTTGCAGTTTTGTTATTGGAGTGTCAATAGCTCTGTTTCAGAGTAGCAGCCGTGTTAGTCTGTAAAAAAAAACAGTGGGAGAACACTTCAACCTCTAGCCACTCAGTGACAGACTTGAAGGTGGCAATTTTGCAACAAAAAAACTTCAAAAACAGACTCCAAAGAGAAACTGCTGAACTCGAATTAATATGCAAATTAGATACAATTAACACTGGCCTAAACAGAGACTGGGAATGGTTGGGTCATTACACCAATTGAATCTATTTCCCTATGTTAAGTTCTCCTCACACCTTCTATGGGCCATCTTAATTATCACTTCAAAAAGTTTTTTTTTTCCTCCTGCTGATGATAGCTCATCTCAATTGATTAGACTTTTCCTGTTGGTATGCATACTGCCACCTTTTCATGTTCTCTGTATGTATAAATATCTCCTGTCTGTGTGTTCCATTCTATGCATCCGAAGAAGTGAGCTGTAGCTCACAAAAGCTCATGCTAAAATAAATTTGTTAGTCTTTAAGGTGCCACAAGTACTCCTGTTCTTTTTTCAATAGTAGCTCTGTCATTACAGCTACATTCAAATTCTCTGTGAAAATAGGAGTAAAATCCCTATTTCATGTTTTAATTATTGAATTTAGGCTCCATAATATGCATCTCAGTTTTTACTGGATTAGTCTGTGCCAAGCTATGTTAAATTCTGAAAACTGGGCTTCTGCACTAGAGACAATGGGCATAGCTTTATCAAGTCAGAACAAACGGTGTTTAGACTACCTCTGTATGACCCTTAAGCATCCCCCATCCCACACTTCTCTCTGAAATCCTCTAGTAGGGGACCTTCCCCCACAATCAACACCTATTAAACTTCATTATCTTTTGCATGCCCTACAGCACACAGTAAGCCAACACGTCAACTCAGTGGTTGCAAAACACAGGCAAAATACAGGGCCAACACACTGCAAATATTATTAGGCTTGGAACGGGATAGGAGGAAAGGGAGCAGACGATAACGGAGAGGGGCAGGACAGGAAGATTAACAATGAGGGAAGAGCTCACCAGGGGACTATTAAATTGCAGAACCCTATAGATAAGCCAAAAGGGCAGGGCCAAGTGTTAGCATTCATCCAAAAAGAAAAGCCTTAAACATGTTGTGGGCTTGATGCACAGTGATATTATATTCAGGCAAGCACCCTGCAAATCAGTAGCATACACTCATCCAGGTTTATCATATGGATCACAAAGCACAGAGTCTAAATCAGGGGTAGGCAACCTATGGCATGCGTGCCGAAGGCGGCGTGCAAACTTATTTTCAGTGGCACTCACACTCCTGGCCACCGGTCTGGGGGGCTCCACATTTTAATTTAATTTTAAATGAAGCTTCTTAAACATTTTAAAAACCTTATTTACTTTACATACAATAGTTTAGTTAGATATTATAGACTTAGATAAAGAGACCTTCTAAAAAACATTAAAATGTATTACTGGCAAGCGAAACCTTAAATTAGAGTGAATAAATGAAGACTTGGCACACCACTTCTGAAAGGTTGCTGACTCCTGGTCTAAATCCTAAAGGAAGGTTCTTGAAGAGAAGAATTCACATTCAACTCTAAAATAGGTTTGAGTGAACTAGAAGAACGGTGAAAGACTCTTCCGAGGTGAGACCTGAACAATTTCCTTGTTTTTGTTTTAAACCAGATGATTCAGCACTGTTGAGCTGCCTACCTCCTGAATGCGTCTGAGGGGGGATTAAAACAACTAATTATACAGTAGACCCTCAGTTGTTACAACCCCCCCTCCCAGGAATAAAGGTTGTTCATAACTCTGAACAAAATATTCTGGTAGTTTGTTCTTTCAAAAGTTTACAACTAGGCTTGTTGATTAATCACAGTTAACTCACGCGATTAACTCAAAAAAATAAATCGCGATTAATCGCAGTTTTAATTGCACTGTTTAACAATAGAATACCAATTGAAATTTATTAAATATTTTGGATTTTTCCTGCATTTTCATATATATTGTATTCTGCGTTATAATTGAAATCAAAGTGTATATTTATTACAAATATTTGCACTGTAAAAATGATACACAAAAGAAATAGTGTTTTTCAATTCACCTCATACAAGTTCTGCAGTGCAATTTTTGTCATGGAAGTGCAATTTATAAATTTAGAGTTTTGTTACATAACTGCACTCAAAAATAGGACAACGTAAAACTTCAGAGCCTACAAGGCCACTCAGTCCTACTTCTTGTTCAGACAATCACTAAGAAACAAGTTTGTTTACATTTACAGGAGATAATGCTGCCCTCTTCTTATTTACAATGTCACCAGAAAGTGAGAACAGGCATTTGCATGGCTTTTTTGTAGCTGGCACTGCAAAGTATTTACATGCCATATATGCCCCTTCATGCTTCGGCCACCATTCCAGAGGACATGCTTCCATGCTGATGACGCTCGTTTAAAAAAAAAAAATCAATCAATAAAAAAAATTGTGTTAACTAAATTTGTGACTCAACTCCTTAGGGGAGAATTGTATGTCACCTGCTCTGTTTTACCTGCATTCTGCCATATATTTCACGTTCATAGCAGTCTCGGATGATTACCCAACACATGTTGTTCATTTTAAGAACACTTTCACTGAAGATTATACAAAAGGCAAAGACGGTACCAATGTGAGATTGCTAAAGACGGTTACAGCACTTGATGCAAGAATCTGAAGTGCCTTTCAAAATCTGAGAGGTGTGAGGTGTGATGCATGCGTTCAGAAGTCTTAAAAGAGCAACAGTCCAATGTGGAAACTACAGAACCTGAATCACCAAAAAGGAAAATCAACCTTCTGCTGGTGGCATCTGACTCAGATAATGAAAATGAACATGCATTGGTCTACACTGCTTTGGATTGTTAACGAGCAGAACCTGTCATCAGCATGGATGCACGTCCCCTGGAATGATGGTTGAAGCATGAAGGGACATATGACTCTTTAGCACATCTGGCACGTAAATACCTTGTGACACCAGCTACCACAGTGCCACGCAAATGCCAGTTCTCACTTTCAGGTGACATTGTAAACAAGAAGCGGACAGCATTATCTCCTGCAAATGTAAACAAACTTGTTCAGCCAATCGCTCAGACAAACAAAAAGTAGGATGAGTGGACTTGCAGACTCTAAAATTTTGCATTGTTTTATTTCTGAATGCAGGTTTTTAGTACATAATTCTACACTTGTAAGTTCAACTTTCATGATAAAGAGATTGCACTACAGTACTTGTATTAGGTGAATTGAAAAATACTATTTCTTTTTTTTTTTTTTTTTTTTACAGGAGCAAATACTTGTAATAAAAAATAAATATAAAGTGAGCACTGTACACTTTGTATTCTGTGTTGTAATTGAAATCAATATATTTGAAAATATAGAAAACATCCAAAAATATTTAAATAAATGGTATTCTATTATTAACAGTGTGATTAATCGCTTGACAGCCCTATTTACAACTGAACACTGACTTTAATACAGCTTTGAAACTTTACTATGCAGAAGATAAATGCTGCTTTTAAACTATCTTAATTTAAATGAAACAAGCACAGAAACAGTTTCCTTACCTTGTCAAATCTTTTAAAAAAAACAAACAAAAAAAACACACAAAACTCCCCCCCTCCTTTTTTTTTAAAAAAGTAGTTTACATTTGCAAATACTGAACAGTACTGCATGTTTTTGTTGTTTGTTTTTGGGTCTCAGCTGCCTGGTTGCATACTTCCAGTTCCAAATGAGGTGCATGGTTGACTGGTCAATTCATAACTCTGGTGTTCATAACTCTGAGGTTCTACTGTATTAAGGGAAACTCTAAAAATAGCCAACAGACCATTTTATCCAGCACTTATCAAGCTACAGTTGACTGAACCCATAATGGGCAAGAACTCTGACCCTCTGAACTTCATATGATAGTGGAGCCCCTGGAAGAGAAAAATATTGCAGCCCCAAAAGAGATCACGCTTTCGCCTGTTCCAAAAGAAAATGGACTGGGAAAAACCAGAAGCAAGCCACAGATTATCTGCAATTTATAGAATTTGGCCAAGAAATATGGACCTGCTTTTTTCTTCAAACAAGAAACTACCTTGGGTTGTGTGTATGCCAGAAGGTCTACACTGAAGTGTTCTTTAACCT
The DNA here is from genome assembly GCF_016161935.1 of Mauremys reevesii. Classification (NCBI taxonomy): domain Eukaryota; kingdom Metazoa; phylum Chordata; order Testudines; family Geoemydidae; genus Mauremys; species Mauremys reevesii. Next base: position 253,604,865 of record NC_052623.1, read on the forward strand.
TAAGAAACCAAGGCCCTCTGTCCCTACATAAGTATTTCCATTCAAAAGGCAGAGCTTTAATATTGTTTCAGTGCAACATCACCCAGTCAACAAGGTCCAGCTGACAGATGGATACATCAGTGCTATGGGAATACACCCTTAAGACTGGCGTATCCAGGGCTGGTGCAACCACTAGGTGAACTAGGCTGCCGCCTAGGGCGCCTAGTGGTCAAGGGCGCCTAAAAGCACCTCTCAGGTGAGGTGGTGGAGTGGAGGTGAGCTGGGGCAGGGGCCACAGGGAGGGCTGCTCACAGTAACGGGGGGGGGGGAGGAGGGAGGGAGGGAAGGGCGCACAGGGGAGCCGCTCCCAGCCCAGATCACCTCCACTCTGCCTCTTCTGCTGAGCACATGCCCCTGCTCTAATTCTCCTCCAATCGGCGCTGCAAGCTTGGGAGGGGAGGAGAATTAGAGCAGCGCCGGCATGCTCAGCGGAGGAGGCGGAGCGGAGGTGAGCTGGGGCGGGCTCCCTGGGCGGGGTTAGCTTCCACAGAGTTTGGGGGGCTCCCTGGGTGGGGTTAGCTGCAGAGGAGGAAGTAGCTGCTGCAGGGGAGGCTCCTCTGGTGGGAGGGCGTGGTTAGCTGCCACGGGGAGGAGGGTGGTGGTGGGTTGCGCAAGGTGGAAGTTTCGCCTAGGGCACAAAACTTCGTGCACCAGCCCTGGGCATACCAGAGACAAGTCACCACAAGATAAAGGGAAACTGTCTAGGGAAAGCTTTGCTCCTCACTACTCCTTTCCAAGCACAGTTTTCGCAAGTACATGAACAGGGCCATAAAACCATGTAATTATTTCAACTGATGTTTACAAATACATTCAATAAAAGTTCTTTGTTTAAAGATCTGCCAATGACATGTGAACAGACTATATGCAGCACATCTTTACTTTCTTCTCTGGGAGTCTAATGTCATCTTCATTGCAGGTCTGTACAAAAATGCAAGAATCTAAAATTAAAGCACAATGGACGTGTGTTCTTGGTTTTCAAATAAATTCTGCCATCTGTATAAGCATTTTTAATGTACCCATTGTTACTGAAATAATTTAGAAGTGATTCTGCCTTTCAGTCTGTTTTTCCTTTTCTTATTACGGATACTTACATTAAGGCCCCAGTTAAGCAAGGTACTTTAGCACATGTGTAACTTTAAACATGCCAGGAGGCCCACTGTCTTCATTGGAGCTATACATGCACTTAAGAAATACAACTCCTATTTTGGGGCCCAGTTCAGCAAGGTATTTAAGTTTTCACAGTTGTCTGTACTTAAAACTTCAGCCTGAAAGCAACCAGATTGTAACATCAAAACTGGATGCTGAGGAAGTGCTAGAGAAGATTAAGATTTTAGGTGGGGATAAACATAGGAGGCAGTGAATATGGAAAAAACAAAGGGTATTTGTCTTTACTATTCAATATTGGAAAGGAAACTTGATCTAAAGCAGAGATGGGCAAACTACGGCCCAGGGGCCACATCCGGCCCTCCAGATGTTTTAATCCGGCCCTTGACCTCCTGCCGGGAAGTGGGGTTTGGGGCTTGCCCTGCTCTGGTGCTCCAGCCAGGGAGCGGGATCGGGGTCTTGCTCCACTCTGCACAGCTCCCAGAAGCAGCAGCATGACCTCTCTCTAGCTCCTACGCGTAGGGGCAGCCGGGGGCTCTGCACGCTGCCCCCACCCCAAGCGCTGCCCCCTGCAGCTCCCATTGGCCAGAAACCGCAGCCAATGGAAGCTGCGGGGGCAGTGCCGGCAGACAGGGCAGCGCGCAGAGCCGCCTGGCTGTGCCTCGATGTAGGAGCCAGAGAGGGACATGCTGCTTGGGTGCTGCTTGAGGTAAACGCCACCCGGAGCCTGCCACGCTGACTCCCTCCTGCGCCCCAACCCTCTGCCCCAGGCCTGATCCCCCTCCCACCCTCCAAACCCCTCTGTCCCAGCCTGGAGCACCCTCCTGCACCCCCAACCCCTCATCCCTAGCCCCACCCCAGAGTCCACACCCTCAGCCAGAGCCCTCCCATACCCCCCACCCCCCAATTCTGTGAGCATTCATGGCCCGCCATATAATTTCCATACCCAGATGTGGCCCTCGGGCCAAAAAGTTTGCCCAAGGCAGAATGGTAGAGTTATGGAGTGATTGGCTTTTTGCCCCCTTTTTTTTTTTAAATGATTTCATAAAGCATTGTAATGCCTTAAGCATATAGCAACAACAGAATACTCTCACAGATTAACCTTCAAAGGCTTGTGCTTTTTCTCCTCTAAGGAAATTGCCTCTTGCAGCTTATATAAAGCAGACAGAGGCAAAGGATGACAAAACAAAAGAAGAGATCAAGAAGGCAAATAATTGGCTCAAGTGATTAGGAGGAGGAAAAATATTACTTTAAGTGACATTTTGGGTCAAAATAATGATAGTTTTTCAAAGGATAAGGTGAAAGCGAGTATTCCTACTATTTGTAAATAGTGCTGCTTTTGTCAGAACATATAATGTGTGGTAAATGTGCTCTGAAATGACTTTTTCCAGAAGATTGTGTTTTGTACAATTATTTTGTTTTAACCAGGCTCTTATAAGGAGATTGTATCAGTCTACATAATTTGTATTCTATTTTTGTACACTAACAGCATCACAGCTTTCTCATGAATACCCATTATAGTCTGATAATATTTTTCATTGCCTCTTCTTGCATATTTTGCTTACTCAGAGATGAACATTAACAACCTCTCCTCTAAACTGGCTGGCAGAAGCGGCCTATGCAGTAGCTTAGGTATTACTACATTAACTGTCCTGACTCCTTCAATCTAATGCAGATGCAAGATATTGCAGAGACCTACTGTAAATACTGCACTGTTCCCATTGCTCAGCATTTAGGAGCTGAGCAGATATTGAAATCCACATACCGTGTGCAAGACGACTAATGTAGCATCATCAGTCTCATGTCTGTCTGTATATGTTTAGTATTAACAGTGACAGTTGCTAGCACGGTATCAGTGTTGACAACTCCTGTGATTTTTATCATGCATCTTGCACACTTGGTATTTTTCTTAAAACCCCAGCACCTGGAAACAGCTTGAGGTAATCCCCAGAAAGTACCAGGAGGCGGCGCCAGACCGGAGGTGAGTGGTGCGCCCTGTGACAAGATGCCATTAAGAATTCTAACATTCTATCAGCTGCAACACTCCTACCATACAGTCTTTAGGAAGGATTCCTCCTCTCCACGTGGCTGACATATGCCATTTCACCATATTCCTCTCCCTTTATCAAGAATTTGCTTCTTACTTTATTTAAAAAAAAGTAATATTTGCATGTAGTCCATCTGGAAAGCCAGCCATTTTTATGATGTTAGATCATTTCTCTCAAAGACTTTTCCCCCCTGCTAATATGTAATGTGGATGAGTAAGTTTCCTTCTGACAGTTCACTACACTGTAGGGCAGACTGGTTTCCTCACATACTAATTATCTTGGATACTAGTTTAAAATTAGAACCTTTGAGGGAGAGCTACTATTTCGCTCTTGTTCTTAAATAAATTTTCAATAGATTTTTTTTGAGATCTCCTTCAGTTAGCATACTTAACGAGCCCATCCAGTCCCAACAAAAGTATTAAACCACTGTAGATCAACAAGAACGTAAGAGCCATAGTGGGCCAGACCAATGGCCCATCTAGCCCAGTATCCTGTCTTCCGACAGTGGCTGACACCTGAGTTTCAGGGGGAGTGAGCAGAATAGGGCAATTGGAGTGATCTATCTGTATTCCCCTCCCAGCTTCTGGCAGAGGTTTAGGGTCCCTCTCAGCATGGGGTTACACCCCTGACCATCTTGGCTAATAGCCATTGATGGACCATGAATTTAGCCAGTTCTTTTTTGAAGCCAGTTATACCTTTGGCATCACATCTCATGGCTATGAGTTCCATAGGGTAATCACGTGCTGAGTGAAAAAGTACTTTTTTGTTTTTATTAAACATTGTGCCTGTTAATTGCATCAGGTGACCCTTTTTTGTATTGTGTGAAAGTGCAAACACTTTTCTACAAACTTTTTTGCACGCTATTCATGGTTTTATAGACCTCTATCATACCCCCTCCCAGGCATTTCTTTTCTAAGCTGAACAGCACTTCACTTCTTAATCTCTCGGGGCCACCAGAACAGGACACAGTATTCAAGGTGTGGGCGAACCATGGATTTATTTAGTGGTATTACATTTCTATCCCTTTCCTAATGGTTCCCAACATTCCCTTAGCCATTTTGAGGCAGCACATTGAGCTGAAGTTTCCAGAGACCTAGCCACGATGACTCCAAGATCTATTTTTTGAGTGGTAATAGTTAATATAGACCCCACTATTTTGTATATATAGTTGGGACTATTTTTTCCCCATGTGCATTACTTTGCACTTATCAATGCTGGATTTCATCTGCCATTTTGTTGCCCAGTCACCCAGTTTTGTGAGATCCCTTTGTAACTCTTTGCAGTCAGCTTTGGATTTAACTATCTTGAATAACTATCATCTATAAACTTTGCCACTTCACTTTTCCAGATGATTTATGATCAGGTTGGACAGCACTGGTCCCAGTACAGATCTTTGGGGGACCCTAATATTTACCTTTTTCCGTTGTGAAATCCTACCACTTATTCCCTTTGTTTTCTCTTTTAACCTGTTACTGATCCAGAAGAGGACATTCCCTGTTATCCCATGACTACTAAGTTTTCTTAGGAGCCTTTAGTGAGGGTCCTTGTCAAAGGCTTTCCAAAAATCCAAGTATGCTACCACCCATGTTTGTTGACCCCTCAAAGAATCCTAATAGATTGGTGAGGCATGATTTCCCTTTACAAAAGCAGTGTTGACTCTTCCCCAACAAATCGTGTTCATTTTAGGTGTCTGATAATTTTGTTCTTTACTACAGTAGTTTCTACCAATTTGCCCACTACTGAAGTTAGGCTCACCAGTCTCCAGATTGCTTTTGGAGCTCTTTTTAAAAATTGGTGTTACATCAGCTACTTTCCAGTCACCCAATACAGAGGCTTATTTCAGTACCAGGTTACATAGGACAGTTAGTAGTTCTACAAATTTCATATCTGAGTTCCTTCAGAACTCTTGGATGAATACCATCTGGTCCTGGTGACTTATTACTGTTTAATGTATCAATTTGTTCTAAACCTCTTCTGTTGACACTTCAGTGGTGGCAACATATCTGAAGTACTGTCTAACATCAGAGCTATTGTTTTTGGGCATCTCCCCCACATCCTCTGCAGTGAAGACCAATGCAAAAAACCCAGTACCATCACCAATTTAGCTTCTCTTCCATGATCTTGACTTCTTTGATGCTCCTTTAGCACCTTTGTCATCTACTGGCCTCACTGCCTGTTTGGCAGGATTCCTACTTCTGAAGTACTTAAAAAAAAGTCTGACTATTAGTTTTTGCATCTTTAGCAAGTTACTTCTCAAATTCTTTGTTGGCCAGCATTCTCCATATTATGTGTGCTGCTTTAATAAATGAGAAGGCTGTTCCAGACTTAAATATAGTCATCCAGAAACAAAGAGGTTATGAAGAAAGTCAGCATACATACCATGTTCACTGCATCTTGATCAAAGGGGTTCCACTCTATATTCTGAGGATAGTGTGCCAGAACTTTGGACTTGAAAGTTCTTCTTAAGGGGCTCTGGTCAAAGTTTTCTCCTGGAACAGATTAGGAAGCAACAGCTCGTCAGAAATAGTCATTTCAAGATAATTTGTCTGTGCCATTTTATTTTGCAATTGAATGATCAGTTATGGAAAAAGTAGACTGTATTTTCATTTTAATAGGCTCACTTCTATAAGAGAAGCAGAAGAGACATTTTAAATGGGAGACTAAAACCTTACCTTCATTATCTTGGATCAAGACTTGTATTACAAGAAAAAAAATAGCACATGCAAACATAATAACATAACTTAGTATTTATTGCCTTGAATTCAAATTGTATTAGAGTTCTTAGAATTACTACTTGAGTTTGTTGAAAAAAAACCTCAAGACAATCGAATCTACAATTTTTTATATCTATTTTAGTAAGACCTGACAGATATTACTAAAATACTAAAAAAAAATTTCACTTGAGTTCCTCTTGCTATTGAAAAAGGCGTGTGCACCTCAAAAAAAGGATTTTTCCTACCATCACACAAGTGACACATGAAGATCAAGTCTTTATTTCCTACATGTCAAACTTCAGAGACGCAGATTTTGCCATAGTTTCATATGTATCAATATCAAGATTGAAGTTAAACCTCTAGTAAATTAGTAAAATCTAGCCAAATTAACAGACTACACATAAAATAAGTGTCATGCTGTACTTGCCAAGGGAGTTATAGCACAGCATCAGGGGAAAGCTATTGTGTAAGCAACAAAATTCCATCTAAATAAGATTTGTTTAGATCTATGAGTTCCAGTTCCAGTAGAGCTCTCTCAAACTCTTGACATCAGGTCTAATGCCACAAACCCCTTACTTCTTGAATCAAAAAAGATTAATTCATTACAGAAATATGGTTAATATACCTGTAGTCAGATAATTAAACAATCAATCAATAAATTAAGAAAATGATTGAAGAAATTAGCACTAATTTCCCAGATGAAATGATTTTCAACTCTTCCAAAGTGTTTCTCATTTTTAGCACTAGCTCTTGAAGATTTTAAAAGCTAAAGCTTAAAAATCCATATTTTGGCACATAACTGATTTTCAGAAAGTCCCACATGACATTCCCAGAAGCAAACTAGAGAAATATGATCTAGACGAAATTCCTATATGGTGGGTGAACAACTGGTGGAAAGATGTACTTAAAAAGAAGTTATCAATGGTTTGCTGTTAAACTGGAAGGTTGCATCTAGTGGTATTTTGCAACGCTCAGTCCTGGGCATGGTACTATTCAATATTTTCATTAAATGACTTGGATAAAGGAGTAGAGAGTATGCTCATAAAATTTGCAGATGGCACCAAGTTGGGAGGGGTTGCAAGCACTTTGGGAGGACAGGATTAGAATTCAAAATGACTGACAAATTGGAGAATTAGTCTGAATTCAAGAAGATGCACTTGTCTTTATTGAATGCCACAGTACTTCACTTCGGAAGGAAAAAAATTAAATGCACAATTACAAAATGGGGAGCAACTGGCTAGGTCAGGGGTCAGCAACCTTTGGCACCCAACCCGTCAGGGTAAAGACGCTGGTGGGCCAGCCAGTTTGTTTATCTGGAGTGTCCGCAGGCACGGAGCTCTGCAGCTCCCACTGGCCGCGGTTCGCTGTTCCCGGCCAATGGGAGCTGTGGGAAGCAATGGCTAGCATGTCCCTCAGCCTGGTGAACCGTGGCTAGTGGGAGCTGTGGGGCTCTCTGCCCGCGGACACTCCAGATAAACAAACCAGCCCACCAGCGGCGTTAGCATTATGGGCCGGGTGCCAAAGGTTGCCGACCCCTGGGCTAGGTGGAAGTACTGCTGAAAAGGATCAGGGGGGTTATAGTGGATCACAAACTGAGTATGTGTCAACAATGTGATGCAGTTGTGAAAAAGGTTAATATTCTGGGGTGCATTAACAGGGATATCATATGAAAGACACGAGAGGTAGTTGTCCTATTCTACTCACCAGCGGTGAGGCCTCAGTGGGAATACTGTGACCAATTCTGGAAAAGTGTGGATAAACTGGAAACAGTCCAGAGGAGAGCAACAAAACTTATAAAAACCATTTAAAAAACCTAACTGGTGAAAAAAGGTTAAAAAACCTGAACACATTCAGTCTTGAGAAAAGACGATTGAGGGGGGGACCTGATAAACAGTCTTCAAATATGTTAAGGGCTATTTGAAAGAAGACAGTGATCAATTGTTCTCTGTCCACTGAAGGTAGGACAAGTAATGGGTTTATAACCTGCAGCAAGTGAGATTTAGGTTATATATTAGGAAAAGCTTTCTAATTATAGAACAGTTAAGTACTGGAATACGTTTCCAGGGGAGGTTGTGGAATCCCCATTATTGGATGTTTTTAAGAACAGGTTTGATAAACACCGGTCAGGGATGGTCTAGCTTTACTTGGTCCTGCCACAGCACAAGGGGCTGGATTTGATAGCTTCTCAAGGTCTCTTCCAGCCCTACATTTCTAGGATGCTATGAACATCCAACAGCTGATATTGAGGTAAATATTCTATTTCTCTCTTGTCTGGGAGACAAGGGCTGAAAGAAAAATTAACACTTTCTGGGGAAAAAAGTATAGGTTTTTAAGTTGTTTAAATTCCAAAGGGTTAAAAAAACAAAAATAAAAAACACTCATTTTGAAGTTTTTCAATGTTTTCAAAATATTTATCAAAAATATCAAAATGTTACCGAAAGTTAAACACGTTTTGTTGTACCAAAACCTGTTTTTGTAAGTTTACTTTTAAATATGGGGGGAAAATGCACAGAATGTTTTTCCGTGAAAAAAGTTTCGTTTTGGAAAAAAATTTTGGATGAAAAAATTAATTATTTTTAATTTCAGCCAGCTCTACTGGAGACTATACATTCCTACAAGAGAAATGAAAACATGAGTTACTTACTTTCACTTAGATTTTTATGAAGGCATTGTGGACTGTGATAGTATAATCTAGATTTAAGATTTGGGTGCTCAAATTCATTGTTAGAAAGGACGAGATGTTACCCAGGTAAAAGATACCACAATAAACAGCTAAAGAGTTATATTCAGCTTAAAGCCTTCTGGTGCAACAATGATCAGGTCTGCACCCTGTATACCTTGAGGCATATAATCTGTATGAACACTCTCCCCACCCCCCAAATAAACTCCATTTGGTCCTTTTCAACCAACGCACTATGTGACATGCAGAGAACAAGTTACATAAAGTGACTCTCTGAAAATAGGTACTTAGATTCATACTAAAGAGACTTTCAGACTAAGAGAAATTTAATTAACAATATGATTAAGTGTACAAGGAACTTTGAAGATGTATCAAGGAAAGAAACATGTTTAAATAATTAAGACGGCCCATACGTCAATTTCCAGAACAGAACGAGGGTTAAAATATTAAATACTTAATGACCTATCTTAAAACAATGGTGTAGAATCAGCTTAAAGAAATAATGGCAAAAGGGAAAGTAGCTAAAATTATACATGTAATAAAAAGCTCTTTCCACATGCAGCATTCAAGGTGTAAATTACATGTAAAGACAGGACTCTATATTGCAAAGCAGTCACGTAAAGTTTTTGCAGATTTGATGAAACTGGCCCAAGGGCGCCTGCCAACTCTCAAATAGCTCTACTGTCGCTCAACCAGTTGGCACGTGCAGAGGCAGCTGTTCTGCATTTGCCCCACACTGGCAGCACAAAAGGAAGCAGAGATTTAACATAAACACCTAGCTTGAAATCCCTTCAAAGTGGCGGATTTCCGCCAAATAGTGTTGGCATCACTGGCTCCTACAACTCCCTCTCCCCCACCCTTGACAAAGGGACTTGTCAGGGAAAGCAATGGGAGTAGTCCCAGGGGATAGGCAGAAAATCATGGAATCATAATTGGCTCCTTGACAGCCCTTCCCCTCGCAAAGTGATTTTAAAAATGTGGATAAGCATTATTCCATAGAAAGTTCCCATTTCTAAGAGTATGCCAGAGACAAGTGGCTACTTAGGCATTTCTAGTACACCCATCAGAGTGGCATCTAGGTACCTTGAGTAGTTAATCAGTACTGCTCTATTATTTTCATTAACATTTTTTCATGGCAAACAAAATCGACTATTTGCCATGAAAAACAAGATCCTCAATGAAAAATGTGAAATTAAGGTTTCCACCAGAGTTTTTTTGTTTTGCACTTACTGCACTTGTGTAGAAAAAGCCTTAGAAGATGTAGGTATGACAGATGAAACAGTCAAATTTACGAGTGAGGAAGGAGTTCTGGAGATAAGTTGTGATGGGCGTTGGCTGGAGCCAGGTAGCCTGCCGTTGGGCTCTCTCAGGCCAAGCCAATCCCTAGCAAAAGCATGCACGAGGTAGAAACTCCATGCAGGAAATTCAAGGTGTCAGCTAAGTTGGACGGAGTGAAAAAAAACATTCAAGTGTTTAGTAGACTAGCTCAGAACATTTTCCAGTTTTGACAAATACTGTATTTAGTTGTCCTTAGCATAAGTGCTAAAAGATTCTTTTCAAGTTACCCTGCAATGTTAGTACATAAAAGCAGAGTATTTGCCTCTAATATAGCATGTTGCAGCAGAACTAACTATTGGTCACAAGAGGTTTGCAGATGTTTGGAGTAACTTATACATGTTATCCACTGAATCTTAGAATTTTACAAAATGAAATTTTCACACACTAAAAATAGAGTGGAAATTCTCTCTCCAAGTTGACACTAAGAATAAAAATTGATAGGCATGTTTCAATGTGTAGTATCAACCAATGATTTATGTGCTTGTGTGATTTAAGTTAATATCCCATGATGTTGTGTGTCTTATTTGGACACTAAGCATCTTATCCTCCTGAGACACCTGACATGGTTTACTTGACAAAGACTTGTGAATGGCCAGAACTGCAGCTACAGGATCTTAGTCACTGTACATGCATCTCAGATGAATATATTAAGACGACACAAGCAAATTTCATGTCAAATATTTAAGATTAAATTTGTTTGGCCTCAGCCCACGAGATCAATTTAAAAAAATGGAAGCTGTTGAAGGCAAGTACATTTTTTTCCCCACATACTAGGGAGTACTTAACACAATCTGTAGAATTAAATTGTTTGCAATGGGTTGTATACTGCCAGTTTGACTCATATTTAGTAATACTTGACACAGAAGTAATCTCATTGAAACTAACCAGACTTGTGGAATGAGGTAGTAATGAGCGGGAGTACAGGTGGCAGAATCGGTCCTTTGCAGACAATTTGGGTGACAAAATTGGTCCCCAAAAGAAAGGAATGATGGTAGAAAGAACACAGCGATGACGATTGATTATAACAAAAACAAAACAAAAAAAGGATTTAACAAGATATGGACATGGTTGTAGCCTCAACAAAAGTGATGGACAATAGTCTCCTGCTGGCAGTACATATTAGTACACTGGAATCAAAGACACTGTCAAATGTACTATTAAATCTTGAAGAAACTACTGAGAATGAAAAATGTACATTTTTCACATCTGTAGCCACTTGTAGGTCCCTTCATCCCATCTGTCCAATGCACTAAATACCTCCAGCAAAGAAGATGCTGCATCTAGCCACGTGGCATCATTTCATCAGACAGACGAGATTGAAGAGGGAGCGAAAGGTGGGAAAAAATATACAAAGAAACTAACTCCTGGAAAAATGTCTCCATTCAGACAGAAAAGAATCACAGAGGAAACATCACTTGCAGAATAACTAATCCAGGGAACAGGGTGTCATAGGAATCTTAAATCCTAACCTGTAGATATCTTGTATTGCAGCTTTCTGTTCATTGTTAAGGAATGGACTCCCACATGGTCAGCACTTGGCTAGGTCTATTGAAAGGAAAGTGTTCACTGCTATTGGGCCATAACTAGGGTGGGGTGAGTGGCGCAGCTGCCCAGGGTGCAAACCCACAGGGGAGGGAAAATGGGGCAGAAAAAAAAAATGAGGGAAAAAACCAAGAAGGACGCAAATATGTTTGCTCGCCCCAGGTGCTAAAATACTCAGTTAGAACGCTGCATTGGGTCATCTTGTTAATGCTAGTAAGGTATATGGAGGATAGAGCCACAGCAGTTTTCCACTAGCAGAAGTCTATTTTACAACTTCCTGTTGCATTAAATGCCAGCTGAAAGAAACTTTTGGATTTACAAGTATCAGTAATACCTGGAGGAAACAACTTCTGAATATAGAAACTTATTTATTTGTATTAAATCTGTGGCCACAACATCTTGCAATCCAGGTATCTGCATTCCATTCCTTCGGCCATACTGAACTGGGATTTCCAAATCATTCAGAAGATACAGACCATATTATTATGCCAATTTAATCCAAAAAACTTGGACCTGATTTTCAGAGGTACTGGACGCTTATACTTCTCACTGACTCAAAATGGGAGCTACTGGCCTGTAGCACCTCTGAAAGATCAGTCCCTGTATTTTTTGAGAAATCTGTCTAACATTTAATAGAGTGTTTCCTGTAGTCATCAAAGAAAGAGTATAAACATTTTTATAAAGGGAATTTGCCACAAGTAGAAGGAATTAGAAACCCTTGACCCATGTGACTGAGTGAGCCTTTAGAAGATGGGCATGAAAACATGGGAATAAGAGAAGACACATTGAACTGATGCTCACATATACAATTTATTAACACAGCCAGGATCAGATTACTTTTTCCTCAAATAGTCCTTTCTGATATCTGCCATCTTCAGCCCATTCTCTGCACTGTGAGAGTGTTTCCCTGATCTGTGCACAGGGGCGTCTAGGCATTTTGCCGCCTCAAGCGCGGCAGGCAGGCTGCCTGCGGGAGGTCCGCCAAAGCCGCAGGACCAGCGGACCCTCCGGAGGCATGCCACCAAAGGCAGCCTGCCTGCCGCCCTCACAGCGACCGGCAGAGCACCCCCCGCGGCTTGCCGCCCCAAGCACGCGCTTGGCGTGCTGGTGCCTGGAGCCGCCCCCTCTGTGCTACAGAAAGTGACAGCTTTAATATCCATTGTATCTTGCAGAACCATATATGTAAATTCCTTGGATTCTGAGTAGTAACTCAAAAGCATCCTGCTAGTAAGGCTATTTGATCTGTCACTTACAAGAAAAGGCTACACATGACTAACCATTTCATCAACAGAGCCAGAGCTGGATTTATCTCCAGGAGATACACTCTGTACTAGATGTTACGTACCTCCAAATTCCGTAGCTGAGAGGTTTATGTTAACGAACCATTGATTATTTATCTACTTAAAGCCATCTGACAAAGTGAAACATAGTAAGCCTTCTAACTGTAAAATGCCTTGATAAACTTGCATATAAGCTGCTTCAGAAGTGCTGTGTATTACTCTTTGCTCCAGGACTGGCAGATGTCAAATACAGTATATAGGGTAATACTCGTTTCCCTCAGGCACTCCCTACTAGGCAGATCTGAGCTCTGACCCTAATCCAATTGACCCAGCTTTTATTGTAGAGGCAACTAGCGTCACTATCAAATCCTATTTTGGCCAGTGCTTACCGCAGCACTGATTGACTGTTGGAGTTTTGGACTCAACATCTCAGCTGGCAAGAGCCACATTAGGACTTCATTGAAGGTGGAGGATATGATTGCAGACAGCTCCTCCTTCAAAAAGCCAGAACAAAACCCATATTCTTTCCTTCTTTGGTACCAAGCTACCATCACCCACCCAACAAATGGAAACAAATATAGCTATCAGTTTTATTTCAGAAATAAACAAAGAGGTTCTGTCATTGAGGATTTGCATGAAGGTCTGAAGGACTCAACAGCAAAGATGAACCACAGGTTTTGTTTGGAGTTTTGTTTTTAGTTCTCCTTTCCACAATCTGAAGCCCACAATGGTCCAACATAATCAGAAGCTAGTGAGAAGGGTAACGCTAATCTGTCTCTGTCCAAACCAAGTTGATCATGAAAGTTCAGGAATTTTTAACCAGTCTATTCAGTGAGTATTTACAGAGTTTACATGTTCATAGCAATGAGAAAGCCTAGCATTTTTGCTGACAAAACCTGAGTTTCTTGAAGCCATCTGTGTGTATGAAAGCCTAGTTTCTTAGCATTTTTATAGATGCTGACTTTTTGAGAAATTGAAGACGTTGAGGCCATATGACCCAGGAAAATGGATGGCACAAATAAAACTTACCTTTACCGAAAGTCTGTAATGCCTACAATTTATTAGGATAGCATTGTTTTTTTAAAAAGAAGGGGGGGGGGAAAACCACACTGTTTACTTAGCCAATAACTGAAAGACAGAAGGAAGCTGACAAGAAGACAAAAAAGACAAGAAGCCACACCAAAATCTTTCATTGATTAATCAATTGCAAGACAGAGCACAGAACATTGCACCCTCCATGAAAGGCTATTCTGGGGCACCAGAGATTGAACAAGGACATTTATAAGCAACTTCAATTAAGGTGAGGAGGGCACAACAGAAGCACATCTGTAGTGTGCCTTACAATAAAGCTCTTTATTGTGAGGGTGAAATGTCATCATTTAAATCAACGTACAAAAAGAACTCCCACCAAAATGCTATGACAGAATCAGAAAGATAGACTAATCAAATCCACTCTGGAAAGAAAATGGGAAAGGCAAGTCACAGCAAGCAGAACCTTCTTGGCAAACATGAAGGGATCAGCATCTGAATACAAATGCTTTTTATGATAGGAACTTCCATCATTGGTGGTATTGGACTGCTGAGTCACACCTAGCATGAAGAGACACACTAACTTGACAGTATTTTCAGGCACACTAAGTGAATTATGATTTAATCGAATTAGCATGTAAATTTTAGAGATGTTTGCTTGAGAGATTCCAAACTATAATTAGCAGAATGTACTATATTTGAGCCTGACTTCACTTTTAAAATGGAATCCAGCTTCTTATCACTAGGGACCAGATACTGATGCTATTAATTGCACGATATTCCACAACAGATTCCATTTACGTCAAGCTCACAGACTAAGGGACTACTCCATGTAAGTAAGGTTAGCAATCTAGCCCTAAATTTAGCCCTTAAACTGTTAGGTTAGTAAAACAGATTAATATTTATAGTATCTTGCATATTTCAAATCAACAATAATACATCAGATTAAATTTCACTGTAAATGGATACTTAATTATACTTAGTGATACTTGTATCGGAATTATAATGCTGCAAGTTTGAGCTTAGAGAAACAAAAAAAATCTGCTAAATGCAGTTTAGTTCAGATTTACAAGTGAGTGGCTAGGTGATGAACACTGCTGCTAAATAAATTGAAACTGTGCTAATTTAATTTTAGAATGTTAAATAGACTCCATGAAGCTGTTGGATAAAATACTGTCCATTTAGGGTGCAGGATAAAATTACCTGGATAAAGGGCAAAAAGTTCTTAGACTGTCATCCATGATCAGTCTCATTTCTGGAGTGATTGCTCAGAAACTAAAACAAGGAGTGTTGAGCTTTTAAACAAACACATTTAAATATTAGCTATCTCAGGTAGAGGAGGCATACATAGATGCATATTCAACTGGCAAAGTCCCCTCATTCCACACCCTGTAGCCTGAGGAATTTTAACTATGTGTAGTTGATTACAAATTCTGGAACGTGAATACTGAAATAAAAATATCTTCTAACTCCTTTAGAGAGACCTATTGGGAGCGTGCACAATACTGCACATCATGCTTACCACCTTTTTCGTTAGCTGTCATTTCTAATTAAATTGGCTCAACATTTCCTAATGATCATGCTATCTCCCAGTAGAATGAACTTTAGAACCAAAACGTCTACTGGACAATTGTATCACATTACATGAGATGTTAAGTGCACAGAATGCTGAACAGAGGGCGGAAGCAGGGAAGAGTCATGCTTGGAAAAGGAGCAACTATGCTGTTAATTGCTGGGTTTTAGAACTGAGTGGATGTAGCTGGAAAACAGCAGTGCGTAGCCTCTTAACATTATTTTTAGGGACAAGCCATTAATCATTCAATATTCAGGAAGAATACTTATAGGGCACCTCTCGCACCACATACTCGTTACCATTAGACAACTGCTTTGTAGTTGTTCTAGATGGGGCCATGGCAGATGAAAAATAGTTCTAGAACTAAAATTAAAAATATACAGTGAATTTATTCAACAGGATGCCTGTGTGTAGGTGGGGTTGTATATTCAGTGCAACACTTACTCTCCAATGTTTGATAGAAATACATAAACATCAGATTTAACTGAGTACAAGCAACTCTTTGGAGAGTCAGATGAACTATCAATCTCTCTGGAAAGTTTTAAATTCTTAACCTCAAACATGCTATTTCCTGTGATCTAATGAGGCACATTTTTCAAAGTAGATCTAAAAAACCCATATGAGCCGCCGTAGCAGGAATTAGGGGGAACAGAGACAGCACTTGAAAACATTGCTTTATACCTGCATATTTGGCAGAGTTGGAGTTTGTGATAAAGTATCTACTGATACAGTAACTTCTAAACACTTATGTGATTCTGTCACTAAGCAGACAAAATATACCTATATATACACACATGGAAGGATTTCCACCACTGACTGGACTTCAGGGGAAATTAAGTTTCTCTTCTAAGAGAGAAGCATATTTGCCAAGAGAGCTTTAGGGAAAGAATAAAATTTAATAGCTATTGATTCAAGTTAAGTTATAGACTAAAGGTGCAATATTTAATTCTGATTCTTAATTTGAGTCGATTCAAGGGAAGCTGTAAGATGGAGAATATATATATATAAAAAGGCACAGAGGGCCTGGAGTTCTGATTTTTAAACTCCCTTTTTACCTGAGGTTCTGTTTGCGGTATCTGAGCTCTTGCCATGGCGATCTGCTTCTAGCCACTGGTATAAGACTATATAACATAACAGAAACAAAACCAAAAAGCATGTATGAACAAACAAAAGATACACAAAACTCAGAAAAACGTCAAGTAGAAGAAATCTTTCCTTCTCAGCCCTACTCTGAAAGTTTTTACAGCATGTCTAACTGAAATGTTCTCACAGCAGATGTTGTTACCCTTCCATAGAAAAATGTTTGCAAAATCTTTAAAGATACAGTAGCATGTCCCAAGTAAAAACAGATGCAACCCCAGAAATAAAAATCAAGATGAGAACACAGATCACCACATGCTAGGGCACTAGATAAATGATAATTTATATTTCAGTTTTGTGGATTTGATCTGCAGTTCATTACAGCACTGAACTACAGGCTCCAAAAAGTGAATTAAAATAGATTCACACGACTGCCCTCCTTGCTGGTCAATGGTCTATGGCACCAGGAACTTAAGAGAATCCATGAATAGGGTTGCCAAGTGTCCAGTTTTTGACTGGAAAGTCCGCTCGAAAGGTGACCTGTGCAGCATCCAGTCAGCACTGCTGAGCGGACACCAAAAAAAATCTGGTTACCGCAGTAACCACAATCGTTTGCCACTGCCGGAAGGGCAGAAAGAGCAGCTGCTGATAAAGAAGGAGGGATCTGGACTGCATGTGGCATTTGAGGAGCAAGGCCGGCAGCTGGGCTCACCGCCCATGACAGCCCATCCCGCCTTCTCAGCATCCCCGGGCCCCGGCTCTCTCCGGCCCCTCGCTCCAGGGACCAAGCTCCCCCAGCCACCTGCTGGCAGGCAGGCTTTGTATCCGCTCTGCCCAGCCCAGCTCTGCAAGCAGCAGGTGAGTTCTGGGGGTGAGGAAGAAGTGAGCAATTTGGGGTGGGGGTGTGGAATGTGAGCAATGGGGGCAGCCTGTAATGTCTGGTTTTGAAAAATGGGCAAGTTGGCAACCTTATCCATGAAAGAGCACTTCTTCTAATTGTCTGTCACTTGGAAAGACAGTCATGTGCAGAGGAATGAGACAAGTGCTTTCAATAAAGAGATCTAGAATGGAATTTTTGGTTATCAGGAGAAAACTTCTTGTTCCTTGGGTTGACAGGGGGTTCTAATTCTTTCCATCAGTTACAGCATACTGGTTACGCTTTCAACCTGCAAAGCAATGGTTTCTACTCCAGAAACCTTAAATTATTTCAGTCCCAAGTTCTGAGACACCTAACACCCCCCCTCAAAAAGCAACAAAACCAAACCACCCACTTATTTGTATCTAATCGTTAAATAGAATAGAGGACTTAAGAAATACTGCTGCCTATGGGATTCCTAGAGTCAAAGGAAGAAAAATTAGTTAGGAAGACCACCAGCAAAGTGTGTGATTCTTGCACCCACAAGCTCCCCCTCTTTAGTGGCAGTAGATTCCATCGGGGGAGGGGAAGTACTTTGCCTCTTCTAAAAACTCAATTATTCCAGGAAGGAATGGTCTCTTCCAGTAACAGCAAAAGGAGGCTGTCCAAGCAGATACAACCACACTCCACTCTGGTATGAAATTCCCAGTGCTCCAAGCTCTCTTGGTTAAATCCAAGATGTGTAATCACTGTACACTAATAAATAACCAGAGTGACTCTACAAGTATCTGCTTTAATTGGCTGCCACCATCAAAACTCTTAACTTAAGCACTGGGGGGGGGGGGGGAAATAAAATAAAAAGTAAAAAAAAAAATCATACCCTATGGACATAAGGGAGTTAGGCTCTCAACTACCAACAATGTTTAAAGTAACCTGCCTTATCTTCAGCAGGAAGAGATAGCAAGAAGAATGGAGTTACATAGGATAACGGGGAAAATGAGGCAGCCCGATGTGCTGTGGACACATGTATCGAAACACTGGAGTGAATAACCAAAGCACCAAGATTTAGGTAATCAGATGGTTAAGCAACTAAACAACTTATGCAAACCCCTGTACTAAGATGTAAAAGGCAGAGGATTATTAATAATGGAGAAGTAAGTGTGCAGATACAAGATATTGTACAGTATAATTCCTGTCAGTATAAATCAGAGAAAAAAATTATGGTATGAACCTATGGTTTACCACCACTAAATAGTTACGCTTGTGAAAAAAAAAACCCTAGCATTTAAAAAAAAACCTTTAACAAAACCTGCACTGTTTTTTAAAGGCAAACTTATAGTTCTAGGGGTAAAAAAAAGGAAGAAGCTAAATAATTGGACCCTAGCGATTCAGTTTACCCATCACCCACTCTTTTTGACCTGATTAAAATATACCCACTATCTGTCAGCAGAGTAACATTATACAATATCAACAGTGTCTGTTTTGTAATTCAGCTCCACTCCCAGATGCCAACAGATCAACAAAAACTTCTTACTACATACGGAAACAAATATGTGAAATAGATTAAATCTATTTTATTTAAACTGCACAATGTCAGTAAACTGAAGCCACAGTATTTTTGGTGACCTGGAGTGGTTTTAGATAAATAAACTTTATCCTTGCCTTCAGGTAATAAATTATGAAATAGTTTAAATCACTCATAACATTTCCAATGAATGAAGAACTTCCACTTTACGTAAAGTCATTGTAATAGAGATTAACTATTGCATTCAGACAGGTAGCTGCAGAATATATATTTTAAATATTTCCATATTTCCCTTTATTCAGCTTCATTGCTAAAGAGTACAGTGCTGTTATATGAATATTCTAAGCTTTTGTTCAGTAAAACAGTCAGCAGGAAGTAACAACAGGTGTAAAACTGGACTTTTCACAGTTCTAGATATGGGCAACAGTCATTCTTAACTCTCAGGCCTCCATTTTCTCTGCAATAAACACGCATGGAATTCTAAGACAGCCGTTTTGCTGCCAAGTTGGATTTGTGTCACAGAAAACAGCTTTCCAAATATGGGATTCCAATCCACAGCTTTCCATTACTTACAGGCAGCATCTGGACACAGATCTTTAGTCTATCCCATTCAACAAACAAAGAAGTGCCACTCTTTTATCCTTTGTGGTACCCCTATGCTTAAGCTTGTGAGCATTTTGAATCCTTAAAACCAAAAAAAGAATAAGCATCTGTACTAGCTTGAAGAGCAGAGTTTGAGTGATAGATTTAAGTGAATTTTCAACTTAAAGCATGATACATTATTGAATACATTCTCCTGACATCTTTCAGCACACCACACTATTTTTAAGTAGTTGCATATTGCGCTAAAAGGATTTAACCTCACATGCTTTACATACTTGATCAAGTCCCCAGAATAGATGCTGATTGCCATCTTAGTCCCTGCTTCAGAAAAGCTCTCAAGCACATGCTTTAGTCCCACTGATTTTGCCAATGGGATTTAAGTTGGTTCTTCAGTGTTTTCCTCAGTCCATGCTCATCTTTAGTCCATATTTACTCTGACCTCCCAGCCACATCTCACTAGCCTAAAAATACACAAATACAGGATCAGATTCTGACAATTACTTCTCTTTGAACAGCACCTTTCACCATGAGAAGTGTCACTGAAGTGCACTGGAGAACAGAAATATCAAAGAGCAGGAGTGAGGGGTATCAAAATCAGTCCCTTAGCTAATCTATTAGCTGCTCAGTGGAAGAAAGATGTTTTTCAAACCCTTCTTTATACAGCATGAAATACACTTTCAGTATGGTGGATTGGTACAGCATTTAGTAGCTTCTTTATCATATTGTAGAGGATGTAAACATCTTGGGAAGAAAACAGCTAAAGTGCAGCATGTTAACGTAAAGACAAGGTACTTTCATTTCTCTTGCTAGTGACTATTCTTTATATTGACACTCTAACCTCTGGTGGACATGGGAAAGAGAGGGAGGAGATGTACTTGAACCCTGAAGAAGAAGAAAAAAAATCAAGCCTCTTCAAGATGTTTCAAATTGGACACCCTTAAATTGAATCACTGAAAATCACTAGTTACTTAAAAGTCTTGGCCAATACCTCTACATAAAAAAGCTTGACAAAGTCACAGCTGAAACAGCTATACATGATTTCTGTTGCTGGGCTAACAAGATGATATGCAAATATTACAAAGTTCATGTGTGAGCAAACGTTGGCTTATCAAGGAAAGTTCAAGAAGTCAGCAGGTCTCCAGGGTCTGTACAGCACTCTGTTGCCAATCACTATACCCAAAGCTGACACACAACAAAAAAAAACACAAAACAAAAAATAAACCACCACAAAAAAAGCCCCAAAACCCTAGAAGCTCAGTATTGCACAACACTACAAAGTAAGCTACCAATTATAATCAACCCAAAGACTGTAATTAAAATCAAGAAATTAGCATTTCACTGAATTTTAGCAGCTCCAACAGGATACTGCCTATTCTGTGATATGTAGGTTAAACAACATGCAAAGGGTCTACTCAACTTGTAGCATTTCTGTTGCCTGACAGCCAGTAGGGACCCGCTGTCACTTTGAACCAAAAAAAAAAAAAAACCCCAACCAATTACAACTCTGTCCTCTACCTCACTATCTCCCTTCCTTCTTCATTCCCAACTCAGGTCAGAGTCAATATAAAGAATGGTCATCAAATGAAATTCATAGGCAGCAGGTTTAAAAACAAACAAAAGGAAGTATTTCTTCACACAACGCACAGTCAACCTGTGGAACTCTTTGCCAGAGAATGCTGTGAAGGCCAAGACTATAACAGGGTTTAAAACAAACAAACAAAGCCCCCACACACCCCCTAGGTAAGTGCATGGAAGATAGGTCCAACAATGGCTATAGCCAGGGATGATGTCCCTAGCTTCTGTTTGCCAGAAGCTGGGAATGGGGGACAGGGGATGGACCACTTGATGATTCCCTGTTCTGTTCATTCTCTCTGAAGCATCTGGCATTGGCCACTGTCAGAAGGCAGGATACTGGGCCAGATGGACCTTTGGTCTGATCCAGTATGGCCGTTCTTATGTAAGAACTAGCACAAGAAATTTAAGTACTAGATCTTTATATTAACATGCTATACTCGAGCTTTTTTTTTTTTAAAGCAATTTGAAGTTTTTAATTTGCTGTTGATAATGTGAAAAGATTCAGTTTTTTAAAATTATAATACGTCATTTTCCCATTCCAGAACAATTGCATAGCATAAGAGAATTTTGAACAGTACTCCTCTGATGCTTGATCTTTCTACCTTACAACAAGAGATGAGTCATGTACTTGATTTGCTCACTGTAAAGTGGTATTGTTTGGGTTAAATGTAATGAAATGTTCCAAGATAAATTTGTTGGCACTTCCAAAAAATTAAGGAGCTAACTAAACATTTAAGAGTCAAGCTTCTATAAGCACTGGTTCATGCTTTAAGTGCTTTATCTCAAGATCTGTTTTCCTGATTTCTAAAGGCACCCATTTAAAAAAAATTTAAAAGGGAATAGGAGGAAATATTTTCCTATTGAATTTTCCTATTTGAAAATCCCGCTAAAGTCTTCTACAATGAAAGAGTTTTGTTTTGTATTTCATGCAAGTGGAAGGGAGAAGAAATAGGTCTTCCTTGTACAGTGACTCCTCACTTAACATCCTCTTGCTTAATGTTATTTCAAAGTTACATCGCTGCTCCATTAGGGAACATACTCGTTTAAAGTTGTGCAACGCTCCATTTTAATGTTGTTTGGCTGACTTTACAAGGGAGCATTACACAAGTTCCTCTTCCCTGCCTCCTCCCCTTCCCTCCCTCCCAGCACTTCCCCCGCCACCAAACAGCTGTTTGGCGGTGCTTAGGACTTTCGGGGAGGGAGGGAGCGAGCGAGCAGGGAAGCTGCCTCCCCTCCCCCTGGGCAGGGCCACCCGGAATGCAGGGGCTTTAGGGGCTGCAGGGCCCTGGACTCAGGGGGCCCCGGCCTGCAGCTCTCAAGTCCCTTTTGGAATGCGGCCCTGTGAACACAGGCCAGAGGACTCAGGAGGAGCAGGGGCAGCCGCACAGCCAGCGGCCAGAAAGAAGCGGCACTTTCCCCTTCAAAGCCAGCTGGAGAGACACGGCGCAACTTTAATGCAAAGTTGAAGGGGAAAGCGCCTCTTCTCTCCGGCTGCTGGCTGCCCCGCTCCTCCTGAGTCCTCTGGCCTGTGCTCGCAGGGCCGCATTCCAAAAGGGGCTTTAGAGCTGCAGGCCAGGGCCCCCTTAGTCCAGGGCCCTGCAGCCCCTAAAGCCCCTGCGTTCTGCGTGGCCCTGCCTGCCGGGTGCGGGGGAGGGGAGCTCCCAGAATCGCAGCTCCCAGAATTACGGGGGGGGGAGGGGGGGGGGAGAGAGATTCCAGAATCGTGGCTCCCAGAATTACGGCCATGGGGTGGTGCTGCGCAGAGGCACCTGCACACCCCCTGCACCCAAACAGGAGCTGCCCCAGGTAAGTGCTCTGCACCTCATGCCTATCCCAGCCCTGAGCGCCCTCACACACCTTAACTCCCTCCCAGACCCCACACCCCCAGCCCTGAGCCCCAGGGGTAAGCCAGGGGCACCTCCCCACCACAGCACAATATATAATGCCTTTTGTCTGCCCCCCAAAAATTTCCTTGGACCCTAACCCCCCGCATTTACATTAAATCTTATGGGAAAATTGGATTTGTTTAACATAGTTTCATTTAAAGTTGCATTTTTTCAGGAACATAACCACAACGTTAAGTGAGGCGTTACTGTAATACAAAAAAAGCCATAAAGCAAAAAAATATAGTAAAAGTGTGGACTTCTTATACAATAAGAAATAAAGCTGTCCAGCACTTAGAATGAAAACATATTTTTTTAATACAATGTTAAATTCACACATCTTAATACATCAACTCAATGAAATTCTCATTTGGTGGTATTTTTTGTTTGGATATTTTAAGGGCCTTGGTACTTATCCTGCAGATATTGATATAGACTCAGACTTTAAGTCCAGAACGGACCCTTCATGATCATCTAGTCTGACATCCTGCACGTTGCAGACTACAGAACCTCACCCACCTGCTTCTGTAATAGGCCCATAACCTCTGCCTGAGTTATGGAAGTCATCAAATATGATTTAAAGACTTCAAGCTACAGAAAGTCCATCATTTACACTAGTTTAAACCTGCAGTTGACTTGTACCCCATGTTGCAGAGGGAAGGCAAAAAAAGACAAGCATTTCTGCCTATCTGACTCAGAGGAAAATTTCTTCTTGACCCAAACTATGGCACTCAGTTGGACCCTGAGCATTTTGGCAAGACCCACCACCTGGAAAAGAATTTGCTGCGGTAACTCAGAGCCCTTCCCATCACCAGCCATCAGAGATATTTGCTACTAGCAGTCACAGATCGGCTACATGCCATTGTGGGCAGTTTCATCATACCATCCCCTCCATAAACTTATCAGGCTCAATCTTGAAGCCAGTTGGGTTCCCCCCACACGCTACTCCCCTTGGAAGGCTGTTCCAGAACTTCACTCCTCTGAAGGTTCATCTAATTTCAAGCCTTAACTTGTTGTTGACCAGTTTACTGCCATGTGTTCTTGTATCAACAATGGTGCTTAACTTAAATAACTCCTCTCTCCTGTTATTCATCCCTACCATGTACTAATGGAGAGTAATCATATCTCCCTCTCCACCTTCCTTTGGTTAGGCTGAACAAGCCAAACTCTGAGTCTCCTCTCATAAGGTGGGTTTTCATTCCTCTGATCATCCTAGTAGCCCTTCTCTGCACCTGCTCCAGCATGAATTCATCTTTCTTAAATATGGGAGACCAGAATTGCACACAGTATTCCAGATGAGGTTTCAAATACCTCACCTGATGCATCCTAACATTGCATTAGCCTTTTTTCATAGCTGCATCACATTGGCAACTCAGTCATTCTGTGATCAACCAATACACTCAGGTCTTTCTCCTTCTCTGTCCCTTCCAATTGATAAATCCCCAGTTTATAGCAAAAATTCTTCCTGTTAGTGCAAAATTATGCACAATTAAATTTCATCCCATTTCTACTACAGTACTACAGTTTTCAAGACCATTCAGATCTTACCGGTATATAATATTCTGGTCCTCCTCCATATTGGTAATACCTCCCCAACTTTGTGTTATCCACAAAATTGTATTAGCACACTCCCACTTTTTTGTGGCAAGGTCATTAATAAAAAAGTTAAGACCAATCCCTATCTTATTTGGGACCTGAGTAACTCTTCTAGCAACCTCCCTCCAGCCTGAGATCTCACCTTTCAGCATGACCTGTTATAGTCTCCCCTTTAACCAATTCCTTTTCCACCTCTCAATTCTTATATTAATCCCTATCTTTTCCAATTTAACTAATAATTTCCCATGCACAACTGTATCGCTATTATTGAAACCCAGGTCGATTCGATCCATCACCTTTTTTTTTTGGACAAAGGAAATCAGTTATCTTAAAGAACGATTAGGTTGATCTGGCATGATCTATCTTTTATAAAACAACGTTGGATTTTATCCCAATTACGTTTACCTCTATGTCCTTAACTACTTTCTGTTTCAAAATAATGTTCTAAGACCTTGCATATTGAGGTCAAACTAATGGGCCTAAAGTTTCCCAGATCACTTTCTCCTCCTCCCCTCTTTCTTAAAAATAGGTACTATATTAGCAATTCTCCAGTCATATGACATTGAGTTACAGATTACAAGTAATATGTATTACCTCCACACTTGCTAGTCAGGATAGCTGGTTTTGGGTAAGCGTTTTGTTACTGAAAACTTGAGCCTATTCACATTCTGCTATTATGGAAACAAATTAACTGCAAACACCTTCTGCCAATGTGTTTAAGTGTGACTACAAGGTAGGCAAAGAGGGGTGGGAGAAGGAAGAGAGCTTAAATTTGTGCTGGATTTTATTTCCAAGGTTCTAATTCAGGGGTTCTCAAACTTTTGTAGTGGTGTTCCCATTCACACAGCAAGCCTCTGAGTGCAACCCCCCTTCTTGATAAATCCATTCTAGCCATTACTTAACCCTCAGATGCTTACAAATTGATTGTTTAATACTTTGTTTGGGTACCTTTCCAGGAATCCAACTTATTGTAACTCCCCAAGTCCTCTTTGTCCCCCTTTTTAGAGTCAAGTACTATCTTTGCCCTTCTCCAGTCCTCTCATTCGTCCTCCAGGAGTTTTCGAAGATATTTATTAATGGATCCGAGATTGCTTCAGCTGGGTCCTTAAGTACTCTAGGATACATTTCACCAGGCCCTGCCACTTGATTATTTCAAACTTACCTGAATATTCTTTAACCTCTTCTTTCCCTATTTTGGCTTGCATTCCTTCCCTCTTGTTGTTAATGTTAATTGTGTTGAGTACCTAGTCACCATTAACCTTTTTAGTGAAGACTGGAGCAGGACAGATATTAGCACCTCAGTCTTCTTGCTGTCATCAGCTCCCCCCCCCCGAAGCAGTGGGACTATACTTTTTTTGGTCTCTCTTTTGCTCCAAATGTGTTAAAAAGCAGCAAGAAAGTTCTTTAATGTCCTTTGCTAGGTATAACTCATTTTGTGCCTTAGCCTGATTTTGGCCCTACATCCTTGTGCCATTCTTTTGTACTCCTCCTTAGCAATTAGTTCATTTCCACTTTTTGTAGGATACTTTATATGCACATATAAACACATACATCTCTCCCAAAAATACGGACACTGTAATGGAACATTGCAACAAGTCAAGAAATTACCCTTGCCAGTTAATCAAGGTTCTCCAGTCTTCTGAGAGTTATAGAGAAGATATTACACAAAGTAAGGATGCTTCTATAATATGGACATCATAAATTACCAGCCAGTTGATAACACTCTGCAGAGTTATACATGCAGGGAAACAGTATTTTATTAACATGTTTTCTTGGTGCTGTATTATTCATTATTCTGCAATATACAAAAACCAAAAAGGTCCCCCTAACACATACCAGCTCTTATCAACACAAAAAGGAAAGATGGTATATGCACCTGTGTACTTGTCTAAACTGTAAAAAGAGGAAATGAATGTACTCTGTATATAGATATTTACGCAGGGATTTCCCCTTTTGTTTTTTTAAAGGCACATCAAAGGGAAGTCTCAGACCATAAATATTTGTCAGTGAAGCAACGGTAACAGACACACAGCTGTGAGATTATTGGGATCTGCAACTCTTCTGTTGTATTCAAGACAAACAAGCAGTGAACTGGTTAGCTGACAGAAGGACTGAAAGACACTGAGAACATGTCCATCCCTTCGTTATTTGGCTGCTAACAGCTTTGGTAAAAAGAATGGAAGGGGACAAATTAAACATCAGCTTACCACAAGCTGTTACAAAGTAAGATATTAAGGGCTCCACAGGTATATGGAAAAACATCATGAGATCAGGTTATTGTCAGATGCCTCTGCAAATTTGTGACAGCGCATACCGGGAGTAGAATTCCCATTTCAAAAATAGGAAAGGATACATATGTACCTTCTACAATGAAGAAATCTGAGCACTTACATAAATGAAGGCTTGTTACTACAAAACTCAAGAGGCTTCATGGAATTTAGAGTTCTACTAAACTCTATAGCTCAACTATTACTTCTGAACCAAAGCCAGTTAAGCTTTGGAATAAAATTTAAAAAAAAAGTTTGAATGAGGTTGCTTGTTAACAGCTACAGGGAGTGCTCCCTTTTAGGACTTTAAATTCACAATCCTCATACCAGTTAAAAACAAAAACTGTATAAGGTTACATATACAGTACATATACCGTACATTTTAACCCCCAAAATGCTGAATTTTCCATTCATCACTAAGTTTCATGGATGATCTAGGAAACTTAAAGGAAGGTGGGCTGAATTGTGCCATGCTGCCTTAAGGAGCGGCCTGTTGTCTGTTTTGTGTTTCTTGTGTGTAGGGGAACAATGAGGTGTGGGGAGACATACCCTCAAAGTGCAGGTAGATGGATCAAATTCAGGTGATTTGCTTAAAAAACAATAGCAACTAAGAAACCACTTACCAAATGATGACGTTTCACCTAAAAAACTCTTGTGTTTTATTTCAAACCTTTGAAAAGCACTTAATCAAAACCCCACATCCAGCTAGCAAATCACAAGCATTTCTTACAGTAGGTGAACTCATCGGGGCTGCCGGGGGAGGACGGGACAAGTGGGGCAATTTGCCCCAGGCCCCGCAAGGGCCTCACAAGCCCTGGCCTTTGAATCCCTTCTCTGGCTACTGACCCCGGTGGCAGTCGGAGTCTTCGGCTGCACTTTGGCAGCGGGCCCTTCACTCGCTCCAGGTCTTCGGCAGCGGGTCCTTCAGTGCTGCCGAAGACGCGGAGCGAGTGAAGGACATGCTGCCGCAGCCGCAGACTCGGAGCGCCGCCCAGTGAGTACAAGCGCCACAGCAGGTGGTGCCTATTTATTTTTTTTATGTCCGCTCTCCCACTTTGTCCCAGGTCCTCTGAATCCTCTGGGCGGCCCTGGAACTTAAAGGATAACTGCCTTCCTCCCTCTTTAATCCTCAGTTTAAGTAAATTTAGAAATAGTGCTTTTTTGAGCCAGGTCACGGTCAGAGTATTGTAACCCAGGCAATCCTAGTTCACTAAATATGTTGTCAGGAATGTATTCAAAGAACAAAAAAGCTGAAAAGTAAGACTAACAAAAAGATATATTTGAGACACCACTGGGATATCCTTAAAATAGCTTCTAAAAGCTATCTACTCCAGTAACTAATGAAACAGAGAAAGAGGGAAGATTTTAAAAAAATGGTACAACCTCCCCCCCAACTTTTTCAACCTTAACCTTAGCAGGTGTTACTGAGCCACAGTGCCAACATATACATTTGGGAAACATTAAAATGAGACCGTATAAGCGTAGGGGATTAAGTGAGGGCTAAGACACCAGAACTCCCAAATCCTGAACCTGGCTTTGCCAGTGATATACTAGGTGGTCTCAGACAAGGCACTTAACTACTCTACAGTCTTCCCTCTCTGAGAAACTGGGATGTTATTACTTACCTTCCTTACTCATGAGTGGGGGAAAAATGAGGGTTAGGTAACATTAAGAGAGAGTGTGGAAGATGTAAAAGCTATATGCTAATAACATTGTTAGTACAGTAAGTGTGACAGAGCTTTTCCTTCAGCACCTTTTTTTTAAAATGTACATAAAAACTTAAGAATTCAAGTATTTAACACCTCAAGATCTTATGGTACCAGAATGTGCTTTCTATTCCCCCCTGCCCCTCGCCTCATTCTGTGTGAGCTGTATATGCATAAAAGACACAAGTGTGGAATTCAATTGAGATAAGTCGCATTAGATCAAGTTTTCCTGAAGAGCCCTTTCTTTCAGTGATGAATTATTAATACCCAAACAACAAGAGCAGCATATGCAAATTACTCTATTTTTCACTGTATCTGCTGAGAAAAAAAAAGGAGGTATGTTCACAGCTAGATTTACTCCTGTGTCAAATTTGAGAACCATTACTGACTAATCTACACTGGTGACAATGGGACCTGTAACTGGAAGCTGTGGCAGAATATAGGACTGGGGGCTGGTCTACACTACATAGTTAGGCTGACAGAAGACAGCTTACGACAACCTAATTATGTCAGTGTCTACACTACAGCCTTCCTTCCACCGATGTTAAGTGCCTACTACACCAACATAGAAATCCACCTCCATGAGATGTACAAGGCTTATGTTGGTGTAATCAGGATGATGCAGTCTCTGTATAGACACTGCATTACTTACATCCGCTGTTGGCTGTCTTGTCAATTTTGTGGCAGAAGCCATGCTTTGACAAGAAAGCTGGGCAGCTAGAGCCCCGGTGCTCCAGTCGCCTGGGAGCATGGTGACAAGCCCGGCAGGCTGGATCCCACTCTCAGCCAGGCAAAATTTGTCAATGTCACAGCTCAGAGAGCCATAAAATTGACAAAGCTGCTCGACTCCTGGGGGGAGCTGGATAAACCCCAGGTGGCTTCTCTCCTTCCCGCCCCCAACAGAGAAGGGGGCAGCCCACCAAGAGCCTGTGAGGCAGCTGTGCTCTCAGCTGAGAGCTACCAGCGGAGCTGAGACTGGGTTCTCGGGTCCCCACACTGCCCTTTTACCAAGGAGGGTAGTGTAGCATGTACCTTGACCTAATAAAGGACAACTTACCTTTCTTGGGTAAACCTACCCTAAGAAGCTATGGTGATTTTATAATCATGTTGTCTAGCCCATGCCTCACAGCCTTGAGGTCTAAGGCATGAACAGGTCTCCCTCCTTTAAGGAAAAAAAGGACCTATTCCCTGCATCATCCCTCACCCTAAATGAACCCCCTCCCTCCACTGGCATGGATGTTCATGGTGCACAAGGATCCCTTAGTGGAGACTTTCCTGTTTAAAAATCACCAAACAGTCTTGCATAGGGAGAGGAATGAAAAAGGGCCTGCCTAATGCTTGATAGCTGGACTCTAGAGAGCTTTGTAAACAGATGGAAATTCAGGGTGGAAGTGAGCACAGGACATAACCTCAAGGCAGGATATCAGGAGTCAGCAGGTGAAACCCTCAGTCTGTACTGCATTGCGGGGATTGGAATGACAGCATAGTGACTAATCGTTGCCACTTTCACCAGGGATAAGTGAGTCTGTTCTCTGCTCTGTTGAAACAGATTCTGTTCAATAAGTTCCATGTGGGAGACTGAAGCCTGGTTCACCACTAGGCCAGAAAAAGAATGAAATCATGCCAGTGAATGAATGAATGAAATCATGCCAGTGCCCATTTAACTGCGACCTGCACTTCCCACAAGGGCCATCCTCAAACTTGTTAATTGTTCAATTAAGGTACAAGGTCATGCCTGCCTTATGTAAACCATCAGCTGTTGCTATCAGTTTCAGGATAATTCGGGGAGCCACTGGGCATAATGAATGTGCATAATACAGCAGGTGAATATGCACACCACCACAAATCAAAAAAGTGTATCTAATGCCTGGTATACATTTAAAAGTTAGCTACCATAACTATATTGACCTGTCAACCTCTCCTCACCCCACCCCACCCTAGGGTAGAGGAAGCTTAGTTGATGGAATTCTTCCATTTCCATGTAGCTACAGCCACTTAGCTAAGTCGATAAAGAAACCCCTTCTGTCACTGCAGAAAGTTGAGACTATGGTGCTACAGGAGCATAGCTACAGTGCTGTAGGCGTGTCACTGTACAGCCCAGTAGACATGGTCTAAGCCTGTCATCACATTAGGCATGTGACTCTTGAAGGTCCCAATCTGGGCTGTAACTAGCCCCAACCCTCATTTTCTTAAGCATTACTCTCTCACAAGTACCCAGTACCATGAGGGCCAAGGAAAGTATGCAGCTGTTTTCTCTAGTAAAGAGGGACTTTGCCAGCAGAAGAGGCCGCTGGAAAAAGTCCATAGTCTGTACTGGATCTACCATTACCACTTTGCAGCTCAGAGCTTGTAAAGAACTTGGTCTGAGTGGGAAGAAGGAAAGTCTTAGTGTCAGGTGCTCTCCATTTGCAATAGGGATCAGGAGTCCAGAATGAGCTGAGTCCGTAGGTTTTTGCATAGTGGAGACAGATTCACTAGAGCTAACTTTTGACGGAGAGGCCTTGAGGAAACAGGTTGTTTAAACAATCACTCTTGAGGTGGTCTCTTCACTCTGGACGGGAACTGGACCCAGCAGCCATAAAAACAAAAAAGTTACTTTGTCTACAGGCTTTTTTCTTTTGACAATTTAGTCACCCATTTTTCTGCCTAAATGGGATCTGAACTCTTGTGAATCTGGCCCTTATTGAGCAACCCTCCCCACCAACCAAAGTAAGGAAGGAGCCCAAATATGCACTACTCAACTCAGTGGTCCCCAACGTGGTGCCTGCAGGCGCCATGGTGCCCGCTGGGGCATTTATGTGTGCCCGCCTAGTGCCCAGCAGGGGAGAGAAGCCGCAGCCCCGTGCCTGCCAGGGACAGAACTCCGGGGCTGCAGACTTCATTCTATGTTAAAGTAAGAATAATAAATAAAATATATTTGGACCAGCAGTTCAACAATGTTTAACTTTTTAAAAATAAATACGATGGAAACTTATTTATTTTGTAAAAACTCCTTAATTTTTCTTACAGGTAGGGAAAAAAGAGCAAATTCACATGGTAAGGTGAAAGTAATTGCAGAATAATTTAATTAATACCTTTTACATGTAAAATTACCTTTTTTATATCATGGATTCATATATTATGTGTATTAAATATGATGTTTTTCATATTATTTAATGTACAAATACAAAATAAGCCTTGAAAAATTGTTGGCGCCCACACTCTTCTGAAAACATGAATGTGCTACTGGCCACAAAAAGGTTGGGGACCACTGATTCAACTGTGAAAGCAAGATCCAAGCAATTCAGGAGAGATCACAGAACCTTTGAGTCAAAGCTGGTTGGTACGTCTACCCAGTACAAGATGAGGATGAGCATTACGAGTAACAACCCTTGGCCAGACACCAGGAACTGAATTCCTCCCCAAGAAGAAAAAACCCACTGATCCAAGTTCTGAAACAATCGCTCTGTATTTTATAGGTCTTGCAGCATTTCTCACCCCCTTCTGTAGATCATGCTAGATTCCTTAGTGTATTAGCCACTGGGCAGCCACATTTCTGTGGCAGGCTAGGAATCCCTAACCATGAGTCATGAGTGAAATACTTCAGAGATTTTGTACACAGCTGCAGCCTAGGCAGTGTTCCTACTAATCCTGTCTGAAAAGCCTTGTTGCTATTGCCTCACTGCAGGGCAGCTTTCTGCAGCTATCCTGACATTGGTTTAATGCTGATTAGTCCTGACACAGTTCTGGTGTAGGCTCCCTGCCAGGCAAAAGAATGAACAAAATTGGTTTGCACACAGGCCAGACGACAGCTGCAGTTGCTGCAGCTCAAAATCAGTCGAATGAAAACCATTTTCTTGTTTACCAAGATGAGGCTAAATTAGCTCAGCATGAGACAGAAGGATAAAACAATTTCTAAAAACCAGCTATACTAGCTTAGTCTAAAGGTGTGAGGACATGGTGTGAGGAAGAGATCATTTTAGGGTTGAAATAAACCGTAGGGTAAGCAGTACAAAATGCATGTTCAAAAAAAGCTTTGTTTCAAATGCACCCTCAAATTGGAACCATTTTATTTCCTAAATTATTTAAAGAGGACTTGCAAGTGTAACAAAAACTCAACATCAGTTATGTGCGGAAAGCCCTCAGTTATCAAAGCAAGAGTGACTTGCAGTATATGATTTACTTCAAGCATACATTGTTTCCTCTTCCCTTTATAGGCCCAGTTGTTTAGTTCCACCATGCATCACAGGCCCCCATAATGCCATAAGCACACTAGTCTTATGATTCTCCCCCTCCCCCCACTATAAATATTGTGGGAAGTTACAGGCTGGCTCCAGTTTAAGAAAACATCTATCAAACCATTTTATACTAGCACCCCTCACCCTAATATCAGAGCATCTTTCACGCAAGAAGAGAGGCATATCTAGTCTGTATTTTATCTAAAGATATACCAGAGTATTAAAACTCAAAACTGTATACCTAACTATGAAACTACATATTAATGAGGAGACAGACTTCAGTGTTTTACCCTGCCCCAGGCTGACTAGAGTCTATACCAAGCCAATGGGACGCTACTGCTACTAACATTCTGTAAGTGCCGGGAGAGCTCACAGAAAGAACTGGATAATCACAATTGGGGGGAAAAAAATGCAAGGAAAGGTTGATTTAATAGGCTATATGATGATTGCTTTCTCTTGCTCTGAGATTTTGAAGAATTCAAGATATTTACTAAAAACATTTTAAAGATGAGGGAGGGAGGATAAGAAAGAATGAGTCTTGCATAATTGAAGGAATCTGCTAACTAAAAGTCTTATGCCAAAATTTGAGACCCAAGATATCGTGGGAAATGATAGTGGTGCAGCAGTGCACTGTACTTAAGGTTGCATCATGACTTCTGTTTAAACACAAACAATTTTAAGTCCTCTAAATTCAACATGCTTAGTCTGATGCCTCTGAAATTTGGTAAGCCAGAGTCAGATGAAGAATACCACTAGAGAGACTCAAATTTGGGGTCATTCCATCTACGGCTTACAGAAATATAAGCCCTGAATAGAAGAGCCATTTTTAAAAGTTTCCAGGAGAGGAGTTTGTGTTTGTTTTGTTTTCTTTCTCTTTCTTTCTTTATTTAATGTAGATCTAGGAATTAACTACTGATGTAATGAAGGTCAAAAATGGTCTCATTCTGTCAAGTTGTACACAAGGAACTGCATGGCACCCACTAAATCTTTGGGAGACCCAAACAGAGAACAATATTTAAGAACTTCTTCACTTCACTTGTACAGTGCGTATCTTGGGAGGATTACAGAGTGCATGCACCAATAAAGTAAAAAACACAAGGGTAGTTCAAGGAAATGTTCACCACTACACCAGTGAACACCCCGCCATGGCCATTTCTAGTCTGAAGCTTTGTACCCCTGTGCAGCAAAGATTTAATAACTGACACGGCTTGCCACAAGTCTCTATTATAATGCGTTTCTATTTTATTGGGAGGTTTACTGTGAACACACCAGTCAAAAAAATTTGTTGCATCAGTGTGGAGACCAAGGAGTGGAGGGACTATGACAGGGAGAGAGATTGCAGAAGCAGGAAACGAAGGCTGGTAGTAGGCAGGCTTGCCTGTTTGAGAAAAATCTGCATTTTACTAGCCCCTGGGGTTGGGGCGGGGAGAGGGCAGCAAGTGGCTACTTCCTGATCTCAGGGCAGATTAATGTGAGGTTTCCAAAGACACACAGAGGGGATGTTTGCTGAGGGAAATCAAATGTGTGCACTGCCAGCATGGGGGTCCTGGCCGATTCCTAGATCATGAGGTTGCAGAAGTTTACGGGACAGCAAGGAGTACAACAGAACATAGACATTGCTGACAACAGGCTGATTTGGGTGGAGAGGTGGTCCGTGTTGGTATCATGTTTTGCCCACTCTGCAACACTGAACTGGTGACATAAGAGGTTGCGATCTACCAGACATTGCGGTGCTTCACTTGGGCTGAAATTATCTGGGCCTTAATCCTGCTGTGCACCTCATACAATGTCAGATATTTGCTTCCAGGAGCTATGATAGTTTTATCCGATTTGGCTGAGCAGACCAATTGCTACAGTGACAGTATGAAAGTTACTACGTGTTGGAAAAAAAACTTGGGAAATTGGAAATTTCATGGCTGACTGGAAAATGTAAACACACACACACACCTTATAGACAAGCAAAACTGTCAGTCGTTCGGAACAGAAACACTGTCTGATTTCTCTTGCCAGCCCTGCCACAAACTCCACCCTGCAACCATTCTGAAACACAATTCCACTGTAACATGATCGTCCTTCACTCCAGGCGCTACACATGAGTCAGGTTACAGGAGACGGGAAGTAACAGGAATAGAAATGTTTGTGTACACACACACACGAAAGTGAAGACTTCAGGGAGATGCATTTACTGCTTGCAGGGGGTGCGGCCTGGTTACAATAGTGGGGAGGATACAGATTGGAGGGGGGAAATGCAGTGAATGGCTCAAGGGATGGCTGGAAAAGTGTGCTGCAGCACAGTTGGTGGGGCCCAGCTAATAGGGCGGGGAAGAAAGGGGTGGCTGTCTTAATATGCAGGTCATGATATGTACAATTGCCTAAATGACTTAACTCCTACCAATGTATCCTTTCCTGTTTAAAAAAAACCCTAAGAAATTCAGTGAATAAAAACTACATTAATGCAGAGTTCAGGTGGGATGTCACCCCCATGCATAACATTGAGTTGAGCAAAACAAACTTCTGAAAGACTGGAAATGCAGTTAAGGTTGCCCATGCAACCTTACACTCCCCTTTCAACGTCTTGTTAACACACATACCCAATCCCACAGCTGCTGAAATGTACAAGCTCTTCACCTCCTTTTACAACCCCCAGCATTCCATTTAACATATTGAAGGACAAAAAAAGGGGGAGGTGGCCCACACCACCTTCCCTCTGTTTTCCTGGAGCTGGCAGTAGCCAATGGGAATCATTTGGACAACTCCAGGTGCAGTTAGTGTATCAGGCATACTTTGGAGTTCCTCTGCTCCAAGGCTAAAGTGTCAATAAGCATGTCTTATTTAACACCCTTCTGGGAATAAGAGAAGGGAGTTCTGAAGCTTATCTTTCACTTTTTGTTGCGTCTGTAAATACAATAATACATCTATAGTTGCTGCCATTGCAGCCTTGAGAAGTGCCTCCTCCACAACCAGAGAAATTACTCTTCCAGCTATGCAATGCTAAGGTGTGGAATCCTCCTGTAGGATTGTCTCCTGTTTGTTTTTAAAAAAAAAACCCAGAGAGAATCTGTATTTTATCTATAAAGAGCCATTGGAAACTTGATGAGAGGGAGAAAGACGTGAGCTAGGGAGACATGTTCACTGAGATCCTGCAAGTTACTGCTGCATCAGACCATGAACAGAGAGCCTGGGGGGGTGAATATGGCAGATGGGCTGGAGAAGGAAAGAGCATACAAGAGACAGGTCCAGGAGCCCCAATAGGAAAAGGGCAGGGGAATGCATAAGGACATAATAGGGCTTCTCAGGCAGCACACATGAATGCTTACAGGTCAAGCAGTCACAGGCTCACCTCCCTTTGCAGTCTTTGAAGAACTAAATTTCAGCAGCTCCCTTCACCCTGCCCCCCCCCCCCAACATTCCATACGACATTCTGGGCCACATCCCTACCCCTACTATGGCATTCTTGGGTGCAATCCAGATGAGCAATGGGCTGCGTTATCCCTGCCCTGCAATCGGGGGTGCCTCACAATGCTTTGCTGCTATAGCTTCCAATCTGAGTCTGTCCCAAACAGGATGCAGGTCACACCCTGAGTGTTGTGTATAGCTGTGGTCCTGGTCCAGCAGCTCTGACCCCAAAAGCCTGCCAAGCAAATCCCCCAGCCACATTGGCTTCCACCAGCCTTGGCTACTAATTGCCGGGTGACTCCAAAATGCACTCCCAGTCCTGAATTTCCCCCCAAAATGTGTGTTCTGCACTGTCTGGCTCTTTCCTGGACAGCTGAGATACATTAGGCCTGTTGCCTCTCTAAGTGGACTGAGAGCCAACAGTTTGATACTTTAAATGGAGTTACCCACACAATTCAGTTTAAACATAAAACACTGGATTGTTTTATTCTTTAATCAAAACTAAGTTTATTTAACTATAAAGAGACAGATTTTAAGAGAGAACAAATATAAGGCATTAAAGTCAGAAATGGTCACAAGAGAAATAAAGATAAAATGCTTCTTAGTGCTAAAACTTAAACTCGACTTGGTTCAAGGTGAAGTTCCCTTACCACATGTTCCCAGTAACACTGCTGACCAAATTCCCCAAAGTCCAAAGACTGTTTCTTTGGTCACTCTTTGACCCTTCCTTGCCAAAGAATGACCACTTGTCATTCACTGTGTCATTCACTTGTCATTCACTGTGATGGTGATTACCCATCCACTTTGCGGACACCCGAAGCATCAGCTTGTCCTTTGTCTTTGAGAAACTGGTTTACCCAGAATTGTCTGGTAAACACATTTCAAACCTAATTTCAGCTCATGTTTATAACTTTACCTATGATGTTACTACCCCCCCCATATTACTGACCAGTGAGTTATTAGTTTTCAAATGATCCCTCAAAGCATATTTTGTACAAAGATTACTACAATAGTATGTAAAATGTGAATACAGGGGTGCATTCTGTCATAGTTACCACTCCACACCAGGGGATGGTAAGGAAAACCACAGCTTCACATCACCAACTGTGGCACTCACAGGCCAGTGTTATATTTAGCTGAAATGGACATGAACATTCTCGCTCATTTTAAGATTAAAATTTTGTTCCATTAATTTTATAAGTTTGCACAGTATGGGTTTTTAATTGCACAGTAATGTTATGTACCGTTTTGGTACGCAATTTTTTTTAATAAATTAATTAAAACATTGCAGAATGCTCAGCACTTCTCAAAGTATGCATTGCTTCTAATACAACAGGAGAACAGAAAACAGTGTAATAATTATAAGTGTACAATAAGCACAGCATAGTTCATAGGTTTCTTAAAAGATAATGTGATATTCATAAATGTACACTAAACATTGCACAATTCTGAACAACCTCTAAAACTTCAGGGCCAGAGAGAGCACAGTTCACCACATCATGTTACTGTGGCTGACCATTAAAGAAGTCTTTTCAAGGCCTACCTCAACCGCATAGCTCCACGTTGACCTCTTCAAATGGCCCCTGTGTCTGGCTGTTCAAAGTTAGCCAACAGCTGCTCCACCTCCCGCTGCCATTTGGCAGCAAACTTTTCCCTCTCTGCCTCACACATTATGCAGGACACAACAGGCAGCTATAACCATTTGGATACATTTCTCACTGTGATCTAATCTAGCAAGTAACCACCACCAGCATCCCTTTTATCTGCCAAAAACACACTCAACTTTCTTTCTGCATTTGCTAAACTGGTAACTGAGGGTATGGCTACACTTACCGTTTGCAGCGCTGGTCATCCAGCTGTGTAGGAGCAGCGCTGGTGTGTGGCCACACTCACAGCTACCAGCGCTGGTGTGTGGCCACATTTGCAGCATTAGCAGCGCTGCTGGGAGTGATGCATTATGGGCAGCTATCCCAGCATTCAAGTGGCCGCAACGTGCTTTTCAAAAGGGGGTGGTGGAGTGGGGTTTAGTGTGACAGGGAGCGGGGGGAGAGAGAGAGTGGATTTTTGGAGCCAACACTGTGTGTTTAGCTTCCTGACTTGAAAAATCAGAACATGTTTCCAACCCCTTAGTCTTAACTCTTAATTGCAAACAGCCTGCAGCCAACACGACTTCCCACTGTTTCATTCACTCCCTGCCTGCAATCTCATTTGATTGTTTACAGCCAGGTACAGATGATCACAGCAAACAGGAGCTCTGTTTGTTTTTTAGATAAGCGGTAACGGCAACGTGCTCACAACAAAACAAAGAGAGGCTGCATAACAAAACAAAGAGTAATTTATAAAAGCATTCTGGGATACATCCTTATACCCTGGAGGCCAATCACAGCGCTGGTGTGTGGCCACACTTGATGACCAGCGCTGGAATCCTTATTCCCCATGCTGAGTGAGGTGTACGGCCAGCGCTGCAGCCAGGGAGTTGCAGCGCTGGAAGTGCCCTGCAGGTGTGGCCACTTACTAATTGCAGCGCTGGTGGAGGCTTTCCAGCGCTGCAAATCGCCAGTGTAGCCATACCCTGAATCTTTCTTTTCTTTCTATTGGCATTTCATCACCACCCATGGTAATCTGCCCCTCGGGGAAAAAGAAGTTGCTTGCAGCTTCCTGAACAGACGTGTGTTCTTAAAGATGAGTCATGCACCTTCTCTGACCAGCCCATACTGATCTCTGACGCATCCCTGCTGATCCACCAACACTTGCATTATCTATAGAAAAGTAGCCCTTTCTGTTGACTTACTCTGTGACAAGGTGGGCTGGTACCAAAAAACAGAGGATATGTGAGCTATTTATCACCCCACCAAACTTTGGGAAGGACATCACTGCAGATCCAGCCACTATTTCTTACACATTGCAGAGAGTCACATTCCTGCCTAATAGAATACAATCGATGGCCCTATAAACTTGAAGGGCAGCTGCCCTCAATGTGGTTTTTGCAACTCCAAAATCATCTCCCACTGATAGGTAGCAATACAGCATTGCAAGCTTCTACAGGGCAATCACCACTCACTTCCACACTGTCAATGCAGCTCTAATTCTGATGTCTACATGCTGGAGGACTGGGGTGAGCTCAGCATACAGATCAAGGAATGTGGCCTTTCACATCCAAAAATCCTGCAACCATCACTCATTGTCCCAAATCTGCACTGCGACGCAATCCCATCAGTCATTGCTCATTTCTCAGGCCCAGAAGCAGTACTTGACCATGTGCACCTACTCTGTTAATGCCACCAAACAAGCTTTTTGTTGTTTTTTTGCTATGTCCCTTAGCAATCTGCCCTCAAAGAAATTGTCATGTTCCCCCATTGTGCTGTACTTCCTGTGGCTCTGCAAATACCAGAGGATCAGTCAGCCCATCTTTTCAACTTTCATGACAACAGTGCAGAGCTGTGTTGGCTCCATGCTTCTGTCAGAGATGGCAGACAGCAACAAGTGCCACATAGGGTTTTTTTTGTTTTTTTGTTTTTTAAAAAAAAAAGGCACGAAAGCTATGGGTTAGGAATGGCAAAAGTGTCCATCATGGGAATCTGATCCCTTGCTTCCAGCCCCAAGGCAAAACTTGTGTGCGCCTCATAATGGCATTAAAGA
This sequence comes from Mauremys reevesii, assembly GCF_016161935.1. Classification (NCBI taxonomy): domain Eukaryota; kingdom Metazoa; phylum Chordata; order Testudines; family Geoemydidae; genus Mauremys; species Mauremys reevesii. Next base: position 253,644,555 of record NC_052623.1, read on the forward strand.
AATATGTCAAATTGTATTGCACCAAAAGGTGGTGGATTGCACACTTGGATACCTATCCATAATGCACTGCGCTCTGTATCAACACAAGCACTCCTGGTGATTACATACAGCACATATGACATACACCAGCATAACACTGCCATACTAAGTAAGTTCCGCCAACCAAAGTTTGTAGTGAAGACATGGCCTCATTATGTGACCTTGGGGGAAGTCACTTAATCTACCCTGTGCCTCAGTTCTCCATCAAAGGGATGCTGAGAGGATAAAAGCTACTAATGATTGTGAGACACTCAGATATGTGACTGGGGACATGTATTTGCCTAAACAGATACAGACTGTTGAATCAAATATGGTAAAATATTTAGTTTAAAAATACACTCTTTGCTCTGAAGTTGCATAAAATATTACCTTTGAGATAGTTATTTGAATTATTAAATGATGCAAAGATCTTTTGATTTTAGATATTACAATAATTCAAGCACTACTGCATTCGTTCAAATTTAGTCTTTACAGTATGCATCCACATGTGCACACCCAAATTGCATGAGCAAGGTAAGCTTTAAAAAATGATTGAGGTTACCCAATCTACTGCAGTATATATCAAATGGAAGATTCTGTTGCCTCTTTCTTTCTCTTTAGCACTTCAAAAAGCTTAAGTGCTCTACAACCTAAAATCCATGACCCCTATGATGAAGCTTTCTCCCCCGCCGCCCCAGTTATCATTGATATATAAGAATTCCAAAGTAGTGTGTGTTCCATAACACATCTTTCCTAACTTGGTGTACTCTTCAGAGAAAGAGTCCAAAGTGGCTAAAATTCTTCAGTTTTCCCAAGTCATATGCTGGGATGACACAAACAGCAGTTTATAGTACTGTTAGGCCAATTAATGTGTCAGGATTATGCAACTGGATGAGACAGCTAGACCATATGATCTTTTAATTGTCTTAAATTAATGTCTGTAGCATGTTTGAACAGATGCAGCATTAGAGTATTTTAGTTCCAATGCATCATGTTAAAAGCAGCTCAAAAGACTATTGATGCTCAAAGCACTGAGTCCTTTCATCACAAACACCCCTGAAGCCCTTTTGGCCACTAACCGCTCCCTTGTTCACCAACAAGCTCACCTCTTCTCCCACCATCCCATAACGCCAAGCTTGTTTCTTCCAGCTGAGCACTTGCTTTGTCAGTCTGTTTTTCCTCCTTTTCCCCTTCTTCTGTTCTTTGTAGCGGTCTCATTTCCTCACTTTTCCAGCTCCCAGATTTTTCCCCTCAGCACTCTCGAAAACAATTTGGGAAAGAAGGGTTAACTTGCACAGCACATTAGTTAATTTTTATATCAGTCTGCAGAGGAGGTAGAAAATCATTCAATATTTGTTGAATCAGTCAGTCATGCACCAAATGACCCTCAAAACAGGAGGGAGGAAAGGGAATGTGATGCTGGCAGAGCAGGTGCCAGCTCATGCTAAGGCCCCAAGCCTCGCTGAACACTGAAAAGAGGCATAGCTGGAAATCAGTCTGGCTTACCAGTGGGTTAGTATAGTTAAAATAGATCTGTTCTGAGACTGTTTAGATTTCATGGAATGCTTGTAGGATGCTGCATGTATTAATCCTACTTCTAGTATGTGAATCCCATGCTATAAAGGCAACACTTAAGTGTTTGCTCTATAATGATAAAATGTTTGTTCTGAGACTAAACTCAAAGACGGGGGAAAAAATAAGTCACATAACACAAAGTGCTGGATTCCTACAGAAGGTGTTATCTCCTGCCTCTCAAAAAGACAATTGAATCCAAACAGCCCATTGTGAAACAGACTGTCAGTTGCTCCCCTTCACCTACCCATGAAAAGAGATTATATGCAGAAGCGCTCAGCCCATCAGCTTGGGCTCTAGGGAGCTAGTGATACAAATCCCTGACCAGAAGGAATTCAGGTCTTTTTATGCTGTTTAGACTGTAAGGGGCAAAGATACCTAAACATAAGCAAGAGACCCCCAAGTTGTTGGGCTTGGGTTAAACCCAAAGGACATAAAAGCTTGCTTACTTATAGAAGTTTCTATTACCTTTTGAACTTATGATTGCATTTCATTTGTGTATATACTTATCTGTTTTAACCTTGTAAATAACTCCCTTATTTCTTTTTCCTTGTTAATAAATCTCTAGTTAGTTTGTTACAGGATTAACTACAAACAGTTTCTTTGGAGCAAAATCTAAAGGGCAAATTGACTTGGGGTAAGTGACTGGTCCTTTGGGGGTGGGAGTAACCAGAGTATTTTGTGATCTTTAGCATAAAGTGACCATCTATCAGAGTCAATATTGCCTGGGTGGCAAGATAGATCAGAATGCCCAAGGGGACTGTCTGTGATTCCATGTTAAAGCTGTATAGTGCCTGAGACGTTTACACTTATTTGGTTGGTGAAATCTAAGCACAGAACTCAAACAGTTGGGGGGGAGGGGGGCGGGGGGTTGTCCTGCTTCTTAATCATCTGCCCTGAGGCTGGTATTCTTGCTCATGACTCACTCCACAATGTGTGACATGGGAGTGAGGAAGACTTCTGTTTATGGAGACCTTCACCTTACAGGGTGATCAAATTTGAGGCAAAATGAGCCACCCTGACAATAACTTACAAACCAAATGTGCTACATCTGATTTTTATATCTATTCACAGCTTTATCACCAATAAGGCGGCCCCAGCGTGGAGTGGAGAACACAAAAATGACGGATATTTATTTGCAGATGCATCGGATCTAGTTAAAAATAGACAGGAAAACATAAAAATATTAAGAACTAATATTTTAAATTCACCAGTTTCATGCGAGCTCAGGTCATTCATGAAACAGCAAACAAAAAATCCTCAATCCACTTAGTTTTATGGTTGCTTAAGATAAAACCCCCAAATTTAACCTCTTTCCCAATAAAGCCTTCCATCTGTGCACATTGTACAGGAATAGCTCACTATAGCAGCATATTCTCTTCTTTGGTAGTAATCCTGCAGTTTTCCTGGGGTCAGAGAGAGAATGCATACTTTGTCAGGTAGGCAAATAGTCATTTGTTTATTTGCAGGCAAACGGTTTTTGAGACTCCTCTTCCTCCTCCTATCGCTCTCATTTCATTGGAAGAAATTATGCAGAGTTGAAACTCAGCCAGTCACATGAAATATGGCTACCTCCCAATCAATCAATCAGTTACAGCAGAACCTGACTGCCTAGCAGAAGCAGAGAAGAGGGGCTTTATTGAAGAACTTCTCCCATCTAATCAATTTAATGGATGAGTTGTTCTTTGGGCATATTAGAACAACTCATCCATTAAATTGATTAGATGGGAGAAGTTCTTCAATAAAGCCCCTCTTTCCTTGCCTTAGATTATGTACATCTTGCAAGCCAGCAAGCAGACCCTCTGCACACTTTATGTAACTGCAATCTTAACCCTTTTACTCTAAGCTCAATAGTGCTATCATAAAAGGTGGTTTTCCACTTTCTAATAATTGAGAAAAACCTTTAGAAGAAGTTTAGCCTTATACTCCTAGGTTTGTTTTCTTCCAATAATAAGCCAGGCTCTGCACTATGGACGTGTAGGCACACAAACAGTAAGATTTGGTGCTACAGGGACTCCATCTCCCAGACACGTGCACCCCCCCCCACACACAAATATTCATTTAGCAAAAACAGAACAGTTTCATCAACTACCCCAATAGCACACCACAAAAGACATAAAACCCACTGGTTATAACCCAAAACATGAAGAGTTTACATTGGTGGAACAAATTAGAAGAAATTATGAAGATTCAAGATTAGGTGTCCATAGTGAAACTTGACTCTAGGCAGCAACACCAAACGAAATCTTGAATAGAAACCACATACTAAGCCTACTCTGCAGGGACTACTAACACATGCACTCTGAAGCCGAAGGCCACATAAAATAAGGCACCCATATCTAATTTGTAGAGTTTAGGAGGTAACATGGAAAAAATTCCAGGTGACAATACAGCAAGTTCCCTAGCAGAGGTGGAATTACACTAAGCACAAGCTGTCATAGCTTCAGCTATAAATTAAAATTAGTGGATCTTAGGTATAAGTGATCATTACTTGATCACACTTATGTGCAAATAGAAATAAAGATCAAACTGGTAATGTGTGTATTTGCTTTAGAAGGGCCAGTTCCACAAAGCTGCCAAAAATTATGAGCCAAATCCACTGGAGGAGAGAGTTTAAACGGGGGGTGGGGGGGGGAGGAGAATATGAATGGTAATAGGAAATGATTTAAAATTGGATTTAAAAAAGACCAACCTGGCTTAGACAAAAAGCAAATGTAGCTATAAAAATAAAAATATATAGCAGATGAAAGCATGAAGAAGAAGTTTACAGTAATAAATGTAAGTCAGAAGCTAAGAACTGAGGAAAATTGATAAGGGAAGCAAGAGGACACATCAAGAACTCTGTGGCCATTAATATTAAGGACAAGAAGAAATTTGTTTATTTTTTAGGGACAAGTAGAATACTAACAATAGTATCTGTCCATTACTTGATGGAAGTGGTTGAATTTATTTTTTATTTTAAAACAAGAAAAATATTTCTCTTCTGTATTCAGGAAAAGCCAAAATCAGCTGAACATGAGCTCCCAGTGCAACATTGTACCAAAAGGGCTAACATGATCCTTGGATGTACAAAACAGGGGAATCTTGAGTAGGAATAGAGAAATCATATTACCTCCTTGTTCCACAAAGGTTGCACTAGTGCCAAAATACTTTGTCCAGTTCTAAGAAAGATGTTAATAAATTGAAGCAAGTTCAAACAGGAGCCACAAGAATTAAAGGACTGGAAAATGGGCCTTATAGTGAAACTTGGGGAACTCAATCTGTTTAGCTTAACAAATAGAAAGTTAAGGGGTGACGATCCGTCTAAGAGTAAAAATATTTGATAAAATGAAGAGTCTGTTATCAGCCAGACAAAAGGTAGAACAAGATCTAATGGCTGAGAAGTGAAACTAGACAAGTTCAGATTGGAAACAGGTTGCAAGTTTTTAATATTGAAGGCAATTATCCACTGGAATAAATTAACAAGGATAGATTCTCCATTTCTGGCAGTTTTTAAAAAAAAAATCAAGACTGGCCTTTTTCTTTAAAAAAAATATGCTCTAGTTCAACTAGGAATTATTTCAGTTAAGTCCTATGACCTGTGTTATGTAGGCGGTCAGCCTAGATGACCACAATGGTCCCTTATGGCCTTGGAATCTATGAAATAAAGAAGTACAAGCGAGTTGCATCATATGCACATTTAACTTATGCAAAATTCAACTATATATGCTTTTCAAAAAAAAACAAACAAAAAAAAAAACCAAGATACCTGTAAATAGTGTGGGTGATTCCACCCAATGAGTGTATGCCCCGAAGTGAGCGCGAGATGGGAGACATGAATCTGCTGTTCCTTCAGTCGGTCTCAGTTCCCGTGTGCCTCTCATAGTGTGAGCATCTTGCCGCGCTGAGTGAGATTCTAGAGTTTAAAGATACGGGTTTTTTTGTACAACATGGCCCCTAAACGCAAGCCAACTATTTCATCTGGTACTCAACCAAAGAAACAGATCTGTTCCAATGCTGGAGGAAAAACTGGCTGTGTTGGACTTATTGCAAGACGGTATGTCGGTCTCCAACGTGGTGCGTAAATATGGCTTCAACGAATCTAGCATCTGTGCCATCAAGATTCAAGAGAGAGAGAATTCGTCAAGCCATGGCATCAAGTGCTCCAATAACTGCTACGGTGACGAGCCAGGTGCGTGATAAGACTTTAGTGAAGACTGAAAAGGCATTAAACTTATGGCCAGAAGACATGAATCGTAAACATGTGCTTATCGATGGCAACACGTTGCAAGAAAAGGATCTTACCCTCTACGCGCTGTTCAAACCTCCCACCGAAGAGGGACAGCCTTCTGATGAGAAGGAATTCAAAGCCAGTGAAGGTTGGCTTAACAGTTTTAAGAACCGCTTCAACCTCAAGAACGTGTAGACTACTGGTGAAGCTGCATCTGCCAATGAAGAGGCAGCAAAAGCCTAACCTGAACAATTAAAGAAAATCATAGACGAAAAGGGCCATCTTCCAGAACAAGTTTTTAATGCTGATGAGACTGGGCTCTTCTGGAAAAAAATGCCCAACCGCACTTACATTTCAAAATCAGAAAAACAAGCCCCTGGCTTGAAAGACGCTAAAGACCGTGTGACTGTGTTGTTTAGTGGCAATGCGACTGGGCATTTAATAAAGCTGGGCTTGCTCTACAGGGCTGCAAATCCCCATGCCCTAAAAGGCAAGAACAAAAAACTCCTGCCTGTGTTCTGGCAATCAAATAGAAAGGCTTGGGTGACGGCAGCATTATTTCTGGATTGGTTCCACAAGTGTTTCATTCTGGAGGTCAAGCAGTACCTCCAAGAGAAAGGACTTGACTTTAAGTGTTGCTGATTGTAGGCAATGCTCCTAGTGACCCTGTGGTACTCCGGTTTGCACATAACGATATTGAAGTCGTCCTTCTCCCCCCCTCCCCCAATACCACCTCCATCCCTCCACCCTCTCAACCAAGGCGTGATTCGCTGTTTCAGGGCCACGTACACAAGGCTTACATTCTCAGATACGTAGCACTATGGATGCTGATCCCAATCTTAATGTGATTGAGTGTTGGAAGTCCTTCAACATTGCTGATTGCATCACTTATATTAAACAGGCAATGGATGCAATCAAGCCTGAAACAGTCAATGCATGTTGGCGAAACCTATGGAAAGAATGTGTGAATGATTTTAAGGGTTTCCTGACCATTGACAAAGAAGTGAAACGCATTTTTCAGGTGGCCAGGCAAGTGAGTGGTGACAGCTTCGTCGACATCCTTGAGGAAGAAATTGAAGAATTGAGAGCCATAGAGAAACATTGACTGACGAAGAGTTAGAGGAACTGAAAATAATCTACAGAAGACGAAGATGATGATGACAAACAAGAAAAGCCAGCAAGTTGGAATCTTCATAAAATTTGCTGAAGTTTTCCAAGCAGTGAAACACTTGAATGGATTTAATTTCTGAATACAATCCCTCTGTGGAACGAAGCCTCAAAATCACATGTAGTATTACGGACTATTTGAGACCATATCAAGAAATGTTTGAGCAGCTCAAGAGACAGTGACAGTTGCTGATCATGTTTTTCAAGGAAAAAACAGCCAGCAGCAGATAAGCCTATGCAATTAACTTCTCGAGCTGAACCAGAGCCAACCACTTCGTCTACGATTCGCTCTCCGTCACCCAAGCTCTCCATCATCTGTTTCCTGGATCAACATCAAGCCCTGATTACCCCCTGTAATTAAAAGATACAGTACTGTAAAGTATCAGAGGGGTAGCCGTGTTAGTCTGAATCTGTAAAAGCAGCAAAGAGTCTTGTGGCACCTTATAGACTAACAGACGTTTGGGAGCATGAGCTTTCGTGGGTGAATACCCACTTCATCGGATGCATGTACTGTAAAGTTATATTTTGCATATGTACTCTATTATATACACTGTACATTACTGTATACGTTATATACATTACTGTACAGGGTTGTATACACAAAACCATGTCCAGTATACTGTACTTTACGTGCCATTTAAGGGATTTTCAAGGGTAATTCTGATTATACGTGATCTTCACCTTATGCGCTGACTTTAGAATCTAACCCCCCGCATAAGATGCGACTCCACTGTAACACTGCTGAAGTTGGCTGCCCTCACTCTGGTGCCTCTCCCCCTCAATCAGCAGGCATGGGTCATTTCTGAGGATGAGTCAATGCTTATCTTCAGCCATTATCATTCGAGTCTTTGAATAAATTAAGGAGCTGTGTCAAATACATCTCAAAACAGTACATGAGGGATCAAGCATAAAGTCTTATCCACTGCACTCTTATGCAAAATCCTGAAAATCTCTGTTTAGCTTGAAAAAGTTTGTCTTTCACCAACAGAAGTTGATCCAATAAATATTACCTCACCCACCTTGTCTACAAAGATTGCCAATATTTTTCACTTCAACCATCCAGTCTTTGGGTGTCTGCCAAGGAGGAAGAAAGGTCACGCTTTGGTGAAGTTATCCAAGGTAGTGGACAAGGGTCTGACAATGCAACTGTATGGATCATGCAGGCCCTTGGGTGTTCATTATAATCTAACGAGGTATGACTGAAAATTTTGATACTGGGAGTTTGGCAGAGTTCTCTGCTTGCCAACTTGCGAATAGTTCTGCCCTAAATTTACATCTTGAAAGGAAGGAGAAGAATTGGACATTTTCCACTATATCCTCAAACCTCTGCCTGGTGCTATGGAGCAAAGAAATCTGGCATTTGAAGTTAGCTTTGGAGGCACCAAGTTAGCAGCACAGACAGGGCAGAATGACCCAGGAACTACTGAATATACCTTCTGCCACCCAAACCTTCTTGCCGGACAATTTTACTCACACAGAAAAGACCAGCCCTTCCACTCATGCAGAATGAAAGGAGAAGAAATTCTTGTTAGAAAGATGACAAATAAAAATCTTAAGCCACAAGTTCAGTTATAGACACAGCAAATCAGAGTGAGCACCTAGGTGTCTGTATAGAAAGCACAGAAACAGAGAAATTTACCTGAACTCCAAGTTTCAGTTAAATTCTGTTTGCAAACTACTTTGTGTGGTTGCCATGGAGAAACTCTCCAACTTTATATCCAAGACAAATTATTTATAAAGGATATAAAATCAAGTACTGTGGAAGATTTTAACATCTCAAAATCAACAACCACCACCTTTCAGGAATGACAATTTTGCTGATTCAAAATAGAAGGGGGTTGGGGAGTGGAAAGAAGCCAATACCAGTTACAATCTAGTAGTCAGCCACAATTAAACATTTGACTCCATGGTGAATTTGTTGCTATGGAATTATTTACTACACTGGCATTTGAAATTCATTTCTGCCAAAAAGTTATTATTCACAGTACAAATCTCAAATTTAATACAGGACTAGCAGTCTGCTTAGGGATCTGTCATCTCTTTGTTAAGAAGTAGGCATTGAAATAGATTTGTATTAATCCACATAACATTTATATCTCAAGATCTATTCTACTGAATGCAGAAACAGCAGTGTTCCCTCTCCCTTCCCCCCGCCCCAAAAAAATATTTAGTGGTAACTTCAAAATGATGTTGAATTATGTAGACCTGGCCATCTCTATTGCTTGGTTCATAGAGAGGTTTTTGCCCATTGGCTATTTATTGCCATTTTTTATGCTCCTGGATGAACACACTTATTCTTTGCATGGTAACATAAATAGAAGCAAGGACTACTGGCAGATTAAAATGAAGTCTGCAGCCACTTTTGATTATTTCCAGCATTAGTTTAATAAAGGAGGAGGACACAAATCCTTAATTCAGTTTGTACTCCCCCCAAACCACACCACCTTATGAAAATATTACAATGTTTTTCCCTTTCTTATGCTTTAGAACAGTGCTTCTCAAAGCCGGTCTGCCGCTTGTTCAGGGAAAGCCCCAGGCAAGCCGGGCCAGTTTGTTTACTTGCCACGCCTGCAGGTTCGGCCCATCGTGGCTCCCATTGGCCACAGTTCGCCGCTCCAGGCCAATGGGGACTGCGGGAAGTTGCGCAGGCCAAGAGATGTGCTGGCCGCCCTTCCCACAGCCCCCAGTGGCCTGGAGCAGCGAACCGTGGCCAGTGGGAGCCACGATGGGCCGAACCTGCAGGCGTGGCAAGTAAACAAACTGGCCCGGATTGCCTGGGGCTTTCCCTGAACAAGTGGCGGCCCGACTTTGAGAATCACTGCTTTAGAAGTCTTACCATGTGCTTATTCATATTAGCTACTCTTGACTCAAAAAAAATCACACAGAAAGAAAGTGTGTGTTATACAAATAATTTGATTTTCTTTGCTTCTCCTCCATGATGACACAGTATCTGTTTGTCTCCCCCATCCCCCCAACCCCATAGTCCAATGACAGAACAGATCAGACAAGAAGTGGCCATAGACCTATGTTTATAAATTCCATGAGTGACTTAGCTGTATCAGCATCATATTGTGACCTTTCAGCGGGCAGAATTTTTATCCCAACAGTGCCCATCTCCTCTCCAGGACCCCTGTGAGGTAGGGAAGCATTATCATCCCCATTTTACTGATGGGGAAATGGGGATACAGAGAGGCTAAGTGACCTGCACAAGGTTACCCAGGAAGTCTGTGGTACAGCAGAGACCTGAACCTGGGTCTCCCATATCTGACACCAGTACCTCAACTACTGGGCCTCTTTCCTCCCATATCCACAAAGCAACTAGGGGAGAAAAACACTTCATTTTAATTTTTTCTTGCTATTATTTATCAGTGCCTGGTTACATTCTGTTCCTTGTGAGATCTGTAAGAGTGTCTTCAGAATCCTCTATCACCACAGGTCACTTTAGTGAGGGCAACATCTAACAGTAACCAGGAGAAGAGTCAAAAAGCCAATTTTCAAGCAGATAGTGTGCACTGAGGTAGGTACTGATTTTAAAAAATTAAATATTAGCATTAGCAAATACAAGCAACAAACTATATGTGGATATAACATGGGCTAATTTTTTTTTACAGGGTGTTTTGTGTAGTAACGACAAACCAGTTTTAACTAGCATAAAAAGACAATTGGCTCTCAATCGGGATCAGTAATTCAATCATACATAAAAAAAGCAATTTAAGTCAAGTCTACTATCGTTTACAGAGACAGCTAGAGAAATGTCTATTCAAAAAGCACAACAAAATCTTTGTTGCCATAGCTCTTACTAGTTAGAGATGCTCAGTTTGGTTTGTAAAACTTAAATCCTAACATTAAGAATATTTTCTAGAAGTAGCAGCAGCAGCTAATCTTCAGAAATACAGACTCCCACTTAAATGGAATAGATTTTAATGAGAAACTAAGGAATTAAACTGGAAACTGTAAAGCTACAATAATGATAGCAACTGTTACCAGAGCACATTTTTTATGCCCTTCTGGCTTGCATTTAGCAGGTTTCTCCTCTAATGTAACCATAGAAACTGTAATGAAGGGTCTAATTTAAGAGTCTTCACTTCTGCTGGTAGGTTAAATTATGAGATCGCATTTGGGCTAGAATATTAACAGTCAAACATCGTTACAGCACCAGAAAGATCAGACTTAACTGAAGGAGGTCTACCACAGAAAGCAGACATCCGTGAGGGGAACATACTATCCCATTATATCAACTGCCACAAGAGCAAGTTGGAGAATGACAAATCCCATTCAAGCCATTTCACCAACAAAAACAAATCCACAACAGGTTTCTACAAGCAGGCACAATAAATACAATACAATACAACCACAATTTGTAGAAGAGATAGAAAACTGTGAGCAGCACAGAATTCTGAGTTTAAGAGAGATCGTTAACTACCATAGTTACCCTATAATTGCTTTGCAAAATACTGCAGAGGGAAGGGAGGGGGACTGAGAGCAAGAACACAAATAAGGCAAGTTTTTGGTAACATGACTGTTGCATTCAATTATTATAACCTATTTAGCACTCAGTCATAAATGCTATATGGTAAAAGATTTAAAATGACTATATTTCAGAACTGACAAAGGTATACCATGCAATTGTTTTAAAAAAAATGGTGTGTGGATTTATTAAGGCAAAAATTAGCGTATGATGTATGAAGCAAGTTACAGAACAAAACAAGAGAAACATACTAAATGGATAGTACACTAAAGAACTGGAACCAACTATGATCTATGAGTATTTTATGAAGAATAAGTGAAAGAGCCTAGAAGTTTTAATGAAAACTAAATAAAGTATATAGATGAAAAAAGGTGTTAATCCCATAAATAGGGCTTTAAGAAAGTGTTCCCTATTTATAAAGTAAAAATAAGCAAAAGCAACAGGAATTTATAGTAGCTGTTTTTAAAACACAAAACAGTAAGAATTGTCAAAAAGCATATTTAAGACTGAACACATGATATAGATTATCCAGTAACAACTTCTTAAAATACTACACATTTGTACTGTAGTGCAAGAGAGGTGGCCACACATTCATGCCTCTGCCAGCAAGGGCTATTGCTTGTCCATTAGAAACACTCACCTCATTCTCAGGAGGTTATAGATAAATATAATGGCAGTTACTTTAAAGCTAATACTTCTAGTTTTACAGTATATGCAGATTGCTAGGAGAATACAGATAATTGCTCTACATTCATCTTTAAATATACACATTTGTACAAATCAAACAATTTAAAGGTAAAGTGTTGAAATAAGATCTGAAATGATTTCTAAAATGTAATGGACCTTGAAATTATGAGACAAGGAATCAAAGAGCAAGTTAGGATCTAAACTGGTGAAGCTTTAGCAAAAGTGGCTACAATCTTCTGTGGCATCCATGTCACTGCTCTCAAGGTACGTCTGGAAAAAAGTTGTGGAGTACCCATCTCTCCAAACCTGTTAAAAAATTACATGACAAAGTATTCTAAACCTTACATTAGTGCACTAATCAGTTTTCATCTTGCTTACAATAGTTTAATAATTTTTATGTCATTGTCCAGGTTATTTGCAGTTTGGGGGGAGGAGGGGTGAGAGAAACTTTTGCCCAGACAAGCTGTTTAATCATTGTTTCCATCATGTAGGTTCACTTTAAGACTAAACTCTTGAGCTTTGTCACTGCGACTCATTTTCTCTTATCTCTAACTTCTAGAAACATCTCAAATCAAGGGACCATCTTTTCAGAAATGCTCAGCAACCAGCGGATCCCATCAAAGATGGCTGCATGCTAAGCGCTTCTGAAAAATCCAGCCCAGCTGCAGTGCTGAATATTGTGAAAGTCTGGCCTAAGATCAATAGACTTCAATATTGTTTACCTCCAAGTGGTATAAAGTTTATCTCAAAGGTGGCTCTAGAGAGCTTTGCAAGGATAACTCTCTCTCTAGCCTAAGAGAAAAACTGAATGTCTGTATTCAACACTAAGATGTATAGGTGGTCAGGTTCCTATTATTATTTTTTTGTAAGTGCTTTGTGGAATACTTGTAACTTTCCTATTCACAATTAAAGTCACACAGTACCAGATTTACCACCTTATCGAGGTGAACATTTTCACCTGTCCTGCAACTAACTGGTTCTAATCCAGTTTTGCTCAAAGCAGGGGTGCGCGCGCGTGTGTGCGCGCACAATGCCTAGCACAACGAGGCCCTGATCCCTGATTGAGGCCCCTAGGCAGCACTATAATACCAATAGTAAATAAGCTAATAAGTTACTAGTGAAGCAATACATCAGTGTTTTGGAATTTAAGAGTTCTCCCTCACAGACGTCAATGGGATAAGATCCTATTCACAGTTTATCTTTTTCCACAGGCAAAATGGCAGCCACCAAGCAATGAACACTTTTCAAACTTAGTTATTGTTAAATACAGTTTTGATTTGCTTTTCCATTCCAAGATTTTCAAAAATTCAGAATTTTGGAAAAAGCCACAGTTTTCATTTTTCGGTTCCATTTCTTATTGTCATTCCATGCCTTATTTAACTCATAAAAAGCATTTTATTTTCCAATTAACCTTCTATTTGACTAATGAATTAAATTACTCCATTAATGGTTCCATAAATGAACCTCTTCTTTTCCACCTGCTGCATATTCACATTTTCACACTTATTTTGATAGACTAGTCTCCTTACTGGTGAGAAGACACTCCACAGTTGCTATATTTACAGATGGTAAAATGACAAGCATTCAGGATTGCATATTAAATTTGCATGCTAAACATCTGTGAGTCAACTGTAATATTAAAACCTCCAAGAATTATACAGTACCACATGCTAAGCTAGCAAGGCTTTATATTCAGTTTCTGATTAGACAGACTTACTTTGGGAGATGGGTGGGGGTGGGGGAGGGAAAAAGGCAGTAGCGCTCACCTAAAACTGTTTAAAGAAACAACCATTTGATTTTTCCAATATAATGGAAGAATTAATTAAAAAGAATTTTTTTAAATGGCGGTTTTGTTTTGATTTAAACAAATATTCACTTCTAGTATTTGAAAGTCCAAACGTCAAAGCTAGTGCACAAGGGGGGGGGGGGGGAGGAGAAAAAAAGACACCAATGGAAACTACTCTTTTCAGTACTTTAGAGAAGTTTTTAAAAAAGTAAAACAGTTTTAAGTTACATGAGGTTGTTAAGAGACTTCCCATAACTACCTTATGTAAGCAATTTTTTAAAAAGTGTGATTAATTTAGACAGGTCTTCTCCCCGTTGAATAATGACCTTTAATCACAAACACATTGGTTTGCTATTGTGAGGTTGCTCAAGAAAACCATCCACCACATGTGGAGGAGGCCTACCAACTTTGTGCAGGTAACGGAGGTAGCATGGTCTAGGAGATTAACCCAAGGAAATAGGCAAGACCCTTAATCTGAGCCACAGCTCATCTATCAAATAGGGATCGATCACTGTGGATGTCATGAAGCCTAATCTTCTTATAAAAGTCTTTGACAGCCTCCAATAAATCAATTATGTATTACTTCATGCACCAACATATCACTGACAATATTCTGGTAATGAAGGTCATGCTTGAATAAGCCATGTAGTATGTAAATAATTCAATGACTAAAACAGTGGAATTCCTTTAACTGGCACTGTTAATGCTTTACCAAGTTCTTATTGCCCACCACTTCTACTCCCCCCAGAAAAAAATAGAGGAGGAGAAAAGAGGAAGGTTATGACAGTTTGTGGATATTTCATCATGATCTACTGCTATCTGTGTTAAGCACACTGCACACAGCTATCTCGTTAAAACGTCTGAACTCCAAGCTATGCTAGGTTTAAATTAAATTTAATGAACCTTTTTCTATAAAAAGATTTTAGGCTCAACCTTAATATTTCATAATGTACTGTACTAGCCAGCGAACTGATGAAAAACCCGGCAGGTATTTTTGAATCCAGAACAAAACAAATTATTTGCCCAGCTTGAAAAAAAGTTTTTATATAGAGCCAGTTATTGGAATTCTCCAAAAAGGCAGCCAAAGATCATAGGAAGGACTCATCCTTGAAACACAGTGTCTATAAACAAAAAACCATCTACTACAAGATCAGAGTAACTATTATAAAACTGGATCATTTTGCTTTTGGAAACAGAATTAAGAGGAGAAGGTCAGAGAGGAGCAAACAGTTAAGCAAATTGAGAAAGTCCTCCAAATAAAAAGTTTTGTATGAAAGCCTTCTAGGATATTTCTTTCTGTATCACCGGGATCACCCTCTACAGCCTCACATTTGAGACACCATTCTCCAGTTGTGAGCAGCAAATAACACGGAGGTACAGGAAACGGTCTTTTCTCTACGAAGCTCATTCAGCTGAAGGGGTTCAGTTCAGTGAGAAAGGTAATGGGGTAATGGTTTATAAGAGAAATCTTATGGCTATCGTTTCACAGATTTGTCTGCAATGAGAAACAAACAGTAGCCCAAAATACTGAGGGGCCATCACAGAAAAGATGAGTCAGAAGACAGGAAGGAGGATATGGTGAATCACTGAGATACAGTGAGTTCTACAGTGAAGTTAAGAGGATACAGACACAAAAAGGTCATTTGAAAACGGAAAGAAGATGAAAAGTCTCTGGAGCAAAATGCTGTGCAGGTAATACTGTCCAACAATATCCATCTCATGAAGTCAGACAAATACTTTCTAAGCATGCTCAACTGAGCTCTACAGCACTGAATCTAGCAAGGGACAGAAGGAGAACCATCAGGACTATGAGTACAATATCTTCCCTGGAATGTTGTGTTAGTTGTGTTGGCACTTTTTGTAGCTCAGGGGTAAGCAATGGACAAAAGCGAACTTTAATCACTTGAGTTTTGAGAAGCAGCTGTTCCCACTAGACTTGGTCACCTGACAGAGCTATTCATTCCAGGGAAGAGATGATGTAGGTATTTTTGAAGGATAGAGGACAGTTTTACCTGAAATGTTGCTGCTCTCCATTCCTTCATCTCTTTACTCATGCACTAGCTTATCAACTAACCTTTGTGGCCTTTTAGGCATCCATATTCAGGGCTTGGCTACACTTGAGAGTTGCAGTGCTGGGAGTTACAGCGCTGGTGTGTGGCCACACTCACAGCTACCAGCGCTGCAGTGTGGCCACATTTGCAGCGCTGTTGGGAGTGATGCATTATGGGCAGCTATCCCAGCGTTCAAGTGGCAGCAACGTGCTTTTCAAAAGATGGGGGTGGGGTGTAGTGTGTAGTGTGACAGGGAGCGGGGGGGGGGGTGAAGAGAGAGAGAGAGTGTGGATTTTTGGAGCCGACACTGTGTATTAGCTCCCTGCCTTAAAAATCAGAAAATTTTCCAAACCCCTTACTCTTAATTGCAAACAGCCTGCAGACCAGATAAGCAGCACGGACTTCCTTTCTCCCCCCCCACCCTCTTTCTCTCAAACAAACACTCAACCCCTGTGAATGAGGTAGGCAGGGGGTTCTCTCATTTGATTGTTCACAGTCACTTACAGATTGATCACAGCAAACAGGAGCTGTGTTTGTTTAGATAAGCAGCTCCGGGAGCTCTGCGTTCACAACAAAACAAAGAGAGGCTGCATAACGAAACAAAAGAGTAATTTACTTAAAAGCATTCTGGGATATCTCCTAATACCCTGGAGGCCAATAACAGCGCTGGTGTGTGTCCACACTTGACAAGCAGCACTGGATCACCAGCGCTGCACTCGCTACACCCCAAGCAGACCAGGTGTTCAGCCAGCGCTGCAGCCAGGGAGTTGCAGCACTGGATGTGCCTTGCAGGTGTGGACAGTTACTAATTGCAGCGCTGGAAAGCCTCCACCAGCACTGCAACTCACAAGTGTAGCCAAGCCCTCAGTCTATAAGCAAGTTAGTTCTAACCTAATTAAAAACTAGCCTAATCAATTTACCATTTCTTTAACATCAGCTAGTGTCAGAAGATGACTTCTAATGAATCCCTTTCATTTCTCATTACCGTGCTTTGCCCTAAAACTAATAGGGTGTAATATATAAATGACATTATATGCAACTGAGTACTTACACAGGCTTCCAGTTGGCCTACTTAACCTAAGATAGCCTTCCATATGCAAGTCACAGGATATATTCAAAACCAGTAATAGAATACAATATTGGAATTATAATAGAATTCTATTGTAACATACTACTCAGGTTTAAGAGATAAAAGATTAAGTTGCACGCATCATCTCCAGTAGTCTACATATCAAAAAGAACTTGACAATAAGCAAGCTTAGTACTGAAGGCCACAACTCTTAGTCATTTCACTCTTGGGTTCAGGAATAGCTTATACAGCCTTCAGTATTGGGCATTAAGTATTTATTTTGAAATGAGTGGAGGGAGAAGTACTAGACTGCAGATATTTCAGGAAGAAAGATTATGTATTCTTACTCTAACGGTACTTAGACCACAGGAAGCGAGGCAATTTGAAGCACAGTCATTCAAAGGGTCTATCAACACAGGAGCTGGGAGGTGTAATTCCCACCTCAGGTAGATGTACATCAGGGGTTCTCAAACTGGGGGTCAGGACCCCTCAGGTCACAAAGTTATTACATGGGGGGAGGTCGCAAGCGGTCAGTGTCCACCCCAAACCTCACTTTGCCTCCAGCGTTTATAATGGTGTTAATTATATTTAGAAAGTGTTTTTAATGTATTGGGGGGAGAGGGGGATGTCACACTCAGAGGCTTGGTATGTGAAAGGGGTCACCAGTACAAAAGTTTGAGAACCACTGATGTACATGCACGAACTCTGCTCACAAAAGGACCTAAAAATAGCAACATGGCCATGGCGGCAGAGGCAGCAGCTTGGGCTAGTTGTATGAGTACTTAGCCAGGGTAAGGTGGCACTGTCTGGCCATAGCCACCACCCCTATCACCACAGCCACACTGCTAGTTTTTGGTGCTAGCTAGAGCAGAAGTAGTAATGCATGTTTATCCAAGATGGGAATTACACCTCCCAGCTGCAGTGTGGATGCACCCGTAAGTACCACCTCATGCAAGTCCCACCAATGGTAGGTGGCCAGACAGATTCCAAAGCTGGAACAGCTTGAACAAAGTTTTTTTGTAGATCATCATATTAAACTGAGTGCGACTTAAAGTGCACTTTCAAAGGGAGAGAGAATACTAGAGATCCCTTAAAATTCAGAGTAGGGTCAGTCAGCATGTCATAAACAGATAGTTAAGGGCGAATCTAAAAGAGACCAGTCATGTCTCCAAGTTCTCCTGTCTTATGATTTGATTTCATGACACAGCAGTTCCCAAACTTTTCAAGTCATGACGCCCCCCACCCCATCTGCATCCCCCTCAGGAGCGGCAGTTGGGAGCTGGGCCCACGAGTGAGGCCGTGGCCCCTGGGGAGGTGGGTTCACAGACAGAGGTAAGGGGCTGAGGCTAGGGCCAAAGCTGCAGCTGGGCTGGGAGCCATGAGCCGCAGCAGAGCTCAGGGGGCGCTCCTTCCCCACCCACCCATGGGGGCTTGCCTGCCAGAGGGAGCACCCCAGTTTGGGGACCACTGGTCTAAACACAAACTTTGCTCCTCCCCTCCCCATAAAGTTAAGCAAGTCAAGTTTTCCCCTCTCTCAAAATACACTCAGTACAATCCTCACAAAAGGCAAAATTCCTATATTCTTTCACTTGTTTAGCAGCCCCTTACTTCATAGAGTAGTCCACACTGACGTCCATGCGTGGAAGGTTATAAAAATGTGGTTCTGAGGGAAATTAGTAGCAAGATGGTGCTATGGAGAGGAAGTTTATGTGACTTTCCCAATTCTGATGCCTCTGACCTCACTCTGCCATTGGTGGTCCCTCACATCCCAACTATGGGATAAAATTCTGTTGGACCCTCTGCTAGCCAGGACATCTAACCAAAGATTAAGCACAGATTCCATTTAATCTGCTATGGCCCAGAGGGGTCTTGTGGGGCCACCCAGAAAGTTTTACTCTATAGTCATCCAAGCCTGACAGACGCAACTGTCTTAACATTTTGTTGGAAGACTCCACAGGATGATCAAAAATTAAACTAACAGACTGAGCTATCCTCTGATTATACAGGTGTCCCCCCAATTTAGGGGGGAGACTCTGTAGTGGGGGAAAAAGCAGAGAAGCTTTTAAACACCAAAGTCAAGAGAAAATAAGCAAGTTAGACAAAATTAATACACCAATGAACTAAATACTGACAGAGCCATTGTCAATGGAATTGAAATCCTCACATTACCTTTTGGGAGATTTTGTTTCACCTTTTTTTAAGCTAAACTGCAGGATAGTTTTGATTTACGCAGTGATTACAGTAAACTTCAGCCTACTGATTTTTTACATTGTTTAAAGTTCTCTATTGTATTTGAAAGGCTCTGGCTTCTTGGGCATGACTAATCATGTGTTGAGAAACCGGTGTACCATTTCAAACAGAACTCCAAAATAGCATAAATGTGATGTTCTTCCATTTTGGGGGGGGGGAGATCACATACTTTTGCAGCAGTTCTCAGAAGAAGGCGAAAATGGGGGGTGGGGGCATGCACAGATGGTGGGTTACTTCGTAAAAATTTGAACGAGTTCCTTCTGGTATTCTGTGATACAGCACTTTGGAATAAATTATAGCATGCAAGTGCAGATTTTTGCCAGAAAAAAATGCTGAATATAGCTAACTAACTTTGTATTTGACTGAGACCTGTAAAAATATATTAGCTGTGGTCACCCTAGGTTCACAATTACACACCGAGTCTGATTTTTCGGAGGTGCTGAATATCCAGAGTTCCCATGGACTTTATCTGATGAAACAGGCAACCAGTCCTTAGAGTCAGGCCCATACTGTGAGTGTGTGCGCACTCATGATAAAGAGTTCACTGTGAAGTCAGCTTAACATCAACTATTTCATACAAACAAGCTGTACTACCCCCATTGTTTTGAATATATTTGCATCCTTTCACAGCTAATGCTAATGAAAGCAGTGTAGTGTTTTCCCAAGCAGATGGACTTTAAAACTGCTAAATACTAAGCCAATGCGTTGAACGTGACTAGCTAAATGTATTTTTAAAACGGTTAAAAACCTCTACCTACATTAGGGTATAAACAGACGTTCAAAGACTCGTTTTTAAAAAACAGTATTTTCCTAGTCTAGGCATGGCATGACCTAATTGTTTGCGGACTCAGACAGACACAAATATAATAGCCTAATTTTGGACTAAGCCTACTAAATACATCTAACCCAGTAACACACAATCAATACAAACCGCAACATTTATTAGTATTTTAGGATGTGTTCTTGGGACATGAAAAACACATCATGTCATTGTGTTTTTGGCCAAGGCATTCCATCTAAGCTTTGGCCAGACACAGACAAGGTGATATTCCAAAGCAGATCAGCTAGATGTCGCATGTCATGAGAGCCCAAACATGATGTCCCCATCTTCCCCTACCTTGTACGATCAGTTTCCATTTTGTCACATTCTCCAATATGGATGAGGTACTGTAAAAGGCTAAAGTGATCAGTCAATGTATTTTAAATACTAAGTTTATGGAACAAAAATCCATTCATTGATTTCTGAACCCAAGCTTTCAGAAGAATGTCAGAATCCATACAGAGCTCCCAAAGGCTAGATTTCATAGCTATGTTTTTTATTTAGATGAACATTGTTGATATCCACAAATCACTAGCCTGACCACTCCTGACTAGCTACATGGGAATGCTAAGTTTCGTGGGTTTTTTAATTATAACTTACAACCAATAAACTGATGTTAGGCCTACCACCACGACACTTATTACAATACATTGATATTGCAGTGGGTGATTCAGTCCTTTTTGTAAAGGTTACCATAGCAGGCCAACTCATAAGCAGCCTTGGCATTATTTCAGACCAACTTTTGTCTCACAATGGCCTGGCTTGACAAACCATATGACACTATGGAGATTGGCCATGACACACAAACAAGGAGGTGAAATCTATACTTTTTTGGTTGATGGCACAATATCTATTGATTTAGAAGCCAAGGTTACCATGAGTCCCTTAAACTCCTAAAGTTTACTACACATTTTGGTGATGTACAGCACTGATCAGTAGAACTTGTACATTCATAGAAACAGAAAACGAATCCTTTGTAAAATAAGTTTGTGGCAAAACACTTTTTAAAACCAAAAACATTCTATACCATTGAGAAATGGAAATTCTATATTCACTTAGAGCAGTGGTTCTCCACCAGGGGTTCAGGGCCCCCTGGGGGCCATGAGCAGGTTTCAGGGGGGGCCTCCAAGCAGGGCCAGCATTAGACTCACTAGGGCCTAGAGTAGAAAGTTGAATCCCCACGGCATTGGGCTGAAGCCCAGGGCCCTGAGTCCAGCTATCAAGCACTGAAGCTTAAGCCTGAGCAATGTAACTTTGCATGGCCCCCTGTGGCATGGGGCCCCGAGCAATTACTTTGCTTGCTACCCCCAATGCTGGTTCTGCATATAAAAGCCAGTAAACTAATTATTGTGGCACAGGTGGACTGTAGAGTTTTTATAGCATGTTGGGTGGGGGGTGGGGAAGAAAGGCCTCAAAGAAAAAGGTTGAGAACCCGACATATATTGCAGCCTACTCTAGAGATTTAGCATTAGTCTGTCAAGTAGCATTAATATATGGGGTAATCAGTGTGCCACACCTACCTAGACAAATCCTCTTAGAAAGATCTGGCAAGAGCAACTTCGTGCTAATAGGTGATAAAGTAAGAAAAGGCAAATATGAAGATAGAAATGTTTATCTTGTATTGAAAGAATTAAGGTAAGAATGTTATCTTGAGGTACCACGAACAGAGTTTCAAAACACAGAAAGTGACTTGGACACAGTGTCTTATTTTACAAAACAGTGACCAAATTTTGATCACCTGAAAAAGCCTGATGTTTCCAGAGGTGCTGGAGCTATGAGTGCTGGGGTGCTACCGCACCCCCTGGCTTGAACTGGTTTCCATCATATACAGAGTTCACAGTTTGGTTCAATGGCTCTCAGCACCGCAGCTATACAAATTGTTCCAGCACCCCTAGCTGTTCCACAAACTCACCCGTGAACTTTTGATTAATAACTGAGGGATAAAGTGAAGAAACTGGTCTCCCATGTCCACACCCTTAGTAACATAAGGAAAGGTGCTGAAAGGTTTCCTACAAACCTATCTCTGGAAATCCTGATTGTGGAGGCCCACTCCACACTCACTGGTGTTAAATCAAATTAAAATTAAATTATCCAAGGGTTCCAATGGAGTAAGCTTATAAATATGAGGAAGCCATTATTTACTCAGTATCAAATACATTTGGACCTCATTTATGACCCCTACAAAATTTCAGCCCCACTTACTGCTATCTGAATTCAAATTTTAAAATAAAATTTAAAGAAAAACAAAAAACCAAACCAAAAAACCAAAACACACCACATGGTGAAGTTTCTTCATTAACCCCGACAATAATTCCCACTTCTCTAATCCACTTCTTCCAAGACAGGTGTTAATCTTCAAGATTTGATAGGGGAATGTTGCAGTTACACGTCCTGTTACTCAGACTTCACAACTTTTGAAGAAATACACTCCAGAACACAAACTTTATTTAGCAAATTTTTAGTCACCTGAATTTCCCATCCCTCTGCCCCCACACTATTAATTGGAGCTTCTAAACAAAAGATTAAAATAAGTAGGAGCTGGGATATTCAACCCCTGTGACTATCCCAGCCAATACAATATTGAGAACATGCAAAAACTTCATTACATCAGAAATGGTCTTTATCTTTGGTGGAATAGAAGGACTGAGCTCTGTAAAATTCTATATAGCATGCCTATTGGTAGCAGTAAACCCTGGCCAGATTCTTTGACTACTTTTTCCTCTTGCATGTACTGACTGGGTTTTACTTCCTAGGCTAGGAAACATTGGTTTGAAAAGCACTGAATGCTCTCCAACACTATTCTGTATTCCAATTTTATAATGTACTTTAAATGTTCAGTTCCCTATCTATCCAGTTTAAAACAAAGAATGTGGAGTTAAAGTAATTTTTAAAAACGGTACAAGTTAGGAGAGGACCGCCATACATCCACTCATTCTTAACCTCCAAAATCCCAATCACTTCAGTCAACTGCTCATTAAAAATGAAGTCTTTTCTCCTATGGACCCCAACCATGTATACTTCCCACTTAGCCAAATAGGAACCCCAGACAGACATACTCATGCCCATCCACAAATGAATTCAGTCCCCATCTCTTACTATGCCTCTATCTAAAAATGTGGTTTAGAAGAGTATTACATTTTTCCAGATTAATAGTACCAGGGTGCCTGACCTACAAGTATTTTGACTAACATTATCAGAAAATTCTATTTCTAATTCTAGCATTGAGAGCAGAAACACTAATCCAGTGGAGAAATTGCATATAGTTTCATGGGGAACCTATATAATCTTCCATGTGACTCATGTGAGTTTTAGCTTAACTCGCCAAAAAGATGGTTGATCTGTATTTGGTTGAACATGCAGACAGACTGCAAATATGAAAATACACTTCCAACTTCTCTTAGTACACCTCTGCCTCAATAGAACGCGTCCCAATATAACACGAATTCGGATATAAAGTGGTAAAGCAGTGCTCCGGGGGGGCGGGACTGCGCACTCTGGTGGATCAAAGCAAGTTCAATATAGCGTGGTTTCACTACAACACGGTAAGATTTTTTGGCTCCTGAGGACAGTGTTATATTGAGGTAGAGGTGTACCACATGCATTTTACAAGGTAACTGAAAAGTCTTTCCTGACAAGACTTCAATTTGAGCCCTGAAGTTTCCTTCTCCACCTCAATTTGGTTTTTTTCCAACTGAAATTACCACCTAAAAATAGATCAAAAAGCTACATTTTCTTATACTGCTTCAGGCATTACTGACATTAGCCATGCAGGAGAAAAGAAAAGAAAAAAGACCAGAGGACATGAACTCTGGACTTGGCAAGTAAGTGACAGAGGAAATAATTTTACAGTTTTAAATTCTACACATATATTGGGTTAAGTGATTTAAGATCTCAGTTTTATGAAGTGAAAAGCTTTTGAGGATTTTTTTATTTAAAATAAGTAAAGCTATTTTACTGCTGTAAAGTAATGTGTCTTGATTCAGTTTCCTAACATACTAAGTGAATTATAAATGCCACACACAAGTAGAATCTTGCTAGTAAACATTACTCACAGTATCAGATTAAGCCAGTTAAATGAAATTTCCCTCAAAGGAAGTGAGCATGTGCATAGAAATAGAACCCAAATCACTGACCCAAAACAAAACAAAAAAAAAGAAAGGTAAGAATAAGAGGAACAGATCCACTCCCTTCCTGCTTGGTTTAGCCTTTTAATTTTAACCAAGAGTTTTTCACTGCATATAATCTTTCTGTGCAAAAATCTCTTTCAGACACTGAGGAACACAGTACATTAAAATAAATTAACAGATTAACCTTTAAATTAGAGCAGCAGTAGTCATTCTAGGTAACAGAGTTGCATTTAGTACATTTCTCATGGAAGAGGCATATTTGTAACTCTTATCTAAAAGGCATCAATGAAGCTTTCTTCCTGGCCTGGAGCCAAACTGCTCCTTTCCTATCACATAGGATAGGTTCATCAGGCAGAAAAGTAGCCCCTCTTCCTCCCTACTTATCAGTTTTTTGTCCACTAATCCAAATGGGTCCAGTTTAAATGGATTCATTCATACAAGCCCCAGACTAATTTGCCTACTGCATATACAATAGGCAATATAGTGTGAAACAATAACCACTGTTGTGGTAGTGTTCCCAGTATTCTACACTACTTTAGGGCTCACAAAGTACTTACATAAGCATACCTCACCAAAAAAGAAAAAAAGTCTACTGTGCACACAAATTACAGTACTTAATATTGAACATTTATATTGCGCTTAACGCTTTCAGAGCGCTATACAAATATAAAATAATTAACCTTCAGCACATCCCTGCCAGAGAAGCAAGAATCCGTGTTTCACACACACAGAACTGGAAGTAGAGAGTGAAAGTGATCTGTCAAAAGCCACACAAGCAAGTCAATAGCAAGACTAGGATTAGAACTCAGGTTTCATGTCCCAAACGATGTGCTTATTTCCTCCAGACCCCAATGCCTCTCCTTTAGAGGCATTAAAACTCTTCCTCCTCTCTTCCCCAAAACTGATCTTCAGTTTCCTTCTCAATGAAAACGTCAGTCATGCCAGTTGTGAACTTCACACAATTTGTGCTCACATCCAATCAAACCTAGCAGAAAAAGAGATTGCTGGGGCACAACTGGCAAAGTCAGCTAGAGTCAGGGTGTGCAACGTAGTGCGATTCTGCTGTCACAAGAAGCCAGTATTCACTTAAGCAGATTGCACCAGTGTCAAGAAGTCATTCCCAATACCAACTGTTGTATGAGGACAATTGAGCAATGCTGTACCTACATCTTGAAGCTTCAGAGGAAGGTGAAGAACTGATCACTAGCAGAGACATGTTAAAACTGATAAGCCACCGCTAGTCTGATACGATTTGGAAAATTTGATTACCCAACCTGCTAGAAAGGGTCTAGTGTCCGAAGGTTGTTTGGCTAAACCAATTAAGATGCTGCTTATTAGAATGATCAGTGTTTCATGGTTTACCTTGTCCATCCCCAAGTTAATTATTTCATCCACCTTTTGTATCTCATCATATGTACAGCTTATATAGTATCTGAGGCAGAGACAGTCTATTGTGTGTGCATAGTGTCTAAAATGTTGGAACCCTTGTAAGTGGCACTCTAGCATAAGTCAGTGGCTCTCAGACTGTATTATGTGTATTATTGAGTGTACACAGGACACAATCAAATGGTACCTGAGCTGCCTTATTGACTTAATACTAGTTAGAATTGGATCCTTAGTTATGTCATGGACACTACAGATTAAGTGATTTCCATGGACCTTTCTGACTTCTTCAGCTTTAGCCTGCCCCAGCTGCCATCAGCACTAGAGGTTCCTCCTCTCTCTCCCTGCAGCTCCCAGCAGTCAGGGCTGGAGCAGCAGCCAGCAATCAGCCCCCGGATGGGTTCCGAATTTTAATCCTCCCTCTCCCCCAGGTATCTTTTAGTAGGGTCCAGGACAGGTCGCAGGTTTCCATGAATTTCGGTGACCTCTCCTGGTGTTTTACTAAAAATACCCAGGACAAAATCCTAACCTTTGTCATTTTAATCAGCGTCGTTATAACTAAGGTGGTACATCAAGTCCTTCTGAGTGTTTAATTGGCTGTTCTCAAACTAGGACTGTGAGTGTCACATTTGAGTACTTTGCTTAATAAACACAAGCTATCAAGAGACTTAAAAACAGACTGATTAAGCTACAGTGCATCTTATTAAAAGTTAGGGAAAGAATTCTCCACTATCCTCCACAAAATAAATGGATATGAAAAAAACTTTCCACTGTGCACGACAGTGATCCTTAACGTATTTACCTTCAATCATGAGTCTTTCCCATCTGCTTTAATACGTGTTAAGAACAGGATCTGAAGTGTTATTTCGGATGCAAGAGTAAAATAAAGATGATACTTCATCAAAATACCAGCCCTCCCCTTCAAACTATGTATTTAGTATTCTTAAAAAGATACCTGACAGTTCAGAGATGTCACGTCATGACCTATATCAAGCTTCCCCATGCTGGGCAGCCAGCAGGTTTCACCTCACTGGCAGGACCTCTCCCTAGGTCTTATTTAATGTCCCTGGTCCATTCCTCTCTCCAAGAGCTGTCACCAAGAGTGATAACAATTCTGTTATGGGGAGGTCTGTCCATTGGGAATCAGACTGAGACCAAACTATTAATTTCACAAAAACCTGACATGAATTTCGTCCTTTCAGGCAGGTGGGGAGGAGGAAGTGGTTCATTCTTTAGCATTCAGGCTTTCCCACTCACCAAGAATGCATTCTTTCTTAGCTTTGTGTTTCACTTCTCACTTGGATTCTTCCTGGGCATGTTCCCTTTTGGATTTTGATGCTTAAACACCATGGTTTTGAATTGAATTCCACAGTGGACATTGCGTCTCTCCTACCAGAGCTGCCAGACACTTAACCTGTGAGTTGTCTCTCTTTGGTAGGAGAACTGCTGCTGAAGTTGAACGCAGAATCTATACTTCTTGGAGCTACTTCTTGAGACGTGAAGGAAGAAGTCCTTTTATGCTTGGAGGCTTTGAGAAGGGAGGTAAAAGGTAACTGGTGTCTCTGAATCAGCCTCATTAATGACAGACTATTCCCTGGACGGCTCTACAGAAACCGTTATTAAAAGATGGTCATGCAGAGGGCTTGGTAAAAGTGTGGTGTAGAATTAGTTGATTACAATCAAGGGAAATCCTTCCATTGGAAATATTCATTTCATTCCTTGAGAAAGTCCTCCACCGTCCATGCTGTGCCTGCATGAGGGAGAATCCTTCCCTACTTGAGTAGCAGTGTAAAAAACCATCTGTAAAACTGTGATCAAAGCCAGGGTATAGAATTAGAGCTTGTCCTGCTGCTCACCAGCCAGGGCTGGCCTTACCATGAGGCCAACTGAGGCGGCTGCCTCAGGTGCCAGACTGTGGGGGGAAGGGGGGAGGCGGCACCACTAGGACCCAGAGTGTAGAACATTGTGTCTGCTGCTGGAGCATGTGTCTTCTCTCTGCTCTAGATGCACAAAGATGGTGGAGTGCTGTGGTGGAGGAAGGGGGGCACAAGAGACATGACAGGCAGGAGAAAAGGTGAGGGAATAACAAAGCAGCAGGAGCTGCAGGGAGAGAGAGGAGGAGCCTCTTATGTACCGCTCTAACACCAGCTTCTCAGGGAGCTTCCTGTTTCCTGCTACTTCCCTGAACCCACTTGAGGGGGAACAGGCAATCAGCTGAAGTAGTAGGAGCCAGCTAGGCCCTTAAGATGCTGATATCTTCCCTCACTCAGGCCCTGATACCAGCCTGCTTATTTGTCCCCTTCAATTGAGTGTTGAGAGCCACTAGAGCTGGCACAGAACAGCAGTCATTAGTGAAAGAAGAAAACGCCCCTCTGGGGCAGCATTCAGAAAAAGAAAGCAAGCAAGGGAAGCTTTTCTAGCTAAGCAGGAAGGAGCTCTCCTGAGATACACAGACACAAATGTTCACAGTGAGCCTTCCGGCCCCAGTGAGGAAATGCCTGATGTTCCAGTCAGAGTGCAGGTGACCTGGCAGCTACTGCAGCATCCATATCTCCATCTCAAATGGATGTAACCATGCACATTCCTGAAGAAAAGTGTAGATCAGAGAAGAGTGTGGTGGAGGCGCAAGAAACAGCTGCTGCTGAGTTTAGTTCCTTAAGTCTAGATGATCCAGGACTGTGGACCCACTTGAGCAGTAGCCTGAGGGACTTCTTTGTACTGCATGGGCCACAGCAAGTGAAAAAACTTGATGTTCCCCAAAGACAATGAAAATAGAAGAAGTTTCTATCCAACACATTACTGGCGTGAAATCCCCAATG
The DNA here is from genome assembly GCF_016161935.1 of Mauremys reevesii. Taxonomy (NCBI): domain Eukaryota; kingdom Metazoa; phylum Chordata; order Testudines; family Geoemydidae; genus Mauremys; species Mauremys reevesii. The sequence continues at coordinate 253,672,982 of NC_052623.1, forward strand.
GTGACAAAGTGGAGAGGCCATGGCTTATGTACTCAAAAAACCCAGAATGCTGCATACTGTTTTTGTTGCAAACTCTTCCAGTCTAATGTTCCAGCCACATTGGGTTCTACAGGAACAAAGGACTGGAAAAAATCTGGCTAGAAATCTGACATGCCATGAGAAGGCAGTAAATCAATAGAGAGCATTCCATAGGTGGAAAGAGCTTGAGATGAGACTAAGGTTAAAGGCCACCATAGATGATCAGCATCAAGAGACGATTGCATCAGAGTCTCCTTACTGGCAAAATGTTCTGAAAAGGCTCATTGCCATTGTGAGAATGCTTGCTACCCAAAACCTAGCACTGTGTGGCACTTCAGATCAGCTGTATGTGCCAAACAATGGAAACGTCCTTAAAATTGTGGAGCTGATGGCTGAGTTTGATGCTGTACTCCAGGAGCATCTAAGAAGAGTCACAGCCCAAGAAATGTACATACACCACTACCCTGGAAAAACAATTCAAAATGAGATCACATAGTTACTGGCAACAAAAGTCAAATAGATTGTGGCAGATCTGAAGTCAGAAAGATATTACTCGGTTATTCTGAACTGCACACCTGACATCAGCCATACAGAACAAATGACTTTAATGGTGCGTTTTGTAACAACAACAGAACCTAGTGACAATGTCCCTGCAATGGTGACTGTCAGAGAGCATTTTCTAGAATTTATTGACATTGAATAACAAACAGGAGCCAGTATAACAAATGTGCTTCTTAAAAAGCTAGAAGATACAGGAATTGTGATAGCTGACATGACAGGGCAGGGGTCTGATAATGGTGCCAGCATGAGAAGAAAGAACAGAGGAATGCAGACACAGATCCAAGAGTTAAACCCTCGAGCTTTTTTTGTCCCATGCAGTTCTCATTCATTGAACCTGGTGGTCAGTAATGCAGCATCAGCTTCTAGTGAGGCTGCTGAATTTTTTAATGTAATTCAAAGCATCTATGTATTTTTCTCTGCATCAACTCATCGATGGCAAAATTTTGAAGCAACATCTGGGAACATCCTCTGACACTGAAACCACTGAGTGCCACACGATTGGAAAGTCATGTGGAGGCGATAAAGCCTAACACACACCAAATTGGGAGGATAGATGATGCCATAGTTGCCATTATGGAGGATAATGCTATGACAGGAACTGTTTGTGGGAGAACGGTGGCAGAGGAAAAGGGAATCACCAGAAATATACATAACTTCAAATTTCTGTGTGGCTTAGTGTTGTGGCATGACATACTGTTTGAAATAAATGTTGTAAGCCAGAGACTCCAAGGTGTTGACCTTGATATATCTGGAGCAATGGAACAACTGGACAAAGCAAAGTCATACCTAGAGTCTTACCGGTCAGATGAGGGATTTCAAGACATTCTGAAGAGCGCACAGAAGTTGGCAGAGGAACTTGACACTGAAACTATTTTCCCCACCCATTCAAGAATACAAGAGTCACCGAAGATGACAACATTTTGATTACAAGGCACGAGATGATCCCATAAGAGACCCCAAACAACAATTCAAAGTTGAATTCTTTAACCAGGTGCTAGATTGTGCAATACAGTCAGTTGAAGAATGTTTCATGCAGCCCAAGGAACACAGCAGTATATTTGGGATGTTGTATGATATTCCAAAACTCCTCACTATACCTGAAGACGACCTACAGCAGCAATGCAGGACACTAGAGACAGTGCTGACACACGATGACATGCGTGATATTGGTGCAAGTGATTTAGGTGATGAACTGAAAGCCTTTTCAAGATACATTTCAGCAGGATAAACCCCAAAGGCTGTTCTGGAATATATGTGCAAATATAACATGACCTTCCTCTTTCCAAATGCTTTTCTTGCTCTGCGCATACTTCTAAGACCTGGTCTACACTAGCCTTTTATTTTGGAATTAGCCGAGTTATTTCGAAAAAAATGATTCCATTAGATGACCAAAACTGTTTTTTCGATTTAAAGGTCTCTAATCTGATTTCTGTACTCCATCTTGGCAAGTGGAATAGCGCTTAAATCGAGATTGCAATCCTGGGTTAAAAGGTATTGTGGACACAATTCGATGTTCTTGGCCTCTGGGAGCTATCCCAGGATGCTCCCTTGTGACCGCTCTGGTCAACACTCTCAAATCCAATGCACTAAGCAGGTGGTCAGGAAAAGCCCCAGGGACTTCTGAATTTCATTTCCTGTGTGGTCACCATCAGCACAGGTGACCATCAGCACAGTCCACCATCACAGGAGATCACGCAGTCCCGGATTTGCAGAAGAGCTCCAGCATGGTCTGAACGGGAGGTACTGGATCTCATCGCATGCTGGGGAGATGAGTCTGTTATGGCATAACTATGTTCCAAAAAAAGGAACGCAAATACCTACGCTAAAGTCTCCAGGGTCATGATGGAGAAAGGCTACTCCAGGGACACAGAGCAGCATCATACAAAAATCAAGGAGCTCAGGCAAGCGTACCAAAAAGCCAGGGAGGCAAACGGGCACTCTGGGTCACAGCCCCATACATTTCTGCTTTTACAGTGAGCTCCATGCAATTATGGGGGGTGATGCCACCACTGTCTGTGGACACCTGCAAGGGGGGAGTTGCACAGAGCGGGGAGGAAGAGACACTGGAGGACGAAGAGGAGGAGGAGGAGGACAGTGCACAGGCAGCAAGTGGGGAATCCGTTTTCCCTCTAGCCAGGAAATAGTCTTAACGCTCACTCCCAAGGTGGGCTCCTGTTCCATGACCCTGGAAAAGGTACTTCTGGCGAGTGAGAGCCTGATCGGAGCCACACGGTGCGGGGCGGGGAGGGTGGTGGTGGTGATGTGCAGTGATCATCCCAGAGAGCCCGCAGGCCCTCCTTTTATATGGCAAACCCATCAGGCATTGGTTGCTATGGGAAAGGGGGCCCAGCAGTTTGAAAGCATTGAAATGAATGTAGAAGAAGCAGAACCCTGTGTGCCCCTAGGGGCTGCCTGCAAGATGAATTCTGTTGCCTGGCTGTGTGTGATGGTTTACTCATACCAAAGTGCCCCCTTTGTTCTCTGCAATGTATTTTTTAAAATACTGCCCTCTCTTTCTCCTCCCGCAGGTGCAAAATGTTTCAACGCGGCCCCTGTCTACTCCATCCCAGAGGCTGGTCCAGATTAGAAGGCTGAAAAAACGAACTCGGGACGACATGTTTGCCGAGCTCATGGAATCCTCCCACACTGATAAGGCCCAGCTGAATGCATGGAGGCAAACAATTGCGGACTCCTGTAAAGCATTACAGGAACACAAAGAGAGGAAGGAGGCATGTGATGAGAGCAGGCAGGACGCTATGGTCAAGCTCATGGGGGAGGAAACTGACATGCTCCATTGTATGGTGGATCTAATGCAGGAAAGGCAGCAAGACCACAGACTGATTATACAGGGGCTGCAGCGACAAACTCCCTCCTCCCCAAGTTCCATAGCCTCCTCACCCAGATGCCCAAGAACATGATGGGGGAGGCTATGGGGACCCACACACTCAACCCTAGAGGATCGCCCAAGCACCAGAAAGCTGGGATATGCGAACTTTTGATTTGGTTTCTGGACTTGTCCTCCCCCTCCTCCACCTCCCTAACGCCCCTCCCCACAGTCTACCTTATAATTGCTCTCAATGCGTTGTGCATCAAATAATAAAGAACAGTTTTTAAACAATTTTGACTTTCTAGAGAGAGAGAGAGAATATGCGGGTAACTTCAAGAGAAACAAAACATAACTGTCACACCGTAACCTGGCCAGTCATGAAACTAGCTTTCAAAGCTTCTCTGATGCGCAGCGCGCCCTGTTGCGCTCTTCTAATCGTCCTGTTATCTGGCTGTGTGAAATTGGCAGCCAGGCGAGCTGCCTCAACCTCCCACCCCGCCATAAGAGTCTCCCCCTTACTCTCAGATATTGTGGAGCACACAACAAGCAGCAATTACAATTGGAATATTGGTTGTGCTGAGATCTAACCGAGTCAGTAAACTGTGCCAGCGCCCTTTCAAACATCCAAAAGCACATTCTACCACCATTCTGCACTTGCTCAGCCTATAGTTGAACTGCTCCTTACTACTGTCCAGGGTGCCTGTGTATGGCTTCATGAGCCATGGCATTAAGGGGTAGGCTGGGTCCCCAAGGATAACTATAGGCATCTCAACATCCCCAACAGTAATTTTCTGGTTTGGGAAGTAAGTCCCTTCCTGCAGCTGTTCAAACAGACCAGAGTTCCTGAAGATGCTAGCGTCATGAACCCTTCCCGGCCATCCCACGTTGATATCGGTGAAACGTCCCTTGTGATCAGTGGTTTGCTTGCAGCACCATGGAAAAAGTACCCCTTGCGGTTTATGTACTGGCCACCACGGTGTGCCAGGGCCAAGATGGGGATGTGTGTTCCGTCTATCACCCCGCCGCAGTTAGGGAACCCGAGCGCATTAAAGCCATCCACAGTGGTCTGCACATTTCCCAAAGTCACTACCCTTGATAGCAGCTGCTCAATGATTGCATTGGCTACTTGCAGCACAGCAGCCCCTACTGTAGATTTGCCCACTCCAAACTGATTCCCGACTGACCAGTAAGTGTCAGGCGCTGCAAGCTTCCACAGTGCTATGGCTACTCACTTCAACGGTGAGGGCTGCTCTCATTTTGGTGTCTGTGCGCTTCAGGGCAGGGGACAACAAGTCAAAGTTCCATGAAAGTGGCCCTATGCATACGAAAGTTTTGCATCCACTGGGAATCATCCCAGACCTGCAACACTATGCGATCCCACCAGTCTGTGCTTGTTTCCTGGGCCCAGAATCGGTGTTCCACTGCATGAACCTGGCCCAATGCCACCATGATCTCCCAATCACCACATGCTGTGCATCTAGGAATGTCTGTGTCCATGTCCTCATCAGTATAGTAATCACACTGTCATCGCTTCCTTGCCTGGTTTTTGCAGGTACTGAACATATTGCTGGATAACGCGCGAGCTATTTACAATGGTCAAAATGGCAACAGAGATCTGAGCGGGCTCCATGTTTGCTGTGCAATGGCGCCTGCCCGGGTAATCCTTGAAAAAGGGCGTGAAAAGGACAGCTTCTGCCACTTTCTCCAGATTCTCAGTTATCGTGAACACGGCCGCACAGACAAACAGGAGGGAATTGTTGCCTTCTGTAGCTTCCACAGGAGCCCAGGACAGACAACATAGAAAAAGCAGCGGAAGCTGTGCGGCTTTGTTCATGATGGCCGAGAAATGGCGGGAAATGGTTAGATGAAAGAGCAGACGAAAGAGGAAAGGACATTGGAAGTGGATTCAACATACCAGGAGACAGGCGGTGCACCGTGCTGCACCATCTGCTGGCAGAATGGCATCTGCCATAGCTTTCACGGAGAGAGGAGCCAGTGATGGCACACACCCAGAAAAACCCACGAGTATGTTTCTGCCCCATCATGAATTGGGAGCTTAACCCACAATTCCAATGGGCGGCAGAGACTGCGGGAACTGTGGGATAGCTACCACAGTGCAATGCTCCACCATTCGATGCTAGCCTCAGTACTGTGGACGCACTCTCCCGAATTCACGCGCTTTAGTGGGGACACAACATCGAATGCATCAACTTGATTCAGGAAATTCGAATAAAATAACTTTGAATTAATTTCGTACTGTAGACGTACCCTAACACTTCCTGTAACAGTTACCAGTGGAGAACGCAGCTTCTCCAAGCTGAAGTTAATAAAAAACATATCTACGCTCCACAATGACACATGAGAGGCTGGTTGGCCTTGCAACCACCTCAATAGGGCATGAGCTGGCCCAGACTGTGGATCTTCAGCAGGAAGCAGTTCAAATCTTTCCAACCAAGAAGGCATGGAAAGCACCACTTTGATTATTGAAACAGATAAAAATGGCAGTGTTTACTATGCAGACAAGAAAAGTTCACTTTCAAATGTCTGAACAGCAAATGTAAGTGTTACTCAAAAATTCTGAACAAGGCGTCATTTGAGCTCCCCGTCTCAGGTGCCGAAATGTTGTGGGCCGGCCCGGTCACCTGCTGATTACATCTCCCTCCATTTGGCTAGAATCTTGCTGACAGCAGAAAGGTTTAAATGCACAGGTGCGGGAATGAGAGGTGCTGCTGCAATCCCTGGCTTGAAGTGGTTTCCATCATATACAGGATTTACAGTTTGGTTCAATGGCTCTCAGCATCCCTGCTATACAAACTGTTCCAACACTTCTGCTTAAATGCCCCTCAACTCTTTGCAAGAAGGCAACTATACACAGACAGGGAACAGTGGGTGAATGCCACCTGGGGGGAGGTGAAAAGGAAGAAGGATATTAAGAAAGGCTAATGCAAAGAGACCAAAAATAGAATGCTTAGATGGGCAATGAGAATAAAGAGACATTACCAGTTTTCTACCAGTTACGGGCAACTCACAGAAATAAAAATTGTAGATGGAAAATGATGTTTTGCAGTAATGTGCTAAATTGCTAATCATTGTCACAGAGGCAGAAGTTTCTGGCAGGATCTAGGATTTTAGTTTAATGTTGTGTTTGGGACCGAGTAAAAGATGGCAATTTCTTTTAGCTATAAGAAATTTTTATCATTGCAGTTTTAACAATGATAGTTAAATTCACTGGTAGCATATAAACTCAACTGCCACCCTAAAGTTAGTGTGCTTTTAGTACCATACCATGTACTGTACCATCACACACACATATGCATTTGTACAAAGTTACTGTGGTCACATTTGCAACAGTAACGGCATAGATACAGCTCTGAAAGTTGAAGTCCTGTTTTTTAGACCTTCCTTGCAATCTTCTCCACTACCCCCTGGCATTTACTTGCCCTCCCCCCCACCCCCAAAAAAATGTTTCTTTTTGCTTCCTGCTCCAACCCCAAACCAGCTCCAATCTGGATCCTCAATGCTGCCATCCTGTTACACTAAGATACTAGAGCAGTGCTGCTGTAACACACACCAGACAAAAAAGGCCATTCTAGATCAGCAGCTTGGGGGCGCACGTGGAGGAAAGCAGAGATGCAAAGGCCTCTGTCCATCAGAATGCCTTCTCCTTCCTATTGTGTCATGGAAGAAACATACTAGATAAAAACATGAGAGAGACAGGTTTACAAAGATGCCTCTAGTGGTTAAGCTCTCACCCCATGAACCAAAGAGAAGAGAAAAAAAACAGGAGTACTTGTGGCACCTTAAAGACTAACAAATTTATTTAAGCATGAGCTTTCGTGAGCTACAGCTCACTTCTTCGGATGCATAGAATGAAACCTGTCAAAGAGAAGAGGAAGCTCATTCAGCCAAGCCAGGGAAAGCAGAGGGTAACTCCCCCTCCTTTTAGGACAGGAGCATGACCTTCCAAACCCCTACCTCATCCATGCCCCAGTTTAAATGCAGTTGAATTGTGGCCTCAACTCTGCCCGACCTCAGCTCCTCTCTGCCCTGCCACGGGGTGTCCAGGAATGGCTTTTAGGCCACATGGTTCCATCAGGCCCATGACTGGCTACGCTACAGAGAGGGGCATGCATAGAGCCAGAGCCCTCTAGACACATTCTCCTCTGGCAGGACTCTCCTATTTGGAGAGAACAAGAATTGTAAGGCCTTTATTAAATTCATTGTATAGTTGTCTTTTAAAGTCCTGTGACCCTAGACTTCAGAATCTTCCTCACAATGCAGGCCACGCATCACAGCTCTGTACTACTTAGAGTAGCTATGCAAAGAAATGCAATCCGCTAGCAGCCAGATTACACATAGTATGAAGCGACTGTATTTAATTTATTACTCTATTTAAGCCTTACATATAGGCAGGCCATTTTATTAACAAGTCTTTACAGTACAAAGTCCATTTAGGAAAGTAATCCAAACTGGATGAGGTTTAAAAGCAATTAGGTAAGAGAATAAGAAGCTCTTTTGTTTTACAAAAGACAAAATCCAATCATAGAAAAGAGGACCAGCATATGGGTCACTTCAAAAGTTCACTGACACATCGATCACATCCAGTTGTCCATTGGCATGCACATTATTCCCAACTGTTATCCAAGAGCAGAGAAAAAACACTTATTGGCAATATTTTCAAGGACTACACATTTCTAATTTTCTGCAACATATGGTATTGCAAGAGACTTTGGTATACTTTAAAAAATTCAAACTAACAAATTGGGGACATTAGCATTTATTTTCCCAACATTAACAGATTACAAGATAAATATTGAAATATACCAAGTAGCTTAATTTCTCAGAGTCCATTATTTTCAGAAAAAGGCAGTAAAAATTCAGTGGTATGCTCAGCTTCTAACGAGAGCTGCAACACAACTGACTATACATTTTAATAAATAGAAATTATGAATGAGGGATGCACACAATCTTTTATAATTAGAGTTTTATAATACATGGAGATGTTACTTGGCCCGTGTAATATGTCTAGCTTCTGCTGGAATAATTAGGTATCATTAATATCTACCTTACTCTCCAGAGCATGTAATATCTCTCCTCCTCTCCGGAAACTTTAAGCAGGATGCAGAGCTCCTGTTCAATAATAAACCAAAGCGTGAAGACAGAGTCTAATCTGACATTACGCTTTAAGTTGTTTTATCCCTTTTCCTAGCTATTTGAAGGTAAACGTTTCAGATACTTTAGCAGATAATTAAGAAAGTATTCAGTGGAGCTGGATGTCCAACTTGCCTTTAAAAAAAACAACTCTCCCTTAATAAATTAGGATGAGTTTCATGTAGAAACGAACAGCCGGAATACAAAGGCTCAGTAGTTCTTTCCACACCTCAAGCAAAAGCTTTCTGCATGCAAACTGCATCACTCCGGCACAAACACTTGCTTCCAGAAACAGATGGCAGCCTGCAAGACCTACAAATCCTTTGTCTAGAGAGAGTGGCAAACTAGGTTCTATTGCCCATCAAAGTCAATGGTCACATTGTGAAGCACTGACCCTAGCAAATCCATTATGCTTATTTCTACAACAATGCTAAACCAGACAAGCGAGTCAGACAATGGGAAAGGGTGGGAAGGATTTTCTATACCCCCAAACTACAAGGCAGATTGTTCTTAACAGATCCTTCACTGAAGAACAGTTCAACCTCACTCTCAGGCACTGCCAGTCAGGAATGATGCACTATTTTGAGACAGATGCTTTAAAACGGATTACCTCTTATGAAGCCCCACTGGCTTTAACGAAGGTGCACAATGTATGTCAACCATACTGCCCATTTAGTCAAGCGTACACATCCAGAGCTGTAAGGCAAGGCCCAGTGTACTACAGAGCACATTGACCCATTTATACATCTAGCCTCTGCCCTCCCACCCAGTTTTGCAGCAGAGCTGCACTGACATGCAGAAAGCAATAAAGAGTCCTGTGGCACCTTATAGACTAACGGACATATTGGAGCATGAGCTTTCGGCAGCAAATTCATATGATAAAGGTTCTTTATAAATAGCTGCAGGGAAAATTAACAGGTGGAATACTTTCTCCCCATCTTTTTCTGACTCAGCCGAGACTAAAAGGGGTGGGGGGGGAAGAGATGGTGACTGTCTCAAGACATTGGTTTTTTTTCCAAACAATGCAGGAAGAAACATGGAAACCTGCTAGTGGGGACTGGGGGCAGGGTGAAGAAACAAAGAAGTAATCTTGGCATGAAAATGCTCTATCTGGATTTACCACCACTTGACTGACAAGGGAATACCCAAAACATCTGTACTGGCTGCAACCATATCACAGAAAGGAAAAACTAATTTGTAAAGGAAAAGAGTCTTTGTTAATACTCATGAATAAGCCAGGCCATAAGGGAGCCAATGGCGAGATAGTTAAGGCTTTCATATTAAAAAACAAACAAGTGTGTCACGTTTTCACAGTAATGTACTGGCTGGACCGTTTTTTCCAGACTCCTCCAGTAAAGCGAACAGATTTCATTTGGAAATTAAACTCCCTCTACTGGATTTCCTAAGCATTAAATTGATTTAATAAGGAAATTGCAACAATGAAGCCGAAATTAGAGGCATTTAAATCAAACGTGAATTTGACACTTGTATCACAGCATTGCATTATATTACCTGCCTGACAACTCAAGTTTATTACATAAATTAAGGTTGTACAACCAAGTCTTAATAATCATGGCCATTGTGCATTTGTCTGAAAGAGTCCAGCATAATAAATTTTTATTGTAATCTAATTTTAGATTTAAATTAACATGGCTTGCCCTTCTTTGTCTTTTCTTTTGTAGTTTACAACTTGCTTGCACCAGAGGACATGAAACAGAGATATGCTGGAACTCAGGACTAGACATACAAGAGATTGTTTATTTAAAGGTTTTACTATGGCTCTCCTACCTCCTACCAGAGGACTGGAAAGGAGAGATAATGGACTGTTTCTGTGGCAGCTGACTAGCAATTAGTTTGGCTAAGGCCAAATGGTTCTCTACAGTTTCGGATGTTTTTCAGTTCCTTTTTTATAAGCTTTCATATGTCAGCTTTTAGATGCATGAAAGGTACACCATTAAAACTGAACACAAGTGAACAATTGTGTGTTATGTTCTTCCTAAATCCATACATGGATGTTCATGTTATTACCAACACAGCAGTGTATCTGAACAGTTTATAACTGCCTGCATAGCAGGGTGCTCTGGAGTTCATTTTCTTCTATAAATATTTAATGTACAGGAACTGTTCAGGTTACCAATTACTCTCAAATGTTTTGACATCCATGCTCATCACATGACAATGATGCTCTATTTAAAACTGCAGCTGTAGACAGAAAGAAAGACTTAAGTTTCCACTTTAAACAGCATGTTAAACTGGTGATGTGAAATAAACTACATAATAGGTTTTCAGGACTACTATAGGAAAACATCTATTTAAATAACCATAAAGTGAAAGTTCTCTAATTTTTTTTAGATAAATAAAAGATCTTGTTTTACTTTAATGCATCTGACACTTCAGAAAATTATCACAACTTAGGAAATAAAGAAACTCCGCAAAACAAAGTCTCCAGAAAGTTCATTTCTTTAAACCATTAGGATTCCAAATGGTCTATGAATGACAACTGATACACCATACAAAATCCCACCGATGAAGGCTATGCAATTTAAATATGCTACAATTAGTGATTTGAAAGAGACTATTTTAGGAGACTATTTTAAGGAATTTTGCTTCAGCATGAAACTATTAAGCCTTGTCTACACTAAAGGGAAAAGTCGATCTAAGCTACACAATTTGAGTTACGGGAATAGCATAACTCAAATCAACGTAACTTAGATCTACTTACCGCGGAGTCTGTTGTAGGAGCAGCAGTGGTCTGTATACTACATATAACCTGTATGCTCAAAAGGTCTGTTACACTCCTCCCCACCCCCTTGTCTCCTCTCTCTCTTTGAATACCTGTGAAGTGGCTTTCCTCCACTCCTCCCTCCTGGAATGCTTGTGGGATGAATGGGCTGCTTAAACAGCTGGAAGATCAGAAGAGCTCCCGGATAGCCAAAGTGTCTGGGACTCTAATTAGGCAGCAATCACACACTCAATGCATGGACACTGGCTGAGGTGGAGTGTGACCAACCAAACTAAGGTGACCAGACAGCAAATCGGAAAAAACGGGACAGGGGTGGGGGGGGTGGTAACAGGAGCCTATATAAGAAAAAGACCCCAAAAAAATCGGGACTGTCCCTATAAAATCAGGACATCTGGCCACTCTAAACCAAACGCAGCCAAGTCATCTCTAGTTGCAGGCCATGAGGAGCAGGTCCTTAAAAGGGGAAGGGGCCATGTGCCCAGGAGTGCACTCACAAGTTTGTACCTCCCGTGAAGGCCCTTTGCCCGTACTGCCTGACCAGTGGTTTGGTGCGTTGCATTCCATCGTGCCTCGGGAAGACTTTTCATCACACCATCCATTGCTGTGCTGTGGGATACTTACCTTGAAGGATCCTAACATCTCCAGTGCCATGCCTGTCCTGGGAGCGCGAGTATGCAAGTGTGAATGTGACACCCCCACCCCTTTTTTTTTTTTGAGCTTAGCTATCAATATAATAAACGTGCTGCTTTCTGCCAAAATCTGTTGGGTCATTAGTCCTCCCTAAGCTTACTAGCTGGCCCAGTTTCAGGTAACAGGGTCCACACTACACATCGACAGTCAATGCTCTCCCATTGACTCCTTATGCTTTTCGATCAGGTGGAGTACAGGAGTCAACAGGAGAGCAATCGGTGGTTGATTTAGACCCGTAAAAATCGACCACCAATGCATCGATCACTGCAGCGTCGATCCTCTGGTAAGCGTAGACAAGCCCTCAGAGCCATGATTGGAGACAAGTAGATGGGGTGGCGAATCAATTAAAAAGGCATTAGCAGACATTTTAAGTATTGGTAAGCACCGTACACTAGACTTAACTAGATTTCCCTGACCTTTTGCTTACACCCACATTTTATGGTCTCTGACCAGGTAGAATATGCAGCTGCCCAGCTAGTGACATTCACAAAAGATAGATATGTAAATGTTCTTCAATATTATATACATACAAATTGTGTGATACAAACCAAGTTTTTGAAGTAGTGAAACAGAATAGGCAACTAAGACCTACTGTAAATGTTGAAAATAACTTGACAAATTCACTCTGAAGACTGGTACAATCATAACAGTTTATGTAATTTGACAAATTACATGTTTATCCGTCTAGCATAACTAAGCTTGAATTTATAATTCTTCAGTTACACTAGTAGATGTTCAGCAATACAGGCCTCAGTCCCTGCGATTAGATCCACATAGAGTAGACCCTTGCCCATTTACAGTGTTCCCTTGGCTTCAATGGGGGAAATCACATTGCATAAGGTTCCATTCATGCCAGTGCAAATGTAGGAAAAGGAATAATATTTTTGTCAAATTAAATGTAGTCATAGTAATTTGAGAGCTCATTACTGCACTCATCTGTTGAGCTATGCTGTAAAATGGGAAGACTTATTTTGGGATGTACCTATTAGGAAGTTTGTGGATTAGTAAAAATGTGAATCACCAATATCCTACTGTACTACAATTTGATTAAGTGTTCAAAGGCTGTAATCTTTAAGGCTGGTTCAGTCAACAAATTCAGTTGAACACTGCCATTTTAGAAAACATAATGCATGATTAGCCATTCACTTTCATGTTTTCTACTAGGAAACACAGATTTTCAAAGTAAATAATGCACTTAACACAAACTTGAAATCACTTTGCTAAAATTGTAGCAATCTTCAGCTATTCCTATTATATTAATTTTTACTCTTGATCTTTTAAGAGAGTCAGAGAAAAACAGTTTTTCTAGGGGCTACATGTAAAACTATAGTAAAGTGCTTTTGGTTAGGGGAGGGGGGTGTGCTTGAAGGAAAGGGCACAAAACATTTCTACATCATTTGTTTTATTTTTGAGCAGTGTTTTCCAATCACAAGCTTATCTGAAAATATTTTTTTTCTATTAAACTGAGGGGTATGTTCTTATAGTTACCCTCCCCTGTGAACACAATACTGCCTTCCATCACCTTATTAAATCCTTCCAGTGAGTTAGATGCAAGATTAGATAAAAACCTACAGTATCACTGGTAGCTGTGTAGCCACTCTTGTTCCCTGCTTCATCTCGGCCCATGAAATATACTCAGTTATTTCCTCCCACTTTACTGCATCCTTCAGAGCTCACTTACGTCTGAGCCAGTTATACATTCACACTCTCCCTTAGGGCAGTGGCTAAGTCTTTCTAGACTACTGTAGCCCTTTCAGGAGTCTGATTTGTCTTGCGTACTCCAAATTTCACTTGACTTAAAAAGTACTTGTTTACAAAAACCAGAAAAATACTCATTATTACTGAAAAATAATCATTACAAGGCTTAATAGTTTCATGCTGAAGCAAAATTCCTTAAAATAGTCTCCTAAAATAGTCCCTTTCAAATCACTAATTGTAGCATACTAATACTCATTATTACTGAAAAATACTCATTTTGCCTGTATGAAATTTTAGTTTGTACTGGCTTCGCTAGTGCTTTTTATGTAGCCTGTGGTAAAACTCAGCAAATATCTAGATGAGTTGATGTACCCTGGAAGACTTCTGCATACCCCTGGTTGAGAACCACTGCCTTAATGAGACCGTTCACATTCGTGTTCTCGTGTGTGTTTGTGCACTCTCTCTCACAATTAAAACAAATTTAAACACACACACGATAGTGAAACCATTCTAGAAATTTAATAGCAGAACCATCCAGAACAGAAGAAAAGGTTACTCACCTTATATCGTAACTGTGGTTCTTCCTGATGTGCACCTGAAAAGGAGCATCTATAGAAGGACACATGTGCCTCAAGCTTGGGATCAGAGATTTTCCCTTCACAGCATCTGTTCCGCTCGCGCATGTGCTCTATACAACCTCGTGCTGCACTCAGGAGGGTACAGAGAGCTGCATGGGTGAACCGCCCTCAGTTTCTTCTCTACCCCAACATGCAACAAGAACAGTCCAAAGCAAAAGGGAAGAAGGGCAGGTAGTGGAGCACCCAGAGGGACACATCTTTAAGAACAAACAGTTACTGCACAGAGTGAGTAACCTTTTCTTCTTTGAGTAGTGTCCCTGTGGGTGTTTCACTTCAGGTGACTCCTGAGCAGTATCCTCACAGGGAGGAGGGCACTTCAGAATCAAGTCCAAGACTGAAGACAGTACAGCAGAACCAAGTTCTACATCAGATCTGATGGTGTGGACCAAAGCGTAGCGTTTAGAAAAGGTGTGCACTGAAATCCAGGTATCTGCTCTCAACATCTCAGGCACTTGAATGTTTGAGTCATGATGCAGAAGTTGCTTGTGATCTGGCAGCGTACTATTACCCTCTGGGGAAGCAAAGCACCAGCTGCAACATACCAAGCAGTAAATAAACCTAGAGATCCATCTCAGACTCTGAAGAGATCATGGAGCCCTTGGATCTTTCTGTGATGGAGACAAAGCATCCAGGTGATTTCCAAAATTGCTTGGCCCTATCAAGATAAAAGGTCAATGCCTGCCACACATCTAACATATGAAGGGAAGTCTCCTGCTGAGACTTACATAGTTTAGGAAAAAATCCCAATGAATGAACAGACTGGTTAAGATGTAAATCCAACAGCACCTTAGGTAAGAACTTTGCATGTAAACACAGGGAGACACTGTCCTTGGGGGTTGGGGGAGAATCATAAATGTGGGGTAGAGGTGAGCCACTAAGGCTACAGTTTCTCCATCCCTGCAAGCTAACATGATAGCTACTAGAAAGGAAGTCTTCACAGATAAGTGAAGCAAGGAGCAGGTTGTCATAGGTTCAAACGAAGGTCCCCAAAAAAGGTATTTAAGAGGAGACCCCCAGTCTGAGTATGATCTTTAATCTGGGATAAAGATTCCACAGACCCTTAATAAATCTTGGACACAGGGTGTGCACACACACACACACACACACACACACACACACAAAAAAAAAAAAAAAAAAAAGAGGGTCAGGCTTCAATCCAGCAGATAATCCAAGCTGGTTGAGAGCGGAAAAGATTCAGGCACAAGATGGTGGTGGTGACACCAGTGGTTGAACCTCTTCCGTTTCTGAAGGCAAGTAATTGGAGTTGACTCCCTTCTACTGTTTAGTCAAGCAGGTGGATTCTAACTCCATGAACCCGTGCTTTGAGATGGAGAAGGAGAACTCCTAGTTTAGGGTGAAGCACACAATCTGTGTCCTGGGAGCAGGGGCGGCTCTAGGCACCAGCAAAACAAGCTGTTGCCTAGGGCGGCCAAATCTAGGGGGCGGCAGGCTGCGCCGGCGGACCTGCTGCAGTCATGCCTGCGGGAGGTCCACCGGAGCCACTGGAGGACCGGACCTGCCGCAGGCATGACTGCGGAGGGGGCGCTCGTCCCGCGGCTCGGATGGACCTCCCGCAGGCATGACTGCGGCAGCTCAAGCGGAGCCGCCGCGTCCGCGAACCGTCCGCAGCCGCGGGGGGTACAGCCGAGCCACGCGGGACCAGCGGACCCTCCGCAGTCATGCCCGCGGGAGGTCCGCTGCTCCCGCGGCTCCGCGGCGCCTCCTGCGCATGACTGCTTGGGGCGGCCAAAACGCTAGAGCCGCCCCTGCCTGGGAGAGTAGATGAGGGACAGTAAGATTCTGGAGCACCAGTTGGACACACAGATAAAGCAGGTAAGGATACCAAGCTTGCCTCAGTCAGGTCTGTATTACAAGGATAACCGTGGCTTTATCCTGCCTGATTTTCCTCATCTCTTGAAATTAGCAGTGTTGGAGGGAATGCATAGAAAAGGCCCTTTATCCAAGGAAGGGCAAAGGAGTCTCCCAAAGAGAGGAGACCTAAGCCTCCTCTTGAGCAGAATAAGGTGAACTTCCGGTTACTGGATGTGGCAAATAGGTTCACTTCTCAAAGTCCACATCTCTGGAATATCCCATGAAGAGATCTGAGAGTCCAATTCTCATTTGTAGCCCTGGGAGACTCACCTGCTGAGTATATTGGCTTTGACATTCTGGACTCCAGGAAGGTAGAAGGCTGAGATCTGAATCTGATGGGCTATACACCAGTTCTATAATTTTATAGCTTCAGTGCACAGAGTGGGATCTTGCTCCTCCCGTTTGTTGATATAGAACATAAAAGCCACGTTGTCCATCATGATTCTTATTGATTTGCCCTTGAGGGGTAAGAACTGAAGGTAGGCATTCTCGACTGCCCTGAGTTCCAGCAAGTTGATATGGAGACAAGTTTCCTGAGTTGTGAGTGTGTTGAAGTGTGAACCCCTCTAATAACAATGGTCATGTAAACATTGTATTTATCTTTGAGAACATTCTTGGGGGATGAAGACAGGCTGAAGGGAAGTACTCTGTACTGAAAATGATCCCAGCCCATGGCAAAGCACAGCTATCTCCTGTGTGGGGGATGTATCGCTATATGGAAATTGGGTTTCAGCCCAACACCTATCTCTTGCCTCTAGAGAAAGGATTATAGCTGCCAGAGTTACCACATGGAACTTTTAAGACTTCAGAAATTTGCTCAGTTGTCTTAGATCTAAGGTCGGTCTCCATCCTCCATCAGGAGCAGCAGCATCATCTCCCCTAAAAGTGGAGAGGCCACTGGCACCTGAACTGTGACCCAGCCCTCCAGTGCCACTCCTTCCCCTCTTGAGGGGCTTGCTCCTCTCCATGCCCTCCCCCCATTGCTTGCCCTTACTGCAGATAAAAAATGGAGGGCAATGGTCCCCGGTCATCCGCCCGTTCCAGCACCCCTGCCCTCCATCCTCTTTGGTACAAATACTTTGAATAAAACCCTTTCCACCTGTGAGGGGATGGGTCTGGCTCTGCTGCTCCTAAACAAAGGAGGGAGCATACTTCTTGACTCAGTATAGTCCCATGAGAGGGGTTCCTGAAGAGGGACAGGGAAGTGCAGGCTATAAAACACTGGGCTATACCATCCATGAGATTCACTTATCTCTTGTAATACACTGCTAGGCCTGTTAGAAATGGGAAGGGGGGGGAAGCCTTCATGAGCAGGGAGGTGGACAAAAGGTTGCAGCTTGCAAACCTGGGGAGGAGGAAAAACCTGAAACCTCTCACAACAACCAACACCACATACTGAGGCACTCATGAGGCAGACACGCTAAAGCTCAGTCTCAGGCTGAGGTGGTACAGAAGTAACTGAGGGCAGTTGACCCATGCAGCCCCATGCACCCTTGGAGTGTGGCATAAAGTTGTTTAGAGTACTTGAGCAGGCAGAACAGACACTGCTAATGACAAGCCTCTAATCAAGGGCTTGAGACCCGCACGCACACCTGAAGTGAAGCGCCTATACATACACTACTCAAAATACAAATCTTTGGTCATATCGCCTTCAGTTCCGTTTGGCCACACATTCTAACTTAGGCCCTGACCGTACAAGCAGATCCAGGAAGGGAAGAATCTTGCGCCCACCTGGAGCCCCATTTGATTTCTGTGGATCTGCTTGTGTGATCAGGGCCCAAGATTGTAAGTTCTTCAAGGAAGGAACTTTGTCTGCATTTATAAAGCACCATGCATGCTTACTGTAGGAATGTAAGCCTACACGAGTCCTGGGTGAACTATGGTTTTTAATTCAGTTTGGATGTTTGCACAAGTAATATGCTGAAAGCACGTAACTAAAAAAAGTGAAATCATGAGAAAATTGTTTGTGTTAAACTTGTAGTGTCCCTTGAAATACCAGCATTCCCTTATTTAAATGTTTGGGCTGAGGTAACAGAAATTAAAATAAAACCACACAGTTAATGGGGTATGCCATGCAGTAACTATATAGGGTTTTTAATATAATATATTTATTAAAAAAATGCCTCATCTGGCCTTAGGCTAAAGCCCAGTAACCAGCAAAGACATCACTTGAAAGTTACAGTGTATAAAAGGCAAGGTTTTTAGGGATTTCTTTGTCAGAGTTTTGATTTACCCCTCTGATGAGGTACCATGATGGGAAGGTATCTAACAGACCTGATCCTGTTGTAAGTATTTTGGCCAACAGTTATACAGTATATGGTAGCAATAATACAGTATAAGTGTGTATATGCCTATATTTTAGTTTGGATGTAACCAAACACCAAGTGTCCTTTAGACTAATAAAGAAGTGCTTGTGTGGAAACTGAGTCATGGTAAACCTCTGTAAGCTCATTACAAAAATTATTTCCAACATTTTTGATGATGCATCAATAAACACTTCCTATGCATGAGGCGCTATGAGCACCAAAAGAAAGATGGATACCACACTTAGTACATTTTAAAAACCAGCTACTGAGCTGGATACTGCCACCTGATTTAGGCAACACTTTCATTGATTTACCAAAATATACCAGGGTTGAGACTTTGGTCCTAAGAATTTGCTTTGAATGAAATCACACTTCAGGTGGTCTCAGATACTTATGCGGCTCCTACTGAAGTTACTAAGGACACACAGCAAGACAAAAGATTTTTCCCTTAAAATGTTGCGGGTAGGGTGGGGAGGGGAGGGGAGAGGAGGAGGGAAAGAGAAAGAGGAGAATACTCCCGGTTTCTGCCGAGGACACTGGAGTGTTTAAAAAAAAAGGCGTTGGTTTCAGGTTTAGTCTTAGTTTCCCATTTTATTAGTTAGACCAGGGATTGGCAACCTTTGGCACGCAGCCCATCAGGGAAATCCACTGGTGATCCAGAATGGTTTGTTCACCTGCAGCATCCGCAGGTTTGGCTGATCGCAGCTCCCACTGGCCATGGTTCACCATTCCAGGCCAATGGGGGCTGCGGGAAGCAGCGCGAGCCAAGGTATGTGCTGGCCATCACTTCCCACAGCCCCCATTATGGTGGCCACTTTGCATCCAAAAGAACAAATACACTGGGCTCCTTCAAAATCAGGGACGTAGAATTTAGAACAGAAAATATTTACCGGTAGCTGAAATCCAAGAGGAAATTACTAGGGCTGTCTATTAAATCGGTTAAATCACACTATTAACCCAAAAAAAAATGAATCACGATTAATCACAGTTTTAATCGCACTGTTAAACAATAGACTACCACTTGAAATTTATTAAATATTTTGGATGTTTTTCTACATTTCCACATAGTAGTCCGTATTGTAATTGAAATAAAAAAGTGTATATTATTTTTATTACAAATATTTGCACTGTAAAACAAAAAAAATAGTATTTTTCAATTCACTTCATACAAGTACTGTAGTACAATCTGTGGTGAAAGTGCAACTTACAAACATTGATTTTTTTTGTTACCTAATCACACAACAAAACCATGCAAAACTTCAGAGCTTACAAGTCCACTCAGTTCTACTTCTTGTTCAGCCAATTCCTAAGACAAAACAAGTTTATTTACATTCATGGGAGATAATGCTAACTGCTTCTTATTTACATCACCACCAAAAAGTGAGAACAGGCATTTGCATGGCACTTTTATAGTCAACATTGCAAGGTATTTACATGCCAGATATGCTAAATATTTGTACGCCCCTTCATGCTTCACCCACCATTACAGAGGACATGCTTCCATGCTGATGACGCTCTTTAAAAAAAATAATGCATTCAATTTGTGACTGTACTCCTTGCGGGGGAGAATTTTATGTCTCCTGTTCTGTTTTACCTGCATTCTACCATATATTTAATGTTATAGCAGTCTCGACTGATGACCCAGCACATGTTCATTTTAAGAACACTTTCACAGCAGATTTGACAAAATGCAAAGAAGGTACCAACGTGAGATCTCTAAAGATAGTTACAGCACTTGGCCCAAGGTTTAAGAATCTGAAGCATCTTCCAAAATCTGAGAGGGATGAGGTGTAGGGAATGCTTCCAGAAGTCTTAAAAGAGCAACACTACCATGCAGAAACTACAGAACCCAAACCACCAAAAAGAAAAATCAACCTTCTGCTGGTGGCATCTGACTCAGATAATGAAAATGATCATGTGTCAGTCTGCACTGCTTTGGACTGTTATTGAGCAAAACTCATCATCAGCATGGATGCATGTCCCCTGGAATGGTGGTTGAAGCATGAAGGGACATATGACTCTTTAGCGCATCTGGCACGTAAATACCTTGTGACTCCAGTTACAGCAGTGCCACGCGAACGCCTGACTTTCAGATGACATTGTAAACAAGAAGCGGACAGCACTATCTTCTGCAAATGTAAACAAATTTCTTTGTCTGAGCAATTGGCTGAAGAATTAGGACTTGCAGGCTCTAAAATTTTAGATGCTTTTATTTTTGAATGCAGGTTTTTTGTACATAATTCTACATTTGTAAGTTCAGCTTTCATGATAAGAGATTGCACTATAGTACTTGTATTAGGTGAATTGAAAAATACTATTTCCTTTGTTTTTATACAGTGCAAATATTTGTAACCAAAAATAAATATAAAGCAAGCATTGTACACTTCGTATTGTGTTGTAACTGAAACCAATATATTTGAAAATGTAGAAAACATCCAAAAATATTTAAATAAATGGTATTCTATTATTAACAGTGCAATTAATCATGCAATTAATTTTTTTAATCACTTGACAGCCCTAGAAGTTACTGGATTATCACACCCAAATGTTATGGAGCAGTTAGAAACACCAAACTGACATATTTTAGCACATTTATACTTGAGCATCTGCAAGGGAACTGGCAACTCCTAGTGCACAAAAGAGTCCATAGAAGAGATCTGAGCGGGTGTTTATTTTCCTGCTCCGAGACTATACTAGCTCTCTCAACTGCATTAATTCTGATGGAAAGAGGTGCGGAAATCCGCATACATCCAGACTGCAAAACACCACTTAAGACATTGGCTCACTCTTGTTCAGCTGTTGTGCAGTCAGCAGGAACAAATCAGGGCACTAAGCTTTCTGAGGTCATGATTAGGGCAACCTCATCAGAAAGTTCAGCTCTTTTTCACCTGCTGGTTAGGACAAAGAGCACAGAAGAGGGGACAGGAGTAGTTCAGGAAAACTGTTTCTATGAGACATCTGACCTCCTGTATTACATACAAGAGTAGAAAACCATTTCATAGTATGTAACACACTACATGATACTGCACAATATTTTTTTTTATGAGCTTCAAAAGGAAAAGATTGAACAAGCAACCAAAGATGTACTCGATATCTTGCAGTGCTATGGTTAAAGATCAATATGGTAAAAAGTCACTACTCTGATAGAAGATTTACGAGACATTCTTCTGGCACTTTCTGTCTATTTATAGGACATAACTAAATGAAGCGTCTTATCCCACCCAAAACAGAGGTCCACTTTATTAATTATTTAAGGAATGTTACTAAGCAGTCATTCCTTTAACAAAGAATATTTAGATCTTAGTCATTCCTCAGTTTAAAAAACAAAAATATTAAATCTGAATGTTCCTGCTTGGATTAAAATTGCACAACATCTGTTGTCACATCTTTAAAGCCTGAAAAAGTCTATATATATCTGCAAGTAGTAGAGCAGACAATCCACCCAAAGTAGTATTATCTTGGGAAAAGGCTGATCACAGAATCCATCTGCGCTGAATATTTGCCAGTCATTATGATCTTTGTAGACAAACACTTAGTTGAATGATAATTGTAGTGACTGCAGCCGAAGATCACAAAATGAAAAGTGGTGCATTATGTATATTTAAAAACTTGTTCTTCATAACAACTCTTATTTAATATAATGAAATAAGCTGCACAAGAATACACTATTAGAAATTTTAAGACTGTTTTTTTTTTTTTAAAGGTACAGAGATAGCACTTGTTTTCACTCTGGAAAAAAAAAAAAAACTTAGAAACAAAACATTCCTGATAATCTGTAAAAATGGTTACTCTGTATTTCTTCCAAATATCCTTTCACTTGCCATCCATCATCAACATCTTATTTTACTCAGTATTGAACTATTTCTGAATGTTCTGCCCAGTTTCAGTACTCAGTTGTGGGCGTTAATATTTATACAGATTAATAAAAAATGATTCATATATGGGAACCAGCTATACTCATAACTTAGTTGTAATGCTAGCTTCTGAGATATTAAAATAAGGAAATTGATTTATACAAAATTCTGAAAACTAACATTTTACAACTTGTTTAATACCATCACCTAGTATGGAAGAAGAAAAAAAAAGATTAGTAGTTAGAGATTGCAGAGAAAAAATATACTATCACATGATTAAATAATTGAGCAGTATGTCCTTTTTTGCTTTTAGTTGTGAGTGGGTTGCAAGAAAGATTTATCCAATTACATGCAACTTTCATTTGTCTTATTATTTTAGTGTGTGATGTAAAACAAAAAAGCCCCAATCATTAATCAAGAAAAAAGTCAATGTGTGTTCTCCATTAACTACTGCAGCAGGCTCCATCTGTCTCCCAATTTTCAATGAACAGACTAAAAGCTCATTCCCCAACCAATTTATAAATACCTTAGTACATTTCATTGATATGAGCAGTAGTTGAGTAAATTAATGCTTTGCTTCATGATTCTACTATAAACCCTTTACATCTATTGCCTTTCATTTATAAGAATCCTGAAGCATTTTATTGCTGGACAGCCCAAATGTTAGAGATGTGTGATTGTAGGAATAGCATATAGAAATCAGACATGCAATTGTATGCACAAGCGTGCAGTTAAGACACATAGCTGGCCATTTTGTGCAAGAAAATATTAACATGCATGAATGTGTAGATAAGCACAAAATACTTACTTTTTAAAATAATGGAAATTATATATGTCACTAGCAGGTAAAATTATTTGCAGCAGCCAGTGTATGTAAAATGACACCTCAAATTAAGGAAAAATTCTGCCATTGTCAACTACATAGAATGGCTGTCACTATGCCTTATAGGGCTTTTCAGATTAAATCCCTCCCCCAAACCCACATCTCTCCCTTTTACAGGATCCAAGTGAATAGGGAAAAAGCTGGGGAGGAGGTGAGGAGAGTAATTCTGGCTTCCCCACTGTGAAGGTCCACTGAAGCCCTGAAAATATTATGTAGATTGCCCGGAAGCAGGGTGCATTTTATGGCTGAATTAAAACCTGTTAAATAATTAGATTAGCTAGCACTAGATACTTCACATCATAAATTTCAGTCGTTCCCCCCCACCTTTTTTTTTTTTTTTATTAAGGAGACAAGCAAGCTACTAGTTAATTGAAATTAAGCATACATATTCCAAGATCAATACATTTTTCCCCAGTGAGAGTTTTAGAGAAGTGTCATATTGATTCTTTATTTTAGAAGAATATTTTAATATGAGTTTTTAAAAGGTTATTTTTGTAGTCAAAAAGCATATATTCTTTGCAGATCCATCAAGTACATTCTGATTAAAGTTACCTTAACTTTTATACCATCACTCAGAGCAGGGTCATTTCAGATCTAAAAGATCTTTAAGCTTATTTTTAAAAAAGTAACTTCTCTATCAGGGAATGCTCCTTCAAAAATTCAAACGTCACTTTGAAATGCAGAAGTTTTTTACATTGAATCCATGAGTAATAAGATTTAGTTTTACATTATGAGGTGACCTAACAGATGTTTTTAGTATGAATAGTAAAGAGACATCTGTTTCCAACTAGGTCACTGATTTGGTATGCAACCTGAACATCACTATTGACAAGGCAGCTATGAAAAAGCTTGATGAATCCTTATTTCCAACTGTCTGCTGCAGGTGCCAAGGAGAACCTGATCTTGAGTAATGTTAGCAACACAGTCAAGTCCTTGTAAACAAGCTCTTGAATAATGGTACATTAAAGAGACATCAGGTAGGGTACAACATTTACTATTCTTTCAGCCTGTCAACAATCCTTGAGCTATCTTTTTTATATGGATCCTAGCAAGGACCTCAGTATCCTAGGCTAGTTAAAAAAGCCATTTATGAAAACATTGTTAATTTTGGGGTGTGAATGTCTGCAAGTCTGTCCCCTCCATTTCCCCCCTCCCCTCCAGCCTTTATACAAACTACATTCCAGGTCTTTACTACTAGATAGTGGTCTTTTAACATGTCCGTCACATGTTCTTCTAGGAGATTTTCCACACACCACTACATTATTGTGCTAGTGCAGCAGAAATAAACTGGACTACAAAGATACTAGCCTTATTCATTTTCAGTGCTGGGTGAAGTAGAAAGCAGGTGAGAAGTTCTCTTTTTTGTAGTGTGAACGATTCCAGGTTACTTTTAGTTTATTTTTTAGGAGTTATTTGTGTAGGAGGCATTTATTTTCATAGGCAAATGCAAGTGAATGGTTAAGCCTGTTTCAGAGAATAACATGATCAAACATAGTAAGAGTTAATCTACAGTATGTATAACTGAAAATAAGGAACTCACTGTTATGGTTAGAATAAATCAATACAGTCCAGCAAATAGTGACATCAGTAGTGATAAGTTAGCTGGGTAACCAAACAAGCCAGTCTCCTTACTGGAGACTATTGTAGCTGGATTCTCTGCTAATAAAGAACATTGACAAATATGAGCAAAGGATGCCTTAATTCCTTTAGCATCAAGAGTTTTCCTTGGAGAGTATATTTTTAATACGTAATTCAGAAAGTTATAAGCAGTGCACTGACTTTCCATTATATACTAATTCTATGATTGTGTATTTTGCAAGAAAAAGTCTTGTCTAATTTTTCCACTTTAAACTGGCTATTGGTCTCATTATCAAAAAATATATATTATAGGCAGATTTTGGGGTCAGAGGATATTGAGATTGTTGACTCTTGTTATGAGCTGCCACATGATACCAGGAATACATTGACATAGGACACTCCCAGTAACTCAGGAATTAGTTACTGGCTACTGGCCAGTAAGAAAACAGGTCATTTTTGAGGATGGAGTTTGTGGGAAGTTATGTAGATTAGGCTCAAATTAATTTCATTCTATTTGATGGTCTCTTTACATTTGATAGAATCATTAATGCCCAAGTATTTTCACTTAGATTCATTGGGTCTGGGCATCTGCTTATTGCACCCATAAGGTTTTTTTTTTGGGGGGGGGGGGAGAAGAGGGGGAGATTTGGCTATTAAAAGTTACAGAATAAGGTGTTACTGCCATCATCTACCCTCAAGTTTGAAGCTGTTTCAGGGGAACATAAATACATTATCCCATTTATGTCCTATTTGTAGCAATGTCACAAGAAGATGAAAGTGAAGAGGATCACCATATTCCCTTTAACTAGATGGGTGACAGGTACTATGTAATGTTGTTGTAACCATGTCAGTCCCAGGATACTAGAGACAAAGTGGATGGGGTAATATCTTTTATTGGACCAACTTCTGTTGGTGAGCCAGACAAGCTTTAGAGCTACCTAAAGCTCTTCTTCAGGCCTGGGAAAGGTACTCAGTGTCACAGCTAAATACAAGATGATTACATCTTCAAAAAAAGCAATTCTCATCTACATTGACAAAAATCTAAGACAGATATTTTAAACACACCAGGAACACCATTTTCCATATATACATTTCCCCATGTTTTCTTGTACATAGTGTTTTATTATGGAAACTCCAGCTTGTCTTTATCAGCTATTACAATAGAAAGTCTACTCTCTCCATCCATATGTACATCACATGGTGTATATGACTCAGTAAAACCTGTTTAGTTGACCCATTACCCCTCTTACAGACCTTCTCTCCTAGCATTTAAATTTGAGAAAGCATCCCCTTCTGTTCAAGTGACGGATGTTAAAACTCCTTCACTTCCAAGAGCTCTGACTGAGTTCCAGGTCCCCAAACAATTCCATCACAACCCCACACTCTTGAGATGCAAGAAAAAGTTCATTGACCTGTATGGCGTCAGTAACCAGCTTCTCTCTGTCCTTTCCAGGGTCACATCCTGATGGTTTACCTTGACAATCCTATGTTAACAAATTTACAAAGGCCCCAGACTCTGCATCTTAATTCCAACCTTTTTTTTTTTTTTTTAAATAAAGCCTTTGGGCTGTCCATTCATTTACAATTCTAACAAGAAAAAAAAAAATCAGGAACAGGACCTGCAACCGTGAGAAGATCCCTTTCTATGGTCTTGTCTACACAAGGAAGTTAACCAGCATTACTACTATAACACTATACTTCAATGAACCAAACTGAAAGAAGGTCACTATTATTCTGAATATGACAGTCCACATGGGGATTAATACCAATATAATGAATTGTGAAATTATGTTATAGTAGGGCCAGTAAGTTTCCCAGTTTAGACAAAGCCTAAGTGAGAATTTTAATGGCTCCCTACTCAATTTTACAACCCACAGAGTAAAGGAAAATTTTCCATTTATCAAACATCTATTCCTACAAGACATTGAGTCAGTTTTCTTACTAAAATATCTCACCTTACAATTAGGGCCGTTGATTAATCGCAGTTAACTCTCGCAATTAACTCAAAAAAATTAATCATGATTAATCGCATGGTTAAACAATACAATACCATTGACATGAAATATTTGATGTTTTTCTACATTTTCCAATATATTGATTTCTATTACAAACAGCCTACAAAGTGTACAGTGCTCACTTTATATTTATTACAAATATTTGCATTGTAAAAATGATAAACAGAAGAAATAGTATTTTTCAATTCACCTCATACAAGTACTGTAGTGCAATCTTTGTCGTGAAAGTGCAACTTATAAATATATATATTTTGTTACATTGTTTTGTGTTTGAGTGCAGTTATGTAAAACTTTAACCTACAAGTCCACTCAGTCCTACTTCAGCCAATCACTAAAACAAACAACTTGTTTACATTTATGGGAGACAATGCTGCCTGCTTCTTATTTATAATGTCACCTGAAAGTGAGAACAGGCGTTTGCATGGCACTTCTGTAGCTGGCATTCCAAGGTAGTTACATGCCAGATTTACTAAATATTAGTATGATCCTTCATGCTTCGGCCACCATTCCAGACAACATGCTTCCATACTGATGTTCATTAAAAAAGTAATGTGTTAATTAAATTTGTGACTGAACTCCTTGGGGGACAACTGTACGTCTCCTGTCCCGTTTTACCCACATTCTGCGTATATTTCATGTTAGCAGTTTGGATGATGACCCAGCACATGCTGTTCGTTTTAAGAACACTTTAACAGCATATTTGACAAATCGGAAAGGGAGGTACCAATGTGAGATTTCTAAAAATAGCTACAGCACTCAACTCAAGGTTTAAGAATCTGAAGTGTCATCCAAAATCTGAGAGGGACAAGGTGTGGAGCATGCTGTCACAAGTCTTAGAAGAGCAACACTACGATGCAGAAATGACAGAACCCAAAACCACCAAAAAAGAAAATCAACTTTCTGTTGGTGCCATCTGACTCAGATAATGAAAATAAACATGCGTCGGTCTGCACTGCTTTGGACAGTTATCTAGCAAAACCCGTCATCAGCATGGATTCATGTCCCCTGGAAAGTTGGTTGAAGCATGAAGGGGCATATGAATCTTTAGCACATCTGGTACGTAAATATCTTGCAACGCTGGCTGCAACAGTGCCATGCCAACTCCAGTTCTTGTTTAAAATATCACCTGAAAGTGAGAAGCAGGCAGCATTATCTCCTGCAAATTGTAACCAACTTGTTTATCTGAGTAAGTAGGACTCAGTGGACTTGTAGGCTCTAAAGTTTACAAATTTTTTTTAAAATGCAGGTGTGTGTGTGTATACATACACACACACGTAAGATGCACTTTCACAATAAAGAGATTGCACTACAGTACTTGTATGAGGTCAACTGAAAAATACTCTTGTGTTTTTACAGTGCAAATATTTATATTTTTGATTACAAAGTGAGCACTGTACACTTTTTGTATTCTGTGTTGGAATTAACATCAATATATTGGAAAAAGTAGAAAACCTCCAAAAATATTAAAATAATAGAATACCATTTAACAGCATGATTAATTTCAATTACTTTTTTTAATCGCATGATTAATTGCGATTTTAATCACTTGACAGGCCTACTTACAATCTACTCTTTTGCTTATGATGGAACCTTTCTGAAGTTTTATTGTGATACTAGAGACACAAGGTGGAGGGGGTAATATCTCTTATTGGACCAACTTCTGTTGGTGAGCCAGACAAGCTTTAGAGCTATCTAAAGCTCTTCTTCATGTCTGGGAAAGGTACTCAGTGTCACAGCTAAATACAAGATTGAAGAGATAGAGATATGCTAAAACTCTCTCTTCAATCTTGTATTTAGCTGTGACACACTAAGTACCTTTCCCAGACCTGAAGAGCTTTAGGTAGCTCTAAAGCTTGTCTGGCTCACCAACAGAAGTTGGTCCAATAAGAGATATTACCCCCTCCACCTTGTGTCTCTAGTATCCTGGGACTGACATGGTTACAACAACATTACATAGTACCATAATAAATGCAATAAGGTATAAAAAAATTAAGTTGAAGTACAACATTTTTGATAAATGCTATCTTCAAAGTACAGTTAGTATTCAAAGTTTAAAACTCCCCAAACTTATTTAATTCATGTCCATAAATTTCACAAATTGAACTGTTGTCTTTCCTTTTACACCTTGGGCCAAGTCCCAGTATTTACTAGGATGGATTCATTTTATAGCCATGTAAATCTGAAGCTGACAATTTAATAGCTGCTTTAGTTTCTATCTGAAAGTAGGAGGCTTAAAGATAAAAATAAACTTGAATTTACTGTGTTTCCATCTCAGGACACGGGAGAAAAGTTGTCATACATGCTATTTAGTATAGAGTTCAATAGGACACAAACAAATACTGAATTTTCATGCTCTTCAGGATACAGGTCACATCAAACATATTGCTCTTCTTCCGATGCCAACTAGCTATTAAGCTCCAGCACAAGCTTGAATTCTCTTTTTTCTCACCCACCATAAGAGATTTTCTTCCAGCCTCTAAACCAGTTTTGTAGTAGTGCCAAGTAGTTTCTTGGCTTGAAATCACATATCACTACATTACAACACCTCCAGCATTCAACACATTAAAGGCCAGGTAACCAGACACACATTTCCAGTAAATTAAACTGCCAGTGAATTACCCTTAGGATAAAAATATTAATTGGATATTATGGCATTGGATCCATTTCCTATTTTATAAATAAGCACTCAAACTGAACTAACATTAAAGAGAGCACAGAGGAACTAAGCAAAATAAGACATTGTTGCATTGTGATGGCAAATTTAATTTACAAGGACAGCTTATTTATAAACACTCATTGTTTATAAAATAAGTCACTAGGTTGTCTCCACAATATTAAGCACAATTCACACACATGGCCAATTTATGTTTAAATGTAGGTAACGTGTACTACAAAGGCTATCCCTAGTTAAAGGGAACACATAGGTCATGTAATTCCAGTTGAGGTTGGAATGCTGACTCATCTGGCAACTTGTCAGTAAGCCCCATGACTTAGTGAAGTCGTCTGTGCTTCACTGCTGATCCCAAAATGAGTGTGTGGTGGGGAGGAATCTAACTTCCATTCAAAATTCATTAGGGGAAAATAAATATGGTACTACTCACATAGCAGGAGAGCTAACCTCTTCCAATTTCTGACATATTTTGAGTTCCCAACTGTAACTCAATTCTAGTAAGACCACAGTTCAGCAAGGCACTTACAGATGTGGTTAACAGCATGTGAATAGTGACTACAACAGGATTTACATGCTTAAAGTTAAGCATGTGCTTAATTACTTTGCTGGATTGGGAGATAGTTTTCCTGTCACTGGAGTAACTGTCCTTCTCCTGGAAGCTTACGATTTACTGCAGTCTGACTGAAATGGGAACCCTATCGAAGCTACATAAATGCCATTATGCCAGTATTTAGTTTTTTTATTATTTTTTTAAAACACACAGACGATGACAATCTATACAGATGAACATATTTCTCTTTAACAGCTTCAAAGGTCTAATTTATACTACAGCCTCAGGCCAGTCCACACATTTTATGTTGTATGAACAAGAAAAAGAAAGTTGCTTTCCAGGCCCCCTCTATCTCCATCATATAGTAGTCAACAAGCCACTTCACTTGCCATTAAATCATAACCAAGGAAGGAAGCTGTTACTGTTGCCCAGACCTGTAATCAGACTAATGTCCATGCTGCTGGTTTTGCAATATTTTTCCAGTACCATAAATCTAATTAAAAATGTCAAGAGTAATTTACATTATTTTAATGCAATAAGATACATTATCCTTATTACTGTGCTCTCATTACACCTTTATAGTAAGATGCAAAAGGGTCCAATAAGAACCTTGATCAGTTTACATAATAACATTTTTTTGTACTGCTGCAGCACTCGGAGATCCCAACTGAGGATCTGGGACACACTGTGCTAGGTGCTGTGCACAGATGTAGTAGAAAAATCACTGCACCAAAGAGCTTATAGTCAAAGCATATGACAAGAGAAAACAGGTAGATACAACAAATAAGCAGAGGACGGTCAAGGTAACAGTGAGACAAACAAGCACAATAAGCAACATCTATTGCTTAGCCATACAATTTTGTTTAATATGGTATACCAGGAGAGGGAGGGAGGGAGAGTTTAGGATGTTTTTACAGTGTTACTGTAAAACATATTGAGTTAAAGTATATTACTTTTATATGATTGTTACTAAGTTGAACAGCAAAATGTGTAATGTACATACTCAAGCCATATTGTTGGAATTGGACTACATTAAAACTTGAGTTATTCTAATGCCTGTTTTATCAACAGAGTTAAAGACAATTTTTTTTAAATGCTTTCATGTCATTTATTTTTAAACAAAATATTTTAATACATCCCATATGAGTTCTTCAGGTTCACACACACAGACACACACGCCTTGTCCTAGACCTGACAATGCCAATTCTTCCTACTGAAAAAAAAATTCTGACCACTGTAGTGGTATTAGAACTGGTGAATTGAAGACACTAAATTAACATGTGAAATGAAACATCAAAAAAAGTACAGTATATTTATATTCACCCACAGTCCTCATTTTGTCTTACAATTTCTGCTTAAGCTGTTTCACATAGTAAGTCAGCTAATTCATACATGAGGTGGTGATAAACTCTTCTTAAGACAGTGTTGGCTAGCAAGTTATTTTCAGAAACAGGAATAAGAAACAAGTGTTAAAACCTTAAAAGGTTATATTATGCAAGTCAGATTTAGTACACTGTTCACCTTCAGTGGTGAGGTGCCACATAAACCAGGAGTTTGCTATTGAAACTAGCAGAATTTAGATATACAAATGAAAGCAATGCTACACAATAACTGCACACCTTTTTAAACATTTAAACTATCATTTTAAGACAAGAAATTCTAAATTAACAGTCCCAGCATAACCTTATCTATGTGCCTAGTGCACAGCACACAGGGTCTTTCATTATGTGATTACACAATTTACATTAATACAACAGGACAGATACATTAATCTAAGGTTCGAAATAATTGCATTTTAGACAAGAGAATGAAATTCAAATTGTGTCAGTCTTACTAAAAAAGTTCAGAAAATAAAGATCTTTCTATTATTGTCCAGTATGTCAAGATCCATCATATAATGACAATCCTTACTGCAGTGATGCATGCCACCAGGCAGATTTAAGCTTCCCACAGCAACCTTACTCCCTGATCCTGCAAATGTTTACATACATGGGTAACTTTACTCAAGTATGTAGTCCCATTGACAGCAATGGGGACTATTCAGGTGAGTAGTCAAGTTATACATGTGCATAACAGTTTGCAGAATTAGGGCTCTGGTGTGGAATTTCTTGACTTTGTGCAATTAACCTCAGACAAAGCTGTGGTTGGTTTAATGTTTTGGTATTTTTAAGTAAAAATTCAATTTTAAATAACTTTCTAATTATTTGTTCCCTAAACTTCACCTGCCTTTCTTTGAACGTACAATCCTGAAATACAGTTAAATGGATTTTCTATTAACTTCCCAAAATATTCAACTCAATGCTAAGAACAAGTATGAGTAACCTTATCTCCAAAAGTTATTTCAGAAAGTTAAAATTTGGGTTTCTAGAAATCTGCAGTAAATTTTGTCACTTTTACATTGGGATAGTCCCCCCTGGATTCTATGAAAATTTTGGAGAAAATCCTGCCAGAATAGTTAAAGTATTCTTTATTTCACCCATTCTTTCAAAACCCCTCTCCCTCCAAGATTTTATTACATTATTCAAAACTTCCAGTCCCCCTAGATTTTTTTTATTTTATTCCAGACTTAAATTGGGGAGGGGGGTTTCACATTTGATAGAACATTCAGTTATTTTTATATTTGCAACATTCTCCTTTTGCAATGTCCATCTAAGGGAGTCCTACCACACTGGGTGAAGCACAACCACTGTATGTTTATAATGTACTGACCAGCAGTGAATAAATGCAGACTTTTTGGTTTTCAT
This sequence comes from Mauremys reevesii, assembly GCF_016161935.1. Classification (NCBI taxonomy): domain Eukaryota; kingdom Metazoa; phylum Chordata; order Testudines; family Geoemydidae; genus Mauremys; species Mauremys reevesii. The sequence goes on from NC_052623.1 coordinate 253,705,781, forward strand.
CAGTAAGATTCATGAATAAACACCCCATTTTTATTATTTCTGCACTGGCCTTCAAATTGAGTTGGAAACAGCATTTAAAGTGCTTTCACATAAACTGGTTTCTAACAAAATTTTACTATCTCCACACTGGCTGGACAAGTTACATTTTAAAAAAAAAAGATACTTTTAATTACTTTCTCATCCCCCCCCACTCCCCTCCCAAAAAAGGGGAGGGAGAAGGGGAGAAGTAGTAAAACATTTTGATTCAGGAGGACTGATGTTAACAGTACCCTCAAACACTTCTCCTTTTCTGTTTGAGGCTGAATGCATTGGAGGACTTAAAATACAACTGCAGTCCAAGATCTTGGTTCACCACCTTGGAGAAGGCCTCTTAGTTGTCCCTGTATCCCTCTACATCAGGGGTTCTTAATCTGGGGGTTGGGACCCCTCAGGGGGTCACCAGGTTATTACATGGGGGGGGAGGGGGGTAGAAAGCTGTCAACCTCCATGCCAAACCCTGCTTATCTCCAGAACTTATAATGGTGTTAAATACATTTAAAAAAAAATGTGTGTTTAATTTATAGCGGGGGTCACACTCAGAGGCTTGCTGTGTGAAAGGGGTTGCCAGTAAATAAAGTTTGAGACCCACTTCTACATCAGTTACCCCCTCCCAACGGTTACCTCACCCTCTCCTAACTCAGACCTGCGATGAAATACTAGTGTGCTTCACACCCTCCAAAACAATTTACTTTGATTTTCTACTAATGGCAGAAAACCCAAACCTTCAAGAAGGAGAACCACGGCAGGGCCAGAAACAGCCTGTTTCACAGTGCCAGAAGGTACAAAGGTAGCTTTCCTGCTCTTTGAGCCCAAGTTACCGCTAAATGCACACGTTTCTGAATGATTACATCTTCACAGCAACCTCTGAAGTACGAGGCAAATGCAGCTAAACTTAAAGGATAAAGTCCAAGTGGTAATAAGATTACAGCAGCACATCTAAATGTGATCTGCTTACTCCCACTGACATAACCAGCCCTAGCCACTGCAGCTGGTTTCTATAAAGCACCGCCACTGAAAGTGGGGCGCTGGGCAGAGGGAAGCCGGAAGCCTTTTCAGAGAACGGTGAATGCAATCGTGCTTTGCATCCAGTTGGTTTCTTCTGCTGCAATTAGTGGCTGGAACTCAGGCTTCTTGGGTGGGTGGGAAGAGTTCGAGCAATACAAGGAGAAGTTACTAAATGAGATTTCAGAAGCAGCCTCCCCCCAGGCAAATCCCTTGGGAGCGACTCCCCGGGAGCGGACTAGGAACACAATGAAAACGCCGAACAGCCTGTGCACCTCGATGTGCAGGGAAGAGAGTGCCCAGGCCTGCTGGAAGGTTTGTGCAGAGACACGGGCAGGCAGCCCCCGCGGGACCAGCATCCCTGGGTGCGCTGCTCTCGCCGGGATATTAATAGTCGCTATTAACCTGTTAGCGCGCAAACGCACCCGCCCAGACCCCCCCCCCCCCGCCTGCTAACGCTACGGAGAATACATCGCAATGACAGCGAGGGCAAACAAACGCTACCGCCGTCCGGGGGTGGGGGTGCAGAGAAAGGGGCTCCAGGGGGCAGCCAGGGAGAATACGGCAGAAGATCGCACCAGGGATGAAGGGGAAATGAAATGCAGCCTGGGAACCACTCGGCGTCCCCTGCCCGCTGCAGCGCAGCGCCCCCCATCGCTACCCCTCCTCCCCCACCGCTTACCGGCCAGTTCGTCGGGCTCCAGCCCGCTGTCCGCGTCGGTCCCGCACACCACGAAGTAGTGAGCGAAGCGGCAGGGGGCCGAGCCGGGCCCGGGGGCAGCGCTCCCGCTCATCCCTGCTGCTGCTGCTGTAGCCGCTGCCGCCGCCGCTGCTGCTGCTCTGCGCTAGCCCCGGCGCGCGGGGGCCGGGCCGCGCTCTCGCGCTCCTGCCGCTGGTCACAGCAGCGGCGTCTCCATCCCCAGCGGCAGGTCTCGCGCGGGTCCCCCGGGGAGAGGGGGGCGGTTACCGCGGCTCGCGCCGCTCCCGGACTCTCTCGGGCGGGCCGCGGCTCGCGCTCCCGCAGGACCCCGCCGGGCGCTAGAGCGCAGCGAAGGGCTGGCGCCGCCAGCAGCGAGCGCTCAGGCGGTGGCAATGCCCCCAGCCGCTGTCAGCTGAGCAAGGGGGGAGCAGCGCTGGCTGGGCTGAGCGTCCTCCCTGCTGCAGCAGCCAGTCACAGCGAGGGGAAGGGGTGGGCACAGCGGGACATTTAAATCACTGCACTGGAGTGGGGGGCGGGTACCGCCCAGGCACACTCGGCCCTCCCCCTCCCCCCAGCCCAAGGCTGCTGTATTACGGCGCCGGCGCGCAGCTCTCTGCGCAGCTCCTGGTTAACAACGTGGCCCCCGGGGGCTGCGGTCTCTCCCAGCAGGACTCCAAAGCAGAGCCTGGAGAGGTAAAGACGGAGCGTGGTTAGACTCACGGCCCAGTTTGCTGCCTAATTCTGGAGCTCGCCTCTGGCTGCCCGGTTGTGCTCCATAGTCTCAGCTTTCATTTTAGAAAAAGTCTATGACAGGATCTCCTGGTAGGGAAAACAATCCTGTAACCGCTGCAGCTAGTGAGTGCAGTGTGGGGTGTGCACTCAGCTCCAGAGGTGCCAGCTGCTCCATTCAGCCACACAGACCTTTGGCTAGGGTGACCAGACAGCAAGTGTGAAAAATCGGGATGGGGTGGGGGTAATAGGAGCCCATGTTTTAAAAAGCGCCAAATATCGCTTCTGGCACTTCACACTGGCACTTGTCATTGGCAAAACGTTTGTCTTCTGGGGAGGAGGGAGGTTTAAACATCTTTGAAAGACAAAAGTTTTGTCATTCAATTGCCAGTGTAGACATAGGGCTTGGCTACACTCGACACTCCAATGCGCTCCCGCGGCAGCACTTTGAAGTGTGAGTGTGGTCGCGGCACCAGTGCTGGGAAAGAGCTCTCCCAGCACTGCACGTACTCCACCTCCCCGAGGGGATTAGCTTACAGTGCTAGGAGCCGCGCTCCCAGCGCTGGGGCACTGTTTACACTGGCGCTTTACAGCGCTGTAACTTGCTGCGCTCAGGGGGGTGTTTTTTCACACTCCTGAGCGAGAAAGTTGCAGCGCTGTAAAGCACCAGTGTAGCCAAGGCCTAAGCCTTAACATTTAGATCAACCTAGGCCATGTGTACTTATACAGCTGCAGCACATCTGGTGAAAACACTCTGTGCCAGTGGTTCTTAACCTATTTACCATTGTGGGCCACATACAATACTACCTCTATGGCCCTGAGGATGTCACATGGGCCGTAGCTCTGTGCTGATGGGGCTGCAAGCAGCCTGCTGGCCACATGTTGAGAGCCACTGCTTTATGCAGACCAGAGAGAGCTCGCCCATCTGCATAATAAAACCATCCCTGCGAGAGGCAGAAACTATGTCAGCGGGAGAGCTCCGCTGACATAGCGTTGTGCACACTGGCACTTATGTCAGTGTAACTTATGTCGCTCAAGGGGGTGGAATATTCACACCCATGAGTGACAAGTTTTGCTGACATAGGCAGTAGTGTAGTCATAGCCTTAGGTGCAGGTATAGTCAGTACTAGGTCAACGGAAGACTTCTAGGTGGATTAACCACAATGAAGGGGAGAACCGCTCCCATTGCTGTAATGAGACTCTTCACCAAAGCGCTACACTGGTGCGTGCCACTGCAGCATTTCTAATGAGGAAATAGTCATAGGTTGACCCAGCTATGTCACTGAGAAGCTGTGAATTAGGTTCTTCTGTCAACCTAGCTACCACCTCTAGAGGTGGTGAACTAACTAGAGCAGTGGAAAAACTCTTTCCGTCGCTGGAGGACGTGTCTACACTATAGTGCTATTATGGTACAACGGCAGCATCATAGCTTGCCATTGTAGCATCTGTAGTGTAGACAAACCCTAAGTCCCATTTTCAGTAATGACATGGGACTTAGGGTTTGTCTACACTACAGTCATTGAGGTGCTTTTGAGAATTTTAGCCATTGACTCGGGAACTAAAGGTAACAATATTTGGCATAGTGAAAAACTGAAAATGTGTTTCTATAGAGTATTGTAATGTAAAAATAAATAATAAAAAATTATGAAAGTATTATTCAACTTTCATAAAAGTTTTATTTTTAAAATTTAGTTTGCAGAATTTCCACTAAAGTGCTGCAGAATCCAGAATGTGTGTCCCTCCTGCTGTGGAGTACACAGGACACTGATGTGCCTTAGTTTTTGTGAGGCTTATAGTAAAGTATGTTTTCAGAAGGAATTTTAAAGAGGGGAGGGGTGAGTACAGAGCACAGCCCAGACAGTGTGTTTGATGCTGTGTAAACAAAGAGTAAGATGCAATCCGTGCCTTGAGACTTGTCTGTCCTGGAGGATGGTAGGAAAAATTCCCACCAATACTACCATTGTTTCAACTGCACAAGTGCTAGTGCTGGAGAGAGCCCCGTATTATACAAAGCTCCAGCAGCAACTAGAGTAAATTTAATCAACATAGATATAAGAATACCAGAAGCCATCAAAACTACTCTAAGACACTCTAAAAATGTAAGGCAGACTAAAGTCAGTAATACTGGTTAGAATTGGAAGAGGAATAGATTATTTTGGATTCTATTAATATTTACTTTAAAATTCATAAACTATTTATGGAAACTATGGCCAGTATAAAAACATACCTGACCAGTCTCTGTCAAAAATCGGTGGCTGCTGAGCTACCAATCCTCCTTCACTTGGCACCCATAAGGCATAAGCAAGAGTTCCACAAAAACATTAGCAGTCTATGGCTGCTTCACCACCTCCTTCCAAGGCTATGTCTACATTACAGCTTATGTCGGCAGAACTTATGTCACTCAGGGATATGAATAAACCACCCCCTGAGTGACATAAGCACCAGTGTGGACAGCGCTATGTCGGTGGGAGAGCTTCTGCAACTGACAGCTTCTGCTGCTCGTGGAGTTGGTTTTATTATGCTGGGAGAGCTCTCTCCCATCGGCACAGAAAGTCTTCACCAGACGCACTGCAGCGGCACAGCTGCATTGGTGTCGCTGCAGCGCTGTATGTGTAGAAAAGCCTGTAAGAGGTAGCCTTTGGAAGTGCCTACAAGTCTCCTTACTACAGTCATTGCCAAATGACTAAGTAAGGAACCCTGTTAGTCTGTACTGCACAGTACTATCATAAATTCACTTCAGGACTATTGTGGTCTATTAACAATAGTTTGCAGTGTTGTTGTAGCCATGTTGGTCCCAGGATATTAGAGAGACAAGGTGGGTGAGGTATCATCTTTTTTGGGGGAATCACATCGTAAAAGAAACATTTTCCGACCCCCCTCTTTTGGCCTTCAAACAACCCCCTCAATCTCACCATGAGAAGCAAGCACCTCATACACCAGGACACACCAACTCAAAGCAGCACCAGACTCTGCCATAACAACAGATGCAAAACCTGCAGACAATATCTCCAATGCTACGATGATCAATGCCCCCCACAACACACCATTCAAGATCCATGGGTCCTACACATGACAGTCACAACATGTGGTGTACCGCATCCAGTGCACTAAATGCCACAATAACAACCATGTGGGTGAAACCAGACAATCACTACACTCTTAAATGAACTCACACAAAAAATTATAAAGGACAAAAGAAACCATATGACCTGTGGGCAAGCACTTCACAACACAATCAATCCGTATCTGACCTCACAGTCCTCGTCCTCAAAGGAAACCGGCACAATGCCTTCAAAAGATGAGCCTGGGAGCTTATATTCATACCTTTGCTAAACACTAAAAATCATGGTCTTAATAAAGATACTGAATTGTTGGCTTTTTACAGCAATCTGTAACCTCCTTAACCTCCCCCCACTTTTTTTGTCCTATGATTGCAGAGATGTTAAAGGCCACTTGACTTTGAATGGTCTCTTACAATATGTGTTAACTCCTTATGCTAAACAATCTTTCCACCTTCTATTTAGCTGTGACACTCTGGGTATGTCTACACTGCAAAATTAGATCGATTTTATAGAAGTCGATCTTTAGAAAGCAATTTTATACAGTCAGTCATCTATGTCCCCACTAAGCGCAGTAGGTCGGCGGAGTGCATCCTTAATACAGTGCCTAGCATTGACTTACGGAGTAGTGCACCGTGGGTAGCTATCCCACAGTTCCCACAGTCCCCGCTGCCCATTAGAATTCTGGGTTAAGCTCCCAATGCCTGATGGGGCAAAAACATTGTTGTGGGTGGTTTGGGGTATATGTCATCACTCTCCCCTCTCCCCTCCCTCCCTCCCCCCACTCCTTGAAAGCAACGGCAAACAATCGTTTCACACCTTTTTTCCTGGGTTATCCGTGCAGACACCATACCACAGCAAGCACGGAGCCCGCTCAGCTGCACACTGCTGTTGTGAGTATTGTAAACACCTTGCGCATTATTCTGCAGTATGTGCAGAGCCTGGCAAGGAGCTCAAGAAGCACAAGGACGATTTTGAGGAGGACATGGACACAAATGTTCCTGAAAGCACAGGATGTGGCAATTGGGACATCATGGCGGCAGTGGGGAAGATACAGTGGAATGCCAATTCTGGGCCCGGCAAACAAGCACAGACTGGTGGGCCCGCATAGTGTCGCAGGTATGGGATGATTCCCAGTGGCTGCGAAACTTTCACATGCGTAAGGCCACTTTCATGGAACTTTGTGAGTTGCTTTCCCCCGCCCTGAAGCACAAGAATACCAAGATGAGAGCTGCCCTGACAGCTGAGAAGCGAGTGGCGATAGCCCTGTGGAATCTTGCAATGCCTGACTGCTACCGGTAGGTCAGGAATCAATTCGGAGTGGGCAAATCTACCGTGGGAGCTGCTGTGATCCAAGTAGCCAAGGCAATCAATAACCTGCTAACAAGGGTGGTGACTCTGGGAAATGTGCAGGTCATAGTGGATGGCTTTGCTGAAATGGGGTTCCCTAACTGTGGTGGGCGATAGACAGAATGCATATCCCTATCTTGGCACCAGACCACCTTGCCAAACAGTACATAAACCACAAGGAGTACTTCTCAATGGTTCTGCAAGCACTGGTGGGTCACAAGGGACATTTCACCGACATCAACATGGGATGGTCGGGAAAGGTGCATGATGCTCGCATCTTTAGGAACTCCAGGCTGTTTGAAAAGCTGCAAGAAGGGACTTTCTTCTGAGACCAGAAAATTACCGTTGGGGATGTTGAAATGCCAATAGTTATCCTTGGGGACCCAGCCTACCCCTTGCTCCCATAGCTCATGAAGCCATACACAGGCAGCCTGGACAGCAGTAACGAGCAGTTCAACTATAGGTTGAGCAAGTGCAGAATGGTGGTAGAATGTGCCTTTGCACGTTTAAAAGCCCGCTGGCGCTGTTTGTTGAGTAGGTTAGACCTCAGTGCAACCAATATTCCCATTGTTATTGCTGCTTGCTGTGTGCTCCATAATATCTGTGAGAGTAAGGGGGAGACGTTTATGGCGGGGTGGGAGGTCGAGGCAAATTGTCTGGCGGCCAATTTTGAACAGCCAGACACCAGGGCGATTAGAAGAGCACAGCTAGGCGTGCTGCACATCAGAGAGGCTTTGAAAAACAGTTTAATGACTGGCCAGGCTACTGTGTGACAGTTGTGTGTGCTTCTCCTTGATGCTAACCCGCCCCCTTTGTTGAATGTAATTCCCTGTAAGCCAATCCCCCTTCGACCACAGCTGGCAAAGGAAATAAAGTCCCTATTATTTTGAATCCATTCTTTATTTATTAAAAAAGAGATCACTGACAAGGTAGCCTGGGTGGGGTGGGGGAGGAGGGAAGGACAAGGCCACATTGCTTATTGTAGCCACAGTACAAATCAAAGCTGTTTGAATGACAGCCTTCTGTTGCTTGGGCCATCCTCTGGAGTTGAGTGGCTGGGTTCCTGGAGCCCTCCCTCCCCCCACGCCCGCCTTCTTGGGTGGCTGGGTGAGGAGGATATGGAACTTGGCGAGGAGGGCAGGCAATTATACAATGGATGCAGTGGGAGTCTGTGCTCTAACTGCCTTTCCTGCAGCTCCACCAGACACCTGATCATGTCCGTTTGATCCCCTATTAGCCTCAGCATCTCCTCCAGCATTGTCTGATCACACTCAACTGTATGCTTTCCTGGCCTCTGCCACTGAATGCCTCCATGCATTAAGCTGTGCCCTATCAGTGCGGGAGGACTGCATGAGCTCTGAAAACATGTCATCGCGAGTGCATTTTTTTTCACCTTCTAATCTGATAACCTCAGGAACGGAGTTGATACGGGGAGTATAGAAACATTTGCACCTGCAGGAGGGATAAAAAGGGAGAGTACAATTTAAGATGATACATTTCTGAGAACAGAAGGGAGACTCTTTCACAGTGAATCAAGCAATTCAGGGCAGGCAGCAGAGGTGTTTTAGGTACAAGATTGCATTTTGCCTTTTATATTGAGCGCCTGCCAGTATGGTGACACGTCACACACGGCTGGGCAACAGAATTCGGTTTCCAGGCAGCCATGGGGGATTGACTTCTTCCGCATTCATAACATGTGGGAATGTTTTCAAACTGCAGTGTCCTCCTTTCCCATAGCATGCAATGCCAGTTGGGTTTGCCGTTTAAAAGGAGGGGCTGTGGTTTTGGGGTGGATGTGCAGCACACACCTCCCCCCACCGCCTGGCTATTCTCCGGGTTGATCCCTTTTAGCCAAGCACAACCAGCCCAGCATGAACGGGGTCCTATTACTGTTCCCTTACAAAACTCCTATTTCAACCAGGTGGCCATGAATGATATCAATCTCCTGCGGCCAACACAGAAAGATAAAGATCGAATGTTGCATGAATGCACCCAAAACCCAGGACCATTCACTGCCATGCTTTGTACTGCAATGATTCCAGACTACTTGCTACCGGCTTGGTGTGGTAAAGTGTCCTACTGTGGAGGACAAAATAAGGCAGCCCTCCCCAGAAACCTTCTGCAAAGGCTTTCAGAGTACCTCCAGGAGAGCTTCACGGAGATGTCCCTGGAGGGTTCCCGCTCAATTCCCAGATACGTTAACAGACTTTTCCAGTAGCTGTACTGGCCATGAATGCATCCCAAGTCCTCAGGCAAATTAATCATTAAACATAATTGCTTTTAACTGCTGTAGTGTAGATACCAATGTGCACTCACCAGAGGTGCCTTCTCCACCTTTAGGGTCCGGGAACAATTCCCCCTGAGAGGTTATCGACTCCAGGATGAGGAAAAGGTCCAGGCTGCCGAGGAGAACAGATTCTCCGCTTGCCTGCTGTGCATTCTCCTCCTCCTCTTCCTCATCCACAAAATCCTCCACCATGTTGCGTGAGACTCCCCCCTTGCAGGTGTCCACGGACAGTGGTGGGGTACTGGTAGGGTCCCCCCCAGAATGGCATGCAGCTGATCATAGACGCGGCATGTATGGGGCTCTGACCTGGAGCAACCGTTTGCCTCCTTTGTCTTGTAGTAGGCTTGCCTGAGCCCCTTAACTTTCATGCGGCACTGTTGCGTATCACTGGTGTAGCCTCTCTCCACCATGCCCTGTGCAATTTTGGCATATATATCAGCATTTCTTCTGCTGGTTTGGAGTTTTGCCTGCACAGATTCTTCTCCCCATACAGCAGTCAGATCCAGTGTCTCCCGTTCGCGCCATGCTGAAGCTCGTTTGCGATTCTGGGACTGCATGGTCACCTCTTCAGCTGAGCTTGCCACGCTGACCAAACAGGAAATGAAATTCAAAAGTTCCCGGAGCTTTTCCTTTGTACCTGGCTAGTGCATTGGAGTTGAAAGTACTGTCCAGAGTGGTCACATTGGAGCACTCTCGGATAGCTCCTGGAGGCCAATACCGTCGAATTGCACAATGTTGTGTCTGCACTACCTCAAATTCGACCCAGTCGATTTTAGCGCTACTCCCCTTATCGGGGAGGAGTACAGCAGTCGATTTTAAGAGCCCTTTAGGTTGACGGAACGGGGTTGGTTGTGTAGCTGCATTGCTTATAAAACTGACATAACGTGGCTAAATTCGACCTAACCTCATAGTGTAGACCAGCCCTCTCAATACCTTTCCCACACCTGAAGAAATGCTCTGCAGGCATTTCTATACTACAAACTTAAGTTGACCTGTATTAGGTCGACTTACAGCCAATGCAGTTATTACTGCAGTTTTCATATCCACGCTGCCCTCCTTATGTTGGTGGTGCACATCCTCACCAGGAGCACTTCCACCGACATGAGGGGAAATTTGGGGGGGCTGAGAGTCTGGGTTCTCAGCTCTGCACAGAGCTCCCCGCTGGGAGCCCAGCTGCTGCCCAGACTCTCAGCTCCACTCCCAGCTGGGAGCCCAGTCCAGGCTCTCAGCTCTGCTCCCTACTGGGAGACCAGCGACCACTGCTGCCTGGGCTCTCAGTTCCCCACTCCTGCTGGGAGCCCGCTAGCTGCCCAGGCTCCCAGTGGGGAGCAGGGAACCATGAGCCTCTGGGGGCAGCCAGGTTGCTAGCGGGGAGCTTGGGCTGCAGCCCAGCTGGGTGGGGGAAGCCGGGAGCCTGAGGGAGAGCTCCCGGCTTCCCCCACCCCTGTCATCCTCAGGGTGACAGTCTGAGCTGTGAGCCAGACCCTGGGTTCACAGCAGGGAGCCTACCAGCCTTTCTTGTTAATTTCATGGCTCCAGCTGGGAGCCGTGAAATTGACAAGAATGACAGCCAACAGCAGATGTAAGTAATGCAGTGTCTATGCCAGCATAAGCCCTACACCTCTCGTTGAGGCAGTTATTATGTCAGTGTAATAGAGCACTTACATCAGCGGGAGCAGGGCTGTAGTGTAGACACTGACACAAGTAGATCCAGGTAAGCTGCCTTACATCAACCTAACTGTAGTGTAGACTGGGCCTCAGTAGTAGCTCTAAAGTTTCCCTCTTTCACCAACAGACATTGGTCCAATAAAAGATATTACCTCACCCAGCTTGAGGCACAGTAGTCCCCCATTGTATATAGGAATTACTAAGGTCAACATTGAAAGATAGTCATCTGTAGGGTGGTAGTTTGTAGCAATTGTTAAGCAGCACACAGCAGCCCAACAGTGTAGGAAAAGAAGGGAAGACTATCATATCCATATGGAAAAAAAGAGGAATTTACTGTATGCTAGTAGAACGTAATTATCCAAATTAAAATTTAGGTAGGATGCTGGCAAAAAATCTCTTTTATTGTGTACAAACTTAGAAACAAAAATAATTATGAGGTTGCAATCATAGTAGAATGGTAGTGTACTCATGTACACCTGAAAAAAGACTGCATTTAAAAATGGTGATATACCCTCTGTGGGATTGCACTGATCATAAATTGCAATTAAGGTTTATTGATACATTTGATTTTAACATACATTTTTATTTAATTTCTCTTTCTTATCTAGGGTTTTATAGTATGCTCATCACTGTAGTGTTTGAATGCCTTACAAATTTTATGAGACAGTTTTCACAGTTTTGTCATAAAGTCCCAGTTCCTATACTCCTATGATTGTGTAAGAGGCTCAGCTTTCATTCAAATATATAAAAAAATACATTTTTATTCCTTATAATTGAGGTGACAGGCTTGAACATGTGAACCCCAAAGGCTCAAAAACCAGAAGTCAAAAAGGATAAAAAATGGTATTATTTTAAAAATCTCATGATTTTTCTAAGCCAATCACATGGGATGAATCTTGGCTCCACTGAAGTGATTGTTTAAACTCCTATTAAACTCAATAGGCCAGGATTTCACTTTTTTTTTTTTTTTTAAAGCCTGACTCATTATTTTTGAATGTTTGGGATTGGCAACACTGCATAGCAACAGATCCTAACCCTGTTTTAATCACTTAGCTCCACTGACTTCAACATAGCTACATCAATTTGCACTAGCAGAGGATCTGGCCTATAGAACCTAGGTGGAGGGAGTTTTTTGGTTTGTTTACGTGCACTGTTATTGCCAAAGAGTGAGAATGAAGAAGTGTTTTATATTTTGCTGTGAAGGCAGTGAGGGTTATAGGCATTCTGACGTGTTCCAGGAATTAGTTTAGTCTGTTTTTCTCCCCATTTCCTTAATCCCCTCGTTTTAGTATTACATGATAGCTGAAAAATCTTAGAAAGGTCAGTTGTTCAGATCACCTACTTTGGATGATGGAATCTGAGATTCAAAGACATTAGAAATTAAAATACCTACTGAAGGACCCATTATCCAGTAGTGATATGCCCCACTCTTTACTCTTGCAGGACTGCTTCCTACACTATATTTTCTAGAATTTTATTGTGTCAAATTTAAAATATCCCAAATGTCAGGCTTCCACCATGTGTCTTAGACAACCATTCCACCATCTAAACAATCTATTTGTAAGGAGGTTTCTCCCACTACTCAACATATAATTTATCTTTGTTCATTTCATCCCATTATTACTCATGATCTTTGTATCATCATAAATATTCTCCCATCCTGGTGTTTATACCTTTCAATTATTTGGTGACCACTATGTCCCTTTTCAGTTTTCACTTAGCAAAGCTCTCTACGTTTAGACATTTTAATCTTTCCTTGTAAACCATCTCCTCCAACTGCCTAATCATTTCTTGTGTTTTTGTTTGAACTCCCTTGAGTTTAGCAATCTCTCTCTGATAATGAAGTGTCTAGAACGGAATTCAGTATTGCAGGTGTAATAGCACTAGAGCCATATGCAGAGGGAGAAGTGGAGAAAACCATACTTTCCTGCTCTGTGATGTGAAGTTTCTATGTAAGCAGCCCCAAATTACAGTGGCCTTTTTTAATGACCACAAGTTATGTCTGCTCCCAATGCCCAACTATATCTCAATGGTGGGCATTCCAGCTCACCCTTTTTAGCTTTTAAGCTACTTACATTGATGTATTGTCAGCAGATATTTTTTCTATAAACAGAAAAAAATTAAAATCTGCTAGTATGCTTGTCATTTCTCTGACTGCAGCATGGAGTTTATCAGGATCTTTGCCTGTTGTAAGTAGGATCAGCTGAGTGGCTTTTTATTCCCCCCTCCTCTCACCAAGAGCTAGGTTACTTTATGTAGTTGGGTTTGTTTATTAACTTGTCATAAAATATCAGGGTTGGAAGGGACCTCAGAAGATCATCTAGTCTAACCCCCCCCCCCCCTGCTCAAAGCAGGGCCAATCCCCAGACAGATTTTTACCCCAGTTCCCTAAATGGCCCCTTCAAGGATTGAGTTCACAACATTGGGTTTAGTAGGCTAATGTTCAAACCACCAAGCTATCCTTCCCCCCAGTATTTGGCCCTTCAGCTCTAGATCATATGCCTAGAGTTCACTCAGGCCCTCAATTTCATCCAAACCAAACTGTTTTTTATTGAGATAATACTATCTTGTTCTTTTGTTGCAGGCTTCTCTGCTGGAGATGAGTATATGATATGGCATCCCTGAAAAGCAGAAAATACAAGGTATTTAAAGCTATATGAATTAGCTCCCTCCCAAAAGAAGTACTCAAAAACTGTAACTTTTCAGTTCTGACTTTTCACTTATGTAAGGGGCAATTTTGTATTGGTGTGTTTTAGCCATCTCCTACACAGAGCAATGTTTTTTATTCAAATACACTACTCATGTACAGAGACATTTCAATCACACTAATAATAAATATAACTTTTTAAAACAAGAGTAAAACAGAACCCTTTCGACTGTAACTATAAATATCCAACAAACCCATTCTCTTGACACATACAGGTTTCTGTCACCGTTACTCTTCTTGATCTACCTTTAAGGTCATCCCTCCTTCACACCACCCCTCCTCTTGTTGTAAGTATAGCTCCAACATAACCAATAGAAGAGCCAGGTACTTCCTTCTGAGTTTCACCCTAGTATTCATTTCTTCTTTTAATAAAGAGGAAGCCCCAGGCCTCGCATTGTCCCTTGCAAAAATCACTCAATTCATCCTCAGTAACCCTGGCAGACCCAGCTGCCTCCCAAGCACTTCACTGGGTCAAGTGTCTGTGAACTAGCAAGTAGTGACATGGCCCCCTCTGGGCAGGATTTTTCTTGTCCAAATCCCCCCGTGTAAGTTGTTCTTATCCAGTCTGATTCTTTCCCTCCAGACTGGTCTAGTTTGAGACACAGCAAGTTGCTTTTTTTCATGATTTACTTGTTGTTCTTTACCCTGGCTCCTAACAGGAGTCTGTGTTTTTTTGGAAGATCTTTGATGAGGAACAGTAGCAAAATATTCAGTAGCAACAGTAGCAAGCACAGCTAGCAATTTGCAGGGTACTAATTATACCCAGACACTTTTCCTTAGATCTTGTGACAACAGCTTTTTTCACTTCAGTGTCTGGCCTGGAAATTCAGTTTATGCCCAGCTTTTCTTTTCTGTATTCTTCCCCGAGCCTGGCTCTCCATTGCCTTGCACTATGTGTTGTCATTTACACCTGTGCACAGTGGCTGTACAACACGATCAAATCACTAGTAGCATTTTACCCCCACTTTGCATGGGCATAAATGAGTACACACGGGGAAAGGCAATAGAGAACCAGGCCCAGGGAAGAATATGGAACCCTCCCCCACCTAATCCATATCCCTATAGTGACAGCTCTGTCCAACTACCAGCTTCTCTCTTATTTGTGGGAAGTCAGAGGGGAAGATTTTGGCTGGGCAGTGTTACTCTTCCAGTTAGTTGTGTTTGCTAGCAATGAATAATTCTCAGCAGTTTCAAGTTATTACCATTTCTTGCTTTCCTTACTTGCACTTTCCTTAATCTCATAGCAAGTCTTACTTTTCAAAATCTGTCACTTTAAACTGGGTCAAATGCTAACACCGCTTTTCAGTTTTTCCTCTTAGGATTTGCCATAAAAAAATCAGACTATTGCTCTATCAAGCCCTGCATCCTACTTCTGCCAGTGGCCAGTGCTTCAGAGAAAGATTTTTAAAATGTTCTGTTTTAAGGATATATTGCACATATTTGTCAGTGACACTGCTCTCTCTCTCACACTTCATTTGCTTCAGAATCCTTCAATGAAAGACATCTGTTCCCGGTGATATACTGCTCTTGAATCTCTCACATTGGTCCAAAATTTCCTGCATAGAATTTTCAGCATCTGCCAAGGCCACATTGATTTTCCATTTAAAGTCTTTATTATTTGTATCTAAATAGTTAGATAGTGCCATAAGGGAATGGATGGAGGGACAACACTAACAGAAAATAAGATGCAAATAAATGTGTATAAAGCTTGAAAGAACAGATTTTTAGTTTTGACAATAAGAAAATTAAATAGATCACATTAGTGTAGGAGTTAACTGGAGAACTATCTGAAAGAAGTGGGTTGGTTTTAAGGAGGAATTTAAAGACAGTAAGATCATTCTAAGCACAGGGGGAAGGATGAAGAAGAAAAGCACAAAGGCAAAAGTGGGAGGAGACAAATTAAGTAGCAAGAGAAGAACAGCTGACAAAGTGCATGAAGCAAACACACTTTTAAAAAATAATAGATTGGAGACTTCAGTATGCTTTTGGAGTTTAAAACTGAATAAGCCAAGTTGGTAGGCATAAACCACACAACTAATAGGTTTTCCCCTAGCGCAAATTCACAATTACTGAGAAAGCAGATACTGCAGGCGTATATTCTGAACTAAATCAAATTATAATACCCAATCAAGTGAGTGGCTTATCTTCAGTGCCAGCCTCATATCTGTAAAAGATTAAACTTGAACAGAAACATTGTGCTTTTCTCTGGCATAATTATTCATTGAGCAATGGTACACATAATGCATTCAAAAATTATTACTGTTCTAGCTGTGATTTACCATTGCCATCTCTTACACTATAATGATCTTGTCGGAGTTTCTGTGGCTTTTTCCATGTATGACAAATTCATAAAAATCAGTACCGGTTGGAGCTCATTGCATTTTGTTTGTTTCAGACACATCCAGTAATATTTGCATGATGTTATTTAGCTGAGATTGCTGTTAGGATGATTTGTGCTACTGCAGTAGTACTTATAGTAGTACTGTGCTGAGGATTAATGAAATCGGATATGCCTGCGCAGTGCATTCTTGTCACTGCCTGGGAAGTGGACTCGCTGGTTGAACACAGTGGACTCAAGAGCGAAGCCATGTGAGACCTATGGCCTTTTCCAATAGAATTGGTGTCCAAATCATGGAGACCAAAGTGCTGTTCTAGGACAGTTAAGGTATTCAGCCTATGCTCAGGTCATGGGAGATTTAAAGTCCTTTGTGACCACTGGTGAGACAAACTCTCTGCAAGTATGCTGACTAGATAGATCAGCATTGTCACATACCGATGAAAACATTATTCCATGAGCATCAAGCAAAACCACCCACACTGTGGTAATTCCATCACTGTGTGACAGTGTCACTGAGTTGCTGTGGGACCTTGGCCAAGTTGCTTAGGCCTGATTTTCAGAAGTACTGAGCATACTCAGCTCCCATAAATCAGGCCATTACACTCTTTGTTCTTACCCCATCTGTAAAATGAAGATAATGACGCTTATCCTTACCTTTGGAAGCTGCTTTGAGATCTGCAGATAAAGTGCCGTGTAAGTGCACTGCACCGTTATTAATAAAGCAAACCCTGTGGCTGTCATACCACGATGCAGACACTTCTCTTACTTGGCATTAAGTTAAACGTTGGTGTTGGCAGACATTGCTGAGTCATTCCAGTGTGGGCCCTCAGGTGCACTTCAGCATTGCTGCAGGCTGATGAAGGTAAACTCGTGCTGGATCTAGGATGCACTAAGGTTTGTTAGTTATGATACTGAATCTCCAGTCCAGTGACTATCTGGGCCAAAACTGATCACGTGTTTTCTGTTAGGAATATACTACCTATGGCACGTGTCTGTCAGTGTAGGCCTGGAAACAGATAACCATTGACATCTCTGACATCAAGGCCTCAGGACATTCCTAGCATTGATGTCACAGAATCTGTTTTGTGGGAAAGGTCCAAACCAGTAATGTGCCAGAAGTCTTGTGACACAAGAACTAAGACATGCATATTTTTGCAGATTGAAGTAATAGAGTATGGCAGTATCCCCACTATCAAAATGTGAATTCTAAGCCAAGCTTTAGTGCAGACCATTTATATTTGGCAGTGGACAACTAATGTTTAACAGAATTAGGCCAGCCAATATGGGTATCTGGGATTAAAATAACAAAAAATTCATTCTAGCCTTCATGTAGAGCTAAGCAAAGACATGGTGTTTCAAGCTGGTTAAAACATGTTTTTTCCATACTGCTATCCCCAAAGAAAGTCCCTATCCTGCATACACTGACATTAGTGGGAGCTGCATTCAGCCTAATAGTATCATGCAGTTTGGACAAAATAAGTCAGTGAGTCACACAGAACTTCTCCTAAGGCACTTTTAAAAATTGACCTCCTCAGTGTGGTCTGTCTTGATGCAAATTGAACTGAAGTGTGATTTCAGCATTTGTGATCAGGCTTCCCACTGGTGCACTTTGATTTCAAGGAGAAGTGCCAGACATCTACATTACAAAGCAACACAGCACAGTTACAAAAGCACAAGAGGTTTGCTAAGGAGTCCCAGAATCTATAGTGAATACACAAAAATGAGATGAATGAAATTTCTGAACAACATACTGAAATGAATACTCAACATATTTTTAATCGAATGGCAAAAGGCCATTGTTTATTCTGTGTTTCATAATTGGCAAACACGTGTTCACATCACTGTAATAACACTGTTATAAACCTAGAGATAATCCTGGCAGATTAAAGATTTCTGGGGCCTCTACGTCCTATTCTAACTGTACTGTCATAGCTATTTGCAGTGTTGTTGTAGCGGTGTTGGTCCCAGGATATTAGAGAGACAAGGTGGATGAGGTAATATCTTTTATTGAACCAACTTCTGTTGGTGAGAGAGACAAGGTTTTCTAGGAAAAGCACTCAGACTGACAGATTGTTCAGCATAGGTAGTTAACACGTACTGTAAGATCTGAAGAAGAGCTTTGTGTAAGCTTGAAAGCTTGTCTTCCTCACCAACAGAAGGTGGTGCAATAAAAGTTACCTCACCCACCTTGTCTCTCACATATTGTAAGTAAGCATTCAAAGTCAAGTGGCCTTTAACACTCTGCAGTCATAGGACAAAAAAGGGAGGGAGGGGTTAGTGGGTTACAGATTGCTGTAGAAAGCCATAAATTCAGTGTCTATAAAGATCATGATTTTTAGTGTCTAGCAAAGTTATAAATATAAGCTCCCAGGCTCATCTTTTGAAGGGTTGTGAAGGTTTCCTTTGAGGACGAGGACTAAGAGATATAGGTGATCATGTTGTGAAAAGTGTTTGCCCACAGGGTTGGTGGGTTGTTTTTTTTTGGCTTTTATAATTTTCTGGTGTGATGTAATTTGAGAGTATATTGATTGTCTGGTTTTACCCACATAGTTGTTATTGGGGCATTTAGTGCACAGAATGAGGTACACCACATATTGTGGTAGGCATGTGTAAGACCCATGGATCTTGAAAAGTATCTTGGGGGCAGGGGAGGGTATTGATCATGGTAGCAGTGGAGTTAGGTTTTGCATTGGTTGTTATGGCAGTCTGGTGCTGTTTTGAGTTAGTGAGTGGGAAGCTTGCTTCTGATGACGAGCTCAGTGAGATTGGAGGATGGTTTGAAGGCCAGAAGAGAGCATTCAGGAAAAATTTCTCTCAGGATGTGGTCCCCATCAAGTATGGGTGGTAATTGTTTGATTATATTCCATATGCGTTTCAGTGTGGGGTGGTAGGTGACAACTAAGGGTGTGCCGTCAAAGGTTTTTTTTTCCCCCATATTAAAGCAAGTTCTCTTGGGGTATTCGGGTGACCCATGCATGATGTGATCTACTTCTCTGGTGGAGTGTCCTTGTTTGGTGAGGGTGGTTTAAGTGTGTTAAGGTGTGTATTCTGGATTTTCTCCTTGGAGCATATTCTGTGGTATCTGAGTGCCTGGCTGTAGCTAACAGATTTCTTGGTGTGTTTGAGGTAGTTACTAGATCTGTGGAGGTAGGTGTTGTGATCTGTGGGTTTCTTGACTATAGCAGCCGGTAGTGTTCCATTGTTGAAGCTGATCATGGAGTTCAGGAAGTTGATGCCAGTGTGGAAGTGTTCTAAAGAGAGTTTGATGGATGGGTGGTGGTTGTTAAAGTTGTGGTAGAAATCTGTGAGGGAGTTTAGGTCGTCTGTCCAGAGGATGAAAATATCATCAATGTATTTCAGGTATAACATTGGTTTTGTAGTGCGTTTTCCCAGAAATTCTTCCTCAGTGTGGCCCATGAAGAGCTTGGCCTACTGGGGAGCCATCCCAGTATCCCTGTGTTCCCATGGTTTGGACAAAGTGTTTGTTGTTGAATGTAAAATTGCTCTGGGTAAGGATGAAATGGATGAGTTTGGTGATGTGTTTGGGGTGGATACTGAGTGTTGTCCATTGTCTTGTAGATATTTGATGCAGGCAGAGATGCCATCATTGTGAAGGATGTTGGTGTATAGGGAAGTGACATTCATAGTGACAAGGATGGTATTCTGAGGGAGGTTGTTAATGTTGCAGAGTTTCTGGAGGAAGTCAATTGTGTCCTGGAAGAAGTTGAATCTTTGTGTGATGTATTGTTTAAGGATTTTTTTTTGTTTTTGGAGTCTTGAATGATATTCCTTCTGTAAGAGTGCTATGGTCAGATATGATGAGTCAGCATGGGTTTCCATATTTGTGCATCTTGGGAAGCAAGTAGAAGGTCCCTGGGATGGGTTCGTGATGACTATGTTAACGAGGCCAACTGACAAGTCTCCAACACCACCTTCTATAAAGAACTCAAAGACGACCCCACACCACAATTCACCCAGGAATTTAAGGATATCATCAACTCCTTCCTGAAAAAACTCCCAAGACAAACTCTACAACCTCTTCCCCCTTCTACTATCAGAGCTATGGTTTGTTAGCCAATAGCCTAATAATTTAATATCCATCAGGTTAGTCATTCATATTCCATACTAGGTCATCTGGATGCTCTTCGTAGGAGTATAGCCCAAAAATACCTGCTGGTTAGTGTTCTCTCCTAGTGTACTGTCAATTGCAATTCAAACTGCACTCCACTTTCAGTACTGGATTAATTAATTCATGCCCTGATTTCAGAGTTGGGTTATCAGTAGTCAGCTCTTTAGAGCTCAAACCTTCAAAAAAGGGTTGCAGCTATGTCTGCACTACAAACTTTGGTTGACACAAGTTACAGCAGCATATAGCCACCAAAGTTGGCATATCACTCAGAGTCGTGCATATTTGTTTGCCTGCATCAGTGCTGCACGTACTCATCATGAGCGCTTGCTGTATGCAGGGAAATTCTTCCCCAACAGGCAGAATATCATTGGCGATGTGGAAATGCTAAACTCAGTCTAGCCCCTTCTCCGCTCTCTCATGAAGCTGTACATTGGCCAGCTGGACAGCACCAACTCTTGGCTCAGAAGGTGCAGAATGTATTATGCAGTACACAATATGCAGCTAAAACTATTGGGATGTTTTTCTTGCTGAAATCTAATCTAGTGAGTAAACTATGTTAATGACACTTCACTCTACAAAAGCATATTCCAGAGTCGTTCTGTCCGGAAATAGTGTCTGCCTTGTGTAATTTAAATTATGTATTTGGGGGTTATTCCCTGCTGTAGCTATTCTGTTGTGCCTGCTGCAAATTATAAATACTGCTGGGCCCAGGGATTTTCCTCCTGCCTTGAATTGTGTGGGGACGCTTGCTTTACATTTATGAAGATGGCTGGGTGTTTTCCTGATGTGATGAAGTCTGTGGTGTTTGGTGTGCATTTATAAGTACCATTTGATTTTGTGGCTGCTGCTATGCATTCTGTAATATTTGTTGTGAACTAATAAAGATATTTGGAGAGCAAAAATTCAGTGCACAAAATCAAAGTGCAAAGAAACATGTACAAGGTTATGCAAACTTCTAACATAACAATGTCATGAACTTCTAACATACCCATTGAAAAGTAAGTAAATATTGATGTGCATTTGTGTAAACAAAAAGGTAGTCTAATGTAGTCTGTTGTGCTACACATACACCAATCTGTGGTTTTCAAAAGTCCGTGTATGTGAAGCTGTGATTTTCCATGTTGCCCCTCTCCCCACCTGGCATGGAGCGGTAGGGGTAAGGATGCAGTCTGTGATGCTGTGGGTGATGTAGATAGCAGCAAGCATGGAGTTCTCCAAGGACTTCAACAGGTGGGCAGTCTAGGATTTTTGGACCTGTATATCAGCCAGGGTCTGCAGCATTTGGGTGTGCTGCCTAAGAGGACCCATTACATCTTGGTGCATTTCCCGCTCCTGTGCTCCTGGGACTCTCAGGCCTTTTGCCTGTCTGTAGACGTCCGCTGTTGGGGTCGCCCCTCCCTGGGGCGACTGGGAGCCAGGCCGCCTCACTACACGAGTCCGGTGAGCTGGTGAATTAGCCTGGTGAGGCAGGAAACAGTCAGGAGCTCAGGCCCTCAGGCAGGGGCTGAGCAAATAGTTCCGTATTGTAAGCCCAGGCCCTAGAGCAGGGCAGGGCAGCGAACAACAGTTCAGGGCTCAGACCCTTAGGCAGGGGCTGAACAAACAGTTTAGTATTCAAGCCCAGGCCCTAGGTCCTGAGCAGCCAGGGAGAGGGGGAGTCTGCCACCCGTGAGTGGGGTGGCAGGGGGGACGCGGGCCCACCCACTCCTCTGTGTCCCAGCCCGGGGCCCTAACAGCGGCAGGCAGCCTGCTGCTGTGTCAGTGGAGATTCCTGGCCGCAACACACTGACATTGGCTCTGGGTGTGCTGCAGCCAGACTAGGGTCGGCTGCCCCCGGGCTACTTCCGACCTCCCCCTCTACCAGTATCTGCATCTCAGCGGAGTCTTCCAGGGCGTCCAACACCATGGGCTCCTTGGGATACTGAGCGAGGGGTAAACTGGGCAGCTCCTCTGGGTCCCTTTGTACTGGTCGGCTTACTGGCTCTTCCGGCGTCTGGTCGGCGTCCAGCCTCTGCAGGTATGGCCAGTCCTCGGGTCGGTCACAGGCGGCAGGAGTCTCCCCAGCGGGAGCTAGGGCATCAGCGTCTGGCCTCTCCAGTGGCCAGCCAGCTTCTGAGCCCTGGGGTTGGGCTTTTATACTTCCTGCCCTGTGCCTTGACCTCTGGGGGGCGGGCGCAGGCTCCAGCAACTCCGCCCACTTTGGCATCCGTAGGGGCTTGTCCCTCTCTGGGGTGGCTGGGGCCGCCTCGCTACACTGTCCTTTCTGTTTTTCTCAGTGCCGCTGATCATATTGGTCCTTTGTGCATAGTCTACAGCACTGGGTTGTAGGAACTCCCAGAACTTCTCCTCCCTCGTCCTTTTCATTCTCATCCTCATCAGGGCCAAGCATTCTGGGGGTGCGGAGGGGGCCCTCCATATGGCCACTGTGCCAGAAGCTTCTGATAAAAACAGACAGACTTAGCACTGGATTTACAGTCACAGCGGAAAGGGAAAAGTAATTTACAAAATTCCCATCCTGTACTCCCATAAATACTTTAAACAAGAAATGCTTATTGACATTTCAGCAACACACTCCAGCTCCGCCCATGGTGAACACAGCCTGATGGGAGTGGGTGGGGTTTTCTGTTGCATGAAGCTATAAAATTCTGGCCCCTATTCCATGGCTACGAGTATAGGGCAACAGCAGTGAATACTGGCACTATTGTTCACAGGCAGAGGTGATTTTGGCTGATATTTCACTCCTGGGGGTCACAAAGGCACAGAGAATCCAGCTGCTACTGGTGTACCAAAGCTGCTTGGGCCCATATGCCACTAGCCTATTTTCTGCAATGGTGCCAGCCAAACTCATCAGAGTGGCATGGGAAAGTGTCCTACCACAGAAGAGGAAGCCGCCATCCCTAGATACCTTCGGGTGAGGATTGTGGAGTATCTCCATGGAAGCTGAATGGAAATGTCTCAGGAGGATAAAAGGCATATCCCTGTTCACATAAACAAAGGGCTCCCAGTGCCCTTCTCCTTCTATCACCCAGCCCAACAAGGGAATGAAAAGCAGCTGCTGACTCTACCTCTTCCTGAGCTCAGGACATCGAAATGATGCAGATCATGTAACTGGACTGCCCTACTAGGGGTCAATACTTTGTTTTGAATTTGCTTCCTAACTTTTTAGTTTCTCACAATATACCAGTAAAGCAGTGAGGTTGATACCTTTGTCTTGTAAACTTGGGGATTGACCAGGCGCCATCTTTCAATGCCAGGGGGAGGGAGGAAGGAAAAACAAATAAAACGTTGTAAGGAAAAATGCATGTACATACTTAACTAAGCTCCTTTTCTTCACTGAGCTCCTTCATCAGCAGGCTCATCCATGCTTGATGGACTGGCTAGACTCCTGCAGAGTTTCAAACAGGTCCTGGTTTGTAGCACGGTTGGAGTCCCCCACTGTATTTCCCCCTTCCTCCTCTTCCTCACTGTTCAGAGCAAGGAGTCTCCGTCTTGGTCTCCTTGTAGGTATCCACACTTGTCTGTGGGGCGCTGGTGGGGTCATCGCCAAGTATGGCATGCAGTTCACTGTAAAAGTGGCAGGTCTGTGGCTCAGCACCAGATTTCTTGTTGCCCTCTCTTTCCTTGTGATATCACTGGCAAGATTCCTTTGCTTTCACGCAGCACTACTGCTGAGCTCTGTTGTACCCCATTTCCTGCATCCTCTGTGCAATCTGCTCATAGATGTCCATGTTTCTGCAGTTGGTCTATAGCTGTGCCTGCACTGTTTTCTCCACAGGCTCAGGAGATCTAATACTTTCTGTCTGCTCCAGGCAGGAGCATGTTTAATGCATGGAGCTGGCATAGTTGGCTGGGCAGTTGCACACTCAACTACAGTCAAGGCTCAATTACTAGGAGTGCTTGCCATGGTGGGCAATTAGGAAAGGGCATTACAAAAACATGTAGGATTTTTAAAGGGGGAGAGGGGCTTCTGGTTACTGTGACGCTAAGCACTGGCGTTTAAAGCTGTGAGCAGAGCTGTCGCTGTCACAGTACTGGGGCATTGTGGGACAATGGCTGAAGAACTTTTAGGGTCAGCATAGGTCATACAGTGTCTACATTTATACTGTGTCAACCAAAGTAGGTTGACCATGGCTCTACACTGTGCAGGGAGATGGTTGTCCCGTGTTGCTGTAACAGAATTCTTATGTTGGCTGGAGACAAATTTAAGTGTAGACATACACATGTATAGGTCAAAGCAAGGCAACTTATATTGACCTAACTTTGTAGTGTAGACCAAGCCTATGACTTTGTAATGTAGACCAAGCAGGCCAATCTGCAAAGCGTACATTCAAAAGGAGACAGCTAGTGTATCCTCTCCCAAACCAATTGCTAAGAATTCCTTAAACCACAAATGAAGGTTGAGGTTGAACAAGTCCAAACCAGTCTTTGACAAATGCACTCCTTTGTGATGGAAGAGCTTGAGATACTCTAACATAATGTTCTAATGGTCCAGAACCTTCCACCCATGCTCAAATGCAAATAGCTTCATTTCCCAGCAGCCACTGGATTCCTGGCATGTGGCTGTACTTGCTGGGGAAGAAGGCTGGAGAATACCAGTACAGCCCTTGAGACTAGATGTGGTCATTCAACACGCTCCCACGAATCCTTCTCAAGGGATGCTCATTCCAATTCCTTGCTGGTTTTCACTGGTAGGCAACTCACTATAGCCTGGACGGATGCAGTGCAACCTCACATGGCGCACCAGTGACATCTAATATTCTCAGTGCATGCATCTGAAGATGTAGAGTGTGAATTCAAAACCACCTCTAAGAGCCCTGCTTCCTTTCAGTTGCTTGTTTTTATGTCCAGAAAACAATACCGTGACTACATAACCATACTTGAACTGGAGGGTTTCTTCTGGGATGAAAGCTTCTAGAACATTTGAGGCACATACATAGGATACGATGCGTAGGTCAGATGCCCTCTAGGTGTACGTCTGCTTTCAGCAGTCTGAAAAGCACTTCCTATTAGCCTGGATATGGAACGTGCATCACTGAGATAGGCTGAGGTAGCTGCCCCTATCTTTGAGTAATGGGTGCTAAATTAATTTTTGGAGGGGGTGTGCATACAAGAGAGAGAACGAACCCCCCAGAAAAGTCAATGGTTTGCAAAATACCACTGAAAATTAACAGCAAGTCAGAGGGCTACCCCCATGGCTCTATGTACATGAACAGCAGCCCTTCCATGCTTGGTTGAATTGAAAATAAGTTCCAAGGCATTTGCCAAGCAGGCTGGCTTGGTGACACTACAGAGCCATTCTGCTATCTTTAGAGTAGCATCATCAGAGTCCAGGCTTTCTGGACTCCATTGAAAATCAGTCAAGAGCAGAGCCCCTGGCATGGCATAACCCTGACTCATGGGCCTGCAGCTATACTGCCCACCTCAAAGGCCTCCAGCAACGTAACAGTGAACACAGTCCTACAAAGGAGACACTTGGTACTGGAACTGGCCACCCTGGACAAGGCCTAGTAACCTTAGTAACTCTGTTTTGACTGGGTGTCACCTGTCTTGCATCTGGCCCAACCCTTTATCATTTTCTGTGCCCTAAGGCCCCAGTGAGGGTCAGAATAGCTGCCAGCCTATGATGTGAAGGTAAAACCAAGTGGTCAGGTGAGCACTGAGTGGCCAGGCCCTATGTAGCTAGAAAAGCACTGAAAAATTCCACGTATTTCTCTGGCATTGGCTAATTATGAAGTAAATCTGCTTTTGCGCAGAATTGGTAAAACGTCTGAAAGACAACATGAGATGCTTGCCATGTTCCTGGAGCCAAGGACAGCAGTCATGAACCCAAACCCCATGAACCCTTGTCTCCCACACTGCTTCAGGCTCCGCTCTGCCTCCTGAGCCAGCTGGAGGTAACTGTTCTGTCTGGAAATAGGAGAGAGAATCAACAATATTTTAAAACTTGCTAGGCACAAGGCCTGCCTGAAAATCTGTAACACAAAGGCCTAGAAAGCATTCCTTACTACAGGCTCATTGACAGGTGTGCCACTGAACATGGACCCCTTGTGGTTATGAGCCTGGTCCTGCAGACAAGGTGCTGGTATAGGCTAGTTTGTTGCCCCATTCATGTGTGGCCAAGGGAACCTATAGGCCGTGCATGGTTAGTGCCAGGCTGTGCTCCATGTGGGCACCCCCTGGTGACAGACCATGGAGTGGAGCAGACTGAAAGATAGTGACGTTTTTAATGGCTAAATTTCAGAACGTTTCAGCCAGATGTAAACTGGAAGCCAGGTGGCAAGTCCATGGCTGGAGGCTAAGTTGGAGGTGCTCCAATGTCAGTGAGATGTTCTTTTCCCCTGGACACCCTACTTTCACCAAGTTCCAGAGGCTCTCCCTTCCTCAGGGGCCTCCTAAGAGGCACGGCTCCTCTTGCGGGAGCAGTTCGGACAGATCATGCTGCTGAAGCATTGGTGTGGCTGCAGCCACAGCATTGTGCTGTACTATTTACACAGGAGCCAGTGGCTGCTACTGCGCTAGCCACCTCCTGTCACTGAGTTTGTTACAAGACCTCCTTCTTTCCCCAGACTCTTCTCCCCTGTTCCCTAGCCCAGCTCCAGAGGCCACCTCCACTTCATCTGTTGCTGCTCCAGCTGGAGCTGCTTTCTTTAGGACACTGGTGTTCATCTGGTGAGGGCGGGGGCTGGGTGCGGGGGGAGTTACAGTTTCTCCATTCACCCCACAGCTGCTTCCTGCAGACTGCTGTGACACTAAATGCTCCTGCAACTCCTGGATACATAGGCATCCAGTATGAGCCTGATGGAAGGGAACCATCTGCAAATGACCCAGGAGACCAAAATGGAGTAAGATGAAGGCCTGACTGGGCAATCCATACAACTAGGCAATCCAGATGGCAACTTAGCGCTCACTCTTTCTCTCAGCATAGTAGTATAAGCAGTTATATGGCATGGAAGTGGCTAAGCCTCAGTCTGCAGCTGCTCCCTTGACAGCCACAGCCCCATGCTGCAGCTAAGAGCTCTTTGCTTCCACAGCTGGAAGAAATTCACGTAGGAGTGGTTGGAGTATGTTTTGCAGCCTCTTTGAAAGGATACAGGCCCCAGTGTGTCTGGCTGACCAGGAACGTGCTTCCTGGCTGCCTGGATTGATCATTTTCTGTGGTCTCTTCTCTCCATGGTCAGCCCAAGGGGAGGCAAAAGGATTGTTGTGAATGTTCACAACCTACTAGAACCCATTTGTTATTTTCTTGGGGGGTGGGGGAGGCATGAAACATACTGAAAACACACGACACTTTTGTGAAATGAAACACAAATGAAATGAATCATGTGTTGTGTGGTTCAGTGTGTCAAATATTAATTCCTCAAAAACACACAAAGGCACATATTGTCCAAAGTGTAGAGTTTGCAATTTTGTAAGTAAAATGAAAGGAAACTTAAGAATCTAGAGTCCTAGTCTACCAACTAGTTAGGTAGGTCCCTGATATTTTGTATTTGTGTTTAGCTACCAGTACAGTTTTGCAAATTTACTGCTTTTTTAGCATCCACCCTACTATGAAGTTTGAACTGATCCTAATATACTAAAACCACAATCGACTGATTCAGAGCTGGCTGGATGAGAGTGCAAGTCTGTTAAAAATTGGAAACATTCTGAATTCAACTCTCCTGCCCCCTGTGACTTTACTCCCATATTATTTTTACTCTTGTGATGCAATAAACTGTGATAACCTTCTTTGCAAACATAGATTTCAGATACAAAACTGGATCTCCAGTTTAAAATGCTAGAAGAGAGGGAATGAACTATTCCATCCTTGTGGTGGTTCCATTTCTTTGTTGTTAATTAGCTTGAGCTAGATTTCCTCGTCAGCCAATAATCCAATAAATCCCTCTGAAACCTCCTTCAATTGCTTTTGTAAATTTAGTATCTCTTGGTACCATCCCTTGATGTACAAAGTTTATGCTATGTTTTGATCAAAGTCCTCCTCATCCTTAGTGCAAATTTCAGCATAGTTACATTAGTTGAATAGAAATACAGTGACAGCTGTGATCAGCAGAGACAATCAAGATGAAGTCTCTCAGTTTAAGTGAGAAGGGACTGATAATGAGGGCCTATCAGTTTTGACACCTGCTCCTCACCTTGGTCCCAAATAATCCAGGACTAATGCCTTTCAGTCTAATGCTCTGAAAGTCTAATCAGTTTACTTGATCTTTTGGAGTGGGACAAATTTAATAGGGGATGGTGTTTATGCAGTAGGGAAGTTTTATTGGAGATCATCAGTTGGTTAGCTTATGATTTTAATATATTTTTAAAAAAATTATGTGCTAGAGTGTTAGATGTTTTATTTATATCACACCAGAAGCCTAAATTAATAAATGTAGAGACACAATCTGTCTGGGAGTTCTGGACAGTATTGTGAAGCTGTGTCATCAATCCTCTTGTTCCTCAATCAACCAATCACAGAGATGATAGTGACTGTGGAAGAATTTTTGAATTCCCACAACATGTTATTGAAGCGTGTTAGATGTTAAAACATTTCACCAAGGTTCAAATAGAAGCTTAGCAGCCTCATGTCAGAAGTTTAGGATGATTGTACCTGAGAAGTTGTCTGATTCTTTTCATTTTATTCTTGTCTGAGCAAACGGACAAGACCTCCTTGTCAAATTTCTTTCTGCATTGTCAGGCAGCATCTTCAGCAGCTTGGACGAAAATGCCACAGTTTCATTTCAGCCGTAGAATGAATAGTATCATGTAGGAATGTATTATTCCTTATAAGGATGCTTTTAGGAATTTTTAGATCATATCTCGAGTGTGGCTAAACAGCTTGCTGTAATGTGAATGTTGGTTCTTTTAATTTTTACTATAGTTCTTCACCAGTCACATCTAGTAGCAGACCTGCAAGTTGAGATCTGTCTGTACAGGTACATCTGCGGTGAAGTGCCTCAATCGTAAATTGCTCATTTTGTGCTTCACTGCAGGCACAGTAGATGGAGGTGAGGTGCAGTAAGGACATGCCCACATTCTGCCAAAATATCCACAAGGATCATCCATGTTTAAATGAAAGTCTGTAAGAAGCTTTCACATCAGAGTACACTTTAATTGTACTAAACCAGCTGATCACTAGATGGCCTCATAACCTAAGAGATTCGGGCAGATCTAGGTTTAGGACATTGTGCGATTACCAGCCTTACTTTTCAAAGCTTTGGGATTTATAGTTGTCACTTCAGAGGACAAGCAAGACTCCCTTTAAAAGGCTGTTTGCTAAATTTCATACTGAGTGTCAGAAGGATTCTAGAACAAGAGACTTGTGCTTTTGTACTCAGCAACTCAGGCTGTCAGTTGAGACTCCCAAAGCGTATCACCAGGGAGCTTCAGGGCCATGCACATGTGTGAAGAGAGGTAGAAAAAGGCAGGTCATAGCCTCAAGAGAGCCCTGATGTGCAGCAGCAGCACCACTCCTTCCATTCTCCTCTGGGGGGTTGCTGATCAGCCACACAAGGAGGCAGCACCAAATTCAGTCAGCAGAGGGAACAATAGACAAGAGTCCAACTTTCACCCCACTGGTTGCACACAAGGGGATTTGCCTGGACTGACTGGGGAAGGAAGAGAGGAGGGAGGCCCGCTGCTGGTTAGTAACTAGGATGTGGGCAGTTGGGCCTTGTGGGTAGAGCAGGAGTCAGCAGCTAGGAATAGGAGTCCAGAGTCAGAACTGGAGTAAGAAATCAGGAGTCAGAGCAAGGTTACCTGGAGTGAAGCAAGGCAGGAGCAGGGCTGTGTCACAACACAGACATGAGCAGCTGCCAGCTTGCTGCTGGGCTGAAAAGCTGATCTGCTGACTCTTCCCTGCAGTCAGGTGGTGTAGCCAATCATGCAGCCTACTACAGGCCAGCTGTGCCCATTAGGTTGCCTGGAGACTAGTTCTGCTGCAGACCCTGATTCCTGACACCACCCTCTTCCCAGTCTCAAAGTGTAAAGGCAGTGCTGGGAGAGAAATGGGGGAGGACAGAGAGGATCAGATGAGGGGATTTGAGGGAAAATTGGTGTTGGGGCAGAGGAAATCCATCAGGAGGGAAACACATAGGTGGGAGAGACAAAGGTGACCTTGTGGAAGAGACAGGGAGCAGAGGGGATCTGTAAGAGGGAAGCATACTGTAAATTTGCTTGAGGGACAGATACAGTATCTGTTTGCAAGGGGAGGGAATGGTCCCAGTAAATCCTTTTGAAAGGGGCTGTTATAGAAAGGCTGGCAAACCCTGATCTAGGCTGAATTAACTTTATTTCACAGAGGCTCTATGAGTGAGTGAAGGGGGAAAAAAACCCCAAACCTTCACTATTGTTAAAAATAGGTACAAGGTGTAAATCCATTTCCCATCCGGATTGCTTTTATTTCCATTTTTAAATGTAGGGTTAGTTTACCCCAGTTTGCAAGAATTTTTCCAAAATCTTTTTTTTATGTTAGGTCCATGCTAGAAGTTTAATCTCATATCTGTATGACAGATGGTCAGATTTTTAAGAAAATGATACTATATTTTATTGAATTTGGTGCTGATGAGTTTGAGTTTTATGAATATAGATATCTTATAATACACAAGAACATAGTGATAGCAACAAAAATAAATACAGTATCATTAAACAATGAGATATTTCATATGCATTAATTTAGGTTACACTTTCCACTCCTCTTTCAGAGTTTGATAGAATTTAGATGGATAACTCCTATTACAGTCAATGACAGTGTGATTGAAGCCTGTACCAGCCATTGAAGAGTCAGGCCCTGATCGTATAAATATTCATTCACATGCTTAATTTGATGCACTGTGGTTGAAATCCTGCACCACCCCCACCCCCTAAGTCAATGGCAAAACCCCCAATAACTTTGATGGGGTGAGGTTTTCACCCTGTGAGTAGTTCTGTTGTAGTGAGTGCAGGATTGGAGCTTTAGGGTTTTACTTCCTAGAAGCCAATATTCACATAGCAAAAACAATCTCAAAATAATATGGTTTTCAGTTACAAAATTCTATCAGTGTTTTTATCTAACATCTTGAATTTCTTCCACATAACTGATAAAACTAATAATTGATGTTTTTTCCCCTACAGGAACATGTTAGAAAATAAGCAGGACAGAGGCCTGTGAGCAAGACACAGGCCCTCGAACATAAGCAAGACAAAGGCCTTGGAACATAAGTAGGGAGAAAGGCCCGTGTCAGCTATTATCAGCTTACGCTTGGCCTGTGTTAGCTAACGCTTATCAGTCGGCCTACGCTTGGCGTAAAGTGTATGCAGCTGTCTTCTCATGCTTGTAGCCAAAAGTATTTAGTATAATGGGTCAAAAGGGATATCTTATGTCTTCCTTACAATGATAAGTGTATCCGCCACAGCTGTACCATTGTGCTAGGGCATGAGAACCTGAAAATGAAACTGACTAGTTTATTTTCAATGTCCTGGCTGAGAGAAACACAAAGAGTGAACAATCCGTGTAAGGAGTGAAAAGTAAATTAGACTGCAAGGATTGTTTCTGATTTTGTAATCTGAGTTGCTCTCTTTCCCATAAGGAAGAACATTTGGCTTCTTAAAAAAAGATGATTTTTAGCCAGACTATTCCTATATATAATCCCAATCTAACCTCACCAAGAATCGCAGACGTTTAGAGATGGCAAGAGGCCTGTCTGAGCTGTCTCCCTGCCATTGCAGGATTTTTCACTCAAGGCAAATCCAGCAGCAGTCCTACTATATCAAACACTGCCCCCTTTAAGGGATGTAAAGGAAAAAGCATGCACGGGGCTTCCAGAGCAGATCACGAGCCTGATGATCTCACCGTGCTGGTGCACGTGAAACAGGAAACAGAAGCCAGGCAAATGCCATTTGCTCTCTCAGCAACAACACAAATTGCAAAAAAAATAACGGAGAAGGACAAATGCATTGTGCAGACAGACTCCAGGTTAAGATGTCACAGTAATAAACAAGGTAGGTTTTTAAAAAAAGTTTAAAAGTTAAAATCTTTTCTGCAGTAGCGTTAGCACAGTGTTAGCAGCACTTTCCTAACAAAGACTGCTTTTACTAGCTCAGTCACTGCTCCCCTGGCCAACGAAGGCAGGGTTGGAACTGTTAGAACATTGTACAAAGCTATGCTGAGCAGCAGGCTGAAGCCATGAGGTTTTTAAGAGCGGCTGGGAAGAGAGGTACATGGTCAGTGATGCAGACCTGGCAAGTCTCACTCTTTTGGATTAATTTTAAGGCCGTTTTAAGAATCCCTTATGTTTGGATTAATTTTATCCAAAGAACACAATTAATTTGAAATCTAAAAAAGAAAAAAAAGGGTAGTGCTATACCTGCATTTGAGTCCTTCTATCAATGTATGTATTTTTACACTCCACATTTATTTTTAAAAACAGATTTTTTTCCTCTCCTGTTGCTGAGGACAAACCCATACAACTAGGAAAACTGACTAAACAAGGAAAGTCATGAAACTGACCATAAAACAAAGTGCTATCAAATGCACTGTACAAACAAACTGAAAATTCCACCCCCCTTTTGATAGATTCAAAGATTTTAAAGACAGAAGTGACCATTAGATCATCTAGTGAGTCTGACCATCTGTACAACACAAACCACAGAATTTCCCATAGTTCTGTAATGTCTCTCAGCTTCATAGATTCATAGAGTTTAGAGCCAGAAGGGACCATACTGTCATGTAGTCTGACCTCCAGTATATGAGCCATTAACTTTCACCCAGTTACCCTTATCCTGAGCCCAATAACTTGTGTCTGACGAATGCTTAAGTTATGTTTGACTAAAGAATATCTTCCAAGAGGGCATCCAGTCTTGGTCTGAAGACATCAAGAGATGGAGGATACACTACTTCCCTTGGTGGTTAGTTCCAGTGGTTAATCACACACACTATTAAAAATGGCAAAGAGTCCTGTGGCACCTTATAGACTAACAGACGTATTGCAGCATGAGCTTTCATGGGTGAATATCCACTTCGTCGGATGCAAGTAGTGGATAAATGAGGTTATCGCTAGCCTGATTCTTGCTTGCATATTTATACCTGCCTCTGAAAATTTCCATGACATGCATCCGACGAAGTGGGTATTCACCCACGAAAGCTCATGCTGCGATACGTCTGTTAGTCTATAAGGTGCCACAGGACTCTTCGCCGCTTTTACAGATCCAGACTAACATGGCTACCCCTCTGATACTATTAAAAATATGTGTCTAATTTCTCATTTGAATCTGCCTGGCTTCAGCTTCCAGCCATTGGTTTTTGTTATATCTTTCTCCTCTTGATTTGGTACCTGGCATTTTCTCCCCAGGAAGATACTTATACACTGTAATCAACTCACTTCTCAATCTTCTTTTTGATATTCTTAACGGATTGGGTTATTTAAGTCTGTAGCCCCCAAACCATTTTTGCAGCTCTTTTCAGAATCTTCTTCAATTTTGTTACCTTCTTTTTTAAATGTGAACACTGGACATGTACACAGTATGCATCTCACTTATGCTGTATACCAGGGGTGGGCAAACTACGGCCTATCCTGCCCGGCCCCTGAGCTCCATACTTTGTTTGAATGGACCCAGGTTATCAAGTGATCTAGATGGCTCTGTATTATTGTCCTGTTGTCGTCATTTAGCACTCCACTCAATTTTGTGTCATCTGCAAATTTTATCAGCAGTGATTTTATATTTAATGCCAGTCTGGCTGCTCTCCCGAAAAAGTGAACACTGAAGCTTATATAGATCAAAACCACATTTAGTTACACATACTTCCTTATTAATATTTCCCCTTGTTAGGAATACAGATAAACAAGCTTTTCCTGTTATTCACAGGTTGTTCTTTTGCGGTTAACGGCTTTCCTAACACTAGTTATTGCAGTTACATTAAGCAAGATTGGCTGTTGCAAATGTGTTTAGGTCTACTTAATTTTCCTTTATACTGGCCTATAATTATCCACTTTTAAAATTAAGAGATTTTAAATATCTTGCTCATTCAGATTGTTCCCACAGTTTGACAGCCCAGTCAGTGCAGGATTTTAAGCAACATTTACATCAAAATCCACAGGAGAGTCAATAATAGAGCTCTTCTTGAATGACAAAAATTAGAGGAAAGAGAGACCTTATATTTCCATCAACTTTCAAGGCAGCACAAATTGTCCGCAGAGGTGTGAGCTAAGTGATAACAGCTTAGTCATTGCTCTCATTAGTTTTCGGATTTGATTTTGACAAGAGGTTACAAAAGCTTAAGGCATGCATTAGGATGCACTAAGGGCCCAGCCCTGCACTCCAGTGGCACCCCTTGGCTCTGTTAGTGTTCTGGGTGCACAAGAAATGCATAATCATGCCCTACAGGTACATTTTTGGTCAATTAATGCCTATTCCATGCCTGCCAGGGACTTCCTTTACATTGGGGAAATTGCATAGGGGACAGCAAGGCAGCTTTTTGGCCACTTTGCTGGCAGAGCTGGTGTAAGGTGGTTGTGGGGCATCAATGAATTGGAGCCACAGCCTCTTTGTTAGGGTCCTCCTCCCAGTGAGTAGCTCATCTCTGTCCCCCCCCAGGAGCAGTGTGAAATTGACTGGAGTCATGGCAGTTTTGTTGCTGCCCACCGTGTTTTGAGTGGCAGCAATGAAGCTGCCCAGTGTTGTTAATTGCACTCTGCTACTGCGTGGTAAAGCAGTGAGCCTCAGCACAGGTGCTGAAGCCCTCCCTTTGCAGACTGCACTACAGCTCACATGTGGCTGGCACCCGGTCTTGTTTTAGGGAAAGCTTAAAGTCCCCAGAAATTGATGGTTTAATGCCTCCCACTTGCCAGGGAATACTTCTTACTCACCCCTGGAGAGCAGATAGTTAAGTACTGCAATATAAATATCTTAAAGAAATTCAAAGCAGCCATTGGACCTTTAATTAGCATTTCTATAGCCACTTTAAAGTTCAGGCCACATTTAACAACAAGGAGGGCTCTCTGCTATGCCTGTGCATAATTGCTTAGATTAAACATTCACTGGAAAGCACTAAGTGTGAACATCCTGCTGTTGTGTTTATCTGTGGGGAGCAGGAAGGCAGATGCTAAAAAATGTGTGTATTTAATCTTCAAATCTCAATTCAACCACTGGCATTGTATGTCCTTGGAAGTGTTTGAGACACTTCCCCATATGCAGTTCCCTGACTTGTTGACTTTAATGGCTCATTCCCTTGAACACTACCACCACTGTCATGGGTTTTATTTTAAGTATCCAAAGGCACTGTAGAGCACAATTAAAAGTAATACCCTTCCCCAAACCTTTTCAGGCAAAGGTGCCATTTAATGGTTCACTCTCTGTGTCATCCTCCGCTTTGTCTTTGCTTCTCTCCTTCCCAATGGAAATACCTGCTGCAGAATGTGAGATTAGTAGCTGAGGCTTAGACCAGGTCAATGCTAAGAGCACTCGGCCAGTATAGCTACTCTAGCATACTGTACTGGACACAGATCCCCCACTTGCACCCGCCAAGTAAAATAAGCTATGCTGGCAAAACCACAGTTTTACTGGTTTCAGAGTAGCAGCCGTGTTAGTCTGTATCTGCAAAAAGAACAGGAGTACTTGTGGCACCTAGTCTCTAAGGTGCCACAAGTACTCCTCTTCTTTTCACAGTTTTACTGGTATAACTGCATCTACACTTTTGCCGGCACAGCTGTGTCGGTCAGAGATTATACCTTCACACCCCTTCCTGACGTAGCTATGCCAGTAAAAGTTTGTAGCATAGACCTGGCCTTAGATTTAGAGACACAACTCACATGCCTGTACCAGTTGCCATCCAAGGTCTAAAGTTGAAATTAGAAATCAAATCCATCTAAATGGCAAGCCCAGCAGTAACAGTATGTGGTGTAATTTATGCACAGTGCGTGTTTATGTTTCCTTAGGGCCACTTCTTAGTCATACTGAAGTCAGTAAGAGTTTTGCCATGGACTTTAGTGGATCCATGGTTTGGCCCATTGGGTTGACTTTATCTCCTCCTGCCATAACAGAACTAGAGTAATGAGCTGCCACATGAACTGTTGCTTCCCATCCAACCCCCCCCCCCCACCCCTTTCCCCACCCCACTATCCTCCAAGTTTCTCCATCCCAATGTAGGATTTGCCTTTTCTGGAACTACATTGTAGACCTGTGACCTGGGGAAATATGAGCCTGATAAACTTGAGACCTTTCATCAACATACAGCAACTCCCATCCAGCTGCTGCCTCTTACTGCATTGATGGTTGTTAACCTTGAAATAGATATTTTATCATTAATACGTTGCTCTTGCTTTCAGGAATTGCCATCCATTGCTACAAAACGAAACCGCTTCTGAGTTGGTTTCAAACACGTCTCCCCACACACTTACAAGATAAACCTTTGCTGTGCAGCTGGTTTGAATTCAGATCAGGAAGGATTTTACCAACGGGGAGGCATGGTGTTCTGCTGCTTGAAGTGGTTTATAGGCTTTGGCAGTAGGGCTGTCCTCACAAAAGCTTCAAGGAGCAGTAACAGAAGCACCTCTTTGATATGGAGATGCTGCTATCACAGGACTCCAGGAAGCTTCCTGGATCCTGAGATGAGAGCATTTCTGGAGGAGAACACTGAAATCAGTAGCAGCGGGCACCTCACACCAGAGATACGACTGCGACTTCTGACACCTCGCTGCAGATTCTGGCAGGAAAGAGCTGACTTGTGGCCCTATGGCGACCCCTTCTGGGCAATCTACTGGCCAGGAGGCCAAGCCCTGTCCAGGTACAGTGCACAGTGACCGACTAGAGTAAATATGTACTATCACCCCCTGCTGCATAGAATACCAGATTTGCTTGTGATAGTACTGCACTCTAGTGGCTGCAGCCAAAGGAGTATATAAGCCCTAGCACAACTACACCTAACACAGATTCTCCTTTAGCTCAAGTGATAGAAACCTGTGGCTTTGGAATAGAAGTACTATGTCCCAAGTACCATGTCTGCTGATGACTATGAAGTCCATGCAGCTGCTGTATGTAGAATAACTGTTGGCTGTTAAATCTGTTGACTTCAATGGAGTAGCATGTGTTTACACCAGGACTGAATTTGGATGCGTGGGAAAGTTTTGCATTTTCCACAAAAATATTGCAGGCTATTTAATCACATCATTTAGTGTCACTTCAAGAGGGGAATACTTAGTTCACAATAACTCAGGGTTATTCCAGGAGGAGACAAACATGCTCATGGAAGCAAATCTGTGTCCACTGAAAAAGGTAGAATTCTGCTGGTGCAACCTTTGAGTGTAGACAAGGCCTAACCTATATCCAGATTGGTTCTAAAATCCTAAAAAAGGGGGTGAAGATGTACATAGGATTCTTTTATAGTCATCTGACAGTGTTGCACTCGTTTACAAACTGTGTGCCATATTTTGTTTCTGACAGTATGCTGTCAAAATGCAGATGCTATCTCTGATTCCCAGGGGCTGTTGATGTTCTTACATCACCCAGAAGTATCTTCTCATACCTAACGACATAAAAAGTCACGAGTCATTACTGCAAACAGCCAACCTTCAGCCATCTCCCATTGAATAAAAAGGGAAAGGTTTGATTTGGGGTTGGTTTGGGGGTTTAATATTTTTAATTTTTGTCATTTTATTTATTTTTTACTTCAAAAAAGCAAAAATCAGAGGCTTTTTTAAGTTGGAAAAAAGAAGTCTCACAGCTAAATTATGAAAGTTGATTAAATTGACATTCAACACAATTAAAGTGCTGCTAAAAACAGTAAGTCAATTAGGTACTGCAGTTAATCTCATCTCCATGTTTTGTTATCAGATGGTGCCTTTTCCAACTAACCATGCGGTTAGCAACATTAGTTAATTCTCTGGCATTTCACCAGCTGATTTAACAACTATTTGCTGTTTTGCTGACTTGAGAACTTCAGTAATTAATTGCATAATCTGAAAAAGTGAAAAATGGATGGTGCATAGGGGAAAAAATGCTCTTTCCACAATTACTATTTTCCACAACATCTAAGGTCTCTTATGACAAAGTTTCAGAGTACCCTTCACAATGTAACCTGAGATACCTTATTAACCTAGCCTTGCAGACAACTGGCTCCAGCACTAAGGCAATCTATTTCCATGCTGAGCATTTAGGCCCCACCTCTTTTTTGAACTTCTGAAGTGAACATCAATATAACAGCCAATCTGAGAAACGCTGAGTTGGAATCAAGGTACTTAAAAATATTCTGGGCACAATCACCCTCTCTACTTGCATTACTTCAGAGCCAAGCAGGGTTCTGCTGCATGCTCCTCCTTTTCTATGAATCCTCTCCATATATAAGTTATGGGTTCATCTGAGAGAGAGCAAGGCTGCCATAGGGGAAAGGGTGCCAGCAGGGCTGGATTAAGGTTATGAGGGGCCTAAGGCTAATGGGAGGGAAGGGCCTAAGTATGAACCGCATATTGCAAAAACAATTATGAAGTCATCAAACATTTATCTACATATGTATTTACATATTATTTATTTATGTAAAATTAACAAGTTTATTCTTCTCTCACGACACTCAATTATTCAAACAAACAATTTTTCCCCCTAGCTTTAGCTGTGGCAAAGTCATGAATGAT
Source organism: Mauremys reevesii (assembly GCF_016161935.1). Taxonomy (NCBI): domain Eukaryota; kingdom Metazoa; phylum Chordata; order Testudines; family Geoemydidae; genus Mauremys; species Mauremys reevesii. The sequence goes on from NC_052623.1 coordinate 253,744,364, forward strand.
GTCATTGTAATTCAAAGACCTGACAATTTCATTCTCAATGTTGAAGAGGGACAAAGCACTGAGATGCTCTTGAGTCATGGTGGATCGGAGGACATTTTTGACCCTGGTTAGAAGAGAGAAGGAACGTTCTTCACTACAGTTAGTGATAATTAGTGACACATACAGCCGTAATGCATTTTCAACATTTAGGAAACATTCTATCATATTGGATTCAATGACAACTCGGTACATCCAAATAGATTTGCTTTCATCATCTTTTCTCTATATATCCGAGAGCGATGCGAATTCAACAAATTAGTAAAATCTATGGGGAGCTCATCTGGGTACTTCTGACACAGACATTTGATACCTTCACTGACTTCGGAACTTGAAATCTTAGGCAAAAAAATTGTCAGTACACTGTCAATTGTCAGTGACAAGTTTTTGTCAATATTTTTGTAAGCCTCGATCTGATGTTCTAGTGCACTCTTCAGTTTGTCGATGATTGTGATGAAGGTATTGGCTCCGAAGGCCTCCTTGTCACTGAATGAGTAGGCAGTTGCATCATTGTTTGTCTTCTGTCTTTTGCAGCATTTGGCTGACTTACACTCCTCATTAGCAGTCCTTGCAGCCCCCTGAATTTCATACTCATTAAAACTATCCTGCATTTGTTGAAGAACAGTTCCAAGACTCCTCACTAGGTTTACAGGAGTGGAAAGGTCAATTTGAGCACTTTGCAAGCTTAGACTGCACCTGCTGAATGGCTGAAGTATATCATTCCAGACCTCACACAAAATATCAGTTTCTAAAGTGTGCATTGCATCACTCAGGATCTTTGCATCTTTTCTTGTTACTGATTTTTGAGATTCATCATCCTTGATGCTCTCTAGCACTTCAAGGATGTTGGGGTATCCCAGAACAACTGCATTCACAGCTTCAGCATTGGCACTCCACCATGTCCCTGAGAGTGATTTGGGCAGTGGGCATCCCTTTGGTAGTGAATCTCTAAGAATCATCCAACGACGGTTGATGCAGAGAAAAAAATTGTACAATTCTTGGACAAATCCAAAAAAAGAAACTACTTCAACACAACAATCCATGGCAGACTGGCCAACAAGGCTGAGTGGGTGAGCAGCACATGCTATATAATCAACAAAAGCATTGTGCTCTTTTATCTTTGCCTGCATCCCTAAATATTTGCCACTCATATTACTTGCATTGTCATAGCTTTTGGCCACGACAACTGCTAATGTCAATCCCATTTTCGGTGAGGAAATTGACTAGGTATGAGCAAGTTTCTCCCCTGTGTAGCCGGTGATGTTTATGAAGGTCATGAAAAGCTCAACTGGTCCGCCGGGTAGCACATAACGCAAGATGACAGTCAGCTGATCTACATGTGACATATCTGGTGCTGAGTCAACAGACACTGAAAAATATCCCACATCTTTGATCTCATCTACAATGGCTGATAGAATCTTCTTTGCCAGCAGTGCAATGAATTCATCGCAACGTCTTTGATAAATATGATGCATGGTCTTTTCCACAATTTGCATCTTCATTAATGTACTGAGCAAAGAAAGGTTGAACTTAGCAATTAGCTTTAGAACACCAAGGTAATTGCCATTGTGTTTCAATCCAGCAGTCTCATCTGAGCCATGGAATGGCAGACCACGCTCTGCAAGAAAAATTATGGTTTCAATTACACATCTGAGAATGTTCTTCCAATAAGCATGAGCTTCCAAAAACTGGTTTTCCATTTGGGTATCAATTCTGCCGCTAACTTCCTTTTGGGCATGGTAGCTGCTGACAATGTATGCTGCTCACTCATTGCATGATTGGTAATGTATGCAGTATTCTTCCAACCACTGAAGCCTTTGCAGAACATTCCTCACTTTTTGGTATCAGAAAACAGACCGCAATAAAAACAGTACACTTTCTTCTTAGAAGGCGAATAGATGAGCCATTCTCACTCGCCAATCTGTTTGTTAGGCTTCACATATTCAAACATTGATTTGGTCAGATAACGATTCTCATTGGTGTACTCTCTCTTTGTCAGTGACAAGTCAGTATCTAGATTCTGGCATTTCTGTGAGCCCTTCTCAGTCCAATACGTAATGATATCTTGAGAAGTCATGTCCCACACGCCCGGATGGCTGGAGAAGGATATTTTTGTATTAGGTTTCAGAGTAGCAGCCATGTTAGTCTGTATCAGCAAAAAGAACAGGAGTACTTGTGGCACCTCAGAGACTAACAAATTTATTTGAGCATATTTGTAGCCCACGAAAGCTTTTGTTAGTCTCTAAGGTGCCACAAGAACTCCTGTTCTTTTTGTATTACTATCACTGGGAAAGTCTTGAGAGACACTGCAGCTAGAGAAGTCACAGGAGGCTGCTCCTTTTCATCAAGCGCAGGCCCAGCAGGTTCACTTGGACTGGTATTCTCCTGGATTTCCTCACCACCAGACTTAGTAGGAGGAAAAACGTTAGGAGCGAAGGAATACCTTTCAGTGCTACATCTTGTCTTTGCCATCTTTCTTTGCCCTCCTTCAATTTCTGCCATCCTCCTTTCTTCGACATGGTTTCTATTGTCCAGTGTAGGCCTACTGTGTACAAAGTTCAATATTGCTTGGGCCCATAAACACTTGCTTAGCCCACAAAGACAAAATCTCAACCACCATAAATTGAATTCACAATCTTGATAGATTAATTTGTACGGAGCAATATTGAATGAGAAAAAAATTCTGATGGCCCTGCTACCATTGCTCAGCTGTTACTTCAATATGGAATGGAGAGCCTAAAAATTAGGACCTAAAGTAGGGCCTAAAACTAGAAGGGCCTAAGGCTATAGCCTTCTTAGCCCATGGGTTAATCTGGCCCAGGGTGCCAGGCAATATTGCTACTGGGCCACCACATAAATTCCAGTCCCTTTTTTGTTGGTGCCCTCTGATCTACAGAATATCCCTGTGGATCTCAGAACATCTGCACATTAGGAGGGTTATGCTGCCTGCCCACTGTATGGAATAAGGGAAGGATGATTGGTAAACCCCATCCCCATGGCAGAATAGTTTGAAGAAACCTATGGGGAAGATTCTCACCTGGTGTATATTGTCATAGCTCCTATGAAGCTAGGACAACTTTCATCCCACCCCCCGCACATAGGGGAGCAAATTACACACTGTATTTAATAATAATACCTAGCTCTTATATAGTCTTTAGGATTTTCCTCCTCAGTTCCAGGTTAGAGGTATTTGTTTGTTTGCTGATTCTTCACAGCAGGATGGTTCTGGCTGTCATGGTGCCTAGCATAATCTCACATTTATTGTTAGTCTTATTTTTCCAGTTACTCCTGTCTGTGTCGTATTTCAGTGGAATATGAGCATGTGGCTCTTAAAAACCAGAAAAGGAGCTCTTGTTGCAAGTTGTCAGATAAATCATGTGGCAAGACGTGAGTGAGTTGCTTTTCAGTTACAGAACTTACATCTCGGAGGCTGAGTGCTGCATCAAACTATCCAGACCTTGCTGTTAAAACGTTCATATTTGTACTGATCGTTGTAACTGTAAATTCACTACTATCAGTTACAGTTGTTCCATTTCCTGCTTTTAGTGTCAAGCTTCATAGCCACCATCCAGTTTTAACCCATTCATTCCATGTTTTAAACAGACAGAATGATCTGATTGATTGAAACGAAGGCTGTAGCTTGTTGCTATTATCTCACTGCGTGCACCCTCTGGTGGTTTTTGGTATTAGCACAGACACGCTGGTTTGCATGAGAGACTATGTGCAAGGGCATACATGGAATATCTTCTGAATTAATATCATGTATCATTACATCTATGAAGTGGACGCTCACACAGTTTTCATTTTATACTCAGGTATATCTTAGATAACCCGGATGCTGTCAGAATGGGATCAGTACTAGATCTTGGAAGTGGATGTGGAGCAACAGCAATCGCTGCTGTGATGAGCGGTGCATCCCAGGTCCAGGCTAATGACATCGACCCCAGTAAGACACTTCTTTCCAAGCCCTGCAAAAGGCCATTTTTCAAGCACATTTGAGGAGTAGCTTTTGTTTCAGTTGTTTGGAGAAATTCATGGTTTCAAATAAAATTAGAAGGAAGCAAAAAAGTTACACAGGTCCTGCCCAGTGCTTCAGTTTACAGCACTATCAGCAGAGCTGTCCCTAGGGGATAGCGAATGGGGGAGACTGCTCCAGGCCCCACGCTTTGGGGGCCTGCGGTCAGTGTGATTGGCTGGCGCCACATAGGTGGCAGGTGAACTGCCTCCCCCAGCCCCGCCCCTTCCACCAGAGTGAGAGCGCGCCGGGAGGAGGAGAGCGCGTGGCAGTGGGGCGCCGTGGCCCCAGCCCCCTGGAGCCCAGCAGTGCTGCCAAAAAGGGGCCCTGGGGGGATGGAGTGCACACAGGGCCACGCCTGTTTTTTGGGGGGAGGCACCACCTCCCTCAGCCTCCCCTACCTGCCCTCAGTGCGGTCGGTCCCTTCTGGTAACATCACTTCCACCCCAGGCTCCCCATAGGAAAGGCCCTGACTATCACTCTAGCGTAGTGGTCCCCAACGTGGTGCCCACGGGTGCCATGGTGCCCGCCAGGGCATCTATATGTGCCCGTGTACTGTCTGGCGTTCGAGCATCCGCTGAAATGCCACCAAGAAGAAGCGTCATCCAGAGGCGTCGCCACCGAAATGCCACTTTTTGGCAGCGACGCCTCTGGATGATGATGCTTGACGGCATTTCAGCGGCAACGCCTATTGACGTTGCCGCTTCTCGGTGGCATTTTGGTGGATGCTTGGCCATGGTCCTCGATGGCTCGTCGTCAGGCGCCCGCTAGACGAAAAAAGTTGGGAACCACTGGTCTAGCACCTTTGGCAAAAATTAAGGACTACAGTCTGTCATCCTTACTCACATGACTAAGGCCATGTCAACACTACAGATCTTACAGCGGCACAGTTGTACCGATCTCTCATGTAGAGCTCTATGCTGAGAGCTCTCCTGTCAGCATCATTAAATCACCTCCAATGAGCGGTGATAGCTTCTCCCACTGACATAGTACTGTGAACACTAGTACTCATGACGGCGTAATTTATGTCATTCAAGGGGGTGGAATATTCACACTCCTGAGTGACATACGTTTTGCCGACATAAGTGGTAGTGCAGACATGGCCTAAGTAGTACCTCACTCTGTGATCATGCCCATTGAAATGAATGGGAGGGTACATTTTCTAATGTACTGTCCCTAGCAAGATGGCTTCCTGTTTTGGAAGACCCTCCAGGGGAAGTGGGTAGTTTAGTCTCTCTGCTGAATCAGGCCTTGACCTCTCTGCCAAGCCTGCAAATTTTAGTGGTGCTTTTTGTGTTGTGGGCACCAAGTCACTAGGAACTGGACTGCAGTGGAAGGCTGTCTAGTGATAGACCATAGGATTAGCAGGAGAACTTGGTTCCATTTCCAGCACTAGAATTGACTTGCACATTGACCTTGGGCAAGTCACTTAACTACTCTGTGTCTCAGTTTCCCCGATGTAAAAATGGGGATAATATTTATCAGAGTGGTGCCATGAGGCTTAATGTTTGTACAACTCTTGGAGTTCTCTGGCCAAAAGTGCATAGTAATTTTACACACACACACACACACACACACACACACACACACACACACACACACACACTCTATTTTTTCACAGTGGCCCTTGCAACCATCTGTCATGGGATAACAAGTATAAGTCATTAACAGCCTGGATCACATCAAAACTGGTGATGCCTTTAATATCTTCTGCAGCATTAAAACTTGATGCAAAACTGGCTCTGTGAATTTACTCAAGGCCTCTTGTAACAATAAAAATGTCAGACTTAATATATTTTTTCAGCTATCTCACAGAGTCACCTTCAAACCTGACAGATACTTGGATGGTGATTTCTTTTATAAGAGTTGCCAAAAAGCCTCCCTGCCTGCCTCACAAACCTTGGCAAGTCTCTGCTTCTGTTTTCTTGACCTAAATGTCTGCGTTCCCTTGGTAACTTGGATATACACAGCTTTTTAACCACAGCTTCCATGTAGCAGCAGTCCTGTATCTGAACTCAATACTGTGTCACACTCAGTATACACCATTGGTTAGCGGCTAAATGACTTCACCTAGGTGGTCAGTCAATAGGTTAACTTGCATTTATGAACCTTTCTTTGCTGATACATTTTGGTAAAGAAATAGATCTATTCTCTCCAATTTCGATTGAAAACAAACAGTCTATTCACTATTTATCTCAATACTGTCTTTAATCAAATATTTTCTGTATCTGTTTTGAAACAGCTTATCACCTCTAGAATGGGATAAGTCTCGTCCTTAACAATTTGTTCTTCATACTTAGGTCAAAGAAACCCAGACTCGATTTCTAAAGTATGTGCAAATAATCCAAGTTAATATTTGAAAGATGACTGCTGATTATCACTACCAAAACGTTCCCCACACTCTTCAGTCTGCTGGATTACACTGCTTTGGATTTGTAATCTAGTTAAAGCAAGATTACACACACATGCCCCTCCTCCCCCCAACACACACAGCTTCTAGAGGAATTTAAAAATTAACACTTTTTACATAGGAAATGTAGAACTACATGTTTATACTTTAAGGCTTGATTTATTTTCAAAGTGATTGATTTTGAGTGTGTCAGTTTTGGGGTGCCCAATTTGAGACACCTTAAAGGACTGATCTGAGTACTCATCCTCTGAAATTAGGCCCTGTTACCTTTGAGCATTTAGCTCCTGATTCCTAACTTTTATGCACTTTATCCATATTTCAGCACTTACGTGAGTGAGGTCATTTTCTAAGGGGTTGCACACCCACAATTTTGACAGCTGGCCTGTGGTTTTAGTTGCCTTAGGGAAAGAGACTAATGAGCTTTATTTTATGGATTTTATTTTTTAATAAACCACACTGATACCGTCTCCATTCCTGAGGTAACTCTGACTTCTGGGAAGTTACACCAAGAATGATTTGTCCCTTATTTACATGTTCTAATAATTATTTTCTGATTATGTGGCTAACAGCAATTTACATGTTATTTTTACTTGTTTTCCCTTTGGCACCCTTTACATTTGATTGATTCTTATTAATTTACTTAACATTCTCTGTTGACTAGGGAGGAAGTATTGTCTAGTGGCAAAGGCACTGAACTGGGATTTACACTAGTGGGTTCAATTCTTGGCTCTGCCACAGATTTCCTGTGTGACTTCAGGCAAGTCACTTCATCTGTGCTGTGCTTCAGTTCCAGTCTGTAAAATGGGGATAATGCCTAACAGGGATGGTCTGAGAATCAAATCCATCAGTGATTGGGAGGTACTAAATTATTACCTTAATGAAGGCTATATAGATACCTAATAGAATAACACTGATATTTAAGGGATTATCCAAACAAAGAATTTGTGAAAATATTAGAAGAGTTTACCACTACAGATGGCATTTAAGTATAGAATTCTAAATCACTTCTCATGTACTTTGTGCTTGTTCTCAGTTGCAGGAATGGCCATGGTATTAAATTGTGAGCTGAACAATGTGAACCCCTTCCCTATTCTAAATAAGAACATCATTGATACAGAGCTGGACAACTGGGACCTCATTGTTTTGGGGGATATGTTTTATGATGAACAACTTGCAAACCGTCTTCATCACTGGTTGAGGAAATGCATCAGGACTCATGGAACTAAAGTGCTAATTGGTGACCCCGGGAGGCCTCAGTTCTTAGGCCACCGCATTCACAGTCAATTGCACAAAGTGGTAGAATATTCACTTCCTGAATCCACTAGGCAAGAAAACAATGGATTAACCTCAAGCACTGTCTGGAGTTACCAGCCCTGAGCTCTCCGTTTCTCCAAAAGCTGCTAACACTGGATTTAGAAGAAGTATGGTCTTTAAAATAAGAAATGTGTTCTCTGTTTATGAAGTATGAAAATGGAACATTGGAAAATGGGCAGATCCTCCGCTGGTGCAAACTACTGTAGGGCCACCGAAGTCCACACAGTTACAATTCACTCCTGCTGAGAATCTGGCCCATAGTTTGGGAGAAGCCTTACAGGTATATTCCACCCTCAGATGTGCAGGTGCCCCTCGCCCTGCCCCATTGAAGCCAATGGAAGCTAAGTGTGCATGTTCAAAGGCTGAACAGGATGTAACCAAATAAAATATCAAGATAAACTGGGAGACGATCACAGAAATTCAGTGTAGCGGCGTGCAGCTTAGCGGGTTACCACAGACTGTTCCTGCTAACTGCTGCACCAGTTGATAAGAATCTAGTTTTCAATGTCTGGTGACGATAAGTGTGTTGAACTATCTGGCCGCTTCACAAATTTCCTTTGCTAATTATGAGGCTATTTTGTCCCAAGAAGTGACAGTTTTATCCAGCAGCATGTGCCTGCAGTTCCTCTGGGGGGATTTAAATCTCCTTCCTGTGTGTAATTCAGTTATGCATATCCAGGTGGATAGAGCATTCTTGTGAGCTTTGTGTCCCCTGCAACTAGGATGTATTCACGAGAATAAAAATAGCTTAGTCCTGGTGCTGTACATGTACAAACAGTGTGGCGCTAGCCCTTTTAAGACCAGTGCATCTGTGCTGCATCAATTGGCCCATATTAGGCTTTAAAAGCAGGCACTTGGGCTGAGAAAGAGCGACACTAGGTGAGTCAGAGCTAAAAAAGCTGCAGGAAGCAGCAGGACTGCCAGAGTCCCCGGGAAGAGAGACAGTGAAAGCCTGAGTAGTAAAGGGGAAAAGTCCCCTGGGGATTGTAGCCCAGGGTGAATTGAGGAATTGGGCTTGCTTGAGTTTTGTTTAAGTTTGGTCAATAAAACTGCCTCAAAAGAGACTGTGGGCATGGCAGTGGATCCTAAAGAAGCTGGGGAGAAGTCCGGGCTAGTTACACATCTGTCTTCTGGATTGCGCTTGGGGTGAAAGTAGAAAAGTGGGAGCACCATGTCTTGGGAGTGTTGGTATATTGTGTTCCTCTTTTAAATAAACTTTCCCATTGACCTGAGGTAAACAGGGTCTGCTTTATGAGTCCTCTCCCTCTGAAGTGCTCTGTTCAGTGCCATATCCTGTATCATACTGCATGCTGTCCAGACTTCCTTTATGACAGCCACCACTTCTTCTTGGGTCGGCCTCTGTCTTTTTCTTTCAGTCTTGATATTTTGGACTCTCTCACCTATGTAGTTGTCACTGCTGCACTTTTCATGACAAAACCTACTGAGCCTGCTCCCCCCTCATTTTTTCATTTATGGATATTACTTTGAGCATGTCTCTTACATATACATTCCTCACATGGTCTTTCTTGTTTTCGCCACTCATCCTTCTCAACATTCACATTTCTTCTTTGTTGCCCAACACTCGTTGCCAGGACAAGCCACCATTGTATAAATGGTGCCTTTTAATCGTACTGTATCATGGCATGGCACTTCTTTCCTAGGAACTTTTTTCCTTTCTAGAACTTCCTGCCTTTCTAGATTGGGCCTTTGAAGTCTGCAGCTGCATGGGTTTGCCAAATTTAAAGTGATAATTCTGCAACTGGTAAGAACTTACGTTTTCCCTCTCTCTTATTGGTGAGGAGCTGGCAAATTCTTATGTCAGAGGAATTGCTTTGTCAGCATACAAGTGCTGCCTTGCATAGATCCTGCAGAGGCAGGAACTTCTGGACAGAGATGAAGGGGCAGGTTCCAGGACCACATTGTCTGATTTTTAGAGGTTAGTATATTGTTATACGCTCTCCAATTTATCTGACCAGAAGATAATAAGGTTCTTTTTCTAGAATCAGGCTACACTGCATTCTATATCTTATAAGGACCCTTGGGGTTTATGGCAAGAACACTCACACTGAAGACAAAGCAGCCTTAGAGACTTTTATTAAAATAAGTGAAAAGGTTACCAAAGTTCCAAACCACAGAACCAAAAGGGAATAGTACAATTCTGGGAGTACCTATAGTATTACCCTTACAGAAGTTCCTTGGGGAACTGGTGGTAAGAGACAAAGGACCAGCCTCATCCCTGGCATGCGAAATGAGGGATGGTCCAGGTTCCTCAATGCTTGAGATTGATGGTGAATAATAGAGCTGAAAGGTCAAATTAGCTCATTCTCAAAACCTGTTACATCTTGCCTGAACTGATTTCTGATTGTTACTTCCATGTTTCTGTGATCACTGTTAAGCCTTGACTTTCTTAGGTAAACATGTCTAGTTTCCCAAAATTGACAAGGGTGACTTTTAGGCCATTTATATATATCAGAATCATAGAATATCATGGTTGGAAGGGCCCTCAGGAGATCATCTAGTCCAACCCCCTGCTCAAAGCAGGACTAATCCCCAGACAGGTTTTTACCCCAGTTTCCTAAATGGCCCCCTCAAGGATTGAGCTCACAACCCTGGGTTTAGCAGGCCAATGCTCAAACCACTGAGCTATCCCTCCCCAAGGGCAAAGGTTCATAAGCCTCCTTAACCATACTTATGTTAACTTCCTTAAGCTAATCATGCAGGATACAGGCTTGTAAGTTCCTTGCATTACAGACAAACAGAATAATTCAATACAAAAATACAAGCAATTCATCAGACAAAAAACTATATATTATATAGATATACACACAGTATGCATTTTAAACAAACAATTTAATACTGTTCACAGCTATGATGATTGTGAAGCTTGGTTGAGGTGGTGAAGTTAGAGGGTGGAAGAGGGAGGAATATTTCCCAGGGAATGCCTTGCTGCTAAATGATGAACTAGCACTTGGCTGAGCCCTCAAGGGTTAACGTTGTTAATGTAGCCTCTCACACAAGGTAGCATGAACAGGAGGGAGGGGAGACAGCACAGAAGACAGAGACAGACACACACCTTGTGTGTCGGAGAGAGAGAGAGACTGACCCACTCTTAAGTGCATTGTCTTTTTAAGTGGATCAGGAAGTTGAGACAGCAGCTGCTGCCCCAAGCTCTCTGTCTCTCTCCATTGGTGTCCCCTCCCTGCTCTATATGGAGAAGAGGTAAGCGGGATGCAGGAACAGGGTGGAAGGGGGACACCCTGACAGCCCCCCCCCTTCCCTCCCTGCACAGCAAGCAAGAGGCTCGGGAAGCAGCTCCAAGGCAGAGGGCAGGAGCAGCACATGGCAGTTGGGGAAGGGATAGCTGCAATTGCAATGCAGGCGGCTGCCAAAGGACGTTAGTAGGGAGCACTGCACAACTTTAAACGAGCATGTTCCCTAATTGATCAGCAACATAACAACAAAACAACATTAACCGGGAGGACCTTAAGTGAGGAGTTACTGTATAAACGGGTAGAGCGTGTTCAAGAAGGACAGGCAGAGTAAAAAGGGAGCAGGTGTAGCATTGTACATCAAGAACATATACACTTGTGCTGAGGTCCAGAAGGCCATCTGAGAGTCTCTGGTTAAAGATAAAAGAGGTAAAAATAGATGTCACGGTAGGGTTGTCAATAGAACAAACAACAGAAATATCCATAACTCAAGACCTGGTGGTAATGGGGGATTTTAACTTCTGGGATTATAGTGGATCACAAATTGAATGAGAGTCAACAATCTGATGCAGCTGCCAAAAAGGCTGGTATAATTCTGGGGTGTATCAACAGGAGTGTTATAGGGAAGACACGCTAGGTAATTGGCCTGCTCTACTCAGCACTGGTGAGACCTCAGCTGGAGCACTGTGTCCAGTTCTGGGCACCACACTTGATGAAAGATGTGGACAAATTGGAGAGAGTCCAGAGCAGAGTAACAAAAATGATAGCAGGTTTATGACAAATGGATGAAAAAACTGGCCATGCTTAGTCTTGAGAAAAGAAGACGGAGGGGCAACCTGATAACATTCACCAAATATGTTAGGGGCTGCTATAAAGAGGAAGATAATCGATTGTTCTCTATGCCCACTGAAGGCAAGACAAGATATAATGGGCTTAATCTGCAGCAAGGCAGTTTTAGGTTTGATATTAGGGAAAACTTTCTAACTATAAGGGTAGTTAAGCTCTGGAATAGGCTTCCAAGAGGAGTTGTGGAATCCCCTTCACTGGAGGTTTTTACAAAGACGTTGGAGAAACACCTGTCAGGTACGGTGTAGGTTTATTTGATCCTGCCACAGCACAAGGGGCTGGACTTGATGAACTCTCAAGGTCCCTCCCTTCCAGCCTTACATTTCTATGATTCTGAACTGCTTTTGACAGCTTGGAAGTATACAAATATGTCAATACACTTAAGGAACCTTTTAAAAAATATCTATCCAGCCCATCTAATTTAAAGGATTTAGTTTTCAGTACAACACAATTTCTTTTGCAGTACTCCTCTCCAAAGTGCACAACCTGACAAAACTTACCATAAGTAAAACAACTAGAGCCAAAATAGAATCTGAAGAATTAAAGCAAATCTTCATATAACTGCAGACAGTAGGCTAAGTTTCCATTCCCCCCCACAAAGCACCAACATTTTTACACACAAGTATTTTATAGTGCAATCACTGATCTCTGTTCCTGTGTAATGTGTTAGTTACACAGGTTATGGAAAACTGTTCAGTTCAATAACTCACTTATATGTAACTGAGGGAACAATTTTCTAACTTTGTTGCCTAAATTTCTATTTATTCACCAAAATCAGCACTAAGGCCTTGTCTACAGTGGGGATTTGCTCTAATTACAGTGTATCTATTGGGTTTCTGGGAACTGGGTGGGCGAAAGCCCACCCAATGCTAAAGGATCCCCCTCCCCAGCCTAAGGGGAGGATCTACAGGACCTCAGAAACCCACTGACTTCGGGGGACAACTAATAAAAGAACAGGGACAGGAGTGCGGTCAAAGGGTCATAAGAAGGGAGCCTGACGGGGACACCGAGCAAAGAACCCCGGACAGCGCCCACTGCTCCTCGAAGGCGTCAAGGGAGCCAGTGGACGCCGCCCAGAGGAACTCCGCCCAGATACGTGAGCAGACTAAGGACCGGAAACAAGCCCCACAGTCGCAGGAGTCTCCATTGGCCAACCTCCTCTCCCTGGTTGCGTAGACAGCCATTTTATCCAGGGCGAGGAGGAGGTTGACCAGGGGGTCCCGCGGCTTTGTGGGGCCATGGATAGGGAGTGCATAGAGAAGGAGGTGAGGGGAAAAGTGCGGCCAGAAACGTAACAGGATATTGGTGAGGAGCCGGTATAGGGGCTGCAGCCTGGCGCACTCTAAGTAAACGTGCGCCAGGGTCTCCCTCACGCCGCAGAATGGGCAGGTGTCTGGGACGGGTAAACCACACGAAGTACATGCCCGTGCTCACAGCCCCATGGAGGAGCTGCCAACTGATATCCCCGGTAGGCCTCGGGACCAGGGTAGAGTAGAGGCTGGCCCACCGGGGCTCCTCACCCTCCAGAGGTGGCAGGAGGTCCCGCCACTTTGTGTCGGGGCAGGACACGAGGGTGAGGAAGTGAAGGGTGTGGAGCACGAGTGTGTAGAGATGTTTCCTTGGCGCGGTTTGGAAGTGGAACAGCTGCAGATCGTGCAGCCGGCTTGCGGAGAAGGGGCGGGGGGGCCAGTCGGGTCCACGGGGCAGGGGCCCGATGAAAAGGTCCGGAGGGCTCGGGGTGGGGGGTGGGCGGGGCGTGCCCTCACGTAGGATTACAGTGTAGCGGGGTGAACACCCGCTCCAGCCTGGAAGGGGTTGGAAAAGCCCTGCAGAGGCCTGGGGCTGGGCAAGGGAGTAAAATCCCGGCTGATTGGGGGAAGTGGCTGCAGCCGGGGCCATGCCCCAAACTAAGCAACTGGGCCTTATAAGAAGCAGTCTCGCTCTGACTTGAGAGGGAGACAGGCCTGGCTGCTGGGGAACTCACCCAGGGGACCTAGAGGGAGGCAGGGCTTCGGAAAGGCCTTAGGAGCTGGGAAGCCCTAGGCCAGCAACTCCCCAGGCTGCAGGGTCTAGTTCTAGTCCTCCTAGGTAGGGGGCTTGCAGAGGGGCAGCCAGAGGGTGGGTGGGTAAAGGCAGCCAGTCCAAACCCCTGTGATGATCGACTGATAGACTGCAGTCTGCCCCAGGGTGCGGGGGCTAAACAGAGACTGGCAGTAGCCACGACTGAGGTGATGTGGGGATAGGGGGTGGGGAAACCCAGTAAGACTGTGGGGTACTGCAGGAGGCAGAACCCTGAGATAAGGGCACTGGGTTCCTGGGAGGGACACGGGGGCTTATGGCAAGCTGTCAGAGTCTACCCTCACTTGAAACTGGGCGGTTTCAAAGTGAGGACCCGCATGTATTCCCCCACCCTAAAATCTTAGGGTAGGTCTCCCCTTCGGCTGCCACCACCCGGTCAATTCCGTGGGCCGGGACACCCCTGTTCCCCCCTTGGGAACACAGATCAATTCACAGAGGAGGAACCTCCCCCCTCTTCCCTCTCTCCCCTGCTCCGGAGACAGAGGTGCCTGGATTCAAATGCCTTGAATCTCTACACACAGGGAAGCAGCCCACTTCCCCCTCCCCTTCCCCTGAATTTCCCCAAGGGAAGGAATTAACCAAGTCCAAAGAAAAGAAAAGAATTTATTAAAGACTAAAAAGAAAATACAGAATCTCTATGAGCCCAAGCTGGACACTCATAGGGTATAACCTTATCAATCTCTGGAGAGAATCCCCTCTCCCCCTTTTCTCAGTAAAAGCAATATCAGCAAACAGGAATAAAGCATTTCCTTTAGCAAACACACAATTGCAAATATAGAAATCAAATCATAAGACTAATTCGCCTTTCTAATTAATACTCACTATTAATTAGTAGAAACTACTCCAGGAGAACTTGGAGACATGACTGTCCTCTGTTAGATTTAAAAACAGTTCTTACTAAGACAAAGGCTTCCCTCCACAGAGATTTGAAAAAATCTTATCTCTGATTGGTCCTCTGGTCAGGTGGTCACCAGGTACTACATGTTAACCCTTTACAGGGAAAACAGACCTTAACCCTTAACTATCTGTTTATGACACGCCCCCCAAATCGCCAACAGTGGGAACTACTGGTGGTGATTTCCTCCTAGCACTGTAACATAAACAGATAAACAAAACACATGCACTATTACATATACTACTAAGTATGTAAACAACAAGATATTTGACACTGAAGAACACTTTGTATGCATTTGAGCGGACATACTTGGCATCGTCCTTGCCCATCCCCTCCCAGTGGAAGGAATGTTTTTAACCTGTTTTTGCTTTGTTGACCCCAGAATGCCCACTGGGATGTCAGGGCCCAAGCTTAAGAGCTTGTCCCAGTACTTAGTTGGAACTGCCAACTGTCTTTGAGGATGCTGGCCTTCCTGGTATTGACCAGAAAGAATGTCCTTATATAAAAGTCCTTGTTTTACAACAACCTGGAATTGGGTAGAAGAGCTGAGAGGCGGTGGGTTGCTTCGTGCCGCCGCCCAAGCTTTATTAAGGCTGTAGTCGGCTTCCTGCTCTGTCTGGAACTGTTCCCTTGAGGCGGGAGACACCAGTTCCTTTGGGAGCGATGTAGGTGATGAGGTTGTTTCCATTGACTGTGGACCGCTCTTCGCTGGTGCACAAGGTGATATTTCAGGCTCTGGCTGAGCCTCTTGGGTAGAGTTGTCTGCTGCTTTTGCCAGTTTAGGCCCGTTGGCGCCCCCTGGCGGTGGAGTTGCAAGCGCTGGCGTCAGTGCTGGCGCTGGTTCTGCCGCTGGTTGCTTTTCCAGTTCCGGTCCTGGGACTGGATGTACTATGGCTGCTGTAGTTGTTGGCATGGGATCCGGTTCCACCACCTCTGTCTGGGTCTATGGTAACACAGACGGGGTCTTGGTGGATGGCTCAGGAACAGGGATGGGAGTGCCTGCTTGTTTGGCCTGGCCGCGGGTGACCACTCCCCCCCTCTTGGCCAGCTGCACATGGTTGGCCAAGTCTGCCCCCAGTAGCATGGGGATGGAATAATTGTAATAGACAGCAAAAGTCCACTTTCCTGACCAGTCCTTGTACTGGTCTTCAGGGATGCTGTACCCATGGCAGGTCCTTTTAACCTTTTTGAAGAAGGCCTTAGTGTCCTCACCTGCCATGTAGGTGGGAAATTTGTTTGGATGGGGAACAGTGCCTTCTGGTGTTGGCCACACCCCTCTGCAGTCAGTGAATTTTATGTGTGGCTTGCTGGTGTTGCTTTTTGGTGCTGGCCACACCCCTGTGCAGTCAGTGAACTAGTTTCCCCAATTCCTAACCCTTTCTATTCCGAGACTGAATAGAAAAGAAACAAAACCTTTTCATTTGCAAATGTGTAGTTGCTGTTTGCTGATATACTGAGAAGACCAAAAAAACTGGTTTGTCCTGTTTCTAGCACTTGCTAAGTACTTCACAGTGGGGGTCCTTTATAACAAGCCTCCTAGAAAAACTTGCACCTCTTTCCTAGCTGTTTTTAAGCAGACAGAAAGAGAAAGAAAAAAAAAGGAGAAAAAAGAAAAGAAGAAGAAAAAAAAATCCTTTTCTAACACAGCCTGTTAGAAACCTTATGCCTCAGCTAAACCCAGCTGAAAATTTGTTTCCAAAAAAACCAATCTTCCTAATAAGCCCAGCTGACCGGCTGGTGCTACTTAGTACCTGCAGAAAAGTGTAGTAAATCCTTTCAGAGATTTGTATTCCCTGGCTCCAGAGGATTTGAAAAGACACAGGGAAAAAAAATCTGGCTGGAGGGTTTCTGTCTCCCCCCCCAAACCTGTTTTCCCTGTTGGATGGGAATGTACTTTGTCGAGCACTTCCCCCCACCTTAGGAATCCTGAGTGATACCTGATATCACAAAGGAAGGACACACCTCTAGGGAAGAGTTTTTTTCCTCAGCATAGCCAGCAGAGAAAAAAACTCCTCCTAACCCTGAAAACTGCTTGAAACTTGCCTTTTCCTCAAGCTGCCTGTGCAAGCAACAAGAACGAAAATATGCTTCCAACAAAGCCTGCTGGAAAACTAAATTGCCTCCAGCCAACCTGGCTGAAACTGTAAACTGCCTCTGCTCTGAGTTGCTGTACTCAGCAGCCCAGCTGAAAGGCTGCTGCTAACAATACCCCTGAGAAAAATCTGGTCTATTTCCTCAGGGATTTGTTTTCCTGTCTCCTGATCCTTTGAAAAGACACAGGGAGAAAAAAAAACCTGGCTGGAGGGTTTCTGTCTCCCCCCCCCCAAACCTGTTTTTCCTGTTGGATGGGAATGAACAAGAAGATACAGGAATAATTTATTTCTTCATATTTGTTTAACTTGCCATTAGCACAACATATGGATTTTTTTTTGTTTGCTTCATAATCTGGGAATGGATATTTGGAAAAAAAAAATCACATTTCAGATACTTTTATAGCTGTAATAGTTCAAAATTGTGCTGTTTTTTCTTTATACACTTCTACCTCAATATAATGTGACCCGATATAACACAAATTCGGATATAACGCGGTAAAGCAGTGCTCCGGGGGGGCAGGGCTGCAGGGCCGGCTCCAGGGTTTTTGCCACCCCAAGCAGGAAAATAAAAAAGCCGTGATCGCGATCAGCTCTACCGCCACCGCTTCAGTCTTTGACGGCAATTCGGTGGCAGGTCCTTCGCTCCGAGAGGGAGTGAGGGACCCGCTGCCGAATTACCGCCGAAGAGCCGGACGTGCCGCCCCTCACCCTTGGCCGCCCTAAGCAGCTGCTTGCTGGGCTGGTGCCTGGAGCCGGCCCTGCGGGGCTGCGCACTCTGGCGGATCAAAGCAAGTTCGATATAAAGTGGTTTCACCTATAAGGCGGTAAGATTTTTTGGCTCCTGAGGACAGCGTTATATCGAGGTAGAGGTGTACCTATAATAATAAAGCACCATCAAGCAACCAGACACTAGATTACAAGGACAGATGTTGGCAAGGTAGGGTTTTTTTTCTTTTATTATTTAATAAATACACTCAACAATCCCTCAACCGATTCAGTACTAGTTGGTCTTTTTTTTTTTTTTGGTAGGCATCTGAAAAGCTGTGGGTCTTGAGGTGGTTTGAAAGAGAAGAGGATAGTGGCCTACAGATCAATTCAAGAATAGCATTCCACATACATAGGGCAGCACGGCTGAAGGTGTGAAGATGGTTATGGAAGCTTGAGCTTGATGCAGAGGAAAAAGGGGAACCAGTGGAAGATTGAAGAGGGTGGGGATGGGAATGACAGGGTCAGAATGACAAGTGAAGATAATAACCTTAGCACCTTCTTAAGGGCTTTTCTGGTGCACTAATAAAAAAAGATCAAACGGAATGACAGGGTCAGAATGACAAGTGAAGATAATAACCTTAGCACCTTCTTAAGGGCTTTTCTGGTGCACTAATAAAAAAAGATCAAACAGATTTTTGCGGGCAATCTGCTTTTTTGTATGTTTAAAGTTTAAGTAATTCCTGGGCTAAGGCCAACATTGTATCCCTATTTAACATTTATATTGTGCTGGCAGGTCAGGGCTTCATTGTTCCAGGCACTAAGAAAAGAGCACCACCTAATGTTTAAGGTAGAAACTCAAAAAGAAAATGAAAGGACCAACAAAACAATTCCAAATTAAATCCAGCTGAACCACCTCCAGGGTAAATCCTAACTAAGGCCTTGATAAAAGAGAACACTTAAGCCAATGTTTAATATTAAAGCATCTGTTTAAGCACCTTCCTGAATGAGGACTAAGATACTTTGAGTCAGATCCCCAAAGAAAACTGCTTTTTCCATCTTTTCATTGACTCAATTCACTTCTCACTGCTGGAATGACCAATTACTCTTGCATCCAGGAGCGCAACCATACTTTTCCTAAGGAAGATGCCCAGAGCTCTCCCTCCCCAGCCCTGCACCCAGCTCCACACACTGCCCTCCTGCTGCTCCCACATGAGACTGAGCTCTCCCTGCCCCACACCCAGCACTGAGCTCTTACTCAGAGAGATGGTCAGGCTGAAGAACACCATCTCCAGCAGGGGCCAAAGGTCTGAGATCCCCAGATCCCTTCCTCGTGCATCTCCACTTCCCCAAGTGCCCAAAGTCCTGATCCAATCTGCCTACCCTTCAGGGGACTGGGGGTTCGCAGTGCCCATGGGTGCTGGAAGGATGGCAAAGGTGGTGGTGGGTGGGATGTGGAGGATGAAAAGTAGGAACATGGAGCCACAGTGATACTCAGATTTGGTCTAGCCACCCCTCCTTGGTCATGACAGAAGTGTGGCTGGGACAAATTTCCAGCTCCAGTCAGGGGACAAGGGGAGGGGCTACCCACCCCTCAGTGCACCCCTTGCATCATCAATACCAACTGAGTTTATTCATAGCTTGCTAAGTATTTACTCTTGATATTAGTTTTACCAACTGCAAAGCCACTATATTAATGCACAGTTAAAAACTGGCATTTTAATAATCACAAAAGACTCAGGAAAGATAAAGTTATGGCTTCCCATGGCAGCTATAACAGTACTCTTGAGCAGCCTGAATCTCCTCTCACACTAGCATAACTCCACTGACTTCAGTGGAGTTCCTCCTGATTTGGATCTGTGAGAAATTAGAATCCGGTTCCGCGCAATGTATTTATTTACTAGTTTCTACAGAGTCAACCACTGTGTGAGGTGGGTGGTACATGGACACACCAGATAGGTCACTTATGAAAACTAAGAACAAATGGGAGGTGGCATAGTCAGGTGGACAGTGGACTAGATTGGGAATCAGAAAACCTGAGGTCCTATTCCCTGGCCTGCTTGGGGATCAAAAAAAGTCACCACTATTGACACCAATATAGTTTCAGCTGCATACAAGGATTGGAAACAAAGCTCAGACAAATCAAAGAAAAACCCATTAAAAACAAAATCCTTTTAAATAAGGTATCAATTTTACCCAGTAAATTTTCAGAGCAGAACAGCACTTTAAAACCTACTACTTTTGCAACCTCTCCACCAATGCTGCATCTACACCAATATGTGCCTGACCTGTTGTTTCTTGGTTTTGTCTCTGTTCAGCTGCCAACTCTTGGAGGCAGGAACCTTGCCTTGCTGTTTTGGAAAAACCCTTGTCTATTTACATCACTGTCATTAATAATCATTTGTTATTTGTTTTCAGGAGCATCCACAACTTGGTAAGTGCTTTCAAGACAGAAAAAAGGCACACTCCCTGCACCATATTTTGGGCTGACTTTGGAGTGAATACTTTGCTGGCAATCTGCTTGATTTGACTAACCTGTTATCAGTGGGCATCCATGAAACAGCAGAATATAGATCTCCGGACAGCAGGTAAGGACAGCTTCCACAGCTACATCTGTCAGAGTCACACAGCGTTCCATGTGGATCTCCTATTATGAAAAAAAAAACCTGGTAACCACATCCATAACTTCTAAAGCACAACTTTTATGTTGTCCATTCTTATGTCATAGATCTGCACAGATGGTGATTTTTAGGTTA
Organism: Mauremys reevesii; assembly: GCF_016161935.1. NCBI lineage: Eukaryota > Metazoa > Chordata > Testudines > Geoemydidae > Mauremys > Mauremys reevesii. The sequence goes on from NC_052623.1 coordinate 253,764,722, forward strand.
AATATCCAGCTCTGTAAACCAACTATGAAAATGAAGTCCTTTTTTATGCCCAAAGATTTCTGAGCAAACATATATTCACAAAGATGGGGGGAGGGATAGCTCAGTGGTTGGAGCACTGGCCTGCTTAAACCCAGTATTGTGAGTTCAATCCCTGAGGGGGCCATTTAGGGAAATGGAGTTTAAAAAAAAACTCAAAAACCTGTCTGGGGATTTGTCCTGCTTTGAGCAGGGGGTTGGACTAGATGATCTCCTGAGGTCCCTAAGTACCTAAGAAATCTTGGTACTTAGGTTGAACCTTAGTGGATAACTGTGACAGTCAGGATCCAGACACCCCAAAAGGGGAACAGAAGGTTTAAACTCCAAAAATGAGCACCTGAACCAACTGATCACATCCTATATTATTGTGCTATAGAAATGTATTGAGCAAAGTCTTTTATGAAAGCTTGTAATGTTTTGAACTTGATGATCATTATGAGGTATGTATACAGACTGTGGCTATGTAGTTTGGTACATATAAAAACTGAGCTCATAATTTGTGCTGCAACATTCAGTGCCTCCTCACTGTGAGGGAAGTCAGGCAGGGAGGGGCTTTCTCCCCTGCTAGATGAGACTAGCTCCAAGCACCAAACATTGTACAACCCAGGAGAAGACAAATGAGGAGATATTCAAGTTAATGGGAAAACACTGAAACAACTTGAAACTGAAAAGAAAACCCCAGTCTTGGAAAACTAAGGGTATGTTTACACATAGGGTATGGCTACACTTGCAAGTGTACAGCGCTGCTGCGGGAGCACTCCCGCGGCAGCGCTTTGAAGTGTGAGTGTGGTCGCGGCGTACTCCACCTCCCCAAGGGGATTAGCTTACAGCGCTAGGAGCCGCGCTCCCAGCGCTGGGGCACTGTTTACACTGGCGCTTTACAGCACTGTAACTTGCTGCGCTCAGGGGGGTGTTTCTTCACACCCCCAAGCGAGAAAGTTGCAGCGCTGTAAAGCGCCAGTGTAGCCAAGGCCTTAATATGCTACAGCAGTGCAGTGTAGCTGCAGTGCTGTAGCATTTCAATGTAGACACTACCTGCACTGACGGGAGGGCTTCTCCCATTAGCATAGTTAATCCACCTCCCGTGGGCATAGTAATCCACCTTCTGTTGACCTACCGCTGGATTTTCCACGATATCGGATGTAAATTCTGAGTGTAGACCAGGCCTAAGAAGGAGGGAGTTTTCCCCACGAAGAAAAAAACCCTGCAAACCATTAAAAGTGGAAGAGGTTTGAGCAGAAGAGCATCCAGAAATTGAGGGACAGCATCTAGGCTGCAAGAGGTCTGTGAAACGCTAGATCCTCCCTACTGTTAGGAGGGACGCTGGAAAGCTGTTCAAAGCCCATAGGTAACTTGTATTAGAAAAGGAAATATTAATGTAATTTAAAAGTGTAAAGCTTAAAGTTGCATTTTTATGTTTATTTTCTGCTCTTTTATATTTGCTTCCCTTGCTGTTTCATTTTTTAATCTGGGATTTTTTTCTATTAAATAAACTGTTTATTTTTATCTCGAACAGGTCTCTGGTGTGCAAAGTGTACGGAATGTATGTGCCAAAGCAAGTTGGTGTCTGGGGGGCTGGTTTCATGCCTTTGGGGGTGACTAACCAGAGGGGAAAAGTCTGAGTGCCTGGTAGTTGAGAGCTTGGGGTGGATGGATTTGGGGAGGCTTGGGACTGGACAGGCTGTTTGGATCATCCTCCAAGGGGTACCTAGGCTGGTGGAAGGCAGCATGAGACCTGTATGCTTGTGGGCTGGATACTGGTGTTAGGGCTTTGTGACATAGCAGCCCAGCATTAGGACACCCAAAGTTACAGGCAGGCAGTGACATAACCTCTTACTGGTCTGGGTGATCCCCAAAACATCACAGTAATTAAATGAGGAAATGTATGTAGTCAAAAAGGAATTAGTATAATCTTATTTTTCTGAATCTACTGACCTGTGAAGAATTGCATCCAGATGTCCAAAGAGGGAATACTGGTAATTGACAAAAAATGATTATCACACGTGTTCTGAAACACTGGTGATGAAACACTGGTGATTAACAAAGGGTGCCTATTACTAAGGCTATGTTTTAGTCATGGGTATTTTTAGTAAAAGTCATGGACAGGTCACGGCAAGAAACAAAAATTCACAGCCTGTGACCTGTACGTGACTTGTACTATAAACACCCCTGACTAAATCATGGATGTTCTGGGGGATGAGGGGGCAGCCCGGGGTGCTGCGGCTACTCTGGCATCTTCCGGGGCAAGCTGCCTGGGGCCACTTGAACAGCGGCCTGTGCAGCTGGCCCCAGGGCTGCCCCAGCTGCTCAGACAGCCCTGCGGTCAGCCACACTGTCACTGCAGAATCCGTGACTTCTGTGACCTCCATGACAGACTCACAGCCTTACCTATTACCAAAGATGTGTGCTGTGATTGACAGATGCTGGTGATCGACAAGGGTCTCCTATCAGCCACATGTTCTCTAATTGATGGGATAATGAACCATTGATTGATTTCTAAGTCAATAAGAGTCATTTGTTTTTATGGATAGTTTTGGTAATAATGTATTAGTTACAGATGTCTTTTACAATTAAGTAACTAGAGACACCTAAGATAGAACTCAGTTAAATCAATCATGAGAAAATAATTTCTTTGTTCAAACCCTACATAGGAAAAGAGTTTTGAGGCAGTTGAGTTTGGAGTGAATTGTGCTGCACTCACTTCTTCAGTTGTCAGATCGGTTTGGTAAAGTATAATATGCCACTGATGCCAGCTTTGATCAGAACTATTGGCCCAGCTGAAAACAGACAAACTCACAACAGGAAGTTAGGCCAGTTCACTTATGTATTAGCAGATAATCAAAGGAGGCTGTTAAATGTCAGTGTATATATTTGGTGTTTAAACATCATAAAATTAATGAGATTTTGCATGTACTGTTTTCATGTACCTGTATCTTAACTTTTTGCATTGTATATGACCCCCAATATCTAAATAACCCCCCAAACATGGAAAAAGCCTTGTATAATGCAAATAAAGTACTCTTATCAGAAAGGTAATGCATCTTCGCACTTCAAAGCAATTGGTTATTGTGAGGGCATTCAGAGTTCAAAGACTCTAAAAGCATTCCTCTCTCACTGCTATCTAAGAAAAAATCACCCCACGCACGGGATAGCTGTCAAGTCAGATTGTTCTAGGAGAACGAATAGAAATCTGGATATAAAGGAAAATCCTTCATCTCTGGACTGTTTGGATTCAAACAGGGCAGAATAACTGAACAAGAAGACAGATCCCCAGAATTATTCTCAGTAGCCCTAAAAGACTTGTGGGAAACTGGCAGATTATTACATCTCAGCTACCATTTGAAATTATAGACGGTGACTCATCTGTACATATATTTTACCTGCTTTAACCTTTCAATAGCTCTATTTTCTTTTTCTTAGCTAATAAACCTTTAGAACTGGCTACCAGTGTTGTCTTTGGTGTGAGATCTAGGATGCAACTCGGGACTCGTGGGACTGCGGGTAACCTGGAATATTTGTGATTTTTGGTGTAAGTAATCATTTATCACATAGTCCAACTTGCCTGGCTGGCAACATCGTATATAAGACTACTGTAGTACTTTGAGATTTCACTGGGTTGGTGAAATCTAATTATAAAACATACCACCAGACTGGGGTGTCTGCCCTGCTTTTGACAGTCTGCCCTGAGGTAGGCACTCACAGTTGCGAGCCACTCCAGACAACATGACATATACATTCATCTCTGAGTCCTGCTGTATAACTCTCTATTCTATAATCTCTGATTAAATATATTCCAATTAAGATAATTATTTGGCATCTCCTATTATCATTATTAAAATTCAAATATGCAACATCAGAAAAGACTAACTCTACCTCCAAAGTCTGTTTGGGCCCTTCTTTCAGGACACAGTTTTAGTCTTCAAACATAAGACTCACACGGTAACACCTGAACAAAGCTATTCTGCTAACCAAAGCAGGCTGCAGGGGCTGAGAGGTCTTTCCCTTGAATGGTCACAGGTGAGGCTGGGCCCAGCTCCCCTTAAAGGGCCAGCCACCCTGTGACACAGCCTCTTAGAGTTGTTAATTAAAAAGAAGAGACTGATTTTTAAGTTTTGAATGCACTCCTAGGAATTCAACTCTTCCTGCTCTGCTGACCCTTGTGTTGCCGCAGATTGCAATTTGCACTGGCGCAGCTACCTTACTGCAGCTACACTGATGTAAAAAAGACCACTGTAGAAAGGGCCTTAGTCTTTATGAACAATTTTTTCTATATGACTTGCTTTTTTTATTCCACTTTGGGCTGCTCTACTCTGAAAACTAACATTGGCATAACCATCTCTCAAGGGTGTGAAAAAGCCACAATCCTGAGAGATGTAGCTATGCCAATCTAACCCCCAGTGCTGACAGTGCTAGGTCAATGGAAGAATTCTTCCGTCGACCTAGCTATTGCCTCTCAGGGAGGTGGATTAACTACAGCGATGGGAGAACCCCTCCGAGAAAGTGGAGGAAGAGACAGTGGGGAACGGCGGGGATGTGGGAGGAGGATGGGACACGGGATAGTGGAGAGAGGAAGTGGGAGGGGATGGGGAAGAGAAGGGGATATGGGAATGGGTGGAGGGAAGCAGGAGCACGGCATGTGGCGTCCCGTCGGCAGTGGCAACAGCCCCAGCAGGGAGGCGGCCGCAGCAACAACAGAGCAGTGACATCACTGCAGCAGCCACTGGGGCTCCCCTGTTAAGCCGTCCTGTCCGCCCCCAGCACTGGCAACCCAGGTATCACTCCAGGCGGGGGGAGACAGTCAGTGAGCCACGCGTGTGCATTGCCTCCCACAAATGTAGCAGTCACACTATGCCTCTGACAAAAGCTGGTGACTTGAAGGCTGCCTAATACTTGATTCATGCCCACAGTCAGGGACGTCCTTAGGCATACGCAGCATACGCGGCTGCATATGGCACCCAAAAATTTTGGGCAACACCCTCGCTGGCTGCAGTGCAGAATCCTCTCCTCCCCCTCCCCCATGCTGGGCCGACCCAACCCCTTGGCCCCTCCCCTCCGCCCACTGACTCCTCAGCGGCCGCCTGAGGGCTCTGGCTTGGGCAGGGCATCATGGGGCCAGGAATGAAAGTTTGCATGTGAGTGAGCAGGAGGAGCCAGGCGGGGGAATACCTGGAGGCCGGGAAGAGATCGGGGAGCCAAGCTCGGGCGGGCGGGGTGAGCCGGGCATGGGACTTTGGGGAGCAGGGGGGTGCGGGCAGAGGAGGAACTGGGCTGGGGATGGCTAGGGGAGCTGGTCCAGACAAGGGGCAGGCTGGAAACAGAGTGTCGGGGGGGCGGGGGGGGGGAGATACGTGGAGGCTGGGAAGAGAGGCGGGGAGCAGAGCTCGATGGGGGGAGGGGTAGAGCTGGGTACGGGACTTCGGGGAGTGGGGGGGCAGAGGAGGAATCAGGCTGGGGGGAGCCAGGCTAGGAAGGGAAAAGAGCGGGGAGGTGTCTGTCTGGCTCAGTGAGCGAGCAGCGAACGCACTAGGGCCTCCTGGGGAGCAGGCTGGTGGCCCCGGGGGAGAGGTTCCGAGCAGCCCCACACTGTACCTGCCCTTCTCCCCTCTTCTGCCCACATGCCCTGCCCCATCGGCAACTCCCTGCAATCTCTCTCCTAGTCTCCTTTTCATTCCACCTCCCTCTTCTCAGAAGTTTAAGCCCAGATGCAGCATCCCCTTTGGACCGTCACCTCTCCTCCCTTCCCCAGCAAGGATCAGCAACAGAAGCGGGCTGGGAGGAGGGAGAGAGGCACACACACAACCAGGCTGGGGAAGATGGAAAGTTAAAGGAAAATAAAAGGTGGCGTTTGCTTTTTCTGCCCATGCACGATATTCCAGTGTCAACAGGAGGAAACTGATACTAAAACAATGGGAAGAGGGGGACGTAGCTGGAGCAGAAAAGCAGCAATCAGGGTTGCAGAATGCAAGGGAGGGAGCAACCTCTTAGCTGGGCAGGAAGATGGACTCGCACTTGACAAGGCCAGAATAGCTGAAAACTTTTATTTAGAGAAAAGGGACATGATTTTTTTTCTTGTGGATCCCAGTATCTCCAGGGCTGTCTCTTAAACTGGTAGCATTTTGAACGAGGGAGAGTTCTCAACAGTGCAGAGTTGAGTGGGATTTTAAAGGTCCCTTCACGAATGCAGCACCTTCTTCCTCACCCGGGGCAAAGACCTTTAAAAACGGCCTTCAATAATCCAAAACAAGAGCCACTGTTCAAATGAGACATGGCTGCTTATGGCTCCAGCCCCACTGTTGAAGCATTGTTGAAACTGCGTGCTGAGTTATACCCAGTACAATCCCACTGAGCCGTGTGTGGCAACCAGGTGTGTAAATCAGGGCAGAAAAAAAGGCTGGGTCCTGAATATAATTCCTTTTCTTATTAAACTGCACATCCCAAGCACCTCTTTACTTTTCAGGTTTAGAGAGAAATGCTCTATTTTAGGGAGAATGAAAAGCCATTTGGGAATTGATGGTCCAGAGCAGTGGCAGGCAAGGGCCTGGATGAGGGCTGGACTCAGCCATTGGTATCAGCTATTTCTTTTTTGTCAATCAAATGGATTCTGGGTCATGGCTGACATCCCAGCCATCACGTAAAATGCTTCCCTGTGGCCTTTTGACATGCACACAGAGATACCTCACCACCAAGTCCCTATCCTAGGCAAGGCCGGTGCCATTCTGCACCCTAGTCGAAACTTCCACCTTATACCCCCCCCTCTGTCCTGGGGAGCCAGGGCTGTCCCTTGCTATTTTGGTGCCCTTTGCAGCCCCCCCACAGGGAGGGGCTGTGTGGGGCCCCAGGCCTCCATGGGGGAAAAGGGGGAGCCCAGACCTACACGGGGAGGCTGTGTGGGGCTCTGCTCCAGGCCTCCATGGGAGGGGGGGCTGGTCCCAGGCCTCCATGGGGGGATGGCCACTTCCTGCAGGAAGTGGAGTGACCCGGCCCCAGCCTGGTCCGCTCCCCTGGCTCCCAGCCATGCCGCCGGCGAGTGGGGGGGGGGCGCGGTTCCCCCCTCCCCCTAAGCCTGGGAGCCATGGGAGTGGAGCAGGCTGGGGCCGGGTCACTCCATTTCCCACAGGAAGTAGCCAGCCCCCCTTCCCGTTCCCCATGGAGGCCTGGGGCCAGTCGTCCCTCCCACCGCTCCCTTCTGCGGAGGTCTGGGGCCTCAGCCTGCTCTGCCCCCCTGGCAGGGGCGGCTCTAGGCACCAGCGGGCCAAGCGCCCGCTTGGGGCGGCTTCCTGGGGAGGGCGGCATTTGGCCCCGGTGGAGCTCCCGCCGGCATGCCTGCGGCAGGTCCACCGGAGCCCGGGACGAGCGGACCTGCCGCAGTCATGCCTGCGGCGGGTCCCGTCTTCCCGCGGCTCCGGTTGAGCTCCCGCAGGCATGAATCTGGACCTGCCGCTGGCATGCCGGCGGGAGCTCCACCGGAGCCAAATGCCGCCCTCCCCAGGATGCCGGAGCCGCGGGAAGAGGGGACCCGCCGCGGGACTGGGGAAGGGCGGCGCAGCGCTCCGCGCTGCTTGGGGCAGCCTACTTTGTAGAGCCGCCCCTGCCCCCTGGCTCCCAGGCTTGGAGGGAAGGGGGAACCACCCCCCAGCACTCGCTGGCGGCGCGGCTGGGAGCCAGGGGAGCGGACCAGGCTGGGGCCAGGTTGCTCCACTTACCATGCGGTGAGTGCAGGGTCGGGCCTGGCTGCAGTCTTCAAGGGAGTGAGAGCGGGGGCCATGGGGAAGAACCAGGGACCCCCTCTGTGGCAACTCCTCGCCCCCCCTTCCGCAGCTCCCAGCCCTGCGGCACCCACCCCCAGCAGCTCCCTGCCCCCCCTCTGCCTGGGCAGCCCCTCTGCAGCAGCTCCCCACCCCAGCTCACCTCTGCTCCGCCTTCTCCCCTGAGCACGCTGGCACCGCTCCACTTCTCCCACCTCCCAGGCTTGCGGCGCCAATCAGCTGTTGGCAAGCCTGGGAGGGGAGGAGAATTAGAGCAGGGGCGGCGTGCTCAGGGGAGAAGGCGGAGTGGAGGTGAGCTGGGGCGGGGAGTGGTTCCCCTGCACATACACCCCCGTTACTTGCTGTGGGTGGCCCTCCCCGCGCCCCCCTGCCCCAGCTCACCTCCACTCCACCGCCTCCCCTGAGCGCACTTTTTGGCGCCCCCAAACACTTGGCGCCTAGTGGTTGCACCGGCCCTGATCCTAGGAGGCGGGGGAAGGCTGCAGAGTGATCTCCCACCACCATCCAGCCAGTGGCCAATGCTTGCCACTGCCATGCTGGAGCCTCCACATTTATTTATTGACAAAGTTTAAAGAATTTTAAAATATTGTGCACAGAATTTATTTTTTTGGTGCCAAATTCCCTCAGGAACATGAGGTGCTGGGCAGTTGGGATGGGGGAGCTGTCAGAGGGGCGCTGGACAGTGGGGGGGAGTCTGTGTGGGGGCGATCACTGGGCATAGGGACCTGTGGTGGAGATCTCTGGGTGAGGGGCCACTGGGCATGGGGGTTGCTGGGCATAAGGGGGCGTCGAGTACTGGGCAGGGTGATGGTGTGGAGGGGGACGCTGGCAGTGCAGGGCTGGGTTTGGGGGTGCAGGTGGGAGGGAAGTGTAGGGGCTAAGGGTGAAGGTGGCACAATTAAACTGTGTTTAATAAGGTGCATGTGGCAAGTTTTCCAATACTGTAAGCTTATGTTTGCATTACTAAGAGCAAGTCAGGCATAGGGGCACCCGTTTAATAATACTGTGTGGGCTCCATAAATCCTAAGGACGGCCCCACCCACAGTCATGGTAATTGTCCATGCAAATGTAAATGCATAACTTGATAATATAAATAAGATTTTTCCTCTGGAATTTAAAAAATGTACAAATGCATTTGCTTTTAACATTGCTTTGTACTTAGAACAGGTTAGATGAGTTACCTTTAAATTCTTTGAACACATCCCACTAACTAGTGCTATGACACCATTATCAGTCACCTAGAAAAAAAATAATCCATTATTGGCATATTGGATTAAAGAATGGCACGTACATATCTTTTTAAAAAGCAGTAATTTTGGAAGAACACCAGAAAGGGTGCAATGACGCATCCAGTGCGGTAATGCAACCGATCCCAGAGAAGCAGGGAATGTATTTTCAGTCATTAAACTTACACACTTTTTACATGCCCTGTGCTTTAGACTAAATCATTTAGTTTTCCTCTGAACTGACACAGGAGAGTTATGCAAATACATATTTTTACTCTACTTAGTGGTTTAAAATCTAGACGATAAAGGCATCCTGTTGTAGCACGTTCTTGCTGTATGATCCAGTTGACACTGCCACACTTGGGCTGTATCTACACTAGCTTTCTGTTGAGAAATTGTCAACTATTGCATTGCCACCGGTGCAGTTCTACCAGAGGTAGCAACAACGGGAGCGCTAGTCTAGATACAGCATGGGCATTTTTAATCCAAGGTGTTGAAAAATGACATGCCTGTTTCTAAAATGACTGAGTTGGGCCACAGGGAGATTTTCTGAAAAGGGGCAGCGTAGGCAACTTTTGGCAGTCTTCTCTCGGCTTAAAATTTTATTTCTGCCAGCCTTGAACTAAACATAAAATTCAAATGAAATACACACTTTTTAAAAATATAGAGCCAAATTCACGGCTAGTGTAAGTAGGCACGACTTCACTGACATTTACACCAAAAGTGAACTTGGCTCACTATGGTTTTGAAACTGGGTCTTTTAAAATGGGGGGACAAGGTGGGTGAAGTGATATCTTTTATTGGACCAACTTCTGTTGGTGAGAGAAAGAAGTTTTCAAGCTACACAAAACTCTTCTAGGTTTGAAAGTTTGTCTCTTTCACCAACAGAAGTTGGTCCAATAAAAGATCCACTTTGTCTCTCTAATATCATGGAACCAACACGGCTACAACACTGCACACAACAATCTTTTTAAATGGATCAGGCTGCCGTCAGCTGCCCAAACCAGGAGTACATTGTAATTTTAATCAGTTTTAGAACTGGTTAGAAAATGTCTCCAATGCAGACATACATGCCCATGTAGTTCTTTACATCCAGACAGGCAGACGTTTACTAGAAAGACAGCGTAATGTAAATCTTCAGACCCTTAATGAGAATTTGAAGTTTGCAAAATGTAATACATTCAATCAATGTAATTAACCTATTCATACAATACAGAGGAAAAAGCCCGCAAAACCATATCGGCTGCATTTGACTTTTTAAAATCAGAATGTTTTGATGACAACACGTGTCAAACCCCAATGCCCCAGCCCCACAGCCTTGTGTGTCCCTCCCCAACTAAATCCCAAACGAAATCAACCCAGGTGGGCCCTGCACCTCCCCAGGCAACACCCCGTGAAACCACATATGTCCCATCGCCACCTAACACCCCCCCCCAAAAAAAAGTTTGTATCCCCCTGGGAACAGTGGCCCCTACCGCTGAAAGAGGAAGACCTCCATCCATTCTGCCAACGCTTACGGTTCCACTGGGAGGGAAAAATTTGGGAAAGACGGCTCAGATGGACTACCAATGGGAAGGTACATGGGAAGGTATTCAATGTCACAAAAAAGTTTAACATGCCATCCAAGTCAATGCTCCACTCTGACAGCTGGCATTAAAATATGGTTACAGTGTTAGTCCCCAGACTATCAGCACCTATAGATTGCAGAGGGCAACACCTGGCAACTCTGGCCTATAAAACCCCCTCAAATGGTGTATAAAAACAAGGCAGTGCCAGGCCGCTATTATGAGGTGGGTCAGCACATCTGTTGGGAAGGGGAGGCATTGGAATATACCCCCACTGCAACACATCTGTTTACCAATACCTCAGCATGTGTTTGGAGAACCACCAACCCCAGCATGCTTCTCAACTTGCTGTTAAAATCACAAAACACAAAATTTTTCAGTGCATTGGCCTGCCATTATGCAACAGACTGTTAATGTTTCTAACTATGTTGTGTTTAATTTTTCGTAAATAACACCCATTGGCGCACACCCGAGAGCAACTTTCCGTATTCCAGACAAATGCCTCCTCCTTCACGATGTTGCAACACACATTTAACCTATAAAAAGCTGCCTTTGCAACAGCCATCCGGAGGGGGCATCTATGTCAACAGGAAATGTGTTATGCTATGTTACTAATAAAGCCAAAAGTCATTATTGGCTAGTGCAGTGGTTTCCAAACTTTTTTGATCGTGCACCCCTATCAGTAAAAAATTTTTGAGCACGCACCCCCTGCCGCACCGGCTCTACCATTTTTGCCAAAAATACAACAACAACAAAAAAACAACACCAGACTCACGCCCGAACTGCGGAAGCAAATAATAATAATAATAATAATTTTGTGCATGCTATATTGCTATTTATGTAAAAAACCAACAGTAACCCTTGCCATCTAAGTGGTGACCCCTCTCAACAAAATGTTGATTCGGGGTCAAGGAGGGGGGGGGGGGGACTGTCACACTCCAATGCTCCCTCTCCCTCAAGGGATCCCCTGGAAAAAGCAAATCAGCATTGTATATGGTTAATGCTATTGCAAACATCACAAAACATTTTGGGAAGCGTCAAAAGTTTAAGTGTAAAATGAAAAAATCCTTTGCAGGTCGCAAAAGGCCAGGGGGGCGGGGCGAAAGGGTTAACACCATGCTCCTGCTAGGCCCAAAAATAAAACGCTAACTCCAGCCAGCTCAAGGCCACAGCACACATCTAACTCTCGGCTGCCTGCCAAGAAAGGCCCAAAGGCCCCAAATCCACCAACTAGCCATAAAAAAATAAAATAAAAATTCAGCTAAACAAACCTGCAAAGCCCGCCTATAACAAACAAGGCAAACAAAAGCCAGCACACAAAAAAAAAAAACAAAAAAACCCAAAAAAACCTCCAAAAGCCAACAAAGTCTAGCCGGTGTGTTTTGGGAAAGTCGAGGAGACCACAAAAAGCCGGTTTTAACTGGCACAAAAAGCATCAAAAGCAAAGGTCCCTAAACACCTCCCCCTCAAACCCCCCCCCCCCAAAAAAAAACTTAAAACCCTCCTAAAAGCTGAAGCAATTCGGAGATCAGCAGCGGACCTCGAACAACCTGGGCCCAGAACAAAACTCCCGTCCACCCTCCTCCCTCTTCTTCATACCTTACACCCAGGTTTGGCCAGCCTCCAGTAAAGTCTGTGTAAGTATAAAAGTGGGTTAGGGCTTGGGGCACTAACACTTTCTTCCTTCCTCTGCGTGACGTGAAAGCTCCCGTCACTCACCGCTGTTATTTTGTTATTTTATTAATAAAGCTTTAAAACTTAAACACTTGATGTGTTTCGTCATCTCCTCCCCAAACGATCCTGTGGCCTCAGCCTGATCACCTGACGCCTCAAGCAAATTGGTAACAAAAATCTGCCACACATGAACCACAAGAACCACAGAAATGCGCTTTGAGTAGTGTGTTTATTTCATCATAAACCAGAAGTGAGATAAAGACCTATTTATAAAAATGGTAAATTTTGCTTTGTTCATTCCCAATTAACCTAATGTTACCCCCCTTTCACTCAACTGACTAACCAAAAATACGAGAACTTGTAGATTGTTTCTGTTGGGAAGATACCTTGGTGATGGAGACAGGTACTACTTTAATGCACTTTTGTTTATTTACAAAACTGTACAAAGTCCTGTTTCCCTGAACACAAGAGGAACCAAACAACAGAAGGTTATTTCCTTGCTCACAATCCCCCAACCTCATTTAGCCAGCATCCAACCCAAAGGCACCCTTCCATGCTTCTCTCAGGCCACACAGTGGGTTTTTTCCATGCTGCATCTGGAGTTTCCTCCTTTGTTTCTGTGTGCCTCTCTGTTTGTCTCTCACCCACTCTCTTCGCACTCAGAGATTATCTAGCAAGGCTCCTAGGCCTAACAATGCCTACATTGTTCAGTGGCCTTGGATGTGCCTTTGTTTTGGTCAGGGACTGCTATTATTTCATCAAGGAGCTGAACTATTGCAACTATCTTAAAGGAAGTGCAGGGGTAAGACCCACCAGGTGTAAATTAGGCTTAACCTAATTTATAACAAACACCGTGAATTTTTCTCATGGAAATATTCAATAATGTTACATTTTGTGTATGTTCAAGTAATTTGTTCTTTTTTGCTTGTCTACAAATAACACTAATTGTTTTGCCATTTAAGCAGTAAATCTAGCTCAGCTGACATTTAGTTGCTTTTGTAGTATGAGAATTTATTTTTAGTGGAAGTTTTGCCTGAGGAAGGAAATAGCAAAGACCACAGAATTTGTCCATTAGACTCTCAAAGTGTGATATAATTTATTTGAAACATTTATATGTCACACAAATCAACAGACATGAAACTGCCATACAATGAAATGAATACAAAACATTAGGGAAAGAACAAGTTAAAAATTACTTAGACAAGTTAGATGTCTTCAAGTCACCAGAGCCTGATGAAATGCATTCTAGAATACTCAAGGAGCTGACTGAAGAGATACCTGAGCCATTAGCGATTATCTTTGAAAAGTAGTGGAAGACTGGAGAGATTCCACAAGATTGGAAAAGGGCAAATATAGTGCCCATCTATAAAATGGGAAATAAGGACTGCCACGTTATTGATTTGAACTGGGACCGTATAGAACATGGTTGCACCCAAAGTCCTGTAGTGGCACCAAATGTTGTATAAATGGGGTCAAATGAGGTGTCTAAGACAAGGTTATGGTTTGCTGGCTATGATTATACTGTCTATATGTGTGTGTATCAATTTTGTAGTTGAAGTTATGAATATTGGCTCTATACTGTCTGTATTTCAAACTTATGCTATGCTTCTGGGAAACATCCCAGACCAGTTGGTGTTAGCTCTGCCTAGCCTGCTTGATGGCCCATTAAGGACCATTAGCTATACAATTGACCCACTGCGAGAAGGCAGATATGCCTTGTAACTCAGGAAAGTATGCAGGAACTTGCCCATGTGACTCCAAACTCCATTTTGCTATAATTTTCCACAATAAGAACAAAGAGGTGTTCTTACACCTGGAAAAGACTATAAATGGCTGATGCCTCATCTCCATCTTGTCTTCAATCCTGCTTCTTACCTCTGGAGGGACTTTGCTACAAGGAAGCTCTACACAAAGGACTGAATGACCCATCCCAGCTGTGGATGTACTGTACTCCAGAGACTTGATTTAAACCTGCAGTGTATTCTATCACTGCTACAAGCCTGAACCAATTACCCAGCGGTTCACAGTCATGCTGGAAGGGCATAACGAGTTGGGTCCCGCAGAGATCAGTTCTGGGTCCGGTTCTAATCAATATCTTCATCAATTATTTAGATAATGGCATAGAGAGTACACTTATAACGTTTGCGGATGATACCAAGCTGGGACGGGTTGCAAGTGCTTTGGAGGATAGGATTATAATTCAAAATGATCTGGATAAACTGGAGAAATGGTTTGAAGTAAACAGGATGAAATTCAATAAGGCCAAATGCAAAGTACTCCACTTAGGAAGAAACAATCAGTTGCACACATACAAAATGGGAAATGACTGCCTAGGAAGGAGTACTGCGGAAAGGGATCTGGAGGTCATAGTGGACCACAAGCTAAATATGAGTCAACGGGTCTTCGGGGCACTTCGGCGGCGGGTCCCGGAACGGAAGGGCCCCCCGCTGCTGAAGACCCCAGGCCCCCGGAATCCTCTGGGCGGCCCTGATGGGCTTAAATTGTAGCAGGGAGGTTTAGGTTGGATGTTAAGAAAAACTTCCTAATTGTCAGGGTGGTTAAGCACTGGAATAAATTGCCTAGGGAGGTTCTGGAATCTCCATCACTGGCAATTTTTAAGAGCAGGTTAGATAAACACCTGTCAGGAATGGTCTAGATAATACTTAGTCCTGCCATGCGTGCAGGGGACTGGACTAGATGACCTCTTGAGGTTTCTTCCAGTCCTATGATACTGTGATTAAAATAATAAATGAAGATGCACCAACACAAATATAAAGCTAACTTAAACCAAGCAATTGGGCACAAGGGCAACACAGATAGTCCATGTGTGAGCCACCCTACCAGAAGAAAAGAAAAACTTCCCATATAACGCAGGGCAAAACTGTGGCCTTTAGTCTCTGGCCTGCAAGACCCACCAGCCAGACACCTGGGAGAAAATTCTCTGTAGTAACTCAGAGCCCTCCCCATCTAGTGTCCCATCACCAGCAGTCACAGATTCGCTAAGTGCCATTGTAGGCAGTCTCATCATATCATCCCCGCCATAAACTTATCAAGCTCAGTCTTGAAGCCAGTTAGGCTTTTTGCCCCCACTGCTCCCCAAGGAAGGCTGTTCCAGAACGTCACTGAGGTGCTAATATCTGTCCTGCTCCAGTCCTCACTAAAAAGGTTATTGGTGCACTGAACACAATTAATATTAACAACAAGAGGGAAGGAGTGCCTCTTGCCAAAATTGGGAAAGAAGAGGTTAAAGAATATTCAGATACATTAGATATAATCAAGTCAACAGGGCCTGATGAAGTTCATCCTAGGGTTCTTAAGGACCCAGCTGAAGCAATCTCGGAACCATTAGTAATTATCTTTGACAACTCCTGGAAGACAAGTGAGATGATTGGAGAAGGGCAAAGACAGTACCTGCCTTTAAAAAGGGGAACAAAGAGGACCTGGGGAGTTACAGACCTAACTTTGATTCCTGGAAAGATACTCAAACAAATTATTAAACCATCAATTTGTAAGCACCTACTGGATAATAGGGTTATAAGTAATGGCCAGAATGGATTTGTCAAGAACAAATAGACTCATAGACTTTAAAGCTGGAAGCGTCCATCATGATTATCTAATGTGACCTCCTTCACACTGCAGGCCACAGAACCTCACCCACCCTCTCCTGTAATAGGTCCATAATCTATTCAAGGTACGGAGAATCCACCATTTACTCTAGTTCAAACCAGCAAGCGACCTGTGCTACATGCTGCAGAGGAAAGTGAAAAACCCCCAGGGTCTCTGCAATCTGGGGGAAAATTCCTTCCTGACCCCAAATATGGCAATCAGTTAGACCCTGAGCACATGGGCAAGACCCACCAGCCAGACACCTGGGAAGAATTCTCTGTAGTAACTTGGAACCTTTCCCATCTAGTATCCCATCTTTTATGTCCTCACTACTTATCAATGCTAAATCTAAAATAGGTTCAGTGACTATGTGGTGAAGAAATCTGTCAGCTATCACATGCAGGACTATCTGGGCTCTACCATCAGAAGTAGCACTTGCCCTCCGATCTATATCTGAGAAATTAATCTCCCATAATCACACAATTCCCAGCTGTATTTATTTCATTATAATATTAAATAGGTCTCTCTCCATATCCAAATTGGATCCTGGGGGCCTTTAGCAGACCACAAGCACTATCCCAGTGCAGCCTCTGTTACCCGTCTTCCCCAAAGTAATTTTGATCCAAATAGAGTTCCTTTTTATCCATTCCATCACTTCTTCTTTCTTTACAGTCTACCTCATCATTAATATACAAAGTTACTGCATCACCTTTACCTTCACTTCTGTCTTTCCTGAACAGCACATACCCTTCAATACCTATATACTCCAGTCATGTTTACTATTCCACCCTGTTTCTGTTACCCCTAGAATATCTGGTTTCACTTCCTGCACTAGTAGTTCTAGTCTACGTTAGTGCTTCCATCACTGAGAAATGAATGGAGCTGCACTTATGCTAGACCAATGGTGGGAAAATTGCTGGTAATTCTCCTTATACCTGAGGGAACAAATTATTATCTCCAGACACTCTCAATCAGTACGACTCAGCTCCTACTTAATATCACACAGCACTGGAACACAAACAGTGTCATATTTCAACTTGTCTCTGACTCAGGGTCCCATGCAACTGCAGGCTTGTTAGCATTTTTGAACTACCTTTGCTTGGCAGAAACTTTAAGAGAAGCCAGGGAAAGCACAAATCCCTAGCTTTCATGGCAGCAGCATTTGTGAGGGAGCTCCACTGACAATTTTTTTTCTATCACAGCTTTCCCAAGATTGAAGCCAGGTTTACACTTCAGACATATATCAGTATAACTATGTAGCTCAGGGGAGTGAAAAATCCACATACCTGAACTATGTAGTTATACCAGCTTAGCACTGTGTACATGGGAGGTTATGTCAACAGGAGAGCTTCTTTCGTCAACATAGCTATGGTGGATTAACTACACCGACTCCCATTGGTATAATAGCCTCTTCTAATAAAGAGCTACATGTGAAGACAAACTCAGAAATGATTCAGCACTTTGAAAGCTTGTGAAAGAATTTCAGATCTGAAAGTGTCTATATAATTTTAAAAGTTATCAAAACCATTCCCAAGAACTATCCTCTTTAACAGTTTTGACGTGTGATAAATGAAAGCTAATTGTTTCCTTATATTGAATCAATACATGTTAAAGAGGAAGAGGAGTTGTAGCCATGTCAGTCCCAGGATATTAGAGAGATGAGGAGAAACATTTCCCAGACCTGAAGAAAGTTGGTCCAATGAAAGATATTACCTCACCCACCTTCTCTCTTTCTCTGTTTCTGCTGACACTTTTACTAGTTTGAGGATACTTCTTCCCTGGACATCTATTTTACCACATACTTGGAGGCACCAGTTTTAACAAAGTACAGTCTAATAATCATGTGAAATTCCTAAACATAGGTCACTCTCAGGTTATAAACCAACACTCTGGCCTTATTGTTCAAACACACTTTTTCTTAACGCTATCAAGATTTCGGGAGAATAGTTAATATGTCAAGAATTAAAAACACAAAAAGGAAAAGGGGACTAAAATGGTTAATATCTACTAACATTATTAATAAAGATACTAGAAGAGACGTTCAGAATGATTTCTGATTTTATACTTCTGGTGAAAGTGAAGGAGATAAGAATGGTATTTAAAATAAAAACCTATTATGTTTAGTCTCAAATCTCAGGGCTTATCTCGACTTACCGGGGGATCGACACAGAAAGATCAACCCACCGGGGGTCGATTTAGCAGGTCTGGTGAAGACCCGCTAAATTGAGTGCCGTTCGCTCTCCTGTTGACTCCAGTACTCTACCGGAACGAGAAGCATAAGATAAGTTGATGGGAGAGTTTCTTCCGTCGATCCAGCGCGGTGTAGACACTGCAATAAGTTGACCTAAGCTACACCGACTCCAGTTATTCATATAGCTGGAGCAGCATTACTTAGGTCAACTTAGCTTTGTAGTGTAGACCTGCCCCCAGATTTCAACTCCATAACTTGCTCAAACTCAACATAAAGAAATCCTTACATCAGTTTTGACTGAACTCCTTATCTTTCTTTGCCCCCAACATCCTCCCCTTTCCCTCCATGCCCTATCACTGTCCATAGTTCCACTATCCCCCAGTCACTAAGGCTTGAAACCTTGCTGTCATGTCTGACTCCACTCTTTTCTTCTCCGTCCAAATCCACACTTTTGACAAACCCTGTTGATTCTTCCTCCACAACCTCTCCAACCTTTCTTGTCCATTCCTTCCACTAAAACCCTGTCCATTGTTTGTTCATCTCTTGCAACTTCTCATACTCAGATTTCCAGCTCTCACTTCAGTCTGCACACTAAATGCTGCAGCAAAAAGCAGCTCTCTCCCTTTCATTGCCAAGACTATGTCACTCCCCTATTTTAAATCCTTCAGTGACTTCCTCTTACTTCCAAGTCTCTGGTCCATGGCGTTCTCAAAATTTGTCAGTTTGTTTTTCCTTAAGCGAAGGAAAAACAAAAACCAATTGTGCCTCCCCATAGTTTACTAAAGACAACACAAACTGAAATTCACACGTTCCAAACCTAGATGTGAGCAGCCAACTAGAACACCAATAATCTGACTTGTATAATATGATCTGGATGTAACAAGGCTTCCCCCACCCTCCCCTTGGAATGGAAATCACATGGCAACTTGCACTGCAAAACCACTGCAGGCTCCTTGCCTCACCTCTTATTCAGATCTAGCAAATGATTCCCTCCCCCAAAGCACAGGAGCCCTCCATCCACTGCTCTCTCTGAGGCAGCAGGCTGCCTTGGCAGCATCTCTCTCTCCTCCCAGCCCCCTCTCCTCACTCCATGTTCTCTTTCTCTCTCAGGCTGACCAGACTTGCTCTGGACTGCTCTATCAGAAGCATGCCCAGGCCTCCCATGATTTACCTAGCATGGGTTTTCTGACTCCCATGCTGCCACCTCCCTTCCCAATGGGTCTGGCAAATGTCCTCCTGCTCCCAGCGCAGGCTCCTTCCCTCTCCTGCAAAGAGGCAACCCACCTGGCCCCATCTACTAGTACAGGCTACCCCTCTATCCTGCACTCAAGCCTATGAAAGAATTTCAGATGTGAAAGTGTTTACATTCCCCTCCTTCCCCCAGGGGTAGCTGTCCCCCTTCACTGATTTGAGGCAGCTCTTCCACCTTCCTCTTTGAGGCAGCCCCCAGAGCAGGGTCCTGTAGCCTTTTGATTAATTTGGGTGCAAACTGCACAAATCACTGTTAAGCCTAAATAAAATGTAACCCAAAGCCAGTTGTGTCAACCTGAACAAAGTCAAGCTAACTACCTAACAGAGGTTTATGGGTAATTCATAAGTGGAAAGTCCCAGGGAGTTGCAGGTCTGTGTCTCACAAAGTTAAGCAACCATGAGATAAGAAAGGGACTGTATTCCTAGCATGGTACCAAACGTACTGAGGTAGAAACAATTCATTTAAAGAACTCATAAGAAGCCAAGATTTCAAACTTCCAGACTCCCTGTGCAGTACTCCCTGTTTCTGTTCTATGTCTATTCCTAACAATTACATTTTAGATTGATTAGTGATTGTTAAGGTATCATAAATCATGTAAAACATTTAATCTCGTAGAACATAAAAAAAGAATGTATGGTAACAGTTTCTAGTTTCAAAAGAAGGGGGTGGCTACTTAACTAGGTAATTGCAATTATGATGATGCGACGGAGCTGTCTATATAAACCTAGGTAATTTTGCAAAGAAGCTAGCTGGTTCTCTTTGGAGACGAGCTCGCTCACTATTGTCGTGTGCACTCTTCAATAAAGAGCATTATATTTGAACTTTGCTGGTGTTGCCTGTCTCTCGCGGTCAGACAACGAACTTTGCCGTTTGGAGTACCGGGGTCCCAACATCACTAACAGGTCCTTTACTCGGGCAGTTACATGAAACTTTTAAGAGTGAGAATGGTGAGTCACATAAATAGAGACATGAAGACTTGATTTAAAATCCAAATAAGCAAGAGTATTAACCCAGTTGCACAAAAAGTGATACATATAACACAACAGTCCCTAGTGTTGTCATACTCGCAAGCCCCCGGAGACCACTGAAAACAAAGACAGAAGGAAGTAGCCAGTGGAGTACATCACAAGTGGGATATGACGCTCCAGTTTACAGCATCCTGTCAACCCAAAGTGCCCAGTGAAGGTTGGGCAAACATCCTTTTTATACACCTTTTCCTTTCATCCCCCCCACAGCCAGGTCCACATCTGTGTTAGCTCTCAGCTCCCTGCCTGTATCTGGTATTCCAGAGGGGCCATAATTAGTGTTCCTATTGCTTACATAAGCTATTTGCATCAATACATTTTCCAATGGTCTCGATAAGTCAATGCTGTTACACTCACTAAAAATCCCCCAAAACCTACTACTTTGGTCTTGTTTTGCAAAACCTATTCAAATAAAATATATTTTGTGTATCCCCAATTGCATTACAGCTTTAATGGCTTTTATTATTATCATTATCTTAAGCATGCTAGCATATGAATTATAGTTAAGTTTAGATTAGGGGTCAACTGTCACCACTCTCCTTCCCCCAGTCTCTGAGGCAGCCCCCAGTGTAGGCTTCCCACCCCAACCCCCAGACACCACAGTGTATTCCCCCGCCTTCACCGAATTATTTTCACGTGGTGATTCTCTCAGAGGGAGGGAGGAGAGGAAGCAGTGGATTCCCCCTCCTTCTCTCTCCCCCCTGATTGGCAGCTGCACCAGGCCCACCAAATTAAGGCCCTTGGTGGACTGGTCTGGTTGCCAGACCAGGAGATGCTCTCTCTCCTTTGCTCCAGCAGAGAGCAAAGGACAGGCAATCAGGGAACTGACACCTCCCTTGCCGCACATGAGAGCTGAGCCCCATTCTAGTTTGCAAACCTCTGCTCCCCGCTGTTCCTGCATACAGCTCTGCTCTTATTTCTTCCTCATCCCCACTTCTCTGCCGCAAGTCCAACCAAGGCACCATCCCAACCACTCCTTCTCCCACTCTGGTTTCCATGCATTCTTCCATGCTCCCGCCTTCCTCCTCCTTGTGCAGCAGACAACTACCCTCTTCTCCTTCAAATCTGTCTCCTAACACATACTTCTTTCACAAGCCTTTAAATGAAAAAAAATCAACAAAGGAATTGTTTCAGCTGTGAGGCCTGTCTAAATTAGAGAGTTAACTCTGTAGGTCTGAGACAGTGCCTTCCTCTACACCTTGTACGATTGAACTAAGAAGTTTCTCAAAAAGGAAAAAAGAAAAAACCAAAAAACTAGCTTTATATGGAACATAAAATACCAGGACACTTATTATTTTGAAGAAAAAAAGCCACAAAACAGGACCAAAATCCCAGCTTAATCCAGTGCTTAATTTGTAATGAAAGAGGTGCCGAGCCTCAAGCAATTTTTTTACTTTCATAATTGACGCGGCAAGTCCAAAGGTGGTGGGGCTATGAACTGCCAAGCCCAGAGGTGCCGAGCCCTGGCAAGTCCCGGCACAGATTAAGCATTGTCTTGATCATATTATTAATAATGCATTAACCGAGCAGCTGACTCAGTGTACAATGCCACTCAGACCTTTGGTTTTGCACACTACTCTTTCTTTCAAGAGTGACTGAACCTTGAGAAGTGAAAAATTAGTTATCAGGAGTTTATAGTTTGTCTTATGCTTTTACAGGTTGTATGACTCATACAATTCAGCATGTTATCCCCCACACAGGCCAATTGGTCCTTCTAGCCACAGGAATTTAATTAACTGGTGTAAGATTATATTCCAGGGGTGCCCAACCTGAGCCTGAGAAAAAGCCAGAATTTACCAATGTACACTGCCAAAGAGCCACAGTAATAGTCAGCAGCCCACCATCCGCTCCCTAGCCCTAGCCCCTCCCACCTGCCGGCATCCCCCAACCAATCAGCGCCTACTTCCCCCCCACCCCGCAATCAGCTGTTTCACGTGCACAGGAGGCTATGGGAGTGAGGGGGGAGGAGCGGGGGCATGGCAGGCTCAGGGGAAGGGGCAGGGGCCTTGGGGGAAGCGGTGGAGTGGGGGCAGGGCTTGGGGCAGAGCAGGGGGTTGGGCAGTGAGCACCCCCCCACACATTGGAAGTTAGCATCTATAGCTCCAGCCCCGGAATCAGTGCCTAGGTAAGGAGCCGCATATTAACTTCTGAAGAGCCGCATGCGGCTCCGGAGCCACAGGTTGGCCACCCCTGTTATATTCTTATGGCACAGAGTAACACCAACAGCACTATAAAAAAACCTGATACCTGATAAACTTTAATGAAAAAAAATGCATCTGTGCTCCAGGCTCGATATCATTAGTAGTAACTCATATTTGGAGAAAATATGTTTATATTATCAAAAGACAGAACATATTTAATACCATTTCATTGGGAAATAGTGTCTGGATCTAGATGTGCCTTTGGCGTTTTGAATCTTAAAAACCTGCTAAAACACAGCTAAATAAAAATGCCGTTAATAAAACTCACCTCTTCCTTTTATTTATATCACTGTCATTTATATTTTTATTGGTGCCGTTTAGTTACCTGAGTAGATGAAAAATCCACACTATGTAGAAATCTGCAGTTCTGTCCAAGCGCATGCAGGGATGCATCGGTGATGCCTGAGCAGCTGCCTAAGTTAACTATTTGTAGAAGATGGCAATTGAGTGCCAGAGCAAGAACTCCGCTGTCTGATACATTGCAGCATCTTTTAAATGAGGCTTCACGTAAATAAGGGCAAGACAAGGCCAGAGCTCTGACTCCTATTGAAGAAATAAAGCAAGTCATTCTTATGTAAATAAGTTTTCATCTACAAAAATATTTTATTGTGTAACACTTCTTTATAAAAATGAGTCTGTCAATTCAAAAGTCTCAGTCTGCCCAAACTATTTTTACAAATAACACAAGTAGAGAATATTTTCCAATTTATTTACTTTGCACACAGTTGGTTACCTATTTCTCTTTGTGTCTGTGTGGGCTTTTGGCTTAGTCTACATTCGCAAAGTTGCACTGATTTAACTGAACTGATTTTTAAGTGGTTAAATCTCTGCAAGCCCCCAACACACACACAATTCAATCAGATAAAATGGGGTTAAATTGGTTTAGCTAAGGGCATGTGTACACACAGAAATTGCACTGGTTTAGCACATCAGTTTGGTTAAACCACTGCAACTTTTGAGTTTGAACTCTTATATTGGTTTAAAACTGGTTATACTGATTTAACTTCTTAGTAAATGATCCAAATTATCATAACCCTTTTTATTCTTTGTAGGTGAAGCAAAGTCCCAGCATGCCTTGTATTTATAATTCTTTGTATTCAAGCTGAACCTAAACTGAACTTTAAATGATCTAGTCCATATGACCAGAACCAATATGTGGGAGTTGTTTTCTATGATTAATAAGATAATGATCTATCGAGAGATGCTTTTAGCTTATCAAGAATGACTCTAACAGATTATTTCTGTCATAATGACTCAGTTACAGATATTTTTGTAATTCATAAAACAATGGATGGTTGAAGTCTTTAGTTTATCAACTATGTAAAGCAGATGCAAGAAAATAGCTTTACAGTCAATAGGTTAATTTCTTTGTCTCTTTTCTGTAAATACTCATTGTATATAAAGGGAGATCTGTTATTAAGATGGGTGTTGTAATGGAAAAATGGTGCAATTGATAGGGGATGTTCAAAATGCAATGTAATTGACAAGATTAGTAATTGATCAAATGAATCAAGCACCTTTGGTATAGCAAGTGTGTTCTATAATCAATGTAACAGCAAACAATTAATGTATTAATTAATGTCTAAGAATTAAGAAGTAATTCTGATCACAGAAGGTCCCTGTAGTGATAAATTAGTTATAAATGTTACTGTCTTATTGATTCAAAATAAAATCAAAGTATGAGAAAGGACTTTCTTTTTTCTAAACCACTGCATAAGAGATGAGTGTGGGGAAGTTAGTTATTAGTGAAGTGAGCTGCTCATCATTTTCCCAGCCTCAGATTGGAATGTATGTTTAATTTCTATATTATGTATAATGCACTATTAAGTATTGCTTGACTGTCGTACTTAAATCAAACTTCAACTAAGTTATTAGACTAATACATTCATTAAGTTATGTCTTATTAAATTCAAACACATAATCAACTTGTACCTTCAAATCCACTCTTTGGCTTCTGTTGAAATTAATTACTCTCTATAAAATCAAATCAGTGGGCATATCCTCGGTTGTAGATGAAAGAGGTTTTTTTCTTTTTCTTGAGGAAGTGCCAATAATGCAATTTTCCTAAGGTTTACAGGTATCTTGTCTCTTTTGTTTGTGTGTATTACAGTATTTGTCGTTTTGGGATATGGGTGAGAAATCTGACTGTTGTCTCAAAGAAAAATGGGAAACATAGGTAGAGATAACAATTTTGTGTAGAGCTGAGATATCCAGCTAAGATATGTGGTTTTCCCCAAAGCACAAGGTCTTCTTTTCAGATAGCTCAAGTCTGGTTGGTTTCCCTAAAAAATGGGGGAATCAATAAGCCTATTAAATGAACAAGGACTCTGGGTTACCTAGAAAGAGTAATATGGTCTGCTTCAGGCAAGCACACTTTAACCACGCAAGCATTCCAATCCAAAATAATAGGTAGAAAAAGTTTATTTTTCTTCATATAAAAATATGGGATGGGGAGATCTCCCCTGCTAATGCATTTAAAAAGCCCAGTTTAAGTTTATGGCTAAGAGTGAACCCAGAAGCCTGGTTTCTATTAATTGTGTGTGACTTGCTGATATCATGATCACTGCAATGTTGCTTTCGATCAGTGGCTCTGAAGCTTTCCAGACTACTGTACCCCTTTTAGGAGTCTGATTTGTCTTGCATACCCCCAAGTTACACCTCACTTAAAAACTACTTGCTTACAAAATCATACATAAAAATACAAGTGTAACAGAATACTATTACTGAAAAAATTGCTTACTTTCTCCTTTTTACCACATAATTATAAAATAAATCAATTGGAATACAAATATTGTATTTACATATCAATTTATGTTATATAGAGCAGTATATACAAGTCATTGTATGAAATTTTAGTTTGAACTGACTTCTTCAGGCAAATATCTAGATGAGTTAATGTACCCCCTGGAAGACCTCTGCGTACGCCCAAGGGTACACATACCCCTAGTTGAGAACCATTGCTTTAGACATCCTGTGATTGGATACCTGGGGTGCAGCCTGGGACTGTGGGACACCCCCCCCTTAACTCTCTCAGTCCTGGGCTGTCTCTCACAATGCCTTGCTAGTGACCAGCAGCAAACCCCTCCAGGTGCTATCATCACTCAGCACAACAGCATGTGGAGACCCCATACTCAACTGGATTGCATGAATGCTCCCAGAGCCACCCATGGATCACACAGAGAAAGGCACCAGAGCCAAATCCCTCCAGCTCCTAGCGCTGTACCTCAGGAATATACCGTCTTGCACTGCTCAAGACAGGCAGTGCAGATTTATTAATTGGTTCACCACTTCATCAATGGAAGGTGGATATACACCAGCCTTTGCGAAACCCTAGTAGGTGAGTCATTGCATTGTAGCTCCCTTGCTGGACGATGGTTACTGATGGGTTGATTAGTGCCCCTCCTGGGTGTTGATTACTTTCCTTGCTGTTGCCTCTGGGGAGCGAATATCTGGCTGACTCCCCAACTTACAGCATGTTTTAGTGACAATCATACAACACAATTCTCATAACTTCCTATGCATTAATGATATACACATATGGATAGAGAAATGACTTTCAGCAGATCATAACCTTTCCCCTGATACATACAAAGCATACCTTGTAAGGTAAGATCACAATCATAGATAAATGAGGAATATGGGGGTTAGAGGGCGCCCCCCCAAGGTACAGAATGTCACACATCTAATGAGCGTGTCCTTTTTAACAAGTTCACACAATTTCAGCTCTCTGTGTAAACTTATTATAAAGGGCAACAAACACTACATTTTCCATACAAGGATAGAAGGTGTCATAACCCGATGTTCATATGAGCCAGCAGTCTCAAGCATCTCACAAGTGGTTGGTTTGTTTCTTTTTGGAGGCCTCTCACTTCTCCTTTTACTCCGACACTATTCTTACTATTGACAGGACATTTTTTTTGTTGTCAATTGCTTCTTGTCTAATATAGTTCTCAGGTATGATACTGGGACAATCAGTATTTCAGACCATGCCTTCCTTGGTTTGTTTGGACCTTAATCTATTCCAGTTCAATCAAGAATCAAAAATAAAAATAAAAAAGCAGGAGATTAATAGGCTACAATGACAGCATTCCTTAGTACCAGAGGAGTTTAAGAGAGCTAATACATGATAATATTGGCAACAACAATATGACTAATGTAGATTCAACAACCCTTATCAATACTGCAAATGCAATTATATGGGGAAAATAATTACAATTTCTTCAGGACATAAGCAAGCTGTTCTATGTACACTTACTCCACCCTTAAGAAATTTAGAACCTAAACACGCACAAACACAAACCCACCCCCCCTTCACTCAAACATCTTTTTGACCCAGACCAACTGAACAAAATAATTAACATCAGGGGAGACAGCAATACTTTAAAAACCAACCAAACTGGACACATACTCAGGAAACAAATTTTTTTATGTCAACAAAACAGAGTACGGTTTAGATATTCTGCAAGTAAAAAACCCAAACTACCTATCTTACAAGTTAAAAATAGGAAATGGTGAGATAATGCAAGATCCATATTTGACATGTATGCCGCACTGCTTCACAGTCTATATAACTTGATATTGCACTCAAACATCAACAACAGAGATAGCACGATTATTGCTTATCTTTCTGGCATTACCCTTCCTAATCTGAATCCTGTAGAGATGGAAAGTCTTAAAGTTACCATTGTCCCCAAAGAGTGACAAACTCATCATATGGAAAGGCCACAGGACCTGATAGCCTATTAGTGGAATTTTATAAGTTCTTATCAAATAATTATCCTCTTAAATCTGTTTAACTTTTGAGGGGACTCTTCTCAAGATGTCTCACAGAAAGTACATATCAGGAAATTACCACTCTCTGTCCAAAAGAAAGCCACCCACTAGAATCTTGGGCTAATTCCTTTTATTACACTCAATACAGATGTACTGATCCTGCCTATGTTACTCTCTCTTTGTACTGGTGCTCATCACTACTGTATCTGAGCATCGACCAGATTAATTAGACTGGCCCAGCGAGCTCCAGGGACTTCATGGAGTCCTCAACTACTCTGCCTGCTCTAATGATCATTTGCATGATGGACTGATGCTCAAACAGATGAATGCTGATCAAATGGGGTTTCTCACGGGCTGGCACAGATCTGCACCAACTGGTCAAAGTTCTGCACATGGGGGGGGGGGGGAAAGCCTTTGACGATGTCAAATGGGGATATCTTTTTCAAAGTCAAGGACACAAACCCTTAATATTTTTAAGTGGATCTTAGCATTATATGAAGATCCTACTTGTCTTCTAATAAATGGTTCCCATTCTGTTCCTATTAATCACAAAAGGGACCCCAACTTAGATTTTCCCTTGTCCTTTGTTCTCTTCAGTATTTAATTGGAGCCTCTGGACTGTCATCCTTTAATCACTGTAGTAACAGTTTACAATAGAGAGCATGAAGGAGTTACACATTTTCCTTTATCTTACTAACTCCACAGTATCTATGCTAAGTATATTAAAGCTCACAGAGAAATCTCACTCTTGATTCAAAACAAACATGTCCTAGTCATCAGCCATCTAACTCTACTAACTCTTGACCCTTCCCAGCTACATAAAAGCTAATTCT
Organism: Mauremys reevesii; assembly: GCF_016161935.1. NCBI lineage: Eukaryota > Metazoa > Chordata > Testudines > Geoemydidae > Mauremys > Mauremys reevesii. The sequence continues at coordinate 253,792,870 of NC_052623.1, forward strand.
GAATGTGTCTTTTCTCAAGTATCACAGGATCTAGTTTTAAGAAGGATATTCCATCAGTTGGTTGGGTTATACTAATTCATTCAAAATGATTACCTTTCGGCACTTTGTGTACATAATCACCAGATTCCCACTTTCTACCCATACATTTTTTTTAACACTCTCAATAGATAGGTTAGTTGATTTGTTTAGCATGTCCTTTGTAAGTCCAGGGAAGAAGGGCAACTTGCCCTACCTAACTTTACACCTGGGCTGCTGTATTTAGGAGAAAAGACCCCCTCTGAATGCTTCACTAACACACATACACTGGGGGCTGATGAAAAATGCACTTTTAGGACCACTTAAACTAAATTTAGCTTCAGCTGACAAGATTAAGAGGACCCTAGAATGATAAGAATCACACATTCAGCATGCTTCATCTTTCCTCAAGCTATTCCAATGCAGAGGAAAACTAAGAAGAGCCACAGGAGACCAATATGGCCGCACAAGGAGCTTTTTAGCTATCTAAACACCAAAAGGGATACATACAGGAAATGGAAGGAGGGACATGTTACTAAGGAAGTATAAAAAGAAATAGCACAAATGTATAGGAACAAAATCGGAAAAGCAAAGGCAAGGAATGAGTTACACCTGGCAAGAAAAGAGAGTTACCTTTTCCATAAGTGGTGTTCTTTGAGATGTGTTGCTCATGTCCATTCCATATTAGGTGTGTGTGCTCACCACATGCATCAATGCCATAAGTTTTTCCCTTAGCAGTATCCATAGGGGACCGGCTCTGGTGCCCTCTGGAATGGCGTCCATATAGTGCGGTACAAGGGGCGCCGCCGCCAGCTCCCCCACCCTTAGTTCCTTCTTGCCGGAAACTCTGACAGTGGGGAAGGCGGGCAGGTCATGACATGGACATGAGCAACACATCTCAAAGAACACCAGTTACGGAAAAGGTAACTGTCTTTTCTTCTTCGAGTGCTTGCTCATGTCCATTCCATATTAGGTGACTCTGAAGAAGTACCCCTGGAGGCGGCTAGGAGTTCATGGATGTGTAGATTGCAACATAGCTCTGCCGAACCCAGCGTCATCCCTGGCCTGCTAAGTGATGGCATAATGAGCCATGAATGTGTGAACAGAAGACCATGTTGTGGCTCTACAGATGCCCTGGATAGGGATGTGCACCAGGAAGGCCACCAAAGACTCCTGAGCTCTTGTCGAGTGGGCTCTGACAATCGGCAGGTCATAACAGGTCCTTATGCACGAGGTGATCCAATTGGAAATCCTCTGCAAGGACACCGTAAGGCCCTTCATCCTGTTTGCTGTAGCAATGAAGGGCTGAATTGATTTACAGAAAGGCTTGGTACATTCTAAATAAAAAGCCAAGGCCCTTCTGACATCCAGCGTGTGAAGCTGCCTCTCTTCACTGGTCTTGTGTGGTTTGGGACACAACGCTGGGAGGAAGATGTTCTGGTTCATATGGAAGGTAGATACCACCTTCAGCAGGAAGGCCGAGTGGGGCCGCAGCTGAACTTTGTCTTTGCAGAAGACCGTGTACAGCAGTTCTGAGGTCAAGGCTTTAATTTCAGAGACCCATCTTGCCTGACGTCACCGCCACCAGGAATGCGACCTTCCATGGGTGGGAAAAGGAACAGGAACCCAGCAGCTCAAAGGGTGGGCCGATGAGCCTAAAGAGGACCAAGTTAAGATCCCACTGCAGGACAAGAGCTCATACCTGCAGGAAGAGTCTCGAGCCCTCTCAAGAATCTGACCATCATGTCATGGGAAAACACCATCCGTCCTTGGATCGGTGGGTGAAAAGCAGAGATGGCCGCAAGATGCACTCTAATGGACGAATGTGCCAGGCCCTGGTTCCTCAAATGGTACAGGTAGTCTAAGACAGCCTGGATGGAAGAACGCAAGGGAGAGATGCCACACCTGGACGCCCAGGGGAAAACCTCATCACCTTGGCCAGGTAAGTCAGTCTAGTTGAGGGCTTCCTACTTCCCAGGAGGACCTGTTGGACTCCTTCTGAACAGGTCTGCTCCTCTGGATTCAGTCACATAGCATCCACACAGAGACGTGGAGGGACTTGAGGTTGGGGTGTAGGAGATGACTGTGGTCCCATGATAGCAGGTCAGGTCGGTTGGGCAGGAACCAGGGAGGGCCAGCTGTCAGGCTCATAAGCGTGCCGAACCAATGCTGGCAAGGCCAAGCCGGGGAGATCTCGACAACCTGCGCTTTGTCTCTCTTGATCTTTTCCAGGACCTTGCTGATGAGTGGAATCGGAGGGAACGCGTTGTGACATTCTATACCTTGGGGCAGCATACTGTAACCCCCATATTCCTCATTTTCATATAATCCAGAGGGCGCCAAAGCCGGTCCCCTACAGACACTGCTAAAGGAAAAACTTCCAGCACTGGTGCATGTGGTGAGCACACACACCTAATATGGAATGGATATGAGCAAGCACTTGAAGAAGAAATGTTAGAAACAACTAGAAGGGGTTCTACAAATATGCCAGGCAATAAAGAAAGATCAGAGATGGCGTGTGTCCGCTGCTCAGTGGAGAAGGTGAGCTGGTAACGGAAGATGATAAGATGGCAGAGTGCTCAGTGCCTACTTTGCTTCAGTCTTCACACAAAAAATAATGTGACCAGATGACTAATGAAGGGGAAGGGATGCATATCAGGATAAGTAAAGAACACATCAGAGATCTTCTGACTAATTTGAATGAATTCAATCAGCAGAGGCGGATACTATTCACCCCAAGGGCTGAAGGAATTAGCTGAAGAAATCTCGGAACCACTGGCAATAATATCTGAAAACTCATGGATGACTGATGAGGTTTCAGAAGACTAGAGAAGGGCTAACTTTAATGCTCTTCTTTAAAAAGGGGGGAAAGGAGGTGCCGGGGAACTAAAGACCATTCCACCTGACCTCAGTACCTGGGAAACTGCTAGAGCACTGTATAAAACATTCAATTTGCAAATACTTGGAGGATGAAGGGGTGATCACTAACAGCCAGCATGGATTTACTAAGAACAAATCATGCCAAACCAGCTTGATTTCCTTCTTTGACAAGGTAACTGGCTTGGTGGTTAGGGGGAATAAGGTGGACATAATATACCTGAACTTTAGCAAGGCTTTTGACATAGTCCCATATGACATGCTCACAAGTAAGCTGGAGAAATGCAGGCTTGGTAGAACTACACTACCATTAAGTGGATACAAAATTGGTTAAACAATTGCAAACAAAGAGTAGCTATTAATGGAATGACATCAGATTGGAAGGTCTCAAGTGGAGTTCCACAGGGATCTGTTCTGGATCCCGTGTTATTTACCATCTTTATAAATGACCTGGATGTAGAAATAGAGAGCATCTTGATCAGATCTGCATATGACACGAAGCTACAAACACTTTGGCGGATAAAACTAAAATTCAAAGGGCTCTTGCTAAATTGGAAAACTGGGCTACTGACAACAAAATGAAATTCTACAAAGACAAAAATGTAAGGTGCTACAGTTAGGGAAGAAAAACCAAATGCACAGACACAGAATGGGGGATAACTGGCTTGGCAGCGGCACTGCTGAAAAGGATCCGGGAGTTGTGGTGGATCACAACCTCAACATGAATCAACAATGCAATGCTTTTGCAGAAAAAGCAAATGCTATTTTGGGTTGCATTAACAGAGGCATATAATGCAAGTCACAGGAGGTGTCAGTACTGCTCTGCTCAGTGCTGGAGTAGTGTGTCCAATTTTGGTCAGCACTGTATAGAAAGGATGTAGAGAAACTGGAAAGGATCCGGAGGCGAGTGACAAGGATGATCAAAGGGATGGAATGCAAGCCATATGAGCAAAGGCTGAAGGAATTGGGTATGTTTGGAAAAGAGGAGATTAAGAGGGGACATGATAGTGGTCTTCAAATACTTGAAAGGCTGCCATAAGGAAGATAGAGAAAAAATGTTCTCTCTTGTCACAGGGGGCAGGACAAGAGGCAATGGATTCAAACGACCTCATATGTATATTAAATGTCAGGAAAAACTTCCTAAGTGTAAGAAAAGTAGGACAATGGAACAAACTGCCAAGAACGTTGTGGAATCTCCTTCACTGGAGGTTTTCAAAAAGAGTCTGGATATCCATCTGTCTTGGATGGTTTAAACACCACAAATCCTCCATCTTGGCAGGGAACTGGACTAGATGACTCTTGCGGCCCCTTCTAACTCTATGGTTCTATGATTCTATGGCAACTTAAATGTAAAAATCAAGACAGAAAGCATCTATCTTCCCCAATGCCTCTCCCTATTCACTCCCTTTAGCAAGCATGATCACAGAAAGTCTCTGGCTGAGCAAAAGATCTCCTTGATGATCTCACTGAATGTAACATAAGCCAATTAGTTTAGTGACACAGCTGGGGGAGGGAAGTTGTCTGGGACATGTTATTTTGAGAATGTCATCAAGTGACTGTAACCTCCACTTTGCATTGTCACCTCCATATTGGGTTAAAATATCTAGGTGGTGTTGGGAGGGTCAGTCTATTCTGAATACTGTGTGATCATGCTAAGGGATGGGAGGAGAGGGCTAAGAATGAGCAAGCCATTATCACCCATCAATACCAAATGACTCTTCCCAACTGGAACAATGGGTTTTCTACCAACAGGACCTTTGACTTTGAATGGAACTTATGCAGAAACTAGTCTAAGGAGGAGTGGGCTAGCATCCCCCACATAAGCATATGGCTGGGAGAGATGCAGATTCTACATTTGACAACCTGACTGAAGAGGAGAGGGAAATAATGGGTGAGATAGATAATATCTTTTACTGAAGCAAATTCTGTTGGTGAGACAGACAAGCTTTTGAGCTTACAGACCTCTTCTTCAGGTCTGGGAAACATACTCAAATGTCAGAGCTAAAATACAAGGTGGAACAAATTGTTTAGCATCAATAGTTAACACGTATTTCAAGGGATTATTCAAGGTGAAGTGGCTCATTTATATCCCTCGAGTCATAGGGGGGAAAGGTAGGGACAGGGATGGGGAAGGCAGCGGGGGCGGGGGGGGGAGGGGGGTGTTAGTAGGTTACAGATTGCTGAAATAAGCCATAAATCCAGTGTCTCTATTCAGTCCATGATATTTAGTGTCTAGCAAAGTTATGAATTTAAGCTCCCAGGCTCATTTTTTGCAGATATCCTTTGAGAATGAGGACTGAGGGGTCAGTGTCGTGAGGCGGTATGGTTCCCCACCGCCCCGGAGAAAGACGAATCCCTCCGGACACCAGAGTGGGCAGAGCCAGGAAACTCTGAGCCCACCTCCCAGAGGGTCAGGCATTGCCCTGGAAGTATAAAGACCCGACCTCAGAGCTCACTAAGAGAGCAGCCACCGGGGAGGCCAGACACCTCCGGCCTAGCTCATGACTGGGAAACCCCAGTGGCCTGCAGTAAACCCAAAGAGTGGCTGAGCCTTCCCCGCACCAGCTACCCAGAGGAGTGGCCGAGCCGGCCCCGCACCAGCTACCCAGAAGAAGTTGCCAAGTCTACCCCTTTCCAGCTACTGCGAGGAACCCACGCTGCTGGAACCCCCGAAGGACACCACCCTGACCCAGGTACCGCAAGAGGGGGAGTCTGGAAGTGGCCCGGGGGCAGTCAACCCTAGTCTGGCTGCAGCACTGCCAGAAGCCACGTCAGTCTGTTGTGGCCAGGATCCCCACTGATGCAACAGCAGGTCTTCTGCCGCTGCTAGGGCCCTGGTCTGCGACTCAGTGGAGTGGACGCGGGTGGCAGTCTCCCCCTCTCCCCGGCCCTTTGGAACCTAGGGCCTGGGCCTATTGCTATTATATGCTGTTACTGCTCAGCCCCTGCCTGAGGGCCTGCACACCTGACTCACCATTGCCGTGCCCTGAGCTAGGGCCTGGGCTTACTATTATATACGGTTACTGCTCAGCCCCTGCCTGAGGGCCTGACTCACCATTGCCCCGCCCTGAGCTGGGGCCTGGGTTTACGATTATATACTTACTGCTCAGCCCCTGCCTGAGGGCCTGACTCACCATTGCCCCGCCCTGAGCTGGGGCCTGGGCTTGCTATTATATACTGTTACTGCTCAGCCCCTGCCTGAGGGCCTGACTCACCATTGCCCCGCCCTGAGCGAGGCAGTGGAAAATACCTAAGAGTCCCTGAATGAAAAACAATTTTGTCATATCCCTTACTGTTAACATGTAACCGCATAGAATAGATAATCAATAACAGGAAAAGCCTAATATAGAAGAAATTTACTCTTGCTCCAATCAGCTTTAGCCTTGCAATGTTTTGTAACCAGTTATTAAGAAAATGACGTATGTAACTTGCGTATTAAGATTGTGGTTTTAAGCTTTATAAGGCTGTCTGTAACCAGCTTCGGGGAGGCCGTTTTCCATAACGGTTCTCCCCTGCGTGCTTGTAATCAATAAAAAGGCCTCAGGCTGATCTGACTGAAAACACAACGTGTGGATTGATTTTTCCACATCACAACCAATTAGGGGAAGGTTTATTGGAAGAGCCAGTCAGGGCCAGGCTGGCTCATATAAGAAGGGGCTGCAGAGCAGAGCAGAGACAGTCACTCCCTGGAGTTCGGGGAAGCAGATTGGCTGTAGAGGGCTGGAGCACCATGGACAGAGCAGTGTTGGGCAGGGTCAGCAGAGTATGAGAAAGCTCCAGGTTGACGGCTGCCAAACTGAGGTCCAGATACAAGGGCAGAGGACCAAGTGTCAGAGGGGTAGCCATGTTAGTCTGTATCCACAAAAACAATGAGGAGTCTGTTGGCACCTTAAAGACTAACAGATTTATTTGGGCATAAGCTTTCATGGGGGGAGGGGCAGTATGTGGCTTGACTGCCGATGGGTGCAGAGCACCCACTAATTTTTCCCATGGGTGTTCCAGCCCCGGAGCACACACGGAGTCAGTGCCAACATTCAAGCAACGGCTCGAGTGCTTGGACTTAAGAACATTTAAGTACTTTAGAAAAAATGAAATAAAATATCATTGTAAAGTTTCAGGGGAACTGCACTTGTATTCCTGCCTCACCATTGCCTGTGGCCCCTGCTGCCTTCCCCAGATGCCCCCCCGGCCATCATCCCTGGCCCTGCTACCTCCTCCCCTGGGCTCTCTACTCCACTTCCCACGACCCCAGGCCTCCATTGCCTCCTCTGGGCTTCTCAGACCCACCTGGCCCCACTGCTCCCCCCACATCATTGCCCTGAGCCCCCACTGCAGCCTCACCTGCACCTCAGGCAGCTCCACTGTTGAGCCTCCTGCTAGCCTGATCTTGTTTCCCTTATCCAGGTGCCACCTACAGGGGCTCAACAGGAGTGCATGGTGTCGGTGCCTTTCCCAGGCACATCTCACTCAGCTGCGCTCAGCCCCGACTCCCACCCTGACAGAAATCGGGGGCGGGGGGGAATGCATCTCCACACGCCCTCCCACAATGTGTTGCCCATGCCTTTGCAATATTTTTGTAAGAATTGTTATGTGCAGGATAGAATAATTTTAGTAATAAATTTTATAAAAATTGTACAACTCACAACTAACCAATATTTGAGTTAGCAAAATGTAATGTGACCACCAAAAGGACATAAGTAAACAGTATATTTACTAAATATAATGAAAAGTATATGTTGAAAAGTGGGAATAGTAAGAATATAAACAGCTAAGGTAGAAATAACATTCATAGATTCCAAAGGCAGAAGGGACCATTGTGAGCATGTAGTCTGACCTTCTGCGTAACACTAGCCATAGTCCTTCCTCAAAATAACCCCTAGAACAGATCTTTTAGAAAACATCCAGTATTGGATTGAAAAACTGCCAGTGATGGAGAATCCACCATGACCCTTGGTAAATTGTTGCAATGGTTAAATATCCTCACTGTTAAAAATTTACACCTTATTTCTAGCTTTCGCTTCCAGCCGTTGAATCGTGTTATACCTTTCTCTGCTAGGCTGAAGAGCACATTATCAAGTATGCAAAGCTGTAGGCATAACAGAACCAGACAGTATCAAAAAATCAGACTGTCATTGGCTACAAGGCTTGGTCTTCCAGATTTTGGTAAGATATACCTTTCTGTTATGCGATGACTAACAATTGTTAATAAACTCAATCTAGTTGAGTTATAGGAGGTCTCTTTAATTACTGAATATATTCAAACTCAAGAAAACATCACTTACTCATCAATTGTTACAGGGTCACCCTGCGATACATCAACCAAAGTACAAAATTGTGATGTTATTTGGTAGGGCTTAGCCACAATAGATGCTGAGGCCCACACAGGCACAGGGACCCATTATGCAGAAGCAATTTCAGGGCTACAATTCTACGATTATTAGTTCATAAATTAAGTAATACTACATTTTAAACTTAAACAAAATGTTAAAATGTTATACAGTTTATACTGGGCTTTCAGACAGCAAAGGATCTTAAAGGGGAAGAAAACCTGGTCAGGAACACATCCTCTGATAAAAGTCCCTTATCAAAACAAAACTATGTGGGGGATGCGGCACAGGAGGCAGCAAACAGGGCTGCCAACAGGGGAGTTAGCGTGGGAGTTGGCAGGGGAGGTGGAAGGGGAGGCCCTGCGCCCCCCAGGTAAGAACACCAAGCGAGGCGGAAACAGCAGCAGCCATGAGCCAAGCAGCAGAGGACACACCGAGGATGAGAGCATGCAGCAGCTGTGGTATGTACCTGGTCCTAGCAGGGGACCCAGAACAGTACTATATATGCATGAAGTGTCGCCTAATAGAGCTGCTGGAGGAAAAGATCCAGGGCCTAGAGCTGCAGGTAGAAACCCTGATAGAGAATAGAAGGGGGTCTGAGAGGCTGATGGAGCAATGGCAAGCAGTAACTGAGGGGGAACGCCCAGGGGCACAGGGGGGAGCAGGGGCTGAGGCCAAGGAAGGGGGACCACCAGAGGAGGAAGACGGGCGGTGGAAGCCTGTGACCGTGAGAAGCAGGCCAAGGAAAAGGAGAGCCAGTGAGGGGGAAATTGAGCTAAGGAACAGGTTTGAAGGTTTGGAAAATGAGGAAGGGGTACAGCAAGTGGTAGCTGACAGTGGGAGGCCAAAGAAAAAGAGGCGAGCGGCCAGTCCCATAGAAAAAGGGGAGGAGTCGATGGAAGTAGCACCAAGTTTGGGCCCAGGGAGGATACAGGATGGCTTAAGGGGAACCACAAGGGATGATAGGAATGGAAGGAGCTTGCAACCAGGGGGAACGGGGGATAGGTTAGAGGACCATGCTGTCCCCAGGCGAAGGCAGGTCTACGTGATTGGGGATTCCATACTGCGAAGGTTGGACAGGCCTGTGACCAGGGCCGATCCAGAGAACAGAAGGGTGTGCTGTCTACCGGGTGCTAAAATACGGGATGTGGACCTGAGGTTGAAAAGGATCCTAAGAGGAGCGGGTAAGAACCCTTTGATCATCCTTCATGTAGGAACGAATGACACGGCTAGATTCTCGCTAGAGAGGATCAAGGGAGACTATGCCAGGTTGGGTAAGACGCTCAAGGAAATTGAGGCTCAGGTGATCTTCAGTGGGATTCTACCTGTCCCTAGGGAAGGGCGCCAAAGGGGTGAGAGGATCGTGACGATTAATAGTTGGCTGAGGGAGTGGTGTTACAAGGAGGGCTTTGGGATGTATGGGCACTGGGAGGCTTTTGGGGACAGACAACTGTTCTCAAGGGATGGGCTCCACCTAAGTAGGGAAGGAAGTAGACTTCTAGGAGGGAGGCTGGCTCATCTGATTAAAAGAGCTTTAAACTAGACACTGGGGGGAGACGGTCGGGAGAGGTCCTAGTGCTCTCCACGCCAAATTTTCACATTGGGAGTGAGGACAACAAGATAACAACAGATATAGCCAGAGGGGGGCGGTTACGTGTAAGGAAGAGGGGGGGACAGATTCTAGATCTACAAGTCATACTGGAAGTACTGTGTCCCTACCGAGTTGGGTGAAAAGAGTGAGAGGAGCCCAACAGGAAAAATTAGGATGTTTGTTCACCAATGCGAGAAGCTTAGGTAACAAAATGGAGGAACTGGAGCTCCTGGTCCGGGAATTGAAACCGGATATCGTAGGAATAACAGAAACATGGTGGAACGGTAGCCATGACTGGAGTACAGGTATGGAAGGGTATGTGCTGTTTAGGAAAGACCGATGCAAAGGTAAAGGTGGGGGAGTAGCACTGTATATCAATAATGAGGTAAAATGTAATGAGATAACTAGCACTGCAATGGACAATACAGAGTCTGTTTGGGCAATGGTCACATTGGGGAAGAAAACTACCAGAGCCTCACCTGGGATAGTGATTGGGGTGTGCTATAGACCGCCAGGATCTAGCTTAGAGATGGATAGAGAGCTCTTTAATGTTTTTAAGGAGGTAAACACTAATAGGAACTGCTTGATCATGGGGGACTTCAACTTCCCGGATATAGATTGGGAAACAAATGCTAGTAATAATAATAGGGCTCAGCTTTTCCTAGACGTGATAGCTAATGAATTCCTTCATCAAGTGGTTGCTGAACCGACGAGGGGGGATGCCATTTTAGATTTGATTTTGGTGAGTAACGAGGACCTTGTTGAGGACATTGTTGTAGGGGACAACCTTGGCTCGAGTGATCATGAGCTAATTCGTTTCCAAATAAATGGGAGGATAATCAATAGTGCATCTGAGACTAGGGTGTATGATTTCAAAAGGGCTAATTTTACTAAATTAAGGCGACTAGTTAGGGAAGTGGACTGGGCTAACATATTTAGGGATCTAAGGGCAGATGACGCCTGGGGTTACTTCAGGTTGAAGTTGCAGGAGTTGTCAGAGGCATGTATCCCAAGAAGGGGGAAACGGCTCATAGGTAGCAGTTTTAGACCGAGCTGGATGAGCAAGCGTCTTAGAGGGGTCATTAAGAAAAAACAGAAAGCGTACCAGGAGTGGAAAATGGGAGGGATCAGCAAGGAAACCTACCTTATTGAGGTCAGAGGGTGCAGGGAAGCTGTGAGAAAGGCAAAGCGACGAGTGGAGATGGACCTAGCGAAGGGGATTAAAACCAATAGCAAACGGTTTTTTAGCCATATAAATAGGAAGAAAACCAAGAAAGAAGAAGTGGGACCGCTTAAAACTTTAAACGGAGTGGAGATTAGGGATAATCTTGGAATGGCACAATATCTGAACGAATACTTTGCCTCGGTCTTTAATGAGGCTAATGAAGGGCTAAGGAATAGTGATAGAGGGACCGATGGGAATGAAGATATGGGGGTAGACATTACGGTATCTGAGGTAGAAGCCAAACTTGAACAGCTTAACGGAAGTAAATCGGGGGGCGAAGGACCTCCATGACTTTAAGATTAAGCTAGATAAGTTTATGGAGGGGATGGTATGATAGGATAACGGGCTTAGTCAATAGGTCAATTAAGTGCCACACTGGTAAATAGTACAATGGGTCAATGGTATGATATAACCTTTTCCAGAGGGTTTGGCTGGAGAGTCTTGCCCGCATGCTCGGGGTTCAGCTGACCGCCATATTTGGGGTCGGGAAGGAATTTTCCTCCAGGGAAGATTGGCAATGGCCCTGGAGGTTTTTCGCCTTCCTCCGAAGCATGGGGCAGGGGTCGCTTGCTAAGGAGTGGGTGGATCGGCTTATGTGGCCTGCATCTTGCAGGAGGTCAGACTAGATGATCATAATGGTCCCTTCTGATCTTGAATTCTATGATTCTATGATTCTGTAGCTGAAATCCAGGAAAACCAGCAGTAAGAGAAACTGCTAGTAACCATATCTGGCAGCAACTTGGGGCAACCATATTTTCTAAATAAATTGAAAAACAGGCAGCTGTGATTTCTGGACTTTCTGTCATATGAACCAGAGGGAGACTATAGGCAAAAGAAAGTATCTGCTGTATCAAAGGAAAAAGTTAGCCATGACTGTATACACTCTATGATTTGTGATGACTTTGGTATATTGCAATTTGATGTACAATTTCTTGATAAATTTTAACCAGGTAAGTTAAATTAATGCCATTAAAACATCAGTCAGCATATCACATAACTATCTTTGTTCTACTTTCTATAATTTCTTATCTATCTTCAAATTCTGTTTTGATTAACACAATATACAGGTGAAATCCTGACTCCACTGAAGACAATGGGGGTTTGCCATTGACTTCAGTGGAACCAGAATTTCACCTTACCACTTTATACATTTTTTTAAATATTAGAACCAGTCAGAAAACAGAAAATCAATTCTGCAGGAAATTCTGATATTTCAAAATATGTTTTCATTTCAAATTATAATAAATGGTTGAAATTTACAGCAAAAAACAAAGTTTGTTTGGGTTTTATTTAGGAAAAACTGAATTGTTTTGATAATGTCAAACTAATATAAATGATAAAATAAAAGTTTAAATAAAACAAAAAAGTCAAAATTAAACATTTTGATGTTATCCATATAAAATGAGTCAAAACAGTTCAATGCTTTTCTATGGAAAAGTTTGTTAAAATTGACACATTCCCGCAAAACATTTGGATTTCGACAAAACTGCATTTTCTGATGGAAATAGTCTGCTAAAATTTTTTTGACTAGCTCTACTAAGAATTTACATTAACCAAGCAACATGAACTTAAACAAATTCCTGGGGAATGCAGTGTCTGTGTGTAATTGATTAAAATGACTTCGCCAACGTGTGTATTTAATATTTACTCTATTGCTTTCACAATTTACTCCAATTCTCCCAACGAAAAGAAAGAAAACAGAAGGTAGATTCAAATTGTATCCATACAAGAAACATACCTTCTGAAGTGATGGCTAGTCTGTTTTCTTTACAAGAATTTAAGTTAATTTTTTTCAGTTGCTTGCAATTACAAAGTTGCAGCAGGGCAGTATCTGAAATATCACAATCTCTAAGATCTAGCGTCTCCACTGCTGGGTGCAGCACCTGTAATGCAAGCACAATATTCCCATCAAATTATACATAGTGTACCACAAATATGCACATTGGATCTGTGATTATTGCATTAGAAATTACATATGATTTTTAAAAATGTTCTTTTGAAAGGTGCCCAGTTAACAGCCCGGGGAATGAAATCCTCTCTACAGAATGTACACAACTCTGAGGTGACGAACTACCTCTTGGGGTTAGAGAGCAGTCCAGTTTCTATGTATGATCAATTCTTATCTTTCCAATAAGAAATTAATCTAATCACACACAAAAGCCCATTACAGGCACTTCTGGAAACAACCAGCTACAACATTTCCACACATGGTGAGGGGGGAGGGCGGTTATACAGTTATACACTCTGTGATCCTGCTGCTGTTCCTGAAGCTCCACCAGACGCCGGAGCATGTCCGTTTGATCACGCAGGATCCCCAGCGTTGCATCATGCCTCCTCTGATCTTCCTGCCGCCACCTCTCATCTCGAGTGTCCCTCCTGTCCTCACGTTCACTGGCATCTTTCCTGTACTTTGATACCACGTCCTTCCACTCATTCAGATGAGCTCTTTCATTGCGGGTCACTTCCATGATTTCCGAGAACATTTCGTCTTGCGTCTTTTTTTTCCACCGCCTTATCTGAGATAGCCTTCGGGACGGAGGAGGGAGACTTGAAAAATTTGCAGCTGCAGGAGGGAGGGAAAAAAGGGAGAGAAGTATTTAAAAAGATACATTTTACAGAACAATGGTTATACTCTTTCACGGTGAACACCACTATTCACCTTACATAGCACATGTGATCTCACTACAAGGTCGCATTTTGCATCTTAATATTGAGTGCCTGCGGCTTTGGTGTTAGAGATCACAGATGCAGGTCCGGGCATCAGAATTCGGCTTGCATGCGGCCATGGTAAGCCATTGTCTTTCGGCTTCTGCAGCCTTCATATATCCAGCACCCTCCTTTCCCAAATAGCAAGCAAAGCCTGTTGAGTGCTGCTTCTTTCCTGTTAACGTGCAGCACCAGAACCACCCCCATCCAAGTCTCTAGGATGATCGCTTTACCCCTCCCCCCTACCGCGTGGCTGGTAGCAGGGAAGATCCCAGCTAGCCAAATGCAAAAAAGCTCAGCGCCAGTCACCCACCCCCTCCTCCCCCTGCTTGGCTAAATGCCGGGAAGGATTTCTTTTAAGCCACAGGCAAACAGCCCAACCATCTCTGTCCCCTTAATTAAATTCCTGAATTTCAACCAGGTTACCATGAATGATATCACTCTCCTGAGGATAACACAGCGAGATAAAGAACGGATGTTGCTTGAATGCCAGAAAACACTGGGACCATACGCAGCTAGGCTTTGTCATGCAATGATACCAGATTATTTGCTACATGCATGGCGTGGTCAAGTGTCCTACCATGGAGGATGGAATAAGGCTGCCCTACCCAGAAACCTTCTGCAAAGGCTTTTGGAGTACCTCCAGGAGAGCTTCATGGAGATGTCCCTGGAGGATTTCTGCTCCATCCCCAGACATGTTAACAGACTTTTCCAATAACTGTACTGGCCGCGAATGCATCCCAAGTCCTCAGGGCAAATTAATCATTAAAAAACGCTTGCTTTTAAACCATGTTTTATATTTACAAAAGGTACACTCACCAGAGGTCCCTTCCATGGCTTCATTGTCTGGGATAGTGGCTTGGGAGCGCAATTCCGTCAGGGTGAGAAAAAGCTCCTGGCTGTTGGGGAGAACGGAGTGCTGTGTGCTCTCTGCAAGCTCGTCCTCCTCTTCCTCCTCCTCATCTGCCCTGTCCGCAGAATCCTCAGGCATGGCTGAGATTACCACCCCCACCTCGGAATCCACGGACGGGGTGGGGTAGTGGTGGCAGACCCCCCTAGAACTGCATGCAGCTCAGCGTAGAAGCGGCATGTTTTCAGCCCTGCCCCGGACCTTCCGTTTGCTTCTTTGGTTTTCTGGTAGGCTTGTCTGAGCTCCTTAACTTTCACACGGCACTGTACTGAGTCCCTGGTGTGGCCTCTCTGCATCATGGCCTTGGAAATTTTTTCCAACTGTTTTTTCATTTAGTCTTTTGGAACGGAGTTCTGTTAGCACGGAATCCTCTCCCCATACAGCGATCAGATCCAGTACCTCCCGTGCGGTCCATGCTGGAGCTCTTTTTCGATTCTCAGGAGACTGCATGGTCACCTGTGCTGGTGAGCTCTCCACGCTGGCCAAACAGGAAATGAAATTCAAATGTTCGCGGGGCTTTTCCTGTCTACCTGGCCAGTGCATCCGAGTTCAGATGGCTTTCCAGAGCGGTCACAATGGTGCACTGTGGGATACCGCCCGGAGGCCAATACTGTCAAATTGCGGCCACACTAACCCTAATCCGACATGGCAATACCAATTTCAACGCTACTCTCCTTGTCGGGGAGGAGTACAGAAATCAGTTTTAAGAGCCCTTTATATCGATATAAAGGGCTTCGTTGTGTGGACGGGTGCAGGGTTAAATCGGTTTAACGCTGCTAAATTTGGTATAAACGCGTAGTGTAGACCAGGCCCAAGAGAAGGTAGTGATAAGCTATTGAAAGCAGATTAAGGCTGAGAACAGAAAGAGGCAAAGGAGGAGACACTCTGTTAGAGAATATGGGGGTAAAGAAGAGGGAGCTTGAGTTTTTGTAAACTGCTTTTACTCATATGTATGCACAGATCACATATGAAAAAATTATGCAAAGCCCTTATGACGCCTAGAAATGTTTGTTCACTGCAAAAATGACCCTTGCATGGCTCAAAGCAATTCAACAGGCTAGTTAAAAGAAACTGCATGTATAAGATTGACCCATTTCTAATTTTGTCTCGCTTTTTTATTACAGTTCAAGAAATGTAGCATGTTAAATGTGAAGTTTTTGTTCAGTTTTTTCACAACAATTCTGGTATGCTACCCCTCGCCTCATACTCTCATTATTCTGACTTTCAGGCACTGATAATATTTGCCTGTCATGAGTCACAGATCAAAGGAAGAACAAACTGGGGAGTTGTTCATTCCTCCTATTTCACCAAGGTCAACCTTTAGTTTTCCATAATTTTTACACCTTCTTTCCAGACTGAGTTGATATAAAAGGATACAAATGATAAAACATCTCAATTTACAACTGAGGCCAAGTCAGTAAAAAATTTCATCCTGGAACACTGACAAGCATTAATGAGCAATCGGGATAAGAGAATTTTGAATCACTGAGCTCATAGCCCTCACCTCACCATCATATTTCAAAGAAAATCAGGATTTAATGGAATTTTATCCTAAATCATAGACCTAAAGCCCACCTAAGATTAGAAGAATCTCAGATTTCCTTGAGAACTTTACATTATTTAAATATCAGCTGGTAGAAGCCCATTTTGGCAATTGCTCCTGTCATAGTGCTTTCCCATTGCTACCAGAAGAAACAGCAGTGTGGTCCAGCACTTAGAGTCAATCTGCTGATCCTGCTGTATTGTAAAAGGAAGCATTCTGTGCAGCAGCCTCAGGAAACAGACACAAACCACTATTCCTGCTAGGGATATTCTGCAAAAAGGTTTAAAAAAAATGCTGCTTGGCTATTAGGCCACTGAGTTTGCAACGGCGATTAATGTGCATGTTACACACTTATTTATGTAAGTTAGACAACTTAATTAGAAACTGATAGCAACATGAAAGGCAAAGTGCTACTGTTTCTGAATTGCTTCATAAATTGCACAGGATCTTATATTCAAGTGTGTACACTGAACAACAGGATTCCCCCAGATTAAACTGATCCAAAACAAAATGACATACAAGTCAACTAGAAAACTTTTTCATTGACTTGTGTCCATATTCATCATCTTGATTTTTAACCAAGGTTGTAGGCATTTATGGAGCTTTACAGACAGATAAAAGACACAATCCCTTCAATCAAGGCTAGGCATGGCATGACATGAAATAGCAAGAGATAGCATTAGGAAGAAGGAAGGAGGGGAAGTTTACATAGTACAAGGTTTCGGCTCACTTCTTGAACTGCATACATAATTTTAGTTGAGCTCATTATTTTGTATTTTGCTGTGTAATAAACTGGCATGAATGTGGAGAGACAGGCAGAAGTGAATTTTGAATGGGTTCTTACCTCACTGATGTTTGAATCAGTTATCCGCCCTTGCATACTCATTAATTTTATCAGCTTATCTTTTATGTTGGGAGGCAAAGGCTTAATATCTGCAACATATCTGGAAATGTTCTTTGTCAAGCACTGAAGACACCTGAAATAAATGTAAGTTAAAATTCAGTCATACAGAGGCACAATGTACTGGTACTACACTGAATTAAATACAATTATTAATTTAAAATAGGACTGTCGATTACTTGCAGTTAACTCGTGCAATTAACTAAAAAAATGAATCGCAATTAAAAATATTAATCGTGATTAATCACAGTTTTAATCGCATTGTTAAACAACAGAATACCAATTGAAATTTATTAAATATTTTGGATGCTTTTCTACATTTTCAAATATATTGATTTCAATTACAACACAGAATACAAAGTGTACAGTGCTCACTTTATACAATTATTTTTTATTACAAATATTTGCACTGTAAACATGATAAAAGAAACAGTATTTTTCAATTCACCTCACATAAGTACTGTAGTGCAATCTCTTTGTCATGAAAGTGCAACTTACAAATATAGAATGTTTGTGTTACATAACTGCACTCAAAAACAAAACCATGCAAAACTTTATAGCCTACAAGTCTACTCAGTACTACTTCTCATTCAGCCAATCGCTAAGACAAACACGTTTGTTTACATTTACGGGAGATAAGGCTGCCCACATTTTACTTACAATGTCACCTGAAAGTGAGAACAGGAGTTTGCATGGCACTGTTGTAGCCAGTATTGCAAGGTGTTTACGTGCCAGATATAGTAAACATTCATATGCCCCTTCATGCTTCAACCACCATTCCAGAGGACATGCTTCCATGCTGATGATGCTCATTAAAAAAATAATATGTTAATTACAGTTGTGACTGAACTCTTGGGGGAAAATTGTATGTCTCCTGCTCTGTTTTACTTGCATTCTGCCACACATTTCATGTTATAGCAGTCTTGGATGATGACTCAGCACATGTTCATTGTAAGAACACTATCACTGTAGATTTGACAAAATGCAAAGAAGGTACCAATGTGTGATTTCAAAAGAAAGCTACAGCATTCGACCCAAGGCTTAAGAATCTGACATGCCTTTCAAAATCTGACAGGCATGAGGTATGCAGCATGCTTTCAGAAGTCTTAAAAGAGCAACACTTCGATGCGGAAACTACAGAACCTGAACCACCAAAAAAAATCAGCCTTCTGCTGATGGCATCTGACTCAGATGATGAAAATGAACATGCGTCAGTCTGCACTACTTTGGATTGTTATCAAACAGAACCCGTCATCAACATGGATGCATGTCCTCTGGAATGGTGACTGAAGCATGAAGGGACATATGAATCTTTAGCACATCTGGCATGTAAATATCTTGCAACGCTGGCTACAACAGTGCCATGAGAAAACTTGTTCTCACTTTCAAGTGACATTGTGCACAAGAAGTGGGCAGCATTATCTCCTGCAAATGTAAACAAACTTTTTTTTGTCTGAGCGATTGGCTGGACAAGAAATAGGATTGAGTGGCTCTAACATTGTAGGCTCTAAAGTTTTGCATTGTTTGATTTTTAAATGCAGATATTTTTTGCACATAATTCTACACTTATAAATTTAAATTTCATGATAAAGAGATTGCACTACAGCACTTCTATTAGTTGAATTGAAAAATACTATTTCTTTTGTTTTTTATAGTGCAAATATTTTTAATCAAAATACATATAAAGTGAGCACTGTACACTTTGTATTCTGTGTTATAATTGAAATCAATATATTTGAAAATGTAGAAAACATCCAAAATATTTAAATAAATTGTATTCTATTATTGTTCAACAGTGCGATTAATCACATGATTAATCAGGATTAATTTTTTTAATCGCACAATTGTGATTAATTTTTTTAATCTCTTGACAGCACTAATTTAAAACATTAAAAGGAATCTTTTTACAGCTTTTTTTAAAAAAAAAACTTCTACTCTGCAATGCCCACTTAGAGGCCTGAAAATATAATGGATGTTGCTCTTGATATAGTCCTTTTCCATTAGATAGAAGTGCGAAGGGGGCATTATTCGTGATGCATACTTCTCAGAATTATTATTCATGCCTGAAGAAACAGTTTGTCCTTGCAGCTGGTTGTTCTTAATCTGAAGGCAGCACACTGTAGGGCATATTTGTACTAGTAACAATATCAACACGTCCTGTTTGAGACACTTTTCTCTATGTTGTAAATTCACCGCTCCCTACCTTTCCCACCACCCACGTCTCACAATAGCTTTCTGTTTTGAGAGATTTACTGTGTTTACTATAATGTATGTACATATAAGCAGCAGGAGTGCCTTTGGGTGGGACCGGCAGGATTTTGGATCCCTTGGCCCCCATTCTCACCACAGCACACGTCACTCAAGCCAATCACACCAGGACGCTAACTCGGGGGTTACCACAGTTCTACACTAATGGCCCAACTCGGCCTGCCCTTGTTTCATGGCAGGAACACAAGGGAGCAGGTTCCCAGGCATTTTCCTTCTAGCAAACCTGCAGGAAGGCGGACAAGGGGGGGGCGGGCTGACAGAACAACCCGTGGTCCCCATACATCCCTCTCCAGCCCTGGGCACCAGCCTTCAAGCCAACAGTGCTGCAGTAGCCTTTGAGCTGACGGTACGGTTTCCTGGGGCTTCCCTCCTCTCCGAGGAAGGGAAGGGAGCTTATGGCTCCGGGGGGGGGGACAAAAGGGACTCTGCGGCCTTTTACAAGGCAGTGCTCAAAGAGCAGTCACAGGGCCATGGGGATATGGAGGGGTAAGGGACAACAGGATAGGGAACACACAAGCACCCTGACTGGTTAGCCACTTACCAAAGCCTGCCAGTCAGGGAAGCTTTTCAATCTCTCTGCAAACGGGTTGTGGAGCTTGCTTTCAGAACACCTCCGGTCATTAGCTATTGCTTCACAGAGGGTCTGGGGCGTCTTTCCACAGCCGACGCACTCCGGCCGCTCGGCCTTATACACACGCACAGGCCGCACGGCCTCACTCACACAGGCACGTTTCCTGGCACAGCCGCCAGGGCGAAACTACCCCTGGTCCCTCCCAACCTAGTGGCTCCGGGACGCCGAACGCCCAGCTCTAATAGGCGATCAGTTTTCTCCGGACCCAAAGAGCGCGGTCCGAGGGGCTGCCGGCACACCCGAAACACCGGGCCGAGACGGAGCTCAGCCCGGGGTTGAGCCGGACACTCAACCTGATTCCTGAGACAGCCCCTGAAACGTAAAACTGCCTCGGGGCACTGAGGCTACCCCTGAAATGTACACTGCCTCGGGGCACTGAGGCTACCCCTGAAACTGCCTCGGGGCATCTGAGGCCAAGATAAGGGCGTCAAGTGAGTCCGACTTTGTCCCAAGGTAGGATCCAGCTTGTGACTTACCCCAGCCAGAGCCTACGGGCCAGTCCTCTCCCAAGCCCCTAGCAGCAGAGATTTCAAAAGGTCTCTTACCTCTCAGATGGGCCCTGGGGTTGGAAGGGAACTGCCCGCGGTCCTCTGATCCAGGGATGTCATCTGTGGATCCCGGACGAGCCCTCAAATTGTCGTAGAAAAATGGACCACGCCTTTGATTTATGGGTCAGACTCACTGAGGCACCTTTATTCAAGTATGCATACAGGGAAGGTCGACAGATCCCCCAGCATGGGGTCTGGCCGCCTTAAGCAACTTGTTATGGCTTCCAGCTTATAAGGACAAAAACCGCAAAGCATCATCACACATTACAAATCTTATTATCCTTATTAGGTATATTCTTAATAGCAGACCTATCAGAATCCCCGGGGGCCGCGCTTTGGACCCGATTGCCTTCTAGGGTTTTTCCTGTTATTCTCTAGGGGCTTCAGATTTCATCAATTTTCCTTTCTTGCGCTAACCTATCTTGCGTATCTTATTGTTTACTAAATTGCTTAATATAATTGCAGTTAGATGTCTTGTACAATAAGCTTTGTTTCCCAAGTGCCCCTTGTGCCCCCCTACGTGCGGTTTCAATTGTACAAGACCAAAATTTTCCATTGCTATCACACTATAATATGAGACCAAGATACACAATTATCAGTTGGTGGTAGTTCCTCTTTTCTTTAGGCCTTTTTAATTACGCCATGTCATACTATTACACATTTTCCACTTGGTCTATAGTAGCCTATTGTTACTTATGCTAAGCTAACTTAATGCTAGGCCTATTGCTTATGCCAAGCCAACTCGCTTGGGCCTGCGAGACAGAGTCTTGGGGTTTTGTGCATGGGTGCTGGATGCAGAGTTTAGAAAATCCCCAACAACTGTTATAAATTTCATGGTTTCTCAAATACTTATGAATTTACCTTGCTCCAGATCCATGTCTTAATCAGAGTAGACTTATATTTTGCTTTTTGAAACATCTATGAAATAGTGCTGGATGAGGAATAATGGTGCTTGTGCAAATTAATCCCATACATTCACACCAGTAAATACTTACTTGGAATAGAAGGACCAGAGAACAATCACATCCAAAAATGTGTAACACATCTTTATTAATAAATGTACACTTGAGTATTTAATTCCGCTACAAGTGCGCAAAATTCAATAGTGTTTTAAACCAGGAAGGCTTTAAATCCCAGAATGCTCCTATATTTTGGCAGGATCACTTCTCCCTCTTTTAAATAAGACAAGTTTAGTTCAAACATGCAGCAAGATAAGAGTCTCCAAATGGGATGGATCTTCTGGAAAATTCTCTTAAAACAATCCCCTCACATAGAGAAAACAAGAAGATGACACTTATCCAGATACCTTTAGAATGGTGTCCAGAGGGAGTATTTCAGTGATGCTGTTCCAGATCAACTGTACATGAAACTGTACAAAACCTCATTTTGCAGATGGAGGGGGAGACTTTCAAGCACATGGCCTACATCTCAGGGAGTGCTTCACACCTGGTTCGGTTCAGGCAGCATTTGCACACCAACTTTCCCAGAGGCTATTTTGAATTGCAGTCAAGGCCCTTTAGGAATCCCTTCAGCAGAGGCTGTCTAGGCATGTGTAGATTTAGCACGTCTCTGGGACATCTTGGCCATGCCCGCCTCCAGAGCTAGCAGCACCCAATGCTTGGAATGTAACAGGTGACTGCAGACCCCAGTAGAGGAGTAGAGGTTGTAAGCAACTTGCATCACCACAACTCCTCCTCTCCGGTCCAGTGTGTCACTGTAAACCAGGGATGAATCTAACTGGCCAAAAAAAAAATATTTTTTTTTAAAATGGAATTTCCATCCTGCATGAAATTCTGAGAATTTGAAATTTCATTTATTGCCAAATTGAGCCAAAAAGTAAAAATCTCAGAGTTGTTAATGAACTATTTTGAAATATTTGTTTTGATCTTATCAAAGCATTGTTTCAACTTTACCATTTTGATTATTATGATTACCAAAAGTTGAAATGATAAAATTAAATGTTTCAACCCTATCAAAGCCCTTAATTTACTGTCTACAATTCTGACAAAATCAACATGCTCCCAGAAAATGTTTAGCTGCTGGCCAATCAGCAACAAAACTGTTTCAACAAAGATTTTCAACCAGATCAACTCAGTAATGACAGCACACCATGAAGTCAAAGTCAATACCCCCATTTCATAGATAAGAATCTGAAGAACAAACTTGTCACAGGTGGAAGCATAAGAATATGGGGGAGGATGGGGAAGGAAGAAGAGCTATTATTAGGAGTTCCTGGTTCTCCAATGTTAGTACCTGTTAGTAAATATTAATGCTTTATTAGTTCTTTCTTTCTGTATATTTGATTCATTTATATATTAACTATTCTTTAGAATCTTTATCTTCAACAAAGAGTACGTATGAATTCTAAGGCCCAGACACTATGCGCATATATAGCCTTGGGAAACTAATAAGGGATGATTGTTACAGCAGATGTTTTCTGTTGGGGAATCAACAAGGAAGAATGACTGTGGGGTAACAAGGACCCACTGAGAGAGATTATCTCGAAGAATTGTTAGTCCTCTCAGCTGTAAATACAAATCATGCCTTCACACAAATCAGGTAAACTGAGAATGTATAGAAAGAACATCACAATATATGTTTCTGGAAGAATATTCTTGGCAATGAGGTTTCCTTTGTTGGAACCCCTATATAACGATACTGGTATGGAAACTTAGTTGGGGGAATGAAAACAGAGTCCCTTCCAGAAGCAGGTGACACACATCCAGCTCTTAGTCTGACAGCAGTGACTCTATTATTTCTGTATAATGGTGTATTAATCTCTGATTGATAATTTTAGATTAAAAAATTCCAATTGAGCCTGTTATTTCGACAGTCTTGAGTCATTAACTCAGACATGCAACATCAGCCATTACAACATAATACAGTAGTAACTAATGAAATCAAAATATTTGACATCCACTGACAAAGTATTACAAATCAATAGGGCTATCAATTAATCACAGTTAACTCACACGATTAACTCGAAAAATTAATCACGCAACAATAGAATACCAATTAAAATTTATTAAATATTTTTGGATGTTTTTCTACATTTTCAATATTGATTTCAATTACAACACAGAATACAAAGTGCTCAATGCTCACTTTATATTTATTTTTTGTTACAAATATGTACGGTAAAAATGATAAACAAACAAATAGTATTTTTCAATTCACCTCAATCAAGTAATGAAGTAAAATCTCTTGGACTCGATGACCTTTCGAGGTCCCTTCCAGTTCTACGAGATTGGTATATCTCCAATTATTACCTTATTACCTTATTGTGAAAGTGCAACTTAAAAATGTAGATTTTTTTGTTGCATAACTGCATTCAAAAACAAAACAGTGTAAAACTTTAGCGCCTACAAGTCCACTCAATCCTACTGATTCTGCCAATTGCTAAGACAAACAAGTTTGTTTACATTGACAGGAGATACTGCTGACTGCTTCTAAGCCCTGGTCTACACTACAAGTTTAGGTCGAATTTAGCAGTGTTAGAGCAATTTAACCCTGCACCCGTCCACACGACGAAGCCATTTTTGTCAACTTAAAGGGGACTTAAAATCGATTTCGGTACTCCTCCCCAACGAGGGGATTAGCGCTAAAATCAACATCACCGGGTCGAATTTGGGGGTAGTGTGGACACAGTTCGACGGTATTGGCCTCCGGGAGCTATCCCAGAGTGCTCCATTGTAACCGCTCCGGACAGCACTCTCAACTCAGATGCACTGGCCAGGTAGACAGGAAAAGCCCCGTGAACTTTTGAATTTTATTTCCTGTTTGGCCAGCATGGCAAGCTGATCAGCACAAGTGACCATGCAGAGCTCATCAGCAGAGGTGACCATGGAGTCCCAGAATCACATGAGGAGGAGGAGGTTGAAGATAGCGCACAACAGGCAAGTGGAGAAACTGTTTTCCCGGACAGTACATCTCTTTTCGGCAACAAGCTTGTCGTATTCGGGGGTCATATTTGAAGTGGATATTTTCATAATGTCTTCCAAATGGTTGTCAGTCAGAGAAGAACATTGCTTGTTTTTATTCATGTTCATGATGGAAAATGTTTGTTCACATATGTAAGTGCTGACCATTTTCAGTGCAACTTCGATAAGATTCTTGTATTTTTCATCATCCAGACTTTTGTAGAAGTCGCGCAGGCTGCTTTCTCTGTGCTTATTTCGGTAAGCTGCCGAACATGGAAGTTATTGAACTTCAAACTGCAAATCTAGTGGCACTTCCTCTGGATCCACAGAAAAGGGATCTTCAATCAACTTCAACTGGATGTCTTCTTCTTTAGACAAAGTAAGTCTTCTGTCAAATTCTTCAATCAAAAGATTAATGTGCTTTGCGTATATTTCTCCTAACTCGGGGTGTTTGTGCTGAGGGATACACTGTGCACAAGTGAGAAAGTGACACATTTCACCTTTTGACAGCTGACTTCTGAAAAGTTTCAGTTTCATTTTGAAAGCTTTCACTGCTGCACACGTTTGAAATATAAGTTGATTTTTCCCCTGAAGTTGAATGTTGAGATCATTCAGGTGTGCTGTCATATCACAAAAGAAAAAAATATCTTGATTCCTGGACTCATTTTCAAGCTCTGGGAATTTTATGGACCCATGTTCTAGGAATTTTGCTACCTCCTCTTTCAAAGCAACGAAACGCTGGAGCACTCTTCCTCAACTCAACCACCTCACTTCCGTATGGTAGATTAAGTCACTGCACTCGGCGTCTACCCTTTCAAGAAAGACTGAAAATGTCTTATGTTTTAGTCCTCTAGAACGGATGTAGTTTACAATGGAAACTACCACTTACATTACATGCTCAAATTTTAAGACTTTGCTACACAAAACCTGCTGGTGTATAATGCAGTGATGTTTGGTTATTTGTCCCCAATAAATTCTTCAAGAAGAGTAACTGCTCCAACATTTTTTCCGCACATAGCTGGAGCACCATCGGTACAAATGGCCACCAAGTTTGTGAAATCTAATCTTGACTTATCATTCGTGCACTTTATCACTTCACTGAAGATTTCTTTTCCGGTTGTGTGACCTGTCATGGAGCACATGCCAGCAAGTTCTTCAGTAATTTCAAAGTTTTTATCAATACCTCTAATAAAAATAAGAAGTTGGGTGGTGTCTTTTAAATAAGTGCTTTCATCCATAGCTAGGGAGCAAAAGCAGAATTCACTGACTCACTGCTTTAACTGATCACTTAGATTGGTAGAAATGTCAGCTATTCTTCTCTGTACAGTCATGCGTGATAGACTGACATTCTCAAATATTCCCCTCTTTTCTGGACATAACTCAGATACAGCAATCAACATAAACTTTTTTAAAAACTCACCTTCTGTGAAACATTTCCCAGCAGCAGCAATTTCCTTAGAAATTTGAAAGTTTAGTTTAGGGTAACCATATCATTCTCAGTGCTCACTTTCTTGAAAATTTGCTGTTCTCCACTAAGGTTTTTCGCTAAACTGGCTGCTTTATTTTTTCATTTGGGTTTAATTTGGCGAGATTGGGATGTTTAGTTTCAAAGTGCCGCTGAAGGTTGTATTCTTTCGGAACGGCTAATGTTTCACGACACATGAGGCACAGTATTTTGTCTTTGAAAACAGTACGTAAGTATTTATTCGTCCATTCAGTGTTGAAAACTCTGTGCTCTGATTCTATTTTTCTTTTTCTTTTCACTCATGGTATACATTATGAAGCTCAAGATTTTGTTGAATAAATTCACACACAAAGGAAACACTCACAGTCACACACAAAGAGAAGAGAGATCTCACAGCACATGGCACACTAGCAAGGCACTGACTGTGTGTGGAAGCCTGTAGAGGGGGAAAGAAACGGCATGCATAGGATGACCAGATCACAGCAGTAAAGTAGGACCCACCCCCTCCCAGCTCGGCCCCACCATCACACCCCTCTTCACCGCCTAGCCCCCCGCTGGCTTGCTGCGTCCCTCCTAGTCAGTCCCCCACTTACCACTCGCCTCCTTTCACCTCCTCCCTCCCCTGCCAGAAACCCCCATGCCCGCCCCTTCTGCTGGCTCACTGCTCGCCTCTTTGCTCACCCACCACTTGCCCACCTGCTCGCCCCTGACTTTCCGCTCACCCCCTCGCCCTCCCCCAAAGTATAAAGCCTCATTCAAAGACCCAGGGGTCACTATATTACTGCACACAGCAGTCAATCAATGCAGTTGTAGATAAATCTCTGCATTATGCATTTTTGTATAACTTTTATATGACTTTGTATTGAACCTTGGTAATATGTTATAGCAGGCCCCTAAGGTAGTATAATTAAGGTAAAAGAAAAATGTCTTTTTGCTAGAAGTAGAATAAGATCTTTCCCCCACTTTGTAATCAATTGCCCTGTTGAATGAATGAGGTGTGAATGAGGAAGGCGTGGAAGGCAGGCACCTCCAGACAGCTGCAACTCTTGGAGAGGGGACGGGAGCCAGACCAAGGACAATCAAACTTGTCAAGTGGGCTGACTAGAGAAGAGCAGACATACTGACAGCCTAGAGGGTTAGAAGCAAGCACCTTCTCTTGGGAACACCCTCTTTGCAGCATTGAGACAACCCCCAGCGCAGAGAAAAGCAGCAAAAAGTACCAACGGACCCAGTCCCAGATTTTGAATCTGGGAGATTTGCATAAGAGGGAAGCTGCTATTAAAGTGAGGTGTCTTGCAGAAAACCCTGGGTTTCGTCTTTTCAACATCGGAGCATTGATCCAGATCGGCAGAAGCCCAGCTCCACACCTCCCCCATCTAACTCACCTGGCCAGTGAAGTTAAGGGGAGCAATTCGTTGGTAACAACAGCAAGATGGAGTGTGTTTGTGTGTGTGTATGTGAGTGCATGAGTGTGATATATATCATATGCATATGATAGTGTTGATTATTACATGTAGTACTAATAAATGTGGTGTTTTGCCTTATTCCCCCGAAAAGATCCTGTACAGTACTTTAAGTACAACACAGTAACAAAAATTAAAATACTGAAAATGGATGCCCCCCTCCAGCCACCAAGTTGCCGCTCGCCTCCTCAACCCTCCCAAGTATAAAGCCTCACCGCCACTGCCCACTCGCTCGGCTCATCATTGCTCCCCCTCCCCGGCTCGCCTCCTCACCCCCCGCCGCCTGCTCGCCTCCTCAGCCCCCCCTCCCCTGCCGCCAGCTCACCTGGCCCCCTGCCACTGCCCGTCTGCTTGCCTCGTCATCCCTCCACCCCCCTGGCTCGCCTCCTCACCCCCCGCCACCCGCTTGCATCCTCAGTCCCCCTCCCCCACCACCAGCTCACCTGCCCCCCTGCCACTGGCCTCTTCACCACCCCGCTCACCTGCCGGCCAGCCGTTGGCTTGCTCCACCCCACCGCTTGCCTACTCACCCCCCGCGGGCCGCACAGTGAGCCCACATGGGCCACATGCGACCCGGGGACCATATGTTGTGCAGGCCTGGCTTACAGGGAAGTAGCGTTAACCAAGGGGGCAGGTTTTCATCAAGGAGAAACAAACAGAACTTTCACACTGTAGCCTGGGCAGTCATGAAACTGGCTTTCAAAGCTTCTCTCATGCGCAGCATGCCCTGCTGTGCTCTTCTAACCGCCCTGGTGCCGGGCTGCGCATAATTAGCGGCCAGGTGATTAGCCTCAACCTCCCACCCCGCCACAAACGTCTCCCCCTTACTCTCACAGATACTGTGGCGCACACAACAAGCAGTAATAACGATAGGAATATTGGTTTTGCTGAGGTCTAACCGAGTCAGTAAACTGCGCCAGCGACCCTTTAAATGTCCAAAAGCACATTCGACCACCATTCTGCACTTGCTCAGCCTATAGTTGAACAGCTCCTGACTACTATCCAGGGTGCCTGTGTATGGCTTCATGAGCCATGGCATTAAGGGTGTGGAGGAAAAATTAAGCTGGTCCTAATACCAGGCTTCTACTTGCTTGGTCTAGGCCTGCCTTGCAGCTAGCAGGCCCAAAACCTGAGCTAAGCTAAGTGTTGTGCTACCTGACAACGGCGGTCAAGGGTTAAGCCACAGAGGGGGGAGGGGCAGAGGGAAGACGGTGGAAACCCCTGAAACAAGAACAATTTGCAATGTGTCTACTGCTTTTAAAATACAATAACCGCTTGCATGAAGCAATAAAATAACCTAGAGCATGAAGCAATTATCTAAACTAAATGTAATTCATGATTTCCCCTATACCACTTGTGTAACTACCCCCATTGTGTAACTGTACCCGGTAGAAGACAATTGTGTAATTGCGCCCCATAAAAGGCAAGGTGGTGACAGAATGCTGGAAAGTACCAAGGAGACCCTAACTCAATTACATGCATACAAGGCAAGGTTGCAAAAGGGTGCTGGAAAGTACCAAAAAGACCCTAACTCTTGACTTGTACTGATTTTGCAATGTATTCCAAATAAGGTAATTATTACTCAGGTATGTGTAATTTGTCTGTGGTTTCAAGCTTTAAAAGCTCCTGTATGCTTTGCTTCGGGGGAGCAGTTCCAATAGCTGCTGCCCCCAGCGTGTTGGTGTGTAATCAATAAACGGGCCTCAGGCTGAGTCTCTGATCAAAAATGATGCGTGGGTGAATTTTTCCACAACAAGGGGTAGGCTGGGTCCCCAAGGATAACTATAGGCATTTCAACATCCCCAGTGGTTATTTTCTGGTCTGGAAAGTAAGTCCCTTGCTGCAGCCGTTCACGCAGACCAGAGTTACTGAGGATGCGAGCGTCATGTACCTTTCCCAGCCATCCCATGCTGATGTTGGTGAGACGTCCCTTGTGATCCACCAGTGCTTGCAGCACCACTGAAAAGTACCCCTTTCAGTTTATGTACTCACTGGCTTGGTGCTCTGGTCCCAAGGTATGGATATGGGTTCCGTCTATCGCCCCACCACAGTTAGGGAATCCCATTGCAGCAAAGCCATCCACTATGACCTGCACATTTCCCAGAGTCATTACCCTTGATGGCAGCAGCTCAGTGATCACGTTGGCTACTGGGATCACAGCAGCCCCCACAGTAGATTTGCCCACTCCAAATTGATTCCCGACTGACCAGTAGCTGTCTGGCGTTGCAAGCTTCCAGAGGGCTATCACCACTCACTTCTCAAATGTGAGGGCTGCTCTCATCTTGGTGCCTGTGCGCTTCAGGGCAGGGGAAAGCAAGTCACAAAGTTCCATGAAAGTGTCCTTATGCATGCAAAAGTTTCGCAGCCACTGGCAATCATCCCAGACCTGCAACACTATGCGGTCCCACCAGTCTGTGCTTGTTTCCTGGGCCCAGAATCGGCATTCCACGGCATGAACCTGCCCCATTACCACCATAATGTCCAAATTTCCAGGGGCCGTGCTTTGAGAGAAATCTGTGTCCATGTCCTCATCACTTTCGTCAACGTGCTGCCATCGCCTCCTTGCCTGCTTTTGCAGGTTCTGGTGCTGCATATACTGCAGGATAATGCACGAGGTGTTTACAGTGCTCATAACTGCTGCAGTGACCTGAGCGGGCTCCATGCTTGCAGCGGTACAGCATCTGCAGGTGGCAGCGGAAGCGTGACGATGGTTTGCAGCCCTACTTCACCGTCTGCTGCCAGAGCAGGAGAGCAGAGTGGCAGCGGAAGTGGTCACTCGATGAGGATGATTTGCAGCCCTATTATATCTTCAGCTGCCAGAGCAGGAGAGCAGAGTGGCAGCGGAAGCGTGACGATGGTTTTCAGCCCTATTGTGCCGTCTGCTGCCAGCAGCACCCAGGACACAACAGCGGTGGCTGAGCTGAGCAGGTTGCACGCTTGCCGTGGCATGGTGTCTGCGCAGAAAAAAGGTGCGAAATGATTGTCTGCTGTTGCTCTCATGGAGGGAAGGGCGACTGACGACATGTACCGCAAACCACCCATGACAATGTTTTTGCCCCATCAGGCAGTGGGAGCTCAACCCAGAATTCCAATGGGTGGTGGAGAGTGCGGGAACTGTGGGATAGCTACCCACAGTGCAATGCTCCGAAAGTCGATGCTAGCCTCGGTACTGTGGACACACTCCGCCGACTTAATGTGACTTAATGCGCTTAGTGAGGACGCACACAATTGATTGTATAAAATCGCTTCCTAAAAAATCAACTTCTATAAATTCGACCTAATTTTGTAGTGTAGACATACCCTTATTTACAATGTCACCTGAAAGTGAGAACAGGAATTCGCATGGCACTTTTGTAGCCGGCATTGCAAGGCATTTACATGCCAGATATGCTAAACACTTGCATGTCCCTTCATGCTTCGGCCACCATTCCAGAGGACATGCTTCCATGCTGATGATGCTCGTTAAAAAAATAATGCGTCAATTAAATTTGTGACTGTACACCTTGGCGGGGAGAATTATATGTCTCCTGCTCTGTTTTACCTGCACTCTGCATACATTTGATGTTACAGCAGTCTTGGATGATGACCCAGCACGTTTGTTTTAAGAACACTTTCACAGCAGATTTGACAAACGCAAAAAAGGTACCAATGTGAGATTTCTAAAAATAGCTACAGCACTCAACCCAAGGTTTAAGAATCTGAAGTGCCTTTCAAAATCTGACAGGTATGCAGCATGCTTTCAGAAGTCTTAAAAGAGCTACATTTCCATGTGGAAACTACAGAACCTGAACCATCAAAAAAGAAAATCAATCTTCTACTGATGGCATCTATCTCAGATGATGAAAATGAACATGCATCAGTCCGCACTGCTTTGGATTGTTATTGAGCAGAACCCATCATCAGCATGGACGCATGTCCTCTGGAATGGTGGTTGAAGCATGAAGGGACATATGAATCTTTAGCGCATCTGGCATGTAAGTATCTTGCGACGCCAGCTACAATAGTGCCATGCAAACACCTGTTCTCACTTTCAGGTGACATTGTAATCAAGAAGCAGGCAGCATTATCTCCTTCAAATTGCAACCAACCTTGTTTGTCTGAGTGATTGGCTGACCAAGAAGTAGGACTGAGTGGACTTGTAGGCGCTAAAGTTTTACATTGTTTTATTTTTGAATGCAGGTTTTTTTGTACATAATTCTACATTTGTACGTTCAACTTTCATGATAAAGAGATTGCACTACAGTACTTGTATTAGGTGAATTGAAAAATATTTTGTTTTTGTTTTTTACAGTGCAAATATTTGTAATAAAAATAAATATAAAGTGAGCACTGTACACTTTGTATTCTGTGTTGTAATTGAAATTAATATATTTGAAAATGTAGTAAACATCCAGAAATATTTAAAAGAAATGGTATTCTATTGTTGTTTAACAGCGCGATTAATTTTTTTTAATTGCGCAATTAATTTTTTTTAATCACGCCACAGCCCTACAAATTAATATTTTATTCTCCAGTATTTGAGCAAATAAACTTGGATGCTTGCACGACTCATAGTCTTTTTGTGTAGTTCCCCTTTTTGAAGTTAAACGCAACTGTGGTGGACTTCTTGGGTATTTCCTCCCCAACAAGGATGTTAAATTTAATTACATTATGATTGCTATTATCAAGCCGGTTCAGATATTTTCACCTCTTGGACCAGATCCTGTGTTCCGTTTAGGGGTAAATCAAGAATTGCCTCTCCCCTGGTGAAGTCCAGGACTAGTTGCTCCAAGAAGCAGTCATTTATGGTGTCTAGAAATTTGTCTCTGCATCCTGTCCTGAGGTGACATGCAGCCAGTCAATATGGGTATGGTTGAAATCCCCCACTGCTTTTGATTTTTTTATTTTTGTAACATCTCTAATCTCTGTGAGCATTTCACAATCACCATCCTGGTCAGATAGTTGGTAGTATATTCCTTCTGCTATACTCATTATTCAACCATGGAATTTCTATCCATAGAGATTCTATGATACAGTTTGATTCATTTAAGATTTTTACTATATAAGATAATAAGATAAGTCTATAAGGTTTTTACTGTTAGTTACTAACAGCAAAGCTAGGAGGAGGACCTACCACATCATTTAGGAGGTGTCTCATTGTCTTGGCAGTCAAATGGGCCCTCAAAGTGAAAACTCATTGTTCAAATCCTCCTTTCATATTCTCTACCTATGTATGAATCAGTGTTCCACTTCTCTCTGATACATCCTCTCTCAGTGATTACAAGCCTACAAACCTTGCTCCCTTTAATCTTATAAAAACAACTTTAATTTGCCTAACAAGAGCAAAGCTAATTATAACCAATTTTATCTAACAACCACCTTCCTCCTTATTTTTATATCAGGCTCCATCTTGTACTATCTATATTCCTTCACCCTTGTTAAAAATTTTGGCAGCACATCACCACCTTATTCTATCCTGTACATTCTTCAAATTCCTGATCTTCCCTTGGGCTCTATCCTTCTAAATACTAGTTTCTTTATTTGTTTTTTGTAATTGAAGTGTTTTACAGGGATAGTTGTGTTCTACTTCAGCTAAGAGGAACACCACAAAGACAAAAACACAGTTTGGAGTTTCACAGAGAATATGGTTACCATGACTTCATTATTATCTCTAATTTTTCTCTCTCCCCTATCTCTTTAATAGCCAATTTGCTCTGCTCTTTTGGAGTGAGGGGAGCTCTGGTACAATAATACATACAGTAATTGCCATGTTTTCATAAACTTCTTAATAAAGAGTGAAAATACTATTATTCTGTATGGAGAGGTTGCAAAAATTCAAGTATCTTCTCCTCTTAGCTAATTTCTTACTGTTACTTCCACTGAGTTGCTGTCTAATGCTTCTTCTAACAGTGGTTATGATCAGTAAGATAAGAGTTGTGGCTTTTTGGATACACATCGCCTACATGTGACATATACTTATTTGCCCCTCCTTCGTATTTTGTTTCCAAACAAACTTGGATGGCTCAGGAATAAACATGGCAACAACCAAAGCTGATGGGGGGGAGGGGGGGGGAAGAAGAGAGAGAGAGTGAGTGAGTGTGTGTGTGTGTGTAAAATTCTGTCCCAGCCCAACTTTCTGAAGGAAAACATTAACCTTTCCCCTCATTTTCCTGCAATGACCTGATGTTAGACAAAAGGGCCAGATATATGCTTAAGCCAAATAAGGCCAGATATGTGCTTAAGCCAAATATATCCTCAGGCATTTGTCATTTTCCCCGCTTGTTTTTCCAGTTGCTACCCCCGTCCAAAATTACATGGACACAAGATATATATATATATATTGTATACCAAAAATGGGAATGAGTTAAACAAATGTGCCTGCCCATGGGAGAGGATGTAAAGAAAGGGGGGAGGCGAACAGGTGGTCCCTAATTTCTACCAGACACAAATGTAAAGAATGTATAGGTTAGCAGAATTTGACACGCTAAGTCGTTTGTTCGTAGGTATAAAAGAACATGCTTCGTGCCTGTATAGTGTGCTCCTTCTCAGGCACGAGCCGAGAAAGACACCCACTCAGCTGATTGAATAAAGAATGTGGTAGCCGTCCCCCTGTCTCTCCGTGCCTCCTTGGGGTAATTGGAAACGCTCCAGGGGGAACGAGCCTATTTGGCTAACACTGAGAACCTATAAAATCCCTTGTTACATTTTTTCAACTGTTCTGCTCCCCCATCTCTTCTTGCACCATTCCAGCCAGGCTTCTAAAACACAATTCAATTAGGCCTGTCTGTAGTGAACAGTGCCCCTTCAGGGATGTAATTTATTTAATCCAAGGCCCAACATACATGCAAGCAAGTCTTCAGACCCAGCATCCTAGCTGGAAGGAGCAAGTTAATATTAGTCTGTATTCCTCGTCTAAGTTCACCTGTCTCTTCTGCCCAGGCTCTTCACCTCTTTATTGGGACACCCCTTCTGGAGTCAGGCCTACTGCCATCACCAGGGGAAGGGTTCCTTCACTTGTCTCAGCGTCCCTGCAGGGGTCAAACTATTGCAGCTATTCTCTGGAGTGGCGTATTTTGGAATCTGCTCCCTGCCCCAGCAACACCTCTCCTAGATTCCCTTTTCTGCTGAGCTCTCTAACCAGCTCTCCTGACAAGTCTCTTTCCTCAGGAGCTTCCTCTCCAAGTATTGTGGAGCTCCCTGCCTGAGCCCTCATAAGTCTCTATGAGGCCCTGGTGTTCTATAGCTAATTAACTGCAGCCCAGCCACCTAGGTAATTAACTCCTGACAGGTGGATCTGGGTTGGCTCATTTTCCTTAGCGGAGCCTGTCACAGGTAGGCTAGTCCCTGACTCCCTGGAAATGGCCAGCTCCCGTAACACAAAATGTGATATCTAGGCACAATAAACAATACGTTTCCTTGGAAACAGAATGATACGTTTAAATATAGAATTTTCAAAATTCAGTGAACATTATCCAAAAACTTTGTTGTCAAGTCAATCTTCAGTCTCAAACAAGTAATCAGTGCCCCTGGCAAGACAAGTATACATGTTCAGTGCAATTATATACCCATTGTTGCTATGCAGGACAAATGCCTAAGGACATGAAATGACAAGGCAACATATTTACTAACATCAACAGTGAGGAAATCCTGTTATCATTTGGAATCAGAGCCAGGGTTAGAAAGAACTCACAGGTACTTGATTTTTATCCCTATATTCATTCCTCTGTAGACTCTGTTGCCTCTTTCCAAGCAGTCTGGTAACGCCAAAAGTGGAAATGGAATACCTTAGGTCACCTTTAGGTCATCAATTGCTATCAAGCCCACGTTGCTAGTAGCAGTGATCAAAAGTCACCTTCTAATAGTTTTTTGGTGATTACAGTCTGGTTACCATTGAACAATTGTCCACATTACAAATGTAAAGGAAAAATAAGAGTAGGCCTAAACTGTGGTCAAGAAAACTGTATATGTGGTCAAAGGGCAGAAGGAGAGAGTGAGGAAAATTGCGAAGTAAAGTATTTGCAACAGCCAATCTTAAGAAACATGGAGTTGCAACAGCAAATGTTAGGAAAGCCATTAACTGCAAAAGAACAACCTGTTAATAAACAGGAAAGCTTGTTTTTTCTGTATTCCTAATAAGGGAAAAATATTAATAAGGAAGTGGGCTTGATTTAATGTTGCCTTTGAGCTATATAAGCTCCTGTGTTCCTTTTGGGGGCAGAGCAGCCAGGCTGGTTGTCTCTTCCTGCATGCTTGTAATAAAGGAGCCTCAGGCTGTTCTGATCCAAACACAACACGGGGTAAATTTTTCCACAACACAAATATCACTACGGATAAGCTAAGGATTCAACGGGACATCAACAGTGAGAGACAATATTACCCTGATCAGGAGTGAGGAACATAGATAGGACCATGGAGAGGAAAATGCTCTGCTATTACCTATTCCTGTTCTATGGATTAATAGAAGACTTCAGGCTCCATGGCTTTCAGGCTATGAAATTCACTTGAATTAACTCAGACACCTTACCTCAGACTCATTAATGCATGAGTAAACACAGGGGCAGTTCTACGTCCCCAGTCCCGCAGATTCGGCGACTTGCCTGTGGGAGGTTCGCTGGTCCCGCGGCTTCGGCGTACCCGCTGCTGAATTGCCGCCGAATCCGTGGGACCAGCGGACCTCCCGCAGGCAAGCCACTGAAGGCTGCCTGACTGCCGCCCTCGCAGGGACCAGCAGGCCGCCCCCCGCAGCTTGCCGCCCCAGGCACACGCTTGGAGCACTGGTGCCTGGAGCCGCCACTGAGTAAACAATCACCTTTTTAAGGTTTTAAACCGACAACAAGCTCCACACAGACAGCCCCCAGCACCTGTGAAGATCCCTGGCTCTAAGAGTCTGACGATGGAGGGTATGTCTACACGGCAATTAAGAACCCATGGCTGGCCTGTGTCAGCTGACTCGGGCTAGTGGGTCATGAGCAAAGGGGCTGTTTAGCTGTGGGGTAGTCGTTGCAGCTCAGGCTGCTGTCTAAGCTCTAGAACCCTCCTACCTTGCAGGGTCCTAGATCCTCGGCTCCAGCTCGAACCCAGGCTCCAGCCCAAGCCTGAATGTTTACATTGAAATTAAACAGTCCCTTAGCCCAAGCCCAACGAGCCTGAGTCAGCTGACATGGACCAGTTGCAGGCTTTTATTTGTAGTGTAGACGTACAGATAGAGCTCACTGTATACTTCTGATGGAATTCTGCACCACTGCACATGTGCAGAATTTATGTCCCCTGAAGATTTCTTTGCTTCCCTGCAGAAAAATGACTTTCTGACAGGGAAGCAAAGGGAAGGCATAAGAGCGGTCATATGACCCTCCCCAACAGTACGTTTCAGGTATCCAGAGAGGTAAAGCACTGTGGGGTAGGGGGCGGGGCTGGGAAAGACCCGTCTGGTGGCTCTTACCCTGCACTGGGCTCAGCTGCTAGCCCCGACTAGGTTGGGGAGGACGGAATGGGACAGGGCCCTGGAGTGTTTCCGGGGCAGGCCTGGTCCTTGTGTGTCAGGGTTGTGTGCAGCCTCACCGCTGAGTCTGTGTCCCGGGGGGAGCTACGCAGTGATCTCCCATCTCTGTGCAGCTAGTGGCCTGTGCTCCTCCATGCCATGCTGGAGCCTCCACATTCATCTGACAAATAAAATTTTGCAGATTTGTAAAATATTGTGCGCAGAATTTGTAATGATTTGGCGCAGAATACCCTCAGGAGTAACTGTAGAATAGGGTCTTAAGTGTTTACAGGACCGAAGCCTTAATGAGACCATATTAACTCAGCTTTCATGAAAATTCCCAGCTCCAACATTAAAATCTCCTCATGCTCCCTAAACTAAGGAAAAAGTTATAATAAATAAAATAATAAATAATAAAAGATATTTTACCTCCTCATTAAAAATATTGTCTTGCACAAGGGCAAATTGATTTTTGCAAAGCTAAATTAATGTAGTTTTCTGCACTTAATTTTCTTAACAAACTGAACAACAACAAAAAAACTGGGCTTCATTATAAACCCTTTGCATACAAGCAAATCTCACTGGCTCTGTTCTGATGTGACAGTTGCATAATCAGGTGGCAGAAATTTGAGAATACACAATTAAATATACACACATTAAGTAGTCCTTCTAGATGCTGCATATTCAAATAAACACATCTGAAGCAGCATATTACAATTTCTATCCATATTTAATTTGTACTGCACCATAAAAGGTGTGCAAAATATGAAATTTTAGACAAAGGTCAGTAGGACTTGCTGGGCACTGATGCTACTTAACAAGAGAACTGATGAACAAAGCCTTTGCAGATATTTAGCGTAAGATGTAAACAAATAAGGCCAAATTCTGCTCCCACGTACACCAATATAAATATAGCCTAATTCCCCTGAAGTATTTGTATAGCTGAGGCCTGTAGTCTTGTTATACACAATGACATGATGCACTCCAATGCTCTTCTTGCATGTTTTGTAAAATATCAGCTACAATAATAGGATGGGGGAAAAGCTTCTTTGAAGGAGACTGGATTATTTGAAGAAGGGAGGAATACAATTGCAATGTGTATGGTTCTTGGAGGCAACAAGGTGTGGGCTGTGCTGAGAGCAGGGGCCAATCTACATCTGAAATCTTACCAGAAACAAAAAGTGAGCAACATGGACATGTTTTTTTTAATTGTTTTCATATAGGAAAACATTTTGATCTTTTATCCTGAGTCCTTTAGATGACAGTTTAAAAAGATATAAACAACATGAAAAGGAAGCAAAAGTCTCAAACTCTGAATCATGAAACACCTTTCATTATAATCTTTAAATGTTTAATCTTCCACATTTCTGAATCATTCATGCTGTAGGACACGGAGCCCTCTTTCCCTAGACTGGGAGGGAGCATGATGACAGTAGTCAGAGCTGCCAATGGCAAAGATTTTTTTTTACTAGATGTGGCCAGTAGTAATACCCAACATTTCTACAGCATTTTTCATCTTCAGAACACTTTAAATAAAACTCATTAACTAATGTAATGAGTCTGGTAAAGGGAGTCTATAGTGTGCCAGCAGAGTTGACTCAAAGACTGTGCAAGCATATGCAGATAGACACATACCTGTGGGCAAAGCTGATCTACACTAGAAAATTACTTCAACCTATACATCTTGCTGGGGCCCTAGAAATGATTAAAAATATAACCAAAGCAGGCCTTTTTAGAATAACAGCACTAGGTACCAGCTAACCACATGACTACATTCCTAAGAGAATGGTAATTGATCAGGTAAGCACAAATACATTCCTAAGAGGATGGTACAGAAACACACAGACCCTTTGTAAGATAAGACTGGAATGACAGGATAATGCAGAGGCTTTCAAAATGGGTGGCAAGGAATGTATTCTGGGGGAACATGGGAAGCTTGCGGGGGCAGGGAAAAGAGGGAAAGCTTACTGCACTCATTCAGAGCTGGATGGCCAGAGAGCAACGGCTGTTGGCCAGATGCGGGGGGGGGGGGGGGGGGACCGGGGAGACGTAAACTACTAAAGGCACAAAGAAGGGGGCCACGATCAAATAAGCTTGAGAACTACTGGAATAATTGATGAGATTTTGTTCAAATTATCACGTACAAGGATGGTAACTAATAACATCTGGAATGCAATATATAACTTGTTTGTATCAACACTTAACAGGAGAATAATAGGCTAATACAAAGCTATTCCTCCTAAGGGATAATGCTATGTTGATTTGAGCTGATACCTTATCACTAGCATACAAGTGTTAGCATACTCATAACCCTGCTATATGGGATGCTGAGATGGTGCTTTGTTGACAATAAACCTAGCCAAGCCTTCGCCACCAAACCGAGCAGTGGTCTTTCTTTATTATGAACATCAAGGTCTACTGAATCAACAATCTATGCTGGTGCAGGGAATAGTGGAGCTCCAGGAACAGCCTGGAGGAAAAAAAAATCGATACCCTTGAGTGATGTAGTTAAGTTGACCTAAGTCCTAATGTACACAGTGGTACATAAACTGAAGAATTCTTCCACCGATATAGCTACTGCCTCTCAGAGAGATGGATTTCCTACAGCAATGGGAGAACCCTTCCTGTCACTGTAGTAAGTGTCTATTCTGAAGCCAGGCCAGAGGAATCCAACTGGGGGGCACTATGTGGCTGGGGGATGCCTTAACAGAGCATATTAACACTGAGCCACAGTAATGTGTGTGGCTGTAGTGTGCTGAGCCTGTTATTATTTGTTTGCACCATGCTATGAACCTTGCACTGATTGCTCTGTGCACCAAAAGTAACACATTTTAAAACACTTTTTAAAGTAGCACTGGGTAATAAAACTGAACAATAACACAAGAAGCCCACTGAAGTGAGTGTGTGCATGTATGTGTGAGAGAGAGGTAGAGAGAGAGAAACAGAGTCTGTGTGAGCTGGGGGAAGCTGAGAGACTGTAGAGGGGGGGTGTATGTGAGAGAGAAAGACAGTGTGTGTATGTTGGGGGAGAGTGACTGTGTCGGCAAGCTGTCTCTTTAAGTTCAGACTGCAACCAGAAATAACCAATCCTGAGGCAGAAGCTGGTGCACAGATAGCTGGTGTTCCCGTCCCCCATCCCAGCTCAGCAGAGATCAGTACACGGGCAGTGGGAGGGGGAAACCCTGACATTAGCCCCTGCCTCCCTACCCAGCTATGCACTGCACAGCAGTCTTCCCCCCCAACCCCTGTAACAGCAGTCTGCCCTGCCTGTGTGAGCTTTCCACGATTCAGAACTTCCTGGGGTTTTTGAAATGGGAGGGGCGCATGCCCATGTAGCTGGATGCAGGGCAGCAGAGTTCAAAACAGTGAGCAGAGGGGTCACAGTGGGTATTGTGAGATATCTCCTGGAGGTCAGTTACTGCAGCGTAACGAACGCAGCATTTACACTGATGCTTCGTCGATCTGACTTTGCTGCAAAAAGCTCTATGCCTCTTGTCGAGGTGGTTTTCTTTTGTCGGCAAAGCAGGAGAGTTTTGTCAGCAGGAGGAGCATTGTAGTGTGTACACCTCTGCTGTTTTGACAAAAAAAATCTGCCTTTTGCCAACAAAACTGTGTAGCATAGACCAGGCCTAAGCCTTTGCCTATACTAGACAGGCCTTGTTGGAAGAGCTGTACCAGCAAGTCCTCATAGCATGGACATAGCTTATACCCGCAAGACTGTGCTTTTGCTAGTATTGCTTATATCAATTCCCCAAACAAAATATAATATACCAGCAAAAAACACTTTTTTGATGGTATAACTGTATCTACATTAGGTTTTTACCAGGACAAATATATATATATATATATATCACACCCCTAAGAAACATTACTGTACTGGCAAATTCTAGAGTAGACCAGTGCTCAGTATGCTGAACTGGTAATGATGCTAACATATTGAGCAAGTGCAAGATGTTATGCTATGTTGTTCACTCAGAAAGTTGACCAAACTGAGAGTCCCATAAGGCTCTATGGCTAGGCCAAAGGTGAAGTGGAAAATTACTGCTGGGGGGGGAGGGATAGCTCAGTGGTTTTAGCATTGGCCTTCTAAACCCAGGATTGTGAGCTCAATCCTTGAGGGGGCCATTTAGGGATCTGAGGCAAAAATCTGTCTGGGGATTGGTCCTGCTTTGAGCAGGGGGTTGGACTAGATGACCTCCTGAGGTCCCTTCCAACCCTGACATTCTATGAAGCCACTGTTAGATATAATGCAGATCTGGCATTGGTAGTTTTACCATGTAAGAAAGGGAATTGTATGAAGAGCTGTGCGATTGGCTCTTGCAAACAGATGTATTAAGAAAAAATATGTAAACTGATTTATTGCTATCACCTTATCCAGTTATGCTTGCAGTATGGTATGTAACTAAGGGTTAGTCTACACTGGGAAACTAGGTTGATATAACTGTCGCTCTGGGGTATGAAAATCCACCCCCCCAAGCAACACAGTTAAATTGACCTAAGCCTGGGTGTGGACAATGCTAGATCAGTGGGAGACAATAAGGGCTGAGGAATATAACATGGGAGAGGGCAATAAGGGGCTAGGCAAGGTATAACATGCAGGAGTTCTGGGGCAGTAAGAACTGGGGGTAGTTATAACATGCAGGAGAGCATTAAGGGTCTGGGGGTATAAAGTGCAGGGGACATGAAGAGGCTGGGGGGTTATAGCATGGGGGTCAATAAGCGGGGATTAAGGGGAGGAAGGTATAACACACAGGGGACAATAAGGGGAGGAGGGTATAACGTGCAGGGGGCCCAAGGGCAATAAGGGGGATATGACACATGGGTCCAGGAGCAGTGAGGGGGTGGGAGGTATAACAGGCAGGGGAGGGGCAATAAGAGCTGGGGGTGGTTATAACACACAGAGAGCAATATGGGGAGGAGAGTATAACCCAGCGGGGCGGGGCAGGGTAATAAGGGGGATATGACACACAGGTCCAGGGCAGTGAGGAGGTGGGAGGTACAACAAGCAGGGGAGGGGCAATAAGAGCTGGGGGTGGTTATAACACGCAGGAGGTAATAAGGGGGAGAGTATAACACGCGGGGGGCAATAAGAGAGGAGGGTATAACGCAGCGGGGGCAGTAAGAGGGGAGGGTATAACGCAGCGGGGGCAATAAGAGGGGAGGGTATAACACGCGGGGCAGTAAGAGGGGAGGGTATAACGCAGCGGGGGCAGTAAGAGGGGAGGGTATAACGCAGCGGGGGCAATAAGAGGGGAGGGTATAACACGCGGGGGCAGTAAGAGGGGAGGGTATAACGCAGCGGGGGGGCAAGGGCAATAAGGGGATCTGACACGGGTCCAGGGGCAGTGAGGGGGTGGGAGGTACAACAGGCGCCGGGGGGGGGGGGCGCGGTCCGAGCCACTCACAGGTCCAGGAGGAGCCGGACGCCCCCGCAGGCCCCGTCCCAGCCCCCGCCTGGAGCATTCATGGCTCAGGCCGCTCGCTCCCGGCCCTGCAGCCCAGCTGCTCTTTAGGGACCATCCGCCATTTCCGTAGGACGCACAGTGCCGAACCGGGCCGCTTTTCACTCCCGCTCCTCACGCGTCCAACGGGTGTCGGGCTACCGAGGCCCCCAGCGCGCGGGGCTTTCCGTGTGGTCACTGCCTCGCCGTGAAATCGCGGCGCCACGTTTTTCAAGAAGGCGACGAGTTTGTAGCGATCCCCTTGGAGGGGGGGGGGGATGAGGGATGATGGGAAATGTAGTCTTGTCAGGGAGCTGCTTCTTCCCTGAATGGCGGGAGGACTCCTGAGAGCACAGGTTTTCCCAGAGCCCCGGGGAAAACCAGACAGACCCGCAGCTAGTGCTCAGTCCAGTATTGCCAACCCCCAGGGGTCAAAAACAATGAGCCAAGCCCCCAAAAATCACTAGACTGGTTTAGTAATAATGAGATTTGTAGAAATAAAACAACAATCAAGAAATAAAACAAACAAAAAAGAACAATCTTCTTTTATAACCCTCTTGCATCTGAAGAAGTGGGTATTCACCCACGAAAGCTCATGCTGCAGAACGTCTGTTAGTCTATAAGGTGCCACAGGATTCTTTGTCGCTTTTGTAGAAATAATAGAGTCATAGAAATGTGACTCTGGAAGAGACCTTTGAGAGGTTATCAAATCCAGCCCCCTGCACTAATGTAGGCTCATAAACCTGGATCATACCTGCCAGGTGTCTGTCTAACCTGTTCCTAAAAACCTCCATGCAACAGGGATTCCATAATAAGTAATAAATAGTTTTGGGTTCCTTTTGTTGCCTTAGTTTCTAAGGTTCATGCAAGTCACCTTTTCACGCTTTTCTCCACAATCTTGAGGATTAGAAACTTGTTTTAAAAAAAGAAAGAAAAGAAAGCTAAGAATCTCAGCTGCAAGAGTTGGTGCTTCAAGAAAAAGAGTAAATATTGTGAAACTCATGAGATTTGGCAACAATGTTGTTAGCCAAATAGGGCTCGTTTCCCCCCGGAGCTTACCTAATTACACCAAGGAGGCACGGAGACAGGAAGACGAGTACCACTTTCTTTATTGATCGGTCAGCTGAGCGGGTGCTCCTCTCGGCTAGTGCCAGAGAAAGAGACACACCTTTCATGGCCAAGCGGCCTTCTTTTATAACCCGAAACAAACAACTTAGTTTACATCCTTTTATGTCATTTTGCTGACCCATCGAACCTGTAAATGCATTCATAAGGGCCAATTAAAGCTTAATTGGGTACACAGGATACATATATCAATTTAAAGAAGGAAGCAAGATACATCTATTGAGGATACATTTATCATTCTGAAGGGGTAACGAGAGACAGTTGTTGACCCTTTGTTCTATATATTTGGACACATATATGGGAACGCAGCTGGATATACTTGCGAGCCAAATAAGCTGATAAGCAAAAAGCTGACACAGGTTGTTATGCATCCCTTA
Source organism: Mauremys reevesii (assembly GCF_016161935.1). NCBI lineage: Eukaryota > Metazoa > Chordata > Testudines > Geoemydidae > Mauremys > Mauremys reevesii. Next base: position 253,836,660 of record NC_052623.1, read on the forward strand.
CTATTACGCGTTCCTTCTCCTATCTGGTTCATTAGGCCTACTTAGTTTTCCAAACTTTCCAACAGTTCCCCCCCTTTGAGAATACTCAACAAACATTTGACTGAGTTTTCTCATAATCTAAGGGCCGTTAGGTCCCCATTCTTCCTTTTCTACTGGGCGGTATAATGTCATCACCTGTTGATAGGTAACGTGCGTGGCCAGGCGGCGAACAATCGCAATCAAACATGGGGTAAAGCAAGCTAGGGTTAATAAAGTGATAACAAACAATATAAAGAGAAGAAAACCTTTTCGCAGCCACCCAAATTGTGGTAGCCAAGCCGTAAACCAATCTGTGTCCCAACCGCCCCAGGTTTGGACTGTGACATGGGCTATCTTTCGCATTTCCTTTGTTAGTTGTTTGACTGCTTGCCCATTGTCATCTATCTGTAAGCAGCAGTTAGACTCATTGAGTTTTGCACAGAGTCCTCCTTCTTCCGCTAACAAATAATCAAGCGCAATATGGTGTTGAAGAATTGCATGCCTCATTTGAGTTGATTGATCAGCCAAAAGGTCAAGTGCTGCAGCTGTCTGGTTGGTTAATACTTCCAGGATAGCCTGCAGCCTAATGATTCGATTTAGATTATAAATTGGCTCCCTACCCCCTGTTACAAGTTCACTAGGGTTCCAGGTGGCTGGGCCATAGTGTTTGATGATCCTCTCAGGGGGCCACTCCTGAGCTCCCCAGGCCTGGGAACTCCCGGCAGTTAGAGTGGAGTCCACAAACTGCTTGTCCCTAATTAGATCATCATATACTTTAATTTCTAACGTGTGTCCCTGGTTTTGTGGCAAAAGAAAGAACAGGGGCCTAATATACCCCACATAACAGATTCCTGACCAGTTCGGGGGCAATCTGCGATATGCATAGGATCCGCAGATCCAATAATGGCCTTTCAGGGCCCAGGTCCCATTAGCAAAGGGGCCATCCCAGGTGTCAGAGTCCAATGGTCGCTCATAGTATAAGTTATTGCCTGTCCCTAAGGGACCTCCGAGGGGCCCTCCCATTATCACTGACGGTATACCGTCCGGACTACAGTATTCACATTTCCATGCCCCAGCTCTAGCTTTCCAAACACAATTACATCCAGATCTGGGCTTATTAGTACTAGACCAGAAGTGCCGAAAATGGGTCACGCGGGTTCCATTAGGGTGTTGCCATGCCCATTGATACCACCGGACCACGTGATCCTTACTGGTGGTATTGTCTCGTTGACAGGCCAAAAAGAGGGAATCAAAGTACCCATCCAGTCCTACTGCCTTACAACCATAACCTGTATGGTGTTGGTAGGAACATTTCACCCAGGTATTGTTGGTTAATTTCACATGGGTATGGTTCCATCGTCCTTTATACTTGGAACAATCGTAGGTGTGGCAGCCAGGATGGTGATAGCAATCAAAGCCTAGGGACAGAGTCCAGCTACATTTACTGTTTCCTAGGTACTGTCCCTCGGGTCTTGTTCGATTAAGGCAAAAGACACCCATCCCAGCTGAATAGAGTCGCCAGGGACCACCATCCTCAGTCCATTCCCCTGTGCCATTATGCACGATGCTGAGGTTACTCAGCAACCATTTAGGCTGTACTGGCTGGGCTACCCAGGGCCACTCATTTAATTCCCCTGGACCGCCGCACACCCAACAGTTCGTGAGATTAAAAGAACGTGCAATAATCTCCCCTAGCTGTAAAAACCTGTTCTCCCAACCATAAGAGCAAGCGAACACATAAAACAAAAACAGAACGAATAACTTCATTGTTTCTTTCTTTTGAATAGTCCTTTTAGCCCCTCTAGTCCCAGGCGGAGTCTTCACCTGTACCACCCCGGGCGTCCGGAGCAGGGGTGGACAGAGGGCTGCTGTCCTCTTCAGCCGGGTCGTCCTCTGGAGTCTGATCCAGAAACCGTTTTACCCGTGTGCAATGGGTCCATTTGTCGCTTCCAAGAACTTTAACGGCAGCCTGGCTGACAAGTGAAACAACGTGCGGGCCGTTCCACCACGGTGTGAGGGGATCACGCTTCCACTTCTTGATAAGGACTTGATCACCGATCTGGAATGAATGCACGGGTTGATCCAAGGGAAGGGTCTGGAACGGCGCGGCGTATCGGTGTAGCTGTAACAAGACAGATTGCAGCGCAGAAACCTGCTTCCACAAGGAGTCATTCCCCACCTCCCAGCTTACATTCTCGCGGAATCCCAGGATAAGTACTCAGGGAGGGAACCCAAAAATCAGTTCAAAAGGTGACAGTTTAAGACCCTTGCGCGGGGCCCTTCGAATACGTGTAAGGGCCAGCGGCAAAGCATCAGGCCACTTTAGACCAGATTCCATACACAGTTTTGTTAGGGTATCCTTAAGGGTTCTATTCATTCTTTCCACTTGACCTGAGCTCTGTGGCCTCCAGGGCGTATGTAATTTCCATTGGATACCGAGAGCTTGTGATACCTGTTGAACCACCTGGGAGATGAAATGGGTTCCTCGGTCCGACTCAATTACTTCCGGGAGATGGAAGCGGGGAAGTATTTCATGTAGCAGTGCCTTGGTAACGGCCCGAGCCTGGCAGTGTCGGGTGGGGTAACACTCTACCCACCCCGTAAGCTGGTCAACAAAGACAAGTAAGTATTTATAGCCCCTACAAGGGGGCACTTCCGCAAAGTCCACTTGCCATCTTTGGAAAGGGTAAGCCGTCCAGGGCCGGCCTCCCATTGGGGCAGGAGGGCCACCCCCTTTCTGGTTCGTTTGCTGACAAACAGAACAGTTTTTAACAATTCTTTGGGCCTCCATATGTATACCCAGTCCCCTAAGGGACCGGGTAGCCAAATCGACCATGGCTCCTGACCCCAAATGGCCCTCCCTATGCAAGGAGCGGAGAATCTTGTGGAGGACTGGTCTGGGCACAAAAATTTCTCCCCCAGGCAACTTCCACCATCTAGAGGCACTCTGTTGGGCCCCAGCAGCTTGTGCATGGGAGATTTCCTCAGCTGTATAGTGGGGAGCAGGGGTTTTAGCCTCTGTATCTTGGACCAAGAGGAGCCATGTGGTTCCCTCTTGGGCGGCCTCTTTCGCGGCCAGATCAGCCAATCGATTGTATTTTTGTTGTTCAGTCTCGGGGGCTCTTCCGTGTGCATGCACGTGTATTACGGCGGCCCGGAGGGGAAGCATCAGGGCCTCGAGTAGTGACTTAATTAGGGTCCCATGGGCAATTTTCTGGCCTGAGGCTGTAATAAAACCTCTTTCCCTCCACAGAGTCCCGTGGGCATGCACCACCATGTACACATAACGACTGTCGGTATACAGATTAATTGTCTTCCCAGTTCCCTGCCGGAGAACCTCAGTGAGAGCCACCAATTCCGCCGCTTGGGCGGATAAATTGGGGCTAAGCTTAAACTTGTACACCTCCTTATCCTTAACTATGACGACTGCTCCTGTATATCGCTGACCATCTACTACATAGCTAGATCCATCAACATATGCTTCAACATCGGGATTGGGCCAGGGCAAATCCAAGAGATCGGGGCGAGGTTTAGTCTCTTGTTGCAAGACTTCAATACAGTCGTGAGTGGGGCTGGTCCTACAGGGAGTCTGAGGATCAGGCAACAAGGTAGCCGGGTTGAGGGAACTAACTGTCTTGAAGGTCAGGTTGGGGGCCAACAGAAGCCCCACCTCATACCTAGTATGTCGACTAGGATTTAAGTGCTTTTCCCCGGCTCCTGTCCCTAGTATCTGGGGCACCCCGTGGGGCACCACAACCTCAGTATCCCCACCCAAAGTCAATTTTTCAGCTTCCTGTACAAGAAGAGTGGTGGCAGCAATGGCCCGCAAACAAGCCGGCCAACCTTTAGCAACAGGGTCCAGTACCCTGGAGTAGTAACCAATAGGTCGCCAGGTCGGTCCCGACCTTTGGCACAGGACTCCAGATGCCACCCCTCCCCTCTCATGGACATATAGGGTAAATGGTTTCTGAGAGTCCGGGAGAGCCAAAACAGGAGGCTGAACCAAGGCCTTTTTAAGCTCTTGAAAAGCCTTTTCCTTCTCTTTGGTCCAAGTCCAACGGAGCAGACCGTCTTTGGTAAGAGACTCATACAGCGGCCTGGCTTTTCCCCCGTAGTCAGGAATCCAAAGCCGGCAAAAGCAGATCGCTAGTAGTAAAGGGGACATAGATCATTGTCAGGGCACCATCATGGCCCACCGCTTCCTGTAAGGGGCACAAATAACTGCGCTCTAACGCGGGCACCGGCTTTGATTTCGCCATTGTGTAACAAGGGGTAGGCGTTCTCACTACCCTAAAGTGAGAACTCCCAGGAGTGTAATCAGGGGCCACTTGCCACGTCTCAGCCTGACTTATATTGGCATGACTTCTTGTATTGCGGAATACCCCATCCTCCTCCTCCCTAGCCGGGGGCGGAGGGGTTTGAGGGAGGCTTTGCTTAAAAGGCTCCTGTTCTGGTACCTTATCCTCATCCTCCTGAACAAGAGCGGAGGGGCTAAGGGTCCCTGTCACTCGTGAGGGTAATTCCACGAACCCCGGGTACATAGGGGGAGGGGGCATTGGAGGGGGCATTAAATCAGGGGCAGAAGGGATTACTGTCGGCGGGCAGGGTTTTTTAATGGCGGGACCAGGTTTCTTGACAGGGGCACGGGCCATCAAAGCTCTAATGGCTCGCACCCTACATTCCCGCAGCCATGGGGGGGGGGGGGTTGCTACAAGATCCTGCCAGATATCTATATAGGGATACTGATCCCAGTGCTCATCCCGTGTCACGATTTTATGTACAGCCTGCACAGTATCTAATTTGAGCGTTCTCCCCGTAGGCCATTCCACCCCAAATGCCACCCATTCCAAAGTACAGAATTTAATTAAATCATTTTTGCATACTACAACGCCATAGTCAGCCTGGCGTCTGAATGCTGTCCAATTATCCAACATACACTCTAAGGGTGTCCCGGCATGGGTACTTTTTCCGGACCCCATTAGGCTCGTGTTTGATATAGCGGACTAAATCAGGTCACGGGTTCGACCGACCCCCCCTTGCGTTCGAGATCTCCCGGTCACGGGGTTGCCCCTCGCGGAAGTCTCGGTGCGGCTAGGGTTGGTTTAAGTCCTAGACCTGGTTATTACAATTTCGGCCTCCAGTATATCAATACAACAAAAAACAAGAGTACCCCTACTAGGAAAAAGAGCAGATCTTGGGGCTGTTCCAAATCCCAGTAATGGTTTAACACAGCCCACGGGCTAGTGAAGTTGGTGGAATTGTTCATTGAGCATTCACTCCCCCGCAATGCCTTTTCTTACTTAAGGCACCTATAGTGTCCAACCTGCACCCCGGGGGCGTTATCCCTCTAGCCCAGGAGGTAAATGCACTTACCGCCTGGAGTGGCCGCGTCCAGCAGTTGGATTTCCCCTCTTCTGGTACTGTCTCGTCTCCGTGTCGTTTGGAGTTCTCTATAAAGGGGGCGCAGCCGTCCCGGTCGATTGTGGCGACCCGGAGCTCGAGCAAACCAACAGCCCGAGGTGGCCACTCCCCAGAGTCGTCCTGGACCGCCGGTCAGCGCCCCCTACAGGGAGAGAAGTCCTGGCGGAGTCGCCATTTGTTAGCCAAATAGGGCTCGTTTCCCCCCGGAGCTTACCTAATTACACCAAGGAGGCACGGAGACAGGAAGACGAGTACCACTTTCTTTATTGATCGGTCAGCTGAGCGGGTGCTCCTCTTGGCTAGTGCCAGAGAAAGAGACACACCTTTCATGGCCAAGCGGCCTTCTTTTATAACCCGAAACAAACAACTTAGTTTACATCCTTTTATGTCATTTTGCTGACCCATCGAACCTGTAAATGCATTCATAAGGGCCAATTAAAGCTTAATTGGGTACACAGGATACATATATCAATTTAAAGATACATCTATTGAGGATACATTTATCATTCTGAAGGGGTAACAAGAGACAGTTGTTGACCCTTTGTTCTATATATTTGGACGCATATATGGGAACGCAGCTGGATATACTTGCGAGCCAAACAAGCTGATAAGCAAAAAGCTGACACAGGTTGTTATGCATCCCTTACTGTTACGCGTTCCTTCTCCTATCTGGTTCATTAGGCCTACTTAGTTTTCCAAACTTTCCAACAATGTCCTCCCTGTCCTTGAAGTCTGACTCCACTGAGGGTTAAGACTGGTCTATAGACTGTTTTTGCACCAATTTAACTAAATTTATTAATGCAGTATAAACTAATATAAACACTTAAATAAATCAGAAAACAAGATAACTGCATCCACATCAGGGGATGTCATTAATTTAACTACACTGGTTGCTATATTAATTTAGTTGAATCAGTTCCAAAACTATGTCTAGACCAGCCCACAGTAACTGGGGAACTGGGATCAGTTTTAATTAAGTTACTTCTGTTGCAAGCCTCATTTGTGAAAGATCTGCCTGTAGTGGAGAGAAAGAGGCTCAGATTTTCTTCTTAGAAAAAAAATGTGCTTTTTTTTCTGTGGCATTTGAGAAAATAAATGCTTGTTTTTTTTTCAAATATCACAGTGAAACCAGTGTTTTGTTATAGGTGGAAAAGCAGGCTTTAGGCAAGGGAAATATGAATCAGAAAAACAATATAACCCCCTATTTTGGGTAAATTTGGATCACGGTGGGGCCTAAGCCTAAATGTCTCACCTGGATAGGCCCAACTGTATTCCTCTTCTAGTCAAATCCACTTGACTTTTATATCTGTCTACAGGTATGTTGCACCACTGAAAGTACTCATATTTTAAAAGTAGGTTTCAGGGCCTGAGAAATCCCCCAAAAGCTAAAGTCTCCCACTCTTCTCTGTTTCAGAGTAGCAGCCATGTTAGTCTGTATCTGCAAAAAGAACAGGAGTACTTGTGGCACCTTAGAGACTAACAAATTCATCTCAATTGATTGGCCTCTTACAGTTGGCATGGCTACTTCCACCTTTTCATGTTCTCTGTATGTATAAATATCTTCTTGCTGTATGTTCCAGTCTATGCATCCGATGAAGTGGGCTGTAGTCCATGAAAGCTTATGTTCAAATACATTTGTTAGTCTCTAAGGTGCCACAAGTACTCCTGTTCTCTTTCCATTCTTCTCTCTGTACTTTCTTCCACATCGGCCCCAGCACTTGGAACTCCCTCCTTATCAGTCCAAATTCTACCCTCAGATGAACATACATTCCAGCTGAACTTACTGGGGCCTTATTTACATTAGGAACTTTTGCAAATGTTCTTTTCAGCCCTAGTCCAACTTCATGGGTAGCAACAAAGGTAGAAGCTGTAGTGGAGAAAGATTCAAGTGTTTTAACTGTGTGTTGCCTAAACCCACAGCTTCCATTATTGCTACTGCTGGCGGAGCTATACTGGTGCCAAAAAAATAAAAACAAAAAACAAAAAAACTTTAGCATTCCCACAGTTTAGTGCAGGTTTGTCTAGTTTCCAGCTTGTGGCCAAAGATTTACAGCCTCCGCTGGCTCAACTTTCTGGCTACTTGCCAGATTTTTTTTCCTGTGCCTTTGCTTGGTAGATGGAATCACCCAGAGCAGATGGAGTTATCTTTCTGTGAACTGTTTTCCCCTCCCTTGCTTCACCCTGCCTTAGAGGTGGGAGTTCAGAGCAGAAGCTGAGAAAGCTGGGCATATCCATGCATGCAGGCTAACAGAAGGAGGCAGGCCAAAGCTGTCATAAAGGGGAGCTGAGCCCTAGAAGGTACCAGAAGGAGTAACTGATTTTGGACTGAGGAATAGGGAAGTTGATATATTTTGGGTGGAGAATTCAATTTCAGGGTGGATGGGAAGAATTGATTTAGGGGAAGAGAGAATTTATTGCATAGGGGATTAAATACTCAGTAGATTGTGAAGGGAATCTGAGAGGAAGGAGAGAGTTTTATGAGGTGGTTTTGCTTGAAAGGAGCCTTTCACAAATTGTCTTGCCATCTTGTTGTCAACATTGGGAAGGAAAAGACTTCAAGGGTGGGGGAGTGAGACAGATAAGGGAAGGGCCAAAGGTAAAGATCTGTGGGGAATCCAATTAAAGGGCAAAGGCAGCTTGGTGGGACCAAGAGGAGAAACCTCAACCCAGGAAGTGCAGCAGTAACTGAGACCTTGTATACACACAAAATTTGGATCAACGTAGCTACTTCGCTGAGGGTTGGGAAATCCACACCCCTGAGTGCAGTATCTATGCTGACCTAACCCCAGATGTAGATGCAACTTGGTCAACAGAAGAATGCTTCCATTGACCTCACTACGACTGCTTGGGGCACTGGATTACCTACAGTGACTGAAAAACACCTTCTATTGTTGTAGAAGCATCTGTGCTACCGTGCTACAGCAAAGAAATTTAAGGATGCCCAAGTCATGAGGGTAGTTGTCATGCTGTCTGGAGTTGCTCAACACCTTGAGTGCTTACCTTAGGGCAAACTGCCAAAAGCAGGGCAGACATCCCAAACTGGAGGTATGTTCTATAATTAGATTTCACCAAGACAATAACGAATGTCAACTCCTGGATCACTGTAACAGTCTTAATATGGTGTCAAAGACAGTCCCCTTAGACACTCCAGTCTATCTTGCCACCTGGGCAAGCTGGACAATGTGATAAATGGTCACATAAATAATCACAAAATATTCTGGTTGCACCCAGGCCCAAGAGACCAGTCATGCGTCCAAGTCAATTTGTATCTCAGATCTCACACCAAAGACATTGCTGATAGCCAATTCTATAGTAAACTAACTAAAGGTTTATTAGCTAAGAAAAAGGAATGAGAGTTATTGATTAATGTTGGTTAAAGTGGTTAAAAATATATGTACAAGTGAGTCACAGTCCATAATTTCAAAAGGTAGCAGATGTAGTAATTTGCCAGTTTCCAAAATGTCTTTTAGGGCTACCCAGAGTAACTCTAATGATCTCTGTCTTCTCACTCAGTTATTCTGCCCAGTTAGAATCCAAACAGTTCAGAGATGAAGAATTTTTCTGTGTCTTTATTTATAGTTTCTTCTCACAGAAACCAAGCTGACAGCAACAGTTCCCACAGGGGTCTCTTCTTCCTGGAGTGGGGGGAGGAATGCATTTAACAAAGTCTTTGATCCTTCATCTTGCACAATAGCTTAAGTGCCAGGATTTAACATCTTCTTGCAAGAGACTATCAGCTGCATTATATAGGGTTTTTTCCTCGTTTGATGTGTTATTTAGTACAGGGGTTTATACAATGCAAATGTTTGCTGTTACAGTATAAGTATAGTTGAATGAGAACAATACATGCAGCATCCAATTAGTTTTCATGAAGTTTAAACACCAAATACATTCTTATACAATAACTTAGATCTTCTATACACAAGTGAATTGGCCTGGCTTCCAGCTCTGAGTTTATCTCAGCTGATATCTAGGCCTTGGCCAGAAATGTCACTTGGCTTACCAATGTCCCAGCAGTGATCACAATGGAAAAACATCTGTGTGTCACACATAAGCCCTAAATATCTAAAGAATGCAGATTTGGGAAGAACTGCATGACCAAGGGGTGTGTTTTTTATTTCTTGGAGGAGTGAGAGGGTCCATGGAAGTTGGATCTCCTCTGGAACATGAAGGGTTATTGCGATCATTAATAATTATATTAGAACTCTTAGTAGTATAATGTCCTACTGCTATTTAGTGCTTTTAAATGTAACTCCTTTCACTGACCTACCCTACATTCTAGCTGACTCCTGTCTTTTCCTTTATGTCTGCCAGACTGAGAGTAAAAGTCTTCTTTTGTTTTGAACCTGGTGTGTAAGTGTCATTCATCAGTGAAAGCACCAAATGTTAGATAACCACATGATTAATAGTTGGTGTATTCACCGGGCTTGCATTCAGGATTTGTGTTATGGTTGGCACAGCTACCAATAGTGCCAAATTTCAGTGTGCCACTGCTCATGCAGACTCAGGTCTGTCTACTTTAAGGTCAGTTATTTATTACTAAAATAAGTTTTTAAACGTTCAATAAACCTTTGTAGTTCACTTTTAAATACAGAGGTTCTGATCCTGCAGTCTTTTCTTCAGCAAAACTTCAATGGGAGATTGGGATCAGGCATCAAGACAAGAAGATTCATAATGGTTAATGGTTTAATATGGAAGAGTCTTTGTGGTAGGAGGAGAATCTACACCTAAAAACTCGTAAACCAAATGGCTTGGACTTGTGTTTAGAGTAAGTAGTCTTACTTCAAAGATTCCAGAGCCCAGTCTGGTACTTAAAGAGTCAGGATGTCACTGAGCTACATGAGACTAGATTGACAGAGATGTATTTTCTTTTAAAGATAAACCATCTTTGCTTTAGAGCCAATCACAAGATTGTGAAACCTATTGTGAACAATCCTATGATTCAGTCAACTAGGACTTTATTTTAAAATATTTTAAAAGAGAGATACACTCTGTTTAATTAAGCCACCAGGCATTGTTCCTTCTCAGGTTTTCTGAAGGAGAGGACCCCAGGATATCACTGGTATCCGGAGGAGTATACAACCCTAGCAATCCAGCCACGCATGCATTAGCAAACAGTTGTGAATTCTGTTCACTGTTTCTCCTTTGTATAAACAAATGATTCAGTAAGAAGGTACCACCATATCAGTGGTTCTCAGACTTTTGTACTGATGACCCCTTTCATACAGAAAGCCTCCGAGTGCAACCCCCTTTATAAATTAAAAACACTTTTTTAATATTTAAAATTATTATAAATGCTGGAGGAGAAGTGGGGTTTGGAAGTGGAGGCTGACAGCTCGCGACCCCCACATAATAATCTCATGACCCACTGAGGGCTCACAACCCCCAGTTTGAGAACCCCTCAATGTCACATACTGCCAAACTCCAAAAAAGCAATTAGTAAGGACAGCTCAGGTAGGCAAACTCTTGATAGCTATGAAGGGAGGAGGGATAGCTCAGTGGTTTGAGCATTGGCCTGCTAAACCTAGGGTTGTGAGTTTAATCCTTGAGGGGGCCACTTAGGGATCTGGGGCAAAAATTGGTCCTGCTAGTGAAGGCAGGGGGCTGGACTTGATGACCTTTCAAGGTCCCTTCCAGCTCTAGGAGATTGGTATATTACCTTATATCATTCCACACAAATTTCAGAGTAGCAGCCATGTTAGTCTGTATCCATAAAAGGAACAGGCGTACTTGTGGCACCTTAGAGACTAACAAATTTATTTGAGCATAAGGTTTTGTGGACTACAGCCCACTTCATCAAATAAATTTCTTAGTCTCTAAGGTGCCACAAGTACTCCTGTTCTTATTCCACACAAGATTATACCATCTTGTGTAGTGGTGAACAGGAGCGCCGCCAGCTTTTTTGCCACTCTAGGCGGTGGAAGGTCCTGCCCCCGACAGAGGCGGCAGAAGGTCCTGCCCCTGAAATACTGCCACTGACCAGGGCAGCCGAAGATCCGGCCACTGCGGTCACCGCCCCCAAAATGTTAGCACCCTAGGCGACCGCCTAGGTCACCTAATGGATTGCGCCGGCCCTGGTGGTGAATGTTGTACTAGTAAAAAGAGCAAGATTGATAGGTTAGGAAACCAAAATCTTCTATCAACAGAAAAGTTGCAGCACCATGAGTTCCTTACTTTCTCTCACTGGTGTGCTTCAAGCCAGTGTCATTGGGTTTATCGGTCAACTAAGCTAGTTAGATGTATCATTCTTTTGTATTTACACCCAGGCACCAATATATTTCTCCCCATTTATTTGTTTTTTGAGTACCTACTGGTTTACAACCAGGTTTACTAGCCTGCTGGTTTGCTTTATTATATTCTGCCTTTATTTATTGGTTTGCTTGTCTGGTTTATTTTGTTTGTATTTTGTTTTCGATCACTTTATTGGGTTTGGCTGTAACACAAGGAACATACAGGCCTGTATCCTGTATGATTAGCTTAAGCAAGATAGCATAAGTATAGTTAAATAGGCTTGTGACCTTTGGCATAGATAAATGGCCTAACGGTCATCTGTTTAGATTTTGGGGAACTAAACATGTTTACCTAAGAACAGGAACTTAGTAGTGACCACAAGGAACATTGCAGGAAAATGGGAGTAACAAGCTTAAGCCACTAAGGGCAAGAAGTGGCAGGTTTGAGAGTAAGCTAATTGGCATTATTATGCATAGATGTGATTGCCTATAGAATAAGTGCACAGTATTATGTGGGCGAGGAAGCTAGATTTGGGCATGGAAGGTTGAGCGTTAGTATGAATACTCAGAATAGTGCTCAGGCCCTATAAGAGGGAAAACCACCATGTGTAGGGAGCTTTTTCTTCTTCTTTAGCTTTTGAGTCTCTTAGCTGTCTGTTGTTAACTTAGCTACTCAGCATTTGACCCTTCAGCTCTATTATTCACCATCAATCTCAAGGATTGAGGAACTTGGACCATCTGACTCATTTGTAGAGCCCTGTAAATCCGCAGATATCTGCAGACACTTTTTGCTGCTCGTGGATTGGATGTGGATACAAATTTTGTATCTGCGCACGGCTCTACTCATTTGGCATGCCAGGGATGAGGCTGGTCGTTTATCTTGTACCACCAGGTCTGCAAGGAAATGTATGAGTATGCTAATCTAAGTAGCTTCTGTAAGGGATGATACCACCAGTACCCCCCAAACTGTACTATTCCCTTTTGGTTCTGTGGCTTTTTCACTTACTTTAATAAAAGTCTCTAAAAACTAAAGCTATGTTTTGTCCTCGTAAGAATTCTTGCCATGCACCCCAAGGGTCCTTACAAGATATTGAACTCACTATATTTTATTCTGTGTAGCCTGATTCTGGGATAAGAACCTTATTATCTTCTGGTCAGATCAATTGGTGAGCCTATATAATGTTAACCTCTAAAAATCAGGCCACACCTGATCGGAACATGGTAAACATCTCAGTCCATTGATTTTGAGCTGTCTCGAAAATTCTTCTAAATATTGACAGAATTCTAAATTCAACTATTCCATTCTGACTTTGATGCCACAAGTTTCCACAATCTTGATGGAACAAACTTCTACACAACATATTTGCAAACACAGATTTGGGACAAAAATTTAGATTTCCAATTTTAAATGCAAGAAAGAAGAAAGGAATACAGAATTCCATTCCATCACTCACATGTCATTCTCCCCAGATCTGATATCACTCGTGTTAGCTAATTAAGGTAAAGGTTCCATAGCTTCTCTGTATCAGTTTTATGCTTGTGTAGTTACAATTCTTCATTGTTTCCACTTGAGCTGGAATAGTAATCACATCAACCTGAGCTGTCAAGTCTCTTTGACCCCTTTTTTCAATTACTTTTATAAGTTTTGTGCCACTCTGAAAAGTCCCTGTGTAAAATACATGTTAACTCCAAATTTCAACATGTTTATGGTAGTTAGATGCCAGTGTAGGGACCATCTTTTTCAGAGTTCCTGGGACATCAACCCTCTATTTTCAATTAACCATCCATGAGGTTGATAGTTATTCCTGAATTTTTTTTTAAACTTCTATCATATGCTTTGTGACTGTTTTGTTCTAGCTTAGGAAAGTTCAGATTGTGTGCTGAACACTCATAGGTCCTAAATTCAGGATGACTGCTTCTGAAGTTCCCTCAACTTTTTCATTTTATTCTTATTGACTACATAAATGGCAAAGACCTGCTGGTCATACTTTTTTCTGCATTTTGAGCTGGCATCTTGAGCAATTTTGACATAAGACTGTTTTTCTATTTAGATGTAAAGTTAAGAGCATTAGATAGGATTGCATTTATTACTTATATTATCATAGTCCCTAGGAGCCTCAGTCATGGACCAGGATTCCATTGTGCAAGGTGCTGTACAAACACAGAAGAAAAAGATAGGCTCTGCCCCAAGGAGTTTACAATCTAAATATAAAACAAGAGACAATAGGTGGATATAGACAGATGCGGGAGTACAAGGAAACACTGAGACAATATTACCGGTAGTCAGCCTGATAGGCTGTAGTCTCAGCACACCAGGAGCCCAACTTTTACCAAATTTTGTGGGCATTATGGAAGCCTTTACTGATCCTCAGCTAACTGTTTTGCATTTTGGCCAATGTTGATTCTTTTAATTTTAATTCTGTCTCTTCACTCACAACATCTAGTAGCAGACCTCTGGGTTTGTTCGTCTGTACAGGTATATCCCAGGTGAAATGCCTCAACCGTTTCTTTAATTTATTGATTTTGTGCTATACTGAAGGCACAGCAACCAGAGGTGAGGCAGGGTCTAGCTGCCCTTTCAAACCACTCTTCTCTCCCTCTACTCCGAGGGGACCAGCCAAATACTCAAATGTTCAAAAACTCTGGGGCTATGTCTGCAGGAGCATAGCTGGGGCAAAAAAAAATAATCCTTCAATAATTTATTTAAATTGCTAATATTGTGTTACAGTTATGATTGTTACTATGAAAGAATGCTACAACTTTCTTACCAATTTCAAAGTTTGGCTTTTCAGTTATTTTTGTGGCATAATCACTGACTGACCCTTGGCTGGTTTTTGGGTGTTGAAGATAAACATAGGCTACTCCTGAGGGAAGCTGATATTGAAGAGCTGCTAGAACAGGGGTGGGTAAACTATGGCCCGCGGGCTGGATCTGGCCTGTCAGGGCTTTGGATCTGGGCCGCGAGATTGCCAACCCCATGGCACCGTGGGACCTGCGCCGCTGCTGGAAGCAGCTGGCACCACGACCCTGCGGCGGCAGGGGGCAGAGGGCTCTGTGTGCTGCCCTCGCCTCCAGGCACGCCCCTTGCAGCTCCCACTGTTCAGGAATGGGGAACCGTGGCCAATGGGAGCTTCGAGTGGAGGTACCCACAGGGGCGGGCAGTGCACAGAGCCCTCTGCCCTGCAGGGGCTGCACAGACGTGGTGCTGGCTGCTGCGGGGAGTGGCGCAGCGTGGGGCCAGGGCAGGCAGGAAGCCTGTCTTAGTCCCGCTGTGTCCTGCTGCCACCCTGGAGCAGCTCAAGGTAAGCAGCACTAGGCTGGAGCCCGCACCCCAACCCCCTGCCCTGAGCCCCCCTGTACCTCTCCTGCACCCCAACTCCCTGCCCTGAGCCCCCTCCCACACTCCAAACCCCCTCCTGTGCCCCAACCCCTTGCCCTGAGCCCCTTCCTGCACACCACACACCCTCCCAATCCTGCACTCCCTCCCGCACCCCAACCCTCTGCCCCAGCCCTACATTCATGGCCCTGCATGCAATTTCCCCACCCAGATGTGGCCCTCAGACCAAAACATTTGCC
Source organism: Mauremys reevesii (assembly GCF_016161935.1). Lineage (NCBI taxonomy): Eukaryota > Metazoa > Chordata > Testudines > Geoemydidae > Mauremys > Mauremys reevesii. The sequence continues at coordinate 253,851,905 of NC_052623.1, forward strand.
CACCCCTGTGCTAGAAGGCCTAAATCAGGGTTGTGAAATATTATTCTGACTACATCTGGATGAAGATGGTGTAGTAAATATTAATCTTAATTAATATTAATATTAATTCTTTTCTATATAAAAAACTTTCATGATTTGTTGGCCACACATCCCAGAATCTTTTCGGTGTTAGCCAGAAGTGCTGGCTAAACTTTACTGATATGGACACAGTGACAAAACGAGGACAAACACATGCATAGAATTAAGTGGCAGGCTGCAACTTTTATTAAACTTCTAACCCAAGGAAGGGCACTACCTGCCCATCATCCAGACTCTCCTATACCAGGCATTTAATTGGCTCCAGTGCAAGGCTTACAGGGCTCCTAAATGTATAATCTAGTGTTAGTCCTGCAGCAGGGGTCTCCCCACAAGATAGGGGAGCAGGCAGATACTGGACAAAGTGTTGGTATTGTCACCCGTTCTTGGAACCAGCCAAGAAATCACACACAAACACACACACACACACACAAGTTTCACAGGTGGCTGAGGCTGGCCAGATGACAGCTGCCCAGAGATCGGTTGTGAGGTGACGAGAGTCCCTGAAGTCCCTTCGGATCTGTGGGAGAGTTCTACTGCTTCCGGTCCGGTCCCGAGTTTAACGTGCTGTTACATTTCCTTGTTAATACCCCTGATTTGGCCACCCATCTCAAGATTTATACCTTTACCAAGATAATACCATGGTTCCATAAAAGATGATATTTGCCTCTGTGTTTGCCATTCTCTCACTCATTCCTTACATTAATTGATTACGTATTCATAAGCGTGAATACAATTGATCATATAGAGCAATGCAGCTTTAAGCAAGTATCTAACATCATAGAGCGCTTCCTCTGCTTGTGGCTTTTTAACAACATAACAGGAAACTGTGCAGACTGCACTGAAAAGAGCAAAGGGGCGGGGGCACATCTGGCTACATGTAATAATCCACAAATACTCTTTATTGCTTACAAAATAAACCACTCACTCCATTCATAACCCAAACATACTACACCAGAGTCTGAAGATCAGAACTGAAGTCCCGATGGCTAGTCAACGTTCAGTGCAATTACAAGATGCAGGGAGCCAGCATTACCACATCTTAATCTAAACAGGGCTCTGGATCCACGAACGACTCCAACTTACAAGTGTATAGAACATCTTTTATAATCCACTCCATCTCATCAGTTGTCTGGGCAATTTCAAAGAGACAGTTCTGGGCAAATTGCCAAAACCCAAGATGTTTAGAAACAGTCCCAGGCCCAAGCTGTTCCTCTTTCCCCAGTTCTCATTTACAACTGCAGCAAATACATTGCAACAGGTACATTGCCATGGCAATGCCCACAATGTTATTTCCTTACCTGGTATTTCTCCATCTTTCTCATAACAAAACTATTTTTCACAAACAGCTCTTGATCTCTTAAAACCTCAAATTCTTGCTTCAGTTGTCAACACACAACTCACATCAAGCACACTTCATCCACACTAGTCCAATAACATCTTACATGGATATATGGATTAAGTATGGATATGTATATATATATGTATCCCAACACAGTAACTGGCACCAGGGTTACAGGGCTCCTTATCATATAACCCAGTGCCTACCCACCCATACTCAGCTGTCTCTGAGTCCTAGCACTGTCCCATCCCTAAAGGGTGGGGATCTCGGCCTGTGAGGGTGAAAAAGTCTCACCCTATCACATTAGCTCAGGGTCCATCGCCAAAATTCCAGGTCTTTTACCTCTGGGAACCGTTCATTTTATTCTCTTAACCACACTGGAAACTGGCCACAGGGGGCACCAGCAACTAGCTTGGTCACTTCCCCCCACCCAACTGTGCTACCTGGTATCACTATTCTTGTCCAATTGTAATGGTCCCCACTTGGGGTCTGGTTGTGAAGTGTGGCCTAGTGGTCACGGTCACAACCCCGGACTGCCGAAGGGGTTGTGGGGAGGGGAGCCCGGGCCATCCCACTCCACTGGGCTCTGACCCAGAGCCCTTTGAGCTACCAGTAATCTGGCAACCAAGGTTACTTAAAGCTGTCCTCCCTGGGCCTCTTCCTCTCATCTCCCCTCCTTCTCCCCCACACCCCTGGGGTCAGCTCAGTCCAAGGCCTTTGCCTAGTGGGGAAATCCAAAAGAAACAAGAGGGAGTTGCCACTGTTCAGGGCCACATGATACTTCTCTTTGCGCTGGGTCCTCCCTTCCCTCAAGCAGGACCCCTTTGGTCAGCTGTGTCTGAGACTTGAGGTTTTGCTCTGCTCTACTGGAGCTGTGAGCTGCAGGTCTGCTCACCTCCAGCTCTGCCCCCCAACTGAGCTAATTCACTGCCTTTTAATTCCTCCAGAAGATGGAGCATTTGCTGCAGGTGTGGTGGGGTGGGGCTGGCTGAGCCCAGAATGAGCCCTTAAACCCTTGTTGTTCAGTGTGGGGTTTGTACATCCCATCACACCAATCCATTCCCTCGCAGCCTGTAGCCATATGCCAGCAGCTCTATGTGACAAATGTATGCCATCAACCCTGAAAACTTCTGGCTGACTGTAACAGATGTGCTTATGCTGTATCATTGAACCCCCTGTTTCCAGGAATATCCTGGTGATGTCTCTATTTACTTTCTTTCTAGCCTTGTCAACGTGGGTTGGGTCTACTGCTCCCCACCAGACTCGGCTTGCGAGCATTTCTGACCATAGTAGTCTCATCTCCAGCAAGGATTACCTAATTAAGCTAACATCCCTCTGGATCCTGTCCCTTAAATTACCTTGTGTACAGCCCCTGAGATCATCTCCCCAAGGGGAATAACAAGGACATGAGGTAGGTGCACTTTGCTTGTCAGTGAGTGCAGAAGTGGGCTGAGCTGATACTCCTCTTCTGCCGAACTACTGCATGCCAACTGCTTTGGCCCTGATGCCTAGCTGAGATCCAGCTGCCAGCCTGGCTACCCTCTTGTGGGCCCAAAGCAAATCCACAGATATTTCTTACGCTCCTGAAACCAAACAAACACATTAGGTTAGATACGTTTTGCTGTTCCCTGCCATCTTTTCCTTGGTGCAGACGTAAGTCCTGTAACACCTGGGTTTCCAGTGTCCTATTCCCTGCACCTGCTGTGGGCCAAAACTTCTGCAGCTGCTGACGTCTCCTCTCCGATCCTGAAAGAGTACCAAATTTTGGGGGGGTCAAGATTGCAGAAGTGGTTTTTCTCAATACTGCATTGAATTGGTACCTTATCAGGCAACTGCCATCACCATGTATGAAAAGCGATCCTAACTGCAGGCCCTGAATTTTTATTCCTTATTGCATTTACGGGGCACAAGTGCCCATCTGCACATTCCTTCAACACCACATAAGCTCCCTTTCCCTTCTGGTATGTTTTCAAGTACCTTAAGTGCAGGCACACCACTCTTGCAGATAGTTTTACATCTGTTACATTTAACACATACTGGGACCTGTCTGCAGCTGCCATAGGCACCAGGTCACTCACTCAAAAAGCACAAAGAAGATAACAACAAATGCTGCCTTAAATAAAGTGGCCTCCTTCCCACAGTGGAAGACCTAGGGTAGAGCCTCTACTAATCCTGTCACAGTTTTCCAGGGTAATGGGTAACCTGTAATCCCTCTGGCATCCACCTCTTCTGACCCCCCTTCTAAGAGTTTCTGTACTATAAAACAGCCACATGGATATGGGAAACCCACCAACCTACTCCAGTAGGAAAGACCCACTAGCTGGCCAGAAATAGTGGACGGAGTCAAACCACAGTGGGCGAAAGGCACCATATGTTGCACCTCCTAATTCTGTGAACTCTGAAAAGGCTAGCCTTGTAGGCCTGCAGAGCAACACAGTCCTCTTCTAGTCCCACGGCTGCTCTTGAGCCAAGGTTCCAGAGTTGTTGGGGCATTGCCTGCAGATGCTTGATGGCTTGTGGGGTGAGTTCCTGGAATCTGTTGTCCTGAAATCAAGATAGTTGGCTACCTCTGTGCACACCACTCTCCTTTAAAGTAAACCCCAAAACGTATGCTTCCTGAGGCATCAGACTGTACCTGCCCTCAGTTTTCAGTCACCAGTCTGAATGCCATATAGAAACACCATTAAACTCTTCCAGGAATCTTTCCCACACTTCTAAAATATTTTATTCATTCCCCTTGTCATTCTGATAAAGTGGTAGGATTTTTGCACTCCAGAGGAGGCAGGCACCAGACAGACACAGAATGCCTGACCAGGAACCTTCCTGCAAATAAGTTGTTGTGAGAGTGTACCACGTGAGGCAGGCCAGTCTCATGTATGATTGCCTACTCCAGCATGGAGCTGACTCATTCAAAAGCTGCACATACCATTAAGCACCTCATGGGCATGGCTTTGTCAGAATAGTAATGTCTCTCAAACTGAAACCCAAGCAGGTTAAAGTCCCTAGGATGCAGTGGAAGCAACTGGAATGCAGACTTGATGTCCCAGTTTGTCAACAGTACCCCAGTGCCACGCTCACTAACCATGGCTCCCGCAGCATCAAATGACGAATATCTCACTGAACACAGCTGGGGGTTAATATGGTCATCTGCTAATAAGACTGTATTCCCTGTTCTCCTTCTTTGGCACCACACCCAGGGGAGATATATGCAAATCTGGCATTGGAATACATTGGAAGGGGTCTGCCATTCTCCCTGCTGCCACCTCTGAGGTGAACTTTGCCTTTACTATATGCTCAAAGCCTTTGAGCTTGGACTTCAAGTTCTCTGCCCACTACTGGCACCTCCTGCCTTCATAAAGGATTTGAAAATTGGCTGTAAATCCACTCCATAAACAAGCAGCATCTGTTTTCTTACGATAGTCAGATAACAAGTTCCATAACACCCGCATCTTAATTGGAGAAGGAGCTTCCCTGTAGCATCTCTTGAAGCAGTGGGACCTTGCAGATCCCCTTTCCTACTGCCCTGTTGGAAGTGCCTTTCCCCCCATATCAGGAGAGTGTGCTATGCTGCCCCTGCACTCTCTACAGAGGTGTTTGTACTTGCATTGGGAACAAAAACATTTCCAGTAGTTAAATGCAGAGCACATGTTGGCTTTTATACCTGCATTTTGAAGCTGAGGTTTTGGCACTGGCAACCCGCTGTTGTGAATGCCAGCTGAGTGGGGCAATAAAGAGTCACACATTCGAGCCAAAGTTCCTGGTCTAGTTTACCCCAAGGTAAATCAGGCTTCTCTGCTGCCCTCTGCCTAAATTCTCTCTCATACCTTACCCACGCTACCCATCCATGTGTCTGCATACATAAACAAGGAAATATGCTTTTCACATAAATATATATGAGAGATATATTCACACAAATGTGAAAGGCTGCAGACCAGTTCTCAGCCATTTAATGCACCTTATGTCTGTGGCATTTGTCCTCCTTGTTTTTGTACTTTTTGCCCCCTTCCTCTGTCTGCTCTTCCCTGAACAGCAAGGTAAATCAATCCACAAATTCCCCTTTCCAAATGCAAATTTTTTTAGCCCCTTTAGACAGATGATTTCTGAGTGGGCAATTGGTACCCACATAAGTGCTAGGGACGTGAGCTGTTGTGTCTCCTGCCCATGTTATATTAGGAGTGATGCCACCTGGCAATGGGAGGGGTGGGAAGGCCCTCCTTAATTGCTCTGTATTCCTTTGCGGGATATCAGTCCCACCCCAAACCTGTGACTGTGCTACCCCCTTGTAAACAGACTAGTGGTCCGCCTGTTTCAGTAGTGGCCACTGACAGTCATGGTCTCCCCCACCCTGGGACAGACTGCAGTATCAGCCCACTCATCACAGGCAAACCTGCTGCTTTGTCCCCTGGGCTGCTCTCTGCAACTCCCGCCAGAAAGAGACTGTCTGCACCCTCATCTGAGAGGGGCTCACTCTTATCAGGCAGACAGCCCAACCTATGCACCAATACCAATGATTTTGCCAGGTCAGCCCATATCTCTTGGGGTGGGGGCATCCGAAGGAGAAAGGACCTAGGCAGCCACCCTTGTCCTAGTGTGCCAAGGTTGACAATCCCCCTTTTCAGTGCATGAGGGCTGCTGGTGAACTGCACAGTTGCATCCTGAGGATGCCTGGGGGACTCCTGTCAGGTGTTGGGAGTGAGGCGCAGACCCGGGGGCACTCAGCTGCTCCTCATATTCTTCATTCACTTCAATAAGTCTCAGACCCTCGCTATCCGCCAACTCAGAATCCAAATCCATTCCCATGGACTTCCTGTGTGAGGGGTTCTGGGCCCCAGCCAGGAAGGACACATTCTTCCGACTCATGACCATCTTCAAAATGAACTGTCCCTGCTGAGATCAAAGCTCCTGCCCAGCTGCTCCCCTTGACCTGTGACTCTCCTCCAGTGCCTGTCACAGGCCACTGGTTCTCACCAAGCACATCCTTCCCTACAGGACTGTGCTCCGAAACACACAATTCCCCAGCAAAGTTGCTTGAACGAGCCCTGACCCCGCTCTGAGGCCAGCACTCTCAATCCCTCCATGGCTGAGCAACTCGGAATTATGCCAGGGAGGAGGGGGAGTTCTGGCTCTCTCTCCCCCAGTCCCCAGCACCTGAGCCCAGAGGGGAGAGAGAGCTCAGTGCTAAACCCAGGGTTGTGAGCTCAATTCTTGAGGGGGCCATTGAGAGATCTGGGGAAAGCAAAAAAAAAAAACAAAAAAAAAAACCCCAACCAACCAAAAACAAACCACCACCTGTCAGGGACAGTACTTGGTCCTGCTAGTGAAGGCAGGGGACTGGACTCAATGACCTTTCAAGGTCCCTTCCAGTTCTATCAGGTAGGTTTCTCTCTATATATAGGGAGCAGAAGCCACCTCCCCAGCCAGGCTCTTTCAGGCAGCTGCCACAGTGAAAAGCAGCATCTCAGCAGGTCCCACTCCTCACCAGTGGGTGCTGAGCACCCACTATTATTTTCTGTGCATGCTCCAGCCCTGGAGCACTCATGGAGTCAGCGCCTATGCAGGGCTGAGTCACTCCTGTGACTGTGGAAGAGGACCTCTGCTACCGGTGCCCCAAGTCCTGCTGTCTCGCCCTGAGGGGGCAGGGGAGATAAGGACTGTACATCCTGCCTGGCTCCTTCAGAGCGGCTCTTGGAGCAGGCACCTGAAGGCAGGCAGCCATGCTCTTGGTCCAAGCCCCAGAGCCCTTCCCCTCCCCACACCAGAAGCTGGATGTGGGGGAGGCAGGGGCGGCTCTAGACATTTTGCCGCCCCAAGCACGGAGGATCCGCTGGTCCCGCAGCTTCGGCAGACCTCCCGAAGGCGTGCCTGCGGGAGGTCCGCTGAAGCTGCGGGACCAGCGGACCCTCCGCAGGCATGCCACCGAAGGCACCCTGCCTGCCGCCCTAGAGGCGACCGTCAGAGCGCCCCCCGCGGCTTGCCGCCCCAGGCATGCGCTTGGAGCACTGGTGCCTGGAGCCGCCCCTGGGGGGAGGTGTAGTAGGACACAAGGAGCAGTGCACCCCCGTGGCAGGTGAAGTACACTCACGGCTCCTCCTCCCATGTGCAAGGGCAGGGGCTGAAGCAGCAGACTTGGCTCCGTCAGGGATGCCCAGATACCCAAGGTCCCCCACAGCCACAGTAGCTGCATCACATGACCCCTCCTCCCGCTTCCTGGTGAGTAGTGGAAGGGGCACGGGCCAAGGCAAAAGCCCCAGCTCAGGCAGGACTGCCCCCACCCTCATAGATGCAAGGTGTGACCCTCAGACCCCCCACCTGCTGGATAGGGGGATAGAAGAAGGTTCCCTAGATCTGACTGTAGCAGGGCTGCCTGGGCATATGGAGCCAGGCCTTTCCTGCTACTGTAATGGTGCCTCCAGCAGGGAGAGTGCTGCAGCAGGAAACTGCTCTGGCCGGGGCCGGGCCATTTGCAGCTGCACCATGTGGCTCCTGGTCTCTCCTCACCCACCATGAGCAGGAGGGGATTGGCTGCAGGTCCAACCTGGGCTGCACCCTTCTGGGACCCGGAGGCTGTGGCTGCTTCCCCATGCAGCCACTGGCCCCCTGCCCCTCAAACAGGGAGGACCACCGGGGAGCCCACATGGTATCCATCCCTAAGGGCACTTGTCAAGGCTGAATCCCCACTCTGGCACTTTGAGTACAGAAGGTGGGGGGCCCACAAGGATTTAAAAAATTAATACTTGCCACTCCAGGATTGTATTAAACTCCCAAGGTTACAGCTTTTCTCTGACCGTGGCTTGGTAAACACTGCCACCACCCAAATGCAAAAAAAACCCCTTGTACCCGGGAAGGAGCACTTGGGAATTCCTCCCTGTGGGATACCCTCAAGCCCTTTCACCCCCCCTCTAAGGGACAGCTGAGAAAGAAAAAACGAAGGAAATTTGCTGTTTTCCCAGCTAATTAAACAACATGCTGTACCTATTGGGTTTCTAGGAACTGGGCGAGTGGAAGCCCGCCCACTGCTAAGGGATCCTCCCCAGCCTAAGGGGAGGATAAACAACATGCTGTAGTGGGGTGGTGACCCGCTCTGGCCCTGACAGGGTTGGAACCAGCCCTGGGAGAGGGCTGGAAGGCTGGGAGAACAACCCAGGCTGAGTGGGGAAACAGCTGCAGCTGTGGCCATGCCCCAAACAGACTCAGCTGGTCTGTATAAAGAGGCTGTGAGCCAGCAGCCTCTCTCTAGCTGTAGAGGGAGATGAGCCTGGTGGCAGGGAGCTAGAGACAGGGTACCTGAGTGGAGCAGGGCTGGGGAAAGGCAGAGGAGCTGGGGAGCTCCAGCCTGGAAAGGCCCAGGCTGCGGCCTAGCACAAGAGGGTAGCCCAGGGGTAGGCAAAGGCAGCAGGTCCAAACCCACCCTTGTCAGTGATGAGTAGGCTGATACTGCAGTCTGCCCCAGGGCATGGGTGCTAGACAATGACTAGCAGTCGCCTTATACTGAGGTGAGGTGCGGATAGTGGGTGGGGGTTTCCTGACCCAAAGAGAAAGGAGTTACTGCTAGGGGGCAACACCCCAGATAAAGGGGCACTGGGTCCTGGGAGGGACACGGGGCGGTGGGGGAGTGTCAAGAGGCAGCAGATCAACAGCCTGCGGAGAGTGCGCTGGAGGCTGGAGAGCTAATTCCTGAAACAGGCCAGCAGGAGGTGCCGCAGGGGTGAGTCTGCACATCTACACATGCACAAACCTCAGAACATCAAATATCCAATCTTGTTCTTAAAAAAATGTAAATTTTATTAAAAATGGAAGAAGACATTTGGAACCTAAGCTTTTTCTAGATTTTAAAAGAGCAATTCCAAAAATTAAGCACCCAAAATAGCTTTCTTGGAGGTTAGCTTAAAGGTTACAAGCAAACAAAAGCATCTGGGGTTAGCACAGAGGCGTCCACAAGCCTTAAAATAAACCTAATTACATCTTCCTAAGCATTCCTAACTTACTTACTGTGGCAAACCCAGGACAAATGGCTACAAAGGGAGGGGTAGTAATTAGTCCCAGGGGGTTAAAAGGCCTCTCCCAATCCACTGAGGAGAGATAACCAGGGGGAAATAAGGTTCAGCTGGAAAAGGGGTTACTGGGAACTAATTAGGTTCAGCTGGCTCCAACTGCTGGAGACCTTTTTAAACCCTCCCTGGTGTGGAAGCAGTGGGGGAGAGTGAGGGAAGCTGTCAGCAAGTTAGGTGCAGCAAGGAAGGCTGCATCCTGTCCCCAGAAGGGGAGAAAACAAACACAAGGGACTGACTGAGGGAAGGATTCGCCAGACCCTGTGCTACCTGGAAGGATTTGCTTTGCCCATGCCTGTGTCTCCAAGGCTAAGAAGGACTGAGCCTGCTGAGGGGAAGTACTTTGCCACATTATGTATTTGGGTTGTTAAAAGTAGTTCTAGATATGAGCTGATTTTCATATGTGGTTCAAACTTTATACAGTTTTCTCCCTGTGAGTGTTTCCTCAGGCCTGCTCTGGAGCAGAATGTCAGACATTGTTTGTTGCTGTGGCAAATAGATCCAGCTGGAGATAACCCAAGGTCTGGAGAATGTTGGAAAGAATGGTGTCATTGGGTTCCCACTCGTGCTGTATGCATTCCTGTTGTCCATCTCTTCAGCCCAGAAAAAACAGACCAAGGGAAAGTTTCTTTCCCAATTGTAAAAAGTTCTAGCCTTCCCATTGGCTCTTTTTTGGTCTGGTGCTCACTTTTTTTCTTTACCTGGGGGACTTTTTAACCCTCTACAGGTAAAGCAAGTAGAGAACAGCTATCTAGAGGGATTTGATATCTGTCTGGCTGGGTGTCCATCAAAGGGAGGCCCCCCCTTCATTTATCACAGCACACCTGCCCCGATAGCAAGCAGAGTCATGGGGACAGGAATAAAAGCCCCCTGGCTGGGGCAGACCCTCTCCCTCCGGAGAGGGCCCCTGAATCCTCACCCATCTTCCTTTGTATCCTGAAGAGGAGAAAGACCTGCTGAAAGCTGGTGAGTAACCCTTTCCCTGCTGGAACAGTTCCACATGGCCCCTGCTCTAGGCTAAATCCTTGGAGCTGGAGAATACTGGCCAACCAGCACCTCTCCCCCACAGCAGATCAATGTGTACCAGAGACTCCCATGGGAGGAGCTACCTCTTGTCCCTTGGCAAGTGCCTCCCTCCCTTGCTACTGGGACTGTTGCCCTTTCACCACTGGCCCTATCAATTTCCCCATGTGGGCGGGTGGCATATGTTAAAGACTGCTTTGTTTTGGACAAATGAATGCCTGTAATCATAGGAGGCCTATACTCAGTGGTCCACTCTGGTTTTTATTCTGAACTTTAGCTGACCCTATCAATAAGCTGAAGTTTAGCTGGACTTTAGTGTGTTATTAAATAATGGATTATGTGCCCCTTTGCCCTGGACCCTTAGGGAAATGTGTCCAGGTAGCCAGAAAGGACCCACTTGTAACTGTTATGGGGCAGTTAATACTTAATAAGACCATCTATTGAAAGATGGTTTTAGCTTACCAGGAATTACTCTAACAGATGATTTCTGTCATAATGACTGTTATGGACCAGGACATAGGCAGTCTGACCTAGGGTCAGAGCAGGAGTCAGGTGTCATGGATGGAGCAGGCATCCATGTTGGGGAACAAAGCCAAGGTTCGGCACCAGAGTCAACTGCCAGTTATCAGAGCCAGGGGCCGAGCCAGAGTCAGAACCAGGAATTAAAGCTGAGGGTCAGGCCAAGGTCAGATACCCAATGCCAGAGGCAAGCATCAAGCCAGAGTCAAGGTCAGAAGTCAGAGGCTGGGGTCAGAGCCAGGACTGGGCACTGAGGATTGGAGTCAAGGTGTGAGGACAGGCAAGGATCAAGCATGGAGCAGAAGCTCAGTGGGAACAGGAGCGAGGGCAGGGGTAAGGCAGGAACCAGGAAAAGGGTTGAGTGCAGGAGGTGGTCACAAGCAGGGTCAAAGCCAAAACAAGAAACCGCCTTATTGTTCAGACAGACTTCCTGTTCCTCCTCTTGGCTTAAATAGTGTAATTGGACCAATTGGTGGAGCCAGGCAATCCTCCAATCAGAGCTCCCCTGGGTGCCTTGGATAGTAGCTTTCCAGCCACCTGGTTTGACAGTAGCCATTGGTTGGAGCCCAGGCCTGGGTTCAAGACCTAAGACATCACAATGACTTGGTGTCATAGGTCTTCTCCCCCACTTGGAGCTTTTGGGTTCCAAGATGGGGACCTGCATGGGCTCCTCTAAACTAAAATCCTAGTTTAGATCTGGTTCTCGCTGCCACCAGTCAGTTTTAAGTGTCTGACACACTCCCTGTTCCCCCAAAAACTTCCCCTGGGGAACACAGATCCAAACACCTTGAATCTCAACACAAAGGGAAATAATCCATTTCCCTCCTCCCCTCTCCTAGTACTTAGGAGAGATACCTGGATTCAAATTCCTTGAATCAAACAAAGAGGGATTCACTTTTTCCCCCTCCCCTTCCCCTGAAAATCCAAACAAGGGAAGAAATCAATCAAGTTCTAAAAAAGAAAAGATTTTATTAAAAGAAAAAAGTACACTATCTCTGTATTACCAGGATGCAAAAATACAGGGTCCAACTTATAAACCTGGAGAGGCTCCCCCCCACTTCTCAGAATAATCAAAGTAACAGCAAACAGAAATAAAGATATTTCTCCAGCAAACACACAATTGCAAATGTAGAAATCAAATTATAAGACTAATTTGCCTTTCTAATACTCACTATACTGGATAGTAGGAAATACTCCAGGAGAACTTGGAAACATGTCTGGCCTCTCTTAGATCCAAAGAGAGCACACAGCTCAAACAAAACACAGACAAAGCCTTCCCTCCACAGAGATTTGAAATTATCTTGTCCCTTGATTGGTCCTCTGGTCAGGTGTTCATCAGGTTACTGAGCTTGTTAACCCTTTCCAGGTAAAAGAGACCTTAACCCTGATCTGTTTATTTATGACACTTGATTATAGATATCTTTTATAAGTCATAAAATGATGACTGAACAGATGCCTTTACTTATAAATGATGCAAACCAGATACCACGAAAAGAGATCCATGGTCAGTAGGTCATTTTCTTTGTCTCTTTTCTGTGAACATGCATCGTACAGAAAGGGATGCCTGTTACTATAGAAGCATGTTGTAATGGACAAAATGGTGTAATTGATAAAGGATATTCTTAAATGCACGCTAATTGATAAAATGGACCTGGAACACTTGGTATAGCAGATCTGTTTTGTAATCAGTGTAATGGCAAACTATTAATTTATTGATTAATGTCTAAGCCGGGGTCGGCAACCTAAGGCAGACGTGCCACCTTTGGCACGCAAGCCAATTTTGCTTGGCACACGGCTGTCAGCCGGGGTCCCAGCCGCCAGCCCGGCTCAGCGTTCAGCCAGCTGAGTGAACGGAACCCCAGGCTGGTAGGAGGCTGAGCGGGACCAGCAGCCGGGACCCCAGACTGGTGGCAGGCGTGCCCCCGGTTCCCCCCTCACCGTGCTCAGGTTCTGCAGCTCCTGGGAGTGAGCCGACAGGGCGCAGGGCCCTGAGCCTGCTGCAGGAGTGGCAGTGGTGGCAGCTCACACTCCTGGGAGCCGCAGAGCCCAAGCACGGCGAAGAGGGAGCCGGGGGCACACGGGGACTACTGCCCGCATGCATCTGCTGCAGGAGCCCCCCGGGGGGGGGGGTGCACCAGGCCACAGCCTGGGCAGGCACACACACCCCCGCCCCCCAGCCTCCCCATCACCGCGCTCGGGTTCTGCAGCTCCCGGAAATGTGAGCTGCCGCTGCCCCTCTCGCAGCCCCCATCCTCCAGCTGCCTCAGTGCTCTATGTGGATTTTTGCCTCCACATGGAGCCAGCATCTGACTGACATGGGCCTGGTAAGGGGAGTCCCAAGGGGCAGTCAGGGAGCAGGGGGCGGGTTGGATGGGTTGGGGGTTCTGTCAGGTGGTTGGGAGTGCCTGGGGGTCTGTCTGGGGGTGGGACTGTCAGAGGACAAGGAGCAGGGAGACTTAGGTAGGGGGTGGGGTTCTGGGGAGCAGTTGGAGGAGGGGTCCCAGGAGGGCGCAGTCAGGGGGCAAGGAGCGGGGGAGGCATTGGGGGTTCTGACCAGAGCAATTGGGGTGGGAGGGAGTGGATGAGGGTGGGGCTAGAGCAGGGATCGCCCTTTTTTTTTTTTTTTTTTTGATTGTTGAAATGATAACCCTAGGTGAGGGGGGTGCATGGGTGCAGGCGCCCGCATACATCCACTGCAGCCTGCAGGAGCCCCTGGAGGGGGCACCATGCCACAGCCTGGGCAGGAGGGGCGCAGCTTCTCCCCGCTAGTGGCACCGCTGCCTGTGCAGGGCTGCTGCCCCTTTGCACAGTGCCAGCTCCTCCATGGCTGGGGCTTGCTGCTGCCGCGAACAGGACGCTCTGGCTCTCCAGTGCCTCTGGAAGGCAACTCCTCCCTGCCGAGCTGCTCCAGATGCCCAAGCCCGGCAAAGCCAGTGAGTGGACTCGGGGCGGGGGCCACCTGGGTGGGGTAGGCGGGGCTCGTGGGAGGGCTGTGCACCCTTCAGGGGAGTTCAGGGGGTGAGGAGGGGGGAACCTGGTCTGGGGAGCAGCCCCTGGGCACGGCTGGCCCCTGGGGTCTATAAAGGCTTGTCGGGGTTCTCTCTTATCACAGACAGCTTAGGTTTCGTTGTCTGACTGCAAAGAGACAGGCAATGACCAGCAAGAATCCCACTATCAAGTTCTTTATTGTAGCATGCCATACAACACAGAACTGCCCATCTCACTCCATACAGAACCAGCCCCCCTTCACAAATTCAAACTGCTTTTTATTAGCTATTCTGTCGCGTCATCACTGTACCTTCCCAGCATACAAAACAAAGAACTGTTACTTCTTGATAACTTCATGCTTAGTACAAAAAAAAAGTTACTTTAAAAAGTGTCTGTAAACATTTTTCTTTCCCAGCCTCTACAAGCACTGTCTTATCTAGCGAGGTCACCCATATAGTCTGTGCTGGCCTGTCTACCCCAGCCAGTAAATTAATCAGCAGGCCTTGCTGTGTTGTTGCTAAGCAGAACTAGGCCAGAACCACACTCATCAGGCTCATTGGGATTTGCCCCTCAATGAACCAATGTGCGGGGGTGGGGGGTGGGGGGGCGCCAAGGTGGAAGTTTCGCCTAGGGCGCAAAATATCCTTGCACCAGCCCTGCCCCAGGGGGTGCGTGCACCCCAGGTTAAGAATCACTGTATGAAACTGATAAGATCTGCATTTTAATTTAATTTTAAATTAAGCTTCTTAAACATTTTAAAAAACTTGTTTACTTTACATACAACAATAGTTTATAGACTTATAGAGAGACCTTCTAAAAACATTCAAATGTATTACCGGCACGCAAAACCTTAAATTAGAGTGAATAAATGAAGACTTGGTACACCACTTCTGAAAGGTTACCAACCCCTGGTCTAAGCATTAAGAGCTAAGTGTGGTCACAAGTAGTACCAGTAGTAATAAAGTAGTTATAAATGTCATTGGCTTATTGATTCAAAACAAAATCATATGTGTTAGCCAAATGGGCTCGTTTCCCCCCGGAGCTTACCTAATTACACCAAGGAGGCACGGAGACTGGAAAGACAGGTACCATTTTCTTTATTGATCGATCAGCTGAGCGGGTGCTTCTCTCGGCTAATGCCAGAGAAAGAGACACACCCTATGGCCAAACCGGCGTACCTTTATACCCAGTAACAAACAACTTTGTTGATGTCTTATTTACGTTATTTGGCTGACCTATAGACCCTGTAAATGTACCTATAGGGAATAATGGAGTACATAGCATGCATATATCAATCAAAAAGGAACTAGATACGTAGAGCTGTCACGGACAATTTATCATGATAAGGGTACAGCTGTGGCGGATACACTTAACATTGTAAGGAAGACATAAGATATCCCTTTTGACCCATTATACTAAATACTTTTGGCTACAAGCATGAGAAGACAGCTGCATCTACTTTCGGCCAAGCGTAGGCCGACTGATAAGCGTTAGCTAACACAGGCCAAGCGTAAGCTGATAATAGCTGACACAGGCCTTTCTCCCTACTTATGTTCCAAGGCCTTTGTCTTATTTATGTTCGAGGGCCTGTGTCTTGCTCACAGGACAAGCCTCTATTCTGCTTATTTTCTAACAATATGAGAAAATATATTTTTGTTTTGGTTCAATTTTCTTTATCTTAAGATAAGAGGTGAGTTTTAGGACGTTAGTTAAGTCAACTGAGGTAAGCTGCCACATTTCTCCAGTCTCAGATTTGATATGTCCGAAGTATTTGCTGAAAGTTTGAGTTAAAAAGTTGTTTTAAAAAAAATGCACACTAAAGAGTTTCAAAACAGTCTAATTTTTCCCTTCCCCTCTCTCTTGCTTTGGTTTCAGTGTCTTGTTAAGAAATAGGCCTTGTCTACAAACAAACTTGCACTGGTTTAGTTAAATTGGTGCAAACCAGTGTTATATTGGCTAAGCCTAAGGCTCTTTGAATTAAGCTAACCTGTGTTAGCACATAGGTCAGACTCTCATGAAGCTTTGAGTGGTTATACAGATCAATTTTATATTGGGTATGGAACAGAGATATCTAGGGGATGCTCCATTTTTGCAACTGCATAGGATGTTCCAGTGTTATGGGAGATTTTTTTGTTAGCCCAGCAAATGCCTAGGCCACTGCCAGTAATTGAAATATTGATTATCGTGCTTATTGCCACAAGCTGCTATAAGGCCTTTGGAGCAATCTTATTATAACTAGGCAAGCTGGAGAGAGGGGGTGAGAGACCTCGAGAGTTGAGCATGACCATGCTGCCAACCTGTTGATCTTCTCTTTCCAGACTGTTGAAGTGTGCGGCTTTAAAAAACAGGAAGTCTAGCTATTTTTGATATGGAAATACAGCTGCATAGCTAACAGCTGGAAAATTGCTTTAACTTATCTATTCATTTTATTTACATGTTAATATTGTAACACTTCCTAGCATGAAAAGGGTAAACCGGTCTCAGTGAGTCAGATTTGACCTTCTGGGCACCTCTTGAGATCCCAGAGACAGGCAGATGGTTGGCCACCTGAACTTTGTCATTTGACCACTCGAGACTACTCCAGACTGGAGGTAAACTATAGATTCAGGGTGCCCTAACCTTTTTCCATATCTGTGTGCTTGAGATTTCATCCAAAATTTCTGTTTTATTAGAGCACTCTGGTTTGTGCCAATCTTTTAATCAGATGGATGTGCTGTGTCCTCCTTTGATTTATTCCTGACACTGCCTTGCAAAGAGTACAGTTACCAAGAGCTTTGGGTTGAAAGAACCCCAGGTAACACCAGTTGCAAAGGGCAAAATGAAATGCAGTATGAATGTCTTCTTAGCACTATTAATAGATTCTAATTGATTCCCCCCATGTTTTTTTTAATGGATTAGATTTATGTATATAAATCTGATTTATTTTTACAAGGAATTAAAACTGGGCATAGGTTCAGGAGAAGTGGAAGACATGGTAGGAACTGCCTCTGAGTATTTTATTACTAGACTTATAAGTGAACAAGGATACCACATAGATATGAAGTGTAGAAACCCTCAGCTACTGTGGTCAGCTGTAGTGTATTTAACATGGTAACACAGGTATCCCTGGACATGCCAATTAAGTTTACTGACTTGTAATTTACAACTGTTTGATCAGCTCCACCATCCAAAGCAACCTAGCCTTACCACAACATTCCCTCTTCCTGCTGCAGTATCTTCTTGTAATGCTTTAACAAGCAGCACAACCACCCCCTTATGTGGCCAAACCTTCTTCTACCTGATCACCCACTAAATCTCTCTTCTCCAGCCTAGCTCTTTCCAACAGATGTGCATTCCCCATTATAGTGACTAAGGTAAGGTTACCATATTTTCTAAGCCAAATCTGGGATACATGGTGGGTGGGAGCACAGCAAAATAGCCAAGACAAAGAAAATGTAAGTTGGAGTGTAGCAAAGCAAAGTTTTAGCACCTTATATTTTAACAGTTGCACATATACAATACAAAACAAATATGAATATAAGCACCATGGATGTGACCGCATACTAAAGAAGCGCATTCAGACACTGTTAACAAATACGAGAACACTGTTCAGGAATGTCAGTTTTCTGTACCCACCGTTCATGCTCCCTATTAAAAAGACTCTCTTTGCACCACTGCCAACACCATTTATTTTTCACAGATTTTTTCAATGAGTGCTGTTATCTCCACGTTTCAAGAAAACCAGCATGACTACTTTGTTGCTTCTGCTAGTGGAATCCATCTAGAGATTAACCATCATACAGCCACGCAATCAACAACAAACAAAATGGTTTTATACAGCTTATAGATACAGTAATACAAAAAAGTCCCTCTTAATTTTTCAGTTTCCCAAAAATGTTTATAGATGGTAAACTCCCACCCATGGACACACAAGAAATTGTAATCACCATTATTCCTGATGCTGGCAGCACTAGAGAAGCTCACTGGATTAATAGCTGTGTTTCTCTGAGTGTATCTGTTTTAGAATTTTCATGGTCTTGCTCAATTTGCTGAACTCAAAACAGGGCAAAGTGAAGTTTGTTTTGACAATGAGACTGGCTTTCACAGTTTCAACCTTGTATCTGGATTTTTCTGCTGTCCACAGGTCATTCATGATAGAAAACACCCTCTCAACTGAAGCATTACTGGCAGGCAGGCAGAGGATCAGTTCTGCCAGTTATTTTTATATTTGCATGTGGTACTGAGGATTCCCTGAAATACTTGATTACTCTATTCCATCTGCCACATAGTGTGATCGTTGTAGTTTTGTCATTACATTCACACAGTTTCCCCGTGTCACGGTGTGTGACTCACAGCTGCGGTGCCTCCTGCTGGTCGTCTCAGGGAATTTAGTGTTTCTAGTCTCCAGAGCACCCTCTGCAGGCCAGTGTCCCACTGCCACTGACCCCCACATGTCCCTCCCAGGACCTGGTGCCCTTTGTCTTTGGGGTGCTGCCCCCTGGCAATATCTCTGCAGTCTCAGGGTCTCCCCACCCAGGGGAACCCCCAACCCCCTATCCCCACCTTGCCTCAGGCATGGGCTACTGCCAGTCACCATCTAGCCCCCAGTCACCATCTAGCCCCCACTCACTGGGGCAGACTGTAGTGTAAAAGCTACTCATCATAAGCAAGGGGGGTTTGGACCTGCTGTCTCTGCTTACGCATGGGCTGCCCCCTGGAACCCCTAGTATGTAATTGGCCTTCCACTAGGCTACAGCCTGGGGGGGTTTCCAGGCCAGAGCTCCCCAGTTCCCTTGGCCTTCCCTCTGCTCTGCTCCAGGTACCTTCTCTCAGCTCTCTGCAGCCAGGTCCCTCTTTCTCAAGGCTAGAGAGAGTCTGGCTCTGGCTTCTGGCCCCAGCCCTCTTATAAGGGCCAGCTGGGCCCTCATTATGCCAGCCTCAGCCTGATTGGGGCATGGCTCCCAGCTGAGGCTGCTTTCCCCAATCAGCCCTGCTTTTCCTTCCCTGCCACAGCCCTCTCCCCAGGCTGTTTTAAGCCTTTTAAGACAGGAGCAGGTGACCACCCCGTTACTGGGAGCGCTCTGTGTCCCTGAGCTGCCCTGCTGACTGGCTGGAGCGCTCCCCCTTCTCTGGCTCCTTCTCTCTCCCTTCCTGGGCTGCTGCTGCTGGCTGGCTGGAGTGCTCCTTCCCTGGACTGCTGCTGCTGCCACTGCTGCTGAGTGAGGGGTGGGGGGGCCTTGCTGGCCATCCCCCCCCCTCCCCCGCCTCTGGAGGGAGAAGCCAGGACCCCACCGCCACCACTACAGCTACCACCTGTGAGGGGTCCTTCCTGCCTGGCCACCAGGGTTGCTGGGCTGCTGCTGGAGCTGTCTGCCCTGGGGAGCTGCTGGAGCCTGGAGGAGGAAGAAGGGGACTGAGAAGACCACCGGCTGCTGGGGGAGCACACAGGACTCTGGAGACCACTGTGGAGGGGGCCATCAAGGACTGAGTAACTCTCTAACTGTGCTCTAGTGGTGGGGGTTTAGACTGTTTGTGGGGACACGGGGGGCGTGGTGTGGAGCCTGCCCCCTGGTCCATCTGTGTCCCCACCACCACCACCGCTGCCCCCTCCACCACCCCCACAGGCCACTTACCATCTGCCTCGGTTCCTGCCTCTGGGACTCGGCTGCTCGCCTGGCCTGCCGCGCCCTATTGCCACCGTTTGGGATTGCAGCAGCTTTTAACAACAGCTTGCCTTTCCCTTGGCGCGGCAGTGGTGGGATGTGGGGAAGGTGTGCGCCCAGCTCTTCTGCCGTGACTACACCCGGGGCGCCAGCCGACGGAGGGATGCGGCGATAGGGCAGTTGGAGCGGGAGGTCTTAGAGCTGGAGAGGCGTCTGGCCACCAGCCCCGAGGATCCATCCCTTTGCGGAGCGTGCCGGGAGAAGCGGGAGGAGCTCCGGGTCCTCGAAGACCATCAGGCCCGGGGCGCCTTTGTTCGATCCCGCATCCGCCTCCTTCGGGAGATGGATCGCAGCTCCCGCTTCTTCTACGCCCTGGAGAAACGGAGGGGGGCCAAGAAGCACGTCACCTGCCTTCTGGCGGAAGACGGCTCCCCCCTCACGGATCCGGCGGAGATGTGCGAGAGGCCCCGGACCTTCTACGCGCGCCTTTTCTCCCCAGATCCGACCGATCCTGCCGCTTGTAGAGTGCTCTGGGAAGGGCTCCCGATGGTCAGCGTGGGCGCCCGGGACCGTCTAGAGCTGCCTCTCTCTCTGGCCGAGTTCTCGGAAGCCCTCCACTGCATGCCCACCAACAAGTCTCTGGGCATGGACGGGCTGACCGTGGAGTTCTACCACGTGTTCTGGGACGTCCTCGGCCCGGACCTGGTCGCCGTCTGGGCCAAGTCCTTGCGGAGCGGGGTCCTCCCTCTCTCGTGCAGGCGAGCCGTGCTCGCCTTACTGCCGAAGAAGGGGGACCTCCGCGACTTACGGAATTGGCGTCCTGTCTCGCTCCTCAGCACGGACTACAAGATTGTAGCCAAGGCCATCTCGCTGCAGCTGGAGGGCCGTGCTGGAGGACGTGATCCGACCAGACCAGACCTACACCGTCCCGGGCCGTAGCATCTTCGATAACCTGTATCTGGTCCGGGATCTCTTGGAGCTTGGGTGCAGGGATGGTCTGTCATTCGCCCTCCTGTCCCTGGATCAGGAGAAGGCGTTCGACAGGGTGGACCACGGGTATCTCCTGGGCACTCTGCAGGCGTTCGGCTTCGGATCCCAGTTTGTGGGTTTTCTCCAGGTGCTGTACGCTTCCGCAGAGTGTCTGGTCAGGCTCAACTGGACCCTGAACGAGCCGGTCAGCTTCGGGCGGGGAGTGCGGCAGGGGTGCCCCTTCTCGGGCCAACTGTACGCCCTGGCGATCGAGCCCTTCCTCTTTCTCCTCCGCAGGAGGTTGACGGGGTTGGTGCTTCAGGAGCCGGAGCTGCGGCTGGTCCTGTTGGCGTACGCCGACGATGTGCTCCTCGTGGTCCAGGACCCGGGCGACTTGGTGCGGGTGGAGGCCTGCCAGGCCGTGTACTCGGCGGCCTCCTCCGCCCGGGTCAACTGGGTCAAGAGCTCTGGCCTGGTGGTCAGGGATGGGTGGCAGGCGAGCTCCCTCCCACCCGCGCTTCAGGCCATCCGGTAGAGCAGCGGACCTGTGCTCCATCTCGGCGTTTACCTTTCTGCCACGCATCCGTCTCCGCCGGAGAACTGGCAAGGTTTGCAGGGCAGGGTGGCAGAGCGGCTCCGGAAATGGACAGGACTCCTCCGGTGCCTTTCCCTCGGAGGGAGGGCACTGGTGCTCAATCAACTGGTCCTGTCCATGCTCTGGTACCGGCTCAACACCCTGGTCCCGGCCCCGGTGTTCCTGGCCGACCTCCGGAAGGTGGTTCTGGAGTTCTTCTGGCCAGGAACGCACTGGGTCCCTGCAGGGGTGCTCCACCTGCCCCTGGAGGAGGGAGGGCAGGGCCTGAAGTGCCTGCGCACTCAGGTCCACGTCTTCCGCCTCCAGGCACTGCAGAGGCTCCTTTATGGTGCGGGTAGTCCGGCGTGGAGAGCCCTGGTGCACGTCTTCCTGCGCCGCTTCCAAGGGCTCCGATACGACCGGCAGCTCCTTTATCTCGATCCGAGGGGTCTTCTGTGAGATCTCTCCAGGCTGCCGGTCTTCTACCAGGACCTCCTCCGGACCTGGAAGCTGTTCTCCGTGACCAGGTCCGTGGCGGCCGCTGAGGGGGCGGATCTCCTCGCGGAGCCCCTGCTACACAACCCCCAGCTCCGTGTGCAGGTGGCGGAGTCCCCCGCAGTGTGCCAGAGGTTGGTCCTGGCAGAAGCTACCAGGGTCCGAGACCTCCTGGACTACGACGGGGGAGACTGGCTGGATCCCCTGACGCTCGCTCGGCGTATGGGGCTCTCCAGGCCTTGTACTCCCCGGCGCGTACTACAGGAGGTGAAGGCCGCTTTGCCGCCCGCTGCTCGGGCCTACCTCGACCGGGTCCTGCATGAGGGCACGCCCTGCCCACCCCCCACCCCAAGCCCTCCGGACCTCTTCATCAGGCCTCTGCCCTGTGGACCCGACCAGCCCCCCCGCCTCTTCTCCGCAAGCCGACTGCACGATCTGCAGCCGGTCCGTTTCCAAACAGTGCCAAGGAAGCAACTCTGCGTGCTCGTGCTCCACACCCTTCACTTCCTCACCCTCGTGTCCCGCCCCGACACCAAGTGGCGGGACCTCTTGCCACCTCTGGAGGGTGAGGAGCCCCGGTGGGCCAGCCTGTACTCCACCCTGGTCCCGAGGCCCGTCGGGGATATCGGTTGGCGGCTCCTCCATGGGGCCGTGAGAACGGGCGTGTACTTGGCACGGTTTACCACTGTCCCAGACACCTGTCCCTTCTGCGGCGTGAGGGAGACCCTGGCACACGTTTACGTAGAGTGCGTCAGGTTGCAGCCCCTATACCGGCTCCTCACCAACATCCTGTTGCGTTTCTGGCTGCACTTTTCCCCTCACCTCCTTCTCCACGCACTCCCTATCCGTGGCCCCACAAAGTCGTGGGACCTCCTGGTCAACCTCCTCCTCGCTCTGGCTAAAATGGCCATCTATGAGACCAGGGAGAGGTGGTTGGCCAATGGAGACTCCTGCGACTGTGGGGCTTGTTTCCGATCCTTAGTCCGTTCACGTCTCCGGGCGGAGTTCCTCTGGGCGGCGTCCGCTGGCTCCCTTGACGCCTTCGAGGAGCAGTGGGCGCTGTCCGGGGTTCTCTGCTCGGTGTCCCCATCAGGCTCCCTTCTTATGACCCTCTGACCGCACTCCTGTCCCTGTTCTTTTATTAGTTGTCCCCCGAAATTAGTGGGTTTCTGAGGTCCTGTAGATCCTCCCCTTAGGCTGGATGGGGGATCCTTTAGCATTGGGCGGGTTTCCGCCCGCCCGGTTCCCAGAAACCCAATAGATACACCCTGTCACAAACTCATTTAACAAAGTTACTTCATCAAACAGTACATCATTGTTAATTGTCACACTCAGCATTTCTTCTGCAATAACTCCACTGCTGTTTCAATCTCAGATCTTACAGGAATTTTCTTTAAAAGCAGACACTTCAATCTCTCAAATCTTCTGTATGCTTTCCCCATGCATGTGTATTTTACAATTCTATCAAAGAAAGGTCTTCACAAATTAAGATAGTACTGATGTGTCATGACCATCATTTCTTCTAGGTCTAAGTAGATTTTTCACTAAAACAGGCACAAAGTCTTCTTCATACCTTGTAACCAGCTTCTTTTTTAGATTGTTTAAGATATTGGATGACTGTACTGCATAACAGTCATCTCCCTCAAGCGATTTGATTGTGTCATGAAAAAGTCATGTTTGTGTCGATAAAAGCAAGCCAGAGTTCGGTACATGGGTCTTCAAATATTTTGAGAAGAACTAGTGGGCACTTTCCTCTGATAGGAAAAATGACTTCAACAACTCATAAAGTTGAAGGATCCTCTCTAAAGCAGGTAACATCAACAGCCATCTCACATTATTATCTGTCCCGATATTCTCTTGTCCCATGCACTCACAAACTTTTCAATCTTTTCATGAGAAGAATGGATATATGAAAATATTGAAAAATCTTAATTCAAATGCTCTCAATGTCTACTGGGATTGTATCTCTTGCAGTTTGGGCACAGTTGTGCATGATGTGAACAGGGCATCCAAGGCCTATCACTTCCCTTTTTAAGGTCATCTTTACTTTGGTGTACAGATTTTCTTTTCCATGTCTTTATAGGCCAGCAAAGTTTTTGTATTATCTATTAGAATACTACACCCTTATTTTCGATTCCATACTTATTCATAACATTTATCTTAACTCAATACGTTCTTATGTGTCTTCTTCAAGTTTGACAAAATCCACAAGTTTAGTCTGCAAACAAAACTGCCTTCATAAGCCTGGAAATAGTGAACCAAGACAGGAAGCAATTGTACATGTCCATGATTCGATGCATCAACAGACAGACACACCTATTCAACATCTTTCAGGTTGTCAATTAGTTTATTTGCCCATGGAGCAAAAACATTTGCAATCATTGCTTCAGACTATGTCCACGCACTGGAGAATTTTGGGTTGCTGAATTTTTTTATTTCAATTGGAAATACAGTCTACTGACCTGAAACTGTGATTATGACTAATGGTTTGATATGCATATTTCTTCTTGCAAAGCAAGGTCATACTCACTCTGTGTTAGCTCAGCTTTGTGAAAAAAATCAGTAACAGAATTTGAACTAGCACATACTTTTAAGAGCAGCTTTATGTTTAGTGGTATCTTCATGTTCTTTTATAGATGTTCTTCTTCCACTTGAAACGAAAAATACTGATTGGCATATTGAACATAATAAAGCTGTTTCTTTTCCAGCAGGTCATAAATATGGAAAATACTTTTGAAGCTTGTTGTTAAAACAGCATTTACACTTTTTTGACAATGCCATTTTTTCACTTTACATCGACTCTCAAATCTTGCTTGTGTTCTACATCATATGCCATTCAGTCAGCATAGTAGCTATGGCAACTGCAATAGTGTTGTACTATTTATGTTATAACTAATAGTAATAACGATAATAGATGTTCTGGATATTTCTCTCTAATGCGTTTATGCATTGGACATATTAACCAACATGAGAAATAAAAAGTAAGGGTATTCAAGGATGAGTTTTCGTGAACCAGGGACTCTTCTGGGTACATTGCCCAGGGATATAGTACTTCACTTGGGGACTGTCCCCGGAAAACAGGGACCTATGGTCACCCTAGACTAAGGCCTCAAAATTACTAATTATTACTGCTTAAGAATTGCCCAGATCTCAAGGCTCTTTAGAAAAGAAAGGACAGAGACTTCTGAGTCTAGTGGCAGCTTTTCTTCAGACTTTCTGTATAGTCTGAGGGTATGTCTGCACTACAAAATTAGGTTGAATTTATAGAAATCGGTTTTTCAGAAATCATTTTTATACACTCAGTTGTGTGTATCCCTACAAAAAATGCTCTGAGTGCATTAAGTGGGCGGACTGCATCCACAGTACCGAGGCTAGCATCCACTTCTGGAGCGTTGCACTGTGGGTAGCTATCCCACAGTTCGTCCAGTCTCCTCCGCTCACTGGAATTCTGGGTTGAGATCCCAATGCCTGATGGGGCAAACCAGTGTCGTGGGTGATTCTGGGTACATGCTGTCAGCTCCCCCCCCCACCCCCCATAAAACAACAGCAGACAATTGTTTCGTGTCTTTTTTCCTGGGTTACCTGTGCAGACACCATACCACAGCAAGCATGGAGCCTGCACAACTGATGGTCACCGTAAGTCTCCTGGGTGCTGGCAGACATGGGACTGCATTGCTACACAGCAGTCATTGCCTTTTGGCAGCAGACAGTGCATTACCACTGGTGGCCATCGTTGTCGTACTCCTGGGTGCTCTTTTAACCGACCTTGGTGAGGTCAGTTGGGGCGCCTGGGCAGACATGGGAGTGACTCAGCCAGGTCATTCCCATCTTCTGCCAAGCACACAAGAGATGACTATGGCTAGCAGTTGTAATGCAGCATCTTCGACCGAGCACCTAGCAGATGATTATGGCTAGCAGTTGAACTCCACCGTCTTCTGCCAGCCTAAAGATGGAGTGGATCAAAACAAGAAATAGACCCGATTGTTTTGTATTTATTTTCTTCCTCCTTCCCTCTGTGAAATCAACAGCCTGCTAAACCCACGGTTTTGAGTTCAATCCTTGAGGGGGCCATTTGGTGTGACAGTTGTTTGTGTTTCTCCTTGATGCAAAGCCACCCCCTTTGTGGACTTTAATCCCTGTAAGCCATGTCGTCAGTCGCCCCTCCCTCCATCAGAGCAATGACAGACAATCGTTTCGCGCCTTTTTTCAGCCCAGAGGCCATAGCACTGGGATTATGGAGCCCGTTCAGATCACCACGGCAATTATGAGCACTGTAAACACCACGCGTATTATCCTGCAGTATATGCAGAACCAGAACCTGCCAAAGCAAAACCAGGCGAGGAGGCGACAGCAGCGCGGTGACGAGAATGATGAGGACATAGACATGGACACAGACTTCTCACAAAGTACGGGTCCGGCAGTGTGCACATCATGGTGTTAATGGGGCAGGTTCATGCTTTGGAACGCTGATTCTGGGCCCAGGAAACAAGCATAGAGTGGTGGGACCGCATAGTGTTGCAGGTCTGGGACGATTCCCAGTGGCTGCAAAACTTTCGTATGCGTAAGGACACTTTCATGGAACTTTGTGACTTGCTTTCCCTTGCCCTGAAGCACCAGAATACCAAGATGTTAGCATCCCTCACAGTTGAGAAGTGAGTAGCGATAGCCCTGTGGAAGCTTGCAACACCACAGGGCGACCGGTCAGTTGGGCATCAATTTGGAGTGGGCAAATCTAGTGTGGGGGCTGCTGTGATCCAAGTAGCCAATGCAATCAAAGAGCTGCTGCTATCAAGGGTAGTGACTCTGGGAAATGTGCAGATCATAGCGGATGGCTTTGCTGAAATGGGATTCCCTAACTGTGGTGGGGTGATAAACAGAACCCATATCCCTATCTTGGCACCAGAGCAACAAGCCAGTGAGGACATAAAGCAAAAGAGGTACTTTTCAATGGTGCTGCAAGCACTGGTGGATCATAAGGGACGTTTCACCAATATCAACGTGGGATGGCTGGGAAACGGGCATGACACTCGCGTCTTCAGGTCAAAAGCTGCAGAATGGGACTTTCTTCCCAGACCAGAAAATAAATGTTGGGGATGTTGAAATGCCTGTAGTTATTCTTGGGGACCCCGCCTATCCCTTAATGCCATGGCTCATGAAGCCATATACAGGCACCCTGGATACTAGTCAGGAGCTGTTCAACTATAGGCTGAGACAGTGCAGAATGGTTGTAGAATGTGCATTTGGATGTTTAAAAGCGCATGGGTGCAGTTTACTGACTCGGATAGATCTTAGCGAAACCAATATTCCCATTGTTATTACTACGTGTTGTGTGCTCCATAATATCTGTGAGAGTAAGGGGGAGATGTTTATGGTGGGGTGGTAGGTTGAGGCAAATCACCTGGCTGTTGATTACACACAGCCAGACACCAGGACGGTTAGAGTACAGGAGGGCGCGGTGCCCATCAGAGATGTTTTGAAAACCAGTTTCATGACTGGCCAGGCTACAGTGTGAAAGTTCTGTTTGTTTCTCTTTAATAACCCTCCCCCCCTTCCCTTGCTTCACTCTCCTTCCCTATAAGGTAGCCACCCTCCCCTCCTCCCTTCGATCACCACTTGCAGAGGCAATAAAATCATTGTTGCTTCACATTCATGCATTCTTTATTAATTCAACACACAAATAGGCGGATAACTGCCAAGGTAGCCTGGGGGTGGGGGTGGGGGGGAGGGAAGCACCGGGTGGGGGAAGGACAAGGCCACACTGCACTTTAAAACTTATTGAATGCCAGCCTTCTGTTGCTTGGGCAATCCTCTGGGGTGGAGCGGCTGGGTGGTCGGAGGACCCCCCCCCCCCACCGTGTTCTTGGGCATCTGGGTGAGGAGGTTATAGAACTTGGGGAGGAGGGCTGTTGGTTACACAGGGGCTATAGCAGCAGTCTATGCTCCTGCTGCCTTTCCTGCAGCTCAATCATACGCTGGAGCATGAGTTTGATCTTCCAGCAGCCCGAGCGTTGACTCTCGCCATCACCTATCATCTTCAGCCTTCCACTTACTCTCTTCAGCCCGCCACCTCTCCTCACGTTCATATTGTGCTTTTCTGCACTCTGACATTGTCTGCCTCCACGCATTCTGCTGTGCTCTGTCAGTGTGGGAGGACAGCAGGAGCTCAGAGGACATTTCATCCCAAGTGCATTTTTTTTTCTGCCTTCTAATCTTCGCTAGCCTCTGTGAAGGAGAAACATTTGTAGCTGGTGAAAGAAAAGGGAGAGTGGTAGTTTAAAAGACTCATTTTAGAGAACAGTGAGTACACTTTCACATTAAACCTTGCTGTTCACATTGCACATCACGTGCTTTCATTACAAGGTTGCATTTTGCCTCTTGTCTTGAGGGCCTGCCGGTTTGGTGTGAGAGATCACTCACACTTCACCTCCCCCCCTCCCCACTGCATGGCTAACAGCGGGGAACATTTCTGTTCAGCCACAGCCGAGCAGGAACGGGCACCTCTGAATGTCCCTGTAATAAAAGCACCCTATTTCAACCAGGTGACCATGAATGATATCACTCTCCTGAGGATAACACAATGAGATAAAGAACGGATGTTGTTTGAATGCCAGCAAACACCAGGACCATATGCTGCCATGCTTTGTTATGCAGTGATTCCTGACTACGTGCTACTGGCCTGGCATGGTAAAGTGTCCTACCATGGTGGACGGAATAAGGCCGCCCTCCCCAGAAACATTTTGCAAAGGCTTTGGGAGTACATCCAGGAGAGCTTTATGGAGAGGTCCCTGGAGGATTTCCACTCCATCCCCATACATGTTAACAGACTTTTCCAGTAGCTGAACTGGCCGTGAATACCAGGGCAAATTAATCATTAAACACTCTTGCTTTTAAACCATGTGTAATATTTACAAAGATACACTCACCAGAGGTCCCCTCTCCGCCTTCAGGGTCCGGGAGCACGCCTTGGGTGGGTTCAGGGGTTACTGGCTCCAGGTCCAGGGTGAAAAACATATCTTGGCTGTTGGGGAAACCAGTTTCTCCGCTTCCTTGCTGTGAGCTATCTTCAATCTCTCTTCTTCATCATCATCATCATCTTCCTCATCCCCCAAACCTGCTTCTGTGTTGCATGATTCTCCATTGACAGAGTCAAAACACAGGGTTTGGGTAGTGGTGGCTGCACCCCCTAGCATGGTATGCAGCTCATCATAGAAGCGGCATGTTCGGGGCTCTGATCCGGAGTGGCCGTTTGCCTCTCTGGTTTTTTGGTAGGCTTGCCTTAGCACCTTAATTTTCACGCGGCACTGCTGTGCGTCCCTCTGATGGCCTCTATCCTTCATGCCCTTTGAGACTTTTTCTAATGTTTTGGCATTTTGTTTACTAGAACGGAGTTCAGTGAGCACGGATTCGTCTCCCCATATGGCGAGCAGATCCTGTACCTCCCGTTCGGTCCATGCGGGAGCTCTTTTGCAATCCTGGGACTCCATCATGGTCACCTCTGCTGATGAGATCTGCACTCACCTGTGTTCCACCCAATTAGCATTGAGGGTTCTTTGGGATTCTCGGTGAAGGACTGAGATGAATGACCCAGAGTGAGAAGACTGAATACAACACAATTTTATTATAGGATAAGTATAACAAGTATTAATATTGAGATTTCTTATTAAAATGACTACAATGCTATATAAGTAAATTTAAACAAACACGACAGAGGAGGGGAAGCAAATAATAAAAACAAAAATAGCAGAACCAAAACAAAACAAACCTCCCTCCCTAATGAAAAGCGCAATGGAGGGAAATGAACAAAATGAAATAGAATTTCTTGTTTATCTAGCTAGTTACTTACAACCAGGCATATGACAGCCAGATAGGAGAGCATATACATAGTGTGTTCGAACTGGCTACAAGACACGCACTCGGGCTGGATTCGGAGTGGGAGGGTCAAGTCCTGGCTGATCAGACCTGGACTGGCAGTGACGTTGAGTTGTTTTCGGGACCCTCTGATTACTATACTAGGGCGACTAAGTATATAGTTTAGAAGGTGAGCGTGGCAAACGTTGATTGGCTGCTTAGAGCCCTATCTCTTTTCCCCCTTATTAGGAAGAACATTTCAATAGTTCAGTGTGGAAACTGAAGAGAACGGTTTCTGTAGTAAACTCAGTGAAGCCACCCACAAAGTTTCCTGCCTGTGACGCAACCCACAACGTTTCCTGTGATATAGGCTATGCCCTAATAAGGTTGTGCAGCCTATTGTGTGCCCCTTTCCTGGCTTTGGGGTCCGCCGCACAGTCGAGAAGTGGGCTGGCCAAAGCTGTGGGCGGGGGTGGGGGGGCGCTATGGTGCATTAACAACCTGCACCTTGCCATGCTGGCCAAACAGGAAATGAGATTAAGAAGTTCACAGGCCTTTTCCTGTCTACCTGGCCAGTGCATCTGAGTTGAGAGCGCTGTCCACAGCAGTCACAATGGAGCACTCTGGGATAGCTCCCGGGGACTAATATTGTCGAATTGCGTCCACACTACCCCAAATTTGACCCAGCAAGGCTGATTTCAATGCTAATCCCCTTGTTGGAGGTGGAGTAAAGAAATCGATTTAAAGAGCCCTAAAATCTTAGTGTAGACCAGGCCTGAGGAAATTCAGAGTTCCTGCAGCTTTTCACAAGCTTGTAGTACAACCCAAAACAGGCAAGAAAGGAAGCTTGTCAACTGCACCAAGGGTGTGGTTAAGATAATTCCCCTTTTCCCTTCTATAGTATACTGCGAATAAATACATCAAAATATAGATACTAAATATTAAGATATTATGATTTTGCCAGATGCAGTAGTAGGGGGAAACTAGGGAAGAAGACTAAATAAAATTAAATGAAGTTATATGTAAAAGAGAAGCCAACAAATGGTGCAGCTTTGGGCAAATTATTATAAACTTTAATGACAGGGTTTATCTCCTGGGCAATTCTGTTAGGAAAAGAAGGGGCTCATATTTTTGTTTAGTTTAGTGATAAAACGAAGTAGTAAGGCTAATATTTGCAAACACAAATGATTACTTTATCAAATTAATGAAATACACCCATGCTGGAAGATGTTACGAATTATGCCTGTAGGCCACGCACCGTTCATTTCTAGGCTGAGGCACAAAGACTAAAGATTTATGGAGTGTCCAAACAACAAAGTTTTATTGTGCAAGGTTCAAACAACGTTCGAACAGGGTGTCCCCCTGCTAGTCAGGGAGAGACAAAGGCTGCAGGTTCTTCTTGGTAGTCCATTGATCCGATGATGACAAATCTGAGCAAATCATCTATTGTTGGTCTCATGGTGTGCCCTCTGATGGCTATAGAAGCCAATTCTAGAGGTGCACATTTGGCTGCAGATGGTGCATGGGAAGTTCACGGTCAGTGGATTGTGCACTGCTGGTGCTCTGTGATGTTGTTCGCATGCCTCTTGTAGACGCCGGCAGCGGTCTTCCTCAAAGGCGATGCAGGTATTCCTGACTGTTGCACGCCACTGTGTTCTGTCGCTGGTGGCGTCCTCAAGGTCCCTGGGTTTGATACTGCTGTACTGCAGATTGGCTTTGATGGTGTCCTTGTAACGTTTTCGTGGATGACCTATATGCCGGATGCCCTGGGAGAGCTCACCATACAGAAGCTGGCGGGGGATTCTGTTGGCATCCATGCGGCTGACATGACCTGTTCAACGTAGCTGTGACTTCATGATCATCATTTCGATGCTTGTCATCTGGGCTCTCTCGAGGACCTCAAGATTGGGCACTTTGTCTTGCCAGCGGATCTTCATGATATTGCGGAGGCAGTGCATGTGGAATGCTTCGAGCTGCTTGATGTGACACCTATATAGTGTTCATGTGTCACACCGGTACAAAAGAGATGAAAGAACAGCAGCTCTGTACACAAGCAGTTTTGTTGACATCTGGATGTTGTGGTGGTTTAAAACTTTGACATGCAGATAGCCAAGTGCCTGGCTTGCTTTGGATATTCGTGTGTTGATCTCATTATCCAGTGATCCATCACTGGATATGACACTACCCAGGTATTTAAAGTTCTCCACTACTTTAAGCTGAGTGCCATCAATGGAGATACTTGGGACAGAAGCATTTGATCCAGGTACAGGTTGATGGAGAACTTCTGTCTTTCCGAGGCTGATAGTCCAAAGAATTGCGAGGCCTCGGCAAACTTGTTGACAATGTGCTGAAGATCATTTTCAGTGGGAGCCATGAGGGCACAGTTGTCGGCAAAGAGTGCCTCAAGAAGGAGTTTCTGCACTGTCTTAGTCTTTGCATTCAGGCGACAGAGTCAAAAAGTGAACCATCGTGCCGGTATTTCAAATATATACCTCGATCCAGATCTTTCATTGCATGGTTGAGGACGCATGCAAAGAACAGATTAAATAAGACAGGAGCGAGAATACATCCTTGTTTCACGCCATTGGTGATGTTGAAGGGGGCAGATGTGGCTCCATCAGACAAAACCTGCAGGCTGCAGGTTACATAGGGGTTATATACCTTTTAGCAATGCATGTTCCCCTCGTGGGTCATGAGCCTTAGCCAATAAACAAGCCATTTTCTTATCTTTAGCCTATTACAGCTAATTATTATCCTTGTGTTGGCTAGTGCGTAGTCCAGCTGTTGTCTTGCATACCAGAATTTCCCTTATTTGTGCTGTTGCTAACTGTTTTCCTGTCCTTTTTCCTGTTTATGGTTTTACCTTGTTTTAACACTGCCCTAGGGACCCTGGTACGTGATGTGCTTGCTTTTAGTTAATGGTGGATCTGGGCCTTACAGAATAGGGGAACTTACAAAATGGAATCACTCATGCTAACTGCCCTTAACAAAGAGGTACTAAATAAAAGAGAAACCGAACAAAATGTTTGTTATAAGGACAGTTGATCACAGAGTTGGATAATCAGAAGTATGATTGTTTGATCAGTAATGTACAGATACAGCTCTACCATACATACAAGCTTCCCACCATTATTGTTAAAATAAGGAGAACACAAATGGAAGATTTAAACAGCTGTTCTGGCTTGCAGGAGAACAGCAGTTCTTGACATGACTTTGTGATTGTATAATAGACAGTTAAAACAAGTTTATAGGGTGTTAGACTAGATGACCCTTGTAGTCCCTTCTAACCCTATGATTCTATAATTATACAAAAGATCATCAAAAAATATGGAGGTACTTTGTATAAACTCTGTAGGGCTAACTTAGCTGACATGAACAGGCCCAGCTTAAGAAAAGACAAGTCTGAACAAGTAACCGTTGAACAAGTAATTGCTGAAACAACTAACTATTGTGAAGATGTTCATAGTAAATAAGGGAGGCAGAAACTAAATAAACTAACTATTGTGGTTGTGGGTATTTTTATAGTAAACAAAGTGGGCAAGAACACCCTAACCTAATAAACTTGCCTTGCACAATCTACGGAGTGATTGGTCTTTACGTGATCTGCAAAGTGATTGGTCATTGCATACAAGAAGTATAGACGTTAGTAGCTAAGAAAGATGTATGTAAACTGTGCTATGCATGAATTGTGGTATCACTCTGTACCTAAACCCCCTGCATCTGGTCCTGGCCAGCATGGACAAATTGCTGCTACATGCCTAATAAAGTTACCTGAATGATGAGCTGGAATTCAACTGAATGTTTTGGATCCCAGAGAACTGGATGAAGTATTCTCCCAGAGGTGTACAAAGTGTTCTGGATAAGCTGAGTGGAAAGCTCTTGGACGGAATCCCAGCAAACTCTATGTGAACTTTAAACTGGATGTTCATCAGCTAACAGAGTGCTAATGGAGAAACTGCAACTTAAGCAAACACATCATGCCAATGGAAGCACTGCAATGGAGATCCAGGGAAAGCGATTTGAGAAAGTAATTTGCTGACCAGTGCTAACCAGCAGTGGTTCAATGTGAGCCCCAAGATGGTTGTACCAACAGTTATGGCTTAACTGGTCTTGCACAAACTGGTATGTCAAGACATTTTGCGCAAGGAGATGGGAATATTCCAGCCCCAGATGCAAGAATTTAAAAGTGATGCCTCATTCTCTGATTGGATGGTTAATTGGACATTTCATATCTTTCCCAACAGTCACCATCTGATTGATGCATGCCAGCATTCCCAAGAAGAGGAACCACATTTGACCTCCCAGCAGAAATGGGATAGAACAGCCTGTCCTCTTCAGCACATTACTTCCCAAAAGACACTTTTGAAAGGGAGAAGACTGAGGTCCTGGGCTGGCCACCTGGGAGTACTCCTGGTAATATCAAATACCTTATTTTAGATAGGCACCCTTAACTGTCTTTCCCCCCAACACACACATACTTGCCTATTTGCACACCAGGAAAAGACCAGAGTTGTCTGTCCTCCATTCCTCCTGCATTTGCAATGTACACTCCTGCTGTTTGAGGGTTTAAAACTGATGATAATTTAATTTCATGAGATACCAGGTAGCCCAAGCTCAATCAGGTCTATTGTTAAGATACAATATCAGTAAAACAGAAAGCCATATCTGTTATCAATCTGGGGAAACCCCATGCAGTGTAGCCAGATCTATAGATTATGTATTAATTATATTGGTTACTCAAGAATTCCCAGATGTCACTTGGAGGGTTGACAGGTTCTTATCCTAATATCAGGCCCAGTATTATTCAAATTATTATATAGCTGGGAATCCTGATGTGCACAGCTGCAACACTGCCACTATAGGAACTCTTCTATATTTACTAATAGTTTATTAATACATTTAGCACAGTCCTAAACACTCCAACTCAGTAAGGTAGATAGAGATACTACAGAATGTATACCTGCACTTCCATATACTCACCCCATCCCTTGCAGAACAACCTGAAATGTTAGCCATCATTGTCTTCATTACCATCACCTTCCCCTGCATCACCAGTGGCCAT
The DNA here is from genome assembly GCF_016161935.1 of Mauremys reevesii. Lineage (NCBI taxonomy): Eukaryota > Metazoa > Chordata > Testudines > Geoemydidae > Mauremys > Mauremys reevesii. The sequence continues at coordinate 253,886,490 of NC_052623.1, forward strand.
CATGCTTGTGCTTCCCAAGGGCTACATCTCTCTCTCCTACAGCTCCTAGGTTGGGATGCCACTTTTATAATGTTATGCTGATGCCACTATGTTTGATGCATATTCAGTAGGGGTTTCCTCCCTTTTCCTTATTTGTATGTCCTCTCCTCACTAATGTTGAAGTGTCCTTCTATAAGTTAGTATATCAATGATATCAACTTATTATCATATACATTAATTCATTGCCATGGCCTTCTTGTGGTTAGGTATCTGAGGATGTAGGTCATGTACCTGTTATTGTTATGTACGTCAATTAGTTGCCATGACATCCTTGTGGTTGTACTCAAGTTCCTGTGGTTGGAAACTCCCCTTAAACACTCTATTTTCAGGTCCTCAATACTTGGGGTTTATCTGTGTGCCACAGTTCATAGGCCTCAAGCCTCATGCTAAAACTGGTGAAGTTAATGCCTTAAAGGGTACAGGCTGGTAGGTTCCTTACCTTCATTATATTCAGAGGTAATGCAAGCTAGCCCTATGGGCTACACCAGCTCACGTATTTCAAGATGTTTCAAATTGGTTACATTTCTGTGGGTGTTTATACCCTACCTAGAGTTATACAGTCACCGAGTTTTGGGTCAGAAGGAACTACCAGATCATCTAGTCTGAACTCCTGCATGTCACAGCCTAATAGTATCACCCAGTACTTGAACACTAAACTCAACAACCAAAATTGTACGGAAGTATTACAACTGTTACAAGAGACTTAACTGTTAGTTGCTGCAGGACTGAGGTGTACCAATTCTGGAGCCCCTGCAATGTCAGGGAATTGATCAAATGAGATATACCCAGATTATCCTGGCAAGTAACCCACATTCCATGCTGCAGAGGGATGCGAAAAACCATGAAGATCACTACCCACCTGACCTGGGGAAAACTTCCTTCATGACCCCCACATATGGTGATCAATTAGACTCTGAGCATATGAACAAGGACCATCCACTAAGCATGTGACAGAGAGAATTCTCAGTACTACCTCGTAGCTTTGGCCCACACCATCCAGTGTCCCATCTCCAACTCTGGCTATCCCTGATGCTTCAGAGGAAGGAGACAAAAACAAAAAACCAACAACACGGAAGGGGCAAAACCTTTCCTGACGCTTGTGGGGGGCTGGCTGAAGACCTGAAGGAAGAGCTTTACACATAAGGAAGAAGAAACTCCCAGGCTGCCAAGCCCTGCCCTCACCATCAGAAGCAAACCCGTCATACAACCCCACTCATAAATTTGTCCAGCTCTTCCTCAAAACTAATTTCTAGCATGAATTTGTTCAGGGCCAGTTTATACCCATTAGGTCTTCATCCGCCCTGGTATTGACCCCATGATGTATCGATAGAGAGCAATCATATCCCCTATCAGCTTTCTTTTTTATATAGACTAAAGAAGCCAAACTTTTCCAGTCTCCTCTCATAAAATAGGCCCTCCATTCTTCTGTTCATCCTACTAGCTCTTCTCTGCACCTGTTCCAATTTAAATTCAGCATTCTGGAACATGAGTGACCAGAATTGTACACTGTATTCCAGATGAGGTCTTACAAGTGCCTTATACAATGGCATTGATTTTTTTATCTCTACTGAAAATGCCTTTCCTGAAACATCCTAGGATTGCATTTGCCTTTTTCATAGCTATAATTCCCATATTTTAATCAATACCTTTCAACCTTTTACTTATAAGAACTGATTTCCCAATACATTTTATTCACACAAATTGGTATTCCATAGGAAAGCGATTTACATTCCTGGTTAATAGTTCTGATTGTAGGAGTTCAGGTTTGCAGACTTCAGATAGCTCTGTTGGTGAGAGCTCAGGTTTAGTAAAATTCCATTTTCTTATATATACTAGCTGTCAGTGCAACACCAGTGCTGTGGTTTCACTGGCTGTATTTGTCCACTTTGTCTTTGGCTTAGCAAAGTATGCTGATTCAGTTTAATCAATAGCTCAATTGCAAAGCACTCTGGTCCAGTCTCGTCAACCAGTGCCATGAAGCATTATGGGTTCTAATTTAGTTTGGTCAACACCTGTATTCAAGTCATGAGTGCTATTCCACCATTTTCCTGTAAGAGTTTTAATATCTGGTTTGACCTCATGCACCAGTAGTTCCAGTTCCTCTGTTTTATTGCCCAGACTCCTTGTATTTGCATACAAGCATTTCAGTTGTTTCCCTTGCACCTCCTACAGTTTTCTAGCCTGATTATCTGTAGCCAGGGCTGGCTCTACCATTTTTGCCGCCCCAAGCAAAAAAAAAAAAAAAGCTGCCCGGACTGTGCCGCCCCAAGAATGGATGGAATGCCGCCCCTTAGCATGTGATGCCCCAGGCACGTGCTTCCTCCGCTGGTGCCTGGAGGTGGCCCTGGCTATAGCCCTTTCACTAATTGTAATATCTACCTGACTACTACTTGAATCAATATTTATACTTTCTTCTCGCTCTCCATACTCTTATCTTCTGGTGTTTCTTTATACATTTCTATATCTTCATTTAGCTGACTTTCCACCTCCTATGTATTGAAGCTGTTACCCCAAGAACAGACTCAGGGACCACAAAGTAGCCCTCCTATTGCTTACTTCTGGGTTCCCATGATGTTGACCTATTAATCTGTTCCTGCAAGGTGAAAGGAGGGGACCTGCCCTAGTAGAATTGCCAAGGTTTACCAAGGATCTCCCTATGCCCTTCAGGAAATTCCCCAAAACAGACTAGATCTGTTCACCTCTGGGAGGACACGGCTACAGCCTTCTGCTCAAAGGATTGACACACAGGCAGTACTTTTTCGAAACAATAATATTTTTATTATTACTGACAAGAACTGGTTCAGCAATAATTCAACTATTAAATGTAAATCCCAATTTTCAACACTGAATATAAGTTGCATACTTTATACATACTAACATAGACACATACAGCACTGATACCCATCTTTATTATCCCAAACATACACACTCATTAATTCTATTTCTATTCTATATCCTGCCCTATAACTAGATGCTTACTCTCTATAGCAGTGTTTCCCAAACTTGGGACACCACTTGCGTAGGGAAAGCCCCTGGTGGGCCGGACCGGTTTGTTTACTTGCCCCATGCACAGGTCTGGCCAATCGCGGCTCCCACTGGATGCAGTTTGCTGCTCCAGGCCAATGGGGGCTGTGGGAAGTGGCGCGGGCTGAGGGATGTGCTGGCTGCAACTTCCAGCAGCTCCCATTGGCCTGGAGCAGTGAACTGCGGCCAGTGGGAGCCGCGATCAGCCGAACCTGTGAACGGGGCAGGTAAACAAACTGGCCCGGCCTACCAGGGGCTTTCCCTACACAAGCGGCATCCCAAGTTTGGGAGACACTGTTCTATAGGCTTCTCTCCCTCGCTCTGTCTAAGGCTCTTCTGTTCTGTGACTGGTACTGCTGTTGCTGCAGCTACTGCTTCTTCTTTTGGATCTTCTTCTTTGGTGTTCTTTGCTCTTTTAGGTTTCTTTCTTCTGATCTGATCTTCTTCTGGCTCCCTATCTTGACTGAGTTTTGCCTACTGACTGCCAGTCCTTTATTCTGTTTTACCAGCCACTAGGTCCTTTCGGATTGGCTTCTTTCCCAATCCTGACATTAGCATCCTCTATCCTCCAATCATCTTTAAACCTTCTCTAATTGGTCCATACTTATAGTCCAATCACAACTGCTAAATCTGGCTGTCAATCAAAGCTGTTACATAACAAGTTTTAGTATTATGGTCTGTTTACTATTATGGTCTGGTGACCTTCCCCTAGTTTTGAACTGAGCATGCCTGACTGACCTATCCCTGCAGTGTTGGAGTGACCCCTGCTGCTGCAGGGGCGGGGGTGTTGGCGGGGCTGGCAGGCTCCCTACCCGGCTCTGCATGGCTCCCCGGAAGCAGCGACATGTTCCCCATCTCCTAGGTGGAGGCACGGCCAGGGCGCTCCATGCACTGCTCCAGCCCAAAGCACCAGCTCCACAGGTCCAATTGGCTGGGAACCAGTGGGAGCTACAGGGGCAGTGCCTGTGGGCTGGGGCAGTGCTCAGAGCTGCCTGGCTGCACCTCCACCTAGGAGATGAGGGAGGGACATGTCACTGCGTATGGGGACCCCCCCCCCCCGAGGTAAGCACCACCAAGAGCCATCACCCCCTCCCGCCCCCCAAACTCCCAGCCCTGAGCTCCCTCCCACACCCAAACTCCTGCTGATGCTGAGTTGGGGGCGCGGTGGACCGAGACTGCCCCTGCAGCGGTCATGGAATCCATGACTTCTATGACCTCCGTGACAGACTCGCAGCCTTAGGTATGAGTAATCAGTTAAGCAGTTTTCTTATACTAAAGTTTGTTTTATACCCTATCTCTTTTACACCATTATCCCTGAAACAAGCAACATTGCCATTGCAGAAGCTACTGCCTCTAGCTGCCAAATCACCTATCTAGTTGTCCAAGTTGCCAATCCTTTTGTCTCTCTTCACCACCTCTCAGGAATTCTCAAACCCATTACCAATTTGCATAGATCTGATTCTAGATCAGGAACTGAGCTTCTGGATGATACCAGTGGTCCATCTAATCCAGTATCCTGTCTCTGACAGTGACCAGTGCTAGAGGCTACAGAAGAAGGTGCAAGAAGGTGCATCACCACTATGAAATAACCTGTCAATAGGAGAAGTTTCTTCCTTGCCCTGGTCAGTTAGTGGTTGACCTGTAGTACAAAGGCTTATTATCTGTTATAAATGTTTATCCTAATCTAAATGTGGAATTTTTTTTATCCAGAAAAATGTCCAACTTTAGCTCGGAGCATATGTGTAAAATTATTACACATTTGAAGATCGTATATGTGTAATATGGGTGTATGCAGCTATATGTAAATAATATTATCTTTTCTGTTTTCAAAAGCTAGTCCGCATAATGAAGTACATATTCAGGCTTCCAGAGTAGCATGCTTTCACATCCTTATAGCTTTCTTACCATTTCTCCTTTTAGACCTGTTTGGCCTCAGACCAGACGCGACTTATTTTGATAGATGTATGAGAAAAATTCTTTGTTTGAAAGAAAAACATGCCTTTTCTCATCTTAATCAATTCATGTACCACTTTTTAAAAAATATGTTTTTGGCTCTCTACTAACCCCAAAACAGCTGAATAAGTCTTCCATTGGAACAGTCTCCTAGCTAAGGTCCCAACCCTATAAACTGCTCTGTCCAGGTAGACCTCTGCACTCAATGCAGAGCCCCACTGATGTCAGTGAGGAAGCATGTGTGTATAGGGACCTGCCTGCGTGGAGTGGCTTGCAGGATTGGGGCATATTATTGAATAATAAAAGTTTAAAAGAAAGTTGTTGTTTGTTTTTATTTAAAAATTGTCACTGGACCTCAGGGAGCGCTGTGCATCATGGAAAGGCACATCCTTTGAGCTCCAGAGCCATCCCCTAATATCCATTTCCATCCAGAGCCTCTGACCAACCCTCCCCCAATAAAGAAACAGGTACCCCAAAATCACTGGAATGTCAGAAGGCAAAGATTTGTCTACAGGGAGCGCCACAAGTAGCCGAAAAGTAAGGAGAACAGAGGCTCCTCACCATCTCAACAAGATGGTTGCTGCTCAGGGCACTGTGTCTATGATGGCTGTGCTGGAGAAAGTTGCTGCAGACACAGTAAATATCAAGGCCACAATAGCCACAATACCTGAAGAAAAGCTCTGTGTAAAGCTTGAAAACTTGTTTCTCTCACCAACAGAGGTTGGTACAATACAAGAAACTACTACTATCTCTCCCACTTTGTCTCCACAATACAATTGACTGTTACCCCGATTAACCCCAATTAACTCCTCTCTGCTAGTGCTAACAGTGAATGATGCAGAAGAAAGACTATCATCAGTGGAAGATCAGGTACTAGGGCTTTCTGCCCAGGTGCAAAGAAGCCTCACAGACTTATCTGCTCTTAAAGCTGAGGTGGCAGACCTCTGGGGAAGGTCTCGCCACAATAATTTGAGATTTATTGTTGTACCTGAAGGAGCACAGAGGAAGGCACCCCCCTAGAATTTGTTCCCCAGTTCCTTTCAGAAATACTCTGCCTGCTGGATGATTTTGAATTTGATTTAGAGAGAGCACATCAATCCCCGGCACCTAAGGGAGCCTTAGATGCCAAACCATGTGCACTGATTGTCAGATGTCTCAAATTTAATGTAAAAGAAAAAATAATGCAGCTAGCTTGTGCAAAAAAACAAAAGAAAACAAGAGAATGATGTTTTGAGAGTTTGCAAAAGATGTAGTTAAAGAGAGATCAGCTTTTAGAAGAGCAAGCAAATTTGCCATGCAGCAGAGACTGAAATATTGTGTTTCCAGCTCAGTCTCATGTCAGTGTTGGTGAGGAAATGCATCCGTTTGAAAAGCCACAAGAATCACAACATCTTTTAAATAGCCAGCAGTGAATTAAGTTCCTGTTCTGTTTTATATCAAGTTTACTTGCCAGTTATGTCTGCCCTACTTGCACTTATGGACTTATCCAGTTACTGTGACTAAGGGCAGGTCTACGCTTAAAGCGCGGCATCGACGCGCTGCTGTAGTGCTTAAATGAAGACGCTCCTATGCTTATGGGAGGGTTTCTCCCATTGACATAGTTAATTCACTTCTGCAAGAGGCTCTCCTGCCAACATAGCACTGTCTACACCAGGGATTAGGTTGCTATAACAATGTTGCTCAGGGCTGTGGATTTTTCACATTTGTGAGTGATGTGGTTCTACCACTAGAAGTCTGTAGTGTAGACCTGGCCTAACTAATTTACTTATCTTTGTTATTTCTTCTGCTCCAAGCTTATGCCTTATCAACTTTTGGGACATGTATATCAATTCTCATCAAACAGCTGGATGTGAATCACCCTAGCAGGGAAGCTAAGGGAACACCTCATCTCAAATGGCAGTGAACTGACTGTGGAAAGGATTTATTTAAATTGTGTATTAGCAGTATTATGTGCTAGTGCTCATGTATAGTTCAGTGGTTTGAGCATTAGTTTGCTAAACCCAGGGTTGTGAGTTCAATCCTTAAGGGGGCTACTTAGGGATCTAGGGCAAAATTAGTACTTAGTGAAGGCAGGGGGCTGAACTTAATGATCTGTCAGGTTCCTTCCAGCTCTATAAGATAGGTATGTATATGTGCTAGGAAATTAATGAAACATTTGAGAACATCCCTAAATGGACAGATCAGAATGAACCATTTGTTTGCTAAGCTAACACACAGGCCTTGTATGATCACAAAGACATACAGCAGGGGGAAGGATGGCTCCCTGTTGCTCTGGAGAAATGTGGGAGCTTTAATACCACTTTTTAAAATTGGTGCCAGGGGGAGATCCTGCTGTGTCACTGTGCCTTATTGCTGGGGATCTTCAAAGCCTGGCAGCCTTACATTCCATGTGCTAGAAATGCAAGAGAGGGTTCTTCTCACTTCAATGCATCATGGAAAGCTGCACAGGAGCTGAGCAATGTTGTTTTACACCTATAGGCCAACAGAGCAGAGGAGACGACCCATGAGGGGTGCTGATTTACATGCAGTGATTTCTAGCCTTCCTATCACCTCCTACTTCCTCCCTCTCACCCTGCCCCTGTTTGCCCCTTTTTCCATGTCTCCTATCTTGCTCTCCCCCATGCCCTCCCCAGTCTCATTTCCTATCCCCACTTGCTCTGAAACCCCCCTCAACTACTTCAGCCCCTTCCCCCATGTGAAAGTAGAATGAATTATATTGTAAAAATAAGAATGGATTAAAGAAATGTTGTATGTACCTTTAAGCAGAAATAAGAAATGTTGAAATACAGGTGCCAGGAAAAGAAACATTAGGCATAAACAATGGTGCTAATGGCGAAACATTAATGGAAGATGGGTAATAGTAAGGAAATAAGATATGCATGCCTAGCCCAGGTAAACTTATCAGATTCTGCTTCCTTTGTTATCTTGTTAAGTTCTCTCCCTTTTATCTGTATAAATAAGATAGTTTGTGTCTTGCATGGTGCTCACATTATCTGGGTGTTATTAACACCTTCTATAAGCTCGAACACTGAGTGCATGAACATGAAGTATGAAGTTAATATAGAAGAGTCACTTCTTCAATTGGATTGTGTTTTTTGGTGCAGTAATTTACAGTGTGTGGGAGCAGTTAAATTTCTCCCCCTGTTAGCTGTATGGTTATTTAGTATAGGGAAGGGAAACTGAATGTTTGGTTGTAAACTAAAAGAGGGAGAGGGCATGTGATCCTGGGCAAATAATCCCCACAACATACAATGTCTCACTTAGTGCACCAAGCTGTATTACCAATACTCTGGTGTTTGATTTGGCAAATTGAAAAGATTACAAATTCGGGGATAATACACAGGCATATCCTTGAGATAACAGGTTAAAAAATATTACATTTGTGGAATGTGTGCTCCCTTTCGATCTCCTTAAAATGTAGCTACTACTTTGTGGTATAGGAAAGTAGGATGCCTGTTAAAATAAAGATAATAGTAATAATAATTTAAATGATGGATTTTGGCAGAGGTCCCTGCCTGGTTGGTATGTCTTCATGGCCCAGCCCCTCAAGAACTTATGCACTGGTTTAGTTTTGTCTGTAGTGTTAAGTGTTTGATAATTGTTGCCTTTTCATCGTGATCTACTGTGCTTGGTATGAAGTTGTTATATATATGGTTGTGTTTTTATGTTTTGTCTTTTTTATGCTCTTCCCTCCCCCTTTCCAGAGCCCTCTTCTCCCTATTCCCTGGAAGTCAAAGCCTTTCCCTTCCCAAGCAATAGTCTTCTTTTGTAGGTTCCTTCTGTTACCTGCCTGGTTCAAGATATTCAATTCCAGAGTCTTTAGTAAGTATTTAAATAATAGCTTTTATTATAGAAATGAAATAATAAACACTAGAACTCTGTTGGTCAGGCAGAGTCACAATGGGGCAACCTAGGTAGCAGATAACTCCCAGCCAAATGATGCCAAAGAAGTACTGGTAACAGTATACAGAATATATATTAACAATTGACCAATCGATACAGAGCATGAGGGAGTTATTGATAGGTAAGCAGATTAACAAATCAGGAACTGTTGCTGCGTAAAGCAGGAACTGTTGCTGGGCAGAGTAAGAACTGTTAGAATATAAGAACGGCTGTACTGGGTCAAACCAAAGGTCCACCTAGCCCAGGTGCCCCAGAGGGAATGAACAGAACAGGTGATCATCAAGTGATCCATCCCCTGTCACCCATTCACAGCTTCTGGCAAACAGAGGCTAGGGACACCATCCCTTCCCATCCTGGCTAATAGCCATTGATGGACCTATCCTCCATCAACTTATCTAGTTCTTTTTTGAACCCTGTTGTAGTCTTGGCCTTCACAACATCCTCTGGCAAGGGGTTCCACAGGTTGACTGTGTTGAAATACTTCTTTTGCTTGTTTAAACCTGCTACCTATTAATTCTTGTGTTATGAGGAGTAAATAACACTTCCTTAATTACTTTCTCCACACCCATCATGATTTTATATACCTCTATCATATCCCCCCCTTAGTCATCATTTTTTCAAGCTGAAAAGTCCCAGTCTTATTAATCCATCCTCATATGAAAGCTATTCCATACTCCTCATCATTTTTGTTGTCCTTTTATAAGCCTTAATATTCAAAATGGTGGGCATACCATGGATTTATTTAGAGGCAATATGATATTTTCTGTCTTATCTATCTCTTTCTTAATGATTCCCAACATTCTGTTAGCTTTTTTGACTGCCACTGCACATTGAGTGGATGTTTTCAGAGAACTATCCACAATGACTCCAAGATCTTTCTTGAGTAGTAACAGTTAATTTAGACCCCATCATTTTATAAGTATAGTTGGGATTATGTTTTCCAATGTGCATTATTTTGCATTTATCAACAGTCAATTTCATCTGCTATTGTGTTGCCAATCACCCAGTTTTGCCAGATCGCTTTGTAACCTTTCACAGTCTGCTTTGGACTTAACTATCGTGATTAGTTTTGTATCATCTGCAAATTTTGCCACCTCACTGTTTACCCCTTTTTCCAGGAATATAGCCTTTGTCTCCTCTTTCCTTGAGACCAACCCAGGGAAAAGGGAGTATCAGTTGCCTAGCTGTAGCAGGGACCCAGGAAGAAGCACCTTTCTTCCTTGTTCACCTGGCTTCTTAATGCTGCCATTTGAGCTGGGAATTCCCCTTGTATCTCCCAGAGATTTTTTGAACAAATCAAGGGATCACAGGTTTTTTACCCCAACGGTATCATCAGATCCTGGTTGAGTGTGGTTAGCCCAAACCTTTGGTTGACTTTTGCACCCCTTTCCCTAAAAAATACTTGTCCTGAGACCTCAAGCCTTCTCTTCACAAGCAGGCTAGGGCAGATATTGGGAACTGTCATATAGGTCATGTCTAATGAATAAGTTTGGACAGACCAAAATGATATTTATGCTGACTGGGCTGGCTTTTGCCCTAGTTTTCTTTGGCATGGGTGTTGCTTTTGTAGCTTGTTTTTATGTAATCTTGCTTAAGTGATGTTCATAAGCTGCTGTGTGAGACCAGGGTGATATGTTCTGACCACAGAATGTTGGCAAGAAGACAGGAAATAATGCAAAAAGCTCATTCAGGAAAGATAAGGAAGTCTCTATATCGAGTAAATGGTAAAATGACCTGATCAAGTATGCATGATATGAGCATTTCACAACAACAAGAAAAAGTGTGGATAGCAAAAGCTAAGCAAACTGAAGCATGTGTATACATATTGTACGAGTTGCATAAGACATAAAATACTTAGGGCCCTACCAAATTCATGGTCCATTTTGGTCAATTTCATGGTCATGGGATTTTAAAAATAATAAATTTCATTATTTCAGCTATTTAAATCTGAAATTTCAGGCGTTGTCATTGTCCTGACCCAAAAAGGAGTTGTCAGGGGGGGTCGCAAGGTTATTGTGGAGAGCGCCGAGAGTTAAACCGGCCCTTGGAGACCACTGCAGGGAAAGCATTGCCGTGTGTTTACACTGTCGCTGCAAGCGCAGTGGCGTGGCCACATTAGCAACTCTTGCAGTGCCACAGAGAGCAGTGCATTGTGGTAGCTATCCCAGTGTGCAAGTGAGTTCAGCGTGCTTTTCAAATGTGGGGGATGGAGTGCAACAGGGAGTGTGTTGTGTGTATGTGGGGGGAGAGACAGTGTGTTTTTGGGGGCTGAGTATGTGTAACCCTGCTGTCTTGTAAGTTAAGACAGCAGCAGGGGGAAACCCCAACATCAGCCACACACACCCCCCACACACATACATGCACACACGCCTACCTCGGCAGCAGCAGCATTCCACAGTAATGGCTTGCTTTGTGTCCCGGCGCAGATAAGCATGCGGGCTGTCAGAAATGGAGTTTTGAAAGGGGATATCCGCATGCCTGCAGCCAAGTTCAAAACAATGACAAGAGTGGCCACTTGACTTCAAGGGATTATGGGACTTTTCTGGAGGCCAATCACAGCGCAGTAATGCAACATGTCATCCACACTGACACCCAGGCATTTCAGCCAGAGCGCACCATGCTCTATGCTTCTAGTGGAGGTGGATTACCAGGAGCGCTCCAGCTGCAGAGTCCAGGTGCTCTAAGTGCCTTGCCAGTGTGGACACCTCAGGAGTTAGGGCGTCCGGGGCTGATTTAATGTGGTCTAACTTGCAAGTGTAGCCAAGGCCTGAGATGACTGGAGAAAAAGTGCAATAACTCCACCAGAAATGTGCTGAAACTAGAATTTAGGAAATTACACAATATCCTTGTCAGTAGAAATAAGTACATTGTTTAGGAAGCAGTTAAAAATGTCATTGTAGTCAGGATGTGGTTATAGCAATACACCAGTACAGGATATTTCTTAGGGATTTCATCCAAAGCCCACTGAAATCAATAGAAAGGTTCCCACTGAATGTCATGTACTTTGGATCAGACTCCAGTGGACTATTGCCACATACCTCAGGTTAGTTATGTTGAAAGACAAGAGCTAAGGCCAGGTCTACATTAGAAACTTTTGCCAGCACAGAAATGTTGATTAGGTATGTGAATTTTTTTTGCAACATTTCTACACTGCAAAAGCCATAGTGTAGATACTGTAATATCAGCACAAATCTATTTTTCCAATATAGCTTATATGGTTTTGCCAGCATAAGATGTATCTACAGTAGGAGGGTTTGCTGGTATAGATGTACTGACAAACCCTTTCTAGAGTATATCAACCACCTATAGGCGTGCCACCAGTAGCCTACTAACTCACAGTTCTACAAGCCCTACTGAAAGAAACTAAACTGGGGCGCTGGAACAGGGAGGTCCAGAGGGCCTGGCCTATCCTCTTTTCACCACAGGCCCTGCCCCTGCACCTTCTCTTCCCCCTGAGGCCTCACCCCTCAGCCAGGCTGGCAGCTGGAGCCCAGCCAGGGAGCCCAGGCAGCTGTGGAGAGCCGTGGATCCTCCATCTCCTCAGGGGGTGGGACATGGTCTGGGGGCTTCTGTTGGGCCCCCCCCCACCCCAGGCAGGTAGAGGGGCCCAAGTTCCCCAGCCCTGCTCTGGCTTCCGGCTTGACTGGAGGTGGGACCTTGGGTGGTGAAGAGGAGGGGTAGGGATGGGGCCATGGAGGAGGTGGAGGCCCTGGTTCCCCCACTTTTGAGAAGGCTCCGGCGCCCCTGAAGTAAACTGATTTCATCTTCGCTTCTAGTTTAGCTTTTTCAGTGGAAAATTAGGACTGAAAGTTGTTGGATCACAGATTGCTGCTGATAGAAGAGCTAAGCTCAAGTGTGACAAGAGGAAGGGGCAGTTCAGAATTGCCCCTTTTCTCCTCCAACCCTTTGCCTATCTCCTCTACCTGTCCTTTCTTTCTTCCCTCTCCTAAGAAACTGAATTGAGACACTAGTGCCTAGTTTGGGTCCGTTTGGTGTCCTATAGCTGGATTTCAAAGGGACATAAGGGAGAGAGGAATTTTGTTCCTTCTAGGGAGGGGAGCTCAGATGTGAGTTATTGCAGTTTGGTTCATGGCTATTGCATCATCAAAAAGTCAGTGAGTGACTTTGGACTAGCCAAGTCCCCACACCCATACTCCAATAGTCAATATGCTCAGGAGCAGGTGAAAGATTGCTGATTATTGGAGAAGGAGGCTGGGAGGTAGGGCCTTTGGGTTCTAGTCCTCATTCTGCCATGTTTTAAATGTGTGACTTTGGACACATCACTAATCCTCATTGGCCAAAATTCACAAAGAGACTTAGAGGTTGCAATGCTCAGTACTGCAGCACCTAACTTTTAGACATCTAGCCACCCAGTATCCAAGAAACCTGGGTTAGGTACCTAGGCTCCCAAAACAATACATGGGGAAAGAAAAGTGCCTAAGAATGGGATCCACAAAAGCCAGCACACTATGCAGGAAGCTGCCTAAACTAACCAATAGCAGATGCCAAGGAGAGGGGTGTGTCCTAAACTCTGCCTCCTCAGGGAGTTTGGCATTGGAGGGAGGGAGGTGCCTATCTCTGCTTGGGGAATGGGATCCACCACTTTGAACCCTCTCCTGCAGTTGGGTGCCTAAGAAGTTTTTTTGCAAGAAAGGTGGTGGCTCACATCTAACTCCACACAAAACAGCCCCAGGAGGAAGTGGGAAACAGGGAGGAGGACAAGAAGGATGACTTCCTTATAACTTTTAGCTGAGGGGATAGGGCAGTGGTTCTCAAACTTTTGTACTGGTGACCCCTTTCAAATAGCAAGCCTCTGAGTGCAACCCCCCTTATAAATTAAAAACACTTTTTAATATATTTAACATTATATTATATTATAAATGCTGGATTCAAAGCAGGGTTTGGGGTGGAGGCTAATAGCTCATGACCCCCCATGTAAAAACCTAGTGACCCCCTGAGGGGTCCCGACCCCCAGTTTGAGAACCCTTGTGATCGGGCATTCATCTGGGATGTAGCTCAATCCACCTTCTGATGCAGAAAAGAGATTTGAACATGGGTGAGTCTCAGTCTCTCCTTTTGAAGCCATTCCACTTGGCATAAATAACTAAATATGCATTGGGCCAGAGAGAAAATGACTCTAGTTGAGTAATCACCACTGTTTAAATCTCCTGCTCCTCATCAAGCAGAGTGGGGAATTGAATGTGGGTCTCCCACATCCGGGTGAATGAACTAACCACTGGGATATAGGTTATATGACAGACCACCCCAATACTCTAGCAACACTTATCTTTCCCTGGTTTGAGGATTGTGCTGAGGTTTAGGCATGAAACAGGCATTCAGGCACCTGCCTGAGGCAACAGTGCATAAGCCCAGAGGCACATAGGGAATATGGAAACTTTTTGCAGTGAACATTTAGGTGCCAAGGTGATTTAGGTGCCTCCAGAATTAGGCAGCAGCTGAGTAGGTGTTTTAAGGAGCTCAGTGGTGCCTGACTTTTGGACTTAGGTATTAAAGTGGGAGCTAACAGAAATTACCTGTCCCTATTTTACAGGAAAAAGGTGCCTAAGTCCTTTTGTGGATCTGGGCCTTCTCTCCATAGGCATGTTGTGTAGCTTCCATAATTAGGCTAAGATTTTTGAAATGTGCACTAATTTTTGGAGCCCCAATTTTTTGGGTGTTCCATTTTAGCACTATGGCATCTTATTAGAAGTTCTCAGCACCCACAATTTCAAATCCATAGATTCATGGATTTAAGGTCAGATGGGGCTATTCTGATCATGGGGGCAAGAGGACACCTTCACATAGTGCTCTCGTTATGTGCTATTGACTTAACACAACAAATGTTGTCAATAGGCTACAGATATTGATTTGTATATTTCCCAGTATAATTAGGAAAGTGAAATTTTAAAGAGTCTTTGTCTAGGACACCACTGAAAAACCATCAGACCAGCTTTACATATGTACCAATTTAATGTGGAAGGTTTGTCACATACTCTGTGGCTATCTTTCAAGAGTTCTCAAGGTGAATAACATTGTTTGTTAAAAAGCATGATCCACACGCAATGCTAAACTTAATCAATTTTAAAAGGTAAATTGAGGAAATGTTTAGGACAATATAGCACCACCTTTATCAAGCATAAAGTATAAGTAAAACAGAGCAGGATAGGATAATCAGTTGCCCAGGCCTGGGGCGATGATACCTTTTTCTGGCATTATCAATTCCATATTTGTTCGACTGTGTAGATCTTGCACTACTCTTCCTGTGGTCATAATTACCACTTTTTTATATACCTTATATGCTTACATAACCCATACATCACACATACACCATCCTTGCTCTTTCATGTGTTACTTAACTGATTACTTATCACCCTTGTCCATATTTGGTAGATTCCATGCTATATACATACTGTGTTTTTACATAATATTCTGTTTCGGATTGCGACATGTTGGTCACGGCTCCCTCTGCTGATATTGTTATCTACATGGTATGGACTAAATGCTTTCCTGTTTCTCAGTTTTACCTGTCTTTGCAGCCTTATTCATTTGACCTGTCACCCTGACTCAGTTGTTTTTCCCATACTGTTATCTATACGTAACAGGCTACTCACACAACTCCTGTTTGCCTGGCTTCTAAAATTTGATTTGTTAACAACATTGATGGTGTTGCTTTTCAAGAAACTCATGCTATAGACTACGAGCAAGCTGCAAGATACAAAATTCATGGCGAGGAACTCATTGTAACATGAACGATTCAAAGAAAAGCCTCACCATGTACATCAGGCATGGTTAAAAATGTTCCAGTTCTGCAGGAATTCAAGACCATAGGAATTTCTATTGCTGCAATAAGAATTGCCAACTGACCATAACAAACATCTAAAACCCTCCAAATCTTGAATGGCCGAAGACCTCATAACCATCTTTTCTTCATCCAGCTATGTATTTGGGTAATAGCTGCTACTCATAATGGAGCTATTGCGAAATGATGCAGAGGGTGAGCTGTTCACAGATTGGGCTTCATTTGCAGATGTCCACCTTCTTTTTGACCCAAAACAACCAGGAAATTTTCACTTTGCTAGATGCAACACTGAACACAATGGGGTCCTCTGCTTTCTGAAGAAAAACAATAGCAGAGTTCCTCTGCAAGATTTGTGGACAGTGCTTGGAAAATTTCCTCATAAGAAATACTGTCCCACTGTTCTGCATGTCTGCTTTGGAGTCCCACTGACTGAATAAATGCCAAAACCATGAATTTTCTGCATTGAGAACCGGGTTGCATAAATTGCAGAAGTTGAAGACAAGATGCACCGTACCCAGTCAATCCTAGAAAACTTTGTTCACCTTTTGTGGCAGCTTTGACAAGAACACATTCCCTGCAGCTATCAAAAGGTCTGTACTCCTTCCTAGCAGCCAGAGACAGAAGCACTCTTCAAAGAGTATGAGAAGAGCAGTGATCTGGACACAGCAAAAGCACTAATAGAATCACTGAATTCTGTCCAGCTGAAGAAATGAAACACAACATTGGAGGGTCTTGACTTCACACATTCCAGTTGTGAAGCTTGGCCATGCCTCTGTAAACGTAGAGTCATGGACTATGGACCAGGGTGTAGGCAATCATGCCTAATGATCAGAGTTGGGAGCCAGAAACAGGAGCGAGGGGTCAGAGCTGGAGACAGAGTCAGGAGTCAAACCAAGGGTCCAGCCAGAGTTGGAGTCAGGGGTAGCGCAGTGGAGCAGAGATCTGGAGCAAGGCAGGAACTGGGAGCAGAAGAGGATCTGGAGTAAAGAGGGCAGGAAGAAGGAAACTGTTTGGAGGCAGGAATCAGGATCAGACAGGAAGACAGGGCTCAGGTATCACGAGAGTCCAAAGTGACAGTCAACCAGGAATTCACCTAGTTTCTCAGACAATTTTCTGTGCCTCCTTCTGGCTTAAGTAATGCATTCAAGCCAATCAGTGTGGCTGGACATCTTCCCAAATCAGGAGCTTAGTGGGTAGAGGCTTTGGTGAGTTAGGTCTCTGATAGTCTTCTTCTCCACTGGTTCTGGTGAGCTGGTGGGTGCAGCCATGGTCTGAGTACCGCCTGGGGACCTGTGTTCATAGACTTGCGATCCCTCGCACTGACATGGTAGAACATTCAATTGAAAGTGATGGCCAATGCTGTTGCCTCAAACCTTCTCCATAATTTGAAGACCAAAACCGGCCAGCTGACTAAACAGAAGGTTCAGAAAGAGCTCTTTCCACACATCCAACAGAGTCCTGCTACTTCACTTCTATCATCGCCATATACTACAGAGGAAATAAACATGGCCCTCCTGGCCACTAAAAGCAGGAAAGCTCTGGCAAGGACAGCATTTATCGCAAATTCTTTAAGAATCTGGGGCCCAAGGGACAAGCATGGTTGGCAGATCTATCTGTTGCCATACATTCAACAGTAAAATCCCAAAATGTTGGAATCAGACCACCAGCTATTGCTCAATATCACTCCGCACCATTAACTTGCAAGTTGTGGAGAGGAGTCTTACCCCTATCTTTGAGGCCATCCTGCCAAAGGAACAGGTCAGTTTCAGACCAGGAGGAAGTTCCTGCAACCAGGTTCTCACCATTACTAATCATGTTGAAGTTGGCTTCCAACAGAATTAAAAAACTGGAGTGGTATTGATAGGTTTACCATATGGAAATATGGGCTATTGCTGAAGGCATTAAAGGTCTTCAAATGCCGTAGCACTATACAACTCCTGACCACAATGTTGAGCAACTATAGATACCATGTCCTTTGACAGGACAGATCAGCAAAGCGCACATGCTCGATGATGGCCTACTTCTAGGATCTGTGCTGACTCCTTCACAGTTCATCATTCACATTAGTGATTTGTCGGATACAATTTTACATAAATTCCTTTCATGCTGATGACATTGCTTTTGCAGTACAAGACAAAGACCTCACCACTATTGGAGACACCCTCTCCACCAATCTCAGGATAAAGGTGGAATACTTTTAGGACTGGAAGCTCCTCCCAAATGCCTCCAAAACTTTGGCAAAGAGTTCTGTGGCACCTTATAGACTAACAAACGTATTGGAGCATGAGCTTTGGTGGGTGAATACCCACTTTGTCTGATGCATGTAGTGGAAATTTCCAGAGGCAGGTATAAACATGCAAGCAAGAATCAGGCTAGAGATAATGAGGTTAGTTCAGTCAGAGAGGATGAGGCCCTCTTCTAGCAGTTGAGGTGTGAACACCAAGGGAGGAAAAACTGCTTTTGTGAATGGCTAGCCAACTACAGCCTTTGTTTAATCCTGAGCTGATGGTGTCAAATTTGCAGATGAACTGAAGCTCAGTAGTTTCTCTTTGAAGTCTGGTCCTGAAGATTTTTTGCTCCAGGATGGCTACAACCCATCCTGGACAATGATCCCTCACTTTCACAGGCCTTGGGAGGTAGGCCAGTCCTCGCCCACAGACAACCTGCCAACCTGAAGCATATTCTCACCAGCAACTACACACCGCACCATAGTAACTCTAACTCAGGAACCAATCCATGCAACGAACCTCGATGCCAACTCTGCCCACATATCTACACCAGCGACACCATCACAGGACTTAACCAGATCAGCCACACCATCACCGGTTCATTCACTTGCACATCTACCAATGTAATATACTCCATCACATGCCAGCAATACCCCTCTGCTATGTACATCAGCCAAACTGGACAGTCCCTATGTAAAAGGATAAATGGACACAAATCAGATATTAGGAATGTCAATATACAAAAACCTGTAGGAGAACACTTCAATCTCCCTGGACACACAATAGCAGATTTAAAGGTAGCCATCCTGCAGCAAAAAAACTTCAGGACCAGACTTCAAAGAGAAACTGCTGAGCTTCAGTTCATCTGCAAATCTGATACCATCCGCTCAGGATTAAACAAAGACTGTGAATGGCTTGCCAACTACAGAACCAGTTTCTCCTCCCTTGGTGTTCACACCTCAACTGCTAGAACAGGGCCTCATCCTCCCTGATTGAACTAACCTCGTTATCTCTAGCTTGCTTCTTGCTTGCATGTTTATACCTGCCTCTGGAAATTTCCACTACATGCATACGACGAAGTGGGTATTCACCCACCAAAGCTCATGCTCCAGTACGTTTGTTAGTCTATAAGGTGCCACAGGACTCTTTGCCGCTTTTACAGATCCAGACTAACACGGCTACCCCTCTGATCCAAAACTTTGGTAATAGCCTTTCACCTAAACAACAAAGATGCCAATGAACCATTCACTGTCACCTTCTGTGATCAACAGGTCTGAAAAAAGCCCTACCCTAAGTAGTTGGGAATAGAAGCTTGACTTTTAAAGTTCATCTGGAAAAGATATGAAAAGGTAAAAGCAAGGACTAGACTCATCTAAAGACTTGCAGGCACAACATGGAGTGCTGATGCGCACAGCTTTGAACTGTGATTCTAACATTGGTACACTTGATTACAGAATATTGTGCTCCAGTCTGGGCAGGCAAACTCTGGATGCACAGCTTAATGCCATTATGATAATCATAACTGGAATATTAAAATCAGCAGGCATTCAGTGGCACATGTATCCCCACCCAAGATCTGGAGGGTCACACACAGCCTGAGTATTATCGAACCATAGGCAAGTTGAATTTACCAATTCATGAGGACCTCCAGAAATTTCTATCACGGAATTTCAAAGTCTGGCTTATGCCCCAACCTGTAACAAGTCTCTTGAAAGTTACCCTTTAATGTGCCAAACCCCAGGGTTCCACCGAGTTCCGTAAGGGCAGGCCCATGGCTTCCAAGACTCCCAGGTTGGGCCTTCAGGCACCAGCAGTCCCTCTCTCTCTCTCTCTCCATGACTTCCTGCAGGGTGTCCAGCCGAGCCAGATTCCTGCAGGCGATTTGTACTGTACACCTGTAGGGCACAATGCTCTCAGTGATTATTTATAGTGACAGCAGGCAGCTGTTTCAGAACAAGGTAGCAATTTATTAGTTTCCTGGCATACAAAATCTGAAAGTCCTTAGGTCAACCAAGAGAAGCAGAACCTATGTCATAGTCCACCCTGGCCATGCCAGTGCATTCAGCATTATGGCCTCCATTTCTGGCTCTGACTCCTTCCCTTTGATTTTATTCTTGGGTGGGAACCTGTGTCTCATGAAAGGACATCCCTTTTTCCAGCCGCTTGACAACTTTCTCCTCTATCTAAGTTCACATCTTCTACCTGCCGGGGTTTCTTGCAGTTAGGTGTCAATTGTTCAGCGATTAGAGGTCTCATGGTCGGTCCAGAGCTTCTGTTGATCTGGGTTGGTTTCAACCAGTTCTTTAATGACCCATTCATTCCACCCTAGACAACTAGGCAATACACACACACCTCATGTCTCCTGCTCTGCTCAAAGAGCCGCATTAACCCTTTTGCATGGACTGGGTAGCAATGCTAAGGACATAGGGAAACTGAGGCACACATAGGCTTCATGAAAATATTACAGCAAATTCCTACTTCATCACACCATCTGAATTCATTTCTGAAACCTCATAAACCTTTTTGGAGCAGGCTAAAATTTTGAAAGCATTCTCTTTCAATCCTGAGGCACACTTAAAAGAATTCTGGGATAATGCTAATGTCCCAAACAAACAGTGGATTGCCAACCCCACAAAACTTCTGCACTGAACCTTTTCAGAATATTGCATGGCAGATGCAGTCACCCCAAACATCTCTAGAAGATGGGAGAGAATACATAAATGTCTGTGGACACCACTTGCAAACTATGGATTGCATTGAAAGTTAGCACCTGTTTCAACAATTTGCCAGTGATATCTCAGGCTATGTCTACACTACCACTGGATCAACGCTGCAGCGATTGATGCACCAGGGGTCGAGTTAGCCGTTCTAGTGAAGACCCTCTAAATTGATTGCAGAGTTCTCTCTGTTTGACCCTGGTACTCCACCAAGACGGAGAGGAGTGAGGTAAGTCACTCTCCCATCGACCCAGCGCAGTGTAGACACCGCAATAAGTCGACCTAAGCATAGGTGTGGGAAGTAAGGGTGAAGGGGTTGCTGCAGAACCCCCAGGTTTTGCGCCCAGTGTCCTGGTCACTGGCCCCGCACCCCCACCGCCCAGGGTCCCTGCTGCAGGCTCCATGCCCCTGCCACCCGGGATCCCGGCCACTGGGTTCACTATGGTCCTGGGGTCCTGGCTGCCAGCCCTCCATGCAGGGTCCTGACTGCCGGCCCCAGCTTTAGGGGACGGTGAGGGGCACGGACAGAGGTAAAGGTGGGTGCTTCCAAAAACTGTTCCAGTGCCACTGGACCTAAGCTACATGAATAACGTAGCTGGAGTTGCGTAACTTAGGTCGATTTACCACATCAGTGTAGACATAGCCTCAGACTATCACCAAGCCATTCCCAAAGCTACTTACTGGCTCACTAATCTGAACTTGATTGTCTAAATGTTGCTAATCACTCCTCTTGTCAGATGAAAGATTATGATAATCTAGGCTGACCTCTTGCGTAACAGAGTCCAGAGAATTTCATATAGTAAATCATTTGCCTAGTCCAATGAAGTAAATGAGATCAGTGGGTGCTTTGCACCTCTGAAAAACAGGCCCACAGGTGTGTCAAGATGGACACCCAAAAACGGGCATCCAAAGTCAGTGTGCACTTCTGAAATTTTTATCTTAATATTTTTATAGGGGCACCATCACTTTAGAGTCACACTCTGCCTGAAATATTTTATCTACTGTAGTTATGGATCATCTTAGAGTACTATGAATTAAAAAACAAGAGAAAAAAATCTCAATTTTTTCAGTTTATTTTGCAGCACTTTGAGGATAGTCATTTTCAGTGTCTCCTCGGTTAGCTGGTTAGGCTCTGATATTACACTCAGTGCAGTTATCAGTGACAAGCACTTAGTCAGTTTCTCCTGTTTGTATGGGCCTTTCCCCACAACAACAGGCAGTTAATTTTTGAGAACTGTGCTGACTTTGTTTGGTTACTGTGCTCCTAACACTGGGATCGTTATGGGTAGAGAAGTAAAAAAAGATTTGCAGTGCTGGGGTGGGGGGTGAGGGCTTTGGCTGGGGGTGTGGGCTCTGGGGGGGGGGGAGGGCTGGGGATGAAGGGTTTGGGGTGCAGGCTGCCTCGGGACTGCGGCGGGGAGAGAGGACTCCCCACAACCCTCTCTTGTGGCACCTCTGAGGCTGGGACCAGGGGAGAGGTGCCTCTCCCTGCCTGCGTGGCCCTTGATAGCTTGCTGCATGGCTGCACAGTCGCGCAGCTTAGCGGGAACTTGTGCCCACACCAGAAAGTGTAGCTGGGCAGGTTACGGTATGCGCAACATCGACTGAGAGTGAACCACAATGAAAGCCTGCTTGCTGGAACCTCCAGGATTGTTTCTAGCACTCATACAGCTGTAGAAGTGCTCCAACTGGCACTGGTAGGAGCCTTAGGCTACATCTACACTGCACACCACTGGTGGTTGTATCTAGGTATGTGTAGCTGCATGCTGCAGTGAAAGGCTCTGGTTGTGGGGAGCCATAGGGAAAAGGCTCTGGCAGCTCTGTACTTCCAGAGGCTCTCATTGAGATGAGGAAAGGCTCCAGCAGTGGGGAAAGGCCCTGGCAGCTCCCTGAGTCAGTGAAAGGCTCTGGTTGTGGGGAGATGACAGTCTTTTCTCGCTGCCTCTCCCTGGTGCTGGAGCCTTTCCCTGCAGCTGGGACAGACTCCAGCAGCAAGGTGACAGTGGATCATTGCACTGTTAAAAATAGCAGTATAGACTGGGGAGGCACTGCTTGGCCATGTAGAGAGCCTTGTAGGATAGATACCTACAGGGTTAAGGCATGTCTTTACTCTAATCACCTAAGCAGTGCTTCACTGTCTATGCTGCTGCTTATACCCATGCTAGATTGGTGTTTAGTGTATGTACTCTACACATTGCCATAAAGAGTGTACAGTATAGACATATCTTTAATGTAGACATTTCACTGGTGTTTTGACTAACAAACTGTTGCATGTTTGATACTTCTAGAACCTTGTTAGCTGGTGTACACTGGGACATGTACCATTGCTTACACGGGTGCTGGTGCAACAGTGGGAAATTTCCTTTGTTAGCAACAAACCAAACTCCCATGAATTTTTGTGTTTAAACTGAACCTAAGGCCTGGCCTAAACTACGCATTTGTATCGAATTTAGCAGCGTGAAACCGAATTAACCCTGCACCCGTCCACACACCGAAGCCCTTTATATCGATATAAAGGGCTCTTAATACCGATATGTGTAATCCTCCCCGATGAGGGGAGTAGCACTGAAATCGGTATTGCCATGTCGGGTTAGGGTTAGTGTGGCCACAAATCGACGGTATTGGCCTCCGGGTGCTATCCCACAGTGCACCATTGTGACCGCTCTGGACAGCAATCTGAACTCGGATGCACTGGCCAGGTAGACAGGAAAAGCCCCGCGAACTTTTGAATTTCATTTCCTGTTTGCCCAGCGTGGAGTGCCGATCAGCACGGGTGACCATGCAGTCCCAGAATAGAAAAAGAGCTCCTGCATGGACCGTACAGGAGATACTGGATCTGATCTCTGTATGGGGAGACAAATCTGTTCTATCAGAGCTCCGTTCCAAAAGATGAAATGCCAAAGCATTTGAAAAAATCTCCAAGGCTATGATAGACAGAGGCCACAGCAGGGACTCAGCACAGTGCTGCGTGACAAGCGTAATGGAAAGCCAAAGAATCAAATGGACGTTCATGGAGGGAGGGAGGGGGACTGAGGACTCGAGCTATCCCACAGTTCCCGCAGTCTCTGAAAAGCATTTGCATTCTTGGCTGAGCTCGCAATGCCTGAAAGGTCAAAAACATTGTCGCTGGTGGTTCAGGGTATATGTCGTCAATTCCCCTGCCCGCCCCGTGAAAGAAAAGGGAAAAAATCGTTTCTCATCTTTTTTCAATGTCATTGTATGTCTACTGGATGCTGCTGGTAGACGTGGTGCAGCAGCGCTGAACAGCAGCATCCCCTCCCCTCCCCGATGGCAGACGGTGCAATAGGCTTGATAACCGTCCTCATCATCCCATGAGTGCTCCTGGCTGGCCTCGGTGAGGTCAGCTGAGGGTGCCTGGGCAAAAATGGGAATGACTCCCAGTCATTCCCTTCTTTAAGCTTTGTCTCCTGGAGATTCAGTCCTGCCTGGAATATCATAGCAGCTGGAGGCTGCGCTCCTCCCCCCCTTTAATGTCTAATGGAGATTCAGTCCTGCCTGGAATATCATAGCAGCTGGAGGCTGCCTCCCCCTCATTTTATCTCACTAAAAAGCCAGTCTTTCTTATTCATGCATTCTTTATTACTTCATCACACAAATGAGGGGATAACAGCCACGGTAGCCCAGGAGGGGTGGGGGAGGAAGGAAGCAATGGGTGGGGTTGTTGCAGGGGCACCCCCTAGAATGGCATGCAGCTCATTATTTCTGCGGGATGTCTGGGGCTCTGACCCGGAGTGACTGTCCTCTCTGGTTCTTTATTAGGCTTGCCCCATTTTCTAGGCAGGACTGACTCTATTTTTAGACAAAACGTAAAGAAGGGAATGACCTGGGGAGTCATTCCCATTTTTGTCCACGCGCCCCCAGCCGACCTCAGCGAGGCCAGACAGGAGCACCCAGGACAGCAGCAGATGGTACAATAGGACTGGTAACCGTCATCGCCAATTCCAAAGCAGCAGACGGTGCAATAGGGCTGGTAACCATCTCTGCTACCTTGCAAAGACAAATGAATGCTGCTGTGTAGCACTGCAGTACCACGTCTGTCAGCAGCATCCAGTACTTATACGGTGAGAGTGAAAAAAGGCTAAACGGGCTCCATGGTTGCCATGCTATGGCGTCTGCCAGGGCAATCCAGGGAAAAAGGGCATGAAATGATTGTCTGCCATTGCTTTCACGGAGGAAGGATTGAGTGACGACATTTACCCAGAATCACCCGCGACACTGTTTTTGCCCCATCATGCATTGGGATCTCAACCCAGAATTCCAATGGGCGGGGGAGACTGCAGGAACTATGGGATAGCTACCCACAGTGCAACGCTCCAGAAATCGATGCTAGCCTCGGTACATGGATGTACACTGCCAAATTAATGTGCTTAGTGTGGCTGCGTGCACTCGACTTTATATAATCTGTTTCCAAATACCGGTTTCTGTAAAATCGGAATAATCCCGTAGTGTAGACATACCCTGAGTGTGTTGTCAATAATGGATTGCATGCATCCTCTTACTCTGACCCATTAATCTTTAGGAAATGTATTCAGATTGCCAGGGAGGGGCAGATGTTTTCAATGATTGCTAAGCCAATGGATTTATTGAGAGATACTTTTAGCTTATCAAGAACTACTTGTTGTTACAGATGTTTTCTCTTGTAATGACTGGGTTATCAATTATGTAAAATAGCTGATCAATTATGTAAAAATCAAGATACCATGAAAAGAGTTCCATGAGTAAATAGGTCATTTTCTCTCTCTTTTCTGTACATACACATATTATATAAAAGGGTGAAATTCTGAGAACTAGTTGGAAGAGACCGATGCTGCTAAGCTGCTCCCCTAATCGATTTGGTAATGTATGGACCTTCCTTTGGTATCATGCTGTTTTATCTTTGATTAATAAAGCTTATTGAGCCTGATTAGCTGACCTTTTATTAACAGAATCAGACTTTCAGATAACACCTGGAGGTCTTGTCCACTCACACAAAGGGTAAGGAATTAGCTTAAACTAAGTTAACATAAGGCACTCTTCAACTGATCTGAGTATCCCATAAATTCCTAAATCTATCTAATTAAATTGATAAAATTTATTGTTTTGACACAGCCTAAAATTATACATGTTAACCAAGTCTGAAGACTGGCCTAAAGGATCAACAGCCTCAAAAACAGTGCTCCCCAAACTGTGGGGCACACCCTCTAGGGGACATAGAGGAATGTTCAGGGGGGCATGGCAGGGATAAAGGGAGATGTGACGTGAATAGTTTGGGGCCACTGCTCTAAAGGACTGAGCTCAAAAGAAAACTGCAGGGAGCATAGAAAACTAAAATCAGCTGCAGTCCTTGCACTGTTTGTGGTGTGTCGGATGTGGTTCTTTTGTGTGATGAGAGGTGATTAGCAAAGTCCAAATAACCAAATCCATAGCAGTGAGCCTGTGGGTAGCTTTAGTGTTATCTGGGTTTTTCTGAACCCAAAGTTCTTGATAACTTTATTCTTTGCAAGGTGATGTCAGGAAATAAATCAAATCAATCAGGGACACGGCTCCTCCATCTGATAAATGATTGGTACAAACAAGAGTACTTTCACTTTAAGCTTTTACTTTATTTAGTCTCAAGCATATACACACGTATACAACAGGTTAGAGCAAGCTAAACTTATAGTTACCCAAAATCTGGAGTGGTCTTTGAGTGGTCGACAGCAGGTTTCCAGTGATCAGCCTTCGATCTGCTGCTGGGGATCATGAGACGAGTCCCCTCAACTCAGTCATTTCCCCCTATTTATGCTTGTGTTACACAGCTTGTCAATCACCAGTAATCGTTAGTTAAGGATGAAGTTTCAAGGCGTTAGTTGTGCAGATATGTTTCTGCAGAGTCCACAGTCTCGTTGGCCTTGAAAAACACACACGAGAAGTCAATTATAGACAGACTTCCTGTTTTTTTTCAAAACCACATACTTCAGCAGTTTAAAAGAAATTTCAATGAGATGGTGCAGGATCATGCTCAATTCTCGTGGTCACCTCATCCCCCCCATCTAGCCTAGTTATACTAAGGTTGCTACAAAGGCGTTACAGCTGCTTTTGGCAATAAGTGTGATAATTGATATTCCAGTTATTGGCAGGCCTAGGTGTTTTGCTGAGCTGTAGCTGTCTCCCCTAACCAGGGGCGGCTCTAGCAATTTCGCCGCCCCAAGCACAGCGGCACACCGCGGGGGGCGCTCTGGCGGTCGCCGGTCCCGCGGCTCCGGTGGACCTCCTGCAGACGTGCCAGCGGAGGGCCCGCTGGTCCTGCGGCTCTGGCGGAGCATCTGCAGGCACGCCTGCGGGAGGTCCACCGGAGCCGCCTGCCACCCTCCCAGTGACCGGCAGAGCGCCCCCCGTGGCATGCCGCCCCAAGCACGCACTTGGCATGCTGGGGCCTGAAGCCGGCCCTGCCCCTAACATTAGGAGTGGCTCGGTGTAAGTCTGAGATGCAACCGGCAAATGAGCACTGATATACAATGTTGTCTATCATTTGTGACTTGTGTCTACAGACTCATTGTCTCTGATCTTCTGCAGATGTATGAGATGACAGTATCTGCCATCCAGTGTTCTGAAATGGTTCAATGCGACAATTGTCCCTGGGGTAGATTAAAACCTGGAAGTTCTTGTGTGGAGGTGACAATCTGGTGTTTGTTTGGGACACTTGCATAATCCCAGAATTCTTTCTAATGTGCCTCAGGATTGAATGAGGATCTTTAAGAGCTTTAGCCTAACCCCAAAGAGGCTTCCAAGATTTCAGGCGCATTGTGTGTTTGAGTTTAATAACAATTTGAGATTGTCAGATAGGTTTAAATGGAATTATTTAATCAAAGATTAATACAGCACTATACAGAATACAGAAAGAAAACATATTTTACCACTCTCTGTAAATGGTGAAGAAAAGGTAATTTGGTCCCTTCCTCTGTACCTCTGTTGGACTACTGACAGTGTTCATTCCCAGATAACTTTCTAATGTTCTTTCTTGTAATGGTAGGTGAGACAAAAATTCCTTTTTGGAGGGAAAATTGCTTTCCCATGATTAATTTTACTGTGTGTGTTTTGGTTTTGATATTTTCGTTTTATCCAGTTATTTATGGAATTTTATGGCATCTTTAGGTTACATGATTGGTAAACTAAAAGGAATTCTAATCCGCTCATTGTTTATTAACAGGGGTGACAACCAACAGTTCTTAATGACTTAGTCATCTTTCAATGGATCCTTATTTCATTCATTACAGAAAAGATCTACAACAAGAAGTACCTCTTAGCAATCACAGAACATAATTAAATTATATCTTACCTTATCACCCAGTCTTGTTTATAGCATTCTGCTGTAGACATTGTCAGTTTGATTGGTCTTTTCCCTAGACATCTAGATTCCCAGACTTGGAGGCACCAGGAATAATGAATTACAGCTGAATGCTTGATCACATGAAATTCCTGAATCCAGGTCACTCACAGGTTAAGAGCCAACAGTCTTGGCCTTTGAATTCAAATACACTCTTTGCTAATATCATAAAAGTTCTAGGAGAATAGTTAATATGCAAATGAATCTAATATACAAGAAAAAAAGAAGACTTAAAAAGGTTGATATTTACTAACAGGCATGTCTTCAGAAGGTTCTGGAGATCCTCATGAATTGGTAAATTCAGGTTGGCCATAGTTCAATTGTACTCACCAGCTGTATGTGTGTGTGTGTGTCTGTATTTTGCGTGGGGATATATGTGCTAGAGTAGGCAACTGTTGAACAGCTGTTGATTTTAAAGTTCCGGTTATGATTCTTTTCACAGCATTAAGCTGCAGGACTTTGGTATGTGAGCTGCCCACCCAGACTGGTGAGTGACATTCAGCAGTTGACTATACCAATGCTAGAGTCGTTGTTTGAAGTGTATGCGCTTTTACCTCTTCACATATTTTTATCAGATGAGCTTTAAAAAATTAAAGAAACGCAAGCTTCTATCTAAGGTTACACCCCAGCACACACAAAATGTGATCATTTAGGAGTACACAGAGCCCTCAACTTTGTGGGACAGTGGAAATGATTTCTAAATATCTAGGATTTTTAAAATGTTTGTTTTTAATTTTAAGGCTGTCCATATACTACATCTGCTAGGGACAGATCCTAGCCCTAGCATGCAATCACCTTTTCACTGGGGTGCCAGGGAGGGAAAGCATACTCTTTCCCCATATCCCAGGCTATGGCAGGGAGAGCCTACATAGTTCCAGCTGATTTCCATGTAAGCAAAACTGAACCCAGAGCAAGACTATTAAGTCCAATAGTTGCTGAGCAAGAACAGGATTATTTGTTTTCATATACACTTTTAACAATTAAGAAATTGCTGACAAAGTAGTTTTCTTGTCTATTTTTTCAGTGCCTAGTCCTGCAGGAAATTCACATGCAAAATGCTCATCGACTTCATTGGGACCCATTGACTGATCCTTAAGGTAGAGATAAATTAGCTGATGAAAGTAATAACAATCAAACTTGCCAACATTTTTGGTAGAGTGTAGCAGAGTTGCCACCCCAACATGTCCCCTCCTGGATGGATGTGGTGTTGCAGCAGCTGAACTTCCATTTCCCTCTGCTGTTATTCAGCCTATTCTGGCCATAGCAGTGGTCTTACCCTCCAACCAAAATACATTCAGGAGTCTGACCCCTTCCAGAGCCCCAGAGTCCTTTAACATTGCCAACAAAACTACAACTGAATCTGCAGTCTCATCTGGACTCGGCGAGCTCATCCTCCTCATAGGCACACCTCAGCTGCAATAATGTTTTCCCACACCTCATTACAGGCTCCTGTGCCCCAAACAATTCCACTGTCCAGGGATTGGCAAACTCCTCCTCTTGCCTAGAGGCCAGGTTGGCTGCTGCTTGCCAGGGTCCCTTCAGGCTTCCAGCTCTCCCTTGAAGTAACCAGTCTGCTCTTTTCTCCTTGTCAGTCTTCTTTCAGGCTGCTTTCAGAAGGAGGGAATGCCTCACCTCCTCTCCATTGGGTCTTTTCTGCCAACTGACCCTCTTTCAAATCCATTCTCTTCACTTGACTATACTCTCCCCAGGTGTAGTCAGTGAGGTGACTAGCATTCTCAGGCTCTTTTAACCTTTTCAGTGCCTGTTCAGGGGTCACATATAGTCACATGTACCATCTCGAGGGAAAGGATACATCTACATTGAGATGCTACATCATCGCTAGCTTCTCTCAATGACTTTTCCATCTCTGTTATTGCATCCTCAGTCTCAATCTCCTTCAACCCATCTGCTACCAGTGCTTTCACATGGTTCCTCACCCAATCTCCAGCTTGCTGATCCCCTACTTCCATTAGAGGTCACGTCTGTGTACCCCAGTGAATTATTTTGCCTCTGTCTGTATCCCAACTGCTACCCAATTTGTCATGGGGACTATACTCCTTTCAGATTCCTTCCTGTTGGGTGCAACCATTGAGTATCTGTGAGGGCCACCATCCCCACTGCCACATCTCATAGACTTTAAAGTCAGAAGGGACCATCATGATCATCTAGTTTGACCTCCTGCACATTGCAACCCACAGAATTTCACCCACCCACTCCTGTAATAGACCCATAACCTCTGGTTGAGTTACTGATGTCCTCACATCTTAATTTAAAGACTTCAAGGTGTAGAGAACCCACCATTTACTCTAGTTCCAACCAGCAAGTGACCTGTATATTGCAAAGAAAGGCAAAAAACTTCCAGGGTCTCTGTCAATCTGACCTGGGGGGAAATTCCTTCCTGACCCCAAATATGGTAATCAATTAGACCCTCATCATATGGGTGAGAGCCACCAGCCAGACACCTTGGGAAAGAATTCTCTGTAGTAACTCAGAGCCCTCTCCCGCTAGTGTCTATTCTCCAGCTGTTGGAGAGATTTGCTGATAGCTGTTGTGGATGGACCATATGCCATTGTAGGCAATCTCATCATACTGTCCCCTCCATAACCTTTTGAAGCTCAGTTGTTTTAAAAAAAAGTTAGTTTTTTTCCCTCCATTGCTTCCCTTGGAAGGCTATTCCAGAACTTCACTCCTCTGATGGTTAGAAACCTTCAACTAATTTCAAGCCTAAACTTATTGATGTCCAGTTTATATCCATTTGTTCTTGTGCCGACATTGGCCCTTAAACCTAAAGAACTTCTCTCTCTCTGTGGTGTTTATCTCTCTGATGTATTCAGAGAGAGCAATCATATCTCCCTTCAGCCTCCATCTTGTAAGGTAAAACATGCCAAGCTCCTTAAGTCACCTCTTGTAAAGTAGTTCTCCATTCCTCTGATCATCCTAGGAGCCCTTCTCTGCACCTGTTCCAGTCTGAATTAATCTTCCTTAAACATAGGAGACCAGAACTTTACACAGTATTCTGGATGAGGTCTCACCAGAGCTTTGTTTAATGTTAATACCACTATATCTATTGGCAATACCTTGCATAATGCATCCTAGGATTGCATTAGCATTTTTCATGGCTGCATTACATTGGCTGCTCATAGTCATCCTGTGATTGACCAATACACACAGGTTTTTCTCCTCCCAAGCTTATAGGAAAAATTCTTGTTGTTAGCCCTTAAGTTCATGTCCTTGCACTTTGCACTATTAAATTTCATCCCATTTCTATTACTCCAGTTTTCAAGGCCACCCAAACTTGTATGATATTCTGGTCCTCCTCTGTATTGGCAATACCTCCTAACTTTGTGTCATCTGCAAACTTTATTAGTACACTCCCACTTTTTGTGACACAGTCATTAGTGAAAATGTTATATAAGATTGGTTCCAAGACAAATGCTTGAGGAACTCCACTAGTAACTGATACCAAAGATCTTTAGACAACTCCATATTTCCTTAAAGCACAGCACCTAAAGCATTACCTTGCCCCATTAGCTGAATATAGGGAAAAAGTTATCTGATATAAATTAAATTGGCAAAGAAATAAGGTGGTAACAGACTATAACACTAGGGTAAGTAAACAGTCAATCGGATACATAATGTAAGGATGAGGTAATTGTTTACAGCAGTTCCCAAACTTTTCGGCATCACGTCCCCTTTTAAAATTTTCAAGAAATCCTCATGCCCCCCCACCTCTCCTTTACCATCATCCAACCCCCCCAATCCTTGTCCCCTGACTGCCCCCTCCTGGGACCCCCCGCCCCTAACCACCCCTCCAGGACATCACTTCCTATCCAACCCCCCCTGCTCCCTGTCTCCTGACTGCCCTGACCCCTATCCACCCCCCCCCCCGACAGACTCACCCCGGGACTCCCATACCTATCCAACCCACCCATTCCCTATCTCCTGACTGCTCCCCAGAACCTCTGCCCCATCCAACTGCTCCCTCTCCCTGACTTCCCCCAGGACCTCCTGCGCCTTATCCAACCCCCACCCCCGCCGCTCCCTGCCCCTTTACCAGACTGCTCAGAGCAGCAGGACTGGCTCATTGGAAAGCATGGAAGGTGGGCGGGCACAAAACACGCTGCCCATGCAGCGGCGTACCTACTGTCTGTTACAGCTGCCTCCCTGCTGCATTCCTTTTTGTTTTCCTCTCTGTGTGGCCGCCCCTCCCAGCCATGGGGCTAGCAAGAGTCATAGCCTGGCCCTGCTCAGTGGAATGGCCTTTGCAGACTAACCGGAGCCATTGCTCTGCTCACGTGGGAGTGGGCCCCTGCCTCCTTTGTTCAGACGTGGGCTCGGTGTAGGGGGCACTGCCCAAGAATGCAAGACCTTATATGGCCACATAGCTGAGCATGTAAGTCATGCCTGTGACTTAGGACTAGCCCGGACATGTCTGTGCCCACCTGAAGACCTTTCCCTGTTTTCTCTCCTCCCCTCTAACAAGGTGTTAGCCAAATAGGCTCGTTCCCCCTGGAGCGTTCCCAATTACCCCAAGGAGGCACGGAGAGACAGGGGGACGGTTACCAGATTCTTTATTCGGTCAGCTGAGCGGGTGTCCTTCTCGGCTCGTGCCTGAGAAAGGAGCACACTATACAGGTCCGAGACAGGTCCTTTTATACCTTCGATTCGCATGTCAAATTCTGCTAACCTATGCATTCTTTACATTTGTGCCTGGTAATAATTAGGAAGCATCTGTTCCCCCTTACCCCCTCCTCATATTCCTTTTCCATGGTCGTGGAACATTTGTTTAACTCATTCCCATTTTTGGTATACATTATATATATATCTTGTGTCCATGAAACTTTGGACGGGGGTAGCAACTGGAAAAACAGGAGGGGAAGATGACAAATGCCTGAGCATATATTTAGCTTAAGCATATATCTGGCCTTATTTGGCTTAAGCATATATCTGGCCCTTTTGTCTAACAAAGGGGGACCAATCAAAGTTACTGGCGGGAAACTGCCTAAGTCTGCCTATATAACCAGACATTTTCTGAGCAGACCTCGGAGAAGGTCCTTGCTTTGCCACCTGGTCTGATCAGCTAGGGGTCTTTGGGAGGCCCTCTCCCCGCTCTCGTTTGTTTTTGAGCGTACCCCCCATTTTTAAACTCCCCTCCCACGAACAACGAATTTTGCCTGGAGATCTCCTGATTATTGTGAGCAAATTGAGTCCTCTCTGCATCCTCTGATGCTGCTGCTGTGCCTGCCTCTGCTGTTGTCCTGGGGATTGGTAAGAACTCTCTCTTGCAGACCCTCCCTGTTCTAGCTGCTGGCTTTTCTTTCCCCAACAGACAGACCCAAGTTAACTCCTTGGTCTGCATCTGTATTCTGTTTCTGGTTCTGCAGCTCCTTTGCTGCTAGAAATAAACCTGTGCCTCCCTGAATTCTATCCTGGGCAGCTCACTTGCAGTTGCTCCACTGCTGCAGCCACACCCTTGGAGAACCACCCCTAGTATAAGGTGCACTCATTAGGTTAAATTAGGTTTAGCATTATACTCTGTAAATTAGGCTTCGAGAATTGTTGCATTGTGTTTTGTTACTTGCTAACTTGTGTAGGCTTGGTTAAGTTAGATCATAGATAAAATTTTGCTGTGTTTTGTATAATTGTGGTTAAATCTGTCTTTCCACTGAACCCCCCCTCCACAGCTTCTTTGTGTCTCTCTGACTCCTTACAGTCTGTCTGTTCTCTGTGTCTCTCTAAGTTTAAATCTCCCTCTGCTCCACCACGTGCTCCTCTCCCCCCATCCCAATCTGGCATAAAACCCCATTGGTTACTTTTTTCCTCTCTGATACACCTCACATTCTATATTTACACCACTGTGACACATTTTTACCTAAAATTGTTTGTTATTTAACATATTTTTCCATAACTGTTAGTTGGTTATATGCTGCTGTGATACACCTTTTTACATAGAAATTGTTAACTGCCTGTTA
The DNA here is from genome assembly GCF_016161935.1 of Mauremys reevesii. Classification (NCBI taxonomy): domain Eukaryota; kingdom Metazoa; phylum Chordata; order Testudines; family Geoemydidae; genus Mauremys; species Mauremys reevesii. Next base: position 253,920,491 of record NC_052623.1, read on the forward strand.
CATTTATACCTCAGTGTTAATTGTTTACCAACTGTATTGTGCCCCACTATTGAAACCCCCTATACTGTTCACCAAAAGAAACCCCTCCCAATTGTCTACCTTAACAAACCCCACACCCCTCACTATTGAATTTTCCCTGTTTTTGCATTTTCTTAATAAAGTTTATTTTGCACCCCACCCATGTGGTAATTGCTCCCCAAGATCCCATATACCTGCTGGCAGGGACACCTATAAGGGAGGGTGGACAGCAGGGGATGGACCGGGAACTAGCCTCCTCGTGCCCCCCTTGGAATTTCTTCACACGCCCCCCAGTTTGGGAACCAATGGTTTACAGTGTGACATATGTGGACTGTTGGCATGCATCCAAGTTAAAAACAAAGCATGCGCAGTAGAAATGTGGGCTAGAGGCAATCTAGTAAAGTATGCTCAGTGTGAATATAGGCTAAAGGTTACAGACCATAATACTACAACTGATCGTTATGGTTCCAACAATTATGATTGGAGGATAAAGAGAGGATTGAAAGGTAGCCGATGGAATGATTGGAATGATCAGAAAGCGAGCAGGTTCAGAAAGGGTCTTATGGCTGGTAAAACTGCATAAAAGACAGCGGCCGAAGATTGAGAAGTCAGGAACAGGAGAAGAAGCAGGTTGGTAGGAGGGAGGAGATCATTAGGGAGTTGAGCAGAGGTCAGAGTCAGATGGAGAAGATAAAAAGCCATGACAGTAACCGCAGCAGCACCAGCAGCTGTGACAGAGCAGAAGGAACCCTACCAGTGATACGAGAGTGGTTTTTTTTTTTATAAACTGTTCAAATCCTATGTAAACAACTGGCAACACCCAGGACAGAGGCATGTGTGATTGCATCTGCCTGCAAAGAAAAGTCTTGGAACAGGGTTTAAATTGCCATAAAATTCACTTCTCCCAATCAGCTTAACAAAAATGGTGACAGTATCATGATACTTTGGCTTGCATAATATAGTAGTTAGTTTTAGGCTAGATGCTTTAGCCAAGCTATAAATAATGATAGTTTGAAGCTAAAATCCAAAATGGTGGACACACTGATTTTCTATTTGAAATTCTTAAAATGGAGGACACAGACTAAATTGATCAATAGTAAGTCAGAAACAAAGGTCGAACAAAGTTCAGAAAGTGTGACTCAACTCATTCAAAACACCTGCTGGGAGGGGTCAGGAGGAGGATTAGCTATGATGCCAGAGTGGAGCTGATTGGCTGAATAGTTGCCACCCTTGCAGGGAGGATTCAGTCTGAAAGGTGAACCAATCAGAAAAGGCCAGAAACTGAATATAAGGCTGGCCAGAAGCAGGCTTTGTGTGAGAGAGGAGAGGCATAGCAAGAGAAAATAACTAGGCAGCAGCAATAAAAGGAAAAGACTGGTGTGGAGGACCTGAGATTAAACAGAGGGATTAGTGAAGGAGTGTAAATCTGATTTCTTGTCTATTTTAAAAGACTGCTTGTGGGTGTGTTTGTCAATAAAGCAGGATGTCGGTGTTTGAGTGATATCCACCCTACCCATTCTTTGATTGTCTGGCCAGCACTCTCAGAATGTCAATGTTAAAAAAAAAGTTAATTGATAATTTCTATTTAACAATGTTAAAAAAACATGCAATATTGTAATGGTGTCATACATATTGTGATGGGGCAAGGCCAGATGGCTACAGTAAAGTAGTAAGGGACAGGTATGTTAGCCCCAGGCTAACCAAATCCCTAGTACCATGGTAACCAAATGGCAGTTGCTCTAGGTTAATCAAGACACCTGGGGCCAGTTAAGATTTCTAGAAGGCAGTGTAAATAGCTACATTGATTGGGCCACCTGAAGTCAATCAAGGGCTGGCTGGAACTAGTTAAAAGCCTCCCAGTTAGTCAGTGAGATTCACGTGTGAGGAGCTGGGAACAAGAGGTGCAAGGAGCTGAGAGAGAGAGTGTGTGCTGCTGGAGGATTGAGGAGTACAGGCATTATCAGACACCAGGAGGAAGGTCCTGTGGTGAGGATAAAGAAGGTGTTTGGAGGAGGCCATGGGGAAGTAGCCCAGGGAGTTGCAGCTGTTACAGGAGGCACTATAGACAGCTGGGATCCACAGGCCCTGGTCTGGAACCTGGAGTAGAGGGCAGGCCCGGGTTCCCCCCAAACCTCCTAACTCCTGATGAAGCACAGGAGGAGTTGACCCAGACTGTGGGTTCCACCAGAGGGGAAAATCACTGAAGTGAGCAAATCCGCCAATAAGCGCAGGACCCACCAAGGTAGAGGAGGAACTTTGTCATAATATGTATAGAAGTTCTGCATGTTGCATCATTGTGGATTCAATGTTGTACTGTAACAATTATTAAAAGCTCTGTCCATATGTAGGAGAGGTCTTTATATGTTTTAAGTAGTGCATTGTAACTGCACATGGTCTGTCTCTTATTTACACCATTGTACTATGCTGATTATGTTTAGTGTTACTCTCTGCACATGTCTAGAACAGTATTTGTATGCTATATTGTGATAAGTCTAATGTTAAAGGTCTTACGCATATGTATAAAGGAGTCAAAGTGTACCAATACCGCAATATTTTATCCATCATATAGTCTGTAGTTTCTGTGTCAATTTAATATATAACCTTTAAATGTAATGTAATTGTGCCTTACTGACTATTATATATTGTACTGATTTCTTTACAATATATTCAGTAAAGCAAGAATCACCTAATTCTCTCAATAAATAAGACCTTGTTTTCAAAGAATTGCTGCTTGTATGACGTCCTTTGAGCAGAGGGCTGTATCTGTGTCCTTTCAAGGGTTAGAAAGATTAACCTGTTCTGGGGAGTCCCCTGTGGGTCAGAGACAAACCTTGGTAATAGCCTGGCAATTCTTTTATGGTGGGTCACCACCTTTCTCCCCATTTGGGCACAATAAATTATCAATTTATAATTATAGGCAAGCCAGTATTGGGGTGTCATCCAAATCTTGGGGTAACACCAGAGCAGAAGGAAAGAAGCCAGCAGAAAGAGTAAGCCTAATAGTGTTAGAGTGTACATGTGTATGTTTGAGTTAAAGGTGTGTGTACCTGTTATGCATGTTAAGATCAGTTAGCATGAGTGACTCCATTTTGTAAGTTCCCCTATTCTGTATCCACCATTAACTAAAAGCGAGCACATCACGTGCTAGGATCCCAAGGGCAGGGTTAAAACAGGATAAAACCATAAATAGGAAAAAGGCCAGGAAAACAGCTAGCAACAGCACAATTAAGGAAATTCCAGTATGCAGGATAACAGCTGGACTATACACTAGCCAGCACGAGGACAATATTTAGCTGTGATAGGTTAAAGATAAGAAAATGGCTTGTTTATTGGCTTAAACTTCCGATACCCGAGGATCGCATGCATGATTGAAAGGTATATAAACCCTCTGTAACCTGCAGCCAGGATCTGCCCCTGATTAGCAGGAGCACACCACGCTATAGCGTAATAAACTTTAGTATTTGGACACTCTGCGTATTGGGCGTTTATTTGTGTGCCTCAGCCTAGAAGCGAACAGTGCGTAGCCTATTGGCGTAATTCGTAACATGCATATGCAGAGTGTATAAAAACTGTCAGCAACTGCAGATGACTGATAACCATAAGCAGCCATTTAGCACTATTCCAACCATATCCCATTATTGTTAAGGTACTTTAACTTGTATTTGTGCTTTGAGGAATTTGTGTTTAGATTATTTGTGTTCAGATTACTATTGTATTAGAAGGTATTATCTGCGCTAATAAAGAGGTTTTGTTTTGGAAGAATACTGCATGTGCATCAATCATTTTATCGGAGGGCTGTATCTCTGCCCTCCAGGGGTAACATCCAAGCTGTTCTAGAGTGTTAACAACAGGGGAATCTCTGGTAAACCCAAGTATTTCCTCAGGGAATGGGATAATATGAAGGTGGGCTAGTTTAAAGGGAACTCTTGATAAACCCAGGACAGGGGCAATAAGTGAACTATTCTGGGGATATCATAGATCTGTTTTTGGGGTAACAACCTTCCTCCAGCCTGAGAGGTCACCTTCAGCATGACCCGTTGTTGTCTCTTCTTTAAGCAGTTCCTTACTCTCCACCCCCTACCAATTCTCATATTAACCCTCATCTTCTCCAATTTAACTAATTTCTCATATAGAACTCTTTCTCACTAGTCTCTATTGCACAGGTGCCATGGGACCCCTGCTTCTTTTCCTTCCCAGTGTGGGAGCCCTGCTCCTCTTTCTAGGTGCTGCTCACTCTCCACTGAGGGCACTACCATCTTAAATACCCCACTCTTCTATATGCCTGTGTCTCAGTTTCGCTTGTGTTCTTTGGTCTAGTCCAGCCATAGGAATACCCTGACCCTCCCGTCAAGCCAGTTTCAGGAGTCTGACCCCTTCTGGGGCCCCAGAGTCCTTTAACATTATTAGCAGGTAAATATGCCCCACAGTCTGTGATGGGATGCTAGATGGGTTGGGATCTGAGTTACTACAGAGAATTCTTTCCTGGGTGCTGGCTGGTGAGTCTTGCTCACATGCTCAGGGTTTAACTGATTGCCATATTTGGGGTTGGGAAGGAATTTTCCTCCAGGGCAGATTGGCAGAGCCCCTGGAGGTTTTTCGCCTCCTCTGCAGTGTGGGACACGGGTCACTTGCTGGAGGATTCTCTGCACCTTGAGGTCTTTAAACCATGATTTGAGGACCTCAATAACTCAGACATAGGTTAGGGGTTTGTTTCAGGAGTGGGTGAGTGAGATTCTGTTGCCTGCGTTGTGCAGGAGGTCAGATTAGATGATCATAATGGTCCCTTCTGATCTTAAAGTCTATGAACATCTACAACAGAAGTACAGCGACAACTACCTGGAACTTTCTGGAGAGTGTTGGAGATGACTTCCTGGTGCAACTACTGGAGGAACCTACCGGGGTCATTCTTCTCTTGACCTGCTGCTTACGAACAGGGAAGAATTGGTAGGGGAAGTAGAAGTGGGTGGCAACCTGGGCAGCAGTGACCATGAGATGGTTGAGTTCAGGATCCTCACAAAAGGAAGAAAGGAGAGTAGCAAAATATGGAACCTGGACTTCAGAAAAGCAGACTTTGACTCCCTTTGGGAATTGATGGGCAAGTTCCCCTGGGAGGCTAATATGAGGGGGAAAGGAGTCCAGGAAAGCTGGCTGTATTTTAAAGAAGCCTTATTGAGGGCACAGGAACAAATCATCCTGATGTGCAGAAAGAATAGCAAATATGGCAGGCAACTAGCTAGAATAAGCAAATCTTTGAGCTTAACCACAAAAAGGATGCTTACAAGAAGTGGAAACTTGGAGAGATGACTAGGGAAGAGTATAAAAATATTGCTAGAGCATGCAGGGGTGTACTAAGGAAGGCCAAAACACAATTGGAGTTGTAGCTAGCAAGGGATGTGAAGGGTAACAAGAAGGGTTTCTACAGGTATGTTAGCAACAAGAAACAGGTCAGGGAAAGTGGGGGACCCTTAATGAATAGGGGCAGCAACCTAGTGACAGGTGATGTGGAAAAGATGAAGTATTCAATCGTTTTTTTTGGGTTTTTTTGCCTCAGTCTTCACAGACAAGGTCAGCTCCTACACTGCTGTCCTGGGTGTGATTACTGTGATAAAGTCTTATCAAGCAAAAGTATTGTCAAGCTTATTCAATGTTAGGCCTGAAACTTCTGGAAGCCTCAAAGATCAAGCATAGAAAATTTGAGCTAGGAAATATTGTAGACTTGTGATCAGCTTCAAAAAGCAAGCTTTGCAAAATTAGATACGGACTTGTAATCAAGGTGTAAAGCAACCAAGCACTACTTTAGGCTGCTTCAGATGTTGTGTCTGACACATTAACCACAATTAGGACAATTGGCTAGATGGGCTGTGCACTTGTGCATAGATTATGATCTCAAAGCAACCACAATAACCCCCCTAAACTGTGGCCTCCCCTGATTGGTTGACCTGCTTCAAAACACGGCAGGCAGATGAGATAAAATGTGTAGAGCCTCAGGTGGGTTTGTGTGTGTGTCTTGGTTTAAGAGGTCGCTCTCTTTAATCGGTCTAACCCGCACCCCGTGAACCGAGGAAACTTGAACTTCACCAACTATCTGTATCTGGCCAGTGCAAAGAGCAGTCAACTAAAGGATAATGTATTCTCGGCAGGGTAAGGTTTTAAAGTAAAAAAAAAAATCATCTGCTTGCATGCAGTATAGGGTAAAGAAAACCTCAGGGTTGCTTGAGGTTATATCAATTGTGACAAAGTTCCTCCTCTACCTTGGTGAGTCCTGCGCTTATTGGCAGATTTGCTCGCCTCACAGATTCACCCTGTGGGTCGGGAAACAGCTCAGAGACCTTCCCCTCTAGTAGAAGCCACAGTGCAGGTCAATTCCTCCTGTGTTTGATACAGAGTTGGGAGGTTTGGGGGGAACTCGGGCCTGCTGTCTATTCCAGGTTCCAGCCCAGGGCCCTGTGGATTGCAGCTGTCTAGAATGCCTCCTGGTACAGTTGCACAACAACTACAACTCCCTGGGCTACTTCCCCATGGCCTCCTCCCAACACCTTCTTTATCCTCAGCACCGGACCTTCCTCCTGATGTCTGATAACACTTGTACTTCTCAGTCTTCCAGCAGTATGCTTACTCACTCTCAGCCTCTTGCACGCCTCTTGCTCCCAGTTCCTCGCATGCACTTCCGCTCATCTGGCTCCCTGGCTCTCCTTGGCCTGACTGGAGTGAGCCCTTTGATAGCATCAGAGGGGCCTTAATTAGAGTCAGGAGCTTAACAGCCTCACCTGACTCTTAGCAGGTTAATTGGAGTTAGGTGTTCTCATTAGCCTGGAGCAGCCCCTGCGCTGGTCACTCAGGGAACAGAAAAGTGCTTATCCAGTGGCCAGTATATTTGCCTTCTATTCCTCTGCTGTTCCCAATTGGTCTGGGTCTATCACACAATATATAAGGTCTCTACTTGTACTTGTACTTACTGAGGGCAGGAACAGTACATGTGAAGTTAGTAGTCAATAAGTAATAGTAGCTTTGCATGTACTCATGCCTATCATCAGTATAAACTGCCATTTATATTCAATGTTAAGGATGTGCTTTTATAGTAGTAAGTAGGTAATGCATAATATTATCTGTACTTGTGCTTGTTTGCAATATAATTTGTCATTTATATTAATCTTTATTCAATGCCGGTCTCTATTTCTCCTTTTCCTATTCTGTCTGTGTTGCATTTATAGCTGTAAGTAATTAAAATCCTTTTTTGAGGAATAATCAAGTCTTAGTTTTCTCTTATACGGACACTGCTCAACCTGATTACATCTGTGTTGGGTGGTGGGAAGTAGTGATCACCCAGGGCCCCATTGAGGTCCTGACGTGTGCCTCCTTCTTCTTGTATCTCCACACTGGGCAACTCGGTATGGGGAGGAGGTGAGCAGCCCTCAGTGGTGAAAGAACAGGTTAAGGACTATTTAGAAAAGCTAGACATGTACAAGTCCATGGGTCCAGATCTAATGCATCCAAGGGTGCTGAGGGAATTGGCTGATGTGATTGCAGAGCCACTGGCCATTATCTTTGAAAACTTGTGGCAATCAGGGGAGGTCCTAGATGATTGGACAAAGGCAAATATGGCGCCCATCTTTAAAAAAAGGAAGGAGAACCTGGGGAACTACAGACCACTCAGCCTAACCTCAGTCCCTGGAAAAATCATGGAGCAGGTCCTCAAGGAAACCATTCTGAAGCACTTGGCGAAGAGGAAGTTATCAGGAACAGTCAACATGGATTCACCAAGGCAAGTCATGCCTGGCCAACCTGATTGCCTTCTATGATGAGATAACTGGCTCTGTGGATATGGGGAAAGCAGTGGAGGTGATATATCTTGACTTTAGCAAAGCTTTTGATACGGTCTCCCACGGTATTCTTGCCAGCAAGTTAAAGTATGAATTGAAGGAATGGAGTATAAGGTGGATATAAAGCTGGCCAGATTGTCGGGCTCAATGGGTAGCGATCAATGGCTTGATGTCTAGTTGGCAGCTGGTAGCAAGAGGAATGCCCCAAAGGTCAGTCCTGGGGCTGGTTTTGTTCAACATCTTCATTAATGATCTGGATGATGGGATGGATTGCACCCTCAGCAAGTTCGTGGATGACACTAAGCTGGGGGAAGAAGTTGATATGCTGGAGGGATAGGGTCCAGAGTAACCTAGACAAATTGGAGGATTGGGCCAAAAGAAATCTGATGAGGTTCAACAAGGACAAGAGCAGAGTCCTGCACTTAGGATGGAAGAATCCCATGCACTGCTACAGGCTGGGGACTGACTGGCTAAGTAGCAATTCTGCAGAAAAGGACTTGGGGATTACAGTGGATAAGAAGCTGGCTATGAGTCAGCAATGTGCCTTTGTTGCCAAGAAGGCTAATGGCATATTGGGCTGCATTAGTAGGAGCATTGCCAGCAGATCGAGGGAAGTGATCATTCCCCTCTATTCGACACTGGTGAGGCCACATCTGGAGTATTGCATCCAGTTTCCCCCACCCCCCTCAGAAAGGATATGGACAAATTGGAGAGACTCCAATGGAGGGCAATGAAAATTATCAAGGGGCTGGTGCACATGATTTACGAGGAGAGGCTAAGGGAACTGAGCTTGTTTAGTCTGCAGAAAAGAAGAGTGAGAGGGGATTTGATAGCAGCCTTCAACTACTTGAAGGGGGGTTCCAAAGAGGATGGAGCTCAGCTGTTCTCAGTGGTGGCAGATGACAGAACAAGGAGTAATGGTCTCAAGTTGCAGTGGGGGAGGTCTAGGTTGGTGTAGAGAAGTTAGCGGGGGCTTGCCTCTCTCTGGGGTGGTGGGGAAGAGGTCTAGCAGGGAATTAGTCCGGCCACAGTAGTCTTCCTCTGCGGCCTTTGTGAGGGCAGAAACAAAACAGTTAGTTGTCAGCTCAGGCCCTAGGTCAGGGTTGGGCAATGGTGAGTCAGATGCTTAGGCCCTCAGGCAGGGGCTGAGCAATAACAGTATATAAACAGTGAGCCCAGGCCCTGGGTCAGGGTGGGGCAATGGTCAGTCAGGTGCTCAGGCCCTCAGGCAGGGGCTGAGCAACAACAGTTTATCAACAGTGAGCCCAGGCCCTGGGTCTGAAGGCCTAGGAGAGGTGGAGACTGCCACCTATGAGTTGGGTGGCAGGGGGGTAGCAGCCCCTCCCACTCCACTGCGTCCCAGCCCGGGGCCCTAGCAGTGGTAGATCCGCTGCTGTGTCAGTGGGGATCCTGGCCACAACACACTGACATGGGTCTGGCAGTGCTGCAGCCAGACTAGGGTCAGCTGTCCCTGGGCTACTTCCAAACTCCCCCTCTTGAGGTACCCGGGTCAGGGTGGTGTCGTCGGGGGCGTCCAACACCATGGGTTCTTCGGGACTGCTGGTGCAGGGCAAGCTCGGCCACTCCTCGGGATAGCTGGCCTGGGGCAGGCCTGGCTAGCCCTTGGGTCCACCACAGGTCACTGGGGCTTCCCAACCAGGAGGTAGGCCAGAGGTGTCTCCCTGGCAGCTGCTCTCCTAGTGAGCTCTGAGGCCGGGCCTTTATAATTCCTGTGCCACGCCTGACCCTCTGGGGGGTGGGCTCAGAGCTTCCTGGCTCTGCCCACTCTGGTGTCCGGAGGGGCTTGTCTCTCTCTGGGGCTCTGAGGTCGGGCCTTTATAATTCCTGTGCCACACTGCCTCACTATAGTTGGATATTAGGAAACACTATTTCACTAGGAGCGTGGTGAAACACTGGAATGGGTTATCTAGGGAGGTGGTGGAATCTCCATCCTTAGAGGTTTTTAAGGCCCGGCTTGACAAAGCCCTGGCTGGGATGATTTAGTTGGTGTTGGTCCTGCTTTGAGCAGGGGGTTGGACTAGATAACCTCCTGAGGTCTCTTCCAACACTAATCTTCTATGATTCTAACTGAATCTTCCACTGAGCCCATTGGGGCTGGCCACCTCATCCTCACAGGCAGGCCTCGGCTGTGACCATCTTCCCCCTCACCACATCACAAACTCCTCTGCCTCAAACAATCCCACTGCCCAGGCGCTGGTACATTCCTATTTTTGCTCATGTATCAGGCAGTGCCACTCATCAGGGTTCCTTCCTCCAGCTCACCTTGGGAGTAGCCAGTCTATTCTTCTCCAATCTGCTTCTCAGCCTTCATTCAGGCTGCTTTTCAGAGAGAGGGAACTCCCCATATTTTTCTCCTAATTGACCTTCTATCTCCTCTTTTAAGTCCACCCTTTTCACCTTGACCACACCCTTGTAGGCCTGAGAGTCTAATGGAGAAAATTGTTTTAAGTGATAATCTGAGAATTGTTTTATGTAGCAGTATTTGTATTTTGTTAGTAGGATGTGTTTTTAATTGGTAAGAAGAAATGGTTCTAGTCTGTTGTGATGTTAGTGAGAAGAGATTGTTCCATTTTGTTTTTAGTATGGTTAGGAGGTTAGGATTGTGAATTGTTGTTCTGTAAAGAGTAGGGCTGTCAAGTGATTAAAAAAATTAATCACGATTAATTGCGTGATTAAACAACAATAGAATACCATTTATTTTAAATATTTTTGGATGTTTTCTACATTTTCAAATATATATATTTCAATTACAACAGAATACAAAGTGTACAGTGCTCACTTTATATTTTTTATTACAAATATTTGCACTGTAAAAAACAAAAAAAAATATTTTTCAGTTCACCTCATACAAGTACTGTAGAGCAATCTCTTTATCCTGAAAGGGTAACTTACAAATGCAGATTTTTGTTGGTTACATAATTGCACTCAAAAACAAAACAGTGTAAAACTCCACTCAGTCCTATTTTTTGGTCAGCCAATCACTCAGACAAACAAGGAGGGTTACACTGCAGGGAGATACTGCTGCCTGCTTCTTAATTTACAATGTCACCTGTAAGTGAGAACAGGTGTTCACATGGCACTGTTGTAGCTGGTGTTGCAAGATATTTATGTACCAGATGTACTAAAGCTTCATATGTCCCTTCATGCTTCAACCACCATTCCAGAGGACATGCTTCCATGCTGATGATGTGCTGAAACTGACACTCCCCCATAGCTAGAGCCCACAGCATCCCCGCATGGGGCTGAAGCCCTGAGCCCCAGCATCCCCTTGTGGGGCTGAAGCACCACCCCAGAGCTCCCCCTGGCTCTAAACCCCTGAGCCCTGGTGCTCCTGAGGGTTAGAAGCCCTGAGCCCCCCTCCCCGCCTGGAGCCCTGACCCCAAACCCTGCAGCTGCAGCCCCAACCCCCCCTGCCCCTGTGGCTGAAGTCTAGAGTCCACGGCTGAAGCCCTGAGCCCTGCAGGGCTGAAGCCCCAAGGCCCCCCTGCTGGGCCCTGGAATTTTTATAGTATGTTGGAGGGAGGGCCCAGAAAGAGAGAAGTTGAAAACCCCTGCAGTTGAAAACCCACTGCAGGGGCGGCTCTAGGATTTGCGCCGCCCCAAGCAGAGCAGCACGCCGCGGGGGGCGCTCTGGTGGTCGCCGGTCCTGCTGCTCCGGTGGACCTCCCGCAGGCACGCCTGCGGATGCTCCACCGGAGCCGTGGGACCAGCGGACCCTCAGCAGGCATGCCTGCGGGAGGTCCACTGGAGCTGCCTGCCACCCTCCCGCGGGACGCTGCCCCAAGTGCGCGCTTGGCGCGCTGGGGTCTGGAGCCGGCCCTGATTTCCTGATTTGTTTTTTTGGTCTCTGCTGCTGCCTGATTGCTTACTTCCAGTTCCACATGCTGTCCAGTTGACTAGTCAGTCTGTAACTCTGGTGTTCATATCTTTAAGGTTCTACTAGCTGATATATTGTCTGTGCTGCCTGAAATAGCTTTTGCAGGCAATGAAGATAACATCTTGTTGTATTGGATGGCATGGGGGTAGAGTGCACACATTTGCTGGCTGGAGACAAGTTTCTGAAAGGCTGAAGTTGTTCTCTTTGAAATGCAACTAGTCCTGCAAAGGAAACAGATTTATTGTTTTCAGTGTTAACTACATTTGTTTAGGAGATATCCTCCACAACAGGTACTTGAACATCAGAAAATCAATTAGCCTGTTTCCACCCTTCTTAAGTAGCCATACTCAAATGCTATGTCTAGCTTCTTCTTTCCTAGTATAGTAGAAGACTCATATTTTCCCTCCCTTCAAATCAGGTTTCCATTTTTATCTCTTTGATAATCTAACCTAATTCATTAGTTGTAACATAGCAATCACTCTAGTATCTAGGTGTGGTATACAATTAAATGAGGATCACACTGATTCTGCTCTAAAAGCAAAAACATTCTTTACCCTTCTTTCATTGTTATCCCAAATGATTCTAGTACCTAATGGTTGTCTACCTGGAGGACATTGACCTATAGTTCAGGTAAAGGGAAGATCTACACAGAGATGTATCTGGCGCTGGGACTTGTGAAACTGGGGCTCATCCTGATCTGTGATGGAAGGAAGTTCCATAGTTTTAGAGCCTTTGGTAAGTATACTCAGCCCCTGAAAGCTTTTTTACTCTAGTCTCTTTATCAGGAAACATACTTTTTTTGATCAAAGCCTGGGCAATGTTGGTAAGCAATTAAGCCTGGTCACCCTATTTCTGATCATAGTAAGATTGATCATTTTCTTTATGTTGTTAAGTTTTTATTTGTGTATGATTTGAATGTAGTATTCAGCAAATGTGTCAGCTTGCCAGCTCTGAGGACTGTAGTTCTCTGTCCAAAGAACAGATACAGGACATGTAGCATCCTTTTGTTTGCCTCAACCGTTGTAGCAACCACCTCAACTGAGCAAGGACAGTGAATTCTCCATGTCCATTCAATCCTTGCTTTATCTGCTTAGGCTACAAGTACCAACAAAATTCCAAATTATGCTACACTCACTCCTGTGACGTAGAACTGCACTCAGACCACCAAAACTCATTGAACAGTCTGCCAAACATAAGATGGTAATAATTGTCTCTAACTACAACCCTGGGTTATATGTTAATTGGCAAACTAGAGATGAAAGGCTCTGAGTCATCAGTCCCCTGAATTGATAAATTGGACTACAGACAATCATTTCCTTCACTCTCCAAAGTGATATTTTCTCCAGTTGTAATTGGTTCCTCTTTTAATCTTACTATCTACAGTTTTAATTCTGTTTTCTCCTAGACTTTCTTAGATCACTCCTTCTTCAGATCCTGACTACACTGAGCCTTCGAGTTAGCTGAAAATGTTTTAACTGTTTAAATATTTAAAAGTTTAAACTGGGTTTAGAGAGGATAAGGTGCTAGCCAGAAACTTGGGTTCAAGTCCCTGCTCCACTACAGATTTCCTCTGTAACCTTGGGCAATTCACTTGAGGTCTGTGCCTCAGTTTCCTTTCTGTAAAAATAGTTCTTACATACCTCACAGGAGTATTGTGAGGATAAATACATTAAAGATTGTGAGGTATTCAGATACTGCAGTGATAGAGACCAGATAAATACCTTAGATAGATACATTCAGTCTAGCCCAGGCTAAATTGCTCAGTCAATCCATGTTAAAACTGTTAACCTCTTTTAAGCCATTTAAAATCAGTTCAGCTAATTTGATTAAATGCCCATTGTAGGTGAGACAAAAGTGTCTGTTTTTCTTCTACTGATTTGCATTACAGTATTTTAATGGCAGTGCCTTTCCCATATGTATTCAGTCACCATATGTATTGAGGAGGGTGTGGGGTTTTAGTACTTTGTTTCCATGAGATACATGTGAAACAATGGCTTTGCTTAATGGCCTTGCCACTCTGCTATTTTTTATCATTAGGGAAGTAATTTATTCTGTGCTCTGAGGTAACATATGAAAGGATGTGTTCAACTAGATGGCATCTGCTGAGGTGGTTTACATTCCTGCAAAAGAATCTTTGTTCACTCCCAGGATGTCATGGCCAGCATAATAGCTTTCTCTGGCCCTTTATAAAAATAACAAGCTAGTAATCCAGATAACCTCTGATACATATATCTCAGTTGAATTCCCAGAGCTCTTCTTCCTTCATCCAGGACATAAACAACAATCAGAGCAGAGACAACTGTTTCCATCTTGTTTTTCTTTCTTTCAGCAGATGCTGCTCAGGGAGACAGAATAAAAACTTTGTTGTGTCTGAAATCACTCATTTTAACTGCTGATGTATATTAGCTTTGAACACACCTTTATAGGCCATGTCTTCACAAAGAAAAAAGTGTGTTAGCTAACACATTAATACCCTAGCATAGATTTGTATTAACTCTTTAACCCTAGTGAGGATCCCCAGGTTTAACTCACCACCTCATATGTGTTAAAAATACTTGTCTTGTCTACACTAGGATTTTAACATGTTAACAAACATTTTTTTCTAGTGAAGACCTGGCCTATGTGTCTATTCATCTCTATCTGCTTTTAAAGGTGACTCTGAAAATGGGGGTGAAAAAGGTCTTTCACACATTTTTTGCTTGTTTATGAGGAAAGGTATTTCCAGAAGAAAGTTTTATTTATATTAAAAATTCAATTCCTGCCTAGCCTGGAAGACATTATGATTGGAGAATTAGTGAAATAAGGATATTATTAAAGGGAAGAGAGTTTAGGGTTTTTTCTATTTTTAAATGAATGTATCTGTGAGACTGAGTGTATTATTGTGGGAAAGCCTGACTGAAGTGAATGAGAGGTTTTATATTAAGATCTGAATGCAACACAGTTCATATTTCTGGTTCAGTTCCTAACTCCCACAGGCCTAACTCTATCTGTCAACAGTAACATTGTTATAGTGAATGCAGCTGATGTGGGAGGTTATGGTTACAGGGGGAGAGATGGACCCATTCCAGCTAGGGGTCTGAAAATTAGGAGAGCAACCTTGAACTATATTTTGTATTCAATCTGTACAGAGAGTGGCATAGTGGGATGATGTGTTCCTGGTAACCTGTGTTGCTGAGTAGATGGCTGCTAGAGCTTCCTCAAGGCAGGAGACTTGCTTCCTTAATAAAGAGACTTGAAATAGTCCCAGCTAGATGTCACACTTGTGTGGATCATTGTAGCCAAATCGGCATTCATTTAGATCAGGTACAATCTTTTCGCCAGCTGTAGATGGCAGACAGCATTTTTTGCTGCTGCAGCTACTTAGCCACTTAGGTATCCAAATATGGTGCAAAAGGACTTGTCCACACAAGGAAATTTACCAGTATAATACTATATAGTTACACCGTGTTAGGGTTTGACTTAGATTTTTGATGAGATGTCGAATAACACACTGTAGGTAATAATAAGACTGTAGGTCTGTTTCAAACGAATGCAAGCCTATCTATATAGCACACTTGTTTATGACTGACGGAACTCTCCATGCATTACCCAAGATTTCTACAACAGTTCTTACCAGGTTCTTATCTTGTTTTGAATATAATTTTCCAAAACTCAGCAAACATAAAGATATCCTACACTAGCCTTAGCTTGGTACAGAAGGAGTGTGGGTTAAGCATCAACAAAATCATTCATCTTCTCCTGTCTTTCCTGGTATGGCTCTGCAGCTGGCACAACAGTTTGACAGGTTCTGCTAAGCTTTCTGCATGTAGAGAAATTAAAGCATTCATCTTCAATGCACTCCAAAGTGATACAGTTAAGCATGCATACAAAGCACTCTACATATATTTCACTTATTTAGTATTAGCTACTTTCTTATTTTAGTTACACAAACACCATATTCAATTATGTTTGTAGTTACAGAAATAAAGCAAAACACACTTCTTATAAGCAGCAAAGAGTCCTGTGGCACCTTATAGACTAACAGACGTATTGGAGCATGAGCTTTCATGAGTGAATACCCACTTCGTCGGATGCTCTGACGAAGTGGGTATTCACCCACAAAAGCTCATGCTTCAATACGTCTGTTAGTCGATGCTCTGATGAAGTGGGTATTGTTAGCCAAAAAGGGCTCATTCTCCCCGGAGCTAGTCAATTACCCCAAGGAGGCACAGAGACCAAGATAGAGTATAAACATATATTAGCCCTTTATTATACGGTCAGCTGAGCGGGTGCCCCCTCCTCGACTCATGCCAGAGGAGTGACACCCCGATACAGAACAGTGAGCACATATATATACCATTATTGACGTCATATCAGACCACACTGACAAAGCATATTTTCAGGATTTTGCAGACGTGGGGTACATAGGTCTATTTACTTGTACTCTAAACATTCCACGTTTTTCCCCTTGACCATGGTGCTGTTCAATGTTTATTATTGGTTATGCAAGCAGGTCATAGGATCATTTAGCAATAGCATCGTTTCCCAAAACAGACAACTAAGCACAAATCATGTTATCTATCAATCCCCCCTTTTTATGAAAGCATTTTAAGAGTTTTAATATCCCCAATCCTCAGCTTTTACTGGCTGGAGTAACACCATGACTTGTTGATTTATAGTTTGGTTAATCAATCGTCGGATTAATGTCACCAAACAGGGGGTAAGGCAGGCTAAGGCTAATAGGGCTATGATAATACATATAGCAAAGAGGAAGCTTTGGCGTATCCATTCTTTTTGTGGCAACCATGAAGTAAGCCAATCTGTGTCCCACCCTTTCCAGGTTTGCACTGGGACGTGGGTTAGCTTTCTCTTTTGTTAACCGTTTAACTATCTTTCCATTATCATCTATTTGTAAACAACAATTTGATTCATTCAGTTTTGCACACAATCCTCCTTCTTCTGCTAGCAAATAATCAAGAGCTATATGATGCTGATAAATTGCGGTTCTCATTTGAATTGCCTGATCAGCTAAGAGATCGAGTGCTGTGGCTGTTTGGTTTGTTACTATTTCCAAAACAGCTTGCAATCTGATTATTCGATTCAGGTTATAAATCGGTTCCCTAGCTCCTGTTACGAGCTCATCGGGGTTCCACCTGGCTGGTCCATAATGTTCTATGATTCTCTCAGGAGGCCACTCCTGTGTACCCCATTTTTGGGAACTTCCGGCGGTTAAAGTGGAATCAATAGATCGTCGTTCCCTAATAAGATCATCATATACTTTGACTCCTAGAGTTTTTCCCTGTAGGAGAGGTAGTAGGAAGAATAGGGGCCTGATATATCCTACATAACATACCCCTGACCAATTGGGCGGTAGCCGACGGTAAGCATATTGACCACAAATCCAATAGTGGCCTTTTAGGGCCCATGTCCCATTAGCAAAGGGTCCATCCCAGGGGTCAGGAGTCTTACCAGGTGACAGAGCCCAATTATTGTTTTTATACTTTGGTAGTTCAAAATATAAATGATTGCCGGGTCCTAATGGTCCTGCTGCTGTGGAAGCAAATCCACTCTGCAATGCTAGCAACACCAGAGGTACGACCCCGGATAGAGTGACTGTTTCGCCCTCAGAGTTGCAATGTTCACATTTCCAGGCTCCTGCTCCTGCTTTCCATATACAATTGCAACCGCCCCCTGTAGGTTGATTAGTACCAGACCAAAATTGCTTAAAGCGGGTTGTTCGAGTCCCATTATAATGTTGCCATGCCCAGTGATAGAACTGTATCACATGGTTTTCGGCTGTGGTATTATCTCGCTGGCAACTTAAAAACAGATAATTATCAAAGAATTTATCCTGTTGTATTGCGTTGCAGCTGGGAAAATCATCACTATCATAAAGTTGATAGGAGCAGGCTATCCAGCTGCCATTAGTCAGCTGTACATGGGTCTGATTCCATCGCCCCTGATATTTAGAGCAATTGTATGGCAAACAATCGGGATCCCAGCAATCAAATCCTGGGGATAAGGTCCATTCACATTGACTTTCCCCTACATATACTCCTTTTGGCCTTGTTCTATTAAGGCATAGTATACCCATCCCAGAGGAATAGAGTCGCCATGGGCTACTATCCTGGGCCCATAGTTCTGATCCGTTACGGACCATGCTTAAATTACTTTCCCACCATTTGGGCTGTATTGGTTGGGCTACCCATGGCCATTCATTTAAGTCTCCTGGTCCTCCACATACCCAACAATTACTGAGATTAAAGGACTTTGCTATTGTTTCTCCTAGCTCTAGAAAGGTATTTTCCCAACCATAATAATGAGGAAGGTATACACCTAAAATTAACAGTGTTATTTGCATTATGATTTCTTAAACAAACCCTTAAGTCCGTCTAGGGGCTCGTAAGTCCAGTCTGAAACTTCTCCTGTGCTCCCTCGGGCTTCCGGTGCCGAGGTAGGCAGAGGGTCGATCCAGTTGCCTGAGGCTTCGCCTGTGCCTCCCCGGGCCTCCGGTTCCGGGGTGGACAGAGAGCCGGAGTCTTTTTCTGGCGGTTTGGCTCCTTCGTCGGGGGTGAGAAACCGTTTTACTCTTGTGTGATGAGTCCATTTGTCGTTCCCAAGGAGCTTAACTGCGGCGTGGCTGATGAGGGAGACGGTATGTGGACCTTCCCACCGTGGTGTAAGGGGGTCACGTTTCCACTTCTTGACGAGGACCTGGTCACCAATTTGAAACGGATGGACAGGCCGATCGAAGGGCAGGGATTGGAAAGATGCTGCGTATTGATGTAGTTGGGATAAAACAGTCTGTAGGAGAGAAACTTGTTTCCATAAGGTATCTTTTCCCACTTCCCAGGTCACATCTTCCCGAAATTTTGAAATAGGAATTCGGGGAGGAAATCCGAATACCAGTTCAAAGGGTGACAGTTTTAATCCTCGTCTTGGGGCCCTTCGCAGGCGAGTTAGCGCTAGGGGCAAAGCATCAAGCCATTTCAATCCTGACTCCATGCATATTTTAGTAAGAGTCTCTTTTAGTGTTCTATTCATTCTTTCCACTTGGCCCGAACTTTGGGGGCGCCATGCTGTATGAAAGTTCCATTGGATGCCTAAGGCTTGAGATACTTCTTGTGTCACCTTTGAAATAAAGTGACTACCCTGATCAGAATTAATAACCTCTGGTACGTGGTATCGGGGGATTATTTCTTGTATCAAGGCCTTAGCAACAGCTCGGGCTTGGCAATGTCTGGTGGGGAAACACTCCACCCACCCAGTTAGTTGGTCAACAAAGACAAGTAAATATTTGTAGCCCCTGCATGGGGGTACTTCGGCAAAATCAACCTGCCATCTCTGAAATGGATATGTGGCCCAGGGTTGACCTCCCATTGGGGCTGGAGGTTTTCGGCCTTTTTGATTTGTTTGTTGGCAAATTGGGCAAGTGTTAACAAACCGTTGGGCCTCCATATGCATCCTTAATCCTTTAAGGGTTCGGGTAGCTAAGTCAACCATAGCTGCTGATCCCATATGCCCTTCCTTATGTAACAGTCGAAGGGTTTCATTTAAAATTGGCCGAGGCACAAAAATTTCCCCTCCAGGTAATTTCCACCATCCCGAGGGGAGCAAACGGGCCCCTATGCTTTGGGCATACTGTGTTTCTTCAGTAGTATACTGTGGGGTTGGGACTTTACATTCAGTATCTTTTACTATCAAAAGCCACGCAACTCCATCTGCTCCCCCTGAGGAGTTTTGCCGTGAGCACGCACGTGGATTACAGCGACTTGTAGTGGGAGCATTAGAGCCTCTAGTAGGAATTTAATAAGGCCTCCATGTGCTATCTTTTGGCCCGAGGCTGTAATGAATCCTCTTTCTTTCCATAGGATACCGTGAGCATGCACCACCATATAAGCATAACGGCTGTCTGTATATAAATTAAGAATCTTTCCTGTGCCCATTTGGAGGGCTTCAATGAGAGCCACCAATTCTGCTGCTTGGGCTGACCAATGTGGGTTTAATTTAAATTTATAGATCTTGTCATTCTTAATTACCACTGCTGCCCCGGTATATCGTTTGCCATTAATTACGTAGCTGGATCCATCTACGTATCCCTCGATGTCAGGGTTAGGCCACGGTATGTCAGAGAGGTCTGAGCGTGGTTTAGTTTCTTGCTGCAGAACCTCAATACAATCGTGTATGGGTCTGGGTTTACAGAGGTCCCCAGGGTCAGGCAATAAGGTGGCTGGATTAAGGGAACTAATGGGTCGAAAGGTCAGGTTAGGAGCTAATAGGAGTCCTACTTCGTATCGTGAGTGGCGACTGGGATTTAAATGTCTAGCTTCAGCTCCTGTTCCTAATATTTGAGGTACTCCATGTGGGACTATGACCTCAGTATCTCCACCCAGGGTCAATTTTTCAGCTTCTTGCACAAGAAGGGCGGTAGCTGCTACGGCACGCAAGCAAGCAGGCCAGCTTCTGGCTACAGGGTCCAAGATCTTTGAATAATAACCAATAGGTCGCCAGGTTGGTCCCGATCGCTGGCATAGGAGTCCAGCTGCTACTCCCTTTCGCTCGTGGACATATAGGGTAAATGGTTTCCGTGGGTCCGGGAGAGCCAAGACAGGGGGTTGAATTAGTGCGGTTTTAAGCTCTTGAAATGCTTTCTCCATCTCCCTAGTCCACGTCCAGTGAAGCAACCCGTCCTTAGTCAATGATTCATACAGGGGTTTAGCTTTCCCTCCATAGTCAGGGATCCAGAGCCGACAAAATCCGGTTAGGCCTAAGAAGGCCCTCAATTCACGCAGATTTTGTGGTTGGGGACTATCAAGTATAGCTTGGATTCGTTCCTTACCCAAGCTGCGACTGCCTTGCGTTATTTGATACCGAAGAAAAGTAACTTGCTGTTTTACTAGTTGGATTTTGCTTTTTGAGACCTTGTACCCGTGTTTGCCAAGATAATTCAGGAGTTCTACAGTTTGCTTTCTACATGCTGTTTTTGTTTCAGTACTTAACAACAAATCATCACAGTACTGAACTATAGTACATGAGGGATGTTTAACTAGGAATGGGGCCAGGTCTCTTTTTAGCTGGCTGCCAAAAATCTCGGGAGCACAAGTCAGTCCCTGTGGAAGAACAGTCCACAGATACTGAGCTTTATAATGTGTATCCGGATCTTCCCATTCAAAAGCAAACAGTTTCTGGGATTCGGTATCAAGAGGTATTGAAAAGAAAGCATCTTTCAGATCTATTACCGAAAACCAGGTATGTTCTTTGGGAATCTGACTGAGGATTGTGTGGGGGTTTGGGACAACTGGATAGGGGGCCTCTACAAGTTTATTAACTTGTCGCAAATCCTGTACTAAACGGTATTGTCCATCAGATTTGGGGATTCCCATTATTGGAGTACTGTATGGGGAGGTACCTTCCTTTAACCATCCACATCATATGAACTTTAGAATAAGCGGTTTTAGCCTAATTCGTGTGGTTAGTTTCGGGGGTATTGTCGGACACGAACCGGCCCGCCTCCCTCTTTTAATTGAATTTGTACCAGGGAAGCATTACGAGCTCGTGCCACGCCTCCTGTCTCTGCCCAAACCTTGGGATTAACCCTTGATATCAAATCCCCTTCGGTTCCCTGGCTTTCTGAGTAAAGGATTCTATCGCCCATTAGAGCCATTATATAGTTGGAAGTTTGTTGTTTAGGCAAGCGTACTTCTATGGTCCCATTATTGAACGAGATCTCCGCTTGCAGTTTAGTAAGGATATCTCGTCCTAACAATGCAATGGGGCAGGAGGGGTGACAAACAAACTGGTGTACGATATGATGGTTACCCACTTTCACTAAAAGGGGAAGGGTTTTTGCTACTACTACACTTTGTCCTTCAAGTCCTTGGACAATAGTATGCCCCGAGGGTCTGCCTGGCGGCGCTGACTTAAGGGGGAGTACACTCAGGGCAGCCCCAGTGTCAATCAGGGCTTCAATTTGGCGGCCCCCTACCTTAATTTCTACCGTGGGATCCAGTCTTGCAGGTTGTGCTGCTAAGAGGGGCTGCTGGGTCCCTTGGTCTCTTCATTGGGGAGACTCGTTATCCGAGCCTCCTGCATTGTAAAGGATTGGGGGTGGGATTGTTTCAGTCCTACGTCTCTGTCGTATCATGTGCCTGTTAGGACACTCATTCTTCCAATGTCCTTCCTGTCTGCACAGAGCACACTGATTTCGTCCTAAGCGGGGACGTCGGGGCTTTCCTCTATCCCCTATAAAAACATACTCATTTCTCATATTCTGTTTCTCATCCTTGTCCTGTCCTTGCCTCAAAGCCATAACGAGAGCCTTCGTTCCTTTCTTCCTTTCCTCCTCGTCCCGTCTATCATACACCTTTAAAGCAATCTCTAACAGTTCCTCTATATTCTTTCCTGATGCACCTTCCACCTTTTGTAATTTCTTTCTAATATCTTCATAAGATTGACCAATAAAGAGGGGAGTTAGCACTGTTTTCCCATTTTGATCCCCCGGGTCCAAATCCGTGTACCTCCTACAGGTTTCACATAAGCGCTCATAAAAGGCTGCTGGATTTTCTTTTCGTTCTTGTCTTATATTATACAATTTGGCCCAATTAGGGGTTTTCCGAATACACTTTTTCATACCCTGCACTATAGCAGCGGCATATCTCTGATGGGCTGGTAACCACTTCTCACTATGCTGCCAATCGGGTTCCTTTTCGGGCATTATATCGCCTACAGCTTCTAAATTGCCCTTGGTTTCTGCTACCCACTCACGGGCCTTTGCTAAGACCATACGCCTCTCGTCCGGGGTTAGCAACGCATTTAACACTACTTGCATGTCCCCCCATGTTGGATTATGTGCTGTTATAAGCATTTCAAAAATTGCTGTCAAGGGGGCCGGGTCCTCTGAAAATGGGGGATTTTGTAGTTTCCAATTATATAAATCACTTGTGGCAAAGGGGACATATACCATGGCAGGCTTTCCCTCTTGCCCTATCGTTTCGCGGAGAGGCAGTGCCTTATGCACTGTGGTTTCATCCGTGTTGCTCCTTAAGTGTCTATATACACCGTTCTCCTGTAGGAACGTATGTTGGATCCCTATGTCGGTGGGGCTTGTCTCTTTTACTACAGTTGGAGGCTGCTGATGGCCCTCACCTGTCGTTATTTGTTTATCCAGGGCTTGCAAACTGGGATATAATGGAGGAGAGAGTACATAATCTGGGGCCTGAGGAATTACAGGGGGTGGACATGGCTTTAAGGGTGGGCATGGCTTTTTCATAGGCATACGGGGTCAGTTTTTCATCGGGACCCGGGCCATCAGTACTTGTAAGGTTTTTTGTCTACATCTCTGTAGCCAAGGCGGGGAAGCGGACACCAGATCCTGCCAAATATTAATATACGGATACTGGTCCCAATGCCCGTCGTGGGTTACAATATTATGTACGGCTTGTATTACATCTGGTTTCAATGAACCCCCATCTGGCCAATCTACTCCGAATGTTGGCCATTCTACCGTACAAAATTTTATGAGATCGTCCTTACGTAACGGGATACCAAAGTCTGATTGGCGTCTAAACGCTTGCCAGTTGTCTAGCATACAGCCAAGGGGTGTCCCTGCATAATAACTCTGAGTAGACCCCATCTTAGGGTCCTCTCTTAGTCATAAACTATATGCACAAGATACACACACTTAAAAGGAAGAGACCTTCAGACGGTCGGCTAACCCCCCTTGCAATCAAGATATCCTTGTCATCGGGTTTCCCCTAGCAGGAGTCTAAAAAGTCCCTATATATCAATAACTCTCTAACATACACTCATTCTCTGGTACAAAATAAAAAGAAAAAATATTAACATACTGAATAAGAGTACAAAGCCTAAAACATGAATAACCCACAAACTAGTTGAATCCCACTGCGTATGCATACTAACACATAACATTAAAACAACATACTCACAATATACCTTCCTGTATACAGGCAGCCTCTTAAGTTCCCCTTAGTCCTCCCACACTTCGGGGGCGTTACTCCTCAAACCCTAGAGGTAAACGCACTTACTGCCCAGAGTGGCCGCGTCCGGCTCTGGGGACTTGGAACAGGGCAAATTTAAGATCTCTGTATCCTTGTGGACCCTCTCTAAAGAGGACACCGCCGCCCCAGTCGGCCGAGGTGATTCGAGAGCACGAGCCGCACAATCAGCTCGAGGTGGCCACTCCTCTCGGCACCAGCTCACTAGCCCCCGGTAGCGATAGCGCCCTCTACAGGGAGGGTCTCGGCGGAGTCGCCAGTTGTTAGCCAAAAAGGGCTCGTTCTCCCCGGAGCTAGTCAATTACCCCAAGGAGGCACAGAGACCAAGATAGAGTATAAACATATATTAGCCCTTTATTATACGGTCAGCTGAGCGGGTGCCCCCTCCTCAACTCATGCCAGAGGAGTGACACCCCGATACAGAACAGTGAGCACATATATATACCATTATTGACGTCATATCAGACCACACTGACAAAGCATATTTTCAGGATTTTGCAGACGTGGGGTACATAGGTCTATTTACTTGTACTCTAAACATTCCACGTTTTTCCCCTTGACCATGGTGCTGTTCAATGTTTATTATTGGTTATGCAAGCAGGTCATAGGATCATTTAGCAATAGCATCATTTCCCAAAACAGACAACTAAGCACAAATCATGTTATCTATCATATTCACCCACGAAAGCTCATGCTTCAATACGTCTGTTAGACTATAAGGTGCCAAAGGACTCTCTGCTGCTTTTACAGATCCAGACTAACACGGCTACCCCTCTGATACTACACTTCTTATGTATCTGCTAGTGAGAACTGATTTTGTAGTCTTATAGCATCATTTCATTCCTTATATGGAAATTGCCATTGCAACATTGCTTTTTTCATACAGTATTTTCCCCCTTCTCCTTTGGCCTAGCTCAAAGCATTATGGGAGTCTGGTTCCATTATCATCAACACAGGTGTAACTCTCAGTGTGGTCAGGTCACTCTGATTCTGGACTAAGTGACTTTGCCGCCTCAATCAATCAATAACATAGTTTTGTTTTATTTGCAAATTTATGACTTTTCAGCAAACCGACCCCTAGTGTTTGCTGGGCTTATTCCAATGGCGGAGGTGGGGGTAGAGAGAACCCCCCCATCCAATATTTTTTATTTCACATTTTTGTTTTCAGTGATGAACCGACCCAATTGCATCAGCGGGGGACTCTCTTTGCTGAACAAATTCCAATTCCTTGCAAAAGCTTCTTCACTGCTTGCAACCCGCCCCCTCCCAAAAAACTTCGGCCCAGCAGCTCCCCACACGGCGGCTGCGGGACTCGGAGCGGTTGCAGGGCAGCCTTGGGGGCCAGAGGGCAGCCCACCTCGCTCGGCTTGGGGGAAGCAGCGCGCGGGTGCCTGGCGCTGGGCTCTGCCAGCGTGTGGGGAGGGGGAGCGGTTGGAATTCGGAGGACGCTAGGACCGCGCGACACGCTGCTTTCCTGCCGCCGCCTGCTCCTCTGGGGCGAGCGTTCCTGGGGGCGGGTCCAGGCAGCCGGGGCGGGGCCGGGTTGGGTAGTTTGCGGGTCAGTCCAAGACCGGCTTGGAACGCGGAGCTGGGGCAGCGCGAGCAGAGCAGAGGCAACGGCTCGCGCTCTCTGGGGACCAACGGTTTCGCTTCCCCCCCCCCCCGCCAACAACTCCATTGGTCGCGCCTCGTTCCAGCTCCCGCCGCCGGCTGCGCTTCACGGGGACCGTCCGGGTCCCGCCCGCCGCTCCGAGCCCGCTACATGCTCAGGTACCTGCGCCGCGGCGGCGTCCGGAGCGGCCGGCTGGGAGCGCGCGGCAGAGGTGGCGGCCGGGCTCCGGGGCGCTTGGGCAAGCGGATCCCCCTCCCCGAGGCGGAGTGTGGCGATTTCACACCCCCGGCGCCGCGTCATTGGGCAGCTCTGCGCCCTCAGCAGCGCAAGGGGGCGCGCATCAGCCTCGCTGCCCGCGCTGGGGTCGCGTCGCGTCGCTCCTCCTGGGGGGGGAGCTGCGGGTCATCAGCCTGCGCCGCTGTCCCGGCTCTAGCTACCCCGCTAGCGGGGGGAGGGGCCAGCGGCCCCGGGGAGCCGCCGCGGGGGGGGGGAGCCGCCTCCGCCCGGATCTCCGCAGCCGGGCGCGTTTGCCGCCGGCCTCGCTGCTTCCCTGCCAGGCGCGGATCCGAAGAAGGGCTGGGGGGCCTGAGCGGCGGGCGCGGGGGCTTTGTCTGGGAAGGGAGCGGCGCCTCCCCGCCCGCTTTCCCTGTCGCGGGTGCCCAGGGAGGGAGCCTGAGGCCCGGGCGTGTCCCCAGGCTGATCACTCTCCCAGCCCGTGTCGAGTTGCTGTGACTAAAACGGGCTCCCTGGGATCGCCCGAAGGATATAGATTTCCCAGGGGTGAGCCTCCGGGGGCGCGATGCTGCGCAGTTATTCATTACGGTTTCCAGGGGGTAGGTGTAGGGGAACGCAGGGATTAGTTGTGTCTCGAACAATAAACTCTGCGTGTGTATTTATGTATCGTATAGAAATAATGATACTGCGGTGTTCCTGTTATTCAGAAATGTTTGGAGTTTAAAAACAGAACTTAGTGCCTATATACTTGGATGGTGCTAGTTCAAATAGTGTAAAAGGAATGATTCAGTGGTTTTGTATACAGCATTCAGGAGGATGCCAGTAGAATCATAGAATATCAGGGTTGGTAGGGGCCTCAGGAGGTTATCTAGTCCAACCCCCTGCTCAAAAGCAGGACCAAGTCCCAACTAAATCATCCCAGCCAGGGCTTTGTCAAGCTGGACCTTAAAAACCTCTAAGGAAGGAGATTCCACCACCTCCTTGGATAACCCATTCCAGTGCTTCAGCACCCTCCTAGTGAAAAAGTTTGTCCTAATATCCAACCTAAGCCTCCCCCACTGCAACTTGAGACCATTGCTCCTTGTTCTGTCATCAGGTACCACTGAGAACAGTCTAGATCCATCCTCTTTGGAACCCCCTTTCAGGTAGTTGAAAGCAGCTATCAAATCCCCCCTCATTCTTCTGCAGACTAAACAATCCCAGTTCTCTCAGCCTCTCCTCATAAGTCATGTGCTCCAGCCCCCTAATCATTTTTGTTAACCTCCGCTGGACTCTCTCCAATTTTTTCCACATTCTTCTTGTAGTGTGGGGCCCATAGAGACATCTGTGTTAACTGTACCTAGCACCCAGTTCATATCTGGCAAACAACACAACTTGTATCTTGCTTCTGACCTAGTCTGCATATAAAAAGAACAGATTAGGACAATTTGAACTACTAGTTGGATTTCACAATAAAGGTTAGTATGACTACAAAGCAACTCAGTCCACTAACAGTTTTGTTTGATAATCTCACATACACAATGAAAAGTTTTCTATTTAGTGTGCATAGTATCTTCAGAATATATGCATCTTTAGAATAGATGATGTTGAGATTTCCACTATTTCTAAAACTTGAGTTCCAGGTTTTGTCTTGGACATATCACTTTAGTTTTACTCTAACAATTCTTTAACTGTTTATAGACATTTGAACAGTTTCAACCAGAGAGACTAGAAAGACCTGCCATAGCCCAGGGCACTCACCTGGGAGGAGGCAGACCCTTCAGATTCCTGTGCCACATCAGGTCAGACTGCTCAGAACCAAAGTGGTGACCATGATATACAAACTTTATAGACTAGAGTGCAGATTAGAATTCTTTTGAACACAAAGAAAAATATAGTTTCCAAAGATGTTTTCATGTTCAATTAAAGATGGTAATTTTGGTGATGTAAATAAAAAAACCCCAGTCATCAGTTTTTGTGCCAATCTCCATATATCCCTCAATACCATCGTACATTCAGGACTTGCATTTATGATTCAGCCTAGAACCATTAATGCACAACCACGGTTATACTTTGAGGATATAAAACTGGCTTGGCTAGAAGGGACGCCCAGAAGCTGAGTGGTGTGACTGAACTACCAAACCTATCTGTAGAGCTAAAGAAGAAGAAAACTTTCATCATAAGGGACATAAATTGTTAGCATCACAGATATGAACAACTGGAATTCTCTGAAGTGCACTGAAAACTTAGTTTATGCTATTTGCAAGGCCAAAGCATACAGTCGAAAAAGGAAATACAAGAACAGAATCACTAAAACTTGCTCCATAAGCTCGTGCTCATGCCATTGGAAGGTTCTCTCTACAAATAAAAGCTGAGGAGGCTTGGTCTGTGTCTCCAAAAAGCTATTGGAATGCTGAAGATTTTGAGGCTTAAGAACCATGTTGTCCAGCCCTCTCAACCTTGTTTTTTTCAGGTCATTGAGCTAATAGCAGGCTTCCTTACTCTAGCCAGCCTAATGGGATGATTTAAAAAAAAACAAAAAAAAAACAAAAAAAAAAACCCTCAGCATAGTAACTTATGACTACACTTTGATTCTTTGTAGGTGAGCCAGAGTCCCACCGTGTCTTGTGTTTATAATTCTTTGTATTTAAGCTTAACTTTATCTGCCCTATTGTGTTATCAATAAGCTGAATTTTGCTTGACCGTAGCATATTATTAGTAAGGGGTTGTGTGTCCTCTGACCCATTGACTTAGGAAATGTGTCCAGATGGCCAGAAAAGGGCTATTTGCAATTGAGGAGTGGGTAGCTGTTTTCTGTAATTGTTGAAGGTACTGATTTGATAGATGCTTTTAGTTTATCAGGAACCACTCTAACAGATGTTTTGTCATAATGATCTGGCTACAAATACCTTTTTATGATTGAAGAATCCATTATTTTATCAAGGATATTGATCAATTGAAAAGGGTTCAGAAAAGAGTAGTCAGAATGATAAAAGAATTAGGAAGCATGCCTGATAATGGTAGACTCAAAGAACTCAGAGTTTACTTCTAAGAACCTGGGTCAGGCCAATGGCTGATCTAGGCTACTATCCTCTCTCTGTCAGTGGCTAGTACCAGAGTTTCAGGGAGAGTGTGCCAAACAGGGCAGTTGGAATGATGCTCCCCTGTTTCTCACCTCCTGGCTTCTGGCAGTCAGAGATTTAGGGCCACCTCAAGCTTGGGGTTGTATCCCTTACCATCTTGGCTAATAACTTCCTCTTGGCTAAGAAGAATCAACAGCTAAGGGATGACTTGATTAGTCTATATGAATCTACAGAGAGAACAAATATTTAATAATGGAATCTTCAGTCTAGCAGAGGCCGATATAACATGATTCAATGGCTGGAAGTTGAAGCTAGATAAATTAGACTTGAAATAAGGGATACATTTTTAATAGAGTAATCATTGGAACAATTTACTAAGGGCTGTGGTGGATTCTCCATAACTGACAATTTTTAGATTTAAGTTTGGATCTTCTTATCAAAAGATGTGACCTAGGAGTTATTTTGAAGATGTTCTTGGCCTATGTTATACCGGAGGTCAGACTAGATGACCACAATGGTTCCTGCTGACGTTATCCCTGAAACAGCTGTCTTCAGCTTACCAATTATGTAAACCAATGCTAGTAAAATATTCATCTTTTATAGTTCTTTGTGTATTAAACTCCCGATTCTTTGGCCACAAATTTCAGAATTCTTGCTGTGTTGGCCAAAGTTAGTCTCACGGTAGCTCAGTTTAAAATAAAGCACTATTGTAGACAAACATCTGTTATCATTAGTAGGACTGTACTGTAATATCCACTCTCCTTATCCTGACCTTGCTGACATAGTCCAGAAGCAGAAAGGACTAATTAACAAAAGTTGATAGTTGTCATAAATGTGCAATGTAATTGACCAGATGGGCAGGGAACATTTATTGTAAGAGATGTGTTCTATAGTCAGTGTAATAGCAAACCATTGAGTGATTAATATCTAAGTCATTAAGAGAGAATTATGGCCACAGATGGCCTCAGTATACTCCTGGGGGAATTCTGCGCCACTGCATGTGTGCATAATTAATGAGCTGTGCATATTTTAATTTTTTTGCACAGAAAAAAGCATCTGCTGAAAAGTTGCTGCAGTTCCGTCTTTTGCCCGCCAGAGGGTGATAGAACACAACTGTTGCTGCCAGCCAGCTAGGGAAGAGAGAGAGCCTGCACAGCCTTCTTCACAGTACCTGTAGGGCCAGGTCAAGAGACAGACTATGGGGAGAGACAGGCAGTGTGGGGCTGCTGGAGGGTGTGTGTCACAGACAAGGGTTCATAAGGGCAAGTGGGGGAGGACAGACTAGGGCAGCGGCTGAATGGGAGTGGAGGCGCAGGGCCACATGGGCAGAGGGGCAGGGCCACATAGGGATGGGGTGTGTGTGTCTTGAGTGGGGGTGGAGGGATACGTGCCTGACTGAATGGGAGAGGCTAGGGATCAGCCAGGGTCTGCATGGGGGAAGCTCCCTAACAGTTCCTCCCGCCTCCCTCAAGAAACTTGTTCCAGAATTTTTAACTTTTTGGTGCAGAATTCCCCTAGGAGTATAAGTAGTGATTAAATAGTTACAGCTGTCATTGGTTTATTGATTAGGTAAGTTAAATAAGGTTAAAACATGAGGGAGAAAATTTCAGTAAGGACATTCTGATACCTAAGAAATTCCTCAGACTCCATTTTGTTGTCCCTGGCTTCCATTTGGAATAAGCAAAAATCACTCTACCATTAGAAGCTGCATGTCACATACCATTGGACGCTGCAAGTCACATGATCACTGAAAATAGGTCAAAAGCAGAAGGTAAGTTAAAGTAGTTTAAAAAAAAAAACCTGATGGGTCACCACAAGTCACATGATATTTTCTGAGCTTGTGTGGTGCAGAAGGGGAAAAATTGCTTGAGCTTCAAATGAGGGGAAAACATAACATTGGCAGAAAGCCAAGGGGGTGAAAGATCAACAGATCATAACTTTTGAAGTAAACAACTGTCAGTGACCATTTGCAGTAAGGAGCTGATAGGACAGTATAAAAGTAGACACTCAGGAGCAGAGAGAGCAGTAGGGGGAAGATTGGGATGGAGAGGACAGGAGCTCCCAGAGGAGTTGAAGGGATTGGGATGGAGCAGAGCCAAGCTGATAGCTGCCTGCCCTCGATATAATGCTGTCCTTGGGAGCCAAAAAATGTTACTGTATTATAGGTGAAACCGCGTTATATTGAACTTGCTTTGATCCACTGGAGCATGCAACTCTGCCCCCTCCCTCCCGGAGCACTGCTTTACTGCATTATATCCAAATTCGTGTTATATTGGGTGGCGTTATACTGAGGTAGCGGTGTATTTCCTTAACTACCCTGGAAACCCATACTCTAGGAAGGACAGATTATGGGAGCAATAGGCTATTCTAGGGGCTCCCCAAACCTGTTTTTGGGTAACAATCCCTGGGGGGAAAAGGCTTTTAAAATGTTTTTTATTCTAAACTTGTATGTCTAGGGGAGGTTGTGGAATCTCCATCATTGGAGATTTTTAAGAGCAGGTTAGACCAACATCTGTCAGGGATGGTTAGATCAGTGGTGGGCAACCTGTGGCACACGCCCTCATGCGGCTTGTCAGGGTAATCCACTGATGGTCTGCCAGACAGTTTGTTTACATTTGCATGGCACTGTACACTTTGTATTCAGTGTTTTAATTTAAATCAATATATTTGAAAATGTAGAAAACATGCAAAAAATTTAAATAAATGGTATTCTATTATTAACAGTGAGATTAATCGCAATTAAGTTTTTTAATTGCTTGACAGTCTTAGTGACAGTCATAGTTTAAATATGTGTGTATAGTTAAGGTGTAACCTCCTAGATATTAAAAAAAAAAAAAAAAAAGTACCAAATCTAGTGTAAAGGTTCTGTGTAGTTGTAAGACATGTTTTAATGGTATCAACCAATGAGAATGTAACTTTAGAAAATAACTAAAGTACAAATGGAAAAGTTGATTAAAATTAATTTCAGTTGAGGCATTTATTTTGGTGATTTAAATTGCCTTGATTTAATCAGTCCACCCTACAAAATAAGGAATTAAAGAAGCAGTGACTATAATCATGTATAGGACATCATTACCTCCAGCTACAACTGTAAGGCAACATTGCCCTCATGTTAAGCAAACTAGGCTGAAGCCAGCATTGCTTGTCTTAAGTATCATTCCTATATGTCCAAATTTATGCATTAGAAATGATCCTTAAAACAATTCTCAATACAGTTTACATGATTGATAAGCTTCAGGGATTTCTAACCCAGCCGTTGTTGTTAAGTGCAATTGTAGTAGCAAGCAATTTTTTTTTGAGTTAAAAATTTTGTCAGTGGGTGATTACTTCATAAATAAGAGATCTCTTAACCATCACTGAACATAGTTTGATCATATCAATCATATGCTTTGTTCATTACGTCATTTGTAGTAACAGACATCCTTTGTTACCCCTCTACCCTGTTATAAAGCCACCTAATATAACACAAATTTGGATATAATGCGGTTACGCAGCGCTGGGGGGGGGAGCTGCACGCTCTGGCGGATCAAATCAAGTTCGATGTAGGTGAAACCGCGTTATAACACGGTAAGATTTTTTTGGTTCTCGTAGACAGCATTATATTGAGGTAGAGGTGTACTTTGCTAATGGTCCCTTTGTGGGCATCTGGACTAAATCAGCAAGATTAAGGTAGAGTATATAGAGTACAAACTTTCCTAATCACTAGTCACACACTAGCTCAGTCTAAAACAAAGTGCTGCACGATAAGGATTCTGTTCTTTGACCAAAGAATCATGACAGTTTAGTGTATACTTTGCACATTGGCTTTGATGCTGTGCTGTTCCTTAGTGGAATATGGTGTCTCTGTGTGGTGTCATTCACCTCACAGTAAATTGGTCAACACTGAATTGAACTTGACCATATGCATCATCACAGGCACCCTGTGCCCCACTCCTATTCTTGGCTACCAGTTCTGAGCAACATAGCTCCTCCACACGTTCATCATG
Source organism: Mauremys reevesii (assembly GCF_016161935.1). Classification (NCBI taxonomy): domain Eukaryota; kingdom Metazoa; phylum Chordata; order Testudines; family Geoemydidae; genus Mauremys; species Mauremys reevesii. The sequence goes on from NC_052623.1 coordinate 253,953,114, forward strand.
GAGAGTCTACAGGTGGACTGGTGGAAAAGCTATGTGCCAATCCAGGTCTCCCACTGTATATGGACATCTTCAGTAACCCCAGAGCACAATTTATGTCAAGGCGTCCACTGTGGAATCTGTCAGCAGCTTACCCAATGGCACAATGAGTGGTCAGCTACAGATGTTTGAAGTATTTTTGCTTGTCGATGATCCAGCCTTTTGACCCCTGGGATTTGACCTGCTATGTCGGCTTTGGACTCTGCTGAACAGGTTCCAAACTGGCCAAGGAATACGTGCAGCCAACCTCTACACTTGGGTCTACACGATGACCCACGTTGTCAGCGCTGCCGCTGTCAGTCAATAGCTCATTTTGTTAACTAACTAGATTTCATGGTAGGCTTAGGACCCTTCATTCTGCTGATGAAGCTGCTGTTGGGTGTCTTGGCAAGCAAATGCTAGATGAAGCATACAAAAGAATCATAAAATTAATATTTACTAATAAAACTCCAGTGATGTTGATACTTGAGCTACTAACACAGTGAGGATGCAACAACTCAAATTTGGACAAGTCATCAGCTGTTAAACCAGTCGATGCTGCTGCTAACCAAATCACTCTGTGTAACTCCAGTGTTTTGAAGTGTGGTTGCTCTCACTTGAGCTAGGCTAACACAGAATGCACTAACTCAAGCTAATTGTTTCAGTAAATTTTAAGCTCTTTGGAGCAGGGACTGTCTTGTTGTGATGTTTGTACGGTGCTGGAAACAGTGGGTTTCTGGTCCATGACCAAGGCTTCTAGGTGCTATGATAAAACAAATAATAATTAGTAATCTTTTGTTGAACAAAGATTATTTTATAACTTAAGTATTTAGCTGAACCTGTTAATCTATCCTGTTCATGCGTTGTATCTATATATTCCTTATTGAAGTGGGCCTGACGTGGATACTGTACCTACAATGTTTTATTTTAATAAAATCTGTTGACAGAATTTTTATATCCTGGCCAACTCTGTAATTATTCATATCTCAGTTCAGTACTTCTGATGTCTTTAGAGAGAAGCTCTTTCCAGAATCTAAAGCATATTGCATATCAAATATGGTTAAATGGAAAAGAGGAAAAACGAAACAATGTCTGAGATCAGAACAGTCTAATTCATCTGTTCACAAGGTTTATAGAATAATTTTTATTCTTCGAGTACTGTCCCTGTGGGTGCTCCACTTCAGGTGTCAGTGCATCCTGGCGCTGCTGATTGGAGATTTTCAGGAGCAGTGCCTTGTTGGGATGCATGTGCATAGTAGCTGTCTTGCGGTGTCACTGGCGATTCAACCAGCGCTTGCACGTCCCAGCCCCCTCAGTTTTTTCTCAACCATCCTCAGCTGCAGATGGAGCTCCAATGGCAATGTCACAAAATCATCTAGGAAAGAGTGAGAAATAGTTACGTTTATTCCTCAATAGTTAGTTCATTGTTGATCTAGGTTTCTGTGTTTTTAAGCAGTTAAATTCCCTTAAAAAAAAACAACAAAAAAAAACCCTTCCCTAAGGGAGTTTGCCCTCTGTTTCTTTTAGTTCCACGACTGAAGTTGGATTCTGAAAATGCCAGGCTCTCCTGGGTTTAAAAGATGCACTTCTTGTAAGCATGCTATGTCCATCTCCGATGGACACTGAGTGTGTCTGCTGCTTAGGGGAGGAGCACATTCCCTAGAAATGATCCCATTGCAGCAATCTTAAAGCCACAGTGAGGAGGGACAGCGATCTCCTACTCAAAATGATTCTTATGAATAAATCCCTAATACCACTGTCCACTTTGGGAGCAACCCCATTGGAGGATTCTCCAGGCGCCTGCTCCCTGGACAGATCGAGTACCCTCTTCTCCAGAAAGTGAAGAAACAGGGAGATATCTCCTGCTCATGGAGAACCGTTGAAGAGAAAATGGTCTACACCAAGATCACTACCTGCGGTGCCGACGACCAGCAGGGTGAGCATGTTTGATACTCCGGGCGCCTCTGGCACCGTCTGTACCAAGACCTCTGCTGACAGAGATAAGGATTGCAGGCATAAGTCAGCCTCCTTCTCCACAGCACCAACTACAAGGCAGGACATGGTGCTGACAGCACCTCAGCTCACTATGCCACCTCCAGCGGTGCCGCACACTACGGAGCCGATACCTGACTGCATTGAGTTGGCACTGATCAAGGCCACTCACAAGCAGACAGGATCGATCTCCCAAGTTTCTTCACGTAAGAGCACGGCACCACTGTCCATGGCACCATGCTTCCTTGCTAAAGCGGCTGATATCAGAATTTCATCCACACCGGGATCACCAATACTCAGAACCAACAGTTCTCTGGTGCCAATGGCACCAGTACAACCAGACTCGCCAAATGCCTCCAGATTCTCCAGCGATGACGAAGCTGATGTTGATGAGGCAGTCTTCTACTCTGGACATTTCTCTTCATTGGGCAGGGAATGTGCCAGGGAACGTCTACACAGGGACATGCCCCCATGGCTGATTGGCATGGGGGGCACATCCATGGGTTATTCTCAATGCAGTGGGCACAGTGGGCGCCATGGGTAGTCTACTGAGCACAGGCCCAAAGGCTCCGCATGCTGCAGAGGTGACAGATAAGCCTTGTTACGGCTACTGCAAATTAACCCTCAGAAACGCATGAGGATTCTATAGAGGAGTTGGATGATTCCAATAACCAAGAACAATCACCAATTCCGGATGAGGCAGTCATGCCACCCCTGCCCCCCTTTGCAGATGACTCAAAACAATTCAAGAGTTATTCAAACGGGTGGCACAAAGCCAGAACATCCAGCTGGAAGAGGTGACTGAAACCAACATCAGCTCCTCAAAATACTACACCCAGCATCCTCGACTAAGATTGCACTACCAATTAATAGTGCCCTGATGGAAACAGCAGAATTATTATGGCAAATACCAGCAACCGTACCTCTATCCACGCTTTTGCATGTCAGAAAATATGCAAGAGGGTATGGAGTTCCTATTTTCACACCCTCAGCCAAACTCCTTGGTGGTGGAGGCGGTGAACCAATGAGGGGGGGGAAACCCCATTATAAATCTACCCCACAGGACAAGGATGCGAAGAGATTTGATTTGTTTGGACGAAAAATCTACTTATCGGTGACCCTTCAGTTCCGCATGGCCAACTACAGATCAGTACTAGCAAAATATGACCATGATAATTACCAAAACTCAACGAATTTGTGGCAGACATCCCAGAAGGCAGAAGGGAGCGATTTCAGTCCACCATTACCGGAGGTCAACTTGTGTCAAGTACAGCTTTACAAGTGTCCCTTTAAGTCGTGGATGTAGCTGCTTGCACAACAGCTATGACAGTAGTCCTGAGGAGGAACAGAGGAAGTCCTACACTCAATGAAGGACTCTTGAACGACGCTCCGAACCCTGGGCATCTATACCTTCCTCCTCCTCCCGCCAACAGATGTGGGAGACAGCAACCTTTATCAGTGCAATAGAAACACAACCAGAGAGCGACAACAGAGGCCTTTTTAATCAAAGACAAAGGCAGAGACCACAGATATGTTGCCCTACCCAATCCCAGGCTGCGATGTCCCAAGCACCTTCAAACAAGAAGCAATTTTGAAGCATTGGTCAAGAGTCTGACCTCCCTTCCCGTACCACTGGCGCTAATAGAACCAACAATCCAAGTTTTTGATCATTGACTCAGACCATTAAGTCATTATAGGTAGATGGCCTGGTAGGCATGAATGATCGGTGGAACTAAATTAGAAAAGAGATACAATATGAAACTATAGTAGAACCTCAGAGTTACGAGCACCAGAGTTATGACTGACTGGTCAACCACACATCTCATTTGGAACTGGAAATATGCAGTCAGGCAACAGCAGAGACAATAAAAGCAAGTACAATACTGTGGTAAATATAAATTACTTAAAAAAAAAAAAAAGGAGGCAAGTTTTTAAAATTTGATTAAGGAAGGAGACTGTTTCTGTGCTTGTTTCATTTAAATTAAGATGGTTAAAAGCTGCATTTTTCTTCTGCATAGTAAAATTTCAAAGCTGTATTAAGTCAATGTCCACTTGTAAACTTTTTTTGAAAGAACAATCATAATGTTTTGTTCAGAGTTATGAACGACCGCCAATCCCAAGGTCTGTAATGTAGATAGGAAAAGCTATGTAAATTAATGTATTGTATGAGTTACATTAGACATACAATGCTTAATGTTGATGGGAGGAAAGTTATGATCATATAATTTGAATAGGTATAAATATGCTCAACTGTAAGGGGTAGCTGAAACATAGTAGGAGAAATCCTCCGAGACCTGCCTACACCACGGGAATGGGTAACTTGCCATTGTTTTTTTCTGCTTATGTGTAAGTAGTCATTGCTTTTATATTGTAAAAGCAAGGTATGCTTTTTGGTACAAATAAAGGTTTGAATGACTAAACCTAAATGTCTTGGCCTGACTATGTTAAATCTCATCGATCAACTTGGGTTTTGTTAATTACTTGAAATGCTTAGACTTAGCTTTTCCCTTTCTTGGTTTTTCATATGTGACGCAATAATTGAAATCAAGAAAATACTCCTTTACAGCTGCAGAAGAGGATACTGTAATTAAAAAATGGCTTCTATAATTAGGTGATTGAGAAGTCAGCTTCATTAGGTCATCTAATTTGGACTATGGTATCTTAAGGAAACACTGTTCTTTTCTCTGGAAGGGAACAAAGGACCAGAGTAGCCTACAACCATTGCCCGTTTTGCTATAGGGCTGGAGACGATAGCGTTGCCACCTCTGATCAATGTCAGGAAGTGGAGTGAAGCCAGGCTGGCAGGAGGGGAAGGTGGGGAGAAGAATGTGTGTGAGAGCAAACACAAGCATGGCAGAGAAAAGACCAGATTCTCAGTCTTCATTTCATCACTTTTGTACCTTGAAAGCTGCCTTAACAGGACAACCTGTGAATGACCTATATTTAGGAATTTCATATTATTGAATATTGGACTGTATTTCATTATGGCTGGCCCAAGTCTGTGAGAAAACAGATGCCCAGGAAAGAGGCCCCTCAAACTGCTAAAATTGTCTACAGAAATATGAACAGGATTGGTTCCTTTTGCAACAACAAATGGTGATTGAAATGTTTTCTGAAATGATGAAATGGGGATGCATTAAAAAATGTTAACTCAGTGAGAACTGCCTGTTGTCCCAGCTGTACTAGTGAAATATGAGAGGGAAGGGTCATAGATCAACAGAGTTGTTTGGCAACTAGTAGAGTCAAGATTCACAGAAGTTGGGGGGAGGGGGGGAAATTAAGGCTGTAACAAGTTCAGCTGTCTCCAAAGCACTCTCTTGTGTCCAGGGATGGCTCTGAGGCACCGTGCCCCTATTTCCCGTCTTCAGGGCCCTTTAAGAACTCCAAACAGGCTCTCTCATGGCTACCACCATCTCTGCTTGGAGCTGGTTTAATAACCAAAAAAAAAAAAAAAATCAACTACAATCCTCAAGGTCCCAAAATAAAGTCCATCCCCCACACAAAATTCATACTCAGCTCTGGAATCTTCCATCACACCCAGAGCTATTCTTCTGCCCCAGTCTGTTCTTTGCAAAGCTGCCACTCCCTGCTCTTCCTAGCTGGAGCTCAGCCTTCTGGCTCTGGCTTCCAGGCCCCAACCTTTCTCCCAATGAGGGTCTTGTGTAGCAGGGTATAATACTGATAAAACTTGTTATAACTTATTAACTTGGAACATACACAGGGCAAGCAAGTAACATCCACAGAGGGGTTTAGGCTTTGCTGTACTGAGATAGCTTCGCACTGCTAATATTATCCTAACAGGCAGTTGTTTGTGATCAGCATAATTGACGAAAATTAGGACTCATACCAGCGAAACTCCATTTTGAAGTCCCCAGATTCTGTTTTGTGTCCCTGGCTTCCATTTTCAATAAGTAATAGTCACTCCACAATTAGATGGAAACTGCAGATCACATAGGGCTAAATAGAGAATTGGCAGGAAAAGGGTGATAAACAACAATGACTTAAGAGATCATAACTCTGAGGTAAATAATGGTTGAAAGTCTAAAACTAGAACTGACAATTAGCATAAGCAGGTAATTAAGTAGGATGCTGTCACGTCTAAAAATAGAATTGGAAAAATGCTATAAAGGTCAGTCTGGCAGTTGAGAGAAGGACAATGAGGAGAGAGACGAGAGATTGAGCGCACGCGGGAGAGACAATGCAGCATAGTCACTGGAGTAAGTCTGTCAGACAAACTTATAGTTACAGGTATGGTCACAGCTATAATATAGTGGTGTGTGTGTGGGGGGGGTAATAAAGATGAATGGGTATGGCAGGAGCCAGGGATCATCTTACTCTACTGGTACTAGTATTCCCAGAGGGGCAAGACTCGGCACCACTGGTGCTGCCAAGCATCAGGGAGTTGTCAGGACTTCACCTGGTGTTACGGCAGCTGTCTATGAATTGGATGGTGTAACTCAGTTCTGCTGTGCTGAGAACCCAGCGATCTGAAGTAATCTGAGTCCAGGCATCCAGGAAGTGGGAGAGGCAGTTGGAGAACAAGGGTGTAGCTGGATTTGATGTAGATGGAATTACAATGCAAACATCAGGCATCTGATCAAAACGAGTGCTTTGAGGATCTCGAGTGTCTGGGGTTGGACTGCGCACAGTGTGGTGTGAAATTTTTAGTATCTAGTGTGTTTGACAGAGCCAGATGTAAGATAGTATCACATATCATCTGAGATTTGTGAGTAACAAAACACTGAAATGTTGTTGGTCCCTAATTCTGAAGTGATTTGAAAAGAATAGCATGTGTGGATATACAGACCTCAGATAAAATATTAAGTCTTTTGTGTTTCAAATGAGTTTCATTATAAACTTAAAGGGATTTTTTTCTATTAAGATGTTGATTCCAAAAGATAATGTAAATGCCTTGTTGATAGGATCACTGGTCTGGTTCTAAATTAGTGGAGGAGAAACTGTAGATGATGGAACTGATCATAAGTTTGAACTTCTGAATTTTGCTGATGAATTAATAGAGTGTATATTGTTGCTAGTTTTTCCCAATCAGCGATTTTTATACCGTTTTTATATATTTTTATGTCCTTAAACTGGTGATACAATGTCATCTTGTGACTTTTTTCATCCATCTAGCTTCCTTAAAAGTGGTCACATGTTGCTTTTGTTGTTACTATATTTTTCAGAGGTTACAAACCTACAGTCTTTGAGGTATCAATAACACCAATTTTTTTGTGTGCGTCACTGATTTAAGTGGGGAATCTTACAAATTGATGCTTGTCAGTACCTGGTAGTAATATTGACCCTTTTAGTCCTTTTTCTTTCTGCATATTTCATTCATTTATAAATCAATTATTCTTTAGAATCTTTATATTAGCAAAGAGTGTGTTTGAATTCTAAAGCTCTTGACCTGTAAGTGACCCTATTCAGGAATTGTATGTATTAGGGTGTATCTAAGAATCCTTGGCATCTCCATGTCTATAAAAGTCAAGATAGTTTTAGAAACCATTCCCTTAAAATAAATAAATTATATAATGCTTACATAAGCAGATATAAACCTGGGGAACTGATGTTGTGGAAAATTGACCACACGGTTGATTTTAGATCAGACAGCCTGAGGCACCTTTATTTCATACAAGCATATATGCAGGGAGAGACAGCATAGACCTCCTGCAGGAGGCAGGCTGCTGCTCTGCCCTTTATAAATTTCATCAAGCTTATAAAGGCTAAAACCACAAACTATAATTCAATACATTGCCTTATTTGGTATTAATATGTGCAAACAAGCAAGCCACCTCACTATTATCCATTTTAGGTTTTTCCTGTTACTGTTCTTTGGCAGTCAGGTTGGTGGTCTGACTGTCTTAACGACCCCTACTTTGCAGTTACATTGTGCAAAGGCTCTTGCCACATTCTAATTGTCACAAACTGAGCTGGCACATATGGGGCCCTCTTTCGTGTGTCTCCTTAGTTCCCCTTTTCCTGGTTTCTTGCCTCCCCAGTGCCCCTTGTACAGATAAACAAGTTTAGCAGAAGTTTAAACCTTTTGCTCTTATATAGCAATTGTTTTAGCTACAGGCCTTGGGCCTGCGAGGCAAAGGGGTTAAGGTACGCTTAAAATTCTGAGCCTATAAGCGGGGGAGTGTTGGGGGGGATATTTTCCCTATCACTGATGATGGATGATTGTTACAACAGATGTTTCCTATTAGGGAATGATTAAGGGGGAAGAAAGACCCATTGAAAGATATTATTTTGATGAATCGCTAGTCCTCTCAGCTATAGTTATGCCTTCACACATAAATCAGGTAAACTGAGAATGAATAAGAAATGAAAAAAGAATGTAAGTTTCTTTTGGCCAAGAGGGTTATTGGTTTAAAAACACTATATAATGACACTGTTTTTGGAACTTGGAGAATGAAACTGCTTGCCACCAGTTGCAGTGAAGAAGAGACAAAGAGCTGGCTCTTTATCACATACATTACCATCCTTTATGTATCTCTTCTTGCTGTATTCTGTATAGTGCTGTACAAATCTCTGACTGATAATCTTTGGTTAAATAATTTCAGTTTTGCCTGTTCAAGAATCTCAAGTAGTCATTAACTCAGACACACAATCCTTGCTAAGGATAACCTAATTTTGATTGGACCAAGTTGCACAGTATGTTTCACATCTGATTTGTTAAAAGAGAAAGACAATACAAGGCAGAGGAAGCAAAGTTCACAAACTAAGAATCAAGGGTGAGTTTGAGAAACCTGACTCTTCAGGTCAACAAGCCATCTGAAGGAAGACTGACCTTTCAGAAACCCCAAGACCTTGGGGAGAAGTTATGACGTCAACAAACAAGCCACTCCAGCCTTTTAACCATTCTCTTTCTGCACCCAAAGAACTGCTAGCAATAAGTGCTGTGCCAGCAGAACATCACCACCTGGATCCTTGTCTGCAGTTCTAGCACCAGAAGACTCAGAGCTGAATGAAGAGTTGGCAAACCTCCTTTTATTTTGTTTTCCCTTTTTTTAAAAATTGCAGATGTCCAAGTCTTCTTACGTCGTGGGTTTTTTAGGATAGGATGTGCAAGTGTGGCTATGCGCATGTATGTGCGTGATCACACCCATAAAGTCCATCTGGGGAAGGCCTCAAATGTTTTGCAGGGTTAAACAGCTTTAAATACTTTTCACAAAATTATTCATTAAAGTGTGTTCTGTGTTTTATGTTTTAAAGTCTTGAGAAATTCAGATTACAGATGACAATTTATGGTAAACAGGGGTGGCTCCAGGCACCAGCACGCCAAGCGCGTGCCTGGGGCGGCAAGCCACGGGGGGTGCTCTGCCGGTCGCCGCAAGGGCGGCAGGCAGGCTGCCTTCGGTGGCATGCCTGCAGAGGGTCCGCTGGTCCCATGGCTTCGGCAGACCTCCTGCAGGCAAGCCGCCGAATCCGCGGGACCGGGGACCTCCTGCAGGCAAGCCGCCGAAGGCAGCCTGCCTGCCGTGCTTGGGGCGGCAAAATACCTAGAGCCGCCCCGATGGTAAATAAGAGTTGTCAAACTTCTACTTATTAAAAGTGTTCGGATAAATATCTCTTAGGGAAATAGGGTTAGCCACCGCATAAGAACTGAAGTCTTAAGGAAGCTTTATAATTGGCTCATAGAGTGATTTAGACATTAGATAATTTGATTTCATATTAAGATGTTTAACCATTCAAATTGTAAATTTAATTGAGTCTGGGAAATCTTTAGTTGGGATTTATAAGCAAATGGGTAGACATCTTGGAATCCTTAATCCTTAGAATGATTAACTAATTTTTGTATTTAACTTGATTTGATTTAACCTCCAATGCAATATTGAGACTAACTTGTTCGGTTTGATAGTTGCAATGCTTTTTTTTTTTAAGTTTAATGTTAATCATAGATTTGCTTTGTAAATACATTTTCTTAAATTGAGTTTGGTTAGTTTTAGTTCTAATACAACTTATAAAAACTGATAGTCACATTTCTTTCAATAAGCAACATGGGTCCAGTTTTACTTTGATTTTGTTAATTAAGATTCTGTGATTTGGTAATTTTGTACATGCACTGGAGCTTGTCTGTGAAGTATGCTTTGTAAGTTCAAAAAAAATTAGATAAATTCTGTGTAGTTCCTCTGTATCTCTTAAACAAGAAGCATACCTTTTAAAATCTTCTAGTAGAGCAGGGATGGGCAAACTTTGGCCCAAGGGCCATGTCGGGGAATAGAAATTGTATGGCGGGCCATGAATGCTCACAAAATTGGGGTTGGGGTGTGGGAGGGCGTGAGGGCTTTGGGGTGGGGCTGGGGTTAAGGCGTTTGGGGTGTAGGAGGGTGCTCTGGGTGGGGACCGAGGGGTTCGGAGGGCAGGAGGGGGATCAGGGCTGGGGCAGAGGTGCGGGAGGGGGTGCAGGTTCCGGCTGAGGTTGTGGGCTCTGGGGTGGGGCTGGGGATGAGAAGTTTGGGGTGCAGGAGGGTGTTCTGGGCTGGGATTGAGGGATTTGGAGGGGGGATCAGGGCAGGGGGTTGGGACATGGGGAGAGGCTCAGGGGGTGCAGGCTCCGAGCAGTGCTTATCTCAAGTGGCTCTTGGAAGCAGTGGCATGTCCCCTCTGCGGCTCCTACTCAGAGGCACGGCCAGGCGGCTCTGCACACTGCCCCATCTGCAGGCACCGCCCCTGCAGCTCCCATTTGAGCGCATAGGAGCCGGAACGGGGCCATGCTGCAGCTTCCTGGAGACACGTGGTGCTGCTCCCGACCCTGCACCCTGGCCAGAGTGCCGGAGCGGGGCTGAGCCGCTAGGTGCAGCTCATAAGCCGGCTTAAAACAGCTCGCAACCCAGGTCCAGTCCGTGGCCCGTAGTTTGCTCACCCCTCTATAGTACAGAGTATATTAAGAGGGAAGATTACTGAAATAATTTTAATTGTTGTGGAAAGGACAAGAAATACTAAAAATTCTAATAACAGTATTTTATTACTCTCAATGTAAAGAATTAAGAAGATTTTGATATTTGAGGCAAAGATAAGGCTGGTGGTAGCTTGAAAAATCAGTCGTGTCTGGGCGCTGCCAAAATAGGAAGTCTGTTTTCTTTTGTTTAAAAAAGCTGTTCGTTTTCACTGAGTAGCAAATTGAAGGGAAACCGCTAGTAAAACTCAAATTTGGAGATGGTTTGACAAAGGGAATGTAAGAGGATTTGATTTAGATAACTCAACATGGAAAGCGTTAATATTTTACCCATTCTGGGGAAAGGCTCGCAGCTTCACTGTGTTCCATTAATCACTCACTTATATAACTATATTTATATCCTACATGTTTACAACAATTCTGATTGTAGATGGAAAGAAATGTGACAATTTTACATCTTTCAGACACACACTTTCCCATTCAGATCACTCTGTACTTTACTGAAAGGTGTTACCCAAAAAGGTGCAACAATTTAACTATCAGAAAATACAACTGCTGGTAACCATAGATTTAGGGTTTGGCTACACTTGCAGGTGTGCAGCGCTGGGAGTTAAAGCTGTCTTCATCCAGCTGTGTAGGGAAAGCGCTGGAGTGTGACCACACTGACAGCTACCAGCGCTACAGTGTGGCCACATTTGCAGCGGTGTTGGGAGTGGTGCATTATGGGCAGCTATCCCACAGAGCACCTCGTCCCATTTTGGCGCCGTGGGTTGTGTGAAGGGGGCAGAGGGTGCGGGTCATTCTGCTTCCTGTCCCAATGCCCCGTGATGCATTGCTTCACATCCCAGCAATCCCTGTTTTTTCCGTCCACGTTTGGCGCCATCTTGACTCTCTCAACGGTTTCTGTGGGAAATGGAGCCTGAACTGCTGAGGAGTATGCTGACGAGTCTCGCCAGCACATCACGTTTGGCAGTTGAGCTATTCCTTAAGATCCAAAGGGATGAGAAGTCCGACGATCATAGCGAGTCGCCTGATGCGTATGACACTAAATTGCTTCTGGCATTCACGGAAATGCTTAGCACCGTGGAACACCGCTTTTGGGCTCGGGAAACAAGCACTGAGTGGTGGGATCACATCGTCATGGACGTCTGGGATGACGAGCAGTGGCTGCAGAACTTTCGGATGAGAAAAGCCATTTTCATGGGACTGAGAGAGGAGTTCGCCCCCACCTTGCAGCGCAAGGACACAAGATTGAGAGCTGCCCTGCCAGTGGAGAAGCGGGTGGCTATTGCAATCTGGCACCACCCCACCTAACATCAGAGTACATTAATCGGAAGGGGTATTTCTCTATGGTTCTCTAGGCGCTTGTGGGTCTCCGTGGGCGTTTCATTGACATTAACATAGGCTGGCCTGGAAAGGTGCATGATGCACGCATCTTTCAGAACACTGGCCTGTTCAGGAAGCTGCAGGCAGGGACTTTTTTCCCAGACCAGAAGATCACAGTAGGGGACGTCGAAATGCCCATTGTGATCCTTGGAGACCCTGCTTACCTGTTAATGCCTTGGCTCATGAAACTGTATACAGGGAAGCTTGACAGGAGCAAGGACCGGTTCAACTACAGGCTGAGCCGGTGCCGAATAACTGTGGAGTGCCCTTTTGGCCATTTAAAGGGGCGCTGGCGATCTCTGTATGGGAAGCTAGACTTGGGGGAAAGCAGCATTCCCGCAGTTATATCCGCGTGCTGTACCCTCTATAATATTTGTGAAGAGAAGGATGAAAGATTCAGTCAGGCATGGACCTCTGAGGTTCAACGCCTGGAGGCTGAATTTGCACAGCCAGAGAGCAGGGCTACTAGAGAGGCCCAGCACACGGCTGCAAGGATTAGGGATGCCTTGAGGGAGGAATTTGAGGCTGAAAACCAACAGTAATGTTTGGTGCCTTGCACGGGAGTGCAGTGGTTACAATGTTAGTAGGAATCTGTGTTTCCTAAGTTGATTTGCAGCGCTTGTTTCTTTCCTGGGCTAAGGTATATTTGACTTTCTGCAATAATAAAGACTGTTTTCAAAGCCAAGAATTCATTTATTGAAAAGAAAATAACTTTACTGACAGACACAACATTTTGGGAACCTAAAAGGGCCGGGGTGGGGTGGGGTGGGGAACTGTACAGTCATAGGTTTGAATATGTCCTGTCTGGAGTGCTGTGCAATTTCAGGATGCCTATACTGCATGGTGATGGGGGTTGAGTGCAGAGGGTAAGGGTTGTAGTTCTCACGGCTGGTTGGTGAACGTACAGGTGTTGGAGGCAACTGGTGGTGGTAAGAACCTGGATGCTGGGAAAGGGGTTTTGGAGCTGACATTGGGGCACAAGGGAAAGAGCTAGGGGGCGGGGGCTGGCGCAGTAGTGCTCCGCCTGGATAGAGTCCGCTTGGCGCGCCAGGATGCTTATCAGCTGCTTTGTGCTTTTCTTCCTGTCCGCTGTGTTTTTCTGGCGGATCCTGCTTTCCCTTTCCCTCCAGTCCTGCACTTTTTGATTCTCTGTGACAGAGTGATCCATAACTGCTTACAGCATGTCTTCTTTGCTTTTTCACAGCTTCTTCCGGAGGTTTTGGAGTCTTTGAGCTGTTGATAACACGGACAGCCGAGATCTCAAGGTTGCTTGTGGAAAGGCAAAAAAGGCAACACTTAACAGAGGCAGCATTGTTTATATCAGACAGTTACTCCCACCCAGTGAAGGAGTTCACAGTCTTCACAATAGCATAATTTTCCCATACCAAAGAGCGCACATAACCCACAGGAGCCCCAAAATGGTGAGTAAGGGGGATTGATTGCTTCAGGGCTGTACTGTCCTCGGGGTTTCTGTGCATTGGGGAAAGCAGACAGCTGCAGGGGGCACCTACACTGAACACTCTCCCAACATTTTCCACAGGAGTTGATCCTGGAAGATATCTTGCTGCTGCGGGTCACCTGGGAAGAGCGGGAGGGTCTTCTACAGCAATGCGGATTCCGCCCTGGCCCCTATGCAGCTTGCCTGTGTGCAGCAATGGTCCCCCCACCCCTCGCAGCACAGTGGCGCGGATGCGTTAGCCTGACTGGGACAAGGACCACAGTGGCTCTCCCAATAAACTTGCGCAAGCACATTGCCCACACTATTCCACATCTAGGCATGCATGCAGCCCTAACCCTCCCTCCTCTCCCGAAAAATGTCTATCCTGAAAATAAAAGCCGCTTACCGGGAACCCGCTCCTCTGTTTGTCCTCCACCAAGTACCGGCTGCTGCGACTGGCTACCTTCCTCCTGGCTTGAGAAGAGCCCCCTGGCTGCATGCCTCCAGGGACTCCAGGGTGTTCCCCCCCACCCCAGTACCCTCACTCTTGGTTTCTTCCCCCCCCCCTCTGAAGTGTCCATCGTGGTCCTCGGATTGACGGTGGGGTCACCCCCAAGTATCGCATCCAGCTCTTTGTAAAAATGGCAGGTCGTGGGTGCAGTGCTGGAGCGGCGGTTTCCCTTGCGGGCTTTGCAATAGGCACTCCGCAGCTCCTTCACTTTAACCCTGCGCTGCAGCACGTCCCGGTCATGGCTCCTTTCCAGCATGGCCCTTGATATCTGCCCATAAGTATCGTAATTCCTATGGCTGGAGCGCAGCTGGGGGACTGCACAGCTTCCTCCCCCCAAACACTGATGAGGTCCAACAACTCACCATTGCTCCATGTTGGGGCTCGTTTGGCGCATGGAGGCATGGTCACCTGGCTGAGCAAACGGAATTTTTAAAATTCCTGGGGCATTTAAAGGACGGGTCACCTGAGGCCAGGGCAGTAGAGCTCGAACTGATGAGCAGAGTGGCACCTCCAAATACCTCTGGAGGCCAATAACAGCGCTTTTGGTGGCCACAGTGGCGGAGCAGCGCTGCATCACCAGCGCTGCAGTCGTTATTCCGCAGGCCAAGGTGGAGTACAGCCAGCGCTGTAGCCAGGGAGATACAGCGCTGTATTTGCCTTGCAAGTGTGGATGGTGAATGAGTTGGAGCGCTGTAAAGCCACCACCAGCGCTGCAACTCTCCAGTGTAGCCAAACCCTATGACTGTATTTTCGTCATGAACCAGTCTCTCTTATTCCCTTTCCCCGAAGTATGGGAAATAAATCTTCGGAATTATGCACCATTAATTACTTTCCCTTAACTTCTATAGTATGGTCAGGCCAATAAGGATGATTATGGAGAAATGATTTGGAGGTTTTTTGCTTGAATTTACAGGTTAGAGACATTTTCCTGGTTAGAGCTCAAGGCATTTGTTGTTATAGCACCATGCTATGCTCTATGGGGGGAGGGATAGCTCAGTGGTTTGAGCATTGGCCTGCTAAACCCAGAGTTGTGAGTTAATTCTTGAGGGGACCACTTAGGGATCTGGGGCAAAATCAGTACTTGGTCCTGCTAGTGAAGGCAGGGGGCTGGACTCGATGACCTTTCAAGGTCCCTTCCAGCTCTATGAGATAGGTATATCTCAAATTATTATTATTTTATATTATTTATACGAGCCACGTGATGTATGGATGAGACTCTGTTATTATAAAGCACTTGGATAGAATGCCTGAAGTTTCTGATGAGAGAAACTAAAAACAAGACACCCAGGTAGAAACTTCCAAATCATTAATTCAGTGTTAGATCTGCACTTGCAGGTGCCTAACTATAGGCCTTAAGTCCCTTGAGCTCTCTAACAAATCAATCTGGTAATTGAAGAAGCAGAACTCTGTGTAGGCCAAGGGTGACATGTATAAGGGGACAAAATTTCCTTTCCGTCTCCACTCGCCCTCAAATGAGAGAGGCTGTTAGGTTTAGATGTTTTGTTTTAAAGGAGAAAAGGCAAATACAAAAGGAGGTTAATAAGTACCAATGATGGTGATGAAATGAAGTAGTAATTTTCCAAGAAAATAATCATATTCTTTAAAGCACTATTAAACTAAATAAAATCAAAGCCCAGTTAAGCTACATGGTCTGTTTTTTGACAGTATCTTAAAGAGCCACAGTCTGATAACTTAATTGCAGTTTAGAGAATACTACCTGTCTATATGCATGAAGTAGTAAACTAGAGAAGGGGATGGAGAAATAAAATTCCACTGGTCTAAATGTTGATTTTTAAAAATAAATAAATAAACAAACAGAAGCTCTCAAATTAGCTTGAGGTAAGCACAGGCAATAAAGTTAAAATTCCTTTTGACTAGGGGCTGCTGTTCTCAACTTATGTTGGCTTCTATTGTCTAATAATTTCTGTTATATTGCAGGTTGTATGAAGACGGGAAGCCTCCTTTCCGGAATACCATCAGTAAGTGGTTTTCATTGTTACACAAACTTAATAGTGGATTTGATCAAAGAGTTTGTCATGGTTTTGGTAAGTGTGAAATTATTTTCCAACGCATAAAACATAACTTGACCCTAATTTGGAGGAAGAATAAGGTTCATGTATGTAAAAAAATGCTTGTTCAAATCTGGCATTTAGGTTTCCTCATAAAGATTCAGGGTTTGGGGTTTTTTGTACTCTTTCTACGGAATCTTATTTTCACTTTTATATTCCTTTGATTATCACTGTCCTTTTGCATCTCTCTGTATATGTAGGTCTGTAATACTTCCCTAAATAGATGTCTGCAAGTGACTGCCCTTGAACCTACTAGGTGCTAAAAAGGTACAGAAAGTTAATAAAGGAACACAAAAGGGCTTTACAAACACTGACTTCAGCCTTTCACTACTCTGTGAACTTGAACAATATTCCCACTTTACAGGGTAAAGTGTAAGTGTCTTGATCAGAATTGGGAGCAAAACCAGAACTCTTGGTTCCCTCTCATGAGCCTCAACCACAAGACTATCCTTCCTTCTATAATTGCGAAAAGTATCCTATTGATTATTTTTACTGTATGATCCAGTTAAACTGCAAGAGTGCTAGTCTGATCAACTTCAAACCTTATTTCTGCTAGACTTGAACTAAATGTTCTCGATCTAAACCACAGCTCTGGGTGCCAGGTGACTCGCCCTTTGTGGTTATGGGCAAGCCACTCTGTCTCAGGTTCCCCTTTTGTAAAATGAGGATAATATCAAATGACCTCATAAAGATTATGGGAGTTTTCATTATAGATGGCGCAGGTAGCACTGCCTGTTACTAAGGTTTCTCAGTCTGAATGTTTTTGGAAGACTTCAGCCAAAACAGTTCAACTGTTTCTGAGAGTGGAGCTAGAGAGAATGGAGCTTGATTTTCACTGTTTAAAAATCCCTGGTTCCTTTTCTTAGGAAAGTTCTAGTGCTCCCCTGACTTGGAGCAGGAACTTGAAATTTGGCAGGGGGGTGGCTTTGTATCACTGATACATCATTTGTTGTCCCTGTGAAAATGCACTCAAATTTGGTCAAGTTATAAGCCGTTTAAAAAATTGCAGTTCACACATGCTCAGTGAAAACTTGCTAGAGCTTAACAGCTAAAATCTCTGAAGATTCTGCTCATACTGACTATGCACCATCTCCTAACAGTTCCTAATGCTGACCAGGCTATAGATTTGACATCCCCATAGAGCAACTGAACATGCTTCTTCCTCTCTCAGCTTCTACATGTGACCAGACTACATGTGCCATCTCCAGAGTGAGTGAGCATACTTCAGCCTAAGCCTACAGGAGTGAAGACAGTCTTTCCCATGTTTGTAATGGTTTCTCCAGGCTGGGGTGGGGCCAGGCACTGGAAATGAGAGCAGGGAGCCTGTTTCTCCAGTGTTCTCAATGACACACGCCTGGGTGCCTGCAGTGGGGAGCATTTGTGGAGAAGAAGACTGTTTGACTCAAATAGAGAGGGGATATGAGCCAGATGTAGGACATGTCCCAATCTATTCCTCTGGTCTTCCCCGACAAGAATCCTGGGATGGAGACTGAAACTGGAGGCTGGTAGGGGGTGGAGACTGGGATAGGCTGGGTAAAAAGACTAGGTCTGGGAGCCAGCAAGGCAAACTGAGCTGGGAGGCGAAGGAAACTGAGACTGGCAGTATGAGCAGACTGGGAACCAGTGGTGGGGCCTGGACGTGGAGGGGAAACAGAGCTGCCAAGGTTGCACAGGCAATTCTGACATTTCCTAACCTTTGAGTTCTTCACTTTACAACTTTAATAGGATCCTGGGACCAAGATCCAGAGGCAATGTCTTTTTCATCCGATGGGACACACCTCTCCTGTATTCCTTCCTTCCTATGCTGTTGCTGTCTGAGGTCATATGAGGACCAGCTAAGCCAAAGTCATCTGCATGGCCAAGCAAATCTGGTATCCATACCTACAGCGGATGTCAGCATGCCCACCACGTGTCCTCCCACTTCTTCCAAATCTCCTTTCACAGGATGCAGGTTAGACCTTGCACCTGAACCTGGAGATACTCCACTTGGGAGCTTGTCTCCTCACTGGTTCCAAGGCGAGGAGATGATCTGCTCTGAGGAAGTCAGACATTGTGTTAAACAGTAGACAGTCAACTACACACTCGACATACCTCCACAAATGGAACAAATTCCAAACATGTTGCCTAAGCCACCATCTCTACCCGTGCCATTAGTCCTGGACTACATACTTCATCTTAAGAAATCCGTTCTCTCAATGAGTTCACTCTGAGTATACCTGGCAGCAGTCACAACCTTCCACCATAAGGTGGATGAGGTTTCAGCGTTTGGTTATCCAATTAGCAAAAGATTCCTGTAGGGCGTACGTAATCTCTACCTAGAACCCAGAGCCTCAACTCCTCCATGGGACCTCGCTTTAGTGCTTCAATCTCTCACAAGCGTCCCATTTTAACCTTTGGCTACATGCTCACTACTACACCTTTCCATGAAAGTAGCCTTTCTCATTGCCATTGTGTCCACTAGGCATGTATCTTGGGGCCCTTATGGCATATCCACCATATATCTTTCTCAAGAATACGGTCACTGTAAGACCGCATCCTACATTTTTACCTAAAGTCCCTTCTTCATTCCACCTCAACCAACCCATTCATTCTCCCACATTCTTCCCTAAACTAAGAACAGACAGGAGGCAGCATTCCAGACCCTGGACATCAGAAGGACACTAGCCTTTTATCTCAAACAGACCAGACTGTTCAGAAAAACTCCTAAATTGTTTCTCCACACTACAGAGGGGATTAAAGGCAAATCCATATCTAAGCAGAGACTTTCCAAAAGGATTTCAAGTTATATCCAGTTTTACTTCTGTCAACATGAGCTACAACCCCCATCATGAGTCAGAACACACTGCACAAGATCAGTTTCAACATTGGTAGCCTTCTTGAATGACGTGCCTATTACTGACGTATGTAAAGCAGCTACTTGGACATCATCTCACATGTTCATACAACACTATGTCATTGACCAGGATTCACCATCGGACACTCTGCCGAGAGAGACAGTCTTATTGTCCATTCAGACCTAACTTCAAAGCTTCTCCTTCCCCCTGGGGGGTGCTGCTCTACAATTTCCTAAAGTGGAGCACCCACAGGGAGAACGCTCGAAGAAAGAAGAGAGGGTTACTCACTTTGTGCAGTAACTGATGTTCTTCAAGGTGTGTTCCCCTGCGAGTGCTCCACTACCCATCCTCCTCCCCTTTACTCTGGAGTTCTAAGTGAAGTCCTCTGCGATAGAGTCCCTCGACATCCAGCAAGCTCTGGCTTTCTACTTGCACAGAATGAAACCAATTAAGAAGTCCTCTAGACTATTTGTTGCAATAGCAGAGATACTCTGGGCAAACCATTTCCACCCAGAGAATCTCCAAGTGGATTTTTATTTGCATTAAACTCTACCAGTTGTCAGGCCTAACTCTCCCTACACGGTTGCAGGCTCACTCCACAAGAGCTCAGGGTTCAACCATAGCCTTCCTTTAGGACGTGTTCCTTGTAGACATATGTATAGTAGCCAGGTGGAGTTCTGACTTGGCAGTGAATGCTTCCTTCAGCATGGCAGTTCTCCACGTGACCACTCCATCCTCAACCTTGCACCCTCCTCCAACTTAGGTACTGTTTGTTAATCACCCTCAGTGGAATACAGTAGGGACCATCACTCGAAGAAGAAGCAGAGATTTCTTAACTATAAGTGGAGGTTCTTCAAGATGCGTGGTTCTTATCTGTATTCTACTTCCTGCCCACCTTTTCCTCTGCTGCAGATTGGTCAATTAATGGTGGAGAAGGAACTAAAGATGTGGTCTATGTGCTCTGCCCTTTATTGCCTTACATGGAAGCATGAGGCGAGCCAGGGCACATGCATGGACCAGCGGCGGCTACTTTCAAATTCTCTGACTTCTGATGCATGGTGTGCATGCATAACCCTCAATGGAATACAGATACGGACCAGACATCTTGAAGAACCTTCAGTTACAGGTAAGTAACCTCCTCTTTTCCTTTTTAAGGCTTTTATATTGTGCCTATCACAGTTTAATAATGTATTGATGGGCTGTGAAAGTAGTAGGGAGTGAATGTAGTTACTTTCAGTTTTTGAGGCTGCTTGGGAACAAAGTAGGACAGAAAGGACTAGAAGAAGGAGAGACTAACGTGCCTGTAAAAAATTATGTAACAGACACCAGATGTTTGCTTTGTTAGTAAATATTAATCTTATGATTCTTTTGTATATTAAACTCTCATGATTCCTTGGCCAAAAATCCCAGAATGTTGTGTGTGATTTTAGACAAATGGATGTCTGTAATCATAGTTGGACTGTACTTAATGATCTAATCTGTTTTTCCCCCTTCACCTTGCTAACTTGGTTCAGATGTCAGGAACGGACCTCAGGCAACTAATAGATGTGTGTTGTAATGGACAGGATTGTGTAATTGATAAGGGATGCTTATAAATGCACACTGCTTTGATAAGTTACTAGTAATTAACAACATGGAGAGAACATTTGTTATAACAGATGTGTTCTATAATCAGTATAACAGCAAACCACTGAGTAATGCATTGATTTATGTCTACTCATTAAGAGTTAATTGTGGCTACCGATGGTCCTATTAGTAAGAACATAAGAATGGCCGTACCGGGTCAGACCAAAGGTCCATCTAGCCCAGTATCTGTCTACCGACAGTGGCCAATGCCAGGTGCCCCAGAGGGAGTGAACCTAACAGGCAATGATCAAGTGATCTCTCTCCTGCCATCCATCTCCATCCTCTGACGAACAGAGGCTAGGGACACCATTCTTAACCATCCTGGCTAATAGCCATTTATGGACTTAGCCACCATGAATTTATCCAGTCCCCTTTTAAACATTGTTATAGTCCTAGCCTTCACAACCTCCTCAGGTAAGGAGTTCCACAAGTTGACTGTGCGCTGCGTGAAGAACTTCCTTTTATTTGTTTTAAACCTGCTGCCTATTAATAGTTCTTGTATTATGGAAATAAGTAAATAACTTTTCCTTATCCACTTTCTCAACATCACTCATGATTTTATATACCTCTATCATATCCCCCCTTAGTCTTCTCTTTTCCAAGCTGAAGAGTCCTAGCCTCTTTAATCTTTCCTCGTATGGGACCCTCTCTAAACCCCTAATCATTTTAGTTGCCCTTTTCTGAACCTTTTCTAGTGCTAGAATATCTTTTTTGAGGTGAGGAGACCACATCTGTACACAGTATTCGAGATGTGGGCGTACCATGGATTTATATAAGGGCAATAATATATTCTCAGTCTTATTTTCTATCCCCTTTTTAATGATTCCTAACATCCTGTTTGCTTTTTTGACCGCCTCTGCACACTGCGTGGACATCTTCAGAGAACTATCCACGATAACTCCAAGATCTTTTTCCTGACTCGTTGTAGCTAAATTAGCCCCCATCATGTTGTATGTATAGTTGGCGTTATTTTTTCCAATGTGCATTACTTTACATTTATCCACATTAAATTTCATTTGCCATTTTGTTGCCCAATCACTTAGTTTTGTGAGATCTTTTTGAAGTTCTTCACAATCTGCTTTGGTCTTAACTATCTTGAGTAGTTTAGTATCATCTGCAAACTTTGCCACCTCACTGTTTACCCCTTTCTCCAGATCATTTATGAATAAATTGAATAGGATTGATCCCAGGACTGACCCTTGGGGAACACCACTAGTTACCCCTCTCCATTCTGAGAATTTACCATTAATTCCTACCCTTTGTTCCCTGTCCTTTAACCAGTTCTCAATCCATGAAAGGACCTTCCCTTTTATCCCATGACAGCTTAATTTACGTAAGAGCCTTTGGTGAGGGACCTTGTCAAAGGCTTTCTGGAAATCTAAGTACACTATGTCCACCGGATCCCCCTTGTCCACATGTTTGTTGACCCCTTCAAAGAACTCTAATAGATTAGTAAGACACGATTTCTCTTTACAGAAACCATGTTGACTATTGCTCAACAGTTTGTTTTTCTATGTCTCTGACAATTTTATTCTTAACTATTGTTTCAACTAATTTGCCCAGTAGCGACGTTAGACTTACCGGTCTGTAATTGCCGGGATCACCCCTAGAGCCCTTTTCAAATATTGGCGTTACATTAGCTAACTTCTAATCATTGGGTACCGAAGCCGATTTAAAGGACAGGTTACAAACCTTAGTTAATAGTTCCGCAACTTCACATTTGAGTTCTTTCAGAACTCTTGGGTGAATGCCATCTGGTCCTGGTGACTTGTTAATGTTAAGTTTATCAATTAATTCCAAAACCACCTCTAGTGACACTTCACTCTGTGACAGTTCCTCAGATTTGTCACCTACAAAAGCCAGCTCAGGTTTGGGAATCTCCCTAACATCCTCAGCCGTGAAGACTGAAGCAAAGAATCCATTTAGTATCTCCGCAATGACTTTATCGTCTTTAAGCGCTCCTTTTGTATTTTGATTGTCAAGGGGCCCCACTGGTTGTTTAGCAGGCTTCCTGCTTCTGATGTACTTAAAAAACATTTTGTTATTACCTTTGGAGTTTTTGGCTAGCCGTTCTTCAAACTCCTCTTTGGCTTTTCTTATTACACTCTTGCACTTAAGTTGGCAGTGTTTGTGCTCCTTTCTATTTGCCTCACTAGGATTTGACTTCCACTTTTTAAAGGAAGTCTTTTTATCTCTCACTGCTTCTTTTATATGGTTGTTAAGCCACGGTGGCTCTTTAGTTCTTTTACTGTTTTTCTTAATTTGGGGTATACATTGAAGTTGGGCCTCTATTATGGTGCCTTTAAAAAGGGCCCATGCAACTTGCAGGGATTTCACTTTAGTCACTGTACCTTTCAACTTTTGTCTAACTAACCCCCTCATTTTTGTATAGTTCCCCCTTTTGAAATTAAATGCCACAGTGTTGGGCAGTTGAGGTGTTCTTCCCACCACAGGGATGTTGAATGCTATTGTATTATGGTCACTATTTCCAAGCGGTCCTGCTATAGTTACCTCTTGGACCAGCTCCTGCGCTCCACTCAGGATTAAATCTAGAGTTGCCTCTCCCCTTGTGGGTTCCCGTACTAGCTGCTCCATGAAGCAGTCATTTAAAGTATCGAGAAATTTTATCTCTGCATTTCATCCTGAAGTGAAATGTTCCCAGTCACTATGGGGATAATTGAAATCCTCCACTATTATTGGGTTCTTAATTTTGATAGCCTCTCTAATTTCCCTTAGCATTTCATTATCACTATTACTGTCCTGGTCAGGTGGTCGATAATAGATCCCTAATGTTATATTTTTACTAGAGCATGAAATTTCTATCCATAGAGATTCTATGGAACATGTGGATTCACTTACGATTTTTACGTCATTTGAATCTACACTTTCTTTCACATATAGTGCCACTCCTCCTCCTGCACGATCTGTTCTGTCCTTCCGATATATTTTGTACCCCGGAATGATTGTGTCCCATTGATAGCTCTCAGTCCACCAGGTTTCTGTGATGCCTATTATATCAATATCCTCCTTTATCACAAGGCACTCTAGTTCACCCATCTTATTATTTAGACTTCTGGCATTTGTGTACAAGCACTTTAAAAACTTGTCCCTGTTTATTAGCCTGCCTTTTTCTGATGTGCCAGATTTTTTTATGTGACTGTTTATCATCTGATCCGGCCCTTACATTATACTCTTCAGTCCTCTGCTCCTGACTATAACCTGGAGATTCTCTATCATCAGTTTATCCCCTAAGAAAAGTCTGTGTCCGATCCACACGCTCCTCTGCGGCAGTTGGCTTTCCCCCATCTCCTAGTTTAAAAACTGCTCTACAACCTTTTTAATGTTTAGTGCCAGCAGTCTGGTTCCACTTTGGTTTAGTGATGAATTTACAAATGTTGTTTGGCTTATTATTGATTCAAAATAAAATTTAAAGCATGAAAGGATTTTTCTTTGTCTTACTGCTATATAAAGGGTTAAATTTTGGGGAGTTGGTCATGCCAAACTTCTGCAGTCGGAGATTGGTATATATGTCTATTCTGTGTAGCACTGTATAAAGTATTGCTTTTGTCTGTCTTAACCAACTCAGTTGAAGATTGATTTATTTGGCAGCATGTCTTATTACATCCAAACATGTAACAGCATTCAGTCCTTAAAATTAGTACTCAAGTATACAGTTCAGCTGTTTTAAAATATTCAAAAATCAAAGGCCAACTTCAGGAAGACCCTCAAATAAATGAAGACCTTTCTACTTTTAATATTACCAGGTACTGCGAGTGGGTGACCCTTAGGAATTGAAATATAAGTTGGATTCCCTTTGCCTGTCACTAAATAACACGGTTACTTCAAATCAGGTAGTGAAGGTCAGTCCTCTACAGTGCAACTGACATGTCACAAATGTCATTGCTGCATGGTTGGTGGGTTTTGTTTTGTTTTTTGGCACTGCAGTTTGAACTTGCTCACGATTCTACCAATGCACACAAAGGGAATATAGAATAAATATTTTACAAAATTTGTAAGTCCCACTTTCAGAAATGGCCTATGCAGCTGGGCACCTAAATCCCATGGATTTTTAATGAGACTTAGACCAGGTCTGCACTACAAATTTTTGCCAGCATAGCTTGGTAGGGGTGTGTGTGTGCGCGCACGCAGGGAGTGACGTGATTTGTGACATAGTTGTGCCAGCAGAATCTCCTTGTGTGGGTGCAGTTATACCAGCAAAAAGCATAGTTGCACCCATGCTAGGAGCACATTGGCAGTTTAGCTATATCATCAAAGCCTTCCAAGTGTAGACCTAGCTTAGGCACTTAGGATCCTGTAATTTTTGAAAATGGGACTTAGGCTCATGAGTCACTTGGGCAAAATTTTCAAAAGTGACTATGCTTCCCTCTTTTGACTGTATTGATGCTGTAATACTAATGAGGAAAAAGCACTAAATGGTGTTTGTTTTTTGTCCCTACAATAAGAAAATATGACTTTGAACAAACACATGGACTAAATGAGTTTGAAGGTGCTGTCTGAGGCAATCAGTTTTCACGGTAGAATGGCATGCACAGTGGCTCTTGGATGGACTTAAAATAGACAATTCTTTATACTAGATGTTGAATTATGAATTGGCAGTGATCAGTTTATTCATTCCAACTGACCTTCTTATAAGTGCTCTCCTCCCTCCAAAAACGAGGAATTCATTGTCACAGGGTTGCACTGGCCCTTTAAGAGGGAAGAGGCCAGTACACTTTTTAGCCGCCTCCTGATTAGGCTTAAAGAGGGCACATGGGCCCTAGAGGGGAGGGGAGACCTAGTGAGTCAAGGCTGACTGAGGGTATGTCTACTCAGCAACTAGACACCCCGTTGATCTGTGTCAGCTGACTCGGGCTCATTGGGCTCAGGATGCATTGCTATGTAGACTTCTGGACCCAGGCTGGAGTTCGAGCCCCTGGGACTCTCCCACCCCACAGGGTCCCAGGGGTCAGGCTGGAGTTCAAGCTTGGAAGTCGACAACAACAGTGAAACAACCTGAGTCCTGTGAGCCCAAGTCAGCTGGCACAGGCTAGCTGCTGGTGTCTAGTTCCTGATTAGACATACACTTAGAGCATAGGCTGGCAGGTGAGAGCTTCCTGGGACAAAAACTCCAGAGAATGGAAAGGTGTGCAGGTCCTTCACTGGTCTCCTAGCCAGTTCTTCCCTTTTCCTGGGGAGGGGCTAGCTTATTGACCTTCCTGAGCAAGAGAGGCTGAATGGGGCTGAATCATTGGGGCTTTGTTCCTTTTATGGCTGGGCCAA
This sequence comes from Mauremys reevesii, assembly GCF_016161935.1. Taxonomy (NCBI): domain Eukaryota; kingdom Metazoa; phylum Chordata; order Testudines; family Geoemydidae; genus Mauremys; species Mauremys reevesii. The sequence goes on from NC_052623.1 coordinate 253,979,164, forward strand.
GGGGCAACTGTGACAGGAGCACTTGCAATCCTGCGCCCTGCCAGAGGAGGGTGTGCCAGGAGCGGTTGTTTTGACGCACTTCTTTTCCCTGATGAACTGAGAAATTAACCTTCAAAATTGGTAGGTTATGTCTTTGTGTGAGTTCCTATTTGACTTAAAATTAAAAATGAGAGGGGCTTAAAATTAGAGGGGTTCTGTAGAGGCCAAAATATCTCAACTTTTCTTTGGTCACTTTTCAAGGGTGGTGGGGGAAGGAAAAAAATCTAAAACTTAATTTATTAGAATCAGTGGAGATGATTGACTTCAGTGAATGAAGAATCAGGCAATGGGAGCTTTACCAATGACTTCAATGAGTACACAGACTACACACTGGTCAATTAAATACTAATTTGGTAAGTTATTATGATTTTAAATAGTTATATCAGAATGGCTTGTCTGCTCCAATAGACTTAAAACAAGATATCAAAAGATGTCATGTCTGCTGGAAAACTGTCTTCCTTTAATCTTTTAAGTTCAGCTCTATAACTCTTAGTGAGAGGCCTCTTAAAGTAAACAATTAAACTTATTTATTCATCTATCTGGGGATTTACCTAGTTATAACTCTTCTGCCTATTCCAAGGTCACTGGGCTTCCCTCCCTCTTTATGGCTCCACAGCCAGCAAGTGGACCACTTTAGCAGGTTTTGGTAGTGATGGGAGGGAGGGGTGTGTGGAGTGGAGTGGGCAGGATGAGCATGCATCCATGGGAGAGAGTAGTGGAGAAAGAAGGCACGGGAACTGTTTCACTCCTCTTACTGATTTATGGAGGCTTTTCAGGATATCTGTAATCCCCCTCCCTTCAGTGCTTTTTAGGAGTTTATTTGGAGCAATTTCCCCCTTAAATTCATCTGGAGCATGAAGGAACTTTATAGGCTTGTGGGGTACAAACAGCCTCGCCATCTGGGAGTCACTTTAGGATTAGCGGATCCGAAACAGCCAAAAAAGTCACCAGCCCCACATAGGCTCTTGAATGACTGTCCTATTCTAGTTTAGAAAGGGAAATAAGTTGTCTTGGGTTTGCATGGAAGAGGAGGGATTGATTAGCACCCCTAAAGAATGTTCTGAGGCTCACAGTTTACAAACAGCCTTAATTCTGCCCCATAGTCATTTGAGAGATTCAGACTACCTTTTTAATCCATACATTTCTTCTTACTAGTGCCAACTACTATAGTTGGCTCTTACCACATTTGCTAGGAATTTTTGAGTGAATCAACTGTAGATGCTTAGTTTTTATTAGTTTATATAGTCTATCAATTATCTTGCAACTTGCTTTATTAATTATTTTAGTCTTTAAAATTATTTAGTCATCTTTCTTGAAATGTATACAAATGCTTGAGCAATCCAGTAGTTTTTAATTCAGATCTTGAAAGCAAAAAGGTAAGTTTTTTTTATTCTCTGATTTTGAGGAAACTTTATGATGTGATACTGGGTACCTGGAATATCTATATTAAACAGAAATGTTGGACACCAGAGCCCTTTGTCATATGTAAATTTGACAAGTTCCTGTTTTCTCTTGATGTCATATATGTGCTTGACTCCATCCCTTCTGGCTACTGAATAAGTTTAACGTTGACAAACAATATTAAAAAAGGAGGATGTGTATTTATATTATATAGTTAAGAATATCAAACTGATTATACTAAATTTTACAACTTTGCATACAGTAATTAGTGGTTGGCCCTAACTGCAAGGAGGGTGAAATTACATCTCCAATAGAACTGGAGAAAAATAGGACACAAATATTTGAGGGGAAATCTTTTAACTACAGATGATGCCCCCCGCCAATATTTGGAAGTCTGCTTCTCTGTATATCACAGACTTTTCAAAGTGAAGCTTCTTTTTTATAAAATGTGCCTTGTGCTTTATTAGTCCTTGAGTTGATATTATGCTTTGTAAATGTTTGAGTTAACTGTTCTTACTCGTTGCTTATTTTAGCTGCTTATTGCATACATTTCTTTGTTTAAGCAAAAATGAGTGAAAACAAATATAAAAATCCAAATTCATATGCTGTGACTTTGTTTTTCAAAACTTGATCATATTCTGGGAAAGATCTTTAACGTACTTTTTAGCATTCGGGATTTTTGATGTCAGTATTATGGCTCATAAGTGAAGTTTATCTAGCAACTTCATTTCATTCAAACAATTCTGTTAGTAGTAGATATTTGAAAGTTAGAATAAAAACATTTATTGGCATAAATATAATTAATATTTTGACTTCTTTTTAGAATTCTGAATTTAAACTCAACAGAAATAAAAGCAACACCAAGACAGGATGAACTGGAATGTAAGACCACCTCAAAATGCTGATAATCAGAAGAACTTGCAAAGTCAAGGAATTCATTTTTCTCACACGCTTTCTAATGCATGTGCTTTCCCTCAGACAAGCACATACTCTACTCAGAATGCTTGTACTTATCCTGGAAGTAACCAGACGGTATATCTCCAGTCTAACATGAACATGGTTACAAATCCATTACCTTTCCAAAATACCGAGGGATACAAAACATTGCAGCAAGCATTTCCAAAAGAATCTGTACCTGGTAGAGTTCTTGTTACCTCGCAACGTTCATTTGAGAGGCATCCACCTTCACGTGTACAAACCAGGCGGCTTGCCCCAAAACAGGCTACACATGTGCCAGTAGAGACTACTCTAAATCTTTGGCCAAACTCGGTGTCCAACATGCATGTTTTTCCCCAATCAAGAATAGCTACTGCATCATCACAAACAAGCCCTGCAAAAAATGTACAGAGTATACCTCAGAAGCCACAGAATCAGTATGTGACTACAAATGCGTATCCTATGCAGCCTCAAATAGCACAACCTAATTTTACAAGAACTGTGATGTTTTATCAAGGTAACCAAGCATGCAATATGTCTTCACAGGAGCTGCCAATAGAATGGGTACCACAATATAACTTGAATGGGCCTGCATCTTCTCAACAATGTACTACAGTACCCATTAATCAGTCATCAAATGAGTGTGTAAATTCTCAACAGAACTCTTTAGCTTTTGCTTTGCCTACACAACATCTCCAGCAACAAGTACACTGTCCAAGCACTCCATTTCAGGATACACATTCATCAAGTACAAACACTGCAATAGGTGTACAATCGCAACAATATGCGTCAGCCCAAATTGGCTCTGAAGATCATAATGGAAATCCTCCACGCTATCCTTCTAGTTATGATTGTAGAGCTGCAGCACAATCTTTGACAGGTCTTCAACAGGTAGTTCCAGTTATATCTAATGAACATATTCAGAACCAGCAGAAACCTATGTCAGATCACAGTAATGTTTCTTACATTAAAGATGTACAACAGCACTGGCAGAAACTAGAGTCTGGAGAAACCAGTCAGACAACTGGAAATGTTTATAATTTAAGTGGAAATGTGACAGCAAATCAGTCTTTTAATGCAACAGCTAAGCCTTCAACATACATTTTAGAAAGGTATTTTAACAGCATGCAAGAAGTTGTGACAGTTCCTTCTGAGCCACCGAATAAAATAGCTTCAGTACAAGAAAGCCCAATTAATGGTTCAACAGATTTGCCCGTTAATTCTAAAAGTATTTCATCAACAGATGATAGATTAAAAGTAACAAAAGAGAGTCTGGCTGTGGAAGCTCAGAAACTGTTGGAAATTAAAAAAAAATATGCAATACTTGAAAGGGTTTTTTTAATAAAACAAAAACTCTTAGCATCTTCAGAACATAATAAAATGACCTCTGACCTTCCTCCACAAAATCGAAACACTAACTTTAAACTTTTTCCACATGTGGCCAATCAGACTGGAACATTTTCACACTCTGGTACAGTGGGAATGAAGAGTCAACAACTGCCGCTTCGTCAGTCTTCACTTGAAGAAAGAAATGACAAAAACATTACCAACACTGGCAGTGAAGGATTAGATAAGACTCAGAATAGTCATTGGATTAACCAAGGAAATTCTGCTTCAAGCTCTGTTTTGATTGCCTATCAGGATAAACTCCCAGTTCATTTAAATAATCTTGAGAGAACTTCAGTATTAGGCCCAAAGAATGCACCAGCTGCAGGTCCTACTCGAGAGACCATGAAATGCACTGAAAACACTTTGGGTTTTACCAAACTTAGTAGCTCTGACAGAGTCCTACCAGAAAATATATCAGTTAGCACTGGGGAAGCCTCACTTCTCCACTCTGTTCTAAGTAGTATGAATAATTTGCAAGAAAAAAAGTCTGGTGCTCTTGCTAATAAAATGTCTAGCCTCCTTCAGAATGAAAAAACAGCTTCCAATTTAACACTGTCAGGAGGAAGTTCACTGGCCAGCAAAAGAGAAGTAAAAGGTGCTGTAGAGACAGTGCAGTGTTCAATATCAGCATGTCCTGAATTGGATCAGCACACTAAAGGCGTTTGTTCTCAGCCAACGGAGAACACCAAAACTTTGAACAACGAGAAGATACTCAGTACTTCTCACATAAATCCTCTTGCTTCAGAAACAGCTGAACTAGGTGTAACTAATGGTATAGCTGAGAATACATCACCAGCAGTTGCTACTGGAAACACATTTTCTAAAATAAACAGCTGTACTACTTCTATGGAAGAGCTAGCGGCATGTCTTGCTTTGTGGAGAAAGTGTCCTTCAGAATCTGTGGATGTTCAATATAGTCAGTCAAATAAAAGCATAGAATCAAATCTGATTTCATCATCTTATGAAGGATTTCATGATCAGAGTACATGTCGTATCTTGGAAAACAACCAAACTGCAGTAGCTAAAGGTGACCTAAATAAAGTTACAATAAGTACAAATGAAACAACTCTGTCTTCTACAACTCCTTCTGTTGGGCAAAAACATGATACATTGGGTTCCAACTTGATCAAGGGTTTTGAACCCCAAGTTGCTGTAGTTTCTCCTTTAATACTTTCTAAAGAGAGAACTTTAAGTGAACATCAAGAAAAAAATACAACATTTTCTGCTGAAATAATTTATCCAGTGATTGAAGGAGGTAGTGTATGTAGTCTACAAGAAGAGAAACAAGATGATGTTTCAGTAGTGGGAAATACCAATAAAGGGATAGTGGAAACTACTTACTTACTATCCAATACATGTATTCCAATACAGAAAGTGGATTCAGATATGCAGTACACCAAATCAGCTAATGGAAACAAAATAGTAAAAGATGCTGTAAATTCAAACTACTCATATGATGTAAACAAAAGGAAAGCTGATCAGTTTGCACAAGAAGTGAAAAAAACTAACATGCAGCTCTGTTTACAAAACAAAACTTCTTTGCCCAAAACAAGCACAAATGGTTCTAGTCTAGTGTCTCAAGATGATCTAACAAAGAATAAAGATTGTGAGGACTTTGTAGAACCAGGGGGCGCTACCACGATTGTATCAGATGATGACATGTTACAGATTTCCAGCGTATGTTCACTTGTTGAAAGTGATGCATCTTATAATTCACAAATAGCCAATATGTTCAGTTCTGTCCCTTTGATGCATTTAGAGAAAAATGATGCCTTGTTAGAAGAAAATATCTCTAATACAAAGCATAAAGAACAACAATTGGACACTTGTAAAGGAGAATCTGAAATGAAAACAAATATGTTAGAGGGTGAGAGTTTTCTGCCATTGCAAAAACCTGTGTCTAAAGCAGTTTCCACAACTAAGCCATTAGGAGTACCAAGTTTAGAGATGTTTCCATGTGCTACAAATCAGTATAATAAAAGGATTTTTGATGATGTAAATGTAAGCAGTTTGGAGGAAGAAAAAAATGAAGACACTTCTAAAACTGTTTGTAGCTCGGGACAAAAAATAGTGCAAAATATAGTTTCCGGGAATGGAGAAAATGTTGTTGATGTTAACCAGGAGTTGATCAGAAACAAACAAGACCTATCATTTAAGGTAATCAGTGAAACAGATGTCTATTCTACTGCAAAGGAAGAAAATACACAAGAACATATATTCAATGAAGGGGAAAATACAGTGGACAATGGGATTAGTGGTAATAGAGCCGTACCTGTAACCTTTCTAAATGATCAGCTGACTGAACTTTTAAAAGAGTTTCCTTATGGGATTGAAGGTGTAGACGTACTGATGAAAGAGCTGATTAAAAATGAAGTTTCTGTGATTGAGCCAACAGAGAATCAAGTTGAAAAAGGAACTCAAGCTTATAGCAAAAGCTGTGATCCTAAGGATCCAATAAACGAAATAAAAATCACAATACTAAATTCAGAACAAATGAAAGAACTGTTCCCTGAACATAGTCACCAAGCCTGTAACAAAGTCATGGTGGAAAACACTGAAAATCAACAACTGGAAATCAGTTCATCAGAGAGAGAGACTTTAGAAAGCCAAATCCAGCCTGATCAGAATCTAGGCATGGAGAGGGAAAAGAACACGCAGGAAACCGCAGCCCCAAAACGAGATAAAAAATTTACGTATTGTTGTTTAATGGGTTGGCTAGCTGCAGTTTATGCAGTGCCAGCGTGCTCATGCAAATCTCAAGAGGATGCTGCTTCGGAGAAACAGGATGGTGGCAATCAGTGTTCAGAATCTGAAAACACTGGCTTTAAAGGGAGACAGGAAACAACGAGTAGAACTGGTCTCATAACAAAGACTAACTGTGCAGTGGGAAACAACCTGCAGCTTCCTGTCAAATTACACGATACAAGCAAAAATCTTCCCACATTAGACAAAGATAGAAAATATGCCCAAAACTCTACAATAAACAAAGATATTAAGCTAAACAATGCCCAAAACTCTACAATAAACAAAGATATTAAGCTAAACAAATCAGCTAAAGCACACCAAGAAATCAGACCTTTTCATTCTTCTGAGAAAAGAGAAACTGATCAATTCAAAAGAATGAATGGCCAGCGGAGCAGAGAGTTGCAACTCCATATATTGACTCCCTCTTCGGAGAAAGAAGTTTGGACTGGTGAAACAGATTCTCAGAAATGCACGAGGCAGGAATTTGCTTCAGGAAAGGTCCATCATACAAATGTAGAACACTTGATAATATCAACTAAAAAAAAAGAAAAAGTCTGTAAGATGGAATCCTTTGAAAAAGATCAAACACAAACAGAAGGGTTGGCCATGAAATCCAAGACACATGTCCACAATTCAAAAATTTCAGAAACCATTGAGGTCAAACAAACTAAAATATATGAAGAACATAAATATAAAAAACTTGAACAGAGTGCAGGTGAAGCACACAGAGTTAAGAGACATAATTACACATTTAGCAAGAATGGACAAATTAAAGAGAAGACAAAATTGCCAACGGAAATAAAACATAAGTCAGATAATCATCATGGAGCCACAAGAAAATCCCCAAATGCAAGCTCAAGAAAGTATGAATATTCTCAGCATAAATCTATAAATATCCTACCTTCACAGGAACGTTTATATAGACAAAAACGGAAAGAAAACGTGATTGGGGAGAGAGACTCCAAAAAATCAAAATTGGATAGTGAAAGAATCAAATATGAAACGAACACTTTCAAACGTGCAGGATATAATAAACAAAGTACTGATGTGGCATATTTTGAGAAATCTGCAACATCGAAAGAAGAAAATGTCTGGAAATATAAAAACTTATTCTTAGCAAATCATAATTATATCCCCAAACCAAAGAAAAAAAAAGGGCGCCCTTCTAAAAAGTCTAAAACCTACTTTTCTGGCAAAGAGAAAGACCTGGATGTTCAGAATAGAGAGAAACAGTCTGAAAAAAATCGAAAAACTAGTAGACTGAACATTTCTCTTAAAAGGGAACAACAGAAAAACTATCTGAATAGAGTTGCGTTTATACGTACTGCCCAAGAAAGCATTTGTCTGACAAAACTAGACACAACACCTGCCAAACCCATATGGCATATAAAATCTAATAAAGTTCCAGAGCCCAGCCAGGACTGGAAAACTGATAGCTCACCTTCAGAAGAGGATAAACTACACAGACCACAAATGCTTGAGTTTAAATTGTGTCCAGAGATACTCTTCAGAAATACAGCCAGTGATGGAGAGAGTTTGGATATTGCACACTCCTCTGAAAGAGACACATCCCTTGTGGCAGGTGCAGTATAAATTAAAGTTTTCTCCTTATCTGTGAAACCATATAAATAATAATGTGTGGTCTTGCGTATGAAATGAGGCAAAAATTAGGCTGAATGCTGTGATGCAAAGCCAAGAGCAGTTTATTGCCGGCATTGGGCTTAAAACCACATACCCTCGATATTTTTTTCATAGAATCATAGAACTTAAGATCAGAAGGGACCATTATGATCATCTAGTCTGACCTCCCGCAAGATGCAGGCCACAAAAGCTGACCCACCCACTCCTGAAATAATTCTCTCCCTTGACTCAGATGTTGAAGTCCCCAAATCCTGATTTAAAGACTTCAAGTAGCAGATAATCCTCCAGCAAGCGACCCCTGCCCCATGCCACAGAGGAAGGCGAAAAACCTCCAGGGCCACTGCCAATCTACCCTGGAGGAAAATTCCTTCCCTACCCCAAATATGGCGATCAGCTGAATCCCGAGCATGTGGGCAAGACTCTCGAGCCAGACACTCAAGAAAAAGACTTTCAATATCCCAACATTGACCCTCGGTACTAATTACCAGTGGTGGCACGTTATTGACCTATTGACTAAATCACGTTATCCTATCAAACCATTCCCTCCATAAACTTATCAAGCTTAATCTTAAAGCCAGAGAGGTCCTTCGCCCCCACTCTTTCCCTCGGTAGGCTGTTCCAGAATTTCACTCCCCTGACGGTTTGAAACCTTCGTCTAATTTCAAGCCTAAACTTCCCGACTGCCAATTTATATCCATTTGTTCTCGTGTCTACCTTAGTACTGAGCTGAAATAATTCCTCTCCCTCCCTGGTATTTATCCCTCTGATATATTTAAAGAGAGCAATCATATCTCCTCTCAACCTTCTTTTGGTTAAGGAAAACAAACCGAGCTCCTCAAGTCTCCTTTCATACGACGGGCTTTCCATTCCTCGGATCATTCTAGTGGCCCTTCTTTGTACCCGTTCCAGTTTGAATTCATCCTTCTTAAACATGGGAGACCAAAACTGCACACAGTACTCCGAATGAGGTCTTACCAACGCCTTGTATAACGGGACTAGCACCTCCTTATCTCTACTAGAAATACCTCGCCTAATGCATCCCAAGACCACATTAGCTTTTTTAACGGCCACATCACATTGCCGACTCATAGTCATCCTACGATCAACCAGGACTCCGAGGTCCTTCTCCTCGTCAGTTACTTCCAACTGGTGCGTCCCCAGCTTATAACTAAAATTCCTGTTAGTCATCCCTAAATGCATAACCTTACATTTCTCACTATTGAATTTCATCCTATTACTAATACTCCAGTTTACAAGGTCATCCAAATCTCCCTGGAGGATATCCCGGTCCTTCTCCGAATTGGCAATACCTCCCAACTTCGTGTCATCCGCAAACTTTATCAGCCCACTCCTACTTTTGGTTCCGAGGTCAGTGATAAATAGATTGAATAAGATCGGACCCAAAACCGAACCTTGAGGAACTCCACTGGTAACCTCCCTCCAACCCGACAGCACACCTTTCAATACGACCCGCTGCAGTCTCCCCTTTAACCAGTTCCTTATCCACCTCTGGATTTTCATTTCGATCCCCATCTTTTCCAATTTAACCAGTAATTCTTCATGCGGTACCGTATCAAACGCCTTACTGAAATCAAGATATATTAGATCCACCGCATTTCCCTTGTCTAAAAAATCTGTTACTTTCTCAAAGAAGGAGATCAGGTTGGTTTGGCACAATCTACCTTTCGTAAAGCCATGTTGTAATTTGTCCTAATTGCCATTGACCTCAAGGTCCGTAACTACTCTCTCCTTTAATATTTTTTCCATGACTTTACATACTACAGATGTTAAACTAACAGGCCTGTAGTTACCCGGGTCACTTTTTTTCCCCTTCTTGAAAATAGGAACTATATTAGCTAATCTCCAGTCAAACAGTACAACCCCCGAGTTTAGCGATTTCATTAAAAATTATCGCTAATGGGCTTGCAATTTCACTCGCCAATTCCTTTAATATTCTAGGATGAAGATTATCCAGGCCGCCTGATTTACTACCATTAAGCTGTTCAAGTTTGGCTTCTACCTCAGATACTGTAATTTCCAACCCCGCTCCTTCATTCCCATCAGTCACTCTGCAACTATTCCTAAACCCTTCATTAGCCTCATTAAAGACCGAGGCAAAATATTCATTTAGATATTGTGCCATGCCTAGTTTATCCGTAATCTCCACTCCATTTACAGTTTTAAGCGGTCCCACTTCTTCTTTTTTGGTTTTCTTCCTATTTATATGGCTAAAAACCTTTTACTATTGGTTTTAATTCCCTTCGCAAGGTCCATCTCTACCCGGCTTTTGGCCTTTCTCACTGCATCCCTACACCCTCTGACCTCCAATAAGGTAGGTTTCTTTGCTGATCCCTCCCATCTTCCACTCCTTGTGCGCTTTCTGTTTTTTCTTAATCACCCCTCTGAGACGCTTGCTCATCCAGCTCGGTCTAAAACTGCTACCTACGGACCGTTTTCCCTTTCTCGGGATACAGGCCTCTGACAGCTCCTGCAACTTCAACCTGAAATAATCCCTTCCGCCTTTAGATCCCTAAATATGTTAGTCCAATCCACTTCCCTAACTAGTCGCCTTAATTTAGTAAAGTTAGCCCTTTTGAAATCGTGAACCTGAGTCTCAGATGTAATTTTGTTTATCCTTCCATTTATTTTGAACCGAATTAGCTCATGATCACTCGAGCCAAGGTTGTCCCCTATGACCATTTCCTCAACAAAGTCCTCACTACTCACCAAAACCAAATCTAAAATGGCATCCCCCCTCGTCGGTTCAGCAACTACTTGATGAAGGAATTCATCAGCTATCACGTCTAGGAAAAGCTGAGCCCTAATATTATTACTAGCATTTGTTCCCCAATCTATATCTGGGAAGTTAAAGTCTCCCATGATCATACAGTTCCTATTGGTATTTACCTCCTTAAAAACATTAAAGAGTTCTCTATCCATATCCAGGCTAGATCCCGGCGGTCTATAGCACACCCCAATCACTATCCCAGGGGAGGCTCTAGTAGTTTTCTTCCCTAATGTGACCATTGCCCAAACAGACTCCGTATTATCCATTCCATTACTAGTTATTTCATTACAGTTTACGTCATTATTGATATACAATGCTACTCCCCCACCTTTACCCTTGTTTCGGTCTTTCCTAAACAGCACATACCGTTCCATACCTGTACTCCAGTCATGACTACCATTCCACCATGTTTCGGTTATTCCTACGATATCCGGTTTCAATTCTCGGACCAGGAGCTCCAATTCCTCCATTTTGTTACCTAGGCTTCTCGCATTGGTGAACAAACATCCTAATTTTTGCTGTTTGGCTTCTCTCTCCTTTTGTTACCCAATTTGGTAGGGACACAGTACCACCAGTATGACGTATTGGTCTAGTATCCACCCCCCCCCTTCCTTATGTCCAAACCCCTCCCTCTGGCTATATCTGTTCTTATCCGTTTTTGAGTGGGGGGAAGAGAAGAGAATTGATTATAACTTTATGATTTATTGTTCTCTTGTGAAGTTAAGTAAAACAGTAGAAATTCCAATCTTTTAGATTTCATATTATACAAAACTATAAACTGGGGTGGCTGAATGTACTATCCCTCTGAGCCACATACGATAATCTTCAAAAGTTCAAGAGTCAGGTGCACCAGCTGGGGCTCAGAGCTTCATCCCCATTCCTGCTGAAGCCCTGGCAGGCATCTCCCACAGGGCTGAAAGCCCGATTTCCCCCCCCCCCCCCCGAAAAGCCCCTAGCCCAATCACCCTGCTGCAGGGCACAAGCCCTGATCTCTGCCCCCTTTTTTCCCCCACCCCCCGTCTGGTAGGTGGAGAATGGAGTGGGGATTTGGGGGGGGCTCTGCAAGCCACACTTTAACTGTAAAAGAGCCGCATGCAACTCCTGAGCTGCGGTTTGGCCACTCCTACTATAAATAGTGAATAGCTATATAGAACAACTTGAGCCTTAACACTTACTGGCTTTCCTGTTATGCCTGGCTGTGTGCTTTATAACATGAGTGGTAAGAATTAATGGTTATTGTAAGATTTATCCCTCCATTCAGTTTCTTTTTTTTTTAATTTTCAGGGGTCAAAAGCAAAAAGGAAGATTGGTTAAATTATATCCCAATGAAGCAAAGGAAAACTGAAGGAACAGCTCAAGGTGAGATGACGTGATTATTCAAGTTGGAATAAATATATCAAATACTGTTTCCTTGGCTTCAAAAATTGTTAATGTACTCTTTAGCAAAATATTATCTCTGGTGCTGCCACTAGTTCAACTGCACTAATGGGAACCTGAATGCAGACATGGCTCTGGTGCTTTATGGAGATTGTTACTGCCCCAACAATGTGGTAATGCCTCAGGTGAAGCTTCATCTACGCTTCAGCTCCAGTTGGATGCAGCTGAACCAACGGTAGCATCGGTGGGAATATTTTGCTGTAATTCCATAGTGTAGACAAGGCCTAAACCTTTTCGTCCACATTTCTTCGTGCAGTTGTTACAATTCAGTATTAAAAATGGTTATAGGGAATGGAATTAAATGCTAGATTGTTTAGTATATCAGGTTATGTAACAGTTGTTTTCACAGTGGGTGGTCTTAAATACCACACAGGTAAAATGCAAATATTTAAGAGTTCAGAATGAGCATTTGTATTTCACTTTATTTTAAAAGGTAAAACGTAGCTTGCTGAAATTTTTATAAGTAATGAATGCTCAGTAGTGACGTTCAGTGTAACTGACTTCATATCTGTCTTTCAGTTGATGATGATATTCCACTTGATGCAGCAATACAAATCCTGGAAGGAAATGAGGCTCTTCATGTTCCAGTCAAGGACTCGAAAACGATGTTTCAGACCTACAGGAAAATGTATCTGGCAAAAAGAAGCAGAAGCCTTGATAGTAGCTGTTCAAAATAGGTCGTCTTCAGTCAGAAAACAACAAAAATCCATTTGTGAGAACTAAATTTGTGTTGCTGATCTTCAGTATACATTTATTTTTTGTTTAAGCAAATAAGATCTTACGCTGAAAATGTCAGTGTTAAAAATGTTAACCCTTATCAAATGTATTTGATTTTTTTTTCTTTTTCAAACTACAGGCTTTAATTGAAGCTAGCAAAATTTCAAGAGCATTTAAACCATCCAGATTGTTTTATCAATAGATCAACTGCTTTAGTTTCTGGTTCTGGAAAATCTCCTCCCCTCAGAGACTTTCCATTGCTGGCAATGGAAATATGACCAGTGCAAAGGGATCAGTGGTAGATTCCTAAATGTTACATAATATCTTCTATTTATCCTGTTCTAATTAGTTCTGTTTTTAACAAGGCTTTCTTATTTGAGGTCGGGGGGTGGGGGGGGTGAGATGTTAATATTTTTTTACGTGGCAGACAGAACAATGCAACAAAGCAACTGAACCTGAGCGTACTGATCAAGGGATACCATGAAGTATTTATGCTGCTACTCAGTTTTACTAAACTGAACTTTATAAAACTCCTTAGAAAATAAGGGCTTGTCTACAATACAACTTAAGTCAATGTAAATTACATCACTCAGGGATGTGAAAAAGCCACCCCTTAAGTGACGCAAGTTATATCGACCTAAGCCCTGTCCAGGCTAGCGCTGTGTCGGCGGGAGATGTTCTCCTGACAACATATTTTCCACCTCTTGCTGAGGTGGAGTAATTATGCTGACGGGAGAACACTTTCCCGTCACCATAGCGCGTCTTCACCAGAATGTAGCGCAGTAGTGTAGATTAGCCCTTAATCAGTAATTCCTTGTCTTAACATTGTACTGCAAGTTGATGACCAGTTGATGTTTTTCATCCTGAATTTAGGGTAATTTTCTCCTACTTTCTTTATATTTGAAAGAAAAGGAGCAGTAGTTGAATTCTAGGAAGTTTGAATTCATGTTGTCTAAGCTATTACAGTCACTGGTTAAAGTGAATAAAGTGGATTTCTATGTTTCTAAGCTACATTAGCTAATGTTTAAAACTACACACACTGTGATATGGATTATATTCATTATTGATGGTTGTTTTGTTCCTTTTGCTCACAGTGTTCAGAATTTTGAATTTAATTGTATTTTTTCAGAACTTTTGGCATTTAATTTTTTACATGTTTATACTGAAAATATAGCCAGTGTGGATAATTAACTGAACCATTTTCATATATTAAATAAACTTATTTTGAGCATTACATTTCGGTATTTCTCCGCCAGGTTATTTTTCTGATTTACTGATTGCAGTTAATTGTAGCTGGTTGCATATTTTTTTAATGAGCTGAATGGATATTGAAGGAAACCAAAAATTGTGTGAAAATGTTTTTCTTAATCTTTTTGAGCAATTTTATCTTAAAGGCCCTTAGTTAGTTTGCAATTCTGATTTCATTAAGGGTTGCATAGGTGTAACTGAGGGAGGATTTGGTCCTGAGCTTCTGCATCTGAACAATAGATTGGTGCTCATAGAAATTCAGGATCACCTTCCTTGTTTGGCATTTTTTCCCTCTTTCTTTGACTGGGGAAGAAGCCCATAGATGAGTTGGTAATGAATTGGCACCAACACTCAGAAGACCTGCCCATGCTTGTGTTGGACTTTGGATGTGAACAACCTAGGAGTTATACAACAGACCAATCCCACTACCATTTCCACATGACACTATGCTAAAAAATATATTAAAACCTGTGGTTCCCTTCTTTCAAAATAGAAAAGGGGCTTTGTAAGTATTTGAGGGGTAGATGGCAGGAGAAAGTGTACTATCCTAATAACATGTTAAGTTTATCATAATAAGATGCACAACCTCCGGTGGCTTACAGGAATTGTTGTCCCTGGACAATTTTTAATACTATTGGGAATTATTGGTGTGTTTTTTTTTTTTTTTTTTTAAACCTTGAAGCTTACCATTGCCTTTGTGACCTCCACTCCCATGAAGAAAAAGTTCCTCTCTAGTCTTACATGTATTAGTTACCAAATTGCTAATGGTACCCATTTCATGTCCAGAACTTAATTGTGTAGATTTGTTCTGCTTTAGAAAATCTGAAGGTGTTCACCTGACTTAGATGAATAAAAAATGAATGAATAGTATTTTTTTTGTTTTCGTTCAGGAGGGCCCTTCAATAAGAGATCATTTGAGCAATCAGCCCATGACTATTGTATATAGGCCTTTAAAAATATTTGAGACATGGATTAGTTGCACACGGTCATCAATAGTAGGCTTCTACTAGACTGGACTCATTGTGCTCTATATTTTGAGATGTTCTTGGCCCCTTTGTAGTATTTAATATTACGATGGTCCTCCAGAAGGTATCACTATAATTCTCTCTCTATCTGGATGACTGACCTTGTGAGGCTAACATATTGCTATATGACAATAAAATGTATATTACACACAAGAAATACATGAAAGGAACAGTAAGGTTGCAGAATCTAGGAAATGACAGAATTAAGGTTGCTTGTGCAACTTTAATTTGGGCTCCCTGCATTTTTTTGACTACATGGTCGCATATTACTTTTTCCACAAGTCCCATCTCATTCAGTGCGCAGGATGGACACTGCTCACCAAATGAGCAGATATGCAATATTCTGTCTTACTCTCATTTTTCAATGTGTGGCTTTGTATTTACTGTCCATTATTACATCTCTATTATGAAGGTAAAATTATTTCCTGATGGGCTTTTTTATGGTGGTCATCACTGTGGTAACTGAGTACTTCACAATCATTAATTAATTCATTTTCACAACATCTCTGTAAAGAGATTTTACAGGTGAAGTACAGAAATTAAGGTCAAAAGTGTCAATGAATTTTGGATGCCCAAGTTGAGGCACCTAGGACCTGATTTTTGAGTACTGTACTTAACATTTTATATGTTCAAAGCACATCTCCTGTTCAGTTGCAGCTGTAAATGCTCAGCACTTCTACAGATCAGACCCCAGGGTCACAT
Source organism: Mauremys reevesii (assembly GCF_016161935.1). Classification (NCBI taxonomy): domain Eukaryota; kingdom Metazoa; phylum Chordata; order Testudines; family Geoemydidae; genus Mauremys; species Mauremys reevesii. Next base: position 253,995,232 of record NC_052623.1, read on the forward strand.
GTTGGGCATGCAGAAAAACAGTTACTGGCCACCTGTGAGAAGTCTGGTTTACAGACATACCTAGCATCTCTCAGGTAATTTGCAGCAGAAGCAGGGATAGAATCCAATTCTCCAGGATAGTATTTAACTGCCTGAACTATATTAGCATCTATTCTCTTCCTGTAGCCCCTTGCCTCTTTCACAACATTGGACAGAAGTGGAGCTGCTCTAATTTATGAATACTTATGTCAAGCTGGTTTTTGTGATGTTTACTGTATGAATATATTGGTTTAGTTCTACAGGGCTGTAAGGGAAATAAGTGGGAAAGGCAAAGAATGGCTCAGGATAAGTCATCCCTCAAATACTTGTTAAAGAATAATGCCTGAGCTGTTGGCTTTGCAGATTTTACCTCCTCCTCAGCCAACCTGCAAAAATAGGGAGGTGGTGTTCATTATTTTCCAGAAAGCCCAAGAACACTGAACAAAAGAACTAGGTATTGCTGTTTTCAAAAGGAATACTCTTGCAAGAGAGGGATAAGTTGTTCATGGCTACCAGCCCACGATGTAGGCATTCAGTGGGGTGTTGGAAGAAGCTAGGCCTGCCTTTTTTGACCATCAGAGGATATCTCACAGGATGGACTGGAACCTTTAAGAGAAAACTGGTCCAGCCCAACTGTGCCTCATTAACAGCCTCTTGATGGAGGAAGCTGAGGCAGGTGCTGAAGAGAGCAGGAGGTTCCTGCAGGAGGGTGGGGGTATGTTTGACCCTGGATAGCCTCTTGGTCACTGCGAGCCTTGGGAAGACTAGGTAGAGAAGCTAGGGTGTGACTGCTCAGAAGATTGCAGAGTCACTCAAAGGAGCTCAGAAGTGGATGAGGGGAGAGACTCGGCTACACTTGCAAATGTGCAGCGCTGCAGCAGGGTTTGAAGTGCAAGTGTAGCCATAGACTAAGCAAAGACTGGGCAGAGTGGCAAAGCTGTGCCCTGCTTGGAAACAGTCTTCGGGAAAGGGGCTGTGCCCAACTTGAGTCTGGGATAGAAGACTTGTGTGTTTGTTTTGAATTTTATGTTAATAAACCAGACCCTAAGAAGGGTTGTTACTGGACGCAAGCTTTTGTGCAGTTATTGAGGAGGGAACTGAAGCAGAGCCTTCCCAGTCTGTGAGGGGGCATGCAAGGAGGCAGCCACCTTGTTGATAGGTTGGTGGTAAGATAGACATGCATGTAGACTGTTTTGAAATCCTTTTTCCCAAATGCTTTGTTCACACAATTTTATTAAAAATAAAAAATCCAGTGGTCACTAAATACTGCTGGTGACAGACTCCTGAAGGGAAGATCTGTTGTGTTCAGACATTTCTGATCCTGTCCCCTTTAGTCTGTCACTGACCCAGCCCTGTATCTTCCCCTCCTTCATGCTCCCTACTGGGTCCTTGTGCCAATCCTAGTTTCTTCGCCTAGCCTGTCTCAGTATCAGTCACACTCTGGTTTTTTTGGCAGTCCACCCACCCTCACTCCAGTCATCTTCTAGAGGCTCTTCATAGTCCTCCCCCCTCTCCACAGTTTCTCATCTAATCTCAGTAGTCTCCACTCCCTCAGCTTCCTTGTCCCAGTTTCCTTGTGCTCAGCCAATCCCTCTTTCTTCCCCTCTGCCCTGGGATCTTTGCAGAATCTGCATTCCCCTGCACACTGGCTCCTAGCCTGACAGTCAGAGGTCCCTCCTGTCTGGTGAAAAGCTCAGTTTACACCAATTACTAAACTTAACTAGTTTTAAACTTGAAGAATTTGAGGACACTCTATTGCTACCTTAATTAAGTAAAGCAGATAGAGCAGGGTAGCTAATTAGAACTAATTAGATTAATTAATTACCCAATCCTAAAGTGCAAGTTGGCTGTTTTGGTCATATTATTTAATTTGTACTGGTTCTATTTGGTGTGAGTTTTATGTTGCTTCACCCTCTTTTTTTAAGCATATATTTTTAAATCTTGTTTTGTAACATTGGCCAGGCACAGATTATTAAAACTAAATTCTATTTCAAATAAAATGTATAATTTTTTTTGTACACACCCAGTTTCGTAATTGATAACCTTTTACTTATTTTGCTAAAATTTTATTTTTAACCTATATTTTTACTTATTTTAGCTATTTTCAGTTGCTTTTATTTTATTTTTGTATAACAGTTTTATTTTATTTTTTTTACTTTGCTTTTTATGGCCTTGGTGTTACTGTTTGGCTAGTTTTGTTTGTTTAATGGGGGAGAGAAGTTTTTTTCTAGGGAGACAAATTGCATATTTGTTTTGTTTGCTTTGCCATGTTGTTTACACAGACCAAGAATTCACTTTAGATAAGATACAAACCAACTATTTTAATTTTGTTTTTACAGCTGTTGAAAGCTGCCAACAAAACACACAGAGAAAGCAGAAAATATTTGTTTACATTATCTATTTTTTAAACATTATTTAATATACATATATTTAACCCTGTTTATAAATTTTTATAGACCTCACCTTTGGGTTTTTAGCTTTTTGACCAGGACTTTACTTCATTTAGAGCTGTACAGTGGGGGCTATGTGATTTAACATTTGTTTTTTTGCTTTAAAGCATATATTTTATTTATAGCACAATACAGTCATTATTACAATGAATATTACTGGCACCAGCAACAAACCAATACCTGGATCTTTTTTTAAGATTTGTTTTTACCAGTTGACTGGTTATAACACTTATTTTGTTTATTTACCTAATCTAATTTTTTATACATGTGGAAGAGATTTTAAATGTAAATTTATTTTAGCAATGGGTGTTGTAAAGTTAAGGAGCCACAAAGTAACTTTATTACAAAAATTTGGCTGACTTTTGATCACTGTTGGATTAATAAATTTAGGTATGGGTATTATTCAATTACAGTTTTAAATTTAAGGGTAAAACACAAATTGGGTTGGTAAGTTAGACCCTTTTTTTGTATAATTGTATTTTACTTGCTGTGTAAGTACAGTGCTTTTTATTTTTCATGTATGTGGTTCTGGTTTTATGTCCATATTGGGCACATAAGATAGGACTCTTGGAAAAGGCCTATCTCATTGTTACTATGATTCATACTACAAGTTGATTGCATGGCTCCAAGGGCATCACTTTGGCAAACCCACCTCGTGAGCACTTACTGTCCTGCACATTATGTACTTACTGTCGAACACGTTACCTTTTTAGCCATAGCGTGGATTTCAGCCTTGTTATGACTAATTAAGTGGTTAACCTTATTTTGGTTTTTTTAAGTGATGTGGTAATATCATGTATGTTTCTTTATTAATAAAAACAGGAGTACTTGTGGCACCTTGGGCTGTAGCCCATGAAAGCTTATGCTCAAGTAAATTTTAGTCTCTAAGGTGCCACAAGTACTCCTGTTCTTTTTGCGGATACAGACTAACACGGCGGCTACTCTGAAACCTGTCTTTATTAATAGGCTTTTAAAATCAATTTATTTTTAACTTTAGCGAGGGGATTGAGTACCTTATTTTTAGTCACTATTTTAATTTATTTATCTGGCTTTGTTCTTTTGTATATTACCTTGGTTCATTAAGGACATTTTTTATTTAAACTATGCACTGAATGCCCGTATTATTCTACTAACTTATTATTTTTAGTTTTTAGGGCTGTTTTTATAGTTGCGGTATGAATTTTTTTTATACAAAGTTTTAGTTGGCTACCTTTACAAACACTGACCTTTTAAAGATTCCATTGAATGATATTAAGAAGTACCGGGACATAGAACCGACGCACATTATTGTATAATATGCTATTTTTACTTTTGACGAGGGACTGATTTAAATCACTTTTTGGTTCTGGAATTATTTTAGGGCAGCCCTCAGAACACCTCAGGTTTAGAACACCATTTTACAGAGAGATTAAATTGGTATGTATACTGGTAACCAGTTGCATTGGTTCCTATTAACTTTTTTTTTTTTAATTTTGCTTTACTTTGGTGTAACCATGAAAACACTTTTGCCAATTTATGAATACCCCAAGATGCTACTTGTTCAGATGCAGCAGACAAGTCCCATTAAACCCAGATGGTACCCAGCTCCATTGCTGTTTTGCCAAATGACACTACACACAACTTCTGAACTATTCGGATTCCATAAGTAAAAATTTGATTTGCCTTTTTATTTCTTTCTTTTATACAACCCATAGATATAACTTAGTGTTCCTGATTTTCCAATACACGTGTTAAGTTATATGTTTTAAAGTTGGTTTCTAGCAAGTTAATTTTTTGGCTTTACTTTTTATTTTATTTTATTTATTTATGGGCAATATACATTTTTATTTGGGCTGCCTTTTCAGATGTTTTTAGTGGGATTGTGCCCATTACATTCTAAGGTAGTACGTTGGCTCTAAAACTGTGCACTGTAATTTTACAACGTTCGGGCGTTGTGCCCCCATTTTAAATTTCTATAACATGAAAATACGACACCCCTTCTTTACATTGAGAATATGGTACTGTTAAGTCTCTTTTTTACCAGTGTTTTTAGTGTAGTTTTAATGAAATGTTACTATGCAATCTTTTGACTACATTAATTTTTTTAGTACTCAGTTCATTTGTGGCAGGCACTGAAATTCCTGTTGTCCTTGGCTTCGTCCAATTCCCCAGTAGTAGTTTGTGATGAGTTTGCAAAGTTTGTTGGTCGGAAGGTCTGGATTATTTGATTTGTTTGGTTAATTTGTATAGTTCAAGTTCATAGTTCACCAAATTATTCCAGTACAAGTCTATTCTGTAAAATATTAATAGCAGTATTATAATTTTTTTTTTTTAAGAAAAGCAACAGGGTAATATGAACCCATTTGTTCCACTTTCACTTTTCTTTATTAATGGCTATCATGGGGACCAGAGGGCGGTTTCTTTTCACCATAAATACCTTTCCTTTGCTAGGTTGCAAGGTGTTTTTTTTGTTTGTTTTTTTAGCATTATACAGTTTTACCATTACCCTATTTCCTACTTGCTACTTTTTTTACAGTGACTGAATTATTGAGCTTCCTTTTGCTGACATACCCCTAAATTTTTAGCTGCCCAGCTTCTTTAAGTTGCCATTTTAACTGTGACAGCCATTGATTCATTAGTGTCCCCTGCTGTACAAGGTCTGGGCTAACACGGTGTTTTTTCAAGTGTTGTTTTACACCCAGTTATCATTTTAAAAAGATCTAAAGGTAGCTCACAAGGCCATTAGTATTCTTGGCAACTTAACATTTCAGTTCTTTTTATTTTTTTAGGTCCTTAGTGAGTATTCGCTTTAGGGTATGATTTTAATATTTTAATATTTTAATAGACTGAGGATGATTGGCAATGATATTTTTGCTGTGTACTCATTAAAATCACTGATGTGATTCCCTGGTAAAGTGTCTCCTTTGATTTCAGTTTATTACCCAGGAGAGCCCCATTTGGTAAAGACCTGCTGTAGAAGAACTTTAGCAGTCGCAGCTGCTCTGTTAGATTTCATGGGAACAGCATCTACCGATTTAGAAAAAGCTTTAATAATTACCAAGGCAAATATATTGCCTTGAACAGTCTTAGGTAAGGGGTCAGTGTAATTTAATTTTAACTGGACCCAAGGTCCCTTTTTTTGTTGATGTCCTTATTTGGCCTTACATTTTGTAGGCCCTAGGTTAGTTTGAGCACATATCAGGCAGTTTTTAGCATAAAGTTTAACATTTAACTTTATTTGTGGCCACCAATCAACTTGTTATATGTGGGCCACTCCCTTTTCAACTTCCTGATGCCCCCCAGTGGGTAAGTCATGTCATGGGTATATCAGTTCAAATTGTAGCTGTTTAGGAACAACTACATCCTCTGATTTGAGGGTTGAGCCATTCATAAATTTTCTCCCAAGGGGGATAGGATTACCATTAGTGGGGTCCCCCTATTTTCTGAGCACTTCCTGCCTGGAACAAGTTTTTGTATGCTGCTGTCCTGATTTTGCAGGGCCACCAAATTAAATTTTTTCCACTGTGCCTTACCAGTATTAACAGGAGTTGTGCTGAATTGTAATTTCCATTCCGGAGGCTTTATAGCTGCTTCTTTAGCGGCCAGGTCAGCTTCATTTATTCGACTTTGCATCCAGCGTTGCTAACATTTGTTTCTTACATCATGAATATTTTTATTTCATAAAGATTAGAACCCTAGATGCATAAGCAGTTGGCCTTAACTTCAAGTTTTTATGTTGACCCAGGGTGGCTGCTAATGCCACCACAGAAGCAGCTAATTCCAACACAAATGGTTGTGAATAATTAGGTTGGATTAACATGAGCATTGAGGCCAGTGCAACACTCCAAGGCCCCTTCCCTCAGGGAGTCCCCTGGGAAGGCAGATAAGCATTGTATATTGCTAACACTGTTGCAAGCATCGCAAAGCTTGGGGAGGATCAAAGGTGTGTAAGTGGGGAGTAGAAGTTTCCTTTACAGGGGGGAAAAAAGAAGAAAGCAAAGAACGTTTTAGGTAGCTCAGTCGGAAGATAAGACGCTGGCCCCAGCTGTCCAAGGACACTGATCACAGCCAAGAAAGACAGGGGCTTAAATGTGCCTAAGCAGCTGTGGGGAAAAAAAAAATCCAACTGTACAGACCTGCAAGACAGCAAGGCCAGCAAAAAAGAAAACAACGTCCAGAGCCGCGGAAATTAAAAACACAAACAAAACAACAAGCGGAGGGGCTGAGCCTTGCGTCCCAGGAGCTGGGGTGTTTTGGGAAGGCTAAAGAAACCATGGAAAGCCGGTTTGGACTGGCACAGATGGCACCAGGAGCAGAGGTCCCTGAACGGAGCAACCCCCCCAGGAGCCAGGACTTAAAACCCTCCTGAGAGCTGGAGTAATGTGGAGAGCAACAGCAGACCTGGATGGCCTGGGCCCAGAACAGCACTCTTATCCACCCTTCCTCTCTCCTCTTCTTCTGACCTTACACACAGGCCTGGCCAGTCTTGGGTAGTGCATGGGTGAGTATAAAAGTGGGTTAGGTCTTGGGGTGCTAACACTTTCTTTCTTCTTCCAAGTAACATGGGAGCATTCCCAGCACACTGTGCTGTTGTTTTATTATTTTATTAATAAAACTTTAAAATTTAAATGCTTGACATGTTCCTTCATCTCCTCCCCAAAAGATCCTGTGGCTTTAGCCTGATCACCTGACACCTCAGGCAGATTGGTAACAGAAATCTGTCACACCTGCTTCAGTTTACCAATTGCTGCAGTTAATTGTGTATTCCACTCCCAACTGCTGCTTTTTTTTAAGCAAAGCATATAATGGAGCGTCCGTTTCTGCATATCCTGGTATGAAATCCCAGGAAAAACCCTGACATTCCCCAAAATTGTTTTAAGCAGTTTCAGAAGTGGGCAGTGGCAAAGATAAAACTACTTTTACCTTTTGCTGATCCACAGATCTTTCCTTATGCTGCACGGTTCATCTCAAGAAGTTTACCTTCTGCTTCACCAGTTGTGCCTTCAGTGGATTTAATTTTAAATCTCCTTGTATTAATTTCATTAACAAAGCCTTTATCATCACAAAATGGTGCTCCTGAGTGAATATTACAGTGAGTATTGACAAACCATCCAGATATAGTATGAGAGTCTGCTGGTATTTAAAATCAGCCAGCAAGCTTCTTGTGTCTTTGCTTCTCTGATTGGAGATTTTAGATTGCAGTGTCTGTTTGACATGCACATGCATTCTCTCTCCTTCATGCTCTGCAAATGTTCAGAGCAAATGATCTCCCAAGGCATTGACTATCCATATCAACCTCTTAGAACTAAGACAGGTCAGAAATGCTTGCGCACACTTTCTTCCGCTAATCAAGGACACTCTCATAAAAATCGTGACAGACAACATAATGGGTACTGTCAGGGTTCCCTCCCCACTCTGAACTTTAGGGTACAGATGTGGGGACTCACATGAAGACCCCCTAAGCTTATTTCTACCAGCTTAGGTTAAAAACTCCCCAAGGCACAATTTCTCTCTTCTACCTTGGAGTAAATAATGCTGCCACCACCAAATGATTTAAACATTTAGGGAGGGCCACTTGGAGCCCTACTTTCCCCAAATATCCCCCCAAACCCCTACACCCCCTTTTCTGGGGAGGCTTGGGAATAATATCCTCACCAATTGGTACAGGTGAACACAGACCCAAACCCTTGGATCTTAAAACAATGAAAAACCAATCAGGTTCTTAAAAGAAGAATTTTAATTAAAGAAAAGGTAAAAGAATTTCCTCTGTAAAATTGTGATGGTAAGTACTTTGCAGAATAACAAAAGACTCAAGAACACAGAGGATCTCCCCTCTAGGCAAAACCTTAAAGTTACAAAACCAGGCATAAACCTCCCTCTTACACAAAGGAAAACACACGCCAAAATAAAAGTAAACTAACCCATTTCCTTGCTAAATACTTACTAACTCTATAGGAGTTGGATTGCTTGCTTCCTTGATCTGACTCCGGCAAGCACACAGAACAGACATACACCTCCCCCCCCACACACACACTTGAAAGTATCTTGTCCCTTATTGGTCCTTTAGGTCAGGTGCCAGCCAGGTTACTTGAGCTTCTTAACCCTTTACAGGTAAGAGGATTTTGTGCCTCTGGCCAAGAGGGACCCCATAGCACTGTATACAGAAAGGTGGTCACCCTTCCCTTTATATTCATGACAGGCACATTCTATATGAAACAAGGGGGTGCCAGATCATCCTCCCTGTGCGGAAGCACTAAAACTCTAGAATTTGTGCATTTGCCACAGTGTTCTCATATCAGCTGCTTACCTGCCAGGAGTACAGAATAGAACAGCAGATTCTCAGTCGCAAGGTCTCGCACGACCACAAATGGGAAATTAACCCAACAGTGCTCCACTGCATATTCTCTCACTGGGGAACCCAAACAAAATTTGCCACTTACCTAAACAGAAAATACCCACTTTATTGCTCCAGAGCCAGTCTCAGGAAAACACTCCTTAGGAGACTCTCCTTCTCTCACAGGACAAAGGCCTTCTATACACCTTTCCTCCATTCCCTCTGCTGACGAAGGTCGGGATAAAAATAAAGAGAGAAAAAGTGTAAGCAATTGATTACTCCCACCTGGCTGAGACAGATGTGGTACCTATACCTGGCACAGCTAGTGATGTGTCCACCAATCCCTCTCCAACCCATTCTAAACCTTTCCCAAAATGATGGGCAAACCCTCCATCCCAACCTATGGATCCTCTGGCTCAAGGCTTGGCTCCTTCATGGTTCCAATACATAGAGAGCTGCTGTTCTGAGGAGGTGAAAAGTGTTATTACACAGTAGAAATTGGCTACCCACCTCACTTACCTGCAAAAATTGAAGATTCCAGGTCTGGTGTAATTCCAAGCAATTTGCCTCGATATCTTCCTCCTTCCCCTTTCTGCTGGACTATATGCTTGGCCTCAAGAGAGTGGGGCTCTCTCTTAATTCTTTCAAGGTACATCTTATGGCCACCACGGCCTTCCGCCAACAGATAGATGGACACTCGGTTTTGGCCATTGAACAACAAAGATTTCATCAAGGGGATTGAAAAATCTCTTCCCACAAATCAGGCACCCCACTCCAATGTGGGATCTGAATTTCATTCTAAAGAGCCTAACTAGACTGTCCTTTGAACCTATGGCCTCTTGTTCTCTTATGCATCTGTCCATGAAGACAGCATTCCTAGTAGTCATCATCTTGGCACGTCAAATAGGGAAAATAATGGCATTAATGGCACACACGCCCCTTCACAATTTTCTTTAAAGATGAAGTCACCCTGAGGCCACATACAAAGTTCCTCCCTAAGATGACCCCATGTTTCCACATCAACCAGTTCATTCACCTTTCCACCTGCTACCCAAACTGCGACAACAGGGAGACTATGCTTCATATGCTTGACATTAGGAAAGCCTTGGCTTTTTATTTGAACAGGACAAAGTTCTTCAGGAAATCTCCTAAGCTGTTCCTCTCAATTGCGGACAGGTCAAAAGGCACTGCAATACCAGCTCAGACACTTTCCAAATGGGTCTCAAACTGTATTAACTATTGTTATCATACTTGTAATTTGCTACCTCCATCCTGAATGCATACATATGCACGAGATCAGTTTTCACCTTGGTTGTCTTCCTTAAAGATGTTCCCATCTCAGGAATCTACAGGGCAATGACTTGGGCATCTGCTTATAATTTCGCAGAACACTACGTAATCATTAGCAACTCAGCTTCCGATGCTATCTTCGGCTCCACAGCATTGTCATCCAAAATAGACTTGAATCTGAAACCCCAACCCTGCATCAGGAATACTGCTCAGGAGTCACCTGCAGTGGAGCACATAAGAGCACTACTCCTTAAAGAAGTTACTCACCTTGTGCAGTAATGATGGCTCTTCGAGATGAGTGTCCCTATGGGTGCTTCGCAACTTGCTCTCCTCCCCTCTACTTCAGAGTTCTCAATAATGGTTCTGCGGTGAAGGAATTGAGGGTGGTTCACTTGCGCACGGCTAATTAGCCTTAAGGCAGAACATGAGAGGGACAGCACATGGGCAGCTCAAATGAACACTGCTATCTAAAATATCAGATCAGAGGCAGAGGGGCGCAGATACACTTACAGTGGAGCACCCATAGAGCGGAGCAGCATGGGCTCCTTCATTCTCCCCTCTAACGGCAGGTCTACCCTACAGCCAGGATCGATGCTATGAGATCGATCCACTGGTGGTTGATTTAGTGAGTCTAGTAAAGACCCATCAAATCAACAGCAGATCGGTATCCAGTCGATTCCTATACTCTACCCCGCGATGAGAAGAGTAAGGTAAGTCAATGGGAGATTTTCTCCCATCGACCCCCCTATGGTGTAGGCCCCACAGTAACTTGACCTAAGGTATGTCGACTCCAGTTATCTTATTCATATAGCTGGAGTTGTGTAGTGTAGGTCGACTTACCCCGGCAGTGCAGACATAGTCTAACTCAGCACCACAATCAATCTCATTTTTGTGTGCCTTTAACTGTCTGCAAGATTCTTTCACATGCTTTAATTTGTTTTGCAAACATAGTATAGGAAGACATAAAGCCTCTATGCACCATCCCTTCTTATAGAATACTTGTTATGCTCTGAGGCACCCCAGAACAGCAATCTCACACACACACACACACACACACACAAAAAAAAGAAAGAAAGTGAAGTAACACACAGGTAGGATGGTCAGTCAAAATGTGTAATAACCATTAACCAGTTGTCACCAACATTCTGAACAAAACATTACAGTAAGTGCGCGCACACACACACACACACAGGAACTGAAATATTGTGTTCAGGGAACAGGAGGCAGGAAATGAACAGGAAAAAGGAGCAGGAAGGCAAGACACACACACACCCCTCAGTCATTACAAATCTTTACTTTTTTTGTTATTTAGAATATCATTCAAATACTTTTTGCACCATTTCTCAAGGTCTCCCATAGTCTGAACCAAATTTCCACTTTTGTGGGAGACTGTGTTATTTAATGTAGCCTTTCATCTTATTCAGCCGATTTCTCTATCTGGAAATTTACAAAATACCCTGGATACATGACTGTCTACAGCCACTCAGCCTTCTTAGCACTGCAATCTAAGTCACTATCCCAAAATGGAGGAATGTTGTAATATGTCTGGACCATGTGTACCCAGAGACATCAGAATATTGAGTGAAAAGCACAGTTCATATAATTAATGCTTAACTAGCTTAGTTTTAAAAAGAAAATGTTAGGGCCGTATATAATTGCCTTAGTTAAACATAGAGCTTAAATAAAGCAAAACAGGATAGCGTAATGATTAATTACGCAATCCTGGGGCACAGGTAGGCTGTTTCTGTCATTATGAGATTTATGGTGGTCCGATCAGGGGTGAGTCCTCCATTGCTCCATTCCCATTTGTGAAACACATTCTTTATACCTTGTTTCATAACATTTCACAGGCACATCTTATTAAAACCATCTCATCTATAAACCTTCTATTCTAAATATATTTTCATAATAGAAGCAGCAAAGAATCCTGTGGCACCTTATAGACTAACAGATGTTTTGCAGCATGAGCTTTCGTGGGTGAATACCCACTTCTTCGGATGCATAATAGTATCCCCAAATCCTTTTAATTGATACCAATTAGAGTTTTAACAGGATAAATAAAAATGCAACTTCTTATCTTTCCCTTTGATTTTTAGCCATTGCTATTCCCCTTCTTACTCAATCCAGCTCTCTTTTTCATTGCTTTCAGGTAATTGGCTATTTTTTAAAAACAATTGTTTTAGTCTCTTACTTTCTTTTTGTGGCCTTGAAGTTACTGGCTGGGTTATCTGTTTCTGTTCAGTCAGTACCCATTCTTCCCAGTCTTTTAGTAGGGAGATCTGCACCTGGCTATTAAATTACAGTTTTGTTTGGTTTGCTTTGACATGTTGTTTACACAGACCAAGAATTCAGTGTAGATAAGACACAAGCAAACGTTCTGATTTTTTTACAACCTTTGAAATCTGTGCTAACAAAGAAACATACAGAAAGCAGAAGCCTCCTTTTACATTTTCTTAAAATGCTATTAACTATATAATAGCTACTTCTCTAACATTATTTAATATTTATCTGTTTAACAGTTCATTATGCATTTCCTTACATTTCCCACTGGCTGTCGCATCACCTGGGCTGGGGATACTGTCAGGGCCAGTGTAACCACTAGGTGAACTAGGTGACCGCCTAGGGTGCCAAGATTTGGGGGTGCCAAAAAGTAGTGCCCCAAATTTTTTTTTACACTACAGTGGAGTCACATCTTACATGGGGGTTAGGTTCTAAAGTCACCACGTAAGAGAAAAATCACGTATAGTGAAAATTACCATAAAGTACAGTATACACTAGAACAGGGGTCCTCAACCTATGGTATGCATGCCAAAGGTGGCATGCAAGCTGATTTTTTTTTTTTTTTTTTTTTTTAATGGCAGGCTGTGGGTCCCGGCCACCACTGAGCCTGCTGCTGACATGGGGTTCTGTTCACTCAGCCGGCAGCGGGCTGAGCAGGGCCGGCACTGGGCCGGCTCCTGCCAGCCGGGGTCCCAGCCGGGGTCCCAGCCGCCAGCCCCGCTCAGTCCGCTGCCGGTCTGGGGTTCCAGTGGCCGGCCCCTTGCCAGCCAGGGTCTCGGCCACCGGGGAGCTCAGTCTCCTGCCAGCCTGGGTGAACGGCAGGAGGCTGAGCGGAGCCACCAGCTGGGACCCCGGCTGGCAGCTGAGTGAACTTACAAAAAAAAAAAAAAATCAGCTCACATGCCACCTTTGGCACGCGTGCTGTAGGTTGAAGACTCCTGTTCTAGTGTATACTGTGTGTACTGTACTTTATGGTAATTTTCACTATATGTGATTTTTCCTCTTATGCTGTGACTTTAGAACCTAACCCCCATGTAAGATGCGACTCCAACCCTAGCTCCTGCCCCACTGTGCTTTTACACCCGGCCCCTTTTACAATCATTCCCCGGGGGGCCCACAAATATGTTTGGCGCCGGGCCCACAAAAAGTTAATCCGACCCTGTACACAGTAACCATTTTGTAGAGCAAAATGGTGTCCTCCATGCAGTGTGACTTCACACACACCGTATAGGAGAGGTCACACTGTGCAACACAAAGTGGTGTCTGCACAGTAGGGATTGCCACGATCCCGTCTGCTGAGGGTGTGACCCCATTTGAGGTCACAACCTGCAGTTTGGAAGCCGTTGCCATAATTTCTGGTTTGTAATTCTGTAGCTACACATCTTGTCTATGTTGTGGTAAAATACCATAAAATGTCTACATCATGCTCCAGTGATGGAATTTTTATAAGACCATGCAATTGAAATATTAATGACAAAAAATTAACTCATAGGACTAGTTTAGGATAGGCATCTAAGGGAAAACCTTCATAGCAGCATATTTAGTCTGATCTTTTTGCCTGAGGAATCCTTTTCAAAGGAAGTCACGGAAGCCCCATTACCTGCCACATTTAAAACTATGCTGGACAAAATGTTAGTAATAAATGTAATCCTGCACTGACATGGAGAAAGAGAAGATGATCTAACAGGCCTTTTAATTTATACATTTTACAGTTCTCAGAGGTTATTTGTCTGTTAATGAAATAATTAGAGCTGAAAGGTATTCTACCCAATCTCCCATTAGTTACTACTCAATCCAGCAAAAAGAACGAGGAGTACTTGTGACACCTTAGAGACATACAGTCAGGGGTGGCTCTAGGCATTTTTCAGGGTACGGGAGGTCCACCGAAGCCGTGGGACCAGCGGACCCTCCACAGGCAAGCCACCGAAGGCAGCCTGCCTGCCGCCCTTGCAGCGCTGGCATTGCGCCCCCCGTGGCTTGCCGCCCCAAGCACGCGCTTGGTGTGCTGGGGCCTGGAGCCGCCCCTGCATACAATTTATGAACAAGCTTTTTTTTATTATTAATATAGGGACAGATAGCCCTTCCCCACCCCCATTTACACTGGTCAGCAGTTAGTAACCAAGGAATGGTAACCCATGTTGTTAGGCCAAATTCTGTTCTCACGTACACTTGTGCAACCCCCAGCATACCGGTGCAACCCCAGTTAAAGTTAATGGGATCAGATGGGTGTAACAGAAAGCTAATTTGGCCTTTTACTAACTGAAAGTTTCACATGGCAAAATATCCAGGTAATTATATTCTGAACAGTCATGTAATGATAAAATGCTTCCAGACCTCTCAAAACTGCCAGAAGTTCTTAAAATGGTTGTGATCTAAACAGTTAAAACTTGTCCTGCATATACCTTGATTTTAAAAGGAATAGTTTTCTCTCTCAAATGCTTCTCAGCAGAAACCTCTATCCTCATTAATATACATCAAATAACTATCAATATTTTTAGTTTTTTTTAATTGATTTTCTTTTGGTACTCTAATACTTTAAAAATATTATTTATATTGAGATGTGTAATAAAGTTGTACACAGAGTAAGATGTTGCACCTAATGCTGCTTCCACTGAATTTAAATAAAAACAACTGTGTTGTCATTTACACAAATTACTATCTCTTTGCAAGCTGCAGGAACAATACAGTATGTTATGCAGCTCTACCATAAAGATGAGAAAAGAGTAATGACTTAAATTTGCAAAACAAAACCAGTTATTACTCAACCAAATAGCAGTGTCATAGAATCTTCTTAGAGGGAGGTGACTCCTGTAGAATCACATCATCTTTGTAGAAGCAGAAAATATTTTCTCACTGGTGGTAGCTATGATAAAAATATGACACGTACAAGTGCTGGCACCAGTCTGATGATGATTACCTGGGGCAAGTCACATGACATGGTTCAGGGTTACAAGTAATTTCTAGAGATGTTGGAAATTCCAATATTTCAATATTTTTGGGGGGACAAAAAGTTGACACATCAAAACTTTTCACAGAATAAAATACTGTGAAAAATTTTGATTTGGAAACATCAAAATATTTCAGCATTTTTGATTGACATGAAATATGTTGACATACCTGAAATCAAAATGTTTTGTTTTGTTAAACTGACCCAAAATAATTTATTTCAAGTCAGTTTCACATTAAACTTCATTTCCTGTTTTGGTGCATTGCCTCATGGAAGTTGTAGTTCAGGAGTCAGATGCTCCCATTCTCTCATATGGGCAGGAAACCCTGGCTAAACTGCATCTCCCATGGTGCATCATACAGCTTGTTCAGATGGAGGAGCACATGGAGAAGTAGTCCAGTCAGGGAACAAAGCCCATAGGAGAGAATGGGGCTCTAAGTACATTGCCATGAAACAATGATTCAAAACATGTTTTGGGTCAGTTTAACAAAACAAAATATTCCAATTTCAGTTTAATACGCCCAAAACTAAATATTTAATTATAAATTTCCTATTGGATAACTGGAAAAATAAAAAAATTTCTTCCAGAAAAAGAGCTGGCTATGCAGGGTCCGTGCCACCCAGAGGTTCCCCTGCCAAAGAAATCCCCATTTGTCTGGATTTGTTGGGTTTAAAGCCCTTTTGCACAGCTGGGGTGGTTCCTAGGGGCAATACTGTAGGAGAAAATGTGGCCCGATATCTTAGTTTGTATAAAATTTTCAGTGATGTTTTATTTATAAATTTGATCATGCTTGACAAAAATATATCAGCACAACTGGAGAGAGAGATGATAGAGATAACTCCAAATTAGAATACTCTAGACCTTTGGAGAGATTAGGATCCAGATAACCAAATATTTTGTCTTAGGACCATCCGAAATGTAAATAAGCACACCTACTGCTACATCAGAATAGGTATTTATGCATGCAGGGCAAGGTTTTGAAAGGTAATTAGGCATCTAGAGATGCAGATAGGTATCTAGTTGGAATTTCACAAATACCAATAGGAATTAAGTACCTAATTGCTTTTGAACATTCCACTAGATGCCTATCTGCATCTTTAGATGCCTAAATACTTTTGAAAATCTGGCCCACTATGACTTGGAGTAAATCCTACTAATTTTGGTGTGAATTAGTGGGGTAGAGGATATATGGACTAGGAGACTAAAAAAGATCGTTCACAATTCATTTTTAAAGTAACATAGAAAATGCCCAAGAATTATTAAATTCCCAAACATTGCAAATTATTAATATATTTTCTGCTTTTAAGAAGAAGTTAATTCAAATTCTCATTGATTTTTTTCATCAGTATGAAGAAAGGAGTTACTTAGGGTGGTACAAAGGGATATAATGAGAAGAATAAATTAAACAATGAAACAATTTACTCTGAATATCAAGAAATACCAGACAGGGATGCATATTAAAATGAATGAGACTCAAGTGTCCATCTGTAACATCTATGATTTGATGACAATTTATCATTGTTTGCTCTCTTGTACTGTAAAGTATTATCAAAGCACACGGAATGTAACTCTAGTGGAAATTTCAATTGAAAAGTTCCACCTGATCCCTCTGTTTCCTGCCAGTGACTAGGTTATGGAACAATGCAAATGATCTATTAGAGCTTGTCTACTAGGTGATTCTCAGGAAAGTTAAGTCACATCAACAAAAGATCTGACTTTAAAGAGCATTAATTAAAGCACATTATACCCTGTATGGATGCTCTCATACAGCAGTAAAGTGGCCTTAGTCTACTCATGCTATTAGGGCAACAGAATCCATCTGAAAGATGTTAATAGAATGTATTGGAATTTCTACTAAATAATTCATAAATGGCACTGGCTCCCTGAAAATATATTGAAACACTTATTTGTCCTGCTTGCAAACTCAAATGGAATTACATCACCTAGCTATTCATAAGTCTTGGACACTGGGAAAAATCAGCTGCTTTAAAAAGCTACCCCCATATTTCACTTTAGTCAGAGAAATGAATTAAGTGCATTTAAATGTTTTCCTCCTCATCTACACTAATTAAATGGCCATTGCACTATCAGGACCACTCTATAATCATTAACTTTTTCTTCATCTATAATAGTTTGATTCAATTTTCAATTATCGATGTAAAAAGAGAAGTGATGTACAGTGAATAGTCTGTCCAGAATGGAAAATGTTGCAAGCTTTCTGTAGAGAGTAAAGAGTCACCTGTATATATCTGAATTATTAAGAATGCATTTCTTGGGTACATTTGCATGTACATAGATGACATAATTAATCCAGGTTTCTAAGGAGGAGGACTACTGCATATTAAAAATCTCTCTCATGCACATTGTATAATTTAAAGGATATTTTCTCCAGAGCTGCTAGTCATTGATGTAGGATAGTCTATTATTTGAGCTAGAAAAATAGATTTTATCCTTGTAATAATTTCTTAAAGTAGTTATCATGATGACTCTCAGTAATTAACTTTCCTTAAGATCAGATCTCTCACCGACAAATTTCCTACTATATATTAGGTGTGACTGGAACATAAGGGGTGTGGTAGGTTAAATACTGATATTATGGCAATTCTTTTGATTATCTCACCCTGGATTACCTTGATTTCACATTCACATATGATTTGACAAAGTGTACTAGGTTTGATGGTGAAGCTTCAGTGCTTATTAATTGTATAACTGCTGCAACTGTTCCAGTGATGGGAAATGTTATTTATCAGTTGAATTCTGAAATCAGGCGACTGAAAAATATTCTCATTTTTGCCACATTCTGGGTTGGAAATGGATTGCTTAGTATTGTGTATATATACACCACTGCCGCTAATGGCTATTCTACAGAAAATGAAAGCCTAGCATGAAATCATAGCCCTATTAAAGTCAATGGCAAAATTCCCATTGATTTCAATGGGGCCAGGATTTCACCCATATCGTGAAGTTCTGTTTCTTTGGAAACAAAGGTGCTTACATTCTATCCCCATTTCTTTTTTTGCATGGTTTGATGCCTCTCCCTTGTCTCTGATTGGTTCGAGAATGGGTGAGGACAAGGGGGCACAGAGAAGGAAAAGCACAACAAGGGGGGCCAGAACAACTGGCATGACCTAAGTTTCCCCAGCCCTCTTACAAAGGTGCTACCCTGCTGGTCCTGCTGCTGAGGGGCAATTTACACCACACACCCAATGTGACCTCCTAACGAATTACCTGATCCTACACCCATTTTAGCAACTAGTAAAGCTTCTGTTGATTTCAATGGTGTAGGCTCAAGCCCCAAACTGGCAAAATTATACACGTAGGGCAAAATAACAAATTACTAGATATTATAAAATCACATAACTTATTCAAAGGTTCAATTTCAAATGAACTAGTAATTTATTTTGCTCTTTCCATATTGTGACAATTTGAGAAATCTGTCCATACAATTTATCAATTCTAGTTGATGTGAAGTTATGAAATTTCTGTATCATGGACTGCCTCTACATCCATGTGTATCCACCATTGCTGGCAAGCGTGTGTCATACCCACCAGACTAGGGACAATGGAGAGTATTTAACTTTAATGACTATACTTGGACCAGTCAATACATAGGTTGGGTATAGCTGGGAGAAGCCATTTCCTTCAGCTTATCTGTAGGAGGCTGGAGTATGGAGAGTGGAAATTCCCAAAGCAGGACAAAGAGACAGGTGACAAAGCAGGAGGGAAGATTCAAGGAGCCACACAAGAAATTTTGGGCAGGAGAGGGGAAGGGGATGAACCGGCTAAGGTGAGAGAAGGCATAGTGGGGAGAAAAGACTCCAGGTTTCAGGACCCATGTCGTGCTCTGCAGCTGAAGGATACTGGATGGGCCCAGATAGCTCTGACCACAGCCCAACAAATGTTCTAGAGTGGCGATGAAGCTGAGGCAGGGAAATGAATGTGGGGTTTATTATTTTTGTATCAATCTGTGTATTTTTCATGCTTTTAAAGAAAGATAAATAGTGTGCTAGAATACTGCGCACAGTGTCTGTACATTTCATGTGTTACACCTTCCATGTGGCCCTTTGAGGAGCTAAACCAGAAGGCTCACACCTTCAGGTGGAGATCTGAGAAAAGGTGTGTTTAAGCTATTGGGGGAGTATCACAAGCCTGGGGGAAATCCAGACTAGTGAGGGGCTGTGTCATCACCTGCCCTGCAGCCTTGGGTGCCTCACAATGCTTTGGTGCTGTACACCCAAACTGGTCCCCTCGGAAACAACTTACAGGTCACATCCTAAGTATCTGCGTATAGTTGGAGCTTGCCGTTAACACTCTGTCTTCCATCCGCCTTGGTTATCACTTGCAGGTTGATCCTAACACACTCCCAGACCCAGATTTTTCCTCGAAAAGTGTGTTCTCCTGGACAGTCCAGATCTTAGACATCCGTTGCTCCCTGTAAGAGGGCAATATATCTAGAGTAGAAAAGTATATAGAAATGCTATGGCTCTAGAAAATACAGATTTTCCAGTTTAATCTTTATACAAGGTAAATATGAAACTAACTTATCTGAAAAAATGTAGTTTTCCCAAAGTTATTTGATAGAATAGTTAGCATGTCTGCAGAAGAAATCTGAGGAAAGCAGGGGATGCAAATGATGATAGAAAAGGATGGAGTACAGGAAGGGGAAGAGAGGGAACAGGGAAAAGAGTTTTATGTGTGATGTGAAAAAATGGGATTTAAGGAAAACAGAGTATTGCAAAGACCAAACAAATTGCTTTTTTGTATCCTAAGTAAGAGACTGAAGTAGCTTGGGAAATGTTGACATAGGTGCCCATGGAGCGGAAAAAGGCAGCAGTTCAAAGAATTAGTGCTTGTGGCAAATTAATTCTTCAATATTTATGCGCTGTCTCTCTATCTGCTAACTATCATTGAGTAATATCTTTAAAAGAGCTGTAGTAAAAAATGCAAAACTACACATGACATTAAGTTTAATAACCAGTTTGTTGATGATCTTGTATACTATTCAGTAACCATCTGTACCTTTTAAGTTATGTACATATATCTAGGAATTAATCTTTTCTTTTTAATTTACTGTGTGGATTGCAAGAAAGAAATGTGAAAAACAAAGGAATGTTTGACAGCATAGCACAAATATTCTATAATAACTAATGATTTTAGGTGCCTCTGTTTCTTGGTTGCTCAGTCTGAGAAACTTTTAAGGGGCCTCATGTCCATAACATTTTGAAAATCAGGCTACTTTAATTTCCCATAACTTTTGATTGTTATAGAGCTTGAATGGCAGATTGATAAGGACTTGTACTATGGATTCATAGGTCTGTGTCGAAACAAAAAACATCTTCCTACAGAATTACAATAAGGTTACCACTATGTGATAAAACTTATTTATTATGATTTGATTTATTACCATTTGGTAATTTTTTTCATGATAAATTGATTCCTATAGGCCCTGATTCAGGAAAGCAGTCAAGCATGTGCTTAAGTCCATCCCTATTCAGGAGTGATCTTAAGCATGAGTTAAGTACTTTCTGAATACCTAGCTCTTATAACACACTTTTTGTCAGCAGATCTCAAAGAGCTTTATAAAGCTGGTAAGAATCATTATCCCCATTTTACAGATGGGGAAACTGAGACACAGGGTACTAAAGTGACTTACCCAAGGTCACCCAGAAGGCCAATGACAGAATTGGGAATAGAACCCAGGTCTCCTAAGTCCCAGTCCAATGCTTTATTCACTAAGCACCAGCATGTCCGACATGCTCTTGTGAACTGGGTTGTAAACACCTTGTAAACACTTTTATTTAACCCTCCTTTATTTTACCTGCTGTAATTTCTTATTTTTAATTTTAATTTTGATTAATAAAGCATAAATATATAATATAGTCTGGTCTGTTCTTCAGCTAAGCAGGTGAAAGTTCAATGAATACATAAGACACATGGTATGGGAAACTGGTTAATTAAAATGACTTAATCAATGTGTCTCAGGCCCCAATTCTGCTAAGAATTATAGACATTGTTAATTTTGTGCATGTGAGTTGTCCCCATTGAAGTCAATAGAATGATTCACATGGGTAAGTGTGGCAGAACTGGGCCCTTTTACTGTATCTACCCTAATGTTCTCTCAAACAATTCACTATCAGGTTATATTGAATCAAAATATATTAATGCATCAAATAAGATGTGTGTTGATACGTTTCTAAGTAAAGCTGGTTGAAATTTTTGGTCAACAAATCTTCCCATCAGAAAGTGTGGTTTGACATTTTCTCATTACATTTTTCATTTCCAGATGGGAAAATCAGAACAAGATAAAATATTTTGGGTTCTGAAAACCAAATTGAAATGACATTTTAAGCTGAAATTAAATTAAAATTGTTTATTTTCCGACCAAAAATATTTTTTCATTTCATTTCTAATTGTTCTGAGGAAACTCATAATTTTCTGACATGAAATTTCTGGTTTCCCAGCCAGTTTGATAGCCTTGGAGTCTGCGGTACTTATATGAATATATAACCTCTATTGACAAAACTAACAACTTGAACTACTCTCTTCATTTAAAATATTAATAACCTATACTAGCTTTCTTGTAATTCAGCTACCCTGGTGCATCAGCATGGAAAGTATGGTTAATGGTTTAACTCTGAAAAGTCATGCTGGCTTCTAGGAAAGATATATTTAATCTCCCTTGTGCATCAGCAGGTACTGCAACTCATTATCTGCAAAATTCCCCATTAAATTGAATTGTTTTTCTTTTTGTACATTAGCATTGCTTTCATTTAAAAGTAATTCTTAATTTAGGGAATACTTACTATAAATATAGAGCTGGTTAGTATGTTAAGAAGATCAGGAAAAAATTATGATGTAACTAAAAGGAGATCCTTTTCCTTAGGTTTTCTTGAAGTTAATAAAACATAGGATTACTCTGTATGGAAGAGCTATGGAAAATCCTAACAGTATTCAGTGTCCCAGAGAGAAGTCAGTGATCATTGTAAGGAAGTCCTATCACTGGAGTCCAGGGAACAAAATCAAATTAGTGTGAAAATAAAAGGTAACACATTGCAAGGATGTTCACCTCTTCTTCAGTCCAGGGTGTGATTTAAATGCGAATGCAGGAAGAGGAAAGAGAAGGATTTAAAGTGATAACCAAAATGTTGAAATATCCTTCTAGGTATTGATGATCCACCAGTCAGTTTAGTATGTATCTAAATGCAAACAAAAATTATGGGCCTGGCTTAGAGCCCTTTGAAATCAATGGCAGTTCCATTGATTCCAGTCAGGCCCCAAATGAGCAGACAAATAGACATTGGCCAACATTTTCAAAATTCAAAATTAGGCTCCTAAATCTATTCCTAGAAAATAGACATAAGTCGCCTGAGTTTTCAAAAGTGCAGAGTACTGAGTAGCTTGAGCAGGCCCCTTTGGTCAATATCTGGTCTTGAAAATCTTGGCTCTAATGAATTCAATAAGAGTAGATTTCTGCACAAAATAAGTTGCCACCAATCATCATTTTTATCTCTGCCTCCTTTTTAATTTTTTTAAATTTATGCTTCTGTGCTTCTTTAATAAGGGGGAACCAAAACTACTTAGGGTCCCAGAACAAATGAACAAAAAACTCTCCCCCACCATGGAAAAAAAAACAATAGTATGTCAATGCATTCCTAGGGTTGCACAGTTAAAATCAGAAAGCTGGCTTCACAGCGCAGGGAAAGATTGAAGAGAAAGTGCATGTAAGTGTGTGACCCAGAGGCACTTGAGTAAGAAGCTTATTACCAAACCAACAGAGTGAATTCCAGTGATGCAAAACTTGCATGTGGGAAAGCTATTAGCAAATTGCAGCTGCAGACATGACACCACTCAAACCCTGGAAGAAATCTGCTTGCAGGGTTATGAAGAGAAATGAGTTGAGTATTGCTGCCTTGGATAAACACACACAAAGATATCTCTTATTTAATATGGTAATATATTTTGACTTACTCTGATCCCTTCAGTATAGAAAAAGTGACATTTGAACTACTTTTGAACAGCAACATGTAGTCTCCTAACACTTTTTTCCTGAGTACAATATCATTTTTTTTTGGTAAGTTCTGACACCTAAATAATTTTTCTTTTGGGATTTCTGTTCAAGCTTCCCTAGCATCTCTTTGATACAGCCGCCAACATCTGGTTACAGAACCTGGGCATTGAGCTCTGACTGCATACAAGAAAGAGACTGAGGTAAAAACGGAATCATGTGGGATGCTGCAGAATTGTAGCTATCAAGCAGCCCGTTTCCATAAAAATATTTCCTGTGAGGTTGGGGGCAGCTGTGCAATTACTGGACAGACATTCAGAAAGGGAGAGAGGCCCAGTTGGCTGTCTCCCAAGATATTTGTGGGAGAGAGGAGGAGTTGCAGGCAACCAGCCAGTCTCAAAAAGACTGCCAGGAAGGGGAATATGAATTCACATGGGAGTACTGTTAGGCTCTTTCCAATTCTTTCTGTTTCCATGGTGCTTGTGGTAGGTTCCCTTCTGAGCTCTGGCATCTTCAGTATTGTGATATATTTAAAACTATTAAAAATATGCTATCACTTTAATTTCTCAGGGGCTTTTCTGGTCCAGCTTGTAATCCGGATCTAGCAGCAGTCAATCTGCAGCCAGCCAGCCTACCCTAAGGTGGGGTGAGTTGTGCTTCTCTGTTTTAGAGAGCAGCCTGCTTTGTCTCTTTCTGTTTTGGTGTTCTTGTGTTATCATTCTGGAGTCAAACAAATAAAATAGTGTTACATTGCAACCTTCCAAACAGAATATTCATGTTTTTATCTAACTTTGCTGAGTGTATGCCATGAATATAACAAATATTGTCTAATTTCTCCCACCATAACTGCCAGTTCTCACATCTTCTTGTTACCATATTGCCAAAGCCATCATTCCATACCAATTTTCCTCTGCCCAAATATATACATTTTCACTATCTCTTTTACAATGACTATTCATTCATTTAATACTACACACTTGCTGCCAAATATCCTTGGAGAATGTGAAGAATTAAAGATACCATAAAGCAATGACAAGTGGCAAGAATATTGCCTTTTCCTGCATAACTCTGAAGGGGTATGGGTGGGAGTGTGCATGCCTGCTTTTCATGGATTGAAAAGATGCCAGCCAACTGCCATGGAGGGTCAGCCAAGCAACATGCCACCTCTGCATTCCCACTAAAAATCTCTGATTCAGAACAAATCACTTGTCCTACTAATTCATATTCAAAACATGTTTCTACTTTGGCAGAGCTTTGCAAAGAGAATCTGAGACAAGTTTGCAAATCAACCCTCTCTTTGGTGTCTTGCAATAAAACAGCTAATTGCCTAATCTCTTAAAATATAGCAGCTACCATTTTGCTTTTATATTAGTGTAATCCTTCTACCCATCTGAGTTGGCAGCAGCAAGGGCCGTGTTCAGTATCTAGGGGTTCTGTTTCAATAACACGATGCAAAACCGTCTCGAGCTCCCACCCAGTGATCTGGGACAATTACATACCACCTCCCAGGTGCCTCTAAGAGACAATACTTCCCCTCTCACAAGCACAGAGTCTGAGTGTAGCAAGATCCTTTTAATAAAGAAGGAAAACAATGCAGCATTATGTTGGGGAAACACCACAAACAGGATTCATAATACAAACCATGAGCAAAAGACCACCCCCCCCCCCAAGTAAGTTTGGCAGTGTCCTTTTCCTCTCAGGGTCTTAAGTCCAGCAACCCAAAACCATCACCCAAAGTCCCAAAAGTCCAACACTTCAAAAGTCTCTGTCCCTGGTCAGTGCAGCCCCAGAGTTCAAAAGTTTATCTGCAGAGTTTTACCTCCCAGCCTGGCGGGAGCAGGGGTGCAGCAGTGCTAAGGGGCACTTTACATGGTCCGAGGCCGTCTGCCCGCCTCTCCATGGGGTTCTGCTGCAGCCTTTGCCACAAGCCACTCCACCAGCTGCTCCACTCCTCCAGCCATCCCGTGAGCCGCTCTACTCCACCAGCTGTCCCGCAAGCTGCTCTAGTCATCCCGCAAACTGCTCTGCCAGCTGCTCAGGAACATATCTTCAGCCCCCCCACCCCTCAGTGATTTCAGCTCAGTAATTTTAGCTCTTTAGTGATTTCAGCTTGTAGTAGGTGCACTATTGGCCCAAAGTGAATTCCGCTCAGCAGCCTGTAACTAGACTCCTAATAGAATTAAAATTAGCTCTGATATGCCACAGTAGAGAGAGGAGGTGCAATTGGTATTTGGTACCCATACCACCAAGTACAAATATCTATCCCCAGCCTCTCTCAGTTCACTGGGTTTTGGAACCCATGTCCCTTGTCAAGCGAGTGCTACTTAGTTGATGGAGAGTCCCTCTGTCATAAAACACTTTCATTGTCCGTGATTCATAATCAGGGTAAAAACACTTTATTCTTCCTGCCCCAATAACAGAGAAACTGGGGATCCCACAGCAGCCAAAGTGGCCATTTGGGCTGCTGTGGGTTCATGCTAGGCAGGGTGGGTGTGCCTATGCAAACAAGATCAGCCCCTGAAGTGCTTTTCCATAACTTGCCACAATTCACCACCAGATGTCAGGGTAGAGCTCGTCCTGACTCTGCTTACATTAGGTTAAGGAAAGTGAATTCTAACCCTTGAAATATATCATACAAACCGCTATAGCTCTATCTAGGTACCTATATGGCCTGCCTCCCTGGAGGCCTGTCTTGCCCTCTATGTATGTTTCCCATCTGTTCAGTTGCCTCTGGACATAGTCCAGATGCCCCTTCCCTGTAAGATGGCAGAGGAGAGCAAAAGCAGTAGGAAATCAGGCAGAGGCAGGGGTAGAGATAAAACTGGAATGCCTCAGTGACCACAAATTGTTTCCTTGTGTGTGAATTGCTCCAGAACTCAGACTTTCCTCTGCTGCCCAGTCATCCACTGGCCAGTCAGAGATAGGTGAAGGACTTCATGTTTTGGGACCTACCTTTTCCCCCATGGCAGCAGGAGCTCCCGCAAGCACTCCTGAACCTGTGGTATCCATGGACTATGGAGCAGTATTTATGGCTAATGCTTTAAATATTTCCCAAGCCGCACTATCTGCAGCACTTTGAGAAATCTCTCCCCCTTGATGGGAGGGAAAGACAACTCATGAGGCTTTCACCTTCTAGAAGTTACCAGTTAACCCTGTTCCCATCTCGTGGGTTTCACATAGGACGAGGAGCTCAGGCCCACTGGCAGGACAGTATTGGGTTCAGCCTTTTTAGGGGAAAAAAAGCCCATATTATTGTTGTTTCCCTGCTAGATGCATTTAGCTAGGACTTACGAAGCTATCATAGTGACACAAATCTTTCTACACTCACTCGTAGTGGCCTTCTTGTTTTAAAATAGTCTCCTTCCCAAATCCATCCATTCCTTTTCATGATAGTGTGGAAGTCGAGAAAGAACTGACAGGGATTTGAATGCATGACAGTCTCTGTTAGCCAGAGTTAGGCTAGCTGTAACCCTAATAACGCGAGATTTGTAGAAGCGAGGATTGTGTGAGGCGAGCAGAAAAGAACTGTGTGAGAAGTTGTTTTGACCTTGTGTAGATAGACTGGCGTCTCTTAAGTGAGAAAAACAAGATATCAGGATGGCCTATGTATAAACAAAATGCAGCTGTTGCTTATTATTGTCTGTAACAAAAGTATAAATGCTTGTTGTAATTGTTTACCTATTGAGAGACCTGTCTAGGAAGGGGAGACCCTATGTCCTAGTGCACTCTCTCCCTGCTGTAGCTGCTAAACAGAATAAAGTATCTGACTCTGCTGCACCCAAACAAAAAAGCGAGAACTGAGTTTTTCTCCGACAATAGTCTAAGCATTCAGTCAAATGCTCTGAACTACAAACCCAGTGATGCCAAATTTTGTGATTTTTATCTCAAATCTCATGATGGTGTTTTACTTAAAGCCCTAGATCCTGGAGATAAGTGATAATGTGAGATTCTCTGCTTTCATTGAAAAGAAATAAGTGTATAGACCTCATGGTTGCAGGGAAAACCTTGAAATTGTGACCCAAGTGTACCTTGAAGGCTCAAAAACAAGAAGACAAATTAAAACAACCCAAACCTTATTTGTTTGGCTAAACATCATGAACAAAATGTAATCTCATGACATCATGGGGCCTGATTTTTTTATCCTCTGGGGTTGACAGAAATTGAAACCACCTGGCTGTATTTTAAAGAAACCTTATTGAGGTTGCAGGAACAAACCATCCCGATGTGTAGGAAGAAAAGTAAATATGGCAGGCAACCAGCTTGGCTTAACAGTGAAATCCTTGCTCGTCTTAAACACAAAAAAACAGCTTACAAGAAGTGGAAGATTGGACAAATAACCAGGGAGGAGTATAAAAGTATTGCTCAGGCATGCAGGTGTGAAATTAGGAAGGCCAAATCACACTTGGAGTTGCAGCTAGCCGGAGATGTTAGGAGTAACAAGAAGGGTTTCTTTAGGTGTGTTAGCAACAGGAAGAAAGTCAAGGAAAGTGTGGGCCCCTTGCTGAATGAGGGAGGGAACCTAGTGACAGAGGATGTGGAGAAAGCTAGTGTAATCAATGCTTTTTTTGCCTCTGTCTTCACAGACAAGGTCACCTCCCAGACAGCTGCACTCTGCAGCACGGTATGGGGAGGAGGTGACCAGCTCTCTGTGGAGAAAGAAGTAGTTCGGGGCTATTTAGGAAAGCTGGACGAGCACAAGTCCATGGGGCCGGATGCGCTGCATCTGAGGGTGCTAAAGGAGTTGGCAGATGAGATTGCAGAGCCATTGGCCATTATCTTTGAAAAATCATGGCGATCAGGGGAGGTCCCGGATGACTGGAAAAAGGCTAATGTAGTGCCCATCTTTAAAAAAGGGAAGAAGGAAGATCCAGGGAACTACAGGCCAGTCAGTCTCACCTCAGTCCCTGGAAAAATCATGGAACAGGTCCTCAAGGAATCAATCCTGAACCACTTAAAGGAGGGGAAAGTGATCAGGAACAGTCAGCATGGATTCACCAAGGGCAAGTCATGCCTGACTAACCTAATTGCCTTCTATGATGAGATAACCAGCTCTGTGGATGAGGGGAAAGCAGTGGATGTGCTATTTCTGGACTTTAGCAAAGCTTTTGATACAGTCTCCCACAGTATTCTTGCCAGCAAGTTAAAGAAGTATGGGCTGGATGAATGGACGGTAAGGTGGATAGAAAACTGGCTAGATGGTCGGGCTCAACAGGTAGTGATCAATGGTTCCATGTCTAGTTGGCAGCCGGTATCAAGTGGAGTGCCCCAAGGGTCGGTGCTGGGACCGGTTTTATTCAATATCTTCATTAACGATCTGGAGGATGGTGTGGACTGCACCCTTAGCAAGTTTGCAGATGACACTAAACTGGGAGGAGTGGTTGATACGCTGGAGGGTAGGGATAGGATACAGAGGGACCTAGACAAATTAGAGGATTGGGCCAAAAGAAATATGATGAGGTTCAACAAGGACAAGTGCAGAGTCCTGCACTTAGGATGGAAGAATCCCATGCACTGCTACAGACTAGGGACCGAATGGCTGGGCAGCAGTTCTGCAGAAAAGGACCTAGGGGTTACGGTGGATGAAAAGCTGAATATGAGTCAACAGTGTGCCCTTGTTGCCAAGAAGGCTAATGGCATTTTGGGTTGTATAAGTAGGGGCATTTCCAGCAGATCGAGGGATGTGATCATTCCTCTCTACTCAGCACTGGTGAGGCCTCATTTGGAGTACTGTGTCCAGTTTTGGGCCCCACACTACAAGAAGGATGTGGACAAATTGGAGAGAGTCCAGCGGAGGGCAACAAAAATGATTAGGGGGCTGGAGCACATGACTTATGAGGAGAGGCTGAGGGAACTGGGATTGTTTAGTCTGCAGAAGAGAAGAATGAGGGGGGATGTGATAGCTGCTTTCAACTACCTGAAAGGGGGTTCCAAAGAGGATGGATCTAGACTGTTCTCAGTGGTAGAAGATGACAGAACAAGGAGTAATGGTCTCAAGTTGCAGAGGGGGAGGTTTAGGTTGGTGTGTGTCTGGTACCCCCCCCACCCCCCCCCTGGTGGCAAGGGGGGGCTAGCGCCACGCGCCTCCGCCCTCCCCTTCCTCTGCCCCCTGGCCTGGGGTGCCATGGGCTGGCTGCCATTCATGTAAACACCCCCTCCCCCCTCTCGGACCACGCCCAGGCCCCCCCACAAACACCCCCCCTCCGGACCGGGGTACTCGGCCCGTGCGGCGCCGCAACAACCCCAAGCCGAACGGGCCGCAGCAGCCCCAGCGACCGACCCCGAGGTGGGGGGGGGGGGGGGGGGGGGGGGGGGGGGGGGGGGACTCGCCTCTCCCGCCCGCCCGGCCCTGCCCCAGGGCTCTCCTTGCTCCACCCACTCCCACCGCGCACGCGCCGCACGCCGCCGCGCGTGCTGCTGCAGCTTTAAGTGTCAGTCTCTCCAATCCTGGTCCCCTTCCCCTGCCTCCAGCCAGACGGCGACGTGGGCGGGGGGGGTTCCCCCCCCCCCCCTCCTCGGCGTCCCTCCCCCGGGGTCCGGTCGGCCTCTGCTGCGCGGACATCATGGGTCCAGGCTCACTGCTCTCCTCCTGCAGGAGCTGATGGTCTGCATCCTCCTCAGCCCCCAGCCTGTCAGAGCTTTTTTGCGGGTCTGCCAGTTGTTGCGCACGCCAGCAGAGCCTGGGGCCTGGGGCTTCCTCTGCTATCAAAGAAGGGTTAACCCCTGCTGTACCAGTGCGGGGCTGTCCTGCCCCGTCACAGTTGGACATTAGGAAAAACTTTTTCACTAGTAGGGTGGTGAAGAACTGGAATGGGTTACCTAGGGAGGTAGTGGAATCTCCTTCCTTAGAGGTTTTTAAGGTCAGGCTTGACAAAGCCCTGGCTGGGATGGTTTAGTTGGGTTTGGTCCTGCTTTGAGCAGGGGGTTGGACTAGATGAACTCCTGAGGTCCCTTCCAACCCTGAGATTCTATGATTCTATGATTCTATGAAATAGGTTTACGAAATATGGGTTTCATCTTTCTGAGCTTTTTCTATGAGTGTTGAATAATGTTGTTCATTGTTCAGTTACTGTTGTTGTGTAAGCCAGAGTTCAATCCAGGGTAAAAAAATAAACAAATCTGCCACATTTGTGATTCTCTGCCGTATATTAGACCATCTGTTAGGCCCCAGGCCTGCAAAGACTCGGACATGTGCTTAACTCTGACACTTGACTTCCATGGGACTACTCGTGTGTACAGTTAACCAGCTGCCTCCGTCTTTGCAAGATTGGGGCCTTAATCTTCCAAATGGAGCAGTGGCACCTTTCTTTCCAGAGGAAAATATGGGCCATATGGGCCCACATGCCTTCTGTGTAAGCCCTCATTTTATTTTGTAAACATCGAAACAAACACCACATGTTCTGTACTGAATGTTAGGACAAAAATCGAATGCACCACAAGTTTAAGGGATAATGCCCATAAATCTTGCACCTGTCCTGAACACTAAATTCACTTAATATAAACATAATATAATTTTCTTTATTATGTGTGTCCTGCATTTGTTATAATAATGTTTGTTTAGCATGATGGATGTGGAAGCCGCCTACAATCAAGCTAGATGCTTATGTTAGTTTATTTCTATCTAAAAAAATCAGCTACAATTGTGCCTTATTTATTAACCAAATTAGTTTCTTGTGAAAATCTCCATTTTTCTTTATCAATAATTGCTGCCTTTAAAGGTTTTAAAAATACAGATGTTTGATTTATAATTGTGATAACTGTTAGTCAAGAAAATACTAAATTATATAGAAAAATAATGTTTTGGATGTAGGCATGCTACAGATTCTGGATTTTTGGTTTAGACTTAAAGAACCTGATTAAACACCAATCCAAATTTTTCAATAAGTAGTTATTAAAAGGTGGGGAGAGAAGGTTGATAAAGTGAAGAAGGTAATGCTCCTTTTGAAGGGCTATTAAATGCAATTTATTTCCTCTTTTTTAGTTCCATAGATTTTTAAGGCCAGAAGGGAGCTATTAGCTCATCTGATCATGCTTCTTTTCCTGGTCATGTGTAGCAATGGAAGAAGTAAATATTCCGTCTACGAATGAATTCTGTATGTCTGCTTGCTCCAAAGACATTGACGGGCTTAAAGCTGAATACTGGATGCTGACTTTATAGGTCTGCAATAAATTTCATCCCTCTCACCTCTTCCTGGTGGTAAACCAGATAAGGAAAAGTGGGTCCATGCTAAGGTTCTAATAGTTTTAGATGAAATGGTTTAAAAACTTTAAAAAATTAGAAATTAGTTAGAAAATTTCTCCCACGAAAACAGGCCCCTAGCACTTTAAAATAGTAATGAATATTTAAGAATCCTTTCTGATCCTCTTCGCTGCCTTGGGCTCTTCCTGTATTCTAGGGTTCTTTGTAGAACATGGAAGTTGTTCCTAGCCAAGGGCCTCATCTTGTGACCATTGAAGTCACTGAAAAGACTTCAGCTGACTTCAAAGGAACTGTGTCTGGCCCCATGAGCACAAAGCTTGTGGGAAACAACATTTCAAACTGAGGAGCTGGTTTAGTTAAATATCTGTCAGTTTCTTTATTATTATTATTATTTTATATTTTTTCCTACATCAGGCATCACCTTTACTCTTGCTGCTTTTTGTCTGTAATTATCACTGTACTATTTTTTGCCTTGCAATTTTTTTCTTAAAATAATTTTAATGATTTCCACCCAACTCCTCATTACATCTGAATTTTCTTGGCTCTTCTATGGGCTCTTCTTTTCCATAGTTTCCCGCTAACCTCTCCAGTTTTATCCTGCTCTTTCCTTTTTGCCATTTTATATTCTGTTACAAGAGCTATGCTCATCACGATAATATAATTTCCCTTTCATTCATTTTTGTCTGAAGCTTCTCTTAACATTCCCTAGAAATGTTTTTACTTAACATTCTGTGACTCCTTCTTCTGCACTACACTTTTCAAACATGTTCTTGAATTATATTTTCTCCCCAGTGCCTGCTTTTTATATAGGCTGGGAACTTAGGGCATGTTGTGTACATGTAATGCTCCAGGAAGGTGCAGGCTTGTCAGTTAGGGAGTGTGAAGTCACTTGTTTATCCACTTATCCAGCACAGGCCATGGTAGTGCCTGTTTCCTCCAATGGCCTGCAGCCTGCTTCAATTTCGATCTGCAGGGAACAGGTGTGGCTCTAGGATTTCGCCGCCCCAAGCAGGGCGGGATGCCGCGGGGGGTGCTCTAGCGGTCGCCGGTCCCGCGGCTCCGGTGGACCTCCCGCAGACGTGCCTGTGGATGCTCCACTAGAGCCACGGGATCAGTGGCCCCTCTGCAGGCACGTCTGCGGGAGGTCTACCGGAGCCGCGGTCCCAGCAGACCTTCCGCAGGCGCCGGCTGCCGCCCTCCCGCTGGGACGCCGCCCCAAGTGCGCGCTTGGCGCTCTGGGGTCTGGAGCCGGCCCTGGCAGGGAACCACATCTGGTGAGAGGACTGTTTAGTCCCCTTACCTAGTCGTTCTTTGGCCACTATGCTGAGCCTGCTTTAAAGGATGCCCAATAGCAGTTGTGGGTTGTGGCCCTGATCCTGCAAGATGCTCTATACAGACCCCCTGCACCTGGGAAGCAAATGGGACTCAGTGGGGGCACAGAGGTGCGCCTAGCTGGAACAGTTTGCAGAATCAGGGCCTTTATATCTTGCCTACACTGCAATGATCACTAGGATGTGGACTAAGACTGACTGCTCATTTCACACAGGCCACTGAGTACCCTCTAGATGGCAATGACTTTTGATAGTACTGACCTGTGCTGATTTGAGTTATATCCTATTACCAGTCCCTGAATGCTTGGCTGCCTCAAAAATCTGCACTTCATTGCAGGATTTATTGTTCCTAGCACAGAAGGTACCTGTGCCTGTACCAAAGGCATGTAAAGTGCAACTTCTGTATGTAAAATGGATATGATGATAATACTTGCCTCATGGGAGGTTATTTAAATATCTGTAAAGTGCTTTGAGATCCTCCTATGAGACATAATATAGAACCCACTATTAGTACTAATTATTACTGTTCAAGCCTTCTAGATGGTGACTGGGTGAAATCATCACACAAGAGGAAACTAACTCTAAAGAATAAAAGTGAAGAAGAAATAATAATAAAATCAGATCTACCAACTCTTAATAAGATGCAGGCACAAGGGTTCTGAGCTGTCAAAGGCAGAAAGCATAAAGAGAGATCTGGGCAGGGCATAAAAGTCCATGAGATGACTTATGTTTGTGCAATTAAATTATTTAAAATTGTCAGAATGCTTAGGGCTGTGCACTTTGACTATTAAGTAAATACTTGATGGCCCCAGAACTGTGGCCTAGAACCTGTGCTTAATTTGTACCTCCATGCAGCAGCCTTAACTTGTATTTTTCATGGGAAATAAGGATGGGATGGGGGAGGGGGGTCTCAGCGATGGGGGATCCAGTTGAGTGGATAGCTCATGCTCCAACACCTTCTTTGATAAAGCCACCATCAACAGAATGGCACTTACAGCATCAGGTGCCCTTCTGTGATGCTTCTCATGGCAGCCAGGGCTGAGACTCACCTTACTGCCACTTGCCTCCATCATGGAGGAGTGTTGCCTGTGCCAGTTGGGTATTAGCTCTCTAACACTATCAGCCATGCAAGCTTTCTTTGCTGGGCCACGCCAGCCCTGCCTTTGCCTTGCAGATTGACAATAGATGCATTCTTGAGTCTCTTCAAAATGCCTCTCTGTAGTGTCCAGCCCCTGATCACTGGATGCCCAAGAAATCCCAGATCCTCTGTTCCCAAAGGAACAGTGTATCCCAGTTTACCAGTTTTACTTCTTAGACCATTGGTCCTGTATATCATACAACACATGAATTCAATTATGGTAAAACAATAGGAAATTTATTTAAGAAAGAATAGAGATTTGGACAGAAACAAGTGTGAGTGATGGAAACAAATGGTTTTTTAAAAAAAATCTTAAACAAGGAGTCGAGCCTACACTTATTAATAATTACTTTTCCTATCTAATAAAGTAGATTCCTATCCCTAAGTTCAGTTTTTGCAGTGCTTGCTAGCCCCACAGAGGTAGGATCCAGTCTTTCATGACATATCCCTGCTCATCAAGGTCCCTCCTCAGTGAATGGACCCAGAGTGTCTTTCTCTATCATGTGATATACTGAATCCGTCTTCTTTTGTCTTTAATCACAGAGAGGGCGATCCCTTGCTATCATTCCTTTTCACTCCCAAGTGGTTCTGATGTTTATAGTTTCTTTGATGGGTTTCCATTGACTTTTCTGGGTTGGTGCAAAGGTGGATGCTGAGCAATGCATTACATAACTGGCTAGCCAGGGAGGGTAACAACTCCCTCCCATCTGAATGAGTCATCACCAGACATATGATTTCCTAGTGACTCACTTTCTCTCCAAGACCATAAAAGCATGACTTTCAACGTAGTTGCATTATTCCTTAAATATTACCCTTACAGACATCTTGCAAAGATTATGAGTGTCGATAAGTTCCAGGCTTCCAGGAGAGACCTCATATGCTACCTTTCATGGATAAATACCATGCAAGCGGCATGTTAGGTGTAGTGAGTTTTTCGGGTCTGAGACAGGAGTTGCTTGTAAAGACCAATGAATCCTTTGCCAGTTGGCACCAGTGGGCCTGTGTGTCACACCTTCCCCTCCCACTTCCCCACAAAAAACGCAAGACCAGAAACTACCCCAAGCCAAGAAAGGGAGAAGAGCAAAGGAGTCTATGAAGTCCATTAGGGACCTTGCTGTGCCAATCCAATTAAAGTCGGAGGCATTTGGATACTATGTTGGTGGTCATCAGTACAAAATCCTAAAAGTATAGACACAATGGGCCATATTTCATGTGTGACCAAAAGCACCCCTGTGTTCACACCCTGCACATTATTGTAATAATCTTTGTATAAAATATGCCTTGCGAGGTATCACTTGAAGACTAATAACTCACTGGTTAATAATATTGTAGTGAAATGCATGTATCAATATTATATATGAAGTTATGAATTCCCCCTGTATGTTGTTATTAGCATATGTTCAAAACCAGACAGCCTGTATGGCAAGAACATGGAGCCTCCTTCATCACCAGACTCCATGTTGCTTCCCTCACTGCTTGGATAAAGTTTTCTTTTAAGGGTAACCTTCAGCAGAATGCACTTCAAAGGACTATAAAAGAAAGGAGCAGAGAACCCCAAGTTATCTGCTTCACCAAAGGAGACAAAGGACCCAGCACCTTTAAGGCTCTGGAAGAGACCCTGACTGAGGAGAAGGTCAGTCACCATCTTGCTGGAAGACAAAGACCATCTAGAACAAAGCCTTGAACCAAAACTTGCTAGATTAAGTTTTCAATTTGTAGATGTGTGTTTTCACTTTTATTTGCCGGGAACTATTTTCTAACTTTCTTTCTTATACTGGAATTCACTTAAAAGCCTATCTTCTTTTGTTAATACATTTATTTTATTTTTAATCTAAACTAACCTTATGCTGAGTTTGAACTGAACTGTTTGGTAACATGAGTTAAAGTAATAAACTGTTAAATATTGAAAGGCCAATGAATGTTACTAGCCCTCTGATTGTTCCAGGACAGAACTAGACATTTCAGAACTCACATTTTTGGAAAAATGCAGGGCTGGGGAGAGTGTGAAGTCACCATTCTAGTTGTTAACTAAGGCTGATGGAAGCCAGTGGAAATCTGTGGTATTGCACAGAGGGTCCAGGATTCAAAGCATTGGACCAGCACTGCCCAATACATACACAGAGTGTATGCTTGTTGCTGACTGGGTGTCCCAGACAGAGAGCCACAGGGGAAAGGCATTGTGTAGCACTCAGAGTTACAGGGTAAGAGGTGACACAGCTCTTCATGGGTCTGGACTGCACCCCAGAATGGGACGCTATGCTGCGACTGCTAGGAGATGCAGCACAGGAGGCACAGCCCAGGAGAGTGAGGAGATAATGGTGGGAAACGATGGGCTATTCTGGAGGTGGAATGGCCCCCAGCATAATTAGCATAACAGCCAAAGGAGTTATTCTCAGTTAGGGCAACTTTCCCCCAACTGCCAGGGAGCTGCTCCACAGTCCAGAATAGCTAGAGTTTACTCCATCTCCCACTCTTGGCTTTGCTGCATCCTCCCACCTCCACTCCCAAAAATCAAGGACTCTATGGGGAAGGGGCAGCATAAGTTTTCCTACATTGCCTGTGTCAACCCTGTGCTAGGAATCTCAGTTAAAAAAAAATTCTCACTCACCTACTGTGTGGAAATATGGCAGCAAGATGCCAAAATGTAATCAGTCAGGCCCCTCATCTCTTACTGTGCCCAGATGGGGTTTGTGCATGTGGCAAGACTGTGCTTGTGTATGAGACAATGAACAAACTGATTTCAGTGGAGTTAGACCAAGGCTGGAGTAGCCCTGTATGTCCAGTTGCATCCATCGATTTCCATACAGATCTTTTTCATGAACAACCATGTACTTTTTAGCTCTGAGCATAAACAGTTTGTTTTTCAATCTATTATTGAACAATTATTCATGTAAGCTTTGCTTCTAAAGTGGCATGAGTAGAAAGTTCAAGAGAACAGCAACACAGCACTTCAAACCCTATCAAGGCAAGGAAATTATATGCTCCCTTCCCTCCCCCCACCCATTTTATTGTTGGTTTCTTGTATCTTTCATCCTGTTTTAGGAAAAAATGTTGCTGGATGAAGCAAGCCTGGAATAACTGGCTTTTTGGCCTTGTTTTGATGTTTAATCACTTGCAAAAGCCTGTCGCTGCTTTGTATGCTCCTTTGCTGTGAATATTCACCCTTATTTCTCAACTACAATTTGTTAGAAGCTTCCGTGTTTGCTTAAAAGCTACTCTCCAACTACAGAATAATGTAGCAAGGTTTGTTTGGTGGTTTTAAAAAATAACCATTGCTTTGTTTATTTATCTCATTTTTGTCTTCAAGGCAGCAGGAAATAAACACAATTTTAGTATTTAAAGCAGATGGACCATGTTGGAATAATAATATTGAACTCTAATATGTCTTGCAACAAATCTCAAAGTACCTTACATAAGAAGAAAAGTATCATTATCTCATTTTGAAAATGGAGAAACTGAGGCACAGAGATGACATCACTTGTCCAAAGTCACACAGCAGGTCAGTGGCAGTGCTGGGATTAGAATGCAGCTCTCCTGACTCCTCGTACAGTGCTCTGTCCACTGGACTATATTGTCCCTGGTTTTAAAGACATCATTTAAAATATAATTAGTCTTTCTCAGACAAATCACATTCTAGTTAGTAAATCTCATTTTTCTAATATTTTGAAAGCAGAAGATTTTCAGAAAAACCGGATGCAATAGGTTTTAGTAGGGATTAGGACTCCATTCTTAGTTTTCAGCACTGACTTTATATGAAAATTAGAGCCACAGTCCAATTTCCGTTCCACGTACGTGTTTCCCAGGGAAGGACCAGTCTGTTATTCCATAACAAGCCTGTGAAAGCTACAGGTTGTGCTCTTGTCCATGTAATGGTCTGGACTGAATCTCAGCTGCTATTTTTAACAGCACAGTCAGTATTGTAACCATCAGAGAAACGTGCTCAAAAAGCAAAAGGGCTAGAACCACACCACAGTTCCCCAGTTTTTCTCCCCTGTCAAGAGACCTACGGAATATGAACAGGCAAGACTTCAAAACTACAGTTGGCTGATCTTACTAAACATGGAGCATCTTAGAAATACAGACACAGGACATAGTCCTCTAAGAGTGCACGTATGCTGTGGGTATGATGTGAACAACACAGAGGTCAGTATAACACACTCTGTGTGTGTTAGAATAAGCTCCCTGATTTTTCAATTTATTAGACGATGAAGTGGAGAATTCCAAACCTTGGGGCGGCACTGTCACAGGGTCGGGATTGTGTAGGCAGGATGGCAGGCTCTGTTCCTTTCTTGCAAGGAGGAGGAAGAGAAAAGGGGCGCTTCTCAGCGGCTAAATTATTCAAACTAATGAGTGTTTCCATTCACATAAACGCACTTCCCAATGTTCAGTATGGTTAGGACAGAGTTGTACTGAGACAGCCTGGGGAGACTGATGCCTCCCATAGGATATAGGATTTGCCATACTGACTCATACCCAAAGTCCAACTGGTCCAGTATAGTGTCTCTGACAGTGGCCAACGTCAGATACCTCAAAGGAAGGTGTAAGAATCCTGCCTTTCATGAAGATTTCAGCCTAATCCCAGGGAGGGTGGGAGCCAGGATGTGTTTGTGTGTTCCGGAGTAGGATGAATGAGTTTGGGGTACAGGACATGTGTGTACTGAGGAGGGTGTTGCCTTACAGTGAATTTTTAGGGAGTCTGAGCTGTCCCCTCTCTGATATCCTCTTTGCAACGCTCTGTTTGCAAGCGTGAAGATGCATTGACAGGAAGCAGATGAAGATTGTTTCCTGCTCTCCTCCTTTTGCAAACCTGTCAGAGAATAACCTGCTGTGTGTCTGTGTGGGATTTCTGGTCTGGGGGTGGGAGAGAGAGAGAGTGTGTGTGTGTGTGTGTGTGAGAGAGTGTCAGTGTGTGTATGTGTGAGAGGGAGATTTATACTTATCAACAAACCTGTGTGGAGGCAGCCACAAACACTCCTGCCCTCGAGGGGAGAGAGAGAGTGGGAGGAGGCGACACCACTGCCACTTTCCCATCTCTCCTCCCTTCCTTCTTCATTTCTGCCTCCCCTTCCTCCCGGCCGCTGGGGAGAGGTGTGTAGGGGGGTGGCTGGCGGGGGAGGTGGCTGTAGTCTCTCTTTTGCTGTGCTATGGTAATAACTGTCCCTTCCCCACCCCCCCTTCCAGCCCAGCCTTCCTCCCCATCTGCTTTCTCCTCCTCTCGTTTGGTTCCAGGCAGGCAGCAGACAGACTGCATCATTTTTTGCACAGGCTGCAGCAGCAGCGGGGAGAGAGGGAGCAGGTGGAGAGTTCAGAGACTGCAGTGAAGCTGCCCTCGAGACATGGCGGATCAGTGCCTGTGAATAAGCAAAAAATCCCCAAGCTGCCTCCCCTCCGAGCCCCGGTTCGCTGGGCTGCTGCTGACAGGCCAAGGAGAAAGGAGAGAAGCGGCCAGAGGACAAATGGTGCTGCAGCCTTTTCTTTGATTTCCTCCCCTTCTTCTCCATGTTGCATCTCTCTTCAGTGCTTTAGTCAGTGTTGCTGCTGCTGCTAGCAGGAGCATCCAGGGACAGTGCCATCCATCCCTCCCTCCCTTCCCCCCCACCCCCTCTCCATCTATCTGTCCATCCATCTATCCATCCACAAGGGCTATGGCTGCAGAAGAGGTATTGCAGACAGTGGATCACTATAAGGCTGAGATCGAAAGGCTGACTAAGGAGCTCACCGAAACAACCCACGAAAAGATCCAGGCAGCTGAATATGGGCTGGTGGTGCTGGAGGAAAAACTCACCCTGAAGCAGCAATATGACGAGCTGGAGGCTGATTACGATTGCCTTAAACAGGAGCTGGAGCAGCTGAGAGAGGTGAGTTAGCTGATGCTTTGCTCTGCCCTTCCCCCTTCCTCTCCCGAATAAACCCCTTGCACTAAACAAAACAAAATCATGAAAGGGGCCTAAGGAGCTCTTCTCACTGATGCCCTCCGTGTTAATCTACCTGAGCCCGTTGATCAGACATGGAAGCAAAAATGGCCTTGTGGAGAATGTGTGTAAAGAACCCTGGAGGCATGAATTTATGAGCTGAGGAGGAGTGATTTATTTGAGGGCTCAAGAGTCAGCAATGACTGTAGCGTTTAAGAGTGGATTATATGACGTTTTAAACCGAAGGCTACTTCAGATGCCAATGATACACAGGCATTGCCCTAACCTGTGTAGTAAGATAGCAACTGGGAACCACAACTTCTAATGGCAGGCGTCTGCAGTGCTGGGAAATACTTCAGTCATACCTGAATGTTTGGCCCTCATTTAAAGTGAAACCTGGACAATCGTGTATATAACATTTTGGGTGATAAGTCTATTGTATACAGTATATTGGAATATGTGGAAAGAGAGACACCTTTATATACATTTAGGGGGCAGCCTCTCATTCAGGAGGGGCAAAGCAGCCAGAAGATAGTTATGAGATCACACTAATCAGTGAGCATTAAACTTCTAGCTCATTCTTAGAGGATGAAGTATTTGATCTGATACATATTTTTGGAGTGTGTTTCAGCTGAGTTTGTATAACATGGGAAGTATAATTATGAGTGTTACACATAACCTTTGATCACGTAATCTTTTATTTATTCCTCACCTTTGGATGTCATCCTGCTACCTATATTTATCATTAAGAGAAGTAACAAAGATTCGTACAATGAGCATACACTCCATCTATGGTAGTGTGTGTTTGCATATCCAGTATTATCCTATTTAATCGCTAAATTTTAAAATGTTCTCATCTTTGTATATAAAGACAGAGCAAATTAATTTGCACACAAAAATTACATTGATGTCATTAAGTAAACCTTTGGAGAAGAGGACGAAGCGTATAAGAATGATCTTTTCTGAAAATTTAAAGTAATGTTTTTCTTCTGTAAAATTATATTGCCATTTATAATCAAATATAGGGAAGATCTATTCAGTGAGAAACAATGAACTAGATATTTCTCATTGAGAACAGTATTTTGTTGACTAAGCTTATAAACAACAAAATCTCTACATAAGCTGTATGCACTTTTATAAATATTTGTTTATACATGCAAAGGTTTTGATTTACCTCCTGATAAATGGGATAAGTTAAATACTTTGTTCCAGTGACCAGGATAGTTTTCAGAAATAATATTTTTGTAACAGAGTTATCTGATTTGCTGTGCTGCACACACTCATGCGCTTACTAAGCTCTTATATAAAAGGTAGAGCTGATGTTTACCTCCAAAACTCGCTGGTCCACTGCAGTGGGCTCAGGATTTGAAACCAGTGCCCTCAGGTTCAGGGATTGGGGTGGGTAACTTGCACTGTCCTGAGGGCTGAGCTGGTAAAAGTGGTCCAGCAGTAAAAGGGAACTCTAACTAAGGTGCAATTATAAAATGTAACTGACAGGAAAAAGGAGATCTAAGTAACGGTATCTGGCTGTGATCTTCTCAAAGCAGTGTACATCAGTGCTGATCAAGAACTACTGAGGACATGGGGTTGGGCATTACCACAGGGGCAATGGTTAATGCAAGGAATTAGATTAAATAAGAAAAAATTAAACGTGAGCAATTATTCAGCCCCTGATGTCTGTGTTGACAAGATTTGCTGACATTAGAAAACCTGTAGGTATAAATTCTGTTCTGATTTACCCCCCACTGAAGTCTGTGGGATTGCATGGGGTGCATATCAACACAGAATTGAGCCCACAGAACCAAATCATTGTCTCTGGACCCACAGGCTTTGCATAGGAAATAACCA
Organism: Mauremys reevesii; assembly: GCF_016161935.1. Lineage (NCBI taxonomy): Eukaryota > Metazoa > Chordata > Testudines > Geoemydidae > Mauremys > Mauremys reevesii. Next base: position 254,036,962 of record NC_052623.1, read on the forward strand.
TTGAGGGAGGAAGGGGAAGAATCCTTTTGCTCCCTGGACATGAAATGGCAGAGAAACCATTCCACAGTTGCTAATTGAGTTCCAGGATCCTGGCCCTCTCTGGCCTATGTATCAGTTCTGGAGAGGAGGGCGACTCACCTGAGCTGTACCTGGTGGTGTACAGGGCATTTACACCCTCTCAACAGGCTCCCAGAATTCTGTTCTTCCTCCCACTCCCTGCAGAAGAGCCACTGATTTTGTTACATATAAGTATAGGCCTGCATGGATACAAAATTTGTATCCACATCCGATCCGCAATCTACAAACACGGTCCATGGATATCCGCATCCGCAGAAGTAAAGTGGGTATCCATATCTGCAGATATAAAGCTGGTATCCACATCCACAGAAGTAGAGCAGGTATCCACATCTGCAGATATAAAGCGGGTATCCGCATCCACAGAAGTAAAGCGGGTATCGGCATCAGCAGAAGTAAAGCGGCTATCCACAGCCGCAGATATAAAGTGGGTATCCGCAGATTTGCAGGGCTCTACGTATAAGGCCCTCTACACTTGTGAAGGCAGGATTCACCCCAAATCTGTCTGTCATTCTAATCTGCTTTTCTAATCTAATTTTTTAATACACCCATTGACACTGTGGCCTGAGTGAACTTCAGAACTTCTCAAAATAAAGCAAATTATGTCTATCTGTTGATGTTGTGGAATTAGAATTCAATCAGAGGTGGTCTAGTCAAACTGGTCTAAGGGATTTTGGTTGTATAGCGGCACGGCAGGAACCCCACAGGCACTCCCGGCTTTCTGCTGTTGACAAGCCAAGATGCAGACTGTGACAAAGTGGGAACTTTCTGTCACATTTATATGAATCTTCAGTTTCCCTTTGCGTTTGTGTTGTTACCCAGTGGAGAGAAAAGTGTTAAGTCTGTGCTTGGGGGCAATGCAGGACATGAGGTGAGAGTGTTGCTTTGCTGCCTGAGCCACAGTGAATGGGATTGTTAAGGAACTGGCTGGAACCTGCTGAAAGTGATTCCATATCAATGCAGAATCCCAGCGAGACAATAGAAATCCCCAGTGACTTAAACATTGACACCTAGGAAACCACAACCAAGTCCCCAGTTCAGGAACAAAGAACTGAGATGTGGCCAGCAGAGGACAGAGTGTGGGCTTCTGGTTCTGGAGGAATGTGGCTGCTCTCTCTAGCGACTGACTAAGGTGGTCAGAGAGAGAAAGAGAGAGGCTGAAATTGAGTTCTCTACAGCTTGGCTGGTGAATTGCTCTGGCTTGACCAGAATGGACTGTGTTTTGACCTCTCTGTTTCTCTATGCTGACCTAAGGACTTCCAGTGCTGTGTTCCAGTGGATGAACAAATCCCACTGTGTTTTGAAAATGCTGCTTGGGTGTCCCTGCAAATACTTGCCTTAGTCCCTGGGGAGTGTACAAGTCTTTAGCGGAAGTCTATCTCAGTTGGACTTCCACCAGCACTGGGCAGAGCTCAGCAGATGCTCAGTCTAGGAGGTGGTGAAGCTGTGTGACCTGCCCTGACCTGAAGGAAGTGTAAGACTCCTTGGGGGTCTGCCACACTAAAGGGATTCCTCTAAGAGACCGATTAAAAGCTGGAGCATAGCACAGATCCTGTGGATCCGTGACTCATGCAATGGAAACAAGTCGGTAAGATTGAAAGAAGAATGCTGTCAGACTTGTATTCGGCGCATCGTGATTGTAGCCCAGAATGTGAACCCTTATTTCACTGGTGATCAGTTACTGACATGTACAATACAACAAAAACTTAAAAAGGAGGAAGGTGTCCCATACTACTGTGTTAAACCAGTCTGTTCCTATACAGCAGGATGGACAGACAGAGTAGTGTGGTGGGACTAAAGTCAGTTGCCCCAGTTCAGACTCCCTCCAAAGCCTATGAAAAATAGCCTGTGTGTGTCTTCTGAAACATGCACTGCAGAGGGTATTCTGGGGTGTGGGCTGCACATGTAGGCAACTAAGGCCTGGTCTACATTGGGGAGGGCGGGGGTCGAACTAAGGTACGCAAGTTCAGCTACGCGAATAGCGTAGCTGAACTCGAACTACCTTAGTTCGAACTACTCACCCGTCCAGACGCCACGGGATCGAAGTCCGCGGCTCCCCCGTCGACTCCGCCACCGCCATTCGCGGTGGTGGAGTTCCGGAGTCAACGGGAGCGCGTTCGGAGTTTGATATATCGCGTCTAGATGAGACGCGATATATCAAACTCCGAGAAGTCGAACGCTACCCGCCGACCCGGGCGGGTAGTATAGACGTAGCCTAAGACCTTTCACTAGGCAGTGGTAGAAGTCAGTGATGCATTTAGAGTTAGTGGGGCCCCATGCGCAGCTTCATTTTGGGGGGCCCCCCCAGAGGACCCAGCCAAGAAAAAGAACATTCTCTCTTATCGTGCCCTCCTACCCCCGTTTTTCATTCTTTTTTTCATCCTCCTCCTGCTATATTATAAGTAATGGGAAGTAAATGAAAATAAAGTGAGGTACCTTGATTGGGGCAGGGGGTTGGGGTGCAGGAGGAGGTGCGGAGGTCAGGCTCTAGGAGGGAGTTTGGGTGCTGGCTCTGGGCTGGGGCAGGGGGTTGGGGGTGAAGGGGGTGCAGGGTTTGGCTCTGGGAGGGAGTTTGGGTGCTGGGTGTGGGCTCTGGGCTGGGGTAGGGCGATGGGGGTGTGAGAGAAGGGCAGGGGGGTGGCGCTTACCTCGAGCGGCATGGCTCCCAAATCGACCGGCACCTCCCCCATCCCCCTGGCAGCTTCTGGGAGTGGTGCGGCCCGGAGGGAGGGAGGCAGAGCAGGCAGGGAGCCGCCTTAGCACTGCTGCTGGCACGTCTCTGCTTAGCCCTTGGGGCAAGGGGAGCAGCAGGTCTCCGTGCGCTGCCCAGGGGTGCGCAGAGATGTGCCAGCAGCTGGCCACTTCTGGGAGTGGCGTGGGGCCACCAGCCATAGTATGCAGGCAGCCTGCCTGCCTGAGCCCTGCTGCACCTCTGGCCGGGACACAGGGGCAGGTTATCAGATGAGATTTGTCCTGCATTTTGGGGGCTCCCCTTTGTTGGGGGCCCCGTTCCACCGTATAGTTTGTTTTGTGGTAAATCCGCTCCTGATATAAGTGAAACTCCCAACACAGATTATTTTGCTTCTACAAGAGTTATCTGTGTCTGAAGTCATTTGCACACTGGGATAGAATTTGAGTCTAGATTTGTACTGAAACAAGTATTCATTCAGTTAATGAATTATTTCATTATTATACCTTTGCATTCTGCTATTAGCAACTCTTTGCACATGATCTCTGATCAGACAGACCTGTCACTTTAACCTTTGTCTCTAATGGATGTGCCTCATTGGATGTAAGAAACATACAACTAATCTTAATCCTACCATCCTTACACATTCAAAACTCTCATCACTTCAAAGGGACTTTTCTATAAGGACTGCAGCAGGAAGCCTCAAATTTGAAGGAATGAAATATTTTTCAGTATTATGGGTCAGTGAAATGGGAAAGTAAATACACGGTAGGGAGTGGCGGTGCACTCAATTGTAATGCATTACATTAAATATTAATTTCTGTACATATGATTTATGCTGTGCCACCATTAAAATACAAGTTTCTGTGGTGGCCCTTGAAATTTCTTGTACAATAGTTAAAATGGCCATATTTTAAACAAAGAGTTTGGTGTTTTGAGGTGTCATGATGTTACATGATACAAAAGATGTGAGGCTGTAATCAATGACCTAATATCAAACTTGGCTTCCAGTAAGCGCAGTAGTTATTACATTAAGTCTGCCATCCAGGTTTAAGAGCATTCAGTGGGAAGAAATGAGGAATCAATCAGCTATTATCCTTATGTTTTCCAAGTATTGGACCAATTAGTAGGAAGGTGAAAAGAGAGATGCTGCTTTGCTGAGTTTACAGCTTTCAAGGCTGTAACATGCAATTGTAATAGCTGTAGGTTTTAAGGGAGGATTGACAGAACAGTGTTGTAACAGTATGCCAAATTTCCATGAATGTTATCATTTTAAAAGCTCTTTTAGTTCTGTTGATTTTTTTCCCCATCTTACAAATGTTTCTGTTCATCACTAGTTTACATTTCAATTATAAAAACTGAATTTTAGGCTTGCAGTGGCAATGTCTTGCTTTTAGGCACCAAGTCAGCAAGGTACTTAAGCACATGTGTACCTATAATCACGGGAGTAGGGATTCAGTAGGACTATTCAAATCTTGTTAAACTGGGGGCTTAACTGTCTATATTTAATTGTTTTCTGGAAACTATTCTTCTGTTCTTTTATAGAGTTTGTGTTTTTGCATGTTCACGTATTAGCACTTGCAGTGCAAATTCCTGCAATAAGAATAATTTTTGCAATCACTTTTTTACTAAAATCACTTTTTCACTAAAAAGTTAACTGGCAGCAGAGACCTCAGTTAAAACACCAGGTTGCACCTAGCGAGTGGGTCAGGCCCAACTGAAGAAGAAGCCCAGCTGTGGGAGGAGCTGGGGTGGTGAGCCTGAAGGGAGGAAGCTGTAGGGAGATAGGTAAGGAAAGATCTCTGCAGTCCTTCTGTGGTTGCTAGAGAGTGAAAGAAGGGATAGAGAGATGCAGAGGTACAGTAGGACCAGGGAGGGCCATGGAAAAGGGCCTGAAGGAAGGCCAAGGTAAGAGGAAGTGTTCTACAGGGTTCCTAGACTGGACAAGTGGGACAAGAAGTATTGAGTTTTGACCTTTCTGTTGGCCGCCCCAAGCACCTGCTTGCTGCGCTGGTGCCTGGAGCCAGCCCTGGATGACTGAATAGTTTTAAGTCTGAGGGTAGGTTTACACTTACCTTCCGGGTCGACGCAGTGAGTTCGACTTCTCGGAGCTGCGGTCGACTCCGGTACTCCACCACTGCAAACAGCGGTGGTGGAGTCAACGGGGGAGCCGCAGAGTTCGACCCCGCCGCGTCTGGACGGGTGAGTAGGTCGAACTAGGGTACTTCGAATTCAGCTACGCTATTCCCGTAGCTGAATTTGCGTACCCTAGTTCGACCCCCCTTCTTAGTGTAGACCAGGCCTGTGTGGAATTAGGCCCTTGGTATTGGAATTGTTTTGTATAATTTGGCTGCCATCTTTTCTTTGAATCTGTTATGAAAAAATAATCTTCTGCCTCCGCAGTTTTGCCCTCCTGAAGGCCTGGCATGCGCAATCTGGATATTTGTTGTACTTAGAACTGAACATGGAGCTCTCTTGCAACTGTGATTGGGGTGAGGCTATGGTGGGGAAGAGGAAGTTCTGGCCGAAAGTAACAATTTGTGTAAATTTATCAGAGTACGATTAGGAAAATTCTCAAAGTCAAATACACAGGTTAAAACAGCACCCGGGTAGCTTTTATTTACACTGTGCCACTGACATTTCGAGGAAAATATTTCAAGGTTACATTGGGTATGTCTACACTGCAGTTAGACGCCCACAGCTGACCTGTGCCAGCTGAGTCGGGTTTGCGGGGTTTAGGCTAAGAGGCTGTTTAATTGCGGAGTAGACACTTGGGCTCGGGCTGCAGCCTGAGCTCTGGGACTGTCCCAGCTCAAGGCCCTAGAGCCTGGCCTCCAGCCCACGTCCAAGCCTCTACACTGCACTTAAACAGCCCCATAGCCAAGTCCCATGAGTCTGAGTCAGCTGGCATGGGCCAGCTGTGGGTTTTTAATTACAGTGTAGACATGCCCCTAATCTCTGGCATTGTCTATGGAGGGACCAACACTTCTTGAACAACTTTTCAAGTGGGCACAAACATCCTTGGTCTTCAGCATCCTACTTCCTGGCCTGTTTTTCTACCAGGCTCTTCTTTAGCATATTTTTTTATGTACATTGTGAACCTGACTTTCCATTGGTTTATGAATTCCCTTGTGTCCAAGAGCAGTTCTGCAATGCAAGACTGTTTCAAGCTCACCCCTGCTATTGAATTTCTCTCAATAGCTCATTGTTATAAGGCAAGTTGGTGTAATGCTTAGTTACTTACAACATTGCACTACACACTTCTTCTGTTGGGTTGGATAGCTGTTACATTTCTAATGGCAGGTTTGGGGGGTTTAAAATCCATTAATTTATGTTGAATTGTCTTTTATTTGTGGAATACCCATCTTTTCCTCCTTTTCCTTTCTCTTCTCTTTTTAACCTCAATAAAACAAAAATTTAAATGAGGGATAGGAGGAGGAAGATTCTCCTGATTTAGGAGGAATTATATTGGATGAAATGTAAGTGCCTGTGCTTTCCCTTTGTCCCCTTCCCCAGGAGTTTGTACAATATTTGCACCAGCAGTAACAGAGGAATATGAGGGGGATACACGTAATTGTGTGTTCTATTAAACCAATCAGTTCCTTTGAACTAGCTACCCATGGAAGTAGTTAGAACCATTTAGTGGGTGAAAAAGAGCTAGCCCATGACTTAGGGCTTTAATTTTTTTTCTAATTGGGGACTCTCCTCATCCACTCCTCAGTGTGTATGTGTGTGTGTCTGGGGGCGGGGGGAAGGATTAAAATATTTTTAGGAGGCAGGCTTTATTTCTGAGCTTCTTTCACCATCAAACTTAACAACATTTGGAAGTCAAAAGAAACAGCAATACAATCTCCACCCTAACTGAAAAGTACTGGGACAAATCCATCCTTGGTGAAAGTCCATTGACATTAGTAGAGTTCTACCATGGCTGAATTTAGTTCATTCTTTTATGCTTTTTTCTCAACCTCTCTCCTTGCTCATGTCTAGGATAATACTTGGAACATTTTGTTTCTCCTCACCACCATTTCATTCTCAAATTGCTTTTGACTGCTGCCTCTGTAGCATTCTCTGCTCCTCTTCACCTCCCCTTTCTTTGTTCTCTGCTCCACATCTAAGATGTCGAGTCAGTTTCATTCTTGCCAATCTGGAATAATCTCTGGGCCAGATTCTCACTTACATTAAGGTCCCTTTACACCTGTGCCTTATAAATGAGGAGCTGTCCCTCTGAAACATACTAGACTTGTGTTCTTCCATATTGCGCACAGATACAACGGTGACTGGAGTGGGGACGTGTAAGTGCTAGATACATTCTCGATTCTTTCAGTTGGCCTGCCAGAGGCTGAGAGTGAACCTATGTAGGTTTTTGGCTGCTTCGCTCTGTGGCAGTATCACCATCATGATCCTCCTTTGTGGGATAGTCCCTTAGGGGATTTGTAAAATTGGGTTGGATGAGGGGGAGAGCACAGGGAAAATACATTTAGCTACATTTTCCTATTAAACAGGTAAGTTTTATTACCCTTTTTTACATGAGGAAATTGAGGCAGAGAGAGGTTAAGTGACATCGAGCTTGTCTACATGAGCAATTAGTTTGTGGGAAGCTGGAATGTGAATGTGCCCTGCACTAGCCTGCTGCAGTCTAATTGTGTAGATCCTGCTGACCTGTGCTAACAATTTAATGTGCTTTGATCTACTCCTGTTTCAAATAAGACTAGATCAAAGCTCATTAAAAAACTGTTAATGCACACAGCAGGTTCCACATGGACTATCTGCAGCAGGCTACATTCACACCCCAGCTTCCCTCAAACTAATTGTTTGTGTAGACAAGCCCCGTGTCACTTAACCTCTTTTGCATTCACACTCCAGTTTGCCTCCAAGTAATTGTTACAGATGAACCTCAGGTGAAAGCTTTGTAGTAATTTGCTGGTTGATCTTGGAATAAAATCCAGTGAACTCTGGCTCCCAATCTCATGCTTAATCTGGGATGCTTAAAATCTCATGCCCAGTTTGAGCCCCTGTGACTTGTTTTATTCATTTGTTAAAAATTCAAAGTAGTCACTGAATTATAATTTGTATCATTGATATCTTGCATAAATAAAGACAAGAATTTTTCTTCCAGATATTGAAGGTTTCTCAATGTTTTACAAAGCAGTAAAGAATTATACTGGTCTGAGTAAACCTGAAAGGTTTGTGCCCTGAGCAATAACAGCTGTACACAGTTTTGGATTTAAACCTTGATGTTGAGAGAATGTATTGGTCAGGAGATTTGGGTTATCTTTTAATCTTTCTGAAAATGTAGTGAGATAGAGACATACAGAAAAGATTTCATTTTAACACCTCACCTGAAGAATGGCCTCTTTAACAATGTACCATCCTTTCAGTACTGCACATCAGTAGAGCTGAAGACCTGGGATGAAATCCTGGCCCCACTGAAGTCAATGTCAGAACACCTATTGACTTAAGTGGGGTCAGGATTCTTACGCACTCTTAGCGGAACATGAACGCTATACATTGTCACTTTTGGTTCCTTCCCACCAAAAAACAAAACAAAAAACAGAGAAGGGGTAACAAAGATCCCACGCTTAAGCACCTAACTGTTGTGGGTCACAAAGATATGGCTCCAGTCTTCCTGACTCTTTGTATAATATAAAGTAAGGACAGTTATTTCACATAGGAATAGTCTGATGGGTTAGTCCTCAAACAGCATTGACTGCCTTTGGGACTGATGCTGCCAAGTGCTGAGGGCCCTCTAATTTCACTGACTTCCTGGGGAGGTGAAAACACTCAGCAACTCTTGGGAGGAGTCCAGCGCTTTCAAGGTTTGCACTCATCAGGTATTAGATAATTTCTTATCTTCTCTAGAATTTAGAGGCTGGTGGTTGTCCATTTCATTAAAAAAAATCATAATTTTTAAACTTTTCCTTTGCTTCACTCAATACAGAGCCAAATACTATTCTCAGTTGCATATTGTAGGTGTAAATCTGGAGTAACACCACTTAGGATGTTGGTGTTACTCCAGATTTACACCTGTGCAACTGAAACTGGCTGGATTTGATGTTAAATGGTGATTTTTGGAATTTCCAGAACATTCAGTAAAGTCCCTGTTAAAGTTTTAGGCCAAAAATTTTCAAATCTTGGGGCCTAAAAGTGAGGTACATAAAATCTGCCTTTACTCACCTACACAGAAGCGGCTGTTTTTGTTTTGTTAGAAGTGCTGAGCAATCCCAGCTCCCATTGACGTCAATGTGGCCTTCATTTGCTTACCCACTTTGGAATATAGGTCACTTCTATTTGGATGCCTACAAGTAGGTTTAAGAGCACAACTTTAAGACACCTAAATAACACCGTTTTCCATGAAAGGATACAGTGGGTATTTGTAGTGTAGTGGCCCTTAACCGTTCCCGACTACTGTACCCCTTTCGCGAGTCTGATTTGTCTTGTGTACCCCCAAGTTTCACCTCACTTAAAAACTACTTGTTTACAAAAATACATAAAAATACAAAAGTGTCATAGCCACTATTACTGAAAAATGGCTGACGTTCTCATTCTTACCATATCATTCTAAAATAAACCAACTGGAAATGTAAATATTGTACCTATATGTCAGTGTATTGTATGTAGAGCAGTATAAACAAGTCATTGTCTGTATGAAATTTTAGTTTGTACTGACTTGTCTAGTGCTTTTTATGTAGCCTGTTGTAAAACTAGGCAAATGTCTAGATGAGTTGATGTGCCCTCTGGAAGACCTCTGTGTACCCCCACGGGTACACATATCCCTGGTTGAGAACCACTGCTGTAGATCATGACAGGTTCAGAGGACTCTAACTTTTTTCCATTCTTCTGTGCAGTAGAGTGGCTCAGGATCCAAGGGGGCAGGAAATGAAATGCCATCCATAACAGACCATTGGCACTTAGCATTTGAAAAGTACTTTACAATCATACTCTGGGCTATGACTGGTTAGCTTTACAGTCATTCCTATATTTTGTTGCTCTTTTGGTTTGCATTTGTAGTAGATATTAACCTCAGGGGAACTCTCACCCCCCCCCCCGAATCTCTTAACAAGTAAAATGGGGAGGAGGGCCTTGCCTGGGGAGTTGGTGCATCATTTATCTATGTTTAATAGGAAAAGCTAATGTTGCATGACTATTTTTGTGTGGAGTCCTCACTGAAGGGATCATAGGGATTGCAGTGGGCAAGATGGACCTTGGCAGTAAGACATCCCATTGGAATTGAAATGCCAGGAGAATAAGGCATCCCAGAGCCAGCACAGAGCACAGGGCCTGCATACCGATGACACTTGCTATTTTGCTGCTTCCCTGGGATCTGCTTGTTTTCCTGCTCAATTCATTCAGAAGAAGTTTGTGGGGGAAGGGAGGGTGGGAGTGGGACGGGACCCTGCACCCTCCCCCAAATGATTTATGGGAAATCCACAAGGAGCTCCTTTGTGGGGATTTTCTCCCCCTAGCCTTTACTCTGGTATTTCCATAGGAGTATTGTCTTATTCAAAATAAGAAACCTTCAAGTGGTTTATCAGCTTTCCTTAGTGGAAAGTAATCACATTTTTATCTGTAACTACTTGGAAAACAGTCAGAAATCTGATACATAGAACCTTTAAGAGACTGCAGTTCAATTCTTTGTGCACTCTGTAAAGAATGGCATTGCAGCTTTGAAGTGACAGGAAGATTATGAATACCCAAGTGTCTATGGCAGGAGCGGCCCCTGGATGTAAAGGAAAAGCCAGAGGGAGTGAGTCAGCATGACCTTGGTTGCTGCCAGAGCGATGGCTAATGCACCCAGCCTGAACAATGGTTGCCATTGGTAGGGTGCTTTAGCAGGAAGTGCCTGCCGTGATATAAAACACACTGACTAAGCCTTGATGAAAAAGCATGCTATGTGTCTGACTGGCGAAAGGGACAAAGAGGACTACACTGGTAGTGAGAAACTACCTCAGCATAATACTGAAATCTGTCATTTGTAACACTATCTTTTACTTGTAGTAGCTACAATGATTTCATATTGCAGGCTGCACTGTTTTAAAGAGCAAGCCAAAGTACTGTATGGATCACCAAATTTCATTCCACCTCCTGGGCTGTCAGCAATGTCGGCTGTACTTATTGTGTGTTCATATTTACTTGTATTAAAGTAGAACCTAGAGGCACTGACACTCTACAGTGCCTAGCACAATATGGCCCAAACAAATGAGAGACAGTCCCTCTGTCTCAATGAGCTTACAATCTAAATTGACAAGACAGGCAAAGGAAATAGTATTATCCCCATTTTACAGATGGGGAGCTCAGGCACAGGGAGGTCAAACAGTTTAGCCAAGGTCACACAGGAAGTCTGTGCAGGAGCCAGGAATTGAACCGTCTTGACCCGTAGTCCAGTGCCTTAATCACAAGACCCGCCCTCTCCCTTCCTCGACTGTAAAAACTTAATGAAGGATCAGAGTGAAAACCGGCTGAAGGAAAATTTCCCTTGCAAAAAAAGATTTTGGTTTCTTGATCCATTGCCTGTCAACATTTGTGTGTTAGAAGTATCAGCGCAGTCATGAAAAACTTTCACTGATTCTCCATCTATGTCTATAGCTACTTTCCTCTTCCAAAAGGCTTTTTGTTGTTATTCACCCATCTCCCTTTGCAATCTCATCTCTCTTTTCCCCTGTTTGCCCCTTCTGCTCTGCCACTTCTGTTCTCCATTCTATCCTCTTTTTTCCATTAGAGGTTGACCCTTTCCTGCTGCCATTCCAGGCTTTTGTAGTAGTCTACCTATCTCCTTTCTTTTTACATTCTCTTGATCTCTTTCCAAAACAGCTTCAAACCCTCCTCTTCCTTGCTATGAATGGGAACCTCACATTGGCATTTGCTATTAACTAGGGCTGGTTGCAGTTTTGCCACTGAAAATGGTTTTCAATGGAAAATTGCAGGTAGGGGAGTTGAGTAAATGAATTTTTTTTTTGCAGAAAACGTGCTTTCTATAGAAAAATTGGACTTTTGGCTCAAAAACATTTGGGTCAAAATTTTTAGGTGTTGTTTTTTTGACAAAGTCTAAGTTATTCTGTGGGGGGAAATATATTCCAACCAACTCTCTTATTGTCATGGCTTTGTGCCTCTCCTCGTTTGCTGTCTCCGTCTAATCTCATACTCGCTCCCACGACAAAGTTTCCATTGTTGTAACGCTATGTGTTAAGAAGTTAGCTTGCAATTGTTTATTGTGTGGAGTTCTGAAACGTGGGATGCTCTTTGCAATTGTGGTATTTGAGAAATGTACATTTAATCTCTGACCCTGCAAGACGCAAGCCTTTGCAGTTCCAATACCTCACAAGAGGCATTTGACACCATCCAGGATCAAGTCCTTGTTGTGGAGCTGTACACAATGGTTAGGGTTACAATGAAACATGGAAGAGAGCCTTCGAGGAGTAGTGGATAGGGCATTGGGCTGGGAATCAGGAGCTCTGTCACTGACCTGCTGTTTGACCTTGGGCAAGTCACTTCCTCTTGGGCAGTACAATGACAGGGTGTGATTACTGCTTGTGTAGACATGCCAGAGCTGGCTTTAATGGAGCTAGCTCAGGTTCTGAAGCAGTGATGCTGCAGTAGCACAGACTTGAGCATTGGCTAACTGCTTAAATATCCAGGTTTCCAGGTGGGCACAGACAACCCATGCTGAGGCCTTTGCTGTTGTGTGCTTCACACCCCCTGGGATTGCAACAGACCTTAGCCTGAGAGCAGTACAGCCATACTGTTTGACCTCCCACCCTTTGTATGTCTTGTCTATTTAAATTGTAAAGTCTTTGGGACACAGGACTGTCCATTTCTATATATTTGTACTAAAGCTAGCATAGGGAGGCCGCCACTGTGATTGGCGGCCTCCCTATGCAAAGATTTTGACAGTCAGGGGAATATTGAACACATTAAATTGCACTTCAGAAGGAACAGTTACATTTTTGATTGCTTCATACCTGTGAGGTTTTATGAGATGACAATTGATGTATGTTAATACCTTTTAAACATAATGCAAAATATTGATTTGAATTTCTTCATTTTTGTATTGCAAGGCTGCATGTAATGGTCAGGAGAGGCATAGATTCTAAGGACGGAAGAGATCATTGTGATCATCTAATCTAAAATACAGTATAACAGTCCATAGAACTTCCCTGAATTAATTCCTGTATGAATTAGAGCATATCTTTTAGAAAAATAATCTAATCTTGATTTAAAAATGGCCAGTGATGGGGAATATATCACCACCCCTGGTAAATTGTTCTAATGAATAATTACCTTCACTATTAAAAATTTGCACCTTATTTATAGTCTGACTTTGTCTAGCTTCAACTTTCAGCCACTAGATCTTGTGATACCTTTTTATCTGCTAGATTCTATTATCAAATAGTTGTTCTCCATGTAAACACTTATTAATTGTGATCAAGTCACCCCTTAACCTTTTCTTAAACTAAAGAGAGCATAGGTGCTAACTCCGTGGGTGCTCCGGGGCTGGAGCACTCATGGGGAAAAATTAGTGGGTGCTCTGCACCAACCGGCATCCAAGCTCTCCCCACCCACCGCCCAACCTCCTCTTCCTCCCACTCCCCTGAATGCGCCGCATCCCCGCTGCTTCGCCTACCTCCCAGCATTTCCCGCCTGACCACCGCCAAACAGCTGGGAAACCTGTTTTCTGCCCAGCTCTAATAAGATTAGATAAGGAAAGGAGTTTGAGCTGGAGTGTGTGGGGACTGTGTGTGTGTAAAAGGTTGGGGAGGGGTAGAGAGGTGTGGGAGTCTAGGCTGGAAGTGTGTGTGGGGAGGCTATCAGGGCAACAGGCAGCCTCCAGTTCACCCAGTTTCCCCGTTCCTACTGCAGCCTCTGGCCTCTCTGGTGAGTCTGTCCCTCAGGTCTACTACTGCTCTGGTCTCATAACTCCTTCCACTTGATTATGGAATTCCACACCTCTCCTTCCTGGGGCTGTGCCATGGCCAAGGTTAAGATTTTGTCCTAGTTATTTTCATAGGTGACTGGTAACTGGTTACTGATCAGTCAGGTCGGTGGCGCAGCAGGGGCCCAGGGCTAAGACAGGCTCCCTGTCTGCTCTAGTGCTGCGCAGCTCCTGGAAGTGGATGCCAGGTCCCTGTGGCCCCTAGGGGCATGGGCGGCCAGGGAGGCTCCATGCGCTGCCCCTGCCCAAGTGCCTGCTCACAGCTCACGGGAACCGTGACCAATGGGAGCTGCGGGAGTGGCATCTGTGGGTGCGAGGGCAGTGCGCGGAGCCACCTCGCCACACCTCTGCTTAGGGACTGCAGGGACCTGGCGGCCACTTCCTGGGAGCTGCATTAAGTGCTGCTGGTTGGTTGAACTACACCACTCTGGGCTGTGAATTTTTCACACCACTGAGCAGTGTAGCTAAGCCGACTTTATTTTCTAGTGTAGACCAAGCCTATCTCACTTTGGTACAGTAAGTCCAGATCCTCAGCTTTCATGGAGCTATGCCAATTGACAAGAGTTGAGGATCTGGTCCTACATGGTTTGGCACTTTGGGCAATGGAACAAAAATCAGCCTGTTAATTCTTCCCCAGCACAGCAGTTCCCAACATGCGATGTAGCTATGCCGCTGTAGCATTTCAAGTGTAGATAAACCCATGGTCTTTAAGTGTACATTGCAATTAGACACCTGTGGCTGGCCTGTGCCAGCTGATTTCGGCTCACAGGGTTCAGGCTAAGGGGCTGTTTAACTGCACTGTAGACATGTGGGCTCAGGCTGCAGCCTGAACTCTGGGATCTTCCTGCCTCACAAGGTCCTAAAGCCCAGGCTCCAGGTCTACACTGCAATTATACAGCCCCTTAGCTCGAGCCCCAGCAACCTGACCCAGCTGACACAGGCCAGCTGTGGGTTTTTAATTGCAGTGTAGACACACCTTAAATGGCCCTCTCTTAATCAGGGATCTGAAAAAATAAATTGCAATAAGAAGTAACTTGTATTTACATTTCATCCTGGAGGGAGCCCAAAGTGTTTTATAAACTTTATTTATTCGGGGAGTGTGATGTTATCTGATGACAATATAATGAGATAGATCAGTGTTGCTGCAATATTTGCAGCAAATATTGTAGAAAGGGTGTCGAGTGAGGTGTTTATGAAAAAGTTATGATTTGCTGGTTCTGATTATGCTATCTGTATGCATGTATCATTTTTGTATGTGAAGTTATAAGTATTGTCTCTATACTTGGATTTCAAATGTTTGCTCCTGGGGTAACGCCCACGAAGTAATTAGCCAGCACACCTTGGAGGGACTGTTCAAATTGAATGACCCATCAAAAGAACATTTAACTGATAATGAACCATGGGAGACGCCCATCTACACTTAATGAAATTTTCTGCTGTGAGGAGGTGAAATGCGTAGACATGGGACTTGCCCAGGTGATTCCAAACTTCATCTTGTTGCTGTAATTTTCCACAGTAAGAACAATGGGATACCCTCCTGTACCCGGAAGGGGGGCCAATATACCGGCGAAAGAATGACACTCAGCCTGAGAATAATAAGCAAGGCTTTACTGAGGGAAGAACTTACACTCCAAGCTGCGCGGGGAGTCCCTGAGGCGCGCGGAGCGGCTGCAGGGGACTCTGGCTGTTCGGGACAGTTGGCCAGGCAGGACTCTGCCGAGGGGAGTTCTCCGCGATGTTATATCCCCCGCACTTCTCTCAGGGTTATAGGGGGTCAACAGCTGGCTACATTCATTACATTCATAAATTGTACACATTATATAAACGGACTTGTTTACAAACGAAAATCTACTGAACTATACTAAACCATATCTTGGCAGGGTCTATCAGGCAAAGTTCACTGAACGGCCTGCATCTGCCGCTCACATTCAGTCATGTACTCGGTCTGCCATTTAGCTCCTCGCCAATCTTCCGCAACCTTGCCCCTACACTCCACCCCTTGGTGGACTGAGGTGTATTTACTGCCACCAGCGCGTGCACCGGTTTGGGGTCTGCCAGTCAGGCCAGGAGGGTGGAGAAGCAGTTTATGCAACATTGCAGAAGGACAAACACACATACAAATCCCACTAGTCCCAATAATAACAGGAGCCCGATGCATCTCCCCCAGGTGCCGAGATCTGGAAGCCAGGAGGTCAGCCATCGCCAAGAGTCATCCCATGCAGAAGTTTCAGAGCCCACATCATGCAGCACTTTCAAGTGGTCCATCGTATTGTGAACATCAGTTTCAATGCGCTTATCCTGATTTGAATAAAAGCAACAACTTTCATTAATCACCTTGAATAACTAACAAATAATCCAACGCCATGCGATTTGTCATACAACTCGGGATAAGGAGTGTTTTTGGTGGTGACATAAGAACTGGAGTGCCTGAGGAAACTACCTTTATGTTTTCAGTATGGTGAAACAGGAATTTACTTTTGTGGCTGGTTTGGTATATCTTATAAAAGACCAACCACCAGTTTTGGGTTGTGTTTGCCCTATTTCTCAGCAGTTTGTCCTGAATTTGGTACCCTCAATTGTGACCCACTAAGGCACGGTTACAGGGAGTTTTTCAAAGCTCACACCAAAGATTCCAGATTGAATTAGTGCCTCCTATGTCCCCTCCCAAACATATTTCCAGTATCTTGTTCAGACTCCTTTTGATGTGTTCATTTGTAGGTTTGATGTTGTCCTATCTACTTCTTCTGTTAAATGGCTGAGATTATATGCAACATTGCCCCTGCCTAAGGCCTTTATATTTTCTGCTGATAATGATTTACTGCAGTTTGGCCACCTCTCCTGCCTTCATTGCCACAAACAGGACCAGTATTCTACCTCATGCCTTTGGTTGACCTCACCTAGGGCTTGGCTATACTGGAGAGTTGCAGCGCTGGTGGTGGCTTTACAGCACTGCAACTCACTCACCGTCCACACTTGCAAGGCCCTGTATCTCCCTGGCTACAGCGCTGGCTGTACTCCACGTCTGCCTGGGGAATAACGACTGCAGCGCTGGTGCTGCAGCACTGGAGTGCCAGTGTAAACAGCGATTAATCTTACTACGCTGTAACTGAACTCCAGAATTTTCCCATAATGCTTTTAACTAAAGAACTCTCTTTGTTTTGTTATGATGCCTCTCTTTGTTTTGTTGTGAACTCGGGGCTCCCGGAGCTGCTTATCTAAAAAACAAACACACTGTTTGCTGTGAATGAGGCAGGCAGGGGGATGAATGTCCACAGCTAGTGTTTGCTTGAGGAGAGAAACAGCACGGGGGGAGGAAGTGAGTCCATCGGAGCAGCTGCTTATCTGGTCTGCAGGCTATTTGCATTTAAGAGTGAATGAGGGGTTGGGGAAGTGGTCGGAATTTGCAAGGCAGGGAGCTGACGCACAGTGTCGGCTCCAAAAATCCACTCTCTCTCTCTCCCCCACACTCCCTGTCACACTCCACCCCACCCCCTCTTTTGAAAAGCACGTTGCAGCCACTTGAATGCTGGGATAGCTGTCCATAATGCACCACTCCCAACACCGCTGCAAATGCTGCAAATGTGGCCATACTGCAGCGCTGGTAGCTGTCAGTGTGGCCACACTGCAGCGCTTTCCCTACACAGCTGTACGAAGACAGCTTTAACTCCCAGCACTGCACACCTGCAAGTGTAGCCAAACCCCTAGTTTACTCTGGGATAAAACTAAAGTGCTTTGTCTCCACTGTGAGGCAATATCTTTTACTGGACCAGCTTCTGCTGGTGAGAGAGACAAGCTTTTGAGTTTACACGGAGCTCTTCTTCAAGTATGGGAAATGTAACGTACTCAACCACAGCTAGATACAAGGTGGAACAGACTGTTTAGCATAAGTAGTTAACACATGTTTCAAGGTGAAGTGGCCTGTTAACACCCCTCCAGTTATAGGAGACACTTCTTTTTGTCTGAAGACAGTGTAGGCTGATATAATCTCCTTTGGGAGTGGATTCTTTTTAAAACTTTGTTCATCAGTTGCTGCCTGTGGTGTTGATGCCATCTCTGTGGAGTTCATCAGCTACAGGCAGGTGATGAGTGGTGTTATCACGAGTCACTTGCTCCAGAACTGATCACATCACCACTCAGTGTGTTTGACTGCCCACTAGTTGCTCTGCTCAGTACATTGACTGACTGATTGTAAGGGCAGCACAGCCAATTCTCCTGCATCTCCATGACTGAGCACATTATTGCTCAAATATGTGTAGTCACCTCCTGAAATAGAGACCATAGGAAGGGCATATCAACTGGGGTCCCACAGGGATCAGTTCTGGGGCCAGTTAAGTTCAACATTTTCATCAGTGATTTAGATAATGGCATAGAGAGTACTCTTACAAAGATTGCGGACGATACCAAGCTGGGAGGGGTTGAAAGTACTTTGGAAGATAAGATTAAAATTCAAAATGACCTGTACAAATTGGAGAAATGGTCTGAAGTAAATAGAATGAAATTCAATAAGGACAAATGCAAAGTACTCCACTTATGAAGGAACAATCAGTTGCACACATACAAATGGGAAATGACTGCCTAGGAAGGAGTACTGCAGAAAGGGATCTGGGGGTCAGAGTGGATCACAAGCTAAATATGAGTCAATTGTTGCAAAAAAAGCAAACATCATTCTGGGATGTATTAGCAGGAGTGTTGTAAGCAAGACATAAGAAGTAATTCTTCTGCTCTACTCCGTGCTGATTAAGCCTCAACTGGAATATTGTGGCCAGTTCTGAATACCACATTTCAGGAAAGATGTGGACAAATTGGAGAAAGTCAGAGAAGAGCAACAAAAATGATTAAAGGTCTAAAAAATATAACCTATGAAGGAAGATTGAAAAAATTGGTTTTGTTTAGTCTGGAGAAGTTTTCAAGTACATAAAAGGTTGTTACAAGGAGGAGGGAGAAAAAAAAGTTCTCCTTAACCTCTGAGGATAGGACAAGATGCAATGGGCTTAAATTGCAGCAAGAGCGGTTTAAGCTGGACGTTACAAAAACTTCCTAACTGTCAAGGTGGTTAAGAACTGGAATAAATTGCCTGGGGAGATTGTGGAATCTGCATCATTGGAGATTTTTAAGAGCAGGTTAGACAAACACCTGTCAGGGATGGTCTAGATAATACTTAGTCCTGCCATGAGTGCAGGGGACTAGACTAGATGATCTCTCGAGGTCCCTTCCAGTCCTATGATTGAATGGGTAGGTTTAATTTTCACAGTGATCTTTTCATAAATTCTACTTGTTGCTGGCCACACGGAACCTCCATGTCTTGACATTCCCTGGGCAGCTGCAGGTCACAGTTGGAGTTTGCTGCCCCAAAATGCATCTTCATCCTGTCGAAGAGGCACTTGGCTCTGTGTGTGTGTCTGTCTGTGTGTTAGATTTTAAAACTTTTCCAATTCTGCACCAAGATGAAATGGAAACCTTTCAAAGTTTTTCAGTGAAAGAGACCCTCCTACATTGCTCCCCAGATTAGTCTATAGCTACGGTGGTTGTAGGCCTGGCTTGACATGAGTACAGAGCCTCATTTCTTGGGAGACAGGATTAGGGAGGTAAACAGATCATTAGGGTGAAAACAGAATGTGTGTGTGCTAACTAAGATAGGTAAATGGGTCAGTGAGCTGAGAGACAGAATGTCTGAACTGGCTAAGATAAGGGGAGGGAACACCCAGGGAACCATTTACAAAGAACAAAATAACAATGGACAAGATAAGTTGAGAATGTGAAGATGAGGTAAAGAGTAGGTCAGATATGGACAAAGCATGAGGAATGGGGATTGGTTCCTACACAGTAACCAAGCCAATCCCAAAATGTGTGATGCAATGTTTATAGTAAATGCAATGAGGTGTGCATACGTATATAAAGAGAGAGGAGTTCTTCTGTGTAACTTTGTATCTGTGATGTACCTTGCTCAACTCCATGGAGCATTGCTGTGTGCCAAGTAAAGATACCCGAGTGATGAAGTCTGGAGTTGAACTGAGTTCTTGGGAAGCGGACAGGAAAAAGGTCTCGGAGGGAATTCTAACAGTGTCAGAACACTCATGTGGGACACCCAGGTTCAAGCCCTGGCCCTGCATAATTCATGCCTTGATTTGAACTTGTATCTCCCACATCCCAGATGAGTGCCTTTACCAGCAAGCTAGTTTCTCTCAAGAGCTCCTGTTAGAATTGTTCCACTTGTATAAATAATTAAATATTTATTGGAGCAAGGATTTGAACACAGGTCTCCCACATCCCCAGTGAATGTCATAACCCTTGGGGCAGAGAGTCAGCCTCTATCTTTCTCTCTGGCCCAATGGATATTTATTTACTTATACAAAGTGAAACTGCTCCAGCGAGAGAAACATAGGCTTGGTCTATACTAGCAAATTGTGTCCATATAAGTGCTTCACTCGGGGTGTGAAAACCCACACCCCTCAGCGACACACTTATATCGACCTAACCCATGGTGTAGACAGCTTCTCCTGTTAACATAGCTACCGCCTCTCGGGGAGGTGGATTACTTGCGCCGATGGGAGAAGCCCCCCAGCCGTATAGGTAGCATCGGCGCAGCCGAGCCACTGCAGGCTTTTAAGTGTAAACAAGCCCTGACTCTGCTCTGGATCAGGGACTTGAACAGGGTCTCCCATGTTCTAGGCGAGTGCCTGGCTGCTCTCAGGGGGAGGTGTGTGTATGGTGGGTTCTTGCTGACCAGAAATTTCATCCTGGATCTGAGAAACCTTGCCTCTGGAAAACTTTTGTAGAAACTTGCACATTCCTGAGAAACATTTGGGGTTTGACAAATCTGCAATTTCCAACAAAAACTTTCATCAAAAATTTCCCAAACAGCTTTAAGAATTATTTGTCCAGATGGAAGATGAGTTTTGCAGCATGCTCTGAAGATGAGCAGGCGTTTTGGTTGAATCTTATCTCCTCTGGTATTTAGGTGCCCTTGACGAAGAAGAGTGCTTTATCTCCATCCCTCCAGCTAAGAAGAATGGTAGAGAATTTCTTGGTAACTTGTCAGTGCCATTTCTTAATTAACTGGTGTGATAACAGTTGTGCTGCATGAGGAAATTCCTCTCCCCAGGGACAGCATTGCCCTCAGTGATTCCAGACCTTGCTGAGCCTGCAGTAATTTGATTTCAGTTTCCAGTGGTAACTGGCCTGGTGCACTTATATAAAGTAGGAAGGCTAAAGCTTCAGTTTTAACGGATCCCTTTATTGGCCTAAGGTAGATCAGTTGAGTTCCATGGAGTTTAATGTCACTTAAATGAGACCTTAATATTGAGGTCCTGTAAAATCTACACAGATATCAAAAATTAATTTGTACTCTATAAGAACTGGGGCATACTCCAGTGTCCTTGATTAAAATTAACATCGTGACCTGGCTTGGGATTTCTAATATTCGTACATTCTTTATTTACATGGAAAAATACTTATTTTTAAAGCATACAGGGCCTTGTCCTCCAGGCCTTGCCCATTCCCATTAGCTTCAGTGGCTGTTTTGCCCGAGTGAGGATTGTATCAGTTCCATACTTACTGATGATCTCCTCCATTCTTTAATGCTGTGGAAGGGTTGAGTAGCCACTTCTTCATTGTAAGATAAATCACAAGTGCAAATGTACCAAAGTGGACTGGAAGATCTGGCCTAAATTCATGATACAGAGAAATAAATCTGCTTATTGATATATAGTATGAATGGGATGAAAGCTGCCAAGAACTTTGCCAGTGCACCATGGCTGCTGAAAGATTTATGCTGGTTGGGGGAGGGCAGAGGAGCCCTGCCAGCAGAGAATGATTTTTAGGCTGTCTATTTCCATAGATCCCCAGTTTCCTCGCTACTGGGAGGTTTCTCTCTTTGTCTAGTACCTGAGGAGCTGATTTCTCAAAAACTTTGCTTAGTTAGCCTTCAGCCCCCTGTCTCTGTCCCATGGAGGGGACCTATGTGACTAAGGCCAGGTCTACACTGCAGAGTTAACTTAAGTTGACAATCATAAGCCACTTTAAATTACATCCATTGTGCACGTCCACACAACACTCTTTGTGTCAGTGGAGCGCATTCACAGTCGTTGCTCTTGCATCAGCAAAGAGAGCATTGCATCATGGGTAGCTATCCCACAGTGCAGCTCGCCACCCTCTGTCACCCTCTGCTGCTGGGAGCTCTGGGAACAGACCTTGGCGGATCATGGGGGTGTGCTTGCCATCCCATGATGCAGTTCTTTCCATCTCATAATTCCGTGGGTTTCCTACTTTGTTTTGCACTGTTATTTTTCAACAGCCCTTGTAAACTGTGTGCCTGCCATCTCTGCCTGACAGCATGGATCCTGAACTGCTGACCAGTCTGGTGATGAGCATGTGATGGGTTGGGTCACTGAAACTCCCTCAAGACTGTCACTAGATGTGCTGGGATACTACCGAGAACAAACCCCCCTGCCAGAGAAGGCTTCCCTCCACTCCCATCTTGCTGCGCTAGATACACTGGTCGGCTACAGCACAGATCAAGAAGTTGGGCCACACCCCCCTGCAGTTTACAGAAACTAAGATTAATTTAGCCCAGGGGCTTCTCAGTTACCAGGGACTTTCCTAGCACTCAGTATTCAGTCTTTCTGGGAGGCTAAACCCCAAATGAATCTGTTTTACTCTGTAAAAAACTTATACAGGGTAAACTTATAAATAGTCCGCCCTCTATAACACTGATAGAGAGATATGCACAGCTGTTTGCTCCCCCAGGTATTAATTACTTACTCTGGATTAATTAATAAGCAAAAGCAATTTTATTAAGTATAAAAAGTCGGATTTAAGTGGTTCCAAGTAATAACAGACAGAACAAAGTAAGTTACCAAGCAAAATAAAACAAAACACGCAAGTCTAAGCCTAATACAGTAGGAAACTGAATACAGGTAAAGCTCACTCTCAGAGATGTTCCAATAAGCTTCTTTCACAGACTAGACTCCTTCCTAGTCTGGGCCTAATCCTTTTCAGACCAACATTGTGGTTTATGGCCTGGGTCAAGCAATCACTCACACCCCCATAGTTACAGTTGTTTGTCCCAGTTTCTTTCAGGCATCTCTCTAGAGTGGAGAGGCCATCTTTTGAGCCAGCTGAAGACAAAATGGAGAGGCTTCCAAGGCCTTTTATATTCTCTCCCTTGTGGGTGGAAACCCCTTTGTTCTTCTGTGCAAAATCACAGCAACAAGATGGAGTTTGTAGCCACCTGGGCAAGTTGCATGTCCATGAATGATTCAGCTTTTTGCAGGCTGACGCCATTGTTTACATGTTAGTTTGAATGTTCCAAGGAAAGCTCAGATGTGGATTGGCATCTCCCAAAGTCCATTGTCAGTTAAGTGTTTCTTGATTGGGCACTTACTGAGAGTAGTCCTTTCTCAAGAAGCTGACCAAATGTGTCACTGATACTACTTGGAATCGAACACATTGAGATACAAGTACATAGCCAATATTCATAACTTCAAATACTAAAATGATACACTCATATAGACAGCATATAGGGGGGAGGGATAGCTCAGTGGTTTGAGCATTGGCCTGCTAAACCCAGGGTTGTGAATTCAGCCCTTGAGGGGGCCACTTAGGGATCTGGGGCAAAAATCAGTACTTGGTCCTGCTAGTGAAGGCAGGGGGCTGGACTTGATGACCTTTCAGGGTCCCTTCCAGCTCTATGAGATAGGTATATCTCCATATATTTATTTAATCATAACTAACAAATTGCCACCTTTCCATAGACACCTTACTTGATGTTCTTTGTACAAGATTTGGTGCAACTATAGGACCTTGGTTGCAACAATGATTTATACAGTCACAGTTCACGTCAACAATGTCACAAAGCATTATGAACACAACGTGGCTGGTCCTGCAATATTTCATGAGCTGCAAAACAGAGTGAATCGGTGGTGCCT
This sequence comes from Mauremys reevesii, assembly GCF_016161935.1. Lineage (NCBI taxonomy): Eukaryota > Metazoa > Chordata > Testudines > Geoemydidae > Mauremys > Mauremys reevesii. Next base: position 254,060,579 of record NC_052623.1, read on the forward strand.
GCCCTGCTGTCTGCCATGGAAACAAAGAATTCAAGACTTCTGCTGGCATTCATGGAACAGCTGCACATGGTGGATCATCAGTACTGGGCTTGGGAAACAAGCACTGAATGGTGAGAGGGCATAGTGATGCATTAATGGGATAATGAGCAGTCCTGCAGAACTTTTGGATTTGCAAATCCACCTTCTTGGAACTATGTAAGGAGCTTGTCCCAGCACTGCAGCAGTAGGACAACAGAATGAGAGCTGCCCTCACTGTGGAAAAGCGAGTGGTGATTGCTGTTTGGAAGCTGGCAACTCCAGACTGCTACCGATCAGTTGCAAATCATTTGGAGTTGGAAAGTCCATTGTGGGGGTTGCGGTGATGCAAGTGTTTAGGGCCATTAATTGCCTCCTGCTGCTGCTATTTAGTGTATGCGTAATATGCTTGTTACCAGGATTCATCACTGAATTTGGTCTGCTGGTTGGATCACTAGCTTCTCTGGCTTGGGCTGGGTACTGACAGGGAGTGTGACGTAAATGCTGAAGAACTGTGACTCTTGGTAATGTGCAGGAAATAATTGATGGGATTCCCTAATTGCAGCAGGGTGAGAGGTGGCACGTATATCCCAATTTGGGCCCCAGGCCATCTTGCAACAGAGTACATCAACCAAAAGGGCTACTTTCTCTATGGCCTGGCAGGCACTGGTGGATCACCGGGGCCTTTTTGCTGACATCAGTGCAGGTGATCAGGGAAGGTGCATGATGCACACACCTTTCAGAACACTGGACTCTATAGAAAGCTGCACACTGGGACTTCCTTTTCAGACCAGAAGATTCCAATGGGGGATGGGGAAATGCCCATAGTGATCCTTGGAGACTCTGTCTACCCCTTGCTTCTGTGGTTCATGAAGCCTTACATTGGAAAGGCTAGACTGCAGCAAGGAACACTTCAACAACAGGCTCAGCAGGTGCTGAATGACCAATTAAAAGGTCGCTGGCTCTGCCTTTTTGGCCAGTTAGACCTCAGTGAGCAAAATATTCCGATGTTCATTATGGCCTGCTGTACTCTTCATAATATTTGTGAAGAGAAGAGGGAAAAGTTTCCCCAGGGTTGGATCACTGAGGCTGATCCGCTGGCTGCTGTTTCTGAGCAGCCAGATACCAGGGTAATTAGAGGGGCACAGCAGGTGGTTATTTGAATCAGGGCAGCATTGAAGGAGCATTTTGACAATGATTCCCAGTATTGTGTCTTTATGTGATGTGTTTGGCCAGTCAGTGTTTACTTGCTGCCTTGAATGACCTCTGTAGTGCTCACTTCCTGAGTGTTAATTGTGCTGAGCAAATATTCCTGCCTATAGCCACTGTGTTTGAATGTTAGCACTGGCCAACGTATGTATGACACAAATAAAGACTCTCATTTTATTTCAGAGACTCAAGTTTAATACCAGGACAAAGCACACATTTTTGGTCAAACGGGACATGGCAAGGAGGAACAGTCTCTCTGCTAGGGCTCTCACAGCTGTGTGTAACTACAGCTTTCATTGTGAAACCAGTCCCTAGGCATGGAGTGCATAGGGTAGTGTGAGAGACCGGGAAAACACAAGGAATGTGTGTAGGGGGAGGTAGGGGAGGGCATGAAATGGAGATGAGTATTGGCTGCAGGGGGAGTCATTCACGGATGTGCTCAGACTGCAGCGTAATGAGGGACTTCAGAATTTGTCTGGCCCTCCAAGAGCTTTATCATCCGCTCCTCCCCCTCTGTCCTTTCCAGGCTATCTAGTCTGATTCTTTCATTAATTGTCTCCCTCCACGCTCTTGTTTCGCTAGTGACTGCAGCACTTCGCGAAACACATCCTCCTTACTCCTCCTGGTTCGCGGCCTTATCTGACTGACGCCCTCTGCCAGTGTGGAGGAGTGGGTCCTCAACGGCACATCTACATAAACCTAAGAAACAATGAATAGAGATAGTATTGTAAGTGCGCTCACAGCTGTGAATCACAAAAGTTACATACACCTCTTCCTCACTGTCCCTTGGCTGGCACATAGCTTGGCACGAGTCCCAGATATCATGAGTTTGCTGCGGGGAGGGAAGGGGAAGGGGGAATTGGCAAGAAGGGACAAAGGGTTTGGTTGGTTTGTGAAGGGGGTTACTACAAGCACCTAGGGAGCCTATTCTGAATATTGGTACCCTTTTCCAGAGGCTAAGATAATCAAACCCAATATCTCACTCCTGAGGGTAACCCATGATGCAAGAGTGCATCTCCTGCATGTGTGTGGCTTCAGACTGGCTCTGAATGCCGCTTGCTTGTGTACCGCTCTGGTCCCTGCAGAAATAATTGCTGAGTGGCACAGCAAAGTTTTCTACAGCGGGGGGAGAAACAAGGCATCTCTGCCAAGGAACCTTCTGCCGAAGATTGCAGAATACCTACAGGAAAATTTCCTAGGGATCACTGTGGAGGATTCCAGAGACATCCCCATGTACATTAAGAAACTTTTCCATTGTGGCTCTACTGCGTAGATGGACAGGCTCTGTTGTTAATTTCTGTCCCTTATCCCTCCTCTACCATATAACAAAGTAAATGAGAGCTCAATCTCCACGCACCATGCAATATCAAACAAAATGAGCACTTACCGGAGGTCCCCGCTCCTGCATCATGTGTGCCAGAGCCAGAGTGCTGGGACTGGCTAGACTCCTCCAGAGTCAAAAAGAGGTCCTGGCTCACCATGACATCGGACAAGCCTGCCGTGTGCTCCACAGCGTCCTCCAGCTCCACTTCCTTGTCTACCACTGCGTGCTTGGGGTTGAGTCTACTGGCTGCTGCCTCCAGTCCCCACAAAGTATCCACGGGGCTGTTGGCAGCGGAGGTGGGGTCACTGATGAGGATAGCATGCAGCTCCTTGTAAAAGAGCATGTCTTCAGTGCTGCACCAGAGTGACGGTCAGCCTCCCTTGCTTTCTGGTATGCCTGCCTGAGCATCTTGATCTTAGCACAGCACTGATGTGTCTCCCTTTCATGCCCCTTCTCCTGCATGCCACAAGCAATCTGCCAGTAAGTATCAAAGTTCCTATGGCTGGAGCAAAGCTGCGACTGCACAGCGTCCTCTCCCCATAGGCCCAGCAGATCCAACAGCTCTGGTGCACACCATGCAGGAGTGTGTCTGGTGTGGAAAGCTGGCATATTCAGCTGGGAAGATGCTGTGTGAACTGTGCACGCTGAGCAAACAGGAAGAGGCATTTCAAAAATTCCTGGGCCTTTAAACATGGTGGAAGGGGTGCATATCTGTGTACTTTCAGGGCAGCGGAGTTCAAAGTACTCACCAGAGCAGTCAGGATGGGCACTGTGGGATGCCTCCTGGAGGCCAGTTAGGGTGATATAACCAAGCGCAGTGTCTACACTGATGCTGTGTCACTTTAACTACATTGCAAAAAGCCCTATGCCTCCCATTGAGGCGGTTTTATGTCAGTGTAGCAGGGAAGTTACATCATCAGGAGGAGCATTTCAGTGTTTTGTCAACGAAAGCTGACTTTTGTCGACAAAATTATGTATTGTAGACAAGGTCTAATATTCAACAATTAAGAAAGGGCTTGATTTACTCCCAGTGTTGGAGCCTGGAACATAGGCCCCCACCTTGAATAACTTCAAGAGAGCTGTGCTTATTAATGCCAGTTGAGGATTGGGCCTCATAACAGTACAAACCCAGATAAGTCTTTAGCCTGAAACAGCACCATTTATTCTAGTCCTGCTATTATACTGCCTTGTTGAGAACGAGGGTCACAGGATTATGCACAGAATAAAACAGCTTCTGTTTCATACAACAGCTTATTCCGTGAATCATCTTTTTTTTTTTCTATTTTTTTTTTGTCTGGCTGTATATAAGGAGGAATGCAGAAATAGCCCTGTTGTTTCTAGCACAGACAAAATATATTTTATACGTAGCCAGACATTTAGGCTATTTAGGAACAATCTGATGAGAACGAACATTTGAAAGGATGACGATTAATTTATGCTAACCACATTGCCCATCTGAAAATTGCTGTTTAGTGCACTTTAATGTCAATATTGTTATCTGCTTGAAATGTTTAGCATTTTCTCCTCCTAACAATGCAGTGTTTTTAGAATACCAGTAAGGCAGCTCCAGGGAGAGGGCAGAGGGCATTTGAAGCTCTCAGCTGCAGCTAGTGTTTTGTTTTTCGCCTAGTGTGATTTATTCCATAACCATTGTCATGGAAAATTATGACTTCACGTCTTTGGTGCTTGTTTCCCTAGTTTTGGGTTGCTATGTTGTTTTTTACTATTTAAAGTGTCTTTAAACTACAAAAGCAGAGAGAAGAATCTTTGAAATTTAAAAACATCTAAGATGATGTGATTTGTAACACTTTGATTTGTTGGAAAAGGATATCTATATTCAATACGAAATATTAACACCAATTTTATTTTACATTTTACATTTTAAAATTAAGTAACAAAGATATGAACATGCAGCTATTATCAGAAAAATGATTGCCTCAAGGTCTATTTGCACCTGCAAGTAACTGTAATTCTGAGCACACAGAGCCAGATTTTTAAAAGTATTTAGATGCCTAAAGATGCAGACAGGCACCTGGTGGGATTTGTAAAAGAACCTACGTTCTTCTTTAAAATCCACTAAGTGCCTTTCTGCATCTTTAGGCACCTAAACATCTTTAAAATCTGCCCCCAAATAATTATGTCCAAATGGATTAAAATAAGAATGCATGTTTAAAAAAATCCAGTGTCACTTTGAAATGAGCAATATCTATTTGATTGTAATGTCCCAATTCAATTTTAGTCTGACAGGAATCCCTATCACCTGCTGAAGAGTGACATCTGAGGAGGAGCAAGGGTTTAAAGTCTGGAATGTTTCCATACAGATTTCTCTTGTTGTGAAGGTGCCAGTTTAATGTTCCTGTCTTTTCCCCAACTACATTAAAATAGACATTAACACCTGGTATGGTGTGACAGGGTACACTGCCCACTGGGGTCACCCAGGCAGAGGTAAACTATAGAACCTCTTTTTTGCTTTGTGGAAGTCCAGGGAGGAAAGGGCAAAGAGGCTAAGAGGCAAGAACATCTAGAGCCCATCAGGTATTTGGGGTCAGCTGCCTTACAAATGCCAGCAAAAGAGGCAGTGGGGTTGAGGAGAAGATGGCTTTGAACTTAGAAGGAGAATGCAATGTACTGTTTTACAGCACAGAGCTTGCTGTGTGAATAAAACTCTTTCTGTGAACTCATACCGAGAGGGCAAAGCTTTATTTCTGATCTCCTGTTTTTACCTCAGATGGGAAAGTTGCATTTGGATGGGCTTTGTGCACGAGAAGGGAAAGTGCTTATAAGCTGGGCTGGAGCCTACCCTGTGACCCAAGTCAATATGGGAGCATGCTGGGCCTTCGGGGGGATGATCCTTTGCCTTTTTTTAGGTTCTGTTGTTGGGCAAAAAGCATGGCCAATGCCCATTATTAAGCTTAATCAATTTTAAAGTCTTACTGAAAAAAATGTAGGACAATATATCAGAAGTGTAATCAAACATAAACCAGAGCAGAGTAGGCTAGTGATCAGTTCCCCAGGCCTGAGGCACAGGTAGGCTGTTTACCTCCATACTGGTTTGGCTGGGTAGATCCTGCAGTGTTTTCCCCCACGTGGTCAGTAACTAGCACTCCCTCACAGGGGAGCTAAGCCCAGTTCTAGTCACAGAGAGCAGCTCCCCTGTGTTGGAGCAGATGAGCCTCATCCAGCCAATTAAAGGGGGCTGGGCTACACCTGGGCCTGTAAAGGGCTGCCAGAGGGCAGGAAATGAGGAGGTGGAAAAGAGAATGATTGAGCCAGGGTCTGCCTGGGGAAAAATGTGGCTGTGGAGCAGAGCTCTCTCCTGTGTGGAGTCCCTAGAGCCAGGGGCTTAAGGAAGCAGCCCTGGGGCTAAAGCTCTAGGAAGGGAGCAGAGGTGATTGAAATTGGGAAGCTGCTAGGAACAAGAGTGCTAGAGACCCTGGAAGCATGAGAGAAAGGAGTGAGTTAAAATTGTTTTCTGTTGATTTACCTGCCTGTATTAAGAGAATGAACCTTTTTAAAGGGGCCTGGGCATGGCAGCGGGTGTTTGGTAGTTGTGGAGCAACACTGCCCTGTGACACTTTCCTTCTGTGCCTGATACATGTATCTAATCCATACATCATGTGTGCATCATCCTTGCTCTTGCCAGTGGTGCCTACCTGATAACTTATCACCCTTTTCTGTGTAGTCCATGCTATACATATGCTGCATTTTCCTGATTGAGACACATTTTCTTAGCATGCCTTAGTCATACATCCCTGCACTCATATTGTTATCTAATGGCTTACTTCTTTGGCCTGTGTTTGCAGTGTACTGGTAGCTGTGTTGGCCCTAGGATACTAGAGAGAGAAGGTGGGCGGCCTAAGAATTTTCCTGGTTTTTTTGGTTTTTTTTATGTTTTTTTTTTAAATTTCTTTGCAGCCGTATTCATTTGAATGTCACTCACTTGTTCTTTGCTATACTGTTTGTGATGTTATCTGATTAAAATATGACCATATAGATCATTGTTGCAACCACTGTTGTATATTTGCAACAAATCTTGTACAAAATGTGAGATGTCTACGAAAAGGCTATGATTTGCTGGTTATGATTATGCTATCTGTATCCATGTATCACTTTTGTCTTTGAAGTTAGAAGTATTGGCCCTATACCTGGATTTCAAATGTTTGCTCCTGGGGTAACACCCAGTTAGCCAGCATATCTTGGAGGGACTGTTCAAATTGAGTGGCCTACCAAAAGGATACTTAACTCAGTTGTGACCCTCCCATACTTGGTTTCTCTCAGACTGTGTGAGTGCCTGTTATTGTATTAAACTGATTGGGGGATGGATTTCTGGAGCTCATTCTGGTGAGGACTGATTGACCCCATTTTGCTGGGTATGGAGGAAGAATGCTGGATTAGTTGTCTCTGTGTAGCTGGCTTCACAAATTGTTGATTAAAAAAACCATTGACCAGTAGTGTTCATAGTACAGGGTGTACTAATTCCAAACCCTCCCTTATGTAAGAGATTGCCTTATTATCTGGTGTTTTAGGAGGCATAATTAATGGTAATTAACTTGGATAGGGGAGGAGAATTGGAGAGGGTGATTAGCCATTAAGCATTTATCTCTTCTACACAAAAACCCATGATCCTAGATATTATAATCTGGCTGGGATTCTAAACAGGTTTTAAAACCAATCTAATTCTGCGACTGTCAATTATCTCTGCCTGTACTGACTATTCCTTGTGCATCTATCAGCCTGACATCTGGGTCCAAATAGACATAAGGTAATAATTGGAGACATACCAATCTCCTAGAACTGGAATGGACCTTGAAAGGTCATCGAGTCCAGCCCCCTGCCTTCAGTAGCAGGACCAACTACTGATTTTTTGCCCCAGATTCCTAAAGGGCAAGGATTCCTCAAGGATTGAGCTCACAACCCTGGGTTTAGCAGGCCAATGCTCCCCCCACTGAGCTATCCCTCCTCTTAGATGTAGACATCTAAGTGCCCTTGATTTTTTTTCTGCAGAGATGTTTTGTTTTGTTTATGTGAGAGGAAAAAACTGTCCATCTGAAGGTTGAGTTGAAAATTTGGCCCCAAATCTACCTGACTGTCTCTTTAAATAGAGCTTCCCGGAACTGTTTACCAGAATCATTAGCTCTGGTGAAAGAAGCCCTTCCAGGCTCCTAAGCTTCTGGTCCTCTGCCTAATAAGTTCTGTTAGCCCTCTGGCTGTCCCCTCCTTACACTGTGAGCCTGAACTGTCCCATTCAGCTGGTTATAAAGAATGAGCACTTACAAATAAATAAACCACCAGAGCAAATCCTTACAACCTGTTCCCTAAAACTCTGTAGACCGTGTGCCTGCTGAATCACAAGGGCATTTTCTGAACACTCTATTACAGCAGCATGATCTCACTCTGAATAGGGGTTTTGTGTGTGTATGTACAGTATGTGAGGTGAACCTGAGGCCAGAGAGTACTGGGTGACTGATCACAGATGTGTAGTGGGGAGGAGATGGTGAAATGTAGATTGAGACCCCAAAGAGCATTTTAATTGCATTGTTAAATCATTTGCATGTCAATCTCCAGAGTACTATTCCAGTTCAGTCTGCTTCCTAGCAATCAGTCTTGATGTCTGAGCTACAAAAACACACTGTACAGCCCCTGCAGAAACATGCTGTGCAGACACACTTAGCAGTTCCGAAACTGTCTCTCCTGCCTTGCTTTGTAAGTTAGGATTGAGGAAAGTTTTCCTGCTTACAGCTTCAGTACCGTCATTGGTTTGTGGGGTAATAGCACGGTAACTACATTCAAGAGACTGAGAGGATGGAGAAAAGAGGGTGAAAGGGTCCCTTTTATGGATTGTGGGGTGATTTTAGTGCATTAGAAAACAAAGTTCCCATTAGAATTTTATCATATAACTAACTGGCAGTGAAATCTGCATGAAGGGCTATTTCCAATAGGTAGGGCCCTACCAAATTCACTGCCATGAAAAATGCGTAACAGACCATGAAATCTGGTCTCCTTCTGTGAAATCTGGTCTTTTGTGTGCTTTTACACTATACTACACAGATTTAAAGAGAGAAATCAGGGTTTCTCAAATGGGGAGTCCTGACTCAAAAAGGAGTTGGGGGAGTGGGTGGGGTCACAAGGTTATATTGTGTGTGTGGGGGGGAGAGGGTTGTGGTACTGGTACCCTTCTGTGCTGCTGCAGGAGGTGGATCTGTCTTCAGAGCTGGGCTCCTGGCTGGCAGCCACTGCTCTCCAGCTGCCCAGCTCTGGGTGATTGGACTCGGGCCTACATAATGCAGCATAGATGCTGGAGCCCCAGATTGGGACTCTAACCTGGGGTTACAAATGAATGTAAATGCTCAAGCCGCAAGTTAACAAACCCGGGGTTTGTTAATTCGAGTTCTATTAGCCTTGGGCTTATGTTGCAGTATAGACACACCCTCTGAATTCCTTTTCAAGATCTGAAGAAGAGCCTCTGTGTAGCTCATAGGCTTTAAAGTCAGAAGGGACCATTATGATCATCTAGTCTGACCTCCTGCACAATGCAGGCCACAGAATCTCACCCACCCTCTCCTGTAACAAACCCTGACCTATGTCTGAGCTACTGAAGTCCTCAACTTGTGGTTTAAAGACTTCAAGGTGCAGAGAATCCTCCAGCAAGTGACCCGTGCCTCACGCTGCAGAGGAAGGCGAAAAACCCCAAGGGCCTCTGCCAATCTGCCCTGGAGGAAAACTCCTTCCTAACCCAAATACGGCGATCACCTAAACCCTGAGCATGTGGGCTCGACCCACCAGCCAGCACCCAGGAAAGAATTCTCTGTAGTAACTTAGATCCCACCCCATCTAACATCCCATCACAGGCCATCGGGCATATTTACCACTAATAATCAAAGATCAATTAATTGCCAAAATTATGCTATCCCATCTCTTTTCAGCAACAGAAGCTGGTCTAGTAAAAAGAGTTTACCTCACCCACCTTCTGTCTCTAACATGTACTAACTACACACTTTCATAATAAACAGACATATGGGTGTAAGTTATGACCCAGCATAAATGTTAGTATTAGTCTAACAAAGGAGATTAAAAATGGGGCTTGGTGATCTTGCTTTGGCAAAATAAAATCTTCTCCAGCCTTCCTATAAAAAGTTGTCCTAGATCTGCTCTGAATAGCTTTAGCACCAAAAAAACTGCTACTTTTATTTTTCATCTTCACATACCTTTTGCTTCTCTTGTTTCCTGCTGGGGCTTTAAGATAAAGTGTTGAAACATTGCAAGAAAGGCTGTTCTGTAGACCAGAGAGTTTTTTCAGATAGTTTGGATAAGCATTTGAACTGTTGAACCTTATCTGAAATGAACCTTTTGGTGCTCACCCTTTTCTAGAAGAGGGTGGAGCCCTGCTGCTAGGCCTATGGAATTAAGGTTTGGATCTGAATGTGTTCAACTTTTGGAAGTGTGTGGCTTTGAGGTTTTGGTTCTAGGGTGACCAAGACAGCAAGTGTGAAAAATCGGGACGGGGTGGGGGGTAATAGGCGTCTATATAAGAAAAAAACCCTGAAAATCGGGACTGTCCCTATAAAATCGGGATATCTGGGCACCCTATTTGGTTCAGATGCACTACTTTTTAAAAATGCACAAAAACTTATACGGAATTGAGAGGAAACAATGTAACAAACTTAAATCTGTAGTGCTTTAATGTAACAAAAGCACTAAGATCTTTTGCTTTTAGGTCAATTTAAAAACAATAGTAAGAAAACAACCAAGTCCTATCTAATATACATTTGTCTGTCTTTATCACTGACTATTGTAAGAGAAATAAACTGTACTTTTAGTTGAAATGACATATATGCAGATTTTTTAAAAAAACACCACCACCCTGTTGCTGGAACACTTCTGTGCATTTAATCTTAGGCTCCCCCACCTATTTTTGCTCTTCTTCAATAAAACTCATGTCCGCTGACTTTGAGGCAATGGAAAAGAAATCCAATCTAAGCCAGGGGTTTTGATTTTCATTCAGTCCAATTTATTCAGGGTCCTGTTTGGCAATGGACCTTTACTGATTTACACCAGCTGAGGATAAGGTCCTTTTGTCTCCCCTGTAGTTTACTTATTTGCAGAAATTGCATTCCATTTAATGAAATGCTGCAACTTGTTTCAGAGAACATCCGCAGATAAGGTATCCTGTTACATTATACGTAGGTAATATATTCAATACACTCTTTAAAAACAAAATGGCTGTGCAAATATTACTGAACATGGAAGTTGTGTCATAACTGGGAGGGGTAGTGACTTCCACTAAGTCTGTGGCTTCTCTGCAGCCAACCATCATGGAGTCTGCAGTAGCTATGTATACTTCTTGAACAGAGCTTCACTGAGGAAGCCACTTATAGCAACAACTCTTACTAGTTCTACAAAACCTAGGAACAATGCATGTATTTCTGAGTGCCATTGGCTGGCATTTTATCCTTTTTAAATAGCTGTTTACTAGAGCTGGTCAAAAAATTATCTGATGGAACAGTTTGCTCAAACTTTTCAGGGGAAATTATGAAAATGTTTCATTGAGCCTTGACCAGTTTGACTGATTATGATAAATTATAATATAAAATGATAAACTTGAAACAAAACATTCTGACCTTGTCTAAATTAAATGTTTCAATAAGATTGAAACAAAATATTTTTTGGATATTTTGTCTTGCAAAACATTCTGAGATTTTGACTTATTGTCCCAGTTCAGGATAAAACCAATTTCTGAAATTTCAGAATATCCTGGGAGACTGAAATTTGTAATTTCCATCAGTTGTACTCTTTATGTGTACACAGAGATCTTGAAACATAAATCCCTCCTGTAATTCTTCCCATTGTGCTCCAACAGTGAACTGAGTAATCTCTGCAGGGCTTTTTGGCTTCTATTGAAGTAAGAAGCTTTGAAGTTGCTCTCAGAGGAGAGACTTGATTTTTTTTTTTTAAATGAAAGATTGAACACAAGGTGGCATCCACCACAGAAAGTTGCTTGCTTACCAAGTCTCACTTTCCACCCATGATTCTTTGCATATTTGCTATAGTTCAGGGGTAGGCAACCTAAGGCATGCGTGCCGAAGGCGGCATGCGAGCTGATTTTTCAGTGACACTCACACTGCTGGGTCCTGGCCACCAGTCCAGGGGGCTCTGCATTTTAATTTAATTTTAAATGAAGCATCTTAAACATTTTAAAAACCTCATTTACTTTACATGCAACAATAGTTTAGTCATATATTATAGACTTATAGCAACAGACCATCTAAAAACATTAAAATGTATTATTGGTGTGCGAAACCTTAAATTAGAGGGAATAAATGAAGACTCGGCACACCACTTCTGAAAGGTTGCCGACCCCTGCTATAGTCTGTGGATCCTAAGAGAGAAAACAGTATGAGATGCTTCTAAACAACTGCCTCTGAATAAATGTTACATGGGCATTCTTGGGTTGTCTTCCCAGGTTAACACACTAGTTTGAATAATAAACTTTATTAAAGATGTCTTTTCTGTTAATGATGTTTAGCCTTGCATGGTATATTCATGTCACATTTTTGTAGTAATTCTGGATCACCAAGTTAGTGATTTAATTTGATACCAAGACCCCCTCCTGGTCCTCTATTAGACCTGTTGTAGCCAGCAGGCTTTGGATGAAATTGGTTTTGCATCTTCAGATGTTTTGGGCCAAACTTTTAAAATGGTGTCTAGTTCTATGGCTGTGAAAAATTGTCTGAGCAATAATAGTAAAACATCTACTTGATTTCCAAGTGCAGGCAGCCAGAAGTCTGTGTATTCATCAGCACAAACGATAGGCTGATTATAGGCAAAAGAAATTATAGGTTGGGTTCAGGCCCCTTTTAAAAAAATGTTTTATTCCCTTGATAAATCCTTATGCAAAAATTATTCATGTCTGCCCAGAGGGCAGTGATAAATGACTTACTCAATCAAAGGCTTGGGATAAATTAATAAAGAAACTCGCTTTGTTTCTGGTAATACCTGTAAGGATATTATTAATTATCATGAGCAGCAGCAGCAATGAAGGAAGGAATTTACTGAATACTGGTGAAATAGAGTGGACAGACTGTGCTGCTTTGTTTTGGGAAACAATATCATCTAGAAATTTACTAATTTATTTAAAATTGATTTGGATAAAAGCAGATTAGTAATTGCTAAGTTGTCTTACTGCACTGAGATGTTTTACATGCCTTTTCATATTGCAAAGACTATGAATTGAGCATAGATAGTAGAGACTGAGAATCTTCTCATCTGTACAACTACGTGTCAGCACTTTTTCTTGGACTTAGTAATATGCGAATACTTTAATCACTAATGCCTGTGGGAACTGAAATTCTTCATTAATATTGCACTGTTTTGGTTTCATGGTATGAGTCCTGGAGAAAAAAGTGGTGGGTGATATATAATCCTGTCCCAGGCTGAGGATGTTTATTGCTACTTAAAATGACTGACTTTTTCTCTCCCACTAGCTCCACTTTGTCATCCTGAATTTCTATTGGAAGTATAAGTAAATTCCAGTTACCTCTTAAGAGACAATATAGCATTCTCTGTGCTGAATCATCACTATAGCTTTGAATGATTCAGTGTAGCAAGTTGGGAAGGAATATAAGGATACCAGTTGCAAGACAAAAGTAGGGGATATTTCATCTCCTTCTGTTTCTATTTTCCAGTTTCATGGAAACAATTAACATACTTTAAGGGGCCAGTAATAGATCTTTGTAAAGCTTCTTCAACTGAAACACCATTTCTATTCTGTGTCCTTCCCAATGAAGAAAATAAATGAAAGTAATTTTAGGGTAAAGGGATGCGAATTTTGCGCTTGCTCACGTTTTGAGTAAATGAAGATTGGCTGGGGAAACCTGCGCAATTATTGAGTGGGGATGAATCTCTGGATGGGGTGGGGGAAGTCAGGGGAACCATATATCCACTCTGTGACCACTACTGCAGTCTCTCAGCTGGTAGCTTGATGCATGCTCCTGATACGGAAGTCTTATTCAGTGGATCTACAGAGTCTGCAGACACATAGTTACACCCTTGCACTCAGCCCCAGCACCTCTCTCTACTGCAGCCTCCACCATCCCAATGTAGTAGAAACATAGCAATTCTACTTCTGAGAAGTATCCAAACGTAAAGCCCACATGCAATTTTGATCTCAGTTACTGAAATTAAAAAACAAGTACATAGATGGCCAGATGTCTAAAAATGACATTTATTTTCATGGTTTGGTATTCTTTAATAATATTTACAGTAAACTGGTCTGTTAGTCCTTTGTACCACTAAGCCTACTTTAGACATGCTTTGTGATGGAATTCTCCATCACAAAGCATTAGTTTTGCTGCAGATACTGTACCAAGAGAAAGTAATTTTAAGCTGCCCTACTGGCATATTGACCATTTTATGCATCCAACTCGTCATTGAGACTGAGAGCCTAGGAGGATTCAGAAAAAGAATAGCACTTCTTATGGCTATCAAGAACAACCAGAGTTAGGGCTTGTCTACACTTACCGGGGGATCGACAAGTGGTGATCAATGCATTGGCAGTTGATTTAGCGGGTCTAGTGAAGGCCTGCTAAGTCGACTGCAGCTCACTCTCCTGTTAACTCCTGTATTCCACTGGATTGCGAAGAGTAGGGGGAGCCGACAGGAGAGCATCTCCCATTGACATTGCATAGAGTTGACCTCGTGGTAAGTAGACCTAAGCTACGTCAATTTGAGTTACGCTATTCATGTAACTCAAATTGCGTAGATTAGATTGAATTTCTCTGTAGTGTAGACAAGGCCTTACAATAGTAAAGGATTTTAAAAAGTGTATAAATAAAAATTATACACACACACCCTGCCTCCATGCTTCAGGCACAAACCAACCTCTGACTAATCTAACTGTAATTATGGAGAGAATTTGCCTATCAGTAAATTATTCCATAACTTCTCACTGCACCTCCTGGTACTGACCACTGTTGGAGACAGGATATTGGAATAGAAGACTAGGTAAACCACCAGTGTTTCTATGTTCTTTTCCTGTGAAGAGATGTTCTAAGTACATGGAGGGATTTAAAAATCAGAAATCACCACTCCTTTAGCACTCCTTTTGGAGATTTTTGATGTTACCATCTGTTCCATATTTCTCAGTGCAATTTGTAATCTATCTGCATAGTGCAACATGCCATGGAATTTGGTTTGAATTGTTTCATTCACACCTTGGACATCTGAATGTGCAATTATCTGGTAGACTAGTTTAATTTGGGAATTATGTTGTTTGTGAAAGGCAGGTCTCAAAGGGAATCGTGAGGGCGTGGTTGATTCTGTATCACATGTTCACAGATCAACCTGCCCAGAGAAACACCATGGGCTTGTCTTCACACACAAGTTGCATCAGTTTAATGAAAATAGTTTTAAATCAATTTTTGTTAAATTGGTGCAAAACCCTGGGTGGACTCTCTTCATTCAGTTTAACCCTGCCTTCTATTGCATTGGCAAGAAATTGATTTAAAGCTAAACTGCTATAAACCAGGTTTAAATATAATTGAGAGTCCACTCTGGATTTTACACCAGTTCAATAATATCAATTAGAAAAACACATTAATTAAAATAGTGCAATCTTGCGTGTAGATTATCCTAGGTGAGCATGTTCCCTGTGGCAGACTGTGGCCCAAAGAGCCCCAGGGACACCTCATACTCTTCCTGTTCCTACTCATCTTTAAAAGATGCAGGTGTTTTCTTAATCTAAAGTGGCACAGTCCTCTTCCATAGTAGCACTAGGACTAACTCCCTCACTTTTTCAGTTGAATTGAGGGCCAGATCCTGCAAATCCTGACTTACATCAGTATCTCACTGATTTCAGTGTGACTCCCACTTGAGTAAGGGTTTGCTCGATGTGCCATCATTGTGATGAGATGTGTTGGGCCAACAGCCCAGGAGAAATAAGTCCATTATTTGTCTGGTGATGGCATGAACAGTGGCAGTACGGTCTTTCTCACACTGCCCTCTCAGGTTCTTTCAAATCTGCAGTGGTAGGCCCACCTCTGTGGGTAATATGGTCATTGCATTTCCATGACTACTCAGTCTTCGGCACCTCTGCTCAGACTGCCAACGGGTGCTACGTAGTGACCTCCCCATACCCTAGGTGGAATTGAGGGAGGGCTGGAGGTTGTAGTGCTATGCCTGCCTTCCCTCATGATTTCCACAGGGTGGACGGCCTCTTAAAAACCCACCAGAGACCCTTAAGGGTCTATGCTGAATTGGCACATCCCAAACATTGCAGCCCCCTTCCAGGACAGCTCTGCCTGCTTCATGGACTGATCTTGCTCCCCCATAACTCCTTGCCACTGCTAGACTCCCTACCTGGGCCTAATCCAGTGGAATCCACCACATATCTGTGTAATTTGCCCTCCGCCCCCCCCAGTCACGTATGAAATGCTCTCAAATCTTTGTAATTAGTGAGCCAAATTCACCCCTGCATAGCCCACTTTGGTGTTCTGTTGGGGGCAGCAGCAACTCATCCGACCACCCCAGTGATACCTCCTCCCCTTTAACAGAACCAGGCTTATGGCCATGCTGCCAATTGTCATCTCCAACCTGTTAGAACTTGCACCACAGGGAACGCTCTGCCTTGATTTAAACTGGCCTAAAGCTGGAATTACTTTGAAATTTTTTTTTTTGTTTTGAAAACGAATTCCACTGTGTCTGGATGAAACAGGCCTCTTGGTTCTTCAACATCCAGGTGACTACCCTAACCACTGTGCTAGAGAGTCAGTCTCCTTCTCTTTTTCTCAGTCTGCTCTGTTGGAGCTGTTCCATTTTGTATGAATAATTAAATATGCATTAGGTCAGAGTGAGACAGAGAGTCTATTTCATGGAGACATAGCTAGGTTGATGGAAAAATGCTTCCATTGACCTAGATACCGTCCGCTGTAGAGGTGGCATTCCTACAGTGATGGAAAAACCCACTCTGTCATTGTAGAATGCTGCTATGCTTCCTTTTAGCATAGATATAGCTGGACTGCTCTGAAACAGACAAAGCAGACTTTCACATCTGCAAGGCTGGGAATTCTACGTAGACAGAGGGTGTCATTTTCAGCACCATGACTCACTCACTCAGAAAATCCAATTATAGTTAACATTTTCAAATATATTGCACACTTAATTCATAGACAGAAGGTATTCTGACTTTTTGAACTTTCAAATTGTTGGGTGGTTCCCAAAACGTAAGAGATGTTAAACTAGGGGGGGGGAAAAGATTTAGTGGGGTTTCCTATTTTGCACCAACTTCTGTTGCACTATTCTGAATTTCAGTGTTACAGCACAGAATTAAACATGGAAATGTATTTGCTGCCCATGCACATTTGGTGAATTGGTCTCTTTTGTGTGTTTGAGTAATTTTGGGCATCTGTTTTCAACTGCCCAATCCAACTTGATATACCTTGAAGGTGCCAACTTTCAGAAGAGGATGCTCTGTGCTTCATGAAAATCAGCCCTCTTTAATGGAGGGGACCCCTCCCCCCACAAAAAACCCAAGGTACCCAGGATCACTAGTTGCTTTTGGTAACTTTGGCTTTTATATAGGCTTGGAAGGCTTAGATCAGGGATCAGCAACCTTTTGCATGCGGCTCGCCAGTGAAATTGACAGTTTACTGACATTTACCGATAAAAATGTAAGCCAGGGATCGGCAATCTTTGGCATACAGCCTGCCAGGGTAAGCACCCTGGCAGGCCAGGCCAGTTTGTTTACCTGCTGCGTTCTCAGGTTCGGCTGATCGCGGCTCCCACTGGCCACGGTTTGCTGTCCCAGACCAATGGGGGCTGCGGGAAGCGGCGCAGGCAGAGGGATGTGCTGGCCGCCGCTTCCCACCACCCCTATTGGCCTGGAGCAGCGAACCTCAGCCAGTGGGAGCTGCGATCGGTTGAACCTGCAGACATGGCAGGTAAACAAACAGGCCCGGCCTGCCCTGGCAGGCTGTATGCCAAAGGTTGCCGATCCCTGGCTTACATTTTTATTGGTAAATGTCAGTAAATGGTCAATTTCACTGTATGCACACAGATCGGAAAAATATTTCCTTTGACAATTTCAATTTACAGATAGGCAAAGTAAGAAAAATGCTGCTTGAACTTTAGAGTTTTATTTAAATATGCTTACTTCATGTATTTTGACATGTGATGTTGACAATTTGTGTTAATGGTTATAAAGCTTTAACTTTTTGAATCAATGTCTACAATCATTAAATAATTGTCTGACACCTTGATTCTCTGATTCCCCCCCAATAACTTCCTACAACTGTGAATTTTAAATCAATAAAAATGCAAAAAAGATGCTTTAAAAATGTCAATTATATTTTTTAAAAAAAATTGAGTTCTGCCAAGCCAACTTACACGTGCATGGAGTTGCATCAGAAGTAGTTCCTTGTGCTTTACTACATGTAAACAAAGGGTAGGGTGACTATTCGTCCTGTTTTTTAAGCCCTCCTGCAGGTGTCCCAACTTTTTCTTAAAAATGGGCAAATTGTCCCATATTTTCTGTCTTCCCCCTGCTATCAGTACTGGCAGGTCCTGCTGCTGGCTAGATCCCTGCTTGCCAGCTGCCTGCCCACCAGCAGTTAGTTGAGTGGTCCAGTGGCCGACGATGGAGGTTTGTGTGCACGGCTGGTGGCGGGGCAAAGCTGCAGCGTGTAGGGCTGGCTGCTCCCCCTGCTGGTCCCTCAGTGCAGTCCCCACAGTGTGCTGGCTCTTGGCCAGCAGGTCCCCATCCCATTTCTGGATGGCACTAGCTGTGCACTGTGAGCTGTGGTTGCTGGTGAGTGCAGGCAGTGGTGGCTACGTGTCACCTCTGCTGCCCACCCATTGGCCCTTTACATTCCTCCCCTCTCGCTGTCCTCTCCCTGCTTTTCCCCTTCTTAACCCCCACCCCCGCTGCTCCTCCGTATCCCCCAGGTGAGGCGGGTCCTCCTCCCAGCGCTATGCGGCAAACCAGCCCCTGGTCAGAGTGCTCAGCTCATCAACAGCCTGGCTGGCAGGCTCCTTCCTTCCCCCACTGCCTCTGGCTGGGTTGGCCCCCGGGAAAGCCCAAGACCTTCCGGCCCAGGGCATTGGCCAGGAGGAGCCGAGCCCTGCATGTGCCAAAGCCCTGCACAGCGCTGCCATGGGGCAGCCTCTCTGCCCCTCAGCTAAGCTCTGGAGTGGTGGGGCAGGGGAGGGAGATAGGTGATTTCCAGCCATTTCATGTCCCGAACTTGCAGGCTCCACAGCAGCCCCCTGGGTAGGGGCTTAGCACCCTCTTCACTGGGCCATCTCTCTGGCCAGGTTTGCTGAAATCCTGCTCTCAGGTTCCCTGGGCCCTGGTGCACAATGCATCCTTAGGACTTAACCCCTTCCTGCCTGCGCCAGGAACAGGATGTCAGTGGCCAGCAGCAGCCAGGAGGTGTTAGCCGCCTTTCCACACTGTGTGGGCAGGAAAGGAAAAGCTTCTTCCAGTCACAAGGGAGCAGGGAGGGGGCAAGAGATGAGCTCTGCAAAGACACAGGCCAGGTCATCCGTTCCCCCTACCCCCCCGGTGGCTGGAAGCAGCTCCCATACCTTCCCTCCTGCACAGTGCCAAAAGGCTGCTGCTGACCACATTCTGGTGCATTCTGGTGTGAACCCTGGCAGAAATCTGAGGTCAGGGGGACATGTGACCCTGCATGCTTCCTCCTCCCTCTGCCCCCTCCCCTGTCCGCACATGTTGCCTCGGGAAGACATGGCACCTGGTACCAGGAGAGGCAGGGCCATCCTGGGGCCCAGCCAGGCATAGGGCATGCTGGGCTGGGAGGGTCAGGTCAGTCAGTCATGCCTCAGCGTGAGAGAGGTTTACGGGAGTGTGTCACCTCTTCCCCGTGTGAATCCTAAAGCCTTAAAGATAAGAAATTAAATAAAAAGAATCCAACTATGCGGTATTTCTTTTTGACGGGCTCAGTTGACTTGATGTCAATTTGAATGTTTGTGCTGCATAGTTCTGGTTGCCATTGAACTCGCTTGAATATAAGTAATTTTACCAGGCATCCTGTATTCAGCATAGGGAAATACAGTCACATGTGCAGTGACGTGTGCAGTAAAACATGTCAAAATATAAGTGGTGCTGTACAATAGTACAGATGTACCAAACAAGTTTGCTTTAGAGTTGCCACCTATAGTCTTTTGAAACTTTGAGTTATTTAATGAATTAAGAGACTCCCAGGATTTATGATGTTGAATATTAATTGCTAAGCATTGTGTAAAACAGTGAATTTGTGCCATAAAAACCAGATTCCTGTGAACAGCCAGTTTTTGAGTGGCTGCAAATGGTCCTAAATCCAAGAGAGTGTTTTATATTTTAAAATAAAAATAGTCTACGTAGCATTTCTGACTTCAGTGTGAAAAATGGGGGCACTTTTCCTGAATTCATAGTGCATGGTTTTAATGGGGTCAGGGACGTGTGCATCAGAAGGTTTGGCAGCCTGCTCCTTTTTCTCCTTTCCCTTCTTTAATCTTCTTCCTCCTTTCATTTTTCTTGCCTAGCCTTTTACTCCCCTTCCCTTTCTCCATTTGCTATAGATGCTCCTCCACACCAGTCTTGTCCTTCATCTCTCTCTGTACTTTTGTTCCCCTGTCTTCACACTCAATACGCTGCCACAATCTACTACTCTCCTGTGGTGGCTGGGGGGGGGACACTGGCCCCCAGTCTGAGTTAGTAGCTGTCTGCATATGGTGGCATTGCAGCTCAGTTGTCTGTAGGTTTGCTGCTTGCAGTAATGCCCAGAGTTTTTTATTTATGTGGATTTGAATTCTGTGTAAGTGGCCTGAGTAGGTGTGCTCCCTGGGAGGGGTCATGGAGGGCAAAGTGGCAATATTATTGTATAACAGGTATGGGGGTGGTCTCTGAAGTTCATACATGCTCATTCATCTTGCTCTCCGTTTCACTAGCTTATGTGGCTGGTGTCTGGAGTGTACAAAATCAGGGCAGAACATGGTTTTCTGCACAACAGGCAATGATGTGCACTAAAAATTGAGACATTGATTTCCTTCATTTAGGAAAACTGATTGTGTTATTCACTCATGTTAATTCAAGGGGCTATGGATATGGTGGACAAGAGTCAGCTGAGGTTTGGAGGGAGAATGGGTCAGGAGTTCAACTCTTTTGGGGGGGGTGAGAGAGGGGAGTGATGGAGAGGCAGCATGCAGTGGGGAAGATTTAGTAGCATATGTTTTACAGAATTAGCAAAAAATGCTAAGACCTGCCCTGCCAGCATTCTAGTTAGATTAGGCACTTACAGGTACAGAGCCAGATCATCTGCTGGTATAAATCTGAAGTCAATGGGAGCTGTTGAATGCTCAGCACTTTGGCACCTAAATAGGATTTAGGAGCTTAATTTTAGGCAGCCATTTTTGAAAAATCATTCATATTTTTGTGTGAAAGCAGTAGAAAGAACCTTTAAAGGCAGCACAGCTTACTACTTGAAATATTGTTTTAACCTTTTAGCTCCTGGTCCTCTACTGCCCTGCTTTGCCATCATTGCCCTTTTCTTAGGGAATGCCTTGTGCATTCAGATGCATGGCAGATGTGTTCGACCTCGAACAGTGAGTAAGCAGCCATTAGTGAAGGGCTAAAATCCATGCGCATTTTATATAAACCTGGTATATGGATTGTGCCAACTCTTGTCCAGAGTATGGTCAAGAGACCAGAGACCTAGCAAATAGCGATCAGCTAGGGGAGGGCTGGGGTAAACGGATAATCTTGTTTAGCTAAAATAAGACTAGTCAGCAAATTGCCAGGTGTTGGCGCTAAGAACTAAATAATTGTGTCTTATTCAGAGTTGCAGATTGAACAAAGAATCCCTGTTCCTATTGTTAGTTTCTTCTGTAGGGAAACATTCTTCCCACAGATCCAACCTTGAGTTTATGAAAAGTTGGCCCATGTCAGTATAAGATATCAAAGGGGTAGCCGTGTTAGTCTGGATCTGTAAAAGCAGCAAAGAGTCCTGCGGCACCTTATAGACTAACAGAAGTTTTGGAGCATGAGCTTTCGTGGGTGAATACCCACTTTGTCGGATGCATGTCCAGTATAAAATATGGCATCCTTCCACATTCCCTTCCCAGGGACCAGTGCCTTGCCTTAAGAGACACAGAAGACAATCTTCATTGCCATATACTTTCACTTTTTCTTTGCTTTAACCCCGAGGAATGTACCTGTTGGACAGTCAAAGGAGTTGCTCCATTCCTATGGATCCCAAATCAGAATTCAACATATATATTTTATACTAATATTTTATCAAAGTATTAATTAAATGTTAATTGCTAACCTAAGACCATGGATGGAGACATGATGTAACCTGTTAAACATTGGCTAATGTGCTACCTTGTCTTGCTGCAAAACCTATCCCGGGGTGTGGAACTGCCTACCCCATCATTGTAATCAATTGATTGACAGTGTCTCTGAGCCTGATAAGCAAGGTGACACTCTGCCAGCGCTGTATGTAATAAACTCCTATGCTTGACCTCTACACGGTGTGGATTTATGTCCTTCAATTAGAATTGGATACAACTTATTTTCCCGACTGTTAGTCTTCCTAATGTTGGTGATTGCTGTTTGAGTACAAAACTCGGAACACCTTTTTATTGCAAAATTACTTCATAATAACATTGACTGTTACCGTGCGTGAACTGGAGCCCGGCTTACTGTATAACAAATAAAGATACTCTGTTCCAAGATGATGGCATAGAAGGACATTAGTGAAATCAATATTGCATTAGAGATGCAGGATCCATTAATTATGTGTCAATATGGCAGATTATTTTTCACAAGTGCTGACATCAGAGTTATGAAAGTGCAGAAACATACGTACACAACAGTTCTGCTTACTAGGTAACTTAAACCTGTATCCACAGTTCTCTCTTGGGGGGGACCTGCACTGTATTTCTCCTCCAATTCCTACTGTACCTTTGCCTCTTCCTCCCCCATAACCTTTGAAGCTACAGGCAGCACTAGAGGCTGCTGTGAGGTTTACAGTTAAAAGTACTGCAGTGCTGTGTTGGGGTGTACCCTGGTGGCGATGTCAGTGTGAGATCCTGTTAATCCATCAGGGTTGCAGAACTATCTGTAAAGTAAGAGTAGGCTTCAGAGAGGGTTGTAGAAGGCCTACAGGGAAGTGGGGGGGGGGGGGGGGTTGGCGGCAGAGTGTCACATTCTAGGGTGCAACCCACAGGGGTGAGGAGTTGTCACTGACTGCTGTGTAACCCTGGGTACCTTTTAAATACTCTGCTGCTTTGGTTCACAGCTTGGATGCTGACAGCCAGCAGAAAAGCAAGCACTGAATGTCTAGATAAGCAGCTCTGAACCAACAACTTTGATGCCAACGGCCTGCTTGTTACACCGCAGCCACACTCTGGCACATAACAGCTCTGGTTACACCTGGCACTGTGACCCCAACACTCCGCAGTACTGAATTTTCCCAAGACCATGTGCTCTGCAATGTCCAGCCTTTTCCTGGACCATTCAGGGGAATAATAAGGTTTGTTTTCTCCTCTAAAGAGACAAAATGCACAGCTTATCACTTTAAACTGCAGTTAGCAATCACTTCAACTGAAACACAGCACTGGGCTGGTTTAGGTGGAAAGTGAAACAAGTTTTAACAAAAGGAGATAGAATTTAATGTGAGTAAAAGCATAAAGGATAGTGTTAGAAGTGTCTAGAAGCAAATAAAAAGTGAAACACGCTTTCTGTTTGCTGAGAATGAACAAAAACAAGCTACAGCCTTTGTTCAAGGCAATTTCCTTACCAATCTACCTTCCAGCAAGATGACTGACCACCCCTCTGGTCAGGATCTCCCATGAAGTCCAGAGTGCTCCATTTCTTAAGTGAAAGATAACTTGGGCCTCTTTGCCCCTCTCTTTTATAGTCCAGTGAAACTTTGAAATGGATTCTTCTCAAGGTTAGCCCCCCAAAGTAAGTTACTCATAGACTTTAGGGTCAGAAGGGACCATTGTGATCATCTAGTCTGTCCGCCTGCACATTGCAGGCCACAGAACCTCACCCACTCTAGACACCTAATGTTTAGCTGAGATACTCATGTCCTCAAACCAGAGTTTAAAGACTTCAAATTACAGACAATCCACCATTTACACTAGTTTAAATCTGCAAGTGACCCAGGCCGCAGAGGAAGGTGACCTCCCCCACCCCCTGGGTCTGTGACAATTTGATCTGGGTGAAAATTCCTTCCAGGTGCCAAATATGGTGATCAGTTAGACCCTGCGCATACGGGCAAGACCTGCCAGGCAGATACCTAGGAAAGAATTCGCTGTAGTAACTTAGAGCCCTCCCCATCTAGTGTCCCGACTCCAGCAGTTGGGGATTTTTGCTACTGGCAGTCATCGATGGGCCACATGCCATCTTAGGCAGACCCATCATACCATCTCCTCCACAAACTTATCAAGCTCAGTCTTGAAGCCAGTCAGGATTTTTTTGCCCCCACTTCTCCCCTTGGAAGACCATTCCAGAACTTCACTCCTCTGATGGTTAGAAACATTCACCTAATTTCAAGCCTAAACTTGTTGATGGCCAGTTTATATCCATTTGTTTTTGTGTCCACATTGGCGCTTAACTTAAACAACAACTCCCCCCCCCCCGCACATTATTTACCTCTCTGATGTAGTAATGGAGAGCAATCCTATCTCCCCTCACCCTTCTTTTGGATAGGCTAAACAAGCTAAGTTCTTGGAGTCTCCTCTCATAAGACAGGTTTTCTATTCCTTAGATCATCCTAGTAGCCCTTCTCTGCACCTGTTTCAGTTTGAATTCATCTTTCTTAAACATGGGAGACCAGAACTGCATACAGTATTCCAGATGAGATCCCACCAGAGCCTTGTATAATGGTACAAACATTTCCTTATCTCTACTGGAAGTACCTCGCCTGATGCATCCTAGGACTGCATTAGCCTTTTTTTTCCCACAGCCGCATCATATTGACAGCTCATAGTCATCCTGTGATCAACCAATACACCCAGGTCTTTCTCCTCCTCTGTCATTTCCAACTGATAATTTTTGCTATAAGCTGAGGATTTCTTGTTAGTCCCTAAATGCATGACCTTGCACTTTGGGTTATTAAATTTCATCCCATTTCTTTTACTCCAGTTTACAAGGTCATCCAGATCTTCTTGTATGATATCCCAGTCCTCCTTCATATTGGCTATACTTCCCAACTTTGTATCATCTGCAAATTTTATTAGCACGCTCTTCCTTTTTGTGAGTAGGCCAGTAATAAAAATGTTAAATAAGATTGGTCCCAAGACTGATCCCTGAGAAACTCCACTAATAACCCCCCTCCAGCCTGGCAGTTCACTTTTCTCCAGTTTAGTCGGCCCTTTAACCAGTTCCTTATCCACATCTCAGTTCTCATTAATCCCCATCTTCTCGAATTTAACTAATTTCCCATATGGAACTGTATCAAATGCCTTACTAAAATCCAGGTAGATTAGATCTACTGTAGTTCCTTTGTCTACAAAATCAGTTATTTTCTCGGAGATGAGGTTGGTCTGGCATGATCTTCCTTTTGTAAAACCATAATGTATTTTATTCCAATTACTTTTCGCCTCTGTGTCCTTAACTACTTTCTCTTTCAAAATTTGTTCCAAGTTCATTCAAGATGTGGGGAAAGATATGGTGTCCACTGGTGAAGGAAATGCCAAGCTGGTTTCTTTGCTGGTGTTTGCTAAAATGCAAATTAATTGGCCGCTTGATATGTAATAGCTAATGGACTGACTGTCTGCTGACACCTGGCTGGAGGCATCCACCTATCCTTTGTGTGTGAGAAATTTGTCTACCCACTCCCCAGACTTGTCTGGTAACACACATTAGTTCCACATTTCCTCCATATTTGTATGGTCCCGTGGGCATTTACCATACATACATTATGCAAGAATATTAATGATCCATGTGGTGTTTGTTACTGTTCCAACGATACCTTTTTATATGTCACTTCTGATAAAGTTTGACAATGAATTGGGGCACACTTAACTGGTCTGGCCAGCTGAAACTCGCTACCAGATACCTGTGAGCCACCGGGCAGGTTGTTTGGTGCAATGGATAGAGCATTGGAGTGGAACTCAAGAGTCCTGGGTTATATTATTTTGACTCGCTGTTTGGCCCTGGGCAAGCCACTCTCAATTTTCCCCATATGCAAAATGGGAATACTGACACTCGCCTACCTTTTTCTTTTTATAGTACTTTGAGATCTATGAGTGAGAAGTGCCGAATATTAATTATTCATAGATTATGATTTGGGGTTTTTCCCCTCTCCCTCATTAACTTTTGTATGTAAATATTTGCATATCTTGTTCTAGGAAGATTTTCTTTGTTACAACAGATGTTGTTGTGGTTTCCTGTTTGCTTTGTTACTACTTTAATGGCAATTGTAATAACACCTCTAGAAAAGGATGCCTTAAAGAAAAATAGCAAAATGGTTTTGAATTCCAAAGACAGTTTTTAAAATGTTACTGTTGTTAGCAGATAAACCAAAGCCCCATAATGCTTTGTATCTGTAATCTTTTGTATTAAGGCTAAATCTGTGCTGTTGAATGATGGATTATGCAAGACCCCTTGCTCTGACCTTTAGAAAATGTGCACAGGAAACCAAGAAAGGGAATACTTGTTTTTACAGATGTTTCTAGTTAGGTTCACTGATGCTAATGAGAACTCTCAGCAGTGATCAGTCCTGTGGGAGAGGTGCTGAGGGACTAGGAAATGCTGTGGCTTGCATCAGAGAATTTCCTCTAAAATGGCCTACAGGGCGAAGATTTGTAGAACCATGGTTGGGACATGCAGTGTAATTTTCAGATCCTACAGATTTCGGGGACCTGTGGAAAAAGTAAGTTTCTATACCAGAATGTGCCCAGAATTCCATGGTGCTGCCCACCTTCTACCCTGCTGCCATTGGCTTCTCTGCTAATGCCTGGACAGTCCTCACAATCTGAAAGGGCAGTTGTCTTTCAATAGGACCAAAAGGCAGTAACTAAGGTCAGGGCCACATTGTGCTGCATGCTGTACCAGCATATAACAAGGACAGAAACTAAGTAGACAAGAGAGACAAAAGGTGGGAGGGCAGAAGGAAATGACTTGCCCAAAGTCACATAGCGGGTCAGTAAGAGAGTTGGGAATTAATTTTTTTAATGAGTTTAGCAACTTTCAATATTATTAATCTCAGCAACTTCTCTGTAAATTTATGGTTATATGCCCAGCTTGTTTGCAGATGTTGTGGTTTAGAAGAATTATCTAATACACTTGGCCCAAGACCATTTTTCATTGTGTTTTAATATGACATGCCTGACTGCAAGTCTTTTTCCCTTGCCTGAGCATTAAGCTGCCCTACTCCATTGTTTGTGAGCAGTCACCTTTCCTAACTTCTTCTACAGATTCCGAGGGTGGGGAGAGCATGACAGCTGACCAGGACGCAAAGCTGCGGGGGCAGAAAAATTAAGAAAAACCTGATATTCCCCCACCCCCCATCCCCATATGTTTGCTTGCCCCAGGCACTACAATGCCCAGTTACAGCTTTGCAGACTCCACAAATCCAAGTCCAAATTTATGCCTTTCTTGTGGTCTTGCTTTATTAATAAAATAAGATAATCTCCGGTTTGGCTGCATTCCTCCTTTAGGACTGTTCAGTCCATAGCCCAGATGCTCTCTGCCTAGAGACCAGTTTCCGCTGCCATTATATCCTGTGAGGCCGTGAGAGAGCAAAACATACTTAACCCTTCCCCTGCAGAATCCACGCTGCTAATGGTGAGGTATTCTAGGCCACGCCGCACCCAGTTATATCAGTTTTGCCAGCAAGATTCAATTTCATGGGGACTGTACTTTAAAATATGTGCCAAACTTTCCTTTCTTTGATCTGATAAAGGGATGAACTGTATCCCAGGTTTTTCAAGTCTCCAGAATTCATGTTATATCTTTTCCCCATACATAGGCACCAACTCTGTGGGTGCTCTGGGACTGGAGTACCCGGGGGGGAGGGGCTCCCTTGGAGCAGACTTGTTCAGGACAAGAAGCTCACACGTCTTCACCTCCTGGGTCTCTCCTTGGAGCATTCAGCATCCTCTGCCCCTTCGTGCGCTTCCCACAGCAAGCCTGCCCCAGCGGGGTCCTGGGGAAGCCACAGGGTCCTGCACCCCCACTTCGCAGTCAGACGTGACTCTGAGCCAGCCAGTAACAGAGGTTTATTCGATGACAGGAACAGAGCGAGGTGCAACGGTGGCACCCGATCCAGAATGTTCCACAAATAAAAAGAGAACGGGCCTTAAATAAAGGGGGCACAGATTAAAAAACCTCAACAAGTGAAAAAAGTTCTTCCCCTCCAAACAGAATAGTCACAGCCACAAAAATGGCAACACCTACATGGAGACAATCTTGGGATGTCCATCCTCTAACCACGAACGTGCTACTCACCTCCGCTGGGGCTCCCGTGTGCATGGAGCTGAAGCCAGCCCCACTCGGCAGCTCTGCTCTTGGCTCACTCACTACCGCTATCAGCTCCCCTCTTTTCCCTTCCCCAGTGCCTTCCACCCACTGGTGGGCCCTGTTGGTCAGCTCTTCTTCCCCTTCCCCCCACTGCGATCAGCTATTTCGTGGCATGCAAGAGGCTGTGGGAAGGAGAGAGGAACAAGGACTCTTTCAGGGGAGGGGGCAGAACAGGGTGGGAAGAGGCAGGGTTGGGGTGGAGTGGGGCCGGGGTGGAGGCTTGGGAGAAAGGGTGGGATGGGGCAGGATGATGCAGAGCAGGGGCAGGGCCTTGAGGGAAGACAGGGAGTGGGGGCACGGCCTGGGGCAGAGCCGGGGGTTGAGCACTCACTTGCACATTGGAAAGTCAGCACCTGTGTCCCAATAAATATGTAATAAGTTAAAGAAAAGGAAATAACTACAACCACTATAATTAATATGCTTAACATCACAAGGAGTTTTGTGGTGTTGATTTCATAATTATTGCACTAGCCTGCTCCACCTATCCACCTTCATACATGACAACAGATCCTAGAGTTTAAAATAAACATACTAGTAGATGATGGTAAATGCTTATCTGTTTTCATATGTATGAGTAAGAATAAAGGTGTAACATACAATAATTAATGACTGACCATTAAATTGGGTATCCTAAACATTTGGAAAACAGAGGGCAAAGTCAACAAGATCTTTCCCTGTGTAAGAATTGCAAAATTGGGCACAAGGGCTCCAGTATAACAAATGATGATGGCTTGCATCAAAACAGGGACAAGCTACTATACTTTAATGGGCTAAAGTTGCTTTATTTGTAAAAGACTGACTGTTACATTCTGTATCCATTTGGTTTAATCCAACCTAAAAGAGCTTTTTTCCATGGCTGAAATATAAACAGGAGAGCATAATGTCAACAGAAGATATATCAGACGAAACAAATTCCCTATTATTGCACATTTTTTGTTAACTTTGACCTCACGCTCAGGAGAAAATGCAGGTGTAGGGAAACTGCATCCCCTCACAGGGGGTGTCATGGTGATCCATCAGAGGTGGCATTGGTCTTGTGTGGAACAGACTGGAGAGACTCCTCACAAACCCTGACATCCTGCGGATGTCTACCAGTGCAGAAGTCTTGCATCTTCATACCTGCCATGTGCCTGTCTCTATTTGGTCCTGGCCTGATCCTCACAATCTCCACTCCTTTCCTACTGTATGTATCCCTGGAGTAGTCAGGAGGACTCTATGGGATTCATGGAAAAATGGGCCATGGGAAACTATGCTGTAGAGGTTGCCGAGCTCCTACTTTCAGCGTAGGAGTGGGGAGATCTGTTCATGGAGGGGAGGGGGTATGGAATTTGTGAGAACAGTGCCTCTCCTGGTGATCATGTACTCCCCACACATGGATTAGAATTGGCAATATTCATAGATTAAGGAAGCGCCGAGGATATCTCCAAGGTTAAGCAATTGGGTGATGGTGAATGAGAGAGTTTCCAGCTTTCTCCTATCTTTAAAAAAAAAAAGGTGGTTTAGTTTTAGAAGAGAATAGGTAGTATTAAGTGACTTAGCAATTTCTCTAATGTTCCTCCAGCAGCGAAAGAAATCCCCCAAAATGGTGTTAGAGAAGCAAGGCAGACACAAGGATGCTAGAGATCATTGTTTGCCACTCTGTGAAACCAGGCCTCTGTCAGAATAGATAGTCCTACGAATGCTTCCTTTCTTCCACGCAGTACTGCATGTAACTTCTGAAACAAATGTGCTCAGTTCTTCTGTTTGTTTTATTTTTTGCTTGTGGGAGTGGTTAGTTGAGTGTAAAGGTGCAATCTCTGTTAAACGCTTTAAAGAAGTCAAGTTCAGTTAGTCATCCTTGAGATCCTCATTTAGGCTTGTTCCTGCACCCACTGAAATGAAGAGATAAACTCCCCTCAGTCGGAAAAGGCCCTGATGGTCAAAATCTCTCTTGACTGACACTTTAGTGCAATTCAATTTTCTTTCATATCTGGAAACCATAACAACTGACTTCAGTGGAGTTGTGCGAGATGTAAGTCACGGCAGAATTTGTCCCTTAGTACAACTTAATGTGTACTGTTGTATCCAGGTTATTTTGAAATATTTGTCTAGTGCTTAAAATATGGTGAGTACCATATATACAAAATTCATGGTGGGGAAAAAATATTTTAGATTACAGTCCCATACTGATGGTGTCCCAGGTTAGGTGCACATACTAGATAACTTGGTTTAGGTGTCGCCTTCTGTTAATATTTACTGGGTAATTACTGCACTTTCACCATGCAATTTTTAATATCCGCTACCTTATTTAGTAGCCCCAAAAGGAGACTCCCCTGCTGCTTCAAGACCCTGACTTGATTGTGGAGATCTGTCTTTATTCCAGTTGCACTTTATTCTTAAAATTACTTTTTGCATGTGCACACACACATTCTCTCTCTCTCTCTCTCTCTCCCCCTCCCTTGCCAAATTCATCACCCTCTTCCCTGATGATTGTCTGTTTTACTAGGGAGATCAGTGTTGCACCTTTTAAATCAAGAACTATTTCTACTTGAAAGCAAAAAAAGAATTAAAGCTGCAATGGCAAGTAATTAAATGAAATAGAAGTCATGCCTTCTAAATGAAGATATCTAGTGTGTGGGACCATTGAATTTAAGACAATTTGGTAGAATTCTCATATGTATCTTGATGATGGTGAAGACCTAGCTCCATTGAAGTCAATGAGGTTTTGCCACTGACTTCTCTAGGGCCAGGATTCCACCCACATTTTCTGTGTCTTTTCATTTGACCAGTGAGGAAATACAGAGCACAATTTTTTCCTCTGCCCCCCAAGTCCAGTAATCTTGGTCCTGATCCAGGCAAATTGTATTAAGGGGAAGACTGAGTGGGCAAACTGAGATACATGGTTTTGAAATCTCCATTTGGGAACTGATCTTGCAAGTTTTCGAGGTGTAGAATTCCATCTACTTTAGTGACATCGTTAATCCAGTTCACATAGCTACTATTTCATTAGTGAAACCCCTCAGAAAACCCCAAGTCTTTTATGTACTCACAAGTAACAGCCTATGAGAGCAGAAGTTATCCCTCTCTCTGGATTTCAGAGTCTTCTTCTGTGACTGCCTTTTAAATTTCAACTTCAAGGGACAGTGTCTTTATTTTTGGGAATTATACAGCTTTGAGGACACAGTCGGCATTATGTAAATTAAATTAGTACATCCAAAAAAATCTACCATAAAAGAAAGTTAAAATTGGAAATCAAGCCTTCAGAAGTTAGGAAACTCTGGAATGAAGGTTGCTCATGCTCCTATCCAACTCCCCCATCTCCTGTCTCCTGCCCACCTCCTGCTCTCTGCCCCCTTCCCACTCTGTTTCCCTCTATCCTCTGGCTCCTACAAATGCTCATTTCTTATCCTCTGCATTCCAGTCAGGTCGTTTCCTTCTTCACTCCCTGGGTGCCAGTAGTGCAGGCATTGAAAACACAGAAGAAACAGGCTCCTTGCTCTCAGTTCGTGTTTGGCACCGCAGTGGCCCACAGCAGCTAGAACAGTGGTTCTCAAACTTTTGTACTGGTGATCCCTTTCACACAGCAAACCTCTGAGTGCGACCTCTCCCCCCCCTTTATAAATTAACACTTTTTTATATTTAACACTATTATAAACACTGGAGGCAAAGCGAGGTTTGGGGTGGAGGCTGACAGCTCATGACTCCCTATGTAATAACCTCACCACCCCCTGAGGGGTCCCAACCCCCAGTTTGAGAACCCCATAGCTAGAAGAAGCAATGGCAGGAAAGTTCTGCTTAGCCCCAAGATGGAGCATGCTCAGTGGCGATGGTGCATGCACAGTCCACTTAGCACACAGGAGCTGTGAGAGTAGGAGCATGCTCTTTGGAGAATTTTAGTTGCCAAACTGTAGCAAGCCTCTACTGAGGCTTATAATTTGGCCAAATTTGGGTGAATTTTCAGATGCAAAAGGCACATCCCTGACTGAGCAACCCTCCTGTCAAATTTCAAGTTCCTTGCTCCAAAGCATGGAGGTGCTGGAGCTCCTCAACAGAATAGTTCAAAGAAACTTTTCTTTTTTTACATAAATAAAACAACAAAGTATTTTTCCCTAGTCTTGTTCTTCGACATTGCTGAACCATTTCAGCTGAAGATTTTTCTAATGTAATTCAACTTGAGGCAATCATGGAAAATTTGAATCTGAACTGTTAAAATTTGACAAAGCAATAAACAACTAATCCATGGGTCTTATGGAGAGTGTTAGGCCACCTTAAGTATAGGAGATGCTACCAGCCCCATGTATAATAGAAGAAAATTGATAGCTTAGAGGGCTGTTTCAGCATATGTATGAATGTGTTGTGATATCCCTTTTCTCCATTCAAATGGAAATTTGGGTTAGTTTTTTCTTATGTCTATGAAATTACTATTAATCAGGAAGATTTTAATGCAGCCATCAAGTAGGTCTTTGAATCATAGACCTCATTAAAGCTGATGGGTGTGCTAGCCACCCTTCTTTTAGACTAAATGTCAGGATCTGAGTGGATTTAATTTTAAATTAATTTGATTTAAATCGCTAGTCAGGAAGACTCAACTTAATCATGGATTTCTACATAAAAGTGCATTCTTGGTTGTTATAACCTTGAAACCTATGTCTGAGTTGTGAAGAATATGTATTATTTTTAGAAGGTATACAGTATACATTTTTAAAGTGATTTATTTTGAAAACTTTTCAGATTAGTTTTACAGTTATATCAGAAAATGAATAATTGGTTATTTAATTTACCAAAGGTAGTTGAAGCATATAGTTCACCTCTGAATGACTTCATAAATATCTCCAATTTAACAGGTTAATCATTAATATTTGGAGGATTTTCTTGCCATACTGTATTAGGAGGAGAACATCACTAGACAGACATTTAGTTAAATAAAACAATTTAAAACTACAATATTATGTATTCTGGATTTTTTTCCCTTCAACAGCAAACATATTATATTTTAACAAAATAAGAATGAATTTTTTAATTTAAACATTCAAGCTTTTAAAAATTGTTTGTTAAAATAGTCAATTTAATTTTTGTTCTAAAAAAAAAAGAACAATCACCCAGGTCAACATAAGAAACTTAAAATATTGGCTTCTGCAGCTAACTCAGTTGTCTTCACCTTCATTTTCCTGTTTGTTCATAATCTGGAAAGGAAAAACAAGCTTTCCTGCTTTTTCAGGTCCCAAATGATTTCTCAATTTGGAATGATTTCTACACTGGCAGAAGAAGCTACTGCTGTTAAAAGTGAGATTATCACTTCAACAGTCTCTGAATCCAAGTGCTTAAGTGACTTCTATCACTTCACTTGTGTGACTTTCTTTAAAACATCAGCAGCAAACACATATTTCTTGAATGATTCTTATTCCTAAACTGGGTCTCTTTTACGGCCTTCTGCCATTATAGGGTTTTCCCTTCTAGTGAGAAATGGTATGGTAGATCTCAAATCAATGAAGGCTACACTCAGACTGCAAGACTTCTGGAATATGCTGCTCAAACAGTTTCACTTTTGTTTCTACTGCCTGTCCCTCCCTTCTCACATTTATTTCCAGACTTCTTCTCCTTGTTCAGATCTATTCCACCCCCAACAATCTTCTATTCTTTGACCTTTTTGAAACTTTGCACTTGTAGAGAGAGAGAAGGGATTGACTCTGTGTACACAAATTTGCAGAGGGACAATAACGTTGAGGTCTGTTATTTCTCACCTCTATATATTGTGACAAAGTTCTTCCTCTACCTTGATGGGTCCTGCACTTATTGGCAGGTTTGCTCACCTCAGAATGATCATGTGGGTCAGGAATCAGCCCAGAGACTTTCCTCTGTATCTGATCAGGAGTTGGGAGGTTTGGGGGAACCTGGGCCCACTCTCTACTCCAGGTTCCGGCCCAGGGCCCTGTTGACTGCAGCTGTCTAGAGTGCCTCCTGGAATAGCTGCACAACAGCTACAACTCCCTGGGCTACTTCCCCATGGCCTCCTACTGTTAGACAAAAAGGCCAGATATATGCTTAGGTCAAATATGTGCTCATGCATTTGTCATTCTCCCTGCTTGTTTTTCTAGTTGCTACCCACGTCTAAAGTTACACAGACACAGGATATATATGATATATACATAAAAAGGGGAATGAGTTAAACAGATGTGCCCTGACCATGGGAAAGGATGTAAAGAAAGGGGAACCATGGAGAAGGAATGTGAGGGAAAGGGGGGGAGCGAACAGATGCTTCCTAATTGCTACCAGACACAAATTTAAAGAATGCATAGGTTAGCAGAATTCGACACGCTAAGTTATTTGTCCATAGGTATAAAAGGACATGCCTTGTGCTTGTATAGTGTGCTCCTTCTCTGGCACGAGCCGAGAAGGACACCCGCTCAGCTGATTGTATAAAGAATCTGGTAACCGTCCTCCTGTCTCTCCGTGCCTCCTTGGGGTAATTGGGAAGGCTCCAGGGGGAACGAGCCCATTTGGCTAACAAAATGGCGACCCAGATGGGACTTCTCTCCCTGTAGGGGGCGTTTGACCGACGGCCGA
The DNA here is from genome assembly GCF_016161935.1 of Mauremys reevesii. Lineage (NCBI taxonomy): Eukaryota > Metazoa > Chordata > Testudines > Geoemydidae > Mauremys > Mauremys reevesii. The sequence continues at coordinate 254,095,195 of NC_052623.1, forward strand.
GGACGACCCAGGAGAGTGGCCACCTCGGGCTGTGGTTTGCTCGAGCTCCGGGTCGCCTCAATTGGCCGGGACGGCTGTGCCCCCTCTATAGAGAACTCCACAGGACACGGAAGCAGGGCGGACGAAGCAGAGGGGAATCCAACTGCCGGACGCGGCCACTCCAGGTGGTAAGTGCGTTTGCCTGTCGGGCAGTGATGAGCTGCCGAAATCTTAACAACGGGTTCCCTATAAAAAGTTCTGATTTAAGGGATGTGCGACAGCATGTATTTTTTGTACCAATAGGGTTACCATACGTCCATATTTTCCCAGGAGGTGATTAAGAACCGAAAAGCCTGACATGTCCAGGAAAATACAGATGTATTTTAACCCTACCTAAAGTTCTTTTTTAAAAAGATGGGGCTGAACTAGAAATGAGCTCCGTTTCACATGTGTGGGTGGTGATCAGGGACAGTCTCAATTTTTGGGTCTTTTTCTTATATAGGCTCCTATTACCCCTCACCCCCATCCCGATTTTTCACACTTGCTGTCTGGTCACTCTAGGGTGTGCACATGTGTGGGTCCCAGCTGCTCCCTGCCCCCCCCTCATTGAAGCAGGTGTGCAGGGTTACTGCTCTGGGAACTGCAGGGCACCAGTGGATGTGGGGCTGGCTGCAGATAGGGGCATGGGGCAGGGCTAGCTGGAGGCAGGGAGTGACACGGGCTGGCTGTGGGCAGGTGATGCAGATGGGCGGGCTGCAGGTGGCTGCGGGCAGGGGCTGCAGGCAAGGGCTGGCTGCGGGCAGAGGGCGGCTGTGGGCAGGGGCTGGCTGCGGCTGGCTGGGGGCTGGGGCTGGGGCTGGGGTGGCTGGGGCAGGGGCTGGCTGGGGCTGGCTGGGGGCAGGGGTGGCTGGGGCTGGGGCAGGGGCTGGCTGGGGGCAGGGGCTGGCTGGGGCGGCTGGGGCGGGGCTGGCTGGGGTGGCTGGGGGCAGGGAAGGCGGGGGAGGGGCGCAGATACTCACACGGGGGGGGGCTGGGAGCAGCAGGACGCAGCCGGGGACTCACCAGGCAGCAGCAGGAGCCCCAGGGCCAGAGGTCCAAAGAGCAGGAGCAGCAACAGGGCCAGGAGGCAGCTCACATGGCTCTCGCAGCGCAGTGCCCCCGGCGGCCGGGAGGAGGAATTACAGGCTTCCCAGGCAGAGCCCATCAAAGCTTCCCTCGCAGGGAAGCTAGTTAACAAGCGGTTCTAAAACCGCTTCTAAATTTAACAACGGGTTCGCGTGAACCGGCTCCAGGTCACCCCTGCTGTCGGGTTTGAGGTATAATACCTAACAGGAGCGCCCCTGCAGTGTAGGTTGGACACGGGAACCCTCTAGGCAGCACGTGCATGGGATAGTGGACTGCAGTATGCTATGTTGTTATATCAAATGTGTAATGTTCCTTGTTAAATAATTACTTGCCAATGACTAATTCCACCAGCTCGTGGGCTGTTCTGGACAATTACTGGGACTTGGAACAACCCCAGGGATTGATCCTGTTTTTGACGACAGTATTCTTGTTCTTTCTATTAATGTTTTATTGGAGACCGAAGTTATAATCGTTCAACCAGACAGTTAGGGAATCTGTGTATGAAAGGAGTGAATGCTGCTGACCAGGTCTGGGACTTAAGCTGATCCTAGCCGCCCCAAGATGACCGGAAAATCTTGATCGCAAGGGGGGTCAGCCGAACCTCGTGACCCAGTGGAAACCTGAATGAATGATACTCCTCCTCTTCTTTCCCTCTCCTCAATAGATCAGGTTAAAATATAATGGGGTCCTCTCAAAGCACCTTTCCTGGGACACCCTTAGGGTGTATGTTGAATAATTGGAAAGCTTTTAGACGCCAGGCTGATTATGGCATTGTATTATGTAAGGACAATCTTATAAAGTTCTGTACTCTGGAATGGGGAACACTCGGGGTGGAATGGCCCGAGGGGGGAACACTTAAACCAGAAATCGTACAAGCTGTACATAGTACTGTGACCCGGAATGGCAATTGGGATCAATATCCTTATATAGATATTTGGCAGGACCTCGTGGCCAACCCTCCCCCATGGTTGCAAAAATGTAAAGCACGGACTATTAAAACTCTAATGGCCCGTGCCCCCGTTAGAAAGCCCGGTCCCCCTGTTAAGAAATCTTGTCCACCAACTATAATTCCTTCTGCCCCTGATCCTATGCCTCCCCCCACTTTGTATCCTGGCCTTCCGGTCCTGGCAGACAGTCCCCCCTCCCCTGCGAGTAATTCCCTAAGCACGGGAGAGGGTACCAGCGATCAGGACTCTTCCGATCAGGGGCCCTCCCCGATTGCCAGCCGCCTTAGGAGCAGGGATAAGAGTGAGGCTGGTCCTGGGGAAATCCAGGAGAAGAGGGAATGGAGCTCGGCCCCAGACTATAACACTAAGAGTAAGGTGACATTTCACCTCAGCCCCGTAATAACCCCAAAAAGAAAGATGGAGAGATTGACATCTAATTCTACGCCTGGGGACACTCAACTAACCCTTACTCGCTCCCCAGACAGGGGCGAGGGTAACACGGCATACGCGATGCCCTTAAGGGAGACTTTAACCCCAGACGGTCAACTCACCATGCTTTGTTTCCTTCACTAGCAGTGATTTATATAATTGGAAGCACCAGAATCCCCCGTTTTCAGAAGATCCCGCCCCGCTAACGGCAATATTTGAAACTTTGATCTCGGCCCATAATCCTACCTGGGGCGATATGAGAGTAGCTCTAAATACCCTGCTCACTGCCGAAGAGAGGCGTTTAGTCCTCTCAAAAGCCCGTGAACGGCTAGGTGAGACAGAAAAAGACCCGGCCAAGGTGGCAGAACTGTTGCCAGAAAGCCCTCCTGCTTGGGGGCATAATGCCGAGAACCTGACTAAGCACCGCGAATATGCCGCCGCTATAGTACAGGGCATGAAGCGCTGTATTCGAAAAACACCAAATTGGGCTAAACTGTATAATATTCGACAGGAAAAAAGTGAAAATCCAGCTGGCTTCTATGAGCGCCTGTGTAACACCTGTAAGAGGTACACAGACCTCGATCCGGAGGACGCCAATGGAAAGCGGGTATTAATCCCCCTCTTCATTGGACAATCCTATGAGGACATCAGGAAAAAGTTGCAAAAATTGGATGGGGGCATCGGGTAAAAATATAGAGGAGCTTTTAGGGATTGCAATGAAGGTTTATGATCGCAGAGACGATGAGGAACAAAAGAAGGGGGCCCGCGTTTTGGCACTAGCCCTAAGGGAAGGAAATGAGGGGAAAGGGGGCAAGGCTAAAGGACAACCGGGGCCACCGAATAAGGGAAAGGGCCCCCGTTTGGGTCGAAATCAATGCGCGATCTGTAGGGAGGAGGGACACTGGAAAAACGAATGCCCCCGGCGACATGCCAAGGGAAAAGAGTACACGGACAGAGTTTTGCCCTCTCCCATTTACTACAGTAGTACAGGACTTTCGGGGGAGGGATCTTCCCCATAGGGGGGCCGGGGGACCCAGCGGCCCCTCCTGGCAGCACAAGCTGCCAGCTTGGATCCCACGGTAAAAATTAAAGTGGAGGGCCGCCCAATTGAAGCCCTAATCGATACTGGGGCTACCCTTAGTCTACTCCCCCTCAATAAGGCTCCCCGGGATAGAGCTCAGGGATGTGCCATTGTTCAAGGGATTGAGGGACAGACTACAGCTTTGGAGAAAACTCTCCCTCTCCTAGTAAAAGTCGGGGATCAACAGATCTCTCACCAGTTTGTCTGCAGTCCCTCTTGTCCCATAGCACTGCTCGGACGAGACATCCTCACTAAATTACAGGCGGAAATCTCGTTCGAGAATGGGACAATGGAAGTCAGAATCCCGAAGCAACAAATCTCTAACTACCAGATGGCTCTCATAAGTGCTAGAAATCACTCCTCGGAATGTCAGGAGAGTGGCGAGAGCCAGCTGCCGGGGGTTAGCCTTGAGGTTTGGGCGGAGGGGGGAGGAACTGCCCGAGCTAAAAATGCTGCACCAGTGCATGTCTCCCTTAAGGAGGGAAGCAGCCCGGCCCGAATTCGACAATACCCCCTTAAGCTAACCACTCGGATTGGGCTAAAACCTCTGATTCAAAAGTTCCTGCAGTGTGGGTGGCTAAGGGAAGGCACATCCCCATACAATACTCCGATAATGGGAGTACCTAAGCCTAATGGACAGTATCGATTGGTCCAGGACCTAAGACAGGTTAACAAGTTAATAGAAGCCCCCTACCCAGTCGTCCCAAATCCCCATACGATTTTAGGCCAAGTACCTTAAAAACCATAGCTGGTTCTCGGTCATAGATTTAAAAGACGCCTTCTTTTCCATTCCCCTTCATTTAGAATCTCAAAAGTTGTTTGCCTTTGAATGGGAAGACCCAGACACCCACTACAGGTCCCAATATCTCTGGACCGTTGTCCCACAAGGACTTACCTGTGCGCCTGAGATTTTTGGCAGCCAGCTAAAAAGGGACCTGGCCCCATTCCTGGCTAGCCACCCTACGTGTAACATAGTCCAGTATTGTGATGATCTGCTCTTAAGTACTGAAACAGAGGCAGCCTGCAAGGAGCAAACCATAGAGCTCCTCAATCACCTTGGGGAACAAGGATATAAGATTTCGAGGGAGAAAGCTCAATTGGTTAAGCAGCAGGTCACCTTCCTTGGGCATCACCTCTGCCAAGGGAGTCGCAGTTTGGGGAAAGAAAGAATCCAGGTTATACTCGACAGCCCTCAGCCCCGAAACCCCCGAGAATTAAGGGCATTTCTGGGACTAACTGGCTTTTGTTGACTCTGGATCCCTGATTATGGGGGAAAAGCCAGACCATTATATGAGTCTCTGACCAAGGAAGGTCTGCTCCACTGGACATGGACCCGGGAAATGGAAAAAGCATTTCGAGAGCTTAAGGAAGCCTTGGTTCAGCCTCCCGCTCTAGCCCTCCCAGATTCCCGGAAGCCATTCACCCTATACGTTCATGAAAGGGGAGGGGTGGCAGCTGGGGTCCTGTGCCAGAGGTCAGGACCAACTTGGTGACCCATTGGATACTATTCAAAAGTCTTGGACCCCGTCGCCAAGGGATGGCCTGCCTGTTTATGGGCCGTAGCAGCGACTGCCCTCCTAGTTCAGGAAACCGAAAAATTAACCCTGGGTGGAGATACTGAAGTTGTGGTCCCCCACGGGGTGCCTCAGATACTGGGAACTGGTGCTGGGGAAAAACATCTAAACCCCAGTCGACATACTAGATACGAAGTGGGGCTCCTGTTGGCCCCCAATCTGACCTTTAAGACAGTCAGTCCCCTTAACCCGGCCACCCCACTGCCCGATCCCCAGGCCTCCTCTGAGGCCGGTCCTATTCATGACTGTATCGAAGTCTTGCAACAAGAGACCAAACCCCGATCTGATCTTTCAGACCTGCCCTGGCCCAACCCCGATGTTGAGGGATATGTTGACGGGTCTAGTTATGTGGTAAATGGCAAGCGATTTACTGGGGCGGCGGTGGTGATTAAGGATAAAGGGGTTTAAACTCAGCCCTAATTTATCTGCTCAGGCAGCGGAGCTAGTGGCTCTCATTGAGGCTCTCTGCTTGGGAGCCGGGAAGACCCTTAACTTATATACTGACAGTCGGTATGCCTACATGGTGGTGCATGCGCATGGGACCCTGTGGAAAGAAAGAGGATTCATTACGGCCTCGGGTCAAAAGATTGCGCATGGGAGCCTCATTAAAATGTTGCTCGAGGCCCTAATGCTCCCTCTCCGGGTTGCCGTGATACATGTGCGTGCCCATGGGAAAGCCCCCGAGGCCGAACAGCGGAGGTATAATCAGCTGGCTGATCAGGCCGCGAAAGAGGCCGCCCGAGACGGGGCCTTATGGCTTCTCATGGTTCAAGATACTGAGACTAAAACCCCTCCTCCCCAATACACAGCCGAGGAGATAGGTCAAGCCCAGGCTGCGGGAGGCCGGCAGGTTTCCTCTGGATGGTGGAGACTGCCTGGGGGAGAGGTTTTTGTCCCCAGGCCAGTGCTCCAGGAAATCTTCCGGCTCTTGCATAGAGAGGGACATCCAGGGTCTAGGGCAATGGTTGATTTGGCCACCAGATCCCTTAAAGGACTGGGTATGCACATGGAAGCCCAAAGAATTGTTAATAACTGTGCCATCTGTCAACAAACAAACCAGAAGGGATGTGGCCCTCCTGCCCCGATGGGAGGTCGACCATGGGCTATGTTCCCTTTTCAAAGGTGGCAAGTTGATTTCGCTGAGATGCCCCCTTGCAGGGGCTATAAATACCTGCTTGTTTTTGTCGATCAACTTACCGGATGGGTGGAATGTTACCCCAGCCGGCATTGTCAGGCCCGGGCTGTCACCAAAGCCCTGTTACAGGAGATACTTCCTCGTTTCCATTTCCCCGAGGTAATTGAGTCTGATAGGGGAAGCCACTTTGTCTCACAAGTGGTCCAGCAGGTATCCCAGGCCCTCAGCATACAATGGAAACTACATACACCCTGGAGGCCGCAGAGCTCGGGCCAAGTAGAAAGGATGAATAGAACTCTCAAAGATACTCTTACTAAAATATGCACAGAGTCTAACTTAAAGTGGCTCGACGCTTTGCCACTCGCCCTCACCCGCATTCGAAGGGCCCTGCAAAAGGGTCTTAAACTTTCACCCTTTGAGCTGGTCTTTGGGTTTCCTCCCCGAATACTTATCCCAGGATTCCGGGAGGACGTAACCTGGGAAGTGGGAAATGACTTACTATGGAAACAGGTTTCCGGGTTGCAATCTGTTTTGTTACAGCCGCATCAATACGCGGTGCCCTTCCAGGTCCTTCCCTTGGACCAGCCCGTGCATCCGTTCCGGATCGGTGACCAGGTCCTTATCAAAAAGTGGAAGCAGGACCCCCTTACGCCGAGGTGGGACGGTCCACACACTGTTTCGCTCATCAGCCAGGCCGCGGTTAAGATTCTCGGGAGTGACAGATGGACACACCACACACGGGTTAAGTGGTTCCTGAACCCGAACCTGGAAACCGACTCAACAGAAGGGGACATCAGCCCTCTGTCCACCCCGGCTCCGGAGGCCCGGGGTGGCACGGGTGAAGACACCGTGTGGGAATATCAAGGACTTGACGGACTGAAAGGACTGTTTAAGAAAAAACTATAATGAACTTATTATTGATACTATTGCTCATGTATTCACACTGCAACTATGGTTGGGAAAATAGGTTTGTACAACTAGGGGAAACAATAGCTAATTCCTTCAATCTTAGCAGCTGCTGGGTTTGTGGAGGTCCAGGGGATTGGAATGAGTGGCCTTGGGTTTGTGGAGGTCCAGGGGATTGGAATGAGTGGCCTTGGGTAGCCCAGCCAGTACAAGCTAAATGGTGGATTAGTAATTTAAGTATAGTCCATGATAGAACGGGAAGTTGGACTGAGGATAGCAGTCCTTGGCGCCTCTATTCTTCTGGAGTAGGGATCCTTTGTCTCAATCAGACTCGACAAGAGGGAGTGTATGTGGGAGAAAGCCGATGTGACTGGACCCTATCTCTAGGATATGACTGCTACGATCACCCTAGTTGCCATATGTATGACTGTTCTAAATATCAAGGGCGATGGAACCACACCCATGTAAAACTCACTAATCATAGCTGGGTAAGGTGTTCCTACCAACAGCATACTGGCGAGGGTTGTAAGGCCGTAGGACTGGATGGGTTCTTTGATGCCCTCTTTTTAAGTTGCCAGCGCGATAATACCACCAGTAAGGACCATGTGGTACGCTGGTATCAGTGGGCATGGCAACACTCTAATGGAACTCGGGTAACCCATTTTCACCATTTCTGGCTTACAACCAATAGCCCTAAATTCGGTTGTAATTGTGCTTGGAGGGAAGGGGCTGGGGCATGGAAATGTGAATATTGTAATCCCGATGGTACGTCCATCGTACTAGGGGGTCCCCTAGAAATGGGTAACTCTTTATACTATGAAGAGCCGGGCCCCGAAGACTACCCCGAGACTTGGGAGGGTCCCTTTGCAAAGGGAAAATGGGCCCTAAAAGGCCACTACTGGATATGTGGACAATACGCGTACCGAAGATTGCCTCCAAATTGGTCAGGAATATGCTACATCGGATACATTAGGCCCTTGTTCTTTCTACTACCCCAGGTGCAGGGAGGCAAATTGGGAATTAAGGTATATGATGATCTGATTAGGGAGAGGCGGTCTGTGGATTCCTCATTGACTACTGGAAGCTCCCAAACGTGGGGAGCTCAAGAATGGCCCCCTGAGAGAATTATAAAATATTATGGACCAGCTACATGGAATCCAAATGAGTGGATCTCAGGGGCAAGGGAGCCCATTTACAACTTAAATCGGATAATTAGGCTGCAAGCCATCTTGGAAATAATAACTAATCAGATGGCTGCGGCTCTTGATCTTTTAGCCGATCAGTCCACTCAGACGAGGAATGTGATTTATCAGCACCATCTAGTTCTTGATTATTTGTTGGCAGAGGAAGGGGGAATCTGTGCAAAATTAAACGAGTCTAATTGCTGTTTACAGATAGATGATAATGGAAAGGCGGTAAAACAGATAACAAAAGAAATGAGGAGGTTAGCCCATGTCCCGGTCCAAACCTGGGGTGGGTGGAATATGGATTGGTTCACGTCCTGGTTGCCGCAACTAGGATGGCTCCGAGAAGGTTTTCTTCTCTTTGTACTCTTTATTACAACCCTATTAACCCTAGCTTGCTTCGCTCCCTGTGTAGTTACCTTGGTCCGACGAATGGCAACCCGAGTGATACGTCAACAAATGATGGCTATGTATCAGCCAGTAAAGGCTGAAGACTGGGGGCCATAACGCTCTCAAATTGCTTTTTAGGGGGGAGTTGTTAGACAAAGGCCAGATATATGCTTAGGTCAAATATGTGCTCATGTATTTGTCATTCTCCCTGCTTGTTTTTCTAGTTGCTACCCACGTCTAAAGTTACACAGACACAGGATATATATGATATATACATAAAAAGGGGAATGAGTTAAACAGATGTGCCCTGACCATGGGAAAGGATGTAAAGAAAGGGGAACCATGGAGAAGGAATGTGAGGGAAAGGGGGGGAGCGAACAGATGCTTCCTAATTGCTACCAGACACAAATTTAAAGAATGCATAGGTTAGCAGAATTCGACACGCTAAGTTATTTGTCCATAGGTATAAAAGGACATGCCTTGTGCTTGTATAGTGTGCTCCTTCTCTGGCACAAGCCGAGAAGGACACCTGCTCAGCTGATTGAATAAAGAATCTGGTAACCGTCCTCCTGTCTCTCCGTGCCTCCTTGGGGTAATTGGGAAGGCTCCAGGGGGAACGAGCCCATTTGGCTAACACTACCAACACCTTTTTTATCCTCACCACAGGACCTTTCTCCTGGTGTCTGATAATGCTTGTACTCCTCAATCTTCCAGCAATGTGTCTTCCCACTCTCAGCTCCTCATACCTCTTGCTCCCAGCTCCTCACATGCATACAAACTGAAGTTGAAACCTTTTCAACTCCGGTGCCCTGATTAGCCAGCCTGTCCTAATTGATTCTAGCAGTTTCTTCTTAATTGGCTCCAGGTGTCCTAATTAGCCTGGCTGCCTTAGTTGGTTCCAGCAAGTTCCTGCTTGTTCTGGAACTGCCCGTTACCTTACCCAGGGGAAAGGGAACTACTTCATCTGGGACTAATATATCTGCCTTCTAACACTTTCCTGTAGCCATCTGGCCTGACCCTGTCACAATACTTATTTATTTTTGCTGTTAACAAGCATGTTACCTCTGGGGAGACACATCCACAGTTCGAGAACTGCAAAACTAAGCATCTCTGATGGTATCTTCTAGACTGAGCACTGAGTCCCATTGGGTAGATAGAAAGATTAACCTAAATAATCTATACAAAAGCCCCTGGAACACCATAAGAGTGGGTCTCTAATCCATGAACTATTGGGACTCATTTACAGAAATTTTCATAAACATTACATGAACATATTGTCTCATACTATAGAATTATAAATTATAATTCCTATTCCATGATGCATTATAGCTCAAAGCTATCTTATCTTAATTAAAACTATCTAGATAAGTTTTTCCTCAAAAAAACCTTGTATAAAAAAAATTGATTTACTGAGAGAGAACCTAAGAACAGTTTTCAAGTATGTTAAGGGCTCTTGTAAAGAGGACAGTGATCAACTGTTCTCCATGTCCACTGAAAGTAGGCCTTAAACTGCAGCAAGGGAGATTTAAGTTAGATGATAGGAAAACTTTCTAACTGTAAGGCTAGTTTAAGCTCTGGAATAGTCTTCCAGGGGAGGTTGTGGAATCTACATCACTGGAGGTTTTTAAGACAAAGTTGGACAAATGCCTTTCGGGGATGGTCTAGGTTACTTGGTCTTGCTTCAGTGCAGGGGGCTGGACTTGATGACCTCTCGAGGTCCGTTCCAGCCCTGCATTTCTATGTATTCAAGTACATAACCACATCCTTCAGGTGTGTCTTTACTCATCTAAGCTGTGTCTCATGGTCTACACTGTTGTTTATGCTCGGGGCTACTCCTGTATGTACTCTACACACCGCTGAAAGAAACGTGCAGTGTAGACGTACCTGAAGACATCATGAGGAAATAAGGTCCATCAGCAGGCTGGAAACAGGCTGTCAGAGAACTACAAGGACATTTTTCTATAGCTATTGTTAACTGTATGTGCTATCGCTAATAACTGTTAAATCAATAAAATCTAACCAAGGGTGACTTATCTGAAGTTTGTTATGATTAAACTAATCTGTAGTGATAAGATTCTCTTAAGTAAACATGTAATCACAATTAAACATTTTATTAATTAATGACAAATATTAGTGATAAATTGTTAATTATCAATAATTAATACCCTTCAATATTTCAGATCCTAATAGTTAGTCAATAATTGGGTTCATTTAGATTATTGATTAACAAGACATCAGTTGGTCAGACTCAATCTGTTTGTTAACCAAAGATTAGACCTCTAGGATTAAGCAGCACTAACAGAAAAGGTGACATTTACCACAAATCCTGGGAGCCCATTCTGTCACTTGTCCTATTCTAAATTACAATAGTTTCACTAGATTTTTATAAGCAAGGTGTTTATCTCGTATTACAATTCATAGGTAACTGCATGACTGGCATTATCCAATTACTAACTCAGGTTAATTTGTTGACTACATGGTTTAAACAGTATCAGAGGGGTAGCTGTGTTAGTCTGGATCTGAAAAAGCAGCAAAGAGTCCTGTGGCACCTTATAGACTAACAGACGTATTGGAGCATATCTCGGATGGCTGGAGCTTTCGTGGGTGAATACCCACTTTGTCGGATGCATGTAGTGGAAATTTCCAGAGGCAGGTATAAATATGCAAGCAAGAATCAGGCTAGGGATAATGAGGTTAGCTCAATCAGGGAGGATGAGGCCCTCTTCTAGCAGTTGAGGTATGAACACCACGGGAGGAGAAACTGCTTTTGTAGTTGGCTAGCCATCCACAATCTTTGTTTAATCTTGAGCTGATGGTATCAAATTTGCAGATGAACTGAAGTTCAGCAGTTTCTCTTTGAAGTCTGGTCCTGAATTTTTTATTTTTTATTTTTTTTGCTGCAGGATGGCTACCTTTAAATCTGCTATTGTGTGTCCAGGGAGACTGAAGTGTTCTCCTACAGGTTTTTGTATATTGCCATTCCTAATATGTGATTTGTGTCCATTTATCCTTTTACATAGGGACTGTCCAGTTTGGCCAATGTACATAGCAGAGGGGCATTGCTAGCATATGATGGCGTATATTACATTGGTGGACATGCAGGTGAATGAACCAGTGATGGTGTGGCTGATCTGGTTAGGTCCTGTGATGGTGTAGATATGTGGGCAGAGTTGGCATCGAGGTTTGTTGCATGGATTGGTTCCTGAGTTAGTTACTATGGTGTGGTGTATAGTTACTGGTGAGAATATGCTTCAGGTTGGCAGGTTGTCTGTGGGCAAGGACTGGCCTGCCACCCAAGGTCTGTGAGAGTGAGGGATCATTGTCCAGTATGGGTTGTAGATCCCTGATGATGCGTTGGAGGGGTTTTAACTGGGGACTGTATGTGATGGCCAGTGGAGTTCTGTTGGTTTCTTTCTTGGGTTTGTCTTGCTGTAGGAGGCTTCTGGGTACACGTCTGGCTCAGTTGATCTGTTTCCTTATTTCCTCTTGTGGGTATCGTAGTTTTGAGAATGCTTGGTGAAGATTTTGTAGGTGTTGGTCTCTGTCTGAGGGGTTGGAGCAGATGCGGTTGTACCTCAGTGCTCGGCTGTAGATGATGGATTGTGTGGTGTGTCCGGGATGGAAGCTGGAGGCATGAAGATAGGCATAGCGGTCGGTGGGTTTTCAGTATAGGGTGGTGTTAACATGACCATCACTTATTTGCAGTGTGGCGTCTAGGAAGTGGACCTCCTGTGTAGATTGGTCCAGGCTGAGGTTGATGGTGGGGTGGAAGCTGTTGAAATCGTGGTCATCAATGTAGCGTAGGTAGAGAAGGGGCGTGAGTGGACAAGAGCTGAGGAAGAGTTGTTCCAGGTCAGCCATAAAAATGTTGGCATAATGTGGGGCCATGCGGGTGCCCATAGTAGTGCCACTGATCTGGAGGTATATATTGTCATCAAATTTGAAATAGTTGTGTGTAAAGATAAAGTCACAGAGCTCAGCAACCAGTTGTGCTGTGACATCATCAGGGATACTGTTCCTGACAGCTTGTATTCCATCTGTGTGTGTGAGGGATGTTTGTGTAGAGAGCCTCTACATCCATGGTGGCTAGGATGGTGTTTTCTGGAAGGTCACCAATGCATTGTAGTTTTTTCAGGAAATCAGTGGTGTCACGGAGGTAGCTGGGAGTGCTGGTAAACTGTTTTAAACAGTCCATTGTGTTTCATATTTCCATCGGACAACTCTAATCTACCTATCATGAAACTCTAGCACAAGCAAAACCGTGATTTTCATACACCTGCATAGTGAGTTACATTTCCTGTCATCTCCATCCTTTTTTCAGTTTCAGTTAGTTTAGCAGAAAGCTTCTTCAAAAATAGATTGTGAAAATTGTCAGGTTTTTTTCAAAGCAAAAGAAGCATAACTGCTAACACACATACATTTCCACTGCTTTCTACCTAATGCTACTTGTAAGGCCTTATGTGAGTCTTGCTTGGCAAATTTTTTAGCATAGCCATGGGAATTCTTAGACATTAGGCCTTTATATGCCAGCACAGTGGTTCCTTGATGGTTATAACAAGGAAAAAAATGTCAGTTACAAGGGCCTCCAAAGACTAAAGTGAATCTGTTTCTTACAGGATTGATAATCCAATTTTCATCAAAATCCCAGAATCTGGGGTAGATTTGAGTGAACACGGGGAGCCAATCTTCAGCTGTCCTGTTTGGATTAAAAAACTAGCTTTAAATGAGTTCTGTAACAGTCTTTTGTTAAAGCAAAGACAAAATGATATGGCTGAGGGTGCCTTTGGATGTCTTTGCCACCGCAGTGATCTTGAGTAAATGCATATGGTTGGATGTCCTAAGTGAGTTTGCAGCAGTGAAGAGTACAGGGGTCAGTCCCAAACCCTCCCAGGCTGACTAGCATTTGGAGCCATAAATAAAATCAACAACAAATTCTGACAGCACCATGGAGGATGAAGGTGATGAAAACCATGTGAGATCAGAAGGACATTGGGATGCTCAAGGCAGCAAAGTCCACAGCACTGAAAGCTGTCAGCCTAGATCTAACAAAACTTGAAGAGACACCATGCCAGAACTACCTGTCAAAGAGAATCATTGCAGTGCCTCAGCAGTGCATTCTCTGTTCTATCACTAAACCTAAAATTAGATTGAAATGTAATTTCTTTGAGGACATCATAGGATCACATCTGCTCAGCGCATGGGGGAGGATGTGGGACGTTCAGGGACATGTAAGAGGATGCAGAGAACCTCTGCCGCGGGGCGGAAAAAAATTCATCTGTGCATCCCAGAGGAATGAGACAGATAAATCCTGGGCCTGACCTATGAGTTGCTTTTCCATTATAGTATAGCACCAACAAACATCTATCAGCTGAGGGAGTGCCAGGAGGCAGTTTCCCTGAAAGCAACGGAGTACATATGGATGCCTGCCCATATCATTGGAGAGTCCTCAGCAAGGCTCTTCCTCTTTTCTTCAGTTTGACCCTGCATCTCCTTAGTGCTGCCAGCCAGGTAGGGGATGTTAATGTCTCCAGGCAGTGGTTTATCTGGAATATTTCCCTGTTTGCTCAGTCAGCTGAGAAATAACCTGACCGCCACATTTTACTTTACCTTCCACCCTGCTCCTTGATTGCCCAAAGTATGGTATTAGGCTGAGTGAAGTAACTGACTCTGAGTCAGATCCTAGCTACCAGTAAGGCTGTGGTGCAAAGCAACCTTCAAGTTGCCTGGTCTAGTTAGTTGGAGAATCCCTAAGTATGGAGGACTCTCCAGTTGAAATAGTCACCTTCCCTCAGCCCCATGAGATATGCAGTGTGCTGGAGGCAGGAGAGGGTATGGTTGAAGCATGCTGCACTTTGACCAGCGTCAGCTTGCAATGAACACCCCACCCTCAGGAGATTGTCAGAGTGGCTTCAGAGCCGCTCTAACTTGTGACGGGGGCTGAACCAGTCTTCACCAGACCTAGGGACTGGGTGAGTGCATAGATGGCTTAGTGCTAGCTTCTCCCCATGCCTTCTCAGGCGAGCCAAGCAGATGATGATGATCTGGTTGGCTCTCCATCACCAGCCAAGTAGATAGATCTAAGGCAGCCATGGAATACCCTTTGAGTGGCTCAGCAACCATTAATGTACTAAGAGGTACTTTATTCCTTTGAATAGTGAGCAGCGTTGACAGCTGCATGCAGTCCAGAAAGATCTGAGGCTTCAAGAAATATAGAGTAACAGAGCATTTGACCAAGTCATGAAATCCGGGTTCCCTCTTTGACCATCTCAGTGCGAACTGTCATATCTCTTAACCTCTCTATGCACTGGTATTCACATCTGTTCAACAAGGATGATACTTAAATATGTCACAAAGGTGTAGTGAGACTTAAGTAGTACTAGTAACATTTTAAAGTTTGTGTAAGGATGTTTGATAGTCTCGGCTGCAAGGTGCTATAGTGTGTCTGAATTTCTGTGGTCCAGCCAAGGCAAATGTTAGTTCAGACTGAATGGGGTGACTTGTGGAAGGCATTCTGCACATGACTTTTTCTCAGAAAAAAATTATTTTAATTTCTCCAGGTTTTTGTTTTACAGGAAGAGCTCTGATAGAGAATGGTGTAAATGATAAAGAATTGAACTTGCATTATTTCCATGCCATAGAACTCTTTCAGTTTGTTTTTATATGCACAAATGATGCAACACTCACTCAGTGATTGTTCTGATAGTCTTTGGATAGGGAATAATGCCTGAAATATCATTTACGTTTCATCTATCTTCACGTATAAATAATATGCTCTGGTTTTTTTTCCTTCCTATTACAAAGTAAATTCTCATAGTCAAAATGGATATTATTGTTTTTGTGAATGTAATTGCATGTGCCATCATAAAGCCACTGTAATGGAAAAGAATATTTGTTCCACTTAATAAATTGGGGCTGTCTGTGGAGTTCTGTTGTGATAATCTCTACTATAGATGTGGGTCTCACAAGGGTAATAACATTTTGTAAAAAATATTCACAAATAGAACTTAATCACCTGTATGCAAAACATATACACCTCTACCTCGATATAACATTGTCCTTGGGAGCCAAAAAATCTTACTGCGTTATAGGTGAAACCGTGTTATATTGAACTTGCTTTGATCCACTGGAATGTGCAGCCCCGCCCCCCCCGGAGCACTGCTTTACTGCGTTATATCGGGTGGCGTTATATCGAGGTAGCGGTGTATTACTATATTACTGGTGTCTTACTAGTATGTTACTAATGGCTATTAGCCAAGATGGTCAGGGGGACAACCCCATGCTTCATATGTCCCTAAACCTCCAATTGCCAGAAGCCGAGCCTGGATGAATGAGAATGGATCACTTGAAATTGCCCTCTTCTTTTCAGTCCCTCTGAAGCATCTGGCACTGGCCACTGCCAGAGACAGGATACGGGGCTATGTGGACATTTGGTCTGACCCAGCATGGCTGTCCTTTATGTAGTATCTTACTAGTATGTTACTCTTTTACTTGTATCTCACTTGGAAAATTAACTTTGGATGTCAAAAAAAAATTTTTCGTCCTAAAAAGAGTTTCAATATGTGTCAATTCCATCAGTTAAAGAAGAACTTGATTCCATAGAGGCAGAACACAAATTAGTCATTATGACCCTGAGACTTGGGCTGTGCACACCATCACTTATGCAGGTGAAACTTGCATCACCCAGCGGAGGTGTTCTTCTCGCACCCCTGAGCAATATACGTTTTGCCGACATTGGTGGTATAGACATGGCCTAGCAGGAAAAAGTAAACTGTGTGTGGAGGGGTAACTGTATCTTGAAGAGCACATCAAAGGTTTGTTCTGGCATGTGTGGTGCAAGAGGCATCTTTTACTTAGGAACTAAATGGACAGTGAGTTTGACTCATTCAAGAGGGGTTTTAACCAGTCTTGGAGAGAACTTTGGGTGGGATAAGCTGCTTTGGACAGGCAGTTAACCTGTCCATTAAGTTTAGTCTCTAGAAAGCTTGCTTGTGATTTTGTTTTATATGTAACTGTAAAGGTGTGTGGCCGGGGCTCAACCCTCCCTGGGGAGGAGGGGAGCCACAGCGGCCTGCTGCCCTTAGTCGGGTTCTGCCCTGCTTCTTCAAGGCTGAGCAACCATGCACAAAGTCAGTTAGGGGCTCAGGCCCTCTGGTGCAGAGGCTGAGCAACAAACAGTTAGTATAGAGGCCCAGGCCCTGGCTCAGGGCGGGGCAACAACAGTCAGGGCTCAGGCCCTTAGGCCTGAGCGCTGGGGTGAGGGAGAAGACTGCCACCCACGAGTGGGGGTGGCAGGGGGGACGCAGGCCCACCCACTCCACTGCGTCCCGGCCCGGGGCCCTAGCAGCGGCTACCACCGCTGACGGTCAGTGGGGATCCTGACCGCAACACACTGACATAGGCACTGGTTGATCTGCAGCCTGACTGGGGTCGGCTGCCCCCGGGCCACTTCCAATTTCCCCCTCTGGGCCTACCTGGTCTGTGGCATCAGCGCCCAGGAAGTCCAATAGCATGGGCTCTTCGCAGCCGGGGCTGGGGGGTAGATCTGGCAGTTCCTCTGGGAAGTCCGGCCAGGTTTGCTCCAGGGGCTCCTCGGGGTAACAGCAAGGGAGAGGGGGGGTCTCCAGCGGCTCCTCCTCGTAGCTGGCGCAGGGAAGCTCCGGCGGCTCCGCCCAGTAGCGGGCGAGGGGAAGCTCCGGCCAGTCAGGGCAACTGCCCTGGGCTCCAAAGGCTTTCCAGTCCCGAGCCCTCTCTGGTAGGTCTGCTCCCGACGGTGGCTGGGCTCCCACTGAGCTCTGACTGCCGGCTTTTATACTGCCGGGTCGCCGCCTGACCCTCTGAGGGGTGGGCTCACTGCTCTGTAGCCCCGCACCTTCCAGTGCCTGGCGGGGCTCAACCCTCCCTGGGGAGGAGGGTAGCCACACTGGCCTGCTACAGTAACCATTTGTTTCCAATATTCTTAGTCACTATCACATGATAATAAACTTATTCTTGTTTTCACTATAAATATAGGTAAGTGCTGTGTGTCAGCAGAGCTCTCTTCTAAGATATAACTAATAAGCTGTCGTGTACTGTTCCTTTGGGAATAGCAGGCCTGGTAGTTCTGTGAGTGTTCAGTGGATAAGGGGCTGGTTGCCACAGGGAATGCTTGGAGGATTCAGGGGTTGGTCTGTGCCTATCACAAACCTGTACAGAGAGAGGGAGGCCTGCTGAGGTCTAGAAGGCAGTGCTTGTGTTGCCAGAGGCTGATGATCTCAGAGCTGACCCATAACACAGACAGATAAGACTTCCTCACAATAATAATAATAAATTCTGGTTGAACCTGGTTATTTAAAGTCCTTATTAATAATCCAATTCAAATCCTAATCTAACAATGCACCAGTTCTACCCTTGGGTGCACTAACACAAACCCACTGACATAGTTGAATGGGTATAACTGAGGACAGAATTTGGCTCCAAAATTAAAAAAAAATCCTCAATCTAGATTTTTTTTTTTCTTTTTGACAAGCTATGGCAGTAATACTATACAGAACACTAACTTTGTATGCTATTTATAGTAAGAAATTTAATACAGGGTGAAACACAGAAGAACGTTTAATACATAATAGGCTCTTCTTAGAGGGCACATTATTTCCAGATGGTGAGGTATACGCACGTGCAGCGATTGCAAATCTCTTGTTGTTTGCTCTAAATTGTGGAAATAATTAAAGATACCAAACCAATTTGCACATGCCTCCTTGGAAATATCCAGGGACATTGATTCATTAAGTGGTTCTGCAGAGAAAGCGCTTTAGATTAGGCCACTGCTGGATGCATTAATTCATTAATTAATTTCCAAGAATATGCTTAAATTTGTATATGTTTTGTATTTTTAATTAAGGAGGGGGAGGGGAAAATCTAGACCTGTACTGAACACGTTACAGTTGGGTAAGACAGTTCTGCCAACTAACCAAGGGCCTGATCCAGAGTCCGTTGAATGTATATTATGGGGGGGAAACAGCTGTTTTTGATGTGATTGCAACTTGTGGGACCAAATTCTTCAAGTGTGTTACCCCAGGGCAACCCCAATATCCTTCTATCTATTGTCTTTTCTCCCCTTTCTGTTTTAATAATTTTTTCTTCATCTTCATCCTCTCCGACTTCTCTGCAGCATTTAATGTCGTCCATCCAGGCTCATTTTCTTGTCCTTCCTTGGCTCATGGGGTACTAACTTCTCTTGGCTTTCCTCTTACCTCTCTGACTCTTCCTTCAGTGACTTATATAGCTTGTCTTCCTTCTTTTCTTTCCCATTGTCCACTGGGGTCCCACAGGGCACTGTCCTTGGCCCTGTCCACTTTTCACTTTCTTCACTTTTCTCATGTTGAACCCCTTCCCCCTCCAATCCATACAAAACATAGCCACTATGATCATTTTCTCAGCTTGTTACTTTGACCATGTCTCTCCCCTCTCTGAACTTCTCTAATGGTTCCTCTTCCTCCAGCACATAAAGTTAAAAATTCTTTTCCTTGCCTTCAAGACCTGAGAGAACTCTAGACCTGTTTAATTAGTATATAAGAATGGCCATACTGGGTCAGACCAATGGTCCATCTAGGCTAGTATACTATCTTCCAGTAGTGGTCAATGCCAGATCCTTCAGAGGGAATGAACAGAGCCGGGCAATTTTGAGAGATCCATCCCCTGTTGTCCAGTCCTGTCTTCTGAGCTGCCAGTGTATTAAACTTTCCTTGTGGTATTCCACTGACTACCTGCTTGTATTGTGACACCTACAAGAAAGTAAACAGATGATTGTGTCAAGGTTGTGGGGTTCTTGGGGATATTCTGTATCTTACCAAGAAAAGTACAATTATTACCATATGATATTGCCAGGACATGATAAATTACTATCCAACCCTTTGCTAGCATTTTACATCTCTTTCCCCTATCCTCCATCTTCAATTTCCTTGTGTTAGAGTTTAAGGTCAGCATCTATGCCTGGTGTTAGCACAGCTAACTATGTTGAGGTCACTCCTTAAAACAACAGTAATCATAGCTAACATTACTTAGGTTATTGGGCTTAAAGTATAAGCATTTAAAGCCTGCATTTGTATGGTAGAAGTGAATTTCAAGATGGGCACTGAAAACAGTAGGAAATTTTAATGAAATAAATAGGTTTGCATTGTATCATAAATATAAGATAGTCAAGAGCTATGCTGATATGGCTTTGAAATAATAAAGATATCATCCTGATACTATGCACATGAGGAATGCTAAACAAAATATTTTTATGATTACAGTGTAGTTTCTGTCTTTCATTCCTCTATATAGTACTGGGTGAATTCTGCACCAAAAAACTAAAAATTCTACACACAAGCTGTTAAAATTCTGCAATTTTTTTGTCAAAATAACACAATATAATCACACCCATTTCAATTATTTTGGTAATTTATTTCAAAATACCTATCAGAAAGTATGTCTAACAATACAGACAGCAAAAAAGATTCAGGAAATGTTTTTTTGACAAATAGATTCCTTACTAGGCATATTAACACAGAATTTGAGTAAAATTAATTTAAACTACAATGCAGAAATATATTTTCTGCACCCCTCAGAAGCAGTGCAAAGGCTTGGGGAAGTCAGGGGTAATGGAGGAGCTGAGGAAGAAGGAAGTAATTGCTGGGAAGGAGGCTAGGTATGAACTTGGAAGGTTGTTGGGTGTGGGTGTGAAGTATGGAACACGGTTTTATGGGTGGGTGGAGGGATTGTTAGGGAGTTGGGGAGCCTCCCCCATGCAGACGCTGGCTGACCCCTGGCCTCTCCCATTTAGTCAGGCACATCTCCCCTTGTCCCTGTGTGTCCCTTCACCTCCGCTCCCCATGTGTCCCTGCACCTCCACTCAGCCACCCCTCCTTGCCCCGTCACCAAGTGCCTCTGCTCTTCCACTCAGCTGCCCCATCCCCAAGTGTCCCTGCACCCACTTCCCCGTGTCTCCATGTGGCCATGCATCCCCACTCCCATTCAGCCCATAGCTCAATGTCGTCACCCCCACTAGCTCCTGGGACCCCCACCCCAGTCTGTTCCCTCCCACTAGCCCTTCTGAACCCCAGTCTGACTCACCATGTGCCACAGTCTGTCCACCCCTATATCCCATGCCTCCTCAGCTGGTCACATGGGCAGAGCGTTGTGAGAAACACAATCTCTGGTCCCTCCCTGTTCGTAATTGGCTGAGCCAGCTGCCCTCTCTTCTGGAGCCACAGAAGACCCTGGTGGTAGAAAGGTGTAACTGCAGCACCTTCCCATCAGAATGCATTTTTGGGTGGGGAGGGGGAAATCTGTGGGGGACATGAATTCTGCACCTGTGCAGTGGTGCAGAATTCCCCTAAGTGTAATATAGAGTGTGTCGGACTCTTCAAACTCTTTGGCCATATTGTTCCAGTTTTTTAAGATTTATAGTGCTATTTTTTCCCTCTAACAATTTAGAACATTGTGATGAGACTAAAACAGTCCTTGTATAAATTTGAAGATGCAAGTTGATTCATAGCTGTTCTGGCTTCTTTTATTAATGAGAAACTTGAAACAATACTACAGATGACATGTGAGGTTATTATAAAGCATAAATAATTAAAAAGAGAAAGATTATGACAACCTGGAATTGTGCTATCCTAAGTCCAAGACACACCTGGCTAAATCCTCCCTGGTAGAGCCCAAAGTGGGTCAGTGAGGATGGCATAGGGATCCTTCCTTTGCATTCTGCCAGGCAGGATCCCTCAAAAAGCACAAACAGAAGGCTCATTACCAGTCTCTGGGAAGCAGTCACGCAGTGATTACAGCTCAGATCATCTGTCTCTTCTCCAAAGTGTGAGTTTAATTTGACTTAGATTTATAGTATATTTGTTTGACAAGCAGAAGATTAATATACCTTACTTTTGCATACCTAGTTTCATATCTATTTGTCAAAATACAGACACATTTATGCCAACCATATATAATATTTCAAGTGTAAGTAAACCAAAGACTACAAATAGTATCAGAGCATAGTGACATGAATTGTTTTGGCCTAATGGTTCCCAGCAACAATTAATATATAACATTGCTTAACAGAACATACATCTTTCTCCTGACAGGTTCTGCACACATGAAGAACAAGGGTTATTGAGAGTTTACCTAGTAGTATATTTCCACAATATAGCTTAGCAAAAATTCAGGGCATCCTGGAAGTGTGGTTTGGCTAGCAGTTGGGTTCAGAACTTTCAAATTAACAAGTCAACTTCTTGATGCAATATAAAATTAATAAAATCAAATGAACTCAAAATGGATGCTGAAGTCTTATGGGATCATCCAGAAGTTCATTAAGAAACTATGATGGTTGGTTATAAATAGCACTGTAGCTAGAGGAAGAACCACAAAAAAACAGATAAGGTTGTTTGGTGAGTGCACTGTTCAGAATATGTTGCCACAGGATGCCAACATTTCACTGCATCTTTAAAGAAGGACATGTTGTTTGATGAACAGGTTTGCAAGATACTGGCTAAGCAATGAATATATGGCTGTTTGGGATGGATTCCAGCATTCATTTATGCCTGGGGTTCTCAAGCATTTTTTGCTTGAAACCCCGTTGAAAATATTTCAGGCTCTTGTGATCCTCTCCACAAAAAAGTGATGACACCCCCTTCTGTGCTGCTGCTGGCGGCTGCCTTTCCTTGCCCTTCCTTTAGAGCTGGGTGCCTGGCCTGCAGCTGCCACTCTTGGGTCACCCAGCTCTGGAGGCAGCACAGAAGTAAGGGTGACAATACTGTGACCCCTCTAAAATAGGCTTGTGACCCTCTTTTGGGTCGAGACCCCCCCAGTTTAAGAAACACTGGTTTATGCAGTACATAATGAGTGTATGGAATAGGCATTGAATTGCCATTAGAATTCCTTGTCTCAAGAAATGGAGTTGTTTAATCAGAAGGATATTTGATTTTCTTGCCTGACTGATGGCATGGTGTTATGTTAAAGAGTATATGTGAATTAATTTTTAATTAGAAAATGGAATACTGAGCTTCATTTAGGAAAAAAGATCAAGATCTCATTTCAGTTTGTTCTGGGGGATATTCACTATTTATTTATAAATGCGTGACCTTTTTGAAGATATAAATTGTCAATTACTTTAATTTTAATAATCTTATTCCTTCCAAAATACTTAGCAGCTAGTGAAGGGTAAATGTAATATCTAAGTACTCAAAAGGAAAGCTTTCTGAACTTCACCCTTTATTTGAACATTTAAAAGAGATGTATGTGAGAAGATGTTGTTTTAATTAAATATTTGGGCTTTTTTGGAAACTTCTTTAAAAGAAAAATGACAAATCTTTACAGGTTTAAGATTACTAAAATTCCCCAAGATTATATTTGGTTGTTAGATCTGTTCTGCTATTTTGTCCTGTAGTTGATGGCAGATATTTTAAGGTTATCTGTGTGGGTGATAATCATTTCAGGTTTGTTAGGGTGTATTTGGGATAGCCACAAGGAGGGGAGAGAAAAGATGATGGCCCTGATCCAGTAAAACACTTAGAAACAGTGTTAGATCCAGTAAAACACTGCCCACATATCTACACCAGCAACACCATCACAGGACCTAACCAGATCAGCCACACCATCACCGGTTCATTCACCTGCACATCCACCAATGTAATATATGCCAGCAATGCCCCTCTGCTATGTACATCGGCCAAACTGGACAGTCTCTAAGGAAAAGGATAAATGGACACAAATCAGATATTAGGAATGGCAATACACAAAAACCTGTAGGAGAACACTTCAACCTCCCTGGCCACACAATAGCAGATCTTAAGGTGGCCATCCTGCAGCAAAAAAACTTTAGGACCAGACTTCAAAGAGAAACTGCTGAGCTTCAGTTCATCTGCAAATTTGACACCATCAGCTCAGGATTAAACAAAGACTGTGAATGGCTTGCCAACTACAGAACCAGTTTCTCCTCCCTTGGTTTTCACACCTCAACTGCTAGAACAGGGCCTCATCCTCCCTGATTGAACTAACCTCGTTATCTCTAGCTAGCTTGCTTGCTTGCATATATATACCTGCCGCTGGAAATTTCCACTACTTGCATCCGACGAAGTGGGTATTCACCCACAAAAGCTCATGCTGCAAAACGTCTGTTAGTCTATAAGGTGCCACAGGACTCTTTGCTGCTTTTACAGAACCAGACTAACACGGCTACCCCTCTGATACTTGACACTTAGAAAAGGTTCAGAAAAGGGCAACTAAAATGATTAGGGGTTTGGAATGGGTCCCATATGAGGAGAGATTAAAGAGGCTAGGACTCTTCAGCTTGGAAAAGAGACTACAGGGGATATGATAGAGGTATATAAAATCATGAGTGATGTTGAGAAAGTGGATAAGGAAAAGTTATTTACTTATTCCCATAATACAAGAACTAGGGGTCACCAAATGAAATTAATGGGCAGCAGGTTTAATACAAATAAAAGGAAGTTCTTCTTCATGCAGCACACAGTCAACTTGTGGAACTCCTTACCTGAAGAAGTTGTGAAGGCTAGGACTATAACAGTGTTTAAAAAATAACTGGATACATTCATGGCGGTTAAGTCCATTAATGGCTATTAGCCAGGATGGGTAAGGAATGGTGTCCCTAGCCTCTGTTTGTCAGAGGATAGAGATGGATGGCAGGAGAGAGATCACTTGATCATTGCTTGTTAGGTCCACTCCCTCTGGGGCACCTGGTATTGGCCACTGTCGGCAGACAGATACTGGGCTAGATGGACCTTTGGTCTGACCTGGTATAGCCGTTCTTATGTTTGTGCATGTGATTAGTGCCACTGAGCCCAATAAAACTGCTCATGTGCTTAAAGTTATGCATGTATTTAAGTGCTTTGCTGAACTGGGGCCAATATCATTTCTTTTGTGAAAATCCGCTTACAGAAATTCAAGATGAATCCAGTTGCTATTCTGACTCCTCGAATGGAGTCTGCTCTGCCTTGTTTTTAATGCTCTTTTCTTTACTACTGGAAATGAATGTTTCCCCTTTCTTTTTAAATTCCTTATGGCTGGTGAAAGAACAAGGGTATTCACAATAGTATCAATCAAAGTGACCTGTCCAGTCTAAGGGGGGAATATTGTACCCTATTCAGTCAGTCTTTTGGATAGAAAAAGTTTAGGATTTTTTTTTGTTCTGTTTTGCTTTAATTGGTGATGTAGGCAAAACAATATTAGAAACTGAACGGCAAACATCATTACTACATCCGCTGGCTACCAGATTTGTACCAAATTACTCATAATGAGAGCAGGGCTGCACCTCAAAACGTTTACTGACAAAGCAGGCTCAAGGCTCAATGTGTCTTATCTATGTTGTGTCCTCCTGTCAGAAATAAATTAGAGAAAACACCTTAAGCACAGATCCGGTTTAAGACTGAGCTACTGTTTGGAAGGCTAAAGTCACTTGGGCTGGCATCAACCAACAAAATCAAGATCCCAAATTAGACCTGTGAAACCACAAGCTATAAATGGGGTTCAGGGTCCTAGCCTAAAAAGGGTCACACTGTCTTTTAGACTAGTTGAATACATAGGCACTGTTTTTTTTGTTTTTTTTTTAAAGTTTTAGCAGGCCAAACACACGGGCACTCAATAAACAGAGCAATTGCCCCCCTGAGAGGATTCCAAGCGCTGGTAGAGCTGCTAGTGGAGATTTCAGAAGTGTGTATCTGACAGTTCGTGATTGGAGTCTCCAGGCCGAGTCAGTGGGCTGGATCCTGCTCCCATTAAAGTCAATGGCAAAACCCTCATCAACTTCAGTGGGAGTGAGATTAGGCACGATGTCTGATTCCACTGGAGTTGTTTTGTGGTTTTTTGGGTTTTTTTGTTTGTTTTTTGTTTTGTTTGTTTTTTGAGATGTCTGTCAAATGTGGTGGGGTCTCTTCCCCCTCCTCCCCCCCCAGAAGACAGATTTGGACATTATACTTCACCGTGAATTTCACAGCATAGAAGATGGCAGCCTCTGTTTCCATCTCTGAAAACAGACGTCTTTAGTGAGAAGTTAGCCCAGTGCATGCTTTTGCAATCAGACTCCACATATGAAGACTTTGAAAATCAGGTCATTTTTCTTCACCTTTTACCAGTAACTGATTGTTGAAAAATCACTGAGCTACAGATGTACTCTTCCTGCGTCGTATCTTTCCTTTAGATCCTGAATGCATGTTCAGTGCTAATCGGGTTGTTTGTTCCTCTAAGATGACTCCTAAAATCTCTGGCCTCTATTTGTCTAGAAGGCAATTGTTCTCTTCTTCTAATTATTAATGCATAGTAACCTAACATTATAGGCCTGCCTTTATTTAATGCATGTCTTCACAGGGGACCCATCCCTCTGGCATATCTGATGCAGAATGATTGGCTTGATGTTGTAGCTTCTCAGTCCTCTACAGTGTTCCTTTTGTTTTCCTGATCCATTAATTGCAGCATCACGTTGTCTGTGTGTTTTTTTTATTTTGTTGTTTTTCATCAGTACATATAATTTTTTTTCTATTGTGTCCTTGAATTTTTCCTCCTTCTCCACAAAATGCAGTTGATCAAATGTTGTGTTGCCATTACTCTCTGTAGCTGCCTTATGTTTTAATCGCTGTCTATAAATGCCTAATATAGGAAATAAAAATTTTGATAATGGAGGGCTCATCAATCTAGCAGACAAAGGTATAACAAGAGCCAATGTCTGAAAGTTAAAGCTAGACCAATTCAAACTAGGAATAAGATGCCAACTTTTAACATTGAGAATAATTAGCCTCTGGAATGATTTATCAAGGGGGGAGTGTGGTGGATTTTTCTATCAAATTTTTTAAAATAAAAAATCAGATTTTTCTAAAATATATACTCTAGTTCACATAAGAATTTATTCAGGAAAGTTCTATGTCATGTGTGATCCAGGGAGTCAGGCTAGATGATGATGATCTTATAATCTAGGAAAGATTTCCACTATTTCCCTAGTGTGTGGATCTGTCTTTGTGACTGAGTACAAGTTTTGAACTCGAATGTCCTACTAGTGTTCCAGGACCGTTTAGTGCTTATACTGTTTAGTGGAAAACAATTATTTCCCCTCCTGTTTGCCTCTATAATTGAAAGGGAAGCAAAGAATTAAAGTATAAAATTATGCAAATTTACCGTGGCGTATAATAGTATGAAGTCTACATATGTTCTTTCTGCAGATAAGTGGTACACTTCTTCAAAAGCAGTTACAGTCATCCATTATTTATGTATTTGAATATTCTTTACTATTTCTCAGCTGCTTCGTATCACTAGTTCTGACTTGGACAAAATCCAGGAGCATAATGTTGCACGATGTGGTGGGGTTTTGTTTTGTTTTTTTGGTTTTTTTGTAAATAACATCCCTCCACATCTTCCTCCCAACACACGTACAAAGCTGAAACTTTGCAAAAGCTGAAGGAAAATTATTACAAGGTCTAATGTTGTAGCAAGGCAGGCGTTTTTGCTGTTTCCAAGAAATATTCACAGGTTGCTGTGACAGACTGGATGGTTACCTGTTTTAAAAAAAATCATCTTTGATATACTCTGGAGTTAATAAAAATATATAGTCCTTAACATTTAAGATGGTGACTTCAAGAGAATGGCTTGTTGCCTATTACTGTAGTGGACGACTGTCTATGATGCATGCAGATGGAATAAATTATATTGTGACAGAGTGCAGGAAGCAAACAGGTGAGCCTGTGCTCTGATCACTCCAATGTTAATTAGTTCCCCTTGAGAAAGCTGATGGGGACTGTAATTAGACAATCGGGCTGGCTGACTGGATGGGATAAGGATCCAATTAGCCCATCAGTCCAGGGCTGATAAAGAATCTGGGGGTGGGGGGGAGGAGGGGGGAGAGAGAAAGAGGGGAAAAAAACACGAACCAGGGCTACTTGAGCTCAGTAACACAGAGGCCTCAAGGGATGGAGACCTCTGTTCCCCTTAAGTCCTAGGGAGAGGGCCAAAAAAAAGTGCTGTTGGTGTTGTAAATAGGTTGTTGCATGGGGATCATTGTAGAAATGGTAGAGGGAACTGAAAATAAAAGGATACGGTGAAGGCACAACCACTGAAGTCCATGCAGTTTTGGGCAGGAGGAGAGCCAGGCCCCATGATGTATATACAGAAAAAAGATGAATAGTGTTTGATACTGCCTCAGGTAAAAGGGCTGACCTGGCATGAAATTTCCATGGTGCAGTTGCACTGAATCTTTGAAATAATAGATGGGCAGAGACAAATGATGGAAAGCAGTCTGTTTGTTCAGCAAAGTGGAGTTCCAGCCAACAGCTTTATATCAAATATTTTATAACACAGGACTATAAAATGAAATTGTAGGGAACGTGGTAGTTCAGAAGTCACTGAATAAGCAGTGTGGCTAGGTGTGACCCACACATATCACAAAGTATTCAGAGAGTACAACTGGCAGGTGTCTGGATAAGAAAGTGAGGAATGGTTGGCATACTGACAGAGCCTGAGTTGTTGAAACATAGCTTGGC
Organism: Mauremys reevesii; assembly: GCF_016161935.1. NCBI lineage: Eukaryota > Metazoa > Chordata > Testudines > Geoemydidae > Mauremys > Mauremys reevesii. The sequence continues at coordinate 254,123,438 of NC_052623.1, forward strand.
AGTTAGAGTTGGGAGAGACTTCGCTGGCCTGAAAAAGACAGAGCATTTGTCCTCTTAAGAGAAGCAGAAGGGGGTAAAAGGTACCTCACCCAGGACACTTATCCCTTGGCATTGGGCAAAAGACTGTCCATCCCCAAAACCATGATGCCCAGACTCTGGCTGCAAACAGTGAAACACGGAGAAAGCCTGGTGACCACTAAGGAATGGGGACAGCTAATGGCTGGTGCATTGCATGTGTAAATGTAGGATAGACAATGGAATAAGTATAAAGACTCCTGAGTATTATGCTCTGCTTTAACAAAGGCCTGGTCTACACTAAGAAGGGGGGTCGAACTAGGGTACGCAAATTCAGCTACGTGAATAGCGTAGCTGAATTCGAAGTACCCTAGTTCGACCTACTCACCCGTCCAGATGCAGCGGGGTCGAACTCCGCGGCTCCCCCGTCGACTCCGCCACCGCCGTTTGCAGTGGTGGAGTACCGGAGTCGACCACAGAGCTTCCGGAGTTCGAACTATCGCGTCTAGATCAGACGCGATAGTTCGAACTCCAAGAAGTCGAACTCACCGCGTCGACCCGGAAGGTAAGTGTAAACCTACCCAAAGTCACTCAGTGACTTGGGGAAGTCACTAGACCTATCTGTCCACTTGCAAAGTGTTTTGCTTTCCCCTCTAATTATATGGCTCCTATCCCCATAATACAGCTGAGCACGATATTGTCTGCTATCTATTTAAACACAATCTTGAATTGGCTCATGTAGCTGCTTACATGCCCAAAGTGTTGGGTCTGCAGTGCAGGATGAAAAAGCTGTGGTGACCCCACAAGAGAGAGCTCAGCATCCTTTATGAAAATCACATATGCCAGGAAATTTCCTGTCTGGCCCAAGGACCTGCCCTCAGTAGGTCTCCCTATGACCCCAGTCTGTGGAGAAGAGGACCAGTAGGCTAGGTCCACTATTTCCCCTGCATTTCCCACAGAAGCTGCTTCCCCCGACCACCCATGTTCCTTGAGACTCACTTTCGGTATAGGTCTTGGGATTCTTTGCCACAACTCCATGGGAGTTTCATGCCAGTGCAGCCCTTTTACTTAGGCTCTGTTCCCTCTCTGAGGATTGAAGTGAGAGTCTGTGGTGTTGATGCTGCGTGGTTTGAAATTTAACCTTTTTGTTTGACCTCTAATGTAACAGCCAAATAATGCTCTAGTCTGGGTTACATACCTACAGCCTTACTGGAACCAGTAGTGCTCCACATCTGTAACTGAGAGCGGGTGCTAGAAATGCATCCAAATCCTTGTATAGTTTCCAATCTATCCTGATGTTCATGGTTTTTAGGAAGAGATGGTTCTTGAGTTGCTTACAAAGATCTCTTAAGTTAAAAACCTAACTAGCCTTGAAAGTTATTTCCCTTCAAGTTTTCTGTGTCAGCATCTCAGAAGCTCATAACAACCTTCCTAGCTCATCATTTCCTGAAAAGGTGAGCATTCTTTTTATTTTGATGGATAAAGAAATTCAGTTTAAAATGGTTTGAGCTTGTACCCTTTATTTCACTTCAGAAATTATGAGTAATCAATTCTAAATAGCATTCTGACACATTTAACATTGACTGGACTTACCGTACTTTAAGAAATGTCCTTGTTGACTTATTTACAAATATGGCTTCCGGACTGGACAACATGACTTGGCTTATGAACTGATCAAGCTGTCAAAAAGAAATGTGAACATGCGTCTGTATTTGTTGTGTTAGTGGATGAATTGCAATTGCAGTATCACTGTCTGAACTATATATGTAGTGTTCTATTCTCATGAAATGGAAGTTAGCTGATCTGTTAAGAAGAAAATGGGGAATGAAAATACTTTTCATTTGCAAATCCAGCGAGTCCTTTGGCATTTGGTCTGTATTCTACAGATAGTCACTGTATCCATAATATTATAGTATTTGAAATATTCCAGAATTAACAGGCTGTTTAGGGTTGGGGTTGGCGTGGGGGGATGATGTGGAAAGAAGAAAACTAGTTATGCCTAACTAACTACACTCCCTTCCTTCTGATGGCTGCTGCCCCTCTTTCCTTCTCCTCTTGCAAATGCTTTCTCTCTGCTCCCCTTCAATCTGTGGTTATTCCCTCTTCTGCTGCTTTCCCGTCTTTCCTCTTTTTTTCTTCTCCTAGTGTCTGTAGTCATGTGGTAGAGCACACAGCTGGGATCAGGTGATCTAGGCCTGGTCTACAACTAAAATGCAGAGCTGTGAAAAATGTCATGCCCTCTGCAATGTAGTTAGGTTGACCTAATCCCCACTGTAAACACAGCTAAATCCGCCACAGCTGTGCCACTCTAGTACTTGTAGCATAGACCAGTGTTTCTCAGACTAGGGTCACCACTTGTGTAGGGAAAGCCCCTGGTGGTGGGCCGGGCTGGTTTGTTTACCTGCCCCGTCCACAGGTCTGGCCGATTTGCAGCTCCCATTGGCTGCAGTTCGCCGTTGCAGGCCAATGGGGGCTGCTGGAAGCGGCGGCCAGTAAGTCCCTTGGCCCGTGCCACTTCCAGCAGCTCCCATCGGCCGGACCTGCGGACGGGGCAGGTAAACAAACTGGCCTGGCCCACCAGGGGCTTTCCATACATAAGCAGCGATCCTAGTTTGAGAAACACTGGCGTAGACATACCCATAGATTCTGTTCTGAGCTGTGCCACACACTGCCTGTGTCACCATGGGCAAGATATTGAGGTCAATGTTTTTAAACTTGGATGGCTAGAGTTAGGGAACTTTTAAAAGTGGAGGAGACCATGACCTCTCTAGCCCCTCCTCCCCCCCGTTCCGGCCCCCCTGCCTCCATCAGTTTCCATTTCTGTAAAATAGATATTAAAACATACTTCACATAGGTGTGGTTAGGCTTAGCTAATATTTGTAACATGCTGGGAGATCCTCAGATGGGCACTAATTCTGGCCCACTGATGTCCATTGCAAAGCTTCATAGTCGCTATTGGGCTTATGAAGGACAAGTCCAGAGTATTGTTGTTTTTCCTCTAATCCATTTTCCTGATTGCCTGCCTTCCCGCCCCTTTCTTCTTCTCTAGCAGCATACTCCAATTACACAGGAGGCTTTGGAAACCTTGCTGATTTCACACTGTACTGTAAACCTTAAATTTGGCTTCAACATGTGACTGACTTTTAGTCTGTCATTGTCATATAAGACTGCAGTGGTCATTGTAAAATACTTTCAGATTGTACTAATATGTGTTTGTTCTTGTAGGTACTTTTTTTTCCCCTGGTTCAGTGGAATTAATGAGTCAATCATCTAGGCCATCACTCACTGTGAGTGTTTAGCAGCTCAAAATCTAATTAGTTTATCTCAAAATTACTGCTTATAATGAGGATTTGCCAATTTAACTTCTATGTAAGGAAACACATTAACCTTTGTGGTCTGAGTAATATTCACAGTTGACCTCACCAGTACCTGATGAGAAGAACGTAGTTATTTTCTAAATCAGCAGGTTATTTCAGCAATATTAAAAACGGATGCAGTAATCACAGTTCTGTGGTTTAGTATATTTGGAACATAATGTTTTCATTTCAGGGATGTGGCTGCATTTTAGGTGTCTATGGGTTGGGAATTGCTCTAAAATACCCTTTGGCTATTTATGTACATTTTTCTGAAGTAATCTCTGACTAGCTAATATAAATGCAGAACGGAAGCATTATCTGACATACACACTGTCCTATCTCAAAGCTTTTGCTGCTAAGTAGAATTACATTTTAAAACAACAGTTTTAGAAAAGTATAGTACATTATTTATTACCAATTTTTGTAAGAAGAGAGGAAATCTGAGGTGTACGGTTTGGTTTTTAAGGGTCCTATTTTTTTGTGCTATCACTTAAGAGCTTATTTGATACACTTATGTAGCTCCTTTTTTTGTAATGAATAAACTCATAACTGCCTAACCACTCAATGTAGTGAATATCGTATGAATCTGTACAGGAAAATTAACTGCATTCTTTTAGAGTTTGTCACTATTAAAAATATCCCTGGAAAATTAAAGCAATAAAGGTGTATGTTGTGGAAAATTAGTGACAAGATCATATTCAATAAGTTAAGCAACAGAATTATAGAAGGAAAATCCCCACTTATTTTGTCTTCTGGACAATCTTTATTTAAAAAAAGAATTGTTCCCTGGATGCACTGTTCTGTATACTCAAGGTCAATGTAGAAAAGGAGTCAATGGAATTTTGATTCTCAGAATAATCTGTTTCCAAAATTCCCACTCTTCAAATTGAAAAATGCTGTGGAAGATTCAAATTTAAAAAAAAGTTGGACCATTTATGGCTTAGAGCTGGAATGAAGTTAGAGAAGGTTAGCTATTGCTTTAAAAAAAAAAACCAAAAAAATAATGGTAACAAACTGTTTCAGAAACTTCCAAAATTTAAATTATTGGATTGGAAACCTAAGATTCCTAACATAGGCGGGCTCATTTTAGGATTGGGGGATCTGGGATGCAGGAAGAATGCGTACAGGTAAAAATCCCATGAGATTAACGCAAATCTCATCTTTTGGAGAGGGGTGCTAACCATATACTATGGACAGAGATTGCATGCTTGTGGAGCTCAGCAGAGGTTGATCTAGAAAGTTGTGGCAAGCTGGGATATAACTAGCCATTTGAACTTTGCCCCCTTGGTTGGGCCATGGCCGCACCTACAGTGTGCTCATAACAAGCCGATATAGACATGTTATCATTCACAGTAAGGATGACCAAAGCAGCAGGTGCAGTTAGAGAGATCTAGGACAGTGTAAATGAAAGGACTAATAAAGAACATGCAGTGACCTTAGGAAATGTTTCCCAAAGGAAATTAAAAATGCTTGTGGAAGTGTATGCCTGCTTGAATCCATGGTAACTAGTCATGTATTAGAATAGTAAAACTACCTCCTCTAAATCAAATTATGGTGGTGGCACATTGGAGTAGGAAACATTTGTGCCAGGAAGCAACTCCGGACCATTAACTGAGAACTGTCTCTTTACACTCCCCGTCTCAATCCAGGGTGCATGCAAATACCGAAGGATTTCTCACCTCTAAATTCAAATTCTCTTGTTTCCTAGAAAATGCTGTTTCAGTACCATTAAAAGCAATTACATATCAAGGCCCCAAAATATAAGTACCTCAAAACTTGTAGCAGGGAAAAAAATCCACTGACAAGATTTGGCAGTATACAAATATAATATTTTAGACTAATTAAAAAAATCCACTGACAAACCTGTTTGGAGAAGATAAAGAAATTTTAACATTAAAAAAATCATAGTGTGCTTTCCAAAATGCTCACTTCTAATAGATTGAAATGGTGGAATAGGATAATATATACTGAAATAAAAATGAAGGTTTGTGAGTGATAAAATTAAAAGCTTTGATAGGTATATTTTAATCATTTGTAATTATGGACAGTGAATGAGAATAGCTAGGGTAACACTAAGGCAGGGGTCCCCAATGTGGTGCCTGCGGGCACCATGACGCCCACGGGGCATCTAAATGCGCCCGCATCCTGGCCGGCAGTGGAGCATCCGTCAAAATGCCGCCGAATTTCTGCAGCGTTTCGGCGGCGATGCCTCTCGATGACGTCACTTGCTGCTACCAAGTGACATCATCGAGAGGCGTCACTGCCGAAATTTGGCGGCATTGTGGCGAATGCTCCACTGCTGCCATGGTCCTTCGTCTGGTGCCTGCCAGACAAAAAGGTTGGGGACCACTGCACTAAGGCCAAGGCCTTGTCAGTCATGAGAGTGTTTTTGCTGATTCTTCTTCTTCGATATTATTACTGGCAAGACAAGTAATATGTTGAGTTGGAAGATGTAAATGAGAAGAACACAAACATGTAATTGATGAATAAAAATCCCCCCTTTTTCTGGGAAGACCTAGGAACAGGGGGACACTGAACAGCATGACACAGAATTTGCAGAACAGCATGAAAATGCAGAAGGTGGGTAAATGAAGCTTGCATGTGCATAGTGTACGGGTTACATAAAACATCAATGGGTAATGTGCTAAAAGCTGTTTGGCGAAAAGTTGAGAAAAGAGAATGTGAAATTGTGTAAGAATCCAAGTGAACGTAGGCCCAAATTGGGAAAACCCTGGACCAGAAACTGAAGCATGGGGCTGAAGGACCAGAACAAGAGATCAGAGGAGGTGATGACCATCATGGCAGGTAGAAGCACTTCTCAGTGCTCTGGACTTTGGTAACTTGGGCTCATTTAGACAAGACAGTGTACGTGTCATTTGTCTGGCATAGATGTATGTTCAGGCACCATATGTGACAATAATTCTGTCTGAAATTATATAAATAAAGGCAAAAATTGATTAATCCTAAATTGGATTAAACCCTAAATTATTACTCAGTTTTCCACCTTGCACTCCCAATAATGCTTTTTCAGCTCTATCAGTATGGACAAATATGACATTTAATGGTCAGTTCACTTAAATAGAAGAGTTTGTGTACTTTGTATAACCAAGCTGCTAGTCTAAAACATTTTTTTGATGGGAGCGAACCCAAACATACATTTAATACATACTGGCAGCCTCAATCTAACACCCAGTCACAACGGGCTTCCTTGTTGGGAGAGCCGACAGCAAGATTAAGAATTGCACGGGCAAGGAGACTGAACTCTGTTCTTGCCACTTGAGGCAGTAGTTGAGTTTTTCAGAGGTGACTAGTAAGGACTTTGGGTCCTGCCATTTTTGGATGTCCAAATCTGTTGCAGAGCTAGGAGTTGAAACCAGGTCTCCTGAGTTGTAATCTAGTGCCTGACTGTCAAGACCATCCTTCCTCCCTTATGCCTAGAATGTAACTCCCCATTTCAGTTCCCTTCCTGGGACACGCTTTTTCAATGAAGCCTTATGATGATTTCTCCATCACCTCTTGCTTGTTCCATCACCTGATGTGCTCTATGCCTGAGCTGTTTTATTGGTGTCTGAACTAGAATATAAGCGTCTTGAGGTAGTTACTGTCTGTCAATATGATTACAAAGCTTCAAGCAGAGTGTCACCATTAACTATCTTAATGGTTGTCAATGCCTCATCTTCCATGATACATTTTAGAAAGAGAAAAGATATACATTGCCCCCCCCCCCCCAGTTCTCCAGTGCTGGTTTAAAGGTAGTCAGGATAAATTCACAGAATATCTCTCTATATATCTGTTGGGAATATTTTGCTAGCTTGGCAGCTGGTAGTGTGGGAAGCTAAGATGTTTAGGTTTTTAGGATGGGTTAATTAGGCTTTGAGCTTTGTTTTGAGAAGTTGGCCTTGGCTAGTTTTATGAAGTTACAGCTGCGGGTGTGTTAATTTTGTTAACCAATTAGCAATTGCTTGCTTGCCTGCTTTAAGAGTATAAAGATGTATGCTGGAGAGAAATAAATGACTTTGCTGCCAATCAAACTGACTGAAGAGCTTTGTTCATATACGCCTGCGATGCAACAAATGGTGACCCCGACGTGATTCGTATTGAATGAGGATAGTGTTGGTGGCCTGAACTGAAAAGAAGAAAAGGAGGCGCACCTGAGTCTCAGTGTCGAGCGGCTAGGAGCCGCAGGGCGTCCGAAAAGAGGGGCGCACCTGAGCTCAGTGTCGAGCGGCAAGCCGCAGGGCATCTGAAAAGGGAGGCACACCCCAGCCCAGAGGTGAGCAGCTAACATCAATTCAACATGGGAACCGCTGCATCAGCGGAAGAAAGGACGGTGCATGAATATCTGATGCGCATCGCGGAGCGGCAGGGAGAGAAGCTCCCCTCTGATACGTTATCCCGTCTGCTGCGGTGGGGACGGAGAAGGGGACTTTCTGTTCAACCAAGTACAATTTTTGATAAAACTGTTTGGGAGCGGCTAGGCTCCGAGCTTTGGAAGTCGGTGGCTCAGGGCGATAAGGAGGCCTTCTCCCTGAGTCCAGTATGGAATAAGGCGAAGGAGATAGTAGAAACTCTCACGGCCGAGGCAGGAGTGCAGGCGGCCCTTTCTGAGCTTAGCCGCCCAACGCCCGGAATGCCTTCTGTGTTGCCGGTTGGAGCCAGAGAGCTTTTCGGTGGTGAGGACACGGTGATACCTTTGGCTTCCAACCCCTACCCTATGGATGATGTTGCCCCTGCTACGGCCCCACTACCCTCCAATGTGGCTATCGGCCCCGACATGATTGATTCTGCTAAGGTCCCGTTACCCCCCCGATACACCCGAGCCTATGGAGACAGCCTTGCCGTATGCACCCCCTCCAAAGCCATGCCGTGTCCACGGGGCCTGGGGGTGCCACGATTGCGGGGGGACAGAGGAGGCTCAGGTGGAACATGTGCCATCGAACCCATATCCCGATTTGACTACGTTTACTCAGTTTACTCAGTCTGCTGCCTTCTATAAGGAGATGGAGCGCCAGGGTCGACAGCTGCAGCATATGTGTGACAAGTTGGACCAATTGGAAGGTCTTCCACCTGGATCATCGCGATCGCATCTTCACAAGTGCTTTCATTCGACTCGCCCCCCCGCCTCGCCTGGCCCCGGGGACCCTCCAAATGGGGACCCTCCGGATCCGGTACAGCGCTGGCATGGGGTTTTAAGAGAAGCCATCCTTGAAGGTCTAACACCTGAGGCCTTTCCGGTGATTACGCCAGACCCTCAACACCCTAATCATAGATGGTGGGCCCCTTTGGACTGGAAGTTGATCCGTGAGGCACAGAAATCGATCATGGCTTATGGACTAGATAATCCGTATGTACAGTCTATCATTGAACAGGTATTTGCTGGCCAAGCAATGTGTCCGTATGATGCGATTAAGCTAGCTGACATGCTTCTTACACCTACACAGAAACTGTTGTGGAAAGATGATTGGGCTAAGAGAGTTGACTTGGCTCTTGTCCGCAATTTGGATTTACCGGATGATGATCCTCGGCGCGTGGCCACTGCTGATATGTTTTTGGGAGCCGGTCGCTTTGTTGACCCGCATTTGCAAGCCCGCCTCGATCCCCGGATCCTGCAGCAGTCGCAGGAACTGGCTTTGGCTGTCTTTAAAGCGGTGCCCCAGATGGGAAAGCCGAGCCCTCCCTATGCTAAAATTATGCAAGGCCTATCGGAACCGTATTCCACCTTTTTGGATCGCCTTCGAGAGGCTATTGATAGATCTCCTAATCTGACGCCAGAGGCCAGAACTGCAGTTGGACTTGATCTTGCAACCCAGAATGCAAATCCCACTTGCCGCCGTATATTAGCCACCTTGCCCAAGACTGCGACCCTGATGGAAATGATTGAGGCATGTGGTAGGGCCGCTATGCTTGAGGAGACGGATAAGGCAGCAATTCATGCTAAGGCACAGGCCTCTGCACTGGCCGTGGCGTTACAACCCCTGCTCGGGCGACAGCGGGGGGCTAGAAAACCGACCCGGCCAGCCGGCCCCTGTTTTGGTTGCGGAAAACCCGAGCATTTCCGGCGGGACTGCCCTATGCAAAATGGCAGCGGGCCTCTGATGTGTTACCTGAAGCTGCAACTGGCGCTTGCACACGATGTGATAAGTTTGGACATCGCGCCGCCGACTGTTGGGCGCGTTACAAGAAGGATGGAACACCGCTGCCGGGAAACGGATCATGGAGCGCCCCTCGGAGGAGCGCGACGACACAAGTGCCTCCACCCGCCAACCCGGCTGCCTGGAACACCTCCCTGGAGCAACCCGTGGCAGTGCCGGAGTGGATTTGGCCACAGCGACAGATGTAGTTTTACAGACTGACGAGGTTCAAGTTCTTCCTTCCAACACCGATGGCCCATTAGGATTTGGATTGAGTGCCCTTTTGATTGGCCGTTCGTCAACATCGAAACAAGGTATTTTTGTTTTGCCTGGCCTTATTGATGCCGACCATATGGGGAATATTGGGATAATGGTACGTGCCCTCTGTCCCCCTGTGACTATAACTGCTGGTACACGTCTTGCTCAGTTAATACCTTTCGAGGGATGTGTGCCCCGACCGACCCCGATTGACTGCGGGTCTCGAGGGTTTGGATCCACTGGCCCTCCCCAACCTGCCTTTGCTATGGACATCACTTTGCGCAAGCCCACCCGAACCGCTCGGCTTCAGGGATCCGATGGGCGGCAGATCACTCAGGAAGCTTTTATTGGGGATGCAATGCAGAGTGGGGTAACTGAGGCACCTGTGATGACAGAGGTAGAAGATCCTGTGTTTACCTTGGAATCAGAGCCCACTGAAGCGGTTGCAGCTGAGGCCCCCATGCAGAATGATGTAGGAGATGCGCCATCTAACCTAGTATCAGAATGCCCAGGGGCAGTTGTAAATGGGGCCCCTCTACAGAGCGACATGTCCTCAAGAACTGCCTGTGTGTAGAAAGGGAGATGAAGAGGAGCAAGAGAATTTAGCTGTGCAGCTGGCAGATACTGGCTCACCCATTTTTAGTATTGAAAGCTCTGGGGCTCAAAAAACATTTGTGCCTGTTACAGCTGCAGCAATTGAAGAACAAATCATTGCAGAAACTGTAACATCTATGGAAACCTCAGCTGAAACTTTAAAGCCTTTAGAAGCAGTGCCTGGAAAACTATTTTCTGAACTAGTCCAAGATATTACCACTGCTCATTCGGGATTTGAGGCTGCAAACAGTAGGACTGAAGAAACTGCAACAGTGTCAGTATTGGAGATGACTGCTGCAATGGTGGATGGAATGACTGAGAAAGCAACAAGATTTACACAACCTGAGCCCCTGGAGGACAACTGCTTGTTAACTGTGCCAGGATCCTTTTTGTTTGATCCTCCCTGAATGATTTAATTGATTGAGATAATTTTTGCTTTGCCTGAATGTATAGGATGATGTCCTGATAATTTCCCCCGTAGAACTTGAACCACGATGGTGGTGGAACAGAAGAAAAAACACTCACATCATTGATATTGCCAATGTCTAGAAATTCCTGACTAAAAGGGCATTGAGAACTGACCCTGGTAAAGAAGCAAAGAATTGCACACTGGCAGGAAAAAATTTGGGACTCCTGCTAAAAAATGTGGTATTGATTGGATTTTGGGGTTTATTTTACAGGCTGCGCCCTGTGTTGTGGAATTTTTTTTTTAGCATGTATTGCCCTCCCTAATTGGATTGTAAATGATATTACCCCTCCCCATTACTAACCCCTGTTTTTTAGAGCCTATTTGTTTTTTGTTTTTAAAGTTTGAGAAAACTCGGCCTAAAGGTTTGTTGAGTATTCTTAAAGGGGGGAGTTGTAGGCATAAATCTAGGTAATTTGGGAGAATGGCTTTGAATTTATGTGACCCAAAATACCTTTATGTAAAGTGCTTTGGATCGGGCCCAGGCAGGCACGCAATAGATAGAGAACTCGAAGAGGAAAAAAGGATCGGGGCCAGGCGGCGGGCAACAGACAACAAGCTTGGAATACTGGTTGATAACCTTGAGGGTGTAGTTGATAGAAAAGGTAATTAACTACTAGCGAGTAATGTTAGGCAGAGTACAAAGTTAACTCTGTGGTTGCTGGAGGGAATAGCAGTTGAATTTTGTAAAGATGCTAAAGAGAAAAGTTTTTGGTGTTTTTGAAATGTTTGTAAATAAATTTAGGTAAAGATATTAGTTTGTAATTGTTTGGCTATAAATAATTTTGTTGTATTAGCTGAAGAATGTATATAGTGCTATGTAATTGAAATTGTATTAGGCTTAAGGGCATATAAGTGGTGATGTTTCTTGTTTGTGTTTAAAAGTAGAAGTTAATAGTAAGAACCCTTAAGCTGTGAATACCTTTGAATTTAGAAGTAAGTCAGGATGCAATTGTATTACTGTAAATGATTTAATTGATGATGTAATTTTCCTTTTTTTGCCTGATGGTACTAAGGGTATTTGTATATTGCATGTAATGATTGCTTGCCCAGTAGGGGTAGTTTTGTTTTGTTTTTTAGATATTAAGAAAATTGGTGTTAGCTGTATAGTATTTTATGTACCATGCATTTATTTATAGAGTTAAATTTATGTTATGTGTCTTATGTTTTGTTTTGTGGTGTTTGTTTGTTTTTCTGGCCAGAATTGTCTTTTGCGTTTTATGTGGTTTATGTTGTGTTTTTTCTAGGACCCCCCCTCCCTCAGTGTCAGTTTGATCACCTGACATCTGAGGGATGATTTGGTAATAGAAGTTTGCCACAAGTTGGTGTGCTATAGAGAAGGGGGGACTCCTGTAGAATTTACACCATTTATTTGTTGTGCTTTGTTTTTGTTTGGTGTTGTTGGGGTTATGTTAAGAATTGCATGGTTATATAGGTTGGCTTTATAAAGTTTTAATTTTGGCTTGTGATAGATTGTGGTGTTATGCTGTAATAAGTTGGAAATGTTTTGCTTATGTTTTTATTCCTTTTTTCTTTCCCTCCTTTTTGATTTTGGGTAGAGGGGGGAGGTGTTGGGAATATTTTGCTAGCTTGGCAGCTGGTAGTGTGGGAAGCTAAGATGTTTAGGTTTTTAGGATGGGTTAATTAGGCTTTGAGCTTTGTTTTGAGAAGTTGGCCTTGGCTAGTTTTATGAAGTTACAGCTGCGGGTGTGTTAATTTTGTTAACCAATTAGCAATTGCTTGCTTGCCTGCTTTAAGAGTATAAAGATGTATGCTGGAGAGAAATAAATGACTTTGCTGCCAATCAAACTGACTGAAGAGCTTTGTTCATATACGCCTGCGATGCAACATATATCTTTTTTTTTTTTTTGAGAACCGAAGGGGCTATTAGGTCCTCTAGCATGACCTGTATAAAACTAGGCATAGAATGTCATTCAGTTACTCCTGTATTGAACCTAATAACTGGTGTTTGACTAAAGCAGTGTCTCTCAAACTTCATTGTTTCATGTAACACTTTATAATGTAGTGAAGTAAACTGATGGAACATCAAGCTCATGTACTACCATGTATCATACATGTACTGCAATTTGGGTACTGCGAGACTAAAGCATTTCTTCTAGAAAGGCATTCTGTCTTGATTTGAAGACATCACTTCCTTCAGTAGTCTGTTACACAGGGGCGGCTCCAGGCCCCAGCATGCCAAGCGCGTGCCATCGGGGGGTGCTCTGCCGGTCACCGGGAGGGCGGCAGGCGGCTCCGGTGGACCTCCCGCAGACGTGCCTGCGGAGGTCTGCTGGTCCCGCGGCTTCGGTGGAGCAGGCACCCTCCGCAGGCACGTCTGCAGGAGGTCCACCGGTGCCACCGTACTTGGGGCGGTGAAATGGCTAGAGCCACCCCTGCTGTTACAGTGTTGTTAACCCTTATTGTTACAAAAATTGGTGCCTTATTTCTAATTTGAATTTGTCACTTTTAACTTCCAGCCATTGGTTCTTGTTTCTCCACTAAATTAAAAAGCTCTTTATTACCTGGTGTGTTCTGCCATTGAAAATAGTTATACATTGTAATCAAGTCATCTCTCAATCTGCTTTTCGGTTAAGTTAAACAGATTGAGCTCCTGTGTTACCCTGGGTTCTTTCAACCCAAAGCTCTTGGTAACTTTTACTCTGTGTGAGGTGGTGTCAGGAAATAAATCAAGGGAGACACGGCCATCTGACCGATAGATGGCTGGCACAAACAGGACAACACGAGTGCTTTCACTTAAAGATAAACTTTACTTAGGGCATGGCTACACTTGCAGATGTAGAGCGCTGTGAGTTAAACCCTCCTTCATAGAGCACAGTAGGGAAAGCGCTGCAGTCTGTCCACACTGACAGCTGCAAGCGCACTGGCATGGCCACATTTGCGACACCTGCAGCAGCATTGGGAGCAGTGCATTATGGGCAGCTAACCCAGCATACAAGTGACTGCAACGTGCATTTCAAATGGGGTGTGGGGGGGGGTGGAATGTGACAAGGAGTGTGTTGTGTGTATGTGGGGGGAGAGTGTGTGTTTTGGGGTGCTGAGAGTGTGTCAGCATGCTGTCTTGTAAGTTCATATCCCCCTCCCCCCACCTCTCTCTCACTCACCCAAAGCAAACAGTAAATGTTTGCTTTTCTCAGAGCTGATAAGCAACCAGCGAAATGGAGCTTTGAAAGGGCATTTCCGCATTCCTGCAGCCGATTTCACAATGACAAGAGTGGCCACTTGACTTAAGGGGTTTATGGGATGTTTCCCAAGGCTGATCACAGCGCAGTAACGCAACACCTTGTTCACACTGGCACTGTGGCGCTCCAGTGGGGGCGCAGCAAATGTTATTCTACTCAATGAGGTGGAGTACAGCAACGTTGTAGCTGCGGAGTCAGAACACTCTACGTGCCTTGCCAGTGTGGATGGGGAGTGAGCTAGGGTGCCCGGGGCTGCTTTATTGCGCTGTAACTTGCAAGTGTAGCCAAGGCCTCAGTCTCAAGCATTTACGCACATCTGCAACAGGTTAGTAAAACACTCCAGCCCTCGATAATTACTGAAGCTGCATGTGGCTCTCGAGTGGCACAGCAACAGTCTTCCATTGGCCAAACTTCCATCTGCCGGTGGGGACCACAGGATGCGTCCAGAGGGAGAGTACCTGAATAGTCCCTCCCGAAGAGTCCAGCTACCTCAAACTTTTCCCCCTTATTTATACATTAGTTAATACAATGACATGTCATTTAAAGAAAACTTGTTAAGCAAGCAGTTTCAAAGGTCAAGCAAGAGGTTTCTTTCTGATCATCAGTTAACCAGGTGTGTTTTTTCAGAATGTGCATGCCTTGAGGCCCTGACAGACACGTTCCTGAGGGCACATATAGACAAGCTTCCTGTTTTTCTAAAATACATATAACAGCAATTTCAATATTCTTAGCACGAAGGACGCAGGGTCAAGTGCCTTTTCTGTGGTATCCAAAACCCCTTCCCCTCCTGCCTTGGTTAAGTTAAGGCTACTGCATGGCCAATTTACAGCCTGCTGACTTGGCTACTTTTAGCAATAAGCAATAGTGATTCAGGCACTTTACTGGTTTGCCAAAATCTCCCTGTACACCTGATGCTGAAAATGAAATGAAACAAAGAGATTACAAATTGTCATGCATACCAAAACAAAAATGACACACTCAGGATGAAAATTTGTTGCAACTATGCATTTGAAAGAGTAGTATTGGTGTGATTTTTGTTAATATAACCAAGGAAATAAACATGTTCATTTGTCCTTGCTTGAGCATCAAGATATTCTGTAATTGCAGAATTATAGTATCTCTGATAAAATAATCCAAATGCTCCACAACTTCAAAACCTGAAGTGTATTCCTGGCAGAGGTAGCAAAGTATTGCATGAGTCTGAATGTGTCATTGCAAAGTCATGCTGGTAGGGGAATATGGAACAGCATGTACTGTTGCTCTTCTCTGGATAAAGTGCTTCAGGTGTTTAAAAAAATAACTTGT
The DNA here is from genome assembly GCF_016161935.1 of Mauremys reevesii. NCBI lineage: Eukaryota > Metazoa > Chordata > Testudines > Geoemydidae > Mauremys > Mauremys reevesii. The sequence continues at coordinate 254,138,766 of NC_052623.1, forward strand.
TGTGGGAAAACTGTCAAATTGAAAGTACATCAGCAATATAAGAAAGTTATTACATCTTGGTGACCACTACGTTGTTGTTGTTGTTGTTGTTGTTAAAGCTGGCTGAAAAATGGGAAAACATCTCATGAAAATGTATGTGGTGGAAAATTTTTTTGAACTTGGAAATTTTTTTCAATCAACTCAAAGTTATTATTAAGAATAATTCACAGATTTTAAGGCAAGAAAGGGACCACTACAATCATCTAGTGTGATGGGCCATGCAACCTCACCCAGAGTTCTTGCATTACACCCACAGCTTCTGTTTGAGCTATAGCATATCCTTTATGTTTACTTTTAAAAATGTAATGCTGGCAGTCTCTCCATGGTTTTATGTGCAGGGCTTTTGTATTCCTAGAAGTCTCAGAATCTTCATCAGTACATTTGCTTAGGGTCCATATTATTTTTCTTTGCAAAATATCTATTGTCTTTCCACTCAGACCTTCCCAAGAGCTGTCGTCCTCCAGGGTTTCAGTGAATTTAAAAGGTTGGTTTTATCCCTCTCTTTTTTTTCCCTCTCAGGTATCTCTATAGCTGCCAAAGGTTAGCCTGCGTAATTATTCTCTGTTTGCTTTACTCTTCCACATTGTTTCCAGGGTCTGCACTGAAGCAAAATTTTCAGGTGACCTTTTGGCCTGGAATAGTTCCCAGCCACCTGTAACCCTTGCAGCGGTTGAGGCATTTTACCTTTTTGACCCATGAGGGTTAACCTTTGGATTAAGCTTTTAACAAATATCACATTGTGACAGCTGGACTGTCTGAATTGTTTGTTGCCTTTTCAAGGAACTAAAATATCTGTTACTTCATTTTGTATTTATTTAAAAAATTTGAACTTCTTTTCCTCCTCCATGCAATCTGTTTGCAGCACCACTTCTTTGGCTTAATATAATGGATTTCCAAGCTGTCAAAGCATCTGCTGCAGCTTTTATGGAAATCAGTTATATCATGTGTAATAATAGCTGGGATAATTTTTCACAGACCAGAATCAGATATTTTCTCCTAGTGGTTTTGTTTTTGTTTTGCTGTGATTATCCATCTAGCCTTGGCTAGCAAATCTATTAGGTAAATCTATGAGCTGATATACCAAAGCAGTTTAGGGTATTTAACAGATTTTCTGTTAAAATTATCATCTCTAATCTCCTAGACTGGTGTGAAAATGTCAAGTTATGTCATCTGATATAGAATCACAGAAATGTCGGGCTGGAAGGGACCTTGAGAGGTCATCTGTTTTCCCCACCCCCATCCTGCTCTGAGGCAGGACCAAGTATACCCAGAGCATCCCTGACAGGTGTTTATCTAACCTGTTCTTAAAAACCTCTAATGATGGGGATTCCATAACCTCCCTTGGTAAACTGTTTGTTTCACTGTTTAACTAGCCTTACAGTTAGAAAGTTTTTCTTAATATCTAACCTAAATCTCCCTTGCTGAAAAGTGTGTGTGTGTATATGTGTGTGTGTGTGTGTATATATGTGTGTGTGTGTGTGTGTGTGTATATGTATATGTATATGTATATGTGTATATATATATATAAACCACATATGTCATGGTGATAGTCATGTAATAAACTGCAGAGTCATGTGTTAAATTGTGTTTATCGCTCACCTTTGCACTCTGCCCCTTAATCATACCCACTAAGGCTTCTAACATCCCAAACCACTGAGCTGCTTCAAACAGCTGGCTGTGATGTCTTGCTTGGGGTACCCAGAATTGTGAGCTCCTGTGTTACTTCTCTCAGCCTCAGCAACTCAGAGTTTTGCTAAGCTATATGTCGGATCCTTGAAACACCGACTTGTCTGCCTTGCCAGCGAACTCTTCTGTTAGTCTAAACCTTGACTTGCAAGTAACAATCAGTGTGCCCCAATTCCTGAGTTCTCCAGAGATGTCTCTTTGCAGTGTCCAGTTCCTCTCACTGGCCACTCACAGAAGTTATCAAGTTTGCTGACTCCAAAGAGAGATGGAGTATGCACCGGTCTGTTTGGCTAGCTGAGGACTCATTCTCCTGTTTAATACAGAGCACTGAGATGGTTTTGTAATAAAGCAAGAATATGTTTATTAACAAAGAACAGAGATTTAAGTGATACTAAGTATGAATAGAAAACAAGTATGGTTACAAACATAACAAACCAAAACACACTTTCTACTGAGTGAAACTTAATTTCAGCAAGTTACAATCTTTGTTTAAGCAGATTTCTTGCTTACATTAAGTCTCCAGCAACTCTTGCCATCCTGACAAAGAGGATCCAGCTTCCATAGACCCAAAGGGTGCTATCCCGTATTGTTTCCTAAGTGAAAGATAAATCAAATGTTTTTTACCCCTCCCCTTATATTACTCAAAGTCCATTGTCTCTGCCTCAAGCCAGGGAGGCTTCTTGGGATGCAGGTTCTGTCCCCAAGCATGATAGTTAAATGGTCTTCTCCCCTGCTCATTTAACTTGATGTTTTTGTTTATCTTATATGTAAATGTACTTTCATTGGTCTCTGCCTGTAACCAAGCCAGCCAGACAGGTAAATGCAAATTCCTTTGTCTAGGCAAGTTGGTTTCATGCTTTGCCTCCCAAACATATTTCCAGCATACATCTGTAACTCATTGTGCACAACTCGTACATAAATCATGTAGCGATTTTTCAGGCCTGGGGTGTCACCAGTTTACATGTGGTACCTTACATGGTACCTTTGGGATGTATACTGGGACAACGCCATGCTGGGACAATGACTGTGTCATGCCTGATATGAGTTACAGTGTGGAGTGCCTCCACCAGTTTGCATTCAGGGGCTTCCTGGGTGTCACTGCCTTCCCCTTGTTTTATTTAGGGTGGTGTAAAATCGGGGGATATTGGAGTAGGATTGAAAAATCAAGTACATAGGAGTTTACTTCTTCCAACCTCCCCCTCTTCCTCCCTCCCAAACCCATGCTGATGAAATTTTTATACTAGTGGTTCTCAACCTTTCCAGACTACTGTGCTCCTTTCAGGAGTCTGATTGGTCTTATGAACTCCAAGTTTCACCTCACTTAAAAACTACTTATTTACAAAATCAGACATAAAAATTAGGGCTGTCAATTATTCGCAGTTAACTCGCGCAATTAACTCAAAAAAATTAATCTCGATAAAATTAATCACGAATAATCACAGTTTTAATGGTACTGTTAATCAATAGAATATCAAGTGAAATTTATTAAATATTTTGGACGTTTTTCTACATTTTCAAATATTGATTTAAATTACAACACAAATACAAAGTATACACTGCTCACTTTATATTATTTATTACAAATTTATTACACTATAAAAAAGAGTGTTTTTTCAGTTCAGCTCATACAAGTACTGTAATGCAATCTCTTTATCATGAAAATGCAACTTACAAATGTAGATTTTTGTTACATAACTAAACTAAAAAATAAATCAATGCAAAACTTTAGAGCCTACAAGTCCACTCAATCCTATTTCTTGTTCAGCCAATCACTAAGGTAAGCAAGTTTGTTTACATGTACAGGAGACAATGCTGCCCGCTTCTTATTTACAATGTCACCAGAAAGTGAGAATAGGTGTTTGCATGGCACTTTTGTAGCCGGCATTGCAAGATATTTACATACCAGATATGCTAATCATTCATATGCCCCTTTGTGCTTTGGCCACCATTCCAGAGGACATGCTTCCATGCTGATGATGCTCATTAAAAAAATAATGCATTAATTACATTTGTGACCGAACTCTTTGGGGGAGAATTGTATGTTTCCAGCTCTGTTTTACCCACATTCTGCAATATATTTCCTGTTATTGTAGTCTCAGCTGACTTAGCACGTTGTTCATTTTAAGAACATATTTACTGCAGATTTGACAAAACGTAAAGAAGGAACCAATATGAGATTTCTAAAGATAGCTACAGCACTTGACCCAAGGTTTAAGAATCTGAAGTGCCTTCCAAAATCTGAGAGGGACGAAGTGTGGCGCATGCTTTCAGAAGTCTTAAAAGAGCAGCACTCAGATGTGGAAACTACAGAACCCAAACCACCAAAAAAAAAAAAAATCAACCTTCTGTTGGTGGCATCTGTAGTAAGAGGAGGCCCTAAGATATAAACCTTGGTATCAGAGGCCTGGTATGAGGCCTGAGGCCTGAACTAAAGTAATGGTCAAGACTTTGCTAACATAAAGTTAAGCTGTGAGCCAGAGGCAGGCCCTGCTCACAGAAGCTGGCACGAAAAGGGCTGATGCTGCAGAAATACATATTCACCTAGCATATCAAAGGATAAACACAGTATTAGAACATATTATACCAAAACATTCCATAGATAACGAAAGGACAGGCCGACCCATCCCAATGACAGGGGCAAAAGGGTAAAATGATGGATAGAGTTGTTTTGTACAAACCAACATGTACAAGGTAGAAGGCGGTGCCTTAATACGTAGAAGGGTTGTAACTTGCTACGTAGAGAGGTTGTACCTCAATACGTCAGGTGTGATGTGTAACTTGTTTGTATTTGTGTATAAGAATGCATCCTTGGGGCGGTGTCTTTGTCCGGCCGTAGGGGGAGTGGAAAGTCCCGCCACTAAGCCGGGTCCTTGCCAAGAGGCACTTTCTCATAGTATGCCCTGAGTTAGGCTAAAAAACCTACAGGGAACTGCCATTGTGTCCGAGATCGCAATAAACCTAGTCGACGTGACTTTGCATCTTACTGGACTCTGTGGTTATTGGGGGTTCTCGTCGGGTCTGCTGTGTCAGCTATCTGCGCAGAGCTGGGGCAGCACACAGAGGGAACTCACGCACGCAGCCGAGTGATATCAACAAGGAGACAGCAGAGCACCACACCGGTACCACTCTGACAACACTGGTGACCCCGACCGCTGTGAACAAACTAAAAAGACAGATGGGGCATGAGTGTATGCATGGTAAAATAAGGTAACCACATAGATAATTATAAAGTTGATTGGAAGATAAGTATTATGCTTACATTTGAGTGTGATCCTTGAGCTTGTTTTACACCTGTGAGCCTTGTCTGAAGCCCGACATGGTGCCTGAGGGTGACACATGTAGCTTAGCTTTGTGGGGCTTCGGGCAGTCGCCCTGCTTGCCACCCCCTAACGCTGATCTAGACGAGTTGAGTACTGCTTGAAAGACCCAGGATACATGTACCCCTGGTTGAGAACCACTGCTTTGTACTACACCCTCATGCAGTGGGCATATCTATCTATATATGCATAACTAGAACTTTCAAAATCACTTCAGTGACTTAGGAGGACATTATTGATTTTAGGAGTACCAAAGTAACCTAGGCACTTCTTAGGAATCTGCCCTATAGGTGCAGAGAGTCCTAACGGAGAAATTCTGAACTGAAACCTTCTTGTTTATAGCTCCTAAAGTGGAGCTATTGCTGCATTTGATGGGCTAGCTTGGAGCCTCTCCACGTGAAGGTAGCCATGTCTTGGATTCATAAAGATACTATTAGGACATTTATTCCTATCTAATTCATCTTCCCTGGAACGCTTGCAAAAGAAGTGTGTTGTTCCCCGCCCCCCCAAAAGGGTTTTTGTCTTTTTAAAATCTTGCATTTCAGTTACTTTCATATTCTTGTCGAAAGCTATTGAAGTTGTACTGCAGTTACTGAGTTCAAGGTATTTTGTGTATTTGTTGGAATAAACAGCTAGCAAGAGTTGTCTCAAATGTGAAGGCAATAGGGAGGTCTATGCCCACTTGTAATGTTACGAATCATTCAGTTAACTGAGATCTGAGTATAAAACGCAATACTCAGAGACATGATGTGTGGATTTGTGACACTTTCTGGAGGACTCTGGGTCCATGAAACAATGAATGAACTATACTCAGCCATATATGGCATTTTTTTCGTCTGTGTCAGATGCAGTGTTGGTAATAGTTTTTATTGAGTTGTCCAGGTGTGATTCAGTGTAAATTACTAATACAAATGAGAAATGACCTCTATGTAACTTAACTGTTTCACAGCTAAATGGAAATTGCTTGTAAAAATGTAAAAGTAGATTGAAACACACACTTTGACTTGTAATATACGCCTCTCACTGAGCAAAAGAACAGGCACATTACACTCTGGTTTACCCACCAAAGCATAACCCAGCCTAGATGGCATGAGATGAGCTTTTGTAATGAGCTTTTAACATCGGAGAGACATACTAGAAAAATGCTACCTCCAGAACTGGGCAGACCATGTACACTGAACATTTGGGAGAATTGTGGGGGTTTTCCTCTTTGTAAATTGTCCATGCACACAGACTGCGAGTGTTTTACATTTTATTTATTACTATTCAAAATTATTCAACAAATATTTTGTACAAAGAAACTTCAGCCTATGAAAGGGCAGGAAACTGTTCACCTGTGAGCATTTGCTGGAGGAACTGATATTTGCATTTTGATATTGCAGCTGTGTAAGTGGTCACCTAAATTGCATAGGGTTGAACTAAGCTTTATAAACTGTTACCTCTAAAATTCAGAGACAAGTTAGATACTGCCTTTCTGAAAGGAAGAGAGAACATGTAAGCACCGAAGAGTGGCTTTGCCCCAGTGTAGACAGTGTAGAACCACTACACGAACAATCTTGCAAGGCACAGCTGCATCGGTACAGCTGTGAAGCTGTAAGTTTGCAAGTGTAGATGTGACCTTCATGGCAGATTCCGTTTGCTCGCTATGCATTTTCTTGTTGCTGATTACAGTTTTTTCCTCTGTTTGGTTGATACTGATTTCTCCAGGGGCACTGACTTTGCTCCTCATGATGACATGGATAAAGTGAGGAATGAATTTCTTTCATTCCTCGGGAACTGCCACTATAGGAAGAAAGAGTGTAAAGGGAAAATGATGATTACATCTGCTAAGTTGTGTGAAAGTCTCTCTGAAAATAAGACTATACTTGGAAGAGCTACAGTTGTCAGGATTTGTTAATTTAAAAAGCTATAGTTGCTTTAATAGCAAATAGTTCCTGCTCTCTGCTTGCAGGGAGTCTGTGGTCAGAATACAATACATCATCCAAAAATAAATACTTAAGGTTGAAATCCTGACACCATTAAAGTCAATAGGAATTTTGCCATTGACTTCAGTGGAGCCAGAACTTCACCCTTAGTACTTAAGTTTTCTCAGGGGAACTGAATGCTTGTTTGCTTATGAGAGAGAGAGAAGGCGGGTGAGGTAATATCTTTTGTTGGACCAGCTTCTGTTCATGAGAGAGACAAGCTTCCGAGCTTGCACATTTTGCTTATTCTCACTTAATTATTTTGCTGTCTGAAGATAGATCAAGAACAAATGGGTATAAACTGGACACTAGGAAGTTTAGACTTGAAATTAGATGAAGGTTTCTAACCATTAGAGGAGTGAAGTTCTGGAACAGCCTTCCAAGGGGAGTAGTGGGGGCAAAAAACATATCTGGCTTTAAGACTAAGCTTGATAAGTTTATGGAAGGGATGGTATGATGGGATAGCCTAATTTTGGCAATTGATCTTTGATTATCAGCAGGTAAGTATGCCCAGTGGTCTGTGATGGGATGTTAGATGGGATGGGATCTGAGTTACTGCAGAGAATTCTTTCCTGGGTGCTGGCGGGTGAGTCTTGCCCACATGCTCAGGGTTTAACTGATTGCCATATTTGGGGTCGGGAAGGAATTTTCCTCCGGGGCAGATTGGCAGAGGCCCTGGAGGTTTTTCGCCTTCCTCTGCAGCATGGGGCATGGGTCACTTGCTGGAGGATTCTCTGCAGCTTGAGGTCTTCAAACCACAATTTGAAGACTTCAGTAACTCAGACATAGGTTAGGGGTTTGTTATAGAAGTGGATGGGTAAGATTCTGTGGCCTGCTTTGTGCAGGAGGTCAGACTAGATGATCATAATGGTCCCTTCTGACCTTAAAGTCTATGAGTCTATGAGATCAACCAGAGACAAAACGGCTGCTAAGGCAAGAAGCATATTATCCTGTTAAAACTGTTATCCCTTGCAAATTGTTCACTGGAAGACAATTTATCCCATAAATGGAGCTTTTATTGCTAAAGAGAATTTTTATTTTGCTGTGTTAAAGGATATGTGTAAGAATTTCAAGAGGTATATAGTTGACTGAGCAGGGTGGCAGGATTCTCTTGGTAGGCTTGGAAACCCACAAGGAGCTTCTGGTTCATTCCTGCTGCTTCATAGATGCATAGATTCCAAGGCCAGAAGGTACCATTGTGATCATGTAGCCTGGCCACCTGTATAACACAGGCTATAGAACAGGGGTCGGCAACATTTCAGAAGTGGTGTGCCGAGTCTTCATTTATTCACTCTAATTTAAGGTTTCGCTTGCCAGTAATACATTTTAACATTTTTAGAAGGTCTCTTTCTATAAGTCTATAATATATGACTAAACTATTGTTGTATGTAAAGTAAATAAGGTTTTAAAAATGTTTAAGAAGCTTCATTTAAAATTAAATTAAAATGCAGAGCCACCGGACTGGTGGCCAGGACCCGGGCAGTTTGAGTGCCACTGAAAATCAGCTCGCATGCCACCTTCGACACGCGTGCCATAGGTTGCCTACCCCTGCTACACAAGGTGCACAAATGAATTCCAGGATTATATCTTTTAGAAAAACGTCCAGTCTTGATTTAAAAATTGTCAGTGATGGAGAATCCATTATGACCCTTTGTAAATTGTTCCAATGGTTTAAAAAAAAAAAAAGAAAAAGAAAAAGTACGACTTATTTCCAGTTTGATTTTTGTCTAGCTTCATCTTCCAGCCTTTTCTCTACTAGGTTGAAGAGCCCATTATTAAATGTTTGTTCCCTGCGTAGGTGTTTATAGACTGTAATCAAGTCACCTCTTAACTTTCTCCTTAGTCTAACAAAGATTGAGCTCCTTGGGTCTAGCACTTGTGATAGACCCAGGCCAGTTGGGAACAGCAGAGTAGTCGAAGGGAGATATACTGGCTACTGGGTAAGCAGTTTTCTGTTCCCTGACTGACCAGAGCAGGGGCTGCTTCAGGCTAATGAGAACACCTGACTCCAATTAACCTGCTAAGAGTCAAATGAGGCTGTTAAGCACCTGATTCAAATTAAGGCCCCTCTGATGCTATAAAAGGGCTCACTCCAGTGCATGAGAGGAACTGGGAGCAAGAGGTGTGCAAGAAGCTGAGAGTGAGTGGGCATACTGCTGAAGGACTGAGAAGTACAAGCATTATCAGACATCAGGAGGAAGGTCCGGTGGTGAGGACAAAGAAGGTGTTGGAAGGAGGCCATGGGGAAGTAGCTCAGGGAGTTGTAGCTGTCGCGCAACTGTACCAGGAGGCACTCTAGACAGCTGCAGTCCACAGAGTCCTGGGCTGGAACCTGGAGTAGAGGGTGGGCCCAGGTTCCCCCCAAACCTCCCAACTCCTGATGAAACACAGGAGGAATTGACCTGGACTGTGGCTTGTACCAGAGGGGAAGGTCTCTGGGCTGTTTCCCGACCCACAGGGTGAATCTGTGAGGCAAGCAAATCTGCCAATAAGTGCAGGATCCACCAAGGTAGTGGAGGAACTTTGTCACACACTATAAGGAATATTTTCTAATCCATTAATCACTCTTATGGCTCTTCTCTGAACTCTCTTGAATTTTTCAACATCCTTCTTGAATTGTGGACACCAGAACTGGATGCAGTATTCCAGCAGCAGTCACAATAATGCCATATACGTAGGTAAAGTAATTTCTCTACTCCTATAGAATATAGAATATCAGGGTTGGAAGGGACCTCAGGAGGTCATCTAGTCCAACCCCCCTGCTCAGAGCAGGACTAATCCCCAGACAGGTTTTTGCCCCAGATCCCTAAATGGGCCCCTCAAGGATTGAACTCACTGGGTTTAGCAGGCCAAGGCTCAAACTTGAGATTCCCCTATAGGTGCATTGAAGGATTGCATTAGCTCTTTTAGTAGATATTAAAACTACTACAATTCTTTTATGTTAACTAAAATCCTTTCTTCTTGTGTATTTATTTATACAATTTAGTACTTTGTACCTATTAAACTGAAAAGTTCTGTGTATTGACGTTGGATCTTAGTGGGTGACAAAATGAAGGAAGGTGTGCATTCAGTAAGGAAATGCGTATAAACTTTTAACTCCCTTGACCTAGTCTCAACGTGCAAGAAGGGATTCCTGGCACTAAAATGGCTGCCTGTTACTACAGAAGTGTTAAAATGAACAAGTGGGGGCAATTGATAGGGGGTGCTTATAATCCAGTTACGTTCTGCGGTTGATGAGATATTTGTTGTTGCACATGTTTTCTGTGATTTTATGAAATAATGACCCATAGAAATAAATGTATAACTCATTAGGAATTGCCTGTTACCCCAGCTGTTAGTAATAACTAGATTAGAAAGTCCTTTTGCTTATTAGTCATTTAAACTGATATACCATACAAGAAATTCTATAAGTACTGAGGTAAATTGAGATATTAAAAACAGATCACTCAGTAGGATCAGTTTTGGGTAGGGTGACCAGACAGCAGGTGTAAAAAATCGGGACGGGGTGGGAGGTAATAGGCACCTATATGTGACAAAGTTCCGAATATCGGGACTGTCTCTCTAAAATCAGGACATCTGGCCACCCTAGTTTTGGGGGAGTAGCTTTTTGCCCCTCCCCCCCCCCCACCAAAAAGGTAATTTTCTTTGTCCTAAACCAAGGGATAAGAAATGAATTTTGAGAAGTTAGTTGGGAGTGAAAAAGCTGCTTTCACTTCACCAGTTATGTAGAGATGGTAATGTATGTTTCTTTCTGTGTTCTGTATTACTTAGGCCTAGTCTACACTAGGGAGTTTATGTCGAATTTAGCAGCTTTAATTCGACTTAACCGTGCACCCGTCCATACCAGGAAGCTAATTAGTTCGACCTAGAGGGCTCTTTAGTTCGAATTCTGTACTCCTCCCCAACGAGGGGAGTAGCGCTAAATTCGACATGGCTATGTCGAATTAGGCTATGTGTGGATGGAAATCGACCTTAGTAGCTCCGGGAGCTATCCCACAGTGCACCACTCTGTTGACGCTCTGGACAGCAGTCCGAGCTTGGATGTTCTGACCAGCCACACAGGAAATGCCCAGGGAAAATTTGACACGCTCCGGATGTTCTGCAGGACCGCAGGCAGGAGGACAGAGCCCCCCTGCACTGTATCTGCAACTGCCCTCCCCCGCCACAAAGTCCCAAACCCCCCTCACCCAAAGTAACAAGAAGGAGGGGTGACAGGGGCCGTGAAAACTGTCACTGCACCCCTGCAGAGTGCATAAATACAAGAAGGCTCTCATTCCCTAAATGTTGAGAAGTCCTTCCCTTCCTGGCTCACCGAAGCCCCAATCCCAGTTTCATCCCCTAACTGTGCAGTTGATTATTAAAAGTAGTTTGCTGTTAATTACTATTTCCATCAAGTTTTTCTACAGAAGACTGTCTGTGAAGGGGTGGGGGAAGGGGGTTGTTAATTGCATAGGACAGTCACCTTACCAGGGTACAGACACGGGGGCAGGATCAACAGCAGGTCACACACACAGTGCAGTCAGTAGGCACCCTGGTCGGTCTGGGAGGTGTTTTCCATGTTCTGTGTGGGTGGGGGGTACGTGACTTTGTGGCATGGGAGGGCGGTTACAGAACTTATGCAGCGGTCCTTGTCCCGGACCACAGAGCCACACAGCAGGGGAATCTGTAACCGTCCTCCCCCACCACAATGTCACGTAGCCCCCGCACATAGAGTCCCGAAAAGGAGGGATGGCAGGCTCCGTTGAAACAACCAGTCCGGCACTGCAGACTGCTCTAGGAGCAGGAGCCTATCATTCCTCGAGTGTAGAAGCGGTGTTAACATCACTGCACACCCTACCCACCACAGTCTGCATCCCTGTTTCAACCCTTTAACGCGAATTCATTAATAAAGAAAACGTTGTTTAATTAACAATGTTCCATTAACTTTATTTTTAAACGTGTGTTGGAAGGGGGGAAACGTGGTGAACGGGGTATGTAACCGCAGAAGAAAGTCAACAGTAACTGAAGCAGGGGCAGGTTCAGCTTCTCTGTAAAGAAACTGAACAGTCACAGGTTACCCTGCTCCCTGAGGAACCTAGCTTTCAAAGCCTCCCGGATGCACAGTGCTTCCCGCTGGGCTCTTCTAATTGCACGGCTGTCTGGCTGAGCGTAATCAGCAGCCAGGCGATTTGCCTCAGCCTCCCATCCCGCCATAAAGGTCTCCCCCTTGCTCTCACAGAGATTGTGGAGCACACAGCAAGCTGCAATAACAATGGGGATATTGGTTTCGCTGAGATCTGAGCAAGTCAGTAAGCTCCTCCATCTCCCCTTGAGACGTCCGAAAATACGTTGAATGATGATAGTTACCCAAGACCACCCTTGACACATTTTTTCCCCCCAGCAGGCATTGTGGGGAAATCCCAGAATTCAAATGGGCAGCGGGGACTGCGGGAACTGTGGGATAGCTTCCCACATTGCACCGCTTCCAATGTCGACGCTTGCCCCGTTAGTGTGGACTCACAATGTCGAATCAGTGTCCTTAGTGTGGACACACAAATTCGACTTTGTAAGGTGGATTCCACAAATTCGAATTAAGTTAAATTGAACTAATCTGGTAGTGTAGACATACCCTTAGTGGTCAAATAAGTAATTCAGTTAGTTTAAATAAGACATCACAGCTTATTAAGTTTAAACCCAGTTCCCTTTTGGCCAGAGTGTTGCCCTGGAAGATAATGTTTAGTTCAACCTTTCTAACCACTCAGTGACAGACTTGAAGGTGGCAATTTTGCAACAAAAAAACTTCAAAAACAGACTTCAAAAAGAAACTGCTGAACTTGAATTAATATGCAAACTAGATACTATTAACTGTGGTCTAAACAAATACTGGGAATGGTTGGGTCATTACACCAATTGAATCTATTTCCCTATGTTAAGTTCTCCTCACACCTTCTATGGGCCATCTTAATTATCACTTCAAAAAGTTTTTTTTCCTCCTGCTAACGATAGCTCATCTCAATTGATTAGACTCTGCCTGTTGGTATGCATACTTCCACCTTTTCATGTTCTCTGTATGTATAAATATCTCCTGTCTGTGTGTTCCATTCTATGCATCCGAAGAAGTGAGCTTTAGCTCACGAAAGCTCATGCTAAAATAAATTTGTTAGTCTTTAAGGTGCCACAAGTACTCCTGTTTTTTTTGCGGATACAGACTAACACGGCTGCTACTCTGAAACAATGTTTAGTTGATTACTCCTTTAGTTAAAAGGCATATTGTTTCCTTGCGTGCAGTTTATTAAGCAATCCAGACTTCTCTCACTTAGGGTGTGTCTACACTGGCTGAGTTACAGCACCGCTCACAGAGCACTGAAGAGAAACCGCTGTTGTATGTTCAGACTGTCAGCTGCCTGCGCAATAGCATCTTCACGTTTTCAGCACTTGCAGCGGTATTTGGAGTGGTGCACTCTAGGCAACTTATCCCACAAAGCAGCTCTTCCTCTTCTGCCGCTAGGAGTTATGGGAAAGTGGAGGGGTTCGCAGGGCATTCTGAGTCCTGTTCCAATGCCCCATGATGCATTGCTTTGCATCTCAGCAATCCCCGTGCTTCCGTCCACATTTGGCACCATCTTTCAACAGTTTGTGTACTACGTGCTCTCCCTCTTCTTTCTGCAGGAATGGGTCCTGTACTGTTGACCAATACACTGCTCGCTCTGACTAACACGTCATGAGTGGCAGTGGAGTTATTCCTTAAACCACAAAGGCAAGAGCAGTTCAACATTGATCTCGCTGTGCATTGTAGTTATGACACGAGATTGCTTGTGACATTCACGGAGGTGCTGACCACAGTTGAATGCTGCTTTTGGGCTTGGGAAACAAGCACTGAGTGGTGGGAATCACATAGTCGTGCATGTCTGGGATGACGAGCAGTGGCTGCAGAACTTTCGCATGAGGAAAGCCACATTCATGACATTGTTTGATGAGCTCGCACCAGCCCTGCGGCGCAAGGACATGAGAATGAGACCTGCCCTGCTGTTGGAGAAGCACATGGCGATTGTACTGTGGAAGCTGGCTAGCGACCCATCGGTAGCAGTCTGGAGTAACCAGTTCGGAGCGGGAAAGTTGACTGTTGGACTCGTGTTGATGAAAGTGTGCAGGGCCATTAATTGCATCTTTCTCTGAAAGACCATGACTCTGGGCAACGTGTGTAACGTTGTGGATGGCTTTGCACAAATGGGCTTCCCTAGCTGCAGATGGGTGATAGAAGGCACGCACATTCCAATTCTGGCACCAGACCACCTAGCCACTGAGCATGTTAATTGGAAGGGTTATTTCCCAATGGTTCTCCGGTCGCTTGTGGATCACTGTGGATGTTTCATGGACATTAATGCAGGCTGGTCTGGAAAGGTGCATGACGCACGCATCTTTTGGAACATTGGCCTGTTCAGGAAGCTGCAAGCACGGGCTTTCTTATCGGACCAGAAGATCACCATAGGGGAAGTCGAAATGCCCATTGTGATCCTGGGAGACCCTGCCTACTCCTCAATGATGTGGCTTATGAAGCCATACACAGGACACCTTGACAGCAGCAAGGAGCAGTTCAACAACAGGCTGAACAAGTGCAGAATGACTGAGTGTGCTTGTGGCCAATTAAAGGCCCATTGGCGCTGCCTAGATGGGAGGTTGGACCTGGCTGATGATACTGTTCCTATGCTTATAGCCATGTGCTATACGCTCCATAATATTTGTGAAGGGAAGGTGAAACCTTTAGTTAGGGCTAGACCACTGAGGCTCCATGCCTGGAGGCGGAATTTGAACAGCCAGAGTCCAGGGCTATTAGAGGGGCACAGTGCGGGGCCATAAAGATCAGGGATGCCTTGAGGCAGCAATTTGAAGTTGAAAGCCACTAATATTTGTTGCTATACTTGGGAGTGCAGTGCTTGCAATGCTAGGAGGTGATTGTGATTGGTGCAGACAATGCACTATGAAGGTGTAAGAAAATTGCCTGTTGCTTTGCAGGGCTTTGTTTGCTTTCAATTAATGGCATACAGATTGCTTTCAAACCAAAGCAATTCTTTTATTAAAAAAACAGGAGGAGAGAGAGACACAAATCTTTAACCGTCCTGGACCTTACCTCCTCCTGGAACCCTCCATTCCCCGATCCCCCTCAGTGGTGATGTGGTGGTTTTTTTGTTTGTTTTTGTTTTGTTTATATCTAGGTATCCTATCCAACCTTCTCCTTTAGAGTACAGTGCAGTGGGTACTGTACTTCAGCAGGGCTAAACTGCAGAGGTGGTGAGTGCAGTGGGTACTGAGAGTCCGCAGGGCTGGACTGTGATAGGGTAGGAGTGGAATGCAGCGGGTACAGACTGGAGCCAGGAGGTTGATGAGTGTGTTGGCAATGTCTCAGGGGTGCATGGGAAAGAGTTTAGCGGCTGCAGGAGAGGGTGGGCATGGAGCTGCTTGGTTTGCAGTGCTAGTAGTGCCTGGAGCATGTCCACTTGGTGCTCCATAACATTTAAAAACTGCTTCATGGCTTCATTCTGGTGTGCCACGTTCTTCTTTCAGACCCTCTTCTCGCTCTCCCGCCACTTCTTCAGTTCTTGTTTTTCAGCCACGGAATGCATCAGGACATCACGCAGAAAGTCCTCTTTAGTTCTACGTGTCCACTTTCTAATTCTGCACAGCTGTTCGGCTGGCGATGATAAAGAGGGAGGCTGAGCTCCCAAGGTCATATCTGTGAAGCCAAAATGCAACATTTTACAGAAGCAGGATTATTTGCAACACAGAGACTACTGATTGATTTAAAACACAGCCACTATTCACATACCTGTCACTAACTGGCTGACCCCAGGCAAGCACAGATGATCCACAAGACCCCCAAAATTGTGGGTGAGGATGAGGGTGAGCAGGAAATCAAGGAAGAGTCTTTCCAAGACTACGGCTTCCACTCTGGCCCTTATATGGCTCACCTGTGTGCAGCAATGGTTCTGCCCCCGCCCCTCAGTGATAGGAAAGTTACCCTTAATAGAGCAAGAAACAAAGCAGCTCTGCCAGAGAACCTGTGGCAGTGGATTGCCCAGTATCTGCATGAGAGTTTCCTGGAGATCTGAGGCAGATACCCATGAAGTGAGAGAGTCAATCAACAGCCTGTTCTGCTGCTCAGACTAGGCATGTGGCAGTACGTGCACCATACAAACACAAGCCTGCTTTCTGCAACCTTCCTGCCCCAACAACTCACTTCAGTGATTACCAAAATCAAAGCCACTTACTGGGTGCCTCCTCTCCTATTTGCGCTTCACCAAGCTCTGACAGCTGTGACTGGCTAGCTTCCTCCGGGGTAGAGAAGAGCTCCTGGCTGCATGCATCTCTGACCTCTGAGTAGTCCTCTGCCTCTGGGTCCCCCTCCACATCCTTATCCAAGATTTCCTCCCCCTGGTTTGATCTACTCTCGACTGGCACATGAGCCATCGAAGTATCCACAGTGGCCTTCGCAGTGGAGGTGGGGTCACCACGCGTATCGCATCCAGCTCTTTGTAGAACTGGCAGCTTGTGGGCGCAGCACCAGAGTGGTGGTTTGCCTCCCGCGCCTTGTGGTAGGCGTTCCGCAGCTCCTTCACTTTGACCCTGCACTGCATGGCCCCTTTCTGTCATGCATTGTGAAATCTGTTCATAGGTATCCTAATTCTTACATATGGAGCTCAGTTGTGACTAGACAGCCTCCTTTCCCCCAAATGCTGATGAGGTCCAGTAGCTCGGCATTGCTCCAAGAAGGGAATCACCTGGTGCATGGAGCAGGCATGGTCACCTGGAAACATGTGCCGAAACCACTTCACACATCACCAAGCAAATAGGAAGGGGAATTCCAAAATTCCCAAGGAATTTAAGAGGTGGGGATGACAGTTGGTCACCTGAGGGCAGGGCAGTAGAATTCAAATCGATGACCAGAGAGGCGAGAAGAGGCATTGTGGGACACCTCCTGGAGGTCAATTGCAGTGCTATAATCAGCCAGGGCACCACAGCGCTGTAGCCACAGCACAGAAAGCTGTTAGCCTCTGTGGGGGTGTTTTGTTTTTTTTAACAGCGCTGCAACTGTGCAGTTTCTGTACACTAGGGTACGTCTGTACCCACCGGATTGGCGGGTAGTAATCGATTTATCGCATCTTGTCTAGACACGATAAATCAAACTGCAAATTGACGCCCGTACTCCACCTCGGCAGGAGGAGTAAGCAGCATTGATGGGGGAGCCGTGGCAGTCAACACGCTGCCGTGAGGACGGCCAGGTAAGCTGAACTAAGATACTTCGACTTCAGCTACACGAATAGCATGTTGCAGGTCTTAGATCGATTTTCTCCTCTTCCCCCCCCCCCACCCCAGTGTAGACCAGCCCTAAGAGGCTTGGCAGTGTGTGCACCTCAGGAGTTACAGTGCAGAAAGCTGCTTTACTGTCCAGAAACTTGCCAGCATAGACAAAACCCCAGTGGCCTCGCTTTTTCATTATTTACTACTCCCCCAATTTTTGCATAATCTGCAGAGCGTATCAGTGAAGATTTTTGTTTTCTGGGGTGCAGGGGGGAAGGGGAAAATACTTCATCCTTTTTATTTATTCCTCCCCTCATCCCTGCCCCCCAACCCTACTGGCTAGGGTGTAGAAGTGGAAGGAGCAATGGTGTCTCCTCACTCCCCATTTCCTTCCCACCCACTTCCTTATGGTGCTAAAGGGGGAGAATTTGGCATGCAGCCTTTGGCAGCTCCAGGCATGGGGGAGACAGCATCTAGCCAGCCCTGATATCTCCATGTGGTGAGAGGGTCCTTCCTCCCTCCCTGTTGTTCTTGCCCTTATACAGTGACTTAATGTTTAAGGAATCAAACTTCAACCAGACATTCTCTGCAAGCCACTTACAGGCAAACAAGTGAAAGGAAAGAACAGTTAGCTTGCCTATTTTGTGCATATAATGGAAAGCAGTGCATTGTTAAACTTCACTTAAACTTGGAGCTTCACTTTTATTTACAATGTTTGCAGGAGTCTGTGAAAGGTGTTCTGACTAATAGTTCAAACAGACATTTCACTAAGAATGTCCTGGGTGGCTCTTGTTCAAACAAAGCTCTCATTGGTTTTAATGGGATTTTAGACTTAGTAAGGGCTGAAGAATTTGGCCTAATAACAATATGAACTTCTATAAGCAAGAAAGTATAAATCTTTTATCTCCAAATAGTAGATTTCGATTAGTGATGTAAGCTGGTCTGAAAATAAGTGTAAATTAGATAGGTGTGGCTATAGCTACAGTTTCTTTTAATGATCTTGTTTATTAACAATGTGCGATTGACTATTTATAGGACTAAAATTATTCCTAACTAATATAGTCAATAATAGAATTGCTTAAAACTACCGGCATAAATCTAATTAGTTGTGTTATAGATAAATCGTTTTCTTTGCTGCCACCTTCTACTTTCATGTATTTTCTGTACCTAGAGAGAATTCTCAGGAAGGATATTTAGAGCCTCTTGTATGCTGTAATGCCTTTTAGAGGAGGATTCTGATTCAACTCCCACTTTTGCTAGATTGCTGATTAACAATGGAGATTATTTGCACGTTAATTTCCATGGTAGCTCTTTTTTATCCTTGACTATAAATGTGTCCGTAGCGATATATTTAGGGATATTTTTGCTCCTCATTTAAAAAAATGAAGTTGGAAATTATGTATGTTTGCCCAAGGCCCTCACACCATGCCATATTGATTGAAATCTGCACAGAATGGACTGAGGCTACACAAGTGTGGAGATATCACTGGCTGCGCTGAATGAAACTGCCCCCCACCCCCGGTAAATTTCTGACAGCATTTGTTGACTTGCATTTGATATATGGACTTCAACAGGGATCTTAGACTCTATAGGGGTCTATTGACAAAATGCAGAAAAAGTCCACATAAGTTTATTTCCTTTTATTCAAGTCCACCTTTGGGGGAATACTAAGAATTGTTTACTTTTCATGCTACAGCTCAGCATTTATAGCCTAGAAATTATCCCCATTTTCCATGTACACTGAACTCCTTTGTATCTATGGTATAGATAACACACCTGTCACATTTGTATCCATAAGAAACCAAGTTAGATACACAATGACAAAAGGTGCAAGTTACACTTGTGACACTATGCCCCATATTCTTCATAGAAATATTGTTATATGATTATAGTATATCTAAGATGTATTTTATGCAAGATGGGTCATGTGAGGTAAGGTTATGACTTACTGTATATGATTATACTATTTGTATGCATGTATCATTTTTGTATCTAAAGTTAGGGATATTGACTATACAACTGTACTACAAAAGTGTTTGCACCCAGGGAGTGCCCACCAGACAGTATGCAACCAGTTTGACGTGTCCCCAGCTAACCAGCCAGTGAACTATTAGGGAGAACCATAGGTCTTTGAAGATGCTAATCTCCCACCTTCCTGAGATGCTACAAATGGTCTTTGACTCATGGCTGCTTTGACACTGCAGGGTGTGTCCCTACCTGTGTGTGTGCTGGAGGAGGCTTGAGGGCCTGGCTCCATAGGAAGCCCAGGTTGGTGGAACAGGCGAGCTCAGTGGTACCCCAATTCCAAGTGGCACTCTGGGTGGGGAACCTGTCACAAGACTATTTTGTCATTTATATCTATTTTCAGACCAGCTTAAATCACTGCTGAATGTAATAAATTAAGTCTACTCATATATGGAGATAAAAGATTTATACTTTCTTGTTTATAAGGCAATAAAATATCTTATATATGTAATAGTTAGACTTCTGTTTTAGGGCCTATGGCCCTCACCATATCACAATTAATAGTATATTCCTTCTCACAACACTCTTTAGAGTGAGGGAAATACTATTATCCCCATTTTGTAGATCGGGACCTGAGGCCCAATTTGGAATTTTGTGGCAGTTAGGGAATTTAACCTAGGTCTCTGGAGACTCATTCTACAACCTTAATTACAAAGCCAAGTAGCCTCTCAATCACCATACCCAGTCAATGACAAATTCTAAGAGAGCTTAACACTTGATCCTAAGCTATTTAGCAGTGTCACTTTATGATAAGATATATCAAGAAAAGCATGTTGTTAATATACAAAAATAATCTTGGGTCATGTTGGTAATGTATGGAAAAATATACATCTTTCCAGGGCTAGCAGCTATAGTTTGAAAAGACAAGCAGCTGGATTGCTGCTAGTATGTTACACAATTGTGTTTTGATGGCTACTCTATAGATTTAAAGATCCACCATTCTTTATTTTTTATAATGTGACATGATGAGATAATGAGCTAACACCGCCAAAGTAATTCTGGTAGGTTGTTGTTAGTTGTTTGTATTATAGTAGTGCCTAGAGACTCCTGTCAGGATTGGAGCCCCGTTGTGATACGTACTGTACAGACAGAATAAGACAATCCTTGCAAAGAGACTTTACAGTCTAAATAGGCAAGGCAGACAAAAGGTGCAGCATAAAACTAAAGTGATTAAAATGAGGTTGGCAAAGGTCATGTTAGTTCTCGGATTCCCTTCCTCCCCCCGCATTTTTAAACCGTATAATACATTTAGTGGGGTAAGGAAGAAAGGTAGGAGGTTATTTGATTAGCAGCAAAGACAAAGGAATGGACAGGGAATATAGAAGAGAAGGGATGTAAGGAGGTAGAGGCAGGATCTCCCCCACAGAATCTAAGAGTTGCTACAAACCTCACCATTCCAAGTGCAAGGCATACTTCTTTGACCTTGACTTTGCTAATACAAACACATAGTACAGTGTGCATATAATATATATGCTTTAAAATATTCCACACATTTCTCCCACAGAGAGAGGAAGGCAGAAAGAAAGAACTACATGTGCTAGACTTGGGGGTCGGGGGAGAAGGAAAGTAGATGCTTGTAGGTAGATATTTGAAGTGGACATTCAAGCTCCTCCCACAAAATAAGCACTGTCCACATTAAATCACCAAAACGAGATTATGCATATATTCAGAATATGATCATGCATGCCGCTTGGCTCCACTGCGCTCCTTGAACTTGTCTCTCCTTGATAGATAGGTCTTCGGTATGCACATGGGCTCTGCTAGGTTCTTGGGGTTGGTTCCTTTGTAAGTGGGGCGGGCGGGGGGAATGTAATGGTGGTATCTCTCAAATGCTACCAACTTGTGGCACCAAAATGAGACGTCATTCACAGTGGATTGTGCAGCTCTGTGATTCTGCCTCTGCTTTCCTACATGAGCAATGAAATAATTTAATTGTCAACATTAGTTAACTATCATCATTGGGCCATCTTTAGTTAGCACCTCCCTAACGTGACCAGCACAGTTCACTCCCCTCAGAGCTATTGTTCCAGGTTCTGTGCCGATAGAGCTCTGCATCAATAACCTCATATAGGTGAACTGTGTATTCTTCACAACTACAATAGTCCAGCATTCAAAAAAAAAAGTACAATCAGAGAGGTGCCAGTATGGTATTGTGACCGAAAGCACCCTACACGCTATTGTAAGAAGTTGTGCTCAAAATATGCCTTGTGAGGTGTCGAAGAAAAACTCAGTTCTCACTTTTTGTTTGGATGCAGCAGAAACAAATACTTTATTATAATACTCTAGTGATCACAAGAGGGAGAGAGAGTCAGGAGCTAGGTTTGCCCCTTGTCCTGAACGGATCTCTCTCACCCTTAGTAACAATCATAACAATCTTTATACCTTTCTAGCAGACCATGGTTAGCATACTTGCAGACAGTCAAAGTAAACATTTGCATTTGTTTATACATAAGCCTATTCGTTATCTTATTTGTCTGCAATACTTAGAACAGAAAACAAGACTGCAATTCACAAGGTCGTAACGACTTTTCACACAATTCACTCTGCACCAGATACAGGGTAACATCTTAACCTCTGCTAATTAGCTAACATACATTAAGATCCCTTCAAACCTCTATTAATTAATTCTTGGCCTCCACAGAGGTATCATTTTAAAAACTAACCACATATTAATAATCAATATTCTTGTGGAATGTATGTATGAAATGTCTATTAAGAGTTATGAACATAAGCTGAAATTATGATTACCATGTGTTAACAAGATAAGTCGGGGGGGGGGGTGCAAACAGTTTTCTCAAAGATTAAGAACAAGCTGATGCCTCTAGCCAGGTGTCATCAAAGTTAATTGGCAATCACCTGTCAAGTGGCCATTCATTGGCAAGGAAGGGGGGCAGAAACATATCAATCTACATTTTAGCAAACAACAACATGGAACTTCTTTCACCACAAAACTCCATGTCTCCTTCCTCACAGCTGGAAGGAACTTTATCTAGGGGTAACCCTAAGGAAAATGCATTTCAAAGGGGGAGTGGATTGTAAAAGTAGGGGCAAAAACACCGCAGATTATCTCTCTCTCTCTCTCTTTTGCCTAAGAAGACAAAGGAACCAGTCCTTTGAGTTTGTGATGAGATCCTGACCTGATAATTTGGCCAGCCCTATTGCTGTGAACCTGTGGTAAGGTTTTTACCTAGAACCAAGTCTAGCTTGTCAAGTTTTAGCTACTAGAAAGTGTTTTATCTTTATTTCTCTTGTAACCATTTCTGACTTTAATACCTTATAGCTGTGCTAACTTAAAATCTCTTTGTAGTTAAACTTGTTTTATTTTTAATGCAAACTAATCCAGTGTTGTATGTAAACTGAACTGTTTGTTAACTTCAATTAAAGTAGCAAACTGTTGAATATTGACCCTTAACAGGGGCAATGGACTTTTACGGTCTGAATTGTGCAGGAGAAGGCTGGAAACTGCAGAACACATGTTTTTGGGAAGATTAAGGACTGAGAGTGTGTTGTGGTCATCTTTTAAGTAGTAACCAAGGCTAGTCAAAGCTAGACTATGACTCGCATATTGTTGACAGGCTGCTAGGATCAGAGCTGCTGGATCACAGCTGCAGCTATATACACACACTCAGGGTGTGACCTGCATACTTTTTTGGCTGTTTGAGAGGCCCTGGTTGGGACCTACAACAGCAAAGCATTGTGAGGCACCCAGGGTTGTGGGGCAGGTGGTGAGAGAGGCCCTCATTGCTCTGGATTGCATCCCCGAACGTCACAGGCATATTGGTGCATGCTAGCTGTTTCTGAGCCTTCGTGGTACTTGATGCACTTTGGGAAGGCATCCAGCTATTACGGTGATAATGGCTGTATAAAAACCTCGATAGAATAGCGGTAACAAGTACGACAGGAGGTTGGGAAGGATGGGCAAAGCATGGAGGGCAGGAGTCCTGTGACTGGAGGTGGAGGGATTGAAAAGGAAAAGTCAGAGCAAACAGTAAATCATATACGACTAGATAATTAAGTATTCACCATCTAGGATCATCATATTGATGCTTTAATTTGGGAGCTCTCTTGTCCTTTGCACAACCCTATGCAGATCCTGACCCTTCCTCCTCTCCCCTGTTTCCTGCTTTGTGCTGGAATTGTGGAATTTACTAGCATATAATGTATTCCTACTTAAATTGAGTTAGCTGTTTAAACAGGTGATTGTTTTAACAAATTCTGTGCTGTTACATTATATGTACGGGGAAACTGCATTAAATATCAGTCATACAGATAGGCTCATCATTTGCCCATTTGTGGCAGAAGTCAAGTCGTGCTTTACGCTAAACTTTATTGCTACATAATCACAGGTCGTAACGGTAAATTTCTGCAGAACTCTTCTTCCAAATTTCAGCCCTGAGAGTGAACTAATAAAAATAAAACAAACTCAGAGGGACTTCCCACAGCATCTTCTATTACCTACTACTGTTTTTATCTGATCTTTTGCATATGTGGTACTTTCTATCCTTGAATTAACTCTGAGATTTTTTTAGAAGTACTGAACATGATTTTCATTTTCCAATGATGTTTTTTTGTCTCTGAATAGGCGTTGTCTTTCTGACTGTTACCTAGTTATGTCATAATATTCACAACTGTGGAATTGTTTGGATCAATCCTATTTTTCTTCCACTCCTTCAGGAGCATATGTCCACCTCCTTCCCTGCATTCTTGCATGCCAATTATATTCCACACATAAAGATTCTAAGATCTATGATGAATGACCTTGTTTTCATTTTTATTTCTAACTCATGTATCACAGTCTCCCTGGCCTATACATGTCCATTAACACAATCCCTTATAATGCACTGATATGAACTTCTGTCATTGCTGAATTCTCATTATTCAGAGTGTTCAGAATCCATTTGGAATAAAAATCTCACTATATACTGTTATGAGGTTTCAAAGTCTCAGGGCAAATGCTCATTGTTTAATGATGACATACTGTACAGTTTTTGTGAACAACTCAAAAGGAAAATATACTCCTCTCCTCTCCCCCCCCCCAAAAAAATTAATCACCAACTCCCTCCTTGGGCAAATACCTGAGGTAAAAGATGGGCTCTGCACTGTTAACTAAAGGTTTGATTCCAGGCTCAATTTAATAATCAAAGATTATTAGTAAAAGATTAATCAGGATGATACAAAAAGGCAAATACCTTATCAACATGGGGAAGTGGTTTTGCACCCTGATGCATTCCAACTATCTTGCAGAAATTCCCCCTTTATATATCATACTTCTTTACAAAAAAGACTCAGAAAATTTCATTCTCATGACCTATTGACTTGTGGGATTCCTTTCATGGCATCTCAATTTATATAATTGTGATAAGCTAAAGACATCTATCAACAAGTCCTTATCTCACAAATTACTGAAGACTTCTGTAACAACAAGTGTTCACTTTCTTGGTTTTCTGGACATATTTCTAAAGATCAGAGGGTCACAGCAAGACGACATGCACAATCCGCCATTTGACAACACACAGAGATTTAGCCTGAATATGAAGGATTATAGTTATAAAGCATTATGGGACTTTGGTTTATCTACAAAGGATCGTGGGGGTCTGGTTCATCTGCTAACAGCATCATGCCTTGGTGATCTCACACTTGACCTCTGTCAGACCAGTCGGGGAGGTCTTCCACTGAAAATGTGGCATTCGGGCTTCAGAACTTTAAATCTAACTTGAGCGTCACACCCAATTTCAACTGTCGTGGCACTACACAAGGAGGCCAGTGGTTTCTGACAGGACTCAAGCCATACAGGGCTTTATATAGCAATGTTAGTGTCTTGAATTGGATCAGGAAGCCAACACAATTGTCAGAAAACTCATGCAATATGTTTCCTGTAACTAAAAGCCAGCTATGGGCCAGCAGTATCTTTAGAGTAACTTTCTAGGGTAGTCACAACTAGAATGACTCTCAGTAATCTAATCAATCAAAAAACTATGCAAAAGAATAAATGGACACAAATCTGACATCAGGAATCATAACATTAAAAAAACAGTAGGAGAACACTTCAACCTCTCTGGTCACTCAGTAACAGACTTAAAGGTGGCAATTTTGCAACAGAAAAGCTTCAAAAACAGACTCAATGAGAAACTGCTGAACTTGAATTAATATGCAAACTAGATACCATTAATTTAGGCTTGAATAGAGACTGGGAATGACTGAGTCATTACACAGATTGAATCTATTTCCCCATGTTAAGTATCCTCACACCTTCTTGTCAACTGTCTAAAATGGCCCATCTTGATTATCACTACAAAAGTTTTTCTTTTCTTGCTGATAATGGCTCATCTTAATTAATTAGCCTCTTAGAATTGATATGGCTACTTCCACCTTTTCATGTTCTGTATGTATATACATCTCCTTACTATATGTTCCATTCTATATGTCTGAAGAAGTGGGCTGTAGCCCACGAAAGCTTATGCTCAAATAAATTTGTTAGTCTATAAGGTGCCACAAGTATTCATATTCTTTTTATATCAAGCCTGTTTCAAGTTTTGTTAACCTGAACTGATTCAAAAGCAGCAAACTTTTCCTCTTAAAGGGATAGTGCTGGCGAAATAAACGACCAGCTTACTGGAACCTCTACTGCAAGGTTACATGGTTATATAAGGAATTACTGTTTTCTACACAAATGCCTTAGGCTCTGATCTTGAAAATATTTATGCATGTGCATAACTTTAAACATGTGAATAGTCCCATTGAAGTCTACTTCTCTTTGAAAAATTTAACCATTCTACATGCAAATTGTTCTAATCGAAGTTTAAAATGCACAAGGAGGACAACTGCTTGCGTACACTTTGACAAAAGGATACTTTTTGATATTCTCTCCTTTGATGTGTGGGTTTGCATAATTTCCAACCATGCTAAGAGGAATTATGCACACACACAAAAAAAAAGGTGGGGGTGGGTGTGGGGAATAAATTGACAGCAATTTGTGGAGTAGTTTAATGGCTTAGCATAAAATATTTTTACAGACTACGTGTACAAATTAGAATTCACAGGAAAAAATACTGAATTCTTTATTTCTCTCTCACTATAGGTATGCCTACAGTAGGGGTGTGGTTCCCCTGCTTATATACACATAGTCGCTCTGGCTCTCATCAAGCTGCTGCAACTATGAATAGCAACGTAGCCACAGAAGGATGGGTAGTGGCAGCAGAGGCACGGTTGAGCCATGCCAAGTATCTATCCACTGGTTTCAGGTTTGTACTGGGCCTGGCGCACCATATCTCTGCCACCACTACCCATGCTACTGCGGTGACACTGCTCCAGCTAGTGTATGTGTACATAAGCAGGGGAATCACTCCCCTCTGAGTTGTAAAATGTACATAAAAACACATCAGCTCAGTTGCACCCTCATGCTGGATACCTCTATTATATTTGGACATTTCCTAGTTGTGAAATATCCATTTTTGTGAGAGGTAGGAAGGTAGGCGATGGGGTGAAGTGATGACAAAAAGCTTAAAGCTCTTATAGTGTGAGAACTAGTTTATATGATGTGATGTATGGTACAGCTTTGAAGATGATTGGTAGAAGTCCAGTTATTAATGAACAGTATAATTCATAATTTGCTGTTAGTGGTTTTGTAAAAAGTGATTCTGGATAAATGATTTACCAGCACAGTAAAAGATCAAGTAAATAGCTGGTTCTATCACTGAACAGCTAATCTTGTCTAATAATCACTGATGAACCTATCTTCTGTGAATTTACCTAATTCTTTTTTGAACCCAGTTATACTTTTGGCCTTCAGAACATCCCCTGGCAATGAGTTCCACAGGTTGACTGTGCATTATGTGAAGAAATACTTCCTTATGTATGTTTTAAACTTGATGCCTATTAATTTCCCTGCATGATCCCTGGTTCTTGTGTTACGTGAAGGGGTAAGTAACACTTCCTTATTCACTTTCTCCACACCATTTGTGATTTTTATAGACCTCTATCATACCCCCCCCCTTAGTCATCTGTTTTCTAAGCTGAACAATCCCAGTCTTTTTAATGTCTCCTCATATGGAAGCTGTTCCATACCCTTCATCATTTTTGTTGCCTTTCTCTGCATTTTTTCCAATTCTAATGTATCTTTTTTGAGATGGGAGAACCAGAACTACATGCATTATTCAACGTGTGGGTGTATCACTGATTTATATAGTGGCATTAAGATATTTTCTGTTGTATTATCTATCCCTTTCCTAATGGTTCTTAACATTGTGTTTAGCTTTTTGGATGGCTGCTGTACATTAAGCAGATGTTTTCAGAGAACTGTCCACAATGACTCCAAGATCTTTCTTGAATGATAACAGCTAATTTAGAACCCATCATTTTGTATGTATAGGTGTGATTGTGTTTTCCAGTGTTCCTTACTTTGCATTTATCAACACTGAATTTCATCTGTCACTGTTTTCCAGTCACCCAAAATCACTTTGTAACTCTTTGCAGTCTGCCTGGGACTTAACTATCTTGAGTAATGTTGTACCATCTGCACACTTTCCCAACTCACTGTTCACCCCTTTTTCCAGATCATTTATATGCAAGTTGAATAGCACTGGCCCTAGTACAGATCCTTGTGGGATTCTGCTGTTTACCTCTCTCCACTGAAAATTGACCATTTATTCCTACATGCTGTTCCTTATCTTTTAACCAGTTACTGATCCATGAGAGGACCTTCCCTCTTATCCCATGACTGGTTACTTTGCTTAAAAGCCTTTAGTGAGGGACCTTGTCAAAGGCTTTCTGAAAGTCCAAGTATGCTATATCCACTGGATCTGCCTTGTCCACATGTCTGTTGACCCCATCAAAGAATTCTAATAGAGTGGTGAGGCATGATTTCTCTTTTCAAAAGCCATATTGACTCTTTGCCAACATATTGTACTCATCTATGTGCCTGATAATTCTGTTCTTTACTATAGTTTCAACAAATTTGCCTGGTACTGAAGTTAGGCTTATTGGCCTATAATTGCTAGGATTGCCTCTGGAGCCCTTTTAAAAAAAAAAAAATCAGCGTTACATTAGCTATCCTCCAGTCGTCTGGTACAGAGGCTGATTTAATGGATAGGTTACATACCACAGCTAGTAGTTCTGCAATTTCATATTTGAGTTTCTTCAGAACTCTTGGGTGCATACCATCTGGTCCTTGTGATTTATTACCATTTAATTTATCAGTTTGTTTCAAAATCTCCTCTACTGACAACTCAATCTGGGACAGTTCCTCAGGTCTGTCACCTAAAAAGAATGGCTGAGATGTAATCTCCCTTGTATCTTCTGCAGTGAAGACTGATGCAACGAATTTATTTAGGTTCTCCACAATGGCCTTATCTTCCTTGAGTGCTCCTTTAACATCTTGATTGTCCAGTGGCCCCACAGATTGTTTGGCAGGTTTCTTTCTTCTGATGTTCTTAAAGATTTTGCTGTTAGTTTTTGTTTCTTTTGCTAGTTGTTCTTCAAATTCTTTTTTTTTTTTTGGCTTGTCTAATTATACTTTTAATGCTTGACTTGCCAGAGTTTGTTCCTTTCTGTTTTCCTCAGTCAGAGTTGACTTCCACTTTTTAAAAGATGTGTTTTTTGTCTCTAGCTTTCATCACCACAGTATCTGTGTCCCTTCGATAGACAGGCACTTTATTGCTTAGGCCTTTAATCATTAATAGTGAGCCACTGAATGCACCTTTTATTTCATAAGCTGTACTTTATCAGCAGTGTTCCTAACTCACTGTTATATTAACAGGTGTAGTGATGGAATCACAATTAACAGTTTCATTATTTTAAATCGAACCTCTTGTTTAAAATAACCCATCCAGCAAGTTGCTGACTCCTGCTGTTTCAGAACTTGCAGCCTTTTGAAGAGACAGCTGGATTAATATATTATTGAATATATTTAGAATCCTTTAATGCTGATTTCACAATACCCTTGAAGTAAACCACACTTACAAAGTACAAAGGTATGAACAGAGTTTTGCGATGAAATTCTCAAGGGTTCTTTCAACTGTGATGCCAGTAAAATGTTGCATGTGTTCTGAGAAGGCTATAAATAACAACGGTAAGGCAATGGATTTAATTTGGCATGACATTTCTGTTAATGAGAAGGTAAAGGAGAGTATTGTTTACAAAAATAACAACTCTCTAGTATACTTTGGGTTTGGGGGATCAGGCTGAGAATGGAGCTATGAGTACAGCAGAAATTAAATTTTTGGGAGGGTCTTCATTAGAGGAAGAGATGCTTCCGCAACCTTTGTCAGCCCTGAAATGGGAAGACTATCACCATCTTCAAGCAAGAATAATTTTTCAGGTTAAGAAATGTGTGAGAGCTTTAGCTACTATTAAGATAGTGGCTCTTTATACTTGGTTACTTCCATTGGTTTTGAGTAAATTATCTATGGTTTTGACTAACAGTAACTAAAATGAAGTGGCAGATGTTTCTTCGCTATGTGCCTTTTTGTCTGTCTTATCGAGCTAAATTATGCTGCTGATCTCTACTGGGCCTGCTGTAGTACTGAACTAGAGCTGTCTAAAGCAGCCATCTCTCTCATTAACCACTGGGAAATGCTATGCAGGAAAGGGGATCACTCAAGCCAGCAGCAGGGAAAGAATAACTGGCAAATATCTGTTCCTTTAGAAATTTCTTTTCATCCCTAAATAATAATACTCTCTTCATGAGAGGCATAGGGGATAGAAAAGAAGGGATTGGAGCAGGGAAGCGGGGAGGAAGAGGCTAAAAGAAAGCAAATGGTAATGCTGTCAAATTCTCTCTGATTTATTTTTTTAAGAATTTAAAAGCAGCATCTCTATTTGCTGTACAGTAATATAGATGGTCATTGCCTATGTAGCCTTCTCAACTTTCTTGTGAATTATGATGAGCCTTCACACGTTGTCTTTGCACCCCTGACTGCCTGAAATTGGGTCACATCATAAGGCACTGTTGAAAATGGAAGACAATGTAGAGAGCGCTACTAGCCATGTCCACTCTTTTAAAAAACCTATTTAATATAAATTAGAGAAAAAGAGCACTTGCAGATATCAATCACCTAGTTCAGTGATGGCCAAATGGCTACCGATGGCGTAAGCCCTATGGGCTGGGACTGTCTTTTTTGTTCTGCACCTAGCAATATACGGGGTCCTGGTCCATGAACAGGTCTCCTAGGTGCTATGGTAATACAAATAAGAGAGAATTTCTCAGCAAGCCAGTGCACCATCTAGATCTCAGAGGAGACTACCTGGAAGAAGATGAAATATTGCACGGTGGTACCTGTGTGGTGTTCTGGGCTACATCTATGTTACAGATGACAACAGCTTCAATGTGTTTTATTTCATGCAAATTAAGTGGGGCGCTCTGTGACATTACACCCCATATTCATCATAGAAATATTATGGCGTGAATATGGCAAAACTAAGATATCTTTTATGCAAGATGGGTCATGTGAGGTATCGTTGAAAAGGTTATGATCTACTGAATGTGTTTATCCTAATAGCATGCGTGTATCATTTCTGTACCTGAGGTTAGGAATATTGACTTTGTAACAATTACAATTGTGTGTGTACTTGGGAGAATACCTACTGTCCAGTGGGCATTCCTCCATCAGCCTGAATGAACCATTTAAGAAGAAAAATAGAACTTTGGAGATACTAATCTCACACCATCCTGAGGAGCTTCCTGGGATACTGCAGGGTCGTCTGATGATGTCACCTGATATAGAGTACCATCTTGGACACTGCTTGTATTTTTCCTCTGGAAACAAAAGGTTCTTGCCTTTATGTAAATTCTATTTAAGGCTGGGGAGTAAGGCAAACAGGA
Organism: Mauremys reevesii; assembly: GCF_016161935.1. Lineage (NCBI taxonomy): Eukaryota > Metazoa > Chordata > Testudines > Geoemydidae > Mauremys > Mauremys reevesii. The sequence goes on from NC_052623.1 coordinate 254,169,890, forward strand.
CTCACCTCCATTGCCTCCCAGTCAAAGAAGGAAGATTGCTAAAAACACCTGAAGGGAAAGGCAGGGGTTGAGTCCAGGCTGAGACAGGTCCAGTCTGTAAAGAAAAATAACTGGAACTCTAAGCTACAGAAATTCCTGCAACTTGCCTAAAACAACATTTAGGGTGAGAAATTACATTTTGTAACCTGTTTCTTGGGTGTATTAAGCTTCATTTGCGTGTTTTTGTTTTATTTGCTCAATAATCTGCTTTGTTCTTTTTGCTATCCCTTATAATCACTTAACATTTACCTTTTGTAATTAATTAATTTTCTTGTTTATTTAAAAACCCAGTTTGTGCCATTCATACTGGGGGGGGCGCAAATTTTTATGAGCTTGCACTGTGCCGGTCTTTCTATATAGATCAAGACAATATTTTGGTTTTATGCCCCCAAAGGAGGTATACCCCACATGAGTGCTGGGCAATCCCCAAGCTGATTCCTCTCACACAGAGCTGATCTCAGTGTCTGCGTCCATTTGCAGCTGGGTGTGTCCCTACCTGTGTATGTGTGCTGGAGAAGGCTTGAGGGCCTGGCACAGCTAGGACAGGGTGAGGAAACCCAGGCTGGTGGAAGGGGCAGAACCAGTGGGACCCCAGCACATCAGGTGGCATCCTGGACAGGGGGCTCAACCTGTCACACCCTCATCTCTTGGAAAGCTGCTGATACAATGTTTAGTTGGTCATAGCGTGGAGGCCCCAGATGTGGTCCATTCCCCATGGCAGGATAGAGTTGCTCTCTACAGTGAGTAGATTTTTAAGGGCTCCCATTATTTTACTCTTGCAGGCATTTGGACAATCATTCTCAATCCACCGCAAAGTGGCCGAAGATGGTGAAACACGTGAAGAGACTCTCCTGCAGGAGTCTGCATCAAAGGAAGCTTATTACCTAGGGAAGATTTTGGAGATGCAAAATGAGCTGAAACAGAGCAGGGCAGTGGTCACCAAGGTTCAAGCAGAGAATGAGAGGCTCACTGCTATCGTCCATGACCTGAAAGAGGTAAATTGATGAGGGTGAGGGAGGAGGGTGGGGGATGGGACTGAGAATGGGTTTTCTTTGAGTTTGATAAATGGTATGGCTCTGAGTCACAAAACTAGCATTGTATCTATAAATACGGGAGTATCCTGCTATAATCAGTCCCAGGGACACCACAACCCAGTTTGTGTGTGTGTGTGTGGGGGGGCTTTTAACAAGAAAAAAGTCACTGTTTGAAAAGCTGCATTTGAAGTAAAACCAGGTCAGCAATTCATAATTTTAAAAGCACAGCAGGGTTTTCATCTTGCTGTTCAGGGTCTGCAGAAAGACGCACTTCTCATAAATACCTGTTTTTTGCATTCTTTTCTGTTCAGATGATTTTCTCTCTTCCTCTCACTTTCTGTTTTCTCACTTAAATTATTTTGGGTTGGCTATTTTGGCAGGAGGGATAGCGCCGTGGTTTGAGCATTGGCATGCTAAATCTAGGGTTGTGAGTTCAATCCTTGAGGGGGCTAATTAGGGCTCTGGGGCAAAAATCTGTCTGGGGATTGGTCCTTCTTTGAGCAGGGGGCTGGACTAGATGACCTCCAGAGGTCCCTTCCAACCCTGATATTCTATGATCCTACACCTAGCCATACTTTCACTTCTTTACTGTTTACTGTACAGGGTTCATGAGTTTGTTCATGTTTTGAAAGTTGGGATTAGGGAGGAAACAAACTGGCTAGCTAAGGTTACAGACTCCAGTGAATACATGTCTCCAGATTTCCTAATCTTACCATTTTCTTAATAGAATAATGACACACTGAATGAAGTGTAATAATTGGAGGTAACTACACATCTCAGGTACTTGTAGGCCTTTGGCCTGAGGAAGGCACATCTCACATCAACTTCATATCCAGAAGTGTCCTGTTGCTTACATAGCTCATTGCTTCTCTCTTTCCAGGCATGTACATCTCATTGAGATTAATATCATAGGTCCTATGTGTCAATAGGGAGTCAAGAACTGAGGTGCTGTTCTACTTTAAGTGGCTCTGGACTTTGTCCCGTGTTCCACTACTGATACTAAGGCTTTGTCTACACTTGCAAGTGAAAACACAATTTTTGTCATTCAGAGGTGTTAAAAAAAAAAAAAAAATAGCGCACACACCCCCAAAAAGACAAAGTTTTGCTGATGACAAGCACCTTTGTGAACAGTGCTTTGTTGGCAGACATGCTTTTCTGCCAACAACACTAACACTGCTCTTTGGGGGTGGGAGTTTTTTGTCGGCAGGAGAGCTCTCTCCTGCTGACAAACAGTGGCTACGCTATAGTGGCACAGCCATGTCGCTAAAAGCTGCTTTGTGTAGACATAATCTAAATAGAGTAGGCAGAATCAGATTCCAAATACGTAGAAACAGGTAGGAGAAATGCCTACCAATTTTTGGGAGCTAGAAAATAACAGAACTAATAAGTGCTAATGTAGTCGTTATTGGCTGTTCTTGCCTGATTGCTCAGTTTTCAGAAAGCTGTTTAGTACATACTCTCCCAATCTGTGCCATATTCATAGATTCCAGGGCTGGAAGGGACCTCGAGAGGTCATCAAGTCCAGTCCCCTGCCTTCATGGCAGGACCAAATACAGTCTAGACCATCCCTGACAGACATTTATCTAACCTACTCTTAAATATCTCCAGAGGTGGAGATTCCACAACCTCCCTAGGCAATTTATTCCAGTGTTTAACCACCCTGACGGTTAGAAACTTTTTCCTAATGTTCAACCTAAATCTCCCTTGCTGCAGTTTAAGCCCATTGCTTCTTGTTCTATCCTTACAGGCTAAGATGAACAAATTTTCTCCCTCCTCCTTATGACACCCTTTTAGATACCTGAAAACTGCTATCATGTCCCCTCTCAGTCTTCTCTTTTCCAAACTAAACAAACCCAATTCTTTCAGCCTTCCATCTCATCTTCTCAAGACCTTTAATCGTTCAGCCATTTGTTTGCAGCATTGTTGTAGCCATGTGTTGGTCCCAGAATATGAGAGCGACAAGATGGATGAAGTAATATCTTTTATTAAACCGACTTCTGTTAGTGGAAGAGATGAGGTTTCAAGCTACACAAAGCTCTTCTTCAGATCTAGAAAAGGTAATCACTTTTCACAAAACAATCACTCCATATCTGGCCCTTCAGGTCTCCTCCTCAAAGGAAACCTGCACAACACCTTCAAACGACAAGTTTGAAAGTTTTAATTCATAACTCTGCTAGACACTGAAAATCATGGATTCAGACATAATAGGTTTACGTGGGCATGTCTACACATAAACCACTTCAGCAGCACAGTTGCAGCAGTGCTACTGTATCCCTTCAGTGAAGATACTACCTACGCCGATGGGAGAATCTCTCCCGTCGGTATAGGTACTCCACCTATCCGAGATGCTAGGTTGTTGGGAGAATTTTCCCCATCAACCTAGTGCTGTCTACACCCAGGGTTAGGTCAGTTTAACTGCATTGCTCAGAGCTATGGATTTTTCACACACCCTCCCCAATTGATATAGTTATACCAACCTAATTTCCTAGTGTAGACCAGGCCTGTTTCTTTACAACAATCTGTAACCTACTAATCCTTATTTGTCCTATAACTGCAGAGTTGTTAGACCCACTTCATTTTGAATGATCCCTTGCCACATGTGTTAACTCCTATGTTTAATAATCTGTTCTATTAGGAGTGTCACAGCTAAATACAATTACCTTTCCCACACCTGAAGAGCTCTGTGTAGCTTGAAAACTTGTCTCTTTCAACAACAGAAGTTGGTCCTATAAAAGATATTACCTCACCCATGTTTTCTCTCTAATATTCAACCAGTATGTTTAATAATCTGTTTAAAAAGAGAAATTGGAGAAGAGCGTGGTCTTGTGTTGTGTGAGTTAGAAAAACAAGCAAATATAAGTCCAAAGTCATTTTTTTAAAGAGGGGCTGTCATTTGTTGGTTTTTTAAAATACTTTGATTTTTTTTATTAAGGACAAATTAAAATTAGCGTCACCGTGTTTTTAAAAAAATGTTTTTAACCACTCCTCCATAATGCTGGAGATAGTATTTCTGTGAGTGCATCATAACCCCACAGTATTCTGGTCTGGACTCAATTGATCCTCTCTGGTATGGAAAACAGTTTGTTGGATTCTCCCAGTGCAGGCCCTGTTATAGGTACCATGCGACTAAATTGCTTGAGGGAAGAGCACCTCCAACCCCAATCTGTGTTGGGAACTCTCTTCCAATTGGGTTCTGGTCATGTGTTTCAGAATCAGGATGCTGATCATGTACTGTAGGAGTGTCTGTCAGCGGTTTTCCAACAGGGCAGAAATATCTGAATCCCTGCAAGGGTATTTTGAACAATCAGGAAATACTTGAAAGCCAATGGCTCTTATGAGCTCCATGAATTGAGGAATCCCAGAGTTTAAAAAAACAACATGAATTACTGCAAGGATATGCCATACTACAGCCTGCCAAGCTGTTTGAGTTGGATTTTCCTCATTATAAAAGGATGGGGGGAGGCTGTCAGGCCTTTCTCTGTGAGGGCTGTGGGACTCTGGAACTTGTCCCACCCACCCTCGTGTGTCTGTCTGTCTGTCCATCTGTCTTTGATGCACACTCAGAAATAGCCTCAAATTGGTGCAAAAGACACCTGTCTGAGAGGGCTGAAGGTAAACTTCCCGGAACAATGAAGGGTGGAAAGGAGTGTCTGGAGGTCTCTGGTTGGCTGAGTTCCTGTTGAAATGATTACATTAATGCTGCTGAGACTTCACTGTATTATTAATGATGTGTTGTGAGGTCTAGAACCTCAGCTAGGCATCCTTAAATTATTATTTAAATCTAAATAAATAGAAAATAAATGTTTTCAAAAGTAAACCTGCCCTCTGTCTTGTGACATTCAAAATTTATAGTCATAGAGTTTAAGGCCAGAAGGGACCATCAGATCATCTCATCTGACTGCCTGTATATCACAGGCTGGCAACACTACCTAGCAGCCGTACACTAAACCCAACAACCAAAATTGATTAGGGCCTCTTAAAATCTTTCAGTAATCTGAACCAGAGACCATATTCCATTTTCATTTACTAGGTTTATAGTCATGAGGAACATTTTTCAGTAATCAGTGGCAAAGTTCAGATATATTATGTGAATGGTTGCTGCCTGTGTATCTCTAGAAATCAATATAGTTAATAGCTTATTTAACCTTTTATGTAGCTGCATATGAACTGGTGAAAATAAAGCCAAAAGTGTCACAATGTAACCGGATCTTTTTACAATATAATCTTTATCTTCTGTCACTTTTGCTGTGAATTTTGCAATATTTAACATATTTCTGGTTTTTATGGGGGAGATTTTCAAAGGCACAAATGGCAGTTAGGTGCCATTTGTGCCATTGAAAATCTCCCCCTACAATATCATAAGGGGGCTCAGTGCTTTATAGTCCAGCACGAAGATGAGGCTTCTGACCTGAGGAGCTTACGGCCCTACTTTAAGCTAATTCCATATAAACAATATGTGATCGGACTCAAAAGCTGAAGCAAGAAGCTGTTGCAAGGGGACCAGCTGTGGAAGGACTCTAAATGTATGGGAACTGTAACTCTGATCCGAGCACAGCTGGCAGCATGAAGAAAAGCATGAAATTAAGAGTGGGAAACAGTATCGGGGGGGCAGTTATGAGATCAAGTTGGGCATAACCAAGATCCTGAGTTTGGACGTAGGCAGAAAAGAGAGCAGAGATATAGGTAGAGATGGAGCTGTGCAAAGCTTAAAAGGTTAGACTGAGGAATTTGAACATGATGCAGATAAATCCTTTTTTAGTCTCCAAACAGTTTTAAGGGCTGCCATTCATTCCCCTCTCTCTCTCTCTCTCTCTCCAACCCATAGAAGATGAATTTCAGATGAAACCTGGGAGACAAAGGGTTGAAACCATATTCTGTGTCACTAGAAACCTCTGCAGTAGCTGTTAGGACTGCAGAAAGGTACAGCCACCACAGACCAGGGCTGCTTGCAATCCAGTTGATAAAATAAACCAATATCAAGACTTCAGTGATGGGAATGTTAAGGAGCTTAACCATCAGTGTACACCTGGTTTCTGGAGGGCATGGGGAAATAAATAACAGTGAAAGGGTGGGTGGGGAGAAGGGAACAGAGGCCTGTGGGGGGAGTGTGCCCAATCTTACGCTAAGAGTGGCCTAAGAGAAAAGCTTTGGGATCAAGTCCTGACTCCGCTGAAGTCAATAGCAAAACTTCTATTCACTTCATTGGCATGAGGATTTCACTTTTAATACCAAAGGGATATGGTGGATGAACCTTTGGACTATTTCTATTTCAAACCCATCCCAGACTTCACTGCTTTAGCAATTGAAATAGTTGTGCTGTGGATTCTTTCCAAGTATGAATAGCTACTACTAGGACCTTAATCACTAGCTATTGTAATTCCTTTTGTTCTGGGCCATTTAATGATGGAGAAATTTAACTGTGCATGAAATGGCCTTTTTGCTTCCAAAACTTGAGCAAGTTTTGTATCCAAATTGATTTTCATTCCAGAGACATTGGAATGTTTGCTTTTTATACTAAAAAAAAAGAGCCCTTTAAAAATAAATATGGGCTATTTTCATTTGTAAATAGACCTTTAATCAGTTTAAAAAAGACACAATTATTCATAGCTCCTTCCCCTCCCCCCCAAAAACCCCGGAATATATTTGAAAATTTAAAATAAGATGTGAAATCTTCAAATATTGAGGTTTTAATTTTTTTTTTTTTTTGCAGTTAAGAATTTTGTATTGATTTGTGTTTTATCAGGTTACCCTGGTTCCTGATCTTGTTGTGTCTCTGCTAGCTAGTGGCCATATTTTGAATCTGCTCAATCTACTGAAGAATAACTGAGCATTCTTGCCATGAAATGTTAAATGGAAGGCTGCAGAGTAATTGTATTATCGCCTTACAAACACCTGTGTAGCTTGTAAGAAATGATCCATTTCTAGAGAGGTAGGAAGGAAAGAAATGAGAAGTGGTTAGTATGGCTTTCAAAACTGGCACCTATTTCACAATGTACTGTGGATAACTTTTATTTGAAAAGAAGCATAGTAGCTGGATGTCAGAGTGGCCCACGCAGATTGCTCTGAGAGTCTAGAACTGCCAAAGAAAAGAATTATTATTGAGGCACGAGTGGCAGCTGACCTTAAATTCATCTTTTTGCTATGCCAAGAGAGCACTCTTGTCACAATGAGTGATACGAAAACAGAAGTAGTAGCAGTGAGTAGCTCAGGCATGAGACAGGTTGTAAGTTGTAAGTCCTGTAAAATTGGCATCAGTGGTTTCCTGTCTGGTTGTTCATCTAGTTAGGAAGTTTTTTATTTATATATTCCTAACTGTAAGAACAGTAGGACAATGGAACAGATGTCTAGGGTGGTCATGGAAGCACCTTCACTGTAGGTTTTCAAAGGGAGGCTGGGTAGCCATCTGTCTTGGATGGTTTAGACACAACAAATCCTGCATCTTGGCAGGGGGTTAGACTAGATAACCAGGTTGGGTGCCTCACAGTGCTTCGTTGTTGTGGCTCCCAACCTGGGCTCCTCACAAACAGCCAGACAACATGCAGGTCACAGCTTGAGTGTGTGTGTGTGTGTGTGTGTGTATAGCCACAGTCCTGATTCAGCAATTCTGACCCCGATACTCTGTCACTAAACACCAGCCTCACTCTGGCTTACAGCAGCCTTGGTTACTACATGGAGGGTGATCCCAACATATTCCCTGAATTTCCCCTCCAAAAAATGTTTGTTCTGCATTGTCCAGCCCTCTCCAGACATTTTAGGTCTGTTGTCCCCGTCAGGGAACAATATACAACAATGTAACTCCATTTAAAAGGAGCACGGGTTTAACCACAACACTGGATTAATTTTGACTAAAGAATAAAACAAGTTTATTTAACAAAAGAAGATAGGATTTTAAGTCAGTACAGGCTTAGGCAATAGTGTCACAAATGGTTACAAGAGAAATAGAGATAAAATACTTCCTGATACTAAAACTTTACAGACTTGGCTTGGTTCAAGATAAAATTCTTACCACATGCTCCCAACAGCATTACTGACCGATCTTCAGGTCAGGATCCCAAAGTCAAAGAGCTGGATCCTTTTGTCGTCTTTGGTTCAAGAGAGATGGATAGGGAGAGAGAACTTGGGGTGTTTTTGCCCCTCACTCGCATTTTAAAGTGTAACTGAACTATAAATCTTGCTGAGAGTGACCCCTAGATAAAGTTCTTTCCAGCTGAAAGCAAGGAGACATGGAGTCTGGTGGGGAGGAGGCTTTTTGCTGCTGTTTGCGAAGATGCAGATTTATTTATTCCTGCCCCCTTTCCTTGCCAAAGAATGGCCACTTGATAGGTTATGGCCCATCAGCTTTGACACCTGGCTGTGGCGTCAAATTGTCCTTTGTCTTTGAGGAACAGGTTTATCCACTTCCCAGACTTGTCTAGTAAACACACTGCTGTCATGATTTCATCTTATGTTAATAACTGTACATATAATGTTTGACCAGAATATTATTGACCAACAAGTTATTAGTTTTCAAAGATTATTACAGTAGTGTGCAGGGTGTGAATATAAGGGCGCATTCCATCACACTTGTGTAGTCACTTGCATCGATGCAAAGTGAGCACAAAGTAGATGTAAATCCTTCTGATTTGGTAGCATTGTAGCTCGCTTAGCACTCATTTTACACTTGTGTAATGACTATATGAGATGCATGGCAATGGAAAATTAGGCCCCAAATACCTAAAAGGATCAGATTCTGATCCATGTCTGACTTCTTAAAGGTGTTTGATGGAGGGATACTTCAGTGATGAGCACATTAAAAATGCACAGGGTGGAGGGACAGGAGAAGCTGGATAACAGTACCCATGCGTGCTGCAGCCAGTAGGGTCCTATTGATTTCAGTAGGAAACTTTTTTTTTCCTGAGGGTTTTCTCATAAGAACGGCCACACTGGGTCAGTCCAAAGGTCCATCTAGCCCAGTATCTGTCTTCTGACAGTAGCCAATGCCAGGTGCCCCAGAGGGAATGAACAGAACAGGTAATCACCAAGTGATCCATCCCCTGTCACCCATTCCCAGCTTCTGGCAAACAAAGGCTAAGGACATCATCCCTGCCCATCCTGCTGATAGCCATTGATGGACCTATCCTCCATGAACGTATCTAGTATTTCCTCATTTACACCTACGGCAATCTTGCTTTCTCCCTCTAGTCCTTTCAGATCTACATGGACCAGGAAGGGATCTGTCTGAAAAGAAACCTCCCTTGTCTCCCAAGAGGCCACCGTGTCTCTTACAAGTAATAAATGTAGCTCTCAATTGGTTTGGAAAATAGTTGTTATCCTGTAAGTGGTCTAGTGGGGAAAAAAGCAGCAATTAAGCAAATTGAAGAGTAATACTTGACTTAGCTGCACAAAGCATTAGAGAGATACAAAATTGTAGCGAGTTTGTAGAATAGTGTTTGCTAGCGCTGACCCAGATTTCATGAAAATATTTTCCCGTGCCTCAATTTGCATGTAACAATTTTATATTTATCGGGTCACTTCCTCTGTCCTTTGTATCCAGTTTTCCTGTCTTTGGTGCATCTTCCAGAAAGCACCAGATGGGAAACTTTAGCATTCTTCGTACCACTGACCCAGAGAACTAAGTGATCTTCTCTGGGTGAGTGGTTTGGTAACCCTGCTAGGTCTTTTCTCATACTATAAAAGGATACTGATATGCTACAATATGACATTATTTGTCCGTCACAGGAACAGCTTTGAATTCGGGGGAGAACTTTCCTGAGTGTGGTTATGGCAATTGGTTTGAACTTATGCTGAATACACCTATTAAGCAGTAGATCAGTTGAACTGCAAGGCAGCCCTTCATCCCCACCCACTTATTGTGTATCATCGTATAGTTCCCCTGCAGTTCTAAATTTTCATGCTTTCCCCCAATGACTCACTCAGCCCTTGTATCTGAAACCAAATGAGGGCTATATTGCATTAATTTTAACGTTTGTTGAAACAGTTCATAATATTATTACTGTTCATAATCTGATCATACGGTCAAAGAAGACAAGCCTTCCCTAGGACCTCTTCAGTATGTGTAACATGAGAGGAAGGTGACAAGACAGACCCACTGATTAAATGTGATTTTAACATTGTTTTTTTTTCAGAGCAATTTTCACCCCATCCAATAATTTGTTGTTCTCAAACAGGCACCTACATTTGAACATAAACATTTGTTGGTTGGTCTTGTTTCCTGTTGATGAATCTGGGACTGGGATTTAGGACACACATTTCTGATCTGACACATAAGTGACACTGTTTTCCTTGGGCAACATTCAGTCATTTAGCTCTGCCACAAATAAAAAGACTTAAACAATGGACAGAGGGGAGGTCAAGCAAGGGTTAGGCAGAATGATGGCTCATTGCCAAGAGGACACTGCATAATTTACAGCATGTCTGTTACGTTACTCTTTCATATTCCCCGTTTTTCTTAGCAGAAAGGGTCTTTTAAGATTGTAAGCGCCAAATAAAACAAGTGCACTTTCAACAGTGCTTTTTACTTTCTATGAAGTAATAAATCAAAGCAAGAGTCTGGAGCAGGATAAATCAGTGGAGGTACCTACTGAAACTACTGGGAAATTATTAGCCCTGTAGTAGTATTCTGTTTGTATCATGGTAGCATCTAGAGCCCCTGCTGCCATCACGGCTTCTTGGTGCTAGATACTGTACAAACACGTAATGAGAGACAGTTCCTGCCCTGAAGAGCTTACAGTCTAGATAGACAAGGCAAAGGGTGGGAAGGGAAGTAGAGATACATAGAGGTGAAATGACTTGGCCAGATTAGTGTCAGAGTCAGGAATAGAACCATAGTCTAGTGAGTGCCAGTTCAGCGCTTTATTCACTGGACCATGCTGCCACTAAACCCTAAGTCGTCTTATGTGATCCCTATGATGATGATTATTGGGAAATTTTTTCTAATATGTAACAATTGACTGACGGGTCTTTGTTTATAGATGAGGGAGCCCCAGTGGGAAACATCTGTGCTGATTCAGATTTATATAGTTATTGTTGGTTAAAAATAACTTAGGCCAGCCTAAGGTTTTTCAAAATGTCAATTGTTGGCATTGTTCGTATTGGCTATTAAATCCTGAGTGGCCAGTTTTAAGAATCTTTGCAAAGGGGTTTGGGTTCTTCAGGAGCAGTGGGCCATGTTCTGTGCTGACTCTCACTCAATGATTTCAGGGGCTTGCATGGGTGTAAATCAGAAAAGAAATTTACCTTGTGTTTCCGACACTTTGAGGCTTCAGTTTGTTATGGGTAGGGCCAGCTCCAGGCACCAGCTCAGCAAGCAGGTGCTTGGGGTGGCCAGAGGGAAGAGGCAGCATGTTGGGCTCTTCAGCAGCAATTCAGTGGCGGGTCCCTCGGTCCCTCTCGGAGGAAAGGACGGGCTGCTGAATTGCCACCAAAGAAGAAAGTGACAAAAGTGATTCTTATTGACATAAACATCAATCAATGGTTCTTTATTTCATTAATCACAGAACGCATCTGATAACAAACATTCCCTGTCACCAGTGGTCCCTCTCTGTACATCTGGGGGCACACCTACACTGCAACAGAAAATCCAGGGCACTGGTCACAGAACCCAGGTCAGTTGACTCAGGCTTGCAGGGCTCAGGCTGTGAGTCTAAACGTTGCAGTGTGTACTTTGGGCTTGGGCTGGAGCCTAGGCTCTAGGACCCTCCCTCGCTGGGGGCTCTCAGAGCCTTGGCTCCAGCCCAAGTCTGAATGTCTACACGACAACTTTTAGTCCTGTAGCATGAGACCCACATGCCCTAGTCAGCTGACCCAGGACAGCCACAGCTGTGCTGCAGAGCTTTTATTGCAGTGTAGACACAATTACTACAGGTCAGTGGGATGAGAGCAAGGGAGTACACACGTTCCATTATTAATTTAAATACATTCAATCGGTTAGTCACCCTCTAAGATTCAATCTACGTTTTCAGTTTGTTCTCTACTTTGTGCACTATACTTATCACTTTGGTTTATACATAAAAAAAGATTTTGGTTGTTATATTAAACAATCATAGGGATTGTTGTTGTTCTAGTGTTTGATTCTCCAAAAAGAATAAAAAACTTAACCTAAGAATCAGAAATGTGTGCTGAAAGTCTTCAACACTTGAGTGGAGACGCAGACAGCATGGAAGTCTCAGAGACATATGTCATTGATAAGAATTTCTTAAGAATAGTAAAAATGACAAGGAAAGCAGTGATCCATGTTGCTAGGTATCCTGAGCACCTGCCAGAACAAGAGAGTTAAAACAACTTGACAGGCTGAAGTTCTTGTCACTTATTCAGTATCAGAAGACCTCTTCCATGCATCATAAGTGTGTGAGAATGAGAGAGAGAGAGAACAATAGCAGATCTCATAAAGTTGAAGTATTCCCAGTAGTCAACATGCAAACAGTGTAGTCACATGCCACAGTGGAAAGACTAACATGGATCTGTCTCCTGGGAACTGCAGATTATATTGTGGCTACGACTTGCTTAACATTTCTCTTGTTCACCAAGAAAGGGCATATCTGTGCCCACCTTCTCAATCTACTGATGCTGTCAGCTGCTCTTGGTTCAGTCTCTCTAGGGGTCCTAGCTTTCTCCTAAGTAGCCCCCTTCAATTCATCTACAGCAGTGGTTCTCAAACTTATTTGATCGTGCCCCCCTCATCTTTGTGTCTGGAGTAGTTTACCCCACCCCACCACACAAATACATATACCGATATATGTGGCTGTGCTTCACTTCAATCAGTTTCAGCTTCTTTGTTTTTTCACTTGAGTTGGGGTTTTTCCCCCTGTTGCATGAATGAGCCAACAATCCATTGTAATAAGAACAAAAGGAAAACTGCGATTGTGGGCCATGCTTACAATTAAATGTGCACACCACGTTGTAGCAAATGGATTGACATACAGATGGCAATGACTTTGGTATAATGCTCTGCATCTCACGCCCCCCCAGAATACATTCCGTGCCCCCCCAGTTTGAGCACCTCTGTTCTACTGTTAGACCAGTCTATAACCTCTTAACTTGAGTCTATCGGCCCTTTAACTCCAGGATTTGCAGTCTCCTTTTGTCTCCCTGTCAGTTTCTCAGAGGCAGTCTGGTGTGGGGCTCTTGCCCCTCGGCTATCCCAGGCCTTTGTCTCCCTTTCCCTCTCTATTCTCCCCCCTTTTGAACTGGGCTTGTTTTCCTTATTTGTCACAGCTGTGGGTGCATGGCTCCACAACTGGCAGTTCTGGTAGTTATATGGGGTGTGGTCAGCCTGATTGCTTATAGGTAGGGAGGACTCTCCTCTTTCTTCTGTCCATGCTCAGTATGGGGTGTATAAACCCTCTTACAGGCTCCCTAACCAATTCAGGATCATGTTCATATTGCCTTCTTTGTTGTAAAGCACACTGTGGCCAGTCTGATGATGAGCCAAATAAGTGCAGGATTTTCTGTATGGCATTGTACAAAATGTAATATGATTTCCTGCAGAAGACATTTTGTTGGGGGCGGGAAACTACTTCACTTTTGCATTTGTAATAGCTAACAGCACAGAACTGATTGTAACGTAAGGCCTCAAAGGTTTAGAGATTCATTATGAGTTCACTTAGCAAAATCAAAAGTTTTATGATCTCTTTGAGGCAGAGACCATCTTTTCATTATGTGCCTATCACAACAGAACCCTGACTGGTGCTACCACAATACAAATAATAAATGGCAAGGAAAATATGAGTAACTCAGGTTAGCGTATTTGCTGTTTCCTTATTTATTAAACAAATGCCAAATCTCATCTTATCCTTATTCATGGGGGTTGCACTGTGATCGCAAGCTGGATGTTAAGGTCTAAGAGGAATGTCTTCACGTGCTGAGGAGCAGCAGGTTCAGGGTGTTATAAAGTTGGTTTTAGTTAATGTTGGATAAGCCAGACTCAACCAGTTTGCTGATCCAAGATCAATAAGCACAATACAGAGAGGTTATACATTACCAACTCTGGGGACCTGTCTTGCAATGTCAGTCCTGAAATCATGGGCTTACTTCTCATTTTATACTACCCTTGTTTATAACAAATGAAGGTGCCCTAAACTCCACTATATATGCATGAACCTTTAATCTTTTCTCAGAGCCATGAGTAGGAATTTTAGCACCTGGGACGAGCAAGCCTATTTGTACCTCCTACCAGAGGCAATGCATGGAGGGGGGCATGCAGGGTCACGTGTCCCCCCTCGAATTTTTTGGTTGCACTCCTCCTGCAACCCAGACAGTTTGACTGGGCCTCTGAGGTGAACTGGGTTGCAGGTGGTGCTCCCTCTCTAAGCCCCACCATGCAGGTGCGACCAAGCTCCACCTGGCTGGGTTTCGCTGCCCCCCCCCCCACAAATGTTCCTCCATGCCCCCTGCCCCTCCAGGGGTGTGCTGCGCAATTTGGAAACCTCTATGGGGTGATCACATCACGCAGAGAACCTTTAAATTGTGTCCTTGTCACTATCAATACTCAGATGTTGCCTCTGCACCTACTGTGTTTTTGCTGTCATTTCTCTGCCCCATTTTTCTGCCCTCATGGCTTTGTACCCTGGGCCGCTGCCCTGCTCACCCCACCCTGGTTACAACCCTGTCTTTTCTGATCTAGTTACATAAATATGTTGCAAAACACTGAGACCAAGCAGACCCCAGCACAGATATCTGTACCTGGTAGTCTGCACATCTTTCCCAAGCTTCACCAGGGCATACCTTTTATCTCTGACAGACTTGGCAAATAAAGAACAGAGCTATACCTACGCAGAACAGAGAATGCAATAGTTTAGCTTCTTAGTAGATCTTCATAATGCATCTTCACATAGCTCTACTTACAGTTCTTAGTTTTACAACTTAAAATGGATACAAGGCATTTTTAAATATATGCTAGATTTTATTTGGTTACTTTTAGCTACTTTCTTATGTGGTTGCACAACATACCTTATCCCATCACCTTTTTAGTTACGGTCATAAAACCATTTACGTACTTTAGTTAATGTCTCTATTTGTGAGAACTGGTTTCACAGTTCTTAGTACACTTCCATGTCCTTAGTACAGTTCCACTCCTCATATGGAAACTACCACTGCAACATCACTACTATAGGTTTCAGAGTGGTAGCCATGTTAGTCTGTATCAGCAAAAACAACAAGGCGTCCTTGTGGCATCTTAGAGACTAGCAAATTTATTTGGGCATAAACTTTCGTGGGCTAAAACCCCCATCTGATGAAGTGGGTTTTAGCTCACGAAAGCTTCTGCCCAAATAAGCTTCCTAGTCTCTAAGGTGCCACAAGGACTCCTCATTGTTTCTATCAGTACTATAGTTTTTCTGGCAATATTTTTCCGCTTCACCTTTGGTCTAGCCATAGAGCATTATGGGACTCTGGTTCAGTTTCGCCAGCAATGGTAACATGACCCCAGCAGGAAAAACATTCAGATGAAACCAGACTGAGCCCAGACTGAAGTGCAAAACTCATCTTTTGGTAAAGTCTTTTGCTAGTAGTAATTTACATACAAAACCAAAGCAGCAAGCAGAATCAAAACTCATGATCAAGGCTACAGTTTAGTAGTGGGGAGGGACACAATGGGGGCCCCAGTCAAAGAGGGGCATGTGGCCTTGCCACGTGACACTCCCACATGCCTTTTCCCCGCCCCACACCTAGCCCAGAGCCCCCATGCTCTCCCCGCTGGGCAGCACCTCCCACTGGGCAGAATGGCCAGAACAGGAGAGGCTCTGTCCCTGATGGCTGCTGGTCCCTTGCCCCACCCTCCCTCATGGCATTTGGGGAGGGTCATGTGACCCTCCGGGTCCCTCCCACCCATTGCCCTTGACAGCCCGTGACCTGCCCATGATTTTTACTATATACCCCTAACTAAAACTTGGGCTGGGGGTGCTCTGGGGGGGTGGGACAGGGGCACTGCAGGTGCTGGAAGGGGTGGCCTGGGGCCCCGCTGGTGCTGGGGGGGCGGATTGTGGCCTGTGGGCCGGGGTGGGTGGCAGTGCGCGGCCTGGGACCCCCACTGGGGGAGGGTAGCAGGGCACGTGGCCCGGGACTCCCACGGGGGGTGTGGTGGCATGTGACCCAGGACACTGCTGGCACTTGTGGGGGGGAGGGTTGGCAGGGCTGGTGGGTTTCCTACCTGGCTCCCACTGGCATGTCCCTGCAGCTCCTTTGGACAGGGAAGGCCAGGGGCACTCCGTGGAGTCCACATGGTGCTCCCACCACAAGCGCCGGCTCCGCAGCTCCCATTGGCTGGGAACCACAGCTTAGGAGCTGCAGGGGCCTGCCAGTGGGAGCCGGGTAGGGAGCCTGCCAGCCCTGCCAACCCTCCCCCACCACCAGTGCCAGTGGTGTCCAGGTGACCTCTGCAGAAGTCACGGAGGTCACAGAAGGTCACGGAATCCGTGACCTCTGTGACAGACACGAAGCCTTACTCATGATGCTCTAACCATCCCCAGTACACACCTAGTGTCCCTGATGCAAATGCACTCAGAGGAGTCTAACTCCTCCTGCCTCTCAAACTGCCATGTCTGCATTCTGTTGTTAGCATGCTATCTTGCTCAGAGCTAGTGCAAATGTCTCTCCTCAAGTTGGGAATCACTTGTCCAGCTTGAAGGGTAGACATATCCTTAAGCACATTCATGTCTACCTTGCTGTATAGAGGCCTATAAGCTTAAGGCATATCCTCAATTTAATTTCTCCTGTGTTTTTGTTTGTTTGGTGTTTTTTTGTACTCCATGTCATGCTGCTATTCTCAGGCAGAACTCCTGATTGAATTCAGTGGGACCTTCATCTCTGAAAACAAAAGGCTGCTATGCAAATCAGGAGTCATCCTTCGCATGGCAATGTGGTGCTATTGCTAGGTACCATCCTCCACAGGGTAAAGTGTCTCATGCAATTCCCTCATCTCACTGAAAACCCAAAACTCATTACCAATTTGGCACTTCAATGAAATTGCTAATAAGTTCTTGGCTTTCATCATGAAGTCTAATTGTGCCTTCCGGGTCATCCCCTTTTCTCAAGGGGAAAAATGCCAGAGGAAGATGGCACAAAGGGTAAATAGTGAGAAACTCAAGGATTCCATTCCAGTGTATTTTTTACTTTATTGCTATGTATGAGGCAAGCTGTTTATTTTTAGTTCTCAATAACCAGTGCCTGTCAGCATCCAGGAAGAGGGCACCAAGTCAATCAGAGGTCAGACAGTGTTATCACCCTTTCATTGTGATGGTCAAATCCACTTTTAAGCTTCAGGATTGAGGGAAATGCACTTTTGCTGGCAAATTCTTTGGATGTGTACGTGCAGATGATCATACGAAATTACAACTTGGCAGCTTCTGTAACTAATTCTTTCAAAACACAATGTGGGTCGAACTGGGTATTCATACAGTTTTTCTTTACTGTGGTGTTTTCTTTATACACAGCCCCGTTTCTTTGTACAGCAGCACTTCACCCAAATAAGTCCTTGAAAACATCACAGTAGATACCTTTTTAAATGTCAAGGGAATGTACTCAGAAGGCCTATGTATCTGCTCACTTTAGAATTGCGTTTAAAGAATTACCATGGAATGACAATGTCAGCATTATAGAGAGAGAGAGGTTTAACTACGGCCCACTTCCCAGTAGTGTTGCGGACTTGGTGGTGAGAATGGGATATCAGAATTCTAATGCTAGCTATATTCCTGTGAGTTATGGCTTTGTGTGATACTTCCATCTCCTGCACAGTAACTCACGGACTATGTTAGCTGGTCACATTCTCATGAGAGAGATGGTAACAAGATGAGGAACTATCCTGTATTTTGAGCAAAATATGTTTAGCAAAAGAAATGTATTTAAATTAGCTCTTTTTTGGTTAAAATTTCAAGGGCTAAGTTCTGATCAGGGCAGGAAAAGTGGTGTCACCCCTCCCAAAACTGGCACACACGTGCTTCAAATGTAGAAAGGAAAACAGGAAGATAAGCATTAGAATAAATAAAAATATACATTAGGATTGCTTGGCCCACCTCTGGTTTTGAAGTACCCAGTGCAATTTCCTGCACTGAACTGAGGAAAAAAATTGAAGAGGAGATGAGTCTTTTGGCTAACCTCATGTGAGCACCAAGGCCCTCTCAATTCATCCTGACTTGACTCAACCCACAGAAAAAGCTTAGTTAAAGGGGCAGGCTTTGCAATGTGGCCAGAAGTTAGTCAGAATGAAGAATGAGATGTGCAGGTCCTCTTGCAAGCAGGGCTTTGGAGCGGAGCCCGGAGCTGGAGCGCGGAGCAGCTCCAGAGCAGTGAAACTGCAGGTTTTTGCCTGGAGCTGGAGCAGAGCCGGAGCGCAGCTCCAAAGCCCTGCTTGCAAGGGCTTAGGATACGGCTCCAGAACTGAGGTTCCAGTTCAAGAAGACACCTTACCATGTGCCTAAATTTAAGCATGTGGATAATCTCACTAAAGCACATAAGATGTTAGCACACGGGTAGTCTCCTTAACTATACAGTTAGGGTATGTCTACACTTTTGAGCTGCATAGGTGATTCCCAGGTCAAGTGAATCTCATGCCATCTCTCATTGTGCTAGCACACTAAAAATAAAATGAAACCCAGCAGCGTGAGCAGCAGGTGGGGCTAGCCACCCCAAATACACACTTAGTGTCTTAAGGGAGTCTAGCCCCTTCTGCCACTCAAGCTACCATGGCTACATTCTATTTTTTAGTGGGTTAACTTGCTCAGATCTAGCATGAGTGTCTCTCCTTGAGCTGGGAATCCCTTGTCCAGCATGAAGGGTAGACATATCCTTAGTCATGTTCTTGTCCACCTTGCTGAATGGAGGCCTATAAGCTTAAGGGACACCCTCAATTTGATTTCTCCTGGGTTTATTTTTGGTAATTATTATGATAAACATTTTCCTGTGCAGCCATTCCAGTCAAACAGGTACACCTCTACCCCGATATAACACGACCCGATAAAACACGAATTCGGATATAACACGGTAAAGCAGTGCTCCGGCGGATCAAAGCAAGTTCGATCTAACGTGGTTTCACCTGTAACGCAGTAAGATTTTTTGGCTCCTGAGGGTAGAGGTATATGGAATAAAGATTCTGACTGTTCAAAAAGGTTGATATAGATTTCCCCAATTAGCTTGAAACTGCCTTTGGTCCACACTGTATTGTAGATCTGAGAAACAACTGCAGATTGGGTTTGTTTGTTTATTTTGGGGAAACTATAGGCAGAGCCCAGCTGTCTCTGGTCACGCGCGTGTGCTCAAGTGGTCGCACGGCCCAGGACAGGAGTCCCTTCCAAGCAGCAGTCTGTGTCTCCTGTCCGGAGCTGTGCACGCTGCTTGAATACATGAACATGACCAGGGACAGCTGCTGGTGAGCTTGGTGCCCGCCCCAGTGGGCGGGGCTGGAGGCGAGGCTGCAGGTGGTACAGCTGTGCTGGAGAAGTACAGCGCAGGGCGCTGGCTCCTGGGAGCGTCTGCCCCACATGCTGCTCCTTTCACTGTTATGGTTCCCGGTACAGCCCTGCATCTCCACAGATACCGATTTATATCCATGGATATACGTTTGTATCTGCACAGGGCTCTAACTATAGGGCCAGGGGCGGCTCTAGGAATCCCGCCGCCCCAAGCAGGGCGGCGCGCCGCAGGGCACTCTCTGGCGGTCGCCGGTCCCGCGGCTCCGGGGGACCTCTGGCAGACGTGCCTGCGGAGGTTCCGCTGGTCCCGCGGCTCCGGTGGAGCATTCGCTGTCATGCCTGCGGGAGGTCCACCTGAGCCGCGGGACCAGCGAACCTTCCGCAGTCATGCCTGCGGGAGGTCCACTGGTCCTGCGCCTCCAGTAGACCTCCCGCAGGCATGACAGCGGAAGGTCCGCCGGAGCCGGCTGCTGCCTGCTGGCAAAATGCCGCCCCAAGCGCGCGCTTGGCACGCTGGGGTCTGGAGCCGGCCCTGTATAGGGCAGAGGTGTTCATATTGTGCCTTGTCTGTCCCCCCCGATCCCAAGTATAAAACATGTATTCCTCATAATGCACATTGTCTGTCCAAATCACTAGCTGCATTTGTGTCCCTTCTTTTGGCATATTTGGTATACTGGTTCTTCACAAGTTATTTTTCATTTTTATGCCTAATAAACATTTTAGGAAATTCATAGGAAGGAAACTGTGATATGTAAGTGTAATTGTTTTCAAACTTAAAATTAAGTACCTAAGAGGTGGCATACAGCATGGTCCATCTTGCCCAGTATCCCATCTCCAACAGTGGCCCATGTCAGAGCTTCAGGGGGAGTGTACAGAACAGGGCAATTATGGAGTAATTCACCCCTGTATTGCCTAATCTATAGATTGTGTATTCATTATATTGATTACTGAAGACTTCCCAATTAACACTCTGATGATTGGTAGGTTCTTGTCCCAAAATCAGGCCTAAGTGTTATTAAAATTAAAGTTTAGTCGGGAATCCCGATGTGCACAGTTGCAACACACACATTTAGGAAAGACCATCTATATTTGTAATAGTTTTATTAAGCCACTTAGCAACGTTACAAACACTCTGATACAGCAAAGTAGATAGAGATCATGCAGAATGTACATCTGGGCATCCATTTACTCACACCATCCCTTGCAAAAGCACCCGAAGTGATAGTCCTCCTCCTCCTCCTCCTCACGAACCCCATCACCATCAGCATCAGTGGTTGTCATCCTGGCATCTCCCAAAAGTGGCATGCCCCAAGGGACGCAGGCTGGGATACAATTTTCATAGTGTGTTATGCTGACTCCACTTTGTCTAATTCATATTCAGTAGGGGTGTCATCCCCTTCTCCTTATCTGTATTTCTTCACCCTACTGATTGGGATGCCATTCTCCCAAAGGTTCTAGGCCTTTTACCTCAAGCTTCTTATCAATTAGTTGCTATGGCACTCTTGTGGTCAGGCATCAGCAGATGTTCCTGATTTAAAATATTCCACGCTGGTATAAACTAGCATCTTGTGGTTACCTAGCAGCAGGTTAGTCATTACAGTGTTCTATCTTGTGATATCTTATCATCTCTAAGGTTACTCCTGGCTTAGCTGTTTAGTTCAATATAACACAGTTTCACCTATAACGCGGTAAGATTTTTTTGGCTCCCAAGGACAGCGTTCTATCGAGGTAGAGGTGTAATGAGTTACTCTTCCTCCTAAAGCAGCTATATAATTTCTTTCTCCTCAGTTTGTTATGAGAGATGGAGTTAGTCATCACAGTGGTAATTCTAGTTAAAAATAAATCATCCTATACATTTTAAATGACTCTGAATTTTAAATTACTGTATGAGTTTAAAAATACCATTAAATTATTCTCTGTTTGAAGTTATTTTTATTAACTTCTTCTCCAAGTGGAAAAACAAAAATGACAGTGAATGTTTTGAAGCTTTAAATGTAAAAGGTTTCAGACCAATGGGGAGAAGAAAAGCACCATTGAGAAAACCCATTTGGATTTGGAAACATGAAATAATGAAACAACAACTGTGGTACTCCTGTTTATGAAATCCTCCTCCATTTAGAACGTTATCAATAGCAATACATTTGCCTTGTTACCCTGTCAGATCTAATCGAGGGCAGCCACATCACCTGCCTCCTGCTGAATTCAGCTTGTGAATTGCATGAGTGCACCAAGGGCTAGTCTACTAGAATTCAGTGAATACTGTTACCTAGCTTCACATTGCAACAATTAGAAGACAAAAATAAACCAACTAGCAACTTTGCTTAAGAGGCATTTTTTCCTGTAATTTAATTAATCTGTTTTGTGTACCCCAGACACACACTTTTTTTTTCTTCCCAAAGAAGAGACAGTAAGACAGATGCATATGCTACAGATTGAAGCCCTTCTGAGTTTCCCTAGCATAGCATCTGCACATGAAACAGAAATGTCAAAGATACCAATCCTTTACATATTCATAGTAGCCAGCGATCCGGCCCTTGTAACTGGTGTGTCTGAAGGAGAATGCGCCTTAACCATCTACTTAACATTTTAAAGGCAGGATGGTTAGTAAAACAACATTCTTTAACTAAAACTACAAAGTACTTGTTTTTACAGGGAGTGAATTATTTGTGGATTCTGTTGGTACTGATTTAGAATGATCTCAGGGGTGTTCTTTCCATCAGGGAATCGAAAGCAAAGATACAATTTTCATTGTTCAAGAATTATTAAAGCCGTGTGTATCAAATCAAACAGCACTGACCTCTTCTCAGGGAACAGCAAGCAAGCCTCAGGGTTAGTGAAAAATAGAGAAGGCTCAGTCCTTATTTTTTTGCTGGATCACTTTCACTTAAGATGCAGTAAAAACACAATGGTTCCTTCAACACTGAATAGCCTGAACATCCAAAAAGATTTGGCTTCTGTTGAGTCCGAAGTAGAAATGATCAGGCAAGCAAGAAAAAAAAATGAACAGATTTTCCCAGTCTTTAGGCTTAAAATCTTCCTTCACAATGTATTAGTGTTGTTTGGTTGGTCTTTTTAATCTCCAGGGTGAACATCAATCCCTTTTGCAAATATTTGCACAAAAGGAGACTGGAATTTTTTTTCTTTCTTTTCTTACGAGAGGAGTTATTGCAACAGAAAATCCTCCTGTTCCACGCAGCCTGTCCCTCAGTTATGAAAATTATTTATATTACAATTTTAATGTCTGTTTTGTCACATGACCTCTGGGAGACAACCTTGATACTTTGAACATGATGTGGTGGTGGTGATACTCATGAGAAGATAATCACAGCAGAATTTTGCTGCAGGAGTGAACTCCACACATCCTCAGCCACTGAGACATTGTATTTAGATAGATAGATAGATGGACTATGCGTGAGAGTGCACATGCGTGTGGGTAGATAATGTGTGTATAAAGGACTGATCCAAAGCCCAGTGGAATCAGTAGGAGTCTTTCCACTGACTGCAGTGAATTTTGCATCAGGCCCTTTATATAATTATGTATATAATACATAGGTTTTTATGATGTGATGGCAGAGGCAACTGGTGGTGTGGGGGCAAACATCCTAAAATCGACCACTAAGAAGTACATCCCACATGGTCATCACCGCGCTTTTGCCCCCGGTGGACAAAAGAATCCGAGTCTCTCCTGAGGGAATATGAAAAGGTACAGGCCGCCAGTGCTCACCATGCTTTTGAAGAAGTGCTGCACCACTAGAGCCATCTCTTGACAGTTTAGTCTGATGTTTGCTGCTGTCAAAGTTAGACTCAGGACTCAGTTTGTCAGACCACTCTGTTTTATTAGCACAGCGCTCTGCTAATAACACCCAGATAATGTGAGCACCATGCAAGACACAAACTATCTTATTTATACAGATAAAAGGGCGAGAACTTAACAAGGTAACAAAGGAAGCAGAATCAGATAAGTTTACCTGGGCTAGGCATGCATATCTTATTTCCTTACTAACTATTACCCATCTTCTGTTAATGTTTTGCCATTAGCACCATTGTTTATGCCTAATGTTTCTTTTCCTGGCACCTGTATTTCAACATTTATTTCTGCTTAAAGGTACATACAACATTTCTTTAATCCATTCTTATTTTTACAATATAATTCATTCTACTTTCACACTGCCATAGGACCTAAGCATGGGAGCCTCTTTTATTAACTGTTTCAGTTTCTCAAACTCCTCCTTGTGATGTGCCTCCTAAGTGTGTTGATTTGTTTTTTCACAGTAATGTTCTTAGCTTGTTAGTTTTAGCAGCCAAATTAGGTACAAACTTCTCCACAAAGTTTATTATGTCCATGAACCTTTGTACTACTTTATCTGTCGGACATGTCATATTGGTAATTGCCTCTACCTCACTGTGGTCTGTCTGTATACCTTGCTCTGTTAATTTTTCACCCAAATATGATGTTCATGGATTTTAAGACAGAAGGAGCCATAATGATTATCTAATCTGATGTCGTGCACATTGCAGACCACAGAACTTCATCCACCCACAAATGTAATAAGCCTTTAATCTTTAGCTGAGTTACTGAACTCCTTAAATCTTGATTTAAAGACTTCAAGTTGCAGAGAATCCACCATTCATGCTAGTTCAAACCAGCAAGTGACCCCTGCCCCATGCTGTAGAGGAAGGCAATCCCCACCCAGGATCTCTGCCAATCTGACCTGGGGGGAAATTCCTTCCCAACCCCAAGTATGGTGATCAGTTAGTCTAAGAGTGTGTTGGTGAGATCCATCAGTCAGACACCTGGGAAAGAATTCTCTGGTAACTCAGAGTCCTCCTCATCAAGTGTCCCATCTCCAGCTATTGGAGAGATTTGCTAGTGGCAGTTGTGCATGGGCCTTATGCCATTGTAGGCAACCTCCTCATACCATCCCCTCCATAAACTTATCAAGCTCAGTCTTGAAACAAGTTAGGTTTTATGCCCCCACTGCTCTTATTCCTCTGACTCTCTAAATTTGCACTTTTGTTTATTTAATTTTAACCCTGCTGAGTGAGCCCTTTCTAGAGCTCTCTGTAGTCTCTAGTCCTGTTTCTCCAATGTACAGCCCCATATTAAAACATCATCAATACACCTCTACCCCGATAAAACGCGGTCCTCAGGAGTCAAAAATCCCTACCATGTTATAGGTGAAACCCTGTTATATTGGGGTAGTAGCAGCAGGGCTCCAGTGGTGATTTAAAGGACCCGGGGCTCCCCACAGTCGCGGGAGCCCTGGGCCCTTTAAACCACTGCCTGAGCCCTGGGGTTATCTCGTTATATGCAAGCCTGTGTTATATCGAGGTAGAGGTGTATATACTTTGGATGCCATCACATTTTTAGAATCATAAAATATCATGGTTGGACCTCAGGAGGTCATCTAGTCCAACCCCCTGCTCAAAGCAGGGCCAATCCCCAGACAGATTTTTGCCCCAGATCCCTAAATGGACCCCTCAAGGATTGAACTCTCAATCCTGGGTTTAGTAGGCCAATGCTCAAACTACTGAGCTATCCCTTCCCACATGTGGTACAATTGTGGTACAATTCTGTGAAACACTTCTGAGGCTGAGCACAATCCAAAAGGCAGCCTGTGAAAGCGGTATCTCCTGTATGGTGTTTAAACATACACAAACACATGCTAGTTTTTGCTAGTGGAAAATGCCAAAACCCAGATGATGTGTCTAATGTGGAGAAATATTTAGCTGTGCCATTTCTCCAAAAATTTCTTCCCTTGTGGGAACAGGAAAATGTTCCATTTTTATATATTTGAGTTCCTTTGGGTCTAGGCATAGAAGAAGGGTTCCATAACTAGACAATGGACCCACTCTGCGGGTTCTTCCAATTTCTCAGTAATGCCTCAAACAACCAATTTATCTAGTTCCGCTTTAACTTTTTTCTTAGAGCCAGAAGAACATTCTTAGGAACATGTATGGTGGGATTATTGCTCTCTAACAGCTCAATTTTATACTCTGTAGTCAATTTCCCAGTCCTCTCAAAGACACCTTGATATCTTCAATTTTGATTTGCCCCTGCCCCTCTCTGTCATACTTTCTGAATAAGACCTAATGTCTGACACATTTTTAACTCTAGTATAGGTACACGCTTCCCAGGCACAATCACAAACTTGATCTTTTCACTGATATTTTTCACCTTTACCTCTAGCTTTCATTCACCAACAGTAGGAATCAGCTCCACACTGTAAACTCTCAGTTTTATCTGCTTGCTGTGAATTCTTGTTTCCCCTCGCCCACGTTTTTTTATACGCAAGTCTGGTATAACATTGGCTTGTGCATCAGTGTCCAATTTAAAGTCACCACGGTTCCAGTTTTTTCCAGTGTAATAGTCCAGTAATTTGATGCTGCTTCTTGCAAAGTTCCTATGAAAAGTTCTTTGTTGTTGCTTGCACTGTTGTGATCCTCCGCTTTGTGCGGCGAATGTACACTTTTTGTTTCTTTAGGAGCACTGTCTCACAATCAGCCTGCTCTGATTGGCTCAACTGCTGACTATTGCAGACATCCAGCACCTCAGCCCCGCCACTATATTTAGGAAGCCAGCTGCATTTTGCTTGCTTGGATTCTCAATGGCTCCACTCGCCCACGTGTAAAGGCTGAACTGCTGCTTGAACCTCTTCCAGTTGTCGTCTGCATGACTGGAGAATTTACTCTCCCCTGGAGCCCTCAGTTGCTCCATTTTTACTTTTTTTTTTTTTTTTTTGTAAGTGTTCATGCCACGTAATCTGATCGCTTATATCCAACCCCACTCCGATT
Source organism: Mauremys reevesii (assembly GCF_016161935.1). NCBI lineage: Eukaryota > Metazoa > Chordata > Testudines > Geoemydidae > Mauremys > Mauremys reevesii. The sequence goes on from NC_052623.1 coordinate 254,196,159, forward strand.
ACCATGTTGTGCTCTGTAGGGATCTGATGAAGGAGTCAGAAGCCAGTATTTGAGGAAGATGTTTCTTTATTGATGTTAACACCCAGCTTGTAACAGCATGTCTAACTTGGAGGTACAGCTGCTCCGATTTAACTGAACTCCTCAGGTTAAATGCATCAGTTTATTAGAGCTGCTACGGAGAGAAAAGAGAGCAGAGTCCTAGACTAGCTATTAAAGAGACACGATCCTCGCAGGTATCTCATGACATTCTGATTAAGAAATGACCACTTTACAATATCACCAAAGTACACATATTAGATGGATTAAGAACGGGCTAAATGACAGAACTCGGAAAGTAGTCGTCAATGGGGAATCTTCCTCAAATGGGGGTGTTTCTAATGCAGTTCTGCAGGGATCGGTATTGGGCTCAATACTTTTCAATATTTTCATCTATTATCTGGAAGTAAATATAAAATCATTACTGAATAAAATGTGTGGATTCCACAATGATGGGCGGAATGGTAAGTAATAATGATGACAGAGCAGCCACACAGAGACATCTGAATTGCTTGGTAAGCTGGGCTTTTTCAAACAAAATATGTTTTAATACAGCCAGATTCTAGGAATAAGGAATGCCATGCCTACAGAATGGGGACTGTATCCTGTAATGCAGTGACTTTGAAAAGTCTTTAGGAGTCATAGTGAAGAAGCAGCTCAGCATGAGCTCCTAGTGTGATGCTCTGGATAAGGAGTTCCTTGGATGTATAAACAAGGGAATAGCAAGTAAGAGTATAGAGATTTATACCTCTGTATTCAGCATTGATAAGACCAACACTGTAATAGTTGTACTGGAAGAGTGGATACAGTTCTGTGTCCACATTTTAAAAATTGGAGAGGGTGCAGAAAAGAGCTGCAAAAATTATATCCGTGCTGAAGAAAATGAGAGGCAGTGAGAGATGTAAGGAGCTCAATCTGTTTGTCAAAAAGAAGTGAGAGGTGATTTAATAATGCCACTATGTAAATCCATGGTATGCCCACACCTTGAATACTGTGTGCAGTTCTGGTCACCCCATCTCAAAACAGATAAATTAGAATTGGAAAAGGAAAGGAGAAGGGTAACAAAAATGATTAAGAGCATGGGACAGCATTCATATGAGGAGAGATTAAGAAGACTGCCTGGGACTTTTCAGCTTGGAAAAGAAACAACTAAGAGGGGATATGATAACGGTGTATATAAAACTGTGACAGGTGTGGAGAAAGCAAAGAAGGAAGTGTTATTTACCTCGTCACATAACACAAGAACCAGGGGTCACCCAATGAAATTAATAGGCAGCAGGTTTAAAACAAACAAAAAAGGAAATACTTCTCCATATAATGCACAATCAACCTGTGGGACTCATTGCCAGGGGATGTTGTGAAGGCAAAAACTATAACGGTTAAAAAAAAACCTAGATATTTTCATGGAGGGTAGGTCCATCAATGGCTATTAGTCAAGATGGTCAAGGATGCAGCCCCGTGCTTTGAATGTCCCTAGCTAGATTGACAATTGGTCTAACCCAGTATGATCGTTCTTATGACTTGATTACAGTGTGTAAGAACCTGCAGGGAAGAAAATACTGGGCACTAAAGGGTTTTTAATCTAGTGGAGAAAGACATAACAAAAACCAATGGCTGGAAGGTGAAACCAGGCATATTCCAATTGGAAATAAGGCTCACATTTTAAACAGTGAGGCTAATTAACCATTGGAACTAAGTACCACAGCATATGGTAGATTCTCCACCTCTTGATGTCTTCAGTTCAAGACTGGGTAGCTTTCTGGAAGTTATGCTTTAGTTATTGGGCTCAACACAGGGGTAACTGGGTGAAATTTAATGGCCTGTGGTATACAGGTGATCAGACTAGATCTAGTGGTCCCTTCTTGCCTTAAACCAGGGGCATAGCTATGGATGGGACTGGATGGGCCGTGGCCCACCCACTTTGCATTCAGGCCCAGCCTGGCTCTGCTCTGGCCCCAGTGCTAGCCCTGCCCAGACCTGGAGGATGCCGCACACTGGGTGCACACACCCCTGGCCCAACTGGAAGGGGAGGGATAGCAGTGGAGCGCCTGACAAGTGTGCCGCACACACCGCAGCAAGAGGAGGGTGGCTGACCTGCCTGGCCACCTGGTGGGGTGATCATCAAAAACTGTAGGCCTGCTTCCTCAGGGAGCTGGGCCCGGTGTGGGGCAGTGCAACGGGGATGGGTGCCAGGAGCCACGTGAACTGGAGTGGGGGCAGGGAACCTCCTCCTGGAGCTGGATGTACGTGTGGGGCCCCATGGGGCCCCGGCCAGAGTGCCCATCAGCCGCAAGGCCGGCTGGACCGAAGGGGGTGGGCAGAAGCAGGCCCCCCGATCCCTCCCGTGCCCCTGTCATTGTCTGCCCACCCGAAGTCAGGCCCACCTAAATGTCCCATGCTAGCTACGCCACTGCCTCAAACTGTATGAATGAATCTATGAGAAGTGGCAACTTTCCAATGGAACAGGGGCAATTTAAAAATAATAAAACTGGGCTCCATTGCCAGCAATGAAAGAGGTAAGGAGGAATTAACAAAGAAGACCACAATAGCCACAGGCTAGCATGGCTTTTCATTCCATGTATTTAATCACTTCTGTTTAATGATAACTTGTTATGCCATACTCTGTAAGGTGGCCCTTTTAGTTATGCTGCTGGCTTTGTAGAGGTAGAACTGAACTCCTTTCTAGTCTTTTATGACTCAAAGGATCCAGTTTTTTAAAGCTAGCATTGCAGTAGACAGAGGAACAAAGTATCTTCAGGCCCAACCATGATGTGATTCCAGAGTGTGGTAATACGGGGAGTGAAAGTTCTGAAGTACAATGAATGCATGTCACTTCCTTTACCTCAGGGGTGGGGAACCTTTTTTCTATCAGGGGCCATTGACCCACAGAAAAAATCAGTCGTGGGCCCCACACAGCCCCATGGGAGGTAGGTGGGCATGGAAGTTCAGGGCTTCCCCCTGCAGTGGGGCAGAAAGGCTTGGGGATTCTCCTAGGTTCAGGTGTATGGCCAGAAATGAGGGATTCAGGATGTGGAAGGGGGCTCTGGGCTGGGGCAGGGGGTTGGGGTGCGGGAGGGGGTGATGGCTCTGGCTGGGAATGAGGGCTTTAGGGTGCAGAAGGGGGCTCCAGATTGGGGCCAAGGGGTTTGGAGTGTGGGAGAAGGCTGAGGCAGGGGGTTGGGATGCAAGAGAGAATTAGGGTGCGGGAGGGGGTTCCTACCTGAGGCAAGGGGTTCAGGGTGAGGGCTCTGGCTGGGCAGCACTTACCTCAGGCAGCTCCCAGTTGGCAGAGCAGTGGGCTAAGGTAGGCTCCCTGCCTTCCGTGGCTCCACGCTGCTCCCGGAAGCAGCCAGCATGTCCCCTAGGCAGATGTGCGGCCAGGCGGCTCTGAGGGGTGTGCTCTGCTCATACCCACAAGTGCTGCTCCTACAGCTTCCATTGACCACAGTTCCCAGCCAATGGGAGCTGCGTAGGTGGCGCTCAGGGTGGAGGCAGCACGTGGAGCTTCCCTGATTGCACCAGTGCCTAGGGTGGCCACAGGGACATGCTGACCACTTCTGGGAGCTGCGCTGAGCCAACCGGACTTTTAACAGGCTGGCAACCCTAGCTTCCCCCTGCAGTGAGGAAAGCTGGCACTTGCGCCTCTAGCCCTGCGGGGGGTGGGGGAAGAGGTGCTGAGGCTTGGGGCTTCCGGCTTGCGGAGCAGAGACTTGCCGCGGTCCCAATGAAATTAGGCAACAGGACAGACCTGACCTGCAGGCCATAGGTTTCCTACCCCTGCTTTGTCCGACGCATGTAACTTAGGGCCCGTCAAGTGCCATCACGTGAAAGAATGTGCCATTTCCACCTATTAGTCTCTGCATTCAGTCTCCTTGCATTCATTCCTTCATTAGGAACTTTTATTACTTCACTGAGATTAGCTCTAAACTTTTAATAATGATTTATTGTAGCCTACTCTACAATTTTCAAGTTAACTGTCCTCTGGGTGGATTCTAGTTTTTTGTTTTTCATAACCCTGTGTTTCTATGGTGCAGTTCATGCAGAGTCGATAACCTATTATCGCTCAGAACAGGGATGGAAAAAAACGTAATTTTGTGTGATGGATATTTTAAAAGTGAAATTGACAATTTGTCCTTTCAATTTATTTTAGAAACAAAACTTCAGTCTTCCACAGAATCCAGAATGATTTTGTTTAATTAAGGTTTTACTGGAATTTTCACTAACAGTAAAGCTAATTTTCTTAAAAAAAAGTGATATAACAAGCATTGAAGTATTACCCTGGTCTTTCAGCACAGTGCAGTTATGACGGTAAAGCTGAATTCTCCAAGAAGCAGCTTTCAACTCTATTGCAGCTCCTATTGATTGATACTAAGCATGTTATACCTCTTCTTTCAGTTGCCTGGTTAAACAGTAGGTAAATAGTGCAAGCATTCTTGCCTAGTTAAACAACAGCAATTCAGCTAGTGCAGGAAGCCTTTATTTTCATCCACTTTTAAGTAAAAAGATCAGTTTTAAAATAATCAACCTAGTTTATTTAAAGAGCTACTGATGCATTGAGCAAAATTTGAAAAATCCCACTTTGAAACAATTCTGCCTCTAGCTTAATTCATCCTTGGAAAATCATTTTTCAAGCCCTATGTGTATTTCATGCTGTTCCACTATAGTTCTCAAAATGCTTTGCAGTGTAAGTATTACTAAATATTGCTAGAGTAAATCTCAGAGCCCCTTGTCAGGATCAGGGTCTCACTATGCTGGGTGTTTTAAATACGATGAGCATGACTTGTGCTTGTCCACGCTGCCCAGCCATTTGTTGTCAATCTAGTGTTAGCTAACTTGCCTCTTCACTATTATGTTGAAAAATGTTTTCCCAGTGGAGACAAGCTCATTAAAAGAACTGGGCAGGTTAAGCATCCTCTTGTCTGGATGATGACTCAATGCTGTAAGCTACACTTGTACTTCAAAGCGCTGCCGCGGCAGCGCTTTGAAGCGCTAAGTGTAGTCAAAGCGCCAGCGCTGGGAGAGAGCTCTCCCAGCGCTGTCCGTACTCCACCTCCCTGTGGGGAATAATGGAGAGCTGGTTTATCTGTGGCCTTGACCACACTGGCACTTTGCAGCGCCGCAATTTGCAGCGCTGGAGAGGGTGTGTTTTCACACCCTGCTGCAGCGCTGCAAATTTGCAAGTGTAGCCAAGGCCACAGATAAACCAGCTCCAGTAGACATTGGCTATCATTGAAGCTGTCTGAGGAGTTCTCTTTGTGTCTCTAGCTGGCAGAAAGGAAGGTTAGCACAAGGCCTGTCTGAACTAGTCTGTGCTCAGGATTAAGATTAACAGACTTCTTGCAGTTATGTCATGTGACTTTGGGCAGAGGTGTTTTCCAAGAGAGAGTAGGTGGGGTAAGCAGGACAGTGACAGAAAGTTGATAGAGCCCTGGTCTATGCAACAAACTTATGTTAGTACAACTACATCACTCAGGGGTGTGGAAAATCCAGTGCTATAAGTGTAGACTAGCTCCTAGTAATTAAGGGTCAGAGACGGAGCAGCTCTTTTGGCTAAAATACAATTCCTTTTATAGAGACAAAGTAATGTCTTCTATAGATGAGGTAATATCTTTTACTGGACCAGCTTCTGTTGGTGAGACAAGCTTTTGAGCTTGCACAGAGCTCTTCTTCTGGTCTGGAAAATGTAGAGAGTCACAGCTAAATACAGGGAGGAACAGATTGTTAAGCATAAGTAGTTAACACATATTTTAAGGGACCATTCATGGTGAAGTGGCCCATTAACACACATCCAGTCATAGAGAGGAAAGGAAGGTACGTGGGGGGAAGGGCAACTGGGGGAGGGGAGGGCTGTTAGTGGAGTATACACAAAGCACCAGCCTCCTCCAGGACACAACCAACTTCATCCACAAACTGGACCACAACATTAACAACCTCTCTCAGAACACATCTGTGCCACCATGAATGTCACTTCCCTATACACCAACATCCTTTACAATGACAGCATATCTGCCTGCCTCAAATATTTACAAGCCAATGGACAACCGTCAGATATCCACTCCAAACACATCACCAAACTCACCCATTTCATCCTCACCTATAACAATTTTACATTCAACAACAAACACTTTGCAGCCATGGGTACTGAGATGGCTCCCCAATATGCCGACCTCTTCATGGGCCACCTTGAAGAATTTCTGGACAACTGCACCGTGAAACCAATGTTATAAATGAGATATGTTGATGATATTTTCATCCTCTGCACAGATAACTTAAAAATCCCTCATATTTCCACCACAACTTCAGCAATCATCACCCATCCATTAAACTCTCTCTGGAACACTGCCACACTAGCATCAATTTCCTGGACACACAATGGAATCCTACAAACAACCATATACAAGAAAGCCACAGATCACCACACCTACCTTCATAGGTCCAGTAACCACCCCAACCACACCGTGAAATCTGTTAGCTACTGCCAGGCACTCAGATACCACAGACTATGCTCCTTAACCCACCTTAACACACACACAACCGCCATCACCAAAGTAGGACACTCCACTAGAAATGTAGATCACATCATGGAACAGGCCCCCAAAATACCCCAAGAAAACCTTCTTCAATACAGAAATAAAATCCCCTCTGACCACACACCCCTAGTTATCACCTGCCACCTCACTGGAGCCCATACTGGGTATCATCAAACAACTACAACCCATACTCAGTGGGGATCCCATCCTGAAAGAAATGTTTCCTGAATCCCCTTTTCTGGCCTTCAAACATCACTCTAACCTCTCCATGTTCATCATCAGAAGCAAGCTCCGCACAGACCAGGACACACCAACTCCAAAGCAGCACCAGACCCTGCCAGAACAACAGATGCAAAACCTGCAGACATATCTCCACTGCTACAGTGATCAACCCACCTTTCAAGATCCATCGGTCCTGCACATGCCTATTACAACATGTGGTGTACCTAATCCAGTGCACTAAATGTCACAATAACAACTATGTGGGTGAAACAAGACAGTCACTACGTTCTTGAATGAACTCACACAGGAAAATGATAAAAGACAAAAACACCACATCACCTGTGGGCGAACACTTTTCACAAAGCGATCACTCCGTATCTGACCTCTCAGTCCTCCTCGGAGGAAACCTGTACAACGCTTTCAAAAGATGAGCCTGGGATCTTAAATTCATAACTTTGCTAGACACTAAAAATCATGGACTGAATATAATCACTGGATTTATGACTTATTACAAAAATCTATAACCCACTGACAACTCCCCTCTTCCTTTTCCCCCTCTATGACTAGAGGGGTGGTAACAGGCCACTTCACCTTGAATGATCCCTTGAAAGATGTATTAACTACATATGCTAAACAATCTGTTCCACTGATTAAGTTTCCCAGACCTGAGGGAGAGCTCTGAATAAGCTGTAAAGATTCTCTCTCTCACTGACAGAAGTTGGTCAAATAAAAGCTATTAACTCATCCATCTTGTCTCTCTAATATCCTGGGACCCACATGGCTACAACAACACTGCAAAATTGCCTTTATAAATGATGGGGCCATATTTGGGGTTTCTGTGAGTGGAGTTGCCCTTGTGCAGTTTCACTGCTGCTGTTTGCTATCATTCCGGTAAAGGTAAACAGGGCTGCTGTATGTTTTGTGAATAAAAACACATAAGGAGGAAAATAGCCTCAACCTGGGTCACCCATTGCTCTTCCAATGAGATAATAACCCCCTGCAAAGCCCCCAAATCTGCTATCTCTGGGCAAAGGGGCAACTGCAAATTCATTTTTTCCCTAACATCACCAGTCACCCAAACATCCTTTGAACCTAGATGGGGCGGGTGGATCACTTTCCAAAAGGACTAAAGCCTTTTCCAGCCTGCTCATTCGCTCTTCAGCACCTGCTTTTCATGTGTAGCCTTATATCCTTTTGAGGCTGACTCCTATGTTTCAATCATCCATAATATCTAAACAGGGTTAAAGTAGGCCCATGCATATGCTCCATCTTCTATTGAAATAGTGAGTAACACTCCACAATGCCATTATGGAAGTGTCATGACCGTTCACATTTGTGTGTTTGTCCTAATTCAAAGACTATAAACCTTACAGTTATTGTGGAAAACAGACTAGATTTGCATTGGCATAAAGCTTTGAAATGTACAGAGAATGTTCTGTCGTCTTATCCTGCAGAAGAATCACCCTGGTGGGTTTGGGAATTTTTTGTAAGACGACAGATAACTGGCTGCTAGAAACACCCATCCTCTCAGACCAGACTTCAGAAGCTCTTTTCCACTCTTTTGTTTTCATCTTATTTTCTAGGATTGGCAAAGTGATAGGCAAATCTTCATGAGTTTTGCACAGTATCTAACCTAAATTAATACATTTTTACTTCATCTGGTTAGCTCCCAGCTCTGCTTTTACTCCCACTGACTTTACCCACCAGTTCTAATCTTATAACAGATGTTGTTCTTACTGCTCTCTTCCTGTGGCTGTGAGCAGGGCCGTCCTTAGGATTTATGGGGCTCTCTGCAGTATTATTAAACTGGTGCCCCTATGCCCGACGGCAGCCCAGGTTCGCATGTGTATTTTAGATAAGGGTGGTCTTTTGAAGGATTTATTTAAAAAACGATACGTCTGAAGATCCAAGTATTTAAGGCTAAAGATAAATACTGAGATTGTGCATCTAAAAATCTATGCAAGGATTTTTTAGAGCTGTGACTTTTAATCTTCAGCAACACACTAATGAAATATTTTTAAAGCAAATTTTAAACTAAGGTCCTGTAGACTAACACATTCTGAGTAAATATTACAGTCATGCAAAACTGTTTTTGTCAGTAAATTCAGAAACTGGCAGTATATACCTGGGGGTTGGCAAATGCCTGTTAAATGGCTTCATTACTGCTTAAATGACTCTTTAACAGTTTCAATGGTGTGCTAATAGGTTTGGCGGGCTGGAAGGCTTTTTCACTTTTAACTACTAGATCCCCTCCAGAGTAAGACTCACCAGGCTGCAGCAGCCATCTGTGGTGGGAACCTGCAGGAAGGGTCAGAACAGGGATAGGAAGAGGTGGGATGGTGGACACTAAGACCCAGGGGCGCCCCAAATTTTTGGGTGCCCAACGCAGCTGCATACGCCGAAGGACAACCCTGGCTGTGAGTTTTGCTTGTTTTTGTTGGCAGGGACGTGATGTATTGCGGTATGGATTTACTCTTGGAAGTATCAGGAAACATTATTTGGTGCTGTTTTCTAAATATCCCATGATCTTCTATTTCTGGGGGGAAAAAACCCAAAACATACCAGCATTTTACCATGCTAGCCACATAATGTTCTCTTTCACAAGATGAATCACTTTCTCAACTCGTACTAGTAATGCTGCAATTCCTATTGCTTCTTCAGTAGTGCTGCCGTATGTTCTTCTCTCCATAGGGTCACAGAGGTAATGTTTTCTGTGTAACACATACTGGTTACATCAATCATATTCATATGTGAAATAGCAGACTATGGAGAAATATTCTATCTGTGCTCAGAACTTTTTGCTTACAAAATTATATATATATTTTTTAAATTGTAAATATATAATTTTTACAGTTTTTTTGTACAATATGATATTGTTTAGCTAATATCTGTTTGTCACTTACATACCATAGCACTTTTCACCTTCCAGGCACTGAACAAGTATTAATCCTCTCAACTTTACAGTGATGGGAGTGTATTTCTACTCATTTTACTGATGGGGAAACTAAAGGCACACTGGCCTCTGCTACTTGGGGCTAGATTTTTAAAGGTATTTAGGAACCTATCTGCAGCTTTAGGTGCCTAAATATTTTTTTTAAAACTGGCCTTTAGTGATTTGACTGAGGACATAGTGGGAATCAGTGATGCAGCTAGGACTAAAACTCAGGAGTTCCTAGCTCCCTGTCTAATGTTCAGACCGCTAGACTATGTTCATTCTTCCCTCTGCCTCCACTTCAAGTAAAAACACATTATGTAGTAATACAATATGATGCATACACATTGGCCCCAAGGAAGTAAAGTAAACTTACATAAATAATGTAGGTAACCTTCATTCATTCTTCGTGTCCTCTGCATATTCCCACTCCGGGTGTGCATCAAGAATCAATTAATGCAACTTATTATTCATTTGCCATATTGGTGGAATGTTTTCTAATTGTATTAGTACTAGTTTATCATTGCTATTTCTTCTGTTTCCTTCCCCAGGAGGGGATGGACTCCATGAGTTAGTAGCTTTTTTCACACCTCTAACTACTATAGTCCCAATGTAAGGAAAATACAGAACACGTTAGTATTTTATGGTGGCATTGTTAATTAAAGTGAAGTATAGTTCCTTTTATAAACTTTACAGTCAGCAAAGGTTTGTTAATAAATTAAGTGTCCCTAATTTAATGACAAGGGTTGTAATATAATTTATACTTTAAACAAATGTTTCATTTTAAAAATATTCTCTCCCCATCAGCTATGTTTCCCATTTCCCAGTCACTTTCAAAGCTGTCTTCTGTTGCTAAATCCAAGATTCTAATTGAGATTCTAAGCAGGAAAAAATTGCATCATTGGTTTTTGTTTATCTGTGAAAGCCCATATTAATGGAGACTGTTCCATATAAAGCAGTGCCCTTTCACCTGTGAGAACAGAGGGTAGGTCCTGTATGAAATGAGAGCTGTAGCATATCAGTGTTTTCAAAGGGCCCAACAGCTCCATCCAGAAACCATTAGAGCATCCTTTAATGAGTGTGGTACACCTCTGATGCTGTAAGAAGGAGCTCAGTCTCCAAATCTTTTCCCAGGGATGGGAGGGACTGGTACCTTTGAGCATCACTCAGTCTGGAGGAGCCTGTTGTTTCGAATTGCCTGCATGAGAGTGACCATGCTTTTGGCCATAGAAGGCTGCACACTGCTCACTCCCAGCATACTCTCTTATACCTATTCATTCTACCTCCAAGATGGCCAGAAATTTGGGATCTGATGCAAAGCCCAGTGAAGACAATGGTTTTTGTTTTGTTTCCTTTATTGTCTTTAGTGGGTTTGGATCAGCATGTTAGGGTTTTTCTAAATTAGAAAGAGGCTGAGATTAGCATTAGCTAACAGGTATTCCCTAACCTTGGCCTAACCACAATCTTTTCCCTAGTGTTAGATACAAGTTAACATACTTTTCCTCAGCTAGTTATATTGAGGTAAAAGGTGTTAACCTGCATGTACAGTAGGGAAAAGGTCAGGTTAAGCTAAGACATGTTAACTGCCCCCTAGCTGACCTTGACCACTTTTCCTAGTTCATACAAACTTTTAGGTCATGCCCGCGCTAGGGAAAAAAAGGTGCATTTTAATACACTAGCTAACGCATAGTACCTAACATGCTAAAATGTTAGATTTTAAACTCTTTGGGGCAGAGGCATTTTTTTTGTTCTGTGTCTGTGCAGTACCTAGCACAGTGGCGTCCTGGTCCATGACGGGGGCTCTTAGGCAGTATGTTAATACCAATAAACAACACTAATAACTGCTGTGGACAAGACTAGTCATGATTTTAACATGTGCTAGCTGGTAGAAATACACTTGAGATTCCCTCTGAGGGTTTTTCTCAACCTAGTAATGTGATACAATTACAAGTTGCCTTGTCCACACTAGGCTTTTAATACGTGCTAGTTAATATGTTAGTTAATATGTGTTAAAATATTTTTTCCCAGGGAACAGACAGCCTAAATGCCTTGATAGCGTTCCTCCCAGCCCCACTCCCTTGGTAGGCCAACAGCATGGAATGACTGTCATATTTACTATTTACATTCACTTTCTTGTTTCTCTGAAGTGTTTCTGCCTCAATTCCAAATCTCTTCCCAGGCACATGATCTTGGTGAGATTATGGAGCTTGGAAGTTTTAATCAAAAAGAGAACTTGGTTGCCGGAGGATCCTAAAGTTCACAGAATATTAGGGGAAATGCCACTACAGAGACCAGAGCACTCATGGCTTTGGGGATTTGGGGTTGTCCCCATGCGCCCCCTTTTTAAAAAAAAAATGATGCATAAAGCGCTAACATGTTTTGTTTTGTTTTTTTAACATTAGAAATTCAGCTACTATCTGGCATTGAAAACTGACTGAGGAATGAGTGAAATTACATCATGAGTCAAGATAGTGAGTGTGGAGCAATCGAGAAGGAAAAATACACAGCCCCTTTACCAGACTGCTTCATCTGTTCTTACTTTACAATATATAACCAGTTACTGTTTAGCAGTATTAAACCATAGAGCACAAACTAGAATACAAGTTGAAACGAGAGCATTTAGGTAATTGTTCCATGGTATTTTATCTGAGTTGTGTGAGGGTTTGATTTAGATTATCGAGAAGCTGTCAGAAAACGGAGGCTCAGTCAGCTTTATTAGTCACGCAAAAGAGCACAACACAGAAAGGAAAGGATTAATATTTTACCAAACCAACCTGGGAAACAGCCTCGCTCAGCATTCAATCTGTTCCAAAAATAAGGACTCACTTTTGCTTATTATTACCTTTGTTTACAAGAACATGGAAGATTCACAAATTCCACAGTATTCCCATGGATTTATGCACCAGTTCTTATCAGTTTCTTATCTTGTTTTGAGCATAGTTTTCCAGAAGTCAGCAAAACTTAAGAGTCATGCTGCCCTAACCTAGCTTGGTACAGAGAGCATGTTAGCTGAGCATCAACAAAATTGTTTGTCTTGGCCTGGGCCTCTCTGATATGTCTCCGTAGCTCACACTGAAATACAACACTTCACATCTCCTCTTGGTTAAACAGCATCCTGGGAAGAGCTTAATATGAATACAATTCATAGTTATATAAAAGTGTAACCCTTCTGCCAGGCCGAATTGATAGCAGCAAGGGTCGGGTTCAATACATAGGGGTCTCTTCCCTACAATGTAATGCAAAACCAGCTCGAGCCCCCACCCAGTGACCTGGGAAAATCTTACACACACCCCTGGGCGCCTCGAAGAGGCAATACTTCCCCTCTCGCAAGCACAGAGTCTCGGTGTAGCAAAAAATGTTTAATAACATGAGATAAACAACATAGCATTAAATTGGGAAAACACCTCAACTAGAGTTCATAGACCAAACCATGAGCAAAGACCCACCCTAGGAAATTTGGCCATGTCCTCTTCCCTGGGCTCTTGAGTCCAGCAACCCCAAAATTACCCCAAGACTCCAAAGTCCAATACCCCAAATGTCCCTAGAGTCCAGCAATCCAAAGATCACCCACAGTCCCAAAAGTCCCGCAACCCAAAAGTCTCTGTTCCCGATTCAATGCAGCCCCAGAGTTCAAGAGTCTATCTGCAGGGGTTCCCCCCCCTCCCCCGCCAGCCTGGGTAGAAAGGGGCACCTTACATGGTCCGGGGCCGACTGCCCTGCCTCTCCGTGGGATTCTGCTTCTGCCTTCCCCACGAACTGCTCAGCTCTGCTAGCTGCTCTGCACCACCAGCCGTCCCATGATCTGCTCCAGCTGTCCCCGCAAACTGCTCGGCTTCGCTCGCTCCGTGGGCACTCCAACTGTCCCACAAACTGCTCTGCTCTTCTCCGCAATATAGCTTCATGTTCCCCCACTAGTTAGCACAGCTCTTTAGTGATTTCAGCTCTTAGTGAGTTCAGCTCAGGAACTTGTAACTTAGATTCTTAAGGGAATCAAAAATCAGCTCTGGTATTCCACATTGGAGAGAAGAGGAGGTGCAATTGATGCTTCGGGCTCACATAAGGAGCCCACTCTCATGTCTAGCAAGTGCCACTCAATGGATGGTGAGACTCCCTGTCACAAAGCAGTTTCACAGTTCCTCATCCACACAATCAGGGTGACAACACTCCACTCCTCCTGCCCCAACAACAAAGAAACTGGGGATCCCACAGCTGCCAAAGCAACCATCCCAGGCTGCCATGGGCTATGCCAGGCGGGATGGGTGTGCCTATGCAAACACGATCAGCCCCTGAAATTCTTTTCCACACTCACTATAATTCACCACCAGATGTCAGGGTAGAGCTCATCCTGACTCTGCTTACATCAGCATTAATACATACATGTATATGAGCACTATGTATTGTATAGGATGCTGGCTAACACAGAGATTACAGCCATCTAACTTCAGTGCAGTTCAAAGTTATACAATTTAGCATGAATATAAAGTATTCTAAACATAATATTTATTTACTACTAGCCACATTCTTATGTTTGTTGCACAACAACTTATGCAATCATACTTGTAGTTACAACAATAAAGCAATTGACATTTTTGTTTATATGCTGATTTCATAATACATCTGTTTAAAAGAATCAGCTACACAGACCTAAGTACAGTTCCGTTCCCTTCTGGCTTTTGAATCTATGAATATGAGGAACACTGTGATTATCTTGTCTGACCTCCTGTATAACACGGGCCACTGGACTTCCCCAAAACAATTCCTAGACCATCTCTGTTAGAAAAACATCCACTCATGATTTAAAAAGTCGTCAGTAAATTTAACTTTGGTAAGTTGTTCCAATGGCTAATTGCTCTCGGTGTTAAAAATTGATGCCTTATTTCCAGTCTGAATTTGTCTAGCTTCAACTTCCAGCCATTGGATTGTGTTAAACCTTTTTTTGCTATGTTGAAGAGCCCATTATTAAATATTTCTTCCTCATGTTTATACTTATGGATTCTAATCAAGTCACCCCTGAACCTTCTTGTAGAGGAGCGGACTCACCCCTGCGGTGCTTCCTGCTGGTCTCTCCGGGAATTAGCTCAATTTCCAGCTCTGGAGCGCCCTCTGCAGGCTGGTGATCCACCTGTCCTCTGGCCCAGTGTCCGTCCCTGGACCCAGTGCCGTTTTACCTGGGATGCTACCCCCTGGCAGTAACCCCTTTCTCTCAAGTCTCCCCTCCCTGGGAAACCCCCACCCACTATTCCACCTTGCCTCAGTATCAGGCTACTGCCAGTCGTCATGTAGCCCCCACACCCTGGGGTAGACTGCAGTATCAGCCTACTCATCACTGGCAAGGTTGGGTTTGGACCTGCTGGGTTGGCCTACCCCTGGGCTGCCCTCTGCAACCCCTAGTACCTGTTGGCCTCATGCTAGGCTGCAGCCTGGGGCTTTCCAGGCTGGAGCTCCCCAGCTCCTCTGCCTTTCCCCAGCCCTACTCCAGCAGGTACCCAGTCTCTAGCTTCCTGCAGCCAGGCCCTTCCCTCTACAGGCAGAGGGAGACTGTCTGGGTTTCTGGCTCACAACCTCTTATAGGGACCAGCTGGGCCTGATTGGGGCTTGGCCACAGCTGAGCCTACTTTCCCCAATCAGCCCAGGCTTCTTGCCCCAGCCAGAAGCCCTCTCCCAGGGCTGGTTTAAGCCCTTTAGGACAGAAGCAGGGTAACCACCCTGATACACTTCTCTTTGTTAAACTAAATAGATTGAGCTTTTTGAGTCTATCACTATAAAGTGCGATTTCTAATCCTGTAATTGTTCTTGTGGCTCTTCTCCACCCTCTCCAATTTATCAACATCATTCTTGAATTGTGGACACCAGAACTGGACACACTATTCCAGCATCGGTTGTACCAGTGCCATATATAGAGATCAAATTACCTCTCTACTACTACTCGAGATTTCCCTGTTTATGCATCCCAGGATTGCATTAGCTCTTTTGGCCACAGCATCACATTGAGTTTCAGTGAATCTACATTTTCCCATGGAAAAAGAGTTTCATCAAACAATTCCCAACTAGCTGTATTTGTATACTTTAAAATATTGATTCTTTAGTGAGTGTACTATCCTGGTGTAAAAGAATGAGCTGTTTTTTAATCCTTACTCCTGGGCATTCTCAGTGAAGACTTTTTGGATGAAATATATTTAATTCTTTCCTTTAAAAAAAAAATAAAAAAAACCACAAAGATTTCAGAGATTTTTCTCTAGATAATTATTGCAATCAGCCCAGCTTCCTAAGAAGCCCTACAGTAATAACCTCATATAGAAGCTCAGTGGTAAGTAAAAACAAACGTCATCCTAAGGCAACACATTTTAAATTCAAGCTTTCAAAGGGTTAATACAAGCAAGAGTAATGAAAAAAAGTGGATTTAAATATGATCTTAACTCCATTCCCTCTCCTCTCCCACTCCATTTCTAATGTTTTTGAGTTTCTGGCAAACCCTCAGGACAAAGGGATATTGTTTGTTACTTGCCACTACATTCCGTGCTTATTTGACTTCTAAAACAATAATTTAATTGTAGGGTTCAGCTACCATGTATCTCATGTCTGAGTAGCTCTCAGGCTGATCATATCATTAGTAATTGGCCCTTGTATTCTGTTTCCATAGAATGTATTGTGTTTGGGACGTTTTCTGGTATCATGCAGCGTATCTTGATATTTCTCACTTGATCAGTCCTTTAAAGCTGAGATAGAAAATTGTCACTGTAAAAGTCACCTTGGATGACTGTAAGATGTGAAGTGTAGATGAGCAGACTCACCCCTGCAGCGCCTCCTGCTGGTGACTTCGGGAATTAGCTTGGTTCCAGCTCCAGAGTGCCCTCTGCAGGCCAGTGATCCACCTGTCCTCTGGCCCCATGTCCCTCCCTGGACCTGGTGCCCTTTTACCTGGGGTGCTGCCCCTGGCAGTAACCCCTCAGTCTTAGGGTCTCTCCTCCCCAGGGAACCCCCACCCACTATCCCCACCTTGCCTCAGTATATGGCTACTGCCAGTCATTGTCTAGGCCCTGCGCCCTGGGGCAGACTGCAGTATCAACCTACTCGTCACTGGCAAGGTTGGGTTTGGACCTGCTGTGTTGGCCTACCCCTGGGCTGCCCTCTGCAATCCCCAGTACCTATTAGCCCAATGCTAGGCCGCAGCCTGGGGCTTTCCAGGCTAGAGCTCCTCAGCCTGTCCCCAGCCCTGCTTCACTCAGGTACCTTGTGTCTAGCTCCCTGCAGCCAGGCCCATCTCATTCTACAGCTAGAGAGAGACTGTCTGGGCTTCTGGCTCACAGCCTCTTACAGGGGCCAGCTGGGCCTGATTGGGGTGTGGCCCAGCTGCAGCCACTTCCCAATCAGCCCAGCTTAGTAGCTCCCAGCCACTGCCTTCCCCCAGGGCTGTTTTAAGCCCTTCAGGGCAGGAGCAGGGGTCCACCCTGCTACATGAAGTAAGAGTACTGGAGGTGTTATCTGTAGTTTAAAATAAATAAAAGAAAGGTAAGAGCAAAAAAGTCAAGACCACGTTTAAAATCAATTTATAATGAACTGGCAAAACACAACAATGTCAGTTATCAAGGAATTCACATAACCTGCAATGGCAGTTGCAAGTGTCAGTGCTGTAATGTGTCAGTATAGACAGTGCACTAGCGCTGGGAGTTACCCCCCGTCATGGACGTGAGTTTTTTAGAGCTCCCAGCGCTGTGTCACAACTACACAAGCCATATTAAAGTGCTGCCAGCCCTTTAACATTGCCAGTGAAGACGTGCCCTACGTCTTGCACATAGCAATTAATATTAATGAATTACCACGTGCACCAAAAACCGTAAAGAAGTGGTATTTAACATTCAGCCCCGAAAGATGTAGTTTACCATCACAGAAGAATCTCATCTTTGTTCATAACTCATTGCTGAAATCACTGAAACACAGTGAGAAAGGCAAAAATGCCAAATGTTCTGGGAAGAAAGGAATTAGTCACTGAAACTTTGCCATCTTCTTAACACCAACAAATGTCCCCGATGTCATAGAAAAGCAAGCATGTGTGCTCTGCATGCAAGGTCAGAGCTTTTAAGACACACTGGCAACTGTCAATTTACAGAACGTGTTTTTCTAGTAAAACTATTCTAAAAGACCTACAGGTATATAGAGTATGTGGTTTTTGAAAGTGGAGCTCTGCATAGCTGACTCGTAGTTTGAAGGATGACTTGTTAGCTGCCAAATTTTTCAGTGCTCATAACCTATGAAACTAAAATCCAGTTTCTCTCTAGCCTGTAGTAATTTATGCAAACTGCTTTCTAAAGCACATTCAAATTGATTTCTTCTTCTATTTCCTTCAATATACTGGCTCCATCTCAGTTTACCCTTAGGAGCAACTCTTTGTATTAGCTTGATGTTAGTTCTATTTTTCTGGGAAACAAGATCCTTTGTGCCTGAGGAAGAAGTGATGAAAGCAAATTGCACAACTCTTAAGTAAATAAGTATGCACTGCACACATGCATCTAACTGGTTGTTTGTGCTGTGCAGGGGTCAGCGCACACATTTGTTTGCATTGTGCTTCACGTGGGTTCACAGTCCTTGAATTTCAGATTGGAATACATTCAGGAACTTGATGTAAAACTTGGCCTAAACCACTGAGTTTGGCGATGGAACCATGCGAAATAGAGGGCTTGTCTACACATTACATTAGTGCACACCACAGGGGTGTAAATCCTAGTGCGCACTAGTGGCTGGCGCACTAACTGGCCCATGTGGTCCCTGCTGGCATGCACTAAAAATTCCTATGTGCATATTAATGTAAATCCCATTTCGAACAGTACTACCTTAATGTGCACTAGTGAACTTTGAGTACCTGCCAGCAGGGTCCACATGGGCCAGTTAGCAAGCCATCCACTAGGGCTCACTAGAATTTACACCCTTCTGTTGCAGACTAATGCACCGTATAGACAAGCCCAGAGTTTGTGAGGCTTTCTATGTTATTAGTAGGGCTATCAAGTGATGATAAAAATTAATTGTGATTAATCGCACTGTTAAACAATAATAGAATACCATTTATTTAAATAGTTTTGAATGTTTTCTACATTTTCAAATGTATTGATTTCAATTACAAAACAGAATACAAAGTGTACAGTGCTCACATATTTTTATTACAAGTATTTGCACTGTAAAAAAACAAAAGAAATAGGATTTTTCAATTCACCTAATACAAGTACTGTAGTGCAATCTCTTTATCATGAAAGTTGAACTTACAAATGTAGACTTATGTACAAAAAATCTGCATTCAAAAATCCTACAAGTCCACTCAGTCCTACTTCTTGTTCAGCCAATGGCTCAGACAAACAAGTTTGTTTATATCTGCAGGAGATACTGCTACCTGCTTCTTATTTACATCACCTGAAAGTGAGAACAGACATTCTCATGGCACTGTTGTAGCTGGTGTCGCAAGATATTTACGTGCCAGATGTGCTGAAGATTCATATGTCCCTTCATGCTTCAACCATGATTCCAGGAGATAAGCGTCCATGCTGATGACGGGTTCTGCTCGATAACAATCCAAAGTAGTGCAGACCAATGCATGTTCATTTTCATCCTCTTTTGAGTCAGATGCCACCAGCAGAAGGTTGATTTTCTTTTTTGGTGGTTTAGGTTCTGTAGGTTCTGCATCTGAGTATTGCTCTTTTATGACTTCTGAAAGCATGCTTCACACCCCAAACCTCTCAGATTTTGGAAGGCACTGCAGATTCTTAAACCTTGGGTCGAGTGCTGTAGCTATCATCTCACATTGGTACCTTCTTTGCGCTTTGTCATATCTGCAGTGAAAGTGTTCTTAAAATGAACAACATGTGCTGGGACATCATCCGAGATTGCTATAACATGAAATATATGGAAGAATGTGGGTAAAACAGAGCAGGGGACATACTATTCTCCCCCCAGGTGTTCAGTCACAAATTTAATTAACATATTATTTTTTAATGAGCATCATCAGCATGGAAGCATGTCCTCTGGAATGGTGGTTGAAGCATGAAGAGGCATATGAATGTTTAGCATATCTGGCAAGTAAATACATTGCAATGCCAGCTACAAAAGTGCCATGCAAATTCCTATTCTTGCTTTCTGGTGACGTAAATAAGAAATGGGTAGCATTATATTCTGTAAATGTAAACAAACTTGTTTGTCTTAGCGATTGGCTGAATGAGAAGTAGGATTGAGTGGACTTGTAGGCTCTGAAGTTTTACATTGTTTTGTTTTTGAGTGAAGATATTTAACAAAAAAAATCTACATTTGTAACTTGCACTTTCACAACAAAGATTGCACTACAGTACTTGTATGAGGTGAATTGAAAACTATTTCTTTTGTTTGATTTTTTACAATGCAAATATTTGTAATAAAAAATATACACTTTGATTTCAATTACAACACAGAATACAATATATATGAAAATGTATAAAACATCCAAAATATTAAATAATTTTCAATTGGTATTCTATTGTTTAACAGTACAATTAAAACTGCCATTAATCATGATTAATTTTTTTAATCACGATTAAATTTTTTGAGTTAATCGCATGATTTAACTGTGATTAATCGAAAGTGCTAATTATTAGCACTATCACACAAGAGCCTAATCCTAACTGGGACTGCTAGAAGCTAATGTAATGCAATTAATAAATAATAAAGTGAAGACAGCTTACTCTTTCCTCCAAAGTCCATCCTAGATTTGGTGGGGCGATAGCCCTTCCTGATACCTTCCTCTCCTTGAGAGCAATTATGAGCAAAGTCTGGCTTCTCCCATTTTTACATGTTTAGAGTGAGATAATTCTTGCCAAGAAACTGTGAAGAGAAGTAAAATATTAGATGTGTGATGTTGCCCAAAATTATGAAAATTTCCAAGCAAAACTTTTTGTGAAATAATTGTGACCACTTCTATAAATCTCTAAACAAGATATTAGGCTCTGTTAGGAAAAATATATATATGGTTTGATTCTCCTTTTATTTACTCTGATGCATATCAGGAGTAACTTCACTGAAGTCAAAACCAGTGTTAGTTGACGGAGAATCAATCCAGTAATTAGTAAAAGGTGAATACTATGTCCTCTTCTGGTCCACTGATTTTCTTTCCAAGTATACTTCTGAATACTGTGAAACCTGCTAGTAATACCCACAAAAAGATTTCTTTATAACAAGTGACTGAGATTGTGTATGCTATTAGGACAGGTGACTGTAGTTACAATATCAGGTGACCATTTGCACAAGTTTCATTCTACCACCTTCTTTGTAGGACTTGCGTTAATCATGCTACAATGTTATGACCTCCTACAAGCTTTTAGTGCTGTTAACATTTAAGATAGAATGTGCATCCTGTGACTTTTTCTAGCGAAACAGAGAGAAGAGGAGAGTGCTTGCTTGCAGATGATGGCAAATAAAGTTGTAACCTTCATGTGGCATTTACATGATCAGATTCACTCAGTGTGTAATGCGCACACCCTTCAACTGTAAAGACAGGTTGGATGCTAAGCTCCTCTCCTGCGTAAAATGGTGAGTCTGAGGGTACGTCTACACTACGGGACTATTCCGAATTTGCATAAACCGGTTTTGTAAAACAGATTTTATAAAATCGAGTGCGCGCGGCCACACTAAACACATTAAATCGGTGGTGTGCGTCCATGGTCCGAGGCTAGCGTCGATTTCTGGAGCGTTGCACTGTGGGTAGCTATCCTGTAGCTATCCCATAGTTCCCGCAGCCTCCCCCGCCCCTTGGCATTTCCGGGTTGAGATCCCAGTGCCTGATGGGGCAAAAATCATTGTCGCGGGTGGTTCTGGGTACAGCCTCACCCCTCCCTCCCTCCCTGACAGCGGCAGACAACCGTTTCGCGCCTTTTTTGCTTTGCTTGGTGAACCGTGCAGACGCCATAGCACAGCAAGCATGGACCCTGCTCAGCTCCATACCGCAATCGTGGATGTTTTAAACACCTCGCGCACTCTCGTGCAGTATATGCTGAACCAGGACCTTCGAACCGAGGCGAGTAAGAGGCGGATACGGCAGCGCGGCGATGACAGTGATGAGGACGTGGACACAGAATTCTCTCAAACCGCGGGCCCCTGCGTTTTGGAGATCCTGATGGTAATGGGGCAGATTCTATCCATTGAACGCCGATTTTGGGCCCGGAACACAAGCACTGACTGGTGGGACCGCATTGTGTTGCAGGTGTGGGACGATTCCCAGTGGCTGCGAAACTTTCGCATGCGTAAGGGCACTTTCATGGAACTTTGTGACTTGCTTGCCCCTGCCCTGAAACGCCATAATACCAAGATGAGAGCAGCCCTCACAGTAGAGAAGCGAGTGGCGATAGCCCTGTGGAAGCTTGCAACGCCAGACAGCTACCGGTCAGTCGGGAATCAATTTGGAGTTGGAAAATCTACTGTGGGGCTGCTGTGATGCAAGTAGCCAAAGCAATCACTAAGCTGCTGCTACAAAGGTTGTGACTCTGGGAAACGTGCAGGCCATAGTGGATGGCTTTGCTGCAATGGGATTCCCTAACTGTGGGGGGGCGATAGATGGAACCCATATCCCTATCTTGGCACCGCAGCACCAGGGCACCCAGTACGTAAACCGGAAGGGGTACTTTTCAAAGGTGCTGCAAGCACTGGTGGATCACAAGGACGTTTCACAAACATCCACGTGGGATGGCCAGGAGGGTTCATGACGCCGCGTATTCAGAAGCACTACTCTGTTTAAACAGCTGCAGCAAGGGACTTACTTCCCAGACCAGAAAATAACAGTTGGGGATGTTGAAATGCCTGTCGTTATCCTGGGGGACCCAGCCTACCCCTTGATGCCATGGCTCATGAAGCCATACACAGGCAGCCTGGACAGTGGTCAGGATCTGTTCAATTACAGGCTGAGCAAGTGCAGAATGGTGGTGGAATGTGCATTTGGCCGTTTAAAGGCGCTGGCGCACATTACTGACTCGCTCAGACCTCAGCCAAACCAATGTCCCCTATGTTATTGCTGCTTGCTGTATTCTCCATAATCTCTGTGAGAGTAAGGGGAGACCTTTATGGCGGGGTGGGAGGCTGAGGCAAATCACCTGGCCGCTGATTACGCGCAGCCAGACACCAGGGAGATTAGAAGAGCACACCAGGAAGCGGTGCGCATCAGAGAAGCTTTGAAAATGAGCTTCATCAATGGCCAGGGTACAGTGTGACTGCTGTGTTTGTTGATGAACACCCAACCCCCTTGATTGACTCAGTCCCTGTAAGCAACTCCCCCTCCCCCTTCGAGTACAGCTTACTTATGCAAATAAAGTCACTTATATTTAAAAAGCATGAATTCTTTATTGATTCATTATAAAAAGAGGGAGAGAAGTAAGGGTGTGCTTTGGGAGGAGGAAAGGAGGGATGGAGAAGGCCATTAAAAAAAATTCAGAGTAACGGCATCCTTCTGGTTGGGCTGTCCACAGGGGTGGAGTGGGCGGGTGCACGGAGCCTCCCCCCACGCGTTCTTACACGTCTGGGTGAGGAGGCTAAGGAACATGGTGAGGGGGGAGGGTGGTTATACAGGGGCTGCAGCGGCACTCTGTGATCCTGCTGCCGTTCCTGAAGCTCCACAAGACGCCGGAGCATGTCAGTTTGATCACGCAGCAGCCCCAGAGTTGCATCCCGCCACCGCTGATCTTCCTGCCGCCACCGCTGATTTTCCTGCCGGTCTTCCTGTCGCCACCTCTCATCTCGGTTGTCCCTCCTGTCCTCACGTTCACTGGCCTCTTTCCTGTAATTTGAAACCACGTCCTTCCACTCATTCAGATGAGCTCTTTCATTGCGTGTAACTTCCATAATATCCGAGAACATCTCATCTCGCGTCTTCTTTTTCCTCCGCCTTATCTGTGCTAGCCTTTGGGATGGAGGAGGGATGGTTGAAAAATTTGCAGCTGCATGAGGGAGATAAATATTTAGAAAGATACATTTTACAGAACAATGGTTATACTGTTTCACAGTGAACATCACTATTCACCTAGCACATGTGATTTCCCTACAAGGTCGCATTTTTCATCTTAATAGTGACCGCTTGCAGCTCTGGGTTTACAGATCTCACAGACACATCAGGTCCAGGCATCAGAATTCAGCTTGCATGCGGCCATGGTAAGCCACTGTCTCAGTGATTTACCCCTCCCCAACGCATGGCTAATACCACGCTAGCTCCTGCTAATCAACAACCTTCCTCCCCCCACCCACCGGTGACCAAACAGAAAAGATCATCGGCATTTCACTCCTCCCCTCCCCCCGCTTCGCTACGTGCAGGAAAGTGTCTTTTTTAAGCTGCTGCATTCCACGAAACCAGTAGAAAAATGGCCACCCCCCTTACTTAAATTCCTGATTTTTAACCAGGTTATCCTGAACGATATCACTTTGCTGAGGATAACAGAACAAGATAAAGAGCGGATGCTTCTTGAATGCCAGCAGTCCCGGGACCATACGCTGCGATGCTTTGCCACGCAATGATACCTGATTACTTGCTACATGCATGGCATGGTAAAGTGTCCTACCATGGTGGGCGGAACAAGGATGCCTTGCCCAGAAACCTTCTGCAAAGGCTTCTGGAGTACCTACAGGAGCGCTTCATCGAGATGTCCCTGGAGGATTTCCTCTCAATCCCGGACATGTTAACAAACTTTTCTAAGTAACTATACTGTCTGCGAATGCATCCCAAGTCCTCTGGGCAAATCAATCATTAAAAAAGGCTTGCTTAAAAAACACTGTTTGCTATTTGCAAAGGTACACTCACCAGAGCTCCCTTCCAGGGCGTCATTCTCTGGAATAGTTGCTTGTGAGGGCTGGGAGCAGGGTAATTCCGTCAGGGTGATAAAAAGCTCCTGGCTGCTGGGGTTCACGGAGTGCTGTGTGCTCTCTGCAGGTCTTCCTCTTCTTCTTCCTCTACATCTTCCACGTCTGCATAATCCTCAGACATGGCAGAGATTACAACCCCCACCTCGGAATCCACGGTCAGGGGTGGGGTACTTGTGGCGCAGCCCCCTAAAATTGCGTGCAGCTCAGCATAGAAGCGGCATGTTTTTCAACCTGCCCCGGACCTTCCGTTTGCTTCTTTGGTTTTCTGGTAGGCTTGTCTGAGCTCCTTAACTTGCACTCTGCACTGCACGGAGTCCCTGCTGTGGCCTTTATCCGTCATAGCCTTAGAAATTCTTTCAAATACTTTTTCATTTCGTCTTTTGGAACGCAGTTCTGTTAGCACTGAATCATCTCCCCATATAGCGATCAGATCCATTACCTCCCGAGCGGTCCATGCTGGGGCTCTTTTTCGATTCTCAGGAGACAGCATTGTTAACTGTGCTGATGAGCTGTGCGTGGTCACCTGTGATGATGAGCTCTCCACACTGTCGAAGCAGGAAATGAATTTCAAAAGTTCGCGGGGCTTTTCCTGTCTACCTGGCCAGTGCATCCGAGTTGAGAATGCTGTCCAGAGCGGTCAGTGGTGCACTGTGGGATAGCTCCCGGAGGCCAATACCGTCGATTGCGGCCACACTAACCCTATTCCGATATGTTAATACCGATATTAGCGCTACTCCTCTCGTCGGGCAGGAGTACAGAAACCGATTTAAAGAGCCATTAAAATCGATATAAGGTGCCTCCTAGTGTGGACGGTTGTGGCGTTAAATCGGTTTTACGCTCCTAAAACCGATTTAAACGCCTAGTGTAGACCAGGCCTGAGCTGAGGATATCACAGACTCTCATGCTCATCTCTCAACAGTACAGCATGTTTGCTGCTTTAAAGAATTTAGGATTGAGCTAGTAATAAGATGTAATGAAAATATTTCTGAATCCTGGGAAGAAGAGTCAGCTGCCATGGGGAATGGAGAGCTTATGATAAGATTGACTCTACTGCATCTGAAACATAGGGAAATGGAACAGCAATTCAGCCTTCTTACTTATTGATTATGATAAAGAACTCTTATTCCCTTCCATCTTCAAGGAAAAACACTAGCATATAACAGTGTCATGCAAAAATAAACCATTAATGGATGCACAATTTTTTTTCATTTTAATTTTCTGTGGCATATATAAAAATGATCAGTCTCACTCTTACTCTATTTAGGTTCTTGTACCGTGCCCACAGTAGGGTGAAATCCTTGCTCCATTGAAGTCAATGGGAGTTATGTCATTGGCTTCAGTGAGGCCAGGATTTTACCCTTAGAGGTAGAGGAAAATTGTGTCGTCGTTGCTCAACCGCAAAATAAAAACAAACAAAAATAATCTTTGTGTTCAGACTGAAGTTGCTTTGTTGCTCTAGTGAATTTGCGGCCAATATATAGCTCTTTCAGTTAGTATTACTTTTGTTTTGTGTGCAATCAATCTCCCTTTAGGCCCACTGGGAAATTTGGCATGTAACACCCAACGGATGGCTGGTTTTGTTTTTAAAAAAGAGCAACTGGCAGATGTCACTTCCAAATTACCACTTAGATGGGTTTTAAGAGTTGATCACTTTCAGTCTCTGCAATTGATGAGCAGGAGCGGGCTCGCATGAGCCCTTTCTTAACAGATCCAAACCTGAGACATTATAGAATGTAGGAATCCCTGTTTTGATTTCATTTAATTGTGGCAGAAATTGGGTATGTTTGTAGAGGAGTTGGAAAAAATTGTTGTGCAGCCCACCCAAAAGTGCTAAAGCCAGCTCTGGAGAAGCCTTTTTTTCCTCTGTGTTACTTTGGTCGTGGTAGTTTGTTTGTTTTTATTACTTTATAGTGGCCCACTGTGCTGAGTGCTGTACAAAGGTAAATCAAAAGTCAGCTCCTGCCTCAGTTGACAGTCTAAGGTCTTGATCCTGCAAACACGTATGTGTATGCTTGAGTTCAATGGGATTAATGACATCCTTAAAGTCAAGCACATGTATAAATGTTCATGGGACTGGGAGAAGACATGAAGGTAGGTGTGAAAGCCAATGTGGAGGGAGGGGATAAGAATGACATTAATGTGAATGCAAGCTCTGTCTAGTCTGCAAACTTAAAAAAATATATAGTAAGGTAGGTGAACAAGAGATACTGATCGTAGATGAAGAGGGGAATCTCTGTAAGGAAATGGTGGGGTTTTATGGGCAAAAGAGGGACAGTTGGAAAATAGGATCAAGATAGTTCCTTCCTGTTTAGTGCTGAGCTTGGTAAGCAGGAAGGCCTAAAGACTGCATTAGGAGAGAAATAATAATCAAGGAAAGACCGAGAAGGTGGGCATGACGACTATAGGAGGGACTCCATCGAGTGGCACCTGGCTGTTTTTCAGGACAGTTGTTTCTATCATGGTTTCAAACACACTGCGGAGGGATCCTCTGTGATGGGTCCCCGGTGTGCAACCAGGACTGTGGGACCTCTGAGCCCTCCAAACCCAACAACCCCGGGGTATCCCTCTCACACTGTGATGCTGATGTGAAGCTACATACCTCTGGCAGTTACTGCACTTACGCAGACATCCACAGGCAGGGACACCTCCAACAGAGTTACGTGAACAATCTCCTAGCCACTCATGAACCATCAACAGGAGGGCTTCAGCCAATTCCCCCCTGCTCCCCAGTCTTGCATCCCAGAACTGTACCGTCTTGCCCTGGTCAGAAGCCTGGCCAGTGTGCGTTCATTACCCCATTCACCATTTCCCTCAATGTGCAGTGGGCACACACTAGCCTTTGTAAACTAAGCTAAGATTTCCCAAGCACTTCAACTGTTTTAGGTAGAATGTAAAGATAGATTTTCAGTGATTATAAGTAGCATGCGTAGAGATCCAAGTTGGTTACTTAAGAAATAAAAAAAATTCACAGTCTAAGTTCTACAAACTAAACAGGATTCGAATCAATCAGTGTCTCACCCTGACAGATGGTGCAAGCAGGTTACAGCTCCTCAATACACAGGCTGAGACCACCTTCCAGCCTGGGACCACCCTTCCCCAGATCAAAGTTTTTGGTCCTCCAGACATTCTTCTGGCTGTTGGATTGGGGGAGGGGGGAGTTAGAGATGCATTTGATGATGTCACTTCCCCTCTTTTATAATTTCTTCCAGTATGCTGGAAAGATCTTTACTGGGATGTGGGGATCAGGCAGTCCCCATTGGTCAAGCAGTCTCCATTGCATATGTGGTCTCTCTGAGAAGTCTCAGGGATGGCTGTTGGCTCATTAAAGGGAATCCACTCTCCCATCAGCATATGTCTGATGGGGTCCTTTGTTGCAATTGAAAGGTTGGCTGTGGGCATCTCACAACATATTTCAGTAACACTTATAGCAGTGCTTCATAACCTCACGTGCAAAGATAGCACATACCACTCAACAGGATATTGATGTTCAACAGATCAAGACTTTTAAAATGACACCTCACAAGGCATACTTTGTACAAAACATATCATAATGATATGACAGTGGTGAATGGGGGGGTTCCAGGGTGCTACGTTGAAATACCGCATGCGAGTGAAAAATACAATACATGATATTCCACCATCCTGCTCTGTTTGCAGACTGCAGAGAGCAGCCAATTTACTAGTCGCCTTGTCCTCTAGTCGCTGAAGGGTGCAGTGACTTTGATTGTTCTTCCTCATCTTCCACATTGCCACTGTGGTAATGCTAAGTCCCCAAGCGCACTGATAGCAGGTGGTATCCTGGAGGCAAGGATCAGTGACATCTTGATCTTCTGGCTTGGTCAGAGCTGTGGGGAGCCTGGCTGCACCACCAAGGATTCCCCTGCCTGCTGCTACTGCTGAAACCCCTCCCTAAAGGGGAGTTCGACTGCTACAGGCCTGGATCATGCATCAGGATCCTCTAATGTAGACTGCTGTGCCCACTTAATCTACAGGGCTCTTCAAGGACACAGGGATAGCACTAGCGCAGGCGTGAGCAAACTATGGCCCAGGGGCCACATCCGGCCCTTCAGACATTTTAATCTGGCCCTCGAGCTCCCGCTGTGGAGCGGGATCCAGGGCTTTTCCCACTCCAGCCAGGGAGCGGGGTCGGGGGCTTGCCCCACTCTGTGCATGCTGCGGCTCCCGGAAGCAGCAGCATGTCCCTCCTCCAGCTCCTATGTGTAGGAGCAGCCAGGGGGCTCCGCACAATGCCCCCACCCCAAGCACCACCCTGGCAGCTCCCATTGGCTGGGAACCATGGCCAATAGGAGCTGCAGGGGTGGCACTTGCAGACAGGGCAGCATGCAGAGCCACCTGGCCACACCTCCGCATAGGAGCCAGAGGAGGGACAATGCTGCTGCTTTGGGAGCTGCTTGAAGTAAGCACTACCCAGAGCCTGCACTCCTGATCCCCCTCCCATGTCCCAACCCCCTGTCCCAGCCCTGATTCCCCCTCCTGCCCTCCAAAACCCTTTGCCCCAGCCCAGAGCATACTCCTGCATCACCAACCCTTCACCCCCATTCCCATCCCAGAGCCCGCACCTCCAATCCCCAGCCCCCTCCCACACCCTGAACACCTCATTTCTGGCCCCACCCCAGAGCCCACTCCCCCAACCAGAGCCCAACTCCAATTTTGTGATCATTCATTGCCTGCCATACAATTTCCATACCCAAATGTGGCCCTTGGGCCAAAAAGTTTCCCCAACCCTGCACTAGCAGATCCTGATGCAGGATCAGGACTAAGACTTTAGTTCACTTTTAATTAGCTTTCACATGCAATTGTGGGAAACAATGGGCACTATGTACTCATCTTCCCTTCTGGTCGACCTCCTCGTACTCTGCATAGGTCCCCAATACCATGTGGTGCCCTCCAGGTTGGAAGGAATAATGGTGTTGTGGCACCTCGCATGCATGGAATGGGTTTATATGGTGAATTAATGTTGTTTGGATGGACCACCCATCATATTATTCCATTCCTGGTTTGGTGCATCCTTAATGTCTGAGTGGATTTTTTTTCTTTGAAATCTGCTAACTCTTGAGGTTATCATCCTGTATAGATTAGCTGATCCCTGGCTAATTCCCTCTGTGGCCACCAAAATCCACAGATTTCTAATGGTAATGTTGTCCTAGAGAGGGGCTTCTATAGGGCGGGAAGGGAAATAGCATGGCTTTTCATCTCCCACTTTGTGTTGGCTTGCTTCCTTGTAAACCATGCCAGGAGGGTGGAATATGTCCTATAGGATGCAGATATAGATTTACTCTTCCATTTTGATTGTTTATTTATTAAAACCCAAACACAAATCAATTTTTTAAAAAGAAAAGATGTAATTGGACCATATAGCTCCTAACAGTCTACCCCAAAGGCAGTAGAATAAGAACATTTTGGCATTTTTTGTGGGGGGTTTTTTTAGTCTCAAGAATTTTTCATTCATTTAATTTTGTTTTCCTAGGGCCAAATAGAAACAAATTTAGGATGGAGAAAGAAACAGAAATTACTTATAATATGTTAAATTCTAACCCAAGGTAAAATATAACTAAAAGGATTTATTAAGTATTGGTGTCTACAAACCCACACCTTTTATTTTCATCTGTGTAGATTAAAGTGAATTTGGCACCCAAGTTTACAATGACAGGTGTTCCCAGACTCAAGAAAGCAGATATTAGTTTAACCATAAATTGTCCAACTGACATAATCGGCTTCAAAACATCCCATTTATTGTTAGTACATTACAAAAGTCATGTTCAAATGGGCTTTTGTATTGCATACATACAATATCCGGTTATTAAAACCAAAGTACCTAATTTTCATTGTTTTTGCTCCTGAATTACTAAATTAATAGTAGAAATTCACATACAGTGCAAGTGGTTGTGGCTGCACTTCCCACCAGATAAGACCTAAACTTTGGTCCAGTGTAGACTAGCTTTGGTGCACATATCTGATTGTTTTCTGATTAACAGAGCTGATAAGCCCTTCACTGGGGAAGAAAATAGGCTTTTTATTGTGCCAAAGGCTGCAGGCATGACTTCTGCTTGACTTGGAATCCCTCCCTTGAGTTTTATGTGAAGTAATGTGGAAAAAATGCTCATGACCCCATGTCCATATATAAGCCTAAATGAGACTCCTAACTATATACTGGTAAAGGATCAATTAAACATCTGGGGAATCGGCCTAGCTCTGTTCCAGAGAATAAAAAGACATGTTAACTAAACACATAGGAAGACACAGTTCCCTGAACTGAAGAGTTCACAGTTCATGGCCATGGGCCTTAGGCATATGCCCAAACACTTGGGCATGTACTTTACTTTACATATCTAAGTAGTGCCATTGAAGATGTGCCTGATGATTGCAGATATTAACTCTTAAGTTCCATCTTAATTGGTGCATTCAACTTTACATTGTTTAGGATTTATTATGTTCAATCCTATATAGGTTCTTATATTGCCCTTATTACCGTAGCATCTGAATAACTTCCAATAGCGCATTAAGCAATATGCTAACACCTACAGTAATTAATGCACACTAGTCACGGTCTGATGCCATGCTGACAAGAAGTCTGTTTTCTTTAGTTTCATAGGTGTCTCTTTCTTGCTTTTTTGGCACAGATGCATTAAAATCATTGCACCAAATTCTTCTTGTGATTGGGACAGAAAATAACCTCTAGGCATTAAAACATTACCGGTACTCATGTACCTTTAGCTCCACCTCTTGGGTTAACAGTGTTTTACAGATACAGTAATACAAATAAGGGAATCTTCTGTGGAGGTGATAAAAATCTTTTGGTTTAAACCCTTGCAAACATTTCTGGATCAGCAGCCATCCCTTGGAACTTTAATAGTACATGATTAAAAGCGAAGTTGAATTATGAATTATTTTGCTGATCATGGAATCATTTTGGTTAGAATTGTCCCCTAGTGGCTCATCTGGAAAATTGCCCTGCTGATACACCCATTTTACATCATATAAAAGTATTTTGGTGCATTTCAAAAATGCCTTAGAGAGGCTTGATGTGATGATCAAAATGTGACACTTGCGTCATGCTCCCACCTTGGCTTATGTATCAGGAGACTGTTGTATACGTCATAATGATGTATTGTTCAGTCAAAATATTTTTTAAAAAACTTACAAAAATAATAAACACAATTGTTGCCAGACATATTTCCTATGTCTCTAATCAGAACATTTGGTGGAAGCAAATATAATACTTGTGACAGGGACCAAATACAAACTTAGCATGTTATTTTGAAAAGACGAAAGAATATTTCACCAATGCAAACCACATAGAAATAGCATAACAATGAAAATACTGTAACATTACATGCTATCCTGAAAGATCTCTTCTAGCGTTTGCTCATACTAGGTACTAATTTGAAAAAAAAAAAACCTCTATAGATTGCTTTTAGATTAGCCTTGATAAAATATTGGGCTGTACTAGTAAAGCACAGCATTTTATGTGTGGTATTGAAAATGAAACACTGCTTTACAGCTGGATCTTTGCCAGCATAATGCAGGCTTTTGCAAGTGCCAAGGGAGAGGTTGGAGTATAGAGTGCAATGTTATGCCATTTTCAGTGACAAGATTTGTGTTTTACCTTAGTGAAATGTTGTATCATCTTTTCAAAATAACATGCCGAGTTGGTGTTGGTCCCTATGACAGTACTATTACTGTCTTGCTTCCACCCGATGCTTTGGATAGACACTTAAGGTAACACCGCAGACAGAACTGTTAGCAGACATAATTTTTGGCTGGTTCTTTTGTTGCTGCTGTTGTTTTTTGTTTTAACCAGAGCAAATAGTGTATTGTTCTGTAGTAACACTTTCTATATGGATAAAAGAAGGGAGAGAGGAGAAATATTATAAGTGGTTCTGTTTATACTTCCAGGAATGTGTAGGAGAAGCCGTGGTATGTGGCGAAGGAATGAGCATTCTGTTGTTTGTTTTAATATGATGAATTTAAGAAAGATGGCCATTCAAGCTTCCTGTACAGTTGCTATATGTTGTATTAGGGGGAAAATTGGTTCCATTTCTTGGTCTTACACATTCAGTTAATCTCAGAACCGTTTCCAAAATAAAGTAGTTTGTAGTGCATCAGTGAAATAACGCATCAGTGATTTGGTAAAAAGCCTTTTTATTCAGGTCCGTTGATCTCTGGCCATTTTGTCCCCTTCCTGCTTTTTCTAAGAGCTATTCCTTTTGATCAAAGTAGCCGATTGCTGAGCCAGTTTTGTGGGGGGAGGGATTTGGTTTTTTTTAATATTTACTGTATCCCAGAGTATGTGATGGATTTTGTAAAAATTAAGTATAGGATAAAATAATTGATTAGTTCTGTGTAATTTTTGTCAGAACCTTAATTTTATATTATCAACTGTTCAACCTTCCTACCCTTTGCTTGATCCTACAGTTACAAATTACTAGTTAAGATTTTTGACCTTCAACATATTTTTGGTTGTTTTTGAAAATTTAATTTTATGTATAAATTTGTTGTTGCTCATGAAAGACTGGCATAATAGGCCTGATGTGAGTCTTTCCATTGGCTTCACTGGGCTTTGGATCAGACTTAATGTGAACAGACATTAGCTTTCCTGTGTAACTCTGCTAATGCACCCTAATCCTGTCCTATCACACGCCTTTCCTAAACTGCAATTGGCTACGGGCCTGAGCCTGCTGTGGACCACTTCAGCAGTCCTGAGAAGGATTCCTTTAATGGATGGGACTGTTATGCGGAAGGAGAATTCTTTAAAACACATTTGTTGCCTGGGTTGATTTTTCAGCCACCTGCTCTTCATCCAGGGGCTGATCTTCTTCCAGCCATTGGTAAGGTTGTGAGATAGCACAGTTATGCTTGGCATAAGCTCTCTTTTAGGGCTGGGTGTTGTCCCCATACTGCTATCCCTTCAGTCCATTTTGTCTCGCATTTCTCATGAAAGTAGACTTGCATGTATACCCAGATCCTACAGGAGCCAAAATTAAAGACATAATGTCAGAAATGGAAAACATAGGCAGTTGTTCAGTGGTATTGGAATTATTAATAATATTAGACATTATTAATACTAATGTGGGAAATCACCAGACACTAATTTAACCATTAATTCCTTTATTTAATGTATACATCAAATGGTATTTTATACAATTGCTCTAAACATGCCTGACAGCCTAAAAATAAGCAGTCACTACAGCCAATACAGTAACAAAGTGTTCATAAACATGTGATCAGTATACTTACAGCTAGGTGAGACCTAGGGAAAACTGTCTCATTCTGGTGTGCTGCAGCATGATCAGGTAGAGTATGACAAAGAATCTTCAATTTCATCATTTTTACAGCCTTTAACAAACAAATGATGTCACTGCCAGATACTGACTTCAGTTAAAACCAATTTGAGACAATTCACCCCTATTTTCAGTCTTAATCCAGATAAAATTGAGGGTATGTCTGCACTGGCACTTCGTCCGCAAAACTTTTATTGTTCGGGGGTGTTAAAAAAACACATCCCCAAACGACAAAAGTTTTAATGGTGAAAAGCGCCCGTGTGAACAGCATTTTGTCAACAGGAGCACTCTCCTGCCGACAAAGCTGCTGCTTCTCATGTGGGGGTGGAAGTTTTTGTTGGCAGGAGAACTCCTGCAGCTACACTGCACGTTTTTTTTGGTGCATCAACATATTTTATAGTGGTTTATAGTTTTATCTTCTAGGATTTTATACTTGTTTAACCCAGATGCAAAACTAAATATCTGTGTCTTGCAAATCAACTCAGAATTGAGAACACTTACCACTACACCCTTATGTACTAGGAATTAATCTGTACATACAGACAGAGCCAGATTACACTTTTGTAGGGCCCTGGGCCAGAGCAAATGGGGGGTCCCCCCATACCTTCCACCTGCAGTCCCCCCACCTCCCCCGCCCGGTGCTCCTGCTGGGGAAGTGGGATCAGGGTATGGGGGCTTGTCCTGCCTGCCTGGTGCTCCTGCCAGGGAGTGGAGATTGGGGTGCAGGGGCTTGCAGGAGCACCAGGCGGGTGGAGCGGGGCAAGCCCCACCACCCTGACCCCACTCCCCAGAAGGAGCACCAGGCAAGCAGGTGGAGGAATAAATGGGTAGGAATAAATGGTAAATTTTCAGAATGGACGAGGTAACTAGTGGTGTTCCCCAAGGGTCAGTCCTAGGACCAATCCTATTCAACTTATTCATAAATGATCTGGAGAAAGGGGTAAACAGTGAGGTGGCAAAGTTTGCAGATGATACTAAACTACTCTAGATGGGTAAGACCAAAGCAGACTGTGAAGAACTTCAAAAAGATCTCACAAAACTAAGTGATTGGGCAACAAAATGGCAAATGAAATTTAATGTGGATAAATGTAAAGTACGGCACATTGGAAAAAATAACCCCAACTATACATACAATATGATGGGGGCTAATTTAGCTACAACTAATCAGGAAAGAGATCATGGAGTCATCGTGGATAGTTCTCCAAAGACATCTACATAGTGTGCAGCGGCAGTCAAAAAAGCAAACAGGATGTTAGGAATCATTTAAAAAGGGATAGCGAATAAGACGGAGAATATCTTATTGCCCTTATATAAATCAATGGTACGCCCACATCTTGAATACTGCATACAGATGTGGTTTCCTCATCTTAAAAAAGATATACTGGCATTAGAAAAAGTTCAGAAAAGGGCAACTAAAATGATTAGGGGTTTGGAATGGGTCCCATATAAGGAGCGATTAAAGAGGCTAGGACTTTTCAGCTTGGAAAAGAGGAGACTAAAGTGGGATATGATAGAGGTATATAAAATCGTGAGTGGTGTGGAGAAAGTGAATAAGGAAAAGTTATTTACTTGTTCCCATAATATAAGAACTAGGGGCCACCAAATGAAATTAATGGGCAGCAGATTTAAAACAAGTAAAAGGAAGTTCTTCACACAGCGCATAGTCAACCTGTGGAACTCCTTGCCTGAGGAGGTTGTGAAGGCTAGGACTATAACAGGGTTTGAAAGATAACTAGATAAATTCATGGAGGTTAAGTCCATTAATGGCTATTAGCCAGGATGGTTAAGGAATGGTGTCCCTAGCCTCTCTTTGTCAGAGGGTGGAGATGGATGTCAGGAGAGAGATCACTTGATCATTACCTGTTAGGTTCACTCCCTCTGGGGCACCTGGCATTGGTCACGGTCAGTAGACAGGATACTGGGCTGGATGGACCTTTGGTCTGACCCAGTATGGCCATTCTTATATTCTTATGACCATGCTCCCTGGCAGGAGCCCTGGGCAGGTGGAGCAGGCTAGAGCGCGGGGGTACCCCAATTGGCTGGGGCCCCTGGGAATGGGCCCTGTTGGCCCAGTGGCTAATCTGCCACTGCATACAGAGCCAGATATACACAGGTCACTGAATGCAGTTTCTATAGTGCCTGTTTCTTACAGAGATGTTCAACTTTTCAGAAAGATATAATGTCTGTGATTGCTCTCCCTCTGCAGAAATCATAGATTATATTATTTTCTATCTCTGCTCCTCCTGGCATCACAGCAGAGACAGAGTCTATGCCATCATTATGAATGGAGCCATCCTTCTTATTGTAGAATATTCCGTCGTGCCCCCCAGGTACCACTGCTACTGCAGTACTCATCATTCCTGCAGGGGGTGAGAGATGCAACTGATGGTCCTTACTGCCATGAATCAGGACTGAAGAGGCTCACATACAGAGCAGTGTTGCCTTGAAAGACCATATCTGTCGCTGATTCCACTTTCACCTACTCCATTATAAATAGGGTTAGCAGAATTGGATTTTTATTTTTTTATCGTTTCTACGGATAATATTGATGTTTATTTTTACACTTTTTTATTTTTATCAATTTAAATTTTCACAGTTGCAGGAAGTTATGGGTGTCAGACAATAATTAGTTAATGAGAGTAAACGTTGAGATTCAAAAAGTTAAAGCTTTATAACTGCTAAAATACAAACTGTCAACATCATATGTCAAAATTTTACCCTTAAATCAAACTCTAATAAGTTGTCAACCAGCATTTTTGTTACTGTGCCTATCTGTAAAGTTTGATTATTATTGATGGAAATGGTTCTCATTGGTTTGGGTATGGTGACATCAACTTTTGTTGACATTTACCGATAAAAATCGACTCATTCCAAGCCTAATTATAAATCAGGAGTAATTCCATAGAAGACAGTGGGGTTACACAAGTGTACCATTAGAATCAGGCCTCTGATATCTGATGATTTAGAGAGATTAAAGGTCACTTCAGCATCTGAATCTCCCACAAAGAATAACCTTAGGAAACCCAAGCTCTGGATGCAAAAACTTAGTCAAACCTAGAATTAGATGCAGTCAAATAACTTTTTGGTGGCGATTCTTGAAACATATATAAGAATGTTGTCTAGAAAACTGGTAGGGTTATTGTCTAAATGACATATACATATACCACTTTATACATACAGCAGAACCTGAAGCAAGAGACCACCCTAATGGGTAAACTCTGGGCTTAAGAAGCTGCCTCATGTTATCCTGAAATACTCTGGCTTTATTAGAAGACCACATCTGTTAGACAACTGAGTTTTCCATCCTTTGAGTAGTCACTTGCAACAGGTTTCACTGAATAGTACATCACACAAATACCTGTACTTGATTTCAAAACATGAAGTTGGTTCTTATATTACTTCATCTTGGTTAATAGTTATCTTTGCAAGACAGACACCATTATTCATTTTTCTGCTGTATGAGTTTAGTGTATTGTCCTTTAGTGAAAAACAGTAGGCAATTGTGTTTTGATCTAAGCCTTTCAACCAGGCTTCTAGCAAATAAAAGCAATGAGATGATAAAGCACTGGAGGGTTTTTTAATTTAAATAGAAAATCTTGGAACTATTTTATTCAAGTTTCCATATCATATATGCTCATTTGTATGCATCCAGTTGTATAACAAAGTACAGAAACTATGGTATGACAACATATTAATTGTGGTGCTGCCGTTTTGACATGTAGTGTTGCATCATTTTGATTACTTGTTTGTTGCCATTGTTATACACTGGGGCCATGTTTACCTTTCATGCTGCTGTAAATGAAATAGTAATATGTTGGGGGTTTTTTTTCCTCTCCTTCAGAATAACGAAATGGCAGAGCTGCAGAGAATACGGATGAAAGACGAAATTCGAGAATACAAGTTCCGAGAGGCAAGACTTCTTCAGGATTACACAGAGCTTGAAGAAGAAAATATCACTTTGCAAAAACTGGTGTCCACACTGAAACAGAACCAAGTAAGCACAGAAGAGATTTTAGATGCTAGACTAAAAAAAATATATACAACACTGATTGACTTTAAACTGCATAATTTGACCTATTTTAAATTAATCTGGTATGAGATTTTTCATATCTTGCTGGTTATTGTTAAATATAGTATTGGCAAACTAACACACTGGAAATCTTAATAAAGTGCTGAATGCATCCGGGGAGTTCCATGACAAATTAAAACCCCACTGCAACCAGCTGTAAACAATATCCAGGATTGCTCTCCACTTAATATTTGTGCACAACTCGCAATGATGTGAAGGGAAACTCAGGCCCACTTATACATATATGACATTTAGAAATGTTACTCTTAATGAAACTGAATACCAGGGCCCCATAAAGAGGAAAACATATTTGGCATATTTTGATTGATATAAAAAAATCACAGTATTTTTGTATCAAATACTTTTTGTGTGTTCTTGTAACTCAGAAAATAGTTTTGATCTACAAGATGAAATTTCATAAGAGCTTAGTGTTGTATGTTCTTTAATTTATAAAATCATGTATTATGTAGTCCTTGATATTTTATGATCAGATCTTTTTAGGCATTTGGAAGAAGAATCCATGAAAAATGGCAATGTAAAAATCAGTTACTGTTCAGACAGTGCAAATCTCTCTGATTTTCATGAGAATTTCACTGCTTATGTTATGTGTATAATCAAGAAAATATAGATACTGGATTTTATTAATAGGGCCTGTATTTTCAGGATTAATTTCCCTACAAAACAACAGCAACACAGATTTGTGACCCCCAAATCCAAATCTCAAAATCTGGGATAAACCCCAAACCTCCAGATTTTAAAAAAATTCCCAGTACCATCAGTCACTAAATTCCCTAAGCTGTTTGATATCATGTCACTGAGCAATCTGAAGGTTCAAATTCTAAAGACTTCCTTTTCAGCCAGCTCCCAAATAAGTCTTCAACTGTCTACTGAATATCCAAGCCCAAAAGGAACTTGCTATTCGCAGAGACCCATTCCTTGTATTATATTTAAATTCTGTTTTTAAAATATTTCTGTAGACACCAAATGAAACAAAATTCCAGACCATCCACTGAAGCTGCAACTAGTAATGCCTGCAACTAGTAATGTCTGCCAAATTTTTTACTTGAATTGTTTGACTTGGGAATTGTTTACTTGGGAATTTTTCAGCGTTTACTTGAAAACCAAATTTCTCCCTCCTCCACCAAAAGACATTATTGCACTACTTAAGCTGATTTATTTTAAAATCTGAATTTTACAAATTAAAAATATTAAAGGAATATCATCAAATTAAAAATCATACCGCTGTCTGTTTAAAGCTACCATTTTTATAAGTAGAGCTGATTGGAAAATGGAAATGTTAATGAATCTTTATCAAAATTTTGTTTGAGTGAAAAAATTGTCTGGCTCTATTTTATAATGAACAGAAAAGAAATTGAAAGGAATTAGTCAGAAAATATTTTTCTCTTCCTTTTTTTGAAATGTATTTTGTAGATTTAACAGGAATTTGTGTATAGTCAGTTTGCAGTGTATGGTCAGTACATTTCCATTTTGTTTGTGTGGGTCTTTTGTACAGCAACAAGGAACCGGAAAAAAAATTGAAAATTGGGAAATTATTTCCTATAAATTAAAAAATATGATTAGGTAAAGCCACAGAAACTGTTCAAGGGATTCAGGGGCAGGTGTAGTACCAGAAAATACTTTTAATTTTCTCTCACCCCTCTCCAACCCTTCCCCCGCCACCCTCTGACACCACTCCTATGACACAAGGGTGAAATAAATATCTGTCTTTATTGTCCATAAAGTTTGAGAGTTACTTCTAATCATTTTTATTCTGAGGGGGAAAAGTACCAGGTATAAAGCTATTTTGTTTTCATTAAACATCCTTTATTTTTGTGTCACTTTGCTTATCAGTGAGGGAAGAATCAGAATGCCACAATTGCTTGGTCAGTTTCATAATGATTCTTGTCCAACCAGGGGCGGCTCTAGCAATTGCGCCGCCCCAAGCACGGTGGCACGCCGCGGGGGGCGCGCTGGTGATCGCCGGTCCCGCAGCTCCGGTAGACCTCCTGCAGACATGCCTGCGGAGGGTCCGCTGGTCCTGCGGCTCTGGTGGAGCATCCGCAGGCATGCCTGCGGGAGGTCCACCGGAGCCGCTTGCCACCCTCCCGGCGGCATGCCGCCCTAAGCGTGCGCTTGGCACGCTGGGGTCTAGAGCCAGCCCTGTGTCCAAAACATTCCTGTGTCTTGACTGGTCAGATGCTTATTCTACCATAAGAACCCTTCCCATTCCAATTCAGCAGCCAGGGCTCTCCCAGTGTAGAACTGTCTTTTTTGGAGCTAGTGATTCCATCAAGACAAGACAAGGTGAAAGAAGGAATTATTACAGGTCCCAAGTCCTGCAAGCTGCTTTGCATAGGCAGACTCATGAGCCAATGGGGCTGTGTGTGGAGGCAGGGGAATCACATGTACAAAGCAGTTTGCAGTAGCAGGACTAAATTTTCCATAAGGAAGGAGAGAAAATTGTAAAAATGTCAAATCTTCCTTGCCAACAAATTACAATGGAACTAAACTACTGTACTGGTAATGTCAGTTCCTAATTCTTTTGGATAATAGTGGAGGTGAGGATCAGAGCAGCTGGAATGCTAATGAGAGCCAAGGAATGCAGATCTTCTTCCATCTTAATGGCTGGTCATCATGACAGCAATGTGATTTAGAACCCAAGCCTACTCCTTTTGACGTCAATGGGAGTTTTACCATTGATTTCAGTAGGAGACGGATCAGGTCCTTAACAAACTGGTATCAAATGTTTTTGGACCAACACCTCCACTAGCTTCTTTCTTTGGCTCTGTTGATGTGAAACTTTGAGTTTGTGTCAAACTGGTTCATTTTCTAAGTGAATTGTTCAGCATTGGAAGTAAACTGCCTAGAACCAGGTAGTCCTCCTTTTCTCGCCTGCATTTTTGTCTGTGCCTGGCATAGCAGATAGCTTCTCCATTTTCTCCGCTACAGTGAGTGGCTATAGTTGTGACGGGAGGGGGAACTCCCTTTCTAAAAACGTGGTACTTACTCTAGGAGAAGCAGCTCCCATTTTCTTCAGCCACATTATCACATGTATTGTGAAAATCCAGCTCCTTGCCTGTGGAGCTGGGTGGCTGCTCTGTGATGAGGGGAGAGATTTATCAGTCAGTGAAAACTGGAGTGGCCAACACCAGCTCAGGAGGGGAAGAATTTCAGTCTGGCCTGCTACAGGACTAGAAGACCAGCTGTCAGTGCGCTAAGATGGCTTCTGTATTCCCTGCTTGAACACTGCTACTATTATATTTTTCGGATTGTCAAAAGTCAACCTCTATTTTAAAATTGCTGCACTTGAGGACATCTGGCAGTTTTAAACAGGTTGGGTTATTAGTCTGTGCTTTCATTTTTTAAATAAAACCATATTGAATAATTTTCATAAAACAAACCTGTATGTCCCTACAGTATAAAAAACTGGGCACGCAGTGATTACATCGGATAAGAAGTTAGATGTCATGGTAATAGATGCTTTAGAAATAGCTATGAGTGATAAGTCAAACAGTATAATTAACCTCTATCTATAAGCAATGCCATAATAGACAAACGTTACTTATGATAACTAATAATAAAGCTGCACTTCCTAGTGTAGCTTCAGATCAGTGACTGTTCTTGCATGAAATACAGCAGTGGTTCTCACCCAGGGATCCAGGGCCCCCTAGGGGGCCTCGAGCAGGTTTCAGGGGGGCCTTCAAGCAGGCCGGCATTAGACTCGCTGGGGCCCAGGGCAGAAAGCTGACGCCCCACTGCATGGGGCTGAAGCCCAGGTCCCCGAGCCCCGCCACCCAGAGCTGAAGCTGAAACCTGAACAACATACCTTTGTGGGGGGCCCTGTGGCATGGGGCCCCAGGCAATTGCCCTGCTTGCTACCCCCTAATGCTGGCCCTGGCTTTTATATGCAGAAAACCAATTATTGTGGCATAGGTGTGCCATGGAGTTTTTATAGCATGTGTGTGTGTAGGGGGTGGGGCTCAGAAAGAAAAATATTGAGAACCTCTGAAATACAGTATGTGTCCTAATAAATCACCCACAGATTCTGATTCTCACCCCTTGAAAATGTGTGCAGTACAATATAAAACAGAGAACTAATAAAATGGGGTACATGCAGTACACCTTTCCTCATGAATTTTCTGAGAATGACGCTCTTTGCAGCTACTGGCAATGCCTGGTTTAAGTAATATTTGGCTATTTAGTGCCTAGTTCAATCAGGCTAATATATGGCAGGTTTTTAAGACCCAAGTTTTAGTATTATGAATGTTCTTTGTCTTGTCTAATTCAGGTTGAATATGAAGGTTTAAAGCATGAGATTAAACGATTTGAGGAGGAAACAGTATTGCTTAATAGCCAGCTAGAAGATGCCATCCGATTGAAGGAGATTGCCGAACATCAACTGGAGGAAGCCCTGGAGACTTTAAAAAATGAAAGGGAGCAAAAGAACAATCTGAGGAAGGAACTCTCCCAGTATATCAACCTCAATGATAGTATGTACAGTAATCACATTAATATATCGGTAGATGGATTAAAGTTTGCAGAGGATGGGAGCGAACCTAATAATGATGACAAAATGAATGGGCACATCCATGGGCCTCTTGTGAAACTGAATGGAGATTACCGGACTCCCGCAGTTAGGAAAGGAGAATCTCTGCACCCAGTCTCTGATCTCTTCAGTGAGCTCAACATATCGGAAATGCAGAAATTGAAGCAGCAACTTGTGCAGGTAAGAGCTCAGCTTAAAATCATAAAGACTTCCACATAATTATACCAGACTGTAACGCTAATGACTGATTTACTTGTCTATGATCCTGTTCCCCACCATCCATTTTCCCTGTTCTTAGCTTTCTGACTAG
Source organism: Mauremys reevesii (assembly GCF_016161935.1). Taxonomy (NCBI): domain Eukaryota; kingdom Metazoa; phylum Chordata; order Testudines; family Geoemydidae; genus Mauremys; species Mauremys reevesii. The sequence continues at coordinate 254,238,956 of NC_052623.1, forward strand.
GTGTTTTCTAATTTCCAGATCTCTCAAAAAAAGTTCAGTTCAGAGAATGGGGTACGTGCATGGCCTGAAATGATCAGAAACAAGGGGAAGAGAGGAGAAAGGGACCCAGCAGTGCTTGAAGTGTGTATGGGGTTGAGGCAGGAGAGGAGAGTTCACAAGGGTTTGCAGATTTGCAGATCTAGCAAACATAATAATTTAAAAATCAAGCCAGTAAACTGAAGAGCATCCTTTAAGCATTGTCTTACGAAAGCTGCTCCTCCCTGATGATAATAGACTTCGAGAACTGATGGGAGATAGGCATGGTTCCAGACCACTGGAGAAGAGTGTCACAGTTCATAGAGTAGGTTACAGCTAAGAATGCGAAACTCAGAACACGCTGTCAGAAAACAGGGCAGATGCACCCAAACTGGTGGTATATTCTACAGTTAGATTTTACCAAGCCAGTAACAAAAGTGTACCCCTGGATCACTATATTAGTTTTACCAAGGAGTCACATACAGCCCCCTTAGCATTCCAGCCCAGAGAAGCTGGACTGTATGATGTAAGGTTATTAAAACCAAAGCCACCAAACATTAGGTTTTTCCAGTCCCAAAAAAACAGTCACTCGCCCCAGGTTCACTGGATACTTCCACATCTCACCAAAAACAGCACTGGAAGCCAATCCTTAGAAAACGAAACTAAAGATTTATTAATTCAGGAAAAGAAATAAGAGTTATTAAAAGTTCTAAGCGTATAAGAAACATTACAGTTGGTTCAGAATCTGAGAGACCAGTTGTTAGCAGAGGTATAATGCCTGCTAATTCTCCATAAGTCTCGTGTCCTTCCATGAGTTCCTCAGGGTTTTACCAAAGCAGATTTGGGGAGATCCGTCTTGCATCTGGAATAGCCTCCAACAGCATCCAGAAAGATCAGAGCTGTTGGATCAGTCTCATGAATCTATATTTATAGCTCTCTGACATAAAGAACAAGTTCACAGGTGTCTTCCTAGAAAGACAGTCTGGGCATCTAGGGTGAGGAAGAATAGATACTTGAGTCTGTGACAAGTCCTAATTGCCTTGCTTTGAAGATTGAATGCTTCAGCCCTAAGGTTTCAGTCTTGTAAACACAATGTGATATCCACCAAGTCTATATGAAAGGATGGGAGTTGCCTTACCAAGTGTGAGGTCAGTCTAGAGACAATTCACTTAACAGCAGGATACCAAGGGAGAAAAGATAACTTTTGAAGTAGTAATGAGAGTGGTTCTTTTCAGAGTTGACAAGAAGGTGAGAGTTCAACTCCCATCCTTTCATGTATTTATACCTGCTCCTGTATTTTCCACCTCATGCATCTGATGAAGTGGGTTCTAGCCCATGAAAGCTTATGCCCAAATAAATTTGTTAGTCTTTAAGGTGCCACAAGGACTCCTCATTTAGGTGGGAGGGATAGCTCAGTGGTTTGAGCATTGGCCTACTAAACCCAGGGTTGTGAGTTCAATCCTTGAGGGGGCCATTAATGTGGGGCAAAAATCTGTCTAGGGATTGGTCCTGCTTTGAGCAGGGGATTGGCCTAGATGACCTCCTGAGGTCCCTGATAGTCTATAATTGTTTTTGCTGATACAGACTAACAGCTACCACTCTGAAACCTGTCAAAATGCAATTTAGTACAGGGTGACCAGACAGCAAGTGAGAAAAATTGGGACGGGGGTAGGGGGTAAGAGGAGCCTATATAAGAAAAAAAAACCAAAATCAGGACTGTCTCTATAAAATCAGGACATCTGGTCACCCTAATTTAGTATCTATTCTTGATTCTTATCAACACAAGTGAACCTCTTATGAACTCTGAAACCTCTTATGTTTGGAAGCCCAATTAACATTCCTTTGTTACTTACACACTGTGAATTAGCTTGACTACCTTGCAATGCCTCTTGACATGCCTTTAAGATCACACTCAGGTGAATTGGTCTGTTAATTTTATCCTGAGCTGGCTTACCACTGTCAAAGAGCAAATATAACCTATCTTTAAAAAGGGGAACAAAGAGACCCCCAGGGATTTGTAGACCAGTCAGCCTAACTTTGATACCTGGGAAGATACTGGAACAAATTATTAAACAATCAGTTTGTAAGCCTCTGGAGGACAATAGGGTTATATAGAATAGCCAGCATAGATTTGTCAAGAACAAATCATGACAAACCAACCTAATTTCCTTCTTTGACAGGGTTACTGGCCTAGTGGATGAGGGGAAGCAGTAGATTATGATATAACTTGATTTTAACAAGGCTATTGACATAGTCCCATATAACATTCTCATAAGTAAACTAGGGAAATGTGGTCTAGATGAACGGTGTGTGCATAACTTGTTGAAAGACCGTACTCACAGAGTAATTATCAATGGTTCATTGACAGACTGGGAGAGTATATCTAGTGGGGTCCTGCAAGGCTCAGTCCTTGGTCCACTATTATTTAATAGTCTCCTTAATGACTTGGATAATGGAGTGGAGAGAGTCCTTATAAAATTTGAGGATGAAATCAAGCTGGAAAGAATTCAAAGGATTAGAATTCAAACAAATTGGAAGTTGGTTGGAAATTAACAAGATGAAATTCAATAAAGAGAAATGAAAAGTACTTCACTTAGGAAGGAAAAATCAAACGCACAGCTATAAAATGAGGAATAACTGGCTATGTGGTAAAACTGTTAAAAAAGATCCGGGGGTTATAGTGGATCAAAAATTGAGTACGAGTCAACAGTGTGGTGCAGCTGCAAAAAAAGTCTGTCATTCTGGGGTGTATCAACAGGAATGTAGTATGTAAGACATGTGAAGTAATTGGCCCACTCTACTCAGCCCTGGGGAGTAGCTGGAGTACTGTGTCCAGTTCTGGGCACCACACTTTAGGAAAGATGTGGATAAATTGGAGAGAGTCCAGCGGAAAGCAACAAAAATGATAAAAGTTTTAGAAAACTTGACCCATGATGAAAGGTTAAGAAAAATGGGCATGTTTAGTCTTGAGAAAAGACAACTGGGAAGGGACCCTGATAACAGTCTTCAAATATGTTAAGGGCTCTTATAAAGAGGACAGTGATCAATTGTTCTCCATGTCATTTAAAGTAAAACAAGAGGTAATGGGCTTAATCTGCAGCAAGGAATTTAGGTTACTGTGAGAGAGCAGAGGGAGTAAGGGAACTGCAGTCACAGTCTGGAGCAGGCTTGTTATATGAGCTAACAAGAGACACCTGGTGCAGGGGGGAGAGAACCTCAAGCAGCTGGTTCCTTATAATAGAGCTGACAGTTGTTTGAGAAGGCTGACTCTGGGAAGTTTACAGGGGAGTCAGCTCTGAGCAGGACTGCTGCAAGCTGAACTCCAGGGCAGGTCACCCTGTAAGAACTCCAACAAGGAACCCTTTTGGTTCCGCAAGCTCTGAGGTAAGAGCTATGCCCCAGGACAGATTTTTGGGACTCTTGAGTTTTACTTTTGAGTTATTTGTCTGAATAAAGCCAGACCCCAATAAGGGTGGTGATTGGATGAGCAAGTCTGGAGTTTCTGTAAAAGGACCTGGAAAAGGAAGAATAAAGGGCAGGGCAGGGCAGAGGCACAAGGCCACTGGAGGGCACATGGGGGCAGCCAACTCGTTTATAGTTAGATATTAGTAAAAACTTTCTAACTATAAGAGTGGTTAAGTACTGGAATAGGCTTCCAAGGGAGGTTGTGGAATCCCAGTTGTTGGAGGTTTTTAAGAACAGGTGGAACAAACACCTGTCAGATGATGGTCTAGGTTTACTTTGTCCTGCCTCATCACAAGAGGTGGGACTTGATGACCTCTCAAGGTCCCTTCCAGCCCTACATTTCTATGATTCTATGACTCTCATTTTTTCCAGACCACTTTCTGTACTAGGATCCAGTTCCTCTTGCTGGATAAATTAGGGCCACATTCTGATACCATTACACTGGTTCAGTAGCACCTTACTCCCATTTACTTCAGTGAGACTGTGGACTAAGGTGCTATTCAATGTGAGTAAGGGTATCTGAATTAGTCCTTAGTGTATGTAGACTTAGTTCTGCTTCTGTTACAGTCAATTGAAGTTTTTGCCATTAACTTAAGTTGGAAAAAGATTTGGCATTCAATCAAGAAAGAACAAAATGGGAGAAGAGTTCCTTTTGTTGAATACTTACCCTAAGAGCTCTTGGTGTTTGAGACATAACACAATGTTGTATTCCACATTATCATCCCCTGCTGGTGCACTGGGGAGCATAATACCAGCAGTTTGTTTTCCATTCCTCCATGCCCAAAGGAGGCATTCTCAGAACTGGGAAGGGATCCAGTGTATACATACTTAATAAAAAAACAAAACAGAAGAAGTAGTATTTGCCAACATCTGTATCATCATCCCAGAAAGAAATAATACAAAGCCACGCAGCCTAAAGGTCCAACCATGCAAGCTGTTAAGCAATTCCTGTGGGGTGCACAGCATGTCAGCTCAGTGCAAACTGAGGCCTGGGCTACACTAGCGGGGGGTGCGAACTAAGATACGCAACTTCAGTATCTTAGTTTGACTTATCTGGCCGTCCTCACGACGTCAAGTCAACTGCTGCAGCTCCCACGTTTACTCCGCTTACTCCTCCTGCTGAGGTGAAGTACAGGCGTCGATTCACAGATTGACGAGACGCAATAAATCGATCCCCAATACATCGAACACCACCCACCGATCCGGCGGGTAGTATAGACGTACCCTGAGTGTTCTTGGGCCTAATCCTGGAAGGTGCCATCACTATATCCCTCTGCTAAAGGGAGACTCATGAAAAAAGTGAGAGATGCACAGAAGTAAAATTGAGAATATAATGAACCTCGCTTTATTATGCTCAATGGGGAAAAAAGTGCCCCTACATGTTAAGTGACATTTTGCTGGAGTACTAACTGTTTTACCTGTTTCGTTACCAAATCTTGGTTATGACATAAGAAAGCAGTGATGATATGGTGCCTGGAACTTTGTACAATTAGTTTTGTGAGGAAAAGCATACACAAACGTCTTAACAGTATTCATTTGGTAACTATTCTCAGTAACGTTGTCAGTCTACTGACAATGACCAGCCTAATATTGTTCTTCACGTTTTATTAAGTGTATTCCAAATAGTATATATACATGGTCAGGTTTTGTAGTTGAGTGGATATTCCTGACCATAGCAACTTGATACTGTGTGTAATACAGACAGCAACTGCCCTTACTAGGCATCCTAAGCATGTTAAGAATTTTTTTTTTTTAAAATAGGCACAGCAAGAAAACTGACATGATTTCTATAGATCAGCGTGCTGGGGCTGGGAGGGAGCACCACCCAGCCCTGCTCGCCTCCCAGCTCTGCTCCGGCCCCGCCCTCCAGCCTCAGCCCCCAACCACGGCCTGGCCAAGGCTTTGCTCCTTGCTCCAGCCTTGGCCCCTTATCCTTGTCCGAATCCCACCTTCCAGGAGCTGCGGCCTGGCTCGGGAGTGGGGGTGGCGGGAGGGGGCAGAGACAGGGATAAGGGGGGATGTGACCCTGAAAATTTTGGAGACAACAGCTATAGATACTTAAAGGTTTGCCCTAGAATGCTGGTGTGTGCTGTTCTTTTTGAGTCAACTGTCCTTTCTATTTAGAGCCACACGAGCTCACCTATGGTCTCACAAATTAAATGTGAGGAATTCCTCCAGGAAGTTTCTTGATGTTGGACATGGGGATTCAATTATATGTTCATGCTGGTAATGCTTCAGCAAAATAGGATTTGCTATCTTCAGCAGTGTCTTTGTGGTGTTATATTCATGGAGGCATGTATCAAAGGTTGGTATAAGCACTTCCCACTTCCACCAAAGGGTGTGTATTTTAGCTATTTGAAATTTTTGTACACAACAGCCATTTATTTGCCCTATTATCAAACTATAGGCCTATTGTAGCACACGCATCAAAATATTGGTTAAGGCAGGCACAATTCCTCCTGCAGCTCTGGGGCTGCACTCCTTCATACCTCTTGACAGGCCAGCTCCTGGCTAGTGCCGAGGAGACCTTACTGTCACTGCTTGTATTCCAATAGTGCAAACAAGACACACTTTCTAAACGAGGTGAGTAATATGACTCACCAATTCCCAGCGAAGGTCCATGCCTCAATTAAAATTCTAACGGTTATTAATGGCGAAGATGTCTTTTCTGTGTTTTGGGAAAGAGGAATTATCCATGTCCTTTTCAGAGCCCCGTGATTCCTTCCACCACTTTATTCTCCTTTATTCTTAAGGCCCCACCTCATAGCCACCTTTCTTCTGAATGGAGAGGATTAGACAAATCTTCAGATCTGCTGACCCTTCTTCATCATCCCATGTGGTGGCTGTTGAACAACGTTCAGGGTTTTCCCTCTCTGGCCTTCTCCTTCAGCTTCCTTAGCACTTTCAGTGCTTTTCTGTCCAGAGAACCAAGAAAATTAGGCTAGACATCAGGTTCCATAATGGAAGTTTTCTGTTCAGAAGTTCTTCACATTTCCCACCATCAGTTCATTGCTAAGTTCTCTTGTTAACAAACTAAATAATAATGATAAATTTGGTTCCCATAGTTCAAAGCAAACTGCTAACACACATTGGGGGAAAATACCCCCAAACTGAAATCCTTGCAGAGAAGTATGCAGCATGAAACATGTACAGCTCATTTGGGTTGGTATTTTAGTTTTAGATAATTATAAAGTTAGTTAGTGAAACTACTAATTTAGTTGTCCAAAAAACCCAGATAACACTGAAATATAACACCCTGTTTCTAGAAGATTGCTGTGGGTGGAAATAAAAATACGGCAGATTATAGAAAGTGAAATACTTAGGAACAGCAGAAAGTCATTGTTATTTAGGAGTTTACTCTTGCTTTTTTTTTTTTTTTTTTTTTAAGGCAGAAGCATATATTAGTCACTGAAACACACAGTAACATCCTAGTGTCGCCTAGTATTGTACTGCTTATTATAATACATTTATATTGATTCCATAGATGTCTTTAAATGTCTCACCTAGTATACCAGTTAGCATATGGGTTCCAGATACATTACTTCTAACACTATGTTTTTTGTATCTGCAAACAGATGATCATTTCCATGCAGGCTCTCTCTTTATTTTGCCAGTCTGAAATTTTGCAAGAGAAGCAATCTTTCCAAACCTGGTTTGTGTTTGTTAAAGATATCATAAACATTCCCATTAATTTCCTTCTCCATAGTAGATGTCTGCCCTGAACAATAATGTACTAAGAGTCAATTCTTTCTAACTAGTTTAAGCAGTCATGGTCACTGGAATACAGTGGCTCTGTAGGGCCAACTTCCTGTAACAAATGGTAAAACTTTATTTGACAATGAGCCTGTATAGAGGTTAGCCGGGGCTCATCCCTCTCCAGGGCGGTGGGGAACCACCCCGCCTCCCTTAGTCCTTGCACGGCCCCTTGGGGAATCAGTCGGGCAGCAGGAGTCCTGGCTCAAGCCATCCAGCAGGGGGCTGAGCACACACAGGTAACAATTAAAAGATAACTAGCCCAGGCTCTGGGTCAGGGCGGGGCAGTAGAGTCCAAGGCTCAGGCTTTCAGACAGGGGCTCAGCAAACACAGGTAAATAGCACACTCAGGCTTCAGGCTCCAAGCGGCCTGGGAGAGATGGAGTGGGTGGCAGGTCCTCCCACTCCACTGCGTCCCAGCCCGGGGCCCTAGCAGCGACCAAAGGCCCACTGCTGTCAGTGGGGATCCTGGGCGCAACACACTGACATGGGTTCCGGCTGTGCTGCAGCCAGACTGGGGTCGGCTGCTCCTGGGCTACTTCCCAACTCCCCCTCTGGAGGTACCTGGGTCAAGGTGGTGTCCTCAGGGGGGTCAATCACCATTGGATCCTTGGAGTGGCTCAGCGACTCTCCCACATGCTGGTCCACGTTGAGTGTCAGGCCAGTCTCCAGGTCCACCACTGGTTGCTGGAGTCTCCCTGGTGGGAGCTGGGCCAGATGTAGGGTGACCAGACAGCAAATGTGAAAAATCAGGACGGGGGTGGGGGGTAATAGGAGCCTATATAAAAAAAACCCCCAAATCAGAATAAAATCAAAAAAAGTCATCCTATCTCACACCTAGCGCCTCTCCTCCAGCCTCTCCAGCAGCTGCCTCTTGAGTGAGCTCTGGGATTAAGCTCTTATACTTCCTCTCTGCCTCTGGCCTGGGGGGGGTGCTTGGGCTCCACCAGGGCTCCACACACGCCTCACACCCCTCCTCCCCCAGCCATCAGCCCATCTGTATCAGTAGAATCCACTGTTAGCTGCCAAATTCAAGGACTTCTCCTAATGTTCATGCTGTAGCTAGCACTACTTTTTTTTCTTCTCTTCTTATGTATATATATCCATATTTTTCAGTTTATTCATCACAGGCAGGAAAAAACTGGCACATAGATTGATATTCAGCCTCATCTGTGCCAGGGTGTAGCCCACCTTGCCAGATGAAATGAATGAATAGGTGTGGTGTGGTGGAGAGTGAGCAGCAAGAACGAGGCCTGCCCTAGAGAGGATGATGATGCCTCATCAGTTCAGTCAGAGAGAGAGAGAGGAGAGAGTAGACGGGAGTATAGCCTGATCCTGATCTATAGATTATGAATAAAAACTCCCAGTTATCACTTTCAGGGTAGACAGGTTCTTGTCCCAAGATCAGGTCCAGTATTACTAAAATTATTATATAGTTGGGAACCCCAATGTGCACAGGTGTAACACTCACACTATAGTAACTCTTCTGTATTTACAAATACATAATCTAGTAATATTTAGCAAAGTCACACATGCTCTAACTCAGTAGACAGAGATAATACAAAAGTACATCTGAACATCCATACTTACACCATCCCTTGCAGAACAACCTGAAATGTTAGCTATTATCTTCCTCATCACCGTCACCTTCCTCATCTTCACCAATGGCCATCATTCTGGCCCCTCCCAAGGGCTACATCTCTCTCCCTCCCACTTTTATAATATGTTCTGCTGACGTTACCATGTCTAATGCATATTCAGTAGGGGTTTCTCCCCTCTTCCTTATTTGTATTTCCTCCCTTTACCGTATCCTTTTTCTATAGGTTAATATATTTATGATTTCACCCCATTATCATATACGTCAATTCGTTGCCATGGCAGTCTTGCAGTTGGATGTTCCGTCCAAAACATTCCAGAAGCTGGTGTTAGTTCATGTTGCTATGGTTGGCTGATGTCATTATGGACAAAATTCCCCCTTACATTCTACTCCCAGTTCCCCAAAACTTATGGGTTACCTAAGTTTATCTATGCCAAAGTTTGTAGACCGCAAGTCTCATGCTAACTGCTGAAACCAATGTCTTACAGGATACAAGCCTGTAGGCTCCTTGCATTACTGCTGAATATAATAAAGCAGAATATAATGCAAAGCAGAAAAGGTAAGCTAGCCCACTGGGCTACACCAGTGTTCCATTAAAGAGTGGAGAGTCAGTGAAAACTAGGCTGAGGAGAGAGAGACTTGCAGGAAGCAGAAGCCTGCTAGGCATGGGTGGCAGGTATAATAGTCCACTGCTGCAGCTTCCAGACCCCTGGTTGTGGGGTTTGGCATGCGAAGGTTTTGCTTTATTATGCTCCATGCAGGTTCCGGGGTGGCTGAGGAGGTGGTATCTGCTATTCAGCTTCCTGGGTTCATCAGTAATCTTCCTGGACTCCAGAAAGATTACTGATGAACCCAGGAAGCTGAGTAACAAATACCACCTCCACCCACCGCCTATGCTGCTAGGAAGAAAGTCTCAGCAGGCATTAGACTAGAAGGGTGTGAGCCAGCTAAGAAGGCTGGTTGAAAGATCTGTGTTATTGTAAACTGTTGTTTTTTTAATAAACCAGACGGTCATAAAAGGGAAGGCTAGAGTGAAAACACTCGCAGTGTGAAGTCTGATTAACGGGGGAAACTGAGGCAGTGGCAGAGCCCAAGACTGAACTGAAGAAGTCCCTGCTACAGCCATGGAATTAGACTAACCTCTTCAGTAGCTTTAGATTCCAGTGGGGACTAAACTCTGACAGAAATGCAGTTCTGTATGTCTGAGGAAGTGGATGTGCTGTTTGTGTTGTAACACAAATATGAGGAAAACGGTAATACAATTTGGCCCCAATTTTTCTGCTTAAGTACTCAGTGGATACTGAGTCTCTCTTCCACCTGCACACAAAAGAATTAAGAGTTTTAAAGAGGCTTTCAAATGGCTTCTATTTTTCCACCTACAATTTTGTGTCTGCTGCTGACTACAGGTGCAAAAACAGAGGCCAGGTTTTAAAAACAGACATAAACCATCCATCATGCACTTAACCCTTTAAATTGGGAAATGCAGAATTTCTAGCTATAGGAGAGTCTGAACTTCACTTTAGAACACTGAATGAACATTAATGATATTAATATTCTTTTTTATAAAGTCTTTAAAAGCCTTTTTTCCCCATATAAATTTTGCAGAGACTGATTTGACTTTCCCAGATATTGGTTGGGGAGATACCTATTGGGGGAAATGCTTTTTAAAAGGCTTTTAGAAACAGGAAGCTCTGATTTAGTAATTCTGTTTCCCATAAAACGAAGATGGAATTGGCATTTTTCTCCAAATATATAAATAGAGAGCTGGGAAGACGCAACAGTGGCTACCAAAGAGCACACAGAGTTATTCACAATTAAATCTAACCTGCTCACAACCCACACTCTAATCCTGCACATATTGAAATTACTGTCAAAAACACCCATTGAAACCATGGGGAGCAAGGATAGACCCACAGTCTTTTACCTTCCATTGCATCACCAGTTCTGATCTGGACAAAGACACATGGGAAACTTTAAATTTTCTGGGTTTTTTTATGTATGACAATCTGCATCTGAAGAGACCAAACTACTAACAATTAACCTGGTTCCCTTGCTTTGAGACGTTCTGTATTAAACCACTGGAGGAATGGCCATTCTCCATGGCACCATCTCCTTTTTAACCTCCAGATTTCTCTGTGGAAAGCTAGGACAGAATTAATATAGCTCAGAGCCAATGGCAGCTCAGCCCCTGCTTTCCTTCTCCCAGGCAGGAGATGATGTGGCCCCAAAACTTTATAGCACACATACAGATTGCTGCCTTTTGATTGACACCATCTGTGTCCACCTCCAGGTTTGTAACAGAGCCAGTTTTAGTCCCCAGGGTGTGCTGCAAGGACCATGTTTTCTCCCATGTCTTTGAGGAGATGAGTGCCAAGTGGGGGTACATAGTGGTGGAGTGCACGTCTGGGGATTATGTGTGTGCTGTAATTTCTATTTCTATTTATGTTGTTGCTGCATTACTTCATTTGAGCTGGGAGAATTTATGCATCTGTTTAATGTATTTTTTAAAGATTGTCAGGGATACCCAAGAGCACTGATAGGGTGCTTTTCATAATTGTTGGTAAAAATCCAAATAAATAAATAAATAATGATGGTGAAAGAATGGCAGAGTTTTTCACAGAAACTCCTACATTAATTTCTACGCTTAGGGGAGAAATGTATATGTATCATTATGATGCATTATATCATGAAGTAGGCTGAATAATGTGTGGTGGTTGTTTAAAATTCAGAGAACATATTTTGGGATAAATCTGATATTTAATGAGAAACCAGTCACTGTCAATTTAGATAGCTAAGCAGAATTGCTAGGGAAGTGGGTAGCTCTTGATGAAATAAGCACTAATAATAAGAAATAATGACCACCTGTCATTAGACTACTGCAAATGGGAGGGGGAGTTGAGATTTTCAGACTCTCTAGGAGATTTATATGTGTACCTACAATTTAATTTTAAAATTAATGGCTGGTGTGTCTAAATTTCCTCAAGTGCTTTGAAACCTCAACTAGGTTACATGGTTGCGGGGGGAAAATGCTATTGGCAATGTTTGGTGACCAGCACATGAAGATTGAGAACTGGCCTATACAGGGGCTGCAGAGCACCATTTAAAGTGTGTGTGTGTGTGGGGGGGGAATAGATCCCTGCCCCCCTCCTGACCCTTCTCTTCCCCTCTCTGGCACCCCACCATCAACATGACCCTCCTGGCCTGTGACCCCATCCACCTACCTCCTCCAAATTTGAGCAAATCATGCTGCAACCTGGTGAAGAGGTTTGTCCCACTCATGTTTGTCCCAGCAGCCTCTCCGTCATGACAGAGAGGAGGCCAGGACAAATTTGAGCGAGTGGCATTGTGACCTGGCACACGTGGTCACAGCACCGCTGAGGTTTGGCTTGGCCAAAAAGTTGGGCCATGGCATAGGCTTCATGGCCTATGGGTCTAGGTCTCTTAGTTTAATTCCCTTCTCAAATGTTAATATTCTTTATTATATCACTCCAGGTGGAGAGAGAAAAGGCTATTCTCCTGGCCAACCTTCAGGAGTCCCAGACGCAGCTAGAACACACAAAGGGAGCCCTGACTGAGCAACATGAGCGGGTCCACAGGCTCACAGAGCACGTCAACGCCATGAGGGGACTGCAGAGCAACAAGGAGCTGAAAGTAGAGCTGGACTGTGAGAAGGGCCGAGACTCCAGCGAGGAAACTCATGACTATGAAGTAGACATCAATGGCCTGGAGATCCTAGAGTGTAAATACAAAGTGGCCGTGACAGAAGTGATTGACCTTAAAGCTGAGATAAAGGCCTTAAAGGAGAAATACAATAAATGTGTGGAAACATACACCGAAGAAAAGGCGAAGTATGAGAGCAGGATCCAGAGGTATGATGAGCAGGTGACGAACCTGGAAAAATCAACTAAGGAAAGTTACGAGAAAATGGTTCACATAGAAAAAGAGTTGCAAAGGATGACAAGCGTAGCGAATGAAAACCATAATACCCTCAACACAGCCCAGGATGAGCTGGTGACATTTAGTGAAGAGCTGGCTCAGCTCTATCACCATGTATGTTTGTGTAATAATGAAACTCCCAATAGGGTCATGTTGGACTATTACAGGCAAAGTAGAGTCACTCGTAGTGGGAGCCTGAAGGGACCTGATGATCCTAGGGGACTCCTGTCTCCACGGCTCACCAGAAGAGGAACGGCATCCCCGGTAGAAGCCAGGACCCCAACTGAGCATGTTTCGAAAGAGAGCATAGAGGCTGGCAAAGAACAAAGTCCAACCAAGACACCTACGATTTCTCCTGTCATCACGGCCCCTCCTTCCTCTCCAGTCTCTGACACCAGTGACATACGCAAAGAGCCAATGAATATCTACAACCTAAATGCAATAATACGGGACCAAATCAAGCACCTGCAGAAGGCTGTAGATCGGTCACTGCAGCTGTCACGCCAGCGTGCGGCAGCACGTGAATTGGTGCCCATGATTGATAAGGACAAGGAGGCCTTAATGGAAGAAATACTGAAACTGAAGTCCCTGCTGAGTACAAAACGGGAGCAGATAGCAACCCTGAGGGCAGTGTTGAAAGCCAACAAACAGGTAAGTGAGTAGCAATGCTGTCAGTTTGTGGGGATCAGTATTTTCATAGCTGATTTATGTGCCTTTCAGCAGGTATTGTGATAGACATTGAAGAATCAGCTGACCATCTTTCCAGTCAGTCACAATGAGGCTGAGGGTTTTCTTGTTTAACTCCCTGCAATCTTTCTGCATAGTCTTTTTACAGCACCCAACCTTGTCCTAAAGGATGGGCAGAGTGAGTGACTTGCTGCAGAGTTTGAGACCTCAATGTCATTACATGGATCAGCCCAGGGTGAGAGTAAGTTAAAGGACTTACTGGTATGCCGGAGTCGTCAGCAGGGGTGTGGCCTCAACTGGAAGAGGCATAGCCTAAACCAGAAGAGGAGGATGCCTTTAAATAACCCCTGGAGCCATAGGTGCCAACTTTTCCTGGCGCCAATGGTGCTCAACCCCCTCCCTCGCCTCTGGCCCTGCCCCGACTCCACCCCTGCCCCCATTCCAATCCCTTCCCAAAGTCCCCACCCCAACTCCCCCCATCCCTGCGCCTATTGGACCCCTTCCCCCATCCCTGGCCTGGCCCTGCCTCTTCCCCGATCGTGCCGCATTCCCCCTGTTCCCCCCTCCCTCCCAGCGCTTTCTGCCACAAAACAGCAGTTTTGCAGTGGCAAGCACTGAGAGCTAGCGGGAGAAGCGGAGGAGTGCTCAGGGGAGGAGCCGGAGGTGGAGGTGAGCTGTGGGGGGGGAGGGGAGTTGCACCCACCAATTTTTCCCTGTGGGGCTCCAGCCCCAGAGCACCCACAGAGTCAGTGCCTATGCCCAGAGCTACCAGCTGCAGAGCTACCAGTGCTCCAGCAGCTGGGCTCAGGCGGCACTTTAAAAGGCCTGGGGTTCCGGTGGTGGGCAGTCCTGGGCCCTTTACATCCCCACAGGAGCCCTGCTGCCGCTACCCCAGGGTAGTGGCAGCAAGGCTCAGGCGGCGCTTTAAAGGACCTGGGTCTCCCTGCAGCAGCAGGAGCCCCAGGCCCTTTAAATCACCACCCGAGCCCAGCTGCCAGGGTAGCAGAAGCAGGGCTACCATGGGGCTTTAAATGGCCAGGGGCTCCGGCTGCTGCAGGGAGACCCGGCCCTTTAAAGGACCACCTGAGCCCTGCTACCACTATCCCAGGGCTTCGGCAGTGGGGCTCAGGAGGTGATTTAAAGGGCCCTGGCTGCTGCAGGTACCCCTGGGTCCTTTAAATCACCAGCCTGGGTAAGCCAGTCCAGTCCAGCATGGTGTACCAGTCTGTACCAGGTTACTTTCACCTCTGGATCAGCCTACAGGAGAAGGAGAAGGGCAGTAAGAAAGGCACAGCTAGAGCCGAGCCCTAACATGGCTCCCTAGTGGGTCTCCTGATTTGAGAAAAAATCAGGTTTTGAAGGCCACAACCAAACCTGGGTCTTCCAAATGGTAACATAATGTGCCGTAGCCTTGAGGCAGTATGCAACTCCAGGGTGCTTGGGAATTAAAAAAAAAATTCATTGCAGTTACACAGCCAAAGATCTCAAAACACTTTACAAATGTGTGTATCATTACCCCATTTTACAGGTGGGGATACTGAGGCATAGAAAGGCTAAGTGATTCCACCAAAGACATGACGTGGGTCAGGATTAGAATCCAGGCCTCCTGACTCCCATTCTCCAGCTGTAACCATTAGACTACAATGTTTTGTGCTATCCTAACAACGGTGGGTGCTCTCTGCTAAACAAATTCAGTGATTGATCCCTTTATAGTCAACAGTAGTTAAATGGCAGCAATAACCCACGCACTCTAGGTAGGGGAAAACATTTATTTCTGCAAAGCAAAATAATCAGCAAAATTGTAGACCCTTCTGATTATTGAACAATGTCTGATAATTTAATACGAATGAGTGGATCACACAACTCTCTTGGGTATGCAAATCTCTTATCCAATTTGGATACTAGTTTGTCACTGCAGTCACCTGGCCAGATATAATGGGTCTGGTTTTCCTTTCTATACTGGTTTTACATCAGTAAAACTCTATTGACTTAAATGCAATTACTCCTGATTTTGAGTGGGTTGGAATTTTTCCAATATTTGTTTTTCAGAAATGCCATTTTATTGCCATTGAAATTTTTTGTCTGTCTTTTCTAAAATAAGAAATACTGACTTTTAAAAAAAATATGTATCACTTTGGGAAAAAGCTGATCAAAAACACCACTTTTAAAAATTATTTTGAAAATGATAAAAAGGAGATTAAAAAATTTTCAAAAATGAAATAAAGATTTGAAAATTTGTCTCAAATTTTCTTTTAATTTTGTGACCAGGTCTATTCTTGATATTGTATAGTAAGACGAGAATAAGGTGCATTGTATGTTAAATGTAAAATGTCAATCACCATGTTCATTTATTTGTGTTATACCCCTATCGCCAACCCTTTGCTTTTGTATCTTTAGGCACCAGTCTTGCAAACGATTATGCACGGTGTTCTCTGCAAAAATCTAGGGCACCCTGCCTATACCCTGCCAAGGGCTCAAGGCATGAACTGGTTAATTTTGGTACCCCCACCCTTTCCCTACAGAGAGCTCGGGTTGTAAAGCACATACCCTTACCCATGGAGCTCAGGGTAAACCTGGTCAATTTAAGTACCCCCCCTTTCCCATGGGGCTCTGGGCTATACAGGTCTGCGTAACATTTTCCCAGTGAAAGAGCCTTACACAGCTGTGCTCTAAACATCTATTTATTAGCAACACACACAAAATACATCTGCCAAGCAAAGCTATTATGCTCACCACTCCCAAAATATAGACAAATTTCACCCGATGGCCAGTCAGGATCCACTCATCTGGGGATGCTGGTGCTGCCTCTGCACATCATGGTCATGCAAGGGGGTCAGAGTTCTAGCAGCTTGATGTTGAACTGCAGGCCGGAGATGGTTCCCAAAGAGCATTGTTTTTCATTTACATTATATAGGTAAAACTAGATCCATCCTTCAAATTTACTAAACCTATTACATTATTCAACACCCTTAGGTAACAACATTTAACCAATCATGCACTGGCACCTATGTTTTCTTCTCCCTGCTCTTTACATTTTATCTTTCATGCCCAAATTGTATCTTATTTATGACCTCCTTTTGTTTGTGCAGATTGTCAGCATAAATTCGCTGGTCAGAGCTTATCTTATCTATTTCCCCATTTGTTGGGGGTTTTCTGTATCCTCCCTAAACTTCCCAGCGCCTGGGTGTCTCTACTTTACAACCCTTGGTGTTAGAACTCTTGTTAGGTGCATTCCTGAGGTGGGGGTGTCTTAGCAGCAGCAGAGCATTTTTTCTTAATTTTAGTGGTGAAATCCCTGAGTTTCACCCAAGGCTAATCAAGGCTACTTTAGTATGGGGATGAGCTAAGTCCCAGGCCCAACTACAATGTACTTGTACTTAACTTTAAGCAGGTGTAGTTCCACTGACATCCATAGAACTACTTATCCTCAAACATGTGTTCAAGTGTTTGCAGGATCAAGGCCATAGACTGTAAACTCTTGAGGGCTTTTCCATCATCTGTGTTAGTTCAGAGACAATGAGTCTCAATCCTGATTAGGTCACTGCTATAATATAAATGATGATAGGCTGAAAATGTAAAATCACCCAGAGGTCAGGAAATACAACACTAAAGATTCCAAGTTAAAGTAACTGTGCTTGTACTGTGTTGTTCCAGTGATTTTTATTTTTTTTTTTTTTTTTATACATATATTAACACACACTAAAGAAAAGAGAGAACTATGGATCTTTATGTTATGTGTTTTAAGGTGTGCAAACTCTGCCTGAAAAAAAAATGTGTGAAAAAAAAAATGTGGGGTTCTGTGTCTGTTTCTCAATGACTCCAGTCGATTGTGCTCAGTTTGCAAGTAAAAAGATGTCTCTTAATTGCTAACTTTGCAAACTCATCCTAATACTTGAAAGCCGATCAGCTTTATTTCCATGTCATGCTTCACCAACAATAATCTAACTCCTCAGTCTCGGAGGGGGGTTGGGGGGGGGGGGAGTCTTGGGGTCTGTCAGGGGGGGGGGGTGGATAGGGGTCAGGGCAGCAGTCAGTGGGGGGAGCAAGAAAGGGGGTCAGGGGGCAGTTAGGGTGGGGAGGTCTCTGGAGGGATCCTGTCAGGGAGAGCTGCCCAGGTAGTGCCCACACACCCTGACCCCCCCCCCCAACCCTCATTCTAGCTCCTGCCCAGACCCCCCCCCCCCCCTGTGCTCAGTGCACTCCCACCCTCAGCTCAGTGCAGAGAGAGGAAGAGAATGGGCCAGAACCAGGGAGAAGGTAGGTACCCACTGTATGTGGGGAGGGCCAGGACACCAGACTGGCAGCAGGCTGAGCGGGTCCGGCAGCCAGGATCCCAGCTGGCAGGAGACGGCGGATGGAACCCCTGAGTGGCAGTGGGCTGAGCCGCTCAGTCCACTGCCGGTCTGGGGTCCCGGCCGCCAGCCCCGCACAGTCCGCTGCCACTCTGGGGTTCTGGCTGCTGGACCCTTGCCAGCCGGGGTCCCGGCCGCAGGCCTCACTCAGCCTGCTGCCGACCTAGGTAAACAGAACCCCAGACCAGCAGTGGGCTGAGTGGGCCGGCGGTGTAAGATCAACATTTTAATTTCATTTTAAATGAAGCTTCTTAAATATTTTGAAAACCTTTATTATTTTACAATACAACACTAGTTTAGTTATATAATATATAGACTTACAGAGAGATCTTCTAAAAAACATTAAAACGTATGACCGGCACGCGGAACCTTAAATTAGAGCGAATAAATGAAGACTTGGCACACCGCTTCTGAAAGGTTGCCGACCCCTGATCTAACTATTAATCTAGGTCCTTATCACTATAGTGTCTGAGCACGAATAACCCCATCCTAATACAGGTATATTGTCAATGTAGATGTGGTGTAACTGAGATACACCCTTGCTCTAGGCCAGGGGTTGGCAACCTTTCAGAAGTGGTGTGCCGAGTCTTCATTTATTCACTCTAATTTAAGGTTTCACGTGCCAGTAACACATTTTAACATTTTTAGAAAGTCTCTTTCTATAAGTCTATAATATATAACTAAACTATTGTTGTATGTTAAGTAAATAAGGCTTTTAAAATGTTTAAGAAGCTTCATTTAAAAATAATTAAATTAAAATTCAGAGCCCCCTGGACCGATGGCCAGGACCCGGGCAGTGTGAGTGCCACTGAAAATCAGCTCACGTACCGCCTTCGGCACGCGTGCCATACATTGCCTGCCCCTGCTCTAGGCCCTTTGATCTAGGTAAAAGGGCAGAGGTAAAAGCCTCAGACCCAACCAGGGGAGGATTCCCCAGCACAGAACCCCAGAAGAGAGTCCTGAGGCTGCGCTCAGAGGACCCGGGGGTGTGTGGTTGGGGGGCTGCTGGGGCTGCAGTGCTCAGAGCTGAGAAGATTCCAGGCAGCCCTGCAGCCCATATAGCAGCCTGGGAAGGCTGTGGTAACTTAGGGCCTGTCTTAAGTAAAACAGTTAGCTCAAGTTAATATGTTCTCTTTACTGCACTGGAGCTAGTGTAGCTCAGAACAACCACACTGCAAAGCAACAGACAGCAGAGTTACATGGAATCATTTGATTAGCAGCCCGGAGTGATTGGATTAGCTGATGATGAGTTATAACTTGAGCTGTTGCATCTTCACTGCATTATGAGCTCAAGCTTCAACCCACCCCACTAACGGGCCAGCTATCTCCTAGCTCAAGCTTAAAGTACCACTTAACTCAAGCTAGAGATTTTTGTGTGTGGATGGGAGTCAAGTTAGGGGTGACACTCAAGACACACCCTCAGACAGTCTCCTAGGACTGTCTATGTTATGCCAGGGGCCACAGGGCTGCCTGGGATTGGGAGGAGACAATGGCACAAAGCCACCATAGGCCCACCTCCTTCTGGGTTGCAAATACTGTGCTGTGCTTTTAGAAAGGTCAGCGCATATTCTCACCCTTTCTGTCCAAGAAAGCAGTCGAGACCCATCACATCCCTGGCCTCTTTGATTCTTGCTACATTGGCCTTGGTATTCTAAATAATGTCTAAAATCCTTTTTAGAAATGGCATCACTGTTTTAAAAAAATGCCTATTGTTTATTATTATTAATTATTATTGTTGTTGTGATTAATTTTTATTTGATTTTTCATAAAGAAACACACTGAAAAGTACAAAAGGGTTAAATGACTTTGTTTATGTTTCGAAATACAGCATGCTTCATGGGATCTTCAATACAAGTATGTAATTTTACAAGTAAACAGTCACAGCAATGAATAATTTTGCTTTTTCGATAACATCTTCTGGTGAGGAACAGTGGGCATAATACTAAAAAAGAGGCATTAAATTAATGCCAAAGAGTTAGTGTGTTTAGGAAAACATACCTATTTAAGAAGAGCATATTACTCTCTTCTTACCATCATTCAACAAAAGGAAAGGCTCCTTAGAAACAAAATGCAGGATTATGGTTTGGATATTGCTTAGGTAATGACATTACACAGTAAACCTAGGAAACATGGGTGCTATCTAGTGGCCGCCAAGTAGCACTGTAACTTCATTCTGAAAAAGAAAACTGCATCGTGTTGCTAAAAGAAACAGTACAATGAAGTGTTTCACTAACATTTTCTGCTAAGTTGGCATTATAACCAGTAGCTCCTGAAAAAAAAAAGGTACAGTACTGCCTCTTAACTTGAATTATGCTTATCTGACTGAAGGAAAACAATCAAGGAACTTACAGTCCTCTTTGCTCATATTACAGTAGCCCTCAAAAGCACCAAACAGGATTAGAGTCCCATTATGCTAAAAAAAAATATACTAACTTAGAGGAGGACAGTGTCTGCCTCAAAGACCTTGAAACCTAAAATATCCAGACAAAAAAAACAGAAAAAGGGTGGTGAAAATGGGATCAAGCAGTTTGACCAAGGTTATGATGATGAACATACCTTTTGTTAGTTCACTTTCTTCTTTTTATTTTATGCATACATTTATTCAGCGCTTCACTTGCTGTATCAACACTAGTTTGGGAGCAAAACATAGAATCTTAAAAATCTAAAGCAATAGTAAAGTAATTATACTAACCATAAGGCTCACATCAATAATGGTTCTGATTTTTGGTTTCAAATAACATGTAGAAAATAAAATAAACCTGCCTACAATGGGGAAATTCAACAGTCTGAGAATTTCCTTTAAATTAATTAAAAATAAATACATACATTAAATAAAATCCCCTACTGCAGGCAAATATGGTGAACAGTAGGACTCTCTAGTCCCCTCTAGTCTATTCAGTATCCATTTTACATATGTGCTGGCTGCAGCCATGATGCTTCTATCTTTGACAACTGGGGTGTCTCCTCAAGTCCTGAGACATTGCAGGAATTACTTGAGGACCTAAAATATCCCCCTGAGCCTTAAGCCAAAAGCCTGGAGTTAGGCAGATATAGTAAAATGGAGATTTTGTACTTTGAATGCAAATGTAGATCATGATACTAAGTACTCCTCAAAGTGCTATGTATTTTCCATAACTAAAATAGCAGGCCCACTGTTTTGCTTTTTTATGTGTAAAAAATGAAGTACTTACCATTTTAGCATTTTTCATTTTTTTCAGTAACAAGTATCGCTCATTTGTTTTGTTTCACACACTGTTACCATAAAGCAAGTGGCAAGACATTTCTAAATGTGTAAAGTTGTCTTGAAACTTGAAATATCTAAACTGAAAAAGAGTAAACAAAGCAAAGCTTGCGTGTGGGCTATAGTTTTAAGGCCACAACTTTTGAGAGATTGAATTTGGAACAGAAAAAGAGTCCTTCTATAATATTGATAGACTGGGGGGAAGAGTTGAGACAGGCAGTGCAAACGTATGCATGTACAGATGCTCTGCCCTATTCCTTTGGAAGCCATTTAGGTATATCTGCAGGTTTTTGATAGAGGAATTTGTTTTCTATTATCTTGCCTAGCTGTATTTTTCTTGATTTTGTTTGCTTTGCCTTTGGTGCGCTTGTACTCGCTTATGTTTGAAGATGACTTTGAGAAGAGTTGCCTTAGACTACATAATTTTACATGTAAAAGCTTGTGTGGAGCAGAGGAAGCTCACTGGGGACCTCCAGGAGGATTTTCAGTTTTTAATTTTGTTATATACCTACTCTTTTAGACTACAGTGTATTGAGAAGAGAAAGACCTGAAGGTTTTGGTGCATTGACTCATTTTTGATGGGAATTCAGGAGTAGTTATAATAATTTACATTTATACATTTCTTTTTGCCCTGTATGGTCCTAAAATGGTTTACAAATTTAAACTGAAATACAAACTAAATGTTGGGATCGCTTCAACCAGCAAAGAAACACAGTTGTTCTGGGGTGGAATGTTGCAGCACTGTCGGCAGCAATATCAAAACAGGACATGACATACTGAATGCCATATCCATGTATCTGTTGTACAATTTGTTAGCACTGTGGCACCAAAGAAAAAGATCCTTGAGAAATCACGTCAGCTGTAGCAGAGGAGTACAGACTGTATTTTAAGTCTGACAGTGTGTATCCTAGATGGGCAGTGGCAGTGGGAGACAGTTCAGGAATGAGCGGTAACTGTTCTCTAAAATATTTTTGTACCAGCTCAGAGGAAATTAACACAGCCATGATTTACCAGATAGATGTTTCCTTGAAATCTACATTATCAACTTGTAAGGTTCTAGAGGAATGTTTATATTGTCCCTCTCAAAATGGCAATCATCTCCCATTGTTCTCAATGAGACTAAGGCCCCAAATTCCCTATAGGACGAGGGTTAGTCCCCTGTGCTGTGTGGAGGTAGAGATACTCAGTATCATTGTGAACAATGAGGGAGAGAGAGAGACAGACCTTCCTCAAAATGGCCACCAACGGGTGAGTGTCATAGTTCCTGTCCTATTGAGAACCGTGGAAGATAGCAGACATTTTGAAAAAGGGCTTTTCTTTGTAGAGTTCTCAGTAGTACAACGCTGTATTGAGACTTTCAGTTATCAAGAATAGGAAAAATTACCATTAATCCAAAAATAAATTATTAAAATGCAGTCAATGCGCACATTTTCTCTGAGTGCTAACTCTATGGGAAGTTATTGTGTATGGGAAGTGTGTTATTCCATTACTGAGATCATTGGGGGTGGGGAAGGGCAAAGTCTAGCACCAGATACTAAATTACTTTACATCACTTTGATTCCTAAACAAATCAGCAGCTGTACTTGTAAACTCTTAGAAGACACATTCTATACTCAAACAAGAAGTGTGGTAAATTTGGGGAGGATATGCAGTATTGTTCATACAAAGCAAAGAAGTTTGGATTCCTGCTTTTAAGTACAAAACAGAACTCAGCCTTAACTATGGAGTCACTACAAACGCCTCCGTAAGGCACCCGTGGCATCTTTAAACGACAGTGACTATTGGGCTAAGTAATCTGCAGGTGACAACTCTTGACATGTGTCCCGTCTCCCTCATATCACTGAACCACTACCGCCAAACAAGTAGATACAACAGTCATTAATAATGTAATTACAACTTGATTTCTTCAAATATGGCTGTGGCAGAGCTCTGACCTTGTCCCCATGGGTCCTGCGCTTCTAGGTGATTTATGCT
This sequence comes from Mauremys reevesii, assembly GCF_016161935.1. Lineage (NCBI taxonomy): Eukaryota > Metazoa > Chordata > Testudines > Geoemydidae > Mauremys > Mauremys reevesii. The sequence continues at coordinate 254,261,976 of NC_052623.1, forward strand.
AGCCTCAGTGGCTCACTGTGACCCTCCACGTAGCCCTTCTCTCTCTAGGGCCAGGGTTACAGTCTACTGAGCCCTTTTCATCATAGGCCAGCAAGGAGGTTGGTGAGAGAACTCCCACAGTCTCTATCGTCCCTGGGGGCTTATTTCAGAACAGTTTAGCCTCCTGTCCTGACAGGGACCTGACTTCCCCTCCCAGGAGATGTTCCTGTAGTGGTGGGTTGGGGGGAACCCGGGCCCGCCCTCTACTCCGGGCTCCAGACCAGGGACCCTAATGGTAGCAGCTGTTGGCAGCCAACCTTTCACTGCCGGAGTTGCTACATTTTCCCTGGGCCGTTTCCCCACAGGTCTCCTGCTTCTCCCTTCTTCACCCTTACCTTAGGGCTCCCTTACTGATGGTTTGAGGGTGTCTTCATTAACCAGCCTTTCAGCCACACTTCCTCTCCTCTGGCTCCCTGGCTCTCTTCTGCCTGACTGGAGTGAGCCCTTTTTATAGTATCAGAGGGGCCTTAATTAGAGTCAGGTGGTGACATTAGCTTAATAGCCTCACCTGACTCTTTGCAGGTTAATTAGAGTCAGGTGTTCTCATTAGCCTGGAGCAGCCCCTGCTTTGGTCAGTCAGGGAACAGAAGACTATTAATCCAGTGGCCAGTATATCTGCCTTCTGCTATTCTGCTGTACCCAACTGGCCTGGGTCTATCACAATGGCCTATACACAAATGTCAGTTAATTTTAACTATCTGGAAAATTTGAAGTGACTGCATTATTCCTTTCTTAAAATCATTTGAGACAAAGAAAAAACTGATGGAGATACTACATTTCCTAAAGGATCAAATTTTAATTAGTCTTAACTCTCAAATTAATTAATGGATACACTTGTAAATTCTTAGAAAATTCATGTTATACTCAGTAAATGCTGTAAGTTTGGGGAGGATACACTGTACTTCATGTACAAAACAAAGATTGAATTTCTGGTTTACATGCAAAATAGAACTCACCTATAACTATGGAGTTGCAACTGAAGCCTCCATAGTGAACCTTCTTTCCCCTCCATCCCAACAACAAGACAAATAACACCTGCCAACAGATTTCATGGTGCGTTTGGGGTGGTTACTGGATCTACGAAAGTAACTGTGGTGATCCATGGATTTCTTATATATAGTTGACTGTAGAGTTCCATTGTTGAAGCTGATTGTGGTGTCCAGGAGGTTGATGCTGGTGTGGGAATGTTCTAGAGAGAGTGTGGTGGTTGTTGAAGTTGTGGTGGAAATCTGTGAGGGAGTTTAGGTCGTCTGTCCAGAGGATTAAAGTATCATCAATGTATCTCAGGTATATCACTGGTTTCATGGTGCATTAACTTGTGAATGAAGGTGGAAGTCAGAAATGAAATCATAACCTTGCCTCTTAGTTGTTAGCAAATTCCTTTCTCAGAAGCATATATCACTCTCTTTTTCAGACAGCTGAAGTGGCACTGGCCAATCTGAAGAATAAATATGAGAATGAAAAATCAATGGTGACTGAAACCATGACCAAACTGCGAAATGAATTAAAGGCTTTGAAAGAAGATGCAGCAACCTTCTCATCCTTGAGAGCAATGTTTGCAACCAGGTAAGGGAAACTGCCTCATAGCTTTCTCTCCAGCTCAATAGTTGAAAGGCAAGCCTATGATGTGAGGGAGAGTACATTATCATCTACATGCATTTCTTCTCATGCTCTTGATGCGCCTAGTATCTGGATACAAAAGCTACTTTCCTCAAGATGGGTGAGGCAATATCTTTTACTGTTGGTGGAAGCTTTTGAGCTTTCTGCAATACCAAAGCTTTGTTGGATGAAGGAGAATTAAGTTTGTAATGCAGACTCTGCAAAAGTTTCAAGCTTCCAAATGGCACCAAGCTGCATGCCTCTGAAAATAATGCTTTTAAGTGGCAATGCCAGTACAGCCTTGGGTAAAGTGTTAAAAATAACTATATTAGAGCCCTTTATATTTGGATTTATACTCTATTTTTTGAAGTGGAAAATAAACATTAGATTTATGTGCTTTTTGTTCACACTCAGAAAAGATAACACAGTGATTCTGCCATGTAAAAACCTTCACATTGAAAAAAAAATCTATAATTCCCTATCAGTATGGCTCTGCTATAACCCAGCACTGATAATTATCAGGTGACTGCAATTTCTCATTGCACTGTAAATTATTATTTTCTACAGCTGTTGGTATTTCATTTATTATCTTCTCGTTAATAGGTTTAAAAATGTTACACACCTTCTGCAGTGAATTTTTAGTTCTTCCCAGCAGGATCATAATTAATCACATCTTGTGGGGTTTTTTTGTTTTTGTTTTTTTTATTACTAAAGGGAACTTTCAGTTTTAGCTGGTTTCTTAAAGGTGACCTGCAAATAATTATTTTCAAAAGATCCAATACCAGCAGCAATATGTGCTGAATTCCCCCAAGTAACCAAAGAAAGAGATATTCAGCACTTTATGGGATTAAATCACCCTATTTTTCCCCTTCTAATCTGACACCACATTTACTACAGGTTCCTGCTTCATGTAGTGCCCTATCATGCACTAATTCAGGGGTTCTCAAACTGGGGGTCAGGACCCCTCACGGGGTCACGGGGTTATTACATGGGGGGTCATGAACTGTCACTGTCAGCCTCCACCCCAAACCCCACTTTGCCTCCAGCATTTACAATGGTGTTAAATATGTATACAAAATATGGCTGTCAATTACACGCAGTTAACTCATGCAATTAACTAAAAAAAATTAATCACAATTTAAAAAATTAATCTGTCTCAATTGCACTGTTAAGTAATAGAATACCAATTGAAATTTATTAAATAATGTGTATGTTTTTCTACATTTTCATATATATTGTATTTTGTGTTGTAACTGAAACCAAAGTGTATATTATTTTTTATTACAAATATTTGCACTGTAAAAATAAAATAGTATTTTTCAATTCACCTCATACAAGTACTGTAGTGCAATCGCTTTGTTGTGAAAGTGCAATTTACAGATGTAGATTTTTGTTGTTGTTACATAAGTGCATTCAAAACAAAATAATGTAAAACTTTAGAGCCTACAAGTCTACTCAGTCCTATTTCTTGTTCAGCCAATCGCTAAAACAAACAAGTTTGTTTACATTTACAGGAGATAATGCTGCCCTCTTCTTATTTACAGTGTCACCAGAAAGTGAGAGCAGGCATTTGCATGGCACTTTTGTAGCCAGAATTGCAAGGTATTTATGTGCCAGATATACTAAACATTTATATGCCCCTTCATGCTTCGGCCACCATTCCAGAGGACATGTTTCCATGCTGATGAGGCTCATTTAAAAAAAATGCATTAATTAAATTTCTGACTGAACTCCTTGGGGGAGAATTGTATGCCCCCTGCTGTTTTACCTGCATTTCACATATATTTCAAGTTCATACCAGTCTTGGATGATGACCCAGCACATGTTGTTCATTTTAGGAACACTTTCACAGCAGATTTAACAAAACACAAACAAGGTATCAATGTGAGATTTCTAAAGATATTTGCAGCACTCAACCCAAGGTTTAAGAATCTGAAATGTCTTCCAAAATCTGAGAGGGAAGAGGTGAGGAGCGTGCTTTCAGAAGTCTTAAAAGAGCAACATTCCAATGCAGAAACTACAGAACCTGAAAAAGAAAATTAACCTTCTGTTGGTGGCATTTGACTCAAAAGAGGATGAAAATGAACATGTGTTGGTCCGTACTGCTTTGGATTGTTATCGAACAAAACCCATCATCAGCATGGACGCATGTCCCCTGGCACGGTGGTTGAAGCATAAAGTGACATATGAATCTTTAGTGCATCTGGCATGTAAATACCTTGCGATGCCAGCTACAATAGTGCCATGAGAACTCCTTTCAGGTGACCTTGTAAACAAGAAGTGGGCAGCATTATCTCCTGCAAATGTAAACAAACTTGTTTGTCTGAGCAATTGGCTGAACAAGAAGTAGGACTCAGTGGACTTGAAGATTAAAATTTTACATTGTTTTAATTTTTAATGCAATTTTTTGAACATAATTCTTCATTTGTAAATTTATCTTTCATGATAAAGAAATTGTACTACTGTACTTGTATTTTTCAATTCACCTAATACTATTTCTTTTGTTTTCTTACAATGCAAATACTTGTAAGAAAAAAAATATAAAGTGAGCACTGTACACTTTGTATTCTGTGTTGTAATTGAAATCAGTATTTGAAAATGTAGAAAACATCCAAAATATTTAAATAAATGGTATTCTATTATTGTTTAACAGTGCAATTCATCACGATTAGTTTTTTAATTGCTTGACAGCCCTAATAAAAAAGTGATTTTAATATATACGGGGGGGCGTGTCACAGTCAGAGGCTTGCTATGTGCAAGGGGTCACCAGTACAAAAGTTTGAGAACCTTTGCACTAATCTAACCATATTACATGCACAGTTTCATACTGGAACTTTTCTATAGTAATTAGGAGCCAGATCAACAGCTTGTTTGAGTGAATGTAGCTTCAATGACTTCACTCCAGAAATGCATGGTTTTGTATAGGTTTTAAAAATCTGTTTGTTCATCTTTTAAAAAGCACACTTTGTGAGGTATACATAGATGTAGGCCATTCCAGTCTGCAGCAAGGACCTGAGGAGGGTGTGGCGTCAGTGGCATAAAGCAGACTGCTTATCATGTAGAGCATGAGCCAATAATCTGCTATGTGGCTGCACTTTGGAAAGCTTGAGAAAGGAAATGTCAAGGTAATGTTAGGTTGTTGGTGTACTGAATGCACCTCTTTATCCCACTTGGGACACTGTGTTCCTCCACCATTCACAGATGATTTGCTATACATTTCAAAGAGAGATGAATACAGAGATATCCCATGTTTACAATTAATTTAAATTCTAGGATGTTCTTTTGATCCCTGAATTATCAGAATACAGCATAGACAGGGACGGTTGATTACATTGTCGACCACTACACATACAGGAACTCCTCACTTAACGTTGTAGTTATGTTCCTGAAAAATGCGACTTTAAGTGAAACGATGTTAAGCAAATCCAATTTCCCCATACGAATTAATGTAAATCAGGGGGTTACCCATATATATGTAAATACACAAAAAACACAAACATTATCTCCCCACATGTCTTTAAGGATTGAATCTGAGTCATTTATTTTGCAGGATGTTTAACCATTTCTGGCCATGTTGACTTAACATAGCCATTAATGTTCTTCAGAGAGCACTTTGGCATTCAGCCATGAAGGCTGGGAGGTGTTGTACCTCAATTTCTCATTTTGTACAGCAGTTTAACCTTGTAATGGTTTTTCTGCTGTGGAAAGTTTTAGGAATGTGCATGGCATTAGCTGTGAAACTTTAACGTTATTAGGCTTTTTAATCCAGTGTGTGTTCTTACTCAACCAAACAGCATAATTATAAGGGTGTCTATTATGTACCACTTTTGACATGTTCAAGGACTTTTCCAAAAGACTGTGCACAATGTACATTTTTACAGTTTTTTTTTATCAGCAACAAGTTAGTCACAATTATTCGCAATAATATTAACATCAGTTTTATCACCTGTGTATGTCTACAATCATTTTTGTCATGCCTCGCCTTTTCTTTAGACAAATCCTGTGTTAGTCAGCTTGTTCCATGTTCCTTTTGAACCTTTGTATCTTCTTCTTTACTTTAGGGTTTTCCTTAACATAGGATTTCACTTTAACCACTTCCTTGGTGTTTTGGTATTTTAGAGTTAACCTGTACTTCCATTACATAATAACCTTTTTCCCTTTCTCCCTGTTCTGGAGGGTCAAAATCTGAGCTCTTTTGCTTAACAGAATGCATTGGCTGGCTGGGTATGTCCTCTTTGCTAATGGCTATGGGCAAGTCTGTCTTCCCCCAGTCAAGTCCGTAATTTGCATCAACACAGACACTAGCCTGTTTACCAGTTTTCAGATCCTCAGCCTTTACCAATTCCACGGCTGGACTCTGTCTTAAAGAGATACCATCTATTTTCACTAGCATGTTAGATTTAAGGTTCTTTTGTCCTTTCTCTACCAACCTCTGCTTCCACATGGAATCAGAGGTCAAGACCACTAAAAGACTACAAGACATATCCAAAATATCTAGAGATGAGAGTTTACCTAGGGTGACCAGGTGTCCCGATTTCTGGGACTTTTTCTTATATAGGCTCCTATCATCCCCTTCCCCCATCCTGATTTTTCACATTTGCTGTCTGGTCACCCTAAGTTTACCTGCCATCCCCTGTATTCTCGACAGATTAACTGCACAGCTGTTCTCTTGCTCTGCAGATTCAGCTATCCAGTTTTACCTCTGAACCTGAGATATAGACTGTTTACCTCAAAGAATTAACATGAAGACATTCCTGTCCCAACAACATTGTCTCCCCAACAAGCTGTAGGGCTGTTTAAACTCCCTAACAATTTTTAATTTATCTGAAATCTTCTCAAAGCTATCCACACTGGATTTTTTCAAAAGCAAGGCCAGTGGATCCATGCACATTTGAAAGACTTTGACCATTAGGCACCAACACACTTTCCTCAGAAGAGAGACTGTTTACTATCAACAATGGCCCATTAAGAGTCAAGGGAAACAATCCCTTTTCACAGACTTCAAAGACTTTACCAAGAAATTCCTTTTCTTCTGCAATATCATGTACTGCAACAGATTCTTTTTGAGCTTTATTTAAGTCCAGAACCGACTTTGGCACAACAGACAAAACACCAAACTCCTTCTGAGTTTCACTTACATCCAGAATCACCTCTGGCCCATCAGGAGGATTTTTACACAACCCCCTTTCAGGTAAACTGCTAGACTTCATAGTCAAAAGAGTAGAAGCATTCTCTTCCTTGTTACAAGTTTCCACACTGTCAGTGGGTAACATAGTCAAATCACCTTCATGCTTTCCTTGTGCCCTGGCTGGCTATGATATCAACCTGATCAGACATGGTTGCCATATCTTTACCCAGCAACACACTAGCAATAGGCAAAATAGAAACACCAGAATCGTTTGGTCTCTGGGAGCTATTTGTGACATTTACTGGATGCAACCTAGTTACAATGTCATTATCCCTAGCAGACACAAATTTAGGACCACTTCCTTCCTGGGCTTTAGCTATATCCAGAATCAACTTTGGGTCAACTGATAAATCTGCAACCACCGGAGGCTGACAGGCTTCTTCTGTCTGCTTTACAGACAGAGAACTAGAGAGACGCTGTTTCTCAGCAGGCATGCTGCTATTCAAAAAAGACAAACAATTGGAGATATCTTTTTCTTTGTCCCAGCACCCATGGCTGATTTCAGACACATACCCGGAAAGTGAGGCAGTTTCCTTAACAGGCAAGTTTGCTACCCCCCAACACATAAACTGCTATTCTCCACATTATACTGAGCTACTTTAAGCAAATCATTTTCACATTGGTAGGCGCACTTTCACAAGCTTTACTAGCCAATAATCCATCACTCACCAAGACTGTACCCCTTCCTTCCTCAATTAGGGCTTTAACCTGATCACCAACTTTAATTTGCTCTAGAGAAACATTTCCCTGAGTCTTATCTAATGCCAGATTCACTTCTGGGATATTAGACAGACATTTAGAAACTTTATTCACAGACAAACTGTTGTTTTACACAGACAAACAGCTATTTTCCACCTTCCTGAGGTTAGAAACACCCTCTTCCTGGTCATAGCAAAATTGGTTAAACACAGATAACTGTGTTAACATACCAACATTGTTATAAACTGGACTTTCAGAATGATACAGGTTTTGCTAAAAAAAACAGGAGTACTTGTGGCACCTTAAAGACTAACAAATTTATTTTAGCATGAGCTTTCGTGAGCTGCAGCTCACTTTTTTGGATGCATAGAATGGAACACACAGACAGGGGATATTTATACATACAGAGAACATGAAAAGGTGGAAGTATGCATACCAACAGGCAGAGTCTAATCAATTGAGATGAGCTATCGTTAGCAGGAGGAGAAAAACTTTTTGAAGTGATAATTAAGATGGCCCATAGAAGGTGTGAGGAGAACTTAACATAGGGAAATAGATTCAATTGGTGTAATGACCCAACCATTCCCAGTCTTTGTTTAGGCCACAGTTAATAGTATCTAGTTTGCATATTAATTCAAGTTCAGCAGTCTCTCTTTGGAGTCTGTTTCTGAAGTTTTTTTGTTGCAAAATTGCCACCTTCAAGTCTGTCACTGAGTGGTTAGAGAGGTTGAAGTGTTCTCCCACTGGTTTTTGGATGTTATGATTCCTGATGTCAGATTTGTGTCCATTTATTCTTTTGCGCTGTTCTTCCATTGCTTTTTTGATTTGGAGCTTAAGTCTGACAACCGTCTCCTCAGCAGCCAGCCATTCCATGTGACTTGCATGGGCTTCTTTCTTTGAGCAGCTTCTTTCTCCAGCTGGGCCAAAGCTTGCTTCTTTTGCATTTGAATTTCTGCCAGTCTTTGTTCAAACTGCTGCTGGTTTCTCACTGCAAGCATTTTCACTGTGTCTGCTTCCTGATCCCTTGTCATTAGCAGATTTTTCAGTTTTTGCTCCGGGGTCATTTTCTTAAAAGACAACCCTCTCTGTGAGCACGATTCTTCAAGGCTTTTTCTGTTATGATCTTTATAGGATCATGGGTCGTTCACTGTAACTGATTTTTAACCCTTAAATGCTCCAATATCAAAATTAATTTTGACAAGCGTGTGGTTCTGATCCAAAAACCCAATTAACCCGTGGTAATGTGTAGCCTAGCATGACTATACCACTGTGACTGAGGTCCCAGTGGGGGCCAGCTGAGGTCACTCAATTAGGGTGAACTGCAAAGAATGGGGCAGACAAACCCCAAAGCTGGTGGATAATTCAATACTTAGATTTACCAAGCCAGCATAAAACAGCTTCTTCATTACCTCACTGGTTATTCAGAAGTCAATAACACAGTTCCCTTAAAGTACCCAGCCTCAGGCCTCCATTCAGGTACCCAAGTCAAATATGATGAAGATTTCTGAAAATCATATTTCATCATATAAAGAAAAGATTCTACCAATCCCAAAGGACTGGACACATTACCTCTCAGGTTATTGAATATGCCAGATCTTACCCAAATACAGGCATAGTTAGCTATACGAATTAACATAAGGCAATTTGCTTGTTCCTCCATCATTCACAGGTGATTCGCTATACATTTCAAAGAGAGATGTATTCAGAGATATCCCATGTTTACAATTAATTTAAATGCCAGGATGTTTCTTTTGATCTCTGAATTATCAGAATACAGCATAGACAGGAACTGTTGATTACATTGTCCACCACTATACATATATCTGTAAAAACAACGAGGAGTCCTTGTGGCACCCTAGAGATGAACACATTTATTTGGGCATAAGCTTTCATGGGCTAAAAGTGGGTTCTAGCCCACGAAAGCTTATGCCCAAATAAATATGTTAGTCTCTAAGGTGCCACAAGGACTCTTCATTGTTTTTGCTGATACAGACTAACACAGCTACCACTCTGAAACATATATGTGTAAATACCCAAAACCACAAACATTATCTTCCCCTATGTCTTTAAGGGTTGAATCTGAGTCATTTATATCTGAGTCATGGCCCTTTCCGGCCATGTGTCACACCATGGAAGGGCATTGTTGGGGCCACTGTAATCAAGGGATCACTTATCAAGATCAAATGCCTTTTATTGGCCTATAGAGTTTTCCTGTATGAGTCTAACTGTATAGAGTAAAAACAATAAAATATGGATGACACTATTGCAGGCTGGTTTATTTGGAATTAGGCTCCACATGTCTGTTAGAGTTAATCAGAACCGTGAGTAACATAACATAGTGATGTGCATCAGTGTTTAAAAATGTGTCTGCATGAATTATAGAAGGCAGTGTTGGTTAAAGGTAGTAGCACTGAAGTATTCAAAGGGGGTTGTGTAGTATTTTGTGGACACAGACAGTTATAAAAAGTCAGTGTGTTTTTTAAATTTCACTGCAGATCATATGTATCAGTGCGTTTTTTGGTTCTGCTCTGCTGAAAATGTCCCCTCTCTTCTCCCTCCCCCCAAAATCTAAGGAATTTTATATTTAAGTCTCTCTTTCCAAATGCTCAAATGATACAGCAAGTCATTGTCCCCTGTTTTGAAGCACTGTATGTCTAAATAAAAAGTGCTACTCCAAACAATGTACTGTAGGCATCCATTCAAGAAAAAAAAATCTGTCTGAAAAAATGGGAGAATGTGAGATTTTTCTAATCGTGACTCTGTTGTAGCATAACCTTGAGCATGAAAATTCAGTTGTGTAATCTGCTGTTCAAGAAAAGTAGAGCGGTCCCTATGGCAACCCTGCATCACATGGTATCTGTTTCTGAGTCCATACTGCAGGAAGGGCATTTCTTGAAAGAAGAGTTATATTATAAATATGGATATTAAAATGATTTCTTCTGTCTTATAGTATTTGCAAGGAGAGTATTTTTTCCTCTATGAAGTACACTTTTCTGTTTTATAGGGAAACTTTTGTTTGTTTGTTCTGGTGCTCCGCTGTACAAAATCAGATATACCATCTTTGTGGTGATGCAGCATTTTAAATGCATGTCTTTAAGGGGGAAACAGCAGTCCTGTTCCTCACATGGATGCTAAAGGGGCAGATCCCCCATCTGCTCCCCCTCTCCTGCCAGGAGCACATGCTCCCCACAACTCTAGATCTCCTCCCACCCACCACAGGGGAAGATTTGATCAAAATCCATTTCCTGTTCAAAGGAGGATCCATTTCCCATGCTCTCCTAAGACAGTTGTTATTTTGACCTTTGCATGGATTTTTGCAAAATTTAGGGAGTCAGTTAAGGCCGGATGAGCCACGTTAACTGAGTGAGGAAATATTATGTGGTGGTGGAGAACAGGCTTGATCTCTTAACTAGTCATCTCCAGACATTCTAATGTTTGGGGTTTTTTCAAAGTGAAGAAGTTTAAGTGTAATCATGTTTTGGGGCACTAGCTGGACTCCATTAAAAGATTATTTCAGCCATAATTCTTTTACAATGGCATTTTTGTTTGTGAATATTAATAGGAAATCATGCTGAAGCTTATTCAACAGAGGAAGTGATCTTCTGGAGCCATGGACATAGATGGAACCTTGCTGGCAGAGTAGAATTTGAATTCCTATTTATTGCCTGGACGAGCAGCAGCTGATCTAATCCACTGCCAACTGCTGCTGCTCACCTGAGCCCCAGATCTGATCCCTAACCCACCCACTCAATCTGCTGCTCCTTCCTGTATCCCTAGACCTGATACAAGACGCCTGTCCTCTCTACTCCTTCTGAGTGAGTGGCAGAGGGTTTGAGCATCACTCCTGTGAAACAGTGTGACAGAGTAACACACATGGAGAGAGCATAGTAATAGACTGACACCTTTTAAAAAACAATCTTAATTTCCACATGCCACAGCAGACAATACAGTGGGAGCGGGTGAGAAAAAGCGGTCTAGTGCTGAAGGAAGGGAGAAGAGGTCTTGGCTCTCACCCCACCTTCTTGCTGGCCATCACGGCTGAGCCTGTGTTGGGAGTGGGTGTTGGTGATGGTAACTGACTGGTGGTATGGGCCAATATCAGCTTACTTCCATTCCAGAGGAAGGGGTAACTAAGGAGAAAATTGTGACTCTGAGGATAGAGCACAAGTCCCACTGAAAGTCAGTAGAATTTGTGCTTCTAAATCACTGAGGTGTATTTAAAACTCCCATTCTGAGCCACAATGCCTCTTGGAGACCCGCTTACCCACCACCCCACGTCATTTTAGCGCTTAACTTCTTTCCACACAATATCTTGTGAGGCTTAATTAATGTGTGTAAAGTGTTTGGAGATTTTCAAGGCCCTATAGATATGCATATTATTATTTCTTTAATTAGAAATGTTTACCTTTTTATCCCATGACTGCATGTTGTATGGAATATTTAACAGAGGGAAAGTACCATGGTTACCTCCTGTAAACGGGAATAGCTTCCACCATTGTGGACTTCAAGGAGACTTGTAGCACTTTGGTGATTCAGCAGCCTCAAAAGCCAATCATAGCCTTTGACTTGACTGGTTTGTGGCTATGCTTAACCTTTTAGAACACTGGTTCTCAACAAGCCATAGAAACAATGGGCCGTACATTTCTGAGAGATTATAGCATACTTTGGATAGTGGTGTAGATCAAGTGACTTTAATTGCCCTGCAATGAATTGTCAAGAATGTCTTATTGCTGTTATGAAAATAAGTTTAAGATGTATAGAAAATTAAGGATAACAGTCAGAAAACTGCTTTTATTAGGTCATCAGTGACATGCATGTGAGGTCACAACCAACCAGTAAAAAAAACTCCTAGTATGTCCAAACTTCTAAAGCCAATTTATGATGATTTCCTGTACAGCAGTGAGAAGTGTGTTTGTCTAAATTGGTTTTAATAACACACATCTTCATTAAACCTTATGTTTAAATAATAACTGCACAGTTACACTGTTTTACAAGGCAGTTGTGCAGTTGCAGAGCATGTATTCTCTGAGGTCTAAGGCCAACTGATTTTATCCCAACAAGGAAACTGCATCATTGGCATATGAAAGCAAAGCAATCAGTTCTGTTGCTAGTGTTATCCTGCTAGTGTTTGTGTTGTTGAATCTAGTAGTTACATTTTTTTGTAAATTTCCCATTGAGGATGTAGTTAGAAGTCAAAGTTTCTTTATCTCTTCTTGGGTAAACTGAAGAGGAGAACTGGAGAAGGGAGATACAAGATCTGTCGGATCCCAGTGAGTAAGAATTTAAATCTGAAATCGTGGGTATTACAGCCATTTGTATTTCAAATTGATCTAATTTCCAGGATGCTGACATCCTTCTAGTGGCCCTGTCAAATAGATTTATTAAAACACCCATAAACATAAAACTGCTTCTGTCAGCGAGAGGTGTCAGAGACAACTGTAAGCCAGCCAACATTGCGGCAATATCTGTTTTCCCCATAGTTTGAAAAATCAAATGCAGTCCTGCTTGCTAAAGCTCTGTAGAAAGCTTATATTACTGAAGCTATGGCTGGTTTACAGTGATTTTGTTTGCAATTAAAATTGCTAAAATCACTTGAAAGAAGAGCACAATGTCTATATAGATTGAGTAAAAATTTTCCAAACACTGTGATCCTGCTTTCTACCTGAAGGATAAAAGTTATAGACTAAATGGTTTCATCATTCAGTTAGCGAGAATTCAGAGGTTTATTGTGAGTCAGACATTTCGAGAGAGAAAATAAATTGATGGACTGGGTGTTTATTTCCTGTTGATAGTGCTATTAGGGTTAAATTCGTCTCTGTTACACAGTTGTAAATCCATAGTAACTCCATATACTTCTGCAGAGTTACTGTGGGGTGACACTTAAATAGGGTTTTGCCCTTAGTACATACAGAAATGGTAGGATTTTGTTATTTAAATACATCTTTTTTATTTTATGGTGAATTCAAACAATTTTTGTAATGAAATTTCTAACATAGTGGGTGCATATTTTAGTATTTTTAAAAAAGCATGTAGGAAGCATTTGATGCTGCTGAGAATGAGTGATACTATCCCACTCTAGTTATCCCTAGAGCAGTTTGACTATCGGGACAATTGGACTGCATCTAGTAAGAGTTCTGACTGGAAAAGAGACTCTTCATTTAATAGAATAAAAGCTGTTTCACTCCAGCAACTGACTAATGCCTTGACATAATGTCTTGGCCCACTGTTAGCTTTAGAAATCCCTGTTTAAAGCCATATCAAGTCAGACTCATTTTTCATTTTCAAAGCATTTTATAAACATTAACTATATCACCTGGAGGATATAGTCGTACCTCAAAACCTGCCAAAGACCAAATATGAGATGAAACATGGGTTGAAGTCCCAAAATGAGTGAGACAAGGAGAACTGTGGTGTAGAAACACAAACTATTGAGTGATTGATTTCTTTGACATTTCTGTACAAAGTGAGTTTCATGATTCAACCATTCTGATGTAAATAATGTACATTTAGAATAGTGAGAGAATGTCAGGTTGTTGTAAGACTAAAACGTAGATGTAAAATAAGTGAGGGATAGATAAGGGGTATGATCAGATGTGAATTATTGTTTAGCTCCAACACTGAAGAGTTGGGAGAAGTAGGTGGATCAGGAGAATGGTAATGGGAAACGAAGCTTTTGTTTACAGTTCACCATTTCAAATTCTGCTAAGGGGGTGAGCTAGAGTGTCTGAAAGTTATCACCTGACAGCTTTTGTGTAAAATGAGCAAGTGTCCACATCACAAAACCCTACTCACTACAATTTGCCTCACTCGCTCCCTTATTGGAAGTCTGGCCAAGGACTGAATGGGCCTAAACACTGAACAGCCTCCTGATCCCTAAAAATGGCATATACCCTTTGAACAATTAGCACTGGCTAATCATTGAAAGCATCTCATCACACAATCTATGCACTACTGGGTACTGAATGAAGAGATTCCTGCTCTTGTTTTATGTAATACTTTGCTGTAGGTAGAATTTATTATTTATGACCCCCTTCATGTTATGTAAATTATCCGTTTAATTTGTCCACATCACAATTGTGCTCAAAATTAGGGATGGTCCTAAACCAAAACCATAGAGCTAAACTCATGAGCTGGATCTGAAATCTGAAAAGTTTTCGTGGGCCGCACCAGTGCTCTGGATCCAAATTCTCTTGTTGAACTTGAGAGTTTGAAATCCAGATCTGAATCCAAATTTTCTCAGAGTAGTGGGGGGCAAGGTTGAGATTAGGCCTTTCCTAGAGATGAGTTTGAGCTGTGAACTGGATACAAATCTTGGTCTATGGTTTAGATTTGGGGTGTTGGTTCAGGCCCATTTCTGCTTTGCTCTGTTTGGTTCTTAGAATACTTCACTAGGCTTCTGTTCCATTTGTTTCTCCAGGTGTGATGAGTATGTCACACAGTTGGACGAGATGCAAAGGCAGTTGGCAGCTGCAGAGGATGAGAAGAAGACCTTAAACTCTCTATTGCGGATGGCTATCCAGCAAAAACTTGCCCTCACCCAGCGATTGGAGGATTTAGAGTTCGATCATGAGCAGTCCCGACGCAGCAAAGGCAAGCTTGGAAAGAGCAAGGACAGCCGCTCTAAAGTAAGTGAGGAAGCATCAGCCACCGTGCCAACCATAGACACTTTCCTCCTGCATAGTCAGGGCCCACAGCAACCAAACTTACTGGTCAGCAGTGGCACTCAGAGGAAAAGGTATGCATGCAGTGATCTTTATAGTACAGTGCAGTGGCCAGACTTTAGTTAAAGTCATTCACTGAATTGTAAACAGATTATTATTAATTATTATTATTATTTATTATTTTGGTTGGGGAGAAGGGAGAGGGGAGGATAAAAATAGTGGCTGATCGAAACTCAAAGCCTGGCTAAGTGTGTTTCTGATTCCATCTACCCATAATGTTATCTCCTCCTTTTTCCTATAGTTTTAGACTATATTCTGTCAGTGTTTCAGTGCACCTTGTATGTCCTTTTAAAATGAGTTAACGTTTTGCACACAGCAAAATAACTTCCAGAAATAAAAAAAAGCATTGCTCTGTGAGCATGTCAATGCTTTTTTTTCAGAACAAACCAACACAATCTTTCTGATATGCTATAGTGCTTGCCTGTGTCTCCTCATGAGTGGGAGAAGGATATGGATGTGTTCACTCGGATGAACTTTTCTGCATATTCAAAGGGAATGACTGTGGTTTATAACCTAAAGCAGATGTTCTGGTTGTTCAAGCAGTGAATTCTCATGTTGTCTTCTGACTGTCATGCCAAAGCTGTGTAGTTGTGGAGATGTCAATGGCTCTGACAATGAAAAGGACTCCATTAGAGAAGTGTCCTGGATGTTCATTCCCTTTCCCTGTACTTTCTGGTCACAATGCAAAGGATAAGAAAATGTTCAGGGAGCCCACTAAATGCTGAATATAATGATCAGGGGGTGGGAAGGAGGGTGGAGAACAAATATATAAACCTCATCTCCTCCTCAACTATGAAAAAGAATTTCCAACGCAGGCAACGTGCCATGTTGTGGAAACGATAGGAGGTGGCAACACTAGCTGGTTTTACCTGTTAAACAAATTAGCATGCTGTTGTCATTCATGAGGCATTTAAAGATAATTAAAGTAAAACTCTTTTGTTTCCATATGTATTTTTCTTGGATCTCCTGCAAGACTATTCTCACCTTCCCCTTGTGATCAGAGCCATCCCAGGACTTCAGGGACCTACCTACAGAATATATTAAGAGCCCCCCTTGATCCCACCTCCACAGAATCATTTCTTCTGAGGGGCCCCCCTTCCATGAGTGAACTCATCCATGAGTACCGTCTCAGCAAGGAAAAAAGGTTAACCGTGGCCATACCAGGTAAACATTTTTTCCTTGGGTGCATGTGGTGCAAAGTGATTAGCAGAATAGGGAACCCCAAAACTGCACACACGATGTAATTTGGGCACCTTCTGTCAACTTTAAAATCAAAATGTCCTCTCCTATGTAATCTGTTGCAGCTGCTGGCAGAACATCAGCCCCCACATGTACAAAAACTGGTTCTAGATGGTGTGGGACAAGTTAATCCATTGTATAAGCGAACACAACTCACATTGGCATCCACAGGAGTTGCACCCAGTTACACCAGGGCTGAATTTGGTCCAGTGCCTCTTTTGTTAGCCAGTGATGAAAATACAAACTGAAAGTGAGAGAGGAATTAGGAGTTCAAAAACACTCACTATAGCATATAATGGCTGGAAATAGGCAAATGCCAACTTTAGTATCTGTGTCCTGCTTGTGCTTGGCTACTTGATGGAGTTTTTTAAAGGTAATATTAAGCTCACAAAAGATTTATTTTATGTACATTGATTCATGGGGTCTATCTTGCCAGGAAGCTTTCCTGGTTCCTAAGGTCATGTCGTCATACTCTTCATGGTGGCAAACTAATAATTGCTATTTTTCCTTAGAAATCAGAAAGCAGTTAGGATGGTCTGTGACTGAGCAGTGCTTTTAACCTATTAACCTGCACGCTTTTGATTGTCAATAGATATGTTTAACTGTTTGCTTTGAAGCTTGCCAAACAGAAGAAGCCCAAACAGAAAATGTAAGAGGTAAAGACCAGACTGGTGGCATCCTCTGAAATAAATAAAATACCTGCTATAAGAAAACAGCATAATATATCAGAATACGCTATGTCTCCCTTAGTGAAAGCAATACCACAGCAAGCTTAAAGAAGTGTGATTCAAATGACACTGGCTCATATACCAGATGCAGGACTGTAGGAAGCCTGAACAAAGCAGGCAACCATAAGAGTCTACTGTCAAAAAATTGAATGGCTGACTGATGAAGGCAGCAGCTAAGAAATGACAACCTTGCACAGCAAATCATATCGGTCTATCATCAGGAATTCCTTTCAAATATTCCCATTGCATTGCTCTAGCAGCACCATACAGGGTTACTTAGAATAAGCAATCAGTCCTTACCTGATAGAATTGATTATTTCAACAGGAGCATATGGGAGCAGTTGTGTCAATATTTTTCATAATTTGGAGGAAAGGGTAGTGTGCCAAGAAAGAGGAGATCATGTGTGTCTATAACTACCCTCTAGACAGGAATCTGTTAATTAAACACTGATGGTATCTGTTTCTTCCTCCTCTTAGAATGGGGTCATGATCACTATTTCTGGGAGCCACTTACACACCCCTAAAGAAACTGATCTTGCATTATTCGCACACCCAGAACTCCCAACTTGAAATCAGTGGAGGGTATGGCTGCACTCAAACATTGCAAAAGTAGATTTTTGTAAAGGAGTTTCTTTTGTTAATGTAGAATTTACAAGATTCATAGATTTTTAAGGCAAGAAGGGGCCATTACAACAATCTCATCTGACCTTCTGCATAGTAGAGGCCAAATAACTTGTTGGTACTTGAAAAGCAAAAGTGTTCCATTGATAATAAATGCCTTTAGTCAAACAGTGCACTGTAGGTGCACCAACATATCCTCAAAGACTATTAAGTTCTTAAGACGGTGTTATATATTCATGTATTCCTTTTCCTTCTCAAGGTAAAATACCCCTAAAATGGTTTTGTGGGTGTGGTTTATTGGCCTTTTATGCTTTCATACGGCCTACATTTCAAGTAAACCTATTATAGTGGTTTGTTCAAATGAATGTTCTACTGAGCACTTAATCCTGATGAAGGAAGATAGTTTTTGCCTTTCTCATTTTACTTTACATTTTCTCATTTTACTTTACAATTGAGTATGTTGATCCAAGTTTTATATCCGCTTCAGGTTTAAAGATTACCTTGGGCCTATTTTAGAATAGGGATTGTGAATGACAGTGGGAAATTGACTAACATTGTTCTTATTGCAGCAGGCTGAGTCGTATTTTCTTGTTCCCCAAAGCAGAAAGCATAAAACACCTTAATCCAGAGTCCATTTTTACGGGAATTTTGTAAGCTCTTTGTGTCAGGAACTGGGTATTTCTCCATGCATTGTACTGAGTCGGGCACATTTGGTGCTCAACAAATAGCAATACCTCTTCATCGTGTGGATTGTCAGATAACAACAGCATCCAAACCCAAATCACACAACAGGATGAAATACAAAGCTTGTAGCAGCCATTTTCATTTAAATGAGAAATCACAAGTAGAATTAGCAATAGAATTCAAGAATGATGACACAGAATTAATTAAAACATCCACAACCATCCCAAAGAAGTTTGCAACCTTTCTTCAGCAAACTTTTCCTGTGTTCTTCTTATCCAACTCCTATGACACAGTCCCAAGAAGATTCCATAACCCATTGCTCCCACTTCGACTCCTTTAATGTTTTATACATTTCTTCTTTGAATCTCCACTTCAAAGAAACGAGCCTTCTGGTCCAATAGGACTGTCTGGCGGTCTCTTTGGTGCCCATCAAGTTCACTATTTTTTTTTAATCAAGTGTCCCTGTTGATATGGTTTGTTCTCTTCATCTACAATTTAAACCTCCTATATTTAATCTTATAAATGAACATCTTTCTACTTATTTTAGTGCTTACAGGTAGTGAACACCAAGGTAAGGTTGTACTGTGCCTCCCACTCTAATCCCTCCATAACTCCCCCACTTCTTCAAACATATGGCCCTTGGGCTGAAATTGTCCATACTTGGTCTGAGTTCTGAGATGGATTTTTCACTGAAGTTTGAGAAAAATTGGTCCAGGTTATGCAAGAGTGAAAAAAAATGGCTAAAGGTAGGAACTTCAAACTTGTATTGTTTCAATGTCCACAGTGAGGAAAGAAAAATACTATTGGTTCAGTAATTTTTTTTAAGTTATGCATGTTTAAAATCTGCATTTCCTTCATAAGACAATTTCACCATATGACATTTAGACGTCTCTAGCCATTCTTTAATCTCCAGTGTGTTGGAATTAGAGATGTATTTGATGAGGAACACTAAGGACTAAAATAAGTGAACTTGGTGTGGAAAGATATCAGTTATGCCTCCCTATCTGTGATCAGCTCCCTGTGCTCCCATTTTTACATTCCCATCTGTGTTGTTCATTTGTTCCTTGATGCTGCCCTTCTTTTAGCTCTCCTGCTTGGCACATTCGCTGTCTATCTTTAGCCATGCCACATTCCTGGACACTGCTTCCTACTTTTAGGGAAGTGCTGGCACTACTAGCCTTTTGGCAGAGGAGAAGTTGGGTTGGTATCTGCAGTGAGGGGCTCCAGTACAGAATGGCTGAGTTAAAGAATTCTCCGGAAAGAATTCTTGATTCCTTCTTGATCCCAGTTGACTCCAATGTGCAACTAAATCAGCACATATAGACCCTTCTGATTTCAGATTATTGCAGTATGATCCACCTGGGCTCCTTTATTGAGCTAATGGTTTCTAATCACAATTGCTGAAGAACACCGATCAGTTCACCTACAAAGCATATTGTTTGACTTCCTCAGGATAATATGTGTTTAGCTGTACTGTAGTCTTGCTGCACACTACACTGAGATCTCAGTTTATGGATCACATCTAGGATTGAGATTTGTTCCCTATCCCCCTCTTCCTTTATCAATAAGCTTTTTTATGCTGATAAAAATTACTTCTCCACTAGGCTGAGCCAACCAGGATGTGCAACGTGCAGCTGCAGCCCTCTTTGTTGTGTGTGGTTGTTTTCCTATTTACATGAGAAAATGAGAGCAAAAAGGAAGCAAAAGGCCCCATAACATCATTTATTCCTTCTAAAGGAGTCTCAGTAATTAATTTGATGCTGAATTTGACAGCCTCACAGCATGCAACATTGTATCACCAATGACCTTTTATTTTCAGTTGTATCTGAACTCCTTCCTCTCTAATTTTCATGCACAGAGCTCAGTAGATGTGATTAGATGGTCTTTAATATTCCACTACCCCAAATCTGACAGAGGTCATGTTCCTGTTGTCCTTTCTTGACTTTGGCAATGAAGGGAAGGGGAAAAGGTCCAAGGTTGGTTCTCAGCTCTCTTTCTTTGTCACATCCGTTATTTTGACATAAAAGTTCTTTGTTATTTGTAGCAATTTGAGCTTAAAATGATACATTTCACTCCATTGAGATTCTTGGAGTTGGAGAAAAAAGCTTTAGATAATGGTTTCATAGGAGGCTTTTAAGCACGCTGTAGAAAAATGAATGCCTGCAGTTTATTCTCCATAAAATGTTTGACCCACTGTAAAGTAGTGGGTACTAAACTGTTAAGTATTACTCTCTTTGATGTTCAATCTTACTGCTATTAAGAGGTCACCCACAATATTTTTTGGGACATACAGATCTCTGCCCTTCTTTTGCATGCTACTGAATCAAACCATTGCAGGTTTCACATTTTGTGCATTGTTATATTTATATTTACCAACAGTAGACTTTAAATATGTAAAAATACCGTACAGGATATGTGTTGAAGTGTTTCAGATTTGTCAAGAGGAGAAATCACCCATTTTTTTCTGATAGAAAAGTACTATTTAATGGATAATTATGTTTGTGCTATAGAACTCTATATAATCAGTTTGAAAAACAAACACACAAGAAATCCTATAGAAGTGACATTACTCTCTGAAATTCAGAGACTAGCTGAGGCCAGATCCCCAGCTTATGTAAATCAGTGTAGTTCCATTGGAGCTATGCTCATTTACACAAGCTGAGGATTTGGATCTATAGGTTTTAGATTTCATTACTATTAATGACTAATTAATTTATTAATTACTATACAGCCTTTGCATAAAGAATAACGTAGTGACCTGGGAAGGGTTTTTGTTTAAATAAAAACCTGTTTAAAGGGTTTTAAATCACAAAGAGGTTCAATCCTCTAAGGTAATGAGTGTCTCAAAGGGGCTCAGCATGTTCAAATCTCATTAGCATCAGGGGAGATAGATGGCACTGAGCATCTGTCAGGAGGTGCTTGGTACCTTGCTAGATCAGCTCACAAGTGATGAAAAATTCACATGGCTTTTATTTTTTCATTTCCAGTTGTTGTTTTTGGTTTTTTAAAGAACTGTTTCTTAGCTCGGGTACTAATTTTGCAGTTAGCCTGCTTTTCAAAAGTATATCAGCAGCCTATTCAACCAAGCCCTAATAATGCCTCACTTGTCTCTAGAGCGAGGTTGATTGTAGACTTGGACAGTTTTTAAAAAATCCTTTCTTCTCCTTGTCTTAAATTAAATATTTAGGTCAATGGAATACATTCAGAAAAGAGAAGTCATATGGACAGAAAATGACAATTCCTTCTATGCTAGTTACCTGTTGACTAGGCGTTTGATTCTGTAACGGGGTTCTGGACTCAGAATTTTATTGTGTGTAAGATACGATTTTATGTATACATCGTGATAAATAATTAACTTTTTTGTTTAACTAATCCACAAATATATAGATAAAAATTCAACAGTACAACATAATCCTGCTTTTCAAAGGAATCTGTCAAAATTAATTCATTGAAAATTTTAACATACCTTCAAAACACTGGGCTAGATTCACCAGTAGGCTCTGTTTGCTTTCTACGGTGATGAAAAGCAGCCATAAACTTGGCTTAACCAGCCAGATCAGATCATTTTTGGCTGGTCTATGTAATTGGAGCAACACAAAGCAGCTGGAGCATGCTGATGAATCTGGTCCAACATTTTAAAAATATTGTCCTAACTCTGGAAATCCTCCAAATTCACAAAACTGAGGTCAACTACAAATTACTTTCTTGGATGTGTCATGGGCAAGAGGGTCTTGGTCTGAGTTTCTCTGTGATCCCCTGAATATGCATAAAATATATTTGTATGTGCAGTGAATGCGTTCATGTTTATGCTCTGAATTCATATGCGCAAGTTGCCTTATCTATTTTTATACACAGACAGGCTATTGACATTTACAGGATTCCTGCAACATTAGTTTAATGTATCTTACACTGTTTATAGAAATTATTTTAATCAATTTTTTCAGGGTTATGAACTGTAACTAAATCAGGTGCTACATACAAAAAGGATAATTTAGACGTCTTTAATTTAATGTTATTACCTGTGTCCATTTTTTGTTCTGTGTTTCTCTTTTCTGTTATTTTTGTAATGAACCATTTGTGTGTGTATAATTTGTTTTCATTGTTTAATGTGTGGGGTTAGAGCATACATCTAGAAATAGCTATATATCCTTGCTATTAGGTCTACATGTTCTACATCTGATATGCTCACTTAACTAAGCTTAATGAGCATTATGCATTTACATCACTCCTACTGTGGTACATTGTCCTTGTGAAAGCTACTACAAAACTGAAGAGAAGTATCATTGCCAAGGACTTTAGCTGGCTGTAACTGATCAAGAAATCAGCTGGCTAAATGTACTTTTACCTCTTGGTGCCACTGTGAATAGGACCACTTTGCTTTATGCTTTTTCTCTGTTATGTTTAGCTTCCTAATTACCACAGAGAAGACGGATGGCATACATTTCATGCTGGTCAATATCATTTAACTATTATGATGACATTAATTTACTGCTGTGCCACTGGTTGTATTCGCTTCTCTTTGTATTTTCTCATTACGTTTTTAAAGTGCATTTAACCTCCCCCTCCTTATGAAGATA
This sequence comes from Mauremys reevesii, assembly GCF_016161935.1. Taxonomy (NCBI): domain Eukaryota; kingdom Metazoa; phylum Chordata; order Testudines; family Geoemydidae; genus Mauremys; species Mauremys reevesii. Next base: position 254,285,071 of record NC_052623.1, read on the forward strand.
TGTTGCCAGCTACAAAACAGAATTAAATAAAGAAATAAAGGATTGCAGTGAAGTCCATGTCTTAAGGCTGAACGTTATCAAGAGGTTATTGACTTTTTTCCATGTGTATAAAAATTGTTACCTGGTTATTTGATTGAATTTGTCTCATTTAAATAACAAATTTTAGCAACTTCTGTTGGAAGTTCTTGATTAGAATCCATTCGACTTTAAGCTGTTTCCAACCAAGTATATAGGCAGGTAACACATCACACCTTTTAAAAATGTATTACCAGTACTCTTGTTACTTTCCATAAAAAGATTCAAAGAATCCTGTGGCACCTTATAGACTAACAGACGTTTTGCAGCATGAGCTTTCGTGGGTGAATACCCACTTCGTCGGATGCAAACAAAAAGATTGTATTCCTGAATCTACCACCCTCAATTATCTGAAACAATTATTGACACGACTTCAAAATTCCTTTAACAAATACTGTCTGTCTTTATGTTCTATGAAAAGGTTTAATGCAGTTTCATGAGTTACTGATTTTGATCACCAATAATACCTGAATATTAATTATTGTGCTAGTCATCTGAAAACATAAGATGGTGCAGAAGGGAGTCTCCGCTTGTTTAAGTTAGTGAAGCAGGGATTTTTTTTCTCTGTTGCAGAGCTATTTCTTGGGAGGTCGTCATCTAATCTCACCAGTAACTTCTGTCATCAAAATGAACATATTCATTATTGTAGATATATTGCTGTTTTGGGCTGTGACGGTTGCCAACTGTGCCTTTAGAGCCTGTTCCAAAGCCTACCAAAATCCCATTCACCTTGACTTCAGCAGGCTTGGATCAGACCTTACTTGTACCCTGACATGGTACAAATTGTACCATCGCCTTGGCCATGTTTGCAGGCCAGAATGGCCTTTGAAATGTATCCACCAGTCTTAAACTGAAAATTGATAACCTAGACAACAGTATCACAAGTGATATGTTTCTAAGCCTTTTCCTTTTTGCTTTTGAAGCCTCTAAATGATATATCACATTTTTAATATGTGTGTACAAGGTAGATGCTTGGATCTGTAGAAATGCTATTTCTGTGAACTGTATAACACCCTTAACATAATATCTTTTTAAGCTTCTGTCCATTCCCATTTCTGCTAATTTACTAACCCCTATTTAGCATTTCATTAGATTTAGTGAGGAATGATTTAAAAAATATCCCACAAATTATATTCATTATAAAAATGCAAAAGCATGACCTACAGTAAAAAAGTGTCAAACGGTCAAGAAATTTCTTAATATTGTTTTTTGTATCTGGAAAAAAATGCATGTTACAATGTTACAATAAGCCACACTGAGGCAAAGCTGAAGGTTAAAATTCACATACAGCTTTGCTTGCATTACTTTGATTACTGATTGTCATTCATGTGACCAATGGAGTCCATGGAAAGACCAGGGGGAGACTTTAATTGGAGCTGGCAGGTAATCCAGGTGTCAGAAGAAAGTACTGAATAAAACTAACTAAAAAATTATGAAAAATCAGCTGTCTGGTCTCCTGCTATGGGACAGCATATTAAAAGGTGGGGAGGGAAGACAGAGAGAGGTGTAGTGAATTGAGAAGTGGAACAGACCGGGGGAGGGGGGACCAGCATGGCTTTTTTTTAAAGATTATTTTGAATGATGCTTTCAGATAGGTGAAAATGTTTCTATAGTATTGGGCAATGGGTACAAGATTTTGATAAAATACAGATATAAAAAAGAATATAAGAACATATGACTGGTAGGGACCAACTGGGTTATTGAGTCCAATCCCCTGCTATCACAGGCAACCCAAGGCAGGAAATATAATTAAAGAATTTAAATTTTCCATTGTTAAAAGAAAAAGAGCAAGAGGCCAGTGCAAATAAGACAGCATCAGCATCTCCTGCACTAGCATATCTCTTTGCCTTCCTTTGATATTATGAACATTCTCAGGGTTAGATTTTTCAGTTGATGTAAAATCACCTGGCCCTTAAACTTGTGTAGCTGGGATAGGTTTGGCTCCCAACTTCTGGTTTACTTAATCTTTGTTTCCCCCTGAGCCTTTCTTTACTAAATGCTGGCTTAGCAAAGAGAGGCCCGCACCTTCTCACCTTCATTCCTAAATCTTAGGTGAAAATTGGGTCCTTCTGTGCCACTTCTGCTGCCTCCCCTCAGACTTTTCCTATTGCTTTAATTTCTGTTCCCTGCATAAAGAACTCTAATGCAACCTGTCCCTCTCTTTGAACATTACCTGTACATTAAGTTTCAAAACCTGTCCCAGCCTACACTGAGAGAGGGAGCAGTGACTGCTCAGTGAGTCATCTGCTAAAGGAATCTAGCATCCTGGAGCAGGATTCAAAGCAGTGGGGCACATTTCATTTCTGCTCAAAGCAGGAGCACTAAGAATATAAGAACAGCCTTACTGGGTCAGACCAAAGGTCCATCTAGCCCAGTATCCTGTCTTCCGAGGCAATGAACAGAACAGGTAATCATCAAGTGAAACTAATAGGCAGCAGGTTTAAAACAAGCAAAAGGAAATATTTATTTACACAACACACAGTCAACCTGTGGAACTCATTGCCAGAGGATGTTGTGAAGGTCAAGACTATAACAGAGTTCAAAAAAGAACTAGATAAGTTCATGGAGGATAGGTCCATCAATGGCTATTAGCCAGGATGGGCAGGAATAGTGTCCCTACCTCTGTTTGCCAGAAGCTGGGAATGGGCAACAGGGGATGGATCATTTGATTCCCTGTTCTGTTCATTCCTTCTGGGGCACCTGGCATTGGCCACTGTCGGAAGATTTCTTTCTTGAGTGGTAACACCTAATTTAGACCCCATTATTTCATATGTATAGTTGGGATGATGTTTTTCAATGTGAACTACTTTGCATTTATCAACATTTAATTTCATCTGCCTTTTTGTTGGTGAGTCACCCAGTTTTGTGAGATCCTTTTGTAACTCTTCACAGTCTGCTTTGCACTTAACTATCTTGAGTAGTTTTGTATTGTCTGCAAATTTTGCCCCCCTTTTTCCAGATCATTTATGAATATGTTGGACAGTACTTGTCCCAGTACAGACCCCTGGGGACACCACTATTTACCTCTATTTATTCTGAAAACTGACCATTTATTCCTGCCCTTTGTTTCTGATCTTTTAACTAGTTACTGATCCATGAGAGGACCTTCCCTCTTATCCCATGACAACTTACTTTGCTTAAGGGCCTTTGGTGAGGGACCTTGTCAATGGCTTTCTGAAAATCTAAGTACACTATATCCACTGGATCCCCCTTGTCCATGTGCTTGTTGACCCTCTTAAAGAATTCTAGTAGATTGGTGAGGTATGATTTCCCTTTACAAAAACCATGTTGACCCTTTCCCAACAAATTATATTCATCTATGTATCTGATCATTCTGTTTTTTACTATAGTTTCAACCAATCTGCCCAGTACTGAAGCTAGGCTTACCAGCCTGTAATTGCCGGGATCGCCTCTGGAGCCTTTTTTTTTTTTAAAATGGCGTCACATTAGCAATCCTCCAGTCATCATTGAATGATAGGTTACATACCGCAGTTAGTAGTTCTGCAATTTCACATTTTAGTTCCTTCAGAACTCTTGGGTGAATACCATCTGGTCCTGGTGACTTATTACTGTTTAATTTATCAATTATCACTGTTGCATCTGGATAATGGTTGCTGCTTATAGGATAATGCTTGCTAGCTGGATGGCTGCATCTCCTAATCTATAAACCATGCCACCACCGGAACATGTTTTCCGGTGCTCTTGAGTGGGTTGAAGCATCCTTGCTTGTTTCTTACATAATGGGAGAAAAGAGGAAATGGCCCCACTGCTTGTGCATGAATTCAGCAGAGGTCAGGATCTAGCAAAATCTACATCATTTCCTACAGTTTTCTTTGCATTGCAGGGCTAAAATATCTGGAATTCTGTGTTTGCTAAAATCTCCATTGCACTGGGAAATTACCTGGCTAAATGCTAAGAGGAAGAAAAAAACTGTAGTTGTAATGTTGCTTAGATGAAAGAGATCAGTAATAGTGTAGCAAGGGAAGCCTGAGATATTCCAGGAAGCAATTTAAACAGACTGATCCATAAAGCCATATATCTTTATAGTCAAACCAAAGTATAGCACTAAATTATTATTGTTAACAGTGCTTTATCACATTGTTCTGTGGTAGTCAGTAATACAGATGGCATCTTTCTAAATGCCTTTCTTTATCCCAGTAATGACATATTCTAGCCAGTCCAATAAACGAATCACCGGTTCTTGCTGATAAGAAGCCTTTAGTTTATCTAATGCTTTCCTTCCATGCTTGTTATGAGACTGTATCTTTTGTACATACTTCAGGAGTAAACATTTATTGAAATAGGCATTGGGGAGTGATGAGATTTACACCTGTGGAAGTTTTCTTGCATTGCTGATCTTAACCCAATCAGTACTGTGTGTGTTTCTACACCTTTGCTAAACTAGACGCAGTACTCCAGATGAGGCCTCACCAATGCCAAATAGAGGGAAATGATCACATCTCTTGATCTGCTGGCAATACTCCTACCAAAATGCCGTTAGCCTTCTTGGCAACAAGGGCACACTGTTGACTCATATCCAGCTTCTCATCCACTGTAACCCTTAGATCCTTTTCTGTAGAACTGCTGCCTACCCACTCAGTCCCTAGTCTGCAGCAGTGCATGGGATTCTTCTGTCCTAAGTGCAGGACTCTGCACTTGTCCATGTTGAACCTCATCAGATTTCTTTTGCCTAGTCCTCTAATTTGTCTAGGTCCCTCTGTATCCTATCCCTACCCTCCATTGTATCTACCACTCCTCCCAGTTTAGTGTCATCTGCAGACTTGCTGAAGGTGCAGTCCATGCCATCCTCCAGATCATTAATGAAGATATTGAACAAAAGCGGCCCCAGGACTGACCCTTGGGGCACTCTGCTTGAAACCGGCTGCCAACTAGACATGGAGCCATTGATCACTACCCGTTGAGCCTGATGATCTAACCAGCTAGATACTCAAGTAAAAAATGTTGAAGGGTGATTTTCTGCAGATAACATATTTAACGTAAGTGTAATCTCCAGCATTGACACAATGTTAATGAAGGATCATTGCAAGACTTGCCACACAATATCACAGTAAGTCAACCTTACTGCACTAAGTGTATGGCTACACTTACAAATCTGCAGCGCTGGTAGTTGCAGCGCTGGTCGTCCAGCTGTGCAGGGCCAGCGCTGGTGTGTGGCCACACTCACAGCTACCAGCGCTGGTGTGTGGCCACATTTGCAGTGCTATTGGGAGTGATGCATTATGGGCAGCTATCCCAGCGTTCAAGTGGCAGCAACGTGCTTTTCAAAAGAGGGGGGTGGGGCAGGGCGTAGTGTGACAGGGAGCGGGCGAGAGAGAGAGAGAGTGGATTTTTGGAGCCAACACTGTGTGTTTAGCTTCCTGCCTTGAAAAATCAGAACATGTTCCCGATCCCTTACCCTTAACTCTTAACTGCAAACAGCCTGCAGCCAACGGACTCCCTCTCTCCCCTCTGCCCCGTTTCTGTCAAGCAAACACTCACTCCCTGCCTGCCTCATTATCTCATTTGATTGTTCACAGATTGATCACAGCAAACAGGAGCTGTGTTTGTAGATAAGCAGCTCCGGGATCAACGGAGCTACGGAGCTCCGAGTTCACAACAAAACAAAGACAGTCTGCATAACAAAACAAAGAGAGTAATTTATAAAAGCATTCTGGGATATCTGCTAATACCCTGGAGGCCAATAACAGCACTGGTGTGTGGCCACACTTGATGACCAGCGCTGCAGCACCAGCGCTGCAATCTTTATTCCCTAGGCAGACCCAGGTGTACGGCCAGCGCTGCAGCCAGGGAGTTGCAGCGCTGGATGTGCCCTGCAGGTGTGGACGCTTACTAATTGCAGCACTGGAAAGCCTCCACCAGCGCTGCAACTCGCAAGTGTAGCCATACCCTAAATCAAATAGTAGATTTGGTGCCATCTAGTGCTTATCAGCCTTGTACCCGGAAGAAATACTATACACACTGGTGTGCTCCTACTGTACCACAGTCACTGCTTCCACTAAATTACTGATCAGCAAGCCCTGGCCCATGCATCTGTTTGTTAACATGTTTGTAATAAGGTCTGGCACCCATCAACTATTCTGCCCTCCTCTGTGACCATACTGGCTGGTTTTCTTAGAGCATTGTTTGGGGACCGTTACCAGCAGATCGATGGAAGTGATTATTCCCCTCTATTTGGCACTCGTGAGGCCACATCTGGAGTACTGTGTCCAGTTTTGGGCCCCCCACTACAGAAAGGATGTGGACAAATTGGAGAGAGTCCAGCAAAGGGCAACGAAAATGATTAGGGGGCTGGGGCACATGATTTATGATGAGAAGCTGAGGGAACTGGGCTTATTTAGTCTGCAGAAGAGAAGAATGAGGGGGGATTTGATAGCAGCCTTCAACTACCTGAAGAGGGGTTCCAGAGAGTATGTTGCTAGTCTGTTCCCAGTGGTGGCAGATGACAGAACAAGGAGCAAATGGTCTCAAGTTGCAGTGGGAGAGGTTTATATTGAATATTAGGAAAAACTATTTCACTAGGAGGGTGGTGAAACAGTGGAGGCAAAAGACATATCTGGCTTCAAGACTAAGCTTGATAAGTTTATGGAGGGGATGGTATGATGGGATAGCCTAATTTTGGCAATTAATTGATCTTTGACTGTTGGGGTAAATATGCCCAATGGCCTGTGATGGGACACCAGAGAGGGTGGGATCTGAGTTACTACAGAGAATTCTTTCCTGGGTGTCTGGCTGGTGAGTCTTGCCCACATGCTCAGGGTTTAACTGATCACCATATTTGGGGTTGGGAAGGAATTTTCCTCCAGGGCAGATTGGCAGAGGCCCTGGGGTTTTTTTGCCTTCCTCTGCAGCGTGGACACGGGTCACTTGCTGGAGGACTCTCTGCACCTTGAAGTCTTTAAATCACAAGTTGAAGACTTCAATAGCTCAGACATAGGTCGGGGTTTGTTACAGGAGTGGGTGGGTGAGATTCTGTGGCCTATGTTGTATAGGAGGTCAGACTAAGGTCAGAAGGGACCACCATGATCTTCTAAAGTGTGATTGTATGAGCACTGGAATGGGTTACCTAGGGAAGTGGTGGAATCTCTATCCTTAGAGGTTTTTAAGGCCCGGCTTGACAAAGCCCTGGCTCGGATGATTTAGTTGGTGTTGGTCCTGCTTTGAGCAGGGGGTTGGACTAGATAACCTCCTGAGGCCCCTACCAACCCTAATATTCTATGAGTGAGTAGTATCAGAGGGGTAGCCGTGTTAGTCTGGATCTGTAAAAAGCAGCAAAGAGTCCTGTGGCACCTTATAGACTAACAGACGTATTGGAGCATAAGCTTTCGTGGGTGAATACCCACTTCGTCAGACGCAAGTGGTATTCCCCCTCAAAAGCTTATGCTCCAATACTTCTGTTAGTCTATAAGGTGCCACAGGACTCTCACTTTTTATGAGTGAGTAGGCTCTTCTCATCTTTTAAGTGTTACTTTTCTCATGCTGCCTTCTCTCTGAGGTAGCCAACAGCAATCATCCCAACTGAAATCACCACATCAAATTCCAGTTCGTTTTAATAAAAGCAGTGTTTCTTTGGCATAAGTTAGGAAATCAAGAGAAAAATCACAAATTTAACTGATGGTAGGAAATAAACTCAAATTGTTACATACCGAGACAAAAGCAGCACTAAGCTGTCCCAAACCTCGTGTTACAAAGTATGGAAATATTACCTATAACGTAGATGAAAAAATATATTTCTCATCTTAAAGGCTGTTAAGATTTCTCCCACCTTTTCAGCTTAGAGTTTCAGAATGTCTTGGGAGTTTGTCTCATATCAGCAAGGTGAGTGTTCTCCCTTCCAAGCTGCCATTTTTCTTGACATATCACACTGGCCTTTGACTTTGATTTGGGTAAATACGTCATTACCAGAAACTTAGAGCAGAGGGAACAAATTGTTTCAGTAGATTTTGCAGCATAAAACACTGCATTTCTGCCTATTGCACAGCTAGTGTTCAGAAGAAAGGGGGAGGTTGTTTTTAAGAAAAGGTTTTCTTGCTCACTACTCTTAGCCAGGAGTTACATTAAATCAATGTAGTCGTTGTTTTTGAAATCCCAGGAAAGAGAATAATTCATTCTCAGGTAAATGGAGACTGCTCCTGTTTTCAGGTGAACTATCAATAGCACGTCTCAGCAGAACATATTATCAAGTTCCCGCAAGATTTATGCAGCAAGTGCAATTGACATTGGGTGGCATGACAGGAATGGGGTGGGTACTATGAAAATCTGAGCTTAGGAAATGAGACTTTTCTGCAAGTTCTGCAAAATGAAGGGATTCTTCCGTCTCAAGGGTGAGTTTTACATAAAACACCAAAACATCAACTTCACATTTTGCAATAAAATTCATTTTCTTCTTTTCAGGGATTGATCCTGCAAATCTTTATTCACACATTTGGCTTTCCTAATGTGAATCGTCCCTTTAAAATATTGTTTATATTTAGTGTTTGGCTCTTAATTTTTACCCGTGAGATTTTTATAGAAACATTTCATGAATTTTGAGTTACTGTAATCAGAAGACACCAGTCACTTATTTGCAGCACCACTCATGTTCTTCTTGATGCTTTTCTTGGTCTTGGATCCCTTGCTATTCTTGTTCCTTGATAATACCAAGTCACTCTTTATATAGACAGCTTGTTTCGTATATCCAACGACAGAATGTACAAAGGGAGTTCCATTATGCTGATTCTATAGTCGCATGTAAAATTTTCACTGAGGACATTGCTGACAGCAGCAAAACTGCATGCCCATTTCTCAGACATTAAAAACACAGCCACACGTGATAATGTTGATTGGATTCACCTATTTTATGGTCCAAAGGGCTGAACACACCTGTGACACTACGTGTGGTGCTTAGCCAGAGGAAGACAGAGCAGGAAAAGATTTAGAAGAGTGTCGGATCCACAGGGTCTGGTCTATGCCCCAGCCTGCCACTAGTCCCTTGGGAGTGACCCCTTTAGCATGCCAGGCCCCCAAAGATCCACACAGTTCACAGGGGCAGGCCGGCAGCCGCCGAGACGCCAAAACTGGACCTTTGGGTGCCAATGATCCCTGTTTCCTCTGGGGCTCCCACTCCCCACAGCAAGTCCTGCAGAGCTGGGCTCCTGTGGGAGGCTTGTTCTTTATTCCTTCAGGACGCAGTGCTCCCAGTTAGTGTTTTCAGCAATGCCAAGCGCTCTTTTCAAAGCAAAATAATCTATTGGCTACCTAGCATTCAGAATGTGAAAGTCCTGAGGTTAGCGTAGAGCAGGGGTTCCCAAACTTGGTTCACGGCTTGTTCAGGATAAGCCCCTGGTGGGCTGCGAGATGCTTTGTTTACCTGAGCATCTGCAGGTCCAGGCCGCTCACAGCTCTCAGTGGCTGCAGTTTGCCGTTCCCGGCCAATACAAGCTGTGGGAAGCAGTGGCCCGGCCCACATGGCTTACTGCAGCTCCCAGTGGCCGGGAACGGCAAACTGCGGCCACTGGGAGCTGCGAGCGGCCATACCTGCGGATGCTCAGGGAAACGAAGCGTCTCGCAGCCCACCAGGGGTTTACCCTGAACAGGTTGCAAACCAAGTTTGGGAACCACTGGTGTAGAGAAGCAAAGGTTAAGACGTTGTTCAATCTAGCCAATGTGAGGGCTCTACCTAGCCGAGCTGCTGTAGAATCCACTTTGGCCCTGTCTCTGTCCCTTTGTCTTTGGTTCCGGGGGGCGGGGTGCATGCTGGATCTCTGTGAGCACAGCTTTTATCACAGCCACCTAGCAACTTTCCCCTTTGTTCTACTGCTTGGGGCCTTTGCTCTGCTTCCTTGCAGAGAGGTGTGTGGGGTGGGGAGGTCTCCTTCCTCTTGGCTTTTGGTCACTAGGAGTGTGGGTCACTGGCCACTGGGGTTTCCATTGTCTCTCTGGATCCTCCATTCACATGTGTAGACTTTTATTCAGTTTGTTAATGACTCTGGTTTCCAACCAGGCTGCTGAGTCACCACCTTATCCCTTCTCTTCAACCTCAGTGCATAGCTATGCAAAGCCCCAAGGGAAACTGAGGCACACACAGGCATCATAAAAAATATTACCAAAATTCCCACATTTTTCACAAAGAGTTTCTTGGTTTAACAGTATCTATAGGGCCAGTGTCAGTCCTGATGTAAGTGGGTGCAACTTAATTGAATTAACAGAATTTAAAGCTGTTCCACTAGGACTAAATTTGGCTAGCACTGGGCATTAGATATGAAAGGAGAAAGTAGCTCTGGCCAGTCCAACAGTGAAGGAGAGTTGCTAGAATGATGAGAAGCTGTAGGGCTGACGAGGCCGAGTGGTGATGGGAGTTGTGCCTTTAGAGTTTCAAAGAATGCTATTCTGAACCATGCTGAACCTTTTATATATTGCCTATCACTAGTGCAGGGCTTTATACTGATGTCAATGGGAGTACTCCCACTGACTTCAGTATGAATTGGATTGGGGATTCTCATACAAAATAGTCATTCTGTCCCTGTAGTGGTTGAAATCAACACTGTATTTGGCTTTCCTGGCAACAGAGACTTTAGGAATAAACCAGTCTGACTCTTGCATTAATCAGGTCATTGATGCTGTTTTTAGGAGACTTATCATAAAGTAAAAATCTTTACTGCACCAGCAATAAGCAATGCCTGCATTTTATGGCTTAACTAATCTTTTATCAGACCTGGGAGCTAGAGAGACTACACACTGATAGCCATTCAGGCGTCACACAATGTAAAAATGTTTTTCACCAGTAGAACAGCCATCTTGCTGCATAAGACACCCCCCTACCAAGCTATATATTGATTTACCAAGAGAAGGCTCTGGGTCTAAGACCAGCACTTCAAATAGACTATTCTGCAAACTGCAACAAAAGAGCAGCTCTGACAACTCAAGTCATATGACACATTTTGATGTGTTGAATAATAATTCCTTACACTCTTTCCTCCTCTTCCTGCCAAAGGTTATGCTCAGGGTCCAAAAATCTATGATGTTTACTGAGGTGAGAAGGGAGGCAACAAATGTGATTTGTCCACACCCACTTAGACCACTAGAGGGCAGCACAGATCACCTTAGGAGACAGATCCCTATATGGTGACTGATAAATGGATTTGTTTGAGAAGGGGTGACTGTGGTACTAGAATGACTCCCAGTATTTTCAGGCAAGTACCCTGCCCTCTGTGAAAGAAGAACAGTACCAACAGTGTCAGTTACATGTGGGGAGTCTTTGTGTATATATAGTACCAACAACAACTTCCAACTGATTGAGACAGCAGAATTGAATTCCAAGGGAACAATCTTCCTCTACACCATTATTTGTACCTCCTTCAAAAGGAGTTTTGTGCTTTGAGTGGCAGCCAGTGAGAAAAAGAAGAAAAGATTCATGATTCCTAAAAAAGATTCTGATTGACTATGATGTCTTGTCATTTTTGTTTTTAAAATTCACGTTAGAATAACTTCCCATTTCCTGAGCAGTTGCTTTAGAGAAAGAAACTTAGAGAATCAAAAGCTGGGATCTAGAGAATCAAGATGCAGTATTCATGGCAGGCAAGAGATTCACAGACCTCACTGAAATCAATGGCAAAACTCCCATTTATTTCAATGGAGTCAGGATTTCACTCACAGATTTTAAGGCCAGAAAAGACCATGACGATCATCTGTCTGACTATGTGTATAACACAGGCTGCAGAATGTTTGGACTAGCTCCATTATAAAGAGTCAGACTGTGTTAGTTTCTTACGTTGTTGTGCAGTGGTGGGGTTTGCTCAGACTTGGAAGTTGGTAAGAGGCTAGCAGTTCAGGGTTTGTTTTGTTGTTGTTTGATTTGGTTTTTAAATCAAGAAAACAGAGAACATTGTTAGTGGATTTAAAACCTGTTTCCTCATTCCAGTATAAACACAGTCACAAGAATTACAGTGGCTCTACATTTATTTCACACACACAATCTCACTGCCACTACTTGCAGGTTGTAATGTCTGATTTAAATCTTTTTGAAAGAACTATGTTTTGATGGCAGCTGGGACTGCCACAGGATATATATATTTTTTTTACTCTGCAAGTTCACAGGGGATTTTTCTGATATATAATAGGCATAAGATATCTTGAGAATTTTAAAGTAGCTGTTATTGACATGTTATATTACTAGTAAGCAAACCAGTTGCATTCATACCCTATGATAAAATAATGGTTAATATGGCCTGATTCAGACCCCATTGAAGTCAGTGAAAAGACTACCATCAGGCCCATATTGCAAAAGGTCCGTCAGTATGTGCTCATTAAATATGGTTGGTCTAAAACTCCCATCTAATAATATCTTGCCATTGGGGAAAAAAATAAGCTCAACTGTTTCCATGAGTATTTGTGAAAGAAACTGTTACTTAGCTAATAAGAACTGAACATACATTCCTCACTAAATCTCTCCATCAGCTGCATAGTCTGTTTACTATTGTTACTAACCCCTTGCTTTGTCATCTCTTTGTATATATGTCTAATTTATCAGTTTCTTGTAGATTATCAGCAGCCTGCTGCCTCCATACCACTACGCAGCTCACAACTAGCCAGGGGGCCAGACTGCCAGACTGTCAGGTAACTTTAGCTAACTCTTTTCTCTTTGCATATAGCTGCATGTCACTACTCTTGCATCTGCATCTACCCTTCCTTTCCTATATAAATAGTCTTTCCTGTTTATAAAGTTCTGAACTGTGTGTGTGAGGAGGGAGGCTTGCTTGCTTTTTAAGCAAAGTATTGATTTGAGTTACTCTAATACTTTCTGTAGTTACAGCATAGGAGATTTTTTTCCCTTATGTGTATTAGGGAAGCTGTTACTTGTACATATATCAAAAATAAGGAAAATAATTTAGGGCTCAGTCTTGCACTCCTTAGCCCAGACAGTTTCCCAGTGACATCAAAATTAATATATTTTGGATGAAATTCTTGAGACTTTTGCCTGAGTAAGGACAGCAGAATTAGCAGTGTCAGGTGACTCAACAATAAAAAACAAACTAGTCTTTAATTTTTTCTTAGTCAGTGGGAGGCAGTGTTGTCATGTGATTAAAACAGGGAACTGTGAATCAGGAGACCTGGGCTCCAGTTTTAGTTCTGCCACTGACTCTGTGTATGACCTTGAGTGAGTCACTTCACTTCTTGGTGAGTCTCAATTTTCCTATCTGTAAAATGGAGATAATGAAACTTAAATACCTTTGAAATGTTTAGGATAAAAAATGCTATATACGTTCTAAGTATTATAAAAAAAACTAATCAAAACATTTGGTTTGAAAGAGGAAACATCTCCACACAAGAGTTTTTAAAATGTGTAAATCACGTTTCAACTATGTTGTACTGACCTGCCACTGAAAACATGTAACAAAAAGGTCATCTTAAAGTCGTTGGTACTCAAAAAGTTTTTTTGCCATATAAATTGTAATCTACATAAAATAAATAGGGTACACTTGTTTTAGAGATAGATGAAGGTTCCGATATATGCGTTGCGCAAGATATTTACCCATGTTTTGACCTGCTCATTTGGAGAATGCAAAGTTATTTTTCATATCTTCCCCTAACGTATAATAAAACCTCTTATGTATGTATTTATTTATTTACCCACCCTCCAAAGATGAACTTCATTACAGTACATATAGAAGTTCCCTTTAATCAGGTTAGAGAACAGGTGAGATATGAGTAATAGACTAGAAACCAGGGAATTCTAATCCCTGCTATGTCACTGTGACTCCTTCTATGGCCTTGGGGAAGTCCCTTAAACCCTTTGTGTCTCTGCTTTCCTGTCTGCACCTCAGAAAACAAAAAAAACAACCAAATTTGCCCCTGCTAATTGAGTGAGTAGAACTTTGCAAGGCTCTCCAATTCCTATCAGGGAAAAGACGTGCTCCAAATGATCTAATACCACTTAGCACAGAACTGCTCATCAGTTCTTCTGCAAGCATGAAATGCAGCGATGCCAGCTGTGAAATGTATCTGTCATATCGCCAGTGTGTTTATATGCCTGGTGAACAAATAGCAAAGCAGCTCGTAGAACAGACAGTCTTCCCAGTTGTGTTTTATATTTAGCCTAAACTAAATTGAATCTAATCTAGTTAGTCAGACCTTGCAGGTCTGATTCTGCCAGAACGGAAGAACCACACCACGTTTGCTACTATTGCAAATTCACTTGGCTATATTATCTGTACTGCAAACAAAAGTGTGGAGAGAGGCAAGTCCAATGGAAAGTCCCGGGGTCCTCTGAATTGTCCCATTTTGCTCCTTGCACTTTCCAGTTCAGAGACCAGGGGAGTTAGTCCTTTTAAACTATAAATGATTACAATCTTGAAGAATCCACAGAGAGGCCCAAAACATCCATGCAGAGCCTGTCCCTCATTCCCCTCCTGCCACCTTTCTTCCGTACCCTGCCTCTGGACCTCTGCTCTCATGTAGTTCTCACTGGCTGCCCCGATCTCTTCCTTGAGGGAAGATCAGCTTGCAGAGGAGGGATACTTCATAAGCTAGTGACAGCAGGGTCAGCATTAATTTACGCGAGTAAACTCCTGTGAATGTAGAGTGAGTAGATGTCACTTGATGTGGCTGTTTACTTGCCCCGGCTCCTCGTGGGTGTGCAAAGCCCCAGTCCTGTGCTATGACAGTGAAGGGGTTTCCATAGGCTTTGGGGAAGCAGAGAGCCTGTTGCAGAGCCACAGTTCCCTCCCCTCCTCTGCACATGCAGGGGTTTGATTTAGAGCCCCTCCACATGTTATGAGAGAGGGGAAAATAAGGACATTTGTAAAGTGCTGAGGTATCCAGACTGTGTAAACATGGATTAGGTCTCTCCCCAATTAGAAAGATCAGTCATTTATTTTGTTCATTTGTTTACATATTTGCTTTCCTCTGGATACTTCAGCTAGAACCAGATTTGGAAACTTTGTGTGAGAAGCTTTTCTTGCAGTGTCCACCTAACTCAAAACAAGGGTACAGGGGAAATTAGAGTTTTGTAGTTAATAATTTTCAGAAATCCAGACTAGTCATCCCACAAGAAACAAGTAGACCTATATCCAGCCTATCTGTTGGTTTTGAAAAGATTATCGGTTTCATCACCAGTTTGATGCTCTTCTTGATAAGAATATACATGCGCTGTTGGGTGTAATGCCAATCATAAATATTCATAAATATGTCCGGCATGCCTAGGCCACATAGCTGCATATCCTGGACTGTGTCTTGAGAAAACACAGCAACAGCTCCATTATCAGCACAACAGCATGATGGCATGAATTTTTCACTGCTTTGAGTACCATAATTGGGATCTGGAATAAAAACTGAAGGCATTTGAGGGAAGAGCAAATTGTCTATTCAGTTGTAACAGAGAGATGTGTGCATGCTTTTACAAATCCCTGCTACCATGCCTGCAGGAATGTGACCTCCCTAGGCCTCTAACCTGGAACTACAGAGTGTCTTGTTATGACTGAAATTCACATGAATGTTTTCTGCATCCCACGATATGTCAAGTCTAGTCATGTTCAAAATAGTTTACGTTCCTCACCGTAACACAAATATAAAGTGTGGCATGAGCTCTTTACTCAAATGGGGCTGCACATTTACTTAAATGGCACCTGTGTAGGGTTTTACTTTATCCTGTACATACTCTGAAATTCACACTGTAATTACACATCCCCACAGATGTGTTTTCATTCCAGTGTAATTCTAATTTACAAATAGCTTTTGTAAATAGCTTCTGGTGAACTTCCTATGATAAATTTAAGAGAAGAGTCGAACTGAATTGAACCTGAAACTTTAAGGTTTAGAAACATTTGGTCAATTTATTTTGTTGTTTTATGTTTACAGTTTTGCTTGCCTCTGCATATTTCAGCTAGAACCTGATTTGGAAACACTATAAGATATTATTTTCTTGCTGTGTTTCCAACTAAACCAAAGACAGGGTACCTTGGATAGCTTGAAAATTTGCATGACAATCCATCTGAATTTCTAGGCCCAAAAAGATCTGGATAAGCAGTCACATTTTTAGATGTTTACCAGATTGTTGGATTTCTTCTTCAAGTGCTGGTCCCTATGTGTAATCCACTGTGGATATGCATGCATTCCATGCAGTGGTGCCAGAATTGGGGGGAGTGAGGGAGGGCTCCAGGGCCATCCCACTTTTTGAAATGCCCTTGCTCTCCTCATGCCTCCAGTCAAGGAGATACACGGTGGAGTGGGCTGACCGCCTTTCCTGTTCCTTCCTAGCCATACCCATGAGGCGCAGAAACTGCAGGTTAGAAAAGGTCATGAGGCCACAGCTGGACCCAGGTCAGGGGACCCCCCTGTACACCCGCCTGCATCTATATGGAATGCACCTCCCACAACGAGGTTTGACTGCTACAGGGGAGTCCGTATCCACAGACCCCCATCAGGGTCTCATCAGGAAGGCAGAGATCACTCACACAAACATAAAAGTAGGTCCCTTTCTAAGTCAGTTATAAAATCATCTAACACAATTGTGCATAAGTCAAGCAAGCCTACTCTGTCCACCTCTAAGGATTTAGGATGTACAAGGTCCCAGGGCAGGACTCTAAAGCCCATAAAGCCAGGGCTTCTTTGATACTGGACCTGTCCTGACAGCACCCATTCCACCAGTACCATCCAAGTCAAAATATCAGGATCCATCTGTTTAGGTACGATCGAAGATACCTCCACTGGTGGTGGTAGCAATACAAAGGCCAGGTCTGCACTCAGAAGTTAAGTTGTACCCAACTATGTCATTTAGGGGAGTAAAAACTCCACACTCCTGAGCAACGCAGTTAAGCTGGCTTAACCCCCAGTGCAGACAGCACTAGGTCAAGAGAAGAATTCTTCTGTCGACCTCACTATCGCCTGTTGGAGAGGTGGATTACCTCTGTTGGTGGGAGAATCCCTCCCATCACCGTAGTGAGTGTTTACACTTCAGTGCTGCAGCTGTACTATTGTAGTGTTTCAAATGTAGACAAGCCCAAAGTCTGCCTCTTCTGACTCCTTTGGTATGAGTGCATCAGTCCCCTTGCACTCCAAGAAGGTCAGAGACCTATATCACACTGGAGAATATCTTTGCTCTTCCACCATCATCAGGACTTTCCCTTATGAGGAAGATTGTGACTCCACCGGGGTTGTTACCTTGGATAGAAGTCTATCCCCTCTTCCAGCTATGCTTTTTCTCTACCAGAACCATCAGTGGATATGGATTCTTTCTTCATAGAATCGTAGAATATCAGGGTTGGACGGGACCTCAGGAGGTCATCTAGTCCAACCCCCTGCTCAAAGCAGGACCAACCCCCAACTAAATCATCCCAGCCAGGGCTTTGTCAAACCGGACCTTGAAAACCTCTAAGGATGGAGATTCCACTACCTCCCTAGGTAACCCATTCCAGTTTTTCACCACCCTTCTAGTGAAAAAGTTTTTCCTAATATCCAACCTAAACTTCCCCCATTGCAACTTGAGACCATTGCTCCTTGTTCTGTCATCTGGTACCACTGAGAACAGTCTAGATCCATCTTCTTTGGAACCCCCTTTCAGGTAGCTGAAAGCAGCTATCAAATCCCTCCTCAGTCTTCTCTGCTGCAGACTAAACAATCCCAGTTCCCTCAGCCTCTCCTCATAAGTCATGTGCTCCAGCCCCCTAATAATTTTTGTTGCCCTCAACTGGACTCTTTCCAATTTTTCCACATCCTTCCTGTAGTGTGGGGCCCAAAACTGGACACGGTACTCCAGATGAGGCCTCACCAATGTCAAATAGAGGGGAATGATCATGTCCTTCGATCTGCTGGCAATGTTCCTACTTATACAGCCCAAAATGCCGTTAGCTTTCTTGGCAACAAGGGCACACTGTTGACTCATATCCAGCTTCTCATCCACTGTAACCCCTAGGTCCTTTTCTGCAGGAAAAAGGCAAAATGGAGATGTTTCAAGGGCCTTTTATAGCTTCTTCCATGTGGAGGGAAACCCATTGCCCCAAACAAAGCCCTCAGCACAGTTAGTGGAAAATTACAGCCACACAAGATGCAATTCAGTACCATGTGACCTAGTCATATGCCCTTGCATGCTTTGATGAGTCAGGGCAGCCGTTACCCGTATTCTAGCTAAAACATCCACATGAAAGTCCATCAGGTATGGATAATCTTCTTCCATGGCCAATTGTGTTTGTTGATGGGCCATAATTTGAATACTTCATTCACAATGTGCTGGCTAGACTGGATGTAAACTGTCTTGTGGGTGTTACCACAGGAGCAAACACATTTGAAATACAGGTACATAGTCAATATTCATAACTTCAGATACAAAAATGATGCATGCATTCAATTAGGATAATCACATTTAGCAAATCATAATTTTTCCATTTACACCTTACATGGCACACTTTGTATAAGATTTGTTGCAATTATATAACAGTGGTAGCAACAATGATCCACATGCTCATATTTTAATCATATAATGTCACACATGGATATTCACCCTACATGCAGATGTTTTCTCAGATTCATGGTGGGCCCCAACCACCTCCAATATAATGTTCTCCCATTTGGCCTTGCTACAGGCCCCAGAATTTTTTCCAAGGTCTTCCTGGTTATAGCAGCTTATTTAAAATGGAATGACTTCCCAGTCTTCTCCTATCTTGATGATTGCCTTCTCATTGCTGAGACATATCAGGAGGCCCACAAGTCGACCACATTCATTCTTATTTTCTTCCCTACGAGTCAGAGTCAACAGACTTCATAAGGGCCACCCTAGATTCACCACAGCGAGAGCTTATCTGCCAAAGGACAGGTTTCACACCATGAGCAACCTGATAGATCAGGCTGTATGCAACTCTTGAGCTTCAGTCAGAACTTTCCTTTCTCGTAAGGAACATGGCTTCAAGCACTTACGTTACCCCATTCACCAGACTCTGCCTGCATTGCCTTCAGGCATGGCTTCTCACTGTGTATTCACAAACCAAACACAACATGAACACCATGGTAACAATTCCTGCTAGAGTAACAGCTTCTCTAACATGGTGAAAGGATCTCCATCAGTTGTGTGTGGGTGTCCTCTTCCTACCATCCTACCAGACAAGATGATCATTAAAGACTCTCTCTCTTAGACTGGGAAGCCCATGTGGAGAGCCATATGGCTCAGGGCACTTGGATGTCCTGAAAGGCCAGGATGCACATCAACCTTCTGGAACTCTGGACAGTTTGAGATGCTTTCAAAGTCATTTTGCAATTTATATGGTCCAATCATGTCCCCACAATGTCAGACAATGTGACAGGGATGGGATGAGATCAATCCCTCTGCGTAGAATCAGTCACCCTATGAAATTGGTATCAAGAATCCAATCACAATGTCATTTCACCATCAGTCAGGAGTGGGAATTCAGTAGTAAATAACATTTCTGCTCAGTGGGGGACTCCCATCTGGGATCTGTTTGTCTCC
Organism: Mauremys reevesii; assembly: GCF_016161935.1. Classification (NCBI taxonomy): domain Eukaryota; kingdom Metazoa; phylum Chordata; order Testudines; family Geoemydidae; genus Mauremys; species Mauremys reevesii. The sequence goes on from NC_052623.1 coordinate 254,304,596, forward strand.
CAAATGAACAGGAAATGTAACACACATTATTCCAAAGGTGCTGTAAGATTACATTCTCAGGGTGATGCTCTCCTTCTTTCCTGGTCGGGTCATCTGAGCTATGCCTTTCCTCCTTTACTATTCCTAGCTTGAGTCTTGCAGTAAATCTGTCAAGACAAGGCATGAGTCAGCCTCATTGTCCCCTACTGCCCCAGACAGTTTTGGTTCCTGAACCTCCTGTGGCTGTCATCCTGCCCTCTAATCAGCATCCAGTTGTTTCCTGTTCTCTTCTCCCAGGAGAGGGGCAGGATCAAGCATCCCAATCCTGAGATGCTTCATCTCATAGCGTATTTTTGGATGGGCATCAACACTAGAACTTTCCTGTTCAGAAGCCATATAAACCATTCTTAAAATGGCAGAAAAAGCTCCACTAGGAAATCGTATTCATCCAAGTGGAGGCGTTTCTCCATCTGGGTGCATCAGATGTGCATATCTCCCAAGTCAGCAGATGTTCCCTTCATTTTGGACTGTCTTCTTTCTGTCAAAATGGCTGGCTTTCCCCTCCACTCTATACAAGTCTGTCTGGCAGTAATCAGTGTGCGCCATCCACCAGCAGATGGCTATTCAATTTTCACTCCGATTCTTAAAGGGCCTAATTAGGACCTTTCCATCACTAAGGAAGCCTTCCCCTCATTAGGACTTGAACCTTGTGCTGTCTGCTCCCACTAAGCATACCTTCAAGCTGTTAGCTACATGTTCCATGTCTCACCTGTCTATGAAAGTTGCATTTCTTGTGGCCATAATCTCAGCCAGGAGTAAGATGAGTTGAGAATCCTAATGGCAGATCCACCATATACTTTATTCTATAAAGACAAAGTCTGTTTACGGCTACATCTGAAATTCCTTCCTACGGTTGGTTTGGAGTTTCACATAAATAAACCAATCAATTTACCTGTGTTTTTTCTGAAACTGCATGCATCTGTGGAGGAGAGGAAACTTCATTCCCTTGACCTATGACATGTTCTCCCCTTCTGCCTACAAAGGACAAAATTGATTAGAAAATCTCCCAGACTGTTTATTGCTATACCTGAAAGAGTCCAAGGTCACACTATCTCCTTTCAGAGGATCTCAGGTTGTATCTTATTTTGCTAGCAGTTTTCTCACCTTCCTCCCCCATAGTGGGTGAGGACTCATTCTACAAGAGCAAGTGCCTCTGGTTGAGGCAGCTATGTGGACTTCCATCCATACATTCACGAGACATTATGGTCTCCACAGGACTCCACCACTGACACATCCTTTGAGACAATGGTCCTTCAAACAGCTCTGATGCCTGCATCCTTGCACCTTCCTCTTTCTTGACTACTGCTTGTCAGTCATTCACCGTGGAATACACATAGGGACCAGCACTCAAAGAAGAAGAGGAGGTTACCTACCTTTATAGTAACTGGAAGTTCATCAAGATGTATTGTTCCCTTCTGTATTCAACTACTCGTCCTCCTTCCTCTCTACTTCGGACCATACTTGGAGTCACAGTAGAAAAATAACTGAAGAGACAGTTGGCCTGCTCTGCCATTTATCTCTTCAGTGGGAGGCATGAAGAGAGCAAGGATGCATGTGTGGGCCAGCTAGGGTGACCAGACAGCAAGTGTGAAAAATCGGGACACTTTCTTTTTCGCAGGAGCAGCGGGGGAGGTGGTATAGTTGTGTATATGAGACAAAGCCCCTAATCTCAGAACAGTCCTGATAATATCAGGAGGTCTGGTCATCCTAGGGTCAGCAGACACTGCTTTCAAAATTCTCTGACTCCACGCACATGCAGCACATACATAGCCATGGTGAAACACAGATAGAGACCACACGTTCGAAGAACCTCCAGCTACTATGAAGTAAATAACCTCCTCTTCTCCCATCATCGCCTGTAACCACTTATCTGAATTACTATAAAGAGTATATTACCATATAATTACCCTGAGATTGTATGTTATGATATTTACTTTGGGCCATATTCAGGATTCCATCTAATTCACTGGAAACCCTATGTATATATATGAAGCCAAAAATATAGCCCCAGGTCATCTGTCATAAATTTACAAGTGATTAAAGTAAAAGGAAGTGAGCTGATTATTTTTACATGAAATAAAGTATTTCTAAAACCTGACATGTTATCTGTACAAAGCCATAGTTTTCATGAAATAACATTAGGCATCTATAGTTTGTAAATATACCTCACTACTGATTCATTTTAGGCAGGCTTAATGTTAATTAAATAACATTGTATGGTATATTATCTATTTAGGAAAGAGAAAATACTAGTTAAGAATAACATTAAAAGGTTTTGCATAGTACTTTCCAACTGGCATTAGAAACACATGATTAGCTTTTTCAATCATAGTTGAAATCCACTTAAAAATATGCAGTAATTCTAGCTCAAAGAAATGGCAATCATCATTCATTACCTATATAATATTAACCATTAAACAGAATTTAATAAAAACACGCATTAAAACTATGTTGTAAAAGCAGCACACATCACAGGTGTAGGGATACACATGGCCAGTTGTAGTAATTTGCAAGTTTATTCCCAAATATGTGTCAAAAACTCCACATTTCCCCCACCTTTGTATTTTTTTGTTTTATTGTTAGTAATTTACTATCTTCTCATACTGCCTACACTACTCAACATAGCTGAGACTTGAACTCAAGAATACATTGCCACATTGATTTCATTCATATGTACCATCATTAGAAACACATGGGTTGCAATGTATCCTTTAATGATTGTATCCTATAGATCAGAGGTGGGCAAACTATGGCCTGTGGGACATATCCAGCCCATGGGACCATCCTGCCCAGCCCCCGAGCTCCTGCTCTGAGAGGCTAGCCCGTGACCCCTCCCCTGCTGTCCCCCCTCCCTCGCAGCCTCAGCTCGCTCACTCTGCTGCTGGCACAATGCTCTGGGCAGTGGGACTGTGAGCTCCTGGGGCAACACAGCTGCAGAGCCTGGCCTGACCCAGTTTCTGTGCTGTGTGGTGGCGGTGGCATGGCCTGGCTCCAGCTGGGCAGCACAGCTGTAGCACTGCCAGTCACCGGTGCTCCAGGCAGCACAGTAAGGGGGCAGGGAATATGGGGGGTTGGATAGAGGGCAGGGGAGTTTGGGAGGTGGTCAGGGGGTGGAGGTGTGGATAGGGGTCGGGGCATTCAGGAAGGGAAAGGGGTTGAATGGGGGCAGAGGTCCCGGGGGGCCAGTCAGGAAGGACCGGGGGTTGGATGGGGTGGCGGAGGGCAGTCAGGGGCAGGGTTCTAGGGGCAATCAGGGGACAGGGAGAAGGGGTGGTTGGATGGGGCAGTGGTTCCAGGGGGGGCATCAGAAATGAGAGGAGGGGTTGGATGAGGCAGCAGGGGGTCTGGGGGCAGTCGGGGACAGGGAGCAGGTGTATTTGGGTGGGGCAGGGGTCCCGGGGAGGCCTTCAGGGAACAGGGGGGGTTAGATGGGGCAGGATTCCCGGGGGGGCAGATAGGAGGTGGGGACTGGGCCACAACCCCCTCCCCTAACCGGCCCTTCATACAATAAACGAAACCCGATGCAGCCCGCAGGCCAAAAAGTTTGCCCGCCCATGCTATAGATGATCTAACTCTTGTCTATGTACAGCTGTATTAATCTGAATTGCTCAACTATATTTTTTTCTCTGAACAGAGATAGTGACAATGTCAGAGTCAATACAATGATAAGATAAATATTCTCTACAAGATTCAAACTGACTAGGATTGCAAATTATTAGTATTGTGTGCATTTCTGCTGCAAAAAAATTGCCCCTGCTGATGAACTTGTAATTTTATTTTCTTCTAATGCCTCTAATCATAGAATCATAGAAGATTATGGTTGGAAGAGACCTCAGGAGGTCATCTAGTCCAACCCCCTGCTCAAAGCAGGACCAACTCCAATTAAATCATCCCAGCCAGGGTTTTGTCAAGCCGGGCCTTAAAAACCTCTAAGGATGGACATTCTATCACCTCCATAGATAACCTATTCCAGTACTTCACCACTCTCCTAGTGAAAAAGTTTTTCCTAATATCCCACCTAGACCTCCCCCACTGCAACTTGAGACCATTACTCCTTGTTCTGTCATCTGCCACCACTGAGAACAGCCGAGCTCCATCCTCTTTGGAACCCCCCTTCAGGTAGTTGAAGATTGCTATCAAATCCCCCCTCACTCTTCTCTTCTGCAGACTAAATAAGCCCAGTTCCCTCAGCTTCTCCTCATAAGTCATGTGCCCCAGCCCCCTAATAATTTTTGTTGCCCTCCGCTGGACTCTCTCCAGTTTGTCCACATCTTTTCTGTAGTGGGGTGGGGGCCCCAAAACTGGAGCAATACTTCAGATATGGCCTTACCAGTGCCGAATAGAGGTGAATAATCACTTCCCTCTATCTGCTGGCAATGCTCCTACTAATGCAGCCAAATATGCCATTAGCTATCTTGGCAACAAGGGCACACTGTTGGCTGATATCCAGCTTCTCGTCCACTGTAATCCCCAGGTCCTTTTCTGCAGAACTGCCGCTTAGCCAGTCAGTCCCCAGCCTGTAGCAGTGCATGGGATTCTTCCGTTCTAAGTGCAGGACTCTGCACTTGTCCTTGCAGAACCTAATCAGATTTCTTTTGGCCCAATCCTCCAATTTGTCTAGGTCACTCTGGACTCTATCCCTACCCTTCAGCCTATCTACGTCTCCCCACAGCTTAGTGTCATGCGTGAACTTGCTGAGGGTGCAATTCATCCCATCATCCAGATCATTAATGAAGATGTTGAAAAAATCCAGGAGTCTGTCCTGGGACAGTCCGCTTGATACCGGCTGCCAATTAGACATGGTGCCGTTGATCACTACCCGTTGAGCCCGACGATCTAGCCAGCTTTCTATCCACCTGATAGTCCCTTCATCCAATCCATACTTTTTTAACTTGCTGGCAAGAATACTGTGGGAGATGGTATCAAAAGCTTTGCTAAAGTCAAGGAATAACACATCCACTGCTTTCCCCTCATCCACAGAGCCAGTTATCTCATCATAATTTTTTATTAATATCATTAAGAGGTTGGTGAGACAGAAATGTCTAATATTTCTTTATGCAAAAAAATGTTTTTATATACTAAGATGATATCCAACTTAGCAGTTCCATGGACAGAAAATGAGCCCATGCTTAATGTCCTGAGTACTGGGATATTTTTGTATTACAATAACTGAAATCACGTCCTCCTCCTAATATTTGTTTTTAAAGGTAGGAAGGTAGATTTGAAAGGAAACACATTTGGATAGATCTCTTTTTAAACAAGAAAAATTTGCATGAGTCTTTCTGTTCCACTCTACCATTATCAACCAATCACAGGAATCCTAGAAAAAATGGGACCTCTCTAGGATTATGGGGCCACCTCGTAGTAAATCCTTATCACCTGCTACTTTAAGGGTGAATTTCACTCCTTCACTGAGGGGGAAAACAAGATCTGTGCCTGAGTTAAGTCCCACTTAAGCCCTATTTTGAAGACTTAAGAGGTGCAGAGGCCTTGTGCTGCTCTCAGTAAATGGATGAATTTCATCCTAAATGTCACCCTTTTCTGGGTCCCCACCGCCCCCCCCCCCCACACACACACTCTCTTTATTGAGGATGACCAGAATAGGCAAAGAGCTAATTCAAATTCCTCCCCTAATGCCAACTCTATTTACACGTTGTAGCATCGCACTAACTGCAATACAAAGGAAAGTACCATCATAGTAAATTACATTGAATTTTTTCAATGTAAAACAAATCCAACTAGGAAAATATTTGGGCCAAAATATACAAGCCCAAGTTCCTAGAGTTATGTTTCGACCTCCATATGTTATGAGGCTCAATCTTACAAGGTGCTGAGAGTTCTGGCATTGACCCAGCTTGTGGGTCTACTCATGTGCTTAAGCATTTGGCTGGATCAGTGCTCAGCCCAGTGCAGGATAGAGCCCCCAAAGAGAAGTGGATTGATTTCAAAAGTGCTGAACCCTGCTTCCCCTGGTGAGTCCCTCCTAGAGAACCTCATTCTTCAAGGTGCTGGACACCCTCAACAGTGATTGAAGCCAGTAGGGGTTGAAGGTACCCAGCACCTTGCAGGTTTCATTCCATAATCAGGCATCTTCTATTTAAAGGCCTAAACGTGGAATTAAGAGCCTAATTTTAGGCATGCTGGATAGGGATTTTCAGAGGAGTCTAAAGGGGAGTTAGGTGCCCAATTGAATTCCAATGGGAGTGAGGCACCAAACTCTCTTAGGCTTCCCAAATTTGAAAACTGTGGCCTGCCATAATAAAACCACAGTGGTGATGATGTACCACATTCTTTTCTGTCTTTGAACAAATGGAACTACCAGTACTCCTTTTTTTTTTTTGTTTCCCTAATTAAATCCTTTATGTGCATATTTACACCTTTTCAACATGCTATAAATACCTTTGGCATTTCCAATTGATCCAGTCCCTCAGCCAATATCTGCAATGCACCAAAATTCTGTCCTGGAAGGATAATATATACATGAGAGAGTGCAGTTTCAAGGGCAGTTGTGCTTCACTGTGCTTGCCAAACAGACTATATTACAGGTGTCGGCAACCTTTCAGAAGTGGTGTGCTGAGTCTTCATTTATTCACTCTAATTTAAGGTTTCATGTGCCAGTAATACATTTTAACGTTTTTAGAAGGTCTCTTTCTATAAGTCTATAATGTATAACTAAACTATTGTTGTATGTAAAGTAAATATGTTTTTTTAAATGTTTAAGAACCTTCATTTAAAATTAAATTAAAATGCAGAGCCCTCCGGACAGGTGGCCAGGACCCGGGCAGTGTGAGTGCCACTGAAAATCAGCTTGCATGCGCCTTCGGCACGTATGCCATCAGGGCCGGCTCTAGGTTTTTTGCTGCCCCAAGCAAAAAAAAATTGGCTGCCCCCACCCCAGCCCTGGGCTCTCCCGCCACACACACCCTGCTGCCCCAGCCCTGGGCTCTCTTCCCCACCCCCACACCTGCACCCTCCTTCTGCCCCAGGACTGGGTCACTGGTAACTTGCTCCCAGGGGCGGGTCATTCAGCAGGAATTTTGGATGTGCACAGAACACAGACAGGATTGGTTCCCATATGGTTACAGAACTGCAGTAAAGTGGAACAGTTTTCAGCTTGTGTGATTGGAGGATATCTGGATGCATATTATTAGACTGTCCTCCATAAATGAGGAAAAGTTGAGGTGCCTTTATTATTCTTTTGTTCCACTCTTTGTTTCTATGGGGAATTTGCCAATGCAATATCACTGTCTTCCTTTTAAACAAATAAAACTTAAAAAAAAGGCAACGGCTGTTGAAAATAGCAATTCCAGTCCTAAAAACCACTGGGAAGCATTTCTTGCGCAATTTTATCCTACTTTTTCTACAGCAAATTACAGTGGATCAGTATATTTGATTTGGGAGAAATGAAGTGAAAGCTGCTCAAATTGAGCTTGAACACTCCTGAATTTTGAGGTGTTCAAATCTGGAAGGCAGGTGCTAGATTCCCTTTCTGAGTATTAGCTAAATCTGGAAAAGTCAATTTCCACTTCCATGGCTCAGAAGTGGAAATCTTCCTATGTGCCTGGTACTGTATATAAAGCTGCCCAGGTCCAGTAGAGCCTCCCCTCCCTTACTTTTCATTTTAAATTCTAGTGGGATCGACATACCTCCCTTGCTAGGCTTCAGATAGAGAGGGGCAGTCCATTTAGTCCACCCAATTCCTTCTTTGGGGGCTGCAAGGTGAGGTCACACCAGTATCCCTAAGCCAGTCTGGGGATGTCTTCTGAAGGGGATATCTGGGCCAAAGCCTTCTACTCCTTGGGCACACTTGTTCCCCATTCACAGTGCCATCCCGCTCTAGCAGTGAGCTCTCCATTCACAGCAAGCTGCAGCATGAGGTTTCACCTACCATACTCCCTCCCCCTCCCTTTCCTGTTGCTAGCAGCCAAGGGAATGCTGGGAAATGTAGTTCTTTTCCTGCTCCAGAGCTGGCTCTATAGGCAGGGAGCTAAACAAGGAACTACAGCTCCCAGGGCCCCCTGTTGGTTCTCAGCTCCCAGGCTGGATCCCTGCCAGCTGCCGACCTTGCAAATGGGCTGCCCCAAGCACCTGCTTGCTTTGCTGGTGCCTAGAGCTGCCCCTGCATGTCATAGGTTGCCTATCCCTGCTATAATACATACTGAGTAAAAAAAAAAAAAAAAAGACATTTCCCAGACAGCCTGAAAAACAGCAGGTGTTTATGGGTTGATTTTATTCACATACTGTAGCTGAAGCTTGATGTGCCTGATGCTTTACTTGAAAAATTAAGGACTGTAACTCAAGCAGGGCTCACATGTAAAAGCTTTCTGGTAGTGCAATTCACCCCTGCAAAGACAGCCTGGCCAAATGAGATGCTGTAAGGGGTGAAGTTTACCTTGGGTGAATATTGTTTCTAGACTAGTATTTAAAACAATAGGCAATGAAACCTGTCTTAAGCGACAAACCAAAGTTGGTTAGAGACCAAACAAAGCATTACTGGAAATCTTGGGGCTGTTTTAAAGTGGTTGCTAGCATTAAAGCAGCAGTTCTTAAACTGTGGGTCAGGACCCCAAAGTGGGTCGCACCCCCATTTTAAAGGGGTCACCAGGGCTGGCTTAGACTTGCTGGGACCCAGGGGCTGAAGCCGAAGCCCAAACCCCACTGTCCGGGGCCAAAGCAGAAGCCCAGGACTGGAGCCAAAGCCCAAGGGCTTCAGCTGTCGGTGGCGGGTCTCTGGTTACAGGCCACCTGCCTGGGGCTGAATCCCTTGGGCTTTGGGACCCGCACCCAAGGTGGTGGGACTTCGGCTTGCTCAGGGTTCAGTCCCCCCTCCTGGGGTCATGTAGTAATTTTTGTTGTCAGAAGGGGGTTGCGGTGCAATGAAGTTTGAGAACCCCTGCATTAGAGGGTACTTATCAGTGGTGCTGCCCCTAAAGGCAGGTTTCAGTGGATTTGGATAAATGCACTAGTTGGTACATTGTATTCAAAGCAGATGAAACCTTGCTTCTGAACTGGCACCCTCAGTTTAGTATGGATCATCATATGAGCATATAAAATCCGTAGTGTGCAAATCAAATGACACTTGTTAATTGCTGTTTAAATTTGATCCCACCATTTTGCCCATGTATTCATTTACCCTCACAACATTCTTCATCTAAATATGTAAACAAAAGTTGTGTGTCACAGTTCAGGGCAACATCACCTGTCTTCCCCTCCATGGTCCACCAGGGGCACCCACTCTCAGGCTTCCACGTCTCCAGACATTACCTCTGTTTGGTAGAGTCAGAATGCCTAAGCAGGTTTGCTTTGCTTTTCTCCTCCGAGACTATAAACAGCGTAATTACCCAGTTGTAAGCAGGGATCCTAGTTTTCCATGATTTAAAAAAAAAATTCTCCAATTAAAAAAAAAATTAAAATCTGTGGTTTTCCACGATTAAAATGAAATGCTGAATTTTAGTTTTCCTAGCCACGCAGGATGACCAGATGTCCTGATTTTATAGGGACAGTCCCAATTTTGGGGTCTTTTTCTTATATAGGCTTCTATTACCCCCAACCCCCGTCCTGATTTTTTACACTTGCTGTCTGGTCACCCTATAGCCACACTATATATAGGAATCAGCTGAATACAATGTTTTATTGATAGATTTACAAATTTTAAGCAAGTTTGAAGCCTACCAGTGCCATCGATCATTATAATAAAATAAAATTAATAGAATTCCAATTTGTAATCTACAGCCTTGCTGCATACAAGTACAGAACCATTAATATGAAATTTGTCCTTGCCAAACTCAGTGACAGTATCTTTAGGGGTAATTTTTAAAGTTTTCAGTATCTTTTCCTAACTTTAATTACTCACATGTAGAGGCTGAAATGAAATTTGAGATGCATTAAAACACAAATCCTATCCATCATTGAATAACCAGTATATGCCAGAAGCAGTTTATTGGAGTATGTTTAGCTATGTACATTTAAAGTGCATTCAAAAATCAACCACAAGAGGGGGAGATTGCACACACTGAATAAGTGACACTGGTATTTTTAGTAAAATCTAGTTAATAGATAATATATGTTTTTATTTTTTCACAAAATGTAAAAATTAGAGTCCCTGTAAAAACACAAATTCCGTGTTTTTCTGCCACAAACAGATTTTTTGGATCCCTGGTTATAAAGTACCACACAGCTTTTTCTAAGCAAGCACATTTTTCTTAAGGTAAAAGCTTTACAGGAAAAACATATTAAAACAATAAATGAAAGTAGCATGTGTGTAAAAAGTTTACCAGAGATCACCCCAACTCAAAAAGGGCTCTGGTAGGAGTCAGTTGTTCAAACCACAACAGGCGGTTTTCTGTGGTTACAAGTCCATAACTTCATTGGCTCAGAACAAGCACTCCTTCATACAGTTTGGGTCTTCAGTGTGCAGAAACTGTGGATAGATAATCAGCCAGAGAATGGGTCCCCTCCTCAGGGCAAAGCTTCAGAAGGTTGGGTCTTTGCATAACTGGAGGTGGTAATTTGCATTCACCTCCCCCCAGGTATTTCCTAGGAACCCCACTTAACTTTGTGGCTAGATGGACCATTAGTCTGACCCAGTATGGCCATTCTTATGTTTGTCTATCATATTGTTAAATATAGTCATAATACTTCCCAAGGTTTATACTGGCCATGTCTCCCCACTAGAGAAGTCACATACAACCCCACAATCATATATACACTTTGCAATTTTAATACAATGGGCACCAAAGATACATAAACTTAATTCAATAAGATTAAATTTAATTCAATAAGGTTTATCCAGGATATTACTAGAAACTGCTATATCTGTGCCAGTGTGGTGCTAATTGGACAGCAGGACACCTTCAGCATCTGATTTACATGTGCAAGGGCCATTTTGTATGTGCACATTAGGGATGTTATATATGCACATCACTGCCTGAATTAAATGGAGGGTGCAAATTTGCAAGCTGGGTTTCATCCCCTTTGAAAATCCGTGCCCACACCTGTTTTGTTTATGTTCATGTAAAGATTTGGCCATGTGTTTTAAGCACTTTTTCTCTTCTTTTAATTTTCAGTCCTAATGTAGCCCTTCCAGAAGAGCAGCCACATTCCAGCTCTCAGTGTGCCCCTCTCAACTGTCTCTCCAAGCCTCCTCCTTATTCCTAATCTTCAGATGCAACATAAGAGAAAAAACAAACAAACAAACAAACGGGAGTGGAGCTCACACAACAAAGGTATAAGTTGCTCCCAAGGATTCAGTAGACAATCCTGCCTTGTTGCTGCGTTGATAACTCTGGATTCATACCCAATGTTTTGTCAACCAAATGTTGGTTGAGAAGAAGAACACAAAGCACAGAGCCCTGCCTGTCAAGAAGACTTTTTATGGTTCCTCTAATTATATTCAAACTTTGCTATCACACCTGAAGTTTAGTGAAATTTGACAAAGTGAGAAAATGTTCCTCCCAGCTGCTTGGCTTTACCTCTGAAATATTGAGAGACTTAAGCCAATATTTTAAAAAAAAAGTTACAAAATCCTATTTTCACATCCTCTACGTTCAGCCATACGAACCAGTTCCGATTTTCTTTTCTGTCATTAAGAGTGTGATATTTATTTTTACTTTATTTGCACCATAATTTTGTGTTTATAAAATGTGGTCCTGGTTTTTGGATTTTGTTTTGTTTCTCTTTTTGGTGAGAGTTGTATTTAATTCATTTTATTTTTAAAAGACAACCAGAAATAGCTTAAGTTAAGAATGATTGAGTTGGTGTTTTAAAAAAAAATGATGATTGTTATCTTGGCCAGAGAGTATGGCCTATTTTTTTTATTGCACAAAAACATTGAAAATGGGGTGAATTGGAATGTTAACAGTGACTTTGTATTTTGCTGCTGCACTGATATTGTTTATGCACTTGTTTTCTAATTTCTATTACACTAGCTGCTGGTTTTGTTCTAGGTCTTCACTGGAAGCTAATTATTAAACCTAAGAAGGAGATTAAAGAATGATGCTTTGATTTTCATTCAGTTATTTGCTTACATTTTAAGTATATTTTTGCATTTCAGACAAGTAGATGAATTGGTGCTTTTTCTGGGGGGTGTGGGGAGGGTTCTGTTTGGTATCTGAGAAAGAAAAGCTAAAACAACGTGAAATAAATTGTTGTGTGTTAATTAAAATCTTCTGGTTTTGTTCCTGCTCCCAAATTGAGGGTACTTGTTTGAGGCCTTACCAGTGAAAGGATAAAGAGTAAGAATGGTGAGGTTATATACATTTAGCATGAGATTTTCTATGGTGAAATACCTCATGCATGTAGGGTTAATGGCTTGGATTGAAATTGGCAGGATTTTACTGTAGTGCATTTTTTCCCTTGCCAAATATTAACAAATACAGAACCTTAGCTCATTGTCAGTTTATGACAAATACTCAGGTGACATACGGTGCACAGTGTTCCTAGTTCAAGAATCTCTCCTCTAAAGGCTAGATAAAGCTGTGTTGCAGAGTAGTGGATTTTCACAGCAAAATGAAGGATAGCTGAATTTATTTTGCACAGAATCTGACAGCAAGGCGAGTAGCTAAATAAACTGTGGTGTCTTAGCACCTTTGGGCTTCTTATCTGATCATCAAGATGGAAAAATACAAGTACTGCCCAGTCGTTGCTAATTAGCATACTCCTTGCTCTTGGTCAGTGGCCTTAATTTATTTAAAGAAGATAGGCATTGATATTTCCATGTTTCTGTCTGTTCCTTCTCTGCAGGGTTAATATGATCCACAAGATGGAACTACAAATACAGCTTACTATTTGCAGCAATTAAAAAAGAAAAATTGGTGCAGATATAGTTGGAATAATTCAATATAACTGAATTTGAGGAAATGAACACAGTCCTCCAATACTAACAGTGCTTACCAAATGTAATAACATACAGTATATAAGTGGAGGAAAAAATCAGTGGCCAATCAGTGTGCCTAACAATCATTACCATAGTACCAGTAATGAAGGTGCTGTAAATAGAAGTATTCTAATGTAATCAACAATGTACACTATATAACCTTGTCAGAGCCATTGAGCTAATATAACAAACCGTGTAGAATCGGAGGTGGAGAAAAATAGAAACAAATTCATGTAAAAGTCTAATCATACCAACCTAACAACTCTTTGCACTGTTTCTATATACGTTTCCAAGATGTTCACTTCTTGTACTGCATTCACATAACTATTTAGTGCCATACATAACCTACTCTTCTAACAGAAAAGTCTGATAAAACTTGTTTAGCATTATCATGCTGTTTTGGCACTAAGATTAGCTGCTATGTAGATTTTTATTAAAGAACTGTTTTGTCTGGGCAAATGTTGCCTTTAAAAAGCACCTCGGAATACCTGACGATGTTAGATCAGCGTATTATTATTCCTCAGTGGTAGCATCTGTGTCCAACAAAGATAGCTACTGCATATCAGTTAAGTGAGAAAAGAATTAGTATTGCCACATTGTATACAGTTGCTGTAAACTGTATTTAGAATATTATCTCCTGTTTTCATATCCAAACCAGACATCTGTTGAAACTACAAAGAACATTTCTTTCCCCTAATTTAAAAACAAATTCTAAAAAATCCTATATGGTTTACTTTCTTTTTATATAGATATGAATCTGTGGAGAAAATACTTGTTTTGAAATATTCATTCAATAATATATTCATTTTTAATTGTGATTTGCAAAGTAAAATTAGCAACTCTGAAAGACTGTAATGGTATGCCTGTTTGGATCAAGAGTTATAGAGGAGTGTTCCATGGATTAGAAATTTTGGTCATGTTTTACAGAAATAAGTAGGTTTTTTTTAAAGTTTTGATTCTCCTGTGATGCTTTAATTCCTAACCAATTTATAATTTTTTAAATATAATAAAGCAAGAATACATGCTTGAAATTTAAGAGATCTAGGAAAGAACCAACTTAAATGTAAAAATGACTGTGGTTATTGCATTGTAAGAAATAAAGCTTTGTAGGCCCCAGAGCAGTCTTGCCTTTTTTGTCAGTTCACTGGGGGAAAAAAGTATCTTAAACTTCAGAAAACATAAAGCCTTCTTGGTTAGATGGTAATTAGTGATGTAAAGTTTTACCAAATGTCTGGTAGGAATTGTTTCTGAACACAGAAAATCCAACTTGTTTTTAATGTTGGCAAAATGTTGTATGTAGCCATTTTTAAAAATCATTCCTAACATGTTGCCATCTATCCTGATTTTAAAATGAAGGGAAAAAAAAGAATACATATATTCTTAGAGGTTAGGTATACTTAGAAATGCTGATGTGTATCCCCCACAGCAAAGAAACGCCTTTCAAAAGCTTGTCCAGACTTTCATATTTGAAATGCAGCTATTGTTCATAAAGAGGGCCTTGGAGTCTCTGGTTCAGGTAGCCTATAAATGCATGACCGTTTTGTCCTTTTTTCTGACCTTGGGAGAGTTGTTTCCTGATAGAAACAAATGATCCATGTCTGAACAGCCAGTTACTGGAAAATTGTGGAAGGAAAACAAAATAAACAGTGTAAATCAAATTCAGATATAAGGTGAGAAGAAAGTGAATTAATAGAAAATTGTAAAACAGGGAAGTGGGGAAGAATATATGTTCTACCAGCGTCAGAAGGTATAGAAAGAGAAAATATAGATTATTTCCCATCTCAAATCATGTAAGGGTCTTTGCCTTCAAGACAGAGGCAGCAGGGAGATCCTTTTTAATTGATCTCTGACAGGTTGGCATCTCCATGCTTATTCAACCCAAGTAGAATTAATGTAATTATAGCTATACAGTAGGATTAGTAGACTAAAACTGTTTATTATTAAGATAAGGTGGAGAGTTTTAATGCCAAGATTATGCTTCAGGTTTTTTCCTGTTTAAAAATTTGGAGTGGTTTTAACCATTTGCCATACATATCTGTAAGCAAAAGGAGGAGGATGTTTTAAAAGATGATAAAGACATCACCAATGAAGGCTGCTAACCTGAAATCATATTAGTATCAGTGTTTACGTAAAGCAGCTAGTTACATGGGGAGCAATCCTGCTTACACTGAATGCAATGCAAGCAGAACTGGGCCCATATTATGCTAGCTACTTTAGAACTTCAACTGGCATCATTGGAGGAATTTTGCGATCAACTTCAGTAGAAATGGATTGAGTGCATAATGAGGTTATAGATTACACAAGCTCTTCAGAGGTCTATACTCTTTCTTAAGTGATACATGTACATCTGTTGGAGTTGCAGTAAATTTATTTCTTTCTGTACTAAAGAAGTCTTTATTTGAAAATGGCAGACACTGATGTTTTACATTTGAAGCATGATCATTGCTTTATTTACCTCTTTAAAAATGATAGCCATCAATTTACTTCAGTTTTTCTCCTGCTGTACATGCAGTATGTCTTAAGGAGACGTACAGTATTCAGAACTTTTTCCACCATTGATGGTGTTGGGTTTTTTTAATTTTTAAATATTTTGTGAAAAAGAAATACACAAAAAAGCAACTAATTGCCTTTAGCCTTAAGGCACAAATGCACCTACATATGCAATATAAAGTTTGTGCATGAGATTCTTTAAATCATGTAGCCTTTTCCATAAGTATGATGATGAAGCTAGAGAATTCTTTTTTCTTGTACGATTCCCTTATTCCCTGCTTCAGAAATGCAAGACGGATGTTACACAGAATCTGTACCTTACATCATAAGCATGGTTTAAATCCTCCTTGCATTTTAATCTTTTTCCTGTGGAGTTCTTGAAAATCCCCCTCTATTAAATCTAAAGTCAACAAAGTGACAAACTGACATGAGATAAAGGAAAATTCCCATATTCTATAAATGTAGTTCATTTGTTGTCAGACTCTGGGTGATGGGGCCTTGGGTTTCAATTACTGTCTTTATATGGAGGTGTTTGTTCTGCTCATCATTATTATGCTGTAATAGAAACAGTGGAGATTATTGTATGGTTTTTCTCAGCATTAGTAAACATGGTTAAACAAATGGTTTTTTTATTAAAACTTGTGTTTGATTTAAAAGGTGTGCTGGAGATTAATGAACAAAAGAGGCTGACCCAAATGAACTGGTTTGCTAGCTGGTTCATTTAATCAGCTGTGAAGAAGAAATAAGAAAAATCTAGCTTTTAAAATGGTTACTATTATTGTTATTAATTATTATTATTTATTTGTTTATTATTCACAGGTATGGCTTTGTGCACCATGCCAGTGGGTAAATTAAGTGCATCTCATTAATTATTGCCCTACTAATTTCAAGCCCTATGGTTTGACTGTTAAAGGGTTAATTAACTTGATCCTTTGGGGAAAAAATGTAAAAAACAAAAAAATCTGATGTTTTGTGACTTTTATAATCTACTGAACATTTCCATTTGCATGATGATCTGTATCTAACAAACCATACCAATTGCCGTGTTAATTTCCAAATAGTTTTAACATTGGTGATATTTGTGACAAACACAAATTTGTATACTGTATGTTTACTGCTGTTATGACTTGGCTACTCCTATGTTGAATTGAAATTATGTTGTAATGCCTTCCTGGGCTTAAATGATGGAGTGTTTCTGGATGGTGAAGAATACAAAAGTATATGTGCTCATTGACTAAAATATTGAACATGAGAAACTCTTCTTGTTGCTACCTTTTGTTTAAAAGCAAAAAATGGTGAATAATTCTTGGTTCCAAAAATGCATCATTTGTATTTCAAGTTAACATAATCCCCATGTTAACCCTTCCCTGCCATGTTTCTTATACCTATAGATAATCCTAGGTGAATGCCTTGTGAGGGATTCATAAAGTATGTGCTTGTACATATGTAGTATGACGATGCAGTCACATGATTGAGAAAAACAATCCAGTGCTGAAGAAATCAATTAAAAGAAGCCAATATACATATAATTGTGTTCCCATTAAAATTACAGTGTAATGTATTACTGTCCCAGTAAATAAACTGGCCATTTTTTGTTCATTTAATTCTATGCTCACACTCTCTCTCATTCTCTCCCCTACCTTACTGTCTCTGTAAGTAGTTTGCTGTATGCTTTTTTTTTTTGGGGGGGGGGGGGCGTGTTACTTTCAAAAGTATCAGAATTAATAATTAACAGTACCAGGTTTACAATGGTGCTGTGGTGCTGGGTCCACACTCAGAAGGGGCCCACACCAGCACCCAGATGGTGGCCCTGCTCCTCCCTGAGGCCCCACCCATGCTTGGCCTCTTCTCCCCAAAGCCCTTGCTCCTTGCTCCTTATGGCAGGAAAAACGTAGGAAAGCATAGCCCTCCCACTTTTAAAAATGATGGGGCCCGTCTTCTGGTGCCCCTGTTGCCAGGTGTCCAGTTTTTCGACCAGAAACTCCAGTTGAAAAGTGGATCTGGCAATACACTAAAAGTCCAGTTAGAGGAGTAAACGCAATCATCTTCCCCGCCAGGAGGGTGGGAAGAGCAGCTACTGCTGCCTGGAGGACTGCAGCTCAGCTGGAGAGAGAGAGAACTGGCTCCCAAGGACCTGGCTCCAGCAGAGAGAGGTAGGTACTGGCTCCGTGCTGCACCCAGGAGGATCCTGTCCACACACCCACCCCGCTGTGCTCTTGCCCCCGGACTCTGCCTTGCTTGAAGACTGACTCCCCACCCCCCCGGTGTGCTCTTGTCTCCAGCCACTGCCTTGCTCTGGGGACCGACACCCCACTTCTGCCTCACTGTGCCCTTGTCCCCAGCCCCTGCCTCACTCGGGGGACCCCTGCCATGCTTGTCCCTGGCTCCTGCCTCATTCTGGGAACCAACCTGGGCAGCCCCCTGCTAGCCTAGCCCTGGGCTCCCCCACAGCTCTGCTAGTACCCCTCACTCCTGACCCGCAGCCCCCTGCCAACCCAGCCCTGAGCTCCTGCCCCAGAAATTAAGGAATAGTGATATATGAAGGCAAAAAATAAACTCCACCCTCTTCAGCCCAGTGAAAAGAGCACTAGACATGACTTTTCTCTTGTTGTTACTGGAAGTTGTGCATTTTATTCTCTGTACAAATATTGAAATCTCAAGGATTTTAATTCTAATCCTGCTCTGGTATATATACAATATATTGCTTTATTTTATAATTTTATTATTATGTAGAGTTTGTTACCATGTCCAGAAGTCTTTGATTTTTGGATGCCAAAGAAATTAACCATTACTCTTATTTATCAGATTAAGACATTAATTTAGTAATAAATGTAATTAAGATCTGGCTTTAGAAGGTGCCATGCACTGAGCGGTCAAAAACTGTATGGGGTTATGAAGGACCAAACTACGCTTATTTATGGGGGAAAGTTTCATGCGTGTTTATGCCTGCATTTCCTGGAAGTGGATAGTTGGTCCATGTGATTAAGTTTTCTTGTTTGTCAGAAAGGAAGCATATGGCCATATAAAGGCAAAGCGTGCAGTGACTTCATTCACTGTGCTTAAACCCCTGGGAGAAATGGGAGGGAGGTGGAGTGGATGGAGCGATGGGGAAGGGGGAGGAGGGAGAGCAGCGAATGGCAGGGCCTGGCTGGGAGGGGGAAGAGGTGGGGCAGGAGGAGGTTCTGGCGCTCCTGCTTAGTGTCCCATGGGGGCCCACAAATATATTTGGCTCGGGGCCCACAAAACTTTAGTCCGGCCCTGAATAGAAATGGTTTGCTGTTTCCTTTTACTGAAATTGAGGCAGACACCGGAGTAAGGACTAAATCCATTTATAGTGTTTCCAGAAATTCGTGTAATCTCCGAATTACACCAATATCTGCAGAGGGTCTTCATCCTGTGGAGCTCTGTAAAATGCAAATCTCTGGCCTCAAACAATGTGCAAGCAAAGGAAGAGCTGAAGTCAGCAGAAAATGGGGTTAGGAATGCTGTGCAGCAAACCATACCTGTACATCAAAGCAAGAAGCATCTTGCAAAGCTAGAAACATTTTCCCCTTGTGGAAGTCTGAGTAGGATCCAGCAGCAAGGGGGGTCAAAATCCTTCCCAAACAGCCAATCACTCCATATTCTGCTGATAGGAAGGTGTTCCCCATCGCAATGCTGATGAGCCTCATTAGCAGCCGGATGAGAGAGAAACTGTAGAAGGGATTGATTTGCCTACCAGGCTTGGCCTGCATGACAGCTGAAGTAACCCTTTTCTCCCTGGCACTTTGGGGACAGGTGGAAGTAAGGCTGTATTTGTTTTGACCAGAGTTGCAGGGTCCTTTCTATAGTAAAAGGATCTGTTTGTGTCTGTGGAGATAAATGCAGCCAGCAGCCTGAGAACTGTTGCTTGTCTGATATCCTTCCCACTTACCTGTCCTCTTTCTTTGCCC
Organism: Mauremys reevesii; assembly: GCF_016161935.1. Lineage (NCBI taxonomy): Eukaryota > Metazoa > Chordata > Testudines > Geoemydidae > Mauremys > Mauremys reevesii. The sequence goes on from NC_052623.1 coordinate 254,323,931, forward strand.
TGCTGGGTAAAGGTAGAGAGGTCACCACTCACCAACCCTTCTGTATTCATTACAAGCAGTGCTGCTGCTGCCTTCAGTTAAGGTTGCCTAAGAGTAATTTTGCATTATAATAACTATCAAAATTATACTAGTTGGGCTGAAACGTTCCATGATGGCTGTCAGCCTCAGGATGATTAATTTTTATTTTATTTTGTTTTATTTTGAAGTTTCAGCTAAGGTGGCTTACCTGTTTACAAGGTTAGAGAAAAATACCCTTTTTGCCTCTTTAAAAAAAAAATCTTTACAGTTTCATTAAGAAGCCCTAGTGCTTCCATGATGTGGAACAGGGACTTGAAGTTTGGCAGGCTGGGTCATGCCTCGTGTGAGGATTGGAACTTTTTGCTTTCCCCATAAAAATCTGCCCAAACTTTTCTAATATTATAAGCTTCCGGAGAGACAGAAAAGGAAATAAAACCCACTGTTTGCACATGCTTAGCAGATTCTGTTTCCACTGAAGATTCCTCACAGCGTCTATGTGCTCACCAGACTGAGCGTCTTCCCAGGGCTGCACAAGGACAGCAGGATTTCTCCTGCAATCACTCATCCTCACTCCCATTGTGACACCAGCCACCAAAACTGAGCAGAGACAATTCTTCTTGGGCCCTCAATAACCCTACTGCTGGTGGAGGAAACAACCGCTTTTGTTGGAATACAGAGGAGTGTGAAGCAGGCAGAGGTTGGTAGGTCTATAGAGCAGACAGAGGGAAACAGGTGCAGGGAAACAGAAACAGGCTGAGAATGATCAGAGTAGTGGAAGAGAAAGGTTGCCCTCATGGTAAGGTATCTGAATGCCATGCTGAAGAACTGGATTCTATCTCTGCCTCTGTCACAGAGTTCCTGGGTGAATTCTGGGCAAATCACGTAAGCACAGATCTTTGCCAGGGGGAGGGACACTAATTGTGTGTTCCTTATTTTCTGGACACCTGATCTGAGATACATGCAGACAGATTTACAGAAGTGCTGAGCAGCACTCCCAGCTGCAACGGACGTCAAAGGGAACAATGCTTTGAACATGTAAACTATTATAAAAATCTTAAAGTATTTTGAAAAATCAGGCCCCAGGCCTCTCAAGTTGAGCACCCAAAATAGCAGATAGTTTTGACAATGCTGACCTTAACTTCTCTGAGGGTATCTTCATTCAACATCTTTCATGTGTGTCCCACACCATCACCTCTTTGAGTCATCTCAAAGTTACCAGCCATTCCTTTTCTCTAGTAGAAGGCTGGCACTGAAAGATCTGTTTATCTACCTGAACTTTCCATCACAGGCAGCAGCAGGAAAGCTTCCCCGAATGTGTGATGAGAGACATTGGCAAGATTGCGTAAAGAGACGGCTTGAAGCAATGACAAACTAATTCTATCTACAGCCACATTCAGTCCTTAGTCTCTCTGCTGAAGCATGGCAATGCATTTTGTGATGTAAACATGCACTAAGTACTGTTACACACAGTCTGTGCCAATAATGTCAAGGTAATAACCCTTTTCTCTCCTTGCTTACACCCTTCAGAAACAATCCAGAATTTTAACCAGGGTTATATAATCAATAGATAATATATGTGAGGAAAGAAGTGCATATAACCACTGCTCAACCATTCTGTAAGGATAGCATTATGGAAACATACTGTTACAGGGAATATTAATAGACCAGTTTTGGCTTATTTGCAACTAAAGCATTATATCAAATCCCATGTAGAAAGCTAAGGTTTCAGGAGACCATTAATAAGGATAGAAACACTAAATACAGGAAAAATCATCTCAAAGAACCTGAGCTCCACACAACATAATAGTTATTTCTGGATCTGGAAGATATAACTACCTTGATGGAAAAATGGGGAAAGGATCTAAAACCAAACATCACTTTGAAAAATAGCTGGAGGAAGCCAAAACCACATTTGCTTGGGTAACTATAAGAAATAAAGTATGTCTGTTAATGGGAGGTGGGGTGTGTGCTCTGAGGGGAGATAAAAGCCCTCAATTTGCCCCAGGATCAGGGAGATGCAACTTCTCCCCCACTGAACTGAGCCCAACTGCTATTAAGTAGTGTTGACGATTGAGGTCACTGTCACTGTAGGCTATTCACTGGTTCGAGAACCTGAAGTCCACCAGCATGTGTCTCAGTTTCACACACCATCCTTAACTGCTAGATATTGCATTTGCTTTCTGATTTAACTGATATGTATGTAAAATCTCTTTCTACTCACATGGCTCTCTACGGCCCACCCTGCAGATACTCTGTGCAGAGGACTTCTGCTGCCATCAGAGGTTTTTCATATGGAATATGCAACAGAGAGCATGAGATCAGAGATGTCTGGTCTGATCAGTAAATCTAATCCAGCAGTTCTCAAACTGTGGGTTGGGACCCCCAAAGTGGGTTGTGACCAGGGCTGGCGCTTCCATTAGGCGACCCTAGGCAGTCGCCTAGGGCGCCAGGATTCGCGGGGTGGCATTTTGTGCGCTTCCCACGGGGCGTGCGGGAGCTTCCGGTTCCGCTCCTGTCGCGCCGCCGCAGAAGGACCTTCTGCCGATGTGCCGCGGGAAACAGCGGCAGGCAATTGAGCAGCTCAATGACTGCTGCTGTCGCCTGCGGCATTTTGGCGGAGAGTCCTTCGGCGGCGCAACGGGAGCGGAACCAGGAGCTCCCGTGCGCCCAGTGGGGAGCGCACAAAATGCCGCCCCCCGAATTCTGCCTAGGGTGCCAGAAACCCTGGTGCCGCTCCTGGTTGAGACCCTGTTTTAATGGGGTCACCAGGGCTAGCTTAGACTTGCTGGGGCTCGGGGCCAAAGCCCAAGCCCGAGGGCTTCAGCCCTGGGCAGCAGGGCTCAGGTTACAGGCCCCCTGCCTGGGGAGGTGGGGCTTTGGCTTTGCCCTCCACCCGCAGGTGGCAGGACTTAGGCAGGCTCAGACTTCAGTCCCCCCTTCTGGGGTCCTGTAATAATTTTTGTTGTCTGAAAGGGGTCACAGTGCAATGAAGTTTGAGAAACCCTGATCTAGTCTCCCTTTTACTATATCTACTTTTGCTCTGTATATTTCCCCTTGGCAGGTCAGATTGTTGGTTCCATAGCATTCTGTTCAAAGGTCAGAATATATGACCAATGTGACACTCAAATCTCTTAGCAGGATTTGGCTTGGCCGGCTACATATTTGACTATGGATTTTGTATATGGAGGATTTCATTTTGGTTTTACTATATATTGTTTGAGCTTGTCAGGCCCAAAAATAAATAGTTATGAAGGGGGTTTTTGTTGTTTTTTTTTTTAAATAAGAGACACCTGACAGGCCTGATATTACGTTGTAGGAAACTCACTGGCCAGCCAGCCAAACGAATGCCCTGACGTAATGATTTGTGATGTACAGCCTACAAATCTGCAATCTCCAAGGGGTGAAGAAAAAGGTTCTTTGTGCTGTAAGAATTTGTAAAACTTGATATTAAAGAATTACCAATATTATCCTCTTTGGTATTACTGCGACATAGGGACTTAAATGTTCAAAAGTGGACAGTGATTTGGGGTCTCTCAGTTTTCGGGCCGCAAGCATTTCCATGATCCACATTGAGATTTCTTAGACACACTGCAACCTTTAGAGTGGTCATTTTTATTTTAGTTCCTGAAGTGTTGGCTGTGGTTTTGTTTTTTTAACTAGGACAAGTTTTGATTTGTTTTGTTCTAACTCTGAGATACCTTAATGGGGGTGGATTTTCAGAAAATGCTCAGCAGCTATCTGGCTCTTAAAAATCACTCCCCTGTAAAGTGCTGAGCTGGGATCCAGACAAATCACCAGTTGCTTTGGAAAATTTAGGGTAGAGCGATGACTGGCTTATACATAGTGAGGTGTTCGATGGGCCCTCAGGATCCCTTACTAAAATTGTACCTATAGCTAGACAGGATGTGAGGGTGACTTATTCCTTATATTTATTCCTCCATCCCTTATTCCAATGGAGGCACTCCCTCTCTGGATACTGCTGAGTCATCCCTAGCTGAGATTACAGTCTAGATTTTTATATAGCTGCTATCACTGTGTTATGAGCATGTGACAGTCTCACACACTCCTCTTTTCAAATTACTCAAGCGGAACTCTGTCTATCAGCACTATGCTCTGCATATTTTCCATAAAGAAACATATACATTTCCAGCAAAGAGTACTAATGTATGTTTGGTTGACAAGCAGTGCGGCCTTGCCTCACCATTGGACATGAATGTATAGTTGTTTAAATGGGAACATAAACATGCTCATAAGTGGTATATCACAAGTCAAGAGGAAAAAAATTGATGGGAGCCCTCCCCCTTAAGTTTCATTCTGGGATATCATCCTGATATCTGGAAGTTACCTGCTAACAAGGCAGCATGGGGCTAACATGCAGCTTTGGTCACTAAAAAAATAATCCTGCAAAAATGGAAAAGTCAATCCCCACCAAATACTGATGCCTAGGTCAGTTATATGGTTGTTCCAGATGGGCTCTCCGCAGAAAGGGAATGCCTGAAACATTCAAAGCAATCTGGGCTGACTTGAGAGATCTATAATGAATGTAGACCCTGAAGATGGATATGTCACTTCCCCTTCCCTCCCTTTGTCCTAACTCTCTTCATTTACTTTGGATATTATGATGAATCTGGTAGTTTAGTTATTGTATCTGGACAAATTAATAAAAATGATAAATATATAAAAATATCTGGTGGGGTGACCTGCTGGCATGTGACAAGCTAAGGCCCATTTCTAATACAGACATGAGAAATCTTTGAGGAAGTGGCATCAGAAATAAGTCGTGATGGTGGAGGGGCAGTCTGTGGGGAAAGCAAAGTCTGCCTGGTGAGGAGGATCTGTTTGGGGATGGAAAGGTGGGGAGGGGATTGGAATCCTGGAGTATGGGAGAGCTCCTCCAAACTGCTGCCTAAAAGGTTTGCTGGCACAGATTGGTCATTATTTCTTCTCACTTGCCCTGGACTTCTTTGAGCTCCCTCAGACGGGGATCTATCTGTTCTCACGAGGTGGTTGGATTACCCGGGCTCTCAATACCCATATCAGACAGGTTTCACTTGATCTAAGAGCTTCCCAATCCAATGAGTGCTAGCTTGTGGGTACACTGTACCCGGTACAGGCATGTTCATGCATGCTTATTCTGGCTTCTCTAGAGAAGCCAGCGCATCAGCAGAGAAAGGAACAGGCGAGTCCAGGAAGCAGAACATAAATCAGAAGGAACGGAAGCCGATGCCATCTCAGGCGCCTGCTTCTCCCTCCTGCGGGTGGGAACTTTGCAGCGTTGTAGCCGGGAGGAAGGAGACAAGTGTGTTTTTGTGTCTTGGTGCTAGTGGAGGGGAGGTCTGGAGACCAGCGAAGTCTGAAAGTTAGCAGACACCGAATCAGGGGCAGTTGTGTTTACTAGCTGGAGGATCAAAGGGTTTACCTGGGCAGGGTGTGCGCCGCGGCACTGCAGCTGCAGCAACACTGGGCTAGTGGTGCAGGAAAGGAGACGGGGGCGGAGAGTTCAAGGCAGGTACTGAGAGACTGGCGGTTGCCCGAGTGCATCAAAAAGTTGGGGGCGGGGAGGATCCGACGAGGGGTGTGGAGGACGCGGGAGGGGGCAAGCGGAGCAGCTAGAGGAGAGCCAGGCCGCCGCCGAGAAGTTGCTGGCGGAGGGGGAGGAGCTGCGGAGTTTCCATTGCGGCGCGGCTGCCTCCCAGGGGGAGGGCGCTGGGCGCAGGCAGGACTCACCTGGCAGGTGTGAGAGGGAGGAGGAGTTACAAAGCCAGGGCGGTGCTGCGCTCGCTGGGCTGGTGCAGGGGACGCCTGGAGCCAAGCGCCAGAGGTAGCTGCAGTGCAGGGAGCGGGCGCGCTTTGCAGGGGAGGGTCCCTGCGCCGCTGGCTTCCTGCCAGCCCGGCCTCCGCAGCGCCCCAGGACCGCGGGCTGCTCGCCTCGGCTGCCGGCCCCGAGCCCAGCGCCAGGGCAGCAGCCCCTCTGCGCTAGCCCGAGCGCGGGCCGGCGCGATGCGAGCCCAGCCGGGCCCGGGGCGCTGAGCAGCCAGGGGGCCTCCTCGCGCCGGCAGCATGAGCGGGGCGGAGAGCGCGAACTTCAGGCGGATGGCGATCCGGAGGAAATCCAGCCCGACCCTGCACAGCTCGGCCCTGGTCTTTGCTGGCCCCCCTGGAGGAGGCAGGCTCTGCCCACCGCCGGGAGAGGGGGCTCGGAAGGAAGCAGCAGGTAACAACCCCCGCGCGCCTCCCCTTTTCTCCCCCAGCGCTGAGCCTGGCCCGCCGGCCTGGCTCTCTTCTCTTGTCCGGCTTCTCCCTCCGCACTGGCTGGCTGAGGTCCGCAATGTCTCATTGAGTGCAAGCAGGGTGCCTTTTTATTCTGTTTGTACAGCGCCTAGCACAACGGGGTTCAAGACTAGGGCTCCGAAGGGCTAGGGTCATACCAAGAACTAATAAAAATGGAAAAACACAAGCAACATCCTTCACCAAATGGCAAGACTTCAGAATGGCTCTGACATTACAGGGGCTAATGAATCTTCTCCTGGTGACGCTGGAATTTTGACCCTTGGGTCAATAATAACCTAATACAATAATACCTTTTTAAATGTTTTTATCTTGTCATGACTAACACTGTAGGGTGTTTAATAACTTTTCACTCTGGCTTTGGTGGTGGTTTGCTCTGTTTAGGCAATGAAAGTAGATTAGGTATTTTCTCTCTGGAGATTAGCACAGGGATGTTTTGTTGGCTTTTAAAATTCTCTTTGGGGTAAAAAAAGTCTTAGGCGTGTTGTTGGTTGTTTTCCAAAAGTGCTTGTTTCTGCAAGAACTAATTTTTGAGGTTCAAAATTGAGTTGTCTGAGCCTTTTAATCCTCAATGTGAGAGACTTGGCAGGTCCTGCTTAGTGAGTCTGTACAGAAGTGTCTGGTTTGGAACTGAGAAAAGACTATGGACAAAATAGCACCATCATATGATGTAGCTGTGCTCCATGTGTGCATTCAGTGTTGTCTCTGACTTTTTTAATGACACACTTTTTTTTTAGATTCTCTGTTGGCTCTGCAGAGCTAACATGGCTATAACAAAATGATCTGGGGATTCTGTTTCATCTCATTCCTCCTGAAGAGGCTTATTTATTAAATTTCCATCAGTCACACCTGTGCAGTTAAGGGATGGGGAGGAGGGTGTTACACAGGTGTCACTTAAAGCCTGCAGAACCTTTATTACTGGTGGTGATTTGCGGGGGACAGAAGGGAGCCAACTTGGCTCTGAGAGCCCGGTCTGAATGTGCTGGGCTTGCAGGTTGGAAAAATACTTCCTTTTTACTTGTATATTGAGCACATCTAACATGGAAACTGTAGAAGCAGTAAACATGGGACTCCATCCTGGGTGATATTTTCCCTATGTCTCATGCCTCAGAGCGCTATTCCTTATAAGAAAGGAAGAAACTCACCTGTTGTGGATAAGCAACAAACTCTGTATGTTAATTTGCTGTTTGACACAGATTCAGGCTTGAAATGCCAGCTGCCACCCCCTAACTTAAAGTACAGTGTTAAAGGGAAACTGTCAACTCAGATTTGCCTGCACATGTGAACCTCATATGAACAAACTTTTTATAAAACTCATGATCAGTTACAGTGGCTGCACTGGAATTTTAAGTTGTTTATGAGCAGGTTGATATGATATGCTAGTGCTCTTGCTACTGCTACCAGAGAAGGATTTTTTTTTAAAAAGCCTTTAACCCTCCTCTTTTTGTTTACTTGAAGGATTTTTGCATAGGGTTTCTGTAGTGGGAGGGGGATTTTCATATTTTATTTATATTATATGTAGTGTATAGGACAGGGGTGGCCAACCTGAGCCTGAGAAGGAGCCAGAATTTACCAATGTACATTGCTAAAGAGCCACAGTAATACATCAGCAGCCCCCTCATCAGCTCCTCTGCCCCCGCCGATCAGCCCCTTCCCCTCCCTCCCTGTGCTCATGATCAGCTGTTTTGTGGCTTGCAGGAGGCGGGGGGGAGGGAGGAGCAAGAGCATGGTAGGCTCAGGAGAGGGGGTGGGAAGGGGTTGAGTGGGGGCAGGGCTTGTGGCAGAGCCAGGGATTGAGCAGAGAGCACACGTGGCACATTGGACAGTTGGCACCTGTAGCTCCAGCCCCAGAGTCAGTGCCTATACAAGGAACCCCACATATTCACTTCTGAAGAGCCGCATGTGGCTCCGGAGCCACAGGTTGGCCACCCCTGGTATAGGACTTGGGTAGTAATTCTTCTGTTCCTCCAAATGAGCAGCTAACGCTCAGTCCCGGTGGCTATAGTTTCCTTTGCACTTTCACTAACCGTCTGCAGTTACCCTCTTTCTGACAACACTCTTGGATTAGTATCCCATCCTCCCCACTGGTTGTTCCTTACACAACATACATAGTATGAAGGAAACACATGAACACAGTAATCCTGTTGACTGAGTATATACGTGCAAGGCCTTGCTACACATTCACACACCACCGCTCTGGTGGCTTCTGAAACCTAAAGGACCATGAGAGCCACTAGGGGGCTCACAAACTATTTAAGAAATACTGCTTGATTCCTATACACTGCAATATCGTACATAAAAACTTTAATTTCTTGTCATGTTCGATGATTATGGGGATGCTTATGCTTAAAGGCGCTGCATGTTACATCTATAGTGTGTTTAAAGTGCCTACCACACTTTGGACAAATAGTAAGGTCCCTATCGAAAGGAGCTACTATCCAAACAGACATGGAGAAGTCAAGAGATGACGGATGGGAATCAAGAAAAATGTGACTACGTGGTGGTGGTCAGCGTTCCTCTTGTAGTTCTGTGGGTCTTTCATTTTCACTTATTACAACATTTCAGCGGGGAGTGGTGGGTTAAGAGGCCTTGTGTAAGAAGCAAGTTTTTACTGGGAGAAATTTGAAGCAGAAGAGAACAGAGATCAGGTGAATGAGGTCAGAAAGGGAATTGCAGGTGTAGGGAACCATACGACAGCTACTCTAACCTACTGCCTCAATCTGCACCTTATGAGTGATGCTGATAAGCTGAATTTATTATAACTTTTCCATAGTGACACCGTTGCAGTCATAGGACATTGTTCATTGCTGCACTGAGTAAATGGAGAAACTGAATAGTGAGCAGGGGCTAACATTTTTACTTGAGCAAGAACAATATCAAAAGTCTAAGAGAATAATATATCAAATATATAGGACTTCCTGTTCAGGTTGCTTCCTAAATGCAGTCCACACAACATCCTTGTATTAAGTACATCTTCATTTACAGATAGGGAAATGGAGACAGACAGGTTACATTGACATCCCCAAGGCAACAAAGGATGTTAGGCTCTATCTTGCAAGTTAGACACCTAGGCAACCACACCACTGTAAGCCCCTAGATGAAGTCTGTGTTCCCTGTGTCTGGATCATAAGACCACACCAACTAAATGAGCAGCCAATTTGATTTCTTTTCATTATCACTTGGGAAATTTTCTCCTTTATTTTTGCCCAGGGAAAAGTGTGACTCAGACTAGCTCCTATTCTGCAAACATAGACTTTAGCCTTCAGGCATAACATAATGCATTGTAAAGCTGTGTGTTGGCATGATAGGAAGGGTGCCAGATCTTGTGCAGTCTATATTTCATAAAATGCTAGCTGGACCTTGAGGAAGCCTCCCTACCTAACTGCACCTTGTCGGGTATTGTGTGCATTGAATCATAGAAATATTGAAATATTTCTCATGCCAGGCCTTTGAAAAATATGTCAGCTATTTAGGTTACTGTAAGGGGCTGGGAGAATTCTCACAACATTCTTAGCATCAGAAGTACTGTGTCTGGGTGTTAAATAGAAAAACTACCCACGTGCCATGGGCTTGTATGGAAGACTATGAAGAGATTAGAGCACATTTTACTTTTTTTTGTATACAGCTGGTATTTAAAAGCTCTTCATAAACTAGTAAGTTTTGTGTATGGTTAGTGAGCAGAGTCAGGAACTGGAGTAACCACTGTGCACTCAGTGGTTCTTGCACCGGCCTGGGCATCAGAATCTGTTCATGTAGGGAACGTTGTAGGTTATATCTAGTCTTTGGGAGACGTACTATAGACTCTAATGTATATAGACAAGCGGTAAGTATTCCAATTCATTGTTGTGAATGAAAAATAGCACCTCCTAATAGTCATACTCTTCTCTCCTTCTCCCCCCCCCCCCTTAAGGATTGTACTGCACATCAGCCTTTGGTGTAAGGTGAAATCTAGATGTGGGCTTTTAATACAAGACCTTCCAGCTTCTAGGCAAATGTGCTACTAACTGAGCCACAGTAACTCCTAGTGATGCGTTCAATGCCAGTCTGATTATATTAAAACTAAACTGAAACCTGGTTTAAGTGACTACCTAAGGGACCAGTACAAATTATTTAGAAGTTGACATGTAATTAAAAGCTGAACAAAATTTTACTGGAAACTTGGGAGAGATATTAAAGGGGTGGCTGCAAATTGCAGGGCGTATGATCTGCAGCAGTGGTTCTCAACCTTTTTGGGCTCAGAACCCATTTGTAAATGTTGATGGCCTGTCAGGACCCAGTAAACAGACCCTGGGGGTGGGGAGTCGGGTCCTGCTTCCAGTATGGTGGCAGGCCCTTATGGGTGTTTGCAGAGCCCACTCTGCACTCACCCTGCAGTGGTGGCTCTTGTGGTTCCAGTCCCACATAGCTGGCTGGTCTTGATTCTCTGCTTTGGGTGTTGCACCTGGTACGTGGGGTTTGCAGCATCACTCACTCAAATTTGGCCCAGCTGGCCCCCTGGAGCCAAGCCCAGCCAACTCCACCGGACTGGAGCTGTGGGACCCTTTGACATGTTCTGGGGAACCTAATTTTGGGTCATGGCCTATGTATTGAGAAACCTTGGCCTGTAGAAATCTGGTTAATCCTAGATTACGAAGATCACAGCTAAGGATTTGTCTTCACTGCAGAGTTAAATTGAGCTAGAACTCTAGTGTTGACCCTAACTTGAGTCCCGACCACACAAGTAAACCCTTAAGTGTGGTGGTGCTTTTGATTTGAGTTGGCTGGTCTATCAGAGGATATAGGCTATTGCTCAAGTTCGCAGAACCATCAGTTTCTAATCCAATCACTCTGTGCAGTCTGAGTGCAATATTGCAGTGTGGCTACTCTCAGTCAAGGTAGGTAGGCTAACTTGAGAGGACTCATTTGAGGGTAGATAATGTGAGGCATTGCTCAAAGCACATAGACCAGTGATTGTTTACTGTCATCAATGGCTTTTTTCAATTTTTAGAGGAAAGAGTTCATATTTATGTATGACAGGAATGTGTGGGGTTTTGTTGGTTTAAAAAGTCTGGTGGGGAGGAGGGCCGATTATGCGTAGCAAGTGCTTATCTTGGTTCTCTTTCTCCGAGTAAAAAATTACTGGCTCACCTCTGCCCCACTTACCTCCCCACTGTATAGGATTGCCTGCCAGGCTCTTACATGTTAGCAGTGTTAGATACTGCAGTATCGTGTTATATCCCTGTCTTGCTTTCAGAGAACTGAGGTGACCTGCATTCCATATAGTATTGCTGCAGCAAGATATTTGCAAAGTCTAGCAGAAAAGATAGTGATTTCCCTCTATTGCTGCTGTACCTCAGCTCGTCAAATGGATATAATCTCATAGGATTATTCAAATAATACTTTATGGGCTTTTTAAAAATTTGCTGCTTATTGCAGGAGATGAAATAAAGGAGACTTCAGTAACGTGCTGTGCAGTGCTTTAAGGGATGTCTGTGTTAAAACAGTGAATCTAATAGAGGCTGAGAGCTCTGAACAAAATAAACAGTGCCCCGATTCTCTTTCCTGCCTCTGGAAATGAATAATTACCTTTGGGCATCCGCTCTCCTTGCTCCTGGGTGTGAGTCACCCACCGCATTATGGTTTATTGGATTGTAGTGATTGAATATCTGATCGCTATATGATGTGTTCAGGGAAAACCAAAATGAGCATTAGTTAATGCAGATAGCAATTACAGTACTAGACACAATGGAAGCCATTGTGACCTAAAGCTTGTCATATATTGGACTTCCCTGGTATGCACAGGATTTTTCTTATTTTTCTTTTTTGGTACTGTACTACATGACTTGTCAAACAAATTCTGACTAGTGTAATATCTGAAAACAAGCTGGGGAGAACAGGGTGAAGTTCTCTTCAAAATATTTTCTCTCTCCACAAAATTTGAGGAATGTACTAGCAATTATTTTATGGGAAATCATGTTGGAAATTTGTGTTGGCTATAAAATCTTCCAGTCTGCAGTTATTTTGTAGATTACCACCACTATGGACTAAATTCTGCTTGCAGATATATGTGCACATACCTCCCATTGAAGTAACTCAGAGTTGTGTGAAAGAAACAAAAATGCAGAATTTGGTATCCTAAGTCTTAATGGTCCTGTCAGCACTACAGGCATCAAACTTTACTTAAAACATTGATGCTATTGGAATCACACCCTGACTGAATTTGATATGTAGTCTGTCATTGGTATATTTGGTACAGATGGCTTTTCTCAAACATTAAGTGTGCATATTTGTTTCCTATTCGTTTTTTGTTTTTCACCATTTAGGACTAAAATGACCAAAAGCTAACAGCACAACACTCTTTAGTTGATTGGGTTTTTTGTTTTTTAAAAGGTCAGAAGTGTCCATTATGATCCTCCAATCTGAGCTACTGTGTAACATAGACTGTAGAATTTCCCCGTCAAACCCATAACACCAACTTCTAGGAGAAAAAGGATTTAGCTCTTAATTAAGTCATTGTTAATAAATCAATGACCTGTTAGTAAGAGAGGGAGGTTTGCATCCAAATATGTCAAAATAATAAAAATATGCCCATTTAGTCACTTCCTTTAGAATGTTTGGTAGAAGGTGGGAAATGAAGAGGCAATGGTGGTGGTAGTTCCTGGACTAGCTGCATGCCTACAATGTTGAAACTGGCTCATGCATGTAAAACACTGTTCCTCTTAACTAATCCAATGTGCAGGCAACATGAGAAGTTTGGATGTTGCCAAAAATAAGCGTATGGTTTGGAAAAAATAAAAGGAACCTGCTCAGGAAGCATGTTGCTTTTGTGCTGTTACTACTACAGCACAAGTTCCCCAGGTCATTTGTTGTGGTGGATTAAAGACATGGGGTGAAAGCCCTGGCCCACTGAATTAAATCCTAGGGTTTAACTTCCAAGCCTCTTACATGAAAATGCACCAAATTCACAGATCTAGCCTTTCCTCAATATGTACTTGGTCACCTCCTGTTGATGTCAATGGAAATTACACATAGATATTGGCAAGAATAGTATAAAATAACTGTGTGTCTGTGACATAAATAGAGGTTGGATTTCCCTGTAGTCTCTAACTTTGTTCCCCTATAGTTGAATCCTTCGTGCATTGTTAAGGGGTTATTGGGTTTTGTTTGTTGTAGCCCTGAGAGATCCCCTTTTGTGGATGAGCCTCAGGCTGTTCTAATTGGACCTGATCCTTGGATCCGACTTGCTCGCAAGCCAAATGGGTCTGAGCAGTGTCCAGATGCTATCTCTAGTTCTGGCCTCTAGGCACACTCCCAGGTATAGACTTTGTCTGGCATCTCTTCCTTGGAGGGTGGGACCCTGCAGTCTAGCTGCCCTAAGCCTCAATACCAGTTCTGAGACCCTCCTCCAACAGTTTATGCACCTCCCGCCCCAAAGCTCCAATCTTGTGTGCACTTCAGTGCACGATTTTAACTCTTTGGGGATCATGTGACCATTAAAGTGAGGAAGATAGCTTTTGTAAAGGCTTAAACACACACTTTATGCTTCGGGTATGTCTAGGCTTTGAGCTAGAGGGGTGTGTTGGAGGAGATATAGCTGCGCTAGCTCTGATTGAGCTAGTGTGCTAAAAGTAATGTGTAGCCTCTGTGGTATGGCCCCACCTGCCAGCCACTAGTTCGTTCAGAGCTAGCACTGGTGTCTCTCCTCAAGCTGGAATTTACATCTCTAGCTCAAAGTCTAGACATAGCCACAGAAAGCAGAAGATACACAGGTTTAGACAAAGCAACAGAAACCTGAATTTAAACCCCTCTCTTCACTATCCTTAACTCTCTAGTCTTTTGGGGTTTGGTCAGTGTTGGTAAGGGGGGGGGGCAGGTCCCTCTGACCCTCACTCCTTTTGCTCAGTCTTTTGGTTCTAGTGATGGTTTGCCCCCCTCTTGCTGGGTAGGGTCTGACACCTCTTCCTCCTTTCCTCCTCCATTAGGGATTTCCCATTCTCCAACCCCTAGGTAGGACTGCAGACAGAGTTAATAGTTCTGAGAGTAGCACCTCCGTGTTCCACTAGGGACGGGCTATTCACTTGTTGATGGTCCTATTTCAGATACTCTGACCTGGTCTGCCTTCTGCTATAAAATGGGTGTTTTAATGCCATCCAAAGGTTACAGTCAGAAATAGTTCATAAAACCAAATGGAATTAATAAATTTTATATACACAGATTCCCCCAAGTGTCAGTTTGTTAAAACAAAAACACTACTTGGAAGCAAGTTTTAGCTTAAAAACAGAGTCTGGCTTCATGTTGCATGAAAAGAGCACATTATGATGATTCTGTGATGGAATAATCTTCTAATCTTTTGTTTGTGCTTAAAATGCCGCAGTTGTCTGTGCAGTATGTGACACTTCAGCAGGACTCAAGTAAATGACTATGAAGCCAAAAATAGTTAATCAAAGATTGGTTTAATGCGAGTAGGAAATGGATAATTGTGGCTAATGACATTGGCGTAACTGGCATTTGTGGGCCAGTAAGCCACTGTTGTAGATTTAAACAAAAGTTCTCTTGAGGTTGTGTCTGTCCCCACCCCCCCCACCCCGGTGACATTTTTCAGTTGGGTCCATCTATACCACTTTTATTTTCAAATGGATGTGCTTTACATTCCTTTTACTGTTTCATAGTACAGCCCACCACAGAGGTATTTCAGTTCCATCTGGAAGTGCAGAGTCCTTTTCAGCTCTAACCAGTCTGCCACAGGGCCAGTGGTATTGCAGCCTTCAAAAATCATGAGTGGGACACCAAGATACTGTGAGACTGAATTAAAAAGTTAAGTGTGGGATTCTTTTTATTTGCCTTGTGCCATCTGAGCTTCTAGGATTCACATTTTCCAGATCTTCTCTGCAGCCATGAGGGCTAGAAGTGATCACTTTTAAAATAAGTAACTCAGATTTTCCTGTAATAACCATGATTCCATGAGCTGGCACTTTAAGAGAAACACCAAAGAGCATGAGACTTGCAATAAAACCATGAGTTGACACCAGTGGGTGAGATCATTCCAAGTCTGAATTTTAGTTATGATGCCTATTAATTTAAATATGCAACTATGTAAACTTTATTAAAAATCCATTTTGACTTTCCCACTTAATTGCAGCCTTACCTATTTGTATCACACTAATCAGTGTGGTCATAAGGTGAAAATAAGTCTCCACTTAGCAGATAACTAGCAGCCATTAATACAAGAATATTTTATTTAAAAAAATGTTTACAGAGTCTTACTAGTGATTTGAATCAACTGTTAGCCTTGTAATTATTCTTGCTCCCACCTACTCCAGATTTGTAAGGGATAATGCAGTAACCATTGTTCCCTAGAATTTTAATCCATTCAGAGTACTGCCTATGTACTCAGACTTCAGTCCTGCAAACACATGCATACTTAATTTTGAAGTTAATGGGACTTCACACAAGAGTAAAGTTAAACACACGTAGATGTTTGAAGGTCAGGACTGGTGTATGGAAAAAGTGTATAAGGAAAGAGTGCTAATGTGACACCCGAGTACACTGGTGCTCTGTACAAATGAACACTGGTAGTGTCCACTGATATTTGCCACTATTAGGGGCTGCATTGTTACTATTTCTGCAAGAATAGCTCTAATTCCAAATTTCCTAAAAGATGACCCCTGTCCCATACCAAACATGGGTGGTATTTTTAGACTAAAACTGCAGGAACACACACACACACACACACACATTTTTAAATCTGCCTCTCAACATATTTTGTTGGCTCTTTGGCACAAATAAGAGCTGAAGAGCCCAATTTTTTCTTTAATTTGCATCTGTGTAACTAAAGATAGTCACTTGTGTGTGACTGGATCAGAAAGTGGCCCTAAACTTAAAGCTTCTCAATGGCAATGCAATGAAAGTACTTCCCTTGGCTTTTCTCAAGGCTGACATTGTAACATGATTATATGGGAAATATTGAAAGGTAGCCTATTATTCATGGAGCTGAGAACAATTGTGTGTGTATCTGAGAGAGAAGGAAAGAATCTGGAAATAACTTCAAAACCAAATGAGCTCTTTTGAAGGTTCTCTAGTTAGCTGCCCATTTCTGAGGATTTTTATATTTTTTTCTCCCCTAAAATTAACTATTGTAACTTGACTTGCTCAGATTTCTGCTCCCCTTCCCCATAATAGTTATGGAGATCTACTTTGTTCCTGGTTTAACAGCTGGGGCAAATATATCAGCAGGTGATTTTGACAGTAATAACTAAATTGCCGCATTTCTTAATTACCCTCTATTAATTGTGTAACTAATTAGCCCATTGTGGGTTTTTCCTTATCTCTTGTATGATTTGTAGCCAGAAATCCTAGCATAAATCTGGCAATTATTTCAAGTCTGAGGGCTTGGCTACACTGGAGAGTTGCAGCGCTGGTGGTGGGTTTACAGCGCTGCAACTTAGTAACTGTCCACACCTGCAAGGCACATCCAGCGCTGCATCTCCCTGGCTGCAGTGCTGGCCATACACCTGATCTGCCTCAGGTATAACGAGTGCAGTGCTGGTGATGCAGTGCTGGGGAGCAAGTGATTAATCTTACTACTGTAACTGACCTCCAGAACCTTCCCAAAATGCTTTAAGTACCAGATAACATTCTTTGTTTTGTTGTGATGCCTCTCTTTGTTTTTTTTGTGAACTCCGGCTCCCGGAGCTGCTTATCTAAAAAACAAACACAGCTCCTGTTTGCTGGAGCAGAGGCAGGCAGGGGAATTCCTTTGGAATGTGCACAGCTAGTGTTTGCTTGAGGAGGGGGGGGGGGGAGCGGGGAATCCGTTTTGAAACAGCTGCTTATGTGGTCTGAAGGTTATTTGCATTTAGTGAATAAGAGGGGGTGGGGGAAGGGGTCGAACGTTTTAAAATGATTGAAGGTTGGTGCTGTGTATCTTCCAGTCCTTAGAACTTGCAAGGCAGGGAGCTCACAAATATCGGCTCCAAAAATCCACTCTCTCTGTCTCCCCCATGCTCCCTGTCACACTCCACCCCCCCTCTTTTGAAAAGCACGTTGCAGCCACTTGAACGCTGGGATAGCTGCCCATAATGCACCACTCCCAGCAGCGCTGCAAATATGGCCACACTGCAGCGCTGGTAGCTGTCAGTGTGGCCACACTGCAGTGCTTTCCCTACACAGCTGTACGAAGACAGCTGTAACTCCCAGCGCTGCACACCTGCAAGTGTAGCCATGGCCTGAGCCTCAGCTAAAAACTGAGCTGCTACATTTGGCAGCTACACATAGCAAATGAACCCTATTGTCATGAATATTTTACCTCTTCAGTATTTCCTGTTTGCCATTAAACAATCTCACTGAAGCTGGGTTCTGATTAGTTTCAACCCTTTTTTTTTTTAAAAGAAGTCTGGTACTACAAAATACAGAAGGGTTAAAAGACACAGCAAGATTTTCAGGTCTTGAATATCACCGACTTTAAAACTTATTTTCCAAAAGAAGTAAAACTAGAAACACCAAGTGAAAGAAGCTGTATCGGGAAACCTCCTTAGACAACATCCTCTTCTAAGAGAGTGTCTCACATGTTCCAAAGGCAATTCTACTTTCCCTTTATTAAGCCAACTCTGTTAAACAGCCTTTTGCCAATCCCTCTCCTCATTGCTCTAATACTAGTCTCACCAGATCAGGTTTTTAACAATACAGATAAAACACTTGGTCTTCAGCATACATATAGAGCAACATGCAGTACATGACAATGGGGGGAAAAGGAGCATTGATCCTCTTTTTAAAGATGATTCTCTATTTTTTTTTTTTTAAATGCCTCATACAATCTTTCAGAATTTCTTTGGCAAAATAATCCAGGAGCATGTTCAGTTATGTATTAATATCGAAATAGACCTATTTCTATTTGAGGTACTTATATGGCCCCCGTTGTTGTAATATCTGAGCACCTTGGAATTTTTAGTGTATTCTCACAGCGCATCTGTGAGGTAGAAGTGCTATTATCCGCATTTTATAGATGAGGAACTGAGACACAGAGAGGTCACAAGATTACCCGAGGTCACAAGATTACCCAAGGTCACACAGGAAGTCTTCGGTAAGCAGGACTTAAACCCAGGGCTTTCCAGTCCTAACCCAACTGTTTAAACATCCTTCCAATAAAGCAGAATGAGAAGTGTCTTTTCAAAACTGATTCTGGTAGTATCCCAAGTCACTGGCTTCAGTAGTTTGACACCTGCCATTGCAAGGGCCAGAATATTCATTTACTTTTCTCCCTCTAGTTTACCATCATTTCTTTCAAATGCAATTCAGATTGGATACAGTGAGAAGGGCTAATCCATTTGACACAGTGCATTTGACAAAATAGGCAAATTATCTTTGAAACATGCTATATTCTAGGATCCTCAAATCCTTCTCAAGGCACAATAGGGTGTGTGAATAGGTACAGTGAAAGCACAATTTGAAAACCCGCTGTAAAGAGACAGACATAACAAGTGCCACTGTAAATTCAAATTACGCTGGTTAATTATGCTGATAGACCTGAAGAGAAAATTCAATCATGCATGCTATAAGCTTTTTCATCACACTTCTTGATTATTGTCCTTTGTCAGTCTGGACACATTTAGGTGATGCACTACAGATCAGCAGAAGTCAGAGGTGCTCAATTGCAATAGCATTTCACAAAGAATTGGCTGCAGAGGAAAATTCAGTTTTCAACTGTTGTCCTTCAGTGTATGAAATGTAATTGTTTTTGTTGGACCAGCACCAGCAAAACACTTCCCTCTGTGTCCCATCTCTTTCCTTACCTACTCACTAAAGAAAGAGAGAAGAAAACTGGACAGAAATAATGGGCTGCTCTACTTTTTTTTGTTTGCATTAGTATTATATAGAACATAAAGCTTGAGTGGGGATAGGCTACCCAATGCATACGTGCATATTTTTGGTAATCCACTATGCTATATACAATGCAATTTGTCCAACTCTGCTTGCTAGTTTAAAAATGCATTTGTCACAGAAGAAAACTAAGGCCTCTGTGTGTGTATAAAATGCTCAAGAAATTCTTCCCCTTCCATTTCACCTCTCCCCCACCTCCCCCTTTCATATACAACACTTGTCTGGCTTCTTTAGGTAGGGGTGGGAATGAAGGGAACCACAATGTGACTGTATGTACATTTCCTTTAAAGACCCAGCTGTTAAAATACATTTAAAAATCATTTAGCTAACGACTTAGTGTCTGTTTTTAGTTAAATCTGGTGGATTATTAATTTATATATTCAAAGCCCAATTTCGCCACCTTCATTCATGCTGAAGAGTCTTACTCTGCCTTCTTTAAATCAGTTGTGCTACTTGTGAAGTAAGGTACTACTCAATATGCGTAAGGGTAGCGAAACTGGGCCTTGAACAAACAAATCCGTTAAATGTGGAAAATCCTGGAAAATGAACTTGAATAGTTATTGGACCAGCTCTAGTATCAGTACTAGTGTGTGTTGGGGAAGTGGGGGGGAGGGGAGTGTTGGTGCTGTAGTTTGAACAGACTTCTTTTTGGAAGTGCAGGAGGGCGGGGTGTGTTGAGCCAAAGAAGTTTGAGCTGTGCTATTGTTTGCAATGGCTTGTGCATGCCTGCCTCTAGAGGTAGGATCAGATTTCTGATAAGTGTTCTTTCCAGATATGGTGAACAGGTGGTGGTTAGAAAAGCCGAAGCAGGTTAATGATTTGAAGTGAGCAGAGGACTGCATTCCAGTTGCTTGATGCCAGAAGAGCTCCTCAGCTGGAGGGAGTTTTTCCTAGATACCTCACATGGAAAGGTCTCTCTCTGAGGGGAGGCTGGTGACATCTGAAAGCTGGTAAGTACAGCAGACTCATAAATGTATGTTTTGGAGCTGGTTCATGGGAGATGGTAACAAACTGGCAGTGGTGTGTAGGGTACATGTAGCTACATGCTGCATGAGAACCAGACTCTGTCCACACTGTGGTGTCAGTGAAAGACTCTGGCAGGGGGGAAAGGCTCTGGTAGCAGGGAGCTGCGGAAGCCTTTCTCCTCTGCCTTCACTTTGCCAGGGCCTTTCCTTGTTGCCAGAGTCCTCCCCTATGGTGGGGGAAGACACCGGGCAGCTCCCTGCAGCAGGGAAAGGCTTCGGCACTGGGATACTACACAGCTAAAAATCACAGTATAGACTGGGGATACACAGCTTAGGTGTGTCTTTACTTGCCTAACTAGTGCCTCACCATCTCTGTTTATACCCGTGCTAGGCGGCATGCAATGTATGTACTCTACATGCTGCTGGAAGTAGTGTGCAGTGTAGACTAACTCTAAAACAATACTGGCTAGGTAGTGCTTTTTCTGAGGAACCTCTGTTGCTTTCTATGATACTGAGCACTACATGCATGTGATTTTAGTACATGTTAACAAACCATATGTGTGTATCTGACTGGGTGTAGTCCCAACATATATACTAACTTTTATATTTCTTGACTGCACTTTTATATAGGGTTTATTGAGGACCAGCATTAAACAGTAATTCATAGGCCAAGGCAGTGGCTCTCCACCAGGAGTCTGGGGCCCCCTGGGGGGCCGCAAG
Organism: Mauremys reevesii; assembly: GCF_016161935.1. Taxonomy (NCBI): domain Eukaryota; kingdom Metazoa; phylum Chordata; order Testudines; family Geoemydidae; genus Mauremys; species Mauremys reevesii. The sequence continues at coordinate 254,344,777 of NC_052623.1, forward strand.
CAAGTTTCAGAGGGTCCACCAAGCAGGGCTGGCATCAGACTTCCTAGGGCTCAGGGCAAAAATCCAAAGACCCACTGCATAGGGTTGAAGCCTGGGGCCCTGAACCTCGCCCCTGGGGTAGAACCAAAGCCTGAGCAATTTAGATTTGCAGGACCTGGACAGTTGCCCTGCTAGCTACCCCCTAATGCTGGTCCCAGCTTTTATATGCAGAGAAACAGTTGTTGTGGCACATGTAGGCCGTGAGGTTTTTATAGCATGTTAAGGGGAGGCCTCAGGAAAAAAAGGTTGAGAACCCCTGGGCTAAGGTATTTCAGGAGTAATACACTTAACTGAATGAACACAATTCTTTTGCTTTGCAAGCTGATAACAAGAGTGTTCTTTATCATGTAAAGTAATGCCTGAAGCCAGGTTCCTAAAAGAACAGGGGGATTTTGTTTGCAAATAAGTAGTAAAGCTGCTGTGCAACGATTACCTTAGCAGGAATATACCCATACAGGTTAAAACAAAAGATTTGTGATTTGGATTCTTGTGAGTAAGAAAAACCTTGTGTTTTAATTAAAATGTATTGCTGCAATGAATGAGATCTGACCACATATATTAGTGTTTCTTTAAACTATTATGTATATACAATTCTTTGTACACGTCATAAAAGGCGGTTGGGTGCTTTTTCTCCCCACCCTAGAGATTATAGGAGGCTTGCTGAAACAACAATAAAAAAAATCTCTGTATTTGACAGAAATGAGTCAGTCTCTTTCTCCAGCAGTTGAATACGAGCACAAAGGAAGTATATGTTGTACATAGGCTCTCTTCACATGACTGTAACAACTTAGAGATGCACACAGATCATATCTACTGACTGTTCCTGAAAAGTAAAGAATCCCTCACCCCTCTTAACAAAAAGTGTGACTAGAGAGTAGATGAATTAGCTATAAATTTACTGGGTAAACACTTCTATATTAAGATATCAGGCAGCTTCCAGTTTCTCACCACAAAGGCTGCTTAAATGAGTTGCTGTGCTGCAGTTGTGGCAGCAGATGGGAATGACTTCTCAGTGTATTGGCTCTCAGCCGAGGCAATTCAGTTAAGCAGCTTTAGTGGTAATCTAAAAATTTCTTCATGTGTAAAACAACAATGGGTCAAAATAATTGCTTGTGTAACTCCACAGACTGAACCCAACTCAATGTGTTTAGCATTTCAATATGGTTAATACCTTCAGCTGTATAATATGCAATTTATAGACCTTAATCATGGGCTATTGTTCTTCATGTCAACAAATAAAGGTCAAGCACAATGTCTCTTTACCATTACTAACTGGTTTTAAACATAGATCATTCATGGGTTTTCAAATAAATATAAAATATGTTGTTTGCGGTGTTATACCTCTATTGGTCCCAGGGTATATGAGAGACAAAGTTGGTGAGGTAATATCTTTTAATGGACCTAAATAAAGTGGTGGTTTGTTTTATTTTATTGGACCAACTTCTGTTCATGAGAGACAAGCTTTTCAAATCTGAAGGAGGAAGGCGACTTGGGTGAAAGTGATTGTGAAAGCATAGATGATGTGATTCTAAGGAAAGGGAGGAGTCAGAGCATCAGAATAAGGACAATAGACTTTTTAGAAAAGCAGACTTTAACAAACTCTGAGAACTGTTATGTAAGGTTCCATGGAAGAAAATCTGAGGGGGAAAAAGAAATTAGAGCTTGGCTCTTTCTCAAAGAGACAGTCTTTAAGGCACAAGAGCAAACTATCCTGATGAAAAGGAAAGATAGGCAGATTAGTAAGAGGTCAGCTGCATCAGGTGTTCTTTAATTACCTGAAAATCAAAAAGAAATCCTACAAAAAATGGAAATGTGAAAAAATTTCTCAAGAGTACAACGGAATAGCACAAGCATGTGTGGAGAGAATCTAAATGACTAAGGGCTTACTCTAGAAGTGCTATAGTAGCGCAGCAGCACCGCTGTAACACATCTGATGAAGACACTCTATGCCAATGGGTGAGAGCTCTCCCTTTTGAGCTATGCAGAGCTCTTCTTCAGAGCTGGGAAAGATGGTCAGGGCTTGTCTACAGTACAGGTTGTGTTGGTATAACTTATAGTGTGTGAATAAGCCACCTCCCTGACACCAACCTAAGCACCGCTGTGGACAGCGCTATGTAGTTGGGAAAGCTTCTCCTGCCGACATAATACCCTCTCTTGGGAAGGTGGTTTTATTATGCCACCGGGAGAGCTCTCTCCTGTCGATAGAGAGCCTCTTCACCCCACACACTACAGTGGTGCTGCGCTGTAGTGCTTCTAGTGTGGACTAGCCCTAAGAGTGTCACAGCTAAATACAAGGTGGTACAGATTGTTTAATGTAAGTGGTTAACACATCATTGCCCTGTTGTGTTCATTCCCTCAAACATCTGGTAGCAGGCACAGTTGGAAGACAGGAAACTGGGCTAGATGGACCATTGGTCTGACCCAGTATGGCCATTCATGGTGAAGTGGCCCATTAACACCTGTTCTGGCAGGGTCTGGTGCCGCTTTGAGTTGGTGGGTCCTGATCTGTGCAGAGCTTGCTTCTGATGAGGAGTTTGGGAGTTGTTTGAAGGACAGAAGAGGTGGTTTGGGAAAGATTTCTTTCAGGATGGGGGGGGGGGGGCTATTGAGTATAGGTTGTAGTTTAATGATACCTCATATGGGTTTTTGTGTGGGATGATAGGTGATACCTTAGGGGTGTGCAGTCTGAAGGGTTTTTTCAGTATTGCCAACCCCAAATGTTCAAAAATCATGAGTCAGGCTCACAAAAAATCATGAGATTGGTTTTAAAATCATGAGATTATGTAAAAATAATAGATTTGGTGTTCTTTTTATTTGCTTTCTGCTTTTTGAGCCTTTAGGGTACACTTGGGTCACATTTTGAAGCTTTCTCCACAGCCAAGAAGGCTAAAAACGTACTTTTTTTTTTTTTAAAAAAAAAGGAATGAAGGCTAAAATAATCAGATATCCACTTGACTCCAGGAGCTGGGGCTTTAAGAACAACAATAATTATCATGAGACTCATGACAAAATCATGAGAGGTTGCAACACTGTTCTGGCCCCCTCCCTCCCCCTGGCATATTGGGGCATGTTCTCTTGGGGGATTTGGGTGGCACGTTCCATGATGAGATCTAATTCTCTGGTGAAGTGTCCTTGTTTGGTGAGATTGGTTTTAAGTGCGTTAAGGTGTGTATCCTGGACTTGCTCTCCTGAGCATATTCCGTGGATCTGAGCGACTGGCTGCACATCATAGTTCCAGTAACCACCCCAAACACACCAAAAAATCTGTTAAGGTAAATCTGGCCATCCATGGTTTTGTTGTATGTAGTTGTATGTAAGTTACCATTGTTGAAGCTGATCATGGTGTCCAAGAAGTTGATGCTCATGCAGGAGTGTTCTAGAGAGAGTTATTTATTACAACAATCTGTAATCCACTAATTTCCCCCTCTCTCCCACCCCCGTTTTGTCCTATCCTGCAGAAGTGTTAACCGACTGCTTCGCCTTGAATGGTCTACTTACACTAAACAACCTGTTCGGCCTTGTATTTAGCTGGGACATGCTTGTTACCTTTTCCAGACCTGAGGAAGAGCTCTGGGTAGCTCAAAAGTGTCTTTCACCAACAGAAGTTGGTACAATAAAATAAAATCACACTTTATTTAGGATTATCTACTTCTTGATGTGCTCAAGTAGTAACATTGTCTTTTATTTTATTTTATTTTTATTTTTCTTCTCAGCATTGGCAGTACCACTAAGCCTGTGGCAGTGTGAACTGGATTCTGTTCTATTCACTCATCAATTAATTTGTTAGTAAACTACTGACTTCAGAACTTTTATTGGTGTTCGTATAAGAGGCAGAAAAGTGTCTCATTCAGATCCCAATTTGAGTTTTCATAGCTCAGGGTCAACTTTATCTTGTAAATCTAAACTGAGCAACTTTTGATATGGAAGCTAATGAGAATATATAGCTCATGTTGTTTTTACAGGCAATTTTCTGACTACAACCATACTCTAATACTCACTAACTAATAGACATTTGAAGGAAAATTTCAAAATAAAAACCCTTCTAGTATAACTTAATAGACAGAATGGTATATGGTGTTTGACCTGTATTTTAGCTTTGTTCCTAATTTTTCAGAAAAGTCAGGGAGAGTTTCTTGAGTCTTTAAGGTTGAATGATTTTTTTTCTTCAGTGAAAAATAGAGTAACCAGAACATGCTTAGAAAACAGCCCTTTCCTGTAGCGAACAAATGACATGAATAATGATGGTATTTACCATATCTTATAACTTTGGGCTCCTGCATATATGATTTTTCAGTAGTGAATTCCTTGATCTTGAGCAGCTACCTAGTATAGTATGAACAATATAGAAATATTTATATAAGAAATAGGCACATGTGGAAGGTTTTCCCATACAATGTATCAACAGAAAGATAAGTTGCCCTGTATTGGCAATGAGCTCTTAAATTTGCTTTATTTCCTCAATCCATGAGTTGATGACTTTTTTTTATAACTGTTTGTCAGATGTCACCCTTCTCTTGTGATGGATTTAATGAAGAGGAAAACTGGCTTCATACTAATTTTAAAGTCATTTGTTTTTCTGTCCTCATATAGCCGTGTCTGTCTTAGGTTTACCTGTGTGAAAAAAGTGGCACTCTGCGATATATAGGCATCATGATGACTGACTGAGAAGATGCATAATTCTTGTCTAGGTGTAATTCCAAACAAATGGATTGTGTAGACCTACTACTAGGCAATTCCAGGCTGACTCAGTTAATAAACTCTCTAGGAGCTCAAAAGTTGCAGGGGACGTTTCCTACTCTTCCTCCCTTCCAGCATAGCCACTCTGCTTTTTAAAACTAGAGTGCTGAAGATCATCACCAATTTTTTTTCGAAATACTTTTCTAGTATTAATCATATTCCTAGAAAACAAGTAAGTGTGCCAAGTGAGTTGGAGAAAGTCTAATAAAGTTGGAGAAACTTTGCTGATGAACCCTCCTCCTCGCAAATAAAACCCCAACACAACTTTTTTCGCCTTGTAGCACTATAATGGTGAGAGTTATGATTTCTAGACACTGACCTGTGCTATGCCATTTTCATCAGGTGGATGGAGGGGAGGAATGTCAGTGAAGGCCATACTAAATATTTCCACTAGGGCTAACTACTGTGTTTCTAGCTTGTCATAAAAGTTCATTTATTTTATATTTGTCACTGGGTTTTTTTTCTGGGTTTTTTGAGTTTCTGATGTGCAAAAGGCATTTTAGAATGTACTGATTTAGCCATTATTAGGGGAATAAAATTTGTTGGATAAAGTTGTTTTTAAATAATTTATGTACCACCATGAAAAAGGGACAGCATTATGATACGTGTGATCATATGAAACAGTACTTGTAACTATGGATGTGTGTATACTTGTTACCTGACCAATAGGGTTGCTCCATATTTTATACATTCTTTGGAATTTCCTTTATTTCATCTTCTATTCTCAGCTCCTTTTTCAGTGTAGTTTTAATGTATCAAAACAAAAATTGAACAAAAAATTACCAGCCACATCTGAGGCTGAAGTTCATATGTTCAAGAACATTTTAAAAATAACTTAACATTATTCTGGAGCCATTCATAATATGTAGTTGCACTAAACCTCAGTGTTGACAAATGGTAAATGATTTACCAATCTGTGCCAGACACTGGTGGTTGAAAAGAAATGATACAATTATGTACATGGGCCATGTGATATAGAAGATAATCTAGTTTTGTACATATCTAAGCATTCCTGTTCTTTCTTTTGTTCCAACTGAACGAAATATGATCGGGGCAGAAAATTGGAGTCTCGTTATAACTGACCTTTCTCACCCTCAATAAAATTTCTTATGGATAGGAGATTGACTTAGGTTTTATAATTAAGTTTACAGTTGTCATAAAATAGCTACAGTCGACAGTTATGGTACAAGTTGCTGTCCGGATTTCAAAGCCCAGTCTAGCATTGGCCCCATCTACCCAAGAGTGTCCATCTCTCCCAATGGCTCTGGCTGACTGGAATGACGAAGGTAGGGCAACACTCAAGACTGTGCATGGCAGAACTTTGACCAAAACTGTGGAACTTTCTGGTAGCAGAAATAAGAGGTTGACCTCTAACTTCACTGCATTCAGAACTAAATGCAAAACTTCTCTCTTCAACCTAGCTTTCCCACATTAGCCTTCTACACATCCCTGCCCCCACACATGCCAAAACGGGGGAAAAACTCCTATATTGTAAGCCAGCAAGATGGGAGATGATGTCTTGTTTCTTACTCTTGGAGGTGATATTCACATCATATGATGTGGTTACCTATACAAGAATATAAAGAGAACATGAAATTCCTTGTTTTTAAGCTTGTCATTAATATCTTTGTAGAAACAGGCATTCTTTGACCTAGTCTTCAATATCTAAAGCAGAGGTTACTGAACTCTATGGACCACTGGTGGCTGGCAGAGAATAAACTGATTATGTGGTGTCGGTTCCTCCTCTTCATTTCTTGCTGCTACGTTGCATTCAAAGGAGTTACATATATGTAGCACTTACTTTATTTTCTCCATGCTGTAGTTGTAACAGGGATATTTATTTGCTCCTGCGTAGAGGGAGAAGTGGTCCAGGGGACAATCTCTCTATTAAAACATGGGCCACACTATGGGAAATGTTTGAGAACCTCTGGTTCTGAGTTGGGGGGAATGTTACTCAGGGAATAGTAATGGCAGTTTCCATGTCATTCTGAGAATAATGCAGTGGGCAGGAAACGTTTAGGTCCTTAACTGGGTAAAGAGAAGAGTAAGTTTCTCTCAGGTCACTGTTAATTACTGGTCTGTGATACAGCAGTTTGGTAGATCAGCACTTTGCAGTGTAGACATAGCCTAAGTGGGTTGGATGGAAAAGGAAAGTTTTAGTTTAAGTACATGACAAACTAGCAAAGATGAACTTGCCAACCTTGTGAAACAATTGGATAAAACCTCTTCAAAATATGGTATGGAAATCCAGTGCAGAGAAAACCAAGCTGATGACAGACAAACGTGACTGGATCAGCTCACATATCACTGTCAGTGGACAAGAGTTGGAGATAGTGAAACAGTTCAAGTATTTGGGGGCGATCTTTACTGATGAAGAATCAAAGGCAGAAATTCTAACAAGAACTACGCAAACAACAGCGGCAAAGCTGAAGCTAGTTTGGAGGAACAAGAACATCTCCCTGGAATCCAAACTGAAACTGCAGCACGCACAGGTCATCTCCATTTTTTGTATACGTGCAAGACATGGATCCTTACAGCAGAACTTGAATGGAAAATACAGGTAGTAGAGAGACCCAGAATTTTACAGAAGTATCTCCTACTTCAACCACGTCACTAATGAATAGGTCCACAACATTGACCCACTGCACTGGGTGATATATGAAGACCTCCTGACAACCGTGAAGAAGCACAAGCTGAAGTGGTACGGCCATGTAACAAGATCATCTGGCCTATCCAAGTTCATCCTTCAAGGGACAGTACAAGGGAAGAGAAGAAGAAGTAGACAGAAGAAGAGATGGATTGGTAAAATAAATATGTACGGGAATGGACTTTACGGAGACTCAAGCACCAATACACAATTGTCAACGGTAGAGACAATAGGTTGATTGGTCGTTGGGCCATCATCATTGATAAGCAATGTGGTTATGAAAGTGGTGATGACCTGACAAACTAATCAAAACATGGATTATAGAGCACTTTGAATTTTGAGTCTATATTTAGCTACTTTAGTGAAGCACCTCATTATCATCTACAGTTCCTCTGTTAATTACCTATAGCTTTGAATTTAGTTAATATTAAGGCTATGTCTAAACTGCAATTTCGTTGTTAAAACTTTTGTGGAAAAAAATATCCCCCAAATGACACAAGTTTTAACAACGAAAAGCACCGGTGTGGATAGCGCTTTGTCGGCAGGAGCGCTACTGCCCCTTGTTGGGGATGGTTTTATTTTGTCAGGAGAGCTCTCTCCTGCTGACAGCGTGGCTACACTGTGTGCTTTACAACAGCAAGGCTTTAGTGGCACAGCTATGCCACTCTAAGGTGTGCAGTGAAGACAAAGCCTAAAGCTCCAGTAAGGAATATTTAAATGATTTCTCTCTCCCAAGTTTGTTCTTTTGCCCAAGTTCCTACTCAAATCACTTAGTGGATGGTTAATCCTTCCCAAATCAAACTAAGTAAAAGTATTGGCTACGGTTGTATGGACTGGCCAGCAATAAACTCTCAGTAGTATGGTTCTCATCCCGAAGAGGACTTGGAACTGTTTGTAATGTGCTATGTGATTATAATATTTTTAATGATTTGAAGAAGGTTCTGGGTTGACAACAGCTTTTGTAGACTGAAATTCTTTAATCATAGACGGCCAGAGACCGTTAGTGCTTCCTACACTGGTGATTTTAATTAAGACTGGAGATAGTGCAACAGATGGCTTCTCAGATGGACAGATGCTATATGGACTAATAGCAATGCAGTTAGTACAGCGAAGGGCCGACTTCGGTTTCACATATACTAGGAATGTTTCACATACACAGCTATATGAAAAGTATCAAATATATGTAAACATGAGTTCATGGGTATGGAATAAGTTTGTAACATGTAAATATGCAAAAAAAGTAGTCTCCTATTTTAATAGTATACCCTTTCCGTGTGCTGCTGTGAAAGCTTGCCTCTGAATATGAAAACAAATTACAAAATCAAAGGGCAGATATTTAATCTTCTTTTAGACAAATGCTGAAACCTGAAAAACAGTTCCTGACTGTTCAGAAATTTTTTTTTTCTCTGACAGCAAAATTGCTTTATTGTGAATCTGAAAAGGAAGGCCTCATGAAACTCGAGTTTTTTATTTTAAAATTTCTCCCTCATGTACACTGGAAAAGGAGGTGTCATGAGTGATCCTATATGAGATCATCTGACAGAAGTTGTTTGGCATAGCGGCTGGGTTTGGCATAGCGGCTGGGTTTTTCAAAGGAGCCTAAAGGAGGTAGGTGCCCAAATCTCACTGAGTTCCAGGATGAGACAACTTTTTTGGGGGGGGGGGGGAACCAAGTGGCTGGGTGCTGTGGGAGATTTGGGGGAGGAAGGGCTATAACTGCTTTAAGGAGTCTAAATATTTTTGGGTCCATAAATCCTTATAGCTGTCTGTTTCTTAGCCCAGGTGGTGGTTGTGTGGTGCAATCTCACAGGTGCTTAAGGAGAGGGGAAATCTTTCATGGTTTGGAGAAGAAAATATCTTTGGAGAAGACAACTTCTGCACATGGCTTCTTTGAGAGTGAACTCCCATCCTGGCTGCAGACAGCCCTCCTAAGTGTCATGTGGAGAATCTGAGCTTCTTGCTTCTTTAAAACAATCTTTAGAGCATGTTACCTTTTTTAATAAAACATAAAAGGAACAAAATAGAGACAGATCCCTGTGACGTTCCCCTGGTGTTATCTGGCCCAGTGATCTGTTGGGTCACTCCAATCCTTGACTCTGGGTGCCAGCCTTACCCTGCTCTCCTGTGAGAACCCCAACTCCTGGGCACGCTAAGCATAGCCTCATAGTGCATTCTCCAGGCTTTGTCATGTTTGTGTACCTGGCCGTTGCCTGCCCATTACCTCAACACGAGCTGTTGTGAAAGGGGAAGGGAATCACACAGAAAAGACAAGTACAGGATCTGTAAAAACTTTTGCCCTTGAACTCAAAAGGAGCAGGATATCCACTGGAGGGCCCTCCTCATGGAGGCAGGGGCGGCTCTAAGTATTTTAGTATCAGAGAGGTAGCCGTGTTAGTCTGGTTCTGTAAAAGCAGCAAAGAATCCTGTGGCACCTTATAGACTAACAGACATTTTGCAGCATGAGCTTTCGTGGGTGAATACCCACTTCTTCAGATGCAAGCAGTCATGCTTGCATCCGAAGAAGTGGGTATTCACCCACAAAAGCTCATGCTGCCGAACGTCTGTTAGTCTATAAGGTGCCACAGGATTCTTTGCAACTCCTGGGCTGTTCACGCATAGCCTCTAGTATGTAAGCATTCTCCAGGCTTTGTCATGTTTGTGTACCTGGCCGTTGCCCATTAGGGACCCTCAACGATAGCTGTTTGAAGTGTCTGGGGGAATCACACAGAAAAGACAAGTACAGGATCTGTAAAAACTTTTGCCCTTGAACTCAAAAGGAGCAGGATATCCACTGGAGGGCCCTCCTCATGGAGGCAGGGGCGGCTCTAAGTATTTTGCCACCCCAAGCACGGCGGGCAGGCTGTCTTATGCGGCTTGCTTGTGGGAGGTCCCCGGTCCCACGGATTCGGCGCCACACCTGCGGGAGGTCCACTGAAGCCTGCCCTCGTAGTGACCGGCAGAGCGCCCGCCCTGTGGCTTGTCGCCCCAGGCATGCGCTTGGCGTGCTGGTGCCTGGAGCCACCCCTGCATGGAGACTGCTTTGTCCTGCCTTGGAGCCCTCCTCATCACACTCCACACCTAGTACTTTGGCATTGGTGCACAGTGCAGTGCCGGCACCATTCCTCCGCACTGGTGCCCAAGGAGCAGCTGAAGCCCATCGGTACTGCAGGACAAGGGGGCTTTGGGCAAAGGACCTGTGTTAGGGCACGTGCCTGCCCTGGAGCTTCATGGAAGTACAGCTGTGGTCAGACTCGCTAGCCAGCCAGGGATCCACCTCCAATTCCCAGGAGTGGCAGGGGATCCCAGCTCCTCTTAGGGCCACCTGTGCCTGAGGCCTCCCCGACGGCCAAGGACCAAGGAAGCTGGCCGGCACCTCAGACACCAACCCAGGCGATGGACCTGGTTAAGGCCCAGATCTCTAAAGGACAAGCCAATTATGGAACCTCCCTCTAAAGCAACGTAGCATCCCCAGACCATAGGCGTCGTCCTCAGTCACCATGGCCAAGGACCCCAGTGCCACAGCCTTGGTCTCCAGTCAGAAGATCCAGGTCCCTAACACCAAGGTCACCACCTATGAGGCACGGGACGCGCGAGTCATGACACTGATCCCTGTACTCATGGTACTGCTGGGCCTCAAGCCAGAAATAGTCACAGCGCAGATCCTCATCACCTAGACATAGGTGCGGAATCGTTCCCGGTTGCAGCACCGATCTCCAACTCCCCATTACCACTCTTTGGGCAGGCACCATTCCTTACCCTTTCCTTATGGGTTGGTGACAAAGGTCGGCCGACAGACTTGGGCATCTACAGCTCTGCCCCGGTCACTGGAGGGGCAATGGTCTGAGTCGGAGGGAGAGTTCGGCCCCTCACCTAGGAGAGGTGGGCCACTGGCAAGTCACAAGACAGGCATGGCACCAGTGGCATGGAAACAGGGACAGGGCCCACCCAGTGGCAATACTGGAGCCCATGGGATGTACCCATCATACTGGTCCCGTACTCCAACCATTCCTCTCAGGCCACATTGGACAAACTGCCTCGGGCCCAGCCAGCCCTGGCATTGGAGCACGGTGCTGAGTCCAACGTGGGAGCGATGCAATGCGCCACAATGCCCAAAACTGTCCCCTGACAAGCAAGGGGAAGCCACGTCTCACACTCTGCCACCCCTCCCCCAGCGGTACAGTCCTCTTTGTCGTCTCCAGACAACGAGCACCCCCCGAACTGATGACTTCAAAGAGCACCAGGCCATGCTCAAGGGAGTGGCTGCTAACCTGAACTTGGACTCTTCCACTGTCTCCTCCATCTCCAACGACCTCTTCAATGTCATACCCTCCTGCACCCCGGCCTGGGTCGTGTTGCCTGTCCACAAAGGGGTCTTGAAAATTGCCGAGTCTGTGTAGCAGACTGCCTCTTCCATTCCATCTACTTCAATGAAAGCAGAAAAGAAATATGTCCCGGCAAAGGGATTTGAATATCTGTACACCTACTCTCCAGCAAGGTTCCTGGTAGTGTCTGCCGTCAACAAAAGGGACGGGCAGGGCCAGGTCAGTGGCATGCTCAAAAATAAAAATACCAAGAGACTGGACTTATTTGGCAAGAAAATATATTCAACGGCCAGCCTGCGATTTTGGGTGTCTAACCATCAGGCCCTGTTAAGCAGATACAACTTTACCTTGTGGGACTCCATCAGCAAGCTCATGGAGAACCACAGAACCAAGGCCAGGAGTTGCCACCTTCATGGATAAGGGCAAAGGAATGGTGAGAGGCGCCCTCCAGATGTCCCAGGACACTACAAACTTGTTGGCCAGGGTGGTCGCCTCTGCGGTGGTCATGAAGCGCATCAGGATCTCCCGTTTGAGAGAGCAGGGCTCTTCTCAGAGCTGACCGATGCTTGGCTCCACAGCCTTAAAGACTCCCATGCCATCGTCCAGTCTTTGGGCCTGCACACCCTTCAAGAGGCTAGAAAGCCATTCCAGCCGCTGCCTCCTCTGCCGCCGTCAAGGTTGTGGAATGTCTCCCAGTCCAGCTTCTACAGAAAGAAGACAGACATGGGGTTTAAGCGACAGCACCCTTTGTCTTCCTGCTCCTCTGCCCAGCCTGGCCCCTCCAGAGACCAGGGCAGCCAGAAACAGGCATTTTGAGGATGTGCCCGAGGATGGCGCCACAGCCACTACCCAGAATCCACCCTCCTGCTTTTTCCTCAACCCTCTATGCTCCTTTGGGTCAGCCTGGCTGTGGCTGATCTCGGACCGTTGGGTGCTTGACACAATTTATTTGGGCTACATCCTGCAATTCGTGGCTGACCCTCCCTCCCAACCCCCTTCTCTCTCTCTTCAGGGGCCCTTCTCATGAGCAACTACTAGTGCAAGAGGTTGAGAACCTCCTGTGCCTGGGGGTGGTGGAGGGAGGTCTGTCCAGACATGAGAGGGAAAGGGTTCTATTCCCGTTATTTCCTAATCCCAAAAGCAAAAGGAGGTCTCTCTAGCCTCAATTATCCCCTCCCTGGATCCAGGGGACTGGTATGCCGCTCTCAACTTAAAGGATGCATTTTTCCATTTTCCTGGGGCACAGGTGTTTCTTCCTTTTTAAAAAAAAAAATTATTATTGAGCCACCACCATTGTCAATTCATGGCACCGCCCTTCAGCCTCCCATTGACAAAGAGTGTTTACAAAGTGTATAGTGCCAATGGCCGCTTACCTGAGGTGCAAAGGCATGCAGATTTACCCGTACCTCGCAACTGGTTAATAAAAGATCGATCCTGGGATCAGGTACGGCGTCATCTCTACCTGGTTTTCTCCATCTGTCATGACCTGGGGCTATTTAATAAATGAGACACAGTCAACCTTAGTCCTGATGCAGTGCACAGAGTTCATTGGAGCGGTACTTGACTCTACCCAGGCCAGGGCTCCCCCCATCCCCGAGGCCTGGTTCCTGGCCATGGCAGACCTGATCTTGTGTATACAAGATAACCCTCTCACCACTGCTCATAGGTGCCTGCGGTTGTTGGGCCACCTGGCAGCCTGTACTTACATGGTTCAGCATGGGTGACTCCACCTCCGGGCGCTGCATGCATGGTTGGCATTGGTCTACATCCCCAAAAGACACAACATGGACCGTGTAGTCAAGGTCCCGGACCACATCCTGTCATCACTTGCATGGTGGCAAAATCCTGCATCGGTGTTAGGGGGAGTTCCATTCGCATTACCCTCATCTTTGATGCTTCAGACCTGGGATGGGGAGCCCACCTGGGCAATCTCAGCATGCAAGGTTGTTGGTCCCACCTCGTTTGTTCACTACACATCAATGTCAGGGAGCTCAGAGTGGTCCACTTCGCCTGCCATGCCTTCCTACCTCGCCTAAAAAGCAAGGTGGTCCAGGCCCTGATGGACAGTGCAGCGGCTATGTTCTATATCAACAAGCAAGGCTGGGCCAGGTCGTCTGCCCTTTGGCAAGAAGGCCTCAGGCTATGGGACTTCTGTGTACAACATGACATCCATCTCATAGCCGCACACCTCCCCAGGGCCCGGAAGACCTTGGCAGATCACCTCAGTGGGATCATCTTGTCTCGCCATGCGTGGTCAGCATCATCTGCCACAGGTGGGGAACTCCCCAGGTGGAGCTGTTTGCATCCAGGCACAACAGGAAGTGCCACGTTCTCTGCTCCTTTCAGGGGTCTGACAGAGCCTCTATCGTACACTTTTCTGCTCCCATGGTCAGGGGCTCTAATTACACCTTTTCCCCCAGTTCTGTTGATCCACAGAGTCCTCATGAATATCAAGCAGAACAGGGAAAAGGTGATCTTCATGGTGCCAGCTTGGCTGCGCCAGCACTGGTTTGGCATGCTGCTAGATCTCTCTGTGGCTGCTCCATTACAGCTACCACTCTGGCTGGATTTGCTGTCACAAAACCCACGGTGCCCTCCTGCACCAGGACCTGGCAACATTGCACCTGGTGTCTTGGCTGCTGCATGGCTAAATGTGGAGGAGCAAGAGTGCTCAGCCAGAGTCCAGCAAGTCTTGCTGGGCAGCAGAAAGCCCTCCACTAAAGCAATCTACATGGCCAAGTGCAGGCAGTTTACGTACTGGTCCTCAAAGGCATTCGTCCCGAGCTGGCTTTGCTGCAGTTAATCCTGGACTACTTTCTGCATCTCAAACTCCAAGGCCTCTGTCTGTTGTCCATTAAGGTCTATCCGGCTGCTATTTCGGCTTTCCATCTGCCGTTCGAGGACTGATCAGTTTTCGCCCATGACATGACTGCCAGGTTCCTCAAAGGCCTCAAGCACCTTTATCCACGTCAGGGACCCAGTTCCTCTGTGGGACCTAAATCTCATGTTATCCTGGCTCATGGCTCCCCTTTGAGCCTCTGGTTCCATGTTGTCTTCTCCTCCTTTCTTGGAAGGTCACAATAACTTCTGCCCGTAGGGTCTCTGAGATTTGGGCACTTACCTTGGAACCACCCTATATGGTCTTTTACAAGGACAAGGTCCAACTGCATCTACTCCCAGCCTTCCTGCTGACGGTGGTCTCCCAGTTTCATATGGGCCAGGACATTTATCTGCTTGTCATTTTTCCAAAGCTGCAGAAGTTGCAGGAGGAGCATTGGCTGCATTCCCTAGATGTCAAAAAAAAAGTGCTAGTCCTTCTACATTGAATGGACCAAGCCATTCCATAAATTTTTATACAGCTGTTTGTTGCAGTGGCCGACAGAATGAAAGGCCGTCCGGTGTCCGCTCAAAGACTTTCTTCTTGGATCGTCGCCTGCATTTGCTACTGCTATGACCAGGCTAAGGTGCCACCTCTGGTGATTGTCACCACCCACTCAACCAGGGCACAAGCCTCTTCGGCAGCTTTCCTAGCCCAAGTGCCTATTCAGGACATCTATAGGGCAGCCACCTGGTTGTGTGTCCACACGTTCACGTCCCATTATGTGCTTACCCAGCAGGCGTGGGTCGATGCTGGCTTTGGTAGAGCCACTAGACTGTGACCTCTGAGCCCATCTCCAAGGATACTGCTTGTGAGTCACCTAGAATGGAATGTGTTGCTCATGTCCATTCCATTACCCGCCCTTCTGCCCCTCTGTCGGAGTTGCCAATAAGAGAACTGAGAGGGAGTAGGGTCAGTGGTGCCTGATATACCGATGCATGTGTGTGGCACTCAAGGGGGCACCGCAGCCGACCCTATGGATATTACTAAGGGCAAAAGTCTCCGACTGTGCATGTGGGTATACACACATCTAAAATGGGAATAGACATGAGCAACTCATCTCAAAGAACAACAGTTATGAAAGGTAGGTAACCATTGGGTTTTTTTCATTATATTTGAGGTCTAAGCTGTTCAACGTTCTTCAAATGAAAAGTTTCACCGAAAGTGGCCTTTTTTTTTTTTTAATTGAATAAGAAAATTGTTCACAAAATAGGTTTTGGCATTGTCAACAATTTCATCATTTGTGGAAAAACTCTGCATTTTTAAAGTTATTGAAAATATCAGATGTTTTTTGAATGAAAATAAATTTTGCAAAACTTCAACAATCCAATAAATAGCTCCCCTTCAAACAATTGGAATTGAAAACAAGTTTGAAATTTGGAAACTTATTTATGAAAATAGGTTATTTTCAACCAGCTCTGCATAACAGCCTATGGAAAATGGGAACTGATTTTAGACACCTTTAAAAATATTTCTTGTAAAAATACTCTATTACTATTTGAAATGTTCCTTTCTGCATTGTGATTTGACTCTTTTCTGAGGCAGCACTTCAGCATCCAGAAGTTGTTTTGTTTTGGACACAAAATACGTTCAAAAGCAATGTGTTGCTTGTGACCTATTTATTATAGTTTATTGTGTTAAGGTTTTGTTTACCTCATGACCTAACTCTGAACAATTGCTACATGAAAATACATCCAAACTTCCTGCTAACCAGGTGTGACATTACCCAGGGTACAGTCTGGAGTGATGGACAGCAGTAGCTCCTCAATTCCCAGCCTGGTGTGTCTTTTTACCTTGCTTTGCTGTGAGAGCAACCACTCCTGGTCTGCCCACACAAAGCCTCCAACATGTAAATCACTCCCAGCTATACTGCTTGAGTGCTGTAGACCAGCCACTAATAAATTGCATTACAGGACAACACTAGCAAACTCCCGGTCCCAGACTTGTCCCAGAAATGTGCATCTTGTACTACCCAGCAGCTTTTGGGCCAATACAAGCTCATATGAAGTCTGTCATTTTATTAATGGAAAATGGTATGCACAAATCTTGTTAGGCCGAACGGAGTTTCCTCAAACACATTGGTTTAGATAAATCCACAAAACAAATTAATTAATTACAGAAAGATTTATAAGTGACTACAGCTAATGAGGCATATAAGTCAGAATTGGTTAAAAAGAAATAAAAGATAAAATGCAATAACACCTAAGTGAATACAAAGCACAGGTCTCTCTCCCCGCATGTTCTATCAGTCTTACTGGCTGAACCTCTTTCGGTGAAGATCTCTCCCCAAGTCCAGTGCTGCTTCCTTTGTTCTTCAGATGTTGATGCAGCTGTGGGTAGAGATCAAGGAAGAGAAGATTTGGGGTGTCTGCCCTCTCCTCTTACCACCCTTTCTCTTGTGCAAGAATCATTTCCAGCTGATGGTCAGGAGACAGACAGGCAGCGTGACCAGGAACCTTAAGCTGCTTCTTTGTAAAAATGTAGATCTTTTGCCCACACCCTCTCTCCTGCTGAAGAGTAGCCAATTAATCAGGTGATGGTCCCTTTGATCCCATTGACACCTGGCTGAGGCATTGGCTAGCCTTTTGCCTGTGGGGAACTTGTTTGTGACTGCCCTCCAGAACATGTTGGAACATGTCTTGGTAACATTATGGACTCTTATTGTGACATTCCCCTGGTGTTATCTGGACCAATGATCTGCTAGGTCACTCCAATCCTTGACTCTAGGAGTCAGCCTTACCCTTACCTAACACGGCTACCCCTCTGGGCCTTACCCTGCTCTGCTATGAGAACCCCCACTCCTGGGCTGTTCATGCCCAGCCTCTGGCATGTGAGCTGCTCCTTGGATTGTGCAACCAAATGACACTAGCCAACATCTCCGGTCCCAGACACAACCCTAGGAACCTCCGTCTTGCAGTGTCTGGTTATGCCAGCTGGATGCTGCAAGCTTATATGACTTCGTCAATTTAACAAAGAAATTGATATGCACCAGGCTTGTTATACCCAGGGGAGTCTCTGACACGCTTCAAACTGAACACACTGCTTCACGTAGAATGAACACTTTTATTAACTACAAAAGAGAGATTTTAAGTGATTATAAGTCAAAGCACAAGTCAGATTTGGTCAAATGAAATAAAAGCAAAACGCATTCTAAGCTGATCTTAACACTTCTAGTGCCCTTACAAACTTGGATGCTTCTTACCACAGGCTGGCAATAGAGGTGGAAGAGAGAGGAAGAGCATGGCAAACGTCTCTTCCTTTTATCACGTCCTTTCTTCCCTCTTGGCTTTGCGACCCCCACCCCCCCTTCAGGGTCAGGTGAGCATTAGCTCATTGCAGACCCAAACTGACCAAGGGAAGGGGGGCAACTCACTCGAGTCCAGTAGATCCTTTGTTGCTGCCTAGGCCAGTCAGTGTCCTTTGTTCCTGTGAGGTGGGGCTGGGTTTGTCCCATACATGCCCTGAGGAGTGAGTGTGAACTGCCCCTCTGCTCCTGGAGAGTTTTTTGCCTGGATTTGTTTTAAGCCATGAGGACACATTTTCAGCCTTGTAATTTCATGTATATAGTTATAACCTATAACAACAATGCTCAGTGCATCATGAGCCTTGCGAAGACACGCGACATGACAAACTTTGCATTGGATACCACACAATCATTTTATAAGGATGAACATGGGGGTGCAGGGTGTTCCCCCCAAGATACAGTGTGTCACTTATATCCTTACGTAAATGTTGCCGCACATTTTACCAGGACAGTAATGATCAGCAAATTGTTTTCAGATGGTACTTTGTACAGAATGCTTTATACAGAATTTAACATAGTCTTATAAAAGAGGTGAACATAGGGATACAAACTGTCGCACTAGGACTTTGTTGTTTTTGTGCTATAGGATAGCATACAGCCAAAACAAAAGAAGTTACAGGACATTTTCAGAAAAAACAAATTTCATTTAATTGAATTAATAGGTTTTCGATCTGGATATTTTGGCAAGCCACTGAAAAATGGTATGTTGTCTTAGCACAAAGGTAATGGTTCTTCATATATATTTACAAAGTATTTATATTGTGTAATATACCCAGAAGTGTGGGTCTATGTACAGTGCTGAGGTAGCTGCAAGGAGGTGCTGTTGTTTTATATAAAAAGCTTTGCTGAAGGTTTCCATTTGGGGACATGATCCCCTTATATAATCTGTAAATTGATTGTGCAAGTTGTTGCAAGCCCGGATGTGTTGTTTTTATGTAAAGTTTATACTCCTCCTCCTCCCTGTACCCTCCAAACAATTTAGGAAGATTAGAGCATGTTTACAGTTGTGTAAAACTGAAATTGCTTGTTTGGTTTGAATTTGTATTGCTTCACCTAATTTGTGCCCTTCCCTCATCCTGAAAATTTTCTACTTCTTTTTGTAAAACTATAACAAACTGGTTATAGGCCCTGAAGCTTTGAAGAAAACAAATGCAAACTTGTGTAAATTTTGAGCAAAGAGATTTGCTTTGAATCTTGCCCTTTGTTGCTTTGTAAAGAAAAGCAGCTGTTGTATACCTTGGTGAAACTTTCCTTAGAATTAGCAATACTTTCAGTTGTTTGGAAAACATGCCAACAAGCAAGAAAATGAGGTTTTTTGTTTTGCTTCACGTTACTGATATTTTATGAACCTGTATGTGTTGCTGCTTTAGAAATGGTCACTTGTTTTTAAAGTAACCATCAGCCTTCAGGGATGGTTTGTTGTTGATAATCACTGTTTCCCACAGAAATAGTAAGCAACATATAAGTACTAGGTAACCAAATGACTGCATAATAATGAAGTACAATCAAATGATGTAGCTGCTAAAGAAAGAAATTTGACAAAAGTATATGCTTTCCATTCACCCAAATGTATGCTGAAATAAGTCCAATTAAATACAATACTAGATAAAAGCACAGATCAATTCAACAGACCTACTGTGCAACAAGAAGAGTATAACAGAAGTTTTCTTAGAAAATTGATTTGGTATATGGATATGTTTTACAGTATAATTTGTCTTTGTTGAATGTATACCTGTCAAAAGCAAATTCTTACCAGACTACTAGTACTGACATGTTAATACGAAGGTAATAATTCTTAGATATTTCAATTGCCAGATTTGACCTAAGAAATCAGGATCACAATTAGAGTGCGTATGTTAGATGTTTTACATGTGATGCATCCTTTTAACATGTAAATTGGCCACTTGGGAGGGCAGCTGTACGTTAGTAACCTGACTGATTTTAAACCATTAGGATTTGAAGAGAAATTCTGAAAGGTTAATAGACACCCTTTATTTGTGTCTGACAATCTTATGGACATGATACACTTGAAGTAGAAAGGATTGTTATATTTCCCTACACAAAGACCAAAATATGTACTTTAGATTAAGGAAAACACAAAACAAACATCTGTTAGTGTTTCTCTCTTTCGCATGCTTTTTTGAATCGCCTTGCAACCCTGCCCTCTAGCAGAGAGGACAGGCACTTACATTTAAAGATGCAGTACAGTGAAAAGAGAATCAAAGCTATAGATACTATAGTAAGTGAAGAGGCTCCCACCCTCATTTTTGTCTTTACTCGAATGTGTATATTCAAAGGGTTTTATTGGTGTGGTGACTTCTTATGAAAAGTGCAATGATCTTCCAGTGGCAAGACAGTTTCTGTCTTGGTCTTGGAAGCCACAAAGGAAATGAGACTGCTAGCCCTGTCAGTATGTAGTTGTATGTATGTCCTGCTTTGGGTGTCTCAATATTCATGGTGTGAACAGGAAGTGAGCTTAGCTAAGTTTAAAAAAAGAGCCGTATTTGAGGTTAAACAGCATAAATGAATCCATCTGTTTCTTAGCAAATGTTCTGACTGTCTTCACTGGTAAGTTAATTTATTGTTTTGGTTAGATGAAGGTGCTTCAGAATTATGAGAGAACTATTGATTTTTCTGAAGGAATATTTGTCATACTATGGTTCTGCAGATGTTTAATGTAGACAGTTATAATTTTTAAGACAATATAAAAGCTATGTGTATTAACCAAAGACTAATACTGAGAGTAATTTACTATAAAGTGATTATGGGAGTGACTGCTTTCAGAGTGCTGTGGCCAGTATTTTCAATTTGAATAGCAAATCCATATTTAGGCACATAATTAAGTGGCCTGATTTTCAGAGTAACTGAGTGCTCTGAGACCTTCCAAAAATCTCAGTTCCTCTGAAAATCAGGCTATTTAATTATGTGCCTAAATACAGATTTGGGTGTCTAAAGTTAGACACCTACATCTGGCAGTTCAGGCATAGTCTTCATTTGTTAGATGGCTGGCAGTAATCAGATCTTCTAGTCTTATTGTTGCAGATGTATGTGGCCTGAGGCCTGTGCTCTAGTTTTCTTCTTCCATCATGTTTGGAGCATTACTTTTGTATTAAGAAGGGCAAAATCCACTTCCAGGGCAGTAACATCTGAAGGCTGAGTTTTATGATCCAGTGAAATTGGGAGGTAGAGAGGGCGATACTAGAGCAGACATTCAATACCTGTAAGAAAAAACAATGCTTGTGATCTGTCTTTTAAAGTGAAAACAAAACACTACTGCAGTGACTGGAATGCCTTTTATTATTGACTCATGACAGCAGCTGCTGTCCAGTTACATAGCTCATCCACCAAGTCACTGGCACACTTGTTGTAGGAGTAAATAATCTGTTTTCCAAAAGCACTGGCAATAATCCAAAATAATTGTAAGCCTTCCGTTGCCATAGGGAATCTTTCATAATACAAGTGCAGCACCCATGTAATTGGAATACAGATCCTGCTTGAAATCCATATCTACATGTGATTTTTAACTTTTTTAATAAACTGCATTTAAAAAATCGTGCTGTGTTTATAGGACATGACTACTATCCTCTTCTTCTTTTTTTTTCTTTTTTTTTTTTTTTGAGTGGGGAGGAACCCTTAAAATGTTCCTTTTTGAGTCATCTATTACATTGAAATCAGGCTTTATACCTGAAGAGAATGATGGAGGAGAGATCTTGATCCCAGTTTGTGCTAGAAAACACGTATATGCATAGTAGTTCTTTTTAAGGTGCTTCTAAATATTGTTTAAAGCAAGGGCTGTGTAATGCTGTTGAGGCCTTTGTGGATGTCATTCCACACATGCATTTTTCTTTAATTGTGGCATTGTTTAAGAATGTGAGGGAACAGTTTGCAATATTTTTTTTTTAAAGGCTGCTGCTATGTTTCAGTTTAGAGCAAGATTTGGTGAAATGAAAGGACCATGAATGTATTCCTGCAGGAACACCCAAAGTGTATTTGCTATAGCACGTTAAATATATTCTCTCCAAAGCAGGTAGATTTTTGTATTACCATGAACCAGAAAAACTTGTTCAAAAGGCAATTCTGCCTGCTTAGCACCCTTCCTACGTTAATTAGCATAATTGAGCTTATCCTCTGTTTTCATGACTCTTAATCATAAGGATACTGTTAGTTCCCTACCTCTGAGTAAGCTGGTCATATCACTGTATTTCCAGAGCAGTTTACTCCTGGGGGAATTCTGTGCCAAAAAAAAAATTAAAAATTCAGCACATACTTTAAAATTCTGCAGATTTTATTTGTGAAAATAAGTCACTCTAGTTTCAATTATTTTGGTAATTTATTTCAAAATATCTGTCAGCAAGTATGTCTGTAACAATGCAGACAACAAAAAAGATTCCCTCAAGAGTAGAGAGTTAAAGAAATCCAGGGCCGCCCAGAGGATTCAGGGGGCCTGGGGCAAAGTGGAGGAGCTGCAGCGCTTGTATTCATCCGGTGGCGGTCTGGGTCTTCAGTGGCATTTTGGCTACAGGGGGCCCTTCACTTGCTCTGTGCCTTTGGCAGCACTGAAGGGCCCCCCTGGCACAGAAATGCCACCAAAGATCCGGACCGTCGCCGGGTCAGGGCTCGCAGGGCCCCTGTGGGGCATGGGGCAAATTGCCTTACTTGCCCTCCCCCCCTTTCTGGGCAGCCCTGAAGAAATCCCCACAAACCCTTGTTTCTCTGTTGTGGTTTTGTTGGGCACCTCAGTCTGAGTGTGTCACATGTGCCAGCTGGGCACATCTTGGGAGAAAACTCTGCCCCTCTGGTCTAGAGGGAGAAACAGCCTGGTGCTGGTCAGACCAGACTTTTGTATGGCGTTTCCTGTGGTGATTTCAGTGTTGGGTTGTGCAGGGCTGACACTGCCCAGGGCCTTCATTCCTGCTGGGCCGGGTACACTGCTCACTGTGAGGCTGCAGCCCACCCATCGCCTCATTTCTTCAGGAGGTACGAGGAACTACAGTTGCCCGGAATCCTCTGACTTCCCCTCTCCCTGCACCAGGCAGTGTCCTCTGTTTGCGAGGAAGTTGGGGACTGCTGAGTCCAGCAGCCCATTTCTGCAGGAGGGAAATGAAATTCTGCACGGAACATAAACTCTGCATTGTGCAGTAGTGTAGAATTACTCCAGGAGTAGCAATTGCACTTTAAAAGAAAAAGATTCAACATCTGCTGGATCCTGGGCCTTTTCATCTGAACCATTACTGACTGTCTCAGCATTTGCAAGCCTAAATTTGTGTTTATTGCTCCAATTTTCTCTCTTAGAAAAGGCTTGCTTTATTGAAACTAAAATCTTACAAGTCAGCACTGTGGACCACTGCCACTAAAAATCTTTATATTTTGTTGGAAATGACTTCTGCCATGGCTATACTGTTTCAGGAGTTGTGAGATAGGGCACTGATAGGTCACCAAACTTCCTTTTTCAGTGAGTCTCTGGTAGTACCATGGAGATTGAGAGTCTAACCCTGCCAATGCTTGCTACTGTCAATAGGCTTACTCTTGGGAGTCCTCATGTTGAACTTGGCAATGCTGCTTGTCTGAGCATTTTCAAGATTCGGCCCAACAAGAAATAAAAGTATTCAGGGAAATGTAAGAAAGAGGAACTAAAAAA
This sequence comes from Mauremys reevesii, assembly GCF_016161935.1. Classification (NCBI taxonomy): domain Eukaryota; kingdom Metazoa; phylum Chordata; order Testudines; family Geoemydidae; genus Mauremys; species Mauremys reevesii. The sequence goes on from NC_052623.1 coordinate 254,368,342, forward strand.
AAAAATCTTTGGGGTTACACAACTGTCTAATTACTCATCCCCACCCACTCCGTAGAACAGAATTTCCTGCCAGTACAGGCACCATTCCATTGATTTCTATGCCACCAGAGTAGGAGACATGAAAAAGAGGAGATGGGTAGTAATTTGGACTTCCATTAATACATTTGTGGTGTTTATTAATAGTAGAGAGGGGTCCAGTTCTAATCTTGCATCCAAACAGCACTGAACTTTGAGAGAGACTGAATCCAAACCAGAATTGAATTTTGTAGCTCACGCCCATGTCATCTTGTAAAACTCTTGCTTTTTTCTGGGAAAAATTCTTCCAGTATTTAATTTGAAATAAGGCTCAGACTATGAAGGTTTAGTGTGAAAACACCAGTTTTTCATGGCTAAAGAATGAGCCACATAGGAGCTATGTGCTTGTATAATGTCTGGCAGATAAAAAGCCTTGTTAAATTTAGATGCTTTCCCTGTGCCCATACAAGTCAGCAGAAGCATTAAAATCTTCTCCTTAGAAATTACTAAATGGGAGTGAAGAAAGGGAAATGACCTTGTGCTACACTAAGGCCCTGTCTACACTGGCAAGTTTCTATGCAGTAAAGCAGCTTTCTGTACTGTAACTCCTGAGGTGTACATACTGCCAAGCTCCTTAGTGCACAGAAACTGTGCAGTTGCAGCGCTGTAAAAAAACCCACCCCACGAGAGGCATACGGGTTTCTGCTCCGGGGCTACAGTGCTGCGGTGCCAGTGTAGACACCATGGTGATTACAGCGCTGTGATTGGCCTCCAGGAGGTGTCCCACAATGCCTGTTCTCATCTCTCTGTTGGTCAGTTTCAACTCTACTGCCCTGCCTCAAGTGACCATCCCCACCCCATAAATTGCTTTGGAAATTTGAAAGTCCCCTTCCTGTTTGCTCGGAGACGCATGCAGTGGTCTCAGCGCATCTTTCAAGGTGGCCGTGCCTGCTCCAAGCACCAGCTGATCCTCCGTGTGGAACAATGCTGAGCTGCTGGACCTCATCAGCATTTGGGGAGAGGAAATTGTCCAGTCCCAGCTGCGCTCCAGCTGTAGGAATTATGATGCCTATGGACAGATTTCACGATGCATGCCAAAAAGGGGCCATGACCAGGACACACTGCAGTGCAGGGTCAAAGTGAAGGAGCTGTGGAACATCTACCACAGGACACAGGAGGTAAACCACCGCTCCGGTGCTGCGCCCACAAGCTGCCGGTTCTACAAAGAACTGGACGTGATATTTGGTAGCAACCCCACGTCCACTGCGAAGACCACTGTGGATACTTTGGTGGCTCACGTGCCAATCGAAAGTGGACTGAGCCAGGAGGAGGAAATCTTGCACGAGGATGGGGAGGGGAAGGGGGACCCAGAGGCAGAAGATGACTTGAAGGCCTGAGATGCATGCAGCCAGGAGCTCTTTTCTACCCTGGAGGAGGCTAGCCAGTCACAGCTGTTGGAGATTGGCGAAGCGCTAACAGGAGAGGAGGCCCCTCTTAAGTGGATCTGATTTTGGGAATTGCTGAAGCGAGTTGTTGGGAGCAGGCTCTAGGCTGCCGGCCTTTAAATCCTGGCCGCGGCTCCGGCAGCCAGCTGGGGCCAGGATTTAAAGGGCTCAGAGCTCCCTGCGGCTGCGGCCAGCCCAGAGCCCTTTGAATCCTGTCCATGGCTCTGGTGGCCGGACTGGGGCCAGGATTTAAAGGGCTCCGGGCTTCCCTCAGCGGCAGGAGCTCTGGGCCCTTTAAATCCCAGCCCCAGTCCCACAAAGCTCGGGGTTCCCCCTGGCGGCCGGAGCACCGGACCCTCCCAGCCACCTCTGCAGCTGGGAGCCCCTGGTTGATTTAAAGGCTCTGGGTCTCCCAGCCACAGCTGGTTCCCCAGGGCCTTTAAATCTTGAGGGGCCATGCCTCTTCCAGGAGAGGTCACGCCCCCCTCAGGACTCCGGCAGTATGGGTATGTCCTGTAAGTTACTTTCACCCCTGCATGTGCACCAATCACCTCCTGGCATTACAAGCACTGCAGTTCCAAGCATAGCAACACATATTAGAGGATTTTGGCTTCAAATTGCTACCTCAAGGCATCACTGATCCTTATGGCCCCGCGCTGTGTCCATCTAGTAGCCCTGGTCTCTGGCTGTTCAAACTTAGCCTCCAGGCACTGAGCCTCTGCGGTCCGGCACTGAGTCAAGCTTTCACCCTTCCCTTCACAAATATTATGGAGCATGCAGTTGTAAGCATTGGAATATTGTCATCTGCTAGGTCCGGCTTCCCATAGAGGCAGGGCCAGCGGGCCTGAAATGGCCAAAAGCACATTCAAAAGCCATTCTGCACTTGCTCAGCCTGTTGTTGAACCGCTCCTTGCTGCTGTCAAGGTGCCCTGTGTATGGCTTCATAAGCTACGGCATTAAGGGGTCAGCAGGGTCTCCCAGGATCACAGTGGGCATTTCAACTTCCCCTACGGTGATCTTCTGGTCCAGGAAGAAAGTCCCTGCTTGCAGTATGCACCTTTCTGGATCAGCCTGCGTTAATGTCTGTGAAATGCCCACGGTGATCCACAAGCGACTGGAGAACCATTGAGAAATACCATTGAGAAGTACTCGGTGGCTAGGTGGTCTGGTGCCAGAATTGGAATATGCGTGCCATCTATCGCCCCTCCACAGTTAGGGAAGTCCATTTGTGCAACGCCATTCCACAATGTCATTCATGTTGCCCCGAGTTGCAGTCTGTTGGAGAAGGATGCTCCCTGCACACTTCCGTCAACACAAATCCAATGGTCGACTTTCCCACTCCGAACTGGTTGGCAACCAATCGGTAGCTGTCTGAAGTAGCCAGCTTCCATGGTGCAATCGCCACAAGCGAGCAAGTTAAAGTAGTATGGGCTGGATGAATGAACTGTAAGGTGGATAGAAAGCTGGCTAGATCATCGGGCTCAACGGGTAGTGATCAATGGCTCCATGTCTAGTTGGCAGCTGGTATCAAGTGGAGTCCCCCAAGGGTTGGTCCTGGGGCCGGTTTTGTTCAATATCTTCATTAATGATCTGGAAGATGGTGTGGACTGCATCCTCAGCAAGTTTGCAGATGATACTAAACTGGGAGGAGTGGTAGATATGCTGAAGGGTAGGGATAGGTTACAGAGGGACCTAGACAAATTAGAGGATTGGGTCAAAAGAACTCTGAGGTTCAGCAAGAACAAGTGCAGAGTCCTGCACTTAGGATGGTAGAATCCCATGCACTGCTACAGATAAGGACCAAGTGGCTAGGCAGCAATTCTGCAGAAAAGGACCTAGGGGTTACAGCGGATGAGAAGCTGGATATGAGTCAAACAGTGTGACCTTGTTGCCAAGAAGGCTAATAGCATTTTGGGCTGTATAAGTAGGAGCATTGCCAGCAGATAGAGGGACGTGATCATTCTCCTCTATTCGGCATTGGTGAGGCCTCATCCGGAGTACTATGTCCAGTTTTGGGCCCCACACTATAAGAAGGATGTGGAAAAATTGGAAAGAGTCCAGCGGAGGGCAACAAAAATGATTAGGGGGCTGGAGCACATGACTTATGAGGAGAGGCTGAGGGAACTGGGCTTATTTAGTCTGCAGAAGAGGAGGAGGAGAGGGGATTTGATAGCTGCTTTCAACTACCTGAAAGGGGATTCCAATGAGGATGGATCTAGATTGTTCTCGGTGGTGGCAGATGATAGAACAAGGACTAATGGTCTGAAGTTGCAGTGAGGGAGGTTTAGGTTGAATATTAGGAAAAAAATTTCCACTAGGAGGGTGGTGAAGCACTGGAATGAGGTTTTTAAGGTCAGGTTTGACAAAGTCCTGGCTGGGATTATTTAGTTGGGAATTGGTCCTGCTTTGAGCAGGGGTTGGATTAGATGACCTCCTGAGGTCCCTTCCAGCCCTGACATTGTATGATTCTCCAACAGGGCAGCTCTCATTCTCGTGTCCTTGTGTCACAGGGCTGACGTGAGCTCATCACACAGTCCCATGAATGTGGCTTGTCTCATATGAAAGTTCTGCAGCCACTGCATGTCATCCCAGACATGCATGACAATGTAATCCCACCATTCAGTGCTTGTTTCCCGAGCCCAAATGCAGCGTTCTACTGTGGTCAGCACCTCTGAATGCCACAAGCAATTTCATTTCGTAGCTATCACCCGTAGTGAGATCAATGTCACACTCCTCTTGCCTTTGTAGTTTAAGGAATAACATGCCACTTGTGACGTGTTAGTCAGAGTGAACGGCATACTGGTCAACAGTTCGGGATCCATTCCTGCAGCCCAAAGAGGCAGGGCGAGCAGTACAAAAACTGTTGGAAGATGGCACTAAATGCAGATGGAAGCACAGGGATTTCTGGGATACAAAGCAATGCATCACGGGGCATTGGGACAGGACCCAGGATGCCCCGTGGCCCCCTCCACCTTCCTACAACTGTTAGCAGCAGAAGAGGAAGAGATGCTCTGTGGGATTTCTGCCCAGAGTGCACCGCTCTGAATACCACTGCGAGTGTGATCATGCTATTGTGCAGGCAGGTGACAGTGTGAACACACAACAGCGGTTTCCCTTCAGTGCTCTCAGAGCGGTGCTGTAACTTTGCCAGCGTAGATGTGTCCTAAGAAATTATTTTTACCACAAAGTGCAAGATGAGTCAATTCTGAACAGGAAATATCCGTGTGTGTGTGTGTGGTGGGAGCGGGGGGTGGGGGGGTTGTTTTTCCAGGGAAGGGTAGACAATAAACAAATCACTTAAAAAGAATATACAATTTTTTTGTTCTGCTTATTCCAGTTTCTGCAAACTACAAAGGACAGAGTCAGGCCAATTTTTGTTTCACTTGTGTAAGTACAGAGTAAAAGAGAAGAAGCTTTAAACACGTCCTCTGCAGTCAGCTAGCTAATCATTGACTCTACAGAAAATGTTGGCTTATGTCACTTATAACGCTTCCCCTCTCCCTCAGCTTCTACTTACATGTCAAATATTAAATGGTTTGGTGCAGTCTGGCTACACAGGCATGTTGAAATGCTCACACCACTTCTATGCCACATTGATTTACAAATCTTTAAAAGTCAGTACTTTAGTTCCTAGTGAAAAAGGCAGCTATTATTTGGGGATTATTTTGAGGATGGTAGGTGGAAAGAGAAAAAGAATCAGAAATATTCAGCTTTTGAATTATTCAGTTGTGACCCAGAAGACACTAATAATCTGGGGTCAAATTGTAAATCACACAGGCATTAACTATAGTTTGCCGCATAATGGGTTATTAAAGGGAAAGGGGAATAAAAGGAGAAAGCAGAGTTCTTTGCTAAACATAGACTGCGAAGGGCCCTGCATCTATAAGGACCCAGTGGTGCGTTCACTGCAGTACCATTCAGGGACCACCTCTCTGCAGTTGTGGCCTGGTAGGGAAGGGAGTGAAAATGAGCTATCTCATGTGCAACTCCCTCTTTCACAGGGAAATGAAAAGGGTAGAATGGGGAAACTCAGATCACTCCACAGGAACCAAGGGAAGAGAAGAATCTGCTGAGCAAAGACCTTTAAAGGATGCTCTAAGCTTCCTCTCCCTATACTGAAACTTCTTGTAAACCCCGTGGAGCCGAAATGTGGACAAGGGCAGAGAGGTAGGTGTTGGGGAGCAGAATGTGAATTGATGTGTGTACAGGAGATCCAGGGAATTTGAGTGGGGATGTGGGGAGGGCAGTCAGTACGTGAGGGCATATCAAAGGGAGGAAAGAAGAATAGAAAAAAGAGGGCTGAAACTGAGGCAATGGGGAGAAGTGGAAGGAGGAAGAGGTGGGATGAGCAGAGAGACTGAAAAGATACTTCAGGGAGGAGTGAGATGATGAAACATAGAGGAAACCATTATCATTTCAGGGAAATATTTTTAATGGAAAACAGGAGGAGGAAAAGTTATACAGAAGATGGAGAGGGGGAAGGAGATGGCTTTTTTTTTTTTTTAACCAGTCAAATAACACAAGTTTTAAAAATATGGTTCAGTTGAGAGGGGAGGGCACAGTTTGTGCCCTGAAATTCACTTGGGATAGCAAAATGTCTGTCCTGCTTCCACTGAGTCAATTTGTAGAGAACTTCCAGGCCCTGACTGGCTCCCATATAGAGTTTGAGTCGAAGTTTCTAGCTACCCTCCGCATAATAAACTGAGTAGTAAAAACCCCAGTAATCTCATGAGTGTTTCCTCTCTAGCTTTCATTTAACAGCACACAGCCTGCCAGTCTCCAAATTTGGGTACAATTTTTTTTTTAAACTAGACCCTAATATGATATGTTTTTGCAGCCTATTCCTATACAGCACAACCTTCTGTGTGAGGATGAAATCAGAGTTCTTTTGAATTAAGAAGATATTGTCAAGGAGTTAGGGCTAAAAATTCGCCAGTTTTAAATTGAATCTACTTGCATGAAAAATAACACCCTTTTTTATGTGGACCCTGTGACTTAATACAGTTTTTGTGTTGTGTTTTATTAAGCATGTATATCCTGAATTATTTTTAAAGGATTTTTTTTGTTTACATATGACCCAGCTCCAGCCAAGCTGTGCTCAGTGCTGGACCTGGTCAGGATGAAAGCCACTCTTTTTCACTCCCTTGATACTGGGTTTGGTGGGGCCAATACTAGCTCCTAGCATAACTTGGAGCACTCCTCAAACGGCTTTGTGTGCTGGCACCTCAGGACTACTCTGCTGGATCGCTTCTCTCTGACTATGCCCCTTGACACGCTCCCTACCCACCCAGGAGTGTTCCTACATTTCTCCCCACCCACCCTCCATCACTGCATGCCACAAAGATTCCTTTCTGTCAGGGTAATCTCCAGCTGCTATGTTAGGGAGCACTCCATCCTGTATTAGCCCCTGATCCATTCCCCCTCCCCCGTCTGCTCCCCCATTGCCCCTCTCTTCTCACAGCAGGGAAGCGTCTGACCACAGGTGCCTTCCCTTCCTTCCCTACTGCAAAAAGGGCTGCCAGCTTTATAATCACACACAACTGAACATCCTTGCCCCACTCCTTTCCTGAGGCCATGCCCCTACTCACTCCTGCTCCCTCCCCTCTGGCTCTCCCCCACCCTCACTCACTTTCACCAGGCTGGGGCAGGGGTTTGGGATGCGGGAGGGGACAAGGGCTCTGTCGGGGGGTGAAGGCTCTGGGGTGGGGCTGGGGGATGAGAGGTTTGGGGTGCAGGAGAGGGTGCTCCAGGCCGGGGATGAAGGGTTCAGAGTGCAGGAGGGGGTTCCAGGCTGGGGCAGGGGATTGGGGTACAGGAGGGAGTGTTGGGTGTGGGCTCTGGAAGGGAGTTTTGGTGCGGGAGGGGACTCAGGGCTGGGCCAAGGGTGTGGGAGAGGGTTCAGGAGTGCAGGCTCTGGCCAGCACTTACTTCAGGCAGCTCCTGGAAGCGGCCAGCCTGTTTGGCCCCTAGGCACAGGGGCCAGGGGACTCTGTGCCAGAGGCGCTGCTTTCACAGCTGCCATTGGCCATGATCCTCAGCTGCTGGGAGACACACCCACCCAGGTGCCAGATGTACCAGCTGCTTCCGGGAGCCATGTGGAACCAGAGCAGGCAGGGAGCCTGCCTTAGCCCCACTGCACCACCGATCAGACTTTTAGCGGCCCGGTCAGCAGCCGCCAGGGTCCTTTTTTGACCAGGTGTTCCAGTAAAAAAAAAAAAAAAACTAGACACCTGGCATCCCTAACTGCAGAGAGTTGGGGGACAGCAGGGGACCAGAGCATCCAGACAGCCATGCTGCCATCATATACAGGATTTGATTGCCAGGAGGTATAATCAGTCCCTACCACCTTGCAAGATGGGTGACATTCTAGCAGGGCTGTTGCAATGTATTGGGTGGATGGGAAACATGCAGTTATGACTGACTGCCAGGCCTGATGTGCAACACTTGGCAGGCCTTGATGGTAAGTGTGAAGCCAAAGACTTTGGGCAAGTTCATGCTTTTTTGTTTAAATCTGTTCCTGAAATGAAGTAGAAACACCAGAGAGGGATTTTTGTTTAAAACCTGAGCCTCTTGCCACTTGAACCTGGATCTGCACAGAATGCATTCTCTGTATCTCTCTGTTGGAAGCTGCATGTGGCCTCAAAATGGCTGCCGCTGACGTGGTGAGGTTGACGGGCTGGAGGAGACTGCTTTGCATGTAAAGAAGCAATCAACTTGAGATACATTAAAGAGATTTTGATCTGTTACACCTGTCTTTAGTAAAGAAAAATACTTGTCAGCAAAGTATGCCCTTGGGTGTACACTGGACTGGAGGTTTCCAGTCACCCCAAGCAGCCATCAGAGGAGAGAGTTTAGTCATTAGTTTTCTTCCTTTTTCTTTGAGGTCCCATTTCACACCCAAAAAAAAAAAGTGCTTTATTGTATCTTATCTCTCTATTACTGTCACATTAAAAAGTCCATTGAAGGGATGTGCTATTAAGTTTTTTAAACTGTACTAATTTCTTTAGTGTATTCCAAATGTCTTAATAAAAGATAATTTTGGCCTAAGCTTGAAAATGCACAGCAAGCATTTACATTTACAAGAGACTTTCAAACTTGATTTTTTTTTTTTTTGGTTTCTATCAGCCTTGACACACATCCCTCTACTTCATAGCATGTGCATTTGTGCACATGTTGATGTCTTTGATATCTTCAGTAAGTACATATGTGTGTAGTAAGAAATGCCTTGTCAACACTTTTTTAAAACCAAAAACAAATAAACAAAAACCCAAGCCCTATACTTAACTTTGCGCTGTGTGGATGTCAAAAGCTTTGCTAACCACCTCCTAATGTAGTCTGACCACCTAATAATGCCGAAAATAGTAATTACAAACCTCGTTTATTTCTATTTGAGATCTTCAGAATAGCTTCTTTCAAGGCTGCCCCTAGCCTTATGCTACCTCCAAATCATAATTCTTGGAGCTAGGAGTTCAGGTAGATGAAAAAGAAAACCACTAGCAGCTCATTCATTTCAAGAAAGGTTACCTTGGTATCTTTTTTTCAGAAGAAAGCGTACACAGCCTGTCGGTTTTTGTGTCTGACCACCAATGAATAGTATCAGCCAGCCTGATCTCTACAATAGAGTTACGATGAAGTTCTTATGTTTTAATCATGTCTACTATATTTCTTAATGGCTGAGAGAGGTGCTGTAAAATAATTGTAATAACCATTAACAGTAAAGATCTAGGACCTTGTATGGGCAGAGTCAAATGGGGATTTAAGTATTTTTCTTCCACCATTGATAAAACTTGCTATGAAATCCTAATGTCTATATAACAACATTTGATGCTACTGGTCTTGAATTCCTAATGTGGCAAATGGTGTCATTTAGTAAGATATTTAATTAAAAACAAAAAGTCCTGCCCCTTGCTTGCTTGCATGCACGCACACACACGTACTAGTGGAGGAGATAGTTTCCATTCTATCAGAACTATGGAAACTTTCAGAACTACTAACCTATAGACTGTTCAGTTGCTTTTAATTAAGAGTACAACCAATTGGAATCCTGCTAAAAGTTCATAGACTGGACTAAGTATTTTGTAAACACTTTGTAAGGGTTTAAAATAAAGGACAATGTAGCCATTAGTTTCAAGGGTGTGACTAGAGGAAATGTTCCCCACTGTATGTGTGGATCTGATGTTCTTCCTTGGTTTCATTACCCTTCTCTTCACCCATAAGATGTTCAAGGCAATCTATTTGAAATTCATTATTGCAGGAATCAAGTGTCAGTCATTTGGTCTTTGATATTAACACTTTTAGGTGACTCCTTCGTTCTACACTTTCTGAATGCATATGTCAAGTACTCAGAAATAGTTACTTTTTTGTCTCTCATATCTTCTTTTTTTCTTAAAGCAGCCATATGACTCATAGGCAGAATTTCTGCAATACATTTCTAAAAGGCAATTTACATTTTTTGTGTGTGTGAAATCTAATAAACAACTATATTTTATAGGAAATAACTCGTCATGTGCTCTTGCAATTTAGTCTCAAATATAGATTTGACTTATTGTAGTCCTAAAATGGTACCAGAGCCACCACCTATTGCCAACTCTTCTTTCTTATTATTCACAGTGGGCTGTCCTGTTCTCATTTATGTCTGTGGGGAGCCTGGCTGTTTACTTCAACAGGTGTTCTATTAGGCCTTACAAGAGTTGCAGTATGTCTACACTTAAAATGCTACAGTGGGACAGCTGTATCACTGCAGCACTTGAGTGTAGACATTACCTACACCACCGGGAGGGATTCTCCTGTCAGTGTAGGGAATCCATCTCCCTGAGAGGCAGTAGGTAAGTTGACAGAAGAATTCTTCAATCAACTTAGCACTGTCTGCACCAGGGTTTAGATTGGTATACCAATGTCTGTCAGAGGGGTGGATATTTCACACCCCTGAGTGATGTAGGGAAGACAACTTAATTTTCTTGTGTAGACCAGGCATAGGCCTGTGCTAGACTCCTTTGTTAAAATTTCCCATCGTTGCCATCACCAGTGCAGCTCCAATGGTGATATCAGTGGAGAGAACTCCAGTTGATAGGTGCTGGTAGATGCTAGTTTGTGAGGGGTTAGATGATACACTAGTTTAAACATCAGCTGCCAGTGTACATTAGAACTTCCTAATATGATTATCACCAGCAAACGGTTGCTAACAACTTGAAACTTTTGAACAATTTATAGGGATATGTCTGGGGTTTGGGTGTAACTGCAGTAATGTAAAGGTTTTTTTTTCCACTAAACTTTTTTTTCTTTTAGCAGCAAAGACATTGAGTCATATCCTGCTTGCTTTACTTGCTTAAATATCTCCAGTGACTTCTGTTTGATTTCAATTGGAATCCTTCCTTGAACAAGAAGAATACGACTGTGAGGTTTTTATGTGTTGCTGCCTGATGCAAAAGCTTTTCAAAGTATGCACAATAAATAACTGTAAATAGTCTGTGACTCGTGTTTTCAGTTTGTGGTAGGACTTTCAAGATGCTGCAGGAGTGAAATTGGATGCATGAGCTGATGTTTAGAGAGTCTGTGGTATATGTATTATTGGAGCCTTCAGATTCATGTTTGTGGAACACGCTCTGCTTTTTTGTTAATCTCTGTGAAAAGTAACTATTGAACTCGAAGAGGAATATTTCAAAGGTCCAGTAGGCCAGTGCAAGTATTTTTGCGCGTTATGGAAACATCAAGCTTTTTATGTTCAGAGCAGATAATATATAAATCACTTAGAAACAATATTGGTCTTCCTACCATGCTAATTGCCTGCCTAGAGAGTAACAGTTGATTTACTACTGTTTTTGCAATAAATGAGTCTGATTTTGATAGGGAAATTTAAAAAGTGCCATCTTTATGGTCGTTTCCAACTTTGCTCAATAGGAATGGGTAGTTTGGAGATGAAGTGGTACAAACTGAAAGGTATCAGTTGATACCAAATTACATCAGTTTTATTATGGTTTTCATATATTATATATATATATAATATAAATAACACTGAGATCTAAACTTGGCAAACTTTGGGATGACTTTCAACCAGATGGTTTCAACCTTTTCCTTAATGAAGAGGGAATTCAACCCCTGTCCTTTCTTTACAAGCTCACTTCTGAAAATCCCGTGTCATTTTTTCCAGTGTAGTTTTAGAATAGCTGACCCTTTAAATTTGGCAGAGACAAGTAGCTGCAAGCTTAAAGTGGTAATTTGGCAACTGGCAGCTGCCTTCTGCATCTTCCCTCTTCCACCTGCTGCTGGTGAGTTATCCTATTATGTTTTCCTCTTCTCTTATTATTTAGGCGATGACACACATGCTCTCTTCCTCAGTCAAGAGGAAACAAACTTCCTCAATCTTTTTTTTTTTTCTTCCATCCCACAGTAGGATATAAATTTTGTAACTTTGTTGATTTTTTTTTTTGAAGGGGGCAGCATATTACTATATTCTGATATGGCTAGTGTTCTATATACCACCTAGAACCTGTGTATGTTCGTCTCTTCCTTTATACCTATATGGTTCCCATCACTGCAGCATCTGAGTAACTCGCAAGGACAGGTTCCTTAATAATTGTACACCTCTATGTGACAGGGAATCATTATCCCCATTTTACAGATTTGGAAATGGGACACACAAAACTAAATGACTAGCCCGAGACCGCATAGGAAGTCTGTGGTACAGCCAGGAGTTGAACACAGGACTCCTGATTAGCAGTCTAATGGCTTAACTGCAAGACAACCATCATTATCTTTCATGCAATTAACCAAGGTTAAATCTTCATCCTAGGAAATAACTCCTTCAATAGCTCATTTAATAGTTTGGCATTTCCATTCTATTGTGCAATATATTTGCTCTCTTGGGAAGAGTTTTCTACTCTTATACAAGGAAAAGAGGTTTCAGTCCTTAAAATTCTTGTCATCCTCCTAATTTAGAAGCATCTGCTAGTCCAGATTTTGAGAACCGTTTATTCTGCTACATTAAACAGAAGAACACGACTTTCTTTTCTTTGAAAGGGTTGTTGAATTCTGCACTCCACTAAATTTTTTAACTCCTCTTTAGTGAGGTCCATTAATGGAGTAGCAATTTTAGAGACATTGGGGATAAGCCTCCTGAAATACCAAGCTAATTCTATAAAAAAGCCTTTTCTTTGTGGTAGGGACTTGATCGTCTATGATTTCTTTTGTTTAGGTTTCATCTTTCCCTTGCCCCCAAAAGAATCGAATACGCTCTACCCAGAATAACATGTATATGGGTTAATAATTAGACCTGAGGTTAGGGATTTTTGGCGTAGGTGCCCCCGTTTTCCTAAATCTTGATCGAGATCACCATGTCAAGGCATGCAGCACGGTACCTTATGAGCTCTTGCAGCAGATAACTTTTGGAAATTTCCAAACTGCTGTCACAAATGTGGTCTTAAAGTGCAGTGGTAGATCGCAGAGGATTTGCCAGGAACCTTTTCTTAGGTCTGGGGTTGAGGTGTGTTTCACCCGTGAAACTGGTCCAGCATCTCATCTACTCTTGATGCTGGCAAATTTAGAGAGCATTAGCCACAGCAATCTAACGTCCTTCTTTTTCAGGGTTACCAGTATAGTGAGATGTGGGGAAGCGGTAGACATATGGTATGCCTTCTTTTTTAGCAAGACTTTTGACACAGTCTTACATAGAAACAGCAAAGAATCCTGTGGCACCTTATAGACTAACAGACGTTTTGCAGCATGAGCTTTCGTGGGTGAATACCATCCGAAGAAGTGGGTATTCACCCACGAAAGCTCATGCTGCAAAACGTCTGTTAGTCTATAAGGTGTCACAGGATTCTTTGCTGCTTCTACAGAACCAGACTAACACGGCTACCCCTCTGATACTTGACAGTCTTACATGACATTCTCAGAAGCAAACTAGAGAAATGTGGTCTAGATTAAAGTATGATAAGATGGGTGCACAGCTGGTTAACATACTGTACTCAGTAGTTATCAGTGGTTTGCTATTGAACTGGGAGGCCATATCTATTGGGGTCCCACAGAGTGAGTACTGGATCCAGTACTACTCAATTTTTTCATTAATGACTTGGATAACGGAGTGGAGAGTGTGCTTATAAAATTTGCAGATGACACCAAGCTGTGAGGACAGCATTAGAATTTAAAACAACATTAATACATTGGAGAATTGGTCTGAACTTAAAAAGATGAGGTTTAATAACGATAAGTGTGAAGTCCTTCATGTAGGAAGGAAACATCAATGCATAGCTACAAAATGGGGAATAACTGGCTAGGTGGTAGTACTGCTGAAAAGAATCTGGGGGTTATAGTGGATCACAAGTAGAATGAGAGTCAACAATGTGATGGATATGTGAAAAAGGCTGCTATTCTGGGGTGTATTAATGGGAATGTCGTATGTAAGACATGAGATGATTGTGCTGCTCCACTCGGCACTGATGAGGCTTAGAGTATTGTATCCAATTCTGGGTGCCATGCTTTAGAAAAGATGTGGATAAATTGGAGAGAGTCCAGAGGAGAGCAACAAAAATGATAAAAGGTTTGGAAAATGTGACCTATGAGGAAAGGGTTTAAAAAAAAAAAAAAAAAAAAAAAAACCCTGAACATATTTAGTTGTCAGAAAGGAAGACTACAGGGAGACCTAAGAACAGTCTTCATATGTTATAAAGAAGACAGTGCCTAATTGTTCTCTGTGTCTGCTGAAGGTAGGATAAAAAGTAATTGGCTTAATCTGCACCTAGGGAGATTTAGGTTAGGTATTTGGAACAAACTGTCTAACTATAAGAGTAGTTAAGCACTGGAACAGACTTCCAAGGGAGGTTGTGGAATTACTGTGTCTGGAGGTTTTTAAGAACAGGTGGGACAAATACCTGTCAGGAATGGTCTAGATTTACAGAGGGGGTTGGACTTGATGACCTCTTGGTGTCCCTTCCAGCTCTACACTTCTGTGATTTAGTTTTTTGTTAAACAAACAAATAAATCCTATACAGAATCTAATTCACTGTGTGATAATGAATCACTAATTACCGTGGAACAGCAGGGGAATATGGAGTGTCAGTAAATTATCTTGAATGTTCTATATTTCTCTACTAGAAGTCCCAAACTTTCAGCTGTATACAAAGGCCTCTGCTTCTGTGAGTTCATGACCATTGTAATTTACTGTAGCAGGCCACAAAGAATTCCTGAATTCTCCTGCACATTTTAAAAACTATTAAACTTTGATACTCTGCCTCCTTTTAAGTCACCTGTCATAGGTTTATTCCCCACTTTGAACTTTAGCGTTCACAAGATGGGGACCTGCATGGACTCCTCTAAACTAAATCCTAGTTTAGATCTGGTAAACGCTGCCACCAGCCAAGTTTTTAGTGTCTGGCACACTCCCTGTTCCCCCAACTTTCCCTGGGGAACACAGATCCAAACTCCTTGAATCTCAACACAAAGGGAAATAATCTATTCCCCTCCCACCTTCTTCCCCCCTCCCCTAGCCGTGGGAGAGATCACCACAGATTCAAACTCCTTGAATCAAAACAAAGAGGGATTCACTTTTCCCCCCTCCCCTTCCCCTGAAAATCCAAACAAGGGAAGAAATCAGTTAAGTTCTAAAAAGAAAAGATTTTATTAAAGAAAGGGAAAAAAAAAGTACACTATCTCTGTATTACCAAGATGCAAAAATACAGTGTCTAACTTATAAACCTGGAGAGGCTTCCCCCCCCCCACTCCTTTCTCAGAATAATCAAAGTAACAGCAAACAGAAATAAAGATATATTTCTTTAGCAAACACACAATTGCAAATATAGAAATCAATTATAAGACTAAACCGCCTTCTAATACTCACTATACTGAATAGAAGAAAATACTTCAGGAAACCTTGGAGAACTTGAAGAATATGTCTGGCCTCTCTTAAATCCAAAGAGAGAACGAACTCAAAACAAAGAACACAGACAAAGGCTTCCCTCCACAGAGATTTGAAATTATCTTGTCCCTTGATTGGTCCTCTGGTCAGGTGTTCATCAGGTTACTGCTTGTTAACCCTTTACAGGTAAAAGAGACCTTAACCCTTAACTAACTGTTTTATGACATCACCTTTAGAGGAAAATTTTGTAATATTCACTCTCTTGATCTACCTGCTTTCTTCCCTCTTATTCTCCTCAACAAATAAGAAAAAAAAAAAAAATGCTCTTCCCCCACTGCCAAAAAATCAGGAACTAAGGAAGTTAACACACATTTACAAATAGTCTGGTCTTGACCCTCTGAGAACAATTCTTCCTCTTTTTGCACTTTTTCCCTCAATTCTCCCAGAGACGGTCATACTATTTGTTTAACTTAGATTGTTGAATCATTAGGGCAGGGATGGCATCTTCTGATTGTACTTGTATTTGTAAAACACTTATTAGTATAGAGCAGGGATCGGCAACCTTTGGCATGCGGTCCATCAGGAAATCTGCTGGCAGGCTGGGACTGTTTGTTTACCTGCAGCAACCACAGGTTTGGCTGATGGGCGCTCCCGCTGGCCGCAGTTTACCGTTCTAGGCCAATGGGGGCTGCGGGAAGCGGCGTGGGCCAAGAGATGTGCTGACTGCCACGTCCTGCAGCCCCCATTGGCTTGGAATGGTGGACTCTGATCCACGGGAGCTCTGATCACCAAAACCTGCGGATACTGCAGGTAAACAAACGGTCCCGTCCCGCCAGCGGATTTCCCTGACAGGCTGCGTGCCAAAGGTTGCTGATCCCTGGTATAGAGCAATGCTACAGGAAAGATTTGTATTACTATAGATTCCAAACTGAGATCAAGCTCCCAGTGAGACTGTGTCCATCCTAAATTGCTTACAAGTAAAATAGGCCAGATGGATGAAGTAGTAGTATCTCCATTTTACAGATGGGGAATTGAGGCAGAGTGTGACTTTGGGCAAGTAAAGTCATGCAGGAAGTGGGCTTTGAGTTCAGTTCCCACCTCTTCAACACAAGTCCCAGTCCTGTCCCTTAACCAGAAGAACATCTTTCTTCTCTAGGAATGGTGTTCTCTCACAAGTTATTTGACTTGGGGAAACAAAGATATTTCTCTGATTCTATTTCAAGCCCGCAGTTCCCAGTCTCCACTTTGGTGTCTGTGCCTCTCAAGCTGGTGACCATAGATGTAATTTTTTTCATTCTTGGATAAAGGGTTTTTTCCTTTTTTCTGTATAATTAAGTATTCAGGTGCCAAATGAAATGCAACATAGTAAAATATTGAAATGCACGTACTGAGGCCAACATTTACAAAAGCAGGTATCTTTCAATGGAAGATGCAGGTTCTCACTTCTGAAAATTGGGCCACTGATGTGCCTAAATAGGGATTTAGATGCCTAACTTTGGCAACAGAGTATTACTGCACAGACCATTTTTATTTCTTACAGTTGTGGAAAAGGTTATGATTTAAAAAAAAACGAAAAAAAAACCCCTCGCAATCAGTCATGCTTGTTGGTGCAAAAAAAGTCCCTCCGTCTCCCACTTCAACAATTAAATCTCACTGACAAGTGGTCGACAGATTTAGGAGGCAGCAACACATAAAACAGGTGTTTGAATTCCATAGAGAATAAATTTAAAAAAAATTTGGAAACAGGCAAAACTTTCTTATTTCTGTGCCATTTGTAGTTGGTATTTTTTTGATGCAGCGTTCAAAAACTTAGCTGTAAACATAGTGGTGAGGCAATCGGAGACCTTTTAGATTGGAATAGATTTTTAGTATTTATTCTCCAGATGGAACTTACTTCAAATGAAAGAGTAAGATGGAGTTGTAAACCATAAAATATGTAAAAAGCTGCCAAAAAGGAGAGGAAAATAATGTTTGTACAATAAAATCATGAGTCAGAGTCATGAGTGTATGTAGCCGTGAGCATGGCAACAACAGGGCCAGCTGTTCCAGGACTTGCTGTAATGGAAAAAACAGATGACCAAATGACAGAATTATAATTTCTCTTGCATTGTCCATCTATACCACTCATCAAGGGACAGGATCAGAGTCTAGGCCTGGCTTTACACCCATTGCCATAGTAAGGATTGACTAGCAGGATCAGCCTTTCAGGAGCAAGCTGATACCTTTTTTGAAATTTTTATCCATTGTAACTTAGAAAACAAAGTCCAAGTAAAATTTTATGAGTAACATTTTCAAAAGCGCCTGTTATTTAGGTAGGATCCTCTGAAATTTTTGACATGTATGTGTTTAGCTAAATAGAAATTTAAATAGGGAACAGGACCTTTGGCCTGGATTGACATTGAACTTTGTTAGTGAAGGGTTATTGTGCTTTTCTGGCTCCGTAAGCTATTTTCTTGCTTACGAGGCTGACAAGACCTTATTGAAAAGTTCTTGATGTTATATTATTGCTGATTGACTTACTCATTTTTAATGCACTTCCTTGACATTCTTCTTACTGTACAGTAGTGACTATTGGTGCATGTTCTCTAGGCTTCCAGAATTTCCCCTTCTGCAACCATCTCCCCACAACTAGCAGATGATAAATCAAATGTACTTAGTTTTAAAAAAATAATTTAAGTGCTTCAGTTTTTCTGAGCCATCTGTGGTACACTTGTTCTATTAGGGTACCTACACGCTGCTAGAATGCCATGACGGCATGTGGCTGGTAATACACATGGAAGGAGCTTTCTTTAAAATCTCAACTTTAAAACCAAAGCAAGCTTCCTAGAGCTAGGTTCTTGTCATTGCTTCAGCTTCAACATGTGGATTCATCTTCTTGCTGCTTTGGTCCAGCGTTATCAAAGCTCCACTTTCTTTCTTTCTGAATGCTTGCTGTTGCTTTCCTTCCTCTTCACTTGCCTTTTTCACTTCTAGTTGCCCTGTTACAAAGTAGACAATAGGGGAGAAACTTCTGAGCCACTTGTGGTGGACTGGAGGCATTTATATTGAAATCTTGTGTATAATCCACTAATAGTGTATTCTTACAAGTTCACATTTCTTTTACCTATGGTGGCTCAAGTTGGCTGATGGGGCAATGGCATGTAACTAAAATAAATTATTTATATATTTATATTTATATTTATAAATTTTATTAAATTAAAAAATTATATAAATGCTGTTTCCTAAAATGCACTGAATTCTGGCTCTTAGCATGTACAGTGTAAGCAGCAGAAACAATTTGACAGTCTTTTGGAGAAAAAGCACTACTACTGTGAAGACAAAAAGGCAAATAGTACAGAAGTCAAACCTCAGAATTTTACAGGATGGTTTGCAAAGTGGTTTATAAGATAAGATAAACCTAAATGTGTGGCTTTTTTCCTTCCTTCAAGAGAAAAACTTGAGCCTGAGAACCTCTGTCAGTTCCCATTTTTTAATTTCCTTCAACCTTATACTATAGACATTGGTAAATTCTGGAAAAATATGGCTGTTCAACATTGTGGAGTTTTTAGTTTTATCAAATATTGCCTTTATTGAAGAGGGAGAAAAGGCAATTGCATTCATCATCTCTAGATATGTAGAGATCCTGGAAGATTTTCCCTCTTCTGCCCCCTACCCCCAAAAACCCCACCAAACAAACAAAAAACAACAGCCAAGCAACCACTTAGTCTGTCACCTCTTCTAGCCAATGTGTGTGAGAGGCTGCTGAAGGAGATAGCAAGGCATTCTGAGTTGTGGTGTCATTGTCCAGGTGATATGAAACGATGCTGCATTTTCCTCAGGTTGCGTTCATGTTGCCTGGCCAAGCCTGGGGTGTCGATGAGAACAAATGGTTGAAGTTTCCTCTAGAAAAGATTGAGATGATGTGGACTGGAGGAGAGATGCTGATTAAATAGCAGAGGTGGTTACAGCCATCAGCATTGAGGAGGTTTCTTCACATTTCACACATTGGGGATGTTTCGAGATCCTGACTGTTCCTGGAAACTCAAGTGGAATCAGTAGCCAGAAATTGTGGCTTACTATTTACTCTCATGTGCAAATCAAGATGGAGTCTTAGATTTATAAAGGCCTGAATAGCTTGGGACTTGGATACCTGAGGGGCCAGCTCTGTCCCCATGTTCCACTGGTGTCTGAGAGCACTTTAGTTGCATCAACAAAATGATATAGATATAAATGTCTGTGGGCTGGTGGTGTGGTGTTTGCAGTGCAACAAAAGCTCGATGGCCCTGTGCCAGCAAGGGAAACAATTTTCAATCAGTCTGGCATTTAGGGTATGGTGTTGGGCCTGTCTCTTATCAGACTTTAATTGGAAGGGATGTGGGTTTTTTTAGGATGGTATTGATTTTGTTTTGAGCAGGCCTATTACATTTTTCTTAAGTAATATAAAATTCAAAAGGAAATTGTTTATATATGTACCTTATTATTTGTATTGCAGCAGCACCTTGGAGTCCCAGTCATGAATCAGAGCCCCATTATGCGAGGTACCCATCAGTTTGTATTAGGTATATTTTATATAATAAAATAAATGAGTACTCTCTCTATAGTATGTTCTGGAGAAATACTGGCAAATGGAAACTCTTAGGATGTATTCTAACACTGGTGTGAGTTGAGTTCCCCTGCCCTTTACTGAATGGCGTATTGTTTCTATTCTGGTTCACCTGTTGGACCAAACTCATTTGTTAAAAAAATTTATTTTGTTGGAGCACCGCCAGTCAGGTGCTTTAAATGCTAAAATGTGATCCATATTTTTTAGTCTTGTCTTTCAATGCTAGAGAGCTCTAGGCACACTGTTGTGGTAATGTTCGTATCCGCTTACATGCAAGGCTAAGATCTCAATTCTTGACCTATGTATTGGACCTGTAAAGCTATGTAAATAATTGCATTTAAAAGTAAAACTTATGTAAATGTTGAATAACCTAAACCAAATGACTGACTTGCTCCACAATATGTATATTGAACTCCGCTACATTTGAGGTTAAATTTTTGCGTATGTTTTGATGAACATTTTGCGTGATGGTGGAGGTCCCTGTTGGTGTTATGAAAGACACTGTATTAAATTCAGCCTGGAAAATGGAGGCCAGAACATTCAAATTCGGGTGCCTTAACTTACTCAACTAAATGTGTCTTACATTTTAAAGATGCTCAACCCTCTCCGTAGGGCTGTGTGTTGGGGACATACATCCTTGTTAGAGGGCTGAGGGGGGGGATTAGCGGCTCTATTGAATCATGTGTGACTGAAGGTTTTTTAATTTATTTTTTTAAAACAGATGGAGGGATGATATGGTAAAAAAGTAACCAAAATCTTATACAGTTCAATAATGTAAGTGACACAATAAGGGGAGTGGGTAGGAGGAAATTTGAAAGTGGGAAGGGAGTACAGTTTTTATGAACACTGCATAAAAAAAGGAGAGAGAGAAGCAGGATATACTTGCTCCATCTTTCTCTAACTGGTCCCTGGTGTGCAGTCAAGATATGACCATGAGAATCAGATAAAAATAAAGAGGAAATTAAATAAAAGAAGTTGACCTGGAAGGACAGCAGAAAGTGCTCTTGAACAGTTACAGCCCAGCAGCCCATTTAAACCACAGGTGTTGTAGCTGGCAAGTTCTATTGAACACCCAACACATGCTGCCTCAGCGCCTCCTCATTTACAAACCAACTGGGACAAGGGGCAAGACTGGGGTAGCCAGCTTTAATACGAGGCTAAGATTGTTAGTCATCACTGTAAAAATATAACTAAAATGAAGCTTCATTGACAATCTTTAAGTATCAAACCTTGAAATACTTCTGCAGTGGGTAGCCAACCCTTTCAGTCCCCCCCCGCCCCACTTAAACCTGTTTTTTGTTGCTTTTTTTCTTTTGTTTTTTAAGACAGTGAAAAGGACTTTTTCCAAATGATTAAGCAATCCTTGTAAAAGGAGATTCCAGATGCAAGAACTTCAACAGAGAAGTGGAAAACACATCTGGGTGAAATAAATAGTAGCAATGAAACCAAATGAAAAGAGGACTCTTCAAAAGTGAGTTGAAGGGGAGTTGGAAGAAGAAGACATAAGAGCCGTGGGAATATATAACTGACATCACCACAGAGAACCTGAAATAGAAAAACAAAGACATTTTTGGTAATCAGTGTGTGAAACACTTACCGAGGACTTGCTTGTCTATATAAATGTTAAAGCTACTGTGGCAGACTCGTGTGTAGAAAAAGTGGCTTGATCAAAGTCAATTGTGGATTGGTGAAAGAGATGGTCTTTGGTTAAGGTACTGGACTGGGAACGTGGGTCAGTTAATGGCTGTGTTTCAGGATTCTGTGTGACCTCAGGCAAGTTATTTAATCTCTGCCTCAATCTTCTCATCTTTAAAATAGAGACAATACTTCTTTTATCTCGTTTGCTTACTTAGATTGTAAGATTTTTAGGAGGAGGGACTGCTAGTATATCAGTGTATAGCACCTAGTACAGTTTGGCCCCCATCTTGGCTAGGGCCTACAGTTGCTACCAAAATCAACAGCTGCATTGAAGAATAGATCTCAAACTTAGATCTCAAATTCTGTTCTACCTAGGTTATATCATGTCAGTCATTGTAGTATGTGAGCATCTTAAGACCCAATTAATGTAAATTGGTGCAATGAAAATGGATTAGGGAGGAGCCAAAAATGGATATTGTCTAACAGTACAACCTTAGTTATTTGAATGTCATGGGTGACCTAAAGTAAGCTTGAATATAAAGTGTACTGTTTGTATAGTAGATGTTGAAGCGTTATTTTGTTTCAGATAATTGTGGTATAGTACTGATATTGCTCTGTATGCATTTAGATGGAATAACTCCTCGTTTTTGATGTGAGCAATAACTCTAGCAATGGCAGTGATGAAACCAAATTTAACTCAGACAAAAAAGTGTAACAAAAGTGGGGTTTTTTAGTGATGTTTTAATTAATTGTGCCAGACACACTATTGCTCCTTTCAGAACACAAAATTACTAGGGTGGGATAAAGAAGAATTTACTGTCCATGCTTTAAAAGGCAAAGGGAAGTTATAGGACTAAAATGTTGCTTTAAAAAGGCATTGTGTACTGTTTGTTTAAATATGTGGCATGATGCCTGGAGGAAAGGGACTGAAGGAGTGTTCTGGATCAAGATTGTACCGTAAAGGGATGAGAGAAAGCAGTTTTGGGGATAATAGTGTTTTGCTTATTCTGACAAATTCCTTATTGAGTGTTAGAAGTGACTCATTCTCTTATTCTGTACCATTGTCACATGAGATGTTAGCTAGTAGGCGTTGCAGAAAAAAACAGGAATGCTAATAAATGTCATGTAATAGGCATTCTGAGCAAGCAGATTTCTTGGCGAAGGCGCAGAGAAAAATAATTAGACTGTGAATCCATCATTGACTGACTGGGTTCTTTAGATATAGTACATATGTTTGTTTCGGCATGTGTACATACAGTACCATGGTCCAGCTATGCTTTCAGGGACAACTCTTGTTGATCAATTGAGTAAGTTCTTGGATTTCAGGAAAGCCTCATGTTTGATAGACCAGTAGCTCAACAGGAATCAGCTTAGTGTTCCCAGATTCTCTCGGCTGTCTTGGTTCCTAGTACTTCCTGTTTCTGTCCCTTGAGATGGAGGTAACTATTGGGCATCACCAGATGGAACCACTGCAGATGGTCTTCCTAGTTCTGTTTATCTGAATGTATAAGCACTAAGTTGTTGGAGAACTGCTTATCAGCTAGTGTGCAGTTCTTAAAGACACAGTGTTTCATAAAATCTGTTCACTACTTTTAATCTCTGGGCCTATCTTGGTACTGCCAACCCAACAAAATAATGTTCGGCCCTAAAAATATAATCTTGAAATTGTTTAAAAATCATGACACTTTAAAAACAGAGCCACAATATGTGGTTTTACTTTTTGATTTCTGAGGTTTTAGCGGGGTCAAGTTTTTCTCCACAACTGGAAAAAAATGCATTTTAAATGGAAGCTGAAATTTTCACATAATCACATGGCTCCTGGTATATTATGATCAGTGGAATTGGAGTCAGAGAGTCAGTATTCCCTGGAATGACTCTTATTGATGGGATACCAGTGGAATAGATAATGCAGGGAATTAGGCAGGAAGCAGCTCAGACATGTGGACAGAATAGTCCGGGGGGTTAATAAACTTTCACTTATTCAACTTTAAGCTCCATTCAGCTTCACACTTTGTGAATGAAAAAACAGAAACTGAGGCTTTGAGAAGAATGGCAAACATTGTGAGAGTTGGCAACATTCTGTTTGTTCAACTAATTCCTTACCTATGGCTGTGACCTGTGTAGCTATACTCATGAAAGGAAATGTTAGAGTGACCATGCTTTACAGTCCAGCTTCAAGGAAAGAGGAGGACTGTGTACGAAAGAAGTATGTTACACTGAGTGTTCACTACAGTATGTTAAGTACAATATACAGCTTGCACACGTGGAAATCTGTTGAAATGGACCTCTTTCCTTGGGTAACGTGCTTGAACAAATTCTATAAGTTATAGATTTTTAGAGACGTTCTATAGAAAGGATAGTCGTTTAGGAAAATTTCCTTAGAAACCTGTTGGTTTCATCTCAGAATAATCCTATAGAATTATGCGATAAGGGTTTGCTACTTCGATGTGTGGGAAGTCTGTGACTTTGAGGGAATGTTGAGTTGAAAGCATGGCTTGCTGTACGAGCATTTTAGGCCAACAGATCACTAAATCTTTTGGAAACACTGTTGCAACAATAGTACAGCTTTAGTAGAATACTTGGCATTCAAAAGAGGAAAAGAATTGGGAAGTCACATCAGTGACTGATTGATTGTATCTGTATTAGCTTTTTGCAGGAATGAAATACATAATAGAGGATTCAAATATTTAATACTATTGATTTAGTACAAATTACATAAAAATAAGATGCAAGTATGAAACAGTTAAAAATATAAGGCTGTCCTATTTACTAGTCTCAGCTTTTTGCTGAAGGCTAATAATTTAGCTTGAGTAGACACTGCACCTCTTCCTTGGATATAAATTGAATATTTAAAATATAATTTAGAGGACAAACTTTAATCTGATCCTGCAAATGGAAGTAACCAGAGAATAAGCTAATATCCTAACTCAAGTCATTCAAAGAGCCCAAATTGCTTTATAAACTGAAATACCATTTCTTGTGTATTATATAGTCATTCTTCACGAACAACACTGCATACCAGGATTTTAAGAAAGGGAAGTATAATCTGCATAGCTGTAATTGGACAGAACTTTTAAGTCACAGAATGTAGTTACCAAGATAAATTTGCCCAGGACACTGAGTTGAACTGGTATGAGATCTGTGAGCATTAAGTGGTATTTTTGTTTTTTAACAAATCCTTTAAAAGTATGATTTTAAAAAAAAATTATAATTCTGTTCCAGTTCCCAACCCTTGGCTGCTCTTTACTGTGTTTTGAAATTTGTATTGCATATTTCCTAAGTCACGTCAGTGTTAGTAACTATTATGAAATTCAGAACTTCCTATTTTTTTTAAATGTGTTGTTTTGTAAACCTTTTTCTGTGCCCAGTTTATGGGCTAAATCCAAAATGTGTAGAGGCATTAACAGGTAAATATTTGCGATTAAGGAGAAGTCCAGTTCACATCGTTGGTTGGTTGGTTTGATGAAAGGCATGGGAGGCTGTAAGTAAGCTATTTTTAATCTAATGCATCTTAAGTATAGTATAGTTCCTTGGTATATATTTAGCTAGCTAAATATAACAATCTATCGCCATAGTATCTGAGCATCCCCCAAGAATTTGAGATGAGAAATATTTCCTCCTTTCCAGCCTTTAGGAAAGGCTTGACTAATTTATACATCTGATTTGTGAGAGTGAGGGAATTAAAAAATAATTTGAGGGAAACGTAAGTCAAATAGATATGTTCTGTATTTGTTGCTGGACGTGATAAGACCTATATGGTCATTTTTGCCTTTCAGTTTCACATTCTAGGTCCTTCTCCTTTGAGACTTCTGTCTCCCATGCACACATGTAGCTGTTGAGGAGGGAGAGTTCATCTCTCAGGTAAATAAAGTCGCTCTCCCCTCCCTTGTTGAGGGTTTTGAACATCAGGTCAGACACACTGAATTGGACTCTGTGCTCACTGGAGAGTCAGTGGAGTAAGCAGAATGTTGGTGTGTTGTGCAGGTGTGTCTCTTCATAGCAATGGCAAAATGTTGTAGATATGCTTTGTGCTCAAGTCTTGTATTAAACTGTTTTCTGCCTCCAACATTTGAATTTTCTCTTTCTGCTTCTTCTGTTGCCGGTCGATCTGTGCGGCTCACGGGATGGGAAATGGTGTTACTGCCTATATCTGTAATTAGGGGATGGTTGTAGTGCCTCATTAAGTGGTCTTTTGTTTGGTTCTTTAACAGTGAAGCCTCGTCTGCATTGAAAAGATTTTCCATTATAACTATAATGGCAAACCCTCCTACTGCAGATACAGCTAATACTGGCAAAAAAATGCTTTTGCTAATATATCTTATAACTGTTCCCCAAACAAAACAAGCTGTATTTGCACAAGTCCCTTTTATGCCAGCATAATTACATTTGCATTCGGGCTTTTGCTGGCATAGCTAAACTTAAAAATAAAAATAAAATATCACATCCTTAATGGAATAGCTAGGCTGGCAAAACTTTGTGTATCCCTACCTGGCTTGAGACTATGTGACGTAGCACGTTGCCAGGTGATGGTGGAACTTGCACTATAGTAAGTAAAGCATTTGACAACATAGCAAATTTATACAGCTGCATCCATACAGATGGGTAAAAATGTGTTCAGTATTCCTTTGACTGGGATAGTGCTTCAATACTGATGTCAATAGACTATTGACAATGCTGAAAATGTCTGTCTGAAAAATTGTTTCTTACTAGCAAAACAATATTTCTTCAGTTTATAATGCACTTCATTTTGTTCTGTGCAATCATTGGAAATGCAAGTAATGGTACTCTTTTATGACTATTTTTTTCATGGTTCCCCCCACCCCCACCCCCTGCCATCTGTACACATGAAAACTACTACAGGTTACTTAAGAGGTTAATGGACAAATTATGAGAAATGTAAATTCCTATTTGCCACTTCTGCAAATGTCACCATGCCAATATCTGATTCTTACGGGTTTGATGGAAAGAAAGGTATTGCTGGCCCTCTGGTTCACACTCTATTGTTACTGAAATACATATTCATAATATTGTAAAGCTCCATGTAAACATGTTTTGATGTATTCAAATCAGCAGAGAGGGAAACATTATTTTAAACACAAAAGTAAATAGAGATTATTTTTAATGACCTTGTATCTTCGATCTTATAGTTTCATAAAACTATTTATAATATCATGGCAGCATCCAGAGACCCCACTCAGGATCAAGAACCCATTGTGTATGCATAACACCTAGCGCACGTAGAGACAGGCACTACTAAAATGTCTTTTTGCAATCAGGTTTCAGAGTAGTAGCTGTGTTAGTCTGTATCTGTAAAAAGAAGAGGAGTACTTGTGGCACCTTACAGACTAACACATGTATTTGAGCATAAGCTTTCGTGGGCTACAGCCCACTTCATCGGATGCATAGAATGAAACATATAAGAAGAGAGAGTGTGTGTGTGTGTGTGTGTGTGCACACAGAGAGAGAGAGAAGATGCCATACCAGCTCTAAGAGGCTAATTAATTAAGATGACCTGTTATCAGCGGGAAAAAAACTTTTGTAGTGATAATCAAGATGGTCAGTTACAGACAGTTGACAAGAGGTGTAAGGATAGTTATCATAAGGAAATAGATTCAAGTAGCGTAATCCAGTTTTGCAATCAGGGAACTGTGTGTGCTTCCTTTTTCTATAGTGAGATTGCACAGGGGAATATGGAACCACTGTAGTAACTAAAACTTTGAAATGAGGGAAAAAGTTTTTGATTGTGCACTCTTTAAGTGATAACAAGGAGTGTATGTTACTAGAGAGGCAAACAGTATTATACATGGGGTCGCTGAAAGCTAACACTGTGGTGCTTGCAGACAAGGTGCCATTTTATGCCAGGGCCCCAGGCCTCAGTGAGCACTGACTAATGAATAGCTGGTCTGGCCAGTCTGGTTTATCTGTGGGTTAGTATAGTTAAAATAGATATAAGAATGTGTCCAGTGTTTAGACTTTATGGAATTGCTTGTAGGATGCTGCATGTATTAATCCTACCTTATAATATCTGTAACCCATAGTATAAAGTTATATTCAGTGTTTGCATTGTAAACTTCTGCAATTGTGTAATTTACCAAACAGAAAAAGCATTAATTAAAGTGAAGTGCTCATCCAGCACACAAGATAGGGTGACCAGATAGCAAGTGTGAAAAATCAAGACGGGGTGGGGGGTAATAGGAGTCTACATAAGAGAGACCCTCAAATTGGGACATCTGGTCACCCTAATCCAAGATGACCCATTGAAGGCAAATGAGGCATTATGTAGCCTCAAAGGAGAGGAAACCTTGTTGATTGTATTTCTCTCTCCCTCCAGAAGGGGAGGCCTGGGGATGAACTCATCCCATCAGCTTGGCTTCTGGGGTGAAGGGGATAAAAATCCCTGAAAAGGAAACTGAGTCTCTTTATGGTGTCTGGACTCTGAAGGGCAAAGATTTGTAAACACAAGCAAGAGATCCCCTTGCTGCTTGGTATGGCTCAGCCCTAAAGGATGCATACAGCTGCTTATTATAGAAGCTAATATGAGCTTCTTTAAGTCTACAACTGTAACTCATTGGTGTATGTATGTTTCCTGTTTTAACCTTGTAAAACTCTCATTTCTTTTGTTCATTAATACATCTTGAGTTAGTTTATTACAGGATTGGCTACAGGCGTGGTCACTGGTTTGAGATCAGAGTACAGCTGACATATAGGAAGTGACTGGTGTTTTGGGACTGGTTGTAACCTGGATATTATTGTGATTTTGGGGGTGAAGTGACTATCTATCACGTAGTCCAGCCTGCCTGAGTGGCAAGATAAACTGGAGTGCCCAAGGGGACTGTCTGTGATGCGATGGTAAGACTGTTGGAGAGCTTTAGGAGTTCACGCTTGTTACTGGTTTGTTCTATAAAAAGATTTCACCATACAACTAGTTTGGTGTGTCTGCCCTGCTTTTTGACAGTCTGCCCCGAGGTTGGCACTCGTGGTCTTGAGCCACTCCAGACAGCATGACCAACACAAGTTGTGGCAATTCACACACACACACACACACACACACACACACACACACACACACACACACACACACACACACGGTATTTTGAGCATTCATTCATTGGCACAGCTTCTGCTGCTGTTGCAGTGCTTTCCCCCTTTGCCCTCCCACCTCTCTCTTGCGCGCTTGGCATTAGAGTGGACAGCTGTGGTCGCAGATAGGGCAGACGCGGTAGTTGCATGATTAAATATCAGGACCTGATTTCCTGGATAACGGTACTGCTAACTAAGCCAGCACCCACTGAAGGGGCTTCAGGCTAGAGAGCAGCAAGATGACTTACAAAATAGACATGTGCCAATTTGTCAGAAAATTGCTGTGCAAGACTTTTTCATACTCTGCAGCAGCACAAAAAGACTGCGTGCATGAACATCGAACAAAGGCAGTTCTAAGGCCTAGCAACTGGTGGCAAAGAATTGCCAGTAGTGCTTTCTGCATCACTTTCCTACTGTGGCAGTTGGAATTTAAGGTGCATCAAACTGTTCTCTTGATACAGTGTTTGCCATCTGTTTAGTTGATGTTACAGGGTCTCTTTGACTAATGCACTAGGCACCTGTACTGGGGTAAAGAGAGGATGCTGAGTAATGTTACATATAACTCTAATATACTCCCCTTAGCCTGATGTGTAGGCTAGCTCTCTCTCTCTGTTGAAACACAGGCCAGAGCTCTGTCTCTTCAGGACTTAAAAGATATTATACAGAGTTAGGCCATTGTATGACAGTCTTTCAGGTTTAATGAACAAGGATTTAATATATATAAACATATACAACTAGCACTGGAAATACTTATAAATAATTTTGTTATTATGGGGTGGTAACTATATTGGTGTTTTTTCCTCATAGAATTCACCATTCTGTTGTAGTTAAATAATTCTTATTGTGGGATGTACTTATTGTGGGAAGTGACTTTTTCAAGCTCTTTTTCTGGGGAGCCAGTTGAAAATTGTTGATGCCAACAACTCAGCGGAGCTGGGGATGAGGGGTTTGGGGTGTGGGAGGAGGTCAGGGCTGGGGCAGAGGGTTGGGGTCAGGACTCTGGGGTGGGGCTGGGAATGAGAGGTTTGGGGTACAGAAAGGGG
Organism: Mauremys reevesii; assembly: GCF_016161935.1. Classification (NCBI taxonomy): domain Eukaryota; kingdom Metazoa; phylum Chordata; order Testudines; family Geoemydidae; genus Mauremys; species Mauremys reevesii. The sequence continues at coordinate 254,397,994 of NC_052623.1, forward strand.
TTCCAGGTTTGGGGGGAGCTCAGGGCTGGGGCAGGGGATTGGGGCACACGGTTGGGGTGCGGACTTACCTCTGGTGGCTCCCAGTCAGCGGTGCAGCTGGGGTCAGAGGCTGGCTTCCCACCTGTCCTGGCACCGTGGACTGCGCTGCACTCCAGTGCAGAGTGGGTGCTCAGGGTGGGGGCAGCACGCAGAGCCCCGTGGTCCCCCTGCCTAGAAGTCCGACCTGCTGCTGGCCGCTTCCGAGGCGTAGCATGGTATCGGAGCTGGTAGGTATTAGCCTGGCTTAGCTGGGCAGCACCACCAATGGGACTTTTAACGTCCTGGTCAGCAGAGCTGACCAGAGCGACCCAGTGCCTGACATGCCGCAACCCAGTACTCGGTTGTGACCCAAACTTTGAAAAATGCTGCCTTAGTACATACACCTATACATTCCCTCTGTTCTTCTTAAGGTGATGACTTCACAGTCTGTCTACAGCAGGGTCACCAACTGGTAGATCACGATCGACTGGTCAATCCTAGAGCCTCTGATAGTCGTGATCTTTGGCCACTAACAGTCCAGTGGCGCAACGGGGTTAAGGCAGGCTCCCTGCCTGCCCTGGCCCCATGCCGCTCCCGGACATGGAAGTGGCTGGCATATCCTTGTGGCCCCGGGGGACAGGGAGGGCAGGGGGTCTCAGCACTGCTCCTGTCTGCAAGCACCGCCCCTGCAGCTCCCATTGGCCGGGAACAGGGAACTGAGGCCAAAGGGAGCTGTGGGGGTGGTGCCTGCAGAGAGGGGCAGCATACGGAGCGACATGCCCCCACCCCCAAGGGGCTGCAGGGACATGCCAGCTGCTCCCAGGAGCAGCGCGGTGCCGGGGCAGGCGAGGAGCCTGCCTTAGCCCTGCTGTGCTGCTGACCAGGAGCCGCCCAAGGTAAGCACTGCCCAGCGGGAGCCCGCACCCCTCCCAGCCCTGTGCCCCTTCCTGCACCAGCACTGGGCCCACACACCCTCCTGCACCCCAGCACTCTGCCCCCTCCTGGAGCTTGCACCCCTCATTCCCTCCTACACCCTACTCCCTGCCCCACGCTCAGTCTGGTGCCCCCTCCCACATACAAAAACCCCTCGGCCCCAGCCCAGAGCCTGCTCCCGAACCCCAACCCCCTGCCCCAGCCCAGTGAAAGCGAGTGACAGAGGGAGGGGGGATGGAGTGAGCAGGCTGGGGTAAATCCTGGGTTGCATTTAAATTCAAAAAGTGATCTTGTGTGTAAAAAGATTGGAGACCACGGCATGGCATACAAGTGTGTGTGATTTGAGCTCCTTAGAGCCAGAGAAGAATGGCAGCCCCACAGTTCCCATCCACACTTTTCACCCTCCTCAGCAAAACACTCCAAAAATCCTCAAGGGCAGCAGCAACTCCTGTGTGTTAATCAGTTTGTACCAATCTCCTCAGCTTTCAGTGAGTTAAGGGATCTTTAGCCATTATCCGAGGTGGCACAGGCACTGGGAGTTGGAGTGGAAGGATGGTCTAGTGATTAGGGCACTAGGCTAAGACTTGGGAGATCTGATTGCAGTTACCTGCTCTGTCGTAGACTTCTGTGGGAACTTGGGCAAGTCATTTAGCCTCTTGGTACCTCAATTCCCCATCTGTAAAATGGTGATGATAGTACCTTACCTCACAGGGGTGTTGAGGATAAATACATTAAAGATTGAGGTGTTCAGATAATACAGACCTATATTAATCTGCCATATCTTCTTCTTCGCCTTTGCTTTGCCCCATTAGTTGGGGTCAGTGGTCCTTGTTCTTCATCTCCAAACATTCCTGTCGAGTGGGTCTTCCAAGCTGACGCTGACCTTTTTTGTGTCCTCCTTCAGTGTCTCAAATCACCTTTTTCTGGGTCTTCCCATAGTCTTTTTCCTGGGACTACTAGATCTTGTACTCTGCCCAATATATCCCACATTTCATCGTCTCCCGTTCCCCAGCGATCTCAGTCGGTGTTCCCTCAGCTTTTCCGTGACGGGGGCTGTGAGGGATTTGGGCCCTTTGGGGTGTCACCTGATGTGTTGGGGTTTAACTGAGCCTCCCCCTACTCAATCAGCCTATTCTGCCAGCCTGGGTCCCCTTTACCTGGTCTTGCTGGGTTAGACTCACAAGCCTCTTCCATAGCACATAGGCAGGGCCACACCCCAAAGTCAGGTCTGTGTGAGAGGGATCCCACAGAACTCACATGCTGTCTCCCTTTAAAGAGTACAAACACACAGGTTTTATGAAGTTCGCCCCCTCCCTCAGTGTGGAGGGAGATATGCACAACTTCTTGCCCCCTCCCTCCCAGTTATAATGCAGTTTATGTAATTTCTATTATAAACAAGCAATAAGTTTATTAACAACAAAAGCTGAGTTTAAGTGAATATAAGAGATAACAGACAGAACAAAGCAGATTATTGAGCAAATAAAACAAAGTACGCAAGCTAAGCTCAAGATACTAAAGAAACAGGTTACAAAATGTAATTTCTTACCTTAAATGTTGTTTTTCGGTTGGTTGCAAAGTTTCTGTGGCTCAGAGTTCCACTTATATTTCTTTTCAGATTGGACCCCTGTCTCAGTCGCAACTTCCCCCCCGCCTTCCCTTCAGGTGGCTTTAGCAGTCTTTCTTCTTGGGCGGACAGGCCATGGAGAGGAGTTGTCCCATTTGCCTTCCTCCCCACCCTTAAATAGGATTTACATAAGGTGGGAATCCTTTGTTTCCCAAACTTGACACCTCCCCTCACCCCTTCCCTTCCAGTGGAAGGTTACAAGAAGTCCCAGCTAATGTTTAGTATCAGGTGACAAGACCACCTGACTCCATAGTATCACAGCATTCATGAGTCAGTGGCAGTATGGAGTATCTGCAGAGAGGCCAAGCCTTTTCACAGTCCATTTTCCTTGCTGATGGGCCATCCACCCTGTCTGGCTTTTCCATTGTTGTACCTGAAAGGTTGGCAGTGGGTGTCACCTAAAATAACATAGTCAATATTCCTAACTTCAGATACAGAAATGATACAGGCATACAAATTGGATAATTATGTTCAATAAATTATAACCTTTCCAATGATATCTTACAAGACCCATTTTGCCTAAAGTTATGGTATGTTATATTCATATCATAAACATATTTTCATAAAGAATATGGAGTGAAACATCACAGGGGCTACTTGCATCACAGCTTGTAACATTTCATTGCTTCACCTATCAATTCTCCTCTTACCCAGTTCCACCTGAGTATTCTCATTTCGCGTGTCATGGTTTTGGAATGGGAATAGATTAGAATTTGCAGAGAGAATTGTCTGGGGTCGACATAGACATGAGGGGAAATATCAGGTCTAGTTTTGGGCTTCTGAACCCAAATGTCACTTGTAATGCATTTCAGACATCAGTTAACATTGCGAACCAGTATGGTCTAATGGACAGGGTACTGCCTGGGTTCTAGTCCCAGCTCTGCCACTGATTTGCTGTGACACCATGGGTAAGCCACTTAGCCTGCCTGTGCCTCTTTCTCCTCCTACCCTTTGTCTGTTTCATCTATTTAGACTGTAATCTCTTTGGGGCAGGGACTCTTATTACATGTTTGTACAGTGGCTACAACAATGGGGCTCCAATCTCTCCAGCAGTCTCTAGGTGCTACCCTAAAACTAATTATTAGCAATAGTTAGGTTTATTTTAATTTATAACTGTAGTTAGTTTTTTTTGTTCTTTTATATCAGCTTAGTTCTTTTAAATCAACTTTATATAGCTCAGCAGTGCAGTGAGGATGAAAGGAATTGAGGATCCAGGAATGAAGGGCAGCACTGAGTGGTCTCATGGTGTGCAGCATCAACTGCAGGGAAATCGTAAGATTTATCACAGCGAGTTCCAATAGAGGGCTTCTCATTCTCCATTAGGAATTGCTAATGGGCCTGCAGGATCAGAGTTAGCTAGCAGAATATAAGAGTGATATTGTTGGGGAAGGAGGGGGGAAAAGGGTTTTTTCTTTCCATATAGTAAGTCTGTTGAATTGGAAACTCCTCATGCTTAGGATGGATCCAGATACTAGGTGGTTTGGCATCAGTTTACAAAATTCCTCTTCCATTCTCCAAAGCACTGTCAAGTATATATGACGGAGTTTTGGAGGGCGAGGCAGTGAAAGGCTGAACTTGTAAACAGATCCCACCAACAAAATATTGGTAAACTGACAGGCATGTTCTGTCACTAAATAGGGCTCTTATTATTTTGAATGAGGATGGCATGCAATTAAAGCCTCAATGTATGCCTTCGAGGCTTGCTCTTCTCTGCAGGCAAGACTGCTATCAATTGTTCTTGAAAAAACACTTCCCTGCTCTTCCTGTCCTCAAGGTAATGTCACTGAGGATTTTGCCAAGACTGCTCCATTGAGCTGCTACGTGTGTCAATGTAGGCGTCTTGTTAGATGGGTATGGTCAGGTGAGATGAGCAGTTTCAGTTACTGCACAGTCCAAAGAGCGTTTTCCAGACAATCCTCTCTGCTTCATATTCAGACTGCCTGCGGAGAACAGGTAGCTTCTGGCTGCTGAATCAGCTTTAGTCTTGCAGGATGCAGAGACAGAGAACCCAGCAGAGGCTCTAACAACAAAAGCAAGGGACTGCAATATTCTTGCTGAATAAAACCCTAAATTAGGAGATTAGAACATTTGTAGGTAAGGCAAAGCATAGTAGCTCCAGAAAATGCAGCAAGTGTTCCAACAGAGTAGGTATGAAACCTTTTCCAGTGGAAATAAACCAACCTTTGGGAAACTGTTCTGGCAATTATTTTTGTTCCATACTAGCATTGACTTAGTTTACCTTACACTCCTGCATTCTTGTATTTTATGAATAAGACTTAAATTTTTAACAGCTGGTTTGTTTGCTTGTGAGATAATGTAAATCTCAATCTATCCAGTATGGTTTGGAAATTAATTCATTAGGGAAAAAAAAGACTGAATGAGTGCACTTAACCCTTCTGGAAATTACTAAAGTGAAGAATAAATCTAGAAGATAATTACATGTGTTCATAACTGTTGAGAGTTATTTTTAATAGACTTCAAGTTGAGCTTTGTGTGATCTTATTCTTCAGCATTAAACCTGCCCAAAATATTAGACATAGGCACCAGCAAGGTTAAATCCTGATGAAAGCTTTTGTTGTGGTGCAGTGCCTTGTTTAAATGGCAAAACACCTGCTTAGGCATGCCCAGTGAGTGCTAGAAGCTTATATGTCCCTTCATTAAGGATTTGCAAGGCTGAAGCACAAAAGAGTGATTGTTACCCAATAAGTGGTAGTCACACACTCTACCAATAGCCTTAGGAGAGTTGGTTACCATGGAATCCACCATCTGTTCACTCCCCGCTGGAATGTGATTATCCTTACTGTGTTGGGGACTAGCAAAAGCAGGGGAGCGTGTGCTGTCTGCAATTATCTGCAATGGAGTGTGTTAATGGAAGCTTTGAATTAGCAAGCTGGAAGAGCACATAAAGGGATTTTACCAAAACTATTAATGATTTCTAGTCCAGAGGAGCAAATGCAGCTTTTATAAGGTTAGTACTAAATGCAATATATATACATTTTTGTAATATTAATTCAATATATGGTTTAATGATCTAGAGATTAATTACTACTAGTCGTTCAGTCTAGCAATTTTTATCAGTAAAGACTGGAAATATTAATGTTCTAAAGATTCTTTTGTCTCATTTTAAGTAGTTGTTTTTTGGATCTCTGAAGTAGGAAATAAGAATGACTAGCCGAATTGGGGCAATTCATACCTCTTTTCTATGTGAAATACTGTTCCTTGCCCCCATTACACATTGAACTAATTGACTGACTGATTTACACACTTTTTTATGTTAGTTGCTTTTTCTTTGAGTAGCTTGTGGTGAGCTTCACGTTTGCTTCCTTTTGGAAGGGGGGATTGGGATGCGGGGGGTGGCATTCAATGGAGGTACCAGTACAATAGATACATGGTTGGTTTAGATAGTTCATGTAAGTGACTTGGACGGAATATGAAATGGTAGTCGAATGCAAGATGAATTCCCCCCTCTCCCCTTCACTGCCACCCCGAACTCACTGACAGATCAAACGTTTAGAATCTTTATTTTGTAACAATATGCAGTTCAATTGTGCTGTGACTTTGCGCGAGTTCTCAGGGTGCTGGTGCTGTGCGTGTGGAAACAACATGACAGTGCTTTCCTGTCAGGGTTTCAGTAAAAACAAGTGTAAAATTAGGGAGATGCACTTTCATTTGTAAGGCTCCTTTCTTCTGTATCCATGGAGTCCTTTTTAAACAACGTATTTGTTGTGCTGTAGGAGGTAGTAGGTATAACAAATGCTTGATTTAACATTTTTTGTGTACCATTAAAATTACTGTTGCCTTTATACAAGGGACTTCTAAAATATGTCTTAAAGCACTATTGTACCAAAAATCATCATTAAGATAGTGTCCCTTTTGCAAGGATTTCTGGCCATGTTTTGGGATTTTCTTTTGAAATAAAGCACTTATGCTGCATGCATCTTACCAAGACTGCCATTTTTATTTTGTATGGGGGAGGGCAGCACTAAAGCCTTTTAATTATGCCATGTCAGTCCTCCTCATTCCACTGATCTGTGCACTTAAAATGTCAGTAGGTCAGAGTCTGTGAGGAAAGATTGAAAATGACATGGTTAATAAGTCAACAGCGTGCAAAATAACAGTTGAAAATGGTAAAATTTTAATCTGGCCGTGTTGTGAATTTTTTTTTTTTTTTTTTTTTTAAGTCTTGAAGTACTGAACATTTAGTTCTTATCCCTGGAGCAGTTATGGTGGCAGCACTACATACAGTATATGGGTTTGTTATGTAGAATGCACAGTAGCATGACTGCATATGTGCTCTGGAGGGAGGTAGATAGGCTTAAAGTGCTTTTAAATGTATAAAGGAACAATGCTATGCTTATACATGGTGGAAGTGGGAGAGTAGTTTTGGTAGAGGCTGTACCATCTTTTGTAATAATTAAATGGTTTTGCTTTTGGACAGAGCCTTTCCTCCTTCACAGTGTTCTGACATTGAACAGTGTCATTTATTTAGAGCTTGTTTTATTGGACTTAAAGTTGTGGTGCACTTGTTCGTGTGTACTACTTGTGTTCGTACTATTATGTTTGGGTGCTATTTAAAAGAAGGTTCAAGGGGCAGACTGGCTCATGGTTGGAAAGAGATTAGACTTTCACCATTAGAACATTATGGATTTAGCTGGGTCAAAAGTTTTATGTAAAGGTTATTTTGTGGCCTATGTGAAATGAGTTGTTGGTCCCAGTTCATTTCCTAGTTGTCAGTCACAGAATTCACTATCACAGTTGACACCGTTAGTATCTCTTTGGCAAGTGTAGGCAGAGAGGCCAACAGTGGAATGGACTTAAAAGTGGCTTCTTGTGTGGATTTTTTTTTTTGGCTATATGATTGGCATGGAATTTGTACTGCCACTGCCTATGTTCTGTTTCCAGAGTAAATAGAGGACTTCACAACTGACATTTTCAGATGTATCTCTGGATTTTAAATGACAATGATGAACATGGTGTAAATGTCATGGTGTAAAAGGCTTTCAACAAAATATATTTTTTTTAAATTGGAATTTATATAAGAGGCTGCAAAATGTGAATTTTTGTAACTTTGGTCATTGGGTCAGTCTTGATCTGCAGACAGAGGGATTTAAAGGCCAGTCAGTATTTAATCCATTAAAGCATCTGGCCATTCATAACAGGGTTTTTTTTTTTTTTTAAATCTTCTGGCTGCCACGAATCCATATTAAAATACGTGGACACTGATTCTTATGGAATCAGTTAATTTAATGTATTGTGGACAACAAAAGTCCCTGACCTTCCTTCCTACTTGATTCAGTGACAAATGAGGGCTACTGCAATGCCTTTGTCCAATACCTATCGTGAGGGAGACCTATCCTGGAACGCTGGCTGTCTCGGTCAGCAGAGTCAATAGGTTGCACTGAGCCCCTCTGAGGAGTACCGTAAAGGAGGACTCTGTCACTCCTTGGAATTCCTCCCTAAAAACTATCCCAGAGCAACACTGCTACCTTTTATAGGAGATGTACATGAGGGAAAGATCACCTTCAGTGCATCTTGCCACAACCTCCTTCCCCGCCCCCATCCAAAAACAAAAAAAACCCCTACTCCAAGATGCATTTAATTAATGAACAAAAAAAGACATAACCAACATACTATGGCCAGAAATGTATGTATAGTGTAGGTACTTAATTGAGACATTTCTTAAGTCTCATTTGCAATATCTCTGTATATTAAACTATAAAGGAAACCTGGCATTGAATAATGGGTTTGATTCAATGTAAAGCAGTCTAAAGGGCTTGTCAGCAAACTGACCCAATTGTTTCCCACAAACAGACAAGTCTTTCTGCTTTTTCTTTGACACATTATTGTGGAATGCTGTCTGACATGACTTGGATTTATGCATTGCATCCAGGCTGTTTGCTTGCAGCATTTGTAAACAAGTTTAGTTTTGATACATTTTTCTACTGCTTACTGATATGTTTTGAATTAAAAAAACAAAACAAAACCCAGCTTGTGGTTTGCCTCCTTGGGGATGCTCCTTAGCTTCAAGGTTAAAGCTGGCAATCCTCTCTCAACATTCACTGTTTTGGAAAGCCATAGCGTCTGTTTACAAGCCACTCTCTTTGCAACTTGTGTGAGATAATGGAGGTCTAGGGATGTTGGATGTGGGAGGAAAATCCTGCTGACATGGTTGTTGCTACTGCTGGTCTATTTGTAAGTCCTCTATATGAAATTACTAGTGCCTTCCATGCCTTTTTTTTATTTAAAAATATTGCTGATGTCTGCATTTTCTCCCTTCTCAAATTAGAAATTGCTATATAAGGATTTAGGAAATTTGTGAAATAGCTTAATTTGGTTGAAAGCAAATCAGTGCTCTTGGTGTCATGAGATTTTGCCTAACAACTATAGCTAAATATAAGAAACTCAGAGTGGCAGTTAAGGATTAAAATAAACGTATAAATTTATAATAGAATTTTTAGTGTTTTACAAAGGATTTCTATTCAGTAGGGAAGAATATAATACTTTTTTTACCTTCCGTTACCAACATCTAACTGAAGATTTGGAGGGCCTCAAAATTGCTTTATAAAGAGGAATAAATTCTCACAATTTACCTGTGAGGTCAGTAGCCTTATTCTCATTTTGCATATAGGGAAGTAAGTACAGAGGGTAAGTGGGTTGGCAGATGAGGCAGGAATAGTATATTAAAGTGAGATTATAAAAATAATGTTGCTTTTTATCATCCAGTTGCTCTGCTATATATAATTAACCAGTAGTTAAATGCAAGATGATGCTACTTAAATGCCATCATGGAACAAAATGTGTGTTTGTTATTGTATGTAAGAAATGACTGAGCAAACTGGCTACTTGAGTATTTAAATCAAACAGTCCTAAAACCTGACCTTGCAAACACTTATGCATGATGGTAATGTGAGTAATCCCTCTTGAGTTCCGAAAGGCTATTCATGTGAGTAAAGTTACTCACATGCTTAGGATCAGACTGCTAGTTAGTAAGGTGTTTTTAGATTGGTTGATGTGAATGCGACTTATGAACGTGTTTCTCAAATACTGTTGTTGTCATAGGTGTTTTTGTGCTGGATCAACAATTGCATACATAATGAAAAATAGCTGCCTGGCTTTTAGTTGGAGCTGGTCAAATTACATTCTCTCAACTGAAAATTTAATTAATTTTTTTCTTTAAGAATAGAGACTGATCTCATTAGTACTCTGTATATTTCAGACAAATTGTTTTTCAGACTGTGGGTCATTTGTGAATGGCTTATGAATATTTCATTTTGACTCTTCCCTATTCATGGCATGTATTTGGCTCATGGTACTTCTACTCCCTGATTGGCCAGCTAAAACTTAGCTGAAGAATGCCAAGTACATTATCAATTTGTGAAACTTCAGGGATTCATGCCATTTTTATGAATGCCTGATGGTTATCTTAATACTTGTAAGTAATAATATGACTCCACAAGTAGCAGCAAATCTAAATCGAGCTGTTTATTCACAAATCTGTGGTTCATTATTAGACCAACTTTACTTTTTACACAACTGTCAGGGGAGCTTAACTTTATTACCCAAGGCAAAAACATGCAAGACGGAAATTTTAATTTCAGATATGATGACTAATACCATCATATTATAAGCTGCCTTTTAATGACTAGAATTGTGGAAATAATTGAGCTGCAGTAATTGCTGTACTGGCTATTTTTGCTACATGCTAGGAGCCTATTCCTGCAAAGGGATCCTACAATGTCGTACCACAGGGATCATCCTTTAAATGAAAATAATTTTTCCACACTTGTTTCTATTAATAGCCTTTGCTGTAATTTTTAACCTGTTCTCAGCTGTATATTTGGAGATGTCTATATACAGTAACTGATGGGCTTTGGACCATGCTTTTTACTGATATCTGTTGTGTTTAAGAAAACAGCACTAAACTCTGTTAATGATTTCACGTAGCAAGTGGACAATCTGTGTTTAAACCACATTCTGGATCGCCAAATTCATTTTGGTCATAACTCTTACTAGTATAAATGTTTAAACTTGGATGCTGATTAGGCATCCAAATCCATATTTAATTGCCTAAATGAAAGCCCTGATCTTTTTTATTTTTAAAGCGGTGCTGAGTACCCACAATGCTCTCTGACTTCAGTGGAAGTTGTGGGTGCACCACAACTCTGATAATCTGGCTCTTTGGGGTTGTAAGTATGGATTTGAACGCTGAGTTTGAAAATGCTGATTGTTGTACTTCTATACAGAACTTTCCATCCACAGCTGTTATACAGACATCAGTTGCAAGACACCCCCATTTGAAGTAGGTATGCCATCTTTTCTCTGTTACAGAAGGGAAAATAAGGCACAGTTTGATTTGCCCAAGGTCATAAGTCTAACAGTCAGCACTAAACCTCAAACACCTGAATCCCAGTCCTGTGCTTGAAGCACTGTATCCTCTTCTGTATATTGAGGTTTTTCATTTTGGTTGACTGGCTTGGCTTTTAGCAACATGAAGTCTGTGTACTATCAGCTGGAGAACTGTGGGCCATCTTTACTGTTACCAGGCTCTCCATGTATTTGTGGGCAGCGGTGTTCTCTAAAGAGTTTCTATTACTCATCTGAAGAAAAAGACTAGTCATCCTCCTACAGTCTGTTAATGATCACTTTGTAGTAACCTTCTCTTCCAGGGTAGTAATTCCAGATTTGGGGTTTCCCATGCTAATGTCCTGCCCCCTTTGCACTCTAATTCTAAATGCGCTTAAATTGTGTGATATTCAAAATACCAATCAGGCTTCTGTCCTGGGGGATCTCTTTTTCAGTGATACTAAACTGCATAAGCAGCCTACGCTTACTTCTATATGAAAATGCAAGTCTCATGGTCCTTAACCTGCATTGCAACAGTTATGTATGAAATCTTTTCATAACAGAATAGTAGGCTAGCAGTAAGGTTCCCAGTAGCTCAGACTGTGAGGGTCTCAAATGGAATACCTTATACTGGCTTTCCTTTTTTATTATTACCATTTAATAAATAATTGTGCCTAGTGGCCTAAGCTGGGATGGGACTGCATTGTGTTAGGTACCTATACAAACACATAGTGACTGTCCCTTGCCCTGAAGAATTTACAGAGTAGACAAGAAGGGAAAGGGTTTGAGGGGAAGGTGGGCACAGACAGATGAAGTGACTTACCCAAGGTACTTCAGCATGTTAGTGGCAGAAGGAGATTTAGAACCCAAATCTCCTAATTTCTGTCCTGTGTCCTACACATGCTCTTTTATTGTAACTCTTACCGTAGAACTTCAGAGTTACAAACACCTCGGGAATGGAGGTTGTTTGTAACTCTGAACATTATGGTTGTTCCTTCAAAAGTTTACAACTGAACATTGACTTAACACAGCTTTGAAACTTTACTATGCAGAAGAAAAATGCTGCTTTTAACCATCTTAATTTAAATGAAACATGCACAGAAAGTTTACTTGCCTTGTCAAATCTTTTTTTAAACTTCCCTTTATTTTTTAGCAGTTTACATTTACATTTCAGTTAGTAACTCTGGTGTTTGTAACTCTGAAGCTCTACTGTATTCCTTCTTTTAATAAAGAAACTTCTGATGCTCCTGAAGATGAATAACTCAACAAATTTATATGTATTTATAAGTAAGAATGCTTGGTGATAGCTTTGTGCCTGGTATTTGGTCAGATTAGAGTATTGGGATTGTCTTGGTTAGGCCTCATACTGGTGAGCTTTCTGAGAGGGGTGTCTTGACAGGATAGTGTGTGTTCAGTACTGTGAATAATGCTGGAGTATAGGGGGTTGCTGTGCTATCAAAGGGCTTCATCTGGATGATCTGATACCACCCTTACTTTCTCAAAAGTCCTGTTTTATTACTTCAGACTAAAGTAATTGCTCCTTGGCAAGTGCATGATTTAGGTTATGTGGGTTTTCTGCACCAGTTCTCTTCAATAGCCACTGAATGTGCCATTGCTTGGGGCCATATTCTGGTGTTATGATTGGACATTTACTATAATCCATGTGACCCATTTTTGCCCTTTGGTCCAGTTGTGACAATTTTCTGCTCTGTCTATAAATGACTAAATTTTAATCTACTGCAGAGAAGCTTGTCTCTATAGCTATGAATTGGTGGTGTATTATAAAAGGTGTCTGGATAGAGAGCTGAGGTTCTCTTAAGAACAGATGTTTGGTAATAACGTGGTGGTCACATTTAATTCTTTTATCTAAAAATTTATTGCTACATAAATCCCAACACATGAAAACTGTGGTGTTCTGTTCAGGATAAAACAGTCACTTTCCTTAGTAGATGCAGGGATCATTGTCTGTCAGTGCTTACTAACAAAAGAAGTTTGTATTACTGCAGTGCTCTTTCTGCCAGCATCCTGATTTTGCTAAATGCTGTTTTTCACCTGGTTCAGAATACTGTAGCTGGCTTCCAGCATGCTGCAGTGATTCTTGCTTGAGTTGTGATTTTTGCATTCAGCCTTTTGTATAAGATAGCACCAATACCTCAAACATATCTTCAGTGCAGGGGTGGGCAAACTTTTTTGGCCTGAGGGCCACATCTGGGTGGGGAAATTGCATGCAGGGCCATGAATGTAGGACTGGGGCAAGGGGTTGAAGTGTGTGAGGGGGTGCAGGACGTATGCGGGGGCTCAGGGAAGTGGGTTGGGAGGGGGTGCAGGATGTATGCGGGGGCTCAGGGAAGGGGGTTGGGGTGCAGGAGGGGTGTACAGTGCAGGAGAGGGCTCAGGGCAGTGGTGCAGGGAGGGGTGTGAGGTACAGCAGGGGGATCAGGGCAGGGATTGGGGTGCTGCAGGATGCTCAGGGCAGGGGGTTGGGGTGCAGAAGGGGTGTGGGATGCAGGCTCCAGCCCAGCACCGCTTACCTGGAGCGGCTCTGGAGTGGAAGCAGTGCGCCCTGGGGCCAGGGCATGCTCCCTGCCTCCCTGTCCATGGCCCCGTGCTGCTCCGGGAAGCAGCCAGAACCACGTCCTTGTGGCTCCTGAGAGAGCGGGGGCCAGAGGGCTTCACACGCTGCCCTTGCCTGTGGGTACCTCCGCCGAAGCTCTGATTGGCCGCGGTTCCCCGTTCCCAGCTAGTGGGAGCTTTAGAGGAGGTACCCACAGGTAAGAGCAGCACACAGAACCCTCTGTTCCCTCCCTGCCCCCGAGGGACTGCAGGGACGTACTGCCGGCTGCTTCTGGGAGCAGGGCGGGGCCCCCGGTGCCACAGGGGTGGCAGTCCCGTGGGCTGGATCCAAAGCCCTGATGGGCTGGATCCAGCCCATGGGCCATAGTTTGCCCACCCCTGCTTGAAAGTCTGCTAAGTATTTGACATTTCCACAAGTTGCAAGGATGCTTTTTCTCAGTACTTTATAGGGCTAAAACTTTAGCTAGTAGGCCACTTAATCTTTATTTTCCCTTTGTTTTCTTTTTTAATTGTAAAATGCCTTCTGATATTTGGTGAATTATATTCTGTGCAAACTGGAAGATGTTGCTGCAATCTGCTAATGCTGACTAATGCACTTGCATCTTGAGTATGGCTGTTAGAGTAGAGCTGTCTATAACCAGTTATGTAGTGGACAGAGATAAAGACAAAGAGGAGAGAGGCAAGCAATTTGTGAAAATACACTTGATCTAGCTAGGTTTTTCAATAAGATACAATAATATGTTAGTCTGCTGATCATGTTTTGGTTTATTCAGATTCTTCCCATATATTTCAATGCAAATATTGCAAAACCAGTTTATTTAAAAATTTCTAGACAGACGTGGTGGCCCTGCTCGGTTTCAGAAGAGAGTAAAACTTCTATATCTTTGATTATGGTAAGAAAGCAAAACATGAAATTTTAAATAATCATGTAGCTTATAGGAAACCTATTTTGTTCTTCAAATTCCACAGAGCTCCTCAACTAGATGGCAGCAGAGGAAATGTGAGAAAAGATAATTGATTGCTCTTTTGTTAAAATAAATGATGAAAAGCCACTATTGAATGGCTGATGTAGGCTTAGATGTAGACAGTAGTAATTTAAAAGAAATTTCAGAAATTGCTTCAGCAGTAATTACATTGTAAACTATGTGTTTAACCAGCAGTGTAACTTGATTCTTTCCTGTATAAAACAAAAAGCAGGGTGGTCCTGGAAATGTGGTCTTGTACCTTCATCACAAGAACTACAAATATAAATGATGTAACAGTATTTAGTTGTTAGTTTCACATAAGTGCTACCTTCTTTCTTTAGATGGACTTTACCCTTGACTGTGTCTTATTAACTTCCTCTCAACCTTTTTTAACTCGATATGTAAATTCAACTGGGGTAGATGGGATGCCAGTTGTAGCAATTGTGTATGTTAAGATGGCGGATGCTAGGACCCTGTGTAGAAATGCTGTTGTTTTTGCTCACTGGCTCTGATACCAGATTATGTGGGTCCTAATAGAGCCAAGCCAGAAGAACAAAATAATTTGTACATCTGAGACAGAAGGCAATAAGGGCATGGACAGAGAATAAGTATCTTTAGATATAAGCCCCCTTAAGAACAGTTGAGCTCGGGAAAAACTTAAGATGAGGATTTTTTTTATCAGAGAGAATGGGGGTGGGGGGCATAGAGAGCATCATGCAGGCTGCTAAGGAAATTGATGGGAAGAGAACATCCCTACCCCAACGAGTTTACAGTTTAATTTAAGACAAAATATTAAAAGTGGGCATAAAATTAGAGGTGTGATGTTTACATGGATAGGAATATATGTATACTAGCTATATGCAAGACTATTTGTTTTTGAGTTGTTCATACCTTATGTGGTGGTGGTGGTGGTGGTTTTGTTTAAGTTGTGTGTAAGCAAACTCCAGACAACAGCTGTATTTGGATCAGACTTCGTGTGTACACCGTGTACTCCTGGGTGAATTCTGTGCTACTGTGCAGACTTGATGTCCTCCACAGATTTTTCTCTTTCCCTGAAAAATAATTGATTCATGGGCCCCTCTTGGGCAGCAGTCCCAAACAGGTGCGTTTGGTTTGGGTGCCAGGGGAGGCATCGATCACCGCCTTGAGGGGCAGGGTTGGGCTGGGCATGTATGTAAGACTATTTCTTTTGTTTGCTATTGCAGCACACCTGGCATGGAGGGGCAGGGCCCTGGAGTGTTTTGGGAGTAGGTCCGGCAATTGCACTATGTCAGGGGCTGGTGAATCCTTACTGCGGAGTCCCTGTCCCAGGGTGGTTGGGAATTGCAGGGTGATCACCCATCTCTGTGCAGCCAGCGGTCTGTGCTCCCCATTGCCGTGCTGGAGCCTCATTTCTATTGCCCTTCTAATCTATTGTCTGCAACAATTTAAATTCTAGACCAGTGACCAGGTAAAGGTAATAATTGGAGATATACCAATCTCCTAGAGCTGGAAGGGACCTTGAAAGGTCATCGAGTCCAGCCCCCTGCCTTCACTAGCAGGACCAATTTTTGCCCCAGATCCCTAAGTGGCCCCCTCAAGGATTGAACTCACAACCCTGGGTTTAGCAGGCCCATGCTCAAACCACTGAGCTATCCCTCCCCCCTTTAGTCATGGCATTCACTAAGTTACTACTTTAGTCATGCTGTTCACTAAGGCCCCAGTCTGGCAAAGCATTAGTTTCAATGGGGATACTCAGGTGCTGAACTTTTATGCACATATTTAAGTGCTGGGCCAGATCTCGGCCTAACTTCACTCCTAAGGATGTGTTCCCTTTAGGGCATGTCTACACAGCAAAGAAAAACCCGCAGCTGGCCTGTGCCAGCCAACTTGGGCTCGTGGTGCTCAGACTGTGGGGCTATTTCACTGCTGTGTAGACTTCTGTGGGGCTAGAGCCCAGGTTCTAGGGCCCTGCAGGGTGGGAGGGTCCCAGAGCTCCACCTCTAGTCCAAGCCTGAAAGTCTGTACAGCAATGAAACAGTCCCACAGCCTGAGCCCCCGCCCCAAGCCCGAGTCAGCTGGCACAGGCCAGCTGCGGGTTTTTCATTGCTGTGTAGACATACCCTTAAAGTCATCTGTGCTTGACATACATGGAAATAGTAGTGTTGCCATCTGCTCTGTGGAGCCATGTAGATGTGCTAATAAGTGATGGTAACATAAACACCACCCTATACCGGAAACCTACTGACCACTATACTTACCTACGTGCCTCCAGCTTTCATCCAGACCACACCACACAATCCATTGTCTACAGCCAAGCTCTAAGATACAACCACATTTGCTCCACCCCCTCAGACAGAGACAAACACCTACAAAATCTCTATCAAGCGTTCTTACAACTACAATACCCACCTGCAGAAGTGAAGAAACAGATTGACAGAGCCAGAAGGGTACCGAGAAGTCACCTACTACAGGACAGGCCCAACGAAGAAAGTAACAGAACACCACTAGCTGTCACCTTCAGCCCCCAACTAAAACCGCTCCAGCACATCATCAAGGATCTACAACCTATCCTGAAGGACGATCCCTCACTTTCACAGATCTTGGGAGACAGGCCAGTCCTTGCTTACAGACAGCCCCCCAACCTGAAGCAAATACCAGCAACCACACAATAAAAACACTAACCCAGGAACCTATCCTTGCAACAAAGCTCTTGCCAACTCTGTCCACATATCTATTCAGGGGACACTATCATAGGACCTAATCACATCAGCCACACTAACAGAGGCTCGTTCACCTGCACATCTACCAATGTGATATATGCCATCTTGTGCCAGCAATGCCCTCATGCACATTGGCCAAACTGGACTGTCTCTACGCAAAAGAATAAATGGACACACATCAGACGTCAAGAATTATAATATCAAAAAACCAGCTGGAGAACACTTCAGCCTCCCTGGTAATAAGGTAATAATTGGAGATATACCAATCTCCTAGAACTGGAAGGGACCTTGAAAGGTCATCGAGTCCAGCCCCCTGCCTTCACTAGCAGGACCAATTTTTGCCCCAGATCCCTAAGTGGCCTCCTCAAGGATTGAACTTACAACTCTGGGTTTAGCAGGCCAATGCTCAAACCACTGAGCTTAGAAGTCCGTAATTATTCAACAAAAAACTTCAAACAGACTACAATGAGAAACTGCAGAACTGGAATTAATTTGCAAACTGGACACCATTAAATTAGGCTTGAATTAAGACTGGGAGTGAATGAGTCATTACACAAACAAAAAACTTTCTTTCCCCATGTTAATTTTCCCCCTACTGTTACTCACACCTTCTTGTCAACTTTCAGAGTAGCAGCCGTGTTAGTCTGTATCCGCAAAAAAAACAGGAGTACTTGTGGCTAAAAAGACTAACAATTTATTTTGAGCTGTGAGCTTTAGCTGAGCTAGCTCACTAAAAAGCTGCTCATGCTTAAATAAATTTGTTTAGTCTGCCAAATGCCTAACTCTCCTTTTTTCTTGTCAACTGTTTGAAATGGGCCATCCTGATTATTACTACAAAATTTTTTTTTCTCCTGCTGATAATAGCCCATCTTAATCAATTAGTCTCATTAGAGTTGGTATGGCAACACCCATTTTTTCATGGTGTGTGTGTGTGTGTGTGTGTGTGTGATACAATATCTCTTCCTACTGTATTTTCCACTGCATGCATCTGATGAAATGGGCTTTAGCCCATGAAAGCTTATGCTCAAATAAATGTGTTAGTCTCTAAGGTGCCACAAGTACTCCTCATTCTTCATGCCTAGTAAGGAATCTATTTATCAAAAAAACATTTCCTGAATCTTTTTTGTTGTCTGTATTGTTACAGACATACTTGCTGACAGGTATTTTGACATAAATTACCAAAATAATTGAAAATAGAATGATTATAAGGGGGGATAGCTCAGTGGTTTCAGCATTCACCTGCTAAACCCAGAGTTGTGGGTTCAGTTCTTGAGGGGGCTACTTAAGGATCTGGGGCAAAATCAGTACTTGGTCTTGCTAGTGAAAGCAGGGGACTGGACTCAATGACCTTTCAGGGTCCCTTCCAGCTCTGAGATAGGTATATCTCCATATATTGTGTTCTTTTGACAAAATATGCAGAATTTTGAAGAGTTTTTTTATTTTTTGAGGGGAAGGGGGGCACAGAATTCACTCAAGAGTAACTGTAATGGGACCAGCTTGGGAACTCCACCTTCTTATCTTGTGTCTTTAACATTGCAAGAATCACTTTGAGTAAAAGGTGCCTTGCCCTACTGATGTATACGTATTGTAGCTCACATTGCTGAGGACCAAACTACAAATAGATACTGCAGATGGTGATTTGTGGGGTAGGGGTTGATTGGTCATAGTTTTTTATTGAAGAAAAAAATGTGCTAGCCACGCAGTAGTTTGATTAAAACACATATACACCGGTGTAAGATTTAATAAGGTTGCCAACTTTCTAATTGTTGAAAACCGGACACCCCTGCCCTGCCTCTTCCCCCAGAGCCCTCCTCCGTCCCTCCTCTCTCTCCCCTTGCTTGCCGCCTCCTCCAAGGAAGCTGGTGTGATTGAGCAAGATAGTGCTGATTCATGAGACTTAGAACAGTATGAGAGGTTTAAAAGAAGTGTGTGTTCTTTGCTTTTTTCTCATACTTGATTCTTTTCTACAACAAAATTATCCACAGAAAAATCATGTAGATCAGAAGTGGTGTGCCAAGTCTTCATTTATTCACTCTAATTTAAGGTTTTGTGTGCCAGTAATACATTTTAATGTTTTTAGAAGGTCTCTTTCTATAAATCTATAATACATAACTAAACTATTGTTGTATGTAAAGTAAATAAGGTTTTTAAAATGTTTAACAAGCTTCATTTAAAATTAAATTAAAATGCAGAGCCCCCCCCGGACTGGTGGCCAGGACCCGGTCAGTGTGAGTGCCACTGAAAATCAGCTTGTGTGCCGCCTTCAGCACCCGTGCCATAGGTTGCCTACCCCTGATGTAAACAAAACCTCTAGCCTTAGGGCATGCATTAAATGTCTCACCTGTTCTGTAGGTAGGCTTTCCCCACTCACCTTCTCAGGGGCCCTTTTTAAAAATTAAAAAAAAAAAAAAAAGAGAGAGAAAACATTGCACACTCAAATGAGGCAAATCTAACGAGCAGATTAATTGTGGTATTATACAAATACATGGATGCACATTGGGTAAATGTCAATATTTGCAATTGTGTCCTAATACTTAGGGCTTGTCTATATTAGACAAGTTGTACAGTCTTAACTAAATTAATTTGAAGTCTGTGTAGTTAAATAGGTGATACCCTCTAATGTAGATGCACTTAAACCCACTCAATCCTTGTTTAGCATATACTAGTAAATTATTAAACTAAACTGATTTCAGTGAGGATTAAACAGGTGTAAGTAAATCTACATTAAGTGAGAAGTACCACCACCACTACTATCAAAAACGAAGTTTAAAAATCTTCCTATAACTTGGTTTATATTTAATCAATACACACTAGTGCAGGGGTGGGCAAACTTTTTGGCCTGAGGGCCACATCCAGTTTCATAAATTGTATGGAGGGCCAGTTAGGGGAGGGGGTCGTGGTCCGGCCCCCATTTCCTATCTGCCCCCCCCCCCGGACTCCTGCTCCATCCAACCCCCCCATTCCCTGATAGCCCCTTTGGGGGACTCCGGCCCCATCCACACCCCCTCCTCCCTGTCCCCTGACTGCCCCTGGACCCCTGCCACCCCATCCAACCACCCCTTCTACTTGTTCCCTGACTGCTTCCGGAACCCCTGCCCCTGACTGCCCCCCACCACTCCATCCACCCCCCCTCCTTCTTGACTGGCGCCCCCCCCCCAGGAACTCTGTCTCCATTCAACCCCTTGTTCCTCCCTGACTACCCCGCCCCCTGACCACCACCCTGAACTCCCCTGTCCTCCATCCAACCCCCCCTACTGCATGGGGCACCAGTGGCTGGCGGTGCTACAGCCGCGCTGCCTGGCTGGAGCCGGGCCACACCACCACCACCACGCAGCACAGAGACCGGGTCAGGCCGGGCTCTGCAGCTGTGCTGCCCCAGGAGCTCACAGCTCCGCTGCCCAGAACATTTCACCAGCGGTGGAGTGAGCGAGCTGGGCTGCAGGGGAGGGGGGACAGCAGGGGAGGGGCCGGGGGCTAGCCTCCCAGGCCAGGCGCTCGGGGGCCGGGCAGGCTGGCCTGCGGGCCATAGTTTGCCCACCTCTGCACTAGTGCTACTAAAATAGAATGGACAAGCATTGTAATTAATTTGGCAAATCAGAAATAAAAACACATAAGAATGACCATGGTGGCTCTAGCCCAGTATCCTGTCCTCCAACAATGGCCAATGCCAGGTGCCCCACGGGGAATGAACAGAACAGGTAATCATCAAGTGATCCATTTCCTGTTGCCTATTGCCAGTTTCTGGCAAACAGAGGTGGTGATCACCATCCCTGCCCATCCTGGCTAATAGCGATTAATGGACCTATCCTCCCATGAATTTATCTGGTTCTTTTTTTAACCCTATTATAGTCTTGGCCTCTACAACATCCTCTGGCAAAAAGTTCCACAGGTTGACTGCATTCTGTGAAGAAATACTTTCTTTTGTTTGTTTTTAAGCCTGCTGCCTATTAATTTCATTTGGTGACCCCTAGTTCTTGTGTTATGAGAAAGGAGTAAATAACACTTAATTTACTTTCTCCACACCAGTGATGATTTTATAGACCTCTATCATATCCCCCCTTAGTTGTCTCTTTTCCAAGCTGAAAGCTCCCAGTCTTATTAATCTCTCCTCATATGAAAGATGTTCCATAGCCCTAATCATTTTTGTTGCCCTTTTCTGGACCTTTTCCAATTCCAATATATCTTTTTTTTCGAGATAGGATGACGAAATCTGCATGCAGTTTTCAAGATGTGGGCATAGCATGTATTTATATAGAGGCAATATGATATTTTCAGTCTTCTATATCAAAACGGTTCTCACAGTTCTCTGAAATTAGAGTTAGGTTAACGATGAAGCCTAATAAATATTGAGCTATTCACTTTACTAACAAGGAGAAACCACTAATGGTAAAGTCTACAAAGTTAGATAACATTTTAAACCCACGCTGATAAAGGCGAAGTCTCTTTGTTGGAGAGAATTAGCAAATGAACCACAAGTTCCCATTTTTTGTAGAGGATGTGAAAATAGCGGAAAACACTTTTTGTAGTCACAATAAAGCATGCATAGTAAAAGTTGCAGGAGTGCTCACTCTGTTTTTTGTGTAACTAGATAAGGAGCCAGTAGTTGATACGCAAGAATATGTAGCACAATTGCTGGCTTTTGTAAAATCAGTAAAACTTGCTTTTTTATTTGTACCATGGTAGCACCCAGGAGCTCCTGTCATGGACCAGGACTCCATTGTGCTAGGCGCTGTATAAATACAGAACAAAAAGACAGCTCTTTGAGGCAGGGACTTTCAATCTAGGTAAACTGTTGTTGTACACTGCAAATGGCTTTCTCTCTGCAGCACTTAACGAGCTCCCTTTGAAAGAAGTTTGAAAGATATACAAAGTAGCTCCACTCAAAAAAGATAGTATTAGCTCAGTAACTCTGATGTAATGATTGCAGATCCAATTTGTATTGTGATTTATTTTTTCTTTTGTGATTCCTGTGCACTGAACTGCAGCTAAAAAAGCTAACTTCTGTTTTTTGTGTTTTCCTTCTGAAAAGGCCCCATGTACTTGAATCCAATTTTTTTCTTCCCTTCCACCCCAAAATATACATGGGGTTTGAGATTTAGAGTTGTAGTTTGGACTCATTTCTAATAAGTAGCATGGTTTTATTATATGTGCTAAGTTCTTAGAAATCTTTTTGAGTGGCCATAAATGTTCCCATTTGTATAATTTGGATAGGAATGTAGGAATTGTCTTGTTGTCAGTGTTAATATAGTTGAAAATTTGTTTCAGTAGTGGCCAGTGGTCCCTCTAGTCCATTATTCAGTGGTGGCCAGGACCAGAGGCTTCTGTAAAAAGTTAAAAGAATCCCTGTAAAGGACAGATGTGGAGCAGTCTGCCCTTGGGGAAATGTCTGAGGGCTTGGCTACACTTACAAATTTGCAGCGCTGCAGCAGGGTGTGAAAACACACCCTCTCCAGCGCTGCAAATTGCGGCGCTGCAAAGTGCCAGTGTGGTCAAAGCCCCAGCGCTGGGAGTGCGGCTGCCAGCGCTGTCCGTTATTCCCCACAGGGAGGTGGAGTACGGACAGCGCTGGGAGAGCTCTCGCCCAGCACTGGCGCTTTGACTACACTTAGCGCTTCAAAGCGCTGCCGCGGCAGCGCTACCACGGCAGCGCTTTGAAATGCTAAGTGTAGCCACAGCCTAACAGGTTGGTGAAAGGGAACTGAAAGGAAAGGCGATAGATCATTATCTTTTCTTGTTGTTTTTGCATTACAGATCAGACTGAGGACTCTGATATCAGGGCCCTATGGCACAAAAACAAAGTAAAAGACTGTCCATGCCCCAGTGAGCTTACAATGTAAATAGACAATAAAGATGAAGGAGAAGAGAGGAAACAGAGGTTACACAGCAGGTCATTGGCAGAGTTGGGAGGAGAAGCTAGGTCTCCCAACTCTCACTCCAGTACCCTAGCCACTGGGCCACAGTACCTTTTCACGTGTGAATGCCTACCACCAATCCAAATATATTTTTGCTGTTGCCGTATTTTAAAATTGCTCACAGCTTTTATTAATATTACGTTTTCATGGGAGTCTATGGTCAGAAGGATGTTGGGGGGGGTGGGTTGTTTGTTTTGTTGGTAATTATTGCAGCAAAGTACATTTGGCAGTTACTGAAATCCATTTGTGTGCTTATGTATGTCCATACATAACACATAGCATGGTTAGATTTCTTAGATATACTACATGGAGCCTCGAGTACTCTGCTGTTTAGTCTCTTAAATGCCAATTGCTATATTACACTGCTAGCTTAAAATAGTCTTCCTATATTGGGACCATATCCACGTAAAATAGGAGAACTTATACCCATATAATGGTCAACAGGTGAATTACAATATTGATGAATGGAGACATCATTAAGTTTCATGCTGAATCTCATCACTTTCTTGCTTTGATGAATCATGAAAGACATCAGGTTTTCAGTGCTATGGGCCTTCCAGGGAGAATGTCATCTTGCTACTGATTGCAGAGTACACCAAAATTCAACAAAACAATAGGGGCCCATCAGATAAGTTTTTTAACAGGGGCTCAATCCTTAGTCATGGTGGGATGTGGGAGGATGCAAAACAATGCCCCCATCTACCTCTCCTCCATCAGATCCCGGGAAGAGCTGGTAGCCGGTTTGGGCACCTGCTGTGAATTAGAGCAGCAGTAGGCTTGTACCAGCTCCAGAAGAGCCATTTATATCGGTGAAGATTGCAGAAGCACAGTGTGCTTTGGCCACGCCCTGTTCTGCTCCTAGAATGCTCCCTGGCATGCCCCCTGTGCAGTAGGATGACTAAGAGGAGGTGGCATGGAGCCAGCCTTGCCTGCCTTCACCAGTTGGGGGGTTTCTCTGTGCAAGGGGAAGCTCTGGATGTCTCTTCTGGGATCAGTTTTAATCCCCATTAGACCAGTGGAGCAGTGGAAAGGGGACTTAAGAGAGTGGGGTCTATCCCTGCGAAACCAGCACACTCAGTGCAGAGCACTGGTGTGTTCAACACTCAGAACAATTCACTCCATCAGAGAGACAAGCTGCCGCATTTGCCATCAGCTTGGAGCTACAGTTTGGGTTGAGACCTCTCAAGATTTGGTCTATGAAACAAAATCATTGTTTTGCAGTGGCTTGATACTATGGTGCAGTATCCTATGCAAAACTATTCACAGTGAGAGGCCTCAGAGAGGTAGCCATGTTAGTCTGTATCAGCAAAAACAACCAGGAGTCCTCGTGGCACCGTAGAAAGTAACACATTTAGGCATAAGCTTTCGTGGGCTAAAACCCGCTTCATCAGATGCATGGAGTGGAAAATACAGTAGGAATATCTCTCTCACACACACTCACTCACTCTACATGAAAAGATGGGAGTTGCCTTACCAAGTGCGGGGGTCAGTTCTAACGAGACAATTCAATTAAAGTGGGCTGTTATCAACATGAGGAAAAAACACTTTTGTACTGGCAATCAGGGTGGCCCATTTCAAACTGTTGACAAGAAGGTCTGAGTAACAATTGGGGGAAATAAGCATTGGGAAATTAGTTTTTAGTTATTGTAGTGACCCAGCCACTCTTGGTCTTTATTCACGCCTAATTTGATGATGTCCAGTTTGCAAATTAATTCCAGTTCTGCAGTTTCTCATTGGAGTCTGTTTCTGAAGGTTTTTTGTTGAATAATTGCCACTTTTAAGTCTATTGAGTGTCCAGGGAGGTTGAAGTGCTCTCCGACTGGTTTTTGAATATTATAATTCTTGATGTCTGATTTGTGTCCATTTATTCTTTTGCTTAGAGACTGTCTGGTTTGGCCAATGTACATGGCAGAGGATTGTTGCTGGCACATGATGGCATACATCACATTGGTAGATGTGCAGGGGAACGAGCCCTGGATTGTGTGGCTGATGTGGTTGGGTCCAATGATGGTGTCCCTTGAACAGATATGTGAATAGAGTTGGAAATAAATTTGTTAGTCTCTAAGGTGCCACAAGTACTCCTCGTTTTTGTTCAAAGCGAGTGGACATTATAATGTGCTACGTTACAAAGGAGTCTGCAATAATGATTCATGCTGTAAATGCACAAAGCCTTAGTTCAAGTGCGTCACTGTCAGTTGAACTAATTTGTAGTCGATGGGATTGCCCTGAGTGTACATCAATACAAACTTCAAGTAGCTATTTTATACTTTGTTGTGAAACTTCCATATAGACTTTGTAATAAACCTCAATCATGTGACACATTAACTGCCAGCTTCATCAAAGAGCACCAGTCTGCCAGATCGTTAATTTGGCTTCCTTTGCAATGATCTTAATTCAGATTAATTTTGAATGTGTCCATAATATTTATTTCCATGTTACTCTCCTTGTCCCCGCCCCCCTGCATGCACACGTTGTATCGTAGCATTAATGTTCACTACCCCTGTCTACCCTGGCTGCACTTTAACGTGCCTTGTGTGCACACGGGCCATCCCTAGCTATTCTGGGTCCCTACGCAGCCCCGTCTTCCCCCCCCCCCCCCGTGGGGGGACAAGCCTCTGAGGGAGGGAGCAGGGGGCCTGGCTTGGGGAATAGGGGGAACCACCCCCAGCACTCACCAGCGGCGTGGCTGGGGCCGGGTCGCTGCACTCCCGCTGCCGGTGACTGCAGCCCTGGCCCTACTGCAGAGCTCAGGGGTGTAGGGGCTGGGCAGGGGCAGGGAAGGGCCAGAGGCAGGGGCCTTGGGGAAGAGCTGGTGCAGAGGCTGGAGCAGCACATAGGGTACACAGGGCACCAGGAAATTTGGTGCCCCATGCAGCTGCATACTATGCGTATGGGTAAGGATGGCCCTGCTTGTGTGGTCGCGGTGCAGAGCTGGGAGAGCTCTCCCAGCACTCTTAAAAAGGGGGGGGGGAACCCTCAATGTGAGGTGTAGCTACCAGCGCTGGGGGCACTGTTTACCCTGGCATTAATTGCCAGTGTAGACAAGCCCTAGTGTAAAGAGGTCTAGGTGGCACACTGGGTGATTGCAGCACTACTGTTTTTGTGGTGCAATGGCTCTGTCTCACACATTGGATTTTGGAAGCTGGCTATTGAAAGCTTCAGTAGATGCAGAGTGTGGCAGCTCATCTCATGACCAGAGAATCATCGTGAGCATTGAACATCAGTTCCACAAATAAGTTGAATGCAATTGCATGGGGTGTACAACGTTGTGGAATTTGACTCTCAATGTTTTGTATCTCAGGCATTAGAAAGCTGAAAGGAGAATGTGGTTTAATGGTAGAAGATTTGCATTTTCTTGTTCAGTTCATTTTAGGATGTAGAATATATCAACCAGGTGGGCAAGTTTTGCACACCATGCCACATTGGCAATCAAGTCTGTATATACAGATTCCTTCAAAGTTAAGAACATTTTACATTCGTGTCTCAGCTTATACAAATGTGAGGGAACTTTTCCATGGGAAAACCAACATATTTCTGTGTCCAAAAGTAAATTTGGGTGTTCTGCTCCCATTTCCTCACACAACAGCAAGAAAAGGCAACATTTTAAGGACCGTGATTTTTATTAAGTTCACTATCTTTACTGCTCCCTCTAACAATAAAGAAAGTTCTCCTGGCAGTGTTTAGGCCACAAGAGCTTCACAGTGTAGGAAACAGTGGGTCACCAACACACCTGGGTTTTGTTCTTTGACCTTGCTTACAATCCCTTTCACTTTTGTCAGTCATGGAGGCTGCCCTGTTTGTGCGAATACTAGGACAATTTTTCCAGTGCAGTTCTCCCTCTTCAGGGAAGGTTCTTGTCACCTTTAATATTGCGTCTCAAGTTGTGTGACCTGGCAGTTGTTTGCAAAATAAAAAAATATATATCTTATACCAGTGTCCCCAACCCTTTTCATCTGGTGGGCACCAGACGACGAGCCACAGAGGACCGTCAATGTACCTGACGTTAGCCAAGAGTTGAACATGACCACTGAGATCTGTTGATTTATCAAGTTGCAGTGTAAACCTTCTGCTTGATTTTTTTTTTTTTTCTTGGAGCAATCTGAATATCAGCTGACATATCAATATGGTGACTTATCGTATTATCTGAAAGGGGAACTTTTGCGATTTCGTTGACTGCATTTGCACCTAATGTTACTTTAACATTTTTCTTTCATGCTGGTAAAATTAACATCTCTGTGATTGTATGCAGCTTTTTTGCCTTCACCACAAGCTCAGCATCCAGCATCCAGCTTGCGTCCAGCACTTAATCAGAAACTGTTACGGTCTTTGGTCATTTGTTTATGGTCCTTCAAACACTTGAAAAAATGTTGTGCTTGTTGGCCAGGGCCAGATGTTTGCTTGTAAGGTGTTTTAACTTATCTGGCCCCATGGCATGGCTTGAGAGTTTCTTCCCACATATGAGACATTGTGGAAGAGGGCAAGATGGTTCATCTGTGAATAAAAATCCAAATAGCAAATAAGTCTCCCAGTAGTGTCGGCTCACCACTTTGACTTCGCTGTGTTCACATTTCGTTTCATCTCTGAAAGTAGATGTGGTGGTGCCGTGCCAGAATCTTTCTTCAAACGTGTATCCATTTTTTGAGTCTTCAATTCAAAATTCACCACTGTAACTGAAAGGTTGATAAGAAAACACGGCTACTGTATAATACCATGAAAGTGGCAAGGTCATTTGAGTGTAGCGTGATGCAATTTCTGTCTTGCGCATGTTTACCCAAAGATCAACAACACCAAATGCAATTTGGGTCTGACACTAATTAAAATAAATGAGATTATTTTTCCCCACAAGTGACAATTCCAAAATTCTGTTCGTGCTTGACAGCACAATAGCATGTCGTGGCACATAAGTTGGGAAACACTGCACTGGAGTACTGCAGGTCTGCCAAGGTCCTACTGGCCCTGGAGACAGGCACTCGTGTGAGGATTCAGCCATTAGAGAGACAGCAGAAGAAGTGGACTAAAGCAGTTCTGGGGGGTGCAATGGCACCCAGGTTATATGAGGTGACTACACAAGAGTGGTAGGTGATCAGAGATCATCAGAATGGAGTAACAGAGAACCACTGAGAAGCCAACTCCACAGGGAGGGAGGAGCGTTTGCTAGACTTAGAGACAGGTGACAGGAAGAGAGAGAAGTCTTCCCCCATGTTGGTTGCCTGCTGAGGAGATCAAACTATCTCAAAGACTCAGTGACCAGCTGAGTCTGTGGTAAAGACAAGTTTCCATCTCTGCTATGTGCTAGTAGCCTGGGGCCAAAGGGACCCGGGGTGAGGTCCTGGGTGTCAATGATTTGTTTTTAATGTTTGTATTAAAATTATCCTAAAATAGGAAAACTGAATTGTAATCAGTGGAACTGGAGTCAGAGGGCCCATGTTCCCTGAAGGGACTGTTACTGACATGTCACCATAGAACAGGAAACATGGGGAGTTAGGCTAAAACTCCCCATCACATAAACAGATCAGGCTATGGCATTTCATAAATATTTTATTTAAACTGCAGTTAGCTTCACACTTTGTGAATGAAACAAAATAGACCGCAGAGGCACAACGGGCATGGAATGTATATCTCACCTGTGTGCTGCTTAAAAAAAGATTATCACATGCGTTTGTTTTCATAGTCATACAGATAAGTGCTATAGTATAATGTATGTAACTGAAATGTGAAACTCAAATATGAAGCTGGAGAACCATGGTCTAGTGCAGGGGTCGGCAACCTTTCAGTAGTGGTGTGCCGAGTCTTCATTTATTCACTCTAATTTAAGGTTTCGTGTGCCAGTAATACATGTTAACGTTTTTAGAAGGTCTCTTTCTATAAAATATAACTAAACTATTGTTGTATGTAAAGTAAATAAGATTTTAAAAATGTTTTTAAGAAGCTTCATTTAAAATTTAAATTAAAATGCAGAGCCCCCTGGACCAGTGGCCAGGACCCAGGCAGTGTGAGTGCCACTGAAAATCAGCTTGCATGCCGCCTTCGGCATACATGCCATAGGTTGCCTACCCCTGGTCTAGTGATAAAAAGCATAGGACTTGGCATCAGGAGATTTGGGTTCTGTTCCTTGTTCTAGCACTGACTTTGTCACTTAACCTCTCTCTTCCTCAGTTTCATCACCTGTAGAAAGGGCAGAACACAGAACTGAGTCACAGGGTGCTGGTGAAGCTTAATTATGGCTTGAAGACTGCTTTGAGATGGAAGGCAAAACAGAAGTGCCAAGTATTTTATCAAGATGCATTTGCATTAATTTTTCCAGTTCCTGGAGTGCTGAAGCAAGGGGCATTTTATTTAGCAAGTGGCCTCAATTTGTAGACAGTGGTAAACTAATTCCTGTGGAATTCAACTATGTATGCATGTCCTTGAACCAACAATATGCTGTTTTATTGGATGTATATTTTCTATTTTGAACAATTTAATGTGGACAAAATTATCCATGTTAGAAACACTCTTAGTTAACCAGTAATGAAAACATTTCTTTGAACCAGAGTTACTGAGATTTCATTTCATGGCACTCTGTTTTCTATGTAGGTAGAGGCAGCAAAGAGTTCTGTGGCACCTTATAGACTAACAAACGTATTGGAGCATAAGCTTTCACTTAACATTGTAGTTATGTTCCTGAAAAATGTGACTTTAAGCGAAATAATGTTAAGTGAATCCAATTTTCCCATAAGAATTAATGTAAATGAGGGGGTGAGGTTCCAGGGAAATTTTCACCAGACAAAAGACTAATCTCTCTCTCTCTCACACACTCACATACACTAAGTTTTAAATAAACAATTTAATACTGGTAGACAGTGATGATGATTGCGAAGCTTGGTTGAGGTGGAGGAGTCAAAGGGTAGGATATTTTCCAGGGAATGCCTTACTGCTAAATGAACTAGCAATTGACTGAGCCCTCAAGGGTTAACTCTCTCAACACTCTACAAGGCAGCAGGAAAGGAGGGAGGGCAGACAGACACCCTGTGAGTGAGGAAAAAAATGTGCATTTCCCCTTTAAGTAGCTGACCCCAGGCTTAAGTACACTGCCTTGTTAATTAAATCATCTTGCTGAGACCTGAGACCCACAGCTACTGTCTAGAAGCTCCCTCCGTCCATCGTGTGTCCCCCCCTGCTCTATGGAAGATGGGGTAAATGGGGTGCAGGAGCAGGGGATAGGGGGAGACACCCTGACAGCCCCCTTCCCCCTATACAGCAAGCTGGAGTCTTTGGGAACAGCTCCAAGGCAGAGGGTAGAGCAGCACATGGCAGTGGGGGGAGGGACAGCTGCTGCACAAGGAACTTAGGGGAGTGAGGAGCTGGTGTTGGGGGCTGCTGGTCCACCCTGGTTCCAACCATCCACCAGCTAGCTGCAATGGGCTGCTCTTGCTGCAAGCAGTGGACAAAACAGGCGGCTGCCAAATGACATTGGAAGGGAGCATTTCACAACTTTAAACGAGCATGTACCCAAATTGATCAGCAACTTAACATTAAAACAGCGTTAACTGGGATGACTTTAAGTGAGGAGTTTCTGTATAAGTACTGTAGTGCAATCTCTTTATCATGAAAGTTGAACTTACAAATGTACAATTGTGTACCAAAAAATGCATTAAAAAAGAAAACAAAGTCCACTCAGTCCTACTCCTTGTCCAGCCAATTGCCCAAACAAGTTTGTTTACAAAGTCACCTGAAAGTAAGAACAGATGTTTTCATGGCACTGTTGTAGCCGGCGTTGCAAGATATCTACCTGCCAGATGTGCTAAAGATTCATATGTCCTTTCATGTTTCAACCACCATGCCAGAGGACATGCGTCTATGCTGATGACGGGTTCTGCTTGATAACAACAATCCAAAGCAGTACGGACTGACGCATGTTTGTTTTCATTATCTGAGTCAGATGCCACCAGCAGAAGGTTGATTTTCTTTTTTGGTGGTTTGAGTTCTGTAGTTTCCGCTTCAGAGTGTTGCTCTTTTAAGACTTCTGAAAGCATGCTCCACACCTTGTCCCTCTCAGATTTTGGAAGGCACTTCAGATTCTTAAACCTTGGGTCGAGTGCTGTAGCTATCTTTAGAAATCACACACTGGTACCTTCTTTGCATTTTGTGAAATCTGCAGTGAATGTGTTCTTAAAATGAACATGTGCTGGGCCATCATCTGAGACTGCTATAACATGTAATATATGGCAGAATGCAGGTAAAACAGAACAGGGGACACGCAATTCCTCCCCCAATGAGTTCAGCCACAAATTTAATTAACACATTCTTTTTTTATGAGTGTCGTCGGCATGGAAGCATGTCCTTTGGAATGGTTGCTGAAGCGTGAAGGGGTATACAAATGTTTAGCATATCTGCCACGTAAATACCTTGCAATGCCGGCTACAAAACTGCCATGCAAATACCTGTTTTCACTTACTGGTGACATTTGCAAATAAGAAGAGGGCAGCATTATCTCCTGTAAATGTAAACAAACTTGTTTGTCTTAGCGATTGGCTGAACAAGAAGTAGGACTGAGTGGACTTGTAGGCTCTAAAGTTTTACACTGTTTCGTTTTTGACTGTGGTTATGTAACACAAAAATCTACATTTGTAAGTTGCACTTTCACAACAGATTGTAATACAAATACTTGTATGAGGTGTATTGAAAAATACTGTTGCTTTTGTATCTTTTTTTACAGTGCAAATATTTGGAATAAATAATGCACTTTGATTTCAATTACAACACAATATAATATATATGAAGATGTAGAAAAACATCCAAAATATTTAATGAATTTCAATTGGTATTCTATTGTTTAATAGTGCGATTAAAACTGCGAGTAATCATGATTAATTTTTCTAACCGTGATAAATTTGTTTTAGTTAATCACATGAGTTAACTGCGATTAATCGACAGCCCTAGCTCTGAGATTACTCAGCTGTCGTCACGCACGCACGCTCCCCAGGCTACAGTGTCTTTGATGGTCATGTTCTATACTAGAGGTCTCAAACTCAAATGACCATGAGGGCTAGTTCATTGGCCTGAGGGCCACATCAGTGACACCCTCCCCCCTCTCTGCCCCCAGCCCTGCCCCCATTCCAACCCCTTTCCTGAAGTCTCCACCCCAACTCTGCCCCCTCCCTGCCCCCAGAGGGTGTATGAGGGGTGTGGTGGGGGTGCAGGCAGGGGGCTCAGGGTGCAGAACGGGTGTGAGATGCAGCGGGGGCTCAGAGCAGGGGCTTGGGATGCGGGGTGCAGCAGGGGGCTCAGGGCAGGGAGTGGGGGTGTGGCAGGGGGCTGGGGTTCAGGCAGGGGGCTCAGGGCAAGGGATTGGGATGCAGAAGGGGTGTGGGATGCAGCAGGGGGCTCAGGGAACAGGGTTGGGGTGTGGGGTGCAACAGGGGGCTCAGGGCAGGGAGTGGGGATGCAGCAGGGGGTTGGGGTTCAGGCAGGGGGCTCAGGGCAGAAGATTGGGGTGCAGAAGGGGTGTGGGATGCAGCAGGGGGCTCAGGGCACGGGGTTGGGTTGGGGGGTGCAGGAGGGCTTCGGGCTCTGGGGTGGCAGCGGTGTGGGCCGGGACCAGGGCAGGCTGCTGCCCCCGGAAGTAGCTGGAGCCATGTCCCTGTGGCCTCTGGGGGAGGGGAACGCAGGCAGTGATGAGCTGCCAAAATCTTAACCGGTTCCCTATAAAAAGTTCTGATTTAAGGGGGGGAGCGGGGGAGGGGCCAGGGGAGACATACCCGTGGGGCCGGGGGCCCCTGCAGGGCCTGGGGCAAATTGCCCCACTTGCCCCCCTGCAACCCTAAAATTTACAGCCCCCTCCCCACTCACCTTGCAGTCAGCTCAAAGCAGCAGGACGACTCAGGAGCTCAGCTGAGCTGCCCAGCTGCTGGCCATGCTGCAGCTCTGCGGGGGGGTGGCTGGGGGGAGACATCCTCATGGGGCCAGGGACCCCTGCAGGGCCCGGACCAATTGCCCCACTTGCCCCCTCCCCTCTAGCCAGCCCTGGAGCTTGCAGCAGGACCCCCCACACACACCTTGCTGGGACTCTCAAAAAGTGGTAACAGGACAACTCCAGAGCTCAGCTGAGCTGCCCAGCTGATGCCGGCGGCTGGCCACGCTGCAGCTGGGGGGAAGCGGGGCAAAGGCCGGGGGAGCCTCAGCCTCCCCAGCTGGGAATCCTGGGAGCAACAGGATGGTCCGGCCCACGGACCGGAGTTCTTTGCCCACCCCCTGGCCCTTTAACAACCGGTTCTCCACAGAGGTCTAATTTTAGCAACCAGTTCTTGGGATCTGTGGGAACCGGCTCCAGCTCACCACTGGACGCAGGGTTCTGCATGCTGCTTGCCGCGCCTCCAGATACCTCCCCCGAAGCTCCCATTGGCCGTGGTTCCCTGTTCCCGGCCAATGGGAGCTGCAGGGGGAGGTGCCTAGAAGTCAGGGCAACACACGGACGGAGCCCTCTGCTTCTTCCCCCCCCCCCCCCCCTCCGCGGGATACGATGCCAGCAGTTTCAGGGAGAGGCACGAGGCTTGAGGGCGCAATCCCGCGGGTGTAGTTTTCCCACCCCTCCCCTGGAGGTAGGCTGAGGGGGTGGGCGCGGGCTGTGTGTTTGAGACCCCTGTTCTGTACCTTATTTAATAGGCAGCCTGCTAATCTATTCTCTTTTTTTACTGTTATCTGAGCAGATCTCTATAGTCTGCAACCTTTTCTCATACTGAATAGTAGCTTACTACATAGATATATGGCTAATCATGTGCAGGAGTTCAGATTATATTGATGATAGTATCTTTGTCTTTAAAATCAGTCACTGTGTATCGTACTTTTATGGCACCATTACCATATTATCTGAGCACCTTGCCATTTATAATGTATTTATCCTCAAAACACCCCTTTGAGGTAGGGAAGGACTATTATCCTATTTTTCAGATGGGGAGCTGAGTTGCAGCTGAGTCCAACACCCAAGATCCAGCCTGAGCTGCAACTTCAAAGTGCTGTTTATACAGCTATTTTTAGACTGCTAGCACAAGCTCCACTAGCCTCAGTCTGTTGACCCAGGCTGGGAGGCTAATTCCCATGGGCCAATACCCTGAGTCATTAGCTCATGGTCACATGGGAAGTCTCCAGTGGAACAGATTCTGACCCTGGGACAAGGACACACAAACTCTTCCCCTCCCCCGCCCCCCCGCCCTGCCTGCCTGCAGGGAAAGGGATCGAGAGCCACCAGAGCCAGGACACTGTGGGTCGGGGTGGGCTTGGGCCACGTGGACTGTTCAGGGGTGATCAGAAGTTCTCCTTTCCGCTCTCTCCACCACACCCACACATGGTGGGGAGGGAAAGTGGGACAGAACCACCTTTGAAAAGATGTTTTTTTTTTCCTTGTTGCATGAGAGTCTCTAAAAACAAGGCTGAATTTTTTACTATGGGAAGGGCAGAAGGAGGACAGTCAGGCCCAGCAAGGAGTGTGAAGAAGTTGGACACAGGAGGTCATGGGGAGGGGGTTTACGTACGTGAAATGGAAAAGAGAAATTGTATTATACTTACAGCAAATGGCTTTTGTGTTGTGTGTTTTTCTTGCATCTCTTTTTGTCTGCTAGAGGATAGTCTCTTTGGGGGTGGGGGACTGTATTCTATTGTGTGTTCACAGGGTCTAGCACAATGGGCTCCTGAGCCTGGCTCTGAAATCCAGATGAATAATATGAAGAAATGAAAACAGTTTTCCCAGGCGAAAACCTAACCACTGACCCACCCTTCATCTCTGAATGTGGTGCTAAATTTGCAATACGTACTTGGTAGTGTTTGAATTACTGCTGGAAATTAAATTGAAAGGTATTTGTCTGTCGGTTTGAGAGGACTTGGGCTTCTCATTCAGATCCTCAAGGATGGGGAATCACAGCTTCTCCTCTTTACAGTTCTTCTCATTTTTAAATTTACCCAGTGTTCACTCCAAGGGTTCATCAATATATTGATATTCTCTTTAAGATATTTGTAATGGGTTCAAACCTACTAAACCGGCTGGAGTGGGCAGAGCTCCATTTGATAGCATGTCTTTCTATCCTGCTGTCACTTCCCCCCCCCCCCCACTCCCCAGAAAACACAATTGTTGGGGAGGGGTTAATTTCAAAACAAAGAAACAGTGGAATTTAAAATTATTTTTGAAGGAAACATGGACTCCTACTGTTTGCTGAAATTCAGCTTTCCTGCTTGCTCACCTCGGTGAGAGCGTGAATGAGATCATCTCTAAACGTTTTGGAGTAGAGGAAAACTAGGATTTGCAAGGTTGTATTCCGGTTTCAGATATATACAAGTTGGGCTTGCATTTGAGCATTCAAAGTCAAAATATGTGTCAAAGTTTTTAAAATAACAGAAGCAAAATTGTTATAAATTATATTGTGTGTTTTGGCAAAACTCTGCTGATAGGACTCAACATCTGTACCAGAAAGGAAATAATTAGTGGCCCAGTTCCAGCGAACCGACTATTCAATACAAAGATAGTAAACCAATTATTAATAAACATAATAATAATAGCTTGTTTTGCATATATATAGCACTAAGCAGGGCTGTGGGGAATACAAGTTTTTAGGTACTTGCGTCCTTAAAATTGGTGAAAATGTTACTTGTTGGGGATTAGTTATCCTTGGGGTTTTTGAATGTTCAAAATAGGTTGTTGGGTTTTTTTTTTTTTTTTTTTGAAGTAGGTTACATATCCTTTTGGGATCCAATGTTGCATCCGTTATGGAGGCAAAACACCATTTGGATTGGCTTTTAAGTGGTTTCCCTACTAAAATTGTCTGTGTGTGGTAATAGGAAATGTTTTTTGTAGTGAACCGTGCCTTTAAATATGTACTTTCATGATCAAGTAGTCCTATCTATCAAAGCTGGGAGGCGGTAGACAGAGTGAATGATCTGATATGAACTCATATAAATTTGGATTCAGATTTAGGAAGCGCAGTTCAACACCACCACCTGCTTCATAACACATCCAGATGTGAGGAGAAGATGGAGACTAAAACATATTTCAGAGTGGGGAAAGTGAAATTCCCACCAGGATGTACAAGTGAGGCTAACTAGTCAGTAACAGAGGCACTTAGCTCTTGTAATGCTTCTTCGGGGCTTAGATCCTGGTAAAATTCTTCAGCATGAACTGGGTATTAGATGAATTATGGTGATAGTGGTTTTTTAAAACCTCTAACACTGTATTTGCCATAGTACAAAACACATGCCCAGTGCACTGCATGACCCCAAATGGCTCTGTCTTAAAAGTGTAGCAGGATTTCTAGGATAGATGAGTGAGAGATTTTATGCAGGTGGCTTTGACTGGTGAGCTCTTGGAAGAAAGGAATTTTAAGAAGGAATTTGAATGGAAGTGGTGTTACCTTGCACCTTTAGGGTGAAAGAGTTCCCAGTTACAGCAAGAAAGCATTAAAGAAAATATAGAAGAAAGCAGGAAGTCAGGAGTGGGATAAAGATACAAAGGAAGTGCTGAAATAAGGCATTTGCTCTTTTTTATTTTTATTATTCCCTGTACAAAGTTGAACATGATGCAAGTCTAAGATGGTATAATTTCTGTGCTCAGGTACTGAAAGCGGAGTTGAGTTTAAGTACGAACTTTAATTTAACTTACAACAGAGTGCTGGAACAATTTATATAGTGGGGGTGCTGAGAGCCTTTGAGCCAAACTGTAAACCCCATATATGATGGAAAGCACTTCAAGCCAGGGGGTGCAGCAGTACCCCAGAACCCCTAGTTCCAGCACCTATGACCTACGCTATCCTGACAGTTACTTTTCCTGCTATATGTATCTCTTCTGTTCACTTGGTGTGCAAGTTACACCAGCTTATACTCACTTGCACCATCTTACATATCACCTTCCAGTCTTCCTATAGACAGAGGCAGAGTTGTGGCATGTGCAAAAAGTCAGAGGAAAGCAAAGCAAATATATCAACTGAACAGTTATTGAGGAAGATTACTTCAGTGCTGTTTATGAACATGTGCCATGTTTTGGTTCACATTATCCAAATTTACCAAGAACAGTCAGTCAGGTTTAACCCATTCTGTTCCTCTTGCCCCAGAATGAAATTCATCCAGGGTTTTTAAGCTTTTTTTTCTCTTTTCTTTCCTCCTTGTCCCCCCCTCCCCCCAAGCTCAGGGAGCATTTGTCCCTGTCACACCATCTATTTGGGTGAGGAGGAAACTGGATACATTGCATTTATGTATTTTATTTTGCTGACCACTTTGTTAGTCATGGATACTGTTTGATACGGTCTGAGCAAAATTACACCTGCAACAGGGTAATTGTCCTACAAGGTCAACAGGGCATGAAGGAAAAGGGGTGGGGTTCTTAGCAAACTAGACTTGGGGATCTTCAACAGTTTGTTTGTAAATAGTAACATTACTCTTTCCAGTTACCTGTCATGTCTGTACTTTTCTAAGATGATTTGCATTTACACAATACGAAATTGACTGATTTAATCTCTTTCCTTACATTTACCTGCAAACAAAAAGAGTCAGAAGAGAGGTGGTTGAGACAGAGGAGAGTGAAGAGGAAAGTGCGGTCAGTAGGCCTCAAGTGCTACCAGTGTACTGGCTTCATCCTCTGACCCTGCACCTTCCTTCAGTATTTGTGGCAAGGACTGTTCCTCAAAAATTGAACTTTTTAGCTACTCGCAATGCTGCAGCATGTCAGTTTTTTTGAGATGCCATCAAAATATGTACCAAGGCATTGCCAAGCACAGGGTGCAAGAGCCTTACTATTTTAAAACTGGATTCATTCCAATGACCCCATTCTATTTGCAGTCTACACCAAAAAGGCCAGCATTTTATGAATACATTGTAGAATCTTTTTCTGTTGTTCCTCTGCTCTGGAGTTCTAATCTTCACCTTTACTTTAGTTCAAAGAAGCCGTTTAAACACGCTCTATTTGCACAATGAAAAGGATTCTGGAAACAAAAGTCACTTAGTAACAATGGGACTGTAAGTACCAACCAGAGGAAAGGGCTACTGATTTTATCATTTAACCTTGTTTTTTTATACAGTGGTGAAATCAACAGTTGTAGAAACTTCCAAAATAGCTGAGGCATTAGATGAAAACCACTTACTGTTTCCCCGTGCTTTGCTCCTGTGGTTTGAAGGTTATGTAAGTTGATTCCCTTGTTTTTCTATTTAACAGGAATGAAACCTCTTCCAACTGACTCTCTCTCCTCTCTCATTAGTTTTGCTTGCTTGCTCGAGCGCTCTCTCCCCTACACAAAACAGGCATGCCGTCAAAGAGGTGGGGCGTATTACATGCTGTGTCTTTGAACTGTAAACTTTCAGTATATACAGAGCATCTGATTAGAACTCCTTCTCAATGGGCTACAAAATTTGTAAATGGGGTATATGTGAACCTGTCATATGATCATTAACATTGTGAACTCGATTACTGGTGAAAACAGCAGCATTAGAGTGAATTTGGTATCAGCATACATGAAAACCATGTCTTTTGATCTAGGTAAGGCTGACTTGTTTGGATTTTTGAATTGTTTTTGTTGACTGTTAGTCTTCGAATTTGAGTTGTTACCTGCAGAATATTTAATAGTGTTTTAGTCCAAAGAAAAGCAAAGTTTTATATCTGGTGCCTTAGATGTATAAACATATTATAAATTCAGCTGCTTGATTGTGTAATACATTTGGAACATGTTTGTTCTAACTGACGAATCAGTTTGTAGATTTTTTTTTCTTCCAGCGTTTGCTAAGTTCATCATGCAAAAATACTGTTACTTTCTGCACATCTTGCTACTTTCACCTCAACTCTCAAACAATTGAGTTTGCAGATATTTAAGTGCTTTCTATTTCTGGTTTGCTATTGAGCTGACAGCAACAATTCTGTTTACAGTTGAAAGGTCCCTAGACTGTTGCTATAAATCAGTATTGTCTGAAATATTTATTTTTTTCTCAGTGGTTCATGAATTAAGTACACCTGGCTAATTTGAGAGAGAAGTTTGCTTTGCCAATTAATTCTGTATATGCGGTCTTGCAGTGGTGGCCACTTTCACTTACTCTATGCTTATTTTTCTAACTTGCTTTGCAGTAAGGAATAGTGTTAAAAAAAATATAGTTGCATTGTAATTTCAGCCTTGACAAGTGCTTACTGTGCAGGACACACAATGTAAACATTCTCTAATCCTAAGAGCAAACTATAATATTTTTTGAAAATGGAATCTAATCCAAAATTAGAGATGAAATAGATTTGTGAGGAGGTACGTTGTAAAGCCCATCACCCCTGGCTGTTCTGAAAAGCACAGAACCAGTTGGCAGGAGTAGAGGAGAGAACTTCTATGTGCTTGGGTTTGGGGTTTGGTCTGGGGTTTTGATAGTCTGCTGAGGAAGTTTGGGGTAAACTGTGCAGCTAACTCTGCAGGACTCCGTTCTCTGCTGGTCTATCCACCCCAAGCACAGTCCTCCCAACTTCAGCTTTTGCTGGTGCCAAACTTCTCACAGGTATAAAGTGTGATATGTCACCCATATCAAGCAACTCCTATTGGCTCCTCATTCATTTCATGTACCAATGCACAGGCCCAGAGGTTTTTAAAAACCATTCTGATTTTGTGTCTTCGCTCAAAGAACTGGTCTCTTATTCCTAACTCCCTCAATTTGTGTACTATCTTCTCTGCACCTTTGCACAATCTCACCACGACGGATGCAAGAATTTTTCTCTTTACATTTTTTCCCCTTCTCTGCTTTTGTATTTTTATTTCAACTTTGTAACACCAACCTGTTTTGGGGACACAATGTGTGTGAAAGAATATGCTTCATAAAAAATATGCTTCATAAAGTTGTATTGTAAAACACAAATTACTGCAGAAAGAAAGTTGGCAGGATGGGCACAGCTGTGCATTGGAAGTAAATGATAGTATTGCATATGGTCCTTGTACATAGTATGCATACATTTTTTGCTTTTTGAGGGGAAAAAATTTCTAGGATGGTTATTGTGGTCAAATTCTGTTCACATGGTATTAAGAGCAAAATTCTTTAAGGTTAGTTGCCATCTGAGTGATGTGCGATAGAACAGGGGGTTCTCAAAGTGTGGTCCGCGGATAGTTCCCGCTAAGGTGTGCACCTGGGTGGCTGCACACAAGAGAATGAAGGGCCGCCCACCTAATTAGTGGAGCTGTGCAGGGTAGCTCCCCTAATTAAGTGCCTGGACCCTGGAGAAGATGCACATGTAAGGTGAGGTGGTGGCCTTGGGGGGAATAAGGGGTAGGTGGGAGGGGGCAGTGGGGTAAGAGAGACTGTGGGAAATTTGGGACGTGCAGGGCTGCGGTGGCCAGAGAAAGAGGTGACTTTCCCCAGCTCCAGGACTGTGGTTGCTGGGGAGAGATGACCCTCCTTCCCAGCCTCAGCTCTGTGGCAGGAAAGAGAGCCTTCCCCCCCCCCCCTCCACCCGCCCCACCCCCACTTCCCAGCCCCAGCTCAGGGGCTGCTTCAGCGGGGGAGAGAGGGCATATCCATCACGTTAGAAAGGTAAGACTACTGATACTAAAATATGAGTTGTGTGCTTTTATTTGTAGAACAAAAAAAGTTTAAGATTTTATGTAGTGCTTTTATCCAAAGCGCTTTACAATAGCTCGTTAACGGTACAAACAACAATTGGAAAGATCATTAAGTGGTTTGCCGAGATCCTCAGCAATTTTCAAGTGGTCTGTGGGGGGGGGGGGGAATGGGTGGGGGGAAATTTGAGAACCATTGCGATAGAACAATTGGTGATGGGCAGCGGTTGCCTTTTAGTTTACAGAAACTGATCAATATTAAGTAAGTAAACTAGCTGTACTAGCTTGACATTGCTGAGGAGCATGGATTTCTGCATTGTGGCAGTGCTGCCCCAGCTGCTGTTTATAATTAATCTCTCTCTGTGTGTCAGGAGTTTATTACTTGGCCACCTCAATTCACATTGGGCTAAAATATGAACATACATGCTAATAGTCTGGATGCAAACTGGCAGGATGAAGTTTGAGAATCTTGATCTTGAAAGGCCAAATATTAAATGGACTCCTATATTCCACAAGGGAATTTAACATGACCTTGCCTGTGTGTTACTAGGAGGCCTCGGTTAATAGCTGACAGTTTTTTTGGGCTTGTGCTGCATTGCAGCTAGGTTGCTTGACTTGTTGACGTAAAGCAGAAGACATGAAGGTAGGAAATGGACTTCATGCACAAGGGGAGGTCTTACGGTAAAACACTGTTAAGAGAGATACTACCATATTGTGAGATTCATATCTGAGTGAACGGGAGAACCTAAGAGTAGGCTGTTCTTAGCTTCCTTCAAGAGCTAAGAACTGTGTGTGTATGTGGGGGGGAATGGTGATCAGGCAATTTCACTCAAGTTGTAACTCCTCCAGAAAAGCACTACTACCTGCAGAGGCTTGCATATACTAGTTCAAACTGTGTTCTCCAGCAACCAACAGACAAATAAAGGACTTATGGATAGATAGCTTGAGTTTAAACGGACTCAGGGTCGTCTTTCTGGTCCAGCAAACAGACAGGGCGTTCTGTTCAAGGGGGCCCTCAGTCCTTTCAGGGAGGAGTTAGAAGGACTTAATCTAGTGAGGCTGTATAAGACTGATGGGTGACTTCTCGTAAGCTTTTAGCATGCATATATTTACTATTTTTAATGTTTTCTCTATAATGCTTTTACCTTAAGAATAAATGTGCTTGCTTATAAAGAGCTGTGTGGTAACTTGTGGCTGCTGGCAATTACAGCTGTTCATAACCTTCAAAGAGAAAGCCAAGTGCAGGTGCTGACCTGTTGAGACAGTGTGGCTTTCTGGGGATATAACAATGTAGGCAGGCAGAACTGTGCAGCTTGGAAAAACCCTGGTCGGGAGGGAGAGATGTGGGTCTCTGCCCAAGAGAGGTGATGGCTGAGAAGCTGGGAACCTAGAATGAATGCCTTCGAGGGACCGCAGTTACCATGAAATGATGTTGGAGCTTTCAGAAGAACACCAAATATTGTGAGTTGGCAAAAATCTGTTGGTTTTAAGTTGCCTTTTTTACCTGGCCAAAGGTTTTGAAGCTTTAATTTGATAAACTGAAGGAGGGTATTTGCAGAAAGAAGGGTTTGGGAGATTGAGGGCCTTTCCCAGACAGGCCACAGTGGATGCTGTGTGGGCTCTGGCAAACCCAACACAAAGACACTTGCCTTCATGAAACACTGGTAACTTTACAAGGAGGCTTATTTCAGAATTTTTTTTTTCCAGTAGCATAGGATTTTGTGGGAAGTTCCTATTCTTTATTTTAGGAATATTATAAATGCCAGGACAGGAAAACAATTAATTTTAAATCATTGTATGATGCTTCAGCTGTTTTCAGTGTGCAGTGCTTCCGATAAGCAATTATCCAAGTCTTTGCATCAAAGATAACTTCAAAGGATTCCCAATTTGGGAATTAATCAAGTGATGTGTGCTAATACTAGTCGATGGATTGAAATAAATACATTTCTGGGAGGTGAGGGCAGGGAGAGGGACAAAGGGTTTGAACAATGTAAAAACATTAAACTGTTGGGCTTGGTCTTTCTGGATTTCTATTATTTCTGTCAACCTGATCATTTCGTAACATGTAAGCAGAGTAAATTAGCATTTAATTACCCAGAGTAGTTGAAAGAATTGATGCAAATCCATTTAACGTTCAGTCTGAAGTGAGTATTTGAACAGCAAAACAATGTTCTCTGGCAGATGAGATTTGTTTTAATTTTTCTTTTGAATCTAAGACAATACTTATGTGAATATGACTTACTTCCTTAATGATGGCCATTATGCTCTGATGCAGGGGTAGGCAACCTGTGGCACATGTGCCGCAGGCGGCACGCAAGCTGATTTTTTCAGTAGCACTCACACTGCCCAGGTCCTGGCCACTAGTCCAAGGGGCTCTGCATTTTAATTTAATTTTAAATTAAGCTTCTTAAACATTTTAAAAACCTTATTTACTTACTTACAACAATAGTTTAGTTATATATTATAGACTTATAGAAAGAGAAACATTAAAATGTGTTACTGGCACGCAAAACCTTAAATTAGAGTGAATAAATGAAGACTTGGCACACCACTTCCGAAAGGTTGCTGACCCCTGCTCTGATGATATATGGAGGTCTAAGTCTTCATAGGCAATGTCCACATGAAAACTGGCACCATTGTGGCAAGTTTAGTAGAGGAGAATGACAGGAGACTGCAGGAGGGGTTCCAACTGAATGATTTCACAGGAAGCCCTACATTTGCTTAAATCAGCCATTTAAGGCTATTCTTATGGTATTTCCAACCAGGTCAAAAGCAGGAAGTACTGGCATTCTTGTGAGGTTTGCAGCTTGAGTTCTTTA
The DNA here is from genome assembly GCF_016161935.1 of Mauremys reevesii. Taxonomy (NCBI): domain Eukaryota; kingdom Metazoa; phylum Chordata; order Testudines; family Geoemydidae; genus Mauremys; species Mauremys reevesii. The sequence goes on from NC_052623.1 coordinate 254,441,412, forward strand.
TATTTCTGAGTTGGTGCTGCAGACGTTCCCAGGGAGCTGCTGTTTGTTCTGTGTTTTGTAGATGTTGGCTGTTAATTACTTGGCAGCAAGCTGGGACTACTTAAGTAGCCTGAAAATGGGCGGTGTGCCCCAAAGATTAGAAAAAGCATGCTAAACAGAGCAGCTGTAATGCTGCAGAGAGGCAATGCTGGTATTACCTATGTCGGGGGGCAGCAAGCACAGGACTCACAGCCTACTTCAGTCTGCTCTAACAAACAGGATGATTTTCTAAGGTATACTTCCCTTTTTACATGATTTGTTGTCTTTCAGCCCTAAATGTTAGTGTCTGGCCTTTGTTATGGAGTTAGCACGAGTGCACGGCATTCTAGAATTCAGGCACTGCTTTTAAAACTTCTTTTCATATTTGAATCCACAGATCTTAGAGTCGTGGTTTTCTTTTCATGCTTGAATTAGTGGGGCTATAAGTGGTTATGCCATACATGTTATCCACTTCTGCAATTTGAAAGAAGAATTTAGAAATAAAAGAGATGGTTCACACTATTAACAGTTTGGGTCAAGTGTTTGAAATTTGCTTTGACTTTTTTTCTTTTGTGCCTCTTCTATATTTCAGGCAGATTTTATACTGAGTCTTTACCTCAGTTTATTTTATGTGGTATAATCTTCAAGATTTGTACATTTGCATTTAAATTAATCGTAGGGCTTGGCTACACTTACAAATTTGCAGCGCTGCAGCAGTGAAACACAAAACTGCGGCGCTGCTGCAACGCCGCGCCAAACAGCCAGGCCAATCAAAAGCCCCAGCGCTGCAGCCGCGCCCAGTCCGTGTCCATTATTCCCACGGGAGCTGGGGTACGGACGGCGCTGGTTTCAGCGCTGGCGCTTTGCGCGCACTTAGCGCAAGCAAGCGCTGCGCGGCGCTGCCGGCGCGGCAGCGCTTTGAAGTTTAAGTGTAGCCATAGCCAAAGGAATAGTCCATTTTAAAACTTCTTTAATTAGTTTGTTTTTCTCTTCTTGGGGATGAGGTTATTTTCTTGCAGCATCCTGTTTCTAAAAATATTACCTATTAGCAGAGAGCCTTCGTTCAGTGAAAGATATCTGCGCTCATCTTTTAAAATGTATGTAGCTATTTTTAAAATAAGCGAGTTGCTTAAGAGATGTCTTAACTGCACAGATCAACAGCCAGTAAGAATGACAGACCAGAAGGTTACAAAAGACATTATAGAAATGCATTAAAAATGTGTTCTAAGCATTTTCATATGATGAGCAATAAAGGAATGAAGGAATTTGAGTTTATATTTAGCTTTTATTCTTTTTTAGGAAGCCTGTTGCCCAATACCATTATTCTATATTAGCTTAAAAAAGGGAATGCAAATACACTAACATTTTCACTGTATTTTAGAACCTCAACTACCACTGTAACTACAGCTATTTGTATTTATGTAACATTGAGAACTCTCTTTTCTCAATAATAATAATAATAATTTATTTATTTATTATTATTATTATTATTTTAAACTAGAGCTTCTCCAATAGTATTTGGATGGCCATGCTAAAGAATGTTAGATTTTTACTCTGTTACAGAGCATAATTCCATGATAGGTGTCTTGTATATTGCTGGTATCTAGGGTTGCCAACTTTCTAATTGTAGAAAACTGAATACCCTTGCCCTGTGCCTCTGTCGCTTGCTCTCTCCCGCCCTTGCTCACTCGCTCATTTTCATCAGGCTGGGGCAGGAGGTTGGGATGCAGAGGGGACTCTGGGCTGGGGTAGGGGGTTGGGGTGTGGGACAGGGTTCAGGGCGCGGGCTCCGGGTTGTGCTGACCTCAGGTGGCCCTGACATTTCCGGGGGATGGCAGAAGTCCACATGGCTCCCAGGAAGCGGTGGCCTGTCCCTCCGGCTCCTAGGCGGAGCGGCCAGGGGGGCTCCACGCGCCTGCAGGTGCTACCCCTGCAGCCCCATTGGCCATAGTTTCCAGCCAATGGGAGCTGTGGAGCTGGCGCTCAGCGTGGTGCCTGTGTTATGCTTATAAGAAGCACAGGAAATCTTTTTAAAGGGGATAAGGCAATACGCTGAGTTTATTGAGAGTACAATTTAAGCATTGAAATCAACATATGCTCGCGCACACACACGCACACAGAGTTCTGCAACCGGATCTTATAGTTACCGGTCCTTAGTGTTGCTCGGTCAGTTCCAGTGGCCAACTGAAACTGCACACGAGGGAGGGGAGCTAGGCCTCTGTCAAATGTGTTCAAAGCTCCGGTGTTGATGCAAAACAAACCCAAAGTCCCAGGGCAATACACTCTTCTTTTATAGCAATAAATTCCCATATCTTGCTGTGTCACACCCACGAGGTAGTCAAGGTTGTTCTTAATTAGCATTATTTTGAGTTGTTACCAGAAGGATCCGCAGCTGTTTCTTATCTGTCCCTTTGGATCAACTCCTTATCTTGTCCTTGGGGTGTATGCCTTTGATTTAGGGTCATCAATCTGCCATCCGGGTGATTGATGATAAAGTTGGTGCCTCTTGACTCCTCCACTCCCTTCTTGACCATCCGGCCTAGTTGTCCTTTTTCAGTTAATTACAATACATTCTTCACTCACACCAAACAGTAAATAAGGCAATTACAGCCATAAAACTTCTATCCTTCTAAGAACCAATGTTAACATAATCAGCAAAAAATAAACTCAGAATAATTTCTTCTTACTAATTCAAGGCTACAGTTTCTTCTTACAAATTCAAAGCTAGCCAAATGGAATACAATTTTATTTGAGACAATTTCTTCCCATTAGGCTTTTGGCATACACCTGTAGATGGGCCGTGTGCGGAGCCCCTGGCTACCCCTCCGCCTAGGAGCTGGAGAGACATACTGCTGCTTCCCAGGAGCTAGGCACGGAGCCTGCCTACCCCGCTGTTGCCAAATGGACCTTTGGCAGCCCAGTCAGCTGTGCTGACCAGAGCTGCCAGGGTCCCTATGAAAACCGGTTGCTTGGCAACCCCACTGATGCCCTGAAGAAAATATATCTTTCATTTTGTTCACTTAGGTCCTCATTTTGCAGCCCATATCCATGCAAGTAATCCCATTGAGTGTAATGACTCTGCTTGGGAGAGTAAGGATTCCCTATGTTAAGGACTGCAGAATTGAGCTCTTTAGAAAATGATAAATCAGAACGTTTGAGGCCTGACCCGAAGCATATTGAAGTCAGTGGAAAGATTCCCCTTGACTTCACTGGGATCCTGGCTATAAGCCTTAAGCAGAACATTTCCAGTGGGAACAGTGATGTAGAACGCAGACATTTGCAGAGTTATTCACATTCCAGAGTAGTGCCATGAGAATAAAGGGAAAAATCCACTGGAGTATCATTACAGAAATGCTTCCGGTTAGTGCTTTCCAGCAGAGGTATATTTTACAATTGAAACTATCAGTGATGTAGGGAGTGACTTACGAAAGCAGCTGAAACTTGACTGGTTTCCTCTTTTCCCCAGTCACATGTGCACTAAGCTGTAAAAGCCAACAAAGAGATAGGGAGGAGGAAGAAATCAGCCCTCAGACACAATACCTGAGTGACTCTCAACCTTTCTGGACTACTGTACTACTTTGGAGAGTCTGATATGTCTTGTGCACCCCACTTAAAAACTACTTGTTTACAAAATCAAACCTATTACTGAAAAATGGCTAACTTTCTCATTTTTACCACAATATTATAAAATACATTAATTGGAATATAAACATTGCACTTACATTTCAGTGTTTAGTATGTAGAGCAATATAAACCAGGGCTGTAACTAAGAGTGGAAATTTGGGTGGGCCCTGACTTTCAGGCAGACAGGCAATGACAGACTATGCTAGCTCAGGTTCTTCCCTGATGCCATGCCCTCTTCCTAGCCCCCGTTCCCCCAGACACAGGGCTAGAGTGACCAGTTGTCACCTGATCAAAAAGGGACCCTGGCGGCTATGATCAGCACCGCCGACTGGGCCATTAGAAGTCAGGTCGGCGGTGCTGCGGAGCTAAGGCAGGCTAATCCCTATCTGTTCTGGCCCCGTGCTGTGCCTGGGAAGCATCTAGCAGGTTCAGCTCCTAGGTGGGAGGGCCACTGGGCTCCGTGCGCTGCCTTCGCCCTGAGCCTTGGTCAATGGGAGCTGCGGGGACAATGCCTGCAGGTGAGAGCAGCGTGCAGAACCTCCTTCTGCACCTGCGACTAGGAGCTAGATTTGCGGGCCACTTCCGAGGTGCAGCATAGTCAGGACTGGCAGGGAGCCTGCCTTAGCCCTCCCACTGCGCTGCTAACAGGAGCTGCTGGTGGTAAGCCGGAGCCCCTGCCCCAGCCTGGAGCCCCCTCCTGCATCCCAAACCCATCATCCCCGGCCTTATCCCAGAGCCCGCACCCCCCGACATGCCAGCCCACTGACTCAGCCCAGAGCCCCTTCCCACACTTTGAACCCCTCATCCCTGGCCCCAGCCGGAGCCCTCACCCCTTCCCTCCTCCCACACTCTGAGCTCCTCATTTCTGGTCCTATCTCAGAGCTCCCATCCCCAGTTACAGCCCTCGCCCCCTCCTGCACCCCAGCCCAGTGAAAGTGAGTGAGGGTGGGGGAGAGCGAGCCACCGGAGGAGGGGGGAATGTAGTGAGCTGGGGCCAGGGCCTCTGGGAAGGGGCGGGGCTAGGGTGTTCAGTTTTGTGCGATAAGAAAGTTTGCAGCCCTAAACAGGGCTTCACCTGCCAAGCTGGGCATGCACATGGGGCAGCTCAGAAGATGGCAAGGCAGAGCTGCTGGAGTGTAGCTTTCTGAAGGGAGGGTGCATAGCTTCATCCTGGGTTTCAGGTGCCTGAGTGGTGATGCTCTAGGTCGCTGTGGCAGTACTACACCCCTGCTCAGATTTGGGTGGGCCCACTGTGGCTATGCCCCTGGTATAAACAAATCATTGTCTATATGAAATTCAAGTTTGCCCTGACTTCTCTAGTGCTTTTTTATGTAGCCTGTTGTAAAACTAAGCAAATGTCTAGATGAGTTGATGTGCCCTCTGGAAGACCTCTCTGTACCCCCAGGGGTATGGGTATCCCTGGTTGAGAACCACTGCAATACCCAGTGATATATGACATTATGGATTAACCATGGCTGTTTTCAATATAGAGGAAGAGATGACAGTAAGTCGTCATAACAGAACCGTCTGCTTACAGAGGCAGGGGGACACAAAAATACCCCCAAATGTTGGGCTGAACTACTTATACATATACCTACCTACGTTATTTTATAAAAATCCAGCGATTAAAAGTCTCTCAAGATAAAGATCATTACTATGTACTCTTTACATTTTTTTAAACGTTTTTGGTTTTTTCTTTTGTTTTGGGAATTTACCAGTCTTCAAACCAGAGTCATACATGATTTGAGGTAAGATTCTGTCAGACAAGAACTAAGCATGTGAAAGAAGAGTTCTTGATGGTTACATAAATGAAAGAGGTAAATCACATAAAGTTAAGCTGAAGGAACATAATTAAAAACATGATATGTATAACAATTGCTAGCTCCATTCTATTGAAGAGCTTTCTTTTGATTTAAAACTAATACGCCTCTACCCCGATCTAACGTGACCCGATATAACACGAATTCGGATATAATGCGATAAAGCAGTGCTCTGGAGGACGGGGCTGTGCACTCCGGTGGATCAAAGCAAGTTCGATATAATGCAGTTTCACCTATAATGTGGTAAGATTTTTTTGGCTCCCGAGGACAGCGTTATATCAAGGTTGAGGTGTACTTGTAAGCATAATCTCATGTTCCAGGTTAACTAGTGTAACTGTACAAATGTTATGAATGAATGGCAAGCGTACATCTCAAAAGACAATGGTGTAAGTTCCAAAGCCATTCATTTACCATGTGTTGTACTACAGCATGATGTATGAGTATCTAAAATGTCCAATTCTCATGTGACAGTTCTTGGCACAGATAATGCAGGCATAAAGTGCAGGACCAGAAGATAAAGCCAGGGCACTGTTGGCCCTTGAGGCCTGCTGTGCTTCCCTTTTTGGTCTCTTCATTTTCTTCTCTCTCTCACTTTCCTCATATTTCTATTCTTTATCTTCAGGTAAGTCTGCTAATTCCTTAGTAATAGGCCTTCCATCATTTACGCTTTGGTTCTCAATTTCTTCAGCACTGGTCTGATCACTGTTGCCTAAAGCCTAGTCTATGTTGTTCTGTTTCAGATATTTTCCCATCAAATTTGCTCCTTGCTGCAAACTAGATTGCAATTGAGCTTTTCGCTTCCTATACTGAGCTCCTGAAGTCTTCTTTAGGGGTATCTTTTATCTTCTACAGGGGAAAACAGATAGTATTAGAAAGTCACCAAACATTATGTGTTAAGCATGGCAAAAGAAGCAATAGTATTTATTTTATATTGTTGCTTACATTGCGGTTTGATAGGTATCTCGGGTGTCTCATTAAATCTGTCTTTTATTAGTTACTACTTACACTCTTCAAGTCTTAAAACACAAGTACACTTTCGCAATTACACAATAAAACAAGGTTCCCTATAGTGCAGCTGGGCTCTCACTTTGTTTTTATATGTGACTGACTGGTGACACCCCACCCTTTATATACCCGCAAGGACATGGGTGACAACATTCTAGGAGTTTAAGAAAAATGTAGTTCTCAAAGTCTGGAAGGTTTCATGAGATTCTACAAAGGTCCAGAATATTCTAGGAGGTTAGTAAAAAATGAATCAACATACAGAATACCTGAAACTTTTTTTTTTACTTCAAACGGGGAGGGATAGCTCAGTGGTTTGAGCATTGGCCTGCTAAATCCAGGGTTGTGAATTCAGTCCTTGAGGGGGGCCACTTAGGGATTTGGGGCAAAATCAGTACTTGGTCCTGCTAGTGAAGGCAGGAGGCTGGACTCGATGACCTTTCAAGGTCCCTTCCAGTTCTAGGAGATTGGTATATCTCCAATTATTTAAAAAAAAAAATCTGTTTTCCATTTTGTCACTAACAAGTTGATAACCACTGTCATCAATAGGTCATTATCCTAGTGCATGGAAATGTTAGTGTAGATTACTTCCTCCATCACTGAAATGTTCCATATGAGACTTGATGTAAAGGGGGATGCTCATTGTCTTTTGGGTTCAGGCCTTTAGGATGGAATGCCCATAAATTTTCAGTGATATTCAAAATGCAGAATCATAAGTAACTCTTGGAGAGCAGAATGTAATTCTAGCACTATCATCTTACCCACTATCCTACTTTAAATATGATTGCTTTGTTTTTTGTTTGATTTTATTAAACTATAATAATTAGCAATAGAAGAGCATATATGGCCTGGACTTGCATTTAATTTCAAGCATGAAACTGTCTCTTATTGGAAAGACCTTGTCCTGGTTGGTAACGGTCAATTTCACGTGCTGCATTTTTGTCGTCTTTTTTTCTCCCCCATTTCCTTTTATCTGACCCTCAAATATTATTTGTGTTACCTTAGCACTGAGGAGCCCATTTTGCAAGGTGCTGTACAAATACAGAACAAAAAGATGCCCCCACATATTAACACTGATGTGGAACTGTACTGTAACAAATGAGTGTGTGCTCCCATGATGGAGGGAAATTTTACTTTCTGTGAAGAGCACAGATTTCAGTTTCAAGATTTCAAGGGATTGTTTGAAATCTTGTAATGCTTTTATCTTATTGAAACAGTACCATGAGTTTGTTCAGGTTAAAACTAGTTTAAAAAAAAGTTCAAAAAAATGTTGAAAGGTAATATGTGTAAACCCTATTCTTTGGATCCCTTCATTTTACTTGGGCTCAGAGTGAGCATATAGGTTTGCCTGTGTGGAGCAGCTTATGGGATCAGGGCCAAGTGATGAAGATCAATGCAACACACAAGACTGGATTGATAAATTGACTCTTGGCAATCTCCTGGATTTTATAAATTGCCCAGTGTCAGTGTAATACCTCTAGTGAATTAGTATTGAATTTCCCCTTTGGTCACTTAGTTTGCATGATGTACCGTACATCAAGATTCCAGGTTGGGATCCAAAAACCTATTGCTGTAAATCTTGATCATGTTGTTGATGTTCCACTCTATTCTTAAAGCTTAATCCTACAGTTCTCAGGGAGGCCCAACTCTTATTGATCTATCTGAGAATTTGTTTGTGTCAAGACTGAAGGATTACACATGTGATTTTGATCAAGAAAACCTGTTGGTTAAATAAGGACATAAGCAATGGATAGATATAGAAAAATACTAGAAAGTCCAACTATTTTAAATTCCTCAGATCAACCTCTTTCTGTTTAGGTGTGTGTTATAAAATGAGCTTACTTGGTTTGGCAATCATCTTTGTATATTTGGGTGAGTATTGCAGAAGAAATAATCTTCTGCATATATTCATTCAAATTGTTTTAATAAGTTAAATTCCTCCAGGTTTGTGTGGGGTTCAGGGTAGTTTTTTGAGGGGGAGGGGAGTTTGTGTGGGTGTTTTTGTTTGAAGTCCTAAAACTGATTTGAGCCCTTTTGGGGTGGGGTTCCTCATGATAAAGAGGATGGAAAATTTTTGTCTTTTCCTACATTTATAGAAAAGTCCATAAGAGATTAGTAAGGGTATTTTGTATTAAAGTATTCTATAGAATTTAAGAGAACTTTCAGTATTATATAATTTTGTAGAATACTTCAAAAAATAAATGATTGACATTTTCTTACCCTTAAAATTTTATTTAAAATGTAATTTCTGTGAACTTCTATAGCCTTTTTTTATAATGAAGGCTGCAAAATCAAGAAGCTATTGAAAATTTAACTTGACTGACTGTTATCACAGAGTTGCCACAGATACCTACTATTTAAAGTATGGGACAAAATAGGGCGACACCCATATCGGGTAACTGTTGGCAAAAGTTTATAGTTTAATAGCAACCACTGTAAATAAAATCTCCGCATTTCAGCTGTTATCTTCCAGCATGAGTTCTACAACAGGTTGTGTGCGCATACATGCATGTTGCCCTATTTCTTATCCTCCTTTCTGTGTCAAACTTACGAGCAGAGAGGGTAGTGAAGATGACTGATCATAAAACACCCTGCCTGGTATCAAGAATTGACCATCCTTGAAAAGGAAAGGTTGTTTGTGTCTCATTCACACCCATAAGCCAAGCAATGCTTTGGTATCTAATTTTAGGTTTATCAGCTTTAAGTATGCTATTAAAATCCTATATTCCTGTTTGTTCCATCTATATGTTGCACAACCTCTATTAAAACTGAATACTTGGTGCAACATCAACAGAAGGGTACTAACTGGTCATGCTTGGGTAACCGGGGGAGTAAAACACCAGAAAAACATTTCTAGATTAAATACCCACTTGTTAAATATTTTGCCTCTCCCAGAAAATACTGGGTAGTAAATACTCAGCATCCAGCTCAGGCTTCGGCTTGAATATTGTTGGTGTGAAATTGAACCTGAGATAAAACAGAACAATGTCTTTGGAAATACATTATTAACATGATCAGTAAAGGTGCTAAACATTATTAGTAAGGAGAAAACAGGGTAAATGCCTTCTTGCTTCCTCTAAAATGATATGACAAATCTGGTGAGGATTGATTTATTCCCTGCAGCAAATGGTATACAGCAAAAGAAGAGGGAATTAATGTAGCCCAGAGAACATTAGCAGGATGTATAACATACACTTAACCATTGAAAATAATGCAGGGAAGGGAGGGTAGGAAGGTTTGTGGGGAAGGTTGGGGGGAGGGGATGTGCTTCTACTGTCTACTGCAACATACAAAATCTCTTTGGTTGTGTCTAGAGCAGTGGTTCCCAAACTTTAACAATCTGTGAACCCCTTTCAATAAAATGTCAAGTCTTGTGAACCCCCTCCTAAAAATGAATATTTCTAGGTATTTTCTCCTTTACCTGAGTATAAATTATAAAAGCAGTGATCTTGGAAATATAAAATTTGTTTTTTGACATGCTTATTACACACTTATTAATTATTTATCATTACAGTATTTTTATTACATTATGAAAATGGCAACATTCGTCTCACTTCCGTAGCTTGTATCACTTTGAATAAGCCTGTTTATAAGACAAGGCTCCTATGTTTCATCAAGGAGTATCAGATGTGAAACAGCATGAAGATATTTAAGAAGCCAACTCAGAGTTCCTCTTACACAAGCATTCAGGGCTTGAGCAGTCCAGGCAAACAATGCATATTACAACAAAGCTTAAACTTGTTCTTCATAATAATTTAAAAAACAAGACTAGCTGCCTATTTAATTTTAAAAATAGCAAAAAATATCCACCTCCCTTTCCTTTTCTTATAAGGAGTCTTGAAGTTTAAATCTCCTCAGTGTGATAGATATGCTTGCTTTGATCTGCTTAGCTGCTGGTCCCTTGCTGCCCGGGGTCCCTAGGGAAGCTCTGTCCACCATTAGGGAATTTTTTTCCCCTGAGAACTCCCTGTAACATTTCATGAACCCCAGTTTGGGAACCACTGGTCTAGAGAATAACATAGTAAAAATAACCAATTTTCACATATCAGAACTAATATTTACTTGAATTTGCTCTTTGGCATATGTTTTGCCAATAAAGATCTGTTCAATGCCTAAATTCAACCCTTCAAACATAATCCCAGATATTTGCCCAGTGGAAATTTACACAACGCTTTTAGCAAACTAGGTTTTTGCAGAGAAGCAAAACTAGTTTCCTCTGGAATAGTCCACCCACTAGTCTTCTGATAGAGGGCCTGGTCTATGCTTAAAAATTAGGTCAACCTAGCTATCTCCCTCAGAGCCTTGAAAAATGTCATACCCTGAGCACTGTAGTTAGGTTGACCTCACACCTGGTGTAGACCCAAGTAAGTCGATGGAAGAATTTTTTGGTCGACGTAGGTGGATTACCTGCATCAAGAGACCCTCCTTCCACCTGTGGAGGAACTGTTTACAACACTACATTGGTACCCCTGATAGATGTGCTGCTGTAGTGTAGACCTACCCAGACAGTTGCTTTTCTCTTATTAACAGCATCATTGACTGCCTAAAGCATTTAATCACTGGCTTACCACTGCAAGCACCACCTTAAATTAACCTCAGAACTCTTTGCAGAACAGAGTGAGCAGACTCTCTTTAAAGCATTTACAGTTTGTAACTGACAATTGCTTCAAAATACAAATGTGTAAACAATTGAGGGCAAGTCAGCAGTTCGCCCCCCCCCCACTCCCACCCCAGCTATTGAATGTGTAGATTCCCTGCCTCACACTCTTTGAGTTTTAGTTAGTTTCAGGTTCAATTAAACCTGAAAAAGCCCAGATTGATTCTAACAATTACTGTTCATGAGCTGGGGCTGGCTCTTTCTAGTTTTGTATGAAAGATGCTTGAAACTTCTGGTTTTCCATGGTTTCATTCCAAAACCAGTGGAAATCCTGCAATTTCCTTGAATTGTGTCCTTTCTTGCATGTACAGTTTAGTGGATGCAGCTGATGGGATTTACAAATCTACCTTATTGTGCTAGTGCAGGGGTCGGCAACCTTTCAGAAGTGGTGTGCTGAGTCTTCATTTATTCACTTTAATTTAAGGTTTCATGTGCCGGCAATACATTTTAATGTTTTTTTAGAAGGTCTCTTTCTATAAGTCATTAATATATAACTAAACTGTTATTGTATGTAAAGTAAATAAGATTTTAAAAATGTTTAAGAAGCCTCATTTAAAATTAAATTAAAATGCAGAGCCCCCCCCCAGACCAGTGGCCAGGACCCCGGCCGTGTGAGTGCCACTGAAAATCAGCTCTCGTGCCGCCTTCGGCACGTGTGCCATAGGTTGCCTACCCCTGTGCTAGTAAATCAGCGACTGTAGTGGGATGTGTAAATTATATCAAGTAAGCTCATGCTTCTTTTGTATTCACAAAACTGCACTTACCAGATGTGAGTCTGAATTGAGGGATCTTCACAAATCAGCCTCATAAAGTTAATTGTATTAAATAGAATAAAATGTTCATACCACTTTTTCATCCATATTTCTCTTACATCACTTTACGAAGTTGGGTAAGCTATGTTAAGTAACTCCATCTGGCAGATGAGATGTTATGCTGACATTTTCAAAAGTGCCCACTGATTTTTGGGAACTTTTGCTTTTGAAGTGTCCACTGTGATACATACATGACTTTTTTTTTTTTTTTTTTTTTAAGAGGAGCTGAGCAGGTAGCCAGGGGTGGAATCCAGGTGTTCTGAGTCCCACTCCCTTTTGGGTCACGTTTTCTCACTTAAAGTATTCAGAATTACCATACACTCGCATTACGTGCTCTGGCTTGTTCTGGGTAATTGGATTTTCTTACCATAGATCTCACTCTACCAAATGATAGCTTTGGGGAAAGACTTGTACCTTATGGAGCAAATCCTTCACTCCTTACTGCAGTCCCAGGCAATCGTAGAACTGGTGTAGTTTTCTTACATAAATTTAGGGGCAGGATGCTGATGCCTCCCATGTGCTTAATAAGCTCAGCTCTGTGGAAGCTCTGTATGTCTGTGTGGATCAGAAATGAATCCACTGGATTCCCTTTCCCATATTTTCTATTTCCAAAAGCAAATCCAGGGTAGCTGGTTGGAAAGCTTTTGCAATATTATCATCTTTTGATAAGCAACCTGCCTTTTTTTTATTGCAAATGATAGTCATCAAAACTGCAGGAGATCTAAGAAATCAAGATAGTGGTGTAATAAGAATATTCAACTCTGACAGCAAGTGCTTTGAAAACAATTTGATAAACACCATTTTATTCTAAAATTGTTGGCCTTTCAGGATATCTGCAGTTTGTTCTCTTGTTTTATCTGTCAGACTAGCTTTCTCTCAGGTTTCAACCTTACTGAAATTGTTCTGCAAAGCAGAAAAGAACATTTAATTAAGGGCTTGGGTAGTCAGATAATTAGATCGTTTTTCTAATTTTGTGAAGTGTGGAAAAAATATTAGTTAAGACGTCTGTCGAATATATCCTTGAATTAGTTTAGCACCACGATAGTGAGAAACTGTATTTGCTGTGGACAGCGTGCATGGGAATGTACATGTGAATTCAGTAATCATTAATGTGACCTTTAAAAAAATCTGTACTCTTAAACTGACTTTGAGACTGTAATAGTTCTTCCTCCTGAAAACATTTGACTTTTTCTTTCATTTGTGACAAGAATAAGTCTATGTATCCCTGTGGCTTAGACCAGAGGGTCTCAACCTTTTTCCTTCAGAGGTCCCCCCCCAGCATGCTATAAAAATTCCACGGCCCACCTGTACCACAATAACTGGTATTTTGCATATAAAAGCCAGGGCTGGCGTTAGGGGGTAGCAAGCAGGGCAGTTGCTTGGGGCCTCCGAGAAGCTACATAGCTCAGGCTTCAGCCCCGGGCAGCAGGACTCAGAGCCCTGGGCTTCAGCTCCATGCGATGGGGCTTCAGCTTTCTACCCTGGGCCCCAGCGAGTCTAATACTGGCCCTCCTTGGCGGCCCCTCTGAAACCTGCTTGCAGCCCCATAGGGCCCCAGACCTCTGGTTGAGAACCACTGGCTTAGACTACACCATAAAACATTGCATACTGTTGGAGATACCTAGGTGTCTTGAACAGGATTGAAAGTAAAAAAAAAAAATCTGACCTAAAACCTAATGATCTTGTTTCATCTTCCTATGGCCTGCCCTACAGAACCACAGTTTAAGAATCTGCACCTTGCCAAAATATTTTTGTACTTTCTACAAATGCAAATCAGCCCTCTTTTTGGCACTTCTAACTGTGGCAGATGAAATATGACTAGATGTTCCTAATTAAAATTTTCTGGAAAATTAGATACTGTATCTCACAGCCTAGAACAGATGGAGGATTCCTTCTAACCTCACTGCAGGTGATTGGCAAAAGTGAATAATAAAATACTCATCAAATTTCTGGTGCCTAACCCTCCTTCCTGGTAATGATATATAGATTATAGAGAGATAAATAAAGATTGGAAAATCTCACCGGGATATATTTCACACAATCTTTTTCTCTTCCTTTGTCCTCCCGCAATGTGTTTAGTTTTACCATCCCCAAAGTTATTCCTGTATTAACACCGTAAAAGTAACTAGCTAGCATTATATTGGTAAACAACTGAAATTCTGTGAGTTTCAGTCAAGATTTGTAAATATTTGATGCAGAGAACAAATTTGCAGGGGTAAACAAATGTTTCGTTTTTCTCCAGTTGAAAACAAATGCAATACAAACCTATTGCAGTCCATTAAAATCTGCAGCCTTTTGCAGTGTATTTTATTTCTTGCCCGCCTAATAGGATTGTAAGTAGCACTTCCAAGTTCTGTTGCCTTCCAGGCTAAATTAAGTTTAAGACACTGGTTTGAAGCCAAAGCTGACAGTTCCTGAGATTTATTGTACATCAGATGTCCCTAGGGTGGGGGTTGGCAACCTTTCAGAAGTGCTGTGCCGAGTCTTCATTTATTCACTCTCATTTTAAGGTTTCACGTGCCAGCAATACATTTTAACGTTCTTAGAAGGTCTCTTTCTATAAGTCTATAATGTATAACAAAACTATTGTTGTATGTAAAGTAAATAAGGTTTTAAAAATGTTTAAGAAGCTTCATTTAAAATTAAATTAAAATGCAGAGCCCCCCACACCGGTGGCCGGGACCCAGGCAGCGTGAGTGCCATTGAAAATCAGCTTGCGTGCCGCCTTCGGCACACGTGCCATAGGTTGCCTACCCCTGCCCTAGGGTATGACTACTAAACATTGTATAAGGATATCTTACAGCAAGGTTTCCTTGCACTACCTCAGTTTAAGTTCTGGGTACCCTTCATGAAAACTACGCATAACCTATTAACCATGCCAGAATAAACTACACTTCATAGTAGCCAGTTCATGTGCTTTTGAAGAAAATAGCACCAAAAGTTTGAAATATAACTTAAATTTCTAAACAACTTTTAAAACTCCAACAAATATTGTGTTGTAAACAGGACAAGTGTTCCTTTATTTTGAATAAAAGGTTGTTCATTTGACAGGAATCTCGAACATAGTCTAGCCCATTCATAAAACCAGCCCCTTGGTGGGATTTTTTTCGTGTGTGTGTGTGTGTGGTATATGTTTTAAATCTCAAATAATTTATTAACCATCAACTTTGCAGTGGAAACGATTCTGGAAACCTTTTATGCTAGTCTTTGTCTTTTATTACTTTGCCGCTAGGGTTTAAGAAACCATGATCAAAAATTTCAAACATAAAAGCCTACAATTAAGACTCCTAAAGCTATATTTAGCCCACCTGCCTGCCTTTCAAAAATGCTGTGCACCGAACAGCTCCTACTGACCTCACTAAAGACTCTTACTTTTGAAAACTTTGACTCGAGGTCTTAAATATCTGATTATTAAATTAGTGGAATTGTAGAAGTAGCCGGTCAAGAAATGCTTCCTGAGAATTAAATATTAATTGAATGTGAGATTGAAAAGAGTGAATAATACGGCTAGTCCATTTGTAATCTCCAATGTGTTTGTGAAAAATAATCTTAACCTCTGGTGTTGCATCAAGCTGTCTTTAGGCAAAGAAGATAACATACCTTTTCACTTGTTGGCATAAATCACATCTTGCTGGGAGAAACATAGCCGATTTCTTTTCAGATGCTTATAATAGAATGCTTGGAGAAGGAAATAACAAATACAGTTAGATGAGATAAAAGGCAATTTTAAGATTCCTTCTTTATGTACGTACCCCATTATCACCAGCATGGTTGATCGTATAGGAAAGTTGTTACCTTTAGTCAGTCAAATGTCCACTACGGTAGTCTTTATTGAAGTATCTATTTGCCAATCTAGGTAGCTCAGTGTGCATCTTGGCAAAATCAATGTAGAGAAAAGTGAAATAGTTGTTTGGTCACTCTTTTTGCATATCTAAATCTGTTCACAAAACATTGCTAGATATGAAAGCATTTGAGAGGTTGTCTTTATGTGGCAACACGTTTTTTAAAACTAGACAAATTCTTTAATTTTTCCAAGAAAGAACACACATCTAGAGTGATACTATTTATAGACATTTAAATGGAACAGTAACTGGAAATGTGAAACTCAGTACCCAGGGCGGCCACAAAATCATTCATAACTTTCTCTGTAGAAGTGAAATGATAGAACATACTGTGTAGAACAGTGGTCTCCAAACTTTTTTGATTGTGCACCCCATCAATAAAAAATTTTTGAGCACGCACCCCTGCCATGCTGCAGGACTAGCTCTACCATTTTTGCTGCCCCAAGCGCCCCCCCAAAAGAGCCACTTAGACTCCCACCCGAACTGCCAAAGCACGCTTAAAAAAAAAAAAAAAAGCTGCTTGAATGGCACTGCTCCAGCAGCGCTCCCCTTGCTGCACACCCCGAAGGATCCTCTTGCAGACCCCGTGGGGTGCACGCACCCCACTTTGGAGACCACTGGTGTAGAACATTATATCCTTGCTATCCTACGCATTATTCATGCTTGCTTTTTTTTTTCTCCCCCTACAGACAGCAGCACCTGTCCAAAGAGTCTCCTAACTAAGTCTTGCTCAGCAAATAGCACAACCTGGTTAGTCAAGCAGAACGCATGCAATGAAGCGGCTCAGGGAATAAATGGAAACGTGCCAGTTAAACAGTCCCCACGTTCAGCTTCAAGTCCAAAGCCACAAGGTAAGTACAGATGCAAATGCTCTGTTTACATAAGTCATTCTGTGGCTAATTGACCCTGTTTCAAGAGGCAGGCAGGCTTCCTGGGGAGTGCAGCCTCCATTCTCCTTTGAGATTAAGTGGTCATCTTGTTCACCTTCATTTACCTTACAAGTAAATGTCCTTTTCATTGTATTTGGTTTCACTTTGCTTAATTTACATTGGAGACACAGTCAAGCCAGCAAAACAATAGGGTTAGGGTTTAGGCACAGTATATTACCAGTTTGCATATGACACTTCACACAACACCATTTAGCTACAGATTGACAAAGGTGAATTGGGGCAATGAGTGGGTCAGGCCTGATGAGTTATGGTTTGGTTTACCCTCTGCCAATTGGCATTGAGGGCCTCCCTGAGTCTCATGATAGTTTTCAGAAGGAGTCCTACATCCCTGAGCTGGAAGGATATGATCCTATATTTAAACTAGATGGTGAGCAAAACAGCTCAGCTGAGTAGGAGGCGTTAAGGAGGCATTTCAGGTTCTAGCAGAAATGGGAACCCTAGGTAGTGAGGTGGGTGGTTTGAGTGGGAGAAGAACACTTTATATTGAACGTATTATTCTTTACTCTTTATTATGCAAATGTGCACATTGAATGGAGGAAGTATATTTCCCCAACTCCCGCCAATGAATTACATATTCACTTTGATTTGCCTTCTAAAGATAGCTAAAGGATAACAAGAAAACATTTTACAAATATGTGAGAAGCAAGAGGAAGACCAAGGACAGGGTGGGTCCATTACTTAACGAGGAGGGAAAGATAGTAACAGAAAATGCAGCAATAGCCAAAGTGTTAAATGCCTTTTTTTCTTTCATTTTTCACCAGAAAGGTTAGCAGTGATCAGATGACTAATATAGTGAACATCAGTGTAAATGGGATAGGATCTGAGGCTTAAAATAAGAGAACAAGTTAAGAATTACTTAAACAAGTCGGCAGGGCCTGACGAGATACTGAAGCAACTGGCTGTGGAGATTTCTAAGCCATTACCTTTGAGAACTCATGGATGATGGGAAGAGATTCCAGAGGACTAGAAAAGGGTAAATATAGTACCTATCTATAAAAAAAGAGAACAAAGATAACCCAGAGAATCATAGCCCAGTTATAAAGGCGATGGAGCGAATAATGAATCAGTTTGGAAGCACGTAGAAGATATTAAAAAGATAAGTAACAGTCAACGTGGATTTATCAAGAACAACTCATGTCAAACCAACCTAATATCCTTCTTTGACAGGGTAACAAGCCTTGTGAAGCAGAGGGTGGGATGCAGAAGCAGTACATATGATATAATCTTGGCTTTAATAAGGCTTTTCATACTGTCTCACATGACATTCTCATAAGCAAACTAGGGTAACGTAGCCTAAACATACCTACAGTAACTCATCACTTAAAGTCATCCTGGCTAAGGTGGTTTTGTTGTTACATTGCTGATCAATTAGGGAACATGCTCGTTTTTAAAGTTTGCAATGCTCCCGTCTAACGTCATTTGGCAGCCGCCTGCTTTGTCCACTTCTTGCAGGAAGAGCAGCCCATTGGAGCTGGCTGGTGGGGGCTTGGAACCAGGGTGGACCGGAAGCCCCCTATCAGCTCCCCACTCCCCTAAATTCCCTGTGCAGCAGCTGCCTACAGTTCAGCTGTCCCTCCCCCCACTGCCATATGCTACTCCTGCCCTCTGCCTTGCAGCTGCTCCCCGAGATTCCTGCTTGCTGTGCTCGGGGGAGGGAAGGAAGAGGGGGGCTAATGTCAGGGTGTCCCCCTCCCCCTGCTCCTGCACCCCGCTTACCCCATCTTCCATAGAGCAGGGGGGAGACATGAGAGCTCAGGATGGAGGGAGCTTGCAGCAGCTGCGGTCTCAACAAGCTGATCTAATTAACAAGGCAGTGTACTTAAAGGGGAAGTGTGCATGTCTCTCTCGCACTGCGATGTCTCCCCTCCCTCCCCTCCGTCCCTCCATTCCTGCTGCCTTGTAGAGTGAGAGAGTTAACCCTTGAGGGCTCAGCCAATTGCTAGTTGATCATTTAACAGTAAGGGAAATATCCCACCCTCTGACTCCTCCACCTCAACCAAGCTTCACAATCATCATCACTGGGTACCAGTCTTAAATTGTTTGTTTAAAACTTTGTGTGTAATATAGTCTTTTGTCTGGTTAAAAAAAAAAATTTCCCTGGAACCTAACCCCCACATTAACATTAATTCTTATGGGGAAATTGGATTCACTTAACATTGTTTTGCTTAAAGTTGCATTTTTCAGGAACATAACTACAATGTTAAGTGAGGAGTTCCTGTACTATAAAATGGGGCACAAGTGATTGACAACTGCTCTCTGAGTACAGTTTCCCAATGATTCACAGTCAAGCTGGAAGGGCATATCGACTGGGGTCCCTCAGGAATCTTTCTTGGATACGATTCTATTCAATATCTCCATAAATGATTTGGATAATTGCATAGAGAGTACACTTATGAAATTTGTGGACAGTACCAAGCTGGGAGGAGTTGCAAGCACTTTAGAGGACAGGATTAGAGTTAAAAATGATCTTGACAAACTGGAGAAATAGTCTGAAATAATGAAGATGAAATTTAATAAGGACAAATGTAAAGTACTACAATTAAGCAGGAATAATTAATTGCACAAATACAAAATCAGTAATGACTGCCTAGGAAGGAGTTTTGCAGAAAAGGCTCTGTGTGTTATAATGGATCACAAACTAAATATGAATCAACAATGTAATACTGTGGCAAAAAGGTGAACATCATTCTGGGATGTATTAGCAGGAATGTTGTAAGCAAGATGCAAGAAATAATTTTTGCACTCTACCCAGCACTGATAAGTCCTCAGTGGGAATACTGTCCACTTCTGGGCACCACACTTCGGGAAAGATGTGGACAAATTGGAGAAGGTCCAGAGAAGAGCAACAAGAATGATTAAAGGTCTAGAAAACATGACCTGGGAGAGAAGATTGAAAAAATTGGGTTTGTTTAGTCTGCAGAAGAGAAGATGGGGAACATAAGTCTTTATAACAACCTTTTATGTACTTGAAGAGGAGAGTGATTTCAGTGATTAAGGAGAACAGTGAGACAAGCCAAGAAGCAATGGGCTCAAATTGCAGGAAGGAAGATTTAGGTTAGACTTTTGGAAAAACTTCCTAACTGTCAGGATAATTAAGCACTGGAACAAATTAGCTAGGGAGGTTGTAGAATCTGTGTTTATTGGAGGTTTTTAAGCACAGGTTAGACAAACACCTGTTAGGGGTGGTAGATAATACTTAGTCTCGTCCCAGTGCAGGGGACTGGACTAGATGACCTATCAAGGTCCCGTCCAGTCCTACATTTCTATAATTTCATAGCTACAAGTTGAGTTAGAATATATAAAACACAAACCATATTTTTGTGTGCAGTATACATTCCTCTGGTGTACAAAAATGTCAGCACTAAGAATGCTGGTAGTGGGATGTAACCCTTTTCACCTTGAGGTCACTGCTTAACATTTAGCCCAGGTTGATAGTGACCAAAAGTCATTGCAATCTAAAAATGTTGTCCTCTAGGAAATAAAAAGATCTCAATTTACTTCTGAATGGACGTGTCCATGGGTGCCAGTTGTGACAGCAACTGTGATGATTAGTAATCTTTATCTCAGTCTCCACAGAGAAATGAACAAGTATGGAAACTGAGCCTCTCTTCCTAAGATAATACCCATCCAGGTTAGGCTGAGGCACATTCCTGGTGTGGTGGAAACTAGCATTGCTTTTGCCTGTACTGTGGATAAATGGGGAGGTCACTCCCTAGTGGTGCCACTCCAGCACCTTTCATAAATATCAAATTCATCTCACATTTAAGGGAGGAAAAAATCAGTGGGTGTTGAGGGCAAGTTTTGGTTCAGGAAACATGTGCAAAACAAAGCTGTGCTTTTGGTACATAAAACCCCTCGTAAAAGAACCCTGTTGATAGTGAAGGGCGTATATAAACGTTGCTCAGCTTAATAGCCTTTCTATATTGCCTTAATGTCCTGTTGTAACTGAGTATTTGAAACCAAGCTAAAAAAGTTTTTTTTAAAGTTATTTTCCCCAAAAACAAAACCACACAAAATTAATGGATGAAGAGCAGTAGGAAGTCCATAAAAATAGACTGATTTTTTTTTAAACACCAATTTGTATCAACTTATAGATTACAAGGCCACCTGTCTATTGGGTAACTGTGAACATGTCTAATTCAGGTAGTTTTGCAGCTGATACTGCTCCCTCCTAGCCATGAGTCCAATGTGTTTATCTCAAAAGAACTTCCTCCAGACAGGGCCAGTTCCAGGAATGTTGTTGCAAGATGAGAAGTACAGATTTGCAGCTAAAAAGCAATAATGCTATTGCAAATAGTTTTGGGCCTGGTATGTTTGGGGCCTGCTGTGTGTCTCCCTCTTTCTGCTCCTCTGAGTGCATTCAGGGTATCAAAATTATCTTAAAGCATTTTGTATTGGGCCTGCCTGTTCATAAAAAGCAAGCAGGCAGAAATATGAGGGATGGAATAAGGTGTACCTGCGTGAACCAAAACAATCCCAGTGCCTTAAACTGTTTGGGTTGTTCCACTGAGAAGTTTCAGAGTAGCAGCCATGTTAGTCTGTATCCACAAAAAGAACAGGAGTACTTGTGGCACCTTAGAGACTAACAAATTTATTTGAGCATAAGCTTTTGTGGGCTACAGCCCACTTCATCAGATGCATGGAGTGGAAAATACAGTAGGAACACACCACCACGAAACAATGGGTGTTACCATACATACTCTAACAAGAGTGATCAGTTAAGGTGAGTTATTACCAGCAGGAGAGAAGAAAACTTTTTGTAGTATTAATGAAAATAGTCCATTTGCAGCAGTTGACAAGAAGGTCTGAGGAACAGTGGTGGGGGTGGGGGGCGGTAAACATGGGGAGACAGTTTTAATTTGTGTAATGACCCATCCACTCCCAGTCTTTATTCAAGCCTAATTTAATGGTGTCCATTTTGCAAATTTAATTCCAATTCAGCAGTCTCTCATTGCAGGGCCGGCTCCAGGCACCAGCTGAGCAAGCTGGTGCTTGGGGCGGCAGATTCCAGGGGGCGGCATTCCGCCCAAACCTAGAGCGGCATGGCCGCTTTTGTTTTTTGTTTGCTGCTCTGGCCGCCCTGTGGGGGGCGGAGGAAGGGAGCGCCCTGCAGCAAACTCGGCAGGGTAGCCCGCATCCTTCCCTCCCCACCGACCAGAGCAGCGCGGAGCTCTCCCGCAGGCGTCGCGGTGATTGGGGCCGTGGGGCGAGCTCCCTGCTGAAGCGCTGGCCGCCCAACTTCTGTCTCTCCCCCCCCGCTTCCTCCCCTTCCCCCCCACTAGACCAGGCGTGCACTCTGCAGCACAGGGAGTCCCCGGCTCCGGCCGCCCTGTAGGGATTTTTTGTTTTGTTTTTTCCCGCTTTGCCAGCTGTGCCATTGTCTCCCCCGCCCCACTTTGCCGCTCCAGCCGTGCCGTTTTTTTTGTTCTCCCCCCTCCCCCCGCTTTACCGCTCCGGCTGTGCTGCAGGGTTGTTTTTTTCCCCCTGCTTTGCCGTTCCAGCCGTGCCGTATTTTTGTTCCCCCACCCTGCTTTGCCGCTCTGGCCGTGCTGTGTTTTTGGTTTTTTTTTTTCTTCCCCTGCTTTGCTGCTCTGGCGCCCCCCCCCCTTTTTTTTTTGCTTGGGGCGGCAAAAAAGCCAGAGCCGGCTCTGTCTCATTGGAGTTTGTTTTTGAAGTTTTTTTGTTGTAATATTGTGACTTTTAGGTCTGTAATCTAGTGACCAGGAAGATTGAAGTGTTCTCCAACTGTTTTTTTTAATGTTATAATTCTTGACATCTGATTTGTGTCCATTAATTCTTTTACATAGTCTCTCCGGTTTGGCCAATGTACATGGCAGAGGGACATTGCTGGCACATGATGGCATGTATCACATTGGTAGATGTGCAGGTAAATGAGCCTCTGA
The DNA here is from genome assembly GCF_016161935.1 of Mauremys reevesii. Classification (NCBI taxonomy): domain Eukaryota; kingdom Metazoa; phylum Chordata; order Testudines; family Geoemydidae; genus Mauremys; species Mauremys reevesii. The sequence continues at coordinate 254,464,040 of NC_052623.1, forward strand.
TGGTGTGGCTGATGTGATTAGGTCCTATGATGGTGTCCCCTGAATAGATATGTGGACAGAGTTGGCAACGGGCTTTGTTGCAAGGATAGGTTCCTAGGTTAGTGTTTTTGTTGTGTGGTCTGTGGTTGATGGTGAGTATTTGCTTCAGGTTGGGGGGCTGTCTGTAAGCAAGGACTGGCCTGTCTCCCGAGTTCTGTGAGTGAGGGATCATCCTTCAGGATAGGTTGTAGATCCTTGATGATGCGCTGGAGAGGTTTTAGTTGGGGGCTGAAGGTGACGGCTAATGGCGTTCTATTACTTTCTTTGTTGGGCCTGTCCTGTAGTAGGTGACTTCTGGGTACACTTCTGGCTCTGTCAATCTGTTTCTTCACTTCCGCAGGTGGGTATTGTAGTTGTAAGAACGCTTGATAGAGATCTTGTAGGTGTTTGTGTCTGTCTGAGGGGTTGGAGCAAATGTGGTTGTATCTTAGAGCTTGGCTGTAGACAATGGATCGTGTGGTGTGGTCTGGATGAAAGCTGGAGGCATGTAGGTAAGTATAGTGGTCAGTAGGTTTCCGGTATAGGGTGGTGGTTGTGATCATCGCTTATTAGCACTGTAGTGTCCAGGAAGTGGATCTCTTGTGTGGACTGGTCCCAGGATGAGGTTGATGGTGGGGTGGAAATTATTGAAATCATGGTGGAATTCCTCAAGGAATCCCATGGCCATCATGTGCGAGCAATGTCCCTCTGCCACGTACATTGGCCAAACCGGACAGTCTCTATGCAAAAGAATAAATGGACACAAATCAGACATCAGGAATTATAACATTCAAAAACCAGTTGGAGAACACTTCAGTCTCCCTGGTCACTAGATTAGAGACCTAAAAGTCGCAATATTACAACAAAAAAAACTTCAAAAACAGACTCCGAGAGACTGCTGAATTGGAATTAATTTGCAAAATGGAGACCATCAAATTAGGCTTGAATAAAGACTGAGAGTGGATGGGTCATTACACAAAGTAAAACTATTTCCCATGTTTATTCCCCTCCCCCCCCCCACACACACACACACTGGTCCTCACACCTTCTTGTCAACTGCTGCAAATGGACCCTTTTGATTACCACTACAAAGTTTTTTTTCTCACCTGCTGGTAATAGCTCACCTTAACTGATACCCTACACATTCTAATGAGAGTTAACACCCACTGTTTCATGTTCTCTGTGTGTGTATATATACATCTTCCTACTGTATTTTCCACTGCATGCATCCGATGAAGTGGGCTGTTGCCCACGAAAGCATATGCTCAAATAAATGTGTTAGTCTCTAAAGTGCCACAAGTACTCCTGTTCTTTTTCCGTTGAGAAGCTGTATTTTTAACAGAATTGTAGCTTTAATTTACAGGTACCGTACACTTTTTTCCCTCTCCAATACTTTTTGGGGTGACTGCTTTAGTCTTGCCAACCTTAAATATCTATCTGTGATGAAAGGAAATAAGATCTCAGACCTGCATTGCAATGCCAGTTTCTTTGCTGTTGATAGATTAATCACTAAGTGACATTCGTCTAACCTACCAAAGTTTAGGAGATAGAAATAATCAGAAGTAAAGATAAAGCCAAGTGTGTGTGTTTAATTCATCAGTGCTGTTTTGGAAATAAAGTGTAGAATGTTCACAGTCCTACATATTACCCAAGATTTGGATTTGAAACTAAGCTTGGACCTTGAACCTGTCTTTGTTCAGTGTAAGTACTTGGTGTCTGTCTGAAAAATAACTTAAATCTTTGGAAATAATCACTCATTACATACCAGTCCTGATGCAGCCAGAGCAAGTGAATAAATTGTTGAACAGAGTCCAATATAAAATTATTTCCCCTCAATTTTGGTTATGTTATTTCCTGGCATTTTAAGCTGAACACAAGTTAGTTTGTCTAAGATATCAAAGGTAAAAGGATAGTTCTTGTTTCCTAAGGACTCCTTTCAGCAACAAATAAGCTCAGCAGTTTGTAGATCACAATTCAGTCTTTAATGTTGCTGGGTTTTGATTTATTAATTGCTTTGAGAAATTAGCTCTCAGCTGGACTACAATACTGCAGCATGAAGACTTCAGTGCTTAGGAAACGCCAGCTAGTGCCAAATGCTTCAGCACATCTCCTCAGCTATGCAGGCTACACTGAGCCCTGTCAAACCTGTCCTCCATTCTATACACTGGTTTCCCGTAGAACTTCAAATAAAGTTCCAGGTCTCTGTCCTTATCTTCAAGATGCTGAATGACTTGGACCCAGGGGATCTAAAAGGTCTCCTAAAGCTCCAGGGTGAATACCATGGCACTCCTCTGGCAAAACAGAATGTTCCCCAGTAAAGCCAAAACTCATCTTTGCAGGAGGCAATGCTCTCTCGGCAGCCCATCCAAGACTCTGGAATGACTCAGTCACGCAGTTCACTCTGTGGCTGGGGTATAGCTGGCCTTTCAGAACCCCAAGGGACTTAGTAGATGTCACAGGGATTCTTGGACAAAGTGACCCTGCTGGCCGCATATGGTACACCACGTATCCCCGCCCATCCCAAGGCTTCTGGGAGATGGTTTCCCTCCCTGCTGGGTGTGGGTCTCCTCTTGGGTTTGATCCCTGTCTTCTGATGCCATTTCACCCTTGTTAGTTTTCTCTCCAAACCAGGATGACTATCCATATCCTGACCTGTCAGTTTTCCAGCCATCGTAACATCTCTAGGATTAGTCTGTTAACATGATTTCAGGTTGGCATGGCAGAGTTTATAGGCTCATTCTATACCCATTAATTTCTAGGCCTCACTGATTGTTTTAGCTCCCTGACCAGTTCCCCATTTCTTTACATAACCCCTCATTTGAATTAAAACCTCATCATAGATCATGGCCCCTTTTTTCCTGAACTCCCCATAACCTTTTCCTAAATGTTTCAGTGTCAGTTTAAACTTTTGCAGCAAAGCTTGGTTACAATTATCATAATCTTGATAGGCTACCCATAAGGGTAAAAATGTCCAAGACCTTTGTCCAAGGCAGTAGTGGACCCAGGTTCCTTATCATGTCTTCCTTCCTTCATCTTATTCAATTCATACCCCATTTCAGAAACGTCTAGGAACACATCCATGTCATCCCCCTCCCTAAAGCCAGGAAGTAATTGGGAGTCTAGGCCTCCCATTGGGACAGGTACCTGGGGACTGGCTTTACCTATGGACTATTCTTCTACTTGGCAGTCTCTGTACCTCAAACTGATGATGTCTTTCCTGGTCTATCTGGCACAGTCTCTCCATCTTGAGCTGATAGTGCCCCTTCTTGTCCCTTTCCTTCTCGTGCTGACTCTGGCTCTTCTTTCTCTTCTCTCTCCACTGATGATGCTGCTCCCGATCTGCTCTCCTTTGTTCCTGATCTTCAAGCTGCTAAGTTTCCAGATGCACTTTGTCTCTCTCCAGCTGCAGCTTTTCCTGCTCTGGCTATTGGGCTCTCCACAACTCCTGTTGCAGTGATGTACTGGTCTGGACCGAACACAGTTGCTGCATCTGTCCGTCTTTGCCCTGTTTCTTTCCAGGGAGTTAGCTCCAAGATTCTCCCATCTGCTGGATCCTTTGCCAGCAGACTGGAGGTTCTCTGCAAACCTGGACTATTCTGCTGCTGCTCGTTAGAATACAGCAAATGTACTAGCTGCAGTTTTGTCTGGTCCTCAGTTCTCAGCTGCCTTTCTCTGCATAGCTCAACCAACCAGTTTTTCTTCAGCTGCTCAAAAATTCATTTTCCCCTGTCTCTTTCCTGAAAAGACTGATACTTTTTTCTCTGTACTTTCCCCTTCTAGGTAACTTGCTTTCACACTGTTATGCGATTCCCAAGTTCCCTGCCTTCACTGTTATTCCCAGCACAAGCTAGGCTGCCTAAGCAAGCTGCTTTTGCCTTCTTTTCAGAGACTAATAAGTGTGACTGCCCACAGTTATGAGTTACCAGACAATTGTTCCTGTGCAAGCCTGTTTTATTCTTAAACTGAAGCACTACAGAGAACACATTAACAACAATAAAAGGACCTATACACATGCTAATAAGCTTACCAGAGTTCACCCCAGCCCTTGCATGGGCTCTGGCTGGAGCAGTCCTTCAAAACCCCACACAAGGGGTTATGATTTTAGGTTCATCACAGCTAAGGCTACGATTTTGTCACGGGTTTTTTAGTTAGTCATGGACGGGTCCCGGGCAATAACCGAAAAGTCGCGGCGAGTGGCCTGTCCGTGACTTTTACTAAAAATACCCCTAACTAAATCTTACCTGCTTGGGGGATGGATGGGGGTGGCGGCGGTGCTCCAGTAGATGCTGCTGCTCCTGGGGTGGAGCTGGCCCAGGGCCCCACCACCACCACTCCAGGCTGGGAGGTGACCTGTGGTGCCACTGCTGTGCCCAGGGCCAGTTGCCTGGGGCCACCAAAGCAACAACTGATGTGGCTGGCCCCAGGGCCGCCCTGGGGTCAGCCACACCAGCCGCTGCAGATGCGGAAGTCACGGAGGTCCAGGGCAGAGTTTAAAAAGGATAGATTTAAGTGGATCATTTACATTCTCCTCACCCCCTCGCTATTTCCAACAAGATCCACTTTACATGTTTTGTTCCAAAAGTCCTTTGAAGTTCCTCTTATCTCCCAGAGAGCGCATTAACCCCATTTTCCTGCAAGTTCCATGCAGTGTTCAATAGTACATAAACATGTACATTTTTAATACAATGGACCCCAGGGGTATTAAACGTAATTCAGTACGGTTCCATTTAATCAGTAAGGCTTGTCCAGGATATTGTCAGTCTGTCACACTAAGGACCATCACGAACCTTGCTGCCTTCTGTTCCAAGCACAAGATGGATTTTTTTGACCTTGTTCTCTGTAACATTAACACGTAGCAACACATTTTTTTAATATATAGTAACAAAAAACAAAACAAAGAAAACCTCTACCAAAATAAAACATTTCACTGCACTCTCTCTTCTCCCCCTGGATAGCAGATGAGAGAAGTGAAACATGACAGATATCAGTCACGTTGCTTACTGCACTGCTGAAAGGTGCTCATATACTAAGCTGATTAGCATGATATAAGAACCTATGTAGAATAGAATAGACTGGTGTAATTTTCCTCTCTTTGCTGGATCCAGACTATTATTCTGCATTGCTTTTTCCTGCAGAGATTCTGTGGCAGCTGTCTGTCCAAATTCGTTTCACAATTTACTTGAAGGTGATGGTGCGTGCTCCGTGATGATTACTGATGCAAGTCAGCCAGGGGAACTGTAATGTAGATGACACTCCTAAGTGCTGGAACTTCTGTATTCTCACTGAAGCAAGATGCCACAAATCTTCTGGCTAATATCAGTGAGCCAGGGAGAAATTTAAAGTTTTATTTATAAAAACCAAACCCACAAACTTCCTAGAGTAACAGCAAGGGGAAAAGGCCAGGCAAGTCAAGAGGCCTCCAGTGAAAGGGAAAAATTCCTCTCATGCCTTGTGAAGATGATATCCTGTGTTCATTGCAGCTTTTGCGCCTACTTTCCCTATTCACTGCCTGTTCACACACAATTGATTGTACAGCCGTATACTACATATTAAATCCTGATTAACTAGTTTTGGTCAGTAGTGTATGGAAGTGGCTACTTGGGCACTATGATAGGTTTTGTTTGGGCTGGATATGCAGCATGCATCCCCAGATGTGCTCATAGTTGCACGGCATAGAAGCTGGGAAATTTTTATTGTTGAAAAGAGCTTTAAATTATCCAGTGGTGTATTACCGTGGTCCAGTCTTTTCCTCTTTGTTCTTCAAGATCTCCTGTGTGCACACAGGAGAAATAATCTGTGATTAAACTAAATAGCTACAGAAGGTACATAGAATGAGGAATTAATAGGATTAATTTGTTTTCCACAATCCCTATTAAAAGGTTCACCTTATTGTAAGGTTTTTAAACTACCAGTTTATTTCCTTGTTATCAGTGGCTTTCAAACAGTGATCGTCATGAGGTCATGTCCCATTCTGATTCACCGACTTCCATGCAGTAATGACATTGCTCGGTTACAGGAAAAATTCATAGAAAGGCAGTATTTATTAAGGAGATAAAATGAAAATAAACTCGCTTTAATGGGACTAGTGTGGCTGTCTGGTTTCATTCCCTGTGTGTCCTGCCACCTACAAATTTTAATATCTTCAGGTTGACCAGATGTTCTAACATATTGTGATTGTCACAGTTAGGATGGTCCCAGTGCTTGTCAGTTCTAGTGGAACCAGGATTTTGTCTTGATATTATTTCTACCAGCTAGAAGGATGTCTTGACCACCTCTGGCCATGGTCTGTTTAGGAAGGATTTAGAAACTGATTTTGCCTCAAAATGGATGTAGGGTCCAATGGTGGGGGGGGGGGGGGGGGATTTCTGCTCCAGACATGCACCACTTGTATTTGTTCAACATAAACTCCATCAACACCAGCAATTTTTATGAATTCTCACTCCAGTATTAATTACTTAACAAACTGATTTTCTGCAATTGTACAAGGCACATTACAATTACTCTGCGAAATGCATCACAGGAAATGTTGCTATACATCATTTTAATTCTGGTCTTAAATCCACCCAAACTCCTCTCGTCCTTCCATCTCTTCCCCCAGGGAAATTGGAATGCCGATACTCAGTTGTGTCCTGCTTCTTTCCAGTCAGTCTGTCTGATGATTTTTTTTAGCTGTCTCATCACTTTTTTTTTTTTTAGTTCAGCTAGCTATCTAGCTATTCAGCTCTCTGACAATTATCTGATGCTCACTGGCCTAGATCTGCCAGTCCTTCTGAGAACTGCATGAGAGAAGGCAGAACAGTAAAGAGGAAACAGTGCTTCACAGCAGCAAGCAGGCAGATGGAACAAACATTTTTAATTTCTCTCTCATTGTACAAAATGCTGGTGAGAAAATTGTTTCGCTTGTTCAATGATTATAAAGCAATCATTTTAAAATATGGCATGTTGAGTTACCCTTCCAGTGCTGATCTCCGCTCCACCATTCTTAGTCTAGTCTATATCCTGGACCATAGATATGTATTAATACATATAAATGTTAAGAGCCAAGGACAGTTACATACCTAAGAAAAGTCTCATTTCTTACTGTGACCCTCATCCTTCTCCATTGTTCTTTCATACTATTGTTGTTTCATTTATCATCATTTGATGTTCATATGATTGAAGTTATAAACTCTTTGGGAAAGGGTTTTGGCTATTTAATCTATTCAAAGTAACATGTACACTCCTATTTGTACTGAATCTGTCACTAAAGCTACTCCTTGGTAGTGAAGTTCTCTATTGGTAGCAGAATTCACTATTTCCTCTCATACACTAATGCAAGGTAGAGATGGAAAAGCTCTGCTAGATCAAGTCCATCTTTCTGCCAGGGCATGGTTGTTCCTGACAGTATGGTATATATGCAACTATTACTCCTGTGAGGATGTAAATTCTGCGCATGCGCAGTAGCGCAGAATTCCCCCAGATGTCTTTTGGTTCCGCTTCAGAAACTCATTTTTCTGCCGGGAAGCAAAGGGAAGCCACAAGATCAGTCATGCAACCCTCCCAAGCAGTGTGTTTCATATGCCCAGGACAGCTGGCAGAGAGGGAAATCACTGGGGAGCAGGGGGTAGGACTGGGGAAGACCTGGCTGGTGGCTCCTACTCTGTGCTAGGCTCAGCTGCTAGTCCTGGCTGGGCTGGGGAGGACGGAACTTCCTCTTCCCCTGCACGGCATCCGGGGCTGTATCAGACCCACCCCCAGATTTCTCCCCCTGGCTATAGGAAGCTCTGCAAACTCCCCCCACCTCCCCAGCTTCCTGCACCCATCACTTTTCAGCTGCAGGGGGGATCACTGTATAGGGAGCTGCTCCTCCATCTGGCCAACTCCCATGCATCCAGACCTCCTCATATCCAGACCCTCCCACCGAGCCTCACCCCCTGAATCCCTGCACTGAGCCCCACTTCCCCTGCACTGGGACCACCCGACAAGCCACCCACACCCAGATCCCCACCCTACTGACCCCGAACCAGCTGAACATGGATCCCCACCCCACTGAGCCCCACTACTCCAGCATCTGGACCCCCACACACCCAGACCTCCCCCGCTGAGTTGCATTACCATTGCACCTAGAACCCCCCAACAAGCCGCTGTGCATCCAGATCCCCCACTGACCTGCCCACACTCAGATTGCCCCACATAGAACCCTCTCAGCCACACCTGGATCCCCCCACACTAAGCCCCTTCACACTTGGGTCGTGCCTTGCTGAGCCTGCCTGCCCACAAGTGGTGCAGCTGTCATAGAAGAGCAGGGCCCTGAGGTGTTTCTGGGGCCGGTCCAGTCCTTGGATTGTGTCAGGGTTGGGTGCAGCCTCACCTTTGAGTCAGTGTCGCTGGGGAAGCCGCGCAGTGATCTCCCACCTCTGTGCAGCCAGTGGCCTGTGCTCCCCAATGCCATGCTGGAGTCTCCATGTTTATTTGACAAATAAATTTTGCAGAATTTTAAAATATTGGGTGCAGAATGTTTAATTTTTTGGCGCAGAATGCCCTCTGGAGTGTAACTATTTTCTTCAACACGGTCTTTAAATCTTGGATGATAGCTCTTAAACTGCTTTCCATGAGGAACTGTTTCAGGATCTAGAAGTAGGCTTTATTGATAAGGGGGGAGGAGGGGACACCTGGTTGCGCACCTATGTCTCGTAAACTGCCTTAAATGATTGCCCTCTCCTTGATGTCTCCATCATTTAAATAGTGTGCACGCTGTTTGTCCTTCAGTCAAACTATAGTTATTTATGACCTAACTCTTCAATCTTTCCTAAGAATGGAGTCCCTCTCCCTGTTTAATAACTCTGTGAATAATTACAATATGAAGGTCTGATATTCAAGTAAAATATATGCAAAATCAGTAGAATCACAGGGAAAGGAGTGTCAGTGCTGCTAGGGAATTGTGTGGCTTTTAACCATGTACAGTACCATATATCAGTAGCTTCTAGGATGTTTACTCTTCTTAGTCATGGGTGACACATACCCTGTACTCATGCCATCTGCTATCCCCTCTTGGTAGGAGTCTTGGTTTATTGGCTGGATGCAGGCTTTCAAGAGCTGATGGTCTTTAGTGGAAGTATGATTCAGGAAGTAACAAAGTGGCCGCTCTTTTGACTTCCAATCAGTAACTTATTTGTTTGTTAAAGAAAGTGAAAGAAAGAGAGTGTGTGTGTGTGTAACTTTTTTCTTTTCCACTTCTCATGTTGTTCCCTCTACCCAAATTAATTTTGGGGGGGGCTGTTACATGTGATTTCCCCTCCCCCGCCCCTTTCCTTGCCATGCAGAAGCCGGTTTGCTGCTCTGAAATGATCGCAGGAAGCAGTGTCAGGCCACAGTGGAAGCTCTGCCACTCAGATGTGGTGGGTGGTGGTTTCTGATAGGGATAAGATTAGTTTGAAAGCTGCCAGCAGCTGTGACTCTGAAGGGCAGTGCTTCTCATGCAGCCTGGCCTGCTGCCTCTTGGCTATGGCTGTGTAAAACCAGTGTTGATTACTAACAATTCCAGAAACACTTGGCTATTGTAGGGATAAGGGATGAGGGGAAGGGAATGAAAGCGTTCTGGACACAGTAAGCAAATATCACTAACTATTTTGGTGGGAGGAAGAAGGCTAAACTTCATTGTAGCGCTGGTGATGCTGGGGTGGAGACTGAAAAGCCCCAGGATTTGAGGCAAATTCTAGAAAGCAAAAGGATCCATGTTGGCTCATTTTAGATTAAGAAACTGTACAACAGTTGCTTTATAACTAGCAAGCTATCTGTTCTTACTGTTCTTGTCTATGCCCTACCATACTGCTGCTGTTGGTTAGTGACCTGTAGTTCCATTGCTATAAATAAGGGAGGTGGTAGCGGGGCATTTTCCTCTAGGAACCCATGACTTGGGAGCTCACTTACCCATCTGGGTCTGCCAATGCCTGATTTCTCCCCGCCCCCCCAACTTTCTGGATGTGCTGCAAAGCTTATCCCTTTTGGGTGTTATGGAAAGGGGGTGATCAAGGGAGGGACTTGCTGGATTTTTATTCATATCCAAGTCGTTATTTCTATTTTGCTTTATATTGTGTATTTCAAAGGGTAGGTATTTATAAAAGTTTGTATAAATCTAGATTAGTTTATATATAGGACCATATTGTCAGCCTCTGCCAAAGGGCACAGGTCCAGTGAAGTAAGTGGAGCTGCACCTGTTCACGCCAATATAAGAGCTCATAGACTTTAGCCTTAGTGCTCAGGGCGATGTCTCTTGGTACTGGACAACCAAAACTGAAGCTTTCCTGGAGCAAAGCCCTTCTGATATCAGTTGGTGGGTGTGTGAGAGAGAGAGAGTGAGCACCAAAGTTTTGTTTGGCGCCTTTTTTAGCTTGTGCTGGGGAAGGGTGACTGGAATAATTCCTGTGCCCTTCATCACAGCTAGATCTTGGAATTATACTAGTTCTTATTTTGGGTAAAACTGCTGGTTATGAGGATCAAAACTGCTGTCCATTTGACTGCAGTAGATTCTATAAAGCAACTTGATAAGACTGTTAAAGTAGCACATTGACTGGCTTCTATCCAATAAATAACTAGATGTCTGACTGCATACAGTAAACGTTGAACTCTAGTATGAATTGGTAAGAGAATAATTACATTTAGGTGAACTCAAGGAACTTTTCTTGATGCTCCTGGTATCTGTTTCTGTCTTCATTTTAGCAATGCAAAGTAACAGCTAATGTGTGTGGTGTGGGGTTTTTTTTTTTCCGTTTTTTTTCTTACAGTGCCTCCAAAGCCAGTGCATTTGCAGAATTCATTTTTATCCATCACACACCAAACCCCTACACGGAAAGCTTTAGCTACTGCACAACCAAGAATGGAGGAAGTCACACCTACCTCTGCTTCTTGTGTGTCAAAGGAAAAACCCAGCAAGGTGTCAGATCTCATCAGTCGTTTTGAAGGAGGCGGGTACGTCACTTGCTTTCTTTTAAAAGTAAGGGGTAAAGGACAACGTGTCCTAATTCTTTTAACAACACTGTGTGTAGATTAATGAACTATAATGTATGGTGTAAATGAATGGCATATGTTGTGAAAGTATAGACTCCAGTATTGCTCTCACTGAAGTCAATGGCAGTCTTGCTACTGATTTAAATGGGAACAGAGTAATGCCTATGATAACTATCTGATATCTCCCCAGGATTAGCTGCAACACAGTGCTTCTTGCTTTACAATATATTGTCTAATTGCAGTATTTCACTAAAAGGAAAAATGTGTTTAAACAAATCTAACTTGTGGTGGTCTGCCTAATGATTGTAAATGTTGATTTAGAATATTAATAATTAATAATAGAAACTTAACTTTTTTAGGCCTTGGAATACACACTTTTTTCAAGGTTAGTTTCTCAAGCACAATCTGAAGTGAAGTAAATAATTTGCATGATTAAAACATCCTGAAAAATGTTCATAGTTTGGAATAAACATTTAAAATGAAATTGTTCAGGTAACCTTAATTCCTTTTGTGTTTAATAATAAATATCATGTTATTAGTGGAATCATTTGAAATCTTAATTTTCCTTTTGACTTTTCATGCAGGCTTACCCTTTCTGACATCATTCCGCATAAATAGGAAAACTAAATGGGTCACCTTCGCTTATCTGTTTATGGTCCATTTCACTTTCTGGTTGTAGTGAATTAGAACATTGCTGCTGTTCTTCATTTTACAAACGTGCAGGCAGATATTTAGAACACTGAAAAATATCCGCTGTGATGACATTTACTGTTCACATCATATTTTTTCAATCAAAATATACATGAAGGGACTAAATGCTCAAAAAACACACTTTTTGAGGCAGTGAGAAGAAACATATTTATAATACACCTCTACTTCGATATAACGCTGTCCTTGGGAGCCAAAAAATCTTACCGCATTAGAGGTGAAACCATGTTATATTGAACTTGCTTTAATCCACCGGTGTGCGCAGCCCCCCTCCGCTCCCCCCCCCCCCCCCAGCACTGCTTTCCCACTTTATATCTAAGTTCCTGTTATATCGGGTGGCGTTATATCGAGGTAGTGGTGTACTATAACAAACTTTTTATATCCATGTCCCAAGAGGTTTCCATAGTTCTCTATACACATGAAAGGTCAATTCCTCACTCAAGATATGATGTGTGCGAACATAAATTTAAAAGAAAAAAACTGGAATAACTACCATCCAAAGAGGGAATAAATTTTAAGTGAACATAATCTCTGGTGGTGTTATCTTAAAAGGAGACATATCAAATAAAAACAAACCCCAGGTAGCTCTTTGTTTAAACAATTGGATAAATGGTCCTAAATATTATACGATGATCTTTCAGAAAGCTGTAAAACCTCAGACTGGGCCAATTCTAGGAGCAGCGAGAGTTGTGTAGTGGGTATATATGGCATTGGCCTTCCAGTATCTCAAGGACATCAGCATTCTGAAGGAACATTTCGTACATGAATGTATGATTTATTATGCCTTGCCAGTCCACTAATTTAGGGCCAATGTGCACACATGCATCAGAGGGCAGAATTTGGCCTCCAGGCGGTGGAATGTATCCTAAGATAGGAGTAGTCCAGTACTGCAAGAGGAGACTTTTACTAGAAGACCAAGACTATCACAGGGATGATGAGCTTGATCTGTGAAAGGAAAAGGAGCCTCTAACCTACCCGAGATCTCATCTAACTGCTACACTGCTGTGACAGCTGTGAATAGGGAAAGGGGAAATATAGTGTTGGAGGATTTACAAGAATTCTTTCAATTTAGGGCCCGCCCTCAGTTTCCTTTTTGTTTTCCATTTTAGAATTCTTTTAGCAGTCTGGTATCCTTAGGAAAGCTACTCTTACTCTTCCATCTGCTTTAATAGTTATCCAGTCTGGCAGTGACCTACTATGAGGCCTGTTTAACAAAAGAGAGGAAATGTCATGATGGAGCTGCATGATACAGGATGGGTTAACTGACTCTCGTTACGCCACATGATGAATTTTCACCCATCCTTCAAACTGAACTGCTTCATTTTTGGTTAAGGAGGGAAATAAAAGAAATCCGAACATAGCCATAGGACTCCACCCCTTCCAGCTTTTTTCCAAGGTTTTATCTTCTTGAGAGAGATCTGAGATGATCTCATGCATCTCCTTGATGCTGGAAAAAAAGCCAAGGAACTTTCTAACTACCCTCTAATATCAGGGTCTCCTGACTGGGAATTGCACAGGTAGCATGCTTTGATATCTGTCCTCCTCAGGAGGTGGTCAGTTGGTTCCATCTTTTGGGGATGTCTGAAAGGTTTTGAGAAGTCTGTACTATTTTGAGACCAAAAGGGACTATAAATATTATGCTAAAGCACTATTATTCCCTATTTACAATGTTTGTTCACTTTTACTTATAAACATGGGAATTGCCTTACATGAAGAGATAATTGATCGAACTATCTAGTGTTTAATTGCACACACTAGCCTGTACCTGATTTCTAGAGCAAGGCTAATCCTCCTTTGAGAAGAAGCCTCCATAATACACCTACCCAGTTCTGTGTTGTTATTGCGGGTTGTGAAAAGAGATTTTTTTTTTCATATCCTCAGTTGGCAGTGTGCTGCTGCTTTAAAGCAGGAAGACTGATAGCCTCTGCCAATCTTTTGTTTTCGTATACCCAAACTGTGCAGTAGTAAATTGTGATTGTGAATTACAGTAATAGGTTTTTGTTAGCTTGCACAGCACAAAAGCTAATAGAAATGGGGAAGATCTAGAATGATTCTTAACTATATGCAGCAATGTAAAATAAATATATATATATATATATATATATATTTATTTTATATATATATAAATAAAATAAAAATTTGGCATAAAAAAACAAAATGAATCTATAGAAAGTTAACTATTTTTATAAATGAATGTAGCATAATATGCATTTCACTGAGTTTTTAAAAGGGTATAATTTTCACAAAACAAATTGCAAAGCAATTTTAATTTGTTTACATGCTGCAAAAAAAAACGAACACAGAAAACCAAAATCCAAATGAAGTGCATTCTTCAAACCACCAATAAACCTGTAGAGTCCAGAATATGGTTGTAATCATTATTTTAAGGAAGAATTATTTGGTAGTAAACCTGATGTTTCTAACCTTTCTAAATTAATCTTGCAATGGAATTAATGGTCTTCACATATTACAAACAGTGCAGTAGGAAAACTGCATTATTTATCACTTTATACAAAATAGTTTTGTCACCACAGTTTTTAAAAAAATTTATTTTTGGTAAATATGAATTTCAAGTAAAACATCAACATGCAAGTATTCCTTTTCATCCCAGTGATTTTACAATAGTGCAATATAACTTTATTTTATAGAGTATCTTTAATGTTAACAGTAGCCCAGAGTTGGAACCATGAAAGAATACCGCAGAAAGATAAAATTTGCGGTACATGCCAGGAATGGATGCATATTTGGAACTGACTTGAACTGATGAGGCCTGAAGAGAAAGAAAGCTTTCCTCTTGATAGTGACAAGGATCTGAAAGGGTGGCACTAAATAGGTTGCCTGACCTGCGATAAGCATGTAGAGCTAGATTAAGAATTCTGATAAAGAAAGGAATAGGGAAAAATTAAAAGAATGTTTCTTGCACACTTAAGTGTAGCCATGGACAGAGCATTGGACTGGGATTTAGGAGATCTGTATTCTATTTCCAGTTCTGCTGCTGGCCTGCTGAGTGACCATGAACAAGTCACTTCACCTGTGTGCCTCCGTTTCCCTGTCTATACAATGGGGATAACAACACTGGCCACCTTTGTAATATTCTTTTGAGTTCTACTAGTGAAGAGTGTCATAAGTTGTTTATTAACAGGCAGATAATGGACACCATTTTAATTTTTAGAAGGATGTGTACTGTTGCCCTTGTGACTTGTTGAATTAAATATGGCATTACGTCATGGAAGGCCTATATTAGACATGTTCTGCATAATTGAACATTTCTAATATTAGCAAATAAAAAATACCTTTGAAGAAATTTAAAGTTGTGCAATATAAATGCCATCCTAAAATAAAATACTTTTCTAATGATTCCCTTAACTTTTTTTTTCTTTTTCTTTTTTTAACCTTTTAGTTCCTCAAGTCCTAGTGATTTGAAGAAAGAATCCTCTGTTGTAACGGTTGCTAAATCTCAAGGAAGATATGGGTCAGCATCACCTCAGCCAAAACTCATCTCCCAACACCCACTACAAAAGCAGGGAAATAATACAGATCAAACTCAGGTTGTACAGAAGCACACGGCCAATGGAGTAGTAGCACAAAGCCAGATGGAATGCAATGACAATAAATTACTGGAACATAGCACCAATACATCCACTCCAGCTTCAGATATTGCAGTCAACAGTAACTTAGTAAATGGGGAACAAGAAAGCACAACTACAGAATCCCTGCAAGCTACAATGATCTGCACAGGACAAACTCTTGACTGCTGCAGGACTCCAGGCAGGGACACACTGTTCCCATCTGAAAATGAAACTGTAGAAACTAATACTAATGTAGAGGAAAAACAGAATGAGGAACTCGGTAAGGAAGATGAGCATGTAGAAGCAAAGGTAAAATTACATTCTGTATTTTTTCCGTACATATAACTGTTCCTGTGTTTTTCCAGGTGTTTCATATAAAAAAAAAGTTTTACAGAACTATTCAAAAAGGAAGATATTTTTTATTTTTCTCCCCGATTTATTTTTTTAAACTTTGAAAAAATGTGACCAGCTCTGCAAATAAATAAAATCAAATAAAACCAAAAACCTTTCAACAATAGATTAGCCTTTTAATGAGGCACTTTTGAAAATGCTGAATACTTTTAACCTGTGGAAATAGACCCAGGTTATGTGCTGTGCAGTGACATTATGATGTCCCAGTGCACCAAAACTGGGACTCCTCAAAGATCTTGAATATGCAAAATTTGGCAACCCTTCCAAATTGTTTGGTGAAGGAGGTAAGAGAGGATATTTGTGGAAAAGACTGTAACTGACCTGAACTTGCATGTCTAGTCATGTTGTTTGTGCCATGAGAGAGGGTGGAGGAACAAATGGTTGGAGTGGCAAAAAACACACACTAACACAGCAGCATCAAGACATCTGGAGACAGAACTGGCTTGTGAGAGCTTAGCTCGAGTATAACCCTCTGAACGGATCTAGCAAGACAATGGGAAGCCACTGGGATGTCCCAGTTAGACATAAGGGATGAAGAAATACATTTATCCCTTGTTGAAATCCCATTGAAGTCAGTGGAATTACACTGGGGATGAATCTGAGATTTCCTAGTAGAGATTTCTTTTGTTGTTGTTAAGAGGAAATGAGTGGGTGAAAGTGAATTGGTCTTGGAAAATATAACTGCAAAAAAAAAATCACATCCTGTTTCAAAATTCAGATGACTATGTAGTACAAGAGTCACTGTATTGTAACAAAACCATGGCCAGCTAGATTTGTGTGATTGCTGCTTTGCTGCACACCAGAGTCACTTGGAACTTCAGGGGGAAGAGAAGAATAGAACCAAGCTCTTGGTCTTGAAAGCACAGCCCACTAATACTTGAAGTAAAAGACAATCTCTGGCAACGTAGGGCCTGTCAGACAGAATTAGCAACGCTCAAGTGTGTGTGTCTCTCACACTCACCCACCCACCATGTGTCTCTCTCCCTACATGTCTGTTTGCTGTAGGATTATGTATTTTAGCAGTTTGTGAGTGAGTTTGTGAGTGTAGGCGTTCATGATTTTGTACTGCTTTTTTTTCCTGATGTGTATTTTGTTCCCACAAATTTTGTCTTGCATATTTTCTTTTGGGTTTTCACTTATGGAAGAAACAACATATCACTGGGCATTTAATTTTGCATAGATGGTGATCCTGTGTGTGTGCAGGATAAACAGTGCATAGTAAACTTTCACATGTGCAGAGTTGAATATGCAAAGAATCCTGTGGCACCTTATAGACTAACAGATGTTTTGCAGCATGAGCTTTCGTGGGTGAAAGCTCATGCTGCAAAACATCTGTTAGTCTATAAGGTGCCACAGGATTCTTTGCTGCTTCTACAGAACCAGACTAACACGGCTACCCCTCTGAGAATTGAATATCTTAGCCAGTGCATGGGAGATTATACTTGTTGCTGATGAAGAGTGTTAGGATCCCATCTGTGCATAGATCTGATAGGAATCCAAGGTACCTTTGCCCTGCCACACCTTCTATTATATTTATTTGCTTCCTGTTCTGTGATGCCTGTTTCTTTTTATGTGCATGTCTAGTCCAGTACAATACACTAGACACTCCTTAGGCAATACAGAATGGGGAATCCAAATTATGCAACAGGTGTTAGCAGTATGTACAGGAAAAGGCAGAAATGTGAGGCTGCTGGAACATAAAATACAGGAAGGAACTGGGCAAAAGCCTGAGGAAAATGCTAACGAGAGCAATCCCATCTGTGCCTGCTCTTGGCCTTGTGGATAACCAACAGATGTTATCTGGCCTAACTGAACAAAAAGAATAGGTATAATATTTGAACCAGTTATGGCTAGATGCATTATCCTTTGATGCTAGAAGAATAAAGAAGCGGACACTAAGTCAGAATGGTTAAAATCTAGAACAGTAAGACCAGCCCTGGAACATTCAGCACCCAGTATATTACATTAGAGATGACAGCTGTTTCTGAACTATGTATTCGTCTGCAATACGAACAAGACCTTCATTCTGTCCTGGGTGCAGATTTTTGTTACCATCTTCAAGAAACTGCAGAAGCAAATGATGTGAATGAGTATGGAAAAGAAATGCGTGTGAAATTTAATTTTTGCCTAACATCCTAAGTTGATTGCATTTACACTGTCCTGTTATATTTTTTTGCTATCTAACAATTATCAATAGCAGTAGATAATTTTCTTAACATAATACAGTGGTTCCCAAACTGTGTACAGTGGTTCCCTTGGGGAGCCATGAAGAGCTCATGTGTGAGCCACAAGCGTTCAGGAACAAATTTTAATCTGTATGGCTGGTTTTGTTCCTAATTAGGACACAATTAAATTGGACTCTCAATTATGCTGCTGTTGGGACAGGGGCAGCTTCTGTGTCCTCCACTCCAAGGATGGGCTCTCAGCTGAGAGACTTCCTGCTGGAGCATATAGTACCCATGGACTCTACATCAAAGCAACCATCCGTCTCTCCTCTCCCCCTCCCCCCACCGCCTCAGCCCAGGGCTAGAGACTTGGACTAGTGGGCCTTACGCTAGCACTCTAAAAATAGCTGTCTAGACAGTTGTGGCTTAGGCTGGAGCTCCAGCCCCTGGAGCCCATCCTCCTCTCTGCGCTTCAAAGCCCGAATCACTGCCCATAGCAGTGAACCTCCCAGCCTGAGCCACAAAGTTTACACAGCTGTTTTTAGAACAGTAGTGTGAGCCCTGCTAGCTAGGGTTGCCAACCCTCCAGGACTATCCTGGAGTCTCCAGGAATTAAAGATTATATCATGTGATGAAACCTCCAGGAATACATCCAACCAAAATTGGCAACTCTCACCAGCCAAGTGTGTCTACTCGGACTGGGGGGCTGCTGCGTGAAGTATAAACATATTGAGAGGTTCCCAGTACTGGCGGCAGCAGCGCCAGTGCCAGTAGATAGGGCAAGGAGACTGAGGTAGAGACAGGTGTGTCTTATCTTGATAATGGAATGATTTTTGCCAAGTGTATACATGTAGCATATCTTTGACCAAAGAAGGTGATTTTAATAAAGTTAAACAGAAGAGGAAGAAAAGTAGATAACAACACCATGATATTACATTAGATCTGGATATTCATGTCGCAGTATTACTGCAGATCATCCGCAGCTACAGTGTGTCATTTATTTTCAAATGTTAGTAAATGAAAGTATGATGCCAAGAGCATTTAGAAACCAGCACCTGGAATTCGTGAACAAAAGCCATGGCTTTTCCTTCAGAAACTAGAAGAATTAAAGCATCCTTCCCCCCCTTTCCTCCCCGCCCAAAAAGTTATGTCTAAAGAGGGCAAATCCTCAGAGGCATCTTATGTGGCCATGCAGATTACAAAAAGCAAACAAGCACACACCATTTGCAGAACCCGTCTCCTTCCAGAAATAATAAACATGTAGAATTCTGATTTGGGAAACAAGCAGCCATGACACTGAAAAGCCATTTCTTTATCAAATAACACTTTCCATTGGTGCATTGATGACCTTGCAGAAAACATCCAGGATCAGTTGACAGAACAAATTTAAGAAGAGTCAGTATTTGCACTGTAGCTTGATCAACCACAGACATAGCTAACGTGGCTCAACTTCTGTGTTATCTGAGATTTATAAAAGCAAGTACAATAGATGAAGGACTTTTTATTTTGCAAAGAAATCCCAACCTGAAGAATCAGTAAGGAAATACTCATGATGGATGAAGGTCTTAACTGGGCTATGTGTGACGGGGCTGAGCATGGATGGGGCAGCAGCTATAACTGGAGAGACTATTGGGGTTTCAGCCATGGGTAAAGCAAGTGGCAACAGCAGCAATGTGGAAACTGGATGATTCATCGCCAAGCTTTGGCATCAAAGAAGTTGCACCCTGAAATACATGAAGCCCTCAACATTGTTGTTAAAATAATATAATAAAATCCTGGGCAGTGAACACGTTTTTTTAGTATAATGTGCTGAGATGGGTTCTGACTACAGTCCCTTCACAGTAATGTCAGGTGGTTGTCATGTGGGAAAGTGTTACAACACATCTTTAAATTGATTGATAAAATGAGAATTTCCCCCTTGGGAAAACAGACCTTGCAGATTACGTTTGTAAGGGGGGCTTCTTGGCCGCATTTGACTGATTTACCTGATGGACATATTTGGCAAATTGAATGCAAAGAACCTAACACTTCAAACTAGGAATACAGATATACTAAATATGAAAAAGAGAAAATCAGGGGATTTATAAAAAAAAGATTTGTCTTTGGAGATGCCGCATAGGAAAGAGTTACTGAGGTGTTTCCAGATTTAGAGATGTTATCAGACTTTTAATTTTTTTAAAAGAGGGAAAGTGATCAAAATTCTATTGAGACCAAATATTAACTCATTTTTTTCTGGATGATATTTCCATTTTGATGAATACTTTCCTGGAGTTGGACATGAATCTCCAAATACCAGTTGGAGTCGAAATCTGATATTGGTAACAGTTGACTCCATTCCAACCTTAGATATTTCATCTAAAAAAAAAAAAATCTTAGAATTTTCAAGTAAACTCACTCTGAAGACCAAGTTTTCAAATCCAACAAACCAAGAATTCTGGATTTCTGTTAGAGTACAAAGAAGTCAGTGATAAAGCTATGAAAATACTGGTTCCATTTGCTCCCGGTTATTACTTTAAGGCTGAGTTTTAAGCAGTGATTCCTGTGAAAACTAACCATAGAAATTGTTTACACTTGGAAACTAGCAGATATTCAACCAAATATTACACAAATATGCAGTTTTAATGGGCCCACTTTTCTCACTAAAATCTTACTGTGTCTGAACATGCCAAAAATCCACATAATCAAATTATAGTTTTAAAAACCCAGATTAGACCAGTGCATATAATTAAACTGTAGACATTTAAAATCACAGAACTTTTCACGCTCTTGTGTCCTCCTGGAATCTAGTGTCAAATACCCCCCCCCAAATATATATATATATAAAATATATAGGGTGTGTCAAATCACCAAGTTTTAAGATGGGGCAATGGAGCTGCGGTATTAAAAGCTAGAGAACCACTATGTAAACTACCAGCTATATTCCTTGACCACCAATTTAATGCTTTGAAACACAGTCCTAAAATTCAAGAAAAGGGAAGGAGGAGAGGGAAATACCCTTGCTTTCTGAATTTATGTATCTTAAGAAGATAAGTAGATTTGATCTATTGCTTCAAGGATGGGGGTGAGTTTGAGGCTGGGGAGTAATGTGAAGCCAGAGCTCATAATGGACAGCTAATTCTGAATGCTCTTCCCTGTTCCTTTTCTCAGTTCTATAGCAGGTAGATCTAACTGAGGCATTATGGAATTACAGGTTGTAAAGGGGTCCAGACAAAATTGTGACTAGACTTGGCAAAGGGTTGTTCAGTTGTTGCTGCAAAAATACTCCTGTATGGAACTTGTTGAGTTTTAAACACTTTACAGGATGTAAGAAAAAATCAAGAACTGCAAATAACACATGACAAAAGGCATTTAAAGAGAAGATCTTAAGAAAATTGCCAGTGTTGCTACAGTAATACCTTCTGTAATAGGATCTGTGTAGTTTTTTTGTTGTTGTTGTTTTTTACCTGAAGGCTGAATAGTACAAGAATGCCACAGCTGTATGAGAGAACACTCTGGGAGAAGTGTTCCATTAGAACTAACTGAAGACACCCCTCCAAAAGAAGTCTGACTACACATTTTGAATGTAGTAGAAAATCAGAATATAAACGATTGTGTTAGAGAGAGATGAAAATCAATTGTGTATTTTCAGTAAACAAAACATTTGTTTGACGTGCTTTTAGTGGCAGTGCTGCAGGCT
Organism: Mauremys reevesii; assembly: GCF_016161935.1. Lineage (NCBI taxonomy): Eukaryota > Metazoa > Chordata > Testudines > Geoemydidae > Mauremys > Mauremys reevesii. The sequence continues at coordinate 254,485,573 of NC_052623.1, forward strand.
GCAATATTGTAGGCACACTTAAGTATCCCAGAGTTCATGCACACTGCAGATGTGATGTGATGCTTTTGGTCTGTGAAGAGGGAGGGAGAGTTTCTTGTAAGATGAACTTTCTGCCCGAAAAGGACATGCCTTTTGCCACACTTGTGTGAGAGAGAAAACAGCTCTCCTTTATCTCTATGCCCCAGGCTTTGTCTTCCCTGAAGGGGCAGAAGTCAGAGTGTGAACATGGCTGCATTTCCCTAGGGAAGAATATTTGAAATTTCATCCCTTTAGCATTGCGTATAGGGGTGACAGCAGTGTCTGAAATAGTGCTGTCCTATCTTCAGGGGCAATGAAATCTGTATACCCTTTCTTGAAGGTGGGTAGATATACAATACATTTATTTGTGTAATATTTGGCAGCTTGAAGGGAAGCTGAAGAGAGATACGTACTTAGTAAATAAGATTATATGATGATGTTGCCAGCTGTCATGATTTTATCGCAAGACTCATAATATGTGGTGTTTGCTTTAAAGCCCCAGCTGCTGGAACGAAGAGATTGCATGAGACTATCAGTCTTCATTTAAAATAAATTTCTAGCCCACTTGATCGCAGAGAAAAGCTTGAAAATGCAGAGTCCATGTGACTTAAATGCTCAAACAGAAGTCAAATAAAAAGGAACATCAAATGAATTATATTTTTAAATCTCATTGCTTTTCGGCCACTCGTTATTTTTGGGTTCCAACTAATGATTTTTGAACGAGAGTTTGGCAGTAGTGATGATATATAAAAATTATACATACTTTGTATTTTTCTCTCCACCCTTTGTATGTCAGTTGTTGTATTAGATTGTAAATTCTCTGAGGCAAGGACTCAGTCGGGAAAGGAAAGAATCATATTCTATACTCCCATACCCTCTTCATGTTTGCTGGCAGAATTGGAAAAGCTTTGTTGGTAAGGGATTGATATTAGTTTACTTCGATCTGCAAATTTCAGTAGAAACTGCCTCAAATAAATTGAGATGTAGTTCATAGAAAAAGTTTGATGTAAATTCACAGAATGTGTAAATCTATTGCAGGATTATGAAAAATGTCTACATACTGCTAATATTTTAAGTATTGAAGTGTAATATGTTTTTTAATCTCTGCAGACTTTTCTCACTATGGCTTAACGTCTCAGTTCAGGCAATAACTTAAATGTAAACTATTTGTTTTTTTGTTTTGTATCACCGTAAAATGATTCTGAGGGGGAGTAACACTAATAACTTTGTAGTAAGAAGTGTGTACCCAGACCACATAGAAAGCATAATTTTAGGCGTCATCTGTAAACTGATTCGTTATTTGCAATCCTGTCTGATGCATGGATTTTGCCAGTTGAGTTGGGTGAAACAGGAAAGGTGTTCTGGTCTGGGTGTTGTGACAAAGTTCCTCCTCTACCTTGGTGGGTCCTGCGCTTATTGGCAGATTTGCTCACCTCAGTGATCTTCCCCACAGTCTGGGTCAACTCCTCCTGTGCCTGATCAGGAGTTGGGAGGTTTGGGGGGAACCCCGGCCCACCCTCTACTCCAGGTTCCAGCCCAGGGCCCTGTGGATTGCAGCTATCTATAGTGCCTCCTGTAACAGCTGCATGACAGCTACAATTCCCTGGGCTACTTCCCCATGGCCTCCTCCAAACACCTTCTTTATCCTCAACACAGGACCTTCCTCTTGGTGTCTGATAATGCTTGTACTCCTTAGTCCTCCAGCAGCACACCCTCTCACTCTCAGCTCCTTGCGCCTCTTGCTCCCAGCTCCTCACACACAGTTCCTCTCCTCTGGATCCCCCTCGCCTGACTGGAGTGAGCTCCTTTTTAAACCCAGGTGCCCTGATTAGCCTGCCTTGATTGGCTGCAGGTGTTCTAATCAGCCTGTCTGCCTTAATTGGTTCTAGCAGGTTCCTGATTACTCTAGTGCAGCCCCTGCTGTGGTCACTCAGGGTATGTCTACACTACGGGATTATTCCGAATTTACATAAACCGGTTTTGTAAAACAGATTGTATAAAGTCGATTGCACGCAGCCACACAACGCACAGTAATTCAGCGGTGTGCGTCCATGGTCCGATGCTAGCGTCGATTTCCGGAGCGTTGCACTGTGGGTAGGTATCCCGAAGCTATCCCATAGTTCCTGCAGTCTCCCCCGCCCCTTGGAATTCTGGGTTGAGATACCAGTGCCTGATGGGGCAAAAATCATTGACGCGGGTGGTTCTGGGTACAGCCTCACCCCTCCCTCCATGAAAGCAGCAGACAACTGTTTCGCGCCTTTTTTCCTGGGTGATCTGTGCAGACGCCATAGCACAGCAAGCATGGACCCTGCTCAGCTCAATACCGCAATCGTGGACGTTTTAAACACCTCGTGCATTCTTGTGCAGTCTATGGTGAACCAGGACCTGCAAAGCCAGGCGAGGAGGAGGCGGCTACGGCAGCACAGCGATGAGTGATGAGGACATGGACACAGAATTCTCTCAAACCGCGGGCCCCTGCGCTTTGGAGATCCTGATGGTAATGGGGCAGGTTCTAGCCATTGAACGCCGATTTTGGGCCCGGGAAACAAGCACAGACTGGTGGGACCGCATTGTGTTGCAGGTGTGGGACGATTCGCAGTGGCTGCGAAACTTTTGCATGCGTAAGGGCACTTTCATGGAACTTTGTGACTTGCTTTCCCCTGCCCTGAAACACCATAATACCAAGATGAGAGCAGCCCTCACAGTGGAGAAGCGAGTGGCAATAGCCCTCTGGAAGCTTGCAACGCCAGACTGCTACCGGTCAGTCGGGAATCAATTTGGAGTTGGAAAATCTACTGTGGGGGCTGCTGTGATGCAAGTAGCCAAAGCAATCATTAAGCTGCTGCTACCAAAGGTTGTGACTCTGGGAAACGTGCAGGCCATAGTGGATGGCTTTGCTGCAATGGGATTCCCTAACTGTGGTGGGGCGATAGATGGAACCCATATCCCTGTATTGGCACCGAAGTACCAGGGCACCCAGTACGTAAACCGCAAGGGGTACTTTTCCATGGTGCTGCAAGCACTGGTGGATCACAAGGGACATTTCACCAACATCCACGTGGGATGGCCAGGGAGGGTTCATGACGCTCGCGTCTTCAGAAGCACTACTCTGTTTAAACGGCTGCAGCGAGAGAATTACTTCCCAGACCAGAAAATAACAGTTGGGGATGTTGAAATGCCTGTAGTTATCCTGGGGGACCCAGCCTACCCCTTGATGCCATGGCTCATGAAGCCATACACAGGCAGCCTGGATAGTGGTCAGGAGCTGTTCAACTACAGGCTGAGCAAGTGCAGAATGGTGGTAGAATGTGCATTTGGACATTTAAAGGGTCGCTGGCGCAGTTTACTGACTTGCTCAGACCTCAGCCAAACCAATGTCCCCTATGTTATTGCTGCTTGCTGTGTTCTCCACAATCTCTGTGAGAGTAAGGGGGAGACCTTTATGGTGGGGTGGGAGGCTGAGGCAAATCACCTGGCCGCTGATTACGCGCAGCCAGACACCAGGGAGATTAGAAGAGCACACCAGGAAGCGGTGCACATCAGAGAAGCTTTGAAAACGAACTTCATCACTGGCCAGGGTAGGGTGTGACTGCTGTGTTTGTTGATGAACACCCAACCCCCTTGATTGAGTCATTCCCTGTAAGCAACCCACCCTCCCCCTTCGATTACAGCTTGCTTATGGAAATAAAGTCACTATAGTGTAAAAATCATGTATTCTTTATTAATTCATTATAAAAAGAGGGAGAGAACTGAGAAGGTAGTCCGGGTGTGGTTTGGGAGGAGGATAGGAGGGATGGAAAAGCCCACTAAAAAAATTCCACAGTAATGACAGCCTTCTGGTTGGGCTGTCCACGGGGGTGGAGTGGGCGGGTGCACGGAGCCTCCCCCCACGCGTTCTTACACGTCTGGGTGAGGAGGATGTGGAACATGGTGAGGGTGGTTATACAGAGGCTGCAGCGGCACTCTGTGATCCTGCTGCCATTCCTGAAGCTCCACCAGACGCCGGAGCATGTCAGTTTGATCACGCAGCAGCCCCAGAGTTGCATCCCGCCACCGCTGATCTTCCTGCCGCCACCTCTCATCTCGGGTGTCCCTCCTGTCCTCACGTTCACTGGCATCTTTCCTGTAATTTGATACCACCTCCTTCCACTCATTCAGATGAGCTCTTTCCTTGCGGGTTACTTCCATTATATCCGAGAACATCTCATCTCACGTCTTCTTTTTCCTCTGCCTTATCTGAGCTAGCCTTTGGGATGGAGTAGGGAGGCTTGAAAAATTTGCAGCTGCATAAGGGAGGGAAAAAAGGGAGAGAAGTATTTAAAAAGATACATTTTACAGAACAATGGTTATACTCTTTCACAGTGAACAGCACTATTCACCTTACATAGCACATGTGATTTCACTACAAGGTTGTATTTTTCATCTTAATACTGAGTGCCTGCAGCTCTGGGGTTACAGATCTCACAGACACAGGTCCGGGCATCAGAATTCAGCTTGCATGTGGCCATGGTAAGCCACTGTCTTTCGGCTTCTGCAGTGCTTTACCCCTCCCCCCACCGCATGGCTGGTACCATGAAAGCTCACTGCTAATCACCCCCCTTCACCACCACCCCACCGCGTGGCTGTTAGCTGGGAAGATCCCTGCTGACCAAATGCGAAAAAGCTCATCGGTATTTCACTCCTCCCCTCCCCCCGCTTGGCTACGTGCAGGAAAGGTGTTGTTTTTTTTTAAGCTGCAGTCCACGAACCCAGTAGGAAAATGGCCATCTCTGTCCCCTTAATTAAATTCCTGATTTTCAACCAGGTTACCCTGAAAGATGTCACTTTGCTGAGGATAACACAGCGAGATAAAGAATGGATGTTTCTTGAATGCCAGCAATTACCGGGACCATACGCAGCTATGCTTTGCCATGCAATGATACCCGATTACTTGCTACATGCATGGCGTGGTAAAGTGTCCTACCATGGTGGACGGAACAAGGCTGCCTTGCCCAGAAACCTTCTGCAAAGGCTTTTGGAGTACCTCCAGGAGCGCTTTATGGAGATGTCCCTGGAGGATTTCTGCTCAATCCCCAGACATGTTAACAAACTTACTGGCTGCGAATGCATCCCAAGTCCTCAGGGCAAATCAATCATTAAAAAACGCTTGCTTAAAAAACAATGTTTGATATTTACAAAGGTACACTCACCAGAGGTCCCTTCCATGGCTTCATTGTCTGCGATAGTTGCTTGGGAGAGCTGGGAGGCTAATTCCGTCTGGGTCAGAAAAAGCTCCTGACTGTTGGGGCTAACGGAGTGCTGTGTGCTCTCTGCAAGGTCATCTTCGTCAGCTTCATCATCGTATTCTTCCCCGTCCGCATAATCCTCAGCTATGGCTGAGATTACAACCCCCACCTTGGAATCCATGGACAGGGGTGGGGTAGTTGTGGCACAGCCCCCTAAAATTGCATGCAACTCAGCGTAGAAGCAGCATGTTTTTGGCCCTGCACCGGACCTTCTGTTTGTTTCTTTGGTTTTCTGGTAGGCTTGTCTGAGCTCCTTAACTTTCACTCTGCACTGCACTGCACTGAGTCCCTGATATGGCCTTTATCCATCATAGCCTTGGAAATTCTTTCAAATACTTTTTCATTTCGTCTTTTGGAACGCAGTTCTGTTAGCACTGAATCCTCTCCCCATATAGCGATCAGATCCAGTACCTCCCGAGTAGTCCACGCTGGAGCTCTTTTTCGATTCTCAGGAGACTGCATTGTTACCTGTGCAGATGAGCTGTGCATGGTCACCTGTGCTGATGAGCTCTCCATGCTGGGGAAGCAGGACATGAATTTCAAAAGTTCGCGGGGCTTTTCCTGTGTACCTGGCCAGTGCATCCGAGTTCAGAATGCTGTCCAGAGCGGTCACAGTGGTGCACTGTGGGATACCGCCCGGAGGCCAATACCGGCGATTTGCAGCCACACTAACCGTATTCCGATATGGTAATCCCGATATTAGCGCTGCTACTCTCGTTGGGGAGGAGTACAGAAACCGGTTTAAAGAGCCCTTTATATCGATATAATGGGCCTCGTAGTGTGGACGGGTGCGGCGTTAAGTCAGTTTAACGCTGCTAAAATCGGTTTAAATGCGTAGTGTAGACCAGGCCTCAGGGAAGAGAAAACTACTATTCCAGTGACCAGTATATTTGCCCTCTACCAGACTCCTGTACCCCACTGGTTTGGATCTGTCACAGTGGTTAAATATTTTGGAAAAAAACGGCTGTTGAAAGACTGAACACAAAAGTTATCTATTCCAAATTACTGGTTGGAATAGGTAACTCATAGCAGCATAGAGTTGCCAGGCATCCAGTTTTTTGACCGGAACTCCCGGTCAAAAAGGGACCTACCCTGGTGGCTCCGGTTGCCACCACCAACCAGGTCGTTAAAAGTCCAGTTGGTGGTGCAGCAGGGGCACAGGGCTAAGGCAGGCTCCCTGCCTGCCCTAGCTCAGTGTGGCTCTCAGAAGTGCTGCCAGGTCCCTGCAGCCCCTAGACGCATGGGCGGCCAAGGAGGCTCCGTGTGCTGCCCCCGCCCCCAGGCCAGCTCTGTAGCTTCATATTGGCCGGGAACAGCAACCAATGGGAGCTGCGGGGGTGGCTAAGCACCGCCAGGACCCTGCACCCGAAACCCTCTCCTGCACCAGCCCAGAGTCCTCTCTCACACCCAAACTCCTTCCCAGAGCCCGCACCCTCCTTCCCCCAACACCTTGTTAATCAACACTTTGGAATCTTATAGTTTTCATTTAATATTAATATTTTGTGTATAATAGAGAATACTTCTTTTTCTTATGTTCCTTTGTGATATTTCATGTAATAGATGATTTCTGGAGCTATATCAAGCCATCAGTTGTGTTTTTTTTTTTAAGCAGTCCTCTTTACTGAGGTCAGTAGATAGTTTTGCTTAACCAAGAAGGCATGCTGTGGCTCAGTACATTATATATCTTACTATTCTTATTTGTATGTTCCATTTTTGTTATATAAAATTGTAAGTTGTTTGTATACAACTAGAATAAATCTAATTATAAATCATTAGTAGTTTGCCACAATACTGATCATAGTCAGAAAAATGTTGGGTTTTATGTTCTTTTTTGTTTTTTTACAAAATATGCCTTGTTTAGAGTTTTGTGGTTGGGGGACTAGTCAGGACACCATGAGGAGGAGAATGAGAATTTGGGGAGCAGAGGAGAGTGAGGACATGCATGAGGATGGCAGTGGCAGCAGAAGGCTGAGAATAGCTGAATCGGGGTATAGAGTGGGAGACTAGGAAAAGGCGTGGTTGGAGTTTGAGCGCTTGTCTGTGTGAGCAAATTTACTAATATGATTCTGGTAAATTGTACTGCTATAGTTACAGCAGTGTAACTCCCCACATGGACACTCTGGAATAAGAGCACCTTTGTCTAGTTTATCTTATACCATTTCCAAAGCAACATAAAAGCAAATGATATAATTAGGAAGGTAAATTTCCCTGTGTAGACCAGCCCTGAGAGGGGCACAGAGAAGAAAGGTGCAGCAGGAGACAGGAGGCATAGGATTCAGGAGCATATTTAGTGGAGAGGGGGTAATGTGGGAGCAGGAGAAGATGAGGGGAGGGGGAAATTGGGTGTCCATTTACCACAGGGTCCAGAAAAGAGACTGGAGAGGAGAATATGGGGTGCAAGAGGGAGGCTAAGGTGAGTCAGAGGAACATAAGAGGTAGAAGAAGACTAAACGAGATGGGAAAATGAAAAGGTTCAGGAAGAGACTAATAAGGCTGCAGAGGAAGAGAAGGTAACTGTGCGGAAAATATAAAGGAGAAAATATGGGGGCAGGAGACGGAAGTCAGTGGGATAGTGAAGGAAATGGGACGGGGGAGACCAGGGTGGTGATCCAGCAGTGGACCAAAGAGGATAGAATGGCAGCTTCTCCACCCCTGGGGTTTAAGAGATGACCCAGAGTGGAAATTCATACACACGTTTGTGTGGTGACAGGTTTCAGAGTAGTGGCCATGTTAGTCTGCATCAGCAAAAACAACAAGGAGTTGTCAACTGTTGAGAATAGAACAGGAGTACTTGTGGCACCTTAAAGACTAACAAATTTATTTTAGCATGAGCTTTCGTGAGCTACAGCTCACTTCTTCGGATGCATAGAATGGAACACACAGACAGGAGATATTTATACATACAGAGAACATGAAAAGGTGGAAGTATGCATAACAGGAAAAGTTGTTGTTATGCATACTTCCACCTTTTCATGTTCTCTGTATGTATAAATATCTCCTGTCTGTGTGTTCCATTCTATGCATCCGAAGAAGTGAGCTGTAGCTCACGAAAGCTCATGCTAAAATAAATTTGTTAGTCTTTAAGGTGCCACAAGTACTCCTGTTCTTTTTGCGGATACAGACTAACACGGCTGCTACTCTGAAACCTGTTGAGAATAGGCCACTTCCACCTTAACTGAATTGGCCTCGTTAGCACTGACCCCCCCGACTTGGTAAGGCAACGCTCATCTTTTCTTGTGCTGTAATATACATTTTGCTTATTGTATTTTTCACTCCATGAATCTGATGAAGTGGGTTTTAGCCCACAAAAGCTTATGCCCAGATAAATTTGTTAATCTCTAAGGTGCCACAAGGACTTGTTGTTTGTGTATGTTTCAGGTTAAATTTTGGACCTGAAATGCTCTCACCCTTTGGTTGTGGGAAGCTTCCCCTTAAAAGGGGCAAAAAGCAGATGGCAAACTTTTTTTAAAATGTATTTGGCTTAAAAATGGTAGGATTTTTTTTTAATCTCCCGCTTTTGAGGACCCTAACTCATGATGTGTTTAATGCTGCTTGGCAATATCACAGTTACATTATTTTAACAAGTCTGTTTTTTTAGCTGCTTGCTTTTTCCTTTAACTAGGTTCTGTAATACATACAAATATGCAAATAATGGGGACTAAAATAGTCCCCTGAAAATATGTAGTGAAATGGTTCTTCACACACACTTGAGGAAACTGCTGGTGGGTTTTTTTTGTTTGTTTTTTGTTTTTTGCCAAATAATTTTTTCAGAAAAACCAAGAATCTTTGTAGCCTCTAAAGTCCAAATGTAAGACTTTATCTGTAAATTATCATACTAACCACAGGTGAAAGTATACCGGTATGGTACGGTACGGCGTACCGGCAAGAGCCAGTACGCTGTGCCGGACTGGACCAGCTTCTGCGGCGGTGATTTAAAGGGCCCAGGGCTTCAGCCACTGTGGGTAGCCCCGCGCCCTTTAAAGTGCCGCCAGAGCTCCGGCAGCCAGGCTCCCATGGTGATTTAAAGGGCCCGGAGCTCCGCAGCAGCCAGAGCCCCGGGCCCTTTAATTTGCCCGTGAGCCCTGGGGCTCCCAGCCGCCTCTGCACCTGTTAGCTCTGGGGGTGATTTAAAGGCCCTGGGGCTCCCATGCCCCTGCTCAGGACTCTGGTGTACTGGTAAGTCGTTTAAGTTACTTTCACCCCTGATACTAACCTACAGCATCCTGTAGTTGTTTAAGCTTTTCTGGTCTCTGCAATGCTTCTGAGTGCATGTAGACCGCAGGAGTGCTATTTTATAAGCTTCAGTAATACAGTGGCCATTATATGGGTAAGCAGATTCAGTGGAGACTATCTTGTCGAAGCAGCTACTTAACTCTGAAGGGAGAAGTTTTGGCATGCAGCAATATGATTGGTGGCAGCTCTGAAGTTTAGGACCAAAGTGTGTTTCAGTTGCTTGCAGATACTAACATTTACAAGGATGGTAATAGCATTAAAGCTTGGGTGAATACTACAAAAAATGAGCCACTAATGGACTATCGAATAAAAGCGATGTACTTCAGTGTTCTGCAAACGTTTGCAAATATGTCTGCAGCGTGTGTGTGTTTTAGTCATGAAAATCTATTTGCTGGAAGATTTGCACCACAAATTACTTATTCACACCCTCTTCTTAATAAAAGATTTACTCTTACAGCCAGGTAGTGGAAACAATACCTTGAATGAAATCCCCGCCCCAGGGAAGTCGATAACAAAACTCCCATTGACTTCATTGGGCTGGGATTTCACTCCATGTGAATAAGGTGAACAGCCACACAAGTGAATAGTAGAGCTGTTCCAAAATTATACTATGGAACGTTTTTCTGTTGGAGAATGCCATTTCATCAAAATCAAAATGTTGTGTGGAAATGTTGATGTCATTTCTTTCCCCCTGAGGTTTAAATGTTCTGTTTCAAGCTTTTTGTAATGGAGCATTTCAATTTTTCTGTTTCAGAATGACTCCATTGCAATTTTTTTCTGGTTTTTAATATATTTTTTAAAAATTGAAATTGGAACAAAATGTTTCTATCCATCTGGAATATTATTTTTTGGAATTTCAGTATGGAGGGGAATTCAGAATTGTGGAATTTCCCACGAAACAGAAAATCCATTTCCTGCACAGCCTTAGTGAATACTCTTACTGCAGCTAACCTTTCATCTGGAATCCATAGACTGATTGTCTACATAAAATATTCGTGCAATAATTTTGATTAAGTAACAAAGTCATGCTAAGAATAGGCAGTTTAAACTATATTGGAAACAAAAAAAAACAAAAGGGCTGAATTCATCTGGCAAAAAATAGGAGTTAATTCGTACAGCTCTGAGATGTTAATGATAATTATCAGGACACTAGTTGTTCAACTGGGTAGGAACCTAGGGGTGGGGAGTATGGAAGGGTTTGGCAAATACCTAGTAATAATACAAAGCCATCTGCACAAACAGGAAAACTGTTACATGTTTGTTCTGCACTGCTCCTGATTTTTACTTCCTGCTAAATCCTTTGGGAACTTTGTCATTTTGAATTAGTTTTTGTTTGGGGAAAAAAAAGTTACTAATTAAATGTAGAATGTGAATTGAATTACCCTGGACTATTCAGAAAAAGAATCTTATATTTTTTTCAGGAGACAGATGAGCAGAAACGTCACAAAATTGCCGATGAGCTTTTGCATACAGAAAGAGCCTACGTCAGCCGACTTGACCTCCTAGACAAGGTGAATTTTGCTTTAAGAAGTGCTTCATTCTTTTACTTACATATACTGCAGTTCATGTGAGCTTTATCTGTTTGTAAAAACCACATTAAGGGATTGTGGGTTTTTGCCTTCTGCTAATTCTCTCAACTAAGCAGTCATTTTCAACAACGACTTCATTTTTTTTTTTAATAATTTTAATGTTTGCAAAACATACTGGTCCCTGATGGACATAGAAACTGAATTCTTGTGTTTACGTAGACTACAGTGTGAGCAATAAAAGTGCAAGCTTCCATACCAGTGGGACAGCCTACAAGGAGGAGAGGCTAATTTCACCTCTCTGCTCATTCATTTCTTGGCTTTTGCTGAAACTGCCAACAAGGAAGCCAGTGTATAGTGGTATGTGTTTGATGTAATCACCTGCACACTAAGCCATTGAACAGTGTCTCTGGTAGAACTTTGGTGTCTACTGATGTTAGCCAGCTTTCAAACAGTGACCTAGAAGAGAAGCATCCCATCTTAAACCTTCTCTGCTCTATTCTTCCATCACGTGGTCTGCCTGATTCCTATTAAAGTGAATGGGAGTTATGCATATTCTGTGATGGAAGAATTGAGCGCTTGCACTTTTCACAGCTTCAAACTGTATTAGTCATTAAATGTCAATCTGTAGTTCTCTAAATCTTTCTTTGAGCCTGCCTACTTTCTCATATATACCCACTATACCCAGGGCCGGTGGCAACCACTAGGCAAACTAGGCGGCTGCCTAGGGCGCCAAGATTTGAGGGCGCCAAAAAGCGGTGCCCAAAATGTCTGGGATGCTCACCCGGCGCCGGCTAAACATGTAGCCCTCTTCCTGCCGCTGTGCTAGGGGGCACTGCGGTTTTGATCAGTTCCAGCCGGCAGGCCGGGAAGTGATGTCATTCCTCCTCTGGCCGCCGGGAGCGCTGCACTGCTCTCTGTTGCTCTGGCTCTTCCCCAGGGCCCCCGCCCCGCCCCCACTTCCCTGAGCTCTGCAGCAGGGCCCGGTCTGCACTCACCAGTGGGGGGGAAGTGCAGAGACCTGGCCTCAGTCGCACTGCTGGTGAGTGCTGGGGGGGTGGTTTCCCCCTGCCTCCCAAGCGAGCCCCGCCCCCTGGAGGCCTGGCTCCCCCCAGAAGCCTGCCCCACCCCCCGCTTTCCTCCCCAAAGGCCTGGGGCAGCACACACCCAACCCCGCAGGGGGGCTGCATAGGGCCCCAGAATATCTAAGGACGGCCCTGGTACCAGCCACCCTGTCTCCAGCCAGCCCCTGCCGCACCCCCATGCCTGAAGTCAGCCCCACACCCCCTGTCTCCAGCCAACCACACACCTCATCACCACCAGCTCTGCATCCTCTGCCCTGGCCGAAGCCAGGCAGCCAGCCCCATACCCCGTGTCTCCAGCCAGCCCCTGCTGCACTCCCCTGTCTCCAGCCAACCCCTGCCACATCCCCGTACCCAAAGCCAGCCAGTCCCACACCCTGTCAGGTTATTCATTTATTTTCATTAAATATGTAGACTAAATAATGAAATTAATAAATTTTCAAGCTGAATGTGTCTTAATTTTAATGAACAATGCCACATTATTCAGTATTCATTTTTGAAAGTTTATAATAAGTGATGCTCTGGGGGGAGGGGGGGTGCAAGGTGGAAATTTCGCCTAGGGCGCAAAATATCCTTGCACCGGCCCTGACTATACCTAAATATCTCTGATCATGCATTGCTTTGTCAACTAACCTTGTTCTTCATCGTTATTTCATGTTGATATTTTCCTGGTCTAGTGCATGGGCTTGTAAATCAAGATCAGGTCTTAAAAGTCCTAATTGCTACATTAAACAGCTAGTAGCTGTCAGACTGCTTAGGCATATCCGTTTTGGTTCTCGTGAATATAAGGGAAATGATTTACATAGCTGTCTTACAGGAACACATTGTGTTGAAAATAGACTCTTCTTGCATATAAGAGCATTGTTTTAGGAACACAAGAAATCACAGTAAGATATTCAAATTTGCTTTTAGTCTCTTTTGACTCGCATTGTAGACGTATTTTCACTATCCCAATTTTAGATGCATTTCTGCATTCACATTTTTCCGAAATATCAGGCAAAATTCTGAAGTTTACAGGTAGCACCTAAAACCACCAGTATCATGAAAAGAAAGGAGAATGGTGGCGGCTCAGCTTATTTCCCTAAATTTGGTTAAAATAATACTTACGTAATGTTTATAAGCCTTTCCATGCCTACGTTTCTATGATTCTGTAGGTGGTGGGTTTTTTTTAAATTCTGCTGTAGTACCAAAAAGCACAGATTCAGAATCAGAGCCGTGTTCTGCTAGATGTCTTAAAACACACATGAAGGCACAGCCCCTGTCTCCAAAGCACTCATACTAAAAGGACAAGGGGATCCAATGTACAAGCAAAGTGCTCAGGGTGATGGCTGCAAAACGTCATGCTGAGCTCAGTGTTTTATGAGACAGTATGGGGCAACAAGGGAGCATCAAGGGGATGAATTAACAAGAGTATGGAAGTAGGAAGGGAAAGGAGGTGTTGAGGGAGAGGCAAGGAAAAGAAGATAGGATGGAAGACTGGAAAGGAGGCCAGAAAGAAAGGCCAGTCAGCAGATAGTGTCTGTAGTCCAAACTGAAAGAAAGCAGAGTATGATGACATCACTTGCACCCAATGCATTCTGGAAGTGCCTTACTCCCCAGGGCTTCACTGCTGCTCTGGCTTCTGGAGGGCATACTGAGGCGGGGAGTTCCACTGATACCTGAAGGGGGTGAGGGGAAGGGAGATGATGATAGTTCAGTAATTTTGGATGCTCCCACAGTTGAGCTACAAAAGTAACCATCTTGAAATGCTTGGGGGTGGGGGGAGGGGTGTTTGTCTGCTGTGTACCATTTAAAGATAACAGAAATGCACATTGGCCTGTTAACTTTTAAGTCCTTCTCCTCTGTTGCAGGTATTCTATGGCAAACTATTGGAGGAAGCTAACCGGGGTTCATTTCCAGCTGAGGTGGTCAATAAAATCTTTTCTAATATTTCATCAATCAACGTCTTCCACAGTAAATTCTTGCTTCCGGAGCTTGAGAAAAGAATGCAAGAATGGTAAGAATCGTTTTGAAAGATATTAAGCCTTTTAATAATGGGTCTGAGCTAGCATAGAAATTGTTACGTGGCTGAGATAGAAGACACTTTACCATTAAAATGTTCCAAGGAAGTTCTGTTGCTGGGAAAAATTGTCTGCTGCTCTACTGTTCATCAGGGTTTTGTTTAATAGAGGAATTAAGCATGTCCTTAGTTTAAGCACATGAATGTCAGTGGGATTACTCATGTGTGAAACCTTTAGCTGAATGGGAGCGGTAGCCCTTTAAGATGACATGCTACCTGGTGACTCTGTTGCCTGAAATACAGGAATTCGTGCAAATGAACATTTATACAGTTATTGTGCAGTAACATGATGATTTTATCGTTGCTTTCTACTCTATAATAATGTAGAATTCCTTTTATTACATGTTTTAACTTTATCATTTAGTAATTAACACCTGGTTCTGGATTATTTTTAGGATGGTGTTGTCATGGCATTTTTTCACGGGAAAGTCATGTTAAAAGAGCAAATCAGGGTGGTATATGTTGTGTAATAGGGATTTTGTACTGTGGATAAGCTTTTTATTTTCCATCTTTAGTGCAAATAATTGGAAGTGTACCTGTGCTGTGATAACACTAGACATGGCGGTTGTCAGCACAAACTCAATGTATTTAATCCAACCTAATTCTTCAAAAAAAAAAAAAATTACATTTCTCTCTGCCTCAAGAAAAGGTGATAACTCGTTAGCAAAAGGAAAGAATTAAAGTTTTCACCAGCAATACACTGGTTTGATCCTATGTCATCTCAGTGAGCTGAGCTCCTACTGTTTAACCTCCCTAGGTTCTATTGCTTCTCGTCACATCCAGGCACCCATTTACAAAGTACTCCAAATGTCAAAAATCAGGGGCATTTTTAGAAGAGTTAAGGAATTCTTGATTCCTGCAACATCCAAGAAAATCCTAAAATACCTGCTTGTCTCAGTCCAGGTAACAGTTGGAGGAAGAATAGGTGGGAATTGGGATAGAAGAGCCCTAAGGGTTGTGACAGGGTGCACAGGCCTCATCCCTGGATTGGCAGGTGAAATATTAATCCTTCTACCAAGAAAGGGTCATAACTGCCTGCAGGCAATGCAGACATGCTTGCAGCATAGGGTGTGCATGCATGCGTGTTTTGTGTGTGTCATGTGCAAGGCAGGAAATAAGAAGCAGGGCCTGTTGCTCAAAGGGAGATGAGGGGCTGTGGAACTCCTGGTTGGGGGGGCAGGTCTGCACAGCAGATTACAGAAGAGCTGTTGCCTAGGAAAGAACCACAGTGGGAATGACATCACTCACTGCCCAGTGGGAGCTGGGCAGAGCCCGAGTAAAGTTAGCAGGAAACACTGATAACAAAGGCTACGTGGGAACCCTGATCTGGGGGCAAGGGGTTGAACAGACTTGGTTTATTAACAAACCTGAGAAAATTCTAGTTTCAAACACTAGTTGTATGGGATGAATTCCTCCAGGGGCACAGGAGGAGGGTAAATTTGAGGCACAGAGCACCAGGTGTCTAGGCAGGGTAAGTTCCCACAGGGTTCAAAATAAAATGGTGGTTACCATGCACCAACACAGAGAGAACTAAACATTTTCTATAAAGCAAGGAAATATAATTAGATAACACCTAAGCAGCATAAAATAAAGTAATGCTTAACAGTAAGTTTGCATTCCTTACTCCATTATAATAAAGTATTTAATAGTGTATATGAGAAATTCATCTTTTTGTATTCATCAAATAAAAAAATTGATACTAAATGTGAACCCAAATATTAAATTGCTCAATTTTGGGGAAGGGGGAAGTATGATTTATGTCAGTAATGCTTTAAAAGTTATAGTATATATAAACTACATTCTGCCTTAGAGAAAGTACAGTCTGTCTCCTATACTTTGTGCTGTGTGTCATATTAGTAAAATACTGTGACAGGATCCCGGAGTACAACCTGGAACTGTAGGACCACTGTTTTCCCCTTAATGCTCCAACCTGGGCTGTCTCTCACAAGGCTATGCCAGTGACAAACAGCAAACCCCTCCAGGCACTGGGATGGCTTAGCCATCAGCATATGGAGCCCCACACCCAGAGCCACTCATGAATAAGATTATGATTTAGTCACGGGTATTTTTAGTAAAAGGGTGCTCTGGTGGCCGCTGCCGCTCCTCCGGGCGGGGGGAGGGGGCGGCCCGAGTCCCCCCTGCTGCTGCTGCTGCTGCTGCTCTTTCGGGTGGGGGGGCAGCCTGGGGCCCTGCTGCTGCCATGGCTGCTCCTTTGAGTGGGTGGGGAGTGGCCCGGGGCCCTGCTGCTGCTCCGGGACAGTGCCCAGAACCCATTGCCTGGGGCCGCCAGAGCAGCAGCTGGTGAAGCTGGCCCCGGGACTGCCCCAGCGGCTGCAGCTGTGGAAATCACGGAGGTCCCAAAAGTCATGGAATCCGTGACTTTTGTGATCTCCATGAAAGACTCAGAGCCTTACCCGTGAATAATACAGAGAGGCACCAGCCAATTACCCCAGCCTTGCATGCCAGAAATATACCATCTTACATGTTCAAGACTCCCTTTGACAGTGCAAGCTCATTAATTAGTTCACCACTCTGTCAAAGGAAAGTGGACCTACACCAGCCTTAGTAATCTGAGCTGAGATTCCCGAGCACTGTAACCAAAAACACACTATTTTAGGTAAAATATAAAATGGATTTATTCACTACAGAAAGATTTTTTTTTCAGGTGATTACGAGTAGCTGGCATACAGATCAAAATTGGTTACGTAAGAAATGAAAATAAAATTTAGACTGTGTTTGTCTTTAACAGACTAAGCAAGATTTGAATCAGTCTCTCACCCTAATAGATATTACAGGCAGCTCACAGTTCTGAATACACAGGCTGGATTCCCTTCCCAGGCTGGGACCAATCTCCCCAGTTCAAAGCCTTTGTCTTCCAGACAGTCTTCCAGGTGTTGAGATGGGGGAGGAGAGAGGCCAGGTGGTGAGGTCACTGTCCCTCTTTTCTAGTTTCTTCCAGCTGCTAGAAAGATCCTTGCTGTGAGAGAGGGGAGGGTTAGGCCGCCACCATTGCATATGTGCTCTCTAAAGATTCTCTAAGAGAATGGATTCTTCTTAATGGGCCATCAATGCCAGTCTGGCCTGTGATAGTTGCTCCATTGTTGCCACTGACAAGCTAGCTGTGAGCATTCCCCACTGACCACATAGTTCAGTACCAAACATACAGCAATACTTCATAACTTCACATACAGTGATAGTACATACAATCCAACGGGATAGCAATCTTCAGCAGATCAAGACTTTTTAAATGATACATCACAAGGCATAATTGGTACGAAACATATAATCATATCAAAGTGGTAAATATATGGGTTCCAGGGTGCTATTTTGAGGTACAGAGTGTGACACATACTAAATTGCATTTTCTGGAGTATGTAAAAGCAGCATACATAAGCAATGTAAATGCTCAGATTGTTTTTTAAAGTAAAAAGTGCCTCTCTAAATCAACTTCTAATATTAGTGTTAAACTCATAAACTGCATTTTAAGAACAACACACCATCCTGTATTATCTGGATGCAATCTTCATCTGTGATTGGTGTATCTTGGATACCTTGGAAATTGCTTAACTGCCTTTCATGGGTCATATTGTGCACATATTTAAAGGAAGGATGTTGCTTAGGAGAAATTTTTAATATTTCTGAAAGAGAAATCTGATCTTGTTTTCCACCAGTCTCTGGGATCTGCTCTCTTCCATCATGTCCTCTGACATTTTTAAAAAAAGACCAGACATTTTCCTTAGCATTTCCATAAACAAGAGCCAGGAACTCTGTGAATATCATCTGGTATCTCCATATACGATTGTGGTATCGTCTCTGGCTTACTATACAAATTGCTGGATAATGTCTTCTCTGACTGTAACTCCCCAGCTGTGTTTTTTTTGGTTTTGTTTTGTTTTCAGCCGTTAGGATGATAAAAGTCTAGATCTTAAATCTGGGAGTCCAGAACATAGGCAATACTCCTAACTTTGCTGTGTTTTGGTATGGCTGAAGTGATCTAAAGTGGAACTTTCACATCCAACACCTTGATGTGTTATGCCACTCTTTAAATAAGCTGTCAATGATCAGACCACAGAACCATCATGTAAAGCAGGGGTTGGCCACCTTTCAGAAGTGGTGTGCCGAGTCTTCATTTATTCACTCTAATTTCAGGTTTCGCGTGCCAGTAATACATTTTAACGTTTTTAGAAGGTCTCTTTCTATAAGGCTATAATATATAACTAAACTATTGTTATATGTAAAGTAAATAAGGTTTTTTAAATGTTTAAGAAACGTCATTTAAAATTAAATTAAAATGCAGAGCCCCCCGGGCCAGTGGCCAGGACTCAGGCAGCGTGAGTGCCTCTGAAAATCAGCTCGGGTGCCGCCTTTGGCATGTGTGCTGCAGGTTGCCTACCCCTGATGTAAAGTTTTGCTTTATCTGAGCTGATCTCATGCATGAGCACTCCAAGGGTATATCTTCACTGCAGTTAGCCCAGGCTGTAGCTTCTGTGTACATAGACAAATCTGTAACCTTGGCTTGAGGATGTTTTAAATCCAGGCTAGCAGGCACAGCTGAGGGTATAGCTTGAGGTCAAGTTTCATTGCAGCCTGGTCTGGCAACCTGCCTGCTTTGCAGTGAGAATGCAAGCTAATCAAGCCCAGGTTCCGTTAGGCCTCCAGTGCTAACCCACAATTCTATCTAGGCTCTGATTTCTTGTCTACCTCCCTTCCTTCCTTCTGCACTGAAGTCACCTACACTGGCTTACTACTTTAACCCCACATTTTCTCGCTCCATTTTTACTGTGCTTCCAAAGAATTTGAGCAGAGATACAGCCCATGAACGTGTGCTGAGAATCACTTTTGTGGCTTGCAGACTGAAATACTTAGTGATAATCTCATTAGAAGTTCTTGATGCCCAATGCTGTTTGCTTTTGTGTACAGAACAGTCCGCGTTAATAATGAGGAGCTCCGCCTGGAAGTTACTTAGATAAGGTGTTCTTATGTCATTGACACAGACAGCAGCTCCATGCTAAGTGAGAGAGAGCACTCTGCAAATGAATTATGGAACAGCCCAGGTTAATTCATACTAAGAACCATGGGATATCCACCAGAAATCCCATCCCAGGACATTGACTAGTGCAGCACCACTGGGGATACTGTTGCACAAGTAGGACTTTGCCTTGGGGATGCACCAGGCGAGGCTAGTCTAAGCTAACTCTACAGTGAAGACGTGTACCCTAAATGGCACCAGACTAGAATTATAAACTCTACAAGACTTTGCTGGGTTGTGTTTGGTGGATTAACTAAGATTGTTTTGAACAAATGGCGGCAAGAACCTGTTTATATTACAGCAGGCATTTAATCTTGAGTAAATGGTGTTCCAGCTGGTCATGACGTCTTGAGACTAGGGCTGTTGATTAATCACGATTAACTCACACGATTAACTAAAAAAAATTAATTGCGATTAATTGCACTTATAACAATAGAATACCAATTGATATTTAATAAATATTTTAGATGTTTTTCTACATTTTCAAATATATTGATTTCTATTACAACACAGAATACAAAGTGTAAAGTGCTCACTCTATATTTTTATTACAAATGTTTGCACTGTAAAAATGATAAAAGAAATAGTATTTTTAATTCACCTCATATAAACACTGTCGTGCAATCTCTTTATTGTGAAAGTGTAACTTACAAATGTAGATTTTTTTTTGTTACATAACTGCACTCAGAAACAAAACAATGTAAAACACTAGAGCCTACAAGTCCTCTCAGTCCTACTTCTTCAGCCAATCGCTAAGACAAACAAGTTTGTTTACACTTACGAGAGATAATGCTGATTGCCTCTTATTTACAACATCACCTGAAAGTGTGAACAGGCAGTCGCATGGCACTTTTGTAGTTAACATTGCAAGGTATTTATGTGCCAGATATGCTAAACATTCATATGCCCCTTCATGCTTCAGCCACCATTCCAGAGGACATGCTTACATGCTGATGATGCACATTTAAAAAAATAAAAATGCGTTAATTAAATTTGGGACCAGGGCCACCCAGGAGGGTGGCAAGTGGGGCAATTGGCCCTGAGCCCCGCAGGGGCCCCCACGAGAATGTCGGAGGCTCCCCCAACCCCACCCCCGCCTTCTCCCATCGCCAGGGCCTCAGCGCGCCGCATCCAGTAGTGGCCCTGGACTGAGCTAAAGTGGCGTGGCTCAGAGCCGTGTGGTAAGGGGGTGGGGCTGTGTGCTCCAGGCCGAGCAGCGGGAATTCAGGTCACGTGGAGCCAGGCCTCTGCAGCGCTGTCCAGGGCTGCTCTTGGATGCGCCGCGCTGAGGCTCCGGGAGAGGGGGGAGGCGGGGGTAAGCAGCATGGCAGGGGGCCGGGAGGGTTGGATATGGGGCAGGGAGTCCCGGAGACAGTCAGGGGACAAGGAGGGGGCAGAGGTTCGGGGGGGGCGGTCAGGGGATGCGGAATGGGGGGTTGAATCGTGGGCGTTGCGGGGGTCTGTCAGGACTTGGCAGGGGGGTGGATAGGGGTCGGGGCAGACAGGGAGCAGGGGGGCATTGTGGGTGGTGGGATGGTGGTTGGGGGAGTCTCGGGGGGGCGCTCAGGGGACAAGGAGCAGGATGGGTTGGGGATTCTGAGGGGGGCAGTCGGGGGACAGGAAGTGGGTGGGGGTCAGATAGGGGACAGGGCCAGGCTGTTTGGGGAGGCACAGCCTTCCCTACCCTAAAGCTCATTCTGCAGTTTGAGGCTTGCAGACAGCTATTTAACACAAAGAGCCAAGCTGTTATCTTTCCCTTAGTGCTACCATCCCTTTCACTTCTCAAATGCCAAATTATAGTCTACATTTAATTTCAGTGCCATAGGAAAATTCATGTCAGGGGAGGGTAGCTTCATTAAAATTAGCCACTTTAGAGTAACATTGATAGAGCCAAGAGAGCAATGGGGGAGGGATCACATGAGAAGAACAATATCCTACACCACCTACCTCATTCCCAACCCTACCAAGGGAGACCCCCCTCTCCCCTGCATTCCCGAGGCTCCAGAGAGGTTAATTCAGTGCTTCTCAAACTTTTTTATACTGGTGACCCCTTTCACATAGCAAACCTCTGAGTGCGACCCCCCCCCTTATAAATTAAAAACACTTTTTAATATATTTAACCCTATTATAAATGCTGGAGGCAAAGCAGGGCTTGAGGTGGAGGCTGACAGCTCATGACCCCCAGTAATAACCTCATGACCCCCTGAGGGGTCCCGACCCCCAGTTTGAGACCCCCTGGGTTAATTTAATTTTAGCACCCTGTGTACATTCACATGCATGTGCTATTTTGAGCATTTCCGTTTTCACAACATAGGCTCATCCCAGATTCTGGAACAAGCTCAAATGCTCAGTTCGTGGAGTATGTACATAGTCTATACTAAAGACAAACCCACAGTAACCATCTCCAGTTTGTGAGGGACCCCCTGGAGCCAGTCTCTAGGAAACAGATAAACTCATGATGGTTAAGTCCATTAATGGCTATTAGCCAGGATAGGTAAGGAATGGTGTCCCTAGCCTCTGTTTGTCAGAGAGTGGAGATGGATGGCAGGAGAGAGATCACTTGATCATTACCTGTTAGGTTCACTCCCTCTGGGGCACTTGGCATTGGCCACTGTCGGTAGACAGGATACTGGGCTGGATGGACCTTTGGTCTGACCCAGTATGGCCATTCTTATGTTCTAACCTAAATGAACCCAAAGTTATGGAGACAGATGTGAGTCAAGGAAGCCAGCAGAGTATCAGAAACCTGGAAAAATCTCTGACTGGATGGGCTCAGGCGTTTGGTCACAAGCTGAGGTTCAAAAAAAAGTTTTTTTTTTTAAGCAAATTTTTTATTGTTTCTTTAAACAATCAAACACAGCAAGCAGCAAATATTTGGTACATACTTTTGAAACCCCAAACCATGTTCAGATGCAGACTAATTTTTTTTTTTTTTTTAAAAAAAAAAAAACAAATTTTTTTTTGAAGGAAAGCAGATCCGTGATTTTTTTTTTTTTTTAAAAAAAAAAAGTTTTTTTTTCAGAAGAAGAGTTTTGATGGAAAATATTTGTCCAACCCTTTTAATGAGATTGAGTGCCTTTTAGCACTAGCTGATGCTGAGAACCTTGTAAAGGTGACTTGAAAAGAAGTTTTCTCAAAACTGGGGTTGTGCTAAATGTTTATTTTAACCAGGGCCGCCCGGGGGTGGGGGCAAGTGGGGCAATTTGCCCCAGGCACCTCAGGGGCCGCCACAAGAATATAGTATTATAGTATTGCAACTTTTTTTTATGGAAGGGGCCCCTGAAATTGCTTCAGGGCCCCCCTGAATCTTCTGGGCAGCCCTGTTTGGGACTGAACTCCTTGGGGGCGAATAGTATGTCTCCTGTTCCATTTTACCCACATTCTGCCATATATTTCATATTATAGCAGTCTCAGATGATGACCCAGCACATGTTCATTTTAAGAACACTTTCACAGCGGATTTGACAAAATGCAAAGAAGGTACCAATGTGAGATTTCTAAAAATAGCTACAGCATTCGACCCAAGGTTTAAGCATTTGAAGTTCCATCCAAAATCTGAGCGGGACGAGGTGTGGAGCATTGTTTCAGAAGTCTTAAAAGAGCAACACTCAGATGCAGAAACTACAGAACCTGAACTACGAAAAAAGAAAATCAACCTTCTGCTGGTGGCATCTGACTCAAATGATGAAAGTGAACATGCGATGGTCCGCTCTGCTTTGGATTGTTGTTGAGCGGAACCTGTCATCAGCATAGATGCATGTCCTCTGGAATGGTGGTTGAAGCATGAAGGGGCATATGAATCTTTGGTGCATGTGGCACGTAAATATCTTGCAACGCTGGCTACAACAATGCCATGCGAACGCCTGTGCTAACTTTCAGGTGACGTAAACAAGAAGCGGGCAACATTATCTCCTGAGCAATTGGCTGAAGTAGGACTGAGTGGACTTGTAGGCACTAAAGTTTTACATTTGTTTTATTTTTGGATGCAGGGTTTTTTTCTCCATAATTCTCCATTTGTAAGTTCAACTTTCATGATAAAAAGATTTCACTACAGTACTTGTATTAAGTGAATTGAAAAATACTATTTCTTTTGTTTTTTACAGTGCAAATATTTGTAATAAAAAATGAGCACTGTACACTTTGTATTCCGTGTTGTAATTGAAATCAATATATTTGAAAATATAGAAGACATTCAAAAATATTTAAATAAATGGTATTCTATTATTGTTTAACAGCACGATTAATCGCACGATTAATTTTTTTAATCGCTTGACAGCCCTACTTGAGATATCACAACCAGACCTAACTACCTCTTGTATGCTGTGCAGCTTGGAGACAGCAAAAGAGGAGTTTGAGAAATGACCAAATAGACTTGACTCACTGCAATAAGTTCCCCGTAGAAGGTTGGTCTGATAATGCAGAAATATGAAGTGTCCCAGGGTTTACATAACTATGAAAAGCTTTTATTACATTAGCTCTGTTGACTTGGAACATCGTGAGGATGTTATCTCTGGTGTCCGGAAGTGCCTCTGAATTTGCTATTCATTGGAGTTCTAACTCTTCTTACGGGAACTGTTGCCTGTCTGCAGTGGGTGCCTATATCCCACCAAAAAGGAGTATGGCTTTGAGTCTATGGGTAAATGGGTAGCATTGTCACTAGAATCAAGCATTTTCAGACAGCGTCATATATCGAGGATAACATTATGGTTTGGGAACAGGTAACAAGGTTCCAGTAGTTTTGATGAGCCAGCCAAAGCATGAATTGTTTTTAATCTGAAATGGACTGGTTATCTACATTCCTCAGTTCACCTATGGCACTATACGTTCTCTTATCAGAAGATTCTTCTTTCCAAGGCACCTCTGCGCTGCATGTTCTTCTAGAGTGCTTCAGGCTGTGCCTTATGGATGAACCCTTGTGTTTTCCATTTAAACTGATTATTACACACACAAAAAATCCTGGGTTTTACAAAAAGTATTATTCATTTTTTTCCAATTTTCACACCTACTTTTATATATTCAAGTATATAAAAATAACTTGTTTTATTAGGAAAATACAATACATTGCATGAGATATAGATATTACAATAATACGTTAGTCTGTGTGTATATGCCAAGCTGCTTATTGAAGTTAGGTTATGTATTAGTCTAGAAGATTCACACAATAAACAAACAGGTGCACACAAGCTCTGAAGTGCATGCGCATCTGAACGTACTGATGAATCTCATGCCCACCACATACATATTTCAAGCTTTTAGCAGATAATGGTTTAAAGGTTTGACACACTAAAATGGGAAGAAAAAGAAAGTCTGTATCGGAATAAATTTCAGAACACAAGAGAAGTGTTCACAAGTTTTAAAAAAAACTAAAATAGGAGAAAAGGATGAAGTTGAGTGTATGTGCTGCTAATAGTGTGGCCCAATTATTAAATGTAAATATTTATAGGCTAATAGTTCTAAGTCTACAATAGTAAACTTTATTCAAATGGAAAGTTTTATTTGAGGATTAGAGATGTATTGTTTTCTTAAACTCAGAGGTGGCATTGTGTTTTGAGTTCTGTTTTAGTTCGGCAGCAAACCACATTGAATTCCATTCATCAAAGCATTAATCTGCTGGATACTTTTCCTCCTGTTCGTCCATCCACCAACACCCCCCTCCCAATATTTACCCAGAAAAATTAATAGTTTTTTCCACCGATTTTTCTCCTCTTTTGTGGCTGTAATAAGCACCAGCAAATTCCTGCGAAACATTAAATAAAATAAAAACTGAAAATGAAGGGCCCTACTTATGGAGGGGTTCTGAAGTCATAGGAGACTTTTATTCTTGCCAGGACTCAATGTGCTAGATTTTTTTGGACATATCTGATATGGCCTAGTGCCCAAGCTTTTAGAAATTGGACACCTTCAGGTCTGGCATTAGAGACAGCCTTGAAAATTTAGTTTCTCTGGAGGGAAAGTGAAATCAGGCCACCTTTGGTGAGCTAGCAGCTATAGATAAGGAGCCCGTTTCATTTGTAATCTATTTCTTGTTTGGCAGGCTGATAAAACTATTGGAACCTTGTTGCAAACTCTGTTTGTGAAAAGGTCAGTGTGAAGTGACTTTTTTCAAATTTTGGAAAGCTGCTAAAGCTATTTGCTTACTGTGGACATAAGCAACACTATAGTCTTTACCACTTTAAGCTTCTAAGTGACTTAATATTTTTTCAAAGTATGGAATTTATCATAATATAACTTAAAACTGTCTGATTTTGTTCAATAAATTCTAGCAATACTAGAATCTTCTCAGTTCTGCATTGATTGGCCTCCTGAGTTTTCACCTCCAGCTGAGAAGTGCAGTGTTATATCACTTATAACGGCTGCCCAGAGAAATGCCATTTATTAAATGGAAATAATGAAAGAAGAATTAACATTTTATGTAGTGCTTTATTCCTTACTTGTGGCCTTTATACATGATCAAGATAGGGCACAAAGATTGTTTTCACTTTTGCAGGTCTCCTTTTATGGTCAGACTGGGATCCTTTGTATTGAACTGGAGGATTCATTAATTTAGATTTTTAAATATTTCCCCCTCATTTTGTCTACTAGTTAATACCTTGTCGGCTTTTACTTATTTGCTGTGAAGTTGAGACTCAATCCTCTTGCTCTACAGGGCTGCAACCCCCAGAATTGGAGATATTCTGCAGAAGTTAGCTCCTTTCCTCAAGATGTATGGAGAGTATGTGAAAAACTTTGATAATGCAATGGAACTGGTGAAAATGTGGACTGAGCGATCTCCTCTATTCAAATGCATTATTCAGGACATTCAGGTAATGAAAGAGACTATTTCTTGAAAAGCTGCAAAGTAGTGTGTATGTGTCATTTTCTGTATTTCTGAAAGACGGTATTAAATATCCAGTCCCTTAGAAAGACAAGGTAGGTACAGTAATATCTTTTATTGGACCAACTTCTGTTGGTGGAAGGAACAAACTTTCAAGCTACACAGAGCTCTTCCTCAGATCTGAAGAAGGTAACCAGAGCATCTGAGCTAAATACAAGGTGGGACAAGTCTAAGGGCTTCACACACACACTGTAGGAGACAACTTCCCACTTCATGTTAAGTAAAGGATGAGTAGGCAGTAGGGTGTGTTAAAAATTGTTTTAATGAGCCATAAAACCAATCTCTGTGTTAAGTCCATGGTTTTTAGTGTCCAATAGAGTTATGAATTTAAGTTCCCAGGCTTGTCTTTTGAAGGAGTTGTGTAGGTTTCCTATGGATATGTCTATATTACCCACCAGATCGGCAGGCAGCGATCAATCCAGCGGGGGGGGTCAATTTATCGCATCTAGTCTAGACGCGATAAATTAATCCCTGAGTGCTCTCCCGTCAACTCCTGTACTCCACCGGTGGAGTTGACGGGGGAAGCGGCAGCAGTCGACTCACAGAGAAGACATTGCAGTGAGTAGATCTAAGTATGTCAACTTCAGCTACGTTATTCACGTAGCTGAAGTTGCGTAACTTAGATCGATCCACCCCCCTACTGTAGACCAGGCCTCAGAGGATGAGCACTGAAGTCAGATATGGAGTAATTGCTTTGTGAAGAATATACACTTATGAGTGATAGGTTGGTTTTTGTCTTTTATCATTTTTCTATGTGAGTTTGTTCGAGGGTGTAGTGATTGTCTGGTTTCACCCTTGTTGTTGTTGAGGTCTTTGTTGCACTGGATGAGGTATACCACATGTTGCAATGGGTATGTGTCGGACCCATGGATCTTGAAAGGTGTGTTGTGTTGTAGCAATGGAGTTATGTCTGAAGGTTTTGCATCTGTTGTTTTGACAGAGTCTGGTGCTGCTTTGAATTGATGTTTCCTGGTCTGTGGGAAGCTTGCTTCTGATGATGTGCTTGGGTAGGCTGGGGGATTGTTTGAAGCCCAAAAGAGGGGGTTGGGAAAGAATTATTTCAGGATGTGGTTCCTATCAAGTATGCATTGTAATTGTTTGTTTGATATCCCTTATGGATTCCAGTGTGGGGTGTTAGGTGACAAATAGGGCTATGCGGTCAGTGCGGTTTTTCTAATGAAGCAGGTTCTCACTGGATATTTGGGTGGCCCATTCCATAACACAATCTATTTTTCTGGTCCCTTAGAAGTAAGTTAGGGTTTCATTTTGTCCATTTAATTTTGTCCTATTTTTCCTTTTTTTTCCCCCACATCCATCCTCTCCAGTGAAACGCATCATCAATCAAAGTATAAATGTTAAAACACGTGAGGACCAACGAATTTGCTTTGTCGGTCATAGATACTAAAAAGTAAATAACACTTTTTTTTACAATTACATATTTGTCCATCTCTAAATTCCTAACCTGTCGTGCATGACCTGCAGTTGTCCAAAACACCTGAGTTAGGAAGTACGTTTACATTCCTAAATATTGAGTAACTGAAGGTTGAAGGAGCAGTCAGTCATGGGAATGTATATCTTTGGAAAAGTCTGTAACTTCTCCTTTCCGGGGCCTCATCTTGATTTTTCTGTTAATTAGTATGGATGTCATTTCCAACCTACAGACCTACCAACTAGAAGTTTAGGAAAGGAATAAGACATTCCTGCAATGTGATGCAATTTAAGCAGAATGTGTGGTCCTCAGTAAGGGACTTCTTTTGTGTGCTTTAGTCTAATCTACAGCTTACTTCTTTTTAAGGAAATGGAAGTAAACAGACATTTTTCTCAAAATAGCTACCCTTGTTTTTACATCATGGATAGCAATGTATTGAAAGAAGGTCAAGAGTCCAGAATAAAATGCCCTGCTCTTATGACTTGTCATGGTAAATTGTTTGTCCCTTATTAAATTAATTAGATGTTTAAGATCAGTTATTACAGATATTATTTGAAAAATTCAGTTGAAATGCAATGTCATTTGTGGTTCTATTTATGAAATTCTTTCTGCTGGATACAAAGAAAATAAATACAGTGATTCTCCCTGCTTTACTTGCTTTTAAAGTCATTGGAAATGATTTTAATTATTTGATTATGATGAAAAAACTAACTCACTTTCCTGCAATCAGGATTTCTTATGTTAAAATCCCATGTTTTTGTAGTCCTTTTTTATGACGATACAGTAGTCTTGGATTTAGGTCAGTCACAGCTTTGTATTGTGTTAGGACATATTAAGTTATGGAAAAATATTGTCTGAACTGTGGTATCTAAATATATTTACATTTTCCTAGACACAAAAAGTCTGTGGGAGTTTGACATTGCAACATCATATGCTAGAACCAGTACAACGTATTCCACGCTATGAGATGCTACTAAAGGACTACCTAAGGAAACTGCCTCAAGATTCCCCAGACTGGAAGGATGCTGAAAGTAAATATTTCATGGATTGTGTGATAACTTAATATAGCAATAAGAAAACAGTAATAAAAGGACTCTGTAAATTAAAGCTATCCCAGTAAAAACGAGGTAAAGAAACACAGTTGCAGGGAAAATGTTAATGTAGAGTTGTAATATTCTCTGAAAAATGATCCATTGTTTATTTTGATTTCTAGGCTAGCATTAGAGCAGTGAAACTTACAATTTGTCCTTCCTGGCAAGGAGCACAACAAGTCTACTTTTGTTTCACATGATTTTGCACCCTTTTCTGAAACTGCGCCCTATGCATGATTCTTAAGAGAAGGCTAGTCTGGCATTTAAGCACACTGTTGTGTGGCTTTTGATATAGAAATGGTCTTTTGCTGGGGGGGGAGGGGAACCTTGAAAATGGGATCCATATTTTGTTTATTTAAAATACACATTTCAGCAATTTGTGAAAATAGATTCCATTTTCAAGTTTTATCATTTTATGTTTGAATTATGCAAGAACAGAGCATATTTTTTCTTATTATTCAGAATTATTTATCAAATAGCTTCTGCAAATAATTCTTGGCCTGGAGCAGTTTCTTAAAAGTAATTTAAGTTGGAGCTGTTTTAGTTGGATCTGTAGGTCACGCTGCATGTTTCTGCTCCCTGACTGGGGGAGCCATGATTCTTAGAATCATATTTTGGGTACAAGTACTCAAGTTCATGAATTTTAAAATTCACTCCACAAACACCCTACAATAATTGATTAAAACTGGCAAGGATTCCTGCTAAACTTTTCCAGCATCTAATCTGTTAACTCTAACTTTTATTGTATTTTACATTCAGTTAAGGCAAAAGTACCCAGTTGGACTAAATACTTGTAGCTTACTTTATTGACAATTTTGGGGCTTGAGAAGTCTCGCGTTCACATGAAATTTACAAGTATGCCATTAGACCTAGCAGTCTGTGTACTGTAGTAAATAACAATGTATTTACATTTGTTTTTCATTTTCGGTGCCATCTAGAATCCCTGGAAATTATATCCACAGCAGCCAGTCACTCCAATAGTGCTATACGAAAAATGGTAAGTGGTTTTTGTGAGGTTTTCCCTTTCTTAATACTCTATTCTTAGTCTTGTGTTTTTAATAGCATGTACAGCTAGGAAATTCTGTGAATTTTACCAGATACTTGAAATGCAGATTTTTCAAACAGTTGAACTTGCAAACTTTGGTTTCTTTGCTCCAAAATGCTGTTATTTATATTGTCCTTTTTACTGTCACCTGGAATGCTTGATAAACTATGATATTGTAACTAAAACTCGGGAGTGGGAATTGGGATTTCTGTGTATTATTCCTGGCTGCCAGTAAGAGGTTATGCTGATCACTTAACTTTTCTGTGCTTGTTTCTGCACCTGTAAAATGGACAAAATACTTATCTCCCTTGCAGGGATGTTGTGGTACATAAACCGTTAAATATTTGTACAATATTTAAGACATGAAATAGCACTATATAAGTACAATTAAAAATACTGGTTAGATAAATTAGATTACTAGAAACAGCTTATGCCCAAATATAAGCTGGTTCTGGCAACCTATATGAACGGATCATATACACCACTACCTCGATATAACGCCACCCAATATAACGCAAATTTGGATATAATGTGGTAAAGCCATGCTCCGGGGGGGCGGGGCTGTGCACTCCAGTGGATCAAAGCAAGTTCAATATAACACAGTTTCACCTTTAACGCGGTAAGATTTTTTGGCTCCCAAGGACAGCATTATATCGAGGTAGAGGTATATATTCTTTTAAACTAGCATTTTTCAGACTCTTACATAAGCTTCAGGTAAACCATTTTACACTGGCAAAATCGCTTATTCACAAATGTAATTTTATTTTAATTGAAAAGGAGAATCTAAAGAAGTTGCTGGAGGTGTATGAGATGTTGGGAGAAGAGGAAGATATTGTCAACCCCTCAAATGAGCTGATAAAAGAAGGACAGATCCTTAAACTTGCTGCTCGTAACACATCAGCCCAAGAACGATACCTTTTCTTAGTAAGTATCAAAACTTGTGTTTGTGTGAGTGATGTTAGGCTTCTTTCAAATTCTAAGGAGCTGCCTGAAAGCAAGGGTGAAGTCTTCTCTCCATTTAAGTCAATGGGGAAATTTTGACATTAACTTCGCCTGGAGCCAAGATTTTACCCACGGTGCTTTCTGGAAAATGACAAAAAAAACATTTAGAAAAGAATGTGTTTCAAACAGAATTAAACGAAGCTCTAGTAACATATCTCAGAGTAAATGCAGTATTAGTCTTTTATAATTGTCCTGGGTGTGCCATAGATGCCCCCGGTCAGAAGCATCATGCCTGCGTGTACTGGTCTTTAGATGATGTGAATTGTAAAATTAAAGAAATTAGCGGTAGTTTGTGTATGGTGAGTGTGTTAAATATCATCATCATCATGCTGGGATATGTGCTGCAGTGCCTCTGTTTAACCCAGGAACATTTAGCTCTAGGGGCAGAATTGGTGGACAAAGTGACAGAGGCCGAGGACCCAAATAGCGTTTTAGATGAAATCATCAAACCGACAGATAAATGTTTAATGCAAAATATTGAACGTCGTCTTCGTTCAGCAAATTACAAAATCTTGCTAAGAAAAAACGCTATCAGTTAAAGAGTGTTTTGAAAACAAAACAGATTGTATTGTAAAATAAAATGTTAGTTGAAAATAACTGTGTAAAGCGCATTTTTATGGAGTTCAAGGGGTGTGGGGTTTGTCAAAAGGGTAGTAGGTTGCCCCCGTAGTATACGTGCAGTTAGGTTACAGTTTGTCGTCAACAACAACAAAAGGTATATGAATGGCCTGTTCCTCTAACAAAGGCCCACCCACTTCACCCAGCCCTGGTGTTTGTACATGAGGGTTATAGGCTCCCTATGGACCGTTGCAAAGCAGCCCCAGAACCCCTCTTAAATCATACCATCTTCCGCTTCGCTGTACCTTTTCATTTTCCACCCCAAGGCCCTCTGTGTTAAGTTAATCGTGACCTCTCTGATTTTAACAATGTCTCAGGTCTCTTGTCTACTGTTTCATATTATTTAATGCTGTACATCACCCAGGGTTACAGTTTGCATAAGTGTTTTATAAAAACAAAACAAAATATATTCTCTAGGGGCTTAGACAAGGTAATAATCAACAATATTGTAACTATTGCTTTGCAGTCCTTGCTACAATGTATCTTTTAGCTTGTTTTTTGTTAAGATTTCTGATAGGCCATAAGATGGGGGAGATAATACCTCATAAAGTGGGAAAGTGCTTTCAAATAATAAATGCTTGCCCATGCTAAAGCATAACCACTTACACAGGCAGGCTGCCTACAAAACCGTTTCACTAAAAGAGTTATCAACATGCCCCCTAAAACTCAGGACAGCTTTCTTACCCCCATGGCCTGATCTCTGTGGCTCTGGCTTTTTTTTTTTTAATTGTTTGTCCTTGGTTTAGATTTTAAAAAACATTAAAAAAAAGAAGGAAAAAAAAAAAGGGTGGAAGGGTGGGGGGGGGAGAAGTAAGTGTGTGTGTGTGTGGAGAGCGGGTGTGAGGAAGGCTCCATATCTCTAGTAAAAAAAAGCTAACTTTTTTACATATGCTGTTTTTTCTTGTGTTTTTTGTATAAATCCAAACTTTAAAAAGCAATCTTGGGGTTTTTTTTTATTAAAACACATATGTAAACTCCCCTGAATTGCCAGTTTTCATATTCTTACCCGGTTGTTTTTTTGGTACTTTAAAAACACTCTTTTTAAAAGAACAGGCTAGTATTTTAAGCCTTTTTAGTTCACTAAACTTCTACAAAATATCCCTAAAAGGTGCTTTGTTTTGTTATAGCTCAGGCAATACTGCATTTTCATAATAAACTTTTAAAAAAACATAATGCTTCAAATATATGGGGAGGAAAATAAATTTCTCTGTAATTCACTGGATTACAAAATAAGGGGGATATAAACTAGCTGTTACTAAGGTTCTGTGGCTTTCACTCTGGCGTGTTTTCTGCATGCTCTCTTTTTTTAATTGAAACACGCATGTAAAAATGTTAAATAAAGGGCTCTGTCTTCATATAGGATTGTCTTTTAAAGTGTTTATTCCTTTACTAAACTTAATATAACTTTCACTTGTATTTGTTAAAAAGCAGGCAAAGAAGCAGCCTTATCTCTGATCTACTGGCTTACAGAGGCTGTTTTTGCTGACAGCTGCTTTGCTCCAAAAGCCTGCTGTCCTTACTAAAAAAAATGACCAGTGCTAGCTTAAACCTAGGGAAAAACTTTTATAAACAGGCTTTCTGTGTTTTTAAGCCTGGGTTGTTTCTGCGGACATGCATGTTATTGAAACACCTATGCCTAAGGGGTTAAATAAAGGTATGGGTCTTCAGGTAGGCTTGTCTTTTCAAGTGTTTATTCCTTTCCAAGCCTTTCACCCCTCTTTGTTAAAAAGTGGGGGAAGAAGCAATCTTCTTCTCTCTATATTCCCCTTATTTTGTAAACCAGTGGATTAAACTGTCTGTCACTAAAAACCTAGGGTGCTTCTGCATCATTTTTTATTACAACACATACAAAAGGGATGCGTCTTAGGTTTGTCTTTTCAAGTCATTATAAAGCAAAGCTTTATTCCTTAGCAAAGCAGCCTCTGAGGCTGTGGCTACACTTAGCACTTCAAAGCGCTGCCGCGGCAACGCTTTGAAGCGCTAAGTGTAGTCAAAGCGCCAGCGCTGGGAGAAAGCTGTCCCAGCGCTATCCGTACTCCACCTCCCTGTGGGGAATAACGGACAGCGCTGGGAGCCGCGCTCCCAGCGCTGGGGCTTTGACCACACTGGCGCTTTGCAGCGCCGCAGTTTGCAGCGCTGGAGAGGGTGTGTTTTCACACCCTGCTGCAGCGCTGCAAATTTGTAAGTGTAGCCAAGCCCTAAGAGTCAGTGGATCAGAGATAAGAAGGCTGCTTCTTTCCCAAACTTTTTAACAAACACAAGTTAAAGTTACATTAAGTTTTGCAAACAGGTACTTTTCTGCAGCTTCACATTGTTTTTACTTAAAAAAAAAAAAAAACACACAAAAAAAACCCTGTTAGTTTAAAACCTAGGGGAAAACTTTTAAAAATTGTTTGTTACTAAAAGCTTATGGTTTTAGCTTATATAAAAATCCCTTTGCCTGTTCTTTTTTCATTGAAACACGTATGCCAAGGGGGTTAAATAAAGAAATGTGTCTTCATTTAGGCATGTCTTTTCAAGTGTTTATTCCCTTAAAAGCCTTAATATAACTTTCACCTCTATTTGTTAAAAAGTGGGGGAAGAAGCAATCTTCTTTCTAATTCAATGGTTTACAAAATAAGGGGTTTATAAACTGTCTGTTACTAAAAACCTGGGGTTTTAAACCTGGGGTGCTTCTGCCTGCTCCTTTTTTACTTAAAAGGTGAGAATTCTCTCTCTCTCTCTCTCTCTCTCTCTCTCTCTCAAGCATGTGCTGTCTATCTTTGCCCTTCGCAAAGGGGCTCTCTTTTCCCTTTTCTTGCCCTGTTCTTTTTTAACCTCTTTTTTTCTTAACCTACCCTGATACTGAATGCTTTTCTATTCACTTTTTTACCATGTGCTTACTAAACACTCTGCCTGCTTCTCTCTCTCTCTCTCTCTCTCTCTCTCATATTCTGATTCCACCATGAGCTCTCTATCTTTGCTCTTTGCAAAGAGGGCTCTTTTCTTTTTTCTTGTCCTTTTTTTTCTTAACCTACACGGGTATTGAATAGTTTAAATTCTTTTTTATTCATTTTTACCCTGTGCTTACCAAACAGGCTCTTCCTTAGTAAATTCACTTTTTAAACCTAATTTTAAATATTATTTAACTCTTTTCTTAAACTAACCCTTTAAAAACAAATATTTCCTTTTTTTTAACTTGTATCTTTCTATTCTTTCATAACCTGCCTTTACCAGCCTCTCTCCTTACTCAATCACATCCAAATAACCTTTCTTTCCTTTTTTCTCTAAACCTTACTCAAACTTTCTTTTTTCATCTTTACACTCTCACACTTCTTTCAACCTTTTTCTCTCCATGTACCCAAGCACAAACATACACAACACTTCCCCTAGTCAAACACATACACACACACACACACATTTTTTCAAAATTGCTGATGGCACCACACTTTGGCGCCAACAGAAACGTGGGAAGGCGGGACATAAGCTCTAAAAGGGGCGTGGAAACCTGTCAAAAAATGCATGGTAATGAATACTATCAAGCAGTATACTACTGATCTGATTTAAATCTTCAAAAAATACAAACGCATAACAGTAGATGCCTCCCTGGGCTGAAATTCTAGGCTGTTAAAAATTATTATTTAAAAGCTACAAATAATAAATGATACTAATAATACCTAGCTCTTGTATAGTGCTTTTCTTCAGGAAAAATCAAAGCATTTTACAAAAAAGATCAGTGTCATCAGTATGTCCACCTTGGCCTCATAATTTTTCCCTTCCTTTTGTGGGTTTACATAGTCTCACCATAACTTTGATTTTTTTAAAAAAAAGGGTACTGAGAAAAAAAGACAGAAATCTACCATTTGATATAATAGATGGGAAATTCCTTCAATTTGCTGCTCTTTTAGTATAAATATTTTAAGAAAAATCTATTTACCCAGATGTTCAGCGTATTGAAATCAGCATGGAAAATTCTCAACAAAAGGCTTACAGTGTTTCTAAACATCACATGATTATAAACATTATGAAAATTACTGCACATATGCAGTAGCTGGTTTTTAACTGTATCAATAGTTGACTTTTTAATTTTATTTCTAAATCCTATCCATATTATCAGTTCTTTCCATTTTGATTTTGTCTGACATTAACAAGCCTAGCCACGCTCTCCTTCAAGTTGTTTTTGAAAAGTGATAGTACGATTCATCTCTTAATATATTGTACTTGACTTTCTTTGTTATTGATGTGTCCTTTCTTTTCTTTTTTTTAATAGTTCAACAACATGTTGCTGTATTGTGTACCCAAATTCAGTTTGGTGGGATCAAAGTACTCAGTGCGAACAAGAGTTGGTATTGATGGCATGAAGATTATAGAAACACACAATGAAGAATATCCATGCACCTTTCAGGTGTCTGGAAAAGAGCGAACATTGGAGTTGCAGGCCAGGTAAGAGACGTGTGATTTACTTTTGAAGCATTAAAAATATATCAAAATAGAGGAGAATTGTTGGACTGGTTGATTTGGAGAACTGGTAAGGTGATAATGGAGCCTTTTGTTTGTAAATCATTAGTTTAAAAATGGGCCCAGCTTGGTGGACTTCGAAATTGTCCTCACTGCTGTTTGGCCTTTTTAAATGAATTGGTGCCCTAGTTCTGTTTTAGTGGATAAGTTTCCTCTTTTCAGAAATCACTGCCACATTTAGCCATTATTGACAGCCTCTGCAGAAAGACCAAGGATTAAACAGGCATGCAGAAGTGACCTTTCATCCTGAACAGCTATGTTTGCAGTTCGTGATAGAAGCTTACTGTCAAGCACTGTAGAAAAGTTATTGTGGTCTTTTTTGTGCACGTTGTATATGTTCTGTGAATAAACAAAGACTTCATTGTAATCTGTCTACTTAACTTTATGGAAAAATCCTCTATAATTTAATAGGAATTATAATAATGCTTTCTCTAAAAATGTAACAGATCTATATAAATTACCTTTAAAAGCTTTAAAATATAATTGAAAATTATAATCTTGATACAGATTTTTAACTATTCAATATAATTTGATGGCAGGGATACAATTGTCAATTATATAGGATGATTCAAAACCCATAGAAAAGTTACTTGTATTAAATAGTATTAGGACTCTTCCATAAAGGTAAATTTGTCTTTAATGTTTTGATTCAATAATAGATTATTTTTTATTACATATCATACTGGTCAGAAATTGTTGTGTGGTGGCAGAAGTAACACCATACAACATGTCCACTGTACTCCACCTGGAGACAGAGGTATTTCACATGTGAAAAGCATTTTGTGACTGTGAACAAAATGTAGTTATCAACTATTTTTATTTTGTTCAACTTCCAGGGTTATTAGTACTTTCATTAGCACTAAAGTTATTTAGTTTAGGGGGAAAGCTTGTCTAGTTTTTTAGAACATTTTAGGATGTATTTCATAAAGATCATTCAAAATTGTGAAGTAATATGTACAAAAATGCCACCCTAAAAGTAGATCAGTGAGACTAAAATAATCTTAGTTGATGCATACTTTATTCTTAATGTATCCTATGCATAAATCTCATCCTATAAATTTGTCGAAGCTCTGATTAAATGTTTAGTTTGCCCCAGGAATTCCCTTTTCCAGATAATTTTATATATTTATTTTCAGATTAGTGCTTGAGTGCATTTTAGTGTTTCAGTCACTTTTTTAAACAGATAGTAGATCACTTCCTACATGGAGTGATTGCTTATCTGATATGGGGATTACATACTACTTTTAAAAGTTAGTTGAGTTGTTGGATTAGGGAGAATTATTTGCTCTAATTAGGTTCATTTTTCCAATATACAGATGGTAAAGAATGAGGAACAGGACTCTGTCCTTCTATTTTAGGATTCTAGTTTTATTGCTAGTTGCAGTAATATTACAAAATATAAAAGTCTCACTGGAGGCATTCCCACCATAGATGGGTATGTGATCTTACCTGCACATCCCATCTAGCAGTAGGAAAAATCAAAATGTAGGTAGGGGTGTGTATGTGTGGGAGATTGGGGGGAGAGAGAGAGAATTCTTTGTATGCACCTTACTTCACCAAAGTGAGTGGAGGAAGTATTAAATGAGTAGCAGAACAAAAAATACTGTGGTGCTATTGTAATATCGACTGACCCCAGTGGTCGGCAAGTAGGATTGAACTTGGGACCTCTGGAATTTAGTACATGAGCCTCTACCACATAAGTTAAAATCCAGCTGGCTGTTAGCCAACACTGTAGAGCAGACTCATTTTATCTCTCTCTCTTTAAGTGGTCTCGGTGCCACTGGATGGGACAGAACACCACACCCGGAAGGTGTGTGGGTTACACTATTTCAAGTCTTCTTTTTTTCCTGGTTCAAAATTCATGGGAAATTGGGTTTGTATTTACTCCATCGCTAGATTACAGTAGTGCGTTTCCTTGGGGTACAAGGCATATTTTCATAGGATTTGAATTTAGAAGCCTTACTGAGATGCTTTGAAAACAATTAATGTACAAGACACTGGGTGGGAAATGCTTAGCCTGTCATCCTCTATAGATCTTCTACCCCAGTGAATAAAAGGAAACATATGGATGCTTGGTTTATAGTGTTAAAACAAAACTTTTCTTTGTTTCTGTTAGATAGTATCACCCTATTATGTCAACCCTTTTTATTTCTGCTCTCATTTACTTTAACTTTAATTTGAGGAAGAGTGCTGCAGGGAAAAGTTGGTAGACTGATGCAGTTTCTCCCATTTTAGTTCATTTACAACTATCTTAAATTCACACTGAAATTTGTGTGCTGTTTCTTTTATACATTGTGCTTTAAGAAAGCTTAATGCTGGAAATGCCATTGTTATATATGTTTAAAGAGTGCATTTAAGATGATCTTTCGAGTAGAACTTAATTCTAGTCTATTAAATTTACCAAGCTTCAAACCATGATTCTGATTCATTTTTAACTAGACAGTTTCAGGAGCTCTACTGTTTTTATAAATGTTGGAATCATTTCAAAGTCTCTGCTTCTTTTGTAAGTTACAGCTTCATTCACCAACTACCATGAGCTAATGTTTCCTAAGCTAGTTTTATACTAATATGTCAATGTTTGTTTTAGTTCTGAACAAGATAAGGAAGAATGGATAAAGGTAAACACATCTATATTTTGACTTACTTCAAAAAAAAACTTTATTTTTGGGCTGTGCCTGTGATATTTAAGTTGAAATATTAACTTTTGATGTAATCAAATGCTGATCATAATTAATTCACATTTCTGGTAGTTTTGTTGTTGGTCATTAAATAGTTTAAATTCAAAGAGTCTATTAAATATTGTATGTTTGCGACCTTTATCCATTGTATTTATAATAGGCTCTTCAGAATACCATAGAAGCTTTTCAGCAGAGGAATGAAACCTTCAGAAATGCCATTGCAAAAGAATATGAGGACATGCCCATTGAAGTTTCTGTAAGTCGGGTTACTGTAGCTTTGTACAACTGGTGCCCTTTTTGTCCTTTTCCAGTTACAAATGCCATATTGCTGGAGGGTGTCAGAAGCTGCATATTCAGGCTTAAGATTCTTATAGAAATGGAATTACAAAGTAATCATTTTGCTGGTCAACCATTTCCCTTTATGAGCCAGACCATGCCTTATAAACAATCCTGTTCTTTCTAAAATGAATGATAGTGTCCTTTCAGCAATGTGTTACAATCTTTGACCGGATTCTTTGTTAGCTATCTCTCGCATAGATTTCAAAACATAGCTTGAGCTGTGCTTTGCCATTTCCTTTCCAGAGGAAGAGAATAATTATTTTCTCTACTAAAAATACTGCACAATTGTCCTTTTTTTCCCACTTCAGAAGGCTGAGCTTGGGAAGAGAGCACCGAGATGGATCCGAGACAATGAAGTAACAATGTGCATGAAATGCAAGGAGCCCTTCAATGCACTGACAAGGAGAAGGCATCATTGTCGAGCATGTGGACATGTAAGTGGAAAGCCACATCTGCTAGCTGGGTGACCCAGACGCTAGAACAGATCTAAATTGTTGTTTAGAGTCCCCATCTGGTGGCTGGTTGTTCGTGTTACTGCAGCAGAGACTTCAGCTGTGACCTTTGTGGTTTGTAAGAAGCAGCTCTATTAGGTGAACCCAGAAAAGGAGCAAAAGCTGGGCAAAATATATTTTCAATTGTTCTCAGCAGAGCTAGGTATCTAAATGTGTAAGATATTTCTAGCATTTTGCATATCAGTCCAGACCATATCAACCAGGACCTATTCACTCACCTTTGGATGCACTATAAATAGAGCAAAACTACCGTGCTTCTTCCCTTATCTCCCAGTAAGTTATTTCTTTCTTCACTAAGGCCTGGTCTTCACTAAGGCCAGCTACGCGAATAGCGTAGCTGAAGTCGAACTACCTTATTTCGAATTTCCTACCTGTCCAGATGCCACGGGATCGAACTCCGTGGCTCCCCCGTCGACTCGGCGGTGGCGGAGTTCCGGAGTCGACGGGAGCGCGTTCGGAGTTCGAACTAGACGCGATAGTTCGAACTCCAAGAAGTCGAACTCTCCGCGTCGACCCGGCGGGTAAGTATGGACCTACCCTAAGTGATGGTGCAACCTCTGATTTTAATCTTAGGCCTGGTCCACACTAGGACTTTAATTCGAATTTAGCAGCGTTAATTCGAATTAACCGTGCACCTGTCCACACCACGAAGCTATTTAATTCGACATAGAGGGCTCTTTAGTTCGACTTCTGTACTCCTCCCCGACGAGGGGAGTAGCGCTAAATTCGACATGGCCATGTCGAATTAGGCTAGGTGTGGACGGAAATCGACCTTAGTAGCTCCGGGAGCTATCCCACACTGCACCACTCTGTTGACGCTCTGGACAGCAGTCCGAGCTTGGATGTTCTGACCAGCCACATAGAAAAAGCCCCGGGAAAATTTGAATTCCTTTTCCTGTCTGGCCAGTTTGAATCTCATTTCCTGGTTGGACATCGGGGCGAGCTCAGCAGCACCGGCAACGATGCAGAGCTCTCCAGCAGAGGAGTTCATGCAATCTCTGAATAGAAAGAGGGCCCCAGCATAGACTGACCGGGAAGTCTTGGATCTGATCGGTGTGTGGGGCGAGGAGTCTGTGCTTTCGGAGCTGCGCTCCAAAAAACGGAATGCAAAGACCTACGAGAAGGTCTCCAAAGCCATGAGAGACAGAGGATACAGCCGGGATGCAACGCAGCGCCGCGTGAAAATCAAGGACCTGAGACAAGGCTACCAGAAGACCAAAGCGGCAAACGGATGCTCCGGAGCCTGCCACCACTGCCCCACCAGTGACCGTGGACTCTGACGATGGGATAGTGTCGACGGCCAGTTCCTCGGCGATGTTCGCGGATGGGGAAGATGAGGAAGGGTTTGTGGAGGACGAGGCAGGCTACAGCGCTTACAACGCTGGTTTCCCCGACAGCCAGGATCTCTTCATCACCGTCATGGAGATCCCCTACCAATCCTCCCCGGCTGTTTACCCGGACCCTGAATCAGGGAAAGGATCAGTCGGTAAGTGCTTTAAACATGTAAACTTTTATTATTAATGGAACAGGAATCTGAACTATGTGAAAAGGAGGTCTATATATATGGGGATAGAACAGAAATCCTCCTGGGAGATCTCCATGAAGCTCTCCTGGAGGTAATCGAAAAGCCTCCGCAGGAGGTTCCTGGGGAGAGCTGCCTTATTGGGTGCTCCGTGGTAGCACACTTTTCCGTGCCAGGCTTTCATGAGGTACTCAGGGAGCATTGCCTTCCCGAGCATGGCTGCATAGGCCCCTGGTTTGTGCTGGCTTTCACGCAGCATGCGCTCTCTGTCTCCTTCAGTGACCGTCCTCAGGGTGATCTCGCTCGGAGACTCCTGCATCTAATTAGGGGAATTACTGTAATGTTACGCCTGGTCCAAAGTATTTTTAAAAAATCTCCAGACAGACGGCGTAGCAGAGACTCAGCACGCTGCTGCGTGACGAGCGTAACGGAAAGCCAAAGAATCAAATGGACGCTCATGGAGGGAGGGGGGACTGAGGACGCAAGCTATCCCACAGGCACTGTACCCAAAAGTTCTCAACCCAGAATTCCAAGGGTCGGGGGACACTGCGATGGGGTGGGACGGGGCAGAGTTTATGCTTTCAGGATTGCCTGCAGCAGGAGTGCGCACGAGATAGGTGCTGTGCATGCTCTTGTTCACAGACACAGACTAGACTGTGTTCATTGTTCGCAAAAATGTATCTTTGCAAGGAATTCACTCCCTTTTTCCCATCACACAGCTTCGACTGTCTCCAGACCTGCCACAGCATCTCCCTCACAGAGGCTGGCAAAGATTAGGCGGCGAAAGAAAAAGACACGGGACGAGATGTTCACTGAACTTATGGGCTGCTCCCGAGCCGAGGCGGACCAGCAGAGCCAGTGGAGGGAGACCCTCTCTCTGTACCAGCGCTCACACAGCGAACGGGAGGAGAGGTGGCGTGAGGAAGACAAGCAAGCGACTCAAACGCTGCTTGGACTAATGAGGGAGCAAACGGACACGCTCCGGCACCTTGTGCATGTTCTGCAGGATCGCAGGCAGGAGGACAGAGCCCCCCTGCAGTGTATCTGCAACCGCCCTCCCCCGCCACAAAGTCCCATAGCCCCTCACCCAAAATAACCAGAAGGAGGGGCACCAGGGGGCGTTAAAACTGTCACTACACCCCAGCAGAGTGCTCAAGTACCCAAAAGCTCTCATACCCTAAATTTTGAGAAGTCCTTCCCTTCCAGACTCACCCAAGCCCCAATCCCAGTTTCATCCCCTAACTGTCTAGTTAATTATTAAAAATACTTTGCTGTTAATTACTGTTTCCGTCATGTTTTTTCACAGAAGACTGTGTTTGAAGGGTGGGTGGGGAGGGGGTTGGTAATTGCATAGGACGGTCACTTTTACCAGGGTACAGACACGGGGGCAGGATCAGCAGCAGGTCACACACACAGTGCAGTCAGTAGGCACCCTGGTCGGTATGGGAGGTGGTTTCCAGGTTCTGTGTGGGTGGGGGGGGACGTGACTTTGTAGCCGGGGAGGGTGGTTACAGATCTTATGCAGCGGTCCTTGTCCTGGACCGCAGAGTCACGCAGCAGAGGAATCTGTATCCGTCCTCCTCCGCCACAAGGTCACATAGCCCCCGCACACAGAATCCCAAAAAGGAGGGATGGCAGGCTCCGTTGAAACAACCAGTCTGGCACTGCGGACCGCTCTAGGAGCAGGAGCCTGTCATTCCTCGAGTTTAGAGGCGGTCTTTACATCACTGCACACCCTACCCAGCACAGTCCGCGTCCCAGTTTCGACCCTTTAACGCAAAGTCATTAATAAAGAAACATTTGTTAAGTAACAATGGAACATGTATTTTATTTTTACACGTGTGTTGGAAGTGGGGGGAATGGGGTATGTAACTGCAGAGGATAGTCAACAGTAACTGGGTAAAGAAACAGGGGCAGGTTCAGCTTCTCTGTAAAGAAACTGAACAGTCACAGGTCACGCTGCTCGCTGGTACTTTAAGAGTTCCTTGTCGCTGTCCAAGGCGCCTGTATAGGGCTTCATGAGCCAGGGCATTAGCGGGCAGGCTGGGTCCCCGAGGATGACTATAGGCATCTGCACATCCCCAACAGTTATTTTGTGGTCCGGGAAGAAACTACCTTCCTGCAGGTGTCTAAACAGACCACAGTTCCTGAAAACACACGCGTCCTGAACCTTGCCTGGCCACCCGACGTTGATGTTGGTAAAACGTCCCCTATGCTCCACCAGTGCTTGCAGCACCATTGAAAAGTAGCCCAATTTCTCAGCAGCTGACTGTGGAAGAGGTGGACGATAAGGTGCGAGGAGATGAAAACGGCCATAACTGCAGCGGGCTCCATGCTCGCAGTGCTGTGGCGTCCGCGCTGTCACTGACCAGAAAAGTGCACGAACAGATTGCCCGCAGGCGCTTTTGGGGAGGGAGGGAGGGCGTGATTGACAGTTCAATGATGACAGTTACCCAAAACCACCCTAGACACATTTTTTCCCCCAGCAGGCATTGGGGGCTCTACCCAGCATTCCAATGGGCAGCGGGGACTGCAGGAACTGTGGGATAGCTTCCCACAGTGCACCACTTCCAAAGTCGACGCTGGCCCCGTTAGTGTGGACTCACAAAGTCGAATTAGTGTCCTTAGTGTGGATACACAAATTCGACTTCGTAAGGTCGATTCCACAAATTCGAATTAAGTTGAATCGAACTACTCTTGTAGTGTAGACATACCCTTAGTCTCAGAGGTCATCCTGGGTGATTTTGCTTGATGTACATTTTCATACCTTTAGTGCATTCATAGCTTTGCTTTTGTGCTTTGCACTATGCTTCAGGCATTGTCATTAGCTCTTTCTGGTTAGCACTAACTCTTTTAGTAGTTTTTGGATTGCTTCCTCCAGCTTAGAGGTGCCCAGTTAAATTTATGATGATTCCTTTTTCTTCTGCATAGTTGGTGATTCAGGAAATTCTTAACTGACTTCATTTTGTATTCTCTCTAATGCATTTCCTTCCATTTCATTTTAAAATGTTGTTTCATGGGGATATAAACATATTTTTAAAGGCTAATTTGGGTTAATGCCAGAAGTCTTTTCTAGAAATGATAGTTAATATTGCTCACTTAATTTTCATTAGGGGTTTTGGTTGAAGACCTTGTGATCTAGATTGGGTTGGGCTCAACGAAAAACATTTGTCTTGGTGGTGTATCAGAGTGCAGAGTACATAGTACTGCTTATGTACTATTCCAGTTAGCTACTGCAACAACCATTTTAAAAAGTTATTTTGATTCTCTTCCTTTTCACGCTTTCATTTTTCACGTTGGGCTTCTTTTTCTCCTCAGAGGAGTATTTTCTGCTGAAAAATATTTACAATAAAAGACCTTCCTCCAACACCTTTTAGGAGTCTAGCTTTCTTGTTTTAGTCTATTTAAAAGAAAAAAATTCACTGTCAGGATACAACATGGAACTGTTTCAGTTGTTCCTCCCTTGGGGGGGGGTGTGTGTGTGTGTGTCGTTGTTTTGTAACCAACTATGAAGCTGTACGCTTAGATTTCATAACAAAGTTAAGACGTTTGTTTCTGATAAAAGCAACAATTTATTTTACAAAAAAACCACTATCATTTTATATGTATTGGAGTGTATAGAGCAGTGGTTCTCAATCCACGGTCAAATCAGCACACAGCTGCAGCCCATGCATGTGACATCCTCAGGGCAATACAGGTAGTGTATATATTGCGTGGATGTGGCCCACACAACAGAGAGAGCTGCATATGCAGCCCACAATGGTAAATAGGTTGAGAACCATTGGTATAGAGAATGAAATAGTAAGAGTACCTCTTGCATGTTTCTCGCAGACAAAGGACCACGAGGCTAAACTGAGTGGGGGAGGTTTCTGCAGGAGAATTTATCTTACACTGAAGTGGTCCTTAATATTGACGTGAAGATATACATTTGAAAGCTCTATTTGACTTCAGTGAGATTTGAACAT
Organism: Mauremys reevesii; assembly: GCF_016161935.1. Classification (NCBI taxonomy): domain Eukaryota; kingdom Metazoa; phylum Chordata; order Testudines; family Geoemydidae; genus Mauremys; species Mauremys reevesii. The sequence goes on from NC_052623.1 coordinate 254,530,377, forward strand.
GTGCTTAAGGTTAAGCTTATTTTGTAAGCACCTATCCTGAATGTGGGTGATTTCCTGAATCAGGACCTAAATTGTAGAACATTTAAAAGAATCCTAGTACTCATTTTATTCAGTCCAGCAATTTGAAAGATAAAAAGCACTCCGTTATTCAAGAAATAGTGAAATATAGTTAAAAATTAAGTTTTTCTTTTAAATTACAATTGGTATGATAACACTGCCAGTGTCAGAAGACAGCACCTACACCTCACTTGATCTGCATTTTAGTAGTTTTTAAATTGATCATTTGATTTTTCTGGCAATTTTGCTTGCTTAATCTTTTATTTCTTTTTCCTAAGGTGGTTTGCTGGAAATGTTCTGATTATAAAGCTCAACTTGAATATGATGGCAATAAATTGAACAAAGTTTGTAAGGACTGCTATCAGATTATAAGGGGTTGCACAGATAGTGAAGAAAAGAAAAAGAAAGGCATCTTGGAGGTATGATGTTTAAAAAATGAAATACTTGAATCTGTAAAATTCCTGCATGGGCCTGTATTGCTACATACAATAAGAATCTCTTGGCTCATCACTGGCTGAAAAGTCCTATGAGCCAGTAAAATTCTGTTGTGTTTTTTTTACCACTTTAGAAATAAACAATATTGAATTTTGGAGCAAGGCCACCCAACCAGATTGCATATGCCAATTAGGTAAATCATTGTAGCTGGCTGCAATGGAACTCTGTGAAAGTTACTCTTTATCTCTGAGCCAAACAGATTGAATATGCATCCTCAAAGTTGAATAATTTTTTTTACTGGACTTCACCATATATCGCTTCAGTATGCTAGTTCAAAAAAACCCCAAAATATGCTACATCTTTGAAATTTGTGGCCAGAATGGAGAGAATTTCAGATATTTCTGATGACATTCCAAATGCCCAAAACAAGATTTTGTTTTGATCAATATATGTAGCAGCATTCTGATTTACTCAGTAAACCTCTCAATATTAGCAAAAACATATCATGTTGAGAGAGATTTCTATTGGGGTGAACATCAAGAGAAATTGAACTAAGATTGATTGACTGAAAAAGTATATAACACATGCACTGTAACATACAAGTAGAGGTGGTAACTGTGAGAAGTTGCCCAGCATAACTGCAGTCTGTTCACTAATCCAATATTAAAACACTGCAAATCAAGTAGCTTCAAAATGTTTCCTTCCTTCCTCTTCCTAAAATGTGAACATTTTGTGAAATTCTGTGTTTGAGGTGCAGGGTAAGGTCAATATCTCATCAACAATCAGGTCTAGAAATGTGTGTTTGTTGAAGGCAGGGAATGAAGAGGATAGGCACCAGTTTATATACATTATTGTCCAAGTCAGTTTTTATTAAATTCTTGCCATTTCTGAGAAATGCATTTATCCCAAATTCATGCCAATAAAATCTTAACACTACACAATCATAGAATATCAGGGTTGGAAGGGACCTCAGGAGGTCATCTAGTCCAACCCCCCGCTCAAAGCAGGACCAATTCCCAACTAAATCATCATGCTTGTTCTCTCTACAGCAGGGTCTTTATTTATTAATTTAATTTTTATTTATATATTATTTTATTTTAAAAGTTTTATAATTTGTCAATTAAATAACTAACCACCATGAATACATCAAAAAAAAAAATCTCAGAAGAAAATAGAGTTTAATTCTGCAGAGCAAACATACTTCAAGAAGTGGATCAACTCTCCAAACTCAACTACAGCAAACAGATTATTCAGAAAAAAAAAAAAAATGCCTCTCTCTGCAAAAGACAAGGAGGGACAGGACCATTAAAAAAACAAACACATCACCAGTAAGCAAATTGATTACATCAATTCAGCTCAAGCATATTCAATTGCCTGTGATGAGTCAAGTGATGAGCAGACAGCACTGTTATGCAGATATGTGAACTCTGATGGGAAGAACTAATTGAACTCACAGGACATTTGTGAGGCTGTTTTGAGTTGTCTAAAGCCAAAGGAATAAACACCACACTCACCTGGTGTCAGTGTCAGTGTCTACTGATGGTGCCTGATGATGTTTCACTGCATCTTGCATCAATTGGCTGGAAAGTTTTTATTTCATGGTGGAATGGCAATGCAAGCTGCATTTGGAGAAAGATTCAGCAAGTTCAGAAAGGAAAAGAGCACAAATGGAATGAAACCAAGAGGATGAGAGCACACTGAAATGGACTTGTCAAAATTTTATGTTTACTTTTTAAAACTGCTAAGCTGCAACTATATGTTTTTATATTAAAGTGGGCTATTTTTTTTTTTTAATTTTACACAAATAGGGAAGGTCAAAAAAGCCTGCATAGTTCAGTGTTTAATTTATTTCAAAGTAGGCCTACACATGCACACTGCACTTCTGTTTGTTGTATTCTGTTGTTGTAACAGGTAAAATTAAAAAAAGATTAAAACTTTTAAAAGTTTATAAGCAGACTATTTTTCTTTAGTGGAAGAGGTCTACAGGTTCCCAAGATGACTGAGTCCAAGTAATAGGTCACTCTATCAGTATTCTTCCATTAATGTATTTAGTTATTTCTTTGGGGTTTACCCAGGGTTAATGGTTGAATTCCAGTATGATCCTTGAAAATACATTTCTGTTGGATGCCTTCATAAAATTTTGAATGCCAAAAGAGGAGTGTAATTGTGATGGGTTGCTGGTAACATTTGGGCGCCTTCATGGTGGACATGCTAGAAATCGGAGAGATTGTTTCAGATATTAAAATATCTGGCAACTATCCATTGGTGGAGGTAGATGAAAAGTTAAGGGTGATTCTGCCACCTGCACTTGAAAAAAAATTCTGGAGGGAGCAAGGCAGATTGGGCATATTTAAGACGGGGGAGGTTGAATATATATTTAGATACATTTTTATTTTTCATACATCCAATCCTGAGGCCCTTATTCAGTTTTTAATCAAGCAAACTCCCATGATCTTCAGCAGAAGTTTGCCAAGATTTGGCTCTTCATTAGCACTTTAGAACATCTCTGAGAAACTTCTACAAATTGTTATAAATGGTGTCGTATTTAATTGTCCTGTTTTATGCTTTCTTGTCAGCATCATGAAAACTTGAGTTTTTCTCAAGGAAAATATTTTCCTTCTGACACTTTCTACTGTCTCCCCACAGATTGAATCAGCTGAAGTCTCTGGAAACAGTGTCATATGTAGCTTTCTTCAATATATGGAAAAATCAAAGCCTTGGCAGAAAGCTTGGTGTGTTATTCCTAAACATGAAGCTCTCGTGCTGTACATGTATGGTGCTCCACAGGTATGTAGCGAGGAAATAGCGTGAAAACAAATAGGAAATCCCTCCTGCCCCCCTCACTCCTTTGCCCCATTGGGGCATCTGGGGGGAAAGACATGTAATGTGAGAATAAGGGGAAATCTGTGTAGGCAGTGGTGTTGTAACAGTGTCAGTCCCAGGATATATGGGAAGAGAGAGAAGGTGGGTGAGGTATCTTTTATTGGACCAGGTTCTGTCGGTGAGAGAGACAAACTGTTGAGTTTACACAGAGCTTTTCTTCATGTCTGGGAATAGTCAAGGAGTTGTTTTCAGCCTGTATTGTGAACCAAAGCAGGTTTTTATCAGGATTTATTTCTTTTTCCTAGGATGTTAAAGCTTTGGCTACAATTCCACTACTGGGCTATGCAGTAGATGACACTCCAAGAAGTGCTGACCTTCCGCATAGCTTTAAACTGACCCAGTCCAAATCTGTACACAGCTTTGCAGCAGACAGCGAGGAACTGAAAGAGAAATGGTTGAAAGTCATCCATTTAGCTGTCAAAGGTGAGACACCGGAATGTCAAAATGAATTGCAGATGAGTTTAGAGGAACAGCCTGAATCTTCTAAAAAATCCGAATGCTGAAGCTCAAGACCATGTTGTGTTTTAAAATAATCCAGTCAGATTCTTGGTTGATTTTTCTTTGTTCAAGCAAAAGAAGCAAATTCTCCTAACTACTACATGCATCTCTTAGCACTTTATGTTGAAAAGATACTGATCTATTTAGAGATCATTTTCTTATATTTATGTTCTGTCAATAAAGTTAATGTACAGATCCATTCTACAGAATTTTTTTAAAAACATAAATGCCATTAAAAGAACAAAACCTATTAACTTTAGTGTACTTCTTGTTTGTCTCAAAGTAAATTGCATTGTATGATTCGCTTGCTGTTGGGTTAAAGTTTGCTACTTTATTAAAGAATGTGGATATTTGATGCATCCTTTACATGTTAGGACTTTATCAGTAAAAAGATATACCTCCACTTTGCCAAAATAGATCTGTAGTGAAATATACAGGGACAGTTGGATTTATTGTATCTAGTTTATAGAATTACTTACACAGTGCTGTACATATGTTATATTCACTTTTTTAATGCAAATTGCTTTTATAATAATATTGGCTTTTGTCAGTTTATCAGGAAAAGAATCTAATTGTTTCAGTTTAGAAATTCATTGCTAAAATACAAATAAAGTACAATATATGTACAGTGTTAGAAAAAATTGTACTTGATTTTGCTTCATGACAATACATAGGTTATTAGTCTGTAATTTATTTAAAATAAAGCATGTTTTCTCTTGTAAATTAAGAAGAGGGTTCTAAATTGAAAAAAAATCACTCTAGTGATTTAACTAGCTTACGCCTACTGATCTTGATATTTTTATACATTAAGAATATTTTTTAAATAGCAGTAATTTAAGTGGCATGTAATGGATTTGTGAGTTCCAGCTGTGTTTTTAAAAAAGAGTAGTCTGTTTTTTGGTTTGGTTTGGTTCTGTGCCTGTTATCTTTTCAAGGTGCCGGTGCTACCTTCTAAAATACAGTATGTGCTTTAGCAATTAACATCCTGATCTTAAATGATCTTCTGGGATCATATATTTTTTGCCTTTGTGGTCATTGGAACACTTGGACGTGTTTAAAGTGTTTTAACTTTCACAAATACACACATTGCATCAGCTAGTGATCACTAAAAACTATCTGCAAGGATTATACATCTTGTATGAACTCAGATATAAAGTCTGATCCTGCAATTCTTGACTTGCATGAGTAGTCCTTACTCTTATTGTTCAGTAGGACTGCTCTTGGGAGTAAAGACTTATCTGTGAGAGTCAGGCTTTGAGTATTGGGCCCGTGATGAATCTTCATTTCTAGTAGTCTTTTATGTAGAGGCAAATAGACTCTGCTATAAGAGGATTCCACTGTAACATTTTAGATGAACTATAGGTCTTTATGGTGCATATGCAATGACTGTCTCTCTAATAGAGCAAGTTAATCAATTTCTGACTTAAAAAACCTAAATGAAGTCTTTTATTTTCTAAAATACAGCAATTAGTTAAGATGGTCCCAAGTCACAAAGTTCAGATTTAGATACAGTCTTCTCAAAAACTCTGGGGGATGGATCCAGAGTTTTGATTGGGCCTATCTTTACAATTAGATAAAAATTAGTAACTTGAGTCAAGATTTACTTTACCCCAAACATTTTTTGTCACTCTGACAGACCTTACCCTTTTTTTTTTTTAAATCGTAATTGAGGGTGAAAGATTACCCTTCAGTCAACTATAGTACTTAGGTATAGTCATTCACCTAATGTCATTTACTTCTGAGCATCCCAAATCTTTCTGTGTTGCCCAATACTTAGGGAGACCAGAGTGAGTAAAAGGCAGTCACAGCAGATTCTGTGCTAACTCTTATGCCACCTCACTGAAGTCAGTGGGCCAGATTCTCATCTTGGTTGTACTAGTGTAAATCTGGTGTAACCTTCTGATTTCAGCAGAGTTAGTCCAGATTTTTACCCATGCGAGATCAGAATCTGGCCTCATAAGGTTGCCCAGGATGTATGTCATTGCACAGTTTGTTTGCCCTTAGTCTTCACTAGGTTTAGGCTGCTCTGCATGTAATCCTGTTCACTACTTTATCTTAATACAGTATATAATGTACAACTTATTTTTAAAAAAAATCCTTTTGAAGTTTAAAGAAATTCAAGCCACTTCATACTATTTCCCTTAAAGTTGTGCCCACTCATACCCTTAGATTCATGCCGGTGCACAGGGGCAAACTAAAGCATGGATCTGCTCATCTCACACAGAAAGTGCAGGGTGACTTTGCCTTCTTTCCCCAAATGGGTACTGTCTCCTGGGAACATCCAGGCTTAGGGCATGGAAACACCTAGGCTGAGCTCTGGCCAGAAAGAACTACCTGAGGGTCAGTATTATATCTTTCCATGGCCATTCTCCTCAGTGGATATCTGCCTTCAAAAGGAGTTCCCAAGGCGACTGCTGGTTCTGGGAGCCTTGAGTGCCAATACCCTGGAAATCATGTAGTCCTGGTCTACACTGGGGGGGTGTCGATCTAATTTACGCAACTTCAGCTACGTGAATAACGTAGCTGAAGTCACCGTATTTAGATCGACTTACCATGGTGTCTTCACCGTGGTGAGTCAACTGCTGCTGCTCCCCTGTTGACTCTGCTTGCGCCTCTCGCGGCACTGGAGTACAGGAGTCGATGGGAGAGGGTTTGGGAGTCGATTTATCGCGTCTAGACTAGACGTGATCAATCGATCCCCACTGGATCGATCGTTGCCTACTGATCCGGCAGGTAGTGTAGACATACCCATAGATTCTGCCTAATCTATGAGGTTTCAGGGCCTGTTCCATGAATGGACAACTCTCTCACCCACCCAATAGAAAGGAATCATGTAAGGAAAACATCAGATTTATTCTTCTTTGCCACCTCCCACAGGAAGTGATGATCTGGATCGAAAGTAGTAATATATAGCACTAATAAAGTGCTTCATATTTTCAAAGCACTTCCCAAACATTAACTTGGTCTTCCTTGTAAGGCATGTAAATAGGCAGTATTTTCCCCATTTTCCTAGATAGGGAAAACTGAGAAGTAAAGAGATTAGGGTCTGACTCTTTTGAGAGATGCTAAGTACCTGCAACCGCTTCAGCTGGAGTTGTGGACAGTAGTCAGCACCTCTGAAAGACTAAGCCCTAAATGACTTCTTCCAAAATCAGACTATGAATTAAGGATTAAGCCAGAATCAGAATGTAGGTGTTCCAGTAGCTGGTCCCTTTCTCGTTCCTGGTCTGTTATCTCATTTTGAGCCATTAAAGTTTGTATAAATCTGTAATTAGGTTTTTGACCCAATAATTTATTTCACTTTATTATACAGTAATAAAACAGTCTGCTCAAAGCCTATTCTCTTCTCAGTCAGCACGTAATGGGAGACTTTGAAAAGCAAGAATTATTTGATTGTTATGTGTACATTCTACAAGTATAGACACATGCCAACCATTCTGGAAAAAAAAGTACAGGCCGTGAAGGAGAGAGGTTGCTTTTCTGGACCCAGTGACAACTCCTCCAAATATTTTACCCAGTACCTCACAGGCTAATCCACATAACCGCATGTAAAAGCTTCTGTTTAATTTTAAGGTTTATGTTTTGACTGTAAAGACACAAACTGAAAGTGGTAACTGCTATGCTTTAATTCCCATGACATTAGAGCATCTGAATTATGGAGAAAAAAATTCTTTCCAACCCGAATGTTTAGATTGTGTCCAAATTTCAGCCCTGAGTGATTTTTTTTAAACAAAGTTCCTGAAAGAAAACATTGACAAATGTTAATTTTAGTAGCATGAAGAGATGCTACATATGTGTAAGTGACAAATGGGCATTCATTTATAATGTATGTGAATGCCTTAGCTTCAGTATTTAAGCTCTGTGACCCCTATATTCAAGAAGTGCTCATTTTAAAATGTTTTATGTGATGGAGGATATTTTTGTGCAATTTAGAGCTTATCACATATTTGACTACTTAATGTTTTTGTTAGATTTAATTTTTTTCTGTATTCTACCAGAACTATGGCTAATCAAAAAGCATTAGTCGCATTTATTTGACAAATAATGGTAAGATTTACAACATTATTTTTTCAGCATATTTTTCCTGATGTCTACAAGCACAGAATCTCGATTGGAAACTCTTTTTGCATTATTTTTAATATGTCTTAAACATTTCTGCACTACTGTTCCTATCTATTTTATTATGGCTTCATGTAATTACACTTGAATGATTAAAAGCTGTTAATGCCTGGAGCATCTTGCAGCTTCAACTCTATTGACTTTGACAGGAGTATTTTTTGTATTTAAGTACTCCAGTTCAACAGGAAAATGTTTTTTTTTTTTTAAAAGCAAGCACTGAAAAAGAAAAACATTCTCTTCTCATTGGAGTGGAATGTGGAAAAATATTTAAAGTACGTGTGTGCATCATATAATTGCAGCTTTTTACAAAGAGGATCTCAAAGCTCTTTACTAACCTTTAATAAGCCCCATAATACCCTTGTGTGGTTAGAGGTGTGTTATTCCTTCCATTTTAATATAGGGGATAAATTGAGGCAGGGAGACTAAATACAAAACACATACCCCAAGCCTGTATAGGTTTTAGAAGAGGTTACAGACAAGGATTCAAATAGGTTCTAAGTAGAGTGGTCAAAACTTTGAAACTTGAAAAGATGGGGAAAACTTCAAATACTTTTAATAAATCTTTTCTCATTTTTACTACGTCTGTAGTTGGTCAAACTTTTAATTTCGAAAGGAAAACATGGAATTTCAAAAAAAGAAGTTGCCATTTTTCCCATTTTTTTTAACGAGTTCTTGTTCTAAGAACCTGTTTTTCTTGCAGGAAGCTTTAAAAAAAACAATAATATGGAAATAATTCTAAATAATAAATTGAGACCCCATCCATGAAAGTATATAGGGATGGATCATGAGCTGGTGTAAATTGGCATAGCTCCAATGGAGCCTAAACAGCTCTGATGTTTTACACTAGCGCTACATCTGGCCTATATTCTCTGAAGGCATGCTCATGAAAACCAGGATCACTCCATCTTTAGGCGTGCTGCTGCCACTGCCATTCACCTGCACTCGTAGGACCAGATCCAACTCAAAATTGAGCTGGATCAAGTTCATAATCCTCTATCACACTGTTGCAATCTCCAAAACAACTTAACAATGGCAGAGGTGAGAATAAGCAGGTGGAAGTCCCTGAGAACAAATAATTTGCTTTCAGGCAGATAATTCAAATAATAAGGAATGGGGGTGGGCAATACCAACAATTGTATGAGCAGAATCTTCTAATGCTTAAAAAAAAATTGGCAAGGTCTATATGGGTTTAACTCTGTAGTGTACTGTTTGTGATGAGCTTCAAATGAACTATAAAAAGGAGAACTTGTTTTAACCCAGCTGTTATCTTCTTCATGGCCATACTGGTAAGAGGTTAACTTACCAATATGGTTCTGACCCATTGGACTGTAGTGAAATATATTCTTTGGATGGAAATTTACATATGCCAATCAGATTGCTTCTTTAGTCCTCTCTCCTTTTTATAAAACAATAGGGAGATTTATTTAACATATATTTTTACGACAATTATAATCTGATTCAGATAGCATTTTACAATCAAAAGTACACTGTGGATTAAAAATATAAGTAGTCTTTTGACAAAATTGTATATACCTTAAGGGGATAAAAATCAATACATAAGTAGATCTACTTTACTTGCCTGTTTACTGGTTCCAACTGATTTATAAGCTGAAATTCAGTCTAAATATTCAGCTAAATATTCAATGTGCTTTTTGTACTGCCTCTTCATTAAATTATTCTCACATTTATTCATGGCATTGTCATCCCCATCCCTCCAAATAAATGTAGATTTTATTTCTTGACTAAATGGTAAAGCAGATGGTTTCCATGAATAAAACATATTGTTTCTGTCAATGTGCGATACTAACCTACTTCAATTTATAGTTTATCCTTGTGGATTCATAAACTATTTACGGTGGCAATGTTCAAGAAAGGGGAGGGAACTGTGTCAAAGCCTCTTTTACACAGAGGTGCCATAATGTTTAGAGGAAGGAGGGCAAGTTTGTTATATATGGGGAACCATTTGCAATAGAAGATTATTTTACATACAGTAAGATATCTCCTGCTACCACTTAAGCTAATGGGAGTTAGACTGTTTACTTCAGTGGGAGTTGGATCAGCCCTTCTGTGTAATATCAGATATACATTCAGTGCATTAGAATCTCTCTTAATTATGAAAACACTGTTTGCAGTTTAATTTGGAAGAAACTGACTTTTGTTTAAAAAAAAAACAACTAAAGTTTCGAAGAGGTGTAAATTTTGCTCTGATTTTACACTGAATTGCAAAATTTCAAAAAAGAGGCAAAATTTAAGTTGTGCAAATATAAGTGGTAATTTTCCTGGTCAAGAAATATGAATGTAAAATATTTGCAGATATTGTATATATTTTGTGTAACATATGTATATTTGGTCATAAAGATGGGAGCTGGCATATTGTAAAATTAAGCACTTTAATTCCTGTTGAATACTTAGTTTGTATGCCGTAAAATAAAACATCATTAAGTACTGTTAACTATCTGTCCATGATTTATTGCTGTCCTGATAAATGATTTAAAATACAGTGCCGAGCATATAGATGACTGTGGAGAATAAGGGTTTGTCTATATAAGATTGTAATGACTTAACTTAATGTGTGATCTTAAACCAATGCAAAACGTCATGTGGATGCTTATTTTACTTTAAACTAGGCTTATTTCAATTTGGGAAGCTGTCTGTACAAACATCAATTTTGGTTGATGATATGAAGCTATTTTGAATATTACTTCAATAGGGGTAAAGAGTGAGGTGGCAGAATTTGCAGCAGATACCTATCTTGAGCTACTTTGTAAGTCTCAAGCAGACTGTGAAGAGCTACAAAAGGACCCCTCAAAATTGGGTGACTGGGCAACAAAATGGCAGATGAAATTCAATGTTGAGAAAGTGCAAAGTAATGCATATTGGAAAACATAATCCCAACTATACATATTCAATGATGGGGTCTAAATTGGCTGTTACTACTCAAGAAAGATCTTGGAGTCATTGTGGCTAGGTCTCTGAAAACACCCACTCAATGTGCAGCGGCAGTCAAAAAAGCCCACATCTTGAATACTGAGTGTAGATGCGGTTGCCCCACCTCAAAGAAAGATATATTGGAATTGGAAAAGGTTCAGAAAATGACAACAAAAATTATTAGGGGTATGCAACTGCTGCCATATGAGGAGAGATTAATAAGATTGGGACTTTTCAGCTTGGAAAAGAGACAACTAAGGGGGGATATATAGAGGTCTATAAAATCATGACACGTGTGGAGAAAGTAAACAAGGAAGTGTTATTTACTCTTTCTCAAAACACAAGAATTAGGGGATCACCAAATGAAATTAATAGGCAACAGATTTAAAATAAACAAAAGGAAGTATTTTTTTCACACAATGCACAGTCAACCTGTGGAACTCCTTGCCATACAATGTTGTGAAGACCAAGACTATAACAGGGTTCAAAAAGAACTAGATAAATTCATGGAGGATAGGTCCATCAATGGCTATTAGCCAGGATGGGCAGGGATGGTGTCCCTAGCCTCTGTTTGACAAAAGCTGGGAATGGGCAATAGGGGATGGACCACTCAATGATTACCTTTTCTGTTCATTCCTTCTGGGGCACCTGGTATTGGCCACTGTTGGAAGACAGGATACTGGGCTAGAAGGACCTTTGGTCTGACTCAGTATGGCCGTTCTTATGTCATTACTACAAAAACTGTTATATCATGAATGCCATTCCAAAGTGTGGTGGCAAAAGAATAAAAGCGGGTCATTGACTTAATATGTTCAAGCATTGAAATGTAATTTCTCTAGACAATATCATGTACCTAAGCATGGGTTTGTCAGGTCAAAGGTCGCCTTGGCAATGAAGTCACCTAGTAGAAAGGTTCAGGTTCTTTAATGGAATTGGAATATTTGGGGTATTTTTACTGAAAAAAATAAATAAATTTGTGATGAAAGGTTACTAAAACAAAAAATCACCTCACATTAGATTTCTCCCAACCCTAAAGGGTTGGTCACTTACTGCAGGTAAATGGATTCTCTGGATCTCACACCAAAGACAAAGCTGACAGCCAGTTTCTCTAGTAAACTAATTAAAGGTTTATTGGGTAAGAAAAAGAAATTAATTATTGAGAGGTGAAAGCAGGTAAAATACAAACTTTGACTCATGGGTTAATGCAAGTCCAGCAGAGATGTAGGTTTGCCAACTTTCTAATTGCACAAAACTGAACATCCTTGCTCTGACCCCTGCCCCGCCCCTTCCCTGAGGCCCTGCCCTACCCCTTCTCTGAGACTCTACCCCCTGGTTCACTCCATTCCCCCCCTTCCATCGTTTGTTCTCCTCCACCCTCACTTTCACCAGGCTGGGACAGGGGAATGTGGTGCCGGAGGGGACGAGGGCTCTGGCTGGGAGTGTGGGCTCGGAGGAGGGGGGCTTGGGCTGTGGGGTGCAGGAGAGGGCTCTCGGCTGGGGCTGAGGGGTTTGTAGTGCGGGAGAGGGCTCAGGGCTGGGCAGTGGGTTGGGATGTGGGAGGGCTGAGGGGTGCAGGCTTTGGAAGGGAGTTTGGGTGTGGGAGGGGGCTCAGCACTGGGGTAGGGGATTAGGAGGGGAACGGGGTGCAGGCTTTGGGAGGGAGTCAGGGTGTGGGAGGGGGCTCAGGTCTCAGGCAGGGGGTTGGCGTGTGGGAGGGGTGTGGGCTGTGGCTGGTCAGTGCTTACCTCAAGTGGTTCCCGGAAGCAGCTGGAATATCCAGCTCCTAGGCGCATTGGCCAGGGGGCTCTGCACGTTGCCCATACCCACAGGCAACGCCAATGGGAGCTGCGCCTAAGAGCCGGGCATATCGACTACTTCTGGGAGCCATGTGAGCCAGCCTTAGCCCCACTGTGCCACCTACTGGACTTTTAGAGACGAGCTGCCAGAGTCCCTTTTCGACTGGGCATTCCACTTGAAAACTGGATGCCTGGCAACCTTACAAAAATGTTGTAATCTGCTAGTGTTCCATAAATCTCTCAGGATTACCTAGAATCGCTCTAGGTATCTGTTCAATCACTTAGTATTCCACCTAGTCGACATCCAGAGATACGGATTGCTCCCTAGATCCATTCTTATAGGTGTCTTCCCTGGGAGGCAATCTGGCAAGTGGCTCCAGCATGGGCTTTTCCTCGGACTAAACACAAACTGGGCAAACTGGGTCTGTGGATTTCCCATTGTCGAACACAATGACCCATGCTTTGAAGTTAGCATGCTTCTTCATTTACAGTTCTAAGGCTCCGATCCCGATTGGACAATCCAATTACAGATACATACACAATACATTTAGTTACAACAATCCAAACAATCTTTCCTCCGTTTTCATGAAGTTTAAACATCAAGTAAATATACCTTTGATTTAGGATTAGCTAATTACTGGGTATACATAATGGAACTACATGTAATGAGATAGCAGACAACAGAATGCAGGTAGGCGAAAACAATACATCTCCTTTTGATCTGTTCTAACAAGACACACTGAACACACCGTGACTTTTTAGCATTTCTTTGATTCTCGCATGCAAGTGACTTGCCCTATTGCTCTAGCCTGAGCCGGCAATCGGGAGCTTATATTAAAGATCTGCAAAAAGGGCATGAGGGTGAGTAGAGAAGGTAGCAAAATTTTCAGCTGACCCAAAGTTATTAGATTAATCAAAACTAGAGGACTGAGGTATTTCAGAGACCTAAATAAGCCAACTAAATGAGCAGCATGATGGCAAGTTAAGTTCAGTGTTGACAAAGGCAAAGTAATGCACGCTGGAGGGAAAAATGTAAAGTACCTGTACACCTTGCAAGATTCTGAAGAAAGGAACTGAGTGTCTGTAGATAGGTCAATTCAGACTTCTGCTCAATGTACAGCTGCAGTCAAAAACGAACAAGATGTTAGGATGCATAAGGAATGGGATGGAGAATAATAATATGGAAAATATCTTACCGTTATATGACTTGTAGTGCTGCAGCCTCCAGAATGCTGTGTGTAGGACAGGTCACTCTGTCTCAGAAAGGGGATTGCATAATTCAAGGAGTTCAGAAAAGGGTGACAAGAATGCTCAAGGTCATGGAAAAATCCATATGGAAGAGAGATTGAAAAGACTGTTTTCTTTAGAAAGGAAATGAATCAGAGGGGACATGATAAAAGTATATAAAATAATGAATGGTCCCAGGGAAGATAAATTGGGAACTTATATTCTCTCTGACTTCTAATATGAGAACAAAGGAACATTTAATTAAATTAAAAGGTAGCAAATTCAAAACCGATGAAAGGAAATACTTTTTCACACAACGCGCAATTAGACACTGGAACACATTGTTACAGTAAGTTATTAAGGACCAGAACTTGGCAACATTAAAACAAAGATTGGACATTTATATGAAAAACAAGAATATCCAGTTATCATAATTAATTATGATAAAATGTTGGAAGGGATGTTAAACCTCGGACTCCTGGGAGCAGCAGGGAGTCCCAGCACCTCATAGGGCCATCTGTGCCCAGCAACCAAAGATCAAGTAGGCCAGCCGGCACCGCCGATGTATAGCCAGGCAATGGGCCTGGCTAAGGCCCCGGCATCTAGGGGCAAGCAAGTTATGGGGCCATCCTCTAAAGCAGCAGCCATCGATCCCCATCACTGCGGCCTAGGACATCATCACGGCAGCCTCGGTTGGAAGACTCGAGTCTCTGACACCAAGGTCCCCACCTACAAGGCACGGAACACCTGAGTCATGATGCCGATCCCTGTACCCACTGCACTGTTGGATCTCCCACCAGAGATCACCACAGTGCAGATTACTATCACTAAGCTGTCTCTCAGGCATGGATCCCTCCCAGTGCGGGATCATTCCCAATCGCAGCACCGGTTTCTGGCTCCCCAGTCCCACTCTTTGGGCAGGCACTGATCCTCGCCCTCTCCTTACTTGTCGCTGACGAGGGTCACTTGGCAGACTCAGGCATCTACAGTCCTGCCCTAGTCACTGGAAGGGCAATGGTCTGAGTCAGAAGGGGAGTTCAGCCCCTCGCCTGTAAAAAAAAAAAAAAACAAAAAACAAAAACAAAAAAAAAAAACTAATCGCCATCGGCGTGGCTCCTGCAGTGGCGGTATGGAGGCAGGGACAGTGGCCTGCTCAGTAGCAGTATTGGAACCAGTGGGCTGTACCTGTTATGCCGGTCCCATACTTCCACCGTTCCTCCCAGGCCACATCAGACAAACTGCACCTGACACAGCTGGCACCAGAGTTGGAGCATGGTGCTGAATCTGACATGGTGGTGACACCAATGCCCAATAGGGTGACCAGATGTCCCAATTGTGGGGTCTTTTTCTTATATAGGCTCCTATTACCCCCTCACACACGTACCCCCCCCCTCCCGATTTTTCACATTTGCTGTCTGGTCACCCTAATGCTCAAGGAGCCGTCCCCAGACAAGCAAGGGGAAGCTGCCCCTCCCCCTGCAGTGCAGTCATCTTCGTCGTCTCCTGACGAAGCGGTGGCAGGCCCCTGCAAATGAGCATCCCTCCCGAAGAACTTCTAGGAGCACCAGGCCCTGTTCACAAGGGGGGCTGCCAAGCTGAACTTCAAGGTCGAGGAGCTAGCAGAGGAATCGGACGACCTCTTTAATATCATACCCTCATCTACCCTGGCCCAGGTCATGTTGCCCGTCCACCCAGGGGACCTAAAAATTGCTAAGTCTGTGTGGGAGACCGCCTCTTCCATTCTGCCTACCTCCAAGAAGGTGGAAAAGAAGTACTAAGTCCATGTGAAGTGATTTGAATACCTGTATACCCATCCTCCAGCAGGGTCCCTAGTCATGTCCATCGTCAACGAAAGGGGCAGGCCAGTAGTACACCGAAAAATAAAGACACCAAGAGGCTGGACTTGTTTGACAGGAAAATTTGGTCAACAGCCAGCCTGCAATTTCAGGTGTCTAACCATCAGGCCCTGCTAGGCAAGTACAATGTCGACCTGTGAGACTCCATCAGCAAGTTCAAGGAGGGCCTTCCACAGGACTGAGCCCAGGAGTTTGCCACCTTAGTGAACAATGGCAAAGCAGTGATGGGAGGCATCTTCCAGGTGGCCTGGAATGCTATGGACTCTGTGGCCAGGGCAGTTGCCTCCACAGTGGTCATGAGGCGCAGCTCCTGGTTGCAGTCCCCCAGGCTGTCCCAGGAGATACAGGATCTCCCATTTGAGGGAGAAGGGTTTTTCTCGGAACTGACCGATGCACGGCTCCATGGACTTAAAGACTCCCATGCCTCATTCTGTTCCTTGGCCCTACGCACCCCTAAGTAGGCTAGGAAGCCATTCTGTTCCCTGCCTCCATTGAGGTCCTGGGGTGTTCCCCAGTCCATCTCCTACAGGAAGAAGGACGGAGACAACAGGTTTAAGCAGCAGCACCTTTCATCTTCCTGTTCCTCTGCCCAGCCTGGTTCTTCTAAGGAAGCCAGAAGCTGGCATTTTGAGAATGCACTCAGGGACGGCTCCCCCGTCACTTCCCAGAATCCAGAATTCAGGTTCTGTACCTCAGTCCTGGGTGGCATGTGAACCACCAGCTGGGAGAGGCTAACCCCAGCCCCACCTCTTCTGCCTTAGCCTCTCCCCCACCACAGCCACTTGCCCAGTCCCGCCCTGGCTAGTCCCCCAGCCCCGGAGTGCTGGGAGAGTGGGCGGCGTGCAGCTGCAGTCCCCTGAGCACCGGGAAGGTGGGCAGCACGCAGCCCCAGTCCTCCCAGCTCCGGAGCACGGGAGGGCGTACTGTAGTTCCCCCAGCCCCGGGTGTCTGGAAAGGCAGGTGTCGTGTGGCCGCAGGCTCCCCAGCTCTGCAGCGCGGGAGGGCCTGTGGCATGTGGCCGCAGTCCCCTCAGCCCTGGAGCACAGGGGAGGGTGGGCGACCACAGTCTCCCAGCTCGGTGGGGCGGGCGGAGCACGGCCCCAGTCCCCCAGCCCTGGAGCGCCGGGAAGGTGGGCGGCATGCACAGCTCCAGCCTCCACAGCTCCGGAGCACCAGGAAGGTGGGCAGCGCGCAGCCTCCCCAGCCCTAGGCCCAACTGGAGCACTCGGGGGCTGGAGTAGGAGCAGGACTGGAGCTGCCGCACGCAGGGAGCCAGGGCCATGCCTGGTTGTTCAGGGAGGTACAGCCTTCCCCAGCCTATGCGACCTGCTGCCCATGACATCAGTGTTCCTGCCTGACAGGAATACTTGAGCGTTAGCATTCCAAAGGTTAATGGATACCACTGTAGGATAATCACAATGGCTTACTGTATCATTATTGGGAATAATACATTCTACTAGGACTTTTCCCCACCAGGTACAATCAGGGCCGGGTCTAGGCACCAGCGTTCCAAGCATGTGCTTGGGGCGGCCCTTTTCAAGGGGCCACATTCCAGCCCTTTGGGGGTGGCACTTTTCAAGGGGCAGCACTTTGGCTTTTTTTTTTTTGGTTTCTGCGGCGGCACTCCATCTCCCACTCCCGCCCCCCCCCTTTTTTTTTTTTTTGCTTGGGATGGCAAAAACCCTGGAGCCGGCCCTGGTAGTACAGTCCTTCAAGCACAACTTTCTGCACTTTACCTTGCATGAGCTTTAACTGCTTTTCTCTTTCATGAATATATTAATTTATGACTAATTAATTTTTGCTTTAAACTTTTGTCATGAAATATTAGTCATTCCAGTAGCACTGAGATTCCATTTGCTATGGATGTCTCACTTATGAAAACATAAATGGATAATAAATCCAAATATGGCTGGAAAATACATCTTACTGACTGGGAATAAGAATTGTGCAGAGAAGATCCCATGCTGATTGAGGAGACAAGACTTACTCTGCTCTCTTTCCCCTTTTCTGTCTTTACCTTCCTGTCACCCCTCGATGATTGGTGGAAATGGGAAAGGACAGACCAATTTATCCATAGAATGAATACAAAGCATGATGTCATCCAGCACTTAATTGTCACAGAGACTCAAAGAAGTGCTGGGGTGTCAGTACTACAGCTGGCTGAATAGTGGGGTAAAAGTTAACAAAATTCAATTCCATTATATCCATAACTCTTTCATTTGGTAGTTCTTGAGTGAACACTTGTATTCATGCTATAAAGGCTCAACAAGCTACCTTATATACCTTCTTTAAAACTCATTTTGTGTGCTTTGGAGTGAGGATGTTACAGATAGGAAGAGAACAGGTGAAAAAGCCAATGATTTTAAAATAAGCAACCAAGCTGAATAAATATAATGGAGTGATCACTTAGAATGAACATCAGTGAGCAGAGGGCATAGGAGTGGGGATGTTCAAGCAACAGAAAGGTCCCTTGCCTAGAGACACTTTGAACATGGTCCAGTGCCAGAACATCAAGGAAGTTGGTTTCAGTATACTGTAGATATTTAGGGAGAGGTGCTCAGCACTTGGGGATAGTTTCCCAATGTTATCATTTCTGTGTATAATAGGTCATATGAGCTCCTGCTGGCAGGGATAAAGCCCATCAGATGTGATTTGATCAGCAAGGTGAAATGCAAAAATTAGCTAGCAGAAGCCAGTTTGGGATGTGATTTGCCAGTAATTAGATGCTATGGACATAACAAAAAAACATTTAATGCAAAGTCTGTTAG
Organism: Mauremys reevesii; assembly: GCF_016161935.1. NCBI lineage: Eukaryota > Metazoa > Chordata > Testudines > Geoemydidae > Mauremys > Mauremys reevesii. The sequence goes on from NC_052623.1 coordinate 254,548,944, forward strand.
CTAATAAATCTGGCTGATAGCTTTCTTCTTCCCTCATCCATCTGATTTTAAATCTGGGATCCATCTCATTGCCAAATATTGCTGATGCCTTACATATTATAGAATCTGCTTATCACTTGTAGTCTTTCTCTCCCCCCTATAAATTACCCCAGTCCTTTCCTTCATGGTTTCCAGCAGTTTCCATTTAGCCAGCCCAATTCTAAGTTTCTACAAATGTTCCAAACCAAGGTGCCACGTGTTAGGACAGCAAGGTAGAGAGATTCCCTTCCTTTTATGGGGTTATTGTGCGGGCAGACAAAAGGCAGCTATGATGTGGTGTTGAGGGGGCATCAGGAAATTTGGTTGCAGAGCAGGATTTATTTTTGGAAGTGGGGTGGAGGGAGACTTTTTTTTGAGATGGATTAGAGGAGAGGCATTTTGACTTCCGGACACTGGGGATAAACAAAGGACATACAGGATTGCGTGGGGGGTTGGGGTCGGGGTGGAGGAGGGAGACTAAGGGATGGAGGAAACCATAAAACTCCCTAACTCCCAGGAGAGACACAAAAAGGGGAAAAGCGAGGAGTCCCCAGTTCCCAACAAAAAGCATATAGGAGATGCTCCCTGAAGATGCTGGAGAGTGGGGGAATGACCTGCTGATCTTCCCTGAAGCCAAGAATATAACTGCAAGTAAAGAGAAACATCTCTTAGGGGAGAATAGGTTATGTAACTGACTCAATTGCAGGGTGTCGCTGTGAGTGCTGATGGTACACCAGTCCTCTAGATGTGTGGTAGTGTTCACTGTGTGCCATAAGTGTGGAGATAAGGCACTAGATGTTCCTGGCATCAGCCTCCACAGCCTTGGTGGGTTCCCATAAACACTCACGTTTTGAGGAATATAGGACTCCTCTGTTAGTGCTGCCAGAAGCTAAACTCTGCAAACACCCCATTCTCAATTACTGTAAATTACAATAGAAGATCAACACCTCATTTCTAATCCAGCCCCCAATGAAAGCCCAGTACAGGAGGATAAAAGGTCCTTGAGGTCCTCTCCACAGCATCCCCCTGCTGTGCATGTGCAATTGCCCTCATGACTCCCGGTAAAACGGATCTGAGCTGAAATGCTAGATCAGCTTTACTTCTGCTTTGGTAAAGTTTTGGATCTGGATCTGAATGTTGGGGTTTGGGCCCATCTTCACTTTACTAAACGTGGCAAGTTATGAAAATTAATGCTATTAATTTTGTTTCTGTCCATTTATAGTATTTTCATATCCCTTTGGCTACCCTTTTCTCCTGTTTGGATGACCTTGCAGGGTTAATGTCACTGAGGAAGTGTACCAATTTGCCCTCAGACAAGTTGCTTAGGAGGTAATGCTGATGCACTCATTTTTAATTACTTGTGTTAACAGAGCTCTAGCAAACTTCAGAGTTGTAATTCAACACCTATGCAGGCTGCATCAGTGGAAGCAATGGAAATTATAGCATCGACAGGGCACTTGTGCTTTTACAACAACTAAGTTGTCTCCCAGGATTGCATTTCAGAGACATTGTTCTCCAGTGTATCTCAGTGCGAGGGTTGGAGCTAATCAGTCCCCAGGTTGTGTCCTATGCTAATTTGCCATCTCCTCACAGTGACTGCTGAAAATTACTTACAACAGAAGTAAAAATGCATGCAACTGAGGTGAAAGGCAGAGTTAACTTGCACATGCGCAAGGCAGGAGTCCCACAGCATTTTGAGGAATACTTTTTGAGGGTCTCTCTTGTGGTTTTTCACCCCCATTAATCTCTACGTCTGCACCTTGGCAGGGCAAAGGGGGCGGGGGGAATTTGGGAGTATTGTGAGGAGCCTGTTATGGAGGGAGCAGGGAAGGTGCTGTGCAAACCTGGGGGTAGTAAATAAACACTGTACAGCTGGGGAAGGCCTGGTGGTTTGGTTATTTGTAGTGAAACATGCTGTGCTGGCAAACCACACACGTGTTTATTACATTTACTCCTGGCTTAAGGTAAAGCAATGCTCAGGTTATTGATTAAGCATAGACTAGGCAATAGCGCACCTAGCCTCTCTAATAGCTCACGTAGTCTCTTCACCATTCATGATATATTGCAAATCAATATGTTACAAGTAACCATGATCTCATGCTCTTTGATCGATTCACCGGATCCGAGACCCCTGCTCATCCGACTGGAATAGTCTAGGTGCACCCGCTGGAAACAGCCACTTCGTGAGTATGGGAGCGATTTTATCAGTGCACAAAAGGCTCATGCTAGAATGTCAATGCCCTGGGTATCCGAAGAGGGTCCCTGCAGCAAGAAGATTGGCAAGATAGGAACACAGCTCTTTGAGAACCGAGAGCAGCAGTACAGCACCTGCTCATGTGGCAGCGCTGTACTGAGGCAGTGGGAAAACTGGGTGAGGAGGTGAAAAAAAATATCACGACACAGATCAGCATCAGTCTAATCGTGGCAGGCATCTTAGAAGGAATTGGAATGGCTACATTATGGCTCCACAAGATTGGAAACAGTGAGTTTAGGTTAGCTGCTGTGGGACTCAACCCCAGCTGCCACGCCTGACCAGATTTATGGAGCAGGCCAATTAAACCCCTTCTTTCACTTTCACAGCCACCCAGCAGCCTACAGAGCCGATCCGCGCAGTTCATAGATAGGCTCAAGGAAGCAGTACAGCGGCAGGTTGATGACATGATTCAGGCTTGCGGGATGTCGGTAGTCAAACCCATGCTATGGCTCTTTTGGCGGGGCTATAAGACAAGGTAATAAACCAGCAGGAAATTGTTTTAATTCAGTGCTGGAATAGACTTGTATAATCAAGAAAAAAATGCCTACTCAACTAAAAGGGCCCCCCCCTGAAGGGACGGTGGGCATTATACTCCTCGGTCATCAGCAAGTAAACAAGGAATTATGGTAGTTCCAGGAGTGATTGATGCTGATTATCAGGGAAAAATATATGTTCAGTATTGAGAAAAATCACAGGTAACATGTACAGGAGACAGGTGGCGTTGGTACACCGAATATCCATGTTTCTGTCATAGCTGAAAAGGATTGGGAACCTAAATGGCCCTCTGAGATAGCCATTTGGGGTAGGAGGAAGCCAAGCATCTAAAAAGAGCTCTCAATGGTTAGGAACAAGGTCCCATAATAGCATATATTCAACCCTGCATATTGCCTTTACAGTTTAACATTTGGGGAAGAGATTTGTTAAAACAGATAGGGGCAAAACTGGTTTTGGAAGATGAGTAAGCCTCAGGCTCTTCCGTTACAGTGGAAAACTGATAAACCAGTCTGGGTAGAACAATGGCCATTACCTAAAGAAAAATTAGAAGCTTTGCAGCAATTAGTTGCTCAACAATTAAAAGATGGACATACTCCTGTTTTTGTAATTAAGAAAAATCAGGAAAATGGAGACTCCTTCACGATTTGAGGGAAATTAATAAAATACTAGAACCAATGGGCCCCCTGCAGTGTGGCCTCCCCAATCCAAATTTAATCCCTTATGACTACCAGGTGGCAATAACTGATTTAAAGGATTGTTTCTTTACAATACCGTTACAGGAAAAGGATAGAAAGTATTTTGCATTCACAGTGCCAGTCCTGAACAACGCCCAACCCACAACACGTTATCATTGCATGTTAAATAGCCCTACCATGTGTCAGTATTTTGTAAACACTGCTCTTCAACCTTTCAGAAATAAGTTCAAACAGCTACTTGTATACCATTATATGGCTCCTACCCACCACATGGAAAAGTGAGTTAACTGATATCTTAAGTCAATCGGGTCTGGTAGTAGCGGAAAAAAATACAGGAAGCCGAACCTTTTCAATATTTAGGTCATAAAATGCTTACAGCATACTCCATGCCCATACTTCCAAAACTTACCTTGCCAAAAAAATTAACATATGTAGTACTACAGCAAATTCTGGGATCCATAAATTGGAGACCGTATTACATCAGATACAAGATTCCCACATCTATGCTAACTCCACTGTTTAATGCCAGACATAATATCACTAACACCATGGCAGAAAGATGGGTAGATAGAGCAGTACCTGGACGTGCCCCGTCCTTAATCATTCTTGGGGACCCTAAGCAATTCATGGGGCATTACTTCAACATACAAGTGAGAGAGAATTTATCCTCAGTGGATGTATTTACCACACACACACAAAAACACACTCGTCCCATTGTCTGGAATGTTTGCTCAATTAATCACTAAGCACTAAACTTGTTTGCCATGGATTTAGTAAACATTATTATCCCCATCCCCATTGCCACCTGGGAAGTTGCATGTATGCACTCGGAGGAGGTGCAAAGCCCCTAGCCAATTATGTTGGGTCACCATACTCCCAAGGATCCTCGTCTCCAAGTTGCTCAGCATATTCCACTGAAAGTATTTTACTTGGTATCTCACCATTTTCACGATGGTGGCCTCTAGAGGGCCTTTAACACATTTTCTGATCAACCAGTTAACCTCATAACAAACAGTTTGTATGCTGCAAATGTTGTTAGTAATATTGCTTCTAGTTGTGTTACTGCATCTTTGGATAATAATTTGCTTGGTTTATTTCTTTCCCTACAACTGATATATCTATTTTTATTGCACATGTTAGAAGTCATCAGCCTTTCCCGGAGAAATCTCGCAAGGCAATGCCTATGCTGATCTTTCCCTGCTCTCTATGGAAAGTCACTCCTTACATCACCAAACATTGGCCAAGCAATTTTCCATACCACTATCTGATGCACAAGCGGTTATTCAGCAGTGCCTGAATGTACTGGAAAACTCGCAGGTTGGTCCTATTTGCATGTAGTCATAGACACTTATTCTGGATATACATGTCTGTAATCACCTCATTCGTTCCTTTGCAGTGATGGGAAAGCCATCAGCTTTAAAACTGACAATGGCCCAGCCTATTGCTCTTCAGCGATGGCAGCGTCTTCGCGATGGGGGGAATCACACACCTTTGGCATCCCATACAATCCAAGGATATAAGCCATTAGAACGAAGCTAATCGCACATTAAAAACTGCTCTCCAGCCTGACAGAAAAGGAAGAATGGCTGGCTCAAGTACTGTTTACACTCAATCATTTAAATCTCTTACCTTTCAATTCTCAATTTTTCACCAGGGCACAACGGCATTATCAGTTCTTCCTGCTCCAAAGGTAACCCAGCTACCTGGCCAGTGGAGCGGACCTGTGCCACTAATCACAGCTGTATCAATACCAAGCGCCGCTCTGGGTATACAAGGATGGCGTGGCATCAGGACTGAGCAACCCCATCCCTGACTACAACATACACTTATATGATGAACAAGGAAAAGTGACATGCACCTGTCACATGGGGCCAAGTGAAGAACCTAGCTAATCAGGCTGAACAACTGTTGGAAAAAACAAGCCAAGAGAAAACGGCAGAGAACTATATGATGGCATTAATAGCCTCCTTAAATGCCAACTCTGTACTTTTATTAACAATAATTATTTTCAGTTTAACTACTGTCCGTACCTTCTGTTAACGGAGCAGAGAAACATGCTGAGCTGGCAAACCACACACGTGATTATTACATGTACTCCTGGCTTAAGGTAAAGCAATGCTCAGGTTATTGATTAAGCATAGAGTCTCTTCACCATTCATGATATATTGCACAAGGGGAGATGGCTGTGGGTGAACCAATCAATATGTTACAAGTAACCATGATCTCATGCTCTTTGATCTAATTACTAATAAAAACCCAGCTCAAGAGAGCTCGGGACGCCTGCTTGACAAACCTCTTGACTCCGCGTCTCCTTGATCCCAACAGTTATTCTGTGGTTACCTAGTGCAGGGACTTTGGTATTAGTACAGCAGTGGTGCTGCCACAATTTTTACAGTAGGGGTGCTGAGGGCAGAATTCCTGTATTGGGGCTGTCACTACCTTAAGCCAAGGGGCGCAGTAGCATCCCCAGTTGCAGCACCTCTGTAGTAGAGTATCTGTTGTTCTATTAGGCACAATAATTAATGACAATTCAGGGCTATGGTTTGTTTATGGTATTGGGGTGGGCCGGAGCAGGGGCAGCTCTAGGTATTTTGCCGCCCCAAGCACGGCAGGCAGGCTGCCTTCGGCGGCTTGCCTGCGGAGGGTCCCCTGGTCCCGCGGCTTCGGCGGACCTCCCGCAGGCATGCCGGCGACCGGCAGAGCGCCCCCAGTGGAGCCGCCCCTGGGCCGGAGTCCCGTGGGCTTTTGCTGCACCATTTCCCTCTGGTCCAGGGGCGAGGCCCGGCCGCCTGCGCGGCTTCAGCCTGCCGCTGCCTCCGGGAGCCACTAGAGGGCGCTACGAGGTTCCTGGTACTACAACTCCCGTCGGGCCTTGCGGCGGCTGCCACCGCCCCGGGAGCGGGGGCGCGCGCACAGCCTGCTGGGGCCGGGCTGCGCGCGGGGCCGGCGCCCGTGGTGGGTAGTGGCCGGCGGGGGCGGGAGCTAGAACCGTTGGTTGCCGGGTCCGTTCATCGCCGCCGCGTCCCGGGCCGGGCGGGCGCCCCGCCGCCGCCATGGAGGCGCTGATCCCGGTGATCAACAAGCTGCAGGACGTGTTCAACGCCGTGGGGGCCGACATCATCCAGCTGCCGCAGATCGTGGTGGTGGGGACGCAGGTGAGCGGAGCGCGGCGGGCCCGGGCCCGGGGGCGGGAGCGAGGCGCCCCTCTGCGAAGGGCACCGGGGGACGCGGGCTGGGGCGGGGAGCTGGGTTCGCGCGGGGCCGAGGCCCGAGCCCGCTCCTGCCCGGCGCCCGAGGGCACCTCCGGGGCCTGCCAGCCGGCGGGGCGGGGCGGGGAGAGCCGCTGGCGCCCTTCAGCGGGGGTCCCGCATTGCTGCGCCCGCCGCCCGTCAGTGACGGACGGCGCCTCAGCCCCGGGAGGCGGGGGAGGGTTGTTCCCTCTTCGGCGGGGGGGCCTGAGCGAGGGGGAGGGGCGAAGGGACCGGCTCCAAATGTCCCGCTGAAGGTGACTGCGCCGCCCACTCCAGCATCTCGCCGTGTGGGGCCGCTAGCAGGCCCCCGTTTTAGTCTGGGCTTGACCTTCCCGGAGCTCGGGCTGCATCACGTTGGAAAGGGGGTGTAGTGAGATGGGGCTGGTAAGGTGACTCCCAACACCGCATCTTTGTGACCCTGGCCCTCTGCTCTCATGTACCGTCATTTAACATCACTGGCAGTTACTTGGATTGATTCGTGTTAAATGGCAATTGGGGGTGCACCTGTTTAAAAACCCCAAGCCTCTGTTGGCTCAAAATAATTGGAACAAATTACTGGTTTAATCTAGCAGTGCTGGTGTGTTTTAAAAACCAGTTTGATACCATACTGTTGTTTAAAGGGATGATGTCAATTTAAATGTGACCCTTATTTTTTTTTAAACCAAGTTATAAAATCATAGACTATTAATAAGGTTTTACCTATCTGACTGAAAATAGTTCTTAGAGAAAGTTCCTGTGCAGGGTTTGAAACCCAAACATTGAGCACTAGGATACTGAAAGTGAAACGAATTAAAAGTAGTAGTACTGCATTTCCCCCCCATTGTCTACACTTGGAGAAATGCAGAAAGTAAAGCAAATAAGTAGTTACAAGCTAAATTAGATTTTTAAAATTCTTTCATTTGTAGTAGTGTAAGGCAGTGTTGTTCTTGTATGTAAAAAAAAGCTTACCATAGCTACTTAAATTGACCGTATTCCTATGACCATAGCAACTCATGGAAATTAGGCAGAACCTATATATTTTGGCTGCACTTCTGCAGGTGGATCTACGTGGACAGACCCTTGCGTTCCCATTGAATTCAGTGGAGCTTTCTGCAAGTACATCAGTCTGGCCACATGGATCCTGCTGCAGGATTGGTACATCTCCGTAGCAAGCAGAATCCCGTGGCAGCGATTCGGAGTCTGTCTCTACAGACTCAGGCTTCAGGTTCAGGCTGAATCTCTGGCTTTGAAGCCTGCTCACCTCCCTAGGCTTCAGAACCTGAGCTCCAGCCCAAGTCCTAATGTCCACACAGCTATTTTTAGTGTCACATCATGAGCCCATTGATCTGGGCTCTGAGATTCACTACTGCAACATCCTATTTCTGTGTAGAAGTAGTACCCTTTGTTAAAAATTTTGGAAGAAAAAATTTGCTTAATTTTTAGGATTGATGTGTCTCTTTTTGTAAGTTATACCAAATCCAACTCAATTTCTGGATACTTGAGGATCAGTTATATTTATATATGGGGCGAATGGGAAATAATAGAATATCAGTCACTCAGAAAATGATTTATTCAGGAGAGCACTATACATTTTGAACTTTGAAATACTTGTACTACAAAAGCAGCTGTATTGCTGAAGCACATAATAGGTTGGCTCTGTATGCCAATTAGAATGTAGTGGTCAAGAGAAGTACAGGAATCAGCTGTCATTCTATTTTATCAACATTCATCAGATATACTAAATGACTGATGTATAATTATTCTAACAGATGTAAAATACTTGTAATAGAACACTGCCAAGGGTATATTTCCTATTCTTAGGGAAAAAGTTACTATTTTTGTAGCAGAAAGGACACCATTATCCTCTGAAAACATTTAATCTCTTCCACTGATATCATTATTAATGTAAAAGAATTGTAAAGCAATAGTTACAGCATATTTCAGGGTAATTCACTTCCCAAAGCAAGTGTAATTGTGGCATTCTTCCACCTGACCCTGCATTTGAAACTTTCCTTGCCTAACTTCGTGCAATTTATTGACATGGCAGTTTGAGGGTAAGAATCTCAAAGGATTAACAACTTTCTCCTTGTATACCATTCATAAATGCATAGAGCAAATAATGGTCTTCCTTACAATACATGTAATTTGAATGGCCCACTCGTATAAATATTCTGTTTTTATATTAATAACAGCTCTGTAGTCAATAATTTCATAATTATCCTACTTACCTTGTAGATGGGGGGTCTCATGACACTATATTAAAGGGCTTTGTAAAGTCTAGATAAATTGCATCCTTCCTAATATTTTAAAAGTAAAAATAATTATTATATTTGTTAGCCTTGATTGCTGTGATGTGAATCTGTGTTGTCTGCCCTCAGTGAAATTATAGCCTTCTGGGTGTGTTCTTGTTGTGTTCCTTTATTAAGGTTGGTTTATGGTTCTACAGATTTCTGGAGACTCCTCAAATTTCTTCTTAAATTGTTACTTTAGCTTTATTACCTTATTTTAAGTAAATTTTGAAATTAACCTTCTTAAGATTCTCTGTGTAGGCCAGTTACTTCAGAATTTTGTGGTTAAATGCCGTATGGCCCTGGAGTTCTTCTAAGATGTCTAATTTCCTAGTAGTTTGCTGGCATATGAAAACTTTTAAAAATATTTTGCCTTTCTTCCTTTTCACTTTTCAGATCCATTTCTGTATTCTTCACCTGCCTCATTCTTTGTGGAAAATGGACACTGTCAAATGAAAGAGAATTTCTCTGTCTCCTATCAGTGAATTGTTCTCATTCTTTCCTTGTGTCTGTTTCTCTCCTTAAATGGCCTTATTTTTTTATATACATTCTACTTGGAGAGGAATATTGTTTTAATCTTCTGTAATTTTAATTTCACACTCATCACTTTTGTTCTCCCTCTATATTATAATGGTTCCACTCTTTCTCTGTATATAATATTTCATACCTTGCTTATGCCTTTCTCTTATCCATGATATATTTTGTGTTTTTGTGCATGCTGTGTGGATTCTATTCATTCCTACAGTATTTTTAGCTAGAAATTGCCCATATCCTGCGGGCATGCACTTAATTTATCTTTGAACGCTTTCTATTTCCCCAGTGTGCTCCTCCATTGCTTTGTGATTCAGTGTTTCCTGCATTCCTTGAAAACATGCTCTGCTGAACTTCAGTGTCCTATTTTTTCTCTCTGTAAACACATTTTAGTCCTAATTATAAAATATTTCCTAACTGGGCTTTGGGCACTATTATTCAGATGCCTCTGCCCCTCTAGTCATGTTCTGTGTTACTCCAAACAGTGTGAGAATTGTTCATTTTCCAGTTCTCTCTAGGCATTGCGTCGAGCAACAATTCTGGGTCATAGTATAGATATTTTGCTAGCATTCTTGCCAGCCTTAGCAAAAGGAGTTAAGAGTTGTTGCTACTGGTTTCTGCCCTTTGAACCCTTCCTGTTACACTAATCTTGTGTCACTAATTCTGGTTATTCTGTCATTCCTAGTGGTATGTGTTTTTATTTCTCCTTTGGTTTTAGATGTTAGCTTTCAGCATTATCAAATTTTACGAAAAGGCACAGGCTGGGAATACTGTATAAGCAACTCACGCAATACAGTAGTGCAATAGCATCCAACCACTCTGTTTTCATCTTATACCTGTACTTTGCTCTGTGGTTAAGACTTGTTACTGAGGCTTTGGCTACACTTGCACTTCAAAGCGCAGCCGCGGCAGCGCTGCCGCTGCAGCGCTTTGAAGCGTTAAGTGTAGTCAAAGCGCCAGCGCTGGGAGAGAGCTCCAGCGCTGTCCGTACTCCACCTCCCTGTGGGGAATAACGTATAGCGCTGGGAGCCGCGCTCCCAGCGCTGGGGCTTTGACCACACTGGCGCTTTGCAGCGCCGCAATTTGCAGCGCTGGAGAGGGTGTGTTTTCACACCCTGCTGCAGCGCTGCAAATTTGCAAGTGTAGCCAAGGCCTTACAAAGCATTATGGAATGGCTTCAACATAATAGCACAAAACACTACAATAAAAAGAGAGAAGGAGTAATGTTGATCATTCCCAAAACAATGAGTCTATTTGAATGTATATACATACAAAATACGTGTGTGATAGTTATTGCTGTGGTTAATTGCCTATACTACAAAATCAGGTCTGGGTTCAAGAAGAGGTCAAAACACACGGCTCATTATGGAGAATGAGAATATTATCAGATTTGGCCATCACAAGAGGGCATTAATCCAAATGGCTATGAATGAGGTAGCTTTACTCCTCCAGGTTATTGTTTGCCTTCTGCAGGGGGTTCCTAGAAAACATTGCCTCTCCCATTGATTTAAATAATGACTAGCTTAGTAGTAAATACCATTATACCATTACAGAAATGAGTTACGAGTCAACCCATACTATGTGTAAAATTGTGATCTTACCTGTGCATCCTAGGCATGACTTCAGGACAGTATTTCAGATGAGATATTGTGATACTTAGCTGCACATATGCTCATTAGCACTTCTGAAATTGCCTCTCAGACTTATGTTTGTCTTCTGACTTATTCACTATTGTTTCACAGCTATTTGGGGGCTTCCTATTGGAAAGTGCCTAAGTGTACTTCCCAGTATTTAACATACAGTCTTCCTGCATGGATCTTTCAAAGACAACAGCTGTTTTATTCTATTAATGCCTGTGAGTGTCACACAGATTTGGCATTGCCTTAACTTTCTTTTATTTCTATTAATTTTCTAATCTTGCTGAGTGGATGTGGTGTCCTTGGTTCCCCAGTGATGGAACCACTCTGAATGTCATAATGTGGTATGTCAGGTTCTGCATAACAGCTATCCTGGACATCCACTGTATTCTGTTAAATAAAGTTAAGATTATAATTCTCACAGCAAGAGACTGTTTGGGGAAAAAAGGTTTGTGAAGCCAGGTGTACACTCTGAACTACTTGGATTCAGGGGCAACTGTACCAGATGTTCTATCGGGATATCCTCGTACTTGTGCTAGCCTTGATTTAGTTTGTTAAATTTGAGTTCTGCTTAGCGCCTACAGCCTTGTCTCGACTGGGGATTTGTCCCAATTTCAGCTCTCAATTGTAAAACAATGGTGTGCTTGCACTGTGTTGGTGTAAACCCCTGCTTTAGATAGGGCAAGCTGCAATTTGCACCAGTTTCATTTACCCAGGTTACAAACAGGGGTGTGCTCCACTTAGGAAAGCTCCAGTTTTCGTGTCTGTAGAAGGGGTTTGCATCTGTGCATCTACACCAGTGGCTGGCCACTGATGGGACAGAATTGCAAATGCATAACCCAGACAACTGGCAAGGAGTTTGCATTTGTCTCTCCAACTCCTCCCAGACTTGTTGGTTTTTATCTGCTGTTCATGGTGTCTGGTTTTGTGTGCAATTGTCTTTCTTCCTCTCAAGTGTCTCCTCCCAATGGTTCATACCCTGCCTGTTCTGGTGCCTGCTTTGAGCAGAAGCAGTGATTTGAAATTGACATTAATTAGCTATTTACACTGTCAAGATACTGTGTAATCTACTTCTGATGTAAGTCAGATTGAGCAGTAGTTGATGGGGCCAGAGATGCTCCAGTACAGTATACAATCATTAGTTTCTGCAGAATTTTTTTAGGGCCTTTAGGTTTGAAGAAAACATTCAGAATGTGATATTGTGAGACAGTGAGGCACTTGAGTCTGCAGATGAATGAATGAAAGGATAGTTGTAACAGAAGCATGAACTGTATCCCCTTCATCTAAAGGATTTTAACATTGAAACCAATGGCAGTGTTGACTGTTTTACTGCCGATCAGTTTAGTGGGTACATCTAGCTAGTTTGAGCGTGTGGGCAGAGCTGAGTATAGATAGACTTGGAAGGATTAGATTTTGATTGGTAAAAGTCAGTAAACATCAATTTCCCCACAAATGAATGAAAAGATATGTCCATTGATAATGATAAAAATTTATGGATAGGCAAGAGAGAAAAATGGTGCTTGAGAGCTTATTAGAATTGGCTTTAAGGCAGGGTGGATAAAAAGCAATGATTTTTAAAAATAAATTAAAAAGCAGATTTTTTTTATTTAAATCGGATTTTTTATTTAAAATCGGATTTTTTTTGATAAAATGCTTTTTGAGGAAAAGATCTATCTAAAGATGGTTTTAATTAAGATACATTATAGCTCAAAGATATCTCATCATGGAATAGGGATTATAAATTCTAGTTCTATAGTATGAGACAATATATTCATGTAATGTTTAAGAAAAGTTTTGTAAATGAGTTCCAATAGTTCATGGATTAGGGACCTAAATTTATGGGGTTCAAGGGGCTTCTGTATAGATTATTTAGGATAATCTTTCTGTCTATCCAATGGGACTCTGTGCTCAGTCTAGAAGATACCATCAGAGATGAGTAGTTTTGCAGTTCTCAAACTGTGGATTTGTGTCTCCAGAGATAACATGCTTGTTAACAGCAAAAAATAAAATAAAATAAATAAATACATAAATAATCTATAGGGGTGAGAAATAACAGATCTCAACCCTATTCTCGCTCTGCAAATTTGTGTACACAGAGTCGATCCCTTACCTCTTTCTACAAGTGCAAAGTTTAAAAAAGTTCAATGAATTGAAGATTTTTGGGGGCGGAATAGAGCTGGACAAGGAGAAGTAGTCTGGAGATAAATGTGAGAAGGGAGGGACAGGCAGTAGAAACAAAAGTGAAACTGTTTGAGCAGCATATTCCAGAAGTCTTGCAGTCTTTCTGAGTGTATCCTTCATTGATTTGAGATCTACCATACCATTTTCTCACTAGAAGGGAAAACCTATAATGGCAGCAGGCCGTAAAAGAGACCCAGTTTGGGAATAAGAACCATTCAAGAAATATATGTTTTCTGCTGATGTTTTAAAGAAAGTCACTTCAGTGAACTGGTGGAAGTCAACAGTCTCTGAATCCAAGTGCTTAAGTGAAGTGATACTCTCTTTTAACAGCAGTAGCTTCTTCTGCCGGTATAGAAAGAATATTTTCTTCCTTTGGACTAATTGATTCCAAATTGAGAAATTGTTTGGGTCCTGAAAAAGCAGGAAAGCTTGTTTTTTCTTTTCTAGATTCTGAATGAACAGGAAAATGAAGGTGAAGACGACTGAGTTAACTGCAGAAGCCAATATTTTAAGTTTCTCATGTTGACCTGGCTGACATAGTCGATTTGAATTTTTTTTTATTTTAATTTAACTGTTTTAGTTAAAAATAATTTTAACAAAAAACTAATTAAAAAAACTTGAATGTTTAACTAAATTCAAAAATTCATATGCTTGTTTTGTTAAAATATTATGTTTGCTGTTGAAGAAAAAAATCCAGAATACATAACATTCTTGTTTTAGTTAACTAAAACAATTTAAACGTCTGTCTGGTGGTGATCTCCTTCTAATACAGCATGGCAAGAAAATCCTCCAAATATTAATGATTAACCTGTTGAATTGGAGATAGTTCACTTTCCAATGACTTCATAAATATCTGCTTCAGTTACCTTTTGATAAATGAAATAACCAAACAATCATTCATTTCCTGATATAGCTATAAAACTAATCTGAAAAGTTTTCAAAATACACACTATACATTTTTTAAGTGATTTATCTTCTACATCTATCTCTGAGTTGTGAAGAATATGTATTAAGGTTATAACAACCGACAAGAATGCACTTTTATGTAGAAATCCATGATTAAATCAAGTCTCCCTGACTAGTGATTGATTTAAATCAAATCTAACCTGCTTTAAGGATATTTACTTTTACTCCTGAGGGCATTTTGTGCCCCAAAAATAAAAATTCTGCGCACAATATTTTAAAATTCTGCAAATTTTATTTGTTAAATAAATCTGGCGGCTCCAGCATGACATTGGGGAGCACAAGCCACTGGCTGCACAGAGGTGGGAGATCACTGTGCAGCTCCTCCCCCACGCCCGGGGACACAGATTCAGAGGTGAGGCTACACCCAACCCTGACACAGCTCAAGGACAGGCCCTACCCCAGAAACAACCCAGGTCTCTGCCTCTCTGGGCCAGGCGCACCATGTGTGGGCATGCAGGCTGAGCAAGGCAGGATCCAAGTATTGGGCAGGATCCAGGTGTGGGTTGAGAGGGTTCTGTGTAGGGTAATCTAGGTGCGGGCAGTTCAGTGGGAGATCTAGGTGCAGGGGGGATGTGGATGCACAGAGGGCTTGTTGAGGGCGGGGGTGCTGGGTGCAACGGTAATGCGACTCTGCAGGGGGGTCCAGGTAAAGGTGGTTGGGGCTCAGTGGGGGGCTGTGTCGACGGGATAGAATTTGGCAAGGGGGTCTGGGTGTGGAGGGTCAGTGTGGGGTCCAGATGCTGGGGGAGTGGGGCTCAATGGGGTAGGGGTCCAGGTGCAGCTGGTTGGGGCTTGTCGGGTTGGTGCAGGGGGAGTGGGGCTCGGCGGGAGGGTCTAGGTATGAGAGGGTCTGGATGCATGGGGGTTGGGCATATGGGGAAGCAGCTCCCTCTACACGGATCCCTCCCCCTGCAGCTGAGGAACAATAGGTTCAGGGAGCAGGAAGCGGGGGTGGGTTTGCAGAACTTCCCACAGCTCAGGGAGAAATCTAAAGGTGGGTCTGACCCGGCCTCAGATACCATGCAGGGGAAGAGGAAGTCCCGTCCTCCCCAGCCCAGCCATGACTAGCAGCCGAGCCCGGCACAGGGTAGAAGCCACCAGCCCAGTCTTCCCCACTCCCGCCTCCTGCCCCACAGTGATTTACCTCTGCTGGCTGCCCTGGGCACTGAAAACATACTACTGGGAAGGGTTGCATGACCACTCTTGTGGCTTTCCTTTGCTTCCCTGTAAGAAAGTCATTTTTCTGCAGAGAAGCAAAAATCTGCGGGGGATACACATTCTGCGCATGGTCAGTGGCACAGAATTCCGTCACGCATATACTTTGTATATGTTGACACAGAGGTGGACAATTTATGTTTTAACAGTTATGAAGATTTAACTTTTTGAATTGCAACATGTCATTAAATAGTTGTCTGCCCCCCAATTTCCTGCAACTTATGAAAATTTAAATTGATGAAAATAAAAGCTTAAAACCTATAATTTTGTACAACTGTGAAAGTTTAAAATCAATAAAAAGTAAAATGGTTAAACATTGATATTTTCTGTTGAAATAATAATAATAAAAAGTTCTGCCAAGCCTAAGTTTAAAGTACTGCCATTTTTTTCATAAGAACGGCCATACTGGGTCAGACTGAAGGTCCTTCTAGTCCAGTATCCTGTCTTCTGACGGTGGCCAATAACAGGTGCCCCAGAGGGAATGAACAGAAAAGGTAATCATTGAGTGGTCCATCCTGTCGCCCATTCTCAGCTTTTGTCAAACAGGCTAGGGACACCATCCCTGCCCATCCTGGCTAATAGCCATTGATGGACCTATCCTCCATGAATTTATCAAGTTCTTTTTTGACCCCTGTTATAGTCTTGGCCTTCACAATATCCTGTGGCAAGGAGTTTTACAGGTTGACTGTGCATTGTGTGAAGAAATATTTCCTTTTGTTTGTTGTAAAGATACTGTAAAAACATTTTTTTGTAGTTTTTCAAATCTGGAATTGTCATCTGTGAAGCTAACAAACTGAAAAGGATTATCACAATGGACTGGTCCACTAAGGATTTTCCTGCTGTTCCAAAAGCATTATTAAGATTTCAAATGCACTGAGAAGCTGTGAAGTTTACTTGTCTTGAATGCCTTGCATCAGTTGTGCAAAACTTTTGATTCAAGGTCAGTATTAGCGATACAATACTTGTAACTAACTGGCATCATACCTGGCAAATGGGTTAGGGATGCCATCCCTGCCCATATTGGCTAATAGCTGTTGATGGACCTATCCTCCATGAATTTATCTAGTTCTTTTTCGAACCTTGTTGTAGTCTTGGCCTTCACAACATCCTCTTGCAAGGAGTTCCACAGGTTGACTGTGTTGTGTGAAGAAGTACTTCCTTTTGTTTGTTTTAAAGCAGCTGCATATTAATTTCATTTGGTGACCCCTAGTTCTTGTGTTATGAGAAGGAGTAAATAACAGTTCCTTATTTATTTTCTCCACACCAGTCATGATTTTATAGACCTCTATCATATCCCTCTTTGGTCATCTCTTTTCCAAGATGAAAAGTCCCAGTCTTATTAATCTTTCCTCATATGGAAGTTGTTCCATACACCTAATCATTTGTTGCCCTTTTCTGAACCTTTTCCAATTCCTATATATCTTTTTTGAGATGGGTTGACCACGTCTGCTCGCAGTATTCCATATGTGGGCGTACTATCGATTTGTATGGAGGCACTATAGTTTGTCGTCTTCTCCATATCTTAACGATTCCCAACATTCTGTTCGCTTTTTGAACTTCCACTACAAATTGAGTGGATGTTTTCAGAGACCTATCCAAGATCTTTTTTGAGTGGTAACAGCTAATTTAGACCCCATCATTTTATGTATAGTTAGGATTATGTTTTCCAATGTGCATTACTTTGTGTTTATCAACATTGAATTTTATCTGCCATTTTGTTGTCCAGTCACCTAGTTTTGAGAGTTCCTTTTGTAGCTTAACTATCTTGTGTAGTTTTGTATCATCTGCACATTTTGCCACCTCACTGTTTATCCCTTTTTCCAGATCATTTATGAATATGTTCAATAGGACTGGGCCCACTACAGACCTCTGGGCGACATCACTATTTACCTCTCTCCGTTCTGAAAACTGACTATTTATCCTTACCCTTTGTTTCCTATCTTTTAACCGGTTATCAATACATGAGAGGATCTTCTTTCTCTCTTTTCCACTGACTCCTGCTTGCTGCCTGGGCTCCGTTCACCTTCTGAGTGGCAGAGTGCTTTTTCCAAATACTTGATAATTTTTTTTTGTTTTACCCTGGTACCTTAATCCTGCCCACACTTGAAAAAAATGTTTCCAAAAGAGCTGAGAAAAAAATCAATTTGACAACCACAAATGTATTCTCTAAACAGAGAAATCTGTAATGTATGTTAGAAGCTGTTGGAGAAGATTCCTACACGTGATGATCACAAGGCACAGTCTTTATGTTGTCAAATGTCTGAATAATAAATCTCTAGTAATGAGTTTTCTTGTTTGGATTTTGGAATCAGTTTGAGACTGCAGTAGAACCTCAGTTATGAGCATCTTGGGAATGGAGGTTGTTCATAACTCTGAAATGTTCGTAACGCTGAACAAAATGTTATGGGTCTTTCAAAAGCTTGCAACTCAACACTGAATTTAATATAAACTAGAACAGGGGTCGGCAACCTGATCTGTGGAATGAGTGACATATTTATGCCGATTTTCTGGCAGAAAGGTGAGACACAGCAAAAAGGTACCAACTGCAATCCTTCATCAATAAATACATTCTGTAACAAGAGACTGAGCCAGTATACTCCATATATTCCATATTTATGTAGTTATTTTTTTAGAGTGGGTCCACATTCCAATTCAGATTATTTAGGTGTGATTATTTTGGACTTTCTTTTCATCATAATGTAACTCCAGCTGTGGTTTGCAAATCTGACAGCAGCATAACTTTTAGTGTGGTTTTTAAGTCTTTCTCTATTTGTTGGTAAAATAGCTCTCTTCGTCAGCATGAAGCTCTTTTTAGGCAATGTTCCTGTTGAAATTCTGAGTAACAACTGAAGGTTTTGGCCCTGTATGCTTGAGGAGGAGGTGATACATTCTAAGGTAGAAGCCTTATTCATAAATATTCTCCTTAATACTCTCTTGCTGTGTGTGTTTCCTTTAGTGGGGCAGATAGTGATTTGGCTGTCTTGTCCCATCACATCAGTAAAAATCTGTTACTACTTTGCACTTTATAATTTAACTCCTTAGCAAGTCACTTTTTAATCCCATTCTCTTATCCTCCTTTCACTGTGACACCTTAATCTGCCTTTGTAAACAATGATATGTTTAGGTTCATGTCCTCCATATCAGTTCTTGGTTTTAAACTATTGTTAAAGAAACAGCTTTCTACACTGAAGATAATGAAGGGTAGCAGCAGCTAATCTTGGGAATAAGACAGTTTTTACCAAATTGTATTTACTATTTTGACTTAAATAGTGCCCCTGTGACAGTGTACAAACCCTGCACTGGAAAGGAAGGGGGTAAGGAGCTTCTTTGGGCCCAGGCAGCCCTGCCCCACCTCACCTGCAAAGCATGCATGGGCTGGAGGAGGAACTTAAAAGGGAAGGGGAGCCGATCAGCTCAGTAGGTGTCTGGCAGAGGTGAACTGACCTACACCCTGATCTCTTGGGAAGGAGCACTGCAGGTGCTGCTACTACTTGTACCACCTTTGCAAAACCCACAGAGAAGGGACTTGCAGCTCTCAGGAGGTCTGAGACTTTTTGATTTCAGTTATTTCATATTTTTACTTTATCCATTGGGAAAAGAGGGATTTGGTAGGAAATGATCCAGGGAGGCAAAACAGCAGTCTAGCACTTGGAGTAGCAGGACGTAGCTGCTTACTATTGGGTCCTG
Organism: Mauremys reevesii; assembly: GCF_016161935.1. Taxonomy (NCBI): domain Eukaryota; kingdom Metazoa; phylum Chordata; order Testudines; family Geoemydidae; genus Mauremys; species Mauremys reevesii. The sequence continues at coordinate 254,568,141 of NC_052623.1, forward strand.
GATTGGAACCCAGTGGAGAGGGTTTCATAGAGCTAGTGTGTGGCAGGTAGATATGTCCGTATGCTCAATGATTATTAAATAACTACCATGATGGTGGGTGATAATTTGGGGACTCAATAATTCAATTGCCAAAGACCTTTTTAGCTCCCTGCCTTCTATTCTTATCCCCTCAACTGCAAACTACAGAGAAATTGAAGAGTGTAGTAGGGAGTTTTGTTTTAATAGAACCTCAAACCAAACGTGTCAATCCAGAATTGTAGTGAATTGAGGTAATGTACCCAGGTGTAGTAAATGTTAGTAGGTGATTAACAAGGTATTTCCTCGAACCTATATGTATATGATATTTTTGCCGATCTCGTTACACTTCTACCAACCTCATATACAAGTTCTGCAGAGGGAAATGCCACTCAGAGGGCATTTAGGATTGTGCAGTCTTAGAGCATGTCTACACTTACCTCTGCAGCGATCGATCCAGCAGGGTTCGATTTATTGTGTCTAGTGATGATGCGATAAATCGACCACTGAGCGCTCTCCCATCGACTCTGGTACTCCACTGGAGTGAGAGGCGGAGTAAACGGGGGAGCGTCCACAGTCGACACCGTGATAAGTAGATCTAAGTAAGTTGACTTCAGATACATTATTCAAATATCTGAAGTTGCGTAACTTAGGTTGATCTTCCCTTCCCTCCCCACCCCACCAGTGTAGACCAGGCCTCAGTGAAAGTATTTCTTAACTGCTGTGTTGTGTCAGCAGCTGCTGGTTGATTGTCCTATAGGCAAGATGCATCAGCTTTGCAATCCGTGGAGTTACCTGCCAAGAGGTGTACAATAGCCGTGCAAAATTCTACTTGGGGTACTCGTTTTCATGTGAAAGACTCTACTGTATTGATGTAGAAAGGATAAGTACCCAAATGCAAAACAACTTTTTCAGTGACGCTTGTATGTTTCCATCATGGTGTAGCCAGGAAAATTAACTCTCTACTATACTGTTACTCATTGTAGTGTTACTGTAAGATGTAACAAAATAGTCACCCCAGGAGATACAGAGGTGCTTTATAGAAGTTTAATTATACTTTAACAACTTTTCAGTTATTTCCAAAAGGTTGTTGTGAAGATTAATGTTCTTAAAGTGGTTTGAGATCTCTGGATGGAAAGTGCTAAAAAAGTGCAAAATATTTTTTTAAGCCCAGTAAGTTCCTACTTCAAGGTTGGTGAAACAAATGAATACAATCTGCGGAGGCATTTGTTTTCCTTTAAATAAAATAAAATGTTAAAAGGTTAATATTACATCATTGCAATAATAGGTATATAAGAAAGTCACGGATGTGTTTCAATTTTCAGAGCAGTGGAAAGAGTTCAGTGCTGGAAAGTCTTGTGGGGAGGGATCTGCTCCCAAGAGGTACTGGAATTATCACCCGGAGACCCCTTATTCTGCAGCTGGTGCATGTTTCACCAGAGGATCGTCGGAAAACATCTGGAGATGAAAATGGTAAGAGTGATCCAACTGGGATTTTAATCTTCATGTTTATGTAGTTGTCCTTAAAAGGAAATACCTCGTGATATTTCTATCCTTTCTGTGGGAAAAAAAATCACTAACTTTTTTTTTTCTTATTCCTTTGAGGCTTATTTTATACATATAATTGTGTTGAGAAAACATAGCCACTGTCACCAACTATGCTACCCATACAACAGAAGCTGCAAAAGTTCTGGCAGTTAGGCTAATTGATTCTTTCAATAGCTTTTCTGAGTTTCATATTTTTAGTCTTACCTTTGTTCTCTCCCTTGTATTCAGTGAGCACCTGTGAGAAGAGAGTATTACGGTATCTGACTGGTAGTGATTGCATAGGGTGTGCAGAGCATTTTTGCTTATGTTCCCTGTTCCTGCTGATAAATAAAACCTCCCCAACAAGTGCATGACTGTAGAGAGGAGTTAAAGAACGTATGTACACTGGAAAAAATAGTGGGCTGGGGATGACGAAAACCAACCTTTATTAGTTTAAAACTTAATTGGAACCTCCAGTGGCTTATTGCTATCATTTTACTAAGCAGTATTGAGAAATTCTAAGCCATATGAAAGCAGGATGATTTAGATTATTCTAAATCTTGTCTAGTCTAAAGCTTTAGTCTCTTTTAGTGGCTACTCCTTACCCATTAGCAGATCAAGGGTGTCACCTCAATTGCCCGCTGGAAGTTGGAACAGTTTCACTTTGCATTAAGTAATACTCTTGGTCTATGTAAGAGTGAGGCCACTAGAATTAATCAATCATAGCAAAAAATCTTTCCATTTGACAGTGAAAACACACACACTTCTGATGGCATGATAAGCTTAAATATATATACTAAAATTGTTACTTTTTCCTGAATTTAAATAAAGCTCCTTTTAAAACCTTTAGTTCAGAACAGATTCCTGAAAATATTAAATCAAGGTTCTAGAAGTCTGTTACTTGTTTTGTTTTATTAATATACTTTTTGTATCTTTTGGTTCTTGAAAAATTACCATTAAACACCAGAGAACCTTGAATGTGTTCTGGCTCCAAATGCCATTGTTGCTGAAAGTGACAGAAAACACAAATCCAATGTATAAAAGTTAAAAGCTTTTAACACACAGCACAATTAACTAATTGACAAGGATGGACTCTGAGAGGCATATGAATATTAAAATAGAACCATAGAACACATTTGGTTTATTTAAAGTATCTGTGAAATTTAATTTCACATTATTTGCGTTTTATCTGCACTTAATGTTTTGGTACCCTTTGAACTGCTTTCACTTCATGCACTGTAGAATGAGATGCATGCTAATTACTAATTTTTGTACTAGTCTGCAAGATTAAGGGTAGAAAAGATGGTTTTGTAGACTAGGACAGAGTATTAGGAGTTTCTAGGCATCTCTTCTGTTCTCAGCTTTGTCACAAATTTCCTGTGACCTTGGGCTTCAGTCTTTTCAGCTGTAAAATGGGGATAATGGTACCTACTGCACAGGGATGATGAATTAAAGAAATATTTATGGTATAAAGCCCATTGAGATCTTTGGATGAAAGCCACTATATATGTGCCAAGTGTTATATCTACATTTTTAATTTTCAGAGTAAGGTAGGCTCATCTGATCGGAATGGACAGAGCTTTATGGCTTTTATCAACTAAGTTAGAATTTCTTTACCAAGGTGCAGACAAACTGCACGGATGCTCCAAGAAGCAGGGACAAACACTAAGAGCAAAATACACAGACACTTTTCAATAGATACCTTTCTTTATGGGTATGGCCATATCAAATTCACGGTCCATTTTGGTCAATTGCAAGGTCATAGGATTTTAAAAATAGTAAATTTCATGATTTCAGATATTTAAATCTGAAATGTCACGGTGTTATAATTGTAGGGGTTCTGACTGAAAAAAGGAGTTGGGGGGGTTGCAAGGTTATTGGTGGGAGGGGTTGTGGTACTGCTACCCTTACTTATGCATTGCTGCTGACGGTGGCCCTGCCTTCAGAGCTGGGTGGCCTGAGAGCGGCAGCTGCTGGCCAGGAACCCAGTCCGAAGGCAGAGCCACTGCCAGCAGCAGTGCAGAAGTAAGGATGGCATGGTATGGTTTTGCCACCTGTACTTCTGTGCTGCTGCCTTCAGAGCTGGGCCCTCAGTCAGCAGCTGCCCCTCTCTGGCTGCCCAGCTCTGAAGGCAGCAGCACAGAAGTAAGGGTGGCTTGGTACGGTATGGTATTGCTGTCAGGGTGCTGCCTTCAGAATTGAGCGCCCAGCCAACAGCCGCCAGTCTTTGGCCACCCAGCTCTGAATGCAGTGAAGAAGTAAGGGTGGCAGTACTGTGACACATACCACCCCCCCCCCCCCACACAATAACCTTCCATCCCCCCCTGCAACTCTTTTTTGGGTGAGAACCCCCAGTTTGAGAAATGCTTGTCTCCCTCATGAAATCTGTATAGTGTAGAGTAAAAGCACACAAAAGACCAGATTTCATGGTTGGTGACGCATTTTTCAAGCATTTGGTAGGGCCCTATTTGTGTGTTAGATATAAGTACATAAACAACTGTCTTATATATGTGTGTGTGTAGCTAATTATGATTATCATCAGACTTGTCTTTTTTTCATTCCAGCTTCAAGGACTAAAATGACATGAAATAAAGAATAACCATATGAACTTTATCCTTACATAGTGTCCTTATGCATAGTTGTCCTATAATAATTTTAGGGATTTAGAGAATTTTCTTTTTTGGAAAAAATAACTTGTTTTGCTTTCTTTTGAGTATTTACAAAATTATATACTGTTGAGTTACAGCCATTAATACTGCAGCCTTTCCTAAATGAGTCAGCATGGTCTGTTGTTTCTCATACAACGTCAAAGCTGCCTGCTGTCAGAGGGTCTGTTTTGTTGATATTATAAAGCAAACAGTTAAGGAGATAAAGTCCAGAATTTGACCTACATTTTAAAAAAAACAAAAACATTTTGGCAGGTAAATACCCTCTGGAATTTGAATTGTATGTGTAATTTTGTCACTAAACCTAGATTATTAATATGAAGCTGAATGACAACATAGGACAAACACCGGTGGGGGAGAGAGGAGTGATTTGATGCTTAATCTATTGGCCCTCTAATACTGTTCCCTAACAAATGCTATTCTCAGAATTAAATATGTTCCTGCTGACGTCATTGTGCTAGTGCATATGCAGAATAAGAACCATTTTAGCTTTGAAATGTAGTGTGAAGGTTTTGCCAAATGAACTAGGACAACTTGGTAGTTCATTTTTAAAATTCCAAAAATAGTGCAAATAATGGATTATTTTCAAAATAATTAGAATTATATTCCACTTGCTAATAAAATGAAAGTATATATTTCTAAAACTGATGTATAGTAGTTGTGTATGGTGGCCATACAATACAATTTGTAAATAAATCTAAGGACAGTTGCATATCTGAACCCTACATGTCTAACTCTGAAGTGCATTTCATGGAACTAACCCTGGGGCATTTGACTGTAGTTGATTAAGTTGGTTACCAGTTAAAGTGCCAGGTAATGTCATAGGCTAGCTACTAATTTTACAAGTCCAGCCCATAATATCGCAATCCCCAGACAGGGCATTGGATAGCAACATATGACATTTTTGCAAGAATGCTGGATAATCAGGAATGCTAGACATTTATTGTATAATAAAGAAGGATTTCATATTATCCACAATGTTTTAGCTGCTCCAGTTATTCCAGTCTAGTAAATTTGGTTTCTGTTTCAGAGCTCTTGTGGAAATCTGTTCTCTCAAGCATATTTTAGCATCCGATCATTAAATAAATTGACATATTTCCTTCAGTTTTTTAAAAAATACACTAAACTTGCAAAATGGTCAATAAAAATTATTAGCGTGGGCAAAAAATATTATGGTTCATTCTAATTTGAATGAATTAGAATGAGGAAAACAAACTTAATATTTGCCTATCAAAATGACAAATTGTCCCTAAGTGAGGGGAGATTTTTCTGCTAGTTGAATCTTATACAAGAAGTCCTCAGTTTCTGCACCAGTGCACTGTACTATTTTGAACATACTGTTAATGAACTCTTCATGCTCATAAACGTAAGAACACATAATGGTTCTTTGTGCTTTCATTTGAATGCCTCCTTGTATTGTGCTGATATTGATTTAACATTTTAACACCAGCTTTATTCACTAAAGCTTGGATATAAATCATACACATTTTGGTTCCAAAAGTGAGGCTTTATACATGATATGTTTTTATAAACAGAAATTTATCTTCAGCATAGGTATATTCACCCAGAAAATTCCTCCCTTGTTTTGTAGTTTAGAGACTTTCGAATTGTCACCTATTGTACTTGTTTTCAGATCTTAATATTATTGTGCCCAATACTAGATTGTTTTTCAAAAAGAAGTTGAAGGTAAATACATTGACATGACATAACTGTACAGGCAGTTGGAAATAATCTCTACTTTCCAGTGATGCTAATTTCATTTTTATATCCTTTGACAAGAGTCAGTGTGATTTACCTGAAGAATGAGCCCATATAATTTTTCTCTTGAAGAACCCTACCTACTGTGTTTGAGTTTGATCCTCAGCACTCTGGTAGGGAGGATAAGTCTAAGAACCATGTAACTGTCAATGTTTCTGATTTTCTTTCGTGCCAGACCAAAGAGCAACTATTTTTTGAGTCACTTTTGTGCATGATAAAATCATACCGCTTCACTGAAATGAAGGGATAGTAAATACGATTGCTATTCAGTAGAACAGAATTTGAAGCTTCCAAAGAGCTTCTAACCCAAAATACAGAAAATATATTAACTAAAGAGAATAGTCTACTCCATTAGAAGTGAGGGAGTAAGCACTGTATTTTCACATCATCATATCTGACAGAGACACAATCTCCATAGCTCTCATTTACACTGAGGTCTGAGAGGGGTTCTTGGTTTGATCAGAGCAAATACTTCATAATAGTTCTGTTTGTTGATAGTCATATAACATGTTCGTGGCAATAGCATGCTGCATTGTTTTCTATTGAATTACAGGACAAAGAAAACAATTGAGAGAGCTCTGTTAAATTTCTGCCCCCATTAATTATTAAATTGGCCTTGCAGCTAAGAATCATTTTTACAATTAAACTTCATCCGTTTTGTGGGAGGATGGGATGGGGAAGAGGACGTATGACGGATCAGTTTAGTAACCTTTACTGTTTTAGTATTTGGGGTGGGAAGTTAAATGTTGCAGTCTTACTGGACAGTTAATATGGAGCCAGAAGATAGGAGCAAGAGTCTGAATCTAGAATCTGAAGTTTGCTAAAGCAACATTATTTTATCAGCTTTTCACATCAGTACCTCCAAACATAGGACCTTGTGATATCTGAAGCAAGTGCTGTTTATATCTCAGTAGCAGGCAGAAGCCCCAGTCAGGTTTTGGGGCCCCCGGTTGTAATTGGTACAAGCACAAAGGAAGACAGTTCCTGCTGCAAAAAAACTTACATCTAAAAAGACAAAGGGTGGAGTAACTGGTACAGCATCTTCAGAGTGTGGCTGGGCATGTCTCTCTTCTGTTCCATTTCTTTATTTTTGTTTGTTATAGGGTGGAATGAAGGGATGAGATAAGTGGTCTACTGGTGTTTAGGGACTGTAAAGTATTGGCGAGGGAGAGCTGGGAGACCAGCTGGGTCTCTTCATGCACCAGTAGTGCTGCTTGTTACTGTTTTGGGAAGTCCTTGCTGTCCCCATCTCAACTTAGAAGATCTTGGGGTTCTGATGGCAGCCTTTTATGACCCTAGTTGGCTTCCTCCGTTCCCAGTAGAGGATGGTGTGAGGAAATAGCCTTCTTAGTGTAAAGGGAGATACAGGATGTGGATAAACTTTGTTTTTGAAACCTACATTTTTAAAGTCTAAATTACCTGGCACTGTCTCTTCTTAAATAATCTCAGATTTCTGGCCATTGTATCCTGCTTATTTTAATTTTCATGCGTTTCTTATTGATGTGCAGGAAGTTGTCATGCATAACTGTGATTTATGCAGCAAAAAGTTAATCTCTCTACAGAACATTAGCCATCTCCAGCAATATGTTAAAAAAAACAAAACAACACACATTAAATCCTTGTTTTCAAATAGGTTTTATAGCTTATCCAAGGTGAGAAATGACCCTCATCAAGGGAAGTCCTAGATTGCTCTATTGAAAAGGGCACTGTTTTGTGTGTTTGAAATCAAAGTACTTCAAAACAGTAATTCTGAGATGAACAGCAATAATAAAGGCATCAAATAAACGACATGACAATATAGTTGATTAATGGGTATCATTTAGTGATGAGTGTTCAAGATCTGTTTACAGTGTATTGTGATAATGCATTATGCATTTTCATTAATAATTGAATAGCATGCATGTCTGTCTGCATGCTTTTATAATCCCTCTAAGTCTGGTACAGAAAGGTAAAGAGAATGCTATGTAAAACTTAATGGCAAATACTAAACGTTATTCAATGCTGTTTCTGTTTAACTGCAGACCCTGCTACATGGAAAAATCCAAGACACCTTACTAAAGGTTTCTTTTAGCCACTTGTTTGTTGTCCCTACACATTATCTGCATGTTTATGTATTATAACTACCTGTTTTCATGCTACTTTATTGCTGACTGCACCTTTACTTTAACACACTGCCTACTGTGTTGACTGGTGGTTATTTTGGTCGGTCTTGTGGCTTTTTTTTTTCAATTTCAGTAATTTCTGTCTTTTTGCTCTGCATTAGCATCTAAGGGATGGATTTAACTTTTCTTTTGCGATGTGTTGCTTTATCATATAACTTTCATAACATTTTAGTTACATAATGTGTTTTTAATATGTATAGGTGAGTTTCTTTTGGGACTCCTACCAAAATGAGACAGTTTGAATGGTACTTACTTTTAGATAAGCAGTATTTGGATGAGCAAGTAGTAAGCAGAGTTCTTGTTGGTTCCTTTCTAGAACTGATTTCTGTATAGAGAAACTGTGAATTTCTGAAATACATCATCACTTAAAAAAATGGAGATCTAGTTGAGGGAATACAGATGTCTCCAGATATGACTAAAACTTACTTTTTTTAGTAGGAGCTTGCACTTAAGTACACTCAATAACAGAAGTGGCCACTTCTGTGACTCCTTTGCTGGTTTTGGGCCTGTCCGAAGAAGCACAGAGTACTGTCAGCCAACACTGAAGTCCATATGGCTAAGGATGCTTGACCTCTGGCAGAATTGGGCTTTATAAGACTTTTGCCCCAAGGTTTCATTGTTAAACAATACATAAGTGTTCTACTTGGGTTTTTTTTGTTTTTTTTTTTTGCTTGAGCAGATTTTTCTAACAATTTCTTTCAGTTGTAATCTGATCTCTGTAGAGTGCGCTGTATGTATGCTTACTTGTATGCAAAAAAGGATGTTGCAAAAAGTTATTTTTTTTGGTCACAAACTGATCTTTAAATAGGCAGAGCATTTCTGGGGACTGCTAGGATAGGAAATTGAGTCATTCTTTTAATCAAATCCATTATTCAGAGAGTGGAAATTAGGCAACGGATCTACAAATTAACATTTGAAATGAGATGCAGAATGTTAAGTAATGTATTTAAAGCCATTTAATTTCTTACAGTAGGAAGTAGATTAACTTCTGCATTTCTGCTGCTACTTTAAAAGAAAATGTATCTTGGTTTTCAACAAACTGTTCATGTGAAAAAGGCACGAGGATACTTAAGCTCTTAGTAGGGTGTCCTTGAAAATTAAACTTTTTTTTTCCTTTCTAACTCATGTAATGGTTTTGTTTTCAGGGATTGATGCTGAAGAATGGGGTAAATTTCTTCACACCAAAAATAAGGTATGTTTATTGTGGAGTGACAGTAGCTCCTTCATAGTTAAAGTGAGCTAGCTTTCCATTATAAGCCTGAAGTTCAATTCCAACCCTTTCTCCACCATCAACTTCCCCTAAAAGGGATGAATTCCACATGCTACATTTCATGCCAAGATAGAACTTTTTTCTTGAGAAGTTTGTGGGGTTTTTAAGTTCAGAAAAGGAAGTTTAAAGTTATGGTGTCTCTGGGTTGTTTCTCTTCTACAGTGCTTGTCCTCACTATATTGGCTTGAATGGCTAGGCTTTAAAAATTCCAAATTTGTATGTATTGTTGGCTTTGCTTTTAGTGTTTTTTGGTGAAGCATTGAGTGGAAATTACAAAGATAAGTACATATACCATCACAAATTGTTTTTATTACTCCAGATTAAGATGGTCAGGGAAGGAGTTAACTAGAGACTTACTTGAGCAGAGAGATAAGAGGAAAGTAGTGGAAGACTGTAGGAGGGGGATTGAAAGGAATAGAAAGAGCTTCCCCAGCCATGTGGTGAACAGTGAAGGACTGTAATGCTAAAGAGTCTTTCTACGTTAAGGACAGTTTGTCTCCCTTGGTTGAAGCAAGCCATCCTTGATTTGATGACTTGCTTGTTCATTTTGATTTGGATCTTTTTGGAGTGGGTTGAAGAGGGCCCCAGTTCTGATTCCCTGTACTTTGGGTCAGGGAGAAGAAATTTGCTGTGAAGATGTGTGGCAGAATGCAGTATTTTGTGTCATTGTGTTTTTCCCCCTCTTTGTGTGTTGCTTGAAGCTATGGCTTAGGCCACTCATGTAGACGGTTTTTTTCACATGTTTATAGAACACTGTTATGAAATTATTTTTGAACTATTAGTTGATTTGCTGTTGATGCCAAACTGTTTCTACAACTTCTGGCAAAGCCAAAGATGGAGAATGATGAGGGATACATAAGAACATAAGCTATTCCAGTTATTAATGTTCACTTTGATAGCATTGTAAAATAGTGCTGAAGATGATTCTTGCTTTTTATATGCATACTTACAGTATTTATCACTTTGTTGGCCAGAAGAACATTTTGGTGATATATAGCGCGCGCTCTCTCTTTCTCTCTCTCTCTCTCTCTCATAGATATATGCAGTAAGTACATTGCTGTCTGACTTTAAGTTACTTTTGCTTCTGTATTTCAGCTGTATACAGACTTTGATGAAATTCGACAAGAAATAGAAAATGAAACAGAGAGGATTTCAGGAAATAATAAGGTTGGTACGAGATGAACTCAACTCTGATTCACAGAATATCATTCCTTACTGTCATGGGGTACTTGATGGTGGCACCTCTTCCTGGCTTTTCTGGGGATTAGCTCTCTTCCAGGTCCGACACCTCTCTTTGCAGGGTCTCAGCCTGTTGTCTTCTCTCTCGCTCTACAGCCCCTGCCTCACTCCAGGGACTGCAGCTTCCTCTTTGTGACTCAGCCCTCCTGCCAGGTCACTATGTTGTTTCCCCTTCTGGGGTATAGTCTCACAGTGGACCTGCTGTCCAGGCAATGCCACTCCATCAGTGCCTGGTAGGGGAACCTAGGCCTTCTCACAACTCTGGGTTCCAGCCCAGGGACTCTACAACATGTAGCCAAGGTCTGCTCAGTCCCTTCTCTCCGTGGACTGCTTCCTACTCATCTCCAGCAGGCTTTCTACTCTGCCCATCTCTCTGTTAGGTACACCCTGCTCTCAGGGCCAGGACCACAGGATCCTACTCTTTCCTTAGGTTCCCTCCTTTCCTCTCTAAAGCACAGAGGGTCGCTGCAGCCATTTTCTGCTCAGCTGAATGCTGTCTTCCAATCAGGAATTGCTTTGGCAGCCTAACTCTCGTGTGGCCACTGATTGGCCCTTTCTCAGCTTCCTTGGCCATTTTGGGGCTGACGTGGGGCAAACACCCCATCCTACTTGCAGAAAATCTGGTGGTTAAACATTTGGAAAGACTCATACAACTCTGGTGTACAGTAAATAATGTAGTGGATCCACTAGCACATGTAGTTCATAGTTCTGAGGTGACACCAGCACTGCTATGAAATGATTATGCTGGTAGAATTCGCTTCAAAACTTGTTTATATAGTAGTGCCACAAGTGGAAGTAGCCTCGACCTCCCTAGGTCGAACCCATATGGTGTTTATATAAACAGCTTTGTGTGTATGTATGACACTTTGTTTAGCTTGTAAAATCGGCAGCCATGTTTATGTGCATATGTGCCGTTGCTGAATTTTTTTTTATCCATCAAGTAGTCGAAGGCAGGATTGTACACACACAGAAATTGTTTGATAAACTGATGACTTTATTTCTGGACAAATTCTTGTGTAGAGGGTCTCTGGTGCACGAGTTTAATTTTAGTAAAGAATTGGCTTTTTGAGGGGTATGTCTAGGTAAACAAATCCTCTAACTCTAATTCTTGGTGATTTTAATGTATTTCTAGGGGATCAGTCCTGAACCTATTCACCTTAAAATTTTTTCACCAAATGTTGTCAATCTGACTCTTGTGGATTTGCCAGGAATGACAAAGGTAAGAGACTGAATTTTACCTTTTGATTTGCTGCAGGTAGATTATTTTTGAGAGGGGCAAAATGACCTCTGTCTTGACCATTTTGTACCATTTGATAAATCATCTAAGATTCCCTTTAAAAACAGAAAATGTTATTGTTCATCAAGTTGACCACAATTCTGTGTGGCTTTGAAATTAAGTGTCCCCATTTTATGATTAGAATTTGGATCTTTGGTAGTGCTGTATACTGAGGGGAGAGGGTTTTCTTATAAAGGTTATGTCTACACTGCAGAAAACAAACCGCAGCAGCGAGTCTCAGAGCCTGGGTCTGCATACTTGAGCTTGCACTACGGCTCTAAAGATAAACATGTAGACATTCTGCTTGGGCTGGAGATTGGGCTCTAAAGACCGGGAAGGGAGTTGGGCTTTAGAGGCCGAGCCAAAATGTCTACATGCTATTTTTATCACTACAGTACAAGCTCCTTGAGCCCATGTGCGTATTTCTGGGCTCAGAGACTTGCTGCTGTGGGATTTTTTTTTTTTTCTTTTGCAGAGTAGATGTACACTAAGAGGCTTGGAAATGTTGTGGAGGTAGCATGCTTGGCTAATAGGAGAGGTAGCCCTTTAGTGTCAGCAGTAACAACTGTAGTTAATTAGGTAAGTATTGACCAGAATCAAAATGACACCTCCCCATCTTACAGAAGTGGCAATGCTTGAAGAATTGTGTAAAGCAAGGAAAAAATAGAGGAAACCCTCTGAGCTCTGAAGGACACACAGGGTGCTCTGAAGGGGAGGAAATATTCAGGTCCCATATATGAAAGTTTTTTATTGAACCGTAACTTTTTCTACAGGAAGGGGGCTATTTTCAGGGTCCCCAATGGCAGTTCAGTGCGTAACTTCCCTAGACTTGCAGTGCAAGTTAGGGGCAGAACTGCCATTTGTTCCTTTGAAAATCTCCTCAAAATTAACATAGTAAGCTGGAGTATTTGGTTTGGTTCTCATTGTGCACCATTTTCATGTTTTTGTACTTTTGTTATAGTATCTTCATTAACCTGGTTTCAAACTTGATTTCTAGTCCAGAGAAATTTGATTTTATATTGTTGTGTTTTTTAATAGAGAGAAGTGTGTGATTTGGATTTGCATAATTCATTCCCCCCTTTAGTTCTATATTGTTTGTTTCCCTTTAGGTACCTGTAGGTGATCAGCCTAAGGACATTGAACTTCAAATCAGAGAACTAATCCTTCGATTCATTAGTAACCCAAATTCAATTATTCTGGCAGTCACAGCTGCCAACACAGACATGGCTACATCAGAGGCACTTAAAATTGCTCGGGAGGTAGATCCAGATGGTAAGCAGCAAGACATACTGGAGCCTGCATTTTAGCATTTCTCTTAAAATGGATTTTCCTAGGAAAAATAGGAATCAAATTAAAGTTTTAGAGAAAATGGTATTTGTTTTTCATACTAGTGGATTTTCTTAGGAAACAGTTGTTGTATTTTAACAAATAACATTGTCCAATTGTAGCTTGTGTCATTCGGAAGCTGTTAACAATGCTGAGATGAATTAGTATCTAATTAAGGGCCTGCTGGCTCACAGGCAAGGCCAGTCCAGATCCTGTTACTCTTCTAATATGGTCATGTAATCCACGGCTGTTTACAAAGCAATATAATTGCATTGAAGAAGGCTGCTTTCATGAGAGTTGTTACTGAGCATGGCCTGCTCAGGTGATTACAATTTTGGAGGAATAAAATGTGTGTCTTGTAGCAGGGAGAATGCATACTTCTACAGTTAGTAATTGGCTGTTGCATATGGTTCTGTTCTAGTCTCAAAAGGGAGAAAATACATTTGGAAGCATTGGTCTTCAGCTATTGCCCACTTCAGTGCTCTGTATTTGTCTGGCAAGTCTGCTGATTTGAACTTCTGAGCAGTGGATATATACTAATTGTATATTTATGTAGTGACTGAGCCAAATGAGTCCTAAAGCACTCTACACACTTGCTGACTGTATGTATGTGAGAATCACTTTCACAACCACTGAAATAGCTAAAGGTATTTTATTTATTTGAACCTAGAGGAGAAATATGTAGAGACAGTGAATGTAGTTACTCATTATCCGAAGACACTGGGATTAACACCCTGTCATGCAGTTGCCTTACCTGTCAGTGCACCACCCTGCCTTGGTTTCCCCTCTTCTTCAGGGCCCAACTCAAAGTCCCCAAACACAGAGCTGAAGTTCACAACAAAATTCTTCTCCCCTCTCCCTTCCCTGTTCTGGGGTTTCATTTATTATTAAATAAAATATATTCAATGCTTCACCCTTCTAATGTGGCTTCCCAAGTACTTTTCACCTTGGTGCATGGGATTTTTTCCTTTTCCATTGTGTCAGGCACAGGAACGTAGTCTCTGCTTGGGCCTCTTCAGGCAAAGCCCCTCAAGGTGTGTCTACACGGATTAAAAACACCCATCTGGCCCATGGCAGCTGACCTGAGTTCATGGGGTTTGGGCTAAAGGGCTGCTTAATTGAGGTGTAGACATTTGCACTCTAGGACCCTGCGAGTTAGGAGGGTCCCAGGGTTCGTGCTGCAGCCCAAGCCTGAACTTCTCCATCGCAGTTAAACAGCCCCTTAGCCTGAGCCCTGCAAGCCTGAGTCAGCTGACATAGGCCAGATGCAAATGTCTAATTGCAGTGTAGAGTACCCATTCGCAGGTCCCACCTTCTTAACCCCTTTGGAGAGCCTCCTCCTAGGTCTTTCCTCGGACCAGGGCTGTCAGGGCAACAGATCCTGCTTTTTATTTATTGCCTTGTTCATATGATCAGGCATATAACCCTAGGACTACTTTCCATAATTCCCCGCCTTAAAGGTTTGAGGCCTGTAACAGGTGTGCTGTCTGTAGCTATTATTATACGTCCTTATTCTTGCAAAAAGTTCTATAAGATTTTTTTAATGCCTACCAGTGGTCAGGACTGCTGATCTGCATCCATTTGAAAGATGGCTCTTACAATAACAACTCAGCAACAGCTAACGCAGGGCTGAGATGCTGATACAGTGTAGATTTGGGGACAGTACTGAACACTGAATTATCTCTTCCTGCAGCACCTGGTTTGTCTGCAGTAGTCTCCTATCCCAATACTTACCCAGTCAAACTCTGCTTAGTTCACCAGGTTTCAGAGTAGCAGCCGAGTTATTCTGTATCCGCAAAAAGAACAGGAGTTCTTGTGGCACCTTAGAGACTAACAAATTTATTTAAGATGTTAAGGCTCCAAGATAGCGTAAGTTTTATAAGTAAGCAAATCCAGTATACCTACACAGGTTTCTTCCCACATTTGGGTCTAGAGATGTTCGTATCCAAATATAAAGTTCTTATTTTCCTTAAGAAACAACTGATCATATACTTTAGAAACTGGTTAAATCTGTTTCATTGTGTACAGAATAAAATTAATAGTTTTTTTTCCCTAGCCATTCATGTAGTGGTAGTATTGCAAGTGTAGCCCTTGCACAACTGCAAACAAGTCAGGGCTAGTTCTAGATATATACCAGGGCTCTCTTCTTTCCGCTCACATTTAAAAACCTATAAGCTTGTGAGCCTAGTACTTCCTGTTCTCTCTCACTCTGACCCCATCTCAGCTGACACAGTGCTCCTGTCACTGACGTCAATTATCTGAATTTCCAGCCAGCGCACCAGTCAAACCTTCTTTTCTATGCAGGTTACTAGAGCTCCATAGAGCCTAGAATCTTGCTGCTCATAGTTCTAGTCATCTTGTTCTGACCATTGCATTCAGCTATGGACCTTCTTGAATACTCTAAGACAGAGATGGGTAAACTTTCTGGCCCAAGGGCCACATCTGGGTATGGAAATTGTATGGTGGGCCAGGAATGCTCATGAAATTGGGGGTTGGAGTGTGTGTGTGTGGTGGTGGTGGGTGGGGTGAGGGCTCTGCCTGTGGATGCAGGCTCTGGGGTGGGGCTGGAGGTGCAGGAGGGTGCTCCGGGCTGGGACTGAGGAGTTCAGAGGGCAGGAGAGGGATCAGGGCTGGGGCAGGTGGTTGGGGCACAGAAGGGGGTCAGAGGTGCAGGCTCCAGGCAGTGCTTACCTCAAGGAGTTCCCAGAAGCAGCAGCGTGTCCCCGCTCCAGTTCCTACATGGAGGTGTGGCCAGCTGGCTCGGCGCCCTGCGTCTTCTGCAGGCACTGCCCCTGCAGCTTCATTGGCTGTGATTCCCGGCCTATAGGAGCTGCAGGGGTGGCGCTTGGGGCAGGGGAAGCGTGCGGAGTCCCATGGCTGCCTCTGCGCATAGGAGCCAGAGGGGGGACATGCCGCTGCTTCTGGGAGCCATGCAGAGCGATGGCACACGCGGAGTGGTGCAAGCTCCAGACCCCATATCCCGGCAGGAGCTCGAGGGCCGGATTAAAACATCTGAAGGGCCAGATGTGGCCCTGGGAGGTTGTTTGCTCACCCCTGCTCTGTGGCCTTACTAAACTGCTTAAGGCTGACAAACTTCTTGTAAATGACAATTTTCCTGCTGTTTTGATAGGTCGAAGAACGCTTGCTGTTATCACAAAGCTGGATCTCATGGATGCTGGCACTGATGCTATGGATGTACTTATGGGAAGAGTGATTCCAGTTAAACTTGGCATAATTGGGATAGTGAACAGGTGAGTGTAGGGAAGTGGTCTCCAACCTTTTTAAGTACAAGATCACTTTTTGAATTTAAGTGAAACTCAGGATCTACCTCAAAGAAACTGTAGAAATAACAGTAATCACACAAACCCAAATACTCTTGCCCCACCCCTTCTCAGAGGCCCCGTCTTGCTCAGTGAAGGGTTGGGAGTGTGGGAGGGGCTCCGGGCTGAGTCTGAGGCAGGGGGTTGGGGTAGAGGAGAGGGTGCGGGAGGGGGTTCAGGCTGGGGTTGGGATGTGGGAGGGGTACAGGGTGGGACTCCAGCCAGGCACTGCTTACCTCAGGCAGCTCCCGGGTGGTGGTGCAGTGGGACTAAGGCAGGCTCCCTGCCTGTCCTGGCCCTGCGCTGCTCCCGGAAGTGGCCGGTTCTCCACCATTCCTGGTCCATGGAAGCTGCAGGTATGGTGCCCGCAGGTGAGGGCAGCATGTGAAGCCCCTATACCCCCTACCCTCTCAGGAGCCGCTGCCAGACATGCTGGACACTTCCAGAAGCAGTGTGGGGCCAGGGCAGGCAGGGAGCCTGCCTTAACCCTGCTGTGCTGCCGGACTGTTAGCGGCCGATCTCCCGGTTTGGCTACAGGAGGGTTGGCAACCCTATCGTGATTGGCTGGTCAATCGCAGATCCTCTGACAGTGGGTCTCAGTCTCAGTCACTGTGACTGAGATTGAGATGCACTGTCAGAGGCTCTGCTATCTACCAGTTGGTGACCACTGGTGAAGGGGATGGCAATTAATGTTCTTTTGAAAGCTGGATCTTTCTGTAATACGAAGGAATGTTTAGGTTTCTCAAGCATATGGGTGTGGGATTTAGAATAAGGGATTTGGAGACAATAATAGCATCTGTATTTAATTACAGAAAGAAATAAGCAGTGGGTGGCCCAGTTTCAAAATGTTGGCTGCTGTGTGGGTACCTGGATTCAGAAGCTTAATCTTCTTCCCACCTGCTTTACCCCTCACATCTTCAATGTGAGAGCTGATACCACTTTGATGTAGAGACTGCATGCTTAGTCTACTGGGGATGGCTACTGCCCATACTGCTTTCCTATTTACTGTACAACGCCAACCAGTCAGTCCATGGAGTAACGTTTCTGTACCTTCAGAAGAGATGACATGTTTTCATCCCCACTACCGAACCACCACCTTCATAGTCAGGGGAAAATGTTGACCAAACGTTGGGTAAACATGGTTAGTGAAAGAGAGAAAATGGTTGGAGAAATGAGTTAAGAATGAAGGCAAAAATGGCAGATGTTCTGATGACTTCAGGATGCCACTGTCAGGAAAAGTGGGAGCATGAATAAAATAATTGCACTTTACATTTATTTACTAATAGTTCTCCTTTTTACTCTAGGAGTCAATTAGATATTAACAATAAGAAGAATGTAGCTGATTCTATCCGTGATGAATATGCTTTTCTTCAAAAGAAGTATCCATCTCTAGCCAACCGAAATGGAACCAAGTATCTCGCTAGGACACTTAACAGGTACCACAGATTAATTGTCATGCAAAATGCAAAAAGAAAATAACAAAGATTTAAAAAATAATGTTTTAAGGGATGCTAAAGATAAAAATAATTTTTAAGTACTGCTGCTCTACAGTGAAACACTGGGATGTCTTCATTTGAAACAAAATTTAGTATCTGCGGTTACTGTACTCTTTCTTAGCAAATGTCATAGAATATATTTGTTTGTTTATATTTTAAGTTGTGCTGGAGGTGACAAAGTTTGAAGAGGATTTCTTCCCTTTTCTAACAGAGGAATTTATACTTTCTCTATCTGTAGGTTACTAATGCATCATATCAGAGATTGCTTGCCAGAACTGAAAACTAGAATAAATGTTTTAGCTGCTCAATATCAGTCTCTGCTGAACAGCTATGGGGAACCCGTAGAGGACAAGAGTGCCACTTTATTGCAGCTAATTACCAAGTTTGCCACTGAATATTGCAACACCATTGAAGGAACAGCAAAATACATAGAAACTTCTGAGCTGTAAGTATAATTGTTTATTTATAGAATCTAGATAGTGATAATTGGCATGAAAAACTGGATCGCATTACTTTACTTTAAAACTACAGTAGCAGTAGTAAAAGCAAATCATAATATATTTTAAAAATTGATATTTTGATAATGTTAACTTTAAAATATTCAGTGTGTTTGGCACAGGAAAACCTTGCAGTTAATATTTTTTCTTCTTCCTCGTTTGTAACGTCAATCTTAATTTTATCTTTTTTAGATGTGGTGGAGCTAGAATTTGCTACATTTTTCATGAGACATTTGGACGAACCTTAGAATCTGTTGATCCACTAGGTGGCCTTAACACTATAGATATTTTGACTGCTATTAGAAATGCTACAGTAAGTATTATCTTAGATTTCCTAAGGTTTTTGCTTGTTGGATTTGAAATGGAATTTAAAAAAATCTTGTCTTGATTCATGTCTATTGTATTATGAAATTAAGGTTGTGCTTAAAGCAGGAATTCTTTATTGTGTGAAGAAAACAATATTTCCTCCCCACATTTTCTGAGACCATACAAGTTAGTTAATTTCAGTTAAAATTAATTTAAAACTAGGTCCTTCAAGAAATATAAAGGTGTCAGTCTTTTCTTGGTCCCAAGTAATCTTAACGGTGGAATAACACATGCACTTCAAACCTTCCTAATAGTTACAGAAATAGTCAGTCTTATGCATAGTTTATAAAGCAAAGAAACTAGACTGGAATTAAGATTAATGATTGGATCTCATTACTAAGATTATTTAGGCTACAGACAGGCTCAGGTCAACAACTCAGGCAGCTCTTGAGTGGGGCCATTGTGGCATCAGAGGTAACTCAACCACTCACCACCTTTACTCTACAGCTAATTTACATGCAGCAATTCTGTGGGGAAGGCTGGACAACATCTGTCAAGAGTTTTCACTGATAGAATATTTGATACAGTGGACACTGGTCTTTAAAGGTTCAGTGGTCACAAAATAGCTTTGACATCCCCAAATAGTTGAAAGGTGCCCCATAGCACTGCTGCCTCAACTCGTTTACCAGAGGAACTGAGGTATGAGTGCAGGGAAGAGACCTTAAAGCACAGAGACTTGGGATATATCGACACTACTCGCCAGATCAGCGGGCAGCGATCGATCCAGCGGGGGTCGATTTATCGCGTCTAGTCTAGATGCGATAAATCAACCCCTGAGCACTCTTCTGTTGACTCCTGTACTCCATTGCCGCGAGAGGCGCAGGTAGAGTTGATGGGGGAGTGGCAGCAGTCAACTCACCGTAGTGAAGACACCACGGTTAGTAGGTCTAAGTACGTCGACTTCAGCTATGTTATTCACGTAGCTGAAGTTGCATAACTTAAATCGATTTCCCCCCGCCCCAAGCCATCCCCCCAGTGTAGACCAGGCCTTGTGGACTGGGTTCTCCCTGCTTCCCCCTTCATAGTACAATTCTCACTAATCTACCCCTCTGAACCTATAAATCAACTGTAGATTGAGGGCAAGGTTCATCATTGGGTGTTTTTTTGTGCAGCGTTTGTACTAGTGAGCGTCTCTTTTTTAATGTGAAAATGAGTTTATATTGCTTTGAATAATTACGTCATCTTCCTTGTGCTGTTTTGGGATTATTCTGTGGTTGTTTTTTTTTTTTTTAAATCCTTAGATTACTGGTACATACACTCAACCTTCTCCATCTGAATATAATATTTTGATATGGGAATAACATGATTTAATTTTGGGATTCATCATCTAATGCCCCTTTAGGGTTCATGCAGCACCTAGCACACTTTGGGTGCTATTATCATACAAAAAGTATCTGCTCTTTTTCTTCCCTTTTTCGACTAGGGACCCCGACCTGCCTTGTTCGTGCCTGAAGTTTCATTTGAATTGTTGGTGAAGAGGCAAATCAAACGTTTAGAGGAGCCCAGCTTGCGCTGCGTGGAGCTGGTTCATGAGGAAATGCAGAGGATTATCCAACATTGTAGCAATTACAGTACACAGGTAAAAGCAGAGGTTGATTACTAAGTTTAGAAACACGTACAAGTATTTTTTTAGAAATAGCAACTCTTAAGACCCAGCTTCAGTGCATTGCGACTTGTCTAACTATCGAGCCGTCTCTTTTATGGTAAAAATTCAGTATCCACCTTTTATACACACACAAAAAAGTCACAGAGTTAGACTCTGTCAATGTACATAAAAATCATTTGTGAACTTGTGTAAACAGCCTTGTGAAAGTGCACATTTCCCACAGTTTACAAAGGATCTTATTCATAAGGGCAGACTGTCATTGTTGGTGTGTAACTCTAATAAGGCACTAATGGATTTGGCCATCAGGTTCAGATGCTCTAGTTTTGATAGAAGAGATGCAGATACGGTACTGTTATTGAATGCCAAAAGTTAATACAATGGTTGAGATTGTTTAGACTATGATTTTAAATGCGGTAGGCTGAAAATTCACAGTTGTCATTCCCCACGCTAGACTTAATGTTCACAGGGCCACAAGAATATAAAATTGATTCTCAGGTTTTGCAGTCCTCATGAAAATACCGTTCTCATCTCACTGATAGCTCAGAATGAGCATAGATTTTAGCTTTTTGCCCTCCACAAATCTCCTGCTTACCAGGTCTCTTAACCTTGATAGTTTAGCCTATGTGTTGAAATTTCTCATATTCTGAATCAACACACCACCAGGGAAGGGCTGAGACTTGCAGGAAAGTGCTTAATTAAGAATAACTTTATTCTTCCTCCCTCTTTCAAAGAGGCTTATGAGAGAAGCCACAGCAGATTTGTATGGGAGATAGGAAGGAACTTAGAGGCACAATCAGTTCAGTGGTAGGAATCAGTGTATTATTTTTGGATGAGACATAAGTGAGGTCCAAACTACTGTACATGTGGCTATAAAAGATCTCCTCACAGCGCTATTCATTAATGGAAGTGTTAACCCCAGCATCTTGGTATGTCCCAGTTGGGTACTTTATTCTGCCTGTCTAAATTTCTCACCAATTTTAATTGGATACTGTAAACTCTGGTGACTTCAGCATCTCCAAATTATCTGCATGTAACACTAATTTTTAATTTACATTGGGGGATACTATCAAAGGCACAAATTGTAGTTAGGTGACTGCCATTTTTGTCTGTGAAAATCTCCCCCAAATGTGCCTAGTGGGACAACAATATCAAGCTGTAGCTACAAAATTATAAACGATAACAGCGCATTCCCTGCTGTTAACTCTTATTGCTCATTGACTCGGTATTAACCCAGCTTTTGACTGAAATCAACAAGAACTGTAATCGCAATTCCAACTTTAAGGGCAATTTAAGTTGTATGGCTGCTGGGTGGTGTTGGTGGCCAGTAATATAAAGGGGGTCAGACTAGATGATCTGGTGGTCACTCTAATGGTGGCATTAGACTTTGACTGTCTTATGTTGCTTTTCCTCCTTGTATTCTAGGAATTGCTGAGGTTTCCCAAACTACATGATGCCATAGTTGAAGTAGTGACCAGTCTTCTGCGTAAGAGGCTACCAGTTACAAATGAAATGGTAATTAGTATTGTTACTTACCACCTTGTATTCCATTCCTGCTTGCTAGCAAACCCTTGTTTCTGTTGGTGGCTTCCTTTCTTACTGCTTTTGTTTACCATATAATCTTAAAGTTTCAAAAACATTAGACTAAACCAAAATATTCAAAAATAGAAGCTAAATCCATATTTAGGCACCTAACTTTAGGCTCCTGATTTTGAACACCTTGACCTAATTTAAAAAAAAATCCCCTTCCCTTTCAAAAAAGTTTTACCTAGAATTCACATTTTAAACCTCTTAGCCTTCTGTTTTCTTGCTAACATGGAACCTGTGCTTTCTTATCAGACTCAGAGATGCACACAAATATGTTACTAAACTTACTCACTTCACTTCCATAGTTGATTAGTATGTAGACACCGACACTGCTGCTGTGGAGTGGTAATATAGCATGTAACATCATAAGAATGGCCATACTGGGTCAGACCAAAGGTCCATCCAGCCCAGTATCTTGTCTGCTGACTGTGGCCAATACTAGGTGCCCCAGAGAGAGTGAACCTAACAGGGAATGATCAAGTGATCTCTCTCCTGCCATCCGTCTCCACCCTCTGACAAACAGATGCTAGGTACACCATTCCTTACCCATCCTGGCTAATAGCCGTTAATGGACTTATACTTACAAATAGGCCACACCTAGGGATGACCATCACACCCCAATTCATGGCCTTCTTTATACCTTCCAGCTAATTTACGAGCTTTAGCAAAAAGCTGGTTTGAAGCAGTTTCTCCTTGCTACTTTCCATCCTTCAAGGCCTTGTCTCATCTTCTCTCTCCCCCAATCTTTGCTTGCACAGCAGACCAGTGGGAAGGTGTGGGTTTTTCTTTTGAGACAATTTCCCTTTGTCTTGGTACTGCAGCTCTTCAACTTTGTTACTTTTCAAATCATACATCCTTCCATAACACTACTTATTCTCAAGGCCCTCATTTACTTGCTGATTGGGGCCTTTTCCCTATTGGCCACAAACTAAAGTGAATGGTATTTTCTTAACCAAAATTAGGCTAACTAATTTTTTTTATTATCCTATGATAAATGTAAAAGATAATGCTTTTGTTGTTTTGGATTGGATTTTGTAATTTAATTTCATTGCTCAAACTTAAATGTAATGGTAGTTTTGACTGATCACCATTCATAATAAAGAATGATGTAGTCAGTACTATTGTACAAAAACATGTTGGGTGGTTGCACCACTGGATGGCATCAGCAACTCTGGGACAGTCTCTCAGGTTACTGGTTCAAATGTGGTGCAGAGTGCTTGTGATTGAAAGTTACTATGTCGCAGTTGTTAGGTGAACAGTGTGAAATGAGTTGCAACTTAGTGGACAGATGTCAACCTGAAAATACCATCAAGAGTGCCAGTTTGTGGGGATCGGGGGGATTTCAATACAGGGAAAAGATGAAATACATCTTGATCAGTGTTCCCTCTAATTTTTCCCACCCATGTGCGGAATGAATTTTATCTGCAACAATATGGAGGTGATGTGTAGGGCCTAGGGGTTTGGAATGTGGGAGGGGGCTGAGGGCTGGGACAGAGGGTTGTGGTGCAGGGGTGTGCAGTCTCCATCTGGGGGGTGCAGGCTCTGTAGTGTGGCCGGAGATTAGGGGCTCAGGGCTTGGGCAGAGGGTGGGGGTGCAAGGCTGTGAGGGCTCTGGCAGGGGGTGTGAGCTCAGGGCTGGCGCCGAGGATGAGGGGCCCAGGGCTGGGGCAGAGGATTGGGCTGCAGGGGGTGAGGGCGCTGGGATGGGGCCAGGGATGAGGGGTTTGGGGTGCAGGAGGGTGATCAGGGGCTATGGCGGGGAGAGAGGACTCCTCCCAGCTCTCTCCTGGCTGTGGCAGCTCTGGGGTTGGGACTGCAGGATAAGTACCCCAACCACAGCAGGTCCGGGCCAGGAGAGGGCTGTCCTGGCTACACCTGGGGCTGGACCCCTCTGGCCATGCTAAGGACCAGGCCGGGGCTGGGTCCGGGTGGCCAGAGGTGGGGCTGGGGGAGGGGTGCCACGGCAGGTTGGGGGCCAGGCTGGATGTGGGCAGGGGTAGGGGTGCTCCTCCCCTGGCTGCGGCAGGTCCCGGGTGGGTTCCTTGAGCATCTGCGGGGTGCTAAATAGGCTGCTGCATGGCCACGCAGCTTATAGGGAACTTAGGTCATGATGGATGAATTACCTTCTTGCCCTAAGAATTTGTCCTTTTGGGTCAGAAATGAAATGCAACAGCAGAGCAGTGCGGGCAAAACTTATGCTGTGGGTGTTAATGCTGTACTGTGGATAATTAGACTACAGTTTCTAGAGTTGCCAGTCCAACACGCTTTCCTAGCAGTAAATTAACTCATAAAATCTTAATTATGAATGACTTTTCTCCCTCTAGGTTCATAATTTGGTGGCCATTGAGTTAGCTTATATCAACACGAAACACCCAGACTTTGCTGATGCCTGTGGGTTAATAAACAACAACATAGAGGTAAGGAAAACACAGCATTTTAATGACTGATTAATTAGAAAGGACTTTTTTTTTTTTTTTTTTTTTTTTTTTTTTTTTTAAAATAAATTTTACATTGTCACAACTCCTTTTTATTATATTATATATATATTATATTTATAATAAATAAAAATAAATATAAAATTAAACTACATGTTCATCACATGCATGTTGAGCAAAATTAAGTATAAAGTTAGTTTTTCTCTTTCTTAAAATTTAAATTTTTTTTTTTGTGAAATAAAAATAAAAATAATATAATATAATAATAAAAAAATGTGTTTTCAAAAATTAAATGCCACTTAAAACAAAAAAAAAAACTAATTGACAAAAACAACTGCACAAGAACAGCCAATACTACTAAATGTACACATTTTAGCACACAAGTGATTGGCGTTTTTCTCCCCTAAATATCTATCTATTTCTGAGAGAGAAAATAGCCTTATAGATGTTGAGAACTGGCCATTATCCTGAGGCTTCCCACTTCTCCCTACCCTAACATTAATTTCTTCTCTCACTTCTCCAACCACATCTCTCACCGTCCATTCACTTCTTATAGTTTCCTCTTGTCTCTTATGTTTTGATGCTCTTTATTATTTATTTTGTGTTGTATAATGGTAAGCTCGTTGGTGGCAAGTCTTTTACCTATGGCCACAATTCTGCCATCAGATTTGCGCAGGTGGACTCCCATTGACTTAGTGTGGGAACAAAGTCTGTCTGTGATGATCCGATTGCAGGAATGAGGACTCTGTAAGTGCATGTAAACTTCTATGGTATCTTATACAAATTCTGAATAGCATACCAATACCCCCTTTTCTAACATTTTCCGAAAAAAAAATACTGGGTCTGAAATCTCTTGTTTCTTCTAAGTTTGTAATGCTTTGTCCTTACTAGTGAGCGATCTATTCTTAATCACCATAAAAGTCCAATCTTTCTCCTTATTCCCCTTGACTTGCTTCAACTGCTGCTTTGTTTTTCTATAGGTAGTGCAAGGTCTCTCCTTTTCCCCCTTTCTTTTGGGCCAGTAATTATCAACCTGACCATGCTGCTCTAATAGTCAGTTCCTTATGGATATTATTTCATCAACACACTTCATAATGAAGACTATAGGGAATCCATCCTGATCCAAGCTGTATCTTGGTTTTTAAGGGCTGTGGCTTAGAAGCTCAATTTCTTGAGTGTACTGCAAAGATCTGTGCCTTGAATACTTTGTGCATTGAACACTTTGTTCAGTTCAGATTTTATATTGCAAATTAGATCTGGCCACTTAATCCTTCAAAACTGTCTTGTCCAGCTAACAGGTTTTGATTTAAAACTTCATAGTGTGGGATACAAGCTACTTTACAATAAATGAGACATGTTGCTAGCATCAGTCTTTACAGTTTAGGTGGTTGTCCCTGAAGCAATAAAGCTTGAATGCGCTTTGACCCAGAATGATAAATAATCAAGGTTTTTGCTGGCTTTTTTTAAAGGAGCAAAGGCGTAACAGATTAGCCCGTGAATTGCCTTCTGCTGTGCCACGAGACAAGGTGAGTGAATATTGATTTTTTTTAAAAAAATGGTTTAATTGCACCATCTTTGATCCAAAGCATGAGAACTGTATTACACACTTATAGTGCATGAGCATCTTGTTAAGTAGGTGAGATTTAATGTGCTTTGCAAGCGTTAAAGAAAAAGTGGGTCATAACTTGTATGCTTTAATGTGGTTTGAGGGAGAATCTGGAGATTTGAATCCTCTATGGTGTAGTGGTGTTTTTCTTGTTTGTTTTTTAAGATCCCAAAGCCAACATGATGATTCAAACTTTTAAACCCACTTTTAGAGCTACAGTTAATAATGCAGCATATTATTCTCTGGAAGGAGAAAATTAAGCTGTAGCATGAGTTTATTCTCAGGCTTAGACATAGATCCTGTCTATTCATAGACTTAAGGTCAGAAGGGACCATTATGATCATCTAGTCTGACCTCCTGCACAATGCAGGCCATAGAATCTCACTCACCCACTCCTGTAACAAACCCCTACCCTATGTCTGAGTTATTGAAGTCTTCAAATCGTTGTTTAAAGACCTCAAGGTGCAGGGAATCCTCCAGCAAGTGATCCATGCCCCATGCTGCAGAGGAAGGCGAAAAAACTCCAGGGCCTCTGCCAATCTTCCCTGGAGGAAAATTCCTTCCCGACCCCAAATATGGCAATCAGTTAAACCCTGAGCATGTGGGCAAGCCTAGCTATCCCTTATCCTCGTCCAACTCTCGGAGAGGCACTCAGCAGGGTGCTCCGTAAGTGAGAGACACCTGGCACACCTAGTCCCCTAAAAATACACCCATGTGATGAAAGATATGGGGACATTCCGATTAAGCACTATCCACTGAAAACAGCTGGCTGCTCTGAGCAATACATCTGTTCCAACCTTTTGACCAGTACTATTACATTGCTGCTCTTTCAACTGTATCCCATCAGCTTGTTTAGGTTTGCAAGGTTCTCAGGATAAGCTGGTAAGTGCACATGAGGCAGCACTAAGTGACATAGAAAAGTGTACTTAGTTGTGAAAATGGGCAATCTGTCATTTTAGAGTATTTCATGCACTGTGTTGTGTGAAATTATTATAAACCCAGATTGGTGCAAAACATCTTTTTCATGAGTCTCCAAAATACTGTTTAAGCTTTGCAGGAATTGTTGCAATTTGTAATTTAAAAAACAGTTAATGAACGGAACTTTAAACAAGTGAGAGAAGCATTCAAAATGTATCCAATATTACTTTATAGGATCAACCTCGGATCTGTGTGAATCAGTTGGTGGAAGAACTGGGAGTGTTAAGCAGCAATACAGAGCTTGTTTTGTATGCTGTTTGATCATTTCCATTACATCATGCTTTTCTGTGATTTCATTGTATAGTCAAATTTAAATCTGCAACATGGGAATTGGCCACAGTTTGGAGGCCAAACAAGCCAAAGGTGTTTAATTTTTAATTGGATGCTTTTTAAGGCCTTTGGGATTCTTCTCCTGTTCGTGCTGGGCTGCTTTTAAATCTTCAAGTTAAAAATGTCTTTCTGGATAGCTAAGATGTTAGTAGAGAACAATGTATGACTGTATTAGGCACATTCAGTGTCTGCCCTTAGTTGATTTTTTTTCTGCATTTCTTACCTTTTTAGTCTACTAAACCTCCAGGTGCATTGACATCTGCCTCCCAGGAGACCTCTACTGCTGCTTCTGCTGAGGCTGATGGCAAGGTCTGTCCTGATCCTTCCTGTTAGCACTGCATGCTCATTCCTGTTGTGATTCACCTTGGATAGTACAAAAAGTAGTTCATGTACATAGTGTTTTGTCAATGATGCAGTGTCCTCTGCATCTGTCAGATCATGTGTCCTGTAGTGCTGAGGTTGCTTAGCATTACTCACATTTCATTAGGTTGTACAGGGCAGGTAATGTGTGAGGTATACACAGATAGAAATTTCATTGCTTTCGTTATCTGCGTATTTGTTTGCAGTGAATTGTGGTGCGAATGTGGAGAGACATAATTTGCAGGAAATTGTTTCACCAAAATAGTCTATTCAGCTACCATACTGTAATCCAACATTTTGAGCATGTTTGTCAAGTTGTGTGTTTTAATATGTCTTAATGTTTAATGGAAGAAAGCAGAAGATAAATTAAAAATGTGAGTCTCCTGCTGCCTGCAAGGAATCTCTCTAGGCTCTCTTCTAACTGACCCCCCTTTTTGTCATTTTAAAAATAATCCCTGCTAACCAATTTATTTGTATCTGTACAATACATCCTGCAGTGGCTCTTTACATTTCAGCTCTGGTGTACTGCCTGTTTTGTTGTATTCACAGCACATCTGTGTGAAAAACCTTTTTTCCCCCCCAGTTGTCATCATTTTACAGGCAGAAATGTTTGCTGTTGAATATTGATATCACAGGAGCTTCATGCCCCATTGTGCTAGATGATGCATGTGTATATGCAAAGACACTGTTGTGTGGTCGTGTTCTCTCTCTTCCCACCCGCCCCACCCCGATTAAGGAGTTAGAACCTAAAATAAATTCTAGTTGAAACTGGAGTTTTATTTGTACACTGTAGCAAGTGATTTAGGGGGGTTTAATCCACCAAGGTCACCTAAACAAAAGCTGAAAACGGCTCTTCTTAGACTAGGCTTTGTGTACTAGTGATGTGTATTCCTTAGGCATTATGATGGCAGGATTGGTTACAGGGGAACTGTTGAATTCAAGTATGTTCCTGTTCACTGTATAAAATTTGTGTTTGTAAATTTGATAAGTCTATATGCTGATCTTAATACTCTTTCTCAGTGTGTTTAACAGAATGTAGTCTGTCTTTGAGATTGTTTCTGGAATATTTTGGATAGTGATATATGTGACTGATTCTGTGCTGAAAGGATATGGGGTGCATTTAGAGATCACTATTATGGAGCCATATTCTGTGGTTTAGCACCTAATCTGATGATAGTCATTTTTGGCAGCAGTCCTACTACTAGCAGAAAATGTAATGAACCTTCTTAAGTCTTTGTCTGTCTTAATGTCTCCTGTTTTGTTAGTGGTTAAGATTACGACTGTAAAAATTCAAATCAGTGTGTTTTATGCACATTGCCTGGTAACAGTGTTTAGAAAAAAACCCAAAACACCTGTTTGAATCCGACAGTTGAGTTGCTCAGATATAAAATTGAGTTGTCTTCTGATTAGATTGATTCATCATTAACCTGAATATATATACCATTTTTTTTTTGCTTGCTTGCTTGTAGTTTCCTTTTGACCCATGGCAAGCTTTGGTAATTCTTAATTTTTTAATCATGAGCACAGGAGGAGGGGTTTGGCTTGTTTTCCACATGTACTTGAAACAAGCTATAAGAAGTATTTCAAGGTTCTCAGTGATTCAGCTATGAGATTTAAATTTATTTCTCTTCACAGACAGTAATCGCTTTGTCAAAGGTATATGAGCAGGGTGAATAAAACAGACAGTAGGGTTATAGAGTGGTGCGGGATGGATGATCAGGTTCTGTGAATATGGGCGCATCTAGCAGTGTAGCCTTCAAACTAACAGTCTTCAAAGTAATGCAACAGTATCACCTTACTCTACTACTTTTTCATCCAGTGTCCCTAATGTGCAACCCAGAGTGAGTGTTGCATCCTTTTACTGGGAGATGAAGAACAGCCTTTCTCTGTAAGGGAAGTTTTGCTTGATGAGAACGCCAGTTCTTTCCTGACTCCCAGTGTGTGAAGATTTCCTTCTGTTTTGCTGATCTGGATTATTTAACTTTGGTTTATGTCCCATTGTATGCCAGCTCTTGCACAAGGAGGGGCTGGGCAGTTGGACTCTTGGAGACAGATCCCTAAAGCTTTGCAGCACACATATAAGCTTTTAATGCCTGGGAACCTGAATGCATGGGGTTTTACAACTGTTATTGTAAGGGACTGTTCTTGCTTCTACTTGAATTGAGGCACTAGAGAAAATCTGTTGAATGGATTCAAACCTTTCAGAATTATGTTGTTTAGAAATATACTTACTGAACCAAATGTGTTTAACAAAAGCTGCTCCTTTCAGTTATTGTCGGTACCTACTGCTACAAGATGGGGGTAACACTTTCCAACGTGCCTGGATGATTTAGGAGCCTAATTCCCATTTTTCAAAATGAACTAGGTACTTAAGAGTCAAAGCCTGATCTACATGGGAAATCTTGATGTGCCAAAAGGGAGAATGTGAGTTTAAGGCACTATAGCCATACCAGTGTAACTCCCCCTAGGGACACTCCTATTCCAGAATTCTGGTGTTGCTTATGTCACTTCGGGAGCAATGTAAGCTAAAACCAAAAGAAGACACTCTCTCTTATTCCAGAATAAGAATATCCAGGCAGGGTAGTTATACCAATATAACTATAGCTCTTAAACTATAATAATCATCATAATATCTTAATATATTGGAAAAGGTCCTGTGTACATAAGCCTGAGTCTCAGAGACTTTTGTGGGATTTAGGCTCTGAAGTGCCTAATTCACTTTTTAAAATGGGAGTTAGACTATTATGCATATTTGAAACATTGTACTCAGTTTGTTTACACTGACACTGCTCAACATTGTCACAGTGAATTGAATGTGTCCCCCCAATCCATCACCCAAGATGAAACTTGGAGGGAGGGAAGAGTTGTTGGAAGCAAAGAATGAAATGAAGTGAGCCATACATGATCACCCGGTGGTGGTGGTAGTAAGCTTCACAGGAGACTGCCTTGCAGTGCCTGAGTTTTGGCTGAACAATATTTCTTTGCATTGTCCTGTTTCTGCAGACTGCTCCTGGGGTGGGAGATGTGACTCAAGAACCTGGAACAGGCAACTGGAGAGGAATGCTGAAACCCTCAAAAGCCGAAGAGCTATTAATGGAGGAAAAATCTAAACCAGTTACAGTCCTACCTGCCAGTCCTCAAAAAGGCCATGCTGTAAACCTGTTGGATGTGGTGAGTTGTGAAAGAGATGATATATCTGCACCTCTCATGATTAGCTCAGGCACAGGAAACAGGATTTTAATTTATATGAATTCTGTACTTGTATAATATGAAACTATTATTGGCATATGGACAGGTAGATACCTTCTGAGGTCCTCTGCCATTAACACTTCCATTCCCTTTAGTTCATGGAACGAACTGGGGGAAACTGACTTATTTTCACACCCATCTAAATTAAGGGACTGTTTGTCTACTTCATTAATGCTATAAAAAGATCAATCTCTTGTCAAAATAGCAAAATTGCCCTAGACTTCAGCAGGATCAAATGGACAATCACTTTCACTGTCAGGAACCATGAGCTATTATAAAAACTAAAGTCACCTGATTAAATTAAATCACTCCTGCCTTTTTCTCTGAGAGGTTGTTTTCTTGAGAATTTCCTGTCCTTTGTACTACCTCTCTGCTCAGTTTCAGGCTCATGTTTTTGACTTATCAAAACATCTGTAGTTCTGTTTTGGGGAGAGTAAACACTTGTTGCAAGACCAGTTGGAATCAAGCTGAAAGATGAATAGAGTTCACACGCTGCTATCGAAAGTAGGTGAAGTGTTTTAAATAAAATCAACCTGTAAACATTAAAATAAGATTGTCTTTATTTTTTCCTGTAGCCTGTACCTGTTGCACGCAGACTCTCTTCCCGTGAGCAACGAGACTGCGAAGTGATTGAACGACTTATCAAATCCTACTTCCTTATTGTCAGGAAGAACATTCAGGACAGGTAATAGCTAACTTTATGTAGACATGTAAACCTTGCACATCTTTGTGTGATATAGCCATGCCATTTGCTGCTGAATATAACATTTATATTGCTTTATCTCTCTAGGCAGAGTTTAGTAGCTCTACAAGGAGGAGCTGTGAAATTTGATTCCTTATAAAATTGAAGTCCACTTGATAGGCAAAAAGAGCACACTTTTTCAAAGCATCCAATACTAGTTCTTGTTTTTGAGTACTCTGTTGTATTGCACTTTAAACTTCATTTGCTTTTAAAGAGAATGTCTGCTTTTGTATAGGATACTGCAGTCTGTATTGATGGACTGGGGGCAAATAATTGACATACATCCAAGGTCCAGTCAAGCAGTCAAAGGACTTAGCTTTGCAGCCACCAGCTTTCCATCTGAGGACACTCATATAGAATTCTTTTGACTAGTGTGTGCGTCAATTCTCAGCCATAAGGCCAGATGTAGTAATGCCAAAGCATGCTGCTTCTGCTGTGTAGACTGTCTTTAAAGTTGCTGTTGCCCAGTTGTTTTGTTTTTGGTAAGAAGAATGAAGCAAAGAAGAGACCAATGGTTTTATTACTGAAGGTTTTACAGAAAAGCCAGCAATTTATCCCTTTTTTTATAGGCAAAGTAAAAGAATTCTATAATTTGAAGCTTCAATTAGGTTGTCTAGCCCACACTATGACAATTGCAAGATTGTTCTCCAGTATTCTGTCCAGGATTCCCCCCCCTAAACCCTAAAAAACCTAAAAACCAAACTACATTCCAAAACTACTTTCTGTAAACCAGCCTAAAACCCCCTACAACTATACAGCACCTAGCCAGCCAAAGTGGGGGGGGGGGCTACCAGCCTTAAAACATTGAGTGTTTCAGCAGGAACCCCTGCCCCCCTGGGAGGCAATGCAGTGTGTGCAGCAGCAGGGTGTGCAAGGGGTGCAGTTATCCAGGTATGTGAGCAGGAGGTTGGAGGCTGAGATGGCGGGAGAGGAGGGAGAGAGAGAGTGAGAGAGGAGCTGATGAGGGCAGAGGTCTGGAGGCAGAGAGAGTCACAGAGAGGACCTGTGGGGAGGAGCTGAGGGAGGAGGAAGAAAGGAGAGGGGAAGGAGGAGAGGGAGGGGCAGAGGGAAACCTTCCCTCCCCCTGGTGACCCACCTGCAGAGCAGATGGGGGAGGTTCTCTGGGAGGGAGGGGTCCTCTCCTCCAGGAAGGGAGGTGTGGGTGTCTGAGAGGATTGTTATGTGTGAGAGGGGATTTGTAGGGGTGAGGTATAGCTGGGGGGAGGAGATGGTGGGGAGAAGTGGTGGTGAAGGTGATTGACCTGGTGGGAAGGATGAGGATCTCGATGTATGTGTAGCTAGATGTGGTGGGTGGGGTGGAGTGGGAGAGGGTGGGTGACATAGGGGAGGAGGATGTGCCTGGGTGGAGGAGGGAGTAGGAGGCCTGGAAGGGAAGTGACTGTGAGGCTGCTATCTGAGAGTGGTGGTTCCAAGAAATCCTCCCAGTTCCACCAATCCAGGCAGCCAGGCAGGCAGTCCCAGAGAGGAAGAAGGGGAAATGAGAGCAGAGAGAGAGACAGATAGGGGATGGGCATCTTCTGGGATGGAACTGCCAGGGGGGGGGGGGAAGAGGGAGGAGATGAGGAGTTGGGGGAAGTGAGAACCTCTGTGATGGAGGTGGAAAAAAAGTGAGAAAAAGAAAACCAAACTTTTTAAAGAAGGTGCTAGGGTTTTAAGAGAAGGATTAAAGCAGGGCCGACTGCTGCAGAGAACTAGAGACACAGGAGAGATAGAATGAGAGAGAGGGTGACAGAGCAGAAGCACAGGAGAGAGAGTATAGCATTGATGAGAAGAGAATAAAATTTAAGAAAGATGGTGATCAAAGGAAGACAAAAGAAGAAAAAAGGCAGAAAAAGATCAGAAAGGACAAGCAAATAAACAGCTTAAACACAAGTCTAAAAAATAAGAGAGTGAAAGAAAGAGAAATCAGATAAATAAGTATATTATAATAGGAATGAGATATAAATTGTAAACTGATAAGATAGAAATGGATGGGAATAGAACAATCAATGGGGCAAATCTTGTGACAAACAGGGAGGAGACAGAAGCAATCAGGCAGGGGAAGAGGAGAGGCACAAAATGCAAAAGGAAATGAGAAAAAAAAAAAAAAAAAAAAATATCGGAAGTAAAGATAAAAATCTAGGAAATATATAAGTAAAATGCTATATTAAAAATAGTGAATATCAATAAAATCTAAAGGGAAGAATGGGACAGTAATAGATGAAGACAGGATGATTAGAAATTAGATGAAATAAAAAAAATATAACTAAATAAATAATTATATTAGAAAATAATAATAGTAAAAATGGGATGATGGATCATTCAGGAATAAAATTGCTTTAAAAATTAACTATATAATTTTTAAAAATTTTAAAATCCTGCTGAAGATTGACTGAACCACCAAGGAGGCTGAAAGGCACTGAAGGGAACTGGAGAGAGAGCACAGCTGCTGGAGCAGAAATACTGAGGATAATACAAATAGTATACAAATAGTAATAATAGAGCATGGCAAAAAAGCTGGTCTGGGAAGAACACTATGGCAAACCCCCATTCAGCAAAAAAAAAACAAAGGAACTATAAAAAAAAAAGGGTTAGTTAGACAAAACTAAAAAGGTACATTGTAAAAAAGGAAATCCTGCAAGTAAAAAGGAAGTTAGTAGGACTAAATTCCAGATACCCCAACTAAAATAAGCCCCAAAAATTAAAAAAACAAAAAAAGAAAAAAAAAAAAAAACAAAAAATTAACCAGCGTAAAAAAAAAAAGAAAAAAAAAAAAAAAAAAAACTAAAAAATATAAAAAAAAACCAGTAGAAAAAAAAAAGAAAGCACAAAAAAAAAGCACAAAAAAAGTGCAAAGTTAAAAAGAAAAAGAAAAGAAAAGAAAAAAGCCAAAGAAAAATAAAAAAAAATAAAAAAAAATAAAAGGAAACACAGAAGAAGCAAAGTCAAAAAAATAAAAAAAAACAAAGGTGATTGTGAAAATAAAAAAAAGAAAATACAAGATGATAAAAAAGATAAAAGTGGGAAACTAAATGGATTCTTGGGATCTCAGTCTTCACGGCTGAGGATGGTTAAGGATTGACAAAGCTGAGCTGGCTTTGCTGTCTGAGTCTGAGGGAACTAGAGGAGATAGAAGTATCAGTAGTATCAGTAGAGGACAAATTGATAAACTCAACATTAACAAGTCAGTTAGATGAGAGGATGGAAATGGTGAGAGAGAACAGAATGAACTAAGGTTTAAAACCTGGAAACTATAACTAAGGTTACTAAACCTGTGTAACCAATCCTTAATTAACTTCGTACCCATAATGTTTAAGTAATTAGTAAAAAATTGATAAAAAAAGGGCTCTGGGGTAAGTCAGACAGAGCGAAGCCCGTGTCCGGCGCCGGGCAAAAAAAAAAAATAGTTGAAAAAATAAAAAAATAAATAAAAATTAGAGACACATAAAAAAAAATAAACTCTAAAGCAAAAGTCAACATGAAATCTTCTAAAGTCTTTATAATCTTCAACATGGTTTAGGAAACAGTTTTGAAGGTCACATAGTGGGGTTAGGGGGACATGAGTGTTAGACAACAGAAAGCCTTTGAAAAGGTCCCTCACCAAAGGCTCTGTCATTAAAAAAAGGAACAAAATAAAATGGGAGAAGAAAAAAGGTGGATAAGGAAGAAGGATAAGGAATTAAGGGTAAAAAGGGGAATTAATGGTAAATTCTCAGAATGGATCAGGGGAAGGAAGGTCTCTTTTCTCAGAATCCAGAGGGTCAAGGAGTCCATCTTCCCATTCAATTTAAATCAAAATCCAAATGAGTGATAAGTACTAAACTACTAAGAAAAAGCAGATTTAAGTAGCTTAAGCAAAGCAGAGAATAAAAAGAAGAAGAAAGAAATGAAAAAGATCAAAAAAAACAAAAAAAAAAATTAAAAAAAAATAAAAATAAAAAAATAAAAATAATAAAAAAAAAATAATAAAAAATAAAAAAACAACAATACACAACACAACATGATATGTATAGAGCAAAAATCTCTTGGAAAAAGATTGGATAGTTCTCTGAAGAAGTCTCTGAATGTGTGATGAAGATGTAAAAAAAAAAAAAAAGGGCAATGTTAGGAATCAAAAAAAAAAAAAGGATAGAGAATATATTATATATATAATATAATATATTATAAGCATCATCCTAATCCACTTATCCAATGTGTGTGACAGCCTCACTCACCTCTCCCTCAAAAAAACTAGCTAAGGTCTAGAAAAGTTCAGAAAAAAAAAGAAAAAATGAAGAGAGAGAAGGTCCCATATGAGGAAAGAAGAGGAAGAGAAGAGGCTGGAAACAGGAAAGAAAAGAGGAAGAAGAGAAGGGGGAGATGAGATATAAATAAAATATATGGAGTGAGAAAGTGGATAAGGAAAAGTTAAAAGTTATTACTTATAATACAAGAACTCAACAAATGAAAATAAAAATTAAAATTAAAAAAAAAAAAAAAAAAAAAAAAAGTTCTTCTTTCTTCGCACAGTCACTCAACTTGGAACTTGGAACTAGGAGGTTGAGGAGGTTGAGGTAACAAGACTTAAACAAAGTTTAAAGGAAAAATTCAAAATTAATAAGTAGTCATAAATGGCCCAGGATGAGGTAAGAATGGTGTCCCTAGCCTCTCTGTGTCAGGGGATGGATGATGATGGAGGAGAGAGAGATCATTTGATCATTGCCTGTTAGGTTCACTCTCTCAGGGGCACCTGGCATTGGCCACTGTCGGTAGACAGATACTGGGCTAGATGGACCTTTGGTCTGACCCGGTACGGCCTTTCTTATGTTCTTATGTTCAGTTTAATTTTAAATGACTCAAATGGTGTTTCCTCATTTTCCATTTTAATGCTATCCAAAAGTCCTTTTACCTCAGACGTTCAACCTTGATTTACCTCTACTTCACTTTATCCTTGTAGTCCACATTATATACCCTCTTGTGCTCCCCTAAATAATTTTGTTCTCCCTTCTTCATGCACTTTTCCCCCTATAGGCTCACATACTGTGTGTGTCGTGGCTGTTTACTTTTACACTGTGTAACTTTACAATACTTGAGCCACTATGTGTTCCCATGCAAAGATGTCTTAGGAATTGGCCATTGAAAAGAGCACTTGCATCTCTAAGTGTAGTTGCAGAGTTAACTCAGGCTCTTACTTGGATGTTGCCTCTAACCCTCTATCGTCCACCCATCCGCACAACCATCTGACCTGAGGTTAGCGGTGCTTTCAACCTAGGTCAGCTATCTCATCTGTCACTGTAGGCTTAAAACCTGTTTTCACTCAAGCTGGTAACCTGCCCGCTTTGCAATGAGGACACAGACTAAATCACTTGATTTCTTACTGTCCTACAATATGTTCCCATGTGCCCAAAAGGACAGACAAGTTCTCCCACAATTCACTTGGAAAGAATAGAGTAGCTTGGCTTACTGCAGCACAACAAACCATGGGGTATGCCCCCAGAAAGTCCTAGTGATAGACATAGTATAGCGCCAGTGAGGACACATTAACTTGGGTATGGCTTTTCAGTGTAGCTGCTTACATCCAGGTTAGGCTATCCCAAGTGCTCCTACCTGGGTGCTGATCACCTGAGTTAGGATATGTTTTCACTGTGCTTATCACTCCACAAGAAGTGCATGGTTTTTATCTTGCCAATTCCTATCTCTATTGATTTTTCCACTTTGTCAGAAGAGCTCTGCTGTGCTGTGTCCTGTTAGATTCCATAAGCAAGGCAGGGTCAGTATTTTGAATTTACTGCAGGAAATTCAGGGGCACTTGTAACTACAGAAATCCATACTAAACCAATGTTCCTTCTTGGTATTTCAAGTGTGACATAAAACTGAAATCTTGCCCACTTGTGATCATTAAAGATTTCATAGCTGCTTTTTCATGAATAGGAGTCTTCATGCTGGGTCATGGCCAGACTGTTTTGGGTAATTATATTCTGCTTGTCTAAATTCTCCTCGCATTTTGAAATTCCCATCACTTCTTGCTGTGTGGTGGCTTAGAAGCAGCGTTGTCCAGTGTATAGGATACTGGCAGAGAATTGGTAGACCTATATTCTGTTCCCAGCTCTTTCGCTGACCTAGTGTGTGACCATGGACAAGTCACTGCCCAGTGCCTCCGTTTCCCTTTTCATCCTTTGTATTGTCTATTTAGATATTAATAGACAGAACCTGCTGTGAAGAGCTTAGTGTTTTTACAGTGCCTAGCACAATGGGCCTGATCTTGATTAGGGCTTCTAGGTGCTACTGTAATAAAAATAATTTAGACCTAACAGTTGGTATAGAACTGTTCAGGGTTGTACATATAGGATTCAGTTCACTTTGAAATGCGGTCATCTCACAGGCAATAAACTCAGCAGCTGTTGGACTGCACATAGTTACTTTACAGCTATTTAAGACATTGCTGTAAGATTCCTGTCAAGATTCTGTATAATTGCTTACATCAGAACATATAGATTTATTCAAACTGCATGTTGAATCTAGAATAGCTAATGCCCTAGCTTTATGTGGCTTGTTTTATATTTTATTTTTCACTTGCAGTGTGCCAAAGGCGGTGATGCATTTTCTGGTGAATCATGTGAAAGACACTCTTCAGAGCGAGCTAGTTGGACAGCTGTACAAATCCTTGTTGTTAGATGATCTTCTAACGGAATCTGAGGACATGGCACAGCGCAGAAAGGAGGCAGCTGACATGTTAAAGGTATCGAAAATCAAAACACCCAATGAACAGTTAATTAAACTGAAGCATATTAAATCTGCTGAGATTTCAGGTATATAACAGTCTTCACGTTTTTGCCATGCTTTTTGGATTCAGGTCAGTTTTGTTTTGATCTAGTTCATTCTTTTATAGAAGCCCTGCATGAGCAAGAAAGCAATAATGAAATACTAGTAATGTTCACTATACATCATTAATCTAGCTCCTGGAGTAAACCCCAAACACAGCTTTGTTAGGTATTATCTTTCTTTCATAAAAGAGTTTTAGAATAGTGAACTTTGTTAGGTTTTCCAACATACTCTTTTAAAGCTCTGTAACCCTCCCTGGACAGAATTTCCTTTTGAAGGTGGGGTTAAGAGGTGTTGTCCCGTGTCCTTCCCCCCCCACACTAATGTCCATGCTTATTTCTGTGAATAGTGCCAAACTATTTTGTCCTAAAGATTTTGATCAGGGACATACTGCTGTAGATTTGGCTGTGACTGCAGATGCTGCACCTGTATTTCTTGTACTTCAGTGAGTTTGAACTTGTCATAAATATAGTAAAATTGTTTTTTTCCAAAGCTCTAATTTTCCACTAATTTTGTGGTGTACCAAATACTGCCTGTTCCATTCATTTGCACTGAATTGGCATAGAGAAATATGCTTTCTAAAAGATCAAATCAGCACAGTGAGGGAGAAATAGTGTGGGTCAGTTCTCTCATAGAATGCAGCAGGCATTGACTCTGGATGTTTGAGATACCAGACCCCCTAACCTGTCACTGTTCCAGGACTGGATGTAGCAAGTGTAATTTTAAATCTCTGCTCTTACCTAACCCACACGTTTGAGTCAGAAAGTGTCTTGTAAATTCTTCGGGCATGAGTCATCTGTTTTGTACAGTCCTGAGTGCATTGTTGGTATTTATCATAAACTGGTTTATTTGTTAAGTTTGTTTAAAATGACAGCTGTTTTAAAGCTGCTAGGATTTGGACATAGTCCAGTGGTGCATGAATTGGGCAGAATGCTAGTGAAGAGGTTTAGAGGTACAAAATGAGTGCAATTTATACGTTAGTTGCAGAAGGAAACTATTTTTTATTATGATGATACCTGGTCGCAAATATCTGTGTAGCTTACCTAAAGATTAATTGATCCACATGGAGTGTTAATACAAATTCTTTGGGTAGGCGAGAACATCTCCGAACCAAAAGAAAAGTCTAAAAAAGTTATGACTGGAACAGAACCTTTTTGTTTTAAACTGAGACCTGTTTTGCATGAATTTCTAACATTTTCAGTTTGTGAATGAGAGGCTGAGGAGGTGACTTGACAGAATAACTCTGGGCTACTATCTTGACAATACCTTTGTGTGTTTTGTCATATTTTGCACTTGTGTAGTATGCTCCATCTGGGGATCTGAGAGGCCTCTACAAATATTAGTGAATTAATCCTCCCAACACTGTCACAGTGAAAATAATGATTGATCTTGTTTTGTAAAACATTGCTGAATTAACATTGTCTTCCACAGAATGATCTCCTGGTTGTCATATGAGAAGCAAATAGGGGAAAAAATAATATTTCTTCTTTTGTTTTTCCCCTCTCTGCAGGCATTGCAGCGAGCCAGTCAGATTATTGCTGAGATTCGAGAGACGCATCTTTGGTGAAGGTTATCTCTACCCACCACATTGTTTATATGGGTGGAGAATCCTGATGACTTGAAAATTTGCTAAGCATTGTATACTTGGTAGAATTTTATTTATGAACTCTTATCTGTGTACTGCAACTATGTGTAAATTTGCTCATGTAAAGACAGTTGGTTTGGCTCACAGACAGAAAAGTATGCTGTACTTTGCAAAACAAGTCATATTTAATCCACATAATAAATGGCTCTAAATGTTTCCTTACCAGTTATCTGGTGCAAATAAAACAGACCAAGTTTACTGTCCTAAAACAGTCTCATTTAAACTTAGGCAGAACCATTAAAGTTCCAGTGCCTGGCTTGCTAAACAGGTTGCCTGTGGGTTAGATGGACAGTGTAGTCTTGTTGCATAGTTTTAAGCTGCTTTTATAATAGAGGTTTAAATACCATGAAGATGAGAGAGCACCAGGTATTCTTTCATGAGTATACTGCATGCACCATGGCAAATGGAGATCTGAATTTGATACCTGGCACAGTAAAAATGTCTTCTATATAAGTATGTGTGCACCCATTTTTTTTTCAGAATTTTAAAAGAAAGCAGCATTATAAAACAAATTTTTGAACTGGATAAATGAATTTCACTTTAGGTGAGTTAGCCTGGAACTTTAAAAAACA
Organism: Mauremys reevesii; assembly: GCF_016161935.1. Taxonomy (NCBI): domain Eukaryota; kingdom Metazoa; phylum Chordata; order Testudines; family Geoemydidae; genus Mauremys; species Mauremys reevesii. The sequence continues at coordinate 254,608,967 of NC_052623.1, forward strand.
AACAGGAGGATTTACTAAAGAATTGATGCAAACCAATGAATGTGCACCATGTCATTGTTGGGGATGATAATCAAGTGCAAGAACCCCTTCCCCCCTCTGGGACCAAACCTCTGGACCATCCACTAGCAAAATTGTTCTCATAGGATTTAAAAATAAAATGAATTTCAAAACTGTTGTGGGATAGTAATTGTATCTTTTTAAAATTATGTTGGACAGAAAGGAGGTGGGATTTTTTTTAGTTCTTTTCAAATAATTTTGTAAAGTATGAAGGCTAAGAGTATCTGTGGAAGAGACAACATGACTAGGATGTTTATACCAGAGTCTACTTTAAATACTGCCGTCTGGGGAAACAAATTTTACTGTGCTGTGAGGAATTTTTCTAAGACAACCCAGTTTGTTGTAAGATAAACGTGAGGTTGGGAATGAAGTTGATGGTTATTTTCTTCTGGCCATAGCTAGCATAGTACATGTTGATCACACTAGCCTCTTAAAAGTTAAAATCTTATTATACATTATAGCTTCCTACAATTTGAATTTAAACTCCAGCACACTTGCATGTATTTTTTCACACAGATTTATTTATTTGATAAAGTAGAAATGTTCATGATGCTGTTCCTGGTGTTGTTTCTCTCACATGCACATTTATTTGTAGAAGAATTAAATAGACATCACTGTCCACATTTTTATGGCTCTTCTCTGTGCAGCAGGCCTGGATTTCTTCTCCCACACACACAGTTGCTTCACTATTTCATCACTTAACAGAAACTGAATTCCTGTTTAAGCTGCTAAAACTATAAATGTACAAACCAGATCATTTGCAAACATTTAAGGGACTAGTTTAAAATAATGGCTAATTCTCAGTTTTCATTTATCACTGATACACTGAATTAAGATCAACAGATGGAAACAACATTATTTGGCTTAAGAATCCTGTCTCCCTAATATGCCACATTAAATTCCACATTTGTAAGCAGTCTAGAACTTTACATGTTAAATATCCTGTTTAATCAACATAAAGAAACCAATTTAGCATTCTTAATTACCAGGGAAAAATGCTTCCTGTGGTTCTGGAAACATGAGGCCAAAAGAGAGAGGGTCCCAAACTGTTAGTTTTCATACCAATTTAACTAACAGTTATTTTAAATGCCTTTTAATTGGAATCCACTTTTAATACAGTTCAACTCTCTGCAACTGTGCTTCTTTCTTGCCCTAGTCTCCCCATCCACCCATCTATATACCCTCTTGGTTTAGAAATGCTACTTTTCAACATGTTAGTGGCTGACAGAGGTTAATCAGTGATTAATTGGAAAATATAATTTAGTCTCCTTGTCAGGAAATACACTAATCATGTGAACTTTCGGAAGGCTGCACAAAGCAAATGAGTGCAGTTTACTCAAGAAATTCTCACAAGTGAAAAGTAAATTTCATAAGAAATGATACAATTGATTAAGTGTTAATTAGCATTGGTGACCTGAATTCTTTTTGGAAATGCTGTGATAATATTTTGGTATCACACTAACTTGTAAATAAGCTAAGGATATATAATGATTTGAAAGAAATGAACTTGGTCTGCCATTATCACTGCATATTTTAAAAAAATCAGTCCATGCTTTAACATTACTTCATCCTTTGACTAAATAAGCTATAGTGCAGTGGTTTGGGACCCCAAAGTGAGTCACAATCCCATTTTAATACGGTTGACAGGGTTGGCTTAGACTTGCTGGGGCCCAGGGCCAAACCCCGAGCCTTACCACTCGGGGCTGAAGTCCAAGGGCTTCAGCCCTGGGCAGTGAGGCTCAGGGTACAGGCCACCTGCCTCAGGCTGAAGCCCTTGGGTTTGACTTTGGCCCTCCTACCCAGGGTGGTGGGACTTCGGTGGGCTCAGGCTTTGTGTTGTGTCCCCCCCTCCCTCCCCCGCCCCAGGTCATGTAGTAATTTTTGTTGTCAAAAGAGAGTCGGAGTACAATGAAGTTTGAGAACCCCTGCTATATATATATATGGTATTGAATATACCAGATAGTCAACTGTGAATTATGAGGGACTGGGTCAGATACCCATCACCATCTGAACTTTAGGTTTCTAATGTAGCTACACTTGTACAGCTTTTTCTATATTGTGATTTGCTCTCCCAGAATTTCACATCACTAGTTCTAGTTCAGTAGTGGGAATTTTAGTGTCAACAGGACTCGGGTGGCTGCTTGTGTTTTAAGCACGGTATTGTCTACAACTAGCTTAAGCAGTGCTAGATAATGGATTGGTTAAAATGCCAGCAGTCACTGGCACTTTGTCTATGCTAGCACTCTGGTTGTTACTTCCATCGATGGAAGAAATGGCATGGAAATTTTAGTGAAAGAAACCTAGTGTAGGCCAGGCTGTAGTTCTTTGGTTTTACTTGGCAGGGAATAGGGAGGGAGTTTGACTTCATTTCCAACCCTTCCTATTTTTTGCTTTGTGCACACAAGCTGTTATAAGTTTTCTTCCATAGAAACCTAAATCTGTGGAAATGAAAGTCTAACACCTCTTGAGAAATTTAATTTATCATTTGTTCATCAAGAACAGCTATTCTTTTTGCACACCTTGAACAAATCCAGTATCCAATGAAACTACTGACATAAGCAAGTAATCAAGGGAGAAAAGTTAGAGAAATAGAAATTTGACATTTAATATACTTGACGTATGTATGTTACTGTAAATAAAACTGATAGTGTGAAAGACTTGCACATAGCTTTCATATCAATAAATTACTTTTTTTAAGTGATCAGTTTTAAATTTTACTTATGTGGGGGTAGGTGGGCGTGGGATATGTGTGTATACTTAAGGACATTATTCCCAATCAAATGGGTGCTGGATTCTCCTACTTCCCCATTTTGTCATTATTTTTAGTAAATGTCATGGACAGGTCACAGTTTCTGTGAATTTTTGTTTATTGCCCATGACCTGTCTGTGACTTTTACTAAAATAACCATGACAAAATCTTAGCCTTAGTGAAGAGCTATCATCCTACTTTGCTAAGAAGACCACGCACATTTGGGAAGGCTTCTCAAATAATATGGATCTGCTTCGCCTCCATCAACCAACAGCCCACCTACATTCACAGAGTTCAGTTCAGTAACACATCAAGAAGTTCTGGACACCCTAAATTAGTCTCAACCCAGGACTTGTGAATCCAATCCATGTCCTTCCTGGCTTGTGAAAGAATAATGAACAGCTGGCACCACTCCTGACCAAAATAGTTAACACCTCTCTGAGAATCTTCCCTTCCTCCTTCAAACATTCACTGGTCCAACCAACACTGAAGAAACCCACCCTGGATACTTTAGTCCTAGCCAGCTGCCACCCAGTGTCAAACCTCCCATTCCTGAGCAGGCTCATTTAAAAAAAAAATAATTAAAAAAATCTAGCAAAAGGCTCATATAACTGAAGTTAACATTCTAGACCCAGCACATTCTGTATTCAAGCCAGGACATGGAACTGAAACTGCTTTAGTGGCACTGATGTATGATCTCTGGTCAATGGGTTATTTTCTTCTTGCTGGACCTCTAAAGCATTCAACACTGTTAAATGTGAGATTCTGCTGTCTCGCCCGAGACAGATGGCAGGGGTCCAGGGTAATATGCTGAAATTATTTGAATCCTTTCTGGAAGAACACTGCAAGAAGTACTGATGGGTAACTGCACTTCTACCACTATACCTCATTTGTGGAGTTCTACAAGGATCTATTCTCTGTCCAGTCCTTTTCAACATCTGCATGCAACTACAAGGTTAACTGGTCACATGAGACTAACTCAAGTGCAAGCAATATGTAGATGATACACAGCTCTACCCGTCCTTCACCACATTTGACTATATTACTATCAGTGTGTCCCAGTGCTTGGATGAGATCAGCTAGTGGATAATGAACGTTTGCCTGAAGCTTGAACCTGAGCAAGACAGAGGTGATGCTGGTGGTTAGAGGAAAGTATTTTCAAGATCTCATAGCCATGGTGCAGTCTCTGTTGGTTGAAGATTTATACCCACTATTGGTCAGTTCAGGCCGTAGTCTCGGAGTACTCCTGAATTCCTTGCTGATATTGCTTGCTGATATATTCCTCTCACATAGCAGCATCCGCAAGTAATACTTTCTGCCATCTCCACTTGGCTAGGAAATTGTCTCATCTTGGCAGCTGAAGATCTAGCTTCAGTTAGTAGTACCTTCGTCACCTCTCGACTGAATTTACAGGAATGCAATATACTTGGGCATAAAGCCTTCAGCACTTAGGAAACTCCAACTAGTACACAAATCTTGCAGCATGTCTCCTCAGCAATACAGGCTTCCAGGAACACATTGGAGATGTCCTCTGCTCCCTATGATGGTTTCCCATAGAATCTCAAATCAAGTTCAAAGTCTCAGCTCTTATCTGTGAAGCATTCCATGACCTGGGCCAGGACATACCTAAAGCTCCAGGAGGAAGACTGTGGTCTACAACTATGCTCCTCTGGCCCAATGAAACTTTGTGTAATAAGAGTAAAGCTCGTCTGTGCAAGATACAGCTTTCTCCAGGGGCAATGTGAGACTGTAGAATGAACTTGCCCAGGAACAAACATCACTTTCCGCTCCAAGTGCAAGGTGCATTTCTTTGACCTTGCCTATTCTAATATAAACGCACAACAGGTACATTTATATATAAAGACATCCACTACTAAACTAAACCACTCTTCTACAAACACATCTGCCTCTGAGAAGAGGATGAGAGAACAAACATGTGACAGAAGTGTAGTCACATGACTTAATCCTTAGTGAGCTATATTGGAAAGAGCTCAGAGACAATGGCAATGAGTGTGTTTATAAAAACCTATATTGAATATAAGGGTCGAGAAGAGAGAACTGTTTTTTAATTATGGCTCTTACCATAGCAGCAAGTGAGTTCAACTGTATTAAAGTCTAGACAAAAATTAGAGGGAAACTGATAACTGAAGGTTCAGCAAATAACATCACTCTCTAGTCTTAGGCAAAGGAACCTGACCCAGCCACCAGAAGACACATTCTCTCCCACAAAACTGAAGGAATTACAGTAACTCCTTACTTAAAGTCGTGCAGGTTAATATTGTTTCTTTGCTGATCAATTAGAGAACATGTTTGTTTAAAGTTGCACAGTGCTCCCTTATAATGTTGTTTGGCAGCCACCTGCTTTGTCCACTGCTTGCAGGAAGAGCAGCCTGTTGGAGCTAGCTGGTGGGGGGCTTGAAATCAGGGTGGACCGACAGCCCCCCTATCAGCTCCTCACTCCCCTAAGTTCCCTGTGTGGCAGCCGCCCAGCCAGGGCCACCCCACAACATTTTGGCACCTGAGGCAGGGAGCTCAAATGATGCCCCCATGTCCCCTTGATTGGGCCAAAACTTAGAAAGGTCTCAATTCTGCCTTCTTCCTATTCTACTCCTCTCATGGTACTACTCTGCCACCTACCCCAATAAAGGAGAACTAACAACTTAAAATGTCTTGTTCAAAAATTTTAAGTAACACTTAACTTTCAAACGCCTGAATAGCAAATGTAACTTTTCTTGTTTGCATAGTAAATATTGATTATTCAAACAGATTAAAAATGCCAAAGTGGTGCTTTCCGTGCCTTCTTGGTTGCAAAGATTTGAAGTGCTTCCTGCTGAAGGTCCACAGTCTGGGCCAGCTCATGCTCTATTGAGATGGTTGCAAGGCCGACCAGCCTCTCCTGTGTCATTGTGGAGCATAGCTGTGTTTTTATTAACTTCAGCTTGGAGAAGCTGCATTCTCCACTACCAACTGTTACAGGAAGTTAGAAATATGCGTAGAACAACAAAAGCATTTGGAAAGAGGTTGGTTATCTTATTTGTGCACATATATGCCAGAACAGCCTTTGGAGTTGATCCTGCTGAAATGTATCTTAAAAGGGCTTTCAGTTCATCACCTAAATCACTTGCACCAATATTGTGCATGTCATCATGTGCCAATATTGTCTCTAGTGCCCTGCATTGCTGTTGTAGGTCTTCAGGTATAGTGAGGAGTTTTGGAATATCATTCAACATCCAAAATATACTGCTGTGTTCCTTGGGCTGCATGAAACATTCCTCAACTGACTGTATTGCACAATCTAGCACCTGGTTAAAGAATTCAACTTTGAATTGTTGTTTGCGGTCTCTTATGGGATCATCCCGTGCCTCATAATCAAAATGTCTTCTTCGGTGACTCTTGTATTCTTGAATGGGTGGGAAAATAGCTTCAGTGTGAAGTTCCTCTGCCAACTTCTGTGCACTCTTCAGAATGTTTTGAAATCCCTCATCTGACCGGTAAGACTGTAGGTATGACTTTGCTTTGTCCAGTTGTTCCATTGCTCCAGATATATCAAGGTCAACATCTTGGAGTCTCTGGTTTACAACATTTATTTCAAACAGTATGTCATGCCACAACACTAAGCCACACAGAAATTTGAAGTTATGTATGTTTCTGGTGATTCCATTTCCCTCTCTCACTGTTCTCCCACAAACAGTTCCTGTCATAGCATTATCCTCCGTAATGGCAACTATGGCATCATCTATCTTCCCAATTTGGTGTTTGATAGGCTTTATCGCCTCCACTTGTGTGGCACTCAGTGGTTTCAGTGTCAGAGAGGATGTTCCCAGATGTTGCTTCAAAATTTGCCATCGATGAGTTGATGCAGAGAAAAATACATAGATGCTTTGAATTACATTAAAAAATTCAGCAGCCTCATTAGAAGCTGATGCTGCATCACTGACCACCAAGTTCAATGAATGAGAACTGCATGGGACAAAAAAAGCTCGAGGGTTTAACCCTCAGATCCATGTCTACACTCCTCTGTTCTTTCCTCTCATGTTGGCACCATTATCGTAGCCCTGACCTGTCAGGTCAGCTATCGCGATTCCCGTATCTTCCAGCTTTTTAAGAAGCACATTTGTCACATCAGCTCCTGTAGTATCATCAACGTCAATAAATTCTAGAAAATGCTATCTGACAGTCACCATTGCAGGGACATTTTCACTAGGTTCTGTTGTTACAAAACGCACCATTAAAGTCATTTGTTCTGTATGGCTGATGTCAGGTGTGCAGTCCAGCATAACAGAGTAATATCTTGCTGACTTCAGGTCTGCCACAATCTTCTGTTTGACTTTTGTTGCCAGTAACTGTATGATCTCATTTTGAATTGTGTGTATATTTTTTGGGTGGTGACTCTTCTTAGATGCTCCTGGTGTACAGCATCAAACTCAGCCATCAGCTCCACAATTTTAAGGACGTTTCCATTGTTTGGCACATGTAGCTGATCTGAAGTGCCACACAGTGCTAGGTTTTGGGTAGCAAGCATTCTCACAATGGCAATGAGCCTTTTCAGAACATTTTGCCAGTAAAGAGACTCTGATGCAATCTTGTCTTGATGCTGATCATCTATGGTGGCCTTTAACCTTAGTCTCATCTCAAGCTCTTTCCATGTATCGAATGCTCTCTGGTGATTTGCTGCCTTCTCATGGCATGCCAGATTTCTCCAGTCCTTTGTTCCTGTAGAACCCAATGTGGCTGGAACATTAGACTGGAAGAGTTTGCAACAAAAACAGTATGCAGTATTCTGGGTTTTTGAGTACATAAACCATGGTTTCTCCACTTTGTCACCATTGGGGATTTCATGCCAGTAATGTGCTGGATGGAAACTTCTATTTTCATTGTCTTTGGGGAATATGAAGTTTTTCACTTGCTGTGGCCTATGCAGTACAAGGAAGTCCCTCAGGCTACTGCTCCAGTGGGTCCACAGTCCTGGATCATCAAGACTTAAGGAACTAAACTCAGCAGCAGCTGTGTCTTGTACCTCCACCACACTCTTCTCTGATCTACACTTTTCTGCAGGAATGTGCATGGTTATATCCGTTTGAGATGGAGATATGGATGCTGCAGTAGCTGCCAGGTCACCTGCACTCTGACTGGAAGATTAGGCATCTCCTCACCACTCACATCCTCACTGGGGCCAAAAGGCTCATCGTGAACATTTATATCTATGTATCTCAGGAGAGCTCCTTCCTGCTTAGCTAGAAAAGCTTCCATTGCTTGCTTTCTTTTTCTGAATGCTGCCCCAGAAGAGCGTTTTCTACTTTCACTCATGACTGCTGTTCTGTGCCAGCTCTAGTGGCTTTCAACACTCAATTGAAGGGGACAAATAAACAGGCTCGTAGCAGGACCTGAATGAGGGAAGATATCCACGTCTTAAGGGCCTAGCTGGCTCCTACTACTTCAGTTGACTGCCTGTTCCTCCTCAAGTGGGTTCAGGGAAGCAGCAGGAAACAGGAAGCTCCCTGAGAAGCTGGTGTTAATCAGTGCAGGCTCCTGGGGGTGCTAGAGAGGTACATAAGAGGCTCCTCCTCCTCTCTCTCCCTGCAGCTCCTGCTGCTCTTTGTTATTCCCGCTCACCTTTTTGCCTGCCTGCCTGTTACGTCTCTTGTGCCCTCCTTCCTCCAGCACAGCACTCCACCATCTCTGTGCACCTAGAGCAGAGAGAATACATATGCACTAGCAGCAGACACAATTTTCTACACTCTGGGTCCTAGTAGCATGCTCCCCCTCCCCCCAGTCTGGCACCTGAGGCGGCCACCTCAGTTGGCCTCATGGTAAGGCCAGCCCCTGCGCCCAGCAGGCTATCAATTGCTGGCAGTTCAGCTGTCTGTCCCACCACTGCCATGTGCTGCTCCTGCCCTCTGCCTTGGAGCTGCTCCCAGGATCCTCCTGCTTGTTGTAGGGGGGAGGCACGGGGGAAGGGGGCTAATAGGGTGTCCCCCTACCCCTGCTTATCCCATCTCCATAGAGTGTGTGTGTGTGTGTGTGTGTGTGTGGCGGGGGGGACATGACAGGGCTCAAGACAGAGGGAGCTTGCTAGTAGCAGCTGCTGTCTCAACCTGATCTACTTAAAAAGGAAATGTATTTAGAGTGGGGTCAGTGTACTTAAAAGGGTAATGTGCATCTCTTTCTCACACACAGGGTGTGTCTCTGTCTGCCATGCTCTCTCCTCTCCCTCCATTTCTGCTGCCTTGTAGAATGTGAAGCTACATTAACATGTTAACCCTTGAGGGCTCAGCCGAGTGCTTGTTCATCACTTATCAGTAAGGCATTCCCTGGAAAATATCCCACCCTGACTTCACCATCTCAACCAAGCTTCACAATCATCATTGCTGTGTACAGTATTAAATTGTTTAAAACTCATACTGTGTATGTATGTATATATCTATGTAATATAGATATATATAATAGTCTTTTGTCTGGTGAAAAAAAAAAGTCCCTGGAACCTAACCCCCCTATTTACATTAATTCTTATGGGGAAATTGGATTCACTTAATATAGTTTTGCTTAGTCACATTTTTCAGGAACATAACTACAACATTAAGCAAGGAGTTTCTGTATTCAAACCCTGCAATCTATTTTTTTTCTGTAGCTGTACCAAGTACAAACTTCTTGTTATCTGATTTCTAGGACTGACCTGTTCCCCAATCTTGACTGTGCTTCCTCTGTGCAGGTACTGAAGGCTATTCCATCCTGGGATAGCAGCCATCATTATATTAACATTTATATTGTGGTAGCATCTAGAGGCCAACCATACCATGGTCCTATAATCCTTGGCACTGTACAAACAAAAAAACCTGCCTGCCCCCATGTTTACTGTTGCTTCTGCCCTTTCAAAGAGTATTTCTAAAGCTATATTAAACACAATTTCATTTTTTTAAAAAATTTATCTAGCTATGAATTTTATATATATAGAGAGAGCTCAGAATCTGATGAATTGATCGCAGAAAAATATAGCCAGGATGAGATGAGTCCCAGAAAGGAAATTGGATTTCCGTTATATTACATTCTGGATACTGACTTTTCCACCAATCCATGAGAATTTAGATGAAGGAAACAGTGAAGGTGATTTCCTGAATTGGTCTATTTTAGAGTTCATCATTGCCCTTAAGTTTGGTGTTATTTGCTTTCTGATGTGGCTTTGGGAAAAATGATAGTGGTATGACTCCCATTTTGAGGCGTGAAGGGATGTGTTGATTTTGCGTAGGAATGATTCTTGAGTGCAAAGCACAACTTTTGTCTCATGCAATATGGAGTAGGGAAAAAGTCTCAGACTCTCCTTGCTATTATGCTTGCTACCAGCATGTGGACATTGACTGACAGAGTTGAAGAAATATAGACTTGCATCAACTCTATGGAGTGAGCTGTGGAGTACTTTGTAGTATCAAGGGCAAATCCTAGGTGTAGGAAAGGTCTGCTTAATGATTTGGCTAGGACTGCTCCAGGAACCTCACAGGTAAGGTGCAGGCAATTAGTGATTTATAAAGCTGAAATGATGGCATGGACTTCAATGCCAAAGTCCAGACTATCCTAAAGAAAATATAAGAACTAGAATGTCTGGTTTCCTAGTGTTATTGATTTATGTAATACACATAGGATAATTGGAAAACTTACTTCTTCAATGTTTATAGATTGTCTAGCACAGTGGAGCCTTGGACCATGTCTAGGGCTCCTAGCTGATACAATAACTGAGTTCAGATTTTTATATAGATAATGCAGGTGGATGACCTGTGAGAGGCTAGAACATCATGATGTACCCTATCTGGGTTAGAAGTTGCTTACTAATTCAGGTAGAGTGGGGGTATAAAAGGGTCTCTGTATCGCTGCATCCAGGCTGTATTGTGCTCTTTGAGGGCTCCATATAGCAGAAACCCATCTCGTCTTTGCCTGTTTGGACCCAGAATGACATTTTTTCCCTCATACTACTACTGAATTTACTGTTTTTGCTGTAACTATCCTTTGCTGCAACTAGGTGACTGACTTTTTGTCAGTAACTGCTTCTTACACTCAAGCATTCCCCATTAATAGGGAACCAATTCAATTACCATGCATGCTTCCTATACATTTCCATGTTGCCAGGTAGCATGGGTTCCGGAAGACAAGAATCTAGTTCATAACCATATAAAGGGGACCCAAAAGCATAGGCTGGGTTGTTGGACCTTCTAGAAAATAATGCAATAGTTGCTACTCTAGGAGATTAATCTGACAAGGTCCTTGGTGGGAAAGAAGGTGCTAAACTAGGCCACCTGCAGCACTTTGTAGGAGGGGCACAGGCAGTCTCCAGCATACAGCAAAAATCTTTCAACAAGTGTTGTCAATTATGGAGTGCATTCAAAAATACTCAGAAGAAACTTCTCCAATGACTACTTTCAAGCTTTTGTTGTTCTCCAAGCAGTTTAGATCTACATATCTTGGTTACTGTTATGTTGTCCAACAAGTCCAACTAATTCTTATGTGCCAGGGTAGAGGGGAGCTTGAAGTTGGCTTCAGTGTCTAGAAAAAGCCCTGCATGGGGCTATTTTTTTAAATCCCACTCCTCCTCCTGTCCTGCAGTACCCATTTCTGCTCCTGCATTGTTAGCCTGCTCCCACCCACAAAAAAAATTAGATCCTCAAGTCCCATGAGATTACCCCATGCTATTAAAAAAACCCCCACAGTACAGTTGGTTTTTATATATATATAAAAAATTGTTTGAATTCCAATTTATCACTAAAACAATAAATCTTGTCTAAACCATGTAAAAAATATTTTATTATGACATCAAATATATCCCTTGTTGAAATTTAAGTACTAAAACTTTTAAAAAAAAATTGCTTTACATTGCTAAAATTTTATTTATGACAAACTGATGAGGGAGTGTGTTTTCCTACAAGTTACTGCACTGTTATTTTTGCCTACCCAATCCCACCCACAACAAAGTACATTTTACCTGCTCCTTTTGTGTGAGGTCTGTATCTGAAGAGTATAATTTAGGAGGTCCAAAATGTCACTGCTCCTGTGGAAAACTTGTTCTGACAGCTTGCTTATTTGCATTGCAATAACATCTAGAGGCTCAAGTACTATAAATAGACACAGTACATACACAAAGATGGTCCTTGCTTCGGACAGCTTACATTTTAAGTGAGGCTCAGCCAGTCTGCTTTTATGTTGAATCTCTTATGTAACTTGCCTGATGAAAGCCCTATCTGCCCAGGAAAGGATCTCTATTGTCTTCAAGCTTGAGCTCATTTCACCTTACCAATTTATGTAGGCTGCTCTGTCAGGATGAAGTCAGCTTGCCAAGGATTGTGGCTTCTGCAAGAGGACGCTGGTGGCTCTCACTTCTAATAGGTTGATGATCAAGGAATGAGACATTCTAGCCCATGTTCCCTGAGTCACACTCAACAGCCTCACACTGGTTTTCATCAGAATCTTGAGCTCCAGGTTGTGGAAGGAACAGATCCACTATTACATACAGGGCTTCTGGCTGCCCTTGAGGTCAACTACCTTCATAAATTGGTATTTTTACATTCTTATGCATATCCTCTTTACAAGCGTTCCAGGAAAGTAGCAGTAGGAACCTGTGTAATTTCTCCAGTGGGATAACTCCTATACAAGAGACTAGAAGGCCGAAGGAGTTGCAGGGGGTAAAACAAGACTACATTTAAGCAAATCCAACATCTGATGACATTTCATTCTATTCTTTACTCACACCTCTTCCTCAAATCACTAAAGCCTCCATGAGTTTAGCTTCTAAACATTTCTGTAACTTACTGTGCTGCTGCTCAGGAAACATTAAATGTCATCTCTCCACAGCTCACCTTTTTGGATAAGAGTTGATTTGCACTGGTTGAAATGAGAGCCCCGTGTTTAAAAACTTTCAAATTCTGTTACTATTCAAAAACATGAAAGTCTCAAACTAGAGCACAAAACATGTCTTTTCTGGAAGGGGCAGGGAATAAATTAGTTTTTTGTAACCCTGATGGCAAATGAGTAGACTGCCTTCTGGGACATAATTATTGCATTGAGAATTCTATTTTAGAGGACTGATTATGGGAATGACAATTGCTCTATCCCTAAAGGAATTCTGGGGTAGACTAGACGGAATATTTTGCTCTGAGTTTCTTTACTGTATTCTTCACTCCATGACTCTAGTATGTAGCAAACCTCTCAGATTTATTAACACTGTCAAAATTAAAACAAATACAAAATTATCCATCTTCATAAATTTAGCTGCTTTTATTTGAACCACGTATTAGGTAGAATCTCACATTGTGAGAAGAATGAGACAAACACTATGCTCTTGTGCGAAGTGCAATATGCACAATATAGAAAGGACAAGGTAAGAGAGGCTTTGGGAAATTTAGTGTGACGGTGTATCTTATTTTAATTAGGTATTTCCTTTTGTCATAACTGCAGCCATTTTATAATGTAGAAGTTTTTCTTTCCAATCTTAAGTAGTGACACTCCATTCTTGAGGATATGTTGCCCAATAACAAGAACAGTTTCAGGATTAGTTACTTGAATGTAGTTTATAGAGACTCCACCATCTGTAATCTTCCGGTACCTTGAAACAAAACAGTAATTGCAAGATGAAACTGATTGAGAGTTAGCAACAATCAAACATTCCGTTTAGAAAAAAATTACTGTATTAATTTTGGTGTGGGAGACTGGACAACTTGGGCAGTTCATACTGGAGTATGAAACCATTTGCCTCTAGGTCACTTATTCAAGTTCATTTCAGGTCAACACTAACTGGTATCAGTCACATTCCTAAAGGACACACCAATCCCCCCCCCCGACAATTTGATGCCTTTGTTGAAAGGTGAGGTAAAGGAGGAAACTGAATCTACTGCTGTCTTTACATACATATACAACTATACATATAAAATGATAGGGTCTAAATTAGCTATTACCACTCAGGAAAGATCTCTGAATCATTGTGGCTAGTTCTCTGAAAACACCCACTCAATGTGCAGCAGCAGTCAAAAAAGCTAATAGGATGTTGGGAATTAGGAAAGGATAGAGGCAATATGATACTTTGTCTTGCTATCTATATAAATCTATGGTATGCCCACATCTTGAAAACTGCATGCAGATCTGGTGGCCCCATCTCAAAAAGGTCTATTGAAATTGAAAAAGGTACAGAAAAGGGCAACAAATTATTAGGGGTATGGAACGGCTCCATATGAGGAGCGATTAATTAGACTGGGACTTTTCAGCTTGAAAAAGATGACTAAGGGGGAATATGATAAAGGTCTAAAATTATGACAGGTATGGAAACATTGAATAAGGAAGTGCTATTTACTCATAACACAAGAACTAGGGATCAAATGAAATTAATAGGCAGCACGTTTAAAACAAACAAATGGAAGTATTCCTTCATACAATACACAGTCAACCTGTGGAACACCTTGCCAGAAGATGTTGTGAAGGCCAAGACTATAACAGGGTTCAAAAAAGAACTAGATAAATTCATGGAGGATAGGTCCATCAATAGCTATTAGCCAGATGGGCAGGGATGGTGTCCCTCTGTTTGTCTAGCCTTTGTCAGAAGTTGGGAATGGGCAACAAGGGATGGGGCACTTGACTACCTGTTCTGTTCATTCCCTCTGAAACACCTGGCATTGGTCACTGTCGGAAAACAGGATACTGGGGCTAGATGGACCATTGGTTCAACCCTGTATGGTTGTTCTTATTTGCCCTTCATTATTCATGGCTCTTAATTTGGTGCATTGCACCAGCAATAAATTCACTTATTTCAATATTTTGCTCTAGCCAATCAATACTCTTGATGGCTTTTTTACTTTTTAGTGCATTTGGAATTCATGTGTCATTCCTTTAGAACTTTTTTACTGTGCACCAGAACATACAAGCATGCCAGATTTAGTTACTTAATGAAATTTAGCAGAGAGCAACATTCTACAACTTGGATCAATAGTGTGAAGATATTTTAGCAGCACAGTTGAGACCTATCTAATTACTTCACCTTAACTTATAAATCAATCTAGTGTGTTCTACACCTATGCTTTTCTCCCACCTGAGTTTGTAGTATTGGTAGGTAGATCATCAACACCTCACTAATTGATTTCTCAGATGGATGACTACTAGTTGTTTTGATATAACTGAGGACTGAACAAAGCAGACCTTCTGTTAGAAGTGAATTCCTGGAAATGTACAAATGTAGTTCACATAACAAAGAGGTATTAAAGAATACAAATGGAACATACCCACTAGGTCCATCTGGAATGGCATTTGCTTTGTGACACAGGTCAAGTACACTCATTCCAGGTTCAAGCAACAATTCAGCAAATGGAGCTTCTCTGAAAAGTTCCTGTAATTCTTGGTCAGACATAGCCTCCAGTGCCTCCACATTACTGTAATACAGTGCTTTTGTACATCTAAAGAAAAATAATATATGGTTAACCAAGTTAAGGTTCTCCTGTTTTAAGATTTTTCTCCCCAAACTCAGCTTTTTACCATAGTAGCCTACCTTCCTGCATATTAAATTAAAAAAGACTGAACTGAAATCCATAAAACCTTGTCAATGCCACTCAAGGATAACAGTAGTGGCATAATTACATGACATGTACCTTTCATCATTTTGTTGTCCTCCCTTCCCCCACTCAACTGTTCATGAATAAGGCTCCGATTTAATCACAGGTATTTTTAGTAAAAGTCATGGGCAGGTCATGGGTAAGAAACAAAAAAGTCATGGGCTATACCATAAATCTTGAGAGAGAGGAGAGAGAGTCTTGAGGGCCTGCGACACCAGCTGCCAGAGGGTGGGAAGCACCCTGGGGGGCCAACCACTGCTGGGAGCCACCAAGATGTGGCAGCTGCAGAAGTCACAGGGTTGCACGAAGTCACAAAATCCGTGACTTCTGTGACCGCCGTGACAGACACGGAGCCCTATTCATGAACTGACCACGCAGTATTTCTCTCTGGTCATGAAGAACACTCCTCCTAAATAAGCCTGAAATTGGACAGATAAATTAGTCAAATTTTACCTTTTAGCAGACTCCAGACCTTCTTTTCCATGAACAAGCTTAGTTACTTCTGCAGCAAGTCGTTTTTGAGGTCCCCACTTTTCAGGTTCTTTAGCATGCATTTCCATCATGTGCTCAATCTCCAGAAGAGGAAGGAAAGTGAAGAGTTTCAGGTACCTAAGGGCAGGGAGGGAATTATTTTATTTCTACAGTGGTCTGTATATTAGACTTCCTTTCTCTCTCCCATGCAAACTTAATTCCCCGTGTTAAAATGATTTGTCTTTTTATTTTAAAATATCCAGATTTTAGATATTCTACTTTTTCCCAACCTTTATTTCCGTTTGCAAAGTTAGGACTAACCATATCTTTTGTAGATTATTTCCTCAACTGCACACTCATACACTTTCATGCCACTTAAAACTCAATGGGCCACTTTTCTGATGCTAACTTGTGATGCGTCTACTGGTATGTGTGAATAAATGAAGTGCTAATGTCATGTACATTTATTAATCTGATGTATGTTATTTAACCAATAAAGACTCATTTTCAAAAGAAAAACTGGCATGATGATAGTGGAAATTCATCTTACTGCATGATCTCATACTGTATCTATCGGTATAAAACATAGGCACATTTTCAGTGCTGCTGTTATATACAGTTTTCTGGAGCAATTTTTGTGAAAAGTGAGGTTTAAGAAGAACTACTTGCCTTTCAACGGTGCTATCTGGCTGTCTAACAAAAAACTGATACAGCTCAAATGGAGAGGTCTTATCTCTGTTTAGCCAAACTGCATTACCAGCAGACTTTCCCAATTTATCTCCAGTGGTACTGGTAATAAGAGGCACAGTGATTCCAAACACATCTTCTCCCGTCACTCTGTGGGGAAAAAGCACAATGCATTAAGATCACATTGCTTGGTAAGCTTAAATGTAACTTGTACTTGGAACTACTGGTTCTTCTGAGCTGCTTCTAAGCCTTTCACAAAGTAATTAGATTATACTAAAATACATTTTTTTAAAATGTGTCTTGTGAACTCATTGCCACTAAATGTTTGAGGCAACAATACTGGTGGGATACAAAATAAGCTACAATTTTATATGTAATAATGAGACTATCCACTTAGGTTTTTAAAAAATTAGAAGGGATATATAAACCTCAAGTTTCAGGGTATAAGACAACTAGCAGCTAATAAGAGGTTAGGAAGAAACTTTGTCTGTTGGCAGGTTATTCACAACAGGGTTTTTGGCAGGTTCTTCTGAAGCATCTGGTTCAGAATACTGTATTAGGTTGCGCTGAATGTCAATTTTGATGTATAATGTCTTGTAGATGTTATTCTATGTTCAACATAACTTGCATAATAACTTTGAATGTTGTCTAGCTTTTTGAGAAGTGCTTAATTTCCATTTCAACTACCAAGACAGGCTAGACCTAGCACTCTGTTTGTATTTTACTTATTAGTACAGCAGCAACACCCCACCAGCATTGGTATCTGCAGTTGTTCCTTAAAAGCATTTTTCAGCAGCCTTTTCTCCTCTACTTCCACTTATCTATTGCAGTGGATGCTGCTATAAATCTCACAGTCTTATACCTTGGAGACAGTCAGAAATGTTTAGAGGCATCTTCTTTTCTTAACAGGCTAGTTGTTGCCATGATGCAGACTGCAATTACTGAACGTAAGTGTCCCCTGGTCTTTTATTATGGACTGTAACTTTAATAATAATAATAAAAAAGTCTGAGCAAGCATTTCAATGCTGCTCCCTCAAAGTTGCTATACCTCAGGCAACCTGACAATGGAGGATTGTACTGTCACCCAGGCACCCAAGAGCTGTGTCTACTTATATATTAGAGATGTTAAAAAGCAGGGCTTTGGAGCCGAGCCCAGAGCTGGAGTGCAGAGCAGCTCCGGAGCAATGGAGCTGAAGGTTTTTGCCTGGAGCTGGAGCACAGCTCCAAAGCCCTGTTAAAAAAAAGGGTCATTTTTCATTTGGTGGAAAACTTGTTGAAATTTTGGAAAATATTGACCACTTTAGCATTACCACTCCTTACAATTTTATCAAGTTTCATATCTGATATTTTATTTAAAGCCCCAGATGCTGGAGACAAATGAGTGTGAGACTCTCAGCTTTCATTTAAAAAATAAAAAAAAGTCTAGCCCTCCTGGTTACAAGGAAAAGCTTGAAAGCATGATCCTTGTGTTCCTAAAGGCTGAAAAATCAGAAAACAAATAATACCCGCTTTTTTTTTTTTTAAAGCCAATATAAACTATTTGAGGCCTGACTCATTATTTTTGAATACTTGAACTTGGCCATCCTGAGTTCCTTCCATTACTTGAGAAACAAAGGAAAAAGTTTGACCCCTCCAGTGCTTTAATATCACCCTCATCACTTTCACACTTGTGGATTAGCATGTGTGAAGCAAGAGGCTTGAACTTGGGATAGCCACCTCCTTGCTTTTAGGCCATGTCTACACTACCCACGGATCAGCAGGTAGTAATCAATCTATCATGTTCTGTCTAGACAAGATAAATCGATCCCTGAATCGATGTCTGTACTCCACCTCGGTAGGAGTAAGCGGAGTCGACGGAGACACTGCGGCAGTCGACTTGCCGCCGTGAGGATGGCCAGGCAAGTCGAACTAAGATAAGCAACTTCAGCTACGCTATTCACGTAGCTGAAGTCGAAGTATCTTAGATCAATTCCCCCCGCTCAGTGTAGACCAACCCGTGGAGGACAGGTTCCAACCTGCTAGGTGCCTCAGGCCACTCAGCACAAGATGACACCTAGCAGGTTGGAACCATCATCTCTCAGGGGCTTCCAGTGCCCAGCCCTATGAGAGGAAGCAGTCAGCCATGCTTCTGCTGCTCCTGGCAATTTGGGACATGTGGTCTCTCTGAGGCTGCCCATCTCTGTGAGAGATGAAGTCGGAGGCCATGGTGATGCAGCTCATGCTGGCATCTATCAAGGGCTGCCCAGCCCAATGAGATGAAGTGGTTGGACACATGGTATAGCCCATGATGACACCTGGCAGGCTGTGCCAGCATCTCTCAGCCAGCCATCCCTATGAGAGATTAAGCTGGTGGCCATCATGGTGCAGCTCTCACTGGCACATCAGGGGTTGCCAATCCTGATGAGATGAAGCATCTCTCAGGGGCTGCCCATCCCTACGAGAGATTAAGCCAGAGCCCACTGGTGCAGCCCGGCCGCCCCCTTGTCCTGCTGCCGTACTTAGTGACAAGTTCATATCCGGACATGATGTTGCCCATCTGGTCAGCTCCCCCGAGCTGGATGCGACAGCCGTGGTGTTGGTGCAGGTGCAGGAAGTCGTAGGCCTGCAGGGCCGGGTAGAGGAACTCGGCCAGGCTCATGCCCTCGGCGCTGCGGAGCCGAGCCTGGCAGCTCTGCCTGCTGAGCAGGGTGCCCATGCGCAGGCGCCCCCCGACCCCGCACAGGAAGCCCACCATCGGCTCGCGCCCCAGCCACCACGCGTTGTCCTGCAGCATCACCTCGCCCAACCGCGCGCCGCCCACCGCGGGCCAGAACACCTGGCGGTGGTTGTCGAAGAGCCTCCGCAGCCCCTCGCGCAGGCCCAGCGCGTGCTCCCGCGCGAGCTCCTCCGACAGCGGCTCGCGCTCCTTGGTGCGGCCGCTGGGGTCGCCCAGGCGGGCGGTGGCCCCGCCTACCAGGGCGATGACGTTGTGCCCCGCGCGCTGAAAGTGCAGCAGGCCCATGACGGTTAGCAGGTGGCCGACGTGCAGCGAGTCGGCCGTGGCGTCGAAGCCGCAGTAAACGGTCTGCGGGGGCTGGCCCGGCTCCAGCAGGGCGGGCAGCCCTTCCTCCGCGCGCTGCGCCGGGAACACCTCCTGGAACAGGCCCCGCTCGCACTGCGCCGCCAGCAGCCCCTTGGCGGCCGGAGCCCGCTGCGGCTGGTGATGGATCCGCCGCGAGAGGCCCCCGCAAAGACCCGCGGCCCGGCGGCACCCGACTCGCACCACCATGGGCGCCGCCATCTTGGCTGGGAAGGGCAGCGCGAGGGACACCGGGAGGAGAGGCTGAGTAGAGGCGGGGTCCGCCCGGGTTGTCGCGGGAACGGGCTCCCTAGGCCCCGCCCCTTTTGCCCCGTGAGGAGCCTGGGCTCTGCGATAGAGCTGGGAGAGCAGCCCCCTCCTGCCCCCGCGCGGTTCCTAGCCCCGCCCCCCTGTAACCGGGGTTTCTGCGCGGGGCGAGTGGCGCGCGCGCGCTGCCCTCGCTCACGAAAAACAGTCAGTTGTCAGAGACGGAGTCCGTGCGGCCGCTGACGTGACCAGCTCAACCCCCGTGGTCCTCAGGCCGGCACAAAGGGCTCCTCTTTTCAGGACTCCGAGGAGAGACGGCTGAACTGGCATTAATGTGCAATTTGGACACCATTAAATTAGGCTTGGATAAAGACTGGGCGTGGCTGGGTCATTAGGCAAAGTAAAACTTTCCCCATGCTTGTTTCCTGCCCCTCACCGTTTCTCACAGCTCCTTGTCAATTGCTGGAAATGGGCCATTTTCATTACCACTCCAAGCAGTTCTTTTTCTCTCCTGCTAATAGCACACCTTAACTGATCACTCTCCTTATAGCATGTAGGGTAACACCCATTCTTTCATGTTTCCTTTGTGTGTATATATAGATATCTTCCTACTGTATTTTCCACTACATGCATCCGATGAAGTGGTCTGTAGCCCATGAAAGCTTATGCTCAAATAAATGTTAGTATCTAAGGTGCACAAGTACTCCTTTTTGTGTATACAGACTAACAGGGCTGCTGCTCTGAAATCTTTTCAGGACTAGATCCCTGGCCAACTTCATTTCTCAAGCCTCTGTTATTGTTACATAGGTTAAAATTACTGTAGTTTTAACCTCTTTCCTTTTCCCCCCCTTATGTGCTTCTTGTTCTTAACATTTGGCTTCAATGACACCATAATCGGATTTGGCTGCCGTTATTGGGGAACAAGTTCTAGCTGAACCTTCCAAAGATGCGACTCTCTATTCTGGATAGAAGAAGAGAAACTAGAGGTTTTTTTCACTGGACCATATATGACCAAATGGCATGGCTCTAGTTCAGCAATGCACTTAAGCATGAGCTTAGTTTAAAGTTTGTGAGTGACTTCATTGAAGTGATTAAAATTAAGCACATGCTTAAGTACTTAGCTAAAATGGTGCCTAGAAAAGGGCAGAGGGGTTGCAGACTCTGTCTCTATAGGTACCTTGAGTGGCAGGTGAAATTCTTTACCAACATAAAACAATACATTTGAGGTACTGGAGCACGATGACCTGTTGTTAGTTATATTTGTGACTATCAGTTAAAAAGGAAATATGGAAAGACTCTATGTACTAATATAAAATAAAACAGTGCTAAAAATGTTGCAAATTTATGTTCCAAATGATTTTTGTTATACAGCAAAATAATAAAGCAAAAGCAACTAGATGTAATTTGTGGCCTTGGGATGCCTCGTGAATCCTTTCCAATATGTCATCGTAAAAGAATGTAGAACTGCAATACAATTTCCATAGGAAATTAAACCTTCAGCTTTAGGGAGTTCATTTTTGTCACCTCTATTCCTGAATTAATTTCAAATGTAATAGGATTTCACTAACGGTCCAAACTTGTTTGGCATGCCATCTTTGGATACGCAATCCCATGAAATAGGCTTCAATTATCCCTGTTTCAGTTATCTTGCTGATTCCTTTTGTTTTGTTTTGTTTTTTTAAGACAAATACCCTTTTCTTTACATTCCCTGCACATTTCCACTGGTTCCACTCCATTTCATCTATTATGCGTCCTCTCTTTCTACACCTACCACATTTCTGCCCAGGAACTCAGGTATTTTAGTAATGGTTCTTCCCTTTTTTTCCATGGGAATTATTTCTTTGCTTCTTGCACCATGCTGTTACCCACTGCTTTCTTGCTAGGTGACTCACACTTATTCCACTCAGGTATCTGTGATTTTTACACCACTTGTCAGCTCAGACATTAACGATAACATATTGTAGAGAAAGTTCCTTTTTAAAATTCAAACTTTTAATTGATCTCTTAGCTATTCTTTCTTATAGATACCACAGTCACAATGCTCTATTTGTATATATATAAGATCCTTAAAACAGGCTTCCATGCCTTCTCTGAGCCTTGGCACCTCTTTGGTAAAAGCAATTCCATTCATATATTACATATGTGGAATGGAATGCTTATCAGACTTTTAAAGAATGTACGGTTTCAGAGTAGCAGCCGTGTTAGTCTGTATCCGCAAAAAAAACCAGGAGTACTTGTGGCACCTTAAAGACTAACAAATTTATTTTAGCATGAGCTTTCGTGAGCTGCAGCTCACGAAAGCTCATGCTAAAATAAATTTGTTAGTCTTTAAGGTGCCACAAGTACTCCTGGTTTTTTTTAAAAGAATGTAATTATTCTTAATCTCTTTTCTGAGTGAAGGCAAAGACTATATATAGTCTGCACTACCAGTTACATGAATTAATGAACTGAACTGCACTTTGCTATGCTCTATGTTAAGCTTTATGGCAGGTCTGAATCAGGTAACATACTCCATCCACTGAAGTCATTCCGTGGGCTTATCAAACTGAACATTTTATTGAAGGCTGAACTTTGGTATTGACTTTTCTTTTTCCTTATGCTGGTTAGGGCTTGTTAACATTTTTCAAAAGTTTGAAATTTCAATAAACATTTTTCACAAACAAATTTGAATTGGTTTTTCAAAATATTTTCCTAGTTTTTTGCCTAGTTCTATTGCTGGTACAAAATAAGGCAACTTATGATAACACGTTTTCACAATGAAAAAGAATAACACGAGTCACTGTGTTCTAGCACTGAACAAGAAAGTTAATTAGAATAGGAAAAACAGTATTATTCCTAAATCTACCTTGTCTTTGCTTCAATGTAGAACTTCTTTTTTCATTCTTCCTCTTGGCAACTTCCTGCTACAGTTTTAAAGAACTAATGTACCTATCCTTATGATGAACGTAGTGCAGACCTTTTATGAATAATACCACACATTTTCACCTGGTGGAAGTTGGTGTTTTCCTTAGGCAATGCTCTTCAGATATAATTTTAATGGATAATACATTTTTTGTCAGAGAGGATTTCTCAGTAGTCAGATGGGGACTGAAGTTCAGGGGCAGTCAAGAAAAACATCCCAATTATCTCTTGGATTTGATGGTGGGATTTTAACAGGGGGCCCCTGCCAACCTTAAAAGCCCTCTCCAGCAGGGGCGGCAGGTTTGTATAATTTTTGGTGGTGCCCAGAATGGGTCCAAGTCCCACCCCGCCCCACACCTGCATAAGGCTCTGGGAGGGAGTTTGGGTGCAGGAGGGATGCGGGCTCTGGGAGGGGGGTTGGATGCTGGGTGTGGGCTCTGGGCTGGGGCAGGGGTTTGGGATGCAGGAGAGATGTGGGCTCTGAGAGGGAGTTTGAGTGCAGGAGGAGGTTTGGGGTGCAGGCTCTGGGAGAGAGTTTGGGTGCAGGCTCTGGGAAGGAGTGGGTGCTGGGTGTGGGCTCTGGGCTGGGACAGAGGGTTGGGGTACAGAAGAGGGTATGGGAGGGGGTTTGGGGTTCTGGGTGCAAGAGGGGGTTTGGTTGCAGGCTCTGGGCTGGGAAGGAAGGTTAGGGTGTGGGAGGGGATGCAGGGCATGGGGGTAGGCCCGGGATGAGGAATTTGGGGTGTAGCAGGCAAGCTGCTGTCAAAGTTAGACTCAGGACTCTCAGTTTGTCAGACCACTCTGTTTTATTAGCACAGCGCTCTGCTAATAACACCCAGATAATGTGAGCACCATGCAAGACACAAACTATCTTATTTATACAGATAAAAGGGCGGGAACTAAACAAAGGGACAAAGAGAGCAAAACTGTAAAATTTACCTGGGGCACAGCATGCATATCCTACTTCCTTACTAACTCTTATCGATCTAAGGCTAATACTTCACCAATCACCCTTAAGTGGAGCAATTGTTTTACCTTAATGTCTGCTTTCCTGACACCTGGATTGCAGCAATTCAGCTCTTTTGCTTAAAGGTACACACAGCATTTCTTTAATCCAGTCTTATTTTTACAATATAATTCATTCTACTTGCACACTGCCCTGGTGCTGGGGCCAGTGAGGAGGACTCCCCCCAGCCCTCTCCCCAGCGAGCTCCGGGGGGGGGGGGGGGCTGGCATGACACTCACCCAAGCCACCCCCCCACCCCAGGCTGTTGCTCAGGAGGTCCAGCCAGGAGTCACCTGTTTGGCGGGGGAGGGGGAAGGCTGCCATGTGCCTCCTCCTCACCTTCCTCTGTAGGCGCAGCAGCCACCACCTCAGCCTGCCCCCTGTGATGCTTCCTTGTAGCCGGCTGTGGCAGCGGCCGGCATGGCAGCGCAGCAAGGAGCTGCAGGGGGCAGCCGCCCACTGCCCAGGGCAGGCAGGGATGCCCCGGGGAGGCGGGCGGGGTGGCAGGCAGGGCAGAGGGACAGACCTGGCCCTGAACATTGGTGGAGCCGGGTTCCCCCAGGTCCTGAATTTGCTGAAGCCTGGGCACCACGGGCCCGTACAACTCGCTGCCCCGGCCCTCCAGTACATTGCTCCATAATCAGAAGCAAGGAGTTATTCACTTGCAAATTAACATTTAAAAGGGGAGACATAATTTTTTTGCTAGAGATGGGAAAAGTACAAAATAAAGCACCCTCTGGTTCATCATATCAAAGGGCATTTTTGGAGCTTATCTTCATACCCTGCATTAGTCTGGTCAATTTCCATTATTTCAGAGAATTAATCTTGTTTAATAAACACTGTGTATTTTAAATAGTACACACAGCAATATGAAACAGGATTGAGCTATTACAACATTAACAGGAAATAGCTTGTGATCAGGACAGACGAACTGAAAGTAGCTTTTTAGTTTCACTTCTGCTCTTTAAAAGCCTTTTAAATCTCTGTGAAGCAAATGCTCTTGGTAATAGAGAAACAGGTAAGAAAAGCATAAATTTACTCTGTGATATTAAATGGCTTTTTATTTAAGTGTTTAGAATACACAAAGAAAAGTTTCTTTCAGTCACCAATAATAAACAATTCCTTAAAATAAAAGTAGAAATTGGACTTAATAACAGAAGAAAATGGAGAGGACACACCAAAATGATGGTGCAATATTTACTGAATGTGTCTCTAGTACTCTGTGAGAAGTTGAAATATTAATGTTATTGTTCTCCTACAAATAACTAGATAGTATGTTTGAATTAATTTAATTACAAAGAAGGGCTCACGTCTCTTATTTTTATGAAGGTTTACTTTGCTGGCAAACAGTATGAGGCTGCAAATTTCCTGTTCATGTACCTTTCATTCATATGGAGGAAAAGGGTTTATTATACGGTTTTAAAACACATTTGTAAGCACAATGAAATTATATTTTTTCATATATGTATGATTTTGATTCTGGATGTAATGATATAATCTTTCTTTACCACAGTGATATCAGATGAAAGAAAGAGGAAGGAAAGAAGAAATTCTTAAATATTTTCCAAAGGAAGAGACTCTTTACAGTCAGACATGGAACGGGGTTTGTATTTCTTTTGTCTTACATTTTGAGGTGACTAATAGAAGAAACTGGTACCCAGTTAAAAATATTTACACATTTGACAATTGGGCTCTTCCTGGTAGATCTGATGTGCAGATCCAAGCTGCTTATGGACATGCAGGAAATTTGTGGCAGCCCAGGTCTATTATTATTTATTTATTGCTTGTCTGTATTGTGGTAGCACCTAGAGGCTCCAATCATAGATCAGGATCACAACAACTTCTTTCTGCCCACTTGTGGATGGTGGCTGTAGAGGAAATAATAGTAGGGATGTACAACATCATTGGAAGGGACCCACAGGTCACAGGACTACATGGTTCTTAGTAGAAGACTGGTGCCTTACTATTTATAAAGCAATGTATACAATATGGGATCTTACAATAGGTAAAATATGGTAAACAAAAGATAGTCCACCAGGCCTGAGAACTATGCAGTTAAAGAACAAAGTGGTAGGTACCATTGATAAGTTTGATGAAAGATGTGGAATATTTGTAAGAATCAATTTCCAGTGTAATTTAAAGGAAAAAGTGGGTGGAATAGAAAATAATTTTCAACCACTTGCTCCAGTGTGAACAACATTAAATCCCTAATAATTATTTTTCTAAAATCCTTTATTATATCTG
Source organism: Mauremys reevesii (assembly GCF_016161935.1). Taxonomy (NCBI): domain Eukaryota; kingdom Metazoa; phylum Chordata; order Testudines; family Geoemydidae; genus Mauremys; species Mauremys reevesii. The sequence continues at coordinate 254,634,979 of NC_052623.1, forward strand.
GCGTGTGTACCTCAGTACTTAGAATTGCACTTACTTAAGGCCCAATCCAACATTTGTTGAAGTCATCTGAAAGACTTCAACAGTGTTGTGACTGGGCATCAGCAGAGGCAAGGCTGCACATCTTGGAGCTGATTCCCTGCTCCGTTACTATTGGTCTTATCCAGTGTAACTACATTCTGGTCTATAAAGTTAAATGGGTAAAACTGATGCAGTGGAGTGAGTATCAATCTTGTGCAGAACAGAGCATTCTATGTCTAGCAAATTGTTCCACATAATGGATTTATTGATGTTTTAGTAAATATAAGAAATTCCATAGAAAAATTGTTACAAATACTATAAAGGGTGTAATGTGAAGTACTCAGAATTCAGCAAATACCAAAGCTGAGGTTGTCATGACCTTAACTCTTTCCTTTTGTGCATCTGATGTATGATTCAGTCTTAACATATGCAATGATATCCTGGGACAGATCCTTGAAGGCAATGGAGCTATGCCAATTAACATCAGTTGAGGATCTGGCCCATTATTTTTTCTGTAAGACCCCCTGCCTCATCCAATGTGTAGGCTGGCTGGTGAGTAGTGAAGAAAGCTAAGGGCTTTGTTTTTGCGGTGTGTTTGTTTTTTGCATACAGCTGTGTAAAACCAAAAAACTCCAAAACAAAACAAAAAACCTGGAAAGGTCAGCAAGTCCCACTCCCTGTTCTGAGGCAGGCCCAAATAAACCTAGACCATCCCTGAAAGGAGTTTGTCCAACCTATTCTTAAGTGTATGGCTACACTTGCAGCTGTACAGCACTGCCGCGGGAGCGCTCCTGTGGCAGCGCTTTGAAGTGCAAGTGTGGTCGCGACGCTCTCTCCCAGCGCTGCAGGTACTCCACCTCCCCATGGGCATTAGCTTACAGCGCTGGGAGCCGCGCTCCCAGCGCTGGGGCACTGTTTACACTGGCGCTTTACAGTGCTGTAACTTGCTGCGCTCAGGGGGGTGTTTTTTCACACTCCTGAGCGAGAAAGTTGCAGCGCTGTAAAGCGCCAGTGTAGCCAAGGCCTTAAAAACCTCCAGTGGTGGATTACACAACCTTCCTTAGAAATTGTCAGGCTACCCGGAGTGGCTCATGAACATGGGTGCCAACCTCAGGGCAGACTGTCAAGAAGCAGGGCTACAATCCTCAAATTGGTTGTATGTTCTATACTTAGATTTCACAAACCAAGTAACAAGTGTGAACTCCGCAAGCACTATAATAGCCCTAACATGGTTAGACTAGATCAGTGGTTCTCAACCAAATATACATGTACCCCTAGGGTATGCAGAAGTCTTCCAGAGGGCACATCAACTCATCTAGATATTTGTCTAGTTTTACAACAGGCTACATAAAAAGGACTAGTGAAGTCAGCACAAAGTAAAGTTTCATACAGACAATGATTTGTTTATACTGCTCTATATACTATACATTAAAATGTAAGTACAATATTTATATTCGAATTAATTTTATAATTATATGGTAAAAATAAGAAAGTAAGCAACTTTTCAGTAATAGTGAGGTGTGACACCTTTGTATTTTTATGTTTGACTTTGTAAGGGAAGTAGTTTTTAAGTGAGGTGAAACTTGGGGTACGCAAGACAAATCAAACTCCTGAAAGGGGTACAGTAGTATGGAAAGGTTGAGAGCCACTGGACTAGATGACCCTTGTGGTCCCTTCTAACTCTGTGGTTCTATGATTCTATGATAACATGGAGTCACGGACAGTCCCCTTGGGCACTCTGGTCTATCTTTCCACCCAGGCAAGCCTGACTTTTGTGATAGATGGTCCCATATACCAAAAAGCACAACAAAATTCAGGTTACTCTCAGTTCCAATGGACCAGTCACTTACCCCAGGTCAGTAGCACCTAGATCTCTCACCAAAGGCAAGGCTTGTAGCTAATCCTGTAATAAACTAACTAAAGATGTATTAACTACGAAAAGAAATGAGAGAGTTATCTACAACAGCGTTTCTCAAACTTTAGCAACCCGAGGACCCCTATTTTGATGTACACATTTCTGGGGACTCCCAAGCCCTTTCCCCAGTCAGCCCTTGCCCTGCCCTCTTCTCTGAGGCCCTATCCCATGCTCACTCCATACCCCCTCCCTCCGTCACTGGCTTCCCCCACTGCCACTCACTTTCATCAGGCTGGGGGAGGCAGGAGGTTGGGGTTCAGGAAGAGGTGTGGGCTCTGGGAGGGAGCTTGGGTGCAGGGGGGCGGAATTTGGGTGGGCGTTTGGGTATGGGAGGGTGTCAGCATGTCTTCATGGATCACAACTGAGAATACCAAATGCAGGACAAACTGCTGAGAAATAAGGCAGATACATCCCAAAATTGGTGGTTATTCTCCCATAAGATATACCAAACCAGCAACACAAGTAAACTGTTTCACCACACTGGCTAACAAGAAGTCAGAAAAGCAGTTTCCTTATGCATTCCAGTCCTGGGTTCAACACCCAGACACTAGACTTAAAGATGAGTGGTTCTTTAAAACCAGTTTCATCAAACAAAGGACCAGCCACACACCCAGGTCACTATATCACTCAGATCTTACCCAATAATCATGCTGTTGCCAGTCCTTTAGTATCTAAAATCTAAAGTTTTATTTATGGAAAGAAAGAAAGAAAGAAAGAAAGAAAGAAAGAAAGAAAGAAAGAAAGGAAGGTGAGAGTTAAAATTGGTTAAAGGAATCAAATACATACAGCAATTGCGAAGTCCTTGGTTCAGGCTTGTAGCAGTGATGGAATAAACTGTGGGTTTGTTAAGTCTCTGGTTGCTTCCAAATCATTGGAAGGGCCTCAGTCCTTGGTTAGAATGCTCCCATTAGTACAAGTCGATTGTCCAGAGGTTTGAGCAGGAAAGAGGCAAAAATGAGATGTTTCCAGCACCTTTTATAGCTTCCGCCAAGTGGAGGGAAATCCATTGTTTCAAACAAAGCCCTTAGGACAGCTAGTGGAAAATTACAGGTAAAAGATGGAATTTGGAGTCACAGGAGCAAGTCACATGTCCATGCATGATTTCGCTTAGTCATAGCAGGAAATTCTATTAAGAGTAAATAGGTGCCTTCCATTGTGAGGTAAGTGTTCTTTTGATGGGCTACTTAACTTGAATAATCCCTTCAAGATATGCAGGGTAAATACCTTGTGGGCGTTGCCACAGGAGCAAACATATTTGAAATCCAGGTAGAGAGCCAATACTTGTAACTTTAAATACAAAAAAATGATACATGCATACAAATAGCATAATCATATTCAGCCAATAATACCTTTCCATAGACAACTTGCTTGACAACCTTTGTACAATATTTGTTGCAATTATATAACAGTGGTAGCAACAGTGATCTACATGGTCATATTTTAATCAGATAACGTCATAGAGGAGATGTGAGGTGCAGGCTTTGGGAGGGAGTTTGGGTGCAGGAGGGGGTGAGGGCTCTGGGCTCTGAGAGGGAGTTTGGGTGCGGGAGTGTGTGGGCTCTGGGAGGGAGTTTGGGTATGGGAGGGGGTGCGGGATCTGGGAGGGAGTTTGGGTATGGGAGTGGGTGCAGGGTGCAGACTCTGGCCAGGCAGCGCTTACCTCAAGTGGCCCCAACAGCAACCGACCTGCACATCTGTCTGGCAGCAGTTTCTAGGCGGGGAGCCAAGGGGGTCTCTGCGTGCTGACCCTGCCCACAGGCACTGCCCCCACAGCTCCCATTGGCCATAGTTCCTGGCCAATGGGAGCTGCAGAGTTGGTGCTTGGGGTGGGGGCAGTCCACAGAGACCCCCCCTCCTCCTCTTCCACCCCAGGGACATGATGGCTGCTTTCAGGAGCAGTGTGTGGCCAGGACAGGTAGGAAGCCTGCCTTAGCCCAGTTGCACCATTAGACTTTTAGCATGCAGGAGGCGCTGGAAGGAAGAGGGAGGAGTTGAGGGAGGGAGGGGAAGGAACTGATCAGCGGGGCCTGTCGACCTCCTGGGGTACCTCGGGGACTGCCCAGAGATCCGCAGACCCCAGTTTGAGAAATGCTGGTCTATAAGGTTAAAGCAGGTAAACATACATACACAAATGAGTTACTCTCTTAGGTTTCAAAAGATAATAGTAGCTGCTGTCATGCGCAACCTCAATATGTCCTTTAGGACTAACCCAGCCTAAGCAAATTCCTTGTTTATTAGAATTGTTGCCCTCTCCAAATTCCAAGCAGCATAGTGATAACAATTTATCCTTAACAGGGACTTTTATTCCCTTCCCCCAGCATTCAAACTGTGATGGGAGGAGGGTTTGTGCAAGTATCCACTTCATGGGTGTGGGGGAAGCAATCAACAAAGTTGATTCGTCCACTGGTGTTCCACAGTGGTTTGTCTGGTGCCTACAGGTCTTATTTTGTTGGGGAGGAAATGATACCTCTTATGATAAACCAGTATTTCACACTTGGTAATTCTTCTCTCCTGTGTGGGGGTGAGGGGTGTGTGTATGTCAGTTTCATAGCAAACACTTTCATAGTACAAAGCAAACACTTCCATATTATCTTATAACAAGGGATACAGATACTACAAGTGAGATTACTGCACGCAGCAATTCATAAGCATTCCGCTAAACACATTCTTATAAGCTTAGCATCTGTTGTAAAAATACTAACGCACAGGTGAGCCAGACTGGTTTCCAGCTATGCATTTGTCAGTGTTTAGTGATGTCTAGAGGCCTTGGCAAGAGCTGGCACCTGGTCTGCCAGCATCACAGAAGCCTGTTCCAGAGCTTAACTGTCCTTATAGTTAGAAGGTGCCCAAGGGTTAAATCTTAGCCCCATTTACTTCAGTTGTGCCAAGTTTTCACCCAAAGTGTTTTTTTTTTTCATGATAGATGCTCTGTAAATTACCTGCATTACAACAGTTGACAGGGTTTTTAACAAGATGGATTGGAGCACTTTTTGAATATGTCTATTGAATATGTCTTTTTCTTTCTTTGAAACTATGTAGGTTACAAGATTGCCACACGTTTAGGAAATAAAAAAGACATGTGTATGTTTCTAGCCCTTCATATGGAGAATTCTCCAATGTGTGTTAGCCCATCTGACAAGGTATGCAATGAGATGTCACTGCAAAGATGTGTTTCTTTCTAATAAAAGGGGATGAACCCTTAAAATCACGGATAATGTCAATTAATAGGTGCCAACAGTAATCAATACCGTTTAGTTTTCAGTCAGTAAGGAGATGAACAGTTACATAAAGAGCTCAGTTCCCTGATTAGATAACAGCTGAGATGTGATCATTCACAGCCACTATAGCATATCAATAAACCATAATTCTTAGCATATTTGCTGGTAGGTAGTATGGTGGTGGGAGATTTCTGGAAAAAGGCTAGTGTATACAAGACTTCTGTTTTAGTTTTCCTATCTGTTAAATGGGGATAGTAATGCTCACTTGCCTACTTCCCAGGAGGGCTGTGGAGATTAATTCATACTGTACAGTACAGCGATTTTAAAATGTAAAACATTTTATGTGTTAAATATTATTATTATTGATCACTTTCCATCCTTCCTGTGCATAATGGGCCAGATTAACTAGTATGCTACTGTTCTTTAAGATAATTGAATAACATGTGAAACCCCCTCGGGTAGATTATTCCAGTTACTGCCTCCACAGAGAAGACTAGAATTTTATCTTTAAGAGTGAATTTGGTTGAGCTTAATTTATACACTAACTTCATAAGAAAGCTTTGTCAGATAATATTATCTATTATTTGAATCCAAAGCCACCCAGAAGGATTAGGTCCTTATTGTGCTGGGCACTGTATAAACATACCATTAGACAGGGATATAGTTTCTCATCCAAAAAGCTTGCAGTCTAATCAGTAGCAGTGATGTCTCTCTGCCTTACTGGATCCATTACGGCTAATGTAATGCTGACAAAAGAACCCGATAGAAATGATTTAGAGCCCTCACAAAGTCACGCTTCCTTTTTGCTCAAAAATTTCACTTGAGGGTGTTTTAGAAAACTATGGGTTGATCTTGCTTGCTTGAAGTCACTTGCTGAGTTTCATCAGTGACTTCAAAGGGAGACTGATTGTGTCCATTCAGAAACAGCATACGCATATAAAGATAGTGAATTAATAATGAACAAGTAAATAAATATTCATAGGACTGATAAAGCAGAAAGACAAATTAAGAGCCAAAGATTATTAGGATTGAAGAATCAATGTACTTACATACAGTGTAGCCAAATCTGTAATACGTTGAAGCTGCTTTTTAAAACATAGGTGTTTGTAAACATAAAATTTGCAAACAAATAGTAAGTCACATTGTTTTCTTTCAGTTCAATAAAACTGGGATTGTTGTGTGTGAGTCAGACAAAATACACAAAGTGGTAGCAATGAGCTGCTCCAGAGAAAACCTACATGCTGTGCAACATGTTATGCTGAACGTTCCCTGTTCTTTGAATAACTGCACTGTGTACTTGTCCAGGAAACCCTGTTCCACCTGTACTACATTTCTCATTCAAGGTAAATAATAAACTGACTAACCCATTTAAGTCAATGGGAGGTTTTTTTGAGTAAGGAGGTCAGAAATAAGCCGATACTGAATATCAGGTTTGAAAAAATCATGTTATCTTATGGAGCTCAGTCCTGCAAATCCTGACTCTCACAAGTAGTCCTTTATTCATGTAAGTAGTCCCTTTGAAATCAGTGAAACTACTTGCCTGGGAAGAATTTGCAGGCTAGGGTCATAAATTGTAGTTCTCATGTCATGTAATGTGAGCTTGTGTCAGGATCTACTTATGAAGCAGGTCCAAAAATATATAACTCTCAGTTTTTGGCTCCCCTGTCCAGAAGGCAGGGGCGGCTCCAGGAACCAGCGCGGCAAGCGCGTGCCTGGGGTGGCAAGCTGCAGGGGGCAGCCTGATGGTCACCATGAGGGCAGCAGTCAGGCTGCCTTCAGCGGCATGCCTGCGGGAGGACCACCGGTCCCGCGGCTTCCGCGGCAATTCGGTGGCAGGTACACTGAAGGCGTGGGACCAGCGGACCTCTCGCAGGCATGCCGTCGAATCCATGTTACCAGCAGACCGTCCGCAGGCGCGCCGCCGAAAGCACACCTGACTGCCGTGCTTGGGGCGGCAAAATACATAGAGCCTCCCCTGCCTGAAGGACCACATGCTACAGCTCCAGATGGTGGTTCAAAGCTTGCTTTTATGCCCTCCTACTGCTGGGCTGGCTGGGCACCAGGCCAGCCCCTAGCAAAAGTTAGAACAGCAGGGTGTAGGGTTAACCTGGCCCTGGCTCCTTTTCTCAACCATGGTCTCTCTACTGGCCTCAGGCATGAGGGTGAGGGGTGTGATAGTAGCTGTTACAGTGATTCTACAGCATCCAAGGAGCCCTCTGTACTGGGGTGGGGATATTCTCTGTGGCCAGCTATATTAGTTTTTTGACATTAGAATGCACCAACAGTGTTGCACATAGTGGCTGCACTGCAACAGAGAATTAGGCCCACCATTGTTATCAAGAAATGTAGGCATTAATGAGCCTGTCTGGTTGAATTGTATTGTAAATCAGTCTAAATGTTCATCTTTAGGATCAGTTTCTTCAGTCTATTACTGGCCAATGTCTCCAGAACTAAAAGGGGAAGATTCAGCAGTTGAGGAAGATCTCAAGCAAGCTGACCAAATGTTTCTCAGAAGTCATATAAGTAGCAGTGTTTTTCTACCAATCGCAGACTCTGACACTGTATTGAAGATTTCATCTAGAATCAAAATATACAAGTGCACAGAATGCCGTTCCCATTATGCTGAGGCTGTCCCTAAAGACATGGAAAAAAATAGTTCATTGCTTAATATGCAAGGCCATATAAGGATATGTTCAGAGCAGATGAAGACTGCATTGTGTTGCCTTGATTGTTTACTACATTGTCCCCATGGAGAATTTGAAAAAAAAGAAAAGATCGATGTGGAAAAAATGCACACACATGCATTGCAGCTTTGTTATCTTTTAGCAGCAAGATCTGGTAAGTATACTGAAAATATAGGAAAAAATAGCAAACAAATATGAAAACCAGGTATTTTTTCCTAATAAATTTAGCTAGAGCTAAGCCAAATATTTCATAACTTATGTTGATAACAAAGGAATTGGTATGCTTTCCTCACCCAGGATCTAAATAAATATTTTTTCATTTAAATAAGTAGATATGTTTATTGAAATCATATCCAGTACTACATTTGAGTGAAAATAGACTTAAACTCAAATCAGTTCAAGTGAAATTGCAACAAGTTATTTTGAATCACACTATCATATTTCAAACCCAAAAAGCTTTGTTTAAAAACAATGAAGATTAGTGACAACCATGTCCTTATCTAAAATCATTTATAAAACCTAAGCAATTAAAAGCAAGGAAATGATAAGTAAATCTTACAATGTCTAGCTAGTAAACATAAACAAAAGTTTTGTATCAAGTACAAAGAAGTACATATTTCATCACAACACGGCATCCATAATTCTGACTCCCTGGATTGTGTGCATGTGTGAATGTTTATATTTAGATATTTTTTATTTTCATGAGTTTGGCCTCTGAATATTTTCTTGTGATAAGGTCAGATTAAAATGATCAGTTACTATATTTATCAACTGGCACAGTTTTTGGTAAAGTACTTATACTTGCTCCTTCTTCTTTTGCATTTGTAGTTTACCAGGAAAAGTATCTGTTTATGGTAAAACTATGTATGTAAGTTGCCTTGCATTTGGAGTCCTCACCATACCCAATTAATGTGTACATAAAACGTTTTATGTTCCATTTTCAGGGTTTTGTATTGTGTTTATATTTTGAGATTACTAATCAAGGAAAAACTTTACATTGGGTTGTTGTGTTGTGATGAAATATGCTTTTCTTTGTATCTGATTATAATAATACCTTTCCATAATAACGGTGTATATGTTGCTATCTAGATAACGTATTAATATAGTTTATGCTCTGTACTTGTGGTAGTTTAGACAGATCAATCTACTTATACATTCTGTTTCAATATTCTAAAGCGTGACACCTTAAAACACAATATAATATTTAAGTCTTACCACTAAAGTGATATAAAATGCTCTTTTTCTTATAAAAGATGATCCAGATCGAGGTGTTGGTTGCATATTATACAGTCAGAATGGATATTTTGTAAGTATGGCAAATGTTTCATGCACTTCCTTTAATGTATACTCTCTCCAGTGCATTAGCTAATAAGTGTACTAGTACTGGTACTTCCAGTTTTTGCCACTGTTACCTGGCTGGTCATTGCTGCATTAACGTATCTACCTTACAAGTAGATAATGCATTCAGTATTAGCCCTTAGTAAAGTGTATATGGTACAATACCTCATAGGAGCCCCAGGCTTTTTGGCTGCACTCTCAATCACTTCTGTAACACAGTGATAATGCATACCCTATCATTGGGCCTTGGTGATGAGATTTTAATCTAATCTTAGTTACACTAGACTTCATTTTACATCAAGATAACTGATTCAGAATCCAGCCTTGTACCTTTCTCACCTCTTTGAAAACTTAAAAATACTTATTAAAACACCTACAGTTTCTAGAATACCACATACAGTTCATTTAAAGAAACATACCTTCTTTTTGTGTAATTGCAGCTAACAGTTCCTGGCACCTCCCTCCTCCGATATTCTGGATTTCACTTCCAGCCTCCTTTGCCTCAGAAGGCTAGCTCCTAATCACTTAACTATAAACACAGTAACACTAATGATAACATTTTATCATTGAAATCCAGACAAGTGATTCACCATGGCCCAGCAAAGAAGCTAGCCCTAATTATATTATTAAGGTAGGAAGGGAAAGATAATATGATGGTGGAGGAATTTTGAGGTCACTGGATGCAGGAAAAAAGTATGCATAGTAGTTAGTGGTTTTGAATGGGATAGTGAGTGTGAGAAGGTTATTTGCTGGTGCAGTTGAGATATTTTAGTCTGGTAAATTGGAAAAATTGCCTCAAAACAATTTGGGAAACAGTTTATTAAAATATACAAAATAGTGTATATTACGTTCATTATAGGGCTCTCAGACTGATGTATATATGTAAGAAATAATTGGTCTCGATAGTAGGCAGTGACTGAGTATTTGAGTAGAAAAATCCCTGAGAAGTAAAAGTGATGTAACTATTGTATATTGCAAACTTTTCTCAGACATGAAAATTGTGTGCGTCTTAAAAAAAAAAGAGGCAATTTCATGTATTTGTATTTATCTTTATTTAAACTACAGTGATATGTGTCTTATTTTTCTTAGTCATTCTTGTTATCTTACAGCTCTGTTAGGTTCTACTAATTTTTTTTCTTAGTTTGGGGCAGGTTATAATGGATACCCTATTGGTGCAATATTTGCAAACCTGCCTTGTGCAGGTAGAAACATCAAAAAAGAGTCAGGAACAGCAAAAGGACCAGTCCTTATCCATGCTGAAGCAAATGCTCTACTATTCAGGTTGTTGTTGTTATTATTTATTTATTTGTTTATTTGTTTGTTTGTTTAAAAATAATTCAGTGGTTTTACATAAATTCCTTATGATACTATTTATCAATGCAGTTGTAATATCCATGTGATTAATTGTGGACCCATGATATAAATTGCATTCAGCATTCATCTTTGACCACCTCACCTGGTGTCTGTTCAGTAATTTATCTCCCCCAGGACTACTAATATTCTACACCTCTGAGCACAGTAATATGCTATCAAAATTTTTAACAAAGGGTTTTCACAAATTTTTCACCATAACACCTCACTATTCCACTCTTCAGGAATAGTTACCCAACATGCCTACTTCCTCCCCACAACATGAAGCTCCAAGCACCTTTTGAAAGATTTACCTGGCAGCATCAGCTGATCCTTAGGACAGCAACAGTAGTGGGAGGTGGGTTGCCTTGAGGATTCTGGTGGCAACGGTAGTGGCTGGTGAGTTATTTACATCTGTATATGTGAGGAGCTGATGAGGGCAGCACTGCTACTATCTACTTTGTTGATAGCAGAGACTGGCCATTTTGGGAAGAAAATGTTCTACTTCCATTGCCTAGCAACAAGCAAACAGCACTGTTCCTTGTGCAGGCACTTAACTGTGGTACTGGAGAAGAAGGAGAGAAGATGCTTTGGCTGGCATTGCCACTGCCTTAGCAATAGGCAAGCAGCTGTGTTTGAAGCAGATTAAGACTAGCTGAGGTTCAGATACACTAGAATTACAGAACTTTCCTGCCCTTCAAAACAGACACTTCTTTGAGTAGTTTCCCTATAGGTGTTCCACTTCAGGTGTGCATGTGCCACTTCTGCCCTTGATAGGAGATTTTCCATTAGCAGTGTCCGTTCAGCCCATGTGTACACTCCATACAACCTCATGCCATGCTCCAAAGGTATATAGGGCTGCGTGGGTGAAACCACCTTCAGTCCTTCTCTACCACCTTGGCCTGAGAAGGAGCTACAATTTGCCAGATCTCCAGCTCCACTGCACCAGGAAACTAAGGTCACATAGTCTCCAGCACCAAATCCCCAGCATAAGGAGACCTTTGAAGAATAGGAAGTTAGGGCAGACTGAGAGGTTCCTTAAGCCTCTGTTTTGTATGCATCTCCAGATGAGGCACTAATGTCTGCACACCATCGATAGCCAATGATTTTTGTCAGTTCCAAGACCTTGTGAAGGGGATGGCTGACACTCTCCAGACATCTCTTGAGGAGGTTAAAGACTCACATTACAAGCTTCTGGACATTTTGCAGTCGGCAACACCCACTCGGGTTGTGCTACCCATTAATGAAGCACTCCTGCATCCAGCAAAGACTGTGTAGCAAACTCCCACCACCAAATCATCAACTTGTAAATGGGTGGGATAAGAAATATTATCTTCCCCCCAGGGACTCAGAATTTTAATTTTCCTATCCCAACCTTATTTCCTGATGGTAGATACTGTAAGTGAGCAGAGTAGACAGCATTATTCCAGATCTACTCCTCATGAGTAGATCCTGCGTGGGAGTGTAGATAAGCCCCTACATAGGCGGGAGCAAAGCTGCAGTGTGTACACCGACATAATTAGATTGAAGTAAGCTGCCTTACATCAACCTAACTGTGAAGTGTAGACCAGGCCTATGTCTTTGCTGCTATCAAGGACTGGTTCAGGAGGACCTATTACTCAGCCAGTAAACACAAGAGCTGGTTGCAGTTTTCTTTTGGTGAAGAAGAAAGAACTCCTTAGTGGAAAAGATCAGCGCAGTGCATGCAAAGCGTCCCAGCTCACTCCAAATGTAAAAAAATGGATGCCACTGTTTAGGGTGGGGAGTACACCTCAACATATTCACAACTCAGGGCACATGGTCACCTCCAGTCACCTGGTCTCCATCTCCTTATTGGTTTGTTGGACTGCAGTCAATGCGAAATGCCTGCCTTTGCCCCCTCATCCTCTCATCAAATCAAGTATAGTATCATGATGACTATGCTTATTTTTCTATTATATCAACAAAAGCTGACTGAAAGATTCCCCCTCCCCGTGTGCCGAAGTTATAAAGTTATGGAACTGGTGTATAACCCGTCAGATTCAGATCTCAGCTGTTTACCTTTCTGGAGTCCAGAATGTCACAGTCAATATGCTCAACAGATGCTTCTCCCAGTACTACAAATGAGAGTTGGACTCTCAGATCCTTCATGGGATATTCCAGAGGTGGGTACTTCCACATACAGCAACAGGAAGTTCCCCTCTCTTTGGGAGATGCCTTTTACCTTCCTTGGACAAACGGCCTGTTCTACACATTTCCTCCAACACGACTAATTCTAAAAGTGAGGAGGAAGATAAGGCAGGACAAAGCCAGAGTTATCCTCGTCATACTGACCTGGCTCAGACAAGTTTGGTATCCTTATCTGCTTCACCTGTGTGTCCAACCACCGTTCAAGCTTTCAACTGTCCCTCATCTCCTCTCCCAGGAAGCGGGTCATGTGCTTCACTCCAGCCTAGGGGTCCTCCGTCTCCAATCATGGCTCCTAGATGGCTCATGGGATTAGAATCCACCTGCTCAATAGGAGTACAACAAGTATTATTAAACACTAGAAGGGAGTCAATTTGAATTATTTATCTTCAGAATGGAAGAGCTTCAATCACTGGTGTCACCCTCACTGCCTTGTGTCTGAATTGTCTCTGCTCTCAGCCATCTTGAATTATCTGCTCAACTTAAAAAAAAGCAAAACAGGTTTATCAGTTAGTTCCATTAAGATTCTCCTTGATGCAGTATCAGCTTTTCGTTCCCCACTAGTGGGGTATTCTGTTTTTGCACATCCTCTATCCCAGGGGTAGGCAATCTATGGCACATGTGCTGAAGGCGGCATACAAGCTGATTTTCAGTGGCACACTCACTACCTGGGTCCTGGCCACCAGTCTGAGGGTGCTGCATTTTAATTTTAAATGAAGCTTCTTAAACATTTAAAAAACCTTAAATGTTTTTTAAGGGAGGGATAGCTCAGTGGTTTGAGCATTGGCCTGCTAAACCCAGGGTTGTGAGTTCAATCCTTGAGGGGGCCACTTAGGGATCTGGGGCAAAATTTGGTCCTGCTAGTGAAGGCAGGGGGCTGGACTCGATGACCTTTCAAGGTCCCTTCCAGCTCTAGGAGATTGGTATATCTCCAATTATTACCTTTTAACCTTATTTACTTTACATACAACAATAGTTTAGTTATATATTATAGACTTATAGAAAGAAACCTTCTAAAAATGTTAAAATGTATTACTGGCATGCGAAACCTTAAATTAGAGTGAATAAATGAAGACATGGCACACCACTTCTGAAAGGTTGCTGACCCCTGCTCTATCCTTAAGATTTATTAGTGGTCTGGGGAATCTATATTCTGACTTGGGATCTCAGCCTGGTACTTAGATTCCTTATGAGACCTCTTTTTGAACCTATGGCAACCTACTCCTTGCTTCACTTATCTATGAAGATGGCCTTTCTAGTAGCTATCTTGTCAGCTGGAGAAATTGGAGCCGTGACCCATTTACAGTATTTTTCAAGGACAAAGTCTACCTGCAACCACACCCAAAGTTTTTACCTAAGGTGCTGTTGGATTTCCATCTTAATCGGTCTATTAATCTACTGGTATTTTTTCCTAAACCACATAAATCTCAGAGGGAAACTTCCCTTCGTATGTTAGACAGGCATATGTTAGACAAGCATTGACCTTTTATCTGGATAGGACCATGCAGTTTTGGAAATCACTGAGACACTTTGTCTCCATTGTGGAAGGATCAAAAGAATCTACAATCTCTTCACAGAGACTGTTGAGATGGATCTCGGGGTGTATTACTGCTTTTTATAGTGCAGCTGGTGTTTTGCCTCCTCAAAGGATTACAGCATACTCTACCAGATCACAAGCAACTTCCACAGTGTGACTCAAAAACATCCAAGTGCCTCAGATGTGCAGAGCTGCTACGTGGGTTTCAGCGCACACCTTTTCTAAACACTAGGCCTTGGTCCACACCATCAGATTTGATGCAGAACTTGGTTGTGCTTTGTTGTCTTCAGTGTTGGACTTGATTCTGAAGCTTCCTGTGAGAATACTGCTCAGGAGTCGCACCCATAGGGATACTACTCAAAGAAAAAGAAAAGGCTACTCACCTTGTGCGGTAACTGTGGTTCTTCAAGGTGTGTGTCCCTATGGGTGCTCCACTACCTGCCCTCCTTCCCCTCTGCTTTGGACTGTTCTTGTTGCATGTTGGGATAGAGAAGGAAATGAGGGTGGTTCACCTGTGCAGCCCTCTGTACCCTCTGAGTGTGGCATGAGGTTGTATAGTATGCATGGTCTGAGCGGACACTAATTACAGAAAATCTTCAATCAAGGGCTTGAAAGGTGCATATGCGCCTGAAGTGGAACACACATAGGGACACACATCTTGAAGAGCCACAGTTACTGCATAAGAGTAAACCTTCCTTCTAGCTAGTACCCCTGAATCCAGCGGACTGCTCTTTCCTCTCCAACCTACAGCATTCCCTGGCCAGGCTGAAAATATTCACTGTCATTTAATTTTCACATTCCTTTAAAATATGCAAAAATTAAATAACAATATTCCCAGTACTGCAATATGAGCCTAATTGCGAACTCACATCTGTTTTACACTGAATATTGTAATTACCATTAATAATACTTAGCATATAACTCTTAAAAATTATGTTGGGGCATTAATTAATTAATCCATAACATTCCTGTGAAGAAGGCAGATATTATCCTCATTTTACAGATATGGAAACTGGTACACATAGAGGTTATGTGACTTACCCAAGACCACAAAGGGAAGCAGTATTAGGACCAGGACTAATCCAAATTTCCTGGCTTCCCTTCCACTAGACTACATTGCTCCAGCTCCATTTTCAGTGGAATTACTCTTGATTCACAGCTGAGAGTACACTGAGAGTACAAGAAGACTATACATCCAGCAGTTGAGGGAAAGATGGTAGTTATAACTGGCTTAGCAGCCAATTTATGGCCATTTTCTCTGTAGAGAAAAGACAGAGTACTTCAACGAGACTGGAATGGTTTCAGTTAAGACATAAATACTTTACTGTTGTAAATAATAAGTGAAAATGTATATGACTAATGATGAGAAGCTCAAAGGCAGAAGTAAAGTGAGATGGGAAATCTGGGACAGAGAGAACTAACAATAAATAAAGTTCTTCAGGGAAAGTCCTAGGATTTATTTGAGGGACACCTCACCATGATCTCTTGTTTTGCTTTTGCAGAGAATAAATGCTGCTACTTTTTTTTTTTCAGATCCAGAAAAAAAATAGAAGAGAACGATGTTCTTTATTGCACGAAACCTCCCTGCTCTGAATGTCAGAACTATATACAGTTTGTGGGCATAAAGAAAATTGTTTCCGTACAAGAATCATTACAGTCATCATCAAACCAACAAGTAAGCTAATGCAATGCAATTACCTTATTGTAATTATTTATTTATACATTCATTTGGTGTTTAGTGCTATAGTTTATGATCAACGTACTCAATTTAAAAAACCCTAAGAATCTGTACATGCCTGCATCATGTAGTAGAGGAAGCTCCACTATACAAAACACCTTCAACATACTTAAACATTCATAATTATACAAATGAATGACTAAAACAATATGGCTTTCACTGTGCCCTGAAAGACTTTAAATCCAAACTTTTCTGGAATAAAAAGGGAATAAATGCTATATTCTAGGACACTCTTCATTGAAAAAGTCTAACCTCCTGCAGTTTAATCCTAGGGACTGACAGTAAAAGCCTCCCTAGCTGCCAGAGGCCCGGGGTAGCGGCAGCAGGGCTCCGGTGGTGATTCAAAGGGCCCGGGGTTCTCTGCAGCAGCCGAAGCCTCGGACCCTTTAAATCACCACCCAAGCCCTGCTGCTGGAGCCCCGGGTCCTTTAAATCGCCCCTGAGCCCTGGGGCTTCCAACCGCCTCTGCAGCTGGTAGCTCCAGGGGTGATTTAAAGGACCTAGGTATTTAAAGACCCCGCCTCTTCCGGTTGAGGCCATGCCCCCTTCTCAGGACTCCAGCGTACCGGTAAGTCCTTTAAATTACTTTCACCTCTGGGCTTACTACACTTTACAAGTGATTTCTACATCTCTCTTTAAAGACTGTTGGACACAAGAAAAACAGAGAATTGAAAATTTGATCATGCAAGTGAATGTGCTTTCTTGAACCTTCTGTATCTGACAGTCTAGCCTTCCCTTGGAGCATTGTATTGTATCCAGAGTTTCCTGGCCATTACTCATTTGCTGAGTAACTTGAAATGGAGGACCATTTCCTCCAAGGAAATACTTATAATTCTTTCCTTGGCTCTATTGCAAATGGCTTGAGTTGACTTGTTAACTTTTACATAGTTAGTATTTTACAGTTTTGGAAACTATAGTTCTGGAGAATTCTTTCTTGGGAGGTTGTCCTAAGCCTGGCTTACATCCAGATATCTAGCCTGCCTCCAGTTAATAGGAGAAATGAGAATATGCATATTGTAAAGATTACCCAGACATGGAGAATTCTAGAAAGAATATTCACAAATAAGACCAGATCGGCCAGAGATATATGTGTATTTTTAAAAAGGTTTTTTTTCCTTTTCAGGACTCTACAGACTCTTTAAAGAGCAACTTTGAATATTATCAGGTATGTATCCTTATTGAGGAGTATAGAGCAGGGAAAATGTTGCAAAAAAAGTATTCACAAACACTCATTAAATAAAATCAAATTCACTTTGATGTTGCTCAAAACCACTTTAATTTTCTTTTTTTAAATGTTTATCCAAGCCAATATTGGTTTGTAAGAAAGTTCACCAAACAAGAAACTGAGGAGCATAGTTATGTAAATATGTATTCACACTAGTGTTCACAATAGAGGTGTTTAGTGGCTTTCTTGAAAGCTCATTATGGGTTTGGGAGTCATCCAGTTAGGGATAGAGTGGGAAACACCAACAAGAAGAAATGTCAGGAATAGCACCAGAGGAGGAAGACAATGTCACTTAAATAATTAAGATTTATTAAGTATGTTTGATAGAGGTAAAGGAATCAGAGTTTGGGGGAGGAAAGAGAAATGGGAGAGGCAGAGTTAGTGACAAATTAGATAAATACTGATATAAAAGTAGCTTTTTGACCTGGAGCTTGCCTTGCCTGAATAGACTGAAAGATTTAGGAATGAAATAATGACATAGATGGGATGTAGGTATGGGTAAAGTATCTGGAATTGTCTGATGTCCCAAGAAATTCCCTGGACATATCTAATGAATAGCTAGAATGAATAAAGGCAGCTGTGGTCAGAAAAAGAACTATTCAAAAAAATTATTTGGGACTGTGCTTTGCATAAATTCCTTCTGTTTTTCAACAGTGGAAACCTCAGTATGCGGAATGTTCTGGTAAGATAACTACATACAGTTGAACATTGTGTCTTAAGGTTGGTAAAGTTGGTATTTTATTATTATTAAATTAGACCAGGGGTCGGCAACCTGCAGCACACGTGCCAAAGGTGGCACGCAAGCCGATTTTTGATGGCACGCAGTGGGGGCTGAGCCACTCAGCCTGCCACCTCTCTGGGGTTCCCACTGCTGGCCCCTGGTGAAGGAACCCCAGGCTGGCAGTGGGCTGAGACCCCGGCTGGCAGGAGCCGGTGGCTGAAACCCCAGAGCAGGGTGGGCTGAGCCGCTCAGCCCGCTGCCGTTCTGGGGTTCCTGCTGCTGGCCCCTTGCCAGCTGGGGTCCTGCTGCCGGTCCCACTCAGCGCCCGCTGCTGGCCTGGGGGAAGGAACCCCAGGCTGGCAGCGGACTGAGACCCCAGCTGGCAGGAGCCAGCAGCTTAAACTGCAGAGCGGCAGAAGCGGGCTGAGCCGCTCAGTTGCTGCTCTGGGGTTCCGGCTGCTGGCCCCTTGCCAGCCGTGGTCCCTTGCTGCTGCCCCACTCAACTTGCTTCCAGTTGGAGTTCCAGCGCAGGCCCCTTGCCAGACAGGATCCAGGCCTCCAGCCCTGCTCAGCCCTACCAGCTGCCAGCTCCACTCTCCTCAGCTGCCGATCTGGGGTTCCAGCCAGTTAACAACTGATCACTCAGAAGCCTGCGTGCAGTTTAAAGTATCCAAATACGCGCCAGACATTTTAAAACTCAGCAAGGAAAAGCAAGGGCAGGGATCACACTAAACTGAGAAGATCTGCATTTTAATTTAATTTTAAATAAAGCTTCTGAAACATTTTGAAAACCTTGTTTACTTTACATATAACAGTAGGTTGGTTATATATTATAGACTTATAGAGAGACCTTCTAAAAAATGTTAAAATGTATTACCGGCATGCGAAGCTTTAAATTAGAGTGTATAAATGAAGACTCGGCACACCACTGCTGAAAGGTTGCCGACCTCTGAATTAGACCTATTAGCTCTATTTTGGTTCAGGGCCATACAATTCAAATATCTGCATCCCACCACTCTACTTGCTGGTTTAATACTTCTGAATGAACAACAGGCTGATGTGTACAAGAATCCTGCTCTCTGCACCGTAAGTGGCCAAGTTTTCTGGATGTGGTAATGGGCCTCAGATTAGCTATAGGAATGTGCAAAATGAATAATACATTTACAAAATAGCAGGTGTCTTTTGCTCACCAGTCTTTGATGTCCCTTTTGGCCTTTAGTCTTTCTTTGTGACTCAAATTAATATGAAATGAAAATTTCATTTTGGACATAGGCTTCTAATTCTCATGCCTTTGATGTGTGTTTAGGTGCTTTCCTCTGGCGCTAAATAGGCTGATCAGAATCCTGCGTTTTATTTTTCTTTTCTCTAAGAACAGCTTGGATTCCTTGGGCTTGATTCTTCAGCCTACTACATTCATTTTATGCTGGTATAAATCCACTGAAGTCAGTGGAGTAACACTAGGGTAATGGAAAGAATCAGGCCTCTTATTATAAAATAACAGGATTACACATCAAAGGCATGAGAATTAGAAGTCTATGTCCAAAGAAAGACTAAAGGATAGAGGAGCTAGAACTGACAAAATTGGGATAGGAGAAGTTCAAGGCTCCCACTATGATCGTTTGAGGATGACTTGGTCTGTCTAAGGTCTTTTCTGTGCAATGATGATAATGATCTCACTCCCCTGCATCTTGTACTATGGGTCACATTTTTGTCTTTGAATTTTTTCATGATAAGCTTTGACAAATCTGAATTTTGCGTAGAAGGACCTTTGGATCCAAATATCAACCAGATTTTAATTCTTGTTTATCAAATATTGTAGTAAACTGATCCTGAGATACCTCACCCTCTCCCTTTTGTAGTGAGCAGGGATCTGGTGCCATTCATGGTAATAGATGGGATCCCATCCATTACTAAACCTCATCAGAGAAAATCTGATATATCATTCCTAATTTAAACTTTTTTTCTTTTATCCTCCAGCTTCCCCCTTCAGTAAGCAAACAGAGAATTCAGAAAAAAGAGATGGAAAAGAAACAGAAAGAAAGAATGATAAAGGCAAAAAAAAAATTAATCAAACTTGCTCATATGTTCTTATTTCTTGGTTTACATAATTCCTTTTTCTTTAAGATGTTTGAATAAATTTAATTGTTCTGAAAGTCTTGAGCCATAGTGTGGGCAGGCAACTTGCATACTTCCAACATCCATCTCCGGCAACATACCTTCAGTCTTAATTTGAAATTTCCCTGCTATTCCACTTCTGGGCCTCTCTTCCTATAATAATAGAAATAAAGTTATTGTTTTGATCGTATGGGTTGTTATTTGTATAGCACTATGGCTGTGCCACTGGTGCTTTACCGACATGTACGGACGTAAGGTCCCTGGGATCTTACAACTTAAAACACACAGGTAACATAATGGATAGTGACAACAGATCATTGTGGGGAAGGGGATAGACACAACAGTAATGGACGGGAAGGGAATATAGCTTTTGGGAGAGTGATGTTTTTAAGTAAAGCTGATTGTGTAAATTGTCTTATTTTATATTATTTGTATTAATTATGAATTAGTTATTTATTTAAATAATGTTCAGGTAACAGGGAAGGACATATAGCATCAAAGAGAAGATAAATGGCAGTATGGTAGCTGAAATAAATGAGTTTTGCAGAGGAACGTGAAGTTGAGTGAGTGAGGAAAAGGCTGTCCCAGGTATAGGATATCCACTTTGGGCCTGATACAAAGCTGTTGAAGTCAATGGAAGTCACTCTTTGTGCCAGCTGAAAGAAGGGGCAGGCATAGGAGTTACTCTCCCTTCAGCAGATATAGGCAGAGTAGCCAGAGAAGGGAGCAAGACTAGGGGATCATTGCACATTGGCAATCCCCAGTTGCTGGAACGGCCAGTGTAACTTACAGCAGGGACTGGAGAGGCACAGATTGGTCTCAGGATCAGGAAAGTTCAAGAAAGAGGATTCTCAGAGTGTCAGTGGACAAAATTTTAATGTGGTTTTAGGATATTGTTCTTTATTTTAACACACATAGAAATGAAAGGTACAGCAGCATTCGTTTTAACCAGAGACTGCATAGTTTGGGAATTATCCTCTGTAGCTCAGTCTCATTTGCTATTTTACATTTACTCCATTTGCTCCTTTTGCTCCATGCTTGTTTTGATGAACTAGCTTCTAATTCCACTTTTTTTCTTTAGGTCCTCCTTCTCGTCTACCAAATAAAGAAGACTTGTGCATCTTCTTAGCACTCCATATGGAAAATTCACCAAACTGTCAAGAGCCAGCATGTAAATATGTTGGTAACAAACAAAAAAACCCAAATATCTTAAAAGTGAGTTGAGTGAATTCAGTATCTATTGTGCAGAATAAGAGAGGCCATGATGTTAATTAGGATTTTAACTATTACATATTGCTGATTATGATTTTGACTGGTTAGGATTTTAACCTACAATATGCAAAACGTACAAGCTCTGATAAATCAAAAACTCCTTTTATTTTTCCAAATTGCATAAATACTCAGTCCTTATGCCAGCCAACAGTGGTGGAATAGCCTTTAAAATATCACAACATTATCTGGTAAAGGTTTCATATGAGTGAAGTGGTTTCCAAATCTTAGTGTTTTCACATGGTCATGTAATGTTTAGTCTTACATGATCTCATCATAGTCCAAATTTGGTATATCATAAAACAAGCACACAGCATAGTTGATAGTGTCTGTTTTTAAGTGGTTCAGAACCAGATGAGCAGAGATTTTGCAGGTTGGGGTTGAAGTGCACTGTCACTTGCGTACAGAAGGCTTGCAGACAAAGTATCTGCCTCAAGCCAACTCTGATAGTTCCTCATTTTCACAATTCAGCCCCCCAAATCAGGAATTCTATATGTGATATTGTCTAGTATGTTCTGATATTGTTTAACATGGAGCTGCAGAACTAGGAGTAGTAAGCAGAATAGTTTGGCTATATTAGTACTAAATTATTGCAGTTCCCATCTATCCTTATGGAAATTGATGGATCTGTGTGTCTGTCTGGAGAAGAATTTCCAGACAGAAGGACTATTTTCCTTCCTTCTCACTAATTCTCCTTATTAAAAATGTCCAGGGTAAGCTCTTCGGGCTAGGGATTGACATGTGTTATATGTTCGCACAGTGCCTGGTGCAATGGAGCTCAACTTTGTTGAGGTCTTTGGGTACCACAGCAATATAAATGTTAAATAATACCAGTAATATATTTGATAACATTTGGCTCTTGAAAAACTTAAGTTTGTAGCATAGTCAGCCTTAGTTTTCAAGGACAGAAATATAAAAGCAAAACTTTCATACTGAAGAAAGCTTTAAAATAAGTAATACTAAAATATATAATTCTTACCTATATTTTTAATCTCACTTACCTCTGTTTAAAATATTGTCCCTTAGCCAATATTTTCCTGTTTGGTCCTGCAGTGAAATTATTGTGCTTGTTTCATCCCTGCAGTTGCAGAGGACGTAAATTGCATCTCAAGGGGCAGTTGCTCTGGGGGAGGGTTCACCATATTGGAAAGCAGTCAGTCATA
Source organism: Mauremys reevesii (assembly GCF_016161935.1). NCBI lineage: Eukaryota > Metazoa > Chordata > Testudines > Geoemydidae > Mauremys > Mauremys reevesii. The sequence continues at coordinate 254,657,436 of NC_052623.1, forward strand.
CAACTTCTACTTTCCTGCATGTGATTCACCATGGGGAGCAAGCATAATTCTTGCTAGGACTGAGGGTGTGTCTTCACAGCATATTTAGCTTGAGTTATAACTTGGGTGATACCCCTAACTTGATTCCCATTCACACACCAGGCTCTTGCTTGAGTTAAGTGGTGCTTTAAGATCAAACTAGCTGGCACATCTAGCTAATGGTGAGTTGAAGCTCAAGTCATGCTGGAGTGAAGCTCAAACTAGTAATGCAGTGGGGATGCAACCCCTTGAGTTATAATAACGCATCAGCAGCTAATTCAATTATCTGTGCTGCTAGTCAGATCACTTGGTGTATCTCCAGTGTTGTTTTGAAGTATGGTCACTTGCATTTAAACTAGGCAAGCTTGAGTGCAGTAATTTGAGTACACTAGAACTAATTGTTTCAGTGAAGACAAGCCCTAATGGAGATTTCCCTGGAGAGGCACTGAATCAGCAGATTTCCTGGGTGCGTTAGACCCACCACCTTCCCAGTCAAACCCAAACATTTTCTGTGTTCTGCTAGCTGGTTGCACATGCCTCCACTCAGAAGGAAGTGTTGCAAGCAGTTTTCTTTGGTGAAATGGATATTGCCTCCCCTGTTTTAATTGGCAGGCTTAAACATAAGAACGTAAGAACGGCCGTACTGGGTCAGACCAAAGGTCCATCTAGCTCCGTATCCTGTCTTCCGACAGTGGCCAATGCCAGGTGCTCCAGAAGGAATGAACAAAACCGCTAATCATCAAGTGATCCATTCCCCGTTGCCCATTCCCAGCTTCTGGCAAACAGAGGCTAGGGACACCATCCCTGCCCATCCTGGCTAATAGCCATTGATGGACCTATCCTCTATGAATTTATCTAGTTCTTTTTTAAACCCTGTTATAGTCTTGGCCTTCACAACATCCTCTGGCCAGGAGTTCAACAGGTTGACTGTGCGTTGTGTGAAGAAATATTTCCTTTTATTTGTTTTAAAGATATTGTAAAAGCATTTTTTTGTAGTTTTTCAAAACTGGAATTGTCATCTGTGAAGCTAATAAACCGAAAAGGATTATCACAATGGATTGCTCCACTAAGGATCTTCATGCTGTGCCAAAAGCATTGTTAAGATTTCCAAATGCACTGAGAGGCTGTGAAGTTTACCTGTCTCGAATGCCTTGCATCAGTTGTGCAAAACTTTTGATTCAAGGTCAGTATCAGAGATACGATATTTGTAACTAACTGGCATCATACCCGTGAAAGGCTCACAGGTTGATAAAATAGTGATGTCAAGGGTTACTTCCTTTCCTCTTTACTCTTTTTCCATTCCTGCATGTCTTCTGCTGAATAACTCATCCTATTGTTGAGTGATGGTTTAGCTAGAGAGGTAAGTCATCCTGTCCTCTTCAATTAACTTTCATACCACAATCCTGTTATTGAAAAAGAGCGAATAAATGAGTCAAATTAAAACCGAAACTGCAACCTTAACACTGTCCAGAGGTGGCCTGCTGGAGGCTCAGTTTAGGAAAGTGTTGTTGTTGTTGTTTTTTAACGTTTCCAGTCAGGTTAAAAATAGAGAGAGGTTGTATGGGAATAAATGTTGTAGAAATTGTGTTGACAGAAAGATTTTAGGCATGTATGGTGGACATGTTCAGTCATTAGAGAGTATTAGGATGCAATTTCTAACCTGATAATACAAATTGTTGGATATTATTACCTGAGATTAATAGGAAGATCTAGATTGTTAATGACATAGCTGTTAATTTCTCATTTTTTCATGTTTGTGTAGCTGGTGCTGTACATAGAGGGTGATTATAATTGTTATTATTATTATTATTATTATTAATTTGTAGTGCAGTAGCACCTAGGAACACTAGTCATGGACCAGGCCCCCTTTTGTGTATTAGGCGTAACTGCCTCACACAGCTCTTCTCATGAATAATAAATAATAATACATGAAAAAGTATAACTAATATAATTACTTCCAGTACTGCTTTAATTTTACTAGTGAAGAAGGTGTGTCCACTTTATTATATTTCTTTTAAAATATTATCTTACATATATTTTTCTTCATACAGCTCAAGTTTCTCAAGTGTATTACTGGCCTAATCTTGAAATACAAACAACAGAAGTGAATCTGAACACAATTGAAATGGAAGCTGAACATGCTGATAACATCTTTAGGGAAAGCTATATCACTGCAGCAGTCTACGTACCAATATTAGATGTTGAAATGGTGAAGCAAAGGATTTTTCCACGAACAGGATCACCTCCAGTTGATAAGAACACCACTCCAATTACCTCTGTATATGATCATAAACGATCACGTAAACTTTTAGAAATACTTAACCTGACGCACATTAAAAAAGATAAATCATTCCAACAATCATATGAAGATGATATTCGTAAAGCAATGGAATCTTTTCAGACACTGGCAGGTGGCACTGATACCGAAATAAAGGAAAATAATTTTCAAGAGGATAAACATGCCATTGAAAAACAGCCCAAGTATACTCATGCATTGCAGCTCTGTAACTTACTAGCAGCCAGAAATGGTAAGTGAATGATTAGTATTAAGGTAAAGTCAGTAAGTACTGTAATATGGTATAGGAAAGATATGAGTTCAGGAATTTAGAGTCCTGGGTAGTAGAGAATTATATGTATTTAATGTGTGTGAAGCTGTAACACTGAGTTCTTCTTCGAGTGCTTGCTCATATCCATTCCAGTTAGGTGTGCACGTGCCGCGTGCACGTTCGTCGGAAGACTTTTACCCTAGCAACACTCGGTGGGTCAGCTGGGCGCCCCCTGGAGTGGCGCCACTATAGCACCTGATATATACCCCAGCCGACCCATCCACCGCTCAGTTCCTTATTACCGCCTGTGTCAGTCATTGGAACAGTGGAGCGCAGCTTAGCTGACCTCCACTTCCCTAGCTTCCTCGTAGTTTTTCTCGTTCATTATTATGTACATAGTTAGTTGTATATATTGTAAAGTTAAATTTACTGTTAATAGCATAGTTAGAATAGTATTAGTTAGAGGGGTTCGGGGATTAGCCCCTTCCCCGCACCCGGTACCGTGCCCGGGTTTCAAGCCGTGCTCGGCCTGCCACAGGCTGATGCCAACAGGAGATCCACACGACTCCTGTTTGAAGTGCCTCGGAGAATCGCACTTAATTGCTAAGTGCCCCATTTGCAGAGCTTTCAAGCCACGCACTAAAAAGGAGCGGGACATAAGACTTAGACAGCTCCTCATGGAGGCGGCTCTCACTCCTCCATCTTCGGCACCGAGCGCTGCTCAGTCAGAGACTAGAAGCACCTTCTCGGCACCGGGCCGTACCAATCTACCCAAGACCTCTCAGCACCGGACATCGCTGGCACCGAAATCGGGCCTCAAGTGCTCCCTCTCTCCAAGAGTGAAAACAGCGAAGACCGCTGCCGCCTCGGCACCACCTGCACCGAGGCCAGAGAGTGCACCTAGGTCGGACCGCCCGGTGCCGACACCCGCCATGGCACCAACTAGACCAGCACCGCCGACTCCAGTCCCGCAAAGGCCGTTGAGTCCGGCACCTGTGACCTCCCCGGCACCATACCATCCACGCCGGAGTCGTTCGCAGCGGCGAAAGACCTAATCGCCCTGACAGACTTGGCATTGCCACCACCCCCGGCACCGCCGGTGCGAGTGATCCAATCGATGAGCAAGCCGGCCTTGATTAGACCACCGTCTGTCAGCGCAACAGACCGGCACCACTCACGATCGCGGTCTCACGGACGCTCCAGGTCCCGTCGGTGCTCCCGCTCTCATCGCCCATCCCAACGCCGCTCGCAGTCCCGGCACCGTTCCGGCACACGGCACCGGTCAGACTCACAGCACCGATCACTCTCACGTTCCCCAGCTCACTACTCCCGGCACTGCTCCAGATCCCGGTACCGCTCCAGGCACCATACCTCCCGGAGCCACTCACGACGCCGTGATTCAAGATCTTGGTTGACCTTCCGACACCGGCTTGGTTGCAGGTCCCGATCTCGATCTCTCTACCGAGATACTTCACAGCACTGATCCCCGGTGCGTAGGGGAACCAGATCTGTTGGCACATCTGCCCAAGGCTTCTCTGCTCCTCCCTGACCCTCCAGACACACATCAGTGTCGTCCCGAGTGGACAGCTACTACGCTGACGAGCGTGACTCGGATGTGCCTGCCGGGGTCTTCCAAGAAGCCCGGCATCCAGACCAGGGACCTCATCAGTGGGGCTTTTGGACGCCTTGGGCATACCACCAGGCCCAAGGTGCTCCTTTGCCTCCCGCTCATGCTGCGTCGTCGGAGCACCGAGCGCCTGAGGCCACAGTTAGTCATCCTCCTCCACCCGAGGTGGATGACCCGCTGGCCCATCCTTCAAATTCCCTGGTGCAGCTCGAACAGGAACTGGTTCAGGACCAAGAGGTCATGCAGGACCCGCTCGTCCCAGGCATCTCATCCTCTTCCTCTCCAGATGAGGCAGTGGCAGGGACCTCCTCCTCGGGTCCACCACCGATAGACCTAAGGGCCCATCAGGACCTCCTCAGGAGGGTTGCACTAAATATGAACCTGCAAGTAGAGGAGGTCCCGGAGGTGGAAGACCCGGTTGTCAGCATTTTTTCCGCAGACACTCCCACCAGAGTGACACTGCCATTTATCAAAACAATCCAGGCTAACGCTGACACACTATGGCAGTCCCCCGCCTCCATCCCCCCTACGGTGAAGGGTGTTGAGCGTAAATACATGATACCTCTCGGGGGTACGAATACCTATACGTTCACCTTCCTCCCTCCTCCTTGGTTGTCCAATCGGTCAACGAGAGGGAGCGCCACGGCCAACAAGTGCTAGCCCCAAAGTCTAAAGAGGCTAGGCGAATGGACCTGCTCGGTCGGAAGGTATACTCCGCAGGCACCCTACAACTCCAGGTAGCAAACCAGCAGACACTGCTGAGCCGGTACAGTCATAACACCTGGACGGAGCTCGGCAGATTTCAAGAGCTACTCCCACAGGACTCACGCCAAGAATTTGCTGCTTTTCTGGAGGAAGGGAAGAAGGTGGCCCGAACCTCCCTTCAGGCCTCCTTAGATACAGCCGATTTGGCAGCCAGAACTCTGGCCTCAGGTATCACCATGAGGCGCATCTCCTGGCTGCAGGTCTCCAACCTCCCGCCGGAGTTACAGTATACGATCCAGGACTTGCCCTTTGATGGGAAAGGTCTCTGCTCAGAGAAGATGGACCCCAGGCTCCAAAGTTTAAAGGACAATAGGGTCATCATGCGCACGTTGGGCATGCATACTCCCGTGACCCAACGAAGACCTTTCTGCCCCCAACCTTACCGTCCATACTTCGTGCCTAGGCACAGATAAGACTTTTCTAGGCGATGCGGTCGAGGTGGGCGTAGGCACCAGTCCGGATCCCAGACGGGCCAAAACATGGTCCCTCCAAACCTCAGGGGGGTCCAAAGTCTACCTTTTGAAGGTTCGCCTGAGGACGGCGTACCAGTTTCTGGACAGGATCCTTTTCCTCCCTTTTCCTCCTGCCTTTCCTACTTCCTTCCGGCGTGGTCCCAACTGACCTCAGACATCTGGGTGCTACGCACCGTGAAACAAGGATACCATCTCTAATTTGTTTCAACCCCGCCTCTTCAGGGACCCCTCTCATGAGCAATTCCTCTTACAAGAGGTGCAGACACTCCTCTCCATTGGAGCAATAGAGGAGGTACCAAAAGAGGAAAGGGACAAGGGGTTTTACTCACTTTACTTCCTGATCCCCAAGTCAAAAGGGGGCCTCAGGCCTATCCTAGACCTGCGAGGCCTCAACAAGTTCATGACAAAGTTGAAGTTCTGCATGGTCTCCCGGGGACCATTATCCTGTCCTTGGATCCTGGAGACTGGTATGCTGCCCTCGATATGAAGGACGCGTACTTTCACATCGCCATTTTTCCTCTGCACAGGCGATATCTTCATTTTGTAGCCAGCCATCGACATTGGGAATCACCTAACTGGAATGGATATGAGCAAGCACTCGTATCTCGTATCTGGACGACTGGCTCATCAGGGGGACCTCTGAGGCGCAAGTCGAGCAACACATAGGCATTGTCAGGGACCTATTTACATGTCTAGGCCTGATGATCAATACTGAAAAGTCCACTCTGGTCCCCACTCAACGGCTAGACTTCATAGGAGCTACCCTGGACTCCACTCTAGCCAAGGCCTACCTGCCTCAGTCTCGATTCCAGGCGATGGCAGCAATCATACGAGGTCTGCGGAACTTCCCCACGACCTCGGTTCGTATCTGTCTCAGCCTTCTAGGTCACATGGCAGCCCGCACTTATGTGATCAAATACGCCAGGCTCCGCCTTCGCCCCCTCCAAACGTGGCTGAATTCAGTGTATCGTCCGGGCAGGGACCCATTGGACACAATACTCACCATTCCACCGAGCGCACTACACTCCCTGGACTGGTGGTTAACCTCATCCCAAGTGTGTGCAGGGCTACCGTTTCATCCGCACCAACCCTCACTATCCCTGACGACAGATGCGTCGTCCCTCGGATGGGGAGCTCACCTCTAGTGTAACAAGTTAGCTAAATGCATGCACAGTTTCCTTGAAAGTCATTACCATGAATAAAGTCACAGAAAAGACGGTTACTCACCTTTGTAACTGTTGTTCTTCGAGATGTGTTCCTCATATCCATTCCAAACCCACCCTCCTTCCCCACTGTCGGAGTAACCGGCAAGAAGGAACTGAGGGGTGGATGGGTCGGCTGGGGTATATATCCGGTGCCATAGTTGTGCCACTCCAGGGGGCGCCCAGCCGACCCACCAAGTGTTGCTAGGGTAAAAGTCTTCCGACGAACGTGCACGCAGCGCGCGCACACCTAACTGGAATGGATATGAGCAACACATCTCGAAGAACAACAGTTACAAAGGTGAGTAACCATCTTTTCTGTGACTTTATTCATGGTAATGACTTTCAAGGAAACTGTGCATGCATTTAGCTAACTTGTTACACTAGAGGTGAAATATTACAGTGGTATTGCCTGTGGTCTGCAGACCAAGTTAAATTAATTATACGTCAATACAGAACCAATACAGGTCGTCTGGAAAAATACTTTCAAGGCTGGTAGTAGAGATCAGCAAAAATATCCATAACAAAGGCCCAGATTGCACCTTTAACCGTAGACCAGCTTGCATTTGGTGAAGAGCCATGCTGCACTACCAAGAATTCCATGCAGAATTATGCCCCAAAGAAGCACAATGCTTCCTAGAGGTCCAGGGTGAGCAAAGGAAGAACATCCATTCCACTAACCTCTAGGAGGATGGCTCATATTTTATCTCTGACTAACCAGCAAGTACATGACCCCACCTTCACCCACACCCCTTTATGGTTTCTAGCACCTCAGGGGGTGCTATTGGATAATTGTCCTTGTGCTCTGAGCGCAGACACTACAGTTATGGCTGGTCCCTTGCCCACTATTTTGCTCCCACTCTTGTGCACTCATACAAGATGTCGGACATATTGGTCCAACATATATTTTTTTATTCAGATTTTCCTGGTTTTGAGTCCATTAAACATTTGCAAATTTGGAGTAATTTTATAACAGTTTTAAAACAATTCTGAGACAATATTACTTTTTTTGCATTTCAAGCTGGGTTGGCTGGCTGTGATTGGTCATACTCATAGACTTTAAGGCCAGAAGGGACCATCATGATCACCTAGTCTGACTTCCTGCACATTGCAGACCACAGACCCTCATTCACCCACTCCTGTAATAGACTCCTAACCTCTGGTTGAGTTACTGAAGTCCTCAAATAATGATTTAAATACTTCAAGTTACACTAGCTTAAACCTGCAAGTGACCCCATGCCCCATGCTGCAGAGAGAGGCAAAAAAACCCAGAGTCATATTGTATTGGTTTTGCTTCACTGAGTGGATGAGTTCACCTTTTGTAGTGAGAAGGCTTAGCAGAAACCATTATGACTTGCTTTCTCAGGTGGAGATAGTATTTTTTATGCTTTTTCTGAGATACAGGGAGATACAATAACTGCTGGAATGAGCAGCAAGGAGTGCTACAGGAATTTAACAGATCATTGGCACTTCTACTCAAGAAGATACCACCAGGTGCGGGGGGGTGGAGAGGTGGATTGCATAGGGACATAGGGCTGTGTGGGCTGAAGTCTTTCAGGTGAGTCAACTCTGGAATGTGCTGATTCACCACATCCCTGGATAGTCTTCACTGCTGGTGCTGATATGGAGTCCTCACTGCAACTTAACACTTTCTTTCCTTGGTTGAATCCCCTTTGGAGGGCAGTAGTGGTAATAGCAACCTCTTCTGGCTCAGGGAGGTGTACTTTGCATATATTTGCACCAACAGGGTGAATCAAGTCCTAACACTTTGTTGGTAGCTTCACTATTTGATTTTTTTTTCATGCCAGACAGTCCTAATATTGGAGTGGGGACACTGATCTACAGGAAAGAAGACATTGTAAGTACATTATATGCAACCCAAGAACTATTAATATTAGTCTGGATACAGTTTGAAAATGATGAGGAAAACCCCTCAGTCTCATGGTCAAGTATTCATTTTTGATACAAACATTAATCTATTATAGCTGATTGTCACATTAAACTTTTGCTTGTAGGATTTTTGTGCAATGTATTGTGATGCATAGAAATATTTAAAAGACCTCAAGTTTGCCATCGATATGCATTGCATTTCTGTGGGATTTCCTCAGTATTATTTATATAAGTGAGCAAGTTAATTCTACTGACATAAATAACGATTCTTAAAAACTCTCCTACACCACCCGTCCCCATGCAAGTCAAAATCTGAAAGGATTTTTAAAGGTGATGAAACTTGCACAAGGAGCAAATTAATCACACGATCATATTTCCACTTGATTATTTTTAACAGAGTATAAAATAATCAAACATTCAGATAGAATATAAGGAGGCTAATAAAACGTGCAGCTGCAGTCTTCCATAGGCCTTAGAATTTATTGTCTTAGTATACCCATAGCCCTACTGATATTTCACACAATTACACATGCTGAAATGTAACATGGTGTAGCTGACTGAGGATGGGACTAGGACTAAGGAATGCACTTTGAGGTCCATTACCAAGAAGTCAGTGGAGGCACAACACTGTGAGATAAGAATCAGGTCCTCTGTGTCTGCGTCTCCATGTGAAGAATGCAGATAAAAATACTTCCTGACCTACTTCCCAGGAATGTTATGATGATTAATTATTTAATATTTACACAGTGCTTGGAATGTGCAAAGCCCCCTCAATTTGATATATATTATTACTAATCAGCTAACTTCCCTGCATTCCAGTCCTGCTACACTCATGCAATCTCTACAGCATAAATACTTGCAAAATGAATAAATAATTCCACCTCAGCTGGGCAAACAATGCAGTCTTGCTCAAATTTTTAAATTATTCACTTCATGGACCACAATCTTTTTTGCATTTGTCTTCATGACTAATCAGATTTTACTGAGGTGTCTGTTCATGGAAAGCAAACTTCAAATTTGCATGAACAAGATTTCATGGAAATTGAAAGAAAAATTGTCCTAAAAACAGGATTTGTTGTTAGGAACTATAACCCTAACTGGGACTTCAGATAGATTTAGTATTCATGATTCAAAAACCAAACATTTTGCAAGATGGAAACCTACATGCTCAAAGAATAACAACGAGCTGATCAAAGAGCACAACAATACAACAATTCCTATGGAAGTCAATGACAATCTTTGGGAGTTGGATTGGGCCTAAATGCATCAGAGTCCTGGGAAAGTATTCTTTTTGTTTATTTTTGCCTGGTGTTGTTATAGGTCGCTGTTGGCTACAATGGATTTCCAAAAGGGACAGCGAATAGTCTGTTTGCACAGAAGGATGATGGTAGTTGTGACCAGCATGCAATCATCTGTGCAGAAGCTAATGCAATTATTCTAAGGTAGGAGTGTGAGGAATAGTGGCATGAAAAGGGAAGGAGGTGGTGGCAGAGGGTGTGTCTGTGGGAGGTGGAGAGTGTGGAGGAAGGGGTAGAATGGGGGCAAATTTCACCAGAGGTGAGGAGGAGGATGCAGATGTGGAACCTAAATTTTGTGCGGGTGGGAGGAGGGAGGAGATAGGGGTGAGAAGGGGAAGAGGAGTAGATAGACCTGATGAGAACTGTAGAGATGTGAGAGTAACAAGGGAGAGGAAATGGAGACCATGGGGAAAGGGGGAGGGAGGATGATGCTGGATGCTATGATGTAGAAGAGGGGTGTGGTGAGAGCCATGGATGAATGGTGGATGGACACGATTACAAAAAGGTACGCTAGAGTATGTTACCTCACCCTACTAGAGAGAGGGAGGAAGGCTGCTGGGCTAGGACACTGGGAGGATCTGGGTGGTGGTGGGTGGAGTGGGGGTGTGAGGACAGGAGTATTATCTCTACAGTGCTGGGAGCACACAGCTGAAAGGAGGGCCATGCAGACTCCTCCTTGGATAGAGTCTATGCAACCTCATTCCATCACTTTCCATGGCAATGAGTCCACAGTATATCCTGAATCTTAGCCATGGGGCTGAGGTTTCTTACTAGTCTCCTTTGGTCTGTGGCAGAGGAAGAGAAGGAAGAAGAACTCGCTTTAGATACACTAACAGAAATAACTTCAACCAACAAAGAGCTAATTTATAAAAATGACAGTGTTTTTGTCTTTTACAGAACTGAGGATGATCTGAGTGACACTGAATTAATCACCACATGTGAGCCCTGTAGTGTCTGTGAAAACCTAATTAAAGCAATGAAGATAAAGAAAATCATTTGGCCTAATCGAGATGGAAAAGTAGGTGGCAGAAAGTTAACAGCAAAAAGCCATGTGTCACAGTTACAGGACTAACTGCAACTCTGCCCCTTCTCTGAGTGCACAGATCTTGTGACTACCTCTCTTCGGGTGGAATCACATGATTTTCTCACTCTCAAATGGCCCTAGGCTGCAGTACCCTGTTTACCAAACATATTTACCCAGCAGGTCCTAGTGGGTTTAATATCTGCTGTTCTTCCCTTTGGAAGCCTATGACCTTCTGGTTACAGTGACTTTTGTAAAAAAGAGTATTGTTTATTTAACTAAAGCACAAAGCAGTTAAGAGAAAAGGATCTTAAAATAACCAAGGGGCCCTTGATAGGTCTAGCTTGCCCCAGACAGCCCTGGTTCACCTTAGCTCTCGCTCCCCCCGAGAGCAAATCCTATTGTCCTCTTGTGTTTGCAGGCTCGCCTGAAACTAGTGGATAAGTATTCGGCACGGCTCAGCTGTGCCTCTGCTGCTGTTACCTGTGCAGCTATGACTACACAGCTATTTAAATTTGAACTTGCTCACTGAGAGCAAGTGCTAGGATGTGTATACAAGCAGGGGAATCACACCCCTAGCTCATAGCGTAGACGTAGTCCCAGTCAACCATTGGTTCCCTGACCCCCTCCCCTCTTGGTAATCCATCTTTTGACTCATTTCCTTTAGAAATCTCCTCCAACTCCTCCTACTTTTACAGTGGCATTAAGAGAGGCATTTATCAGCCTTCTTGATAGAGTGTATTATGGCAATTTTCACAAGCTCTGTACGGTACTCCAGAGAATATTGTGCCCTATAGATAAGCCCCTTCATTTTCCATTTAAACCAATTTTTACCGAAAAATTTCTGGGTTTTACTAAAAGTATTATTCAGTTTTTTTCTGATTTTTCACCCTACTTCTGTATCATTCAAATACATACAAAATAATTTGTTTTATTAGGAAAATACAATATATGGCATGAGATATATGTATTACAATAATACATTAGTATGTGTGTATATGCCAAGCTGCCTGTTGAAGTAAGGCTATGTATTAGTATAGAACAGTGTTTCCCAAACTTGAGATGCCGCTTGTTCAGGGAAAGCCCCTGGCGGGCATGGCCGGTTTGCTTACCTGCCCCTCCAGGCCAATGGGGGCTGCCTGGAGCGGCGAACCACAGCCAGTGGGAGCTGCAATCGGCCAAACCTGCGGACGCGGCAGGTAAACAAACTGGCCTGGCCCTCCAGGGGCTTTCCCTGAACAAGTGGCGTCCAAAGTTTGGGAAACACTGGTATAGAAGATGCACACAATAAACAAACAGGTGCACATGCAAGCTCAGAAATGCGTGTGCATCTGAATGTACTGATGAAGCTCACACCCACCACATACACATTTCAAGCTATTAGCAGATAATGGTTTAAAGATTTGACACATGAAAATGGGAAGAAAATGCAAATCGGTATCGGAATACATTTCAGAACACAAGGAAGTATTTTAAAGTTTAAAAAAAAACAAAAACAGAGAAAAGAATGAAGTTGAGTGGATGCGCTGCAAATGGTGTGGCCCAATTATTAAATGTAATATTTATAGGCTAATAGTTCTAAGTCTACAACTGTCAATTGTTTATTCAAATGAAAAGTTTTATTTGGGGATTACAGAGACATTGTTTTCTTAAACTCAGAGGTGGCATTGTGTTTTGAGTTCTGTTTTAGTTCTGCAGCAAACCACATTGATGAACGAAATTCAAAGCATTAATCTATTGAATACCTTTCCCCCCGTCTTTTTGTCCACCAAAATAAACCCTGATATTTACCCAGAAAAATTATTAATAATTTTTGCACTGATTTTCATCTGTTTTTGTGGTAATAAACTGATAAATTCCTGGGAATTAATTAAATTAAATTAAATTAAATTAAATTAAATTAAAACTGCAAATGAAGGGCCCTACCTACAGAATACATGACATTAGAAATTTCCAGTGGTGATACCTAGCAGAATGCCTGGCAGATCTCTCCTCTTACAAGATGGGAAAATTCAAACACGGGCTGCCTGCACATATGTGGAAAGTTTTATTTTAATATTTAATCAAAGGCACCAGTGCATTTATTTGCATATGTAATCATAGTGCATTAAGGACCTGATCCTGCAATATTGAGGTTAGTGATAGTTTTACCATTGATTTCAGTGATTACAGGACCAGGTGCTATGATATCCATTTCATGGTGTAATGGAGCTAGCCAAAGACATTAAGTTCAAACAAAAGCTTTATAACTGAAATTACCCAGGCACAAAAATCTGGAACTTCCATGATACAGAATGTGATTTTCCCCTGCACACCCTCTCCATGGCCAGCCACCTTGCATGATAAAACCATGGAGGTTTTGCTGTATTTTAGAGTTTTCTGCTTTGGAAGGGGGCAGGGTTTGGCCTTGTATATGCATCCGTGGCTCAATTGCAGCTGCTGTGGGAAACATAACTGAATTTTCTGACCTTGGTGCTTGTTAAATATGTATCAGCTATGATGTTCCATTAACAGTGTTTAATTTCATATTTGATAGAGTGAATTAGGACTGTGATTTGGAATCACAAGTCTCAATCTTGCAGAGATTTAACTCCGTAGGACTATGTTCACAAATCGTTCCATGACTGGGGCTAGAGGGCCTGGTTCTGCAGTTACTTCCTATATACGGATATTCCTATAGTATAATTATTAAAGTAGAATGAGGACTTCTTTTTTCTGAAGATAATACAGCTCACTGAACTAAGATCTTTTTTTAATGACTGTATAAATGATTCTGTAGAGTCATTTCAGCACAAGAATTAATGTAGGCAGCTCTCTAGCCTGGTTAGAGTTTGAAATAAAACTATTTGACATTCAACAACTCATCATAGTTACTATTATGCCCCACTATGAAATGAATCCAGAAGATTATTTTAAAAATTCCCTTCAGTACAACAAGCTACTAAATCAGGGATCAGCAACGTTTGGCACGTGGCTCCCCAGGGTAAGCCCCCTGCCAGGCCGGGCCGGTTTGTTTACCTGCTGCATCCACAGGTTTGGCCAATTGCGGCTCCCACTGGCCGTGGTTCGCCACTCCAGGCCAATGGGGGCTGCGGGAAGCAGCGGCCAACACATCCCTCGGCCCACGCCGCTTCCCACAGCCCCCATTGGTCTGGGAGGGCGAACTGCGGCCAGTGGGAGCCGCAATCGGCCGAACCTGTGGAAGCAGCAGGTGGTAAAACCAGCCTGGCCCACCAGGGTGCTTACCATGGCGATCCGCATGCCAAAGGTTGCCGATCCCTTACTAAATAGTCCCACTTTTCATTAGAAAAGTGAAATGTTCAATATTTTCCATTCACTTATTCTCTTTTTTTTTCTTCTAGAAGCAACCAGAACATGCAACTAAAGATCCAACAGGTAGGCAACTATATAAAATATGAGCTTATATTAAATGCATGAAAATACTGTCTTAGGCCCTGATCGGCAAATGCATAACTTTACATATGCAAAGACCCATTTTGTTTAAAGAGACTTGTCACATATGTAAAGTTAGTCCTGTGCATAAATGTTCACAGCAGAGTTGCCTTTTCAATTCAGCCTTTTATTCTCTTTTTGTGAGAGAGGGACAGTCCTTTTATCTAGCATCAGTACATGAGCCCTATCAAAGTTATTTAGGAGACTTTCTATTTTTGTATACTATTGTTTCTTTCCCAAATTATATCCCATCCTGTTGCCCCGCCAATGAACTCTCCCCTGAGAAGTTAGTTGGTGCAAACTTATATGATCAAAAAAAGTAAAGAGAAGCCTGAGAATCAAAACAGTTTAATCTTTCTGTAGACACATGAGCTCACAAAGTAAACAACTTGAACTCCTGCTCCTCCTCATTTCAGATGCACATTAACTTCTGTCTTACTTGTTATAGTCTGACTTTTACTTACTGTGATTTATTGACATACATTTGCTTAATCATGAAAGCAATGATACATAAAATAGTCAAGTTAATGTAGAAACACCAAGTCATGTAGAATGATGAAGTAATTTATTCCTTTAATAAATATGCAACTCCTGTTAACATTAGTAGGTTATGCATAATATTAATGAGAACTGCTCATATACATCAAGAGAAATGACTGATTTGCAAAAATTGTGCAACTGTTTCTGCAGCATTTTGTAGAACTGCTATGTTTTTCAGTGCTATCTTGATACACATTTGTATTATTTTATTGTATTTCCATATGTTTGTAAAAACGGTACCAATGTAAGGAATTATTTGGAGTAAAAGTATTGAACTCTTGAGGTGGATGGACTCCATGGCTTTGGAGACTGACACTAAACTGCCTTCTGAGTGCATATTGCCTAAACATACTAATACTTTAAATTTTCCCCCACATGGAATCCCACATTCAGAAGAAGAAAATAATCCAAGCACTGAATCCTTTCAGGTAAAAAGCAGCATCAAAAAACACTGTGGTGAAAAGTTGTTAGCACTCCAAGGTGAGTTTTCTGGCTTTTTAATACTTTTTCTGAGATCTGCTGAAGACTGTAATGACTTTAAGGTTTAATTCAGCAGGAAGTTTGATTAGTGTTTTTAGCCTTTCCTACACTGGCATTAGTTTAATCCAATTTTAAATGCAATTTGAAAGTGTATGTTAGTCTAATCACTTTCAAAATCAGTTTAGTGTATCCACACTAGTCCTTTAGGAATTATCAGGTATGTTAAATCATGTTAAGACAAAACTGTGCTCAAGAACCCACTGTCCATCAAAAAGGCCTTAGCATGGTTCTGAAAAATTGTTGCAACTCATATTTCCCAGACTTACAAATTACTTACATAAGAATGTACTTTTCTTTTAAGGAGGAGAGGGAGTTGTGTTTCTGTTTAGTTCTAAGTTTCATCAGGCAGTATTTATAGTTGTAGTTTTACTTACAGCTGATCGAGAGAAATGTAATAGAAAGGTCTCAGGAGAGAAGGAAGGAAAGACAATGGAAATACAGTCACCAGCAGATGAGGGACATGCTTCTGGTCAGGTAAACACATTTAAAAAAAAATAAAATAAACCGGATAAAACCAGAAAAATATGCCTACATAATGCTTTAAATATTTAGATTAGAATGGTTAAGATAGTAAGCAATTTGGGCAAGGAACCATCCTTTAATTTTGTATTTGCATTTGTACAGTGCCCAGTAGCTCTTGGGTGCTACTATAATACAAATAATAATAATTAATAATATGGTAAAGATAAAAACTCACTAAATTGGCCTGTGAGTGATGAATAAAATTATGAATGCCAACATTTTTAATTGGTTGGGGATTATCCCATTGACTTTAATTGTAGTTGACATTTTGAGAAGTATGCTGGTCTGATTGTCTAGTCTTTTCTGAGACTGACAAATTTATCATAATTTCGTTGCCTACTGTAACTGAGATTGCTGGCCCCTTTAATAGCAGGCACTGCTGGGCTGCCTACTAACAGAGCTTGGCCTTTCAAAACTAAGGATTCTGGGAGATGTAGTTCTCACAGATGCTTGGTAATTGTGGGCAGAACTTCAGTGCATGGTGGGAGAAAAAGCAGGCCCTTTAAAAGGCAACCTTTCCTTAAAGTGACTGGAGAAAGGAGGGGAGCATGTACTTGCTGGGGAAAGTTCTCTGGAAAGACCAGGCCTTGTGTGGGGCTGACAACTTATAGAACTGGGTAGGCACTGAGCCCAGGAGGGTCTGTGGAAAATGTTCATGAAGATGCAGCAACCCTGAGGAGGAGTAAGTTTCTCAGACCCTGAAGAGACAAGACATCAAACGACCCAGGAAGAGGTAGAGTAAAAGAAGGAAAAGACCTGCCACAATACAATACTGGTGTATGCTGGAGGTGCAGGTTTGCCATTAATTTTTTCTAGGTGCCCAGTCCAGAGCTTCCAGTGAGGATGGGAGGAAGCCCCACTTCAACCTCTGGATGGGGCTTGCCATCCCCGAAGGGCCAAAAATCACAAGTTGGGACCTAAAAAATTAATCACGCAATTGGCTTAAAAATCATATGTTTTTTAAATAGGTGCTTTCTGTTTGACTTCTGATTTTTGAGCCTTTGTTTCATGTTTTCAAGCTTTTCTCCACAGCTGGAAGGGCTAGAAACTTACCTTTCTGTTTAAATGAAAGCTGAGAGTCTCATTTAATCACACAACTCTAGGAGCTGGGGCTTTACGAAAAATACCAAATATCCTGAGACTTGTGATAAAATCCTGAGGCAGGGCAAAGGAACTACTTTGTTTTGTGCTTGGCCTGCTTTTGTTTGTCCTGGAAGTGAGGACTTTATAGTTTGGCCAGAATCCAAACTAATGTAGCAGAAAGGAAACTGAGGACTGGGGGGCAAATTGAGGAAGTGATGCTAGGGCCATAAAGAACCTGTTATAGCTAGCTAGAGGTATAATGAAGTCCATAATGTAGAATTCGACTCATTCATTTTCTTTATGTATATCCAGTTATGGTGGCTTATAGTCATGTGTCATGCGACTCTTATTAGAAATAATTGCAAGATTACTGTAAAATTTCTTATAACTACTGTTCCAGTGGTTAATTGTATTATCTTTGTGATTACCAATAACTGGGGCAGAAAATAGCCCCAAATTTGAGAGATTCCTTTCTAAGTTTTGAAGTGGCAATATCAATAATTCAGAGCCAATCATTCACATGACAAATTTTCTGTCCACAAATTTTCTGTGAGCAGTCTGATTTTCTTGAATGTCTTCATTATTTGAAATTCTTTACTTAATTGTTGGAGTGAATCATTCTTGAGCTATAGATTGTTCACTGACTGTTCACTGTGAAAATTTCATATCTGAAATTCAAGTGGTGTTGATTAGTTCTGAGGGAGTATGTACGTCACATGCTAAATTTCTGTTCCACGACTGGAGGAACATAACTCCTGGAGTCAGGTTCTTCATTGAGTGGTGTCCCTGTGGCTGCTCCATTTCAGGTGGCAGTGCATCCCAGCATTGTTGATCGGAGATTTTGCTAGCAGTGTCTGGCCGGGGCGCACGTGCTCAGGACCTGTCTTGTGGCAGCGCTGACGCCTCTTCTGGCATGTGCATGTACTGACCCCTTAGTTCCTTCTCAACCGTCCTTGGCTTGAGATGGAATCTGTTAGCTGATTTTAGTTAGATTTTAGAGATTTAGGATAGTACTTATAGTGTTAATAGTTAGTTTAAGCTTGGATTTAAGTAGTTGTTTTTAATAGTGTAGTGTAAAAAATTTTTTTTATTTTTTACATTTCTTTTTCTTTGTCCTCAAAACTTTGAAGAGGGATGAAAACAAAAATGCCTGGATCACCAGATTTTAAAAAGTGTGCAAGGATGCCATGCCGGTCTCAGATGGACATTCACTCTGTGTCCACTGCCTGTGGGAGCTGCACATCCCTCAAAAGTGCGCTCACTGTTGCAACCCAAAGGCAAGGGCAAGGAGAAATAGGGATCTCCACCTAAAATGCATCCTAATGGAGAAAACGTTGACCTCCACAACAGAATCCACAAGTGGCTCCCCTGGGGCCGTGTCACTGGATAGAGCTAGTGTCTTGCCCTCAGAGAAATCAAGGAAGAGAGCCTCATCATCTCCAAGCTGAGAACCATTTAAAAAGAAACAGTCTCTGGCAAGATCCATGTCCTCGATGTTGAGCTTCTCTAGAGAGAGCAACTTCAATACACCAGAAACCTCCAGCACCATCCGCCAAGGGACATCTGCTGGCAAAGTTAAAGAGTTGAGCAGCAGGCACCATTCAGCCTTCTCCTCCTACTCCACAGCACCCTCTACCTCAGCGAAAAGAATGGCACCACAACCGATGCTGCAAACCACGGCGCCCCCTCCGACACCGATGATAGCAGGACAGAGCATAGAACAACCTAATCAAGACACCATAGTGCCGAGAAAGGCCACACAGAAGCAATCGGCACCAAAAGCAGTGGCACTGCAAATGGTAGCACCAATGTCTGCCGAACAAACCTCAAATTGCATCTGCACTGACTCTCCTCTACTTGGCACTGTGGATTCTCCAGTACCCTACGGCACCAGACCAACCCCACTCTCCCATCGCACCACCATTTCCAAGCGATCAAGAAGAGGAAGCTGTCTTCTTTTCTGGCCATTCTTCTCCAACAGCGACCAAATACAAAAGAAAATCAGACCCAAATAAGGGTCTACCACCATGGCTGGCTAACCCATGGATATGCCCACCCATGCCATTCCAGCTACAATTGCCACCCATGGGCAGCTTTTAGGGTGCAATTCTAACGGCCTACATCCATGCACAGAAAAACCATAAAATCAGCATCGACTTCAGTACCTGAACCCTCTGAAGCCACAAAGGAAGGGGAAGAAGAAAGAGTTGACACATCAGAACATGGTGAACCTCTAGAACACAACTCCTCATCCCCTCCGGATGAAACAGTTATACCCACAACTACAACGGCCCCGATGACTTCAAACATCTCTAGGAGCTCTTCAGGCGAGGGCACAGAGCCAGAACATCCCTCTATAGGAAGTACAAGAGACACAACACTAACTCCTGAAAATACTCCATACATCAACTTCCTCCAGGATTTCCATCCCCATCAATGATGCCCCCCTGAAGCCAGCAGACATAATGTGGCAAACACCGATCTCCATTCCACCAGCCAACAAGCGCACAGATAAGAAATACCACGTGCCAAATAAAGGGATGGAATTCCTATTTGTGCACCCACCACCAAACTCCTTAGTGGTGGATGCAGTAAATCAAAGAAACAAACAACGTGAATCCGCTCCTCAAAACAAAGAATGGAAGAGACTGGATCTTCTAGGCCAAAAAGTGTACACATCAGCCACACAGCAATTCCTCACTGCAAATTACACTGCATTACTGGCAAAGTATGATCATGACAATTATAACAAATTCACAGAATTCACCCAGAATATACCTGAGGGGAAAAGAGAACAATTCCGGGCCATTGTGAACAAAGGCCAGCTTATTTCCAGGACAGCACTACAGGCTGCCTTCGACGCGGCAGACAGCAGCTCACATGACGGCAACAGCCATTGTAATGTCAGGGCATCATGGCTGCATTCATCAGGAATCCCCAGAGAACTGCAACACAAAGTGAAAGATTTGCCCTTTGACAGTCACAGACTATTTTAAGCCAAAATCGATGAAATTCTCCAGTCCATGAAAGATTCCAGGGTGACCCTCAGAACATTAGGGCTATACATAACATCAAACAGGCGGTAACGTTATCAGCCATATAACAGAAACAGGGACGATACGTCTCAGCGACAGCAGAGACCATATGAATCAAGGGGACAAAGAAATAGGCCACAAAGATACCGACAGAATCAACCCCAGAACTCAGCGTCTCAACCACCACCAAACAAACCACAATTTTGAAGTATTGGTCGAGGGTCTGCATGATCTCCCCATAACACCAGCGTCAGCGGACAACACACAAATATTTGAGCACTGACTGAGGCCATTTTACACTAACTGGACTATGATCACATCTGATCAGTGGGTTTTAGAACTAATTCTAACAGGCTATACCATCCCTTTTACATCTATACCAACTACCCACCCTCCTTCCCTGATCCTTTTCAGGGACCCTTCTCTCGAGCATCTATTGAGACAAGAGGTGCATCACTTTCTGCAAATAGGCGCAGTGGAACTAGTCCTAATACAACACAGAGGGAAGGGATTTTATTCCCATTACTTTCTGACTCAAAAGAAAAATTGAGGGGAAGTGGAGACCCATCCTAGACCTAAGAAAACTCAACAAATTCATCAGTGCCCACAGATTCAAAATGGTCACCCTGAACTGGATCATCCCTATGCTGGAAGAAGGGGACTGGTTTGCAGCCCTCGACCTACAAGATACATACTTTCACATTACAATCCACCCGGCTCACAGACGCTTCCTAAAGTTCACAGTAGGACAAGAACATTTCCAATACAGAGTGCTACCATTTGGCCTATCGACAGCACCGACAGTATTCACTAAAACACTGGTGGTAGTGACAGTGCACCTGCACAGATAAAGGATACTCATATTCCCTCACTTAGACAACTGCCTAATCAAGGGCTCCACAAAGACAGAAACAGAAAGAGGTGTTCAATTAACCATCTCCCTCTTCCACTACCTGGGGCTACAAATCAATGAAGAGAAATCCACCCTCACTCCAGTATAACAACTGGAATTCATAGGTGCTCGCCTGGACTCACTCCCTTCCAGAGCCCCACTTTACCATCATGACCTCCTTTATATTGGTGGTCTCGCACAGCTCATGGGTGCATGCATGCAACTGCTTACAACTATTGGAACACATGGCGGTCACCATACCAGGCTACAAAGATGGCTAAATACAATCTACATATCATGAAGGCACAGCCTAAACAAGAGAATCACATACACCGCAGAGGTGATTCAATCACTGCACTGGTGGACAAACCCATCAAATGTGTGCTCTGGCATACCTTTCCAACAGGAAACACCATTGGTTCAAATCACAACAGATGCCTCCCTCATTGGATGGGGGGCCCACCTGAAACAATATATTTCCCTGGGCAAATGGTCATCAATAGAGACGCACCCTAGTGAAAATATACTTATGAGTTTAAGATTTGTTTTCCTCAAATAACCTCTTAAGCTACGCTGTTTCCATGAATGAATATCCCCGCTTGTGAGCTTGTTTAGTAATGTAGTTATGGAAAGCAGACACACAAGGGGTGCAAGCTCAACCAAAACACATAATTTGTTTACTTAAGTGAACATTCATGGACATTTCTTGGGGTATTTCCATCTCTTTAGATTTATGTACATTGATCATTGTCCTTGTATCTGAGCTGCTCATCTCCATTACTCATAGTGTGGGAACAATTTGTGTACATAGTCATAGCCTCTCTAACTGCTACAGGCCTCTGATAACAAGGTCAACATCATTGAAAAATACTTAACCATTGATAAAAGGTCCTAAGGGACAAGATTCTTAGGGCTTGTCTACACAGTGCAGCAATGCACACCACAAGAGTGTGATAGCTAAAGTACACTAATGTGCACTAATTGGTCTGCATAGATCCTGCTAGTGCACACTAAAAGTTCCCTAGTGTTGTTCAAACACTACTATGTTAAAGTGCGCTAGGGAAATTCTAGTGCACATCAGGATGGTCTGTGTGGACCAATTAGTGTGCAATACATTAGTGAACTTTAGAAATCACACCCTTGTAGAGCACATTTCTGCACCATGGAGACTTGCTGTAGTCTGGCTGTAGAGGTGACAAATGCTGATGGCCATGCTTAATAATAGTTCTGACTACTTCCACTCCTGTAAGGAGTATTTTGAGAGATTTCTCCTTGTGTAACTTTTTAAAAATTAAATTAATAACACAGCAGACCATTGACTGTGAAACAGCAAAGACTAAGGTTATTTTCCATTTCTTCAGCAGTTCTAAAACATTAAGGTCAAATTATATCCACTCCAGGATGGTGCATGTGGGGGCGATGGAGGCACTTCTTGCTAGTGCAGTTGACAGTGTTAGTTTCCCAGAAAGGTGATGGTATGGGGCCAGGGCTTCACACTGGCCAGCAGAGCTAGTGTGGTATGGATGGAAAAATATACTACACTGTTTGAAAGTGTGCTGGAGCTGCTGATGCATTGTGAGCTACACCAGAGGACGTGGGGAATTTATCTTCAGGTGCCAACTGGAGCATGGATCCTCCTATCTTCACCTAATGCAGGGGTTCTCAACCTTTTTTCTCTGAGTCTCCCCTAACATGCTATAAAAATGCCACAGCCCACCACTGCCACAACTGTTTTTCTGCATATAAAAGCCAGGGCCAGCATTAGGTGGTAACAAGTAGGTCAATTGCCTCGGGCCCTTACACCCTTACATAGGGGCCCGCAAAGCTAAGTTGCTCAGGCTTTGGCTTCAGCCTCGGGTGGCGGAGCCCTGGGCTCCAGCCCTGTATGGCAGGGCTTTGGCTTTCTGCCCTGGGCCCCAGTGAGTCTAATGTTGGCCCTGCTTGGCAGCCCACCTAAAACCTGCTCGCGGCCCTCTAGGGGGCCGCGGACCCCTGGTTGAGAACTACTGCCCTAATGTACAAGCAGTGGTTTAAAACTGTGGGATAGTTGCAAGATTTTTTTTATTAGACTCAAGTACCATATAACAGCTTGAAATGTTTAATATTTAATTAACTTCCAGTTCTTCAACTACATTTTGTCTAATATATGCAGACCATATGTCCTCCGACCCCTATTTAACAGAAAATTTTGTAATTACTGTTCCCATTGGTATTTCTGTTCAGATAGTTTGTATTTATTATACTCTGCACTGTATATAACTAATCACAAAACTTTATATTTATTTGTATTTTATTTTTACATTTTATTTATTTATTTATTTATATATATTACATTTCTATTTTAGCAGGCCATTTTAAATTCATCAGAAGCGTCTGCATCCCACAGAGATGGCATAGTGAAAGAAGACAGTGAAAAAACAAATCCTTTATTGACTGAGACTGTGGACAAGCCAAAAGGTACATAGCATAGACCAATGAACTAATATTTCTGTTTTATCTGAGGGGTTCAAATTGGGAATCCTGTACTTTCTCAATTGACAAGCAGGAAAATCTAAATTGTAATTTGGCACTGTGACGGACCCAAACCAGTAGGGTACAGGAGTGTGGTCCTATTAGTATCCAGGAAGTGGGCGGGCAAAGCCCGCCCACTGCTAAAGGACCTCACCCCAGCCTAAGGGGAGGATCCACAGGTCTTGGATACTAACTAATTACGTGGGACAACCAATAAAAAAAAACAGGATCGGGAGTGAGGTTACAGGAGTGTGGTCCTATTAGTATCCAGGAAGTGGGCGGGCGAAGCCCGCCCACTACTAAAGGACCTCCCCCCAGCCTAAGGAGAGGATCCACAGGTCCGGGACACCAACTAAGTACGTGGGACAACTAATGAAAAAAAACAGGAGCGGGAGTGAGGTCACAGGGCTAAACGAAGGGAACCAGATGGGGACACCGAGCAGAGAACCCCGGACAACGCCCACTGCTCCTCGAAGGCGTCAATGGAGCCAGTGGACGCCGCCCAGAGGAACTCCGCCCGGATGCGTGAACGGACGGAGGAGCGGAAATAGGCCCCACAGTCGCAGGAAATCCCATCGGCCAACCTCCACTCCCTGGTTTTATAGATGGCCAGTTTGGCCAGGACTAAGAGGAGGTTGACAAGGAGATCCCGCGACTTCGTGGGGCCACGGATAGGGAGTGCATAGACAAACAGGTGAGGGGAAAAGTGCAACCAAAAACGCAATAGGAGATCCAAGAGGAGCCGGAACAGGGGCTGCAACCTGGCGCACTCTAAATAAACATGCGCCAGGGTCTCCTTCATGCCGCAAAAGGGGCAGGTGTTGGGGACAGGGGTAAACCGCGCCAAGTACACGCCCGTGCTCACGGCCCCGTGAAGGAGCCGCCAACTGACATCCCCGGCGGGCCTCGGGACTAGGGCAGAATACAGGCTGGCCCACCGGGGCTCCTCACCCTCGAGAGGTGGCAGGAGGTCCCGCCATTTCGTATCGGGGCGGGACGCGAGGGTGAGGTAGTGAAGCGTGTGGAGCACGAGCGTGTACAGATGTTTCCTTGGCGCGGTCTGGAACAAAACCGGCTGCAGATCGGGCAGCCGGCTTGCAGTGAATGGGCGCGGGGGGTGTGTGGGGCCACGGGGCAGGGGCCCGATAAAAAGATCCACAGGGCCCGGGGTGGAAGGTGGGCGGGGCGTGCCCTCTCGCAGGACCCGGTCGAGGTAAACCCGAGCAGCGGGCAGTAAAGCGGCCTTCACCTCCTGAAGTACGCGAGGCTGGAGAGCCCCATGCGCTGAGCGGCGTCAGGATCCAGCCAGTCTCCCGGTCGTAGTCCAGGAGGTCTCCGACCCTGGTGACTCCTGCCAAGACCAGCCTCTGGCGCACCGCGGGGGACTCCGCCACCTGCACACGGAGCTGGGGGTTGTGTAGCAGGGGCTCCGCGAGGAGATCGACCCCCACGGTGGCCGCCACGGACCTGGTCGTTGAAAAGAGCTTCCAGGTCCGGAGGAGGTCTTGGTAGAAGACCGGCAGCCCAGAGAGGTCTCGCGGAAGACCTCTCGGATGGAGAGAAAAGAGCTGCCGGTCGTATCGGAGCCCTCGGAAGCGGCGGAGGAAGGTGTGTGCCAATACGCTCCACGCCGGACTACCCACACCGTACAGGAGCCTCTGCAGGGCCTGGAGGCGGAAGACGTGGACCTGAGTGCGCAGGCACTTCAGGCCCTGCCCCCCCTCCTCCAGGGGCAGGTGGAGGACCCCTGCAGAGACCCAGTGCGTTCCTGGCCAGAAGAACTCCAGAACCGCCGTCCGGAGGTTGGCCAGGAAATCCGGGGCCGGGACCAGGGTGTTGAGCCGGTACCAGAGCATGGACAGGACTAATTGATTCAGCACCAGCGCCCTCCCCCGAAGAGAGAGGCACCGGAGTAGTCCTGTCCATTTCCGGAGCTGCGCCCTCACCCCGCCCTCTAAACCATGCCAGTTCTCCGGCGGAGACGGATGCGTGGCAGAAAGGTAAACGCCGAGATAGAGCAGTGGACCCGCGCTCCACCGGATGGCCTGAAGCGCGGGTGGGAGGGAGCTCGCCTGCCACCCGTCCCCTACCACCAGGCCAGAGCTCTTGACCCAGTTGACCCGGGCAGAGGAGGCCGCCGAATAAATGGCCTGGCAAGCCTCCACCCGCGCCAAGTCACCCGGGTCCTGGACCACGAGGAGCACATCGCCGGGCGACGCCGACAGGACCAGCCGCAGCCCGCCCCGGAGCACCAACCCCGTCAACCTCCGACGGAGGAGACAGAGGAAGGGCTCGATCGCCAGAGCGTACAGCTGACCCGAGAGGGGACACCCCTGCCGTACTCCGCCCGAAGCTGACCGGCTCGGTCAGGGTCCAGTTGAGCCTGACCAGACACTCCGGAAGCGTACAGCACCTGGAGAAACCCCCACACGGGGGTCCGAAGCCTATCGCTTGCAGAGTGCCCAGGAGATACCCGTGATCCACCCTGTCGAACGCCTTCTCCTGATCCAGGGACAGGAGGGCGAACGACAGACCATCCCTACACCCTAATTCCAGAAGGTCCCGGACCAGATACAAGTTATCAAAGATCGTGCGGCCGGACGGTGTAGGTCTGGTCCGGTGGACCACGCCCGCCAGCACGGACCCTAGCCGAATCGAAATGGCCTTCGCAACGATTTTATAGTCCGTGCTGAGGAGCGAGATGGGACGCCAATTCCGTAAATCGCGGAGGTCCCCCTCTTCGGCAATAAGCACGGCTCGCCTGCACGAAAGAGGGAGGACCCCGCTCCGCAAAGACTCGGCCCAGACGGTGACTAGGTCTGGGCCGAGGACGTCCCAGAACACGCGGTAGAACTCCACGGTCAGCCCGTCCATGCCCGGAGATTTATTGGTGGGCATGCGACGGAGGGCTTCTGAGAACTCGGCCAGAGTGAGAGGCAGCTCTAGCCGGTCCCGGTCACCCGCGCTGACCGTCGGGAGTCCGTCCCAGAGCACTTTGCAAGCGTTAGGATCGGTCGGATCCGGGGAGAAAAGAGCCGCGTAGAAGGCCCTGGCCCTCCCGCAGATCTCCGCCGGATCCGTGAGGGGGGTGCCGTCCTCCGCCAGGAGGCAGGTGACGTGCTTTTTGGCCCCCCTCCTTTTCTCCAGGGCGTAGAAGAAGCGGGAGCCGCGATCCATCTCCCGAAGGAGGCGGATGCGGGATCGAACAAAGGCACCCCGGGCTCGATGATCCTCGAGGGCCCGGAGCTCCTCCCGCTTCTCCCGGCACGCTCCGCAGAGGGATGGATCCTCGGGGCTGGCGGCCAGACGCCTCTCCAGCTTCAAAACCTCCCGTTCCAACTGCTCTATCGCCGCATCCCTCCGTCGGCTGGCGCCCCGGGTGTAGTCGCGGCAGAAGAGCCGGGCACGCACCTTCCCCAGGTCCCACCATCGCCGCGCCGAGGGAAAGGCGCGCCTCTGCCCTCGCCAGGCCAGCCAGAACTCCCGGAAGGACGCCACGAAGCCCACGTCCTCCAGCAAACTATTATTAAAATGCCAGTAGGCCGGCCCCGGCCTCTCCGCGCAGAGAGAGGCCGTCACGGTGGCAAGGTGGTGATCAGAAAAGGGGGCCGGCCGAACGCTGGAGGAGTGGGCTCGTGAAAGGTGGAAACGTGACAGATAAATGCGGTCCAGCCGGGAGTGGCGCGACCGATGGGCCTCCACCCGGACGAAGGTGAAAGTCGAGACGTCGTCCGGGTGGTGGTCGCGCCAGACGTCCACCAGGGAGTGGCGTTCGACGATCTCCCGGAGGACGTCCGCTGCGGCCGGGCACTGCTCGGTCCCCGAGCGGTCCTGCTCGAGGGTGGTGTTAAAGTCCCGCCCAGGACCAGGCACTCACGAGGATCCAGGAGCCGAGGAAGGCGGACGCCTGCCGATAAAAACGCAACCTCTCCGGGCCCGATGTCGGGCATAGGCGTTGACAAGATTAACCACAAGCCCGCCATGCGGACCGGAGGTGCAGCAGGCGGCCCGGCACCGCCTCGGCGACCCCAGCACCTCGGGCCGTAGGTCGGGGGAGAACAGGGTCGCCACTCCCGCCGAGCGAACCGAGAGGTGGCTAAAGTCGACCCTGTCCCCCCACTCCAGCCGCCAGCTAGCTTCAGCGGCCGGATCTGTATGGGTCTCCTGCAGGAAAACCACAGAGTACCCCCCGACCCGAAGGAAGGAGAGCACCTGGCTCCTGCGGAGACCCATCCTACAGCCCCGGGCGTTCAAAGTGGCAAAGATGATCGCCGCCATGAGGAGTGCTGGGGGATCTGGCGCTGGCAGACACGCCCACGGCCTCCGTCGGGCCGCACAGCAATCCTTGACCAAACCCGTGGGTGAGGAGAGAGTCACGGAAGAGGCAGACCCGCTGGTAGGTCGCGGCGGCCTGCTTCCCGGTCCTTACCCTCCCTGAGGGCCTTTGCGGCCCGGAGGATTAGATGGAAATCCCCACCGCTGGAGCGAGTTGGACTTTGTTACGGAGCCACGGACGTCCTCAAGGAACGCCCGCAGCTCCTCCTCAGCGCATGGGGCGGGTAACGGACCGATGACCGTCCCCAGCGGGCCCCCGCCACAGCCCGTGGCCCACCAAGGCGGGCAGGCAGGGGCAGACCTCGACGTGGCGTCCGATGGGCCGACGCCACGCTCCCCAGTTCAACAGGGGCGGCGGAAGGAGAGCAGCAGCCCCTGATGGGTCAGAGCAGGGAAAAACAACTAAGGCCGCACCCTGGGAGTATCCCGAGGCGGCAATGGCATCACGGGAGGTGGAGGGGACAAGAGTAGGGCAAGGGTCGGTTGGCCCACACCCAAGAGGACACCCCTGGGAATCGGGTCCGGCAGCGGGCATCGGCCGGCGCCTCTATGGGCTCGGCGGCCGTCAGCGGGGTGCCACCCGCAGCCGGGATGATGGAGGATCCCAGGGGACCCTCAGAGGCAGGAGCAGAAGCGGCAGTCAGGGGAGGGGAAACCGGGGACAGGGGGACCGAGGTGAGGGCACTCAGATCGAGGCCCGCTAGTAAAGGGTCGTCCTCCCCCTGCGTAACCGGGGTCAGACCCAGGGCCTCGATCTCCTCGTAGATGGAGGGGAGATCGCCGTCCGCCACCCCGGGGTCCTCCCCGCCAACACCCGAAGCGACGTCCACCCGCGGAGGCTGCGGATGGCAAGCGGGCAAGGGGGCTCTCGAGGGCTTCCTCAGGAAGGGACCCTGGAGGAGGGGCAGCGCCACCGTCCGGTGCTGCCACGCGCCCAGCCGGCACCACAAAACGGGCGTCGTCGGGGGGCAAGGCGGAAGGCTCGTCATCAGAGACCCCCTTCCTGCTCTTCCGGGGGGCCTCCGAATCCGAAAGATGTAATGGGACCGGAGCCTTCCGCTTGCCCCGCTTCCCCTGCACTAAGGACCAGCCCTCCATGGCATCATCCAGGGGCTGGCTAACAGGGGTCAGGTCTGGAGGCAAGGGCAGCGGCTTAGGGACTCGGGGAGGCAACGGAGGGGCAACAGGAACGAGGGAGGAGTCACCCTGGGGCGGGCCCTCTCCCACGCTCGGCGTTATCTCCGCCGCACCCTCCTCCACAGCGGAGGACTGAGAAGGAGGAGGGGCAGCTTCAGGTGCTGGGCAGCTAGGGGCACTGGCGGTGACGGGGCCGGCGCCATACCGGGGCTCGGGGGTCCCGGACGCTCCTCCGTGCCGGGCCAAGGGGCAGTCCTCCGACGTGCCCCATCGCCCGGCAGAGGTAGCACCGGCCTCCCCGTTGAATAATGCACCCGGTAGCGGGCTCCTGGTAGGGGACCACAAGGCGCCTCTCCGTCACGTGCCGCCGGCGGCAGTTGAAGCTGTACTTGCCGGCGGAACGAGAGGACGTGACGGAGGGCGGGGTCCTTACAGCCCAACGGGAGAGGGCTGATGACAGAAATAGGGTGCCCCAGGGCAGAAAGGGCGGGCAGCAGGGCGGCATTGGGCAGGAAGGGAGGGACGGAGGTCAGGACCAAGCGGACCCCCAGGTCTTCCAAGGGCTCCAGGGGCACAAACACGCCCCCCACTGCCAAACCCGCCTCTACCGCTTCCTGGGCGGCGGCCTCCGACGCCAGGAAGAAGACCACCTTCCCGTACATTTTGGAGGCCGCCACAATGGCCGTGGGCCCCACTACCCTCGCCAACGCCCTCACATAGGTTTCGACGTGGGGCGAGGCAGGCACCAGGAGGCAACGGACGCCGTGCTTCCTAGTCAAGGTGGGAAAGGGGCCCCGGCCGCTAGAGATGGTAGTGGAAGCGGCAGGCGGAGGAATAGCGGCAGGCGGGGGGGCCGCCGCCACCTGGGCATATGCCCTGGGGGCCGGGGGAGGGACACCTGCGGAGCTGGTAGAGGGAACAACGGGGAGGGATGCCGCGGCCGGTACCGGGACCATGGCAGCGGGGGTAGTCCCCGCCATGGAGGGCCTGGTCTTTATAGCTGGGCCCTTACCCTTCTTCCCACCCCGACCTTTCCGACCGGCTGGGGCTCCTCCGAATCGGAAGGGGCGAAGGACGTGGCAGCAGCGGACGTCTCGATACTCGCAGCCGGGGCAGTGGCAGGTAAACCGGCAGCGGCGGTCAAGGTAGAGGCTTGGGGATTGGACACGGGGGTTTCGGGAGGAGGGGCGGTGGGAGCATCGCGAGGTCTCCCGCAGTCCCCGCCATAACGAGGCGGGAAGGGGACAAACAGCGAGGGGAGGAGGGAAAGGAGGCGACCACCCTCCCGCTAGGCTGCAGGCAGGGAGGAGGGTGCCAAAAGGGAAGGCTAAAGGGGCGTGGGGAGCAAGCAAGGACCCAGGGGCGGGAGGGTGGCAGGCCACCGACCCAGAGGGGAATTCCAGCTCCTCTAGTTGCACTAGGGGACAGGGGGGGCTAACAACATTGGGGGGGGTGCAGTGAACAAGGGCAAACTCAAATGGGGGAAGGGCACAAGCGCATGGGAGGGGGCATGGGCGCACGAGGGAAGGGGCCAATCAGGGCTGGGGGATCACAGGGCCGGGGGGAAAATCAAACCAGGAACAGGGCAGTGGGACCACGGGGCTAGCTGCAGGGCTGGGGCAGGACAGTCAGGGCCACAGAGGAAATGGGCGGGGCAGACAAATGTGGCAAAGGAGGGGTCAGGCCAAGGGGTGGGGTGGGGTGCGCCCACGGGCACTTGTGCAAAAAGTCAATGCAGCTGGCTGCTGCTGCAGGCCCAAATGGTGGAGGTGGGCGTGGCAAGCCAGGTGAGCAGCTCAGTCCCAGAGGCAGGAGAATGAGGCAGATGGAAAACGCCAGCGGGGTGGTGGAGGGGCAACGACGGTGGTGGGGCGAAGGGGACACAGATGGACCGGGGGCAGGCTCCACGCCACACCCCCAGTGTCCCAACAGACACAGTCCAAGCCCCCACCACAAGAGCACAGTCCGAAAAATACTCAGTCCTTAGGTGCCCCCTCCACGGTGGCCTTCAGAGTCTCTACGAGGTCCTCCAGCAGCAGCAGGCAGCACTCTCCTTCTCCTCGGGGCTCCAGCAGCTCCCCAGCAGCTAACACAGCAGCTCCAGCAGCTCCAGGTGGTGGTCTGGTGGCTAGGCAGGAGGGACCCCGCCCAGAAGATGGTGGTGGTGGCTTCCTCAGCAACAAGGCCAGGAGCTGGGGTCCCTTACTCCCCTCCTCTGGGGAGCGGGCCAGCAGCCCCCCCCCAAAGGGGCTGTGGGTGGAGCAACAGCAGCAACTGGGTGGTGGGGGGGAAATCTACCAGCCAGCCAGCAAGCAGACAGCAGAGAAAGGGGGTGGGTGGTGGTGTCTAGCCCAGCCAGGGGAGCAGCCGGAGCCAGAGCAGTAGCAGCAGTGAGGGCCCAGCAGGAACAGCAACAGCAGCAGCAGCCCTCTCCCTCCTACCCTCTACAGCAGAGGAGCAGAAAGGAGGTCTTCTGGCCACTGGAGAAAGAGGTTTCTGTTCCCTGAGTGACCAGAGCAGGGGCTGCACTAGAGTAATCAGGAACCTGCTAGAACCAATTAAGGCAGACAGGCTGATTAGAACACCTGCAGCCAATCAAGGCAAGCTAATCAGGGCACCTGGGTTTAAAAAGGAGCTCACTCCAGTCAGGTGAGGGGGAGCCAGAGGTGAGGAAGTGTGTGTGAGGAGCTGGGAGCAAGAGGCGCAAGGAGCTGAGAGTGAGAGGGTGTGCTGCTGGAGGACTAAGAAGTACAAGCCTTATCAGACACCAGGAGGAGGGTCCTGTGGTGAGGATAAAGAAGGTGTTTGGAGGAGGCCATGGGGCAGTAGCCCAGGGAGTTGTAGCTGTCATGCAGCTGTTACAAGAGGCACTATAGACAGCTGCAATCCACAGGGCCCTGGGCTGGAACCCGGAGTAGAGGGCGGACACGGGTTCCTCCCAAACCTCCCCACTCCTGATCAGACACAGGAGGAGTTGACCCAGACTGTGGGGAAGATCACTGAGGTGAGCAAATCTCCCAATAAGCGCAGGACCCACCAAGGTAGAGGAGGAACTTTGTCACAGCACATATTCCCCTTCTGTCACATGGGAAATGTCTTAAGAAGAACCCCTGCTAACTCTTGGCTTCTTAAATACTTAGTCTCACCAATTGAAGGAATTCATTACACAGATTCAGGTGAGTCAGGGATATAACCTTGTGTCATTGTAACTCATGATTTTGGAAGTAGCTAGAGCCAGAGTAGCATTTATTATTATTTATTTATTTATTTATTTATTTGTATTACTCTAGTGTCTAGAAGTCCCAGTTATGGACCAAAACCCCATTGTACTAGGCATTGTACAAACACAGAACAGAAAGGCAGTTCCTTGAAGCACGACCAACCGTGAGGAGGTCTGAAAGTGACTAATTGACCCACAATAGGTGGGCCATTGCATTTAATAAGCAGGAAACCAGTGCCACAGTGACATGTTTGTGTAGGTTGTGCAGGACATTCTGTAAAAACAGGGCCTTGTGGAGTTGAGAAATGCACTGTGTAGAACTACATATACAAACTGAAGCACGTTAATATGGAAGTGGAAAGAGTAACCTGTGACGATTTTAGAATAACAGTTGTAAGTCACTAAAATGACCCGGGGGTGCAGATTAGTGAGTGATAGCCTCAGTTGACCCATATCTGTTTAATTCAATGACTAGCAAAGTATCAGCCAGGAATCATCTTACCAATTAATTATTTTTAATATGTCTTATATTTTTGCAATAATTTCAGAGTCACATAATGCAGAGGGGCCCTCTGTGAATGCTGCAGAAGATGAACCAGCATAAACATCAGAACAATCAGAAGAGTTTTAGGGACATGGCAACCCCGCCAAAAATCTCAGATAGTTCAGTATCAGGTTATTAATCTTGAGATGCCAGGCACTATATGATGTTATAAACTTAAAATAATAATGCATTTTAATCGTATAGGTACCTCTTTCCATAAGTTTCTAGGCATCTTAGCAAAAATAACTGAAAACATATTATATGACAATTCCACACAAACAGCCCTAGTAGAGCTCCCAAATCTGGTTGGGCATTTCCCAGGGATCCAGTGAGATGGGCCCTGTGTGCTCTTTAAGTCTCCTGAACAGAGTCCAGACCTTACCCCTGTGACACTGAAAGCCAACAGACACACAGACTAACTTTGCACAGCATTCTAAAACACAATTACTCTTTACTTAGCAACACAAGAGATACACAGACAACAGAATAAGCACACCTCCGTTTCCTAACCATTCTGGAGAGTTCTTTGGACTTGGGCTTCCTCTGGGCTGTCCAGGATCCTCCTTCTGCAGCTCATGGTTTCTTTTTAGAATCACTGAGTACTTCTAAGTTAGTTAGGTTTCTTTGAACTTGGCTAGCCCTGGACCCCCTACTAAGAACGCATGCACTTCTCTTCCTTTCTTCTGCCCAAAGCTTCCTGTGTCTTGATCGGTGAGTCTTCTCTCAAATTTTTATGGCCACTACCAACATCTGGTTTCTTTGTTTTCCTGCTGGGTATTTTCTGATTCCCCTTCCTGCAGAGAAACTTGGTTGAACTGATTTCCCTAATTGGGCAATCTCCTTAGCAGACCCTTTGGTCAGAGAACAATCATTAAGGTTCACAACTCCCTGGTCTGGTGGAATCTACATCCTTATAGAGGCATTTCCTGATACAACAATTTCACAATTTCATAACATCAAACAGAATTAATAAGTTGTACTTAGAGTCCCCAAATAATCAGAGTGACACACAATGTGGAAATCTTTGGACATATGCAGGAAAACTATTTTTATTATTATAATAGTATCTAGAGGCCCCAGCTGTGATTGTGGGGCCTCATTGTGCCAAGTGCTGTGCAAACACATACTATAAGACAATCCCTGTCACCAAAGAGTTCACAGCCTGAGGCCCTGGACCTGCGAACACTTGCAAACATGCGTCATTTAAAAATCAGACCAACACAGTTTGTGAGAAAGTTGCATTATGCCCATTTTAACTGAGCCACATAGAGACAAAGTGACTTTCACTGGAAATCTGTAAGGCTGTCAGGAATTGAGCCCACACCAGAGCCTGAACAATAACTGGAAACTTGTGCTGGCAATATCTTCAAAGACGGTCTATCAAAGTATGCTAGATTCTTAAAGAAACTCCCTCTTCAGGTAGCATATATATAAACAATTATACACTAATAAAATTTTGAAGTAATTGCCCCATTTCAGAGAGTGTGTGTGTGTGTGTGTGTGTGTGTGTGTGTGTGTGTGTATATATATATATATATATATACCTCTACCTCGATATAACGCTGTCCTTGGGAGCCAAAAAAATCTTACTGCGTTATAGGTGAAACCGCGTTATATCAAACTTGCTTTGATCCATAAGAGTGCGCAGCCCCGCCCCCGCCCCCCGGAGCACTGCTTTACCACATTATATCCGAATTCGTGTTATATCAGGTTGAGTTATATCGAGGTAGAGGTGTATATATACACACACACGGTGTAGGCCAGGTCTACCCTATCACTTAAATCGCTGTAACTTACATTGTTCAAGGGTGTGAAAAAGACCCCCCTGAGCAACACAAGTTACAGCAACCTAAGCGCTGTTCACACTGGCATTATGTTGGCAGGAGACGCTCTCCCACTGACATAGCTCGCGGAGGTGCAGTAATTATGCTGATAGGAGAGTGCTCTCCCGTTGGCATACAGCATCTTCACCAGACACACTCCAGTAGGGTGACCAGATGTCCCGATTTTATAGGGACAGTTCCGATTTTGGGGTCTTTTTCTTATATAGGCTCCTGTTGCCCCCCCATCCCCTGTCCTGATTTTTCACATTTGCTGTCTGGTCACCCTGCACTCGGTGCAGCTAGGCAGATGTAGTGCTTCTAGTGTAGACCTGCCCTTACTAGCATAATAGCCTCTTGTGGAATTAGATATCAGGCTTTGGTAACAGCTTTTACATGTTTTTTCCATTTTTTTTAGTGCTATAATTGTCAAATTACCTTGTACTGGAAGCCATTTAAATAAATGAATCAAAACAAAGCTGCGCATGGCATTGTCTGTATCTTTCCTTCAGAAATAGGAACAGAACCAAGGATACATTTTAAGGGTAGTGTGGTTATCATGACGTTTTGGAAGATAGACTCCAGATATGACATTATTACTCACTGATTAGTTAACAGAGCTGAGACTAATAAAGCTGTATTGTTTTTAATTAAAAACTTTATATGTATTGGTGAGTCATATGATTGGATGCTCTCCAGCTGAGCAACTGATTGAGTCTTAATCTGAGAATATTATTTTGCCTGCAGTTTCCTATGCATTTGTATAGTTTTAGCAATGAACACCATGTCCCAGATGTCTGACCTGGGCCACTTGGGACCCCTGATGGTACTGTCACTCAAGAAGAGGAGCAATTGATCCTGCTTCATGCCTTTAGCTTCACATAAACTCATACATGAGCCTCCAACTCTGTTTCATTTACATGCCCAATTAATGGTGATATGTACATTTTATGGTTAAAGTTTATGTTGTAAAGAATTGAGAAAAAGACAAATTTACAGGTAAAACAGAATTGCCTCAATTCCAACTAAATTCAGAGTCACTCCCTGGCCTCCTGAACTATTACAGGAATTTCCCAGAAGGATCATACTAAAATAATTCTGTAATCCACTGCTTAGTGATGGCAACATGTTAGTTTTCTGGGATATGGTACTCTTATGTTGGCCTCACCAACAAAATAATGCCAGGGTAACTAAGCGAAGTTTCTGCGTGATAGAGTATATTGATAGCTAAATAATGGATTCTTATCTGATTTACACTCTTCTTGCAAAGGCTATAACTGGCATAACAGAGACTGTATGTTAACATTCTGCCATGTTTTTAACTCTCTTTTAAGAAGGAAGATAGTAACTCCACAGAGATGTACACCTCTACCCCGATATAACGTGACCCAATATAGCACGAATTTGGATATAATGCAGTAAAGCAGTGCTCTGGGGAGGTGGGGCTGTGCGCTTGGGGGGGGCAGGGCTGCGCACTCTGGTGGATCAAAGTGAGTTTGATATAACACGGTTTCACCTATAACGCGGTAGGATTTTTTTGAGTGTTTTATCGAGGTAGAAGTGTATTTACATTAAGCACAAGTTGAAATTTAAAATTCTACATTGCCTTGTGCCTGACAGTAAGTTGCTAGTCACTCCAAGGAATTCTTTATATACATTCTGATCACCGTAGATCAAATTAGCTAGGTTGAAAGTGGAGTTGGTAGTCCAGTCCAAATGCACATGCAGTCAGTCAGTTTTTGGCTGCTACTTTATTGTATGTAAATTTCACTGGCCCAATAATTGATCTATGGACTGGACACCAATAGGAGAAGTTTGATATGCCTGACATATTATATTATATTATATTTATTTATTATTTAAGGAGCATATTACATGTAAAGTAAAATTACATGTATTTATGTCTTGTCCGATCCAGGATCCAATTTAGCACTGAGTTAAAGATTTAAAGATTTTTATTGGGAGGTCACAGGAGAAATACCCTGAGAAAAATAAACTTATTGTGAGAAGCTTTTTCACGTGTTAAAAATATTCTTAATATATATGCTAGGATTGTATTCTAAGTGGATGTTAGGCTTCTCATAAATTTTACTGGAACGTTTATGGTTTTGGATGACCAATAAAGGATGGGGTAACCAAGTCAGAAGCTGAAGTGTTACTGAGAGGGAGTATTTCAGAATTGGCTCATTTTTCCTTTGAGCCAGACAGCTGGCCACATTTGAGTGTCAATATCTTTCGGCAGCACAACTTCAGGCTTTTCACACCAGCAGGATAATATTGGCAAGCGCACAGTGATATGGCATAGTACATCCCGTAAATAAGTATTCCCTGAGACAAATACTCTAATTTACTTGCCATGATGATAGTTAGGTTCCCTGCCTATGAAAACAGTTACAATAGTTACTCAGATAAAATGGTGGACAATGGGCTTTCCTATCACAGATGTCAAAAATAAATTAATTCATATATATGTTAACCACTGGGTGGCAGTATAACAGCTTTATCCACTAAGTGATAATGCTAACATTCATTTGCTGAGCTTGTGTTGCATTTATTCTCAGTTAACTGAGCCAGAGATATTTTCAGTCTAGTGTTGCTATTATGTTTGACTATTTGTTTTGTCCTGCCAAATAATAATAAACAGTTATCGCACATTATACATCATTAACTTTTTTCTGTGCACAAATTGAGAATGGTCAGGTGTTAATCCATACAAACTTAAGTACAATTTAAGTCTAGTCCCTATTATGCAGTTGGTAACTTGGTACCTACATTTAGGACGACTAAGCAGCTGATAAAAGGTTCAGGGCTGGATACTCAGCGATAGCCTAGGATCACAGTGCATAGCTCAGGAGCGATTGTACCAAAGTGGCATAAAGCTTCTCTAACTCACCCTGAGTAGTCTACTGTTTTACTGGGCTTTTAAAATTTGGTCTGGGATTTTCAAGAGAGTCTGAAGTCAATTCTCATTGAATTTCCAGAGTAGCTAAGTGCCTAACTCTCTTAGGTTCTATCTGAAAACCCCAGCCTTCTTTATTTAATACTTTCTATCATTTGGGTTGCTGATTCACTTCTCAGCATGTCTGACTCTTAGCACCATTAGTTCTTTGGACAGTATATTAAACCAAATTAAAATGATAATCATTCCCTTCCTTTCTTGTTGCTAAAAACAATTCATATCAGTTGCAGATTTCCAAATATTAAGAGCATCAACATCATCTTCAATAGCAAGGTCTCATTTCTCTGACCCTGTGAGGAATAAAATATATAAAACATTGTTCCGTTTTCAGCATTATGCCTTCAAGATACATTTAAATCTGCAGCGTTACAGCATATATTACTTCTTCCTTAAAGTAAACATACGAAAACCTGATCATGTAGAGCCAGGAATGGATCTTAGTCGAGATATGGTGTTTAACTCTGCAGCATGTGTCATATGTCTACTGTACCCACCATTACTATTTACAGATTAGTAACACAAACTGATGAGGAGCCCATCAGAAACCAGCGCTTTGCTAATTTGCTCAAAGACGTAGCAGCTTGCAGAACTGTTGCTGTTCTCACTTACCAGAATTTGAATTGTCCTGCATTAGAGAGAGAATATCTATGAATCTAATCAAGGGCATTATGTTGCATTGTGCTATATAAATACTTAAAATTGGGAAACTTTTTTTGTCACATGTTTTTGAGGGCTATACTATGATTCAGTGTGATATTGCATAACTCTTCTTTTTGGTACTGAGTGTGTGGTTAAGTAAATGAATAGCAGCACCAAGGAGCATGAGAAGATAAGACACCAATAAGAAGTAGAATTGTTTCTCTTGAGCTAAGAGTTTTTTAACAAGGGAGCATTAGTAAGCCAACTCAGTATGTGTACTGGGTGTGGTCAGGCTCTCTGATCTGTTGTGGACACAGCTGCATGAGTACTGTGTACTTGCAATAAAACAGTTAGTTTTACAAACCTAATTCCAGATAGTGTATGGGAATTGGGGATCAGCCTTGAAATAGTCTGGGTGCTCTGTAGTGGACCTCCCTGTTGTCTATTGCTGAACCCATCAGGATCCTGCGAGAACAGAAGTGCCATGGGTGGTGCATGACTCCTCCATTTGGGGAGGCTGTGCGCCCCCAGACCGGGGCCCCGCCCCGAGGCCTGCCTCCACTCAACCTCCTCTGCTTGAAGCCCCATCCATGCTGCACCCCTGGACCCACTCAGCCCCCCTCCCCGAGGCCCACCACTCATGCCTCTTGCCCCCTCCTTGGACCCCCGCCACCTGCCTGTCAGCCGACCAGCTTGTGCGCATATTCACCCCTTCCCGTGAGGCTCCCATGTGGGCGGAGCAGGGATGGGAAGAGGCAGAGACTCAGGGGAAGAGGATGAGTGGGAGCAGAGCCTCAGGGCGGAGCATGAGCGAGGCCCTGGCCAGGACACCCACCCTTTCAGCAGCGGCATGCTCCAAAGGCAGCGGGCTGGCTGTTTGGGGAGGCTTAGCCTCCACTGTCCTCTTATAACCACCGCCTTTGAGCAGTGTACACAGGGAGCTAGGTCTTGTATAATTGTACATAGTTAATAAACACATTTTTTTTTTTTGGACATCAAACTGTGCCCAAGTGATTTCCCCCATACTCTTAATGTTGTGTAGAGAGCAATGACATGACAGACTGTATTATTGCAAACAGTTTTCAGGGCAAGGAACCTTGAACTAAGAAGTTGTCTAGCAGCACCCCTCTCTCATGTTAGTGACTGTGGTTCTGCTTACTAGATATGCATCTCTGCTGCTATCATCAAACTTACATGCATGGAGTATGCTAAACACAGTTCTTGGTAAAAGGCCCTTGGGCTTGAGCTGCTGTGCTGCCAACTTTCAGTAAACTTATTAATGTCCATTTATCTGCCTGTTTAGCTAGGTTATAAATAAGACATTGTCCTAAAAGCTGATAATAGGAGCTTTCTTCTGGGAAAAGGTGTAAGACTCCCTCAAGGACGGTTCTGTTTCTGGAGGCAAATAGCTATACTGATCCCTGACTTAGCCTTCTTGTCTGTGTGTATCAGCTGTTTGATTGTTTACAGCAGTGTGGCCTGCAGCCAGGCATCCCTAGGCTGTGCTCTTGGCTGATTTCAGAAGGTATGTGGTGTGGTCATTGTTTGGATGGGTGACCTCTGTGAAAATTAAGAGGATTCCATAATGGGCAGTCTCCTCTGCAAGTTAGTACTGAGCCAATACAATGGTGGAGCAGTGTGTGGCCAAAGAGGCCAGATCTGGGATTAGGTGGAAAATGGCAGCCCCCAATATTGAAGATCACATGCAACACTTTATAAAAGACAGGGGGTAACCAGTCCCAATTTTCTGGCCAAATTACACGTCCAGTAATAGTTTTAGTTACCTAAATTTCCCTGTAGTTGCAAGTGACCATAGTATTTTGCTATTTCAGTATTCTAACAAGCTGAGGCTCTTTACTCTCTGTCCCAGGCTAAAGTTTAGTGTTGCTATACACTGCCACATAAGGGCCATGCTCCATGCCAGAGCTGGCTGCATTTTGGTGAAGGGTGAAGTGTCAGAAGTTTTCAAACTTTAGGCCTAGTCTGCACTACATGGCTAGGTCAACACAAGGCAGGTTATGTCGACCGAGCTGTGTATGTGTGTACACTTAAATTTCACTCCTGCTGATGTAAGCGCTCTGCTTTGCTGACTTAATAACACCACCTCCCCGAGCGGTGTAGAGTCAGGATTGATGTAATTAGGTCAACACAGTGATAGTGTAGACACTGTGTCACTTAGATCGATTGTTATTGACCCCCAGGAGCTGCCCACTGTGGTCACCATTGTGAACTCTGCTACCCAGGGGCCAGGTACACAGGAAGCTGCCCCCTGCCCTTTAAAGCCCTGTGAATTTTTGAAATGTCTTCCTGGTGGCCTGGCTTGGTGAGCGCACCTAGCAGCTCTCCATTGTTACCATTAACTGCCCAGCTGATCATGCCGGCTACACACTGCAGACACACACCTGCTATTAGGTATTGGCTCCACAGGACCGTGGGAAGAGGAGGCCGTGCAGGCACAGCTCCGATTCAGCTGTAGAAGCATCGACATCTATGAGCAGATTGCTTGGCGGATGCTGGAGAAGGGCTACAAGAGGGACCAGCCGCAGTGCTGCATGAAAGCCAAGGCATACCAGAAGGCAAGGGAGGCCAACGATGGAGCTGATGCTGAGTCGCAGCTCTGGTGCTTTTACAATGAGCTGCAAGCCATCCTTGGCGGAGACACCACCCCCATCCCCAAGAGCATTGTGGATACTTCCGAGGGGCTCAAATCACAGTCCCTTGCCATGAACAACGAGGTGGAGGAGGAGGAGGAGTATGGGGTTTAGGCGACTAGGGTATTCAGCTGTGCAGCAAACCAGGACATGTTTTTGACTCCACCACAGTCCAGCCGGTCCTGGCAGTCAAGCACGGGTGAGCCTGATGCAGGGGAAAGGAACCTCTGGTAAGTGTGCAGTTTACTTTGACATAGCAGGACACATCTGTTGATTTACTCTTTTTTTACTTGTCCTAAAAGAGGTAGTGGGACAACTGAGAGAGACTGAGTTGCTCTCTGCTTTCATTCCTCTCTAGAATTAGGCACAGGGGTCATGCAGAGAGTTTGTTTATGAGCACCGGTATGTCCCATGAATCCTCCTGAGAGAGCTCAATGAAACATTCATGGTGGTAGTTTGCAATCCTCTGCCGAAGGTTTCTGGGGATGGCTGCCTTATTTCTTCTGCCACTCTCCCACGCCATTCACCGATCACTTCAGCAGGCTCCTTTGCAGTGCACAGGCTAGCAGTAGGCCGGCCCGGGCAGCATCTGGATGCCAGCAGCTCCTGTGCTCCTTCTGCCTCTATTACTCTCAGGAGTGAGATATCAGCTAAAATAGCCACCGCCTGTGGAAAATGGTGCCAGTAATCAGTTCCATTGCCATCTGCAACTGTAATCATGCCTGTGAGCTATTCCCTTCCCCTCTCCCATTTCTCCAGGCCCCCCCAGGGGCCCTACTCACCATGGCTGGGGCTGTGATGGCTGCTGAGCCCTCTCAATTCCAAGCAGAAGTGA
Organism: Mauremys reevesii; assembly: GCF_016161935.1. Classification (NCBI taxonomy): domain Eukaryota; kingdom Metazoa; phylum Chordata; order Testudines; family Geoemydidae; genus Mauremys; species Mauremys reevesii. The sequence goes on from NC_052623.1 coordinate 254,698,992, forward strand.
GAATGTGGCGCTTACAACTTTTGGGGCGCAAGGGCAGTGAGTTCTTAAGTTTCAGTTTCCATCATGAATACACTGACAATGGTACCTCTATGTGTTGTAGCTGCAGCTGTTGTCACTGTGGCTTTAGGGTCTTTTCCTTCACACCTGCGGAGTGCCTGGGATGCCATGTTCCAGGAGCGCCTGCAAGCCAGTGCTGTACTAGAGAACAAGCACAGGGCCTGGAGGATCACCCTTGCAGGCAGCATGGAGAAGGCTAGAGTGGAGAGCAGAAAGGCACAGGAAAAGGAGAGGGATGTGCAGCAGGAGATGCTTTTGCTTCTTAAACAGCAACTGAGCTGCTGCAGACTTTGGCAGACCCGCAGGTTCAACAAGCCCATGCTCACCTCCCTCCGCAGCTCATAGAGAACTCAATATCAGGAACTCCCTGTATCCCACCTCAACAAGGCATCAAGGGGTCACTACACTACCCCTACCACTCTACCCTGGGGGACATTAAAGACAATCACAGCTTCCCATACACTGATCTGTGAAAGCCATGGTTGGTGTATGTGTACCTGAAATGGAAACGTGTTCTTTCCCCTTCATTACATTCTGTTTTCTTAATTTGGTAAATTTTAATTTTTAAAAAAATTCTCTGTTCGTGGAACAGAATAAAATTCTATTTTTGGAACAAAATTCATCTTTATTATTTCACAACGGCTGCTGTCTGCTGCTGGACAGGTCTGACACCCACTAATTTCCTGCTACTGTACTGTGTCACAGAACCAATAACATCATTCACAAACCATATTAACAGAGGCATTGACAACGTTATAGTCCTATTTGTATCCACACTAAAAACACTAATTCGACTGTGTGAGTCCACAGTAATACAGTTCACCCACTGCCCATTGAATTCTGGGATTCCCCCCAATGCATGCTGGGAAAAAAAATGTGGAGGGTGGTTTTGGGTAACTGTCATCATTGAACCGCCCACCTCCACAGTCAGCAGCTGCTGAGAATGGGCTTTTTTCAATGGTGCTGCGAGCACTGGTGGACCATGGGGAACTCAGTGAGCAGAGCGTGCGTGACGGTGACTGTTGTTTTTTTTGCAGAGAGAAGCTGACCCTGCCCTTTTTTTACAAGTTACTGTTGACTAGGATCTGCAGTTACATACCACCCACAGAACCACAAAACCACCTCCCCATACCCCACAGGGGTACTGCTTGCACTGTGTGTGTGTGACCTGCTGCTACCTGCCCCCCATCTCTGTACCCTGCTAAAGGTGACTGTGTCCTCTGCCTGCGGGTCCTGCAGAACATCCAAGCCAGAGCGTGTCCGGCTTTGCTCCCTCATTAGTCCAAGCAGCGTTTGAGTCGCCTGCTTGTCTTCCCTCGCCACCTCTCCTAATCTTTGAGCCTGGCTGGGTGGCTGTGGCAGAGACAGTCTGGAGTGTGATGGGAAAGAGGAAGTGAATTCCTTTGCAAAGATACATTTCTCATGACATGAACACAGTCTGTGTCTGTGTCTGTGAACAAACACACAGCACCATGCAATCCTATCTCCTCTGCACTGCTGCAGCAGGTAATCCGCAGCATAAACCCCCTGTTGTTCTGCCCCATATGTCCCCTCCCCTGCACCTTTCTGGGTTGGGTTGAGATCCCCTGATGGTGCAAAAATTTCATTGTGGTGGGTGGCTCTGGGTAAATGTAGTCAGTCATTCTCCTTCGGGGAAAGCAATGCCAAACAATCATTTGCCCCATTTTCCCTGGATTGCCCTGGCATACGCCATAGCGGGGCAACATGGGAGCTGTTTTGCCTTTTGTCACTGTCACCTGACTAGTCAATTTAAATATCTAAAAAATAAAAAGAAGAAAACATAAAAATTATGGGCAGGGGTATTTAGGTTTTATGGTTTCAGAGTATCAGAGAACTACAGAGCACAGCAGATCCAGGAGGAATGACAAGGCTGCGTGCATTCACAGGAGGGTGCCCCTGCAACAACCCCACCTGTCCTCCCCTCCTCTCTCCCTCCTGGGCTACCGTTCTGGTGTTCCCCTGTATGTGTCCCCATTTGTAAGGAATGCATAAATAAGAAACAGTGTAAGAGGAAGGAAATGAGATGAGGATGTAAGGCAGCAGCCTGCTGCTCCAGGCAGGCATTTACAGATCTTTTACTTTCTCTTACACGGGTGGAGGTGAGGGGAGCCCAGCCCCTATGAAGTTGATGAAGAGGCCATCTACCAGCAGGTAGATGATATGATGATGCTGATGATGAGGACAGGTCCTATTGCACTACATCATCTACAGTGATGGCTGAGTGGATGAGTGAGGACGTCAGTGACATTCCACACCATCAGTCACCCATGAGGGAGGGGGGAGGGATGCTGCCGTGGCGCGCCATCAGCATCCTACCCAGCAGCATTCAGTACACATAGGGGACATTTACAAAGAGTCAAGAGACGATTTCTTTCCTTTTCCTTTCTGGGGTGGGAGGTGGCTGTACATTGGTCTGTCCGAGATTTTTAAAATACTGGACCAGGCGTGTACTTACTTTACTTTACTTAATTAGATGATGGTTGCCAGCGAGATCGCCGAGGAGAGGTCACTGGAGGAGGAGCGCGGCATGCTGCGGGAAAGCCAGCACAAACCAGGGCCAGTCCTAGTAGACCAGGCCCTACATACAGAGCAATCGCTACACGATTCATGCCCTGCTGCAAAAGAGTGAGGCCAGATAGAGCACACTACAGCAACACACACTACACTGGCTCACTATTAAAATAGTCTTCCTGAGCCATTAAACTCCACAAGGAGCTTTTCTAATAGCTCTGATATCTGGCTGTCGAAATTTAGCAGGCAGCTGCTCCATCTCTGCCCTCCTCCCCAGCGGAAAATTTCCCTGCCTTGCTTCACAGAAGTTATACAGGACACAGCAGGCAGCTATAACCATTTGGATATTCTCTCACTGAGGTCCAATCTAGAAAGTAAACCATGCCAGCAACCCCTTCAAACAGCCAAAGACCTATTCCATTGTCATTCTGCACCTGCTGAGCCTGTAGTTGAAGCACTTCTTGGTGCTGCTGAGGTGCCCATGTAAGGCTTCATGAGCCAGAGGCGCTAGGGATAGGCTGGGTCTCCCAGGATCACTATGGGCATTTCAACATTCCCAATGGTAATCCCCCAATCAGGAAAGAGAGTCCCTGCTTCTTGCTTTCTGAACAGTTTTATGTTTTTAAAGATGAGTTCGTCATGCAACTTTCGCTGACCCGCCTAAACTGAGGTCAGTAAAAGGACCCCAGTGATCCACCAGTGCTTGCATTACCACAGAAAAGTAGCCCTGACTGTTGATACACTGTGTGGCTGGTGCTAAAATATGTGTGCCATCTATTGCCCAACTGCATTTTGGCCCCAGCCCCACCGCTGGGATGGATTTCCCAATTTCAAATTGATTCCCAACTGACTGGTAGCAATCTGGGGTTGCAAGTTTCCAAAGTGCAATTGCCACTTGCTTCTTAACTGTCAGCGCAGCTCTCATTTTGGTGTCCCTGCACAGGTGAGCTGGGGAGAGTTAGGCACACAGATCCAGGAATGCACATCCAAAAATTCTGCACCCACCACTTGTCATCCCATGACAATGTGATCCCACCAGTCCGTACTTGTTTCTTGGGCCCAGAACCAGCTCACCATCATCTGCAGCTGCTCTGTGAATGCTACCAACAACCTTGAAGTGTTTCTTTCTGTGTCGCAAAGCAATCTTGCCTCCAAACATAGATGAGTGGTGCCTCCCCATACTGGGGTGGTGGTGGGAGAGCACAATCTAAAGGGGAGGACATGTGACCACCCCACATGTCTACATGCCCAGTGACCATCCCCTCGTGCCCAGCCTGGGGCTGCCATGCTCTCCCTGCCCCCTCATTACCTGTGGGGCGGGGGGGGGGAGCTACTCCGTCCTTCTCTACTTGTGCTTCCCCTAGGTTGCCAACTTTCTAATTGCACAAAACCAAACACCCTTGCCCTGCCCCCTTCCCTGAGGCCCTGCCCCTACTCACTCCATTCCCCACCCTCTGTTGCTGGCTCTCTCTCACTTTCCCAGGGTTGGGGTGAGGGCTCTGGCTGGGGGTAAAGGCTCTGTGGTGGGGCCAGGGATGAGGGGTTTGGGGTATAGGAGGAGGCTCCAGGCTGAAGCTGAGGGGTTCGGACTGCAGGAGTGGGCTCAGGGCTGGGGCAGGGAGGTTTGGATGTAGGGGGTGATGGTGCGGGCTTCAGGAGGGAGTTTGGGTGCGGGAGAGGGATCGGGGCTAGGGTGCAGGAGGAGGTGCTGGGTGCAGATTCCGGGAAGGGGCTCAGGGCTGGGGCAGGGGGTTGGGGTGCAGGCTCTGGGAGGGAGTTTGGGTGTGGGAGGGGGCTCAGGGCTGGGGTTGGAGTGTGGGAGGGAGTGTGGGGTGCGGGATCCAGGAGGGGGTTCTGACCTAGGGCAGGGGGTAGGGGTGTGGGAAGGGGTTTGGGGTGCGGGCTCCAGATGGGCAGCATTTACCTCAGACAGCTCCTACTGTGGGGGCCCTGGACCTTCCACCTGGCCTGGGGCATACCCTGGGGGCAGGGCCATGTGCCAGGAGCTGCTCTTATGCATCCCAGCCCCCCCCCCGTCAAGGCAGGTGGAGGCTCCGGGGTGCCCCACAGCTGCCTGGGTGGCTCTTACCACAGCTGAGGGCAATGGAGAGGAGGGGCAGGGCCGGGGCCCCCGGGAACGTGCCCTGTCAGCCCGTGTGGTAATCTACCTTTGACTCTGGCATGTTCAGCTGCTTGTGACCCCCCTACCCCCATCACCCTCCCATGTGTCACCTCTGCATAGACGACTGATGCCGCCCTCTACTGGGGGGGCACAATGTAAAGAGGCGGACTTGTGACCACCCCACCTGTCTCCCCTGCCCAGTGACACACCCCCATGCCCAGCCTGGGGCTGCAGCACTCTCCCCACCCCACGTTACCTGCTGGGGTGGGTGGGGGGAGGCTCTCTGTCCCTGCACGTTCAGCTGTTCTCCCTGGCAGCTGAGTGGGGAGCGAGATGGAGTCACTTCTGCCTGAGAGAGCCTGGCTGAAAGGTAGCAGCAGCCCACTCCCTGCCTGGGCAGGGGGTGACAAGCATGCCAGATGGGCGGGTGGGTGGGATCCAGTTCACTTAGCCCCAGTCCCTGGTAGCCGAGCCCAGGCATGGAGTGGGCTACTGCTGCCTCACACCCAGTGTCTCTCAGGTAGGAGCGGCTCCATTCCGCTCCCTGCCCGGCTTCTAGGGAGAGCGTCGGGGGTGGGGGGAGGCGCAGGGAGAGCAGGCCAGAGCCTCTCTCCCTCCCTGCCCCTGGCAGGCCAATCTGGGGGGGCACTTGACCCCTCATACACAGCACCTCTGGCTATCTGGTAGAGAGCTTATTTACTACATACTTTACCTTGCGGAGGAGATGAGACTCTCCCTATTTTCCTTCATTTAGCTTCATCCTCCGAGATGCCCAGCTGGCTGTGTGGTGACTGTCTATAAGCAGGCATCCTTCTGTGTTTTGCTTTCAGCATGTCATTTGTTTTCTTGCCTGGAATTTGGTAATGACTAAGACACTGTAGGATAGGGGGAAAGGGCTCTGAAATGTGCAGAAGTGACCTTAAAATGCAGGATCTTTGTTATTATAGAAATATTTTTTCCTAATCTTGCCAGGAGTCTGAAATAGCATGAAAATCTTCTTGGAATGTCTTCATAAGCTGCCTGCAATTCTTCATGTTTTGTTTCAGTCAGGCTGAGGGTGGTTTCATTGGTAAGTATTCATGAAAAGTTGTCCATACACCATTCAGAACATCAAATATAATTCCTACTCTAAACTCTGTGTCCTGCTAGTCTTTTGTATGTCTTCAGCATTCTATGTACATCTGATCCAACTCCCTCTGAAGCCAATGCATCTGTCAGCTGAACTCAATGGGCAATGGATCAGAGTTAGTGTGTGTTTTTCTGTGCATGGTGTTTTAAAACATTCAATAAACATTTCATTGAAAAAGCAGGCATCTGCTGACCACATCAAAGAATCACGAGAGCCATAGTTGACTGCTAGAGAACAGCTCATGTTTTCATAATAGGGTGGAGGTAGATATTAATAATCATGATTTTATTTATACAGCACCGCAGGTGTCACTGATATTTCCCAGATAAACAACATGAAATACTGAGTCTTTACCCAAAGGGGATTCTTTTTTTTTCTTCCTAGGAATTGCCAGTCAATGCACTTAGTTCAGGCTTTTCATTGCTCACTTTTCCCTCTACCTCCATATGATTCAATGGCGAATCAGACAACAGGAGTTCATTTAGAGTCCTTTAAGCCCATGGGACCTCTCCTGAGTATGCCACAGACACCCTACAGATAGAGGGTGCGACAGGCTGAAAATGTCAAAAGGTCGGCAAAGTTTCCAGTGCAGGGTTTTCATCAGAGAAGAGTTTCGTGACACACCTTGCGAAGACAAACACACCTAATATGTGGCTTATTTATTTATTTGCAGTTAAGTGCCTTCATGTTTAATATACCTAGAAAGCATTCTTGTGGTAGTTTTCAGTTGTATGCATAGCTAAGGGAAATTTGCACTGGTGTAATTACATTGCTGTAGGTGCAAACCCCGAGTAAAGACACATTGCACCAGTTTGACTTACTCTGGCAACTTACTAGTGGAAATAGCCAGTGCAAGCCTTATCTTCCATTGATGTAGCTCACCTACAGTGGGGATTTGCTCTGGTGTAGCTACAGTGCTGGAAAGCCCCCCGCATAGAGAGGACAATAGCCACATTTCACGTGACACTGGGGTGTTTATAGGTTCCTTGCTTTCACACACTAGATGTGTAACATAATGATGCTATGATCTTAAAGCTAGCATTCCATTAGTGCATTCTTGCATGAGAAATATGTTCCCACTTGCTGAGCAACAATAAGGAACAAAATGGGCTTGAATATCTTCTGGAGCAGCAGTAGCTGGGGCTCCTTGCCGTTCCCAACTACAGCCATGGATGGACCCACTCAAAAGAAGGCTTTTTAGGCAACATTTCACTGATGAACTTGTACTCAGTGTTACTCCTGGGGGAATTCTGCACCACAGAGTGCATGCAAAATTCATGTCCCCTGTAGATTTATTTGATTCCCTGCAGAAAAATGACTTTCTGATAGGGAAGCAAAGGGAAGCCGCAAAAGCAGTCACCCGCCCCTGCTCAGCAGTGTGGGCATGTCATTTTGGGTGCCCAGAGCAGCCAACGAAGAGGTAAATCTGAGGGGTGGGGGCTGGGGACGCTCTGGACAGTGGCTCTTATCCTGCACCAGGCTTAGCTGCTAGTCCCAGCTGGGCTGGGGGCAAGTGAGGACGGGACTTCCTCTTCCCCTGCAAAGAGTGGCCTTGATCATGGCTGAGTCAGACATATCCCCAGAAACCTCCCTAGCTGCAGGAAGCTCCAACCCCCACACTTTTTGCCCCCATCGCTCCTCAGCCGTGGGGAGAGAGGTCACTGAACAGGGAACTGCACCCCTGTTCACCCACCCTGTGTGTCTGGACCCCCTCCCCCCGATACCCAGATCTCCCCCACGAAGCCTCATCCCCCTGCCACATAACTGCCCCACTAAGCCACCTACCCTGAAACTTCTGCTCCACTGCATCTCACTTCCTGCATATGGAGCCCCCATGCATCCAGACCCCCCTGCCAAACTCCCCACTGCCTGCCCCACACTTTGTGCACCTGGAGCAGAAGGGCAGGGCCCTGGGATGTTTCTGGGCAGGCCTGTCCCTTCTGCTGTGACATGGTTTGATGCAGCCTCACTGCCAAGTCCACATCCCTAGGGGGAAAGTGAGGGCTGCAGGGTGATCTCCCACCTCCATGCAGTCAGTGGCCTATGCTCCCCACTGCCATGTTGGAGCCTACACATTTATTTATTGACAAATAAAATTTGCAGAATGTTAAAATATTGCATGCAGAATTTTTATGGTACAGAATTTTAAAATTTTTGGTGCAGAATTCCCTCAGGCGTAACACAGATATGAAATCCACCCTAATGTTTGTAAAGTGCTTTGAAATCCTTGGGTCATGTAAATGCAAACATTCTTAACAGGAAGTGCCTTAAAAACCTTTGGGTGCTATTAAATAATTTATACAGAACACCAGCGTGCGCTGTGGAGCAGCATGGACTCGTGCTGGAGTAGCCAACTCAGTAGGAATAGTTTATACCATAGAGAAAAGATGCTATAGAAAAGCAACATTTTATTTTAGAGTCCAACTTGTCTGTTATTGATGCTTAGAGGCCCTTGATTTTTCTGGGCAGGATTCTTTCAGGGCCACAGTGAGTTTGAAGAGTAGCTTAAGACTGAGGCACAGCTATCTGATCCAGGGTTCAGGTTGGTCAAGACACAGAGCACATGCCCTCATAGGAGTGTTTAAGAAGTATGAAGCCTCCACTATGGGGGCGCCGGCGTGTGTTTGTGGAAAAAACTGACTGAAGGGTTTCTGATGAACTGCAGCAGGGCTGAATCATCAAAGGCCAGGCATCAGAGATAACGTTATAGGAGAGTCTACAGTATACTTCCATTCCTACAATGCTCTATCACAGTAATACTTTTCCAGATCTTGGGTTAACACTGAGAGATTAGATTCAGTCTCAGTGGGGGATGTTTACATTTAGGTGTAACTGCAAAGCTGCCAAAATATTGGTTCAAGATCATATTCGCTGATTAAACAGATTGTTCCTTTCATAGACAATGCAAATAGCTCTTAAATATAATGGGAGTGACTGGTATAAAAACTAAATTGCGACAAGTCTAGAGCTGTGTTTTCACACGCATAGTTTAATTAAAGAATCCTGTGGCACCTTATAGACTAACAGACGTTTTGCAGCATGAGCTTTCGTGGGTGAATACCCACTTCATCAGATGCAAGTGGGTATTCACCCACGAAAGCTCATGCTGCAAAACGTCTGTTAGTCTATAAGGTGCCACAGGATTCTTTGTTGCTTTTACAGATCCAGACTAACACGGCTACCCCTCTGATAGTTTAATTAGGAACCAACTTGTCATGGCAAACTAATTTAAAAGAAATGGCTTGGCCCAAAGAAGAACAAAAGAAACGTTATTATACAGACTGCCTCCTTTGTTGTACTGTATTTGTCAGATGAATATGCCCAACTGTTGTGAAAAGACATATTTCTTCCTCATGATAAAATAGAGAGGGGACTATTGAAAAGTGACAGCTAATGCATTAAAGCACCTCTGGGATTCTGCCGGGAGGCTTTTGCATTGCAATTTAGTAGCCATTCATTCCCATAGCTCTCAAGGGGGAGAGGGAGCTCTCATGAAAAACACTGCCTGTTGCAGGTGTCACCAATAGATCAGCTGGACGAACTCACTGCAGTGCAAAAACAGCACATCATGCTGCGATGGCATGAAATGATAACATTGCATTAATCCCAAAAGAGATAAATCATGTTTATAGAAGGCCCATCACTGCAGTATCACAGTGCCATAATATCTAAGCTGGTATGGAGGATATTACGGCTACACAGCAAAATGATGGCTGTCCTATGAAGTTTGTGGTTATCAATTACCACTTGGTGCTTAAGATGCTTGAGATCTGCTTTATTCTGTGTCCATTTCCAATTGGATGGGCATAACAAGAGCTTCACAGTACCCCACCCAGCTACACTGCCTGGGAAGCCCTTAAAGGCACAGTCCCCAATCACATAAAGTTCAAGATGGTGAGAACCCTGAAAAGTAACAGTCTTGCTGGATTTGCAGAAAACATAATGTTTTCACCTCAGAGGTGGTATTTTTCGCTAAGGCGAAAGCAACTTTTCCACAGATGAAAATTCCTTTTTATCCTAAGAAATGGCTTGCTGCCAACGTCACTGTGGCAAAAACTGTTATTCTCTGGTGAAAAAAATGCTCTGGCAAAAAAGAGGCAAAGTGCTTAAGGTGAGAGGGTTCAAAAAAAGAAAAAAGTGACTGTGACTTTAGTAGTGGTGAAAGGTCCTGGATACTAGAAACTCTACCAACAGAACAAGCACAACATGGCAGGCACAGTGCAAAGCATCCCCATGCTGGCCTGCCAACGTGCCTCCATCCTGAACTAGAAAGCCCCCCCCTGGTCGGGCTGAGAGTGGCGTTTGGTCTCCATGGCTCTTCGTCTCTCAGTCTCTCTGTTGATGTTGCCAACAGAGGGGCCAGGGGCAATTAGGCCAAGATCCTGAAAGGTATTAAGGTGCTTAATGCCCATTGAAATCAATGCAAGGTAGGTGCCTAAATACCTTTGAGGATCTGGGCCTTAGTGCCCATTTTGGTGGGGAGGGGTTTGTGGTGGAAACCTGTCTATTAGGAATGACAGTGAAGCCACCAATTCATTTCCATGGGAGGACACCAAATACAGATGACAACATCTACTTTACGACTCAGCTTTGCGCGCAATTTGGTCTCATTTGGTGCAGGATAATGAAAATTAGTGCAAACTTACAGAGCCACATTTTTTTGGGGGGTGGTATAAATCAGTGGTTTCACAACAAGCAATTCAAAAAGCAAAAATTGATTGTTTTGCACAATGCTGCTTGTTACAATATTGCCAAATATGTCTGCTGTGTTTGATTGCTTATATCAGTAGAGGATTAAGATGTGACCGGTCCTAGTTCACCTGTTGGAGTATGTTATATAGAGTGAGCGAACAGGAAAGCATGAGAAATCTGCTGGTACCAGCGTAATGTATGTTCCCGTCCTCCCAACTAAAGCAAAGTTTTAGGTGATAAACAGGCTTAATACAGCACACAAAGGTCTACCGAAAACGAATTGCAAGTCACGTGGAACATTTTCAACTCTATTCTTCTATTTTAATCACTAAAATGTCAATCCCCTTCCCATTCCCGCCAGTTGTAGCTGGTACTACTAAAATTGCATGGAATCTGTGACACTGTCATATGACGATGGTAAAGAATCACAGAAGAATCTGCTTTCTTCTTACAGTGAACAAAGATGTTAATTGAAATACTGTTACTCTGTCTCGGTGTGTGTCTCTCTCTCTACTTTGCTGCAGACTTCTGCTAGAACCTTTGTCAGCCCCTCTTCCAGCTACACCCTTTTAAGAAACAATACCCAGCTACTCAGAGATATCATCTAGTTCCTCTGTGAGGCTGATTGTGAACTGAGAGCTGTGGGTTGAAGTCCCTGATCTGTTATAGGCGCCATGTGTGACCTTGGGCAAGTTACTTAGGGATAGATCTACAAAATATTTCTGGTGCCTGTGTCCAAATTTAAAGCCTCAAAACCCCATGTCAACTGTTGTCTAACCCTGAAGGTGTCAAAATCCCTAGGTGCTAGTAAAATTCCCACAGTGTTCAAATGTCTGCCAGTAGGTGGTGCCCAGGCACTTAAATCTGGGTGCCCAGCTCAGGACTAAGCCCCAGTAGGATCCCCAAGTGAAGCATTGTCTTGCCTGCTGGATTGGACCATGCACAAAAGATACTGGAGAAGTAGGTGGTTGCCCCTGGATACCTTTTATCCCAGGGGTTAGTGTACTCACCCTGGGAGAGCCAGGTTCAAATCCCTATGTTGACTGATTTGGAGCAGCAGTTTGAACCGAGGGCGTCCGCCTTCCCAAATGAGTGCCCTAGCCATTGGGTGATGTGGGTAGTCTGGGGTGGAGTCTCTCAATCTCTACTGTTAGAGCGATCCAGTTTTGTATAAATGATTAAATAGTCATTGGGCCAGACAGAGAGAGCAAGAAAAAAATGACTCTGCAGCTCAGTAATTAGGGCTCTCACCTGCAATGTAAAGGATCCATGTCGAAGTCTCTGTTCCAAAGGCTGTAGCAGGGAGGAGATTCCCTCCCTCATAGTCTAGTACCCTATAAACTGAGGGCTCAGATCTTGGGGCTCCAAGTAGCCTGCCTAAATCCATCGCTGACTGAATTCCCTGTGTTGGAACCTAGAACCAGCACATCAGTCACTTGCTCATGTGGGGATTTTTTTCAGCCTCTGGTTGAGTTGAGAGCCAAGATTTCTCAGGAGCCTCTTGAAGGGGAATCTTTGGAAGATTCATAGAGTCAAAGACCAGAAGGGACAATTAGATTATATAGTTTGATCTGCTGTATATAATAGGCCCCAAAAGTTCAACCTATTGAGCCCAATAACTTATGTTTGACTAAAGTATATCTTCCAGAAAAGCATCTGCAGAAGATTAGTCTGCAGAAGAGAAGAATGAGTGGGGATTTGATAGCTGTTTTCAACTACCTGAAAGGGGGTTCCAAAGAATCATAGAATCATAGAAATTCAGAAGATCAGAAGAAATTCAAGATCAGAAGATCTGCTCTGACCTCCTGCAAGATGCAGGCCACAGACAAGGCCACCACTCCCCCTCCTGCCACTTGCCCTGCCGGAGGAAAGCGGAAAAAGGAGCCAGAAGCCAAACTTCCTTCAGGGAGGAAAATTCTTCCCGACCCCAAATATGGCATGGCGCTGCACGTGAAGGGAACAGCCAAAGCAGGCAAAACTCTCTCTCCCTTAAATCACACCTGGCACATACATCACAATTGACCTGACCTATTGACCTATCCTATCATCATATCCCTCCATAAACTAATCTTATCTTATCTTATAGACTTAAAGTCGGTCCTTCCACTGTTTCCACCCCTTCTCTGTTTTCCAGTATTGCTGTCCCCTGACTGTTTAGATTTCCACTCCTGATTCTTGACTGAATTTGACTGTGATTTTATCCGTCGTCGTTCCCTCGTGTCCACATTAGCATGAGCTGAAATAATTTCTTCTCCTTCCTTCCCTTATATTTCTTCCTCTGATCCTCTAAAATCATGTATCCTTCTCCTCCTCCTTTCTTCTGGAAAACAAAAAACAAACAAAGTCAAGTCTCCTTTCAATTGAAAGGCCTCATTCCTCGGATCATTCTAGTGGCCCTTCTTTTCATTTTCTTTGTTGAATTCATCCTTCTTAAACAAATGAGGGAGACAAAAACACAACATCCAAATGAGGTCTCTTACTATACTATATATAGCAGGACTAGCAGCCCCTATATATCCCTACTAGACTAACCGCCTAATGCACAACCCAAGACCATTTTATTTTTTTTCACACATCACACATTGCTCATGCACTCTCATCTTGCAGGACTCCCAGGAAGGACCTCTCTCTCCTCTCCCTCCTTCTTCCAACCCGTCCCCCCAGCCCAGCTTTAAAGTAAGTTAGATATCTAATATCCCATAACCTATAACTTACACTTCTCACATTGAATTTCATCCTGTTACTAATAGTTTACAGGGTCATCATCCAAATCTGGAGAATATCGATATCCTCTTCTCCTTGACAACCCCCCCCAACTTGGTGTCATCACCCAACTTTTCAGCCCCACTCTACTCTTGGTTCCCAGGTCAGCAATAAATAGATTGAATAAAATCGTAATCTTAGTTTTAAGTTCCTCACTTCTTCTTTCTTTCTTTTCTTCTTCTTTTTTATTTGTAAAAAACCGTTTTTTTGCTTTTTTTTTCCCACTTCGCTAGATCCATAATCACTCGTCGCTTTTGCCTTTCTCACAGCTTCCCTGCACTTCTGACCTCAATAAGGTAGGTTTCCTGATCCTCCCTTTTTTCCTCCCTTTTCCGCTTTCTGCTTTCTTTTTGCTTTCTAAAGCCCCGCTTGCTCATCAGCTCGGTCTAAACTGCTAAAACTGCTACCTATTTCCTTCCCCCCTTCTCGGGATACATGCCTCTGACAACTCCTGCACAACAACAGTACCCCCCCCCAATCGTCTGCAGGCGTATCCTGCTAATAGTTAGCCTCCAGCACTAACTAGTAACTTTTAATAGTAAAAAATTAGCCCTTTTGAAACACTACACCTAGTCTCAGATGTGATTATCCTTATCTCCTATTCCATTTTTTATTTGAAGCTCAGATAGCTCATGAAGGTGAGCAAGATTGTCCCCCCACAACACAACCCTCTCCAAGGTTACTCTTAAAAACAAAAATCAAATCTAAAATCCCATCCCCTCAACAACTTTGATGAATGAATTCATTCATTAGCTATCTCTAGATCTCGAGCTAGTATTATTACTAGCATTTGTTTCCCAATCTATATCCGGGAATCTATAAGTCCCAAGTGTCCAAGCAGTTCCTATTAGTGTTTACCTGTTACCTCCTTAAAAACATAAAAATATCCCTCTCCATCTCTAAGGCTAGATCGGTCTACTTTTAATCATCACATCCTGGATGAGGCTCTCTGGTTTTTTTCCCCCCAATTGACCATTGCCCAAAAACAGACTCGTATTGTCCATTGCAGCGCTAGTTTATCTCATTATTTTACCTCATTATTGATATACAGTGGAGGATGGATCTAGACTGTTCTCAGTGGTGGCAGATGACAGAACAAGGAGTAATGGTCTCAAGTTGCAGAGGGGGAGGTTTAGGTAGGATATTAGGAAAAACTTTTTCACTAGGAGGGTGGTGAAGCACTGGAATGGGTTACCTAGGGAGGTGGTGGAATCTCCTTCCTTAGAGGTTTTTAAGGTCCGGCTTGACAATGCCCTGGCTGGGATGATTTAGATGGGGATTGGTCCTGCTTTGAGCAGGGAATTAGACTAGATGATGTCCTGAGATCCCTTCCAACCCTGATAGTCTATGATCTGGTCTTGATTTGAAAACATTAAGAGATGGTGAATCTACCACTTCCCTTGGTAGTTTGTGCCAAAGGTTAATTATGCTCACCTTTAAAAATGTGTGTCTTATTTCTAATTTCAATTTGCCTGTCTCCAGCTTCCAACCTTTGGTTCTTGGTATGCCTTCCTCTCCTAGGTTAAAAAAGGCCATTAGTACTGGCTATTTTCTCCCCCTGAAGGTACATACACTATAATCAAGTCACCTCTAAATCTTCAGATTGAGCTCATTAAGTCTCGCACTGTAAGATATGTTTTCTACTCCTCAAATCATTTTTATGGCTCTTTTTTGCACCCTCTCCAATTTTTCACAATTTTAACATGTGAACACCAGAAATGTGCACAGTATTCTAGTATGGGAGCTCACCAATGCCTTGTGCAGAGGCAAAATCACCTGTCTACTCCTACTGCCTTGTTTATACATCCAAGGATTGCATTGCTCCCCCCCTCCTTTTTTTTTTGCCACAGCATCACACTGGGCACTTATGTTTAGATGCTTGACCACTATGGTCCCTAAATCCTTTTCAGGGTCCCTGCTTTCCAGGACCCAGTCCCCCGTTCTGTATATATGGGCTGTAATCCTTGTTCCTAGATCTATAACTTTGCATTTGATTGTATTAAAAGGCATTTCATATGAATGGGCCCAATTTACAAAACGACCCACATTGCTCTGTATCTTTTGCATCCTCTGCAGTGTGTGTGGCTTTGTTTTAGTTATAATGTTGCCAGATCCACTAACCAGATCAACCCAAGAGAGTCTGAAAAACTGCCCAAAGGCTTGACCACTGAATGGTCAGTCAGTCCAAACAATCATTCCTTCAATCAATGCTAAATATAAACAAACACTCCTGCTGACTCTCAGAGCTTTGAAGCTGCCCAGCATCCACGCCCATTAGCAGCTGGATTTTTGGCCATGGTCCCCAAGCTGTAAAATGATGTTTATTAGATTATTTTTGAAAACCAAAGCTCTGTATAGGAACAACGCAAATCCGGTAGCCAGCCCAATGCCACAAAGCCACCAAAGACTGTGAGAATTCCATGGAAGTCCTAAATTTGCTTAGCCAGTATTTGACTAATCTCCATAACAAGGATTAGTCATTAGATTTTCTGCAAATACTTGAAATATATTGCAGCAATGAACAATCTTCCCTGTTACTTTAGGACTCATACATTGCTTGAAAACTTGATACAGTGTGTGTGTCGGTGGGGGGGAAAGGGAGGGAGAAGGGGAATGCCAAGCAAGGGAAATGTCTTTCTCCTCCTGCAGTTACTGAATTTTCCCTGAAAATGGGTGTAAATACCATTTCCTCACTCAGTGAAGCAGCTCAGCATTACTGCCTGCTATGGTGTTACCATGAACTGCTTATGTTTCTTAGATCTGGTATATTTAAGGGTAAGTAGATAAGGGGACATGCTATTTCGGAACCCAAAATAAAAACAGACAGCTGCAGAATGCAATGGAGCTCATTGATTTGTATGGGCTTCATCAGGCCAGGTGCAGCTGGGTAAACAATTTGCTGCGTGTGAAACTATTTGCTCAATTTAACCTACCTGTTATGAGGACGTTGTTCAGCACTTTTTTCAGACAAAGCATGTGTTCGCCACACAAAGATCCCATTAACAGAACAAGGCAAGGAGCTGCCTGAATTTCTTGGCTTTCTACTGCAATTGAGTACAATCAAAGAGACCGATTAATAGTTACATTTATCATAGTGCCCCCAAATTGTGCAAGGCTCTTTGCAGATTATCAAAATATTTTGGGCCTGGCGCAAAGGGGGTAGCCAGGGAATGCCCTGGTGGTGTAAAGCCCATGGAGCTGGCTCTATGCCACCTGATCTGCAACCCAAAATAGGCTGGCAGAAGGTGGTGGAGCTAAAGCACACGCTCCACTGACAGTTCCCAGTTGGCGAAACTGTCCCTAAGGGACCACTGTAGCTATAGTAACTTAGAGCAACACTTAGCCTGCTCTAACATGTGCCAGGGGTCAGGGATCAGAGGAGAAGGGGCCAGGGATCAGACAAAAGGATGGATGGCTTAGCTTCACCTTTCTACACCAATATACCATGGGTCCTTGCTCCACATTCAACATAGCTGGACCTGGCGTGCTGGCCCATCATCACCTTTGTCAAGGGCTGGACTTAGGGAAAATGGCACCCTGGGTGAACTTGTATTTTGGCCCCCCTGACCCCCATGGATGCAGTGCCCCTCTTTGCTCCTAGACCTTGTGGGTGCCCCCCAGCCCCCATGGGCTCCCTAGGCTCCCAACCCCCCGCTTCACCCCAACACCTGCACTCCCCGCCCTTTGCCCCAACCATTACCCCCACTTCTTCCCCACAAACCTGCACTATTCCTTTCCACCCCCAACTCCTGCGCTCCCCTCCTGCACCCCTAATCCCTGCCCCCTCCTGTGCCCCTAACCCCTGCACCCCCCCTCCTGCACCCATGTGGAAAAATTGACCTGGCTATTTTGACCATCCATGTTCCTCCGCTAGAAGGAAGCAGGGAGAAATCTGGGAGCCCCCTCCCCATGTGGCACTCCCCAGGGAGCAGTTTCTGGCACTATACTGGCAGCGCACACCTCTGATCTGCTGTATGGTGCCCCCTTCACTACTGGGTGGCCGCTTGGGTGGCCCCACCCCCTAAGGCTGGCCTTGCCTTTGCCTTTAAGATCTTACAAGCTAATTTCAGAGGTGACACGCTAAATGGGGGTAACAAAGAGAAGGGAGGGACTGGGGAAAGGGAGAGAAAGAGTTATAGCAGTGATGACACTGTGGTTTAATGCAGATATACCTAGGCGGCTCAAGCCATTTTCAAAAAATAATTGTTATCAGCGTCAACTCACTTTTTGTGGTGTGGACGAGAGTGTTAAGGAGAGACCTGAATATGGGGAGGAGCATGGGACAGGCCAGATTTGGGAAGAGTGTTCCAGGCTTCATGTGCAGTGTGGAAAAACAGCATGGTGCTGGAGATGGCTGGGAGGAGAGAATAAAAAGGCCATCCAGGCTGGTATCACTGGCTGAACAGAGCAGGGCCAGATTTACCTTCTGTGGGCCCAGCTCCAAACATATTTGTGGGCCCCCATGGAGGCAATGGCGCATGGCATGGGGGAGGGGGGTCCCCAGAGCGAGGGGCCAGCCAGGGGCAATGGGGAACGGCATGGCAGGGGCAGCCCCGCTCCACCCAGCCCAGTGCGAGGGCATTATTTACAAACCGGCAGCTGCCAGATGCACACTCAATCAATCCCCTGTGCTGCCAGCATGCCCCTTCCCTCGGGGGTGGGCCCATGCCCTGCCACACAGCCCTCCTCACCCAACACAAACACCCCCGACTCCCTATGGCCAGAGGCCCCTGGACCCGCTACGCCCAGCACATCCCCCCGCAGATCCTGCCCAAATGCACAGCGTGCTGCACAACACCACCCCTGCCCAGAGCCCCACCACAACTGCCCAGCACCCCCCATAGAACCCCCACTCCCTAGTGCCCCAACACACACAGATCCTCCCCACCCCCTCACAGCCCAGCACCCCCCCAGCCTTCCCAGAGACTCCCTCCCCCACACCCTGCCTCCCGGCTGCACTCACCGGCCCTGCTGGGAGGCGACCAGGGCTGGTCCCATGGTCGGGAATCGCTCCGGCCCCTTGGGAGTGGCGCAATCAGCCAGGCCAGGACCTGCCCCAGCTGGGCTCCCTCAGGACCCACTTGCCTGGAGGAGCCCAGCCAAGCCCCCCAACATCCCTCCCCACCTGGCTGAGACTGGCCAGGCTTCTGCACCAGTCCCAGGCGGTTCAGCTCCGGGGAGACAGGTGGGGCCCCACAGGTGGTGGGAAGCAGAGACTGCTGGGAGCCAGAGGTGCCCCAGGGTCGGGCCACGGGGCAGAGAGGAGCCAGCAGGTGGGGCCAGAGGGTGGAGAGGAGCCCTGGGCTGGCTGGCGGGCAGGCCAAGAGGAGCAAGTGGTGGGCAGGGTCGGGGGAGCCAGCAGGCTGGTGGGGTGTCAGGGCGCAGTACAAGTGGAGCAGGTGAGGACCCCTTCTGAGCATGGGCCCAGCTCCGTGGTGCCACTGGTGCCATTGTAAACCCAGGACTGGAACAGAGGGTGATGGGGCAGGAGACAACGATGGGTTGCATAGCTTTAAATCAAGACTGGATGTCTTTCCAAAAGATGTACTAGGGCGCAAACAGAGATTATGGTCTTGATGCAGAAATTATTGGATGAGGTTCTCTGGCCTGTGCTATGCAGGAGATCAGACTAGCTGATGACCATAATGTTCCCTTTTTGGCCTTAAAAACCTATGACTCTTTGTGGACAGAGACAGTGTAAAGGAGTGATGGGGCACTGAAAAATCAAGCCTTTCCAGCATGGGCTGCAGGCTGAGGCAGGTGAAATCAATCTGAGGGTGCTAAAAAAAAGCAACAGAAAAGCAAAGACACCTTGAGAAAAACGTGCATTACTTAAAATATTTGAACTAAGGGATTCTGATTTCTCTCTGGGTTGGAGCTTTTCTTAGCCCTTCTTTCACTTGTCTGTCTTCTTTCCTTTATTTTATGTGGCTATTGTCTCAGCACGGAAACCACTGAATAAACAGGGTGGACATTGTTTTCTCTGCCTGCCCTAGACCAGCTTCTTGCTGAGCTTAATAAGAAGCCCTAGAACCACTTATGATGGGAGGTCAAACTAAATGAAAGTGACCTCACCACTTTGTTGTGGCAGCTGAATTCCACTCGTGGGAGGAATAATAAAAAACAAGTAGAGCAAGGAGGAATAAATAAACTGATGTGTAAGGGAGAGAAAAGAATTAAAACATAATTGCCCAAAGCTCAGTGTAAAGCTTCTGATTTAATTTTATCAAACTTATTAGACCATTCAGCAACAACAAAAGCCAGCGTAAAAGACCAGCTTAGTGAATTGTGCAACAGCCATCAGGACACAAAAATCTGAACTAAGAAAAACATATATGCACTCATCAGCCAAGAGGTGTCTGCAGTGTGCTCCATGGCAAGGAGGTGTTTATCATGGAGATAACTAAAGCCTAATGCAGCATTTGTTCTGTCTGAACCTGGTCAGAAGTTGAGTTGGATTTTTAGAATTGCACTTGGACAAATATAAGAGCCCAACAGACCAACTCACTTCTTTTAAATCACAGTAGCCTTTCCAGGTAAGGAAGATGTTCTGCAAATGCCGTCTCCTGGGATTATTTGTTGTAATTGCTTATTGAATGATATATAGTAGCACATGTCTTATGCTTCTTGGTTAGGGTTGCCTACTTTCTACCCGCACAAAATCGAACACCCTTGCCCCGCCCCTCCGCTGAGGGGCTCTGCACACTCCAACTCCCCTTCCCTCCATCATGCACTGTTCCCACCCTCACTCACTCACATTTTCACTGGGCTGGGGCAGGGGATTGGGGAGTGGGGAGGGCTCCGGCTCAGACTCTTGGTGGGGCTGGGGATGAGGGGTTAGGGGGCAGGAGTGGGCTCCAGGCTGGGGGTTTGGGGTTCGGAGTGCATGATGGGGCTTCAGGCTGGGGCATGGGCGGGTGAGGGGTCCAGCTGGGGGCTCTGGGATGTTGCCAGAGATGAGAGATTTGGGGTGCAGGAGGGTGCTCCAGGCTGGGATTGAGGGTTTCAGAGGGTGGGAGGGGGATCAGAGCTGGGGCAGGGGGTTGGGGTATGGGAGGGGGTGAGGGCTCCAGTGGGGGTACAGGCTCTGGGGTGGGGCTGGGGATGAGGGGTTTGGGGTGCAGGAGAGGGGCAGGGGTGCAGGTTCCAGGTGGCACTTACCTCAAGCAGCTCCCAGAAGCAGCGGCATGTCCCCCCTCTGGCTCCTACGTGTCAGCACAGCCAGGCAGGTCTGTGTGCTGCCCTGTCTGCAGGTTCCACCCCTGCAACTCCCATTGGCCAGGGTTCCCAGCCAATGGGAGCTGCAGAGCCAGTGCTTGGGGCGGGGGCAGTGTGTGGAGCACCCTGGCTGCCCCTACACATAGGAGCTGGAGGGAGGACATGCCGCTGCTTCCGGGAGCTGTGTAGAGCCGCAGGAGGTGGGGAGCCTGCCTTAGCCCTTCTGCGACTCTGACCAGACTTTTAACAGCCCAGTCAGCAGTGCTGACCGGAGCCGCCGGGATCCCTTTTTGATCAGGCGTTCCGGTTGGAAACCAGACACCTGGCAACTCTATTCTTAGTGCTTCACCAAACCAAGAATGAATGCCACAATGCCTGAAAATTCAGTTCTTCTGTGATACCCACAGTAAGGGAGCCAATTGTTTTCCCTGGACACCTTTTACATGTGCACATTAAAACAATAAGCCAAGACATGCCCATTCTGTACAGTAAGCAGCAATGTGATCATATTGGCTTTACTCCAGTCCATCCTCAACCAGGTCTATAGTTTGTTACAAATTTTAGATTGGAGGCTCTTTTGGAAGCAGCTGGGGCTTTCTATATTGTGTGTGACGTGCTTAGTACACTTCTGAGTACTGCAAAATAACTAAAGAATAAGAATGCATCTTACAGGCCTGGATATTGAAAATTCAACTGGTCCTGCAGGCAAGGAGCATCTTTCTAATAAGAACTAAGGGTTTGTCTATGGTGCAGTCAGGGGGTGTGACTGCAGCATGTTTAGCCATATCAAAGTTAGCTTGAGTAACAATAGCAATAACATTGCAGTGACATGGGCAGTGGCTGCTCAAGTATGTGAGAGGGTGGGTAAGCCAGGCAGCCTCCTGTGTTGCTTTGGCTACACTGCTATTGTTACTCAAACTGGCTAGTGTTATTCCATGTAGTTCATTTGTGTGATGGGACGTCCTCACCAGGATGGATGGAAATTTAAGGTATCCAGACGTTCCAGTTGTGACTCTGAATCTGTCACTTTTTTCATTCCTGGCTTTGGGGAGCTAATGATACTAAAGAGCAGTTCAATAAGCACAGGCTCAATACTTGGTTTGTGCATCTTTTCTGCTTACACAGCCCACCAGAAAATGGTTGCAGACCAACCTCATTGGAGAAGGACCTGGAAGCAGTTCTCATGACTAAAAAAAAGTCATGGGAAGAGAAAAAATCTGAGGTGAACTCCCGCAGTCGTCTTCTACAACACTGCCCCATGCTGATGAGGTTTGCTTTAGTGGCACTTCATTATAATAGCTTGCACAACCAGAACTGCAGCTCATTACCAGACGATGTCTCACTGTGCTCAGGAAATAGACATTTACCTAGGTGCTTAAAATGGCAACTGTTACTGGAGTATCCAGGTGGCTGAATAGGTGACAGAACCTGATGGTCTCTATGCTTATATCCATCATAAAGAACAGCTTGTGTTCGCTCTCTTTCTCTCCTCCCCCGAGTAACCGAACAGTCAGAATATGGTGACATAGAAATACAGGGCGGTGCCGCTTGCTGGTGAGCTCCAGTGGCCGTACCCAGAACACCCTCCATTTTGTGATTGACTCCTGCCTGAGCATTCGGCTCTCTCAGCATTCCACTCTACTTGTTTTAAAGTGACATGTGCCTTACAGAAATGCAAAGAGCCAAATTTACCTCTGGTGTAGCACCACTGATTTCACTAATAATGGAATTACACCAAGGACGAAGTTGGTCCAATATGTATCATTTCCACTGTGTTTATAATGGGTTTTCTGCATTGATAAGGAAAACCACAGCAATCTGATTTTACACTTGGTGCCACTCAAATTGTCAGACTCATGTGATGAGTGAGTAATCCTAAGCAATTGCATTATTAAGTAAGCTTTACAATGTGTTCATTTAAAGGATTATATTTCATTTCTTATCTGTAAAGGGATGCTGGACAGCTGTTACATTTCAAATATGAACATATATGCTAGGATTGGTGATGCTCTCTATTATTCAAAATACATTGGACATCAGTACAAGCTCAGAGTGCTCCTGGGTGAGCACAAGATTACTAATGTGAATCTGAGTTTAGTAGTGGCATATATCAGATCCAAAATATTTCATGTTTTAGGGGGAAGGGATAGCTCAGTGGTTTGAGCATCGGACTGCTAAACTCAGGGCTGTAAGTTCAATCCTTGAGGAGGCCACTTAGGGATCTGGGGTAAAAATTGGTCCTGCTAGTGAAGGCAGGGAAGCTGGACTCAATGACCTTTCAAAGTCCCTTCCAGTTCTAGGAGATTGGTATATCTCCAATTATTACCATGTATATTTCTTTAAAGTGCCAAATTAGAAATATTCCATTGTTCACATTTTCAACATAACACCAGGTAAACCATAGGAGTTGCTAGGGAATTTTGCCTTGTGTTTTTGGATTCAAATCCAAACTCAGGAAGGTTTGAACCTTACATAGATGGAAAAGGAAGCAAAAAGTTCCAGTGAGCTGCTACATATTGAAACTGCTGAGTTTCATACAACCCTTGTGGCTATATCAGCGGAGCAATTGATCAGTGGATCATTTTGAGATTGATCTAGGGATACAGTGCAGTGAGCCCCACTCTTTGTTGCAGACTTTTGTTTCCACCTATGCAGGTATTAATCATAAAAAGGCTGCAATTCCAGTACATATTTTGATCGTTCTAGTGCTACTGAATGAAGCAGAGAGTTATGCAATATTTTGGGTTACAAATTCTAGTTCCATAGTTTACTCTTAAAAATCCTCCCTGTGATATGGACGCTCCCTGGATTGTTTTGATTAAAACCAGTCCTGGGAAGGGCAAGAATATACAGACAATGCTCATCTGACATACATCAACTGATAGTTCTTAATTCAGACATAAGTTATTCTTTAAAAAAGATTGTTTCTAAAAAGAGCCCAAACCCATGTCTGGTGCCAATCCGTTAACTACAATCAAGTTGCACTATGGATAAATTTAGTTCACCTGCAGCAGTAAAAAGAGAGCTTTCTGTGAGAATCTGTTATCAGCCCTGGCTTGAAGTTAAGTCTATAATTGTATTGAAGTTAGGTTGTTCAACGATCCTGAAAAAGACAAGAAGTGGTCCTACTCCATGACTGAGACTCCTCGGCTGCTAATAATAATATTCGGAGGACTGCCCTTTTTGCTAGGCACTAGTGTTTGTTTGACCCTGTTTGTTTTTTAATTATTATTTGTAAATATAAAGAATGAAATATGTTTGGTCAAAAGAATTCTGGAATTGCATTGATTGGACAAAGTTATTCAAAAGGTTAACACAATCCAATCTGTAAAACATTTAAACTCATTTACTTTGAAATGTGACGCGTTTAACAAAACTACATTAACTCAGCCCTAGGGGGCTCCCTTTATTATTCCTCAAGTATCGTAAAAATAGAAAATTAAAAATACATTAATCTTAACAATTGAATAGAGAGGCTGTTCTTTGAATGTGTACAATGATCCATGCAAGCCAGAGTCAATTTGCTGTGTGTTTTGCTGCTTATAGAAGTTGAGGAAAATGAGAATTAGAATAAGAATTTTCTTACATTATAGCTACACATTTTGCCCTAAATAGGCATCTATTAAAATGATTCCTACTATATGACGATGGAATCTGATTGATCCAATATTGCAAACCCTGACTCACACAAGACAATCCTCTGCAGTCTAGGGAGACTAGACAAGGTCCTGATCCAGCTCCCATTGAAGTTAATGAAGTTAATTGAAGTTAATTCCACTGAGTGGGAGCTAGATCAGGGAGCACCAAGGACTGCTCCCGTGAATAACAGTTTTCAGGACCAGACCCCATGTAAATGCAAAATCGTAAAGGGCCCAATTCTGCATTCCTTGCACGCTCAAATTTCACATTTAGGCCACTGAAGGTCTGGAGTTTGCTGGGCTTGGGGGCCAGGAGTATGAAGGTTTAAAAGCTTGGTATAGTCAGGGCAATGCAGATTCCGTGTTTGTTCTTGTACAGATACAGTGGTAGTGACTCGATTCAAATCACTACCATGACTCTCACTCAACACCCGCTAGTGCCACTCTGGCTGAAGGTCTGGCAGCAGTTCCATTATGAAACCTGCTATTCAGCACTTTATAACCTAGGCATTAAAAAACAGAGCAGTTTGAGGCTAGCACTCAACAAAAGTTCTGATTAGGAAAACAAACACTTTTAAAAAGAGCCCTTTGGCTAAAAGCCCATTTTAGAAACATTGTTTAGCCAATAAAACTGGGTTTGGCGTTAAACCGTACATGTGCAGTTAGCACAGTTCTCAGCTAGAACAGGTTGGCAATTTCCCAACAATCTGGTTTTTCACTGGAAAATGCTGATTTGTGAAAATGTTTCACTTTTGATGAGTTTCTACTGAAACCTGCCTGGTTTCCTGACGGATCTCTAAGTGGGCTGCTGGGCAGCCTGCACTACCAGGGTCTGTGACTCCAAAACAGTCCTGCCATGCAGACTGCCTGGGGGCTGGGAACCACTGGGGCTTCCAGGTGCCCTGCCATGCAGCCAGGAGCTTGGTAGCTTGGGAAGCCAAGGCTCTTGGGGCATCTAGACTCCCTGCTGTGTGATGGGAACTTCTCTGATTCCCAGGAAGCCTTTGGGCTGCCCCTGACTCCCTGGTGGCCTCTAATTCTAGGCAACTTCTTGGGCTACCTCTGACTCTGGCCCGGGGAGTCCCTCAGTGTTGGCCAGCATGCAGAGCCCCTGGGAGTTGGGGCAGCTGGCTGCTTCAATTCACTTTCGAAAAATTAAATCAAAACATTTTGATTTTTCCAAAATAAACGTTCCTTTGGAATTTCCCTTCCATGAGAAACTGTGAAGGTTGGCCAGCTCTACTTTTGACCTGCCAAGGCCCAAATGTGGGACCCAGGTTTTGACAAACACCCTGAAGGAGGGCTCCGCAAAAGCAAGCCATGCAGGAAACTTTACATCCTCAGAGATTCCTTCCTTTCATGTCGATAATTCTTTCTGTGCCTTCAGTTTATATTACAGTAGTATAAACTGAAGGCACAGAAAGAATTATCGACTTTTTCAGTAATATCAAGTAAAAAGGGTGTAGGCCCTGATACTACAATTGTTTGTGTGTAAGTGCAACAGTCCACCAATCATGCAAGAAATAACAGGCCTGAGACCCAAATTTCTGTGGAACACCAGGAACTTTGGGTCTACAAACTGAGTGATGTCCCACAGAATGAGGTACAGCTGAGAGGTGAGAGGCAGTGCAGTGATAATAACAGAAGTCACACATTTCATTAAAAAAGCAAAGCACTCTTGTCTCTGCAGCTATGCACTGCTCCTGAGCCTGAAATGCTCTTCTACATTCGTGATCAGCTAGTTCTGCTGCGTTTTAACACAACTGTGAGCCTAGCCAGGCATAGGGAGTGAATAATTTAAGAGTCTGGAATAGGAAGCAGGAATCATGAGGATTTGTGGCATTGTGTAAAGTCCTGTGCTCTAAGTTGCCCAAGGAAAAAAAAAGGCCAACTCAGCCGGTTCCATAAAATTGTTTATGAAAGTCAGCAAAAGCTGAAGACAAACAGATTGGTACAAACTGGTTTGTTTAAGTTAAAAGAATTATGATAAGAGATTTTCAAGGCTTTTGGCAAAGTCACAGTTGGCATAACAATAAACTAAAAGACTCTAGGAATGAGAGGAAATATTGAAAGTTGAAACCACTGAAATGTGTTTTGATTGGTTAATTTTAATTGGATGTTGTTTATGTCAGGGTTGCTGATGGGAAAGTAAGGTCACATGGTCTGGAAGACACAAGCTTTACCATCATGGCTGCCACCCTCACTATCTCCTGGGACACTGGGATCCATCTTGACACCTTTGGGCCTTCATTGTCCTGATCCTGAAAGGCATCCTGACCAGACCGGGCCAGAGAGGGAACCAGATATCATCATCACCCACAACAGCATCAGCTAACTCCTGAACATCACCTGGGATGTGAGCTGTAGGTCATTAACCCTTCCCTGGTGTCATTTTCCTTTATCACCTTCTTCTCTTTCCTGTCTCCTTTTGTCTCTGTCCAATAAGAATTAGGCTTAGCAGGCCAACACAATCTTTGCAGCACTGCTGTAAGCCGGTGACCAGAAAGACAGTTACAAATAATGCCTCACACATCCCAGTGCTGGCACCAGTTTGCCAGGTCTCCGAGACTGTGTGCTGTTCCTTCAGCAGTGAGGTTGCAAATTAAAGAAAGTATCAGACAGAAGCTGCATTTTCTACCATTGCTAGACTTTCCCTCTCCCCTTCTGTGTGGGTTTGGCTTTTTTTCCCTTAAAGAAAACAGAATTGAACTCCAACAACAGTCGGTCTGGACCATCTAAACTAACTATTTCTTCTCCCCCTCCCAAAAGGAACAAATTAAACTCCAGCAACAATCGTGCCAGACCACCTAAACTAACTGTTCCTTCTCTACCCCCCCACCCTCCCCAAAGGAACATTTAAGACTCTATAATACCAGCTAAAAAGTATGGTGGACAGGGGTTTTGCCTATAAAAGCTGCTTTTTAAGAAAAAATTTCAAAGATTTTGAATGGCGGTTGTTACAATGGAAATAAGCCACTGATAACTTGACACAAAAATCCAGGACACACTAACTGTGCTGTGGGGTAAGAGTGAAAAAGTGTTCCATTCACATCTTATCATTGTTGGGCCCAGGGACATCTTTATCAGCAAAACAGTGAACAGAGGGTCCAAAAATTGCTAGGCTGTTATTTGTGTATATGCTATAACCAAAAATATCATTGACGTCTGTTCGAGTTTTGTTTCTTAAACCTGTTTCAAGTAGAACCATGCTGAGTGCCTCTAACATTAGTTGTCTTAAAACAGTGGAGTTAATATAATATTGATGGCAAAGCAACATACTCTTGATCCAGATCAATAATATAGTAAAATTGCCCTTTGGTACTACACGTCCCTCTTGGAAAATTCCAGGAAAATAAGAGAGAAACTGCTGAACCGGCAATGAACTACACAATAATGTGGTTTACACTGATGTTATCCCACTGTCCTTGAGACACAGTGACCAGTTCAACTGAAGATTGGGGCTGACTGTACTCTATTAACTAAGTACTCAAACAAGTAAAGCCAAAGGACATCTGATAAAGCAGTATGTCAGTCCTGAGCTCTGACACTCAGAGGTGCTGGCATGCTGGGTTAATTATTTGTAAACTGTTCTGTTGCACTCATGTGAAAAACAGAGATTATTACAAGTTATCCTAGAAGCAGGGCTGGGTCCAGGGGTTTTGCCGCCCCAAGCAGCCAAAAACAAACAAACAAAAAGCCGCGATTGCGATCTGTGGCAAGTTAGCGAGAGGTCCTTCGCTCCGAGCGGGAGTGAGGGACCCTCTGCCGAATTGCCGCCAAATAGCTGGAAATGCTGCCCCCTCTCCGGAGTGGCCACCCCAAGCACCTGCTTGCTAAGCTGGTGCCTGGAGCCAGCCCTGCCTGAAAGCTCTTTCAATGGCCAGAACGTTTCCATATTTTACTAAAAGATTTAGAGTTCTTGCCTTAGGATCCAGGCCTGGGAAGTCAGTGAGAGCTGTGGATGCTCCATGCTTCTCAAGTTCAGATCTTAACTTTCCAAAACAGGACCATTAAGTTTCTGTTGGAGTCACTAATAAAAGGTCAATTACTGGCTCACAGAAGGGCCAACTTATACAGGCACTATGACCATTTTTTTGTGAATAATAACATCACGATTTGGAGGTAGTACGGACCAGCCTGAGAAAGGGTTTTGCTGCACAGAGTTTATCAACACTTTGAAAAACGAACCACAGGCCTGGTCTACACTAATCAGTTATTTCGGAATTAGCTGAGTTAATTCGAAAAAAAATGATTCCGTCCACACCACCAGACCGTGTGGAGTAGCGCTTAAATCAAGATCGCAACCCCGGGTTAAAGATATTGTGGATGCAATTCGACATTATTGACCTCTGGGACCTATCCCTGAATGCTCCCTTGTGACCGCTCTGGACAACACTCTCAACTCTGATGCACTAGCCAGGTGGGCAGGAAAAGCCCCAGAAACTTCTGAATTTTATTTCCTGTTTGGTCACCATCAGCACAAGTGACCATCAGCACAGTCCACCATCACAGGCGACCATGCAGAGTACACCATCACAAGAGATCACGAACTCCCGGATGTGCAGACGAGCTCCAGCATGGTCTGAACGGGAGGTACTGGATCTCATCACGTGTTGGGGAGATGAGTCTGTTATGGCAGAACTACATTCCAAAAAAAGGAACGCAAATAAGTACGCTAAAGTCTCCAGGGCCATGATGGAAAGAGGCTACTCCAGGGACACAGAGCAGTGTCGTACAAAAATCAAGGCGCTCAGGCAAGCATACCAAAAAGCCAAGGAGGCAAACGGGTGCTCTGGGTCACAGCCCCATACATTCCGCTTCTACTGTGAACTCCATGCAATTATGGGAGGTGATGCCACCACTACCCCACCACTGTCCATGGACACCTGCAAGGGAAGAGTTGCACGGAGCGAGGAGGAAGAGTCATTGGAGGATGAAGAGGAGGAGGAGGACAGTGCACAGGCAGCAAATGGGGAATCTGTTTGCCCCCCTAGCCAATAGCCTCCCCCCACTCCCAAGGCAGGTTCCCGGACCATGACCCTCGAGAAGGTACTTCTGGTGAGTGAGAACCTGATCGGAGCCACGCAGTGGGGGGCGGGAAAACCCAGCTGTGCTGGGATGTTCGCATTTAGTTTAAAGGGCTCATCCCTGCTCAGAGCCTCATCGGAACCACGTGGTGAGTGCAGAGGGGTGTGTGTGTGTGTTGTGTGAAGCGATCATCCCAGAGAGCCTGCAGGCCATTCTTTTACATGGCAAACCCACCAGGCATTGCTTGCTATGGGAAAGGGGGCCCAGCAGTTTGAAAGCATTGAAATGAATGTAGAAGAAGCAGAACCCTGAATGCCCCTAGGCTGCCTGCAAGCTGAATTCTGTTGCCTGGCTGCGTGTGATGGCTTACTCACACCAAAGTGTCCCCTTTGTTCTCTGAAATGTATCTTTTAAAATACTGCCCTCTCTTTTTCTCCTCCCGCAACTGCAAATGTTTCAACGTGGCCCGTGTCTACTCCGTCCCAGAGACTGGTCCAGATTAGAAGGTGGAAATAACGAACTCGGGACAACATGTTTTCTGAGCTCATGCAGTCCTCCCGCACTGATAGGGCCCAGCTGAATGCACGGAGGCAAACAATTGCAGAGTCCCGTAAAGCATTACAGGAACACGAAGAGAGGAAGGAGGCATGCGATGAGAGCAGGCAGGACGCTATGGTCAAGCGCATGGTGGAGCAAACTGACTTGCTCCACTGTATGGTGGATCTAATGCAGGAAAGGCAGTAAGACCACAGACTGTCGCTGCAGCCCCTGTATAATCAAACTCCCTCCTCCCCAAGTTCTATAGCCTCCTCACCCAGACGCCCAAGAACATGAGGGGGGAGGCTACGGGGACCCACACACTCAACCCCAGAGGATCGTCCAAGCAGCAGAAAGCTGGTATATGTGAACTTTTGATTTGGTTTCTGGATTTGTCCTTCCCTCCTCCTCCACCCCCCCAGCCCAACCCCCCTCTTCCCCAGTCTGCCTTCTGATTTCTCTCAATGCATTGTGCAACAAATAATAAAGAACAGTTTTTAAACAATTTTAACTTTATTTCCTTTCATATATATAGGAGGCGGGTAACTTCAAAAGAAACAAACACAACTGTCACACCATACCCTGGCCAGTCATGAAACTGGCTTTCAAAGCTTCTCTGCTGCGCAGCACGCTCTGCTGCACACTTCTAATCGCCCTGTGGTCTGGCTGTGTGAAATTGGTCGCCAGGCAAGTTGCCTCAACCTCCCACCCCGCCATAAACATCCCCCCTTTACTCTCACAGATATTGTGGAGCACACAACAAGCAGCAATTACAATTGGAAAATTGGTTGTGCTGAGATCTAACCGAGTCAGTAAACTGCGCCAGCGCCCTTTCGAAACGTCCAAAAGCACATTCTATCACCATTCTGCACTTGCTCAGCCTATAGTTGAACTGCTCCTTCCACTGCAAGCTTCCACAGTGCTATCGTCATTCGCTTCTCAACTGTGAGAGTTGCTCTCATTTTGGTGTTTTTGCGCTTCAGGGCAGGGGACAGCAAGTCACAAAGTTCCATGAAAGTGGCCCTATGCATCCGCAAGTTTCGCAGCCACTGGGAATCATCCCACACCTGCAACACTATTCAGTCCCACCAGTCTGTGCTCGTTTTCTGGGCCCAGAATCGGCGTTCCACGGCATGAACCTGGTCCAATGCCATCATGATCTCCCAATTGCCACATGCCGTGCTTCTAGGAACGTCTCTGTCCATGTCTTCATCGGTATAGTAATCGCACTGTCGTCACTTCCTCACCTAGTTTTGCAGGTACTGAACATACTGCTGGATAATGCACGAGGTATTTACAATGGTCAAAACTGCAGCGGAGATCTGAGCGGGCTCCATTATTGCCGCGCTATGGCGCCTGCATGGGTAATCCAGGGAAAAGGGCACGAAACGTAGGAGAGCTGTTCGATTCAAGATGGCTGATAAAAGGCAGTAAATGGTTGTCTTCTGT
The DNA here is from genome assembly GCF_016161935.1 of Mauremys reevesii. NCBI lineage: Eukaryota > Metazoa > Chordata > Testudines > Geoemydidae > Mauremys > Mauremys reevesii. The sequence continues at coordinate 254,730,157 of NC_052623.1, forward strand.
AGCTTTCACAGGGTCGGGAAGCTCGCTAGAACTGCAAGAGCAGGAGAGCAGAGTTTGCGGCGGAAGCGTGAGCAGAGTTTGTGGTGGAAGCTGTGCAGCTCAGTTCATGATGGCCGAAAAATGGTGGGGAATTGTTGCCATCTGTAGCTTCCACGGGAGTCCAGGACTGACAACATGGAAAAAGTGGCGGAATCTGTGCGGCTCAGTTCACGATGGCCAAAAAATGGCGGGGAATTGTTGCCTTCTGTAGCTTGCCCGTGAGCCCAGGACAGACAACATGGAAAAATTAGCTAGCGATGCAAGAGCGGGAGAGCAGAGTTTGTGGCGGAAGCTGTGCTAGTCGGTTCATGGTAGCCCAAAAAAGGCGGGAAATGGTTAGATAAAAGAGTAGATAGAAAGACGAGAGGACACACGAGGTGGATTCATAGTACCAGGAGACAGGCAGTGCACCGTACTGCACCGTCTGCTGGCAGTATGGCATCTGCCATAGCTTTCACGGAGGGAGGAGCGAGTGATGGCACACACCCAGAAACACCCGCAAGAATGTTTTTGCCCCACCAGGCACTGGGAGCTTAACCCACAATTGCAATGGGTGGCGGGGACTGCGGCAACTGTAGGATAGCTTCCCACAGTGCACTGCTCTGCCATTCAATGCTAGCCTCGGTACTGTGGATGCCCTCCACTGAATTCACGCACTTTAGTGGGGGCACACAACACCGAATGTATAAAATCACTTCTGAAAATTTTGTACTGTAGACATACCCACAGACACAGAAATGTAGAGCTGGAAGTGCCCTCCAGAGTCCCCCACCTGAGGGACTTTCCTTTTTGAAATACAATCTCTTCAAATTAAATATATACATACACGGTGGGTAAGATTCTGCACTGGGCCTCTGAGAGGCACATCACCGAACTCACAGCCCAAGTGGAGGGGGTGACTAAGGTAGTTTTAAGTCACCATCCCAAGTCCTGGGTTGCTGCAGGGGCTGGTGAAGCCCCAAATGTAACTTGGTAAGGTATGGCTGCCTCTCTGGGCTGCCTTATAAATCCCAGTAGTTCCTGGGATCTCCACAGGCTGCTTGCTGCTGCCCTACCCCACCAAGGGCATGTGCTACGCTGGGGCTTGCAATGGGGTCTGGCTGTCTTTGAAATGCTTGGATCATTCACTGTTTTTTTGGCCCCTTTAAGCTGCTCCAGCCCGTTCATGCAGAATAACGGGGCCAGAGCAGGGATAAGGCTCTCACCCAGTCTGTTTCTCCTGCAAAAATAGGTTTTTAATAAAGTAGACAGTAGCTGGTTGTGACCGGGGGCCCAGTGGGGGCCAGCTATGGTCAATCAATTAGGGTGAACTGCAAAGAATGGGACAGACAATCCCCATAAACCTGTTGGATATTCCAATACTTAGATTTACCAAGCCAGCATAAAACAGCTTTTTTTTTTTTTAACCTCGCTGGTTACTCAGCTCCCTTAAAATGATCCAGCCTCAGGCCTCCATCCAGGTACCCACATCAAATATGATGAAAATTTCTGTAAATCTTATTTCATCATATGAAAGAAAAGGTTCTATCAATCCCAAAGGATCGGACACATTACCTCCCAGGTTATTGAATGTTCCAGATCTTGCCCAAATACATGCTACAGCCAATTCTTATTAGCTAAACTAAAATTTATTAAAAAACAAAAGAGAAAGAGTATGGTTAAAAGATCAATATACATCCAGACATGAGTTCAGTTCACTGAGGTTCAGATTCATAGCAGAGATGGTGAGCTTTGTAGTTGCAAAGAGTTCTTTCAGAAATAGTTCATAGGTTACAGTCCAATGTCCAAATCTCATATTTAGGGCGTACCAACATAACTGGGACTTGTCTTGCGACACAAACGTCCCTTGATGAAGCCTAAGCAGGTCTGAGATGACAGAATCAGGACCCAAGGATCTTTTATACAATTTCATGTCTTTTGACAAGTTGGAATTCCTCAGGAAACAAAAGGTAATTACCATGACTTTGAAGGAGGTCCATCACTGGTATTTAGCTATATGAATTAACATAAGGCCATTTGCTTGTTCCTCCACCATTCACAGTACATTTCAAAGAGAGATGTAAACCAAGATATCCTGTGTTTACAATGCATTTAAATGATAGGATGTTCTTTTGACCTCTGAATTATCAGAATACAGCATAGACAGGGACTGTTGATTACATTGTTCACCCTACTCATACATATGTAAATACACAAAAACACAATTATCTCCCCACATGTCTTTTGAGGATTATTTATTTTGCAGGATGTTTTACCCTTTCTAGCCATGCATCACACTGGTGTATTGGCAATGTATAAAAATCTCCACACACAGCATCAGCATCACCTTTTCTTCCCAGGGTTGTTTGTTTGGTATTATCACTCACTATTTGTTTTACAGTAGGCACACAGAGACTCCAGTCATGCCTGCCATAATTGGCAAACCTTGCTGTCAAGGTTCCTCCCCCACTCTGAACTTTAGGGTACAGATGTGGGGACCTGCATGGACACTTCTAAGCTTAATTACTAGCTTAGATCTGGTAACACTGCCACTATCCAGAAATTTCAGTGTCTGGATCACTTTCTGTCACCCCAAAACCTTCCCCTTCCTGGGCAGCCTTGAGAGGCTTTTTCACCAAGTTCCTGGTGAATACCAACCCAACCCCTTGGATCTTAACACAAGGAGAATTTAACCATCCCCCCTTCCTTCCCCCACCAATTCCTGGTGAGTCCAGATCCAATCCCCTTGGATCTTAACACAAGGAAAAAATCAATCAGGTTCTTAAAAAGAAAGCTTTTAATTAAAGAAAGAAAGGTAAAAATTATCTCTGTAAAATCAGGATGGAAAATACTTTATAGGGTAATCAGATTTATATAGCCCAGAGTAACCCCCTCTAGCCTTAGGTTCAAAGTTACAGCAAACAGAGGTAAAATCCTCTCAGCAAAAAAGGAACATTTACAAGTTGAGAAAACAAAAATAAGACTAACATGCCTTGCCTGGCTATTACTTACAAGTTTGAAACATGAGAGACTGATTCAGAAAGATTTGGAGAGCCTGGATTGATATCTGGTCCCTCTTAGTCCCAAGAGCGAACAACCCCAAAAACAAAGAGCACAAACAAAAGACTTCCCTCCACCAAGATTTGAAAGTATTTTGTCCCCTTATTGGTCCTCTGGTCAGGTGTCAGCCAGGTTTACTGAGCTTCTTAACCCTTTACAGGTAAAAGAGACATTAACCCTTAACTATCTGTTTATGACACTTGCATTCAGGGGAGTGCTGGGTTGTTGCTGAGTTGCTTGCCACAGGAAGTACAGTGACCCAAAAGGGGCAGGAATGAACTGGGAGATGGTGGAGCCATAACTCCCCTTGCCTCACACACCAGCCAGTAGCGCTGCTTGGCCACGCTGGGGTGAAGCATGCTGCACCTTCAAGGTGCAATACTGTGTAGGCTCTCTATGGAGTTCTGGGACACCTCTCTGCAGCAAAATCTCTTTGGTGCTTTCCATAGGTTAGTGCAGCTTTGCATGGTCTGCAATGTAGACCTGTGCCTGAATGGCATGCTCTGGCTGTGCATTTGGCCAAAGTGTCCTCTCCACTTCCTCAGGGATGAAAAACTTGTGGATTTTCAGCTGGCATTGTGCCACCTCTGCAGCAGCATTCCCTGCAGAAGCCTTTCACAAGGTTATGGATCTGTCTAGAGAACGGGCACACCTGAGCAGGAGAGGCTGGAAGGATACCTCCATCAATCTCATTAGGTTTTACAACATAGAATGATAATACAAACCAAGTCAACGTTGACTTTGCTATGGAACCTAACTAAGGAGGGACTTCAGGGGCTGTAGCCAGAAGGTATCACTTGGCATCACAGCTAGACTGGTGCTGTGTACTAGGGAGTCAAACTGAGTAAGAGGCAGTGGGCCCCAGTGTCATTGCAGAGGCACTGAGCTGCAGAGGATTGCACAGATTGTGGGAGGATCCTTGGGTTTCCAATACGTAAATAACGGCTGCAGTACATTTGGTGAGAACACTGCAGGGAAACTTAACGTGCTGAGTCAGAATAATCCAGCTGAAACTGCATTTGAGGCTGGGTGTGGTTTTCCTGGCTTACGTACAATCAGCCAGTCACCACAATGAAGTCTTGTTTATAGCCTGTTACTCACACAAAGAATCAGTTATTATTTATCAGCTACAGATAAGCTGGTAATTACCATACTACTTTCAGAGAAAAGTTGCAGACCACAGGGCCCTGAAGGCTCAATGAAGGCACACCCTTCAATCCTGGTGAGTGAGTATGGTGCAGAACTCAGGCCTGGGCTACACTACAAAGTTAGGCCAACATAAGTGGTCTTGCGTCAACCTAATTGTCTCTGGGTCTCCATTTAAAATTGTCTCCAAACCATGTAAATACATTGTTATGCCAACATAGTAACACCACCTCCCTGAGCGGTGTTGAGCCAGGGTCAATGTAAGTAGGTTGACACAGCACAAATGTAGACACTGCGTTACCTATATGGACCCTAACAGTCTTCCAGCTGCTGTCCCACAATGCCCGACACACACTGCTTTGCACACAATTGTTAATTTCACTGGCCAGGGGTCACACAGACTGCAAGCCTCTCCTCCCTGACTTTAAAACCTTGCAAAAAATTTTAAATGGCTTTTCTTGGTTCTCCAGCTGAGCAAGCCCACCTAACTGCTCTCCATTGCTGTGCGCAACTGCCCAGCTGACCATGCTGTCTACATGCTCCAGATGTGCTCCTGCCTGAGCAGACAGGAGCTATTGGATCTCCTGGGCCTGTGGGGAGAAGAGGCTGGGCAGGCACAGCTCCAAACCTGCCATAGAAACGTCAACATCTAGGCGCAGATTGCTCAGAGATGCTAGAGAGGAGGTATGACAGTGACCAGCTGCAGTGCCACGGGAAAACCAAGGAGCTGTGCCAGAAGGTCATGGAGGCCAACAATCGTTTGGGTGCAGAGCTGCAGACTTGTCATGTTTACAAAGTGCCATGCTTGGTGGAGACCCACCATGACCCCTGCAAACCACTGTGGATACCTCCGAGGAGCCTGAGTCACAGGCTCCTTCTGTGAACAGTGATGAGGAGAAAGTGGATGAAGAAGAGGAGGAGTATGGGGGACAGACAATTGGCAGGTCCAGCTGTACTGCGAACCAGGACCTGTTTTTGACTCCACCACAGTCGGGCCAATTCTTGCAGTTGAGCACAGGCGAGTGGGAAGCAGGGGAAGGAAACCTGAGTAAGTGTATAAATACAGTTCCTATAACAACTCATGGCACCCCCATCTTAAAAGGACACAGCTATAAAATTTCCATTAAGTTACTTGTACTAGAAGAGGTAGAGGAACAACAAAGAGGTAGAGTTGTTACCTGCTTTTCATTCCCCTCTAGAGTTAGGTGGGAGAGGGGCTATGCAAAGCAGTTTGTTTATATACACAGGGATGTCCCTTCAATCCTCCTGAGAGATCTCAATGCAGGTACTCTGCAATCCTTTCCTGAATGTTCCTAGGGATGGCAGCCTTTTTTCTTCCTCTGTGGTAGGACACTTTCCCACACAATTCGACGATCACTTTGGCAGGCACTATTGCCTTAAACAGGCTAGTGACATACAGGTCCAGGTGATTTTGGGACGCCAGCTGCAGCTATGCTCTCTCTGCCTTTGTTACCCTCAGGAGTGAGATGTCAGCTAAAACCACTGCCTGTGGAAAATGTCACCAGTGTTCAGTGCCAGTGCCCTATACTCTTCGTTTCGTGCAATTGAGTATTTCCCTCACTCCTGGCAAGTCATACTCACCAGTGCTGGTGCAGTTAGTGGCACCATGAACAAGAACTCTGAAGCAGAAGTGCCAATAAGTGTGTCTTGTTTAACTCTTTTCGGAAGCAAGGGAAGGGGGTACTTCTGAATTGGAAGTTTTGCTTTCTGTACATACTATATTGACATTGTTACCTCTGTGTGTTTCATCTATAGCTGCAGCCACTGTGGCCTTGAGGGGTACCCCCTCCACTTCAGCAGAACGACTGACCCAGATAATTAGGAGGAAAAAGAGGACATGGGAGGACATATTCTGCAAGGCCTTGCAAGCCATTGCTGCATCAGATGGTGAATACTGCAGACTGTATGGAGAAGGAAAGACCGGAGAGGAGGAAGTCCAGGAGTCCCAGCGAGAAAGGGAGAGGAAAATGCACCAGGACATAATGGAGTTTCTCTGTCAACAAACACAGATGCTACAGACTCTTTTGGACCTTGTGGGTTTGACGGCTATTGAAGTCTGTGGAGTACTGCAGCATAGTGCCTCCCTACATCCCCGACTCAGCACTCCCCATTGCTTCAGGGCCAGCACACCTACCCTGCTACTCCACACCAGGACAACCACAGCTTCACATAGACATCAGCCACAGCTCTCACAGGTCTGTGTGTGTAGCTACAGTGGACATGAATGTGCCTTGTTTAGTTATTAAGATTCCAAAATTCTGACATTATAATGTATTTGCTACTATGCTCTTCAGATTGTTTGTTTGGTGTTTCCGTAACTGAATAAAACTCTTGTTTTGAAAGTGACTCATCTTTATTACTTTACAGCACTTGGCATACTGTGCCTGCTGGCAGTGAACATAATGGTCTTGTACACTCACAATCCACAGGATGAGAGGCAAACAGTATACTCGTCAGAAATGTACAGCAAGCACTGGCAGGGATATATGCACAGCTGTGCAGTGAGCAATACATGATTCCCAACAGGCCCCCAAACTGCAGCCCCAGGTTGAACACAGTATATCACAGCACATTGCTGTGGCTGGCTGTTAAAGTGTTCTTTCAAAGCCTCCCTAAGCCATATAGCTCCTTGCTGAGCTCATCTGATAGCCCGTGTGTCTGGCTGTTCAAACTCAGCAGACAGCCACTTCACCTCTACCCTCCATCCCAAGGCAAGTTCTCGCCCTTTGCTTCACAAGTATTATGCAGGACAGAACAGGTAGCTATAACCATGGGGATATTTTTTGCACTGATATCCAATCTGTTGAGTAAACAATGCCAGCATCCTTTCAATGTACCCAAAGCACTTTCAACTGTCATTCTGCCCTTGCTGAGGCCGTAGTTGAATCTCTCCTGGGTGCTGTCAAGGTGACCAGTGTATGGCTTCATGAGCCAGGTAGGCAGGGATCACTACTGGCATTTCAACATCGCCAATGGGAATCTGCTGGTCAAGAAAGATAGTCCCTACTTGTAGCTTTCTGAACGTCCTGTGTCCTTAAAGATGCGCACATCATGCACTTTCCCTGACCAGTCAACTTTGATGTCAGTGAAGCATCCCTGGTGATCAACCAGTGCTTGCATAACAATAAAAAAGTAGCTCATTCTGTGGCAAGATGCCCTGGGGCCAAAATAGCGATGTGCCTGCCCTCTATTGCTCCACTACAGTTTGGAAACCCCATAGCTGCAAATGTGCTGCACATTGCAGAGAGTCACTGTTCTGTGTAGCAGGAGAATATTAGTGGCCCTGCACACTTGCATGACTACGGCCCCCACACTGGATTACTCCAACTCCAAAATGGTTTCCTGCTTTGAAGTGTAAACATGGCCTTCAGAGTGCTCCTAAGGCTCACACGTCTTCAGTGCTGCTACAAAATAGCGGGACACACCTTTGGGATAAGGCATGCAAAGAAGCACATCAGGTATCCCCAGTTCATATCTGGAATGTCCATAATCTGCACAGCCAGAGCAAATTGCTTTTCACTGTAATTTCTATTTCATTGTTATGTACCATAAATCTTCTTCAGTAGAAATAGAGCACAAAGAAATCCCACTGCATACGCATCATAGTACTAATACTTGGCACTTACACAGAGTCCCTTTTAGCCAAGTCCACAACAATTAATGATGATAAAACCTCCCCTCACCTCTGTTATGCTTCATTATGTCCATTTTGTAGGTGAGTAAACTAAGGCCCAGAGAGTGTCACCACTAAAGATACCCCTTCCAAAATGGAGGCAACCACCGTTAGACACCACTTTTGAAAATTTGCCCATAAATGACTTGCCCAAGGTCGCTGAAGCAGTCAGCTACAGAGACAGCAGGCTTGATAAACCACAATATTATGCCAGCTTCACATTGGTGTAACTGCACAGAAATCAATGGCGTTACAGTGGAAGAAAGTTGAAGCAGTGCAGTAATGAAACAGGCCTGGGAACAACAGGACCCAGAAGTGCTGACTAGAGCTGTTTTCTTTTCCCTGTGGAAATTTTTGACTTTTGAGCCTCAGGATGTCAAACTATTCAACTATATAAAATATCAGGAAATTGGACTAATTAAGAGAAGCAGCAAACATATTTCCTTTGTCTTGTTTTAAATATTGGCGCAGATGAGAATCACAAGGAACTCACAAGAGCATTCCCAGTCTGGTGACTGAGGTGCCAGATCAGACGGCTAGCCCTAAAATTACATAGAAGTTGGCAGCTAAATCCAAATTACCACACAGAATTCTCCTGCTCCATATTGTTTTCTGCCTCTGGCCTCCCAAACTCATGATTATTTGTGGTCAATTATCTTCCAAACAAGAAGTTGAGATTTCTAAGTTCTCTGTGTGAAAGTAGAATGAATTATATTGTAAAAATAAGAATAATCTTAGTGTCAAAAGGGGGATATGTAGGAGCAGGATTTTATAATGTCCCATAAGAATTAAAGTATAATTTGATTTCATCCTGCTAGCCACCCTTTTTAAATAGCAGAAAGAAATGACCCTCTGGGACTATAAGATTCTGTTTTCCCATATGCATTACAAATTGGGCCCTCTCTAACTCCTTGTTTTAAGATTTAGGTAGTAAGAGACAGGATTCTCTATTGCGTCTATGTTAAGTAAATTAAAGAAACATTGAAGGCCTGGGTCTCAATGTAAATTGTCTTGGTTATTAACTGTAAAACTTAGCAAGGTTTAATTTGCAATGCCTTTTTGCTGGCTATAAAATACTACTGTTTGTATTCTCAATCTGTTTGTGTGAATGAGGAATGTATGCATTAGGAAAAGATAAGGTGTGAAGGCCATTGTTATAGCCAGAGTCAAGGAAGAAGTAGTAAAGAGACTTAAAGAACATCAAAGAATCATCAGGCACTGCTTACTAGCCAGACGGCTGTTAAACTGTCTGGCATTGCAGAGTGGATACATGCTTTGCAGTGTAAGAATGCACCACCCGCATTCTGAACCAATCATCACCTCAGGACCACGCAGAGTCAATTTTGACTCCAGAAGAAAATGTAGAGAAACAGCCTGCAATACCTTACAATCTACACTCTCGTAAGGGTTGCCAGAAGCAGACGACGACCTAAAGCAAGGCCCAAGAAGAAGCAGTAGTGAGCCTAGCGCCTGCTGCCTGGTGGACGTAAAACCGTGACTGCAGTTCCCTCAGTTGAGGTTATCAGAACCAGAAGGGCCCTGCCTCCAACATGCGCCTCTGGTGGTGCCTGTTCCTCAGCTGCTGGTGTCTTAAGGTCTGGGGAATTCACAATGACAATTCTTTTATCCAGCAGCAAGTGTGGATAGCTCAGACCCTTAATATTTCTAAATGCTGGGTCTGCAGCCACATCCCATCCCACTCTCAAACTGGTGTTCCTGTCCTGGCTATCCCACTCAATTCCTCAGACCTCACTGGAGGACCTCGTCCGTTTAACACAATATGGAACAGCAATTACACCTGGGAAGAGACTATTGGCAGTTACTTTATCCCACTTGGGGGAGTAATACACCAGGCAAAAAGGCTCCTGAGGTTACAAGCAGTAGTTAAAATAATGGCAAATAAAACTGGAGAAAGTTTAAGAGCCCTGGCCAAAGAAACAGGGGCGATCCGACAGGTGGCCCTCCAAAACCGTCAGGCATTGTACATAGTGCTGGCGGCCAAAGGAGGGACCTGTGCTCTCATTGGAAAACAATGTTGTGTGTTTATACCTGACGATACCAATGAGGTAATAGATCGCGCTAGCCACTTAGAACAAATCGCATATCTTCCCCATGAAGAGTCAAGTTCTTTATGGAAGTGGCTAAGTAACCTGTTCAATTTCTCTGGCATAGAAATAGAAATAATTGGAGACATACCAACATAGGCGGCAGGTTCGTATAATTTTTGGTGGGGCCCAAAATGGTGCCCCCCCCCGCGCTCTCACCCTGTAAACTGATATAAAATGAAGCTACAATGCGTCAGCACCACAAGATTACAAGGGTCAATTAAAAGTGGAAAGTCAGAAGCAGCACTTGTCTATTAATACCTAATATACGGTATTAAATTTTGTTGCACCTGTTGTGACAAAGTGGGAATGTTCTTAATGTTTTCTCTGAATACTGTGTGGGTGCCTCAGTTTCCCCTGCAAAGTGCCAACTGATGGTGTTGGGGACAAAGAGATCAGGTGGCCTCCTTGTCCGGAAGAGACACAAAGGCCAGATGAGGGAATGTCAGTTTGGAGCTGGCTGGGGAAATCGGGAGAGGCCCAGAACTTGGGTCTGGGCTTCCCACCCCCCAGGATGGACCTGACTGAGGGTCCTGTTTTCTGTACATACAAGCTCTGTTTTAGACTGTATCCCTGTCATCTAATAAACCTTCTGTTTTACTGTCTGGCTGAGAGTCACATCTGACTGCGGAGTTGGGTGCAGGGACCTCTGGTTGCCCCAGGACCTGCCTGGGCGGACTCACTGCGGAAGGCGCATGGTGTGGAAGGGCATGCTGAATGCTCCGAGGTCAGACCCAGGAAGGTGTAAGCTTCTTGCCCTGGAGACAGTATGCTCAGAGAGGAGGCTCCCCCAGAGTCCTGACTGGCTTTGTATGGAGTTTTTCCAAAGCATCCCAGCATCCCCTTCCACACCATGCGCTTCCCAGAAGTCTGCACAGGCACTGACACTCCCTCCTCTGGCCTTTGCCTCTTTTCCAAGCATTAGGAGGCCACCTGATCTCTTTGTTCTCCAACACCTTCAGTTGGCACCTTGCAGGAGAGTGGCCCAGGCCATCAGTTGCCTGGAGACAGGGTGTCAGCCATTCTCTGTGCAGACAGCATCACACTGGCCCTCTAGGGCTTTACAACAATCACACCCCCTTATCCCACCATCTAGAGCCTTAAGAAATGCATTGGGGAAACTGAGGCACACAGACAGTATTCAGAGAAAACACCTGTATACGACCAGTTACATACTTTGAAGGGTGTAAAATAATCAAATATTGTGCTAAATACAATGATACTCCAAACTGACCACCAAATTTAAGTTGCATGTTTTTCCCCTCAGGTGAGGGTTCTGGGGTGGGGCTGGGGATGAGGGGTTCACAGTGCAGGAGCGTGCTCGGTGCTGGGGGTGCAGGCTTTGGGGTGAGGCAGGGCTGAGGATGAGGAACTTGGGGTGCAGACAGGCTGCCCCAGGGCTAGGGCCAGAGAGGACTCCCCATCACCACCACTGGCAGCAGCAAGCTCCAGGGGAGGGACCCCTCCTCTTCCCCCCTGCCCCCCACAGCACACTCACTCTGCACCACAGTCACTGCATATGTTCCTTCCTAGGGCCCCTCAGGTCCAGAAAGCCCACTCACCTCCCCTGTGATGGGTACTGGGGGTGGGGGTTGCCATCACAGGTGGCCTTCCATGTTGCTGCCCCTCACCATAACTTCACTCTGGATGGGGCTGCCCCTTGCCCAGCATGGGGCAGAAGTGGGGTCTGCATGGTGATGGCTATGGGGCAGGGGAGCAGGGTGTCATAAAATTCACCCAAGCCCCAGCTGCTCAGGTAGGTCTATGAATCCCCCTCCCCGATCTGCCCTGTGGTGGGTGGATGCTGGAGGGGAGGGGCACTGCCTTCACATATGGCTTCCTGTTGTATCCAAAATTGTGTAAGGCATGCCACCCAGGTGTCTGCCCCAAACCAGAGTGCTAATATGATGATTTTGAATATTGCTGATGAACAAAGAGATAAAGAACGGTTAATATGTAAAACCCAGTAAAATGTTGGTCATGGCGTGAGCTTGACCAAAAGGAGGGATTGTGAAAGTAGAATGAATTATATTGTAAAAATAAGAATGGATTAAAGAAATGTTGTATGTACCTTTAAGCAGAAATAAGAAATGTTGAAATACAGGTGCCAGGAAAAGAAACATTAGGCATAAACAATGGTGCTAATGGCGAAACATTAACAGAAGATCCATAATAGTTAGTAAGGAAATAAGATATGCATGCCTAGCCCAGGTAAACTTATCTGATTCTGTTTCCTTTGTTATCTTGTTAAGTTCTCACCCTTTTATCTGTATAAATAAGATAGTTTGTGTCTTGCATGGAGCTCACATTATCTGGATGTTATTAGCAGAGCGCAGTGCTAATAAAACAGAGTGGTCTGACAAACTGTGAGTCCTGAGTCTTAGGCTTTGGCTACACTTACACTTCAAAGCGCTGCCACGGCAGCGCTTTGAAGCGCTAAGTGTAGTCAAAGCACCAGCGCTGGGAGAAAGCTCTCCCAGCGCTGTCCGTACTCCACCTCCCTGTGGGGAATAACGGACAGTGCTGGGAGCCGCGCTCCCAGCGCTGGGGCTTTGACCACACTGGCGCTTTGCAGCGCCGCAATTTGCAGCGCTGGAGAGGGTGTGTTTTCACACCCTGCTGCAGCGCTGCAAATTTGTAAGTGTAGCCAAGCCCTAACTTTGACATCTGTTAAACTGCTGAATGCTCCTGCTGTTGATTAGTGCTCATTAAGTAAGTAAATGTTGCAAACGTTTGAAAACTGGTCAGCAATACATTCAGATCGATAAGGCATCAAATGTAAAAAAGCGTCAAACAGCAGGTAAAAGATGGTCAGACAACTGAGACTGCAAATTCTTGGAACTAGCCTGAGGAAACCTGGGTGAGGTTGCACACATTTTAAATGTATAACCAATGCCCCTATATCTCACCGTAAACAATCAAACACCTTTTCTCTAGACTTGCTTCTGCTTTCTTTTCCTGTCTGGAAACAAATTGGTGATTTAAAATTAGGGAGTCTATGCCTCAATTCTGCTCCCGTCAAGGTCTCCCATTAACTTCAACAAGGGCAGAATTAAGATCTTGATTTTCAGAGATTCCGATTTGGGGCATTTTAGCACCACCCTGTGTGAGGATCAATTTTGCAGTGCACAACAAATGTTGCACAAATGTGTCGAAAATGTGCTTAGGCACCTGACTCAGCCAGTATGAGCTTTAATTACTGGCTACCGGCAATGCAGGTAACCAGCTCAAGCTTAAACCAGAGTTCTTGCTATCCCATCAATTTTCTTCAGTAGCATTTTCTTCATTTTAGCCCTGAAAAAGGGCCTATACAAGCCAGGAAACACAAAGGTATAGGGATAGCTCTTTGGAGCACAACTGCCTGAGATAAACGCTTAGAAAAAACAGTCCACGTGAAAGAAAACAAAATATATTTTTTTAAAAGATCAGTGAACAGAGCTAAGCTTCTGCAAGTTATTTCCTGTGGCATGGCAAAGTAAGGAGTTCAAATGCAAAATGGAGTTTCAACAGCAATCACAATAAGATCCACATGAACATTCAGTCACCTTAACTCAGCTGTCCTCTTTGGTTTTGGGTATTGCAAATACAATTGCGTCAGAGTACCCAGTAACACTATAATTACCCTCCAACATGGTTAAAGTAGGGTTCAATTTTCTAATGTAGACAGGGCATAACTATGTTTACCAGATGTGCTACAGCCTTGATAAATCTTGGATATACACTGGAGCCCTTCAGTCAATCTTCCAAGCTCTGGTGGACATGTCATGGCTTCAGCACAACTATTTAAACACAGTTAACCCCTGTCTACACTGGAAAACAGAACCATGCTTTAACCATTCTCTTATCATGATTGCAGTGTAGATGGAGTTTTAGATAGGGAATCACCATTACAGGTAGTGAAACTGGACACAGATGCTTTGGGGTCAAGACCACGACCCTGGTCTGCCTGAGTTTTGACTTTTGCATTAGGAAATCCTCAAAAAAAGCTCTCTCTTAGGCACCCCCATTGAGAAATTGTTTTTAAATGGGCTGGAGGGATGTTTTTGACACATAAGTGATGTTTTCATACACCTCAGACAGACCCAAGTCTTTGAAAATTCTTCCCTCATAAGGAAGTCTCCCCATTGTGGAAATGTTAGAGAAAGTCATAACTTCCTAGGACTGTTTGAATGTTTAATATAAAGAACCAATTTTCTTTTGTGATCAATTTTGTTCTAAATCTGTGATACAAGTACACTTAGGACAGAAAACACGAAGTGTTGTTATGGTCAGAAGAATACTGTAAAAAATGGTAATTATGGATCTTCATGGCATATCTGCTTTCTTTACCAACAAGAAGACGTTTGTACTGAGAAGCCCAAACCATTATGGCAGAACAAACAATTTTATTGGCCTCTGTCATTCACGACACAATTTTCAACTAAATTATCCCTGAAGAATTTTTATTGCTTGTGATAATTAGGGACCTATCAAATTCACTGTCCATTGTGGTCAATTTCACGGTCATAGGATTTAAAAGATCATTAATTTCATGATTTCAGCTATTTAAATCTGAAATTTCATGGTGGTGTAATTTTAGCGAGCCTGACACAAAAAGGAGTTGTGTGTGTGTGTGTGTGTGGGGGGGGGGGGTGTCACAAGGTTATTGTAGGAAGGATTGCAGTACTGCTACCCTGACTTCTGTGCTGCTACTGGTGGCGATGCTGCCTTCAGAGCTGGGCAGCTGGAGAGTGGTGGATGCTGGCCGGGATTCCAGCTGCCCAGCTCTGAAGGCAGCATCGCCACCAGTAGCAGCACAGAAGTCAGGGTAGCTGGAGAGTGGTGGATGCTGGCCGGGATTCCAGCTCTGAAGGCAGAACCGCTGCCAGCAGCAGCACAGAAGTAAGAATGTCATGGTGTGGTATTGCCACCCTTACTTCTGCCCTGCTGCTGGCAGGGTGCTGCCTTCAGAGCTAGGCGCCCAACCAAGAGCCACCGCTCTCCAGCTGCCCAGCTCTGAAGTGAGTGCAGAAGTAAGGATGGTAATACTGCAACCCCACCTAAAATAACCTTGCAACCCCCCTGCAACTCCCTTTTGGGACAGGACCCCCAATTTGAGAAACACTGGTCTCTCCCCATGAAATCTGTATAGTATGGGGTAAAAGCACACAAAAGACCAGATTTCACGGAGGTGGGGAGACCAGATTTCACAGTCTGTGATGCATTTTTCATGGCTGTGAATTTGGTAGGGCCCTAGTGATAATATGAGGGAGAAGGAAAAGAGCTTGATTTTTCAGAGATCCCAGAGTGAATTTGCAGAGCTTGCAGACAGAAAAGTCATCTTTTCCCTTGTAATCCGAGCAAACTGGAGTCTGAAAGTGACTGAGGGCTAGTCTACACTTACCAGCTGGGTCGACGCGGTGAGTTCGACTTCTCGGAGTTCGAACTATCGCGTCTAATCAGGACGCGATAGTTCGAACTCCGGAAGCGCCGGGGTCGACCCAGTACTCCACCACTGCAAAAGGCGGTGGCGGAGTCGACCTTGGAGCCGCGGACTTCGATTCCGCGGCGTCTGGACAGGTGAGTAGTTCGAACTAGGGTACTTCGAATTCAGCTACGCTATTCACGTAGCTGAACTTGCGTACCCTAGTTCGACCCCCACTCTTAGTGTAGACCTGCCCTAAGTGAATATATATGGATCCCCATGCTGTCATTTCCCCCAAGCTGCTTTTCAGTATAGAACCTCACTCTAAGAAGAGCGGATGTGCTCTTAATATTGGCATCATATGTTTGTGTTTGACAGCAAAATTCAAACTGTATCAAGTGCTTATCCCTAAAAAACATAATTGAAGTTTGGCAAACTTGAACTCCTCCCTCCTGTGCTCTGGGGATGGTCTACCAGAGTACAGTTCACTGTCATTTTCCTGCACACGCTATTGTCATGGGATAGGTCCTGTCGAGAGCACAAGATGTTTGAGTCCTGACACAACATCAAAACACTGAAAATGCAAACATCTAATAGCTTTCTGCCAAGCCAAATTTGGGATTCATGGGTCAGATGTAAATGTGGGTGGTTCAGGCAGGCTCAAATTTCTGCCTGAGCTGTTCACCTGGCCCTAATTGCCTTCTGCAGTTTTAGTAACCCTGAGAAAAAGGGTTGCTAAAGTCATACTAAGATTGCATGAATTTTCTGAGACACACTATTATAGTAGCAACAAGCTGTTATATCAGCATTTAGGCCGCATGAAGTATCCACAGAGTACTGGGGAAGGGTGAAGATTCAATAATTATTACCACCACATTCAGAGTTTACTTCTATGGTGCTCACGGTCCCCTTGTGCATGTGCATATGATACACTCTTCAACTGTGTGATCTTGTGCTATATTTCCCAGGGGACCCCTGCCTCATTCAGTGCATAGGATGGATGCACAAGAGGGCAGAATTAAGGTTACATGGGCAACCGTAAATCTAGCTATGACATTACACCCCATATACTTTATAGAAATATGCTTACGATATGACTGTGGTATAACTAAGATATACTTTATGCATGATGGGTCTTGTAAGATATCATTGGAAAAATTATAATTTGCTGAATGTGTTTATCCAATTGGCATGCATGTATCATTTTTGTACCTGAATCTTGGCCTAGTGACCATGTCTCTGTATTTCAAATGTGCTACGTGGGATGAGGCCAAACAATGTTAGTGGCTTATTGAGGAAATGCACACAAGCACAAGGATTACTCCAGGAACTGTGTGCAATCGAAACCTCTGTGTCTGTGTCTGCAGCAGGGTGTGGCCCTACCTCTGTGTGGGTGCTGCAAGAGGCCGGAGAGCCTAATTCAGCAAAGCAGGGAGGGGGAACCCAGGCTGGTGGAGCAAGAGACGCTCAGTGAAATCCCAGTATATCAGGTGGCATCCCAGAACGGGGGTCCAACCGTCACATTAGCATTTCCTAACTTTTGAATACTTGAGTTTGCAATCTAAACAACATTCTGTTAAGGTTTTATTTTGTATGTAAGAAATGAGGGAGCAGGTGAGAGCTTAGGGCTCTATCTTAATTCTAACCCTTTCTAATAACTGCCTTGGGATTGCGGGAACTCCCTTGGTAAAGAGTGCCCCTAGGCTAGCATGATGAATGAAGAAAATCTTACAGTCAAATGTGTGGGAGTGCCTAAATATATTTCATATGGCCTTGTCTGTCAGAAGGGATCAATCTGACTGCAAAACACAGCAGGTAGTTAGTTGACCTTGAGCGTGGAGTATTTTCCAAAAGAAAATACCAGCTATATTTACAAGCAGCCAGAATGCTCAGATTCTGCAATAATGCCATCTGGTCTTTTGTTGTTTTTTTTTTAGATATGGGTTTATTATAATAGTTCTGAAAATTAACATGTCAGGAAACATTTTAGTTGGAGGGATGTGTTTAGCACCTGTCTCCAGAAGATGCGCTGAAGAATTATATTGTGGTCCTGACCCACTGGCTCTCATGAAAAAAAAATCATGCTGTACTATTTGCAAGGTAAATCTCGGAGTGCAGTGTAGTGTGTCGCAATCTGGTTCCCCCAAACAACTGTTGCCTCTTTTGAAAGAGCGTTCCTTTTAAATCCTGTCATAAATATTTTGATCTCCTGTGGTCAGGGGTCTTTTCCTGTCCTGGTCGAAACCAGTTTTGCAGGTAGGCTGGAGAAGGAGGCAAAATCTTTAAAGCTAATAGTCCTGTCATTGTCCCTTAACTGCTCTCAAGTGTTTGCTGAGAGGTGACTATCTTGACCTATACTTGTCCTTCTTAACTATTTTTTGAGACAGTCCCTGTCGTGTTAAGCCAACATCTTCATACAGTGAACATACCAGAGATCAGGTCAACATACACTATTCATAAATTATTGCAAAGCAGCTGCATCATGGTCCTTTTTCTCTTTTTCTCAGTCTTGTTTCCTTTTCACATTCATTAGCGGTGAGATGTGGATGTATGGAGTAATCACCTGTACCTTATCCCAATTCAAACACTGTTCTTCATCGTCTGTTGCTGTTGCTGGATTGCCACATTCCAAAGTGATTTAGCTAATGAAACCCATGTTTTTAACATTTTTAAAAAGGACGCTTTTGTAATAACATTTTGTAGACTTGGGATATAGTCAGACAAAAGTGCGCTTTAAATAATGAATGATATTGTTACCGCCGGCTTCTAACTCAATACCTTAGTGACACGTGACTATTTCTTGGAGTGGAGGATTTTAACTAGTAACATACTGCTCTGAATGAATTTAGATTTTATGAGTTTGTGTTAAGGAGTCAGCAGGGATCCAAGGAGCTGCCCTCTCTCTCTGATGGTGGGGGTGCCTAGTGGCAAGAGTCCAAGGCTCCGCCCTCTCTCCGGTGGCAGTCCCATACAATGGCAGAAGTGCCAATCCCGCTGTAACTAGTGGCAGTATTGCCGAATGGCTAGATTCCCAGTAGGCCACTTTCCCTGGAGGCAGTCGCACACAATGGCTCAAGTCCCAGAAGGCCGCTGTGGCCAGTGGCAGGATTGCTCAATGCCTCAAGTCCCAGTAGGCTGCTATAGCTAGCGGTGGTATCACCCAAGGACTAAAGAGTCTCAGTAGGCCGCTTTCCTAGCGGCAGTGCCACACAATGGCTAGAGTCCCAGTAGCCTCTGTGGCAAGTGGTAGTATGGCTCAATAGCTAGAGTCCCAGTAAGCCACTTTCGCTAGTGCAAGGTCACCAAGTGGTGAGTGCAGGGGAGGGGAGAAGGGAAGCCAGGCCCACCCTACTCCACCAAGACCCTTCAAAACCAGTTACCTTGTTAAGGGACTCAAGTCTCCGTATTCCCAAATGCATTCCCTCGGTTGCTTCCTATCCTTTCCTCCACCTCTGGTATCTCCTCTGCTTGTTGTGGCTCATCATCTCCTTGGGTCCCTATGATCAGCTCGCTGCACTTGGCGCAGCTCAGATACCCACCTCAGTGGTCTCTCAGCAGGATTCTGCAGCACATGTCCACGTTCCTCCTCTGCCTGCCCGGACTGAGATGATCTGCTTCCTTTTATATTTTCCTTCCACTGGGGGCATGCCCAGCAAGGGTGAGGGGTTGATACACCCGGTCACAGTTTATTTATGAGTTTAGGGTGGCTGCCAGTGTGCAAAGACCACTGCCTAGCATGCAGATCAATACTGTCTCACTGTTTCCTTGTATTCCCCCTCTGGATGTATCCACTGCTGTCTCTTTTTTTATAGTTACATTGTAAGCCCACTGGGGCAAGGACCTTCTTTTTGGTCTGTGTTTGTACAGCATCTAGCACAATTGGGTCCTGGTCCATGACTGGGGCTCCTCAGTGCTACAGTAGTACAAATAAATAATACTAACAACAGGTAGTTCTCTGTCCCAATGACATCTCTCTCACAAATTGAAGACACCATCGTTTGGGATAACGGATCCATCATCGTACTAGCAGATGCCCGTGAAAATTGGTTTATAAGACTGTGCTGGACTTGGAGGGCATCAAGTCAACTGTAGATTTTGCTGAAGCAAAGAACCTTTCACAAATTTGACAACAGAGCTTTTGTAAATAGATTAACTATGGGCGTGGGAAGATTAAGTACAGCATGCAAAGACAGGTAAAACCAGTTGGTCGGTGTCTACAGTACATTCTGAACCATGTCATTTCTCTGCAGAGTGAGCGATAGGCTCAAGATTCAGTTTATCGCAGCAGCTATTTTCGGTGCGCGTTGACATGCAGAAGCCTAAGATTGGAGTGTAACCCTTGCCCCCAATGGCCCTAGCCTAAATTTTTCAAAAACATAGAATGGTTGAGAAGCCAAGGGGCTTGTTTACACTTACAGTGCTGCAGCAGCACAGACAAGCCCCTTACCTCTTAAGTCTCTTATAAATCACCAAACTATGACTTAGGGGTAACATTTTCTAGTGCGAGCTGGAATGAAATCCTTTGAAACTGCTCTGAAGCCACGTAAGATTGCATGGAATCCCATAACACCACACATTTAGAAGCACAAGGCTAATTATTCTATGTATGTCTACGTCATCCACCATCATGCTGTCTGGGCACTCAGGATGCAAGGCAACTGTGCACTATCAGAAT
This sequence comes from Mauremys reevesii, assembly GCF_016161935.1. NCBI lineage: Eukaryota > Metazoa > Chordata > Testudines > Geoemydidae > Mauremys > Mauremys reevesii. The sequence continues at coordinate 254,750,259 of NC_052623.1, forward strand.
ATTTCTCAGGCAGTATCAACAACTTGGGGACAGACTTTCTAGCACACCTTCAGAAGCTACTTTCAGTAGCAAAGGAACCCATGTGTTATCTTGTGGCCAGGTCACCTTCATCATAGCGAGGGTAGCAGAGTCTTATGGTATTTTGGCCTGGAGGCATAACAAACTAACTATTTCTGTGTGAGGTTCTTTCACCTGATGTCCTTAAATATAGTTATTTCATTCCATACCACGGTACCGCTCTCCATTCCTTTTACTCAGTGTCCAGGATTTACCAAGTGTCAGATGCAACGTCAGCATCACTCATTTATTGTCTGTGGCACCTAGTCACTGTGGTTGCTTCAAGCAAAGCTGGAGGTTGCCTTTAATCCTACAATCAACGACATTAAGTTTCACAGGGTGGGGTTAACATCTCCCATTTGAAGCTAGAGCAAAAGGAGAGCAATGCCAATCTATCTTTCTGGTTTTTGATATATTGTGTATTATCAAGGGAAGGTCTACAATTTCTAAACTGATTGATTTTCATAGCAACATTTTGGAGAATTAAGGATTATAATGCCTTTCCCTCTGAGCAATATAAACCAGTGGGAGTTGCTGAAGGCCAGATCCTCACAGATATTTAGGCATCTAACTCCTCCTAATCAATAGGAGTTAGGCATCAAAGATATTTAGATGATCATAGCCTAAAGCCTTTACTAATCCTGTAAGAATTTACATGACCACTCAGCACAATGCTTTGCATTTGCAGAAAAATAAGCGAGAAAGATGTGGACACCACTGATTAATTTCCAGACGTTGGGACCTTTACTAGAAATATTAAAGTGGCTTTGGGGTTAGCGCTTGAAAGCAATCTGTTGATTAAAGCAGCCCAAAACGATTGCATAGACATGCTTCGCCTTCATCTTTATCTCAGTTGTCCTTGACATTTGGCCGATGCTGTTCATTCATCAGCTAAACGAGACTCTTAACAAGTTCTTTAAGAGATTTGGATTCTTCTTGATGTGGGATTTATGTCTGATTCTCTGATTAATGAGTTGGTTAAAAGAAGAGCGGCAGCTGTCCCAAACCTGCTTTGCTGGGGCTATTGGAGCTGTAATATGAGAATTATAATGAAGGGGGTGGAGAAGGGAGGAATGAAAGGAAATACAGACGGGTGATGGCGTTGGAGAAATTAAGAACTTGGCAAAATATAATAAATGAGATACGCCGAGCCCTTTGAAGATACTCATTTTAAGAATCCCTTGAAGGGACACTGACAAGTTGTTTTAGTCTCAACATTTTCATTCTTTAAAGAAAAGATTTTACAAAGCCTCATAGCAATGGAAATGTTTTTGATTCAGTTGAAACAAAAGTCAGTGGAAACATTCAAAACTGAAAACATTAACCTGTGGTGGTGTGAACCCAAACACAGCAGCTTTATTCCAGTGAATGAGAACCAGAAGGAGAAACTCATTGAAATCAAAGTGAAACTGAGCATTCTAGTTTCACTATCCAAGCTGAGTTACTGCTCAAGTTAGCTGGAACAAGTTCTGCTGGGCCATGATCAGTCTGAAACCCCAACCACTGAGCTGGGTTATATTCAGTTGGAAAATACCGCACCACACCCAGGACACAATTAACTCATAGATTTCCCTTTTTTCATCCCTTTACACCTAAAGTGGTCCATTACATCGCTTTATGCAGGGGAATTTTTTAAATAATGTAGTAATTATACACCGTTATTTCATCTGGAGTACAATGGGCACCAGTTAAAAATTCAATTCAATGGCAAAAAGCTATTTTAATGCAGAGTTAAGGTTGCTTGGTTGTATGTCATCCTTTTGCAGGATGTTGAGTTGGGTGAGAGTGAATGGATTGTAAAAAGAGGTAAAGCACTTGTACGTTTCAGCAACTGTGGGGTATCAGACTAAAGGTATCATAGAATATCAGGGTTGGAAGGGATCTCAGAAAGTCATCTAGTCCAACCCCCTGCTCAAAGCAGGACCAAGCCCCAGACAGATTTTTACCCCAGTTCCCTAAATGGCCCCCTCAAGGACTGAGCTCACAACCCTGGGTTTAGCAGGCTAATGTTCAAACAACTGAGCTATCCCTCCCTGCCCAAAAGAACTTGGGGATACCAAGGATTGAAGCCAGGGCCTCATACATACAAATCACATGCTCTACCACTGAGCTACATCCCCAGACATGTTGGTAGGAGCATACTGAGCATTGCTGAACGCAGGCAGAGTTAAGGGTGCATGGGCAACCTTAACTGTGCATTTCCTAGTTTTCAGAAGTTTGAGTCTTGCTCAACTGAGAATTCTGCAAGGGGATGACATCCCACCAAGTAAACTTAACTCTGCATTAACATAGTTTTTTTGTCATTGAATTTCCCACTTTTTTGAACAGAAAAACAGATATTGCTGGTAGGACTTAGTAATCATTCAGGCAGTTCTACATATAGCTTACTATTTGCATACCAAGCCAGTCAGCTTCTCCTCTGATGAGCTGGCTCCACCATCCCTGCTACAGCACATCTCTCTTGCCATACCCCTGACCCATTCACTGCATCCCTCCCCCCTGCTTTTTCCCCATTACTGTGCCCTGGCACCACCCCCTGCAAGCAAGGAACTCATCTCCCTGAAGTCCTTACTTTCTGGTATATAAATGTATCTATTGCCACTTCTTTCTCCCTCCTGTAACCTAACTCACATGCAGTGCCTGGAGCCAAGGACAATTATGTTACAGTGGAATGGTGTTTCAGAATGGTTGGAGGGTGGAGTTTGTGGTAGGACCAATGAAAGAAATCACAGACGGCGTTTCTGTTCCAAATGACTTACAGTTTTATGTTTGAGAGAAAGATCCTCTGACCCCTGTCCAATGTACCCCCATCTATAAGAAACAGGGGATGTCAGAGCCTGTAATGTTTCTATGCCATACGGTACACGTTTTCCAGTCAGCCATGAACTCTCCAATTTCTTGATTAATGTTTTTCCAACTCTTATTAATAGCTTTCGTGTTGTCACTGTAGCAATTAGTCAGCTGCTCAGCCAAATCAGAGAAAACTATTGCAGCTCCCAGACACAAATCCCTGACGCCATCCAAATCTGCTCTCATACACTCTATGAAGTGCACAGCGGGAATAAAGGCCCAGATTATTTCTTTCCGTGTGAGTCACCCCAATGTCCGGTAGATCACAAACGTTTAAGTCACCAGTTAGACACTGTAGTGTGGGCAAAATTACGATCCCAACACAGGCTGCCTCTCTCCACCCAAATCAGCCTGTTGTCAGCAATCCCCATGTCATGGTGTACTCCTTGCTCTCCCGCAAACTTCTGCAACTTTGTGATCCAGAAATCGCCCAGGACTGACACACTGGCAGCGCACACATTTCATTTTCCTGAATGGTTAAGGTACCTGCGCTGTCAGTTCCAACCCTCTGCATTATGTGTCTTTGGAAACACCACATTAATCTGCCCTATCAGGAAGCAGCCACTTGTCCCTTTCTGCCCATCTCCCCAGAGGCTAGTAAAACACAGATTTTTCTCAAACAACCAATCAAAGGCTTCTTTACTACCCATCCTCATTTCCCAACCCCTCTATGGTTGCAAACCCTGTCCCTGTCTTTATCGCCATCCCCACCTCTCCACACACACAGTCCTATGTCTCCAGCTCCCCCTCACCCAATAAGACAACAATTTTGGTTAGACTGGCTGCTGACTATTCTGCTGTGTTCACAGTAAGCCTCCCCCTAAAATAAAAACATGCTATGTTATGACAGAGGCAGCGTGTAGCAAGCAGAATGAGTTAGCAAATCTTTATTGCACAATGTACAAAGGTTCCGACTAGAGACATCGGCGGCAATAGCCTCAGCACATCCCCTGCTTGTACTACCCACGCCTCCCACTCATCCTCATTTATCCCCCTTTCCCATAACCCCTCTCTCCTTGCTGCAGTCCCTGACCCATTTATCCGCCGCCTAATATCCCTCCCCTCCCAGGAAGCAGTCAGATGTCTGATTTGTTTTCCCCAAAGACTGGGATTACATTCCCCCAAATAAAATTACCACTCATGACTCACAAATTGTAGCAACCTCCAGACACACACTTCCAAATTCCTTTTAAGGAGGGGCTTGTGATTAATTTACCCTTCGTTCTGTTAATTCAAGGGTGAATTCAGCGCCAGTGAATTCACAGAGGTCTGTGATTCACTCAGTCATTATTTAGTACCTCTCAGTTTAATAGAACAAGGCAGCAGAAGGAAGCTGTTTTTGGGGGGACCTGTAACTTGGGAACCCTTTGGTCAAATGACTCCAAATTTAGATCACTAATGCTGCTCCATGCCCCCACCCCAATGACACACACCAAATTTCCTAGCAATCCGAGGAACTGTATAGATTTTAGAACATTTACAAGAGTCAAGTTTTACAGCATAGCAAATAGTGGGAATGGAAACCTTCTGACTGTTTTTCTGTATTGCTGCATGTACACTGTAAAAAAATGTACATTTTCTTAAACACCACTCTCAGTTTGGGTTCTTCAAAGATTTAGTGGGTGCCATGCACTACCTTGAGTAAAACATGACAGATTGAGACCAACTACCTGAAGGGGGGTTCCAAAAGAGGATGGAGCCAGGCTATTCTCAGTGGTGGCAGATGACCGAACAAGGAGCAATGGTCTCAAGTTGCAGTGGGGAAGGTCTATGTTGGATATTAGGAAACACTATTTCACTAGGAGGCTGGTGAAGCACTGGAATGGGTTACCTAGGGAGGTGGTGGAAGCTCCATCCTTAGAGGTTTTTAAGGCCTGGCTGGGATGATTTAGTTGGTGTTGGTCCTGCTTTGAGCAGGGGGTTGGATTAGATGACCTCCTGAGGTCTCTTCCAACCCTAATCTTCTATGAGTTTATGATTCAATTTGCTCCACATCACATGAATAGTTTGATCTCTAGCTCTGTGCAAAAAAAAAAAAAAAATCCCCACTGCCCCTGAACCCACCTAAAAACTTTCTGAAAAAATGGCTGTTTTTTCCAGGGCTTATATCTCTGGAACGCCTGATTCAGATGATCTGAAATTGAATTAATTAATCCTATCCTTCACCCACCTGAGGCACACCAAATTTTAAAGAAAGCATGTCAATTTTAGATGACTTAGAAAGAGTGATTTTGTGATGCAGAAGTTGTGATGCAGCCTGAACAATGGTGCTACTGCTCACTGTATGGTGTCAAAAGCTGCCATACAATGATATCTGAGATAGTACAATTTCCACCTCACATTCAGAACAGGAAACAGCTGAGTATTGGTTTGTATTACAATAGAGGCCAGAGGCTCCAACAGAAATTTGATCCTATTGTGCTGGGCATTATTTTTCCAACCTGGTTTGGTCATTCCTGACATGTTGCTTTATTAGTGCGCTTACATTCAGCAAAATAATGTACAATTTTGCTTCCTGAATTTTGCTCACTCTAAAAAAAGCTTTGGTGTGGAGGTCAGTTAAGTTACTGACTTTTTCCTCCACTTCCATTTCTGGCCATGAAGAAAGCAGAGGTGCCAGGAATATGACAAGAAAATCTGTTTTCACGATATTTCCAGCTCATTCATTTCAGAATTAAAGACTTAATTTTCTTATCCAAACCTCAACTCCTATTTTTGGTTTCTCAACTGTAATAGAGATAGTTGCTTTTTGTATTACATGGTACCTGCATCCATCCACTAGTTTTCCCACTAAAGATCACACACTCCATAGTGTCAGTAGCATGCTGAGATTCCCATTTATGGGGCTGAACAAGATTTCCAAGTAGAATCACACCACCATGTTACATTTTATAATATCTTGCGTTAGAGGACCTCAAAGCATTTTACAAGCATTAATTCATAAATCCTCACAAAAGCCCAGCAAGGCAGGTAAGCATTATCCCCAATTTACAGAATGGAACACCAAGGCACAGCTAAGTTGGCTCACTCAAGTTCACGGACAGTCCATAGCAGAGGCAGAACAGAACCTGATTACTAGTCCTGTGCTTTAACCATGAGATCCCAGTTCCTCTTTACTACCGCAATGCTTTTCCTCTCTTGGTTGGGAGGGTGCTCACGTTCAGAAGTCTCTGTGTCTGTGGGGTGTTCCTGTGATTTCTCTAAATTATATTTAATATTGACATATCAAATGATTAACCAATTCCTCTCCTTCCTCATATGCCTGGCTATTTTAGGGCAGTCTTAGGGGTATATCGCTAGGAATAATGAGATAAAACTAAGGACATGAGAGCTTAGGATAACTAACAGGTTAATTTTGTAACCATGATATTAAAGCCCTTTAACTTGAATCATTTAAAAATAGATTGGGAAAAGCACTGGGAGACATAGAGGAAAGAATTCAAATTTACGATACCGAATTAGTAACTCTTCTGCTATCTGCATATGGAAAATACTTTTGTGATCAGTGTGTGAAGGAAATGAACAGATTGTCATCCCCCACACCCCGGAACTGTGATTCACCGAACCTATAAAAGTGGAAAGTACACATAAAGGGGTAGGGAAAACATCCGCTTAAGTATATTACCTGCTATAAAAAGGCTGTTTGTTCTCTTTGTTGTGTCACTGACTTGCCCGCTTAGCAGAAAAGTGCTGTGCAATAGCACTGCACTATACCGGCTAACTCTACACAGAAAGTCACACCCTTGGGTTACCTTGTTTGCTTCTGTAAGTGAGCCTTGCTTAAGGATCAAAAGATCCTTCCTCCTGCACAAGGTCAGAACGAATGGGTTTTGTTGGCGGGATTTAAAAATGTGTGTGTGGTGGCGGGGGGTTGGGGGAAGAGGCATCCCTCCCTGTAAACTGGCAGCTGAGTGAAGAGCAGCTACTCAGCTTTGTCTCTGCCACTGCTATAGCTATGCTAGTAGCTAGCCCCCCTGTACACCCATCTATGGAGAATTTAAGTCTATTAATTCATGTGGTACTAGATTCAATGGCCACTTTCTAAATTCTCTTCTACTCTATCACAGAGACGCTCAGCAAAGCAGAGCTCTGCAGCATATGGGGTATGTGGAGTCACCTTGTTTTGCAAAGGTATGGCTCGGTGCAACAGAAATAAGTTTATTCTTAGGGTATGTCTACACTACGGGATTACTCCGATTTTACAGAATTTGATTTTTGGCACCAGATTGTATAAAGTCGAGTGCATGCGGCCACACTAAGCACATTCATTTGGCAGTGTGCGTCCATAGTACCGAAGCTAGCGTTGACTTCCAGAGTGTTGCACTGTGGGTAGCTATCCCATAGTTCCAGCAGTCTCCCCTGGCCATTGGAATTCTGGGTTGAGATCCCAATGCCTGATGGGGCAAAAAACATTGTTGTAGGTGGCTCTGGGTACATGTTGTCAGGCCCCCCTCTCCCTCCCTCCGTGAAAGCAACAGCAGACAACCGTTTCACACCTTTTTTCCTGGGTTTCCTGTGCAGACGCCATACCATGGCAAGCATGGAGCCCACACAGCTGACCGTCACCATAAGTCTCCTGGGTGCTGGCAGACGTGGGACTGCATTGCTACATAGCAGCAGCAGCTCATGCCTTTGGGCAGCAGATGGTGCATTAGGACTGAAAGCCATCATTATCATATAGAGATGGGAGTGACTCGACCAGGTCATTTCCCATTTTCTGCTGAGCACCCAAGAGATGATGAGGGCTAGCAGTCATAATGCAGCATCTTCTGGCAAGCAGCCTGGAGATGATGATGGCTTGCGGTCTTAATGCAGCACCTTCTGCTAAGCACCCAGATGACGATGGCTAGCAGTCACACTGCACTGTCTGCTGCCAGCCTAAGATGTAAAAGATAGATGAAGTGGATCAAAACAAGAAATAGACCAGATTTGTTTTGTATTCATTTGCTTCCCCTCTCTCTCCGTGAAATTAACAGCCTGCTAAACCTAGGCTTTTGAGTTCAATCCTTGAGGGGGCCATTCTGTGTGACAGTTGTTTGTGTTTCTCCTTGATGCAAAGTCTCCGCCTTTGTGGATTTTAATTCCCTGTAAGCCATGTCATCAGTTGCGCCTCCCTCCGTCAGAGCAACGGCAGACAATCATTTCGCACCTTTTTTCAGTGCAGACGCCATACCACGGCAAGCATGGAGCCTGCTCAGCTCAATGCAGCAGTCATGAACATTGTAAACACCTCACGCATTAACGTGCAGTTTATACTGAACCAGAACCTGAAAAACCATGCGAGGAGAAGGCAACAGCAACGCGGCGACGAGAGTGATGAGGACATGGACACAGAATTCTCCCAAACCGTGGGCCCCGGCGCTTTGGAGATCAGGGTGTTAATGGGGCAGGTTCATGCCGTGGAATGCCGATTCTGGGCCTGGGAAACAAGCACAGACTGGTGGGACCGCATAGTGTTGCAGGTCTGGGATGATTCCCACTGGCTGCGAAACTTTTGCATGCGTAAGGGCACTTTCATGGAACTTTGTGACTTGCTTTCCCCTGCCCTGAAATGCCAGAATACCAAGATGTGAGCAGCCCTCACAGTTGAGAAGCGAGTGGCGATAGCCCTCCGGAAGCTTGCAATGCCAGACAGCTACCAGTCAGTTGGGAATCAATTTGGAGTGGGCAAATCTACTGTGGGGGCTGCTGTGATGCAAGTAGCCAAAGCAATCACTAAGCTGCTGCTACCAAAGGTAGTGACTGGGAAATGTGCAGGCCATAGTGGATGGCTTTGCTGCAATGGGATTCCCTAACTGTGGTGGGGTGATAGATGGAACCCATATCCCTATCTTGGCACTGGAGCACCAGGGCAGCCAGTACATAAACCGCAAGGGGTACTTTTCAATGGTGCTGCAAGCACTGGTGGATCACAAGGGACGTTTCACCAACATCAATGTGGGATGGCCGGGAAGGGTTCATGACGCTCACGTCTTCAGGAACACTACTCTGTTTAAATGGCTGCAGCAAGGGATTTACTTCCCAGACCAGAAAACAACTTTTGGGGATGTTGAAATGCCTGTAGTTATCCTTGGGGACCCAGCCTACCCCTTAATGCCATGGCTCATGAAGCCATGCACAGGCAGCCTGGACAGTAGTCAGGAGTTGTTCTACTATAGTCTGAGCAACTGCAGAATGGTGGTAGAATGTGCATTTGGACGCTTAAAGGGTTGCTGGTGCACTTTACTGACTTGCTCAGACTTCAGCCAAACCAATATTCCCATTGGTATTGCTGCTTGCTGTGTGCTCCACAATCTCTGTGAGAGTAAGGGGGGAGATATTTATGGCAGGGTGGGAGGCTGAGGCAAATCACCTGGCCGCTGATTACGTGCAGCCAGACACCAGGGCGATTAGAAGAGCACACCATGAAGCGCTGCGCATCAGAGAAGCTTTGAAAACCAGTTTCATGACTGCCCAGGCTACGGTGTGAAAGTTCTGTTTGTTTCTCCTTGATGAAACCCTGCCCCCTTGATTGACTCGTTCCCTGTAAGCCACCCACGCTCACCCCTTCGATCACAGCTTGCTTGCAAAGGAAATAAAGTCACTATCATTTAAAAACCATGTATTCTTTATTAATTGATTATAAAAATAGGGAGAGAATTGACAAGGTAGCCCGGGTGGGGTGTGCGAGGAGGGGAGGAAGGAAGGAAAAGGCCACTTCAAAACTTGTTGAATGACGGCCTTCTGTTGCTTGGGCTGTCCACTGGGGTGGAGTGGGCGGGTGCACGGAGCCTCCCACCCCCACGTTCTTGGGCATCTGGGTGAGGAGGCTATGGAACTTGGGGAGGGGGAAGGGCGGTAAAACAGGGGCTGCAGCGGCACTCTGTGATCCTGTTGCCGTTCCTTAAGCTCCACCAGATGCCGGAGCATGTCCGTTTGATCCCGCAGTAGCCCCAGCGTTGCATCCTGCGTCCTCCGATCTTCCTGCCTCCACTTCTCATCTCGAGTGTCCCTCCTGTCCTCATGTTCATCCCTCCTGTCCTCACGTTCATTGGCGGCTTTCCTGTACTGTGATACTGTGTCCCTTCACTCATTCAGATGAGCTCTTTCATTGTGGGTCAACTGCATGATCTCAGGGAACATTTAATCTCACATGCGTTTTTGCAGCTGCGGGAGAGAAAAAAGGGAGAGAAGTATTTTAAAAGATACATTTTATAGAACAATGGTTATACTCTTTCACGGTGAACACCACTATTCACATTACATAGCACATGTGATTTCGGTACAAGGTCGCATTTTGCATCTTAATATTGAGTGCCTGAGGCTTTGGCATTAGAGATCACAGACGCAGGGCTGGGCAACAGAATTCGGCTTGCACGCAGCCATGGTAAGCCATTGTCTTTCGGCTTCTGCAACCTTCATAAAAGCAGTGCCCTCCTTTCCCATACCAAGGAAAGCCCGTTGAGTGCTGAGGTTTTCATGTTAACATGCAGCATCAGAACCAAACTACCCCAATTCTCTGGGATGATCGCTTTACCCCTGCCCCCACTGTGTGGCTGGTATCAGGGAAGATCTCTGCTAGCCAAATGTGAACAGCTCAGTGCCAGTGGTGGTCCCCACACCGCTTGGCTAACTGCGGGGGGGGGGGGGAGGATTTCTTTTCAGCCACAGGCAAACAGCCCAGTAGGAACCTCTGAATGTCTCCTTAATTAAATTCCCATATTTCAACCAGGTTACCATGAACGATATCACTCTCCTGAGGATAACACAGCGAGATACAGAACGGATGTTGCTTGAATGCCAGCAAACACCGGGACCATACGCTGCCAGGCTGTGTCATGCAATGATACCAGATTACTTGCTACTAGCATGGCATAGTAAAGTGTCCTACCATGGAGGACGGAATAAGGCTGCCCTCCCTAGAAACCTTCTGGAAAGGCTTTTGGAGTACCTCCAGGAGAGCTTCATGGAGATGTCCCTGGAGGATTTCCGCTCCATCCCCAGACACGTTAACAGACTTTTCCAGTAGCTGTACTGGCTGTGAATGCATCCCAAGTCCTCAGGGCAAATTAATCATTAAAAAATGCTTGCTTTAAAACCATGTTTTATATTTACAAAAGGTACACTCACCAGAGGTCCCTTCTCCAGCTTCATGGCCCAGGATACTGCCTTGGGAGGGTTGGGAGGCTATTTCAGTCAGGGTGAGAAAAAGATCCTGGCTATTGGGGAGAACGGTGTGCTGTGTGCTCTCCGCAAGCTCATTGTCCTCCTCATCTTCTCCTCGGAATCCACGGTCAGGGGTGGGCTAATGGTGGTGGCCCCCCGCTGAATTGCATGCAGCTCAGCGTAGAAGCGGCATGTCTGCAGCTCTGCCCCAGAGCGTCCGTTTGCTTCTTTGGTTTTCCAGTATGCTTGTCTGAGCTCCTTAACTTTCACGTGGCACTGTAGTGAGTGCCTATTGTGGCCTCTCTCCATCATGTCCTTGGAGATTTTTTCAAATGTTTTGGCATTTTGTCTTTTGGAACATAGTTTTACTAGCACAGGATCGTCTCCCCATACAGCGATCAGATTCAGTACCTCCTGTACGGTCCATGCTGGAGCTCTTTTTCGATTCTCAGACTGCATGGTTATCTGTGCTGATGAGCTCTCCACGCAGGGCAAACAGGAAATGAAATTCAAAAGTTCGCGGGGCTTTTCCTGTCTACCTGACCAGTGCATCTGAGTTCAGATTGCTGTCCAGAGCAGTCACAATGGTGCACTGTGGGATAGCTCCCGGAGGCCAATACTGTCGAATTGCGTCCATACTAACCCTAATTCAAACTGGAAATGTCGATTTCAGCGCTACTCCCCTTGTTGGGGAGGAGTACAGAAATCGATTTTAAGAGCCCTTTATGTCAAAATGGCTTCGTTGTGTGGATGGGTGCAGCATTAATTCGATTTAACGCTGCTAAACTCATAGTGTAGACCAGACCTTTAGGGCTGCAGGCTGGGAACTGACTGCTTTATTTTACTGCACCGTGGTAGAGTCAGGAGGAAAACTCCCACTAACTAAACAGGAAGGGAGAGTTGGAACATAGTCCCAACCTATAATACTCTGCAGGGCCGCCCAGGGGAGGGGGGGAAGTGGGGCAATTTGCCCCCGGCCCCGGGTCGAGCAGGGGCCCCCACGAGAGTTTTTTGGGGCCCTGGAGCAGGGTCCTTCACTCGCTCCGGGGGCCCCGGAAAACTCTCGTGGGGCCCGGGCCCCCGGAGTTTCTTCGCTCCCAGTCTTCGCTGGCCGGGGGTCCTTCCGCTCCGGGGCAGAAGGACCCCCTCCCTGCCGCCGAATTACTGCCGAAGTGGGACCTGCTGCCGGAGTGCAGCCGGGTCTTCGGCGGTGGGGGTGGTCCTTCCATTCCGGGACCCACCGCCAAAGTGCCCCGAAGACCCGCGGTGGGGGCTGCACTTTGGCGGTGGCAGGGGCTGCACTTTGGCGGCGGGGCCCGCTTCGGCGGTAATTCGGCGGTGGGGGGGTCCCCGCCATGGGTCTTTGGGGCACTTTGGTGGCGGGTCCCGGAACGGAAGGATCCCCCGCCGCCGACTTACCGCCGAAGCGGGGGGCCCCTGCCACCGAAGACCCCGGGCCCCTGGAATCCTCTGGGCGGCCCCGATACTCTGAGAAACCCAGTTAAGCCACTTTACTACTTCCTTCCCCTTACTTTAGAGCCCAAGTGTAGTCTTTTAAATGGGGCTCGTCTCTCTTTCTCTCTCTCTCAGAGTACAACTCTCAACAGCCAGGGCTGCCTACAGGGGCTGAGACCCATTACCCTCAGTCTACTGGTCCAGCAGTTCTGTAAATACCCCCCCTCCCAGGCATTCCTGGCAAAACGGTGTCCTCTCCTGACCGTGGCTCTTTCAGATGGTCATTACCCAAGGACAAAGGCTGTGGTGCTGGCACATTTCTTTGCAAGTAGACATGATCTTGAGGATGTCTTATTATTTGACCATTACTTAAATGGACTTTAAAAGACAAGGGTCCATTTTGCTCTAGGATGGTACCCAGAATCCATGTTGGCAGGTAAGTATTGAAACTTTTGCTGTAGACCAAGTCCTTTGGGCTCAACTCTCTGGATTCAGCATGACAGCCATGGTTTTGTTTTTCAAAAGCTTGATTTCTTAACACTTCTCCATCCAGGCTGGAATGGATTGAGGCCAGATGCGTTCTCTTCCTCACAGTTCTCTCTGCTAAGCCTTTGGGGAAGTTTGTATACGTTTAAATCCATTTTTGCTCAGAAAGTCTTTAAACCTCATGGTCATAACATGTGGCCCATTGTCTGTGACAAGTACAACTCATAGTCCTTGTGGCAAAGGTCTGTCTGAACTTTTCACAGGTAGCAGTGGAGATCATCACATGAATGTCCAACTATTTCAGATGTGCATCTGCCATGATCAGAATAGTGGTTCATTTAGTTCACTGTCCTGTCTTTGACAGTGTCCAAATTACGAGCTGCTTCAAAGAAAGGTGCAGAAAATTGTGTTGTAAACTCTGGTGTGATCAATTATGAATCCCCTGTGGGGAAGTTTCTTTGACCTCTGCTCCATTAGAGGTTGGTTTTGTCTTAACAAAAGGAAGGCTCATATTCCTTCCAACCATTTTTTTAAATTTTAAAACATGTATGATGTGACTGGGGATATTCCCATTAGCCATAGAAATGCTTGATCCTTTTTTGAATCCTGTTCAACTCTTGAGTTAGCTGTTATTTTCTGGCACTCAATTACCCTGGCTAATTGTGTTGTATAAACATTTCCTTCTATCAGTTTTAAATTTGTGGCCTTTTAATTTCATTGAATGTCCCTGTCCTTTTGTTCTGAGGAGGGCTAAACAATGCATTAGAAGATAGAATGCAATTTAGTAGCTGCATTTGGCTTATTTTTAAAATAATTTTGTTCAAAGGAATACAATGTAGCAGTGGTGCATGGAATTGTAAGTGAGTGGAATTGCTTCTCAAATCTTGCTAAAAATGGGTGTTAATTCTCTACAAGAATTTTGTGTTTTGTATGTCATTTAATTTAAATTGCTATCCCTTAAAACCAATCAGCATTCTTGGTTCAGTTTCAGAGTTCTGGTTCCTCATTAAGATCCTTTTGTACCCAGGTTGTTACAGGTGGCCTCCTCATGGGCCCATTCAGAAAACTGCACAGGTGAAATGATACTCTCCTTTTCCAGCCTGGATAACTGAGTCCCAATCTTTTTCTCTGAAGGCATAAGGAACTGGTCTTGCTTTAAGGTATTTTGGCTTGAGCCTGTTACATCCTCCAGGGCCACTAACCAGTCTTTAAACATGGCTGGTTGACCATCCAGGACTTCTGGAATGCTGCTGTTTTGCTAGGTTCTAATTTGAAAAATTCATCACAATTCAGTTTTTATGGTTGCAACCAATCACTGCCTAAGAGATTTTGCCTTTCTCTCTGGATCACTAGGATTGGTAACTTTTTCTTCTAGTTTTTGTATTTTACAGGAAAAAACACAGAAACTACCTCCTATACGGGTTTCCTGGTGTAGGTAGGTGGACTCCTGCATTCACTAGTGGGCTCAGTCCTGCTTTGCACTGCTAATATACATGTTCATTGATCACAGGATCTGAAGCCCCTCTACCTACTTCCATTTGTACTGATTGTTTAAACTCTACCATTACTTAGTACAAGCCCACTTTCTTGCCTTTAGATGGTACATATTGTGTACCTCCTTCTCTGTGTCTCCCATCCCCTCAAGGTAAAAAGCCCTCTGCTTTCTTCTTTTTGGCTGGCCTTTTCGAGTCTACCCTCCTGGACATGACAGCTGTTTGAGAGTCACCTTTGCATTTTCTGGCCAAGTGTCCAACCTTGAGGCATATAGGACAACAGGCTGTTTTAAGTTTACAAAGGGGTGCAAAATGAACTCCAGAATGAAAATACAGCGCAGGAGTCTGAATCCCTTGTAACTGGATTTACATTTTGTTTTTTGAGTCAGTTTGATTCTAAGTGCAAATCTTGTAAGTTTTCCACTGCTGCTTCCATTGCAATTGCTAAGTCTACTGCTTTGGGCCAGGTTAAGTTCCCTTGTGACCAGTCACTGGGAGTCACTGGGCGATGCTCTGGAACTACTCCATATGAAGCCAGTCAGGACTCTGGGGGAGCATGCCTCCTCTCTCTGAGCATACTGTCACCAGGGCAAGAAGCTTACACTGCTTCGACCTTCTTGGGTCTGACCTCAGAGCATTCAGCATCCCCTTCCACACTGTGTGCTTCCCGCAGCGAGTCCATCTTGGTGGGGCTCCTGGGGAAGGCAGGGGGCCCTGCACCCCAACTCCACAGCCAGATGTGACTCTCAGCCAGCCAGTAAAACAGAAGATTTATTAGTCGACAGGAACACAGCATAGGACAGAACTTGTTAGCACCAAAATCAGTGACTTTCAGCCAAGTCCATCTTGGGGAGTCCTAGGTCAGAAGCCTTGGACTCCCCCTCTTCCATTTCCCCCAAGCAGACTCCCAGCTTCCAGCGACCTGACCTCAGACACCCCTGTTGCTCCTCCTCCTTGTCTTTGTCTTGCTTCCTGGGCAAAGAGTCACCTGGTCAGCACCTGGTTGCATCCCCCCGGGTCTCAGGATATGAAGGGCACCGGTCATAGCATATGTGCAGGCAGCTGCCTGCCGTAGAGGTCTCAGCCAATGTCAAACACCCCTATTCCCACCACCGAGGTATTGGTGCAGCACACAGGAAATTGAGGCACACACGGTATTCATGCAAAACAGTAAAACTCACATAGGCTCAACAATAAGACTCACATACAACATAACAAGGGAAAATTCCCACTTCATCATAGCCAGCAATTGCCTTTGAATTCTCTCATTATTGATACCACAAACCAATCTGTCCTGCAGCATATCCTCTAGGACGTTTCCAAAGGAGCAATATTCAGTTAATCTTTTTAGCTCTGTCACATACCCAGCTAGTTTCACCCTGCCTCCTCATTCTACTATGGAACTGGAAACATTCTACAACGATGCTTGGTTTGGATGGTTAATGCTCTGCTAGGATCATCTGCAGACCCTCCAAATTTTTATCCCCTGGTTTGTGAATTTGTAACCAACGCCTTAAGAGGGAGTAGGTTTTACTGCCATGAGCACTGAGGAAAATAGCTTTCCGGCTGTCCTTATCTAGAATCTCATTTGCAAGAAAACAGTGGCCTGATTTTTCAATTTATTGCTGCCAATCCTCATTTTTAGTACTTATCGCCTCAATTTTCCCGGCATACTCTGAGTAACCCAGTTAGCTCCTTGATTACTTTACTACACCTGGCCTGAGCTGCCATGACCTGTCCCCACTTGCAGCACAGCGGTAGCCGTTTCACTGTGTTTAGGAGGCAGAATGTGTCTCAATTTGGGCAATGGGGAGGTATGTGAATTCAGGCTGTTGGTCTCTGTCCTACAACCCAAGGGACAGGGAAATCTGAGTTCTCTGGGCAAGCTGAGATAACCCCCGAGACACACTGACATCCAGACTCAGGGTGATTGAAGAAGCAGAAGAAGCAATCCCTCAGCTTTCATAAGTTGCTTTCCAGGACACACAACCAGGCTAAACAATTCTAAATGTTGCAAGGGCTGGAGCTCTTGCAGTCTCAGGGCTTTGCAGTGGTTGGGTTTAACTTAATACACACCTTATCATTTCTACCCCAAATTGGGAAAAAAAATCATATACACATAGTCTAATTAAGCTATTTTGGCTACAATACATAATTGTGGATGGCTGCAACTGAACTCTGATTGGCAAGGGGGAGAGAGAAAGAGAGAGCCCTGCCCCTTACTTACCAGCCATGACAGCAGAGAGAGGAAGTTAGATGGGTGGAACAAGGAAAAGAATGAACCACTCACTGGCAGTGAATATATCTCAATATCCCATGGTCCTAGCACAATACTATTAACTCCTAATTATTTCTGCTAAAGGAGAATGGAGGTTCTTCTGGTTAATGCACCAGCCCAAGATTAAGAGATCTGGATTCAATTCCCAGCTTTGCCACAGACTCCCTGGATCTTAATATCTCTATGACTCAGTTACCCCTCTGTAAAATGTGGGGTAATAACGTTTCCCAGCTTCAACAGAACACTGTGAGGATAATTTTATTAATGTTTATGAGATGCTCAGATACTACCGGAGTGATCAGCCCAATAGAAAACACCTCTGCAAGGCTAGTGAGAACCTCAGGAATGCCAAGTGTTTGGGCAGATCACTACTGCATCTGCAAGGAATGCATAACAGGCACTCTACTGTAAACAGATTAATACAGGGGTTCTTTGGTATAACCAGAAACAGCTAAACTGCATCACTACATGATCCTTTTACTGCAATTCTGTTTCTCCATACCAAGATCTAATAACAAAAATGGACTTGCCCTCTTTAAGGTAGATAAGGCTTGAAAGCAGAACGTTTTCACCGAGAACAAATATTTCCATTAACAGCAATACAATCCAAAGGCAAATTTTCCATTTCAGCAAGTGCTTTATTATTTCCCCAGTTAACAGTTTTCCCCCCTTGGACTCCAGTTGAAATGTTTTTGATTTCATATAAACAAAGAAGCTCAGCTGTAATACGTAGGCTTGGCAGCATTTGATTGTTAACAATTACAATGATACGTTGCCCAAAATTATGGGTTTTAAGCATTTTCCCCACAGTTGCTGGACATTTGGGTGGGTCCGACAGTGCTTACTTAACGACAGTGGATACCGAGATTCAAAAAGTTACAGCTACCTCAATGGAGCCCCAGTCCCAGCTCTGCTACCGCTGGCACTACAACACGTTTTGCACACATGAAGATGGGGCTCTAGTAAGTTCTCAAGCAGCATGTTTCTTACTTTGCCTCTCTGTACATTTTGATTATTATCGAGGGAAATCTTTTTAAATTGTTCTGTAGGTGTATGTTGGTAAATATCGATTTCACCATTTACTGATAAAAATCGAATCCTCCCATGCCTAATAATAAGGCGTGTCCCTAGATTTCTTCCCAAACAGCCCTATTTATCACTGAGAGTGATGGCAGCTCTGACTTTTCCTGCTTACAACGGCAAGATACATTTTGAACACTCATGATTTAAAGGGCCACAGTCAACATAAAAAACAAATCTGTACCTGCTATAACTAGCACCATAATTAATTCAATCACACTTCAAGAGGAGCAGAGTTAGGCCAATATTGAGCAATTTTGAAAGTCTCCCTCTCAAGTCTTAGATCTTCTCTGTTTCTGTGGTACTGGTGTTGGTTTTCATTCTTCACTTTCACCCTTTGTGCTCTTTGTACACTTTTTTGCATTTTACTCATTTCAGGGCAGTACAACACTGTTCAGTGCCACTTCCCAGTGTTCATTCATCAGTACAATGCAGCGGGGTTTAGTTTCATAACACCAGAGAGAAATATTCAGATTTTAAATATCTGTTTTCAATCGCATTTAAAAAAATAATGAAAACATTTTCACATACATGAGGTTGTATTTTTGTCTTCCCCTTGTAGTTTTTGGTTTTTTTTTAGCAATATCTGTATTTGGGTATAGAACTTGTTGCAAATGTCCCTTGAGAATCAAACTATTTTAAGAACCTCCCACTTGATGCATTTGATGTTAGTTATTCAAAGCAAAGAAAAAGCCTCAACTAATATATAAAAATGATCTAGGGTAGGAAAATAATGTTCGTTAAACTTCCTGGGACACATTCTGCATTGGATGCACATATGTGGCTCCCACAGAAGTGAAAGACAGCTATGTACATCTGAGAGCAGAATTTAGCTCCCTAGTACCCAGAGATACATTTGCATATGCTGCTGTGCTGTGGCTTGTTTGGTTATAGCTTTAGATAAGGTAAGATCTGAAACTTTGGTAAGGACTGTTAAAATGAATGGGTACAATTCTTGGCCCATTAAGTCCTTGCTCCCAGTCCCCCCAGCATAAAACAGACTCTGTTGAGGATTTCCATAATGTGGAGGAATCCTTTGGTGGATCAGGGCTACGGTAATAACGCCTGTGCCAGAGGCTGGTAGTGAAGGTGCTGCGAGGGTGATGGCTGAGCAAGAGAGGGTTATAAATAGGTAGGGCCAGATTCTCATATGGCATAAAATTAGCGTAGCTCCAATGCCTTCAATGGAGAGCCATCGATTTATACTAGTTGATAATTCGGCCTATAGAGTTTTATACATTAAAGATCAGCTGCTGGCTCAAAGAAAGCCATGAAAAATTTATTAAGAGACAGGTTTTTTTTTGTTTTTTTTTTTTTATTGAGGGCATTGCACATTTTCTGTATTTTAGCCTACTTCCCCTCTTCCAGGTACAGGATCATGTCAGAAACCCTTAGTGTTGTATTACTTAGAATTTCATCTCCTGCTGTTACCTACTCCCACAGCTGAAGTCACACTCTTCTAATTGTCATATTGCAATTAATTGTTGTGGAAAGACTATGATTTTGCCGATGGATAATTTATGTCTACAAGTGAAACCATATAAAGCGGATCAGATGAACTCCTAAGCAACAATGTTGCTAATCTCTCACGTATATCCTTAGTAATAAAGATAAGGGACCAATCCCCACTCTTGTTACCATTTATAGCAGAGGGGGGCAAACTACGGCCCACGGGCCACTTCCAGCCTGCAGGACCCTTCCCTCTGGCCCCCAAGCTCCTGCCAGGGAGCGGGGTCAGGACAGCCTTGCAGAGGAGCCAGCCCAACTTCCCAGCAGCATGGTGAGTGGGGTGGAGGCTAGTGCCTGGCCCCTCCCCTTCAGCTCCCCTCTCTCCCTCCCTCCTTTGCAGTCACAGTTCCCCCAGCGCCTGGGCAGTGTGGTTGCAGCTCTGGCTGGGTGGCAGGGCTATAGCGCCGCCTGACCTGGTGCTCCAGGGCGGTATGGTCAGAGGGTGGGGAGCAGGGGGAGCGAAGAGCAGGGGAGGTTGCAGGGGGGCAGTCAATGGGCCTAGGCCCTGCTGCCGGGGACAGGGGCAGAGCAAGCCAGGGCCCCCCTCCGCCCCCAGCATGCTTGGCCCCTGTCCCCAGCGGCCAAGCCCAGATAGGGAGCGAGCCCTGCCTGACTGCCAGGGAGAGCAGCCAAACGAGCAGGGGAAACATACAGGGAAAGGACTGAACCCCCCTTCCCCCCTGCCACAGGCAACATGGGGCGGGGAGAGCAGGGAGGGTT
This sequence comes from Mauremys reevesii, assembly GCF_016161935.1. Taxonomy (NCBI): domain Eukaryota; kingdom Metazoa; phylum Chordata; order Testudines; family Geoemydidae; genus Mauremys; species Mauremys reevesii. The sequence goes on from NC_052623.1 coordinate 254,770,332, forward strand.
GGTTGGGGGCGGGGCGCTCCGGGAGGGTGGTCGGGGGCAGAGAGCAGGGGTGTTTGGATAGGATGCGGGAGACCCGGGGGGCAGTCAGGGGTGGGGCGCGGGGGGGTTGGATGGGGGCGGGGATTCTGGGGGGCTGGATAGGGGGTGGGGGCCTAGCCATGCCTTGCTGTTTAGTGAGGCATAGCCTCCCCCAGCCTTCCCTACCCAGCCCTCCAGACAATTTCTGTACCTGATGTGGCCCTAGAGCCAAAAAGTTTGTCCGCCCCCGATTTATAGCTATCAACAGAATTGTTTTTAAACTGAATGTTTCTCAAACTTGTCCATGAATCAACATCAGTTCTCTAACCCAATTAGCAATGAATGATACATTCTAGTTTAGCCCAAGGTACCTGACACTGATTACTCCTGTGGGAATTCTGCACCAAAAAAAATAAAAATTTGGCACGCAATATTTTAAAATTCTGCAAATTTTATTTGTCAAAATAACACTATATAATCATGCCACTTTCAATTACTTTGGTAATTTATTTCAAAATACCTGTCAGCAAGTATGTCTGTAACAATACTCACACAAAATTCCCCCAAGAGTAGAGAAACCCCCATGACAACCCAGTTCCTTTTTCTCCCCTCCCAAAGCCCATCCAGGGGGCCAGACATTCATGCCCCCTTCCCCCCAGAGCCCAGCCATGGGGCCCTCCAAAGCCCAGACACTCACTCCTCTACCCTCCTAGAGCCCAGGGATCCAGAGGGAGAAACAGCCGGATGCTCAGTCCTTGGCTTGCATAGATTTTCCTGCATGCTGCCACCTCCCTCCTTCAGGGCATGCTGGGAACTGCAGCTGCTGGGAACCCTCCAGTTCCTTCCCCCTCCCCCTGGCCTGGCTTTCTATTTGCAAGCTGGGCTCTGACGGGTCCAGGGGCCACATCTTTGCAGCCCTTTTTTGTGGGGAAAAAGAGAAATTCTGCGCACATAACATTAATTTCTGCAAAACTCTGCATTGCGCAGTGGCACAGAATTCCCCCAGGAGTAACTTGCCAACACTTTTTAAAACTCCTTCTGGGACACAGCCAAAAATTCTGGTAGCAGTGAAAGGGAGGAAAGTGGGCTGAAGCTGCATTACTGCTTGTCAGTTTTGCTGTTGCTGCTGAGATCTCAAAGCAAGAGAGACTGGTGAGCCATTGAGCACATGAATACAAGCAATAGAAAAAAACAAAAACTAAAATAAAACAAAGACAAACACCCCCCTCTATAAAAAACCCCTCCTCCTAACTTTCTGGAGGCTTTTAAAAATGCACATGATAAAACAACTTTTTGTATATTCTGTTCCATTTCACATGGTGTGGAGATAAATTCCATGTTTAAAAAGTAGCCTATAAAGAATGTGTTGCAGTCAGAATTTCAAACCTCTCTGTATAAACACCTATTGTTTGAATCACTGACTAGTATAGTAAGCTTAAAAAAATTTGCACTAGGAATCCCTAACAATACCATCTTTGACGATTGATGTATTGAAGTACACCGAGAACAGTGTGATATAGGGTAAAGGCAGAAGACAGCATCAGCTATCATACAAAATCAGTCTCTGTTTTTTTAGATACTTGACAGTTCATGGTGGCCAGGCTGATACTGAGTATATAATTATACAAATCCACACACAGTCTCTATATATTTGTAGCCTGCCTTAGTCTTTGAGTGAGTTGTATGCTCTTGTTGTCCGGGTATTGACGAAATCTATCTTCTTAAATTGAGCCTTTGGAATGAAACAAAAAGATCTAATTATAGTTAATGACAATTCTGAAAACAAAGGGAATGCATAGGACAGTATATTAACCCACTCACTCTCGCCCAACACACACATGGTCTCCGTCTCTCCCCCCTCCACCCTCCTCTCTGTCACACACTCTGCCCCCCTTCCATTCCTCACACTTCAGTTGAGAAGCGGCTGGTAATCTAGTAGGATGCCCATGGAATGATAGGATTGAGAAACTTGCATCATGTGATGCTGTACCTGCCCCCTTGAGACACTGCAAACCCTTCCCAAAGCACCCTGCAGCCAACTGCACAGTGGGATAGCTACCCACAGTGCACTGCTCTCTGTGTCGATGCAAGAGCTGCTAGTGTGGATGCGCTTTGCTGACACAAGAGGCAAAGTGTGGACATGCAACAGTGATTTAATTAAAGTGGTGGCTGTATGTCGGCGGCAATTCGGCGGCAGGTCCTTCGCTCCGAGAGGGACTCGGGGACCTGCCGCTGAATTGCCGCCGAAGACCCGGAGGTGCCGTCCCCTTCTGTGGGCCACCCCAAGCACCAGCTTGCTCCGCTGGTGCCTGGAGCCGGCCCTGGTTCTGTATACAGGACATTGCATTCCATGAATTGCACAAAGAAACCCGCAAAGCAGTTTAATCTGAAGGCAGATTCAATGTTTGCACTAACCCAGATCTTACCTTTTTGTAGGCACTGTGGAGATCAGTATGTGACCACAAGGAGTACAGGAGGACTGAGGCAGCTTTGCTAGCTTTGCTGAGCATATTACTGCAATTTGTAAATAATAAATATAAAACATTTAAAATACCAATTCGTGAACACAATGTGTGTTCAGACTTAAAAACATGATTGTTTATGATCAGTTCCTCCTTCATTTCCCTGAGAAGAGTTGAGTTCATTCTCTCAGGTTCCCCAGTACAGCTCATGACATCCCTACCACCTAAAGTAGCGTAGGGAACACACTTCCTTGCTTTAGCTATTAGTGACAATATTCCCAACAGAGTAGTCTGAACTCTCCACCTCTAAGGGGTATTCATTAAGGGTGAAAGACACTGCAGCACAGTGGGCCCATCGAAGGCCTTCTGTCCTAGTTAAACCCAATATTAAGGGTTAAAGTGGGGCTTTAGTTTATGGACGGTCCTGTGTAGGCCCCCATTACTGAGGTGACTTTCACCCTTATGAGAGAAGAGCTGGCACAAACAGAATTATTTATATAAAAGACCTAGTCCTTCAATAGATGAATTTCCTATAATATAGGGTATGTCTACACTGCTCGCTTCTTACAGTGGCTGATAGAGAACATATGTTGCACGCCCCCCTTGTACAGGTATAAAAAGCAGTGTAGACAGTGAGACACCGCTTAGGCAAGTAGAGTAAAGATACACCTGAACGCTGTGGGTATGTACCTTACTTACACAGCTCTCTATATGCTCTAGCAGTGCCTCCCCTGTCTACACTACTGTTTTTACCAGTATAGTGTCCCACAGCCTCGCTGCTGCCAGAGCCTTTCCCAGCTGCGTTTCCCCTGCCAGAGCCTTTCACTGCTGCGTGTAGCCGTACACACTGCAGGTGGACACAGCCTGCTTTTCACTGCTGTGTCTCTCTACACATGCCCTACATGACGCCACCAGTGGGGTGCAGTGTAGACATAGCCACAGCATGTTACCAAGGCTGTGATTTAGTCATGAGTAATTTCAGTAAAAGTCATGGACAGGTCACGGGCAAGAAACAAAAAGCCACAGCCCTTAACCTGTCCATGACTTGTATTCTAAATACCCCTGACTAAATCTTTGGTGCTCTAGGGGGCTCCAGGGTGCTGCAGGTGCTCGGAGGAGGGGGGGCACTCCAGTGGACACTGCTGCTGCTCTGGCACACCACTGCTGTTGCTGGGGGGGGGGTGTTGGCCTGGGGCCCTGCCACTGCTGGTGGGGCAGCCTGGGACCTGCAGCTGCTGCTGGGTGGGGGTGGGGAACGGTCCAAGGCTCTGGTGCTGCTTCTTGGGGGGAGAGGTGGGGACCATGGCCTCACTGCTGCTGTTCTGGAATGGGCGTGGGGGGGGGGAGAGGGGGGCGGCCCAGGGCACAACTGCTGCTGCTGGTGGTGGGGCGGCCTGGGATGCCAATGCTTGTCCCGGACCATTGCTCCCGGGCAGTGGCCGGGACCAGTTGTCTGGTGCAGCCGGAGCAGCGGCTGGTGTGGCTGGCCCCGTGGCCGCCTCAGCTGCTCAGGCAGCCCTGGGGTCAGCCCCACTGGCTGCTGCAGAAGTCACGGAGGTCCCGGAAAGTCACGGAATCCGTGACTTCTGTGACCTCCGTGAAAGACTCTCAGCATTACCTATCACCTTTTGAGGAGCCATTTAAAAAGACAGGATAGAGCAGTTATTAAAAAGGGCTTCATTGTTTTACCCAATGTGTTTGATTTGAGTCACACTACAATTATTATTTAGGCTGTCTATTCCTTTAAGTTATATTCTTTCCAATGGATGCTGCTGCTCTTTTATCATGGGGGGAACTTTAAAATGGCTTACCTGTCACTCATGCTGATGTTCATTATCTTTGGTAGGCCATCTGTGTTTAGGAGAAGCCGGGCATTCTGGGAGCTGTTCTGGGTCAAGTTGTACAAGGTGTAGCAGACAGAAGCTGTGGTCTCATTGGTAACCTCCGACCCTTGGACAGAGTCAGGAAGTATGGAGACCAAATCTGATAAGACGTTTCTGGCTAGAGGATGAAAGGGAAGCAAATAATTCAATTACAAATGTACCATATAGTCTGCTTTGTACATACAACACACTAATACCAGGTTTACTCCACCTATGTTACTGGGTGTCTGCTAACAGGTGGTCTGTCCCTTCATAAGAAAGTTCATGATTGTATTTTATAGCCAATTGTGGGTATAATGATGCCTACCTATAAATATTGTTAGGCTGAGATTTCCTCCCTACAGTATATTTTGCAGCCCCCCAGTCTGAGGCAGATTAACATATATTATATTTTACTCCAACCCATCCAAGCTGGGGACACTTCACTAACTTTCAATTAATTCATGTAACTGTTATAAAATATCTTTGCACTAACTGTGCAAGGTGTGATGAATATAGCATAAATGTTAGCGTAGCAATTCTGAACCATGAGGTATATACATTATGGGCCTGATCACATGAGCTACTGAGCTTTCTGAACTCCAGTTCGAGGCCTTGATTTAAGAAAGAATTTAAGATTGTGCATAAACCAATCCTCATTCAGGAAAGCACCTAAGCATGGGCTGAAAATTAAATGTGCTTAAAGTTACGCAGGTGCTTAAGAACACTTTCAGAAAAATGATGCTAGAGACCAAATCAGTGAGAGTTCTGGATACTCAGCACTTCTCAAGAGATGCACAGAAATATGCAGCACGAATCCCTACAACAAAAGATACTGAAGTTATTGGTTAAATGCTGCACTGGGCTGCATTGGTAAAGTGGGTAAGGAGCCTCCTGTGTTCGTGTTTCTAATCATGTTTGTTACGGTAGTGCCTCAGTTATTCTCAGTGACTGAGAATGGGGCCCCACTGTGCTAAGCACTGAGCAAACACACAATAGTAGATGGCCCCTGCCTGAAAAGCTTCCGATCTAAATAGACAAGAGACACAGGATGGGGGTGGGAAGGGGTAGAACACACAAGCAGTGTGAACAACGGCCTGATTCTACACACACTTTCACAGATTTTACACAGTGTAATTCTACTGTGTCGCTCGTACAACCGCATTATGAGAGCTCTCCCGTCGACCTAATAAAACCAGCTCAACGAGCGGCAGTAGCTATGTCTCCCCCCAACATAGCGTTGTGCACACTACCACTTTTGCCGGCAAACTTACATCACTCAGGGGTGCGTTTTTTCACACTCCTGAGCAACAAAAGTTTTGCCACCATAAGTGCTAGTGCAGACATGGCCTTACACTAGTGCCAGTGGGAAGAGGCTGCAATGAGAAGATTTGTCAGCATACAGTCACCTTGACAGATAGTGGCTATGCTCAAAGGGTCAAATATAGGGATTAATTACGTCATGGTACACTTGTGAGAGTGTGAATCACTTTAAATGCAAAACTATCTTCCCTCTCCAAAATTGGACTAATTTAAGTTCTTTCATTTAATCTTTTCTGAAAAGATATGATGAGAAATACATAATACTGTTAAACAGAGAGAATCTGAGCCTATGATCCTCATTTGGGCAAAACCTATATTTTAGTCAATGGGACCTTTACCTGAAAAAAGACCGCAAGCGTTTGGCCCTAAATCTGTTAAATCCACTAATCCAATCTTTTCTTAAAAAGAAGAAGGAAAACTGAAAATAGAGAAGAAACAGAGATAAAATCTGAAAGAAAACAGTCCTTTGCTCACCTATTTCACTCTGCAGAGAGGCATTACGAGATAAGTTCCTGAGCAATGAGACGGCTGTCCTCCTTATACTTGGATTGCTTACATGCAGCATGAATCGAATACTCTGAAGGCCATTTGCCTTCTGGACAACAGTATGAGCTGCTGAAAATGGCATCTGTCATAAGGCACACAACTTTAATGAGCAATTGTTATGACTCTACTGCTGTATAAACAACCATCACATTAAGTTATCTCATTTTTTGAAAAGCACAGGCAATGCAGTTACGAGTTTCTCTATAGATCATTTTCAGGAACATTTGAGATATTAGCCCAGATTCTGAACTATGTGGAAGCTTGGACGGAAGAGAAGGGTGATGCAATAGCAGCTTTAAATCCCTTTTATACCACTTGATCCTGGGATTGTTTGGCCAGTCAGTGGCGTATACTAGAAAAGTGATGACACTTTAAAAATACCTTGGCTGTGGGTGTGTCAGAGGGAGTTTTCTGCTCTTTGAGGAAATTCATAGAGAAATAATTATAATATTAGAAGAAAAAATATTTTACATCATTATTATATACACCCATGCCTTCATCTCTGTCCAAATGAATTAGCTTGTTACATAGAAGGAGATGCATACAGAGAAGGAACAGTCCCTTAATGTGCCAAGCAGAAAGTATTCACAATTCTGAGCCTGCTCCCCCATGTCCCTATTCTTAGATTATTTCTTACTGATTAATCCTGTGAACTTGCAACTTCACAATGGGGGTCTGAGATCAAAGCTGTAAACATCTCACATTGTGGCCCTAGTCTCCACATTTCTAAATTAAAAAAGAAACAAGGAACTTACTGGTCCACTGCCTGCTGTGAGGTTCTGGAGAGCTCCCAAAGATGCTTCTTGAGTGTAGTTTCTTGTACTTTTTGCTATTAAGGAGAGATATATCCTAATAAGTGTGGAATGCCAGAGTGATTCTACCCCTTTGGGACTGCTCTTTTCCTCGGGTAGCAGAGTATCTTGTTGCTTCTAAACATGTAAAGAGATCAAACTTTTAGAACTGGAGAACTTATATGGCCCAACGCATCACAATCTAAAGCAGGCATTCTGTAACTGTAACCTGATTTTGCTTTTATTTTTACTAATGTCAATCAGGAGTAACCCCACCAACTGAAGTCAACAGAACTAAATCAATGTAAAACTAGTATAAGATCAGAATCAAGTTCATTGCTTGGCTCTTCACACCCCCAGATATAACAAACTACAGTATGCTGTGAATTCAAACAATGGTTTATAAAAGATAAGTATTTAAAAATATTGTGACATCAGACATTATCATACTAACAGCAGCGGGTCACAAACCTACACGCTTCTAGTTAAGTGTCAATCATTTGAAATGAATTTGATTGGCTCACGCTGCCAGACAAGTTATTAACCCTGAAGGACCCCAGGTCTATTGCAGCTGTTGTTAGATCACCATTCGCCACCAGCCACGCTAGAACTGCCTAACAATTCAAAGTATAATAAATTCACACATTACCACTTTTGCTTTCCTGCTGCGTGTTCCAAAGCACCCCAAGATTTTATCATTGGTAGGAGTATTTTTTCTTTGTATATAGATGTTCTGGGCATAACTGCTAGGCAGCTCTGACTCTAGCTGGTAGGAGAGGTTGTGAAGAATGCATACGCAGTTCTCTGTGGCCTAAAATAATGAAGAAGTAAATATCATTATAGCTCTCTGCACATGTCGAAGAGACAATACAGACATGGGAGGAATGTTTGATTCAAGATCTTACATGGCCAACTTTTGGGTTTCTGGTCACCTGAAGAAGAACTAGACAATAGTGATTAGGCCACCAGAAACCACAGGTGCTTTTGAAAACCTCACTAAAACCCATCTACATATTTAGGCTTCTAAATACATTAATAAATCTAGCTGTAAATCACTTTTTAAAATATGGGGCATCTTCTTATATTCACTTAGGCATTTTTGAAAAATTTACTCTCTACCTATGTGTGTTATCCTCATAGGACACAATGATAAATCCACCTATGAAAAGTGTCTTATCTGACATTCATCTCTGCTAAGTGAAAATGTGATAGTTCCTTCACAATCATTTCTGCATACAGTAAGAACCTCAGAGTTATGGACACCTTGGGAATGAAGGTTGTCCGTAACTCTGAAATGTCCATAACTCTGAACAAGATATTATGGACTTCAGCCACTGAGGTTGGGGGAGGTTGGAGCTGCGGCTGCAGGGTGGGTCAGGGCTCCAGGAAGGGTGAGGAGGGTCAGGGCTTCGGACCCGTGGGAGCACCAGGGCTCAGGGCTTTAGATCCAGGGGGAGTGCTGGGGCTAGGGGCATCAGCCCCATGGCTCCGTTCCCGTCTTCTGCCCTGGGGCAGGAGGTGCTAGGGCTCGGGGCTCCCCATGGCTGCACTCCTGGTTTCAGCTGCGGGAGGCAACCCGAGCCCCAGCACCTCCTGCAGGACTGAAGCCAGGAAAGGAGCCAGGGGGCAGAAGCTCTGAGCCCCAGCACTCCCCCCCAGATCTAAAGCCCTGAGCCCTGGTGCTCCCCTGCTGTGACATTCTGTACCTTGGGGGAACACCCAGCACCCCCATGTTCATCCTTATAAAATGATTGTGTGGTATCCAATGCAAATTTTGTCATGTTGGGTGTCTTCGGAAGGCTCATGATGCACTGAGCATTGTTGTCATAGGCTATGTGTACACTACCACAGTAAGCCAACATACTTTAGGCCGAGTTACCGCGGGGTCTATACCAAAGGGCTTCGATGGGAGAAACTCTCCCGTCGACTTACCTTACTCTTCTCATCGGGGGCAGAGTGCAGGGGTTGACTGGAGAGCAATCTGCTGTTGATTTGGCGGGTCTTCACTAGACCCGCTAAATCGATCACCGGTGGATCGATCTCAGAGCGTCGATCCCGGCTGTAGCATAGACCTGCCCATAGTGATGTTATACTAATTGTTGTTATAGGTTGTAATTTCATGTAAATAGTTATGAGGCTGAAAATGTGTCCTCATGGCTTAAAACAAGCCCAGGAAAAAACTTTCCAAGAGCAGAGGGGCAGTTCACACCTCATCAGGGCATATATGGCACAAACCCAGCCCAGCATCCCAGGAACAAAAGACACTGGCCTAAGCAGCAACAAAGGATCTGTTGGACTCTCGAGAGAGTCATCCTCCTTCCTTTGGTCAGTTTGGGACTACAATGAGGTAATGCTCACCTGACTCTGAAAGGGGGGGAGAGAGCAAAGCCAAGAGGAAAGAAAAGACATGATAAAAGGGAGAGATGTTTGCCATGCTCTTCCTCTCTCTTCCACCTCCATCTACAGACACCATACCAAGCAACTGAAGCACTGATCAAAGAGGAGAGCCTGGCTGAAGAGCAACCAGCCAGCCTGTGGTGAGAACCATCTAAGTTTGTAAGGGCACTGAAAGTGTTAAGATCAGCTTAGAATGCGTTTTGGTTTTTTCATTTGACCAAATCTGACTTGTTATGCTTTGACTTATAATCACTTAAAATCTATTTTTGTAGTTAATAAATTTGTTTGTTTATTCTGCCTGAAGCAGTGTGTTTGGTTTCAAGTGTGTCCGAGACTCACCTTGGGATAACAAGCCTAATGCATATCAATTTCTTTGTTAAATTGATGAACTCATATAAGCTTCCAGCATCCAGTGGGCGTAACTGGACACTACAAGATGGAGGTTCCTAGGGTCGTGTCTGGGACTGGAGATATTGGCTAGTGTCATTCGGTTGCACAATCCAAGGAGCAGCTTACATGCCAAAGACTGTGCGTGAACAGCCCAGGAGTGGCGGTTCTCACAGCAGAGCAGGGTAAGACTGGCTCCCAGAGTAAAGGATTAGAGTGACCTAGCAGATCACCGGTCCAGATAACACCAGAGGGGAATGTCACATCCACCCAGAATCCTGACCTCCTCACCTCCCTGGAGCTGCAGCCCTAGCCTCCCTACCCCCAGCTGAAGCCTTGAGCCCCAGGGCTAAAGCCCCGAGGCAGTAAAGTATTTGGTATGTGGGTGTGTGTGTGTGCGCGCGCGCGCTTCTCTGCTGCTGCCTGATTACTTCTGATTCCACAGGGTGTCTGGTTGACCGGTAAGTCCGGAACTCTGGTGTTCATATCTTTGAAGTTCTACCATATCTCTATGAATTGAATGGTTTGGTTGTTTCCCCCTCTCAATTAGTCCTGGTGCAGAATCCTTTCATTTTGAAGAGGTACCTTGTCATCAGGCTGGTAGTCTGCAGTGGTTCCTTGGATGTAATACACAAGAGAATCAATCAATCCATCACATTCTCTCATCTTTTTCCTTCCTTCTGGGCCAGCAGAACTCATGTTTCTGTCCAGAAAGGAATACATTGGTAAGAAGAGATTTATATTGGTCACTTCCTTGTCTTCCTGCCATCCACTGGCTAAACAGTAGAAATGATACTGAAGTTGTGGGGCCATGACTTGACTCCTCTGCTGGGTGTCACCAGATGTTGAGTAATCAAAAAGTCATCAAGTAACAAAAGACTCTGCTAACTAAGGTTGTCATCTTAAAACCATGGAAGTACTCCCAGACAATATAACATACTGTAGAAGGATAGGTGAATCTATTTGTATAGAATAAGACTGGTATTAAACCTTCACCCAGAAGCTGGACCAACACTTGTTAAAGTTTGAACAAGTTGGATAGACTTTTTCCATTATTTAATTTCCATGTGCCACTGAGATTTCTAGTTTAACTCAGGACTGTAAATAGATGTGTCAAAATATCACTGGAAAGATTATTTTAAGATTTCTGCTACAGTATGGCAAGCCCCAGGTCTGGATAAGCATCCATACTTTGTGGCAGTTATCCAAACCAATTCAATCCTCCAAACCACAATCACTCATCTATAGTTACACATGATAAAAAGTTCTGCAACCTTTGTACATTAGCTATAAAACGTAGGTGTTGTATAATGGAAGACGACTCCCTTCTCCATACTCTGCATTCTAAATACTCATTCCCCAATTCCACAAATTGCCATAAAACATGTTCATACTTCTTCAGCTCACTGCAATTTAAAGTCTTAGTTATGAGGCCAAATTCAAGTGCCTTTCTATAGATTTTTTTAAAATCCTACCATATAGCACTTAATAGAGAACTATATTCCCACAACAGAATTTATTAGGCTTAATTGAAAAACCTATAGAATTTAAAGAGGATTCTATAGATTACTTGAACCCTATTGGCTTCACTTCTACTATACTCTCATTTCTATGTGTTTGTACAACACTAGTACAAAGGGGGTACCAACTTGGTTGGTGTCTAGATGTAAATAATGTAAATAATATGTCTAGATGTATATAATATTAGGACTTGTCCATAAGGGTTGCCAAGAATTAGTAGTTCCTTTGGAGCTGAACTCCAATTAGGAGTTTGTTCTTCAAATTAACTTTTAGAGTTAATTTTCATATTGTATTTCCTCTTTCCCTAGCCTCTATCTCTACTTCTTAATGGCTGAAAGCAGAGACCAGAGGCGGTGCTGGAGTCATAGGCTGTTCTTTTTTGGGTTTATTTTGGTGGCCTAGACATTATCAGAGTCCGTGTCCCAGCTACTGTACTGGGACAGTGAACAAGTGTATATTTCCCTCCCTTTTTGTGACTGCCCTTCACCTCACTTGGTGAGCAAATGAGAACCAGAGATTCATTCTTCTGTGAAAAAGGCCCAGAGCTTCTTTACTGCAGTAGTGATAGGAATGTGGCATGAAGGAACAGGAAGTGGGCTTTCCCTGGAAGCGACAGCAGCAGTCTTGCCTCACCTCTTGGAGTGAGGAGTTAGGAGATGAGCCACATTTGCTGCTGCTGCATGCAAAAGGTAAGCATGAGAGGAGACTTTTGCTAGATCCATTGGGAAAGTTTCCCTTCCCTCCCCTAGAGTCCCCACAGCGATACTATGAAGAACTGATGGATTGGTCAGTGGCCAAGCACCTCTTCCTTGCTCACCTCATCTCCTCGACCACCTGGTCGAGCCTATCTCATCAGCTATAAATATTTAGTTCCCCTTGGCTTCCACAAGTGAAGGAGAGGTGGGGGGATATTTACACTCACCTGGTTTAGTGTCCCAATATAGGATCCTTGCCCTGAGTCCCTGTTTGCTTCAAGGCCCCTTTATATAAAAAGGGGCTTAAAGGCAACAAGTGGGTGTCTCCACCCCAGGGAATGCCCTCTGTGTAAAGGGCTTTGCTCAGACGTGTACAGCTGAAGGGAAACTTTACACTGGTCTCCCTTGCTATCCCCAGACAAAGGTAACTTACCGAGGGAGTGGAGAGGCAGGGAACATGGCTAGAGCATACTACGCTCTGGCTATTCCCTCCTTTCCATGGCCCACAGAAGGCTACTGTCAGTTGGAGTCTAAGTTAGGCGAGCCCAGAGGGCTCTGGAAGAGTCCCAGAATATAGGAGGTGCAAAGGCAGCTTAAAGCCACCTTTCTCTCCCTCCAGCTCAGAGTACCACTGAATCTGTGCTACATGATTTCTTCTGCCTCACAGATCAACAGGGAACAACTGTCCGCCCCAGCTTTCAGTCAGAAGATCTGTGGTTTGTGAGATATAATCTTAACATTAACTATAAAAGTGATTTAAAAACCAAAAACTCCCACTTGAAGCTGAGCCCCAAATGAACTACCAATTTACGGAGAGAGCAGCGAGGCCAATAACTTTAAGATACATTTATTTCTATAACGGAAAGTGATCTGAATTTCAGAATAATGGCATCATAAATCTAAGCCTCACTATTTAGACGTCAGGCAGTTCTGCTGGGGAGAAGCCTGCATACTGCACCACACTTCAGGCTTTTCGTTGGAAAAGAATATAAAATGCAGTCTGATATCACAGTTCATCACAAACAAAGGAGCAAAATTTCCCTTTAAATTAGTCACTCACAATAAATTCATCAAAAAAGTTTTACACAACCAGATGGCAAATTACAATGGTTTAAAATTTTATTAATGCCATAAAGCTGATGAGCTACCACTTTAAAAGTTCCCTATTGTTTATACACTGTAAAACAGATGTGGTGTTTTATATGCTGCCAATGCAATTCTTGTGCTTTTTTGCCTCTGGTGGTATTCATACAGTTTAAACAAGGATACACTATAACTGCAGTTTTCTTTTCGGTCATGCTTTGTTGTTAGTATGCCTAATTCTGAGTTCATTCATTCCCTTGTGAAATGATACTGAGTAGAATTAATGGACCTAGAAATCAAGCTTATTCACATGGCGCCCATCAGTGTTGCTTTGCAATTTTAATTTTCCTCAGACACAACACACTGGAAACAAGTGATCCCTTTTTGCCAGTTTATGGTTATGTCTACAGAGGTGTGTGCAACAGCCTTGCTTGTGATTATCAAAAATAGTTTCACTAGTGTATAAGAGCTAAAAATATCATGAATGATAAGTACAGAATTTCCATTACTGGCAGACACACTAGCTGATATGGAACTGCACTATGCCACAGCACACTAGTTTAAAATCACTGCATAAAAAGCATCCTCATGTATGAATTTTTGACAGCAGCAGCCATAGTGCTTGGAGGCATAATACTGTCAGATCTTAGGGTACATCTACACTACGGGATTATTCCGAATTTACATAAACTGGTTTAACAAAACAGATTGTATAATATCGAGTGTGCGCAGCCACACTAAACACATTAAATCGGTGGTGTGCGTCCACGGTCCGAGGCTAGCGTCGATTTCTGGAGCATTGCACTGTGGGTAGCTATTCCGTAGCTATCCCATAGTTCCCGCAGCCTCCCCCCACCCTTTGAATTTCCGGGTTGAGATCCCAGTGCCTGATGCGGCAAAAATCATTGTCGCGGGTGGTTCTAGGTAAATGTCGTCAGTCACTCCTTCCGCTGGGAAAGCAACGGCAGACAAGCATTTCATGCCTTTTTTTCCTTGGATTGCCCTGGAAGATGCCATAGCATGGCAATCATGGAGCCTGTTTCGCCTTTTGTGACTGTCACCGTATGTGTACTAGATGCTGCTCACAGAGGCGATTCAGCAGTGCTACACAGCTGCATGCTTTTGCTTTTGCATGATAGCAGAGATGGTTATCAGCCATATTGTACCATCTACCACACCATAAATTGGTAATAAGATGGGCATGGCTACCAGTCCTTTTGCACTGTTCCATTTGCTCCTGTCATAAGTGCCCCTGGCTGCTCTTAGCCAGGGGCGCAAAAGCCAAAATTGGGAATGACTCCCTGAGTCAATCCCTCCTTTTTGGTATCTAAAAATAGAATCAGTCCTGCCTAGAATATGGGCAAGTGTACTAGAGAACCACTGTATCAGAGAACCAGAGAGCACAGCTGCTCTGTGTCAGATCCTGCATAGATTATGAGCTATATGCTCCTGCAACAACCCCACCTGTTCATTCCATTCTTCCCCAGCCTTCCTGGGCTACCATAGCATTGTCCCCCCACTTGTGTGATGAAGTAATAAAGAATGCAGGAATACTTGTTAGTGAGAAATGAGTGGAAGGCAGCCTCCAGTTGCTATGATAGTCCACATAGGACATTAAGGAGTGTGGAGGAGAGGAGCCCAGCATCCTGCTGCTAGTCCAGGGGCAAGTGAATCTTTTCTTTACACATGAAGGGTGGGGACTGATGAAGCTCAGCCCCCTGTTGCTATGATGATGATGGTTATCAGCCATATTGTACCATCTACCAGGAAAAATTAGGACCAGGCGCCCTTGATTGACCTAACAGATGCTGGTCATCATGGTTACCAGTCCTTTTGCACTGCCCCATGTGCCAATAGGCTGATGACGAGGACAGATACCAGTCGTATTGTACCATCAGCCAGCCATAGCGTGGGGGGAGCAAGGATGTTGGTGTTGAGTGCTGCACCATCGCGTCTATCTGCAGCATTCAGTAAAGATAGGGTGACATGTAAAAGAGTCAAGAGAGGATTGTTTTCCCTTTCACTTCTGGGGGTGGGTGGGGGGGTGCGTAAATTGCCTAGCTATGCCCTGACCCACCGCGGACACTGTTTTTGACCCTAGAAGCATTTGGAGCTCAGCCAAGAATGCAAATGCTTTTCAGAGACTGCAGGAACTGTGGGATAGCTTGAGTCCTCCAGTCCATGAGCGTCCATTTGATTCTTTGGCTTTCCGTTACGCTTGCCACGCAGCAGTGCACTGAGTCCCTGCTATGGCATCTGGCTGGAGATATTTAAAAAATGATTTTGAATTTCGTCTTCTATAACGGAGCGCTGATAGAACAGATTTGCCTGCCCTTACACCGATCACGTCCGCATGGTCCATGCGGGAGCTCTTTCTTTATTTTGATTTTTAACTGCATCACCACCCGTGCTGATCGGAGCTCCACGCTGGGCAAACAGGAAATATTCAAAAGTTCGCGGGGCTTTTCCTGTCTACCTGGTCACTGCATCCGAGTTCAGATTGCTGTCCAGAGCGGTCAGTGGTGCACTGTGGGATACCGCCCGGAGGCCAATACCGTCGATCTGCGGCCACACTAACCCCAATCCGATATGTTAATACCGATATTAGCCCTACTCCTCTCGTTAGGGAGGAGTACAGAAACCGGTTTAAAGAGCCCTTTATACCGATATAAAGGGCCTCTTAGTGTGGACGGTTGTGGCATTAAATCGGTTTTACGCGCCTAAAACCGGTTTAAATGCGTAGTGTAGACAAGGCTTTACAAAGGGCTATGGTGCAGCCTTACAATTGTGATGGGCCAGGGCTGGCACATGGCTGCACTGCCTAAGGAGCAGAACCGAGAAGAAATTATGATTCAGAGGCACAACTCCTCCTCTGATCTTCCTTTACTCTAGGGAGAAGTAAGTTATTTCAGCCCTTCCTTTACTCTCCACTGTGCACCCAGCTGTGCACGCATGTGTATGGTCATATCTCCTCCCATTCCCTACCACAATTTGAGCAGGGGAGTAATAGGGTGGAGAGAAGACATACTCCCCTGTACATGACCAAATAAGGGCCGTGACCATTTGGCCCTAAGCAGGGTCAGGCCAGGTCAGAATGTGGATGAGAGTCCTTCAGGGAGCACCACGAGGACAGCGGATGTTGTGAATCAGTAGGTCGTGCTTTTCATTCTGAGGCTGTACTGAATCAATGCTGCAGTGTACTCTTAGGGAGCACACTGCTGCTGGCAGCACTCTCTTTTGGATGAGGTTTTGATCACCTATGGCCAGTAAAAAATCTCATGGTACTTGTTCACATAGGGGTGCTAGTCCTGGTGACCTGGCCAAACCTGAGTACACACTAGTCTAGGTAATTCTGCCCACCTAAATTCCTTATTTAATGTCTACATAATATGCTTATTTCCTTCATTCCGTCTTAAACTCTTGCACAGTGTTATCATGTCCTGTTGCTGAAGCAATCCTTTAGTTATCTCATAAGGGTGTTTCTAGAGACTCAACTAATTCTTCTTTGTAAAATATGTTTGGATCCTGAGACGAGAGGGGCATTTTAGGGCAAAGGATTACTATAAAGTAAAATGAGAAAAGATTTTGAAAGAAAATAATATTTTACAGAACTACTAATATCAAGGTTGAACTGAAGCGGAGGGGATGCCCCTCCAGCACTGAGCCACATTGGCAGGGCATTGTGGGACTGCTTATACTGTGAGGGCCTGTGCATCAGCTGTTCTGCTGATAAATACAGGACTTTTGTACTCCTACCAAAATGAAAAGTCACTGAAGTTTTATTTTAAAAAATGACCGGAAAAACTTTGCGTATGAAGGCCAGAGATCAGTGCCTTGCCTTCCTGTGTCACTGGACAATGGCATTCCTAACATCTCAGGAAGTTCAGGGAGCTGCATTCCCTTCATACCTTACACAGTTTTGAAGTGCAAAAGTAGCCAGGGCTAAGAATTCAGGGACATATTTAGTTAACCAACTAAGGTGCTGGGCTGCAAGCTGCTGAGCTGGAAAGAACAGGGAGGAAATGAATGGGTGTTAAGTTGGGTGGGAGACCAGAAAAGATAGGGACAGATTCAGAGAATGGAGATAATGTAAAAAGGTCCTGCTGCAACAGAGGTCAAAGAGGTGTAATATCATTACTAATTTATATTACAGTTGCACCTACAGGCTCCAACTGAGATCAAGCCCCCAGTCTGCTGAGCACTGTACAACCACATTTTGAGAGACTAAATGACTCTTCCAAGGTGTCACAGGAATTCTGAGTCACAACTGGGAACTAAATCCAGATCTCCTAAGCCCTAGGTCAGTTCCTTAACCAAAAGACCCTCCATCCTTTCAAAGAACTGGGATGCATTTTGCTGTGGGACATTCCAGTTATAAAGCGACCCACAGGACTGATTTTAAAAAGCCAGGACTCCTCTGCTGAAATAAGAAAGATTGGCGGCTGTGGTACACTGAGCACTAGCTCCTACGCCCTAGGTCTGTGTTGTTTTAAATGAAGAATGTATTGGTATGGAGAAGAAGTGGACAGTGAAGGAGGAATGAACATTCCAGAGCCTAGTAAGGGCAGCACACGGCTTTGATAAGGAAGCAGCCTTCCCGCTCTGCAGTTAAGGAGCTCTGCCTCTCGCCTGCTTTGTGTAAATCTGCTTCTGCAGCAACTTGGGCAGAACAATCATCTTCTGTCCAGTGTGAGGCATTTATCTCCTGTTATTCATGAAGAACCCTTCTGAACAGGTAGTTCATGCCAAAAGGGAGATCACATTCTCATCGGTGTTCAAAGTACAGCAAAGAAACAGGAAGTCTTGTGCTAAGAACAGGGGTTTGTTTTTTATTTTAGAAGCACAGCCATGCCAGCCATGTACTGTCATATCCAAGGGTACGTCCGCACTACCCGCCGGATCGGCGGGTAGCGATCGATCTATCAGGGATTGATATATCACGTCTCATTTAGATGCGATAAATGGATCCCCGAATGCACTCCCGTCAACTCCGGAACTCCACCAGGGTGCACAGCGGTAGCGGAGTCGACGGGGAGCCGCGGCCGTCGATCCCGTGCCGTGAGGACGGGAGGTAAGTCGACATAAGATATGTCGACTTCAGCTACGCTATTCCCATAGCTGAAGTTGCGTATCTTACATCGACACCCATCCCCCGCCCCAGTGTAGACCAGGCCCGAGGCCATATATTCAGTGTGTAGTGGCTACCATAACATTTCAGGCTGTGAAGCGACCCAATCCATCTAGTTCCACTTGAGGGAATGAATGAAGTCAAAGCAGAGCGCAGTACTTTCAGATCAGGAGAAAGATATGCAACATTACCTTTAAAACCCACAATACTTTCCCTGGGTTCAGTGCCAGGTCTGCTTTGACTAGCTCATTAAATAGTAAAGCCAATTTTATCTATTTGCCTGGTTGTTAGGCAACACACCCTTTCTTTTGATGTACCTAACTCTGCGTGTTCAGGAAACATTGCCAAAGTTTCTTTCAGATACAAACAATGCCATTGTGTCAGACGCTCAGTGTCTGGCAGCCACTGAAACATGCCTGATTGTTTTCTAATGTTTAGCTTTATGACCGGCAGTATGTGCAAAAGGGAGCAAACAATTGGAGGGGGATCACAAATAGAGTAGAAAGGGATTTTGAAATTCTTCTAAAAATCACAACCCACTGTCACTCATATCACATGCCCAGGGTAAATATTGCCAATATTTTAAACACTCTAAAGCAAAATATATGAAAATCAGTTCAACCTTCATCCTCCTCCCACCCCAGCCCCCACTCATGGACCTGATCCTGGGCTCAAGATTGGGCTTCTATGTTTCTCCTGAAATAATTGATTAAGATCATATACACACTGGCCCAGAGGTGGTGAGCATTTTCCTGTGTTCGGTGCAGTGTTTTAGCTATTTGCAATGTTATCAGCTGTTGAAAGTGAATCTTGAATTTAGGACTTATCTTGTAAGTAAAGAAGGAATAAATTTTTAAATATTTCAATGTAAATTTCTTAAAACATTTTTCTTACTTATTCTTTGGCCTGCATTTATCTTCGGCAGCTATTCATTTGGTATCATGAAGATATCATGAAGAGTGTGTTAATTTTTTGAAAAGCAGCTTTGCAGTTCACCTTTAACACGAGAAATATGCCACGTATAATTTTTAAACTTCAAAGTACAGCTTTCTTGCTGCAATACAGGCTGCAGGCTACAGACTAACAACGTGAGCAACAAACATGTCAGTTATTACAAAAGAAAGGACTAATTACAGATTTATATTCTGGCAATGTATAAACATTAAAACAAATTATTTGCCAGCATAGCACCTTCTGTGCCCTGTTTTTCACTGCATGACTTTTCTGTAGCATTCCTTTGGATTTCAGTGATCCTTTGAGTCAGATTCTCCCATATTTAATACAGACACACAGCAGGGGTAATTCCACTGTAATCTATGGGACTACAACAATGTTGAAGTGTGAGAGAAAAAAAAATCAAGACCATTCCTCTTTATCCTTTATTGAAAATGGACAATTTTATAAGGTTAGGTTTGGCTTCGAAAGGATCCTAAATCTTATCAGAATCTTTTTTTCCCCCCTAAGAACTGGGTTATACAACCTGACAGGTCAGCCTTATTTGTGAGTTGCCCAGTACTTCCTGATCTCATTTTGGTCAGAAATACATCTCATGGTATTTCATTTCACAAAAGTGGGAAGGGCAGAAGAGTGCAAACAAAAAGAATTTTTAAAAATGTTAATCAAAATTCTTCTGATTCTCTGAACAGGTTTTGTAATTCCACTGAACTCTGTGGAGCTACCCCAACGACGAGTTTGGCTCAATGTCCATTTTTATTTGATCAAAAACAGTTCACATTGGAATTCTTTATCCTTTAGTAAGCAAATATCAAGGTTTGTAAAGTTGATACAACTCCACCAGAGCGGTCCTTTGGGGCCATCTGCCTGTCCCAAGTCAGGGTAAAGGAGGAGGGTTGGGCGTGGGGCTAGCAACCCCACCCCGTAAAAAATCAATTTGCTACAGAAACGCCAACAATAGAGATAACAGAGGCTTTTATCCTGGAAAAAGAAGGGTCTTCAACTCGAAGACGCATGACGCTGGGTGGTGAAAGCCGTGAGGAAGCCACTAAGCCGATCACCCTTCTTGCAACCAGAAGGATTACCATCGGCACATGGAACGTGAGGACCATGTACGAGTCAGGAAAGATGGTGCAGGTTGCAGTAGAGATGAGGAGCAACAACCTGACCCTACTTGGTATTAGTGAGACAAGATGGACACAAGCTGGACAGAGGCGACTGTTGACAGGAGAGCTGTTGCTGTATTCCAGACATGAAGAGAGCGACGCACCTCATACACAGGGAGTAGGCTTCATGTTGTCTAAGCAGGCACAGAGAGCACTGATTGGTTGGGAGGCACATGGCCCCAGGATCATCACAGCATCCTTCAGAACTAAAATGAAGAGGATTAAGATGAATGTTGTTCAGTGCTATGCCCCAACCAATGACAGCGAAGAGGAGGACTTTTACAATAGACTTCAGAAAATATTAGAGACTCTCCCAGACAAAGATATCACTATTCTTATGGGAGACTTCAATGCCAAAATTGGACCCGACAATACAGGATACGAACAAGTCATGGGAACCCACGGTCTGGGAGAGATGAGTGAGAATGGAGAGAGATTTGTGGATCTGTGTGCATTTAACAACCTGGTCATAGGAGGCAGCATCTTTCCTCACAAGCGGATCCACAAGAGTACTTGGGTATCGCCAGCAGGCATGACAGAAAACCAGATCGACCATGTCTGCATTAGCAAGAAGTTCAGAAGATCTTTACAGGACGTTAGAGTTAGAAGAGGAGCAGATGCAGCATCCGACCATCACTTAGTGGTGGCCAGATTGAAGCTGAAGCTGAAGTAGAACTGGATAGATGCGTCAGATAGAAGAACGAAGTACAACAACGTCAGCCTTCTGAAGGACCACAAGATCAAGGAAGATTTTGGACTGACGCTAAAGAATAAGTTTTCAGTACTACAGGATCGGTCTGAGGAAGAGGAAGACAGTGTACTCAACAGATGGCAGAAAGTGAGACAGACACTTAGGTCAGTATGCCAGGAAGTGCTTGGAATTAAGAAATACCAGCAGAAAGAGTGGATTACAGCAGAGACCTTGACTAACATAGAAGACAGAAAGAAGGCAGCAGTGAACAACAGCAGGACTAGAACAAAGGCCAAAGCTCAAAAAGATTATGCTGAAGCTCACAGAGTAGTGAAGAGGAGTATTAGGAAGGATAAGAGAGATTATGTGGATGGACTGGCAGCAGAAGTGGAGCAGGCAGCATACAGCGGCAACATGAAACAGCTGTATGACACTACCAAACGACTGTCTGGAAAGTTCAGCAAGCCGGAACGTCCCGTTAAAGACAAGCAGGGAAAGTCTATAACAGGAATAGAACAACAGATGAGTAGATGGGCGGAGCACTTTGAGGAACTCCTGAATAGATCAGCACCACCAAATCCACCAGACATTGACCCAGCCAACGAGGACCTTCCAATCAATTGCGACAAACCAACCAGAGACGAGATCAGAAAAGCCATCACCATGATGAAGAACAGGAAGGTGGCTGGACCTGACGATATTCCAGCAAAGGCCCTGAAAGTAGATCTGGATGCTTCAGTGGAAATGCTGTACCCCCTTTTTGAGAAGATATGGGAAGAAGTGATTCTGGCAGATTGGAAAGAGGGATACCTCATCAAAATCCCTAAGAAAGGAGACCTTAGCAACTGTGCCAACTACAGAGGAATCACACTTCTGTCAGTGCCTGGGAAGGTCTTCAATCGAGTCCTCTTAGAGAGAATGAAGGATGTAGTCGATCCACAGCTACGAGATGAGCAGGCAGGCTTCCGGCAGAATAGATCATGCACGGACCAGATAGCAACGCTCCGCATCATAGTCGAGCAGTCTATGGAGTGGAACTCCTCGTTGTATATCAACTTTGTTGACTATGAGAAAGCGTTCGATAGCGTGGATCGAGAGACCCTCTGGAAGCTCCTTCGGCATTATGGCATCCCAGCAAAGGTGGTCAACTTGATTAAGAACTCATATGACGGCATACGCTGTAGAGTGATCCATGGAGGGCAGCTCACAAACAGCTTCCAGGTACGAACCGGAGTCAGACAAGGATGTTTGTTGTCACCATTTCTCTTTCTCCTCGTCATTGATTGGATTATGAAGACATCCACTTACGAGCGTAGGAACGGAATTCAGTGGACGTTGTGGACCCAGCTTGATGACCTGGACTTTGCCGACGACCTTGCACTCCTTTCACACAGCAAACAGCAGATGCAAGAGAAGATCAACGTAGTGGCAGCCACATCATCACAGATCGGCCTCAACATCCACAAGGACAAGGCCAAGATCCTCAAGATTAACTCCATCAGCAATGACCCAGTCACACTGAATGGAAGCCCCCTGGAAGAAGTGCAGTCCTTCACCTACCTAGGCAGCATCATCGACCAGCAGGGTGGCACAGACGCAGACATCAAAGCAAGGATTGGTAAGGCAAGAGCAGCCTTCCTACAGCTCAAGAACATCTGGAGCTCTAGAGAGCTATCTTTGGCAATAAAGATTCGACTGTTCAATTCCAATGTGAAACCAGTGCTACTGTATGGAGCTGAAACCTGGAGGACAACTAAAACAACCACTAGGAAGATCCAGACCTTCATTAATAGCTGCCTTAGAAGGATTCTTCAGATCCGCTGGCCAGACGCCATCAGTAACATCCACCTCTTGGAGAGGACTCGTCAACCTCCAGCAGAGGAAGAAATTAGAAGAAGGTGGGGCTGGATAGGACACACACTACGCAAGCAGCCAACCAACATCACCAGACAGGCATTGCGGTGGAACCCCCAAGGCAAGCGGAAAAGAGGCCGTCCAAGAAACACCTGGTGACGCGACCTTCAGGCTGATTGCACAAAAATGGGCTATACCTGGAACCAGTTAGAGCAAATGGCCCAGGATAGAGGACTCTGGAGATCTGTTGTTGGCGACCCATACCCCGACTGGGGTGACGGGCATGAATTGAATTGAAAAGTTGCTACAATAAGACTAGTTCCTGGCCAGCACTGGGAATAATTCTGTGCATCTGCATCCTGGCGGACTTTGAAGTGGCTGTCCTGGGCTATATATGTAAGCAAATAACTAATCAAGCCTAAGATGACAGATGCCCATTGTAAAAGCGGCACAGCTAACAGGCATCTCTCTTTGTATACACAAAGCTTTGGCACGTTTATAGATGCCAGGATTATCTTTTTAGTTCCATGTACGCTACCCCATAGTAGACATTAACTAGGACACAAAAGTTTATACCAAGTAGTTAATGTTTGTCTCGGTTGATTTTATAATCCCTCAAATAAAATGTCTTGCCTTTTACACTGGTTTATTATCCGCTATAACTGAAGTTAATTAGTAGTTAGGATATCTGTGGCCCTGAAGTGCTCCTACAGGAACAGAATCTTCACTGTTGAACATGTGTCTGGTATAACCACCACTGCATGTGTGCTGTAAAACCACGATGTTTGACAAGGGAGAATGGCTTATGCAATACCTTTAGCGCAGCAGCAGTGGTTTCTGCAATACATATACACACAACTACTCCACTAAAGGAGATCTGTATGCCAAAACCAAATAGAATTTGTTAACAAAACACACATCTGCAAGCTGAAACAGGACAGCTTCTCAGGCTAGAAGTTTCACATTCAGCTCTACAGACTTCACTGAGGCATGTCCAAAACTACAGCCAGGTTACTTTTCTCATAGAATTGACTTATAATTAATCGCAACAGTTGATCTACTATACATCTTCTTGGACTTGGTAGCAAAACCAAAAATCTCCTGTGCTCACACTTGTTTTTAGGTCTTGCAAGTGTAGTGTACCTGTCTGAAGTCCAGGGCTGGCTCCAGGCACCAGCAAAGGAAACAGGTGCTTGGGGCGGCCAATGGGAAGGGGCGGCACGTCCCGGTCTTCGACAGCAATTCGGCGGCGGGTCCGTCAGTCCGCCCGGAGTGAAGGACCCACCGCTAAATTGCCGCTGAAGAATGAAGCGGCGTGGTAGAGCTGCCACTGAAGTGCCGCCGATCGCGGATTTATCTTTTTTTTTTTCCCCCTGCTTTGCCGCTTGGGGCAGCAAAAAAGCTGGAGCCGGCCCTGCTGAAGTCATAATGTGATGCAGAGCCCAGTGGCTTCTCAACATAAGAAAGTTGCACTGGTTTAACTAAAGGTTTGATTTTATAACCAATTTATTTAAATTGATGCAAAAAGATGTGTGGACACTTGTACTTTGGTTTAAGAGTGACTTTTGCCAGTTAGTCTGATTAGAAGCTGATTTAAACTAACTAAACTGAAATAAGTTTAAACAGAAATAAGCGTCCACCTAGCCTTTGCAAAGAAAAGTTGCCATGGTATAAAGTCCCAGGGCTATGGCCTAGGAGTCCAGAGACCCTGGTTCTCTTCCGAGCTCTGCTCCTCACCTTTTATGTGATGTTGGGTAACTTCTTCTCATCTGTGTCTCCCCTTTCACCCTTTGTCCGTTTTGTCTATTCAATCTGTAAGGTCCTGAGGCCTGTGACTATCCCTTACTATGTGTTTGCACAATAGAACCTCAGTCTCAGCTGGGGCCTAGAGGTGCTTCCATAACATAAATGTCATTTATATGCTGAATGAGTAGAAATAAAAATAGCCATTCCATCAGTGAGCATATTCAGGTTTCAGGGGCAGATCCAATGCCCAGTGAAGTTAATGAGCATTCAGTGGGTACTGTTCAGATCCAAAGGGAGGAAGGGGTATTGCAGCTACCTGGCCTTTCGTTTAAAAAAATAAAAATAAAATAAAAAAAATGCAGTGCCCACCACTTCTGTTTCATTCCCAGAAAACTAGAAGTTGCCTTTAGAAAACTGCCTCAGAGTTTTTAGGACAACACTGTCATGCTGCTGATGCTGCAAAATCAAAACTGTAACTTGAGGAGATAAATAATTATAGTGGATTTTGCAGGTAAAATGCAGAGACTTCCTTTCACTGCTGATAGAAATGAGTCTTGTGATTAAGATACTGGCCTGGGAATCAGGAAGTCTAGGATCAACTCCTGGCTCTTCTGTTGTCTTCCTGTGTGACCATAGGTATGTCACATTACTTAATCCCTGTGCCTCAGACTCCCCTTCTGTAAAGTGGCCATAGTATTTCCCTACCTCATGGGATGCTGTGAAGATATATTCAGTAATGTTTGTGCAGTCCTCGGATATCATGGGGAGGGGCTCCAAAGAAGAGCTTACAAATTAAATATATTCTCCAATGACCATCTCATAGTATCCGAAGGGAAATCTACAAAATTCACTATAATTTAAGGTTTTGCGTGCCAGTAATATATTTTTAATGGTTTTAGAAGGTCTCTCTAAGTCTATAATATATAACTAAACTATTGTTGTGTGTAAAGTAAATAAGATTTTTAAAATATTTAAGAAGATCCATTTAAAATTTAAATTAAAATGCAGAGCCTCCCGGACTGGTGACCAGGACCAGGGTAGTGTGAGTGCCACTGAAAATCAGCTCACATGCCACCTTCGGCACGTGTGCCATAGGTTGCCTACCCCTACTTTAACCCATGATTTGAGGACTTCAATGGCTCAGACACAGGTTTGTTACAGGAGTGGGTGGGTGAGATTCTGTGGCTTGCGTTGTGCAGGAGGTCAGACTAGATGATCATAATGGTCTCTTCTGACCTTAAAGTCTATGATTCTATGATTATTTCCAATTAAAGACAAAGGAACATTTCTTTAAAGTTTCTACCACTAAGATGTGTCTCAGTGCATCACATATCAGATTTAAAGAAAAACATACCCTGCAGACAGAAAGGACAGAGGGGAATACAACTGTGTTCACTGACTGTCTAGTTTTAATCTCCAGTTCTGACACATCTTAGGCTTTCCATGGATTAATTTTGCATCTCATCCATGTCCTCAATAACAAGTGGCACAACAATTATCAGTGAATAAGAAAGTGAATACATGTTTGGTATAAAATTACTATAACTGAATAGTGCAGGGGTCAGCAACCTTTCAGAAGTGGTGTGCTGAGTCTTCATTTATTCACTCTAATTTAAGGTTTCGCGTGCCGGTAATACATTTCAATGTTTTTTATAAGGTCTCTCACTCTATAACTCTATATATTATATAACTAAACTATTGTTGTATTGTAAAATAAACAAGGTTTTCAAAATGTTTAAGAAGCTTCATTTAAAATTAAATTAAAATGTTGACCTTACACTGCCGGCCCACTCAGCCCGCCACTGGTCTGGGGTTCTGTTCACCCAGACCGGCAGAGGGGTGTGTGGGGCCGGTGGTTGGGACCCCACTGCCACTCAGGGGTTCCATCCGCCGGCTCCTGCTGGCCGGGATCCCGGCTGCCGGACCCACTCAGCCCGCTGCTGGTCTGGGGTCCTGGCCCTGCCCACATACAGTGGGTACCTACCTTCTTCCTGATTCTGGCCCATTCTCTTCCTCTCTCTGCACTGAGCTGAGGGTGGGAGTGGACCGATCACAGGGCTGGGGATGAAGGGTCTGGCCAGGAGCTAGAATGAGGGTTGAGGCAGGAGGTTCGGGTGTGGGGCACTTACCTGGGCAGCTCCCATTTGGTGCGAGGGGTGCAGGTGGGAACATGGGGGGGGGGGCAGGAGCTCCCGTTTAGTGCTCAGGGTGGGGGTGGGGATGTGGGGGGTGCAAGAGTCAGGGCTGGGGTCGTGGGTGTGTGTGTGAAGGTTCAAGCAGAGGGCTGGGTGTGTATGAAGGGGGTACAGGGCTCAGGGCAGGGACCTGGGGAGTGTGCAGGGTTGCGGGACTCAGGGCAGAGGGCTGGGTGTGTGTGAGGGGGGGTGTCAGGACAGGGGGCTGGAGGAGATGCCCCTATTCCACCCCACCTTCCCCAAGGCCCTGCCCCCGCTTCTTCTCTGTCTCTGCCAGGAGCAGCGAGCACGCTGACTCGAATCCTTCCTGACCCCCTCCCTCACGAAGGCCATCGGCTGATCAGCTGGCAGGGAGGGAGGGACAGAGTGGAGGAGCAGGGGAGCTGGCAGGACCAAGCTTCTGCCCCTGCCCCTTGCCCCCACAGGGGATGGGGGAAGCGGAGGGCAGAGAAGAGTGGGCCGGGCTGGGCAGGACTTTTAATGGCACGCTGCTGCCTGCTGGGACTCCAGCAGGCAGCAGCGTGCCATTAAAAGTCAGCTCACGTGCCGTCTTTGGCATGCGTGCCATAGGTTGCCGACCCCTGGAATAGTGTCAGTTTTACAATTCCAGTGTGAATAGTTTGTAAATTACTCCTCTGGTTATTCAATGATCCTGACTCCTTAAAGTCCATGGAAAGACCCTTTTTACTTAGTGCTGGATCAGAACCTAAATGCCTTATTGCTGAGTTTACAAATTAAATTGTTACCTATGGTGATTCTTTTCAGTGGGCTAGGTGTGTGGGGACCTCTGGAATCCAGTCTCACTCAAGCAGATGCAGTACACCAGCATGGGATAGAAATATTTTGGCCAGCTCGAGGACCATAAATAATGCAACATGTGTCTGATGTCCTTCCCCTTGCTACATCACAGCTTCACAGCACTGTTACAACAGCTGGGAAGGCAGAGGAGCAAATTCTGCATGGGATTGATCCCAGTGTCACAGACTCACCACAGAAGCACCTGAATTACTCATGTACCTGGAACCTCCTCTCCAGAGGCTGCACAAGCCATTGTTTTACAATATGCTCAGCTTCATTAATTATAAATGTGACCACATTTCTAAAAGTCTTGCCTGTGAGCTGTCAGTGAACCCAGAATTTCAGAAAATATACCCATTATAGTAAAATCGATATAACACGCAGCCTGCCGCCTTGTTTGATAATATCTTAAGAAACCATCCCCAAAGTAGCTATACATGCACACAATACAGCTCTGCTTCACCTTTATTAGAGGGCCACATTCTAATCAAGGAATTGATACATCAGTCACTTGACTGCTTAAGACAGGTTTCTTTGTATGTACGTACTGAGGATACTTACTATAATTTGTAAGTACTTTCCATAACAATGTTTCATTGTAGCACAATAAAAAAATAACTAAACAAACTTTATTGGTTTAACTGTTATTCTCCACGCGCATCACTGAGCATTGCAATATTACTTTTTAAATAATAATGCTTCATTTACTGCAATCCTAAATCCACCCAGCTGTCCAGAGGTACTGACAAATACCCAAAACTGAGTGTGAGCATGTTAAGTATTTAGGGTGTGTATGGGAGGGAGAGAGCAAAAGGGCAGACATGTTTTTGTGAGACTGCCAAAGGACCAGCTACTAGGTTTTTGAATGAGAACTTCACTGTTCCTATCAATTATACGGATCAAAACTAAACAGGCATTGATTCTGCAAGTGATGTGACAGCTGGGTCAGAGGCAATACTTTTGTGGACGAGGTACATGTGCTCTGACATTTCTTCCCTGTGGAGATGACCACTACCTTTCATCATCCACAGCTTAGATCAGTAGGTGAGAGAGCTTTGCTGCAACGGCCCCTCAGTGTGGAAAGCTGGATACTCAGCTTCACCCATCCCTCTACACTTTACAAAACTGACTGGAAAATATTTTTTCCTTTTTTTTAAAATGACTGTCTTCCCTTGTATTAGACTAAATGACTCTCCCCTCCCCTGCACAGACTGTGTAATGGTGCAATTTTTTAAAAGACCTTTAATAGTATAATATTTAGGGCCCAATCCTGCAAGCCACAGCAACAGTTCCTGCTCACATGAGCCTTCCCCTTGATTTCAATGCGACTCTTTGCAGGAATAAGGCTTGCATAACTGGGTCCTTGATTACTGGTTATTTTTACTGAAATGGTTTAGCTGCACTCCTTGGAGAGAGTTGTAGGAACTTTATAAATATAGTTGTTTTTATGATACTGAACAGCAGCTGTTCAGTTCAGATACGCACTAGGTTGGCATTTCAAAATCTGACCTACACGTCAGCCTGAAAACAAGACATTCCCCTCTGTGCTTGGAAGCATGTAAAGTTCAAAAAAAGTGTTCAACCCAGCTTTATCATCAGTAGCATTTAGGGTATTTGAAGATGGAGAACTCACCTCAGGCATCCTGTGGCATTGTAGAAGATATCAGGGTCAGATACAATACTCGATTTTGGGTAATCTCTATCTGGCCAACCGGAGTAGGGGATAAGAATGGTCTCTGTCAGTGGGTCCAGGGTGTCTCTGATTAGCAGGGTCTTCAGCTGGTCATTGGAGGACAAGTTCCACAACAAACCTACAATAGCCAAAATAAATTAGAATGGCAACAAGAACTCAATTTACAAGGTCTAATCCAAAACCCATTGTAATTAATGACGCACATTGACTTCAATGGGCTTTGGATCAGGTAAAAATTTGATAACTTTTAAAAGACAACTCAATCCCTGCTATCCTCAGTTATATTAGACCTAAAGCATCAATGTGATGAAACCGATATCATAAACTCCCATGGCATGGCAGTGTATCAAGCACAGGAGGAAAGGCACTGTGATTTATGGCAGAGGTTCTCTAACTGTGGTCCACGGACCACCAGTGGTCCGTGAGCTCCATTCAGGTGGTCCGTGGATAGTTCCCTCTAAGGTGCGCACCTGGACGGATACACACAAGAGAATGAAGGGCCACCAACCTAATTAGTGGAGTTATGCAGGCATGGCTCCACTAATTAGATGCCTGGACCCTGGAGAAGACTCACATGTAAGGTGAGGTGGTGGCCTTGGGGGGAATAGGGGGCGGGGACAGTGGGGTGACAAGACGGGGTGGGGGGAATTTGGGATGTGCAGGGTTGTGGCTGCCAGAGAAAGAGGGGACTTTCCCCAGCTCCAGAGCTGCAGCTGCTGGGGAGAAACGTCTCTCCTTCCCAGCCTCAGCTCTGTGGCTGCTGGGGCGGGGGAGACACCCCCCTCCTTCCCAGCCCCAGCTGACGCACTGGGGGAAAGAGGGCACATCCATCGCATTAGAAAGGTAAGACTACTGATATTAAAATATGAGTTGTGTGCTTTTATTTGTAGAACAAAAAAAAACCACGTTAATTATTAAGGGTTTTTTTATATAGTGCTTTTATCCAAAGCGCTTTACAATAGTTAGCTAATGGTACAAACAACATTTGGAAAGATCATTAAGTGGTTCGCCGAGACCCTCAGCAATTTTCAAGTGGTCCGCCAAAAAAAAAAAGGTTGAGAACCACTGATTTATGGTATTTTACTGCATATATTCAAATTTAAACAGGAATTTTAACTGAGCAAGTCAGATGTTTAATAGTTCATGTAATACTGGTTTACTGGACAAGTATTGCACTGTTGATCTTACTATGTGTACATAGCTTTTAATACTGAAAGTATTGACAAAGGACTTAAAACAATTTTAATTGAAGTCTGCAAGCTAAGGTTTTGTCCTTAAATACAACACTGTCTTTTTCCTTTGAAAGGAAAGCTCTGTAGTATCAACCAAGAATAGAAGAACTTCCCTCCTATGCAGCAGTGACCAATTAGTGAAAAGCAATGCCAAAAAGCAGGAGACAGGCAGCTAGTGAGGAACAATGATCAAAGAACTCCATTTGGCATTTACTGTACCTGCACAAGCAGGTAAGAAGTGCCCAGGGGCCTACAATGGTAACAGAAGTGACTGCATGTTTCTGAGTTTCCGCTCAGAGTTGATGAGTTTTTTTTAATTTACTTTCCTTGCTCTCTCTCTCTCTCTCTCTCTCAAGATATACATTTTAGCTATCATACTTTAAAAAAAATAAATGCCATAATGTAACTAAACATACAAATCGAATGAGTGAGAGCTCCCTTCCCCCACCATGGAGCTATTGCAACATAGTATACACACTATGTCAAAGGATAAAGATGGAAGGCTCTGAACCACATGGTGGGGTTCCAAAGCCCAGAAGGGAATAATGAGTAGGTGTTCTAGGTAACTAGATAACAGGTAACTACTCATTCATGTATCTACTCTCAAGGGAAATGGAGAAGAAAAGGGAGCAAAGGTACTGAGAATGTGATTAGTTCTGTTTTCTGTATATAGGTAAAGGAACTGCCGGTGTAAATTGGCATAGCTCCAATGATATCAACAGAGCTATGAAGTACTAGGTCCATTCATGTCACCTGAGAAACTTATCCTAAGTCTCCTAACATCTGCACTCACAACTCCCATGGACTTCAATGGGTGGATTATAGCAAGTATATGGCCCTTTGAATGTATTGCCTTTTATTTTCTAGGAGCAGCAGTGGAAGCTGTAGCCTGATATTGCAAAGAGGACTACCGGTCTGGAACATGTGGGTCTGTCAATAGGTACCACTGTATAATTATGACTGTCATTGCATTTTCTTTACCATTGGCAGGTACTCAAAGAAAGCTAGTTATAAGCAGTTTGACAAGAAAATCCCAAACTGAGGATGGAGGTGGGTGTGACACAGGAGATGGTATAAGACAGTAAATTCTTTCTTTTTGGAGGGTGGGGCCATTAAGGCTGCCCTCCAAAAATCTCACCTTTTCTTACTTTTATTTTCTTTCTAGAGGCAAGGAAGCAGTATACCTTTGGGGTCATGCAGGTGCGGGCATTTTGAAGTTCTGCTCGGTACCCCTTGGTGGAGGTCACAATGGGGATGCTTTGAATCAGCAAATCCCCTGACCACCTTTGTCATACCCACTCCCCTTCCTCCTTCCTGGTCAGTGGGTGGAATTTTAGCTCACCAACAATACTTCATTACAGAATATTTTGCACATCACCATCATACATTGCAGACACCAAGATGAGAGATTCTTGTTACCAAGTTTCTTCCACATTTAACAGCAGAATTCCTCACAGGAGTGAAAATAGTAATGTCTGGAATTCTGTTATCTTCCAGCCAGCCAGTCAGCCAAAAGAACACTTAGGAAGGGGTGCTGTATACTGTGTATGTTCACAGTCTACATTGCTAGTTTTAACTAGTTAGAATAGTGTAGGGGAAAAACTAACAGATTAAGCCAAGGATTTTAAAGGTACTTTTCTGAGTGAAATATGTAAACTGCTGCTCTGAACTACAAAGAGAATGACTGTTTTTCCAGCTTGCTGCTCTGACTTTCATAAACCTCATCCTTTAAAAAAGCAGCACAGTGCAGGGCTGATGTTCCTCTCAGCAGCTCATGGATAATGTTTCCTTTATAATACCTAGATACAACATGTGTTTTAATTACAATAATTGCCAATGGTGGGGGAAAAAAACCATTCAAATATTGGGAATGCTGCCACACTTGTGTATTACAAGAACTTTCTTCCAGGAAAAATGAAACACAAACAAAAACCCGTGCAGTAAATAGGAAGTAAAATGGGAAGGTCCAAGTAGAATATGTTGTGAACTGGCTTCTGTAAAACAAAATTCATGTAACAAAACAACATATATCAATTTGTCACAGGAACACAGGTGTTATATAAAAATGAGAAAAAAAATAAAAGCACCTCGAACAGAAAACTCACAGCTGCCAAAATATTTAAAATGTTGCTGATACTGCAAACACTCCCACACATGCTTAATTTTACCCATTTGAGCAATCCCACTGAGACTATAGGCATGAATCAAGTTACTCACATGCAAAAATGTCTGCAGGATCAGGCCCTTTACCTTCAGATATGCTACACAGTATGCTAGTAAAAACAATGAGGAGTCCTTGTGGCACCTTAGAGACTAACACATTATCTGGGCATAAGCTTTCGTGGGCTAAAACCCACTTCACCAGAGTGATGCTGAGAGAAATGCCGCCAATCTGCCTCAATGGGTGGGGGAACTTGATGAGACTGGTGGCAAGGGGACCCAGTCTCAGCAGCAAAGGAGGAGACACTCGCTGAGGGACACTAGGTAGCCCTTCCCCTCCTGGGAGCCTCTGCCACCCATTGGCCAGTGGCAGGAAGTATTCATCTGCTCCCAGGATTTAACCTGGTGCAGGGGCTATGTGGAGCCTCTTTTGGCTCCATTCCAGCAGCCCCACCATACCCACCCTGAACTAGGAATGGGAACCCGGCATTACAGCTGCTGCTGGCCTAGCCAATTGCCCATTTGCGGGCCAGGAAGGAATTTTTTCCTCTGATGGGCCAATTGGCCATGGATCAGAGAGTTATTTGCCTTCCTCTTGGCACCTTCAAGCCACAGTGGGTTAAGTAGGAATGCACTTAGTACCTAACTCAGGTACTTGGGTTGAGTTGTTAATTCGTCGCCGCTTGCAGTCAGGTTCCAGTGCAGTGAAAAGGATAAATGGACAGTTCCCAGTGGTGAAAGACCTGGGATTTTGGTGATGGGCCTTGGGCTCATGTGCTAGGGTGAGACCTTGTGGCGTTTGTGGGCTAGGGTCAGATTTTGTGGCAACCGCGGGCTGAGGACCCCACCCTGCTGCACTGCACCCTCCAGGACCGGCTCTAGGTACCAGCAAACCAAGCTTGGGGCAGCACAATTTCAGGGGCGGCATTCCAGGCACTCTGAGGTTTTTGGGTTCTTTGTTTTTGGGTTTTTTTTTTTTTGCTTCAGCAGTTGCGCTCTCTGAGGTGTGTTTCCCCCGCCCCTTGGGGCAGCAAAAAACCTAGAGCCAGCCCTGGCACCCTCTGACTCCCTCACCATAGATGCCAAGTTTCTGATCTGCCGGGGGGGTGGGGGGGAACTCCCCCCCAGCTCAGCCCAGACCCTACCCCCACTCCACCCCTTCCCCCAAAACCCCATCCCTGCTTCTTCCCACCCCCACCCCAACTCTTCCCTCCCCACCCAGTTCCTCCCCCGAGCATGCTGCGCCCTCCCTCCTCCCCCCAGCGCCTTCTGACGCTGCAAAGCAGCTGATCTGCGGCAGGCAGTAGGCACTGGGAGGGAGGGGGAGGTGCTGATCAGTGGGGCCCGCCGGCATGCAGGAGCCGCTTGGGGGGGGGGAGGGGGAGGTTCTGGTAGGGGGGGGCTGCGGGTGGGTGCTCAGCACCCACCATTTATTTCCCGTGAGTGCTCCAGCCCTGGAGCGCCCATGGAGTCGGCACCTATGCCTCTTGCAGTTGGGAGGGTGCTAGGACTCAGAGAGAGCTGAGTCCTGGCAGGGTAGGCTGAGGAGAGCCTACCCCACATTATGGGTTATATGGTAAGGGGCCCTGTAACCCCTGCACTGGAGCCAATTAAATGCCTGCTACAGGAGAGTCTGGGTGATGGGTGGGTAGCAACCCTCCTGTGTGCAAAAGTTAAATAAAAGTTGCGGCCTATTGCTTAATTCCATGCATGGGTCTGTCCTCATTTCACCGCCTTGTCTGCATCAAACAGTGTATTTGTTGATTATGTAGAGAGTTCAGCAGGGAACAGAAAGTAGAACACCCAGAACAAGAAAAATCAGCTTTTGAAGGTGAGCCAGGTAAGCCTGCAGGGGAGTGTCTAACCTCTTGATCTTGTTATTGTGCAACATTCATCTAAGAAATGAAAGAAAATTTCTCCTGCAGGCAGGATTACAGCACAGACAGGCCGAGCTGTCATAGAAAGAAATAATAATTTAAAAGGAAAACCCTCCCATCTTGCAGAATCAGCTCTCTAAGGGAAGAAACATATGCCACTACTAGCATACTGACAGGTTTCAGAGTGGTATCCGTGTTAGTCTGTATCAGCAAAAACAATGAGGAGACCTTGTGGCACCTTAGAGAGTAACACATTTATTTGGGCATAAGCTTTCGTGGGCTAAAACCCACTTTCCCAACCAGACATACTCTTCTCCTACAAGTAATTTGTAACTTCCTTCCCTGACTAAAAAGAATCTAATTCAAATATCTTAATTAGCTTGCATGTTAAACTGGGGGCAAATTTAAGTTTTTCCTTTCTTTAATAGTTACAATGCAGTTATGAAGCTAACAACTCCATACCTTCCAGTGTGACTCTGAGGAAGTCACTTCACCTTTCTGTGACTAGGCCAGAGATCCACAGAAAATGCTACAGGGAACCCTGCAGTTGTTTGCCACATCTGGATAAAACACACTGGTTCAACAGGGGGCAGGGATATCTCAGTGGTTTGAGCATTGGTCTGCTAAACCCAGAGTTGTGAGTTCAATGCCTGAGGGGGCCACGTAGGGATCTGGGGCAAAAATCTGCCTGGCGGATTGGTCCTGCTTTGAGCAGGGCGTTGGACTAGATGACCTCCTGAGGTCCCTTCCAATCCTGATATTCTATGAAACTTCCAATCCCCAGTACTAGCATCACAGCCAGTCAGGTTGGTGTGCTGACATGACTTCCTCCTCTCACCCTCTGCTGGGGTTCACAGAATATGTGGCAGAAGGTAGCACTTGCTGTAAGCAGCATACATCGCCACAGTGTTTCACAGCATAATTTACATCTTTCATTAAGGGCTACATCACACATAGTATGATTGTTCTCAGCCCCATTTCCCTACCTTATGTGTCAGTCCATGCCACCCATTTGCAGTCTGCTACTTGTTACCTGGTCTAGTATCATATGGATTTATTAGAGAAGCCTATTAACACTCTGGAGTTTGGGTGATATTACGAGAGCCCCACTGTGCACAAGGGAGATAATTACCCGTAGGAAAGGTGTTCTGTCTCAGACTTTCAAGCCAGAAGAGACCATCACGAACGGCTAGTCTGACTTCCTGCACATTGCAAGCCATTGAACCTCACCCATCCACTCCTGTAATAGACCCATAACCTCTGAGGAACTGTCACAGATTGAAGTGTCACTAGAGGAGGTTTTGGAATTAATTGATAAACTCAACATTAACAAGTCACCGGGACCAGATGGCATTCACCCAAGAGTTCTGAAAGAACTCAAATGTGAAGTTGCGGAACTATTAACTAAGGTTTGTAACCTGTCCTTTAAATCGGCTTCGGTACCCAATGACTGGAAGTTAGCTAATGTAACGCCAATATTTAAAAAGGGCTCTAGGGGTGATCCCGGCAATTACAGACCGGTAAGTCTAACGTCGGTACCGGGCAAATTAGTTGAAACAATAGTTAAGAACAAAATTGTCAGACACATAGAAAAACAAACTGTTGAGCAATAGTCAACATGGTTTCTGTAAAGGGAAATCGTGTCTTACTAATCTATTAGAGTTCTTTGAAGGGGTCAACAAACATGTGGACAAGGGGGATCCGGTGGACATAGTGTACTTAGATTTCCAGAAAGCCTTTGACAAGGTCCCTCACCAAAGGCTCTTGCGTAAATTAAGCTGTCATGGGATAAAAGGGAAGGTCCTTTCATGGATTGAGAACTGGTTAAAGGACAGGGAACAAAGGGTAGGAATTAATGGTAAATTCTCAGAATGGAGAGGGGTAACTAGTGGTGTTCCCCAGAAGTCAGTCCTAGGACCAATCCTATTCAATCTATTCATAAATGATCTGGAGAAAGGGGTAAACAGTGAGGTGGCAAAGTTTGCAGATGATACTAAACTGCTCAAGATAGTTAAGACCAAAGCAGATTGTGAAGAACTTCAAAAAGATCTCACAAAACTAAGTGTTTGGGCAACAAAATGGCAAGTGAAATTTAATGTGGATAAATGTAAAGTAATGCATGTTGGAAAAAATAACCCCAACTATACATACAACATGATGGGGGCTAATTTAGCTACAACGAGTCAGGAAAAAGATCTTGGAGTCATCGTGGATAGTTCTCTGAAGATGTCCACGCAGTGTGCAGAGGCGGTCAAAAAAGCAAACAGGATGTTAGGAATCATTAAAAAGGGGACAGAAAATAAGACTGAGAATATATTATTGCCCTTATATAAATCCATGGTACGCCCACATCTCGAATACTGTGTACAGATGTGGTCTCCTCACCTCAAAAAAGATATTCTAGCACTAGAAAAGGTTCAGAAAAGGGCAACTCAAATGATTAAGGGTTTGGAGAGGGTCCCATAGGAGGAAAGGTTAAAGAGGCTAGGACTCTTCAGCTTGGAAAAGAGAAGACTAAGGGGGGATATGATAGAGGTATATAAAATCATGAGTGATGTCGAGAAAGTGGATAAGGAAAAGTTATTTACTTATTCCCATAATACAAGAACTAGGGGTCACCAAATGAAATTAATAGGCAGCAGGTTTAAAACAAATAAAAGGAAGTTCTTCTTCACGCAGCGCACAGTCAACTTGTGGAACTCCTTACCTGAGGATGTTGTGAAGGCTAGGACTATAACAATGTTTAAAAGGGAACTGGATAAATTCATGGTGGCTAAGTCCATAAATGGCTATTAGCTAGGATGGGTAAGAATGGTGTCCCTAGCCTCTGTTCGTCAGAGGATGGAGATGGATGGCAGGAGAGAGATCACTTGATCGTTGCCTGTTAGGTTCACTCCCTCTGGGGCACCTGGCATTGGCCACTGTCGGTAGACAGATACTGGGCTAGATGGACCTTTGGTCTGACCTGGTACGGCCATTCTTATGTTCTTATGTTCTCTTGCTGAGGTTACTGGTGTCCTCAAATCATGTTTTAAAGACTTCAAGTTACAGAGAATCCCCCATTTACTCTAGTTTAAATTTGCAAGCGACCCGTGCCCCATGCTGCAGAGGAAGACGAAACACCCCCTCACCCTCAAAGGGTCTTGCCAACCTGAACTGGGGAAAAATTCCTTCCCAGCCCCGAATATGGTGATCAGTTAAACCCTGAGCATGTTGGCAAGACCCACCAGCCAAACACTTGGAGAAGAATTCTCTGTAGTAACTCAGAGCCCACCCCATCTAGTGCTCCATCTCTTGTCATTGGGGTATTTGCTAATAGCAGGCACAGATCTGCCACATGCCATTGTAGGCAGTCTCATCATAACATCCCCTCCATAAACTTATCAAGTTCAGTCTTGAAGCCAGTTAGGTTTTTTTCAAGCCTAAACTTGTGGATGGTCAGTTTAGATCCATTTGTTCTTGTGTCAACACTGGTGCTTAGCTTAAATAACTCCCTTCTCTTCCTGGTGTTTCTCTCTCGAATGTATTTATAGAGAGCAATCATATCTCTCCTCAGCCTTCCTTTGGTTAGGCTAAACAAGCCAAGCTCCTGGAATCTCCTCTCATAATGTAGGTTTTCCATTCCTCGGATCATCCTAATAGCTCTTCTCTGCACCTGCTCCAGTATGAATTCATCTTTCTTAAACATGGGAGACCAGAACTCACACAGTATTCCAGATGAGGTCTCACCAGTGCCTTGTAT
Source organism: Mauremys reevesii (assembly GCF_016161935.1). Taxonomy (NCBI): domain Eukaryota; kingdom Metazoa; phylum Chordata; order Testudines; family Geoemydidae; genus Mauremys; species Mauremys reevesii. Next base: position 254,808,653 of record NC_052623.1, read on the forward strand.
AATGGTATTAACACTTCCCTGTCTCTACTGGAAATACTTCGCCTGATGCGTCCTAGGACCGCATTAGCCTTTTTCACAGCCGCATCAGACTGGTGGCTCATAGTCATCCTGTGAGCAACCATACACCCGATCTTTCTTCCCCTCCGTCACTTCCAACTGATATGTCCAGGGCTGCCCAGAGGATTCAGGGGGTCTGGGGCAAAGCGGGGGAGCTGCGGCGCTTGTACTCACCTGCCAGCAGTCCGGGTCTTCAGAGGCATTTCAGCGGCAGGGGGCCCTTCACTCGCTCTGTGTCTTTGGCAGCACTGAAGGGCCCCCCGCCACTGAAATGCCGCCAAAAACCCGGACCGCCGCTGGGCCAGGGCTTGTGGGGCTGCTGTGGGGCCCGGGGCAAAGTGCCCCACTTGCCGCCCCCCCCCCCCCCGTCTGGGCAGCCCTGGATATGTCCCCAGGTTATAGAAAAAATTCTTGTTGTTAGTCCCTAAATTCATGACCTTATACTTTGCAGTATTAAATTTCATCTCATTTCTATTTCTCCAGTTTTCAAGGTCCTCCAGATCTTCTTGTATGATATTCAAGGGAAGGGTAGGCGTTAACAGGACCGAAGACCCTGGTGACGGCAGACCTCTTTGTTGCCCCAGAAGGGGATCTTTCATTTTAGACTGTGTGACTTGGCTGGAGGGTTGTGCCATTGAAGACCCACCGAGTAAGGTCAACAACCAACAGGGGGCACCTGGGGAAGGAAAGCTTGCAGCATCCCACCCAGCTGACAGGAGGCAAGTGTCCCTGCCACACCTTGCTATACTTGTAATATTTTTATTAGTACAGTTAGCAAAAGTACAAATATTCCGACCCAGCAAAGTAGATAGAGATAATACAAGACAGTTACTACGTCTAGCGTCTGATACTCCATACATCCACACCATTCCTGGCAGAGACCCTAAAACTGGTGAGATAACCATTATTAGACTGCCTTTCCTATCCCTGGCATTCTAAGATCTCAATGGCTTAGGCCGTAGTCGGCCCTGATGTACAGTTCTGTGGCCTCCATGAATATTCATAAGGATGCCTGGCCTCCTCCATGCATATCTAAACTTCCTACTGTGATAACGCTGGGGTGCTGTCTTCTGATAAGAAACTTATTAGCATATATATCAATTGGTTGCCATGGCACTTTTCATGCTGAACATCTACTGATGTTAAACTAGCATCAACTGATATTTTGCAGTTACCTTTCAGCCATCTAGTCATAGATGTTTATCTTATGATACCTTGTGACATAGGGTCACTTCTGCTAAGGCTTTATAGGCCTTATGCTAAGCTATTGTCTTACAGACTTGGGCCTGTACAGTCTTAATTTATACCTATATTTTACGTTATATCTACACCTTACCTAGCCAATACCTATAGGCTACATACTCCAGAGGCATATAGTTGGAGTCACGCTTCTTTAGGGGAACTCCATTGTGTACGTGTGTGTGAGAGAGAGACACAGACACACACACAGTGGAGGTGGAGGTAGTCTCCCAGCATATTAGGAACAGAGAGATAAATTTTAGCCTTGTCAGAACTGGCTTAATGTAGATTTAATTGGCTCAAACTAACAGTCCTGCCACTAGCTAATCAGTGACCTTGAAGTTGAGCTTCTAAGGTCGGGATGCACTGCTCTCCTGTATATGAAAATTAGATAATCTTTCTGTCATTTGGTGGAGAATAAATATCACACAAAGAATTTTGACCGAAGACTTCTTGACCCTCTTCACAGAGGGAATAGCTAACTAATACTCTTTAAAGGCTAGCAGTTTCCTCAAGCTTACGTTCTTTCCCTCAGATACAGAACTCTGGTGCTGTGCTTCCTATGTGCGTCCTTCCTGCCCTGGTCTTATACAGAGTTTACATCATCATTAAGGAAAAATTATAGGCTGTAGGATATGAGCCTCTCACTTTCACAGGAGTCAAGTCTGGCACTGCCAAGCTCCAAAACTTTCCTGAACTACGACAGGTTAACAAGACATTCACATAGCTCTGACAGCAGGAAAGTTATAGGAATAACTCTGGGGATTATTATTATAGGAATAACTCTGCAGGGAGCCAGAGCTACTGCAGAGATACACGGCATCGGTACCAGTGGCCCTCTGTCCCTAGTGGATTTCTCAGAGCAGCATGAGTCTGAAAGGGCCCCCGACTTTCTTCTCCAGAGCTGTAGGCCATTGAGCCCCTCCAAAGCAAGGACTCAGAAGAAGATTAGAGAGGGAAATTGCAGTTTCCTGGCTCCTATGTGGCTATTACCCCCTAGGAGAACAAACTGGCCTTGAATCAAGACTTTAGGGTTTGGCTGAGGGCAGGAGCCCTATCTAGCCGACAATGTCCCTTTAAATCCTTGTTCCTCTCCCGGTTATGTTTGACCCACCCATCATCCAGCTAAATAAACAAACACATATTACAGCAAGCCTGTGCACTCTGTAGAGCACTGCAAACTTGCATGCAAGTATTACCTGTTATCTGCTTTTTAGTTTCCACATCCTTGGTTTGTCTGAGTACATGGAGCAGGACTGGGACCCCATTCCGCTCACACACTTCTAGTTTGTTGTCATTGTCCTCATACACCAAGTTCCTCAAAGCTCCACATGCCACTCGCTGAACGTCCTCATTCTGCGTTTTCAGAAGCTGTAGAAGCTTGGGAATGCCACCAAGTAAATAAACCTGGGAAAGGAAACCAAAGAGAAGTGTTTTCATTGTTTAGCTACGAGGAAAAAAAATGCCTTCTCAAATATAGCTTCTGGGAGCTTTTTCATTTGCTTAGGTCTAACAGTGGCCTGAATGATTTGAAGCTCTGACTGTTAATAGTTAGGGCAGTGAACCGGCTATGACTGTAAGTAGAGCGGAGTGAATAACTGAGTTTTGGTTCAGTGGAACTGAAAAGTCTGGGAAAAAATTGGTTAGTTTTGAACGGAAAGTAATTTTTTTCAGGTTTTCCTATTGAAATGAAAAACCATATTTTTTTTGTTTAGATCTAATGAAGTGACATTTCAAAACCAAATAGGTCGTTTAGAAAAGAAATGTCAAAACACTTTGTTTTGAAAATGTTTTTGGCTTTTTAAAATTTCCCTCCTCCTCATTTTGTATCTAGCCTAAATTATTCGTCAAATGTGAATGGTTTTCAGTTATCCCAAAATTGCATTTTTCAAATGTGCTATTCCCTTCCCCCAAATAAAAGAGTTTGCCCAGCTCTGATTATAAATTTTGGTATGGAACCCATTATCTTAGGGCTTCTGTATAAGTCCCAGTCAAAATCCACAGCAAAGCGTGGGGCTGGAATTAAAGAGAGCAGGGTTCTGTTCCCAAATATGCCAGAGTCTTGTGCAACCTCATGTAAGTCATTTAACCTCTTTGTGCCTTAGCTTCTACACCTATAAATTGGGGATGATGATAATTCTGCACCTCACGGGGTTGTCCTTAGATTTAATGCAATAATATTTGTAAAGTGCTTTGAGCGTCGTGGACGGAAGGTGCTACAGAAGTTCAAAATTATTATTTCCCCATGCTAGCCAGCCTGCAGCTTTCCTTGTTGTCCCCTGCTGCATGGGCTGAAGGCATAATAAATAACCTATTTTACTTACTAGGCACTTCTTAGCAGTAGCGCACTATAAAAGAATTTAATAAAAACATAAAATGAAGCCTCAGAGTACACACAATTATAAATTAAATAAATCTAGACAATTCTTAAGTCACTGCATTACCTATAGAAGAGATATCTCTTCAATCTCTTTTTAGAAGACCAGATAGTGAGGATCTGGCCCAAAAAGAATGCAAAATAAGGAGCATTTTATATCACAGCAGTAGTAGGGAAATAAAATATTTTTCAGGGATTATATGCTGTGGCAACTCTCAGTATCCCAGTTATCCCAAAATGTGGTGTAAATGAGTTTTGGCTTCTTTAGGAACATGTTTCTTATGCAGTATGTCTTGCAGTCAAGCAGTTAGGAATGGTTTAATCCAATATCCCATAATGCAATAGGGTCTTCTGGACAAACTCATCCTTGTGTAGCAAGGATTGTACATACAAGACTTAGAAACGTGATATAACTATTATGGGTAGCATGGAGCCGTATGATAAAAAGAATTTAATCTAACTGGCAGCTGCTGAGATAGGAAGAAATGAAATGCAACAAAGCCTCCTGTTATCTTCATGCCCTGGCAAAGTACTCTGCATGCCTGCCTTTGCTTTGACTCAGCTGCAAAAAAGGTAAAGTTTCCTGCTAATACACTACTGACTTGGTTCCCCATGCTTTCAGCACTCTGATTCTCAAAGAGTGAACTAGAGAAATAGCCATCTCTCAAGATAAGTAGAGCACAAACACTGAAGGGCTATTTACTTACTGCTACAAACCTGACGTCCTTTTGACATTGCTTTCTTAGTTTTTCTTTAAGCATTTTTACTGGCTTTCTTTTTGTAACTGTCAGTGACTCTAGAGCTCATGAAAGCTACTGGCCTGTTTATATCCACCAAACAACAAAGGGCCATGCTCTCAGATGAAGAAGGGGCCACAGGACCTAACAGATTATGGGGGGCAAAGAATAAAAATAGGGGGACAGGTGCAGGTGGAAGTGTAAAACAAGGGAACCCGAAAGGGACACCCAGTAGAGAACCCCAGACTACATTCACTGCTTTGAGACGAATCCAAGGAATCAGTGGACTCCATCCAGAGGAACTCTACCTGGATGTATGAATGGACCAGGAAACGGTAAAAGGCCCCACAGTCAAGCTTCCAGACCTGGAGACTGAACTCTTTTGTTAACCCACACAAGTACAACACAAGAAGCAGCAATACAAGCTTCCTTCATGATGCCACACAAATGCTCCTCAAGCTCTGGTCTGCTGGGACTGTCCTTCACAACCCATTTTGAGACTCTCTGCCAAGACTGAAAATAAGGGTGCTAGTTATGACGATAGTTTTTAAAATGCAGACACTGGTCCATCAGAAAGTAAATTAAGACCACCAAAGTCGTGAACAAGGTTTGGTCTCTGCTAACCTAGATTGTATTTAGGGTTTCTGATTTTTGTTTTTAACTGATAAACACCCCCTACTACTACTACTACTACTACTACTAATAATAATAAAAACAGTATTTGTCTAATAAACACTGGAAATGGTAGCTTGCAGCTAAGGCTCGTCTACACAGAGCAGTAATGCAGACTATAGGGGGTGTGATTTCTAAAGTTCACTAGCGTGTGTTGGTATACACTAGGGTTTCTGAGTGTGCTTTGATATAGTGCTGTTTGAAACAGAACTATATTAAAAGCATAATCAGCACATTATGAAGAGATTATTCTTCACTGTATATACAGAGTTCTGGTTTTTGGGGGTTTATTAATTTCATTTTTTGATTTATTTTTAGCAATTTGTGAGTTGTATGTAGATGTCCAAACACTGGGGGTTTTGAGGCTTTCTCTGGATATAAACTGTAAAGAGTAATGTATACTTAATATTATATGTTATAATGTATATATATGTATATACAGTAGTATATACTGTAATGACTAATCTCTTTGTAATGTTCCCTAGTGTGCTTTAACATTGTTCTGCTTCAAACAGTACTACATTAAAGCACAGCAAGGAATGTTTAGTGCACATCAGCAGGGTCTATACAAGCCAATTAATGCGCACCATGTTAGTGTGCTTGAGAAATCGCACTTCTGTTGTCTGTATTACTGCTCTGTGCAGACAAGCCCTTAGATCCAAGTAACCATTTCTCATGTTTTTTCTGGTGTTTATTGGATAAACAGATTTAAAAAAAAAAATCAGGGGCATTTTATCAGTGTTTATCAGTTAAAATCTAAAATCCAAAGTCCTAAATATATACTACCATAATGTAATAAATAATGCATATTACAATATACACAAGGAAAAAACCCAGAAACATGCTGATTTTTTCACATCTACATAAAACTCTAACTGCTAAAAATAAACCCAGAAAATTGAATGAATAAACTCAGAAAAACAGAAGCCTAAGTGTATTTGAGCTGGGACCTAAGTAGGAAAATGCTCTGTAGCATGTACCCAACACAGTAAATCATATAATCCCTTCAACATCTGGCATTTAATGAAACAAACAAGTAATAATCCATCCATACATAAGATTAGTATACACAGCAACATAACATGTTCCCAGAAAAAGACAACATTAAAACGGAGTTAAGGTTGAGAGTACATATCAGTAATTTAGGGTAGACTACATTACAAGGTGGTTGTAATTATCTCAAAACCAAGGAAATCCAAGAAATTCACACTTAGAGATTAAATTTAAAGGAAATCCAAACACATTATGGTTTGGTAATGCACAGTTTAGGGCACCCAATCAACCTTAACTCTGCCTTGTACTGACACTATAAAAGGGGGAAAAAGTCAAATGTGTCTTTGAAACTCCAGGAATTTCCTTGATTAATTTTTCAAATGAAAAAATTCACACATGAACCCTAAACCAGAAACTCAATGGGAATGTTGCCCTGTAATATTTTTAGTGATTTGAAAATATAAAAAAAGGTTTATATTTTATATGAAGATAATAATTTTAACTTTTCTGACCAGATTCTTTGATACACTCTTGACTACTTTGCCCCAATCTGGAGCAGCAAATAGTAGCCAAAGCATATGGGGCTAGCTAAAATAGGTTTATAGCTGCTTAGTTAGCTAGAGCAATGCAAACCAGCCAGATTGTACATCTTGTTTCCCCCTCCCTCTGTTCCTCCAAATTCCCCCTGCACCACAAACCTCCACCCATCCAATTTCTCTCTCCCTCCTGCACCTTTGTGCATTATCCTGTATGTACATATCTGCTTACTTCTGCCTCCTGCACCCCAATTCATTTCTCTGTGCATGCACATATGCATGCGCACGCATTACTTTCCTCCCTCTTCCCAGCCTACCAGTTTGAGTACATTTGATGCAAAGGGCAGCTTTTGAAAAGATAGTTAGGATTAGTGGCAATTTTTTGCCATTATTTTCCATAACTGAAAGTTTGTCACAAAGAACTGCTCCTTTCAAAATGGCTACCACCTCCCCTTGTTCTCAATGGGACTGAGGACACAGCTGTCCTCAGGGAAAACTCCAGTGGTGGCCCCCTATGCTGTGTGGCGGTAGACACACTCAGAACCACTGAGAACAATGAAAGAGAGAGAGAGAAGATACCTTTCGTAAAATGGCCACCAGCTGAGGTCAGCAGTAATGTGAGTCCCACTGAGACCAACTGGATAAAGCAGCCATTTTGAAAGAGAGGTTCTTCGTGATATTCTCTGTAGGCCATTTTAACCTTTCAGTCTCTGCTGAAGGAGAAACTTTCAGTTACAAAGAATAATGGGGGAAAATGACCATGGATGGATGATAAGAATCAATCTATTCAAAATATTCCAATATTTCAGTGAGTTTTAACTTAATGGGACGCTTGAAGAGTCTGTGTTATTGTGTTACTGAGTATTTTTGGGGAAATGGAAAAAAAAAAGTTTGATAGTAGATACTCACTTTAAAGGACCCATTTTTAATTCGTTTTAATTCCTAAACAAATTAACAGATTTACTTGTAAATTCTCAGAAAATTCATTCTGTATTAAAAAAGTAATTGCAGTAATTTGGGGCAGATACACTGTATTTCTCTTATATAATAAAGAGATTGATTCTCTGCTTTAAGTGCAAAACTCAACTCAGCCTTACCTATGGAGTTACTACAGACACCGCCACAGTTACACAAGATCCTAGTAATAAATAAAGCACTACATAGCATCCAATATATCATGAAAACTGATCACACAAAATACTCAGTATCTGGGTTCCAAATGCCATAAAACATGGACTAGAAGGAATGGCGTGCATACAGTCTACATTCCCCTCGCCCCCTAAACTGTGGGACACTACATTCCTGATAAAGCTGCTGATCCAAGGATAGAAGAATTTGTTTGGGGAACATTCAACAGTCCACCATGATCAGCATTTTTACTGTCTGACACAAGTGGTTTCACAATCAACAGAGATAAAAATGCTTATATTGTAAGTAAATGTTTCTATTTAACAAAACTATTTAATTCAGCCTTTATGTAAAATAACCTAATAGGGCTCTTTAAAATAAAGAAATCTGTGTCACTTATCTATTTGCTATTCCAATGGTTAAAAGTCTAGTAAGAGTGATTAAACATTACTATACAAAGCAAACAAACCCAGCACATGTAATAGTCTACACAATGATTTCACAAGACAGCATGCTCAGCAGTAACAAGAACTATGTAATAAGTACTGTTTCTACTTTGTATGCCTTGGGAGGGTGTACAAACACTTGGGTTATTTAGGAGGAAGGTGGGCTTTACTACATTTTGTATTTTTTTCAGGCTTTCGTTCCATTAAAAACAGCAAGGCCATCTTCCTAAATCTAGGCTTTCCTACACTATCAAGATCACCCAGTACAATTCTTACTACAATCGCTTGCTGAGGGTTTTGCCTTAATAAAGATTTGTTAGACCCATCTGCTGAGCAAGTGAATCTCAATCCAACACAAACACTACTCCTAAACCCTGAGAAAGTACTGTACAAATTTAGGTCTTAACTTTGCAGCTCAGGTCTGTATCACCTCAACTATAAACAGGATACAGTCATAAAAACACAGTTTTCAAACTTGGGTGATCAAACTTAGATACCCATATTTGTATTTAGGCACACAACTACCATCCAAATACTGGTTTAGGTATCTAAAATAGACATTTAGTTGCTAAATGTAGATTTTGACCAAGAACTTTTTAAAAAATCATGTCTAAAGTGAGGCTTGTAAGGTCATATTTAGGTGCTCCTGGGAGCTGCTGGGTGCTCAATAGTTTTGAAAATGAAGCCACTATTTAGATGCCTTAATATGAATTTAGGAGCCTAACTCTGGGCACATATCTTTTAAAAATATTGGAATTCGTGGTCCATAATTGATCATTTTCTTCTCAAATGAGGAATCACACTACTCACTTTACTATATTTACATGCAATTTGCTGAGCTAGATTCAGCAGGTTATGTGGGTTTTTATTTTTTTATTTATATGCCCAACCGTCAGCTATTGTAGTGCTAAACAACCAGGTAACTGATTTCGCAACTTAAATGAGAAAGACCCTTAAATAATTTTGCTCTTTCACATTATCCCACAGTGTATACTCCTGTCCAAACACCACAGCACATTTTGATTTCCACTGGCACAATGAAAGTACCTATTTTCTTTCTACCAAGGTATTTATCAGGCTGTCATCTCCACTGTAACTGAACATCTATTTTAATGAAATTGTCTCTAATTTTTTAAAAATGGAGAAGGGAGAAGAGAAACAGAAAATACATATTAATTGTATGGTAAGCACAACAGCTCGTAAATACTAAATAGGGGGCCAGATTTTTTCCCAGTGTAAATTGGAGCTACTCCACTGACTTCAATGGTGCTGGAGTAAATTGCAGCAGCAGAGAGTTTGCCTCAGAATGTTATTTATTGTTTCCCATGATGCTTCTTAAACTGTCATTTTCTCTTTCAATGGCAGACAACACAGTACAGTAAATGCAGAACATTCCTTGCTCCACTAGCATGAAGTTGAAAACAATTACTCACTTTCCTTCTGGCTTCTGCTTTCTGGAAGCACTCATGTTGTATAAAGTTAACTGCAGCAAGGATCCTGGGTAACGAGGATGTCCTTTCAGTGTCCAGAGTGTTCACTGCGAGCTCCAGAGTCATCTCCCCTTCTGGACTCCTAAATATATAGCCATGGAAGTTTTGGTGAATCAAGATGGCAGAATACCAGCATTCAGACAGTGGTTTGTTTTTTTTACCAGGCAATTCATAACACTCTTTAGTTATACTTAGACTATGATGCTCCTCCCAATAACAGGAGAGAGTTGAGAAAGGTCATGGTATCTATAACAGTCTAACACATGCTTTGGAAAAAATTCTGACAAGTGGAGTTCTTATAACATGAAGTGGGTCAGCACACGATAAATCCTGCCGGAATTACACAACCACACCAGAAGTTCAAGTATCCCTCCACTTCCACTGACCTTAGGAGGTGCATAGCACCATGAAGGATTGGGCCCCATGGGAGGCCAAATTAGAAAGAGTGTTTGTAACTGTCAGGGTTCTCTGATGTTTATTTTTCTGTGCAATGCCATTATGATGGAATATATGCACCATGTCCTATCCTCTCTCAGCTGCTCTATGCATGGAACATCTGCTGCTTCGGCCTTTGTGGGGTTTTTTGAGGGGGGAGCAGGGGGGGGACTTGAAAATTGCTTTTGTTTCCGACAGACAGTACTTGTTTATGGTGGAACAAAATTATTTTCCACTCACTGAATGAAACATAATAAATTGCCTCACAGGAGCATCCAAAAGTATGTTCCAATTTTCCCCCTAATTGCCAGCATCTTTGCCTGAATGATGACATAAGGCAAAATGTCAAAAGCTAGAAGGAGAGGTCACCAGGCTCACATGTTGCCCATAAAATGTATCTACAGGGGATGTAAGCCAATAAAATGCATACATGTGCATGTGTAGAAATAGGACAGGTAAGGTACATCCCTCATTCCCTTTCACCCCCAGCACGTTTCTCTACAGTGGAAACAGAGCTGGCCAGGAAACCGAATTTCAGTTCAATGAAAATTTTTGAGATTTCCGAAAATAAATTCATTTTGAATTGGGGCAAAAAACCAAAACAATTTATGGAACTGAAATCCTGCAATAATTTATTTTGGCAACACCAAAGCATGGTGTTTCCAAAACAAAATATATTCCTGGAATCCCTGATTGCTCACCTGGTGGTCTGCAGCTGAACCCAGGACTCAGGAAGCCCTGGTTGCTTCTGACTGAAATTAACATGAATCTTGCCAGATTTGCTTGTGCCCACCACTGAACAACACTGTGAAATTGACCAGACTCTTGTTGTCAAGATAACAGTAGAGAGCCAATTGCCACAGAAGTCTGAAAGCCGAGAGGTCACTGACTCCAAGACAGTCCAAATAGTGAACTATCCTGGAGCTGCAGACCCTAGGAGCTCTGGTGTTCCCCCCAGTCTGTGAAGTGAGTGATGTGGCAGGAAACCAGGCACATTTCCAATGGAAAAATGTTTTATCAGAGTTTTTCTGACCAGCAGCAATAGATTATAATTTACAATTAGAGTTGGAGGTTCATCAGAAGGCATAAGAGTGATTAGTATGGCAGGGCCGCCCAGAGGGGGGGGCAAGTGGGGCAATTTGCCCCAGGCCCCGGGCTCCGCAGGGGCCCCCACGAGCATGGCTGAGGCTCCCTCCCCAGCCCCGTCTCCTCCTCTCCCGGAGCCTCAGCCCATCCAGCAGCATCCCGGACAGCTGCAGCGTGGCTCCGGCGGGACCCCTGAGCCCCGCCCCGCTCAGAGCGGCGTGGTGAGGGGGTGGGACTGCGAGCTCCAGGCCGAGCGGAGGGAGCTGAGCTCAGCATGGAGCTCCCAGCCCCGCCCCCTCACCACGTGGCTCTGAGCCGGGCAGAGCTCAGGCCCCGCCGGAAACACGCTGCTTCTGTTGAGCGAAGCTCCTGGATACGCTGAGGCTCCTAGTGAGAGGGGAGCTGGGGGTAAGAGGCCAGGGCTGGGGGCTGGGGGGGGGGTGGCTAAGGGGCAGGGAGTCCCGGGGACAGGGAGAGGGCAGCAGTTGGGGGGCGATCAGGGGACAGGGAATGGGGGGGTTGGATCATGGGCGTTCCAGGGGTCTGTCAGGACTCAGCGAGGGGGTGATAGGGGTTGGGGCAGTCAGGGGACAGGGAGCAGGAGTGGGGTCCTGGGGTGGTAGTGGATGGTCTCTGGGGGACGGTGAGGGGGCAAGGAGCAGGATGGGTTGGGGATTCTGAGGGGTGGGCAGTTGGGGGGCAGGAAGTGGGTGGGGGTCGGATAGGGGGCAGGGCCAGGCTGTTTGGGAGGCACAGCCTTCCCTACCCTAAAGCTCATTCAGCAGTTTGAGGCTTGCAAAAGAGCCAAGCTGTTAGCTTTTCCATTAGGGCTACCATCCCTTTCACTTCTCAAATGCCAAATTATAGTCTATATTTCATTTCAGTGCCATAGGGAGATTCATGTCAGGGGAGGGTAGCTTCATTTAAAATTAGTCACTGGGGGCGAGATCACATGAGAAGAGCAATATCCTACACCACCTACCTCCTTCCCAACCCTACCAAGGGAGACACCCCACCCCTACATTTCCTGAGGCTCCAGAGGGGTTAATTCAGTGGTTCTCAAACTTTTGTACTGGTGACCCCTTTCACATAGCAAACCTGTGAGTGTGACCCCCCTTATAAATTAAAAACTTTTTTGTATAATTAACACTATTATAAATGCTGGTGGCAAAGCAGGGTTTGAGGCGGAGGCTGACAGCTCGCGGCCCCCAGTAATAACGTTATGACCCCCTGAGGGGTCCTGACCCCCAGTTTGAGAACCCCTGGGTTAATTTAATTTTAACACCCTATGTCCATTCACATGCATGTGCTATTTTTAGCATTTCAGTATTCACAACATAGGCTCATCCCAGATTTGGAGCAAGCTCAAATGCTCAGTTCGTGGAGTATGTACACAGGCTATACTAAAGACAAACCCACCGTAACTGTCTCCAGTTTGTGAGGGACCCCATGGAGCCAGTCTCTAGGAAACAGATAAATGCATGGAGGTTAAGTCCATTAATAGCTATTAGCCAGGATGGGTAAGGAATGGTGTCCCTAGCCTCTGTTTGTCAGAGGGTGAAGATGGATGGCAGGAGAGAGATCACTTGATCATTACCTGTTAGGTTTACTCCCTCTGGGGCACTTGGCATTGGCCATTGTCGGTAGACAGGATACTGGACTGGATGGACCTTTGGTTTGACCCAGTATGGCTGTTCTTATATTCTAACTTAAATGAACCCAAAGTTATGGAGACAGATATGAGTGAAGGAAGCCAGCAGAGTATCAGAAACCTGGAAAAATCTCTGACTGGATGGGCTCAGGCGTTTGGTCACAAGCTTAGGTGGTTCAAAAAGGTTTGGATTTTTTTTTAAAGCAGAATTTTTTTATTGTTTCTTTAAACAATCAAACACAGCAAGCAGCAGATATTTGGCCACACACTTCCGAAACCCCAAACCATATTCAGGTTATGGCAGACTAATTTCAGCTTTTCAATTAAAAAAACCACAACAAATTTTGAAGGAAAGCAGATGTTGTCCGTGATTTTTTTCTGCTTTTTAAAAACCTAGTTTTCGATCCAGAAACGGTTTTGACGGCACATATTTGTCCAACCCTTTTAATGAGCTTTAGTGCCTTTTAGCACTAGCTGATGCTGAGAACCAGTGATACCTTGTAAAGAAGTTTTCTCAAAACTGGATTTGTGCCGAGATGCAGGTGGTTTATTTTTCCCAGGGCCGCCCGTGGGGGCGGGGAAGAAACAAGTAGGGCAATTTGCGCCGGGCCCCATAGGGGCCCCCGAAATTGCTTTGCCCCAGGCCCCCTGAATCCTCTGGGCGGCCCTGTAGTATGGCTGCAAGAACAGCAAAGAGAAGGAAAACAACTGTGACGTCCATATTAGAAATGAAGTGTGCTCTTGTAGGACATAGACATCTGCTAGGCATATCAATACCTTTGAAAAGGACAGGACAAAAATGAAAGCTGAAGTGAAGGAGAAACTGGATGAGAGTGTCAATGGAAGGGAGAAATAGAAACAGGCTTATGAGCAAAAATAATATCAAAGTGGGATAGCTTCTCTTGTGCACCAAACTGTGCTTGGTGCCAGTTACAGCACCTTGATTCTCACAACTGACCCTGGCGCTGATGCAATTTAGTGCAGCTGCTGAGGTACTCTAAATTGCAACATTGGTGTAAGGATCTTACAGTTGATCAAAATCATACATAATGAACCTGAGCAGCAGTGAACTGATCAAACTGAATCACATTCCTTCCTCTTACTCCCCTTAATGTGAGCCAAAAAAGTACATACTTTCTCACGCTTTTTGCTATAAAAGTAGGCCTGATAGCAGGACATGTACATCAGGAACAGCTAATCCATGGCACTGAGATCAGTCAAGAAAGACACGGTCATGTACTACCCAAAATGAATACACACAACTCCTACTGAAGCCAGTGTAATTCTGCAAGGCAAACTAGAGCAATATATGGTTCTTCATGGCTGATATCTGCATTCATATAAATATAAAAATAAATAAATATATGGAGCTATGCCTATCTCATAGAACTGGAAGGGACCCTGAAGGTCATCAAGTCCAGCCCCCTGCCTTCACTAGCAGGACCAAGTACTGATTTTGCCCCAGATCCCTAAGTGGCCCCCTCAAGGATTGAACTCACAACCCTGGGTTTAGCAGGCCAATGCTCAAACCACTGAGCTATCCCTCCCCAAAGTCTCCACCCTGTTGTTGTCTACTGCAGTCTTTTCACTAGTCCTCATTCATGTTCACAAGGTTATAAGGAGGCTAATTATAACAGGTCTGAGGCTTAGTCTGATTTTTACTTCACTGAAGTTTATGTGACAGGACAGTGGAATATGTTATTTGTGAGCCATTATATGGCATATTTAAAAGTTCAAACACCCCAAACTTTTGTCAACGTTTTAAAATCAGAATTTGAAGCTCTGATCCTGTCCTAACTCCAAAACCTTCACAGATGAACCACTATCATATTACAAATGAGCAAGCAGAGTGTAAATAAGCAAATGAACTTCCAAGATATCTGTATCTCTTCCAGACGACTCCATGATGGCTTCCCACTTTATCTTGATTACCAGACTATAGAGTAGCTGCAATACACCATTTTGTCTGATAATTTTAAGGTGGCACTCAGCACAATTAGAATGATGACTCCAGAAGGAACTGCTCTCTGAACAGCTGTGTAACATCAAAGGGCAGCAGCACTCCAGGAACTCTCTAAGCCTTTGATATGAGAGTCTTTCTGGTGCATCATCCTATTGGCACGTCCAAAAGATAGGGACAAGTGTCTCTAAGCCTTATGCTCTTTATTCACAGTGTTAGCTAAATATTCTGTAAATGTTTTTAAATGCTTGTACTTTATATATAAGAAAAGTTTAATGATTCTGCGTCCTCTCGGTTAATCTTTAAAGATGCCGGAGTAGGACTGAATCCTTAAGTTTTAAATAACTTCCTGCACACAGCTGTAAAATACACAGTGTGTGCTTTATTATAAGGCTAAATGCTGAAATTTGCTAAGGCTTAATACTCAAGTTTTTACTCATGTCTTAGATTAAGAGATATTTGGGGAAGGTGATTGATTACTCTGCGTGAAATCCTGCCTCCACTGAAGTCAATAACAAAACTCCAATAAACTTCCATGGAGGCAGGATTCCATCCTCTCTGCCTTACATGAGTAATGCCCTGATCCTACTCTCATTTATTTAATTGGTGCAGAATCAGACCCCAAAGAGTCAATAAAGGACTACACAATTGGACTCATAACATTTAATTATCCAGCATTTACTGGAAGAGAAAGACCTGTCTGATTCTTCTTCCCCTATGGTGATTACTATTATAGAATAACATTTGCAGGGCCAAATTTTGTTTTTGGTATCATTGATGTAAACCCAGAATAAATCAATTTATGCTCACAGTTTATTGCCTTGACTTCAGTGTAGTTACACTACTCAATTTACAATGGTGTACATGAAAGCACAATGTGTCTGGTATCTCTTATACTTAATTCTACATTATGCTGTGCAGTCTGTAAGAGTAGATGGACCATGTTAATATGGAATAGAATGAACTGCAACAGATACTCTACTTCAGGGATCGGCAGCCTTTGGCATGTGTCCCTGGCGGGCCGGGCCGGTTTGTTTACCTGCCGCGTCCACAGGTTCGGCCGATCGCGGCTCCCACTGGCCACAGTTCTCTGCTCCAGGCCAATGGGGGCTGTGGGAAACGGCGCGGGATGAGGGATGTGCTGGCCACCACTTCCCACCGCCCCCATTGGCCTGGGACAGCGAACCACGGCCAGTGGGAGCCGCGATCGGCCAAACCTGCAGACACAGCAGGTAAACAAACCAGCCAGGCCCGCCAGGATGCCTGGCGAGCCACATGCCAATGGCTGCCGATCCCTGCTCTACTTAAATATTATTCACATCTAGAGATTTTTTTTTAATAAGGGGGAATTTATAGAGTTTGTAATTACAGTTTTTGTAGGTGCCTGAACATAAGATACCTGTGTTCTGCACGTGCGTTGTTATACACCAGCACCTGTAATGCATCTATTCTTAATTCAGTATTTAAAGACAGTTTACATGATTATAATTTATTCTTTACTTTTTGTCTAAGATCAAGTGTACTATCAAGTGATACATCTCTTTTCAGGGACTATATCTTGACTATTTGTCTTTTCCAATCTCTAACTCAGACATAGGCAAACTTCGGCCTGCAGAACCATTCTGCCTGGCCCCTGAGCTCCCGGGTGGGGAGCCTAGTCCCCGGTTCCTTCCCCGCTGTCCTCCCTCCCCTGCAATGACGCCACCGGGTGGGCTGTGCTCTGGCCTGCCGCTCCCGCTGGGCAGCGTGGGGAGTACAGCTGGCTTTGGCCAGGGGCTGTGACTGTGAGCTCCTGCTGCTGGTAAGGGGGTGGGGAGGGGGGGGGCCTGGGTGTCCGTCCGGGAGGAGGGGGCGGTTGGATGGGGAGGTTCTGGGGCGGTCAGGGGATGGGGAACAGGGAGGGTTGGGAGTGGGAGTCCCGGGGGGCCTGTCAGGGGGCAGGGATGTGGATAGGGGTTGGGAGGGCAGTCAGGGGGCAGAGGGGATTGAATAAGGGGGTGGGATCCCGAGGGGCAGTTAGGGGTGGGGAGTCCCGGGAGGGGGTGGTCAGGTGACGAGGAACAGAGGGCAGTTGGATAGGGGATAGGAGTCCTGGGGGGGCAGTCAGGGGACAAGGAGCAGGGGGGTTTGGATGGGTTGCGAGTTCTGAGGGGGGCAGTCAGGGGATGGGAAGTGGGAGGGGGCAGATGGGGCGGGGGGGCAGGCTGTTTGGGGAGGCACAGCCTTCCGTACCTGGCCCTCCATACAGTTGCGCAACCCTGATGTGGCCTTTGGGCCAAAAAGTTTGCCCACCCCTGCTCTAACTAATATGACCTATCATATAGGTTCTTATACTTTGAGTAAATGCCATGTCCTTATGGAAATTTAAGGCTAGATTTTCATAATGTGGCTGTAATTCGAAATGCAATTTAGGGCACCTGAACATCTAAACTTGGAGCATATCGGTATTTAGATACTCAAGTGACTTACAGGCTTCCCACAATTATTTGTGTCCATAATTTGCAGGTGCAAAAACAGAGAGTAAACCCGCAAAAGCTGGGCTGAAAAAATTGGCTGTTAACGGCTACACTTTCAAAGAGGACCTCAATCTGGCCACTAATTTTGCCTTTGTACTTGAACATGGTCACAATCAGTTATAGGCACAACAACAGAACACAGACACACACTCACAGGTGTGAACAGCAATTTTGCCAACAAGCCTTATAGTATGACATCTAAATTCTAGTATTTGTGCCCACAGTTAATTGCAAACACAAGTTATTCCAGCACAAAGCTAAAGGATTTTGTTTTGTTTTTAAATTGTGACCCTTGAAGTGTTGTTACCTTGGGAGCTACAAGTCAAGTTGTTTGCTAACTGGATTTTGGCATTTACTTTTGGGTGCTGCCTTGAAAACTCACCCGCATGTTGTCTAATTGTGAATCATTTCTGTATTTTGTTCTATGCTGCTCCTCTAATTTTATAAAAAACCTTCTCTATAAAAATATACTGGTGTCTGGGTAAAGAACTCTTCTTTCCCCTGAATGAGTTTAGTTTGAATCAAGTCCAGAGTTAGGATATGATTCTGGAAAGCACTTAAGCATGTGTTTAACTTTAAATACATACTTAAATCAATGGGACTTAGGCATGTAAGTGCTTTCATGAATCAGGGCCTCAGTGGAGAGACAAAGCCACTTAAATTACCATTCAACAATTAATAGCAGCTTATACAGGAAAATATAATACGAGGGCCGGATTCATTCTGCCTATAGAATCCAAGATATGGGCTTATGCAGTAGAAATTTCCTCTGGTGTTGGGAGCAAATGGTATAAATATGTCCCCAACCTGTGCACTGCTGGGGGACCTGGAGCCAACTGACATTGCTCACATAGTGAATACAGTCAGACTGGGAGAGCATGGGACCAGGGTACCCAGGAGATGCACTGATTTACCCTATCTTCTGGGAAGTCTCAGAGAATGGCTGCTTCCCCTAGCAGGACCTTTGAGGGAGGGCAGCAATGGGACTTATGTCTACCTTATCTCCAGTATAAAATGCATCTGCTGAAACAGCTTGACGAAGGGTGAATCAAATCCATCATTTGACACAACTGACAGTCATACAATGGAGAAATAAACTGGCACGGATAAGGAAGAACTGGCCTAAATCATGAGCTAAAACTTGAACCAACTCCCTCCTCCCCTTCCCTCCTCCCACTGTCCCCAAAACCACCTGTTCTGAGTTTTTTGTTTTTTAAAAAGTGTGGCTAATTTTTATTCTGATGGTTTCATTTTCCTGTGCTTCTGTACTTCCTGGTTCTGACTAGGACCAGAAGTGCCGTAACACCTCAAGGCAGATCATTCTCAGAACTGGCCAATTGGACACAGGAAGTAAGGAATGCCCATGAGAGAGGCTCTTCCTGAGAGCTTTTTAGGACAATTTTGCTGACCAACTAAGGTTCACATATTTCTTTTCGGGTACAAATAAAATCTGAACTTTTGCATGCACATCCCAACTGAAATGAACAGCCAAACCTTTTAAGGTTCACCCAGTCACTTCCTCATATCTAGTCAGAGGATACATATAGAAATTCAGTTGTCAGCACTGCCTGCCCCATAGCCTCAGTCATCTTAATTCGCTAACCTTGCCTGCTTTAAAAGAGCATCAGAATCACATCAGGAATTCAGTATTTTTGTTTAAACAGGCTGTATTTGACTGGAATCATTTTATTGTATGATAACTTGTCCTGACCTGACAACATACAGAACAATGCTCTACTCAGATACTGCAAACCTTAATGGTCTATACACTTAATTCCTCAGTAAACAAATGATGCTGTAGCTATCTGATCAGAAATGTTCAAGACCCATAGCAAAACTCCATCAAATACAGCAGCAAACATAAAAAAACAAAAACAAAATACAAAAGCAAATAAAGTTTTGGTAAAAAGGAATTTGAAGCCTACATACTTGTGGGAAAAAAAGGAAATTCTCTAATTACACTGTTGGTGCTAGCAGAACAATTAACATTTAAATTACATGTACAATAAAACATGAAATAGGAACGTGAAGTATAATAAACTGTGTAATATTCTTCTGGTTATCAAGCGGTTCAATCTATATAAGAACAGCCAAATGAACCAGAGCTGAAATGATCTAATCTACCCAACAGCACAAGGCCTGTCAATATATTATTGCAAGTTAGACTGTAAATTATTCAAGGCAAACAACATGTCTCCCTATATGTTTGATTCGTGCTTAGTACAATGGGACCCCAGTCATGAGGCTTTTTGGTACTATAGTATATATAGTTAACAATAATAATAATTTCCCTTCTTCCTTCCATTCATCCAAAATAAGAGTCCAAAAAGAAATCAGAAATTGACTCTTACACACTGAAATATTTTAGATTGAGTCAGCTGTTGAGCCACTAGCCAGAAATGCGTCTATTCTTTGTGAACGGATGGACTGGGATCATTTCTTTTTTAACTGGGAAACACGTGGGGTACAAAATCCGTATGAAAACTTCCAGGTATTTGTGAACTAGAGGAGATTTAGAGTCAGACTTACCCTAGCTGAGATCCACTGAAGCCTGCTTTTCCATTGTGTAAGAGAACATTTTCTGCTGCTGCTGCCGCAACAGCAGCAGTCATTGCCATCCTCTTCCCACCTGTTTCGGCAGTAGCACTGGTCACTGCAGCTGTCTGGAGAGTTTCCCTCAGGGGCTGTGTGCTTCTGAAGGTACTTTGGTGCCAGCTGGACTTCAGAGACTGCCTGTTCTGCAATCCAATTTGGGAAGCAATGGGTGATCTGACTTGTCCCACAGCACTACCTGTAGTCAGGTAGTTCTCTTTCTCTAAGAGGTTGGTCATACTGCGACTGAATCCAGCTTGTGGGTACATAGATACAGATGGGCTGGTGGGGGCACTGTCAAAGACTGTGTCATTAAAAGATCCTCTACGGAACTGGGTTTGATAAATTTGCTTTCTGATTGCAGAATCATGATTACTGTGACCACCAACCTCAGAGCGAGCATATCTTGGTGGGACAATAATATTGGATCTCCTCCTATCACCATGCCTTGCAGAGACTCCAACTTGGTTTCCCCTGTTGTAGCGGAAATCATTGTATACATATGCCAGCTTCTCAGGACCTTTCTGGGGAGAAACTTCTAATCTCTTCAGAGGCTGCCTTTGATTCCTCTCCTCCATTGTCTTGTATGAATTATATTGTGTGGCTGTATTTCCCCAGCCATGTTTGTAAGTGATTGGTGAGCTCACCTGTACAAAAGAAGCAAAAAGGGACAAAGGTCACCAGAAGGGCAGAGCTTTTTTATTTTCTTAACTATTCTTTTATAATTTGGGTGGATAATTTTTTTTTGCGCCAGTTGCTAGTAGAATAGTACAGTAACTCCTTACTTAAAGTCATTCCGGTTAACATTGTTTCGTTATTACGTTGCTGATCAATTAGAGAACATGCTCGTTTAAAGTTGCGCAATGCTCCCTTATAAAGTTGTGTGGCAGTCGCCTGCTTTGTCCACTGCTACCAGAAAGAGCAGCTCGTTGGAGCTAGCTGGTGGGGGCTTGGAACCAGGGTGGACCGACAGCCCCCCCTTTCAGCTCCCTACACCCCTAAGTTCCCTGTGTGGCAGCCGCCCAACAGGCTATCAACTGCCGGCACTTCAGCTGTCCCCTCCCCAAACTGCCATGTGCCGCTCCTGCCCTCTGCCTTGGAGCTGCTCCCAGGAGCCTCCTGCTTGCTGTGTGTGCGCGTGGGGGGACGACGACAATGAGGGGGGCTAATGTCAGGGTGTTCCCTTCTCCCTGACCCCCGCTTACCCTATCTCCATAGAGCCGGGGGGGGGGGGCGATGAGGGAGGGGGGTCATGACAGGGCTCAGGATGGAGGGAGCTTGCTGGCAGCAGCTGCTGTCTCAACTTGCTGATCTACTTAAAAAGGCAATGTACTTAGAGTGGGGTCAGCGTACTTAAAGGGGCAATGTGCATCTCTCTCTCTCTCTCACACACACACAGGGTGTGTGTCGTTGTCTGCCATGCCGTCTCCCTCCCTCCATTTGTACTGCCTTGTATATTGTGAGGCTACATTAACAACGTGTTAACCCTTGAGGGCTCAGCTGAGTGCACGTTTATCATTTAGCAATAAGGCATTCCCTGGGAAATATCCCACCCTCTGACTCCACCACCTCAACCAAGCTTCACAATCATCATTGCGGTGTACAGTATTATAAGTTTTAAACAAACAATTTACTGTGTGTGTGTGTCTGTGTGTGTGTGTGTCTGTGTCTGGTGAAAAAAAATTCCCTGGAACCTAACCCCCCTATTTACATTAATTTTTATGAGGAAATTGGATTCATTTAACAGCGTTTCGCTTAAAGTCGCATTTTTCAGGACCATAACTACAATGTTAAGCGAGGAGTTACAGTATAATAAAATGAGAACTTCAATCAAGGATGCAGATGACAATGGGTTTTTTTGCACTTCTTCATTAATCTCCCAGTGAAACGAGGAGGGAATGCATTCTAGTGCTTAGGAGCCCAGGACTAGGAGTCAAGACTTCTGGGTTCTAGTCCCTGCTCTGCCACCATCTTGAAGTGTTATCCTGGGCAAGTCACTAAATTGCTAGATATTCAAAAAGGCCTCTACATGCTGAGTCATCTCTGTTTTTAGGTGTTCAGATTGACACACCCAGGGCTTGATTTTCAAAGATACTGAACACCAACATCTCCAGCTGAAGTTAAACATCTGCAAAGGATCTGAGACCCTCAGACAGATGAAAGAGGCTGTGTCAACAAAGAGCATTAACGATATTCTAGTCAGGTTTGTACATGCAGTCAGCTTATCTGACCTTGCACTGGAGCAGTGATGAACAGCTTTTCTGGCACCAATGGGCATATTGGCAATTTGTCATAATCGCTAAACCACACCTTATTTACATACATGTCCATTAAAAAGTTAATGTGAATTATGAATTTAAGGTACAGGCCATAGCATCTAGGGGCCAGACAACAAACTCCTTTACTCTCACTGGTGAGGAGTTCCTCCCCGGGGCTAGTCTCAACAATGGGAATGCTCACCAGTGGAAGGAAGGAGTGCACAATCTAGCTGTCAGATTGGGTCAGGCTCATAGGGTTGATTGCATTTGTTATTGAAGAGAGGTACATATTTAAGGGTGACGGAGGGAACTGCAAGGGGGAAAAGGATGCTTCATTTCAGGAGTGTCAGTCCCACACTGTGATACAGGGAGGCTGCAAGGCATTCTCCCATACCATCCACTCTCCCTGGTTCTTCCATTTCTACCATCAAAATGATGACATCTCCTTGAGGTTCCTGTGTTACCTCCAGTTCCTGCCCTCAGTGCTCCCCCTCCTTTGTAGAGATGACACTATTCATTCTGTAATGTGAAGTAAAACTCATTTCAAATATTTTCTAATTGGGGGGGGGTGAGAGCATAAGGGTGTCAGTGAGGCAAGTGCAGTTATGTAATTGGTTGTGAGGGTGTCTGAAGAGGGTAAATAGATACATTCCGAAAACAGAGACTGTAATTAAAACTGGGTCCTACTTAATTAACCAGGCAGCATGGGTTCAGCCTAAGTGGTCTACTTCCTTTGTTGAGAGTGATGTTAGTCCTTTGGGACACAAAAACAAGAACAGAACCCACACTAACTCATACAAGACCAAAAAATCTAGCATTTGAAATAGGGATTAGGCTCCCTCACAGGTGGCGATGTTATACAGGTGCCTTTACACATTTCTGTCTCAGATCTGAATTGCTTCATAGAGTAAATATGAATGGGTATGTGGTGCTTTTAAAGCCTCAGGTTTCCACTAACCCTATATGACAAGGACACCCCAGCAGAAATTCTTGCATTTTGCAAGGTTTAAAGCAGTGGTGGGCAACCTGCCGCCCATGGCGAGCCAACAGACAGTTTGTTTACATTTGCGCGGCCGCCTGCAGCTCCCAGTGGTCACAGTTTGCCGTTCCCGGCCAATGGGAGCTGCGAGAAGCAGTCTGGGCTGGCCGCTGCTTCCCACAGCTCCCATTGGCCAGGAACAGTGAACCGCGGCCACCAAGAGCTGCGCAAAAGTAAACAAATGTCTGGTGGCCTGTGAATGGATTAACTTGATGGGCCGCAGATTGTAATCTCTTTAAACCAGTGATTGGCAACGTGAACATTTAACATGATAGAAAAAAAAAATCTAGCCACTGTTTGTGGTGGCAAACAAAGTCATGAATTTGCAATTCTACATATTTGCAGTTATTTCCTACATTTTCCTCACCTGGAGAGATGAATAATATGAGACTCCATGTGGAGGTCTTGAAACAGAATAATTATCAACTGTGTCCAGATTATAAACATGTTCTGGAACACTGATGGCCCGATGGAGACTGCCTGTAATTGAAATAAGACTAACGTAAGTACAGTCTTAAGGAAACACTATTTTATAACAAAAGGACAATATATGTCCAGCCTATGATGCTAACAACATACATACACCTCTACCCTGATATAACATGACCCGATATAAGGTGGGTTCACATACAACACGGTGAAGCTCTGATGCTGCTCTGAGCAGCGTTAAGGGTGTTGGGCCAGGCCAGGGGGTTCGATAAGGGGGCAGTTGGGGGCGGTCAAGGGCTCCCCCCTCCAGGGTCTGGGGGGCAGGAGCTGTGGGAGGGCACTTTTGGGGGCCCCACAGTCTCAGAGTGGCCCGGGGGATTAGCAGGGGGCTGGGTGCAGCCCGCTCTGCTTCCCTCACCCCAGCCCCAGCCGTGTCGCTTGGGGGAGGAGGTTTGGGGGAAGGAATCCCCCCCTGCGCTCACCAGCAGCGGCAGAAGCAGAGCAGCCCGGCCCCAGTCCGCTCCACTCCGCCAGCTCCCAGCCGCAGCGCTCCGCTTCCCGCCGCAGGTAAGTACGAGGGGGCATCCTTTCCCCAACCTCCCCACACTCACCTGCAGTGGGAAGTGGAGTGCCGCGGCTAGGAGGTGGAGTAAAGCGGGCTGGGGCCGTATCACTCTGCTTCCCGCCGCCAGTGAGTGCGGAGGGCGTCTTTTCCCCAAACTCCCTGCACTCACCGGCGGCGGAAAGTGGAGTGATGCGGCCCCAGCCCGCGTTATATTGGGGTTGAGGTGTATTACCTGGACACTGAACAAGGAGAAATGGAAAAGGTGTTAGGTATTCACTGTATTATATTCAGGTAATGGATAAGCAATGTTCTCTGATAGCAATAGGTCATTTTTTCAGTCTCTCATATTAAAGATATTTAAATATTAGATAATTTTTACCTCTTAGCTTTCTTATGGCCAGAGGCCAAAACAACTACTTCATAAAAATATTTTGATAACAGCAAGTGAGAATTTTTAGAAACATCCTATGTTCTGATGGATGATTGACTAAAGTAATACAGGGATTACATTAATATAGCTTCTAGCAATGAATGGATACTCTAAGGCACATTTTCCAACTACAGAACAATTGTTTTCCATGATAACCCAATATATGCATACAAAGTTACAATTTTAAATCAGGGTGTGAAGCACACACAAAATATGCTAGCATCAGGGCTGGCCTTACCATGAGGCGAACTGAGGTGGCTGCCTCAGGTGCCAGACTGTGGGGGGGCACCACTAGGACCCAGAGTGTAGAAGATTGTGTCTGCTACTGGTGCATATGTATTCTCTCTGCTCTAGATGCACAGAGATGGTGGAGTGCTGTGCTGGAGGAAGGAGGGCACAAGAGACATAACAGGCAGGCAGGAGAACAGGTGAGAGAGAATAACAGAAAGCAGCAGAAGCTGCAGGGAGAAAGAGGAGGAGGAGCCTCTTATGTACCTCTCTAGCACCCCCAGGAGCCTACACTGATTAACACCAGCTTCTCAGGGAGCTTCCTGTTTCCTGCTGCTTCCCTAAACCCACTTGAGGGGGAACAGGCCGTCAACTGAAGTAATAGGAGCCAGCTAGGCCCTTAAGACGCAGCAGTCATGAGTAAAAGAAGAAAACGCCCCTCTGGGGCAGCATTCAGAAAAAGAAAGAAAGCAAAGGAAGCTTTTCTATCTAAGCAGGAAGGAGCTCTCCTGAGATACACAGACACAAATGTTCATGGTGAGCCTTCCTGCCCCAGTGAGGATGTGAGTGGTGAGGAGATGCCTGATCTTCCAGTCAGAGTGCAGGTGACCTGGCAGCTACTGCAGCATCCATATCTCCACCTCAAATGGATGTAACCATGCACATTCCTGAAGAAAAGTGTAGATCAGAGAAGAGTGTGGTGGAGGTGCAAGAAATAGCTGCTGTGGAGTTTAGTTCCTTAAGTCTAGATGATCCAGGACTGTGGACCCACTTGAGCAGTAGCCTGAGGGACTTCCTTGTACTGCATGGGTCATAGCAAGTGAAAAACTTCATGTTCCCCAAAGACAATGAAAATAGAAGTTTCCATGCAACACATTACTGGCATGAAATTCCCAATGGTGATAAAGTGGAGAGGCCATGGCTTATGTACTCAAAAACTCAGAATGCTGCATACTGTTTTTGTTGCAAACTCTTCCAGTCTAATGTTCCAGCCTCATTAGGTTCTACAGGAACAAAGGACTGGAAAAATCTGGCTAGAAATCGGACATGCCATGAGAAGGCAGTGAATCACCGGAGAGCTTTCCATAGGTGGAAAGAGCTTGAGATGAGACTAAGGTTAAAGGCCACCATAGATGATCAGCATCAAGACAAGATTGCATCAGAGTCTCTTTACTGGCAAAATGTTCTGAAAAGGCTCATTGCCATTGTGAGAATGCTTGCTATCCAAAACCTAGCACTGCATGGCACTTCAGATCAGCTGTATATGCCAAACAATGGAAACTTCCTTAAAATTGTGGAGCTGATGGCTGAGTTTGATGCTGTACTCCAGGAGCATCCAGGAAATGTCCACACACCACTACCTTGGAAAAACAATTCAAAATGAAATCATACAGTTACTGGCAACAAAAGTCAAACAGAAGATTGTGGCAGACCTGAAGTCAGAAAGATATTACTCTGTTATTCTGGATTGCACACCTGACATCAGCCATACGGAACAAATGACTTTAATGGTGTGTTTTGTAACAACAACAGAACCTAGTGAAAATGTCCCTGCAGTGGTGACTGTCAGAGAGCATTTTCTAGAATTTATTGACATTGATGATACTGAAGGAGCTGGTGTGACAAATGTGCTTCTTAAAAAGCTGGAAGATACGGGAATTGCGATAGCTGACATGAGAGGTCAGGTCTACAATAATGGTGCCAACATAAGAGGAAAGAACAGAGGAGTGCAGACATGGATCTGAGAGTTAAACCCTCAAGCTTTTTTTGTCCCATGCAGCTCTCATTCATTGAGCTTGGTGGTCAGTGATGCAGTGTCAACTTCAAGTGAGGCTGCTAAATTTTTTAATGTAATTCAAAGCATATATGTATTTTTCTCTGCATCAACTCATCAATGGCAAATTTTGAAGCAACATCTGGGAACATCCACTCTGACACTGAAACCACTGAGTGCCACACGATGGGAAAGTCCAGTGGAGGCGATAAAGCCTATCAAACACCAAATTGGGAAGATAGACGATGCCATAGTTGCTATTATGGCGGATAATGCTATGACAGGAACTGTTCATGGGAGAACAGTGGCACAGGGAAATGGAATCACCAGAAACATACATAACTTCAAATTTCTGTGTGGCTTAGTGTTGTGGCATGACATACTGTTTGAAATAAATGTTGTAAGCCAGAGACTCCAAGGTGTTGACCTTGATATATCTGGAGCAATGGAACTACTGGACAAAGCAAAGTCATACCTACAGTCTTACCGGTCAGATGAGGGATTTCAAAACATTCTGAAGAGTGCACAGAAGTTGGCAGAGGTACTTCACACTGAAGCTATTTTCCCACCCATTCAAGAATACAAGAGTCACCGAAGAAGACATTTTGATTATGAGGCCCGGGATAAACCCATAAGAGACCCCAAACAACAATTCAAAGTTGAATTCTTTAACCAGGTGCTAGATTGTGCAATACAGCCAGTTGAAGAACATTTCATGCAGCTCAAGGAACACAGCGGTATATTTGGGATGTTGTATGATATTCCAAAACTCCTCACTATACCCGAAGAAGACCTACATCAGCAATGCAGGGCACTAGAGACAGCGTTGGCACATGATGACATGCACAATATTGATGCAAGTGATTTAGGTGATGAACTGAAAGCCCTTTCAAGATACATTTCAGCAGGATCAACTCCAAAGGCCGTTCTGGAATATATGTGCAGAAATAAGATGACCACCCTCTTTCTAAATGCTTTTCTTGCTCTGTGCATACTTTTAACACTTCCTGTAACAGTTGCCAGTGGAGAACGCAGCTTCTCAAAGCTGAAGTTAATAAAAACACATCTACGCTCCACAATGAAACAGGAGAGGCTGGTCAGCCTTGCAACCATCTCAATAGAGCATGAGCTGGCCCAGACTGTGGCCCTTCAGGAAGCAGTTCAAATCTTTGCAACCAAGAAGGCACAGAAAGCATCACTTTGATTATTCAAACAGATAAAAATGCCAGTGTTTACTATGCAGACAAGAAAAGTTACATTTGCTGTTCAGGCATTTGAAAATAAAACGTTACTTAAAATTTTTGAACAAGGCATTTTAAGTTAATTCTCCTTTATTGGGGTAGGTAGCAGAGCAGTACCATGAGAGGAGTAGAACACGAAGAAGGCAGAATTGAGACCTTTCAAAGTTTTGGCCCAAGCAAGGGAGAATGGGGGCGTCATTTGAGCTCCCCACCTCAGGTGCCAAAATGTTCTGGACCAGCCCTGGCTAGCAGGGCTGAAAACAGAAAATTGCAGATGGAAATTCTTGCAAAAATGCATGCTCATGTGTCAGTGCTATTCCTTGTACATATATTGCAAGGGCAATTTTGACACAGCTTTGAAAAAATGCAGCACACATGGTATATATAATCTGCACTGCATACTTACCTAGCTCAACTGTTGATGTTTTTTTTTCCCCTTAGGCTCTAATCTAGTGGTAACATATTGGAGCAGGCAGTGCTTCATTAATCCCTTGAGTTCTGCATGCAGAGTGCAGTAAGAGGCCATGAGCAAATTCTATGGATTATGGAGACATATGGCATAAGACCCTCAGAGAGGAAAGGGGGTTAATGACAGTCCCAATCCATACCTGAAAGGTTAAGTAATCCTGCAGAAAGTGTGGGAGGCATGCTGTACTGTCTCTCTCACGTTTTATCCAAGGTCTAGCACTGAAGGTGAAACTGTGACTCACTGTTATTGCCTTGGTTACAATCAGATTATTTGTTTTCATTTAACATTTTTTCAGATTGTGAGTCTATAATTAATATAAAGCTTCCTAAAGGTAAAGTCCCTTGCTTAAAAAAAAATACTTTTTGACTATGTAACAGGTGTTATTTAAATTATTGTTCACAAGAATCCACTGGCTATGACTAACTGAAAATACTGTTATACACATAAAATATAGAGAGGTGTTTCCAGGGGTAAAGTAAAAGTCAAAATCTCTGGAAGGATATGACTGAAGCATAATTGCAGCAGTTTATATGGATAGAAAACTAGTCTTCAACAATGGAGAACCCAGAGCAGGGGTCGGCAACCTTTCAAAGAAGAGCCATTTTTTTTTGTTTTTGTCTTTGACCAAAATATTTTGAGAGATGCATCACACGCAAAGCTACTCGTAGAATTACAATTTATCAGCTAATAATTATTGAACATATTAAAGTTACTACTACTCACCAATACTTTTAATGTGACTTCTGCCATTTGAATTTGAAAATAAACAGGAGGGGGCTCCGGGTTGGGGTAAGGGGATGGGGGTGCGAGAGGGGATGCGGTGTCTGGGAGGGAGTTGGGGTGCAGGAGGAGGTTCTGACCTGGGCAGAGGGTTGGGGTGCAGGAGGGGGTGTGAAGTGTAGGCTCTGGCCAGGAGGTGCTTACCACAGGTGGCTCCCGGCCAGCAGCGCAGCAGGGCTCTGGCCCCAGGCTGCTCCCAGAAGCGGCTGGCTGCTGCACGTCTCTGTGTGCCCCCGGTGGGGGGAGGCAGCTCCATGTGCTGCCCCTCCCCCCAGTACTGTCCTCACAGCTCCCAGCCAATGGGAACTGAGGGGGTGATGCTTGCGGGAGCAGGCAGTGCACAGAGACCCGCTGCCCCCCTCCCCCTAGTGGTGTACAGAAATATGCCAGTAGCTTTCTGGAGCAGCGTGGGGCCAGAGCTCTGCTGCACTGCTGGCTGCGAGCCACCTGTGGTGAGCACCTCTCGGCAGGGCCGTCCTTAGGCATAGGCAGAATAGGCAGCCGCCTGACAGATGGGAAGCAGCAGCATGTAAAACAGGCTGGCTCTAGAGAGGAGAGAATGCAGCACAGTCTGAGGGAGGGGATTGGCTGCTGGGGTCTCTGGGAAGGGGAGGGTATCAGATGCTGCACCATCACCATGGGTCCGTTGGGCTGGTGGCAGCCCAGGCATGGTCACGCACCCCATGGCATGCATGTGGATCGAGTTGAGGGTTTGCTGCTGCCACTCTGCACCCCACAGGTGGATTTTGGATTCTACTGAAGCTGTTGGACCACCAGCAGGCTGGGGGGGTGAAGCATGAAAAGCAGTGCTGTGTTGTTTTAGAGATTGTCATTTAACAACTTTTTTGTTAAAAAAAATGCTCTTAAAACAATGACAAAAATCAATATATTTTTTTATCAATATCTTAGCCAAAAAGAAAAAAAAGTTGTTGTTGATTATTATTGTGAGGGGTTTGGTTTGAGGCAGAGAGAGTGTTTCATTTTTCATCAGAAAAAAAAAATGTTGACTGACTTTCCTATAGCCTGTTACTCTGATAAGAGCCCTCCAACAACTGTAATATGCTCATCTCCTTATTAGTGTTTAGGGCTGAGAGCGGCAGCATCACTGCTCTGGGGGGTTCTGCTGCTGCCCTATGCCAGCTGGGATGCCGCCACCCCCCCCTCAGCACCTGCTGCTGGCCTGGGGACCCCATGCCAGCCTGGGTGAGCAGAATCCCAGGCTGGTAGCAGGCTGAGGGGTCTGGGGTTCCATTTACTCAGCTGGCAGCGGGCTGAGCAGGACCAGAGATAATAACAATAGTTTATTTATATAATATAGACATAGAAACTTTCATAAAGTAAATACATAGTTAATATGATCTGTACAGATCATGCATGCTAGAGCTGTGAAATGTCAGTTTTTGATGGAACTTAGAGGCAGTGATTTATCATGTATTTTATCATGTGAATGGATGATTCTGTGCTGACTTTTTTTTTTTTTTTGTGCTTTACCTAGCAGTAAAACTAGGGTTATATTTTTTTCCTGTTTGAAAACCCAGCTTATTAACTGATTTTAAAAGCCAAAAAAAAAAGAAATTTTTTAATTAAAAAAAAATCTTTGTTTCAATAACTCTTTCATATAAATTTCAATAAAAATTTGAAAAAAAAAAAAAATTATTATTATCATTCATCTGTCTCAAAAATTTTTTTTTTCTATAGGGCTCTTTAGTGCTAGTGCATCAGCATTACAGTGTGCTTAATTAAGTTAAATACTGTATGCTTATATTTGTGTTGCTAAGAGCAGATTGGGCGGACACAGCCTGCACCCTCTCAAAAAACAGCTGCCTGCAAGGGGGCAGCCAAAGAGTCGCATGTGGCTCCAGAGCCGCAGCTTGCCGACCCCTGACCTACAGCAACTGACTGGTCACGTCACTTTGATCCAAAAGGCAGTTTGTCCTCAAATGCCAGATGGAACCCAACCAAAGAACTACGTAGTTAACTGAGCCAAAACTGGATGAAATTTGCATCTTTGAAACTCTAGGGGGTGGATTTACAAAGATATTTGGGTGCCTAAAGTTACGAACCTAGTGGGATTTGCAAAAACAAACACTCATTGACTTTCAGTGGGAGTTAAGCATTAACTTGCTTAGGTGCTTTTAGGCATCTAAATAACTCTATGGATCTGGACCTGGGTAACTATTTTGAAGCTGCAAAAATGAAACAGACCAAAAGGCTGAAAAAGGATTATGTTATGGAGCTGTTATGGATTTTCATTGGAATGTAACAGTGTAAGTATAAATCAGAACTTCTGTATACTATTGAAAAGCATTTAAAGACGTTGGGCAAAATTCAGTCATATGTACCAGCTGCATTGCTCTGTCACTTTAAGTCTGTGTGTGTCTTTTATACCAGGCAAGAGATACCTAAGTACTGTATTTGACCAAGTGGTGCCAGCGATGTCTGGTTTGCTCTACAAACATGTGCACCCTGGTTATTCTGCCTACCACGGTGCGATACCAACTGAGACCCCACATGTTCATATAGTTTGTTTAATTTATAGACTTTTTATATCACACATCACTATCCTGTCCCAAGGCCCCAGTAGTACTAAGATGTAATTCACTGGTGTAACTCCTTCAGCAATTATAAACGTTTTTTGAAGCCGAGCAGTATTACTTCTCCACTCAAAGAACTTCTATTTATTTATTCCTTAAAAATACATATATTTGCAATCATGCCATGTCATTAGTCCACTTTCTGTTTGCCCAGTGTTTTATGGTTGGGGAATTTATAAAGAGATCTAGACTGGAGACCAACTCAGCTTGACATTCAATAGGATTTGGGGACCTACCTTCCTTAGATTCCTTTGAAAATCCCAGGCTAGAGGTCTATATTGTCTATTATTTATTTAGTTAAGACATAAAGCTCCTGTGAGCAAGACCTCTTTCTCCTGCATGTTTTGTGCAGCTCTGAACTCACTGTCTGCACTCAACCAATAATACAATGATGATTACATTGCCCTCCATTAACTAAATTAGCCTAAGCTTCATACCAAGCACAGTTGTTCTCTTTGCAAAGCCAAAATATTGTTGATCAGAAGTTGCAGCATTCAGAGATCTTTTATTAAGCAAAGGATTTTAGATTTTTAACTGGCCAGCTGGTCTGATCTTCAGTGCTCTTGTGAAACTCTGCTTCTAAAGGAAGTGTTGCTACATAATGCTGGCTTTCTCCATTAGCTATTAGACCCAGAGAAGGAGCTCTGGGTCAGATTTGCCTTTGCATTCCCTGGAGTAAGGAGAGTGACTCCT
Organism: Mauremys reevesii; assembly: GCF_016161935.1. Lineage (NCBI taxonomy): Eukaryota > Metazoa > Chordata > Testudines > Geoemydidae > Mauremys > Mauremys reevesii. Next base: position 254,841,068 of record NC_052623.1, read on the forward strand.
TCCTCTAGGCTCTGTGCTGGACAAATATATGCTTTTCGTCTCCAACTCTTAGCCCTGGTCTATATCACTGTAAGTGCAGACAAGACCTTAGACTTAGTTTTGCCAACTCCAAATATTCAAAAATCACAAGTTAGGCCACCAAAATCAGAAGATTGTTAAATCTCATGGTTTTTAAGCCAAACATAAATGAAGTCTGGGTGTTCCATATTTGCCTTCTGGTTTTTGAGCCTTTAGGCCAGGGTGGGTCTCAGGGTGGACAAGCAGGGCACACTCCTGACTTTAGTGATCAGATTTTAAGGCTTTTTTTTCCTGCAACTAGGGTGCCAGAAGCTTAATCTCAGCTTTCATTTTAACAAAAAGGCTTACATAATCACAGGACTCCAGAAGCTGGTGTTTTTTAAAAAAAGCCACCAAATATCACTAGACTTGTGATAAAATCATGAGAATTAGCAACACATCTTCTGTAATGAAAAGGGAGTCTTGAAGAGTCTGAGTGGACTCTGGGAAAAGCTCCCAGCCATCTTGTGTTTCTCCTCCAGCCCTGGTTGATCCCTTGAACTTGGTACCAGAGTCTTTCCTGTGTCCAGAAAGGCTTCAAAGTGCTTTGAATTCCTCCCAATAATCCTGGGTCATGGATGGTAGCCTGTCTGCAGCTTGCAGCCAAAGTCCACCTATCTACTACTCAACCTCTAAGTTACAGTGACAATAGGACAAATCTGGGTGTACCTGAGACAGCACAAAATACGAATGGGACGGTCAGTCTGTAAAGACTCAGTGAGCAACAAATGCCTCAAACTCTGTGTGTGCTCACATCCCAATTATGAGGTTCTTTACCATGTGTACCTGTATTTGGATAGCGACCACAAAAACTTTGCGGAGCCAAGAAACCCAACAGGTCTCAATATAATCACACCCCAGGTAGTCAGAGTCCGGTAGCGGTCATGATCTTCTCATATTGATATGGTTTCTCACCTCATGAATCGCTGTTCCCCCCACCTCAGAGTGGGTGAAAGTGTCCCCTACAGGTACCCTTCAGAGTTCTGGGTTCCTTCTTTCTTCCTTCTCCTATCTAATTTCCTACTCAAACATTCATGAAACACGGAAGCACTTCGATTTGTCCCATATTGTATCAGCCCATTACGGAATCACAGATGCTTGAGATAAAGAGTCATCCGGATCATTCAGTCCATCTCCCTGCCAATGGAGGAGTGATCCCCACTGTATATTTCCTAATGTTTTATACTTTACATTTGTCCAGGCTGGAACAGTTGCACAATTTCTCATAGTTTAAGAAAAACAAAAAGCCTTTATTGTTTAGGAAGAAGTAGCAAAGAATTTAACAGGAAAAAATATGAATAGAAGTCTTCAGCAAATGTTCCTTCTACCTAATGGCTCTATCTACAATGATTTTAAAAGGGAATGATTTTCTTTGATTTTAAAATGTGAGATTGAGTATGATCGCATTTCTACTGAAACATCTACTCAAACTAGAAGAGAGAAAATCAGCTAAAAGCAAGGGAGAAAAATCCCATTAAGACCTATACAACTGAAGAAACGTAAGGGAGCCATAAAAGGGAACCTAATCAATAACTGGCCTACACTCAAAACTGTCCTCCAAAACCTCAGAAGATTTATAGGTCTATTACTCATAAAATAGAATGTGACTCCTTCAGTGAAATTAATTATATAGTCAGGGCCCTTTTTGATAAGCTATGGTGCCAGATTCTGCTTTCCTACCCATCAATAAAATTGTTAAGGATGTAAAGGAGTGTGGATTTGGTCAATCACTAGAGGAATGGAAATGCCAGCTACAGAATTAAGTAGCCAGTAAAGACACATCAAAGAGATCCAGATTGGTGAAAAGGAGAAATAGAAATATAATGGGTTCTAATCTCTTGAAGAGCACATGAAATCACCACTACTGTTAAATTACACATGTGAACTGAAGGGAAGAATTCCAGACCTATTATTGCATAACATTTTGATACTGCTATCTCTCTTTGTGATAACAGATTCTGTTTTGCAGTGAGACCAAGTGGGAGAGAGTTTATTTATGTAGGCAATCAAAATTTTCATTTGACTGCTTTAGTACTCAATTTTATTTCTTTCTGACCAAACTTTTAACTTATAAAGCTACAGCAACTGATTCACTGACAAGGTGTTTTTCTTTTGAACTAGAACTGAATCAGCACTTAATTTTAATCGTATAGAAACTGGAATAATTCTCATTTCAAGACTAACTATACATTTTTTTCAAGGAATAAAAATGCACATATATTTCAAGATGGATCTGAACTTCTAACAAAGAAAAAGGAGCAGAAAGAAACTAAAGAAAAACCCACAACAGAACAGAGCACTTTCAGGCTTCTTTATGCATTATGAAACAGCAAAAAAGGGCACAAACCCAATCTGTTTCTCTTTGTAGGTCACAGTTAAGGCTGAGCTGGAACAATTAGTCTGGTGCCTTTTATACAAAATATACTGTTTGATGCTATACTCCTTGCACACACAAAGCTTCCAGTTCAGCCAATGGAAATTATTAGGCCTCAGGGACTATAGGATCAGGCCCTTTGCAGTACGTATCATTGATTCCTCTTTACAGATGTAGAAACAAGTGCTTATGTGCTTGCCTAACTTTAAGCGTGTGAATAGTCCAGTTGTGAGTATGCTTAAGTAGCTTGATGAACTGGGTCTGAAATGCTTACTAATGGGTCATTTATACCAGAGGGGACTGAGCATTCTCCTTTTGAAGTGCATGAGAGTTTTCCCATTGACTTTAAGGGGTGCAGGATTAGGCACTTGGTGTATATTTAGCCAGCGGTGTCAAAGCAAAGTTTGAAAGGCTTTATAATTCAGGAAGATGGACATTTTTTCCATCTAAAATAGTAGCAAATCTCTGTGGAGGGGGCTTACCTAAGTATAAACATTAATATGAAATGAATCCAGTTTTCTTGGGTCTTTCTGTGTTTTGAGTTGGAAATAACCCAAAGAAGTGTGATAAATTGAGCACAGGCAGGGGCGGCTCTAGAGCCCAGCGGGGCAAGCAGCCGCCTGGGGCGGCCCTTTCCCAGGGGGGCGGCAGGCTGGGCCGGTGGACCTGCCGCAGTCATGCCTGCGGGAGGTCCACCGGAGCCCGGGGACGACCGGACCTGCCGCGGTCATACCTGCGGGAGGTCCACCGGAGCCCGGGGACGACCGGACCTGCCGCAGGCATGACTGCGGAGGGGGCGCTCGTCCCGCGGCTCGGCTGGACCTCCCGCAGGCATGACTGCGGCAGCTCAACCGGAGCCGCCGGACCAGCGTACCGCCCGCAGCTGCGGGAGGTCCAGCTGAGCCGCGCGACCAGCGGACCCTCCGCAGTCATGCCCGCGGCAGGTCCGCTGCTCCCGCGGCTCGGGGGCGCCTCCCGGGCATCATTGCTTGGGGCGGCCAAATTTGTAGAGCCGCCCCTGAGCACAGGTACATATAAGGAAGAACCGTTGCTAAAGTCCTTAGTGCCATAACTAGTTCACATATCACAGGCATTTTATAATATAGGCTTCTTGTTTCTGAAGCCTATTTAAAAAAATTATTGGCATTTCAAAAATGCAAAATGTCTGAACTACTTGAATTTCAAAAAAAAGAGTAAATAATAGTAATAACCCCCCCCCCCCCCAATATCCCAAATCCATTAGAATTGCAAACACCCAGAGGAATTAGAGAAAGTAGTAGGTCTGGAGCCAGGAGTGGCTCTATGTATTTTGCCGCCCCAAGCACAGAAGTTAGGCGGCTTTCGATGGCGCGCCTGTGGGAGGTCCACTGGTAATGCGGATTCGGCAGCATGCCTGCGGGAGGTCCGCTGGTCCCATGCCTTTGGCGTACCCGCCACCGAATTGCTGCTGGCGGACCTCCCTCAGGCATGCTGCTGCTCTCACAGGGACCGGCAGGCGGCTCCCCACGGCTTGCCGCCCCATGCACACGCTTGTTGCCACCCGTCTGGAGCTCTCTTTCAGAGTGTTTTGGGTGTGTTGACATTAGCATTCTCCTAACCCACCCTCATTTGTCAGCTTCTGTTTAAAGAAGTATTTTTCAAAGTCTCAACTCTAATGTCAACCATAAAATAAAGTAAAATACAGGCGAGTCTCATCTTACGCTGGGGTTACGTTCCGCTGTCAGCGCGTAAAGCGAAAATCGCGGATAGTCAAAATTACACTGAGTGTAATGGCAGGCGGAATCACCTGCACTACATGTACAGTATTTAAATTGTTATTTTTCTCTTTTTTTTGTTTTTGCCAACCGTGCAAAGCTGAATTCGCGCATGTTAAATGTGCATAAGATGAGACTCATCTGTAAAAATGCATTTCAACAGAACAAATGGCAATTGTTAAAATCTTTGGAAGCTTCTTTTATACTCAAGCTCACAAGCTGAGAATTTACATATAAACTATTCTGTCTAGAGCTACCGAGTATTTTATTGTGAAACCAAGGGTACATGATTTTGATGGATGTCTTGCAAAGTTTTTTAACGAAGGTACAGTTGTGACTGCATCCCATTCATTTTTAGTGAATTTTTTTAAGCTGGAAGCCACCAATAGCACTAGAGCACAATTATTATTATTATTATTATTTTGCTGGGAACAAGACAGCTAGATGAATTATATTTATCCATAAGAGGTACTTTATCTCATATTTTTATGAGAACAAAAAGATGATCGCTTCCATACTTAAAACTCAGTTTAAGACTCTTCACATAAATGGAGCATCAGACTATAATAAAGAGTGAGTCAATATTTCCTCATCTTTTTTAAAAACAGGATTAACGCTTTCATAATTGATCCTTATAGCCTCAGCTTTTTGGGTGCCTTTGTTTTAAAATAAAATCATATTTCCAACACCGATTAATACCAATATAGGGCCATATTATAAGAGCTGAAAGCACCCACCTCTCAGCGCTTTAGAGAATCAGGTTCTTAGGCCCTGGATCCATGTGGTGGGCAAAGAGTGTGGCTGCATGAATCCAACCCACAGGTCAGAGCCTCCTAAAGGCAGGGATTTAACTATAAAGCACTACACACACCAATGTGTACTGTGAATAATAATCTTCTATATCAGGGATCGGCAACCTTTGGCACGTCAGGGAAATCCACTGGCAGTCTGGGGTTGTTTACCTGCAGTGGCCGCAGGTTCGGAGGATCACAGCTCCCACTGGAGACGGTTTGCCATTCCATGCCAATGGGGGCTGCAGGAAGCAGTGCGGGCCGAGGGATGTGCTGGCCACCGCTTCCCGCAGCCCCCACTGACCTCGGAATGACAAACCAAGAACCTGCAGATGCTACAGATAAACAAACCCCAGTCTGCCAGTGGATTTCCCTTAGGCCACATGCCAAAGATTGCCGATCCCTGTTCTATGGTATTATTGTTTCCATGTCTCCTAATAACTCCTTTCCCATGTGTATTTTATTATGCCTCTCCTTTGTTTATTTTATGTTTGCAGCCTGAAGGCAGGCAAGATATTTTCTTTATTTCTTTCCACGGTTAGAAAAAATAATTAAAAGAGGATTAAAACAAACACACTGGAATGGTTACAGGATGGCGGGTTGGAGGAGGAAGAGACATGATTCTTCTTTCACACCGTGGCAAACCAGGAGTAACTCAGCTGAAGTCAATTGAGTTATACTACTGTGAAAATACAGTCGCAAGAGAGGAAAATTAGGGCTAATTTATTTAATCAGAAAGGAAAGAGAGAGAGAGAGCATTAAAGAAAAAAGAAGAGACACAGCTATGATCATATGGTAAATACTGTAAGAGGCAGGAAAGTCCCATTAGATCATCTCAAGGCCATTTCCCTAAGGGCCATTGCAGTTTACAAACACTAAGATAGAGAACATAACCAATACTGAGCTTAATCAAAACGCCCACAATCCTCAAAAGCACTGATAGAGCATAAATCCCCTTGACTTTCAAATCAATATTGCACTCCTAAATTAGGTACTCCTGGTTACATTTATATAGCAACAATTTCAACTGGAGACCTGACACACAGTTGAAAGAAGCCAGAAAAATGGAGAACTTCACAGCTGGTCTTGGCATAACAGGCCATAAGGGGGAAAGTATCGGAGGGGTAGCCGTGTTAGTCTGGTTCTGTAGAAGCAGCAAAGAATCCTGTGGCACCTTATAGACTAACAGACGTTTTGCAGCATGAGCTTTCGTAGGTATTGCTTGCATCTGACGAAGTGGGTATTCACCCACGAAAGCTCATGCTGCAAAACGTCTGTTAGTCTATAAGGTGCCACAGGATTCTTTGCTGCTTCATAAGGGGGAAGACAGGCAGAATGGTTGGGAGGGGGGGTGTTGTAAGGGGAACATTTGACTCCTGGAAGTGAGTGATTCAAACTTTTCTGTGGGCAAGATGGGAATACAGAGCGCCATGGAATATCAGTATCACCTTCAGGAGGAGCCTTCCTACAGGGTAAGGCTGCCGTGTGAGAGAACTGTAAAGAAGAAAGGAAAATGTACCAGAGACTATTGGTATTAATCTTGGTAAGGGGGAGGGAGGAAGAATCAAAAGAAAAGAAAAGAAAAGAAAGGTGGTGGGGGGGGGAGGAAAGCAAAAAGAATGCAAAGGGGGAGTCACGAGGGGGGACGGGATCGGGCCCTGCTTGGGGCACTCACCATTTGACAGGGAGCCTCTACTTTTCCTGGCCAGCGTTTGCTGGACCTGCTGCTGGATGCGGAGACTTTTCTCCAAGCCGGCACGGTTGCCCAAGAGCTTCAGCCTGGCCTCGGAGGGCAGAGCCAGGGTGGAACTGTCCAGCTCCTGCAGGGTCTGGTGGCCCAGGACGGTGCGGATGTAGCTGCGGTCGGCGGCGGCAGAGTCCAGGGTGCCCATGGTCCAGCGGGGGGAAGAAGCTCCAGCGGCGGCTGCGGTGGAGCCTGCTCCCTACGGTCCCTGGCTGAGCAGCCGCCGCCCAGCTCCAGCGCCCAGTGCAGGAGGGACGGACGGGGCTGGGCAGCCCGTGGCTGTGCCACGCCCCCGCCGCAGCGCAGGTAGCAGCTGGCTGCCAGGATCCTGCCGCCCCAGGGGCAGGAGGGAGCCGCGCCCCCTGCTCCTCCCCCGGCCTGGCGATGGGAGCTGGGAGGAGCGCGTCCTCCCTCCCCCTGGCCCCGGGGCAGGGCTCCTGGACTTCCCCGCGTGGGCGCGGCCCCCTCCGATCCCGCACGCCCAGCCGGCCTCGCCCTGCGTCTGCTCACCGGCAACTCGGTGTGGCAGGAAGGGGCGGGGGGGATCGGTAACCTTTTCGCTGCAGCGCCCGCAGGGCAAGGACACCAGGCGGGGCGGGCCGAGCCTCTGGCGAGGGAGGGAGGGAGTCAGTCCGTGGGCGACAAGGATCCAGCTGGGTAGGGCTCAGGCAGCGCTTTATAGCAAGGGAGGGGACAGAGCAACTTTGCCATGAGTTTTGGTCAGGGCCGAAAGGCGAGTCCCCCAAACAAAGCGTGTAGGTAACTAGGGGGAGCAACTTTCCGACTGCGGAAAAAACACCGAACACCCCCGCCCCGCCCCCTCTATCTACCTTCCCTCCATCGATCTCCCCACCCCCCTGCTCATTTTCCCTGGCTGGGCAGGGGGTTGGGGTGTGGTGGGGAGGCCAGAAATGAGGGGTTCAGGGTGGGTCTCTGGGCTGGGGCAGGGCAGGAGGGTGGTTGCAGGGGTGAGTGATGGCTCCAGCTGGAGGTGTGGGCTAGGGGTATTGAGTGTAGGAGGGGACTCCGGTCTGCCGCAAGGGTTTGGGAGAGGGTACAGGCTCTGAGGTGGGGCCAGAAATGAGGGGTTCAGGGTGCGGGGGGGTCTCTGGGCTGGGAGTTGGTCTGTGGGGCAGGTGAGGACTCCAGCTGGGGGTGCAGGCTCTGGTGGGGGGCTGGGGAAGGGGGTTGAAGTGCAGGAGGGGGTTTGGGCTCTGGGGTGGGGCCAGATATGAGGGATTCAGGGTGTGGGTAGGGGACTATGGGCTGAGGTGGGGGTTGGGATGCAGGAGGTGGTTCAGGCTCTGGGAGGTAGTTTGGGTGTAGGAGGGGGCTCAGGGCTAGGGCAGGAGGTTGAGTTGTGAGAGGTCGTTTGGGGTTTGGGTTCAGAGTGGCGCTTACCTCAGGTGGCTCCCGGAAGGGGCCGGCCTTTCCCTTTGGCTCCTAGGCAGAGGCAGGGCCAAATGGCTCTGTGCACTGCCTCTGTCTGCAGGCGCTGCCCCTGCAGCTCCAGTTGGCCACAGTTCCTGGCCACTGGAAGCTGTGGAACCAGCACTCGGAGCAGGGGAGCCCACGGTGCCCCAGTGGCTGTTTCTACGCCTAGGGGACACAGGCATGCTCCCCACTTCTGGGACCTGCGTGGAGCCAGGGAGCTTTCCTTAGCCCTGCTGTGCTGCTGCCCAGACTTTTAACTGCCCAGTCAGCAGTGCTGACAGCCACCATTTTGACCAGGTGTTCTAGTAAAAAACCCAGATGCCTGGCAACCCTATAGGCAACAGATTAGCTCTTCTCGCCCCATAGCACCAAGCGTGCCCCTGCATGAGCAAGACACTACTTATACCCAAAACAGGCCTCCATCAAAGTTTGTAGTGTAGACAGAGCCTAGAACAAGGCCTATTGAATAACAGATATAGAAGTTTTGTCATACGCAGCCACCCACAGGGCTGGGCTGCACCAATTTAACTAATCTAGTTTTAACTCACACCTGTTGTTACTTTGGTAAAAGTCTGGGGCCTAATCTACATTTTAAAAAGTTATGCTGGCGTAGCTATGTCTGTTAGGAATGGGTGGGGGGAGAGGAGAGAGAGAGAGAGAATAAATACTCCCAATTGACATAGCTATGTTAGCAAAAGGCCCAGTGTAGATACAGCTTGTACCAGCAAAAAAGTCCTTTTGCCAAAATAGCGCATGGGCACATATTTTAGAATAAAAAAGTGTCAGTTTGATTTCAACATCAAACCACATCTAGTAATACACACCTACACTGCCACATGCCTTAGAGTCCAGCCCTCTGCACTATGACCTCTGGAGATCCCTTCTAGCTCTACCTTTCTATGATTCCGTGCTTGCTCACACATTCAACCAACCAGCCATAAAGGCATGCACACACATATAAATGCAGACACTTCTAGGCACACCCATGCCCACGCATAAACACACCCAAGCAGCCAGCCATAAAGGCACATAAAAGATAGGTACACAATCACATATTTACATAGACAGTTCCCTTCCCCAATCACACACACACACAAATTATTACTTATGATCAGCCGCTGGCACAATATGCTGAGCACTTTCCAAACAGGAACGAATGTATAATCCAGATGGGTAAAGGGCACATAGTCCAAAGCACATCTAGAGATGTCCACACATACATACAGGACTTTAGATCTTTTCTTCCTTATTAACTGTGGCCCTGATCCTGCCAAGTTTGAGGCATACAGGGCAGTAAAGTTCAGCACTCGTCTAAGTGGTGGCAGCATCATGGCCCTGTGTGCGGGTGGTTGTTTTCCTACTATGTTAGGAGGTATTTATTATTTTTAGTTTTTCTCATGACACAGGGGTCTTAGGGTCTGGGTACTTAAAATGATAAATAATGACAATATGTACTACGCTAAATGCTATGTTAAAACTATAACTAGGGTGACTATATTTCCTTATGGTGAGTACAGGACACCTGGTAAAATGACTTATATTCAAGTGAATTCAATGGCAATCAGAACTATACAGTACATTCAAATTAACAAATTGACTGAGCCCCTGTTAAAAAGAAATATTGTGTAGTTGGATTCTTTTTATTTACCTTCTTATCTTTATGGCTGTAGGGTTCACACAGGGAGGAGTGACATATGTACCCCCCCCCCACACACACACACCCCTACCTCTCCCTGCCCAGTACTCTCTACCCTCCATACCTGGCTGGGCCCTGGGATGGACCCACCTCTCCTGGTATGTGTCTTTCAGAGGCACCACACTGGGGGTGGGCACACAGGGTCACATGCCTCCCCTCCCTAGATTTCTCTGCTCATCTCTTCTCTCCCACCACCACCCGCTGCTATGTGGCTGGAAGCAGCTTGTCCCTTCCTACCTGCATAGTGTTGAAATGCAGCTAACACCTCCAGGCTGCTGCTGGCCACTGACATAACCCAGCCCATGGGCAGCAGGTGAACCTCTGCTTTGGGGAGGCTAGCCTGCCAGCCCCACCCCCCTGCACACCAGAGCTCAAATCCCCCCTAAAAGGAAAAGTCCTGAGGGGGCACCTCCCACCGACCAGTGGTGCGTTGGCCTGCCCACCCCAGCCAGATCCCCAGCCCACCCTGGGCTGAGCTGCCAGCCCCGCTGAGTGCCAGGTTGGCCCCAGCACCAGGCTGAGCCACCGGCTCTTCCCTTGCTAGAGTTGAGCCAGGCCAAGAGCCACGGGCAGCCTCCCCAAGCACCAGCTCCTCCCACCCCAAAGGCCTTCTCCCCCTGCCAAGCTACCAGCCCCAGCAGCATGGACCTTCAGGGGTGGGGGGTGGAATATGTTGTACAGACAAAACTACACAGGATCTTTTCAGGGGGCAAGACAAAGATGGCACATTTATTATGATAATTTGATTTATGACCAATAACTAATATCTTAATCCTTATACACACACATTATATCTAATAAATACCTAACACACACACACACACACCCCACATGTTCTGCAGCTGCTGCATAGTTACCAGTCCTGAATGTAGCTTGAGTTCGTGGCTTGATTTTGCAGCTTGGGTTCATAGCTTCTGGCGGCTAACTGGCCAGGAAAGCTGGGCACAAGGACGACCTGGGTCTCTGTTGGGCATGCACCGATGCCCTTCCATGTTGGCAGCAAAATGTTACCCTCCAAAGTCTTCCATCTCACCCATCCTTTTTGTAGGCTTTAGTTTGAATCCAGTGTCTATAGGTCTTGCTGTGTCACGCTGCCTCTGGGTTTGGTGATTGATCACCCGTCAATTGCAGGCGTGACTTTCAGCCTGGGACCTGGCTTTGATCTTCCTTCTATTGTACCTTTTCTTTTAGAGTGGACTCTTCTTACTTTGTTAGGGCTCTTGTCTGCATCTTCTGCCGTTGGTGTTTGAACTTTATTTCATCAGGACACGCTGGGGCTGGAGGTTGATTCCATCATCCATACATACCTCATTCACACATCTAAACTAACTAATAAGATTACAGCAGGATTTGCAAAATGAAGGTTGGAGGAAGCTTTTACAAAATGGAGTGAGCGTTTTAAAATGGGGTTTGAATTACAATATAGACAAGTGTAGCCAAGCAGGCCCAGCGCGCCAAGGCGGCGCGCTGGCGGCATTTCCGGGGCGGCATTTGGCTCGGCTGAGCTCCGCGCAGTGCGGCAGTCCGGCGAGCCCTGAGCCGGACTGCGGACCGCGGGCACCGGCGCGCGTCCGGGTCGCGGCGCTCCCGCTCGCGCCGCCTAGCGCAGGCCGGCGGGGTCGTCCGCGCTCCCCGGGCTCCGGTGCCGCCGCGCCGGCAGGCCGGCAAGCTCAAACCGGAAAGAAGGAGACCTGGGACCGCGAGGAAGCGGCGCGCGCGCTCGCGCTGCTTGGGGCAGCCTACTTTCTAGAGCCGCCCCTGGACAAGTGTAGTGGATGGCAAACAGTGAACAGAAGTTACAATGTAGGCAAGTGTAATAAATGGTGAACAGAAGTTACAATACTGAAACAATGCAAGTCTCAGGCCTGGTCTACACTAGGACTTTAATTCGAATTTAGCAGCGTTAATTCGAATTAACCGCACCACGTCTCGACGAGGGGAGTAGCGCTAAATTCGACATGGCTATGTCGAATTAGGCTAGGTGTGGATGCAAATCGAACTTACTAGCTCCGGGAGCTATCCCACACTGCACCACTCTGTTGACGCTCTGGACAGCAGTCCGAGCTGTCCCCGACAGCCAGGATCTCTTCATCACCGTCACGGAGATTCCCTACCAACTGTCCCCGGCCATTAACCCAGATCCTGAATCAGGGGAACGAGCAGTCGGTAAGTGCTTTAACCATGTAAACTTTTATTCTTAATATAACCAGGAATCTGAAGTATGTGAAAAGGCGGTCTCTCTATATATGGGGATAGAACAGAAATCCTCCTGGGAGATCTCCACGAAGCTCTCCTGGAGGTAATCGAAAAGCCTCCGCAGGAGGTTCCTGGGGAGAGCTGCCTTATTGGGTGCTCCGTGGTAGCACACTTTTCCGCGCGAGGCTTTCATGAGCTACTCAGGGAGCATTGCCTCCCCGAGCACGGCTGCATAGGGCCCTGGTTTGTGCTGGCTTTCACGCAGCATGCGCTTTCTATCTCCTTCAGTGACCATCCTCAGGGTGATCTCGCTCGGAGACTCCTGCATCTAATTAGGGGAATTACTGTAATGTTACGCCTGGTCCAAAGTATTTTTAAAAAATCTCCGGACAGACGGCATAGCAGAGACTCAGCATGCTGCTGCGTGACGAGCGTAACGGAAACCCAAAGAATCAAATGGACGCTCATGGAGGGAGGGGGGACTGAGGACGCAAGGTATCCCACAGTTCCTGCTGTCTCCGAAAAGCATTTGCATTCTTGGCTGAGCTCCAAATGCTTCTAGGGTCAAAAACAGTGTCCGCAGTGGGTCAGGGCATAGCTAGGCAATTTACGCAGCCCCCCACCCACCCCCAGAAGTGAAAGGGAAAACAATCCTCTCTTGACTCTTTTACATGTCACCCTATCTTTACTGAATGCTGCAGATAGACGCAATGGTGCAGCACTCAACACCAACATCCTTGCTCCCCCCATGCTATGGATGGCTGATGGTACAATATGGCTGGTATCCGTCCTCATCATCAGCCTATTGGCACATGGGGCAGTGCAAAAGGACTGGTAACCATGCCAACTACCATCTGTCAGGTCCCCCAGTGTCAGGTGAACCTAATTTTTCATGGTAGATGGTGCAGTATGGCTGGTAACCGTCTTCATCATAGCAACAGGGGGCTGAGCTTCATCAGCCCCCACCCTTCATGTGTAAAGAAAAGATTCAATTGCCCCTGGACTAGCAGCAGGATGCTGGGCTCCTCTCCTCCACACTCCTTAATGTCCTATCTGGACTATCATAGCAACTGGAGGCTGCCTTCCACTCATTTCTCACTAACAAGTCACTGTGTCTTATTCCTGCATTCTTTATTACTTCATCACACAAGTGGGGGGACAATGCTATGGTAGCCCAGGAAGGCTGGGGAAGAATGGAATGAACAGGTGGGGTTGTTGCAGGAGCACCCCCTGTGAATAGCATACAGCTCATAATCTATGCAGGATCTGACACAGAGCAGCTGTGCTCTCTGGTTCTCTGATACAGTGGTTCTCTAGTACACTTGCCCATATTCTAGGCAGGACTGATTCTATTTTTAGATACCAAAAAGGAGGGATTGACTCAGGGAGTCATTCCCAATTTTGGCTTTTGCACCCCTGGCTAAGAGCAGCCAGGGGCACTTATGACAGCAGCAAATGGTGCAGTGCAAAAGGACTGGTAACCATGCCCATCTTATTACCAATTTATGGTATGGTAGATGGTACAGTATGGCTGGTAACCATCTCTGCTGTCATGCAAAAGCATGCTGCTGTGTAGCGCTGCTGGACCGCCTCTGTCAGCGGCATCTAGTACACATATGGTGACAGGCACAAAAGGCAAAATAGGCTCCATGGTTTCCACGCTGTGGCGTCTGCCAGGGCAATCCAGGGAAAACGGGCTTGAAATGATTGTCTGCTGTAGCTTTCCCGGAGGAAGGGATGACTGACGACATTTACCCAGAACCACCCGCGAAAATGGTTTTTGCCCCATCAGGCACTGGGATCTCAACCCACTATTCACAGAGACAGACTAGACTGTGTTCATTGTTTGCAAAAATGTATCTTTGCAAGGAATTCACTCCCTTTTTCCCATCACACAGCTTCGACTGTCTCCAGACCTGCCACAGCATCCCCCTCACAGAGGCTGGCAAAGATTAGGCAGTGAAAGAAAAAGACACGGGACGAGATGTTCGCTGAACTTATGGGGTGCTCCCGAGACAAGGCGGACCAGCAGAGCCAGTGGAGGGAGACCCTGTCTCTGTACCAGCGCTCACACAGCGAACGGGAGGAGAGGTGGCGTGAGGAAGACAAGCAGGCGACTCAAACGCTGCTTGGACTAATGAGGGAGCAAACGGACATGCTCCTGCGCCTTGTGCATGTTCTGCAGGACCTCAGGCAGGAGGACAGAGCCCCCCTGCAGTGTATCTGCAACTGCCCTCCCCCGCCACAAAGTCCCATACCCCCCTCACCCAAAATAACCAGAAGGAGGGGCGCCAGAGGCCATGTAAACTGTCACTGCACCCCAGCAGAGTGCTCAAGTACCGAAAAGCTCTCAGACCCTAAATTTTGAGAAGCCCTTTCCTTCCCGCCTCACCCAAGCCCCCATCCCAGTTTCATCCCCTAACTGTCTAGTTGATAATAAAAAATACTTTTCTGTTAATTACTGTTTCCGTCATGTTCTTTTAGAGGAGACTGTGTTTGAAGGGGGGGAAGGGGGTTGGTAATTTGACAGGACAATCACCTTTACCAGGGTACAGACATGGGGGCAGGATCAGCAGCAGGTCACACACACACTGCAGTCAGTAGGCACCCTGGTCGGTATGGGAGGTGGTTTGCAGGTTCTGTGTGGGTGGGGGGGTACGTGACTTTGTAGCGGGGGAGGGGGGTTACAGATCTCATGCAACGGTCCCTGTCCTGGACCACAGAGCCACGCAGCAGAGGAATCTGTATCCGTCCTCCCCCGCCAAAAGGCCACATAGCCCCCGCACACAGAGTCCCAAAAAGGAGGGATGGCAGGCTCCGTTGAAACATCCAGTCCGGCACTGCAGACCGCTCTGGGAGCAGGAGCCTGTCATCCCTCGAGTTTACAGGCGGTCTTTACATCACTGCACACCCTACCCAGCACAGTCCGTGTCCCAGTTTCAACCCTGTAACGCAAAGTCATCAATAAAGAAACCTTTGTAAAGTTACAGTGGAACATGTATTTTATTTTTAAACGTGTGTTGGAAGTTGGGGAAGCGGGGTGGGCGGGGTATGTAACTGCAGATGATAGTCAACAGTAACTTGGTAAAGAAACAGGGGCAGGTTCAGCTTCTCTGTAAAGAAACTGAACAGTCACAGGTCACGCTGCTCACTGCTCGCTGGTACTTGAAGAGTTCCTTGTCGCTGTGCAAGGCGCCTGCACAGAGCTTCACGAGCCAGGGCATTAGCGGGTAGGCTGGGTCCCTGAGGATCACTATAGGCATCTGCACATCCCCAAGAGTTATTTTGTGGTCCGGGAAGAAACTACCTTCCTGCAGGCGTCTAAACAGAGCAGAGTTCCTGAAAACACGCACATCATGAACTTTGCCTGGCCACCCGACGATGTTGGTAAAACGTCCCCCATGGTCCACCAGTGCTCGCAGCACCATTGAAAAGTAGCCCTATTTCTCAGCAGCTGACTGTGGAAGAGGTGGACAATAAGGTGCGAGGAGTTGACAACGGCCATAACTGCAGCGGGATCTGTGCTCAAAGTGCTGTGGCGCCCGCGGTGTCACTGAGCAGAAAAGTGCACGAACAGATTGCCCGCAGGCGCTTTCAGGGAGGGAGGGAGGGCGTGATTGACGGTTCAATGATGACAGTTACCCAAAACCACCCTCGACACATTTTTTCCCCCAGCAGGCATTGGTGGGAAATCCCAGAATTCCAATGGGCAGCGGGGAGTGCGGGAACTGTGGGATAGCTTCCCACAGTGCACCGCTTCCAAAGTTGACGCTGGCCCCGTTACTGTGGACTCACACAGTCGAACTAGTGTATTTAGTGTGGATACACAACTTCAACTTCATAAGGTCGATTCCACAAATTCGAATTAAGTTGATTCGAAATAGTCTTGTAGTATAGACATACCCTCAGTGATTTAAGTAGGAATTGAACTGATAGTGAAACTTACAAAGGCAGCTGACTGAACAGCTATGGCTCTTAACAAGCATCTTCATTGTCAATTAGCCAGTTCTTGGGGTAACCAGTTTTATGAATGAATGTTGTTTCATTCATAAAAACTTTACTTTTGAAGTTACATTAATAAAGTGATTAAAAACAATTTCATTCATCAGTTCTACAAATAGAGGAGGTGGTGGAGGTCTCAGGGAAGAGGGGGACACCATAGCCCAGTTGTCCGGTGGTGGGTCAGTGCCAGGGAAGGCAAAGCCTATTATGACCCAGTCATCTCTGGCTACAGCACGGGCCGTAAGGGGTTAAGCCGTAAGGATGCATTGTGCACTAGGGCCCAGGGAACCTGACTGCAGGGGCTTCAGCAAACCAGTCCAGAGAGGTGGCTCAGCATGGGAGGATGCTTAGGGGACAGAGCAGCCCCATACTCCCTGGGGACAGGGTCCAGGGGGGTGTGTGTGAAGAGGGTATTAACCCCCTGCCCTGGAGGCTGCAGGTTCGGGGCATGAACAGGCTGGAAATCGCTTCCCCCTCCTTCCCCCGCCACTCCAGAGCTTAGCTGAGGGACAGAGAGGCTTCCCCATGCCAGCGCTGTGCAGGACTTTTGCACACACAGGCAGTGTTTTCCCCCAGGAATTTAAATTAGGGGGAGAGTGTTCAAATTTGCCGGGGGGTGGTGGTGGTGAAAGAGGGGCATCAGGGCTGATGAGGGGTGAGACCATGAGTGCACAGGTAGGCTGTATGGCATCATAGTAAAAACTGAAATGTTTCATGACCATTTTATTAGATTTAACTCATGTTTTTTTAAAAAAAAAATCACACAAATTAAAGTTGGCTACTAAAGCCTTCTATGAAGCACATCTACATTCTTGGTTTCTTGTTATAATTTTGCACAACTTTGTTAATGAACTTCTTGAATGCAATGTGTTCATCTTTGGTGGCTTCTCATGTGTCCGGTACTTCCATTCCTTCAATTGATATGCTCATTAGTTCATTCACATGATCAGGCATGATGAAAAAGAATGCTCAACTGTAGCCGTTGTGACTGGGAGTAGCAAGAGATGAACTATTTCTTTCATTCCAGGAAACAGCATAAAGATTGGGTCAAGCCACTAGTGATGATAAAAAAGTCAAAGTCAAATTTTCATTCGTTTGTTGTATGATATTCCACTCAAATTCTCTATTCTGTCCTGAGCACATGGCAGCTCCCATGCTGGTAGTGTCTCACTCCACTCAACTGTCGGTATTTTATAGGACAGTGATCTGTAAAAGCTACATAGAGGTTGAGTAGACTCTAGAAGTCGCTGTTGTAGATTTTTAAGAATCAAGTCTGTGTACTTTCAGTTGTCTGAAACACTTCTTGACCTCTTCATTTAAGGATTCAATATAAAAGCCTTCATTAGTCAACTCCTGGACAGAAGTCTTTGCTTCTTCCAGTACTTTTTCAATGGATAGCTCTCCGATTGTCCAGCAATAGAAGCTACATTTGGATCAAACATCTACTACTGTTGTACCAGATGCCTGGATGGTATTATTTAATGACCCAAGTGGTTTCAACAGTATACTTACAAGAAAGAATGGCAATAGTTCTCTGAACATAGTAGCAAAAGTAATCCACCGGCTTCACTATTTAGATCCATCCCATCTTGGTGGATACTTTCCAAAGCCAGTAATAATGGCTACAGTAATTTTAAGATAGCCAAGAATCGCTCATGAGAAAGTCAGAGGGTTTTCCCAGGTTGGACTAATTCGAACTTCAGTCTGAGTGTATCTTCTATATTTTCCAAGATATTCAGTCTTTTTGGACTCTTACTGAAAAATATAATGAAGACATTAAATGTATAGCATTTTAAATATCTTTTGAAGAGTCTGCAGCTTGTACTAGCGCTCGTTGGAGTAGATGCCCTCTGCAGTGTGTATAGGAGAGATTAGGGTTACACTTCTCTGAGCAAAGCTTGTACTCCACCATGTCTTCCGGAGAAGTTTGCAGCTCCATCAAATGCACAAGCAGCCATCTGTTTGGGGTCCAACTGACAAGCATTTAACTCTAATATGTAGGTTGTCACAGATGCAGCCCATGTGTCTTCTATAACTTGAAGATCTAGAAATGCATCTACTGGCCTACCACTGACATCAAGATAACATACACAGTGACTTAATACTTGATACCTATTTGCATTGGTGCATTCATCAGCCATGTATGCAATTTTGTTTGCATGTGATGAGAGAGTTCTTCACTTTTTCAACTGTTGAGTCTTTCACTGTTGCACTACATGCTTCTAGCCAGCCAGTTGAGTTTCTTTCAGAAAGATAGTGAGCATTTGCTGGTCTTGTTCAGAACCAGTGTTCAACTTCAGGATGAAGTGACAATGCACTTAACATTGGCCTCCAGTTTGTAGTGTGTGGTATCTCTTGCTTAAATAGGAAGTAGGATGCCACAGCCATGTTTGTTCACATGAACTTTGATGTGCCTCTAGCATTCTTAACAGCCTCATTAACACTTACCAGTGTTGTCCTTGGTCAGTGGAGACTCAGTTCAGAGGTGCTTTCACATGAGTTCACCTCCCAGTTGGGGGGTAAGGAGGCACCTTGCTCGTTCCTCCACCTGCTCACTGTTCACTCTGGCCACTGTTGTTCGTTGTGCCACCATTCACGCCATTGCTCTGTTGCCAATGGCCCTGCGCCATCATCTTCTGTTGCCACCTGTCACTGTGACCTCTGCGAGTTGGTCTCTTGAGGTTCCGCCCAGCTCTCAGTGATTTCAGCTGAGCTCTCAGTGGGGGAACCTCGCTGCTAGTGCAGACTGGGCTGTATCTTCCACAGAAATACTGTCTCCACAGCAGGACTAAGCACTTAGACCTGATCAGTGACTTCAGCTGTAGTGGTCACTTAAAACAAAAGACTATCTATGGAGCCTAATCAGCTCTGTCTTTGAACAGTGGAGAGGGGCAGGTCAAATAGTACTTATGACTCAGGCAGATCATCAAGCAAGACAACTGTCCTCACCCTCTCTCTTGATGCCCTCAATCAGCACAGGCTAAGTACAGTTCTGCTGCCCTTTACTCATACAATAAGAACAACAACATTTCATTACCCCCCCACACACACACACTCAAGTGATTTGTAACCCAACCCCAGCCAAAAAATTTATCACTTAGGTATCCAACAAACAGATCTGTGTTGCCCAGGTAGATTAGGTGTGAATGTAAATACCATCTGGTCCTGAAGCCTTTTCCCTCAGCCCCTAGCTCATCACTAGCTGTCAGGGAGAGCTCATTTAGACTTTGCTTACAAATCATAATTTTAAATTATTAGGTTGGCCAACATCACCAAAATGAATGGACTGACATTGTCATAAAAAACGACAGCTGTATAAGGAAGCTAGTCTATGTTCATACTTTTCAAATCTATTGTCCTTTTTCAGATACATGTATTTTATCATACACTGTATATGCTTTTAAAGTGTGTATTAATGTTTCAATTTAAATTCAAATTTCTAAACAATCACTAAATTGGCAACACTGCATGTAACTAGTTCACAAAACTGTGGGGGAGGGGTTGGGAAAATTCACAGGGGGTGTAGGGAAATCCCTGCACACAGGGCTCAGCTCCTCCTGGCCAGTGCCCCAGGCTGGAGGGTCTTGGGCTTTCCTGGGATGTCAGCCCAGCCACAGGCAATGTGGGGAGGAAGGAGCCTGCTGGCCAGGCTGTTGGTGAGCTGAGCACTCGGACCAGGGGTGGCTTCTCCCTACAGTGCTAGGAGTGGACTGTGCCCCGCCATGGGGGATATGGAGGAGCAGTGGGGCTGGGCGGGTGGTGAAGGGGCAAAACAGGGAGAAGACAGCAAGAGGTGGAGCATGTAAAGGGCTGATGGACAGGCAGCAGGGGCATAGAATCATAGATTATTAGGGTTGGAAGTGACCTCAGGAGATCTAGTCCAACCCCCTGCTCAAAGCAGGACCAATCCCCAACTAAATCACCCCCTCAAGGATTGAGCTCACAACCCTGGGTTTAGCAGGCCAACCCTCAAACCACTGAGCTATCCCTCCCCCTGACAACATGTAACTGGCTGCTACCTAGTGCCTACCCGCATGCACCAGCCACCGCAGCTCACAGCGCATGCCCAGTGCTGGCAGGAAATGGGACAGGGGGTTGGGCCCCGCTGGCCAAGAGCCAGCACGCAGCAAGGGCTGTGCTGATAGGCCAGTCAGGGGAGCGGCCAGCCCTATGCGCTACATCTTAGCCCGGCCACACACTCACCTCCATCGTCGGCACTGGATCCCCCATTGCTGTTGGGTGGGCAGCTGGCAAGCAGGGATCCGGCCAGCAGCAGGACCCGCCAGTACTGCTGGTGGGGGTGGGAGGGGGAGAAGAGGAGGGGAAGACAGAAAATATGGGACAATTTGCCCCTTTTTAAGAAAGAGTCGGATACCTGCAGGAGGGCTTAAATATGGGACTGTCCCTTTAAAAACGAGACGTCTGGTCACCCTAGCTATAATAGTGCTTTAATCACTTCAAATGTAAGTATGAATCCAAGTTAATAGATTTACTGCAGCAACCACATTTTTTTCAAAACTAGAAGCAATGACACATTCCAAGACATGTGATACTGTAATAGGAATGATCAGAGCTTCATGCACTCAGACCTCAAAACACAGCTAAAATATGTTATTACCCTATAATGCGAGTTTTGACATGTGTAATAGCATACATATCATAACCATGAAGTATTGTGAAGGCTATACTTCGCAGCTATGACTTCACAGAAGCAATACCTTTTTCAGAATGTGAGAAAGCCCAAAGGAAATTACAGGCACCATTTTAACTGACAGAACTATATGCAAATAAAATAAAGAAATCAGCATAATAATTTTCTTTGTTATCTCTGATATCATCTTGCTGGGTTTTTTTTTTTTTTTGGTCTTTGAAAAGAAACAAATGTGGGCTTTTTTTTACAACTCCCCAAAAGCTTCACACCTTCCTTCCCATGTTTCTAAGAAACTGAATCTTAAAAACAGTAAACATGCAGACAGAAGGATATATTGTATAGGATTTTAATAAACATTTTAAAATACAAAATGCTAGGCAGTTCTTTAACTATGACACTACTAATCGGTGAGTAAGTTTGTTTATGCAGGATTCTGACAACTCTGAAAATGAAGTTCTACTGATTTGGATGTTTTCACTGTGTGACAGATATGGCAATCACCTGGGAAGACCTTACTGTATTAAATTTATTAACGTGGGCCGGGATTGCATGCAACTTCCCTGAGGGGAGAGATGTGACAGATGTGAGACCTGGGAAGCAAAAAGGAGTTCAAAAGACTGCATTGAAAATGTGCCAGACAAGTATGAGAGACAAAGTAGGTGAGGGAATACCTTTTGTTGGATCAACTTCTGTTAGTGAGAGAGACAAGCTTTTGAGCCACAGCAGACAAGTATGGATTTTTGGGACAATAAGCGTCAAGTGGAGTCCTAGTAAATCCCTAGGGAGAGGATTCCCCAGCTCCAGTTATGCAAAAACCCAGCCTTTTGAAGCTATGCCCTGAGGAGACAGTCATTGTCTGCTGATTACCTGATACATAAGGCCAAGATCAAAAGCTAGAACTGTATAAAGAAATGGCTGCTCTGCCCAGCTTTTGTTCTGGTTCTAGATCAAAGACAGATATGAACTTGTAATCATGGGGGAAACCTCCATTGTGGGTTTTGAGGGACTAAAACAATGGTTCTCAAACTTTTGTACTAGTGACTCCTTTCACATAGCAAGCCTCTGAGTGCGACCCCGCCCTTATAAATTAAACACACCTTTTTATATATTTAACACCCTTATAAATGCTGGAGGCAAAGAGAGCTTTGGGGTGGAGGCTGACAGCTCACAACCTCCCATGTAATAACCTCATGACCCCCTCAGGGGTCCCAACCCCCAGTTTGAGAACCCCTGGACTAAAATCTCCCAGAACCCTATGTTGGAGTTGAACTCTGATAGGCTTTCTAGCATCTGTCTAGCTTCTTTGATGGTTGTAATATTTTGTCCATAGTGCTTTTACATGTGCTGGCTTAGAAGGCGCTTTGTGGTAACTTATTAATTATGGGCAATACACTAGTCATGGCCCTCAGAGAGAGAGCAAACTGCCTTTTTAGGCAGTTTGTCTTGATGGGGATATCACAGTGTAAGGCAGGGAGCTATACAGCCTTAAAATCCCCAGTCAAGAGGGAGTGAGATGCTGGTCTCTATCCAAGAGAGGTGACCTCTGGGAACCACAACCATGGAGTGGGTGCCCTTGGTGAACCATGCAGGCACAGTTGCCCTGAAATTGTGACAATGACATTATCATTAGAACTTCCTGAGATGTGTAAATATATATGTTCATTACAACAACAACAAAAAAAGGCAAGGTTGAATGATTTACTAACACAAAAAAACCCCCACACCACAATCAAAAGATACCAAAGTTAAGGCTCAAACACTTAGGGCTTGGCTACACTTGAAAGTTGCAGCGCTGGTGGAGGCTTTCCAGCGCTGCAATTAGTAACCGTCCACACCTGCAAGGCACATCCAGCGCTGCAACTCCCTGGCTGCAGCGCTGGCTGAACACCTGGTCTGCTTGGGGTGTAGCGAGTGCAGCGCTGGTCATCAAGTGTGGACACACACCAGCGCTGTTATTGGCCTCCAGGGAATAAGGAGATATCCCAGAATGCTTTTAACTAAATTACTCTCTTTGTTTTGCTATGCAGCCTCTCTTTGTTTTGTTGTGAACTCGGAGCTCCGGGAGCTGCTTATCAAACACAGCTCCTGTTTGCTGTGATCAATCTGTACCTGACTGTGAACAATCAAATGAGATAACCCCTGTGAATGAGGCAGGCAGGGAGTGAGTGTTTGCTTGACAGAAACAGCAGGGGCAGAGGGGAGAAAGGGAGTCCATTGGATGCAGGCTGTTTGCAGTTAAGAGTTAAGGGTAAGGGATCTGGAACATTTTCTGATTTTGCAAGACAGGAAGCTAACACACAGTGTTGGCTCCAAAAAATCCACTCTCTCTCTCTCTCCCCCGCTCCCTGTCACACTACGCCCCACCCCACCCCCCTCTTTTGAAAAGCACGTTGCTGCCACTTGAACGCTGGGATAGCTGCCCGTAATGCATCACTCCTAACAGCGCTGCAAATGTGGCCACACACCAGCGCTGGTAGCTGTGAGTGTGGCCAACACCAGCGCTGTTCCTACACAGCTGGATGACCAGCGCTGCAAACTCCCAGCGCTGCAACTCTCAAGTGTAGCCAAGCCCTTATACATGTGTGTAGCAAGGTGATGACTCACCAGCATGGCACCTCCTACTGGTTGTCCTGGGAATTAGCTCTCCAGCTCCAGGGCACCATCTGCAGGCTGGTGTCTCACCTTACTGCTGGCCCGATGTCCCTCCCAGACCCCAGTGCCCCTTTATCTTGGGGTGCTGCCCCCTGGCAGTGCCCCCACACTTTGAGTCTCCCCTCCCAAGGGGAATCTCCAACTCCCTATCCCCACCTCACCTCAGTGGCTACTGCTAGTCACCGTCTAGCCCCTACTCACAGGGGAAGACTACAGTCTGTAAACCACTCATCACTGGCAAGAGGGGTTTGGACCTGCTGCCTTTGCCTGCCCTGGGCTACACCTCTGCAGCCCCAGTACCCTTCCCAGCCTTTACCAAGGCCTGCAACCTGGGGGGTTTCCAGGCTGGCGCTCCTCTAGCCTTCCCCCTGCCCTGCCCTATTCAGCAACCAGGCCCATTTCTCTCCACAGCTAAAGAGAGACTCTGCCTAAGCACCTGTCTAGCAGCCCTTTTATAGGGCCTGCTGTGGCCTCACTGGGGCATGGCCCCAGCTGTGGCTGCCTTCCCACTCAGCCTAGCCTTCTGGCTCCCCAGGGCAGCCCTTTCCCAGGGCTGTTTTAACTCCTTCAGGGCCGGAGCAGGGTGACTACCCTGCTACAATGAGCTTACCTACACTGCTGGGGGTGACGGAATACCCGTGCACAAGAGTTTGCTGGATCAAGGCTTAATGTTGTGCACACAATCTCAAAACCAAGTGCTGACATTCTGTTTCCAGCCATTTTGGCAATTAAGTGGTTAAAACCCCACAGGAATTTATTTAGAATGGGAAAGTGTGTACTTTCACTTTTCCTGTTCTAAGAAAAAGACACAGAGGAACCAGTGTTGTTCAATTTAAAAACAAAACAAACAAAACCTTTGGACCAACTTTGGAGATTTTTAGTTAAAAGGGTGAATTTTTTAAAAATTAGGAGCAAATGAAAAAAGGGTATTACCCCAACAACAGGTAATTGTGAATTATGGAGCAATCAGGGCACAAAGAGAGCCGGTATAGCCAGTATTTCCTACTAGTATTTTTTTCCATATTGACATACCTGCTACACCAGCCGTATAGGTCCCCTCCTCTGGGCTGATTCAGTCTGTCGGTCTCCCATTTTTCTTCACTGCAACTCCCTGCCTGTCCCTAATAGCTTCCCTTTCCCTCCCCTGGTGTTGGCCCTATACTTTTTCAGCTGCCATTTCCGGTTCTTTGAGGTAAATTATGCTACTACTAGGGAGGATCAGACATGATCTGGGAAGTCCCTTGGGAGGCAATGTTCTATAGTTTGAGAACCACTGCTGCAGGGGTACCTAGAGAGAAAGAAGGACCAGGAATTTGTGGAGAGGCGGGAACCAGAGATATGGGGCAGTCATGAGGTAAGGGAGGACTTGTAGGTAGAGAGGGGTGGATGGCCAGAAAACATCTCGGGAAAATGGAGAAAAAGAAAATGTAAAGTGTGGGGAAGGAAGGGAAGGAACAAACAGTAGACAAGACACCCCAGAACTAGAAATAATTTTAAAATATTTTAGGACTATTTACTGATTTACAAAGGTTTCCAGCAAAGAACAGGTTACACTTTCTTTCCAGACAGTAAGAGAGTGGGATTTGCACACATGATCAATGATTATAGATTAGTCGCCTCCCTTAGCAATCAGTTTAAGACTTAGAATTAAAGCACAATCACAAAACATGGATAGTTTTTAAAATCTAAACCAAGCCAGTTTCACATATACAATAATTGTGCAGCAAATTTGTTTAAGATTTTGAAAACAGTGTTATGGCAGGAGTCACCAGATGGCACTGTTACACACAATTCTGAAGAACTGCTGGATTGTTTTCCTTTAGATGCAGGGTCTTTTGGGCAAGCTGTATGCAAAAGGCCAGGCAGTTTGTTCTCTGCCTTAATCAATGCAACAAAAGTCAATTGTTGGGGCAGAGTTGCTTTCTGGGACCTAGACACTCGTGTTGGGGCTGAGAGTTCTGAAAAAAGAGTTTGCTTCATGCCATCTGTGACCACCTCTGTTCAAGGTCTGGGGCAGGGGTCGTCAACCTACGGCACACATGCCAAAAGTGGCACATGAGCTGATTTTTGATGGCACGCGGGGCGGGCTGAGCTGCTCAGCCTGCCGCTGCTCTGGGGTTCCTGCTGCTGGCCCCTTGCCAGCCGGGGTTCCACTCAGCACCTGCTGCTGGCCTGGGGGAAGGAACCCCAGGCTGGCAGTGGGCTGAGACCCCGGCTGGCAGGAGCTGGCAGCTGAAACCCCAGAGCAGGGGCGGGCTGAGCCTCTCAGCCTGCTGCTGCTCTGGGGTTCTGGTTGCTGGCCCCTTGCCAGCTGGGGTGCCCCCTGCAGCCCCACTCAGTACCCGCTGCTGGCCTGGGGTTCCTTCCCCCAGGCTGGCAGCGGGCTGAGACCCCGGCTGGCAGGAGCCAGCGGCTGAAACCCCAGAGCAGGGGCAGGCGGAGACACTCAGCCCACTGCCGAAACCCCAGAGCTGGGCAGGCTGACCTGCTCAGCCTGCTGCCACTCTGGGGTTCCAGCTGCTGGCCCAATGCCAGCTGGGGTCCCCACCGCAGCCCCACTCACCTTGCTTCCAGTTGGAGTTCCAGCGTAGGCCCCCTGCCAGACAGGGTCCAGGCCTCCAGCCCTGCTCAGCCCTACCAGCCGCCAGCTCCACTCTCCTCAGCTACCGATCTGGGCTTCCAGGTGGTTAACAACTGATCACTCAGAAGCCTGTGTGCGGCTTAAAGTATCCAAATACATGCCACCAGACATTGGAAAACTCAGCAAGGAAAAGCAAGTGCAAGGATCACACTAAACTAATAAGATCTGCATTTTAATTTAATTTTAAATAAAGCTTCTGAAACATTTTGAAAACCCTGTTTACTTTACATATAACAGTAGTTTGGTTATATATTATAGACTTATAGACAGACCTTCTAAAAAACGTTAAAATGTATTACCGGCACGCGAAGCCTTAAATTAGAGTGTATACATGAAGACTCAGCACACCACTGCTGAAAGGTTGCCGACCCCTGGTCTGGGGAATAAAGTGCCAATGAAATTAATTACACTAAGAAAACACCCAGACTTCGTGTCACTGCTTTCTCCTCCAGTGGGAAACTTCCCAAAATCTGCTAATGGTCAGTGGAGGGGTTGACTGAAATACAAAATGTGAGAGTTGCTCTTGAACAAAGCAGTTCATCGGGGCCATCTCCTTGAATTA
The DNA here is from genome assembly GCF_016161935.1 of Mauremys reevesii. Taxonomy (NCBI): domain Eukaryota; kingdom Metazoa; phylum Chordata; order Testudines; family Geoemydidae; genus Mauremys; species Mauremys reevesii. The sequence continues at coordinate 254,867,622 of NC_052623.1, forward strand.
TTCCCAGAGTGACAGCAGCAGCTAGTGAGAGAAGAGTTCTCCCAAAGGGCTCAGTGGGACAGGACATTTAGATCTGAACACTAATAAATCATTCAGAAGCCCCATACTAAGAAATAATTTATTTTCTGACTTCCTAAGTCATTTAACCAAAAACATTTCAAGTTAAAACTTATATATTTTGTTGTAAAGTTTTTGGCCCAAAACCTGCAAACCTTAGCAAGAGTAAAGTAAATGGGAGCTTTTCCCTGAGTGAAGACTACAGGAGTTTTGACCAGGTCACTCCTTTCTTTGAATCCCTCCACTGGCTCCCCCTTTGTATAACATCACACAAAAGCAGATTGTATTCATTTTCAAGGCTGTTCATGGTAAATCCCCACCTTACCTGTTCTCTCTCTCATTTGCTACCGGGCTGCTGATGCTCGCCTCCGATCAACCCAGGATACAACCTCTCCATTGCCCACTTGTGAAATTTTCAGCAGCCACTTTTGTACTTTCTTCCATGCTGCCCCTCATGCCTGGGAGGTGTTCGTCATAAGCAGCTGCAAAGCTACTTCGGTATTGCCCTTCAAAACCCTCCCCAAATCCCTCATTTGCCAAGATGCCTATAAAAAACAAGGCACACAGGCTGCTGGTGTGCAGAGAACAATGCCTACCATGCTGACAATACTGTCTCATTGTTTCCTTGTACTCCCTTGTCTGGTTGTGTCCATCACTCGTCTCTTGTCTTATACTTAGATTGTAAACTTCTGGGGGGCAGTGACCATCGTTTTGTTCTGTGTTTACGTAGCGCCTAGCAGAATAGGGTCCTGCTCCGTGACTGGGGCTCGTAGGTGTTGTGATAATACAAATATAGAAAGACTTGGTTCTTTCAGCACAACTCCCCATTGCATGTGTCTGGGTAGACCCAGGTTCTGACCATGAGGCACTGAGAACAAAATAGTGCCAGTAATAGGGCCTTGGTAGTGGAACTCCTTCTCAGAAGAGATCAGAGTAAGTTTAAGCCCCATGGAATTCAGATCAATGAACAATTTGATTCTGTGCTGCGGACTTGTATAACCTCAGGGAGAGCAGAAGCTACACTGCCATCATGTGGAAACCACATTTATCTCACAATAATTCTCACAAGCAATCTGTTTTTCTTTCATTAGAGTATTATGGCATATCTTGCAAGCCCTGGAGATCTCAGGATTTTTAGAACACCATGAAATTCACTGTTTGCACTAAACATATAGGCGATCAGCATTTCATCTCAGTTCATGACCTGTAGTACCATTTTTAGGCCTTTTCTGCATGTGCACTAGGCAGATCTCCTCAGTCTGTCTTTGAAGACCATCTAAATTCACATGTTCAAAGCCACCTAGAGGCAGGGCCTGGCCTTAGGGGTGGGCCACCCGGGCAGCTGCCCAGGGCACCCGGTGGTCAAAGGGGCGCTCTGTGACAGTACAAAGATGTGCGCTGCTGGTGTAGTGTCAGAAACTGCTTTCTGGGGGGCTCCCAGGTTTCTCCCTGCTTCCTCCCAGTGGAGGAACATGGGCATGTGGGGGAAGCGGTGACACACAGATACAGCTCACCCCTCCCCCACCACACACGTTCCTCTATGGGCTGTACTGTGAGGCGAGCATTAGAAGCTGCTGCTCTCTGCCCTCCACTTATGCAGCCTGGCTGGGGAAAGTCACCTGGATGCAGGGAGCCAGGGCCGGCTTTATGTCTATTCCACCAATTCCCCCGAATTGGGCCCTGCGCCTAAGAGGGCCCCGCGCCCAGTGAGAATCCTTTAACTGACTAGAGGCGCCTTTTTAATTTTTACTCACCCGGCGGCGCTCCGGGTCTTCGGCAGCACTTCGACGGTGGGTACTTCGCTCGCTCCGGGTCTGTGGCGGCGGGTCCTTCAGTGACACCGAAGACCTGGAGTGAGTGAAGGACCTGCCGCCGAAGACTCGGAGCACCGCTCGGTGAGTACAAGCCCTTTTTTTTTTTTTTTAAGTCATCCCTGCCTGGGCCCGGTCGAAACTGTTCGAATTGGGCCCCACACTTCCTAAAGCCGGCCCTGCAGGGAGCCCTGGTCGCTCCTCACTCCCCCCCACCAACCGCCTAGGGGTGCGCAGAGGTGCAGCATTCCGGCGGGAGCAGGCAGCAATGCCAGCTGCTCCATGCATCCAAATCAGTTTCCCCACGTGGGCTCAGGAGGGGGTGCAGTGGTTAGGGGTGAAGAGGGAGCAGGAGCGGGGAAGTGGCTGTGGGTGCAGGAGGGGAATGCAGGAGTTAGAGGCAAAGGGATACAGTGTAGACGTTAGGGCACAGGAGGGGGCAGGGGTTAGGGGTGAAGGGGGTGCAAGGGCTGGGAATGCAGGAGTTAGGGGCAAAAGGGGAATGGGGAGCCCACGGGGACCAGGGGGAAATGTGGGAAAGGGACCTGAGCTGGTTGAGATAGCGTAGACTTCCTACAAAGTTCATGGGTCCTGGGCTTAGACCTGCAGCTCATTCTGGAGTGGAGAGCAGGGGTGGGGCCAAATTTGCAGCTCATTCTGTGAGGGCAACAATCCTGTCCCACTCAATGGAACGGTAGTAGAGGAGTTCCTTGTGGAGTGCTCTACCCTTAACCCCCTTCCTGCATCTTTTACCATTAGCCGCCCATCCATGCCCTCCGCTCCTTCTTTCCTCTTTCGTGCCTTCTGTCCCTGTCTTTCTTCTTTAATATTCCAGTGAAACAATTAGAAACTGTTTATATTTTAGATTCAGATGTGTAGGTAGTTGGGCCAGTTGTGGAGGGAGCTCAGCTTCTGTCATTTTTTGCTCGCTCTGGGCACAAGCGAGACAGGCAGGAAACTGGCAGGAAGAACATTCAAATCATCTCACCAGCTGGCGGTAAAGAGCCGCCAACGTGAGGAGAAAGTCACTTTCTTTGTACAGTCAGCTCAGTGCTGGAAAGCAACAAAGCAGGGTTAACCCCTGCTACAGCCATTGCCTTAAATGACAAGGGTGATTAAACTTCTTGAACCGCTGTTGTTTCTCAATGCCTTGACAACCTAGCCACAGTCAAGTAAATAAGTAAATAAATAAATAATAAGGGTGCTGCCTGCCTCTGTGAAGGCGTGAGTACTCAGACTACAGGATTCATTGAAAGAGGGGGCACAGCAGAGGAGTTCATTAGAGTCATGATTACAGTAGCGCTTAAAGGCCACATTTTTCATCAGCGGCCCATTGTGCTGTACATACATATAGTAAGAGAGTCTGTGTGCCCTGACGAGCTTACAGCATAAATAAACAAGACAGACGACTGGTAGGTGAAAGGAAGTCTTATTATCTCCATTTACAAGTGAGGCACAGAGAGATTAAGTGATATACCCTGGGGCATATAGAAAGCTGGTAGCAGAATTGGGAATTGAACCCAAACCGCCTGAATCTTAATCCAGTGCTTTAACCATCCCCTCCCGCCCCCTTTAGGTAGTGTTTATGGTTTACCCCCTAGACTAGAGAGTGGCGCAGAATCGTTCAGTTTAAACCAAAATGCAGCCGCATCTTAAAATCTATTTTGAAGATCTTATGGGAAAGCTTTTTCAATGAAAATGGCTTTTCAGCCAAAAGAAAATTTTTTGTGGAATAAAATGCAGGAACCAAGAGGAAGGCAGCTGTTATCATGAGAAACAGTGAACTTCGAACAAAAGTCTCACTGACCTCTTTCAATGTTTCCAAACTTCCAACAGGCTATACCCTAAATTATGCGCTCTCCTCCCTCCCTGCCTGCCCACATAAAGATACAAGACTCATTTTTTCTGGGCTGGAAATGTATTGATTAGAGAACACCCTGTGCAGTGATGATCTCTCCTTTGATTGCATTCTAATTATATTAGTTTGCATAGTTACAGGGTCTTCAATCCAAGGATTTCAAGGTGTTTTGCATACAATAATGAATTAAACATGACAACATCACTAGGAACAAAATGATTGGAATCCAGTTCCCTTACTCCAGACAATCTGCAAACTGAAGTGAAACTTTGGGGATTTTTTGACAAATATGCGGCTTGATCAATATGCTCAAGCTCATTCCTCTTCTCCCCCTCCTTGGATTTATTCCTTTATATTTATCAGTTTTGTGTCACTTGCCATCTGTTAGCCCAGGTGTTAGATCTAAATGGTAGAAGTTCTCTGTTCCAATACATTGTTTCTCATGATTTGCTGTGGCTCCCAAATAATATCATTAAAATATCTGATGCAAATCTGGATGTGTTGCTTCTATTGCCAACTCTTGGAATTATTTAAATAAATAATAAAAAATGCTAGCGCTCCAATTTCTGTCACTGCTGTATCCTGCTTCTTTTTAGCTCAGTGAAGTTGAGTACAAGCATTTTCCCCTTTCAGAGCATTTTCAATTCACAGTGTCCCTCCCCTTTCCATTCCATGACTCTTTATCAACTTTAAACAATAAGTCCAGATGGGAATAGAGAGCTCTGTAAAAGCACCTCCTGGAAATCTGAACGTATCTGGCCAAACTTATTCCTCATGTGGTGCCATTGGGGATAACAGAGATAAATCAAGAATGAATGTGGTCCATGGTGCCCAGTGAATCCTTCTAATTTGTTTTGGTAGAACATCCTTGGAGAATTTATTTAATGAATTAGCAAGGTCTGCCATAGTGCTAGACCAGGTTTGCTATTCTTATTCAAGCTGTGCTCTCCCAGCCAGTGGCCAAATTGATCCCTCAGAATACCATTGTTGATAATTGCTTTGCTGCTCCTGGACTTTGCTTATTACCCAGGGAGCAGTTTAAAATAGAATATTCATTCCAACGAACAGAATGGAAGGCAGCTATGTACATTTCTTGCCCATACCCTACCTGTCACAATGGACTGCACAAAAGGATTCTAGCTCAGCAGTGTTTGCTATTTACTGGGATTCCAGGGGCCAGGTGTTTAACTGAGAGTTTCATGTTGTGTACCCTCTATTCCTGGTAGGTCTGTAACTCTGTTGTAAAAACTCTGCTACAGGTTTTCCCTCAGTCAACAATACTTCTGTACAATAATTATGAAAATGAATGTTGCTGTGGAATATGCAGAACATTACCTTTACTTAACTTGTTTTACCATGGTGGGTCCAAAAGACATATCTGGCTTTAAGACTAACCTTGATAAGTTTATGGAGGGGATGGTATGATGAGATAGCCTAATTTTGGCAATTAATTTGGCAATTTATCTTTGATTATCAGCAGGTAAGTATGCCCAGTGGTCTGTGATGGGATGGGATCTGAGTTACTACAGAGAATTCTTTCCTGGGTGCTGGCTGGTGAGTCTTGCCCACATGCTCAGGGTTTAACTCATCGCCATATTTGGGGTCGGGAAGGAATTTTCCTCCAGGGCAGATTGGCAGAGGCCCTGGAGGTTTTTTGCCTTCCTCTGCAGTGTGGGGCACGGGTCACTTGCTGGAGGATTCTCTGCAGCTTGAGGTCTTTAAACCACAATTTGAGGACTTCAATAACTCAGACATAGGTTAGGGGTTTGTTATCGAAGTGGATGGGTGAGATTCTGTGGCCTGCATTGTGCTGGAGGTCAGACTAGATGATCATAATGGTCCCTTCTGACCTTAAAGTCTGTGAGTCTACGAGTCCTCTGCACTTGCTTTAGAGTGCCAAAGAGCTTCCTCAGTATGTCCCCTCTACCCTTTTTGATCCGGTGTCATAGTCGTCATCTTCTCACTCAAAGAGAACTATTTGGAACTCCTTTTGGAGCCCCAGTCAGACACACTACGGTACCTACATGCAAATAGATTTTGCACAGGCAAAAAGATACTTGCATGTACAAGTGCTGAATGTATATGTAAATTCTTTCATTTACAGCAGACTTGCACACGCAAAAATGTTTTGAAAATCTGACTGCAGATTTCTGTATTACTTTCCATAAAAATAGATGTGTTGGTGGATGATTCATGGCCACAGTCCCATTCAAGTAATTTATATTCTGCTTATCTAAATTTCTGGTGCCATTTCAATTTTCTGGGGTGATTTTTCTTCATTTTCTGTCCTAGCTGCTGTGCAGTGCCACTGTGGCCTTTGTAAGCTGCTGCTGTGCTCTGCTTTCTGAGATTGGTGGATTTTAGCAGTGAGTGAAGTGACATCTTTCCTCATATATGAGCATATGTAAACATACACATGCTGAAAATCTTGTATTCTTATGTGGGAGGGTTAACTGGGATGTGGGGTCATGCACAGCTGTGTTGAAAGACTACAATTTAGTCCTCAAGAAAGCACTGAATTGGTCACATGGTTATTGTGGCTCTAAGCAAACCACAGCCCTAAGGAGGAGAAACCCGCTAGGCTGGGGGCATGGACATGAATCATACAGACATCGATTTGATGACTGTGCTCTCTAAAGCTGGTGTTGTTTATGACTGCTACCATTATTACTTGGCAATTGCTGTAAAGTGAAAACAAATGGGACTGTGTTTGTCAGTCATTTTCCCTGCTTAGGGACGTTATGCAGCAGTGATATATCTGGCGGATCTTACTGAGAAGCAAAATTAAAATACATCAAGATTTACTTGCTGAATTAAATCTCTGATTGAAGTCAAAGTTGCCTAAAATGTTGCCTATTCCCATTTTCTACAGTTGGGTCTCTTACTTAGGATATGGACAATGACATTTTGATAGTGAGGATAATCTTGCTTTTACATATGTACTTGTATGATATTAATTTTGAAACCAAATGGCAAACCCTGAGACAGATTGATCAGTGAGTCTGAACATGCCCTTTGCTGAGGCTTGGTTCCTTATTTGCAGACGAGAGGCCTGAGTCTCCTCGCACACTGGTGTAAGCAGAAGCAACTCCACTGAAACCAATAGAATTGCACTAGTATAAAACAGTTGTGAGAAGAAAAAAAAATCAGCAAAACTGTTGTAGGAGCCTGAATACAAGCTGAAGTCCCTGATAAAAACAAAGCAGGTTTTAATGGAGAGACACCAATGGGAACAATCCGGTGAGACATACCAGGTTGATACATTAGATGGGGGCAGGGCCCGTGCAAGGATGTTTTGCGCCCTAGGCGAAACTTCCACCTTGCGACCCCCTCCCCCATGCCTCCACCCTGAGGCACCCCCCCGCGGCAGCTCCCCCTATCTGCCCTGAGGTGCCCCCTCCCCCGCGGCAGCTCTCCACCCCCCACCCTGAGGCACCCACCCCGCCCCAGCTCACCCCTGCTCCATGCACGAGCACTAGCACCCCGAGCACGCCCTCGCTGCTTCACTTCTCCCGCCTCCCAGGCTTGCGGCGCCAATCAGCTTAGGCGATGCAAGCCTGGGAGGTGGGAGAAGTGAAGCAGCCACAGTGTGCTGGGGAGGAGGCGGGGTAGCGGTGAGCTGAGGCAGGGAGTTCCCCTGGTGCCGCCTCTCCCCCCTTACTTGTTGCAGGTGGCCCTCCCCGTGCTCCCCTGCCCCAGTTCCCTCTGCCTAAATGCTGGTGGCGACAGGGGTGGCCGAAGATCCAGCCACCGTGGTTGCTGCCAAAGAAAATGGTGCCCCCCAAATCCCAGCGCCCTAAGCGATTGCCTAGTTCGCCTAAATGGTTGCACCGGCCCTGGATGGGGGAGAGTAGGAAAATGAAGAAAGATGGAGATGTCAAGGAGATTAGAAGCTGTAGGAGGAGAAGAAGGGAAACATGGATGGCACCATTTAATTTGATATCAACAATAGCTATCATGCCCTTGATGTGACAGGAGGATCAAACTAAGAACAGCTCAACTAAAGAACACATGGCAAGCACTGGCAGAGAGTATTCACAAAGAAATCTGTCCACAATGAGGAACATAGCCCATGACACCTGCAGTCCAGATAAGGTAAACAAAGGAAAGTAGGCTGCTGGGAGGGTGCTAGAATAAAGTATGCCACAATAAGAGTAAGAGCAAGCCTTAAAAATGCTGGTACATACCACTGAATGGAATTAATATGGGAACAACTGACATCAGTGGAGAAAGGTGTGATGGAACTAAAAATGTCTTAAGGGTGTTGGAGGAGCATAGCATGTAATCTTCTCAAAGATCCTACCATTGACAAGCACAAAGAAAGAAAGGAGAAGGATGATACCAGTGAAGGCATCAACTGTGATTTGAATTCGAGGAGCACTGGAATTCCATACGTTATGAGAGAGGACTATTTGGATTTGATAGTCTGCATTTAGGTACAGGGTGTATCAACGGCAGGGTTTTAAACAGATGACGTTTGTTAAATGGGACTTAAAGTAGTTATGCAGGAGAGTAGGGGAGCTTATGCTTATGACCTGTTGAAGAGTAAAAATACTATGGAGGAGAGACAGAATGGGAAGAGGTGGAGGGCTGGTGCTTTTCTACAATTACATACTAGATAGAAATGCTACTATGAAACTGCCAAGTCTGAGAATATATATCTGAACATGGAGATGGAGACAATCCACTTTAAGTTTAGGGATATTTGGATCTGGGGTTTGCATTATGAGTCTCTCTAACTGAAAGTAAACTTCGGGATTTTTTTTTAAATGCAGTGCAGTTACCTGTACATACTAAACTGTTATAATTAAAAAAAGTAAAAAAAAAAATATAAACTCAGCTTCTGGAACTAGAAAATAAATGAGGAGAGTGTAGATTAAATGCCATAAAATCTGGGACAAATGTTAAAAGAAAACTCCAAGTTCTACTTGTATCAGTTTGTAGAGAATGTTTTTTAAAAAGTCATTGCATGTAATAAAGAATGCTGGGTCTCGGAAGCCACAGCAGATGTTCTGGCGAGGGGAGAGGGGAGGGAGTGGTGGTGTTTGATTAATAGTCACAGTGGCAATTCATAAAAAGTCGATGCATGTCTCAACATTTACACTTCACATCCCTTACGGAAAAGGTCCAGGGAGAGAAAAGGTTTCCTACTTACTAAATGAACTCTTTCTATGGAATTTAACAGAAAGCAGCTACAATTATATAGGATGGTTCAGAAAAAGCTTAGAGAAAGATTATTGTTTAGAATAATGTATACAGAACCCCAGTAGTTTTTTTTATGGAACTTTTTAAAAAAATCAGTGGCATGGTCTATTTATGAAAAAGTCTAAAGACATTTACATCTGCAAGCTGAAAACTACTTTATAAAATAGTTGATTTTTTATAAGCAGTGTCTGTATGTGAAAATATGTTTAACGCCTTAGTTCTGCTATGTTTAATGTTTAAGTCTTTAGTTGTGCTGTGTGTGAAGCACTGCATAGAGACCTCTTGTTTAGCTGTGCTTAGGAAAGTGGGCCCAAGTTCTGAAATGTGTAATTTCACTAAGACCCTGATTGATCCTGCAATGAAGGGTGCATAGTTAAACCCGTCTGTCTGTGTAGACACCCAAGTAAGTCGATGGATTCCCATTAGGGGTTATAGGCCCACCTGCATAAATCCATTACAGGATCAGGGTCTAAGAGCTGACAAAGAAGGGGGTAATATTGTAACAGTTGCATATATTTGAAGGGTGTAAACAGCAATGATGGAGAGTCTTTATTTGAGCAGTAAACAAAGGGATAATCAGGATTAATAGGATGAAATTAAGACATGGAAATTAGAGCTTGAATATCAGGAAAAGCTTCCTGACAGTGAGATCTCTTAGGCTGTGGCATAGTCTTTCAAGGGATGTGTAAAAGGCTATCACTTTGGGGCATCTAAAACTGGACAGAACAATGCACAAGATAATGTCTTGTGGGAAACAATTTTGCATTAACAGAAGGGAAGAGGGATGGACTTTTTTCTATCTTTAATGTATGTGATTCATAATTCCCATTGCACCACATGGAAAACTTCCCTGCAGTGGCAATTCAGACTGAGTGAAAGGCACCCTCCTCCTGTATCAAGCCTATGTAATTAATCTGCCTGCTAGCCCATGGGCAATCCGTGGCAACTAGCCTGTGGACTACAATAGTGGTTCTCAACTTTACCCATATTGCAATGTCTTTTCCATAGCGAGGAAGGGCAGAGCGGTTGTAATTCTTTTGATGCCTGTTAGGGGTCATGACCTGAAGGTTGAGAACTCATGGCCTAGGTAAGAATATCTGAGGTTGGTTTTCTCCCTCCATTCAGAGGTCTTTGGGGTGCTGGATCAGCATGGTTGTGGACCCTGAGGCCCTCTCCCATCTCAGTTCTACAAGCTGGCTCCAAGTCTCTTGGCCACCTACAAGGGTGTGGAAATCCGGCTGTATGACTGCTTTTGCTCACAGCTTCTCCCCCTTTCTTAAGATTTGTCTACACTAGAGCTGGAAGGAGTAAATAGAAGTGTAACCGCAGCAGTGTGAGTGGTGGGCCAGGCTAGTTGTCCCAAGTATGAGCTCATAGGTATGTACTTTGGGTGGGTAGCACCTTCAACCACTAGCGTCGCTATGGCTACACTTCTATTTTTAGCAGGCTAGCTCGACTGGAGCTAGTGACTGCGTCTCTTCAAGCTAGAAATTACACCTTCCAGCGCCATTGTAGACATATCCTTAGGTTTCATTGAAACAGAGGGCCTGGATGTAAGGGAGAGGAAAGAGTCAAAGTTACCATCCTCCTTGTCACTCAGGACTGGGGGTTGATACTTTCAGCACTGACTGAAAACGGGAGAATGAGGAAAGTTGGAGAGGAAAGAGGAGGAGTTCGGTTAGTAACTGGGAATCCTTTTTTCTATTCCCCTGTGAGAAATGCTGGTGCTGACATTGCAGTATCTCCTGACTGGACAATGAGGGGACCAGGAATGAAACTAATCTATTGTGTACAGCAATGTTACAAGCAATCCAGGGGCTCCCAGCACAAGAAAGGGAATGTTAACATAAGCAGCATACATATAGGAGAAATAAGGATAAAATATGTTTTTTATTAAGAGATGACTGAAATGTCTGGGGCCAGTGAAGACAGGAATTTCAGTCTCTTTTGGCTGATTTATTTTGAGCAGAAATGCCATAATTTCCTACATAAAAAAAGCAGTGATAAGTCATGATTGAAATAAGAAATCTCAACATTTCTTGCAGGTCATCAGAGAGTGATGGATTGAAAGACCTGAGCTAAAATGATAATCGTCAGGAGGGTGCTTAGATTTAAATTTAGCCTGAATGAGAGACAGTGGAAATGAGGTCAAGAATGGTCTAAATTCCTCTCAAAGCCAGGAGGCTTCTAAAAGGAAAATTGAAGAGATCACTTTGGCTATTCAGCATCTATTAGAAATTTAACAGTTTGTAGAAAGAACCAGCTAAATGGAGCCAAGTCAAGCTACACGTTCCAAGACTACATCACGCTGCTTGAAATTGTGATTTGAAAATGTGGTTAACTGCAATTTAAGTACCGGTAGTTATATAAATCCATATAAATTAACCTCTGGAATGACCTTTATTGGATCCAAACACCAGAGAAGAGAGAGAATATGAAGAAGCATAGGAATTATCAGTATTACACTCCCTAGAAAATCTCTCTTGTTATTAGGGTGTTTCTGCCTAAGCAGTTGGAATGAGGCCAAAAGGATGACAAAGTGATGGACAACAGGCCTTATTCTGCTCTGACTTATGCCAGTGTCACTCAGGTGTCATTGAAGTTAAAGGACCTACTGCAGTGGCAGGTTGACTGAAGTGAGCAGAGAATCAGGCCTAACAGTGGAAGGATAAGACAGCAATTTCAAATTTGTGTTAATGTTGTTCACCTACTACTATCCACCCACATCCTTCCTCCAGTCACCCTTTCCAACTACCATCCTCTCCTACCTCCCCCCAGGGTGTTTGGGTGGCCTGTTCATCTCTGTGGGATCTTCAGGAAGTGAAGTCACTGATACCTTTAAAAGGGTCTTTGTGCAGGTGTCCTGTATGGGCCTATGAACCCCTCCAACCTATATATGGTTTATAAAGAAGCAGGATTCACTTGTCCTTCCCAGGAAGACAATGAATGGCATGAATGTATCCCATTCCTTCTGATGCTGACTCAGAGCTTGCAGGCACAGATGCCTCCAGTGTTCTTATCACAACTCTCTCCTAGAGCACAATTGCTATGGAACTCATATCATCAAGTGACACATTGTCAACACGTGAATTTAGCCTGCGTGATATGGTTTGCATGAATTTGCATGGCTTGCAAGTGACTACTACAGAGTTTGCACAACACTGTAGGCAGGTGTGTATTAAACCACAGGTTCATGAGATCCAGGACTAGGCTGCGGCAATTTTGGAGAAGGATGTGGGCAGGTAGCTGGCTTAGATCAGAAGTTGTGCAGGGAGCTGCACAGACAGAAAAACCATGAAGAGAGGCTGGCTGGGCATATGTTTAGTTGCTGGGCATTGCAGCAACAGCATGTCAGTCACGAACAGTGGAGGAACAATATGCTGACTGGAGAAGGTTGGGAGAAGTGATGTAGATGTCCTGGCTGGAGGAGTTGAGTTGGAATGAGAGATGGAGGATGAGAATGACCATGGAAAAAAAGGGTATAGTTGGGGCTTCTTTGTGTTTTGGTGATCACCCACTGACAGGGGTGGCATGTTTGTAGAAATTTTGGTGGTGCCAAGAACCTGCCCCTGCCCAAACCCCGCCCCCCAAACTCTGCCCCCCCACCTGCCCAAGGCTCTGGGAGGGAGTTTGGGTGAGGGAGGAGGTCTGGGGTGCAGGCCTTAGGCTGGGGCAGGGGATTGGCGTGCAGGATGCAGGCTCTGGGAGGGAGTTTGGGGATGGGAGGGGTGCAGAGGGCTGTGGGATGTGGGGTGGGGGCTGTGGGATTTGGCTGCAGATGAGGGGTTTGGAGTATGGGAGGGGCTCAGGGTGAGAGTAGGGGTGTAGAGGGTGAGGGCTCTGTCTGGGGCTGGCAATGGGGGGTTTGGGGTGTGGGAAGGGCTCAGGGTAGAGTAGGAGTGTGGGGGGATGAGGGCTCTGGCTGGGACTGTGGGATGTTTGGGGTGCTGGAGGGGCTCAGGGCTAGGGTACAGGGTTGAGGGTGCGGTGGGGGGTGAAAGCTCTGACTGGGGGTGTGGGCTCTGGGGTGGGGCAGGGCTGGGAATGAGTTTGGGGTGCAGACAGGCTGCTCCGGGACAGGGGCCAGAGAGGAGGACTCCCCCAGCCCTTTCCCTGCTGGCAGCAGCAAGCTCTGGGGAGGAGCCCCCCTTTCCTGCCCCCCCTAGCAGCACACTCACCCTCACTGCTGTCACTGCAAGTGCTCCTAGGGCCCCTCTCACGTCCAGAAATCTCCCCCACCCCCCGTGGTGGGTGCCGGGGGGTGCTGCGTGCACCTCCTCCCCTGCTGTTGCCTCTGACTGTAGCCTCACTGGGGCTGAGAGAGGGGGCTGCCTCCTTGCCCAGCATGGGGCAGGAGCAGTGACTGTGGGCGCGGGGGGGAGGGCTGTGGAAAAGGGAAGGGTTTGAGGGGGAAGGGCAGGCTCAGAGTCAGTCTGCCCCTACAGTGAGATGGGGGGGCACTAGGACCCTGCGGCAGCAGTTGCTGCAGGGAAGCAGCATGGAGGAGATAAAGACAGAGACGCTCTGCTCTGGGGCCCAGGAAAGACAAGCGGGGAGAGGGGGCAGCAAGTCGGGGCCATGGGACACTCGGTGGGGGGGGGGGGCGCAGGTGGGACCGAGGGGTGGGGCACCCCAGCCCCAAATTTTGGTAGAGCTGGGCCCCTGGCTCTGAATATTGCTGCTGCCCGAGCACCACGTGGGTATGGAACTCGCCACCTATGCCCACTGAAGGAGAGAAAAGGTGGCTTAAAACCATCTTTGAACACACGGTCGGCCTCCAAATTGCACTGTGTACTCTCCTTGCCTGTAGCCAGGAGAGTACAATTGTGCTGATTTGACCCTGTCTACAAGCAGTACAAGGTGTCCAAGCATCCATCAACTGTGATGATGTTTTCTTATTACAATACTGCCTAGCGGTGGCAGCCACAACAGGAGTTTCATCAGATTAGGCACTGTACATACACATACTGAAAACATAATGAGCTTGCAGCCTAAATTATTCTCTCTTTCCCCTCGCCCCACACTCCAATTAAAAGAACATTAAGGTTGCAACGTCAAGTACTCAAAAGTTAGGAAATGCCCAAATTAAGGCATACACCCGGAATGTAAAATTTCAGTCTGACTGGCAAAAGTTTGGCAACATTATAACTGAAAACAGGGTCTCATAATGGGAAATGTCAGGGAACCCTTAATAATGGGCATTGCTTCCAGCCCTGCCTATAATAGACACTACATAGAATGGGGAAACAGAGGCACAGAAAGGCAAAGTGACTTGTCCAAGGTCACCCAGCAGATCAGTGACACAGCCCAAGTCTGAGTCCCAGTCAAGTGCCCTTTTCATTGGACCATGAAGCCTTTCAATGATTCTTTTTCTAGAGAGGATTGTTAATTCTTTTTACTTCCTATGTAAACAGTCAACATTTAAACCAATTTTTTTCAAGGATCAAGACTGATTATATTGTTATTTTCAATATGTTTTGATGCATGACATTTTAACTTCTACATTAGCTCACTTGAACATTGTGTGCATTATATATAACCCAGGTATTAATATGCTTTCTAATCCAATTGCAAACCATAATTGAAATAAAATTAACTAATGCCTAATCTCCATATCCAATTTGATTTTAATTAAATTACTGACCCACCTGTTCAAGCCTGTGACAAATACATGATATTGACTAGAATTTAATAAAGTTGGTGTGGCAGAATTCATTAACCAGGAAAACTGTTACATCTTGCAGGTTATCAATTAAGTATTCTTACCTCTAACTAAAAATAGCAGGCTAAACTTTACCAAATAGCAGAAAAAAAAATTAGCTAGTAATTTTGAAGTAATGTCTTTCTTGATTACATTTATCAAGGTTTGTTTACTAAACTGGCCTACCTATTTTTTGCTCACCTAATTGAAATGGATTAAGACAGGAGTAATTATATTTGCAGTGAGAGCTGTTACTCTGAGCAGATTATCTACTTGAAATCTAATTCTACAGATGCATCTGACTTCACAGAACTGAATGTTTGATAGACTGACACTAATCTTTCAGTTTGTACAGTATATAAAGTGAATTTACTTGCATTAAGTATAAATACTGAGATTTAATTTTCTACTGTTATTTTGATCAGGAATTGGACAGGCTGCAACTTTGCCATGGACAGATGGAACTTACATTATGGAGCTACTGAGAGTTGTATAAGTACATTTTAAAATATACGTTTAGCGGAGTTACTGCCTTTTCTTTGTATATTAGAAGAACTATTTTATACATGCACACATACCCACAAGGGGTGAACCTAAAAAATTCTCATTTGAGAGGTATTACCAGTTCTATCAGCATTCCCCACTTTGAGCCTTCATTGAACACCCAATGAAGTCCAAGGAGAGACTCATTGACTTCAACAGGCATTGGATCACAACTTTTAAGAATAAGGAATTTCTCTCAAGCCAGTAGAAGCTTTTCAAATGGAAGAAACTTTCCATGTGCAAACACTCTGTGTGTGTGTGTGTGTGTGTGTGTGTGTGTGTGTGTGTGTGTGTGTGTGTGTGTGTGATGGTTAATACTGGTATTCAAAAAATGACCACGGCTTTCAAGATTATTGCTTGATTTAACTGAATGAAATGCCTCCAGTCTTCTCTGGAAAATAATGTTAACAGTTTCCATCCATATCAGTTAAGTGTAAATTCTAATTTTACATTTTGACATAGAAATGAAAAACATCTAAACAACTCGGAGATATAAAAAATTTACATAATTTCCAAGCTGCAAGGAATGAAGACAGACACAAATTATACTGGTGTAAAAGTTGACTTATGTCTGACAGGAAAGGGTTACATTTTTAAGAGGAACTTTCAAATGAAAGGTCTAAGGTAGGGAAAAGTGATTGACTGACTAAATATTTCTATATACTGCAGAGTAGATCTCTGCTGCGCTACTAAGGGTGCTGCATAAGAACAAAACTGGATTAAATTACAACAGTTGAGCTTTTCAAAGCAGCGTAGGGGATTTAGACACTGCTAATAGGATACTGTGGTCTCAAGGCATGCATGGCTGTTCAGAGGTTATCACAGGTTTAATTAAAGCATCACTTACATAAATTCAGTGCCTGGAAAAAATACTTCTATCATGGCTGATAAATGGCTTTCCATGGTCTAAGTGTGGTTGACAGTGATGCCAAGATTCTCAGCTTGAGGAGAAATCACTCCTCCTTGGGAGAAAGCCACCAGCCAGGAGTGCCATAAGATTCCCTTGGCAGAACTGCAGAACCCAGTGTCACAATCCAATGGCCCCTCCCGTTAGGGAGTCCCCTGGGAAGGCAGATCAGCACTGTATATTGCTAATGTTGCAAGCATCGCAAAGCATTTTGGGGAGGGTCAAAGGTGTGTGAGTGGAGAGTGGAAGTTTCCTTACAGAGTCCGAGAGGCTGAGGGGGGGCAGGGGAAAGAAGAAGAACGGGTTAACTCAACACTGTAGCTAGCAAGCTCAGACTGAAGATAAGAAGTTGACTCCCACCAAGGCCAGTTGCTACCTGCCAAGACAGAAGGGAGTAAATCCACCCCCCCGCCTCCGACCAGCTGTGAGAAGAGAATGAAATGCAGAGTTGCAGAGATAATAACAAGAACAGTGAAAGCAACAGCAGAGACCAACAGAAGGGAAAACAGTCTCCGGAGCCGGGATGTTTTGGCAAACAGGGAAGGCCACAGCAAGCCTGTTTGGACTGGTACAAAGAGCACCAGGCACAGAGGGCCCTGGATGACGACACCCGCAAAGGAACCCAGGACTTAAAACCCTCCCAAAAGCTGGAGCAATTCGGAGATTACAGCGGATTTCCCGGACGACCTGGGCCCAGGGCAAGAACTCCTTCCCACTCTTCTTTTTACGTCACACCCAGGCCTGGCCAGTTTTGGGTAGTGCATGAGTGAATATGAAAGTGGGTTAGGGCTTGGAGCTCTAATGCTTTTTTTCTTCCCCTGACTGATGGGGGAGCATTCCCAGCACTCTCTGCTGTATTTTATTATTTTATTAATAAAGCATCAAAACTTAGACCCTTGGTGTGCTTCATCATCGTCTCCATGTGGCCCAGCCTGATCAACTGTGGCCCAGTCAGATTGGTAATGAAAATCTGTCACACCACCAGGCTGTTGGACAATCCATTGGAAACCAGGGGCTTCTGCACTGCCTTCACACCCTCCTCCCTCTGTCAGCTTCCCCCACTGTCCGCTGCCTCCAGAACTCCCCCAGTGGGGGTTTTCTGACACAGAATACAACCACTCAGCCTACGGTCTCTTTTGAGCAGATTCCTTTGTGTTTAGGGGGAAATTAATGTATTTCATTTATTAAAGAACAATATTACACCCTAAAGGACAACTGAGCCCGTCTCTACACTCTGTCACCCTCGTGTAAATGTAGAGTAAGTCCACTGACGTCAATGGCTTTTCAAAATGTATTTCTTGAGGATGCTTGTAATGTCCCAATTGTTTCTATGACTCAGTAGTCTGACTTGTTCCTCTGCAGCAAGATTGTAATGTATAATTCTGCCATGCCAGCAAAGGAAAGTAAATAATCACCTTCCAGGAGGGAGATACAGTACATTATATTTAAATGGAATGATTAACCTAATCCTTGCTTAGAGTTCTATAATGCCAATACCATTTTCTATCATTATCTGTTAGCTACGTTCCTGCAAGTCTAACAGATGTACAGAATAAATTTAGTTACTAGAGTGGTTCATCTCTTCTCCTAGTGATGGGTCAGATGCATCTAGAATATACTACACAGGGGGAGCTGCTATTCCTGTAGGTAGAAAAAGCTTATCAACGTCTAGTGGATGTGCAGTGTTGCTTTGCTAAGAGAAGCAAGGTGGATGAGGGTACCTTTTATTGAACCAGCTTCTGTTGGAGAAAGAGAAGCTTTCAAGCTACAGAGAGCTCTTTTTCAGCTCTGTCTCTCATCAACAGAAGCTGGGGTGATAAAAGATATTATCTCACTCACCTTGCCTCTTTCTAATTGCATGGGACTAACGCAGCTACACCTCCACTTCAAATTGCTAAGAGAAAGTCATTTATTACTATAAACTCTGGGTTTGGATAAGTTAGTATCCTCACAGTGTTGTAATGCAGGTAAAACACTAACAGCTTACTGCTTCAGAGTGACTCTGTTTTGTCTGAGATTTCTGATCATCACACAACCACCAGAGCACACTGGGACCTTGGAATGTGTGAAGTACAGCACCAAATTGATCATCTGGAATCAAAGAAATGATCTTGCAAATGAAGTAATCATTAAAAAAAATGCAAAAATGTATTTAAATACACCCCGAACAGTCTTTGAAAGTCTTACATAAAACGGTAACATTTATCAATGAACACTTTTATTTATAGTTTACTTCTTTTCTCCTCCCCCCCCCCAATTTGTCAATGAACACCCTAGTGGATGGATAACACTCCACAAGTTTAGAAAAAAACCCACATTTTTGTGGATATACAGTTGGAATATCCTCAGAATATGCTGATTTATATTTTGGACAGTAACAAGGAAGAGAGGGTGTATAGATGTTTTTAGATATCTATCAAAGAATTGCTGATATAGGGATGAAAGATGATTTTGTACTTGAGGTGGGTGGCCTGCGTTATCTTCCTGTGAGAAGGATTGGTAAATGTAAACTTAATTCAATGTCTGTTACTGTATAGTTCGGTAATAAGATGCAATTTCCCCATATCTTTAGATGCATAGGGTGTTTCTGTTTGTTTATGCCTTCTGAATGCTGCTTTCCTTAAGTAAAAGGTCCCAAACCCAGGTTCCTTAAACCAAATGTTCTCAACTGACACCTTCTAAACAAGCTTGCCTTTCATGAAAACCTCTCAGACATGGCTGATCTTAACCCAGGATCTCTGAACATAGTCATCCCTAGACAAGGCCTCCCAAAGCCACCTCTCCAAAGCCAAGGGTGAAATCAACAGTGATTAGGGTGACCAGACAGAAAATCAGGATGGGGTGGGGAGGTAATAGGAGCCTATGTAAGAAAAAGACCCAAAAATCAGGACTGTCCCTATAAAATTGGGACATCTGGTCATCCTAATGGTGATTGACTTCAATGAGGCCAAGATTTCATCCTAAGGTTTCAAGATCAATGGCCGTTTGATTATGGCCTCTTGAATCCACCCATCTTGAACTCTGGGCTGTCTCAAAATTTTTGCCAACTTTAAAATAAAGAAAGGAAAATAAAATAAAGGAAATAAAATCTTACTTGCTTTGCAGGAGAAAAGCTGCAGAGATCATAAGTTCCACAGGAGGGAGCCTTTCTCCCACTGAGCTTGCAAATGCTGAGTTGGTAGCATAGAGAATTCAATACAGAATCTGTTTCTGCATTGAAATCTGCCTGTGAAGGAAGTCTCCTACACTGAAAATTGGAGATGATGGAAAATTTCTTGAACAATTTTTTAAAATAGAAAAGTGGCCCTTTTATCAAAAAATCTTTGAGAAAAATTGTCCATTGTTAAACTTTTCCCAAGATATCTATAGAAAGTTTTCAAAGTTGTCATCACAAAATTCAATTTGCCAAAAAACTTAGTCTTGTAAAGAAAACTGGGTTTTGGTAAACAAAAATTTTCAAAAAACAATTTCAGTTAAAAAAATTCAGTAGACATTTTTCTGAAAAAAAAATAATAACCAGGAAATGGGTCCATTTGGAATCCTGCAAAATGGGAAGAACTTTGAAATTTAATTTTCACATACTGATTTTCCTATTTATCATCCAGCTCTCCTGAAAACACTCCGTACAGATATCCACTATAAGAGTGAATTGGTGGCAAACCCTGAGCAGGCTGTCAGACCCACTGCACTCTCTGAAGCACAGGTCAGGACTGGGCTACCTGTGTCACTGAATGTTCCAGAATGGCGTAGTGACCGAGCAAGGCCTTGGGCCTGCTTTAGCAGCTATGAAACATCTCAGGTGCCACTCTGCTGTCTGGAGAAGGATTCCTTCTCCAATCCTTTGCCCTTCCTTCTCTCAGTGCATAGCCCATTAATACTGGCTCTGCGTTGGAGACAGGCTTTAGTTCTGCAGTTAGTATTGGAGTTCCCAATATTAGCATAAAATTACTCCTATGCATGAATGAAGACTAAGTATATAAATGCTTCCAACTCAGTCAATTTGTGTAAAGAAAGGAAGAACTTAATCTGGGATTTTCAAAGGAGTCTGAGGGCAGGTCTACATTTAAAACACTGAATTGGCAGGGCTGCACCACTGTAGTACTTAAGTGAAGATGCTCCAACATTACTGACATAGCACTGTCTACAGGGCTGGCTCTAGGTTTTTTGCCACCCCAAGCAAAAACAATTTTAGCTGCCCACCCCGTCCCAGCCCTGGGCTCCTCGCCACACACCCCTGCTGCCCCAGCCCTGGGCTCTCCCCTCCCCACCCCCTGCCGCCCCAGCTCTGGGCTCCCCCATTTCCCCCCACCATTGCCCCCCCCCACACACCTCCTGCCGCCCCAGCCCTGGGCTCTCCCCACCCACCTGCACCCTCCTTCCGCCACAGCCCTGGGTCACTGGTAACTCGCTCCCAGGGCAGGTCATTCAGCAGGAATTTTGGATGTGCACAGAACACAGACAGGATTGGTTTCCATATGGTTACAGAACTGCAGTAAAGTGGAACAATTTTCAGCTTGTGTGATTGGAGGATATCTGGATGCATATTATAAGACTGTCCTACATAAATGAGGAAAAGTCAAGGTGCCTTTATTATACTTTTGTTCCACTCTTTGTTTCTATGGGGAATTTGCCAATGCAAATCACTGTCTTCCTTTTAAACAAACAAACAAACAAACAAACAAACAAACAAACAAACAAACAAAAAGGCAATGGCTGTTGAAAATAGCAATTCCAGTCCTAATAACCACTGGGAAACACAGGGGCGGCTCTAGCAATTTCGCCGCCCCAAGCACGGCGGCACGCCGCGGGGGGTGCTCTGGCGGTCGCTGGTCCCACAGCTCCGGTGGACCTCCTGCAGATGTGCCTGTGGAGGGTCTGCTGGTCCCGCGGCTCCGGTGGAGCATCCGCAGGCATGCCTGCGGGAGGTCCACTGGAGCCGCCTGCCGCCCTCCCGGCGACAGGCAGAGCGCCCCCCGTGGCATGCTGCCCCAAGCGCACGCTTGGCGTGCTGGGGTCTGGAGCCGGCCCTGGGGAAGCATTTCTTGCTCAATTTTATCCTACTTTTTCTACAGCAAGTTACAGTGGATCAGTATATTTGATTTGGGAGAAAATAAGTAACAGCTGCCCAAACTGAGCTTGAGCACTCCTGAATTTTGAGGTGTTCAAATCTGGAAGGCACGTGCAGGGAGGGTGGGGGCTGTGGCTCCGCAGGGGAGCACGGCAGCATGTATGCAGCAGCGTGTCTGGCGCTGTGCAGAGCCAGACACGCTGGTCTGAGTGGCACGGTAAGGGGGCTGGGGGTTGGAGAAGGGGTAGGGAGTTCCGAGGGGGGGCATGGAGAAAGGGGTTAGATGGGTCAGAGGTTCGGGGGGGCAGTCAGGGGACAGGCAGTGGTTGGATAGGCATGGAAGTCCCAGGGGTTTGTCAGGGGACAGTGTTAGGATACAGTGTCTGCAGAGGCCTATACTTTAAGAATTTAGGTGTATTCTTATCACTTAGCTAGTTATAGAGATATAAAAGAAAGAATCAAAAATCACTGTCTGTCTGTGTAATGGCCTTCTCTTACTGTGACAGTCTGAGGCCCTGTTTAGTCATACTGAAATAAGGCAAACTGGGGCTGTTAGGAAGGTGATCCGATCACCTCCAGAGAAAGGGAAGAGCCTAGAAGATGTAAGGGAGGTCCGCCGAAGCCGTGGGACCAGCAGACCCTGCGCAGGCATGCCTGCGGGAGGTCCGCCGAAGCCGTGGGACCAGCAGACCCTCCACAGGCACACCTGCGGGAGGTCCGCCGAAGCCGTGGGACCAGCAGACCCTGCGCAGGCACACCTGCGGGAGGTCCGCCGAAGCCGTGGGACCAGCGGACCCTCCGCAGGCAAGCCGCCGAGGGCAGCCTGCCTGCCGCCCTCGCAGCGCCGGCAGAGCGTCCCCCGTAGCTTGCCGCCCCAAGCACGTGCTTGGTGTGCTTGGGCCTGGAGCCGCTCCTGGGGATATAATTGGTTAAATAACCGTGTTACAGTATGTTAGGATTGATTAGTTAAATTTCAGTAAAATGATTGGTTACGGTATAGCTAAGCATAATTCAAGTTTTACTATATAGTCTGCAGTCAACCAGGAAGTGGAGAGTGGAGGGAAATGGGGACTGGGATGGGGGAATTGGAATCATGTTTTGCTAAAGGGGGAAATGGGAACAGGGGATGGGAACAGGAACAGGGACACAGGCAAGGCTCTGTGGTGTCAGAGCTGGGAAGGGGAACACTAAGGAAGGAAACTGGAATCATGCTTGCTGAAAGTTCACCCCAATAAACATCGAATTGTTTGTGCCTTTGGACTTCGGGTACTGTTGCTCTCTGTTCATGCAAGAAGGACCAGGGAAGTGAGAGGGTGAAGGAATAAGCCCCCTAACAGACAGGTAGGGCGTGGGGTCCTAGGGGGGAAGTTGGGGGGGTCTCAGAAGGGGGAAGTTGGGGACAAGGAGAAGGGAGGCTTAGATGGGGGTGGGGTCCCAAGGGGCAGTTAGGGGCAGGGGTCCTGGGAGGGGGTGATCAGGGGACAGGGAGCAGGGGGGGCTGGATGGGTTGGGGTTTCTGTGGGGGGCAGTCGGAGGGAGTGGATGGTGGCAGGGTGGAGCTAGCCTCCCTGTGGAGTGTCCTGTTTTTTGAATGTTAAAATATCGTCTCCCTACCCTTCACAGTGCAGCTCTCCATTCACAGCAGGCTGCGGCATGAGGTCTCAGCTACCTCACTCCCTCCCCCTTCCTTTCCTGTTGGTAGTGGCCAAGGGAATGCTGGGAAATGTAGTTCTTTCCCTGATCCAGGGCTGGCTCTATAGGCAAGGAGCTAACAAAGGAACTACAGCTTCCAGGGCAGCCTCTTGGTTCTCAGCTCCCATGCTGGATCCCTGCAGCCCCTGCAAATGGGCTGCCCCAAGCATGTGCTTGCTTTGCTGGTGCCTAGAGCCATCCCTGACTGTCTACAAGGGGGGTTAGGTTGGTATAACTACATTGCTCGAGAGTGTGGAGTTTTCACACCCCTGAGCGATGAGGTTATATTGCTACAGGTCTGTAGTGTAGACCTGGCCTAAGGGTGAGGTAACTGGCTCCTACTGATATGAGAATTAGGTGTTCAACTCCCTTAGGATTCTTTGATAATTCCAGCCTTGCTCTTCAGAGGTGGGACTACAACATTTCAAATTGCAAAATTCAGATGTTTTAAAGATTACATATAATCTATGTAATCCCCTACAATTGGATTTTTTTCACTCTTATAACTCAAAGACAGACTGAGAAAATTTTGCTTCAGCTTTCCAGAAATAATTCCCACCCAGAGGCCGACCACAGAAAATTTGAGCCCCAAAAGAGAATCTTTTAGAATGCAACAAACGTTGAAATAAGGAATTTATAATGAAAGCCTCAACATAGCGTTAACTATAGCTGGCATAAAACATCGGCATGCATGCGTATGTGTGCCCCAGATTTGATGACGAGCCGTGTAGCTTGAAAGCTTGTCTCTTTCATCAACAGAAGCCAGTCCAATAAAAGATATTACCTCACCCACCTTGTCTCCCTATGGATGTATACACATGCTGTATGTGGAAGACCAGATGTCTGCAAGTGTGGAAATGTTCTCAACATATCTATAATGTTTTATAAGCTCATACCTTCATCTCCAATTGAATATCCTAATCCTAAATAATCATTAAAGGGAATATTTAAACTGTCTCACTGCAGCAGAAAGCCATAAGGGTGAAAAATCGGAGTGCAGATTATTGAAATGTCATGTCATTTATGTGGGCATTTTTCATTAGTTTCTTTAAATGCCAGTAACCTTTGGGATACATCATAAACCCTTTAAAAGAAGCTAAGTAGGACAGGTAAACAACCATCAGATCAAATATAATCTAACTCCTTTGAAATGTTCTATTAGGATGGACTAGTGGCTATGTTACAGCCATAAGCACACTGGCACTAGGAATCCCAGAAGAGAAGCGAAAATGCCCCTTCAAGCTGCAGGAGACAAAAATGGGGCTATCACTCTGCTGGAAATGGAGATTATGAAGGGCTGTATAGGGTCTGTTTAAACTTGTTAGGGTCCAATTTAGCAAAGCACTTAAATACATGCTTAGGGGTGGACTGAAGCATATGTTAAACGCTTTGCTGTATTAGGGTCTGCATGTAGGTTATATTAACCGCTCTTTCAGCCTGATGATTACTTTCTTCTGCTAAAAGGCAAAATTGGAGTTAATTCTGTTATAATTGTAACTGGGTGAAATATTTCACCCATTCTCTTCTCCCCCACCCCCCGGGCTTTTTTGACATAAAGGTTACCTGTCACATTTCCCAAAGGCCAGTCCTTTCTGTGTGGAACAAGAGTCCGCCCTTTTGGATGAAGAGTCCTCTGCTGCGCCAGGCATACAGGGGAGTGGGAGACCAAGGGAATGAGTGCACTGGACACACAGCCACATGGTGAATACACTATCAAGGCAGTACAGCCCCAGCCATAGAGGTGGTTGGAAATGGATTTTTTCTCCTGCAGAAAACTGATGAAAACAAAATTTAATTTTCATAAAAAAATAAATAAAAATAAAAACAAAACGTTGCTTTTTGGCTGCATTTTTATTGTTTCAGCAAAAACCTGAAGTTTTCTGCATTTCATTTAGTCAAAAACACCGTTGCAGGCAAAAAACAGTTCTGATGGCAAATTTCTAACTAGCCCTACTCAGTCGCCTTCTCTGTGGAGCTCCCCTATAGGGGTTCTGGGGTAATGAAGCTAGACACCCAGAGGACAGAGGTCCTGGAGCCAGACTGGAGACAGAGACTTAGATTTTCAGAAAGCTTTTGACAAGGTCCCTCACCAAAGGTTTTTAAGCAAAGTAAGCTGTCATGGGATAAGAGGGAAGGTCTTCTCATGTATCAGTAACTGGTTAAAAGATAGGAAACAAAGTTTAGGAATAAATGTTCAGTTTTCAGAATGGAGAGAGGTAAACAGTGATGTCCCCCAGGAGTCTGTACTGGGACCAGTCCGGTTCAACATATTCATAAATGATCTGGAAAAGGGGTAAACAGTGAGGTGGCAAAATTTGCAGACAATACAAAACTACTCAAGATCGTTAAGTCCAAAGCAAACTGCGAAGAGTTACAAAGGGATCTCACAAAACTGGGTGATTGGGCAACAAAATGGCAGATGAAATTCAATGTTGATAAATGCAAAGTAATGCACACTGGAAAACATAATCCCAACTATACATATACATCTAATTTAGCTGTTACCACTCAAAGAAGATCTTGGAGTCATTGTGGATAGTGCTCTGAAAACATCCACTCAATGTGCAGCGGCAGTAAAAAAAGCAAACAGAATGTTGGGAATCACTACGAAAGGGATAGATAATAAAATAGAAAATATCATATTGCCTCTATATAAATCCATGGTACGCCCACATCTTGAATACTGGGTGCAGATCTGGTCATCCTATCTTTAAAAAGATATATTGGAAATGGAAAAGGTACAGAAACAGGAAACAAAAATGATTAGGGTTATGGAACAGCTTCCATGTGAGGAGAGATTAGTAAGACTGGGACTTTTCAGCTTGGGAAAGAGACAACTAAGGGGGGATATGATAGAGGTCTATAAAATCATGACGGGTGTGGAGAAAGCACATAAAGAAGTGTTATTTACTCCTTCTCATAACACAAGAACTAGGGGTCACCAAGTGAAATTAATAGGCAGCAGATTTAAAACAAAGAAAAGAAAGTATTTTTTCACACAAGAGAATGTTGTGAAGACTAACACTACAAAAGGGTTCAAAAAAGAACTCACAGAGGATAGGTCCATCAATGGCTATTAGCCAGGTTGGGCAGGGATGGTGTCCCTAGCCTCTGTTTGCCAGAAGCCGGGGATGGGCGTCAGGGGATGGATTACTTGATGATTACCTATTCTGTTCATTCCCTTGGAAGAACCTGACACTGGCCACTGTCGGAAGATAGGATACTGGGCTAGATGGACCTTTGATCTGACCCAGTATGGCCATTCTTATGTTCTAGAGAGATACTGATTTCCCACAGTATAATGGGCAGATGTTTCAGCCTCCAGCACCCACGGGTTCTTTGAGGAATCCAGGCAACAAGGAAGGCCCCTAGGATTTTTCCTGAGATGGAGTGATCTGGCCCATTATTTAGTATGTAAATATGATTATCTCCATATTACTGATTCTCAATTTCGCCATCTAAAAGGTCAAGTACCAGGGCCACCCAGGGTGGGGGGGAGGAGCCAGTGGGGCAATTTGCCCTAGGCCCCCACGAGAGTTTTTCAGGGGCCCTGGAGCGGGGTCCTTCACTTGCTCTGGGGGCCCCAGAAGACTCTCGCAGGGCCCGGGCCCCCAGAGCTTCTTCTGCTCCTGGTCTTTGGCGGCAATTCGGCGGTGGGGGGTCCTTCCACCCCGGGACCTGCCGCCAAAGTGCCCCGAAGACCCGCAACGGGGGGGGGGTCCTTCCGCCCCAGGACCTGCTGCCGAAGTGCCGGGACTTCGGTGGCAATTCAGCGGCGGGGGCCCCTCCGCTGCCGAAGACCTCAGGCCCCCTGAATCCTCTGGGTGGCTCTGTCAAGTACCATGTCCAAGGTCACAAAGAAAGTCAGTGTTGGAATCTGGATTCCGATGCATGACTCTTGAATCCTCATAGCCTAATCCACTAGACCACAGTGCCTTCTTGAAGATTCAGGAATGTCCTTCAGAAACAGTCTAAATACTTAAAGTCAATCAGATAATACTGCATATTTTACAGTCATGCATGTGAGCTACAGAGAGGGATATTGTTCATAAAATATGCCTACTTCAGTTATTTTTCAGTATCACGCACATGATAACAAATTTACAACAATCTTGGAACTACAAGACTACATTTCATAACTTAAGGAAGGGAATACAATGTATGAAAAAGACAGCCAGTCAATGCTATTTATTTCTTGGGAGAAAATATCGAAACAGAACCATGTGTAGAGGTATAGAAAATAAATCCTGAGCCCACTATATTACATTGAACTTTTTGACACCAGTCCAAAATTTAGCAGCAGATGCTTGTGTTATTTCAAATCAATAATGTCAGAACAGATGCCAAGCATGGCCAGCCTGAGGAGTGGGTGATCAGGGTTGCCACCAGGGCACCAACATTTGTTGGTGCCAAATCCCTCAGTATTTTTGGGGGAGTAGTGTGGGAGGGGGAAGTGTTTTTGTTGTGCCTTTTGGGTGGGTGGGCTGGCCACCTATGAAAACATTTGTTATTTTATACATCTAGATTGAGTTTTTGTCTTTTCTTAACCAGAAAACAAATTTTATTAACCACTGTTCTGTGCAGGCTGTAGACAAAATGAGTTTAGCAGCCTGTTTTACAGAGCTAGACCTGCTGACAGCAGAACGAAGCACCAACTGGATATCTATCATACTGGACAAAGACAGTATGTAGCACAAACAAAAAAGCTCAGCAGCAGGGTCATTTCTTCCCTAGTACATTTGCTCGTAGCTGATATTCAAGGCAGTATCTTTGCCCTGTTTTCTTAAATTTCAGAATATTACGGTATAAATTCTTTGTATCTCAATAGTGCCTAGAGCCTCCAACTGAGGTCGGGGGCTCCATTGTTCTAAGCCTGGTACAAAAACACATTTCCCCGTTCCCTTTTGTTTGTAGAAATTGCCACAGATGAAACAATAATGTACATTTTCTTGGAATTATATCTGAACAGTGTATCAAATGCTGAGGATTAAATGCACCTATATAACCTAAAATACTCTTAACATACTGCAGTGGGAAGTGATGGAGAGATTTAATAATAATGTTATATAGAATTTTCTCTCTTGCTCTGATCAGCCTCTAGGAATTTATTGAGGGCCCTCTAGAAGACAACTGGATCAGAGAAATGCTGGAATGTGAATCTAAATAGAGCTGAGATCCAAAGACCTCAGAACTGAGTTTAGAAAAAGGTTCTGGGTGAAAATATTTGTCCAGAATAGCTGGAGTAAGGCTAAAGTCTAATGTACTGTCCTGCAAAAACCTAATAGGACTGAAGGATAATATTATCACAATGAAATTGAATACTGTATCCTCCAGTCACAAGGCTTTGCTCATGTCACAAAACTATGGGTTACCTATGGGCTACCAGTAAAAGCTGAATCAATCTGTATTTACCTTGTCAATTGATATTAATTGTACTAGTCTGGAGAATACAAGCTGCTTTTTCTTTACAGGTATGGAATTCTAAGTAATTTGCATTCATGGAATTTGGTTACAGCTTTGCACAGGGGATAGATGACTTATTCAGTTTAACTCCATTGACTTCAGTGGGTTTACTCTGTATTTACACTGGTGTAAGTGAGATCGGAATTGGGTCCTACCTATATAATTGTCCATGCTCTAATTTGTATTACTGGTTTAAGTCAGCTACAAATTCAATGCATTGCATTGCCCACTAGGAAATCTGTCTCATATAGAACATTCTAGGCCATAAAGTTCTTAATAGGAGAAATAGATTCCTGTGCAGGGAGCCAACACAACATGTATCAGTGACTTAAAATCCCACTTAAGCCCTCAATATAATGCTTAAATTGTGCAGCTTGTACTCACCCTCTGAATAGGAGTAAGTTTCACCCAGTGCAAAGAGAAAAATAAGACAATTCCTTCAAAACTTTAAACAGTGATAAAACCAGAGTGCTGCATGTTCTTTGTTCCCTTGGTGAACGACTGTGTGTCAGAATAGGTACCTTGGCTGCACAATTTGACAAAAAAATCCCTTGGAATGTTGAGTATTGCATGGCCTGGGAATAGGATTATGCTTAACCCTAATTTCAGAGGGTTCATAAAAGAATGATTTGTGGCCTGGCAAACATACCTTAGAATGAGGCTATGTCTATCTTAGGAGCCATGTACCAATATAGGAACAGACTATACTATATAAGAACGGCCATACTGGATCAGACCAAAGGTCCATCTCGCTCAGTATCCTGTCTTCCGACAGTGGTCAATGCCAGGTGCCCCAGAGGGAATGAACAGAACAGAACAAGTGATCCATCCCCTGTCGCCCATTCCCAGCTTCTGGCAAACAGAGGCTAGGGACACCATCCCTGCCCATCCTGGCTAATAGCCAATGATGGACCTATCCTCCATTAACTTATCTAGTTCTTTTTTGAACCCTGTTATAGTCTTGGCCTTCACAATGTCCTCTGGCAAGGAGTTTCAAAGGTTGACTGTGCATTGTGTGAAGAAATACTTCCTTTTGTTTGTTTTAAACCTGCTGCCTATTAATTTCATAAGGTGACCCCTAGTTCTTGTGTTTTCATGAGAAGGAGTAAACAACACTTCCTTACTTACTTTCTCCACATCCATCATGATTTTATAGACCTCTATCATGTCTCTCCTTAGTCGTCTCTTTCCCAAGCTGAAAAGTCTCAGTCTTATTAATCTCTCCTCATACGGCAGCCGTTCCATACCCCTAAGATGGATGCAGCTGTACCAGCAAACCTGTGCTTTGGGCCAGTATAGTAAAATCACCCTCCTCACCAAGCAAAATGAGCTATATTGGTAAATACAAAGATTTGCTGGTATAGCTGCATCTAATCTAGGGACTGACCTACCAATATAGCTATGTTGAAGTCTGTAGTGTCGATCTGACCTCTGACACTACAAGAGCTCAGTCTATTTAGTGTCTCAGATCAGTGATGAGCTGCCAAAATTTTAACAACCAGTTCCCTATAAAAAGTTCTGATTTAAGGGTGGGGGGAACGGAGGAGGGGCCGGGGCAGGCGGAGACATACTTGTGGGGCCAGAGGCCCCAGCAGGGCCTGGGGCAAATTACCCCACTTGTCCCCCCAGCAGCCCTAGAGCTTGCAGCCCCCTTCCCCCTTACCTTGCTGGCAGCTCAAAGCAACTCCAGAACTCAGCTGAGCTGCCCACACTGCAGTTGGGGGGAAGCAGGGGAAGGGCCGGGGGAGCCTCAGTCTCCCCAGCTGGGAATCCTGGGAGCAACAGGATGGTCCGGCCCGCGGACCGGAGTTCTTTGCCCACCCCCTGGCCCTTTAACAACCGGTTCTCCATGGAGGTCTAATTTTAGCAACCGGTTCTTGGGAACCTGTGGGAACCTGCTCCAGCTCACCACTGTCTCAGATACTGTATAAGGTAGATGGTTTAATTATGGTCTACAAGTACCTAAAGGGGATATTTGATATTAGAAAGATTCTAAAAGTTGCAGTGTTTAGCCATTGGTACAAGTTATTAAGGGATGTAGTAAGTTCTCTGCCGTTTGTAGGTCTTCCTAAGGGATATGCCATAGTCCAACTACAAGTTGTTTGGCTTCATGCAGGAATCACAATTATCTGGCCTGTGTTACACAGGAGGTCAGACTAGATGATCACAATGCCCCCTTAAAACCATATGGTGCATCTGAGGGCAAATGTCATAGATTGAGACAAGGAGTTCCTCCCCCCAACACATTTAATGAAGTTTTTATTTCAAATTAAGCACTTTAGGCTACAGATGAGCCCAAATTAGAATAATGTGTCCAAGTGTTCCCACCTCCCCAGATTATTGGATGGGTATGAAGGAAAAACCCATCATGTTTTTGCAGGTTCAAAGACTGATGAACAGGGTCTGGCAAAACCAAAACTAACCCGCTTAGGTCATCTATACTTCAAACTCTATTTAATTCCCAATAAGCTGTGGCTCTTCTGTCTTCATGATTTTTCTCCTTCATTTTCACTCAACAACATAACTTTCTCCATACTTCCTGAATGCCTGGCTGGAAATTCAACATATCTTCCCACCCTTGCTTTCTTTCTCACTTTAGTCCTAATTACAAAGCTAATTTGTAATATTTATAGCTAATTGATGGAAATTGCAGTCAGCTTTGTAGTTTGTTTTATAGTCTTACATTTGCTATTAATTGGGTTGGACCTTATGTTAACCACTAACTCATTTTATAACATTACCAATGAGCATCCCTAAGGTGGATTAACATGATTAAGTCTGGGGATCAGTCTGTGCTTACTGCAAATTTTCCCAAAAGGAACAGATTTATTGCAGATGGCAACAAGGTCTACTCTGAATAGAAATAATTAAGGGCCCAATTTACATCCTAAATAAGGACAAGTTCTATTGCATTTTAAAAAGATCATTATGCATTCTGAGAGGTTATACTTTTCAAAATGAAAAAAAAATGACTGACAATTACTGAAGCAGAACCCATAATGCCTTGGTTGCAGCTGAAATGAATTATATTATTAAAAATTTCATGGGGGTGGGTGAGCTACATCTAGCAGCCAAATTAGTCAGCAACATGATCCTCTTGATATGACATGTGGTGTTTTAAAAAAATGTTTCCAGCAACTTGTGAAAAGAACACAACATTATTGGGAGGGCTGTGTATTTTGTTTTTAAAGCAAAAAATTAGAGAAGCCAGTTTTACAAGAGATCAGAAGCAGTGATAAGTATTAAGAACAATGTAGCCAAATAAGTTAAATAATATATTAATGTCCCCTAGTTATTGTGCCCATTAATCTAAGCATATTAAAATTCAGAGAACCTATAACAGTTCATGCTTTAGCTACAATATCATAGCATCTGGATGTAGCAGAGAATGGCAATAAAAACTTACATATTTTATATAACAATATTTTGGATATTAGCAGTAATTAACTAGCTCAGGGGTCGGCAACCTTTCAGAAGTGGTGTGCCAAGTCTTAATTTATTCACTCTAATTTAAGGTTTCGCATGCCAGTAATACATTTTACTGTTTTTAGAAGATCTCTTTCCATAAGTCTATAATATATAATTAAACTATTGTTGTTTGTAAAGTAAATAAGGTTTTAAAAATGTTTAAAAAGCTTCATTTAAAATTAAATTAAAATGCAGAGCCCCCCGGACTGATGACCAGGACCCAGGTAGTGAGAGTGCCACTGAAAATCAGCTTGCGTGCCGCCTTCAGCACCCATGCCATAGGTTGCCTACCCCTGAACTAGCTGAAATCAATGGGCTACTCACATACATAACGGTATTCACTTGTGTAGTGGTTTATAGGATCTGGGCCTAAGTAACTCCAGAATATAATTACATTATATATTACTAATTGTAATTGTAATTGCAGTTTAATTGCAGGTAATGTAATTGCAGGATAGTGATGTCTTTTGAGCCCTGTCTACCACTCACTCTTATAAATGGAAGATGCCATAGTTAAGAGAAACTGCACCTGTATTCCCCCTCTGTGGTCCAACAAGGGAACCCACTCTAGGATCCCAGCTGTCACAACTTTCTTGCAGGGTTTTTCCAGGCTGCACAGTTCCATGCGTACACTGATATTCCCAAAAAGCCAGGCTGCCTAAACAGGCCAGGGTCTGCACTTTGCTCTCTCTCCAAAGGCTATGAAAAGCTGTACTTGCCAGCAGTTATGAGCGACCACACAGCTCTTTCTAAGCAAGCACATTTATTCTCAAGGAGAAAGCAGTACAGAGAAAACAGATTAAAGCAATACAAGAAACTACCTGAATGCTAATAAGCTTACAAAAGATCATCCCCCCAGTTCCAGCCAGGGCTCTGGTAGGAGTCAATCCTTCAAACCAAGGAGTTTGTCTGTGGTTACAAGTTCATGAAGCCTTAGCTCAGAACCAGAGTCACCATGAATAATCCAGTCTTTCCTTTACACAGCTTGGGCCTTTGAACTTCAGATTCCAGAAACAAATCACAGACAGTGGTCCCTTCTCCCAGGGTGTAGCTGTAAGAGGCTGGGTTTTCGCATAACTGGAGATGGGAAATTTGCACTCAGCTCACTCTAGAGATCACAAGGAAAACCACTTGATACCATTGGTCCTGAAAGTCCATTCCTGTCTGGCCCACTGTTCAATACAGTTCTTTGAAGTTTGTAACACTTCCCAGGGTTCATATCATATTCCCCCATAGAGAGATTACATACAATCTCTTTGCACTTAATACAATGGACTCCAAAGATACTTCACCTTAATTCAATAAGGTTTTTCAAGGATATTTCAGGAAATTGCCACATCTGTCATAGAAGTTATTTACAAGAGCAAGGATTAAAATCAAACACAAAGGAAAAAAGAGAAGAGTTTTGGAAGGGATGTAAATCCTCTGCTTTAAAGGCACAAAAACAATTTATAATGGGGATTAGGAGGCAATTTTCCCTGAGACCAGATTACTCACATTTGGTTACTGCAAGGTTTCTTGCACCTTTCTCTGAAACAGCTGGGATTACTCAGTGCTGGAGGCAGGATACTGGACTAGATAGACCATTGGTCTGATCCAGTATGACAGATCCCATGTTCCTAAACTGGCCAGATGTTTTATTTATTTATGTAACTTTAAAAGACACTTTTCTGCAGATCTAAGTGCTGTGTAGTAGATTAAAAATACGAACTACGAAGAGAAAAAAAATCAAAACAGATTTACTAAAGGGGAGGCTGAACAGCAGGTACTAAAGTTAGACATTTTTAAAGTCAGCAGGTCCAGAAAACTTGCATCCAAGAGTTTTAAAAGAGCTGTATGAGGAACTCAATGTATCGTTAATATTGATTTTTAATAAATTTTGGAACACTGGGGAAGTTCCAGAGGACTGGAAGAAAGCTAAAGTTGTACCAATATTTTAAATGGGTAAATGCAAGAACTATTATAGGCGTACCAGCCTGACATCAATCCCAGGTAAAATAATATCACTGGTAATAGCGGACTGTTTTAATAAAGAATTGTAATATAATTAATGCCAATTAACACGATTGTATGAAAAATAGATATCAAGTTAGTTTGACCATATCTATTTTTGATTAGAATACAATAGTTTGGTTGATAAAGGTAATAGTGTAATATACTTAGATTTCTGTAGGACAGTTTCATTAAGAAGCTAGGACAATACAAAATCAACATGGTAGCTATTAAGTGACTCAAACACTGGTTACCTGATAAGTCTCAAAATATAATTGTAAATGCTTTTGCCATTCATAAAAATTAAACTCTTTTACTTACACATGCTAATATGCTATCCCTGAAACAAGCAATGAAGTGGTGGTGGAGGATAATGCAAAATTTAAAAGGATACATTTGCCTCTAATCAGACACTAAAAGGAAATGATACAAAAATAAAACTGCCGCACTACTTTAAAGAGTTCAGTTTTACAACAAAAAAACACAAAAATGCCTTATATTGTATTTTTCGGGGGAGAGGGGAATCCCACAAACTCCTGCCAGTCATTTTTAGGTTAAAAATATCTATTTTTTCCTGTGACTCTAGAGTCAGGCTCATTCACAGTTTGAGGCAGCGGTTAAATTATTTAATAGTGCACAAATCCTTTGCATCCATGGCTGGCACTGTCAACTGGCGAACTTGTCCAGTTTTACTGTGCTGAGTGTGAAAGGGTGGAGGGAGGATTTAGGCAGCTGACATGTGGGATCTGTACTCTTGTGCTGCCTGGCTTCTGGTAGCTCCCCTCACATACCAACACAGTGAGGCAGGGCAGTGAGGTCTGATGGGAAGAAGGGGAAGGGGAAGATGAAGCTACAATCTGCTGGCCACTGCTCCTTATAAAAGAATGCTGCTGCAACAGGAAGGTCTGTTATAGCCTCCGAGCTACAACAGTGGTCCCAGGATTTAGGCATGGGAAGAAAATTTCCCCTCTCACTGTCACAGAATCCTCTTGCACCAAGGCCAGCTACTTGGGAATGTCTACACTGCAGCAGCTACAGTGGTGCTGTAGTACAGCCATAGCATAGATGCTTCCTACATCAACAGAAGGGTTTTTCCATGGCTGCAGGTAATTCACTTCTCCAAGAGGTGGTAGCTAGACCAATGGAAGAATTCTTCTGTCCACCTAGCTGCATCTACAGTGGGGATTAGGTTGACCTAGCTACCTCACACAGATTGTGCAATTTTTTCACAGCCCTAAGAAATGTAACTAAATTTACCTGAGTTTTAGGTATAGGCAAGGCCCCTGGCTTGGTACTGAAGAGGAAGGTTTGTTCCTACTATAGGATCTGATTAACTAATGCAGGTCAGCAGTTGCTTAGTTTTAAGCATGAGCAGGCCATTGAAGTTCAATGGAATTATTTATATACTGAAAGTTAAACACATGCTTCAGTGCTTGGACATGAGGCAATATTAAAGTACAGTTCAGACCTTCCCACTTTACACACAAACCTCCTTTAATATGCGTCTGCTAATGGCATGTCTGATCTGTCTCTGTAATGGATTTCTAAGGGTACACAAAGACAACTTACTTAATTAAAAATACAGTTCCAAGTACTGCATTAGCAAATCTTTCTATATAATGGAATTCCAGTGAATGGACAATTCATCCTACTTCCAGGAAAAAGGGGTTTGCAAAGACCAAAATTGTATTTAGTCCAGATGCAGGCACACAGAATGGGGTATGGAGTTCCTGCTACAGCAGGGCTATGCACACTCCAGCTCATTGTTTGAAAAGGAATATTGTCACAGAAGAGATTTTGTTCATTAGGAAACAAAATGTAGGGAGTTAGTTAAGTAGATGAGACATTTCCCTCTTGTTCAGTCAGCACAGATCAAATGCAAAAGAAAAGCCCCAAACTAATGGCCCCATTGAAGTCCCAGGATTTCACCCATGGTCTTTTAGACATATTTCTCTGAGCAAAGGAGAAGACTCCAGGATGGATGACAAAATCCACTAACAGCAGAGAAACCTCTCTTTTCATCTTACCTATTTAGTTCAGGTAATTCTTTTATGAATGGAAACATGATTTGTTACAAAGAAGAGAAGACTGACTAAAAAGGCCTATTAATACACTCATTTTAATTTTCTTATTCTGATATTACTTTTGGAGACTTCTTTAAGTATCAGTTTAAGCCTAAAAACACTAGGTGGCTCCTAGGGGCTGTGTGTATGCTATAATAAGTACATCATTGCCATTGAAGGGGAAAAAACTTCTTAAAATCATGCAATGACTCTGCAAATAAAAGCATCACTCCACCAGGGGTGCCTCAGAACAGGCGGTCGGAAATCAATGAAAACAAATCTATCAACGTTTACTTGGTGGACAGTTCAGTATATTCTTGCTTTCTCATATCTCCAGCATTAATTACTTTCTTTCCTCTCTAGATCAATTTCTTTCAATTGCAGAGCAGAGCAGCTGTACTACTTCCCACTGGCCTGTGCTCCTGGGACATTCAGGGCAGCACTTAGTCATCAGGGAAGTTAATACTGCCCTGAACCTTGGATCCATGCGTCTGCCATTCGGTATATACATGCTTGTATAAAACCTTTGACTTCAAGCTATCACCACCCAAAAAAATAAAAAATAAAAATTAAAAAAAAAGCGTAAGTTAGTGGGCAGTAAGCCAGCCAGGGCAGGGCAATAAAGCTTTAGGGCAGCGTTAATCTTTTAAGGCCTTTTGAAGGAACATCAAATGAATAACACTTGGAAATTATTTCCTGCTCTAACCAGACAGGAGGAAAGAGGATACACCGACTCCTTTGTTTCCCTTGGACTCAGCTTTCCCTTTATATTCTGTCCTAAGCAGACATGTACCAAGGACCTGTTAACCCTTTCCAGACTACAGCACCCATGCCTATCACATTTATATTAAAGACCCCCTCCCCCGAACATATGATGATGTGCTTTATAATTGGCCTGAGTGTAGGATGTCCTCATTCCTGAATGGCAAAGTCACACTTACATTATGTTGTTCATCTCAAGTCAATGACAATCAAACCTTTGTTCCACACTGCCCTGTTATATATTCACTACCTGTGCATATTTGTTAGAGAAATAATTTCTGAAATGATTGACAATCTTATAAAAAAGTGTCTTTGGCCAGGTCTATACTACAAAGTTTTGCCAGCAAAACTCCATGTAGATGCAGCTTATACTGGCAAGTGATTCCTTTTGCTGGTATAGCTTATGTTGTTCCTGGAAGTAATTTCACTATACTGACAAAACAACTTTTTGTCAATATATACTGTGGCTCCAATAGGAGACTTTGTCAGTATAGCTATACTGGCAAAACCTTTGTCGTATAGACTAGCTTTTAATATTTTTTTTTTGTCTGTAAAGAGGAGGGCCAATATCTTTGCTGCAACTGTATAGGGAAAAGTAATATTGTAGGAACCTAAAAGGAGCTCTTCTATATAGAATAATGTTAGGATTTTAAGATACAATAACCTAGAAACTGTCAAGCCAGAAGAAAGTGCTCTTTGTACCATTACAAAATTGTGAATCTTCCTTTCCCAGGGGTATGAAGTTCCCATTCTTAGCCCTGAAGGGTCACACTTAAATGTGTCACTATTACAGAACTGAATATTGCCCAATCCTATGCCTCAAGCCAGTGTAATATGCGGGAAAGTTTAGCTGGCAGTTTCATTGCTTTTTTTGAAGGCAAAGCTCTTCAGGGGTTTGGAATGTTAGGAGGATTCCTGGTGGAAATGGATTAATGTGCAAAGTGCAGGTGAGATAGTCAAAGGTGCAAGATAAATGCAATTTACCACAAAGATCATCAGCACTTGTGTTATTTAGAGAGACTATAGATGCACAGACATTTTAGGCTCCAAAATGCCTCAGAATATTTATATTAGAGTTGAAAAAAAGGCTCTGAAAATGTTAACAGACCATTAGTATCAAATTGTCTCTTGCTCTTTTCACTACTGAACAGTCTAGAAAAGCAAAATGAATCCAACCCTTTGACATCTTTATTTAATAGGTGACAGTATTTAAAGTGTTCTTGTTCATTGTGACCAGCTGAACATTAGCGGCATGTTGGAGATATTTATGAACACTGAGAACACAATACTAGCAAATTAGGGCATTACCCTTTGAGAACTGATTTATTTGGCTGACCATTCTTAGGCTCTATCAAGTAAAAAGTAAGTTGTATGTGGCTCTTCTACTCTGTCCATCACTTATATTTGTCACCATCCTGTTTACACAGGGCCAGATCACAGCCCCACAGTCTGCCTGTGGATCTTCCCCCACCCCAGGCAAAAGAGTGGGACCAGCACCTCTAATGCAACATCACTCTTTTTAGGAACCCAACAGGTGAGGACTCAAAGGACTGAGGCAGGGAATGGGCAACTACATATTGGCTGAGGGTGGGGATAGGAGGAAGTACATGACCCCCATCTAGTCTTGCAGTGAGTACCCTGAAAAGGTAATACAACCTAGCTTCTTGGTAGTGGGAATCCCCCTTTATGGAGTCCCAGGTGCAGCTGTTGGAGGAAGGAGCTCCTGGTAGTGCAATTCCATTGCAGCAGAACTTTCAGGAAGCAGTAGGCTCACTGGGTGCAAAGAGATGGTGTGGAGGCACAGGACTGCCATGCAGATGGCTTTAGCCACATGTAGAAACCTGGGGATCCTACGGGTTTGGGGGTGAGCCCCAGGGCTAGTGGAAGGCAACCCTGGCAGAATGAGTGAGGACGAATTTGATTAGGGGAGCCTCAGATTCTTATTGCTTTAGCCACCTGTCATGGCTTGCCTTGTACCCTGGGTGGGTGTGGTCTGGCTCACAGAAGCTATGTCTGTTCTAAAAAGTGTTATCAAAATTTCCTAGTGGTGCCAATGTTGGTTAATGTGAATGGATGTTAGCAATGTTAGAAGCCCTAGTCTAGATACAATTTCAATGAATGTCATCAAACCCTGCTGGGGCCAGGCTAATCAACATGGTGCTGAAAACCACGTTGGTAGCCAAAATCTTTTCTTACAGTAGGGTTTCTGACATTGCTAACACCCATTCATCAGAACCACTGAAAATCCTCTAGCACAGATAAAGCTGATGGCAAAACTGTAAACAGTGAAGCAAACTGCTAGATGTCAAATCCGGTGAAGTGTAACCTGGCTGAGTCACTTAACAGAGGATGCCCTCGTATCACACTCAAAGCTTTTTTGTTTTACTGGGAAAGGAAGTAAAAATCTGCATTGCTCAGGTAGAGGAATATATTTCAAAATATAAACAAAATTAATGTAAATCTATAGAGGGGCTCCAGGGTGATGAAGGATATTTTTACAAGCACGTACTTAGCTTCTGATCCTGCAAATGCTTATGCACCTGTATAACTTTACTCATGTGAACAGTGACATTGACTTAATTATGAGTCCCAATGTTAGTTTTTTTTTAAAATACTTGTTTAATCAGAAATGAAAACATGGGTCTTAATATCAACAAATCAAGAAATTATATGACCTTTGACACATTGACACTCCATGCAGCACAGTGGCAGTTTATTGTGCTGCCATGCTGTAAACCTGGGTTCAGAAATGAGACTGGGAATCCTGATGCCTTTGTCTAGTGGATATCATGCTCACTGGACAAGCAATGCATGGTGTAAACAGGTATACTGGCCCTTTAAGGCTATAGGGGGTGGGGAAGTCTTCCCAGCTAATCTAGGTGGAAGGAATTTAGAGGGCCAGCTGAGCGTCTCAGCCTGTCATATATTTGGTTTCTGGGGAGGAGGGAGCCATAATCATCACTATGTGAGAAACTATGCTATAACCAAGCTATTAGTCCTGCCAGGAGATTTAGAATTTAAAATTTGGGCACATGCACACACAGGGGTATTTGATGAGTCATGGATTAAGCTACCCTAAGAATCAAAATAGCCATAAAACTTCATTTATACAATTTTGTAATTCAATTTCAACTGTACCATTAAAAACAAGCAGTCCCCAAATATTTCTTGTACTCCTTTTGAAACTTTCTGTGCCTGGCACACACTGCTGAGTCAAGTGGAGTGATGTTTGACATATCATTATTTTAAGTTTGACAGGGTTTGGTTTGTCTTGGGCTTCTGTGAACATAGCCATCCCCACATAACATTCATTAGGTTAGAAGATGGTGGCAGTGGTAGGAATCTTCAAAAATGAGACACCAGTACCACAAGACTAGAATTAGAGCAGATTTCTTTTTACAGTGCTTAATCTAATGAATCCCTCTGTGAGGGCTCTTGGTCACTCACTTTCTGACACAACAAAATGTATGACAAGGGTTCAGTTTCATACTTTGATGAAACACTGACTCAAGGTCAGCTTAGTTTTTTAAGCAAGGTTGTTGAGCTCATTTTTGGGCTGCCTTCTCCATGATCCCACACTGTTACTTTACCACCCCCACCCCCACTTTGTGAATAGCACTCCCTGGGGCTTTTCTATCAGTGGCTGGCATACCAGTATAACTAGGAGGGATTCTTTACTGACAGAACAGGTTGTAAATGTTACATGCCACTTCCATGTTCTAGTCTTCTGTCTCAGACGCTGTGGTCTCTTTCTGAAGCAGTAGCAGCTGACTTCACAACATCCCTTAAGGAAGAAAAAGTGGCCAGTTAAAGAACTAGGAGTGTAACAAATATGTGACAGTGAAAAGCACATAAAATGTTTTCTCCTCCAGCTAGTGAAGAGAACAACAAGAGACAGGAAGAAATCAACAAAATTGGAGAAAATGCAACATGCAGTTGTTAATGACAAACTCAGAACTCTGTTACACCTGTGTAAGGTCAGTGTAAGCTGATGGAGAGAGAGCAGGATTTGGCCTCACCAGTCATCCTGATTGTTAACAATTATAGTTTATTTTTAACCTTATAATTATAGTTGAGCTCAAGCCAAAACCCTGGATCCAGATCTGAACACTTCTGAAGTTGGAGTGTAGTGGGTCAGCCTATTGTAGAAGGGGCTACGTGGGGGGTTTGACTCTAGATACATAGCTGGTGCTATTAGTCAGTCACTTCTATGTTAAAGTCTCTTGGAAATTTGTAACAAAACATTTTAATTTGATGATCAGAACTGACACTCTGTTGCAGTCAAAGAGGCATGTTAGTTTTCCTGGGACTTGGAAAAGATGTTTTGCTTTTTAACATGGTCAGGAGCTAGAGGGGTGGATGGCGGAGAGATTAACTATTCTGATACTTAAGACATTTTTTTCTCCAATCTGCAGCTTTTACCTACCCGCATTAAATATTTACTCCGCAATGGGAAGAGGGCTGTCACACTGACTAATTTATTATAGGTGGCATTAATGGAGTGTACAGTAAGTTTTAGTACTGTTTGACACTTTCAGAAACCAGGGAATTTCTGCCATCACGGGTGATTCTACTGTTTTGAACCAATCACATGTTTTTACTTGCTTTGTGTGGAGTATCATGTAGGCAGCATCTACACCCTAGGAAATGATGCAGTCAGACAGAGAGTAAGTAGTGAACAGACTTTACCAGTGATGTGAAGCAGCTTCTAGAAAGAACTGTACCCAAATTAACAATAAACCTTTCTCTAATGCCCAACTGCCCACATATGTATTCTGTTAAATTGAATTTATAAGGCTATCTGCAATCACATCATCAGCTGACTTTCAAGAATATTGGCGCTGCAATGTCTGCCTTTACAATAAGTAATAAAATAACAATAGTGGCAATGAAATTAAATTACCTCCCCCCCATTTTCTAAGTACCTGTTTAAACAATGGGAAAATATAATAAAAAGAAATGCAGCATTATACCTTGCAACAATGGCTCCTTATCTCTTCTGTCATCCAATCCTTGGACTTCAGTTAAGTCGTCTCCTGGTCCTTAGGGCCCTTTCCATGTATGTCCTAGCTGAGCTCTTGGCTAGCTGCCACACGCATGGCAAACTTGCTGGATGGCCTGTCCATGAGGCTCAAATACAGCTTTTCAAGAAGGGCAGCTGAATCTGTTGGCCTCAGAATTCTGGTTATTGTCCTGGGCCTTTCTGAACTGTACCTTCAGCCCCTTTTTCTTATCATTGCGCTGCTTGGCACCGGCTTCAGTGTCCAACTCTGTCAGCCTCTGTGACATTTTGCAAGTAGAACACCCAGGACTTTGGCAGAGACAAGGTTGGTTTGGATTGTCTGCTAGCTCCAGATTCTGAGCAGGTCCCTCACTCATAAGTTTGGGTCTTCATATTATCTCAATAGTCACATGACACAGGCCAACGGGGTCTGATTTGTTGACAATATACTACTTAAACGGTCTGAGAGTGATTCTGAATATTCAGATAATAAAAATGTATTAAGTTTAGCATCAGAAAACAAGAATAAATGCCCCCCCCAAAAGTGCAATAAAAAATTCTTCACTGCAGCAGGAAGTGATACAATCCAAAAGCAGCGGGAACCTAGCGCAGGAGTTCAAGGATCTGGCTAGTGGATGCAACTGATCTGGTAATTGCTGTCTGTAACATATGTTTGCCTTTTTTATTACAGGTAACAAACTTCCTGTAGCACTGCCCCATGGGATACTGGGGTGAGGGGGTGTATTGCTGTACTCTTGCAGTCACTGATGTGTGAGGTGCTGCGCTGTGGGTTGGAACTTGGGGAGTGGCTGAATCATTCAGCTGCAATGCCTGTGATTTCTAAGCGTGGGAAAGCTGGTGCACGTTTCATTGGCGCAACTGCAGGCAAGTATCACTACTATGATTAGTAGTAGTATTACCAGAGAGCCAAGGAGCCCTAGCTGTGGACCAGACCTCATTATACCCTTCTGCCAGGTGGTTAAGAGCAGTAACGAGGTCCAGGTTCAGTATGTCTAGGGTCCCTCCCAAAGAGCAGAACTAGCTTGTTCCCCCAGAATTCCAGGAAAAATAAATGAATCTGCTTGCCCTTAGCAGGCAGAATCTCCTCTCCTGCAAGTACATTGTGTAGTCTGGTGGCCTGTCCACCAGCTTGGGGGGATACAGTCAGCCACACCCAACTCTGTTTTAGCCTTCTGCACAGGCTCTTTTATTTTTCTGCCACACAAATGCAAGAAATATGGAAAAAACTAGAAGTGATTGTCCTGACCAAGGCAGATACTGCAGGGTCCTCTACTATCCAGTAACTCAAGGGTCATGGTCCTCCCTTAACCTCAGGGATACTACAGGGCTGGCCTATATACCCCATTGCAGCCCACTGCTGCTGAGGAATACATTTGTTTCTCCTACTACTCCCTTACAGGCCTGGTCCTCATTTATATCTTCCTGCTGGGAATCAGAGCCAATCATTAGCTTTTGCTTAGCTGGATCAGCTGGTTCCCAACACCTGCCTGCTGAGCTTCTCCTTAAGCCAGGGCTTGCGCTGGTCCCTGGCTCTGCAGGCCCTTAAAGGGGCAGACTACCCTATTGTACTCCAAGTCTAGATGCAAAACAAGGGAATCTTTATTAGTGGAAACAAGGTCATAGAATCAGGGAAAACTCAGCAATATTATAACATTCAAAGATTAGAGCGCTCTATAAATCTACTATAATCCAATCAGTGCTCTCCCCTCCAGTCACTGTGAATGCCTGGCAGGTAAGAATTCCCTGGGCACATCACTCCATCCACCCCCAATCCCATTCACAGCTCAGATCAATAAATAGTAACAATCCAAGTATCTAAGGGCAGTACTCTCTACAGATCTGGATCCTGCCCTTTTGAAACTGCTTGTTTAATCCCATTTTAAAGTACCACCACCTGACCATGCTTTGTATTTCAGCTCAGTTTAAGTAACAAGGAAGAACCCCACTGACCTTGCCTCAGCTGTGCTGTCACTCATCAAGTTTCCACTAAAGAGTCCATTCTGCCACATGACCCTCAGGAGAGGGATGTTAAGAGCACCTGACCCTAAAGCAACTATCTTGCTGCTCAGACATGCACTTCCCAGGAGAAGAACCCCCTGCCATACAGACTTCCAACCTCCTCTCCCTACTGAAGGGCAAGTCTGGTTCAGTTAGGGTGATTTCTAAGTGTGACTGATGGAATTGTGGGTATGTAACATATGTAAAATGGTACTCTTTCTATAGAGATAGTTTTCCCTTTTCACCAGCAGGGGGAGTAGAGTGCTTCCTCCACTCTGAGCTCCTGACTAAATGCTTACACAAGCTCTAAAGGCTTTCTCCCAAATGGTGCAACCGATGATGCAAACCAAGACAGCATTTATTTTGCATGTGGTGCCCACCATTTGGTAGCAACACCATTTTTGCTGAGTGTAGATGCCCTTCATGTTTCTTCATTTGGAAAATAGATGGCTTATCTCCCATCCCCCAGGCCTTGTCTACACTACGTGTTTATACCAAATTTAGCAATGTTAAACCGATTTAATCCTGCACCCGTCCACACAACAAAGCCCTTTATATCGATATAAAGGGCTCTTAAAACCGATTTCTGTACTCCTCCCCGACGAGGGGAGTAGCGCTAAAATCGGTATTGCCATGTCGGATTAGGGTTAGTGTGGCCGCAATTCGACTGTATTGGCCTCCAGGCAGTATCCAACGTGCACCATTGTGACCGCTCTGGAAAGCCATCTGAACTCAGATGCACTGGCTAGGTAGACAGGAAAAGCCCCGCAAACTTTTGAATTTCATTTCCTGTTTGCCCAGCATGGAGCGCTGATCAGCACGGGTGGCCATACAGTCTCAAATCCAAAAAGACCTCCAGCATGGACTGTACGGGAGATACTGGATCTGATCGTTGTATGGGGAGACAAATCTGTTCTATCAGAGCTCCGTTCCAGAAGACAAAATGCCAAAGCATTTGAAAAAATCTCCAGGCTATGATAGACAGAGGCCACAGCAGGGACTTAACACAGTGCTGTGTGACAAGCGTAATGGAAAGCCAAAGAATCAAATGGACGCTCATGGAGGGAGGGACAGGAGACTGCGGACTCAAGCTATCCCACAGTTCCTGCAGTCTCCGAAAAGCATTTGCATTCTTGGCTGAGCTCCCAATGCCTGAAGGGTCAAAAACATTGTCGCCAGTGGTTCAGGGAATATGTTGTCAATTTACCCCCCTCCTCCCCCTCAAAGAAAAGGGAAAAAAATTGTTTCTCACCTCTTTTCAATGTCACCGTATGTCTACTGGATGCTGCTGGTAGATGGGGTGCTGCAGCGCTAAACAGCAG
This sequence comes from Mauremys reevesii, assembly GCF_016161935.1. Classification (NCBI taxonomy): domain Eukaryota; kingdom Metazoa; phylum Chordata; order Testudines; family Geoemydidae; genus Mauremys; species Mauremys reevesii. Next base: position 254,912,555 of record NC_052623.1, read on the forward strand.
CATCCTCTCTGGCAGATGGTATGGTACAATATGACTGATAGCCAGCCTTGTCATTATCCTGTGAGTGCTCCTGGCTGGCCTCGGTGAGGTTGGCTGGGGGCACCTGGGCAAAAATGGGAATGACTCCTGGTCATTCCCCTCTTTAAGCTTTGTGTCCTGGAGATTCAGTCCTGGCAGATGGTGCAATAGGGCTGGTAACCATCCTCATCATAGCAGCTGGAGGCTGCCTCCCCCTCATTTTAATCTCACTAAAAAGTCAAGTATCAGAGGGGTAGCCATGTTAGTCTGGATCTGTAAAAGCAGCAAAGAATCCTGTGGCACCTTATAGACTAACAGACGTTTTGGAGCATGAGCTTTCGTGGGTGAATACCCACTTCGTCGGATGCAAGTGTTTCTTATTCCTACATTCTTTATTACTTCATCACACAAATGGGGGGATAACTGCCATGGTAGCCCAGGAGGGGTGTGGGAGGAGGGAAGTAACGGGTGGGGTTGTTGCAGGGGCACCCCCCAGAATGGCATGCAGCTCATCATTTCTGCGGGATATCTAGGGCTCTGACCCAGAGCGTCTGTGCTCTCTGATTCTCTAGTAGACTTGCCTCGTATTCTAGGCAGGGCTGACTCTATTTTTAGACAAAACATAAAGAAAGGAATGACCTGGGGAGTCATTCCCATTTTTGTCCATGCGCCCCCAGCCGACCTCAGAGAGGCCAGCCAGGAGCACCCATGACAGCAGCAGATGGTACAATATGACTGGTAACCGTCATAGCCAATTTCCAAAGCAGCAGATGGTGCAATAGGGCTGGTAACCATCTCTGCTACCTTGCAAAGGCAAATGAATGCTGCTGTGTAGCACTGCAGTACCATGTCTGTTAGCAGCATCCAGTACACATATGGTGAAAGTGAAAAAAGGCTAAATGGGCTCCATGGTTACCATGCTATGGCATCTGCCAGGGCAATCCAGAGAAAAAGGGTGCGAAATGATTGTCTGCCGTTGGTTTCACGGAGGAAGGATTGAGTGATGACATTTACCAGAATCACCCGCAACGCTGTTTTTGCTCCATCATGCATTGTGATCTCAACCCAGAATTCCAATGGGTGGGGGAGACTGTGGGAACTATGGGATAGCTATGGGATAGCTACCCACAGTGCAATGCTCCGGAAATCGACGCTAGCCTTGGTACATGGACGCACACCACCGAATTAATGTGTTTAGTGTGGCCGCATGCACTCGACTTTATACAATCTGTTTTTAAAAAACGGTTTATGTAAAATCGGAATAATCCGGTAGTGTAGACATACCCCCAGAGAGGGCTTCCAGGCTAAGATATGTTAATGTTTATAATGTGTTTTGAGATTGTCTGCTATAACATGCTATATGCGTGACATTACCCAAGGTATAATCTGGACTGTTGAACAGCTGTGTCCCCTCAGTTCTCCAGCCTGGGGTGTCTTTTACACTGTTTCACTATGAGAGCAACCACTCCTGGTTTGCTCATGCATAGCCTCTTGCATGTAAATTACTCCCAACTATCAAATATGAGTACTCTAGCCAGCCACTCCTGAATTATATTAGAGCAATGCCAGCAAATCCAGTCCCAGATTTGTCACCAGAAATGTGCATCTTGTACTGCCCAATACCCTCCTGGACAATAAAAACTCATAGAAATTTTGTCATTTTATTAATAGAAAATGATATGCACAAACCTTATGTCAAATGGAATTTCCCAAATGCTTCAATCCAGACTCCTTTGTTTAGATAGAACAACAAAACAAATTTATTAACTACAGAAAGATAGATTTTAAGTAATTGTGAGTAATGAGACATAAAACTCAGAATTGGTTACACAGAAATAAAAAGGTAAAACACAAACTAATACCTAACTTAACAAGCTAAGTGAATTCAAAGTGAAAGTCTTCCTCACCATGTATTCTAGCAGTCTTACTGGCTGAATCTTCCAGCCAGGATCTCTCCCCAGACCAACTATGATTCCTTTGTCTTTCAAGTGTTGTTGATGCCATGAATAGAGTTGAAAAGAGAAATTTGTATCCTCTGTTCTCACTTATAGTTATTTTCCTCTTTGAAAATCATCTCCAGCTAAGGTTAAGGAGATAGAAAGTCTGTTTGCATGGGAACCTTCAGCTGTTCCATTTCCAAGATGTAAATTTCTCACTCACACCCTTCTTCCTGCCAAAGAATGGCAACTAAACCAGGTGATAGTCCATTTGATTATGTTGACAGCTGGCTGAGGTGTTGGTTAGTGTTTTGTCTCTGGGGAACTGGTTTGAAGCTGTTTCTCCAGATTTGAAACATGTCTTATACAGTAGAATTTTATAACTTTACATACAACGTTGACACACATTTTACCAGGACAATAATGTTCAGCAGATTATGAGTTTTAAAATGATACCTCACAAGTTATACTTTGTACAAAATTTATCATAGTCTTGTAAAAAAGGTGACATAAGGGTACAGGCTGTAATGATACGCACAGAGTATTATTTACTTATCTGTATAGTCATGGCTAATCTTTTGCGCTAGTCAGGCTTTTTGCATTTAAGTTTTGCCAATTTATACTTAATTTGTCACTAATCATGCAGTTCAATATTTACTAAACTGGTGACAAATGGTTTCCTATATCAATAATGTAGGCAGCTTTATCAAATCTTTTATAGTATTACAGCAGTGAAATTTGAGAGAAACTGGGTCCAGTACTGTTTGTCTGTGTGCCAGTGCTTTGTCAGACTGGAAAGTGTAAGCCATCTGTCAAGAAAAAGCATAATTCAGAAAAGTCAACACATACAGTTTGAAGGGATCTTTCTAATTAAATGAGGATATGGCAGTCAGAGCTGACTCAGTCATTCATACTAAAGTAAATAGCGGTTAGTATCTAGCAGATGAGATCTGAGCCATGAGATCTTAAATTCCTGCTTCTGGCCAAATATGAATCCTTACAATTATAGCATACAAGGGGCTCATTTCCTCTACTGTAAATTACAGAATGTAATTTCATGAACCATTTCCCTCTTGACACTCCCATGCAATTACCATTGATGTTAATAGGAATTTGAGATAATTTAAAAATACATTGTGTATGGATCACAATTACTTTTTAGTTGTACAACAGTAGAACTTAGGGTGCGTGTACATGGTAATGCAAAACCTGCAGTGCTAAGTCTCAGAGCCCAGGCCAATTGATTCCGACTGCACGAGAGTCTAATTGCAGTGTAGACATACCCTGTGACTCACCTCCCTGCCCCCACTGGGTTTCAGAACCTAGACTTCAGCATGAGTCCAAACATCTACACTGCAATTAGCCCTGCTGCGCAAAGTCCCATGAAGCGGAGTCAGCTGACCTGGATCAGCCATGACCGTGCCATAGGTCTTTTATTGCAGTGTAGATGTACCCTTAAAGGCCTCAACTAAGATCAGCCCATTGTGCTAAGTGATGTACGAACACATAGCAGAACAGGACCTGCTCTAAAGATTTTACAATCTAAAGTGAGAAGACAAAGTGTGGGAGGAAGGAGGTATTATTGGACTCATTTTACAGATGGTAAATGAGGCACAGAGATATAGAATCAGATCCAAAAGTCACTGAAGACAGTGAGAGGTTTTCCTTTGACTTCAGTGGGCATTGCATTCAGAAAAAGTCAATGGGAGTTAAGCATCTAGCTCATTTAGGAGCTGTAGAAAATCTTATCAGGCACCTATGTGCATCTGTAGGTGTTGAAATATCTTTGTAAATCTGGCCTTAAGTGACTTTCCCAAGGACCCACAGGAAGTCTGTGGTGGAGCTGGAAATTCAACCCAGATACGAGTCCCAGTATAGTGCCTTAACCATGAGATCACCCTCTGTCTGTGGACAAGTACAGATATACAGTGTACCTCTACTACACAAGAGACAAAACTGCTGTTATGTAGTAGGAATGGTGGGGGGAAGACAGAGAGAGAGAGGAAATATGTATATCAGGGTTATTGATTGATTAAACTATTATGGTGGCTGACTTTAGTAAGAGGTTACAGTTTTTTTCAGACAAAGACCACAATGATGTGGTAACTAGATGCCTTGGACTGCTTCAAGGGGATTAAATGGTTTTTTAATGTTCTGTCTCTTTTCCTATTGTTAGGTTGCAGCAGCTACCATAAAGGAAAATCAGCACAGTAAATATCAGCTGACTGGGGAAGAAAGTTGATTTCACTTTAAATAAGTGAGCAGGAGCACACACGGTGTGCATATGATTAAATAATTTGAGCAATTTTCCCTTTGGCTGTAATCAGCACAATATGAAATCTCCTCAGGCGATGAGCTGGAAGGAGATACCGCTGGAAGCCCTGTGGAGGGTAAATGCTCCTTTTTGGTATGCAGGCTCATTCTGGGTTTTATTAGAATGATGGTCACTTCTTGCCCCCCTTTTTTATGGGCTCCATCTCAGAAAATTTTAAATGATCAAAGGAAAGAGACCTAATAAATAGTCACAACTGAACAGACGGAATGTGTAATCAGAGGTGTAGAATAACAAATGACTAGACAATGTAACATATTATATATGATTATTTTAATGATAGGCCAGCTGGTTGCATAGTGCCTGATTTAAATAATACATGGTGGGCAAATGTTCTCAAAGTGATCCTGAACGGTCAGGTAATCAAAATGTCCTGAAATCTTCAGCAACAGAAAAGGGGAACGAACCAAACAATGCAATAAAAAATAGTGTGCTATTCAACTGATGAAAAGCGCTCTATGAGAGCTAGATATTAATTATTATGATGATAGATGTCAATCCATAGCCATGACTAAAGTCCTAAAGTAACTAAAAGAGGCTTGCAGAAGTGAGAGTAGATCCATAGGAGGTGACAGTGTTCCCATCTAGTCTAAGCCCATGCACCAGCTGTTCCAACTCCCAAGGCAATGGGAAAGTACCCAAGAATTTGCAAAATGGTACAGCACATCTGTCACTATTCACCTACGCTTTAAGATGCAATACCAGGGAAAAAATCATGCAAAGCACTATGGGGAAAAAACTAAATATTCCTGAAGGTGAACTCTCCAAAAGCAAGAGTGCTGAAAAATAATTAAGGGGAATAAAAAGAACAAGGAGTCCGGTGGCACCTTAAAGACTAACAGATTTATTTGGGCATAAGCTTTTGTGGGTAAAAAACACTTCAGATGCATCTGAAGAAAGTTTATGCCCAAATAAATCTGTTAATCTTTAAGGTGCCACTGGACTCCTTGTTGCTTTTGTGGATACAGATTAACACGACTACCCCCGATACTTAAAGGGGAATGTTTATAGTGGAGGCAATAAACACCATTTGCCAACAGAACCTTGCCATTTGGGTCACAGAAATTGGAAGTGAATCAATCATTGCATGTTCACATATAGTTTAGTGATTCTGAGCTACTAAGGAGTACCTCCAACAAGCAGCCCTTTCTTACCTCCACTGATGGACCTCAAATGTCAGGAGTCCTCACCTAGGTGTCCCACAGGGGTTCTCATGAATGGACGGATCTGATCTTGAGAGATGCTGGTGGGGAAATTAAGCTCATTAGTTCACAACTATGTTAACAACCCTCAGCCCATCATAATGTTGAACTTTCACAGTATGGGCTGAAGCCCACGATCATGCTGCATGACAAACCTACTTAGGTTCATTGTGTGAACTTGAGTATTTCCAGCTCTAACTGGTGTTCAGCAACTAGATAAGCTGAATTACTCAGAGTTCCCGCCATTCATACTACATCTCAGCATGTGTCCATTGGTATAGTTCCATTGGAATCAACAGAGGTAATGCCAGTATACACCAGCTATGGGTCTGGCTCACTGTTCTTTACATGCAAGGAGAAAAAAGTTTCAGTAAATCAGAGTGAAAAAAACATTCTTCCTGACTCACGAGGATGTAAAAGTTCTTTCGTGTCCTGTTTGGAGCCAAGTTTAAATGAACAATTGATCAAGGGTGGGTTTTAAAAAGTGATAGATTCCAGGGATGGGTTTCTATGACTTAAAGGATCTCAATTGAGGGTTGAGTTTCATAACAAAAAATTTAAGGGCCTGGACATCTTGCATCAATGCATTTTTAATGTTGCTTCTTCCTCCAGTGGAGCGGGGTTTTTTTGTTTTGTTTTGTTTTTGTTTTTGTTTTTATAATACAAACTCAACCGGGATTCAAATATAAAGTGGTCTGGGATTGTCATGTGCCTGCATCAGCCACATGCAGCTGCCCCAGAGGTGGAGGTAATGCATCAGTTTGACTTCCCATCGCCTTCCCCCAAATAACATATGGCAGGGCTGGCAAACCCAAAGTGTCAGAAGAGAAATAAAAATAGATCCATGAAATGTATTTCAAACCCCGAATGCACACAGAACCCAGTAACAGTGTATGGGACCCTGTTACTAGACTGTTCATAAGCTTGCAGCAATTTATTGTAAAAACTAAGCAAAGATGAGGAAATGAATAGATATATTAAAAACAGAAAACGTGCAGAAGTTAATAGCCCAGCTCACATTCACTGCCCCAGTACCTTAGGTGCCAGTTTTTTTCAGGCGCCAGTCTTGAACTTGGATTGGTGTGGGCAGACACTTCTACTTCCTCCACCCTTCCCAAAGAATGAACGACTAGCAGAAAAGCCAAAGCTTACCGCAGCAGATAAGACTGAGGCCAGAATCCTGGGTGCTTTAACCAGTCAATGCCCATTTCAGTAAAACATTATAGCTCCTCACACTATAATGGACGCACAATGTCTTCTGCACAGCTTCATCAATTATCTGTATCTTCACACTATCCTTTTGCTCCTCAAAGAGCTTTCCCAAATACATTTTAATAACTCATTCTAGTTCCTGTCTGCTAATGTAATTAGGAAAGACAAACTGTGTTTGATCTGTCTCACCAGATTAATCCATCACATCCCACACTAAAATAATTATCTATGTGCTGTACCTCAGAGATTAATTCAATTAGAAGACAAGGTGTCTGGGGAGTTTCCTACCTCCTTTCTGAAGTTTGTTTTCTAATCTCCTGTGCATATTCTGTAATGAGAAGTACAATAAAAGCTAAATGGTGTTCTTTAAAATACATCATTTCTATGATGAATTATATTAACTGATCATAAAAAGGTAAGGGATTAATCACATTGTATATAACTTAATGGACCTCTAGCCCTACTACCATTAGAGCTCATTTCCTTGCACAAGGAGATACAAGTTACATCAGCAATATGTTTTACATACTGACTGTACTAAAGCTTTATAGCCGCTTATGACTTGCAGCTGATTGCCTATCTGCATCTTTATGTGCCTAAATACCGAAATCTGGCCATTAGCTCTAAAGCACCAAACTGCTGTTGATTTCAATGGGAGCTAAGCACCTAACCTGCTTAGGTGTTTCTAAAAAATCCTAACAGGTGCCTAACTCCTTTAGGCGGTTTTGTAAATTGTAATAGGTGCCTATCTGTATTTTTAGACAGCTAAATATCTTTTGAAAATCTGGGGCTAGAAGAGTAGTCTATAGAAGGCAATGTCATGCAATGCAGGCCCACAGCTCAGCTTCATCTTGTACTATCCAAATTTAGCTCCCTACCTGTTTTTAAAATAAATATATTTTCACCTTATTTAATGCATTTTGTAATCTGATTGGCCAGCAGGGGTTTCAAAAGAGGGAATAATCATTTAACTACACTAGATTAAAAAAATTACAGCCTTTATGTACTTGATCAATTAAGTACATTAATGCTCATCTTTGGTTTTTTTGGTATCTAAGATGTCCTTGGCATCTCGAGGTGTATGTTCACATTAAGGCCCCAATTCAGCAAAGCACATGTGTTTCATTTTAATAGGACTTTAGCAGATGTTTAATTATAAGCTCATGCGGAGGTCTTTCCCTACTCAGCAAATTACTTAAGTCTGTGATAGAATACTTAAGTGAACCAGAGCCATAACCAAAATCAAAACTGGATTTCAATGGGATTTAGACTTCTAAATGCCCTTGAGGATCTGGGCCTAAATCCCAGAGACGCCAGGCCCTGATACAATCCATATTTTGCCACATGCCTTTTATTTATATAGTATTTTATACCCAGATTTGCTTTTTCTTTCCCTTTTGCTTTCTCCTCTTTCAGTCAACCTCGCCTTATATAACACATGGAATTATAATACCCAATATGAGATGAACACTGTAGATCACAGACCTGCCTGACCAGCCTTCCAATTTCAAATGGAAGCAAGAACTTGCTTTAACAATGCACATTGTGTTCATTCTGCCTTGAATTCAAGCAACCAGGTAAGGTAATTGGGCTCCTGGCAAATGTGGCAGCTGTAGGCAGTAATCATAGCTCTGCTCCCGCTTCCATGGCAACCAATGTGTTTACATTCACAAAATTACACAAAACTTTCTGCCTCTGCTACACAGGAGAACACAGAAAGCAAAGGGATTTGAGAGGGGGAATGTTTAACCAAGTGATTGGGAAAGAACAGTATTTACTCTTTTGAGTGCTTTGGAGTGAAAATTTTAAGGATAACAGGTTGTCTTCAGATAATGATTAAGCATCTGATCATCCCCCTCTTCCCCCAATCTGAATTCAGGAGGCAAATTCCAGGAGCAGATCTCACTCCACTTAAGTCAAGTTGCCTGGGTGACAGAGGGGAGAAGAGGGTCCCAAGAGTTAGGATACATTGACACTGCAATCAGTGATGTGACTGCAGCATGTGTAGACATACCTGAGCTAGCTTTAATCTAGCCAGTGCAAGTACTAACAAGAGTGAAACTGCAGCAGCACAGGCTTCAGTGTGGGCTGTACAAATCTACCCAGGACCCTGGGTACTTAGTTGACTGGCTAGCGAGTGATGCCATGCTTCACTGCAAATGGCACCTAAGATAGCTAGATCAGAGCTCATTTGGGTGTGTCTACACATGCTGCAATCACACCTCCAATTGCAATGTAGATGTACCATAACTGATGAAGCACAGAGTCTCTGTGGAGGTAGCACTTATCTCCCAAATATCATTGGAGACCATATTTGCTACCACTATTCATATTTTTGAAGTAAAACCCCAGGATGCTTTTGCAGTGACTTTTAATATGCCTACAAAAGGGCACTTTAAAAAATGTTCTAGTGTCACCAATACCAGTTTCAGGCTCATTAGCGATATGGCATATGGCTAAGAGTGGAGGACTGTTTCTAGCAATTTAGCTAGAATGAACTGTGTCGTGGAACTTTGAACAAATATCATGTTAAGCAAAAGAACATTATTTATAGGCTCTACACTCATTTGACTTCTATTCCTTCCAGACGCTATTCAGCATGCTGAACATTTGTTCCACTGAACTGTTGTCTCCTGGGGAACGGGGCAAATTTTACTCACTATAGTGGTTTGTCTTGAAGATTTTTTTTTTATAACTATAAACTGTTTTGTTTGATTAAATGAGCAGTCAACACATATCTGGCATTCTCAAAGAAATTCCTAGGACATCATATGAAAAAATAGGACTGTCTTATTAAAACATATAGTCACTTTATCCAGGATCTGCTCAGGTCTTGAGAAGTGTGTTTGACAAATGCCCTAAGTTCACTAGTCCTGACCCAGGTCAAGAGACTGAAATAAAGTTCAGTCTCTTCCTTCAACTCTTGTTTGCCACACCAGTATTATAAAGGAAGCAGAACCTTACTTCCTGCCCCCAGGGCAGGAGCAGCGTGAGGGGTAAACACCAACCCCACCAACACATGATGCGGGGAAAACTCAAAGTTCTTCTCCCACACATGGTTTCTTGGGAAGGGGCAATCTAGTATTGAGATAAAAAAGACATCATAGGCCATTTTAGGCTCTGATCTGGAAATGGAGCTCCATATTGGCTCATTCCTGGGCCCACAAACACTTCCATTAAACTTCCGTGGGGCTCTGCATTGACAGAGGGTCTGTCTGCTTGGAGCTCATTGCTAAACCTAGTGGAAAATTTTCCACAGATACTTTTTTTGGACAAAATATGGTTTTGTCAGGTAGTGCCCAGAGCAGTGGACTGGGACTCAGGAGGCCAGACTTCTATTGCTGGCTCTGCCGCTAGGCTGCTGGGTGACTTCACCTCTGTGTCTCAGTTTCCTTCATCTGTAAAATGGGGATAATCATACTGACCTCCTTTGTAAAGCACTTTGAGATCTACAGAGGAAGAGTGCTATATAAACATACATATATGAAAATAAATAAAAATTGACAGACATTTTCATAGAAAATGTCCTTATTTTTTAAATAATTTTTGACAAAAACTCGAAACTTTTAAGGAAGGGGGGAAGAATGTCTTGGCCAGCTGTACACCTTGAAGGAACAGCGCTTTCGAGCATAGAATGGACGTAAAAGCTTTTTTGTCTTTTATAAGGGGAAGTTGTTCCTTTGGCCTATGCTGTACTTGCTTTACGGGAAATCAAGGACATCCATCCCCAGAATTATGAGCCCAGTGCCTTTCATGAAAACTGGATTCACTATAAAAGAAGTGTTTGACTTGTTTATTCAATACACTTATGTAATTGATTTTGAGATTATCACAATGAAAGACAAGCTAATTTGCAGCCCTACTGTTCTTGTATCAAAAATCCCTGCTGCAAAGCCACCATGAGAAGAGAGGCTGACAGCTTTGGTTAAATTACTCTTCTTAAAAATCTCTCTTAAATAGAAGCATCAAATGGAGGTTTTCAGGAGCATGAGTGCATTATTCTAGTACCCCATGTGACAGTAATGGGGAATTTTAATATATGCAGAATATTAGTCTATCCAACCGTGGTTTTCTCTTGTTATTAAAGTGAAATCGTTTTGATAATCATTTTAGAAATAAAGCATTCAGTTTTGGACTAATTTTGTTGCCCCAGTTCAGGGATCTGGATGTGCTGGCTGCCGCTTCCTGCAGCCCTCATTGACCTGGAACAGCGAATGGCAGCCAGTGGGAGCTGCGATTGGCCAAACCTGCAGACGCTGCAGGTAAACAAACTGGCTCGGCCTGCCAGCGGATTTCCCTGATGGGTCGCGTGCCAAAGGTTGCCTATCCCTGCCCCAGCTCATGCTCAGTAGCCCCAGTGGAATCATTGGCACTGTTCACATGACTAAGGAAGTGCTTGATGTCCGTGGGGGTGGCAGAATCGAGTCCTTTATATGTGCAAAGAGTAAGTCAAGGCACAAGGTCATGCTCCCATTTTCTGTTGTAGTAAGATCGTTAGAGGTGGGCGAACAAACAACATTGATGGAATCATTTGTCACTGGTCAGTGCAACTGCACTTGTATTTTCCCATCATGGTCCAGGCATGTATAAAGAGTCTTTTCTTTATACAGTTTGGGTCTTTGGTCAGCCCCCATGTAACAGGTGGTCAGCAGACAAAAGGCCCCCTCAGAGCAAAGGTCCAAGAGCTGAATTCTTGCATAACCAGAGGGTTTATATTTGCATATAACTCTGCCTGGAGATTTCCTGGGAAACCCACTTAACTTGAAAAGTTCACATTGATCCAAATAGTCATTTGAAACTCATAACACTTTCCAGGGTTTGCATTAGTCAGGTCTCCTCCCTAGAGATGTTACAATCCCACAATATATAAACTGTTGCATTTTTTCCTAAGGTACTTACACTTAATTCAGTAAGGTTTTGTTGGGAATATTGCCCTTTCACACCATTTTCCATTCGAAAATGCAGTTCCAGTAAAATCAAAATGTTTTGTGAAAAAATAAAAATCAGTTTTGCCAAAATTTTGTTTAGAAAAGAACTGAAAAAAGTTGACAAATATCAAAAGTCTCATTACAACATTTTCAAAAGGAAAGGTTTCAGTTTTTAGTTTTGAAATCACTTTGTTTTGAATTATTTTATTTTGTAGTATATTGTAATAGAAAATTGTATAAAGCCAAAATTGAAATATGTTGGTTGGTCAGAAGTGAAAAAGGATTTTTGGAATTTTCCTTTGTGGAGACTTGAAAAAGCCAAAATTTCAAAACCTCAAGACCCTTGAGAAATGGAATGTCTGTCCTCCATCTGTCTCTACAGATCATGCATTGTTTTCTCCCATAATACATCTTATTGCTATAGTGATGATGGCTGGTGACAGGATAGCTACCATGTGTTACATTCCATGTTGGATTAAGACCAGGTGTGGCAATTTGCGCTTCCTTTCAGTGTGATGTTTGCTTGTCAGTACACCTAATTTTAGGGAGAGAAGAGTGAGTTGTAACTGGTGTAGAAAAGGCAGCTCAATTTGAGACACATTTACAAATAGAGTCTAAAATAAATCAACAGCCCGGAAAGGTATCCAGGTGAGAAAGAGGAGTAATCCCCTGAACTGCCACTTAGCTGCTTAGTCTGTCCAAACTGAACAACAAAGCCTCAAAAACAGTTTCTGAAGAGCTCCTTCAATATAAGTGACAAGGGCTTTAAAGGTATGGACAAGGACACGGTTTGACTACAAGAAGCCTTCTTTGCCAATACCCCCATTCTTCTCCATTGGCTGATGTACTCCAACAGCATAGGACATCTGTTTCCTCTTTTGTTTTACAGAATAACAGCACACTACCTAACATGGGGTGAATCTACAATGCAGCCATTTAAACACAGATTTCCTTTGTTGTCTGAATTGAGAATGGGAGAACAAGAGGGAAAGATAAGAAATATTTAATCAGGGGTGCTGGAACAATTTTTAGTGGGGGTGCTGATGATGGAAACCATGTAAGCCATGTGTTTGGGTTATTACTACTTCAAGCCATCGGGTACGGCAGCACCCCCAGCTCCAGCCCCACTGTATTTAATCAATAAAATGATCTCAATTTCTATTTACCAGGGCAATGTGGGAAGCATGGAGATCAAATACAGCCTGTGTGGTTGGGAGGTGGTGGGTGGAGACTGTTGATCCAATTTCTCGGTCACTCACCAATTTGCGGACCACTTACAATAGTAAATTACAGTCTTAAAATGAAGGATAGCAGAGAAAGTCACTGTTGGTTTCCTTCTATAGGCCATTTAAAAAGTTAACTGTTTCATGTCAGCCACAAAATCTGAAAAATGCTGTGAGAAAACAATCCTATGAGTGACATATGAAAATGTACCTTTTGCACCAGCACTTGAGCATTAGGATTGCAGTCTGCCTCATATAATATATACAAGCTGTTTCTGAAGCAAGTTGGGGGATGCACAGTATATGCTGATGCTCACAGAAGAATATTGGGCACAGCATCCATCAAGCTCACAGCCAAAGAAATATTGGTGATTTTTTCCCAGTCTTTTCCCTTCTCACAATACTTAACACATTTGTGAAGATGAATTTACTTTCAATTTCCTTGTTTGGTGCTGCTGTCATTAATGATTCGCACACTAAATTAACACAGCACTTTTTACAAATGAAGTAAGACACCTTCATTACTGCAAAGAGTTTACAATCTAAGGCCTTGATCCTGCAGTGAATGCCCCATGTGAGCAAACTCCCTGTGAACAAGTAGAGCTGCATGGAAGTCAGTGGGTTCTGAGCAGGCACTGGGATCTGCTCAGTGGAATTCCATTGAAGGATTGGGGCCTAAGATGCAGCATAGACTCATCTGAGTGTGCAAAGTGATTTACAATTCATGTAAACTCAGTTGATTCATACTAGTTTCAGTTTAATAGATATTAAGCATATCAGATCCAATCCATTCTGGTGTCACTCCACTGAATTACATGGAATTCCATCAAGGATGAATTTCTCCCAGTGACCCCAATGACCATTGCAAAAAAGCAAAATATTTGTCTCACTTGAAATGCGGATTAATTCTTAAAACAAATTGCTATGTGATCAATCTATATCTAAATGTTTTATACTTAAACCACTAACAAGTAGCATTCAGTTACATTCAGTCCCTTTTTGTTGCAACTAATCTTTTCTGAATTAAGCTGATATTAAAATAAAGCGTGAGATTTAAGTGATCAGTGCAGCCATGATCTGATGCCTTTAATCAATGAACTGATATTCAAGATTGTTCCAGACATATGCTAAACAAATCTAACAGCTGTTTCTTTCAAGAAAAATGAACACATGGTAACTAGACCCCCTCAGGTGCCAATGCTGCAGTCTGCAGTGAGGCAAAACACCAACTTGAAGTCAATGGGAGTTTTGCTGGAGTGAGAACTGCAGAATCAGGATTGCTGAATCTTCTTTCCAGCAGAGGGCACCATTGAATACTGAAATGGCTTTCCAGATTACCTACGTGCTCAGAAAGATCAAGCCAAGGGTTTATTTGAGGTAAAGAGAAAAATAATTCTATTCCCTTTTCTCAAGCAGCAGCAGCTTGGGCTTTTATTTATGCTTATGTAAGATATCAAAGGCTTTTGCAATAATTTAGCAGTATTACCTCAGGTAGGCTAATGAAATAAAAGTTAATTTGATCTATTACTTTAAAAAGTTTCCTTTGGGCTTTTCCATCAGGGGTGGGGATTGCCTAGGGGATTTGGGCCTCTGAAACTCATGGTTGTCACTCAATCAACCTCATGCTCCTGCCCCTTGAAAGCCTCTTCCACAGCAAGAAGCCAGCTCAGCTTGGTGTTTTATGAAGTCTCAGTCACATTCCTTTGGTCCAGCCCCATCCCTCTTCCCATCAGATTGCTAGGCCCCACCTGGAAACTTCCATGGGCTCTGGGAAAAGAGAAGAGGGTGTAAAATGCTCTTTAGGCAGATGACCCCTGCCCTCTGTATGGGAAGAGAGTCACAGGGCACAATCTGGCAACATGGGCCAGAATGAGCCCAGCCCATTCTTGAGCAATGTGTAGGAGCACATGGTGACTATATGTCTGTGCTCAGCTCCCACAGCAGGGAAGTGCGCGTGTGTGGTGAGAGCGGGAGAGAGAAGGGAATTTATACAGAACAGTAATACAGGTCCAATCAAAAATGTCTTTTGTAGCAAAATCCCATTTACCCTCCCAGATGTAAATATTGCTTAATTCACAGATATGCTAGGAGGCTGAATAAATACTTGCAACATGCTCTCAAATTTCCTGTACAGTGTAACTTTCACTCTGTGGGGAAAATTATGGTTTCCTTGACTCTGATGCAATGAGGGTTCTGAGAACACAATTTAGCTTAGTAAGTACAATGCATTATTAGAGCCATCCCACCAATCTTTGAGCCAAGACAGAAGAGCACAGGTTAAAAAGGGGAAGATGTATGTTGGTAAACCACTCATGTCTTATCCTAGTGCTGCTGGCATCCACTCTCTCCTTTTAACTCTCTCATCAAAACCCATATCTTCCTTGAAGCCCTGCAGTGTTACTCCAATACCCTTTGTGTGGCTGAATTGTCTGTTCAGTTTGTAAGTTCTTTGATCCCTGCCCCATTTTCTTCTCCCTGTTCTCTGCACCACCAAGCACATTGTCAGTACTCAGCAAACAACTACCCTAAATTCTTGAAAAGTAGAGCCGCCCTAAAGCCCTGCTTTATGTCAGGAACGGACCCACTGACTGGCTCCGGGAACAGGGGAAAGCATAAAGGTGACTTACAGACATCTTTGTACACTGACCCTGAGCAGTATCAAGTGCATCTCAGATACACTCTCTCTAGCTCCCAGTCCATTTTGCTCATATAGTTGCATTTAGTTCTTACTAAAGTCAGCTATTTTCTACTTGGTTTCTTGGCTTTGATTAACCGGGACTCCAACCACATTAGCACGTCCCTTGTTTTTATTTTTACAGAATGTGTCGCTTAGAGACTTATGTTTTTTTACTTTGAATTTAAACCTAATCTGCCATAACGGACCAAAGCTTATTTCTTGAGAACAATTCCTTTCTGGGACCGAGGCCATTAAATCTTTACGACGAGCACTATAGGTTACAAACATTCTGCAGATTGTAACTTTGTTATGGAGAAGGGACATAAAACAGTCAGCTTTGAAATATTTACAGCTGAAGGGCGTGCAGAATGTGTAATCAGCTTTGTGCCTGGCATTGGGTGTAAGATCAAATTATCAAACGAATAATGGAATCCTTTGTGGTGCAAGGAAATTTCCTGCTCTTTTTTGGAAGTGGGAAAGGATTTTGCCTTTCTTCATGGCAAACTTCTATCTTTGTGGGAATTTTTTCACATTTTCTAAGAAAAATACCAGTGAATGACTTAAATGTTCCTTCTGTGATAACACAGGTCAGAATACTGTAACTGATGCAGAAAGCATTGTAGCCAAATATATAAATAATTATACTTGATATTTATTAAGGTTGCTTAACAGTTCCCCCATACCTCTTCCCTTGAGTTGCTTATAACTGTTAAAACTAACCTTTTGGGCTGAAAGTTTCCCTACTTGGTGTGTTTCTTAGGAGTTTCTGGAGAAGTTGGTCCCCAAGAGGTTCATTCTGTTTTGAGAATGAGATCAATGAAAAAATAGGTCATTTTGATGTAAAATATTTTTTCCAGCTATTTGTTAAAAACAGGTTTAGTGCCTCAGGGGTTGGAGTAGGAACTTGAAATTTGGTTGGTGGGGGTGGGGAGGGAGGTCCTGGGATCAGAGGTGCCTTTCACTGTCCCCATGAAAATCATTCCGGATTTGACTGAGTTGTAAGCAGCAGATAATCACCATTTGCATGTGTGCAGTAGGACGTCAGCCATGTTGTGCTGCACATTTGTCTAGACCCTGCTGAGCCTACTGCATCATTTCCTGACAACTGTATGGAGCTATAGCTCTCAACAGAACACTGGCAAAATGGATTTTGTTCTTCCTGCACCTGCTTTCCCCTATCAAAGTATCTGTGACGGGATCCCTGAGGTGCAGCATGGGACTGTGGGACTTCTGTGCCCCATTAACTCTCCAGCCAGGGCTGTCTCTCACAATGCTTTGTTGGTGACAAGCAGCAAACCCCTCCAGGTGCTGTTATCACTCAGCACAACAGCCTGTGGAGCCCCACATCCAGCTTGATTGCATGAATGCTCCCAGAGCCACTCATGAATCACATAGAGAAAGGTACCAGCCAAATCCCCTCAGCTCCCAGCACTGTACCTCAGGAATGTACCATTTTGTACTATTCAAGATGAGCTGTGCAAGTTTATTAATTGGTTCATCACTTCATCAATGGAAAGTGAATATACATCAGCCTTTGTAAACTGGAGCAGATTTACTAAACACTTCAAACAAACTCACTGGTAAAGATAAACAGTAAAACAAGTTTATTGACTACAAAAGATAGATTTTAATTGATTATAAGTGATAACCACTTTGACTTTTTGCCTACCAAAATACAATAAAATATAAGCTCGCAGTCTAAACTAGGCACTAAACTATCACACTAGACAGTATTTAGATCAAGCAATGTTCTCATCCCACTGGATCTTACAGTCCTTAATATATAGGTTTCTTCCTTAAACCTGGGCCAGTCTCCTCTGTTGAAATCAGTCTTCTGAGTGTCCTTGTTGCTTGCAGCGTAGGTAGGTGGGAGGAGAAAAGGCCAAGCATGGGGCCACTGCATTCTGTTTTATACCCTTAATCCATGTGCTTGGAGAACACAAGTCCAGGCATTTCTGATGGGCATTGCTAAGTCACCACCTGGCAAGGTTGAGCAATTCCACTTGCATGGCCTTGTGCAGGTGAGTCATTGTATTGTAGCTCCCTTGCTGGACAATGGCTGTTGGTTGTTCAACACCTGCCCATCCAGGAGTTAGTTATCCCCCTGATTATTATCTTTGGGGAGCTAGTACCTGGGCATTTCCCAAGCCAACAGCATATTTTAGTGACAACCATACAACACAATTCTCATAACTTCATATGCACTAATGATACACATATTTAGATGTAACAGTGGTTTCAGCAGATCATACCCTTTCCCATGATACCTCACATGGCATGCTTTATTTGCAATATCACAATTATATACAAATGATGAATATAGGGGTTACAGGGCGCTCCCCCCAGGTATAGAGTGTCACAGTACTCTTTGGCCGAAGGAAAGGAGCACTGGGCTGGAAGTCAGGGGAAATGAGTTATAATCTTACATCATGAATGAAACATTTGAATCCATCATATTTAAGTTCTAAAGATTTGGCAAAATGAGTTTCTCCCCTACTCTCAGCGTGGCCATAGGCTTATGAAGCTGGTCAAAACAGTTTACTCTAATACCTGTGGAAGACACAATGTACCACTGAACCACGCTGGGCAAAACTGGTCCCTAAAGACATAGACCAGCTGGAGATCAATATTGTATGACATCATTTGCATTATACAGACATGACAGCCGTTGATCACATTTACAGTGCTTTGATGCTGTTTCAGTTGTCAGTGAAATGCCCACATCTCTTTAAGTCTCCCTGGGCTTTGGCTTGTGCCGATTCATATAATGTCAGAGCGCACTTCAAGATCTAAAACTGTTAAGGTTTTTGTAGCGCACTGATAGAGAATCTGTGGGTATTAGATGAAGAGAAAAAATAGACAATGAAAGGTTTTTTAAAATTATCAATCAAGTGAATAATAATAATAAAAAGATACATTTGACCAATAGAGAATTTAATACCTCAGTCCCTTCCACTCACTCAGTCTAGCTAGCATTGATTTATAAGTGGAGCTTGCAGAGAACTGTTGCTAGGGGACAAAGCTTTTGTAGGTCCCCATTAAAGCAATATTCATGAAGAAGAAATGAAATGTACACGTTGCTAATGCTTGCCAGCAAAAATCCTCAAACCAACAGTTAATCAAGCCCCCATAAGTTATAACAGGGGACAAATATAATTATTTGTAAGAGGAGCAATCTTTGTACCAGAGAAGGACACAGAAAGGAGACTAGATATACAGCTGAATGCTTCAGGCTAGATTCTGCTCTATTACACTGGTTTTATGCCAGTTCCCTTGGTTTCAATAGAAGTTATAAAATTTAATATCAGTGTAACTAAGAACAGAATTGGGAGAACCGTATGGTGACTTGCCTGCCTGGTGGGAAGATTGCGGATCTCTTAAGGCATCTAGACAGACTTATGTGTAGTGCTGGAGAGGAGCTGGTGGTTGTGGTACATGTAAGTACCAATGACATAGGGAAGGGTAGGAGAGATGTCCTGGAAGCCAAATTTAGGCTGCTAGGGAAGAGACTGAAATCCGGGACCTCTATGGTGGCATTCTCAGAAATGTTCTCAGTTCCACGTGCAGGGCCGGGTAGGCAGGCAGAGCTTCAGAGTCTCAATGCGTGGATGAGACGATGGTGTAGAGAGGAGGGGTTTACGTTCATTAGGAACTGGGGAAACTTCTGGGATGGGAGGAGCCTATACAGGAGAGATGGGCTCCACCTAAACCAAAGTGGAACCAGACTGCTGGCACTAAACATTAAAAAGGTTGAAGAGCAGTTTTTAAACTAGGAGATGGGGGAAAGCCAACTGCTGCAGAGGAGCATGTGGATCGGACACAGACTTTTCTTAGGGGAGAGTCTGATGATAGAGAATCTCCAGGTTATAGTCAGGAGCAGAGGATGGAAGAGGATAATGCAAGGGCCGGATCAGATGATAAACAGTCACATAGAAAGAATCTGGCACATCAGAAAAGGGCAGACAAACAGGGACAAGTTTTTAAAGTGCTTGTACACAAATGCTAGAAGTCTAAATAATAAGATGGGTGAACTAGAGTGCCTTGTGATAAAGGAGGATATTGATATAATAGGCATCACAGAAACCTGGTGGACTGAGAGCAATCAGTGGGACACAATCATTCTGGGGTACAAAATATATCGGAAGGACAGAACAGGTCGTGCAGGGGGAGGAGTGGCACTATATGTGAAAGAAAATGTAGATTCAAATGAAGTAAAAATCTTAAGCGAATCCAAATGTTCCATAGAATCCCTATGGATAGAAATTTCATGCTCTAATAAAAATATAACATTAGGGATCTATTATCGACCACCTGACCAGGACAGTAATAGTGATGATGAAATGCTAAGGGAAATTAGAGAGGCTATCAAAATTAAGAACCCAATAATAGTGGGGGATTTCAATTATCCCCATATTGACTGGGAACATTTCACTTCAGGACAAAATGCAGAGATAAAATTTCTCGATACTTTAAATGACTGCTTCATGGAGCAGCTGGTACGGGAACCCACAAGGGGAGAGGCAACTCTAGATTTAATCCTGAGTGGAGCGCAGGAGCTGGTCCAAGAGGTAACTATAGCAGGACCACTTGGAAATAGTGACCATAATACAATAGCATTCAACATCCCTGTGGTGGGAAGAACATCTCAACAGCCCAACACTGTGGCATTTAATTTCAAAAGGGGGAACTATACAAAAATGAGGGGGTTAGTTAAACAAAAGTTAAAAGGTACAGTGACTAAAGTGAAATCCCTGCAAGTTGCATGGGCCCTTTTTAAAGACACCATAATAGAGGCCCAACTTCAATGTATACCGGCAATTAAGAAACACAGTAAAAGAACTAAAAAAGAGCCACCGTGGCTTAACAACCATGTAAAAAGCAGTGAGAGATAAAAAAGACTTCTTTTAAAAAGTGGAAGTCAAATCCTAGTGAGGCAAATAGAAAGGAGCACAAACACTGCCAACTTAAGTGCAAGAGTGTAATAAGAAAAGCCAAAGAGGAGTTTGAAGAACAGCTAGCCAAAAACTCCAAAGGTAATAACAAAATGTTTTTTAAGTACATCAGAAGAAGGAAGCCTGCTAAACAACCAGTGGGGCTCCTTGATGATCAAAATACAAAAGGAGCGCTTAAAGATGATAAAGTCATTGCGGAGAAACTAAATGGATTCTTTGCTTCAGTCTTCACGGCTGAGGATGTTAGGGAGATTCCCAAACTTGAGCCGACTTTTGTAGGTGACAAATCTGAGGAACTGTCACAGACTGAAGTGTCACTAGAGGAGGTTTTGGAATTAATTGATAAACTCAACATTAACAAGTCACCGGGACCAGATGGCATTCACCCAAGAGTTCTGAAAGAACTCAAATGTGAAGTTGCGGAACTATTAACTAAGGTTTGTAACCTGTCCTTTAAATTGGCTTCGGTACCCAATGACTGGAAGTCAGCTAATGTAATGCCAATATTTAAAAAGGGCCCTAGAGGTGATCCCGGCAATTACAGACCGGTAAGTCTAACGTCGGTACTGGGCAAATTAGTCGAAACAATAATTAAAAATAAAATTGTCAGACATGTAGAAAAACACAAACTGTTGAGCAATAGTCAACATGGTTTCTGTAAAGGGAAATCGTGTCTTACTAATCTATTAGAGTTCTTTGAAGGGGTCAACAAACATGTGGACAAGGGGGATCCAGTGGACATAGTGTGCTTAGATTTCCAGAAAGCCTATGACAAGGTCCCTCACCAAAGACTCTTACGTAAATTAAGCTGTCATGGGATAAAAGGGAAGATCCTTTCATGTATTGAGAACTGGTTAAAAGACAGGGAACAAAGGGTAGGAATAAATGGTAAATTCTCAGAATGGAGAGGGGTAACTAGTGGTGTTCCCCAAGGGTCAGTCCTAGGACCAATCCTATTCAATTTATTCATAAATGATCTGGAGAAAGGGGTAAACAGTGAGGTGGCAAAGTTTGCAGATGATACTAAACTACTCAAGATATTTAAGACCAAAGCAGATTGTGAAGAACTTCAAAAAGATCTCACAAAACTAAGTGATTGGGCAACAAAATGGCAAATGAAATTTAATGTGGATAAATGTAAAGTAATGCACGTTGGAAAAAAATAACCCCAACTATACATACAATATGATGGGGGCTAATTTAGCTACAACGAGTAAGGAAAAATATCTTGGAGTTATCGTGGATAGTTCTCTGAAGATGTCCACGCAGTGTTCAGAGGTGGTCAAAAAAGCAAACAGGATGTTAGGAATCATTAAAAAGGGGATAGAGAATAAGACTGAGAATATATTAGTGCCTTTATATAAATCCATGGTACGCCCACATCTCAAATACTGTGTACAGATATGGTATCCTCACCTCAAAAAAGATATTCTAGCACTAGAAAAGATTCAGAAAAGGGCAACTAAAATGATTAGGGGTTTGGAGAGGGTCCCATATGAGGAAAGATTAAAGAGGCTAGGACTCTTCAGCTTGGAAAAGAGGATACTAAGGGGGGATATGATAGAGGTATATAAAATCATGAGTGATGTTGAGAAAGTGGATAAGGAAAAGTTATTTACTTATTCCCATAATACAAGAACTAGGGGTCACCAAATGAAATTAATAGGCAGCAGGTTTAAAACAAATAAAAGGAAGTTCTTCTTCACGCAGCGCACAGTCAACTTGTGGAACTCCTTACCTGAAGAGGTTGTGAAGGCTAGGACTATAACAATGTTTAAAAGGGAACTGGATAAATTCATGGTGGCTAAGTCCATAAATGGCTATTAGCTAGGATGGGTAAAGAATGGTGTCCCTAGCCTCTGTTCGGCAGAGGATGGAGATGGATGGCAGGAGAAAGATCACTTGATCATTGCCTGTTAGGTTCACTCCCTCTGGGGCACCTGGCAATGGCCACTCTCGGTAGACAGATACTGGACTAGATGGACCTTTGGTCTGACCCGGTACGGCCATTCTTATGTTCTTATGTTAGAATTTGTCCCTTTGGTTAAATGGATTGACTCCTGATTTATACCCATGTAATGGAGATCAATAGTAAGAAGTTTTTTAGCCATATAAATAAAAAGAAAACAAGGAAAGAAGAAGTGGGACTGCTAGACACTGGGTATGGGGTGGAGATTAAAGATAATCCAGGTATGGCTCAACATCTAAATGATGCCTTAGTGTCATGGGGTGCTCTACTCACCACTGGGTGGCACCTCCTTCTGGCAATTCTGGGATTGCTCCACCAGGTTCCGTACCCACTTTTTTTCTCTTCCAAAATGCTGCTTTGTGATTTGACCTTCCAGCCAGGTTGCTCTCTGTTTTCCCCTTCCAGGAGCATCTTTCAAGGTCTGTCTCCACAAGCAGTGTTGGGCTATCCTCAAGCCCGTTGCCCTGAAAGCATCACTCCCTGAGTGACTCAGGCAGTCTTCCTGTTTGCAGACATGCCAACTCTTGCGAATTAATTTAGAGATACATGATTTCTAAGTAAAATTAAGCCCTGACTCATGATCTCCTGATAGAACTCTCAAATGACATTTGAGAATTCTATCCCCAGATCATGAGTCAGGATTAATTTTACCTAGAAATTGCTATGGCAGCCATGGCTCCTGCTGTCAACCAGGTGTGTGACCTGAAAGCATCAGGTGCGATATTTCCTGTAGACCCAGGGAAGTGTTATTACCATTGTACAAGGCACTAGTGAGACCTCATCTAGAATACTGTGTGCAGTTCTGGTCTCCCATGTTTAAGAGAGATTAATTGAACCTGGAATAGGTGCAGAGAAAGGCTCCCAGGATGATCCGAGAAATGGAAAACCAACCTTATAAGAGGAGATTCCAGGAGCTTGGCTTGTTTAGCATAACCTAAAAAAGACTGAGTGGAGATATGATTTCTCTATATAAATACATCAGGGAAATAGATACCAGGGACGGGGAGGAGTTATTTAAGTTAATGGCCAATGTTGTCACAAGAACAAATGGGCATAAACTGGCCATCAATAAGTTTAGGCCTGAAATTAGATGTAGGTTTCTAGTAATCAGAGAAGTGAAGTTCTGGAACAACCTTCCGAGGGGAGCAATGGGGGCAAAAAACCTAACTGACTTCAAGGCTGAGCTTGATAAGTTAATGGAGGGAATGGTATGACAAGATTGCCTACAGCGGCATATGGCCCATCTGCAACTGCTAGCAGCAAATATCTCCAACAGTTGGAGATGGACACTAGAGGGGATGGGCACTGAGTTACTATAGAAAATTCTTTCCCAGGTGTCTGGATGGTGGGTCTCACCCCCATGCTATGGGTCTAACTGATCATCATCTTTGGGGTCAGGAAGGAATTTTTCCAAAAGTCATACTGGCAAAGATCTTGTGGGGTTTTCACCTTTCTCTGCAGCATAGGGCAGAGTTCACTTGCTGACTTGAACTAGAGTAAATGTGGATTCTTTATACCTTGAAGTCTTTAAACCATGGTTTAAGGACTTCAGTAATTCAGCTAGAGGTTACAGTCCTACTAGAGGAGTGGGTGGGTGAGGTTCTGTGGCCTGCAAAGTGCAGGAGGTCAGACTAGATTATCATGATTGTCCCTTCTGGTTTTATAATCTATGAGTCTATCACAAACCCTGGGTAAATTGGTCCCTAGGCGTGAACTCAGCTATTTTCATGTATCAGAATAATTTACTTGAAGCTAATGAATCATCAGATCACCTTGTCCCCAGGGTAAAACCCAAAGGAGGGGACTAAAGGGGAGAGAATCTCGAACAGGATCCCCTTGCAGAACTCCTCAGTTATTCCATTGGCGAAGTGGGGTTTGCCCTCTGCAGAATGAGCCCTGGGGCCTACCCACAAACCTGAGAGATGCTCATGGATCTCTGCCCCATACCAGATTTGTTCCTCTAATACTCTCCCCTCCCTGACAGTGACTGTGCTACCAGGAATTCTTCTGGCTGCTGCTGGCCCTGGGCTTCTCTTTAACTGGGGATCCTTCGCATGAAAAGGGCTCCGTGCAGCAGATATTGCAGCCCCAGGCTGGCTAACTTACCCCAAGGAACCTTGGCAGGACTGAAGGGAGCTTCCTCCCTTCCAAGTTGCCCCTTCCCCTCACTCCAACATAGATCCTGATCATACCTCCATGGAGTCCTAGAAAGGAAGTGCCATTAATGCAGCTGACCCTCCCCTTCCTTCTGCCTGGGGTGGATGTTCCCTTATGTGCTCATTATTTACAAACAGTTTTAAAACAAACTTAATCAATGTGTAAAGGGTTGTGTGTGTTCCACAGAAAACATATATTACTACCTGTTGCATGCATATTTTCACACCCAACACCTGTCTCTTTACATTTCCCTCCTGGAAAGAGGATATTAAAAAGTCTCCGCTCTGTGACCATATACAAAGAAACTTAGCTTATGCATCCAGGAGTTCAGAGTTCATGACCTCATTTCTTTTCAAACGGTACATTTCACCAGTGAGACTGGTTTTCCAGCTGGTTTACTCAGTTTGCTGCTTTTCCTTTACTACAGCTGTGCTGAGAACAACCAGCTGAACGACAGTCAGATTGATATGAGATATGTTCCCCCTTGCTAGCAGGAAGGTATATTGCCACATAAGTCATTCCCTATTTTCTTAAGTGGTTTGAATGGATATGTGACCAACATTTGTTAGGATTCTTCATCTGTTACTTGGCTGACATAATCAGGACATATCAGATTAAGCCAGCTGCTGAAAACCAGATTTTAAACTAAGAGTTGGTAAGCAGCACAGTGCCACTGAATTTAAGCCGCTCAGAACAGGCATTCAAACTCCAATGGAATATAGTGACCGAGTCTCACAAGAAGGCTGCGTTGAATTTACAATATGAAACCAGCTACGACAAGATTTTCTGGTGGGCAAGTGAGGTTTACCTCTCATCATTTATTATGCGCCTAGAGTCCAACTGAGATCAGGGTCCTGTTCTGTTAGGCACTCTTGTTACCAGTGCTGGAAATTGACCCCAGATATCCTGATTCCCAGTCCAGTACCTTAAGCATACTCCCCTGCTAAGTGCATACCAGTGACTGAGCACCACCATCTTAAGAGTGAAGCATGGGCAAGCTGCAATGCACAGATGTTCCTTGCTGGAATCTGTGCAGCTCATGTTAGAGGATTGTGGTTATAGGGAAAGAGACAAAAGTTAGATGATTAAAATGAACCCTAGATTTCACCATCTAGTTTTTGAGCAATTTACAATGTAATGTGCATGTGTTATGCATCAGAAAATGTGCCCCTATGCGTGGGATATAGTGTTGTTGTTTTAGATTCTGGTTAATTTAGAAATTGATCTTTTTGTGGGCTAGAGTGCCTTACAGAAGCTGGGGGAGATGTTGAAACTAAGGTCCCTTCTTGGGTGGCTCCGCAGGTGAAAGTTGAAGAGTTTATGGCACTTTTCAAAACAGACTAAGATTAACTCCCACGTAATGGCTAACGTCCAGTGAATAGTGAGCATGGGAGCGCTTTTTGGTTGTATAATTGCTGCTGTTTCCTCACAGGATGTTCTAGAATCTAATGTATGCACCTTTGGATAGCTCTTTCAGAAACTGCAAGTTTGAAAAAAATGGTTCAGCATAAAATCCAATTCTATTAGTTTCTAGACTAGGACAGCTGTCTTTATTTATGGAGAAATGAATTCAAATAAATGTATCTGTTGTCAGGTGAGACACAGGGCATGTCCTGCGTGTTAATGACTAGGTGAGGAAAAAGTGACTGCTGGCTTAGGTTGTGTACAGTACAGTACTATTAACCTCAGCCAGGCATCAGTCCCTACATTATTGCTACTGCAGGCTAAATAATCCCCCAGTCTTGACAATTAATAATATTTGATGTGTACTTAGCACCTATCCTCCCAATGAATTGTGAGTCTGACCCAGTGCCCATTGAAGTCAATGGAAAGACTCCATTTATTGACTTCAGTAAGCTTTGGATCAGGCCCCACATCACTTAACTCCTTGCTAGAATGCAGCCATGTCTGAGGTGGAACACAGTTCCCATTAGCAAACAAAACCTACAGTTTTGACAGTTAAGGTGGTAAGCTGCAGCCCACCCCCACTCCCCCAGCCTAAAATCTTGCCATGAGGTGAAAGACTTGTGCATTCCTTTCCATGTTTATAGTGCCTACATGCTGTTGATAACATACGTCATTAACCCCAACATACTTCTATCTCCACCAGATTTCCAAAAAACGTACATTCTCCAGCTTCAGCAAACATGCACTCCAATGACAAACCTTAACAGTGATCTCATAGGCTCACTTCAGTTACATTAACAGACCAGCACATCTGACTGTCACACATTCCGTGCATTTGGGAAGTTGTTCTGCCTTAACATTGCTGAGGTATGGCTTTTGGGTCTCTGTTCGAGGTTGATTCTATTCCCGGCTCTGCAAGAGGAATGGGGTCGATAGTGGTTACAGGTTGACTAAACTTCTGTGAATTATCTTTTTTAAAAGGCAGTACATGGTGCAATGGATAAGATTAGGGTTTGTCATATTAGAAACCAGGAGTCTGGTCATGTAATTATCTTGTATAAGCTCTTTGATAACTTATTTAAAAACTGAGAGAGTGGGTATAGCAGCTCTTTCCTTTCTTCTAGGTTTGGGTTCATGGCCTCAGTCAATAATAAGGGTAGTGTATTGCATGAACATTTAAACAGCAGTTAGAAGAGGTGAGATTTGAATTTCTGGTTTCCTCTTTCCCTAGGCTATTGGGTTATTTGGTGATTTTCTTGCTCTCTCCCCAACCTTTGTAAGTGAGTGAGGGGCGTTTGTGTTATGGCAGCTTTGTCATCAAATAAACATTGGTGGGGGTCTGTTTGGTGCACAATTTCCATTACAGCGAAAAAGGAATAAAATGCTCTATAAACAAACGGTACAAAGAGAAGATAGACATCCGGAAGCAGAAGTGCAAAAGGGGTGATTTTTAATCTCTTATTCTCTATGTTCACTTTTCTTCCAATGAACCAAGTTTATATTCTAGGATTTTGTTTTTTTCCATTTCAATGAGATTTTTACAAAACAAAGGCTTAAAACTCAGGTTAAAACTGAACAACAAAACCCTAACTATGGTACATCTACCACTGCACATGATAACATTGGACAGCAACACTATGCAATAGTTGATCAGAGGAATTGAAAAAGGAAGCAATAGTCAACTGAAATTTAAGTATGCAAGATTCACATTAACTGAGCTGGAATGAGGAATGGACCCTTGTGAAAGAGGAATTACCACATTCAATATCTACTTCTAATGATAAAAGATGTCTACATAGGACATCTCTGGAGAAGTATTGCGCTGTACATTGGCCAGCAGGACTGGAATGCTGAAAGATTATCCAAACATTTCACAATTATTGAGCAGTTTGCACAAGTATCAAAATTACTTTTTAATGCAACAGTAACCACTATTAGAGCTGGCTAAAAATTTTTTGTCACCGTAACTGACGGAAAGTAGGTTTTTGTTGACAATGAAAATTTTTGCAGAAAGATTTCATTTAACACTTTGTAAAAAAAACCCCAAAAAACAACTCTATAAAAAGTTTTTATAAGTCCTTGTCTACACTGGCAAGTTTCTGTGCAGTAAAGCAGCTTTCTGCGCTGTAACTCCCGAGATGTACACACTGCCAAGCCACTAAGTGCGCAGAAACTGTGCAGTTGCAATGCAGTAAACAAAACAACCAACCCCACCCCCCACGACAGGCATACAGTTTTCTGCACTGGGGCTACTGCGCCGGGGTGCCAGTGCAGACACCCTGGTTGATTACAGTGCTGCGACTGGCCTCCGGGAGGTGTCCCACAATGCCTATTATCACCTCTCTGGTCATCAGTTTGAACTCTACTGTCCTGCCCTCAGGTGACCAACTGTCATCCCCACCCCTTAAATTCCTTGGGAATTTTGAGCGTCCCCTTTCTGTTTGCTCGGTCATGTGTGCAGTGCTCTCAGCAAATCTTTCCAGGTGGCCACGCCTGCTCCACACACCAGGTGATCCCCTGCTTGGAGCAATGCCAAGCTGCTGGACCTCCTCAGCATTTGGGGAAGAGGATGTTGTCCAGTCCCAGCTGCGCTCCAGCCATAGGAATTAAGGAATTAGGAAGATATCTACAGACAGATTTCACGATGCATGACAGAAACGGGCCATGACTGCAGTACAGGGTCAAAGTGAAGGAGCTGCAGAATGCCTACTACAAGGCGTGGGAGGCAAACCGCCACTCCAGTTCTGCGCCCACGAGCTGCTGGTTCTACCAAGAGATGGATGTGATGCTCAGTGGCGACCCCGCCTCCACTGCGAAGGCCACTGTGGATACTTCAGTGGCAGATGAGAGTGGACCAAGCCAGGAGGAGGAAATCTTGGAGAAGGATGTGGAGGGGGACCCAGAGGCAGAGCAGGACTTGGAGGTCAGAGATGCATGCAGCCAGGAGCTTCTCTCTACCCCGGAGGAAGCTAGCCAGTCACAGCTGTCGGATATTGGCGAAGCACAAACAGGAGAGGAGGCCCCCAGTAAGTGGCTTTGATTTTGGGAATTGCTGAAGTGAGTTGTTGGAGGCAGGAGGGTTGCAGAAAACAGGCTTGTGTCTGTATGATGCGTGTACCACCATGTGCCTGGTCTGAGCGGTGGAACGGGGTGTTGATTGACTCCCTCACTTCATGGGAATCTGCCTCAGAGATCTCCAGGAAACTCTCATGGAGATTCTGGGTAATCCACTGCCTGAGGTTTTTTGGCAGAGCTGCTTTGTTTCTTGCCCCATTAAGGGTAACTTTCCTGTGGCACTCTGCCATCACTGGGGAGTGGGGGCAATTTCCTTGCACCACAAAGGATTCCATTATTCGTTTGATAATTTGATCTTATACCCAATGCCAGGCACAAAGCTGATTACACATTCTGCATGCCCTTCAGCTGTAAACATTTCAAAGATGACTGTTTTATGTCCCTTCTCCATAACAAAGTTACAATCTGCAGAATGTTTGTAACCTATAGTGGTGGCTATGTGGTCTGGTGCCAGAATTGGAATGTGTGTGCCATCTGTCACCCCTCCACAGTTAGGGAAGCCCATTTGTGCAAAGCCATCCACAAGGTCACAAACCTTGACCAGAGTCATGGTTTTTTGAAGCAGGATGTGATTAATGGCCCTGCACACTTCTATCAATACGAGTCCAACGGTCGACTTTCCAACTCTGAACTGGTTAGTGACTGATCGGTAGCAGCCTGGAGTAGCCAGCTTCCACAGTGCAATCACCACACACTTCTCCAATGACAGGGCAGCTCTCATTCTCGTGTCCTTGTGCGGCAGCGTTGGGGTGAGCTCATCACATAATCCTATGAATGTGGCTTGTCTCATGCAAAAGTTCTGCAGCCACTACTTGTCATCATAGACACGCATGACATTGTGATCCCATCACTCAGTGCTTGTTTCCCAAGCCCAAAAGCAGCATTCAACTGTGGTCAGCACCTCCATGAATGCCACAAGCAATCTCGTGTTGTAGCTACTATGCTTGGCGAGATCAATGTCACACTCCTCTTGCCTTTGTAGTTTAAGGACTAACTCCCACTGCCACTCGTGACGTGTTAGTCAGAGCGAGCAGCATATTGGTCAACAGTGCAGGATCCATTCCTGTAGAAAGATGAGGTAGAGCACGCAGTACGCAAACCATTGAAAGATGGTGCCAAATGCGGACAGAAGCACAAGGATTTCTAGGATATGAAGCAATGCATTACAGGGTATTAGGACAGGACCCAGGATGCCCTGTGAGCCCCTCTGCCTTCCCACAAGTCTTAGTGGCAGAAGAGGAAGAGATGCTCTGTGGGATAGCTGCCCAGAGTGCACTGCTCCGAATACGGCTGCAAGTGCCACAAGTGTGAACACGCTATTGCGCAGGCAGCTGATAGTGTGAGCATACAACAGTGGTTTCCCTTCTGCAGTCTCTGAGTGGCACTGTAACTGCTGGCACTATAACTCTGCTAGTGTAGACATACTCTTAGTTATAGCAATTATGTTATTATAATTTCTGAAATGATATAGTTTAAGGTTGGGGTCTCAAAAAAACGATATTCCCCTCACTGAAGAGCTGCTGCAATAGAGCACAAATCAGTGAACAGGAGAAATAGAGGGAAAAGGGGAGTATGAGGTTCAGACTAACCCTGTCTTGTGTGAAAGAACAAGATCTATTGTGGAAGTAACTCCTATGGCTACAGCCGACCCTTAGGAGCAACTTGTTAAGTAAGTTTTATATAATACTGAGGTATTTATGTAGTGAAGGGAGATTCTGTTCCTAGCCTGATTTGCAATGAAGGTGGTTTAGGGTGTCCCATTAACATGCTTTGAAACCATTATAGATGTTAGCCGCCCTCATTAGGATCTAATCAGATACATTCTGAAAGCCATTAATGAAATCTAATTTCTAGTACTAGCATTTCAATTTCACAAGGAGGAGAGGAATCATACCCCAAGGGGGACTGTAGTACATCACTATAAAACAAGGTATTTTAAATCATTATCAGTCTTTCTTTCAGAGAGGTGAAGTAAAACATCTCTTTTGCTGTCCTAATATGATTATGAACCACAAACCAAATAAAAGAGACCTGAGATACATGGGGTTTTCTTTCCAAGGTGGCGGAGGGAAAGAGGGACAGCTTGCGTAATAACTTTTGTTCTTACATAAGATGTCTTAGGGCTTTTCTGTGGTGGTGAACACACTGTCCTTCTCCACCTCCTCTCAGAACAGTGTTTCCATAACCTTTCCCACTTTTCCATCCCTTCACTATGACAACCAGCCCTAAGGCAAATCCTGATGTCCTTATGCAGACCTTGATTCAGGAAAACATCCTTATTCAGGACAGCACTTAAGCAAGAGTGCTGTTCTGAATGGATGCCTGAGTTCTTACTTAGACAAATTACACTTTTCAGGGACTACAGAATTCAGCTCCCTATCATTATGACACTTTAATTGTAACCCCCTTTTCTCCACTCCTATATCCATGCTGCCATTCACTCACACTTCAAGGATTTGCTACAGCTGCACACTATGGCTACTTACAACACTTTGGGAATCAAGAACTGACATTTATTGAGATGAGCATTAACAAAACTATATGGGGATGTTACCTAAGTGAGGGTAGCTGGATTTAGCAATATAGCTGCAACTTGTAAAATTAAAACAGTTCTCAATTAGTCAGACTGAATAGGGGGCTGGAAAGAGTTTTCCATCAAACTGGTTTTCAGTGGAAAAATCTGGTTTCTGAGAAACCAGAATTTGTCATGAAGAGGGTCTGCTTTCCACAGAATATTTAAAAAACCCAGAACACCTGAAAAATATGTAAGTTAAAAACTGATTTTTTAAAAACTTGCATATCCTGCCATGCTGCCTAATGAGAGTTTTAGTTTTAGTTTGGCTCGGGCCTAAGTCCCTAGCTGGACTCTTTCTCTCATAATGCACCACAGCTGGGGATTACTCTCATGATGCACTTGCCCATCTCACGGTGCTGGGAGACCATGATGCATCATGGGATATGTAGTCTGACCAGGGTACTCAGCTTTTACAAGAGAACAGGCACATGAGGCAGTTAGCCACAAATCGCATAAGGCATGATGGCAGCATTTCTGAACTGAAATATTTTGGTTGTCAGCCAAAGTGTCTTGCTTTCTAATTTTTCATTAAAAAGTCACATTTTTTGGTGGGCAAATTTCAAACTTTTTTTTCATTTTCACTGAAATTTTCCATGGGGAAAAAGCCCATTTTCAAATTAGCTATAACATCAAAATATTAGACAAAAACGTTCTAGATATTTTAGATGCAATAAAGACATGACAACTGATTCATTAATCAAGACTTTCAGTTCTGGGCATCTCTAATTAGGTACCTAAATCTATATTTAAGCTCCTAAATAATTGGCCTGATTTTCAAAGACGCCGAGGAGCCACAACCCCAGTGAAATCCAAGGGACCTACAGGTGCTCAGCATCATCCAAAGTCAAGCCACTTATTTAGGCATAAAAGTGGTGTAAAGTCTCTTTGACTTCCCTTCCAGTCTTGCACTGAGTGCAGCTCACATGGGGCCAGATGCTCTGGCCCAATGTGTTTTGCATGTTAGAGGATGCAGTGGTGTGAACTACTCTTACTACTTCTAGGCTAAATCATCTCCTGGATTGCTGGCACTATACACTCCCCTGATGTGGAACAGAAATACAGCTACTTGGGTATAAGCAGGTCTGTAAAGCATGACCCTGTGCCAACTTAAGTTAATGGGAGCATTGCCATTGTCTGAAATGGAAGCAGATGCAGGTCTTTAATGAGCTGAATTGTATGACTGAGCTAGACATAACGTGTTGTGGAATTTCTGTGCAGAGCGCATAAAACCTCTTGATAAGTGAGGTGTAAATTTTTAAACAAATTATATCCCAAAAATGCGTCACCCATTTAAGACAGATAAGAAAGAAGTCATCAGATATTTGACCTCTTGAACAGATAGGTCCCCTGGTGTCCAGGAAAGCCTGTTTCAGAACCCCAAGCCATTACGTGAAACCATATGTGCATTCAGAAGCTCCTTTTTGCATTTTAATTTAAAAATCTCTTGAAACAAGTTGTATCCAAAATTACTAAGAAAATTCAAATTCCAAAGTCATTCATTTGTTGTAACTAGCCAGACTGCCAAGTTTATATATGGGGTTTTAAATAATTTGAGAGACAGGGTGATATTTTACTACAATGAAATAAAATGAGAACAAGGATCCTTCTATAGGATCTCTAAGCAATTTAAAGAAGTGGCTGAGTAGTATCCCAATTTTACAGGTGGGTAACCTAGGGTTGCCAACTTCCTACTTGCTGTGGAACTGGTGCTTGGGGCGGGGGCAGTGCATGGAGCCCCCTGGCTGCCCCTATGTATAGGAGATGAATTGGGGAGATGCTGCTGCTTTCAGGACCCGTGTAGAGCCACAGCAGGCAGGGAGCCTGCCTTAGCCTTGCTGACCAGACTTTTAATGGCCTGGTCAGTGGTGCTGACCAGAGCTGCCAAGGTCCCTTTTCAACCTGGCATTCCGGTTGAAAACCGGACAGTTGGCAACCCCAGGGCAAACTCAAGCACAGAGAAGTTAAAGGAAACAACAGGCCTGTGGTAGGAACAGCATCAAGCACTAGACATCATTCCCTCCCAAAGTTAAATTCTGATTAACCTTTGGACATTTTGGACTATGATTTGTGACTGATATCCCTGTTGTGCACTATTGCTTATATCATATTGCACCTTTATAGTCTTTTTGAGAGCTTAGCAAGTGCGACTCTACTGACCTTGCTGATTAGCTGCATATTTTTTCTAACAAGTTGGATGTAAAAAGAGGAATGATGTTTCAGCGTTTAGGACACTTGCCTTGGACTCAGGATACCTGGGCACAGTACTTGGCTTTCCTTCTTGTGGGACTTCGCCCAAGTCATTTAGTCTCACTTCCCGCCCACCCCAAAATCTAGAATATGGGAATAATACTTCCCTTACCTCACAGGGATGTTATGAAGATAAATACATTAGGAACTGTGAGTCATTCAGATAGTAGGTGATCATGTAATTATATATTTTAAAATTGATCTCTTATGTAATTATGCTAAATTTCTTACATAACTGTTATCCACTAAACTGTATGCCATGTGGTAGTTACTGAGAGTCTTTGAGTTGATACTTTACATAGAGATAAGGAGAAATAAGTTAATACTGAAATCTGTAGCTGTTGACAGTCATTTGGGGTTTGACATAGGCATGAGAAATAATATAATGTAAACTGAAAATACAGACAGGCATGAAAATGAAAATGGTAAAACCTTAAATGATTATTTTCTGCAAAGGATTGCAGGGTGCCTCCATGAACGTTTCCTAGAGATCTCCACGGAGGGTTCCCAGACTACCCCAGTCCTCAAACAGTATTTTCTGGGGGTCATCCTCTGCATAGCTGGAGTGGCCTCTTGGAAGCAGAGACCTACAGCACCTCGCCTTTTCTTCACAGTAAACATGCAATAAAACTGAACGTGTGTGCCCACTAAAGTTTAACTAGAATTTGAGTAGAACTGTATATTCACCAGAGGTGCCTTCCTCAGCATCATGGTCGGCCACTGTGATGTCCTGCGACCCAAAGAGTTAAAAATATTTCCTGGCTCCTGGGGAGAATGGATCCACCACTCGCTTGTCTCCAATTCTCCTCTTCTTCCTCATCCACTATGTCGTCCTCCTTGTTGTCCCTAGACTCACACACCTGAGAGGTGTCCACATTGCTTTTAGGGGTACTGATAGGGTCACCCCTGAGAATTGCATGCAGCTCTTGTAGAACCGGCAGGTGGGGGGCTGAGAACCAGAACGACTGTTTACCTTCCTTGCCTTCTGGTACACTTGGCAAAGTTTTTATTTTCGCCTGGCACTGCTGTGTGTCCCTTGTGTAGTCCTTCTCCCCCATTCCCCGAGCGATCTTTGCAGAGATGTCAGTGTTTCTTCTGCTGGATTGGAGCTCTGTCTGCACAGACTCTTCTCCCCACACAGCAATAAGATCCACCCCCTCTTGTGTACTCAATGCTGGAGTGTGTTTTCGGCCTTGATTCTCCATGATCAGCTGTGCTGGCATGCTCCCAATGCTGATCAAACAGGAAATGGGAATTGAAAAGTTCCTGGGGCTTTAGCAGGAGAGAGGCTGTCTCCTGTGTACCCAGCTGCAGTGAGCGAAGTTGAGAATGATCTCCAGAGCGATCACAGATGAGCATTGTGGGACACCACCTGGAGGTCAATTAAGTCGAATTACACAATGCTGCGTCTGCACTACCTCACTGTCGACCCATGAAAATCGAATTAGTGCTACGCCTCTCACGGAGGTGGAGTACAGAAGTTGACATTAGAGTTGACTAAAAGGGCATCGCTGTAAAGGGCCCAATAGTATAGACACATACGTTAAGAGATCGACTTAAGGTGGCTTCTGTTGACCTAACTCTGTTGTGTAGATCAGGTCTCAGTCTAGCGGAATCAGGCTGTGGAACAAACTTCCGGAGATCAGGTGAATTCTGAGTCTGACCATCTTTAGGAAACACTGTAAAACCTTCTTCAAAAAGGTCTTTCCAGCATAAGAAAGACACTCATACCACTCACATCCCGTTTGACTCGGTAATCTCTCCCCCAAGTCTTCTAAATCAAAAACCCTATCCCCAGAGCAGATCCCCTAACCCCCATCAAGTAGAAGTATCAGAGACTCACCACTCAGGTAATGTGGTGATGTGCAGCAGTATAACACCCTAAGGCCTGGTCTACACTGGTGGGGGGGTGGGGGTTTGATCTAAGGTACGCAACTTCAGCTACGCTAATAGCATAGCTGAAGTCGAAGTACCTTAGTTCGAATTACTTACCCGTCTTCACATCGCAGGATCGACGTCCGCGGCTCCCCCGTCGACTCCGCCACCGCCGTTCGCGGTGGTGGAGTTCCAGAGTCGACGGGAGCGCGTTCGGAGTTCGATATATATATATATATATATATATATATATATATATATATATATATATATATCTAGATGAGACGTGATATATTGAACTCCGAAAAATCGATTGCTACCCGCCGATATGGTGGGTAGTGAAGACATACCCTAAGAGAAAGAGACAATCTTCCTTCAGTTACATGACTAAAGCTGTCATGAGCCGCTGACTTTTAGTCTTAAACCCAATGCATTAATTCTTGTAAGAGGTCTATTACAGATTAAAAATATAATAGCTATAATAAAGAAGGGGAAATATCTAATATTGTATAGGTATTTAGGACCTTTTTTAAAAATGGAAAAGATTAAATAGATTCTTTGTGTCTCTGTCATGTGTACACCACTCACTGCTTGCAGTGCCTCCTGCTGGTCACTCTGGAGATTAGCTCATTCAGTCAACCCCCTCTTCCACAGTTTGCACGCCGTCACTCCAGCTCTCAGTCCGAACTGCAGCCATTCTCTCCAGCTCAGGAACCATAGGGTCCTCTCTATGACTCAGCCCTCCAGCTAGGTCACTCAAAGTTCCCCTTTCCGGGGTATAGTCCCTCAGCAGTCCTAGGCAGTCTTTTCATTCACTGCCTCAGTGCCACTCCCCCAGTGGCTGGTAGGGGTACCCAGGCTGACCCTCTTCTCCAGGTTCCAGCCCAGGGACCCTCAGCTCAGAAGTCCAGGCTTTTTCTCTCTAGCCTCACTGCTCTTTCCCTGGGCTGTTTCCTACCACTGATTCCTCTTTTCTTCCTGAGTCTACCAGTTCCAAAACCCTTCTCCCTCTTCCCCAGGAGCAAATGCAGCCAACACTCCCTGCAGTCTCTCAACACTCCTCTCCTTCCCCTGTGAGTGTCCACCCTTTCCCAGCAGCCGTCCCTGCTTTCAATTTCCTGTATTTATATGTCCTGCCCAGATCATTCCTCCACAGCTGGGCTCCCTTGCTCACCTCAGGGGATTATTTGACCGCCTAACTCCCATCAGCTGGGGCTTTTGAGTTAATTAGCTTCCTTCTTGGCCCTCATTAATCCAAGCAGCAAGTGTGTGTGTGTGTGTGTGTGTGTGTGTGTGTGTGTGTGTGTGTGTGTGTGTGTGTGTGTGTGTGTGTGTGTGTGTGTGTGTGTAACACCCCATCACAACCTCATACAATCCATATGCAAAAAACTCATAAGTAAGTGGCTTAAAAATTCCTCCACTCTTTTGAAATCAGCTTTTCCCTGTGTACTCTTCCATAAGGAGCACATAAATCTTCAAAGGGACAATTATCCCATTATCTGACTTGCCTTACAGCTAGCACACCAAGATTTGAGTTAGTTGTTATTAAATCTACTCAAGTTCTGCACAGCGTGGCCAGACCTGAACAAAATAAATAAATTGAGCAAAAAGCAGACCATGCCACCAAGAGAGCCTCAAATAAGTTTTTCAAGCAGAATACATATTTCTGAACTCATGGTTGAGTCCACCATCACTAACTACTCTACTCTAACACAATTAGTGAAGATTTATTCTGTTTCCTAAACAGCACTTTTCCTTCTGCAAGGTTTCTGGGCAACATGAAAGTCGTCTGTTTATTCACGGAACAGGTATTGTGTTGGGTGGCAATCATTTAAGCCTCCCATCCAGTCCCACAATCCTCATCTCTGACTTAGAGGAATGACCACTAAACATGAATGGCTTCAGGGCTGATTATTTTTCACTTCTCCGCTGAGACTGATGTGAATGGCAGTTGTTATGGAGGTTTCATTATATGGATAACTATGCACTCACAGTGGACTGAGTCTACCCCAGCTCATTTCACACAGGCCTCTAAACAGTCAACAGATAGTAAAACCTTCTGGTTCACACTAATTGATCTGGATTTGAACAGGTGAAGGGCTCTAAAGTCTATTATTAATTCCCTTAACCGTCCAGGCACTCCATCCTGAATATAAACTAGTTTGAAATAATTTAATCTCCATAAGATTCATCTTGAGCTTGAATGCAGATGTACTCAAAAGGTCTTACAGCTCTCCACAAGGTTATTTTATTTTTGACTTCCCCTATGTTAGCAGGGTTCATCCTTTGTCTTACAGTATGGGAAAGGAGAACAGACACAAACAAAACATGAAGTTTCTCGATCCAAAATATGAAGGATTTGGACTTGGTTGACAAGACTTGGGTTCACATTCACTATTAGTGTAAATGAGTACATCTCCACTTGGTCTGTTAACATTATTGAGAGTCACCAGATGGCCCAATGACTGCCAATAGTTTTGCCAGTTCTGTGTATGTGAATTTACAGCAGCTTGGTCTTGAAGAAATGCTTATTAGCATCTGTGGTACAGGTCTTAATGCTGAGAATATCAACAGTAAAATTGGTTCTCTGACTAAAAAAAAAAAAATCATTCTTTAGCTACAGACTTGCTACTGAAAGGTTATATCTAAGTAGTCAAATGGAACATTATATGCTGTCAAAACATTACAGCCTTGAGATTGTTATTTGACTTTAAGTCAATTTGAATAAAATGCACGATTACATAATCCCAGAATAAAACTCAGAAAATGAATAGATGTGCCGAAAAGCCAGAACCTTATATTAACCCTCCACTTAATTAGATGGACTGTTTCTTCAAATAAGATAACCAGCAATAGAAATGTGACCATAAACTAAAGTCAGAGTTTAAAAAGAAATGGTACCAGATGATTCCACACAGCCTATTCTTAGTCGGTTATCTCCACACTAGAAATTACTTGTTTCTATTAATGCATTACAGTAATATTTTCACCATTTTGGTTATTATGTTGTGGTCATTGATTTCATACAAATTATGTACTTATTCCTAATGTTCATCACTTCTGAAATTCTTGAGTTCACTTCATTTGAAGGAAGAAAGAAAAAAAACTTTTGCGCGGTTTCTGATGGAAGTTTGTGTTACTTGCTTGCATCCAACTTGTTTCAAGAAATCAATGAGCAAATCTTACTTGAAAACTAACTTAGAAGTCCATGTTTTATAGTTTGATATAAACAAAAGCACTTTTGCCCTGCTGTTTTATTTGAGAATGTGATGCTTCTTGTAAGATGAAATGCTTTGAATATTTTGTGCTTTAATGCTGCAGGCCCTATTATTAGTTACAGAATGAAAAGGGATGTACCACATGAATTCAGGAAGGAGATTAATGAAAATGAAAGGAAGGGCTCTGTAATGATTTGAAAATTTTGTTGGAAAAAGCGGGAAATAATGCCACTGAAAAGGTTAAACAGACCATCAGCAATCATTGCTGCTCTTTAGGAAAAATTAAAAAAAGGAATTCATGCTTTCAACAGGAGTTGAGGCACTTAATAACTCTATGCACAAGGAAATATTAACTTGGAATTTTTTTAAGTAATTAAAAAATGTTATCCCAGTTAGGCTAGTCACATATTAATGAATGGAATGAGGACAGTTTTAAAATAAAAGAAGGCTTCATATAACTAACATCTGCAATTAAAGACAAAGGGAATCAAGTTAGCAACTGAAGATCTCATTCTCCAGTGTGTTCATACTGCACCATGCTATTGGTTCAATCTGTCCATCAAGCTGGCATATCCAGCCCTTCGAGTATCACCTAGTGTAAAGGGAAAATCTTCAGGCAATATAGAAGCTTTCACACCACTCCCCCTCCCTGTTGCTGGCACAGCACGGGAGAAACTAGGTGGCTGCAGCAGGACACCATGTTAGTCCCTGGCTGCTGTTTAGGGGGTCATTAGTAGCATCTTGGTGCAGTAGGATTGGTTCTGTATATAGTGGAAACAGCATCAGTGCAGTGCAAAGGAAAGCAATGCTTCCACCCCATAGCTGGATGTGGCCTGTGAGCAACATGGCCATCACTGAGAATCTGTCTGATCCCGAGTTGTCACTTAAAAGCTGCTTGACAGGCGCTTCTGGGAATTATTACAAGTCATTTTATCAGGCAGCCTGTGCAGTTTAAACCGTAACAGAGGTGTTAATTTGAAGCCCGGTCAGTGAACAAGTCTTGGTTTTGCTCCTGAATAATCTATTATTACTTTTGATTCCACAGTGACATCCTGTGTGTTTACTGATAGGGAAAGGGGAGACAAGAGACCAAGGTCTGTAGAGCAACCTGGCTTATATGGGTCAAAATAAATGATAAACAACAATAAAGTAATAATGATGGAAAAGAACTTTACAGCCTGGTAACAAAAAGTGTGTTAAAAACGCGAGCGCCTTTGGAAAGTAGCATTTCTTTTTTTCTGCAGACATGCAGAAAGGGAGCCATGTGTTGCTGAAGATAAAGTGCTTCTAGCTCATATCACATCATTTCCCTGCCCTCCATAGTTTACCTTTATTTAGCCTAACAGAATGTTGTTTTTTGCCACTCACTCTTCTCATCATGAGGCTCTCCTTCCTGTCAGCTCTATTAGTGCAGATTGAGAGTTCTGACCTTTCCCAGAGTCAGCGCTGGCCTGGCAATTGCAGAGTCTTCACCTGCTATCTTCAGAATTACACACGGCTGATATTTACATTATTTAAATTTGATATTTGCATGCAGAGTGGTTTGGATGGAACAATGACTTCCATCTGTGGGCCTCAGAGCAAGTAGTCAGACTGAGGCTCCAAATGCAACAAGATAAAAGGAGAGGGTAGATACTCATATTGAAAAGGACGAGAAAGCCATTCCCAGCAGGGCTCAGTCCTCCCAGTTGCTCCTCATGAGTGAAATCCTATAGATTTCAATTGGGGATTTGCTTACAAGCACCTCTTTGCAAAACCCAGGGCCTTATTTAGCACCCTTTTGGCATGACCCCATTCTGCTTCGAAGAGGACAGACTCAGCCTGAATGGAAAACTAATGACCTTCTCCTTCTTCAGGAGATAATGCAGTTCTGCTGGATTTGCTAGTGGAGACTATGCATTAAATTGTTTTACACCTGTTTGTGCTAATTAGTTGTGTGGCCTATTATACCCAGCCATGTTATTCTAGTAATTTTAGATTCCAGAGGATCTCCTTCACTCTGGAAAAAGAGCTATTACCAGATGGGAATCTCTATGACTAAGACTTTATTATTTACACTTCCTGGCCCTGTTCTGCAAATACTTATGAATGCGTATAGCTTTGCACACATGAGTAGTCCTATAGAAGTAAGAGGATCCCTATAGTAAATGCTCCATGAAAAATCCCAATTGTGCTGCAAAACTGACTGGCTAAAGATATTTTAGAAAAAGCACCATTATGCCAGAATTTTTCAGTTTCATCCCTCAAAGGTTCTCCTCAGATTTTTTTTTTAAACTTACAAATTAAATACAAGGCAGCATGGTCTAGTGGATAGGAGCTAGACTTAGGAGTCAAGAAACCTTGTTTCTGTTCCCAGCTCTGTCCCTACCCTATATGTGACATTGGGCCTGCCATTTCCCCTCTTGGTGCTGTTTCCCCTCCCATTCTTTGTCTGCCTGGTCTAGTTAGACTGTAAAGGCCTCAAAGATATTTAGGTGCCTAACTTCCACTAATTTCAATAGGAGTTAGGTGCCTAAATACCTTTGAGGGTCTGGGTCTAACTAAGTTCCTGGAGGCAGCAACTGCCTCTTACTCCATGTTTGTACTGAACGTAAGACAAGGCCCCCAATCTCAGGTGGAGCCTTGTAAAAGATTAGACCTATCTGATAGCATCCTCTTCCTATCAGACTATACTTTGTTCTGCCTGGTCAGTCCACTCCAGAGGGTGTTAACTTGACTGAGCTTTCTCAAGGAATCCAGGGAAGTTATTTTTTTCAGTAGTTTCTTTAATTTAGCCTTCTTAACAAAACATAATCAAACCCTTGCAGATTCTTACTTCAAAGTCTGAGCAAGCATAGCAGTCCTTTCCCCAAATTAGTCTTCAATAATTCCAATAACAAGATTTCCTGGCTCTTACCTCAGAGCCTGAGCAATAAAGAGCTCCAACCCTGTCTCCTCTCTAGTTTGGTTGGTTTTCTGGAACAGTTCCTCTCAGCAGTAACTCCAGTAGTAGTCCATGGGGGTACTGCCTTTGTCCCCTCAACTTCCCAGAGGGTGTTACAAGTGCCTCCCTCCCAGTCATTTCCCATAGCCCTTTATATAAAGATCAGCTAATTAAATTCTACCTCTTTCTCAGGTGCAGTGGGAGAGGCCAATCAGACAGCCAGGTCAGTTCCAGGCCACTGACTCCAAAGGAATGGTACCCCTTATTCCTTCACAGGCCTCTAGATGATACAGTTTGCTGAATAATAGTTTCTTTTTTCCTAGTTCAAATTAAACTGAGATAGGCAAAAGGTGCATGTTAAATACTTGGAATATTCATTATAATTGCTGCTTTTTCTATGCTGCATTGCAGGCTTTACATACAACTTCAATGTTCTAGACACAGAATGGTTGAAGCTCTGGTCAATTGCAGAGAGTGGCCTTTCTGTAAATCTCAGCACAGTTCTAGCTTGTGTTAGAGGGGAAAAGGTATTCATTAAAACAGGGACTCAGTTTGGTATGGTACTGCTCATTCTCTGTCCAGATTGGTGGCTGGTAGTTTAACAACTCTTCTCTGTCTGCTCCCTTTCACAGTATTCATTGAAGTTCTAGTCTGGATCAGAAGCTAGGACTACCCTGCATCAGACTAGTCACAATGGCTAAAAGGGGTTCAATATATGTTCCTATTTATTCTCTGCTAATAACTGGCACATGTTGGGATCTCCAAAACCCTGTTCCACTCAGTTCCTAAAAACTTGGAATTCATCACTTAGGTACCTTTATTTGTCATACAGCAACCCTATGCCCAAACTAGACAGGCTCCATTGTAGGGAGTGGATGCACGATACATCACAAAGTCACAGAGCAGAACTTTTCCTTGTATACACCTTTACTGACACCTGCATGCCTGACTATACTTTGGACTATGTGCTTCATGATTGGCTTGGTTATTTTTCAGGAACTAATCCCTGTATGGCATGCTCTGTCCTTGTGCTGTTCATGATCTCTACAGTCCATATTTATGTTGTCCATTGTCCCTAGTACCAGGGTGTTCCTGTTCATCTTACCTAGACTTTCAGCCTAATGATTGTTATATGCTTATTTACAACTTAATCTTCTATTCACACTCCCAAACATGTCCACTGAGAAATGAGGTCTTACTTATGTCAGTTTCCTTATTTCAAGTTAGAGACAAGGTCCGGTGCGGTAATATCTTTTATGGAACCAACTTCTGTAGGTGAAAGAGAGAAACTTTCGATCTACGCAGAGTTCTTCTTCAGGTCAAGTTAATCCTACAGTGTATAAGGTTTGAATAATCAGATATAAAATTGTATATATTTAAGTTGTTTGCTTTTCTCATTTTGGCTTATACATACATTTACTATATTGACTTCAACAAATGCAGAATTGATTTTTTCCTCCATTGGCAAAACTGTAAACATCTACTCTATCA
Source organism: Mauremys reevesii (assembly GCF_016161935.1). Taxonomy (NCBI): domain Eukaryota; kingdom Metazoa; phylum Chordata; order Testudines; family Geoemydidae; genus Mauremys; species Mauremys reevesii. The sequence continues at coordinate 254,955,973 of NC_052623.1, forward strand.
TACTGAAGCAAATAGGTGCAATATTTAATAAACTGGTCTTTGCTGTGCTTCAAAATCCACTGTTGCTGTACTACAGTAGAACAAACACAGAAGAAACTCTAAACCTAGTTTTCACAATTTGCTTTCAAAAAGAAAAAGTGGAATGTATTAAAACATACACATTTGTCTTTCAAGAAACTTTATAAATGTATTCAGGTCCCTTTCTATAGATGAGAGAGACATTCAATGGAACAGCATTTCTGCCTTTCCACAATTCAGTTTGAGACTTTGGAAGAGTTAAATGAAGAAAAACAAGCCATTTAAAAAGCAGAAAATAAGAAAACCTATTGGAAAAGCAGATGGAGTTTTTGCTGGGTTTTTTTGGTTACTATGAAATCAAATCTTCTGCATTGTGTTTCAGGATTCTTTTGGATAGCTTCTGATAAATTGCCAGTTTTTTATCTAAAGAGCTTTGTATATATCATCTACTCTATATTAAATAATTTATGTTTTTCATAAACAAAATGAAATTTGGCCAAAAGAACTAAGCATTTCTAATGATTTTTTCCTGTTATAAAATGCCTTGATTCCTTCCTCGTTGTTACTTTCCTCTTGGTTCAAAAACAGTATAATCCAAAAAGAATGGTTATGTAAACTAGTAGCATTCCCAGTACATCATTTCTGTTATATCACCTGAGGCAACAATGTTGAGATCAGAAGGTTTATTAAAATGGTCTGAATTGTCAACATAAATTACTGAGCTTGTAATCACATTTTAGCATCAACAGCACAGTAGAAGACAGGTCATGATATATGGTCAATATATTGGACAGCTTCTCAAATAAATTTATATAAATAATGTTTTATGGTCCTTATTTAAAAACATGATAAATAAACTATTGGAGTTTTTTCATTAAATTGATGAATTTATAGATCATTTCTCACCCACTGTTTTTCAGGTTGCTTGATTAATGAAAATGTTCATCTGTCAAGATCCATTTATAAACAACCCAAACTTATCATATTGATGCCAAATATTTTAGGAATCAGTGTTATCTGAGTTTGATTTAGAAGCCTTTTTGATGTAAGATTGGGGAACTAGCCTATTACATTCTGGGATGTCTCAGCACAAGACTGCTTTAAGCATTAAAAGATGAGTGTGCAGTGAAAAGCAGTAGGATCTGGAGTAAGTACTGTACAGTTAATCTGAGGTCAGCAATTAATGAATAGCATAGGTCAAATTCTCTGCTAGAGTTAATTGGCATAGCTCCCTTGACTGAGATCAATCAGCATCCATAGGAAATATTTCCTATTCTTACCCAGTATCATTAGAATATTTCCTATTCTTGTGAACATTTTATATTGTTCCAATCGAGATTGAAGAGTTTCTTGAATTTCCTACGACATATGCAAAAGTTGTACAGTAGAGAAGTAAATATTTTTGAAGAAAACCAAGTCTGCAATATTCCTTGCTCAGTTCTTAAGGAGGCTAGAATTACAACTTGAATATTAACCCTGACCTGATCATGTGAACTTTGTTTAAAATTACTTGAGGCTTTGAAATAGTATCACAACAAATTAGATAGCAAGGCAAACACTGGCAAGACTAATTGGTGTGATGAGCTAACAAAAAGTAGAGTTAAGGAGATTAAAAAGCTCAAACCACCACATAACAGAGCATTTCTCTGCTCCTTAAGAGAAGCCCAGGACATAAACATCAAAAGTGAGCAGCCCAGAGATGAACTGCAGTGGCAAAATATTATGTTAAGAAAATTCTATAGTATTTGGTTCCAGACCTGGTGGCTCTAGGGTTGATGATGCTTTTAGTCCCTTTGCTTCATGACAAAATAGATCAAGTGCTAACCTTCTCTTTACAGAGTCTAGCTATGTTATACTAAAACTGTAAAATAAAGTACAGCTTGGAATTCTCCATGTTACGCTATAATAGTAGCCTGGACTGTGAAGTTGTGTTACAAAAAGAGAGCTTCAATCCTAAACTGGGCCTCTTGAAACCAATGTATTTGTTTAAAATTAAGGGGGCTCTCACAGAGCTTTTCTGGGTGCTCACCACTCTTTCTTGTCTTTTGCCCATGCTGTTTAACCACATTACAGTGAATTGTGGAGTTATAGTCTTTATACTGATTCAGCCTGTCCAGGATTTTCACAGATCCACTGATCTCTAATACACTTCTATGCAACCTCAATAGCCTTCTCCCATCAAGAGTCTCAACAATGTTTACAGCAGGCAGGGGACAATGGTAGAAAGGGAAGGTCAATCACCAGTCTGCCTGGCTTTCTGTTGGTGCCCTCTCTGGGCGACCAGTGCTGAAAAACCATTGCCAGGTAATGCAGAACTACCATGACTAAACCCTTGCTCTCCATTCCATCCAGATTCACTGGAATCACGCCTCTGAATAGCCATGTTGACCTTGCTCCACTTAAAGCCTTTCATAAATACAAGATTATATAATATAAAAGTTGTATTTCCAGGCTCTATTGTTCTCTCCTTTGCCAATTCTTCCTAGAGCTCCTTTTCCTCTATGTGATTTTTAAACTCTAATTTAAAATATAAATTACCTTAATGATTGAAGTGCTCCCTCATAAGCCAGTGCTTTCTCCATCTAGCTTCTAAGCTTTAATCTCTGGTGTTGCCCCTTTTCAACCTGAGTGGCTAATCAAAGTTTGGGACCCTGAGGATATTCTACTTGGGAGTATACAGTGATGATAATCAGGTATGTCTTTGATGCAGTTTTGTTTATAAAGAATGTACAAAAATCCAAAAGGGGCAGTTTCTCAGCTTACACATCCACCACAGATCCAAAAGCTCTCTCACTAGCTTCTTCTGGGGTCACACTGTGCCCACAAGCTACCCCGTGGCTTTCTTGCCTTAACCTCTGCCTCTTCCCCTGTTCTTATCTGTTTTCAGTTTCTGTATTTTCTGCCTTCCTACACCCAGTCACCATACCCCAGTGGTCCCCAACGTGGTGCCCGCGGGTGCCATGGCACCTGCTGGGGCATTTATGTGCGCCCACCTAGTGCCCAGCAGGGGAGAGAAGCCATGGTCCTGCGCCTGCCGGGGACAGAGAAATCAGACTGCAAGCGCGGTGTTCTCTGTTCCCGGCAGGCATGGAGCCCGCCTAGTGCCCAGCAGGGGAGACAAGCCGCGGCCCCGCACCTGACAGGGACAGAGAACTCCGAGGCTGCAGGCTGCGGGCGCTGGTGTTCTTCGTCCCTGGCAGGTGCGGGGCTATGGCTTAAGCCAGAGAGAAGCTGCAGCCCTGCGCCTGCTGGGGACAGAGAACTCTGGGGCTGCAGGCTGCGGGCGCCGGTGTTCTCTGTCCTCACGACTTCTCTCCGGCTTCTCTCTTCTCTCTGGATTCATATATTATGTTCTATTAAATATGATGTTTTTCATATTATTTAATGTACAAATACAAAATAAGCCTTGAAAAACTGTTGCCGCCCGCCACACTCTTCTGAAAACATTAATGTGCTACTGGCCACAAAAAGGTTGGGGACCACTGCCATACCCAGTGGAACTCCCTGCCCACCTGGTGCTAGTTTCTGAGCAGATTCTATTAGGTTTGTTTTACATCTAGCCCCTTTCAGTGTTTCTTACTTACGACTACCTTAAGGCAGCGACGTGATATTATTGTCCCCTGCTGCTGGTTGTTCGTAGTTTTCTTGCTTCTCTGTTTTCTCATGGGCTCTTACCCAGTTCTTTGGGACTGATTTAAAATTCTTTTTCATCTGTTCAGACTGTATTGAAAACTCTGCTACTGATATTGGTGAAGCTCTGCTTAGGTCTCTTTGTTCCTCTGCTGAGGAAATGGAAGTTTTATTTCCAGAAGAACAGACCTACTGTCTACCAAAGAGACAGTGTTTTTTAATACACTGGTAACTGCTGGCAAATAATGGAGATGCTTAATTGACCTGATCTAAATTGAAAAATTGGTCTGTTTCTAATGAGGGAGGGTTTCTCAGCTGAGCATATTTCATACTGGAGGAGTGTTATTTTGATTATTTATGAGCACATCAGTTACAGAAAACTTCCCAGTGTTATGACCTCGTGAAACCTTGTTGTGGGTTGAGTTAAAACCTCATTCAAACTGGTAGGAGCTTTGTGTGGAGGCCCTGGATGTACAATTCCACTAGAGATGATGAGGCCTCTCTCCCTATGCTCATTGCACAGTATGATAGGCTGGCAGAACCAGGAGTGATTCTTTTCTCTCACTGCTTTATGGAAGGCAGCAGACCACATCCAGTCCCATCAATCTGAAGACTGCACAGATTGAAAGAGGCATCACTTGGTATTCCCCTCTAAAGCAGTTAATGAAAGGAGTAGAAGTGGCAACCCAACAGCCTCTGAAGACATAGGGAAGACGCCGAGGAGCCCTAGGATGGAGCTGAAGAAGGGAGGCAGGTCAACAATGCCTCCAGAAGAGAGAAATATGAGATTTGGCTAGTTCTGAAGCCTTCAGCAGCTGGGGTGAGGGTGCCTGTCTTTGTCTGTGATTGAAAAACATCTCAAGTTCGTGAAGCATTTGTAAAAGTGTCCAAGAACACAAAACATCTGAAAAGCCCTGATTTTGTGTCAGTACTAGGTTCTTTGAAAAGTTTTGATCACTACTAATTAGATGCTATAGTTAATAAACAAAAACACAACCCAGCAATGAACTAAATGGTTTAGAGCCCCCCTCACCTCAATGGGATATAGTGCACAAGTCACTAGTTTAAATTTAGACCAGGTGCTAGGGACTAAATTGATAACATTTGTGAGATTGGTGTGAATGGAATAATTACTTAGTGATCTATGTGAAACGCGGTGGTGGTCTCAGTCCATACCCTGGGGCATGGTCTGACTCTTAATCAGTGATGGATTTAGAGTTAGTGGGGCCCTGTGTGCAGCTTCATTTTCGGGACCCTCCCCCTCAGGACCCAACCAAGAAAAAGAACATTCTCTCTTATCTCCCCCCGCCCCATTTTTCACTCTTTGTTTCTTCATCCTCCTCCTATATTATAAGTAATGGGAAGTAAATGAAAATAAAGTGAAGTACCTTGATTGGGGCAGGGGGTTGGGGTGCAGGAGGGCATGCAGGGGTTGGACTCTAGAGGGAGTTTGGGTGCTGGGTGTGGGCTCTGGGCTGGGGCAGGGGTTAGGGTGTGTGGAGGGGGTGGTGCAGCGCTTACCTCGGGTGGCGTGGCTCCCAAAGCGACCAGCACACACACCCCTCTGGCAGTGGCTCCTAGGTTGGGGGGGCAGGGGATCTGCATGTGCCACTGTCCTCAGGTGCCAGCCCCGCAGCTCCCGTTGGCCAGAGTTCCCAGTCAATGGGAGCTGCAGAGTTGGCGCTCTGGGTGGGGGGACCGCACGGAGACACATCTCCCCTACAGGGGCTGCAGGGACATGTCGGACACTTATGGGAGCAGCAGGGTGTGGAGGGAGGGAGGCAGAGTGGGCAGGGAGCTGCCTTAGACCTGCTGCTGGTAGGTCTCTGCATGCCCCTTGTGGAGAGGGGGGCAGCGGGTGTCAGTGCTCTGCCCAGGATGGGGGGAGCACATGGAGTCACCTCCCCCCTGCCAGGAGCACGCAGACACATGCCGACAGCCAGCCGGGACTAAGAGGCAGGTTGTCAGATGAGATTTATCCTGCATTTTGGGGGCCCCCTGTCGTTGGGGGCCCTGTGCCACCGCACGATTTGTTTCATGGTAAATCCGCTCCTGTTCTTGATAAAAACAGTGGAAAGACTCAGTGAATCAGGCCAAGAGAATGGCCCATGGCTCTTATTCCAAGAGGAATTTCCTTCAGGCCAGAATAGTGGCACAGTGCATTGGCAGAGCAATGTGAGTAAACCATCAGAGCTTCTACCAGGCTACACCTTTTCTGTGGATAATTGAAGAATGTCAGTCTCCAAATGGTCAACGTATCACCCCACATGAGTAGGAAAAAAAATTAATTAGTACTTAACTATTGAGCAGAGTTTTAGGACTTGATTCAAAGCTCACACTAGTCAGTGTAGAGACTACAGTGTATATTCCTTCTCTAATTTCAATATAGAACATTAAAACAAAACCTTGGAAATATCTTCCGAAAGCACCCCAGTCCAAAAATGTTGCTAACATATTGGGTCTAATTTTGAAAATGCAGTGTCTGGAGTCTTACAAAAATAATCAAGTTATTGTTATATATGCAGCACCATGTGTGGTGTGTGCTTTACTTATTCAGGTGTTTTCTCTTGCTGAAGTGAGGGAGAAGCCAGAGGCTATGTTGTTGCTAGAGGAAAACACTGTATTTCAGAAAAGGCTTCATATATTGTATGCTTGATGCAGTTACTCTAGAGAGCTGAGAAACTGCTTTCAACAGACTATATCTCATAGCAACTTTAAAAGCAACTGCACACTATTACTGAAGTCAACAGATCGAAGATTCTATATTCACAGTGTTTTAGGTTAACAGCTCATTAGGTATCTTACAAAACGGACAGAATCTTAGCTCTGGTTACTTTTTTCAGATATAATATCCCATTTGGGAAATAATTTCCATTTTATCAAAGTATTTACTAACACAAAAATGACCAGGCTTGGTGAGCAGGTCAGATATTCATATACATACCTAAATGTTGCAAATATGTGGTAATGATTGCAATGTGCTTAATTACAGAGCTACAGAATGAACTGCATTTGGCAAGTGCACCAGCACTTTGCCCATAATTCATTCTTGCTGTCACTACTTATAGACAGTCAGAATCTCTGAACCACAATTACTATTTCTTTTATCAATGTCCTAAATATTCTTAGAGAGAAGGTGGATGAGGTAATATCTTTTATTGGACCAAATTCTGTTGGCAAAAGAGACTAACTTTTGAACTACAGAGAGCTCTTCAGGTCCTGTAGGAAGTTGCTCTTCTACCTGAGGAAGAGCTCTGTGTAGCTCCAAAGCTAGTTTGTTTCATCAACAGAAGTTGGTCCAGTAAAAGATTATCTCACCCACCTTGTTTTTCTCATATCCTGGAACCATCATGGCTACCACCACACTGCAGATAACAATGCCAGATATCTATATTACTTATATGGCTCCCATTCCAGTGATATCTCAGCACCTCACAATCTTTTAACGTATTATCTCCACAGCACCCCATAAGGCAGGAAAATATTATTATCCCCATTATGCAGATTGGGAATGGGAAGACAGAGGAAATCTGTGGTTGAGCAGGGACTTGAACCCAAGTCTCTAAAGAGCTAGGCGAGTACCCCTAACGCACACAGGATCTCCTAAGCCATTAAATTCTTTCTTTTGTTCATTGATGAGATCCTCAACATTACCCTGTCCTGAGGCCTGGGCTAGACAATATTCAATCCTGGATGGGAAATTTAAAGATAGTATTTCGTGACTCATCAGAAATACAAACGGGAGCACTATACCATTGGAAAGGGACGATCCCTAGGTTTCTAATGAGTCACACAACATTTGCTGCTAGCCTTTGTCAGCTTTATCATATTGGATTGTAACAATGTGACATTATTATGGAAAAGCTATTTTAGAAACCTCTACAGATTTTTAATATTTTATTCCTCCAGGGCTAGTATGGCTGGTCTTACACTATTAAAGTTCTGTAACTAAAGGGATATGAAAAATAGTACCAATACAATTAAATAATCCATAAATATTTTTAACCCAGATTTTTGGTAAAGTATAGAGAGAACACACAAGTGTATGAAATGAAGGCTTTATTGACACTCAACTGGGGGGATCTGCATAATCCACAAGTGATTTATCATTTGTGTATAATGTAGCCAACTCAAACTCATGCAGATAAAATCTAAACGTACCACATCACATCATGTATTCTCTCTGTGTATAGTCACCTTGATCCTTAAAAAAACTCTAACTTCCTCCAGAACAAGGACTGGAACATTATTAAAATGTCAGCGCCTGGCATTTGCACAACGCACACACAAAACATCTGAGTTTTTGTGATCATAGCTACATATACACATGCTATATTTTAATCCTGGGCAAAAAGCATCATTAGGGTTGGCAAATGATAGGCAAGGGGAGAAATACTTTAATAAGGCAAAGTTTTAAAACAGTGCCAGAAAACCAGGGAATTCAGTTTGCTACACTTATAATTTTCTCTAAATGTTTAAAAGCATGGAAATGCAGAGATGAGGGATCCCAAACTATCGTGGCCATTCTTCTTAACAGCACAAATTCGCCTAGCTCACCTGACAGGCTCTACATTGCCCTCCTTCTGGCCCCATCAGAGGGGGCATGTTGGAAATGTAATCAGGGAGAATGAGGTGTGTGACTGGAGTTTCACTGTGCTCTAGGGGATCCTCAGATGGCAGAATTCCCCCCTGGAGGGTTGTTGCCGGGCCAACGTATCATTTATTAGCTCTGAGACTGGTCTAAATCATTCCAGAGACTGAGCCAATCAGAGAAGGGTGCATAAAGACAGTTTAAACTACATATGCCTTTCCCAGGGCTGTTTCCAAACAGAGAATGGCTGCACTGAACTCTTTAACTCAACCTGTAGTGTACCACAATGCATGCAGACCATCCCCATCATGCAGATAATTTATTTTAACTGTTTTAAGTTGTCTAAACCTGTAGCTTTATTCCTGCAAAATAGGTAGAGGACTCTCTGTAGATGCCCTTTGTTTCTTCTCTGCTCCGTGCCCCCACAATGCGCAGACTGACATTTTGAGTTAACAAACTCATGATCATGGGTAAATTATCCATAGCCATGATCAGGATAAGTTACTCTGAATTTAAAATCTAGTTAGGACTAAGGCTCATGGACCAGCTTTCTATGTACTTCACCAATAGAGACTGAATTTTTTAATAATAATAAAACCTGCCTCTTTTATTGCACTGGCACTATCAAACTTAATACATGGAAATAAGGTTTTATTTCATGTAGAAAAAGATCAGTCAGAGGTGTCATGTTCTGTCAGGGAAAGAAAAGAGATCAGGAGTTGTAGGAAGAACCTAAATACTCTAAGTGGAGGAGAGGAAGGACTCAGGTTTAACTCATTTTCAGTTCTTCTGTCCAATGAGTAAATTCTTAATCATGAAAGTGTTAACACAATGCGTTCAGCTCCCAGACCTATGATGCACACCAATGGCTTGAATTCAGTTCTTTTACTCGTGAGAGAGGAGCTGGCAGAATTTGAATTTTTAAATATGATTTTGATGTTCATTTTAAAGCATTTTTCCCTATATTTATCAATTTAAATGTTGCATAAAATTATGGGGTTTAAGCATTTTTTTTCAATTCTCAATTCAAATGTTCACAGCTGCAGGAAGCTATGGGGGAGGTCAGACAACGACAATAGATGTGGAGATTAAAAGTTAAAGCTTTCTCACTATTAAAACCACAAATTGTCAGCATCACATGTCAACATAAACAAAGTAAATATCCTTAAATCAAATGCCAATAAGTTCTCAAGCATCATTTTTCTTACTTTGCCTAGCTGTAAATTTCAATAATTATCGATAGAAATATTTTTTGTCAGTTTGTGTGGGTATGGTTAAATCGATTTTTGATGGCATTTACCAGTAAAAATCTAATCCTTTGAAGCCTACCCATAAGGGAATGGAAATAGAGTATCTGCGTTACCCATTGCTATTTGATTCAGACATGGAAACTTTATTTATTTATTTGGATTTATACAAACTCTAAAAAGGACATGGGTCCATAAGTGTTAGGCACCCTTAACATTTCTTAAAAATACAGTTAAATAAATACAAACATAACTAACGTGCAGCAGTGGATTCAAAGTAATCCACCACCAGCAACAAGGGAACTTAGATACTGAATGTCTTTTCTCCCATCCAATAGTTTCCCAACCCTTTACACTCCCTTCTTATTTTCAAATGGTTGAGTTATTAGATGGTTGCCGACTTTGTTGCTTCTGTAAACTGAGCTGAACACACCCAGGTCTGAGGGGCATTCTTCCATTTCCTCCTCCACAAATTCCCTGTGTGCCATTCTCCCATCTCTATCTGTTTCAGGGACTCCCTACATCCGCCACGTCACGCATGCCAGGGACTGTATCCCACATTGTCCTTTCCTCCCACGACAGGGTACTCCATTCTTCCTCCTCATGCTAGCACTCTATGTGGCCCTATTCCCCCTACTCTCATGGACCCCCATTTCCTCCTTCCTCACATAGCAAGGGCTCTGTCTGTCGCACCCTCTCATTTGTACCTTTGCCACATTTCAGGGTTTCTTTGTGTCCGTCACGTCTCCTGCCACCCCTACCATTTCCCCCCGCCCCATGCCAGCACCTCTGTGTGTGCCTCCATTCTTCCTCCTCTCCCCATGCCAGAGGCTCTGTGTGAACACCATTCTCCTCTCTTTTCTTTCTATTTGGGAAAGAAATCATTCAGGATGTCATCATTTTAAAACCATATTGGGTGGATGGGCAGAGCTGAGTGGGGGGAGGATGTTGTGATGCTGGAAGGTATTAATGGCTGCCATCTACTGGATTTTTGATCTGCAGACAATAACAAAGGTGATTGAAGCTACTGGTTCTTCTAACCAGATGTGAGGGGCTCTGTGTCCTCCCCATTATTCCCTTTTAGCTTTTTTCACCAAAAATCAATAGGGTTCTGCCCATTGATACCAACAACATTCCCTGAAGTTTTGGGATTGATCAGATGCTGTGTTTAAGTTATCACGTCAGTTGCGCAGAGAAATGCCATTAAGTTGAGTGTAAGGGTTTGCTTCGCGCTGCCAAAAGAGATGAGCTTTACAGTGTCTCCAGACTCAGGCTATTTGCTTTTGGCAAATTGAGCCGAAGGGCAGTAATGTTAGAGACTATACTTCATATTCTCAAAACCAAACTGCTTTATATGCAGATGAGAAATGTCTATTCATGAAAAAAACTGGAGCCCCACATTTGCGCACACTATGGTTGTTCTAAATGAATGTAAGCTCATTTGAGGGCATACAATGAATAATTTTGAACTGGAACTAATGCCTTTATCAAGGTCACACCCAGTCTCTCCGATAGTTGCCAAATGAAATTTAAATGGACATCTGGAATTTATTTTATCTAGCTATTAAAATAAATAAGAGATTAGATTATACAGATGAAAGATAAATGAGGCAGATAGATTAATAAAATAGATGGAGATTTAACACATTTGTCAATTTTAAATCTTAGCTGAAGGGATTTGCTAAGTGTTACTAAAATGACATCTACACCTCAATATAATTACCTGTCACTGATGATTTCTTTAAAATATGCCCAAATCATGTTCTGTATGGATGGTTAGGAGGTTTTTTGCTTTTAAATGGAACAAAAGACTCCCAACTCAATTAAAGTTTGAAAAGTTACAAGCTATAATAAGGAGAATTAAAACTCCACAAACTTGCTATCTACCATATAGCCTTAAAACAATAACAGAACAGAGCCTTCATTAATACAAAAGAAGTTAAGTCCACCCAATTTAGCTGGTCTATAGGAGTTACTACTTCAATGTTTTTTACTTTCTATATCAAACTAAGACCAGGTCTACACTATAAAGCTTTGTTGGCATAACTGTGTCAGTCAGAGATGTGAAAAAGCTACAACTCCTAGCCAACACAGCTATGAAGGCAAACCTTCCAGTGTCGATGCATCTGTGCTCTGTTGGCTTAACTAAAGTTGTTTGGGAAGGTGGTATCACCATACCAACAGAAAAACTCCTTCTGTCAGCATCAGCTATGTTTATATTATGGGGACCTGCCAGCATAGCTATACCAGCAAAGGATTTGTAGTGTTGGCAAGCTCTAATGTATTAGATTTTTTCAGACCTGTCTGAAGTATGCTTGGTACTTCCATAGCAAGAATGTGAAAGAGAAAAATAATTCCTGGGAGCAAATTCTTTTAAGGACATAGCACCCATTCTCCCAGACCTCATCTCCTTTCTCATAATAGATTTATCAGGATATTTCATTTTTCCAAATGTTTGTTAATTTGTCGCATCATAGGAGAACAATTAATCATCCAAACAGGATGAATATTCACTCCTGAGAAATACTGAACGTGTGGTGGTGGTGTAATTTTATAAAAGGACTGCATATAATTATAGGTTTCAGAGTAGCAGCCGTGTTAGTCTGTATCCGCAAAAAGAACAGGAGTACTTGTGGCACCTTAGAGACTAACAAATTTATTTCAGCATAAACTTTCGTGGGCTACAGATCCAAAGAAGTGAGCTGTAGCCCACGAAAGCTTATGCTGAAATAAATTTGTTAGTCTCTAAAGTGCCACAAGTACTCCTGTTCTTTTTGCATATAATTTATATACATTCTGAGTAACATTAGTAGCTAAAATCTCAGATTCATGTAAATTTACTTTTAATCCAGAGATTTTCCAAATGTTGCAGTTTCTTTTAATCATTTCTGACAAAAACTCATGTGGTTTGGATATCACAAAACCAATTACTGGTAATAATCTCCTACCTACTCCTTTAGTTGCTGGATGGTTCTTTCCAAGTTTTTCCAATTTTAAAACAAAGCCATTTTTGAATTATCTAAATAGTCCTTGAATTATCCAAGGAGACCCATTTACTTCAGTGGGATTATGTGTGCAAAAAGACCACTATTCAACATGAGAAAGAGTAGCAGAATCTCTACATTTGTGTAAGAGAGACAAGGTGGGTGAGGTAATATCTTTTATTGGGCCAACTTCAGAAAGAGATCTTTCACCGACAGAAGTTGGTTGAATAAAAGATGTTACCTCACCCACCTTGTCTCTCTAATATCCTGGGACCAACATGGCTACAACAACACTGCAAACTACATTTTTATAAAACTTTTCACACGAAGAGATTTAGAAAAGGTCTTTCCACAAAAAATGACTTGTTGGCTAATGTGCACATGAAAAAATGTCAACCCCAAAGGTAATTTTTAGAAAGATTTACGCAATTTAAAATGGTAGGTTAGCATGGGAACAGTCTCATCTTTAACTGTTTTGATATTGGTAGGAACTAAGTACTCAATTTTTTAAAGCCAGATTATGATGCATATATACACATTGAGTAGTTACGCATTTGATGGGCTCAGTGGGGCTATTTATATGAGTAAATTCTCACTAGTGTGAGCAAGGGCTTCATAATGTGGTTCTTAGGGATCAGAGCCCCTTGATGCTAGTTTAGGGTTTATATGTTTTTAGTGTGGGGGTGCAGAGAAGTTGGGGAACACTGTAAATGTTTTTTGGGTAATTTTTGACATTTGAATGTCTATTCCCCCTCTAATATGTGTAAATGTTTTGTGGTTGATGTTACTATTAATGTTTAAAGAAATGGCAATTATTTCTGCAAAAAATTACATTAATACACATGTGCTCACACATAGAGCTGTTCTTAGCTTTGCAAATTTGCTTAACATAACATTTACAGGTGCGTTAGAGATAAAGGATAAAATATCCCCTAAGCCTTTAGAAGAGGCTGATATGACAATTCAAAAGGTCTGTACTGGTATACTATCATGACACTCTACCCTTTTTTCCAAAAGTATCCACCAGGTCATTATCTTGTCAATCATCCCTATAACAAGGCAGGATAGCTCCTTGAAGGATATTCTCCAAAGCTTCATCCAATCTAGTTTGAATACAATCAAATTAAAAAAAAAAAACCATGCAAAAGCACACAGTAAAGAATTGATAAATCGTGAAATAGGATTAGTTCAATCCCACACCATTAACACAGTTATGGTGCTCCCTGCACTTTGAGGTGGGGGGGAATATAAACTACAAATATAAATTATAATGTATTATTTAGCATGGAAAATAATGATACATAACTGTGCAATGTACTGAGTTAGAAACCATCAGTTGGAATTTTCTGACTCTTGAGAGCTTGATTTACTCTCCTTTAAATTTTAAAAATACAATTAATGTCACATTAAATGTTCTGGCTTTTTTTTTAATGAAAAAAAAAATCTGGAGCCTGTTGTTTTACAGATCTTATATCCAGATGAGAACTGCAGTCATTGCCACCAGGCTAATGTCCTGGTCCTGCAAATAGATGGTGCCAATTTGGACCCCTCCACCTTCTCATTTAATTATTTCTCTGCCATTGTAGGGGCCTTGAGCACTGGTGCACCCTGTCCCTCCTATTCTTTCTGCCTGTGGCACATGATAGTCTAGTCTTCTGTGGGTCAGTCTTCCTTTGGTTTCATTTCTGTTGTTGGGTTTATTGTGCAGATGCTGGGTGGCACTGGTGGTCTGTGAAATACAGGAGATCATACTAGTTGATCTAGTGGTCTCTTCTGGCCTTAAACTCTATGACTCATGGAATTGACTTTATTGGGACTCTGAGTGGCTTTAAGGATCTAAAATGATGCATGTGTCTGCAAGATTGGAGCCTCAGATGTCAGCATTTGGTACCATCAAGCTATTAGTTTAAAGGCACCACTGAACATATGTCTGATCACAACCTATTTTAACAGTGCCACTGAAAAAACAAACAACCCCCTAAAAATAAATTCTACTGTGCAGACATTAAACCCATACCTTAAAGTGAGTATAAGTTATAAACTATAGAACCCCAAAATAAGCTGAGACTGAAGTTCACCAACAAAGATGGTTCAATAAAAGATATTACCACACCCACCTTGTCTCTCTACAATCAGGGAAGACAGCTTCATTGAGGATTCCATGAAGTCTCCTAGTGACCTTGCTATGCTCATCTGTTAACTTGGGAGGTGCTCAGATCTTATTGTGATTGATATGAATACAAAACCCTATGGTAGAAAGCCCTAGACTGGGAATATGTTTTGTTATGCATTGGTTTTCTAGAGCTGCAACCTAGCAAATCATCAAGCGCTATTTCCTGGATATGACCGGTATATATTTTCTCGCCATTTTCTTGTAGTTCTGTGTATTCTATGATGTAAACATTACTCTGTTTGGCTGTGGCCCTCTGAACTTTTAACTTCAATAAAAAGATCTCTACACTTTTTAATAGAGTGAAAATTCAAATGGTCTAGATTTTGAGTTGCATAGTAGATTCCATCAAAGTGATACACCTCTACCCCGATATAACGTGACCCGATATAACATGAATTCGGATATAACATGGTAAAGCAGTGCTCCGGGGGGGAGGGGGGGAGGCTGCACACTCTGGTGGAACAAAGCAAGTTCGATATAACGTGGTTTCACCTATAACGTGGTAAGATTTTTTGGCTCCTGAGGACAGCGTTATAGAGGGGTAGAGGTGTATTTGTAAGACAGAATTGCTAGAGTTAGTTCTGCCCCTTTCTATGATATCAGATCTCCTGGAAACCTTATAAGTAGAATTAATTGGATCCTAGAGGCTGAAGAAGAGCTCGGTATTTTTATAAAGATAAACTTTGAAAGCCACATCATATATGGGAACAATACTACTAAGCTGGGGCCGCATGAGGTGACTTACTGCTACAAAGATTCCGTAGCTGGCATTAGCGTCAGTAGGCAGTGTGGATCTGGCGAAAGGACTTCATGAGAAACATTAAGAACTTTTTACAAAGCTCAGTTAAATAAGTTTCTGTGCTGACTGCTCCCCATAGACTGGTTAGTGAGGGCATTGCACACATATTTCAGTAGTGAGTTAAATTTCATTTTCCCTTTGCAAGTCACCTTTTCAAAATTCAGATGAATCAGTTTTCACTTTTGATTTAGACACTGTGAGGTTAGATTTAACCTTTCCCAATCAATGTCTCAGCAACGGAACATTAAAAAAGAGAGCTTTTGTACTCACCCTATCCTTGTGGCTTTACAAATTAACCTGGAACTCAGGTGGAGACTAACTACTCCATGTATTCTGCATTATATTTGGATGTGTATTTGTCTTCCTGTCCATGTGGGGCAGGTGAACCTTTATGTGCAGGACCAGGGGCGTATGGCCCCTGAATCTCCAGTTGCAGAGCACCTGCTGCCCACCCCACCTGCCCAACTATTACATCTGCAGGAAGTGGGTGCACACAACTAGGAGGTGTGCTCAAGCTGCCCCTTGTGGGGTGCTTTGAGGTCAGAGGGAACTCTCTCTCTGCCACCAGGGTGGAAGAAGGGCAGCAGAGCCCTGCTCCCCATATATAAGAAAGTACCAGCCCCAGTGGGAGGAAGCCTATATTTGATGGAGCCCTCCAACCTCTTCAAGACCCCATGCCAGCTCCATAAATCAGGAACCAAGAAACACAAATTATCCCCCACCCTCAAAGATCAACATGGTTTGTGGTCCATGGAATGGAGCTGATCTGAGCCCCCTTCAGTTGGGCCTTCCTGTCCATGCAGGGCAGCCGGATTGGTGTGCAGGATAGGTTGTGTCTGGTCCTCTGAGTTTCCAGTTGGGGAGCACCCAGCCCCTGCCACATCTGCCCAACAGATACATCTGAGGGGAGTGGGTGCTCAGCAAATGGAAGAAGGGATCCTTCTGCCCTGTGAGGGCAGAGCTTTACCTGTATGGGAGAAAGAGATTTCCAGAGCAATAATGCAATGGTAGGCTGTATTCCATGTATTCCAGCTGGTTTGTAAGCTATTTTTAGATCTACTGACGAGAAGTGCTCTATAAGAGCAAGCTATTATGATTTCAGACCAGAACCACTCAGGGTATGTCCACACTTCAAGCAGGGGGCGTGATTTCCAGCTCATGGAGACTAAAGTGCCCTGAAGCTCAAGTGCACTAAAAATAGAATGTAGCCATAGCTAGCCAGCCCACGTACATATCTACGGGCACACACTTGGAGCAGCTAACTCCTATGACTACTTGTGCTGCCGTGGCTATGCTGTATTTTAGCACGCTAACTCAATGCGAGCTAGTGCAAGTATGTCTCCACGAGCTGGGAATTACACCCCCAGCTCAAAGGGTAGGCGAGCCTTCAGGCAAAATTACATGTGGTCTAGTAGTTAGTTTCATTGGGCCTTCAGAGAAATGGAAAATGCAACATTTCTAACCTGTGTCTCCAGCATTCTCCTTACCCAAGCTCTCATACACATCCTATCAGCATGTGTTTGTCTTCTCTTGTTTCCTCATGTTCCTACCCACAGGCGCTCATCAAGGAGACCAAAGGTGGCTTTCTGGGACAAGGAAGAAAATGCTCATAGAATGTCTGAGATTGTCGTTGCAGAGAACTTCCCTCCCACAGAGACATTAGTATTTTGGGCTTCTTATTATAAATGATTCAAGTAAATCAAGAAAGCTGAGAACACACACCACAAGATAGAAAAAATCCACCCCATATCCAAATTGCAACCAGTTTAAAAGTGAAACTCACTTCCTCCCAGAGCTTCAATAGTTGAATGTGTCAGAACTTTATGAAACTCTTGAGATCTCACACATCACCTTTCCACCCCCACCGTATCACTTAATGTTTCCAGAGAAAGTGTTATTATTGCCAAGGGAAATTTAGAAGTACTGACCTTCGCTACTGATGGTCAATTGAAATCCCCTTCTTTCAGAGATTGGGACTGGAGTATAATTTCTTTTCTTCTCTTTCTGCTGCTATCAAATAACTTTCAATTCAGACAGATATAAATCGTAGTCATCTAGATGAACTTCAACAACAAGTAACTTGGGCCACTGACATTAAAAGTTAGTACAGTAGCCTATGAGAAATAGCCTGGTGATTTCAGTCCAATTCCAAAGACTGAAATAAGATGCCTCCACAAATGATATCCTTATTGACATCCTATTTGTCAGTCTCTACAGAGTGAACAAGGAGCCAGGGTTGTGGTTAATGAATTATCTGACTGGTTCATGCAGGTGGTCCCACCAAGTCCAAAGCAAGGCATATGGACAGGACAACAAAAAGAGGCTTACACTCTTGCTTTACGATGCTTAATTTGAAAAGTCAGTCCCTCTTCTAGCATATGTGAAGTGTTCTGTACAAAAAAGGGTCACAGTGCACTTTCTTCCTATGCAAAATATATTGTTTTACTATCTAACCCCTTTCCCCAGTACTGTATTGAACAGCAGTCTCTGCAAAAATGTTGATAGCAAAAGGGAAGGATGAAGAAAAAAGAGTAGGCGTTATGGCCAACATTTATTATGAGGGTCTAGCATTTTTTTTCTTTAGCATGGTTTTCTCCCACTCCTCCGCTCTCTATAGGTCTAATAACCTACATTCATGGGCCAAATCTTATTCTCATTACATAGTTTAAGGATGTATACTGAGGAGTCACATAGAGGATGAGGGGAGTTTTGGGGAGTATGAGGTGTAATGGGTTTGGTGGGAGAAGAATTCTCTCTTCAACCTGCTCCAAGGCTGCTACTAAAACCTGTGCTTTTATAATTATATGTTATAGGTTAAATTGTGGCTTTTCCACAAGTCCTTAGCAAGGGGCTGCAGATGGTTATGCTGCCCCCGGGCAGATACTGCACAAGATCTTGACTCAGCACCGCTAGTTTCCACCCCCCCCACACAGATCTTTTTGTTGGCTGGGAGGCAGGGTGAGAGGACTAAGCTACCCTAGCCCTATACCTGTGCAGGAAGGGGAGTAGCAGACCTGCAGAGGCTGCTTTCCCCACTGCACTGGTACCTGTGATCAGGTTGCAAGCACAGGGAAGTAAGGGGAGATGGATATCACCTAAAACCAAATTTAAATGCAACAGTAATTCATTTCTCCTCCCTGAAACGTAAGCATCACTTTTGACAGATTGACTGTAGGTATCATAGGACAGAGAGGAATGTAGAGGAAGTGTTTCCACTCCCTCTGCATTCTCTTCCCATTTGTGGGTAGCATAGGTGCTGACTTCCTCTCTACCAGGGAGGTGCTCGACACCCCCCGCCCCGCTCCACCTCAGGCCTGCCACAACTCCATCCCTTCCAAGCTCCCATCCCTGCCCTGTCCTGCTTCTTCCTGCCCCTGCCCCTGCCCCACCCCCAGCCTCACCCGCTCCACCCCTTCCCCAAGGCCCCACCTCTACCCCGCCCCTTCCCACACCCCGTCTGCCCCCAGCCTGGTCCTCACTTTCCCTTCCCCCAAGGTCCCACCCCACCTCTTCCCTACTCCTCTCTCTCCCTCCCAGCACCTTCTGCACACCCTTGAACAGCAGTTCCACAGCATGCAGGAGGTGCAGTTGATTGGTGGGGCCGCCGGTGGGCAGAAGGCACTGGCGGGAGGGAGGGAGGGAGCTTGGCAGCCGGTGGGAGATAAGCACCCACTAATTTTTTTCCATGGGTGCTCCAGCCCTAGAGCACCCACAGAGTCGACACCAATGGTGGGTAGTTAGAAAATGGGCAACTGGCTTGGACATTTGTGAATCTACAGGCCCTGCTCCAACATCTGCCATCTCTGCTGCCTGTAGCTTCTGTCCACCTCAGAACAGCAAAGTCGTTTCATGCATCCTTTGTTCCATACCCATTATTAGACCCTTAAATACCAAGAGCCCTTAAAGCTGCTTTTCAGTTTGACTGGCAGTCAGCAGTGAGAGAAGGGTATCAGGATAATGTTATTTATGAGGGAAACTGGTACTGTGTGTACTAGGAAAATATAAAACTAGATGACATGTGAAATGTGCTAATGCCAAAAGGAACAGCCGGCTAGAGTAATTTAAGAAGCAAAAAAGCACAAGGCCAGCTGAAAAAAACCTCTAGTACAAGGATAAAGAGTTCTTGAAAAGGAAGCCTTAGAGACTTTGTAACCAAAAAATTGCTGCATCTTCACAGCCAGAAATTCTATATTTTTAACTGGTTTAGGTTCATACACTACCTTCATTCAACACTGGCCAATATCATGATGCAATCTACAATATTTCAGTTTTCTGGGGCTTCAGCTGTCAAAATTTGTGCCCAAAGGCTGGTGGAAGAGAATTCCAAGAAAGATCCATTGCCTAAGCCTGGCTGTCAGTTACCTTACTGAAAAAAAAGCAGCAGAATTGGTCCATCATGAATTCTATCCTGGTGTTAGCTGTGTAAAAATAGTCCTATCCCCTATTTATTATTTGAAATACAGTTGCTCAGAAAGGCACCAAACTAAAATTGGAGTGAGTTAAATAGATGAAACGGGTCTGAGCTGTGTAGTTTGTACCTGCATCTCAACTACAGTTATATGAATAATGGTTTTTCAGTTCATAGGAAGTTCCAAAAAAGTTAAAATTTTTATTGATTTTGGGTTAACCAAAAGTATTTTGGGGAATTTTCAGCAAATTAAAGTGTCAGAAAAAAATCATTTCAGATCAAACATCTAAATGTTGGAATAAGGCACCCAAGTTCCCTAGTGACTCTAGCCCCTCCCCAAAATCAAAATGTTTAGTTTCAATAATAACAAACGTTTATTTTCAAATTTCCTTTTTTTTGACTGAACAATTTGCCAAAATTCACATGAATTCATAAAATGTTACATTTTTTGGCAAAAGAGAGTTTAGGCCAAAAAAAGTTGCCCAGCTCTCATGGCAGTCCCTATAATAGCTGAGGGATGTTTAGATCCAGAGTTTTTGTTTGAGCAATAAGGATGGGAAGAGTCAGCCTTCAAGCCAGGTGTGAGGTTCTGCTGGGTCAGGACTGGGACCTGGGTCTGCGGGGTGTAGAAATAACTGACACCTTTGCAGCACAACTCAGCAGCTGTGGTAGGTCTGCACGTATTACTACATAGACGGAGATAAATACCACAGAAAGTACCACCTAGGAAGGCAGACTTGCAACTTCCCTCATGGCCCCTGTTTGGTCCAGGCACCCTATTTAAGCCCAGGAGGAATTTCAGGAAGTGTCTTCTCAACAAGGTGGATCCTCCTGTTAGCTTTAGAGAGTGACCTGCCTCTTGGTTCACCCTCAGACTCGTGACCTTGACCCTGACACCTACCTTGACTTCTCATTCTAGTTCTGACACTTAGCTTGACTCCAAACACTAGTAGGCATGACTCCTGATTTTACCCAGTAGGCCAAGTTAGCCATATCCTTGTCATGACACCAGATCACTAGGATATTAATGTACCTCATGGACAGTATCCCATTGGACATTGATCATCAATCTGATGTCTTCTACCCCTTCAGAGTTCCTCTTCCATTCTACTCCTCTGTCTGAGTAGTGACCCCTGAGCTTCTCCCTGGAGTCTTAACCAAACTCAAAAGCAATCCACACTGAAAGCAACTTCTACTCCACCTTCAGGCTTAAACTTTTAATCCATCCTAGGTCCTCCAAAGCTCTTTCTTTTCTACTCTGGGCTTCCTCCCACCCAGAAACCTAAAACCACCTTACTGGGACTTATCTTTAATTGGGCCTGGCCCACCATACAAGTACAGCTGGATAGGTTAAATAGCCTTTTATTGAATGGGAGGAATCTGTGGGTTCTACAGTCAGCTACCTAACTGCTGGTGCTATACCTCCTACTCCGTAGGAGGGAGTCAGAGCCACACTATGGCCCAAATGCTGTGCAGAGGATGTTGAGAGAGGCCATGAAAACAATGTAGCTGGAGGAAGCCTAAGGGAAGTGGAGTGGGCATGCAAACCTGTCGTGGTTTGGAGCAGAAAGGTATAGTGGGGATCCTGAATTGCCTGTTGGTTTGGGAGAGATCTCTGGGTCCTTGCAGGGGTGAAACTATGGGGATCGGGGGAGTAAAGGATGCTAGCATAGCTGGAATTGGGGCATGACAGGTAAAGCCTTTAGTGGAGGAGCAGGGGATTGAGTTGGGGTGAGAGGTGAACAGCCAAAGGGAGTCCCTCTAATAACTGCTAGAGGAATAGAAGTGGGAACAGCTGTGGCAGGAGTGTTGGGAGTAGTTGAATGGGCTGCAGCTCTGCAAGCAGCCACAAAGGACTGTGAACTGGTGACTGCCAGTAATCCAGACATGTGACGGACAAGTGGGGAACTGGCTGTCACTGGTTGGAGTGTGCACTGATAGCTGTGGGAAGTGATGCTGGGGTGGGGGGAGGCAGCTGGGAAGAAAACTCACCTGCTGGTGGCTGATGCCCAAAGTGGGAAACCGTAGCTACCATTTGGACATACCTCAGGAAGGGGAGGAGGAGATTTGGATCTCACAGCTGATCTGGCAGAGACACTGGGGGAATGTGTTGCTGGCAGCAACAGGGGTTCAGCCAACTAGAGGGAGGTGATAAGCAGTCAGACACTTGGGGTAGCAGAATCTCTGCCCCAAGTGTAAGGTGAGGAGGGGTTGACAAGAGGGCAGAACCCATCTGTTGCTAATACACCTCTACCTTGATATAATGCTGTCCTCGGGAGCCAAAAAATCTTACCACGTTATAGGTGAAACCGCGTTGTATCGAACTTGCTTTGATCTGCTGGAGTGTGCAGCCCCGCCCCCCCGGAGCACTGCTTTACCGCGTTATATCAAAATTCTTGTTATATCGGGTCGCGTTATATCGAGGTAGAGGTGTATGGGGCAGATGGTACATGTTCTACTGGAGGAAAGGGTAGGGTAGTCTGCCTCTTGCCTCCCAGTAGGTGTTCCCGAGGCTGGTGTGGCTGTGGAAGCTCAGGAATAGGGAAGAGAGAGGCAGGTGTGATTCTGCCCTAGAGTACTGGTGGGCCTGAGTAGAAAAGGAGGGCTCTAGTGGCCTCTCCTTTGTGAGCCCTAAAGCCAGAGACACCAATAGAGAGACAGGAGGAGGGGAGAGGGAGCAATGCAGGACTGGTGACTGAGGGGGTCCAGCACCTCAGGATGGTACTGCTTTATCCTGTCTGTCTCTCTCTTCTCCTCAAGGGATATGGCTATTGTGGAGAGTATTTCAGGTGGCTTGTGACAACTCAGATGAAGGAGAGGAAAGGGGCCATGGCAGGACCAGTCCAACTCTGTTGCCCTGCATTGCAGACCAAGAATCCCCAGAGAGGCCGGCCAAACAGCTGTAGATGTTGACAGGGAGATGCAGTGGTCACAGCTGATACAGACACAGAGTCTTTGCTCGAACCAGAACCTCGGCAGCAGCAGGAAGAGCAGAACCTGCTGGCTGCCCAGCTGCCCAGACAAAAAAAGCTAGTGCCCAAGTTTGCAGACTGGGCCAGCATTGGCTGGCGAACAACCTTTGGGCTTGTTTACATTGCTTCTGTGTGTGGCAATGTGAGGGGTGGAGGTGGTGTAGGAATTGTGGGGTTGGGATTGCTGGGTAGGGTGCGGAGTCAGGGAGAGGGTTAGTGGTAAAAGAGTAGGAGCCAGGGTGGAAATAAGCAGAGAAATATGTGGTGTGGATATAGTACACAGCTGTGGGTCACGTAGGCTGGAGAGGTTGTACTGGTGAACACTCTGATATTGAGGGGTATGCAAGTCTTCTCAGTGGACCTGTTAGCAGTAATCCAGCTACCTGGGTCCAGGAAAATTGATTTGTGCAAGGGTGCAGGGTAAGGGGGCTGGCAGTGGGTGGTAGCAGTTCCCCTGTTGAGGCAGGAGGTTTAGAAAATCACCATCATGTTTGGTAACTATCTAGTGCCTTGTGGGTTGATTGTGCACTGGCTAAGGAGACAAGTGACTCTGGTTTGAGCCTAGGAGAGAAAATATTGAGTCACCTGGGGATTTGGATGGGGGAATACACATTTATGATACACTTGGCCAGATCCTTGTACAATCATCAGTTTTTGCACTTGCCCAGCTCTTTCATGATAACTGATGTACCCCTGCTCTTCTGTCGTGTGAGGCAGCCACACACCTGTCACAAAGGTGGGGCTTCTCATCATATTGCTGTCTCTTGCTCTCTGGGACAATGTTATTGCTGTGGCCGGCTGGGGCACTTAGCAGCTGTGTCCCCACGTTACACCAGGCATTCATGATGTAGGCACAGGGAGGTGGGGAGGATGCTAGTAGAAGGCAGTAGAAAAATGGGTTTGCCTCCAGCAGTCTGTAGAAGGCAAGGTGTGGCATCTGAGACCAAGGGAGAGGAGGTAGAGCAGTGCAACTGTGATGGTATAAACCCCTGTTGCTACTGGAGGAGGTGTGGGAGACCTTGAAGATGCTTCCCTTTCTCAGGAAGTGGTACAGTTGACAAAGAAGGAGAAAGGGGAAAGAGTTATAGCCTCTGAGATGTCTGTGGTGGTCAAGGGCCAGGTATCTGAAGCCTCATGCGCTTTGGTAAGGGAGATAGGGGCTGAGGGGGAAGGGATGGAGCCCTTTCCATCTCTAATGGCTGTCAAGGGTAGGGGAGTGGAGTGGGGTGGGGGTGGTCATCTGCCTCAAAAGACTCTGACCTTGCTCAGAGGCCCTTCCTTCCCCTATAGCTTCTGTTCCCTCTTCCCTATAGCTGAGGTGATGAATCAGCAGGCCAAATTCAAGCTTCATGGATATATATGGAGATATATACACCTATCTCATAGAGCTGGAAGGGACCCGAAAAGGTCATCAAGTCCAGCCCCCTGCCTTCACTAGCAGGACCAAGTACTGATTTTTGCCCCAGATCCCTAGGTGGCCCCCTCAAGGATGGAATTTACAACCCTAGGTTTAGCAGGCCAATGCTCAAACCACTGGGCTAAACTGCAGGGCAGAGAGATCAGTCAGAGCCCTCAAGCTGGGCTAGCTCCAGGCAAGTTTTTGTCACAGGGGGAGGAACACACAGTATCACTATCCCTTCCTGGCCTTATGCTTTCTCTTGGGATGGGAGAGCGGTTGGAAGTATCAGTCCCCTCAGGCCCAATGCAATTCTTGTTAGAGGATTTGTTGATGTCCTCCAAATTTTCGTGAGGCAGATGGGCAGGACTTAAGGGGTGATGGCCAGGTTGGGACTTCAGAAGGGGATATAAGGCAGGTACTAGCCAAAGTGGGGAAATAATTGAGTCTGGGAGTTCCCAGATTCCTGAAGAAAGGAGTCCTGCCCTGGACCCTGACAATGAATTAGGGTGCAAAGAACGACTGTTTCCCCAAAACTGTGTCCCTGGCCATTCAGGAAAGAAGAAGAAGGTGGGAGAAAAAGGGAAGTGAAAGGGTGAGAAGGATGTTGGGTTTTTTCCCTCTCACTAGTGGCTTCTAATTTTATTGAGTTAGCCATTACAGACTCTTGGGCCTCAGTTTCCCAGATAGAGTTGAATTCACCTGAGAGGTCCCTTTGGTAATAGCAACCTGACTGTTAATAGTATCCAGACCTGGCAGCCCAGGTTGAGAAAGCTGTCTGCCCTTCACTCCTTGCAGGGTATTAATGGTTTACTGCTTCAGGAAACAAGGATCTAGGCAGTAGAGGATTATGAATTCAAGTCATCAGTGTGGTGGAGAAGCTGGTCCATCTGGTCTGTTAGTGAAGATGCTACAGATAATCTTCTTCATGTTTAAGAAGGCCGAGCCCAAGGTACTGGAGATTCATACTGAAAGAGCTATGATGGTAGAATCTGTGAAAGAGGGGACCTCTTACAGACAAATAAATATCTATTGGAGTCCTTGTTGCCCAAAGGAAAGGGTCTCATTGCTTAAGGATGTGAGTCCCTATTTGTTTTGATCTAAGTTGGTGATACAGAGAGAGGATTTTAATTTCCAGGCGGCAGGTGGAACCAAAGAGAAGGGTTGGAGGATGCAGGTAGGAAAACAGGACATGAAGATGCTGCAGGAGCTCATCCATCAAGCAGGTCTGAAGATGTTATTTTATAGGGCAGTAACCTCATCAGTTGGTGATTCTAGTCCTAGACTGAGGAGTAAGAATGGGGCCTTGTCAGGCAAGATTAGTTCACAGACATGGTTCACCTTTTTTTGAGTCAGTTAACAGTCCCAAATAGAGAGGATCCATTAAAGGAGAAGAGAGTGCAGGCTATTCTGCCCGACTTATGGAAGCTTTGGACCATTTTTTAATCCATATATCCCTGCATTTGGGATCACCCCTTACCTTTGGGACATGTATATTGCAACAAAACACAAGACTGCTGGAGGGAAATCAGGATAGCACCTGGGCACTTGCCTTTCCATCTGAGTCAGTGGGTGCTGAAACCATCACAGGGCTTTATCCTTCTTGGACAACATGGTGGGAGCATAGGAAGACAGAAATTGAGGTTTTTTGTTTATTAGATCCTCCAGACAGACTCAAGGGGACAAGGAAGAGACCTATGTATGTCATAGAAGTGATTGAAACCTGTCTTCAAGCAGTGGTTGGAGGAAAGTAACGGTAGTAAGAGCGTGGAACAACAGGATGAAGGATGCTATGAGAGAATTCCACAGAGGTTAAAAGCCTTAAGTACTGTAATGAATTATAGGAACATTCTAGGAAGGAAATAGTCCATTGTGGAATGGGATGATCAGACTCTAGGTTATTGAGGGTGGGGGAGTTGCAACTCTCGTAAATCAGCTGCTGAATGGGGTTAGTGGAGGTCTGCTTGGTGTAACCTCTGTCTGCACTGAGGAAAGACAGGTATCCTGAGATATGCTGGACTTGAGAGATTTGAAGGGGTATTTAAGGACAGACCTTGAAGGGACACTTGAAAACCATTTTTGAGTATTACTCAGACCTTTTTCAGAAGAGGAAGGAAGGATTTCAGAAAGGCAGCAGGAAGGGTGGTCCCAGGAGTTAAAGGCCAAGAAAGTAGGCAAAAGGGACTAGCAAAGATCAACCTTATTTTCAGGTTTCTAGTACTAACAAGGGTTACTCCAGGTCAGGAGGCTGATCTTAGGGTCCCAATCGCCTGTGCAGAAGTGGCAGAGGCAGTTTCAGCTTTGGAGAAAGGAGTTTCTCAGGAATAGACTCTGACAAGTGAGCTGTACCAGTCCTTTCCAAACTTGTTCGCTAGAACACTGACTGGGCTATTCAACCAGGCTCTAAATAGAGGAGAACTGATGAACTCCTTTATTAAAGGAGTTATCTTGTTGGGTAAGGTAGGAGAGAAGGTATCTTGGACAACTGAAAGGCTCTCACCTTGCTCAATATGGACTAAAGTCTTGTTCAGAGTTCTGCTTCAGAGGCTTGCTCAAGAGGCACCTGCCCTCATCCATTCTGCTAAATCTCAACTGCACTAAAAGGCAGGTTAATTGTGGATTTACTATCAGATCTTCATGAGGTGGGAAGGGTTTGTGTATTTCCTGGATCAGAGAAAAGCCTTTGACTCAGTTGTGCATGACTATTTATAGGCTGTGCGGCAAAACTATGGGATTCCACAGCTGTTTATTTGTGGCTCCAACTGCTGCATTCAAATGTAACTAGTGCTCCACTGGTCAACAGCTGTCAGGGGTCAAAGCCAACTTCTCTAAACTCAGGGATGAGACAAGGGTGCCCACTGAGTCCCCTCTTATGCGTATTTGCTGATTTGACCCAGAAGGAGGGGATTAAGTGAAAGCTGTGAGTCCTTTCAGACTAAAAGAGCACCGTCTTCAGGCCAACAGTAACAGGTCTCTCTTTCGCAGTGTAATGGCTTTCGCGGATGACATTTGAGTGATGATTACAGCTGCAGAGGACAATGAGAGACCTTGTTTCTGTTTACATAATGGGACAGCTGTTATTCCATGCACGTCTCTGTAATAGCCCGAAATTCTTAGATGCTTTTGCAATTCTATTAGTCAGTTCAGTCTGAAGGTCAAGATTCTTGCTGATCATAGAACCCAAGTAGCAAAAGCTGTCTATGATGATTCCCTCCAGAGGGATTTCAGACACAGGCACAGGTGTGCTGGAACAATTTTTATATTGGAGGTGCTGAGAGCCATTGAACCAAACTCTAAATCCTGTACATAATGGAAACCACTTCAAACCAGGGGGTGCAGCAGCACCCCAGCACTCCTAGTTCCAGCACCTATGCACAAGCATGGAATAACAGCAAACTGTCGACTAAGGTGAAAATGTGAATCTGAGACTTGTGTTTTGTCATCCCTGCTTTATTGTTCAAAATCATGGACTACATATGCTGGGCATATCATGAGACTGAACAGCTTCCACAAGATATGCCTGTGTAAGATTCTGAAAATAAAGTGGGAAGAAAAAATGCAAACACAGAGGTGCTGGAGTGCACAGGACTGGTGCAGTTAGATACCACTATCAAGAGGAGGAGGTTGCGATGGCTCTGTCATGTCAGGAGAATGGGAGGAGACTGTCTCCCCAAGAATATTTTATACAGTGAGAAAGCAGGGTCACTCTTTATGGCGATACCACAATGTATGCAAAAATGCTATGAAGTCGTTCAACATCAATGTAGAAAGCTGAAAGAAGCGCACAGAATCCCATCCAAATTGGATGGAATATCTGGCACTGGGTGCAGCTCAACATGAAATGCCTTTAATTCAGAGGATGGAAACAAAGTGAAAAAGAAGAAAGCAGCATGCTGTAATCTTGGACTCCAACTCACACAACATATGGATCTATGAAATTTGCAACAATCTGTGTCACTCCTGAACTGGGCTTGTCATAAGCGGATTCATTAGGAACCTGATTTGACCTCTTACGTGTATACCATGATCCAGTTTGGATTGACAGGAGCCAATGAGTGGGAGAGCCTTGGGGGCCCAACTCAATCTTTGTAAGACCAAGGCAGTGTGGCTGGGTGGGAATGGGAGGCCAGCTTTTCCTGTCTACAAGGACTGTAGAAGGTGCAGGATGAAGGGAAGCTTAAAATATTATGGTTGGACTTCTGTAGGGGGCTTGACGGAGAGTTGGAACTGGGAAAAGGCAGAGTAGGTTGTAGGAGGATGGAAAGGGTGAGGTTTTAGGTCTGTGTCTGTTTGCTGCCCTCTTGCACTTGAGGTGGGTGTATCTTCCACCATCAGACCAAATTACGAGGAAGCTGGTAGGACTGTTCTTTGTGAGTTTGTGGGGGAAGGCCTATTACCCCCTTAAAAGATCCTTAATATGTAGGTCCAAGGAACATGGTAGGTTGGGGCTCGGGCAACCTGAAATATTTATCTAGTCATTTTTATGTTCAATGGATGGGGAAGCTGTTGGAATCTCAGCAGAGGCAACAAAGTCACAGACTCAGCTCATATATGACCCATTGTCCAACATTCCCTCAGGGAAGGTGTCTTGGATGATGCAGGGCAGGGCTGGGATACAGAGTAGTAGGAGGAACCTTCTTGAAGGTCGTAAAGCATATTCCTCATGCTGCTCACTCAGATCACCTCAGACCATGGGCTCAGGGGTAGCAGTGGCAATATTCAGCCCAGCGTGGGTCAGGATTCATCAGGGAATGGGAAGGTGGTCTCCCTTGAGGAGGGCTGGTGGCAAGGAGCAGCAGTACAGGGGAGGCTTCTTGTAATTAACACTTCAGCAGTAGAATGGGGAGACTTTATTTTTGATCAGTATAGTTGTTTTCATGGAAGGCAAGGAATGAGGTGGCTCTGGGAACTTGCACTATCACTTGGATCACACTGTGGATGTGGTGCAGTGTGTGGGATGATCTGTCCCAGGTAAAACCAAAGGAGGAATAGACGTGGGGAAAATGTACACCAGTGGTAGAGAACCATCTAACTCTCAGTGTTGGTATACAATCTGGAGTGGTGCGCTGTTCCACCAGGGTTGGCTTTGAATTATTCCCTGTCTTAAGTTTTCTCTGCAAGCCAGGGACAGTTAGGGGTGTCACGGTTAGGGGTGTTATTGTCCTAACGCAACACTACTGATGGGATGATGGTTTATTTTGTTTTGCTATAGTTGCTATGGAGAGCTCTGAAATTTGTGCTTATTTGTGTATTTTATAACAACTTTATAAGCTGGAGGACTGCTTTGGCTGGTTGGAAATAAATGCCTGTGTGCAGGGGTGTGATTCAAATTCTTTTTATGGAAAGTGTATGCAGAATTTTACTAAAAGAAATCAGGTCCACATTAACCCATTCATCACCAGTGTGTGGTAAACACCTTATCACAAATAGCTCTCTTTTTCTAGAGACACTATATATTATGAGCAACTTTAAAACAAATAAAAAACCCTCTAGTTGTGCTTTGTGCTTTTGACAAGTGGATTTATTTTTAAAAAGTGAAAGGGGCAGGGAGTGCAGATGTGTGGGTTTTATTTTTTTTTAAAGTTCTCTCTGCTAGAAACAGCTTGGCCAGCCCATTAGATTATAGGACAAGTGTGGCAGATATGGCAATTTCCTGACATATCTTTGGGAGATCTTACTGTTTTAAGTTTATGTATCATTGTGGGCCATGGAATGTATGTAAGTCCCTGGTGGATGGTGACCACAGTTCCTCCAGGAAGTAAGAATAGTGGGAGGTTGCTAGGCAAATTCACTCAGGTTGGAACACCTCCAGAGAAGTGCTATCACCTGGAGAAACTTGCATATACTAGTTCAAACTGGATTCTCCAGGGACCAAAGACCAACAGACACAGAAAGTTCTTTTGGATAAATAGCCTTCTTTCTGATCCAGCAAACAGACAGGGCCTTCTGTCCCAAGGGGGAGGGTCCTGTCCTTCTTGAGAGGGGTTGGAAGGACTCTGGACTATTGAGGCTCCATCAGACTGATGGATGACCTCTGGTGAACTTTGAGAAACTCTTATTGTTTGTAATATGTTTTCTCTGATGCTTTCACCTCAAGAATGATTTTTCAGGTTTATAAAGGGCTGTGTGGTAACATACCTGCTATCAGTTATGTTGTTCGTAGCCTTGGGAGAGAAAGCAAAGCACAGATGGTGGCTTGTTCAGGCTGTCTGGCTTGCTGGGGATATTGCAGCGTAGGCAGGGAACTGTAAAAAAACCACAACAACCACCCAGTCAGGACAGAGAGAGACTCAGGTCTCTATCCAAGAGCTGAAAGCCTAGAGTGAGTGCCCTTGCTGGACCATGGAGAGGAAATACAGATGCAGTTTCCCTGAACTATGAGAACAAGTATAAATAACAACCTAATGCTTTAGAAAAGTCTTTCTACAGGCATCATTTCCTACCCACTATCACTAGGAGGTTTTTCTTTTTAATCTCTGCTTCTGTTATTTCTCCCCTTATATGGCTGAATAAAAATATACTTTTCAACTCCCTGTTGTACTTTATTTCTTTCATATAAAATAACTGCTGTTTCCTTCTTCTGGTTTGCAAGATTTCCCTTTCTCCTCTGATAGCTCCCTTTTCTTTGTTCCAGTACCATCAATAACTATTACTACTTACAGTGATTCTGATCACTAGCTTTTCAATCTCTGGAGAGTAACCCAAGTTTGGGCACAAGTGAAAATGAACTTAATGGACTCTAATGTACAAAGTACATTTGGTACTCTATTTTCTGGAAAGCCCAGTGTTGGAATTACACAGATGTCAGAGCAAGGCAGAATCAAGGTACGCACTCAGAGATGTAGTGAAGGTTTAACTGTAGCTACCAGAAGTGGCCTTATCCGCCTTAAAGTGAATCCCCTATGGGAGTAAAGGCACCTATTTCAGAGATGAAGGCGATACTAAACATTACTATCAGGAGGCACATTTGCTTTCTTCAAAAGTTGGTGTGTTTATACCTCTGCTGTGGTAGCTGCAGCAGGAGAGCTGTGAAGGAGTTTTTGAAAAATTGCTACTAGAATAGACCTGAGATAAAACAACCTCTTATGGGCAACCAAAGGAAACAAGAGCATCTGTCAGCACGAGAGAGTGCACTACCTTGGAAATGACTAAGGAGTGCTAGTGTGGTAGGGCAATGAGAAGAATTGTGGCCCCAGGCTGTAAGTGTGGGCAGGAGCAGCAATTGGCAGAGGAAGCCAGCGGCAGAAGACAGCACTCTGCTTGCCCTGATGTTGAAGAAATCCCTTGAAGCAAAGGGAGGCATGGGATCAAGGGCTAGAAGCTGAAGGCAAGATCTAATTTTCTCCAAGTAAATGCGTGTATGTGCCAAGTAGTCTAGGGAGATGAAAACAAAGGCTTGGCAGCCTCAGTTGTACAGGGATGCCAACTGGGAAGGACCCTGCAGTCTTTAGGAGAGAGCAAAAAGCAGTCTTGCTAGCCTCTGTTGAAAATTGAGAGTGTGTCACATGGGAAGGACACAGTAAGACAGTCAGTATGATTGATAAGGGCAAGAGCTTGTTAAGTGAAAGCCCTGAGCAGCTTTTTAGCAAAATAGGAAGTTGTGGGATTGATGGACAGTGAGCGCTTCAGATGCTTTGTGGCTGCAGTTGCCCCAGGTGGCAGATCCTTTACTGCTCCACTTGAGTATAAAGGGCAGTGCTAGATCTGTGTGGTGCTGCTCTGAGAAGTGCATATGGCATGGCCCGGGTAACTCTGAAGGGGGGAGGGTGCACCTGACCACTGACATGTTTTGACCCCTGGTCCATACTACATATCTGTTATGGCCCTCTCAGTGAGCAGCAGCACCAAGAACGTGTACACCCTCAGTCACCTGCATGGCACATGACACACCATTTATGTCTAGGTTTGGATAACAGCCCAATTCCCGGAACAGCTTGGACACACTGCATGTCACATATGTGTGGCTAAGGCCCCTCAATCTCTCTGCAGACAAAGGGAGAGCATGATGGTAGCTTCCCACACTCCCTTGCCTCACTCTCTGCCTCAGTCTGACTGAGAGAATTTTTGGAGGGGGATGTTGAGGTACCGTACAAAGACTACTGTCAATGGCCAGGAAGCTGTACAGCCAGTCTTGTGCAGTGCGTAGTGACCTTAAAGATATGCAGAAGTCACTCAAACTGCAACCAGCAGGTGACCATTGTGAGCAGAAAGCAACAGTGGAAGCAGTCTGCATTCATGGACCCAGGCAAGCACAGACAGACATAGGCCTCCATCTGTCACCCTCCCATTGGGCCTGCTCACAAAGAAGCTAATCAACATCCTGTCACACACTTTGGGTATGTCTACACTGCCGGGCTCAGGCTACAGAGCTGTTTAATTGCAGTATAGATGTGCAGGCTGGGCTTGGAGCTGGAGCCTGGAGCCTAGGACCTTTGCCCCTCACAGCCCCAGTGTCTTTACCCCAATTAAACAGACCCATAGCCTGAGCCCTGTGAACCCTAGTGTCCAAATGCAGGTGTTTAATTGCAGTGTAGACCAGGGGAGGGCAAACTACGGCCTGTGGGCCAGACCTGGCCTGTCAGGGCTTTCATTCTGGCCCACAGGATTGCCAGTCCCATGGCACAGCAGGGCTAAGTCGGGCTCCCTGCTTGCCCTGGCCCCACACCGCTCCCGAAAGCGGCCGGCACCAATCCTTGCGGCCCCTGGGACCTGGGGGGCTAGGGGGGTTAAGGGCAGAGAACTTGATTCATTGCCCTCGCCTGAAGGCACCCCCCCCACTGCTCCTATTGGCCGGGAACAGGGAACTACGGCCAATGCAGGCAAGGGCAGAGCACAGAGCATCCACCTGCCCTCCGCTCCCCAGGAGCTACTGCTGGACATGCTGGCCACTTCTGGGAGAAGGGTGGAGCCAGGGCAGGCAGGGAGCCTACCTTAGCCCCACTGTGTGCCACTGCAACCCTGGAGCCCTCACCCTGAACTTCTCCACCTTGCACTCCTGCCCTGAGCCCCCTAACCTGCACCCCAAACCCATCCTCCATGCTGCACCCCTGCCCTGAGCCCCTTAGCCTGCTGCTGCACCCCTCCTGCACCCCAACCCCCTCCCTCGGGCCAACATTTGCTCACCCCTGGTGTAGACATACTAGCTTTGTGGCCTCTAAGGGTAAGCAAAGATGATGCAGGGATCAGCCAAGTAATTCCCTTATGGTGCCTCCTGGAGAGAAAACTGAGATACATGCAGACCCACTTCCAGAAACAGGGTGACATCACTGAGAAATCCCTGGTGAGAGTTATGCTGTCCACTCTTCTGGAAAATGTCCATTTTTAAGCATTTGGAGGAAAAAGAGCACTACTGGATGGCCACATATCTTGATCCCTTATTCAGAACTGCCACAGGTTCCTTCCTCAGCAGAAAACAAGAAGGCAAAAATGTGGCATTTGAAAAAGAGACCGAGAGACATGGTGGGTGAAGTTCTTGCCTGTGGTCATTCAGGACACCACCACCATAGCAGAGACTGGCAGGAGGGAGTACCATAATGAGTACTGCTGAGGGAGAGAGCAAAAGGTCCTCCTTCCTTCTGTACAAGCTGGAGGACTTTGGAATGGTTCATGGGGCCTCTTCCCACCCTGAGGAGGAGGAGTGTGGTGCTGCTGCAGTGAAGAGAATGGTGGAAAGATATGATGCTGGTGCCCACTGACTCAGACCTGCTGTGTGGCCAGCACTGTATCAGCTGGCTGTCACCCACTTCTGCTGCTCCCAGTCAAGCATCTATTCAGATTGCCTCTTTAGTGTAGCAGGCACTGTAATATCCAACAGATGGATGTTCCTCACTATGGGGAATGCGGAGAGGCTTTCACTTACCAGAATGATAGACATTGGCTTCCCAAAGTCTTTGCCCCAAAGTGTGACAGAGGACACTTGCAGCAGCTGATTGGAAGGTGGGTGGAATATATGCCAGGGGGTGTGGTGTGGATCATAAGGGGGAGTACTAAGAAGATTGTTGGGTCAGCTGTACTGTAGGGGTAACCTAGCCCAGAAATCAATAGCAGGAGTTCTGCTCTTTGCTGGAATGGCTGCCCTGTTTTGTTTCTGTAACTTAACTTTTTCCACAAGGATAGGCCAATGGGTTACACTAACAGGAGCTGAAACTCCTACCTGCCTAGCTCTTTGGATCATTGGAGCTCACAAGCCCTCCCATCATCCCTTGGAAAAGAGTAGAATTTCTGATTTTTAAAAAATCCATATTTGTTGTTTTGGAAGAGTTTCCTAAATGAAAGAAAATTTGTTGATGTCTGACTAGATTCTTTAAAATGTCTTTAGGAGCATAACAAAGAAGTGGAGGTGTGAGGGACACCTTGCCCTTCACAAAGGAGAAAGAGATACTAAGGAAAGCACAGCTGTGGTGTGATGGGAGCTTAAAATAACACACACTAATGCCTACAGTGTGCAGCAGGGAGCCAGAACAGGGCAGTGGTTTTGTAGGCCTTCGTCTCCAAATAAGAACAGTGAGACAGAACTAACAACTAGAAGTTAGAGAGCCTCTTTATTCTTCCTCAACTTGTTGGACTAAGGGCAGACTGGCCCTAGACCCTGAGGCTGTACCCCTGGCCTGGAATCAGGGCTGTGGCTTCATCCCATTGCTGGAGGAACTCCATCCTCAGCTCCTCTGGAAGGTCATGGAGATGCTTCCAGGCCTCCACTGCCCACTCCTGTTCCTGCGACACTGAGGACTGAGCCTGCAGCTGCTGCCTCTCCCAAACTGCTGTGAAGAGCAGCTGTGATGCCTGCTCAGCCACGCCTAGTCACTCAAAAATAGGAGTCAGATGAGGTGGAGTGGGGCTGTGCTTTCAAAGGAGCTGGTGCTGGAGAGCCAGCCTAATGTTGGAGTGGGCAGCAGTGGGAGGGCACCCTTGTTTCCCCCCAACACCTTTGGATGCCACTGCTTAAGGTGTGATCACAAAGCTACGGTCCCTGACTCTCTGCTCTGGTCTATTGGGGTGGCAGCTAGGCCCCTCGCTGAAGTGCTGCTGGATTATAGCAAAGCGGGCATGTATTTGGGAGCATTGCGGGGATCTCTCCCCCAGCCCTGTCCCTGAGACCTCTGACCCTCCCTCCTCTTCACCACCCATTCTTGGGTTTATTGAGGGTTTATTCCTTCCCCAGCCAACAGCCAGATCCAAACCGCCCTCTCCCCTTCCTTCCTTGCCCTGAATGATGCAGTGAAAATTCAAATCAAAATAGCCACTGAGGTATTTCCTATTCCAGACTGAAAAAGGTTGAAACATTTCATTTGGACATTTCATGTTCAAAAGTTTTCATGAGGGAATTTTTTTGAGAGGGCAGGAGGGGGAATTTTGGTTCCATGAAAAATTTCAAAATTTTGCCTTTTATCTCTATTTGGAGGAAACAAAATGTCAAAGTAGTGATTTTTTTAAAAAAACAGAAACTCTGTTGTTCGAGCTGCTCCAGCAAATGGAATGAAATATAGAACCAGTACTAAAGTGGGATGTGA
Organism: Mauremys reevesii; assembly: GCF_016161935.1. Lineage (NCBI taxonomy): Eukaryota > Metazoa > Chordata > Testudines > Geoemydidae > Mauremys > Mauremys reevesii. Next base: position 254,991,701 of record NC_052623.1, read on the forward strand.
TGAGATCACCGGTGAGTATAGGGAAATATAAAGGAGACCTAGAGAATAGAAATCTGGGCAGAACACAGAGATTAATCTTGGAAAAGGAACCCCAAGATGAGAGAGTGAGCAGGAGGAAGAAACCTGGGAAGCAGATATGTCATGTAAGAGACTTAAGAGCTGGTAGCACTAGCTAATTAGATATGCTTATAATGTAATAGGTCAGGAAAAAAGGGCTGATGCAATGTGCTGTGTCTGCAGAGACATCATGTCATGGAGCAGAAAGGAAACCCTTGTCTATACAGATCTGGTGAGAGTTCAGCTGGAACAATATTTCACTTAGCTCTGTGATACCACTGACCTCAGACCCAGAAAGATATAGACGGTTTAGAGGAAAGGATTTGAAATTAGTAGGGTGATGGCAGGATAGATTTATGAGGAAAGATTAAAAATAGCTGAGTATCTACAGCCTGGTTTGGCTAAGTGATAGCCAAGGGGTGGGGACACTACAAATGTTGATATGTACTTGAAGGATCAAAAAGCATGGATAACCCAGAGAGTATAATGCTGGTGTGAACTAGGGCTGTGTATTCACTGAGCAAGAGGATTGTTACTTATTGAGTGATACTGATAAAGGTGTTGGGGTGATTTTGGGTATATTCCTGCCTCCCCAAAACCTATAAAAAGGGTCTGCACCCCCTAATCAGTTCCAAACTACCAACAAGGGAAGTCTCCATAACAAAGGCTATGTAGTTCTCTAGACGGAGACAGGAACATGCTTTGGAATATTCCAGTGTTCAAGACTTGGGAAAGAATCTTCGATACCCATTTCTCTGTAACTGGTCATCTTTGTCATTGATGACAACATGCGCTTCCATTTAATGCTTCGTTAGGCTAATTCAAGAAGAGTTCCCCATTCATCTGGATCCTATCAAAAGACTTCTCCTTCAGTTTATTATTTGCAGCACTTAGACTAAAGTCAACAATAGCAAAAGAAGTTGCATCAAATGAAAGTATATAATGAAGGAGCATGCACTCTTTGGAAGCAGTTAGCTTTCACTTCAAACTACTGGAAGCCATTTTTCCTAGAATTAAAAAGACATTAAAAAGCCAAGAGCTCTATTTAGAGATGGACCAAAAAATGGAAATATTTATCAGAACCTGAACTATGGTGCGTGAGTAAAACGTGATCTGGATTCAAACCAACCCAAACTTGGATTTTGTGAAGCAAAACCTATCCATTGACATCCTACATAGCTTATATCAAAATAAGCTGTGGTCTAGTGATTAAAATCAGCGATCAGAACTGGGTCATTCATTTGTTTAGTGATCTTGAACAACTTACTTAACCATTCTGTGCTTATCTGTAAAATGGGAATAAAAACACTTTTGCCCACTTTGTACCACACTTGGAGATCTTTGAAAGAGGAATATGATGTACAATAATTAGCACTAAAAGAAAACTATCCTTCTCCTACAAAATATAGTGCAAAGTATGCACAGAGCTTGCACCCATTGCAGTCCAAGAGATAGCATGAGTTGTGATATCAGTCCAGAATTTGGGCTTATATAGAAGCTCAATTGACATGACTGGGAATTCTTGCTCAGGTGTAATCCTAGTGCTTATTAGAGAAAATCCTAAACTTCTGCATAGAACTGAATATTTAACTCACACTGGGTTATTCCTAATAAGATCAGCACATTAATATTACTCAGAGGTAAACAAAATGCTCCTGTTTTTCAGATCAAAGATTAATATTAAAATAGTCAGCATATAAAACCATTAATTTTGATTTATATACAATTACTCAGGTTTGTTTTATAAACCACACTTGTGAAATGATTTTGAATTTGAAACATTCCCTGCTATCATTTTACACTGATAAGGAAGTAGCAAGACCCCATTAATATACATTGCTTGAGAGAAATTACAAATAGGTTATATGTGAGGGTGAATTTCAATCAACAGTTTCATCAAAGTGATGGATATTCTATTAACGGTTTCATTTTCCTCTCACTAATTTTTAAGCAGACAGGATCTAACTGACCCTGCATGTACTTGGTTGTAATGAGGCTTCATTTATATATCCACCTTAGGAAGACTGGTATGATTAAATTTTAAAAATAAAGGAACCAGATAATCTCTATGGGTAAAGCAAACCTCTAAAAATTAAACCTTTGATCCAATGAGATAGGCTTGCTGTAGCCTGTGCAAAATCTCTTAGTCTTTCTACAGTTCAAGGTAACATAAGCAGCACAAACATGGTCAGTAAGCTTTTGGGTTTTGCTTTTTTTCTTTAGTAAAAAAAACAAACAAACACCAACCAAAAATTTATTATTGATTAAACTGACAATAACAAAGTACTTTACACTTGTGGTATTAAAATGGTTTGGAAATCAACAGATGGTTGGCGCTAATTTTCATATGAAGTAAAGGATATATGCTACTGAAAGGCAGCTACCTCTGATGTGGTACCCTATTTAAAAGCAGCTCTGTCTTAGGACAGGAAGTGAAAATGCCAAGCGGAAAGGTGGTGGCAGAGGCAGTGTGTAATTACATGAGTTTTCCAGGACACTGAAGTTAACATACTTCAAATCTTACAAAAAGTGCTTTGAGATCTAGTTTTATGTCTTATCCAAAAGATAACACCTAAGCAGCACCAAGTCCCCTAAAGCTATACTGAGTGCATAGGCACTGACTCCGTGGGTGCTCCGGGGCTGGAGCACCCATGGAAAAAAATTGGTGGGTGCTCAGCACCCACCGGCAGCTCCCCATGTCTCTGCCCTGCCCCACCCCCTGCTCCAGCTCGCCTTCGCCTCCTCCGCGAGCGCACCATCGGGTCCTGCTTCTCCCCTCTCCCTCCCAGTGCTTGCACTGCGAAACAGCTGATTCGTGGGGCAGGGAGGGCGGGGGGACCAGGGGGAACGCGGCGCACTGGGGAAGAGGCGGGGCTGGGGTGGGGATTTGGGGAAGGGATCCAATAGGGGCAGGAGGGGGCAGAGTTAGGGTGGGGACTTTGGGGATGGGGTGAAATAGGGGCAGGGCCAGGGGGCACGGGCACCCACCAGCGCCGGAGAAAGTTGGTGCCTATGATTGAGTCATGGGATGGTATATTATTATAAAGGACGGTCCCCTACTGAATTGCAAATAACTTCCTGTAGCACCTAAGGCTTGACACTGAGATTTTGAGTGCATAAAAAACACTGGTGAAATCCCTATTGCTCACTCTTTTTTAATGAGTTTCACCAACCCTAATTGCACTCCACTTAATAGCACATTTAGGGTCGCATCCTGCTAATGCTTAGGCATGTGAATAGCTTTACTTGTGAGAGTAGAGTTACATACTACGTGTTTATAGTATTGCACCCTTAATTCATACCAAGGATAGGAAACTGGTCATATTAAATTATAAAGCATCATGTACGCTACTAGAGCCAATACCATTGCTTAACAACATAATCCATTTAAGAATAACGTATTCCTGATCTGGCCCCATCAAGCTGCATATATCATTATTCTAGTTAATTGCATATTGGCTAACATAGTGCTGCTTACATAGCAGCCCAAGGTCCAAATGCTACTTTTACCGTGTAATTGCACTTCAGGGAAATAAGTAGTCATGAGATTTTGTCTGTTCGTCTATTTCGTCTGAAACTGCTGTTAGTACCTATAGTATAAATGTAAGATGCATAGAGGTACAGTGCATATAAAAATGTTTGACTGACCTGGGTGAACTATTTGTAGCTTTGTAACCATTTTTTCTATTGTTGAATTATTTGCTAATGGATTAAGATTGTTATTGATCTGTTTGATTATACAAAATAGTTAGAGCAACATTTTATGCCAGCATGTTTCGCCATGTGAATTGCTCACTATTCACTTCAGCTATTGATTTGACTAGTCATTAGTTATTGTTTCTAGAGAGTGATTGGCCATAAGTCATATGGCATTGTTTCTGCTATCTGATTGGGTGACTGAATTTTAAGCTCAAAAGAGGAGAAATTAAGAATTTTCAAGACAACCACATGAACACTTGTGCAATTTTTTACAATAAGTACAAATATTCCCAAGACTTTCATTTAAAAGGAAAAATAGCATTTGAGGAAGAATCTTTTCCAGTGAAAGAATTTTATATTGAGACAATATTAATCCACTAGCATGGGAAATCCACACTTTGAAGATTTAGCCATTTTCTTATGATAATTTCTAGTCCTTGTTGCAAAAATGGATGATGCAGTACTTTAAGGTATTCATCCAGAAAAAAAACGTAAAGACTAGCACAGAGACAGGAAGTTTTCTCCATTTCTCTCAGCAGGGTGTTAAATTTGAAGTCTGATTACAAGAACACCACAATTACACATTTTACTTCTAAGCAATGCACCAAAAATGTACACTAATGTACTAATCTGATTTGACTACAGACAGTCACTGTATTGGGATATTCTGTAGCAATACAGCTGTAAAATGTCAATGCAAATAATAGAACATCCTCCTTAGTATTAATAATTACTCACTACCCTCCCCCACTTCTATTTTGTTAGAGTGAATCTTTTTATCCTGCAGACTATGCTACAGTTATCCTGCTGACTTCTAATAAGGTCAAAGCAACTGGAGCATGGTCTGAAATTGTACATCCTCCTAGCTCATAAATAAATAATTTCCTGCACAGATAAAGTCCTGATCCTTGAGTTTGGTTGAGGTGTTGAGCTCAGAGATGGGGGCGAAGGGAGAAGGTACAAGGAGATGGTAAAAGTAGCCATATGCCACTTACATGTTCTTCCAGTCCCTTCTCCTGAGGTGGCTGCTCTAACTTATGTCAGCTCCTAAATATTCCCAAATGGATTTTATGCTGGCCAGGGATTGCTGGAGCTGGGCAGGATTCAGTCTTTTTTTCTTTCCTCCTTACCACAGTCCAAGCATTTCCACATTTCTTGGGGGCACCCCAACGGAGTGACAGAGCTAGCATATCAGCCTACACCAAACCAGTATTCCTCCTCATGCTGATGGAATCAACAGCTGCCCAGTTAGAACTGCTTTGCATTGCTCGACTGGTGGCACAAAGCAGCCTCATCAAAGCCCATGATTCTAAAGTAAGATCTTTAGATACTAGAAAGGAACATGTAGTCCTTTTCCCAGGAGGGCGTTTTTTGGCAAAGAAAATCAGTTTCAGATTAGCCATATGTTTTATTTCATTATCCTCTTAGTTTCATTCAGTTTATATCCCTTTAATGAGTTGGCTTGAATGGTAGGAACTCAACCAAGTGAACACAGAAGTTTTACTAGAATTTGGTAAACATTAACACTGGAATAGATACAGATTTGCTAACAGATGCATATATATTTAAACCAATAAAGAGCTTCTCCTTGTCCCTGATTACATTATACAAATCATACAACCTCATTTTTCAATTAGTAGGAGATTTTTTTAAAAAGTTTCTCCGGTCCATCTTATTATTATTTTTTGTATGCTTTTATTGCTTAAAGAAGTAGGAAGACTATATAAAAAGTTTTAAACATTGTAGGAGTTCCCATTTTCTTTTCCTTTTAATTGGACTATTCAATCAACCCATGTTCAGAATAAACATTATTTTCTTCGCATCCACAACCCATAGAACCCTGCTATACTCTGGAGACTCTGCCTCAAAAGATTTTAAAACAGGAAATGCAGGATAGAAATATTTCAGCAGATCACTCCTTGGGATCTTTATATTTTAAAAGTGATTTATGGTTATGGGTTGGGTTTAGTAATTCCCTTCTTTTATTTAAAACAATTGTAAGAAACAGATAAGCTCCTTTATGCAACCAGCCAGCTGAAAGAAGAGTGGCTTCCACTCCAAAGTGCGAGCACATCACCACCTAAAACAAAGACACGTGGGGGTAGAAGGGGGTTTTGTTGGCTATTGTCTTACGAAGGATGGTGTATCTATGGAAGAGAAGCAGAAAAAAACCAGAGAAGCGCAGAGAGAAGCAGTGACAGCAAAGCCAAGAACAGTCAGGACAAGCACTAGGAATATTATTGAGAAAAGCTAAGAGAGAGCAAGTGCTTTTGGGTTATGTGCCAACTGGAATAGGGGCTTGGAACTGTGAGCAAAGACACCATCTCTTGTATGATTTTTGCAGTGTTTGGGGAAACAGGACTTCACATATTCTTTATAAATAAATGGAATTTCATTAAACAAGCATCCACTGGACTCCATCATCAGCTTCTCCTAATGGAAACAACCTGCAAAACCTCACATTTGGCTAACTCCTTGGTTCAAACAGGGATAATAATGTAAATACTGTATGCTTGAGTATCTTGGTAAATGTTCTCAGATTGTCAGTGTTATGCCTGATGGTTATTTGATTCCTCAAGAATTCTGACTGCTTGACTCGTCGGGGAATTTTGTGTGTATTATCTATAATAAATACCCACAGCTATTCTAAAAAGAGAATTAAATGAAAGTAGGCCTATTAACTTTATAAGTTAAACCATGTTTTCCTTATGTACTTGTTTCCATTAATACTACTGTGAATAAATATAGTGAAAATATAAAATGTTTACATATAATTAGAGGTAAGTGTGAATTATGCATTTTATCTGTTAAAATCCTAACCACAATGCTTATTTCTGCTGTTCAGGACAAACACTTCTATAAAGCCTGGCCAGAGTGCCAGGAAAAACAAAACCATCATAAAAAAGGGGTCAGAAAGCAAAATGTCAACTTTACCCAATGATACACCAAATGTGCAGTAGCATCTGAAAACTACAAGAAGTATCTATGACATTTCTAATCAGTGGTAAGTAATTTGATCTATAATGTGCCTCAGACATTGAATGCTTTTTGCTCTACTATTAGATGTCCCAATCTACTGAGAGAGAGGAAAAAGGATTTTGCTTTGTAGTTCTTCCAGTGTAATTAATGTTAAGCACTATAATTGTTAAGTGTAATTAGTATCAAGTGGAGTTTTACACAACAGTAAATGGTAACATAATTACAGATTCAAGCCATCTCCAACCACAAAATCAAGTCAAATGTCCTATGCAAAAAGCTTGTGTTATAGTTAATACATATTTATAAGCAGACACATTGTGGCATTGCTCTGCTAGAGACTGAATAAGAGCCTACTGCTTGGATCCTTTAAAAGGATCTAAATGTACAGTGACTCAGCGGTGCTTTTGTAGCTGTTTTTTCTGACTGATTTAATGTAAATTTCCCTTTTAATTCTGTGATTTAATGCAGACTTTATTCCACTCTTAATGGTTGAAGGTCATTTACACAATATGCTGACTAATATATGCTGGCTAGCATATACATATATATCCTATTAATATGTATTATCAGCAGCATATATGCATCAAGCACCAATAAACTTAAGCACAAATATTGGAATAGTGATATAGTCTGAACTGGCCTATACCATAATCCTGTTCGTTTATACTAAGTATATCATAATTCTTTGCATTTGCAGAAGCAAGCATTTAGCAGAAGCAGATAGGAAACTTGTTAAATTCAGGTACATTTGTTCAGTGTCTTACCACAAGCTAGGGAAGTACCTTCATGGAATGCTAGTATCCAAAACTAAACTAAGGAAGGAACAGAACAAGATAGGAAACTGGAACAAACTGAGGGTTTGGATTTTAATGATATGTAAATGTAATCCTTCTGGCTGCTTGAGTTGGCAGCAACAAGGGCCAGGTTCAGTATCTAGAGGTTCTGTTTCAATAACACAATGCAAAACCTGCTCGAGCCCCAACCTAGTGACCTGGGACAATTACATACCACCTCTAAAAGGCAATACTTTCCCTCTCACAAGCACAGAGTCTGAGTGTAGCCAAATCCTTTTAATAAAGGAAGAAAACAATGCAGCATTATGTTGGGGAACAGGGGCGGCTCTAGGCCCCAGCACGCCAAGCGCGTGCTTGGGGCAGCAAGGCATGGGAGGCGCTCTGCCGGTCGCCACGAGGGCGGCAGGCAGGTTACCTTCAGCGGCTTGCCTGCGGAGGGTCCACTGGTCCCGCGGCTTCGGCGGACCTCCCGCAGGTGTCCCTGTAAAGGGTCCACCGAAGCCATGGGACCAGCGGACCCTCCGCAGGCAAGCTGCCGTGCTTGGGGCGGCAAAATGCCTAGAGCCACCCCTGTTGGGGAAAAACCACAAACAGGATTCATAACACAAACCGTGAGCAAAAGACCCACCCCACCCCCAAGTAAGTTTGGCAGTATCCTTTTCCCCTCAGGGTCTTAAGTCCAGCAACCCAAAGAAATCACCCAAAGTCCCAAAAGCCCAACACCCCAAAAGTCTCTTGAGTCCAGCAACCCAAAAAATCACCCAAAAGTCCAACAACCCAAAAGTCTCTCTCCCTGGTCAGTGCAGTCCCAGAGTTCAAAAGTTTATCTTCAGAGTTTTACCTCCCAGCCTACAGGGTGGGGGGCACAGCAGTGTTAAGGGGCACCTTACATGGGCCGAGGCCAACTGCCCCACCTCTCCATGGGGTTCTGCTGCAGCCTTCATTGTGAGCCACTCCACCAGCTGATCCACTTCTCCAGCTATCCCGTAAGCTGCTCCAGCCATTCCACCAACCACTGTCCTGCAAGCTGTTCCAGCGATCCCAGAAACTGCTCTGCTCCACCAGCTACTCAGCAACTTGTCTTCAGCCCCCCCTCTCCCAACACTCAGTGATTTCAGCTTGTAGTAGGGGAACCTCAGTGCTGATGCAACATTGGCCTAAAATGAATTCAGCTCAGCAGCCTGTAACTAGATTCCTAATAGATTTAAAATTAGCTCTGATATTCTACAGTAGAAAAGAAAAGGTTCCATTAGTATTTCAACCCCTCAAAGACAGCCCATGCCACCAGGTACAAACACCTATCCCCAAGCATTCTCAAGTCACTGGGTTTTGGAACCCATGTCCCTTGTCTAGCAAGTGCTACTTAATTGATGGCGAGTCCCTCTGTCATAAAACAGTTTCATTGTCCTTGATTCACATAATCAGGGTAAAAACACTTTATTCTTCCTGCCCCAATAACAGCGAAACTGGGGATCACACAGCAGCCAAAGTGACCATTTGGGCTCATGCTAGGCAGGGTGGGTGTGCCTATGCAAGCAAGATGCATCCCTGAAGTTCTTTTCCACAACTTGCCACAATTCACCACCAGATGTCAGGGTAGAGCTCATCCTGACTCTGCTTACATAAAGAAATGTGCAACTTGTAAAATCATATAAATAAAACCAGCTGAAATGTGTAACTTGGGGAGCACAGATTCTGTGTAAGGTGACTGTAACATTGCCGCATGGAACTGTTTTGCGGAGAGTGGTATCACACAGAACTCTTTTCACTCACTATGTTAATAAATCTGACTGACACTGGTTATTTGGTCTCTTGAGTGTATTTCATAACGAACCAAAGTGTGGTCAAGTAATTGACTATACAATTTACAAACACCTATAACATTTAAAATTAACCAAGGATTGTTTCTTACAATGAAATTTTCAGACAGAGACCTGATTTGAGTAAAACTTTCTCTTCAAATGGTTGGGAGCGGGAAGGTGACAGTGTCCAGAATGGAGGCTCACTTTGCAGCTGCTTAGGGTGGTAAGAGTTTTTTTAAAGTTACACTAGCACATATATATTAGGGAGACTTGGTGAACATATGTAGGTACTGTATGTTTGATGGTGTGATAGGGCAGATGACCCTCCACACACACCAGTCAAGAAGAGGTTAATGAACTCCTGTGATCACACTCGCTCACCCTGCAGGGTCCTAGGGCTCCAGCCTGACCCTGGAAGTCTACACAGCAATGAAACAGCCCCTCAGCCTGAGCCCCATGAGCCCAAGTCAGCTATTATGGGCCAGCTGGGGGTGTCTAGTTGATGTGTAGACATACCCCAAGAGGCCCAGCCAGAGGGCTGTACTTCACATCACAGAACTGGTCCACAGGATTGCTGTCCTTCAGAGAACATCATAATTGAGCAGGACAATGACCCCAGGGTGCTTCTAGCTATCTTTAAATGTATGACAATAGCCACTGGAGGATTGGACCCAGGTACTAACCCCTACCTGACTGGTTTGGCATAGCCTACATACCACAGGTTTGACCCTGAGGCCACAAGGTTTGTTCCCTGGTCAGGTGAGGGGATAGTTCAGTGGTTTGAGCATTGGCTTACTAAATCCATAGTTGTGAGTTCAGTCCCTGAGGGGGGCCATTTAGGGCAAAAATCTGTCAGGAATAGTACTTGGTCCTGCTGTGAAGGTAGGGGACTGGACTTAATGACCTTTCATGGTCTTTTCCAGCTCTATGAGATAGGTATATCTTCATATAATAAGGAATCAATCCAAGTTTTGCTGGATTTTATTGTTGAGAATCACCACTGTGACTTCTGGGCAGAAGAATACTCACAGGGAGGCTGGCCACAGGTGATGGCTCAAAAGCTGAGAGACTATTGCTTGCATTGGTTATGGCCTGAAGTGCGGACCAGAGACCAAATGACAGTGTTTATCCTGGTAGAACAGTTAATACAAATACTTCCAGCTGAAGGACAAGATTGCATATTAAGACACCATCCATGGACATTATCAGAAACAGTATAGTTAATGGAAAATGATACGGCTCCTTCGGGGTGTGGGGGAAGGGTATAATGGAGGACTAAGAAATTGACATGGCCTGAAGTAAGGCCCAGTCAAGGGGAACTGCACTCCACTAGTTGAGGACAGATAATCTCCACTTTGGCCGCACAGTACTCAAACCAATGATCCCAACGTTATATAGACCCCAGTGGAAACAGAGCACCCATGGCAAGAGCCAAAACAGATTGTTTTGTCTCCAGTCCTGTTTCTGTGAGGGGTCCACCCTGATTCAGAAGCCATACTTCTCTACCAGAGACACTTGCCAGTGAGTGAGAAACCAGGCTTAGACAATAGCCCAGTGACCTGCTTCTCACGTTGACAACTGGGTCACACGTGAAGGGAATGTCTCTTTATAGAATGCAGGCAACAGCTTTTGATTAAGAGGACAGGGTGTTCCATGCCATTCATTTCCTGAGAAAGGACTGCCTCCAGGCCCATATCAAAAGCATCTGTCTTCAGAATAAACTTTTTTTTTTGGTAAAGTCTAGGTTGAAAAGGATTGCCTTTTAGCATAATCAGTCTCTCAGTGCTTCGAAGGCTTCCCAGCAGGCCTCTTTTCAGTGGATCTTCTTCAGCTACTATCCATCAGGTCTGTAAGAAGGCCTGCAATGATGGCAAAACCAGGCACAAATTGCCAGTAGTATCCAGCGTGGCTGCATGAACCCTCTCACCTGCAAGGAACAGGACACCTTGACAAAGCCTGTACTTTGTTAACCAGCAGTTTAAATTGGCCTCCTGCCATGGTATTACCAAGGTAGGTGACTTTTTGATTCACCAACTTACATTGGAACTGCAGAACTGATCAGACCTGATAGTGGTGAATGGAATGCTCACCTGTATGTCATCAAAGTGGCTGAGAACATAAAAACTGGACAGTAAGATTGTGTACGCTGGTTGGGTTGATTTGTGTTAAGAAGGGGTTGTGCTGGGAGAGTTGTATGTTTTTTGTGCCGGTGGCAAATGAGCAGTGTGTGAGGGGCTATGTGTGTCTGGGGTTATTGTGTATGCTGGTTGTGTTGGTTTGTGATGGGTGTGTTGATTGGTATGAGTGGCAGCTGGGCCAAATAATCCACCATCTGTTCAGTCTCCCTCATACAACAAATGAAAATGTTGTATGCAAATTATCTGTAGAGTAAGGCTGATGATTGGTTAAGTTACCTCTGATATCTCAATGGTCTAGGACTCCTGGCATGGCATAGATACATGCCTAACTGTAGCTGTACACTGCATTGTGCAATTCATAGTCAAAATGGCTGAGAATTAAAAATTGGTTGGTAATAGATGTTGAAACCCAGTGATGATTCAACCTGGTAATATTCTGAACAAAAAGAGTTCTCAGCCATACTTGGAGGTGATTCCATCGCTTCACACTGACAGCCAGACTGACATTCCTGGAAGCTTACTATATAAATGGTAATTTAAAGATCAGATTGTAATTAAGCCAGTGCTCGTGTTCTCTGGGATGTGGAGGGGGCTGTCTATTGCAACAAAAATCCTCAAAGGAAGTATGGATGGCATGTGTAAAACAGAGGCTCCTCAACAGTCCAAGCTGCAGAGGCAGCCTCACAATCTTTTGAAAGAGTAGGCTTTTGGGTCGATAATGTTCATATGTGTAGGTGGGAGAAGACCTTCTGCTCCTGACAAAGATGTAATAGATGTAAAAAAAAGTGAGTAAGGACATGAATATCTGGCCCTGGCGAAAGGATTGTATGTTGGGTTCAGATGTGCATATTACTCCCAGTTTTTCATTTAAATACATTATTTTGGCATGTCCATTTAGCAGTCCAATGCCAGTGAATGGCTGTAAAAACAGAAGACTTCCTCTTCTTCCACTTGTAAATATTGTATAGTGTGTCCCAAATGACTAAAAAATTTAATGGGCTTTGGCAATTTCCCCTTAGCAAAGAGAAAACTATAGGAAGTAGAGATCAACATATATACCACTAATCAATGACCAGGGCATAGAAGAACTAAGTGAATCTGGTGTGATAGAAGTATTTTAAATGCTGGACAACATAGAAAAAGTTTAATTTCATTTTCTTTGATGAGAATATACATACAATCATAATATGGAGTGGGGACCAGCAGCCATGCTGTATAGCTTGGTGAGCCCTAAGTGACAAGAGAATCATGGAATATCAGAGTTGGAAGGGCTCTCAGGAGGTCATCTAGTCCAACCCCCTGCTCAAAGCAGGACCAAACCCCAGACAGATTTTTGCCCCAGATCTTTAAATGGTCCCCTCAAGGATTGAATTTATAACCCTGGGTTTATAGTAGGCTACTGCTCAAACCACTGAGCTATCCCTGCCTTCATCAAGGCTAGGGAGCTGATAGAAAATTCCACCCTTACTTTCTGCTACCAATTCCTCTCTGATTGAAGGATGGGGATGCCATTTGAGAAGGGACTGTGCAGGCAGGCTTCAAGAGAGGGCACATGTTGGTGTGGCAAGTCAAGAGTCCGGTCTGATTTTGGGGCTTAGAAACTGGCCTACAGAGCAGTCTGAGATCTTCGTTTTTATGAGCCTGCCCCACACATAAGAATCAGTCACTGGCCAAAGGGAAGGAGGTACCTTAATCCAAGATTAAGAAACAGAGGCTAGAAAGGCAGTGGAGACTGTTTGTGAGTGAAGGAGGTAAAATTCCTGTTAGGCACCTGGGATCGAAGCCATACTCCTATTGAGTGACTGCTCTTCGAAATGATGCAAGGGTTTTGCCCATGCTAATAAAGATGTTGGGCTAGATCTGTGCACTGGAGTGATTTCTGAGTGAATTCCTATCTCCCCAAGCTTGCAAGAATTTGGAACAACCTAGCAGCTACCCCACATACACATGCATAGATACTTTAGCCATTGAAGTAGGCACTGCTCTTAACCGGGCTCTGCTTTCATTCCCCTCCCCACCCCCACCAATGCATACCAACATGCACTTAATAGAAGCTTAGATTGAAATTTGTTGACTGACTGAAAGTCCCTGCTTCCATGAAATAAATAAATAAAAATGCATGACATGTCTATCTTGCAGGTGTCTTGCATTTTGTCTCAAGTCTGTAGAATTGTCAGGATGACTAACTCCTTCAAATGAATTATTTTTCACTCGGATTAGGACCTAGAAGTTATTTTAAAATGGTAACAGATTTGTTATTCATTTACAAAAAGAGATTGCCTATTCTTTAAATCAGTTTTTCTTTTAAATCTTATAGAGTTTTTGTTTTTAATATGTCACTAGCCAGAGCATAAGATTTTATTAACCTAAAACCCTATTTATTGTCTCTCTTGAAAAAGCCAATACAATCATAATGTATCACTGGAACCAACTTCAACAGAAAAGAAATGTAGGGGATTCTTGATGTTTCATAATGTCAAATAGACATTGCTTTAAGGAAATGCCACTGACATACAGAGATATAATAGTGCACATAGCCTATTGCTAAGGAAACTATGAAACAAGTGTGCATTAAGACCCTATCAGAAATGTTTCAGATCATCTTACTAGTAAAATATCACAGAACAACAGGGAAAGGCAATACGATGTACTTGGTAGTTGTCCTTGAGAATAAATTACTTAGGTTCAGTAGCACACACCCCCAACCTCCTTTGGCTCCACCGAAGCCCGTATATGTAATCCCTGCATGTTTAGGGCTCTGTGGAATGAGGCATGGGTGAAAGGCAGTGGGTGACAGGCTGAACTAAGGAGTGAACTCAGCCCGATGGGGCAGATTTTCAGGTTAATGCAGAAAATTGGAGTAAATGAATGGGACAAAAGCTACTGTGGAGTTTGACCCTAAGCCTTTGAATGCGATCAAGAAAAAAATCCTTACTGCAGCAGCAGAAAGGCTACAAGGAATGTGTTTTTTCTCACTTGCACTACTTTGCTTAAAAACAAACCAGCAATGGCTATACCTGTCACTGATGCCATAATCAGATTTTGGCATGGGAGAGCAAGACAGTGTGGGGGAGTCAGGTGGGCTCTAAATCCATTTAGTCAAATCTTTGTCAGACAAGGTATTGAGGTATTGACAGAACTTAGAGTTGCAAGTACGTAGCATTCCCAAGTTCTGTGTTTCTTTTGTCCAAGCAGCAATAAGGATGTCAGCTGCAAGTGAGAGCTCTGGATATTACACTGAGGAAATAACACTTACAGATAACCTGATTTTTAAAAGATGAAACACTATGGATCCTTTGTCATTGAGATTGAAGATGACAAAGATAATATCTTCAAGACTCATGAGAGTAGAGAAATGTAAGTACAGGGCCAGAGATTTGCTGTTCTGGACTGGGTGGAATGCATGAATCGAAGAGTAGATATTTACAGATTAATTTGCAGCACTGGGTGTCAAGCTAAAACACATGCCATGCCACTTGGATCCTAAGTTCAGCTCCCAAGATCTGTAACCAAATGGACTAACAGAAATATATGGACTGTGAAATGCCTTCTAGTTAGTAAAAACCAAGCAGAGTGGAGGAGACTCAGACTTTTGCTAAAATGGAATATGCCAGTTGGTGGTATAAGGTTATTTACTAAACTATGAATGGAGTCCTCATCAAAGATTTTGCCAATCACTAGTTTAAGCCAAAAATAATCAGTCCTGCTCCAGCTCAGGAAAAGCTTAAGTCCACCAGTCCAAATATTAAAATAGAAACATTAAGTTTTGCCTCTCCCTTCAGGAAGAAGAGAGCGAGAGAGTGTGTTCTCACCTCGTCTTCCTGCCAAGAAGGCTGTCACCTCAGATGGTGGGGCTGAAGGAGGCTTTGTTTTTCCAGTAAGTTCTCTGGACGTGATGGTGGAGGAGTTTGTTTGGAGACTGATGCAGAAATTACTGTGCACAGACAGGTGGATTCTGAGGTGCTGTTAGCAGATGCTATGGGTCTTGTTCCTATGGTGCCTGTGCCCCCAGGCTGAAGGAGCCAGTGGGGTAAGTGACTTGGGAACTATACTATGGGATAGAGAAGGATTTGGAGTGAGGGGACAGGCAGTAGGAATATGTGTTGAAAAGGGAAAAGTTTGCTTTGCAGAAACCTACTGTGGAGGAGCGACTGCCAGAGGCAGCCTCTGGTGTGGGTGAGGATGGAACTCTGTCCTCTTACTCTGGGAAATGGTTTGCAGGGGTTTGAAATGTGTCCTCCATTTCAAACTCTGCATGGACTCTCGAGGAGAAGCAGGAATACAGTGCAGATTTGCTGCATTCGGGCTGTATCAGAAATATAGAGGCAAAGGTAATTTAATAGCCACATCTGTGGCATCCCCTCTAAGCAGAGAGGGGAGTAGTACTGGGCTCTCATATGCTGCAGAAGCTCTGTTCACTTTAAGCGACTCCACTCAGGGAATTATTAGGGGGTCTGAGTCAACCAGAGGGAAGAGTGGCCAAAAAGGCATTTTTTAGAATCTGAAGTGGGGTCTTTTGTTTTTCTTGACCCCGAGGGTCTCAGCAGCACAAATGGAAGCCCTAGTGCTGATGAGGGAGCACCAAGGCCTCTTGTGAGTGAGTGTAGTGAGGCGGCCTGGCTCCTGGCCGCACCTGAGAGGGAGGAGCCAGAACAGTGGGCGGAGCCACCACCGCCTGTCCCCGCCTCCCGGAAGTCAAGGGGCGGGGCAGGAAGTATAAAGGCCCGGCCCCAGCGCTCAGTTGCAGCCCGGCGGCCGGAGAGGACAGACGCTCCTGACCGAGCTCCTGCTGGACCGAGCCTTCCCCAAGCCCGGTACCCTGAGGAGGACTGGCCGAGCCTTCCCCGAGCCCGGTACCCTGTGGAGGACTGGCCGAGCCTTCCCCGAGCCCGGTACCCTGTGGAGGACTGGCCGAGCCTGCCCCGAGCCCGGTACCCTGAGGAGCTGCCCGAGCCTGCCCTGAGCCTGGTACCCCGAGGAGCTGCCCGAGTGTCCCACCGACCCGAGCCCTGAGGAGCAGCCCGAGCTAGCCAGCCCTCAGCACACTGAGGAGCCCATGGTGTGGGACCCAGCACCGGATCCCAGAGATGAGCAGGTACCCATGGAGTGGGAGATGGAAAGTAGCCCAGGGGTAGCTGACCCCAGTCTGGCTACAGCAGACTTTGAGCCGATGTCGGCGTGTTGCGGTCAGGACCCCACCGACACAGCAGCAGACTAACTGCCGCTGTTAGGGCCCCGGGCTGGGACACAGTGGAGTTGGTGGGCCTGTGTCCCCCCCTGCCACCCCACTCACGGGTGGCAGTCTCCCCCTCACACCAGCGCTCAGACATAGAAGTCTGGACTTCCCTGCTGTTGCTGCTCAGCTCCTGCTTCAAGGACCTGAGCCCCTGAACTATTGTTGCTGCTCAGCTCCTGCTTCAAGGATCTGAGCCCCTAGAACTACTGTCTGTTGCCCCGCCCTGACTGAGGGCTTGGGCTTAAATTACTGTTTATTTTGCTCAGCCCCGGCCTGAGGGTCTGAGCCTGCCAACTGCTGTGTGTTTGCTCAGCCCCTGCCTGAGGACCAGAGCCCTTGAACTACTACTTGCTGCCCCGCCCTGACTAGGGCTAGGGCTTTACTGACTCTGTTTGCTCAGCCCCTGCCTGAGGGTCTGAGCCTAGAACTGCTGTCTGTTGCCCGCCCTGACTGAGGGGTTGGGCTTCATTGACTGTTTGTTTTTGCCCAGCCCTTGCCTGAGGGTCTGAGCCCTTGGACCTTCGGAGACTGAACTGCTGATTTAGGCCATGTAGTGATGCGGCCTGGCTCCCGGCCGCACCTGAGATGGCCGAGCCCCCACACCGGACCCTTACAGTGAGCAACTGAGGAACAGTGACAATAAGGAAGGTCCTGAGGTGTCTGTTTCCAGCTTTGGGATTCCTGAGGAGTCACCCAGGAAGAAATCCTATGCATCAGTCACAACCAATCAGGACTGTACACCTCACAACAGAAGCACTATCCTAGGATGCCTTGGCAGAGATATGTGATTCGACTGGGCTACACATGAAACATTGTCAAATGTCCCACTAGAAATTTTGTTGTTAGGACTCTTGTTTAAATCATTCAGATTTTTGTCTGCTCAACTGGAAGCTGTGATATACCTGCTAGTCAGCAGCAACTTTGATGTCAACTTTTACTGTTATGATGAGGTGGAATTTTTCTAGGAATGGATTGGAATTAGGAGGACTGGGATGATATAGTAGCTGTTTCTCCAGTCCAACCTACTATTAAGCCTTGTAACAAAAATATACATATTCTGCTTAGGGTTATATATGATGCTAAAGCATGCAGCCTCCAGTAAAAGTATATGATCCATTTAGGATTTGGAATGGTGAATATAAAGGCACCACTGATCTCTTCCAGTAGTAATACAGTGCAACGTCTGCCCAATATATATTGTTTGGGTTACTGTACTGTTTTACCTGTGACTCTACAGAACATTTTATTGTGGGCTGTGGTGTGAGGAAGTGCATGTGGCTGTGGTTCTAATGCACACAAGACTGAGGAGTGCAGAGATTTTACTAGAGGCAATGTGTGGGAAAATAACAAGTTTATAGGCAGAGCCTGGAGGTGTGTAACAATAGGGGAAAACATCCTTCCTAGCCTCAAAGGGACATTCCTCCTCCTCTGAGCCTGAGGGGGTCAGAGGGTTCTGAGAGTCCCTGGAAGGACTGATGAAAGCCCCATTTTGAGTGGCAGGGCCTCTTACTTTTGGGGGAAGGACAGCCCTTGTCCTTTGCTGATACAGAATTGGGAAGGAGTCAGGGTGAGGAAGTGAGTGGTAACCACTGAGAGCCAGGACAATACAGATGGGGACACGAGTACTGGTAAGGTGGAGGGAGACTTTGAGATGGGGAGTGTCAGAAAGAGAAACTGAGGAAGGGACATCCACAGGCACAATTGGTTATACAAGAATCCCAGTCACCAGGGAGGGATTTGGAAGCTGTGGGTATGGCAGACCTTGTAGTTGGGGAGCAGGTTTTGATGTGCTCAACTTCAGGAGCAGAAAAGTTTCTCAACATCAGACAGGGCAAAAGGATCCCAGGAGTCTGCTTGGTCATAGTAACTGAGGGTGGCCTACAGCTGTCTGAACCACACTGCATTTTCGCAGTTCAAACAGATAACAGGTTTTCTGTATTAGGAGCTGTTGTGGATGAGGGAGAACAGAGAGAGGAGCTGAAGGATGTGTTACAAGTACAGTCATTAACCCAGGGGTTAATGGGCTTGAGCAGCTTCAGAAAGAACATGAGAGTTGGGATCTGGGGACTCAGGAGGCCCACCAGTTGGGGGTAATGAACAAGGAAAAAGTGGCTAAAGAAAAGAGTGTGGGACACGGGTAAGTCAAAGGGTTTAGTAGCAGTGACAACAAGTACCTATGAGGACTTGAACCTGGAGCTTTAATATAGACGGTACTGAAAATTGCAACTTGGAGCATGCATTCCATCCTGAGTGTGTGTCAGCGGCAGAAGATCTTTGATTTTGGATGGGTAGGATTTGGATCTAGTGGGGCTCCAGGAACCAAGACTGTGTTCTAGGTGTGATGTTACAAGAGCTCAGAGGGATTGGAGGAGAGGCCCATCTTTTTGGTGCACAGGCCAGACACTTAGAAGGGAGTAGGGATATTGTTTTATACTACCGCAGCATTGGCGCAGAGAGTGGCGGAACTGCAGCTGGGACAGGGTTTACTAGTTCCTTTCTGATATTTGGCTGTGAGGTAGTGTTGTCAGCTTCTGTAGCCCACATTATCAGAAGGTGAGGAAAGGTCTTTTTACAGAGTTTGCTCCTTTGTTATTGACACCTCCACAGTTGCTTTTATTATGGATGTTAATTGTTTAACTGCAGTGACTGACAGAGGAAAGCAACCTCAAGGGTTATGAGTGGATGAAACTTACAAGCTGTGCATGATGCTGCTTGGTTAAAGGATGTTTGTGGGCATCCTCACTTAAGGAAGAAGGGGGCATTTACATTTTTAGAGTGGATTTGGGTAGCTGATTGGACAGGGTGGAGGTGAAAGCTACCTCAGTGAAACAACAACATATAGTGCAGCCTGTAGAGTTTGCTGACCACCCAGGGGTGAAAGTAACTTAAAGGACTTACTGGTAGCTGGAGTCCTGAGCTGGGGCCTGGCCTCAACCGGAAGAGGCGTGGCCTTTCAATATTTAGAGGCCCTGGGGCTCCAGCTGTGGCTGGGAGCCCCAGGGCCTTTAAATCACCCCAGAGATCCCAGCTGCAGAGGCTGGGAGCCCTGAGGTGAAATAAAGGGCCCAGGACTCTGGCCTCTGTGTGTATGGCAGACTCTGTAGCTGGGCAGCAGGTTTTGACGTGCTCAACTTCAGGAACAGAAAAGTTTCTCAACGTCAGACAGGGAAGGGGGCTCGGGCAGGGATTTAAAGGGCCCAGAGCTCTGGTCACTGCAGGAAGCCTCGGGCCCTTTAAAGCGCCACCCAAGGTCCGCTGCCAGAGCTCCACCAGAGCTTTAAAGGGCCTGGGGCTCCCCGTAGCAGCTGGAGCCCTGGGCCCTTTAAATCACTGCCAGGGAAGCCGGTCCAGTCTGGCACGGCATACCGGCTCTTGCTGGTACACTGTACTGGACCATACTGACTTACTTTCACCTCTGTAACTACCCAAGCTGAACTCAGGAAGTATCAAGCAGTGACTTTTCATCATGATTATCAAACAAAAAATACTGTTATACTTCATAATGCAGCAGCAATTAGAAAGGTTGAAGGCATCTTTATGGAATCAGAAACAGTCTGGGAATTTTATGTATCACAGAATGGTGGAAACTTACAAAGAGAATTGTGGTGGCGTCTCTCTGTTTGTTTTCAGGGCATCTGTGTAGCTCTGATTACAAGCATTATTTTGCATTGCAGAGTCCTATGAGAGATCTTCATAGTCAACTGCACACTGGGAATGCTTAGAAATAAGAGTCTTAGAGGAAGTTAAGAAGGGAATGGAAGGAGAAAACTGGAATCAGTAAAATTTGCAAAGGACTTTAGGACAAAAGGTGGGTGACAGACTGAAGCAGAATATGGTGGGGTTACAGGAGCCTAGCTCCGGGTAGGTCCACAGGGCCTCTGCTGACATTTTGAGGATAGTTCAATAATATTAAGTGAGCTCTTTCAGGGACAAATGATTTCTCCTTTCCTGCAGCAGAAAGTTTTGGATAGTATTGCAGCTGTTCCAACATTGGTAGATGAAGAACGGGACTCATCTCTTGGTCCTGCTAGTGAAGGCAGGGGGCTTCAAGGTCCCTTCCAGTTCTAGGAGATTGGTATATCTCCAATTATTACCTTACCTTATTACCTTACCTTACCAACAGAGGAAATGTAGGTTTGTGCAGCTATCTTGAAACTGAAGAATGGAACTTCTCTGTGGGAAGACAGTTTGACAGCAGAATGTTATCAGAGGTTTATGAATCCCCTCTCTATGATTCTCTCATGTGCTTTTAATGATTCCTTGACTATAGGCCCATTGGGATCTTCCTTTTATGAAGGCCTTTTGATTTTTTTTTTGTTTTGGCAGAAAAGGGGATTTGCATTTATATGGGATGTGTATCCTCCCCTTGGAAAAGTGTTGGTCAGATTGACAGGGTTATTTTTTTCAGATGCTTCAGGGCAATAAATGTAACCTGGTGAAGAGAAGCATAGTCTACATGCCAGTTAAAGAAGGGGTTTAGGGGATGGTATGCCCTGAAGCTTTCTTGATGGTACTTTTTCCCTGCAACAGACTAATAGTCTGCGTCTTAGAGCAATTTAATTCGAATATTTAGCTCCACCCAGCAGGAATAATTAAACCCGAATACAGGCTCTGCCATTAGAATTCACCCGAGTTGCTTGCTCTTTAGCGCTTGGTTTAATTCATTCATGCGGGGAGCGGAGTAGCGCTAAGGCTCGACATGGCTATGCCAAATTAGGTTTAGGTGGCGCAAATCGAATTTAGTAGCAGTTGCTGACAGCACTCCTGCACACTGACCTCTGACACTGGACCGAGCACCGAATGAAATGGCAGAAAAAGCAGGAGGACAGTTTGAAATTTTGAATTTCATTCTTCCTTTCTGGACAGTGGACACAGCAGCTCAGCTTGGCAGCACCCAGCAGAGCAGCCAGCAGCAGCAGCAAGATCTCTCCAGTGGAGGAAGAGATGAGTTCTGATAAAGGAAAGAGAGGATCTCAGACCCAGTGTGAGTGTGGAAGGGGGCGAGATCAGTGTGGAGCCGGAGGGCAGAGGAAGGGAGAGAAGCTCCAAAAATGGAATGCAAAAAGCCATGACAGAGAAGGGAAGCAAAGCCATGAGAAGACGAGCAGCGCATGGCAATCATCCAAAGCGCCGCAGGAAAACCAAACCGGAAACAAACCACTGAAACCAATGGAGCCTCACACTGCCCCACAGTTGACACCCATGGACCCCTGCACCAGGACAGACTCTCGACGATGGAGGAGAGATGACAGCGGGACGGAGGAAGGCAGGAGGAGGGGAGGAAAGGGAGGTGCAGGACAGCGCAGGCATAACACTGGTTTCCGGCATCCCACATCCCTTTCCACCCCACCTCACCCCCCCTCCACCCCCTCCACCTAACCTAACGAAATTAAAGAACTTTAAAATTTAAAGTCGTAAAGGCTTAATATACATGTAATATTAATCTGTATAAATATAGGATATATATATAAGTATGTGAAAAGGATATCTCTATGGGAGAAGAAATCTCTCTCTCTCCTCCTGGAGGAGCTCTCCTGGAGGGAGGTAAAGGAGGAGCGCAAGAGGTTCCTCTGTGCTCTGCTGATTTTGTGGCCTTGGCTTTCATGCTCACTTTTTACTGCCGAGCACTGATATGAGCTAGGAGGAGCACCTCCTTGCGTGGCACGCTGCATAGGGGCCCTGGTGCTTGCTGGCTTCGCCTCCCTCATCTCGCTCTCTCTCTTTCAGTGACCAATTCCATCTTTACTAGACCTGCATTTAAATATTAATTAAATTTTGTAATGTTATGCCTGGTTGTAAAAAGAAAAATAAAGAGCAGAGAGAGAGAAGAGAGACTCAGCAAACTGAAGCGCGTGCCAATGAAGGGAAAGCCATGGAATCAAATGGATGAGGGGGGGAGGAGGGGCAGTTCCAATGCAGCTATCCCCACAGTTCCTCCAATCCTCCTGTATTCTTTCTCCCATTGTCCATCAATCTGTCAGTATTGACATGGTGCATAAGGGCATGGTGTTGTTATGTATCGTAACGTTAGTTTAGTAATTTTTAGTGTGTTGTGAGAGTTTTTTTTTAAATGTGGAATGGAAGTGTGGGTAAGATGTGATGTCAGTATGTAACTGTGAAAACAACAACAACAGCTTCAAAAAAAAACAACAACAGTAAAGAAAACTGAAACTGAACTGTCACAGGCTTCGCTGTCGCTTTGAAGAGTGAAGAGTTCCTGTGCTGCGCCAAGCATAGGGCATAGGGCCAGGCCCAGGCAGCAGTAGGCAGTAGGCAAGTCCCCAAGGATCACTAGGCACATCCCCACATCCCAAGAGTTATTTTTGTGGTCCGCTACCTTCAACTACCAGACAAAACAGACCACCAGAGTTCAGAAAGAGAACACGCAGACTTGCCTGGCCACCTGATCTGACCTGATGTTGATGCCCCCCATGGTCCCCCCAGGCCCACAGTGCATTGAAGCAGCCCAATTTCCAGCCCAGTGACTCAGGAAGAGGTGGGGAAGAGGTGAGGAGAGTTGAGCGGCCCGTAACTGCAGTGGGCCCGTGCTGTGGGTGCTGCTGCTGCGTGTGGCTGTGTCACTGACAGAAAAGCAGACGAACAAGATTGCAGGCAGGCGCTAGGAGGGAGGGAGGGGAGGGAGATTGGATTGACGGTTCAATGATGACCCCCAAAACACACCCGACACACATTTCCCAGCATGCATTGGGGGAAATCCCAGAAAATCCCATGGGGGGGGAGGGCGGGGACTGTTGGGATAGCTCCAGCAGTGCACCGCTTCAAAGTCGACGCGCGCCCTCACATTGGGACTATACAGTCGAATTTAGTATATTAGTGTGGATACACAAATTCGACTTCATAAGGTTGATTCCACAAATTCGACTTAAGTTGATTCGAAATAGTCTTGTAGTGTAGACATACCCTTATATACACTTGCTTTAAAATGCATTTCCCATTGGCAGATTCAGGGAATGGTATTCCAGCAAAGAGACTCACAGTTTAAGAGAGCAATATACAAGAGGGTGCCTGAGGAATATTTTTCAGAATGCCAATTAGCAGTACTGAATTTCCCAGTTGTCACAGTGGGGCATTGTTGGCCCTTTGAAATAACAGAGATAGCTTCAACTACAGGGATAACCGGAGGCAGGTATTTCATGGTAAATTGTGTGATAGAGGTAACTTGTCAGGGAAGCACATAATAGATAAAGGCTACCCCTGGGAAACCTGTTCTGGATCAGAGGAGACAATGGAGCACTTTTTATTATTCTGTTCCTTTAATATCCACATTTGGGATTCATAGGCTTCAAAACTGAGAGTATCCTACTGTTGTGTGGCCAGACTTATAGATAATTGGCTTTTGGACTTTTAAAACACCAGAGGACTCAGGATGAGGTAGGACAGACATTTGCTTCATATTTTCAATACTGGCAGAATCCAGCGCGAATCCACAAAGAAATCAGAAAACAGCCAACCAGCCATACTACCTCTGCTGGCAGTGTTATAAAGTTACTGGAGAGATTAAAGTTATAGACACTTTAGTAAGTTAACTATTGAATAATGTTTGATAATGTCAATCTTTCCAAAATATGGGTAGAGTGAATATTTTTGTCTAAAAAGGTGGTTGTAATGTGTTCTGGGAGTCACCAGATTGCACATTTTACAGATAAATGGAACTTGTAAGACTAACTGAATATGTAAGCAATTAGATCTTGGAAGACATGCTGTTTTTGCAGCTGTGGTACAGTGTTTTAGAAGCTGATCATATCCTAGTAAAGTTGATTCATTTGTTTGAGCCTATTTTTGAATAATTTCTCAGGTGCATGACAGCTGTCTACTGGACTTGCCTATTCAAGCAAAACAAAAATGCTATGTGCTGTAAAAACCTCACACTGAACAAGGAGGAACAAATATATTACCCTGTACCATGATGGAATCCTTTGTTTCAAGGACAAGTAGCTTCATAAACTAAACTAAACTTTACCTGACTTCACTTTGCAATGTAAACAATACAAGGTAACCCGACTCCAGTTGATCTTAGCAAAAATAAATACCTTACCATATGGAATGGATTTAGTGTGCACGCCAATCATTTCTAAATATAAAGTTAAGGTAATTTAGAAGTCTTTCCAAATTATTCTTTTCATGACCTTGTATACTTACATGAAAATCCCTTTACTGGAATTCATTATTTTCCAATTACATGGTCTTTTGACAAAAAAAAAAAATGGCATTCCACTAACATTTCAACAAAATGCTATTGTCTTTAAGTTCTGCAATTGTAATGCTAATAACTACTACTTATGGTTTTCATGGAGAAAATACACTTTTCAACTGCTTACCATTTAAAATTTCTCACAGAAATGATAAATGGACTTCCTACTCTAAAACCAAAGAAATCCAAATGCTTCTTTTTTAACTGTACATCTAAAGGTCTGTTTCTTAATGAACCCAGCATTAAATACCCTGTCAAAAACCTATGTTGGAATAAATGAGAATCTAAGGACATTAAATGGTTGCAATAAAGTATAAGCTTCAAATGAAGCATGAATATTGTATATGCATTTCTCTATCATACAGAGAAGATGGAAGTACACTATGGCATATTTTTCATTGAGGTTCACAGCCCTGTTTTACATGATTATACTAGCTGCTCAGTGGCCATAAAACAACTTCACAGGAGACAAATCTCATTGTCTTTACAGCTCTCTCATAGCTTTGGCAGAAGTGCATATAAAACTGACTTGAAACTAAGCTCAGTAAAGGTAAGCTAGCTCAATATTGAACAATATGTATTTATTATTATATTGTAGGCAGGAAAACAAAATTGAAATGCCAGTGGGGAAAAGTAATATTTTATGCCTCAGACTGTCTGAGGTCTAAGTCAGGAAGTCCCCTGATTCTGGAGTAAAACTCCATGCTGGGAAAAGGGGATAACAGGCTGGAACTAGAAGCAGATAGATTCTACCAGACTCTGAGGAAAGCAGACTGGTGTACATAAATACATCAGGTGTTGGGCAAGCCAAACACTCATGGTGAAAGACACTATCTGCTCTCAGTGATACATATAACACAACTGCAAGTTTGTCTTGTTACCAATACTGAAGAAAGGGGATGTTTATGGATCACTACAGGGAATCACTATCAGACAGGATACTTCAACCATGCCCCTTCCCACTCCAGAATGCCCTCTGCAAATGGGGCCCTTGTGGAGGTGTTTCAGAGTCCTTCTGGCACCAGGGTATTCCTTTGGTGAGGAGGAGGAGGAAGTAATATGCCTGCCCTCTGCCCTGTTTGCACCAGCCTAACTGGCACAAAGAGGCCATAGGATAATGCTGTATATGGTCCCTTGTCTCTAAAGTAGGATTCCTAATTTGCCTGGGAACATTTCCTTCGGCAGGTTTGTGATAGCCATCACTAGATAACCACTTTCATCAACTAACAAGTCAGGATAGAATCTGTTTTCAATCTCTTCTATGATGTTTAAAATTGCCATTGTGTAACTAAGAATTACTCTAAAGTCCGCTCTCTATATATTTGTCAAGATAACAGGAGAAGGTTGGAGATATTCCCCCCCCTTCAAATAACCGCTGCTGCCTTTATATATTTAAAGTAAGCTAATTTTCTGGGAGAACAGAACACTTGTGTGTTGAATGGATTAGGCATTGAGTGACATTTTTCTTTCTCTGGTCAGAGTGATTACTTAGAAGTGTGATGACCACTCTTCTGGAGAGAGGTTGATTAGAACTGATAAGTCTGAATTCATTTAGTGTAATCAACTGGACAATTTTCTTTCTCCAACTATAATGTTAGATTAACATTTTATGTCACTATATGCTAGGCAAGAATTGCTTAGCATCCTACCTCCAGCAATCAACACAGTGCACCCCCGTACTCCCATCCTTCATCACTCTTGCTCTCTGCAGCTTTCTTATGTCTTTTTACCCACTCAAACAGGAGAAGGTGTGATTCCTTTGCTGGGACTTATGATGACAATGGCACTTCACTTCAGGCCACAGCAGCAAAGCTCAGGCCATGTGATATTGTCATTAATACCTATGCCAACCTGTGCTACCTTCTCGCATCAGCTCCCCACCTTCCCTTTTGCTGTTGTGATACATTAATATGGGCATAGGTAACTGGGATCTTGGGGGGAGACTTTAGCTACCCCCCAAAATGTAAGAATTTAGTTAATAAAGGAAACACTGAGTTTGGAACAGCCGCTCATTTAGCTCACTTTATTAAAAGTATGCAGTAGTGTTGTAGCCCTGTCAGTCCCAGGACATGACAGAGATAAGGTGGGTGAGGTAATATCTTTGATTGGACCTTCTGTTGGTGAGAGACAAATTTTCGACCTGAAGCAGAGCTCTGTGTAGCTCAAAAGCTTGTCTCTCTCACCAACAGAAGTTGGTCCAATCAAAGATGATACATCCCCCACCTTGTCTCTTTATTAAAAGTGGACAGATTTTGTCATGGTACAAAACTACGTATTAAAACAATATTCAATAGCTACTGTTTTTAACCCTTGCCCTTCCTTCATCCCCTGCCAATAAAAAAAGTTACTGAAGGGTTAAAATCCACGTGCATTTTATATAACAACCTGGTATATGGATTGCGCCAGCTCTTTTCCAGACGCAAAGTCCAGAGTTTGGTCAAGAGACCAGAGGCCAAGCAAATAGTGATCGGCTAAGAGAAAGCTGGGGTAAACAGATAATCTTGTTTTGCTAAAATAGGCCTGGTCAGCACATTGCCAGGTGTTGGAGCTAAGAAATAAATAATTGTGTCTTATCCAATGTTTCAGATTGAACAAAGGATCCCTGTTGTTATTGTGTTAGTCTCTTCTGTAGGGAGACGTTCTTCCCACAGATCCAACCTTGAGTTTATGAAAAGTTGGCACATGTCAGTATAAGATATGGCATCCTTCCACCTCCCCGGGACCAATGCCCTGCCTTAAGACATAAAGGGGACAATCTTCATTGCCATATACTTTCAAATATCAGAGGGGTAGCTGTGTTAGTCTGGATCTGTAAAAGCAGCAAAATGTCCTTTGGCACCTTATAGACTAACAGACGTATTGGAGCATGAGCTTTCGTGGGTGAATACCCACTTCATCAGATTCATGTAGTGGAAATATCCAGGGGCAGGTATATATATGCAAGCAAGAAGCAGGCTAGAGATAACGAGGTTAGTTCAATCAGAGAGGATGAGGCCCTCTTTTAGCAGTTGAAGTGTGAAAACCAAGGGAGGAGAAACTGCTTTTGTAGTTGGCTAGCCATTCACAGTCTTTGTTTAATCCTGAGCTGATGGTGTCAAATTTGCAGATGAACTGGAGCTCAGCAGTTTCTCTTTGAAGTCTGGTCCTGAAGTTTTTTTGCTGTAGGATGGCCACCTTAAGATCTGCTATTGTGTGGCCAGGGAGGTTGAAGTGTTCTCCTACAGGTTTTTGAATATTGCCATTCCTAATATTTGATTTGTGTCCATTTATCCTTTTCCGTAGGGACTGTCCGGTTTGGCCGATGTACATAGCAGAGGGGCATTGCTGGCATATGATGGCATATATTACATTGGTGGAAGTGCAGGTGAATGAACCAGTGATGGTGTGGCTGATCTGGTTAGGTCCTGTGATGGTGTCGCTGGTGTAGATATGTGGGCAGAGTTGGCATCGAGGTTTGTTACATGGATTGGTTCCTGAGTTAGAGTTACTATGGTACAGTGTGCAGTTACTGGTGAGAATATGCTTCAGGTTGGCAGGTTGTCTGTGGGCGAGGACTGTACCTAGGGATGTACCTGTT
Source organism: Mauremys reevesii (assembly GCF_016161935.1). Taxonomy (NCBI): domain Eukaryota; kingdom Metazoa; phylum Chordata; order Testudines; family Geoemydidae; genus Mauremys; species Mauremys reevesii. The sequence continues at coordinate 255,020,195 of NC_052623.1, forward strand.
GGACAATCAAAGGAGTTGCTCCATTCCTATGGACCCCAAATCAGAATTCAACATATATATTTTATACTAATAACATTTAATCAAAGTATTAATTAAATGTTAACTTGCTAACTTGAGACCATGGGCGGAGACATTATGTAACCTTTTAACCATTGGCTAATGTGCTATCTTGTCTTGATGCAAAACCTATCCCAGGGTGTGGAACTGCCTACCCCGTCATTTTCCCCCGCCCATGGAAAATCTATATATTCTATTGTAATCAACTGATTGACAGTGTCTCTGAGCCTAATAAGCAAGGTGACACTCCCCCAGAGCTGTGTGTAATAAACTCCTATATTTGACCTCTACAGGGTGTGGATTTATGTCCTTCAGTTACCTATGCCCTTGATTAATAAGGAATGGATTTTGTAGCACCATTGGTGTTTGCTGCCTATCGTTAGCTAACACACCCTGGTATTTGCAATCCTTTCATCTCAATTCTGCATTTTTATAGTTCTGTGCCTGCTGATTCTCTTGGGGCTATGCCCATCTGGACGATTGGCACCAGCCACCCAATTACAGGGGATTTCCGAGTCCTGACATTGTCCTACTGCACCGTACTATTATTGACATACAATTGATGCCACTTATTGACATCACTGTGATAGATGTCATCCTGCCAGGACTTACTGGCTCAGCCAAAGAATCTTTATGAGGTTGGATGGCACATCGTGCCAGAAACAGGAGTAGCAAATAAGCTTGTGGCATCATTGACATGCCGGCACTTTTGTGCTCTATGCTGGCCTCAGAGCTGTGATGCCACACATGCCCCTTTTACACCATGGGGGATGCAGGAGTAACCACTCCCATACCACATGAACACAGAGCACACTGCAAAGGTACAATGTGAGATATTTACACCAGTGCATGGGGTTTCATTTCAATCTTGCTCATTATTAGTTGGCTGCCTTGGAAAGAGTATGGCATACAAAAAATCCCCTTACACTTGAACAGTTTGAAAACATGTGGGGTAAAAATTTTAAAAAAGTGTCTAAGTGACTTAGGGGCATGACCTTCATCAACTTTCAATGGGACATGGGTGCTTTTTGAGAAATGAACCCTAAATTCTATTGAAAATCAATGAAGGTTATGCTCCAAAGTCACATTGAAAAGTTTACCATGGGGCTTTTTTCCTTGACATGTATGATTGCTTATTCATTGTGATACATGGTAAAACTTGAATCACAATTCCACTCTACCTGTTCTTCACCTCCTTGCCTCATTTCTCACTCAGTCTCTCTCTCTTTGGGGAACAATATTCCTTCTTCCTTGGACTGACTCTGTATAGTTGTTACCTACTTAATAGCCCAACATTTGTATATCTGTCCTAACAGGGCTTCCCACCCCCCTTCTGTGCATATTTACATTGGTTTTGAGGAATTAAAGCTCTTGACAATGTGCCCCAAAGGGGAATTTGACAGGCCTGGGTAATCCTCACAAATGCAGTGCCTATCCAGTTATTATAGACCACTGTATTTCCCAGGAAAAGCCATCAATCTGAAAATGCTGTTCCATGAACAAGTGCTCTTTGTTCCCAACACAACTGTGTGTTGTGTCCTTCAGTTTCAATATGAAAAACGCTGGGTCAGGGGTCCTCACAATTTGTTACTTGCCATAGCCACTGCTGCAAGTCTCAAAGTACATTCATAGAACATAAAGACAAGATTATTCTATAATTTATGTTTGAGAAACACAGTGAGATAAGTTTGTATTTAAAAACAAACTTTCCATTCATTTTCAAGTGTTATAATTTTCATCCATTAATTAAAAAAACAGAAAAAATAAGAGTAGAGCACGCATTCTTGCATATAATATACAACTTTTTGTATTCATGTGATAATCAAACATGTCAATTTTTCTAGAGGAATTAGAGTAGACCATCCTTGTAAGACAAAGGCAGGTGAGGCAATATCTTTTATTGGACCAACTACTGTTTGTCAGAGAGATATGCTGTCGAGTTACACAGAGCTCTTCTTCTGAGCTTGTCTCTTTCACCAACAGAAGTTGGTTCAAAGAAAGATACTATCTCACCCACCTTGTCTTTCTAATATCATGGGATCAACATGGCTACAACAACACTGCATATTTCATGCTCTGTAAAAAGTCCATAACCTATTGTATAGAACAAGCCAGAATTTTGGTAATAATATACAAAGCAAAAAACCCAAACCAATATGAAACCAGTTTTTGTCATCATTCTTCACCCCCTTCCCCATTTAGTGTTTGAAATTTTACCAACTTTGGAAGTTCCTAGGAGATCAGAATTTTGTGTCTCTTTTATGACAATTGCCATTAGGCTTGTCTCTGGCAATCTGTTAATGGAAAAGAAATGTAACAACGGATTTTCCCCCTCCAGTTTGTTTCAGGAACAGAATTAAATAAATTTGTCTCTTTGTAAGTTTTGCTACTATAACTGCAACCTGAAAAAGTAAATAAAACCATCTACAAATAAATGGTTTCATCATCTGTGGAGAAAATAAGCATGCCAAGTATTCACTTGATTTAGAGTGATTTATAATCTATTCTACCAGTAAAAAAGGAGAGGGATTTTTTTCTTTACCAAGAAAGATAAAACCACATTTGTCTTCTGCCATTGCATGTTGAGATGAACAATTGTTCTTCACTACATGGCATCTACCTCTCGTGGTCACTTGCTGCACTAGTTTCCCATTTAGAAGCAGCTACTCTCCGCTGCTGCTGTTCTTTTAGCCTGTGTTTACAGGGTAACATCTTCATTACTTATTCAGAATTGGACTGCAGTCATCATTATTTTTAGGGTGCAGAACCATTTGGAAGCTGTGATCATAATAGAATGGTAACTGTTTGGTGGATTGATGGCCATGTAGATGGCTAGACAAGGCTTTAATAATGGGAACAATTCCCTCCCCCAAAATAGTTCTAAACTTTCAAATTTACTCAAAGATTACAAACATAGGTCCAGATCATTGGTCCTGTCCAAAATCTGTATGTGGATCTCTCCTCTCCCATGCAGGAAGGAGCAGTGGTAGCTGACTCCACACTGCAATCTCCTCCTAGACAATACACAGAGTGCTTTGCCATCCTGGGTCCACACAGACAGGGCATGGCAAATTGTCCCTTTCCACCTCCTGGAGATTCTAAATCAGCAATATCAGCCTAGGGTACTATTTTCTGTGAAGCCCTTCTCTCCAAAAAGGTCCTGCAGGCCCAGGAAGTCCTTGTTAATGCAGTTCAAATGGACCCATGCTGCAATGGAGCTAGAGAGGGTAGGGGTAAAGGCCTACTGGAGAGCCAAAGTCAGTGTAGAGACAGAGGAACTTTATGCAGATCCCTAGAGACCTGCCAGATTTGGGGATAGGCACTGAGGCCTATTCCATGGATTTGGAGACAAAAACTCTGCCCATCTAATTGAACAATACATGAATGTGTACTCCAAAAAGGGGATCCCCATAGAATCCTGTGAGTTCCATCACATAGGACAGAATGATCTAGGTCATTGGAATTACCATATGAAAACTGTCTGGGTGTTTGGCAATGCCCATTCCACGGGCAGGGCATGGCCCTTCTGGCAGCAATATCTGTATAGAACAAAAAGCACTGCCCAGTGTCACTAGCCATTATGGTTGTCAACCCTTGAGGACTATCTTGGAGTCTCCAGAAATTAAAGATTAATCTTTAATGATTATATCATGTGATGAAACCTCCAGGAATATGTCCAACCAAAATTGGCAACCCTACTAGCCATTGCTCCAAGTCTATGGCCATGGGTAGTTTGGGGAATTATGCTCTAAACTATGTCTGAGTCCTGGAGGACTTCAAACTAGAAAGATCCAAATAGAGCAGTCCTAATCATAGAGAGACAGCTCAGATTGTCTCTCAGCTCTCCAGGAGCAATGCAGAAAGCAGCAGAAGACAGGACACTTAATAGGCTTGAGAGAGCCCCAGGGACAGTGGGTGGTCAATTTTTAATTTTATTTTTTTTACAGTGAAATTTGTCACCAAAGTTTGGTCTTCAAAAATGTTTGGCAGTTTCAAAATTTTCCAAAAAAAAGTTACATATATACATTTTAGCAGCAGACTAAGTTGACCAAGACAATAGTTTTCTAAAATTTTTAAAATGATAATCAGTTTCATTAAAAAAAATCCTTTGTTTGACTTTTGTCATATTTAAAAGAAATGTTAACCACTTCTACTTAGAAGTAAGAAGTGTCACAGCATTAAACGCTCCACAGAAAGTGGATTTTTCAGGATGGCACACCACCACATAAGTAGGTGAATGCGTGCCAGGTCACATCCTTCTCTATCTCTGCAGCCCTGCAAACCTGCCTGCAGTTGGAGCCTTTCTTCCAAAAAATGTTGCTAATAAGTGACATGCCATTACCAATATCCAAATCGAATTAACGTTAAAGTCAATGGGACAGGATTGGTTCCCAGCAAAAATTTTCTGTTAACTGCAAGCTGTTAATATCCAGGTTGCTAAAATTGGAATCTCTTGTAATGGGATTTTTCAGAAAATGAACTGATAAAGAATTAAAACTCTGAAGTTGTTTGAATTTCCTGCCACACAGACCAAGCCTTGGTGAAGCCTTTGGAGTCGCAGCTTAATAACACAATGAAAATCATAACCTGGAACATTAAAATCAACACCATTCAGTGGTTGCCCACTCTGGCACATATTCTGCCCCCCCACCCCTCCAAAATCCAGAGAGAGTACAATCGAACCATGGGCAACTTGAATTTACCAATTTATTAGGACCTCCAGAACCTTCTGAAGACACATCTGAAATCTTTTTGGGATCAACTTAAAGCTCTTACCATGTTTTCATTCAATCCTGAGGCACATGGAAAAGACTCCTTGGATAATGCTAATGTCCCAAACAAACACCTGATTGCCAACCCCACAAAAGAACTACTAGGCTTTAGCCTATCCTGGAAACAATGGTTCACATTGAACCATTTCAGAACATTGCATGGCAGATGCTATCATCTTTTATACCACAGGAAGATGAGAGACAATGCACAGTGTGGACACGAGCCATAAACAATAGAATCACTGGCTCACTCATCTGGACATGTTTAGCTGAACATTGCTAATCACCTCTCTTGCCATATGGAAGAAGTGAAACTATGGAAGGAGAAGAGCAGAGTATAAATCTGAACTCAGCCTGGTCATCTCTGCATGCAAGCCAACGACAGGAAAAGGGTAAAGAACAAAGAAGCCACAATAGCAGCAAGAATTAAAAACCCAGTACTGCTTCTGCAACATGACATCACTGAGACTTCAACATCATTGGTGAGATGGCATTTGCAAAACCACTGCCAAGGGATAAGATTTAAACTCTTCTTGTAATGCTATTAATGGAATATTGAAATGCTATTATGATTTAAGGTACTAACAGCTCCTATTAAACACCACATTGTTTAGACTGTGTTCTTCTCTCCAGAAGTACTCAATTAACCTTGGAGAACAGAGAGAAAATAGTGGGATTTAATTTGAGTTTAAGATTCTTAATATTCATTAATTTGCCTGCCTCAAGAGTGCTTCTTCTTTTTAAGTATCTGAGTTAAATACTTTCTTCAGTTACATAGGATTTAGTCACTTACCTCTGCTCATTTATAAAATGTTAATAGTAAAAATAAATAAAAAAGCCCAGGATTTACGAACTCTTAAATGAAATTCACTTTCCCAGCTATAAACTGTTTTAGTTTTCTACGAAACACTGAAATATCACTCACTACATACTTTGGTCTTACCTTGACTTGAGAAGACTGTTCTCACCAGAAGCGAGCCCACTCTTATTAGTGTAATCTTTGTTGAAAACTTCTCACAGAGAGAAATACAGAAGAGATTGTGACTGAAGTAACCATTGTTTATTTCTTGCTTCTGTTTTGTTTTTCCCCTTTTCCTTTCTTTATTAAATATTCATAATCAATAATTGTATTGTACATTTATCTAATCTGTTCCCTAAAACATGGGAAGAATTTCATGTAGTTGTAATAGCGGGAGTCACATCCCTGAACTGGCACTGAGAGACAAGTATGATTTGGCTTACCATTTCTTGTTTCTCTGGCCTATGCATTTTTAGTAATATTGGGAATGAAATTACTTGATGCTCAACACTTTAAATATCCTCCCTTTCTACCCCACAGAGCTGAGCATCAGAAGTGTCTCCCATTCACTCTATCTGCAGTAAAACAGCTGCTTGGAATTGTACAGTTAAAGAATATGGAGCTGAACTTAAATAACTTTATTAAAAACACTGCTGGTTTAAAGCCAGTTTTTCTTCTGTGTGTTACATATACCTTACTGAACACTAAGCTGGCCATAGGTGAAAGAGATTGCACTAAAACAAAACAAGAAGTACAGGTCTTTTATTTTTTGACATTGGTCTGTAAGTGAGAGAACATCAAATTAAAAATTAAACAAAATGAATATTAGATTTCTAAGCTTGGAAATGAAAAATGTCACCGGAAAAGTATAGTAAAGTATTGTACCAAAGACTATCCACATTGTAAGCTTTTTGATTATCAGAGACACCAGAGAAAATTTGTGTTAAAAATCAAAAAGTTTCAAAATTTTCAACAACAAACTTTCACAAGTCTTTACCCCCAGGGACTACCACACTTAATTTTAATAATGAGAAATTACAGCTAAGGACTCCTTAATACTTCCTGAATAATACTTTTCCTTAGCAAGTGATGAATTTAATAAAGCCTCATTTTCATGTTATATTGCAGCATTAAATAGACCAAGTTCTAATTAGAAATATAAATTGGTTATTTAAAAAAGTAAGGTTTCATCTTAAAGTCACCAAAGACATTAAGGAGAATGAATAGATTCATGATCCATTTTGCAGGACAACTTGCTACCAAGTTCAAATGACTTGTGTTTATATGGGCTTCAGGAGCAATACCTTGGGAATGTAAGTGATATATGGAGGCTTGTCTGCTTGGAAATAGTTAAGGCTCACATTTTTGTGGGTCTACTAAGTTTTGGTGCCTGAAATGCTTGCATACAGATCAAGGTAGTAAGATTTGTTGGTGCTCAGTACCTACAAAACTAGGCCTCGGGAGTCTCAAGTTGGGGACCCAAAAGTTGAGGCATTCAATTAAGTGGTTCCTTTGAAGATGTTGGCCTTCGGTATTCACAATCAAATCACTATGTTCTGCAGTCTTTAATCCTTGTTGTTTGGATGATCCGCTTGCTGATTTGGCATTTTTGAAGGCTATAACCCAAAGGTTTCCCTCACTTTATCCTTGAAATCTGATAAAACCCAATGTATGAGTAAGAATCATTTTCAGTCCTTCTTGATAGTCAGGGTTACAACTCCCAGAAGGCCACACTTCACTGCTTTTCATTCCAAACTCATCCTCGGACATTCTTTCACTTCAGATACATTTTCCTGTCAAGGAAAAAAAGTTTAGTCTGACTTTTTAATACTTTTGTTTTGACCTTCCTTTTCAAACACAGACAAGCCATTCTTGTCATAGTAATCACCACTGTCGTTTATTATCATATCCTCTGACAAGTCGCTCGGAGAAGTCAGTCTCATGCTTCTGCTCTGGTAGATTTTCTTCTTTTTGTAGCCTTTGCAGCAATAATTGGACATAGCAGTAACAAGCATCTTTGCTTTTCATTTAAGGCCTTTCTGCAGTTCACTCTCCTGTTTTTTGTTAATGTTTAGTTTCCATATGATCTATTACTGATCATTTAAAATGAAACAAAAGCAAAGATTTGAGAATGAAACCCTATGAGCCAGGATAAAAATCAGAATCAGAGAAGTCTGATTTCACAGTAGGGTCTTTTCTAACTCATCCATTCCAGCTCCCTGCCAGTTCAGGATCATTCCCTGTACTACCTTTTCCCTCATGCTTTCTCCAATCTCATTTGAAAGTCCCAAGCAGTGTGGAAGGTGGGGATGGGGTGGGGTGTCTACTAATTCCTTTAGGAGATTATTCCCCATCCTAATAGTATATGTTTATCTGAAACTATTTGAAACCCTTTATCAACAGTCTTCCTTCTTACACTTATCCCATGACCCATTAATAGTTCCCCATTTCCCAGGCCACCTAAGTGTCTGGCACTTCCCTTATGGTTTCTTAATGAATTCTCTGAAAACTTTCGGATCCTTCATTCTTCTCCTCCTCCCCGGCAACTCAAATAGAACTCTTCTTTTCAAGGAAACTTCCAGCAGTCTCCATTTGGCCTTAGATAGGAGTACATTCAAATAGACTGCTTTCCCTGTTCCAGAGTACTCAGAGCACAAAATGCCAGTATGAGTGATCTAGAAATCAGCTTAATATTAAAATGAAGGCCAATGTTAGTGATGATCAAGCATTACAAATATCTCAGCCCTTTTTTTACTTTGAAAAGTGTTGCAAAGCTACTTGGACCATATATTATCTATAATAAAGGGGACAATCCTATAGTCCTCACTCAAGCAAGCCTTGCCATTGAAGTCACTTAATGTTTATGACAGACCTGTAGGATCAGGTCCATTATTATTGTTACTTTGGTTCAAAACCAAAACCCAAGACGGTTTGGATCCAGTTTCTATTTTGTCTGAGCCATGAAGTTTCGAAGTGGGGAGTTGGATTGGAACAAAAGGTTCTGTTTAGGGCTGTTGATTAATCGCAGTTAACTCACGCGATTAACTCAAAAAATTAATTGTGATTAATCGCAGTTTTAATCATACAGTTAAACAATAGAATGCCAATTGAAATTTACTAAATATTTTGGATCTTTTTCTACATTTTCATATATATTGTATTCTGTGTTGTAATTGAAATCAAAGTGTATATTATTTTTATTACAAATATTTGCACTATAAAAATGATAAACAAAACATAAGACCATAAGAACGGCCATATTGGGTCAGACCAAAGATCCATCAAGGCCAGTATCCTGTCCTCTGACAGTGGCCAAGGGCGGGTGCCCCAAAGGGAATAAACAGACAGGTTATCATCAAGTGATCCATGCCCTGTCACCCAATCCCAGCTTCTGGCAAAAAGAGGCTAGGGACACCATTCCTGCCCATCCCGGCTAATAGCCATTGATGGACCTATCTTCCATGAATCTATCTAGCTCCCTTTTGAACTCCGTTATAGTATTGGCCTTCACAACACCCTCTGGCAAGGAGTTCCAGAAGTTGACAGTGTGTTGCATGAAAAAATACTTTCTTGTGTTTGTTTTAAACCAGCTACCTATTAATTTCATTTGGTGGCCCCTTGTTCTTGTATTATGAGAAGGAATAAATAACACCTCCTTATTTACTTTCTCTATACCACTCATGATTTTATAGACCTCTATCATATCCCCCCTTAGTCACCTGTTTTCCAAGCTGAAAAGTCCCTGTCTTATTAATCTCTCCTCATATGGAAGCCATTCTATACCCCTAATCATTTTTATTGCTCTTTTCTGAACCTTTTCCAATTCCAATATATCTTTTTTTATACGGGGCGACCACATCTGCATGCAGTATTCAAGGTGTGGGCATACCATGGATTTATATAGAGGCAATATGATATTTTCTGTCTTATTATCTATCCCTTTCTTGATGATTCCTAACATTTGGTTAGCTGTTTTGACTGCCACTGCACATTGAGATGATGATTTCACAGAACTATCCACAATGACGCCAAGATCTCTTTCTTGAGGGGTAACAGCTAATTTAGACCCCATTTTTCAATTCACCTCATACAAGTACTGTAGTGCAATCTCTTGGTCATGAAAGTGCAACTTACAAATGCAGATTTTTTTGTTACATAACTACAGTGAAAAACAAAGCAATGTAAAATTTCTGAGCCTACAAGTCCACTCAGTCCTACTTCTTAAGCCAATCGCTAAGACAATCACTAAGACAAACAAGGTTTAAGAATCTGAAGTGACTTCCAAAATCTGAGAGGGACGAGGTGTGGAGCATGCTTTCACAAGTCTTAAAAGATCAACAGTCCGATGTGGAAACTACAGAACCCAAACCACCAAAAAGAAAATCAACCTTCTGCTGGTGGCATCTGACTCAGAGGATGAAAATTAACATGCATTGGTTCACAGTGTTTTGGATTGTTATCAAGCAGAATCCATCATCAGCATGGATGCATGTCTTCTGGAATGGTGGTTGAAGCATGATGGGACATATGAATCTTTGGTACATCTGGCACCTAAATATCTTGTGACAACACGTACAACAGTGCCATGAGAATACCTGTCCACACTTTCAGGTGAAATTGCAAACAAGAAGCAGGCAGCATTATCTCCTGCAAATGTAAACAATCTTGTTTGTCTGAGCGATTGGCTGAACAAGAAGTAGGACTGAGTGGACTTGCAGGCTTGCAATTTTACATTGTTTTATGTTTGAATGTATTTTTTTTGTACATGATTCTACATTTGTAAGTTCAACTTTCATGATAAAAAGATTTCATTATAGTACTTGTATTAGGTGAATTGAAAAATACTATTTCTTTTGTTTCTTTACAATGCAAATACTTGTAATAAAAATAAAGTGAGCACTGTACACTTTGAATTCTGTGTTGTAATTGAAATCAATAGATTTGAAAATGTAGAAAACATCAAAAATATTTGAATAAATGGTATTATATTATTGTTTAATTGTGATTAATAATGATTAATCACAATTATTTTTTTTAATCGCTTGACAGCCCTAGATCTGATATTAGCTTATTTGTAATTATTATTTATATAGTTCCTTTTATACAAAGGTATTTCAAAGCACTTTGCAGTCTTTGTATACCAGAAACATGGGAATCACTTCACTCATCATTGAAATGCTACTGCCTCTGTGGTATAATGCAGCAATTATTTTACAGCACCAAATTATGCAATTATTTAAGACAAAAAATGGGAATGTTGTATCCAACTGAAAGTGTAAGAGAATTAGATAGGCAAAAGGTGATTTAAACTTTGGCCATAGTACCAGGGAAAGACACCTACATTCTTTCTAATGCTTCCCTGGGATATTCCTTGAAAAAAGTGGTCAAGACTTTAAATTTCAACACAACCCAGTGAGCCTTAACACCATTCTGTGGCTTTATATCAGTGCTGGCTTGACTACAGAAATGCTAGCAATAGCCTTACTGCAGCACCCTGGCTTTACCTTCAAGGTCTCTCATCCATATCAGTCCACCAGATCCAACCCTGCTTAGTTTGTGAGACGTGACTAGATCTCAGTTAACAGTGATACGGTTGCAAGCAGTGCTCATAAAATATGCATAGATATTGAAGCAATCTTAGCTGTGAAAATGCAGGCCAAATAATTTAGTTGTTAAAGATTCAGACTACTAAGCCAAGGGTATAGAGTCCGCATACCTGTTCTGGCAAAGCAGTTTGTTTCATTGATTCTTTGGGCCTCTCCAAATGATTGGAAATGTTCTTTGCAGAGGTGTGATTTCTAAAGTATACTAATGTGTTGCACAGTAATTGGTCCATGTTGATACTGCTAGTGTGCACTTAAGGTTCCTTAGCATGCTTTAACACTACATTAAAGCTAGGCTTGGAAGGATTAGAGTTTTATCTGTAAATGTTGCTTAATATTGATTTCTCCATGCACACACAAAACAATTAAAATGTCCATAGATAATAATCAAAATGTGCAGATAGGCAAAATAAGAAAAATGCTGCATGAAAACTTAGAGTTTGACTTAAGGATATTTACTCTTTTATATTTCAACATGTGATATTGAAAATGTGTGTTTTAAGAATGACAACTCTTTAACTTGTTGACTCTCAATGCCTTCTGTCATTAAAAGATTATTGTCTGACCACACCTCATAATTTCCCCAAACTGTGAACATTTACATGAATAAAAATACTTAAAATTAATAATTTTGTGCAACAGAAAATTTAAATCCTTAAAAATGCTTAAAAATAAACCAATATTATCCATTGAAATTATGAAAAAATAAAAATTGAACTTTGTCAAGTCTAGTTAAAATGCACCAGGGAATCTTTAGTGTGCAGCGGCAGGGTTGATATGGATCAAATAATGCACAACACATTAGTATGCTTTAGAAATCACACCCCTATTGTGTGATTATTGTACTGTGTAGACAAGCCCTAAATTTACTCCATTTATTCCAAAGGCTTTGTCAAATCAGCTGGCAAAAGTAAGTGCTGGGCACTTTTAAAAAATCATATTGATTCTGAGACTGTTATGTTACATTTATTCTTTTTTACACTTTATTAAAAACAACTGTAAATATGTTTTCTAATTTACTGAATTATTTGATCTCTCTATAACATATAGGGTGACTATGTTTTCATGCCATTGGTTTCTCACAATAACTGCATATATTATAAATCAGACCCTTTCAATTATTTCATTTAGAAAAGAAAAATAGATTACAATATTAACCAGGACTCTCCAAAACCATGGGATGAATAGTTCATTCAAGAAATATTTCATATCCGACAAGTAACCTAGGGCTAGTATTTTTCCAGATTTCTTGATGATGATGATGATTGGCTCGTTGTGTTTTATTGCTTTTTCTATAAATAGTTTTGAACTGTGGAAGTAATACACCACATGTAATGTAACTACACTTGCAAAATAATAATTACATAATATTGGAACAATCACTGTTTCTATTGGCACAGCTCACTGGACAAACTTACTAGAATAATCATAGAATCGTAGGACTGGAAGGGACCTCGAGAGGGCATCTAGTCCAGTCCCCTGTACTCATGGCAGGACTATATTAGACCATTCCTGACAGGTGTTTGTCTAACCTGCTTTTAAAAATCCCCAATGGTGGAGATTCCACAACCTCTCTAGGCAATTTATTCCAGTGCTTAACCATCCTGACAGTTAAGAAGTTTTTCCTAATGTCCAGCCTAAACTGCCCTTGCTGCAATTTAAGCGCATTGCTTCTTGTCCTATCCTCAAAGGTTAAGGAGAACAATTTTCTCCCTCATCCTTGTAACAACCTTTTATGTACTTAAACTTATGTCCCTCTCAGTCTTCTCTTCTCCAGACTAAACAAACACAATTTTTTCAATCTTCCTTCATGGGTCATGTTTTCTAGACCTTTAATAATTTTAGCTGCTCTTCTCTGGGCCTTCTCCAATTTATCCACATATTTCCTGAAATGTGGCACCCAGAACTGGACACAATACTCCAGTTGAGGCCTAATCAGCGCGGAGTAGAGTGGAAGAATTACTTCTCATGTCTTGCTTACAACACTCCTGCTAATACGTCCCAGAATGATGTTTGCTTTTTTTGCAACAGTGCTACACTATTGACTCATATTTAGCTTGTGATCCACTATGACTCCCAGATCCCTTTCTGCAGTACTCCTTCCTAGGCGGTCATTTCCCATTTTGTATGTGTGCAACTGATCGTTCCTTTCTAAGTGTGATACTTTGCATTTGTCCTTATTGAATTTCATTCTATTTATTTCAGACCATTTCTCCAGTTTGTCCAGATTATTTTTAATTTTAATCCTATCCTCCAAAGCACTTGCAACCACTCCGAGCTTGGTATTATCCACAAACTATAAAAGTGTACTCTCTATCTAAATCATTGATGAAGATCTTGAACAGAACCAGACCCAGAACCGATCTCTGCGGGACCCCACTTGATATGTCCTTCCAGCTTGACTGTGAACCACTGATAACCAGTCTCTTGGAATGATTTTCCAACCAGTTATGCACCCACCTTATAGTAGTTCCATCTAGGTTGTAGTTCTTTAGTTTGTTTATGAGAAGGTCATGTGAGACAGTATCAAAAACCTTACTAAAATCAATATATACCACATCTACCACTTCTTCCCTATCCATAAGGCTAGTTACCCTGTCAAAGAAAACTAGGAGGTTGGTTTGACATGATTTGTTCTTGACAAATCCATGATGACTGTTACTTATCTTATTATCTTCTAGGTGTTTGCATACTGATTGCTTAGTTATTTGCTCCATTATCTTTCTGGGAAGTAATTTTTGAATAGGGAACTTGCTGATAAAGTGTATTGGTTTAAATGGATACAAATATATGAAAAATGATGGTCTTGGGAATGCAGTTAAAAAAGAAAGACAGTGCTATATTCTCTCATATTGTATTACGTGCAGGCTACCATACAAGCATAAGACATGTGCAAACATATGTTGATCTTATGCAGCTACAGTATTCTGGCAGCACCAATATGCTATAGCTCAGTAGACCGCTGGGGCATAGCTTGGGGGGGGGCTGTTGAGCACAAAAGAAGGTGAGGCCATGTCCCTGTCAATTCCCCTGCACCTCAACAATGTAATTTAGGGTACCCCCCAGGTCATCCAGGGTGTACCCTATGGAATAGTATATATGGTGCCTCAATTATGCCACAGACCTGGGTCAGGACTGGGATCATCCATTTGAAACCAGTTCCCTGGGTCCCACCTGACACAGACCAGCAAGGCTGTCTGAGAAGACATCAGCCATCTCTAGAGTGCCATACATACGTACTGGGGGATAGAGAACAAAAAAGGGAAAAGAGGTCACAGGTATATGGTCAACAAGCCAACAAAGTGACTAAGTGTGGTATGCAGTACACCAAGGACAACCCCCAGAAGTAGGTGCTACACCCTGTCATGCACAGTTGCCTTGGCATGTTATCTAATCCACTGGGATCAAATCCAGCTTGTAAAGCACCTTGTTGGCCCAGGCTGCTTCTTGCTACCTGTCAAGCTGAAAGAAGTGAAGCTCAGCAGATTTCTTGCTGCAGATCGCTACTGTCTCTGTGATGCTACAGCAACAACATTCCCCTCATGACTACTCCATTGATTGAGGTAAGTGCTTGCACAACACAGTTAACTTTGGGAGGGTATCTGACAGCCAGTCTTTCCACTGCCCTGAGCAGTCTATGCGTGCAATACAGTTGCCACTGCATTCTCTACCCATGACATCATGCCATGGCTAATGACAACTTGCTTACCAGATGCAATGTGACCCATTGAGGGAGCATCATGGATACAGAGCCATGTGATCATGGGGGGACAGTGCATCAGATGTAGAACAATGCACATATGTTGGTTGCATGTGCCAATCACATGATATCACCCACAAAGAGAATAACTGTGCATACCTTCAATAGTGTTTGAAGGTCAAACACCCTGGAAAAGAGTCTGTAAACCTCGACCATGTCTGCTTATGTATCTCTCAAAGCTAGAGCAGGAACCCTCTTGATACGGTACTGAAGGTAGGTGTGCTCTAAGGTTTGGAGGAGAGTAGTGTGTACTCACAATCAAATTCCACTGATTGGCCAGCCTCTCAAAAGAATTGTATGGGTTTGAATTATCCTTCAAAACTGACAGAGAATTGTCCAATAATCCTCGTATGTACATCAGTAGTTGTCCTTAAACTTCTTCAGTAGAAAACCTGTTTTTCCATTTGCCATTGATTATTGTAGTATGTCAGTTGAACAGAGCCCCATGCTCTCAAATTCCTGTGTTGTGAAAGAGACAGCATGAAATGCAGGGGAATGGCAATCATTAAATACTGCTCAGAACAGTTGCTAGTCTGTGAGTACATCTCCTACCACACACACAGTGCTGACTGTGAGGCAGTGAAGCTGTAACTGGACTGTCAATAAATAGACCAGCCTATTGTGAGGTTAGAGAATGATACAATTGAAAAGAAACAAGAGAGACAGAGGAACCAGCCAGAAGTTGAGGTTGCAAAACACTTGTGCTTGAGATATCCTATCTCCTAGAACTGGAAGGGACCTTGAAAGGTCATTGAGTCCAGCCCCTTGCCTTCATTAGGAGGACCAAGTACTGATTTTTGCCTCAGACCCCTAAGTAGCCCCCCTCAAGGATTGAGCTTACAACCCTGGGTTTAGCAGGCTGATGCTCAAACCACTGAGCTATCCCTCCCCCCTCTTGTTTTGGGCATCTACCCTAGTGGCTGTGGCAGAAGAGTCCACACAACAGCAGTGGGTATTCTCCACAACTCACCCACTACTAGTCACTGCAATCCCCATTTTTTTCCATCATCATCCTTCATGGTATCACAGAATGGACGAGGGAGCAAAGTAATCCAACTCTTGCTTCCTTGGGGCTTCCCTGTGGCTGAATGCTCCCCTGTACACTATTGTAATAATATTTGTACAAAATATACCTTACTGGTCAATAATATCATGTAGCAATATTATATGTAAAGTTATGAATTTCCCCGGTATGATGATGGTTGCACATGTTCAAACCCACCTAGTCCTGAGTAGGCAGAAGTTGTTAAACAAAGATATGTTTACCTCAGTTTACATATAAGTAGTAAGCAGGGTCCTTGGGAACTCAGAGTGTAGCTGGTGTGTTGCTGACAGGCTGCTGCAGTCAGAGTTGCTGGACCAGGGCTGTAGCTATATACCAACACTCAGGGTATGACCTGCATGCTGTTCATGAGTGGCCCAGGTTGTGAGCTACTGAATGCCTTTGCTAATGACAATCTAAATGAAGGCCTGGTCTACACTTGGGAGTGCGGGGAGGGGCTCGATGTAAGATACGCAACTTCAGCCACGAGAATAGCGTTGCTGAAGTCGATATATCTTATTTTGACTTACCTCCTGTCCTCATGGCGCGGGATCAATGGCCACGGCTCCCCCATCGATTCCACTTCCGCCACTCGCCCTGATGGAGTTCCAGCGTCAACGGGGAGCGCGTTCGGGGATCGATTTATCATGTTTAGACAAGACACGATAAATCAATCCCCGATAGATCAATCGCTACCTGCCGATCCGGTGGGTAGTGTGGATGTACCCTTAAATACTGTCTCCATCTTAATTACATTGTTTCCCTCCCTTTAAGGTAGAACTACTAGCCTCTTAGTTGCTATTTTAATTCCCACTTTTTCCCACCTCTTTTAAGTGTGGCTGACCAGACAAAGTATTATTTAAACTCCTTCCTCCTGCCCACTAATAACTTTCCTCTGTCTTGTGCAGCTCTAACCTCATCTCCCTTCTTATTTTTCCCCCGGGGGTTCTTGTAATAAGCCTAATATTCATAACCTCTATTTGCAAATCTTGGGAAAGGTTGGCTGTGTAACCTTTGGGTGGGCTGGAGTTTACTTCATTGCCTCTTTCCAGTGTCTAAACTCCCCTTAACTCCCATGAAAAAGCACCTGAAGATCCAGAATTCAGTGACTGAGGATTTTCAGCAAGGATTGCATAGGATCAACCTCCCCACAATCAAGTGAAACAAACAAACAAATACCGGTAAATAAATAAAATAAAGGCAATGAACTTAATTCTTAAGTATCAACTTTCTTAAATCTTATGATAAAGAAACATAATAATCAGAACTCAATTTTTACAACATAACATGGCTACTTTATAATCCACATATGTTATTTTCACATTTATACATAAACATAAAGAAAGAAAACAAATTAAATCTAAACAGGTCAGTCCCCGCAGAAATACAGTGAGAAGAAACTCAGAGTTCCCAAAAGCTTAGGTTGAATTCACTTGAGTCTTAGTTACAGGCTTTGATCACCAAAATCTATACAGTCTGCTGAGACAAAAGCACCGTACCAACATCTTCCCTTCACTTGCTTGTAGAAATCTTCAGCTGGAATCCATGAAGACTCTTCTTCCTCCTCTGCTGAAATCACTGTTAACCCATCAGCTAACCAATTAACCAACCACTCAGTTAAGTATATAAGTTTTTAAAAATCCCTGCTGCAAAATGCTTCAGAGTTAGGGGAAAAGAGCTGGCTTTCTGCTCCTGTGGCTCAGTTTCTCCCAACCCACACGGGGCACCTGTTCTTTGCAAAGCAGCTGCCCTGTCTATTTGCCCTCATGAAATCTGAGTCCAGCAACAGGGAACCAAAACTACCACACCCAAATCCAGAAACGTCTGAGTGTGGAAAGCTAATTATGCATCTGCCTAGCAACAGCGATCTAGAAACAACTGGTCCCAAGGCCCGCTGGGGATATCGGTGGCTCCTTCACGGAGCTGTGAGCACGGACATGTACTTGGCATGGTTCTCCCCCGTCCCAGACACCTGCCCCTTCTGAGGCATGAGGGAGACCCTGGCTCACATTTACCTGGAGTGCGCCAGGTTGCAGCCCCTATTCCAGTTCCTCTTAGATATCCTGTTATGTTTTTGGTTGCACTTTTCCCCTCACCTTCTTATCTATGCACTCCCTATCCATGGCCCCACAAAGTCATGAGACCTCCTAGTCAACCTCCTCTTAGCCCTGGCTAAAATGGCCAGCTATAAAACCAGGGAGAGGAAGTTGGCTGATGGGGTCTCCTGTGACTCCTGGGCCTATTTCTGATCCTCTGTCTGCTCACGCATCTGGGCAGAGTTCCTCTGGGTGGCATCCACTGGCTCCCTTGATGCCTTTGAGAAGCAGTGGGTGCTGTCCAGGGTTCTCTGCTTGGTGTCCCCATCAAGTTCCCTTCATTTGACTCTTTGGCCTCACTCCTGTCCCTGTTATCTCATTAGTTGTCCTCTGGAATCATTTGGCTTCCAGGTCCTATGGATCTTCCCCTTAGGCTGGTGGGAGGTCCTTTAGCAGTGAATCCCAACAGGAACAGTGACCTAGACACAACTCTTTCTTACCCCTGTCAGAGATCTCTTAAAGAGATATCTCTCTATTAGGCACGTGGGTTTCAGCTGAACTGCCTATAACTCCCAAAAGAAACTTATTGTAGGTATGTAAAATAACCATGCAACATTCCCATAGTATAGCATGCTACCAGTCTGAAAATAGACCCAAAGAATATTAGGGTTGGAAGGGACCTCAAGAGATCATCTAGTCCAACCCCCTGCTCAAAGCAAGACCAATCCTCAGATTTTTTCCCCACTTCCCCAAATGGCCCCCCTCAAGGATTGAACTCACAACCCTGGATTTAGCAGGCCAATGCTCAAACCACTGAGCTATCCCAACCCCCAATCAATGCCCATTCAGAGTCTCTCTTCAGCTGTCAATCATGTGGCAGCTTATTCTACATTTTTATGGCTTTAGCCAGTATATGGCCAGGTGACACAAAGCAAAAATTGCTACAGACATTCCTGTCCCTAAGTCTCATATTTCGACTAGTAATGAGGTTGCTTTGTTGCCCAGCTGGAAAGAAAGCATAAAGGGAAGTATATTAAGTTTAGATCTGAAAACAGGCATCAAGAAGCAGATCCCTGAGCAAACCATGCTTCTCCTTCTCCAGCACTTGCTATTGGACTAATCTTGGAAGTGCAATTCCCACATTAGCAACTGAGGATGTTAGCTCAGTTCAGCAAGATCATTAGATTCAAGGGGGGAAATTTCATTATTCCATATGCCCAGAGATGATTGAATTTCTTAATGGTGACCCACTGTGGATAATACTACCACAATTCCCTATGGATATTTGGTCTACACAGCTGGTATTCTATTAAATTTTAGTTCACCCACTTATTTTAAATTCATATTAGTGTAAGATGACCTCTGAATCATTCATTACTGTCCCCATCACTGTTAATGGATGAGAGTACAGAATGTCCACAAGTTAACCAGAAGAAGGGCAGTATTTACACTGGTACAAAAATAGCCATGCCCACAGAAAACATGGTCTGTCTGTGTGTATAGAAGACAAAGTCCATCTTCCAGAGGAGGCTGTGACAGTCATGGATTATTGGTATGAGCCTCGGAGGTTCTTTATTGGCCTGAGTAGCTGCAGGGGTTGCTTTTTATGTTCTGCTATGATCTCTCTGGGTTGCAGCTGCATCACTATTATGAGTGCTATCTGCTGTGTTAATAAGAAATTTCTATTGGTTTTGACAGGCTGAACTGTGCAACACTTGTAGTCTGTCAATGACATTGTTCTTACCCACTGTGTCTAGGACTTGCTCCTGTCTGCTTTGGCAATTCAGTACAGCAGAATCGCAATTTGAATTTACACCTTTGAATGTGATTAATTTATACCTACCTTGTATTTCCATTGCAGGATTTGTCTCATATATCATTTGCTAAAACATGATATTACAGTAAGTCTCAAATGTCAATAAAGATGTGCTTGATTAATCAATGCATAACAGCCTTATTGCATTTAACCAACATTAGGACACTTTGGATCTTTTGTTCTAGATGTAGGCTCCCATTGATTTCAGCTCCCATTTGCTTGTAAAATAGTGCAAAATCATCTCTCTCTTTAAACTCATACTAACTCTGTACGTTGTATTTCTGCTCTCTTTTTTTAGCATAGTGCCGAAAACTCTCCTTGAACTTGAACATACGGATCTATATAAAACTGAAAAGACCTGTCATGTTTCTGCAATTCATCACCTCTGCAGTGCCCAGGCAGTTTTTGTTCCCTCTGCCTGATGTGGCACATCACAACCAGATGCCATGACAAACAAAAGCTTAAGTGAAACTTAGCTGTCAAGTGGCAAATGCCTTCTCAGTGCACAGAAGCCTCCACTGTGATCAACAGTTTCCAGAAGCGGCTCTCTTTCCCTGACTCGCTGCGTTAAAAGAGCTGTTTAGTTTAATTATATTCCTGCAGCCTTCCTAGCAAATTGCAGTGTAAAGATTGTCATTTACTTTTGCCATGACAGTTTTGAAAATGGGGCGATTTGTTGTGTAATATACTGAAATAATGGCATGGACTTCTTTTCTGCTATGCTTTCAAATGTTTCAAAATGACAGGCCTCGTTGCTGGTAATAATTATCTGCCCCTAGTTCAACACACACACACACACACACACAGCAGAAAGAATACAGTCAGTTTGATTCATTACTTTAAAAAGTACTTGCATGACCCTACTCGCCTCAGCTTTAAATGAAATTATTTGTGTTCATTTGTTTCTTTGCCTCATTGGCATGACTGAATGAGAGGAACAATTCAGCTGAATTAGCCTTTATATGGCTTCTCCTGGACTGTCATTTGGGAGAGAGGGAGTGTATGAGTAGGGGTGAAAAGCAAGAGGACAAGTTAAAAAGTCTGCCAGTGTGAACACTGATCATTTAGTTTCAGATTAAGTAAGACAGAAACTAATTTAATTTTGTGCATCTGTATTTTCAGCCAATTGTCTGTAGCATATTGGGCCATGTGTTGATATTGCAACTATAAAATCTACAGTGAGCAGGTGAAAGGAAATTCAGTCCAATAAATATTTACAGTCTAATAAAGCAGGGTGGAAACTGTGTTACTCTTGGTTTATATCCTGATGTATCTTTTAAACTAAAATCAGACTTGAATGTTTTGTCCCTCTATAATAAAATGTTTATGTTAAACTCTTTCTAAAAGAGACGGCGAGCACAAAGCACTGAGAGATTAAATATCTATTAGGGAGCTTGCTGCCAATCAGTGATGAAAAGTTAAGGCCCTTCAGCAACTAGGTGTGGTGATGGTGATAGGACTCACAGGTACTCCCCCTTCATTGGGAGCTCCCAGAAATATTATTCCTGATACTGCAGTGCATACTATCCCCATTCAATCATTCTCAGGAGTTGTCATTGCCCCTGGATAAAGGAGTTATGGCATGATCCTGGGTATCTAGCCACAGTGTCAGTAGATTTCATCCTGGTATTGCAAACTGTTATTCATTAGAGAAAAAGCTTTCCTTTTTGATGCCTACTCTCTTCAATGGCCCTCGGAGGAAAATTATGCCATCCATAACACCCAGCACCCAAAGGAAGTGGATGATAGCATAAAATTCCTGCCATGGGAAATGTACTTATCAGAATCCCCTGGAGGCAGATAATCTGGGATCTGGAGAAAGTCTTAAGGACACACATCTGACCCTTTATATGCTTCCTAGTCTCCCTCATTGCAACTCCCTATTTAAGGTACTTTTGTCAGGTTGTGATGATTTTGGGACTCTGTCCGCACAACTTGTGTATTTTGGTTGATCTTATGCAGTTGTATCATTAAGTGCCTCCGTATGTGTATCCACCGTGAGCTGGCAGGCTTGTATCATGTCTTCAAGGCTGAGGACAACAGGGAACACTCTCATAGAGTCATAGATTTTAAAGCCAGAAGTGATCATTACGATAATCTAATCTGACCTCCTGTACAACACAGGCCATAGAACATCCCCCTAAATAATTCCTAGAGTGTATCTTTTAGAAAAAAAACCATCCAATTTTGATTTTAAAATGGTCAGTGATGGAGAATCCACCATGATCCTTAGTAAATTGCTCCAGCGGTTAATTACTTCCACTATTACACATGTATGCCTTATTTCCAATCTGCATTGTCTAGTTTCAACGTCCAGCCAGTGGATCCTGTCACACCTTTCTCTGCTAGATTAGTTTAATGTCAGTGCTTTGATCACATAATAGTTTTGCTAAAGTGTACTGCATTGTAGGGAAAATAAGTTTTGCCCAACTTCTCTGAGGGGAGGGAGTTTTGGAGCAGTGGAAAATTACCAAAACACAGAACAAAGCATATGACGAGGGATAATGGCAAGGTCACCCAGGTCAGTGGGGGCACAGGAAATCTAGGCAGGAAGAAAGAAGGGGTGGTACAGACCAAGAGCAAAGAAAGTCAAGCTGTAGAAGAAGACTTCATGAGGGAGAAACCACCCAGAATGAAGAAGCCTCATGAGGCATTAGATCCTGTCTACCTTCCTGAAATGGACGGTTCCCCAAAGACTCTCAAAGGAAGGGTGAGCTAGGGAAGGGCATTGTAGTGAAGATGTTTGTTGTGTTCTATATGTAGTCTCTTGTGCTTTAGCTGCTAAATATAAATGAGTAATGGTGTTAGAATCTGTGCAAAGTGTCTCTCTGGGTGTTATATGCTTCATAGCTGCCACCTGCCTCCTGAGAAAGTTAAACTGTAACCAGAAGGTTCACACCTGCAATGGGATTTTGGAAAGGGGGCAAGTAAAGCACTGGGGGATCTTGGGGATGACAGCTGGACCTGGAAGCCTGAGCAGGCAGGCTCCAGGGCTTTGTTTCTATGAGGGGTAACAGACAGAAATGGTGACTGAGGGAGGAAATAGTGCTTCAGGCTGCTGAGACCCAAGGAACCTTACACCTGCGCTTGGATTCCCCTCATAGCACTCTGATGGGCAGCTGGCCAGGGGAGCTTGACCAGATCTGTGACACAGGTAGGAGCAATATCCAGGGCAATAAGTTGCAAGTCATACATCTCTCCCTACAATCTGCTCAAATATACAAGAGTTAAAGTTTTTCCCTGAGGTACTGACTTTCCCTGCATATGGAATTCAGCAGCTTCTCTCGATGCCGCTCTTGATGCACACCCTGAGAAGCAAACCTCCACTGTCTGAGGATATGAACATCACTATTACATTAGAGGATTCAGGTAAAATTTGAAGAAGTGCCTACATGATTCAGGAACCTTAATCCCACTGACTTTCAATATGACAGATTCCTAAGTGCCCAAGTCACTTTTGCAAATGGGAATTAGATGATTTTGAAAATTTTACCCTTAGACTTTCTATTCAGTAAGAAAACTTCATTAAAAATTACTTCCTTTCCCTTGGACTTCTTTTTAGTCTTATTTGTATCACAATAGCACTTTGCAATGGAAATTAAGTCCATGTTGTAGTAGTCATGGTGAAAACATATAAGACTTATCTTGTCCCCATGAGTTTAAACTTTAACCAGACCAAGACAGAGAAATTGCTAACCTCATTTTACAGATGGGAAACTGAGATTCAGAGATAGAAAAAGACCTACCCAAAGTCACACAGGAAGTTTGTGGCAGAGTAAACAGTAACCTAATAAAGTACAAACTCAAAATGTATTCATTCCACTTTAGTTCCAATTAACAGTATTTTAAAATAAAATAGTTGCTTCTGCCATTCTGACAGGGAGTTTCTACCTAAATCTTACTCCATTTGATGCCCTTCCAGTGATATCACAGATCTGTTTAGCATTTTTAAGTCTGGCTTGGAAGGTTTGATTAGAATGTAGAACTATTGGGTAGTATAGGATGCAACCTTAAAAACATAAAAGTCCATATCACTATTAAAAAGAAAAAAATTCTTTTGTATAACTCTGCGAATATTTACCATATAAATATTGGTAATGAGCAGTTTGTTACCCAAGGGAGTAGATAGTTTGGTAGAGACTTTTGGATAATAAATTATCAGAATCAAATAAGGTCAACAAGCTGTTTTTGACTTAGTAAAAAATGTTCTGTTTTGCTAGTGGAAGAGTATTTGTTATTAATTGAATTGTGTCCTACTGGCAGAATGTCTATCAATTTAAATGAAAAAGGATACATTTGTCCTTGACTGTTTTTCAAATCATCTCAGCAGTTCCAATGCATTTAAAATGAAAAGTAAATCAAATATATATTGATAGTTCTTGGATGAGTTATGAATAATTTTTTAAATAATAATACCCCCCCCCCATTTATCCTGAAGGATCTCAAAGTGCTTTTACAAACTCTAAAAGCTATTTATATATGTTCATACTTAAGGTTACATAAGACTTTCTTAAAAAAAACCAAAAACTTGCCCAAACATTTTCTTTTCGCAAAATTGTTCCACGTTTAGTCACAGTTTAAAAGGGGCTGTAACAGGGTGCTGGCCAGGAGGTCCTGGGGCAGCCCCTGTTAGCCCAGCTCCAATTAAGAGGCCTTAATTGGGGCTGACTGAGTATGCCACGCCTAATTGGTAGAAGGGAAGCACCTGCAGGCCTTATGAGCCAGAGGGCTATATCGGGCTGGCAGGAAGGAAGTGGAGGCAGGGCCGGCTCCAGGGGTTTTGCCGTCCCAAGCAGCCAAAAAAAAAAAAAAAAAAAAAAAGCCACGATCGCGATCTGTGGCAATTCAGCGGGAGGTCCTTCGTTCTGAGTGGGAGTGAGGGACCCTCCGCCGAATTGCTGCCTAATACCTGAACGTGCCGCCCCGCTCCGGAGTGGCCGCCCCAAGCACCTGCTTGTTAAGCTGGTGCCTGGAGTCAGCCCTGGGGGGAAGAAAGAAGAGGGAGAAGTCAAGGGCTGTGTCCCACCCCACTTGCTGGAGAGCCAGCTGTCCCCCAGGTTGCTAGGTTGGAGTGGTTTGTAAATAGAAGGTATTGGGAGCTGACACTGTAAATAAAAGGCACTGGTGATTGCACCCAGAAGAAGTCTCTGGCTGATTTGTGGGCACAGGGGTCCCATAGAGCAAGGGTTTTTCATAGATTCATAGACTCTAGGACTGGAAGGGACCTCGAGAGGTCATCGAGTCCAGTCCCCTGCCCTCATGGCAGGACCAAATACTGTCTAGACCAGCCCTGATAGACATTTATCTAACCTGCTCTTAAATATCTCCAGAGATGGAGATTCCACAACCTCCCTAGGCAATTTATTCCAGTGTTTAACCACCCTGACAGTTAGGAACTTTTTCCTAATGTCCAACCTAAATCTCCCTTGCTGCAGTTTAAGCCCATTGCTTCTTGTTCTATCACTGGAGGCTAAGGTGAACAAGTTTTCTCCCTCCTCCTGATGACACCCTTTTAGATATCTGAAAACTGCTATCATGTCCCCTCTCAGTCTTCTCTTTTCCAAACTAAACAAACCCAATTCTTTCAGCCTTCCTTCGTAGGTCATGTGCTCAAGACCTTTAATCATTCTTGTTGCTCTTCTCTGGACCCTCTCCAATTTCTCCACATCTTTCTTGAAATGCAGTGCCCAGAACTGGACACAATACTCCAGTTGAGGCCTAACCAGTGCAGAGTAGAGCGGAAGAATGACTTCTCGTGTCTTGCTCACAATACACCTGGTAATGCATCCCAGAATCATGTTTGCTTTTTTTGCAACAGCATCACACTGTTGACTCATATTTAGCTTGTGGTCCACTATAACCCCTAGATCCCTTTCTGCCGTACTCCTTCCTAGACAGTCTCTTCCCATTCTGTATGGGTGAAACTGATTGTTCCTTCCTAAGTGGAGCACTTTGCATTTGTCTTTATTAAACTTCATCCAGTTTACCTCAGACCATTTCTCCAATTTGTCCAGGTCATTTTGAATTATGACCCTGTCCTCCAAAGTAGTTGCAATCCCTCCCAGTTTGGTATCATCTGCAAACTTAATAAGCATACTTTCTATGCCAACATCTAAGTCATTGATGAAGATATTGAACAGAGCCGGTCCCAGAACAGATCCCTGCGGTACCCCACTTGTTATACCTTTCCAGCAGGATTGGGAACCATTAATAACTACTCTCTGAGTACGGTTATCCAGCCAGTTATGCACCACCTTATAGTAGCCCCATCTAAATTTTATTTGCCTAGTTTATCGATAAGAATATCATGCGAGACCATATTAAATGCCTTACTAAAGTCTAGGTATACCACATCCACCGCTTCTCCCTTATCCACAAGACTCATTATCCTATCAAAGAAAGCTATCAGATTGGTTTGACACGATTTGTTCTTTACAAATCCATGCTGGCTATTCCCTGTCACCTTACCACCTTCCAAGTGTTTGCAGATGATTTCCTTAATTACTTGCTCCATTATCTTCCCTGGCACAGAAGTTAAACTAACTGGTCTGTAGTTTCCTGCATTGTTTTTATTTCCCTTTTTATAGATGGGCACTATATTTGCCCTTTTCCAGTCTTCTGGAATCTCTCCTGTCTCCCATGATTTTCCAAAGATAATAGCTAGAGGCTCGGATACCTCCTCTATTAGCTCCTTGAGTATTCTAGAATGCATTTCATCAGGCCCTGGTGACTTGCAGGCATCTAACTTTTCTAAGTGATTTTTAACTTGTTCTTTTTTTATTTTATCTTCTAAACCTACCCCCTTCCCATAAGCATTCATTATGTTAGGGTGAACAGGAAGCTCTCATTACAGGGGCATTTTTGTTTAAATCTGACAAAATATGTTGTCATTTTTGGTTTGAGTTAGGTGAATGTGAAAAAGATCATTTCTTTAAAAAAATTGACATTTTT
The DNA here is from genome assembly GCF_016161935.1 of Mauremys reevesii. Classification (NCBI taxonomy): domain Eukaryota; kingdom Metazoa; phylum Chordata; order Testudines; family Geoemydidae; genus Mauremys; species Mauremys reevesii. Next base: position 255,047,031 of record NC_052623.1, read on the forward strand.
GCATACTGCAATGAGCTCAAATGACCTAACTGTCTTTGCTACTACACCAGTTGTAGGATTCAGTCAGGGTCAGACTGCAGACAAAAATATATTTTCCCAAACGTGGATCTATAAAGGGATAATACCAGAGTGAAACCATTTTGCATGCATGTACAATTAAGAGAATTTAAGACAGATGGGATCCAGGTCTCCATCATCATGTCATTCAACAAATAGAACTACTTTTTATCTTTTATCTCCACTCCTATGAAATGTTATTGATTAAAAATAACTTCCTACATCACCAGCTGGTAACAAAGACGTTGGTAGACAATTATTGGAAAACATCAGTCTGCAACAAAGTCACCTGAATACAGCACTATGTTAACTAGAGTAAGTAACCCCTGTGCTATTACAAACATATGCAACCAGCTCACCAAGGATTGGGTTTTGCCTGGGATGGGGGTAGCTGTGAAATCTCTCTCCCCCTCAGCTAAGGAGGTGGTGTGGCAAGCACCTAGGGATACTCTAACTTCTCTTTTCCTTTTATTACTCCTTCCAGATACTCACTTTATGAGAAATTGGGTGGGTTTATTGCCTGTGTTGGGAAAGAGTGCAGTCCATTATCCCCTCTGTCTGTGTTCATCATGCCTGAGGTCAGCCTTCCCACACAGCTACTGTTGTTTGGCCAGTATGATGCAGGCCAACCTGCTTAGTTCCCCAGTGGCCAAGAGGGTGTATGGGGACTTACCAGCATGCACAGCTAGTGTCCAGAGCCCTTTTGCAACTGTATTCTTCCTACCCTATGGACACAAGTGTGAAACCTCCTGGTATGCCTGGGGCTCAGCTGCTTGCTTTTCGGGGAGGTCTGGAAGGGAATTTCTTCATAAGGGAGAACCAGAACAGCTTTGAGGTGGGGCGGTTCTCTCTCCTCTCTCGGCGTCCAGGAGGTCTAGGACTTTGGGGCCTAGAGCTAAATTGTCTCAACTTCATATGGGCTTCCAGTGTTGAGGCATGTTCACAAGGGTTGAGCTGAAGTTTTTAATTCCAATTGTGGGAGGAGGGTGGGGCTGCTTGGACATTGGTCTTGAGGAATGGCATGGCATGGTTAGGGATACCCTTCAGTGTCTGGTGCAGCTTGAGACTCCACCCATCTCAGTTGTCCTACTGGCTGGGAAGAAGAGGCCCTGGATTCCAGGATCCATACCTTTTATGTCCCTTCCCTGTTGTAGTGTGGGTGAGTAGAGGAATCCACCTCCCTTCCTCTTTCTAACTCTGAGGCTATTATGGCCAGCTGAAAATTTACACTGGGATGGCCCTGCTGACTAGTTGTGGGGTCCTGTTCATCATTAGTTTATGGTTTAAGTTAAAATAAAAGATGTGTAGCCCCCACCTTTAGCTGCATTGTTGCATCTATCTCATTGTCTCAGAATAGCCTGTTGGTTAGGATGCTCCCCTGGCAGAAGGAAGCTCTGAGGTCAAGTCCTTTCTCCAGAGTAGGGATTCAAACATGGGGTCTCCTGAACCCTAGCCAACTGCCTTAGCCATTAGGATAAAGGTTATAAGGACACACACACGTTTTCCCAGCCGAATTTGCAGGTCACCTTTGCAAAAAAATTTTGGGTTGACCAAAACAGCATTTTTCAGCAAATAAATGATTTGTTTGAAAAATTGTGCCCAGCTCTACTTATGAATTCTATCGGAAAGGAGAGAGGATATGAAAGGATGCTGATTTAGGTCTCTAAAGAGAGATTCCACTCTCCTACTCACCAAGGGGCACCTGCCCCCACATCTCAGTTTCTCCACCAGGCTGCCCATTTCACACAACATCTACCACTGAGGTAAAGCTCTGCTGCAGTTTTGGTATCTGTCATCACACACCAAGAACCATCTCAGTCCTATGCTTCCAGCAGATGCCATCTTAATATTACATCCCAGAGCAAGAACAAGCTGTTAATGCATTGATGTCCAAGCAATATGATACCTGTCTCAATTATCAGTAAACAAAAACCAGTTCAATGATGGAAAATGATATCATTTCAGATTAAAACCCCTGGGCTGCATGCCAATGCATAGTATTTTATGTGAACCTCATTCACATACTTTATGTATAACATGCACAGGTGTCACCAGCAGTAGCCGAAGAAAGAGTTTCTTAAAAAGTCATGATTAGGGGTTTTCCAGGAGTGACAAAATGATTCAATAAGCCATTCATGTTCCACTGATGTCCTCTGCTGACAACCATCTGAAATAATTACAAAAATACCCATGCTCATCTATCTTATTCCAGTTGGGCAGTTTTAATTTCAGTTCCAGTTTTGAAATAAAAACATCTCCAATGGGAAACTAATCTTAAAAAGGAAGAAAGGTTTTAGATACAGGGTAGTGGATGCCTCACTTGGTTGTTAAGGAGAATAGGAGCCGGTTTCTAAATTCCAGAATTTAATTCTTCTTAATTAGGTGATTTTATTCTTTTTTTATGTAATTTAGAATGGGTTCCCTTGCACAGTTTTCTGGGTATTTGCTGGATGGCTTTCATGTCTGATGTAATAGTAAACAGACCTCTTGTTACGGTTGACACTCTCATCTTCAATACATTGGATAGGTAAAGCAAGAATAAATGGGGTTTGTGTTTGTTTTTCCTAAACATGACAGTAAGTTACAGCTCAGCAAATATTATGTTTGTTTGGTTTTGTGCTGCTTTTTTACTGCAGAAATAGCCACCATAGAACTGAAAAGGAGAAGTGCTTCCTCCTGTTTGGAGGTTTTAAAAATTCTGTAGTTTCCCTGTATTTCAGAATCTTAAGCCTAGGCCAAAAACTCATCTTACTCATCATCCTGTAGCAATGTCCTGATGAGACAGCATGACTGGACCTCTGTGTTGAGAGCTTGTTGTTTTCCTCTTGAGGAAGGAGCCCCCCCCAACTCATTATCTGGTCTCTGCCATCCTCAACAGACTCCTTTCTTTAATGTGGCTTTCCATGGAGAAGTATTGTTCTCAGGTTCCTTCTGCATTGAAAAATCTAGGTCTAGCCCCCATGCCCAGACCCCCAGATAATTGTAATCCAGCCCATTCATAGGTGGCACCTGCTTAGAGCTCGGGGCCCGGGGTTGGGGGTGTGCTTCACTCGCTCACCCTGTGCTCCAGTGCTGGGGTGGGTAGGATAGGGCTGGCGGCCGCGGGAAGGGGAGGGATCCTGCAGGAGAAAGGGGGTGGGTCTTTGCATGGGGGGGCAGGGCTGGCTAGGGGCTAGCCTTCTCCAGCTGGCAGTTCACCAGCTGCCCATGGGTGGCATAATGTGCTTGTGTGGTGTAATTGGCATCCTCTGTGGGATTGTTGGGATTGTGGTAGTATAGCAGTTCCTCCTAGATATCTAATAGTATATTTTGAGTACCATGGGTATCTTTTTAGGGGCTTCGAGTACTGGGCCCTATCAGCTTTAGCTCTTGTCAAGTTCAAACAACCACTCTGCCAACTGCCTTCAGTGCCATACCCTTTCCTTGTCATCCAGGCATCCTACTTCTGTAACTCACTTATCAATCAACTTCCAACTGCCGCGGACCTTCCTCTCCTCCTCACCTATCACACTCTGGTCAGGTGTGAGGATAGCAGCAGCAGATCCTCCACAGTGCGTTCTGCTGACCTAAGACTTCTCAGCAGAGTCATCAGACGGAGTACACCCCCCGCCCACCCAGAGAGATAGCAGCCCTTTCAGTGACCACTTGCTTCACCTCAAATTCTTTCTTCCTGTTTTTCCCCCTCCAGACTGAGTACTGCACAGGCCTCATGGACTTTGGTCAGAGCATTGTGTTTTGAGTTTGGAAGCACGCAACTACCAGGCACCAAGGGACACAGCTAGGATTTGACTAGCGCATAATCTGGATCATATGGGAAGACATCAAAGTATATGCTGAATCAGTTCCTGACCCTCTACCAGACAATACAGCCTAAACATAGGCAATGTGTTTGCCACCTAAGGGGCAATGATCTCTTGTCAAGTGCACAAAGGAAGTGGGATTGGAGAGCAATTCAGATGTTGCCATCAGAGGTCTAACTGACCCAGCCAATATGCTTTTTGTGCCAAGTGAGATACCTTCACTCCAGCCACAGATTGCAATTGCATCAACAGAATGATAGATGGGAATTTCATGCAGTCAGTCATTCACCAGAAAAGACTGTCAGGCAAGAAGACATTTTCTATGACTACACAGGTGCTTTGATCAGACAGTTTGCACTTCTCAAAACACAAATGTCGATTTGGGGGTTTAACTCCTGGACCGAGATGCTTTGTGGTAGGGGATGATAACAAAGCAACTTCCTAGCAGCATTTTGTGTCAGGTACTCAGTGCATGACATTGTAAATAGTCAAACGTTAGACCAAATTTGGATGAGACTTCATGGCCTTCCAATCTTGATGTGATTGGGAGGCAGTGGGAATTCATTCCTCTCACAGATTTGGGGGGAAAGTGACTTATTGGGGCTGAAGACCCACCATCTCCACTTGAGCAGTGACACCAGTCTCAGTGTCTCCCTCTCCTACTCTTTCCAGGCACAGAACAATTTCCCAATCCCAGTTCACAAAGACTCTTACCCCCTCCAAATCCTTCCTAAAATCTTCCTTCTGTGATGCTCAGAGGAAGTGAATTGATTGTAAGTGTGGAGGATACAATAAAAGTAAAAAATGTGTATGAACTTATCCCACCTCTGGGGTTTCCCAGTGGATCCAGTTTTCCATGTGGCTATCATTTAGAGTGCAAATCCTTTGGAGGAGGGACTGTTTAATCACACCGTGCTGAGCACACTGTCAGTGTGAAACAAAAAATAATCAATTGTCTGTTTGAAAGCTAAGAAAGCTGGAAAGTCTATCCTGTGTGAGTAAATAATTAGTATCAAGACCTCAGGAAATGTTTGTTTATAATTAGGGTTGCCAAGGTGCTTCTGAATTTCATCTCTCGGCAGTGTTTTCTGGGGTGATTTGCCATTTACTGTTTCGGAGATGAACTGACCTACATTGATCCGTTTTGCTGATTTGCTTGGCTTGATGCAACTTGAGAAATTATTTTTAATATTTGCAGGCAGCATTGACAGGTGGTAAGCAAGTATAATTGGAAACCCAAGAGTCCATAATATGGAAGAGAGCTGCTGCCATTAAGAAATAAGATTCTGTTTTAGAAAATGGCGGGAGGATGAGGGTGGGGAGGAGACCAGGAAGCTTTAAAGTTGAATGTCTCAAGTCAAAAGGGTTTCTGAAGAGAAGCGGTATTTTGGAAAAAGAAAGCATTCATCTTTACAAAACAATTCTCTTGGCAGCACATAGGCTTGATCCTGCACATAGTTGAACTTCTGTGTTGGAATTTCATGGGAGTCAGGTGCTCTTTCAGCTCTCTAGCAAGAACAGCTATCACATCCGGGGAAAGGGCAGAGACAATCTTGTAAATTCCTTGCCCTACCCCTTACCTCCAAACACTCAGTGAGGTTTTCCTTCAGAGGATCAGGCCGTATTTCAGAAATAGCCAATAAGGATGAAATTATTTGTGTACAAATAGCCTCACTCTAAGTGGGTTCAATCTTATGAGCTGCTGAGCTCTTCTTGCTATGGAGCTGAGAGAGCACCTGACTCCCATGAATTGTGATGGGTGAGCTTTTTGAGGGATCATCGATTCTGGAGATTCGGCCCCTTCCCAGTCCTACAGATTTTAGGGCTCCTAGGGAATGGAACCCTTTTCAAGATTAATTATTCTGGGGGCTGGTCCACACTAAGAAGCGGGGTCGAACTAGGGTACGCAAATTCAGCTACGTGAATAGCGTAGCTGAATTCGAAGTACCCTAGTTCGAACTACTCACCCGTCCAGACGCCGCGGAATCGAAGTCCGCGGCTCCAAGGTCGACTCCGCCACCGCCTTTTGCAGTGGTGGAGTACCGGAGTTCGAACTATTGCTTCCGGAGTTCGAACTATCGCGTCCAGATTAGACGCGATAGTTCGAACTCCGAGAAGTCGAACTCACCGCGTCGACCCGGCTCGTAAGTGTAGACTAGCCCTGGATGGATGACTGATGCTCCACTGCCTCCTCTCCATGCATTCCTCACTCCCTAACAAGAGCTATGTGTCCATGAATTCAGTACTTCCAATTCTGTGGCTAATTATCACCAAGCATGGAGGGCACCATGAAGGTAGTCCATCTCCATTAAGCGTGCCAATTGGAATTTTATTTCCTAGTTTTCTTTAGGATCAGATAATGCACATGGCTATGTTTTCCCCACTGACAATTACTATATTTTATGTTGCTTCGCTCAAGCGGTCCTGCAGTGGCCAGAGCTAGATTTTTTTTTTCTCCCATAGCCGCCCTCTTCATTGATTTCTTTTAATTGCAGTAACTTTAGTTATTGTTAGTATAGCCTTATCAGTTCTGTAACTTTTGCAAGCTTTGTAATCTTTTCAGTTACCACTTGTATAAACCTTCTGGCTGGGGAAACATTATCTAAAGTTGTATCTGTTCTTATCAGTTTATTACCTCACACAATCAGAGAGTGTGAAGAAGGGAATGTGTGTAGGAGATAAGGGAGTGTGAACAAGGGAGTGTATATGGGACTGGGTGGAGAGCAACTGCAAGAAGAAAAGAGCCCGGAGCCCGGAGCCAGGTGTGTATGATGTAATCTGCTCTGAGAAGGCAATCATGGAGTGCTGTAAAGAAAAGAAGAACCTGGTATGCATGAAAGGAACGAGGGCTGGAAATGCTTCTCAGTGATGGCCACAGAAGGGGAACTCAGTGTACGTGACAGGAGCCACCCAGTTCCAAAAAGAAAGGAGGCATGCACATAGGCTGCTGCTTCTTGACCTGCTTGCCAGCCCGGATCCATGACTGCAGGCAGACACACTAGATCTACTATGCCTCAGCTTCTCGGCTTCCTCTGCTGTCTCTGGTAACTCTTCACCTGTGTGAGTGTGCAGGTGCATGAGGGCATGAATGCGATGAATGTGGAGGAGCATGAATAAGTCCCATCCCTTTTCTGTTTGCTCCAATAGCAGCATTTAATAAAACCAATATAAGTGTAACTCTGGGTTGGTTTCTAGGGAAACTGAGGTAACAAGCCTGAGCCCAAGGTAAGAGACATTCAAAAACAGCATTTAATATTCCTGTATTATGTTTGTTCAGAAGAGGGCATTCATTTAAAAATATATGAAACACCGAATAGTAATATGAATTCAACTGATTACAGTAATATTGCTAGTCTGTTATACCTTGGTTAGACAATTCCTCCCTTTCATTACCTCAGCACCTCTACAGGGTTGCTGCAGTAATAAAACAATTTTCTGATAAATTCATCAGGAAAAGTGCACTATAGAGAACATGTATAACTCTAATCCTGTCACAGTTTCAAGGTAATTGTTCTCCTAAAGAAAGCAAGGAAAATTACATAACAAAATCGGGCTGAGTGAAAGACGAGTTAACAGAATTCCATGCCACGGAATCTAACTTTCTTAAAGGTGCTTGGTGAGAGACAGTGATTTCATTGAGAGAAATATGTTCCCAAACCACACTACCAAGATTCCAGCAAGGCTGGGATCTAGTTTAAAAATCCAGATTCTTCAAACACTTGGATCAGTGAAGTTGATGACTGAAGCTAAAAAAATGTACAATGATATCCAGCCATCCAGGCAACAGGGAAGACTTTGGTCAGGTACATGGATCAGCACATCCATGGAGGTAGATCCTGATATATAATAATTATTTATGAAGCTCTCCAAACGGTACAATGCAGTGGGCCATAGCATTAGTATAGTTAAGATTGAGATAAGAGTATATTCAGTAAGTATGAAGGCATACTGTGTGATTAAAATCAAGCCTACAACAGATCCTGGAAGAAAGAAGAATTAGCTAATGATATTTCCAACTATTTAAAAAACCCTCAAAGCAGTGTTCTGTAAAATATTAAAAAACCTGCTGAAAATAAATTTTAGAAATTAACATCCTTCTTTCCCCTCCTTCACTGTCTCTATGATCTTACTACAAACTCCAAAGATCTTTCTGGGTAAGTTTACTATAAATAATTGAGGATAATCATTTTACCAGCAGGGAGTTCCAACACCCACATATTTTTGGCTTTTCAGTGAGTCCTCTACAGACTCATTCTTAAATGAGACTAACATTATCTCTTATAGCATTTATACACATCTTGACTGTACACAGTCTGGTTTTGTCCCCATGTTAACATTTAAAATATGACTCTTTTCCTTCACAACTTTAATTTTGATCTACAATTTGGAATCAAATCTATTTGATTCTAAATCTATTAGAATCTATTGCCTCTGAGTGGAGTTTCCTTATCTTGAGGGGATCTTGACTGCATGCACAATTCTCTGCAGAGCTCTGCGCATCATCATGTGTCCCTATATAGCTCTATCAAGTATCTGAATCATTAGAAGGTATGATTTACTGCTGGTCCATAGTCTAACACCATAGAATCATAGAACTGGAAGGGACCTTGAGAAGTCATCTAGTCCAGTCCCCTTCACTCAAGGCAGGACAAAGTATTATCTAGACCATCCCTGACAGGTGTTTGTCCAACCTGCTCTTAAAAATCCCCAATGGTGGAGATTCCACTACCTCCCTAGGCAATTTACTTCAGTGCTTAACCACTCTGACAGGAAGTTTTTCCTAATGTCCAACCTAAACTGTCCTTGCTGCAATTTAAGCCAACTGCTTCTTGTCCTATCCTCAGAGGTTAAGAACAACAATTTTTCTCACTCCTCCTTGTAACAACCTTTTATGTACTTGAAAACTGTTATCCTATCCCTTCTCAGTCTTCTCTTATCCAGACTAAACAAACCCAGTTTTTTCACTCTTCTCTCATAGGTCATATTTGCTTTAATCATTTTTGTTGCTCTTCTCTGGACTTTCTCCAATTTGTCCACATCTTTCCTGAAATGTGGCACCCAGAACTGCACACAATACTCCAGCTGAAGCCTAATCAGTGCGGAATAGAGCGGAAGAATTACTTCTCATGTCTTGCTTACAACACTCCTGCTAATACATCCCAGAATGATGTTTGCTTTTTTGGCAACTGCGTTGTACTGTTGACTCATATTTAGCTTGTGATCCACTCTGACTCCTAGATCCCTTTCTGCAGTATTCCTTCCTAGGAGGTCATTTGCCATTTTGTATGTGTGCAACTGATTGTTCCTTCCTAAGTGGAGTACTTTGCATTTGTTCTCATTTAATTTTATCCTATTTACTTCAGACCATTTCTCCAGTTTGTCCAGGTTGTTTTGAATTTTAATCCTATCTTCCAAAGCACTTGCAACCCCTCCCAGCTTGGTATCATCCACAAACTTTATAAGTGTATTCTCTATGCCATTATCTAAATCACTGTTGAAAATATTGAACCTGGAAGTAGGGTCAGGGGTGGATCAAAAGATTTTTAATGGAAATCCCAGTCAATATTTTCATTTCACAAATGCTGATTTTCATTCAATAGTCTGAGTATTTGCTTTATTGGTTAATTCCATGAGAAAACATATTCAAGAATCAGATACCAGGAGCCTGAGAAACTTGGAGCCATCCAGTGGTGAGCTAGAGCTGGTTCCCACAGGTTCCCAAGAACCGGTTGCTAAAATTAGACCTCCGTGGAGAACCGGTTGTTAAAGGGCCAGGGAGTGGGCAAAGAACTCCGGTCTGTGGGCCGGACCATCCTGTTGCTCCCAGGATTCCCAGCTGGGGAGGCTGAGGCTCCCCCGGCCCTTTCCCTGCTTCCCCCCAGCTGCAGCGTGGCCAGCCGCCGGCATCAGCTGGGCAGCTCAGCTGAGCTCTGGAGTCATCCTGTTGCCACTTTTTGAGAGGCCCGGCAAGGTGTGTGTGGGGGGGTCCTGCTGCAAGCTCCATGGCTGGCCATTGGGGAGGGGAGGGGGCAAGTGGGGCAATTGGCCCGGGCCCTGCAGGGGCCCCTGGCCCCATGAGGATGTCTCCCCCCAGCCACCCTGCGCAGAACTGCAGCATGGCCAGCAGCTGGGCAGCTCAGCTGAGCTTCTGAGTCGTCCTGCTGCTTTGAGCTGACCGCAAGGTGATTGGGGAGGGGGCTGCAAGTTCTAGGGTTGATGGGGGGCAAGTGGGGCAATTTGCCCCAGGCCCTGCAGGGGCCCCCGGCCCCATGGGTATGTCTCTCCCGGCCCCTCCCCCCCCTTAAATCACAACTTTTTATAGGGAACCGGTTGTTAAGATTTTGGCAGCTCATCACTGGAGCCATCATTTACTCCAAGTGGGAGACCCTTTGAGATGGACTGAATTTTACAAAATTAGTATCTAACTGAATAACCTCCCCTTCCCAAAATAACACCACAAAATGTGCTGTTTCAAGTACAGCTCATTGAAAAACTGTTTAGATGAAAAATTTTCAATCAGAAAAGTGTGTGTTTGACTGAATTAATTTTTTGCAAGATGTATTTTGTTTGTGGAAAATGTGGATTTTTCATAAGAAAATCAAACACATGAAAACTGAATAATTTGGACCAAACACCAAGATATTTCAGTTCATGGTATCACAGAGGACAAGAGCTTTCTGGGATTCAGCAAAGGATTAGATATTTAGAAAATCAATAGGAACAATCCACTGTTGCTAGCTAAATTTTATATAAAAAGGAATATAATATCATTCAAGATATAAACAAACCACTAGCTGACTGGAGTTAGGAAGAAGCTGCCTGCATGAGAAGATTATTGCCTAGTTGGCTATTACATTATTTCTTGAGCCTTCTTTGAAAGCATCTAATATTGACCACTGTCAAGGGAATATTGGACTAGATGGACCAGTGGCATGAATGGGTATGACAGTTTATAGTACTTTCTAATGTACTGAACTGATAATTTGGTTGTATGTTAGTAGTGCAGTATTGTAGCATAGTCTTGGAATAATTTTAATTACAATGCTTCACTACAGCACTGTTAATTCTTTGTTAAGAATTGGGGAGGAGTTTTTGTGAGTGTAAAAATGAAATTAGCAATATTTAATTTGTTTGTATACTGTTTCTGTTAGCTTGCAACTTTACCACCTGGTGATGTGCAGCCCAACAGACGTGACAAGTTGAGCAGAATTGATTCAGGATAGTATTGGAGACCTCCAAGTCACATCAAGATGTTGTAGGGAGTAGTGTTGTTTCAACAGTAAGTTTGATCAGGAAGCAGCACTTTTTTCCTTTGAGTCAGTATTAAGCCAATATCTCAGTGTGTTTTAGGAGATACTATGTTATTTGTGTCACAGTCACTTGAGTGAAGACTTATAACAGAAACTCTGGACCACTAGCCATTAGAGATCACCTGGCACTTTTCATAAGAATAGGGCTAATAAGGCCAGGATCATCCTGGCTTAATTCCAACTCCAGGAGTTGGATGTTGCCTGAGATTTTTATCTTTATGTCCTAGGATATTATGCAGTGCAGCTGTGCACCCTTAAACAGCCGATGAGTTCCCTCATATATCTGGGTACATTTTGTTGGCAGATGAAGTGATACATGGGTATAAAGTGACCAGGTATTACTTTAAGGGTATGTCCATTCTAGACTTCACCGTGAGTTAACTGGCAATTCACTCAAGGTAGTTAACTCATTTGTAAAGACTAGTGTGGATTCTCCCCAAATATTTATTTCAGGTTACAAATATATGTGCTTTTCCCTGGGGCTAGCTTCTAAATTTAGTAGCACTGTTTGAAACATCTGTGACCTAGCTGCTTTGGCTTTAATATCACCTGATCACTCCGCAGTAAATACTCCCCAATATTAGCAATATCTTAAAAGGGAGATAAAGGAGATCAACTCATGGAATAGCAATTATAAGAAACACACACCTGTCAGTGTCGAAGACCATTTTGGATGCTGGTAAGAATATTGCACTTTCTGCTCAGGTTTTTACATTTATGCAACAACAGTTAATGCATATTCTGAAACATTATTTTGACATTTGTACTGTGCTCCTCAACAGACACTCACCTCTCTCATCAGTATCTATGAAACACAATGTTCCCAGTGTAGCTCATAAATAAAGTATCCCCTAGGTGCTGTTAACATTTGCAAGTCATTATATGACTTTGGAGCTCTTCAACTGGAAAGAAGTGACTTCTCTTTTCAATGAGACTTCGCCAAGGTTCTAGACACTATGGGTTCAGTTGTGTCCAGCTTCTCCACTATAGGTGGGGGAAAGATGCAAGGAACTTCTTCCCCCTACACCTACTGCTCAGAAAGTGGGCATAATGGGAGTCCTTAAATCCATGGAGTGGAATAACTTTATAGGGCTAGGACAGCTGTCAACACTAAACCATTCAAATAGGGTGGTGGAGGGGCAGCTGTAGCCATATCCTTCCTCCATTCCAGCCAACTTAAAAGAACTCTGAAGAGTGATCCCCACCCCACACACAACACCCTCGAAGGGTTGGCATGTTGTAATTCTACTCTGTGGGTGACAAAGTATCTCAGAAACTCCTGTTGAAGTGGTACAGCTCCACAGCACCCAAAATACTGGGCTATAGATTAAGGTCTTTTTGGCCCTAGTATTATTACACAGTTGCAAGAGTGTCAAAAATTGTTACACTCCATGACCACATTGGAAATGGACTCCAATACTTTTGAACATTCTTGAAAATCTGTTTCTGCCAAATATACAGTATTGGTTGTTTACTGTTGCATATTTGCCCTCTAACTAGTTTGATTTAATCGGTTAGTCTCAGAAATCTAAATCTGCAATGCTGCAGCACGAAACCCACTGCTAGGAAATAGGAAATGCCAGTGACCTGTAGGTGAAAGTAACAGCCACACAAGGTGAGTCTAAAAGTACTGCATATATGTACCCATCGAATGGGCAGCATTTAATGAAGGTACTGTTAAATATTGCATTTGCTTACTAAACCACTTGGTGGTGTGTGAGTGTCAGATGTAGGCAAAGTTAAGCTAGAAAAGCTTTTACAATAAGTGCAACAGAAAAATCTATGGTGGCTTCTTTGCAATTAAATATTGTTAGATTGTACCCATTATCTACTGCACCAGTTCACTTGCAGTGTCACTAACTCTAACTATTTAAGAGGCAGTCTCTTTATATTTAGTGTTTTTCTTAGGGCTCCAGCTGCTGGAGTTAGGAGACTGATTGAGAATCTCAGCTTTCATTTTTTTAAAAAGTTTCTAGCTCTCCTGGTTGCAGAGTAAAGTTTGAAAGCATGAAGCAAGTGCTGCCTAAATGTTCAGAAACCAGAAAGTAAATAAAAAGAATCCCAACATTATTATTTTAAAAAAAAAGACTATGATTTTTAGTGGCCTGACTCATGATGTTTCACTATTTGAGATTATCAATACCGTGTATGACATTCTGCCGATCAATTATTGGCCACATATTTTGCTTTGCAACATTGTTATTTTGGTAAACACCACATCTGAAAGGTGAGATCAGGAATGGGTTATTGTGGCTAGAAGATGTCAAATATTCAAACGTCTCTAGGTCACCATCAGAAGTCCAGCTATTCTATCGTAAAGGTGGCTGCACTTCAGTGGTGGATGAAGTGATCCCTGTACAGTTGAAACTTAATTATCTGAATGTCTTGAGGGGGAATCACTCTAAATGTTCTGAGTGTTCAGAACACTATGACAAACACAGTAATTCTGTGGTTTAGAAAAGAAAGTGTAGAGAGATAATGTAACAATCAGTTTTCAAGAGCCACAGGATGTGTTGACACATGTAGCAGATTGATTTCTCAAACAGAACTGCAACAATATCATTGGATACATTCTCTATTTTTGACTCTGTCGGTATAATTGAGTGGCCTCTGAAAATATTTTTACTTTATACTACATTATGAATATAAATTCATACTTATATAGATTTAGCTGATTTCATATTTTAAACTAGTGCAATACTGTGTGCTCAGTCTTTAAAGAAAGAAGACTGATTAGAGGCATTGACTAGAAAGTCTACAATTCACCATTCCACATTCAGAAGAATGGGTGAATTAATGAAATGAGTAAATAGTCAAAACACAAATGTTTATACACTATATTTCACCTTAAAAACATTAAAGTTTTAACCTTCCTTACATCCTCCATTAACCGCCCAGATTATAGATGCACATTACATGTTTATATTGACTGATAGAGAATGATCTTGTGAAGCTTAGTAGTTATTATCTACTTACAAAAGTGGCTTGGGACAGCACAAATTTGGTCTACCACATAGCCCAGGTAGCTTAAAACAATGATCTGACATGTGTGATCAGCCCCTGTCTCTGCTGTAATTTGGACTTCTTTGCCCCAGAATTTGCATTCTCTCCAAATTTAATATATATAGGTACATACAGAGGCCTGGATCTCTAAACAGCCTAGAAAACATTCCCACACTGCTCTGTATCTCTGCCTGAACATATGAAAAGAAAAGTCTGCACCTCCTTATAGCTTTGTGTATAACATTACTGTAAAATGCCTAGCATATTTTTGGAGGCTATATGAAAGAACTCAAATGTGAAGTTGCGGAACTATTAACTAAGGTTTGTAACCTGTCCTTTAAATCGGCTTCGGTACCCAATGACTGGAAGTTAGCTAATGTAACGCCAATATTTAAAAAGGGCTCTAGGGCTGATCCCGGCAATTTACAGACCGGTAAGTCTAACATCGGTACCGGGCAAATTAGTTGAAACAATAGTAAAGAATAAAATTGTCAGACACATAGAAAAACATAAACTCTTGAGCAATAGTCAACATGGTTTCTGTAAAGGGAAATCGTGTCTTACTAATCTATTAGAATTCTTTGAAGGGGTCAACAAACATGTGGACAAGGGGGATCCAGTGGACATAGTGTACTTGGATTTCCAGAAAGCCTTTGACAAGGTCCCTCACCAAAGGCTCTTACGTAAATTAAGCTGTCATGGGATAAAAGGGAAGGTCCTTTCATGGATTGAGAACTGGTTAAAGGACAGGGAACAAAGGGTAGGAATTAATGGTAAATTCTCAGAATGGAGAGGGGTAACTAGTGGTGTTCCCCAAGGGTCAGTCCTTGGACCAATCCTATTCAATTTATTCATAAATGATCTGGAGAAAGGGGTAAACAGTGAGGTGGCAAAGTTTGCAGATGATACTAAACTTCTCAAGATAGTTAAGACCAAAGCAGATTGTGAAGAACTTCAAAAAGATCTCACAAAACTAAGTGATTGGGCAACAAAATGGCAAATGAAATTTAATGTGGATAAATGTAAAGTAATGCACATTGGAAAAAATAACCCCAACTATACATACAACATGATGGGGGCTAATTTAGCTACAACGAGTCAGGAAAAAGATCTTGGTGTCATCGTGGATAGTTCTCTGAAGATGTCCACGCAGTGTGCAGAGGTGGTCAAAAAAGCAAACAGGATGTTAGGAATCATTAAAAAGAGGATAGAGAATAAGACAGAGAATATATTATTGCCCTTATATAAATCCATGGTATGCCCACATCTCGAATACTGTGTACAGATGTGGTCTCCTCACCTCAAAAAAGATATTCTAGCACTAGAAAAGGTTCAGAAAAGGGCAACTAAAATGATTAGGGGTTTAGAGAGGGGCCCATACGAGGAAAGATTAAAGAGGCTAGGACTCTTCAGCTTGGAAAAGAGGAGACTAAGGGGGGACATGATAGAGGTATATAAAATCATGAGTGATGTTGAGAAAGTGGATAAGGAAAAGTTATTTACTTATTCCCATAATACAAGAACTAGGGGTCACCAAATGAAATTAATAGGCAGCAGGTTTAAAACAAATAAAAGGAAGTTCTTCTTCACGCAGCGCACAGTCAACTTGTGGAACTCCTTACCTGAGGAGGTTGTGAAGGCTAGGACTATAACAATGTTTAAAAGGGGACTGGATAAATTCATGGTGGCTAAGTCCATAAATGGCTATTAGCCAGGATGGGTAAGGAATGGTGTCCCTAGCCTCTGTTCGTCAGAGGATGGAGATGGATGGCAGGAGAGAGATCACTTGATCATTGCCTGTTAGATTCACTCCCTCTGGGGCACCTGGCATTGGCCGCTGTCGGTAGACAGATACTGGGCTAGATGGACCTTTGGTCTGACCCAGTACGGCCTTTCTTATGTTCTTATGTTCTTATTCCCCTCTGTTTCCTTTTACTGCTGCCATCCAGTTTAAGTAGCTAAGATGTTGATAAAGAGAGAACTAAATTTCAGGAAAAAGTGGGATGGAGAAAGTGAAGGGGACTATGAGCATATGGCTTAGGGTCACTCAGTTCAATAATGATTATAAAAAGAATAATATATTTACAAGCTGTGGGCTTTAACAGTTGGGTATTTCAGTGTTACTCTTCTGTCAGTATAAAGAAGATCTCCCAAACACTTTTTAACAACATGTAGAAAGAGACCGATATATCTTGCTTTGGTACAATGCATAAGAACTATAAATGAAAACAAGAATAGAATTACTAGGCATAGCTACAACTATCGAGGAGGAGAAGAAAGGAGAGAAACAGGATGTTTTACTTCAGGGTGAAGCTTTTTGCTACCCCATTTGATGTCCCCTTTATTGTAGTAGCAGGTTTGGGGCATTTTCACTCTGAGCTTCCTTCCCACAAATTTATTCATTTGGTTTCATCTCTATAACTAGCAAAATAATACTAAATAAAACAGGAAGCTTTTGGCTAAAATACAGGGTATTATCTGTGCTGTATGAGGCATCCTCTGTCAGATGTCTGTGTCTTGCACTTGTGAGGGGAAAAATAGTCTTGGATAATGTGTTGTTTGTTTTTTTCACCCCTCCTCCCAATGATCATAGTTTGTTATTAGGTTTTACAAAAAAAGTCATATCCGTGTAACTTGTCCTATAAACTTAGGCAAGTGAAAACATGGTCTGTGATCACTTATTCCCTTGAAGCAAGCCTTTTCTAGGAATTGATCAGATTTATTCATTGTGTCTGCAACATAGTCAAGTTTCTGAAGACCAGAACAAGAAACTAGCAGCAGGAATCACTTCAGTGTTTGTGTAAACAAACCAAACATTGCCTCTCTTGAACTCCTTGCCTCTAAGGATTCAAGGAAATAGGGGTGGAAACCTAGAAGAATACTGGGTTTGTTTCCTAGGTAACTAATTATCACTCAGACTGAAAGCTAGCTTGAATTTGGAAGAAAGCCATTTTTCAAGTATTAAGACAGTATTGAAAAGAATCTCAGGGAAAATCAGTTAATATTCCTCCTCCCAATCTCAGAAGAAATAAGAGATAATATTTAACAAAGTCCGATTTCTTTAAAATTGCAGCTAAATAACCCAGAAGAAAAAAATATCAGATTTTTCTTTTTAAAACAGGGACTCATTGTTTACAGAATTTTCTCTCACCTATCATCACCTCCCCTAATTAAAATGATAGACCTTGCTAACATTACCCATTTCCATCATCAGAGATTTAGTGTTAGCAAACTAATATTAGATTTTACCTCTAATAACCCTTACTGTGTTCCTGCTAGGAACATGTGAGAACATTAAAACTAATCATATGAATAATAGCTAGAACAATGCTGTAGTAGGGCTACAATTCAGTACATAGCATTTCTCTAAGAAATCTAACAACCTAGCCAAAAGAGACAGTCCCATTGAGTAAAGCTAAGTGTCCTCCAACTTATCCCCCCCCCAATTCTCCCTCACACAAAGAAAATGCTCATGTCTCATCCTTCTGCTTTTATAGGAAACCATTCTCTACTTCATGAGCTGATCAATTAATGATTGGACAAACCTGCCATGAGCTTCTAAAGCCTGGAGCACCCAGCTGCTATATTAAACTCAGTAGTTTCTGCTTTTTACAGCTAAGGTGCATATTGATTTGTTTTGAAGGAGCAATGGCACTATTAACCTGGGGTGGCCAAGGAAAAGTATGGAATTAATAAGAACATCTCCTCCTCACACTTTCATTTAGCCCTCTAGCTGAATGCCATAGGAGACTGATGGCCTCTAAATTATGAAGCTTTAGGTAAAACTTTCCAAAATTCTTTAAAGTCTTAAAAAGCCAGAGCGGTGACACCCAATGGATGAGCATCCTGCCTTTAGTTCAATAACCCTTTGGTGCCAGAGTCTGATCTCAGTGAAGTCAATAGGAAATCTCCCATTTACTTTAATGGGAGAAGAAGGAGCCCATGGTACTATAAGAATGCTTAGGATTTTTATACTACTTTACAACACCACTGGTTAGGTATTCCAACTCTCAATTTTATAGAAAGGGAAGCTAAGATAGAAAGGTAAGGTGACTTGCCCAAAGCCACACAATGAGACAGTAGCAGTGTCAGGATTAGAACCTTCTGAGTTCAAAATCTACTGTTCATAGTTCTAAAATAGTTCCTATATGAGGATTTCTAGGTATTTATTTGTTCATGGGGCCTTATTATGTTTCTGGGCTCCTGTAGCAGCAAGAACCATCCCAGGACATACATGGAAAGAGAGGTCATGTATTGGCTAAGTTATGAATCATGACTTATTCACTGTGCTGTATTACTTGCATTGCATCCTGGTGATAATCACAGTGACTATTTATCTGTGACAGGGGACTGAACCAGAGATCTCTGGAACAATTTTTATAGTGAAGGTGCTGAAGGCGGAAACCATGTATTTGGGTTATTATTTCTTCATGCCAGGGGGTATGGCAGCACCCCCAGCACCCCTAGTTCCAGCACCTATGTCTCCAGAGCTAAAATTGTGCATAGCAGGAGGTAAAGAACCAGGCCCCATAGCAGAGAGCTGCAACAGACTCATATCTTCTGTGGATCAGGCACAGAAGGGGATGCATAATACACTGAAAAATGAAATATATATTTATCACAGAATTATGTAGTGTCCATCACCATAATATGCAAACACTACAGTTGAGAATTTCCCTGTTTGACTCCATTTTTGAAATACAATTGCATAATATTTCTTCCACAAAAGAGGTCAAAACCCTTAATTAAAGTATTCTTGCCTTGATGCTTTGCTTGCCGTATTTATATTACATAATGGAGGAGCAGCATTTTAGGGCCAAAGCCTAAGGTCTTCACTCAATTTTTATTAAGTATTTACTAGGACTTCAATAGGAGTTTTGCCTATATAAGTACTGAGTAAAACTGAATAAGGAGCTCAGGATTTAACTTGGATGCTTAACTGGGGTGCTTTTGGTCTTTCAGAAGACCAACATATATTTGTTTTTTCAGTGCAATATAATCTTGTCAGGAGGAGACAGACTCAGGTGGCATGTGATAATGATTCAAGAAAGCACAAAAGTTATGCTTTCTCAATCCCTGCCTTATCAAGAACAGGATTAGTTAACCAAAGAAGTTTAAATATAACTCGGAATACAATTATTACTAATGACTAATGATGCACGTTTATTAATCTATTTGTAGATAGTCCTCTTTCTTTTCATTTTCTCCTTCACCCACTCCTTATCCCACAGGGACACATTTTATATAACAGCATCTATGAATAATAATGTGATATACAAGGCTTTCTGCAAACAGGGTAAAGGAGTTCTGAGTATTATATGGAGTATTTTTAGATGCTATTGAGAGCACAACCGCAGGATTCTAGCAACTAAAAATCTTTTCAGGTTCATTATGCTGCTCCAGTCATCTATAGAGAACAGGAGTGGGAGCTGGGGAAGTAATCAGGAAAGAGATGGTGAGGAGAGGAAAGGAAAGAGCGGCGGGGGGAAGAGATAATAGGAAGAAAAAGGAAGAGATTAAAACAAACACAAAGAAGGTTCAGTCATCCTAGCCATTCATGGTGACCAACGATGGGAACTGATCAAAGCTAGGCAATGCATTCCCTGGGAATGGTAGTGACATCCACTAAATAATGGAGGCTGCTGTGCTCTATATTTGGGCACCTCCAAGGGCCCTTTGAGCTCAGCTGCACACAGAAAGCATGCAGCCCAGGGAAGGGAAGTGGGGTTCACTGAAAAGTGGTTATAGTGACAGGAATTAAACTAGAGTACAGGTCCGGCTCCAGGCACCAGCTTATAAAGCAGGTGCTGGGGCAGCAACTCTGAAGCGGGGTGGCACTTTCAGATATTCGGTGGCAATTTGGCGGAGGGTCCCTCACTCCCGCTTGGAGCGAAGGACCTCCCGCTAACTTGCCGCAGATTGCGATCGCGGCTTTTTTTTTTTTTTTTTTGGCTGCTTGGGGCGGCAAAACCCCTGGAGCCGGCCCTGCTAGTGTAGCATGAATTTACTAAGAATGCACATGTAGCATGAGGGGAAAGGCATGAGGAAAGTAAAGCAGCCTGAGGAAGCTTTAAAGTATCTACCATAATACCAACGGCCAGTTGAATATATAAAATGGAAGCAGAGGAGATGCGTGTCCTGATTTCATGAGCTGCATTTTTTCTCTGCATGTCTAGTGTTTGAGTCAGGGTTGGAAGGGACCTCAGGAGGTTATCTAGTCCAACCCCCTCATCTAGTCCAACCCCCATGTTTCTATGGTTTCCACTGTTCATCTGATGGGTGAGACAACAACTATATATAGCTTTAGTGTCATAGCTTTTCTTTTAGGCATCCCCTCCAGACATATTGTCACCACCACCTTTACTGCCACCACCTTCAACTAGCAAGAGTGCTAAAGTATGTTACGAGAAGTGGCAGTGGGGGAAAAAAAGAAAAAAATACCCCCCTTTTTTATACCTCCCACAAAATGAAATAAATATTTTCAAAAAGATTTAAATGAAAACATTTAGTGGGGGAGGGATAGTTCAGTGGTTTGAGCATTGGCCTCCTAAACCCAGAGTTATGAGTTCAATCCTTGAAGGGGCCACTTAGGGATCAGGGGCAAAATCAGTACTTGGTCCTGCTAGTGAAGGCAGGAGGCTGGATTCAATGATCTTTCAGAGTCCCTTCCCCAGTTCTATGAGATGGGTGTATCTCCATATATTATTATAATTTAATTATACATTTTGTTTTCATATTTTGACCAGCTCTAATTCAATCTCCTATTATGCAAAGTATCTGCCACATCTCTGCATTTACAGACAGCAAATGACTACAGCAAACTGCATCTTCTAACAGCAAAGTACTACAGCAAACCTCTACAACTAACACCGTTGGAAAGTGACTGTTTGAGGGTTAGTCTCATGTGTTTCGTGTGGGGAGGGATGGTTAAGGGGGTATTGAGAGGCTGGTATTGGAGCCAGTGTTAATATTCTGCTTTGTGATCTTTGTTATACATTAGCTGTTGTAATGGTCCTTGTTTTGGGGGTCAGGTATGTATGTAGCAAATGTAGTGATTTCACAACAAAGTTTTCTTTGAATAATAATAGTTTGGTTAAATATATGCACATCATCAACTGTATTCTTTTTACTCTCCTACTGATATGAGAGCTTTTGAGGTTTCCTCTTAGCTCTGTGCATCTGTGGTTTTCTTTGTTAAAATAAAATACGCAGTACAGTTTGTGTGTGTGTGTACACCCCGCCCCCAAACTCAACAAAGCAAAACATTATATTTATTTCTAGAATAATTGGATAATAAACTCCAAAAAATATGTGTTATTCACAACAGTTAGGGAAATTACAGGTGTACAGAAATTCACAAATATTGGGAAGGAAAAGCTTTTAAAACAGTTAGCACTTAACAAAAGGCAGTTGGGGATATGTGTTAACATAGTCACTTTAAGGGCTAGTCTACACTTACGAGCCGGGTCGACGCGGTGAGTTCGACTTCTCGGAGTTCGAACTATCGCGTCTAATCTGGACGCGATAGTTCGAACTCCGGAAGCGATAGTTCGAACTCCGGTACTCCACCACTGCAAAAGGCGGTGGCAGAGTCGACCTTGGAGCCGCGGACTTCGATTCCGCGGCGTCTGGACAGGTGAGTAGTTCGAACTAGGGTACTTCGAATTCAGCTACGCTATTCACGTAGCTGAATTTGCGTACCCTAGTTCGACCCCGCTTCTTAGTGTGGACCAGCCCTAAGAGACGTAAATGCCTGTCATTGAATCACATATTCCACTGCACATGTGTAGGGATCAAAACCCCAAAGATGATAAAAAGCCTTGAAAGTATCTTATTGTTAAGAAAGAGAGCAGGAAAAATAAAACAAAATAGCTTCTCTGCAGGAAAGAGAGAACCAACCTTACAAGGAGTTACTGAAATGTATTAGTTTTGTGTGTAGGAAGGGGCATGTGATGTTATTCTCTAATGACTTGAAAGGATGAGGTGGAGGAGGGGATGCCTGGAGGACCACCAAGGTGATATCTATGGAGAGAAGGTAGCCAGGATGTTCCAGTAGACCACTGATGCCATGGTCCAATGTTGGGACAGCAATATCTCTGCTCAGAGTTCTGACAACCATTTAGGGTCCATTAGTCTATGAGGATGGACCACTGAAACAGGAGGCAGGATAAGCTTCTACTTCAGCCTGGAGGAGATAATGATCTGCCCATAGAACAGGTCTAATAACATACCAGCTGAAATGCAGGTCAGATCCAGTGTTCCTCCTCCGCACCCAGCTAAATGATATAACCCAGAAACCACTTGGGAACTGGTTGCCATAGAGCCCAGGAGGTGTCAAGTCCTACACAAATCATTGTCAGGCTGGCTACTGAAGTCACTCAGAACAATAGGCCTGGAGGACCCTATGACAGGGCTGTCTTCTGCTCAGGCACTCCTGTCTTCTGTGCTGTTTACACAGACTCAGAGACCTTCAGCTGCTAAACAGCCCAGTACAGTTTATTTATATTTACTCTTCCCACCACCTTACTGAGCCATACACCATATTATTTACAGTTTTCCCTCAGTTCTCTGCCAGGGGAGACAGGGAGGGTGTGTGTGTCTCCCCCTGGGGCTCCTCCTGTGCCTTCTTATACCTCCAGTGTAAATGGGCCAATTTGTTCATCAGTCCTCCCTCAGCCTATTAGTCCTTTCTCAGCCTATTCTAATGCAGTAATTGGGGCCCATCAGGCCCATCCTAGGGGGAATTAATTGGTGTTTAAGTGAGGAGAGCACTGGCTCAGCTGTTGATTGCCAGCACTCTGCCAAAACCCCAACTCCTGGCTCCAAAAGAGCTCATTTCACTACAACAGCTGGCTCAGTGAGTAGCAATTTAGACCATGGGTCTCAAACTCAAATGACCACATGAAGGCTAGTTCACTGACCTGAGGGCTGCATCACTGACACCCCCCTCGCTGCCCCCGGCCCTGCCCCCACTCCACACCTTCCATGAGGCCCCACCTCTTCCCTGTCCCCATTCCAACTCCTTCTCTGAAGTCCCCACCCCAACTCCAGAGGGTGCTTGAGGGGTGTGGCAGGGGGTTGTGGTGTAGCAGGGGGTTAAGATTCAGGCAGGGGGCTCAGGACAGGGAGCTTGGGTGCAGCAGGGGGGTGGGGTTCAGGCAGGGAGATCAGGGCAGGGGATTGGGATGCAGAAGGGGTGTGGGATGCAGCAGGAGGTTCAGGGCAAGAGGTTGGGGTGTTGGGTGTGGCAGGGGGCTCAGGGCAGGGGATTGAGGTGCAGGCAGGAGGCTCAGGACAGAGGATTGGGGTGCAGAATGGGTGGGGATGCAGCAGGGGGCTCAGGGCATGGGGTTGGGGTGTGGGGTGCAGCAGGGGGCTCAGGGCAGGGGGTTGAGGTGCAGGCAGGAGGCTCAGGACAGAGGATTGGGGTGCAGAATGGGTGGGGATGCAGCGGGGGCTCAGGGCACGGGGTTGGGGTGTGGGGTGCAGCAGGGGGCTCAGGGCAGGGGGTTGAGGTGCAGGCAGGGGGCTCAGGGCAGGGAGTTGGGGGGTGGGGTGCAGGAGGGCTTCGGGCTCTGGGGTGGCAGCGGCGCACACTGGGGCCAAGGCAGGCTGCTGGGCCTGGGCCCAGCTCCACTCAGCTCCTGGAAGTAGCTGGAACCATGTCCCTGTGTCCCCTAGGGGAAGGGGGATGCAGGACTCTGCACGCTTCTTGCCGTGCCTCCAGGTACCTCCCCCAAAGCTCCCATTGGCCACGGTTCCCCATTCCCTGGACGGAGCCCTCTGCTTCTCCCTCCCGGCCACAGGGACGTGATGCCAGCTGCTTCAGGGAGTGGATGTAGTTTCCCCACCCCTCACCTGGAGGTAGGCCGCTTAGCGGGCTGCAGGAAATAGCCCCGCGGGCCGAGTGTTTGAGACCCCTGGTTTAGACTGTGTGTCACTCAGATAATGGGACTTCTACATTAGTTTCATTCTGGGACTCACAAATAGATGGGCATGCTGAAATGAATCCCTCTTTGGGGTGGAACACATCCTACATCTGAGGTCAAATACAAACAGCACAACTACTATTTATATGCCTCTGGTGGGCTCATGTTGACAGAGTAACCATCTGGACAAAGCTGCACCAACACAGGGCCAGCTGATTGGTCGAACCTGGTCTTGAGTATATGATTTAGGTCAGCCATCAACCATGATGAAACCACTGATGGTGATAGATTAGCAACTGACAGTGAATTGACTCAAAAACTCTGGCTTACTCTAGTGGCTTACTATTGACCTGGCCTCTCAAGTGAAGATCTGAGGTGGAAACTGATGGACAGAAAAGAAATGCCTGCTAGCTGGCCGGTGCTCAACTACTGGTATTTTCCTGCCCAGCTTTCCTGTGCAGATAGTGATCAGAGAAATGGAATAAACTCTCTTTTGGCATGACAGATCCTGAGTAATAAATAAACATGCTCCACTATTTCAGCCACATAAATATATCATTGAGAGATTGCAGCTATCAAAGGTAGGGTTTTTTTTTAATGAACCACAGAATGTAGCGTCCCAGGCATATTGTCAGAACCCTCCTAATACATCAAACTAAAGTGAATCAAGTTAAATCACCATATACAAATACACTTTCACCCCATGCCAGTGCATACCCCCTCACCTGGTTCCCAATGCAGTTGCTAGACTCTTCTAACCCAGGTCAGCCATTCTTTGGAAGTACTGTCATTTCATAGTTCACATATCAAAATATATCAACTATGGAATTTAAATGAAGATGGCACCTAGATATGGGCCACACCCAAAGTCTATTGAAGTCAGTAGGAGTCTTTCTATTGACTTTAATGAGCTTTGGCCCCAAATCTGTTCAGTAGCATTTTCTTTAAAAACTAAGATGAAGATATTATGAATATCGGTTGTACTCTGCCTCTCTTCTCAATTATGTTTAATTTATGCACATTTCTTGTAGCTTTGCATGTGTGATCATTAAAGAGAATCAATGTATATTTCCCTGCCACCACATTAATGGACCTAATCCACTGAAATACAAGCAAGAAATGTCCAACTGAGAAGGGGAAAATTATAGTTCACAGTTTGCTCTTTAAATATGCCAATTAATTCAAGAAAAATCAATTTAGCACCAGAAAACTTCATAAAAGTCTCCTCAACCTGCAGAAAACATGTTCATAAATTCCAAGGGGGATGGAAAAAGAAAGAAGAAAGTATAAATTCAGTTGGTTGTTACAAGATTTTTTTCCCTCAAGTGTGTTGTTTTTTTCATCTGTGTGTCGATTAAACCTCTGTACTTAGAAAATAGTTGACTCAAGAAGCGTTCTTGTTTTAAAAGTGGATTTTCTGTTATGAATATACCTCATGGGTCTCCTGTTTTAAAGCTTGTTTTTCTGTTATATGAATAGCCAAAGAAACATATTGTAAAAGAGCAGTCTGACTTTAACCATACAGGTTCTGTCTACCTTGGGAAAAGCCTATAACTATACAAGACAAGTAAGAGTACATCAGCACTAAAAAGTCCTAATGGAAAACTAAACATGGAACCCAAGTAATTTCAAGGCTAATAAATTAACTACATTAATTGGCAGTGCTCCTCCACCTCAAAAACCATTGAATATATAGCTTTCTTTTTGTTTGTTTCCATAGTTTATGGGCTTAAATTCTCTAGATTTGGAAACTGGTATTTTCAAAAGATGCTAATGGAGTTAGACTCATAATTTTTATTGAATTTCAGTGGCATTTGGTTGGATAACTCCCTTAGGCTTCTTTGATAACACCAGCCATAAAGAACAGCCTAGTTGCTGGCTAGTTGTGCTATCAGAAAAATGATATGCTGATGTGAATGGATGTAGCTCCACTGACTTCACAATGGAGTTTTGCTTATATTCACCAGCAGAGAATTTGGCCAAACAATTCACAGGCTGGGCCATGAAGGTGGTGTCTGAATCCAGATCTAGAATAGGTCAGGCTAGGATTCCAGATTTAGGTTCATTGTTGAACCAAAGCTAAAGTTTGACTTTGAAAAGGCCAGAGTTTTACAAAATGTCAGCCCTAGATGCCAGAAGTCTCACGAGATCAACTGAGCTGGTAAGATTTCCATCAAATCTATTCACCATATTGTGTTATTTCAACGACATTGTAACCAAAACTCTAGAAGTGTGTTCAGATCTAGAAATTTGAATCTGAACACCCATCTCCAGAGTTTGAATTTGTGACTTTGGCTTTCCTTTAGAGTAAATTACTACATTTCACTACTGTCCTAAATGCATAGTCACTGGGCCACAACCTTAGCTGGTATAAGTTGGTGTAATTCCAGTGAAGTTATAGACAAGACAATTTGGTCTTTAAAAATAACCAAGCATTCCCTAGTAAACCAGGCACCATATGGAACAATCTTTTCCCTGCATTCAGAGAACACTGTTTTGAGCCTTGCCCCAAATGAAGTAAAATAGCGTAATGTAGTGATTTATTTAATAGTGTATTCTTATTGTTATTAACTTTTTCATGTTTAAATACAAAGGACTAGATTCCTGAGGAGAGTTAGGCCCCTAAAGTGGCATTTAGGCATCTAAATCCCAACATCAGGCACCACTAGTATTCACAACTCCCATCCCCTCCCAGCTGGGTTGCAGCCAAACCCGGAAGGTAACTAAACTCATTCGGCACCTAAATGTTTGCAGTAAAAGTTCCATACTCACCTATATTTCTGCCATTGAGCATGCAGTCTGCAGGCTTGCTCTAGGGGTCTGGATGCTGAAACCCCAGTGTAATTCTTGAACTGGAGGAAGAGGTGCTCCTGCTCCTAATCTGCCTGCAGGACCTGATCTGGGCGTCATGCTCAGAGCATGTCTGACTCCCCACAAAACAGCTGGGGATGGTATGTGTGAAGACAACTATCATAACTTTTGGCCCTGTCACAAGGGTGCTCACCCAGGATGTGGGAGACCCTCCTCAGTTAAAGCCCCCCCTTCCCGCTTGAGGGGGAATAGGAAACTGCTACCATTCAGATGAATGCCCTAACCATCGGGCTACCCTGATGTGGGGCTCCCTCAATCTCTCCTGCTGAGGCTGTTCCACTGTGGATAAATAATTAAAGAGTCATTGGTGCAGGGGTCTTGATTCGGGGTCTTCAGCATCCTGGGTGAGTGCTCTAACCAGCAGGCTCAGAGTCATTCTTCTGCAAGTACTTTCTCTTGTTGGAGTAAGGACTCTGTATTCAATCCAAAGTGAAACAGTTTCAACAGGATAGATTCCAGGACCCTGCACACGAGAGCATCCCACAGTCCTGTGGTTCTGGCACTCACAGAAAGGTGGCAGAAGCATATCATATACATGCTCCCCCTTAGACAAAAGAAGGACTTGAACCAGGGGTCTTCTACATCTCAGATGATTACTCTAACCTGGGGCTAAAAGTTCTGAGCGAGTCCTCTCCTGGCTTCTTTCAAAAAATGCCCAGGTGCCTAACTCCCTTGGAGGGGCAGGGCTTTGGACACGCCCCTCTCCCTGCCATTGTGCACTGGCTACCTTAGGCAGGGAGCTGCCTAGTGTGCTGGCTTTTATGAATTCCATTCATTCTGTAGGGAGCCTGAGTGCCTAACCCAGGCTTTGTGAATTTCAGGGATTTTCTAGGCACCTACAAGTTAGGGATGAGGATACCCAGCAGCATCATGCCTAAGTGCCTTTGTGAACATAGCCTCAAATGCCCTAAAACTTTTGGATCAGACTCTGCCTAGACATTATATGGGTCTACAGCAGCAGCTGGAAAGGAGCAAGGAGCCTCTGCTTACCTTTGCACAGCCCGTGTAAGGGCTGAACAGACTTTCAGTTTCTGAATTAACAGAGCTGACCAGGTATACATGGGGGGAGTGTGTGCTTCACACTGCATACAGGTGTAGAAGATGGTGCACTCCCCTGCACACTGGGTTGCTTTTTTTGTTCTGTGTTTGTACAGCACCTAGGGCAATGGGGTCCTCATCAGTGATGTCCTGGTCCACAATGAGGTCCTGGTCCATGATGTCCTAGGTACTACCTCAGTACAAATAATATAATATAATACAAATAAATATATACAATAATAATTCTGCCTCCCTGAGGTAGACTACCACAAGAGCAGTCAAGGGAGTCATGTGGCAGCTGTGTACTAATGCAGGGCTAAAAATCAAAAGGTCTGATGAGGCCCTTTAGTGAATAAGAAGGATGCAAAGGGTATGTTTTGAGCCTGTGACCTGCAAAAGGGAACAGAGCATGTGAACGCCTTGTTAGGAGAGTGCTGGCAAAGTAAAGATTTGCAGGATCAGGTCCTGTATTTGTAAATGCACTTTTTCTTTGAACCTTTATATGTTGTTTGTCAATTTCCTAATCCTATTAGCTTTCCATTTTTCTAAAGGACATGCTATTATGGAAATGCATGTCAATTTTAGCTCTTTTTGTGTGTTAGAAATTACCCACTATTTATAATGCATGCTGCCTGCTAATTAAGTGGTGAATGTTCAGAATGGTTGTTTACTAAGCATATTATTTGACCTCTAACGAAGAAAGCTTTTCCTGGTGCTGTCAAATGGAAACATTTGGAAATAGCAGGTTTCAAGGTGTCTGGGCTATAATTCAACTTTATGGGCTAAATTCTGCCCTGAGTTACAGCCTATGCATCCCCATGGAACTCAGTGGAGTCCAGTGGGATATGAGGCAGAGCAGAATTTGGCTCTATTGGGCTAAATTTTCTTAAAAAAGAAAAAAAAAGTATGATAAAATTGATTAATGAGCACCCTATAGCAATGAGCTGGCTGCAGCCTAGTTTTCTGAGTCTGGATTTCAAGGGGCTGGAACAAAGCAATGGATCACCTGAGAAGGGACTAGGTGGCCTGGCAGAGGGGTTTGGAACTTTCTAAAAGGACACATTCTGCTCTGAGCTGGCTCTCACTTACCAGCCGTACACTGGCTGACAACAATGTACTGTGCAAGAGGAAGATGGGAGAAGGGGCAAACTTGCCTCATACATTGACTAGACTTAAGGACTAACATAGTCTCAGGGGAGGAGACCATATAGGTTTATGTTGTTTTACCTAAAGATCTGTAACCCTGGCATGCTTTGAGAGTAAAATTAACTGTGGGTTTTGTCTCGTGTGCAAAGCCTGTGTGTATGTCTTTGCTTTATTTGCCACATGTTCCTGAAGGGGTTAAACAAATAATCCAGAGGCTTCACAGCTTCAGAGGAACTCTGAGGAGTAAGCAATAGCTACTGAGGAGGCTTGGGAGAGCCAGTGCTAGTTTCAGTGCCTACGCAGCTGGACTGTGGAGTCCTATATCTCAGAAAGTGGTTCTAGACAGAGGATCAGCACTCTGAGACTGTGCCTAAAACACATGGGATCCAGTAATTAGGATCCAAACACAACAGACTGGAATGTGTCCACAAGGGAAACTGGTCTGGGTTGTAACAGTGGTACTTCCAGAGATGTCATAAAAACATGGCAGTGGGTCTCCTATCAGTTCAGCAGGTCAGATCTAAGTGGTTCTGAAGGATACACTTGCAATTGTATACCCTGTGTTTGGCTCAACTCTAGGTAACGTATCGGTTGATGGACACAATCAAAGTGACTGTACAGTAGGGCTCTGTGGAATTATGGAGAAGTTCTAGCCTGGCTTCTGGTTTCATGTTTACTGTACAGCTATAGATGGGATCTCACTTTAAAATCTCATCTGGGTGGTGGTGGGACAGTTTTCATTTCCAATCCAACTCCTTTACTTCATTCGGGTGGTGCAAAAGAGCCAGACTCTGGCTAGAACTACCCCATGGGGAATTTTACATTAACACCACCCTATACCAAAAACCTACCGACCGCTATGCCTACCTTCATGCCTCCAGCTTCCATCCCGGGCACACCACAAGATCCATTGTCTACAGCCAAGCACTGAGGTACAACCGCATCTGCTCTAACCTCACAGAAAGAGACCAACACCTACAAAATCTCCACCAAGCATTCTCAAAACTACAGTACCCGCACGAAGAAATAAGGAGACAGATCAACAGAGCCAGACGTGTACCCAGAAGCCTCCTACTGCAAGACAAACCCAAGAAAGAAACCAACAGGACTCCACTGGCCATCATATACAGTCCCCAGCTAAAACCCCTCCAGCGCATCATCAGGGATCTACAACCCATCCTGGACAATGATCCCACACTTTCACAGGCCTTGGGTGGCAGGCCAGTCCTCGCCCACAGACAACCTGCCAACCTGAAGCATATTCTCACCAGTAACTGCACACCACACCATAGTAACTCTAGCTCAGGAACCAATCCATGCAACAGACCTCGATGCCAACTCTGCCCACATATCTACACCAGCGACACCATCACAGGACCTAACCAGATCAGCCACACCATCACCGGTTCATTCACCTGCACGTCCACCAATATAATATATGCCATCATATGCCAGCAATGCCCCTCTGCTATGTACATCGGCCAAACTGGACAGTCTCTAAGGAAAAGGATAAATGGACACAAATCAGATATTAGGAATGGCAAAATACAAAAACCTGTAGGAGAACACTTCAACCTCCCTGGCCACACAATAGCAGATCGTAAGGTGGCCATCCTACAGCAAAAAAACTTCAGGACCAGACTTCAAAGAGAAACTGCTGAGCTCCAGTTCATCTGCAAATTTGACACCATCAGCTCAGGATTAAACAAAGACTGTGAATGGCTTGCCAACTACAGAACCAGTTTCTCCTCCCTTGGTTTTCACTCAACTGCTAGAACAGGGCCTCATCCTCCCTGATTGAACTAACCTCATTATCTCTAGCTTGCTTCTTGCTTGCATGTATAAACCTGCCCCTGAAAATTTCCACTACTTGCATCCGAAGAAGTGGGTATTCACCCACGAAAGCTCATGCTGCAAAACATCAGTTAGTCTATAAGGTGCCACAGGATTCTTTGCTGCTCTCCCTTGGCAAGGGGTAAACTCAAGTGACATGAGTAGATATGGCTCTTCTCCCAACCACTCCCTCAGTCCTAGCCACTCCCAATCTCTCCCCTAGCCTGGGAAAGTGGCAGAGAGACATGGAGTGGGGATGCTGTGCTGATCCTCATCTGTTGTATTGTCCTTTAGACACCATATGCTGATGACAAAAGTTAGAGAAGTCTTAGGTTGCTCTGACACAAAGGCTGGGTCCAGCTAAGACAAACCCACAGAATCAGGGAGCCAAAACCAGCTGCCTGACTCTCACCTCTTACACTGAGCAGAGCTTGGATACAGGAGTTTTCTCTGACTCACCTACCAGAACAGTGCCCCTTAAACTACAAAATACTGGCTCAGAACAGACTCAGAAGGAAGAGTACCACTAAATGAATCACCAGCACTGCTTCCTGCAGTATCTGACTTCACTTGGATATCTTTGACTCCACTGTATATAGTCTGTCCAATAAACCGGGACTTTCAACACTCTTTCCTCCTTTCCTTGTTCCCCTGCATTAGAGTCAAGTCTGCTGCTTGGCTGTGGAAAGTATTCACTATATATGTCTTGAAGCTGTTTCTTTGTTCTCCCACATCTGACTCTGTCACCTTTTTAAAGTACTGAATGGGAAGCTTCCCAGGCTGTCACTGTAACAAACAAAGATGCCAAACATGAAGTTCTTTTTCTGAGTAACGCCCACAAGTTCTTTCTATTTGTGCGTCATGCCGTAGACTTACACTGCCTTACAGTTTGCTTCTATCTCCCTTGAACAGCTTAAGAACAACAGAAACAGCAGCAGCGATCTGCTCTTCATACTGATGGGCACTGGTGCTAGTTTTTCCGACAAAATGGAAAAACACTGTAGAGATCATAATGGTATATGCTTCCCTTGATTTCTCTTCCACTTTAGCCATTGGCATCCTTTTTTCTGTTCACCTCTGAGGATCCCTTTGATCGATAACATGCAGTAGCCTAATAGAGGTTGAGCACAGATATGGTGGATATCTGTTGCTGGTGCCTATGAAATGCAACTCGTAGCCTCTTTTGGAGGTTCTTGCCACTATATTTTTATCTCAGTTGTTTTTGTTACAAAAATAAATAAATGGCATAATGTACTGGGTAAGACTGAAGCTATTTTATTTGTGTGGATATTGGATATGACTGTTTTATGCTTGCCGAATAACTTCAGGGTCACAGGACTTAATAACTAAGAATAAAGTTGAGCTATGGACTGCTTGATCCAAAGGCTTTGGGAAGAATTGCCTAACACAAACTATGTACCCTTGATAAATCAGCAGCCAGCAGATAGAAAGCGATACATAGTTTAAAGAAATGGACCCTTTGAATGACATTTGGAAGCCCTTTATTGAATAGATACATAGATATTGCAATGATCTCTGTAATACAGGAATTGTGACTTCCTGGGCAGGTTATAAAGAAGTGCACAGGGTTGCAATCACTCTAAGATTCCCATATTACTAGATGAGAGGGTGTGTGTGTGTGTCTCCGCATGGAAAAGCTGGGTTGAGAACCATTGTTTCAATATTTGAGCATAACAGATGCTAGATGACATTTATTGTGTTGTTGAAAACTGTAAAAATTACAAACTGTCACTTTAAATTGCAGAGATTTTCCTGCTCCTGCTTGCAGACTAAGTGGCTCTGTAGGGAAGTGTGCAATCTGTCCCTAACAGCAGCACAATCAGTCTGCAAACAGCTGACCTATGTGTGAGCTGTACCATTCTGTTTTAGGGAGCAGCCTGCTTTGTGTCTCCCTGGGGTTTTTTTTGGGGGGGTAAGGGGGTGTCTTGTGTGCTATTCTGAATTCTCAGAAATAAAGCAATATTACATTGCAACCTTCCAGAAAGAGTATTTATGTTTTGATCTAACTTCTCTGATGTATGCCATGAAATATGACACTTATAAAGAGGCGTGCTGAAAGTTAACCTGTTGTATTATAAATTGCCATCAGATTCACTTGATCACGTAACATTATCACGTTGTTTTTGGCTTGTTGAGAAAATCTTTGTGGTGTATCTAGGCAATATATGTTTTTTCACACACCTTTAAATGTCTAACATGTTTAGACTATGTACTAGGAAATACTGGAGGGGGGCTGCTTGGGGATTTTATTTTGTATGTGCCTTCAAAATGTTAATTGTCTTTTTAGTTTTTCTTTTTGTGAAGTGCTACTAAATACATATAGACCTTTCTTAAAGCTTCTGGAGTCAGATGTCAGCATGAGAACCCCAGCTTCATTATAAAAAACAGTCTAGTGCTGGCAAAAGCTTGAAAACGTGAACTCTAAAGGTTCACAAACTATAGGGCAAATAAAAAGAACCCAATATGCTACTGCTATACTTCTGCAGAAAGTGCAGCATACTGTCTCCATTCTAATCTGGCTGGCTGGCTGGCTGGTGTGTGTGTGTGTGTGTGTGTGTGTGTGTGTGTGTGTGTGTGTGTGTGTGTGTGTGTGTGTTATGGCCCTGCATCCTCTTCCTCTTATATTCCAAATGATGTTGGTACTGCAACTGTCCTCAGCTGCTGCACAGGGAAGCAAAGGCTATGTATGTAGTGGAGGCTATTTACATTGTTCCTTCATACAGTTTATTTAATGACAACTAGGACCACGGGTCTAGTTGTACAGTCAGATTTTTTTCCTGCATTAGACATGCAGGCTGGAACCCTTAATCTTTGGTATTATCAGCTGAATAGAATCATATCATTTAATAACATACCTAAGTACAAACTAAAGAGCACTCTTGACCCGTTTTGAGAAGGGAATTTAAGAAATTGCAGATAATAGCTGTGTCGGTACATGAACCATTACGACAACATAATGTGTTCCAACAAGCTTTCCACGGGCACAAAACAATAATGCACTGACACTTCAAAACAATCTTTTTATGGTTTTTTGATGACAAGTTACACTACTGAAATTGTATACGAGTATTTCATAATTTTAAAACAAATTTTCATCTGTGCACTCACAAAATCTGCAATGAGATTATGAGTTTGACATTTCCCTGAACATCATAAAGATGAGAACAATGGCAATAACTGGTAGGCATCAATCAAAACTTAATTTAAAAAAAACCAAACTATTTTGTATTGAATTTTTAAAGTGAATACAGGGGCATGTCTTCCATAGCAGATTATACAAGCAACATCCCAGGGGATTCAATATGATTGCAGAGACCATAAACCTTCCTAAAAAGCAGGCTCCAAAACACTGTGCTATCTTACCTGGCAAGTGTAGTGAACCTGAAGAAAATAGTATCAATTGAAATCATTAACTCTTTTCTTATGGAAGAAGATTAAAGACTATTCTGGCTTTTGCACTGTTGCACAGGCTGAGGAGGTACAAGGAGTCTTATGCAATCCTTGTGTCAGGCAAAATGACAGTCCTTGAACTCTTGGGGAGGGGAGAAGAATAACATCCTTGTGCCTCTGGGTACAGAAGCTAACTCAAAGGGGATGGGGAGTACTGAACAAGAAGTGCTGCTGAGGCAAAGTTAGGTAGACATAGAGAGTGGAGCATATTGCACCATTGTAGTGGTTGATGAAGAGCATGCATCTCACCTGCATGCCCAGGAGGTCTTCTCCATTCCCAGTACTTGCTAGGAAATTAGGTTGATTTTATGGAAGTCGATTTTTAGAAATTGATTTTATACCGTCGATTGCGTATGTCCCCAGTAAGTACATTAAGTCAGTGGAGTACGTCCTCACTACCGTGGCTAGCATCAACTTACGGAGCGGTGCACTATGGGTAGCTATCCACTGCCGATTGGAATTCTGGGTTAAGCTCCCAGTGCGTGATGGGGCAAAACCATTGTCGCTAGTGGTTTTGGGTACATGTCAGTGGCTGTGAAACTTTTGCATGCGTAAGGTCACTTTCTTGGAACTCTGTGACTTGCTTTCTCCCACCCTGAAGCGCAGGAATACCAAGATGAGAGCTGCTCTGACAGTAGAGAAGTGAGTGGCGATAGTCCTGTGGAAGCTTGCAATGCCTGACTGCTACCGGTCACTCAGGAATCAATTTGGAGTGGGCAAGTCTACTGTGGGGGCTGCTGTAATCCAAGTAGCCAATGCAATCATTGACGTTCTGTTATCAAGGGTAGTGACTCTGGGAAAATGTGCAGGTCATAGTGGATGGCTTTGCTGCAATGGGGTTCCCTAACTGTGGTGGGGCGATAGCCAGAATGCATATCCCCATCTTGGCACTGGACCACCTTGCTAACCAGTACATGAACCACAAGGGGTACTTCTCAATGGTGCTGCAAGCACTGGTGGATCGCAAGGAATGTTTCACCAACATCAATGTGGGATGGCCAGGAAAGGTGCATGACGCTTGCATAGTTAGGAATTCTGGGCTGTTCGAGCAGCTGCAAGAAGGGACTTACTTCCCAGATAAGAAAATTACCATTAAGGATGTTGAAATGCCAATAGTTATCTTTGGGGACCCAACCTACCCCTTGCTCCCATGGCTCATGAAGCTGTACACAGGCAGTCTGGACAGTAGTAAGGAGCAGTTCAACTATAGGTTGAGCAAGTTCAGAATGGTGGTAGAATGTGCCTTTGCACATTTAAAAGCTCGCTGGCACTGTTTGCTGACTAGGTCAGACCTCAGCGCAACCAACATTCCCATTGTTATTGCTGCTTGCTGTGTGTTCCATAATATCTGTGAGAGTAAGGGGGAGACATTTATGGTGGGGTGAGAGGTTGAGGAAAATTGCCTGGTGTCCAATTTTAAGAAGCCAGACCCAGGGCAATTAGAAGAGCACAGCTAGTTGCGCTGCACATCAGAGAGGCTTTGAAAACAGTTTCATGACTGGCCAGGCTTCGGTGTGACAGTTGTGTGTGTTTCTTCTTGATGCTAACTCGCCCCCTTTGTTGATTTTAATTCCCTGTAAACCAACCACCCTCCCCCCTTCAAAATAAATTAACTATTGTTTTGAAACTGTGCATTCTTTCTTTATTAATTAAAAAAAAAGAGAGAGATAACGGATAAGGTAGCCCAGGTGGGGAGAGGGAGGAGGGAAGGACTAGGCCACATTGTTTATTGTAGCCACACTAAAAATCAAACTGTTTGAATGACAGCCTTCTGTTGCCTGGGCTATCCTTTGGAGTGGAGTGGCTGGGTGCCCAGAGGTTCCCCCCGCCCCCCGCATTCTTAGGCGTCTGGGTGAGGTGGATATGGAACTTGGGGAGGAGGGAAGGTGGTTATACAGTGGATGCAGCGGGGGTCTGTGCTCTTGTTGGCTTTCCTGCAGCTCCAACATAAACTTCATCAAGTCTGTTTGCTCACCCAACAGACACTGCATCATGTCCGTTTGCTCCCCCATTAGCCTCAGCATCACATCCTGCCTCCGTTCTTTGCACTCACTTAATTCTTTCCTGGCCTCTGCCACTGAATATCTCCATGCATTCAGGGCCAGCTCTAGGTTTTTTGCTGCCCCAAGCAAAACATTTTTTGGCCGCCCCCTCTGTTTTTTGGCTTTTACACATGTTTGCACTTTGCAGATCTTGAGTACAATCAACTATAATTGAGTAATATTTGGCATGTTTCAAATCCAATAAAATTTCATTACGCACTCCATTAGAAATTAATTGTATTATCTCATTTTGTGTATTTTTACCCAAATAATGAGTGTGACTCTTTCAATCTTTCACTCTTCGTACATGCTCAGCCATAACACTATCAAATTTTGCCAATAACTCAACCAATTTCAAGAAATTTCCATCGTTATTCTCATATAAAATATTCGAGGAGCCATGGAATGTGAGGCACTGTTCGGCTCGGAAATTAATGAGTGCCAGTAAATGTTCCAACACAGCCTGACAATGTAGAATTTCTGAATTTAGTAGACATTGCTGTACCGCATCGATTGTTGTATTGGAACGTAATCTGTTTGACAGCTCAATCCAATTTGTCAATGAGTGTAAATGATTTTTTGATGTTTCATGTTCTTTCAAATGCTGATGCAAATCTCGCCAGTTATTAAAACCTGAAGTTACCAGAAGAATGTCCGAGTTACAGAACAGTGTGCAGCAAAAAACCAAAAAACTACATATTTGGTCTGTGAATACACTAACCATGATCTATTAATTTGTTCCCTATTTTTCATTTTTTTCTTCATAATGGATGGCATAAATCGACGATTTGACTCATTAAATGGATATTCAAATGTAGGATCTAGTTTTGAAGGATCTTTTTTCACAATAATCATTAGCATTGCATCAGTAATTATTGTCGGCCATGTACTTGGATCCAATCCTATGTCAGCCTCTCCACCTTCCAATAATTGTTCTTCAGTTCTAGATTTGAATAACAGTTCTCCATTTCTGGACTCTTCAGCTGAAGAAGTAAATCTTTGGATGGATTGTGATTGTTTGTCTTTATTAGTTAGCGAAGATAATCTTTGGTCAGATTGTTGTTCATCTTTATCAGTTGATAAAGATAATCTTTGGTTCGATTGGTCTTCATCAGTAAACGAATAATCACTTTCAATGAATTGCTTAGAGCTTTCTCCTTGATTGTTGACTTTTTAAAAATACTTATTTGAAGTATGAGATAGTTTTTCTAATTCTTTTTGCCATTTCTTTCTTTCTTGCTGGTAGGCAGCACCAGAAAGTCATTTTCGTTTTTGTCCCGGCACTTTAGCCCTATAACCACTGGCACCTACGCAACATGGAAATTGGCATGAATGGCACTGATAGGATGGCACAGTACACACAAGTAATCGTGATTCTTGATTTAATTAATCAATAACCATTAACGTTTACATATTTACGCACGTTCACATTATGAGTGACCATGTCATGATGTGACATGATATTTTTCATGTCCCGCTCTATCACACTACTGGAGATTTTTTTGATCTTCATTTATTATTATTTTTTTCGTACATTGGTGGATTTTTCTGAAAAAAAAGGATGGCCAGAATGCTGCCCCTGGAAATGTGCTGCCCCAAGAACGTGCTTGCTTTGCTGGTGCCTAGAGCTGGTCCTGCATGCATTAAGCTGTGGCCTGTCAGTGTGGGAGGACTGCATGAGCTCAGAAAACATGTCATTGTGAGTGCGGTTTTTTTTTGTCTTCTAATCTGCGATAACCTCAGGGATGGAGAGGAAAGGGGGAGCGTAGAAACATTTGCAATGGGAGGGAGATAAAAAGGGAGAGTAAAATTTAAGATGATACATTTCTGAGAACAAATGGGAGACTCTTTCATAGTGAATCAAGCAATTCACAGCAGACAGCATATGTGCTTTAGGTACAAGGTCACATTTTGCCTTTTATATTGAGCGCCTACTGGTATGGTGACACATCACACACGTCTGGGCAACAGAATATGGTCTCCAGGCAGCCATGGTAAGCCTTTTGGTATGTGTGGTTGGCTTCTTCCACCTTCATAACATGTGGGAATGTTTTCAAACTGCAGCACCCTCCTTTCCTAGAGCAAGCAATGGGTTAAGTTTCATATTTAAAAGGAGAGGCTGTGGTTTTTGGGTAGATATGCAGCACACATCTACCCTCACCCCACCATATGGCTATTCTCTGGGATGATCCCTTTTAGCCAAGCGCAAACAGCCCAGCATGAATGGGGTCCTTTTACTGTTCCCTTACAAAAAATCCCCTATTTCAACCAGGTGACTTGAATGATAGCACTTTACTGAGGCTAAC
Organism: Mauremys reevesii; assembly: GCF_016161935.1. Taxonomy (NCBI): domain Eukaryota; kingdom Metazoa; phylum Chordata; order Testudines; family Geoemydidae; genus Mauremys; species Mauremys reevesii. The sequence continues at coordinate 255,085,837 of NC_052623.1, forward strand.
ACAGAAATATATAGACCCAATATTGCTTGAATGTGTCCAAAACCCAGGGCCATTCACTGCCATGCTTTGTGCTGCAATGATTCCAGAATACTTGCTACTGGCTTGGCGTAGTAAAGTGTCCTACCGTGGAGGACGAAATAAGGCAGCCCTCCCCAGAAACCTTCTGCAAAGGCTTTCAGAGTACCACTAGGAGAGCTTCATGGAGATGTCCCTGGAGTATTCCCACTCCGTGACATGTGAACAGACTTTTCCAGTAGCTGTACTGGCCACGAATGCATCCCAATTCTTCAGGGCGAATCAGACATTAAACACTATTGCTTTTAAACCCTGTACTGTAGTTACAAATGTGCACTCACCAGAGATGCCTTCTCCGACTTCAGGGTTGGGGATCCCGCCATGGAAGGGTATTGGCTCCAGGGTGATGAAAAGGGTCCTAGCTGCCGGGGAGAACGGATTCACTGCTTGCCTGCTGCGCATTCTCCTCCTCCTCCTCCTCTTTCTCATCCACAAAATCTGCCTCCCTGTTGCATGATACTCCCCCTTTGCAGGTGTTCATGAACAGTGGTGGGGTACTGGTAGGGTTCCCCCCTAGAATGCCATGCAGCTGATCATAGAAGCAGTATGTATGGGGCTCTAACCCGGAATGACCGTTTGCCTCCTTTGTCTTTTGGTAGACTTGCCTGAGCTCCTTAACTTTCACGCAACACTGCTGTGTGTCCCTGTTGTAACCTCCGTACAACATGCACTGTGAGATTTTGGCAAATATATTTGCATTTCTTCTTTTTGATCGGAGTTCAGCCTGCACAGATGCTTCTCCCCATACAGCAATCAGATCCAGTGTCTCCCTTTCGGTATATGCTGGAGCTCGTTTATGATTCTGGGGGGACTGCATGGTCATTTATGCTGCTGAGTGCTGCTAAGTTCGCCACACTGACCAAACAGGAAATTAAATTCAAAGGTTCCCGGGGCTTTTCCCGTGTACCTGGCTAGTGCATCAGAGTTCAAAGTGCAGTTCAGAGTGGTCACAATGGAGCACTCTGGGATAGCTCCCGGAGGCAAGCACCGTCAATTTGCATCTGCACTACCCCAAATTTGACCCAGCAAGGTCAATTTTAGCGCTACTCCCCTTGTCGGGGAGGAGTACAGAAGTTGATTTTAAGAGCCCTTTAGATTGATGGAATGGGGTTGGTTGTGTGGATGCATTCATTTTTAAATCGACCTAACGCAGCTAAATTCGACCTAACCCCATAGTGTAGACCAGGCCTAGTAGTGGACATATTCTTGTCTACAGTAACTAGGGAGAGGTGAATAGGTTTTACTGACATAAAATCAATTTGGATCTTTGCCAAATATCTGAATAAAAGCTGACCAACTTTTTGAGGGTTTTAGTCTAGTTATCAACAGCCATGTTGTTTACAGCACAGTCTGGGAAGTGTAAAATGGGTAGGTTAGGAGAACAAAACCATACCCCCGACACAGGTTCTTCCAGCCTTCTGAAGCAGAGCTGGTCAAACATTTTTAGACAAAAATATTTTTCATCGAAAAATGGGGGCTTGGATGAGAATGACATTTTTCATGGAAAAAGTTTTTTTTTGTTTAAATGTGGCATTTTTCAATATGGATTTCTCCCCACATTCTCTCAGGTTTCTTTTTCCTTTCTCCCCACTTTTTCCAGTGGGGAAGAAAAGGGATTTAAAAAAAAAAAGATAAAATGGATTTTTCCCCACCAACATTAAATGAGCAATTTTGATTTGTTTTCAAAACAAAAATTTCACTTAGAAAATTTTCACCAAAAAGTGAAAAAAAAATCACAATTTCAAAGAAAATAAAAACAACACTTTTTTCTCCCTCTCCTCCCCTTCAATTTTCATGATACACAGTAATCTTTTTTCTGTTCTACTCGAGTCACTTGTCCTGGCCTGCACCTAGCATGCCACCATCACTTTTCTCTGCATTGGCCTATGCACTGGTCTGCAGCACTCAGAAGTGCCCATGCACAGCTGCTGACCCTATTCCACCCCGTACAATCCCAAAGCAGATCTTAAATGACAAGTAAGACCTTGTACTGGCTGTTTGCATTACTAGTGAATTTCAACCCATCGGAGAATCTGATGGTGTGATCCAAAACCCATCCAAGAAAAGGCTTCCTGAGTTCAGTCGTCTTTGGCCTAAGCCCTTAAAGCACTTTGCACCATTTAAGATAAAGCAAACCATGTCACCTCTCATACAAGCGAGTTCATTTCCACTGGTTTCCTTTGATTCTCCTGTCCACATGATACCTGACACTGTTTTACTCACCTTTAAGAATATTTGGAAGACCACTCACACACTTATTAAGCTATGCATTTTCTATTCTCCTTTTCTATTTAGCAATTGCAAATACATTACATGAAGACAGACTAGGGCATGAAAGATGAGAGAGGAAAAGATGTGTGCTGTGATCTAGCTGACAGTGGTGCAATTAAACTGCCAGAAAAGAAAATACACGCTTTATTTGTCTAAGAGTGGTTTCAAGCTGAGAACATTTTGTACTGCACATTTAAGGAAGTAATTAGCATATCTGGCATTGTAATAGCTTAGGTGATTAGTCACTGCAAGTAACTGCAGTATGGAACTAAAGAACATTACAAGAATTGTTGTCTTGCATAGTTTGTTTGAAGAGTAAAAATCTAAATAAATTAGAATGTGAAATTACATGCTTTTTTTCCTTTCTTTTGCAACCAGGCTTTGATTTGCTGTAAGGATTTTTCAGTGCCCATTTCACCTCATTGTCCATCCTTTTTGAAAAACTGAAGTTGAATTTAATGGATAACCTCATGTGTCATTGGATGCAGGAATGACTTGAGGTTCTCAGTCTGAAACTTTGCCTGAAGATGATGCAGATAGTCTTGGTTATAACTGTAATTGACTCTGTGCTCAAGGCACCATGTTGTTAACATGAATTAAGAACATAAAAAGTTCAGACAAAAGTCCATCTAGCCTAGTATCCTGCCTTTTGACAGTGGCCACTGCCAGGTGCTTCAGAAGGAATGAACAGAACAGGTAATCATCAAGTGATCCATCCCCTGTCACCCATTCCCAGCTTCTGGCAAACAGAGGCTGGGGACACCATCCCTGCCCATCTTAGCTAATAGCCAATGATGGACCTATTCTCCATGAACATATCTAGTTCTTTTTTTAACACAAGCAGTTCTTTAGATTCACTTAGTCATAAAAAAACACAATAAAAATGAAGGGCCTGATCCTCAGCTGTGCCAAGAGGCAGGGAATAGGTTTCAGTATATATTCTTCTGGCTTCCCTGATCTGTATGGCATGAGGAGGGAAATTCAACCCCTAGAATAATTCAGGGCAGCCTCACATCATAAATCCCTCACTATTTTTTTTCTGGGAACAAACTTCCAGTTACAAATAAACAAAACCAAGCAAACACCAAAAAAACAAACCCAGAACAAAACTAAAATAACAACAAAAACTCTATCACCTGTTCCCTCTCCCAGCCTCCCCCAAAATATTCCTTCAATAAAACTCTCACATAATGTAATTCATTTGAGCCTTTAAGAACACTTTATTTTCTTGACTTTTCCAAGAGGATGTGCCATTTTCCACCTGAAGTTGCCAATATATGATTGGAATAGCAGATGTGACACATAATACTAATGATATGTCAGGACAGAGGTCTGAGGATGAAGAATGGGGTGTTATTTAATACAATTTTTAATTAGCTTTAAAAAAAAACTTTTGTGCATTTAAACTTGTCTTAAGCTGGAACTCTTTCAAACTGTGAAACAAATAATTAAGGAAATATTTATTGTGGGCCTAATTCTTTTCTCATTTACAGTACCAGTGTGATTCCATTGACTTCAGTGGAGATATTCCTGATTTCCAATGGTGCAAGATAGAAGCGAATCCAGTGCTCTATCTCTAGGTTTTGAAATGAAGTCTCCTTCTTTTTTTCTATATTCTTGGATAGAAGATTCCAAACTATTGTTGACATTGGGGGTGGAAGGTAGAAACAAAGCCATTCATTTTAAGCCTGGCACTTGTGCTAATATAAGCTCAATGGCAAGAAGCTCTAGAGCAGTGGTTCTCAAACATTTCTTTTCATGGACCACTTGAAAATTGCTGAGGGTCTCGGTGGATCACTTAATGATCTTTCCAAATGTCGTTTGTACTGTTAACTAAGTATTTTAAAGAGCTTTGGATAAAAGCGCTATATATGCACAAAAATACTTAATAATAATTAACTTTTTTTGTTCTACAAATAAAAGCACACAACTCATATTTTAATATCAGTAGCCTTACCTTTCTAGTCTGATGGATGTGCCCTCTCTCCCCTACCATGGCAGCCCCCAAGCTGGGGCTGGGAAGGAGGAGGGTCTCTCCCCTGCCACAGCAACCACAGAGCTGAGGCTGGGAAGGAAGGTAGTCTCTGCCTGGCAGCCGCAGCCCTGGAGCTGGGGAAAATTGTCTCTTTCTCTGGACGCTGCAGCCCTGCACATCCCAAATTCCCCCATCCCCTCTTTTCACCCCACTGCCCCCTCCCACCTACCCCTTATTCCCCCCAAGGCCAACACCTCATGTTACATATTTGTCTTCTCCAGGGTCCAGACACCTAATTAATGGAACACACCTGCGCGGCTCCACTAATTAGGTGGGTGGCCCTTCATTCTCTTGTGTGCAGCTGCCCAGGCATGCACCTTACAGGGAACTATCCGCAAATCATCTGAATGGAGCTTTGCGGACCACTGGTGGTCCACAGAGACCACAGTTTGAGAACCTCTGTTCACGAGGGAAAGAGCTCTCTACTCCCTCTGCTGAAGAAAAGGGAAAAGTGCTGCCATACATTGCTTCGTTTGCATAGGCTACCAAGCCACAATTTCTCCATTGACACTGAGGCGTCACTGTAACAGTACATGAACTTGGATTTGGGGAGGGAGGGTAGTGGTGTCCCGGATAGGCTCAGAGAGGGGAACAAGCTCTTACCTTGGAACAATGAGCTCATTTCCAAGCAGCCAGGACTCTGCTCAAAGGCCCTAAGTGCTCTTGGCTCCCTTCTGGCATCAATTTCGCTGTACAAGACAATGCAGACTGAGGATTTTGCTGCAAGGGCTGTGGCAGATGGCAGCAGCAGAGCTGAGCAGGCCCTTAGAAGGCCATGCCCACCCAGCACCTTAATAAAGCTGAATTACTAAAATGGGTTTGGTGATGGCATCTCCTGGTGGGACCAGGCAAGCAGCTCTCTTGAAACTGGAGATGGACCTGTGAAAAGAGACTTGGACTACTGCTGATTGAAACTATGAGTGGGAACTTATGGATGGGTGAGGTGGTGTGGCCCAGGAATGGGATTTTCTCACTGGTGGGTGGGAGAGGAGTTAGCCAAAATTACTGCAAGGGTGGGGGGGGGGAATCAATTGTATGCTTTATTTGCATATAAGTATTCTATTACTGTGTTTTCCCAAGTTAATGACTGTGTTCCCTTTCCCATAAGAAAGGTTCTATTGTTTGTGCACAGTCTCAGAGCACTTCCAAGTGGGGATGTTCAGCCTGCTCAGGCACCCCAGGAACATGCATTTAGTTTCCCTAGTTTCTGGGTGTGGACTAGTCATTTGTCTAGAGGGACCCTACATATATTGAACCCATCCCTTTTTTGCTGCTGTGGACCACCTGGCAGAAGGGTTACACTAGATCAGATTGGATTTTAGGAGTCTTACATTTTTGGTGATCTCAGTCTAGGCCTCTCCTGGCCATCCACCTACATCACAAATTACCATTTGTTATTAGCTTTCACATAGCTAGAGTTAAATCAGGAGAGTTCAGGTCGTCAAGCGTTATCTACAGTCTGTCCCCTTTCATCCAATAATTTCTATGCTGCGGCACTTATGTGATTTATGTTTTGTAGGGCCCTCAGCTGGGGAAAATTGCGGTAGCTCTGTTGAAATCAGAGGCACCGGGAACATTTACACCAGCTGATAAGTGGCTCCCATTGTGCATTGTCCATAAGAGATTTTGTTTTAAATTAAAATTAGTTTGCTACTTTCCAGGACACAATTATGACCTCAGATTTGTCAAGAAAGAGACATTAAATGAAAAGAAAAATATATTATTTTAAAATAAAGTAAAAAAATGTGTTGGATGATCAAGCCATGTACATGTGTAGCCCTCCATCTGTACAACTAGCAATGAAATTGGAAACTATAGCATAAAGTGAGTGCCATAGGAAAAGGAAACCGGAGTAGCTGGTGCTGTTTACCTATTGTACCCAGGCCTACAACTTTCATACCAACCATTCGGAGATTTATACCATAGATCAGAGGTTCCCACATTTTTTCCTGTGCCCTCCTTCTCTATGGGAGTCACATAACAGCCCCTACCCCTTCAACGCCTGCCCAGTTGGGGCACAAAGTGACTCACTGGGGCAAGTGGACGGCTCATGCCCTGGGAGGCAGCAGGACCTGGCTGCCTCAATCCCCGAAGCCCATGGCAGTGAAGTGCAGCTCAGCATGGAGCAGATCAGGGCTCATCACCATCACTACCCCAGAATGTTTCCTCAGAGTGTTTCACTGCCACAGGCTCCAGAGAGTTTAAAATATGTGGGGCTCTGACTGGCCAGGTGTCCAGGTCAGGGAAGTGGGGATACTGGGCATTGCCTGTAGTCAGTGAGGGAAGGAAGGGGAAAGCAGCAGGCTGCTGCTAGGGCAGGGTGGAGCTGTGCTAGGCAGGCCAATCATGCAGTTTTATGCCAGACAGTCCTGTTTATGTAAGAACACTGGATGTGGTTTTGTCCGGTGTCATTGTGGATGCATGGAGGCTATTTGCTTGTTTGTGAGATTTAGTCGTATTAGAACTAAAATGCTCACCAATTGAAGAACACATTGTACACATTCAAGAACCAAAAGGGAAAGTAGCTTCCTTGCTGTATTGGTTTATTAAATCTAAATAATATGAAGTGACACTGAATAGTGAAAGTAATTTATGTGATTGCTGTCACCAAGCATTACTACAGAAGATGGATGGTAAAACTCATTGTGTTTTCCTGTTTCCCAGGTAAACAGCTGAAGGAAATGTGGCTGAGTTTCTCCATTCCTGCCCAAGAGCATTTTGATTAATATTGTCGTCAGCAAACCCCATACTAGTGGGACACAAGAGGAAAATCACATTCCTGGTGACTAATTCAATACGGACAGCAGCAGGCAGTTTGAATGGAACACAGAAAAAATATTTTTAGTAGATTTCTCATGAGCCTTTAACTGTAGCAGGCACTTAGTAAAACTTGTCATTTAGTAGACTATTCTCCATTTCTCAGAGAGCTTTCAGAGTGATAAAATGATAGGTTCTTGTCTTTTTCAGCACCTTGCCTTTTATAGTCTCCTGTGAAAACGGATTCATTTTAAGCTCCAACTGATTTGGAAGAAACCTGCTCTTCAGAAGCATCCACTGATCACTAGGGACAAGGAGTTGAATTTGGATGAAATAAAAAAACCAAGATGAATCTTTGACAGATTTGAACTGACCAAACTCAAACCTTTTGCATGGACTGAACAAGTTTCCTTTCCTTGCCTTCTTTTATTCTAAAAGCTCTTCGCTATCTCATGTAGGTAAGAAATATTGCATCACAAGGGTAGCTAGGCAACGACAAGCCATATGTGGACATTTGCAGTTTCCACTGATATCAAGAGGGATTGCAGGTAATGGCACTTTACAGGATTTTGTTCATGATATTCATCCATCTGTGGGAACCAGGAAGGCAATTCTCTGGGATTTGCAGCCTAACAATGTTTTTGGATAAGCTTATGTTAAGCAAGGCTAACACTAGTACTGACTGTTACTTCCCAAGAATAATTTCAGACCAAGAATTTGTTGGAGCAATTCTTATTCTTCTGCAATGTTTTTATAGCACATACATTTGAGAGGAGAGGGGAAAAAAATCCCACCTGTAAACAATTTCCTAACAGCAACAGGAGTGAAATATCTTTAATACATTATTGATTATGAGCTAGTTCTTTTTTCTAGGGGCCAGGTCCTGGCCTTGCCTGTGTAGTCAACCAGAAGCATAAGGGGGAATTAAATTCCACATTTCCTTACCTTATAGCTACTGGCATAGGGAACGCAGTGGGGGTTGCATGCCTTGTTCTTCCCCCCCACTCAGGCAAATAAAGGGAAAGGGCAGGGAATGGGCCAAGCCTTGGTTCCGCCTCCCTTTCCACAGGCACCAGCCTGTGGAAATGAGCGAGGGTGAGGAGGTAGGAATCTGTTACTGATAAAGGACATAACAGATTATTGCCCCTTGGAGCAAACGGGAAACAGGGAGTAATTGTAACTTCATGAGTCCCAATTCCTTCCCTTAGTTTGTCCTAGGTTGGCATAACTTTGTACCACATTGTACAGGCTTAGATGTATAGGCACAATCTAGCCGTGTAAATATTGAACCCGAAGAACCCATGGAGAGGTGTCCTGTGGAATTCTTCAAGAGCAATTATTTTGGGTGGATAAGTGATCACCCAGCACCACCCTCTTGGTTCTGTCTGAAAGGGAAGAATGCAAAAACTCTTTCCTGAGCAATTCCATCAACCCCTGGTAGGGTCAGTAGCTGAGCTTCAAAAACCTAAATGATTCAGGATGGTCAGTTCCTGCACACATGGATAACTAAAAGTGTTATTCCTAAAGCAGGAAGTGTTAGGCTGCAAACTAACTAACTAACTAAATAGATCCCATTTTATCATAGGCTTTCACCATCATTCATACAGCAAACATTTCCAAAACGTAGACTTTCAGCTTTTCCATGGAGTTTGTGAACTCACTGTTAATAATTTACCTTATGTTATTGAGTGTGCAGGGTGTCTCTCTGCATGTGTGTACGGAGCCTAACTTAAACAGTCAAATACAATTAAGAACTGGTGTAAATATTTAAATCCAATATCACTTGCAGGAAGCACACTGACAATATTACCAGAGAATGACATCAATTGAAGTTTATGCTTAATTCGCTGCACTCTGAAGACAATCACAATTTATATGAGCAGTCATGTTCTTTATGCAGTAAAATGAATGCACACATTAGCTTGTATTACAACATCTTAGGCAGGTTATCACAATCAGCTAGCTGAGATCCATAAAGCACCAGAGATGGATAGTTTCAGAGAGCTTTTATTGCTGCAGTTGAAAGAATTAGGAAACAATATATCCTATTCAGGTACATGAACACCATCTGCCAGACTGCTCTGCTGCTGTTGCTATTTGCAGGATTTACCTCCTAAAGCCAGTCCAGAGGGAGTGAGAGAGTAAAGAAATGGCAGCCAAAGAGTGATACTTAAGGGTACTGGCTGTTTGTGGCAGCCAGGTGGGATTGGCAGATGCATTATTTCCCTTTTCTTGACCTGTTCTGGACTTTTCCTTCATTCTTTCCTGCAACAGTGGTTGCATCTTAGAAGTATATTAGACTGTTTAAGTTTATGATTAAGTGACTTTATTTGTTACTTTATGTTATATTGCTGAAGAGAGTTTGTGATAAGAACACAATCTGTGGGCCAAATTCTGCTGTCAGTGTAAGCATTTGGTTTATTGAATGTGAGTGGATGGTGAGAAATATATTCCTTCTCTTGTTTTATTCCCTGTTTTCCTTTTGTTTGGTTGGTTATTTTTAATAGGTGAGAGATTGTCTGCAGCTGGGGAGAAAAAAAGAGGGAATGAGTTTTCTTGTGTTTGTCCTAGCTTATTTTTGTGTGACTTATCTCTTTTGAGGATTCCCATTTTACAAAGCAATGATCCAAAATTCTTTGAAGCCAACTGGAAGATTCTCATTGACCTCAATGGATTTTTTGGATCAGAAGCCAAGAGCATCTGGATGCAAGTTGTTCTTTTGTTGTTATTTGCTGATGTTCATGGAGGATGGCACTAAGTGGAAGGTTTTGGGCTGGGGTGGGATTAGAGTAGCCAAGGCAGTTGGGCTAGCAGGTTTGAAAATACCCTAAGGATAACTCTTTGTAGCAGAGGTGACTCCTGGGCTGTGAGAAGGTATCTTACTTGAAGAAAACAGGTTCAATAGTTTTTAAAAGTTGCAACTGTTTAAAACTGACATTTGTGTCTCGGAACAGCATGACTAACACAAGATCCTAAAGAACAGAATCACAGATTTTATATGTTTATTATGCCTAATAGTGCAGAATTTTTTTTAACATATATAGTGGTAATGCAAGTATAGTAGAGAAAACAAGAACTCAAATGTCAGGAACTCCCAAATGTAAAGGATAAGTTAAATATCAAGATTACAGAGCTGTATTTTTCTTTTACATTTGTTTTTGGATAGAGTAAAGTATAAGATTTTAATTAGATTACAATATTTATATTTTTGGCTACATTTTGGGAGTCTCTTGTATATGGCTTTGGACTGAGAATCAAGAGGTTTGGATTTGGATTCCAGTTTTGTCACAGACTTCTGCATGACTTCTAATAATAGTTCTATTGCTGAAAACAAGTATTTTTGTATTAGTGTGCCAGTATACAATAATGGAACAATTTATATATTATTTATTCTTACTGGTTGAAAGATGGCCCACTAAGAGTCCAATCTAACTCTCATTAAGTCAATAGAAGTTGACTTTAATGGGAGCTGAATTAAAAGTTCAATGGGACCACCTGTGTGATTAGGACAAGAAAGATTTGGCCACTGCAATGTGTTCTAGGAAAAATCAAGAAGTGCTTCTACAGTATTACAAACCCCAAGCACTCACAGGCTACCAAAAGTCACGAGATTGACTTAAAAATCTTAAGAATCTAAAAAATAATACACTGTGGGTGTTTTAATTTGTGTTCTGGCTCTTAAACCTTTGAGGTTTCATGTTTTCCAGCTCCCCTCTGCTTCATAAGGTAGAAACATACTTTTTAAAAAATGAAAGCTGAAACTGTCAGCAATTACATGACCCCAGGAGCCAGAGTTTTAAGAAAACACCTAGTATAGTATTGCCAGACTCACTAAAATATCATGAAAGGATGGCTATACTGCTTCTAAGTGGAGAACCAGAGCAGCTGATTTTCCAAAATAACTGGTAACACACATGACAGTCAGGACCAGTCTGCCTGATGAATGTGACTATTTAATGTATTAAAAAGGAAATACTGAAATTAAAGGCAACATCAAAAAAGGAATGACATTATTCTTTCTAAATGAGGACAAGCAATCTTTCAAGGGAAACTAAATCATCAGATCACAGTTGTAAAGTGAATCCCCACCATGAAGCTCAAAATCAAATTGCATTTTCTGTCTTAAGCATACATTTCGCTTGGAACTGATTAATTTTGTGACACCAGAGATCAGCAGCATGATTGGAAACCCAATAGAAAATATCGCTACCCTCATTTATGCAAAACCATCTGATCATGGAATGGGGGCAATTTGTGATATATAAAACTTTGTTTCCATATTTTACAAACATTTTCTAGTACAATAAATATATATTCTTTTTTAAAATTTGCACACCACATGGTAAAACTTATTTTAATTTTTCAACATAGAAATAAGCAGCTGATAGGGTATAAAAAAAACCCACATGAAGTTGAAAGTAAAGCTAATTCTGTCTGGGTTCTAATTCTAATAATACCATCTTTCAGAAAGACATGTAATGAAAAGTCAGTGATGACTGAGAATATAAGACCAGATTCATCATTTACCTCCACATTATGTAGTCACTTACACTAGTGCAAAGTTAGTGTAAAAAGAACCAGATCAGAATTTTCCTTTCCCTTCTGCTGGTAGCAGTGTTTTAAACTTGAATAGATGTAAAGGATAAGACAGTTGAGAATTGGGGACCTATGATGTCTCTATCAGACTTACAGTTACTTACTTTTGGATATTTAAATTAGGTGCTATTATTCTCAATATTCCATTGAATAATGCCGTAGAAGAAATTGTGCAGAAAGCCAATAGTACTACACCAAATCCCCTTTGCTGTAGTGTGTCTATTTGTTTATATTTCTTCTTCATTCCCAGATGTGCTGATTTTTACCCCACCAACTGGTGGCAGAAATGTATGCCTTTATTTGATTATGTTCTTTGCCAAATTCATTTGTATATGTCATCAGAACTTGAAATAGCAAATTCGTTAAAGGAAAAATGCTGAAGAAGTATTTTGATACAGGGTATCAGTTCTCAACACAGGCATGGGGGGGGAGGGGAAATCACAAACAGGTCTCAGAGTGTTATGAGCATTCTATCCTTCTCACCTTCTCATCAATGGGAGGGATTTCTAATTACTTGAATGGGAGCAGGATCAAGCCCTAGATGCAAAGAGGGTCCTGATATAGAAAAGAAACTCATGATGTGGAAAAGGATGAGACCTGCTGGTACAGCCATTTACTTAATATGGCCCCAATCATGCAATTACTGCAGATGCTGCATGGGCACACTATTGCATCAACACCGGATTCTGCATGGGCATAGTATTGCATCAACACAGGATGTCGTTGAAGTCTGCAGGTCTCTATGCAGGTGCAGCACTGCATCTGCGCACAATCTCTTGCCAGACTGAGGCCTATATGTGTCTAATCCATGAACAAAACTCGGGAGAATGTGGGCCAAAAATCTCTGGTTACTTCCAACTGTTTGCTTTTTGTAAGAAAGACAAAAATGAATAATTTTGATCACTTTATTTCTTGTTCAAAATACATATGAAACAAATAGAATAAAATTATATTTCAAATGTGTTCTTTTCTTTTTCTTTTCTTTTTTTTATAAAATTATCACAAACTGTACACTTCATAACATCTTTTGAGGTTTCATTGTTACATATTTTTTCAGAACTGACAAATAGATTCACACTTTCTAGAGAATACATTGTAAAAATACTGAAATGTGTTACATCTCTTAAAGGCTAGTGCAAAAACGTTTACTATCAGTAATACAATTATATGCTGTCAAGTTTCACAAATGGCTGTTTAGCGCGTACAAAAAGCCAGTAACACGAGTTCCAAAAGGTTTTTATTTTCTTTCCCCTCTATAATGCAGAAGCCATAGATATTGACTCGAACAATGGTTGGGTACCAAATCACAAACTGCATTTAAAAAGTCACACCATGAACACTGAATAAAGGGAACCAAAACAGTCAAGTATTTAATTTTAGATCCCAGTCAATCAATACTACACAGCAAGAAGAGGCGAAAGCTTAGAAGAACTCTGCAGTTCTTCATAGGCTACATAGACTTGGCAAAAGTTGTGATCTAATTGTAAAGATTATTTGAAAGGTCGGCAGTTTATTAGAGTTTTGGCTATTTAGGGCCTAATCCAACGCCCACTGAAGTCAGTGTAAAGATGTCAATGGGCATTAGAACGGGCCCTTAATTTTAAAATATTTTAAATTCATTTTTTATTTTAGCCCTCAACTTTTCCACAGGCCAGGAACCCAATCTTAACTTCCTACCTTTCAAATCGTTCGCTCTTGAAAACGACTTAGCTATAAATAAACAAAATATTCTCTTGTGAAAAAAATAGAATCCCAAAGGCTAAATCCTGTTCACATCACCTCATTCACATGAGTAGTTCCACTGAAATCAATGGGCTGGAATATGATTTGTGTTACATGCCCGCTCAAAGGAGTAAGAGGTGTCAAGAACCCCCTTTAGCTCCTACACAAGCTAGTTGGGCTCTGATTTGGAGTGCACAGGATTAGGTGCCACTTACTTGGAGGGTGAGGAGTAAGCAGAGATGGGTGGGGAATGGATGGAAACTTGGCTCCACCTCCTACATCCTGGTTAGTGCAGCTAAGCTGGCATGAGGGCTGTTGTAATTTACTGGTAGTATAGGATAACAGTAAGACTCTGACACAGCAGTCCATCTCTATTCAGCAAAGTATTTTAGCAGGTGCTTAACTTTAGGCACATGCCCAAGTCCCAATGACTTTAATGGGATTTAACTGTCATGTTTTTCTGTATAGGAATAGACTTAAGCGTGTGCTTAAATCTCCTAAATTACTGTCCCCAGGTCAAAGTGGAAAAAGGGAAGGAACTGGGAATTGGAGTGGGGGTCTTTCTGGTCTGCTCCTAAGGTGGTGCAAGTAGCTGTTACCCCTGGCTCAGGGCTGTGCCTATAAAGCCCCAGAGAGCCCATTGAGACTATTCGTGTGAGCAAGGTGGGCAGTGTTTAGACCTACATTTGGAAGAAGAGAAGAAAAGAAACTATCTGCAATATATATAATTTCTTAAACTGATAAGTAGTTTTCTACTTGGTATTCTTAGCAAAAGTATATTTTATTTCCTATTTTTCATAGAAATATATACTGAAAATAAGTGCTTCATGTTTGCTGTACAACAGGATTATCTAAGGATTACACCGGAAAGATCTACTCTGTCCAGACATACTCTGAGCTTCACTACTAATATGGCATCAGATGGAAAACTGTAGGCTACAATTAAAATAAAAGAGCCAATAAAGATATGTCTGACCTCCACACCAGGCTACAGACACCAGACATTTTTATTTACTGAATCAGACAGTTGAGGCTTACATTGCTTGCCGATGCTAGTAAAATCCACACACAAGACAGGCAATAGTTCATACCCTAGAGATGCACTGAAGACTTGAATATAATCTGAATTGGCAGCAAGCCACAAGCATCAACAGTGGACACTTCAGAATTCATTCTCCTTGCCGGGTTCGTTTCATGACATTTTTTGCGTTACTTGTATATTTTATCATATGCAGCCTGGTCTAAAGCTCATTGAATTCAATGGGAATCTTTCCATTGACTTCAATGGGCTTTGGATCAGGTCATTGGGACTGTGCTTGAGCACCTTGTCATCTGTCTTGGTGTTGCAATGAAATGACACCCTAAAAAGAGTAATAGAAAACTGGACACTGCCTGAACACTCATTTTACTGGGTACAAATAATGGCAGAGATGTAATATAGGAGCTGGACATTTAAACAAAACCCCACATCTCTCATTTTAATGAATATAAGAACAATTACTTCAACTACAGAAAGAACAGCAGCTTACCTGCTTTAAAAAAAATCTTGGTTTGAAAGAATGTTACAATTTTTACTAAAATGGTAACAGATTTTAATAAGCTTCCTTTACCAATGCAAAATATAAAAAATGTGCATTATTTTAAAAAGTATATTCTTTTTAAAAAGCTAAATGGAATAACTTTGTGCTCTATTCTTTCAATAATTATTAAAGCTACAGGATTGTGTTATTTTGTGGTTTTATTGGGTTGAGGGTTTGTTGTTGTTGTTGTTGTTGTTTTTTGGACAATGGAAAAGGCTGCAATTTTTTGTCCTACAAGTTTTTACCACTGAGAAGGCTTTCAAAGTACAGTGTACAGCTTTTTTCTTAGCATCTCATAAGAATAAATATTTTTGCTAACAGATTTTTAAATCTTTGTTTGCATTATGTTATATTATGAATAGACCAATGGTATCATTTTTGCTGCTGCTAGATAACAAAGTATCAAAGTTGTATCTCTTTTAATAAAAAGAGGATAGTTAGCAACAGCAGAGACAGCAAATAAAGACGTTCTAAAAGATGCCTTGAAATGGATTTGAATGAATCTCTTTTCTCTGTGTGGATCACTTACTAACAACCCTCCTTGGGCGGGATTCTCATTTACTCCATTTGTGTATGGAATGGTTTCAGAATCAGGCCTAAGGTCTTAACAGGTTTCCCCCCAGGCACTGCTTTAATGTACACCACCTGGCTATGATGCACAATGGGTGTTGACCAGCGGCGTCAATTCAGATTTTTCCTATGGTGGGGTGGGGAGGGTTCCATTGTCGACCTTTCCCCCTACCTCCCAGAAGGGCCTCTGTTCTAGTTCCTGCTCCTCCCACATGGACCCCGGGTCTCCCTCAGACAAGGAGTCTCCCCTTTCTCTTATCCACGCTGTGCATGAGTTGGTGGCACCAAGAGTCAAGCAGGCTCTATACAGAAATAGACTCCCCATGTGCCAGATTGCTACACTGACAACTCACTGATATTTGGCCTGGCCTCCCATCTGTATGGAAGAGCTGTTGGGGCAAATTTCAGTGGCACTGTGACCATGCAGCAGGAGCAAGGCTCCAGACCACTTCAGCACCAGCTATACTGATTTGGTACAAGACCACTACTTAAAAGTGGTCAGGCCATGCCCACCCTGGTTCCGTGGCCTATGGAACTTGAAGCAAGTGCAAAAACCCTGTGGCTGGGGGAGGCATTCACTCCCCCCAATCCCCAATCGACACCACTGCCAGGTGAGAGCAGCCAGAGTGCAGTTGTGCACCAGCCAAGGCCACTTTTACCCTCACATGGAGCACAAAGGTCTACCAATGTAGATTCAACTGCAGGACTGGGGCTTAAACACGGTGAAGCAATATATTTCATATTCAGCGGTCCGACTATACCCTGATAATAAACATGTAATGATTTGGGGGGAACCTGCCAGATGAGAAGGTTAAAAGGTTCAACAAATTAGTCAAGCTCCTGTGCTAAGGGAATAATTCAAGTCATTAGACTCTCTTATCCTCTCTAAAGCTGAAAAGGAACAAAAAAATAACATACCATAAAGTGCTCTTTGGAGGTTCATTCTAATCTCCTCCCTCATTTTCTGAGATAATCAAGGCTCCCTTCAGAGAAAGAAGTCCACTCACACACACTCATGTACTAAATACAATAAAATAATTACATTTGGCAATTCTATATCCCCTTTCATCCAAAGGTCCTCAGAGCTCTCCACAAACATTAATTAATTAAAGCTCACAAAACCCCTGTAAAGTAATGGGCTCTATTAGAATCACTTCGACCTCTGCAGAAACACAGTCACCTCTGGGGTGAAACGCTCACTGGTTAGCAGCAAACACCACCACTTTGCAACTGTTTAGAACAAGAGAAGAAGAACTCAGTATCCAATTGAACCTGCATATGTAACTTTAGATAGGAAGAACAAAATCAGCTGGAGTTTGTCCTGGACACCAATCCCACTACCTCTATTCATACAGAAAGAGCTGTTGGATATTAAATGAGAAATACACTGTAATCAGGAATTCAGTTTTGTGAGTACTCCTCAATAGGTGCAGGATGGCTACACCCATTATCTTTCTTCTTCAGGAAGCTATCACAGAAAACCATTGATCCTTCTCCAGTGAATCATGGTGATCAGAGGTGCAGTAAGCAGCATTACTCCCCCCTCCTTCCCTTCCAGCAGGCGAGGGAAACACACTATTCCTGTGCAGCTACCTGCTGCTAGATTGAGAGGCATGGTGACCCCTACATTGTTCTATGGCATTAGTCTAGCCATTGTTCAGATTGAAGAATGGTATCTTCTGAATCACATCAGCACTTGCAATAGGTGTTTCCTAGTGAGTCTTCCATCCAAATACTGACCTGGTCTGTAAGGACTGGAAAATGTGCTAGGCTCATAGCACAGAAGGCTGGTCTGTTCTAATCTGTGCCAGCTGCCAATGCCATTAAAAGCCATTACAGCTGCAGGGGTCAGTGGGTCATGAGAAAGCCCTGGCTATGTCCCTTTTGCCCAAGATATGCTGCAGGGAGCAGTGTAGGCACCATTATGACACCACTTCAGCACCTTAGAATCCTCTTTGCAGGGGAGCTAGAACTGCTGGGTTTAGGGACACTGCTCTAGGAATAGGCAAAGTGCCTGCAGTATGGCTCAGGCCAACTGGCACAAACACAAGGCCGTGGAGAATCAGACCCAAAATATTCACTTTTTTGTTTTATGGAAGTGGAGCTTGCTGTGTATACATTTTGTGACTCAGTCCGTACACTGTCACTGTACTCCTGCCTTTAATGTTGTCACTCTTTTTTTTTTTTGACAAGCTTTTATAAAAATCAAATGCTCTTCAGAGGCTCAATTGGCTCTTCTCCCCTCTCCCCATGAGTTATTGACTCAGGTGCTAAAAAAGGGAGCTAAATGTCTTGTTAGGCTGTTAAATCCTTGTTTCCCTTTCTCCTTCATTTTCATGAAGCTCTCAGTCTGGACTCATCTGATTAATCAACCCAAGTCCCCACCTCCATAATCTCTCTCTCTCTGCTGCTAAAGGAGATTAGCTTTCCAGGTGAAGCATACAAAAAATATTACTCTTACATTTAAAAAAAATCTCTCTAAAATATTTCTCAATTTTTATTTTTGGGAGTAAAATATGTGCATGTAGAACTGTGTGTTCGGGAAAAACTTTTATTGGTGCTCATTTGGGATATAAAAATATATAGATGGCAAAGCTTCCTGCAAGTGATCAGCTGTCTGGGTTACAAGGCTAACAGCAACTCTGTCCTCTTCCTGCGTGTGCCCTCTCAGGCATTAGGCCTCATGCCATTACTTTTCCTGGATGGAATTCCACAAATCCTCCATTCTTAGACCAGGCCCTGGTCTACAGGACTCTGTGTATTGACCATTCTTACCCAATATGTCTAAATGGGTTAGTTATCTGTGGTTCTTCCCTTTGGGAGTCTGTGACCAGTGATGTACATAATGACCAAATGGCCTTCATAAAACAAAAGGATTGTTTATTTTGGCAGAAGGAAGAAAGCATTTAGAGAAAAGGAATTTTAAGATGCCCACAGTTTATCCGCATGTCTATTTTACCTAACTGTTTACCAAACCCTGAGGTAATCTAGGCAGGCCTAACTTCTTCAGACCCTTCCAGCAGGTGCCTGCACCTTAGTCTGGTTCCAATGAACAACTCTCCCATCTCCAGAGAGAGAGAGACAGACCCTCACTGCTATAGTGCTTTAGTTTTTGTGTTCCCAGGCTGTGGGCTTTCTAAACAAAACTAGTTTTGCAGGTTGACTGGGGAGGAGGTAAAGTCTTCAAAGATAACAGTTCAGACATTGTCCCTCAACAACCCTCAAGCATTTGAGTTGTGACACATCTTGAGCCATTCTTTGCTTTCCCTGCTTGTTTTTCCTCACAGCCCTCTATTAAACATCTCAACAACCATCTCAACATACAATATTCACAATTTTTTATTTATTATTCAAAAGCAGCTCTACTGCTGTCATAGCAGCTGTCCACCCTCCTGCTGATTAAACCTTTGTAGCACACCATCATGAAACAGCAGAGGTTCTTTAAGTGTTAATTACTGAACAATGCCTAGCTCCTTTGTTAAATCAATTAATTTGTATTTTTATTTATTAATTCTATTTATTGTCTTATTAATTGTCGGTAAACAAGACCTTCAATGAAGCTTACCTGGATGGTGATTTCATCAGATTTTACAAATGTCGGACTCAACTCTGCCAGGTGCTGAGCACTCTGCCTTGATCCAGCAAAGCACTAAAACTCATGCTTAATGTTCACAGTATGAGTACCCCCATTGATGGTGTGGTATAAAGTCTTAATTGACAAGAGCAGCTGTGATGCTGTTTTAAACTTCTGATGTCTGGTGACCTCCTAGGTCCAATCAAGCCTAGAGGATTGAGCCCTGTGCAACATAAGGCTTGGTCTGTATTTGAATGGAAGATAGTAGGTAGATATTCTCTAAGTCAGTAATGAAAAAGTGTCCCAGCAACAGCATGCAGTGTTGGAGGTGCTGTCTGTCAGGTAAGACATAAAACCAAAGCCCTGAGCACTTACTGTCTTTAAGAACCTTGTAGCACTTTTCACAAGATAGGAGATATTAATTCCATTTTCCCCTTTGGTATGTAAATCCCTCATATAGTTTCATTTCAATAGCCCTTATTTTCCTGGGTGGTGCTGAACAGCTTCCAACTTCCAATCCAGAAATGAGAGAAGGCATTTCTGTATATAAGAATTGAGTTCACTTTATATAGTGCTTTGGGATGAAACGTACTATATTAATGTAAGGTATCATTTGTCATGAACATGACAAAAGACAGTTCAGCATCCCACTTCATTTCTATACTTGCTGCTTCTGTTTCCCCCCTGCTCAACCTTTCTAGGCTCCCTTTTCATCACTGCCTCAATAGTGCATTCAGGCCCATCAAGAAGAATTACCTGCTCTAAAGAACTGTTTTTTTCCACCGACTTTGCAGTTGTACCAAACAGTTGTGCACTTCATATTATGATCTCATCCTGGTCATTATCCTATGTTTTCAATAGCTCTGTATTCCATCATGTTTGGCAGTTTTACAATTTTCTGGAAGTTGAGTGCTTAGATTTTTGAATGATCCCCATAAGCCAACTGGAAGTGAGTTTGTGAACAAAAGGTCAATACTGGGTCTTATTTCATATAAGAGGAATGAGGAGCCAAGAACATTTTCTCTCTAAAATATTCAATAACATCCCTGCCATAGAAAATATTCTACCCATCACTGGCTTATTTGACTGACTTTAAATTATCTCCGGTTCAAAAGCTGCTGCACAATCTACTTAGCAATGCACATTTAGGTCATAATTTATGCCAATAGAATTTTCAAGCACATTCATTTGAATGCACAAAAAACGTATACTTTGAGTCAGGGACTCTCGCTTCCTAAGTGTTTGTTCAGCATCTAGCACCAATGGCTAGATTGGCCTTCTGGATCCTATTGCATTGCAAATGCTAAACAATCATGATTACATATATATTGTGTGTGTACTAGTGTATTTTCAAACATAGATTTTTGCAGGCTCAGATAAATACTTTCTCAAATCTTGCTGGCATATTTATTGAACTCCTTTGAAAATGTAGCTATTTAAACACTAAAAAAAGTCCTGTTATATATGTATTGCTGCTATGGCTTCCCACATGGCAAGTTACTGTAGACTAAGCCATGCTCTGGGACTTTCAGTGTACTGTAGCATCATCTACATGTCATATTACTCCATGGCAAATTGTAGAGTAACACCCTGGTTTGTTGGGCAGTAATTTGCCATGTAGATAAGTCCCTAGTGAGTGTTAATATAATTTCTCAAATTCTCCAACATTTTTGCTCTTAAAAATGATTTAAAACGTTTATGTGTAAAGTATAAATCTACCAATGAAACTTATGCAGCATCATAGACCTTTTATATCCCATAAACCATCTAGGTACATATTTAGTTAATGGGTTAAAAAAGGCTAAATACTGTGAAAGTTGGGAATTAGATCATCATCACCCTAGAAAGTGATAGTCAAGGCTTACAAATAGGTAAAATAAAAGCCAACAGAAAATAAATGAAAGTACAAAAGTAAGAGTAAAGGACGACTGGGTAAAGATTCCCTGGAAACTGAACAAAGTGCTAAGCCTTATGGGTAGAAGTGGTTAGGAATTTTGTTTTTCCTGAGGAAAACTTTGATGAAAATTAAAACTGCTTATTTTCATTGAAATGTTACTTCTGAATCTTTTGGTTTTAAACTGAACAATTTGGGGGTTTGGTCACTGAAAATCAAGAGTATTTCAAGTTTTAGAATTTATTGTTTTTTTTAATGAAAACCAGATAAGAATATAAAAATGGCCATAGTGGGTCAGACCAATGATCCATCTAGCACAGCATCATGTCTTGCGACAATGGCTGGTGCCAGATTTTTCAGAGGGAATGAACAAAACAGGGCAATTCATTGGGTGATGAACCTCCTGTTGCCAGCCTAGCTTCTAGCAGTCAGATGTTTAGGGGCATCCAGAGCATAATTTTAAACAAAAATGGAAATTTTTGTGGAAAAATTCCATTTAGTCAAAAAAGCCATTTTGATGGAAAATGTGTGACCTGATGTATTTATGGGTAACTGCAGTCCCTGCCCTGCTATTCAACATAGCTCAGTTGTTTGAGCATTGGCCTGCTAAACCCAGCATTGTGAGCTCAATCCTTGAGGGAGCCATTTAGGGATCTGGGGCAAAATCAGTACTTGGTCCTGCTAGTGAAGGCAAGGTACTGGACTCAATGACCTTTCAAGGTCCCTTCCAGTTCTATGAGATAGGTATATCTCCATATATTAACATCTAGCAGCACAGAGACAGTGTATTTCCCTCTCCGGCTGCCTGCTGGAAGGGAAGGAAGTGAGAGTAATGCTGCCTCCTGAACCTCTGATGATCATGATACACTGTAGAAAGGTCAGAGGCTTTCTATGGCAGCTTTCTGAAGAAGGAAAATAATGGGTGTAGCCATCCTTCACCTATTGAGGAGGAGAGAGAAGGGCTTTCATAGATTCTAAGGCCAGAAATCTTCTTGAGGCAGTGCAGAGGAAAGTAAGCATCAGATCACTTCTGCTTGAATACAAACCTGGCAGAGAAAAGGTTGTCGGAAAAAAAGTGGCCAGTTGTTGGGATGATGGAGGGGAAGAGACAAATCAGTGGAGTTTTGTAGATCTACAGTCCTGTGAACTGCATCAGCCCAGCTTTAATGACTATTTGTGAACATCTGCTTATGTTTGTTTGCAGCCCCACTAGAAACCCAAACCCAACCCTGGTTTTCAAGTCCCACTCAAACTTTTTGCATAGACCTACTGACAGCTTCATCATTGTTCAAACTGTGTTTTGTGGGTTTTTTTTTAACTTATTAGTATGGTGGGAAAACACTTCATTATTTACCCAAGAGACCAGAGTGGCTCATGGGAGAAATTTGCATTTGGACTTTTCCATTTTAAAGTGTATTATTGTAAATATGTTTAAGAGCTGAACAACTTTTTTGGAGCCACTTAATCCATCATGTAAATACAGTACATGTACTGTTCTGAAAGTATTAAAAATTATGTAGTACAAAAAGAATTCTTATGAAAAATAATTACTGTGCCCAGCCAATTCAACATAAATTCAGGCTTTTAGAAATGTGAGTTTTTCAAATTGCCAGATGTTATTGGAATATATTTTACAAACATCACTTGCTAAATTTGATTGTGTTTAAATCAAAATAATACTTATGACATTTTGAATATGCAAATATAGGCAATCAAAACATTTCTTCAATTTTTTTGCACCTTGTCTACAAATTAAGCACAATTATGTTTCTTAAAAGCTGGAAGGAAAAGTTATTTATTCATTCACTGAGACTTTCTTTCCTAAGTTTTCACTCTGAGTGAACGTTTATGCCCGAGGTGTATACTTCTAAACATGGTGGTCTTTAGAAAAAATGGTATAGTCTAAGGCTCCAAATCCTGCAAGAAGTTACACACATGTATAACTTGTGAGAAATCCCCTTGAAAAGAATGCAATTGCTCACATGGTAAATGAAGCATAGGCTTAACTTTGCAGGATCAATACTCAAGGGATCAATGAAAAAATAAACCGCTTTACATTACTTAAATACATCACTGATAAGGGCACAATATGAGAAACCATCTATAATCTACAGCTAGGCTTTTTTTTTAAAGTTTGATGCCTAAATTTAAGCATTTCAATTCATATGTAGGCACCTAATTAAGCAGCCTGGTTTTTCAGAGAGGCAGAGCACCCACAAATCAAGTTTGGAAACATAAGCCATTATTAATAATTTTCTGAACAAAAAAAAAAAAGAGGGCACAAACTGGATTATTATTCCTTTGGTTTTGGATAATAATTTAAATCTATGAAAGTGATCATTTAAATATCTTGCCACTTATAATCACACATACATGATATTAATAGAAAATGATGAAACAGTTATAAACAAGATGTTGTTCATTACTGAACACTAGTGCTACATTTGATTGTGAACTTGTTAGCTTTTTTTGGATATTAGATGCAAAAAAGTGCAAAGAATATTCAGTCAACTGTTACAGTACCACATTACAAAATAGTAACTTTTGGGGCACAAAACCCCATTTCCTATAATACTTTATATTAAGATAGATGTATACTCAAAATAGTTTTTGAATCTCCAGATATATAAGTATGTCTCTATATCAGCCTTGCAAAACTATCATGAAAATTTACAAGCCCAGGCACAAAATCTCATGATGATGATGGTGATGAAAACCAAATTACAGTTTACTCCCCTATTTAAAAAATTTACTCACCCAGGGCAAGAGGATGAATAAAAATTTGCAAGGCTGTATGTATATATATTTATTTATTAAAATACAATCTTGAGGGTTAAAATACCATGGGACAAGAGGACCAAATCTCTAGAAGGAAACAGTTTCTATAGGATTCAGCAAAGGTGACTTGCAAAGAATTTTTTCAAACGTTGGTCCCTTTTTTTTGTTTTTGTTTTCAGTAATATATAAAGAAGGCCTATGTGTTTATGTTGTGATTATTTTATGCTTGGTTTTACTAGAATGTCAAGACTAGCTTTCTGTGATTTTTCTGGAGGAAATGATAAACATCTCAGAGTATGTTTACTGGGAGCTATCACATCTTAATTAAAAAGCTGGAGGTGATAGATTTTTGTAAATAAATCATTTATCCAAAATGTTAGTCACTGAAATAAAATAGGTATTAACAAAGCCAACCAAACCCAAAAAATTTGTTTAAGTCTGAGTAAAAATCCCCTCCTCTCAGTTTTCATTCTCTTGACTCCTGGCATGTCAGAATTTGGTAGTTCTCCCATCATTACAGAGTTTTTCTGCACAGACAGAACATACATTTCTAATTTTAAAATGTTTTTGGATTGTTTTTAAACTAAAACCTTTCTGGCTTTCTTTATATGTCAAAAAGAAACAAGCAAACAAACAAACAAAAAAAAGGGAACATCCCTAATTAATTTTCCAATTGCAGCTTACCTTTAAAAGTCCAAGGCCCAATCCTGCAGCCTTTTCTCTGTCCTTATTCAGTATAAATTCTCTCACTGAGCTAAACTGGAGTTTTATTGAGACTTGGATCAATACTGCAAAGTAACGTGCTACAACAGTAACTCCTCACTTAACGTTCTAGTTATGTGCCTGAAAAATGCAAATTTAAGTGAAACAATGTTAAACGAATCCAATTGTCCCATAAGATTTAATGTAAATGCGGGGGGTTAGGTTCCAAGGAAATTTTTGGGGAGCAGACAAAAGGCATTATACTGTATACTGTACAGTACTGTACTGTACTGTGGTTGGGAAGTGCCCTTGGCTTACCCCACACAGGCAGAGCCCGCTGTAGGCAAGGACGCTAGGAAGCACCTTTGCAGCAGCAGCGGCAGCTTCCTTGGAGAACAGGCTCAGATTTTGCTGGGAATGCTCCAGGCCCACCTCTTCTCACCCCCACTCCACCTCTCCGGAGTATGCCACATCTCTCCCCCACCCCCAAAGTCCTAAGCCCCGCCAAACAGCTGTTTGGCAGGGCTTAGGACTTTCTGGGAGAGAGAGGGAGGAGTGGAGATGCAGCGCTTCCCCGCTCCTGCCTCTCCCTCCCAGAAAGTCCTAAGCACCGACAAAGAGCTGTTTAGCAGCGCTTACGATTTTCTGGGAGGGAGGAGGAGGAGCAGAGACATGGCACTTCCCCGCTCCTGCCCCTTCCTCCCATAAAGTCCTAAGCACTGCCAAATTTGGCGGTGGGGGAAGCGCTGGGAGGGAGAGGGGTTGGCGGAGAAGCAGAACTTCTGCAATGCTCCCTTGTGAAGTTGCTGCTCTTCCACAGAATCTTACAAGCAGGCATCCAAACAGCGTTGTAAGAGAGCATTGCACAACTTTAAATGAGCATGTTCCCTAATTGAGGAGGGATGTAACATTGAAACAAAGTTAAGTGGGACAATGTTAAATGAGGAGTTACTGTATTTATTCAGTTTTTTAACCAACTAGCTTTAACTGATGCTCATTTTGTATTTTCTTTCCTTGAATATTCTTGAGTTTATGAGCAGGAATGTTCTGTGAAGTAGTAACACTTAAGTTTCTACCTCACTATATTGACAGAAGGCAAATTTCAAATTCATAATCACAAGTCTTTTCACTGGAAGCCTGATTCTAAGAAAAACACTCATCCAGTCCTACTGAATTCATAAGACCAGAACAGAACCAATCCCATGCGAACAAGGCATCCAGTCAAAATAGCTTGGATATAAAATACTGCATAGTTATCTCCATAATGTCAGTAGGATTGTTGAAAGGGTTCAACTACATGCATTCATTTGCAGGATATGGTCCATAGGACCTGAACTAAAACCAAATGAATTCAATAGGATCCTTTCCATTGACTTCAGTGGGCTCTGGTGCAGGTCTACAGTGAGCAAAGTAACATTCAAGACAATCATAGAGAAACTGGACATTATGTTGTTAGACTTATCTTTTTCTAGTACATCAATAGCTTTAAAGGTTTTCTTTAATGGTCATATACGATTTAGTGCAAAATTTATAATTTAGAGGCAAGTTACAAAGTAAGTGCTGTATATGACAATTTTGCTACCTTAAAAGGAATAGTATCATAAGCTCCATTTGTTTTCAAGTGCTAGTATATATGTATTTTTTTATTCCCTTCCATCTGCAAAGAAATCGGTTGTATCAAAACAATACTTTATGACAGAGAGAAAAATGAATATCTTTGCATAAGGAAGGAATATTTTGGCTCAAGTGAAATTCATTCTTAAGAAATTATTATAAACTGTAATATAAGACTTAGAACAGGAAGAAAATCTATTTTAATACAAAAATATGGATACAGTTCATCTGAGGAAGCCAAACCTTCTGTTAATGTAGGTGTGATGGACATGGAGCTTGGACACTGGATGTGATGAATCCATTCTTGTGCCCTAGGGTGTAGGTGGTGGTTTTGGTGATGAACAAGACCCCTGGCTATCAAAACTGGTTGCCTGGCCAGGTAACTGAAAGAAAAGTTTTAGTTTTACAATCATCATCAGATCTCTCCACTCATCATGGTTATTTCTGAGGATGAGAGAGTCTTAAGGACCCTCTCCAAAAGAAGGAGCTGAATTGTACCCCAATGAAAAGGAAATTTTTAGAAAATGAAAACTTAATCTGAACTAATTTTTATGCCTCAGGACACACCCTCCTGGAGAATTAACCATGGTAAGGAAACTTTTTTTGGGGGGACCCAATAAGGACTCTCCCTGAATCATTCCATTTGGGTGTGGCTTGCTTCACCATCTACTGAGCTGCAGTTCTGTCTCCAAACCGTGCATATATGCTGGAGAATCCAGGAGGAGGCCAGGAACCTCTGTGCAGTGCCCTCTGAACTGTTCTGGCTCCAGCTTCCTCTCTCTCATACACTCCCTGAGAATGTAGCTCCAGTAGATACTCCTCAGCTGCCACAGCCCTGGATGCTTCTTTAAGGGTGGTTCCCCACAGTAGAGGGAGCCATGAAATAGTCAGTGCTGCCTCAGGTTGCATCAGCTCTCAACTGGTTTATCTGCAAGGCTTGATTGAAGAGAAGGGGTGAACAACATTTGTCCCCCTGAACCCAATCCTGGCCTGCTGCCTAATGAACACAGCCTGCACCCTCCCAGCCCTAAAGCCATGACTCCAATGGGTGTTATGCATCCGGCAGGATGTGGTCCTAAGACATGGAAGGGGATCTTCTCAATGTTCACAGTTACACACATAATTTCCCCTGCATTAGGATTAGAGGGTTCAAATAAGTGACTGTTTTAGCATCTCTGTATATGGCTACTGGTGTGTAGCCTCAACTTGGCCTACTAAATGGAGAAATCTATACTCAATATTTTAGTTACACAACTCTCTTTAATGGTAATGATTTCAGATCAGAAAATGACTGCCCTTGAAATATTTACATTTGCCACTCCCAAGTAATTTTAAGCAACTCTTGGTAATCTCAAAATAAACAATAGGTAGCCCCCTAAAAAGATTTGAAGGAACTTTATCTCAAAACCTTGAGAGCAGAGCAAGACAACTTCTGAAGTAACACTTTCAGATCAAAAGTAAACTCTTAAATCAGAACCTCACTGATTATAATAACGGCAAAATCAATACAAGCATTCTTTAGACATGAACTGAGTCGTAGATTTCTTTTGACTGTCCACTAGTTAGAGAAAATTCAGTCCACAAACATAAGAAACTTCAGGTCCTATTCAAGTGGCGTGCAGGAAGGCTGAGGAAGTAAAATCCATCTCTGAAGCCCAGGGTCAATTTCTGACCCCTGGCCTGCCCCAAAGTGGATCTCCATACCAGCCTTTGCAGGGCAGTGGAAAGTGCCTTTCTGCAGTATGTAAGGTATGGGCAGGCATCCCTGTTTGGCCATTCAACCCTTTCTCCCCCACCACACACAACTCTTAGGCAAGATTTAAGTGTTGTGGAGGTTCTTCCACAAGTCCCCACCTTAGTGATGTCGTGATTCTCAGAGGCTCTTGGAAATGAGTTATTAAATGCAGAGAGATGTAGCAACAAGTTGGCTATAGAGATACTCTACTTCTTACCTCTACCAATGGATGCCAGTGAGTAATAGGTTTACGGGGGTAAGCCAGCATTTCATTCCAGTGATCTCTTCCAAGTCCTTCAGCATCAAGTCCTGTCCTACATACCCCGATCACCTCATTGTGTCCTACTCTGAGGATTACAGAAGGGCAGAGAAAGCTTTTTTTAATGCAGATAGATTTATTAACATCTTTGAACCATAATGCAGTTTGATTGGTTTAGCGCAAAATGTTGTTGAAGATGGCCAAAGTGTGCACATTATTGTTATTAATCATTATTGTTATATATCATATATATCCCAGTCAAGTTTGGGGCATCATTTTGTTAGGAGCTATAAAATCACTGGTGAAGAAATTGGCCCTGCCCTGGGAAGTTTACAATTAGAGCCCTGCAAATCTGTGGATGTCCACTTTATATTCACAGATATCTGCATCCGTGGATGCAGATATCCATGGACCATGTTCACAGATCGGATGCAGATACAAATTTGGTGCAGGGCTCTACTTACAACCCAAAAGAACAGGCAAAGAGTTGGATACAGGGTTAACATACAAATAAATGACCATAGTTTTGAGTGTGCGGTGTTGCGGCTGTGTTGGTTCCAGGATATTAGAGAGACAAGGTGGGTGAGGTAATATCTTTTATTGGAGCAACTTCTGTTGGTGAGAGAGACAAGCTTTTGAGCTTACACAGAGCTCTGCTTCAGGTCTGGGAAACTTACTTATTGTCACAGCTAAATACAAGGTGGAACAGATTGTTTAGCACCAGTAGTTAACACACATTTCAAGGGACCATTCAAGGTGAAGTAGTCCATTAATACCCCTTCAATCACAGGGATAAAGGAAGGCAGGGTGGAAGGGGAAGCAAAGCAATTGGGGATGTTGTTAGTGGGTTATAAATTGTTGTAATAAACCACAAATCCTATGTCTCTGTTCAGTCCATGATTTTTAGTGATAGCAGAGTTATGAATTTAAGCTCCCAGAGTTGTCTTTTGAAAGTGTTGTGCAGGTTTCCTTTGAGGATGAGGACTGAGATGTTAGATATAGAGCAGGGGTAGGCAACCTATGGCACGGGTGCCGAAGGCAGCACGCGAGCTGATTTTCAGTGGCACTCACACTGCCCGGGTCCTGGCCACCGGTCTGGGGGGCTCTGCATTTTAATTTAATTTTAAATGAAGCTTCTTAAACATTTTAAAAACCTTATGTACTTTACATAGAACAATAGTTTAATTATATATTATAGACTTATAGAAAGAGATCTTCTAAAAATGTTAAAATGTATTACTGACACACAAAACCTTAAATTAGAGTGAATAAATGAAGACTTGGCACACCACTTCTGAAAGGTTGCTGACCCCTGATATAGAGAGATCACTTTGTGAAAAGTGCTCACCCACAGGTGATAGAGTGTTTTTGTCTGTTATCATTTTCCTGTGTGAGTACATTCAAGAGTGTAGTGATTGTCAGATTTCACCCATAGAATTGTAACTGGGGCATTTAGTGCACTGGATGAGGTACACCACATGTTGTGATAGGCATGTGTAAGACCCGTGGATCTTGAAAGATGTGTTGTGGGGGGTATTGATCATTGTAGCACTAGGTTTTGCATCTGTTGTTCTGGCAGGGTCTGG
The DNA here is from genome assembly GCF_016161935.1 of Mauremys reevesii. Taxonomy (NCBI): domain Eukaryota; kingdom Metazoa; phylum Chordata; order Testudines; family Geoemydidae; genus Mauremys; species Mauremys reevesii. Next base: position 255,115,585 of record NC_052623.1, read on the forward strand.
TGGCACTTTGAGTTGGTGTGTCCTGGTCTGCGGGGAGTTGTTTGATGATACCCTGTATGGGTTCCAGTGGAGTGGTAGGTGACAACTAGGGTTGTGCAGTCAGAAGGCGGGGGTTATTTCTGCATTGGAGCAGGCTCTCTCAGAGTATTTGGGTGGCCCATTCCATGAGATGATCTACTTCTCTGGTGGAGTGTCCTTGTTTGGTAAAGGTGGTTTAAGTGTGTTAAGGTGTGTATCCCAAACTTTCTCCTTGGAGCATATTCTGTGGTATCTAAGTACCTGGCTGTAGCTAACAGATTTCTTGGTGTATTTGGGGTGGTTACCAGCTCTACGAAGGTAAGTGTGGTGATCCATTGATTTCTTGCATATAGTTGTCAGTAGGTTTTGAGTGTCACCGGTTAGTTAGTTACACATTTTGCTGTTGTGTTTTAAATTGTGGGGAGAGGGATGATGAGTGGGAATTGGAGGAATGAAGGATCCAAGAGTAACTGGTGATCTTAAGGTATATTTTTCATCTTTAGTCTGTTATAATAATTAGAACCTCAGGTACAGAAACATAAAAGTTTGATCTACGCTTTTTGTCAAGGCATTCCGGGGTGTAACTATGACAGGCAAAAATCTTAACACCAGCTAAATGCTTAATAGCTCTTACTCTGACATCGATCTGTTGTGTGACCTTGACCAAGTCACTTCCTCTCTCTTTCTCATTTCTTCCCTCACACAGGTGATGATACTTATCTTCCCCTATGACAAAGCCTTTGAGATCGTCAAATGAAGAGTGCTATAGAAGGACTGATGGTGTATAACTCACTGCACCATTCACTCCCTAAGCCCTTCACAGCCACTGTCTTAAGGTGAGGTAGGAACTAAAGGATGGGGAAAATTCACCACAGGTTTTATATCATTAACTCAGTTTTTACTGCTGATTCTCCCCTCCACCGCCATAATTTTGAATGTCTCTGGAGCTCATGAGTAATAGTAGGTGTGAGTGAAGTAGGCTCTGCTCAAGCACTGTTCTGTCAATCCATCTTTAATGTAACTTGCAACCCCCATGCTATTTTAGCCATAGGGATGAAGTTGTCCCCTTTGTGCTAGGAAACTGTCTGGGAAAGGATGGGAGGAGATGGCTCTCTGACCATATCGGAACGTAAGTGGGTGATCCAGTTGTGGGATATTTCCCTCCTCTGTATGGAGACAGGAAGTAGGCAGGTCCAGGTAATTGACCTGAAGTAATGAGTCCCCTGGTTGAATTATTAGCAAGAATGTAACCAGTGTCTATAGAACTAATTTTTTTCCTACTGCTTGAGCTAAAGGAATAACTCCATTTGCTGGAAGTTTTACAGACTTACAAACCCCTTACACGGTGTAGCTACAGGGTGTGTGTGTGTGTGGTGGGGGGGGAGATGGGGACGGGATGGACAAAGACTCACACTGTTAATGTGGGTTACATTTATAAGACAATTTTCAGTCATGTTTAATTTTCTTCCTACCTTCATTAATGACACTGATTAACAGAAGTAAATGCTGAAAGCTATGGTAGCTTTGAATCCTCCAGCAGAGGATTCAAAAGTGTTATTTTAGTGACATTGAATTTACTTAAAACACCAGGCAGTTAAAATAATAAATCAATTGCAATAATGAGGTAACCACTTGCTGAAGATTAATATTTTCAGGGAACAAATTGCACTTACCGATCGTAGTCCATCACAGCAATGGAGAGGCTGACCTGGTCCACATTCTCTGGAGGGATATCGAAGATGATGGCCTCATTATAAACTGGGTTAAGTGTGTTTTTCTTTGTAGTTGTTTTCCGCTTTTTCAGCCTTCGACCCTCACACATCAATGACACTTTGACATACGGATCTGAGTAACAGGAAGTCATTTTCACACACTGGTCTCAATGCAGTTGAAATGTAAAGCGAAAAAGCAGCAAATTCTTAGCAGGTTAACATTCATGAAAACCTAAGTTGTATAGGTATTAGTGACATAAGACAACCAGAGCTGTCTCTTCCGCAATTTCAATTTCCTGTCTACTCAAAAGAATGGTGCAAGCAAACAGAATAGATACACCCACCCCTACATCACACACAGCCAGTAGCACTAATTTAGACCTCTCCACCTTAACCAGTTCTCTTGAAGGTTTCATATAATAAACATATTAGTTACAAAGTAAAAGGAGGAGATTTTCAAAAGTGCAGAGGGCAGTTAGGTACCTAACTCCAATTGAAAGTCAATGGGAGTTGTGTGCCTTTGAAAATCTCTCCCCATATTTTTAATGCTTAATTTTCTTTTAATTATCTTCTGCTATTATTTTAAGAGGACGGAGTAATCCCCATTGTCCTACCCATCCATAAAACAAAGCAAAACTTAATTAACTAACAAACAGACAAATCCCAAAACTTTGTAGGTGAATATCAAAGTACAATTTAATGTCAACTAAATCAAAACTTTCCACTGGATATAGAGATTTTTAATGCTCCACTAAAGGAGTGTCTTTTGAAGAGCAGGTCCATTCTGTTAGTGTCTTTGGTACAACAAGACTGTTGGTTGACATGTTTGTCTCACAGTGCTTTCTGTATCAAGTTAAGTTTACAACTTTAAAAACAAAACAAAACAAAAAACCCAACAGTCCTTCAAACTCAGCCTCAACTCTAACAGCTAACCAGTGTTTTATCTCACTCAGCATCAAAATAATCCATGTTGGGATGGCCAAATTATGCCCTCTCTTACACCTGCATAATCCCATTGTATTCAGTGAGTGCCCTCAATGGCTATTGCTTTCAATGGCTTTGCACAGAATTGTTTGGAACTTTGTAAACAATTTGGTCGATCATGCAAAAGATTAAATAGAATCCTCATTTTACTCTTTTTGAGCCATGTTGTCTCTGAACAGCTAATAAAAAGAAAAAGCAGGAAAAAAACCCATATTTTTTTCACAAAACTGAGCAGATATGACTCAGCATATTAAAAATACACATATTTGTTGAGTAAGAAGTTGTTGTTTTAATATAGCCACTTTTCAGACCACAACTCCATGCTGTTAAGTGAAAAGAAGCATACTCACCTGAAGCGCCAGTTACATCCATGGCTTTGAGATTTCTACATTTGATTACTGTTAACGTCATTCGCCCGGCAGTAGGTAAATAGCAAAGGGAAAACATGATTTCACCCAAATCTATGCTTTCCTGAAAAGGAAAGATATGGTTAGAATGTTCTGTACTATGCAAATGGTTCAAAACAATCCAAAACTGTAGAAACATTCAAAAATTGAATGCGGAAACCTATTTTGCTGAAGAGCGAATCTTATTTAGATGTGTTTATAAAGAGATTATAAATAAACTTTTCAAAAAAAAATTTGAAGCATACAAAATAATTAGAAATGGAAGAATATTTTGGTGACCGGCTTTTGTGTTGCAGATTGAGGACTTTAGTTCAGGAACAAGCTCAGAACCTTTATGTTCCAGGCTGGTGGGACCAGAGCCTTGTTGCATTCAGAGTGAGGGACAAGGAATGCTGAATGTAGGATCCTTGCATGCCATGGCTCCTTAGAAGTCATGGAGAGATACCAATGTCAGCTCCAGAAGGGACTCCGTGTTCTACCATCCCAGCCAGGCAGTAAGGTGGTGAGGTATATTCACATAAATTTAAACCCATTCCACAAATGTATGAAAAATTTGTGTGGATGTGAAAAAATTGCCTCATTTTGTGAGCATTTAGAGAGGTCATTATACTTGTAAAAGTCATCAACATGAAGCTCTTTACCATTTCCTTCTTCTGTGTTCTGTTGGTCAGGTAGAAGGAAGGAAAGAGCCAAGTAGCATTCCCTACACTACCTCATTCCTTCCTGGGCACAACACAACCTTTAGGAAGGTGGTGTACCAAACTAGGAAAGATGGACAAAGTCCAAATAACATTTCTTCCTCTAGAACTTACTCATCATATTACATAGAGATATTATTTACATGCAGGAGAGAGACGCTGGCCAGAGATAGAACAAGGAAATAACGTGGCCCTGTTGTATAAATATGAAGCTTGAGAATTGAAGGATAAAAAAAGAGATATGAATTATGGACCCTTTCTCCCACCCATGTGTACAGTAATTTCCTTACAAACTTAATATATTTGACAGCAGATATGGTAGATTTTGTCCAGCTATCTTTCTTCAGTGAAATAAACAAACAAAAAACAACAACAAACACTTTTTAAACCTTAAAAACACAAAAAATGAACAAAAATAAAGTTGTATAGTAAGAACTAAAGGCTCAATCCAATACTAACTGAATACAATGGAGGTCTTTCCATTGACTTCAAAGAGTTTTGGCTCAGGCATCGATACCTGTAGTTATATATGTATTGAGAAATGTGCTGTAGCTACTTAATCTTAATACATTTGCAGTTGGCTGATAAGTATATCTTGTTATTGGGCCATTTATGGTAAAACAGTTATGGTACGTGGAGGAGAATGGAAATATTTTACCATAATATGCCAGATTAATAATGCCTGTGTAGATGGTGATACAGTATTTTGCTGATAATTATGGGCCAGATTGGGACTCTTCATTCACATTGATGACAATTACTCTCATGAGTAGTTTAATTGACCTCAATGGGATTTAAGTGCATGACTAAAATTAAATACATGCTTAAGTACAGTCTTTTGCAAAGGTAACCACGGGCTTCATTGCTTTTCTGAATCAGGGTCTCTAATTGTAGCTCTAAATTTAAGAATGTAGGTTTCAGAATAGCTTTAAATTCTTTCTCGTACCATTAATAAATGCAGATAACTGATTGCCCATGCTGTAAAGTCATGTGTGCGAAAAAGCCAAAAATTGCAGATAACTTAAAATTTGGATGGTACCTGCCTGTGAGTCCCAACCTGGTGATAATTCAACCTGGTGACTCAACAGACTTTCTGAGCACCATAGACATAGTGACAGTCTTGGAAGTTTATTTAGATTGAATTTTGTGCAGGTCAGCTTATATCCCATTCACATGTAAAATAGTTTTCTTGGGGTTTTGTTTTGAAAATTAATAGGTTGATAGGCATGTGCCTATGCAATTTTCATTGCTTGACGAAGTTTCCAAATATGACAAAATGACTTTTGCTCACATTCAGTCCACATCAGATGGAATTGGCCACTTCACCTCTTCTCATACCTCTTATTTTATGACTCACTACTTTCAATTTTATAAATTACAATGTATTAAAAACACTTCTGGAAAATATGAATAAAACATAAACAAATGAAAACTGACATTTTCCCACCCATTCACAAAAGGGGTGAAAAGCCTTAAATTATATTTAACAGTTTTGTCATAACCGCACTTTTATTCTAATACAGCCCTTTCAGTTATGAATACTAATTTACATACATGGGGCCAGATTATGACCCATGTATCCGCATGCAGAAGGTACTCTTTTTGCATGGATCTCACCCCATTACACATGGAAAGAGGGTGTAGCTATCTTCATATCACCATCCCCTCCATGCCCCCTCCCACCCAAGAAATACCCTACAGATGCCTCTTAACATAGTCTAAGGTCCATGCTGGGGGAGGGGATAGAGATTGACTGGCCAAGGTAAGGGAGTGGGCTGGCCAGAGGAAAGACAAGGGGAACACACATCATCCTTCCATCTAGTCCTGTGGTTATTAAGAGAAAGAGACAACATAGCCCAGCTGGTATTATCATTCCTAAATAGCCTTTAGAACCCATGACCACCTGGCTGACCTGAGGGCTACCACAGCCAAGGGGATGCCTTGGGAGAGTCTCTCTTTGGCTTTATCATGCATGTTCAGGTTTACAGCTATGATTTGCGATCTTAAATAGATTTTCTTTTAAATTAGATTTCTAAACACTTCTAATGGAAACAAATGGAACCAGAGTTCCCAGAATACTCATGTAACCCAAAGTGTCAGACTGTTTGTATCATTTTTTTGTTAATGGTTATTTGTTTACTAAGCATGAGCATGGTGCTTGGCACCATACCCAAAGCAAAAATTACTGAAAGAAATTGAAAATGTTTTTCAAAACTTTTAATGAAAAGTTGTAAGCAAAATTTCAAATTTACTAAAGCATTTGACCACGCCATAAGCTAGTTGTAAAAATGGCAAAATATTTTGTGGAGAAATTTTCAAAAAATAAAAATCACAACATATTTTTTGGACTTTTCAAAATTGAGAATTTTTTCCCTGGCAGTTCTACTTACAGTTTAAAACCCAGACAAATATGGGGCAGGAAGATCCAGAGGATGATGGTAACTTAGATCTTTTAAAACGTTTCTTACAAATATCATAATTCAATTGAGAGTGACATGTTATGACTTCATGATGTCTAATCTTTGGTTCAGTAGGCGATTGCTAGAATTATTCATGCATTAAAAAGCTGGCATTGAAAGTGTGTGGAGATGTATGTGATAATATAATGCAAGGGGGAGGGGGATATAGCATTATAGCACAAATTATGTTATACTTGAGGTGGACATATTGTGCCCAATTCTTCCCTCAGAAAGCCAGATGTGGAGATAATTTGTTATACTTAAATGGAAAAGTTCTCATTGTACAGACTTGTAAATTCTTGGGATAGTTACTATGTCTTCCTCTCTGCATTCTGCAGTGCTTAATAAATAGTAAATAAATAATAATTCATGTTTCTGGATCATCCCTTTTTATCCATTTAAATATTCCATATACAATGTAGATGAAAAATGACCTTGAAAAATTACTATCCAAACACCAAGCATTTAACAATATGTTGGACGTTGAAGAGAGTATGCAGATTACCTTGAATGTAAAGGAAAACATTATTCCTAAATTTCCAAAGTATTTTCTGTTCCACATACTATTAAATATATCACAGAAGGAAAACTGAGGCATCTGGAAAGCACGGATATCGCAGGAAAAGTAGGGTATTTGGAATGGCCTACTCTAGTTGTACTAGTCTTATTCCATTGCAGTACATTTATATGGTAATTCTCTAAAGTGACCATCAGCTAGGAATAAATTGCAGCTGCTTTCAGCTATAGTACAGTAGACTCCTGTTCACCCAAGCCTCCATTAGCCAGCTTTCCATATTAACTGAACAACCAGCGCACACACTGAACAGTTGTTGATGAAGCAACTCTCTGATCGTGCAATGAAAAAGAGACCCTTTCATCTAAAACAACACAAACTATTAGATTTTTTCCAGCCATTATCAACATGAGTGCTGCAGTACCTACCACTGTGCTATATACGGTATTGTATTTTAATGTGATACTTTATGCATATGATGTATTGTTATTGTTGTTAGTTGTTACCATTGGTATTGCTGTTGTTGCAACTTAGAATGATCATTTCTGCATTTTTAAAAACTGGTACTGGTTACTAGAAGTAACGGTTCATGTATACTGAAAATAAAGAAGGGGGCTATGATTTAATGCTTTTCCAGGAGGGGTCAGCTAGTTTAAAAGCAACTCTGCATCTTTAAAATAATGGACAGAAAGCTCTTAGCCCATTCTCCTGATTATGAAAATTTTGGATTATCTGATCTGACCCCGGTCCCAGTTAGGTCAGATGAACAGAGTTCTGCTATATTATAACTGCTCAGATGATTTCACCCATTACACTGACATTTGTGCTCTGATGGCTTCACTGCCGGCCCATTGTAGAGCCAGGGTGCTTCAGATTCTTACTATTAGTAAATCAGGCCCAAATGCTCGGCTTAATGTCTGGGGCAGCAGAGGGGAAGGGGAGAGGGATATTTCCATCCAGGATGCAGAGTGGCTGAAGAGCAGCTCCACAGAGGTTACTATGGCCCAGTGAGCCCTCTCATGGGATTTCCCGATCTCCACAGGCTGAAGGTTGTGTTTATGCCTAGAAGCAAGGCTCTCGATACCATTGCATTGTCTATACATATATCCTCCAGAGCAACTGAACTGCATCCATGGAGCAGGAGGTTGGTGTTACCCTTAATGACTAAATAACAGATAGTAGAATCAGTCAACCTGAGGGAAACTTCTTGCCCTATGTCTTGTGACAACAAATGAGTTCTGAATAGACACTGTTCCAAAGTGTCTAATCTCATCTATGCCATTTATAATGTGTCCATCACTGTAGAATCAAGATACCAGAATTGAAATGAAGGGTTTCACTGAGATAATCTATAGATTCCATCTCAAGGTCACTGGGAACTGATACCATAGTGGTGTCTAGAGAGAACTGGCATGCACAGATTGCCACCAATGAATCGGAATTTTCTTGCTCTCTGGGTTCAGTATAAACCATTTTGATATCCTTTGGAGCAAGTCTCCTGACTTTCTATTTTTAGTTTAATTGTGGTGGCACCATATGTGCTGGGCTGATATCTTTGTGAGAGGTGTATTTCTGGTAAGTGTGGAATGGAGGTTACTAGTATTTCTGTTCTATTCTTTTATAGATCTGTTATGGCATGTGGCCCTCTTTCATATTTGTATTAATTATATATATTTTGCTAAGGTATTCAGAAGCATATGGGAACAAAAAATTAAAATGTATTATTATAATATGTATGCTGGGTAGGAATTCATACAGGTGAAATCCGTCCTTGTGCAGAGGAGCAGCACAAAGCCTATGCACCTCCTATTTTGAGGGCTTGAATGGTGCATATGTAAATAACACTAGCAAAGTTTGAGTTTTTGTCCCCCTCTAGAAGCTGATACACTACAGCTCTTAGCTACTAGACAGGGTTCTTTAGCTCAAGCAGTGGAGGTTCATACTTTTAGTGCTGAAAGTCCCATATTCAAACCCCGCTAATGGACCAAGCAAGGATGTAAACATACATACACACATACACACACACACACACACAGACTAGCATGAGATGTGGGTCTATATAGCTACCTCCACACTTGCAACTGTACATAGTTACATGTGCATTGTTATGCCAAAACCCCATTATTGTCCACATCTGAAGCCCTAAAGCATGTCCCTGAAAGAGAGTAAAGGGCAAGAAAGCTAGTACATCTGAGAGGTGTGGGTAAGTGCATGCCTCTGCTGGGGCATAGCCTCATACTCTTTCTGCAGTGTAGTGGAGATGTAGGTTAAGGGTGTGTACAAGGTCACAAGTATCAATAGTTTTCCAGGGTCATCCCTGCATTGAACCTTTTGCTGCCTCACCCTTAGGCAAAGGTCCCTGACCACCCTTGGTCAGCAGTAGTGGTGACCTGAGAACCTCAGAACAGTTTTCTGGGGGAATTCTATCGATCAGCGCAGGCAATCATGGAGCACATTACAAGAGCTGCTGCCTGGTCTCTGGAGCACACCTTAGCAATGTGTGGTCAGAATACACCATCCTTTACAACTTCACCCGACAGGAGCACAGACCTGTACCTGGAGATTTTTCAGAGGCTGGAAGAAGCGGGCGTTTACTGGACTCTGTCCCACTGCCAGGAGCTCATGAAGCACCTCAGACTCCTGTACCAAGGGTGAAAGACAAACAGTTGCTCGGGGCAGGGGGGGGGATCTAGCTCATGTCCATGCTCTGACAAGAACAGAGTCTGAAGTGACTAGTGACTTATGACCTCATCCTCAACCCCACCGGCCTCATCATACGATGGGACACCAATGACAGGCAGTGGGGACCTTGGAGGAATTCCTGGAGGAAGCCCTGGGAGTCACAGAGGAAGAGGAGCATGTGATTCTACACTTCTACCTGGCAGACCTGATTGAGGAAGCCCTCCCTGAGGAGCCTGGGGAGGACCCAGAGCCACTGCAGGAACCAGAACCCAAGGCTGGTAAGTTACAATACGCCCCCACAGTCCCTGGAAATATTCCGTCTTGCTCCAGTGATACATGCCTGAAACAGGCCCTTGCCTCAGCTCTCTGCTCCAACCTGACATGATCCCCAAGCCAGACACAACTGTAAATCAGTTATTTTATTGAAATTCCATACATCACTGTATAGTATTTAGTGAAAGCTATAACAGATAATTAAAAAGCAGTCACTGTGCTCCTGTGTCTGTGCTTTTCTTGGCCAGCACTAAGACTGATAGCCCTTGGGCTGTGCAGACTGAAAAGGAGGGAGGAAGAGAGGGAGTGGGTTTGAAAGGGCCCAGGTAGGGAAAGAACAGATTTGTGACATTTATGTTTGTTCAAAGACCCCAAACCACTCATCCCACTGATCCCCCATCTTTCCATTCCCATATGAATGGGAGCTGCATGGAAGCAGGATGGGGGTGGTTGGTGGCTTGGGTGCTGGCCTGCCAACATATGGCAGGGGAAAGGAAGCTATCTGATTGTCCAGCAAAAGCCATAGTCATTCATTCTCCCTGTGACTATTTCAAATATTTATTACTGTTCCCAGTCCCTGGTGTCTGGCCTCTCCCTGCACTGAGCCACTCTGCAGTAGCCAGCGGAAGATAGGGTGGATGAAGCATCTGCTTTGCCAGTTGCACACACAGAATGCTATGTCCCTTAGCAGTAGAGAGGTAACAAGCTTGAGGTGTTAATCTGAAAGTTCAGGGGGAAAAATGCACTTGCAGCATGACTCTCCATTTCCCTGTCCTTTTCCAATGCTGGTCGCTGGACATGGGCCTGAACTTTCTGGTAATGCGGGGAAGGTTAGGGGGTGGGTGGATGTTCTTTGTGGTTCTTTGTTCCTCTTCTATGGAACTCGGTCAGCTAGCTTAAAATACAGTCAACTTCCTCCTGAATTGCCTCTCAGTTCTGTAAGCATAATTCAGCAAATGTTTGGTGTAGGAGAGATTGAAGCTGGTTGTTCAGGTTCATTGGCAGGGCAAATATGCTTGGTCCACCTTTGTAGCTCTCAAAACCCCTCCACTCAGCAATATGTAGGGAGGCGACCTTCAGAAGAAACATTGCACTGGCATAGGAGGCCAGATCTCCTCCCCGGGACTGGTAAACTACTGCTCTTTTCCATCCCAATACCTCGAAAACTGCTATGTTCTCCAAATGATGCCTGTCTTTTCAAGAACAAATAAATGCCTGGTAATGTACTCCCAGAAGGAACCAACCCCCACCCCAAATGGCTCCTTGATACACTGTAAACATTACAACATTTTAATAACAGTACTGCAGGAACCTTACCATTATTTGCCTCAGCTCCTTCCTTGTGGGCTGCAAATGTTGTCTGGGAAGGAAGGATGTTGTAAACAGTTGCATTGTGGCCTTCAGGAGCACAGTTAAGTTGTGCGTGTGTTGGGGAGGGGGTGTTCTTAGGTTCCTTCAAAGGAGAAATTAAATATAACACTACCCTTGTGTTTGACTCAGCAGTACGTTCTGATGCCACCAGGGTACCTATTCTGCCAGGAGGGCAGGAGCAGCACTACAGAGACAGCAGAGGTGGCAGAGATACCTGGAGCATTTGCTCATTGGCATACACAAGAGAAGTCAGGAACAGTTTTGCTTTCTTTGGGTATGGGACAATCAAGCTCTTAGGCAGGGTGGGGCACTGATGAACCAGTTATTGAATCTAGAGTCATGCCACAGGGAACAGGAGTATGCCCAGTGGGCAGAGGATCATGAACTCATGCAGTCACTAGTACAATTGGTGGTGGAAAGCTTTTGGCAGGGCCACCCAGAGGATTCAAGGGGCCTGGGGCAAAGCAATTTCAGGGGCCCCTTCCATAAAAAAAAGTTGCAAAACTATAGAATATTATATTCTCGTGGGGGCCTGGGGCAAATTGCCCCATTTGACCCCCCCTCTGGGCGGCCCTGGCTTTTGGGTCTCACCTGCTGCTGGTGACACTGCTCTTGTCTGGGAACAGGCAGCACCTCCTCCTCCTCCTCCTCCTCCCCCTACTGCTCTTCCAGGTGCCTCACAGGCTGCTGCTGATCCAACACTAACATGCTGGTCTCCTGGCACAACATCCTTCACTGGTACCCAAAAGCCCTTGCAGGAGAAACCCCCGCCCCAAAGCATACAGATGTGGAACAATGAGCCTAAGCCATGCCTTGTAGCCCAGCCAGTGTTCATCCCTCAAACTCCATGCAGAAGATGTTGCCTCATCTCCCCCACATAATTTTTTTCAGCTATTCCCCCCTTGTCAGGGGAAGGGGAAGGACAGGAGACAGGTCCACAGAAAGTAATGTTTGCACATGGCTCAGGGAATTCGATCCAGTTTTTGATTCATTCGCAGTTCCGGTTAAAAATCATTCCTGTTCTATGTTCCATAGACCTTTTAAATAAAAGTTATTGTTCACTTCACTTGTGTAGGCACCTTGCTTTCCAAGTATCATCAATGGGATATTTCCCACACATCAGCAGCATGCACAGCAAATGACTATCAGTTCTGTAACTTTCTAATGCAGTGATGCCGTAGAAAGACACTGAATTTTCTGTCCCTCCCACAACTCCTTCCGCCCTGCCGCCATGAATTTCCCAATGTTTAACAAAAAGAGAGAGCGAGAGAGCAGGTTTATGACAATGAACAAAGCTCTGAGAAAACTGTTACTGTCCAATGCACCTGAATGAAAATCAGAGAAGTTTACTTAAAATATCTTTATGGCTTTGTCAATAATTTAACTGACAATACAGAGAAAGGAAACAAAACTAAATTAACACTGATATCTGACACTGAGCAGTGCTTTTACGACCCTTCCTCCTTCACCCCATCAAACAGTCACGACATACAACCAGAGGAGTTCTCCTGCATAGCGGCTGATCAGTGCTGTGATCACTAGTTGCAGAAAACGTTGTGAGGAAGGAATGAGTGAAGCCACTCCCCCGCCCCCCAAAAAAACTCTTACAGAACTTTTTTTCAGTTACTTTCAGAATGATTAAGTACTCCCCAGAGAGCACTATGAAACAGAGTTGTTAACATATTATAAAAAGATTGTTTAGTGCTGGCACTGAAGTGCTTATACACCCTCAAAACCAAAACCACAGCCAAAGGTACTGACTCTGAGGAGCAACCCTCACATAATGGTCTGCTTTCATTTGGTACATTAACATGAGCTGCAGGGATCAAAACCCACCAATGGCTGCCACAACACAACTATATAGCAATGCTCTATTGAGCTTTTACAGCAGCACCGTAGCATCACATAGTGTCCTTTGGTGTCCCTTGGTACAGTCCAAAGTCACCTTCTGGCTCCCCACTGTTCCATGGTGTGCAAGTAAATAGCACCACAAATTTCCCTTGTCCTCTAGGAGCTGTGTACACGTTTGGGATCTGGCTGCCTCTCCTGTGCCTGCTCAGTCCAGAAGTATTCCCCCTTATCCTCACATACATTGGGAATGGCACAGCATACTACGATTATGCAAAATGCATAGGACACATTGCTATCCAGAGAGCTCCGCCAGTATCATCAACAAGTTTTCAGCCTCCCAAACACACACTCCACCACCATTCTGCAGCTACACAGTCTGTAGCTGAATTCTCTTTTTCTTGGATCAGCAATGTTGGGATACAACTTCATGAGCTAAGTTAGGAATGGGTCTGTGGGGTGCCCCAAAATAAATGTCAGGCCAGAAACACTGTATATAACCTTGTCATTTCTGGGGAATAAAGTCCCTTCTTTCCCCCTGCAATACAATCCTAATCCCCTGAGCACCCTGGCATCATGGACTTTTCCGAGTCCCCAACATTGGTGATCATGCACCAACCACTGTGGTCCACTAAGACATGGAGAATGAATGACTTGTAACTTTTTGGTTCATATACTCACTTGCCCCTTTTGGTGGGTTAAGTATTGGGATGTATGTTCCATCGATGGCCCCTGAACAGTTCAGAAACCCCTTCCTCTGAAATCCATCTATAATTACAGAGACTTGGGTTATGGCAATCCCTTGTGGGTAGATCTCAGTATTGATTGCCTGGCAAACCTATACAGCCACCACCCTGGCAGTTGACTTCTCAACCTCAAACTGGTTTGTAACTTACCAGTAGCTGTCAGGTGTTGTAGCCACCTCCTGTCCTGTTATGAGTTTCTGAAACTGAGTGGCATGGCACTGGAGGGTTGGTGCAAGCTCCTCACACAACTCCATGAAGGTATGTTTCCTCAGCTGGAAGTTCTGCAGCTACTGGTCATCCTTCTAGGTTTCCAAGACGATGTGGCCTGACCATGTTGTGTTGGTTTTCCGCAACCAGAAGTGGCAGTCCAGCCATGGGCATACCACTGCAACCGCAGAATTCAACGTATCTGTTCCATGAGACTATAGTGGATTTTCATTCATCCTCTCGGTCAGCTCTCTTCAGCATCTCAACTATGTCTGGACCTATTCCATGCAGTATCAGGGAGTGAACCTGCATGAACATTTGTCCTGCAAGCAGGAGCAGAACCATATCATCATGGACTTGGCTCTATGTCTTCCACACAGTTTGGTAGAAAGGAGAGGTGAGTGAGAGGTGCCATCACCAAATGTGTGAAGGTGGCATCTAGTACCAGCAACACAAAACCAGGCGATTCCCAGAGTGTCTCCTGTGACACATAGGTCCCTGGGATACTGTCCCTGTAATGGTAGTGCTACCATCCTGTACCAAAAATGGGACAGCATGGATGCAGATATATGCCTGTGCACAGGGTCTAGCTGTGCCCAGCACTGCACATGTAAACACTTGGCACTGGTATGGGTTCCATGTATTAGTAATACTTGGAAAAGTATATGGGATGTACATAAGGATAGACATAGCTTGTATATTTTATACACTCACCCATAGTATTCTTTTCTAATAGTTTGGGACCCTTTGGGTAACATTTTTTAAGGTGCCTAAATGACATAGTAGCCAAAGTCCCATTGACTTTGAATAAGTTGTAGGCACCTAAATCACTTAGGTGCTCTTGAAAATTTTACCCTATATCACTTTATGTCAGACCAGTTCACTAAGTTTTACCTCAGCCACCTGACCAGTGTATCTCAATGCTATCAGACTTCATAAAGCCAAGGTGTAGATTGTCTGCAAAGTTCACTTTTGTATCTCCAACACACTTGTTTATATGACCTCTTACTCAAGAGATACAAGCATAAAGAATTGCAGTCCAAAGTTAATCAGATAAGTATTTATTTAACTATAACATCAAGAATTAAGCTTGCCAGAGTTTATTTTAGAAGCAGACTTTTATACTGAATGTTTTATTTTATTTTTATTTTATTCATAATGGCTACAGGGTTTTTTCTTTTTTTTTTAAGGCAACTCCAGTGAAGTTTCCTGAATTTCATTAGTGTGTTGTGAGTTTTTCCTCTTCTTAAATTAAATTAAGGTTTCAGTTAAGAGCTAACCTTACTGACAGATACTGCTTTACTTTCAGATCCACACTGCTCATAATGATTCACTGCCAAAGGCTTGCAATAACTTGTACAAAAAAAGCAACAATGAGCACAGATACAATAAAACATCCACTTGGTGTTGAGTATCTTTTATCTATTTGTTTCCTTGTTGTGAACACAAGCCATTACACAGAACCATGGAACTGAAACAATGGTAAGCACTATACCAGCTTACATTTATTTCTATTGCTCCCTGTTTACATGACGAGCCAATACATTTCTGTCATGGTGAGGCAAGAAAGAAATACAAAAATAGGAGAAACAAAATTCAAAATAAAGGTGTCAACTATTCATATCAACGCTATTATTTAATTATAGAATATAGATTCCTTAGACAGCATTAAATTCTTATCCTTCACTTAGGGACCAACTCTACGACCACTCCTAAGTGACACTGAACATATAAAGCTCCTGCTAGGTTTGATGGGAGTTTTGTGTGCTCACTGTCTGTCAGTTGGGGGCTTGATCCAGGGGCCACTGAAATCAATGGATAGACTACCATTGTCCTGTTATCATTGTCATTTGGCCTACTGGAGAGAACTAAAGCTCTGCCCATTCTCTACCTCTACCTACCTGTGTGAGAGAAGTAGCAGCAATTCTGCAAATGCTGCTATGCATGATGCTGGTAACCATGCAAAGGTGTAAGGAGGTGCCTCATACACACTTGCTCACCGGTGGAGTGCACAGGATGGTCCACGACGTGGCCCTTAGGACTTTAGTTGCTGGATAAAGCTTCCCTCTTTCCCACTCAGACACAGACTTATGGGTTTTCCCAGTTGCTCTCAATGGTTTCCATATCAAATGTCTTCAGTACACAATTAAAAACACAGTTCCGTAGCTGCAAGCCCTGCACACTCAACTGGGGATCAAGCAACGTTCATTCCTACTCTGATACCATCATCAGACATTCTAATCCAACTGAGGCATGTTGGTGATGTAGCTAACCTGAAACCTGGATGCCTCCAGGGAAAGATATTGCAATAAGAATTTAGTAATTCTGCTGACGGGAGAGCTGGGACAGATTCCATCTCACGTTCCAATAGCTTTGCGGGTTCTACAGTGCTAACAGGAACAAAAAGCAAACAGGGAGCAGATCTGTGAAGTAAGAAGTTGTCATTTTTACATTATCATATTTCTGACCATAACTGCAGTCTAAGCAGTTACTGTATTGTCACATAGTTATTCCTGCTCTGATTTTTCAAACTTCCCAGCTAACTCAAATTAACTCCTTCAGCAGCATTTCTCAGTTCACTACTGCCATGGGCTAGTTAGATGTTACAAGGGCTTGGAACCTTATATTGTTTTATTCATGCTAGTTGGTGATTTATTGCTAGTATTAAAATAATAATGATCCATTTAATTAATACTGAATTACAATAGACATCCCCTAGAATACTGTTGATGACATTAATACCATTCAGATTATTACAATGAAAACCAAAGGAATTAATAATCATTTAGACTATTATTAATTAATATTTAGTCACTTTACCAGAACTTTACTATTAAGTAGAATGTAAATGATTTTTTAATACTAGATATTGTGTGACGATAAAATAGAAAAAAATATTTGAGGGCACCATTTTCTACTTTTATATGCCATTATCTAGATTCTAGCAAACCATTCTACACATCTTCTTTATCACCACTTTTTGGTTCACTTTCCAAATGAATCTAATTTAAGCTATTATTTTATTAAATAGTGGGTCTTTTTTTCGGTTTCACAAGATGACATTAAAAATACCTACAACATTCTCATCTCCCTCATACACATACTCCAGCAGCATCAGTGAGCTCTAATACAGAGTCTCTAAGTGTTACATTATAAGATGCTATTTTGAAAACCCAAATTATTTAGGACCCTATTCTGCCACTTTTACTCACATTGCACAGTACCTTACTCTGGAATACTAACTTTAATTTTAACAGAAAGCTGGCAGAATCAGGTTCTGAGATAGTTTGAAATGACAGGAAAGAACAAAAAAAAATATTTTCTGATTTTTAGGGACATTTGAATGTTCCTGGTTTCCACCAAAAAATGTCTGAATGAGTTTTAACCTACAGAATAATTGCATGTTCCAATATCCTATCAGGAACTAAATAAAACAATATTGACAAATCAGATTATTTTGTTCATTGGTTGGAAATTAAAGAGGCGATGAGGCTTGGCCTCCAAGAGCCAAATAGAATTGCTCTGAAAATTATGTTACAAAAATCATAACTGCACTAGAGGAACCAGTGTCATGTCAATGAAAGACTACATAGGACCCAAACTGACAATTGTGATGTTTGTCTGTCTGTGTATTATGAGCTCATCATTGTGGTATTTACCTTGTAAAAATTACATGAAATCACATGGGCTTTTCAAAAATGCCTCAGGCAGATAGGCGCACTAATCCTATTGACTTTCAGTGGGATTTATTCTTTTCAAAACACCACCCCCAGATGATATTTTGTTCTCTTCCTTTATTCCAGGCACATGAATTTCATTTTTTTTCCTTCCCAGCATCCTCTATTGATTTAGTTATTCTGCTCGAAGATTAGTGTTATTGTGGGAATCTAGGCCAAGGAGATGGGTCTAACATTTTGACCTGAAGAAAGTGATTGCTGATATTACAAGCTGCTAATAGCTCAAACAACATCAGCATGCCAATTAGCCTCTGTCCATAACTACAAGAATAGCATGTGAAGCCTGAATAGGTCTAGAGTGAGGTCTATGTGATTGCCCATTTTTTTAAAAATGTGGTTTGCAAACATTTACACCCTATTCAGTAATACTTTGCACTTATTCAACTTCAAAGTGCTTTACAGACAATAATTAATCCCATATTACTGCTTTAGCTCTTGGATTTAACCTTCACTCACAATATTGTGTCTAAAAGGATGCATATCTTGCACCATTACTATCTTCAATTTACCTGTGGGGAAACGTTGACACAGAGATGTTAGTGACTTATCCAAGAACACAGGAGTCATTGTCATAGCTTGGTCTAGGAGTCAAAAGTCTCTTGCTCCAAGTCCTTTAATCAGACCACTATATAGCATACGTCTACCTACTGGTAGTTTGGTATCCAAACGTGCAGAGGCACAAAAAGATTAACCTGAATAGATTCTACATTTATATAAATAAAAAGCAGAGACTTCATCTGTACTTATACAGCACCCAGTACACTGAGATGCTCATCCTCATGAACGCCTTAGGATCCTACTGTAATGTAAATGTAAATAGTATCAACTATCACTAATGTGGGTGGCATATGGATCAGATTTTGAAAGTATCAGAGGATGGAAGGTTATACAAGAATACTTAAACAGGGCTGGAAGGGGTTAACGTGGCCAGGTAGGCTATTCACTCCACAGGCTGCTCCTGGAGGAAGAGCCAGGGAGCAGGGAATTAATTACAAGCAGGCTCAGCTGGGCAGGAAGAGGTGGGGCCTATAAAGCCAGGAAGCTGGCAACAGATTGAGGCAGCAATCACTGCCTGGGAAGAGGGAGGAGGGTTTGGAGCTGGTGCTCCCAGAAAAAGGGGGAAACCAGGAGTGGTAGAAAGCAGTCCAGAGAAGAGGCAGTGGGAGCTGGGAGAGTAAAGCCCAGAACTGCTGGATTAAGGGCCCCTGGACTGGAACCCAGAGTAGAGGGAAAGCCGGGGTTCCCCTACCAGCCACTAAAGGATTAGCACCTGAGGCAGTGAATGGGAAGACTGCCCAGGATTGCTGAAAGAAAGACTTTGATAAACCCCGGAAGGAGGAGGCACAGACAGTGACCTGGCCAGAAGGCCAAGTTACGAAGAAAACCCTGTGGTTCCTGGGATGAGAGAGGAGCTGCAGACATAAGAGAGAGATGGGGTGACATTGCATGACCACATGCAGTGTCGATCTTGAGAGCCAGAGTGACCAAGAGGGGGCTCCAGACAAGCAGTGAGTGGAGCACCCCATGACAGATTTAGAAATATAAGAGTCCAACCCAGCAAGGACTTCACATGCCAAATTCTCATTGAAGATGGAGTAGACTATTTCTTCGACTGGGGTTCTTTGCATATTTCTTTATATTAAAAACCATCAAAGTGCAGCTGGAAGGATGAATTTGTTTCTTTATTGACTGCCTTTCATTTTTTTAAATTAGTGGATACAATGAGCATGTTTTATGTGCATACTGGTTTCGTTTTCTTGAACCTTGTTACAACAGATTGAGTGAAGTCTGTGACTCTAACCTTGGAAAAGGGATGGCAATACATTTAGGCACTCTAAGGGAGTATATGGACACTCTCAAAAGCTTTGAATAAGAACCAGGTTCCATGGATCTATAACATAAGATGCTCCTAGAGCTTCCATATATCTGCAGCCTCAAGAATGCATCATTATCCTGGATAACCTCAGCACATTTTACTCTTTCTATCAAATGATATATCTTGATATCATTGGGCATACTAAGAAATTTTACATAAAACCTTTGAAATTCTCCATTTCTAAATTGACAACTATGTGTACACATGCTTATGCTTGCAAAATGCATTGGATTTCTTATAGATTTCATTTAATATTAACTAGGTGTGTTTGTTGTATATAACTAATTTCTACTGTGTATGGTAAGAGAAAATGACATAATAAAATCAATATTTTCTGTAATATAATTAATGCAGGTGTTCAAAACAAATTTCTGTACATAACATATTGTTAGTTAGACATCTGTTATAAAATTTCTGTGACTGGCTGAAGATTCCAACTCACACATTATCTTTTCTCAAAGGAATATGTCCGTAATAGTTGGGGGGAATGGGAGAGTCAGTGAGCTGGTCTACACAATGAGACAGGAAAACTACATTAAAGTTAATTTTAGAACGAAGATGAATATATTTCATGCTTTTGACCAGAAACTCCTGGTTGAACGACGGCATAGCTCTTGGAAAGACATCCAGTCTTGATTTAAAGACTTTGAGTGATGGAGAATCTCCCATATTGCTATGTACAGTAACTCCTCACTTAACGTTGTAGTTATGTTCCTGAAAAAATGTGACTTTAAGTGAAACGATGTTAAGTGAAACCAATTTCCCCATAAGAATTAATGTAAATAGGAGGGGATAGGTTCCAGGGAAATTTTTTTCACCAGACTATATATATATATATATATATATATATATATATATATATATATATATATATATATATATATATACATATATATATATGTGTGTGTGTGTGTGTGTGTATGTGTATATATATATATACACACACACACACACACACACACACACACACACACACATACATATACATATATACATCAGGGATCGGCAACCTTTCAGAAGTGATGTGCCGAGTCTTCATTTATTCACTCTAATTTAAGGTTTCATGTGCCAGTAATACATTTTAACATTTTTAGAAGGTCTCTTTCTATAAGTCTATAACATATAACTAAACTATTGTTGTATGTAAAGAAAATAAGGTTTTTAAAATGTTTAAGAAGCTTAATCTAAAATTAAATTAAAATGCAGAGCCCCCCCGACCAGTGGCCAGGACCCAGGCAGTGTGAGTGCCACTGAAAATCAGCCCGCGTGCCGCCTTCGGCACCCGTGCCATAGGTTGCCTACTCTTGATACACACACACACACACACAGTATATGTTTTAAACAAATAATTTAATACTGTTCACAGCTATGATGATTGTGAAGCTTGGTTGAGGTGGAAGAGGGTGGGCTATTTCCCAGGGAATGCCTTGCTGCTAAATCAGTGGTTCTCAAACTTTTGTACTGGTGACCCCTTTCACATAGCAAGGCTCTGAGTGTGACCCCCCCCCATATAAATTAATTTTTTAAATTATATTTAACACTATTATAAATGCTGGAGGCAAAGCAGGGTTTTGGGTGGAGGCTGACAGCTCGCGATCCCCATGTAATAACCTCATGACCCCCAAGGAGTCCCGACCCCCAGTTTGAGAACCCCTGTGCTAAATGATGAACTAGCACTCGCCTGAGCCCTCAAGGGTTAACACGTTAATGTAGCCTCTCACTCTACAAGGCAGCAGGAATGGAGGGGAGAGGAGATAGCATAGCAGACAGAGACAGACACACACCTTGTGTCTGAGGGAGAGAGAGAAATGCTCACTGCCCCTTTAAGAAGCTGACCCACTCTTAAGTGCATTGTCTTTTAAAGTGGATAAGGAAGTTGAGAGAGCAGCTGCTGCCCCAGGCTATCTCTGTCTCTCTCTCTCCATGTCCCCACCCTGCTCTATATGGAGAAGAAGGGGTAAGTGGGGTGTAGGAGCAAGGGGGAGGGGGACACCCTCACATTAGCACACCCCCCCCCCTCCCCCGCCACTCACAGCAAGCAGGAGGCTTGGGGAGCAGCTCCAAGGCAGAGGGCAGGAGCAGCACATGGCAAAGGGGGGAGGGATAGCTGCAATTGCTAGCCTGCTGGCAGCTGCTGCACAGGGAACTTAGGGGAGCGGGGAGCTGATTGATAGGGAGGCTGCCGGTCCACCCTGGTTCCAAGCCCCCACCAGCTACCTGCCAGCAGGCTGATTTTCCTGCAAGCAGTGGACAAAGCAGGCGGCTGCCAAACGATGTTAGAAGGGAGCATTGCACAACTTTAAACGAGCATGTTCCCTAATTGATCAGCAAGGTAACAACAAAACAACGTTAACCGGAATGACTTTAAGTGAGGAGTTACTGTATATTGTTCCAAAGGCTAATTACCCCCACTATTAAAATGTTCACTTTATTTCTGGTCTTAATTTGTCTAGCTTCAGTTTCCAGCAATTGGATACCATTATGCCTTTGTCTGCTAGAACCAAGAGCCCTCTGCCACCAGAAATCTTATCCCCATATAGGTGTCTTTTAATGTAGAACAGGAGACTAAAGGAATTCTTAGCCATACTCTACTTGCAGAACAGGACATGAATATTTGAATAATGTCTGTGGGAGGGAGGTGGTCCTGGGAGGGCTTGAAAGTCTGAGGAGATACCACTCACCCTTTATTTGGTGAGTGTTGCACCAGTCCCCAGATCCAGATCTTGGGTTGGCTCCCAGTTACCTAGAGTGTCGGTAAATCTCTAAGCATGCTTCCCAGTACAGAGGAAGCATACCCGGACCCATTGGCCAGAGGTAATAACCCCTACAAAACAAACAAACCTGTCCAAAACATGGGGAAGATGGGAGTGAGGCGAGGGGGGAAGAAGTATCAGAGATATATGTCTATGGGTGATGTCCCCCAAGCACTGGAGTAGTATGAGCTGAGGAAGGTCCTTACTCCTGCTCCAGACATTCAATTTTTAAAATTATCTGCTGGTCACTAGTACAGGAAGGCCAGCTTGTGGTGAAATCCATTTCCACTAAAGCACATTCACGTACCCAAGCATGGCTTTTCTCATTCCACATTCATGGCACTAAAGGGAGCACAAAAGTGCACAAGTAAAAATAACCTGTTCAGGGTGTAAAGTTTACTCTCAATGTCTGCTGAGTCAGTTTGAGCACCTACTTCTCAAGACATGACCCAAATCCTATGGACTTTACTGGCGTGATCCAAAACCTTTTGGCATCTTACCATTGACTTCACTAGACTTTTGAATAGGTTCTTAGAGCATAAATTCCTCATCTCATCCACTTAAGCATTGCTTAACCCAGTGCAGAATTGGCCCCTCAGTCTTACAGTTTCTGCGACGTAAGAATTGGAAATCGTTAACACTAACCTGATTTTCAGGAATATAAAATAGCTAAAATAAACTCCAAATCAACCCAAACCACAAGTTCATGGTAGCACATTCCAGCTTGTATATGTTAGTGATTTATAATAGTATCGTTTTATTTTGCCAGTAAAAAGAATAGTCAACTACTGAAAAAATGTGGTTAATAATTCAAAGATTCAAAAAGTCTATGAAGGCACAATATGGTTATACATAACTACAAGTTACTTTAATTTTGACGTGTTCACTGGTAATGGTTTCTAAGTGGTAATGGTAATGGTTTCTAAGTGGTAGCCACTTAGAAAACAGGCTATTTGCACTAGTACAATACTGTTCATAAAGTTGTGCTTACAGTTATAAGCTGCTTGCTGAACGACTGAAGCTCCGAACACAGCTGCTACTTCCTAAACTGCACACTTCTGATTTGCAATTGTAAAATAGTGGTTCATTAACACCAAACAAGATACTACCATACTAAACTAAGCATTATAATTAGGTGGTTTTGTCTCTCAATGCTGAGGAGAGTTGTACTAATGTCAGCAGCCAAGAACAGCAATAATTCTCAGCCACATGCATATTAGCATGTCTCTCCCAGTAGCACCATTTGGTATGACATTCTAGTCTGCTCAAAAAGATGTCCAAGAAGTTTAGAATGATGAGATCATTTTGGTTTATCAAGTAAAGGGTTTGCATTTTTGCCTGTTCTAAAGGACCAACGAACATTTAAACGTAAAATCTCTCAAAACCCACCAGAATTAATAATAATAATAAAGCAATGCCATTGGGCTTCATTTCAGCAAAGAACTTAAAGCACTCATTGAAGTCAAAGCATGTGAAAGTTAAATACATGCTTAAGTACTTTGCTGGATCAGGGCCTATGCCAATGGAAAGCTGAGATTTTAAGTTTTAAAGCCCTGAATGTTCATTGGAAACGTAAAGGGATGTTAATATTTGTACCTCAGCTGTAATTTCAATTAAAGTCTAAAAGATCATTTGAGTCCCATTTGCTGCTGACATCATGAATGTTTCCACATTCGAGAGGAAGATGTTTGACTTATTCAGATATTATAGTATGATATTTTCTCTACTTAGTCTGATTTGCTTGTGAAATCATCAGCAGTATGAGTCTCAAATGGCCTATTAGACTTAGCTAGATAGGGTGACCAGATGTTCCGATATTATCGGGACAGTCCCGATTTTTGGGTCTTTTTCTTATATAGGCTCCTATTCCCCCCCCCCCCCCACACACACACACACCCTGTCCTGATTTTTCGCACTTGCTGTCTGGTCACCCTATAGCTAGAAGATGGAGCCAGCTGGTTTTTCTTTACCTTTTGTGTGACTAACTGAATTTTCAGATATTTAATATACTAAAACAAATATATTAGCTAGTTGATACTCATGCTTTTTTGTCATCTATAGGTAGGGCCCTACCAAATTCATGGCCATGAAACATGCATCAGAGACTGTGAAATATGGTCTTTTGTGTGCTTTTACCATACAGTTTTCATGGGCGAGACCAGCATTTCTCAAATTGGGGTTCTGACCCCAAAGGGAGCTGGGGGGGGGGCCTCATGAGATTATTTTAGGAGGGTCCTGGTATTACCACCCTTACTTCTGCGCTGCCTTCAGAGTTGGGCAGCCAGAGAGTGGTGGCTGCTGACTGAGGGCCCAGCTCTGCAGGCAGCAGCGCAGAAGTAAGGGTGGCAATGCCATACCAGGCCATCCTTACTTCTATGCTGCTGCTGGCAGCAGCTCTGCCTTCAGAGCTGGGCTCCCAGCCAGCAGCCCCAGCTGTCCAGCCGCTCAGCTCTAAAGTCAGTGCTGCCACCAGCACCAGCGCAGAAGTAGGGGTAGCAGTACCTGCAACCCCCCTACAATAATATTGCAATGCCCCGCACAACTCCTTTTTGGGTCAGGACCTCTAAAATTGCCACAACATGAAATTTCAGATTTAAAAATAGCTGAAATCATGACATTTACAATTTTTTCAAATTCTATGACTGTGAAATTGACCAACATGGCTGTGGATTTGTCAGGGCCTTATCTGTAGGTGTATGTCTACATTGCAATTAAACACTTCTGGCTGGTCTGTGTCAACTGACTCAAGCTGGGGCTGCAGGGCTGTTAAATTGCAGTGTAGACATTTGGGCTTGGACTGGAGCTCAGGCCCTGAGACTCTTTTCTCCCCCTCCCTCCCCCCGCACCTGGTAGGGTCTCGGAGCTCAGGCTCCAGCAAAGCCCAAACATCTACACTGCAGTTTTAAAGCCAAATAGCCCAAGTCGCAAGAGCCCAAGTCAGCTGACATGGGCCAGCCACAGGGGTTTAATTGTAGGGTAGATATTCCCTTAGGTACTCAAATGGCACCCATTACCATAGCATCTGATTGCCTCACAATCTTTAAAGCATTTATCCTCAGAACACTCCTGGGCTGTACTATCATTTCAATTTTGCAGAATGAGGAACTGAGACAGAGACAGACTAAGCACAGTATCATCCAAGAAGCTTGCAGAAGAGCAGG
This sequence comes from Mauremys reevesii, assembly GCF_016161935.1. Taxonomy (NCBI): domain Eukaryota; kingdom Metazoa; phylum Chordata; order Testudines; family Geoemydidae; genus Mauremys; species Mauremys reevesii. The sequence continues at coordinate 255,141,031 of NC_052623.1, forward strand.
GAATTGAACCCAGGTCTAAGGCTAGCATTCTGAATCATCCTTTCCATGTTTAAGATCCGCTGTTTCATGTACTTGCCAGGCCAAAGAAATATTTTGGCAGTCTGTTAACTCTTCAAACACATTGGTACTGGACTTATGATCAGAAAGAAAGTAGGTCCCTGTATCCTACCTATATCTGCACCACTCAACTGCACCCAGAAGCTAGAACCTCCATAGTACTACCAGCCACTTGAATCTAACAGTACCCAGTACCACCACTTCTGATATGCCTGCCCTAAGGGTGGAGAGAGGGGTTTGTCAGGGGTGAAAGAAAAGAGGAGTTGTCTGCCCACATTAAAGAGGAGGCCTGCCTGCGGTAGCCTGTGGTCTGTAATTCAGCCAATCCACTCCTCTAAGAAAATTGCATGAGTTCACCACCATAGCCCAGCTCTTGCTTAGACTTTAAGTCAAGGTGATCACTTTGTTCAGGAGGAAATAATTAAAATGCATATGAGTGATTTTTTATTTTATTTAATTTTTAACTCCACTGGTTATTGTACAGAAGATGGAGCCAACAGAACAAACCATCCTAAACTTGTACAATTCATTAGTGAATGTTTAGAAAACCCTTCAAGATCCTTGGAGGAAAGGTGCTGTACAAGTGCAAAGCATTATCATCATCATGAAACAAACTGCTCAAGAGGACTAAGAACATGATAAAAAAACCCCCTAATTTCATATTCAGCCCAGAAATATTTTAATGTTACCTATGAACCTTTGAAGTCTACACAGTGTAGCAACCAGGGCTGGTGTCAGAGACAGGGTGACCAGATGTCCCGATTTTATAGGGACAGTCCCAATTTTGGGTTTTTTTTCTTATATAGGCTCCTATTACCCCCCACCCTCTGTCCCGATTTTTCACATTTGCTGTCTGGTCACCCTAGCCAGAAAAGACAGTGGAGGTAGCTGAGACAGTTGTTCCAGCCTGTGCATGAGATGCTGATGCTCACTGGTACCTCTAGTGGTGGGTCAGTGCGGATGCACTGCTCTATAGAGCAACACAGGGTCTCACTAAGTGCAACAGCAACAGTAGGCTGAGGTGGCGATGTCATTAGCAGCAGCTGCTGTAGAAGAGAGTCAGCAGCAGGTGACTGCCGAGGAGGTGCCAGGCAGCATGAAGAGAGCCTGAAATGAAGCCCTGAACAGCCCCTGGCTATTCTGAGATTCTGGAAAAGGCGCAAAATGGAAGGCAGACTGGGAATGGGGAAAAACAGGGGCACAGGGGACACAAATGATGGGAGATGTGAAAAGATGAAGGGAGGTAAAAAAAAAGGGCAGAGAGACAGGGGTGTGCGTGAGAAAAGGGCACAAATAGAGGGCAGAGAAAAGGGGGGAAACAGCAAATGGAAGGAGGGAGCCAAGGCCACCAATGTGAAGGGGGAATGAGGAAAATAATAAATGGGGGTCAGAGACAAGGTAAGAGGGTGAGTCCTCTGGGAGAAAGGGGGAAAACAAAGAGGATGGCGTAGAGCTCCCACCTGTGAGGGAGAAGCCCTGCTTGTGTTTCCTCTCCTAAACCCAGTAAATCTTGGGTGCAGTGCTGGCAACAGCCCACCTCCTACTGAAAAAGCATGGATAAGGAAGGCATATGGATCAGAGCGACGTAGATACCCCCAGTACAACAAGACAACAGGAAGTTTCCTTATGAACAGTGTAGTATTGTAGAGAAAACTGATTTGTTTTCTGAAACCATCTATCTGATTCCAAGTGGAAAAGATGAGTTTGGCCTTCTGACTGGTAAAGATAAAGTTGGGAGATAGTGTTTGTTAGTAGTTGCAGCATGTCACCTATTTGCTTCTGTTCACAGGTGAATTTTATAGGCTACAGTTCTCACTTGAAACAGCAAACCAATTCTCTCTGTTTCCAAATGCTCCCCATATGTCCTTCTGTTCTCCATCAACATTGAGTGTCTATAGTAGACATTAGCAACAAAGAATATGTAGATATTTCATGTAGGATACCCTGTGCATGGGACAGCTGTTAGAAAATCATTTTAGACACTGGATCATCTTAACCTCCATCTCTTTTTTCATTTACATCGCAATATGTGAAAGGCAGTTAATAATACTAAGGTGCTTTCATGGCATATTAGTACATGACATTTTGAAGGACAATGTGGAAATGTACATATGTTTTGCTAACAGGAAAATATTAACTGTTCCTGTTAAACAGTGACACTTAGGGGTATTTGATTTAATTAATCAATCTAATTTTCATTTGTATAGTGTGTCATGAGGGTAACTCTATGTTCCCAGAAGAGTTTTTTAAATTACATTTCACGGCTTCCCAATTATCTTATTTTCCAAGCTCAAAGGAAAACACTGGCAACTTTTTTTTTCAATCTGTGCAGATAGACAGTATATGCTTTCCGTAAAGTACAAAGGAGAAATGAAAATGTCATCAATTTGAACACTTTTGGGACACATTACTTACTGTGGTGGCACAGTGGATGTCTTTCCACACAGTGGCTTCCCTGGAGAGATCAGAGACTTCAAAAAAGTTATCAAGAATAACTTCCCCAATCATGTCATGTCTAGAAAATCTGTCAAAATCATATACACTGAAATGCAATTTCCTGTTGCTGAGCTGATCATAGGCTACAGGAAACTGAAAGGTTTCATCAAAGACAGGATTTAAAGTCTTTCTGTGAACCCGTGTCTGAAACTTCTTTTTCCTGTCTGGGAGAAGGTAAATCTTAACGTACGGATCTGAGGTTCCTGTGAAGTCTTTAGCAGGTAGATCTAAGGCTTTGACAATGGTAACAACAAGGAGTTCATTTTCATAATCATACCGGAGAGTAAAGTTAAGTTTCCCACAGATTTTCACATCTTCTTGCTTATCTTCCGAATCAACAGACTTCTGTTTATAGAGTTCTGGTTTTATTCGCCCAATGCTGGTTGTTGTTTCACCCCGTTGTAAAATCGGATCTGTCCCCATGTTAAAATCAACACTGGACACTTGCATCTGCCTTGGCAAGTGCCTCCTGAAAGAATTATGCCTGCACACACAAAAAATTAGCTGGGATTATCTCCATGAAAACGTATGGGTTTTCCCAAATAAAAATATGAACAAAAATTCTAAACAAATAAAAGCTTAGGTTTAAAAACAAAGAAATTGCTGTGCAAATCCAGTCTTGAACTAAGAATTAACATTAACACCATACAACATAATTTTACATGAAAATGGAATTTCTTATCCCAAAAGACACCCAATTTCCTAGCAATACAACACATACCTTGTTTTGAAAAATGTGTACCTGAAACTGCAGTAAAAATTATATGACTCCCCAAACTTCAGTAAGGCTAAAACATCACTGTAAATTTATACCTTCATTTTTATGGTAAGTGCCATGTGATTTTTTAAAAAAATCAGAATTGGTCAGGACTTCAGTTTTATATCTCATAAAATAGGAACTCTAACACTGATCCCTAGCACCGTGCTGGCGTATTAGTACAGTGTTGTTACACAGGGAAAAGTACCGCCTACCACTCATCATCAACACTTCCTGTAACTCTTGGGCATTCCTTGGAGGTTTTCCATCTAAGTATTTAACAGGCTCAACACTTCTCAACTTGCGAGATCTGAAAAGACCATAAGGTACTAGGGCTGCAGGTAAAAGTATAGCATTTAACCAGTAGAGGCCCTAATCCTGTAAAGATTTATACACATGCCTACATCTTTTCAGGATTGAGGTTATAGTTGGGTTCCGATTGGTGTTTTAACATTTAACATTGAATTCTAGCTCTTCTATAGTTTAAAGCTTTATTAGAGATTTTTATGTTCCATTTTTTCCTGCTTTCCTATTCACTCTACAGTGTGTCAGAAGATGAATTCGCTTAATGATACCAAAAGAAATTATTTTTAATTCCTCCTAATTTGGATTGCAGTATAGTACATTCATGATACTTAAGGCCTTATGCTGTCTACAATAACAGTGGGAATTTTGCCATTGCCTTCAAAAAGAGTAGGATCTGGCCTATTATGTGTTTTACAGTAGTATAAAACGTAGGCTAATATACTTACTATATTTAATCTGGTGAAGACTTTGTGTAACCTAAATGTCCCTTCCATTTTTCTGCCACTATAAAATTTCCCTGATATATTACCACCCTTGTAAGCTGTGCTGTGACAAACTCAGATTGCTCCTATGACTACACTTATACTTAGTTGCCATTAAAAACCAATTTAATTGTCAGAATTTCCTCACTTTTGCACAATCTATTACTTATTAATGCCAGATATAAATGTGCATTACTGCTCAGTTCCCCCACAGTTCAGCATGCTGAAACCAAGAGGAGTCATAGCTGTATGTTTATTTCTTTAAACCAAGGAAAACAAATTCTCCATTTGAAAATGATTGTGAGTAATTTCATGGAAAATATTCTTATTTATGCTGCATGGGAGAGGTGCACAATGAACAAAACTGTTATGGATCCTCTGAGTGCTGCACCAAGGGGGCAATCTGCAGCCATTAAATAATGAACAAGAACATTTTCCATTCTGGATGCCTTAGGGGTGTTGAGTGCAGGGAACAGTCCTCTCAACACAGCCATAATTTGGATTTGAACTGGTTATAAGAAATCTAAGTGTTTCAAACCCAAAAGTTATATGCATAAAACACACTTCTGATCACACACATTTCTGCATCAGAAAGAAACTCTCAAACTGAACTCTAATCCAATTAAAAAAATAAGTTAAATATAAGTTAAGGTGCCACAAATGTCCTCGACTCTGCCTGCAAATTTGGAGGGATTTTAAAAAAAAAGTTTTTCTCCTCCATGTTGTATGAAAAAATCTACATAAACAGGAGAATCTGACTATGCAGTAGAAACTGTGAAACAAACTGCTGTCAGAGGAACAAAGTAAGCAAAATGGAAACATACAAAAAAGTTTCTTTGATCTCTTGCATTTATAATCATCTGAGGTAGTATTTGTAAAAATAATAGGTAACGTTTTTCAAACAAATGTAATTTCTACATTGCAAGAGTCCTTTCAAAATTAAAAACATTTACACACACACACACACACTCCGTAATATCCTCCAATGAAACTAGTCACTGTTTTAAGTGTCACTTGATAAAACTATACAGCTGTAAGATTGCTCTCTGTGGGAACCAAGGCTCAGTAGCACTTTTACTCTACTAAGCCAATGCCCTAATTACACAGTACCTAGTGAATGTTCTGAGTCACAACTTTTCAACAAGACAGCTAATTACTCTTTTAATTATTAAGGTGCTTCACTGTTGTCATGGCAACATAGTTATGTTCCTTTTTTCTGCAATAACAAAGGGATTAATGACTGTTATACTGAAGTGCAAGGATCTCAGCCAATCACATTGTGGAGATGCCATATAGTTACAGACTCACACCTCTACTAGGGCTTTCAGTGACAAGAGAGTGCAGGTCCATGCACTCTGATTCACTACTGCTCCTAAAAGCACCATCATCAATAATAATACCTAGCTCTTATATAATATTTTTTTATCAGTAGATTTGAAAGTGCTTAAAACTGGCCTCCACATCCCTCAAACAAGCATGATATCTTCAAATCAGATGAGAAAAACTTTGTGTCATAAATGTTTACTCTCTACATATTTTCCAGTAATAATAATAATAGTAATTATATAACAATGATTAACATGACAATGCTTTCTGTTAACTCAGTAAGAACCACATCCAAAGAAATAAGAACAGATGGATGACACTATGACTAAGGCACTGGACTGGACGTCAGAATATATGAGTTCAATTATTAGCTCTTTCACAGACTCCCTGTGTGACCTTGGGCAAATCACTTAGTCGGCTGTCTAGCCAAACATATAAGTACATGCTTAACTTTAAACGTGCTTAAATTAATCCCTGGAATGGAACATAAGCACATGCTTAAGTACTTTGCTGAGTATGGATGGACCTAAGGATGTGCTTAAGTACTTTGCTTTACGACAGAGGTGGGCAAACTACGGCCGCGCGGGACCCCCCTCCTGCCCAGCCCCTGAGCTCCTGCCCCGGGAAGCTCACCCCTGGCCCCTTCCCTACTGTTCCTCCTCCCCCGCAGCCCAGCTCGCTCCACCGCCAGTGCAATGCTCTGGGCAGTGGGGCTGCGAGCTCTTGCCGACAGCGCAGCTGCAGATCCACAGCCTGACCCAGTGCTCTGTGCTGTGTGGTGGTGTGGCTGGCTCCAGCTGGGCGTCGCGGCTGCCTGTCCTGGTGCTCTGGTGGTGCAGCTGTTGCGCTGCCAGCCACCGGTGCTCCAGGCAGCGTAGTAAGGGGGCAAGGAGCGGGGGGTGTGTGTGTGTTGGATAGAGGGCAGGGGAGTTCGGGGTGGTAGTCAGTGGGCGGGGGTCTGGATAGGGGTCGGGGCAGTCAGAGGGTGAGGAACAGGGGGGTTGAATGGGGGCAGGGGTCCCCGGGGGAAGTCAGGAAGGAAAAAGGGGGTTGGATGGGGTGGCGGAGGGCGGTCAGGGAGAAGGGGTGGTTGGATAGGGCAAGGGTCCTGGGGGGAACAGTCAGGAATGAGAGGGGTTGGATGGGGCAGTGAGGGGCAGTCAGGGATGGGGGTTTCAGGGGCTGTCAGGGGACAGGGAACAGGAGGTTGGGTGGGACAGAAGCCTCGGGGGTACCGTGTGGGGGAAGCGAGGGGAGGGGTCAGATAGGGGGTGGGGGCCAGGCCACGCCTGGCTGTTTGGGGAGGCACAGCCTCCACTAACCGGCCTTCCATACAATTTTGGAAACCCGATGCGGCCCTCAGGCCAAAATGTTTGGCCGCCCCTGCTTTAAGATCATGGTGACTCAGTTCCTCATCTGTAAAATGGGGGTTGGGGTGGGTTTTGATAATACTTCTTTTCTCCCAAACTTTATCTATCTTGTCCAGTTAGATTGTAAGCTTTTCAGGGCCTCTTTGTATAATGGGGCTTCATTTTCAGTTGGGGCCTCTAGGCATTACTGTAGTACAAATAATAAAGAGTAATAATTTGGCCTTTGGCCTTAGAGTTTACTTAACCCAATATAGGATTATTAACTTGCACAGAGAAAGCACATTCACGTTATAAACTAATTATAAAATAATGACTAGTATAGAGCAGACAGTTTGGACACTCTTATTTCTCCTTCTGTATGATACAAGGATATGGGGACTTGAAATGAACTTGTAAGGCAGTAAGTTAGTCTGGTAGTGGTTGCTCCAGCCATTAAGCATAAGGGTTTCTTTCTCTTATTTTTAATCATATCTAATGTAACTAAGATGTTCTAATTATCTAAATAAATGTCTAGTCCTTTTTTCAATCCTAGACTCGTAGTCTGAATCCTACTGTGGTAATTAGTTCCATAGGTCAATTTTGCCCTGCATTTTTTCCCCATTTGATCAGCTTTTAATTTGTCGCCTTTCAGTTTTGTTGAAAATTCCCTTGGTTTTGTATTATAAGCAAGGGTAAATAGATGCACCCAATTTACCATGAATTATTTTGTGTACTTCTATTATCTCCCCTCTTATTCCTCTCCTCTCTAAACTGAACTGTCCCAGGCTTTTCAATATCTCCTCATAGCAAAGTCTCTCCATGCTACTAAAGATTTTCGTTTCTGCCTCTGGAACTCTTCTATTTTTGCTATCTCTATGTTGACTATAGTGGGAGTTCTGAGCTCAACACCTCTGAATATCTGTTTGTATGCATGTCAACTTGGGCACCCAAAAATGGAGGGATCCAAAGTTAGAAGCTACCTTTGCAGATTTGGCCTTAGTGACTTTCTCGAGGTCACACAGTGAGTTAGTGCAGAGTTAAAAATGGAATCTGAGTCTCCTCATAGTCTTACATTCACCCCACTAGGCAGTAGCTGCCTCCTGCAGATTTCAGCTGCCTCCTGCAGATTTCAGCTGCCCCCTTCCTTTCTCTAGTTTGATTAATTTCTTAAAAAGTAAATAATCTCTACTGCAAAAGCTACTTTAAATTTAACTCCTGTTTAGTTAATCTCAGTGGATGAGCTGGAGGAAGAAAAGAAGAGGAAAGAAAGAAGCTGGGCTGAAGTGGGATTGATTTGGGAGTGTCACAAAGGAGGAAAGAGGAACTTAATATTTTCCACCATGAGACCAACTTCTCTTTTAGAGATGCTATGGCTTGTACTTCTGGATAGTTTCAATTCTCACCTGCTGTTATAGGGAATTAAATCAAGGGCTGTTTAATAAGCCCAGTTTAGATTTTTCAGTAGTTAATCTAAAATTGCAAATGGCCAGAGGGCCACAAGCTGCTTCTGAAAGGACTTCTGGCATCCTGGGGAAGAAAGAGACCAAACAATTCAAGAACTTTTTTAAAAGATGAAGTTAGATGAAATTTGTTAGAAAACAAATGTAGGTAAGGGTGTTTGTAACTTACGTCCCACTAAGAACCCCAGAATGGATGGCTATGTTACGATAAATAGCTCAAAATGATTTTTAAAAAGTTGTTTTTTCCTTTCTGAAAATGTAAATTGTTCCTGGGCCGCTAGTGAGTGTAGTTCTCAAGTGGATGAAGGTACAAAGCCAAAACGTACCCAAGAGGTGCAACAGTGGTGCAGAAATGTTCATCCTGTTATACTTTACTGCTTAATTGGGATTAAGACACTGAAGAGTGACTTTTTTTAATAAGCCAACCTTCTTCATATTATTACAAACTATGACAATGATATAAAATGTTCCAGTTAAGCTGAGAAACATCATTTTCCTGAACATATCTCTGTGTTAAAAATACTATCCGGAAATTGTGATCAGATACATTGTTAGGTTTTGAATAATTTATTATATGATTATAGTTATAATTAGTTAATATCATGCAGTTTGTTTTTATTAATAATTAACTAATGTGAGAAGACCAAAAATGTATCTTATTTGCATGATAGACTCTTGTCCAGATCCTCTGCTCTAAATCTAAGTTCAGCATAGGTAATGGGGGATATTAAGGGTTGGTTACACTCCCTAATTCTCTGCTCCAGTACAGGTTAGAGAAGCCTAGGAGCTACTCTAACTTTAGCCACCTGGCAAACTTTACTGACTGGCTATGCTCAGTTGGCAAATGGTCTGAGTGCAATGCATTCTGGTCATTTTCTGTTGTGACATGCCCTTGCTGAATAGTGCTTCTGCTGAGAGTGGTGTAGAAGCCAGCTACACCACTTCTATGCCTGCTAGGGACTCTCCTACCACTACAGGTATTCCAACAAGGAAGCTGTAGCCAGATTCTCAGAGTGACACAAAAGGGACTGAGCAATCCAGAGAATTGACCTTTGTGTCTGCTCTCCTGATATATAAAGTTTTGGATCATGATAATTACACTACTGAATGTGAGAGGTTCAAGGAGCAGTAACAAACAGCTATATGAAACAAGTGTAGGTATGGGGAAAAGATATGGACCATGTGGAAGGCTACTGTGAAGCTTTTATGGGGGAATCTGATTCTAAAAATACACAAGAAAGTATTTTGTATGTTAGACACTCAGCTTTGAGGGGAACCCTAAAAGGGCTATGTCTCCAAAGATCCCACTGTCAAATGGCAGCTCCAAAGCCAGGAGAGATGAAAGGCCAATCTGAGTGAAGTTTTCCCCTTGATAATCTGGAATGAGCAAGAGAGAAAGACCCCCTGGAAACACTACCAGCTGATACCAGTGAGAAGAGGAGAAATCACTGCTTATACTCCTTAAGATTGTCCCCAGCTCCAAGACTTTTTATGGTTTTAGGGTCTGATCCAATGCCCATTAGAAATCTACAGGAATACTTCCATGGACTTCAATGGGCTTTGGATCAGGATCCTGGGAGCTGTTTCCTTTCCTATATGATACTACACATAGTACTTGGGTTTGTTTTGCAGCTAGATATTTCTTCTATCTATTCATTGACTGATATTTCTTGGAGGTTTACATTACCTGATGGAGATTTTGGGGCATGAGAAGTGATGGCATGGACAAGAACCCTCCACTTAATATCAAACTATTCTATGTAATATTCTCATCATGTTAAATGATACCAACTTTGGTCACTCTCTGGCCAGAATGACAGTTATGATTTCATGGATGTCTCTCCAGCATTTTAAAAATGTTTCATGTAACAAGTCAGATTCTGTGCTCCGCCACTTAGGAAGTGGAGCACTGGACTTGGAGCCCAGACAAAGTGGGAGAAAAAGATGGCTTTAAGCCATCTGTGCACCTTCCTAATTCAAGGATGTTTAAGACAATTGTGCAGTTCCTGGTGTGAGTGAGACCTTCCCCAAGGAATGTTTCGATTTCTGACAGCCTTACATCGCTGTTTCACAGCCTGGAACAGTAGTAGAACAAAGCACTCCAGCCACTCACCATCCCATTCACAATACTCCCCCAGAAAATCCCTATGCACAGGAGGTCAATATAAGGTTGTTTATGTACATATATACTGGGCATAAAGAGGCCACTGTGGGCAGGGGCGGCTCTAGACATTTCGCCGCCCCAAGCACGGCGGCATGCCGCGGGGGGCGCTCTGCCGGTCCTGCGGCTCCAGTGGACCTCCCGCAGGCGTGCCTGTGGAGGGTCTGCTGGTCCCGCGGCTTCGGTGGACCTCCCACAGGCATGCCTGCAGAGGGTCCACTGGTCCCGCGGCTCCACCGAAGCCACGGGACCAGCGGACCCTCCGCAGGCACGCCTATGGGAGGTCCACCGGAGCCGCGGGACCAGCAGACCCTCCGCAGGCAAGCCGCCAAAGGCGGCCTGCCTGCCGCCCTCCCAGCGACCGGCAGAGCGCCCCCCGCAGCATGCCGCCCCAAGCACAGGCTTGGCGTGCTGGGGCCTGGAGCCGCCCCTGACTGTGGGGAACAGATTCTGTCTCAAGATGTCATCTTCAACATTTGCCTGAACTGTTCATGTGTTTTTGCTTCAGTTTCAAGTGTACATAGTACAAATCATTTATTGAGCAAAAATGAAATACTTTATATTTAGCATTTATTAGTTTCATTTATGTCATGATTCACAGCATATCTCTTCCCCGTTTTCATTTTCCCTGTGTCTAAAAAGCATTACTAAATTATTTCAGATGTAGTGAGTGATGTTGTATTTCACTGTTTAAATGTCTCCTGTGCATTAAATACTTAAGTCACAAAAAATTCTTTGACACTACAGGTACTGCTACATGTCACAGTATATCTTTAGTTCACCGCATATTGACATAATCCAGTACCTGAGATGGACAAACAGTTGGTATTATCTAAATTGTACCAGCGCTTTCGGAGCTGCTTCAGATTTATTAAAAAAAAATCCCTGTATTATAGGTGTAATGTATTAAGAATATTTCACAAAGAGGTATATTTTGTTGAGTGTGGAATTTTTAATCCTTTTAAAATGTCAATCCACATCTTAAAGAAATGTGCATCAACCACATGTTTGTAATTTATTTTCTGAGTCAAATTTTCAGTTGATGGAGCTGTAAAAATATGCATACTGATTGTACCTGAAAGCTGGAGACGTCCTATATGCTTGCCTGGCTCTGGCAAATTGCCGTAAAAGATCCTTCCTTAAATGAAAGTTTGTATGGAAATGTGTCACAAGTACAAATACATATTTAAGTACAATAGTGACAGACATAGACTTGATCTTTGCATTTATAAATAATGAAATAAGAGAGTGTTCATTATGGCTGTTTACTGAAAACTTTGCAGAAATGTTGATGCTTTGGCTTAATATGACAGTTTTACCGAAAACTTGTAAGCACTGGACTGAGAATGCTCCAATTTTGAGGCCTTAATTCACAACGAAATGCTCTGGCTCTTATCTTTACTCTATAAATTGCCATAAAATTGAGTTTTCCTTACCTTGATGAGGATGCAGGCTCAGTGATCTGTCTCTGCATGCGTGCATGTTTAATTAGATGTTCTTTCAATGCATTCTGGACTTCGGCTGGAATATCAGGTGAAGTGTGGCTAATTTTCATTGCAGCCTCAAGTACCTTCACTGAAGGTTTCCCATTTTCTTTAATTTCCTTTTTCTCGTTGGTTTCGAAAACCTCAGCAGGAGCACTACAGGTGCTTTGAGGGATATTACTGGTATTAGAAATAAGAGGTTTGCTTCTCCAGCATGGCCAACACAACTTCCAAAAGACAAATAGCGAGACTACCAGCAAGGCAAGCCCACAGAAGCTGACGACTACTGCTAGCAGACTGACTGAGATGTCTGCAAACAATCAAAAACAAAGATCATCAAGACAGTCAAGTACAGAGAAAAAGAAACATGACACAACTAAGGAAGCAGAAGATTTTAGATATTTCTCTTGTGTAGAGCTTTCAGGATATGACAGATGAACATTTTCACTCTTGCAGATATCTAAAAAATATACATTTTTCAAGTTTTATCCACTAATAACAATTTCACTAAAATTCTATTAATTATTGCTTTGTTGCTCAACCAATGGCCAGTTTCAGCCAGTCTTACTCACACTAAAATGAATGGGTGTACATGAGGAGTCAAGTGCTAATCATTGAGAGGAAGCGTCGCCTGTCTTTCCATTGATTTTAGTGGGCTTTGGGTTAGGCCCTGGCAAGAGCTTCAGTGGAGTAAAACCAAGAATGTATCTGACTCAAAAAATTAAATCACAGAAGTTATCTTCTATGAGTACACATTAATATAGATCATCATCTGAACCCTGGCAGATATATACAGTTGTTCAGCATCTTCCAAACTTTGGTCACGTTAGGAAACAGGATTCAGCTGCTCTCTTTTTTTTAACAAATATGGAGATATGACCAGCACAGGCTAACATCCAAAAGCTGCTCAGATCAAGATGGCATTTAGTGTGGTGGTACCTGGAGTCTCCATGGGCTATCCCTCTGTACTGAAAATGAGACTCACCACAGAGCAAATTGTAGACCATGTGCTGCACTTTACCTAGCCCTGCTATCCTGCATTTGATTTGGCCTACCAACATGGGTGAACATGTCCAATGACATTACCAAAGCAAAGCAAACAGATTTCATCTCTCTCAACTTTGTGAACAGATTCAGATTTCAGGGGAAGGCTGACCTTTCGTAGTGCCAGTAGGAGTCCTGATTAGGAGCATTATTATATGAGACACACTTCAGTTAGATTTTTTTCAGTACCATGTTATATTATAAAATATAGACTTAAAAATTCTCAAACCCCTTTTCTTTTGAAAAGGGCCTTTCACATGTTTTAAAATTATTCAATCGGCCTCAATTAAATCTTGTGGAGAATTCTTGTCCCTTAAGCAATTGCTGCTACTGCTTGTTACAACAAGGGTTGACAGATCTACAGCTAATACTTTGCATCCAAAGCTTCAGGCTCCATGCAGCTAAAATGAACCAGCTGAGAAGCACATTGAGCACTTTAAATACAAGTTTGCTAAAAAATCACAGAAAGAAAAAAATCCTTGAACTACACAGTGGTTCTATGAAATGGTACGTAGCTCATTCTTTCCTTAGGGGGATTAGAAGTACAACTGAAATTTGAGAAGTTTGTTTTTTTAAAGATTATAATTATGATTTCCAGATACATATCTTTCAATAATAAATATTGAGCTCAATGTCCATATACCATGAAAAGAGATTACAGTAATAAAAGAAAAAAAAGAAAGGTTTAGAGCCTTGAGAAAATTGGAAAGGCCCAGAAAAACCTTGGGGTTTAAACTGAGCCAAATCAAGATAAAAAGGGTTCTTAAAAATAAAAAAGCAGAACATTCTTTTGCGTAGGAACTGTACAGTTTGGCCAATGTACATGGCAGAGGGGCATTTCTGGCACATGATGGCATATATCACATTGGTAGACATGCAGGTGAACGCTAAAGAATAAATGGACACAAATCAGACATCAGGAATTGTAACATTCAAAAACCAGTAGGAGAACACTTCAATCTCCCTAGACACTCAATAACAGATTTAAAAGTGGCCATTCTTCAACAAAAAAAACTTCAAAAACAGACTTCAGTGAGAAACTGTAGAACTGGAATTAATTTGCAAACTGGACACCATCAAATTAGGCCTGAATAAAGACTGGGAGTGGCTAGGTCACTACAAAAAGTAATTTTCCCTCTGTTGATACTCACACCTTCTTGTCAACTGTTGGGAATGGGCCACATCCACCCTCATTAGCACTACAAAAAGTAATTTTCCCTCTGTTGATATTCACCCTTTCTTGTCAACCGTTGGGGATAGGCTACATCCACCCTGTCTGAATTGGCCTCATTATCACTGACCCCCTAACTTGGTAAGGTAACTCCCATCTTTTCATGTGCTGTAATATATATACCTGCCTACTGTATTTTTCACTCCATGCATCTGATGAAGTGGGTTTTAGCCCACGAAAGCTTACACCCAAATAAATTTGTTAGTCTCTAATGTGCCACAAGGACACCTCGTTGTTTTTGCAGACTAACATGGCTGCTACTCTGAAATTTCAATGAGAATCATTCATTGTAAGGCCAGAAGGGACCATTAGATCCTCTGTCTAGTCTGATCTCTGGTATTTCACAGGCCATTCAGTTTCAGTAACTAATTTGAATTTGTCTGGCTTCAGCTTCCAGCCATAGGTTCTTGTTATGCCTTTCTCCACTAGAGTAAAGAGGCCCATCATTTTCTATCCATGAAAGTAGTTATACACTGTAATCAAGTCGTTTCTCAATCTTTTTGATAAACTAAACACATTGAGTTTTATGTAGAGAGGGGTGGGAGATGGTTCCCCATCCCAGACTGTGATGAACCCACCCCAAAATTTGCATTAGCCTCCCCTCCATAACCTCCTCTCCCACTGCAAAGGTCAAATGTTACACAGTAGTAAGGGAGGCATGGGAGTCTGCTGTGAAATGTGGTATTTGCATGTTTGTTAATATCACTTTTCCCAGCTTCCCAGCTGCACAGTTTGCTGCAAAAAGTGATATTGACAAAGTTTCTTTGCAACACCCCTCCTGTCTTAAACAGTAATTATTAAAAAAATATATATTCTGTTTATAACATTAATTTGATAAAATGTGTTTTGGTCTTAATTTAAAAGCAATGTGAAAATGTAAATTCATTTTAAACAGTAGCGTTATAAATGTAGCATTTAAAATAGGGTTAATATGAAAATGTGTTTTAATTTGTAAGCAGTGGGGGGCACACTCAAAGGCTTGTGGTGAGAAAGAGGTTGCCTGTACAAAAAGTTTGAGAACCACTGGTCTAGATAATAGTTAGTCCTGCCTCAGTGCAAGAGATTGGACTAGATGACCTATCGAGGTCCCTTCCAGTATTACATTACTATAATTCTATGGCCTGTATCCTTTCCTCCTTGATGTATGATCTTGCATTTGGCTGTACTAAAACACATTTTGTTTGAACATGTCCAGATTACCAGGAGAACCAGGTGGCTCTGTCTGACTGTCCTGTCCTCATCGCTATTTACCATTCCACTAGTCTGTGCCATCCCCCAATTTTATCAGCCGTTATATTTATTTCCAAATCATTGATAAAAATGCTGAATACTGTCAAGCCTAAACCCAGCAGAATCTCTCTAGAAACACCCACATTCAATGAGAATTCCCCAGTAACTACTTTTTTGAGTTCCCTTATTAGGAACATGAGAAAGTTTAGTTATTTGAATAGGTGGATGGAATCACAAATAAAAAGCAGTCACAGAATTGTACAAATCCTTTCCTTTGAGGCTCTTGATAAAATCCAACACGTGAGTTATTGGTCTTAGCCAGAGGCAGTGCTTTTCTAATATTTCAACTTTTCTGTGAAGGAAAACACTTTTTAAATCAAGGCTCCCACTCACAACTTAGTACTAGCCTCTTTAGTTTTAACAGCTTTAAATTGTAAATATTTTAAATGTTTTTCTCATCTATTTCAGATTTTATCTAATTCTAATAACTTCACAGGAAATATATCCAATCATGTTAACCCAAAAGAATCAAATCAGACTTCTAGACCTTCAATAGAAAGAAAAAAAATTATATGAGAGGTAATTTTAGGAGTATTTGAAGTATATTCAATGGCTTCACATGCTGTAATGGTACCATAAAATATTTTAATTAATAACAATGCAGTTTTGCATTTCCTAGGAAGTTGAGCAGCAAATTCATTCCCCAAATACTGAAATTATTGCTATAAATCTAAATATCATAGAAGATAACAGAAAGTACAGATAGTATTAGCTCATTTCCTCAGTTCTGATGGTCACTCAACTAAGCAATTATTAAAATTACCCTGCTGTCATATTAAGCCAGAATTCATTCAAGCCCAGCTGTGGAATAGTACTAAACCTGAGCTTTCCAAATCCTATGTATCAGACTGGAAATGTCGCCTATAATGTCTTTTTTTCACAGAAAGTTTGATTTGATAAGAGAAAATATCAAGAGACATTTCTTCAGACAGGAGTCTCTTTGCATGCCCATCAAGGAAGTTTAGTACTTAAGGCTGAATCTGTCAACAGGAATGGATTGCATTCCCTATATGTCAATAGTGTGCTATTTGTCCCTAACTAAGACTTAAAGATAGGGACAAATTAAGAGCCTAATTTAATTTTTGGATGCAGATGGATGTACATTAATTCTGTTATGGAAAAAGTCATGGGTGTCTGTATTCTGAGATGGCTGCTATAACCTGCTCTGGGTTGAAGATGGATCAGGAAATCAGGGACCTGTAACCAGTTCCCTGACAGTCCTCTCCGCCCAGCTGCATTCAGCCATTTATCTTCAATGGTATCTAGAATAGGACATCTCAAGTTTTGTTCTTATGCTTCACAATATCTTATAAGTGCTGTGAATTGCATTTAGTATTCCTGTCCTCATATTGTGCTGTATTAAAACTATGGGTGAAAACATGTCCAGATTGAAGTCAATCACAAATCTCCTATTGACTTCAGGATAGGGCCAGGATTTCACCTAGAGTATTTTTTGTACAGCATCCAATCATTTGCCATGATTTCATCTCCACGAGCTAATAAGAGTTTAAGATTGAAAGTACCTGTCATTTTTCTGTTGGTTTTCCAATTAAAATGACTCCTTCAAACTGTTGTATCATTGGGCCATTTTGTATTTCTCATTTGACTTTGTCGCATTTATTTTTGGAAATGCAGAGTGCCTGAGTAGTATTTACTTCAAATTCTTCTTCCTCTAGCTTCTGGCTTTCACTGTTTATAGGTACCCTTGAAAATACATCCACTACGAAAAGCTCATTATCATCCAGTATTTCACATTAAACAAGTACTCTAGAAATTTCATGATCATTTTCTGGATTCTAGGCAATGCTTTGCACAATAATTTCTGTAATAGAGCATCCAACAATTTATGGTCCATATTGACTTCAGTTGATTTCAGCTCATAAAATCATCCATTACCAAACATACTGCCTGCATTTCCTTTTCATTCTGAATGCAGTTTGGTTATATTTCAGTGCTTTCGAAACATATCTCACTGCGTGGCTATCTTATAGAAGGACAGTGCTCAACCCATGTGAGTTTCCACTGAGACCCAGGGGTCTTTGTTAATCTCAATTACAGTGTTTCTAGAACTTTTATTTAAGTGCCCAAATTTCTCTTTTGCTAATCACCCAAGTGCCATTCAGTACTATCCACAGCCAGCACTCTGAGTGTAGCACTTAATTATGACAAATTAGATCACCTTAGTAGGATTTTCCATTTGTACAACTGCCTGGATACAATCAAACTCCATTGTAATTGAGCATGAGTCCTATACAACTAACCTCATTTAGACTAAATCTAGCATGTTTGCTGTTTAATTTTCCTTTGGAAAACTGTGGAACATTACACAATTGTATTGTTGATCATTGTGTTAACTATTTCTCCCCCAAATTAGCAAATCATCAACAATTACTTCCACTCCATCCAGACCCCCACAGATTGGAAACATTATACTTTAGTATATCTCAGGAAACTGAAGGTGTTCTGTAGTTTCTCTAGTAAACTAGACCTGCCAAAATACTTTGCTCACATCCAAAACTGAAAACACTCTTACATTTAGAAATCTAGACAAGACCTCCTTAGCTGTTCTAATACACTAACACCCACATTTGATGGCCTTACTCAAATCTTTTGACTCTTTTCAAATTTGCTTGTTTTTTATTCCAGTGGCCATATTGTTAACCCACTCTGTTGGCATCTGAATTTGCTCAATAAGTACTTTTACGTTATTGCTCACTGCTAATGGACCTGATGGTTGCACATATTTTTGGTGACACACTGGGATATATATGAATGTGTGATTCATTATCTCTTGAGAGAATAACAATCCAGTCATCAAATATATTTCATCCTGAGCAGCAGACAAGTTACATATCCATTTGATCACTGGTATTTTCAGACTGCCCTTCAACCTAAGCACCCACAAGACTTCCCTTTTTCACTGTTTCAGACTCTACTTAACAGTGTGTCTTTATACAGTGTAGTCTATAGGAACTGGGTAATGTCCTATTAAATAGTTTGAGAGTCCTCTAGGGTATGTCTACACAGGGATAAAAAAAAAACCATGGGTGGCCTGGGTCAGCTGATTCAGGCTCGTGGGGTTCAGGCTCTGGGGCTAAAAAATTGCTGCGTAGACATTTGGGTTTGGGCTGGACCCCTGAGCCCTGGGACCTGGAAAGGGTGGAGGGTCCCTGGGCTCAGTCCTTCAGCACATTATACTCATGTGCACAGATGTACATACTGCTGTTTAAATATTCTGTGTTCAAGTATTTATATATTTAAATATGTTAACATTGTTATTATTTTAAGAACAAATGTGTGTTTGCATTACTTTCCTGGTGTCAGTAAATATTAAATTATGTTTGCTAACAGGGGTTTAATTAGTGTGATTGTTTTTAATTTAATCTGAGTGTAAATGCAGTTGATGAGCGTCATCTGATGGCAATGGTTTGAAGAGGAAGAAGTGTTTGCAAATAAATGCAAATGCTTCTTCAAGAATCAGTCATTAATTGAAATTTGCATTCACGTTCTAGCTTTGAAAGAAAATATTATCTCAATAAAATTGCATGGTCAAATGCAATAATTGAAGAGAGACCACCACTGACCATTGATTTTCAAGTATAATAGAATACAGAATACAGACATTTAATATAGGTTTTAGTTTGTATGGTCATTCATAAATGGCACTCACTGTATTAAACAAAATAAAGGCAAAAGCTCAGATAGTGTAAGCAATGTCTTGTATCAACAAATGATGTCTTGCACTGCTAAGGAATATAACTACTCTGTCTGTAGAGACATGGTTACTTTCAAACACAAATTAAGTTATAGTACAATTGATAGTAATCTTAATGATCACTGATATTCATGTAGAAGTATACATGGCTACAGAAAAAACTTCCCATTCTTCAATGGAGAGATAAAAAAAACGTGTAGGAGGAGGAAATAACTTTTTCATTCATCTCTCTTTGGCGTAGACTGCCTACTACTCCATATTTGGGGTGGTTCATTGATGTGATTTTACCAATATGAGCCAACTAATATGATCTCTTAAGCATCCTATGTGACACTCTAATAATTTTGGACTAGATTCTGCCACCCTTACTCATGTTGAGTAGTACCTTATTTGGCAAGTAGTCCCACTGATATCAGTGGGACTATTTATAAGTACTACTCTCTGAATATGGTACTATATGACAAGAGTGGCAGAACTTAGGTATGACTATCTAACTTTTGGCCTGATCCTGCTGCCTTTCTTCAAATGAAACTCTTCTGTGGTCATGGGCAGATTGTGAACCCCTTACAGTAATGAGCAGCTTCTCACACAAGTAATCCCGATGACTTTAATAGCACTACTCATGGAGTAACTGTTCACCACTGAGAGTTAGGGGTTTGCATTCCAGCACCCAGTGAGTTTAGTGGAAGTTTTGTCTGAAGAAGAAATGCTGGATCACATCTTTTATCAGTGCATTAGTGGTCTCATCTAATGTAAGGAACAGTTTAAAAATTTTAGTGAATTTTAAAACACACATCCACATATTTATGAGAAATGAAGAAAATGTCATACAACAGAAAAGAATGCCTTTATTTTAAAACACTCTTTATTGCTTTTCATGTGAAGATGCCCTAAGATTCTATAGCTTATTAAAATGATGTAGATACACTCAAGACAATGTATTTGCTGAAGATAAGTTAAAATTTTAGCAAGCATTCATCAAATAATCTAATATCCTTATATTTTAGAAAATACATCCTCTAGCATTATTTTTATGTAAGATGTGTTTCTAGGAATCTTATGAACAAGCAATTTTATATTCTCACCTCAGCCACTTTTACTTCATGACAAATTGTTATTGCTGCAAAATACAAAATTTAAAATCCCAGGCCTTTTGGCAGTTGCAAGTTGGTTAAGCATTATGAATTTAAAATACTGATAAGATTGTTGGTTTTGAAGAAATGCTAAAAATTAAGGTATGCAATCTAATATCTAAACAGGTGCTGAATTTAAACGTATAAACATAATAATTTGCCTTATCAGTACCTTGGAGAGCACCTTTGTATCTTTCATATCTTATTCCTTTATATTACATTTATGTTTGTTATAATAAAATTAATAACGACCCTCAAAAATGAATATACAATGCACAAGGTGCTCTTTTACTATAAGTAAAGCAACCCTACTGGAAGATTTTGAAGCTCAACACCAACTACATCTCCATTTGATATGATTCAATCTGGATCAAGATAATTAACATATGCTTGATTATAACAAATATGCTAAAATGTACTATATTTAATTAAAAATGCTAGTGGGAATACTGTGTAGTTCAACCAAATGAAAAATAATCAATCACATCCACCAGGAACACTTCTGCATACCCAATCTATTAATCTGTCCACCCATTTATAGCGTGTAATATATTGTATGTATTCCTCGCGCACATAGACACATTGAAATACACACAACCACCCCCCAATCGATGCAGATAAACTTCCTGCTGGATTCTGTTCCTACTGAAAACTTTGAGACTTTTGCCACAACTCCAGTAGCAGCAGAATCATTTCCTTTGTTCTTGCCTCAGGTAAATAACCACATAAAACGATCCAGAGGCGCCAGCTAGCGTTAACTTGGTCAGGGAGATTTCTTTATGGATCCCTATATTCAAGCTGTGTAAATGCACCTTAGAATAAAACTTGGCACACGGTGCCTTAGCCTATGAGAAAGAACTGGA
The DNA here is from genome assembly GCF_016161935.1 of Mauremys reevesii. Taxonomy (NCBI): domain Eukaryota; kingdom Metazoa; phylum Chordata; order Testudines; family Geoemydidae; genus Mauremys; species Mauremys reevesii. The sequence continues at coordinate 255,162,185 of NC_052623.1, forward strand.
AGGGTGGTTGTTGTTATGGTTGTTTTGTTTTTGTCAACAGGAGTTGGAAATAAATTAGATCCTCATTCCTCTCTCTTTTTAAGTGAGGAGTTGCTCTGTTCTGAGGTGGGATTGTTGAGTGCTATAAAACTCCACCCTACTGCTGAATATGCACTAAAGACTTAGGGCATTAAAAGACAAAACAAACACAGGTGGTACATTTATACTACTGCTATCGATTTTCATAAAGATTTTTAAACTACATGTTTATTATTTTTCTCTGTTGTTCAGGTCTCACTGCGAGCGCACAAGAATAAAGCACCAAAAATGAGCTAATTTTTTAAAGGCTCCCTTTAAAAACACTACTATAGAAAAGGCAACGGAATCATGTACTATGACAAAGTAAGGTCAAATAGCTGAACTGAGCCAGAAACCCCGAGACAATCCAGAAATGAATCCGAAACTCATTCCCTAACCTGGATGTGCCTAGGTACAAACAGTAAGTGATCAAACATGGTACCACTTGAGCTGCGTTAACTAGGCAAAACGAGACAATTTCACCTTTGATAGATTATCTTGCTTCCGAGGATTTAAATCAGTCCCTAATTTTCTTCACGTCTTCCCTGATGGGTCCTAGAACAGATCTGACCCCAAAGCACTCCACTGAATCTACAGGTTTCCATTTGTACATGCTCAGCAAACCCATAAAATACACATCCTTAACAACAAGCTCTCCCTGAAACGGGGACTCATCCTATGGGACAAATGGAGACTATCTTATTAAAATAACTGTTCCGTTCATTCATAAAACGCCTTGGTGTTGCCAGGTTTTATGGCAGCAATACTTTGCATCATCATCAAGAGATCGCTGCAACAGCGGGTCATCCAGAAAGAGCCGAAAGTGCACACAAAGGTATATCGATGGATTGGTTTGGGGTCCCCCAGGATATTTTTCTCCCATAACTCTAACCCGATATGCCTTTTTCATACTTAAAACTTCAACAGGAATCGGGTATACACATTAAAAAGCATCTAAACACCGTGTCTCTGCTCTGGGAATAGAGTTCCTCTCCATACCCCCCCCGCCCAAATCTTGAGCAATATTATGCAGAGCAAGCCTTCGTTTGAAGCGCTTCCGATTCGTACAATCTGTTGATTTGGTGGCTGCCTGATTGAAACCCTGTGCAAGGAAAAATAAGGGCCACTGGGGAGAACAGAGAAGGGGAGACGTGGGGTAAATCATATATGTACAATAACACTTCCTTTCCCCGGAACATACATTACTAACCATTGTTTATAACACTAAACCAGCAGCCTCTTCCCCCTCCCTACATGGGTGCAACAGGAGAAAATAGTTCTCCAGCATTAAGAAAGAAAAATTTCGTTGCAGAACAATGTAAGTTCAAGTGTGGGTGTGTGGGGGGGATAGAACGGGGGGACTAGCACTAGAAAGAAAGGGAAGGAAACGGGATACAAGGCAGGATATTTCCTGTTGCACAAATCCAACCAACTGTTGGGCTTTCACTTTGGGGGATGAGTCTCTCTCTCTCTTTCCTCCACTCCCTGTTCACCGATCCAAGGTCCTGACTCCCCCCCCCCCCCCCAAGCATTTTTCTTTCCTTTGTGGTGATTGTCCTCACGCCCTGCAGCATCGCTACAGCAGCAGCCCCTCCACACAGCATGGGAACCTTCCCGGGGCTCTGCTCTATAACCATCACCATACATAGCAAATGAGGCTCTTGGGCACCAGCGTTTGCTGTGCTTGTGCTGAGTGCGGTCCTGAGCACTCGAAGAAAAACTGCTTATGGTTATTGTTATTTTAACGTGGATTCTCTCCCCGCCCCCCCCCACCACTACATAGGCAAAGCAAAGAAAAAGTTCAACTTTCCAAACGCCCACACAACCTGCTGCCGCTGCTATTAGTAGATAACCGTCCCACACGCGTGTTCCCCCCTTTGCGCTAAGGAAGCGAAGTTGAGGCAAGGAGCAGAGTGAGGGGGATAAGGGGAAAAAGAGAGTGGTGGAAAGAAGTGGGGGGGGGGAAGCAGCAGAAGACTAGAGACGAGCAGGAGAGGAGAGCTCAGCAGAGAGTCCACTGTACCTGTGCTGCCTATACCTTGCTTGGTGGTCTCCAAGGGGAAGAAGATGCCTGAACATTTCTCCCGCTCCACCTGGCCCCCCAGGCACAGCTCTGAGATGATCTGCAGCGCCTTGTGACACAGGCTCCCCACACCATCCTCCTTGTGGAAACTCATCTTCTCCTCCTCCTTCTTCTTCTCCTGCCTCCTTCCCTCTCCTCTAAGCCATTGCTTGCCTGGGACGGGTTTTCTGGATGGCACTAAAAAGCTACCAAGTCACCATCCCCGGAAGGGAAAAAAAAAGGAAAGGGGAGAGGAAGAGCAGACAGAGAACCGGTGCAATTGACACGTTGCAAGTGAACCAAGTCTCTCATCAGCAAGGGTGGGGGGGGGGAGGGAAAAAGAAAAGGAGGGAAACAAAATAAGCATCCACTTAGCAACGCCTTTTGTGCCTAGCAGGCTTCGGTAGGCAGCTGTGTCCAATGGCAGCAGAGCGCGGGCGCTTGCCTTGGGAGGGATACAGGTGGCAGCCGCGCCGGGCGGGACGGCAAGGTCCCGGGTGAGTCAGTGTCCCGGCGCGTTCCCAGGGGCTCGCGGGCGGAGCAGCCTCTCCCCAAGGACGCGTCTTGCCTCTGTGCCGCGCCCTGGCACATCCCAGTCCCCTCAGGGTTTCACCCGCTTTCCTTCCCCCCACCCAAGCGGGAGCTGGGGAGGCCGGGCGGGGGGGGGATTGAAATATGACACTCCCCTTCTTTCCTGGGGGGCGGGAGGGACCCCTTACATGCACAGTCTGAGCTCAGGCACGCAGCACCCGCAGAAGGGATGTTGGCTGGCAGAGAGGCAGACGCAGGCTCCCCCTTGCTCCCAGCTATCAGGGTAGGGCACTGCCCCTCCAGCAGAAGAGCACACGCTCCAGTTTGGAGACGATTCACTGGCATGAATCAATTCATTGTTAGCTCTGGCATGGCCTGGGGACGGCCGGTCCCACAAGTGGCAATGGGGACTTGGTAACTTGAGCCAGGCTTGTTAATATTGTGTGTCATTTTGAGGACGTTACAAAAGCACACGCAAAAAAGTAGCTATAAAGGGACAGGACCTGTTCCAAAGCCCACTGCAGTCAATGGGAGCCTTCCCGTTGATTTCAGTGGGGTTTGGATCAGGCTATGGGTGGGGGAAAAAACAACCTGGTTGCTTACTTCATTAATACTGGTGCTCCTTTAGTCTATGAAAGGCAACCTTTGACATTCAACAGAGGGCTACGGTGAATGCACAACATAGAACGGAAATTGTTTTTTCGGTTTTGTTTGATATGAAACTCCTTGATTTTCAATTCACACTTGGTAGAACATGCTGAGATTATTTTTTAAACACACTTGTTAGTTTCGTAGAATCTTCATTTGCTCAAATGGCATGGACAGTATAATCTTGCATAACATATCATGCGCAGCAGTATCAGAGGATTTCACTAACCCTATCACCACAGGAGCTCTGGTTTCCTAAGTCTCTCTAAAAGAAAGGCTTTAACTAATTATTAACTTGTAAACATATTATTAGGCTTGAATCTGTCCAATTACTAAACAAGTTAATTTCTTACAGGTGCTTCATCATAGATTTAGATGTTCTTGATACTTTGTGCATATTTGATACTTTTTAAAAAGTCCAACACAGTTCCACAGCTCAGTTCAGAGGGTTCAATCGTTTTAAATAAAGAATCCACTGTTTAGGGGAATTAAGGCTTTATACTATTACATTAATAAACTTCTTAAAAACCACAAAGCATTTTCTATAGTGATGAAATATGTTCTATTTCATGACTTGTATCTATTTTTCAATGCTATTCATTGTTCATTAGGTACAGGTTGAAAATAATTTTGGTAGCAGTTTGCTTAGTTAAACGGCCACTAGTCTGCTCTAGTTTGCTACTTGGATTCTTGTGCTTCATGAAAAAGAACAGTTAACTTGTTCATTATTGAACTTTTTTCCAGTACGGAATTTTTAATCTCTCACTGTCAAGTTAATTTATAATTGATTTCTAATAAAATGCAAAAACGGATAGTGTTCCTCCTGCAATTTTTTTATGAATAGACAAGAACAAATTGTTAATGTTATGAATTTTTAATATAGAGGATATTCATGTGTGTGTAAGAAGAAGTTGTTAAATGAAGGCATATACATTTATGCATATTAATTCATATACATTTACTTTTTCTGTTTCCTTAGCAAACTTGTGTAGGACTTAGTACACTGTAATACAAGAAAAAATGTCAGTTTTTTTTAATAATTTCTTTACTTTTCTATGTCCAGATAATTTTCTGGGCACTACATACAGTGTTAAGATTCCTAGCATAGCACAGCACATCCAGTCAAAGAACTGTACAATCTTAGACGAAGCTCCATTTAATCTTTATACAGACAAATATACATGATTTATTAAAATATATTGTAGGGATACAAACTTTATGTACATCTTTCATTAAGAGTGAAGAAAACTATACCCTTCAGATTTGAAAATATGAATAATTATTCTTTGTTAGATTTAGAGCTCAGTACTCAAAATATCACACATCACTGGTTAATAATTAAGGAGTCTGTTCACCTCTAAGGGTATGTCTCTGCTGCAATGGAATCCCAGGTCTGTGGGACTGGAGCCCACAGACTCAGTGTTTGTAAGCCTGTGCTTGAATGTCCACCCTGAATATTGACCCTAAGGTTAGAATTTCTGGACCTCACACGCACATGTCCACACTGCACCACACAAACCTGAGTCAAACCAGCCTATCCCAGGCTTCCTAGTGCCCTCTCCAGCTGTAGCCACTTTAGCCCTTTATGCACGGTGGGACAACTTGTCTGTCCATCCTGTGGCACTTTATAGGAAGTTGTCACAGCCTGCCAACACATCCAGCTGAACCTGTCTTTTGGGTCTTTATGCTCCAAGCAGCCAAAGCCAGCAACATGGAGGCAATACCATTTGAAGAACTTGTCCTGCTTGTGCTTTCACTCTTCTGTCAGGAAATTGGTATAGCAAGCATGAGACTGTGGTGGACATTTTGACAGCGTTTTCTAACCTACCAAAGGCAGCTGTCAGAAGAGGACAAGGATGATGACAAAACAAACATAGCAGACTTGAACTGGCTGATGCTGCTCAAGACTCTTAGTATAGCTGCTGGTGCCCCTGATGAAGACCGGTCCTTCTGTAGCAGGGCCACAAGCACAGACTGGTGGGATCACATCACTGTGTGGACCTGGGATGAGCAGCAATGGCTACAGAACTTTTGCACGAAGAAAGTGACATTTATGGAGTTTTGTGAGCAGCTTGCCCTGATCCTCCAGTGGGAGGACACTTCCACGAGGGTGGCCATGCTGGTCCAGAAACGGGTTGCTATAGCAATTTGGAAGCTGGCTACCCCAGACTGCAACAGGTCCATTTCTAAACAGTTTGGTGTTAGCAAGTCAGCTGTAGTGGTGGAGATTTCTGAGATGTGTGATATACCCAGAGGTGGTGGGCATAAACAATGTCCCTGAAGTCACTGCTGGTTTTGAGGGAATGGGGTTTCCTAATTGCACCAGGGTCACTGATGGGACCCATGTGCCCATAGTTTATCCTTCTCAAGGAGCACATGAGTACATAAACTGTAAGTGATACTACACTCCATTGTTATGCAGTACCTTGTTGACCACAGAGGCCAGTTTTTGGATGCCAGAATGGGCTGAACTGAAAAATTTCTGATGCCAGGGTTCTCTGCTGATGAGGAGTATACATTCCTAGACAGACTGGGACACTATCGCCACCACATGACATGGTCATAAATGGAGTTACTGTCCCCACCTTTGTGCTGGGGGACCCCGGGTACGCCCTTTTGCTTATGAAAGCATACTCTGATATCAGAGGCCTTGGCGAAAGAGGGTTTAATCACATTCTCAGTAGGTGTAGAATAGTGGTTGTGCTTTTGTCAGATTGAAAGCCTGCTGGCACTGTTGATGGAATAGTTGGATTTCATTGTCATCAATGTTGTCTGCATTATTGTGGCTTGCTGCAGTCTTCACAATTTTTGTGACTCCAAAGGTGAGCCATTTGCCCTTGAGTGGGCCTGTGACAGTAATGGAGTCCTGAACTGTACACTCAGCCAAAAAGAGCCTCTGTCATAGAATCAGGAGGCTTTGTACACCCACATTCTGGCCCTGCATGAACAATGGAAGAGGGAGAATGGTATGTTGCTGAATCTATTTGTACAGCAACATTAACAGTAAATGAAGTACTCTCTGCATACAGTGTTAATGTGGGGGGAGGGAATGTGATTGTCATGAATTTTTAGTCATGGTTTAGATGATTGCTTAGGTAATGTAGGGGGAACATTGCCTTGTGTGACACGAACTGTGGATTTTCATTATGGATTGATCTGAAAAGATGTATTGAGAAATTGTGTTTGGATACAGCTTTCTAGATGTGCCTTATTATCTATATTTTATGGGGGGAGGGATAGCTCAGTGGTTTGAGCACTGGCCTGCTTAAACCCAGGGTTGTGAGTTCAATCCTTGAGAGGGCCATGTAGGGATCTGGGCAAAAATCTGTCTGGGGATTGGACTTGCTTTGAGCAGGGGGTTGGACTAGATGACCCCCTGAGATCCCTTCCAACTATGATATGATACAGTGAAGGTAATGAACTTTCTTAATGACAAATGTTAACATGGCTGTATTACAAAAAACAAAGAAAATGAAACAATATTAAAGAATTGTCAGGCAGGCCAGCTGCCATTAAAACACCAAAACTAGTAATGAAACAAAGCACATATTATACTTTCCCTTTCTACCATGTTTAGCATGCACTTGGTGCTAAATGAGAGTGGAAGACTGCAGCGGGTATGTGTGCCCTGTCCAATTAGCATTAAATCCTGCTTTTAGGGGCCACCCAACCATAGTATTTGCCAATGCATTCCTGGTCTGTGGAGAGGAACTGTGGAGGGGACTCAGGGTGTGGTGCAGGAGCCTGACCGTGGCCATTAGTGCAGGCAGCAAACATGTCGTTCTGCTCTATCTTCCTCCTTCAGTCACCATTCCTGGTCTAGAAACTGCACTGCAAGTGTCTCCTGCACTCTGCAGCCTGGCTGTGCCTTTTCCCTGGCCGTGAATCCTTTTCCCTTTGGTATTGTACCTGCTTGTTGGCCCTATCCAAGATAGCCACCATAAGTTCATCATGGACAGGCATCCTTTTGGACTGCTTCATGACTGTTCAAAATCCCTGGCTCTTGCTGGATTGTGGCTGGGCTGCAGAGCTGGAGAGGCCTGAAAATAGACAAACAATTCATTATTGTCTCAGTACTTCAAAAAAGGTTAAGTACATTCTCAGAAAAAGTTGCATTTGGAATCGCTAGGCAAAAAAAAAAAAAGCTTTCAAAAAACTCAGCTTCAATATATTCTCAGAGCAGTGCTTACGATCCCAGGTGCTCTATGCACATAACAGTTAAGCAGAGTGAAAAGCCGGAGCATAGAATGGTAAGGTGAAATTTACAAATGCTATGTGTTTAAAAATCAGACCATTTTAGCCTTGGTGTGTGTGAGTGTTTACTTCCTAAGCTTTCTCAGTCTTTTCAGGCATTCCACCTTCTGGAGGATGACAATGTTAGAGGTTCCTGAATGTCAAAGGAACGTTCTGTTCCAAGCTACTGATTGGAAACCAGCTGTGTATGCCACAGAGGTTTTCAAGTTTATGATGACTGAGCAACACATCCATTAGTGGAGTGGGCTGATGTCCTACAGAGGGGAGCTTAAAAAATACATTTCTTGGAAGGGTGTGACTACCTCTATCTGAAGTTCCTGCTACAGGAGAAGTTTGCAGCTATGAGCTGTGATTGGGTCAAAATTCATAGGGAAAAATCAACAGGATGCTGCGCTAAAGTCCACATGGATTACTGCCTCTGTGTAAGCTGCTGAAAACTCTGCACTCCTGCAGTTACTGGGTACAGCTACAGCTTATGATACAGCCTGCTCTGACTACGTCTACCTATGGACTACATGCAAACACACATGACAATATGGACTCTCAAAGAGCTGCATAGCCAGCCTCTCTCCTCCCTGGCACATTTCTGGACTGCATAACCCCAATTCGCTAAATCTTTGCTGTACTTTAGTCACCCATGTGCTACATTTTCCCACACCCTGCATACAGCAGATGATTCATTATGCTGTGGGATGGCCAATTTGCACGATGTGGTGTACTAAAAGAGTAACACCCCACCAAATCTTTGTACTAATGTGCAAGTATCTAGTAAAAAGTTTAATGTTAAATGCTTGTTTAACTGCTACCCATGGCTTGTAATAACAATACATTGGGTCATAACTCAGAAATCCCTCCCCTGCATATATTAAACAACAGACATGAAACCAACCACATACCAGGCTCCTTCTGTATCTTCTGCTGGCAGTTCTGAGGCAAGCTGATCCTCCAGGATGGGGGTCATCAAACAGCTCCTTTGGGTATGGGCCCAGGATGAGCTGCAAAAGCCAAAGCCCGCTGGGGGACCTACACGGGACACCAGAGTCACTTGATTTGGAAGCTGCTGGCGCCCCTCTAGTGCTATACTAGATCTTGGGGGTCAGAAGGTTGGCATCCTGGTTGACTGGGCTATTGTATCCAACACTTAGTCAAAGTCCTTGTAAAAGAGGCAGGATGATGGGGAGTTCACAAAGGTACGGTTCTCACCCCTGGCTTTCCAGTAGTTGCTCTTGGTCTGCTTAATCGGCTCCCAGCTCTGGTCACTGTTCCATTTAATCCCCAGTGCTTTCAGATTGTCCATTATTTTTTGGTACATGTGATCATTTCTGGTGCTCTTACTGAAGTTGAGCATCTTGCTCACCTAGCACCAGAGATTTATGAGAATCTGACTGTGGTGCTGTGACCAGGTAGCAGCATGCTTGGCAAAGGACTACTTCTTGTTGGTGGCCATAGCTAATGCAGGGGATGATTCATTTTGTTTGCAGTTCAGTGGTCAGAATGAAATGGAAGAGATAAATGCCAAACAGCTGTACTAGAACCAGGGGGTTTGCTTCCCTTTCCTGAGAGCTGATTGGCTATTCTTGGGATAGAAAGGCCAAGGAACACTGACCCATGGGATTGTGGGATAGTCTTGGGAGACTCTCAGGATATGAGTCTGGGCACCTAGGCCCAGGCTGAATCCACCCTGCAAAGTTATGCAGTTTGGACCCAGTGGGATTTGGGCTTGGATCCTGCCCCCAGGTCCCAGCTCCTGAGGGCTTACTGGCCCAAGTCAGACAGATGGAAAGGGGGGTTGGGCTTGAGCTGGAGTCTGAGCCCAGGCTTACAATGCAATGTAAACATAGCCTAAAGCCATATGCATAGCTCTTACTGAAGTTAATGGGAGGTAAGAATATGCCTAGAGGGAAGATGAGAAATCTGTCTAGAACTCCTAGTGTTAATAGAAGTAAAGACTGAAACTTAACTTTGTCTTACACTCAGGAAGTCCACATTCAGTTCTGAGGTCTGCCACACACTTCCTGTGTGGCATGATTCGGGGGTGAAATCGTGCCCCATTGATGTCATTGAGTGTTTTGCCACTGAATTCAACAGAGCATAGATTCTTGAACTAGGGGATCTAAAGGGGCTGCAGCACCTCCTGGCTTGAAGTGGTTTCCATCATATACAGTGGGTTCAGTGGCCCTCAGCACCCCCACTAAAAATTGTTCCAGCACCACTGCAACAGAGTCAACATTTCATCACATGTAAGATAGAAATAAAAATATTTCCCTTCTCCTACCTGTTGTATGACTTGTCTATTTAGATTATAAGCTTTTTGGGGCAGGGTGTCAGGGGACTGGGTCATAGACATTTAGGCCTGTGACAGGTTCGGTCACAGAGATCCCCTTTGGGACTATCATCTGATGTGCTGGAATTACCTCTGAGCCCGTTTTCCCTGCCAGCCTGGGACTCCAGAACCCTGCCGTGTTGAGCCAGACACGCTAGCCTGCTGCAGCGCAGACCCAAGTCTGGTCCATGCCCCCAAAGCTGCAGACTTTAACCCAAAACTGTTCAGCAGGTCACTTATCTCCAGTGTCCAGACACCCAGTTCCCAATGGGAGCCAAACCCCAAATACATCCATTTTACTCTGAATAAAGCTTATACAGGGTAATCTCATAAATTGTCCGCCCTCTAAAACACTGACAGAGAGAGATGCACAGCTGGTTGCTCCCCCAGGTATTGATAACTTACTCTGGGTTAATTAATAAACAAAAGTGATTTTATTAAGTATAAAAAGTAGGATTTAAGTGGTTTCAAGTAATAAGAGACAGAACAAAGTAAGTCACAAAGCGAAATAAAGCAAAACTACGCAAGTCTAAGGCTAATACATTAAGAAACTGATTACAGATAATATCTCACCCTCAGAGATGGTCCAATAAGCTTCTTTCACAGACTAGACTCCTTCCTAGTCTGGGCCCAATCCTTTCCCCTGGAACAGGGGACATCTTAGGTGGAAAACAGGGGCTCTCATGACTGGAAACCCCCTTTGTTCTGTTCCACCCCATTTTATAGCTTTGGCACAAGGCAGAAATCTTTTGGCTCTCTGGGTCCCCCCCAATGTAAAAGAACCAGATTTAAGATGGATTCCAGTATCAGGTGACATGATCACATGTCCTATGAGACCCCAGCCTCTATTCTTCCTGGGCTGGCCCACACGCACACAGGAAGGTTTGTAAGTAAACAGAGCCATTTACCACCAATTGTCCTAGTCAAAGGGAGTCATCAAGACTCTAAACCACCATTAATAGGCCACACTTTCCATAATTACAATAGGACTTCAGAGTTATACTTCATATTTCTAGCTTCAGATACAAGAATGATACAGACATACAAATAGGAGGAATATATTCAGTAGGTTATAGCCTTTGTTATGATACCTTACAAGAGACCTTTTGCATAAAGCATATTCCAGTTGCATCATATTCACACTCATAAGCATATTTCCATAAAACATATGGAGTGCAATGTCACAAGGCCTAGTGGCCAGAATATGAATGCCAGAGCCCAAGGTCAAAGCAGAGTCAGAGGCGGGGGTCAAATCTGAGGTCAGTGTCCTAATGCTAGAGCTAAGGGTTGAGACAGAGGCAGAGTCAGGAATCAGAGCCAACGATCACATTGGATTACCTGGAGTTGAGAGTAAAGCTGGTTTCAAGGCAGAAGCAGGTCTGGGACAGGACTAGAATAAGGCTGGGTGCAGGGCAGGGTTTAGGCTGGAGCAGTGGAGGAGCAAAGGAGGAGCAGGACTTGGCGTGAAGTGAGCACAGGGAGGTAGAGAATCCACAATCATGTGCGTTGAGCAGTCAGCAAGCTACTGCTGCTGCTGGGCTTAAGAACTGGCCTGCTAGCTTCCTTAGCCAATCAGGCAGCATAGCTGACCTGTTAGGCTGTCAGAGGCTGAGAAGGCACAGCTGCAGGGCCTTACTCCTGACCAGGATCTTTCTTTTACTATGTTTACGGACAGTGCCCATCACAATAGTACCTTGATCTTAGTTGGGGCCCCTATGCACTGCCATAATTCACTTATTTATTATTGTTATTAAGCACCTATGTAGGGTATAACACAAACCAATTGAAAAGAAAATTGTACATGGCTGTTTTTTAAAAGGTTATTAAGCCTGGGACTTTCAAAGGAGCCAAAGAGAGATAGGTGCCTAATTAGTTGGACACCTAACTAAGATTTTCAGTTCTTTTGAAAATCTCAGCTTGAAACCCTCACAGTTTGCAAGGGTGCAATATACATCAGTAATTACTACTATCCCTTTATCAAATGTGTCTGCATTCTAAATCGGAAACCTGGATATAAACTTTTTGAATTCATCAGAAAAAAAAAAGTGTTGCTGAGAGATTAGTTAAATGAATGATACTGATGGCTGGATGTGTTAGAGTCCTGTGAAGCCATATGTTTTGCTGCTGGGGAGAAGTTGTTTATACAAGGTGATACCTTCTTTGTTTACTCAGGGGATTCATTTGGAAATATTTAATCAGAATAAGAGTCATAGCATCCCCCTTAAACTTGTCTTTTCAATGGAAAATCGTGAGTCTGAATTGGAAGTGGTATGAAAGCTTTCATTTTTTTCTAGCTGGTTGACCTCAAAATTTCATCACATGCCCTTGTGTCCAAGAAGCTTTATTATTGCATTTCTCTCTTCATAGGGCTCTCTGTACGGCTGCTTCATTACTTGCAGCTTGTTCAGAATGCAGTGGGATGATTACTCATTGGTTCAAGCTCTTGTGATCAAATTATGCCCTACCTGTACTTGTAAGGTTGATTGCCAGTAATTGGCAAATTTATATTGGGTCTACTGTTTTTGTTGTTGTTTGTTTGTTTGTTTTTAAGGCTATAAAAGTGTTGACATTGGCTAGAAATTTGCTCTTTGAACTTCCTAATGGCCATTATCTGTGCTCACAAAACTGATGTTGGATTCAACTAGTCTGGGACTCTAAAGACCTGGGATCAATCCTCTGCTCTACTGGAAATTTCCTATGTAACCTTAGACCAGGTTGCAGTGCAGAGGTGATCAATGAATGTTATAGTTTTGGACTTCAAGAGTCAGGGTTAGATTCTCAGCTGGTGAAAGTGGTATAGCTCCATTGATTTCTGTGGGGAAGCATGGTGGTCTAGTGGGTAGGGAGTCGAAGAGATCTGGATTTTATTCCTGGCTCTGCCATTGACCTGTTGTTTTACTTTGGAAACAGGGCCGGCTCGAGCATTTTTGCCACCCCAAGCTGCAAAAAAAAAAAAAAAAAAAAAAAAAAAAAAAAAGCGCAATCGGCGGCACTTCGACGGCAGCTCTACCGCTGCCACTTCATTTTTCGGACCAGCTGCCAAAATGCCGGACATGCTGCCCCTCTCCGTTGGCTGCCCCAAGCACCTGCTTGCTGCCCTGGTGCCTAGAGCCAGCCCTGTTTGGAGAGGTCACGTCACTTCTCCGTGCTTCTATTTCCCCTCTTACCCTTTGTGTGTCTTTTCAATTTAGATCATAAGTTTTTCAGCACAGAGATTCTATCTCAGGGGTAGGCAACCTATGGCACGCGTGACAAAGGCGGCACGCGAGCTGATTTCAGTGGCACTCACACTGCCCGGGTCCTGGCCTCCATTCTGGGGGGCTCTGCATTTTAATTTAATTTTAAATGAAGCTTCTTAAACATTTTAGAAACCTTATTTACTTTATATACAACAATAGTTTAGTTATATATTGTAGACTTATAGAAAGACACCTTCTAAAAACATTAAAATGTATTACTGGCACACAAAACCTTCAATTAGAGTGAATAAATGAAGACTCGGCACACCGCTTCTGAAAGGTTGCTGACCCCTATTCTATCTCATTGTGTGTTTGTACGGAGCTTAACACAGTGGAATCCTGATCTTGGTTGGTACCTGTAGGTGCTACTATAACACAGATAAGGGCTTGTCTACACAACTTAGTTCATAGCAAGCTGGGATGTAAGTTTACCCCACGGTAGACTGCCATTTGCTAAAAGTCCTTGCTGCCATGCACTAAAAGTTCTGTGGTGCACTTTGATCTATGCCCCTTTCAAAGTAGAGTAGTTCAAAGCGCACTATGTAACTTTTCATGTATGGCAGCAGGATCCACTTAGTATGCAGCAGGCCAATGCAGGGTAGGTTTACACCCCAGCTAGCTATGAACTAAGGTCTGGTCTACACTAGAAACTTACATCGGTATAGCTACATTGCTCAGTGGTGTGAAAAATCCACACCCTTGAGAGATGTAGCCACACCAAGCTAACCCCCAGGGTAGACAGTGCTAGCTGATCATAGAATCAGAGATCATCTATACTGCCTGACCACAAGACAAGATGCAGGCCAGCGATCCACACCACCACTGCCCCACCGACCCCTGCCCCAGGCCCCCCACGACAGAAGAGCGACAGGCCCCCCGCCCCCAGAATCTTCCCAATTCCTCCCCCCCCTTCCAAATTCAATTCCAGCTGACAACCCCCGCCCATGCGCAAAAGACTCAACTCCAGCCCTCCCCTCTGGAAATATCTATACCATTGACCCATATACCTATTTACCAGTGTATTGTGACATTTATTTGACTATTTTAACCAGCCTAACACTTATCTCCTCCCATAACATCATAAAATTATATCTCCATCTACCTTTAGTCCCTCCCTCCTCCCTCCCCCCCTCCTTCCTTTCTTCCCACTCCTTCTCCTGATGTCCTCCTGGTCCTTTTTTAATTTCCCTGACTGAATTTTAATTTCCTGAATTTATATCCTGTGTCCTCCTTCCCTGAACAATAATTTCTCCTCTCCTTCTCTCCTTCCTATCCTATTCTCCTATATTATTTATATATCTCCTATCTATATCCTTCTTCTTATCCTTCCTCTTATCCTTCTCTCCTCCCTCCTCCTCTCTCCTTTCCCTTCCCTTCCATTCCTTTCTCCTTCATTTCTTTCCTTCCTTCATCCCCAATTTTCTTTCCCTTCTTTGTACCTCTTAAACATGGGAGCACTCCTTCTTAAACATGGGACCAAAACACTACAATACTAATACTTGAGGTCTCACACTCGCCCTTCCTTATCCCTACTATACCCACCCCTAATGCCCTAGCACCTGCGCCTTTATTTGCACAGCACTGCCACAGCACTTTTCCAAGTCATCCTCATTGCCACCTCATAGTCTCATCCCTCCTCCAACCCCTCCTCCAGGTCCCTTCTCCCCCTCCATTCTCCTTACTAGTGCGTCCCCAGCTTATAACTAAAGTTCACCTTAGACATCTAAATTCAATTTCCCACCACTACTCTACTTTGAATTTTCATCTGTATCTAAACTCCAGTTTACACAATCTAAATCTCTCTCCTGAAGAATATCCCCCCCCCCCCCTGCATCAACCCAACAACTTGTCACTCCCACTCCCCTCTTGGTTCCCACTCCAGCATCAAATATCATGAATAAAATAAACCCATAAAAAGGGAAAACAAAAAAACCAACAGAACTCCCCCCTCCCCCCCCCAACCCACCCCTACCTCCCCCCCCTCCTTAACTCCTTTCTCCCTCCTCCTTTCACTCCCTTATCCTTTCTTTTTTTTTCCTCATCCCTTTTTTTTCCTTTTTAACCAGTAATTCTTCATCACGTATCATTTGCCTTCATCATAATTAATCCAGATCATGAAATCCAAATAAAAATCTGTCTAAAAAAAAAAGTATCTTCTCAAAGAAGAGGATCAATCTTCATTATCCTAAATCCAATCCATAATCCAATCCAATCCCAATCTTTCCCAGTTGCCATTGCCCTCATTCTCTTTTTTTTTTTTTTTTTTTTTTTTTTTTTTTACACTTACTTTACATACTCTATACTTCCTATACTTTCATTTCCACTTTTTTTTTTTCATATTATTGAACTAAAGTCAGTAATAATCTATCATAATCGAATCAATCATTTTAATAATTATTTTATTATAGATAATATAATATCCAAATAATATCTTAAAATATTAATATTATATTCTAGGATCCCTAATATCATTTGATTTAGCTTAGTTGTTTGTGTCAGTTTTAGTCTACCTCAGATACTACCTGTCTCTATCCCCCCCATCATTCCATTCCATCCTCTATCATTCTTCCTCAGCCCTTCATGTTCATTTAGCTCATTAAAGGCAAAGTATAAGTATTTATTTATATATTCCATTATTATAGAATATCCTCCCTCTCACTCGTTTTAAGTTTTAAGCTTTCTTCTTTCTCTTTCTTTCTTCCTATTTATATGGCTAAAAAAAACTAAAATATGTTTTTTATTGGTCCCTCTCCCCATCTCATCTTTCCTTTTCTTTTTTCTTTCCTTTCTCACAGCCCCCAATAAGGGAGGTTTCCTCTGAGTTTTTCCTCCCCATTCTCCACCATTTTTTTCTTTTTCTTTTCTTTTTTTCCCCTCTAGCTGCTCATCAGCTCATCCAGCAAACTGCTACCTACTAAAACTTTCCTTCTTCCCCTGCCTCCTCTGCCTCCTCCCAACAACTGCAACCTCTTCAACCTAACCCCAACCCTGCCATCATCTGCCCCCCCCCCCTAATGCCCAGTCCACTCACCCCTTAACTAGTACCCTTATTTTAGTAAGTTAGCCCTTTTGAAACACCTAGTCACCCTAGTCTCAGATGCACTATGATTTATCTCCCCATTTATTTGGAAATTAGCTAGCATGATCTCCCAGCCAAGTTGTCCCCCTACAACAATTTCCTCAACAAGGTCCTCGTTACTCACCAAAATCAAATCTAAAATGGCATCCCCCCTCGTCGGTTCAGCAACCACTTGATGAAGGAATTCATTAGCTATCACGATGGAAGAATTCTTTTGTCAATCTAGTTACTGCCTCTCAGGGAGGTGAATTATTTACACCAAAGGGAGAATCCCTCCCATTGGTATAGGTAGTGTCTACATTGAAGCACTACAGTGGCCCAGCTGCATCGCTGTAGCATTTTAAATGTAGACATATCCTAAGTATTCATGTAGACAAGCCCAAATCAGTTTACTGCAGCTGAGAATCTGGCCCGCATAATTTCTTTGGTTTAATGATCAATAACTGGGGATATACAAAACAAGCAACAAAACTGGAGAAAGTTACACATTTCAGCTTAAGGTTTTTAATTTATCTGTAAAAATGTTAAGTAAAAATGATTACATACACATACACTTTTAACTGGATTATCTTTTAAAATGGATTTTAAAAACTATATAGCAAAACTCCAAAGCACTAAGGATTGCTTTAGTTTGCCTGAGCATTTTTAATCCTCTAATTTTGAATAAGAAGTGTCTTTCACTGCTAATGTAATAAAAAATAGCTGTCTGATAGGCATTATTGCAGTTATAAAGCAATCCACAGGGCAGAGCCTGTCAAAGCTGAGCATTCCCAACAAGCAAATTTTGAACAAAGGGTGCCATAAAGAGTGGAATGGTATCTGCAATAACAGACTAACACTTTATGGCTGTAGGGTATGGGGATGCTGTTTTCATTCATTCATTTGCTTTCAAGGTAAAAGGATGAGGATGAGATCACTTTGGTCAGAATTTGAACTCCACTCATGAGGTGAAAATTAGTGCACTAAGTCATTGCATGAGATAATTGCATCATCCTCTTTTCTGACATCAAGAGATAACTGTTCACTTTGCTTTGTGATCCTTTAGCTGAAGGTCAGAATTATTCAGGAGGCACCTTCTAATTCTTTGAGACAGTTCTAAATGTACATGGAGAAGGGTGGCCTTCTGGTTAACACATTGGAGAGTGACTCAGGAGTTCCAGGTTCAAATGCCAACTCTAGCACAGTGTTGTTGTAGCCATGTTGGTCCCAGGATATGAGAGAGGCAAGGTGGGTGAGATAATACCTCTTAATGGACCAGCTTCTATTGGCAGAAGGGACAAGCTTTCAAATTTCCCAAAGTGACCTAAAGAAGAGCTCTATGAACTTCACACACCGAGGTGTAGGTGGTGTGACCTAGTGGTTAGAGGAGAATCAGAGGGCAAAACCAGAGGTGTGATTAGAAGGCAAAGCAATTGTTGGAGCCAGGAGTCAGAACAGAACCAAAAGGCACAACTAGAGTCATGGTCAGGAGACAAGCCAGTGCTCAGAGCCAGGAATCAGGAGTTCAGTGCTAGGCAGGGACTCGGGCTGGAGTAGAGCAGGCCAGGGTCGGAGCAAGGGCTGGACAGGAAGTAGGTCTGGTGCAGCTTCAGGCTTGGAAAGCATTAAGCAACTACTTTGCTGCTGTTGCTACAGGGCTACAGCGGTGATGTGTTGGCTCTTCTGACCAATCAAGGACAACATTCTCTCAGTGAGGGCCCAGTCGAGCTCATTGAGTTGCTAGACGACTGAACCCACAGGCAGCTGAGTTCCTAATGGTGAAGCTCAAAAGCAACAGAAGTTGGGTCCCATAAAAGATATTACCTCTAGCACAGTCTCTCTTGTGACCTTAGGGAAATTGCTTCATTTCTCTCAACTCCCCCATCTGTAAAATGGGGACAATAATCATTCCTTTCTCCCATCCTTTGTCTTTCTTGTCCATTGAGATTATGAACTCTTTTGAGCAGGGATTGTCCCTTGGAGTTAGAGGTGGTCAAGAATGGCTTCAATTTTCACTCACGTCAAAATTTGAAATGTCAATTTTTGATTCTTCTCCCCCCCACACACCCCATCTCTGTGCGCTATGTATTAATACAGGCCCTTGGGTTGATATCTCCAGGCTCTACCTTAATACAGGTAACAGACGTGTGTGCAAGCAGCAAAGAGTCTTGTGGCACCTTATAGACTAACAGACGTTTTGGAGCATGAGCTTTCGTGGGTGAATACCCACTTCGTCGGATGCATGTAGTGGAAATCTCCAGGGGCAGGTATATATAAGCAAGCATGCGCACATGCACATACACTCACACTCACATACACTCTCTCTCACACACACACACACACACACACACACACACACACACACACACACACACACACACACTTTGTATAAATGCATCTTGGCCTGATTTTCAAAAGACTGAGTATATACAGCTCCCATCAATTTTTAAAGAGTTTGGTGTAGTTATTATTCTGATTTGAATTCCATTGGGTTAGACAAAGCAGTGAAGGTCTCACAGGACTTTTACAAATACCTGAAATCAGAGCCACATAATGCTTGAGTTTTTCTAGAAATGTTTCTCAAAACAACTTATAGCACAGAATAATTTATGGAGATTTAGGAGAAGATATAATTGCTTAAGATTAATGTTTAGGGACAGGGGAGGAGATGATTACTAAAATCTTTTATTTCCAGTTGCCTTTGTACATGATCAATGCATAAGCTGGGGAAGTGTTCTGGCATCTTAAAGTCTTGAGTCCTCTATGCATAGTTGTTTGCTTTCCAGTTACTAGTTGGTGATTAAATAAAAAATGCTTATCTGATAATTCATTAAAGTGTGATATGATCTTTCCTGTGGCAATTTAAGCTGAAGTAATAAGCATGGAATTGGGAGACAAAAGGTCCTGAGATTTAATTCTGGCTCTTGCACTGACTGTGTGTATTCATTTGCCTCATCTGTAAAATTAGGATAACACCACCACCACCACTTACCTACCTATTTACAGCGAAAGAGGTTGTGTAGATTAATTTGTTAATGGTAGTAAAATGCTTTCAGCATGTAAAGTGATATATAAATGCTAAATATTAATATTATTACCTGAAAAAGACAATGCTAGCTGATCTCTTACCATAAAAACAAGGACGGGTAAGGCCTTCTTGTCTTGGTGGTAGCTAGCGCAGCTCATGCTGGTCTTGGAAATGTAGCTGTTGCTCCATCATAAATTACTGACAAGCTTGTGACAGCTAATGAGAAACCACAGACCTTAGTGAGGCAGCAACAGGTTCTGTCTTGTGGTGACAGAGAGATGGATCTTATTTTCCTTTGGGGGTGCTGAGAAGTCTGGCTATGGTAGATCTTCTAGAACTTCCCTCACCTGACAAGTTGTCCCTCAGGTAGTTTCATGAGATATAAAGGGGTTATTGTATCATCTGTCACTTAGCTGGAATGTTTCCTTCTCTGGGCCCTCTGAGGCTCCACTCACAGAGCTCAGCTCTGCACCTACCCTCCTGGGAACCTCTCATGTGCTGTTCAACAAACGGAGGAGTGGGAATTCACACCAAAAATAGTAAATCCAAGCATGTGCGTAGGAGACTGTAATAATAGAAATACACCCTATTACAACAGGTAGCATGTTAATAATGGCCCTTCTTTTCTTTTATCATGGAAAGGAATGATGACTTACTACTGAAATTTCTTCAGCTAGAGATAAGAAAACCATGTTGGCCCAATGCTGTAGTTTGGAAAATAAACATGCTTGTAAAATTCATTAAAAAGAATAATAAAAATTGTTTTTCAAAATTTTCCCGTGAAATGTCAAGGCCAGATTCCCCAGTATACTCTGGCTGCTCTGATGATATAAAGAAGTCAAGAACCTGAGTGAAATAAAGTTTAAGGTTTGATTTGTGTCATTAAAGCAGCACAAAACAGCCAGACTGTACTGGTGAATTTGGCTCATCATCTAATACATTCCAATGTCTGCAAGCCAGTCAGATTGCCAAGGGCATGCTCCTTATTTACTTCTAAAAGTTAATACAGTATAACTACATCCCATCCAAAAAAACAGTTCATTGATTTATCCAGTACTTTTGTTTGGCTCTTACAATGTCTCAATCATAAGAACTGAAAAAGGAATTCTGTCTCCCATTTTGACTTCCAGAATGTTTCATTTGGAAGTCCACCAAGAAGGATTCTGTGGCCCACTGGTCCTGATCCTGCTCTTATTGAAGTTAAGAACTGAATTCATTTCTTACCACTGAATATAATGGGAGCATGATTACACCTTATAGACCACAGGGCAAGATTCATTGAGCCAATTCATAGTAGTATGGTTAAATAAACATTAATTGGCTATGGTACATTAAGAAGCCTTCTCTCTAAGGCAATCAGAATAAAATAGGTCAAATAATTGTGCAGTGAATCTGTTATCTGCTGCAGCAGTATCCACTGGACAAAATTACTACATATATATCAGTCATTTAGTTCAGCATAATAAAAATAATTAGACCTGAACATTGCTTTAAAAATGCATCAGTTCTGCCTTGACATTTATTCTTGATAAATGAGCTTCACTTCACCATTTGTGTAGCAGCAGGAGACCTTTATCTTGTGACATTGTTCTATTCCATTGACATTATTTCTTAATTATCACTGCCATCACTAGTTTGGAGCCCTGCATGTTATTGGCAAAATTTAGCTTTGGTTAAAGTGGGCACGACACTGTTCACTCTCAAAGGAAACTGTGCTTGCTATGCCAGGGTGGAACGGGGTACTCTGTTCTTGGACACTGTTTGTATGGATTGATCTTTGTATATTTACTGCAAATTCTGGAGTACAGAAAATTAATTTTAAAAATAAGAAGCCACGTAATACAAATCTCTTGGCCAGATCCTGGTCCCTGTATTTGTCCCTTTTACACTATTCTGTTGGCACCAAGGGGAAGGAAATCTGCCTTAACAAGGCAACCAGTGTAGCCATCTCCTTGGTGGACTGGGGACTGGAGCTGGAATGTGGTGCTTCTGGTGAGGAACTGTCCCAAGGGATAACTGGGAATAAATCAAATTCTCTCTGTTGTGCTCAAGCCATTCATACCTGAAAAACTGCTGCATAATAATTTTGTTTGGTCAACAATCTGCTCAAACATGAAACATTTCCTTTACAAATCCTGAGAGAACCCAGTAGCCTGTGTCCACTTCCCTAGTAGATTTTGATAAATAAATAGACATAAAGGGCTATATTGAAAAAGAAACATAGTCACCTAGAAAAAGCACTGAGATTCACGAAGCCTGGGTTGGGTGCCTAGGCTTCCAGTACAGTGAATGGGGAGAAGCGCCTTAGAATGGATTCACAAAGTCAGCACACTTGGAGGATCACACACTAGGAGTCATGCTCTACTTGCACGTGCACACACCTACACACACTCTCTCTCTCTGCCAATGTTGAAACTGCTGCACTGTGGATCACCCCAGTGTGGCCATGCCCCAACTTCTCTCTCCCCCAGCTGACAGGATGGGCAGGCCTGGTGCAGTGGCAGAAATGTGCTGCACCCCTGTAAAAGGGAATAGCTTCCCCTCCACCTGTGTGCTAGGGAGCTCTAAGAGTCAGAGTTGCTTCCAGACCACCTCTCTTACGGGGTAGAGTGGCTTTGCAAATGGCACAGATAAATCCTAATTAAATTGCTAACCAAGCATACCTCAAACTCCTGTGTATTAGTCACCAAATGATATGTCCTAATACACAACCTTTAAGTGGTTCAGCAGTGTTGAAGAAATCTACAGAATACAGCAGAGTTTACCCTGTAGCCATAGGTACTAGTGATTATTAAGGCTATTTCTTATTAGGGTTATTTCTCTTGAGATCAACTATATTGTTTTGTGTTTGTTACCTGTTTTAATACTGCATTATAGGTGCCTTTGTGTGTGTGTGTGTGAGACTATATAATCAGTGTATATAAATAAACATCTGCGTAGACTGTTGGTCCTTCATCAGTTGAGACTGAGCCGATCACAACACGTCTTCCAATTCTCTCTCGCTCTGGCCATCCTTTGCCATGCTTGTCCATATCTCCTTGTTAGGAAATCATCCCACCTCTTTGGAGGCCGACCGCGTGGCCATTTCAGTTCTTGCAGATACCACTCGGATATAGATGTGGTCCATCTGTTGTTGCTGAGTCGGGCCATATGTCCCGCCCACCGCATTTTGCTGAGCCTGCTTTCAACAACAACGTCTCGCACTCCAGACTGCTGCCTAATTATTGCATTGAGGATGTGATTGCGGAGCGAAAGGAACAAACATTTTTGGGCAATCGCCCTCTGTGCGACAGACAGTTCATGTTCTTCAATCTTTGTCAGTGACCATGTTTCGCTGCCATATAACATCGCTGGGAGCACGGTTGAGTTGAAAAGATTCGCATGAGTTGTTTTGCTGATCTTTCCTTGGAGAATGTCCTTGATGTCACTGAATGCGCATCATCCAGCTTTTTTTGTGTGTGACAGTTCGCCTTTCTGATCATGGCGCATGTTGGCATCCTGGCACAAATAAACGTATTTGTCAACCTCTTGGATCTACTCTCCTCCAGGAGTAATTTGGGTTCTTGGCAGAACATCTGATCTCATGTGTTTCATTTTCAACTGTTTCATTTTTAATCTGACTTAACTACTTTTTGTGTTCAGTTCTTTAAGCATTCTTTCAAGCTGGGCTGTATTTTCAGCTATCAGCACTATATCATCTGCAAACTTGAGATGGTTTAGCCACTCGCCATTGATAATAATCCCACCTTTCAAGTCTGCGCATTGAAAAACCAATTCAAGACAGGCTGTGAATAATTTTGGTGAAACTTTATCTCCTTGTTTCACACCTTTCTTGACGGGGATTCGGAGGGGAGTATCAAACAGCGATATGTCTGTGCTGCAGCCAGAGTTCGCTTCCTTTAGTAATGTGATATATTTCACGCTGATGCCCTGTTCTGAAAGAGCTTCAAGCATGATGTTAGTCTCTACGCTGTCAAATACCTTCTCGTAGTCCATGAAGGCAATGCACAAACGGAATTTATATTCCCTTGAACGCTCTAGTAGTTGGTTTAGAATGAAGAGGTGGTCTATCATGCTATAATTCCTTCGAAAGCTGGCCTGCTCTCTAGGTTGCTGTTCATCCAGGTTTTGCGATAGTCAATTTGTTATTATTTTAGTGAACAATTTATAGATATGCGAAAGCAGGCAGATCGGGGATTGTTCTTTAGATTATCTCAATCGCTTTTCTTATGCAACAGGATGGTATTGGACTCTTTCCAACTGGACAGTATCTTCTGGATTTCCAGGTATCGGCTGAATCTTTGGGCGATAGCTTTCCAAAGTTCCTGACCTCCTGCTTTAAGCACTTCTGCTGTCAGATCATCTTTACCTGGAGCCTTCCCCTCTTTCATTTGATGACTGCGTGGCAGACTTCGCTAATGAGAACTGGGAGTATGTGTTCATCGGTTTGTTGAAGTGATGGCATTGGGATGTCTATACGGGATGCAAACAGCGGGGTATAGAAACCCCTGCAGATTGCCTCCATCTCTGTTTGATCGATTACTGATTCTCCGTCCCTGTTCTTCAAAGCCAATAATGATGGCCTGTACAACGCCAGTTCCCATTTGCATTTTTCTGAGACTTTTATGGATCTTCAGCAGCCTTTAGGAGCTTTTCGGTTTGAAATTTCTTGAAGTCTTCCTTCAACTTCATTCGTATGAGCTTGCAGAGAAGGGAGTACTGAAGCCGGTCACTACCATTTCTTTTCATTTTCCTCCTCTTCTCCAATAAAGTCTTTGTATTCTCCGAGATTCTTCCACGAGCTCTTCTTGATCTTTCACGTTCAGCTGATTTCACACACTGTTTCAGTCTCTTACTGAAGTTCTCATAATCGTCATCACAGTCATCGAGGAGGCTCCAATCTTCCCTAGAAATGTTTTCCTTCAGGATTGCCTCATTGAAAGCTACCAGTTGGTGCCTTCTGTTCGCCATACACAGCGCCTTTTTCTCCACCTTCACAGTGAACATGAGTCTAGCTCTCAGTAGGCGATGATTGCTACCAGTATTGAATGATCGCACTACTGAAATATTCTGCATGATGCGTCGTCTATCAATCAGAAAGTAATCAATTTCATTTTTTGTCTTCACGTTTGGTGCGATCCAGGTCCATCTTCTATTGGCCTTCTTTCAGAACCAGGTGTTACTAATTCTCATCGTCTCTGCCAATATAGCTAGTCATTCTCCTCATGCGTTTTGTTCTCTGATACCATACTTTCCTATGAACTTTTCACCCCCTCTCCCTCTTCCAACCTTGATGTTAAAATCTCCCATTACAATCGTATATGTGGAACTCTGAATGATAGAATCCTTCCACATCATCATCCTCGCATGCACTTGTGGGAGCATAGATCTGGATGATTTTGAGGGTACTATTTGGTTGTATTGGTGGTAAAGCACCCCGATACACGATGACTTCAAAGGCATGAGACAATTTTCAAAGACCATTCCTTGTTTATGATGAATCCGACTCCTCCAACTGTCCTCGTGCCTTCTCCTTTTCCTAAAATGACCGTGCTTCCATCCCTCCAGCTGACCTCCATCTCCTTCTTTCGTCATGTTTCGCAAACACCCAGCACATTGCAGGCTGTTTTTGCCTTTTCCTCCATGAGATGGTTTATCAATTCCTCCCTCGTCAGTGTTCTGCAGTTATAAATGCACACTGAGAGAGTTGTCCGGTTTCCTTTCGGTGACCTGGCACCTGAGATTCTTTATAGCCTCTCATTGTTAGAATGCCTCACCGCCTCCGGAGCGGGGATTGAGGGATGTGCCGAGAACTCAGACTTAGTTTTCCATGTTGTTTTTGCCATTGTTTTCAGCCACCCGCTGGCTGGGCTATCCGTGGCGCAAAACATCTATACTGTTAAATAAAATCTGGTGGGACAATAGAGATTAAAAGGGTGCAGATAGCATTACAGGAAGAGGGCCAATGATTTGTTAGTCTAAAAGTGCCCTGCCCTTCTAAATTTAAGTATGCGGTTAACTAACTTTCACCAGCAGAATCCCTCTGATATCTCACCTAGACAGAACCTTATAAGATGGTGTCCCAATGGGTATTTCATTCACATGATTAGTAAGCAAGCAAGAAAAAGCAAGATACATAAATGTTGGCTCACAATTTTAAACCCTCAGCTAAGAAAAGCCTGAACTGACAGAAGCTGAAATCCTTCTACACTGAGTCACAATTAATTGTAGCAAGTGTTAGAAACTCACTAGGGTTGTCCATTAATCGCAATTAACCCATATGATTAACTCAAACAAATTAATCACGATTAATCACAATTTTAATTGCACTGTTAAACAATAGAATACTAATTGAAATTTATTAAATGTTTTGGGATGTTTTTCTACATTTGCAAATATATAGATTTCAATTACAATATATAATACAAAGTGTACAGTGATCACTTTATATTACTTTTATTACAAATATTTGCACTGTAAAAATGATAAAAAATCATATTTTTCAATTCACATAAGTAGTACTGTAGTGCAATCTCTTTATCGTGAAAAATGTAGAATTTTTTTTTTCGGTTACATAACTGCACTCAAAACCAAAACAAGGTAAAACTTTAGAGCCTAAAAGTCCACTCAGTCCTACTTCTTGCTCAGTTCTTATATTATGGGAACAAGTAAATAAGTTTTCCTTATTCACTTTCTCCAAATCACTCATGGTTTTATATAGCTCTTATCATATCCCCCTTAGTCTCCTCTTTTCCAAGCTGAAAAGTCCTAGCCTCTTTAATCTCTCCTCATATGGGACCCATTCCAAACCCCTAATCATTTTAGTTGCCCTTCCCTGAACTTTTTCTAATGCCGGTATATTTTTTTGAGACGAGGAGACCACATCTGTACACACTATTCAAAATGTGGGCGTACCATGGATTTATATAAGGGCAATTAGATATTCTCTGTCTTAGTCTCTATCCCTTTTTGAATGATTCCTAACACCCTGTTTGCTTTTTTGACTACTGCTGCACATTGCGTTGACATCTTCAGATGACGCCAAGATCTCTTTCCTGATTAGTTGTAGCTAAATTAGCCCCCATCATATTGTATGTATAGTTGGGGTTATTTTTCCAATGTGTATTACTTTACATTTATCCACATTAAATTTCATTTGCCATTTTGTTGCCTAAACACTTAGTTTTGTGAGATCTTTTTGAAGTTCTTCACAGTCTGCCTTGGTCTTAACTATCTTGAGCAGTTTAGTATCATCTGCAAACTTTGTCACCTCACTGTTTACCCCTTTCTTCAGATCATTTATGAATAAATTGAATAGGATTAGTCCTAGGACTGACCCTTGGGGAACACCACTAGTTACCCCACTCCATTCTGAAAATTTATCATTTATTCTTAGCCTTTGTTCCCTGTCTTTTAACCAGTTCTCAATCCATGAAAGGATCTTCTCTCTTATCCCATGACAACTTAGTTTATGTAAGAGCCTTCGGTGAGCGACCTTGTCAAAGGCTTTCTGGAAATCTAAGCACACTATGTCCACTGGATCCCCCTTGTTCACGTTTGTTGACCCCTTCAAAGAACTCTAATAGATTAGTAAGATATGATTTCCCTTTACAGAAACCATGTTGACTTTTGTCCAACAAGTTATATTCTTCTATGTGTCTGACAATTATATTCTTTACTATTGTTTCAACTCATTTGCCCAGTATTGATGTTAGACTTACCAGTGTGTAATTGACAGGATCACCTCTAAAGCCCTTTTTAAATATTGGCATTACATTAACTATCTTCCAGTCATTGGGTACAGAAGCCGATTTAAAGGACAGGTTACAAACCATAGTTAATAGTTCCGCAATTTCACATTTGAGTTCTTTCAGAACTCTTGGGTGAATGCCATCTGGTCCCGGTGACTTGTTACTGTTAAGTTTATCAATTAATTCCAAAACCTTCTCTAGTGACACTTCAGTCTTAGACAATTCCTCAAATTTGTCACTTACAATGGATGGCTCAGGGTTGGGAATCTTCCTAACATCCTCAGCCCGCTTACCTAACAACCTAAATTTGGCCTCCAGGACTTCTCTCCTATCCTTTCTTATGTCACTGGTACCTACATGTACCATGACCACCAGCTTCTCCCCAGCACTACACATAAGTCTATCTAGATATCTCAAGAAATCTGCATCCTTCGCACCATGCAGTTCTCCCGGTCATCACAAACCCAGCTATCTATGTTTCTAATGATCGAATCACCCAATACTAATACCTGTCTTTTCCTAATAACTGGAGTTCCCTGCCCCAAAGAGGTATCCTCAGTCCGAGAGGATACCATGACATCATCCAAAAGGAGGATTCCAACTTTGGTCCAGTTGGATGTTCTCCTTCCCTGAGACTTTCATCTTCCTCAACAGCACAGAGTCTGTCAGACCTGGGTTGGGACTGTTCTACTGTGTCCTGGAAAGTCTCATCTATGTATCTCTCTGTTTCCCTTAGCTCCTCCAGTTCAGCCACTCTGGTCTCCAAAGCCTGTACACTGTCTCTGAGGGCCAGGAGCTCCTTGCACTGAATGCACACACATACCACCTGCCCATAGGGCAGGTAATCATACATGTGCTCTTCATGGAAAAAATCAATATGTAGCCTTAATTGAGATAACATCTTCCTTAGATCCCTATGTAGCTACCTGAGAGATAGGCAGTGCACAAGGCCTGGATGGTATTCAGCTAACAGATGTGAAGGAAATACTGACACGAATATGAGATCTAGCCTTTGACACCACCATCTACTAACATGGTGAGAATAACAGACCAGTAGGCTTTCCTCAGAGGATAGAATAGTACACCTCTACCTTGATATAACGCTGTCCTCAGGAGCCAAAAAATCTTACCGTGTTATAGATGAAACTGCATTATATCGAACTTGCTTTGATCCACCAGAGTGCGCAGCCCCCCTCCCCACCCCGAGCACTGCTTTACCGCATTATATCCGAATTTGTGTTATATCGGGTCGCGTTATATTGAGGTAGAGGTGTACTAAAAAACTGACTGTCAAAAAATGCATCTTCTGTAAGGAAAAGTCATGCCTTGTTTATCTAAAAAGGAAAACAATCACAGAGAAAAGGCAAAAAGCCCTAAATGTTGATTAAAAAGTAGTGAGACAGGAAATAAAAAAAATCATAGTGGAAAGAAGTTAAGAGAAGTGGACCCCAGAGATTGATATTGGCACTAGTGTTCTTTATTAATTACTATAGTAGGTAGTGGATAGTAAGTTAGTGAAGTTTGCTGGTTAAGTTAATGTGTAATTATTTAGAACCAATAGTAGGAAGTATGACAGTTTATATATTATGAATGGGAAGGGTCTGTAATTAAATTTTATTAGTTGGGAGTTTTGGAATTCTCTAGATTGTTATTCCTTTTATGAAAGGAAGCTAACAGTTGTTTTTGGCAGCTGTGACCAAACGGTATTTATACTTAGTGTTCTATAGCAAACTAATTTTTGAGCAATATTACAGCAAAAAAGCCAAAATAGTCATTTCATTTTTATTGTTAGATTAAAAAGATGTATAACTTTAGATTTCTCAGTGCAGAAACCTCAACTATACATTCTTCTTACTTTTCCTGATCTATAACCATTGGATAGTCACACAGCAATATTGAAGTTAGGTGTTTTCTATCTCCTTCAAATAACTTACATCCTATTAATGTGATACAGTACCATTTAGGACCTAAATCCAGAACCTGTGGAAGTCACTAGAAAGACTCCCACTAACTTTTAGATAAAGTGTCTGTTATTGACAAAAATCCACCAATTTTTTATTGTTACATAATCGGAGATAATTAAAACAATATTGAGAGGAATACAATCCCAAACAAAAACAAAAGAGTCATGTAAAATGTATTTTTGAAATACACCAGCTTCAAAGCCTCACATATCAATCAAGTCTTCTATCTTTTAATAATGCACCACCGGCAACTGACTATTTTAATATATTTTGTAGGTATTGTTCTTTTAATTTTAAATAATTAATAACTTCATCTTAGTTTTCAGCAGAGGGCCTTTGGAACAAATCATAGATCAAAATAATACGCTAAAAGACACAGACCATACACATGGTGTTCATCAAAGCCTCTCCTGTGCTTTAAACAAGGCTGCTACCTATTTACATCTGTTTAAAATGTAAAACAACTGTTCTGAAGCATAAAACTTTCCAAAAACTAGAGCTTACTTCTATATTTGTCCCCATACTCTTCATACTCTCCTAAGTCTTTCACAGCATGATGTAAGTAACCTATTAAACTTCGCAACAGAGCAGTTTGTTCATTTTTTATGGATTAACTAGCTATATCTGATAAAAAATTTAACAACTTTTTAATGAACTAAGTCTGTCTTCCTGTCTACAGACATAATGAATGGTGTGTATACAAGTCCTTGCAATAGAAAATCTTCTCTTTCTTAGTGCATTAAAAAATGCATAGAAGAAAACATTCTGGGTTTATTTCCAGCAAAAATTAACTGTTACTATAAAGAATAGGGTCCTGGTTCCTTACACATGTTACTCCAGCTTTTACAGCCGTGTAACTTGACTGAAATCTGGAAATCATCAAAATACAACACAAAACCAAACTCAAGATTTATCAGAGCTGCGTACTTTCAACACTACTTTATAGTGCAGAATGTTGGGGAATGAGAATCCAAACTGTCTTCATTCCATACAACCTGCCTCAGAAAAATCCTCCATATCTTTTGTCCCAGAACAATCTCAAACCAAGATCTATTGACACAGTGCAGCCAAGAGGATCTGAGCACCATCATTGCCAGGAGGCTTTGGAGATGGATCAGTAACATGCTTCGGATGGCAACTGATTCCATCACCAGAGTAGCAAGAAGATGGACACTTGAAGGCAAGCGAAAACGAGGCTGCCCGAAAACAACATGACAAAGAGCTGTGGAAGCTGAGCTGAAAAACCTGGGGCACAGCTGGGGAACCATTGAAAGACTTGCCAGAAACAGACAGGAGTGGAGGAGCTTTGTCACTGCCCTCAATGCCAGAGGTGTCATAGGGACATGATGATGAACTTGACTGAAAATATTTACACCAGCATAACACTGGAGTAATATTGGGCCAAGAAAAATCAATGTTACACTTCATAAAGAAAACACTGAATATGCAAATTTACTTTTAGAAAAATGCTAATGTTTATATTAATGTTCAGTAAAAGAATCTAAGTGTCTCACTTAGAAGACACATTGAAATGCATTTGAAACATAATTTTCAGAAAAAAAAATTCTCTTGAAGCCCTTTAACTGGAATAACAGTTGTGCATAATAGCTTTATTTTATTATTTTAAATACTCAATCATTTTTATTCTATAAAGAAAAAAAAAGTTTTGTCCCCATACACTATGCCTGCAAATAGCCTAACTAATTTTTTTGAAAAATATGTATTATATATTTTCACAAATGGAAATCTTTTGAGTCTGATTTTTAATGGAACATCAACCCAGCTCAACCTAAGCACACAATCTTTGTACATGTACACACAAACACACTTCAGGCACAGTAGCGTTGTTGTGAATAGGTGAAAAGTTTATGACATCTATGTGACAGGTAATAGATTTTGTCAGGGCCGGTGCAAGGATATTTCACGCCCTAGGCAAAACTTCCACCTTGTGCCCTCTCCTGTCCCCGAGCCCCCACCCTGAGGCGCCCCCCCACGGCAGCTCCCCCTCCCACCCTGAGGCATCCCCCCACATCCCAGCTCACCTCTGCTCTGCCTCCACGGCGTGCTCGGGGAGGAGGCGGGGCAGGGGTGAGCTGCTTCACTTCTCCTGCCTCCCAGGCTTGTGGCGCCAATCAGCTTTGGCGCCGCAAGCCTGGGAGGCGGGAGAAGTGAAGCAGTCACGGCGTGCTCGGGGAGGAGGCGGGGCAGGGCTGAGCTGGGGCGGGGAGTTCCCCTGCGTGCCACCGCCCCCCCCTTACTTGCTGAAGGCGGCCCTTCCCGTGCTCCCCTGCCCCAGCTCCCTCCGCCTAAATGCCGGCGGCGACTGGGGTGGCCAAAGATCTGGCCGCTGCGGTCGCTGCCGAAGAAAATGCCAGCCCCAAACCCTAGTAACTACCTAGGTCACCTAAATGATTGCACCAACCCTGGATTTTGTGCATGAACAGTTTCCTGCTTACGCAGGTGTTATAATGTATTATATATTACCCCTGGTTTGTAAGTGCTAGAAAAAAAAGTGCTTACAAGTATGTTTGTGTGTGTGCCTAAGTGAAGTGTCACTGTCTATTCAGTTCCTTCTAGCTGGTTTCCCATACAATATAAATGTGATTATTTTTCACCTTTACCATGCCTTAGTGCAGCAGTTCTCAAACTTCATTGCACTGTGACCCCCTTCTGACAACAAAAATGACTACATGATGCCAGGAGGGGGACCTAAGCCCAGGGCCGGCTCTAGACCCCAGCGCACCAAGCGTGTGCTTGGGGCGGCATGCCAGCGGGAGGGCAGCAGGCGGCTCCGGTGGACCTCCTGCAGGCACGCCTGCGGAGGGTCCGGTCGTCCGCGGCTCCAGTAGACCTGCCGCAGGTGTGCCTGTGGCGGGTCCACTCTGGTCCCGCGGCTCAGATGGAGCATCTGCAGGCATGCCTGCGGGAGGTCCACCCGAGCCGCGGGACCACCGGACCCTCCGCAGGCACGTCTGCAGGAGGTCCACCAGAGCTGCGGGACCGGCGACCGCTAGAGCGCCCCCCGCGGCGTGCCGCCCTGCTTGGGGCGGCGCAATTGCTAGAGCCGCCCCTGCCTAAGCCCCCCCCGAGTCCCGCTGCCTGAGGTGGGGGGTGGGGGGGCGAATCCTGAGCCCCCGAGCAGGGGGGTCCAAAGCCAAAGCCCAAGGGCTTCAGTTCCAGGCAGGGAGGCCTTTAACTTGTGCCCCATCCACCCAGGGCTGAAGCCTTCGGGCTTCCACTTCGGCCTCAGGTGGTGGGGCTTGGGCTTCAGCCCTGGGCCCCAGCAAGTCTAACGCCTGCCCTGGTGACCCCATTAAAATGGGGTCGTGACCCACTTTGGGGTTCCAACCCACAGTTTGAGAACAGCTGCCTTAGTGAAATGTACTTGGATGTTTATGTAAGAACACAGGGCCATGAACCTATAAGGCACTGCTGGAAACTCAAATCCCCTAGGTAGCCAGCCACAAAAGAGGTACAACAAACAAGTCAACTTTTCTGCACCATTCCATAGTATGCCTCAAATCTGATGTGAAATTACTGCCTCTAGAGTAAGAGGGCAATTCAATCTATCTCCATGTTCATTAACTGCTGGGCATGACTTTTGAGAAATTGTGATGCAGAGGCCTGTCCTTAGTATGCTAGTCATGAAGATGAATGACTAAAAGTACTGTCTTTAGTTAAGATGCTGTGTACTTTTCCCATACAACTCTACAGTACACCTCACTCATAAATTTTAGTGCCCTTCTATTTTAGTATAAAGCCTTTATTGAGCTGACACTATTAATCATGCTGCACTATGCAGAAGTTCTTTGAGGCTGACCACTGTGGACTAGGAAGAGACTATCCAACTCATTTTAATTTGTGACCTAGGCTGGTGCTAGAATTTGAAGCTAAACCAACAGAGGTGAAAGGCTAGAGTGCTAATCCATGGTTACCTAGCTCCCAATCTTGCCTCATGTACTTTAAAGGTTTTAGTCAGTGCTGTATCACTGTGTGACAGAAGCTCAAGGCTTTTATCAATTGCCTAGTCCTGGTTATTTAGGTATTTCTTTAAATATGCCATAGTCCCGAAAAGAAGTTTATTATCTGTGTTCCATGTCCAAAAAGTAATTAATCTGAAATTAAAATAGCACACAGTTTCTCAAGAAAAGAAAACAGTTTGTGCTTTAGTGTTATTGGAGAAAATATTTATTCATTACAAACTCACTTCAATGGGTTTTGTAAATGTATGCACTGTTTTTGAAGAGCTAAGGCATCCAGTCAGAAGAATGTATACATGGGGATGCTGCTTGAGATATTAGACTTTAATACTTTTTACCCCGGCAGTACTTTAGATTTAAACTTCAGTGCTATAATATTGCACCATAATTCACAAGCTAAACTGAATATTAAGTATATATTGTTTTAGTTTATGTATAGGTTGTAAAATCACATAATGAGGCCAAAAACACTTGCCTCAGTCACCCCAAAAATTTCAGTTGAATAATTCTTGGTCTACAGATCATGCATGAAAGGTTTGTTACAAGTATTTGATATTTGAAATTTGAGCAGTGTTAGTTAGTTTTAAATATCAATGTATGTCACTTGATAAATATTTGTTTCCCATCTGGATAATTGTAACTCTAAAAAATCAGATTTGCAATGTGAATACTGATGTTTGTTAGTTCTCAATTCACTTTCCACAAATATTCTCCAATGTTCACATAACATTCAGTGTTTTATTGTCTATTCCTGCCAGTAAACTAGTTTGGTACAATATTCAAATATAAAAAGGGGCATGAATACAATGGTAACAAATGAAAATTCCTGGACGTAGTTTTGAAATGTTTGCTCAGATCTAGGCTGGACGAGATGCTTTTTGACCAATGGAATAATTTTTCACGGTTGAAATAAATATTTCTAATGTTAAAAATATTAACAACCATAGGAACACACACTTTATTTGCACTGGAAAAGTTTACAATGGATGTAAAACAAGAATAATCCTGCTCACAGTGCTGTGTACACTGACAGCACTATAAAAATATTAGAATAAAAGAAAGCCTTTAATTGGGTTAAAAAAAGAGTCAGATTTGCATCATTGGAAACATTTTAATCTTGGCAGAATTCAGTTTTTAATTTTTTTTATAATAGTTGAGATTGATGTTTATTTTTAAGGATTTTTTTCTATTTTTATCTATTTGAATTTTCAGTTGCTCAAAATTATCCATCATTTTAAAATTATCTATTTACATTTTCACAGTTGTGGAATATTATGGGAGTGTCAGGCAATAGGAGGTATGAAACAATCTTTTAATCACAGATGTTAAAATTCAAAGAGTTAATACACCATACTGTCAATATAATGTGCCAAAATATACAAAGTAAAATCCTTAAATCCAACTCTAATAAGTTCTCAAGCAGCAATTTTCTTGCTTTGCTTAGCTGTAAAGGTCTATTATGATTATTATTATTGGTAGAAATATTTTTTCATTAGCTTGTGTGTGTATGGTGAAATTGACATTTACTAATAAAAATCTAAACCTACTAAGACCAATAGTTCTTCATTGTTCCATTCCCATTTAGACTGTTCATGTCATTGTCCTCACAACTACAATTGCAAAGTACCTTGTGTTGTGTTTTTTTTTTAAATGAAGGTGTCACAGCTGCTTAGATAAATAAATGAGCAAAATGATTGTGTGAATGCAGAATGAGGGAGCATAGCCAGGTGTTCTGGTAGAATAGGCTTCAAAGTGTGAATGAGCTTTGATGGATGTCATAAAAGCCCAAGGTCTTCAAACCATTGTTGGAGAAACTTGCAAATGTTTATGTTAGAGAAAGTAACAAATAAATCTACAGCATAGATCGCTTTTGCTTCAGTATGGGAAAGTCAAGACATGTCAGCAGAAACAAGAGCAAATCCTTGATTCTGCAATTCACTGTAGCACCCACTCAGAGCCACATTGATAGACCCTCTGGGGCCATGCAGAACCTATCAAATGAGAGTCAGGTGCAGGACTGAGGTCTGAGTTTGTGCTAATTAAGACCCACAGTTTAAAAAAAATAGTCAAACTGCATTCACAGTCCATTTACACGGTGTAAGCATCCCAATGTGTCTGTATTATAGAGACTGAATTATCTCAAAGTACTGTTAATGAGCTAGAACACATAGCCTTAGGAACATAGCAACTGCCATTCTGGAGCAGACCAATAGCTCATGTAGTTTGTGACCTTCCCTCAGACCATAGTCAACTAATTCTACATGGACTAACTCAAGCAATCTCAGAGCTGTTAGCAATTATCTTTGAGAACACAATGATGGGTGAGGTCCCAGAGGACTGGAGAAGGGCAAACATAGTACTTATCTTTAAAAAGGGGAGCAAAGAGGACCCAGGAATTCTAGATCAGTCAGCATAACTTCAATACCTGGAAAGATACTAGAACAAATTATTAATTAATTTGTAAGCATCTAGAGAATAATAGGATTATAAGGAATAGCCAGCATGGAGTTGTCAAGAACAAATCATGCCAAGCCAGTCTAATTTCCTTCTTTGACAGGATTACTGGACTAGTGGAAGCAAGGGACCAGTAGATGCGATACTACAATCAATATAAGGCTTTTGACACAGTCCCACATGACATTCTCATAAGCAAACTAGCAAAATGGGACCTAGATGAAATCACTATAAGGTGGGTGCACAATTGGTTGAAAAAGCGTACTACAAACTAGTTATCAATGGTTCACTGTCAGACTGGCAGGATTATCTAGTGGGATATATGTTGGGGTAGATAAACCCCACAGTGGAGAGATAGGGGTTCAGGAACAACTCTAGCCCTAGGAAGCCCCATCCTAGCAGGCCTGCTGGGCATGCTCCAGTTGAAGAAGGGATTTAAAAGGGAGTCTTCAGCACAACAGGGTGGTGGTTGAAGAGAGAGAGCTGCACTCATAGTGTCTGTGCCAGGAGGGTATTCCCAGATAGAAGGCAGTTGCATGAAGCTGAGATGCCTTAGCCTGAAGAGGCCTGTGAATTGAGTTGCAAAGGATAATCTCAAACCAGGGATGCATCCTGAGAAGGGAAAGAGCAGTAGAAAGGGGCCACAGGTAGTGGGTCACAGGTAGCAGATACCTTCCCTATGGTGCCCAAGAGGGACCCTGGTTGGTCCCAGAGTGGAAGGGCCCAAGTTCCTCTACGCCGACCATTAGGTGGGGGTTCCAGGGACTTCCACCACTCATGACATCCCACAGAGGTCAGTCCTGGGTTCAGTACTATTCAATATTTTCATTAATGACTTGGATAATGGAGTATGCTTATAAAATTTGCAGATGATATCAGGCTGGAAGGGGCTGCAAACACATAAGGGAATTCAAATTAGAATTCAAAATGACCTTGATAAATTGGAGAATTGGTCTGAAATCAAGACATAATTCAATAAAGACAAGGGCAAAGTACTACCCTTAGGAAGGAAAAAATCAAATGCATAACTACAATATGGAAAATTACTAGCTAGGTGGCAATGCAGCCAAAAAGGATCTGGGACTTATAGTGGATCACAAACTGAATACGAGTCAGAGAATGTGATGTGTTTGTGAAACAGGCTATTGGGTGAATTAACAGGAATGTCATATGTAAAACACAGAAGGTAATGGTCTTGCACTTGGCGCTGATGGAGCCTCAGCTGGAGTACTGTGTCTAGTTTTGGGCACCACATTTTATACAATTTATCCATATATTTCCTAGAGTTCAGAGTAGGGTGACCAGACAGCAAATGTGAAAAATCGGAACACGGGTAGGGGGTAATAGGAGCCTATATAAAAAAAGACCCAAAAATGGGACTGTCCCTATAAAATCGGGACATCTGGTCACCTTAGTTCAGAGGACAGCAAGAAAAATAAGAAGAGGTTTAGAAAACCTGACCTATAAGGAAAGGTTAAAAAACCTAGGCATGTTTAGTCTTGAGAAAAGAAGACTGAGGGGGGACGTGATAACAGTCTTCAAATATGATAAGGGCTGTTACAGAGAGTATGGTGATCAACTGTTCTTCATGTCCACTGTAGGTTGGACAAGTAGTAATGGGTTTAATCTGCTTAATATTAATGGTCTAGATTTACTTGGTCCTGCCTCAACATAGAGTACTGGAGTTGCTGACTTCTCAAAGTCCCATCTAGCCCCACATTTCCATGATTCTACCACATGGGCAAAAACTCCCACCATGGACAATTATAGAAAATCCTTCCCATGAGTGTTTTCCAAACTCCAAATAACTGTTCTTGGGGTATAAGCCAAGAAATTAGGATTTATATCCCTAATATATATATTTATCTTGTCTAATGCAAGAGTGGATATTATTCGTATAAATAATAGGGTTTATATCTATAATCCCACCAACCTCTTGGCTTCAAAATTTTTGTGGCAGAGAGGTCCATAGGTTAATTCTACAGATCTCTAACTTTAGGTTACCAAATCAATGTTATCTTGGTTAGTGACCCAGTTTTGTTAGTTTCACAGCGGTAGCGGTGTTAGACTGTATCAGCAAAAAGAATGAGGAGTACTTGTGGCACCTTAGAGACTAAGACATTTATTTGAGCATAAGCTTTCGTGGGCTAAAATCCACTTCATCAGATGCATACAGTGGAAAATACAGTAGGAAGATATATATACACACAGAGAACATGAAAAAATGGGTGTTGCCATACCAAC
The DNA here is from genome assembly GCF_016161935.1 of Mauremys reevesii. NCBI lineage: Eukaryota > Metazoa > Chordata > Testudines > Geoemydidae > Mauremys > Mauremys reevesii. The sequence continues at coordinate 255,199,778 of NC_052623.1, forward strand.
TATAACGAGACTAATCAATTAGTGTTTGTCAGCTACTTGGGGATCTAGTGGAAATTAGTTATTCGTCTCTCTGTTAATTACCAGGAGCCAAAACAGAACACTACAAAACCTGTAACAATAACTCTTTTTGGCAGCCTCTTCTGAGAGGCCAAGGACAGGATGGGCATGGATCATGAACCAGTCCCTACAGCTACAGGAAAGCCTGGAAGCTAGAGCTGTGCAAACCTTTCCAAGTTTGAAGCATGTGTGAATATATTTTCATCTGAATCAGTGCCCACACATTTTTGTTGGCAGCATTGACTGCAAGTATTTTAATAGGGAAGTCCATTCTGTGCATACTCAGAGTAGCCCAGTGATATCAATGCTGGTATCACAGAGATGTCCAGGACTGGCCTCTGGGGCTTGACACACCTGTGGCATAGGCTCGTCCACTATTGAAGGAGTTAGAAATGCAAAGAAAAATCTCAGCTTTTTAAAAACAAAGAAGCAAGACAAAATCAAACCAAACGCACAGCAGAATCATTTTTCTTGTGAAGAGTGCATAAAGCATAAACCAACACAAACAGACCAGTAGGTTTGAAGCCCGGTCACTGACTTCTCCTGAAGGTCACAGGTCATTTGTGTTGCACAATACATCCACCCAAGGCTGGCCTTTGGTTCCTGAGAATACCAGGGACAGATATATTTGTGACTGAGGAGGAAAGACCTGCCTGGGCAGACCCCGATAGCAGTAGGGCTACCACAAGCTCCTCAGCCTACTGTATAAAGCTAAGCTACCTTCAGGCGAGTGGCACTGTGAATTCTGGCAGCACAGCGGATACTCAGTGCTCTGATAAGCAGCATCAGACTAGTGCAGCAGCTTCTGCAATTAATACTACTAAGTCAGTGGTTTTCAACCTGTGGTCTGTGTACCCCCAGGGGGTCCGCAGACTGTCTAAGATTTCCAAAGAGGTCTGCACTTCCATTCAAATTTTGTAGGGGTCTGCAAATGAAAAGGTTGAAAACCACTGTACTAGATCACTGCTGGACGCATAAGCCAAAATCTTCAAATGTGCCCACTAATTTGGGATGCCTCTATTTATTTCCTTTTCTGCTCATCTGGAGACACTTAGGGCATGTCTAAACTGCAATTAAAAACCCGCGGCTGGCCCATGCCAGCTGGCTTGGATGGCAGGGCTGTTAAACTGAAGTGTAGACTTTTCGGCTTGGGCTGGAGCCTGGGTTCTATGGCCCTGCCAGGAAGGAGGGTCCCAGAGCTCTGGCTGCAGCCCGAAGTGAAATGTCTACATTGCAATTGAACTGCTCCACAGCCCGAGCCCAAGTCAGATGGCCCAGGACAGCCCCAGGTGTTTAACTGCAGCAAAGACATACCCTGAGGGTGCATCTACACAGCAAGTGGCTGCAAGTCTCAGAACCAGGATTGACAGGCTCTAAACATGGCTGTGTAGAGATTGCAGCTTGGGCTGGAGTTCAGGACCTGAAGCACAGGGAAGGGGGTGGGCTTCAGATCCTGAGTTGCAATGTCTCCACCGTTAGTTTTAGCCCGATTGTGTGAGCCCCATGTGCCCGCATCTGTTAACCCTGGCTCTGAGAGTATCTACTGTGGGCTGCCACTCACTGTGTAGATATACTGATATTTCACACGTGCTGAGCACTCAACTACAGTTGAAGTCAGCGGCAGCTGTTGGATACTCAGCACCTCTGAAAAATCTGGCCTGAAATGACTCAAGCTGGGGACCCAGAATCAGGGGTCACTTTTGAAACTCCTCACTGGAAGCTACATGAGTCTTCTATTGCTATGAGAATATTTCTTTGTAGATCATGTACTCCACAGCATAAAATCTTTACTTTATAGCATGAGGGTTTTTTTTTTAACTACAGACAAAAGGGAAAAAAAAGTCCTTTGTCTCAGTATACTCTTCTCCACCTACACAAGCAGAATCTTTTAAGATGTACAGATCATCACAGACACTTTTCTTCTGTATTAAAGTGGCTAAGAGAACTTACCTAAACAGACCTTCCCTCTCTGAAAAAATTGAGTCAAGATGGCTTTTGCTGTCCCTCCTGATCTAGTGAGGTAGGCTTAGCCCACTGGGGACGCACGTGAAATACTATGTGACTTCCTCTTACGGAAAACAGCTGTTTACATGGATTCTGTACATATGTTCCAGAACTCATTATCCCTTTCATTACTAGCAAACAGTATTGTGCCAAACAAAAACAAACAAACAGTCAAATCAGATGGAGTATGCAGTTCTAGTGCAGGACTATTCATTGGCAGGCTCAGTATAAGGAAGCTTGGAAAGCTTCTGCTTTTGCTGTTACCTCTCCCTCAGTAAATGGAGGATTTCAATCTGTGTAGGGATGTCAGTCTGGCACCTTCCACCAATATTAGTTCACGTTGTTTTCTGAAATGCTAAAGCGTACAAAAGGCTAATGCATTTCAACAGAAATACAAAAGCTCAGGGTTGTTTCTGAAATGTTACAGCTCAAAATGGACATTTCTTTGAGTGTCTGTTCTTTCACAGTAGCTATTATTCCTTTGAAACTGGCCTGGGATTTTGCATGCAGCCAAGAGGGGTGCAAAATCCACGATCTGTCTACTAGTCATTATGCATTTCAAGTATTAATTGTTTAATTTACACATTTGCTTAAAATAATTATATTCTAAGTAGGTTCTTATACTAGGCTCATCACCACAGTATCTGAGCCCCTCCCAGTAGTGCATTAAACACCATGGTTAACATCGGACACGTTTGTTCTCTCATGCTCTCTTTGGAGGAGAAATGTGTGGAGTGGACTGTTTGGTTTTGGTAGGGCATTTGTTTTGCTTTGCTTTTTATATATATACCACAGACAGACAGACACCCCCCCCCTATGTTTTTGTATTAGAGAAGTCAGAGATCAAGGAAATTCACCTTGCACTTTGAGTCTTGTGATGGTCCTTCATGCCCTGGGGGTGTTCCTTCCACTGTCTCAGAACACCCCCAGAAAAAGTTCTGTGGCCCACACAGGCAAATTTTACCTTTGTGTCAGAGAGGTCCATTGTGCCAGGAGCAAGGTTGTCAACCACACACCAGAGTTTTCGACCATATTTTAGGTCTCCTGGGGTCAGGCTGTGAAGCACCTTAGAGATAAGGACTAAGGCCTTGAACTAGATTTGATATTGTACCAGACATCAGTTTAGAGAGCAGAGGACTGGTCTGATGTGCTTTCAGCAGCCTGTATTGCTGAGGAGATGCGCTGCAGCATATCTGCACTAGTTGGAGTTTAAGTGCTGCACACTTCATGGCGAGGTCTATCGCAGTGTTGTAGTCCAGCCCAGAAGTGACAAAGGTGTCGCCGAGGCCAGGTCATCAGCCGTCAGTATGGGATGGAGTAACCTAGCCGACCAGAGATGACAGAAAGCAATGCTGCTATGTGAGATCTGAGCATACACAACTGAGCAATTGTGGGTGTGTACTTTCAATCAAAAGGAGACTGCATCATGGCTCCATACTCCAAGAGACTTTCTTATGCCCACCAGTGTTATCAGTCTTGCTCAGGTTCAGCTTCAGTCAGCTGTTCTTCATCCATGAGCTGATCTCATCCAAGCACTGGGCTATCTTGGTGGTAGCAACTTGGCCCAAAATACTTGCAGCCTTCCAAGCTGTGGAAGACAGTGGATGCTGACCCATTTGGGAGGAAGTCAGGGCGGGAAATAGAAGCTAATTCCATCTAAGTGACTATTGCAGGGAACTAAAGGCAAGGGCAACTTCTGTAGTCCAGCAACTCATTCAGGCTATTTTCTGTTTGATCATGCCAATAATATGCTGAAAATTATTTCAAAGTATATTTTCAGTAAGAGGCAGAGATAATACTGCATTGGCAGTGTCTTTCTTTATGTTTCAGAATAGTTTGGTAGCCTCAGAGAAAATACACTATATAAGTGCAAAGTGTTATTGACCAGAGAGAAAAGGAAGCTATAAAACTCGAAGCTATTAATCATCATAGGATAGGTTGTATCAGTGAAGTAAAAAAACAATTTGGTTACCTAAGCTTTTTATGTAACCCATTATTATACCTCTTTCTTTCTCTTTCTTTTTGTGTGTGTGTGTGAAGGTAGTAGATTATATTTCTGCCTGTTTTTAGAACAAGGGGTAAATAACTTGAAGGACTTTGCAACTGAACAAACCCATTAAGGGGGATTGGCAATACAAGCATTAAAATGTACTATCAGACTACACAGTTTGAGACTAGTTTAACTAGAGAATTAAGCCAGTGAATTGTTGCTAGGTGGCAATGGAATGGAACAATGCAATAATATAATTTTATGTATAAAGCACCCCCTGTGCTGAAGTACTTTGGCTACTGAACAGGCAATTGTTATACAATGATAAAATTAGAATTATGTAATATCAAAACTAAATTCGATACTAAAAACCCAAACACTGTTTGCCTCTGGGCTTCTGGATAGTAGAAATTTGGTCCATTGTTGAGAACACAGAATTGACTCAACTTTGAAATCAGGTTTAGATAGCTTGACGAAGATGGACGTCCAGGCCAACTGAAATCTATTCCATTGGAGGTACTACTGGAAATACTTAATTGTCTGACATCCTGAGCCATCAGCATTGCAGCTCCTCCAGAGTGGGTAACTTCACTCTATCACTGACCAATGCACCAAGTATTCTTAAATCAGAGTAATCCTAAATGGGTGCAAAGTCCTTTCTCATTTCTAACTTATAGGGTTTGTAAATCAGCAGAAGGTAGCAACATTATTAAAGGTTTAGTGAGATCTTTCAAACTATTTCCTTTCCCAGAGATATGAAGAAATAAGAAATAGAAAAGAGCCCAACGTTGAAGTTTAAAGAAGTAGCATTATTAAACTGTTTAGTTTAGCTTACTATTAAACTTTTAGATAAAGAATTTTCATGTATTTCTGTTATGTGCAGAATTAATTATGAGAGACTTTCCTGTGTTTATTTTCTCTTAAGAAGTGTTGCTCCAAGTTGCAGGGCCAGATTAACTTTTTGTGGGCCCGGCTCCAAACATATTTGTGGCCCCCTCGGGGAATGATTGTGAAAGAGGCCAGGGGCAAAAGCACAGTGGGGCGGGAGTTAGGTTTGGTCTCTGGAGCAAGGGAGGGGCCAGGGGTAAACTGCAAGTGCAGCAGGGCTGGGGAGGGGGTAAATAGGATCCTTGCCCCTGCCCACATAGAGCAGGTACCACCTTCTCCCTGGTTCTAGCCCATTCTCTTCATCTCTCTCTGCACTGAGCTGCCCCTCCTCCAGTGTGACAAAGTGGGAATGTTCTTAATGTTTTCTCTGAATACTGTGTGGGTGCCTCAGTTTCCCCTATGCATTTCTTAAGTATCTAGGTGGTGGGATAAGGCTGTGTGATTGTTGCAGAGCCCTAGAGGGCAGGTGTGATGCTGTCTGCACAGAGTATGGCTGACACACTGTCTCCTGGTACCTGATGGCCTGGGCCCCTCCCCTGCAAAGTGCCAACTGAAAGTGTTGGAGAACAAAGAGATCAGGTGGCCTCCTGGCCTGGGGAAAGAGACAAAGGACAGAAGAGGGGCTGGAGAGGGTTGCAGTTTGGAGCTGGCTGGGGAAACTTAGGGAGGCCCAGCACTGGTGTCTGGGCTTCCTTCCCCACAAGATGGACCTGACTGAGGGGTCAGTTTTCCATACCTACAAACTCTGCTTTGACTGTGTTCCTGTCATCTAATCAACCTTCTGTTTTACTGGCTGGCTGAGAGTCACAGTGAATCGCAGGAAGTGGTGGGTGCAGGACCCTGACTCCCCCACACTCCATGACGTCCAGCAGCAGCAGGACAGGTTCTCTTCCAGCCCTCTGGGGTGGGTGTTGGGAGTGGGAGGAGCAGAGTATAATGTGCTTACTCCTATAACCGGGCTTTTAGTTTCCAGTCAGCACTGGTAACTGGACACTCAGGTCCCGTTTTCTACTGGAGTTTCCAGTCTAAAACTGGATACCTGGCAACAGGGCTGCCAGAAAAGCCTGAAGGGGGGAGAGGGGAAAGCAATCATTTTTAAAAGTAAGAGGGCTAAGCCTTAAGGGGGGGCGGCAAGGGGGGCGTTAGAGAGTGGAGAGGAGCTAATGGGCAGAGCCATGTCTGCTGTATTGCCCAGGTAGGTTGGAGACTGTGGGGATCAGCTGACACAGTATCCCCAGCCCAGGTGACGTGACAGCCAGTGATGGATTTAGAGTTAGTGGGGCCCCCCAGCCCTGTGCTCAGCTTCATTTTTGGGGTCCCTCCTTGGGACCCAGCCAAGAAAAAACATTCTCTCATCTCCCCCCACCCTCATTTTTTTCATTCTTTTTTTCTTCATCCTCCTCCTATTAGTAATAGCAAGTAAATGAAAATAAAGTGACGTATCTTGATTGTTCTTGTAGTCTGACTTATTTTTCCACAGACCACTTGAAAATCGTGGAGGGTCTTGACAGACCACTTAATGATCTTTCCAAATATTGTAAAAAAATGTTGGGGTGGAGGGTCTGGCCAGGAGCTAGTGCGAGGGAGGGGGCTCAGGCTGGAGCAGGAGGTTGGGGTGTGGAGCGCTTACCTGGGGCAGCTCTTGTTTGGTGTGAGGGGTGCAGGTGGAAATGTGAGGGGTGCAAGAGCTCCTGTTTGGTGCTCAGGATGGGAGTGGGGTTGTGGAGGGGGGGGTTCAGGAGTCAGGGCATGGGGTGTGGAGGGGCTGGGTATGTGTGGTGGGGTGCAGGAGTCAGGGCAGGAGGCTGGGTCTGTGTGAGGGGGTGCAGGGGCTGGGTATATGTATGGGGAGTGCAGGGGCTGTGTGTGTGGGAGGGTGCAAGAGTCAGGGCACAGGGCTGTGGGGAATGCAGGGGCTGTGTGTGGGGGGTGCAGGAGTCAGGGCAGGGGGCTGGGGTGTGGGAGGGGGTGCAGGGGTCAGGGTGGGCAGTGGGCTGGGGGTGTGGAGGGTGCAGAAGTCAGGGGAGGGGCTGGGGAGGTGTGAGGGAGTTGTGGGGGGAACCCTCTTAATAGTTTGGAATATGACAAAATTTGAAAATGTTATTCAGAGAACTAGTTCCAGTCTCTGAATAAAATTTTATTCAGTATTTTCTAGATTCCTAATTAATAGAGTTTTATATTTATTTGTCTAGAATAAAAAAAAATCTAATTGGGGATAAAGAAATGGTACAAAACTCTTTATACTGAATCCATCCTGCAGGATTTCTGCAAGAGGGATCTTTGGCAGAAATAACCAGAACATCAGATTCAGCCAACCTTAGTTCTGTTGAGTAGCTCTGTTGAAATCAACATGGCTATTCAGTGAGTAAGGCTACTTAGCATGAGTAAGAGTGGCAGAATCTAGCCCAAAGCGAGCAGTACTTACTGGTCAGAATTACCTTGCATGATCAAATGGGAGCAGAGGTTGGGTAAACATGTACATGAAAGGACTGATTCTGTCATCCTTCTTCACACTGAGTTGCACTTGATTCTCTGAGAAGTCCCATTGGGACTTCTTGTGGAGAAAAGTACTACTACACATGAATAAATGGTGGCAGAATCAGGGCCATAGCAAAGAATGTTTGGGAGTAATATTAGAGTACATGGTATGGATGCTATGTAGTTTCAATACGAAGTCCTGATGACGGTGCATTATACTTTAGACATTTAAAACAAAACACTGGATCCATTATTCCAGGTATAAATTGACATTTTAAAACTTACTTTGCTCTAAAGACCAAATTCTGCCCTGTCCTGCACAAGCATATTGGGAAAGAGGAGACAAAGAGCCAGCCCTTACCTTCCCAGCTCCTCAAATACAAAACTCGAGTTAAAGGGCTTTGCAAAGAGGCCAGTATAGAACCTTGTAGGAATACTTTCTCCAAACAGGAAGGAGGGTGAAGGGCCTATAGCTGCTGTGGACCAGCCTGCTACACTTGCTGTACACATGGTTTCTGGGCAAATGAACCCATGACACACTATAGACACACTAACCTGACCATGATCTCTCCACATGCACACTGCCATGGAGAGACCCACCATGGAGCAGAGCTCTAGCATATAGGCCGTACTTAATTTGTAAAGAAATAGGTACCAGAGGTCAAGCTGGGCAGCCAGACAATGGCAGCTGCTCTCTGGCTGCCCAGTTCTGAAGGCAGTGCTGTTGCAAGCAGCAGCGCAGAAGTAAGCATGACATGATATGGTGTATTGCCACCCTTACTTCTGTGCTGCTGCTGGCAGCAGCACTGCCTTCAGAGCTAGGCAGCCAGAGAGCGGTGGCTGTTGACCAGGAGCCCATAGGTGCTGGGGATAAGCTGCTGAGTCTAGAGGTGCGGGGGCTCGGCCCTAGCATGCCACCGCACAAATTAAGCACTGCATAGAAGGGGTTTGCAGAGTCCCTCCTGTGAAAGCTCGACTTCCATCCCCTCCTACAGAGCAATACGATCTCACTGGCAGCAAAGTAGAGCATGGTGAGACCATCTGCAATATCCAAAGAAGTGTCCAGGCCCTATGAAATATCCTCAAGAAAGAACACATAGGAGATGGCTCACTATTTCTAGTATCAGAGGGGTAGCCATGTTAGTCTGGATCTGTAAAAGCAGCAAAGAATCCTGTGGCACCTTATAGACTAACAGACGTTTTGCAGCATGAGCTTTCGTGGGTGAATACCCACTTCGTCGTATTGCATCCAACGAAGTGGGTATTCACCCACGAAAGCTCATGCTGCAAAACGTCTGTTAGTCTATAAGGTGCCACAGGATTCTTTGCTGCTTTCACTATTTCTAGGCAGTTAGAGAAAGACATGTGACTTTGTGAACAAACAATGGCTCTGCTTTGCAGAATTTTGATTGCATTTGAGGCATATAGAGGTGGACTTCTGATACAAACTGACACCAGAGAGCTGGAGATATTCATATAGGGATAAATCTGTGGTCTAGTTATGGTCCCTTTTTGACATGCTAGTGCCACAAAGGGGCAAGAACAGCATCTAAACAAGCTATGTGGGGGAGCCCCTGGCATAGAGCTGACATAGGTACCACACACACACACACTCTCAGAGCAGCACCTTCTCCTGCTTAAGTGGCAAAGGTTTTTTTTTTTTTTTTTGAAGTATAGTTCAAGTACCCCTGTTCTTGTGTAATTTTTCCTTGAGCCAATAGGCAGCTGGGCAATGTTTAGAGCAGTCAGGAGGCTTATTTGTTAAGAGGCGGTGTGAATTTACTATTGCTTTCTGTCATAGTATACGATTGTATAGGTGGTGGGCTTTGGGGCTGCTCCATAAAGATCTTTCATGGCAGCTACAAGTTGGTGGGGAATAGGAGGGAATATGGAAATAGCTCTTAACCAAACAATTTTGACCCTTTTTTTATTTAGGGCCATGTTTATTTCACTTTTACAGATATTGGGAGGTGAGGGAAAGGGGGGCATTATTTTTTCCAGAAGCAGAGCACTCATCTCTTAATATATTAAGAATTTTTAAGGTAAGAAGAATCATTTAACTGCTTATAGTTGGTCTGAGGTAACTGCATCTTTGCATGCTAAGAAAAATGTACCAAAATAAATAAATAATTTTCACTTCAAGTTTAGGAATAGACACTTTCAGAACCAGTGTCTTTGTGAGTTTATCTTAGCCTGTCTGTATAGAAAGAGCTTGTGCCAGCTTCTTTGAAATTTTGTACTTTTTGGCGGGTGTGAGATTCAATTATTTTCCAATTGCTTTTCAGTCAGAGGGGACGTCTGATTTCTTTAGTTTTCCATTTGAAGTGAAAAGGTTGCCTGTGTGGGAGGTTGTTAGTGTTCTGGAGAGACTTCAGCTTTTTTCCCCGTAAACGTTTGATGAAAAGATAGGTTTCATTTTATTTTATTTCTGGATCGGTTACCCATTCATTTGTCTTATCTCCAAGAAGGCTGAAGGTATTTTTATGTGTAGCAATGTATTTTTGTGGTTTTTTATTCTGATTCTGTTAGTGTAAATCTGGAATAATCCTCCATTTGACTCCCTGTCAACAGTTCCTCCACATTTACACTGGTGTAACAGATCAGAATCTGGTCAGCTGTCTCAAAATGATTAGGATTTTGACCCATACATGTAGAAGGGGAATTTAAAAAAAAACACAAAAGACCCATACATGTAGAAGGGGAATTAAAAAAAAACACAAAAGAAACCTTAGGATCAGACTTTAATGCCCTTAGTCACATTGGGTAGCACTTTATGCCACAAGCAGTCCAACTGGGAGTCGGAACCTGGCTGTTAGAATGAGATAGGCCGGGGCTGCTTTAAAAACCTACAACTTTTCCTGCTTATGGGAAAACGACCATGTTCCTGTTTTTGACGCTGTTCATGTCTGACTATGCCTGATGTCTGAAGCTGGCAACAAAATGCACACAAAGAAACTGGGTTTTTACATGCTATTTACCGCTGAACATTTCAGATAATTAAGATATTTGTGGCCTGACCAACCGTTAGTCCTTTATTAGCAATGTACATTTGTTAAGCTGGGTAAATTGAAGCTGTTACATTTTATCTATAAAGCCCTAAATGGCTTAGCATCTCCCTCCTGATAGACCACCTCTCTCCCCCATTGTGATAGCTCCATAGTTAAATCAATTGGAGCACTCAGGCAGGAGAACCACCCACCCACCCACCCACACACACTCTTGAGGGGCACAACCTTAGAAGCAAACCCTCATTTATGTGTGAGTGCAGGGGTGGCAACACTTTTTTTTATTTATTTCTGAGTTCTCTACCACAAGACCAAAAATTTCATATTGAATTTATGGGCAAACACACACAGCATGCAGGAGTTCACTAGCAAAAAACACACACTAGCTCCTCTGGAGTGCCTGTGCTTGGCATAATTTGGAGGAGGCGGCAGGGTGACATTAAGGCACCAAGTCCCTATCTTCTGCATTGCTACCCTGCCACCTCAGCTTCTTTGGCCCCTTGATAACATCTTATATCGGATTTATTCTGATGCTGCCCCAAGAATCTAACAACGGGTAGAAAGAGAAGGTTTCCATAGTGTGAGTGGGATGGGTTCTGGGTGCAATTTACTGGGGACATAGGGTAAAAATTTCCAAAGTACCAAGTCGGGCATTCAATTTCCTTAGCTGCTCTGGGAAACAAATCTCACCCTTTGCTCAGGTTTTCCCCTGTATGCGATCCCAGTCTACAACCCACCCTCCTTCCCCTTGATGGAGGGGCTTCTGCCAAGTTACAGGAGCAGCACGCTGTGGACTTCCATGCCTTCCTTGGCTAGATCTGGGATGTCGGATTCCATTCTACTAAACAGAGTTAATTCCTATGTTTTCCCATTGGCTCAGATAACATATTCTGGAAAGAGTATTTTCTGCCTTTCTGAAATGTAATGGAAATATACAGCCATAATTTATTGTATGGTCGACATACAGAGACGTTTCCTAGCACAAAGTAGAAAGAACAATTATGATAATTATGTGGGTTGCACATGCAATTAAATGATCCTTTTGTTTGCAAATTTGCACTTGTAATAGGTTTTAATTGCTTGTTCTTAGATTTCATGCAAGTCAAATTGTTCTTTTGTATTAATGAAATTAGATGTATGTAAAGCAGAAGTATAATACTTATATGTTAGATTTTTTTAAAATATAAAATAATTTTTTTTTAGAAATAGACACTATTTAGAACATTCCTTGTCAGCATGATCAGGGTCCACAGTACAAATCCGTAATGTTTCAGCTTTAGAGTAATGTTACAGTCAATATTTGAAGTCTTTACAGAGTGTAGATGTGTAGTAGCATTCAGGAGTTAATTAAAAACACATTTTCCACTACATATTAAATAACAAACATGATCAATGAGGTTGGTGTTTATGGAATAGTCTAAGACTGAACAACTAAAGCATGAAAAAAACTAGTCAGATTCTCTCCTGTGCGAGAACTTGACTCAGTGAAGAAAAGTGAGTGTCAGTAAACTGGTTCCAGCTCTCTGATTCTGAGGGCTGAGCCATCCCCCTCAGCCTCAACAAGGTTTAGAGCTGCTGCTGGGCTGCTCTAAGCTGTGCCACCGATACAGGATCCTCAATAGGCCCTGTACTAGTGCAGAATAATGTTAGTGTAACATACCTGTGCCATGACACCTCCCTGTTTGTTACAATGGGAGGAGGAGTGTGACAAATGCCCAAATATGGAGCCCAGCACAAATGCACCAGCAGAGAATTTCCCTCCAGCAAGGGAGTTCTCTCCTAGTCATTTGCACCTTTCTCAAGGTCCCCTGTGTGTAACTTCTTATTTGTCCAGGAAGCTTATATTACTGCCCAAAGGAATGTTCTAAGTGATCAGCCATAGGGGTTCACTCTGGCAACAGTGTGGTCTGAATGGGTATTAGCAACTTGAATGTTAAACCTTCCTTATCCAACTTGCTTGCTTGGAGCAAATTGCAACAGCACAGAAATATTCTCTAGGCATCATGAAACACTTTTGTGGCATATGAACCCCTGAACAACTTGAAAAACAATCTAAAGCTCAATCTTTAGTTTATATTCATATAAAGCCACCACTGAGACAGATTAATAGAATTTAGACAGATTTAGAGAGAGTCATGGGAAACTGAGGCAATGGAATGACACTAATTCACACCGAGAGTCTGGCCCTGAATATTTAACATGTATAGTATAAATGCTCATTGAGATATGGAATACACTCTATATATCATCTCTTATCTGGATAACTGAACCTGGAGAATGGAGGAATATAAGGAGCTACCTATTTTCAAACTTGTTCTTGCTTTTTGTACCAGCCTGAGGAGTTTGAATGTTCTTTTATTAAATATGCCTAAAGGTAGTCACTGTACACAGATGGGAAGAAATCCTAAAGCAATACAATTATCATTATGCCTTCCCATAACACTTGTACAAATGAATTTGGTTGAGAGAATGTTACTAAAATTGACATCCTTGCTTCATTAGAATAAAAGATGACATCTCCCAGGAATGCGCCACTCCTGATCCACACAGCAAAACATTTTTATTTAGGAGAGAGCTATGTCTTGGGCCAGCAGTAAAACACGGCACTAGATTCTTTCCTTAGTTTCTGTCATACTCCCTACTTGCAGCTCTGGTGTTCTGCTCTTTCTGTACACACACATGACCCAAAATTGAAGTAATTGAGCATCCCAGGCATATAGGAAGTGCAGAGTACCAGAACTGATATCAGCTGTGTAGATCTGAAGGCAGATGTTCTGCCTTCTCTCTCATAATCAGTTTTCCCGAGATAATACACCCCTACGCAGCCACTAAGATTTTTAGTCCACCCTCGTCATTTTTCTAGTATCATTCTTTGAGACACTGTAGATACAGCACATGATGCCAAATTGATTTGATCAATTTCACAAGATCTTATTGCAATTGATTATCATCTGGTCAGGTCATTGTTAGTATGGATGAAAGTCCAGAGGCAATTCAGCAAAGAGACAGTGGGACAATTTTTGCCCTCAGTTATACTCACTGCAAGTTAGCACTCACTGGTCTTAATAAAGATCATACAGAGAAAAATATTAAAGAGTACAGGAGAGATGCTCACTGGTGTAAATCAGCATAGCTCCCATTGACATCAACATGATAGTATCATTCAAAGGGCACATGGCAGACAGACCGGTGAGGTATGCAGGAGAAAGAAGATCTTGTTATCTGCAGTGATCTGTTTAGTTTCTGTGTGGAGTTTAAAGTGTTCTTGCCTGAAATCCCTAAAATGATTTGAGACACAGTTACCTGAGAGACTGGCAAACACATTGCAAATTGTAATCCAGAATTGCTTTAATAACCACCTGGTTTAAAAGGCAAAAGAAGCTAGTAAAAGGATACTTTCCATGGGGGCCCTTTACTCAGGAATCACACATATAACCTGTTAAAAGTCAGAATTTTCCTTCCATGAGAAATTCCTTATTTCAATATTGTTTTCATCCCAAACTGGGACAAAGGTCAAAACATCAAAATGTCACTGAATGGAAATTTCTGAATAAAGATATTTTGGAAATGTTGTGGTGTTTGTTTGTTTTTTAGTTCATTGAACCACATCGAAAAAATTTATTTTGGCTTGGTTTGTCATTTAGCTGCATCTGCCTGAACTACTGAGATGTCTTATAGGAGGTGTAGTTTGGGTGCCTCGTACCCTTTTTCTCCTTTGTAGTTCAGGCTCACTGGCTGGACTACAAAGGAAAAAGAGGATATGAGGCACACATACTACAACTCTCATGCAGCACCGAGGCAGCTTAAGTAGACAGATTAATGTTGAACTGACCCAAAACAAAGTATTAATTTGATTCAAAAAACTGAAATGCTGTGTTTTGATTTGGGCCAACCCAAACAAACTAAATATTTTTATTTTCCCCATAGAAAAGTGATTTTGGGAGGAGGGGGAGTTAATTTTCCCAAGTAAATATTCAATTTTACAGAAACTTTATTGTCTTACCAAAAAACATTTTGGTGGGAAATTTCATAGAATCATAGACTTTAAGGTCAGAAGGGACCATTATGATCGTCTAGTCCAACCTCCTGCACAACGCAGGCCACAGAATCTCACCCACTCACTCCTGTAATAAACCTCTAACCTATATCTGAGCCACTGAAGTCCTCAAATCATGGTTTAAAGACTTCAAGGTGCAGAGAATCCTCCAGCAAGTGACCCATGCCCTACACTACAGAGGAAGGCAAAAAAAACCCAGGGCCTCTGCCAGTCTGCCCTGGGGGAAAATTCCTTCCTGACCCCAGATATGGCAATCAGCTAAACCCTGAGCATGTGGGCAAGACTCACCAGCCAGCACCCAGGAAAGAATTCTCTGTAGTAACTCGGATCCCACCTCATCTAACATCCCATCACAAGCCATTGGGCATATTTACTGCCAATAGTCAAAAATCAATTAATTGCCAAAATTAGGTTATCCCATCATATCATCCCCTCCATAAACTTATGAAGCTTAGTCTTGAAGCCATATGTCTTTTGCCTCCACTACTCCCCTTGGCAGACTGTTCCAGAACTTCACTCCTCTGATGGTTAGAAACCTTCGTCTAATTTCAAGTCTAAACTTCCTGATGGCCAGTTTATATCCATTCGTCCACATTGGTACTGAGCTTAAATAATTCCTCTCTCTCCCTGGTATTTATCCCTCTGATATATTTATTGGGGGCAATCATATCTCCCCTCAGCCTTCTTTTGGTTAGGCTAAACAAGCCAAACTCTGAGTCTTCTCTCATAAGACAGGTTTTCCATTCCTCGGATCATCCTAGTAGCCCTTCTCTGTGCCTGTTCCAGTTTGAATTCATCCTCCTTAAACACAGGAGTCCAGAATTGCATACAGTATTCCAGATGAGGTCTCACCAATGCCTTGTATAACAGTACTAGCACCTCCTTATCTCTACTGGAAATACCTCGCCTGATGCATCCCAAGACCGCATTCGCTTTTTTTCATGGCCATATCACATTGGCGACTTAGTCATCCTGTGATCAACCAACACTCCAAGGTCCTTCTCCTCTTCTGTTACTTCCAAGTGATGCATCCCGAGCTTATAACCAAAATTCTTGTTATTACTCCCTAAATGCATGACCTTGCTCTTTTCACTATTAAATTTCATCCTATTACTTTTACTCCAGTTTACAAGGTCATCCAGATCTTCCTGTATGATATCCCGGTCCTTCTCTGTATTGGCAATATCTCCCAGCTTTGTGTCATCCGCAAACTTTATTAGCACATTCCCACTTTTTGCGCCAAGGTCAGTATTAAGAGTAAATAAGATTGGTCCCAAAACTGATCCCTGAGGAACTCCACTAGGAACCTCTCTCCAACCTGACAGTTCACCTTTCAGTATGACTCGTTGTAGTCTCCCCTTTAACCAGTTCCTTATCCACCTTTCAATTTTCATATTGATCCCCATCTTTTCCAATTTAGCTAATTCCCCATGTGGAACTGTATCAAATGCCTTACTGAAATCAAGGTAAATTAGATCCACTGCATTTCCTTTATCTAAAAAATCTGTTACCTTCTCAAAGAAGATGATTAGGTTGGTTTGGCACGATCTACCTTTTGTAAAACCATGTTGTATTTTGTCCCAATTACCATCGACCTCAATGTCCTTAACTACTTTCTCCTTCAAAAATTTTTCCAAGACCTTGCATACTACAGATGTCAAACTAACAGGTCTGTAGTTACCCGGATCACCTTTTTCCCTTTCTTAAAGATAGGAACTATGTTAGCAATCTTCCAGTCATATGGAACAACCCCTGAGTTTACATATTCATTGAAAATTCTTGCTAATGGGCTTGCAATTTCATGTGCCAGTTCCTTTAATATTCTTGAATGAAGATTATCTGGGCCCCCTGATTTAGTGCCATTAAGCTGTTTGAGTTTGGCTTCTACTTCGGATGTGGTAATATCTACCACCATATTCTCATTCCTATTTGTCACTGTACCATTATCCCTTAGCTCCTCATTAGCCTCATTAAAGACTGAGGCCAAGTATTTGTTTAGATATTGGGCCATGCCTAGATTATCCTTAACCTCCATTCCATCCTCAGTGTTTAGCGGTCCCACTTCTTCCTTCTTTATTTTCTTCTTATTTATATGGCTATAGAACCTTTTACTATTGGTTTTAATTCCCTTTGCAAGGTCCAACCCTACATGGCTTTTGGCCGTTCTCACTTTATCTCTACATGTTCTGACCTCAATAAGGTAGCTTTCCTTGCTGATCCCTCCCATCTTCCATTCCTTGTAGGCTTTCTGCTTTTTCTTAATCACCACTCTGAGATGCTTGCTCATCCAGCTTGGTCTACAACTCCTGCCTATGAATTTTTTCCCCTTTCTTGGGATGCAGGCTTCTGATAGTTTCTGCAACTTTGACTTGAAGTAATTCCAGGCCTCCTCCACCTTTAGATCCACAAGTTCTTCAGTCCAATCCACTTCCCTAACTATTTTCCTTAATTCTTTAAAGTTAGCTTTTTTTTAAAATCAAAAACCCTAGTCACAGATGTATTTTTGTTTATCCTTCCATTTAGTTTGAACTGAATTAGCTCATGATTGCTCGAATCAAGGTTGTCCCCTACAATCATTTCTTCTATGAGGTCCTCGCTACTCACCAAAACCAAATCTAAAATGGCATCCCCTCTGTTGGTTCAGCAACTACTTGGTGAAGGAATCCATCAGCTATCACATCCAGGAAAATTTGAGCCCTATTATTATTACCAGCAGTTGTTCTCCAGTCTATATCTGGGAAGTTAAAGTCTCCCATGATCACACAATTCCCATTAGTATTTACTTCATTAAAACATTAAAGAGGTCTCTATCCATATCCAAATCAGATCCTGGTGGTCTATAGCACACCCCAAGCACTATCCCAAGGGAGGCTCTAGTAGCTTTCTTACTCAATGTGATTTTTGCCTAGACAGACTCTGTCTTATCCATTCCATCACTTCTTATTTCTTTCCAGTCTACCTCATCATTGATATACAATGCTACTCCACCACCTTTGCCTTTATTTCTGTCTTTCCTAAACAACACATAGCCTTCAATACCTGTACTCTAGTCATGATTACTATTCCACCATGTTTCTATTATCCCTATAATATCTGGTCTCACTTCCTGCACCAGTAGCTTTAGTTCCTCCATTTTGTTACCTAGACTCCTCACATTAGTGTACAAGCATCTTAATTTTTGCTCTTTGGCTTTGCTCATATTCTTTACTCGATTAGGCATTGACATTCTACTGCCAGTATCACCTATTAGACAAGTATCTACACTACCCTTCCTCCTTATGTCCATTCTCCTACCCACGGCTGTATCCTTTCTTACTTCATTTTCTTCCCTCTCAATGTTAAATTCCGGTGTGGAGATTACCTGTACATCTCCCAACCATCTCCCACAAATTCCTAGTTTAAAGTTCTCTTAGTCAGTTGTGCCAGCCTCCATCCTAGAAGTCTATTTCCTGCCCTACTCAGGTGAAGTCCATCCCGAGAGGACAGTCCTCTGTCCATGAATGCCTCCCAGTGGCCGTACATCCCAAATCTCTCCTTATACCACCACTGCCTGAGCCATCTGTTGAGCGTCATAATCTTGTCACACCTTTGTTGCCCTTCTCTAGGAACAGGCAGAATCCCACTGAAGATCACCTGAGCCTCCAAATCCTTAAGCGTCTTCCCCAGCCGTGCATAGTCTCCCTTGATTCATTCCAGCGAGAATCTAGCCGTATCATTTATTCCCACATGAAGAACAATCAGTGGATTCTTTACTGCTCCCGTTAGGATCCTCTTCAGCCTCAGGTCCACATCTCATATCTTTGCACCCGGCAGACAGCACACTCTTCTGTTCTCTGGATCAGCTCTAGTTACAGACCTGTCTATTCTTCCCCAATCACGTAAACCTGCCTTTTCCTGGTGATGGTGCTATTCTCTGGCCTATCCCTGTTCTCTCTCGCTGCAAGTCCTCTCAATTCCTATTCTCCCTTGCAATCCTCCGCAACCCACCCCATATTCTCCTGGGGCTCATATTTGGTGTTATCTCCATTGACTCTTCCCCTCTTCCTATAGGACTAGCTGCTCTTCTCTTCTTCCTTGCCCTCTCACCTTCAGTGACCACCTGCTGTGCCCCTTCTTCATTTTTCCAACTCTGCAAACCTGTTCCTGAGCTCTATTTCTCCTTCACTAGCCCGTCTTTTCCTTTGCCTGGTTCTCTTAGTCACATGCTTCCACTTTCCTCACCCTTTGGTCCTGCTTCCATTTGCAAATCTGAGCTTTTTCCTTCAGCCTCCTCATGTCTTTGCTCCATCTCCTGCTCGAACCCCATTCTAAACTCAACCAGAGTTTCCACCTGCATCTCCAATCCTTGGATATTTTCTTCCATCAGCTCTATCAGGCGGCACTTCATGCAGACGAAACTCTTTTCAGGTACCCCCTCCAGGATCATGTACATGCCACAGCTTCCACATCCAGTCATCCTCATTGTGTCTTCCACTGCTTAGGTCATCACCACTGCTGCCTCTGTTATAGCCTTCCCACCTACGTCCTGTTAGTCTGGGAAACTCAAACCAAACCAAAACGCCACAGCCCACAGCAAAGCAAACCCACAGTGAGCACCAAAACACTGCCAGAACACGATGCACTCCTTTCACTAGCCTGTCTGTTCCTCTGTCTGCCGCTTTTAGTCTTTCCTGTAAACTCCCACTCAAACTCCCCTGTTTACAACTCTGTTTGCTGGCTCCTGTGCCGCTACAGCACAGTTCCATCAAGTACCTCCATGGTCTAATCATCTGTCTGCCGCTTTTAGTCTTCCCTGTAAACTCCCACTCAAACGCCCCTGTTTACAACTCTGTTTGCTGGCTCCTGTGCCGCTACAGCACAGTTCCATCAAGTACCTCCATGGTCTAATTGAGCCCCAGATTTGGAGCATGCTAAAAGACTCATCCATTTTCCTGGCTTTCTGTTGAGGAACATAATATGGTCAAATGAAGGGAATTATTACTCTGATGGGCAATTTTGTGATTAGGCATTGATTTGTATGGGCAAGTATTCAGACAGTGGATTTTTGTCATTCTTTTGGGGTATTTAAATATCTGTAAAAGCACCCAGAGCTTTCATATGGGAGCTCTTAAAGGAAATTTGAGCAAACAAACAAACATTGGTAAGGCAATACAGTGTTATAGAGAATATTTTGTAAAAAAGTTAAACATGAAACATCACAAGTTCAGTTTTATGACTAATATATGCTCAAACTGTCTTCAAATGGTTCAAGTACTTGTGAGCAGGACAGAAATTGTACAGAATAGGTAAATGGACATGAACAGTAAATTTTATCTCTCAACTGTTATTTATTTGCAGAAGTTTCCATGGCATGCATCACCACAGTAACTAGACACCTCATACTGGTTCAGACCCTCAGCTCCACTGACTTACCTATTCACACAACTATGCCAATTTACACCAGTTGAGGATCTTGCTATCAAGAATCTACTTTACTGTGGCATTTTTTTCAACCTGTAAGGGCTAATCCATGATGACTTATGTGCACTGGTAAGGAGATGAGTTGTGGGGTCACAGTCAAGTCAGTAGGGTGACCATGTGTCTGTTTTTTGGCCAGAACACCTGGTCAAAAACGGATCCCGGCAGTTGACTGGGCTTTGTCTGTACAGCTGGCGGCACCATGCAGCAAGGCTGGCAGGCTCCCTGCTAACCTCTGTGTCATACGGCTGCTTCCTGGGAGCCGACATGTCCCCTCTCCAGCTACTATGCGGAAGGGCAGCCGGGGGCTACACACGCTGCCCCCCCCCAAGCGCTGCCACCGAAGCTCCCATTGACTAGAACCACGCCGCTGCTTCCGGGAGTTGCTTGAGGTAAGTGCTGCCCAGAGCCCACACCCCTGAGCCCCCCACGACACCCCAACCTCCTGCCCCAGCCCTGATCCCCTCTGAACACCTCAGTCCCAGCCCAGAGCACCCTCCTTCACCCTAAACCCTTCATCCCCATCCCCACCCCAGAGCCCACACCCCCAGCACCCTCCAACCCCCTCCCATACTCCGAACTCCTTAGCTTCACCCCCAGACCAGAGCTCCCTTCTGCACCCCAAACTCCTCATCCCTGGCCCCACCCCAGACCCTGCACCCCCAGCCAGAGCCCTCACCCCCTCTTGCCTCCCAACCCACTGCCTCAGCCTGGACCCACCTCCCGCACTCTGAACTCCTCATTTCTCACCCCAGCCAGAGCCCTCACCCCACCCCCCAGCCTGCTGAGGCAGCCTAGTGAAAATGAGTGAGTGATGATGGGGAGAGTGTGCGACAGAGGGAGGGGGGATGGAGTGAGCAGGTGGTGAGGGGCCTTGGAGGAGGGGTGGGGCAATGGTTGGTTGTGTGAGTAGAAAGTTGTTGACCCTATAAGTCAGGTCAGGGTACCAGGAAGCCAAGTTCATGTACCAGGTTACAGACAGTAGGCAAATGGAGTTAGGGACAAACCAGGGTCTGTCGACAGCAAGACAAGATATGGAGCAGAAGCAAGCAGAGAGTCTGGGTCATTGTTCAGACAACTCCCCATGCTTGTGTCTTGGTTTATATATCAGCATGAGCCAATCAGTGGGCTGCAAGGGGCTGCCACTCAGGCCCTGCTGGTGAGGTATTTCCTGCAGTACCTAGCTTTACAGGGTCCTCCAGCAGAAGCCTAGCCTAAGCTTACCAATAGTGATGTGGAAGCAGCAGCCACCCAACCTCCCCATTGGTCCAGGGGTTCTAGTTGTGTAGTTCTTCGCCTACAGGAAAACATCCAATGTGATAGTGTTTTGTTTTTTATCTTTAAAGAAATCTCCAATTTAATACTATTCTCCAGAAAAGAATTGTACTAAATGAAAGCCGCTCCTCCCTAAGTACAGGAGTTTTGTTTTACTAGCGGGGAATCTGGGCAATTAGATTTCAGAGACTATAACACAGTTCTGTGCAGACTGTGTACGGTCTTTAGATTCTTAATGAATTTGGAAGAGAACAGTGCTGAAAGCCTACAATTTTATAAGTAAATAAAGACTGCAGTGCTTATGTTATTTGATAAGGAAGGAATAATTGTACCAATTTCCTCCTTTAGCATTTGAAGAGATCTGCTTTTCTGTAATTTGACGTTTAGGAGGCCTGAGAGGAACACTAGTGAATTTGTAACTATTACTATTTTTATGTGAGTAAATATCAACTCCAACAGTTTGCATTGTAATTCTAATCTATATTTTAAGTAATAAAAGTTAGTACTAACATTACTTCTCTCTCATCATAAAAGAGTGTCTTTTCCAATTGCAGTAGTTCATGTGACAATTTTAAGTTAATTGTCATTTGTATACGTTTGCACCCCCTGAGCTTGATCCTTAGCTGAGTTTGGACTGATGCTTGGTATGGCTTAGAAGGGAAGGCAAAAAGATAGCCTTAAGCAGTCCTAATGCTCTAATTTAGATTTCCCCTCCAGCCATCACCATGATCCTGAACAGCCTGTGTAGGGGGAATAGATATCAAAGCCAGATGTGCCTATTCTACTCGATCAGGAGGTTCCAACCTGGAGGAGAATCCCCAGTTGTACTGTTAGGACAGCTTTAAGTCTCCCTTATCCTACAAGAATGGACAAGGACCTGGCCTCCCGTGGTTTAATTTGCATGTTAGCATTCCCCCCCCCTCCCCACAGCTGGAATCTCAGAATGTCTCTGGATTTGCCTTAAAAGTCAAGTTCCAACCTATAGGAGGTTCTAAACAGTGCCAAAGACTCATTGCTTCTCATGAGTCAGTCCAAGATGGTTGCTGAGATGGACTGGTGCTAGGTGACACTCCACTTTGCAACTTTTCTTGTGTGAGTTCTACTGTATTTTCATTGAACAGGATTTTAAGGGGTGTATTTGCTATATTCTGAGAATTAGGCTGGAGCAGTTTTTGTGTGGAGTGGCTTTGCTGCTCTTCCATGGCATAGGGAGGTAGTTCCTTCCTGCTTCACCATCTGATAAATGGCTAGGAATAGATTTGTCCATAGATGAAAGGATGCTGTAATAACAGCATACAAAACAGTGAATGCTCAACTGACTGTCACACTTGAGTGAATAAACTAGTGCACAACTGGCATGTAAATTTCTGATCAGGCAAACTTTTGTAGCACTCCAAAGGCCAAGGAAATCTGAACTGTGGCACATCTTATCCACAGAGGTATTCTCTAACCAAGCTAATAAACACACCGATACAGGCTAACTAAACTAGATGGAACAATCCCTCAGCTTTAACAGGCTGCTCTCTGGAATTTGTTTTCTTTTGCATTCTCTGAGTTCTGTGTGGTTTTTAACTCTCCATGCTTAGCCCGAGGGAACAGGCTTAACCTAGTAAATCCTTATATCTTTATTTTACCCAACATATAACTTGGTTCTCATAAATTTAGACTTTAACAATGCAGAAAAATGTGGATGGTTAGCTGCAAACTAATTCTGATTGGCAAAGATATCTACAGAAAGGAAAAGTGATATTAAAGCCCAGGGGGGTAGTGGGGAGAAGAGGGTGGGTAGGAGGATGGTCTTGTGATTAAGCCCTGGACTGGTGAAGGGAGGAGACCTTAGTTCAATTCATTCTTCTGCCATGGGCTGCCTGTGTGGACTTGGGCAAGTAATTTAATCTCTGTGCCTGGTCTGTCCACATACAGCTCTATAAAATGGGGACAGCATTTCCTTTCTACTGCCCTTTGCCTGTATCAACTACTTGGAGCATGGTCTGTTTCTCATTAAGTGTATGTACAGAGTGCCTAGCACAATGGGATCCTAATCTCACTTGGGACTGCAGGGCCCTACTGTAATATAAATGTAAATAGCAATAAAAACAAGAGGGATTGCTCTTATTTGCTTGTCAAGCTGGCTATAAAGGGGGGGGGGAGGGAAACGGGACACCACGCAGAAGAATGTTAAGAGAAAAAGATTCTCCTTATTATTGAGGAATTCATGTGTGAAAGTGCCAGCTTGTTATGAAAGCAGTTTATCTAGTGCTGAGTTGCCTAGAAGCAGTTCTATAATAGAAGTGTGCTGCTGCTATATCTGTACCAGTATATATACCAGTAAAGTACTTAGACCAGGAAAAAAACCTGCGCTTTTGCTTTTATAACTTGTTCCAGCCCCTGAGCACAGTAAGCTATCCTGGCAAAAGCAGTTTTACCAGCATAACTATGTACAGTAGGGGCTTTTGCTGGCACAGCTATGTCAGGTAGAGATCACATCTCTGACCAATAGAGATATGCCAGCAAAAATTTATAGCGCAGACCTAGCCTAGGAAGGCAATTAACTTTCTGCATGCTTAAATTAACTGAATGTGTTATGCTGGTAGCTGCCAGAAACTGTGTCTTTGATCTATGGACTATCACAGACATTGTTGAAGCTGATAGGCATGGCTAGCCACCTTTCATTCAGGTTAAATGAGGGAGCAATTAAATGCACCTCTGTTTAGTGATAGCTGAAACAATGGAACCACTGCCCTAATCATGGACAACATGACAAGGCCTGAGCTGAAGCTGAGCCATTGGCCTGGGGTGTTTCCCTGGATATCAACTGTAAAAGCAGAGGATGGGTCACTGATTTGGTTGCAGTTTTCTGTGTGAAAAGAGCCAGAAAATGAGCAGACAGTGAAAAATACTGGCCACATGGCTCTGACGGGGGCAGGAACAGAACTCCTCAGGGCACAGAACTGGCTGTAAGGCAGGCTTGGGGCTATGAAGAAAGTGACTTACTCCTGTGTTCAGGGAAATAGGACTTTGCAAATAAACATGACTGCACCAAAATAAAACAAAATGAACAAAAAAAAACCCCCTGTCATATCATCAATTTCTCCTCCTAATGGAAACAAGCCTGCAAGGCCCTGAATATTGACTAAGTGCTTGGGCCAAGCACTTGTTGCCCCTTAATTTTAAAACAGCTCTAATGGGAGTGCTCAATTTGCATTGCATTTTTAATTAGATGCAAGTTGGCAGCTAATGAACCACTAATTAACTTTGAAGAGAACAATCACAGGTCAACATTTATTTGCATAACAGTAGTGCCTTAAGCCCCCATCCAACACCGGGGCCACATTGTGCTAGGCACTGTACAAATACATTGTGAAAAATAGTCCCTGTTCTTAAGCACTCTACAGTCTAAACACAGAAAGGGGATGGAATGGGAAACAAGCACAGCACTGAAGTGACTTGCCCAAGATCACCCACTTGGTCAGTGGCAGAGCCAGGATTAAAATCCAGAGCATCTGAGTCCCAGCTAAGTGCTTTATCCACTGCACCATGCTGCCTCAAATTCTGTTAGAAGAATAAAAACTAGAATGCAGAAATACTCACTTCTGTTCATACACCTCGAGTGGTAGGTAATATTTTAAGAGGATGCTAAATTGGTACATACTTACATTTGAAGTAAGAATGAACTTTGACAAAGGAAACATTTAGCACCACATGAAATATAAAAGTAAAATGGCTGTCTTGTTTCAGGTTTGACCAGCATTAAGAAATCAGAAACATGAACTTTATAAGTATGACACTTAGCACCACTGTAATTTACACTCTACACGCTACCATAACCATATCTGTACTCAATATGCCTTGTGAGGTATCATTTGAACACTAATAACTCGCTGATCATTAATAGTCTTGTGTGATGTATATTAAGAGTTATGACATATGCTGGAATGATTACTGTATTGTGTTTAGATCATGCATGCCAGGATGTTGGTAAACATGTCTGCCCCACACAAAGGAATGTGTTTTCCCCAAATGGGTGTTACTTCCAAAGTACTTTGAAAGATAAGGAGACTGTAGTCAAGTATCAGAGGGGTAGCCGTGTTAGTCTGTGTCCAGAAAAACAACAAGGAGTCCAGTGGCACCTTAAAGACTAACAGATTTATTTGCGCATAAGCTTTTGTGGGTAAAAACCTCACTTCCTCAGATGCATGGAGTGAAAATTACAGATGCAGGCATAAATATGCTGACACATGAAGAGAAGGGAGTTACCTTACAAGTGGAGAACCAGTCTTTAAGGTGCTACCAGACTCCTCATTTTTTTTAAGGAGAATGTATTTACATATCACACAAACAGACCCATCAAGCTAAGAAAGGGTGGAAGCAAACCTCACAAACAAATGAGGTAGAAGACAGCGTGGCATCTATACCCAGCAGGAGAGAGAAGCTTGGTCTAGATTTTACTTTTCAAAGAATACATTGCAAAGGTTTACTGGTCCATAAAGATGGGGGGGGGGGGAGGGCTGAACCGCAAGTGATAAGCAGTTGAATCAGCCAATTATCAATATTACTGTATTATAAAGGAGTGTATCAAGTAAGGTCTTTTCTGAAAGCTAATGACACACTGGTGATTAATATCACTGTGAAATATATGTATTAACACTATGTATGGAATTATGGAGACAGAGAGATTAGGCAGTACAGTTTTCCCACACAGGAGGGAATGTCACAGCTGTCTACCCATCTCCTTTGTAAATTAAGCATGGTGTAATCAAAAAATAGAAGCCCCATTTACATAGAAATCATACAGGGGGTTGGGAAGCTCACAGGAAGGGAAGATCAGCATGAGATCACCCTTCCTCTTGAAACAAATTCATTTAACTTTGGAAGATATAAGCAAGGAGAGAAGCCATCTTTGACATCCATCACTAGACAGAGACAAGACACAGAGTGCTTGCAAACTGAGAAAGATGGTGTTATGGGGTATATACACCCCATGCTGGGCCAGCAACCAAGAGGTTAATGCAGGTACTGCTGGCTAATGCTGACTGTCAGCCTCACAGCATCTGGGAGAATAAAAGAGCTGGGAAGTGGAGTGGTAGGGTGGCTACAAGAGCAAGCAGTCTTGAGAAAGAGCTGCAAGCAAGCTGCTGAGAAGCTGCTCAGAGGCAGCACTCTGAGAAGGGACAACTGGACCAAAAGGCTGAAGAGCCTGCAGAAACCATGGGGAAGTAGGAGGAGTTCAGGACATGACCAGAGTCTTCAACTCCTGATTCTGCCCATCTAACTTAAGGTTCCTGATCTGAAACCCTGTGGAGTGGGTGAGACTGGGTTCCTCTCTAAGCCCCTTAGAGACTTAAGAACACAGGAGATTTTTCAGACCCTGGACACCCGGAACTGACAGCCCAGCCACACAGGGTGAACTCCGGCACAATGCTCCGCCTGGCCAGTGAGGGTGCCATTGCACTGACACACCAACTCACAGATGGGTACTTCAACTAAGGTGGGGTTGAAGTATCTGGAAACTGACTATAGATGAGAAAACATCTTGAACAAAGCTCGTAGTTTGCTAGATTACGTTTTATACTTTTATATGTGTGTTTTCACTTTTATTTGCTTGTATCTCTAACCTTATTTTTTATACTTGAACTCACTGAAAATCCTATTTTCATTGGATAATACATTTGTGTTAATATTAATCTAAACCACCAATGCAGTGTTTGAATTCAAGTGAATGTTAACTCCAGTAAACATGCAAGCTGGTGGGTTGTGTGTCTTTGGGGGAACAAGTGAACCTTACTATTTCTCTGAACTGTCCCGGAGAGGGCTGGGCATTACAGAACCCCGTCCTGAATTTCCCCAAAACTGTGTGTCTTGGGGTCACCCTGAAAGTAGTAATCAAGTCTGGTGGAAGCCAGAAAAGGGTGGTGGGGCTGTATCATAGAATATCAAGGTTGGAAGGGACCTCAGGAGGTCATCTAGTCCAACCCCCTGCTCAAAGCAGGACCAATTCCCAACTAAATCATCCCAGCCAGGCTTTGTTAAGCCTGACCTTAAAAACCTCTAAGGAAGGAGATTCCACCACCTCCCTAGGTAACCCATTCCAGTGCTTCACCACCCTCCTAGTGAAAAAGTTTTTCCTAATATCCACCTAGACCTCCCCCACTGCAATTTGAGACCATTGCTCCTTGTCTGTCTGTACACAGGCTACTGGGGTAAGGGCTGCTGAACAAGAGCTGTCTAAGCACACAGGCACTCAGGGTGTGACCTGCATGCTGATAGGCCAATTGTGAGCATCCCAGGTTGGGAACTACAGCAGCAAGGCATTGTGAGGCATTCAGGGTTGCAGGGAAAGTGGTGACAACCTCTCCCTGGTCTGGATTGCACCCAGAACTCTGTGACAGAATATAAAGTTTGTATATTGAGAAGGGAGAATATGGCAAAATCTTTGAAATAACTGTTAGCAGCAGCAGAAGTTTCAGTTGTTTCTCCATGTGTATTACTGTTACAGAGTGGTGTGAACAGCCCAAGATCTCAGCTGAAATTGTTGAACATTGTCTGCATTAGATGTGCAGTAACCTCAAGGTAATTGTGACAGAACTTCAGCACTCTTAGGCCTGGTCTACACTGGGGGGGGGGTGTTCGAACTAAGGTACGCAAGTTCAGCTACGCGAATAGCATAGCTGAACTCGAAGTACCTTAGTTCGAAGTACTTACCCGTCCTCACGGCGCAGGATCGAAGTCCGTGGCTCCTCCGTCGACTCCGCCACCGCCGTTCGCGGTGGTGGAGTTCCGGAGTCGACGGGAGCGCGTTCGGAGTTCGATATATCGCGTCTAGATGAGACACAATATATCGAACTCCGAGAAGTCGATCGCTACCCGCCGACCCGGGCGGATAGTATGGACGTACCCTCGAATAAAGCCTTCCTGAACTCTGATGATCCACAAGGACAGCGTTATAGCATTGGAACTGACTTGTGATCTTGTTCACTGAAATTTACTGCAGTATTATGAAGTAGAAAGGAACTTCTTCAGTATAGCATACAGTAATGTCATCTGTGCAGTGCATTTTGAGGACAATGCCAGACAAGCCAGAGCACTATTTTTAATATTTATATTCTGCAGAAATAAAATAAAGTCGCATTTCCCTTAACTCAAACAGCGGCAAGCTGATTTGATTCCTTTCTGGACAAAATTATTGCTAATAAAAACTGGCAGCTGAAAATCAAAGCATTTTGTTGATGCTATTTATATATATATATATATATATATATATATATATATACACACACACACACACACACACACACACACACACACACACATATACTGTGTGTGTGTGTGTGTGTGTTAAAAATGAGCACATTGCCATGGCTTCTTCATACTGCCAGTGAATCCCAGCACTTATCGGCTTGTTTTTAGAGTTAAAAAAACTCACAACATGTTTCTGCTTCCAGTAGGAGGTACAGGGCAAAACTGTGCAGTTACTATGACATTAGTCCTCTGTTGGGCAATGCAGAAGCACACTTTTCTGGAGAGAATTCCAAGCTGGTCAGAGAGGCACAATGCCTCTTCACAGTTGTAGGTGAGTAGGCTACACACGTTGGGTAGTCAGATCTGCTGATCACTACAGAATTACAATCTCACCCCCACGTCAGATGGCTAGCACATAATGTATTTTTTAATGGAGTCTCCTGAGGTTCCTCAGCCAAAGGCAGCACCAGAGAGATGGGCCTTGTGGGAGCCAGAGCCAATCTGGACAAAGAGTATTTTCTGGGGATGACTAAATTCTTATGGATTCTTAAAGATCTGTGGAGGTTGGAGGCAAGTCACACAACCTATTCAGTGTACATTTCTTCATGCAGTTGATCTCCAATTCTTCCTTTGTGCAAGGGATGGAGTTATGTCTAGCTCAAAGAAACAACTGGAGATCAGCTTCATGAGAGGATTCTCAGATTCTTTCCTTCAGAGACCCTCTTTCATTTGAGACCTCAAAAGGAACTTCAGCTAAGGTAATGTACATATTTCTGCAACACTGGCAATACAAGGTGTTTCACAGCTTCCAGACTACTGTATCTTATTTCAGCCACGTTGAAACACGTCTCTCCTGTAGATTTGATTTAGGCTAGCTACACAACACATTGCAGAGAGCACTGTGTGAAGATAACATTTGGCTTGGGAATCTTTAATATAAACTTTAGGTTTAATACAGCAGAGCACAGAGGCCCAATATTAAAAATAACTGATATTAATTGTAATCTCAGGATGCATGGAAAGGTGTAGAGCAACTTACTTTTACTCACCTGTAACCATGTGTGTAAATAGTGATTCGTCAGTGATTTCTCATGGGTAATTGTTACTAGTTAACTAAATTGTGTACAGTTAACACTTTAACTAGAGACAAGGAAGTTGGTTATATCAGTATACTGCCTCCAACTGTAACTAAGTTACTTCCTTGGTGTCTGCAGCTGATAAGGGCTTGGATGAGGTTTAATCGAGAAAACATAATATTAATATTGGCAGAAAAAGTAGCGCTTAAGACCCTGATCCAAAGCAAGCCAATGGGTGTCATTCTGTTGACTTCAAGGAGCTTCGGGTTGGGTCCTTTATCAGCTCCATTTACTGAGGAAATGCAGCCACCTTTTGTTAGTTGGGTTCACAGTCTGGGGGCTACTGATAGAACCCTAGCTGCTTGTCAATGTTCAGGAAGAAGCTCTGGCCACGTCTGCGATATCCATTTGCTCTTAGTAAGAAGAGTGTGACCTTGTCTTTCCAATGTGGACCTCACTACTCTTATCAATGCCTTTATCATCTAGATATTAGACTACTGTAGTTTACTTTGCCATAGGGTTCAATTTCTGATTGCCTTAAGTAGAAGTCATTAAAAAAATACAACTACCTGATTGTTAAGAGGTTTGACATTACTTCAGTGCTCCACTGCCTGCACAGTATGCTTATTAGTTTCCAGGTGGAATTTAACATGTTATTTTTGACCTACAAAGCCTTGAGTGGTGTGAGACCTTGCAGATGGCTGACCACCTCATGTAACAATGCTGCAGTTGAGATTAGTCAAAGCTCTTTAGCTATCAGACTCCTGGTTTTCAAGATTTAGATGATGCAGTGGGGTGAGTGGTGTAGGATGACCAAGGAATGTAGGATTCAGCTGACAGTTTGATATACACCTTGAGGGTTTGGGATGCCGTTGGATGGGTTAGTAATTATATTTTTCATAGTTTATATATTTTGATAACTATACACAAACACCGAGAGCTTCAAAAGGCACACAAATAAGTCTCTCCCCCATAATTAGGGTAATTAACAATTGGAATAATTTGTCTAGGATTCTCAGTTTCTTAAAATCAAGATTAAGACGTAATTTTAAAATACGTTGTAAATCAACCAGAGGTTATTGGACTTCATACAAGAATCAGTGGATAAAATTCTGTGGCCATGTTACGCAGGAGGTCAGACTCTAGACAGAACATAACAGTCCCTTCTGGCTAAAAAAAAATAATCTATGAATCCATTTTGTCTAGAGAGAGTTTCAGAGCTGTTAGATGTGTGAAGGGACCAAAATGGACAGAATTTCCCTCTGATAAATAATTGTATAGCTTTCTCTCTAGCCCAAATGTAATAGCCCACCATGCTTGCTTTTTCAGGTGTGTAACTGGAATGCACTATGTGTATATCTAATTAACTACATCACTTGTTAATCACTTAGCCTTCGTTTGGTAATCAAAGAATGCCACCCATTTCAACAAGTGAGGTTTATACAGGTACAAACACAGACCTGTGTTGGTGGGGAGAGAACGGGAAGATTCAGGGATAGGTTCTATGAGTAATTCTATATATACTGATCTGTCATTACTTCAGTAGGTTTGTGTGTATCTATTCACTAAAGATACGAGGCAAAAATCCCGTTCTTTTCTTTGGGAGCTGCACAGGGAGAGAGTGGAATGGTGCAGAACATGAGTCTGTCTCAAGAGCTCTCAGGCTGCAACATGCCATTTATGTCTCCTCTTAAAAAGAGCACAGTGAATGCCCAGCCAGCACTTGCTGCAGACAGCAACATATGCTCCGTCTGGCTGACGTCTGGACACATCAGTAGGCCACGGCCCACAGGCTTGTACAGTTGCTGTACCCCTTCCTAGCTCCCCCCTGGAACAGTTACCTGCCTTGCTGCTGGCAGGTAGGGACAGGGGGCTGTAATCCCTTTCCCCCCTTCTTCTCCCTCATGCAGCAGAGAACATGTTTTTTGGCCGATAACAGATACCTAAAGAGGTAGTGAGAACTATTTCATTTAATTCTGCACCAGTTTACTGAAGGGAGCTTCCAAAAATATATTAGTTTCACTGCAGCTCCATTTCAGCTACTGCATTCAGCAAACTGCTAACAATCTTCTAAACACCTTAAATAAAATGTGTCCAGCTCTTTGCTGTCTCTACATGCCCCCCCTCCTCCGACCAAAAAAAAGAGGTGTGAACAGGCAGAAGCCTGATACAATATTTCATATTCCACAGGTATTGTTACCAGGCAACCATCCCATGCTGATTTGGCAGAACTCAAAGTTCTTTAGTCACTAACCCTTCAAATGCCTAAATCAAGATGGATGCAGAGAGATGTAAACCACCACAAATTTTAATGGAGGAACATGACAAGAAGGATTTTAAAAAACAAAAAAGGTACTAAATCAAGACAAAAACAAGGTTGTTTATATTTTGAAAAATATACATTACAAATTAATAATACTTAACTGAGTCAAAAGGGTAATCAGTTACTGATTACTGAAGAGAATCAATCAATTTCTCACAGGTGATTAGTAACCCAAAATCTTTTCAGTATGGCAAGTTTAGAGTTGCCTATGCAAAGTGACTTGTTGGCCTCACTGGACAGGCATTGATACCCACAGCATCTTGCCTCTGATTGATTAAGGGGAGAAGTAAAAGTACTGCCAGATCTCAAGTTTGATTCTCTGTTGCACTGCACCTTGTGTGATTTACCCCACTGTAGAGCAGTTGGAAAGTGCTACACAAACAGAATGGCAGTGCTCCAAGGTTGTGGTTTTCACAGTCCCTGGCACAGCGTTTACTGTTACTGTGCTTGGGTTAAAAACTCACACCATGGCTGCATGGTGGTCAGTAAATCAATGCAGCTGCATGGGCTGCCATCAGTTCTCACCAGCTAATGATCTGGTCCAAGGTGTGTTGGCAAGATACAGTAGAGTACAGAAAGGAAAACAAGGGAGGTGGACAAACAAGCCACGGTACATATGAAGGGATACAAGAATGTTTGGATTTGTTTGTAAGGAGGGAGCAGGGCTGATGAAGACTAGTCAAAGCAGGCCAGCAAAGCTGTTTCAATGGAAGGTCCATATTGGCTCTCCATAGCCTCTTGCCCATCTAAAGGCCTGTAGAGAGCTGAGAGGGACGTGTTCCTTTTGATCAGCTTCCCCTTTCTACACTGCTAGTCAGAGGATGTGTTTCTACAAGTGAGAACTTGGTTCCTCTTGCTAATGTGGGTTACAGCGGCTTCCATTAAAAATTCGTAGGCCTCCTTGCTAGTCCCTAAACCTAAACAAGAGACCTTTGAGAACATGTAAAGTAAGGGGAAAAATTAAATGGAAACTACCAGCTGCATATGCATATGCTATAACATGCACATGCATATCAGGTTGCATATGTAAATATAATGATATGCATGTGCATGTTATAGCATGCAGAATATTGCACATGCACAGGCCAAAATTATCCTTTAGCATGCAAATCTATGCCCAGTAGCAAAGGATGGCAGTACTGAAGGTCCATATGGAAACTGCTTTGTGGTCGAAGTCTGTTGACCAGTCCATCCTTCAGCCACTATAGATGCAGCCTTTAAAAGGTGTTGAAGGCGTTTATAGCCCAATTAAAAAAATAGAATACTAAGGCTGACCAATAGGAGAACTAAAATTCACAAATGCCTCCTCCCTTTCGATATCAATAAACTGATCCTCGGTGACAATCTATTAAGAACCTATCAATGCTTAGTGCTTCCAAAATGAGCACATCTATAAAAACTAAGAAGATGCAAATGATTCTCTGCATGTTGAAAGAGGGAGAATCACCATAATTAAGCATTAATTCTATTTTAGGATTTTGTACAACACCTGCTTG
Organism: Mauremys reevesii; assembly: GCF_016161935.1. NCBI lineage: Eukaryota > Metazoa > Chordata > Testudines > Geoemydidae > Mauremys > Mauremys reevesii. The sequence continues at coordinate 255,233,123 of NC_052623.1, forward strand.
AAATTGAACTGGCTGAAGTGTTATGGAGAGGAATAAAAATACTACATATTTCTTTTCTTCTTCTCTTTTCAGGTTATGTTTCCCATTTCAGATAAATGATTGCATCCTATTGACTGGCTTATATCAAGTTTTCTTAGCCTGCTTATCCAGAATTTCAAAATATCCTTCTAATAAGCAAGTTTTGGCTATTGGTTAACATTTGCAGTATAATCAATGGAATTGTATGAGTAACTAAGACCAAAATAATCCCCTACTTCTTTTAAGATCCTAGGGTAACATGCTCAGATGATAAGGATTTTAATTAAGGTAGACATTTGCTGACGTACTGTGCAGTGCTTTCAACGGACTGCAGGTCAGAAAATATGTTCAAACATTCCTTATTAAAAACCATTGCACATTTATGAATATTAATGCTGACATACAACAGGAAGTAAACCATTACCATTGATGAGCAAGACATTTTTTCTAACCCTTTTTCATAGGCGCTAAAACTGCCGCACCCCCTGGCTTGAAGTGGTTTCCATTATACACAGGGTTTACAGTTTGGTTCAATGGCTCTCAGCACCCCCACTATACAAACTGTTCCAGCACGTCTGCCCTTCTATGTTTTTTTCCATAAAGGCATGGGTCAATATGATGTGACTAAAGTGAACAAGTAGTCCTATTGATTTTGCCCTCAAATTATACTTCAGAAATAAAATAAAACCTGATTCTTTTATTCAGAGAAACTTTTTACTGGGTTCTCTTCCTGTCTTATGACGTTTTTACAACTAAATGTAAAAACATTGTTTAAAGGAGGATCACTGACAAGTTTAATGTTTCACCCAAGAATTTTATTTGAAAGTGATTTGTGACAGCACTGATGCCAACTAATCTGGATACTCTGTGTTTTACTCTTTCATTACTACAAAACAAGGCCTTAAAGCTCCACTAATAAAATGTTCTGCTGCACAGATGAAATGCAGGAGAAGTCCATAGTTTTATTCTTTTGAGCTGTTCAGTACTACTGAGGATAAACATCTTTTTCATTCATTTCTTCTTTTTACATTTATCTTCCCAAAATTCATATTCAATGACTATTTTGATCATTTCTGAAACCTCTTCTTTTAGAAACCATGGTATATTTTACTGATTCTTTCATCAGAGCTATTAAAATGTACTAATGAAATTATTAATTGCTCTTTCTAGCCATACATAGAGATAAAACGTTTAGGCCCTATCCAACTCCCATTGAAGCCAAAGTCCTTTGGCCCCAACCCTGCAGAGATTTGCTCATAGGTAACTTTCAATAGGATTACTGCCATGTGTAAACTTACCCATACATAAAACATCTTTGCATGATCAGGGTCTTATCAAATGCATTCAGTTGTGTTGGAAGTGCGCTGATAAATTCATTTTGAAATATACTGATTTGGACTCTGCTCTTCCTCCCCCCCCCCCCCACACACCCAAGTGAAAAGAATAAGCCCCTCACAGATTATTCACACATGTTTTACACCTAGATGAAAATGAAGACATTTAAGTTTTACTGCATTTGCTATAAGGCAAAAAAAATCGATTTAGTATTTACATTACTGTAGTGCACAGAAGCCCCAGTCAAGATCCTATTGTATTAGGTGATGTATAAACACAGACATATGGTCCCCACCTTGCACACATGTAGACATGAGAATAACTTTTTAAACTGAACACAGTTGTGTGGTCACTGGTTTTGTTAAAGTGAAAAGCCCCCTAAAGAGAATTTCATACATTTTGGCAAACATCAAACAGCCATGCATCTTATAGTAGATGAGGGAGGAAATTTGCCCAGAATTAACATGCTTTTGCCCAATGTTATCATCTAATCTGAGTTGGGTAAAGATAAAGGGGCTCAACTACAGCACTAGATTTTTAAAAGCTGGTCTAAATCTAGATAAGCGGTCTTTTGGAGAGAGCACAACTCAATCTGTGAAACAGGTTTTCCCTGTATTATACATTTAACATGCTCTCCTCTAAGCATAAAGAGGACTCTGAATGTTTAATCACCAAGTAATGTCAGTGTCCATTCATCAGAGTTTTGCCATTAAGCATCTCATCTCTTATTACAGGTAGTGGAAAGGTAATCTGATATATCACTCTGTTGCCTTTTGAGGCATATGCTTCATTGCTTGTCACATCTTTATTGTAGTTGACATGTGCAATAACCTTTTCTTTCTTTGTGCATGGAAATGTGTTAGAATAAAACAGGCTGGCATAGTTCCACCAGCCAAAACCCTGTATAGCTTTTGCAAGTTCCTTGTCTATGTTGTTTTTTTAAGTCCTATCAGTTTCTCCTTGAAACAGAGAAGCTGCAGACAGAACACAGAAAGGATTTTGTGATTTAAAGAAACACTGTGTTAATAAGGTCTGTTTTCATTTAGCTCACTTTTTATATATATTCTTAAATTCTCACCGTTCCGCAACATGCACTATTGGTGTCTCTGCATTTTATTCAGTGCTGTACCCTAGTCATACATATGCATTAGACATACATATGCAATAGAACTGGGTTAGCACCTTCATGTATTGTTTATAAGCTTAAGACCACATTGTGCTAGGGAGAAGTAATAAAAATAGTCCCTGACCTAGAGACCAATCTCCCAACAGTCCTGGGTTTCACAGGATGTCCAGCTTTGACTCACAAAATCCCGTTCCGGTTGAAGTGGCTCTTGTCCCACAGGGAGTGGCTGGGCTCAGCTACCTGCTCCAGGTCTTGTAAACTGGCTATGGGTGTCTGGGGTTGGAGCACCACTCAGGTTTGGCCTGCCCCCCGCAATGGGCAGGAGCACAGCTGTCCCAAATATGAGTGACAAGCATTGCCATTGAGTGACAAGCATTTAAGTGTTTCTTTAAATATGTAGTGCCACTCACTAAAATTTGGTCCATTTGCCTTCCTGGTCTGGGGGTGCCAAGCCAAACTGGAGCAGTGCTGTGACCCCATGCGCCACGGACCAGGCTGCAATGCCCAAAGCAGGGAACTGAGCCCAGCCAGCCCCACAGGACAGGAGTCACAGAAGCAGCTGCTGCTGAGTGATGAATGGAGGGTAAATTCTCTCTGCAACTCCTGCCCTTTCCTCTCCACCCCCTGGGGTAGCTCCTGATCCCCCACCTAGGACCTCCCACTCCCACAGCGGCTGTCCCACTTTAGCCATCAGAAACTATGAGGGAGCTTATATTTTACCTGGCCTATATCTTCACTCAAAACCTCACACTTCGCTAAAGCATCTCTGCACTTCCTGGCTTCACCTGTAGGAGAAAGTACCCAAATCTAATGAGAATGGCTGTTCTTGCAGTATTTGTGACCTAGTTGTTACTAGAAAGTGATCAAAATCTGGACCTGCTCTTGATGGCCTGGGCCCATCTCTACTTTACATATAACTGGAAAGACCTAAACCGCTGAATGGAAATATTACATCAGAACAATTATCACAAAGACAATACTCCTGAGACCATCTAGAGGAATTTTTTCACTTGAGAGCTTCTGTCAACTTATCAGACTGGTAGCTGTGTTAGTCTGTATCCACAAAAACAAAGAGGAGTCTGGTGGCACCTTAAAGACTAACATTTATTTGGGCCTAACACCTACAAGATCTTTATTTCGGCATAACACCTACACAATCTTTATCAAGAATTCTTAAAACTACAATACCCACCTGGGGAAGTGATGAAACAGATTGACAGAGTGAGATGGATATCCAGAAGTCATCTACTACAGGACAGGCCCAACAAGGAAAATAACAGAACACCTCTGGCCATCACGTACAACCCCCAGGTACAACCTCTCCAGCACATCAACGATCTACAACCTATCTTGGAAAATGATCCCTCACTCTCACAGACCTTGGGAGACAGGCCAGTCCTCGCTTAAAGACAACCCCCCAACCTGAAGCAAATACTCACCAGCAACTACACACCACAGAAACCAATCCCCGTTGCATACTCTGTCCCCATATTTACTCTTGCGACACCATCAGGGGACCCAAACACATGGGCCACACCATCAGGGGCTCGTTCACCTGCACATCTACTAATGTGATATATGCCATCATGTGCCAGCAATGCCCCTCTGTCATGTACTTTGGCCAAACCGGACAGTCTCTATGTAAAAGAATAAGTGGACACAAATGAGACATCAGGTATGTTAACATGCAAAAGCCAGCAGAACACTTCAATCTCCCTGTATATTCAATAACAGATTTAAAAGTAGCCATCCTTCAACAAAAAAAACCTTCAAAAACAGGCCTCAAAGAGAAACTGCAGAGCTACAATTCATTTGCAAATTTAACACCATTAATTTGGGCTTGAATAGGGACTGAGAGTGGCTGGCTCACTACAAAAGCAATTTTCCCTGTTTTGGTATTGACACCTCCTCTTCAATTATTGGGAGTGGACCACATCCACCCTGACTAAATTGGCTTTGTCAACACTGGTTTTCCACCTGTAAGGTAACTCCCTTCTCTTCATGCATCAGTATAATAATGCCTGCATCTGTAATTTTCACACCATGTATCTGAAGAAGTGGGGTGGGTTTTTTTTACCCATGAAAGCTTATGCCCAAATAAATCTGTTAGTCTTTAAGGTGCCACCAGACTCCTCATTGTTTCTGTCAATTTAGATCTCATGAATACTACCTAGCTACCTTCCTGAGTATTGCTACATCATCAGTCTCTTTTCTAACTTCCCTCCATATTTGTCTCTTCCTTTGCTTCTCTTGCTTTCTTTTCTTCTTCCTTCCACCACTCTTGAGCTTCAGGTACCCACTCAAGTAACTTACCAAACAGCAATAATAGAGTCAAAAGTGTCTTGTGTTCATGTCAGTTATCCTTTGCTTTGTGAAACACATTCTTTGCCATTCCAGTATGTTCAGTGGATTTTGTCTCTTTTCAATTGTCTATCCTTGGTACTGTTAACCACTGTCATATTTCCAAAATGCTTTGTATTTAGGCTAACTGTAGAACCTTTTAACAGGATTCCCAAAATGTTTTGTACCTACACTAAGCTTTATTGTGGAAATCTACTAATAGTTAACTGTTCCTACCTTTGTTCTTTGTATGTGCAGAATCGGTCAAAAGCAAAATGTATGTTCTGTTAAAGAATGTTATATATGAACCCTGTGTTGGGTACCATTAATACAAAAAACAGTTAATGTCTCTACAATCTAATGCTGCTTGTATAACAGCGTACTAACTTCCAGAAGATTATTGTATATGGCTGATATAGATGCCTTTGTATCCTGAAAATAGGTATGATGATACTAGATAAGAAATGGGGAGTGAGGTGTATTAATTTTCTACTTATATTTATAGTCCACTTGTTTACAAGTCAGATTAAGCTCACACTTGGGACAGACAGATTGAAAACAAGCTATGACCACTGCAAGACTGTTCCCCAGAGTTGGAAATGTATGAACTTCTGTTTGTGCTGATTTGTCTTTAACTAATAAACTGATTTAGTCAAATTATCTGATGTCTTAACTGATAATTTAACAGAACCCTACCAGTACTCACTTATTTTTTAAATTACAATTAAAATAAAAAGGATTATAATAAAGTTGATGAGAAAAAGCTTTTGGCATGTGACAATAAAACCAGAGTGCACAGACGGTATAGACATATATAAGAAAGGCAATACTGGGTCAGACCAATGGTCCATCTAGCCCAATAAACTATGACAGTGGCCAATGCCAGATGCTTCAAGGGAAATGGGCAAGAACAGGACAATTTCAAGTGATCCATCCCCTGTCATCCAATGCCATCTTCTGGCAGTTGGATATTTAAGGACACCTGGAACATAGTGTTGTGTCCCTGGCCATCTTGGCTCATAGCCATCAATGGACTTTTCCTCCATAAACTTATCTAATTTTTTTTGAACACAGTTATGCTTTTGGCCTATACAACATCTCTTGGCAACAGGTTTCACAGGTTGACTGTACTTACTTTTGTTTGTTTTAAACCTGCTGCCTATTAATTTCATCAGGTGACCTCTGATTCTTGTGTTATGTGAAGGGGTAAATAACACTTACCTATTCATTTTCTCCATACCATTCACGATTTTATAGATGTCTATCATGTCCCCCTTGTCATATGTTTCCAAAGTTGAATAGCTCCACTTTTTTAATCTTTCCTTTTATGGAATCTTCCCTTTTATGGAAGCTGTTCCATACCCGTAATCATTTGTTACTCTTCTCTGCACCTTTTCCAATTCAAATCTATCTTTGGGACAGAGCGACCAGAACCACACACTGTATTCAAGGTGTGGGCGTGCCGTGGATTTATATAGTGGCATTATAATATTTTCTATTATTTATCCCTGTCCTAACAGTTCCTAACTTTGTTAGCTCTTTTTGACTGCAGCTGCACATTAAGCAGATGTTTTCAGAGAACTATCTATGATGACTTCAAGCTCCCTTTCTTGAGATCACTGTGTAACTTTTTGTAACAGCTTTGGACTTAGCTATCTTGAGTAATTTTGTATCATCTTCAAATTTTGCTTAACTTTTTAGCCCTTTTTCCTACTCATTTATGAATACTAGAGCGACAAGGTGGATAAGGTAATATCTATTATTTATGAGTATTTTATTTTATCTGCTAGACACTAAAATCATGGACTGAACAGAGACACTGGATTTATGGTTTATTACAATAATCTGAACCCACTAACCCCCTCTTTTTGTCTTATGACTGCAGAGATGTTTAATGGGCGTCTAATGGTCCCTTACAATATGTACTAAGTACTTGTGCTAAACAATCTGTTCCACCTTGCATTCTCCAGGCTGTGATGCTGGGAGTGCCTTTCCCAGACCTGAAGAAGAGCTCTGTGTGACTCAAAAGCTTGTCTCTCTCACCAACAGTTGTTGGTCCAATAAAAGATATTACTTCACCCACCTTGTCTCTCTAATATCCTGGGACTGACATTGCTACAACTACACTGCATACATTTATGAATATGTTGAACAGCACATATCCCAGGACAGATCCTTGGAGAACCCAGCTAGTCACCCCTCTCCGCTGTGAAAACTGGCCATTTATTTCTACCCTTTGTTTCCTATCTTTCAATCAGTTACTGATCCATGAAAGGATCATCCCTCTGATCCCATGACTGCTTATTTTGCTTAAGAGTGATTGGTGAGGGACCTTGTCAAAAGCTTTCTGAAAGTCCAAGTACACTATATCAACTGGATCACCCTTGTCCACATGTTTGTTGACTCCCTCAAAGATTTTAAATAGACTAGTGAGTCATGATTTCCCTTTACAAAAGCTGTGTTCAACTATGCATCTGATAATTCTGTTCTTTACTATTTCAACAAAGTTGCCTGGGACTGAAGTTAAGCTTACCAGCCTGTAATTGCCAGGATGGCCTCTGGAGACTTTATAAAAATCAGTGTTACATTAGCTATTCTCCAGTCATCTGATAGAGAGGCTCATTTAAGAGATAGATTACATACCACAGTTCATAGTTCTGCAATTTCATATATGAGTTCCTTCAGAACTCTTGGGAAGAATACTATCTGGTCCTGGTGACTTGTTACTGTTTATCAATTTGTTCCAAAATCTCCTCAACTGACATCTGAATCTGAGACAGTTTCTGAGATTTGTCACCTAAAAAGAATGGCTTGGGTGGGGGATCTCCCCTCCACACTAAGAGTATCCTGTGGTCAAGTATGCATTCAGCAGATGTTCACTTGATGTGAAATTCACCCATGCAGAAGGCAAGTAAAAGGCCTATACACCACATAATCCTAAATAGGGTCTCATGTTGGCCCTCGGCATAGGGGTCTATTTCACCTGCTGCTCTTGCCCAGAGAGGCAGCAACAAGTGTCTGGAACAGGTCTGCATGCCACTACCTGGAATAACACATCAGCAGCCAGGCATAATGTCTAGAGGACACATGTAAAAGCATGTGTGATCTCTTGAGGTCATGACATAGGCAAGATTTTGCTCTAAAATAGTACTCCCAGAAACTCTCCAAGACAGAAGAAAAATCATTTTGAAAGCAATGAGCTATGTATTAGCTGAGACTTAAATCACTCTTCTTTGCATAGAAATTCTTCCATTAAAATAACTACTTAATAAAACTGGTGAAACATAAAAGCTGACATACATCCTGTTACATGCACTGGACCTCTCATTACCATAGCTGAAACTCTGAATTTTGTGTCTTTCTTGAAGTGTATGCAGTACATGAAAATACAAAGTCTTTCACAGCTTTAGCGACTGACAGCCCATGTATCCTCAGAACTGGAACAGTAAGAATAGCAGTAGGGAAAGCTTCTCCATATCAGACCTGGTGAGCTTTAATTCTAACCTAAAGGGGCCATTTTTAATAGTAAGACAACAATTTAGTCTCTGTTCAGTCCTTCACATTTCTGCCAAGAATGTTGATTAAAGCCAGGTATGGTGATGTGGATCCCATCCAGTAAGACCTGTACCAAAACCACCAGCTCATTTTATATAAGTCTTTGACTATTCAACAGAGGGTAACAAAATTTCACTCATTTTTGATGCAGGCCAGATTTGAAAGAGACCTACAGAGGGGGTTTCCTACACCCACACCAGTCCCTTGAGCCACCTAGGCTATAGCACTTCAGACTTAATGGAATTTCACAGACAAGAAACATCAGAAATATTTTCTTCCCAGATACTTTATCAGGATGTACTCCATTATCTGCAGAGATACATACCTAAAACCTCATCTTCTAAAGACGTACACTATAACTATATAAGCAAACAGAGTGGTACATGTATAGCCTACATCCAACAGGACATACTCTGCCGCCTACTTAAGAGGTATTGCCTTACATGCCATGTATAAGGAATTGAAATGGCTAACAGAACAGGTCTGAAAATAAAATCCTCCGTAAGGTTCTGGGAAGGGAAAAAGTAAAGCAAAACACAAATAATTGATTAAATGAAAATGAAGTATGCAAGTCCAGTGGCACCTTGAAGAGATACGAAGCAGTTCTTTGATTTTTTTTTGTTTTAAACTCAGATGAAAGAACCGGAGGTTCAATATGACCCATAATTTAGTGTAAATTAGTTTCCATTAGTTTTAGATTTAATCAGATCGACTAGCATGCACCTGTTAGTTATTTTTTCCCTTCCTGTTAGATTTTTTCAACTATGTTCAAGAGATAAAAGATGTTTCACTCCAAAGAAATGAGATCTTTTTTTAGGTCCTCCTGGAATACTAGATAAGAGATGAGCATGAAAAGAATTCCATAGCACCTCAAAAAGCCTGTGCTCGAAGTCATAAAATAATTTTATCAAAATCTCCATAAATCATGATGGCTCTGTTTGCCATTATCTTAGTTTTTATATAGAATTTATATGCCACTGATATGAAAACATTATGTAAATTCCCCAGCAAGTCCCCCCACCAGCAGGCTGAGCATAATATTCAGACTCCCACAGCAGCCTTTTTCCTTGCTTTTGATTCATGGATTAAAATATAATTTTTTGGTCTTTATTCAGCTTCTAAAACCTAAGCATCCACCTCAATCACCACAGGTCCATCCCATCCTTGCCCCTCATGGATGTCATGCTTATTCTAATAGAGTTTTGTAGTTGGAATTTGTGGGAGCGGGGGCTGGAAATGAGCCTTGTGGCATGGTACTATAGACATGGCTCTGGTAGCATGACTTCTCCCTCAGTTTCCCCTCAATGGATGGGTAGTTCAGCCCTCACACACACATCCTATTTCCTTCTTTCCAGGACAAATAAGAATCCAACAAACAAGGAGTCCAGTAAGTCTAAAACCTTCACCCCCACACAGCAGGGGCTAACAAGCAGTCCTTTACCTCTGGGCTCCTTAAACACTAGTCTTTCTCTCGGTCAACCCAAAACATCACACCTTTCCTCAAGGTACTTTCTCCAGCCTTTTCATTGTTCCTCTAGATCTCTTCTTAGGCTCTTCCAAAACCTCTCTCAGGTCCTTTTCCAAGAGAGACCCAATAGAATAGCAGGCCTTAATTTCCTTCAGGAATAGATTCCCCACAATTAGAAATAGTTAAATACTTTGTAATGTTTTGCTTTTAATTGGACAATCTTTGTGAAAATTTCACTAAAAAAATCAACTCATTTTTACTGAGCTGGTCAAAAATGTCCATTTTAAAATTTTGACAGAGAAACAGGACTTCATCCTCCCTCCCCACAAAAAGAGTTCTCATTTTCCAACCAACTCTATGCCCAGTAGATCTCAACTTTTCCTTGGTCTCTCTCTTACCGAAAGAAAGCGGTTTTAGTAGTCTGACCCCATTTCCCAACATGCATTGCTGCCCAGTCTACAGCTTCTATGGTCCCTTTGGACTACAAATCCCAGAATGTAGAAAAATGCAGTCCCCAAAAAATATTCAAGAAGAATATCAATGCCAGGGGAGTTTTAAAATATCCACAGTTATAAAAAGAGTAGTATAATTTTAACTGATTATAGAAGAACCCCAAAATGTTTTGAAGCTCTATTCCAATAAGCTCCCCAAAATTATTTAAAACTCTTGGACCTATAAAATTATTTTTGAAATATAGTATTATACGAAGTTTTCATGTAACGTTTTCATGTAACATTTTCAGTACTTCCTGGCTGGAATCAAGCAGGAAATACAAGATTAGTTCTACTGATATTTCTACCCTTCTTGCTTCCAGTTGCAGACAGAACCCAGAAGTGTATTTGAAAAATCCAAACTAAAAGAAATGTAATGAATGCTTTTCCATCTCAGAAGGAATCTGGTTTACTTTCAACTTTGGGCAAAGGCTCTCATTAATTCCTATTTTATTGTAAATGATTCATTCTTCCCTTTCCAGAAGTGAACCAGCTACTCAGAAAGACACCCATAAGGATTAGTCATGCCAGCCCAATGGAGAGCCAATTAAGGATCACTTCAAATGCAATATGGAGGATCCATCACCAAGCCAGCAGGAGGAGAAAGAGCTGATATCAAGCAAACTGAGCCACTGGAAGAATCCATAGAAAAACATAGATAGGAAATCTGGTTTATTACAGATACAGAGCAATGTCCTAATGTTAGCTTAAAAGAAACATTAGCAATTCACCAGTGTTATTGATCAAGACAGGCAAGCGAATGAGGACAGCTACAGGGATGGATTTTAAGCAGCAGGCCTCAACTTTATTAAACTTAACATCAGGGAGGAGAGCTGTGTTGTCAGTAGCTACCAGTGCTCTGCTCTTGTTTGATGATGATAACAGTCGGCTGTGTGCGTGTTCCCTCTGTGTGCTGTCCCGGTTCTGCGCAGATAGCTGACACAGCAAACTCCGAGAGACCCCCCCAAAGACCACAGACTCTAGTAAGGTACGAAGGAACCCGAGCCAGGTTTATTGTCAAACGAAGCACAGTACTAGTTTCCCGTAGACTCTACAAGACATGCTACGAATTTGTGCCCCCTGTCAATGGACTGGCTCAGTCAGTGGTGGGACTTTCCACTGCCCCCTAGGCCAGACAAAGATGCGCACTCTGGGACCTATTTTTATACAGTTACAGGACAGATTACTCATCCCTACTGATGTATTAAGGTACAGCCCCTTGGATCATTAGGGTGCTGTCTCCTCCTTTGATCATGTTGTTTCAAACAAACAGATCTATTCATCATGCTATCCTTTTGACCGTATCTTTAAGATGCACCTGCCTGTTCCTTGTTATCTCTATGTAGTGTTCTCATATCGGGATGTCCAGGTGCCATCTTGGCACAAGTTCCTCTTATTAGCACTTATATGTGGATGCACCTGCTTCTAGCAGCCCTCTTCTTGCCAACTTCTGTGAGTGGGACCTGCTTCTGGCTCACAGCCCAGCTTTTGCTTAGCAATGCCTGGAAGTACTTTGGTTCAGGCTTCAGGCCTCAGACTGAGCCTTTGATACAAGAGTTTATGTTTCAGGGCCTCATCTTACTAAAAGCTGTCTGCCTCATCTCTCCATATCAGGCATTTAGGTGGCTCTGGTACACGGCTTACAGGGCTCCTATTACAACCAGGGCCGTCTCACAACATTTTGGCACCTGAGGCGGGGAGCTCAAATGACACCCCTATGCCCCCTTGTTTGGGCCAAAGCTTTGAAAAGTCTCAATTCTGCCTTCTTCCTGTTCTACTCCTCTCATGGTACTGCTCTGCTACCTACCCCAATAAAGGAGAACTAACAACTTAAAATGCCTTGTTCAAAAATTTTAAGTAACACTTAACTTTCAAATGCCTGAACAGCAAATGTAACTTTTCTTGTCTGCATAGTAAACACTGGCATTTTTATCTGTTTGAATAATCAAAGTGGTGCTTTCCATGGTTACGGATGCAGCCCATGCTCAGGGTGACCCAGAAGCTGGGAATGGAAGACAGGGGTGGGTCATTCCATAATTACTCTGTTCTATACACTCTGCCTGAAGCTTTGGTACAGGACATCATTGGAAACAGGATACTTGGCAAGATGGTCTATCTCAGTAGCAACTCTTATATTCCCTTCCTCCCATATTCCCATGGAGTGAAATCCCATGTCTCTTATGTCTGACCACTAGTCCTTTGGCCATTTATCAGTACTGGACACTGGCCGCAGGTTGCAATGAGCTGAACATTAATACCATTCCAAATATTAAATTTCTAAATCCTATTCCCATTTAACTTAATTCTGTTCCAAAAATGTTATGTGGAAGTCAAGAAAACCTACCAGGTAACTAACTCAGCCAGGTAATGTAGCCCTGAATGGAAAAATTCTTTCCTGACTCCTAAAACAGATAATCAGTCAGATCCACGGCAACCTAAAAAAATACAGTTCCTATACTATATAACTGTGGGGAAGCAGCATGGGATCAGCTAAAATGGAGCAAAAGGCTTGAGAAACACCAGGCAGAGGTTTATATTAATGATTGTGGGAAACGAGCCAATAGTCTTGCATCTCCCTCTGGCTGGCCAATGGGCCGTGGAACACTCAGAAGGAGGAGGGGCCTGCCCCGTGTACTCTCCTCCTTTCATTCTAAAATTTGCTCAGCACCTTGCACATCCAATCAAGTCTCCCATCCATTAAACTGGTGAGTGGTATTGGCAATGTTGACATTTGGAAAAGAAAGCAATTGATCATTGTTAAGAAAACAAACCAAAATGCAAACAAGGCGGTATTAGACTGATAAGGACAAGAAGTTTCCAAGAAAGTTATCAGTGAATAATCAAATTTCAATAAAAAAGTATAGTTAAATGTTGAGGGTTTCAGAAAAAATAATCAAAGAACCAAAAGACAAAAAAACAGTGTAGGTAGCATAACCAATGTAATGCATCAGTCAGATTCCTCAATCAAATACCTCAAAAATATTAGTCATTATATAAATTGAAGTGTGCTGCCGATATATTTGGGAAATTTGCCAGCATTTAAATAGTGCAGTTATGAACTTTTCCAGGTCCTTCTAAGGAAATAGTTCAAACCACCATGTGCATGGAATTCAGCACACGTAGAAGTTAAATGTCTATATTGAAAAGCAGTTAGTTTTAACTTAAATCTGGTATAATGTAATGGAATTCTAAAATGTTTTTTTCTGAATGAGTCTCCTAATCAGACTGACACTATAAATGGATGTTTCTTATAACATTAGAAATGTCTTGATAAATGGAAAGAAAAGCAGTAATGGAGAGAAAAAAATAAATTTGTATGCCCTACAGGGTTCTAATTAACAACTCAAGAAATAGACCTGGGCTTCATTGTAGATAGCCCAACAAAAACCTTTGCTCAGTGCACAGCTGCAGTAAAAATGGTAAATAAGATGTTAGGTTGTGCACAGAATGCAATGGTGAATATGGAAAATATTATGCCTTTATTTAAATCAATAGTGTGACCTCATTTGGAATAGTTTGTGCAGAACTGGTCTTCCTATCCAACCAAAAAGGATATTGTAGAATAAGAGGCACTTCAGAAGAGGGTGACAAGGTTGATGAAAGGCCTAGAAAAATGCATATAAAGAGAAGTTGAAATGATTGGGATTGTTTGCCTTAAAATAGAGGAGAATAAGGGAGGAGAATATGATAAAAGTCTATAAATCAATGAATAGCCTAGAGAAGGAACCTCTCTTCTCCTTGTCCCTGAACACAAAGACAAGGAGACCTGCAATTCAATTAGAAGGTGGGAAATTCAAAACTGAAAAAAGGGAAGAGCAAGTCCGGTCCCTCCCCAGCCTGGTTGGGACCAGCAGCTGGAGCTCAGGGCATGGTAGGAGCCACTGGCTGGGGCACCCCCAGAGCACAAAGGAGTTCAGACTCACCTCCAGGAACCTCCCCTGGCTGCAGGCAGCTCTGCAGCTCCTGGCTTGGAGCCCAGTTCTGAAGGCAGCACAGCCACAAAGCTTCCTGCAACTGGGGGAGAGTCCCAGAGGTTGGTCTAACCCAGCCCTGGGAGGGGCCCGTGCACAGGAAGAGGATGTCCCAACCCCAACAGGACTAGCAACTGGAGCCCAGTGCATGGTAAAAGACCCTGCCTGGGGTGCACCCAGCCCTACCCCTCCCCAGTTCTGGGCCCAGCACTTGGGGGTTAAAAAGAACTTGGGCTGGCTGTGTGGGGTGGGGATGGACCACAGTGCCCCCCTGACCATGGGGCCCTGGGTAGTCACCCACCCGTAAAGCCAGCCCTGCCCCCTGAAAAGTGATGACACGCCATACCCTGTGACTCCCCTTACAATAGCTGTGCAATCCCCCAATCCTCTTTTGGGTCAGGACCCCTACGGTTACATCACCCTGAAATTTCAGATGTAAACATCTGAAACTGTGAAACTGACTATTTAAAAAATCCAGGGAGTGTGAAATTGACCAAAATGGACCGTGAATTTGGTAGGGCCCTGTCTATAACCCTATGTAATCCCCCAGACATTGGCTGAAGGCTGGAACTGAACCCCAATGGAACATCTGCAAATTAACTTTCTGCACCTCAAGGTCTAAGGAGGCTACTGAAGTCCTGGGGCTGTGGTAATGGAAGGGAAAGAGCATAAAAACATCCTCTATGTGTTGTGTATCAGAAGGCTTTGGTTTGACACGCCCCCCTTCCCAGCTGAGTGCTCCACTCACAATCTATTTCTAGTCCAGTGACAAATGCATGAACTACTGTGGCCACATCATTGCCAGGGAGGATCAGATAGCTAGCAAAAAAGGCTGAATATGACAGTCCACCACTATCTGGATGTCCATGGGTAGCCATGGGTAATGCTAAGTCCAGTATGACAGTGCACTAACTTTACTACCAGTGAACATATGGCTTCAACTGAGGGAGAGATAATGTTTGATGCCAGGTCCTTGAAAATGCTTATACCCTTATGTCTATAATAATTATAGTAATCTCTGGTTTCAGCTTTAGCCAGCTGTTGTTCTTCAGGTCTGAAAGATGAGATACTATGGTGAACATGAGGAGTTAAAAGGACATGTCCGATACTACATCGTGTGTGTGTGTGAGAGTGAGAGAGAAATACAATTGTAAAGTAAAAACACTCAAAACTTAGAAAATGCACAGGCAAACTTTTGGATGTTTTATTTTTCAACCCTAATAATTTCTTTTAGCATAGTGTGTGTGTGTGTGTGTGTGTGTGTGTGTGTGTGTGTGTGTGTGTGTGTATTCATATATTCAATCATTAGTATTATTTTATTAAGCATCAAAACTGAAATCTCTGTCCCAGTAGAACATTGACAAATTGATGTTGGTCCAAAGGGAAACAAACAATTCCTCCACCCACCCACCCAAAAGCGATCAGCTTTACTTATAAGCAATGGGAAACAGGGTTTTACAATAGGAAGGGTAATACAATCATAATAGGCACTGCTACCAGTCCTGTCTATAATATTTCAAATTTCAGTTTGGCAACACATGAAATAAAGTAATTCTGTGACATTGTGGCAGTGAGATCTCAGTTCTATTAATTATGTTGCAGGGAAGAGAGGGGACCAGGACTGTTCAAACATGAATGTGAGCACTGAATACAATGTTTTGGGTTGGTTTTTTTTTTTCAGAAGAAAAAGTATTAGATTTGGCCCCTGGGCTTTACTGCACCTTAGAGTACTGCCTTTAAAAACAACATTCACAGAGATCTCAACTTTCATTCTTCAGAAAAGGATTCTGCTTCTGTCTTGGAATCAAGCAAATTTTAGCTCTTTTATTGCTCACTAAAAAGACTTTAAATGATCTTGCATATATTTAAAAATAACAACACTTTTCATATTACTGAGCCTTGGAGTTTAGAAAGCCTGACTTCAATGACAGCACTGAGAAACAGTGACAGGCAGGAACAAAGGTTTGTTACATGTTTCTTTATCGTGCTAAATGCATGGTGAAAATTACCATGTAGATGATTGTCCCCAGTTTAAAATAGAAACAAGGTTTAATCAGAGTTCACATAAGGCTACAGAGTAGTGAGAGTGACTAAAAGATGCTGTTAGTCACATGACAGTTGCTTAACCAAGATTTAACTTTCCTAGTTGTTTACCAAGACAATAAGTGAAAATATTCATAAATCACTCATGCATCTTGTAATCAATACTGTTTTCAACATTAAAACATCATAAAACTTTGTATTTGTGCTCTTTCTGGTGTTTTCCAAGACA
Organism: Mauremys reevesii; assembly: GCF_016161935.1. Classification (NCBI taxonomy): domain Eukaryota; kingdom Metazoa; phylum Chordata; order Testudines; family Geoemydidae; genus Mauremys; species Mauremys reevesii. The sequence continues at coordinate 255,249,699 of NC_052623.1, forward strand.
CCTGTAAAGGATCTGATTAAGGGGAAGTCACAAATAAAATAAACAAACAAATACAAACTAACAAATCAAATATACCCCTTCAAGGAGGTCTCCAGAAGGGATCAGTTTTAAAAATTCACAAGACCCTCATCACAGAGCCCTGGTTCAGTGCTCCCACTCACAGCTCACATGGCTCCTACTTTCCTCTCCCCTGCTCTGCTTCCTTTTTTCTGTTTAAATAGCTCATCTCTGGGTCAATGGGAGGAGAGCTAGTGACTCCCTGGTTATACTCAAACTATTTTGATTGTAAGCTCCAGAACGTCCCTGAAAAGGATAGTACAGTCTGATGCTGGCAGACCAGGTGACAGCTCATACCAAAGCATCTAGGCCTCATCTGAACATGGACAAATGCATAGCTGGAAGCCAATCTGGCTCACCTCTGTGTTAGTATTAAAACACATCATAGGTTTATAAAAATGTGTTTAGACTTTATGAAATGCTTGTAGGATGCTGCATTATTAATCTCACTTAATATAACCTTATAACATGGGGTACAGATATTAAGTGTGTGTATTGTAAACATCTGTAACTGTGTAATGCGAACAGGAAAGAAGCATTAATTAATGCAAAGGCTTCCTAAAGAAGGTGTTTGGTCCTGCACACAAAAAGGCCCTTTGAAACCAAATGAACCATTGTGAAACAAAGGACAAAGACTTTGTTGATTGCTCCCCTGCATCCAGGAAGGAGACATGCACAAGGACTTGTCCCATCAGCTTGAACTCTGGGGGGAAGGGAATAAAAATCCTGATCAGAAGAAACTGGGTCTCTATGCTGCTTGTACTTTGAGATGGCAAGATTTCTAAATATAAGCAAGGGATTCCCCAATGCTTTGCCCTAGAGGACATATTGAGCTTGTACATTACAGCGGCTTCCATCGTCTTTTGAAACCTAACCCTGTAACTCACTTGTGGGTATATGTTTACCTGATTTAACCTTGTTAATATTCATTTCTCCTTCTTTGTTTATTACAGGATTGGCTACCAGCTTTGTCTTTTTTGTGACATCTAGGGTGCAATAGACCTGGGGTATGTAATCAGTTTGGGACTGGGACTAACCTGAATATTATTGTGATTTTTGGTGTAAGGGACTATTTATCACAGAGGCAGGCTTACCTCAATGGCAAGATAGACTGGAGTACCCAAGGGAACTGTCTGTGATTCCATGTTAAGACTGTTATGGTGCTTGAGGAGTTCACACTTGATGCTTGGTTGGTGAAATCTAAGTATAGAACTTAAACCCCCACATTGGTTGTATGTATACAATTCAGAAAACATTAAACCAAGTATTGCCTTCTTCAATGTTATCTTTATTCTATTGGCCAGCTTTTCCATGGGGCCAGCAGGAAAGGAAATAGCATAAGAGTTCAGAAAAGGGTTGTCAATTCAGTTTATTGATGATTGCGGTGTCAACTGGATAGAGTGCTCTCTTTTACTTCCTCACCCAGACAGTTGTGTAGCATTGCTGTGCAATCGGCAACAGTTAGATGGAACACACCAGCAAGTGTTTACTCTCCAGTGGGGACTGAATTTTTGTAAGTAAAGTATTCTGATATCTTTCAAATTGAAAGGTGCTATATGCTATTACATATGAGTGGTCCATGCAAATTTATTGTGTAAGGTGGTGGCATGGCAGACCAATGGCTGCTACTGATAAAATGCTTCCCTTAGTCATGGACCACAAATTGGTCACATGTTTAGTCCAGTCCTGCATTTACCTGACAACAGTTGTCACTAATCCTATGTTAGTATTATCACTCTAATATTCACAAACACTCAAATTCTCTGAAAATAAAACAAAACAAAACATCAATTTGTCTTCCGTGGTTAAAGTAATTTGAAGCGTTTTAGTGAGCAGTTTCCCCAGTGACTGTTATTGCTTATAACAGTGACTATAATAGATTAGACCTAAATGGGAGTTTTGAGTAATTTTTTATAATCAATATCAATTACATAACTCTCAAAACATCTTGTACATTTAAATCTTAGGTCAGAGGAGTACGAACTAACCAACAATTCCAATTCCTAGAAATATGCCAGCATAATATACGATCTGTTCTGTTGGATAGAATATGATGTGTTAGGAAAAACTATTCTTTCTATTTCTGAGGGTATATCAATGACAAACATGAAAAAAAGGACAATGAAGGTGTACTTGACAGTGTCTCTTTAATTTGTGATGTACCAAACTATTAAGACACCCTAATACAGTCTATTTCCACAATATATCACTTGAGGTGTGAGTGCATCTAATCTCACAAGCTAAACAGGAACTGGTCTGGTCTTGACATGAAATAAAATACCTCAAAGAGAAACACAGGGTATTACATGGAGAGAAACTGTTAGTTCCATAGATGATACTTTTCACCTTGAGATAATGATGATTGAGCATATTCAGGGGTATGATGTTTTTGAAGGATGATGTAATGGTCTCCACTCAAGGTCTGGTTGAGAAGCATGGCCTAGTGGTCATGGCCACAACCCCAGACTGCCAAGGGGGTTTTGTGGCAGGGAGCCTGGGCCATCCCACTCCACCAGGCTCCAATCCAGGGCCCTTTTAGCTACCAGTAACCTGGCAACCAAGATTACTTAAGGCAGTCCTCTCTGGGCCTCTTCCTCTTGTCTCCTGCCCTGGGCTCACCTCAATCCAAGGCCTTCACCTTATGGGAAAATCCAAATCCCAAGGAAGCAAGAGGAAGCCGCCACTGTCCAGAGCCACAGGATAGTTCTCTCTCTGCTTGCCTCTGTGGCGGTCCTCCCTTTCCTCATGGAGGGCCCCTTTGGGCAGCTGCATCAGAGCCTTTAGGTTTCACTCTGCTCTGCTGGAGCTGTGGGCTGCAGGTCTGCTCACCTTCAGCACTGCTCACCAACTGAGCTAATTCACTGCCTTCCAATTCCTCCAGAAGATGGAGCATTTGCTGCAGGTGTGGTGGGGCTGACTCAGCCCAAAATGAGCTCTTAAGCCCTTGTTGCTCAGCGAGAACAGCTATCAAGAGCTGTTTTATGGTTGGGTATCCATAAAAGGAAGCTACCTCCCTTTTCATTTATCACAAGGCCAAATTCATTACTCTTTCCACATCTGCACCTCCATTGTCTTTAAATTAGGTCCTTCATAATACTTTTGCAACCCCAATGAATTTAGCAATGGGATTGTATTAAGTGTCACCAACTGCAGTTTGGTACACAATGCCTTGATGTGCACTTATTCATTTCAGCGGAGCTGTTGGTTCTGCAAGACTAACTGGGAGTAAAATAAGTTATATCTTTGCATCACTGAAGTCAGCAATTATGCACAAGAAAACACACCTGTTGAGTAAGAAGGTGCCATTTTCACATAACCATTTTTCAGAGTTCAACTGTGTTTTAGCATCTATTTCCAAACTTTTGAGTTTTATTGTTTTTTGCCTTTACTGTCCATGTTACTTTACCTGCTTGCCCTGTAATTTCTCAGTTTTGTCAATAACTTCAATGCCTATATTTTCCAAAGCTGAACCTTGATCTCATCTAGTATATCCAGTTCATCTTAAAACCCCCATCATCAAACATGATCATGTTCCCTTTGCAGAAGGGAACAGATTGTCTTTCATCATATATCTAGTGGAAGCTTCAAAGACATCAAAAGAAAAACAAACAAAAAAAGCAATCACAAGCTTGAACAATTAATTACTCAATATGTAAAATGTTCTGCTGTGGGTAGCTTGACTCTGTTTAACAACATTTTTTTTCTTCCTTCTTCAAATGGATGGCCAAATTCTCTGCAGCATAAGTCCATTGACTAATTTGGTCTATAATAGTTAACTCCTTTATCTTTAAAAAAACAAAAAAAACCCAAAACATTTTTTATATTTTAGTCAGCTAGGCTAGACTGAAGGTCCACTGGGAAAACAGTTTGTTCAGACCACTTTATCAACCTTTCCCCCCCACACCTCTCTTTTTTTTTTTAAAGTAAAGTGGTTATAACATTTGCTTCTCAACTTCTATTGTTCTGAGAAAAAACAAAAATAGTATATTTGCTTCCATAGAAGGCATTCTATAGCATAAGTTGCTATAGTAACTTTGTGGTATTATTTTTAACTAAGAAAATAAGATCACAAAACATCTAAAATATAGGAATATGAATTTCCCAGAGGTGTTGTTTATACAATGTTTCTTAAAACATTTTCTCTGGTTATCACATTATATTCAGGACAGCTACTTGTTTTATGGAGTAAACTTGTATTATTCTAGCCCCATAGACAATAGATTCTTTAAAAGCATATGTAAGATGGCAGAGGCATGTGCATTATAACCTATTGCACAATTCTAATTTGCAATAGAACATAAATGCTAATTGGTATATTCTGCAGCTGGCATAGTAAGAGAAGCTTAATTTTTTTTTTAGTTCCAAATGGAAACAAACCAAATCCTTATAAATCCAGAATCATTGTACCAAGATTTAGTTGAAGATGACTGATCTGTCTGAACTTGATTGTAGGTTATAATCAAGGGAATGGGCTATAATGATCTGTATCTTTTATTTATTTTGCCAGATTGTGCCTTCAGCCCACAGCTCCAAATTGGGCATGATGCACAGATATACAAAATATAGCTAGAGACCTTATGACTTCTCCTGAGGGGGCAATGAACCCTAAAGGGACAGAAAGGACATGAGGCCATAGCTCTCTTTATTGATTCAGCAGAGATGGCTGGCTGTGGAGAGGAACACACCTTCTCTAGTATTCAGGAGGGACACTGCACACCCACCAGCACTTTGCGACTCCTTCCAGTCAGCCATCTCTGCTGGCTAGTGTAGAATAAAGAAGTATGTTGCCCCACCCTCCTCAGTGTTGTTGTTTGCTCCTCAGGCAACATCATGGGGTCTGCAGCTGTGCCTAGCTCCTCCTTGCACTTTCCAAACAGAAGGGCAGACTTCTTGTGCCCCCTCCCAACTCCACTTTGCCTTTGAGGTCGGGTAAAAGTCTTTCCTATTACGATGAAGGTCCATGATCCTAGTCAATGAAGGAAGTGTTTTATTTTCTGTTGTGTTTTGAATTGGTTTCTACCAGCACAATTGTAATTAAGTGCATAACAAATAAATAATTTATACCACCTCTCTCCTGCTGTGGCCTTTTGTTCTATTAATGAGTGAGGTGATCAGGTATTCCTTTGAACAAATTGGTCTACAGCCCACTGATTAGCCACTAAGAACATAAGAACGGCCTTACTATGTCAGACCAAAGGTCCATCCAGCCCAGTATCCCGTCTACTGACAGTGGCCAATGCCAAGTGCCCCAGAGGGAGTGAACCTAACAGGTAATGATCAAGTGATCTCTCTCCTGCCATCCATCTCCACCCTTTACAAACAGAGGCTAGGGACACCACTCCTTACCCATCCTGGCTAATAGCCATTAATGGACTTAACCTCCATGAATTTATCTAGTTCTCTTTTAAACCCTGTTATAGTCCTAGCCTTCACAACCTCCTCAGGCAAGGAGTTCCACAGGTTGACAGTGCACTGTGTGAAAAACTTCCTTCTATTTGTTTTAAACCTGCTGCCCATTAATTTCATTTGGTGGCCCCTAGTTCATATATTATGGGATCAAGTAAATAACTTTTCCTTATTCACTTTCTCCACACCACTCATAATTTTATATACCTCTATCATATCCCCCCTTAGTCTCCTCTTTTCCAAGCTGAAAAGTCCTAGCCTCTTTAATTTCTCCTCATAGGGGACCTGTTCCAAACCCCTAACCATTTTAGTTGCCCTTTTCTGAACTTTTTCTAATGCCAGTATATCTTTTTTGAGATGAGGAGACCACATCTGTACACAGTATTCAAGATGTGGACGTACCATGGATTTACATAAGAGCAATAATATATTCTCCTTCTTATTCTCTATCCCCTTTTTTAATGATTCCTAACATCCTGTTTGCTTTTTTGACTACTGCCGCACACTGCGTGGACATCTTCAGAGAACTATCCACAATGACTCCAAGATCTCTTTCCTGATTAGTTGTAGCTAAATTAGCCCCCATCAGATTGTATGTATAGTTGGGGTTATTGTTTCCAATATACATTACTTTACATTTATCCACATTACATTTCATTTTCCATTTTGTTGTCCAATCACTTAGTTTTGTGAGATCTTTTTGAAGTTCTTCACAGTCTGCTTTGGTCTTAACTATCTTGAGCAGTTTAGTATCATCTGCAAACTTTGCCACCTCACTGTTTACCCCTTTCTCCAGATCATTTATGAATAAGTTGAATAGGATTGGTCCTAAGACTGACCCTTGGGGAACACCACTAGTTACCCCTCTCCATTCTGAAAATGTACAATTTATTCCTACCCTTTGTTCCCTGTCTTTTAACCAGTTCTCAATCCATGAAAGGATCTTCTCTCTTATCCCATGACAGCTTGACATGACACTAGTGCTGATCAACCTATCTATTGCAAGTTTATTCCTTTTCTTGGTGCGCAAACAATTTGGAAGCAGTTCCCAGTTTGTGTGCCTGTATTAATGATTCAAACATCTGCCAAATATCATTAAGCTGAATAATTTTCAGCCATTTTGTTTGTAATTTCTTCTCTTTGAATCTCCAGTATTCATTGTTGGTTATTTGTGTTGTGCGACTGATCACCTAAGTCACAATGTACAGTTTCAACTTCCTGACTGGATTTCAAAGTTTTAAATCAAGAGACAACATTAAATGGTATACAAACTTTCATGATGAATTTTCAAACAAATCATTCATGCCAAAGTTTGAGACTTGGAATTCATGAATGCAGCCACAAATAACCAACAAACACCTGAAGAGTCTCATAATTAACACGATCTCATGATTCATAATAAACCAAATCCTGTGTTTTCTCCCCCCGCCCCAAAAAATACTTGTGAAAGTATTTAGCATTAAACCAGCTGTGCCAGCTGCATTCTCCTATTCTGCCTCTTGATCTAAGGGGAGTCAAGAGGATTCCTGACTTCAGTTGTCTATTTTTGGGCTGGGATTTTTCAAACAAGGTTGGGAAATAGGTGCCAGAATCCCATTGTAATTCAATGGAAATTGAGTGCCTGACTTCTTAAATTACTTAGAAAATCACAGCCTAGAACAACATGTAACATTTGTGAAATTTAAGATACAACTTTTATTAATGAATTTTATATGCAGTAAGACATGAAACAAATATTATAATTTATTAGATTATCCTATTGTGACACACCATACCTCAAAGTAGCACCCTGTAACCTCCCCGTGTTCAGTCATATATAGTTATATTTCATACAAAGCATGCCATGTAAGATATAGGTAAGGTCATGATATTCTGAAACCCATTGTTCTGTCAAAATATGTATATCATTAGTGTATATGAAGTTATGAGATTTTGCTGTACGGTTGTGGAAATGTTGTAAATTTTGGAGTCATCCATTGCTAGTTCTCCAGTGACAACAAAGGAGGTGATCCACACCCAGGCACATTTTAAACCACCATTAATCAGCAGGAGAGTTGTAAATAAAGGATTTACAGTTCTGGAAGAGAAGCACCACACAATGGGGATTGCTCAAGGCTGTGGCTCAGAAAGGCCCACCTGGGCTAGTTTCTTTCCATGGACGTGGACTAAGAGTATAAAATAAGGGACAGTGGCATCATAAGGACACTTTTCTCCTCCTCCACTTATGCTGGAAGCAACAAGAAGGCTGGGAGGACAAAGACTTGAACTGAGGAGACTGGTCCCAGACTTAAAAGTAAAGCCTGTGTATTAAGGACTGTATTCTACCTGCAACATCCAATTGGATGAGAAACACTGCTTGATCCAAATACTGCTTAGTCTAAAAAGGTTCAGGATTTAAACTGCTTAGTTACCAAAGAAAATAAAAGGTAAGCATCTCTGACCTTTTGTGCCTATCACTTAAAATCTATCTATCTTTCTGTAGGAAAACTTATTTTAGTGTTTTATCGTTACTAGTGAGTTTGTCTGAAGTGCTTGGTAAATCTGCTCAAGTTACCAAGGCTGGTGCATGTCCACTTCCCTTTGATGAAGTGTCTCCCAGTGGCCGGGGTTTGCTGCTCCAGGCCAATGGGGGCTGTGAGAAGCAGTGTGGGCCGAGGGACATACTGACCGCCGCTTCCAGCAGCTCCCATTGGCCTGGAGCAGCAAACCCCGGCCACTGGGAGCTGTGATCGACCAAACCTGTGGACGCGGCAGGTAAACAAACCGGCCTGGTCTGCCAGGAGCTTTCCCTGCACAACGGCAGAACGAGTTTGGGAACCACTGATCTAGGAAAACAGAAGGGTAAAGACACTGTATCCAAACATGTCAGAATATATAAAAACAAAATATTTTGTTCTGAAAATTGGTTAAAGGTTTGGAGGAGGCTGACCACAAGGATGTTTCTAATATTCTCCAAACTGGTTCATCCTCCTCTACTTCCAAGTAGGTGTTTCTGAGACTTAAGTGCTAGCTACAATGGGATTTGAGAGGCTGCTCAATGCTTTCAGTATTTATTCTCATGTCATGTTCTAAGATTCTGAGATCAGAGAGTAGAAACTATAAGAAATCAATCATTCCATTTATTTCTTGCTAATGTAGTTCTGAAGCAGCAAAATGATACTTTGTGAATCCTAGGCAAAACAATTCAACCCCTTGACTCCTCCACAGGTTTCACGCCACACTGTTTTGATAATGTTTTTCAATAATTAAGTTTCTCTAATAGCTGCAAGATTTTATAAAACATCTTGATTAGTTTAGTTGGGTATGGAGACTTTTATGCAGCAACTTTTCTCAGAGTCCATTACTTTTGTGGGTATTAATATGGATAAATTTATAGCGAATTAAGGTATATTAGTTACAGCAAACTTGCAATTAGTTATGCCCAATTAGATTTATTTATATTGATGCAAGTAGGGAAAAATAAATGTAAACAAAATAAGTGGTTTTAGATCATTTTGATTTATTAAAAAAAGATTGACAAGACTCACCACTACCTCTCTCTTCTTCCACTGTTTCTAGCACCTTCTCCCACCTCTGAGAATGGGAATTCCTTCCCCCCTACTCCTTTCTATATCCCATCCACTCCAGTGGATGAACAACAAATCTGGCTCCCCTAAGCCCTCAAAAAAATGCTGCCCCCCGTGTGCCAGTTCACCTCTGCTCCCCCGGGGCAAGTCTGGGAGAGAGGGGGGAGATGTGGCATGCTCGGGGGATGGCGGGGGTGGAGTGATGGTGAGCTAGGGCAGGGAGCAGTTCCCTGCCCCCGAGTTACTCCCTGCACCCGCCGGCCCCAGGTCACCTCCACTATCCCCTGAGCGCGCTGCTACTCGCTTCTCCCTCCCTCCAAGTGCTTTTGCGCGGCAAGCCTGGAAGGAGAAGGGGAGTTACGGTGCACTCAGGAGATGGCAGCAGTGAAGTGGAGGTGAGCTGGGGCAGGAAGCAGTTCCTGGCCCCCCTCCCGGGTTACTCCCCGAGCCCACGGGCCCCGGCTCACCTCTGCTCTGCCTCCTCCGAGTGCCACTACTCGCATCTCCCTCCCTCCCAGAGCTTTCACATGGCAAGCCTGGGAGGGAGGGGGGAGAAGGGGAGTTGCGGTGCACTCAGGAGATGGCAGCAGTGGAGCAGAGGTGAACTGGGGCAGGGAGCAGTTCCCGGCCCCACCCCCGGGTTACTCCCTGCGCCCGCGGGCCCCAGCTCACCTCTGTTTTGCCTCCTCTGAGTGCCACTACTCACTTATCTCTCCGCCCCTCCCTCCCTCCCAGCACTTTCGCGCAGCAAGCCTGGGAAGAAGGTGGAAGGAGGGAAGCATGGCGTGCCTCGAGGAGGAAGCAGGCCAGGGGTTTGGGGAAGGGGTGGAGTTGGGGAGGGGGCGTGAGCAAATTTGCCACCCCTGCAAATTTGCTGGCCTAGGCCTAGGCGATAATACACTGCTGATCCACTCTGGTTCCACCTTCTCCACTCCACTGACACTATTTTCACTAAAGGTGTTTGACAAATTTTTCCTGGTAAAAAACTCAGAGCCTTCACTGTCCTCATTCTCATGAGCTAAGAGCTGCTTCCAATCATGTGGCTCCCTGAATTATTGTCCTCTTTGATATTCTTGATTAACTCCTAATCTGGTTCCTCTCTAACTGCTCTTTCAGTCAGTTTTCCTCCTCTTCAATCCCAGTCTGTGGCTCCATGTTGGGGCCATTCTTCACCCACAAGAGAGAGGATGTGAAAGGTGATCTCATATGTTTACACCTTTTCAGCTTCCATCTTCACATCAACAACTCATCAATTTACATTTCTTCTTCTGATATGCTTTGCTTCATCCAAACCTACATCTCCTTCTAGAAATCTTTTATCAGCTTAAGGTCAGGGGCGGATCTAGCTTTTTTGCCACCCCAAGCATGGCAAGCAGGCTGCCTTCTGCAGCTTGCCTGCGGGAGGTCCGCTGGTCCGGCGGCTTTGGCGTACCCGCCGCCGAATTTGCTGCCGAATCCGCAGGACCAGCGGACCTCCCGCAGGCGCACCACCGAAAGCCGCCTGCCTGCCGCCCTCGCAGGGACTGACAGGGCGCCCCCCGCTGCTTGCCGCCCCAGGCACGCGCTTGCTGTGCTCGTGCCTGGAGCCACCACTGCCTAAGGTTAACAAATCACATGATCTTCCCTCTGAAACCCCTAGTAACTCTACTTTTTCTCAGTCATTGCTGGCATGCCCTACTCCTCCTTGTCTGGAGGTTCACAGGCATTTGAGTTAAACTAAACAGCCTATACTTCTTTTAATACATTCAGGGCAATTAGTAGAAGGATTTCACAGATCTCATTATGTAAACTGATTATTTAAATGAGAAAGCAGTGGGGAAACTGCAGAACCATTTTACAAAGAGCATCATGTACTACTTCTTGTGGTAAACAAGTATTTTTGTCAGTAAAAAGCATACAGATATCAGCTGCTATTAGTTTATGTACTTGGTTTCTCACAGTCAACATTTGATAAAGAGAATGTGAAATATTGAGGTTAGAAAACAAGGCTAATTACTAGCACCCTTAAGGTCTCATCACGACAACACTGCTCTCCCCTCTCTCCCACTGAGCTAATGTAACCCTTGCCTGCTTGGTGTGGTGCTTGGTCCCCCTCCAGTGGCACCTAGACTATATAGAGATTGATGAGTCTGCTACAGCTTTGGCTAACATGGCTGTTAGCTCATGCACTAAGCTTCAGAAGTTTGATCCTGCTAACCCAAATCTGTTGGCATTAAATTAACATTACTACATAATTTGAATTACACTATAGTGATTTGTATATTTTTCTTAGGCCATCAAGTTATTCAAGAGAAGGAAGGGAGCAGACAGGGCAGAAAGCTGACTAACTTGGCTGGGATTTCAGTGCTGCACACAGAACTCACATCCCTGGGGCAGGGAGGGGAAAGGTGGCTTTAAACTACATTTTCCCCCTTCCACTTCCAAGGCCTTCCCTGCAGGTGCTGCCTGAGTTACACAAACGGCTACCCTAAGCTGCAGCAGCATACCCAGGCTCCTGCTGAGAATACCTGTAGTGCTACATGCTATGGTCCCATACGCAACTGTATGCCAAGGCTTGCAGAGTGCTGTGGGGTCTTGTACAGCAGCCATGGAATATTTTCTACAGTATCTGCCCTGGGACATGTCTCCTTTGACGCAGCTCTGAGACTTTTGTATCCCCAGTACCTTAGAGCAAAGTATGGAGGTTGCAGTAGGAGGGAGAATCCCTTCCCTTGATCACAATGAAAAAGTAGATTTTGCAGACAGACACCCAGGATACCATGGTTGGGGTAAATACAAGACTGTCTATTTCCTGGTTCCACAGGCACAGACCATTTTCCCTGGCCTTGATTCACAAAAATATATACTATACTGCCTATACCAGTCCAGAGAGTGTGCCAAGTGTAATATGGTGACAAGGAAAAAACATGAAGTTGGTTGTAGGAGAAATGAGCAGACCAGGGGTGAGGAAGGAAGGCCAGTATTGTTCATGATGCGGAGGAATGAATGATACAAGATAAGAGTGCATAGGCAGAAGACACAGAGTTGTGAGGGGCAGTCTATTTCCTTCTCCTTCTCCTGCACACTAAGATCTAGTCACTTACTGTCATTATGAAGACTGGATGGTATCCTCCCACAGTAAATGAAGATAAAAAAATGCCCAAACTTTTTTCTAAGCCATCCCTGAATTTGGTGATTGAGATAAAATGGAAGTGAAAGTCAAACCAATGTAGGTTGTTTGTTTGTCAGCCATTTTATAAGAGTCAGAATCCCTGAACTTCAGTGTTTCAGCAAAAAATGGGCAATACAAAACAAGGAGTATTTTTGTTTAATACCAAAACTTGGCTGACAAGATTTTGTAAAAGGAAAACCTGATTATGGTTTCGTTGACCCATTTCTAAACCGTAGCAAAAAAAAATCTCTGTATGAGCCCTACCAGTCCTAACTGAGGACCAGCATGTAATGCAATATTACTGTCTATGACCCAGATATGGAGATCCCTGTGTCTATCTGGAGCTCCACTGGCTTAAACAAGGCTTCACACATGCACCGCAAACCACCCTGAAGAATCTGATGCAGGATTTGTGTTCTAGTGACATGGGATTTATATTACTTACAGACATTTGGGGTGCTCTGTTTTTGTGCTCTCTTTTAAATCCATTTAGTAATTCTGATTGAAGTTAAACAAGTTTATTTTTGTTTACATACACAGTGGAAGATGTTCACTTTTACAGGGATGTCAGCACTGCCCTGTGGAGAATGCACTACATTATAAAACTCTTCAGGATAGATTTGCAAAGGGATTGGGCACTTAACTGCGACTCTAACACACTTAAGTCCCAAATATAGGTGCCACTGTGTGACGGGTTGTACCCCCCTTCCTGGGGTGCCACCTGATGCGCTGGGGTCTCATTGAACCTGCCCTTTCCACCAGCCCAGGTTTCCTCACTCTAATTTGACTGTGTTAGGCTTTCAAGCCTTCTCCAGCGCACACACAGGTAAGGCCACACCCAGCTGCAGACACAGACGGAAATCAGTGGTGTGGGAAGACTTAGCTAGGAGAATGGCCAGCACTCATGCACACCCCTCTTTTGGGGCATAAACCCAAAATAATATTATCTTGCACTGTATAGAGATCTGCACAATGCAAGCTCATAAAAATCGCCTCCTCCCTCAAAGTGGCGAGAGAGATGCACAGCTTTTTGCCCCCCCCCCCCATATGAATTGCACAAACTGGGTTTTGAAATGAAGAAATAAGTTTATTAACTACAAAAAGTAAATTTTAAGTGATTATAAGGGATAGCAAACAGAACCAAGAAGATTATGAGCAAATAAAACAAAACACGCAAATTAGGCTTAATACACCCAAGAAACAGGTTACAAAATGTAATTTTTCACCCTCAATGTTGTTTTACGCAACTTGCAGAGTTTCTGTAGCTTAGCATTCCAGTTATTTCTCTTTACAGATTGGACCCGTCTCAGCCTGGACTCAACCCTCCCTCTCCCTCCAGGTGTTTTTAGCAATAGAATTTACATAAGACAGGAAGCCTTTGTTTCCAGTGGAAAAGTACCAGCAGTGTCCAAAGTGGTATTTTGTACCAGATGACATTATTGCATGACCTTGCAGTGTCAGTGCAACCATGAGACAAGGTTTATTTGCAAGGTCCGCAGGAAGGAACTCCTGGGAAGATAGGGGAGCCACATCCTTGAAGACTCATTGTCCTAATGGCTCATTAAGGCTGATTGCTTACTGTCTGGTGGGTGTTTCCCAAGCACATAGACAATTGTCCTAACTTTAGATTCAGAAATGATACATGTGTACAAATTGGATAATCACATTCAGCAAATCATAACCTTTCCAATGATCTCACATGAACCAACTTGCGTAAAACATAGTTATGCCATATTCACATATTATTTCTATGAAGAATATGGGGTGTAACATCACACACAGATATTCACAAAACCCCCTCTCAGCTGCCACCAAAACCTGCAGATGTCTAAACTCACTCAAAGACTAAGTTTTTTCCCCTAGGCACCCGTGTTTCTGCCTCTGAGCGTACGTACTGCAGCCTCACTTTAGACATCCAGATGCCTAATCCCAGTGCTATTCACAACCCAGTGGAAAATGGTGTTCCCCTGCCTAAATTGCCTGTATGCTCTGAGCCAGAGCAAGCATGACAATGACTAGTCTGGTAATTAGGACACTCACCCACAGTGTGGCAGACCCAAGATCCAGTCTCTCTGCTCCAGGGACCAACTATTGATCTAAAGTGGAACAGCTTCAACAAGAGATTGATGGAGATCCACATCAGATTATCCCATAGCCCAGTGGTTAGAACACTCATCTGAGAGGCGGCAGATCCTTGTTCAGATCTTTCTTCTCTTCAGAGAGAGAGAGAGAGAGAGAGAGAGAGAGAGAGAGGGGACTTGAACTGAGTGGTCTCCCCAGATGAGTATCCTAACCAGTGGGCCAAAAATCATCATCCTCCTTACCAGCTTCTTGCAAGAAACAACTAATAGAAGGTTCATACCTGAGCATCCCAAGCAGAGATAGGTGCCAAACTCCCTGAATGGGTGCGGCTTAGAACGCACCACTCTCCTTGACATCTTTCATTGGCTACTTTCGGTGAGCAGCTGCGTAGCAAGCTGGCTTTTGCGATTCCCATTCTTTGGCACCTATCTCCCTCCACTCACTTTATAGGAAGCCTGAGTCCCTAACACAGGCTTTGTGAAACCCAGTGACTTCCCAGGCACCTAAAAGTTAGGCATAGTGACACTCAGCATCACAACAGTGAAGTCTCCTTCTGAAAGTAGCCCTTCATGTCATGTTACTAGGCCAAACAGAAGTTTAGTTATGAAAATGTATTATTAATGTGGGCCAGACTTTTAAAAACAGCATCTTTTTTTTTGCACCGGCAGAGTTACAAATGTAAATTTGTGGCCACAGTTTTGCAAAAGCGGAGGTCGGATGAACACTGGGATGAAAATATGATTCTTGATGTAAAGAACATTGCAATGAATTTGCCCAAATACAGTAAATATGGGGAAAAGGTGCCTCCAATATACATATAACAGCAACAAATGGTACAGAAAATATATGCCTATGTGCTCTTTATTAAACTGTCTTTGGTGAGAGATACTAAACTTAGATAGGAGAAATTTGGTATATCATTTTATTTGGTATATCATTTTATTTGATACGGAATGAGGCTCTCTTTGAATTCTGAGCTGCAGCAAAACACCTCCCCTCCCCCGCCCCCGTGTTATGACTCTAATGTTGCAAAAATGAACACATTGGCTTTATACAGTATGAGTAGTGCCATTGACTTCAACAGGACAACTCACAGCAAAATTAAGCATGTACATGAGACTTTGCAGGATCACAGTCTGCGCGCTTCTAGAGAGGAGCTAACTTTATGACATAATGGAAGTTAGTTGAGTGGCATTCTTAGCTACAGCATTCGCTGCTGGACATGATACACTAAGACAACCTAGATTTCCCACTGATCTAAAATATTGTTAACACCCAAGACGTAAAAATAGCTTGTTTTAAAGGTTACCTTCTGGGCTGGATACAGCTGTAAAATGCACTAAAAGAGTTAATGGAGTACTAATCAATTAAATAATAAAAGAAATCCTCTTTGTACAAACATGGAGATTACTATACAGCAACCTAGATGATTAACCAGAAATCAAAGTAAAATTAGTGATTTAAAAACTAAATCAAGTTTCTTTTATTTGCATCCAGTTAAATGAAGGCATTAAAGAGCTGTTAGAAGAAATTACTCCTTAGTAGTTCATTTAAGAAAATGTCAAATTTACAGGGATATCTTTCCAACAAAATCTGCTAATCTCAGCTCATTAACAGTAAAGGCAGCATGAAATGAGCCTGTCTTTTGTCTAGACATTGGGATTTCACCTTGAGAGAAATGGATTCTTTGTGCTTGCGATATTTGTTGACTGACAAGAAGCAGAAAATACCAGAAATTCATGAGGTAGTTTAAAAAGATTTCCTTTCCAGTTCTGCACATTCAAGAGTTTCAGATAGTTTTGACAAGTATCCCATAACTTTTGGGTGCTTACCTGAAGCAAACCAAAGCCCAGTTTTGTATATCACAAGCAGGGCCAGCTCCAGGCACCAGCCGACCAAGCACGTGCTTGGGGCGGCACCTTGGGGCAGGGTGGTGCTCGGGTGGTTTTTTTTTTTTTTTGATTCGTCGGGGCAGCGCTGGAGGGTTGTTTTTTTTTTGTTTCAGCAGCGCGGCGCTCGGAGGAGGCGGGTGGTTTCGGCAGCACGGCGCTCGTGGTGGGAGGGGTACAGCGGGGTGGCGCTCTTTTATGCTTGGGGTGGCAAAAAAGTTTGAACCGGCCCTGATCACAAGCCTTTACCTATTAAGACCCAAATCCTAAAATGGGATCTACACAGCCAGCCCACCGCACCTCCACCAAGCCCCAAAGACTTCAGGGGGAATCTGCACTGGCAAATGCAATCATCCTGCAAGACTGGGGCCTAACATTTTAGTTAAAATAATAATTAAAGATCTACTCTAGATGGATTTTGTCTCTGAATTCCAAGGCCTTGATCTACCCCAGTTTAGTTCAACCAGGTTCAGGTATTTTAGAAGATCTCCTGCTAACAGATTTCTTAGACTTGTGGTCTTCCTCTTACTAGTGTTATCTATTAACATGCAATATACAACATACATTTATAACTCTGATAAATGAAGTGGGGGGAGCTCCCTTTTATGGGCACACAGCCAGCCAGTAGCTATAAAATCCCTCTGAGTAGCTGTTCTCTAATTGCTCTATGGGTAAAGGATTAAAAAGTCTCACTGCTATGCATAAGTAAAAGGATGTGAGTGGACACCTGGCCAAAAGAGGCCATGGGAAGGCTAGAATTTTTAAAATGGAGAAAAGACTCTCCTTTTGTCCGTCCATTGTTGTTCTCATGGGGAGAAGAGGACAGGGCAGCAGTTATGCTGTGAGAAGCTTGGGCCAGGTATGAAAAAAATCAGTAGCAGCATACCTAGAAACTACTCATTTAAAACCCCAGATATGTAAGTAGATCAGGAAGTGTCTAGGAAGACAGTTAGGTTTATCCCTTTTATTTCTTTATGGCTTGTGGATTTGTCTGTTCTAATCTCAGGTGCGTTTGTTTTGCTTGCAACCTTTAAGCTGGACCTCAACAAAGCTATTCTTGATGCTTAATTCTTGTAGTTGCTCTTTTAAAATCTAGCAATAGCCTGAGTTTCCAGATGTATTTTCTCTTTTTTTTTTTAAATAAATAAAATTTACTTTTAAGAACAGAATTGGATTTGTGTGTCTTAAGAGGTTTGTGCAAATGTTTAATTAGCTGGTGGCTACACCTGATTCCTTCCTGTGGGGTACCCTCAACCCAGCTCTTCCCCGGTGGGGGGGGGTTTGAAAGGGCTTGAGGGTACCCCACAGGAAGGAATTCCCAAGTGGGGCTTCCTGAGCTCTCAAAGGGGTTCTGCACTTGGGTGGTGGCAGCATCTACCAAGCCATGGTCAGAGAAAAGCTGTAACCTTGGGCATTTAATACAAGTCTGGATGGGGCCAGTATTAATTTTTAGAATCCTTGCAGGCCCCCACCTTGTGCACTCGAAGTGCCAGAGTGGGGAAATCAGCCTCAACAACAACAACTCATAAGAGATGGCCTCTGCCTAAAGGGTGCATAATCTGACTCAGGCAAATGTGATACAGGATACAAAAGTTAAAATGTAATGTGATGCATCGATCATATATGCACCCTGTACAGTCTGACAAAGTGTTCTCATTAACAAATATACATGAGAAAGTATTTGTCACTTTTTTTTGCCACGCTACTGCAAAGGGTTCAGAAAAATGCCAGAAATTTCATGAACAAAGTGGAAAAAGCTTGGGGGGTGGGGAAATCTCCTTAGCTTTGGGTGCAAACAATTTCATGCTGTTCCATTTTCAGGACTGGGTGCTAGCACAAATGTATTCTATTAAATTCCAGACTGAAAACATAGGCACATATTCTCTGTTCCCTTTGAGAGATGTAGAGGAGGAGCATAAACTGCAGTTAATCCCAGCCAGGGGCAACCCGCAGTGAGCAAAGTGCTAACAGTCACCATGACCACAAGAACGGTTTAGAAACCAGAATTTCAGTTCCATGGGAAATTCCATGGAAACAGCATTTGTTTCCATACCAAAAATGGCACAAAAGTTAACACCTCAAACTTTCTCTGATCAAAAAGCTTAAAAACTAACATGCTACAATGACATTTTTGACCCAAACAAAAAAAAAAAGTGTTTCATATAGAAAAGTTGACACTTCAGACATTTTAATAGAAATCATAGAAGATTAGGGATGGGAATTACCGTGTGAAGTCATCAAGTCTATCCCCTGTGCTGAGGCAGGACCAACTAAAACTTAAGGATACCTGACTGGTGTTTGTCCAAACTATTCTTAAACGTCCCATAATAGGGAGTACACGGCTTTTCTGGGAAGCCTCTGCCAGAGCTTATAGTTAGAAAGTTTTCCCAAATAGCTAACCTAAGTCTCCTTGGCTGCACATTAAGCCCTTTACTTCTTGTCCTGCCTTCAGTAGGCACAGAACAGTTGATCACTGTCCTCTGTATAAAAGCTCTTAACTGTCTTTTAATATGTTATCAGGTCCTCCCTCAGTCTTCTTTCCTCAAGAAGAAATATACCCAGGTTTTCTAATAGGTCAGGTTTTCTAAATCTTCTATCATTTTTGTTGCTCTCCTCTGCACTCGCTCCAATTTGTCCACCTCTTTCTTAAAGTGTGCCATCCCAGAACCGGACACACTAATCCATCCGAGGCCTCACCAGTGCCAAGTAGACTGGGACAATTATCTCCGGTGGTTTACACTTGACACTACTGTTAATACCCCCCAGAATTATATTAGCCTTTTTTGCTTTTCCATCACATTGTTGTCTCATTCAATCTGTGATTTACTATAACCCCCAAATCTTTTTCTGCAGTACTACCATCTAGCCCAGAGGTGCACAAACTATGGCCAGCAGGCCACAGCCGGCCCATGGGACCATCTTGCCTGGCCCCTGAGGCCCCTGAGCCCCCTCCCCTGGAGCCTCAGCTCGCTCCACAGCCAGCGCAATGCTCTGGCAGCAGCGCAGCTGCAGAGCTGGGGCCTGATCCAGTGCTCTGTGCTGCGCGGTGGTGTGGCTGGCTCTAGCTGGGTGGAACAGCTGCCTGTCCTAGTGATCTGGGCGGTGTGGCTGTAATGCCACCAATGCTCCAGGCAGAGTGAAAAGGGGGCATGGAGCAGGGGGGTTGGATAGAGGGCAGGGGAGTTCAGGGTGGCGGTGTGGATAGGAGTCGGGGCAGTCAGAGGGAAGGGAACAGGGGGGTTGAATGGGGACAGATCTCAGGGAGCAGTCAGGAAGGAGGGGGGGTTGGATGGGGCAATTGATAGGGAGAAGGGGTGGTTGGATGGGGCAGGGGTCCCTGAGAGGGCAGTCAGGAATGAGAGGAGGGGTTGGATGGGGTGGGGGAGTAGAGGGTTGGATGAGGCAGGAGTACAGGGGGGCTGTCAGGGGGACAAGAAGCAGGAAGGGTCAGATAGGGGGTGGGGCTGGGTCACGCCTGGCTGTTTGGGGAGGCACAGCCTCCGCTAACCAGCCCTCCACACAATTTTGGAAACCTGATATGGCCCTCAGGCCAAAAAAAAAAAAAAGTTTGCTCACCCCGATCTAGCCAGTTATTCCCCCATTTTGTAATTGTGCATTTGATTTTGCCTTCCTAAGTGAAGTACTTTGCACTTGTCTTTATTGAATTTCACCTGTTTACTTCTGACCAATTCTCTAATTTGCTAAGGTGGTTTTGAATTATAATCTTGTCATCCAAAGTGTTTGTAACCCCTTCCCAACTTGGTGCCAGCCACAAATTTTCTAAGCATACTTTCTACTAAGTCATTAATGAAAATATTGACTAGTACCACACCCAGGACTGACCCCTACAGGAATGCAGTAGATATGCCCTCCCAGTTTGACAGCAAGCCAACGATAACTACTCTGAGGATGGTCTTTCAACCAGTTGTGCAACCCCTTACAGTAACTTGATCTAGAACACATTTCATTAGTTTGCTTATGAGAATGTCAAGTGGGACTGTGTCAAAAGCCTTACTAAAAGCAAGATAACATCTACTGCTTCCCCTCATGCAGTAGGCCAGTAATCCTGTCAAAGAAGGATGTTAAGTTGGTTTGTTCTTGACAAATCTTTGCTGGCTATTCCCTATAGCCCTAAATACTTAAAAATTGATTGTTTAATAATTTGTTTCAATATCTTTCCAGGTATCCAGATGTCAATTTGAATTAAAAAAAATAATGATCCAAAACTAAACATTTAAAACTCCCCATAAAAAAATAGATATTTTCCACACAAAAAATGCCAATTTTGATGAAACACCATACTTTTTCAGGAAAACTTTTCCATTGAAAATTTTCAACCAACTGTAATGATCACATAATTGAAGACTGAATCATAACACACACATTGAGGTAATGAATTACACCTTCAACCTTAATGTTGGCATTTCCCAATTTTTGAGTGATTAAAAAAAATCACTCTACATTAAAAGGACACTAAAGTTGCAAAGTCAATGTAGAGATATAAGGCCAAGCCTCTGTCTCCAAGGAAGAGTGGTAAGAAATGCTAGGTCAATATTCGCTCACTGCTCCCATACGCCAGGTTGAACGGAAGAGAAGAATTTGGTTTGGAGCGACATTGAAGACAGAAGAAAAGTTAATTTGAGAGTGAACAGATACTGAAAATGTCTTAGGGAAAACAGATGGATAGTTATATATGGGCAGAAATTTTTAATCAAATAAAGCAAATACAACAAGGGAGACAGATTTAAATCATTTATAGAAAATCATATGCTAGAACAGTGCACCACACCATGCATATGATACCATGATAATACAGTTTGATTATATTTCAGGAGACCACAGGGATGCAGTTCTTCAGAATGAAGTGGCTTGGTCAGTGTGAACACAGGATGTGTATGCAGATTAGGGAATAAACTTTTTAATATGACTTTTTACCATGTTTCTAAATGAATTTGATAGGAAAAATATTTGGGACCTTGTGATTTTAGATTAGTTTTGCACATAGTATGTTAACAGACTAACTTGACAAAATATCAAGTTATACTAGTCCAGACTTTTTGATAATTTATGATAGGAAGACATTTTTGGGTTTTTGAAGTGCTTCCATACTGTAAGTGATAGATATTGTATTTGAAAATTTAGAAAATTCTAATAAGCAGGAGAAAGTCTTTGAAGTTAAATTTTTTTCCCATATTTTCTTACAGCCATTTTTCCTTCGCTAGCTATGGACCCTGCTTTCTGTAGTCCTTTCCCAACATCAGCTAATCTCCATTGGAAAGTCCTTTTAGCAGCATTGTTAGAGACAATACTTCCAGCAGTTACTCAATGGCAAATGATATTTGTCCTACCTCTGAAGACAGCTGCTGTGCCAGGAGCTTGGTAGATGAATATTTGACTATTACTTAGATTGTTATTTTAAGATTCTCTATAGGAGTTAATGTCTACACTCATACCACATTACAAAATGATGTACTATGTTCCAAACTTTTGTAGTCCAAGAGTTTTTAGAAGGAGACAGGAGAGGCCTATTTAATTTTGAAAACAAGGTGACAAGCACTGCTCAAGCCTAGTGCCATTTAATGCGATAAAAATACACATATCTTACTAGGAAGAGGAGGAAAGGAATGGGAGAGAAAAGCAGAAATTGCAGAACATTGCAGGACTAAATGACTTGCTGTAAGTTCCTCTCACAGCCACACAGTATATTATTGCCTTTGACCCTTGTTAGGGTCAATGGCAGTAGCGAAGATTCAAAAAGTTAGGTTTAAAAGCATAATAGTTAAGCTTTCAAATCCTATTTTTCCAATCCTCCATGGGCCCTTTTTCTGCGTTTTTCACAACAGCACCATGATGGTATTTTTCTCCAAATGACTCCTAGGTTTAGATGATGATGCTTAAATCGTCTAGCACGAGGAATGGCATGGGGGGGGCAGCTGTTTCAGAAAGATGCACTCAGACTAGGCTGAGAATTTGGTAAATGTCTTCCAATGTCTCCCACTGTTGAGCTCTAAGGTTCAAGAAAAACCAATAGACACACTGATGGGTGCATTACCATGGCTCCCACAGTGCTTGACTTGAAGGCATAGCACCCAATTTAAGTGGAAAATGATAATTTATGCTTTGTCTTCTGACTACATCAACCACCTATTATCCTTTCATAGGGTCTGATTCTCCACTGGCTTTACCTTGTATAATCATTCGCACCTGTGTAAAGTGCGTGTAAATTGCTACCATTCTGATTTAACACCTCCTTGCACTCACTTTGTGCAGGTGGAAAGAACTACATAAAAAGGTGCAAAATAGTGGAGACCAGTGCCTAGACTATTTAGCCAAAATAGTTAATGCAATGGGGCTGGGAACAGGCAAGGTATCGACTGTATAGGCAATGTGTGTATGTGTGAACTAGTAATGGTAGAATTTGATAGTGTGTTGATCAGGTTCAGATATCCAAGTTTTCTGCTTGAAATACATCACTATGTAATAGGATCCTAATCAGTAAAATATTTTTTCCTTTATGGTACCTTGTATATTTTGTTAGCCTGCATATTACATTTGTATCTAAAGATTAATGCAAAACAGAGATAAGAAACCTGTCCATGCAACTCTTACTAATCCTTAATTTAGCTAGCCAGTTGTGATTTTTTTTGTGTCCCCCCCATTGACAGAAGCACAAAATTAAAAAACATGTTAACATGTGCTTCAAACCGAGAAACCACTGGTATAAAAAGGACAAATTATAGGAACAAACTAATGACTATAATGGTTCTCAAGCTTAAAAAAAAAATCCAGATTTTGCAATTCTCATAGAAAAGCACTTACGATAGTACAGACATAATTGGAAAGGCAAAAACAAAACCTTTAATCAAGCTGAAACATGTTTAAAAACCACCGAGAGGTTCAAACACACTGGATTGTTCAGTGACTGGATAATATGTTAACATGGGCTATACTCCATTTGCTTATACTGATGTAAATTGGGAGTAACTAGATTGAACTACAGATTTACACTGAAGATAGAGGGACACATTCTGCCACACTTGTTTTGCATAGTGCCCACACCAATGGAGTAACTTGCACATTGAGGTAATACTCCCCATAAGTAAGGGTGGCATTACGGGGCCCAGTATTTGACCTTTTACCTCTACATCATAGCTTCAGATTGAAACCTGGTCAGTACTGACTGACCACTGAGGAGCTGAAAGTTGTTTCCATGTGAAACGAGCTTGAGGGGGTCTCAGCACAGTTTTGGATTTTGCCCTGTGGACTACTGAAAGCTGGATCCTGTGACTTTGGTATATGAATTTGTGAGGTACACCTAAAAGCAGATTCTCAGTATGACAACACTATAGCATTATAAACATTGTAACCCCCATTCTCTTCTTGGTTCTGGATCACATCACCTTGACTAAGCACTTGGAGTATCCCAATAGTTAGGAACCATGCTGCTGAAGTTTTTCCCACTATATCATTGCCAATATAGTCAAATGACTTATTTCCATAGAGAGGTCCCACTACTCACAATATTTGGTCATTTTCTTAACACACCAGTCACCAAGCAGACAGTTATGAGCAGGGTGCCCCTGGCGATTCCTGCATACATGATTCTTCTTAAGGAAGCACCAAGTTGTTGTTTGACATTTGTGGCAACAGCTTTAGCTTCTTTTTCTTCTCCTTCCATCGTCCAGGGTGAAGCAGCAGGTGCCATATTAAAAAGTCTTGTGTAAAAGAATAATAAAAACAGAATCTGCCCAGGACTTCAGGCTGGCTGCTGTTTTGCCAAGTTTGGTAAAAGCCCTGATAATCATATGTACATGCCTTCTGGAATTACTTCTTCCTATTAGCTCCAGGAGCTGTATTATGAATGATCTCATCTGGAAATCAGTGTCTCTCTTTATAACTTGTACATTATAATTGTTGCACTGTTCCTCACCTCTTGGACTGGGACAATCGAGAGCAGGGATGCTTGTTTGATTTACTGAGCTAAAAATTAAAAAAAAGTTACAGCATCACAAGCATTTAACATACATAATGAACTGTTCATTACTTTGCACATAAGTTACCTTTTCCCTGGAGACAATCTAATCGCTGCAAATGATTGTATTAGGATCAATTGTATCCTACACATTCTGCTCAATAAACTCACTCAAGTAACCTCCTAAGCAATGATATTTTGCCATTATACATGCTCTCCAAAACTTCTGTAAGATGGAAAGCTGCATTAAATCACAATATACAAATGTACTTTGTACATTTAAAATAAAGATACATCAAGACTGTGCATTAGCACTTAGCACCAATCTAGCAAAGCATTTATGCGAGTGTGTAAATTAAAGCACACAAGTAGCCCTGGGATTGTCCATGCTGATATTATTGGACTTATTATTTGCCCTCAGAACCATGAATCATGCAGTGGTGTTGATGCAGTCTCTAGCAGGAGTGGATGCATCTGCTCTTCACGGCTTCAGTCTTTTCTTGCAGAGAGATACATAGGGCAGTTCACAATAATTGTTCTTGCACCTAGAGTTCTATAGGGTAATATCCACCCCTGTTAAGTGTTTATAGGAGAAGATATGGGTAAAAGATTTCCCGCATGCTGTTGACACCCAGCTTTGTTTCTCTGTGTCATGCAATCAAGTCTCTTTACCAGTCTCTGGGTGAGAATGGGGCATAAGTGAAAGCAAGTTGGTTGAGAGCCTGAACCTGAAAAGAAAGAGGTGAGTATGGGGAGATGAGGGATACAGACTGAGGCTTTGCTTGTGATTATATGACAACCCCTGGTGCTCAACCATTAATGCTGGAGGTCTGGTTAGATTCCCAAACTTGTTTCTGGATGATCAAGTAGTAACAGTGACCCTGGATATTTCCCCTCCCCCCCAATCAGTATATAACAAGGAGATCATATCTTTTCCCTCTTAAATGTAGAGGACACTTATCAGTGCTAGACTGGACTATTGCAATGTGCTGTACATGGGGCTACATCTTAGGCCTTGTCTACACTACAAGACTATTTCGAATCAACTTAGTTCGAATTTGTGGATTCGACCTTATGAAGTCGAATTTGTGTATCCATACTAAATACACTAATTCGAATTTCTGAGTCCACATTCACGGGGCCAGCGTCGACTTTGGAAGCGGTGCACTGTGGGAAGCTATCCCACAGTTCCCGCAGTCCCCGCTGCCCATTGGAATGCTGGGTAGAGCTCGCAATGCCTGCTGGGGGAAAAATGTGTCGATGGTGGTTTTGGGTAACTGTCATCGTTCAACCGTCACTCACAACCACCCTCCCTCCCTGAAAGTGCCGGCGGGAAATCTGTTCGCGCACTTTTCTGGTCGGTTACAGCGCGGATGCCACAGCGCGGATGCCACAGCACTGTGATCATGGAGCCCGCTGCGATCATTGCTGCACTTATGGCCGTTGTCAACTCCTTGCACCTTATCGTCCACCTCTTCCACGGTCAGCTGCTGAGAAATCGGGCGAGGAGGCTCCGGCAGCGCGGTGAGGAGAGTGGCGCAGACCTCTCAGAAAGCAGGGTACGCCGGGCAGTGGAGATCATGGTGGCAATGGGTCAAGTTCATGGTGTGGAACGGAGATTCTGGGCCCGGGAAACAAGCATGGACTGGTGGGACCGCATAGTGCTGCAGGTCTGGGATGAAACAGAGTGGATGCGAAACTTCAGGATGCGTAAGGGCACTTTCCTTGAACTCTGTGACTTGCTGGCCCCTGCCCTGAAGCGCCAGGACACCCGGATGCGAGCAGCCCTGAGTGTGCAGAAGCGAGTGGCCATAGCCCTCTGGAAACTTGCCACGCCAGACAGCTACCGGTCAGTAGCGAACCACTTTGGCATGGGCAAATCTACCGTGGGGGTTGCTGTGATTCAAGTAGCCCACCCAATCGTTGAGCAACTGCTCTCAAAGGTAGTGAACCTGGGAAACGTTCAGGTCATCATAGACTGCTTTGCCGCGATGGGATTCCCAAACTGCGGTGGGGCTATAGATGGGACTCACATCCCTATCCTGGCACCAGCCCACCGAGTACATTAACCGAAAGGGCTACTTTTCCATGGTGCTGCAAGGACTGGTGGACCATAGGGGACGTTTTACCAACATCAACGTCGGGTGGGCGGGCAAGTTTCATGACGCGCGTGTGTTCAGGAGCTCTGGTCTCTTTAGACTCCTCCAGGCAGGTACTTTCTTCCTGGACCACAAAATAACGGTTGGGGATGTGCAGATGTCTACAGTGATCCTCGGGGACCCAGCCTACCCGCTAATGCCCTGGCTCATGAAGCCCTATACAGGCGCCCTGGACAGAGAGAAGGAACTCTTCAACTACCGGCTGAGCAAGTGCAGAATGGTGGTGGAGTGTGCTTTCAGACGTCTCAAGGGGAGATGGCGGACCTTACTGACTCGCTCGGACATCAGCGAAAAGAATATCCCCGTAGTTATTGCTGCTTGCTGCACAATCTGTGTGAGAGCAAGGGCGAGGCCTTTTTGTCCGGATGGGATGTTGAGGCAAATCGCCTGGCTGCAGTTTACGCTCAGCCAGACACCGGTGCCAAGAGAATATCCCAGCGGGAAGCGCTGTGTATCCGGGAGGCTTTGAAAGCAAGTTTCCTCGGAGATCAGGGTAACCTATGACTCTCCACTTGCTTTCAAGAGAAACTGACCCTGGGCCTGTGTCTGTTTGTGTCGATTTCGATCTGCGGCTACATGCCGCGTTCTCCAAGTTTCCCCCACTTCCAAAGCACGTTTTAAAGCAAAGTAATTGTTACACTCATTATTAATAAATCTTTGTTTTACTTTGCATTTCTGTTCTGGTGTTGAAACATGGACGCATACTGTGCTGGGCACGGTGTGCACTGACGTACAGACCGCTTCCTCCATAGAGGACTGACATCCTCCTGCTCCTACATAGGTCTCTGGGGTGGGGGACGGCTGAAAGTGGTTCTGCATGAAGGGGAGGGTTTGCAGGAAGGGGCGAGTGGTGCCTTCTTTGCATAGGGGTTTGGATGACGGCAGTGGGCTGCGGGTTTGTGCGTAGGAAGGGGTGATGGGTGTGGGAGAAGGGTGAGTATCTGTCCGTGGATGAGGGCTCTTGTTGGGGCTCAGGGCAGCGGATAGGCTCATTGATCCATTGGAAGTGCATGGAAAGGGCAGCCTGCCTTTACATTAATGGCGTGGCAGGCGCTAGGACCCTGGACAAGCATACACATTACAGAATGACCAGGGGCAGCATACACAACACAGAATGACCCTGGTGCCTACTGACTGCAGTGTGTGTGTGCCCCGCAGTTGATCCTTTCCCCAAGTCTGTACCCTGGTACTGTAGGCTATACTGTGCAAGTATGAAACCCCTGTCCACCCCATACACCGAAAAATCCTCTGACAGGAAAGACATGACCTAAACAGTGATTAACAGCAAACATCTTTTATTAATCTAATAAACAGTGGGGGGATGAAACTTGGATTTGGGACTGGCTGAGCCTATAAGGGAAGCACTTCTACAAATTTCTAACGTGAGAAGTGCGGGGTACATGGTCGCTCTGTTCTGGTTCAGTGACAGTTCTCACAGCCCCTACCGCCCCTCCGTCTTGTACTTTTGGGTGAGGGGGGGGGGCAGGACTTCTTGGCGGGGGAGGGCGATTGCAGAGACACTGCAGGGGGGCCCTGTCCTCCAGCCTGCGGTCCTGCAGGACATCAACAAGGCGACGAAGCGTGTCCGTTTGTTCCTTCATGAGACCAAGCAGCGTTTGGGTGGTCTGCTGGTCTTCCTGCCGCCACCTATCCTCACGTTCCATGAGTGTGCGATGCTGCTCACATAGGGTCTCCCTCCAGTGTTTCTGCTCTGCAGCCTCTGCTTGGGAGCAGGCCATCAGTTCAGCGAACATCTCGTCCCTAGTCGTCTTCTTCTTTCGCCGTCTAATCATTGCCAGTCTCTGCGAGGGGGATGCCGGGGCAGTCCGGGAAAGAGCCGAAGCTGTGTGATGGGGAAAGTTAGTGATTTCCTTGAACAGATACATTTTTGCGAACAGTGAACACCGTCTAGTCAATTTCTATGAACAAGACCGTACCGGGCAACAAGTCTCACGTGGTCTCAAGAGAAGCACGACATTTTGGGCTACGCTCTGATTGGCTGCGGCATTGCACAAGAGAGCGGACAAGTCGGGAGAGATAGCTGAATCCGTCTAGCAGACAGTCCTGGTAAGCCTTACAGTACATTATGCTTATCAGTTAACGGATAGCTGTGCCCTCCCGCTAAAGGCAATCTGGAAATCAGATACTATGACCCTTTTCCAGCCACTCCCGACACTGCAGGGGAAAGATGAATGTATGGTTTTCCTCTGTGGCCTACAGCACGTGGCTGCTAAGCGAGGGGCTGTGTTATGCAAAGTATAAGTAAACCATTAAGAACAGTAACTATTCGCTAATTGCCCTAATTAGATGCAGCACTTCATGAACGAGATTACCCTGAGGCGGGTCTCTCAAGTACAGAAAGACAGGATGTTAAGGGAAGCACTTCACCGACCGGGACCCTACGCGGCCATGCTGGTTGAGGCGATGGTTCCCCTGTATCTACGGATGTCGTGGCGTGGAAGAGTGTGCTTCACCGGAGGACCAAATAAGGCACCTCTTCCTAGAAACCTCCTGCGGAGGGTATGAGAGGAACTTTTTGACACATTTGTGGAATTGTCCCTGGAGGACTATTGTTCCATCCCAATCTGTGTGGACCTACTGTTCGTATAGTTTCCCGTTAAAAACTTTTAGATATAGTATTTAGATATAGAATTTCTATTTTTTGTATACATGTTTTCGTACAAATAAATGTTTTCTTGTTTATACGACTTACCGCCTGATCCTTCCCCTGACTCTGAGTCCGGGTTCACGGCCGGGGAGGGTTGGTAGGGGATCTCTGTGAGGGTGAGGAAGAGATCCTGGCTGTCAGGGAAAGCGGCATTGTGTTCGCTGTCGCCTGCGCCTTCCTCCACGGACCCTTCGTCATCTTCCCCATCGGCGAACATCGAGTAGGAACTGTCCTGGTTCACTATGCCATCCACTGAGTCCACGGTCACTGGTGGGACAGTGGTGGCAGACCCACCGAGAATGGCATGCAGTGCCTCGTAGAAGCAGCATGTCTGGGGCTGTGCTCCGGAGCGTCCGTTTGCCGCTCTGACTTTTTGATAGCCTTGCCTCAGGTCCTTGACTTTCACGCGGCACTGCATTGCATCCCGGCTGTATCCTTTCTGTGTCATGGCTTGGGAGACCTTCTCGAAGGTCTTTGCATTACGCTTGTTGGAGCGCAGCTCCGACAGCACAGACTCCTCGCCCCACACAGCGATCAGATCCTGGACTTCCCGGTCTGTCCATGCTGGGGATCTCTTTCTATTCTTCAATTGGGCTGACTCCTCTGCTGGAGAGCTCTGCATCGTTGCAGGTGCCGCGGAGCTCGCCCCTATGTCAAAGCAAGAAATGAGATTCTAACTGTCCAGACAGGAAAAGGAATTCAAAATTTTCCCGGGTCATTTCTTGTGTGGCTGCTCAGAAAATCCAAGCTCGGACTGCTGTCCAGAGCGTCAACAGAGTGGTGCAGTGTGGGATAGCTCCCGGAGCTACTAAGTTCGATTTGCATCCACACCTAGCCTAATTCGAGCTAGCAAGTGCGAATTTAGCGTTACTCCACCTGTCGGGGTGGAGTACCAAATTCGAACTAAGGAGCCCCCTAGTTCGAATTAAATGGCTTCCTGGTGTGGACGGTTGAGCGATTAGTTCGAATTAACGCTGCTAAATTCGATTTAAGGTCCTAGTGTAGACCAGGCCTTAAAAACTACCTGGCAGCTGACGTTGAACTGCTGCATTCTACACTAGCTCATTTGTTGAGCAGAGTATCCTGTTGGGAGCACATGATGCTAGTTCTCCATGGTCTCCGCTGGCTGACCATTGACTTATGGCATCCTAAATGTCTTGGGAGCATCCCACCTCACTCCCCATGCTATACTGTCAAACTTAAGATCAGCTGGGGAGCCCCAGCTGGAGCCCCCTAGACACAAGAGTGAGAACTGCTGACATGGTGGTGAATGAATTCTGAAGTCAAGGGCCAAGGTCTATAAACAGCCAGAATTTGTGAGTAGGGACGGGGCTGATGGGCTTTTCTGCAGGAGTTAGAGAAGAGAGACTGATTTAGTTTGCATTATAGCTTAGCCATCTTGAAACTATCTGTATCAGGAGGTGCAGAATATGCTGTTGATGTTACATTTAAAATATATTTCACAATGAAGTTAATGTATGTATTGAGATTTAAATAACTCAAAAGTCATCAATAAAGAATAAATCTCAGTTCCCTCCTCCAAAGAGCGTACAGGGACAGATCTGCAGTTGGTGTATATCTGTGTAACCTCATTAAAGTCATTGGAGTGATGTTGGTTTACATTTACACCAGTGGTTCTTATGAAATCCCACTTTAGTAATTAACAATTGTGGAAAAAGTTGTTCATTATTTTCCCCACTAGAAAGTAATTCTAATATCTCACCTACCCTGCCATATCCTCCAATTCTGCTACCCAATTCCTCTAAACCTACTAAGAGTTCTTCCTTCTCTAAAGATGTTTTTCTTTTTAAAAAGAGCTTCAGATCATCTTTTTGCAAGGTACAGTATCAAAAACTCCAGCTAAGTTATTTCCACTGCTTTACCTTTATGAACTATTTCAGTAATACTTATACTCAGTGCACTTGTGAGACAATTGGTTTTTTTTAAAAATGACTTCATAAGAAAGGACTTATTAAATTATGCATTTAAAAATGCTGTGTAATTTTATTCCAAATTAAAGTTCCCGGTTGGTTATTTCCCCCAGGTTTAGTGGAGATGGCATTCACGTCCATGATTTCCTGAATCATTCTGTGGTCTTTTCTTAAGTATGTTTGCAGTGTTGAAGTCATGTGGGTCCCAGGATATATGAGACACAAGGTGGGTGAGGTAATATCTTTTATTGGACCATCTTCTGTTGGTGGAGGAGTCAAACTTTCAAACTTCATAAAGCTTTTCCTCAGGTCTTTCCCTCCACCTACAGAATGTGGTCCATTAAAAGATATTACCTCACTCACCTTGACTTTTTCTTAAAATAGGTCATTCAGATGGTGCACTGCCTCTGATTCCACCCTTGAAAAGTAGAAAGGCATAGATGACCAGGAGATGCTCAAGAATACCTTTAACGGCGGCTGGCCACAGGCAATTTGGGGCTGGATAGACGTGTAGGTAATATTTTCATCATGTGCTGAGAAAAAAAATGGCAAGGCCCATCTCATGACCAGTGAGCCCTAATTGTCCACTAAACAAATTAAAATAAATGGTTTAAGATTGTTTACATTGGAGGAAACAGGAAAAAAGCTCTCTAGAAAGGGGGAAGAGATAGATGAAGCTGTACTTGGAAGAAGAAAGAGGGAATAACCACACTTTTCATTTGTTTTCTCTTGACTGTACCCACATCTCCCCCAAATTGCCGTTCACAGCACAGTTGCCAGCATTCACATGGTAAATAAGCACCCTAATTTTCACAATAACTAATCCCATTTCTAACAAGGCCAAAACAAGCCAATACCTAAGAACCCGACCACTCTGTGACTAGATCCCCCTGGCATGCAGTCTGGGACTGGGATGGGCCTGCTGTGCACCCCTGACTCTCTCCTCCACTTGCTCCCGCTTGTCCCTGCTTGCCCCTTCTTGCCAGGAGACGATCAAAAAAAAGAAGCATCAAGCTACAAGCCAAAAACTAGCCAGCAAGCAACTCACAAGCCCATTAAGCCAAAAACAAGCCCAATATCTCTGGTTTTTCCACAGATGTGGCATGTCTGCTTCACAGTCAGATTGTTGAATGGAAGTGGGAAACTAAGCCAGGGATCACATTCCAGAGAAGGAAGCCAGTGAGAACACATATGGCCTGATCCAAAGCACATGGAAGTCAATGGGAATCCTCCCCCTTATTGCCGAAGTAATGCAAACGCTCCTTCACCCCTGCAGGCTTAATGCCTTACACTTCAAATTTACAGGTGCCATGCTGATGAGCCTACCTGCTACTCTCCTTGAATCCTGGAGCCTCACACAACATGTACTAACCATAACCCCAGGAGTCCCATGCATGTACTAACCCCTGAGCAAATGGGCCAGCCTACATATTACTTTTTAATCAATGTTTATTGGTCTCTTGTGCCTTTAAGAATACCAATGAGCAACAGGAGAGCACAAATGTATATTGTACATTATTTGGTTATATTAGCTTTTCCTTTTATAGGCTACAGTTGACCTTTTGTACTATAGCAGCATCAACACTTTCACATACAATGCTGAAAGATAGCGACCAAACCAAATTTAGATTCTATAATAGTAACCTTGCTGAGCTAAAACAAAAGGTCTCTGCTAATGCTTTGAAGGAGCACTTCCCTGTGTCCATGAGAAAGTAAACGGAATCATTAACAACAGTGATGAGACAAAAGGGAACACTGAAATAACGTATAATCTAACCAAATTACAAATAAAGAAAATTTCTATATTCAAAGTAGAATGCACTTTTTTGGTTGCACAGAAGGTTGAGAGAAAAGGAAAGTTGAAAATAATAGAATGAAGAGGAAAAGGTCAGGGATTAAACCAGAACAAATATAAATAAATGAAAATATATACTATCCCAAAACAGAGAAAGAAAAGGAGAAGGTGGTGATTGATTTGCAGAGTAGATACATGCTATGATGCACTAAGATATGCTCTCAGCTACAATGACAAATCTGGACAGATGGCAGTGGAGGTATGCTGGTGTAAATGGTAACACAAGTTAGTCCCTTTCATGCACATTCAACACATTTCATTGAAGTCAGTGGAAGTCTTCCTATTGACTGCAGTGGGAGCTCGGTTGGACCCTTATTTGGGAAAGAAAAATATTTTTTGAAGATTTTTTTTTTAAATTTGTAGGAAAATAGGAAAGAGTATGAATTTTTTTTCCCCTAAAGAAACAGTGAAAACTCAGTGGGTAAAATAGGGTAGTAAAATAAAGGGAAAGAAAATGTAATTTCTCTTCAGTAAGATAAAAAACAGTGACAATTTTGTCTTGAGGAATGTAAGGGATGAAGGAAAAGAGGACATGAAAATATACATGGGCAAAGTATTGAGGGAAATTTTTAGCCTATGAGAAAAATTCTTTATTTTGCCCATTTCTCATTCAGTCATGTAATGCTTTACAAAGGAAGAGAGAATTCCCATTTTACAGCTGGGGAAATTGAGTCACTGAGCAGCAAAGTGACTTGCAAATGGTCACACAGAGCCAGTCTCAACACCTAGTCTAGTCTCCCGTCCACTGTACTACACTGCTTTTGAAGGGAAAAGGAGAGAACAAGTTTTAGTAGCTAAGACTTTCCAGAATGTTTACCTGGAACCAGGAAATATTTCCCAAGAACATTACTGTTATTCAGCACTGGATTATTTTAATTCTTTGTACTTATTAATTTATTTAAAACAGGAAAGAATTGAGGAATCCTGCATCCCAGGGTCATGCTCTAGATTTGCTCCTACAACACCCAGAGAACTTCAGGATGTTTTTTGCATATACTGGAGAGTATCATTTTTCTAACATATTTTAAAGAAAAAATGGATGATAAAGCTGTCAGTTGCTAACCTAAACAAAACTACATGGAAAGGACACTGTGTGAGAAGAGATTTAGAGATCACTAGAAATTTGGGGTTTTTAGAAGGACAGTTGAACGCATTTATGTATGTGGAAATACAATCACATTCCCCCCCCCCAATTTAAGAAAAAAAAAACACCCAGTCCTGTTCCCTCCTGAACAGGATGCACTTTGTCAGTCTTTTCTAGAAGTCCAAAAATATCTTGAAAAATAATTGGATATAAATTCCTTAGTTAACAAAAAACAAAACACACAAAAAGAACACAGTTTAGTGCCAGTAGTAAAGATGGTCAAAAAATGGGGGGGGGAGGGGTGGAATAGAAGTGTTTATATGGACATTTTTATTTCACAAAGGTTCAAAACTGACCTCTTTTGGTTATTTGAAAAATATTTAAAAAATGTATAAACATTTTTAAGGTTACAATAACCAATTTGAAAATGGTTCCAGTTCTCTCTCTCTTTTTTTTGGCCAAAGAAAAATTGTCAACAATTTGTGAGAAAAAAAATGTGGTTTTAGAAAAAAAAGAATTTTTGACAATAAAATTTCTCATTTGAAAAGTTTTTACTGAGTCAGGTTAGTAGGGATGAAACCTGTCACAATTGAAGTCAATGGGAGTTTGGCTATTGTCTTCAGTGGGGTCAGGATTATACCACATGTATCCATTTCAAGTCTTTTATTTACCACTTCTGTTCTATTCAGTTGCTTTCTCAAGTTTATTTTCTTCTGACTTTTTAATGTCTCTCCTTATGACAGAGTGACGACCCCACTAATCTGGAAATAAGATCTAAAAAGGGAAAAAAATCCTATTGTTACTGCTGTTCCAGTGGGTCTGATTCAAAGCCCATTGATGTCAATGAGAGGACTTCTATTAACTTTCATGGCTGTTTGGATCAGACCCCATACTCATCCCTGCTTTCTAAATGAAAGCACCAGCTCAGTACGGCCCTCTCCTTTGCCCAGCTGCAGTTTATAATGGAGCTATCGGCCCAAAAACTCGACATACTTGTGCTACTTGAGCAACCTTTATTACCTAGCTGGCTGGCTGTCAGAGGCAAAGAACTAAAAAAACATATGCACACCCTTGGGCTTAAGTACATATCATCTTTCATTTTGTAGTCTAGTGTCAATATGGGATGCAAATTGCTCAAGTCACTGATCCAGGTGCTTTACTCTGATGGCTACGTAAATATAATTTAAGAAGGGGATTGACGAGATGCTAGTAGATAGATAAAAGCTTTACTAAAAACTAAAATGAACAAACAGCTCAATGTAATACCACAGTGGGTAGATACAAATGAGAACAACTCAGTATCCTGAAAATGGTGGAAAACAAAAGAGAAGAAAAACAGCCAGTGGAGTACATTAAGTGGGATATCATGATGCACTTTACACCAACTGTAGACCCCAATGTAGTCCAACAACAAGTAGGATAACCACACCTTTTTCCATTTTACTCACACATTGCTCAGACCGTATTTGATAAGGTTCCAATCCCTGGCCCATATGTGATAGTCTGGCTAACCATGATTCAACTTCCCGACCATTAAACACTCTCTTTGCATCAATGAATTTGCTAATAGTTTTGTTATGTTAATGCAGTTAGCTCCATCGTTACCTTATTGGAAAAAGCACTCAAATATCTTCTCCTTTAAACTTTTTTATGCAACTATGTTGTGTTATTTGTTTATTCCAAAGCACACACACTGCTAGATTTCTCAGCTTAAGTGTGTATGCTCTCTTATGCTGACAGCTAGGCATTAGGCTAACTCTTACATCCTAATACCTATAGCAACGCCCAGTATACTTAAATTTTGGGTTCTTCTGCTTGCAATACAACTTCATTTAAAATTCCTATAATCATTGAGTGCTCCAAGCATATATTTCTGACTTGGGTATAATTTATATCCCCTTAATACAATGTGCAAACTAATTCATAGCTGCCTACTGCTAGCTCTCAATAGGCCTCAAGCATATTATGCAGCCTGTCATATCAATACATTTTATATTCACTTACATGCTAAAATGTTTGAGCACTATGATGCAGTCTCATGAAATAATATTAATACAGCCATTCCTGAACGAAGGTTGCCAAGATCAGGTCAGGGAGCAAAGGTCAACAATTTTCATTCAGGTTTATTCATATGACAATCAGGCTGGGCAAAATTTGAGAATGTAGCCTAGTGGGCAGAGCACTAGACTTGGATTCAGGAGACCTGGCTTCTAGTCCCAGCTTGGCCATTGGCCTGCTGGGTGACCTTGGGCAAGTCACTTTGTTTCCCAAAGCCTCAGTATCATCATTTCTAAAATGGGGGTCATGATATCTGCTTGCTTTGTTAAGCATTTTGAGATCTACTGAGGAAAAGTGCAGTATAGGGAGTTTTCCATAGATTTCAATAACAACTCCTATTTACTTCAGTGGGGTCAGGATTTCATCTGGAGTCTTCACTCCTGAAAAGCCTGATTGGGCTTCTATCCACATCCATCACCAAGAAGTCTGTGCGCCATTAAAGCCATAATTAGACATCTGCTACCAATTTCTCTTGTTCAGTAGGGATCAGCCTCAGTTTTAATAGAGTTCAACCTCCTACACACCAGGTCTTACCAGCCTCTATTTCTAGAACTAGACATTTCAAATCCCTGTCTGTAAAGCTAATAATGGGCCTGAGAAAAATATACCCCAAATAACTCAGATGTTTTATTTTAGTTAAAGTCTGCAACTGAGTTGCCTACTATAATACCAGTAATCTGAGCATATATTTAGGATGCCGCTTGATACTGTGGCATTGTTATTTTTGGAAGAGCCTTACTATACCGAGAGGTATTAACTCACACTTTCCTAGCAATAGTTAAAATGTTTGTTTTTAGAAGATGACAGAAAGCGTAGGTGAGGATGCCTAAAGCAAACAAATTAACTCATGCAGAGCCCTGTTTTGCCACCCTTAATACATGGATATCAAAATTAGATACTAAGGTATTGCTTAAGCAGGCATATAATTGTGCCAATTGCACATGGTAGATCCTGGCACTGCTCTAAATTAGGGGCGGGCAAACTTTTTGGCCTGAGGGCTGCATCGGGTTTCCAAAATTCTATGGAGGGCCAGTTAGTGGAGGCTGTGCCTCACCAAACAGCCAAGTGTGGCCCAGCCCTGCTTCCCCATCTGACCCCTCCTGCTTCTCACCCCCTGATGGCCCCCCCAGGACCCCTACTCCACCCAACCACCCCTTCTCCCTGTCCCTGACCACCCCCGCAACCGACTGCCCCGTCACTCCATCCAACCCCCCTCCTTCCTGACTGCCCCCTCAGACCTCTGAACCCATTCAATCCCCATTCCCTGCGTCTGACTGCCCCAACCCCTATCCACACCCCCACCTCTTGATCACCATCCTGAACTCCCCTGCCCTCTATCCAGCCCCCCCATGCTCCCTGCCCCCTTACTGTGCTGCCTGGGGCACCGGTGGCTGGCGGCGCTACAGCTGTGCCGCGCAGCTGGAGCCAGCCACGCCACCGCGCAGCACAGAGCACTGGGTCAGACTGTGGCTCTGCAGTTGCGCTGCCCTGGCCCAGGAGCTCACAGCCCCACCGCCCAGAGCATTGCGCTGGTGGAGTGAGCTGAGGCTGCGGGGGAGGGGGAACAGCAGGGGAAGGGCCACAGCAGGGGAAGGGCCAGGGGCTAGCCTCCTGGGGCAGGAAGTCAGGGGCTGGGCAGGAGGGTCACGTGGGCCGGATATGGCCCGCGGGCCCCAGTTTGCCCACCTCTGCTCTATACATACACAGGAATAAATTTGAGTTTTGAGGTATGAGATTAATACCCATAACTTGCACTTAAAACAAAAACAAAAAAAACCCCAAACCACCTCATGAGTTGATTTGCAGAGGACAACTTTTACGAAATATAGTAGCATGCCCTATGACTAGGCTTCTATTGTAATGTTAGTCATACTAAAAATACATGGTGGAATTTTCAAAAGCCTCAGTTTTAGGAGCACAGATCCCATTTAAAGTAAGTGGGACTTGCATTCATATGTCATTTGGGCACTTCCGATATAGCCCATGCTTTTTCATAGGGTAGTTATTGATGCTATTATTCACGATGCTGTAAATACAGGCTTTATCAGTGTTTCATACAAATGTAATATATTCACTCTCATGAAACATGTATGAACTGAATAAAGCAAATCTCTCAAGCACTGATGGGTCTATTCACCTCACAACATTCCAATCTTTGCTTACTTCAAAATATTTGCTTAGATCGAGATACAAATTCTAATAATCTTTCATGATACCTAGATGGAGACAATATACCTGTATGAGAGTCAGTTACAATTTCTAATCATCATCAATAGATTATAGGATATGGAAAGACTTTACTCCATGTTCTAATAGTTTTTCAAATTTTCATACATTACATTTGTTCATTATATCTAATTTCAATATTACCTTTTGAATTGTTGTGTGGTTGGGTATATTTATAAACCATTTAAAGATATAAATTTTTTAAAGCACAAAAGACTCAGATCTGAAGGCCAGAGAAGACCATTATGATAATCTATGCCAGTGCTTCTCAAGCTTTTCAGGTTGTTGACCTCTTATTCAAAGTCAAAAATTCTCACAATCCCCTTACAATTACTATAGAAGAGTAAACAAAATCCAACAATAAGCCTGTGAAATTAGTGTGCGTGTTTAGAGAGGTTCAGAGACTACTTGACCTTGAAGAGTAAGGGTGTTTGGGAAGTGGTGGTTTGGTTATTGTGGATTTATTCTTTTGCTTTAGATTATAATAAAGTTTTCAGTGCCTCACAACCTCCTTCATTGGGGGGAGGGATAGCTCAGTGGTTTGAGCATTGGCCTGCTAAACCCAGGGTTGTGAGTTCAATCCTTGAAGGGGCCATTTAGGAAACTGGGGTAAAAAAAAAAATAAAAAAATCTGTCTAAGGATTGGTCTCGCTTTGAGCAAGGGGTTGGACTAGATGACCTTCTAAGGTCCCTTCCAAACCTAATCTTCTATGATTGCCTTTTCTGACTTCCCCCCACACCCAGGAGGTCATGACCCACTGGTAGAGAAACACCAGTCTAGTCTGACCTCCTGTAAAACAGGTCCAACAACCTCACACAGTAAAATAATGCAATAGCGTGAAACCAGAAAAAGGAGAAGCATAGTAGTGCTACATCCCATTATGCATAGAAGTCTAAATCCAAAGCCCATTGAATTCAATGGGGATCCTTTCATGTATGACTCCTGACCATATAGGGAGATAGCAGTAATATTTTGTTGTAACAGACATCCAGAACCAAAAATCCCATTCCCTATTAGTCTTATGCTAACAACCAAACACTTAGTTTTCCCTTTCCTTCCCAGAAAGACTGAGAAGAGAAAAAGTGCTTTTGTTGTAAAGTTGACAAAAATAATGGAAATACGGCATGGATCAGATGGGTGAAAACATATGATTAGTTTCACAGTAACTGTTTTGTGGCTCACTAGGCACTAGTTTTACAGTTGGTCAAACTTGGGAAAAACCTGTGGTGTCACATATTTAAGATACTCAGAGAAGAAACACAAAAGTTTTACTCAGCAATACCAGCATAAGAAAAAGTTTAATGTTTAGAAGTGGAGTTCAAAGTGAGCTTTGAAAAGAGAAGGGGGGGGGAAGAAAAGGGAGAAACTAGTTTTCCAACTAAATCTTGCCTAGAACTTGATTCGCAGCATGTGTGTTTTATGTCCAGAATTCAGTCAGTGAAGAAACCCAACCATGGCACTGAAACAGTGTAAAGAAACAAAAGGAGAAGCATAGTAGTGCTACATCCCATTATGCATAGAAGTTAGATTCTCTCTCTTTCTCTGGCAGGGGTGGAAAATTGAACCTGGGTCTCCCACTTCTCAGGAAAATGCTCTAATCACTGGCTAAAAGTTATCAAGTGGGTAGCACCACCTCCAGCTCCTCCTCACTCAGATTTTGAATAGGACTGGATCTCATAGACTCAGACTCATAGACTTTAAGGTCAGAAGGGACCATTATGATCATCTAATCTGACCTCCTGCACAACGCAGGCCACAGAATCTCACCCACCCACTCCTGTAACAAACCCCTAACCTATGTCTGAGTTATTCAAGTCCGCAAATCATGGAATTGGTCCCCTGTAGGAGTGCTGAGAGGGGGCCTATTCAGTACGTGACTTAGGCAGCTGAGTACCTATCTTCCCTTGGTTGGTGGGTCACTCCAGGGCTTAGATGTCTGAACACATACAGGGAGGTAGCAGTGTGCATGCCCATGTTCCTGCCTCTGGGTACCTAGGGAACTTTTACTGCAAAAGTTAGATGTTTAGTTAGGCACTTACAGGGTTCAGTGGGAGTTCTGGGGACCACAGTGGAGTGGAAATTGGGATTTAGACACCTAAGTTATTTTGTGGATCCTTCCCTACATCCCTTGACAATCTAGGGCTAGGTTCACAAAGGTATTGATTTCAGTGGGAGTTAGGCACCTAAAAGGATTCTCAAAAGTGCCTGTCTGCATCTTTAGGAGTCTAAATATTTTCAAAAATCTGACTCAAAGTCCTTTTAAATACCTCTGTCACACATGGTTGCAGTGCCTTAGGCCTTGTATTCCTCATCCAGGCAAAATGCCCCAGTTGGCATCCATGGGAGATTTGCCTAAACAAGGACAGCAGAATTGCTGTGGAACTCAACAAGGATAACGTTGCATATTTTTAAATCCTCTCTCCCTTTTTGTCAGAGTGAACATACTGTGGCAGTATGCAGTAATTATAATCAAAAAGCACACTTTCCAAAAAAGCAAGCATTTTCACCAGCTCACAATAGGCACTTTCAGTTTTCAATTGTACAGTGTGTCCTCAGCAGAAACAATATTCATAGAATTGATTTACATATCGTGTGCACTGATGTCTAGGGGGTTGAGATAGCACAAGAGACAGCATTGTACATTATAATGGCTATCACAGAAAATTGATTGTTGGCCAGTTGTAAAGGAGAAATAAGCTACAGTAAAAGGAAAATGAGATGCAGGCATGGGTCCACAAATTACAAGGACTGAAGAGGAGACATGGGCTGTGACCCATCCTGCCCTTTCAATATTGCTAAATGGGAGAAAGGTCCCAGCTTATACAAACGGGAGCGGTGGTGTGGGAAAGAATGAGAAATACTGTACTAAAAAAAAAAGTGACATTGAAGTTTGTCCCATAGAAATCAGCCAAAACTTAAATAATTTTTTTTTAAATTAGAAGTGCCTCTTGGCTACAGTTCAAGTTTACCCTTCAAGCACTGGGTATTTTTTTTTTTAAACTTTACCTTAGTTAACTTTATGTGGTAAAAGTAATTCCTACTTTGAAACTCCAGGAGTAAATACGTGGTAAAATGTTGACTTCTGAATGTTGGCTTCCTCTCCATCTCTGACCTAAATAATTTGGCAAAATCAACTCAAATTGTGAGATGACACAAAAATGCCTTGGGGGGGGCAAAAAAGAGTTTCTGCTGAAAAATGTCACCCAGCTCTACCCACTCTTGTACTTAGACTATGAAATAACTGTAGCAGCTTAGTTACCATGTTGTAATAACTGTTAGAAAATGCAGAGTTAAATGGCAACTATTGTACCATAGGGTTCTTTTTAGCCTGACGACTAAAACGGCTTTCCAGAAGCAAGCAGCACAGATTACTCTTTACGGTTTTCAAAACACCATGTAATCATATTCTAACTGGGAGTGGCATGACACCAAGGGTAGTTCCAAGTATGAGGATGCATTTGAGAGCTAATTGTGGAGAGTTTGTAAAAATTCCAATCTCTCTCTCTCTCTCTTAGAGAGTGCTATAGAGAACAAGTGTTTAACCTACCTATTGACTTGTCACATCAGGATTCACACGGGGCCTGCTGGTGTTCACATTCAAAAGCCACTCACTCTTCCATTGACAAGAAATGTAGGCAGCATTCTAATATCTTTTATAGGCTGCATAGAGTGTTTAACACATGACAGCTATTTGAATAAAAGAAGTCATTATCGTTCTTCCTGACCGTGACTGGTTTGTATCATAACACTACTAGCCATTCCGCCAAAAGGTCAAAGAACCCCCCTCACGGGCATACATTTTTAATACTACTTTGTGGTGGAAGCCAATATCTTAAACAGTATATTTTATTCATAGGTTATCTAAAGTTTATGCGTTTAAATATTTATGGAGCTAAAAACCCCAGACAGTCTTTACCTGTGGAGCCTGATACAAACATTTAATGTGAGAAAAATGCACATATTTGTATAAGAACAATAACCATCAACCTCTTGCTACAGAGTTTAATTGCCCTGTCTAGTAACCCACAATGATTACACTGAATTTACTTTCTTTTGCTCAGCTTCTCTAGTGCTGTTTCTGTTTAGTCATTTCTGAGGTTCTGCTGGTTCACAATTATATTTCCTCTCCCTGCTAGAATCCTACCTCTATAATTGCCTTCCTTGGATTTTAGTAGGATTAGGTGTACAGAATGAGGCAAGACTACTCTTCACTCCAAGAAACTGGTCTTTAAACACCATCACCACAGCTTTTCATTCATCCCCCAATGCATCCTAGTTTATATTTTAAAATTCATTGGTCTCACCCAACTCAACCTCTTGAATTCATCTCTCATTAAACTTGGTGCAGAGGAGAATTGGAGAACCACTCTGGGGAGTGGTATGGAAGAAGAGGGTTAGGGGGTCAGATTGATAAATTAGGAAGATGATTTTTGTGCTTGCATTTTGTATCACACTGAGAGGAATGATGTGGGTGTCAGAAGGATATTACAATAATCAAACAAGAGATGAGAGCCTGAGTGAGTGTTTTAGCTGTGAGGACAGAGACAGAACAATTCAAAAGGTCTGAACTTATGTAGAAAAAAACCAGCAGGATTTGGACACGTCATTGAGGTGTGTGGGGAGGAAGCGGCTGGAGTCAAAGAGGACCCCAGTTACAGTCCTGAATGATGGGCAACAACAGTACCACGTTAATATTGGCAGGAAAAACAAAATTCCATTTTGGACGTATTAATCAGCCGACAATGAGTTTTCAGGAAGAAATATCCTAGACATGGGCTGAGATAGATAGGGATTGGATGGAGACAGGGCAGAGTGGAAAGGTAAATGAGAGTCATCAGCATGGAGATGATAGTTGTATGAGTGGGTGATTTAACCCAAAGAAAGGTTATAGGGAAAGATGTTATGAGGCAGTGACAGATCTCTTGAGGAGTGGGAGAGGGCAGAAGCAGAACCTGCCAGAAAAAAAAAAGACAGCAGATGTAGGTATCTGCACAAAAATTGAAATACAGAGCCATTTATATGAACAAAACTGCATTGATATCAGAACCAATGTCTCATTTGTTTGCTGCTTCTTCACTCACATCTTTTCTCTCCACAGTCCCATGTAGGGCATTCCCTCTCAATGTCAGTCCATCCTTTTTTCCCCTTAAGGAGGATTTAACACCTCACCTTTTCATAATTACAGGAAGCCAATCCTAATAATTATAAAAATATTTCAAACCTCCAAGTTATTCTTCTCTGGGCATCACAGTGTGTCTTTCCCGATATACTCTCTCTTGCTTAGACTATAGGGTCCCGAGCCACCAGTTATTTAGGCATCTAACTCCCATTGATTTCAATGAAAGTTAGGAACCTAATTACCTTGTAGGATCTGGGCCTATGGTTTTTTTTTGGTGCAGGGACTCAATCTTTGCATGGTGTGCCTTGTAGAAAATTGAGCATGTTACCAGCTGAGAACTGATTAATCAAAGAGTTACAAATAATAAATACCTCATGACTGACTAATGGATGAACATTGTTGTGTGCAGTGTGGTAGCTGTGTCTGTCCCAGGATATTAGAGAAACAAGATGGGTGAGATCTTTTACTGGATCACCTTCTGTTTCCTGAAGACCCGAAGAAGAGCTCTGTAAACTCAGAAGCTTGCATCTCTGACCAACTGAAGTTGGTCCAATAAAAGATATTATCCATTAGAGAGATGAGGTGTGATGAGTGTTTACCTCACCCACCTTAACTGCTAGAAGAGGACCTCATCCTCCCTGATTGAACTAACCTCATTATCTCTAGCCTGATTCTTGCTTGCATATTTATACCTGCCTCTGGAAATTTCCACTACATGCATCCGATGAAGTGGGTATTCACCCACAAAAGCTCATGCTCCAATACGTCTGTTAGTCT
This sequence comes from Mauremys reevesii, assembly GCF_016161935.1. Classification (NCBI taxonomy): domain Eukaryota; kingdom Metazoa; phylum Chordata; order Testudines; family Geoemydidae; genus Mauremys; species Mauremys reevesii. Next base: position 255,293,700 of record NC_052623.1, read on the forward strand.
ATAAGGCGCCACAGGACTCTTTGCTGTTTTTACTCATACAAATGATTTTTTAAGAGAAAAAAAATCTCATTTAGTATACAGAAAAATTTGGAGGTAACTGTAAAACATTCAAGCTCTTGGTGACATTCGTGGTATTTAATGGCAAGACTCATAGTGTGAGCTGGATGATCGAATATTAAAGTAATAGAGAAAAAAGGGTATTGAGATACTTTTGGACCTGCAGTGCATCCATATATTTTGCTCTTTTCAGGAGATATAGTCTAGATACAAGACAGTAACTACCAAAAGAATACATTTTTTTGAAATAGTTTCAAAGTATTAAGTTTCGCAACATCACTGGGATTAAATTTTTGATCCAAACACTTTCTTCTCTCCACTCAACTCTCTGCTGTTAAATACTTGATACTTCTCAGTTGCAACATTATGCCTTACCTAAATATTTCATCCAAAACACACACAGTAATGATCTCACAGTCAAGAAACACAAAAGGGTTCTGCAAACAGTAGCCACAAAAAAGGAATAGTCAAATGGTAGCCAAACTTTATATTTCTTAAATTCTTAATACTTCTCTTGATTTACAATAAAGCTGCAATACAAAACCCCAGCTACCCCTCTACTTGAAAAAACTAGAGACAGGAAGGGACCTTAGGTGCAATATTTGTGCTTTGAACTTGGCCTGCCTAAAACAATGCAGTTGACATTCCTCAAACTCCTCTGTAATGTAATCCATGGAGGGACCTATTAAGGGTCCATGGCCTGAGCATTTTTCCTCTGATCTAACTGATTCACCAGAAGTCTCTTTCCCCAATTTGTCATAATGAGGCTGGTTCAAGAGCCAACTCCAGACTCCCTAATCCTTACCCCTGATATTTGTGGGTGGGGAGAAGGGTGAGTTCCAGTAGTCCTTACTCCTAGTCACGGCATTTCTGCTCCAGCAGCCTAGTAGGAGAACCCAGACACGTCCCCTCTACTGGGTTCCAGCTCAGGGATCCTTTAATAAGCACTCAAGGCTTGTCTCCAAAGACCCCTTGCTGCCTCCCTGGATCACTTTGTACCTTGCCCTGTATTCAGCCTTTCTTAAAGACTCTTCCCCAGACTCACTGTGTATTAGTATCACTCTCTCTAGACCTTTTGTACAGGTCCATAGCAAAACTCCTTAGCACTTTTGGCCAGCCAGCTAGTTCTGCAGCAGGAGAGGTTTTTTTCCACTCCCCACACAGGGCAGTTCTACATCTTACAGGAATCTCCCTGAAGGCTTCTCTGCCAGCACAGAAAGCCCTTAGCAGACTCCCTTCCCTAGCTTTCCTTCACAGCTGCCTTAGGTTCCCTATTACAGGTCTTACTTTCACTGAGCAAGGCTCTGTGTACTAAACATCCAACTCAGCTGATGCTTATTGAGTGAGAACTAGCCATCTACTTTCCTTCCCGGACAACCCCCACCTGACCCACGTTCAGCCCTTTTACCTCCTCCCTCCAGGCTTGACAATTTCTGCAGGCATAGCAGGGTGAGGCTGTTTGAGTCCACACAATCTCATTAACCCCTTCTGGCCCAGTTTATTGCAGTCCTGATCTCCTATATGTCACGAGCCACCAACACCATCAGCACCCTCATGCTGAGTTAATTTAGATCAAGGTATTACATCTCTCAGGAGACTAAAATATTATGTGCCAGAGGTGGAGAACTGGAGGGACCAAGGTGCATCAATAGCCCAGGCCCCTGCAATGGCAGGGAATTTGATTAAGTGAGATATACCCAGATGATCCTGGCAAGTGACTCCCACCCCATGCTGCAGAGGAAGGTGAAAAAATCTCCAAGGTCCCTGACAATCTGACCTGGTGGAAAAGTGTTTCCCAACTCCACATATGGCAATCAGTTAGACCCTTAGCATGCAAGCCAGAACCAGCCAGCCAAGCACCAGATGTTTGTGCATCCCATCATAAACTCTCTGTAGTGTTTTATAAGAACAAAGGTGGTGCACAGAGAAGGGAGAATAAGGCAAATTATTGACAAGGGATGACATGCAGTTCTGGTTTACAATGCAAGTGTTTTAAAGGCAATATCTTTCTCTACGTTTCTCTTCTTCAGGGAAGTTTGTTTTAATTATGATTTGCTGTTATTCTGTAGGTAAACCTACACTCATTTATTGTTATTCTCCTTCATAATCAGTTAAGACTGTGGCACTAATTAAGCCAATTTGCACACAGAAGATAGTCTTCATAGCATGGTATTAAGGCAGATTTCAATATATGGCTCCTAATTAACTGTCACTCTGGTGTATTGTACTGCAACTTCTGCTTGCTAAGTCTGGCAGTGTGATACGTTGCTCCTCTCTTGCTGGAGACTTTAAAAAAATAGAAAAAAGGAAAATAAAAATCCAGTAGTAGAATCCTCACCAAGCATTACATCACTACTGTGAAGGATAAATACAAAAGACTTGATTCTTTCTTCTTCCCTCCAAAATTCCAGGGGGTTGGAATTAGGGTTGTGATTGTCTTTAGTGTTTTCAATTATTCTATCATTCCCTTTTGGAAATAAACAGGGATTTCTGTATTTTGTGAATTGGGTCATGGTTCTTCACTGCCTTACAACTTGTGTCATCACTGAGGGGGTGGGTTCCACAAAGGGACTTACACATTGTAATAGTGAGAATCACAACACATAACTTTTAGGCATCTAGAAAATCACAGGGATTACACCGTGATCTACAAAGCTGAATTAGGTGCCTAGGCTCCTGATGCAATGAATGGGGAGAGACTGGCACCTAAGTATGTCATCCACAAAAGCCAGCACAGTAGGTGGCTCCCTGTCTAAACTAGGCAATGGGAGATGGCAAGGAGAGAGGTGTGTGCTTAGCCTTGAACCTCTCTCAGGCCTGGTCTACACTGGGGGGGAGGGGGTCGACCTAAGGTACGCAACTTCAGCTATGCGAATAGCATAGCTGAAGTCGAACTACCTTAGTTCGAACTACTTACCCGTCCTCACGGCGCGGGTTCAACGTCCGCGGCTCCCCCGTTGACTCTGCCACCGCCATTCACGGTGGTGGAGTTCCGGAGTCGGCGGGAGCGCGTTCGGAGTTCGATATATCGCGTCTAGATGAGACGCGATATATCGAACTCTGAGAAGTCGATTGCTACCCGCCGATCCGGGCGGGTAGTATGCACGTACCCCTAGAGATAGATACCTACGTCCAGGCTTCCGGGAGGCACCTGTGTTAGCTTAGCATTCCATGAATGAGAATCTGCCTCCTGGAGTCATGCAGCATAGGTGCTTAAGCCATTTTTTGAGGGAATGAGTTAGACGCCTGCCTCACTCCATACAAAATGGCCTGAGGAGGTGGTTGTGCTGCTCACCTTATAGGTTTGAGCACTCAGCTGGGATGTGGAAAAAATAGGTACAGTTCCTTCATCTCTTCCAGAAGGGAGAAAGGATTTGAAGAGGAGTTTCTAACCTGTCAGGAGAGTGCTCTAACCCGTGGAAATGGAATATTCTGATGTGGGGCTCCCTCAGGCTCTCCTGTTAAAGCTGTTGCACTCTGGATAGAGAAAGAAAGAGTGATTCAAGCAGGGGAACTAGACTTAGGGTGGTGAGGGCCCTAACCACTGGACTAGAGAGTCAGTCCCATTTCTCTCTCTCTCTCTCTCTCTCTCTCTCTCTCATGCACCCAGTGATTGTTTAAGTATTTATCCACATTGGAATAGTCAGTGGGCCAGGGAAAGACCTGTGCAAAATGGGTATAAAATACTTCTACCTGCTAAAAATGGGCATGTGTATATTTGCATGCACTTTGACACTCATACAAGTGGAGGTCTGGTACACACCCAGGTGAAAATTTGGCCCATGAAACACTGGTGGCATTCATCATATTTGCTTCAATGTGAAGCACAACTGCACACAGCAAACACAGTTACATAGTGTACCTTACTGGACTCAGTCAGTAGCTCTTTAATTGGGCTTCATCTAAGTCAGATATTTGTGACTGTAAGTAAGAAGGTTAAATGGCTGAAAGATTTTAAAGCATTGTACTACATGTGCTAATTATCATCACAATTTTGCTTCTTTCTCTGAAATGACAATAGTAACAATCCAGCTGGGTCTAATACATTTATGTTGTGTATGTGATTAATTGGGGGAGCATAATAAAAACCCTGCTTTTAGTACACCTGCTGGCAGCATCAGAGTTTAATTTTGGAATCATGAATAAGTGCATAAAGTACACATGGGACGTAAGAACACTAGTTGCCTTGGAGAAAATGCTTTACATAAAGCGCGTCAGTGGGAAATAGATTTGTGGCATAAAAGTGACACTTTACAATTGTGGAGTAGAAAATGGATGGATCTCTTGGGTAGCATGGTCTGCGTTATTTGTTTCAATTCCATCCAAAATGGTTAAAAACATTCTAGATGGAGCTGTAGTGATAGCTGTGCTTAAATTTGTTTTATTTATAATTTGAAATTATTGACCATGGAAACTGAAGTATTTACATTTTTAACATGACTCTTGAGGGATCATAGAGCAGAGCAGGCACTTTTGCCCCGCTCCCCCCCCAAATCTTCCAGGTGTCAAACATCTGACAGCTGCGTATTTGTCAACTATTGAGTATTAATTTGAAATGGCTTTTCCATTATTAAATCAAGATATTTGTAAATGTCATTAATTAAATGCTTATACGTTAAATTAAGGATACGTTTATAATGAGTTTATAAAAGGTTAATCAATAAAGAATAAAAGCTAGGAGGATTTTATTCAAACATAGATAGCCAGGTTTGTGATGATTGGGAGAACCATATGGTGACTTTCCTTCTGGTGCAAAGGTTACGGATCTCTTGAGGCATCTGGATAGACTTATGTGTAGTGCTGGGGAGGAGCTGGTGGTTGTGGTACATGTAGGTACCAATGACATAGGGAAGGGTAGAAGAGACATCCTGGAGGCCAAATTCAGGCTGCTAGGAAAGAGACTGTTCCATGCGCAGGGCCAAGTAGGCAGGCAGAACTTCAGAGTCTCAATGCATGGATGAGACGATGGTGTAGAGAGGAGGGGTTTAGATTTATTAGGAACTGGGGAAACTTTTGGGGTAGGGGGAGCCTATACAGGAATGATGGGCTCCACCTAAACCAAAGTTGGTCCATACTGCTGGCACTTAACATTAAAAAGGTTGCAGAGCAGTTTTTAAACTAAGAGATGGGGGAAAGCCAACTGCTGCAGCAGAGCACGTGGATCGGACAGAGATTTCTCTTAGCGGAGAGTCTATTGATAGAGATTCTCTAGGTCCTAGTCAGGAGGAATGGATGGAAAAGGATAAAGTATGGGCCATATCAGACAAGAAACATTCACATAAAGAATCTGACACATCAGAAAAGGGCAGACAAATAAACAGTGACACGTTTTTAAAGTGCTTGTACACAAATGCTAGAAGTCTAAATAATAAGATGGGTGAACTAGAGTGCCTTGTCTTAAAGGAGGATATTGATATAATAGACTTCACAGAAACCTGGTGTAGTGGAGACAATCAATGGGGCACAATCATTCCAGGGTACAAAATATTTCGAAAGGCCAGAACAGGTCATGTGTGTGTGTGTGTGTGTGTGTGTGTGTGTGTTGGGGGGGGGGGGTTATGGCACTATATGTGAAAGAAAATGTAGACTCAAATGAAGTAAAAATCTTAAATGAATCCACATGTTCCATAGAATCTCTATGGATAGTAATTCCATGCTCTAACAAGAATATAACAGTAGGGATCTATTATCGACCATCTGACCAGGACAGTGATAGTGACAATGAAATGCTAAGGGAGATTAGAGAGGTTTTCAAAATAAAGAACTCAGTAATAGTGGGGGATTTCAATTATCCCCATATTGACTGGGTACGTGTGTAAGCAGAGTCAGGATGAGCTCTACCCTGACATCTGGTGGTGAACTTTAGAGGCTGATCTTGTTTGCATAGGCACACCCACCCTGCCTAGCATGAGCCCACAGCAGCCCAAATGGTTTCTCTGTTATTGGGGCAGGAAGAATAAAGTGTTGTTACTCTGATTATGTGAATCAAGGACAGTGGAACTGTTTTATGACAGAGGGACTCATCATCAACTAAGTAGCACTCTCTAGACAAGGGACATGGGTTCCAAAACCCAGTGAATTGAGAGGGGCTGAGAACAGGTATTTGTACCTGATGCTATGGGTCACCTTTGAGGGTCTGAAACACCAATTGCACCTCCTTTCTCCACTGTGGAATATCAGAGCTAATTTTGATTCCATTAGGAGTCTAGTTACAGGCTGCTGAGCTGAATTCACTTGGGCTAATGGTGCACCAGCACTGAGGCTCCTCTACTACAAGTTGAAATCACTAAAGAGCTAAAATTACTAAGAGCTGAAATCACTGAGTGCTGGGTGGGGGCTGAAGATATGTTGCTGAACAGCTGGCAGATCAGTTTGTGGGATGACTGGAGTAGCTCATGGCATGGCTGGTGGAGTGGAGTGGCTGGCGGAGTGGAGTAGTTTGTGGGATGGCTGGAGTGGCTCACGGGATGGCTGGTAGAGTGGAGTGGCTGGCAGAGCGGAGCAGTTCACGGAACAGCTGGAGCAGCTCACGGGATGGCTGGTGGAGTGGAGTGGTTGGCGGTGAAGGCTGCATCAGAACCCCATGGAGAGGTGGGGCAATTGGCCTCGGACCACGTAAGGTGCCCCTTAATACCGCCACACCTCCCCCCACCCAGGCTGGGAAGTAAAACTCTGCAGATAAACTTTTGAACTATGCGGCTGCACTGACCAAGGACAAAGACTTTTGGGTTGTTGGACTTTTGGGACTTTGGGTGATTTTTTGTGTTGCTGGACTTGAGACCTTGAGGGGAAAAGGACACTGCCAAACTTACTTGGGGGTGGGTCTTTTGGTCATGGTTTATGTTATGAATCCTGTTTCTGGTGTTTCCCCAACATAATGCCGCATTGTTTCCCTCCTTTATTAAAAGGATTTTGCTACACTCAGACTCTGTGCTTGTGAGAGGGGAAGTATTGCCTCTTAGAGATGCCGGGGGTGGTGGTGGTATGTAATTTTCCCAGGTAACTGGGTGGGGGCTCAAGCCAGTTTTGCATCGTGTTATTGAAATGGAACGCCTAGATACTGAACCCGGCCCTTGTTGCTACCAACTCAGATGGGCAGAAGGGTTACACATGTCACCTCAGGATGAAATACAGAGACAAAATTTCTCGATACTTGAAATGACTGCTTCTTGGTGCAGCTGGTACAGGAACCCACAAGGGGAGAGGCAATTCTTGATTTAGTCCTGAGTGGAGTGCAGGGTCTGGTTCAAGAGGTAACTATAACAGAACCACTTGGAAATAGTGACCATATTATAATAACATTTAACATTCCTGTGGTGGAAAGAACACCTCAACAGCCCAACACTGTGGTGTTTAATTTCAGAAAGGGGAACTATGCAAAAATGAGGAGGTTAGTTACACAGAAATTAAAAGGTACAGTGACTAGAGTGAAATCCCTGCAAGCTGCATGGACACTTTTCAAAGACACCATAATAAAGGCCCAACTTAAATGTATACCCCAAATTAAAAAACAAAGTAAAAGAACTTAAAAAGAGTCACCGTGGCTTAACAACCATGTAAAAGAAGCAGTGAGAGATAAAAAGTCTTATTTTAAAAAGTGGAAGTCAAATCCTAGTGAGGTAAATGGAAAGGAGCATAAACACTGCCAAATTAAGTGTAAAAATGTAATAAGAAATGCCAAAAAGGAGTTTGAAGAACAGCTATTCAAAAACTCCAAAGGTAATAACAACATGTTTTTTAAGTACATCAGAAGCAGGAAGCCTGCTAAACAACCAGTGGGGCCCCTGGACGATCGAGATACAAAAGGAGCACTTAAAAATGATAAAGTCATTGTGGAAAAACTAAATGGATTCTTTGCTTCAGTCTTCATGGCTGAGGCTGTTAGGGAGAGTCCTAAACCTGAGCCGTCCTTTGTAGGTGACAAATCTGAGGAATTGTCACATATTGAAGTGTCACTAGAGGAGGTTTTGTAATTAACTGATAAACTTAACAGTAACAAGTCACTGGGACCAGATGGCATTCACCCAAGAGTTCTGAAAGAACTCAAATGTGAAATTGTGGAACTATTAACTATGGTCGTAACCTGTTCTTTAAATCAGCTTCTGTACCCAATGACTGGAAGATAGCTAATGTAACGCCAATATTTAAAAAGGGCTCTAGAGATGATCCCATCAATTACAGACCGGTAAGTCTAACATCAGTACCAGGCAAATTAGTTGAAACAATAGTAAAGAATAAAATTGTCAAACACATAGAAGAACATAACTTGTTGGCCAAAAATCAACATGGTTTCTGTAACAGGAAATCGTGTCTTACTAATCTATTAGAGTTCTTTGAAGGGGTCAACAAACTTGTGGACAAGGAGGATCCAGTGGACATAGTGTACTTAGATTTCCAGAACGCCTTTGACAAGGTCCCTCACCAAAGGCTCTTTTGTAAATTAAGTTGTCATGGGAAAAGAGGGAAGATCCTTTCATGAATTGAGAACTGATTAAAAGACAGGGAACAAAGGCTAGGAATAAATGGTAAATTTTCAGAATGGAAAGGGGTAACTAGTGGTGTTCCCCAAGGATCACTCCTGGGACCAATCTTATTCAACTTATTCATAAATGATCTGGAGAAAGGGGTAAACAGTGAGGTGGCAAAGCTTGCAAATGATACTAAACTGCTCAAGATAGTTAAGACCAAAGCAGACTGTGAAGAACTTCAAGAAGATCTCACAAAACTAAGTGATTGGACAACAAAATGGCAAATGAAATTTAATGTGGATAAATGTAAAGTAATGCATATTGGAAAAAATAACCCCACCTATACATACAATATGATGGGGGCTAATTTAGCTATAACTAATCAGGAAAGAGATCTTGGCGTCATCGTCGATAGTTCTCTGAAGATGTCCACGCAGTGTGCATAGGCAGTCAAAAAAGCAAACAGGATGTTAGGAATCATTAAAAAAGGGATCGAGAATAAGATGGAGAATATCTTATTGCCCTTATATAAATACATGGTACGCCCACATATTGAATACTGTGTACAGATGTGGTCTTCTCATCTCAAAAAAGATATACTGGCATTAGAAAAAGTTCAGAAAAGGGCTACTAAAATGATTAGGAGTTTGGAAGGGGTCCCATATGAAGAGCGATTAAAGAGGCTAGGACTTTTCAGCTTGGAAAAGAGGAGACTAAGGGGGGATATGATAGAGGTACATAAAATCATGAGTGGTGTGGAGAAAGTGAATAAGGAAAAGTTATTTACTTGTTCCCATAATATAAGAACTAGGGGCCACCAAATGAAATTAATGGGCAGCAGGTTTAAAACAAATAAAAAGTAGTTCTTCTTCACACAGCACACAGTCAACCTGTGGAACTCCTTGCCTGAGGAGGTTGTGAAGGCTAGGACTATAACAGGGTTTAAAAGAGAATTAGAGAAATTCATAGAGGTTAAGTCTATTAATGGCTATTAGCCAGGATGGGCAAGGAATAGTGTCCCTAGCCTCTGTTTGTCTGAGGGTGGAGATGGATGGCAGGAGAGAGATCACTTGACCATTACCTGTTAGGTTCACTCCCTCTGGGGCACCTGGCATTGGCCATTGTTGGTAGACAGGATACTGGGCTGGATGGACCTTTGGTCTGACCCAGTATGGCCATTCTTATGTTCTTATGGTTACAGATATAAGCAGTATATGTTACAGATGATCGTGAGCAAGTCAGTAGGCTGGGTTATAGATGGTTATTAGCAGCCTGTTGTCCTGTTGGACTACATAACAATTGATTACCCAGGTATTAAAATATTTGTTAATCTTATTAACTCTTTATAAACTCTTCACAGGTGTACCTTTAATATAAAGTGTAACAAATAAGGAAAAACTTGTACAGAAGGAAAAAGAAAAAAGGTCTGTTCAGATTTCTCATATGAATGCATTAACACTGAGTGAGATATGGTCTGCAAAGAGAGGTAGAAGTATTCTCCAGTACTGAAGGAAGGTTCATCTGGTGAAAGTAAAGTATAGTGGGATCAGAAGAAAGATGAATGAAGGGGTCTATCTGAAAAGGGATGAAAATGGTGAGGTAAGTAATGTTACATTTACATAGATGTAAGTTACTTGTAAAAGTGGGGTGTTTGTAAGGGAAACAGTAGCATAACTAGCACTAATGCAGCATTCACTAGGTCTGCAAAAGGAGTGTAGGTTTCAGTGATTTGAGATTTTTATAGGGACCACTCCTGCAGAGCTGTCATCAAATCTTGATGGGCAGCGGGCTGTAAGCAGTGGCTGTAGAGCTGGTTGGCCACCCCCAGTCCTATCCCTTCCTTCAGAGGTCAAGTTAATGACTTTGCCTAACTGTGACACACGTCAGCAGATGTACAGGGAAGAGGCATTCTTAAGGCAGAGCTGTCAGGTGGGACTGGAGGCCCACAGAGGCTGTTAAGAACCTAGGAGTAAGGATCCTATGTGCATCTCAGGGTTTGGTCCTTCATACTGAATAATACCCATCTAAAATACATTTCACTATATTGATTCAGTTGTGGGCTGCTGCTGATTTCTAGCTGAATACAAATATTTACAGTGATGTTATTGTTTCACTGCCTACATTAAATTCCCATTTAGAAACTTGTTCTGCCCCATTGATCTTTTTGTTTTGTTTTGACAAGTCAATGACAGGCTACATTACATTTTCATCTGCCTGAAAAACTAGTTGATTTTCAGGAAGTCTTCTTTCCTTTCCACCCCCCCTGCTATAGGGCCTATTCTGTTACAAATTACCCTCCTGCTTGTAGTTGCAGTGGATGCTCTATATTCATACAGCAATATACCTCCTGCTTTTAGTGGATGTAGAAAACTAGATTAGACTTTTTATGGCTCACAAAGACAACAGTCTTCCCAGGGGTAGAGGCAGGCTAAGCCCAATTGCCACCTATGGCTTTTGGTATCATGGAAATGATGTCAGGAGACAAACAGCTCATGCTGCTTGTGATACTATGTAAAAAGAAAGGTAGCCGTCTACACCAATGTTGTCACCAATGTGGCACAATAGTGATAAATCTTATACAAAGTGCGCCTCGTAAGGTATCATTGGAAAAGTTGTAATCTGTTGAACAATGTTATCTTGTTTAAATATGTGTATCATAGTTGTGTATGAAGTTATGAAATTTTACTTTTACAAAATGTGTTGTGTTCCTGGGTAACACCCACAAGACATTTACATCAAGAGCAGCCAGCCATGTGTTGATGGGCCATTAGAGAATCAGCTCCTTCAGTGGGCCCCTCCTGAAGATGCCTCAGAGAGCACATAGGCAATGGATGCCCCATGACTCAGCAAGGCACATAGAACATGTGATACTCCATGTTTGATCCAGTATTTTTCAACGCACATGGACTAGGGGTATAAATTGGAGACTGTGATATCACCTTGTTGCCTCATTCCTGCCCCACATCTCTGGACTGTGGTTTCTAACAAGGGGCACTTTGAACAATCGACTGAAGACTCCAATCTTTGAGGTGACCCAGGAGGCTTATAGCAAACTAGCAGATTTAACATCACTGCTATTACCTGGATCTACAGACTCTGAAATCAACTGCAATGTATGTGATTCACTTTAACCTATTAGTAACGCTCTTCTTTTCTTTTTTTGTATTAATAAACCTTTAGTTTCAGTTTACTAAAGGATTGGCTACCAGCATGGTTTTGGGGTGAGATCTTGAAATACATATGGACCTGGGGTGAGTGGCTGACTCTCTGGAGCTGGAAGAAACTAATAGTGATGAATTTGGGGGTTTAACAGCCTTTCTTCATAGAATCCGGTTTGCCTGGGTGGTGCATGAGGGTCTAGAGGGCTTGAAGGGTCTGTGGCTTCACAATAACTAGTATAGTAATTTGGAAACACACAATTTGTTACTGGCTTGGTGAAGTCTTATGATAGGGTATACCACCCGTTTAGGGTACACGCCCTGTTTTCTGGCAGTCTGACCTGAAATTGGCATTCTTAGCTGTGTCGCATACCAGGCAGCATGACATTTGGTGTTGTCATAGTAGGATCCACGTACCACAGATCAATTGGGCTTTGGATCAGAACCCACTGCTGTTTAAAATTTAAATTTGATATTGAGAGTTTTAAGGGTTAAAGATTAGTTGCAACGGCTGAACCACAGTCATATGTGGATCTTGTCTTAAAAAAAACCTTTACAAATTACATAAAAATAGAAAAATCGCTCTTAAAGGGGACATCTCAGATCAGGAGATGAGAGATTTGCCATGGGCCAGGACCAAAAAGCAGATGCAGCAGCAGCAGCAGCGGCAATCCGAATGCAGATGCTGCCAAACACGCAACAGTTTGAGCATGAAGAAAAATGGCAGAACTCTGAGTGAGGGAGAAGCAATGGAAAAGGAAGCTGAGGAGAGAACCAAGGAGGCTCACAAAAGATGCAGGGAGCATCTGGAGGCTGTTAAGGTAGGTAGGAGCTGCAGCTCCGAGTCCCAGACAAGCAAAAGAATCTGCCACAGCCTGGAGGACCATCCCCTTTCAGCAACAGAGAATGGGAAAAAACCTGTCCAATTTGTCATGAAAATGAGGAGATTTTATCCACCTTTGAGCGACTGTGAAATCCATACGATTCCAGGGAATGATTTATGCTAATCCTCTTTACCAGATTGACTGGAAAAGCCAGACATATTTCATGAAATGGAGGTGAAAGATGCTATGGTATATAAAATCTTTGAAGAAAATGTATTGAAGAGGTTTAAAATCACCCCTGAGTCTTATAGATTGATATTTAGACATCTTAAAATGTCTGATAATGTTACTTATGTGGAATACACACATAAAACTGCTTGGTTATGTTAAGAAATAGGGGCTGGAGTGCCTGAGGGAGACTGTTTGTGACTCCCTGTTCAGCTAGTGTAGCAATACAGTTGTGGTTGGTGTTGTTAAGTTTAATTATAGAATATATCACCAGTGTGGGAGTGGCTGCTCTCTGTTCTGACAGTCTGTCCTGAGTTTAGCATTCTCAGCTGTGACCCACTCAAGGCACTGTGACACTGCTGAATGACCAGACATCTGAATTGGAGGCTAGATCTTCCCTATAGGACTGGGTCATTCAGAAGTTTAAAGAAATCAGTGTCCAGAAGAACTTAGGATTTCACCTACTGATTTCAAGAAAAGAACCTTTTCATGCAAATATTAGCTATACACCACTCCATCTCCAAAGCAGGATGGCATAGATCAGCGGTTCTCAAACTTTAGCAACCCGAGGACCCGCATTTTGATTTAAAATCTTTCACGGACACCCAAACCCCCACTCAGCCCCAGGCCCTGCCCACACTTCACCCCTTCGCGAAGGCCCCACCCCACCTCTTCCTGCTCCCGCTCCATCTCTGCCCCTCCTCTTCCCCACCTCTTTCCGCCCCTCCCCCAAACACGCCCCTTTCCTGCTCCTCCCCCTCCCTCCCAGCACCTCCTGCACACCACTGAACAGCTGCAATGAGAAGAAAATGTAATAAAAGCCTTTGTCTGAAAAGAAAAGAAAAAAAAATAAACCAGGTAAAGCAAATTTTTAAGACTTAGTAATAATGATTGAGCTGCTCAGCCCAGAATCCTGTCTTCCGACAGTGGCCAATGCCAGGTGCTCATCATCCAGTGATCCATCCCCTCTCGCCCTTTCCAGTTAGTCCAGTTTCACTTAAGGTGTTAATTGAAACTGGTTTAGGTATAAAAGGCTGTGTGAACCCTCTTTTTTTCAGATTAAATCAGACTCATTTCTACTTAACTTAAATTGCTAAGGATCAGGCTTAAACTGTATTGAAATAAGCCATTCTTAAAGAGGAATGAGAGTAATGCTTGGTGAAATGTTTTGCCCAAAAACTTTTTCAGTGAAAAATCTGGATTCAGTGGGACCAAAATGTTTTGTGAACTACTGTTTGTTTCACTAAATTGTTCATACCAAAAAATAAATTAAAAGGTGAAAGTGTTGCATTTTGACATTTCTTAAATGAAACATTTTGATTTGTTTTGGTTCAAACAGCTTTTTGTTTAATATTTCCTTTAACTTTATTTAAAAGAACTCAAAAGCATTAAAAATGTTGAAAATTGAAACAAAATATTTAGTTTTCGGTTGAACAAAACATTTCATTCAATAAGAGAATTTTTATGTATTTATTTTTTACTTTCAATTTCACTGACGCATCTATACACACACACACTTTTGGATGAAATCAAAACATTTTTTCTCTGAATTTTTTAGAATTGCTAGCAAACCAACAAATCTGTTATTCACCCACATCTTAATAAAAGTGTCATACATTAGTGTTCACCGTTTTAATGAAACAGGTGTAAGTTTGTGTGTAGACAAGGCCTACAATAGTGGAGAAGGCTGTAATATGCTTAAATGTACAGAGATTATGGTGGATATTTGGTTCAACTATTTCCTAGGCCATAGTAATGATGAAGAGCTGGGTCTGAACTGCCAAACTGTTCTTTCTATTACTGCAGTTCTTATGATAACAAGAGGCAAGAATGACATCATCTGGGAACCGTACTAATGATGGAACTGAACCAATGGATCCATCGACTCCATGAGAAGAAATATTCACAAGCACTGACACTGGCCAAGAAAATATGGCACAGTGCCTTCAATCAGTGTAGTTGCCAAAGGTAACTACACATATGGCACCACAGTCAAACGGTGATAGTAACTACCCTTGCTGTTGGCAATATGTAACAAGGTGGTTTAGTAAGAATTAGCACACCGCACTATTCCTCTAGTGTTGTGAATGTGGGCCAATTCTGTGGCATGAGCAAGACATAGTGTCTGACATGTCCCTCCTGATATTACTAAGAGTCTTTGGGTACAAGGGGATGTATACAAATGAAAGACATCAGAGCTGCTTTGACTAGTACTCTGTTTGCAGTTCTTTTGTGGTGCCCTAAGGGAGCATGCAGGACATGCTCCCCTGTACCATGTCCCCATTCTGCCTATTTATCTGTCTCTGTAATTATATGGCTCCCATACCATATAGTATGTCTATACTACCCGCTGATCTGGCATATAGTGATACATCGATCCCCGATAGATCGATCGCATCTCGTCTAGACGCGATACATCGATCCCCGAACGTGCTCCCTGTCGACTCCAGAACTCCAGCAGGGTGAGAGGTGGAAGTAGAGTCAATGGGGGAGCGGTGGCCGTCGATCCCGCGCTGTGAGGATGAGAAGTAAGTCAATCTAAGTTGATCTAAGATACGTCGACTTCACACACACACACAGCTATTCTCATAGCTGAAGTTGCGTATCTTAGATCAATTTCCTCCCCCATCCCAGGGTAGACCAGGCCATAGTCTCTGAACACCCAATATACAACTCACATGCACAAGCCTTATACATACCTATATGCCTCCTCCATCCACAATTGGATGGTATTGTAGGAACGCAATGAAACTTACAGACAGAGTGTGTTTCCTTGTAAAATGAGGGAGACAAAGCTGGAACTCAAGCTATGAGAAAATCAGCTTGTCTGTAAATTATAGTTGTTTTTTTTAATTAACACATCCTATTTAAAATAGGCTTGATTCCATTTAGTAGGACCTTTCTGAGGATGATAATTAGGCACCTTTACTTAGAATTATTATTGCTAACTCCATGCAATCCTGTAATAAACTCACTTATATAAAGCACTCCTTGTAATAAAATGCTGAATGCACAAACTCCTTTACTCCTAAGCAGAGAGAGAAAGGGAGGGAGAGAAAATAGTCACATAAGACTATACTATTCTAACTCAGCTATTGTACTTTTTTGTGTGTTATCGTGTTTTGTCAAGAATTAGAGAGAGAAAATAGAAAAAAAATCTGTATATCAGTAGCTGATTTATCTGAAGCGAATCACATGCTTCTTCCTTGGATGAATTCCCCTATCTGTGCATTAATCCAAACAATGCCAATGCTCCAGCTCTTTGTTAGTTAGTTTCTTTTTGGCAGACATTGTGGCTTTCATACTTTGTTCTTTAATTACTTGCCATCTCAGCAACTGATTGGTTTTCAAGATTCTAGCAGTAAAGTCTTGACAACAGATATGCTTGCAGACTGGCTTTTAACTAAAGCGTTATTTATTTATTCCCAGGCAATGAGGCTCTTTACAAAGGCTTGGTAACCTTTTCTGTGTTTCCTGTATGAAAGATGAACTTGGCTGCAAGAATGTAGGGAATATTTCCTGTGCTGTTCTACAGTCCACAAATATATTTGGAGAGAAGTTCTCAGGCTGCTTTGAATGAAATTGGTTGAAAATGCCCCTGGTTCTTTTTATGCCACTTTTGCTTGTGATAGGTTTGGAAAGGAGATTGATATTCCCTCTCCCCACAACCTCAAGTTGGAATTCCTCTAGTGAGTGGAGGATGCCCTAGGACAGCATGCAACCAGAGTATTGCTATTTCAGCCCTCACGCTGCCTGCGATACTAAGTGCAGACTGATGGCCTAGTGATTGTACTCTACACTGCCAGACATGACATTTAGAATCAGCTAATGGTTTCTCTCTCCCACACCCATCCAGCACAAAACAGTCCTGTGGAGTGGGGGGGGGGGGCGGGGGGCAGCACATTCAACTGCTAGGAAGTGGACAAAGTTGCTTTTATCACTTCACACTTGATGCACAAGCCTCTGGAGTGGTACTGATTGGAAACCAAGGGAGCCCCATTTCTGCAGCTGGAAAAACAGTAGCAACAATAGGAATCTTTGATGGTAAGAATGGGAGTGACAGGGTTCTATTAAAACAGGAGTATTATGGGCTGATCATTAGGGCTCAGTCTGAGATACCAAGGAATGTGCCCACAACCCTCTTGGGTAAAAAACTGAGGAACTAGGAACTTTCTCTTGAAAAATCTTTATTCACAACTTTTTTTTCCAGTGTCAAAATTCTCAGTGACTAATGGAAAGTTAAAAATATCTATATCTATATACTGGCCCGAGTTATGTGTCTTCTCTTTGTATTTAGAACTTTAGAGCAGTTGCATACTGAAATAGTAAAGCAATGAAAATCTATATATTGTATGTTTAATGGCTGTTCCTAAATACTACCTTTCTCAGAATGGGATCTGCAATTAAATTTAGATTGTAAGATGTCCAGGGCTGGGGTCTGTTTTGTGTTTGCACAGAGTCGTAACACATTATTGGCATTACTAGGGTGACCAGATAGCAAAGGTGAAAATTCAGGATGGGGATGGGGGGCAATTGGCACAAATATCGGGACTTCTGGTTACCCTCAGCATTACCAGAAATGAAAAATGAACACAGCACGGTAGTAATAATAAAGAAGAGTAGATGCTGCTGGTTCCTTGTCACAGCAGCATCAATGGAGAGACATACTATGAATCAATCTATTGGCCTCCTTCTTAGCATACCCTACATGTGAGCATTTCAAAACACTTTTCACTCAATGAATATAACTGACTCCACACTCAATTCTATCCCAAATTGCGCCCAAAGAGCTTAAGTTTTTGTATACAAATAACTATGCTGATGACCCTTACTATAAAACATGTCAGTATGGCCTAGTGGCCAGAGTCAATAAAGTCACCCTTCCACTCAGGGTAGCATGGCCTAATGGCCAGAATCATGAAGCAACAATTATAGACAGGGCAGTGTGGTCTAATGGCCAGAGTCAATAAGGTTGCACCCCTCTGAGGGATTGTGTGGTCTCTTGGCCTGTTTGGGAAGTGGGGCATCACTCAGGGGTGTGTGGCACACAGGTAGGGGGACTCGGGCCCTCCCTGCTCCTCCGAGCCCCAGCCCAGAGCCCTGGCAGGGGTGGAGTTACTCGCCACTAAGTCAGCAGGGATCCTCCCAAAAAACTCTGACTGATTCCCCAGTTCACCCCCTGGAGCAAAGTCCAAGTCCCATAGGCTGCTTCCTATCCTGTCTTCTCCAGCAATGGTCCATGGTTCCCATGGGTCTCTGGGGTCTTCAGGCAGTGTAGCTCTTGATGGCAGGTCTCTTTTCTGGGTTTGTCAGGCAGCCTGGAGTCCATCTTGGGCTCTGCCTATCTTGGCTCTGGGGTTGGGTCATTTAGAGGCTACCTACAGTCTGTGTCCTCTCCCTTCAGCAGCCCACCCAGACTGAGCTGGGCTGATTCCTTTTATATCTTGCCTCCAGGCTGAGCATGCCCAGCAGAGGTGAAGGCATGTGGTTTCCTCAGCCTGCAATGCACAGTTAACCACTGCAGGGCCAGGGCAGAATAGGTACACAGATGGGTAGCATCCAATTCTTTTGAGGAATATTCTGACACAGTGTAGAATTTGTCCTGAATGTTGCAGATACACTATATCACAGAGAGTCTTGCAGAACTGTCTCAGCAACCACAAATTTGCTAGTCACTTCTAATGTAAGGTTACTCCTTCTACTTCAACAACCAATTAGTATTAATAACCCCATTCTATCACAATCCATGTTGCACATTGGTAGGATTTAAAAATCTGCCGTTCTTTATTCTCTACTTATTCATAACTGTGTTAAGGAAGTCTAGTCTATATTAACTACAAAACTGAATTTCCTTTTTAAAAAGAGTGAAAGAAAACAAGGAATAAAGAATAATAATAATACTTGTTTTTCCAAAAAGCAAAGAGGATCGTTAATATAGATACAAATGTTATTCAGATTTCTTGACTTGAAGATGAGGTGGTCTGTTATAAGGAAACTTTGTATTTTGCCCATCAATTGAGCTATCCACAAATCCAAGACCCTCTCATCAATAAGGTATTTGGTAACTGTCATTAACAGCTCGGAGCAGTCATATAGCTTGGATAAAGGTGGGCCAACCTAATCTCTCACTGATTGATCAAACAGCAGAACTCATCATTTTCTCCTCATGCTGCTGGCTGACAGCATGCTAAGGTGTATGAAGAAGCAAAATTGGCTGCACTTTAGGAGTCCATCAGGACAACATTGAAGGGAAATGTCACCTATTTTTCTTGTGCTCTCCTCTTGTCAAAACTGTAGTAGTTCTGTCCCTTTAGGTATTGAAGAATTATTGCAGGCTCAGTGTCTAAGCTCACTTTCCATAGTACTTGTCAGTGGCATTTTCTGAACCATCCCTAGCTGCAGCAACAGTGCGATCAGACTGTGTATGGTCTCCATGGGGAAATTTAGGGGATTAATAATTCCTGTTTCACTGTGAGGGGAAAAACTCAGTTCAGTTTCAGCACATGAATTCTGTGATCTTTATCAACCTACTGTATGTGTGTTGTACCTTTTCCTTCAGTTTAGTTAGTTTTAACTAGGGCAAACAAACAAAAATGTAACAGAATTGGGACTGGAAAACCTGGAATAGGTATCAGATTAAAATAAAATGGGAAATAAACCATTGCATTTTAAAAATCAGAACAGCACTTCTAGTAGATAAGATCCACATTAGGTCCCAAATTCAGCAAGGTAATTAAGCATGTGCCTAATTTTACACAAGTCAGAGGTCTCACTGATATATCGACACACATATACAATGATGTACCTCAATCTAGAGGTTGTGAAAATGCTAGAACAAACATATTTGTGAATATGTTCTCTATCACGTCATTCAAAGGACTGTTTTATTTTCAGTATATATGTATCAATCTCCATTATTATCTCCTCTCCACTCCTCTGGAGTATAGTGGTATGGACCATTTTGAGGGAGATCAGGGGCATATCATACATTGCATGCTATACAGTCAATTTATATTACAAGATAACCGAATTCCATGGGAGAAACACTGGCTCCATTAAAATCAAGGGGAGTCTTGCCATTGATTTAAATTGAGCCAGGATGTGAATCAAACTTACTGTGAGACCCACACACCAGCTAACTGATCTACTCCCCTCTTGATGCTTAGCTATAACTGTTAGTATCACTGATGAATATAATAGAAGAAGATAGAAATCACCAACTGATGTCCAACAATGTTTACATACAAGGCAGCACCTATCTTATCCTATAATTGCCACAAACTGTTTGTGTGAGATATGCTCATTGGATCTTAATGGATGAGACCGCTTTAATAGTCCAGTGGAGGGAATGAAATCAAAGGTCTTTTCTAAAATACTACAAGAGAAGCCAATCATAGGAATTTATACATGGACACTGAAAAGAAAACAGATCTGAATGAGAAATATTTTGTATGGAAACATTTTCAAAGCCTCTAAATTTATATCCCGAATCACTGGAATTCATTAGACCTGAATGAATTATTTGCAATAATTAATTTATCCTATTTCTGCTCATGGAAAATGCATAAATATATCACCATTCCCACAGATTTATTCTTTATTTGAAAGTCTTTTACATTTGATTTAGAATTTCTTTCATTTTGCATATTGTTAGTGAATAGCTCTCTGCTGTTTGCTATTTGGTTGTGGTTGGTCAGAAAAGTCACATGGGTTTGTGTATTATGTATCCACACTTCTGGTGTGGATTGTGTATTATGGTGTGGTGTGGTTTGTGTATTATGTATCCATATTTCTGGTGTGGATACTATGCCAAGTGAATCTGTAATACAGATTCTAGGCACCTTTGAAATCCAGTTTCCTTAAGGATATGAACCAGGTAAACTAGATCTTAGAAAGGAACCGCCTAAATGAAGTGAGTCAATTTAAAAATAAGAGCAAATATTTATGAAAAAAATTGTATAATATTTGCTGAGTTCTCGAATTCATCCACTACCCAATTATTATTTTCTATCATTTTTGTCTTTATGTTCTGCTTTTACAATGGCTTATTAATTATTATTTTTAGAGAAAATGTAAATATAAAATACCCTTGATGTAGTATGTTTAAATGGATAATTTTGGAAGTATGGAACTGCAAAAATCCATGGCTGTAGTTTTTAGTGATGATTTCTTACATGTACACGTAGCTGAGGCTATTTAAAATTTTATTTTCAGACACAAAAGCCCTTAAAATGTTGATGAATTCAAATAATGCAATTATCATGGACAATCTCTCTCATTTCCTGGGTTATTAACTTTTTAATACTCCCTTGTGGCTCCACCACTAGTGTTTTATGAAATCTCTTCAATAGGTAGAAATTAAAAATGAATCTACAGTACGTGCAATAGACAGCCTATGTTGGAATATGCTGGGCCCAGTTCTACAGCTCATCTTTATTCATAGATGCCCCGAACATTTCTGGGCTCATTTTTTCCCCACCAATCTCAGGCTTTACCACCTTTGCATCCTGACGCTGTTTTATTGATCCGAGTATCGGGCCTATTTAGGGTATGATTACATTGCAGTTAACACCTGCAGCTGGCCCTTGTCATCTGACTAAGGCTCGTGGGCTGTTTAATTGCAGTGTACACATTGGGGCTTGGGCTGGAACCTGGGATCTGGGTCCCCATGAGAAGGAAGAGTCCCAGAGCCTGGTCTTCAGCCCAAGCCCAAACAACTCCACTGCAGTTAAACAGCACCCTAGCCTGAGCCACGTGAGCCCCAGTCAGCTGATATGGGCCAGCTGCGGGCGTTTAATTTCAGTGTTGACATACCCTTAAAGACTCCCATTGGAAAGACTCCCATTTATGTCAAAGTTCTTAGGATCATGCCCATAGACATTTGACTTCCACTATCAGGTGGATTTGTATTTCACCTGCATCTGTAGCTATAAAGGATATAAACAGGGATAGGCTAATTACTTTAGATAAATAAATAATCATCCAAATTCCAGCTCAGAATTCAGGTCACCTTTTTTTACTAAGACCTCATTTGTATTTTCAGACTTCTGAGACAAAGAATGCTGCAAAGTTAAAGCAGAAGCAGTAGAGTAGATAAAGTGAAGAGAACTGCTATTTACCCCTTCACATAACACAAGAACCAGGAGTCACCTGATTAAATTAATAGGGCAGGTTTAAAACAAACAAATGGAAGTATTTCTTCACACAACACACAGTCAATCTGTGGAACTCATTGCCAGGGGATGTTGTGAAGGCCAAAAGTATAATTGGGTTCCAAAAAAGGATTAGATAAATTCCTGGAGGATAGGTCCATCAATGCTATTAGCCAAGATCTGGCTAATAGAATTGATGGACCTATCATGAGGACCTTATTCAGGGGCGCAACCTCATGATCTGGGTGTCCCTATGCTTCTGACTACCAGAAGCAGGGACTGGACAATAGGAAGTGGATCACTTGATACCTGTCCTGTTCAGTTCAATACCTCTGAAGCATCTGGCATTGGCCACTGTTGGAAGACAGGGTACTGGGCTAGAACGATCATTGGTATGACCCAGGATGGCTGTTCTTATGAACCCAGAAACCAAATGCTGGGTCTGACTTCTCAATGATAGGTGGGAGCAGCAGTGAGAAGAAGAGAGGCCAGCCAGCAACCACAAAAGCAGCAGGAGACAGAATGATAGTGTTTCACCCTGAACATGCAGGTAGGAGCAGGCCAGCTGGCTGCTTTCTGAGAACTCTGGAGAAGAGTGTCCATATCCACCTGGTCTCCCCATCATAAGGGAGACCCACCATGGAACTGGGATAGTAGGCTTCTCCCAGTAAGACCTGAAAGCAGAGAGGGGGAGTTGGGACTTGTTGGGATGGATGGGAAGGGGAATTATCTCAATGTTTATTGGGATGAAGAGGAGGATTCCATGTGGGACTTCTGGGCCACAGCGCTGGAAAAGATTGTGGTGGTTTGAATAAGCAACCAGAATTTTGAATGTCTATTCAGAAAGAAAACCGAGCTGTAAGCCTTTTGCAGTTTACCCATCCCTAATATGAGACCAAAAACCCAGCGTCTAGGCCAGTCTAGGTTGAGACTTGGTATAGTAAAGAAGGACAAGCCAACCAAGCTAAGTTGTCTTGGTGGGACATAAGAGGAAAGATCTTGAGAGTACCTTTCTCTTAGATTATTAAGGGCTTTATATATCAGTAATACATCCTTGAAGTAAATTCTTCAGCATACCAGCAGATACAGGAGCTTTCTGTGAGCATGTCACTGACATCTCTGCACCTATATTAAGGAGCAGATGGCTAGCCAGTTTGATAACTGCTGCAGCTTCCAGATTAACTTTAAGGGAAGCATACAGGAGCATACTGCAATCCTTTAACGGGACTGATTCATTGGCTAATGATCCAGAGAACATTTTATTTAATATGGAGAAAACCATTTGCCTCCTGCTACGCTAGCAAGCACCTCAAAAGAGGTCATAACTATGTAAAGAAATCCATTATGTATTAATTAAAATAGATCCCTGCTTCTATAATGCCAAAATGCCACTGTGAATAAGAAATTAATCTGGTTTCTTTAGAAAGTGATAAAGTTCAACAGTAACTTTAGTTGACTCAGCTCAGTATGGTAAGAAAAATCTTTAATTGGTCATTCTTGGAGAATACCATGAAATCAAACTATGCTCAGGAATGACTATAGCTATAGAAGGATTTTAACTCTCATTTTTTAGATGACTTCTTCTACAGATTTACTCATACCATCCAGATATGATAGCCACTGTGCTGTCAAACACATCCTGATTGCACTGACTACTGCCTGGAAGCCAATTACTAGAAAACTCTGGAATACTGGGATGGAATAAATCATGAGCTGAAAATTTGCTATGACTCCTTTTATAATGGGCAGCAGCTATAACTGTGAATTACAAGACAAGCAGAACACTTCCCTTTATGACACTTCTTTTGCCTGGGTCACGCAATTGGATAAGGAATTGTCCCAACTTCAGAATAGTCAAAGAAGAGGGGCATTTATGGAGCATATTGATGGGAGATAAATGAGCTGACAGAGACCTAAAAATACTCCATTGCTAATCTGTTTTAGTCACAAGCATTTACACTCTTGAACAAAGATAGTAAAGCCACATGCAGTTTATATATTCAAAATCTCCAGCCTGAGTCCTTCTCTTCTCCCTCCCCAGATACAGTACTTCTTTGCCGGACTGTGTCCATCTTACCTTGCTCTAAACACATTATAGATCTTCTGTGTTTGGTCTGTCAGTCAAGGCCATTCAAGAAAGTGATGGTAGCTCAGGCAGGTGCCCTGTTCTAACAAAAAGAAGTCATTACAACCTGTTACAGTTGAAAGGCACTTCTGCTTTTTGATACAATAGGTGGACTAATTTCAACTACTCCATCCGAATGCATTAAGCAGAGTATTAGGCCTAAACCGTTCAGGGACAGTGACAGTTCTGCTGCTATAGCCTTTACATTAACACTTTTGCTGAAGGTTTCTGTGACTGGGTGCAGCACGAATTAGGCCCTGGAACACAGTGGGCTAAAACCAAACCTGGCTTACACAGATACTCCAGCGAGGAGCCATAAAACAGCTGCTTCTAAGGACAGGAGGAAAGTTCATTTAGGAGAAGAGTGGGCAATCAGCCCAGGACTTGGGGTCTAAATTTGAAATCCCAAGCTGGGGAACAGTTGCTTTAAATTACTGAGACACCCAAAATTAGTACAAATATTTGGCGTTAACCTTTCTATGCCTTGGTTCTTTACTATGGGGATAGGGTGACTTACCTATCTCACAGAGGTGTGTTGAAACTTAATTTATTAATATTTTAATGCACACATCCCCTGGCTGCCCTGAGCAGAATGCTTAACTTTGCAGCTCTGCATACTTTTAGGACTGAGGGGGCTCCCTACAGCCCCATCTCCCCCGCTGAGGTTTGTAGACCATTTTAACTGCCATATCCTCCTCCCTAGCGGACTATCCAATGCCAGGGCTCCGCATCAGAGTTCACAACTGTAGAAGCCAAAATCAACCTGGCCCAAGCCCAGTCAATTACATATAAAGTTTATGCCAATGCTTTCAGAACTGCCATCTTGGCCATCTCCAATAGGATTGCCCTCGCTGTACTCTTTTGTAATGATATTGCATCATCGCCAGTTATAGAGCCATCTGAGCATGCATTTTGCATGTTCTAGGACTCTGAGGTGATTAATTACAGAAACCATATTGTGCCAGCCCTAAATAAATCTTCCTTTCTTTATTCAATTTTAAAGTACATAATCCATAAAGCAAATACAAAGATACCAATTTTTTCCCATTCCCAAGTGCTATCATCTATACTTATGATTAATTTTAAAACCCTGATGATATGGCAATAAATGTTTTTCAGAAAGGTCATGTCATTTGTGGAATTTACTCAGAAGTATCTGCAGTAAACACGATCCCACTTCATTAATCATAAAACGCTAATGAAAGAAGTGAACTTTTTGGGCTACATTTTCAAAAATATGTTAGCATGTTGTCCAACAAGGGCCTGATTCAATGCTCATTCAAGCCAATGGAAAGACTTCCACTGTCTTCAGTGGGTCTTTGATCAAGTCCTTAGTGTCCATTTCAAATGTTCACTTGTACGCATCCAAAAAGGCCCTGTTTTCAAAGCACTAAAAAGTGATTTTGAAAATCTGCTTATAGAAACTTGCCTGACAGCATTTATCCCCAGCAAGGTTTATACTAGGCATAACTGGTATATGTACATACCATGGCCGCTCTGACATAAAATTTTCCGAGGCAAAGTCAAGAGATTGGCATCAGGGTGGAAATTCTGAGTGGGTGTATCATTCCATAATTGTCCTTTATTGTGTTTGTTGCACTGTCCTCAGAAAGCATCTGGAACTGACCACTATCAAAGACAGGACATGGCTTTGCAATAACAATTCCTCTGTTCCTGTGACTCTAGCTGGAAGGACGACAAAAATATACTTAGGCCCAGATTCTCAGCTGGTATAAATAGGAGTAGTTCCACTGAGAACCTAGTGCTTTGTCTGAAACAAAGAGTGGACTGCAGTGAGGAAATGCAATGAGTCTTTGTGCTTTTCAGGGTCCCCCTTCCACATACTGTCCTTATTAATAATTATGTGTGGATTACAAACAAAGGCCTGGTTCTTCTCTAACTTGTACCATTATAAATCTCAGCTAACTCCACTGAAGCCAGTGGAGATACACTGATATAAATCTGGTGTAAGAGCAGGATCATGTGTGTGGCTGGGACCCTTCGGTCATTGACTGGACACAGTTTTTGAAATCTCTGAGTGGTTAATCCCTCCCTGTTAGCAAGGGTATGGAATTAGGCAGTGAGACTTAGGATATAAATCAGCTGCAAGCAAACTTTTGAACAAGCAAACAGGAGCAGCAAAAAGGGGCATTTAAAGAAGGGAGTGTGGTTCTTTCAGTTTAACCATGGCTCAACTTCTGTGACCTACCTTGGATGTGCTATGTTCTCCTTTCTGCCAGAAGATATTTCATGTATATAAAGGGCAAACTGCTGGGCACATTGGAGGAGAAGATGCGTGGTCTGGAAGCACAGGTTTCAGCACTGGGTGGCATATGAGAAAAAAAGACTTCTTGGACAACAAGATTTGGAAGTCATTGCCACAGACACCACAAGGGGAAGGATCAGCAATAAGGGCTCTGGAGAGAGTAGAAACCAAAGGAGTGGACTTAGGGTGACCAGATGTCCCGATTTTATAGGGACAGTCCTGATTTTTGGATCTTTTTCTTATATAGGCTCCTATTACGCCCCCACCCCCACCCCCTGACCCGATTTTTCACACTTGCTGTCTGGTCTCCCTAAGTAGACTGGTGATTTGTGACTAAGAGGAGGAAGCAAAACAGGAAACCCAGCTAAAAGTATGGAATCATAATCAGATATTCAGTGCGTCAACTACTGAGGAACCTATCTCTGGAGGAATGAAACAGAAAACTACAGAGAAAGTAGGTCTTATCAAAGAACCTGATTTCATTCTTTGAGATTACAAGTTTTGTTGACAAAGGTAACTGCATAGATGTAATATACTTGCATATATTTGTAGGTAATATTAAATATTTTTGTAAGGCATTTGACTTAGTATCACATGATATTCTGATTTTAAAATTAGTGCTATGCAATATAAAAAGAGCACACATTTAATGGATTAAGAACTGACTACATGAGAGATCTCAAAGTGGGAGTAGTCAATGGGGGAATCATTGAATCGTGGTGTATCTAGTGGAGTTTTGCAGGGATTGGTACTGGGCCTGATGCTATTCAACATTTTCACCAGAGATCTGGACGTCAATATAAAATCACTGCTGATAAAATATGTGGATAGCACACAGTTTGTCAGAGGGGCAGTCATACAGAGAGGTCCAGGTTGTTTGATAAGCTGGGCCCATTCAAATACAATGCAAGGTTATACATCTAGGAACAAAGAATGCCGGCCATAGCTATAAAAAGGGGGACTGTATACTGGAAAGCAATGACTCTGAAAAGGATTGAAGGGTAATAGTGGACAAGCAACTGAACATGAGGACTCATGGCTATTCTGTGGCAAAAGGGGCTAATGAGTTTCTTAGCTGTATAAACAGGGGAGGAGTAAGTAGGAGTAAGGAGGTGATTTTACATCTATATGGCCTGGGTCAGACTGATACTGGAATACTGCATATAGTTCTGGTTTCCAATTTTTTAAAAAGATGTTGAAAAATTGGAGAAAAGAGCCACAAAATATAATTTGAGGGCTAGAGAAAATGCCTTATAGCAAGAGACATAAAGAGCTTAATAGGTTTAGCTAATCAAAAAGAAACTTGAGAGATGACTTCATTACAGAGTATGGGTGCCTTCAGGGGGAGAAAATAGTGGGTACTAAAGGACTCTTGTCTAGCGGAAAAAGGCATAACAAGAATCAATGTCTGGAAGCTAATGCCAGCAAAATTCGAATTAGAAATTAGGCACACATTTTTAATAGTGAGGGTGATTAATACTGGAACAAATTCTCAAGGGAAGTGGTGGATTCTCCATCTCTTTGATGTCATCAAATACAAACTGGATGCCTTTCTGAAAAAAGATGTTTTAGCCAAACACAAGTTTTTGGGCTCAATACAGGGATAACTGGGTGAAATGTAATGACTTGTGATATACTGAAGGTGAGACTAGATGTTCTAATGGTCCCTTCTGGCCTTCAGCTCTAGGAATCAGCCCACAAGTTATTTAACATATCTGGGGACAGGTAGCATAAGAAGAGTTGCTGCAACACCAGTTATACCTTTAAAGGCAAAAGGAGATCAGTTGTATGTTCTATAGAACATCTTTTTCTCAAATTATAAAGAATGCAGGTAATTCGTTAGCATTTATATTCTTGGATCAGAAGGTGTTCTGTATCTAAGAGGTGCCATTTAATAAAAAGAATAATTGATGTACCAGTTACTATAGAAACTAGGCATCTTTATACTGATGGCTAAATGAAAAGTTGTGTGGAATACTGGGACAGAATAGTATCTGCTCCTTAGGTACTCAGGGATGCTTTCTTCTTGGTTTGTTTTGATCGGTGAGGACGGTTAAATTTTATAGTCAGTTGTATAAATCAATAACAGAATATTAATGCACAACATGCTGTATAGTGTAATTACAGATACTGTAGCTCAGGATAAGTTCTGATCTTTGCAGGTTAGACAAACCAGCAGCTAATCATGTCCTACCTGTGGCCTCTCTCAGGAACACCATGTTCCAGAATTTTCAGAAGTGCTTAGCCAGATTTTCAAAAAAAGCTCAGTTCCCCTTTGGAGGCAGCAAAATAAATGGCCAGATTTTCAAAAGAACTAAGCATGTTGGGTGCAGAGCTCTGTTGAAAATTGCCATAAATGTCACCCTAGAAGCTACTAAGTAGGGCTGGTCAAAAACTTCCTGTCAAGATTATTTTCTGATGGAAAATTGGATTTTCAAATTAATGAAATTTTTGTAGAAAATGTTGGCTTTCATTTATTTTTATTTATTTTTTTGGTCAGAAACCTCACCAAACTTAAAAATTTTGACTGAAAACTGAAAAACAATTTTGCGGTTTTTGTTTTTTTGATGAAAAATCAAAATGTTCTGTGGGAAAAAAAAGTTTACTGCTGAGAGATGGGCTTTTTTGAAAACCTGGGCTGTAATTTTACTCTTAATACATTGTACCTTTGCTTTCCTCTGAGACTTCTGCCTGCCCGTGTAATTGTCATTTCATTCATTTCATTCACTTTGCCTGACCTTTGTGATTCAGAGAAGAGGTGTGGTCTTGTGACCTGAACACAGGATTGCAGTACACTCCTGATTTATAATCCCATTTGTACACTGACACCCTCTGTGGCCTTGTGCAGGGCACTTAACTGCTTTGCTTCAGTTCCTTCATTGATTAGTGGATATAATAATCACCTACCCAACAAGCTAGTTGTGACCATTAAGTAACCCAGGTAGCTGATATTTGAAAAGTACTTTGAAGAAAGCAATTGCTATATGCTATGGGCCCGCTTCACTGCTTTCCACCAGTTTTACACTGGTTTAAATCCGCTAATGGAGTAATACGGTGCTGGATAAGGCTCTACTATTCTAAGTACAAAGCTGGAAAAGAACTGGCAACTTTCAACAAGCAAACTGGAGAATGAAAAAGTTGGGCAATTTCTTACCCATTCAGCTCAGAGTTACAAACATTAAAGCTTGCAAATAATTTTTTTCCAACACTTACACTCCTATATCCAATTTTAAAAACTGCCATCCCTAAACCTGTCTCTTACTGAGAAAGGAAGAAGAGAGAGGGATTGTTGTTTTTACTCTTGGGAGGTGCTTAGATTCTTTTTAAACTTTATTTTTACTATCTAGTATGAAACATAAACATGGAACAAAACATATGTAAATACATGCACAAGATGGAAATAACAAACTTCAATGCTCACTATTTGTAAAACCTGGAAAATAACAAAACTAAAACAAATGAAAAATCAAAAAGCTGGCACCATTGAGGTCATGCAGGGTATCAGTTATTAAAGTAACTAAATAGATAAATATGTGAGAATATAACCTATGAGTATCAGGGACTAATATATACTAAACTGCAAAAGTATGCAATAGTATCACGTGTGACAAAACATCCTCATATTTTTTCAAAGTGTTTCTATTTAAGAGAGTAATTTTTCCTCATTAATTCAGTAGTAGAGAGCTCGCTAAGTCAGTCTGTGTATGACAGAGGAATTGCAGATTTTCATTTTCTCAAAATAACTCTTTTGGCCACTAAAACAGTTACTTCAATCCATTTCTTAATGTTAACTGGTAATAGCAACTCATCCAGCACCCCTAAAATACACAGGCTTGGAGAAGTAGTATAGCAACACTTACAGTTTTTGAGAGAGCACTAAATGTGGCATTCCAGAACACATGCATTTTTGACAGGTATAGAAGATATGTGAGAGGTTGGCATGTGGCTGTTTGCATCTCCAGCAAATACTGTGTTCCTTAACCTTAAGCAAACATTCTGTGTAATATTTTGTTCTGGGAGAATTGCAAGGATAAAATATCTTTTACAATAAGCCAGATGTCCTCCCACGTTTCTGTTGTGATACTAAGGCTAAGTTATTTTCCCCATTTTTCTTTGAGACTGAGATTGAGAGGCTAATGCAGAGCATTAAGCCACCTATAAGTAATTCCTACAAAGTGCCTTTTGTTTCCCTATTTCTTAACATGTTCTTCTACAGGTGAGAGAGTTGAAACAGACCAATTGTCCCCTATCCTTGCATGACTCCTTGAGCATAGCCACTGAAAGAAGGAACTGTGAGACAGTGGTAGCTGATATTTGTTACACGTGTAATTGTAGGAATCCAGTCTATCATCTTGGATTATATCTTTAATTTTTGTTAATCCTTTTTCTATCCAAATTGTCTTAAGTGTGGAGCTGGCCTTGATCCTGAGGCACAGGTGATCCCATTGTGGTAAGAGAAGAGAATTAGTAAGATCGGATGTTGTAATCATCTTGGAAAGACTGGATTTTTCCTTAAGGGTGTAGGTAGCATCTTTAATATATAAAAGAAGAGAGGGAACCAAGTAGCACAACTAAGATTTTTTTCTATCTGAGACCAGGGTGATGTGCATACAGAGCTACTGCGGGGGAACCACCTTACAATAGGACATATTTGTAATGCTAGATAATATAGATACAAATCTGGAAACCTCATACCTCCAGTTGTCCAGGATTTTTAAGGGTCCTGTGTGAGAAGCAAGGCTGTTTTTTTTTATCCCATATAAATCGCATGATAATGGACACCAATTTAAGAATCTAAACAGAGAAGGTATGTATGCCCAGTGGTCTGTGATGGGGTGGGATCTGAGTTACTACAGAGAATTCTTTCCTGGGTGCTGGCTGGTGAGTCTTGCCTACATGCTCAGGGTTTAACTGATCGCCATATTTGGAGTCGGGAAGGAATTTTCCTCCAGGGCAGATTGGAAGAGGCCCTGGAGGTTTTTCGCCTTCCTCTGCAGCATGGGGCATGGGTCACTTGCTGGAGGATTCTCTGCACCTTGAGGTCTTTAAACCGTGATTTGAGGACTTCAATAACTCAGACATAGGTTAGGGGTTTGTTACAGGAGTGGGTGGGTGAGATTCTGTGGCCTGCGTTGTGCAGGAGGTCAGACTAGATTATCATAATGGTCTCTTCTGACCTTAAAGTCTATGAGTCTATGAGACTGATGTTTCAAACTTGTCACAGCTTTCAGATTATCAGCCTATCCAATAAATTGGCCAGATTCTCCACTGTGCCAGAGCTCTGCTCCCCTCTAGAGGAGAGTTTGTTAAAGTTCCCTTTTCCTGAGAACTGGCCTTGGTCCTGACACCACCCAGAGCTGCTGCTGGGATGCTCTAAGTCTAAGAAGTTGTGTCATTGGCCTAATGTCCTTCATGGACCCCATACCAAGAGAGGATTGGTGCAGCATACCCTAGCTGTGTATTGCCTCTTCTGGGATTGTCTGTTATAAAGCTACAGGAAAAGGCAGAGATGCAGATCTGAATCTGACAAAAATGTGCAAACAGCAAATTCCTTGCTAGAAATTTTCAGCCAGATTACAGACCCCCTGCACCACCTTAGTGCAAAGGAGCTGGAACTTCCTTGAGAATTTGGCCAAAGAGCTTTCCTTCTAAAGCCTTCACCCTCTTTCTTTAATACAGAGAACCCAAGAATTCAATCTGGTGTTCTCAGGCTTTTCAGTGTCCAGATTTCTGTGCCCAGGATACTGTGCACCAACTCTTGCCCTCACAGCCCAGGAGGGACCTGCACTAGCTAGGGTTGGAATGAAAATGGCAGCCATGTCAGGGCAACAGTCACATAGTTTGCAAATATATAACCTCAAGAGATAATAGACAATAAATCCTGCATTTTCATAGCACTACACTGGGATTTAGGCAATGGTCACAGTTGCAGGGATAACTGAATCTCTGATCTCTTCTGATCTTTTTGAATGCACTGCCTCTCAGGTCTCATTCCTGGGGCCATCATCTCTCTCTTAGGGTGGAATCACATGATTCTCCCATTCTTAGACTGGGTCTTAGTGCTACCTGTAATTTCGTCAGCAGGCCTGACTTACGTTCACTAGCTGCAGTCCGGCTCCCTCCAGGAGCAGTGACTGGTGTTTAATACAGTGACCAGACAGCCTTCTGAAAGCCCAGTATTATATTCATTTAGTACCAAAGGGTATTAGAGAAAACTGATTTTAAAACAGTAAACAAGCTATACACATGTCTAGTTTACCAGGTACCTATTCATCTCAGCTTCCTATAGATCCCTGCAAGAATGCTAGGGTCAGGTTGCATAGCCTCTGCCTTTAATTAACAAAACAGTTCACTCCTGTCTGCTTCAGGGAGAGTATCCTTTAAAAACTGCTCAATCTTTTTGATCACCCCCTCATGCAACCAGAGACTAAGTCACTTTTTAACTGTTCATCTGATCTGATGCGATCTGTTAGCTCCTAGCACTGGCATAACCAATGTGCAGCTTTGGGTTGGAGCCTGAAAGGAGGCCATTGTTCTGTAGTTGCTCCCTTCCCCCAAGTGTTTTTTGGGTGGTTGCTTATCTAGCTCCATTGTGTTGTTTTCCTACTTTTTTTTTCTACAGCCCCTTATTAAAGTAGACCAAGACAATTATACAGGAACTTCACCTCCCTGACCAAGTCGCATACAGTATTCATAACATCACATGTCAATATTCAGCTCCATACCTGCCACAGCAATGACTCCCATTAATGTCCACTATGGAATTAATCTTAACAACAGTAGGTTTTTTTCCCTCAGCAGGATGCCTTTAGGCTCGTCCAGAAGCTACCTAAAGTATTTCACTCTGTTGTCTAAAGCAAATCTAGGTTACAAATGAAGGGTTGGAGTGGGATCCTAGTTGATGAACTTTTCTTTGATTAGAAATATGCTCTTTGCTGATTGGCATTTCAGACACTTCAAAACAAGGGGAAAAGGTCACACAGGATGGATATTCTTGTTCATGCTTTGTTGTTGTGATGGTGGGGACTTCTTCAAAGGTTTTTAATCATGAAAACGGCTCTTCTTTCTGACATCAGAAGAGGTCATTCTTCAAAGAAAAATGTTAAAGTGGTTGGTGAAGAGGAAATTCAAATGTTTATTATGACCATGATGATTCACCGGGGTGGGGAGGAGGGGCGGAAACAGCCTACTAAATTTATTTTTTTACTCAAAAAATTAAAATAAAACTGTAGTTACTCTAGCAAACCTTTGGCAAACATACAACAAAGACTAACACATTGCCAGCTCTTTGGGGGCAGAGATTGTGCTATCCTATGTGTTAGTGTGGCTCCTACAACATGTGGAGATACTGTTATCGTTGTGCCAGGGCTTGTGACCTTCTGTATTGGCAGGTGGGGCTCTGAACTGTCAAGCAGAACAGAGAGCTTTGGGTTTCTGTGTGATTAGACTTATGAAATGTAGGAATTTAAAAAAATGTAGGGTGGGATTTTCACAACTTTGTCCTGGCTGTTTCCATTGGGAGTCTGACCAGAGTTAGGCCAAAAATGGCTGCTTCTGAAATTCCACCTTCAACTGTTAAATAGAATCTTTCCTTGCGTTAATGTGAGCACAGCCAATGATCTTAGTTTAGTGTCCATTTATTGTGTGATGTTATGATTAATCAATATCTTATACCATATATATTAATTGTATGGTAATTAGAGTTGATTTGTAGGATTACAAAAGTATAAGACTGATCAGTATTTAGAAAAACTATGTAATAGACATAAGACAGAAGCTAAAGTGAAAGAAACTGTAGGTTGAGGCCTGCAAGACTTTAGTTTAACTATTTTAGGACTTGGAGACAAGAAATGATGGCATAAATCAATGACCGAGAAATAACTTGAAAGATTATAGGAAAAGAGGTACCAACTGGTAATATTGGAAAATATAGCTGAGAAGATTAAATTTAATTTATAAAATGCTGCAACAAATATTGTCTCCAACAAGTGCCTAACGGCAAGATAAAGGTGGTAAAGTCAATGTTAATGAGAACCTACACAGCCTATAGAATTCGGGGTCCCTTGTGTTTCTAGGGGACACAGACCAATAAGAAAGAGATGGTTGATACTTTCATGTACATGTGCAAAATGTTGGTATAGACAGAATCATAGTATAAAAAAGGGTGCCCAGAACAGTAAAATTGAGCTTCCTATGGGAAACTCTAGCAGGAACCACTCCCGTATTGATGATCAATCCATGAGAGGGCCAACAGACTCTAACACCATCGAGGAGGATGTGAGTATGTCTGTAGGTATAACTGGTACATATCAGGAGAATGTGAAATAAATAGTGTAGACCCTAAACAATAATAATCTTGCTTCTGACCTTGCTTATTCAGCCTGGTTAAGCTAAAAGCAAACAAGAGAATGTAAGTGAAAGCACAAGACCTCCCCACTCCTTCCCCCTCCCCTCCACCCCCCCCCTCAGCCTTGAAGATAAGGGGCTAATCCAGCAAGGGGTTGCTATGGTAACCAAGCAGCTGGAAGGGAGGGGAAGGTGTAAGGAGGAGACACAAAGTCTGCAAGAAAATGACCATGGCCAAAAGTAACCCCGCTCCTTATCCCTCCCATCAGGTACACAAGAGATGGTTTCATCGCCCCCAGATCCAAGACCCCCCAGAAGAGAACATGACCATATATTGGAAGGGGTGGTACCAGGGGAGGGGCACAACAACTATAATTAAGTTTGCCAAGAATAGGGAGGGGAAGAGGGAGCTCCGTCGGTGTGTGGAGCTAGAGGTTAGGAGAAAGGATTCTACCGGTGTATAGAACAGTAGAAGAGGGAGTGGAAGAGGACCACTCTATCTGCGTATAGATATAAGCTCAACTGGTATGAAGGGCTTCGGAATAAGCTTGCTTGTTTAGCCCCAATAAACCCATCAAATTGCCTGCAGACTGGACTGTTATTTTCCAGCGAACTGTGTCTGCGAACTGAGAGGGAGGAGGGAGCTTGAAGCCCACCAACACTACATGGTACTTATCTTCAGGAATTGTATATGCTGTGACATTTATGATTCTGTTGGGAACTTTAATAAAACTGCTAAAAGATAGATGTTCTTGTAAGTGTTTGTGTTCTTTGCCTATGGTTTCATGTGTTCCTTTGGGCTCTAGATCCAGAGAACAGAGATAACTCTGTTGAACTTGCGACTGTAGCCACCAGAGCGGAACCCACTGGTGTATAATTAACATTAAATAGAATAAAAGCTACAATATTTTGAGCACTAGGGCAATTTAAATAATTATAAAGCAAATGTTTATCATTTAAGTCTGATATAGAGCATCAGGCCAATGTTGGCAAGGCACATCAGAGAGAAGATTTTGTACACGGATGACTTGGATTTGTCCCCATATAACCTACTGGAAGACAAGAAACAAGATTCTTGGGTGTAGTTATGAACTATTAGATATTATTCGACTAAATGTTTGACCCACTGTCAATTGGAGTCTTTCTGTTGTCTTAATGGGCTTTGACTCAGGCCCTTAGCAATGTTATTTGACTATTCGGTGAGGGCCTCAGTAAGAAATGGTATGGAATGGATAATATTGGCACTACTGTGAGACAAAAAAATTAAAATTCAAATATCAGAAAGGTGAATCTTGCAATAGGTCAAGAGAGTGTGGTTTCAGTAACGGATATTGGACCATATCCTGGGCCCAGTTTACATTGCATTAAGAGGTTAATTTTCCCCAAACCACCATGTGAAGAGGCTGGACTGAGGCAACTGTTCCTGCAAATAGTCAGAGCAAGGTGAAAGGAGAGTGGGCATAGGCAGGTGTGGAGAGCCTCAGAGACTGGAGTTGAGTTTCCCTGAGCAGTCCTATGCATATCCCAATCCCACCTCTCTGTCCCTGCTGGTGTCTTACTGCAATGTATTAAATTGGCTAGCCTGATAGTAAAGCTAGTATCTTGACATACTATACATGAGAAAAGTGGGTTTGATTTAACTACTCAACTCTCAAACCTCAGGGTAGGAGCAGTGGAAGTACTGCAGCACATGTGATTAACATATCACTTTTGGGCATCCATTATTGCTACTAATTTTATATAGCTCAATCACTGATCTTAAAAGAGGCTACTCCCTGGGCTTGAGAGACAAAGCTGCTGCTACTGACACACAGGGACAATTCTACTTAAATAGTGTAATTGGGGACTTTATATGAAGATATTAGAGAAAACACTGCAAACGCAGAGACCAAACCCTAGACCAGCATAGTTGCAGCAAAATGTAGGGCCCAATGATGTGTATTCTGGAGCGGGACAGCCAAGGGAAATCTTGATACCATTTCTCCCCTCTAAATGACTTTTAAATAGATTTTTGACAAAAAACATGCTCCAGGCCTGCAGTTTACCAGTACTTTACAGTAAGACACACTCTTAATCACAAGCCTGCTCATGCATTCTTGATTCCTAACACTTTTCTGCTGGTTTTTGGACGTGAACTGTACTTCATCAGCATGCACTTGTTGCAGCACCCTTTGGTGCTCAGTGGTGGGTTTGAAAGACTTGTTGGGCCCATCCACACTAAGCAAGGAACATTCATTGAATGAAACAGTTCAATGCAACTCTCGTTCTTCCACCAGGTTATTGTATCCACACAGCAACAGTGATTGTGACTAAATCGTCATCACACTTTCCAACCACTAGTGAGGCACACAGAGCCAAGCACAGCTGGTGAATGACAGGCATCTGGGTAATTTCTAAATGTGAGATTTGAGTCATGGGATGGTATTACGAGTAATGGATGAACTGGTGCAGCAACAAAGCTTATAGCTTCAGGATGAGCTTAGGGAGAAATAATTTTAGACTGGATGAGCTAAAGGTCTGTTCTCAAGTTTTGCAACCAGCCATCCCTAACCCTAACCCTAACCCTAACCCTGCCTGCAATAACTAAGTGAAAAATAATGTCAGAAACCATTGCTTGCAACCCCTTAAGTTAGCAATATTAATTGCATTGCATACATGGAAAGCAGCTGTCCCAGATGTTTTACAGGCTTTGATAACATTGGCTGTTTATAGTGCTGGACTTTAAGAAAACGCAGTAAACATATATTGCAAAGTACACAGAGCAATAGGCATACAGTACAGTGTCTAGTTTTATAATGCAGGACTTGAGAGAGTAATGAACATATTCACATAATAACTGAGATGTAGAAAAACACTTGATTGCATGAATGCAGCAGCTCACTGGGTGTCATTCCAAAGCTCATTCATCTTAGCCACTGATGGCAGCTTTTGTATACAAGCTGCACGTTGTATCCATTGGTGTAAGAAAGATCACACAGCAGCCAAGATGCTATTAAAGCTTAAAGAGCAAATGCGTGTTTGGCTTTACTTTGTTTTTTTCCAGCTTGTTATTGTGATCGCTACAGAGCCAACTTTAAAAGAGCAGTGTGAGAAGGCTAATTCACCCTTGTGAAATGTTTGCATGCTATTTGAATCCACTACTGCATGATTTTTCTCTGAATTATAGTATCATTACATTGCCTATTGCAGAGACTTACAAAAACTGCACCCATTGTAGTTGCTGAGGAAACACCCATGAAATGCATTCTCAAACAGAGAAGAAAAACAATTTAGCCAGGAACAAAGTAACACACGCAGAGCCTGGGTGGGTTTGGAGTTGTTATATGTTGAAAAAGATTGGAAAAGTGGTGGTGGCAGGGGAGAGGGGAAGGCAGAGAGTCAACACATGCACACAGAGTAGTGCAGAAATAGAGAGGTAGAGATTTAAGAACGGAGAATGGGATTTTCAGAGGTGCTCAGGGTTGTCCGAACAGTCAATGGTAAAACTCCCATTTTGTCCAACATTGAGCACTTTTGAAAATCCCACCTTGACTCTTTGGCAAGTGGCAGCCACACAGAGGAGTTCCCTTACCACGTTCAGTTGTGAGCTGATCAGCTCTCACATGCTAAATTGGTTTGGGCTAAGATGGGAGACTTCCTGGGAGGTACCCAAAGGCTGCAGGATGGGATGCTAGTGATTGAGTTGCTTCAGGGATGCACTGTTTCCTTAGTCCTTAGACCAGTGTTGCAGTATGGTTTTAGGAGGCACTGTTGGTGGAGGGGCATGCTTTTACATGAGATTTAAAACTAAGGAGTAGAAGATCAAGAGATGCTCTCTTCCTTGCTCAAGTTATAGCTCTATTACCTATCTTAGCTCAGAACCCTTCTGCTAAGCATACTTGCCCCAAGCTGATAGGCAGATGCTAAAATGAAACATCTGTTCCCAGTTGGCAGTCAATTCTGTGGAAGTAGAGAAAGAACTGACAGGGATTTGAAGGGGATTTCAATGCATGACAGTCTCTGTTAGCAAGAGTTAGGCTAGCTGTAACCTTAATAACGCGAGATTTGTAGAAGCGAGGATGGTGTGAAGTGAGTGGGAAAGAACTGTGTGCAAAGTTGTTGCGACCTTGTGTCAATAAATATGGAATGCAGACTAGAGTCTAAATAGAAGTGAGAAAAATAATATATCAAGATGACCTATGTGTAAACAAAATGCAGCTGTTGCTTATTATTGTATGTAACAAAAAGTATAAATGCTTGTTGTAATTGTTTATCTGTAGAGAGACCTGCCTGGGAGGGGGAAACCCTGTGTCCTAGGGCACTCTCTCCCTCTATGCAATTGCTTGAGAAATAAAGTATCTGACTTTGCTGCACCCAACCAGAAAGTGAGAACTGATTTTTACTCCGACAATTCTTTTGCCTCCTTCCTGTTCAGTACAATGTCACCAGAAAACAATGACAGCCCAGTCATCCTTCCAAAAGTCATAGATTGTGGGAGCTGGTGCAGGTAACTGAACCTACCCCCTCCACCTTGGACCTATAATATGGACACATCCTGTCAGCACAAACCAGCAGACAAAGTAGATCAAAACAGGAAGTGTATGGAGTGGGAGGGGGCTCATCAGTTTGGGACTCTATTTTGTAAGAGTTGGGGGAGTTATGGAGGTAGAACAAAGGACTGGGGGTTTGTAGAAGACAGGACCCGTTTACTGGAAGCTATGAGTTTTTATATCCCATGGATAGAAAGAGGTAAATATCTACTGGGTCATGATAAGTGACTTACAGAGCATGTCACTAGAATGACATTCAGATGGTTGGTTTTCCCAAAAGCAAAGAGTACGCCAAACCCAAGGAATTTTTGAAAAATATAATCTAGGGTAATTTTGGACAGGAATAAGTGATTATCCCCTGTTTATAGGGTGTCACCTACTGTCACAGGTTCCTTCACTTTGTGTTTCCTCAGTCTGAATGACGGAGACAGCAAACACAGGGCACACAATACATTAATCTCCCTGTATAATGTCACACCTCAATTATGACCTCATACTTCTCTTACAAACATAATGCCCTGCATCCTCACAGTCTGCACATAGGTTAATGCTGTGTTGTTCAGGGTGAAATTAAAATTTTAAGATTAATGGGTTGGGTGAAGCATGTTTCCTTATCTGCTGGAGGCATAGGGAAGTTCTGTGTGCAGCTGCAGAGTCTGTCATTGTCCATGGAAACTAATGAGCTATGCTATGGGAAATTTGGTGTTCCGTGGACGATCTAATTTTGTTTTCTAATTTCATGGCAGGGCACCTACAGCCTTGAATAGGTGCCCCTTTTTATTCCACTTTTTTTGATATAATAAGTAATATGCTGATTTATAGTCACTGAGGATCTGTCCTGTGCTGTGTGTATGCACTAAGGTACAACTAAAAGTTGCCCCATGACTTGGCATTTCCTTTCTCTTAGGGATTTGTGTGACAGGGTCCCCGGGATGAAACTTGGGACCACTGAGTCCTCCAACCCATCAACCTGGGTGGCCTCACATACCGTGATGCTGATGTCAAGCTACAAATCTCTGATAGACATTACAGTTACACAGACATCCACAGGCACGGACACACCTCTGTTCCAGCCACTCGATAACCCACCCCGCAACTCCTCAGTCTTGCATCCCAGAACCGTACCATCTTGCACTGGTCAGAAGCCTGATCACTGTAAGTTCATTACTTAGTTCGCCACATCACAGGAAAGTGGACATGCACCAGCCTTTGTAACATGAGCTAATTTCCCAAGCACTTTAGACAAACTTGCTGGTAAGGATAAAACATTAAAATAAGTTTATTAACTCCAGAAAGATAGATTAAGTAATTATAAGTGGTAGGCATAAAGGTCATAGATAGTTACCTTAAGAAATAAAAATAGAAACATGCATTCTAAATCCTAAACTTTTAGTCTATGGCTTACTTAAAGCGCTGCGCTGCGCGCGCGCCGCGCAGCGCCGCGCGCGCGCGTAAGTGTAGTCAGCGCGCCGCGCTGGGAAAAAAGAAAGCGCTGTCTCCCTCCAGCTCTCCTGTGGGGAATATGGGGACAGGCGCTGGAGCTGCGCAGCGCGCGCTGGGCTACACTGGCGCTTGGGCGGCGCGCGCATTTTTGCACAGCTGCAGGTGTGTGTTTTCACACCCTGCTGCAGCGCTGCAAATTTGTAAGTGTAGCCAAGCCCTAAGCAAGAGTTGAATTAAACAGCCTTTCTCACCCTGACAAGTAGTACAAGCAGGTTACAGTTCCTCAATACACAGGCAGGAACTACCTTTCAGCCTGGGACCAAACTTCCCTAGTTCAAAGTTTTTGTCCTCCAGACATTTTTCCAGGTGTTGAACTGGGGTCGGGGGGGAGAGGCCAAGTGATGATGTCATTGTCTCTTTTATACTTTCTTTCAGCTTGCTGGAAAGATCTTTGCTGTGATGTTGGTTAGTCCACCCTTATGGTGTACATGCCTTCTCTGAGAAGTCTCTGGGATAGTGGATTGTGTGTTGATGAGCCATTAAAGCCATCTGGCTATAGATGGCTATTCCTTTATTGTAACTGAAAGGCTGGTTGTGGATGTTTCCAATCTCATAACATATTTCAGTAACACATATAGCAATATTTCATAACTTCACATATAATTATAGCATGTACAATCCAACAGGATATTAATGTTCAACAGATTAAGACTTTTAAAATGATACCTCACAAGGCATAGTTTCTACAAAAAAACACCATAATCATATCACAGTGGTGAATATAGGAGCTCCAGGGTGCTACTTTAAGGTATGTTGTCCCAGTTTGCATTGGGCAGATGTTGCACTGAACTAACCTGAGCTGATTTTGAAAAAAGGTTTTGTGTGAGTAATATTATGTAGCTTTGATATAGTAAGATTTGTGCTTTCATTTTACAGTGTGATTAGTGGGCGACTATACAGAAAGCCAGAGGGTATTTACTCCTTGTTTTTCCCCCCAAAGGCCCACATTCAGGTACATTTTAAAGTCAAAAAGATTTGTGTGCACACACATCTGAGGGAAAATGTTGGGCCCAAGAGAGACAGATACTAATACACAATTAATAATTCAAAATAAAACTTAAAATAGCAGCTTCATATTAAAAAGTCTTTGAGATAGAAATTACCAATCGTGCTTTCTCACTGCAGTTAGAATGGAATAATATCTGAGAGTGAAAGAGCCTTTTTGCAGTTTTACTCAGTTACATTATTCATTTTCATTTTCTTCTTATTAGCTATTGTTGAGTGTTGTGCGTTAAACAGCTGCTGTATCTCATCCTGGAACTGGCTGTATTTCAGTGGTGAGTGAAATTAATCCTATATCTAGTTTGCAAGCCAATTTGTGATCCTGGGAGAGGGGGAGGGAATGAAAGGAGAAATGTAAATATAAACTATGCTTAGCAATTGCTTGTGTTGAAAGCTGTTTGAGATTAATTGAGGAGTATCATGACATTAACATTAGGTTCACATTTCTCCAGCATGAAGAAATATTGGTGTCTGCAGCACTCTTACCAAGAAGCTGAAAGATTTTCAAAAGCACTCCTTTTCCAGCTCCCTGACAAGGCTTTCATATCATACAACATTGTTATGAGGCATTCATCTATAAAGCTGACAGGGAAAAAAATGAAATGGCTTTATCCTCTCAGTACATCTATATTGATTATGGTGTTATTGGCAATGTTCCAGGACCAGCACCTCCTCTTACTGGTTTGTCTCCTTTCCAGGCAATGGAAGGAGAGTAAACAAATATTGCCTGATGCTGAGTCAGTGAGAGGCTGACAATATTTTAACAAGGTACTTCCACAAACCTCTCCCCCTTAGCTTGCAATACGCCCATGTGCCACAAAGAGGTGTATACTCATATGGCTTGATCCAAAGCCTGTGGAAGCTGAAATATTTTATGGAGACTTACTGATGATGGCAAAGCTTTTCGCAGGGAGGTTTCTGAGGTGTGATCACCTCTGATGAAAGAGAACGAGAGAGAGAGAGACGTGAATTGAAAACCTGACCATTTCGATATGAAAATAGATGTTTCCTCACAATTCTAATTTGTGCAAATGTTCAAAAGCTTTTGCTTCCATTCCAGTGCAGAACAAAAACAAACTTCAAAGCCTTAACAGTTGTCATGAAACAGAATTATTGTCTTCTTGCCAGCTCTGCTGTGAGAGTTCATGGAAAGACTCTCATTTGACTTCAGTGGGCTTTGGGACAGGCCCCTTAAGGAGCATGGCTGAGTTATGAAGTGGTAAATCCTTTGTTATTTTTCATTTAAACAAAAATACTTTGTCTTAACCATAACCAGGAAATGGGGCAGCAGCACGAAGCCAAGCAATTGGTATTAAGATGCATTTTGATGGAAGTGCTGATAGGATAAAATGTAGTCTCCACTGAACCAATGGCAAAACTCTCATTAATTTCAATGTGGCCAAAATTTCATCCATAATGTTTTTACTCTGGTTCTGAAAAATGACTATAGGTGCAGCATCTCACAGTCTTCAGCTGAGGTAATTTGGAGGGTTGGTGAAGAGGGGCTGAGGATCTTGTAGGGTGATCCAGAATCTTCTTCCCTAAAAAATGTTTGTTGCAGCCTGGCCTAATCCAAAGGCAAAGAATTTGCTCCTTTACAAGTGTCAGAGTTAAATCCTCTGTGCCAGGAATATCAGAGAGGGGATAAAGGCTACAGGCTGCAGGGAGATCAAAGCCAAACTTTCCTGATGACAGAATTTTAACAAGGGGCTTCTGTCCATCACATAACTGTGTTGAATCAAAGACAGTGATATGTAAGGTGAGGTATGTTATGTATTACTAAGAGGGTGTAACTGTCCAACTGGACCAAATTCACCCTGAGGCAACAGGAGGCAAGGTCAATGATTTCCATAATAAAGTTGTCTGTTTATTACAGAACAGGTACAGAATGGTCTGAACAGCTGCAGAATGTTCTGCCAACATGCCTGAATCCTGATCTGAGGAGACTGCAGCATGCTACAAATTCAGACTCCAATTTCTAGCTCCCTTCACTTCAAATTCTAGAAATATTTCAATCTGGAGATTTAATCAGGATTATCCTATTAAAGCTGAGTGAGCACTTTCTATTTTTCTTTCTTTATTCATTTTTAATCCCCAGATTCTTTAGCTCTGGAAAATAAAAGTAAACATGAGCTTTTATGTTCTGGTTAAATAAACAAATATGTAGCCGATGATACACTGCTTGGTATTTTATCTCCTTTAAAGACATACAATATGCTTTCTAACCCTCTGACATTCCTTTGTGTTAGTCATAATTAGAAAAAAAGTTGGCATTAAATTCAGAACTATTCCTGGGTATAAAAAATTACCCACTTCATGTAAAATCTCTAACTCACTAATTAGTTTCTAATGTTGGGATCAGGTGTTTATAAGTCAAAGTCATTTAAATGAAATAAATTAGTATTCTACAGAGAATGCTGTTGGCAAGGCTGCTAGCCAGGCTAAAGCAATGGTTGAAATCTTTGCAAAACTGAAAACCAGCAGCTTTTTAAATACCTGATCTTCTGAAACACAATATATATTACATTTGTAGAAAAAACATCCCCTAAATCCATAGTAGTGTCACCCATATTTTGGAATATGTGTACAGAAGCTATTCTGTTTTAACCAATAAAAAACAATTGTTACCATCCAAAATGAAAGGTTTTTAAACAATTGGACAATTGCAAAATAACCTCTCCAAAAGCATCAGAAATACATTTTTATTAGAGGTCTCATTTTTAGCTATAAGGCCATTTTCTCTATTGAAAACTGCAAATGGTAAGCCCATGCAGTCATTCACAACTCCATAAGGCTCAACATTCAATCCCACTGAAGTTATATATTCATACATTCTA
Source organism: Mauremys reevesii (assembly GCF_016161935.1). NCBI lineage: Eukaryota > Metazoa > Chordata > Testudines > Geoemydidae > Mauremys > Mauremys reevesii. The sequence continues at coordinate 255,338,195 of NC_052623.1, forward strand.
AGGCCAGAAGGCAACACAGTCATCGAGTCCAGCCTCTTATATAACAGGCCATAAAACGTCCCCAAAATAATTCCTGTTTGAACTATTCATAAATCTTTTAGAAAAACATCTGATCTTTACTTAATAATTGCCTGTGATGGAGAATCCACCACAACTCTGGGTAAATTGTTCCAATGATTAATTACCCTCACTGTTAAAAAATTTACTCCTTACTTTCAGTCTGAATTTGTCTAGCTTCAATGTCCGGCCACTGGATCTGTTTACACCTGTGTCTGCTAGATTGAAGAGTCCTCTGTCAAACATTTGTTCCCCAAGTAGATACTTACAGACTGATCAAGTCATCCCTTAGCCTTTACTTTGCTAAGCTAACTAGGTTGAGCTCCTTGAATCTCTCACTATAAGGCATATTTTTCAGTCCTTTGTTCATTCTTGTGGCTCTTCTCTGAACCATCTTCAATTTATAAACATCCTTCTTGAATTGTGAGTATAGCACTGGACACACTATTTAAAAAAAAAGGTAATAATTGGAGATATACCAATCTCCTAGAACTGGAAGGGACCTTGAAAGGTCATTGAGTCCAGCCCCCTGCCTTCACTAGCAGGACCAATTTTTGCCCTAGATCCCTAAGTGGCCTCCTCAAGGATTGAACTCACAATCCTGGGTTTAGCAGGCCACTGCTCAAACCACTGAGCTATCCCTATTCTAGTAGCAGTTGCATCAGTGCCAAATCAGAGGTAATATAAATTCCCTACTTTGCCTTCAAAGATTGAATTAGCTCTTTTAGCCACTGCCTCGCACCAGGAACGCATGCTCAGCTGATTATCAAACCATTACCTCCACGTCTTCTTCAGGCTCACTTCTTCCCCATATAAAGAATCCTTTACTGGAAATATGGCCTATATTCTTTGTTCCTAGATATATAACTTTACGTTTGGCCATATTCAAAAGCATTTAGTTTGCTTTTGCTCCAGCTTACCAAGCGATCCATATAGTTGTGTATTAGCGTCCTCTTCATAGTTTACTGTTCCTCCATTTTTTGTGTCATCTGAAAATTTAGTCAGTGATGATTTTATGTTTTCTTCCAGGTCACTGATAAAAATAGTAAATAGTGAAGGGCCAAGAGCCAATCCCTTTGGGACCCTACTACAAACAAACCCAATTGAAGAGTGTAGCCTGTAGTCCTATAGATTATAGATTAATTATATTGATTACTTAATAATTCCCAGTTATTGCTTTGAGGGTTGACAGGTTCTTGTCCCAAGATCAGGCCCAATATTATTAAAACTACTATATAGTTGGGAATCCTGATGTGCACAATTGTAAAACTCACTCTATAGGAACCCTTCTGTATTTACAATAGTTTATTAATACATTTAGCAAAGCCACAAACACTCTAACCCAACAAGGTAGATACAGATAATGCAGAATGTATATCTGAACATCCATATGCTCACACCATCCCTTGCAGAACAACCTGAAATGTTACCCATTGTCTACTTCATCACCATCATCTTCCTCCGCATCATCAGTGGCCATCATTCTGGCAGCTCCCAAGGACTACATAACTCTCTCCTGCACCCAGCCTGGGATAAAACTTTTATAATACATTACGCTGACACCACTATGTCTAATGCATATTCAGTAATGATTTCTCCCCTCTTCCTTATTTGCATTTCCTGACCCTACTAATGTTGGTGTGTCTTTTCCTAAAGGTTAGTATATAATTGATCTCAACTTATTACCATATATGTCAATTCGTTGCCATGGCTCTCCTGTGGTCAGAGATCTGTGGATGTTAGCTCATGTTCCAGAGATTGGCTGATGTCATCATTGTAAATTCTGACAAAATTTCCCCTTATACACTCTATTCTCAGTACCCCAAAACTTGAGAGTTACCATTGGGCCATTTATCTCTGCCAAAATTCATAGGCATCAAGCTTTATGGTAACTGATGAAGCTTATGTCTTACAGGGTACAGGCCTGTAGGTCCCTTGCACTACTGCTGAATATAATAAAGGCAGAATATAATGAAGGCAACACTATTACCTTTATCTTACATCAACACTATTATCTTTATCGACCAAACTTGTAATCTCATAAAAAATAAGTTAGTTTGACAAAATCTATTTTCTATAAACCCACATTTTCTTTCATTCTTTATTAATCAAGTCCTGCATCAGCTGCACAATTATTTTGCCTAGGATTGATGTCAAACTGACAGGCCTATAACTAACTGGGTTGTCCCATTTACCCTTTTTAAATATTGGCAGATGAGCATTCTTCCAGTCTTCTAGAACTTCATCAGTGTTCCAAGAATTATTTAAAATCAACAATAGCAAGCCAGCAAGCTCCTTGGCCAGCTCTTTCAAACCTCTTGTATGCAAGTTATTTGGATCTGCTGTTTTAAAAATGTCATAGTAGCTGTTGTTTAACATCCTCCTGAGTTATTTTTGGAATGGAAAGTGTTTCATCACATATAATTTGACTATAGCATCTCCCCTCCCCCCAATACAGAACAGAAATATTAACTGAACACTTCTGCCTTTTCTGCATTATCATGGACATTGGAATGCTTATGAGAATAATGTTAAGTACATGTGTGTTTGCAGATCAGGGCCTAAATCTACATTTACTCTACTGAAATCAGCATCAGCCTGATTCACTGTAGCCTTGCACATTGTGCAATTAGTCTCAAATGAACAAAGGGGCATAAAAAGTAACTGTATCAGAAGGGCAGCATTTTATACCCATTTTGGACAATGGCTGTGATATAAATGGCTGCACAAGGCACAAGAGAATCTGGTTCTACATGTACTTCAGACAAGGTTTGGTGACTGAGGCCTTTAAGGAACTGCACACTCCATAAGAGGGAAAAAAAATATCAAAACACTGAGACCAAAACCCCAAAATATGTATTAACTCTTCAAGGGCCAAATTCTTTTCCAGTCACGGCCATGCAGTCACAGTGAGGCATTGTCTTCTATTACATGTGGAGCCCTGTTTGAAACAAACCAATTTAAATCAAATAACTTTTTGTGGTTTAAATTGCATCCCATGTGGAATCTGTTAACAGAAAATCAACTCATCATTTGTTTTCAAGGGGAAATTATTTTTCTCTGGTGTGCTTCTGATGCTAAGAAATTTATGGCTGAATTGGGATAATGGGGCTAAAATGTTATATAAGTATTCCCAGAACGGGTTCACTAGCCTTTAGTACATCTTAGTACCACAGACTGAATGAGATGCTACTCCCCTGCCACTGATTATGCCTGTAAGTTTTGCTTGCCTTTACACCACATAAAATATGAGCTGCATTCACTGGATTTTTTTAAATCATATTTAATTCTAAATTGCCTGACACTTTCAATCTGTAGGTTCCACAAAGAAGTCAATGGTGTTGATTTTATATGCATATTTGTTTTATATGCATGTATCTCCCGTTGGAACCTTTCTTTTTATGTTTTGTTTATACTACTGTAATATGCGCTAAGTTCAAATTATTATTTATAAATAATGTAGGAATTCATCAAAAGATTAGTTTTCTTTCACAGTGGTGCCCTATTGGAGCATGGAGCTGAACAACAAGGGGCATAGTTATTTGGCTTAGTTTCTTTTCCAAAATGCATGATCATGAAAAGTTTTTAATATTATTAGATAAATTTATATCTCAAAGTATGTAAAATATTTTACTGCTCCACAGTGTTTATCCAAACTCAACTCTCAATTATATCGCGTACTCTAGCATCTAAATATTACATTGAATTTTTTTTATTATTTGAAACGTTTACTATCCATAATTATTCAAATTCCCTGATAACATTTGTATAACTGAAGTAATATTGTGCTGTAATAACAGATTAACAATGATATAGTTAAGCAGAAAGAAGCAAACCAAACAAGAATGGCTATTACAGGACCTAAGAAGACTACACAAGCACTGAAGCCTACATTCTCCACTAATTTAGGGTGTGTATCAATTTTTGGTCATCCGATCTGAGATCTCTACCACTTGATTTACAGAGATGAAAGCAGCCACAGCTCCCGGTGGCTTTATTTGGTGTTTTAATTGCCTGGTGCTTCTGAAAATCAGGGCTCAGGTGTTTCAAACTGAGCACCCAGAAATGGAGTTACCTAAAAGTAGTGGACAATGTAGTCCTACATTTTAAAGTGATATGTAGGTTACTCTCTTACCATCTGATCCAGAGCACACTGAAATCAATGAAAGCCTTTCTGTAGACATCAAATGGCTTTGGATCAGGCCTGTGGACCATTGCTAATGCTGAAAGCATTTGACGATTCTAGTTGCATGTCATCTCACATTGTGTCATACTTAAGTAGTTGAAACTGTGCTATAGTTAAAACATTTTAAAAATGATTGTTATGTGTGATTAGTAGAGACATCACATAACTTTGTTGCAAAATGTGTGTGTGCATGTCTGAGAAAGAAAGAAAGAAAGAAAGAAAGAAAGAAAGAAAGAAAGAAAGGGGAACAAAACAGGTGAATATTTCACATAGAAATATTATTATTTCATATTCAAAGGAGCTTAATGAACTGAACAAATTGCCCCTGATAGGTCTTGTAGCAATATGACTATAGCATAACTGATAAAAGTTGAACAGAAAGAGACGAATCACTGGTCTTTTCGGGTTTCCTGTTCTATAATTTAAAGTACCAATCACTTAGGGAAAATATCCTCTCTTCTAATGACCCACCTTTCTCAGCTCCTTAATAATTCAGTTTTCTTGCAAATACAACAACAGCAGAGAAGTATAAAATGAGACACAAAATGTGGTGATAGAGCAAAGATATGCTCAGGTTCTAATGCAGCAGAGAAATCAAAGTGCCTTTTATTATCTGTGGTAATTCAATTGTTTATTGCTAATATGATCATTTAAACCCTTATCAGTCAACAATATAATGTCACTATGACAAGGCAAAGGGGAAAACAGAGCTCAGCAGATTTATTTGAACATCAATTGCATTACTTTATGTAGCTTACATTCCATCATCTTCCTAACTTGAAACAACTGGCTTATCAGATGTTGATATTAGTTATACATTTGTTCTTCCACTCATTTTGTTTGAGTAACAAATTGGATGAACATTTTTAATATAGCAGCCAATTTCTTTTAATCCACAAGGGTTGTAAAGACAATATACACTATCTCTGTCTAACGTTTCACTGAGGACAAGTTACCTGATAGTGAAAGCTGCAACACAGCAATTGAATAAAGGGAAAAAGTCACAGAATGGAAATCAGTTGTCTTCAACCTAAAATACAGCAGATGCTCTGGAGGAAACTAGCTGAAAATGCACATCAATTTTGCTCCTTGACAACCTGTTTTTCCCAGAAGGCAGAGGAGAGGGAATTGGAAGTAGGGGGAGAAGGGATGGAAAATGGATATATCTATTTTTCAAATTGCAAGGAATAATTACCTCAAATTCAGAGTACTCGCCTGGGAAAACTGGGGTCCCAAGACATAAAAGATCCTTGAAATCAGTGTTTTAACCAGGCAGACTAGACCAAAAAATGATGGGTCAGTTCTTCACCTGGCATAATTTGGTATAGCTCTATTCATTTCAGTGGAGTTACACAGGTTTATACTAGCTAATTGAGGTGATAAAAAAAATCAGTTATTTTAAACAGGACATTTTTTTTTAACTTCCTGAAAAATATTTTGGTTATCTATTCAGTTTTTCAAAACCAGAAAAAATAAATCCTTTTTGGTTTTTCATCTAAACAAACCAAAACCCAGAAAATTTCAACTAAAATGAAAATGTTCACAATTTTTTTTATTTGAGTCATACATTTTCATAGAAAAAATTTAATCTGCCTCTTCTAGTTGGAGATTTGGCTCAACAGATTTAGGAGTAAAACTTAAAAATTAAACCAAAACTCCATGGACCTAAAAAAATGTTCAGTGTATACTTGAGTTAAAGGTTCAACTTGTTTGTTATTCTGTTCAAACCTCTTCACACATCTCTAACTTTTTTCCCTTCATGCACATCCAAGACTTCCACTAACTACTAATGAGAGTGTGGCTCATGCATCAAAGAAGAATGTATATAGCTGTCAGTGGAAAGCAATTGGAAGAGAGATTTTCTGTATGTATCCAAGCCCTTTGTTCTACATGCAGTCAAGATTTCAGACATTCTAGTATTAGATTAGGAACTTTTACCATGTGATCATTTTAGATCTATTAGCAATGTCCAAACAAATGAGAAGTGAAGCAGTTCAGGGCTTGGCTATCTGTAGTGCACAAACTTCAGTTACTGCATGTGATCCTTTCCTGCCACACTTGTGGAGGTGAAAAGAAGTATCAAAATGAAGAGGGCATTTCAGGAAATATCTTTTGTTATGCTGTGCTTAAAAGTATGCTTCATGGTACTAAAGTATATAATTTCCATGTTGGCTACCACAATGTGGCATCTGAAGCTTAATACCTGAGCAGAGTGCTCCTGTAGTTGGGTCTAATTTGCATGGATTTTATATGAGTTCATACTGCAGCTTCTGCATGTTCTGTTCCTTTTAAAATCACCAGTTCATTTGTTTTCTCCCCTTCCCACACAGCCTTATAAGCAGGTCTCCCATTTTCTGTTATTCATGGTTATATAAAATAGCTCCATCCTGCCACTTCACTTGGCTTTCTGTGATGTGGGCATGTCAGCCACTTGATTGCTAAAGATTAGATGGTTTGTGGCAGCTGAGTGGTTACTGCAGATATATGCAGCATCATCTTGGACTTACAAAGCTTACATAGACATATATTACCTGGACAGAAAGAGAAATGAGGACTTTTTTTATATGTTGTTCATTGACTTCAAATGTATTTTTCTTGGTTTTAATCTTGGAGGTGATAAACCAGCTATAGATATTTGGCTGAATTAGGCACATATTGAGGTAAGGAGAGGGATAACTTTTAGCACTGGTGTGGCACACTATGCTTCAAAAGCAGCAACCTGGAACCCCCATATTCACCACTGTCATATACTTATGATATGTTTTCTACCAAGTATGCCTTGTGAGGTATCTTTTACAAGTCTTGATCTGTTGAACATTAATATCCTGTTGGACTGTATGTGCTCTCATTGTATGTGAAGTTATGAAGTTTTGCTATGTGTGTGTTACTGAAATATGTTGCAAGGTTGGGAACACCCACAACCAGCCTTTTAGGTGCATCAATGGAGGACCTATATGTGGTTATGGCCCATTAAAGGAATCCACACTACCAAGGACTATACCAGGAACCATATACAATGGAGAGTTCTCAGAGATAGCACATAGATAATGGAGACTGCTTGACCCATGTCATAGCAAAGGCTCTTTCCAGCAATCTGGAAGAAGCTATAAAAGAGGGGAGGTGACATCATCACTTGGCCTCACTCCCCCTACAACTCAACACCTGGAAACATATCTGGAGGAAAAAGACTGAGCTGGGAAGGTGGTCTCAGGCTGGAAAGGACAATCTCAGACTCTATTAAAGAACTATACCATCTACCAGGGTGAGACCCTGCTTGATTCAAATCCTGTCTAGTTTATAGAACTCATATTGTGATTTTACTTTCATTTCTTAGATAACCAACTTTCATCTGCACACTTATTACTCATAATCACTTAAAATCTATCTTTCTGTAGTTAATAAATCTGTTTTATATTTTACCTAAAACAGTGGGTTTTGGTTGAAATGCTTGGGAAATCTGCTCAGGTTGCAAGGGTTGGAGCACATCCACTTTTCTTTGTAGAAGTGGCAGACTGGGTAATAAACGTACACTGGTACAGCTCTGGGGTACAAGGCTGGGCAGCTGGGGGAATTGGCTGGAGCCTATCTATTGTCAGTTCATGAGTGGCTGGCCAAACCATTCATGTAGCTCAGTACAGTTTGGTGTGTCCCTGCCTGTGGATGTCTGTGTAAGTGCAGTACCTGGAGAGGTTTGCAGCTTGTCACAACATCACAGTGTGAGAGGGAGCCCTGGTTGGTAAGCCAGAGGGCTCAGCGGTATCCCAGTTTGAGGTTGCACCCTGGGGAACCTGTCACAACTGGTTCTATAGCTATTATTTCCCATACATCTGCATTAACAAATAGAGCTGGTTCAAAGATGCAGAAAAATGTCTGAATTTTTTGGTCAGATTTCAAAAAGTTTCAGCCATCATAAAAGCTGGCCAAAAGACAGAAAAAGAACATTTTAAAAAATAAGTGGAAAATATTTGTCAAAATTTATGACCAGCTCTATTAACCAGTGGGAAAAGAATACTGGAAATTATAGTGGGCCCAACATTTGACTTTCACTTTTGCTTGCATCTATTTCATGTAACCTTTTAAAAGTCTCTCTCTTTTTTTCCCAAAAATGTTTCAGAAGTTTTTCTTTTCTTCCTTTTAAAAATATATATATTTGTAACTGATTTTTAATGGACTGTTGTGCAGAAATATCTCATTCTTAAAAATACACTTTACTTCCAGTAAGAGGCAGCATCCTAGTAAGGTTGCATAATCTTTTCCCAAGCTGTAACAATACAACCTTCTTTAGAATAATACTGAGTGACTCTGAGAAAGGGTGATTGTAAATGTCACGACCAAAGTCTTTAGCTCAGCTAAATCCTTTTTTTCTTTATACAGAAAGATTGCAATGCTCCTAAAAATTCTGCACATTAATGGGTACTCCTATTATTAAAATCACTAGCAACTGCTAAATGCTGGGCAGTAGGCAATTACATATGCTGCTCACACCTGTGGAGCCAATAACTCCAAGCCACTTTGAAGCTACCTGAATCATATTTGTGCCTTTTTTTCCCTTTTTTCTAATGACTAATATGCCCATAACCACCTGCAATGAGTGAGCAAGTACCTACATGCCAACAGCATTGCAATCTGGGCAGTTTGAGAAAAGATTTTTTTTTTAACATCAACTCCTGGATATATATTTCCCTCCAGAGACCTTTCTAGCTGTCAATATTATTCTAAAAATAAACAAGCTCAGCAGCAATGCCTTCATAGCTGGCAACCAGAATGAATGCCTGGAGGCAAGAGAAACCCGGAAGTACCTGACAGGTTGCACTGTTCAAATCGGTGATAAGCAAAGTCTCTCTGTACTCTGCACCTCTTGGATGTTTTAAAAAAATGGAAGTCTACTGGGTTATATGGCACTATTAATATAAGCATTTCTGAGAGCTGTAGTTGAAGCTGACTGTTGAATCAAATGTCTAAGTCAAAAGACAAGACTAATTAAAAGTACAATCAAATAAATAAAACTTTAATTTAGATTGAAATTAATACTGTATGGGAGAGAGAGCTTAAATCAGGATAAAGAAGGAACTGCTAATTACAATGGATGAAGTACCTTCTTGGCATATAGATACAAGATGTAAATCAAAAGAGCTCAGCTATGGTTTAAAATAGAAAATCTGACTCTTAACAGGACCAGTTCCTGAAATGATCGATGACGCTGTGTATATTTTTTTCATCAGGAAGTGTCTTCAAAACCTGATAGAAAGTTCCTGGGAGAGTAACTATGTAATTACTGTGCTAACAGGGCAGGGGCAATTATAATTATTTGAGACCTTCAGTTTAACATTTTTTTCCTGTTTCAGATGTTTCAGCAATCTCACATATGCATTCTTCCATGCTACTCCACCAGTCTAGAACAACCTGCCTATCTCAGTGGGTCAGATCTAATCCTGTGTTCTTTCAAACCCTTCCTGAAAATTCACCTCTTTTGTCAGGCCTTCTGACCTAAACCCAGCTAAACATGCCATTGTTTTATCACTCCCATTTTTAATAATAATACTAATAAAAAAATCCCACGCACCTAAATTATCATCAACTTCTTGGCCTCCAAGTGTATTTTTGTCTGTATTTGTCTGGAGATCTGTAAGCCATTTGTTTCTCACACCAGCCACAGGAAAGAACCAGTGCCACACCCAAGTCTATTTCAAGCCCTTGCCTCAGGTCACAATTTCTCATTCACACACACCAAAAGTCAGGAGTAACACAAAACAAACCACTTCCCCTGACCAAGGCAGCCGCCAGATACTTTTCCCTTGACTCTCTTAGCTGTCCCAGAAGAGGCCACATCCTTCCCTTAATCCCCTGTTGAATCACATGACAGGCAGGTAGCCTTTAACCCTTTCCTGGCTGTTTCATCCTGTCACGTGGTATTTCAAGGCTCTACGGTGATTTGGACTGCATACTCATGCAAGGGCGTAAGGGGGAGTAAGAGCCCCTTTTAAGTCTCCATGTGGTCTACCTGGACCTTTGGGACCATGTCTTTCTCAGTACTGCGCCTACAGGTACACCTGAGACCTTAGAAATAGAATCTAAAGTCCTTAGGGAGCACAATAATCCGCCCTTAACCAATAATGAATAAATATATAATAGATCAGACTTCTAAATGTTGAGCACATTCATTTTAGTTTTATTTATCAAATAATGTAAAGTAATTCTCTGAAAATAAAGGTTTTACCAAAATACTGTACTTGAGTCCTGTGTCCAGTTATATTAAGATCTTGGGGTGAAGCCATTTGGTGAGTCACATGGCTGACAGCTAGCTGGGGAAAGGATTGCAGCTTGGGGATTGCTAGGTGCCATCAGAGGCCCAAGGCATCTTTTACACTTACCTTTGGTAAATTGACCGAGCTATTTCCCTCAGTACCTGGACTTTGCCTCAGTTATCCATGAAACAGTGACTCCTAGACTTGATTCTTGTAGTGCACGCTACAGAAGGCTATTCCTCAAAAATACTTAGTATCATTGGCATATTTCACCAGTTCAGCAATTACACGGGCTTCCTCTTTGCCTCTAGATGAAATTTAAATGGTTGACTTTGATTTGTAAAATCCCACATGTATTAGGACCTACGATCATTTTTCTCACCCCACATGCAACTGTGCCAGTTGAATTCAGCTGTAGTGTCCAAGTCAATAGTCCCTAGATGTAAATATCTGGCTGGTTGCCACCAGAGTGTTCTCATCTCAAAGAAGAACCATCATCTGGAGAATCTGTATCTCATTGTCTCAAAAGAGTGAAATCCTGACCCCACTGAAGACAAGGGCAAAACTTCTATTGACTTCAACAGGGCCAGGTTTTCACGTCCTGAATTTATTGACACGGTTTATGGTTTTGACTAAAAGGGTGATGAGAAATTTTGTTTGTTTGAAATAAACCATAATCCAGATTTGATTTAGAATTTCAGGCCTTCCTCTCCCCTCCCACACCGCTGTAATTCCTCTGACTTCAAAGGAGTCCTGTTGTAGTGTGTGGGGAAAATAACATTTAGGCCCAGATCTGTAAAGTTATTTAGCTACCTAACTCCCATTAAATTCAATGAGTTCTGGGCACCAAAATACCTTTGATGATCTGGCTTTCAGGACTGATCCACCTTTTCTTTGCACATGAGTAAATGGGAATTGAGTCCAAGTCAGTGGACTAATGTAAATAAAAGGACAACCAGGCTCATTAGGTCATCTAGTCCATGAAAATTCTTTTCCAAAATTTGCAAACAATATTTTATATAAAGTAAAAAGAAAATGGAATGCTGGCCAAAGTTGAAAGGAAAAACAAAACAACCACATCAGTAAAACACTAAACAGAGCACATAGTATGATTACACAAAAGGCAATGAATTAATGAGGGGAAAGTATATGCAGGGGCCTACAGCCATGGAAAGTAGCCTGTACAGCTTTCAATTTTCCTGCAGGTGAAGAGTGCAGGATTACTTGAAATTACATCTTTTGGAAAGGTTCTGTTTGTTGAGGAACATTTTTCTAAGATCTCAGTAAAGGACAAAAACTTTTAATTAAAATAATTAAAAAGAACAGCATAATTATTTCAGTGTTTAAATAGTATTAAGAAGGGCAGAAGAAGATTTTTGATTTGCAAATTTTTCTCTTCAAAATTGCAGTCATCTAGTGCACTCTTAAGACAAATCCAATAAAGGCTTTTTATGGGATTCATATTTTGCTTAGCATCTAACATGGGCTAGGTGCTTTACAGATTCAGCAGAAAACATCGCCCCTGCCTCGAAGAGCTTACAGTTCAAGGGCCAGAGTCTGCCTAATTTGCTCACCCTAAGTAGTATCTTACTTCCCATTTAGACTCATTGGGCCTGAGTCGCCTTTCTCATTGATGTTATACTAGCATAACTCTGTTGACTTCAGTAGAATTACTCCAGATTTGCACCAGTGTGAATGAGAGCAGAAACAATGGGACTATTTACAGAGCAAGACATTACTCACCGTGTGTTTGGTAATACCTACCTGGCCCACAGGCTGTCAGGGATCACAGGCCTTGAATCCAGACCCACAGGCAGTGCTCCGGCCATGATTCCCACCCACCAACTTAACTGAGTAACTAGATAAGGGTCCAGGGAAGGGCTAGCTCCTGAGGGTCCCACCCCCAGAGATCCCAATTGGGGGAAACATTTGGTTCCCATGCTTCACTAAGGAGTTCTACATAAACCAAGAAGTAACAACAGGAAGTTGTGTGAGCAACCCAAGGAATCCTTGGCTGGCTACGACTTTGGACCCCTCCAGCTTACCTGACTCCGGAGCCCTGCATTCCTGCCTGCTCCTGGTTCCTGTTGTCCCATCCCAGACCCCTGTCTATGCCCAGTTCCTGCTTCCTGCCCTACCCCAGGCCCCTGCTTCTTCCCCTTATCCCTGACGCTGTCTCTGACCCCTGGTCTGGCACCTGATAATGTCTCTGGTTCTGACCTTTGGCTTGGCCCCTGAAACTGTCTCTGGCTTTGATCCCTAGCTTGGCCCCTGACTCCGTCTTCAGCTCTGGCCTTTGGCCTGGTACCTGATGCTGTCTATGGTTTTGACCCTCCACTCTGACCATTACGCCTGACTCCTGCTCCAACCACTAGGCCTGATCACCCACACCCCAGACATTGTAAAGGCTGCTATCCATTCTGGGTTTTTCTAAGGCATCCTCATTTTCTCCAAGAGATTCCTATGTCTTAGCCAGCACTGGTCAAAGAACATTTATGTGTGCAACGAAAATGTGAGCAACATCAACAAGTTGCATTGCTTCCTACTGACGCAAACTCATGATGACACCATGATTACCCAAGGGAAAATGGCAACCTTTGTCTAATTCTTGGTAAAGATCTGTGTGATCCTCCCCTAAAAGGCTCTGTAAAAGAGCAAGATATTACTATTGGTGCTATGGTTTTGTTGCTCTGTTTGGCTTTTTAACATCACTTAGTCACTTGAAACGTTAATGGTCTCTCTTCACTCCTACTTTATGATAGACTCACAGAAGCTTTATCATGAAAGGCAAAAAAAAAAAATGTGTTTTTTCTTCCGTTTGAATCTGGATATTAAATGTTACACAGAGATTTATATTTGCACATGATCATTCCTTTGGGGCAGCTGATCATTTAATTATTTAGCAACATGCTTATGAACCTGTAATTTAATGACAGCAGGTTTTAGTGATTTCCAAGAGGACTGTTACCTTAGTGATGGGAGACTAAACAACAAAGGACTGTGCTGTAATCGGACCATTTCCTATGAATCTTTCATGCCAAAGTCAGGATGTATATAGTACATATCTTACAAAGTATGATTGAAGACCCCTGCAGACATTATGCAGTAAAGAAAGTATAAATTTATAGGCTGAAATCACCTTAACTTTTAAAGGTGGGTTTGCAACGTGGTAGGGAGGGTATTTGAATGATGGAGTCACCTATCGGTAGCTTCAATTAATTCAAAAGTTAGATATTTGGTAGAATGATTATTACTAAGGCCTTGTCTACACTAAAGATGATTTGCTGGTATAGCTATAGTGTCAGAGTCCTTAGTGTAGATGCAGCTTATATTGGTAGTTTTACTGTTGGCATAATAACACCATCTCCCTGACTGGCATTAGTTATCCTGACAGAAGCACTTTTCTGACAGCATAGCTGCATCTATACTGAGGTTTTTGCTGGCATAGCTATGTCAGCTGGGGGGAAGAGTTGTGGAGAGGGGGAAGTTCACCCCCCTGACTGACACATCTATGCCGACAAAACTTTGGAGTGTATGTTCGGTCTGACACAGTAGAAGGAAAAAAGAGATCTGTCCTATTTGTGTTGCCTGGATAGTAGAGCAGAGTTTTTCATTCCAGAGCACTCTGAATCAGGTAGAAGAATGACTTAAACCTGAGCCTCTCACATCCCAGCTCAGTGTCCTAATCACCAGGCTACACATTGCGAGCCAGTCTTGTCCTCCCTCATGCTTCCACCCGGACTAAATTGAATGAAATGTAACAAAAAATGTTCCAACCAGCTCTACTCAGACCTAACTTTTCATGTGAGCATGTTCCCCCTTTTGGCCAGACTGATCCATTCAACTGAGCAATCCTTGCAGAAAGAGAATATCAGTGATAGGGCAAATTCTGCTATTAAATTCATGATGGCAGCTTAAATTGACTTCAATGGTCTTTGCATCTGCATATCTCAGGGCACAGTTTAGTTCCATATTTGTATGAGAGATTGAAATCTAGATTTTGGCTGGCACTCATACCCCTTCAAGTTAAGCTAAGCTAAATGTGTTTTTCCTGGGTAAATATGTATTTTTTGCACCTCTGTTGCTGATTTGATCTATATTGATTTTGATCATTTTATATTTTATATTTTTCCTCCATCTCTTTCTTTGGGTTCTGTTTTATATGTATCAAATGATTCTTTCTGAATTCTTCCCCTAGAGTTTATCTACCAGTTGAGGGTAGAGCTAAGATGCTAATGAATTCATTTTGTTTTCTGCTTTTACTTTGTGGGCAGCTGGGACGGCTACTTATTTACAGTAAATTCAGTACATAAACTTATCCATATATTTCAATCTGTGTAAAGGTCCATCGGCTGCTGATTTTCAAAGAAAAAGGCTTCCCAACAAAATTATTTTCAAATGGACAAGATGGTTTACTATTTTACTTCTTTTTTTTTTTAGACCAAAAAGTAGCTGGGGTCTAAAATGGAATGGACCTTTTTTTCTGTGAGATTCTGCAGTGAATATCTTGGCTGAGTTGTCCACAGGACAAAATCTAGAAGTTTAGTAAAAGGAAGAGACAATTTGGTCCCAGGACACGCAACAGCATGAGCAACTCGACTTATAAAGTAACTATTGATGGCCTGGTTTCTGTTTTGAACCAACTGGGATTCCAGCTCTGCTGAACTGGTCTTGCAGTCTACATGTTTTAAATTGTTTGTAGATCTGTGGGGTATATGGACTGTTCATTCCTGGTAAATTACTTTTCTTTCAATATTGTTGAGTCTGTTTCTATATGCTAAAGAATTTATCTCGCCCTCTCAAGCTCTGTGTGCATTGTCTGTTTTACCATATTAAGTCGCAGCTCTTCATTCTTACTTTCTATGCTCTATTCAACTCCACTCCTACCTACATCTCTGCTCCAGTTTTGTCCTATATCCATCCCTTTGTTTCTTATTCCCACTATTACCTTCATTTTTCCCCACATGCCTTCTCCTCCTTCACATCCCTCTTTAAAACTATCCTAATAGTTTCATTCATCTTTACAGTGCTAAATTCCTTACCAGCGCAAAGGCTGTTCTATGATTTTTGTGCCCAATTTTTATTGTTCTGGTTGTATTTGTATGAATTACAATATATTGTAAACTCCACAGGGCAGAGATTTGTCTTCTATATTGCACTATAACTAATAATAATAATTGGAGATATACCAATCTCCTAGAACTGGAAAGGACCTTGAAAGGTCATTGAGTCCAGCCCCCTACCTTCACTGGCAGGACCAGTTTTTGCCCCAGATCCCTAAGTGTCCTCCTCAAGGATTGAACTCACAATGCTGGATTTAGCAGGCCAATGCTCAAACCACTGAGCTATCCCTCCCCCCTGAAGCAATTTAAGTTAACTTAAAAATAGAGACTGGGATTCCAAGCTTGGGATTCCAAAATACCAAAATTCCCTGAACAAAAATTCCAGATCAAATTTTGAAAATGGCTCTTACTGTAATAATGGACCAAACCAAAACACTGGATCCATTCAACCACCTGTTCCTCAGACTTTTGGTGTGTTCACAAGATGAGATCTAATGGCATGCAGAAAATAAGAGAACTTATTTAGAAAATGTCACTAGAAAAACAAAGAGGAAACTACCCTTGTAATACAATTACCAGTATGTTTGTATTATGGCATAGTTTCTCTTGGGATTCCATCTATTTTACTAAGCTAAAAATCTGCATGTGTTAAATATGGAGGTTTGAAATCAGGTCTGGATCAAAATCTTATGACTTGAAGATATTTCTATTGGAAAAGGAGAAAGATGTCACTAGAAATTGCTCGTGAGAGGCACATGGCTGGCTAATCCAGAGCTGTTGGGTTCTGGGCCTACTTCTCACCTTTGTTTCAGATGGTCGTTTACTTTCATCTGGGTTAGCAGAGACTTGTTTTTCATAATCACTGCTGTTTAACTCTCTTCAGGGTAAGAATGGTGAGGAAGTCAGGGATGAAATGCTGAACAGTTAATGTTCGGAATATGACTTTCTCAGCGTGTGGCTCTTGCAAACCTTCCATTTGTGAGGGACTTCACATTTTAGTCTCTAAATCCAATTAATCTATTCACTCTCCTCTAATATGGACAATTACATTGTGACCTTCACAGTGATTGTAGAAATAGGGACCATTTAAGCCTAGCTATTTCATCTTTAGAGAAAGAAAGACCACAAAGTGGCTAAAGCTTTCCAACTATTTATTTATCAGCTCCTGGATTCACTGAGTGCACCTAATTTAGATCTCTCCTGCAGGATTAAAGGCAAAGAGGAGAGAGCAATCCTTTCATGATGAGCAGGCTTTCAAAGGCTACTCAGCTGTTGCTACCAAGTAAACCAACCAGGGCTGCAGGCATATTTCCCCTTCTTCCAGCTATGCAGTTTATGCAAGCATTGTTTGTTTGTTTGTTTATTTGAGCAGGGAAGATAACAAAACCAGGCAAATGTTAACTAATCTGTTTGCTTTATCATGAACAATTTCTCTCAAGCACTGGTTTCTAAGAAGAGTTGAAAATGAGCTGGTTCACCACAGTAACTACCTATAGATATTTTCTCAGTACTAAAACCCTATTGGCCCAGGTGCGTAGATGCATAATGAGGCATTGTATTTTTTTAATTTGCTCTCCCTTGTTCTCACATTGGCTGGGAGAAGAGCCTATTTTGAAAGAGAGCTGGAGGGTACGTTCTATTAAATATGCTAATATGATTTCTTTTACTTAAGAGTAGTTAAACTTATCCATTATGTTATCACTGTACTTAGAGCTGGATTCTGGAGAGAGATTTGCCCTGGTGCCGTGCCGTTTTTCCCCCTAAGAATGTGTCATATTCTCACTTTTGATCATAACTTTGTGCATTTCTTTTCTGAAAAGGAAATAAACAAGGGGAAAGAGTCTTTGCCAACCCCATTGCAATTAGACACTGTGGGTCAGCTTGTCAGCTGGCAGGAATGAGCATTGCTCCATTACCTTCTGATTGACACCAGTTGAGAATATGGCCCTATAAATCTTGCTGTGAAATGTAGGGTGACCAGACAGCAAATGTGAAAAATTGGGACAGGGGGTGGGGGTGGGGTAATAGAAGCCTATATAAGAAAAAGACCCAAAAATCAGGACTGTCCCTATAAAATCAGGACATCTGGTCACACTTCCTTGTTGCCTCTTCCAGCCTCTGACCTCCTTCAACCTGTGATCCTCTCACCAAGTTCCATGCAGGTTGCTACACACAGGGCAGATTTGCATCAGAACAACTTTCCCCATGTCTTAACAATGGACCTCAATCATCTCTGACATTAAAAGGCCTCCTCTGCATGTGATAATGTGATTCAGTCTCCAGGCTGATTCAGTCTTTATCCTTGGTCATGTGACTGCCAGCAAGGGGGACAAATAGACTCAGACTTTAAGGTCAGAAGGGACCATTATGATCCTCTAGTCTGACCTCCTGCACAATGCAGGCCACAGAATCTCACCCACCCACTCCTGTAACAAACCCCTGACCTATGTCTGAGTTACCGAAGTCCTCAAATCGTGGTTTAAAGACCTCAAGTGACAGCTATAGAGTAGTTTTGTAATGTGGACCTAGACTGAGGCTTTGCTATTTTATTTCACAGGGGCGGCTGAACAGCAAATGGATGATAACACTATTTGGTCACTACAGACATGAGCCACATTTGAACCAATGACCGAAAGATGAAAAGCTCTGGGGCCCGTTGTCAAGCCCCTGAACCATCAAGTGTCCCTTGCTAATACACATTATTATGCTAAGACATTGGGCTCCTCATACTACTATTATTTCTCAAAATACTCAAAAGATATTTAAGTCTCCCCTAATGGGTGGTCTGATGCTGATGCACTTTGTATTGGTGTGACAAATAAAGGTTTTCTGTGCCTTGCAGGATTGTTGTGGCAGCTTTTTCTCCCTACTCCCAGCACAGTAGGAGAGTGATTTCACTTTTATTTATTTGATCTTAGTCCTGTTTGGGAAAGCACAGAAGCCTGCAGTGAGACCTCGTTACAGCATTGTTCTTGCATAGACTGGAGCTACAAGGAGCCCACTGCCATACTTAAGTCTGTTCCATGCCAATTAGGATACACAACAGGACTAAAAAGATAGTTCTGATTAAAAGCGGTGGGTTTTGTTTCCAATCATTTCAAGATTAAACTCTGGTAACAATAGGATCCATTCACTGAAAACCTCATCTGGCCAGATTCATCCCCACTGGCAAATACAAGTGCAAATTGCATGGCTTAACCCCAGCAATCAGTGCCTACTTTGGCAGGACATTAGCTGCCAATGAGACACACAGGAGAAGGGAGGCTGCATCACAACTTTCCCCAGTAGCACAGAGCCTGGAGTGAACATGGTCTTTCAACTCCAGCTTCTGAGAGTAAGTTACAGATTAGGTAAACAACAGAAAGCAGGATTTGGGTCTCCTTTTCCCATTACTCCCAATTTCAAATGGCACTTTGGAAATCAATGGGCCTTAGGAATCTGTCCAAGTCACTTCTGAAAATAGGAAAAACTCCTAAATCACATAAATTCTTGTGAAAATTGTACACATGTAGCTTAGTGAACCTTACATTCCATCTTTTTATTTTATCTTGGATGAAGAATAAGGACCGCTGTTCAGAACCACTCTTTAAGCAACACAGGCTAACCACCTCCAGATACAATGCAGGACTTTCTTCCCAACTTTTCCTCAAGCATGAGAAGATGTCTGATAGGATAAAGACAAATTGTCACAAGTGGATGTTTTATGATGCGACAGACCAGGTCAAATATTTCAACATAAATCGAACGGTCAATTTGAATATCATCTCCGTACCAGGAGGCTTCTCAGTAATAATAATTCTAATTCTAATAATTGAGGTCATTTGGGGTTTTATATTATTGCGCTGCAAGTTCCATAACACCCTAGCACAGATCATGATTGACTCCATTTATTAAGCCTTAGATGGAGTTTACCACCCGCTTTGGGCTGCATTCCCAAGCAACCCGACTCCGAGAAGACCCGGTCCCGGCGTGCTGGTGGCTGCTACCGGCCTCACACTATCCATGGGCTGTGCCTCGATCAGAAGGACTTGGTCCCCCACTTGAACTCAAGAGAGTTCAAGTCCTTCTGATCGAGGCACAGCCCATGGACGGTGTGAGGCCGGTAGCGGCCCCCGGCACGCCGGGACCAGGTCTTCTGGGAGTCGGGTTGCTTGGGAATGCAGCCCAAAGCGGGCGGTAAACTCCATCTAAGGCTAAATACTGGCATGAGACTGATAGTCAATGAGTCCATTTATTAAGAAACTTCTGCTTGGCTAAAGAGCTCAGTTGTTTGTCAGAGCTGTGGGACCCAATTCTAATCTCACACTGATGCTACTTTATAAAATCCCTGGAGTTACACCAGAATTCAGTGGAATACAAGAACTGGAATTCTGGGTTGCCTCTGCATTCAGTTGCTACATTAATCTTTAGAAGGGAGGTAGATGATCATCGTGAACCAGTAGACAGGGAAATGAACTGGCAGATATGAGAAATCTACAGTTGTCAAGAGGCCTGGATTCAGTCCCTGCTCTGCCACCATCTTTCACAAAACACCTCATATTTCTGTGCCTCAATTTCCCTATCTGTGAAATGAGTGTAATGATGCTTACCTAGTCTTAAAGCACTGTGAGATCTACAGATGAAAAAAGGTGCATTATTAGCAGCATCATCCATTCATAAAAAAGTAAAGATAGGGACAGCTTATGAGAACAGATTCATTGCTTCAGAAGGCTGTAATTATCCCACATCATTATGTTAAGAGGCAGGGTAGGAAATGTTGCAGAAGAGATGGAGCGGTCATAGAAAGCATATCATGGAGGCCAAGGTTCCATGGAAACATATACACAGGCTTTAAACCAGGGGTTCGGACCCCTCAGGGGGTCACGAGGTCATTACATGGGAGGTCACAAGCTGTCAACCTCCACTCAAAGCCCCACTTGCCTCCAGCATTTATAATGGTGTTGCATATATTAAAAAGGGTGTTTAATTTATTAGGAGGGTCGTACTCAGAGGCTTGCGGTGTGAAGTAAAAAAGTTTGAGACCCACTGGTTTAAACCTTAGGGACTCATTGCCAGAAGCTTGCAAAGTTCCTTCTCCTTTGGAGCATCCAGAAGCCAAGCTGAAATTAAAGCTTAGCTGATTTTGAAGGTTAATATGTGATCTATGAAATGGCAATGCACTGCTGCTAGCACTGAAACTGTTATTACCAGGCTAATAGAAGCCTGGTGTTCTCAAAACTTTGACAGGTCAATTTTTGGCTAAATAACACTCAGATTGTCCAATTCTATCAAAGAGCTTTTTAATTTCTTCTGGTGGACAATAGAATTTCTCAGAAATGTCAACTCCAGCCTTCCAATGTCAAAGCAAAAGTGGGCTAAAATAAAAGTAAATTACCGTATCAGGGTCTTATACACAGTGACAGGTTCTTAAATACATACAGCTTGTTCCCCATTTTAGTTTCTACCAAGGGCCCACGGGTGTATGTAAGATACTGAAATGCATTCAACACCAGCCGAACTGCCTCTTTTTTTTTAAAACTTTAAAGGCTACAAGTAGAATTCCTATTTATTATTGTCACCTACGTCTGTACCAGATATGGACTGGTCACAGAGCTCGCTTATACACACCAGATGTGTTCATCAAAAGATCCTTTAATGCTCTACCAGGCCTGGCTAAGGTAATCTGAAATAAGATTTGTCACCAGATTCTATATCTGGCAGTTCTCTGAGTGACATCTGTTGTAAAAGTGTTCATAAGCTCTTTTAGCCTTTTTATCTGATTACACGCCTCTCTTCATGTCTGGCCACTTTGGAAATAGGTTCTTTTCCAGTGTTGGAACAGTCGTTCTGAGTTGTCTTCCATCAGGTGTTGTGCTGGACTGTATCCATGTCGTACTCCTGTGGAGCTAGGCTCCAGCATAATGGTCTGGAATTGGTCCTTTTGGCTCAGTGCAACCATATTAGCAGGGAGTTTCCATTAGAACCTTAAATTTCCTATTATACAGACAAGGCTTACGTTGTTCATTAGCCCAAACTACAACATAACATTCCCTCTTGATAACAGCATAGTTCTGTTCATTAGGGGGTCAGTTATGTTACTTAAGAAGGCAATGCTGAACCATATAGTGTACATACACCTCATAGTATTCCTATCTCACTACTCACACCATGGCATGCACGTCTGTACCAGATATGGACTGGTCATAGAGCTTGTTTATACACATCAGATGGGTTCATCATAACATCCTTTAATGCTCTTGCCAGGTATGGCTGAGGGGAGCAAAAATAAGGTTTCTTACACACAGCACCGCCTAGTGGCTGAACGATATAGTACAGTTAATCATTCAATTACAGTTACAATTCAAAAGCTAATAAGGAGGTCTAGTGATAGTGACCAAGTCAATGTTTTTAATTAATTTTCATAAGGAAACAAACAATAACAAATATAAAAAGAAGAACAACTTACAGCTTCAAAGAGTCCTGTGGCACCTTATAGACTAACAGACATATTGGAGCATGAGCTTTTGTGGGTGAATACAGCTACCCCCTGATAACTTACAGCTTGTCTATGTTACCAGAAAACTCCACATTTCACAGGATAGCCAGTACAATTATTCAATTACACAGCTTTACAACAGGTCAAAGCTGCAAGCTAAAACAATACAAAAATCAGACAATGTTATACTGATATAGTATGTTAGTCTGGGTGTAAAAATAAAAGAAAAAATGCAAATCGGCAGGAAAGGGAAGGAGGGGACCAGAGTGTGGGGAGGAAGAGGGAGGAGAAAAAGGAGAGAGCTCCTTTGGAGTGGAAGCCGGGTATTATCTGATCTATCTCAGCGTGCTTTATCCAAATGTATCACGAAATCGGGTCCACATTTCTTCAAATTCATAAAATTGCTTTCTGTGTCAATAAGCTGCTAGTTCTTTTGCTGCTAACTCAGACAGGTCTGAATACCATTGCTCTATTCTGGGCATATGCCTGCTCCTCCATTTTTATCAAATCATGAACTCAGTAATCATTGCAGCTCTCAAGAGCCAACTTTTTTCTGGAGTTGTTAAAACCAAAGTAGTTGGTACATAACCTAGGATATGATTTTCAGCTGCGGTTTGGTTACTGAAGCCAAGCACTATTTTCACTGTTGTGTTCACCTCTTTCCGTAGCTGTATGACTGTTGCACAGCCCCACAACACACACAGCAGGGTTCCTTTTTCTTTATTACAGTGCCAAAGACCAGAGGACAAAGTGTTTTAGTTGTATGTACGGAGCCTTAGTGTTAAGAAAAGAGGCAGCACCCTCATCATTAGCTATTAGGGAAACCCATATGATGCTCTTGTTCAGTCAGTTCTTGCCCCGTCCTCCCGAATTTGCAAATCTGGGTTACCTCACAGAGGTGCTTTTCCATGACAGTGTGGATGAAATTGGTACCTTTTAACTAGGATAGCCCAGAACCTTCATGCAGCTAACAATGTAGGCACCTTATTTTTCTGTGTCAGAGAAAAAAAAGATGAACCAAGCAGACCTGTGGGAGAATTGGATATATTAATGCCCATTCAGTTTCCACTCACCTGAATATAAAGATGTTATCATGCTGGAATCAGTTTGACATCTGTGACACAATAAAAGCATAATAGTAATTTTGTATATCTGGGAGCCCAAATCAATAGTTCACAGACAGTCACCTCTTCATGTGCAATAAATTGTGCCATTAGCTAAGTGCTGTACAGCGCTGTCAGTTTGACAATGTGGCACTGGAAGGAAAGGACACTATCAGAGTTCTCCAGGAGCTATGACGGTGCAGCTGTGGCACAGCTGTGTCCTTGCAATAAAGTATAACAAGAGCCAATGGCTGGAAGTTGAAAACAATTCAAATGGGAAATAAGATGCAACTTTTTAACAAGGAGGAGGTGGTAGATTTACCCTCAGTTGAAGATTTGGATTTTCAAAGGGGTCATTTCAATAGGATTTGGGCATCTACCTCCCTTGAGCTCCTTTGCAAATTCCAGTCTAATTGGAGGCTGGATGTTTCTAAAAGATAAACTTTAGTTCCACCACAATTTATTGGGCTTGATAGACTTCACTGGCATAGCTGAAAAGAATAATTCCCTCCACTGCCGGAATTGCTGGATGAAATCCTTCAGTCTGGATATGCAGGAGATCAGACTAGATTATCATAATGATCCCTTCCAGCCCTAGAATCTTTCTTTCTTCCACAACAAATCCCTCAGCCAGGTGCAAAACTGTAAAAGTGCTGCCTATTTTTGGTAGGCCTTTTCAGCTAAAAAACCCCAAACGCATGAATCTTGCAGATATTTAGGGCTAACTTGTGTCTTTAGGCCCAGTCCTCTGACAGGGACACAACTGCACCTCCCAAGGAATCCTGGGAAATCACAATTCCTTCTTGCTCCCTCTTGTTCCAGGGATGGGGGCACTAATCTACGCCTCTTTACCAAGTGGCACATCCTCCCCCTCATGCTGCCATAGGTTGGCTGGCTGGTACACGGTCTAAAAGGGATGGACTCACTGCTCTGCCTACCAGGAGCCAGTTCCCAGCTCACTTGTTTCTGAAGCTCCCTGCCCCAGCCTCACCCTCTGCTGGGAGCCAAGATGTGGGGAGGCTTCTCAGATGAATGTGTGGAGAGGGGCTTTACTTCAGTGGGTTCGCCCTTAGCACTGCAGCTGCAGGGACTGGTTCTTCGGAGGACCAGATCCAATAAGGCAGCTACAGACAGCTGGGTTCACACCCACTATGCCCAGCAGGCTCGTACTGGGGCAACTAGCCCACACGGAAGCCCCATGCCACCATATCTTCACTACTATTGTTACCTGCACCAGCTAGATCAAAGCTAGCACACGTCTGCCTTCCTGTGCTACAGCCGTACCTTACTCGGACGTTACCCAGATGGCAGGCAGATTGTGATCTCTGCTCTGTAGGCTCTCTCAGGGCCAGCCAGCCTGCTGTACTGTTCATACTGAAATTATAAGAATTTCTGATTTTCTATAAATCACAGAATTTGGTCAGCCATTGTTTGGAATATCCAATATTTTGCTCTTTTTAAAAAAAAAAAATTACCCAGTAGAACTGCCATTCAATTCATTACAAGTCAAAAGTCTCAAATAATGCCCTAAAATCCCTTTGAATAATCTGGCTCCTTCTCAAAGGATGCCTTTGGGCTTTAGAAAACTCTTTCCTTCCAAGCCCTGCAGCTTTACTTTTTAAGCCCTGGGCTCTACAGTGCACTCTGGGGTACATTTTCAAAGGCTGCACAGGTTTTTGTAACCACTTGGCGCCCAGAAAAGTCCATGGGAATTGTGGCTACAAATGACTTTGAAAATATACCCCAAATAATCTTTTCATTCTGGGCCTGGCAGAATGTCAGGTCATTAACATTACAGATCAAGCTTTAGCAGAACATGCTCTGAAACGCCCCACACTGATATGTGTAGCAGTTCTTTTATGATGCTCTTATCTCGGTACTTTTCCAATCACTTCTGGTATCTATAGTGCATATCCCAAGTCTTCAGATTACCCCCTCGCTTGTCCCAGCGTTATCACATTCTGCCACCAATTTTAATACCAGAAAACATAATAACTGGCAGCGAGCACAGGGATGCGTTTGATGCTTTAGAAATAATGAAATGTCACTCCCATTACAGAACAATGTGGCATTTAATGATTTAATGGGGCTATGCAAAGTTTATTTGCATTATTATTCCACCGTAATGATTTGGCTGGCAGTCAAAGCTGCCAAAAATATCACTGAATGTTAATTTAGATGAACTTTAAAGGCAGCCACATGGGAGGGGTAACCTGAAATCAAAGCTCCTGGTCTTAACTTTCAAAGGAGACTGCTCCTGAGGGTACCATTATAATCTGCCTTTAACCCTGCAGGTTTTGAAATCTGAGAAGAGGACAAAAAGGAAAATACCCCCCAGAATGAATTGGAGCACATGTCACACTCATGAGCAGAAATCAGAAGCTGGTAATTAGCTGGCACTGAAAAAAACCCTCATTCAGATATTATTAACAAAGCTAATTAAACCATCACACGTGGAGAGGAAATGTTAGACCAACACATTTTTGGGGAAAAATAAGATTTTTTCCCCTTGATGTTATATTGAGTGAATGTTATTCATGCTTTTCGACCAGCTCAGTTGAATATTAATTATTCGAACGATACCACTCCTATAGATTATTGCAGAAAGGTTGTAAAGTAGGTTCCTATTGTGCTTTACAAAACACCCAGAGTTACTTTCACACATGTCTCATTGACTTCAGTGGGGCTAGAATTTTACTCCTAATATTTTGGACTATTACTCTAGAATAACAGAATAAATTAAATCAAAACACCTCAATCCATAAAAACAAAGACAAGAAAGGGATTGGTAAAAATCAACCATTTCTTTTCTTAGATGAATGAAAAGAGTGTTGTTTGCAGTTGCTGTAGCCAGGCTGATCTCAGGATATTAGAGAGACAAGGTGGGCGAGGTAATACTTTTATTGGACCAACTTCTGTTGGTGAGAGAGACAAGCTTTCAAATACACAGAGCTTTTCTTCAGGTCACCTGAAGAAGAATTCTCTGTAGCTCAAAAGCTTGTCAGATCAGTCAAAGAAGAGTGCAATATACCTTGAAAGCCTGTCTCTTCCCCCAATATAATTTGGTTCAATAAAAGATATTACCTCACCCATCTTGTCTCCCTCATGAAAAGAACAACAGTCAAACTGCACCCACTACCACATTTTAAAGAGCTTTATGCCTTTAATCCCCACCACATGCCATGAAAAGGAGCAGCATACAGTGTTGTATATGGATACATTAACACAGATGTACAGCTGTGACATATTTTAAGATCCCCACCGCTACAGTGATGATCACAGTCAATTACCTAATATGAATGGTGGAGTCGGTGGCCGGTTAGTGAGTTGCTAACCTCTCTTGTCCACTTAATTAAGAAAATAAATAGAACTACAATGCCTCCCAAATGTATACTAAAGGACTGATCCTGCCCCATGGAAGTCAACTCACCTGCTTCTATGGGAGCAGGATCAGATTTTTAGCTAATATGTCCAACCTTGTACTCCAATTACTGTCATCCTTCTCTTCCCTCTCCATGGTATTCTGTGCCCATCTGCAGTCAACACCTGTCTGCAGTGTCTTGTGCATATTTAGGCTCAGATCTGTGTTCTAGCAAGGGGGTTCCACATAGGGCTGGCTCCAGCTTTTCTGCCGCCCCAAGCAGCAAAAAAAAAAAAAAAAAAAAGACGAATGGCGGCACGGGTGTTTGGTGGCAGGTCCTTCACTCTCCTCCTCTTCGGCGGCTCTTCGGTGGCAGCTCAAAGAGGGAATGAGGGACCCGCCGCTGAATTCCCACCAAAGACCCAGATGTGCCGCCCCTTTGAATAGGCACCCCCAAGCACCAGCTTCCTGAACTGGTGACTGGAGCCAGCCCTGGTTCCACACAAGCGCAAGGGCCCACTCATGCAGGTCAGCTAAGCACATGCTTAAATCCCATTGAAGCCAATGAGACTTAAGCACATGCTTAAGTCCATTGTTGAATAGTGCTAGACTTAAGCATGTACTTTAGAGCTTTGCCCAACTGGGGCCTTAGATAATAAGATCTTTGGAATAGAGGCTGTCTTTTGGTTGATGTCCGTAAAGCACCCCCAATCCCAGTTGGGTTCTTGGCTCTGTAACACCAATAAAATAACATTTACAATCATGTAAAAGAGGGGCAGCCAGCACACAATGAACCACATTTAAATCCAGGCTTTTCTCCACCAATGCTTCAGTTTCATGGAGTAATCACCTTGGTCCCCCATCCCATAGTACACTTCCGGCAGACTCACCAGCAATCCCTTTTATTCCTTTAATTTAGTACCATCGTGCCATAAAAAAAATTATTAGTTTTATATTTCCCCAGTGCCCGGAAATCAAATGAAAATCAACAACGTGAATCTGGAAAAGGCATCCCAGCATTGTTATATAAACAAAGCCAAACTAACAAGACTGTAGCTCTGTGCTGAGGGGGCATGAAATAGACAAATAAATGTATCAGCTGTAAATGATACCAATAAACAGATGCCAAAGTATATAATAAATTCACTTTTTAAAAGGAGCCACTAGATAATTTGGCTGGAAGGCTAATTAACCTAGCCACAAATCCAAGTTAAAATCTGCTCTCACCTGCTGCTCTCACTAGTTTCCTCAGGGACTGCAGAAAGCAGCCTATGCAACCTTAATTCAGACTCCTTGTGCATCAGCATTATAATACAATCTTTAATTACATGCTCAGTATTTTTGACATGGGACCCTGCCTCATTCAGTGCACAGGATGGACCTGCTCTTGGGGATGAATCAGGGTAGGGCAGGAGGCTGTTGTCTGCATGATCCCTGCCCCATTTGCTGCAGATTTGGAAGATGTGTAGCGAGTGAGGAAGCGAATTGTTGGAAGAGAAAGGAGGATCTCATGATTGAAGGAGTTGAATATTACACTGAAGAACTGAATTCTGTTCCTTCCTTGCTTCTGCCACAGTTCCTATACTATGTTGAGCACATCATTTAAGGCAAACTTTTCACAAGTGGTTATTTATTGTGTGTTCGTCACTTCCTGGGTGCCCAACTTAAGGCCTTGGGGGTCTGATTTGCAGAAATGATGAGCACTCCCAACTGCAACTGAAGTCAGTGGGAGCTGTGCTTTGAAAATACAAAGTACTATTGTAGCCCACAGGGCTAGCCTGCTTGCTTGCTTATGTATTTTTTCTTATAATAGATTTATACTAGAGTATTTTGGAATGCAAGGAATGTACAGGCTACATCCTGTATGTTGAGCTTGTAGTGAGGCCTAGAGGCCTCCCTCTGAGCAGGAGAGCAAGGATCCACTTCGCTCCCCTTGGTGGGCGGAGCCCAGCCTGCCCCACCCGCTTCGCTGGAAGTGCCGTGGTGGGGCCAGAAGTATAAGAGGAAGGCCCTGCAGTCCAGTTGTGGTGAAATCCCCAGAGAAGGATGCTCCAGCCTTACTGCCATGCCCAGGAGGAGAACCTACCCCCGGCTGTCTGATAGCTGCAGAAGTGGGAGACCCTGACGAGGAGTGGCCCGGACTACTGGCCGCAGTTTACCCCGAGGAGCGTGACAAGCCCTGGAAGCGAGAGGTACCAAACCCCAGGGAGGCAGAAAGTGGCCCAGGGCAGCCATGGAGTAGCCGGCTGTGGAGCCAGGTGTGGTTCAGTCAGCGTGTTGCAACTGGATCCCCGCCAATGCAGGGGCAGCCAATCCTTCCCCTTCTGGGGCTCTGGACTGGGACACGATGGAGTAGGGTGGGCCCGCATCCCCCTGCCACCCCACCCCAGGGTGGCTGACTCCCTACACTGTGCAGGGAAGCTCCTGCTCTGAAGAAGGAGCCTCCCTTACCAGCTCCCTTATAGACTGTTGCTTTGCTGGCTGCCTGAGCCCCGCCCAGGCTAAAGCCAGCCCCTTGGAGACTGTTTAATTGCTGGCAGCTTGAGCCTCCGCAAGCCCAGGCTAAAGCCTGGCCATGGCTGGCTGGTGCCCAGCCCTATTGTGGGGCTGGGAACAAAAGGACCTGGGGGGCCTTGCTCCACCTCGGGTGGAGACAAGAGCCCTAGGCTGTTCTGCAGCTTTGTGCCTTGGCCAGACAAGCCTGAAGGCAACTGGAACAAGTGGCCTCCCTCCAAGCAGAAGAGCAAGGGACCATTAAAGAGCTAAAGCAAGTTAGCATCCTTACAGCATACAAAATCAGGCAACACTGCATATTACAAAATACTCTGAAAATCTGGCACTAGGCATCTCAAATTAGAGACCCAACATTAGCGTACACTTTTCACAATATTGGCCTTACTTTCTCTGTGCTGCTGCTCCCTGTTTGGGTTAATAACACCTCCTTGTTACAGGATTTTTGTGAAAATAAACTAATAAATGTTTGCAAAGCACTGAGATATTATAATAATGAGCACCACAGAAAAGGGCTACCAGCTTTGCCTATAAAATGCTGTTTATTGTTATGCCATCAGACATTTAAGACAGTATTGTACAAACACACATACACTTTCCATCTGTCTGCACCTTAAAAAAGGTTATTCCTATTTTAAAAAACCCCACAAACAGGCTGCCACTTTGAAAGAGATCCCCTAGCCTTAAAATGGGGAATTACCAGCAGAACTAGTAACATCTTTCAAACCAATAGAAACATTTTAGGTGCAATGACAAAAAGAGAGAAACCATTATAAAGACCCGTGAACAAGTTACATTGTTTTTATTAAAAGTTTAACATTTTTCAAAAATGGATTTTTTTAAAGGCCAAATGTAGATGAAAAAATGATATTCAAAAAGTTTTGACGAGCTCAGGGTAAACCCTTTAACTGTTTCCACTCTCGGACTCCCTCTTCAATGGCATAAGCTGAACCCACAGAGAAGACAGAAAGGGAGCTTTATATTTTTTAACTGCCCCCAAAAAGGGGAAATGGAAAGAGACACCTGTGTCTCATTCCCTGTGAAGGTGCAGTTTTCCACTGCATTGTTACAGGAAACAGTACAACGCATAGACACAAACGTTACTTTGTATGCTACTTCCCATTAGAAAGTTCCCCATAATGTTAGCTTCCTAGAAAAGCACACTCCTTGCTGGAAGGCTCAAGAGCTTTCTGGGTGTCAGCCACAAAGTAAGACTTGCCTGCAGTCCTCCACTCCCACCAAAAAGGAAACTTTTTTTTCTGAAGAGAAACACAATGAAAAATAGTGCAGGTGATGAAATTTAGAAAATAATACTTTGCAGCTGCATCATGAATTAAAAAAAACCTGACTGCCATTGTTTGTGTGTCTGTATTTACCGATCTCCCTTAACAAAATGCACTTCTCTCACACATTGCAAGCTGCATTATATCTGTATATATTCAGAGAGATCAAGGCCCAGATACCAGCTGCTGAAAATCAATGTAGCTCCACTGACATCAAGGATTGATAATATTTAATGAAAGGTTTTGTGAGCATGATTAGAAAAGACACTATTTTGGATTCAGACTCTCAATTGGTGTAAATCAGCATTGCTCCATTAACTTCAATGGGAAAGAATGATTTACAGCAGCTGAAAATCTGGATCCAGAGTAGTAGTGTTTCCAGCCATGCTCACAAACCTTACATTAAATATTATGAATCCTTTTACTAACCGGTAGACTTTTACATTCTTATCATGCTGAGCTCTGGTATTAGGCTCCAAAAGATGCTGTAATGTAACCCATAATTATAATTTGACATATAAAGTGAGGTATAATAAGGCTGCTAAAGTACACTTCCCTGACAACACATTTCTAACAGTTTCAAGAGAAAGATCAAGGTGCAGATTTTCTTGCTCCTTCTCAAAAAATTGAAACCCACTGAGGACAAATTCACCGGTGGTAAAGCCCCCCCTTTGTGCAGAGAGCCAAGTAGAATGTCTATGCACCATGTAAGTCCCATTTATACCAAACCCTGAAGACTTAAGTGGATTTGTATGCTGATAAATGCCCCACTAGGTGAATATGTCCCCATATCTTTTTCTCCATTGTTTTGTTTTAGTTTTACATGCGCTTTTTGGTAGTCAAAAGCAACATGTGTATCAGAAAATAAGTGTCTCCTGTACATTCAGACTGGCTACAGACTAAATAACATTGTTGCAGTGAATACTGAATTATGGGGCATGACACTATCATAATGCTGTACAAAATGGAAAAATGAAGATGTTCCTTCTCCCCCTTCTCCCCCAAAGTTTCATTTATCAGACTATCCAGGTACGTATATGGCCTCCATCAATGTAGTATCTGAGCCTTCTCAAATATTAATTTATCCTCACAGAACCCCTTTGAGGTAGAGCAGGAATATTATCTCCATTTTACATACAAGCAATTGAAGAACAGAGATTAAATGCTTTGCTCAAAATCCCATGTGAGGTCTGTGGAACAGCGGGGAATTGAGCTCTGTTCAGCTCTTAAACACAAGACCATCTTGGGAAAAAAAGCCCTGGTTCTTTTTCAAACCATTTTAAGTCTTTGGGGATTTTAGGATGTAAACACTAGTTCACAATTTCTGAAGTAGAGTTACCATATAGTGTTATCTGAGGGCTAGTCTACACTTACCAGCCGGGTTGACGCGGTGAGTTCGACTTCTTGGAGTTCGAACTATCGCGTCTAATCTGGACACGATAGTTCGAACTCCGGAAGCGCCGCGGTCGACTCCGGTACTCTACCACTGCAAACGGCAGTGGCGGAGTCGACCTTGGAGCCGCAGACTTTGATTCCGCGGCATCTGGACGGGTGAGTAGTTCGAACTAGGGTACTTCGAATTCAGCTATGCTATTCACGTAGCTGAATTTGCGTACCCTAGTTCGACCCCGCTTCTTAGTGTGGACCAGCCCTAAGATACTATGATTATTTCCTCTTCCAGAAGCAGGGGAAACCTTGCTGGATTTCAGACACCATCATGTGGCTAAGTGTAGGTAGATGATGACTTTCTAATGCAATATTAGAAATACTAGAGCTGAGCAAATACGTCCAAAAAGCTATAATATTTTTTGTCTGACTTGAGAAGAATCAGATGTGATTTTTCTTTTTTCTTCTAAACACCCTTTGATCAGGAGCCTCATTTTTCACAATTCTGTTCCTGAAGGACATCCAGAATGGTATGTAGCATGAGCAAAGCTTTACTTCAGTCACTAGAACATTATTGGTGGACATGCCACTTTCCTAATTGGATCTCACAGTGAAGGGCATTACAACAATCTTTGCTCCAAGAAGGTGGGCAAGTGTTGGAAATAAAAAAATACTAATAGCAATGAGTTTGTAAAGGTAGCACGTATTATAGAAAAACATGTATTTAAAGTGCCCTCATTTTTTCCACGGCTTGGACTTAGGGAGTCATTATTTAAAGTATTTGAACAGAATATGAGGACAATTGCCACATTGAGGCACTTATTGTCCCTTTTGACTGTCCTAGGTTAAAAATGATTACCATTTCGAAAGCACAAATTAGAGCTGGTCAAAGAAATGGTGAGGATGTTTCATCATTTAAAAAAAGAGTGAAGGTGTTATCTGGACCGGTGATCTGCTAGGTCACTCCAATCCTTGACTCTGGGAGCCAGCCTTACCCTGCTCTGCTGGGAGAACCCCCACTCCTGGGCTGTTCACGCACAGCCTTTAGCATGTAAGCTGCTCCTTGGATTGTGCAACCGAATGACACTAGCCAATATCTCCAGTCCCAGACACAACTCTAGGAACCTCCATCTTGCAGTGTCCAGTTATGCCCGCTGGACTCTGCAAGCTTATATGAGTTTGTCAATTTAACAAAGAAATTGATATGTACCAGGCTTGTTATCCCAAGGGGAGTCTCTGACATGCTTCAAACCAAACTCACTGCTTCAGGTAGAATAAACAAACAGATATATTAACTATAAAGATTGACTTATAATCACTTAAAATCTAAGCATAAGAAGTCAGATTTGGTCAAATGAAATAAAAACAAAAACGCATTCTAAGCTGATTTTAACCCTTTCAATGCCCTTATAAGCTTAGATGCTTCTCACCGCTGGCTGGCTGGTTGCTCTTCAGCCAGGCTCTTCCCTTTGATCAGTGCTTCAGTCACTTGGTGGTGGTGTCTGTAGATGTAGGTGGAAGAGAGAGGAAGAACATGGCAAACGTCTCTCCCTTTTATCATGTTCTTTCTTCCCTCTTGGCTTTGCTCCCCCCCACCCCTTCAGAGTCAGGTGAGCATTACCTCATCGTAGTCCCAAACTGACCAAACGAAGGGGGAGTGAATCACTTGAGAGTCCAACAGATCCTTTGTTGCTGCCTAGGCCAGTGTCCTTTGTTCCTGGGAGGCTGGGCTGGGTTTGTCCCATACATGCCCTGATGAGGTGTGAACTGCCCCTCTGCTCTTGGAGAGTTTTTTCCTGGGCTTGTTTTAAGCCATGAGGACACATTTTCAGCCTCATAACTATATACATGAAATTATAACCTTTAACATTACTGTAACAACAATTATTATAACATTACCATAACAATAATGCTCAGTACATCATGAGCCTTCCGAAGACACTTGACATGACAAACTTTGCATTAGATACCACACAATCATATTATAAGGATGAACATGAGGGTATAGAGTGTTCCCACAAGATACAGAATGTCCCAGGGGGGTTTCTTTCCAAAATTTGTCATGATTTTTGTTCATTGTTTTCATTGACAATTTTCAAAATATTTGATGGGAAAAAATTCTCTCACTCTTACTCTTACCCCTTTTATTTTCCAGTTTGGGGGAAAAAAAAGAGGGAGATGGGAGTGAAAAACAGGAGGAAAAAATCCCCCACCACCACCCCACTGAAAAATAAAATTCAACCAAAGTGAACATTTTGGTCAAAAAACCATTTTTTCCTCAAAACAAGTGCGTATGGAAAATTTTGATCAGTGCTAGTGCACATAAACATGTAGCTATTCCATGCATAAGATGTTTGAGTGACACATACCACTTGAGTGACAGCCAGACACACATTTCTTCAAAGGAACCTTACTATATCTGAAGTAGAGTGAAGGCTTTCACGATTATTACAGCAGAAGTGGGAGGGTGGACCGGATCCTCCTCAGCATTAGGACATATCTACCCTGCACTGCCAGCATAAAGCTGCTCTAAACCTGGAGGATCTCTGGTCTGGCTGGGGATCCTAAGTTGGTGTGGAGCTGTTGTAGCAGATCCTACACCATCTCATATCCCTGCATTTGGAGTATGGTGAAGGAAAAGGTGGCACTGCTGGGCCATCCCTGGTGATCTGTCTGCAGTGATAGTTCATTAAGGCAGTTGCAGCTATCCCAAGTTAGACCAGGCATAGGTGAATGATGTATAGCCCTTGTGCTGGCCCTTCATTCAACAAGTCCCATACATACGTGTTCCAAGGTCTCTTGAAAGAACAAGTAAAAAAGCTGCACAAAATGTGAGCCTCTCTTAGGGAGAAGTTTTGCTTTTCCAGAGAGTCAATTCATAACCAAGAGATCCTTTTGAGCTGCCAATGTTTTTTTTCCCTATTTACAGTTAACGAGCTGATTTGTCAGTCTAAGACAAAGAAGAACATATTTATTAGAGGGCAAATTGAGTGGTGTTTACATGCTTATGTAACAAAGCTCTTCATTTGAAGTTCAGCCTGCTTTAAAATAATGGACTCAGTGTCCTACTTGACAACATGCTTTCACTCCAGTGCAGAAATCAAAGTCTAGTGGATTAAACATGGAATCAGAGGTAGGAATTCCTGAGCTCTGCCTGTGGGTCACTAGGTAACCTTGGAAGTCACTCAACCTATAGGGCTCTTTTCTTAAAGTTAGATATAGAATCTGGATCTGATTTTACATGTACATGTGGGAAGTGGATATTTGCCTGAGGAAATGACTAGGCAGACACCTATGCACACCTATACCATATACACATGAAAATAATTGATGGTAAGTGTGGCACTATACCCCATATTTTCAGAGTGATATTATGTGATTATGGCATAAATATGATGCATTTTGTACAAGATATGTCTTATCAGGTGTCTATGGAAAAGTTATGATTTGCTGAATACAAGTATCCTATTTGTATGCATGTATCATTTTTTGTATCTGAAGTTATGAATATTGACTAGGTATCTGTATTTTAAGAGTGCTTACTCTGGGAACACCTACAGCTAGCCTTTCAGGTACAATAATGAAGAAGCTAAACAGTGCTGATGATCCATCAGCAAAAACAATGGACTGTGGCAGAATTTAGCCTTCCTGTAAACATTTCAGCCAGCCTGTAAGTAATGACAGCTATGACTCAGTAAGGGCATGTGACCAGACCACATGATACTGAACTCCATTTTGGTACCTATATTTTTCCACAAATGGAGCTGGGAACTGAGTTTGGAGCAAAGGGTTCCTGCCATATGGTAAATCTATATAAAGTGGGATGTGACATCATCTAGAGGCCTCACTCTCCACACAAGAACACTCCTGAAAACACCTAAGGAACAAAGATTGAACTGGGGGAAGTGCTGTTCCCAGGCTAGAGGGATTTCTAGCCTGTGTATGGAAACATGGTGGTCTGCTTGTATCATCAGCCAGGGTGAGAAATTGTAAATTCATATCCAGTCAATCTAGTATGTTAGGCTTAGTTTCCATTTTTATTTGCTAGGTACTCTGCTTTGATCTGTTTGCTATCACTTATAATCACTTAATCTATCTTTGTGTAGTTAATAAACTTGTTTTTTGCTTTATCTAAACCCATGTGCCTTTGAGTGAAGTGTCTGGGGAAAAATCTCAGCTTGATTAACACAGGCTTCTTGCATATCCTTCCCACATCAAGGGGAAAATGAACTTTATTATTGAGCTTACCTTGTATAGATCCCTGTGCAGTGTAAAACGGTATAATTCTGGGTTTATACTCCAGCAAGGGTGCAAGGTGGAGAAGCTGGGAAATTGGCTGTTGTCTCCTACCTGTCTGAGTGGCTTAGGTAAAGCACTCAGGGTAGCTCAATTTGGATGTGTGGTGCCACCTGCTATCGTGTTGGGTAATAACAGGATCTGGAGAGGCTGAATCATCAGCAAAGCAGTGTGGGCAGGGCCAGCCCAACTGGGTAGTTAGAGCGGCGCAGTGGTTCCCATGGCTCCCAGACGGTACCCCAGGGGTAACAACTCATTACAGTAAGTATGGTTAATTGAGGCACAAGTGTGCATGCAGAAGTGGATTGCTTTCATTGTTTAATTAGGCCATCTTTAGCTTAGTGTCAGGATCAGAAACATCATATATCTATCCCACATGGACATTGTGAAGTTTAACTTATCAGTGTTTGTACAGCACTCTCGAGATGAAAAATGCAACTAACTAATAAATATTATTTACTATCAAAGATACAGGTGCAAACAAGTTACGTGCAAGAATAATCAATAATTGCTCTCCCATGTACTAGTTTGGCAAAGAAATCCAAGTCAATGTTTCCATAATACAGATATAATGTTGCCATTTCTAGCATCTCTGAAGAAAATAGGGGAAGTCCCCATCCCACTTAATTTTTACAGAAGAATTTACCTTGTGTTTGAGGTGACTTTACATTTCCAGAGAACAAGGTGGGTGAAGTAATATGTTTTACTGGATCAACTTCTGTTGGTGAGAGAGACAAGCTGTCATGCTTACACAGAGCTCTGCGTCAGAAGAGTTTAATACATAATTACAATATTTTTAAAAGGGTAAAAACAATGATCCAGAGAACTATAGACTGGTCAAATCAAATCCCCAGACAAAATAATGGACTGGTTAATATGGTACTCTATTAACATGGTAACTCTATTAATTAAAGGCTAAAAATATAATTAATGCCAGTGAACATGTTTCCATGGAAAGTAGGTCTTCTCAAACAGCCCTGTTATGTTTTTTGACAAGATTACAGGCCTGATCGATGAAGACAACTGTGTTCCAATATACTTGGGTTTCTCCAAAGCATGATATCTTCATTAAAAAAGCCTTTCATTATATGGGATAAATAGGGCACACATTAGATGCATTAGAAGTTGGCTCACTGACAGATCTCTAAATGTGGCTGTTAATGGGGTGATATCAATACATGGGGCTAGTACTTGCAGGGTCCCCTAGGGATCAGTTCTTGGACCAACACTATTCAATATTTCTATCAACACTCAAAATAATAAAATACAATTTTGCTGGTTAAGTGTGCAGATGGCACAAAGATTGATAGGAAAGTAAATAATGAGGAGGACAGGTTTCTATTACAGAATTATTTGAATAGATTGGCTAAGTGGCCACAATCCAACAAAAATGTATGTTAATACAATCAAATGGAAGATGAGACATCTGGTAACAAAGAATCCAGGCAATACCTCCAGGATGAGAGGCTGTCTTGGAAAGCAGTGATTCAGAAAAGCACCCCAAGTTTAAATGTCAAAGGGTCATATTTTCAAAACTGCTCCAAACCTATTCTGGTCAGATTTTGAAAAGAGCTCAGCTCCCAGGAGGGATCTAAAGCAAGTGGCCAGATTTCCCAAAAGGCCTCAGTGCCCAGCAGCTTCCCATGAAGACAACTGGGAGCTGTTGGGTGCTCATCTGTTTTAAAAATCTGACCCTAAATGTCATAAGTTATGGATGGCCTGTTTTGGGAGGTGAGCTCTTTATACATGCAGAGGGAGATGCAACATAAAGGCTGGGCAGCAGAGACCAGGAGCGGCTCCAGGCACCAGCATGCCAAGCGCGTGCCTGAGGTGGCAAGCCACGGGGGGCGATCTGCTGGTTGCCGTGAGGGCGGCAGGCAGGTTGCCTTCGGCAGCATGCCTGCAGAGGGTTCGCTGGTCCCATGGCTTTGGCAGACCTCCTGCAGGCGTGCCGCTGAATCTGCGGGACCAGGGACCTCCCGCAGGCAAGCCGCCAAAGATAGCCTGCCTGCCGTGCTTGGGGCGGCAAAATACCTAGAGCCGCCCCTGGCAGAGACCCTTCCTTCTTGCAGTGAGGGTATGGGTGGCAATATGGCTCATTTATAAAAAAAAAAATTAAGGAATGATGGGTCAGAAAGGAATGCCCCCCAGGTTAACTTTACATTAGCAGCTATGGACACTAGTCCTGATTCTCCACTGCTGTGTGCCTGATCAGAATGGTCGTGTTTTACACTAGTCTGAATAATTACACTCGGTGCAAAGAGTTGGGAATAGATAAGGATAGGTACACGTGATAAGGGCAGGGGCTGAGATGAGGCATAACTGGCAACTTAATATTTTTATGTGACCTGTATATGTAATTGGAAGTCACAGTACCTGGAATCTAGGCCAGGCACTTCCATTGTGTATTATACATTTAAATAAACAGATATTGCTACAATCTTGTACTGAATTCATATAGAGTTGACTGAGACATGGATGTGTTCACTGACAACAAGAAGGCTTTCTCATGTGCTTTTTAAAAAAAATTAAAAAATGATTAGTTCCTGAATCACAACCAATGAGCCTCAGAAGGAAGTGTGAGCATATGTTCTCTATTCACTCACGGGGGGAAAAAATTACTAACTACTACCGCCTACTTACACTACATTAACGTGTAAATCACCACAGACCTGTACTTGGCATTGCCCTGGGGCCCCAAAAGTGGGAGGAGATAAAATAATGTTCATTTAAAAAAACATGCTGTCATGATCCATCACTGTTTTTAAGCAGCTAAGTGTGGATTGACGTGTTATCTCTACCTCCGGTGAAAATGACTAACCTCTAGGAAACCTGGCATAATGACAGCTTAGTATTTTTGGAAGCACTGTGAAAGGATGTAAAAATGACTGTGACAATATGCATCCCTCATCCCCAGGTTCCCCTGAGAGCAGCAGCTTCAGTCTTTCAATCCAACACTCAAACTGAATGAGTGTGAGGTTTACAGTAATCAACTGGTGAACAGGATACATAGAGAAGCTAGGCAAATAACTTGTAATAAATAATTCTTATTAAAAATTTGACACTTCTTCCTCATTGCAGATGATCCTTCAACATATCAAAGTCTTCTCTATTTTATTTGAAAATATTCATTTTAACAATTTATCTGAATAGTTCATCATGTGTAGGTCATTCACA
Source organism: Mauremys reevesii (assembly GCF_016161935.1). NCBI lineage: Eukaryota > Metazoa > Chordata > Testudines > Geoemydidae > Mauremys > Mauremys reevesii. The sequence goes on from NC_052623.1 coordinate 255,377,338, forward strand.
GTCACTTTGTTGTGTGCATCCAATATTTGAACTATTAAGTTAATTTCTGACCCTTCACTGTAAAGATTGGATTTCTAGAGTACATATTCCAAATTCCAAATTCAAACTTTACTTTCTACAAATATTCTGCAATATTTGCTTCTAATTCACTGTTTCATTGAACGTTGCCTCTAGTAAACATGTTTGCTAGCTTATTCATAAAAGGAAAAAAAATTAAAATGTGAAAATTCATTTCACTTTTCAATATTCACCAGAGAATATATGCATGCACTCATTTTCAGTCGTGCTCTCTCTCGTTATATATCAAATTAATTACATACAAAACAATACGATAAAAGACTGTTTGAAGTACTTAACTTTGTGATCTAAAGTTAGGAAATGCCAAATTTATGGTTCCCCATGCAACCTTCATTTTCCCCCCTTATCCTGTGTGTGTATGTGTGTGTGGGGGGGGGTTGTGTGTTTGTTTTTATGGATTTCTGTTTCTCTTTTTCCTCTCCCTCACTTTCTTCCTCCCTCGCTATTATTCAGTGACAAAATGGAAAAAAAGGAGAGAAAAGGAAGGGGGGAGTCAAAAAACAAACAAAATTTCTAACAATTAAAAAAATTAACATAAAACCACTCCTTTTTGTTTAAACGTATGGTAAGAAAATGACTTCAAAATATTTCACTAATTTTTGGTCCCATTTTTGACCATCTCTAAACCATGACTACCAAGCATCCTACAATAGTTAATCTCATGATCAAAAGTTTAATCAGTTATGATTTTCAGGGAGGCAGGATCATCAGGAGCCACTGGAGCTGATGCAGTGGTGCAGGGTCCCAAGTTATATGGCCCAGGGCAACTGTATACCCCCAGATATAATTTTTAGACTCTGGAAGGAAGAACCTTTGATCATCTCCAATGATCCTCGACAGCACAATCCAAGGAAAGTTCCACAAAGGGATCCTCTTATGGAGTCCTACTTCTCTTCCCCATCTGCAGCTCTCCCTACCCTGAACAACCTCCATTGGTGTTTCTTTGGGAAGGAGTCATCCAGACCCTAATCAGCTGTCAATCCACAGCTGGCTAAAAAACACAACCAGGAAAGAAAAGGAAGAGAAGAAAAGAATCATCTAGAGAAGAAAACAAAAAATCCAACTGTGAAGGAACATGCCCTCCCACTGGTCCCCTAGGAGGCTAACAATCCCCTCTGGGCTTGTGCTGCATTAACGAGGTGCATCTGTGCAGCTTGTTCAGCCTGGAGGAGGAGAGGCTTAAAAGGGGAAGCTTACTCTAGGATGGAGTGGTGACCAGGAAGAAGGCTGCTCCATGCAGAAACTGCTAGTAACAGAGGCAGGTCAGCTGAGGAGGAGGTAGCCATGGAACACTCTACTTCCAGAGCTGCTCTGGCTGACAGCCAAGCAACACACCCAGTGCTTAATTTGTAATGAAAGAGGTGCCAGGGCTCAAGCAAATTTTACTTCCATAACTGATGCAGCAAGCCCCAAGGTGCCAGGGCTATGAACTGCCACACCTTGAGGTGCTAGGGCTTAGGCCTGGCACAAATTAAACACCGAACATGCCCCAGGAAGAGGAGGATAAGATAAACCCCAGGAAGGGGCAGTAGATTTTGTGAGACTGTGCCTATCCAGGGCCTGTCGGAGAGACTGACCTCTGTTCCAGCCAGAGTCTCCTCTGCCACAAGAGGAAGGGAGGAAGAACCAGCCCTCTGACAAGGTGCGATTGCCCCAGAGAACTCTAAGTGCAACCACTGAGGGGAGTAGAAAGGGTAAATGATGGAGAGTGAGACTTAGGGGTGGGCCTAGAGAGTCCTGCCCCCTCCTGCACCAACATACTCGTATAAATTTGGGGCAACCAATTAAATGAGAAATTCAGATACTTAACTCAGATGATGCATACTGAAGGTCTCCAAAAGTATTACACACAGAACATTCTGCACCAAATGTTGAAGCTGTGCCCACAAAATATGTATGCTCATATGCCAACTGGCTTCACAAAGCAAGAATTTGTGCATGCACATTTGTAATCTCATACATAAATGCCTTTGTGTGCACAGAATTCCTCAGTTTGTGAATGCATATGTTGAGTTTTTTGGAAATGAAATTGTTCAGGCTTTTGTTGTATTCGTATTTAAAGGTTCATTTTAGATGCCCCTGGATGCTTTTTGGAAGTGTCCCTTTCCCCTTAAATACACGGTATTACTAAATATTAGAAACAAACACTTCTCTTTATAGCCATTTTACCAAGTGCTTTCAGCAGCCATAGATGTGCACAGAAAGAAGATACATCTATACCAATGGCTCTTAATAAAAACCTGTCAGATGCTGTAGTCGAAAAGAAAACTCATAGGAATACAGTGGCTGTAAACATGTTGTCATGACAACTTCTATCTCTAGTCTTGAGAGCTGGGGTGGGGGGGAAGGGAGAAGGGGGGGGATGAAGACAATGGAGAAAAAAAAACTTTATAAGCATAAATGACCAAGCAGCACTTAGAATTGTGCCAACTGCCCAAACATTTCTGGGAAAAACTAAACAAATGTTATTGGCTATTTTTAGGACCTGGTCAGTTCTCAGAGAGGAAAGTAAAAAAGATTACTGACCAATGATTCAATAATATTAATCAATGTTGAAAAATACTAAAACAAAATGAATCTAGGAAAATCACTCTCCTAAAATATTATGCAATCCCTGAACATTTGAGGAAAAATAACCTGGGCATATGGTTAAAAAGGCAGCAATTTAGGCATGGGAAGGGGGCACTTGAAGTTAGTGCATTTCTAGATTTTATTACAAGACAAACCATCATGATATTGCACTGCAAGACCATAACACTGAGTTCTCATGTCATGGCAACATTGTGTTGTATGATTAAGAATTATTTATATCTTGCACACTTTGATTGTAGAATTTAGGTGAGAAGTACAGAAATGGGAACAGCCCTGCAAAAAATGGGATGAATGACAATCCTAAGCCATACTAAAACTCTCATTGCTCATGCCATGATTAACATTTCAGTGCTCCTGGCTGGACCAATTTCGTTAAGCACATGAAAATGAATAATAATGTTTTGAAATGAAATTGTTCAGAATACAATTAAATGTTTATTATTCCAAATTCTGTAAATGTGGCCCTGTATCCTGTGCAACATATTCAATCTAAAGAATGTGGTTGTGGGCCCTGAATTACATATCTCTGCATTCCCTTAATCTTTCCCTGTGTCTTGTAACCAGGCCAAACACCATTTTTTAGTGGAATTCATACATTTTAACATGAGATTCAGTAGATTTCATTCTGCCTCAAGTGTTACATTTCAACATGCTGTAGATTTTTGAGTAATTGCCTTGTACATGATGCCAGGGGACAGCTAGAGTTTTGGGCAGCTAAACTGGGGACATTTGGGGGCTCTTGGCATTCAAGGAGGGATGGAAGCTAGGTTTGCTATCCAAGGGGCACTTGGGGGTTTTGGTAATGGTGAGTATATCTCCTCTTTAACCTGTCTTTGGGGCAGGGGAAATGGTGACTAAAAGGTAGATATGAATTTGAACTGTGATATAGCAGCAAAAATGAACAAGGTAATTTTTAGTTGCATGTACAGTGGGATCAAGGTGCAGTGAGTTAATCTTTCTCCATATAGCTGCAGTGAAAATAAACATGGGACATTGCTTTCACTTCACTGTATGTCATTATCCAAAAGAAATTTCCAGATGAGAGAGTTTTAAAAAGAGCAACGACAATTATTAGGGAGCTAGATGAATTTATTTATTAGAGAAGATTAAGGCCTTGATTCAGCAACATAGTTAAACAGGTGCCTGAATTTAAGCACATGAGAAGGCTTCTGAATATGAATTCTATCAGAATGCTCTCTCTAGAATTCAGCTAATACTTTCAGGCTTTTCAGTAGCCTCCCAAAAGACATTGTAGAAACTTCTTGATTTTCATATTTAAAACTAAACAGGAAGAATGTTACAAAAGAAACTGAAGGAATCAGCCATTGGCTGGGAGATGATGAGAGGTGTCTCCCCCCACCCATCTTTATTTCTATAATTACTTCTACATCTGTATATTAGTGCCATGTCAGTCCTGTTATAATTCTCAACACAAGCTGATAAAACCGTTATAAAATTGCCCCATCATGTATTCCCGTGTGTGTGTGTATCTATATATAGTAGACGAGTGGACACACCCCTGTGGCGCCTCCTGTTGGTGACTCCTGGGAATTAGCTCATTCCAAGGCCGCACCCTGGGGCTTTCCAGGCTGGAGCTCCCCAGCTCCTCTGCCTTTCCCCAGCCCTGCTCCACTCAGGTAACTTGTCTCTAGCATCTAAGCAGCCAGGCCCTTTTCCCCCTACAGGCAGAGGGAGACTCTTTGCTGCTGGCTTCCCTGGCCTTTTTATACAGGCCAGCTGTGGCCTGATTATGGTGTGACCCAGCTGTGGCCACTTCCCCAATCAGGACAGCTTTTAGAGCTGCAGCTTTCAAGCCCTCCCAGGCCACTTTTTAAACCCCTCAGGGCAAGAGCGGGTAACCACCCCGCTACAATATATACACACATGTGTGAGTGTGTGTGCATGTAAACATCCACCTTCTTCCCTATTCCTTCCCCCACCCCAAAAGGTCACATAGTTATCAAGAGTTGCAGTATTGGAGAGCCTAAAAATCTCTCTATTCAGCATAAGAAGAGGTATTATACCATTTATGGGAGAGATTGGAATCTCTCTCTGTGTCATTATGTGTCCCACAAACCTCTAGAAAGACTTCACCAGCATACAGGGCTTGATTCTTCATTGCCCTGCACTTTGCACATCATTTATATCATTCTGATTTGCTAATTTCACACCCACTTTGAACCAGTGATGTTGGAACAATTTTTATAGAGGGGGGTGCTGAAAGCAGAAACCATGTATTTTGGTTGTTGTTACTTTACTGCAAACCAGGGGGTGCAACAGCATCCCTAGCTCACCTATGCAAGTCAGAAAAATTAGCATACTTAGGTACAATATTGGATATGCTTGGTTGAGGAGGTTAACAAGGTGGAAGTAATAGTCTGCTGGAAAGGTAGGATTTTTATAGGATCATACCCAAAACGTAATCAAACTTTTTACTGCATCTTAATTAAATTTGGTTTAATTACAGTGAGATGTACAGTTTCTTGGTAAGGATAAGCATCCCAGCTAATTTAATTTGCTTTCTTTTTCTGTGTTGCACTGTATCGAGTATCCATCTTCACTTCTTAAGACTATTTATTTGAAACTGGAGTTCAAGAGATTTGTGCCAACAAAAAAATAAGTCCATACAAGCACACACTTGGCAGTATTGTGCAGCACACAATGCTTAGTGATAGTTATGCGTCACAAAGTTCAAACCACTTTAAATAAACATAAAATCACTAGGTATTTAAATGAATGATGGTTCAAAACAAGTGTAATTTAGCTGTTTTCAAAGGAAGAAGAGAGAAAGGAGGTAAAGGATATCAGTGCTCTGATTCATTCTGAATACATATACTTTCACCTATGCAACTAAGCTCCAGGAACGTAGAAGCACCCACTCTAGCCATCATTCTCAGTTATAGAAATAGAACAAATGAGAGGTTCATGCAGGATGGAAGAAAGAAAAAAAAAACACTGAAGTCTTCTGACTCACCATGGGATAGTTACCAAAAACAATCCTTCAAATAGCTGGTTTGCCGCTGTACATAAGAAATTCATTCCAGTTCAACTGAGTCATCGTTTAAAGGTACATGTATAGCAGAGAGATGCCAAAGGAGGGGAGAAGATCAATTCTACTTTACTCTGAACTGCTGAAGTTTCAATAATCTGAAAGATCAACAATGTTGCACAGTCATTGTGTTGTGCAATTGCGTTTGTCATTCTATTTTAAGACACTATGTATATCACATATATTCTAGTAATGTAATAAAGCTCTGGATCACAAAGTAACAAAAGTAACAGAGACATACTGTTCAGTGATAATCAGAAGCGAAATTGCAGTGAACCAAAAAATCTCTATTCACACAGTTCTTTTCATTAGTCATTACTCAGATTCAGAGTTACGTGCTGGTATAAGTTTCTTATATACAGTTGCAAACCAGCTATTTGAATGACAGTTTGGAAAACTTTGCAAAATTGTATTTTTAACCATGTTGTACTTTAACCAATATATGTAGTGGTTTTTGTACTGATGATATCGTAGTACATGCCAGTATTAGAGTAAAATGGAAACAGATCTCTTGAATGGGAAATGGTATTTTACAATCTCCTAATAATGCTATATTGGCCTTTGCATATATGGTCACAAATTTTAAGGGGCAAAGTTAAGGTTGGAAGACCAATGTAGATTGGGAGGAGTGAAAGTGAGTAATGAAGTATAACAAAATGGCTAGATCATTACCTGATCATTTCCAGAATTGTAAAATTCTGGTTTTAAGGTATAGAATTTTGGAAGCCTGATATTGTCTTTGGTAGTTAGATGGACTTCAATGGGACATTTTCAATTGCTACTCCTTTTTTTAACAAAGAATTTACCAGCTGCTAAACAAGGATTATGGAGCAGGCAGCAGTGGGGAAGGGGAGAAAGGGACGCTGAAGGGACAGTGAGTGTGGAGAGAGGGAAGGGTAAGTGAATTTGAGGGGACTCTGGAAGGAGCAATGGGTGTACAAAAGGTATAGTGGTTTGGAGCGGGGATTCTGGGAAACAGAGGTGGACACTGCTGGAGGAAAGGAGTAGCTGCTTGGAAGAGACAGAATAGGAATGCAGAGTAGTCGGGAGCTCCCAGGACTTCAGGACCAGGACCTGTCCTGTGGCTGCAATGTAGCAGACAGAGGAGTTCTTGAAGGTGGTGCTTGGTGGGTGGGGAAACTATTAGCAAGTGGGGGGTGGTTTAGGAAGAGCTTCTAGAGAGCTAGAGACAGTTCTGGAGAACAGGAAGGGGATGACTGGGACTAAGGCGGGAGGAGAAGAGGGTCTGACTGCTAATTGGGATGGAGCTGTTACCAATATGCCTGGTGGTTGAGCTTTCAGGGCTCTGGTTTTGAAAAGCACAGTGTCACACTGTTCAGCAGCTGCTGGCCCAGCCAGCCAGTTGACTGGGGAGACAGATGGAAAGGTAGCTGCCTCCAAACTCCTCCCAGTACCAATGGGTCTGGCTGTCAAAATAGCTTCCTACCTTTTGAGACCATTCTTGGTGTCTGGTTCAAAAGTCCATGGACTTCAGTGCGCTTTGGATCAGGCCTTTGGTCATTACCATGGCAATTAATAACCTAACCAGGAGAGTGTTGAAAATTTGTTTGTCATCTTAGTGTGTCATTTAATCAAGGAAGGCCAAATAAATCAATTCCCCCAACTCCAGTCTGAGCTCGGGTTTTAACAAAATCTTTACACAACATCATCATGGATAAGAACGACTCATCTCACACATATCTTCACATTTTCAGAGTCTAAAGCAGCTAGATTTCAACATCACAAACCTTCTTCCCTTGATGTAGCACACACAAGAACAAAGGGGACACATTGGCCGAGATCTTCAGTTCATATAAATAGGACCACAAGAACTGCCTCTAAGCACATAACCGAATGAAAGTGCATTGGCATTCCATTCTCCTTTTAGATGTAGTTCCGTGGATGTCAGTGATTTACACTGGTTGAGGCCCTGGCTCATTGTTTCTATTATATTGTGATATCATAACACTAAAGCCCTGGCAATGTGTACAGTGCTATGTTATACTACATAAAGTAGGCATAAAGGTCTAAAATTTTAGACCTAGTGATTTTGGATGCCTATCTGTAGCCAACTTTAAGGGAACCAGTGTTTAGAGGGTGCATGCTCAAGACTTCCTAAAAATCAGACCTATATAAGGTGTCTTGAGTTGGGCACCTAAAATACTGAAGCCCCAAAAAATTACTACTCATTCAAGGAAATTTAGGCTTCATTACAAAGTTGTGTGCTAGAAAGCAGGTCCTCTGCTTGGTTTCGGAAAGAAAGGAAAGAGTAGCGGAAGAAGGAGAAATTAGATCAGTCATAGCTACTGTCTTTCCATGGGGTATTTTTAATGTCGTGTATTCTTCTGAAAGAGCATCCAAGCAGTGTAAAAGGGTAGCTATGATACTTCATGAGACAAAACACTTTATTTTCCATTGATTCTTTGAATTATTCCAATTCAGTCAAACCTGATAATGTAACATAATAATACTGCTCTGCTAGGTTAAATGAAATTATCTCTATATCTCTCACTGACCTAGTTGGAGTGGCCTTTATTTCTGACCTAGTTGGAGTGGCCTGCTTTTGAAACTGATTTTTAAATATTTTAAATGATCATGGAAACATTCAGCTATATCCATTTATCTACTCCTCACCATGAGTTCCTTCCCCATGACCTTCCACCCTACTGTAAAGGCAGCAGTGATGTACTGCCAATATGTTTGAGGGGCTGTGATGGGGTGGACTAGGCCCAGAGGCCTTTCTGGAGGCCTTAGTGTCCTGTCACCTCTGGAGCAGTAGAGGAGTCCTTCAAGCAGGCTAGAGTGTCTGCAGGGAGCAGCTATTCAGGGTCCAGGAGGGCCATATAAAAGGAGCTGCAGAGCGAGTGCTAGAAACAGACAGTTCTTTGCTGGAGCTAGAGAAATACAGATGGTGCTACTGGCTGGCCACAGGGAACTGCACTACTATGGACAGTTCAGTGCTGTCAGGGACCAAGGCTGTGAGGATGTGCTCCTGGCTGGCTGCTGGGTCTGAGCTGAGATGTTTGCCAGAAACTGGGAATGGGCGACATGGGATAGATCACTTGATCATTGCCTGTTAGGTTCATTCCCTCTGGGGCACCCGGCATTGGCCACTGTCAGAAGACAGGATACTGGGCTAGATGGACCTTTGGTCTGAATCAGTATAGCCATTCTTATGTTCTTATGTACATTGATAGCAAAGTACAGCTTCTGTATTTTGAAATTGTGGGATTGGGAAAGAGGCTGAAAGAAATCTACTGGGAGGCTATAGCAAATGAGGCACCAAAAGTTTTGTTTAAATAGCTGGTGGGTTGCAAAAAACAAAGGCAAAACTGTGATATTTAGAAGGTTTTCTGTGGGCCAGAGTATAAAAATCACCTTTGGCAGCATTGACTCAACAGTAAACTGAGAGGAGGGTGAACTTCATCTGAGGCTGGGGAGCCATCCCAACCCTCCCTTCTGTTTGGTGCTAGCATTTCAGTAAAGTTTCCCCCAGCACATTACTCAAGGACAAGGTATTGCCATTCATTTCTCTCTGTACACAAAGCCCTCTTGTTGCCATCTCTCTCCAAAGCATGTCATGTTTAAGCAGACACTAGCTTGGCTTTCTCCCTTGTAAGTTACTGATGATTTAAGAGTTCAGCAGCTGTATTTTATTTTTAATAAACATTTCACAGATACAAAAACTTTACTGTGGCCTCTTTGTACAATCTTTTTTGCTACATTCTCCCCAAAATATGCCTTCTCCACCACTCTTTTGTGTATAGGAAGGTGTTAATCTTGGTAATGAACTTTGGAAATAGCACTCATAACTTCAGAGAGACAGCATTACCTAAATATTAAATAACTTGCATGAATATTTCAAGGGTTAGGATAACACTTCATATGAAATTCACTGTTGAATTACTTATACTGCAGACACATTACACTTCAGTTTTTATGGAGCCACAGAGACATAAAGTAACTTTAGAGACATTTTTCCCACTATTGCTCTATTTGTTTTTGCTCCAGGATTCAATTATTGTCTGATTCCATACACCATTTAAACTGAAACATAAAACAACCTACTGGTCTTTTTGGCAAGTCACATGGAGATATATAGCCTCAGGGAATACAAATACAGGTATGAAAGGTTTCACCTACTATACAAACAAACATCACTTATCAATATTTAAACAAGCTGATTAACAATGGATAAGGCTATGATTATGTCACAGAAGTGACGGAATCCGTGACTTCCGCTGACCTCTGTGATATTTTCTGCCCCGGGGCTGGAGCTCCCAGCTGGCCCCGCTGCAGCTCCCAGTCCCTGCACAGGTGGGGGACCCTGCAGCTGACTGGCAGGCAGAAGAGGGACCCCCTGAGCTCCCAGACACCGTGCAAGGCAAGGGGACCCCATAGCAACCCAGCCCCTACTGGTGGGGGGACCCCAGAGCTCCCACTCACCACAGGTGACAGGGAACTATCAGAGCTCCCTGCTGCTGCGGGCAGCAGGGCCCTCTCACAACTGCTCAGCCACTGTATTGGTGGAGGGGGAAGCGACCCCAGAGCTCCCACTCACTGCAGCAGCAGGGGCCCCCAGAGCGCCAGCAGCAGTAGGTGCTGAACCTGCCTCTCCATTTTGTCAGGGGTATTTTTAGTGAAAGTAAGGGACAGGTCATGGGCTTCTGTGATATTTTATTTATTGCCCATGACCAGTCTATGATTTTTACTAAACATGTCCATGACAAAAATTTAGCCTTAACAATGGATATTAGGTGCATTTCTTGGAGCAATGCATCTGAAAATACAAATTCCTACAAAAACAAGGACTCATCCCTGATATCCTTTTTTCAATTATGCAATAGCTCCCATGCAATAGTTCCCCTCTGAGAGTCAGCATTTGTTCAGATTGCTCTCTCAAAAGGGCATTGCAATATTGCCAAATGATAAAAAGAAAAGAAATATCACATTCAGGCAACAGAAGACAAGAGTAGCTCTTTAGTATTACTTTAAAAAGGCAACATGCATCACACTAGAAATAACTCAGTGCTTAAATACCAGGGTGATAGGCACCTTAGGAAAAATACAGAGGTGTAATATATGGGAGGAAATCTAAAATTTGGTTCCATAAACCCATAATTTAGCTTTTGGATCTGAACTTTGAAATTTAAGTCATTCTTTTCTTAAAACACTGAACACTATTACCCACCTAAGGCTGCCCGACATTGATAAAATGCCACTCTCCAAGGTGTTGAAGCAGAAGGACATAACAGTACAGCAAAATCCCGCTGTCTGGCCATAAGATGCTGCAATTCATCAAGGGTCTGATTCTCCAGTGTTATGCCAATGTAACTGCACTGAAGTCAATAGAGTTACATTAGTTTAAAACACGGTGTTACAGACTGGCAATTCAGGCACAAAGAGGGGAGAGTTACTAACAGCGGTATATATGATAGCATTATCAAGAACAGTTCTACCATAATTTGTTTGCATTCCTTCAGTCACCTGTTAGAAGACAATAACAAGCCTCCCCTTCCTTCCACTAACATAGAAGGGGGATAAGAAGGTTGGATGACACTTTGCATTACATGACGGGATCACTGAAAGCATTCTGCCATAGCTCACAAATGCTCCGAGGCAACTACAGCCCTGAAACATAACAAGGTGTGTTCGGAGACCAGCACAGTCCTGGTCTGTGAGAAAGGAGGTACAGGTAGCTCTTAGCTAAGGGTTGACAGTAAATATTTAATAGGATTAACTGTGGACAGAACCTAGTGAGATAATTCTGCTCCTACCAGCACCCTGGGCATCAAAGAGCAAAAACCACAAACTAACACCAGCCCAGACTTGCTGGGGTTCAACAAACACATTTTCCCCTAGGAATTGGAATTGAACTCTCCCTATAAGCCCAGTCTAGTTTAATTAGTAATGGCTCTACGTAAGGAAAATATTTTCTTAAAATTACATATATAAAAAAATTGGGGCAAACTATACTGCCCCAATGCAGCTTAGGTTGCCCTATTGATCTGAGCCCAGAAGAGGGTTTTTCTAGACTTAAATGTTCAAAGGAAAACAGAGGAACAATTCATGTATGATTTTGAAGCATAAATCATAGCTCTCAGGAGGAAGGAGAAGCCAAAGAATATCAGTGTTTTCAACAGAACTGGTTTTATAAGCTTTGAGGTAATCCAGATTTTTGAAATATATAGTATGTGTGTGTTTTTATAGTCATACTGACCATGTTTGCTAAAGCATATGCATAGTATCTCCATTGACATCAGTGACAAACACCTGTGTGCTGTAACTGAGAACAGAACCATTCCCAAGAGAGTGTTTCACCCCAATGTTCTGCTTCCTTTTTCAGACTAGAAGGAATAGCATTGAGGCTGGTGTTGGAAAATGATTCATTTAGAAGAGGCGCAAACATATCACAGAGTTCCAGGGCCATTGATGAGGGAAATGTGGTTTTCTGCTGTGCTCTCATTGGCTGAAATTCTTCACTTGTACAATTATCTCTGAAAATTCCTGGGATGTAACCTAGATGCAGAGATGTCCTCTATATGCTGATTCTCTCCTACAAAGCATTCCAATTATGAGTTTATAATTCACACATTTATCGTAACATCGTCATTCTGGTAGAAAGTCAACCAAAGCCCAGTGACCTTATCCAGCTATACCACTGCAGTTTAGGAGCTGGCTGACACTTCCAAAAATCAAAGCATATTTGGACCAACAGGCTGTGAGGCCAAATTAGAGAGGATATGTGCTGTTTTTTTCCAGTGGAGTCCTGGATGGATTTTAAAACTACTTCCCCCTATGAAACCACTGGGGGAGAGCAGGCACATCTGTCACTGGCTGACCTTTCCTGGGTGAATCCCCTTGGAAGCAGGCAGTCTTGTAAGCAGGAGGTAGGGTTGGGGTAGGGAGGCAGTACCTTTCCTTCTAGATTTTCAATCTGTGATTTTTTTTAAATGGACAGTGTCCTTTTTATTTTTTCCCATTAAATTTGGTCCCTATCACTGATAAAGAAACACATTTCCTCTTAGTGTACATGTCACATGAATGATTATTCTCACCATTGGAAGGAACCACCAGACACAGTGTTCCTCTCCTTGCAGAAATTAACTGCAGGGAAAAGCAGGACCTGGGGACATTTGGCAGTTAGAGTGGCAGCCTGATGTATGAAGGAACTTTTGTCTACCTGGGACCTCCTTTCCCCCTGTCTAGACGTGATGCCATACATGTGGGAGCAAGGAGAAGCTGATGGGGTCAGTGCTTTGGCATCTGGAGTATCTATCCACTATGACTTTCAGACACAGGAGTTGTTGCAGTTTAGTAACAAGGGAAAGTATAATAGTCCCTGAATTTTAGTAGCTGCAAATTTGAAAGAGGAGATCTTCAGTTACTGCACGACTGGTGACACATCTGCTGTTGTACTACGAAGTGATAATGTAAATCCAATCACACTATGTGAAGGTCAGATTTATAAATACTTTATACAAGGTTAATAAATGATTAATAGATGTTTACTAAACAGTTATTCAATTGTTATACTGTCCAAATGCTCAACAGTTTTCTTATAACCATGGTTTATAACCAAATATAGGCTGTGGAGGATTAGATTACCGGTGAATGTTGGTAAACATCAATTTCACCATACACCCACAAACCAATAGAAATATTTTTTGTTAAAAATTTACAGATAGGCAAAGTAAGGAAAATGCTGCTTGAGAAGGTCTTAGTTTGATTTAAAGATACATACTGTGTATATTTTGACATGTGATGTTGACAATTTGTGTTTCAATGGTTGTAAAGCTTTAACTTTTTTGACTCTCAGCAGCTACTGTCATTAAATTGTTTGACCTCCCTATTTCCTGACCACCCTCCATAATTTCCTGCAACTGTGCAAATTTAAATGGATGAAAATGGGGGGGGGATGCTTAAGCCCCACACTTTTGTACAACTGTTGAAATTTACATTGAAAAAAGTTTTAAAACACACATTAATATCTGTCAATTATAAAAAAATCTAATTCTGCCAAGCCTAACCATAGGTGACATACTACTCCTCTCTGCAACAGCCTTATAACAGCTATTAATCATTTATTAGCCATTTATAAACTATTTCTAAATCTTCCCTTCATATAAAATGTGACCAGAAATCCTTCTCTAGATGAAAACTCAGAGTAGAAATCCATGGAAGGATCTAAGCAATTTTTTATTATTTCATTCATGCTCAACTCTTAGCAAATGAAGGAAGAACAAATGAGGATTAATCTTCATTTAATGCTGGAAAAGCATTGGCAAGTGGTTGTGGGAGAGGGAAAGCTTACACAGCATCTGTCTCTTTTAAGCCTAGCTTTAGCATTCTTGATTTCATGAGCTCCATTTTTTTCCGAGCCAAAGGAAAAAGCCCAAACATTCCATAAACACAAAGAATAAATCACGTTAAAGATAAATCTTCCTATTTAGATTCTTACAAAACAAGGATTAAATTGAATGAGGTATTGTTAACCCTCATAATACTGGCATTTTCTAGACTGCCACTCTGACAAATGCTTTGAAAGACAGTGCAGATAGCGCCTCAGTCCCCAAAGAGAGATTCATAAGATATTCTAATATCAAACACTGTCAGTGATTTTACCTTAACTGTCATTTTCCCCAAAGGAATGAGTTTAAAGAAACACTTCTTTTGAACTCTCTGTCAAACACTAGGTATGTTATTTTGACAGCTCTCAGGGTATCTAGGGCTGTGAGTAACCTTGGCATCCTCCAGCATGATGAAGACTTGTTTGTGCTTAACTGGGAGTCGGCTCCCTGACACCAACTGCCTGTTAGCCACCCAAATGATTTATTCTCGGCTATGCCACAATTTACTTTGACTTCCATGTTAACAATAGGTGCACTCCAGCCTGTGAGCCACTTTGAAGTGTTCCTCTTTGTGTCTGGCCCCTTCTCCACCGAACACTCACAGAAATACCAGGTCTTCAATTCCCAAGAGAACAATGTACATACCAACTTGAATGATTCAGCTCAAGATCAGAACCCACAGCACTGAGATACGGTTACAGTGAAAACAAACTTACTGGCAAAAGTTCAAGATCCAAAAGGTAGTGAGAAAAGATAATGGAAACAGAAGTTTATATATAACAAAATCATAACCCGATTTCTAGCAGCTAAACATAATTTAACAGGCTATCCTCCTGCCTAAAGAAGTTCCTCTCCCAAGACGTCCTTTGCAGCATTTCAACCAGGGAAGGTTGTGATCCCATGTTCATGAATGTAATCTGGCTGCCTTATTACTTCCTGGGTGCAGGATAAAGGGGTGTCTTCCTTGCCTAACCCTTATATTCTCCAAAGTTTATTGTTTGCACTCAGAGTCAGGATAATGTCCCATGGTTTATTCTCTCATGTGCTGCCTCCTTTTAGATTTCACATCTCCCCATTGACTTCGTATATAAATGGGGCTTTCATTGTACTAGCGTACAATGCTTAATTTACATGTAGACCAAGAGAGAGGTGAACAGACATCTTTTGTCTGTCAGAAACTTGGTTGTCCACTCTATCTTGACACAGATGTTAGGGACATATTTTGAGTATAACCTAACTCCTTACATAGCATCTGTACATACACTTCACAGAGATATTAATAACCAGTGTGACCCCAGCTTTTATTTTAGACCTCACATGACATTCTTTGGTGAATCAGAATGTACGTACCAGGATCAGGAGAGTCTTGTAACCCCTTTACCAGTTGTCATTGATGGGTTTATGAATCCCAGTTATATAAATCAAACTACAATTATTTCTTCAACATGTCCACAGATCTCACTGACACTGTTATGAATCCTTCTGTGTCCTCATGTAAAAGGTGTGCTGCTGTTAAAAAAAAAAAAAAAGATAATTGCAGTTGTACTGACATCTGCCAACCAAACTAGATTCAAACAGAACTACACATTTTGAAATGTTAACCTTCCAGCAGGGAAGTCAATATTAAAAGGTTTTTATTTTTTAAATCAATTTAAAAAGTCCTTGAATACTATGACACTGCTAGTTAGGAGATCATTGTGCTCCCAAGCTGAAATTGCAGTGTATATGCATGTACAGAAATGGGGTTACGGTAACCTATCTACAGAAATGTGTGAAATGCCCTGGGAGTTCTTCTAAGTCCCTGAGTTCTGGCTGTGAAAAAAGAAAATGCTGGTTTTTGGTAATTCACAAAATGCATTCTGGTTAGTGTTCTGGCCATAATGAGACAACTATTTTTCCCCATATAACGATTCTGTGAGATGCCTCATGGAAGCAGCACAGGCCTGACCCTACCATTCCAGAGGAAATAGCCCATTTAATCTCACAGAATATCCCATTATCTCCTCAAGAATGAGAGGTGAAAGGGCACAATCTGGAAACCACAAATAGCTGTAGGGTCCAGAGCCAGACTGGGTGACATTGATTATGGGATTGTAGTGCCAAGTGACAGATCTTTCCCAAGTCTTTTCTCCATCCCCCACCATCTGCACGGCTCTTTGCCTGGCTGTTGGGTTGCAGCCTAAATTTGTTTCTCTCATACCTGTTTCAGGATATCTTTCATAGTCTCCCTTTGTGGAGAAGATGGCAGGTGGTTTCTGGAAATCCCACTTATGGTACAAAGTATAGAGAGGAAGGGTCTACATTCTGCAGCACACACATACATACATTTAGGATCTTATCCAATTCTTCCCCTTCCTGGAATTGGCCTCCATTCAGCTTCCTAAATTTGAGGTAGGACTATACCTAAAATCAGATCATCATAAATCTTAGCACCGAGAGCCCTCCTGAGCTATTACTCCCAGGGCTCCCCGCCCCCCTCCAAAATGCTTTCCTGTCCCTGTCTTTAGTCTCAGAATCATACTTACCCTTTTATCTTGCTGCTTTGGAGTTAATGAGCTCCACCTGGTATGAGTGCCTAGGGATTTAGCAGTGTAGCTTTGCAATATAACTCATGACCATAAAGTCTGATTGGGATGTTACACCAGGCTAGAGACCACACATGCCATACGTCAAGCAGGCAGGGATGACTTTCAGGAAGATGAGATTGAGATCAAATTATTCTTAAAATAGAAAGTTATTGCTTAAATATGGAGTCACTACTGTGACTCTATGAATAAGAATAATTAATTAAAAAATACTCTACCAGCTACATTTCAAAATGATTTTTAACCTGGAAAAAAAAAACACCACACAGAGTGCTTCATTGTATCAAAGGGGTTGACAAATAAATCAAATTGGTCTAGTAGTGCCTCTTCTGTGGTAGGCAATTTCCGAACATTCAAGAAATATGGTTGCTGCTCTAAGGAACTCATAATCTAAAGACAGATGAACAAGAAGCTGGAGGTTAAAGGAAACAAAACTACATGCCATACATCATGAGGTTTATCTATAAGTTAACTTGATTCACTGTAAACATCATGACAGAAGAGCGTCTTTATGTTGTATGGGTTCAGACCTTGCCAATGAGTTAAGGTAAGTCATGCCATGCATCAGGGCCCACGTGAGAAGGCATGGAGATGATTTTGTGTCTAGAGGTCAAGCCCAGAGGTCATAACAGTAAAGAAAAATAATTTGGTGCATGACCGTATCTTCAGGAATAAGGTCTTGCTGTGAAAACCATGGGGCTGGTTCTGCTCTCACACCAGTGTTGCTCTGGTGTAACTCCATTGACTTCAGTAGAGCTACTCTGGTTTTACATCAGTATGTGAGAGAGCGGGTTTTGGCCCTGTACCAGCAGATCCCACGCAAAAATAATAGTCATGGAAATGGTCTTGTGTTGTGAAGCACAAGGATAAGGGTATCAAAAATCTATCTTATCAGGGCATAACAGAAGCCATCCATCAAAACAAACAAAAAAAACCCAACAATTGTCCAATTAAAGCCAAGAAGTAGTGAGAAACAGCAAAGGAAAGAGCTCCTAATGGAGTCTGTAAAAGTTAAAGGACCTATTAAAGTGCAGTGGAAAACATTCACCCACCCTAGCTTATGATAAGTACATTCCTTTAAAGTAAGAAAAATCAAGCCCAGTCAGTTAGGTCAGATCTTGAGGAAGCCAAAGGAGAAGACATTTTATCCACTCAGTATAATTTAGAATTGTCCAAAGCTTGTTTTAAGCAGTTTATATTTTAGTTGCAATAACAGACTATTCCAGATCTGTATTGCCTGCTACTCATTCCCACTACAACCAACTACAACCAACATTTTGGCTCAGCAGCTTTCACTAGAACATATTACATCCATAGCACTTGCAATATCATTCATAACACTTTAGATCAAGAGATGCTAAGTGATGCTTTCTTTTGTTACAAGGAACATCTTATCTTAACACACTACATCAGCTACATCAGCTACAGGTTCAGGATAGAGATTAAACCCATTGGTTATTCCAAGCTCACAGATGCGTACTTCCATGACCCAACTGCTGTCTTCTTGTGGATAAACACTATTTGCCATAGGGTTGCTTTCCTACATACTTTATTTCAATCCATATATGATTTAACATCCTTATCTTAAGCTGTCATAATTCCTTCAGTAAACAGTGCAGTGGACATCAGTTTGAGAGGATACAAAGCAGTGAAGGCAAGATGTTCCTTCTGGCAAAGATGATGGAGTGGGAGCCCAGTCCCTTTTAGTACTGGCAGGCAGTGACTAATTGATCATGGTCCTAACACCTCTTTTTTGATTGGTGTTTGCCTTAACTACCATTGCTCTTAATGACATGGAACAATAGAGAATCCCATCTGTGGCTAATTTAATATATGTAAATATGCATGGCTATAAGCAAATTTTTGTGTCTTAATGGGTATGATGACTACATATCATTCAAAGGTCATGACTTAAAATCTTGAGACAGACTTTTATTATCACCTATTGACCTTTTTCATATCAGTCTGATATAATTTATTTCCTTTTGAAAAAAAATAAAATAAATGTATCAGATTAAAAAAATCTTCACATTAAATAAAAAACCCTAGTTGCTGGAGAGAGAGCAGTTCAGTCAAATAAAAATGTGATCGGGTGTTTGAACATGATCTATAGAATATTGCCATGCTACTTAAAAATCTATCATACCAGGGCATAACATAAGCCATCCAATATACAATGGGAAACGGTCAGTTTGTGGTGGTAGATTTCTAATAAAACGAAAGTTCTAAGACCTCAAGAGCAGCCGCAGAGTATTAGATCTCCACTCATGACCTGAGAGTTATTGATTCCACCCACCTGGCCATCAAAGCACCTTCACAGAATAATGATCTTCTAGGTATTTTTTTTTCCAAATGAAAATACTGTTACTATGCAGGTGGCTGCTGGTTGTGACCAACAAACTACAGACATTTGTGTGAATCACTGCAAATCATGCTGTTTTCTACATTTATCTTCCTGCGGTAGCCCGCCAGCTGTTTGAAATGGAAGCTGTGACTGGTGCGTAAGTATGTAGCCCTTCAGAAAGGTCTCATTGTTCTGCACTGTTCTAATAAACCATTGTGTGATGGTTAGATGGTACCAGGGACAGATAACGGGATGCAGTGCTTATCCCACCCCATCCTCCAGAGGCAGAGGTTCTGGAGAGGAACCCAGATCAGTAGTGACCCATTGTTCTTAGTGGAAATGGGCTGAAGAGGACAGGATTTGGACTTGGTTTTGCAAATCCTTGTCAGTCCAGTTTTGGTTCCGTGAAAACAAACCCAGGAGTGGTTCTGATTTGTGTTCTATTTTATTCAACCCACTAAAGTTCCAGGCAGGGGGAGGAGTTCCGGTAAAAGATTGCTGTGTTGGTTCATCTCTAATTATAACCATATAAAACAGTATAAGAAATGAATTGGGGGTTTCACTACAATTACTAGTGGACACATGTTCACATCACAGAAACTATAATGGGCACTAATGGAAACTTATTGGTGGCAGCCTCAGTGAGTCAGTGTGGGAATTTTATACTCCTGTAAACTCTTGCTCTACAACACCTATTGCTCCCATAGGAAGCTGGTGTGCTTTCTTGGAACTGTTTAAGATGGCATACTTCATTACACCCTAAGGACTGCTTTACATTTCACTAGGGACTCTATCGGCTCCCAATCAGCCCAGGATTGTCCGTCCCATGGACTATTTTTGGCCAGCCCAATTTAAATCTTTGGGAATGTCCTAATTTAAAAACATACCAAACAAACAAACCCATTCAGTTAAAAAAATAAGAGTTCATCTTGAAATTGTGTTTCAAATGAATCCAACTAACCTCCATAGGACGATATCACACTGTCTTCACAAAAATTCCACACCTTTAAAGAGTCCAGACACTAAAAATTCTAGAAAGTAACAGTTAAAAGATTTCCAGACATTTTGCAACTGATATATAATCCTTCATCACTCTACGTACAGCACTGTGGAACTGGCTACATTCCATAACTGTTCATTTCCAGACTTTTTAATGCTTTTTCCCCTTAACGCTATAGATTTTTTATATAGGAAATGTAATATTTTTTGGGTAAATGTTTTAGCTGGAATGCACCAAAACACACTTTCAACCTTTAAATCTTGTTTGGTATGAATATTTTTGTATGACTTTTTTAAAGGAATACAAAGAGGTTCTCAGTCTTCAGCGCTATCAGCCATCTCGCACCATTACCAAAATAACTTGAATTAAAGGAGACAGGGGAGAAGATTATCAGTAAGCTTTCGCTTCTCTTAAATATTCTGGAGCAGATCCTCAGCTAGCACAAATTGCCATAGCTCTACTGATGACTTACACCATCGGAGAATCTGCCCATTTATGGTATTTTTGCTCAATCGTAGATTTCAGTGTGATTTTCATCCTTGTGTGCATATTCTAATAAACCCTAATTGGCTCACCTACTTTAAATTTAATTGTTCCTTTGCCCCATCCTATTAGACAGATTGTCTAAATGGCAGAAGTGTAAAGTGGTTATATTAACTGAAATTTCTTGTCTCTTAGGCAATAAGAGCACTAAAATACTGAGTAGCTGAATTCTGAACTTCCTGCCTAACAGACCTGTCGCAGCTACATTTTAACTTCTAGACAGCAGAATTTTTCCCATCTACTTCATGGCCTAATTGGCCTAGTACATTTTTTTTCTTGTTCTTGCCTTTCAAGTATTGCCCAATACTGAAGGTGGGATACCACTTCTGATTAACCAGTTGCATGGCAAATCTTATGATCTGATGTTTAGTTAGGATTTCTTAAAGGGACAGAGTCAACTTAAAAAAAACAACATTTTTGTGAAAATATTTACCAGTTCTTTCTGTACTACAGGCAACATGATTTAAGGGACAGGGGGCTGGACTAAGAGTCAGAAGACATAGATTTTATTCCTGGTTCTGCCACTAACCTGCTATGTGACTTTAGGCCAGTCTCTGTACCTCTGATCCCTCTCCCATCCTTTGTCTATTTAGTTAGCCCCTGCACCCAACTGCTTATCAGTTCTTACTAAGTTTATTTACAAGGAGCCTCAATCTTAGTTGTGGCCTCTAGGCACGATGGTAATACAGTCAAATACTACTCATAATTATATCAGGTAATCAGAATAGCGTATGACTATAACTGAAAGAATTTAGGAGGAAATATTTATTTCAATTTGTCTATTTGGTGCACTTCAGGAGCAAACCCTCCTAGAGTTCCCCTTTGGTTAATGAGGCTCACTTGAGCCTTAGCCAATACATAGGAAGCTAAAATGACAGCTTTTCAAAACAATTAGATTTTCATAAATATATAAACATGTCTATGTACCGCCAAATAGATTGTAGTTCATATCAATATAGTGGACCTACCTTCCAGTCCCTACAGAGAACATGGAAGTTTTGCTTGAATAGGGTCTAGAAATGCCCAAATAAATAGAAATATATACCAATGCATACAACCGATTGGCTGATTGACAGAGAATGATTGTGGTTAATATGTTTGACTAATAATATTCAGCCATCTACACAGCTGATTAATGGTGAAAAATTTAAAATGTTATTTGTCAATGGACATGAAACATTAATCAAATAAATCATTATGAATATTATTTGACCAGCTTTAGCAGGAAATAAGTAATGATTGTTAATCACGGTTATGAATAACAACAGCAATCCAGAGCTAGTCACAGGTGAAACTGGGTCAAGAAGGCAATGCCAATTTCACAATTCGCTGTCCTGAACCTAAGAAAAAGAGCCAGTGCAAATCATGGGATAGTAACCTTTACATAAAGCAACAAAGAGTCCTATGGCGCCTTAAAGACTAACAGATGTATTGGAGCATAAGCTTTCATGGGTGAATACCCACTTCGTCAGATGCAAAGCTTATGCTCCAATACATTTGTTAGTCTTTAAGGTGCCACAGGACTCTTTGCTGCTTTTTACAGATCCAGACTAACACGGCTACCCCTCTGATACTTAACCTTTACATAGATGCTTGAAGAACATACTTTCTAGCAGCAGTTCAGATCAAGATTATTAATATTTTTGCTCCTTTGGCCCCAGAGGTTCACCATTATTTGAGGCACTGCAGGGCTGGTTATTAGGATGAAGAATTGCTGATAGGAGTCAGGTATATTGGTGTAAACTTGTTTATTTATAAAAAAAATTGTTTCCCTGAACAGAGTAGAAACAAACAATAAGCAGTTTCCTAACTCAGAAGTACCCACATCTTCCTTTCTGCAACATCTGTGCCCAGGTATCGGTCTTGCTCTGCTTCCTCTCATGGTCACACTTCACAACTCCTTTGCCTGGCTTTCTCTCCCTACAACACACACACACACACACACACACACACACACACACACACACACACACACACACCCTGCAGCCAATCTCCTGGCCCCCAGCATATGCAACCATGGAAACCTTCAGTCCACTTGGCTAAACTCAGACCTGCCAAGCCTATTGCCTTGGGCAGTCCCCCACAGCCCTCAACCACTTCTACAATCTAAAAGGGCTTGATTGCACCTTCTATGGAGCCTGAATAAGAGTACTCACCACACTCATTGGCTTTAGTGAGGTCTATGATTGTCTTGGGAACCAAGACTCATCTGCTGGCAGCCATTTGCACCAGCATAACAATATCTACAGCTATATGAAGTCCTTATATATACACTGATCATAACTGTCTTCTATCCTGTTTTATGCTGTTATTTCTTTCTGAAATGGAAAAACAGACACCATAGCTTGCAGACCTAAGACTCCAGTTTCTGGAATGCAGTTAAGGTACTGTAACTTGAGTTGTTGAAAGATATGGTGTAGGAAGTTAAAAAAAAATTCCTGGTTCTATCTGAACATACTTCTTTGAAAAGTAATTTAATTAAAAGCAGCAAGTCTGTATTGGCTTTATTTCTCATGTGAAACCAAGTCGCAATACTTGTGCCCAGGACAATAATTAAGCCCCTTTAGGGGCTTCCTAGACTGCCTCTGGGTTTATTTAATTGTGGCAAGAGATCCTTTACTTTTGTTCCTCCTTTCCATCTCATTTGGCCCAAATAATTCAAACGAGTGGAGGATGCGTCACTATAAGCACAGTGCTCTGTTGGATTAGTCATGTGATTAATTCCACACAAGCTGAAACACAAGTCACTTCTGTAACAGACAGCACTTTTACACAGAAATGGGACATTCTTTATTAAAAAGCAGATCAAACAGGGACATTTCTAATTTTATTTTCTATTTCTGAGGAAGCTTTCTGTTGATTAATGGAGAAGCAGGGCACAGGTTTGCCACACCAAATAGCGCTGTTGCTTGGCCCGGACTAATGAGATTTGACCGTTGAGCTTCTAGACTTTTTTTTTTTTTTATTGAACTGTATATACTAAAATTACCACTGCAAGGACTTGAAAAAATCTCTTGTGAAACCTAGGCAAAGCTTAAACTCAAAGAAACTGTCAACACATCTCAAAGTTCTGGGAATGTGGAACTTTTTACTGGGCTTTAAAAAATCACCTCTTCTTTCGCTCTTTCCCTCTCCTTGAAGAATCTGAATTTCAAGAGAAATTTTTTAAAAAAATCAGAAATAAGTGTAAAACTCTCCTCTCTGATGTGCACTGTGATCTCTACTGAATATTTTACCTACTGGGCATGATCCAAACCCTGATGAAACTAACGGGAATATTTTCATTGCATTCAGTGGGCTTTGGATCAGGACCTTCTATCGCATGCAATGCTTCCACTGACATAAAGGGAATTCCACAGACCTAGGTTCAGATCCTGATCCCAATGAAGTCAGTGACAAAACTGTCATTTACTTCAGTGGGATACAATTGGAGCCCAGAATGAGTGAAGTATATGAAAAAGAGATACTTAATTTGTGTATCTGTGGATGTGTATGTGTGTGAATGTACACTTACAAAGGCTCATATTGGCAGCCTCCTGACATGCTTTTCATCCTGGGTTTAGCTAGGGTAGGCTTTTCTGGGAAGGCTTTTCTTATCTTGTCTGGAGTCAGCTACACCCACTTCTTTACCTACCTCTGTGCGTGCACTGACTCTGAGTATATCTTTCTGTCAGTTACGCCTACCCAATTTCAGCTGTCGCCATCCTGCACAGAGTAGGACTGGTAAACAGCAGTGAGTAAATAACAAGCTTTCCAACAGTTCAAGACGTGTGACTGAGTTCAAACATCTGGGTGAACAATTAAATACAATGCTAACTAAAACTGATCCTGCTTGTATCCTTGTCATTTTTCTTTGCCCTTAAAAATAGCCAGATGAAATTCACCCCAGCCCAGAGGGCCCATGGCAGCACAAACTCTGCCCTCAAATACTATGTAGAGGTTATGTGGCATGCGTGGTTGTCAAAGGGCACACCTGCCCTGTAGCATCCCTTTTGACCAACCACGGTGCAGTGCTGCCCTGCCTCAATTTCCCTTCTTGGACTCCTTAACTCCACACATGCTTTCCTCTTCAAATAATGGGTTTACTATTACCATAAATTGCTCCAATCAAAACAAAATCCTCAAAGTCAGAATTTTAGCATTCCCAGCCCTCCTTAGCTAGAATCTTCTTCTCCGTGGGAGTCTACTTTTTGATCCAGCCCCCAGTTCTCCTCCTCAGAGTTGTAATTTAGGCCACCTGTAGCACCTCAGCCGGCCTTCCCTCCAGCTGGCCCTTTCCCCAATCAGTTCTTTCACACTCAGGATAGGAGGGTTCAGCGAGCAGACCCCCTCCTGCTGGCGTCTCCCTTATTCTGAGAGAAGTTAGAATATACAGAGTCCTCTTCCCAGAGCTTGTCCCTATTGGCTTGGAGAGACGGGAGCCCTGTCCTACCTAATCCCTATTAGGCTTCTGGTCTCCGTTTTTAAAGAAACAATAACCTGGGTTTCTGCTAAGCCTTAACTATTCCACTGGGAGCATCTTTCTCTCTCCCAACACCTAGCTCTGCCTTCCCTAGGTCTTCATCCACTCTAGAACGTCCAGCAGTTAAAGGGACATGCCACAGAATAGGTGTTAACTACAACTAGTCTTTACTACCCTCAAGGAGACAGTCACCCTGCTACAAGGGCTGTCAGCTGATCTCTTTGCACTGAGGTAAATTCCAGCCTAAATATATACGTATTAGAGTTGTGTGAAACTTTGGTAACAAAATCAGTAACCGGAAGATTTTGCCTTACTTCAGGTTTTATTATAAAATAGGCCGTGTTCTAATGTTCACTTAAGATTGCAGACCTCTCAGGCAAATTGTCAAGTACTGCCCAAACATGTTCTGATTTATGGTTGTGCCATGGCAAAACTGCAAAACTACTACTTGTTATACAGCACCCAGAAGTATGTTAGTCATTTTGCAAGGTTTTCTACCTCAGATCATATAAAACTGGGTAGCTGCAGCTGGATTTTAGTTTTGAGGCTTGAGAATGTTTCAAATCCTATGAAAAAAGCGATAGAGTCCTGTGGCACCTTATAGACTAACAGACGTTTTGGAGCATGAGCTTTCGTGGGTGAATACCCACTTCATCAGATGCATCGTGTATTCACCCACGAAAGCTTATGCTCCAATATGTCTGTTAGTCTATAAGGTGCCACAGGACTGTCACATTTTACATATCCAGACTAATACGGCTACCTCTTTGATACTCAAATCCTATGCTTGAGGATGAAATGCAAGGTCTGCAAATCCAAAAAAACAGACCAGAAACTTAAAAATAACTAAATATATAAATAAATAAAAGCTTTGCCCCCGTTATTACCCGTTGATAACTAGTTGAGGGATTGGGTGACACTCTTGTTCTGTCCTGACTTTCACTGGGACTTGCACTCTGAAGTCACTTAGGTGCCTCTGAGAATCCCAGCCCTATAAGGATTAAGGGACCTTACTTAGAAAAGTAGTTTTAGGTGTTTATTTTCTTAATGCCATATTAAAGTTCCTGCCAACTGGCCAAACCAGAAGCTATTCACTACAGCTTGTATATCTCTGTATACAAGCTTAGCAGAGCAAAAAGGTTCCATATATTTGGAGCATCTCATAGCATGCCTAGTTACAGTAGATGAACATCTCACTGTGCGTTATTAGGTATACTTGTATAAGCACAGTGGGAAACAAGATGGAGATAACTGCCTTACAGAAATATACACTGGGCAATCTTAAAGTAATTTCCTTCTTTGATTGGATTGAATCCTAGCCCCCAAAATCAAGTAGTGCTAAATTCAAATCCTGGTTCTGACACTGGTTCCCTCTGTAGCCTTCCCTAGGTTGGGTTTAAGAGCCTGGGTGCCAGCCCATGCTCAGACATCTACACTGCTATTTTTAGCCCCACAGCATGAGCCCTCTGAGCCCAAGTCTGTTGACCTGGGCTCTGAAACTCGCTATCACGGAGTTTTTTTGCTGCATACACATACCCTCTGTGCCTTGGGTGCCTAATCTGCAGCACAAGGGAAATAATTACAATAATTGAGTGGTCAAGTGTCCTATTATAAAGCCAATTTTCAACCGTCCCCACACGTGCACATGCAAAGCAATTATTAACGCAGCTTAACCAGTGTACCATTGAATCTGGCCCATTTTTTAAAAATGAATAATGTTGCAGTATATGTTCGTGTTACTGTACATTGGAAATGGATCACTTGAATAGGAAATGAGATCTACTAGTAATTTTTTTTTTATTTTGATCTTTGTTATATATGTAATATACCTTTTTGGGTGTCACTGTGCCTCAGTGGGTCACAACTGAGAATACCACATTCAGGGCAAACTGCTGAGAAATAAGGCAGGCACATCCTAAAACTGGTGGTTCTTCTTCCATAAGCTATACCAAACCAGCAACACAAGTAAACGTCTAGTTTACCACACTGGCTATCAAGAAGTCAAAAAAGCAGTTTCCTTATGCATTCCAGTCCTGGGTTCAACACCCAGACACTAGACTTAAAGATGAGTGGTTCTTTAAGACCAATTTCATCAAATAAAAGGTTCTTCTGATCCCAAAGGACCGGCTACACACCCAGGTCAATATACCACTCAGATCTTACCCCAAAATCATGCTGTTGCCAGTCCTTTAGTATCTCAAATCTAAAGGTTTATTTATAAAAAGAGAGAAAGAAAGAAAGGTGAGAGTTAAAATTGGTTAAATGGAATCAAATACATACAATAAATGCAAAGTTCTTGGTTCAGACTTGCAGCAGTGATGGACTAAACTGCTGGTTTGTTAAGTCTCTGGTTGCTTCCAAATCATTGGAAAGTCCTCAGTCCTTGGTTAAGCAGCAAAGAATCCTGTGGCACCTTATAGACTAACAGACGTTTTGCAGCATGAGCTTTCGTGGGTGAATACCCACTTCTTCGGATGCAAGTCCTTGGTTAGAATGCTCCAATTAGTACCAGTCCATCGTCCAGAGGTTTGAGCAGGAAAGAGGCAAAATGGAGATGTTTCAAGAACCTTTTATAGCTTCTCTCAAGTGAAAGGAAACCCATTGTTCTCACTGTGGAAAATGCAAAATGGTGTTTGGAGTCACATGGACATGTCACATGTCCATGCACAATTTTGCTTAGTCATAGCAGAAGTCATTACCTATACGCCAGACAGAACATTCGCAGGAAAGTCCATTAAGTGTAGATAGATGTCTCCCATGGTCCATTGTGAGTTATGTATTCCTTAATGAGGTACTTAACTTGAATAGTCCCTTCGAGATGTGCAGGCTAAATACCTCATGGGCATTACCCCAGGAGAAAACATATTTGAAATACAGATATAGAGCCAATATTCATAACTTCAAATACAAAAATGATACATGCATACAAATAGCATAAACATATTCAGCAAATCATAACCTTTCCATAGACACCTTACTTGATATATTTTGTACAAGATTTGTTGCAATTATGTAACAGTGGTAGCAATAATGATTTATATGATCATATTTTAATCAGATAACATCACTTTGGGTATTAAAGTTAAGATAGTATCGACAAAGTAATGTGGTGTGACAGTGAGTAATGAAGGATTATATTGATATAGATAACTGTTATTAAGTAGTAGTAGTATTGTTATTTGTATTGACGTAGTGTCTAAGGGTCCCAATCAGGGTTAGATTATATTTTAAATTGATTAGCGAGTTGGAGTTATGTCAATGAATGAGATTGTCCAGAGACAAGGTGTAGAGGGAGCACTTATTTTGGAATCATCACAGAAAGTGCTGATTTCTAGATGTTTACATTTCTTTAAGGGGTCGAATATTTATACAGAATTGTAAAATTTGGAAGGGGTTTCAGATGGAATCTGCTGAAACACAATTTCTTCCTTAACTCTTTTAATGAAGTATTTTTGTTAAGAAATAATTACTCACCTACTTAGCCGAAGTGTTTTGAGGTTTAAATTATTATTTGTCATGTGCTTTATGAATATAAAGTTCTATACAAGTGCTTTATTGTTACATTATTGGGAAGACAAAAAGAAAATAATTAAGACCTAATGTAAAAAGATTTTACAGAAATCGAGCTTTACACTTTTTAAAAATGCCACTAATTTATGTAAGAGCATTTTAATAGAGCAATGCTTTGTGTTTTATTAAATTCATCATGATCCTACATTAACAGTTACTAACAGACTCTCTACTTAAAGAACATTCATTCCTTATGTATTTAAAGGATAATTCCTCACAAAACATCATAATTAATTCAAGCACACATTATTCCTTTTCATTTGTCATATAAGAAGCTAATTAATTGATACGTTTTTGGGAATGAATTATATGAATGAATGAGCCTGCTCTGCGATGGATTAGATAAATCAACATTTCTAACTTACTTAATAAACACTCTGGCCAGATTTTGATCACAGATACATCATGGTGAATGGGAGTAACCCACTGACTGAGAGCAGAACCTGGCCTTGAAAAGCAGCATGAATCACATACAGAATAATAGTTTGTAATATATATTTGCTAGTTAGCATCTGTGTCATCTACCCAGTTGATTGATTGCAGGAGTTCCTCACCCCCCATTCTGGCCACTTTATGAGGTATACAAGGGCTGGAGCAGTGTGAAAGAGCCCTACAAGCTTTGCATATGGCCGGGTGAGAATTCTTCAAGCACAGGCACTATAGATGACATCCATAAGGCATAGGGGGCATGCTGAAGC
Source organism: Mauremys reevesii (assembly GCF_016161935.1). Taxonomy (NCBI): domain Eukaryota; kingdom Metazoa; phylum Chordata; order Testudines; family Geoemydidae; genus Mauremys; species Mauremys reevesii. Next base: position 255,406,610 of record NC_052623.1, read on the forward strand.
AGGAAGAGCATGTCAGGAGCAGGGCCTGAGCTCACAGCACTGTGGAGCTTCTAGATAGGGCTGCCACACCTCCATCAGGCCATGGAGGCTGCCATAATGTAGGCCCATAGGGAGCCTTGACAGCCCTCAGAACAGTCCAAAATTGGGAAAGCACAAAGGTGGCTTAACATCACTGTGAACATCTTGCCCACTGGGTTGTGAGTTCTGTGCCCTCTGAGAGTCAGCACAGAATCTCATCTCTTCTGACAAGATGATTAGGTACAAAGGTGAAATAATTTTTTTCTACTGAACCAAAAAGGGAGTGAGCTGGTGCTATCAATGTAGCTGTCAGAGGGAAAAACAAGTTTAAAGCTATAGAATATTTTTCCTGCAGGGAGTTGTGTGGTTCCTAATGCTATCAGTTCTCAAAAATATACAAATTAAAATTAAAAATACAAATGTATATATATCTAGATAGATAGATAGATAGATAGATAGATATACACGTTTGCATATATATAATTGTTGCATGTCTATTTGACAATAAAAAGCTTGAGCTACTCCCATCTGTCTTGTATAACTGTAAACCAAACAGTTTGACAACTGAATTAAGTCGTGAGACTAATAGTCACCAGTGTTAGGATTCCCACAAAGTGTCAGACATTTGTGTTTACAGATATTTTGGTTAGTCAACACATCATGTTTAATTTGGAATGCATATTAGTGGCATGTATTTGGGTACTATTAACTTCCACCATAATTATGTATTAATTCCTTAAACTGCAAAATTCATTAATCTTGTCATCTCTTGTACAAAAATCTTATTCACGTATATAACTTCTGCAAGTCTTCCAAGAAGAGATTATATGAATTAATTTAGGATTTTCTTAGAAAATAAGAATGCTTATGGCAAACTGCTTTCCTTTCCAGGAAATATACAAACATAATTGGATCATTCTGGCCTGTTTACCCGCTTGAAAACCAATGTAAATATCAAGGCCAAACCTTTAAATCAGTGAATTAATTACGTTTAGTTATTCTTGCTCAGGTTCTAATTTAGATGGCTATACCTTCATATATGTTACTCCTGCACATCAGTGTTCTCTTTTAGTCACCTTCGCTTTACCCCACATTCTCATTTCCTGAGTGTCCAGTTAACAACACCTCCCCTCATCGGAACCGCTTGTTGTAGACAGTTGCCTTTGACCAAGGCAAGCAGCAACCAAGGAGGTGCCAATAGGCACTTGCAGGAGTGAATATTGCCCAACTACATAGAGCTGCAGAAACTGAAAAGTTCATTTGTGTCACAGCGGCAGATCCAGTTCCCTGAAGAGATTAAACAATTGTGTAAGTTATTTATAAAGCACAAACATTTCATTGAGGGCAGAAGCCAGTGTAGCCACAGGAAATGAAGCAAGCACACCATAGACAAATTGTGAACCACCTTTGCAGTCCTATTCATAGGTTTTGAAAGTTTTATCACATTCCATGGTAGCTGCCCAGAAGCAAATAATGCAGAAGATGGCATACAGCAGATCTGACCCATATGGGTCAGTGGCTTTGGGTCCTGAAAGACATCATTTGAAGTAAACTTGACTCATGAAGGCCATAAAGATTGGCATTCGATGGTTGGTTTCAATCTTCTGATAGAGATGGGCTAATAAAAAGCAGTTGTGGCGTTGTGATAGTTTAATGAGAAAATGAAAACTGTTAGTAAAGTTAAAAGGCGCAATGTTAACATTGTGGTGCCAGAGTGTAAATAACATGGTTGCCAATCTTAAAAAATCATGAATTAGGTCCCTCAAAATCTTACAAATCATGAGATTTGGTTTTGTAAATTAATGCATTTGGGGTTCTCTTTATACACCTTTAAGCAGGTAAAGTGTACCTGGGTCATATTTTCAAGCTTTTCTCCATAGCCATGACAGCATGAAGCTCCTGCTTTTTAAAAAATGAAACCTCATATCCTTGCATATTCACTGGACTCCAGGAGATGGGTCTTTAAAGAAAATACTAATTTTTGTTGGACTTATGATAAAATCATGGCAATCTTAGAGCTGTCACAGGATTCCTCAAGAACTTTTGCAGAATTTCACAACATAGAGGCATGGTCTAGTGGTATCTGTGCAAGTATACATGCTGATTGTCTTTGTGGCTGAAAGAAAATAATATAGTACAGGAATTCACTGACGGAGTCGAGAACCTCTGGCTCCAACAATGACTTTTTCAGGAACCTTGGGCAAGTCACTCTGTGTGTTAGTTTCCCAACTTGTTAATGGCAGTTAATGGTCCTCACCTACCACACAGAGGTTTTGTGAAGATTGATTAATGATATTGTAGTGGGGTAGTCACCCCCGCTCCTGCCTGGAGGAGTTAAAAGCAGCCCCGGGGGAGGGCTGTGGCTTGGGAAGGCTGGATGGAGAAGCAGCCTCAGCTGTGGCCATGCTCAGCTGGCCCTTATAAGAGGGCAGCGGGCCAGGAGCAGACAATCTCTCTCTGTCTCTAGAGGGAGAAGGGCCTGGCTGCTGGGAAGCTGAACAGAGGGCTTGAGGGGAGCAGGGCTGGGGAATAAGGCAAGGGAACTGGGGAGCTCCCATCCAGAAAAGCCCCAGGCTGCGGCCTTGTCAAAGGCCAGAAAAGTACTAGGGTGCAAGGGTGCAGCCCAGGGTAGGCAGAGGCAGCCGGTCCAAACCCCCCTTGCCTGTGATGATTGGCTTATACAGACTGCAGTCAGCTCCAGCGAAAGGGGGCTAGATGGTGATTGGCAGTAGCCACTGAGGCGAGGTGGGGCTAGTGGGTGGGGGTTCCCCTGGGTGGGGAGACCCAGAGAGCAGATGTACTGCCAGGGGGCAGCACCCGAGCACAAGGGGCACCAGGTCTGGGAAGGACACAGTGGCCAGCAGCAGCAAGGCACCAGCCTGCAGAGGGCGCTCTGGGCAAAAGAACTAATTCCCAGGAGGACCAACAGGAGGCACCGCAGGGGTGAGTCTCACCCTGTTACATGCTGATTTGAACAGACCACCAGAACTTTGTCTAAACACTTTCTCAATGATGAATTAATGACCAGGCACACTTGCTGTTCCTATGCAAAGGGGAATAAAGGGTTCACTTTTGTCCTGCTCCTCATGTCCCTGCGGTCACTGTGGAGGAGACTCTCCTTTAAAGAGAGGTTGTTCCAAACCACCTCTCTTTGCCTTGGGGTGAAGAATCCTCCTACTACATTTGGGAAGGCAGGGATTCCCCCCGGCATCCCTCCAACACACACATCTATTCTTAATTGCATTGGCAGAATCACAGGGTCATTAGACACAACAGTTAAGGAGAATATAATAAAATAAACCCAAGCTGCTTCACAAAAGGACTCCATTCCAAAAACTACAAACAGCACAAGCTATTCAGTTTCAGCCCTTAGTCACAGATGATGGCTCCTCTTTCCCTTGTGGAGTGGGTGATTCCAGGGGGAAGTGCAATGCAAGAATACACTATAGCCACACACAGCCAGACTGCAACCTGGGCCCACCTCCTACCCCTGAACTCAGGCTGCATTTGGGTCTGCTGTATCCTTGCAGAAGCAATATGTACCCCATCCTGAAGCCCATGCAAACGTATCTCCAGTGGCATGCTATCCAGTAAAGACAGGAGAGCTGGCAGTAGCATGTAAGGGTGGGATTTCTGTCCAGCTCTCTAGCCAACCAGAGATCTAGAGGAGCAAGAGGTCAGTTCCTTCCCTTTGCACATCCTCCAGCCATGCAGGGTGCTCTGTGGCCAAGGCTGCTCTTCACAACACTGATACTGAGTTGTGGAATGGAAGGAGTCCACATCACACAGCACCACTAATGGGGGAAAGGAGGAGGAGGTGAAAGGGCTGTGGCCCTGCCCCTCCTTTTGACCAGAGTGGGATTCATGTTGTGGGGGGATAAACTTCTCCTCATTAAGCAGTCCAGCAAAAGGCTAGCCCAAGAAAAGTTTCACCTCCCTGAGGCAGAATTCCTTCCAGAGGTGTCCCAGAGCAATGTGGCATGACCACTTTCGGGCTGTGTTTTTCTTTATTCTTATTCAGGCAAAATTCCATTGGGGCTAAGGTAAAAAAATGTTAAGGACTGAGAAAAAGAAAAGAATAAGGATCCTTGGATTTGGCCCAGTTGTAATTTTGTAGTGAGTGTTCCACTGACCCAGAGAAGGAAATTCACGTTTTCTTCTTGGGTTTTAAAATCCCCAATTCTGTAAACCATAGGCTGGACTTATTCTAATTTGTATAAACAATGCTATAATGGCAACCCTCATGTTGCTAGGGTAACCTTTTAACAATAATTAGTTCTGTTTAAATTAATTAACCTTTAATAAAAGTCTGAAGCTTACACTGAACATGTTCAAAGATGTAAACTTCTTGGAGAAAAGATTCATACTCCATTTTGAAGCATGCCAGGGAGGTAGGTATGTGTGTGTGTGTGTGTGTGTGTGTGTGTTTACCAAAGAATTGCAATTATTCCCATTCCTCCTATTGCCACATATTATCAGTCCATTCATTTGTGAATCTCTCCACATATGTGCAATGTATTCCAGGATTTTTAATAAACAAAACAAAACAAAAAATACTGTATTATAAATCTTAGGAATAATGGGCCTGAATCAAAGCTCCTTGAATTCAGTGAGCATCTTTCCATGCTCAGTTTATCCTGACCCAGCTTCCAAACTACTGCCTTCAGTGCCTTCCCTGGCCATAAGAAAGTGGACAGGCTCTGCCCTTTCAAGAAAATGTTTGCTATAAGTGAACCAATTTGCACATAACACTGAAACGTTTGTGGACTTTCACTCTATCTCACCATAAAAGGGAGATGAGTTTAACCCAAAGCCCTGCACCTGAGCAGCATTAAACTGAGAGAAAGTCTGAATTCCAATCAGAATTTTGTGGCTCAAATTTGAACTAAGTTTAATATCTTTGGAGTCCATTGTATTAAAAATGAAATTGTTTATATGTGTTGTTGTGAGATTGTATGTAGCTTCTCCAGGGGAAGCGGTGTGCTAATGGTTACAGTCATTTTAAACTTTGCCCAGGGGAAGGTTCCCATTGTTTGGCTGATTACCTATTTACAGACTCTTCAAAGGTTCAAACTGGATTCTCTAGAGACCTGTAGATAAAGAACTGATGCTAGGATAAATAACCATGTGGTGAACTGACTCAGGAGCTTTTGTTCTGATCCAGCAAACAGATAGGCCTTCCAGTCCACAGAATGCTGCAATGCTTAGGGAAAAGTTGAAAAGACTGACACCAACCAGAGCCCTTGTAGAAATTGGGGTGGAGGTGGTGGCAGTGATCTCTGTTAAGTTTATTTGCATGTGTGTGTGGTATTTTATTGGTTTTATAGGTTTTTCTGTGGTGCTTTTACCTTAAAAATATACTCACTTGGAAAGAACTGTGTGATAATTTAGAACTGTGGGCAACTACACTGTTCTTAGGGCTTGTCTTCACTACTGGGGTAAGTCAACCTAAATTACGTTACTCCAGCTATGTGAATAATGTAGCTGGAGTCAACGTAGCTTAGGTCAGCTTACCCTGGTGTCTTCACTGTGCTGCATCAATGGGAGACACTCTCCAGTCAACTTCCCTTAATCATTTTGAGGAGCTGGAATACCGGGATCAACCGGAGAGTGCTCTGCCATCGATTTAATGGGTCTTCACTAGACCTGCTAAATCGCCACCCACGGCATTGGTTGCAGCAGCGTTGATCTCCCCGGTAGTGAAGACAAGCCCTGAGTATCTGCAGAGAAAGCAAGCAGGCCTATTTAGCCAGATTTTCTTTTGTTGGGAATAATTTGGGAATAACATAATTTAGGCAGGGAACTGTTTAGCCTGGAAATACCCTGTTCGGGCTGCAGAGAGAGAGACACAGGTCTTTACCCAAGGAAGTCAATGGCAAGGAAGCTGGAAGCCAGAAGCCTGGTCTACACTAGGCGTTTAAATCGGTTTTAGGAGCGTAAAACCGATTTAATGCCACAACCGTCCACACTAGGAGGCACCTTATATTGATTTTAATGGCTCTTTAAATCGGTTTCTGTACTCCTCCCCGATGAGAGGAGTAGCACTAATATCGGGATTAACATATCGGAATAGGGTTAGTGTGGCCGCAAATCGACGGTATTGGCCTCCGGGCAGTATCCCACAGTGCACCACTGACCGCTCTGGACAGCATTCTCAACTCGGATGCACTGGCCAGGTAGACAGGAAAAGCCCCGCGAACTTTTGAAATTCATTTCCTGCTTCCCCAGCGTGGAGAGCTCATCATCACAGGTGACCACGCACAGCTCATCAGCACAGGTGACCACGCACAGCTCATCAGCACAGTTAACAATGCAGTCTCCTGAGAATCGAAAAAGAGCCCCAGTATGGACCGCTCGGGAGGTACTGGATCTGATCGCTATATGGGGAGAGGATTCAGTGCTAACAGAACTGCGTTCCAAAAGACGAAATGAAAAAGTATTTGAAAGAATTTCTAAGGCTATGACGGATAAAGGCCACTGCAGGGACTCAGTGCAGTGCAGAGTGAAAGTTAAGGAGCTCAGACAAGCCTACCAGAAAACCAAAGAAGCAAACGGAAGGTCCGGGGCAGGTCGAAAAACATGCCGCTTCTATGCTGAGCTGCATGCAATTTTAGGGGGCTGTGCCACAAGTACCCCACCCCTGACCGTGGATTCCGAGGTGGGGGTTGTAATCTCTGCCATGTCTGAGGATTATGCAGACGGGGAAGATGAAGATGAAGAAGAAGAGGAAGACCTAGCAGAGAGCACACAGCACTCCGTGACCCCAGCAGCCAGGAGCTTTTATCACCCTGACGGAATTACCTGCTCCCAGCCCTCACAAGCAACTATTCCAGACAATGACGCCATGGAAGGGAGCTCTGGTGAGTGTACCTTTGCAAATAGCAAATATTGTTTTTTAAGCAAGCCTTTTTTAATGATTGATTTGCCCTGAGGACTTGGGATGCATTCGCAGACAGTATAGTTACTTAGAAAAGTTTGTTAACATGTCCGGGGATTGAGAGGAAATCCTCCAGGGACATCTCGATGAAGCGCTCCTGTAGGTACTCCAGAAGCCTTTGCAGAAGGTTTCTGGGCAAGGCATCCTTGTTCCGCCCACCATGGTAGGACACTTTACCATGCCATGCATGTAGCAAGTAATCAGGTATCATTGCGTGGCAAAGCATAGCAGCGTATGGTCCCGGTGACTGCTGGCATTCAAGAAGCATCCGCTCTTTATCTTGTTCTGTTATCCTCAGCAAAGCGATATCGTTCAGGATAACCTGGTTAAAAATCAGGAATTTAAGTAAGGGGGGTGGCCATTTTTCTACTGGGTTCGTGAAATGCAGCAGCTTAAAAAAAACACTTTCCTGCACGTAGCGAAGCGGGGGGAGGGGAGGAGTGAAATGCCGATGATCTTTTCTGTTTGGTCACCGCGATCTTCCCAAGCTACCAGACACGCAGTGGGTGGGGGGGAAGGTTGTTGATTAGCAGGGAGCTAGCGTGGGGATTAGCCATGCGTTGGGGGGGAGGGGTAAATCACTGAGACAGTGGCTTACCATGGCCGCATGCAAGCTGAATTCTGATGCCTGGACCTGTGTCTGTGAGATCTGTAACTCCAGAGCTGCAAGCACTCACTATTAAGATGAAAAATGCGACCTTGTAGGGAAATCACATGTGCTAGGTGAATAGTGATGTTCACTGTGAAACAGTATAACCATTGTTCTGTAAAATGTATCTTTCTAAATATTTATCTCCCTCATGCAGCTGCAAATTTTTCAACCATCCCTCCTCCATCCCAAAGGCTAGCACAGATAAGGCGGAGGAAAAAGAAGACGCGAGATGAGATGTTCTCGGATATTATGGAAGTTACACGCAATGAAAGAGCTCATCTGAATGAGTGGAAGGACGTGGTTTCAAATTACAGGAAAGAGGCCAGTGAACGTGAGGACAGGAGGGACAACCGAGATGAGAGGTGGCGGCAGGAAGACGGGCAGGAAAATCAGCGGTTGCGGCAGGAAGATCAGCGGTGGCAGGATGCAACTCTGGGGCTGCTGCGTGATCAAACTGACATGCTCCGGCGTCTTGTGGAGCTTCAGGAACGGCAGCAGGATCACAGAGTGCCGCTGCAGCCCCTGTATAACCACCCTCCCCCATCACCATGTTCCTTAGCCTCCTCACCTAGACGTGTAAGAACGCGTGGGGGGAGGCTCCGTGCACCTGCCCACTCCACCCCCATGGACAGCCCAACCAGAAGGATGTCGTTACTCTGAATTTTTTTTTTTAATGGCCTTCTCCATCCCTCCTATCCTCCTCCCAAAGCACACCCTTACTTCTCTCCCTCTTTTTATAATGAATCAATAAAGAATTCATGCTTTTTAAATGAGAGTGACTTTATTTGCATAAGTAAGCTGTACTCGAAGGGGGAGGGGGAGTTGCTTACAGGGACTGAGTCAATCAAGGGGGTTAGGTGTTCATCAACAAACACAGCAGTCACACTGTACCCTGGCCATTGATGAAGCTCGTTTTCAAAGCTTCTCTGATGCGCACCGCTTCCTGGTGTGCTCTTCTAATCTCCCTGGTGTCTGGCTGCGCGTAATCAGCGGCCAGGTGATTTGCCTCAGCCTCCCACCCCGCCATAAAGGTCTCCCCCTTACTCTCACAGAGATTGTGGAGAATACAGCAAGCAGCAATAACATAGGGGACATTGGTTTGGCTGAGGTCTGAGCGAGTCAGTAATGTGTGCCAGCGCGCCTTTAAACGGCCAAATGCACATTCCACCACCATTCTGCACTTGCTCAGCCTGTAATTGAACAGATCCTGACCACTGTCCAGGCTGCCTGTGTATGGCTTCATGAGCCATGGCATCAAGGGGTAGGCTGGGTCCCCCAGGATAACAACAGGCTTTTCAACATCCCCAACTGTTATTTTCTGGTCTGGGAAGTAATTCCCTTGCTGCAGCCGTTTAAACAGAGTAGTGCTTCTGAATACGCGAGGCCATGAACCCTCCTGGCCATCCCACGTGGATGTTTGTGAAACGTCCCTTGTGATCCACCAGTGCTTGCAGCACCATTGAAAAGTACCCCTTCCGGTTTACGTACTGGGTGCCCTGGTGCTGCGGTGCCAAGATAGGGATATGGGTTCCATCTATCACCCCCCCACAGTTAGGGAATCCCAGTGCAGCAAAGCCATCCACTATGGCCTGCACGTTTCCCAGAGTCACAACCTTTCGTAGCAGCAGCTTAGTGATTGCTTTGGCTACTTGCATCACAGCAGCCCCCACAGTAGATTTTCCAACTCCAAATTGATTCCCGACTGACCGGTAGCTGTCTGGCGTTGCAAGCTTCCACAGGGCTATCGCCACTCACTTCTCTACTGTGAGGGCTGCTCTCATCTTGGTATTATGGCGTTTCAGGGCAGGGGCAAGCAAGTCACAAAGTTCCATGAAAGTGCCCTTACGCATGCGAAAGTTTTGCAGCCACTGGGAATCGTCCCACACCTGCAACACAATGCGGTCCCACCAGTCAGTGCTTGTTTCCCGGGCCCAAAATCGGCGTTCAATGGATAGAATCTGCCCCATTACCATCAGGATCTCCAAAGCGCCGGGGCCCGCGGTTTGAGAGAATTCTGTGTCTACGTCCTCATCACTGTCATCGCCGCGCTGCCGTATCCGCCTCTTACTCACCTCGGTTCGAAGGTCCTGGTTCAGCATATACTGCACAAGAGTGCGCGAGGTGTTTAAAACATCCACAATTGCGGTATTGAGCTGAGCAGGGTCCATGCTTGCTGTGCTATGGCGTCTGCACAGTTCACCAAGCAAAAAAGGCGCGAAACGGTTGTCTGCCGCTTTCAGGGAGTGAGGGAGGGGTGAGGCTGTACCCAGAACCACCTGCGAAAATGATTTTTGCCCCATCAGGCACTGGGATCTCAACCCGGAAATGCCAAGGGGCGGGGGAGGCTGCGGGAACTATGGGATAGCTACGGGATAGCTACCCACAGTGCAACGCTCCAGAAATCGACGCTAGCCTCGGACCATGGACGCACACCACCGATTTAATGTGTTTAGTGTGGCCGCGCGCACTTGATTTTATAAAATCTGTTTTACAAAACCGGTTTATGCAAATTCGGAATAGTCCCGTAGTGTAGACGTACCCTGAGTGTGGGTGCCCTTGTTGGACCACCAAGGGGATATATAGGTGCAGTTGCCCTGAACTGTGACAGGTGGAAAAGGGGAAGTAGGAGGCGCTCTGACTCTGCTGTTCTCTCCCCTCCCACCATTCATGGGTCAGAGTAGCTGGCCAGGCACACAAGGGAAATAAGCTGTTCTATGATAAAGGATGAAATAACTTACTCCCCTAAGCAATGAAGGATCAAGGAAAGAATTGTGGTAGAATCACAATTAATTCTGTGGTCTCTTCTCAGGGTGATGCAGCTATATGTCCTCCCTTACTGACGGCAAAATAGAATGTCACAGTCTAGCCCTGAAGGAGTGTGACCCCACATGAACCAAAACACCAACCCAGGCAAACTGAAACATATAAGCTTCACAAAACTCTAATTGTAACATGCTCGTATCACTATGTTCCCAGTGAAACTGCCCTTTGGATGCTTGTTCCTGTAACTGCATTACTGAAGATTTTTTTTTTTGTAACTTTTCCAACAACACAGAAAGGAGACAAACTTTGCAATTGCTGCCAAATTACCTGGTTTTCATCTCTCATAAAATATTGGATAACATCTGATTAAGATCACTTTTCGCATCAGGCATTTCTTTTAGTGCAGCACTGGCAATTCTCTGCAGTTAGGAGTTGTAAAAGAAAAGCAGATGGCATGGATGTCGCCCAGAAAACCAATCCCATAATCGTGCTCTTTACAAAGGTCTCAGGAGAGCAAGCACCTCACTAATGAGAGCAATTAGCATCACTCAAGTAGCTTGAATGTAGCTCGCATTTCTGATAAGCTCAGGGATTCATGGTTTTGAAGACATTCAGACAGGTAGAGGTCATCAGTCCCTAATGTTAATTCATCACAGACAATTCAGTCCAGTGGGGTTTTCTTTTGGTTTAATTGGTACCATACTAGTAACTACTGTCAAGCTGGGGGCGGGGGTGTGTGTGTGTGAAGAGGCATCTTTATCTTGTGTTGGAATCAGGAATCCTGTTTCTTCTTTATTACTTTAATCCTACATAGTATGTTCAACTTCAAATTATGTTGTGGTCTCTTCTGGTATGGTGAGAGCTATTCAAAAATGTGTGATGACACTAGAACACATGTAGTTGGAGGGATCTTATACTGTAGAATATTTTAATTAGCAGTGAATTTGAACATTGCTCTAGTATTTATTTTATTATTGTATCTGTATTGCTTGTTTTTTTGTTATTGGATCTATTGGTGAGAAAGATGTAGGGTAGAAACTAGAGCTGCCCCTTTCAAAACAGGATATGGAACTTGGTTGAGTGCATGTTTGCTTGCAGTGAACTGAGATCAGTGTGTGAGAGGTGCCTGCTGAAGAAGACCCAGTCTATATAAGCTCCAAAAAGAAAAAGAAAAAAGTCAGAATTTGAATTAATTCAAGTTATTCTTTCAGAAAGCAGGCCTTATTTTTGAAAGTGCAATATATGCAGCTGAGCATTCAGTATAAGCCCAGTTTTGGCCCTCATCTCTAAAACACACAAAAGAATATTGGTCTGAGAATCAGTAGGTTACATCTGGGTCTGAGGTTGAATTGCTTTACCGTATTTGAAGCAAATTGGACAAGTGGTTCCTGCATGAGCACATACTGAAAATAGAGGTTTTTCATCAAAGGCCAAATTACCTTGCTACTGTATAGCAAAAGATAAGGGAAGAGAAAGGAATAGAGATTAAAGCAGTGCACAGGACCCAAGATAGTCACTGAAACTATCATTTTAGAAGTTCTTAAGATTCTACACTGCAATGTTTGAGTGGTGTATTGGCTCTTATAGTCCTAAAGTAGGATACCATCCCATAAGGTACCATATTACTGATGGAGACAGAGTCTTTCATTTGATCACTTTCAGCTAAAGGGATCTCAAATTCTAGATGAAACACTAGGGAGTTTTATTAATGGAAACATATTTTTCCACTACAATTGAAATTAAACAGATTAGTTCTTTGTAAATTGAGTCATGTTTATTCATTACAATGTTCTCATGAGGATTTTTTTTACCTCTGAGTTATTGTTACATGATCTTTCAATCTTAACTTTAAGATTAAGTTTTTTTCTCTGGGAATTTACTGGATTTTTACATATTTCATGGGTTTGCAGAATATTTTGTAGTCACATCACTTCCTATAGTTAAAAGTAGGACTAAAGGGACTAAATGGATGGGTGAAGGGACAGCTAATAGTATACTGATTTTTTCACATCTAGGTAACTGGTTCAACTCCAGCCTAGGTCAGTAATATGTGGTGAACAACAGATACGTTGATGTAAGGATCTGAGAGACTAGAACTCAGGTCTGCAGAGCCTAGGGTAGCTGACAATCCACATCATAGCTAGGAAACCATGCAGCACCACCTCCAGGGAGCACTGTGGAGATTAGATGCCACAGGAAGTACCGCCCAAATGATCTAGACTGATGGCACCCTACAGCCTTCTGATTGTCCCATGCTCACTATGTAACCCTAGAGGGCGGCCCACGAAGTTGTCTGGGAATCTCCCACAGACTCCTGGATTGCTGCTACTCCAGATCTACCTTGTTTTCTGATCTCCAGTCTCTGACCCCAGCCTGACTCTGACTCTTGCCTCCTGATTCCATCCTGGTAACTGTCTCTGCCTCCGGTCTCCAACCCCAGACTTACTATGACCCTGACTTTTTGCCTATTGATCCTGACTCTAGCAATTACTCTGATCCATAGTCTCTGACTACTGCTTGTGGCTGTCCTTGATTTGTGGACTCCAGCCCAGATGTGATGGCTAGTCCAGAGAACCTACGCCCTGGTCCCTTATAATTGGTGATGAAAGTTTGGTGACTTTTGAGAAATGAAATAATTGTCTCATTCAAGTTCCTGATTGTTGTCTGTCTCAGCAATGTGGATACCTATCAATCAGTGCTATTTGTAGAGATGCTGGGTTTTTTTTATTATTATTATTATTTTATTTTTGCAGAGAAGCTAAGGACTAAGACTGAACGACCATTTGATTGGCCTTTGATGAAACACCTCTATTTTCAGTATGTGCTCATTCAGGAACCATTTGTACAATTGGCTTCAAATATGGTAGCATGGGGGTGCATTAGTAGTGTTGGGAAGCTTACATAGTCACATCTGTTCTGAGGATCAATAGTTGCTCTAGGAACAGAGGTCCTTCAAATCTGTCACCTTTTCTGAGAACTAAATTCACTTAGCAAAGGATGAAAAACAGGAATACAATAGAAATTCAGTTACTCTGATCTTAGCCAGATCTTGACATTTTCTTTCCACTGAGAACACAATAATTCCATCTACCTAATTCTGAACTATTTGCTGTCTTTTAGCCTGATATATAATAAAACTAAGACTTGTGCTACTAATAAATGTGATAGCAAATCATTTTAGCTCACAATATCTAAAAATCTAGAAATGATTTTAAGCTAAAATACTTAAAAAAAACAGTTACTAGAGCTTTTGTCCCATTCAATGTCTGTTTGGATCAATAATCTTGTTTATGACTTTTAGGTGCTATTTTCTATCAACGTTTGCATAATAAAATATGACCCAACAAGAATTGCCATATTCCATTGATAAAACCTCATGAAATTGTCCTGGAATTGTTTATCTTCCATATTTCCTTTCTTTAGCATGTAAACAGAAGTTTTCTTTTCTATAATGAGTTTGTACTCCCTGTAGTTGAGATTGTTCTAGACAGGAGATAACTGGGTCCTTTTTTATTTTACAACATTTGAGATACACAGCATATCAAATTGATACCAGTATAGGAAGCTCTTGAGCTCTTTCATAATAGAACACTTCTGTATAACTCATTATATTCCCTTCTTGAAACTTTATCTAATAACTCAAACCATGCTTCATTAATTCCTAGAGTGACAGTACCACTTAACTATGACATGACTGAAGCAAACTAGCTGCAGTTGGCAGTCTTGTTTACAAATGTCTACAACTGAGTTGATGAATCCAGATTAGTGTCTCAGGGTATATTTCTGTATACAATACCATAAGGATCCTGGTTATCTTCCTTTGTTGTCTTGAGCATATTTCTGAGTGCTTGAAAATAAGTATCAGTAATCTCTGTGGTGATTCCAGACCAGGATCTCCTTTTAGATCTGATAAACATGCCCTAAGTACGGTAATTCCTCTTCTACAGCTAAAAGTCAAGATATCCAAATGTCACTGGTGTTTTTGGGTTACCAACTTTTGAGATACATTCGCACTGGCAACCAAAGAAGGGACTAAACTCTAGAGAATCCAACCCAGTGCATGATTGGCAAGGACTCTAGGGACCTGATTCTCATGCACTGTAAAATACACTTTTCCTCCCCAGGACACTTTTACAGTGCCACAGTAGTGTAAAGGGGCCTTAGTGTAAACTAGAGGGCTGCTTCCGCAGGCAGAGCTCACTGCATGCACCAGTGGCTCCTTGTCTCCCTTCTTTCCTGCCAAGTTCCCTGTGTGCCACCCTTCCATCCCTCTCTCTTTCACGGGCTCCTGCAACTTCTCAAATCCTTCCCTCGTGCCAGGGGTTCTGTCTCCCTCATTTCCCCATCTCCTAGGCCAGGGGCTCTATGTGTCCCCTAATTTCCCCCCTTATATCTGGGTCTATCATTCTCCCACATAAGAGGTTCTGTGTACTCCCCCTTCTCCTCCATGATCCCTTTTTCCACCATGGTAGTGGCTTTATGTGCCCCTCATTCTTTCCTCCCACATACTTGAGTAACACATTCTCCCCTGCCAGGGGTTCTGTGTAACCCCCTTCACCATGGTATAGGGTGTGTTTGCCTCCAACTTCCCCCCTCCTCCACATAGCAGGGGCTTTGTTTCCCCCATATCACCCTTCCCCCAGTTTCCTTGCTTGCCAGGAGTTCTATGTGCTTCTCCATTTCCCCCATTTTCTCTTCCATGCCAGGGGCTTTGTAGGTCTCCATTCTCCTTCTTCCCCATGCCAGAATCCCCCCCCCCATGTCAGGGGCTCTAGGTACACCCCCATTTTCCACCACTGTTCTTATTTGTTTTCTTTCTGTCTGGGAGAGAAGGCATTTAGGGTGTCAGTATTGTTAAGCTATATTGGAATGAGGCAGAGAGGTGAGCTGGGGGTATTGTTATGCTGGGTCCACTAAATGCCTCTGTATGTTGTTTTTTCAAATTTGTTTTCACCAAAATCAATAGAGTTCTGATCATTGTTGCCTAGAACTTTCTCTGACATTTTGGAATTGATTGGATGTGATGCTAAAAAGTGATCATATTGTACATTACTGGAAAAAAAATTGAGTTCTCCTGCTATGGAACTTGGTATAGTAAAATATAGACTGTCCTGGAAAACCTTTCACACCACGTACATACAGAAGAGAAGTGCCGAAAAGAGGAGAGCTATTTAAAAATGTGGTCACCCTTTTTAGCAAACTCAGAGGAGAAGGGGTCCCAGCCAGATATCAGAATCTTTAGCTAGGTTCATGGAATACTAACCTGATCTTGAATAATTAATTAGTAATGTACAATGTAGTATGTTAGCATTCTATTATAACTTTGCCTTAATAAAAAGTCCATTCCCCCCCCCCCCCACACACACACCAAAATTTAAAAAGTTACAGTATTACAGACAATACAAAAATGTCATCAAATTCAGTGGAAGGCCTTGCTTCACTCAGCCAGTAAGAATTTGGCCCTAGCTTAGTCATGCTGTGAGAATATTAATGTACTGCAGAAAAGGAACAATGAAGCCCACAGTGGCTAGATATAAGGAGCCCACAATGACCAAACACATTATAGTGTGTAGATTCAAAATCACGAAGTAAATACATTTTCCTTTATGCATTTTAGCATTGCTTAGCCCATAATATTTTCTGTAATGTAGTGTAAAACTTTGCTTTTGAGGAACCCTGCACAGTAAATCCCAGGCTATGTTTGTTCCAACCGCTAGCTATAATAACAGCTCATGTTTGTGCTGCAGCTTTAAAGACATCTGTCACAAACTGAATGCCAGCTGCTTGTGATGTAGATAACATTGCTCAAATTATTGGCTGGCCTGTTTTTCAAAGTCTGCCTGATAGCAGAAGTAATTGTGGGGCAGTGCTGTTATCAGGAAGTCCTTTGATTATATTTTAAGGATTTTTCCCTTATCAGATATACATTTCCAGAACAGCCCCAGGTTTTAGATGAGTACAGCAAACAAGTTGCACTGTACCCAGCTATTTTAGCAGCCAAGTTTTTAAATCTAAATATGAGCTTGTGAAAGTATTAGGATACAAGAATGATTCAAACTGGTTTTGAACTAAATTTTATAAGTTTGGTTTACCAAGAGTTTTTATTACTTTGTGATCTAGTAGAGTTGCATTAGATATTTAAGCGGAGGCCCCTAACTACCAAAGATTATAACCACAGACCTGAAATCTAACTTTCTAACCAGTTTTAATGATCACCCTATAGTAAATGGAATTACAGTCTAAAATGGGTAGGCCAATTAGAATAGAATACCAATTGAACTATATTAAATATTTTTAGGTCTTTTTCTACATTTTTAAATATATTGATTTCTATTACAACACAGTACATAAATTGTACAGTGCTCACTTTATATTATTTTTATTACAAATATTTGCACTTTAAAAATGATAAACAAAAGAAATCGTATTTTTAATTCACCTCATACAAGCACTGTAATGCAATCTCTATTGTGAAAGTGTAACTTACAGATGTAGATTTTTTTTTGTTACATAACTGCGCTCAAAAACAAAACAATGTAAAACTTTAGAGCCTACAAGTACACTCAGTCCTACTTCTTGTTCAGCCAATCGCTAAGACAAACAAGTTTGTTTACATTTATGGGAGATAATGCTGCCTGCTTCTTATTTACCAGGTCACCTGAAAGTAAGAACAGGCATTCATTTGGCACTTTTGTAGCCAGCGTTGCAAGATATTTATGTGCCAGATGCGCTAAAGATTCATATGCCCTTTCATGCTTCAGCTACCATTCCAGAGGACATGCTTCCATGCTGATAATGGTTGTTAAAAAAATAGAGTGTTAATTAAATTTGTGACTGAACTCCTTGGGGGAGAATTGTATGTCCCCTGCTCTGTTTTACCCACATTCTGCTATATATTTCATGTTATAGCAGTCTCATATGATGACCCAGCACATGTTGTTTGATTTACGAACACTGTCACTGCAGATTTGACAAAATACAAAGAAGGTACCAATGTGAGATTTCTAAAAATAGCTACAGCACTAATCCAAGGTTTAAGAATCTGAAGTGCCTTCCAAAATTTGAGTGGGACAAGGTGTGGAGTATGCTTTCAGAAGTCTTAAAGGAGCAACACTCAGATGCGGAAACGACAGAACCCGAACCACCATCACCAAAATATATATCAACCTTCTGCTGATGGCATCTGAGTCAGATGCCAAAAATGAACATGCGTCGGTCTGCGCTGCTTTGGATAGTTATCGAGCAGAACCTGTCATCAGCATGGATGCATGTCCTCTGGAATGGTGGTTGAAGCATAAAGGGACATGAATCTTTAGCGCATCTGACACATAAATATCTTGCGACACTGGTTATAACGGTGATAAATAGATTGCACTGCAGTACTTATATTCGGTGAATTGAAAATACTATTTCTTTTGTTTTTTTACAGTGCAAATACAGTAACTTCTCAGTTAACATTGTAGTTATGTTCCTGAAAAATGCTACTTTAAGCAAAATGATGTTAAGTGAATCCAATTTCCCCATACGAATTAATGTAAATGGGGTGGGGAGGGATTAGGTTCCAGGGAAGGTTTTTTCGCCAGACAAAAGACTATATATGTGTGTGTGTGTGTGTGTGTGCATACACAGTATACATTTTAAACAAACAATTTAATACTGTACACAGCAATGATGATTGCGAAGCTTGGTTGAGGTGGTAAAGTCAGAGGGTGGGATATTTCCCTAGAATGCCTTACTGCTAAATGATGAATTAGCGCTAGGCTGAGCCCTCAAGGGTTAACAAATTGTTGTTAATTTAGCGTCACACTCTACAAGGCAGCAGGAATGGAGGGAGGGGAGACAGAATGACAGAGAAAGACAGACGCACATGTATGTGTGTGAGAGAGACACACATACATTGCCCCTTTAAGTACGCTGACCCCACTCTAAGTACATTGCCTTTTTAAGTAAATCAGCAGGTTGAGACAGCAGCTGCTGCCAGCAAGTTTCCTCAGTCCTGTGCCCTGTTGTGTGTCCCCCTTGTTCTGGAAATGGGGTAAAGGAGCGGGGGGCAGGAATGGGGAGGAGGGGACACCCTGACATTAGCCCCTCAGCACAGCAAGCAGGAGGCTCCCGGGAGCAACTCCAAGACAGAGGGCAGGAGCAGCACATGGCAGTTGGGGGAGGGACAGCTGAACTGCCTGCAATTGATAGCCTGGTAAGCGGCTGCCACACAGGGAACTTAGGGGAGTTGATGGGGGGCTGCCAGTCCACCCTGGTTCCAAGCCCCCCACCAGCTAGCTCCAACAGGCTGCTCTTTCTGCAAGCACTGGACAAAGCAGGTGGCTGCCAAACAACGTTATAAGGAAGCATTGCACAACTTTAAATGAGCATGTTCTCTAACTGATCAGCAAGGTAACAATGAAACAATGTTAACTAGGACAACGTTAATGAGGAGTTATTGTATTTGTAATAAAAAATAAATATAAAATGAGCACTGTACACTTCATATTCTGTGTTGTAACTGAAATCAATATATTTGAAAAAGTAGAAAACATGCAAAAACATTTAAATAAATGGTATTCTATTATTAACAGTGCAATTAATTGCTTGGGAGCCCTAGTTAGAACAGCTGGCTAGAGTTTATCTATGAACATGACCTGTCAAAAGTTCAGAGTCACTGTTTTGATATATAAAAAGCGACAGAGTCCTGTGGCACCTTATAGACTAACAGATATTTTGGAGCATAAGCTTTCATGGGTGAATACCCACTTCGTCAGACATATGTGGTGGAAATTTCCAGAGGCAGGTATAAATATGCAGGCAAGAATCAGGCTAGAGATAACGAGGTTAGTTCAATCAGAGATGAGGCCCTCTTCTAGCAGTTGAGGTGTGAACACCAAGGGAGGAGAAACTGCTTTTGTAGTTGGCTAGCCATTCACAGTCTTTATTTAATCCTGAGCTGATAGTGTCAAATTTGCAAATGAACTGAAGTTCAGCAGTTTCTCTTTGAAGTCTGGTCCTGAAGTTTTTTTGCTGCGGGATGGCTACCTTTAAATCTGCTATTGCGTGTCCAGGAAGGTTGATGTGTTCTCCTACAGGTCTTTGTATATTGCCATTTCTAATATCTGACTTGTGTCCATATAGCTTTTTACGTAGGGATTGTCCAGTTTGGCCGATGTACATAGCAGAGGGACATTGCTGGCACATGATGGCGTATACTACATTGGTGGACATGCAGGTGAATAAACTGGTGATGTTGTGGCTGATCTGGTTAGGTCCTGTGATGATGTCGCTGGTGTAAATATGTGGGCAGAGTTGGCATCGAGGTTTGTTGCATGGATTGGTTCCTGAGTTAAAGTTACTATGGTGCGGTGTGTGGTTGCTGGTGAGAATATGCTTAAAGTTGGCGGGTAGTCTGTGGGTGAGGATTGGCTTGCCTCCCAAGGCCTGTGAAAGCGAGGGATCATTGTCCAGGATGGGCTGTAGATCACTAATGATGCGCTGGAGAGGTTTTAGCTGAGGACTGTAGCTGATGGCCAGTGGAGTTCTGTTGGTTTCTTTCTTGGGCTTGTCTTGCAATAGGAGGCTTCTGGGTACACGTCTGGCTCTGTTGATCTGTTTCCTTATTTCCTCATGTGGGTATCATAGTTTTGAGAATGCTTGGTGAAGATCTTGTAGGTTTGGGTCTCTGTCTGAGGGGTTGGAGCAAATGTGGTTATACCTCAGTGCTTGGCTGTAGATGATGGATCGTGTGGTGTGTCTGGGATGGAAGCTGGAGGCATGAAGGTAGGCATAGGGGTCGGTGGGTTTTCGGTATAGGGTGGTATTAACGTGACCATCACTTATTTGTATCATGGTGTCTAGAAAGTGGACCTCCCATGTAGATCGGTCCAGACTGAGGTTGATGGGGGGATGGAAGCTGTTGAAATCGTGGTGGAATTCTTCCAGAGTCTCTTTCCCATGGGTCCAAATGATGAAGATGTCATCAATGTAGTGTAGGTAGAGAAGGGGCGTGAGTGGACGAGAGCTGAGGAAGCGTTGTTCCAGGTCATCCATAAAAATGTTGGCATATTGTGGGGCCATGCGGGTGCCCATAGCGGTGCCACTGGTCTGGAGGTATATATTGTCACCAAATTTGAAATAATTGTGTGTGAGGATAAAGTCACAGAGCTCAGCAACCAGTTGTGCTGTGGCATCATCAGGGATACCGTTTCTGACAGCTTGTATTCCATCTATGTGTGGGTTGTTTGTGTAGACAGCCTCCACATCCATGGTGGCTAGGATGGTGTTTTCTGGAAGATCACCAATGAATTGTAGTTTTCTCAGGAAATCAGTGGTGTCATGGAGATAGCTGGGAGTGGTGGTGGTGTAGGGTCTGAGTAGATAGTCCACATATCCAGACAGTCCTTCAGTGAGAGTGCCGATTCCAGAGGTGATGGGGTGTCCAGGATTTCCCGGTTTGTGGATCTTGGGTAGTAGATAGAATAACCCCGGTCAGGGCTCTAAGGGTATGTTGATTTGTTCCTGGGTTAGTGTAGGGAGTGTCCTGAGTAGATGGTGCAGTTTCTTAGGCCTGGTCTACACTGGGGGGGGGGCAAACTAAGGTACGCGACTTCAGCTACGTGAATAGCTGAAGTCGAACTACCTTAGTTCGACTGACTTACCCATCCTGACGCCGCAGGATCGAAGTCCGCGGCTCCCCCGTCGACTGCGCCACCGCTGTTCACGGTGGTGGAATTCCGGAGTCGACGGTGGTGGAGCGCGTCCGGAGTTCGAACTATCGCGTCTAGATTAGACGCGATAGTTCGAACTCCGAGAAGTCGAACTCTACGCGTCGACTCGGCCGGTAAGTATGGACCTACCCTCAGTATATTCCTCAGTGGGATCTGAGGGAAGTGGCCTGTAGAATTTGCTATTGGAGAGTTGTCTGGCAGCCTCCTTTTGGTAGTCAGACCTGTTCATGATGACAACAGCACCTCCTTTATCAGCCTCTTTGATTAGAATGTCAGGGTTGTTTCTGAGGCTGTGGATGGCATTGCATTCTGCGCGACTTAGGTTATGAGGCAAGCAATGTTGTTTTTCCAGAATTTCTGCCTGTGCACGTTGGCAGAAGCATTTTATGTATAGGTCCAGATTGTCATTTCAACCCTGAGGAGGAGTCCATGTGGAGTTATTCTTCTTGTGCTGTTGGTGGGGCGGGGGGGGGGTGTCTCTCTGTATCAGTGCACTGTTCAGTGTTATCTTGAAAGAATTCTTTGAGTCGGAGATGGTGAAAGTAGACTTCCAGATCACCGCAGAACTGGATCATGTTCGTGGGGGTGGCAGGGCAGACAGAATCCCCGAGATAGGACAGATTCTTCTGCTGGGTTGAGTGTGTAGCTGGATAAATTGACGATATTGCTGGGTGAGTTAGGGGTACCACTGTTGTGGCCCCATGTGGCAAGTAGGATTTTAGACAGCTTACGGTCCTTTTTCCTTTGTAGAGAGATGAAATGTGTAATTTAGATCTCCTGTCTTATTTTAATGAAGTCCGTTTGTATGGAAGTTTGGTTATTTATGAAAGTCTCCAGGTTGGAGAGCTCTTTTTTGATGTTCTCCTGTTTGCTGTATAGGATGCTAATCAGGTGGTTCCTCAGTTTCTTTGATAGCGTATGGCATAATCTCTCATTGTGGTCTGTGCAGTATGTAGATAGCAATGGATTTTTCACCATACCAAATGGACTGAAGGTGAACAATCCATTGTTATCTACATACTGCACAGACCACAGTGTACTTAGATTTTCAGAAAGCCTTTGACAAGATCCCTCACTAAAGGCTCTTAAGCAAAGTAAGCTGTCATGGAATAAGAGGGAAGGTCTTCTCATGGATTGGTAACTGGTTAAAAGATAGGAAACAAAGGGTAGGAATAAATGGTCAGTTTTCAGAATGGAGAGAGGTAAATAGTGGTGTCCCCCAGGGGTCTGTACTGGGATCAGTCCTATTCAACATATTAATAAATGATCTGGAAAAAGGGGTAGAACAGTGAGGTGGCAAAAATATGCAGATGATATAAAACTACTCAAGATAGTTAAGTCCCAGGTAGACTGTGAAGAGCTACAAAAGGGTTTTTCAAAACTGTGTGACTGGGCAAGAAAATGGCAGATGAAATTCAATGTTGATAAATGCAAAGTAATGTACATTGGAAAACATAATCCCAACTATACATATAAAATTATCTGTTACCACTCAAGAATGATCTTGGAGTCATTGTGGATAGTTCTCTGAAAACATCCACTCAATGTACAGTGCCAGTCAAAAAAGCTAACAGAATGTTGGAAATCATTAAGAAAGGGATAGATAATAAAATAGAAAATATCATATTGCCTCTATATAAATCCATGGTACGTCCACATCTTGAATACTGCATGCAGATGTGGTCACTCAAAAAAGATATATTGGAACTGGGAAAGGTTCAGAAAAGGGCAACAAAAATTATTAGGAGTATGAAATGGCTTCTGTATGAGGAGAGATTAAGACTGGGACTTTTCAGCTTGGAAAAGAGACAACTAAGGGAGGATATGATTGAGGTCTATAAAATCATCACTGGTGTGGAGAAAGTAAATAAGAAAGTGTTATTTACTCCTTCTCATAACACAAGAACTAGGGGTCACCAAATGAAATTAATAGAAGCAGGTTTAAAAAAACAAAAGGAAGTATTTTTTCACACAGCGCACAGTTAGTCTGTGGAACTCCTTGCCAGAGGATGTTGTGAAGGCCAAGACTATAACAGGGTTCAAAAAAAGAACTAGATAAGTTCATGGAGGATAGGTCCATCAAAGGCTATAAGCCAGGTTGGACAGGATGATGTCTCTAGCCTCTGTTTGCTAGAAGGTGGGAATGGGCAACAGGGCATGGATCACTTGATGATTACCTATTCTGTTCATTCGCTCTGGGGCACCTGGCATTGGCCACTGTCAGAAGACAGGATACTGGGCTAGATGGGCCTTTGGTATGACCCAGTATGACTGTTCTTATGTTCTAAATTCATTGAGGAAAATGTCAAATGTCTATATGAAGTGGTTTTGGGTTTTGTTAACTGTATATTCCAGTTAGATATATGGAAGTATAACCCCGCTTCAGCTCTGAGCTAACTTTAGCTGTAGTGAGGCGGCCTGGCTCCCAGCTGCACCTGAGAGGGCCGAGCCAGAACAGCCGCCGAAGTGGGCGGAGTCATCACCGCCTGTCCCCGCCCCCCGGAAGTCAAGGGGCAGGACAGGAAGTATAAAGGCCCAGCCCCAACGCTCAGTTGACCGCTGGCCACTGGAGAGGACAGACACTGGTGCCCAAGCTCCTGCTGGACCGAGCCTCCCCCGAGCCCAGTACTCTGAGGAGGACTGGCCGAGCCTGCCCGGAGCCTGCTACCCAGAGGAGGACTGGCCGAGCCTGCCCCGCTCCTGCTACCCAGAGGAGGGCTGGCCAAGTCTGCCCCGCTCCTGCTACCCAGAGGAGGAGTTGAGCCCACCAGCGCACCCGTATCCTGAGGAGCCAATGCTGGTGGACCCCCCTGCCGAAGCCACAACGACACAGGTACCAATGGAGGGGGAGAGTGGAAGTGGCCTGGGGATAGCCGACCCCAGTCTGGCTGCAGCAGATCCTGAGCCTATGTCAGCGTGTTGCGGCCAGGATCCCCACTGACTGCAGCGGATCCCCGCCGCTGCTAGGGCCCCAGGCTGGGACGCAGTGGAGTGGGTGGGCCTGTGTCCCCCCTGCCACCCCCCTCACGGGTGGCAGACGCCTCCTTACCCAACGCTCAGGCGTAGAAGCCTGGACTTACCTGTTGCTGCCCCACCCTGAGCTAGGGCTTGGGCTTTACAAACTGGAATTCCTGCTCAGCCCTGCGTGAGGGTCTGAGCCCTGTACTTGTGTTGTGGCCCCACCCTGAGCTAGGGCTTGGGCTTTACAGACTTGAACTGTTTGCTCAGCCCCTGTCTGAGGGTCTGAGCCTCTGAACTACAGGTTGGTTGCTCAGCCCCTGCCTGAGAGCCTGAGCCCAGAACTACTGGTTGTTGCCCCACCCTGACCTAGGGCATGGACTTTAATACTGAACTGCTTACTCAGCCTCCTGTAGTGAGGCGGCCTGGTTCCCAGGGACTCCGAAGGCGAAGAGCGACCCCTCACCCGACAAGGGGACCCGTACACGGACCCTTACAGTAGCCAACCTGCTTTACATTAAATCAGAGGTGGGTGAGGTAGAATTCCAAAAAGGAATTGAGAGGGGAAAAAATCCACCTTACTTAAGAATGGAAAACATCAAAGTGAGGAGGAAAGGGAGAGACGAAGGAAATTAACAAAAGAAAGTGACATATTAAAAACCCAGAAACAAATGTTCATTGTCTTTCCAATGAATATGGACAGTGTGTGATACTGCATATAATCTGTTCAGTGTGAAATTCAAATTGTACTCGGAAAGTTTAGACTCATTTTCTAAGTGACTTGCTTTTATAAAATGGTTTCCCTTATTCAGTTTCTTGCGATGTCTGACATTCACAATCGTTGCAGCATTTAAATATAAATTAGTTACACAGAAAAGAATGCAATTTGTATAAGAATGGATTTGCTTTCTCCATTTTTGTGCTTGTAATTGTTTTATCATAAAAGTAAATTTTAATGCCTAATGTACTTTCAAACTCCAGCAGCGTGCTGTTGATGTGTTTTTACCTTTCCAGTATTCAGCACTGTGATTGGTTCATTAAAATAAATTGGCCAATATTCTATTGTTTCCATTCTTAGTTTCCTTAGTCTAAACTTTCAATTTCCTCAGTTTATTATAATCTCCACCATAGGACTCCTGAGTATTACTACCTGAAAAATCATTTTCACATGGGAGCCTGAAACTTCCAACAATCTAAACTGAATTTAGAAGTCACTATTAGTTTATTATAGGGCTGTCACTTAATCACAGTTAACACATGTGATAATCACAGTTTTCATCACACTCTTAAATGATAGAATACCTATTGAAATGTATTAAATATTTTGGATGTTTTTCTACATTTTCAAATATATTGATCTCAATTACAACACAGAATACAAAGTGTGCACTGCTCACTTTATATTATTTTTATTACAAATATTTGCACTGTAAAAATCACAAACAAAAGAAATAGTATTTTTTAATTCATCTCATACAAATTCTGCATGAAGGGACATATGAATCTTTAGCGCATCTGGCACACAACTATCTTGCAACACCGTCTACAACAGTGCCATGCGAATGCCTGTTCTCACATTCAGGTGACTTTGTAAACAAGAAGCAGGCAGCATTATCTCCTGCAAACATAAACAAACTTGTTTGACTGAGCGATTGGCTGAACAAGAAGTAGGTCTGAGTGGACTTGTAGGCTCTAAAGTTTTAAATTGTTTTATTTTTGAATGCAGGGTTTTTTTGTACATAATTCTACATAATTGGTTCTTATGCCTCTTTCCCCCGCCCTCCAATTTAAAGCCTTCCCAGATGTCTGGGGGCATCTTGCTATAATTGCAGCTCTGCTCTCATTCCTTCTAGTTCAGGTACATTGAGTTGTGTTTCCAGGATGCTGTGAGCCTAACCGATCACTTGTTTTGGGACCGTAAAGGAGTTTTTTCCCCATTGTGCCAAATTGGAAGGGATTTTCATCTTCCTTGAATCATTGCAGAGGCATAGTTTAAGTTAATAACAGTAAGAATAGGAATTCTAATGTTAGGAAATTATATAGGAAGGTTTAGATTGTCACAATCTTAAGCCATTGTTGAGTGTGGCTAAAGGTTAAAGATGCTAGCTCCCAGAGTCACATGAGACTTGGATTTTACTGATGGGCCTTTTGCCTGTAAGGAGAAGGGCAAACCCAACATCTTTGCAGTTTGAGTTCCCCATTGGTCCCCTCAACGCTTATCACAGGATGGGATGGTAAGAGGATTCAGAAGTGAACCCAGTTGACACCAAACTTTCTATGTCATTTTACCTCTCTGGAAGGAGCAGAATACGTACCTCCAGTGCAATATAGAATGCTGTTTGGAAATTATACCACTGCAGCAATACTGGCTAAGCTTTTAATCCCTTGATAATGAAACTTAAGGTTTTCTCGCATGAATCCCAACCTAATTCTCAGCTAGCCCAGGATCAAATGTGGGACATAATTTGAAACAAAAGCCCAACTGGAACACTAATAAATTAGTGGAGGAAGGTTCAAATGATGTGTGATTCTGTACTGTAACAAGTATCTTTAATTTCATCAACATAGTTCAGCATTTCTCAGATAAAAAAAGTTTAAAAAGCTGAAAGTGTGACATTTTTGTGAGAAAGGTGAACTGGGATCTAAAATGAGGGATAGCTGTCGTAAACAGCTGCTACTGAGAGATGTGGCCCCACTGAGTGAAACAGACTTGCGATTGGCCAGATCTTCAGCTGGTCTAAATCAACCTGACCCCATAAGAGTCAATGGACCTATGCCTGTATACACCACTTGTGGATTTGACACTTAGTTTAATTGCTTTTCATTTAAATGAAAGGTCCGATTGAGAAGAATATGTTGGGAACTACTCTGGGACAGTATTTTAAAGCAAAAACATGACTTCTGGCTTCTCTCTGTTCATCTGTGTCCTCCTTAACAGTGTGGATTATGGTATCCTTTCAGGTCAGGAGGTTTTTCTTTATGGCTTGCCTAGCAGCAGTATTGTGAAAATTAATTACTTAATGCTAGCAAAGCTCTTTGAGGATTGAAAGTGTGATTATAAAGATTCAGAGATTCCAAGGCCAGAAGGGACCATTGTGATCATCTAGTCTGACCTCCTGTAAAGCACAGGCCATAGAACTTCCCCACAAAAGATTCCTAAAGCAGATCTTTTAGGAAAAAAAAATCCAATCTTGCTTAAAAAAAATAAGTGATGGGTAATCCACCAGGACTCTTGGTAAATTGTTCTAATGGTCAGGGCTGCCCAGAGGATTCCAGGGTCCTGGGGTCTTCGGTGGCGGGTCCTTCTGTTCTGGGACCCACCGCCGAAGTGCCCCGAAGACCCGCGGTGGGGGCCCCCTGCCGCCGAATTACCGCCAAAGCGGGACCTGCCGCCGAAATGCAGCCAGGTCTTCGGCGGTAATTCGGCGGTGGGGGCCCCCGCCACGGGTCTTCAGGGCACTTCGGCGGCAGGTCCCAGAACGGAAGGGCCCCCCGCCGCCGAATTACCGCCGAAGACCCGGCTGCACTTCGGTGGCGGGTCCCGCTTCAGCAGTAATTTGCCGGCAGGGGGTCCCCCCACCGGCGAAGACCAGGAGCAGAAGCTCCGGGGGCCCGGGCCCCGCAAGAGTTTTCTGGGGCCCCCGGAGCGAGTGAAGGACTCCTCTCCAGGGGCCCCAAAAAACTCAGGGGGCCCCTGTGGGTCCCAGGGCAAATTGCCCCTCTTGCGCCCCCCTCTGGGCAGCCCTGCCAATGGTTAATTTCTTTCACTGTAAAAGTTGTGCCTTATTTCCAGTTTGAATTGGTCTAGATTCATCTTCCAGCCATTGAATTGCGTATTCGTTATATAAAGTGCTGTGTTTTATTTTGAGTCAATTGGAGTAGCTTCTTGAAAATATTTCCATTTCAACCTTGAGCTCAAACACCATAGAGTTACAACAGCAATAAAGATGATGATTAGTCTCCTATTTCTTGGCTAAGGAGACTGTTGATAAAATTATCTAGAAAGAGATGCAAGGCTTACAAGCCAAGCTAGAATGCAGCTAATTTTGGGGGGAAATGCAGGTTTATTTGTAGGAAGTTAACACTCATGTCTCCCCCCACCCCCGCCCAGGATCTAAAAGTGTTTTTTGTGACAGGATCACCCCATAGCTCATGGCCAACAACTGCTGGGGCCTTAGTCGGATGCACAGGACAGAAGCACTTAATTTGGCTGTTTCCCTCTTCAGGTGAGGTACCACCTGTAGCAGATTTAACAACAAGCTAGGCACTGGTAACAAATCATAATGGTAGTCCAACATTAGGTCTACCTTCCCTCAGAGAGACTCTGGCAGGTAGCAGTCTCACAAGCAAGTCAGCTAGGCCTTCCCCTCATGGTGTGAGAACTGGAGAATTGGGCTCTGCCCTTTTAACTCTCACTTCCAAGCCTGACACCTAGTGCAGATGTATCGGGGCAGAGCCCACAGCAGTTCATCTAACCCTTCCCTGACCAGCATGGGGTTTGTATACCCCATCACAGCTTTACAAACACTAGTTAGTGAAGCCTCCTAGCATGTCTGAGGCAGATTTGCCTCCATATGGGTATAGTTAAAGAGCTAGACTGATTCGGGCTGTGCATCCATGCAGCGTATTGACGACACTCTATAAAACCCTTCCTAGATCTTGGGTCTGGGCACACAAGAGTAAGCATGGCTACATGGCTGCTTACTCCCTCATCTAACCTGAAGAGTGGGGAATGGGAAAAGCTTTTCTGCTCACTAGTCAGAGTAGCTGAGCCAGTGTAGGTGGCGTGTGTAGTAATTCACACAGCTGATTTAGACTGGCAATAAATCACTACTATCCAGGTGCCAGGCAGAAACAGGGACGGAATTATGACTCTGAAGTCTCCCTGACCCAAAATCTCTTCTGGGGTAGTGCAACACGTGTTTGTGCTTAATCTGACCCTAAGTGACTCTCTCAGTTCTGCGGCAAGTAATTGGTGAAGCCAGGAGGTTCTGACTAGAGCTGGCAACATATTTTCAGAGAACAATCTTTTTAAATTGTATCTTTTCCCACTTAGGTATCATCCACAAATTTTTTTCTATTTTTTTTCTAAGAAATGTGCTGCTTGTTCAAAATTATTTGACAAGTTTTATGACTAATTTTCAGCCTTAAAATTGCTCACAAACTACTCCCTTTGCACCATCCATTGCACTTTGGATACTTACTACTCTGAATTTGATGTCGTTCCAGCTTCCTGACTGGATGACACCCAACCCCCCGCCCTCCCTCAAAAAAGTCATCTGAACTCCTGTGGCATGAAAGCTGAGGTAAATACAAATTTTAATTAATATTTAGATGTGAGGAAATCTGAATGTTTGGGAAAACAAAATAAAAGGACTTGCAAATACTGCCCAAGTGAATTTGAAGTTTGTATTTGAACTAATGTTCTTGAACGTTGTTTTGGGTTTATTTGTTTTGTTCGTTTGTTTGTTTTGCAGTATTCACATGCCTCTGTTCCTGATTCTCAGACTCTGCTCTAACCACCTGGTAATATTCCCTCTCAATCCAACTTGTTACAGTCAATCTCCTTATTCATGCTGTAGAAACTCACAGCTCCTGAGTTAGGACTGCAGTGCTTAGGGGGAGATTTTTCAAAGGCACAAATGTCAGTTAAGATCCCAACTTCCTTTGGAAGTCAACAGCAATTGGCTGCCAAACTGCCATTTGTGCCTTTGAAAAACTCCTCCTAAGCCTTTTTATGTGCATTACTGATATTTTAATACCCAGGAAATATATTAAACACTGTGGGTCATATCCACAGCCCACTAGTGTTTCCATTGATATCAATGGGCTTTGGATCAGGCCCTAAACTATTTTCCCCAAATAGCCAAATGGTACCCCAATTTTTTCTCAACATATAAGCAGTATGGGGAAAGATCCACATAATATGGTCCTTTTTTATTCTTATATTTAGTATATACAATTGATGTAAATTTAAAATACTACTGTAACTTTTATACAGCTGAGGCAAAACAAGGCTTCTGTGAATGACAAAGAGAAGGCTAATACAAAAAGTTACTAGACTATTTTGATAGCCACTGACGGGTATAAATAGGGATTCCTACTGTGTACTCAGGTTGGTTTCTTTAGAACAACTGACACTATCACATATACTGCATCTTACCCTTTGCATTAAGCCTCTGAAAAACTGTTGTATAATGTGTGCCCGTCTATATTAGATATTTGTATTGCTTCCCTCACCATATCTAATTGCCAAACACATCATTAAAGCCTGTCTACAGTTTAGTCCCCAGAGACTAACAGGGTTTGGCTGCTTATAGGTGGAATTTTCCCACCCTCCTCTCCTCCCTTTCATTTTTAAATGTGTGCTTCATCTTCTGCTATGAATAGAAGGCTTCTGGGGAAAGTGGGGTCTTGAATGGAAACTCTGAAAACAGTCAGGTTTGTGTTCATTCTGACTACTTCTCTTAGAGAGTCCAAAGGTCAGGTACCCATTTGCCAGTTGATCATAGTAGAATCATAGAAGATTAGGGTTGGAAGAGACCTCAGGAGGTCATCTAGTCCAATCCTCTGCTCAAAGCAGGACCAACACCAACTAAATTATCCCAGCCAGGGCTTTGTCAAGCCGGGCCTTAAAAACCTCTAAGGATGGAGATTCCACCACCTCCCTAGGTAACCTATTCCAGTGCTTCACCACCCTCCTAGTGAAATAGTGTTTCCTAATATCCAACCTAGACCTCTCTCACTGCAACTTGACCATTACTCCTTGTTCTGTCATCTGCCACCACTGAGAACAGCCTAACTCCATCCTGTTTGGAACCCCCCTTCAGGTAGTTGAAAGCAGCTATCAAATCCCCCCTCACTCTTCTCTTCTGCAGACTAAAGAAACCCAGTTCCCTCAGCTTCTCCTCATAAGTCATGTGCTCCAGCCCCCTAATCATTTTCGTTGCCCTCTGCTGGACTCTCTTTAATTTGTCCACATCCTTTCTGTAGTGGGGGGCCCAAAACTGGATGCAGTACTCCAGATGTGGCCTCACCAGTGCCAAATAGAGGAAAATAATCACTTCCCTCAATCTGTTTGCAATGCTCCTACTAATGTAGCCCAATATGCTGTTAGCCTTCTTGACAACAAGGGCACACTGTTGATGCATATCCAGCTTCTCATCCACTGTAATCCCCAGGTCCTTTAATGCAGAACTGCTGCTTAGCCAGTCAGTCCCCAGCCTGTAGCAGTGCATGGGATTCTTCTATCCTAAGTGCAGGACTCTGCACTTCCCCTTGTTGAACCTCATCGGATTACTTTTGGCCCAATACTCAAATTTGTCTAGGTCCCTCTGGACCCTACCTCTATCCTCCAGCCTATCTACCTCTCCCACCAGCTTAGTGTCATTCACAAACTTGCTGAGGGTGCAATCCATCATGTCATCCAGATGTTGAACAAAACCAGCCCCTGGGGCACTCAGTTTGATACCGGATGCTAACTAGACATCAAGCCGTTGAGCACTATCCGTTGAGCCCAATGATCTAGCCAGCTTTCTATCCATCTTATAGTCCACCTTGATGGTAGAATACAGCATTTCTTGCCACTGCAGCTTCCCAAGTATCAAAGTGAGGAAGAGGTGACTTGATGACTGAAGGTGAGAGATACCCTGATACCATTGGGGAAAGATGAGGTCAGATATCACCTCAAAAATATGTTTTCTTCCTCTTCTGACATCACCTCTATCTGTCTGAGCGAGCTTACTTTCATCTAGATGCTACTGCATATGCTGTGGAGGAAATGTAAAGCAAGGAATCAATAACATGTCGGTAGTAGCGGAATCTGTAATGTTTCCCGGCCTTCC
The DNA here is from genome assembly GCF_016161935.1 of Mauremys reevesii. Lineage (NCBI taxonomy): Eukaryota > Metazoa > Chordata > Testudines > Geoemydidae > Mauremys > Mauremys reevesii. Next base: position 255,438,497 of record NC_052623.1, read on the forward strand.
TGAACATGCCTGAAAAAAGAGAAGGGATTAGTAACAGTGATGCTGTGACACCTTCTTTTGAGGATAAGGAACTGCTTCCCATCAGAGGCATTTTGGATCTGTTTGACAGCAATGATGGAAATAATTTTACTGATGCTGTACACTGTGCCCCACTGTTGCATCATCAGTGGAGCTGGCCAGGAATTTCTTGCATGTTTTCTCACTGGAAAAATGCCAATTTGTTGAAATCAAAACTTTTCATGAAAACAGATCTGTTTCAACTAAAATTTAGTCAGAAAGGTTTCCAGATCCAGGATGGAATTTCTGATCGAAAAAGAGACCAGAATAGCCAATAGCACATGTGAGTACCCTATCCACTGGGATTTAGAGTCAGTCTCTCTTGCTTTCTGGCCCAATAAATATTTAAACATTTATGCAAAGAGGAACAGCTCCAGCAGAAGACACAGAGTCACTCAAAAGCCAGGCAGCTAGTGAGGTGTATTGAAAACTGTTCAAATTACAGGTTATCACTTTAAATTTGTAAGTGGTTTCCTAGTCCTGCTTGCAGGCTAGGTGGCTCTGTAGGGAAGCATGCAATATGAGTGAGTCAGTCAGAAAACCCCAATCTGCAGTCCTTGTGAGTCAGTCTGCAGAAAACCAGCTTAGAGCAAGGTGTGTTGAGTTGTGCTTCTCTGTTTTAGGGAGAAGCCTGTTTTGTAGCCCTCTGGTTTTGAGTTCTTGTGTGTTAGGGTTCTGAATTCTACAAAGTAAAGTAATATTATGTTGCAACCTTCCAACAAGGGCATTTTATGTATTGTATCTAACTGCTGTGTGCATATGCTGTGAATTAGAGCACCTGGGATGTGGGAGACCCAGGTTCAAGTCTCTGATCTGCCTAATTTTGAGCTTGGACTTTAGTCTCCCATATCCAAAGTGAGTGACCTAAGCACTGAGCTATTGGCCATTCTGGAGTGGGGATCTGTCCTCTTCCCTCCCTCTCCCCCCTTCCACCACCCACACCCCATGATAAATTTCCTAAGGTCTCAGTTTTGGCCCTATCTGGCACCCAAAAAAAAATTAAACATCAAATTTTTTGGTGAAATGAAATTCTTGTTTTCTGGTCAGCCGTAGCTTTCAGTCCTCTATGAACAACTGAGCACTCTTCTGTATTGACTGGCAATGTATACTGGTATTATTGGGCAAATTAAAGCCTTCTAGCTCCTGTGGCACACTCCAATATGAGAAAATTGCGGAAAGCAATTCAGGGTTCTTGTAAGACAAAAAGGGTATGTTAGCATACAAACTTATTCTAACAGCAACAAAAAGTTTGCCAAATAAACAACTCCCCAGGCTGGAAAAGGTCACTGGCAAATGAAATGTTCTTTAAAGGATTATGTAATTCCTCCTATGGGTTTTAATACCAATTTAGTGAGCATAGCCTTTAGATCAGATTTGCAAGATAGTGATGGATAGAGATCTATGCTACATCTGCAGTCAGAAACTGCTGGAAGTAGAAAGCAAAGTGCAATGAATACACTAGGCATTTATCTTCACAGCACCCATTAGTTCTCCATGGCATGTGAGAAATCATTAGTAGCTTTGCTTAAATTCAAATTGTCCCCATCATATAGAATGGGATACAATTGACGTTTTGCATTCCTTTGAAAGTTGTAAAATATCACACAGTACATGGCTTCCCTCTGTCTCCTCTCTAGGTAAACAAGGATTTTTCAGCTAAAGCTTCATCTCTTACCATTTAATAAATGGAGATAAAGGCAAAATAATCTCTCTTTTATTAAGAGTTCAAGCTTCCAGTCAAAGCGCTAGTACCGGTAAGTATATCTGCTAGTCCAAATAAATAAAATAAATAAATAAATACAAAGAGTGGACTCCATCTATTTTCATTCTCATGTAATAAATTAAAGGTCCATATTCTGCCCCAAATGCAAGAACTGTCTGTGTTTCCTTAGGACAATTTCCATTTGGAGTGGGGTGTTTCTTATATCAGTGTTTGGAAGTTCATTTACAGAACTCCCTGGGCATCAAAATGGAAATATACCATATTAAATTTATTAATGGGCTTTAAAATCTTAGGTCCAGATCCTTGGCTGCTGTAAATTGGAATGGGTCCATTGACTTAAATTGTGTGGAAATTGTAAAATTGATCACCTAAACCCCAAACTACTCCCACCTATAAGCCACTCTCTTCTTATCTACTCAGGAAGTTCATGCTTTCCAACTCAATATGTTAATTAGCCTAGTACTATACATCAAAAGCTTTTGCAACATTCAATTGAATAATATCCTAAAAAACATTTGTTATTGCTCAAACAGACTTTATCAGTTAGCCTAAGCATTTCTTGTTTGTGCAGAGTACTGTTTTTTTCTTAAATCAAGGGGGCAAAAACATCTTAAGCGTTTTGTCCCTGATTAGCATCTCCTATATACAGTATACCAGGGCGCTTTAGTTTCAAATTTAACCTAGATCACCTCCTACCTAAAAATGCTAGAGTGTACCCTCCACTAGTACATTCCATTTCAAAACAGTTTTTAAAATTTATCTAACATTTCCCCATCTCTTCTGCCAGTCCCCTTCAGCTCTGGGGTATGGTCCTACTCCCTGATGCTCTCATTTCATGAATTTGACTATCCGTCAGTATTTCGCCTTCGCCTTGAATTAAAATAAAACGTCTTTTCCTTTTCATGGCATCTACCTCTCATCCTTTCCTGGGAATGCTAAGGCTAGTCATTTAACATTTAGGTGATATCTCCCTCTTCAGTCAATAAATTATTTTTGACATTTCTTAGAGAACTTACTGTCTCTTTCACTGACCTCTTACTCCTTATCTGCTTGAAAAATACCTTATTAGATATCTTAGAGACAAAAATATCTTAACCTCTTCTTTCCATTTTCTAACTTTTTGCTTTTCTCATAATTTCCCCCCTCACAACTCAATTTTGTGATATCTCCAGGCCACATCTCTATTTGCTCTTTTATACTCAGAATTTGCTCCTTCGCATCCTTGATTTCCACAATAGCCATATGTTTACTGCCCGGTGTCTGAGTCATAATGTATTACGATTGTTATGGCCAAGACTTCCAAAACACTTAGAATTAGGCTTTTAAGATCATATTTAAGCATGGGACTAATTTTCAGAAGCTCTGAACACTCCACAGCAACTGTTGACCTCAAACCCTCTCCTAATATAGCTTACAGCTTACTGTTGGAACCTCCAGGATAAGATACGCATAGAATGTTGTCAGTAACCTCAGTGGCAGCTCAGCCATTCTGAAAATCAGGTAGGTGCCTAAATATGAACTTAAAACCCTGACTTTAGGTTCCTAGTTTTGAAATTCTCGGACTACCATTAAAACTTTCAAAAAGCACCTAAGTGACTAAGGAACTCAGGGTGGGATCCACAAAGGTGCTTAAGTCCCCTTTTTAGGCACCACTGCGATCCACAAAATTCACACTCAGCTGCTGCCTAACCCTGTAGGTGGCCTCAAGTCACTTGACACCTAGATTTTTGTAGTAAAAGTTCCCTAGGCATCTATGTTTCTGCCTCTGGACACACGTGCTGCTACCTCCCTCTAGTTGTTTCGATGGCTCTCTCTCATCTAAGCCCCAGGGGATGATAGGCACTCGGCTGCCTAAATTGCATGTGGAGCCCAATCTGCTAGGCATGATCAGAGGCCACTTATGGGATTGGGCCTCTCAGGCAAATTCATATAAGGCAGCCTTGGAGGGAGAGGGAGGAAGGAGGACCACCTTTTGCCTAGTGTTTAGGGTACTCTCCTGGGATGTTGGAGAATTTGTCTCCCCTCTAACTGGTAAGGAGAAGGGATCTGCTACCTCTCAGGTGAGTGCCCTAACTATGGGGCTATAGAGTCATTCTCACTCTAATTAAATAATTATTAATTAAGTCAAAGTGGAACAACTTCAATAGGCAAGAGTGGGTGAATATTCTATATCCCAGGTTTGAGGGCATTCAGCTCCTCTCCTTGCATTCCTGACCATTTTGTGTGAACTCACTTTAAGGGCCCAATCCAGGAGGTAGCCTCTGAGCGTGCCGGGTGGATTGGGCCCTGCATGCAATTTAAGCAACCAACCACTTATTGTCCCCCAGTTCATGAATCATAAACAGAGACAGGAACCTCCCGGCAGCCCAGAACTCAGAAAGGGGTGGGACTTAGGACACACCCCTCTCACCAGCATCTCCCCATTGGCTAGTTTAGGTGTGATTCCCTGCCAAGCATACTGGTTTTGTGGACCACATTCTAAGGCACCTATCTTTCCCCATTCATTGACCTGCACCTCACTCAGACTTTGTGGGTCACAGTGTTGTTCCTGTGATTAGGCATTAGGTGTTGTGATGCTCATCGTCACAAGTCCCTTTTGTGGCTCTAGCTCTAATTCCCATTTACAGTCAATAGGATTTAGGCTCTTAAATCACTTAGGGTAACATTTCAAAAGCAGCTATGTCAATAAGTGTGTTTCTCTCCCGCTCTCCTACTGGTCATTGCGTATGTTTGTTTAATTGCAGGGAAGAGTCAATGAAGGGAGCAATATCAAATCGTTTTACAGCCCTTCTAATGCTGTTTTAAGGTTCTTTAACAAGCACACATCTGTGCCTTGATCTACTCAACTTCAGCCGCCACTGCAAAAATACAGTCCTGTTGTTTTTGTCTGACGGAAAGGAGTCCAAAAGTGATTTCACTTGCAATTAGATGTATGCAAAAAGCTTGTATTTTTTGTGGAGAGAGAGTAAAGCAATTTTTTGCAATATATCAATTTGCCAAAAATACATTAGGCTTCTACATTAACAAACTGGAGGCTGAATTGAATTTACTACTTTTATTTCCTGTCCAGGTTTCCTGTTCTTCAGGGCTAGCTGCACTGATAACTGGCCCACTCCCTACAAAGAAGTTTGCTAGGTACTTATATGGCTCCCATCAGTAGAGGATCTCAGGGCCTCACAAACACTAATGGATTTATTCTTATAATACCTCTGTGAGGTAGTGGAAAATTATCCCCATTTTACAAATGGGAAAAGAGAGAATGAGTGACTTGCCCAAGAACATACAGAAAGTCTCTAATGGAGTTGGAAACTGAACCTAATTCTTTTGAGTACTAGTCTGATGACCACAGACCATCCTCTATGCCTCATTATGATATGAAGACAGTGATATTAATAGATATTTTAAATGTCTCTGTTCCTAATTATGTCATCTGTAAAATGTAGATAATACTTATCTACCTTTGAAAAATGGTTTGAGATATTTAAGTGGAAGGTAAAAAGAAAGTGTGCCATCGTACTACTTCTATTACTGACTGACGTATGAAGGATATAAACTCTTGAATTACTACAACTGGAGATACTCTTTAAACTCAAGTGATAGGAGCCCTGTGTTTATGAAGCAGAAGATTAGGGCCCCATTGTGCCAGGCACTACACAAATGTGAAGTTAAAGACAGTCCCTGACCCAATGAGCTTACAGTGTGGGTTTGTTGAAAAAAAAAACATTTTTGCAAGAATTTCATGTCTTTTTTCATCAAAATTTAAAATTTTGCTTAAAATCATTTAAGCAAAATTTTAATTTTCTTTGACCACGAAGTATATGTGGTCTCAATAGGGGGGAAAAGTAGCTGGCTATAAGGGGGGGATATCAGGAAGGCCAGGGCTTTATAATCATAGAATCATAGAATCTCAGGGTTGGAAGGGACCTCAGGAGGTTATCTAGTCCAACCCCCTGCTCAAAGCAGGACCAAACCCAACTAAATCATCCCAGCCAGGGCTTTGTCAAGCCTGACCTTAAAAACCTCTAAGGAAGGAGATTCCACCACCTCCCTAGGTAACCCATTCCAGTGCTTCACCACCCTACTAGTGAAAAAGTTTTTCCTAATGTCCAACCTAAACCTCCCCCTCTGCAACTTGAGACCATTACTCCTTGTTCTGTCATCTTCTACCACTGAGAACAGTCTAGATCCATCCTCTTTGGAACCCCCTTTCAGGTAGTTGAAAGCAGCTATCAAATCCCCCCCTCATTCTTCTCTTCTGCAGACTAAACAATCCCAGTTCCCTCAGCCTCTCCTCATAAGTCATGTGCTCCAGCCCCCTAATCATTTTTGTTGCCCTCCGCTGGCCTCTCTCCAATTTATCCACATCCTTCTTGTAGTGTGGGGCCCAAAACTGGACACAGTACTCCAAATGAGGCCTCACCAGTGCTGAGTAGAGGGGAATGATCACATCCCTCGATCTGCTGGAAATGCCCCTACTTATACAACCCAAAATGCCATTAGCCTTATTGGCAACAAGGGCACACTGTTGACTCATATTCAGCTTTTCGTCCACCATAACCCCTAGGTCCTTTTCTGCAGAACTGCTGCCCAGCCATTCGGTCCCTAGTCTGTAACAGTGCATGGGATTCTTCCGTCCTAAGTGCAGGACTCTGCACTTGTCCTTGTTGAACCTCATCATATTTCTTTTGGCCCAATCCTCTAATTTGTCTAGGTCCCTCTGTATCCTATCCCTACCCTCCAGCGTATCAACCACTCCTCCCAGTTTAGTGTCATCTGCAAACTTGCTAAGGGTGCAGTCCACACCATCCTCCAGATCATTAATGAAGATATTGAATAAAGCTCTTCTTGACCTGTTGCTCACAATGTCGTGAGCAAGCGACCAGGGAGCTTTGCGAACAGGGGCCACTAACAGGGAATTTTGAGAGGGAGTTCGGAAGGGGAGTGGGAAGTGGGCGAGGTACACTTGCCATTCTTTAAAACCGTTAAACTAAACTATTATCAAAACTTCTTGATTTAAACAAAAACCCTATCATTAACCTAGGTAGCTGTAGGAGAGAATTCATGCAGAAGCCCAGCAGCAGATTGTGGGCTATTCTGTTTATTGCACTCACTGTAGCATGTATGATTACCTGCCCTGTGGGCGGGTCACGTATGTGTGCATTCGATGCAAGGAGCTCCTGGCCCTCAGAGAGTATGTACGGGCTTTGGAGGCTGGGGTGGTGGACCTGGAGGAGCTAAGAGAGGCAGATAGGTATGCTGATGAGGTTTTCCAGGACACTGTAGATTGTCCCATTTCCTTTCAGACTGCCCCTGTGCTGTTAAGGAGGATGAAAGACTCAGGGAAGGAGACCAGTCAATGGGAGCAGAAGGAAACCTTCCCATAGTTGGGACCCTCCTTCCAGATGATGCTGGGGTCTCCTCTCGCACTGAGGTTACCCCTCCGGGGGAGGGAACTCCAGTCATTAGGAAAAGGCAGGTGTTAGTAATGGGAGATTCAATCATTAGAAACAAAGATAGCTGGGTTTCTGATGACCGGGAGAACCGTATGGTGCCTGGTGCAAAGATTGTGGATCTCTCGAGGTATCTAGATAGACTTATGTGTAGTTCTGGGGAGGAGCCAGTAGTCGTGGGATAAGAGGGAAGATCCTTTCATGGATTGAGAACTGGTTAAAAGACAGAGAGCAAAGGGTAGGAATAAATGGTAAATTTTCAGAATGGAGAAGCGTAACTAGTGGTGTTCCCCAAGGGTCAGTCTTAGGACCAATCCTATTCAACTTATTCATAAATGATCTGGAGAAAGGGGTAAACAGTGAGGTGGCAAAGTTTGCAGCTGATACTAAACTGCTCAAGATAGTTAAGACCAAGGCAGACTGTGAAGAACTTCAAAAAGATCTCACAAAACTAAGTGATTGGGCAACAAAATGGCAAATGAAATTTAATGTGGATAAATGTAAAGTAATGCACATTGGAAAAAATAACCCCAACTATACATACAATATGATGGGGGCCAATTTAGCTACAACTAATCAGGAAAGAGATCTTGGCGTCATCGTGGATAGTTCTCTGAAGATGTCCACGCAGTGTGTGGTGGCAGTCAAAAAAGCAAACACGATGTTAGGAATAATTAAAAAAGGGATAGAGAATAAGATGGAGAATATCTTATTGCCTTTATATAAATCCATGGAACACACATATCTTGAATACTGTGTACAGATGTGGTCTTCTCATCTCAAAAAAGATACGCTGGCATTAGAAAAAGTTCAGAGAAGGGCAACTAAAATGATTAGGGGTTTGAAACAGGTCCCCTATGAGGAGAAATTAAAGAGGTTGGACTTTTCAGCCTGGAAAGGAGGAGACTAAGGGGGGATATGATAGAGGTATATAAAATCATGAGTGGTGTGGAGAAAGTGAACAAGGAAAAGTTATTTACTTGTTCCCATAATATAAGAACTAGGGGCCACCAAATAAAATTAATGGGAGGCAGGTTTAAAACAAATAAAAGGAAGTTCTTCACACAGCGCACAGTTAACCTGTGGAACTCCTTGCCTGAGGAGGTTGTGAAGGCTAGGATTATAACAGGGTTTAAAAGAGAACTAGATAAATTCATGGAGGTATGTCCATTAATGTCTATTAGCCAGGATGGGTAAGGAATGGTGTCTCTAGCCTCTATTTGTCAGAGTGTGGAGATGGATGGCAGGAAAGAGATCACTTGATCATTACCTGTTAGGTTCACTCCCTCAGGGACACGTGGCATTGGTCACTGTTGGTAGACAGGATACTGGGCTGGATGGACCTTTGGTCTGACCCAGTATGGCCATTCTTATGTTCGTACGTTCTTAATTAGTGTCAAGGATGAGATTTTTTTCACATGGTATGTTAGTGGCAGAATTACTAAGGAGCCAGGAGAATGTTAATCAAAAGGCTAAGGAAACAAGTATCAGCTTCCACACACTTTACAGTGAATAGACTAACAAAAGTTTAGAGTTGAGGCATTCCAATTACACTCTAAGGGGTCTTCTCACAGATTATTATATAGTGAAGCACTGTCATACTGAAGTCTTGTAAACGTTTAAAATGACTCCCTTCCTTAACCATTAACTTGCTCCCAACACTTAAAGAATGGCACACAAGCAGTTTCCCTACAATGCTTCAAAAAATGATGGAGAAAACTTCCATTTTGCAATACTGAACTGCAATTATTTTCTCTCTAATATTCTGTGCAAAGCAGATAAATGAAAGAGCTGTGGTGCATATTTTTAAATGGTACCACTATATTGCTGTGAGGCTTTGAAGCCCCAGAGGTGACAGTCTAATCCCACAGTAAAAAAAATAGTGTTTCATGATGAACAATGCAAACATACAAAGAACACAAGAACGGCCATACTGGGTCAGACCAAAGTTCCATCTAGCCAAGTATCCTGTCTTCCAACAGTGCCCAATGCCAGGTGCCCCACAGGGAATGAATAGACCAGGTAATCATCAAGTAGCAGTAATTATAGAGACAGCTGACAATTTTAAACAATTCCTAATGCTGGTTCTTGTTAAATGGATTGTTTCCACTGTGGTTATCTATTTACACCAGACATACACCATCAAAATAGTGCATCTTTATACACAGGTGTGGCTGGGACTCTGTTTAATGATGTCAACCTATAAAGTAATGATGGATGAGGGGTAAAGTTCCATCATGGATTGGAAACTGACTGGGAGATAGAAAACAAAGTGTAGAAATAAGTGGTCACTTTTCACCATGGAAGGAAGGTTAAATAGAGGGGCTGCCTCATGGATCTGAATGATGTTGTTTACCAAATTTATGGGTAATTTGTGAAGTGGGTGAACAATGAAGCTAGAAAATTTGCAGATGATACATTTGTTATTCAAGACTAGAAAAGCATGTGAGGAACCCCAAAAGTAGCTCACAAAATTATGTGACTGGGGAACAGGATGGCAGATGAAATTTAATACAGACACATACAAATGGAAACAAATTGGAAGGAATTTTTGACCTAATTGCACACATTGTGGGGTTCTGAAGGAGAGTGACTGTCCAGCACCATTGTTGTCAGCTCAAGAAAACCACTGCTCAATGCAAAACAGTGGCCAAAGTAGCGAACAAACTATAAAGGTATATTAAGAAAGGGACAGAACATCACTGAAAATATTAATTACCTGGGCATTCCGCCCCAGTGGGTGAAATGCTAGTCACACACAAAGGAGACATTCCAAGCTTCAAAGAAGTTGGGTCCCATTATTTTCTTGTCCCTTCTGTGAGGAAGTTTCACACCTCCTTCAGATCTCATGGATTTCTTCTATTGGTGAGTCAATGTGCTCCAGACAAACTCCCGTGCAATGAATGCCAATTTCAGTAATACAGATATGGCAAACTTTTCCTAGTGCAACTGAGCTAGGCATTTGAAGCCATGGTTTCAATATGATTGATGTATATGGTCACAATGGAATAATTCTGGTGTTGTGGTGTTGCATTTTACCTACAGCGAGTACCATTTATTTCTTTTTATAAAATACATCACACCTCTCCCCACACTGGATTCTTGTTGAATTTTGATCAGTCTTTCTCAAGTTATTTTGGACCTCACCGCATTTAAGGACCTGTGACTTTCATATCACACTGAATTTCCTTCACTTCCTGTAGGGAAAAACCTAATATGAATCCCTCACCTACTGTCTTGTCAGACCAATTTTTTAGATAAGGACTCTGTTTTACAAAATGTCCGCCTACTATTAAGTGCCCTCCTGGCATCTGAGTCACTAACATTTTATTTTTTCTATAATATGTATTAAACTTCCTCTACAGCACAGGGACTACCAAGTACTCCACAGTTATCTAGTGACACTGCCCTTATGACTGGTTTGAACTTAGAAAGGGGAACTTGTGCTTATTATGAAAACAGAGGCCTGAGCATTGGAAGGTCTATGAATAAATTTATACACTATTTTTGAAACGTGTGTTCCTTTCCTGCATCCCTGTTAGAAATACATATATCTAGGGAGCGAAGAGACCTGTGCTCACCAGGTTTGAAACCTTTGTGATGCATGTGGTGCACACCACTTGTCTCACAATAACTATACAATGTATGAGTTTACATAGATTTATAGTGGCCTCTATCCCAATAGTAATGCTAGACACATTGATGTTATTATCCCTTGATAATTAGTTCATGCTTAAAGAACCTCTATTTTATGCTCTACCATCTGTTCTTCAGCATAACTAAAGAAGCTATCATGTTCAACAACATATTTACTACCCAGGGGTATATTTATTGCATGCTGTTCAGGTAATTTCATAATTTCAAGATTACTATTAGGGCTCATTTGCTTTCACACTGGTTTTACATTGGTTTCACTTCATTAACTACAGAAGTTACTCCTAATTTACAGTGGCAAGCGTGGAGGCAGAGAGAGAAGCTCTGTACATCTATCTAGTATTTAATTTCTTTTCTTAATGTCTCTTAATGGTTAGTTTCTTTTATAAATCCCAGTCAATAAGGTCTATGTTTGTACAGAATGACAAAAGGGTAAATGCTTTAAACTTGGCTTGCCTGTATCATTTATACTTATTAGGATCTTTCAGGATGCTGGCTTGTGTTCCCTAGCCTAGGAAAGACTAACACCACACCCAAAAGCCTGTTCAGGCCCTTCTTCCAGGTCACAGTTTCATTTTTCAACTACAAAACTCACAAATTAACAGCAAATCTAAAAATTATTCCACTGACCAAAGCAGGCTACTGGGACCCAGCTGCCTTTTTCCTTGTATCCCTCCCACTTCTCCAGGAAAAGTCTCTTCTTCTTGTATTTTATGGCATAGCAGACTCACATTCTGAGCATATAACTGCCAGGTGCTGTATTTCATGATAGGTAATTACAGTTTCTCTCTTTTCCCAATAGTTTTAAAACATTGTAATATTGTTTTCTTAATGGTGCCCCATTTTCCTGATGCTCTTACTAGGTATTTTAATTGTCACTTTTAAGTATCTGAGTTTGTCATACAAAATACCCCATCAATGTTACATTCAGAGCAACCATCTCTTTGACCTTCCATGTCTCATACAGTCCACCTTTGTGGTTAGTGACTTGGTCTTAAGCCAAAGTGTCCAATAAGTATTCAGAGTAAAACTACCACACTCTTTCTCTCAAGTTTTTACAGTATGTCATAATTTTTGATTCTAGGGCATTATTTCATGAAATATTTTCCCTCTTGTTTCTTTTGTCCATACTTCCTGATGCTCTTCTTATTTCATTTTTAATTAGGTTTTTAAACTCCTGATTACTTAGAGGGATCTATCAATGTTCCCATTTATCACAGTTCTTGCTATTTTGTCTGCCACCTCATTTCCTGCTATCCTGATATGCACTGGGATCCATGTTATTTCAATGTTTACTCCCATCTGTGTCAATTCTGTTAGGAACAATATTTAATTAATTATACCCTTTTTGGTATCTCAATTCCCATTTTGATCTCCAATAGTGTTAATAGCGAATCTGACAAGTTGACAACAGAGGTAGGTTGCACATCAAGTATCCAATAAAATGCCATCAAAATCCCTGCTCGTTTGGCCGTCACAATGGATAGAAAATTTGATAGTCTAATAGATTTCTTTATTCCAGGTGTTGGGATGCAGAACGCTGTCCCCACTCTCCTGGTTTCTCTATCTTTTGAGATTGCTAAATATTTGGTAATCTTTGCCCCATTTATCACATATGTATCAATTTGCTATATTAGCTCTCCTTTTACTTTCATTATATAGTTCCACATTTATAGTGATGGGGAGGATGGAAGGGACAGAGACGATTTTCCACCTATCATGCATTTTCTCATGGTTATATATGCTGATTTCTTTTAGGTCTTTCTTTTCTTAGTTCCTTTGTCCGTACTTCAATCCTATTAACACGAGGCATTTTTGGTTCTTCTCTTCCCCGTGTTGTCCACTGAATTCCCAGCATTCTTCATTTATTTTTTTAATGTTTCCATCTTCCCTATTACCTATGACTTTTGCCCAAAATAATTTAATTCTTAATGCTACAGGCATTTCACCAGCAGCTCTCTACATTACATACAAAGGGACCATGATTAAGGCACCACATGCAATATGTAATGCCTTGGTTTGGACTGCATTTGGCTTCCTTAGGTTAATTTTTGATGCTGAACTAAATGCTTGACAGCCATACCCAATGATTGGTCCTATTAATGCTCTATAAAGCATTACCATTGCTGTCTTATCCACACCCCAGGTAGTTCCGGAAATACTTTTAAGTAGATTACAATTGTCACAGGTTCGGTCACAGAGACCCCCTTGGGACTGTCACCTGAAGTGCTGAAATTACCTCTGAGCTCATTTTCCCTAATGGCTTGGAACTCCAAAACCCTGCCTTCTTGAGCCAGACATGCTAGCCTGCTGCAACCCAGACCCAGGTCTGAACCACGCCCCCAAAGCTGCAGACTTTAACTGAAAACCACTCAGCAGGTTACCTATCTCCAGCACCCGTACACCCAGTTCCCATTGGGATTCAAACCCCAAATAGATCCATTTTACTCTATATAAGGCTTATACAGGGTAAACTCATGAATTGTCCACACTCTATAACACTGATAGAGAAATATGCACAGTTGTTTGCTCCCCCAGGTATTAATCACTTACTCAAGGTTTGTTAATAAATAAAAAAAGTGATTTTATTAAGTATAAAAGTAGGATTTAAGTGGTTTCAAGTAATGACAGAACAAAGTAAGTTACCAAGCAAAATAAAACAAAACATGCAAGTCTAAGCCTAATACATTTAAGAAACTGAATACAAGTAAATCTCACCCTCAAAGATGTTCCAATAAGCTTCTTTCACAGACTAGACTCCTCCTTAGTCTGGGCCCAATCCTTTTGCCTGGTACAGTCCTTGTTAGTTCCAGCTCAGGTGGTAACTAGGGGATTTCTCATGACTGGCCACCTGCATTCCTCTGTTCCACCCCCTTTTATAGCTTTGGCCCAAGGTGGGAATCTTTTGTCTCTCTGGGTCCCCACCTTCTAAATGGAAAAGCACCAGGTTTAAGATGGATTCCAGTATCATGTGACATGGTCACACGTCATTGTAAGACCTCATTCTTCATTACCCACATCACGTACACAGGAAAGCTTGCAGGTAAATAGACCCATTCAAAACCAGTTGTCCCAGTCAATGAGAGCCATCAAGATTCCAAGCCACCATTAATGGCCCACACTTTGCATAATTACAATAGGACTTCAAAGTAATACTTCATATTTCTAGCTTTAGATACAAGAATGATACATTCATACAAATAGGTTGAACACACTCAGTAGATTATAAACCTTGTAATGATACCTTACAAGTGACCTTTTGTATAAAACATAATCCAGTTACATTATATTCACACTCACAAGCATATTTCCATAAACATATGGAGTGCAACATCACAACAATTATCTACAATATTTTCCAAGATAAAATCCATGCAATCCTTCCATGTTATCTTGCTATCAAATTTGTAGCTCTTAACTACACCTGTTTGCTGTCCACAGAGACAGCTAATTTTTTTTTAATTTTCCTTTTAGAGACAATCATTCTTTTAGTTTTGATAATTGTAAATGTAAAGCTCCACATTTTCCCCATTCTGCAATTTTCCTAAGCGCTTCATTAATTCTCTTCTCAACTATTTCCTGTTTTCTCTTTGAAATCCATATGCACAGGCATCTGCAAACAAGGAAATGCCTAATTCTGCACTCAGATTTTTTGGGAAATTGTTTATCATTATGTTAAATAAGGTATGGCTAATGACAGTCTCAGGTGAAGTGCCATGTGTGATTTATACATGCTAGAGTAGGCTTTCCCTACTCTGACCTGCATAGTTCTTTTAATTAAAGAATCCTTTATCCATCTATATATTCTTCTTATGCCCATGGATGCTATTTTATGCAATAAGCACTCTGTCCATAATGAATGCTATGCTTTAATATCTAGGAGAACTGCTATCCTATATTCTTTATTTCTCATACTTAAGAACATAAGAACATAAGAATGGCCGTACCGGGTCAGACCAAAGGTCCATCTAGCCAGTGGCCAGTGGCCAGTGCCAGGTGCCCCAGAGGGAGTGAACCTAACAGGCAATGATCAAGTGATCTCTCTCCTGCCATCCATCTCCATCCTCTGACGAACAGAGGCTAGGGACACCATTCTTACCCATCCTGGCTAATAGCCATTTATGGACTTAGCCACCATGAATTTATCCAGTCCCCTTTTAAACATTGTTATAGTCCTAGCCTTCACAACCTCCTCAGGTAAGGAGTTCCACAAGTTGACTGTGTGCTGTGTGAAGAAGAACTTCCTTTTATTTGTTTTAAACCTGCTGCCTATTAATTTCATTTGGTGACCCCTAGTTCTTGTATTATGGGAATAAGTAAATAACTTCTCATTATCCACTTTCTCAACATCACTCATGATTTTATATACCTGTATCATATCCCCCCTTAGTCTTCTCTTTTCCAAGCTGAAGAGTCCTAGTCTCTTTAATCTTTCCTCGTATGGGACCCTCTCCAAACCCCTTATCATTTTAGTTGCCCGTTTCTGAATCTTTTCTAGTTCTAGAATATCTTTTTTGAGGTGAGGAGACCACATCTGTACACAGTATTCGAGATGTGGGCATACCATGGATTTATATAAGGGCAATAATATATTCTCAGTCTTATTTTCTATCCCCTTTTTAATGATTCCTAACATCCTGTTTGCTTTTTTGACCGCCTCTGCACACTGAGTGGACATCTTCAGAGAACTATCCACGATGACTCCAAGATCTTTTTCCTGACTCATTCTAGCTAAATTAGCCCCCATCATGTTGTATGTATAGTTGGGGTTATTTTTTCCAATGTGCATTACTTTACATTTATCCACATTAAATTTCATTTGCCATTTTGTTGCCCAATCACTTAGTTTTGTGAGATCTTTTTGAAGTTCTTCACAATCTGCTTTGGTCTTAACTATCTTGAGCAGTTTAGTATCATCTGCAAACTTTGCCACCTCACTGTTTACCCCTTTCTCCAGATCATTTATGAATAAATTGAATAGGATTGGTCCTAGGACTGACCTCTGGGGAACACCACTAGTTACCCCTCTCCATTGAGAATTTACCATTAATTCCTACCCTTTGTTCCCTGTCCTTTAACCAGTTCTCAATCCATGAAAGGACCTTCCCTTTTATGCCATGACAGCGTAATTTACGTAAGAGCCTTTGGTGAGGGACCTTGTCAAAGGCTTTCTGGAAATCTAAGTACACTATGTCCACCGGATCCCTCTTGTCCACATGTTTGTTGACCCCTTCAAAGAACTCTAATAGATTAGTAAGACACGATTTCCCTTTACAGAAACCATGTTGACTATTGCTCAACAGTTTATGTTTTTCTATGAGTCTGACAATTTTATTCTTAACTATTGTTTCAACTAATTTGCCCAGTACCGAAGTTAAACTTACCGGTCTGTAATTGCCGGGATCACCCCTAGAGCCCTTTTTAAATATTGGCATTACATTAGCTAACTTCCAGTCATTGGGTACCGAAGCCGATTTAAAGGACAGGTTACAAACCTTAGTTAATAGTTCCGCAACTTCACATTTGAGTTCTTTCAGAACTCTTAGGTGAATGCCATCTGGTCCCGGTGACTTGTTAATGTTGAGTTTATCAATTAATTCCAAAACCTCCTCTAGTGACACTTCAATCTGTGACAGTTCCTCGGATTCGTCACCTACAAAAGCCAGCTCAGGTTTGGGAATCTCCCTAACATCCTCAGCCGTGAAGACTGAAGCAAAGAATCCATTTAGTTTCTCCGCAATGACTTTATCGTCTTTAAGCACTCCTTTTGTATTTTGATCGTCAAGGGGCCCCACTGGTTGTTTAGCAGGCTTCCTGCTTCTGATGTACTTAAAAAACATTTTGTTATTACCTTTAGAGTTTTTGGTTAGTCGTTCTTCAAACTCCTCTTTGGCTTTTCTTATTACACTCTTGCACTTAATTTGGCAGTGTTTGTGTTCCTTTCTATTTGCCTCGCTAGGATTTGACTTCCATGGTTGTTAAGTCACGGTGGCTCCTTTTTAGTTCTTTTACTGTTTTTCTTAATTTGGGGTATACATTGAAGTTGGGCCTCTATTATGGTGTCTTTAAAAAGGGCCCAAGCAACTTGCAGGGATTTCACTTTAGTCACTGTACCTTTTAACTTTTGTCTAACTAACCCCCTCATTTTTGTATAGTTCCCCCTTTTGAAATTAAATGCCACAGTGTTTGGCAGTTGAGGTGTTCTTCCCACCACAGGGATGTTGAATGCTATTGTATTATGGTCACTATTTCCAAGCGGTCCTGCTATAGTTACCTCTTGGACCAGCTCCTGCGCTCCACTCAGGATTAAATCTAGAGTTGCCTCTCCCCTTGTGGGTTCCCGTACCAGCTGCTCCATGAAGCAGTCATTTAAAGTATCGAGAAATTTTATCTCTGCATTTCGTCCTGAAGTGAAATGTTCCCAGTCAATATGGGGATAATTGAAATTCCCCACTATTATTGGGTTCTTAATTTTGATAGCCTCTCTAATTTCCCTTAGCATTTCATCATCACTATTACTGTCCTGGTCAGGTGGTCGATAATAGATCCCTAATGTTATATTTTTACTAGAGCATGAAATTTCTATCCATAGAGATTCTATGGAACATGTGGATTCGCTTAAGATTTTTACTTCATTTGAATCTGAATTTTGCGAACAGGGGCTGCTAACAGGGAGTTTCGCAAGGGATTCTCCAGGTGAAGGAGGAGCTAATACAGCATCTGTGGGGTAAGTGACTGTCTGTAGTGTGTGTTTGTTTGTGTTTGGGCGTTACTTGCTGTGTGCTGAGCTTGTGTTTGTCAGTCTGTTTGTTTGGTTGTTTGAGGGACCGTGTGCTCTGGCTGGCAGTTGGAGACAGGTTTGAAAGCTCAAAGCCTCTGGTAATTGGCTGAGCCTTAATCAGTGGGCGCATTCACTCAGGCCAGGGCTTTATAAAGCCGCGCACAAGCGACCAGGGAGCTTGTATCTGTCCTTGTATCTCTACTCGTACTATATGATCAGCTGTACTCCTTCCCCTCCTGAACCCATTTGGCATATTGTCAATAAGTCCACATCTCTCTACATATGTTGTTAATCTTCAAGTCACCATTCTTTCCATGGCTTTACTCATAGATGATGTAAAGGCAATAGACCTGTTTGCATCAGGTCTTGTTCGTAACTTACTTTTCCCTCCGACCATTGTGTCTATAACCATTTGTTTCCACTCCATGGGTAGCTCATTTCCCCCCCCTTCCACCATATACTCTTGTACAGCTTTAGCAGTATTTTCAGACTCCTTTCATCCAGGTGTTATAGCATATTGTTATATATGCCATCTTTGCCTGGTGCAGAGGTTTTTCCTTTAGCTATAGCATGTTTAAGTTCCCTCATGCAGATGTGTTCACTTAATACCATATTGTCATCTTCCTCCCACCTCTTCTAGTTCTCATGGATCTCAATTTTTTTTTCATCACGTGGATTTCCATACTCAGATTTTCACCATTGCAAATGTTGTGGAATACTTCGGCTAGAGCTTCCACTTTTTCTTCATGGACTTCTGTAATGAGGCCTGGTACAGAATTACTCTTAATCTGTATTCCATTCATTGTCCTAATCTACCTATATACCTCTGTTTTAGTTTGTGTTACGCAGTCTGGAGTGGCTCACTACTGAGAGTGTCAGCCTCAGGGCAGCCTGTCAAAAAGCAGGGCAGACAACTACATACTAGTGGAACGTTCTATAAGTAGAATTCACCAAGCCAGTAACAAATGTTAACTCTCAAAGTACTTCAATAGCCTTATAATGGAGTCACTGACAGTGCTCTTGGGCATTCCAGTCTGTCTTGCCAGCCAGGCAAGCTGGACTCTGTGATAAATGGTCACTTACAGCAAAGATCAAAAAATACTCAGGTTACTGCCAGTCCCAAGGAACCAGTCACTTACCCCAGGTCATTTTGTACCTTAGATCTCATACCAAAGACAACTCTGGTAGCCAATCCTGAAATAAACTAACTAAAGTTTTATTAAGTTGGAAAAAGAAATGAGAGTTATTTACAGGACAGAGCAAGCAAGCATCTATATACAAATGAGTTTCAGTGTGTGATTCAAAAGATGACAGAGCTGTAGTAATCTGTCAATTCGAAGTGGCTTTCAGGACTAACCTATGCCATGCAGCATGGGAATCTCTTTGCTTATGTTTAGGAATCTTTGCCCCTCAGAATCCAGACAGCAGGAAAGAAATTCAGTTTCTCCTTGTCAGGGATTTTTATCCCCTCTACTCCAGAGTTCATGCATACCTGGAGGAAAGTAGGAAAGCCACACAATACCTCATTTACAATCAATGGGCCATCTTGTGTGCAGGGCGAGCATTTTGCCTTAATTATGCTTCTTTTCCTGTTTGGTGAGTTATACAATTACAGAGGTTTTCAATGCAAACACTCAATATAACTTTATAGCATGGGCTGCAGCCATTAATCTTACTTATAGCCATAGAGGTTATAAATGAGATCAATACATGCCTCATCCTACAAGCATTTTATAAAGTCTAAAATACATTATCAGCTTAACATCTGGTAGCGTTATCAAAATAGATATTACACAAGTAAGCAAGACTGGTTTCCAGCTGGACATTTGTTAGTGTTCAGTGTGGCCTGGGGCCTTGGCATGAGTTGGCACCTGGTCTGCCAGTATCATAGTATCTTTCTCAAGATTTTTTTTTATTTTGCCTTTTTAATAGCCCTTTGTGCAATTGCCTTCTTTCTTTTATAGTTCATTAAGTCCTCACTATTTTTGCATTTTGTTATCCTTTCTTTAACTGCTCTTTTACGCTACTCATTCCACCATAGTACATATTTTCTACCTTTCGGGTGACTTGATATCTTAGGTATAGCTAACTGGCTGCTATCATGAGTCCCTTACTTATATCGCTACTAAACTCCTCATTGTCATCACTTATGTATTGTTCATTAACAGTTTCATTACATTTGTTTCTAAAGAGTTCCCAGTTTTCTTTTTTATATTCCAAGTAGGGAGCCTTCTTCCATTCTCAATATTACCTTTACCTTAATATACTTTAAGTACAGGGAAGTGATTACTTTCCATTCCCTTCTCTTTATCAGCTTTCCAGCAGCATTTTCTTGCTATGCTACTTGATACTACAAGTCCCAGGTCTAGACAGGAGAGATTTCCATTGGTTTCATTAAACCTAGTGGGAGTAGCATCATTCACTATTACTGTGATAAATGAAGTCAGGGGTAGCTCCCTTTGATGAACAGCCAGCCAGCCAGTTAGCCTTAAAATCCCTCCTGGTGTCTGTTCCTTGCTTGCTTTACCTGTAAAGGGTTAACAAGTCCACAGGTAAAAGAAAAAAAAAGTGGGCATCTGACCAAAAGAGCCAATGGGAAGGCTAGAACTTTTAAAATTGGGAAAGAAACTTTCCCTTTGTCTGGTCTTGAGGCTGCAGGGACACGGAGCAGCAATGCTATAAGCAGGAATGCTGAAGGTTTGAACCAGGTATGAAAAAGTATCTTCCATACCTAGAATAAATTATTTGGACAGGGAACATTTAGTTAAACCTGATTGTGTCTATTTCTTATTTTGGCTTGTTGATCTCCTCTGTGCTAACCCTTGATGCTTTTGTTTGCTTGTAGCCTTTAAGCTGGACACCCAAGAAAGCTAGTTTGGTTGCTTAATTTTTGGAATTGCTCTTCTAAAATCTAGCAAAAGCCTAAATTCCAAATGTATTCTTTTCCTTTTTGTTTTTAATAAAATTTACCTTTTTTAAGAACAGGATTGGATTTTTGGTGTCTTAAGAGCTTTGTGCATATTGTTTGTTTAGCTGGTAGCACAGCTAATTTCCTTTGTTTTCTTTCTGTGTGTGTGTGTGTTTTTCTTTCTGTGTGTGTGTGTGTGTGCGCGTGTGTGCGCGTGTGCGCACATACCCCACAGAAAGGAATTCTCAAGGTGCTTTTTTTTTTTTTTGGCATTTGAGTGGTGGCAGCGTTTACCAAGCCAAGGTCAGAAAAAAGCTGTAACCTTGGGAGTTTAATACAAGCCTGGAGTGGCAAGTATTAATTTTTAGAATCCTGGTGGGCCCTCCACTTTCTGTACTCAAAGTGACAGAGTGGGGATTCAGCATTGACAATTACAAAATTATCATCAAGGAACAATTCTAGACATTTGCTGTTCTTATTTTTTTTTCTTCACTTCCCCACAATCTTTTTAGCTGTTATAATACATGGGCCTCTTTCATCTCTGTCAAATCCTGACTTTCCAGTTTTCCACAGGTGGTGTATGTTATATATTCTGAAAGATGCAGATTTATTTTGCATTGGGCTCTCAATAGCATTATACTGTATATTTACTTTCTTCACCTAAGTTTAAGATAATTTAAGATTTTCTTAATGAATGTACAAACTCCCCCTCCCCTTCCTAATTCTGTCTTTTCTAGAAATGCCATATCCAGGGATTCTGAAAGCTAGTATTCCTATTAACCATGTTTCTTGTATGCAAATGATATCAGGCTTAGTAGCCTTATCAAAGATATTTTTCTTTCATTCCTGTCCATCTGCTATTAGACTATATGCATTCCAACAGCAGAGAGTTAATCCCATTCTATTTATCCTTCTATTCTATTTCCTTCACTTAAAAAATCATGGAGTTGTTCTATTGATAAGTTGCTAACACACGGGTACCTTTCTGCTGCTTAATTATAATTTTCATTTTCAGTTTTTCTCCACCTGTGATGTGCAGCTTATTACTTCAATCATAGGAGCTATAAACCTCTGTCCTTTCATAATGTCTTCTCCTATTTTCCTCCTCCCATTTATCATTCATTGTGTCTTTTAATTTATTCTTTTGTGTGTTTATCTTTTTCCTCCTTACTGAGTTTCCTTTTCCATCCCCATTTGGTCTTAGACGCATCCTAGTAGCTTCCACATGTGATACGTTATTTGTAACTTTTCTTTTTTGCATCCCTCTTGCTTGCCTTGCTGCTATGCAACCTCTGTATGGTGCACTGTGCTTTCCTCCACAGTCACCACACTTTAATTCTGTCCCTTCCACACTATTGTCATAGGCATGTCCCCCTCCACATTTACTGCATCTAGATTTTCCCTTCACATGTATTTGCGACATGTCCCAACCTTCAGCATTTGTAGCACCGCACTGGGGGTAGGATATATGGTGCCCCCAAAAACATAGTATTATATTGTTCTCAATCTAGAAAGGTTTCTCTTTTAAATACAACTCACACAGCTGTTCTCCCTCCTCTTGCTAATTAGCTGCTTAAAATATAGTACCTTATCCCCTATGCTTTCCTCTATTTCATCTTCAGTCATTTTGACTGACACACCAAATACAATTCCTCTGGTCTCCA
This sequence comes from Mauremys reevesii, assembly GCF_016161935.1. Classification (NCBI taxonomy): domain Eukaryota; kingdom Metazoa; phylum Chordata; order Testudines; family Geoemydidae; genus Mauremys; species Mauremys reevesii. The sequence goes on from NC_052623.1 coordinate 255,460,734, forward strand.
TCAGATATTCAGGCAGTTGGCAGCTTACTTTCAGTTTTCCCTGCATTTTAATCTTTAATAATTTTCCCTACATGCTTTTACATTCAATTAATTGATCTCCTTGTAGCTTTCTAGTGCTTTCAATGTCTCCAGAAATTCACTCTGCCACTTTCGGAGGATTTATATCCCTTATCATCACAATATTGATTAGTTATTTCATTATAAGAGTTTATTCTTTCCTGGGTTTTTTTGCCTGCTGTTTCTTCTACTTGCTCTGGCATAGCCACTCTTTTCTTTTTCCTGACCTGTGTCCAGTCTTTCCCTCCATCTCCTTCATCATTTTCTAGACCGGTTTTAGTAGTCCCTATGATATCATCCATCTCTCCCCCAACCCCAAGTATAGCTTGGGTGCTGGTCCCAGCCCCAGCATTCAGGCTAGATCACTTCTGTTCTAAACTGTCTAGGTCTAGGCTCATCCTCTTCAGCTGAATCCCTTGCTGATATATATATAGTCACTTGATCAGTCTCTGCTGAGAGGCAGCTGATCAGTCACAGGTGAATCTGGGCTCAACTCCCCTTACAGGGCCATCTCTCCTGTGATAGATCTGTATTACTGTAGTGCTAGAGACATATAGGGAGACTCAGTTGTTGCCTTGAAGAGCTCACAATCAACAGACACAAAAAGACACACACAGGAGAAAGGAGTGAATACAAACATACAAAATGTATGTTGTTAATTCCACAGTTTCTCAGGTATGTTATTTATCTTTGGTTTAGGGTTTGATTAGATATTTTTTCTCCTAGTGTAAATGTGCTCATTTCTGTAGGCATTGCTGCAAACTAATCAACACTAATTTGTGTGTGGGTGAATTGGTGCAGGGTTTTTCCATCAACAGTTCATGAGTATTCTCTCAAAGAAAACTTGGAGCCCAGTGACACAACATGTGATAAAAGCCACTGTAGTGGCTCTGTTAATGATGATAAGAGGGAGTTAATACATTTGTTTATGATGCTGTTCGTTAAAACTGTGTAAAATATGGTCTCATCTTTAGTCAAAGAATTAATGTTTAAAAGGAACATTTCTTTATTGTGTTCATACCTTGGCCTTCGCACATCAATCGTCCATGTCCCAGGTCTTAATGATCAGTGTGTACAGAAATGTTTATACATGTCTATATCATGACTCCATACCAGAAGAAAGGCCCAGATCCTCAAAGGATCCCACTGATGTTAGGCACTTAAATACCTTTGAGGAGCTAGATGCAGCAGCTAGCTCCTTTTCTGTCTCTCCAGGAAGAGCTAAAGCAGTTCCTCTCACTCAACAGTCAAGCAACAGCAAACAGGACAGACAGACAGCAGCTCAGAGCTTTTTCTGCCTTTGATTCTTTGAGTGTTGCAGTTGTACAACAGACCTCAGGAGGAGAAGGAAGGGGAAAATGTGATCCACATGCCAGTTCCCTGCTACTCATCTCCGATGCCCACCCTCCAATCATAACCTGAGCAGGCAGAGATAGCAGTGATCGCACCTGGACCTTGGAAACTGTAGTAGCAGAAGCAATAGGGAACTAGCTTTCTTATTGACTGTGCTGGGCCTGTTGCTTCAGCTGTAGGACAAGATTTCTGCAAGCAATCATAAAATAAGATATCAAGTTAGATAAAGAATGAATATGGAACCTATTAAAACAGATAGATATACCAATAAAAGCTGTGATATATGGCACTTTACCAACCGGAACGCTCTATTAACCGGCATTTCTGATCTTCATTGAAAGTCCAGTTTATAGACTGGTTGGTGCAGGGCCGGCAGGCTCCCTGCCTGGCTCTGCCTGGCTCACTGGAAGTGGCGACACGTCCCTGCTGCTCCTAGGTGGAGGAACAGCCATGAGGGGCTCGGAGTGCAGGAGGGGGTGCGGGGTGCTAGATCTGGGAGGCTCTCACCTCTGGCGGGCCGGGGCGGCTCCCCAGAAGCAGCGACATGTTCCTGCTGCTCCTAGGCAGAGGTGCAGCTAGGCAGCTCTGAGTTGCCCAGTCCTGAGTCCCGTCCTGCACCCAAACTCCCTCCCTCTTAGTTAACCGGAATTTTTGACTTACTGGCACCCTCCATTCCCCCAACATGCTGGATAACAAAGCTTTTACTGCATTTGGGTGACCTTAACTGTGTGATTCCATGCTTTCAACTATTTGGCTTTTGCTTTGTTTTAAAGTGGAACATTAAGTTTGAATCTCTAGCCTAATATTTTTCAGAAAGCTACAATGTTCTCCTACAATGCTTGCCTGAATAAGGATAGACTTAAGCAGGTTCTTACTCTGCTGAATTGAGGACGGGGCCTTATTCCTGAATAATTGATATATTCCATGTGTAAATCCTGGTTAACATGGTTTTTTTGCCTGACAATTTTCCTAACATACAGCATGGGTCTCTAACAGTCAGACCCATCAAAATAACTTTTATTCTAGGTAATGAAAATCAGTGGGAGCTGGCTGTCCAACTGCCATTTGTGCCTTTTGAAAATCTCTCTTCAAGTTTATATATGTAACAGAAGACTGACTTTCACAGCGACTATGGAATAACTGTCAATCAGTTGTATAACTTCCTGTTGCTCTGGGTGTATGAGATCAGTTACCGAACAAAGCAGTCCAATGAGCTCACTGTGAAGGCAAGTATCAAATAAATGTTTCTTTGTTAACATGAGGAGCGTTATGTGGTATTATATCACGCTGGTTCCCTCTAGAGGTGACTTTTGCTTCCAAAAAGTTATCCCAGGCTAAATAAATGATGGTGTTAAGAAAATCACAATGTTCTAACTTTTTTTTAAAAAATGGTCAGATATTGTAGCATGGCTACTATCGTGTGGGATCAAAATTACCACCACACTGCTGGTTTGCATGAGAGATATTGCTGTAAATTAGCAACTAACTCATTATAGGAATTAATTACTGGCCTCTTTGGGCAATTAAGACTTCTAGGAAGGGAATGTGATTTGCCATTGATGGAACATAGGAATTGTCATAGTGGATCAGATCAGTGGACTAACTGGCCCAGTATCCTGTCTCTGATATGACCAGTACTCCACATGCTTCAGAGTCAGGTAAAAGTAACCTGGATGTGGGCAATTATGGAAAAATCTGCCCATGGGGGAAGTTTATTCCTAAACCCTCAATCAGAGGAGTGCTTATGCCCTGATGATATAGGGTGTATATTCCTTTCAAAATCCCCCCATTCCCCAATCCTTTCTGATACAATAGGACAAACACTGAGTGTGAAATCTTGACTCCATTGAATTAAATGGGAAAACTCCCATTCAAATCAGTGGGGCCAGATTTCCCACCGAGACATTTTTCTGAGGTATCACTTTGAGAGTCTGCTGTAATAATGCTAAGTTCAACAGAGCAAGTGTATGCACAACTTACTGCTTTACCTCCATCTCCTGCAGCCCTGATATTATTGAATAAAATGTGTACCACCTACTGGATGAAAGGCAACATACTTGGATGTGGCATGACCACCTTATTTACAAGCAAAGCTTTGGACAAACAAGCATATAATGTGCAAGGGATAAAAACATAACAAGCAATACAGCCCTCTAATGGTAAAAGTGAATGCTGACATTTTAACAGAATAAATAAATTAAAAAAAAATCTTAGTTCTTTTATAAACAGTAGAGCCCTATTCATCTCTACCATAATACTAATAAAGTTAATGGAGTTACAACAAGGAAGAATTTGTATCTAATAGTGTGAAAAACTTCCATGATAAATTGAAAGGCCAAGCAACTTCTGTGTTGACTTATAAACCCTGCACAAACATAAAGGTCAGTGGAACCGCAAGGGGTGTAAGTCTGTGCAGAACTAAAAATGCAAAGCGCAGTCCATGGCTGCATGGTTCACAAGCCTGGCTTGTTTATTGAGCGTACCCAGGCCAGGTTTCAGGCAAACCTATCCCTCCCCTTGGGTCTTATGATTTTTATCCAAAACTGGGCCTGGCCCTGAATCAAAACCCTGAAGCCCAACACCTCCAAATTTTGGGAGTATTGAAGACTGAGCCCTTCTTGTGGAATGAGTGAGAGGAGTAAATATACTGATGACAATACCATACTGATTTATTATTTCTTAATTATGTTGGGTCAGGGCCCCACTGGGTTAAAGACACAGGATAAAGACACACGATTTAATCATTTCAGATGCATTAAAATATGCAGTTGTGATTAGCAGAGGCACTTGAGTGGCAGCCGCTTCAGTTTAAATGGGAGAGGGCTAGTGGCAGATAGCAGTTTGTGAATGGCCCTTGATCCTGCTACTTGTTCCCTGATTGGATTTGCCAGAGCCCTGATTTATAGACTTCCATGCATGAATGCTGCCAAACTTGCTTTTTTTCTCTTGTGAGTGAAGGACTGGTTGTAGAGGTGTGGCTGGAGTTGTTATTCAATGGTGTTATTTCTACTCTGGGGTGATTATCATAGGTTATGCATGGTCCTTCTTGGGCAATTTGTATGTATTATATTTTAATTATGATAAAACACCTTGAGCCTGGGATGGATCTTCTATACGTTGAAAGAAACAGTGATAAACAAACACTGTCTTGTGGATAAGGCAGTCAAAGCTCAGAGTCTCAGCGTTATTAAAGTATCTACCTTCTGATCTCATGTCCACGTTGTGAGACCACGGCAAGTCTGACACACAGGCAGAATATTATTTCTGTTTCCCTCCCCCTTTTTTTCCCAATTGCCAGACCTCTTTGTCATCATATCTTAGATTGTAAGATCATTGGAACAGAGGCTCTCTTTTATCATCTGTGTATATCGTACCTAGTACAATAGGGCACAGATCCCTTAATGGGATCTCTAGTTGCTAAATTTGTGTAAATTCAGAGTTACTCCATTAAAGTCAGTGGAATTACTCCCAAATTTACATTGATGTAAGTGGGAACAGAATTTTGTAGCACTTCACATTCTTATAAAAAGTAATGGGATATATAATATCCTTTTATACCCTATAAACATATTCAATGCTGTTCCACTTTATCCAGTACCGTGAATATGCTTTTGGACTCTAAAACCAGAAAAATGGATGAAGCTCCTCTGAGCCATTGTTTTTTAAGCTGTTAATCAGGGGTTCTCAAACTTTAGCAACCCGAGGACCCCCATTTTGATTTAAAAATTTTCACGGACCCCCAAGCCAGCTTCTCATTTTCCCTGGGGTACTCAACCCCTGCTCAGTTCCAGGCCCCACCCCCACTCCACTCCTTCCTCCAAGGCCCGACCCCACCCCTGCCCCTCCTCTTCCCCCATCTCTTTCCGCAGTGTGCAGGAGGCAGTGGGAGCGAGGGGGAGGAGTTGATCAGTGGGGCCAGCGGGTTTACTGGCTGTCTTTGACTGAAATTTCTCCTCCCCTGAATGCTGTAGGGCATGTTATGCCCATCTGGCTATCAATTTACATTGCCAAGATGACTACATTTCAGGTGTATGATACATTTTATAAAATCTTTTAGGATCCTTCTGGGATATCAGTGAGAGAAACCCAGCCATTAGCAGGGCTATAATTCTACTAAGCCATTAACCACCCGTTCCTTTATTAAAGACAAAAATTGTCACTTTGGTTTGTTTTTAAACTGTTTGTGGATCAAAAAGGCACAAAAATAATCCTAAAGCCATGAACTCCTATTTTCACACTAGCTGACTTGAAAAAGGTGGCATTGTCATCTAAATAAGCTTTGGAAATTAGGAAGTAGAGTGTTTACAGTCTCAAACTGACTGCTTGTGTTCTATAATTGTTATGAGCAAGTTCTAAGCCCCTGAAAAACTGAGGTTTACATAAACACAGACACAGCCCTCATTTTATCTCTGCCAGGAGCCTCTATGAATGTGCTGATACATTGTTTCCAGAGAACATATATTTTTTTTCAATTTATTGTGCAGTAGCTTTTTAGCAGCAGCAGCAACAACTACAACGGGGCACTGCAGTTCTCTCTCCTCCTGTTCTCAAATACTAATTTGAAAGGGTCTATTTTCTCACATCTCTGCACTGTCATTACAGGATCCGTTCCAAACACTTTGTACTAGGGAAAACTGTAAAAGCTGTTTGGGTTTTGGATGAGAGGCAGGTAGAAGGAAACTTCATTTGTTTCTCATCATGAAGATGCATAATCATGTGTCAAATTTCTCACATGGGTGCCTTTTGTAAGCAGAACAAATGTTTGTTTGATTTTTGGTTTTTATTTTAACTTATGAGTCTGATTTGTGAAAAACCTCCTTGTTCCCTGTAGATTTGCTGAGCATCATTAATAGAAGTCAAAGGAGTTAGACTGGTCAAATGTAATGACACTGTAGAAAAATATAATTTTATCTGTACAAATATCATGCACGTAACATGTCTCACATTCCCTTCTTCTCACCTCTCTTCTTGTCCTCAACTGTCATTTTGCAATGGCAAAACAAATGTTCAAAGAAGGAACAAATGTCCGGACACTGCAGGTTCTCAAAATAAAAATAAAACATCACTGTTTTATCAATAACCTCCACTAACTCCAATGGAAAAAACAAACTGTAACTTCACTCACACAAAAATACTTCACTTGTATATTGTAGGCTTTTTATGCACAGTTTTGGAAATGTTTGGGAGGGGAGTTGAAATGGGGTCTGTCCTTTATCTTTTAATAATGCACATTACAAATAGAACTTGTGATTTTGTACAAGTTTAAAATAGTTTTTGTTTTCCTGCTTTGCACATGCTCCTTAGAGATTACTGTTGCATTCACTAGCACTTTACCTCTAAAACAGATCCTCTGAGTCTATGTTAAAAGCTTTTATTCAAACTTGATATAAGCGTCAACTGCAATGGAATCCAAATCCAATTTTCTCATGGGTGCAATAAAACCTTTAACATATAGCTTGCCATACCCACTGGCGCAGACAGCCCTGGACACAGTGACACTGTTTCAGTGTCACTGCCTGGGGGAGGAGGCAGGTTTCGGAGCCTGCCTTGGAGGTCCTTATTCCTGTCCTAACCATCCCTGCCACTGTAGCACAAGCTCAGAGATCCCTGCATGTCACCACAGCAAAGAGTTCAAAAGGAGGGCCTCTTGATCCATCCGCCTCTATATGAATCCACCTCCCTCCCCTTGGAAGGGAGTACAGCAATTGGGGAGAGTCACTGTAGTATCAGTGTTCCCTAGCTCGCTACTGTAGAGCAGCCACCTGGCCTAGAGGGTGGATTCCTTACTTTCCCCCAGATCCTGTGGTTACTAGCACACAACCTTACCCTAATATACCTGGGCTGTATGTTAGACACAGGATCAGGCTCTAGACCATGTTGTTTATGTGAAGATCTGACAACAAAACATGTCTGTGTGAAGGATTTTTCCCACACAGTATATGGTGTTCTACTTATTGAACGCTCATAAGCTTGAATGGCAGGGGTAACTAATATTTTAGTGGAATGGGTATCCTAGGGAAACAAATCCATTGCAGTAGACCCCTCTCAGAATCACTGATTTTCTAATATTCTCAGTCTTGGGGGGTGGGGTGGGAGGGAGTAGCAATTATACAAGGAAACAGCAAAGGTACACTGTTTTGTGACCATAAACTCCTTAGAGATCAGTATCTCTGTCAGTTCTTAACCCAGTCTGTGATTGGAAGCAACCATTTAATGCCTTCCAGCAGCATAATACCACAAGTGTAGCTATTTACATAGTGTTTTCCTAGCGGAACACTTCTCATCACTATCCCAATCAGTTTTACTCCCATACAGATCTCCTTGGAGTTCTCCACTCCCTGCTTGATTACTTTTCAGCTCAGGGGTCAAGCTGTTTTCAATGGGCTGCTGAAGAGAATCTACGGCTTCTGTGAAATCTGCTAGGTGGGACAGACCTCACCCATTCTGTTTTAATGGTGAATTTGTTACTGTCAACTCTTCCAGCCTCAGCTTCCCTGGATACTACTCAGATGATCCTTAAACGTGAAAAACCCTTTGCACTTAAAAAGTTGGACAACACACAGTGCTCTGACTATATGTGAGACCCTCCCATCATAGATCCAGGGTCTGAAAAATAAGGCAACTTTGAATGTATGCCTGTTATTAACACTAAGGATACTTAATATGGAACTTCATTTAGGTAAGCTCTCTCTACACATCTATTTGATTTAAAATAGCTCACTGTGCCACACATGGCTCATTCCTTCACTGAAAATGTTGATAACCTCAAAATGAGTGGACTAGAACCTCCAGGGAAGACAGTTTCTTGTTACTTGGTTTGTAGTGTGCTCAACCTTAAAAATAGTAAGTGGAACTGATGGCTAAATTTTCAAACTTCACAGCTAGTTACTGCATGAATGAAATAAGGAACTTGGAAATGCATTTTACAACATTTTTACTACAAATTCTTCATTTTTACTCCATGAAGAGGCACAAATACTGGATTTTCCCCAAGACACTAACAAAGGATCACAGAACTGAACCAAAGAGGAATCCCATTTGAACATATTAGCATTTTCAAAGCTCCTATTAATTGAGGTAATTACCATTTATATCCTAGTTCCTGAATGCTTATATTTCATGATCGTTGCTTTAACTTTGTTAATATCATTTATGGGGAACAGGCTGATTTGCTGTTGCCATTTTACAGATTGAGGGTAATGTAAGTGCATTAAAATTGGTTCCTGTTTAGAATATCAATAGCAATGTCACAGTGTATAGCCAGCCTCCACAAGCATCAACTTGCAAGAATTCTTAAATCCCTTAAAGGTGGGGAGAAGATGAAGTGCCTTTCCTCAGTTCAGTACATAACTTAACACTGTTTTTTACTCATTTTCCCTTTTAAAAAAAGTGGAAGATCTACAAGTAACAATCAGGCCTAACAAACTATGCAGGCCGGACTGAAATATTAAATGAGCCAAACCAATAAGAAAGAAAAAAGAAAGCCAAATAGTTGCTCATAATGTTTCAAATCCTAATCCAGATGATTTTCCTGACATGAAAATCAGTGAAATTGCTGTCAAAAGAACAGGCAGTGAAAAATAATAATCCACAGTTTAGCTATGGATATCTGAGGAAGGATTTCTAATTCTCCTAAAGCAGTGGTTCTCAAACTAGGGCCGCCGCTTGTTCAAGGAAAGCCTCTGGCAGGATGGGCCGGTTTGTTTACCTACCACTTCCGCAGGTTCGGACGATTGCAGCTCCCAGTGTCCACAGTTCGCTGCTGCAGGCCAACGGGGGCTGCAGGAAGCAGCGTGGGCCGAGGGATGTACTGGCTGCCACTTCCCACAGCCCCCATTGGCCTGTAGTGGCAAACCGCGGTCACTGGGAGCTGCGATTGGCCAAACTGCGGACGCAGCAGGTAAACAAACCGGCCCGGCCCGCCAGGGGTTTTCCCTGAACAAGTGGTGGCCCTAGTTTGAGAACCACTGTCATAAAGCACTTCTCAAATTTCTCTACATATGGCCAAAGCAGTTTTTTCACAAATGAGCAAAACTCTAGCCAACAGAATATGGCTTTGGGATTAGTCTATGAAAGAGTCAGCATAGTTTAGCAAAGTTTCCCCCTGGATCTCTCAAGAGAGCCGAAAGGGATTGAAAACAGTGGCTTCTCAAACACATTTGTTTTAATAAGTAAATCGAATAGTAGTTCATATACTTGCTAAAAGCAACTCACTCTTTTGACAGCTTCATTTCCAAAAGCGCTCCAAATTTTTGAAGCCAGGTGTTCTGACTGGATTTCTAACTGAAGCACAAATGGTAGGCTATAACGATTACAATAAAAGAGGAAATGCACATTGAGTTCTACAGCCAAATGGATCTGTACATAGTGCAGCACATGGCCCTGAAAATGGCACCAGGCATGCTGACAGAGTAGACTCAAGTCAATAAGCGGATAGAGACTACTATGAACAGCTGAGAGTCTGCCTTGTCTCCCTGTGGCAGTGATGTCAGTATGAAGTTTAAGTTTTTTGGTAAGATTACATACTATAATAAGCTATATCATATTAATATGTTTATTATATAAAAATAGTAGCAGTAGTTTCCAGGCGCATTCATGATGTGCCAGGTGCTTTTCTAAGATAACAATAGACATTGTCCTTGCACTGGAGAGCTTGCCAACAAACATAATTTGCCTGTTAAATTATTTTGATGGTTTCTTCCTCACCTTTAAATACACCTTGGCTGTTTAGAGGACATGGTTTGACAAGTTTTTTTGTCAAACACTCTCCCTATCTTTTGCTTGTTATTTAATCCACAAATATTTATTGGTGCATTAATAATTTACATATAATTAAAAAGAAGCACAGCCGTCGTAAAGCAAGAGACCTGAGTTACAAGGATTTACACCAGCTGCCTTCATTTGTGGCAGCCGCTGTCACTTGTCAAAAGGAGTCAGACTGAGCTCCCTCATGGTACTTGGTGAGTTGGTGCTTTGCTTGTAAGTGTTAATTTTAGTGGTCAAGATTTAACCGTTCATTTTAAAAGAATCTCAATCCTGCTAAGAGCTCTCGGTGAATAGGGGTTCTGCATCAGTGAACAACTCATTGCAGTATTGGGGAATAAGGCCCTGATTCAGCAAAGCACATAAGCATGTGCACAGCTTTACTTCCTGTGTAATCTCATTGATTTCAATGGGATACTCATAGTCTTAATGTTATGCACATGGTTGAGTATCCTGATGGCTCAGGGCCCATGTCTCTAGCTCTTGTGATTCCAAAGTTAATCTTCACATTGTGAATCACATGTAAACTGATGCAATGTCATTTTTTTGAGTCTGCAGAGGTCATAAAACAATGGCTGGGAAGGTGTGAACTGCTCCATTCATCTCAATCATGTATTGAGTCTGGAGTTTAGTGATGATGATCTAAAATTTGACATGGTTAAGTGATGATCAAAGCAGGTATGACCACAGTCAGAAAGAGGTAGCCATACTGTAAAGACCTGCATAACCTATTACTTAATGTTTATGCCTTGTTCTTCTATATCAATTGAGTAGGGCTTAGTCTGTGAACATGGTTTGGGAAAGTACCTGTTGTGATGGGTTCCCCTCAGGGTGCCATCTGGAACTGGAGTATCACTGAGCCCCCTGACCCACCAGCCTGGGCTCCCTCTCACACTATACTGCTGTGACAAGCTGCAAAGCCCTCCAGCCTGCACTTTCACCAGCCTGCATACAGGTAGGGACACACCCAGCTGCAGTTACATGCAGGCTCTCTCACCAGCCCCTGCATAGGAAGGCTACCTCCAAGGCAACTCCCAGCTCCCCAGGCATGCACCTCCTCTGGAGTATAAACCCAAAATTATACTGTCTTGCGCTGTACAGGAAACTGTACAGCATAAGCTCATAAAGTTCATCCCCCTCCTTCAATGTGGAGAGGAATATCAATAGCCTTGGCCCCTTGAGCTATGATTCCCATACACTTCACTCCAACTCACTGGGTTTAGATAAAGCAAAAACAAGTTTATTAACTACAAAGGATAGATTTTAAGTGATTATAAGTGATACCAAACCCATCAAAGTAGATTACCTAGCAAATAAACAAAAACGCAAACTAAGCTTAATATACTAAATAGATTGGATATGAATTAGTAGGTTCTCACAGTAAGAGATGATACAAGCAGGCTGCAGATTCTTAAGGGGAAAGCTGCATTACAGGCTGTTTGGAGCTCTCTCAGGAAGGCTCACCAGGTGGGAGATAAGCTTCTCCTAAGGCCAATTGTTTTCCCTAATAGCCCATTGCCCTGAATAGGCCCTTCCCAACCAGCTATCTAGACTGAAAGCAGCTTGTATAGTGGGCATTACCTAGGTGCAACTACATTTGAAATATAGATACATAGGCAATATTTATAACTTCAGATACAAAAATGATACATGGATATAAATAGAATAATCATATTCAGAAAATCAGAACCTTTTCAATGACCTCATATGACCTTTCTTGCATAAAATGCATCATAATTATGCCATAATCCTATCATATCATAATATCACTGTGAAGAATATGCAGTGCCATGTCACACTGGTACTTCTTGTTTTCCAAGGCAATCCTTGCTTGTTAATGCAAAATCATTGGGAACAGAAAACAACAAGAGGAAAGGCAGCATTTTAAGCTAAAATGGTCTGAAACCATTTTATGTTATTTCTTACAATCCCCCAAAAAGTGCAACTTGGCTTCCTTCTCTTTCCTTGCAAATACAGTACATTCTTGGCATGTTTTTTTGACATTTGCTATTTTGTTGCTGCTCTTATAGCTGACATGGATCTTACAGAGCTTAACATGGATTCAAACATGAAAGTGAATGTTCTATGTGGAGACGGGGAGAGTACAGAGAAATGGTACAAAGGCAGCTTATGCACTTCATACCAATGGAAGAAGAAGAGCTCCCCCACTTCCCTCTGTCAGTATAAAAATTCTTAAGTGTTGTGTCTTGCCTTTCCATAAGCTTCTTGGTGAATTTTTTAAAATTCCAAGAAAATCAAAAGAAAATAAACTCCCTTGAAGTAAGTAACATTTCTATTTGTATATCCATAAAGAGATGGTGAAAGGAACTGACTCCAGACTCACTGATCCATCAAAGGGCCTTTGGAAAGTAGACAGCTAGACTCTGGGGACCTTATTATATACTGTATTTTGATTCTAAAACCACATAATCTATTTGTTTAACTCTTTGTACAAAAGAGGGGAAAATGCGTGGGGTAGGAGGAAGTGAGAGGTGGAGGAAGAGCCCTATTGTTCAGATGAATCTTTCAAACATCACTAAGTATTTTGCTGTGGTCCTGGGAAAAAAATCAGAAAAGTTTCCTTCTTTTAACACAAGGTCTCTTCAGGTATAATATATAAATACACTTTATATATTATACCAGAAGAGGGTGTAATTAGAATCAAATACAGTTCCATCAGCAACTCTATCACTGTTAGTAACAGTGCCAGTCCAAAGCCCAGATAAAAGAGGAGGATTCTGCAGCTGGGTTTGCAATCCACTCAGGTAAAACCTTACTGAAACAGAAACAGCTCGGCTAAACCAAAACTTGAGGCTGGAAGTTGCAGATGGAGCTCAAAACTTAAATATGACAAATGTCAGTGAAAGCCAAAAGGAAGATGAGATCTCAAGCCCTTGAATCTTTATGACTAAATCTGTAACAAAAGCATGCACATGGAACGTACAACACTTTGTATAGTATGGGAAACCTGGCACAGATTATATGAGAAGTGAAAAAATACCCTTTCAACGTGCTTGGTGTGAATGAGACTATGTGGGCAGGGAGTGACGAGATGATGTTTGATGTACTACAATCTTATACTCAGGAAGAGGAATGCATAAAGCCGATGTAGAGATTATGCTGGGTAACATGACAGCAAAAACCCTACTGGCTTGGGAGCCAGTGAATGACAGAACAACAGCCAGGCTGCAAACAAGAAATGTCAAATGTACAATAATCCAAATATATGCATCAACAAATGCAGTAGGTGACAGTGAAAAAAAGGCACATTCTATGAGAAGGTACAGCAAATATTAGATGATGTGTCTAACCATGAGATCAAGTTGTTAATAGGCAACTTCAGTTCACAAATTGTCAACAACTCTCTTAGCTAGGAAAGAGTCATGGGCATAGCAGTGGAGGGCATCTGAACTGATAATGGCAAATGGCTCTTGAAACTCTGTGGCACAAACAGCCTAAAGATAGGAGGCCGTCTCTTCCCACTCAAGAGGATTCACAAGTTCACATGGAGATTAGCAGACTACGTGACTGTCAACTAAATAGACCATGTGTGCTTATCTCAGAGATGGGCATCTTCTTTGAGGGATATCAGAGTCAGCAGAGGAGCAGATGTTGGCTCAGATCATTATTTTTTAGTGGCATGTTACAACTTAAACACAAAAAGATCACAAAGACAGATAATAGTGTTACAGCAATAAAGAAGTTCAAGGATGAAGAAACAGAACAGATTGCATTTAGCAACCATTCCAGCATTTTATAGGACTAGACTGATGAAAGTCTGGAAGACAGATGGTCTAGCTGGATGAAGATGGTATTCGAGACAGCCAAGGGAGGAATGGTTCTCTGAAGACGATGAAAAAAAGATGCACAGATTACATCTGGAACATGGGCAGTGACTGACAAGTGGAAATCTCTGAAGGCAAAACAGTACAAGACACAGGCACAACTCAGAAGTGGATGCAAGAGGGAGAGAGCAAAATAAATAAGAAACAGGCAAGATAGAAATGCCTACGTTTAGGAGAAGGATGCAGGGGCAGAAACAGCAGTGCAGAGGAGAGACTTCAAGCAGTTCTATAGACTAGTGAAAGGCCTTTCAGGAAGAACCAGACCACCACAGGTAATGCACAGGGACTCTTATGGACAGATGTTGAAAACACATTCTGTATTCAACCATCCAGAGCTGATGATCATGCACAGGTTCAAAAGAAATTCCAATGTTAAATTAGAAATGCAAGAGGGACCAGTAATACCTGATTAAATTAAAGCAGCCATCAAAGGCCTTGAACAGGGGAAAGCTTCTGGGGTTGGCAGAATTCAAACAGAGGTACTGAAGATGGGAGGCAAAATTCTGTTTGAGCAGCTAACAAAACTCCATAATGAAATATGGGTAAAAGAACAAGTCCCACAAGACTGGAAAGATGGTATCCTCATAGCATTTCCAACAAAGGTGATGTTAGTCCGTGCACAAACTGGAGAGGTATTGTACTGCTATCAGTCCCGAGCAAAGTTGTTTGTGGGGGCAAACAACTTAATTAGTTTTAAGAGAGATGAGAGACTTGGATAAATTTATGAGTACAATTATATGATGGAGTTGATTCGGATGATAGGGGGCAGGGCTCAACAGCCCTGAGGCTCACTTCTATTTTATGTCTTACATTCCTAAAGCTCATGCTTCAGAGTTTCAGCTGGCTGCCAGCAGGGTCAGGAAGGGATTTTCCCCCCTATTGTTTGGTTGTTTTTTAAAAAATCTTCTTCTTCTGAAGCATCAGGGATGGTCACGGTAGGAAGGGAGGGCCAGGGCTCTGAGGTGGCACTGAGCATTCTCTCTCTGAAGTGCTTGGCTGGCTGATTCTTGCTCACATGCTCAAGATCTAATGGATTGCCCTATGTGGGATAGGGAAGGAATTTCCCCCCTGGTCAGCTGGGCAGTGACCTTGAGTCTTGGGTGCCTTCTTCTGCAGTGTGTGGGTGCGGGTCACTTGCCAAGATAATATGGTTATCTCACTTGATTAGTTCTTTGCCATTAAGGGGGCCTTGAGCACTGATGCACTTTGGTCCCTCCTAGTCTCTGACTGTAGCACATAATAGTCCAGCCTCCTGTCAGATGTAATACTTTAGTCTAATTTTGATTGTTAGGTTCCATGTGGGGAAACTGGGTGGGGTTGGTGGCCTGTGATATGCAGGCTAGGTGATCTGGTGGTCCCATTGTGGACACTATTGAATGCTTTCTTAAAGTCAATAAAGTTGATTAAGAAGGGTTTTTACTAAGCAATAGCTTTCTCAATCATCTGTTGAAGAGTGACTATCTATTCACAACATGATCTACCTGGACAGAACCCAGCCTGTTCTTCTCATAATAGTTCATCCATTGCCACCTTTATTCTATTCAGCATAACAGTGGCCAAAAGTATTGACCTACACTTTGTTTATGCAGTACTCCAGCCCTTTTACCCATTAGTGTATGTATATTTTTTTTAAAAAAGAGTTTTGCAGAAATTCCAGGGAGGACTATTTTAGCTCTAGTCTTGCTTTGCAAATGTTCATGTCCTTACAAGAATTTCCCACCTATTGAATTTTGGCAGAAGAGGAAAAGCCTTTCCTATTACATCGGCAAATTAGTTGACAGTCTGGTTGTTCAAGCTGTGAATTAATGAGCCTAAAGATACTGGCTAATAATGTACTCATATCAGGTGCACAGAATACAATAGATGACATAGCCTAAAGGACTTAAAGTTTGCTTTGAATAAGACATTAAATGTGCCTCTGAAATAGTTCTAACGACTTTCTGACAGCTATTTTTAAGAAAACATAAGATGCGAAATTCTGTGTCACTGATCTTGGATAGGTGAATGCTGTGTAGTAATTTGTTTTTCCAGACAGTATGATATGTTATTTTATTCCCCAATTCTTTGAACAAACATTTATTTGGAGAAGACACTTAGTGAGAACAATTCAGTGCAAGTTTAAAACAGAAATGAAAATGGTTGATTGCATGTCAAGCTAAAAGATAAGTTCTAATTCAATCACAGGTTATTGGACTCAGTGCAGGAATTACTGGATGAAAGTCAATGAACTATATCAGGCAGGAGATCAGACTAAATGACCATACTGGTCCTTTTTAGCCTTCAAATCTATGTATCTATTTAGAAAATTGCAAATTAAAATCAGTACAGATACAGATTTGTAACCTGCAGGGTTTTGGGGGGGGGTAGTGTTTTGGGAGGGGGGTAAATTCTAGAGATGAATGTGCTATAGAACAACTAGAAATGTTACCAGATCAGAGACC
Source organism: Mauremys reevesii (assembly GCF_016161935.1). Lineage (NCBI taxonomy): Eukaryota > Metazoa > Chordata > Testudines > Geoemydidae > Mauremys > Mauremys reevesii. The sequence goes on from NC_052623.1 coordinate 255,477,193, forward strand.
TAATTCTGTAGTCCCTTGCAGGCAGAGAATAATAATTGAATGACCAGGCCCTAAAATAGCAGCATTAAGGCTCTGATTCAGTAAGGTACTTAAGCACGAGCCTGCCTTAAGCTTGTGAGTAGTCCCAGAGCCTCATAAAAGATTAACACCAGGTTCCAGAAGCCATTTTTTAAAAAGCAAGTTTAGTAACAATGAAAGGTGCCTGAATGAAACCAGTGAAGTCTGCTATCTATCTATCTGCAGATGATATGCACAGGAAGTAGTAATGCAAGCTTCTCCAAATCTCTTTCAACGGGTCTCAACCTTATCCTGGAAGGACTACTTTTTGGATAGGGTAGGTTGTTCCTCTTACCATGCAATTCTAGGCCTCTCTTTTGGGATGGCCAACAATGATCTCAACTAGTGTCAGTGGTGATAGTGGTTTATGGACTCTTGTGTAGTCTGAAAAAGACCACATACTCATTTCACATACACCATGATTGCCTTTCGCACCATCTTCTGAAGCAGCTGGTACTTGCGTGGAGCAGCTGGTATTGTTTGTATGCTGTGGGGTCGGCTGCAGGGAACAGAACAGATTAACGCAGCTGCATTTTAACACAGCAATGACAGCTTGCTTTGCTATCAACTGTTTGAATAAAAATAACATAGTTGTTAAATACAAATTCTAGCTGCCTTACTGAAAAGAACAACACAGTCCTAGCTACTGTTGGAGATAGGTTTCTAGACTAGATGGGTCCCTGGTCCAATCTAGTATGGTAAGTCCAAAAGGTACTTAATTGCCTATCAAATATAAACAATATTTTGATCACTTCTTACCTGGGCTGGATTCCCATCAGGTGGCCTAATGATAAAAAGGACTTAATATGTTTCATTACCAACCCTTTGACCCATCCAGTCTCCTCAACAATTTTACATCCTTGTCACAAATTCATTGCATGAACTTGTTGCCTGCAGTCCCACAAATAGCAATATCGCAGCACACTGCCTACTGCCTTTTCTCTTCTTTTGTTCAGACAGTGGTGAGGTTGATAGGTTTAATTATGAGTAATCAGAGCATGCTGGGACCAAGGGCACAAAGGTGATGAAGAGAAATGAGATTTTGGGGGATTAGTAAAGGTCTCCAATGTCCTCCTTGGCTCCTGAAAACATTAGGCTGAGGAAACCAATGGAATTTATTCAGCACTGAAGTGGCTGTATTTTTTTTTAAACTACTGAATCATTTTCATAAATAACACAAAGTATCTTAAGTTAAGACTATATTTTAATCCCTCTACTAGTGTTATTCAGTTGTGATAAATTTCCCAACAGCAATAACTGCTACTTTATATCTAGCACTCCCTTAAAGAGCAAATTCTGTTCTGTATTAAAATATGGGGAAGGATTTGAGTTTCCATAATGTGTATTTTACCATGTTGTACTATAATTCTGCAGGTGACAGCTACATTCTACTACTAGCTGTGGGCTAAATTATAGCCCCCTTTGGACAGCAAGAGAGAGGGATTAAGGAGACTTTCCCCATGATCTTTGCATAAAGTCTGCCCAGAATAGCAATCTCTGAGTTTGAGAGTACAGACAATGCTAGTGAAATGCTGCCCCATCCAGAGAAATCACACCTCATAAAGAGGGAGCAGAAGTGTTTGGGGAAGGGAGCGCCATGGCTACACTCCCTACTGAGTGCCAATTAACAGGATTGGCTGGCTGGCTGGCTGGTGAATGGACTATGCTGGACCTCTGAAAGGTTTGTGGCAGATTGGTCTCCTCAGAGTGCAGACAGAGAGGCACAATGCCTCCTGTGGCACCCTACAGGGCTGCTGCCCCTTGGGCTATGCAATCCCACACTGCCCCAACTGCAGCACAGTGGCTGAATACCCTCTAGAAAGACCAAGTTATTTCAAAACAATGACAACCTTTTGAGTGGAGATATTTAATCCTGTATGAGGCACCAATTGCTGAATGAAATTTGCCTGAAATGTTGCCTTCTGAAACTCCTGCAGTAGGGTTCCACACAAAAAAGCAGCACAGAAAGCTGTGGCTCAGACTGATGCTTGGAATCTCCACGGCACTTCCCCTTTTTCATTAAAATGGCTGCTTTGGGTGTTGTGTCAGAAAATATTAATTATTCAAGCTGGCAGGAGCCGCTACTGAAGCACTTTCAGCAGCACCAGAAGCGAGGAGAAGCAGTGACACCCAGTGCAGGGCTACTGATCCTTCTCTCCCCCACACTTCTCCAGATCTATTCCTGTGCCGGTCTTGCCCCTTCCAAAGCCATGGAGCCTCTGTCTGCTAAACAATCATGATCTTTTAAATGATTTTAGGTGCTGATCTTTCTGGTCTTCAGCTTCCTTGCTCCCACTTGCTACTTATTCATTCACATTCATACTCATCCATAAACCAGTACCAGGTTTACTATGGCACCAATGGTGCCATCTCACCAGGCCATCACGCAGAAGGGGCCCGTTATGGTTGCCAGGTGTCCAGTTTTTGACTGGAAAGTCTGATCGAAAAGGGACCCTGGCAGCGTCGACACTAAAATTCCAGTTACAGGAGTAACCACAATCAACCTCCATGCCAGAAGGGCAGGAAGAGCAGCTGCAGCTCAGCTGGACAGAGAGAGAACTGGCTCCTAAGGTCACGCTCAGATGGAGGGAGGGAGGTACCAGCTCTGTGTTGCCCTGGGGGGAATCCTGTCCACATACACCTCACGCCGCTGTGCTTGCCCCTAGCCCCCACCTCACTCCAGGGACCAACTCCCCTCACCCCATTGTGCTCTTGCCCCCAGCCTCACTGACACCGCCGCCACCTCCACCCTGCTGTGCTCTTGCTCCCAGCACCTGTACTGTAGCGCTAAGAAAATTAATGTTTTCAAGTGTAGAGGTTTATATGAGTCAAAGCTAGTACTGAGTTGATGATACCTTTATGCCCAAGGGAGCTGATATTCACAACTTAATAAAAAAAAATTCCCCAATCTTCTGGCAGATTATAGTGCTATAGATAAATGGGCCAATGAGTCTATTTGAAAACAATATTATATGGTTACATAGCAATTTATGTAGCTCAGATTGCAAGAAAGAGCAAACATGAACATAACCCATTGAAGGCAGACATCAGGAATAACCCTAGTAAATTCAAAATGCTGCAGTTTCAGCTAGTATTAGCTGACCTTTTAAAATCTTTTCCAGCTTTCTTAAACAGAAAATTTCCTCTTGCTGAACTGGGACTCCATTTGACCCAAATGCAGATTGAAATTGCCACACTGAATTCATAAAGGAACTCTTTGGGTTTGCATGAAACATCACTGTGGAGAATTTTTGTGGAATTAACTACAAATTTGTGCCATTCGACACTGTGTTTCCACATCCACTGTGGGGTAACTCCCGCTGCGGGGGAAAAAATCACGCGGGGGAAGCTATCCCAGTTCCCCATCTGCTGAGTCATTGGAATTCACTGATTTCCCCAAAAATGGCTGGGGAAAAAATGTGTGGCCCCAGGTGCTGTTGCGCGCAACGGCACTCTGGCCTCTCCCTCAGCCTCTCCTCGAAAGGCGCCAAGTTTAAGCCTATGTCAACGCACTTTTCTTGGCGTGCCACTCCTGGCTTCCTGCCCTTTGGGCGGCTGTGAGGGTCATTGTCACGGCCTCACTCCACATGGCCCCACCCGCTCCATGGCAGCTGCTGGGTGGTCAGCTGCCCGCATGGTAGCGCACTCAGCTGCACCACAATGACTATGGGGACCTTTTCAGGACCCAGCCAGGACCCTCGGGGACCCAGCCTACCCGTTGCAGGTGCCTCTCGTGCTGTGTAGGAGGCTTTCCTTGGGGAATAGCTCTTGCCCTTGCACTGCAAGCCTTGGTTGTGTGCAGTGAAGACAAGTCCCCCTCGGGGACCCTACTCGTGCCCTCCCTTGTTCGACAAGTCTTTGGCTTCCAGCATTCATCTGCCAGCGAATACCCTTCCCAGTGACTGTCCCCCAGCTGCAACTCTTGTTTAGTCCGCGAGCAGCACTACTACAGACCCTAAAGTTTCTTTTGTTTCTTTATTGTGTTCCCATCTTTATTTACAAGTTACTCCCGAATCCATTCTTCCTTTAAAAATACAATTTAAAAATTAAATACTGGGCATTAAATGACAGGCTCCTGCTCCCCAGGGTTGTTGGTGATGCAGCACTGGTGACATGAAACTAAAGGGACCACTGTGCAGGGCGGTCTGTTGCTGTAACTCGTGACATGACTGGCTGGAGGGCCTAGGCCCTCGCTGGTAATGTGGGACAGTGGCCAGTTCATGGAGCCCTGCATCCCCTGGAGGGCAGTGTCCAGAGGGCCATGCCCACCTCACAGAAGGGGCAAACCACCTCCTCAAGCACCCCCACCCCACTCCCAGAGTGGCTCTGTGGCCAGACCGACCACCGTTCCCCCATCTGTACTCCCCCCCCCCCCCTCCTGCCTAAACTGCACACCCCCCCCACTACCTGCTACCTGCCACCCACACTCACTGCGTGCCTGTAAACTGCACTGATCCTGTCCTGTGACTAGCCCCAGTGTAAACAGCGTGTACCAGTAGTAATTAACACCAAAGCAGTAATGAACTGCCCCTAGTGGGGCCAGGAAGGAAGTTCAAATTAGAGTGAAGCAGGAATGGGTACTTGAGTATTAATGGGGTACCAGACAGTTTGGGTACGGGGGGGCAGGAGGGGCTGGGTCTGGGACTTTCAACGGCCTGTAAGACTTTGTGTGGCGACTGTGGTGTTGCAGGGCGGCAGTGGTGGCGGGCTCTATGGTTGCGAGGTGACTGACTTCACTCCTGCTATGGTGGGCTGGGGCTCTTTCCTCCTTAGTCAAGGGGAGGGCGAGTTGCTGGCACACTCAGGGGCCTGCCAGGGCCCTCCTCTGTGGCTCTGCTCGTGCTCACGCCAGTGAGCTCTCGCCTGCTCCTCTCAAGTGGTCGGCCTTTCCTGGGTCGCCTGCCCTCCGGCATCTCTGATCCTCCGCTGTCTAGCTTCTCTCTGCCGCGCCAGCTCTTGGCGCTCTCGCCTGGCTGGTCTCTCATTCAGTGTCTCCCTGTGATGCTATAACTTCCTGGGAGAAGCTGGTCCTTTGTAGCGAAGATCTAGAGCCTCAAAGAACAGGATCTTTTTGGAGATCTGGAGGTGTGAGACACTCCAGCCAGTCTGACTGCCAGACAGACAACTCTGTGTCTGATCTGAACAACATGTCCAGCACACTGCTCGACAGTCTACCTGAGCACACAGTCTACCTCTGTTGTCATCTTCTGCTGCGTCAATGCAACTGTCGCAGTTCCTCTAAACTCTGCCCAGCAGTCATTCCTTCCTCCTTCCTCCTCCCCGACCTTTGCACTGTTGAGATGTCCCAGTGCCTTGTGGCAATTTCCTTCCGTTTCCTTGGTTGATTTCCTGGATAGAAAGCAACGCTTCACTGGATTTTTCACCATGCCTTCATTTTGGAACGATTCAGCGACCTTGATTGCGCTACAGTTTCCAGGCAGTGCCTTTTGTCACTTATTTGACAGATGCCATATCAGCCTTTTGCATGACAGCCACAACATGAGCAATTCAGCATGCATGACAGCAGTGGCCTTGCGCATCTTGGCAGCCATCTTAAATTGCTGCACCATCTGCCTGCCAATGTCAAGGGCTTGCATGGCCAAGAAATGAACCTGGAATGGTCCTATTGCACTACACCGGGACAATCTCCAGGGAGATCCCCGGCAATGGCTGGCCAAAAAAAGGGAAAAGATGGCCAGTATTACTGGGTTTTAAGGCATAGTGTAACTACAGAGTTAAGCCGCTCTGTGTGCATCTAACTAGGTCATGTACAGATCTGGACTTATGAGCACAGCCGCTCTGACAGACTGGGTGCCCCCTCAACCACCCTCCCTCCTGCTGTACCCCTCCACACATGTCCTGGGCCTCCGTATCCCTACCTGTTGCTTCCTGCTCCTAACGTGATAAGTGTCCCCAGGAAAAGCTATGAGTGTAGTAAATGCAGAGGTGAAAAAATTAGTATCAAGAAGTATGAAGATGAAGGTCTTTTCTTGAATCTTGATAGCTTATGGAGCCAGGCAGCCTCAGCCAGCCCCTGTATGAGATGATGAAGGCGGTTAGCAGCTGGCTCATGTGAGGATGATGAGCAGTCCCGGTTCACTATTGGCTACCACATCTAGATGATGGGCTGATGATGAGTACGGTACCAGTCATTTTGCAGGTCACGTCACCAGATACTAGGAGGGGGAGACCATCACATAGCCCATGCAGCAGCACCAGCTAACCGCAGCAAGCGAGATGCTACCATAAGTCACAGCAGCAAGCAGTCAAGACAATTTCTTTACCTTTTTCCTCTGGGGTGGGGTAGAGCTTTACAAGAGTCAAGACAATTTCTTTCGCTTTTCCCCTGGGGGCCTGAACTAGCTGTTGCTGAGCCAGCGAGAATGCATGAGATTTGGAGACACAGCGGAACTGTGGATAGCTCAGCCCCTCAGCCCCCCCCCCCCTCATCCCCCACCCCCTTCATGTGATGCCTTTCATTCCCCCCTTACCCTTCCCAGCGACGCTTGTGCTGCTTCTTCCATGTTTGAGATTTTTTGCAATTTCTTTTTCGACTCTGTTTACATTATGGTATTTTTCTTAACAGATTGTTTATTTTCAGGCGAGCAGGGTCGGGATGATGAAGGATTAGAAGGAGAGGAGAGGAGAGAGAGGCGAAAGAAAGCTGAAGAGGCCAGAGCTGATGGGAGGCGGCACAGAGGGCAGGCAATGCTCCTGAGTACCTGCGTCAAGGCAATGTGGCAAAAAGTGTGCAACCTGGTGCACCCAGAGAAAGTGGCCAGGAGAAGAGTGATTACCTCTCTCCCCCTTAGACTCCTGCGACCAGGAGGAGGTGGATTTCTCCCAGGATTTCTATTTATTTAGTCCCATATATAGAGATCCCTTCTTTTTATATACTTAATTTCCTCTTTATATTAAGAATAAAAGTTTACTTAAAAGTTTGCAGTTTTCCTTCCCCTGATTCAGGGTCTGAGTTTGGGGCGGGGAGGTTGGTAGGGGATGAAGTGATGGGTGTGAAAGGATGGCTGCTGTGAAACCAGCTGTCCCGCGCTGTCGCCTGCCGCTGTCCCCTCCCTCCTTCCCCTCCCATCCCCGTCGCCTTCGACGAACACTGAACTGGCCCGTCGACACTGTCCCGACGTGAGTCCTGGTCTGTCTGTGGTGGGGCTGTGGTGGCAGGCTCGTAGTTTCCGTTTGGCCTTTTTTTTTAGCCTTGTCTGGGGTCCTTGATTTTTTTCTTGCGCTGCTCGTTGCCTCCCGCCTGTATCTCTGTCTCTCGCTTGCTGGAGACCTTCTCGTCTCTTCTTTGCATTCTTTTTTTTTTTCAGCAGCACAGCACAGACACCCACCCCCACACAGACACAAGACAGAGATCCAGTCTCCAGTCCATGCCTCTTGATCTCCTCTTTCTATTTACATGAACTCCTCTGCTGCTCTGCATTGCTGCCTGCTGCTGTGCTGCTGAGCCTGATCGATGTCCAACCATGAAAAATGACATTCAAACTGTCCAAAAGGAATTCAAATTTTCTGGGGGCTTTTCCTGTGTGGCTGGTCAGAAGGCTGCTCTTCGGACTGTCCAGAGCATCAGCAGAGTGGTGCTGTGTGGTGGTGCTCCTGTGCCCTGGATTGCATTGCATCACCTAGCCTAATTACATAGCAGCCATGAATTTAGCGCTACTTCCCCTTCGGGGGGAGGACAGAATTCGGTCGAACTAAGAGCCCTCTATGTGAATTAATTAATGTTCCTGTGGTGGTGGGTGCAACGGTGTTGGAATTATGCTAAATAAAAATTATTAAAGTCCTAGTGTAGACCAGGCCTTTGTCTCAGTCATTCTATTTTTGTATCTTAAAGGTTCCTATTATATAGCTAGCACAATATGCAACCTGGCACAATGCTGTGTCAAAGACAACTTCTATGTCGATCTCCTGTCTTTTACGATCATTCCCCATGGGGCCCCACAAATATGTTCGGCGCCAGACCCACAAAAGGTTAATCCAGCCCTGCCACAAACAAATGAAGTGAAATGAAAGATTGATCTGATGCTGCTTCTCCCTGGCTGAATGAAGCCGTTTGCCACTCTCAGCTTCCAACTCCCTGCACTTGATGCCAGTGTCAGGTAAAGAGCAGCAGACAAGACGCTATTTGCAATGCACAAGTCAACAAGTTTTTATTGGTCCTGAAAACCCCCCAGGAACAATACTGCATAATTTGGAGCACCAGTCTACTGGCACTTTATCTCTTTTATAATGCTCTCTTATAACAGCATTCAGTATGAGGGGGGGTGGAGAAAAGGAGCCAGTGGGCCTACTATCATGGTATGGGGCTAGTCTAAAAATCCACATAAGGGTTTGCTAGGCTGGCCAATAGTTTATGCTATGGTGACATTAGATGATACAGCAATAAATAATTTCTTCAGTAACTACCATCCATACCATCCAGTTCATATCATCCATCCAGGTACTGATAAGGCCCCCATAACCATAGTATCATATACTGCAACTCCATTGGAAACAAAAAGGTGGTTTTCTAACTGTGCAATAACTTCCAATGCCATTTCAGTTTTGTCTGTTGGTAATGCAACTGTGCAATTAATTGAACTAAGCTAAACCTTTCTGAATTTACTGTGCTGATCACGTTCACCAGAGAGCTTTATGAAATTACCTCCTCACTGTATTTGGAACCAACAGGAATAAAACCACTAAATATTCTGCATTGCTTGGTGATACATCTGCTTGCTGGTGTGGGATGTTTTAGAATAAATAAATCAGTATGTGCATTTGGTTTAATGATACATAATTCTACCAAAAATGTGAATCTTTGTGAGCACAATACCTCCTTGTTGCTTGTTTCAACAAGCCAGCAAAGCACCTGCATGAAAACAACATCTGTGACTAAGAACTACATTTCCATCTCCATGTATTCATTATCTCAGGTTAATATGAGGGGAATTATATTGTTCAGAGAAAATGTAAAAATGAAGATATAGTAGGTATTGGGTTTCCCAAACATAACTACTGGTCCCATAGCATTACAATAGGCACACTTTAAAACCCCCTTCCAGTTTTAGAGGTGTTACCTGTTCCAGTGACATTCCCCATTTTAACGATTGGCAATATCTGGACTCTTTATACCACTAGAACTGGAATTAACTTTTTAATGTACCAACCATATGTCACATTGAAGGAGAACACAGTACTTATTTGCTGTTCAGTTTGTGGGTTTCTAACAACTTTGGGCAGACTTCAGGTATATCATAATGTAGTCACGTACACTAGTAGAACTAGTTCTTTGTACGTCTGTAGCAACTTTTATCAGAGGTTCTCAATGATAGTTTGACAGCACCCACTTCAGAGTTAAGTTTCCAGCTAAGCATCCATTGTGAATATAAACACTGCGAGGGGCAGAATGAAGGTTGCTGTGATTATTTGGTCTATGGCTTGTTGTGGAAGTTCAATCTTAACTGTGAACTTTCTCAGTTTCTAATCTTTGGGGTTTTATTGTTGTTATTTAATTCTAACATTCCATAATGTAATATATATGCAAAACACTAATATAAGCCTGAAAACCCAGCTTTACTTCAATGAAATTTTGTATGTATCAATTAAAGAATGATTATCTGACAGAAAATTTGGTCTTTGTAAAATTAAAATTCTGTGAGAAAATCTTAATTTTTGCCAAAAATGTTCAATTTTCCATTGGTAAAATTGATTCAAAGTGAAATATTTAATCTATTAAATTAAACTTCACTTTGCTATTAGCTCACTATGTTATGGGACTTGTAGTTCAGGCCCCCATTCTCCCCTATGAAAGTAGCTCCCTGGAGGACTAAATCTCCCATAACAAAGTGAATTTCCCTCTGACCAAACTTTGCATGGTCTATTGTGAGAAAGTCACATGACCTGAGTACATCATGGGAGATGTATTCTGGTCAGACAGCCTGGGCCATAGGGGAGAAAGAAGACATCAAATTCCTGAACTATAGTTCCCACAGAGTAGTGCACCAGGATTGGAAAATGCTGTTTCATGATGAAATGACTTGAAACATTTTGGGTTATTTCAACAAATCAAAATGAAACACTTCAATTTCAGGAATGTCAAAATGTTTCATTTTCATAGAAAATGCCAAACAACAATTTCCCTTTGAAAAATTTCATAATTTCAACTTTTCATAACATATGAGACAAAGACAAATGTTGAAATGTCGGAATTTCCCATGGGACATAGATTTCATATTACCTTCCTAAAAGGTAGAGCTGAATTAATGTCTTATTTTACCCATTTTGTAGATGTGGGAACTGATGAATGGAGAGCTCAGATTTCTTACTCACCTAGCTAATGGGTGGCAGTTGGACATAGCACCCAGAAGTCTGGACTCTGTCTGTTAATCAATCACTAGAACATAATTTCCTGCTAGATATGTATGGGCTCCATTTACAACTACTCAATTTTTTCACATCTGAAAGGCATTTATATTTTCTCTTCTTTAAACTTAGATTAACATAGCAACCGTAAGGCTGAAAAGAAAGACTATCTTCCTTATTAAGATCTGTCCAATTAATTTGGACTAATCTGGGCTGGCATTTTACTAATCTTGTCTGGCAGAAATTTATATAGTCATAGATATTAATTCCACTCTACCAGTTAATGCAAGCTACTGGGGCCCAAAAGTCATCCCATGTTTCATTTCTGCCCTGTCATACAGGGTTCTCTTGCTGCAAGACAGGAAGTGGGATAGTCTCTGTCTAAATATCAAGTTTTAACCCTCATGAACATTTCTGGGATTAGCCAGGAGCACTCAGTATTGCAAGACTGTGTGTGTATTGGGGACAAATTGATCTGACATATGTGAATGTCTAGATTGGTTTCAGGAGGAGCCAAACAAACAAACAAACAAACTATTCATTAAGCTCATATAAAGGTTAACAAGAAGAGATTATGAATGGCTTCTTGGAAACAGATCTACTTTTAAAATGACCTCCTTGTATAGTACTGTCCAGGAATGTTTTTCCATGCTTATCCAGCACTGGGGCATATACATTCACTGAAGTTCTACAGACAGTCAGAAGTAGCCTGCAGACAACTGAGGTCAACAAGCAGATCAAGCAAGTAGTTTCAATTGTTGGTGGAAGACTGTAGTCCATTCAAGCATTCTAGCTCTTCGTTTTTTGAGGAAGGGAAAGGAACACATACAGTAATAGAGGTGAGGAGCCTATTCATTCCATGTGGACTTTGTTCACTCTGTGTAGGAGGAGGTATGTTCACCAAACAGCATACTTCTTTGTTCTTTGGATTTATTTAATGAAGAATGTTTTCCCAATTAACAGGATCACACCTTGAGCTCAGAGTGCCCTGATAATTACATATGTAGTTAATAAGACTTATGCCATCAAAAGCAACAAAGGCCAAGATTTTCTATAATAGGATCCTCAAGCAAGGCTTCTAAATCCATATTTATTTTCCAAAATAAGTGGCCTGATTTTCATAATTGCTGAGTGCCCAATACCTCCCATGGACCTCAATAAGTAAATACCAACCTCTTTCTACAAACCAGCACCCTCAAAATCTCAGAGAAGAATTGGGTTTTGCAGCATGACCAGAAAAGTAAGAAATCTGAGCACCTGGTGGACTCAGGAGGGAAGTGAATTTCAGAGTCAAAGAGTCTTCATGGAAAATACCCCATCAGCACATCCCTTTACTTTATCTCAAAAGAGCTCCAGCTCATCTGTTTCTGCTTATCTCATCTATGGCAGAAGGGAATGAAGAGAGCATCAGTCTTTCAGGTACCCTGATCCCCAGTCATTTGGGGCTTTAAAGGCTAAAACTAATACCTTGAATTCCATCTGGGAATTAGCTCCAGGTTAACTTCCAACACTGAGCTCTTGGAACATTGGTGTAATTTCCTCCTAACACAAACACTCACTTTGCAGATGGGCCACAGCATTTTGTACCACCTTCAGTTTGTTAGTGGCCCAGGTAGAATGCATGATGTCAGTGAAATTTTGAGATCACAAAGACATGGATAACTATACCTATGCCTGCATTGCACTTGTCTCACCAAATGCGGATAGTAAAATGACTTCTTGGCTATATCTTCTACTTGTTCATCAAAGGGCAATGACTCTCTGTCATGCATTGTTGATGTTTTTGCTGTGTTCTTCTGATATATATTTATTATTGTGACACTGCACCCCATTTTCTTTACAATGAGATTTTTTATATTATGATATGATTATAACATAATTGTAATGTATTTAATGAAAGACTGGTCATGTGAGATGTCATTGAAAAGGTTATGATTTGCTGAATATGGTTATCCCTATTTGTATGCATGTATCATTTTTGTATTTGAAGTTATAAATATTGACTATGTATCTGTATTTCAAATGTAGTTATACCTGGGTAAAGCCCACTAGACAAGATGTCTAAATAGCCAGTTGAGAAAGGGCCTATTCAGGGCAATAGGCCTTAGGAGAAGCTTATCTCCCTCCTGGGGAGCCTTCCTGAGAATGCTACACACAGCCCCCGCGTAATGGCTGCTATGATTCTATAATGACATGTGATGAGACCACATGTCTCTAGACTCCATCTTGGGATGTTAGTATTTTGTAGTTAATAAAGTTGTTTTTGCTTTATCTAAAGCAGAAGTGTGTGGGAATCATAACTCAGGGGCAAAAGGCTGTTGCGTATTCCTCTCCGCATTGAGGGAAGGGACAAATATTATGAGCTTACGCTGTACAGTTCCCTGTGCAGTTCAAGATGGTCTAATTCTGTGTTTATACTCCAGAGGGGGTGTGTGCCCGAGGAGCTGCGAGTAGCCTTTCCATTCAGGGGCTGGTCAGAGAGCCTGCATGTAACTGCAGCTGGGTGTGTCCCTACCTGTATGCAGGCTGGTGAATGTGCAGGCTGGAGGGCTTTGCAGCTTATCACAGCAGTACAGTGTGAGAGGGAGCCCAGGCTGGTGGGCACACTGGTACCCCAGTTCCAGGTGGCACCCCGGCGGGGGACCTGTCACAATTATGTCATAGGAACAAATTGGTTCAGAGTTGAGATCCATCTGGTCTATATCCTGTCTCCACGAGTGGCCACCACCACTTCAGAGAAAGGTGTAGAAAGACCCTGGAGTAGACAAATGGAGGATAAGTTGCCTCCCATAGGTCTTATCCTGATCTCTAATAGTTAGAGATTTGCTTGAATCATGAAACAGGATGTTTAATATCCCTTCCAAAATGTGTTAAATTAATTATAAGAAGTCTGGATATTATTATCTATATAATTGCCTAATTCCCTTTTGAGTCTAAGTTCTTATTATTAATAATTATTTTTGTCATTATAGCACCTAGAGGCCCCAGTCATAGATCAGGACCCCATTGTATAGATACCATCTCAGTAGAAGGGGGATCAATCTCCTCAGGGACAGGCTGGCTATAGTAGTCAGGAGGGGGTGAAACTAATATCAAAAGTGGAGGGTAAAAAGCACTGAGATATGAACACTCCAAAAATTGAGCTTTTGAGAACAAAATTAATCAAGGAACCAAGGTCATGAAGAGAAGAAATTCTTTAATTGTCTTTACATCAATGCTAAGAGGCTGGGTAATAAACAAAAGGAACTGGAATTGTTTATTACTGAAACCTGGTGGGATGATTAACACAACTGGAATGATAAAATCAATGGTTAAAACCTATTTAAGAAGGAGGGACTGGGCAAAAGGGATGGGAGAATGTTAGTCTGTCAAAAATGGCATTTCCTGTTTCTGAATTAGATAACTCAGAAGAAAATTATCTTAAATGCTTATGGATTAATGTCCTAATAGATAAAGCACAAGATGTTGTTTGCAATAGAGCACCAAATCATGCTAGGAACAGTATGACTACTTCCTTAGGTGCCTATTGGGAGCGGGCGGGGGAGGCAGGGAAAGCATGGGGGACTTCAGCTGGAGTGACATATGCTGGAAGTCTCATGCTGCCAGTACTAAAACATCCTTGGAATTTCTAAACATAACAGATGACAATTTCCTAACCAGCCAACACAGGGGAATTCTATCTTAGACCTTGTCCTAACAGAGCAAGAAGATCTGGTCACAGAACTAAACATTACTGGTAACTTACCTTAATCACACTTATAATGTGCAAGAGGAACAAAGTCCAGACCTGTAATACATATACTTGGTGCTTTAATAGAGCCAATTTCACAAAGCTGAAAACAATTTTGAGCCAAATCAACTGGGAGGAAAAATGTAATAAAAAATGTGAATGATAATTGGGAATCATTTAAGAACACTTTACTAGATGCCCAAAGAGCTGCAATCTCACAATCAAGAAAGAAGGCCATGCTGATTTAAAAACTGACCTGGTTTAGAGGGGAAAGTGAAGGCAACTGTAAAAAATAAAATTTTATATATATAAACAAATGGAAGAACGGGGAAGTTGACAGTAAAGAATATAAATCAGAAGTTAGGAATTGTAGAAAATTGAAAGGGAAAGCAAAGGGACACAAGGAGAAATCTGGGGCCAGCAGAGTTAAGGACAATGGAGGAGTTTTTTAAATATATTAGCAACAAAAAGAGTCCTGACAATGGTATTGGTCCATTACTAGATGGAAATGGTAGAATTATCAATAATAATGCAGAAAAAGCAGAAGTGTTCAATATAGATTTCTGTTCTGTATTTGAGGGAAAAAACAGATGATATAGCCTCATCTTATGGTGATAAAACTATTTCCATTCCAGTGGTCTTGTTGGAGGATGTTAAACAGAAGCTACTAAACTTAGCTATTTTTAAATCAGCAGGTTCAGATAGACAGCTCTTTTAAAACTTTTGGAGGCAAGTTGTAGAGCTTGTTAGACCATTAATGTTGATTTTCAATGAGCCTTGGAGCACTGGGGAAGTTCCAGAAGAAGCCTAATGTTGTGCTAATTTTTAAAAAAGAGTAAATGGGATGACCTGGATAATTATATGCCTGTCAGCCCTACATTGATACTGGGCAAGATAATGCAGCTGCTGCTACTGGACTCTATTAGTAAAGAACTAAAGGAGGGTAATGTAATTCATGCCAATCAACATGGGTTTATGGAAACTAGATCTTGTCAAACTAATAAAAAAAAATTAACAAGAGACTACAAGTTTGGTTGATAAATGTAATAGCATTGATGTAATATACTTAGACTTCTGTAAGGCATTTATCTAGGTACCACATGACATTTTGATTAAAAAACTAGAATATAAAATTAACATGGCACATATTAAATGGATTAAAAACTGGTTAATTGATGGTTCTTAAAATGTAACTGTGAATGGTGAATTGTCATCAAGTAGGTGTATTTCCAGGGGATCTGTCAGGAGTTGGTTCTTGGCCTTATGCTATTTAACATTTTTATCTATGACCTGTAAGAAAACAAAATAATCACTGATAAAGTTTGCAGATGACACAAAAATTGGAAGAGTGGCAAATAATGAAGAAGACAGCTCATTGATTCAGAACAATTTGGATCTCTTGGTAAACTGGCTGCAAGCAAATAATATACAGTTTAATATGGTGAAATGCAAACATACACATCTAGGAACAAAAAGTGTAGACCATACTTACAGGATGGGGGACTCTATTCTGGAAAGCAGCAACCCTGAAAAAGATTTGGGGGTCTTGGTGGATCATTAACTGAACATGAGCTCCCAGTGTGATGCTGTGGCCAAAAGAGCTAACATGGTCTTGGGATGCCTGAACAGGGAAATCTCAAGTAAGAGTAGAGAGATTATTTTACCTATGTATAAGGCACTAGTGCATCTGCTGCTGGAATACTGTGTCAAGTTTTGGTGCCCACAATGCAAGAAGGATGTTGATAAATTGGAGAGGGTTCAGAGAAGAGTCACAAGAATGATTAAAGGACTAGGAAACATGCATTATAGTGATAGAATCAAAGAGCTCAATCTATTTTAACAAAGAAAAGGTAAAGGGATGACTGCATTACTGTCTATAGATATCTACCGAGGAAAAAAAATATTTAACAATGGACTCTTCAATCTAGCAGAGAAAGGTATAACATGATTCAATAGCTAGAAGTTGAAGTTAGACAAATTAAGACTGGAAATAGAGTGTAAATTTTTATATCAAGACTGGATGTTTTTCTAAAAGATAGGCTCTAGGAATTATTTTGGAGGAAGTTCTATGTCCTATGTTATAAAGGAGGTCACACTAGATGATCACAATCATCCCTTCTGGGCATAGAATCTATGACACAGAACAAAAGGATGGCTCCTTCCCCAAAGAGCTTACAATGTAAGTATAAACAAGAATGAAAGTGCCTGTTTGAAAGTTTAGAAATGGGTGATGGAGGCATCATGGCTGATAGGAGGTGGGAGTCAACTTTTCAATACTGAATGAGAGAAGATATGTATGGTGGGGATAGGCTATGAAGGGCCTTGAAAATAAAGACTAGTGCCCTATGCTTGAATAATACAAAAGCGGGAGCCAGCGAAGGAATGCAAAGAGAGTGTTGTCATGATCAAAACATTGCGGGTAGGGAAACTATCTTTGAAGCTGCATTCTTCCCATGGCAATGAGTTCCACAATCTAATTGTGTATTGTGCGGAGAAGTACACCGCTACCTCGATATAACGCCACCCGATATAACATGAATTTGGATATAACGCAGTAAAGCAGTGCTCTGGGGGTGGGGGGAGGAGGGGCTGCGCACTCTGGTGGATCAAAGCAAGTTCAACATAACGCGGTTTCACCTATAACGCAGTAAGATTTTTTGGCTTCCAAGGACAGCGTTATATCGAGGTAGAGGTGTAGCTCCTTTTATCAGTTATGAATTCCCCACCTTTGAATGTTTCGTTGTTCTTATTTGGAGGAAAGGCCTTGCTTTATAAATAAGATAAGTATTGATATTGTTCACTATTTATAATTAGGCCAAATAAGGCCTTTGACATAGATGAGAATTTTGGTTGAGAGAAAAACTTGTTTCTGCCCATTATCATCATCATATTCCATGTCCAATGGCTCTTTCAAAGCCTTTGTGGCCCATCCGCAGTTAGGGAACTTTTTAAGAGTCTGTTTGTTTGGATCCAGACAAACATAATAATAGTTCCTAAATAATCCAGGCAACTGAATTCCACAGATTATTAAATTGCTACATGTGGGTATTGAAGAGCTCAGGAATTTTACCCCCAGGAATAAGCAGCACCTCACAGCAGCAAGCCCAAGATCTGCATCTTAAAAAGAAAAAAGGAACTATTGTTTCAAATAGTATCAGTTAAAATCATAGATGATAATAGCACCGGGGGCGGGGGGAGATAAGGGGGGAGAAGGAGTATTGGTTCTGAAAGAAGAGCAAATCCTGGCTGACACTTAAATCAGTGGGACTAGTCAACTGATGCCATAAACAAGAGAAATTGCTTCAGAAAAGAGTAATTCAGTAAAATAAATGCCAAAAGAGTTTGGATTAGAGGATGGCTTAGCACTTCTTTGGAACTGATCTATATTTATGAAAGTGATCCAAGTGATATATTGAGCTAGGTACACAGTATTAAAGGAGAGGGAAGGAAAAACAGATATTAGTGATTTAAAACTCCGTGATGCTTATTAAAATGACTAAGGGTTTCTTAAATCAGGTCATATTTTAAAAGTCCAGTCCAATATACTCTTGTATCCTACATAAAAAAGGAGTTTGCTCCAGAGAGAGACTTATGCGTTTCTGGACTGGGTAACTTGGAATGTAAATCATGATTATGTCATTTGATACACTAGAAAATAAATAGTATAGAACACCTATAGTGTGGTGCTATGATAATCCTAAATTTAGATATTGACCCACATCCTCAGCTAAATTGATCAATGTTCCTTGAAGTCAATGGAACTATGCTGATCTACACCAATTGAGGATTTGTTCCACAGTCTATGTCAGTTTAGGAGGCTGATCAGGGCTTAAATTCTCATGAAGTATTTCCCAGAACTCTGCAGGAGGCATTGGGGTTCAGGGCTCAAGTCCTGCGGGGCACACCAGGGCTTCCATAGGCTTGAAAATACTTACTGGAGCTCTGCTCCGGGCAGCTCTGGCTGAATTTAAACTCTGGAGCTGATCCAAAAAAATCTGAAGTCAATGGAAGCCTGCCTTCAGTGGGCTCTAAACCAGTTCCCAAGAAGAGACAGCACTCAGGGCTAATATAGGTTTTCTATGGTATATTAAAAACAAACAAAAACCCTAGCATAATATAGCTAGAGCTGGTTGGAAAAAAGAATTTTCATTTCATGGGAAAGTCTGACATTTTGAACAAAAATTGTTCTTAAATGGAACAAAAAGTCAGAATTGTTAATCTGCTTCAGATCCATCAGAAGTTTTTAGTTTTGAGAAGGTAAAATATTTGTTTTGATATGATTAAAATATTACATATAATTAGGGCTCTCAAGCGATTAAAAAAATGAATCGCGATTAATCACATGATTAATTGCACTGTTAAACAATAATAGAATGCCATTTATTTAAATATTTTTGGATGTTTTCTACATTTTCAAATATATTAAATTCAATTACAACACAGAATACAAATGTAAAGTGCTCACTTTATTTTTGATTACAAATATTTGCACTGTAAAAAACAAAAGACATAGTATTTTCAATTCATTTAATATAAGTGCTGTAGTGCAATCGCTTTATCATGAAAGTTGAACTTACAAATGTCGAATTATGTACAAAAAATAACTGCATTCAAAAATAAAACAATGTAAAACTTTAGAGTCTACAAGTCCACTCAGTCCTACTTCAGTCAATCGCTCAGACACACAAGTTTGGTTACATTTGCAGAAGATAAAAGGTGCCCACTTCTTGTTTACAATGTCACCTGAAAGTGAGAACAGGCATTCGCATGGCACTGTTGTAACCATCGTCGTAAGATATTTACATGCCAGACATAGGTGCCAACTTTTCCCAGCACTGGCCCGACTCCATCCCTGTCCCACCCCCATTACAACCCCTTCCCCAAAGTCCCCACTCCAACTCCGTCCCCTCCCTGCCCCTATTGGACTCCTTCCCCAAATCCCCGCCCCCGCCCTGCCTCTTCCCCGAGTGTGCCGCATTCCCCCTCCCTCCCAGATGTTTCACAGCGGGAAGCACTGGGAGCTAGAGAGAGAAGCAGCACGCTCAGGGGAGGAGGCGGAGGCAGAACAGAGGAGGAGGTGAGCTGGGCCAAGGGGGCAGGGAGCTGCCGGTGGGTGCAGAGCACCCACTAATTTTCCCCTGTGGGTGCTTCAGCCCCAGAGCACCCATGGAGTCAGCACCTAGGGTGCCAGATGCACTAAAGATTAATGTGTCCCTTCAGGCTTCAACCACCATTCCAGAGGACATGCTTCCATGTTGGTGACGGGTTCCGCTCGATAACAATCCAAAGCAGATCCTTTGTTTGGCAACTAAAGAAGCAAAGACTTTATGTTTAGACCCCACCCCATCCTGAAGATGTGTCTGCATAATTCTGAGATTCAACACACTCCTCCACTTTGTTATAGATCCACTCATGTATTCTTTACAAAGAGAGTGTGTCAAAGCAACCAAGAACTGCTATTTGTGACTTGTTCATAGCATATCATGCTTGTCTCTGTTTTACTTTTGCTTGCTCTCTGTTTGTTCTTGTCTATTATTGATTCTTCCTTATTACATTCATATCAACTTAATTTTTGATTCTCCTCACTCCCATTTACAAACTAAAATTCCAGAGAGGTGTTGGTCCTGGGAAGATTTAAGACATTACTTTGATATCATTCATCAGTACAATAACCTTTCATGGAAGATATGTATAATTACTCCATGGATGCTAAACGAGGGAATCACCAAGCTGCAACAGTGGCATTGTGCAAACTGTCAGACACATCATGGATGATTGCCCAATCTATGCTCATCCTGGAGATGTCACAGCCATTCACATTGCTACCCCTATTGCTCTCAACTGGACAAGAGACCTTATGATCCAACTATAGTCACACCCTTGCTTACATTCAGGGCCGGCTCTAACTTTTTTGCCGCCCCAAACAAATAAGAAGAGCGCTGCCCCGCCGTACCCCCCTGTGAGTGCCGTGCTGCCAAAACCACCGCCCCCCCGAGCACCACGCCACCTGAAGCCCCGCCCCTGAGTGCCACGCAAGCCCCTGCCCCCCCTCTGAGTGCCGCGCTGCCCAAAGCTCCCGCCCCCCCAAGCGCCGCGCCAAGCCCCACTCCCGAGCACCACGCCGCTGGAAAAAAAAATCTAGCGCTGCCCCGACGAACCAAAAAAACCCAAAAAACTGACTGCTGCCCCACCCCAAGGTGCCGCCCCCAAGCACGTGCTTGGTCGGCTGGCGCCTGGACCCGGCCCTGCTTACATTGTTCCATTATCACCATACAAAAGAAGAATAAGCTTTTATAAGGATAAATGTAAAATATTGAACTAGACTATGTGTACTTGGAAGTTAATTGAAAAAACTACGAGAATCCTGATAAGGCAAAGTGCTTCTACTGTGTGCATCTAGTAAAAATACTTGTAGTGCCAGAGGCAATCAAAATGACACAGGGATTCAAGGATTTTAATTAAAAATGCAAGAAAAAACAATCTGTATCCTCTGGAAAAAGTAAAATTAAGAGACGGGCATCATTGGTTTGTAAAAAAAAATTGATGAGAACAAACATAATAGATGCTGCAAGGGAGAAACAACAAGGGAACACAAATTCCTATTCAGGTAAAGCAAAAGCAGGCATGCACTAATGTGGATTTATTTTGTAGTGCATTTAAATTTGGCCTAAAATACCTGGTGATAGTAATAGGATCAGTTTAAACAAACAGAACTATTTGGAGAAAAAATATCCAGCTGCTACTGCCTTGGGGATGTCATACTGTCAAAAGCAGCAAAGAATCCTGTGGCACCTTATAGACTAACAGATGTTTTGCAGCATGAGCTTTCGTGGGTGAATACCCACTTCTTCGGATGCAAGCAGTGGAAATTTCCAGGGGCAGGTATATATATATAAGGACTGTCTGGATATGTGGACTCTCTACTCAGACCCTATACTACCAGCACTCCCAGCTATCTCCGTGACACCACTGATTTCCTGAGGAAACTACAATGCATTGGTGACCTTCCAGAGAACACCATCCTAGCCACCATGGATGTAGAGGCTCTCTACACAAACATCCCACACACTGATGGAATACAAGCTGTCAGGAACAGTATCCCTGATGATGCCACAGCACAACTGGTTGCTGAGCTCTGTGCCTTTATCCTCACACACAACTATTTCAAATTTAATGACAATATATATCTCCAGATCAGTGGCACCGCTATGGGCACCCGCATGGCCCCACAATATGCCAATATTTTTATGGCTGACCTGGAACAACGCTTCCTCAGCTCCTGTCCACTCACGCCCCTTCTCTACCTACGCTACATTGATGACATCTTCATCATCTGGACCCATGGGAAGGAGACTCTAGAAAAATTCCACCATGATTTCAACAGCTTCCACCCCTCCATCAACCTCAGCCTGGACCTATCTACACGGAGGTCCACTTCCTAGACACCACGGTGCAAATAAGTGGTGGTCACATTAACACCACCCTATACCGAAAACCTACCGACCGCTATGCCTACCTTCATGCCTCCAGCTTCCATCCCGGGCACACCACAAGATCCATTGTCTACAGCCAAGCACTGAGGTACAACCGTATCTGCTCTAACCCGGAGACAGAGACCAACACTTAGAAAATCTCCACCAAGCATTCTCAAGACTACAGTACCCACATGAGGAAATAAGGAAACAGATCAACAGAGCCAGATGTGTACCCAGAAGCCTCCTACTGCAAGACAAGCCCAAGAAAGAAACCAACAGGACTCCACTGGCCATCACATACAGTCCCCAGCTCAAACCCCTCCACCGCATCATCAGGGATCTACAACCCATCCTGGACAATGATCCCACACTTTCACAGGCCTTGGGTGGCAGGCCAGTCCTCGCCCACAGACAACCTGCCAACCTGAAGCATATTCTCACCAGCAACTGCACACGCACCATAGTAACTCTAGCTCAGGAACCAACCCATGCAACAAACCTCGATGCCAACTCTGCCCACATATCTACACCAGCAACACCATCACAGGACCTAACCAGATCAGCCACACCATCACCGGTTCATTCACCTGCACGTCCACCAATGTAATATATGCCATCATATGCCAGCAATGCCCCTCTGCTATGTACATCGGCCAAACTGGACAGTCTCTAAGGAAAAGGATAAATGGACACAAATCAGACATTAGGAATGGCAATATACAAAAACCTGTAGGAGAACACTTCAACCTCCCTGGCCACACAATAGCAGATTTTAAGGTGGCCATCCTACAGCAAAAAAACTTTAGGACCAGACTCCAGAGAGAAACTGCTGAGCTCCAGTTCATCTGTAAATTTAACACCATCAGCTCAGGACTAAACAAAGACTGTGAATGGCTTGCCAATTACAGAACCAGTTTCTCCTCCCTTGGTTTTCACACCTCAGCTGCTGGAACAGGGCCCCATCCTCCCTGATTGATCTAACCTCGTTATCTCTAGCCTGCTTCTTGCTTGCTTATATATATATACCTGCCCCTGGAAATTTCCACTGCTTGCATCCGAAGAAGTGGGTATTCACCCACGAAAGCTCATGCTGCAAAACATCTGTTAGTCTATAAGGTGCCACAGGATTCTTTGCTGCTTCTACAGAACCAGACTAACACGGCTACCCCTCTGATACTGTCAAAAGGTTTTGTTTAAGGCTTCATCTGCCTACAGTATTCTGAAGCATTGCAGAGGAACTTATGTATGGGGCAACTTTACTAAAAAGTGTTTTTGTAAAAAGTAGCATCATGGCCTTCCATATCTGTTGTGTCTCACTGATCTAAGTAGCAGATTTTTTTTACAGTTTGTAAGAATAAAGGTGTTTGTTCCTGTCACCCTCACAAACTGACCTTGGGCTCTGATGAAATTCCGACTTGGTTCTTTCCCCCTCTCTAACAGTCACCAGGAATAAAGGAGGCTGTAGGCCAAATGATGCCCTCAGATATGCAAGTGTGACTCCTTTGTCTGTAGATCAGTCCTTCTGTTCTATCTGTGCAAACCCAATGGTGAGAGTTGGAGATGGGGCTGATAATCAGAATAAGCATCAATATATGTGCAAAATGAGAAAAAAATATTAGAAAAATCAATGACACATATGGATTTGGTACCTACGAAGCCATTTGTATTGAAGCACTTTTCAGGGAAGACCTACACTTTATGCTAATTTCAGGGTGAAATCCTGGTCCTAGTGATGTCAATGGGAGTTTTGCCACTGATTTATGGCCAGGTTTTCGCCTAATGATTGTGACCATATTGTGAGAGAAACTCCACTCTTAGCCAAATGGAAGATTCTTTAATTAAAAACTTCTCAGCAACAATGGTGGAATCCTGCATACACTTGTTATTGTTGCCTCTTTTTGAGCCAAGACATTAGCCAATATTCAGGCCTTTGCTGGATTGTTTCTGTACAGAGAAGAAATTGATGACATGATTCAGGTATTTCTTTGGTGCAAAGAATATACACAAAGTCTTGTTTCCCTGAACACAGTTTCCTTGTTCAGAAAGCCAGGCCTGCCATTCCAGGGAGTACTGTGGTCAAGAGAAACGCTCTCTACACTTTTTCCCAGGGCCTAACTCACCACTGTGTGGTGTTTAGATGTTGCTTGTGACTATTAGAACTGGGAGTACTGGCTGTTGGGAGTCCGAAAGGACAGGAAACAGGAAGGAGGGGAGAGGAGTTTAGGAGGCAGAGTGAAAGTTACAGAGGGTGCAGCAGCAGTGTGGTAAAGAGGTTTCCACTTTAAAAATAAAGTCCTGTTGAAGTTTGTTAGTAGATTGCATGGTGATACAACACACTGCTTCTCTCACTTTCTGGTTGCTCTCTACTTCCCACACAAACAAATAATCACTGACCCAGCTCTTGCATGCACAATCAGTCCCCAAGGGAACCTCTCAGCCCATATGGCTTCACTTGCTCAGGTCTTGCCATGCTGGCCAGTGCCTTGGGTGGTGGCTTCTATTCTTTCAGCTATCAATACACAGAGGGGGAGTTATATGCACCTTTCATTTAGCCTAAACGAAAGGTGCTGAATAAACCCATCAGCTTTAATCAGGTCTGAGATTGATATAAGCCACTAACCCCTTCTACAATACTATTATTTTACTTATTTGGACCCATATTGTGCAAAGGCAAAAGTATTTAGTTTAGCTGCTCTTGTGGAACTATGGAAGAGGACGATGTTTGATCTAATTTTGTGTATGAAGATGGCATTAAATTCTCATATTGGAAAGTGCCGTTTCAGCAGAGCTTGTTGGCCAAGGATATATGGGAGGAGTGATAAAAGCAGGCAGTACGAAAACCTTTTTGTTACTGGACCTACTAGAAATCACATTTTGTGCAAGAAGAGTTAATCCATAACTTTAAGGCATATGCCAGTGCAGCGTTAATAATGATTTGGTTGTTCAGTTCTAAACAAGTTATTATGTGTGCCTGCTGAGATGTCTGTTTTATATGTAGATGTAGATTTTTTTTCCTGTGCTACCTATTATATGCAAAAAAGAGATTGTATTACATGATATTGTGATATAGTGTAATGTTATATGATAACAAAGCCACCCTTTTTTGCATGTGTCAAGCATCAAGTTTTTCTTTCACCCACAATAAATCTGGGGATCTAGAATTGTCAGGACTATTCTCATCTTTCATTTTTTAAAAAGTAAAGATAGCCTTGAAAAGGTAAACCAATAACTAGCGCTGAAAGTCATTGCCAGTTTTTCCTAAAGATCTGGAGTTACTCACAGTTCCCTCGCAGTGATCTGGGGCTGTTTTTTTCCATGTCTATTCAACTTGGAGATGCAGATCTTTAATGTTTTGTAATGATCCTAGTGTGGTAACCAACTTGCTGGTGTCACAGTGTTGCCCAGCTTCTGCCAAACTCTTTCCCAAAAGACAGTCTTCAGTTAAACCAGCTCCTCTGTTGGACAGCAGTGTTTAGCACTTGTCTACACTTTAACGTTAATTTGGATTAAGGAAGGGTGTGAATTTAAAGCACAATAGCTATTCCCGAATAACTCCATTTGTAGTTTTCTGTTCCCTGAGTGACCAGAGCAGGGGCTGCACTAGAGTAATCAGGAACCTGCTAGAACCAATTAAGGCAAACAGGCTGATTAGAACACCTGCAGCCAATCAAGGCAAGCTAATCAGGGCACCTGGGTTTAAAAAGGAGCTCACTCCAGTCAGGTGAGGGGGAGCCAGAGGAGAGGAAGTGTGTGTGAGGAGCTGGGAGCAAGAGGCGCAAGGAGCTGAGAGTGAGAGGGTGTGCAGCTGGAGGACTAAGGAGTACAAACATTATCAGACACCAGGAGGAAGGTCCTGTGGTGAGGATAAAGAAGGTGTTTGGAGGAGGCCATGGGGAAGTAGCCCAGGGAATTGTAGCTGTCATGCAGCTGTTACAGGAGGCATTATAGACAGCTGCAATCCACAGGGCCCTGGGCTGGAACCCGGAGTAGAGGGCAGGCCCGGGTTCCCCCCAAACCTCCTCACTCCTGATCAGACACAGGAAGAGACTGTGGGGAAGATCACTGAGGTGAGCAAATCTGCCAATAAGCGCAGGACCCACCAAGGTAGAGGAGGAACTTTGTCACAACACAAAACATCAGGATATTTTTGGCTTGTTTGATTCTCTGACAAAGAAGTTTTAACTTTGGTTCCTTCCAGGCAGTGGGCTTCATATGCCAATATGACCACAGGCTTCAAGCTTTTATTCCTCACAATCAACCTCCAATTAAGAGGTCTATAAGAAGGAAAAAGTTGTAAACAGTTCAATTCACAGATCCTGTAGAGGTACCCTATGTGGTATTTTAAACCTAGCAGCAGAAAAAAATAGTTTACCCTTAATAAAAGAGACTGCTGGTACTATAGCACATGAATTATTGAGAGAATATGTTCTAACCAAGATAAATCAAAGCACTATTGGAAATCATCTATTTATTCTACTGCTAGTAGTGAAATCAGTTTAGATCAAATGAGGTGACTTTAGGCTTTAATCTTAGATTTTCTTATATTAGATATTTTTGCTAAAACATGGAATTTGATAAAAATCTTACTTTATAGGGTCTCACAAAAGATATTATACAAACCACATGTACGACTAATTTCATGCACCACAGCTAAGCTACTTATGGGGTGGAATTATACCACAACTGTTTAACACAGAGGCAACTCAAACACCTCTAATGGAGTTACTTCTGTCTTGCACCATTGTAAAGGAGAGGACAATTGGGCCCAAAGTATTTAGACCTCTTTGGTCTAAAAATTGTGCAAGTCACTTATAGCCAGATTCTGCCATGTTGACTCACACTAAGTAATTCCACTGATTTTAATGGGACTACTCATGAAACAAGTGTGATGCATTGGACCCCCCCTTTTGGGGGTGCCACCTGGTGTTTTGGGGTCCCACTGAGCCCACCTGTCCCACCAGCCTGTGCTTCCCTCACTCTGTGTTGTTGTGACCAGCTCTGAAGCCCCTTTCCAGCACACACACAAGTAGGGACACACCCAACTGTAGAATCACAGAGAGTCTGCGATCAGCTCTCTGCAGAAAGACTCAGCTAGGGGGATGGCCAGCACTCACATGCACACCTCCTTTGGGATGTAAACCCAAAAGAATATTGTCTTGCGCTGTATAGAAAGAGAAATCACCCCCTCCCTCAATGTGGAGGGACATTTGCACAGCTATTTGTCCTCGCCTCCCTCCTCTCCCATATGAATTGCACAAACTGGGTTTTGAAATAAAGAAAACATAAGTTTATTATCTACAAAAGGTTAATTTAATTGATTATAAGGGATAGCAAACAGAACAAAGCAAATTACTGACCAAATAAAACAAAACATTCAAACTAAGCTTAATACACTCAAGAAACAGGTTACAAATAGTAATTTCTCACCCTAAATGTTGTTTTAGGCAAGTTGTAGAGTTCTCTCTCTTTACAGGCTAGACACCTGTGTCAGCCTGAACTCAGCCCTTGCCTTTCCCCTGCTTAGTTCCTTTGGGCTAGTCTACACTGGCAACACTAAAGACCTGCCACGGCAGCGCTTTAACGTGCCTTGTGTGGTCATGGCACAGCTCTGTAAAAACGTGATCTCCCAGCATTCTAAAAAACCCGACCTCAACGTAGCTCCAAGCAGGGCACTGTTGACACTGGCACTTTACAGTGCTCCAACTTGCTGCACTCAGGGGAGTGTTTTTTCACACCCCTGAGGGAGAAAGTTGCAGCGCTGTTAATTGCCAGTGTAGATAAACCCTTTGTTCCTTCAGGTGTTCCTAGCAGTCTTCCTTCTGGGGCGGGGGAGTGGGGGAGGCAATGGAGAAGAGTCCTGATTGACTCACTTCCCAGCCTTAAATAGAATTTACATAAGGTGGGAATCCTTTGTTTCCAGAGGAAAAATACCAGCAGTGTCTAAGGTGGTACTCTGTACCAGGTGACATCATCACATGATCTTGCAGCGTCAAAGCAGAAACCCAGGAAGCTTCTCAGGAAAGCAGGAGATTAGTATCCTCCAAGTCTTATTGTTCTTCCTAATGGCCCACTCAGGCTGATGGCCTACTGACTGGTGGGCGTTTCCCCAAGTACACACACAGTTGTAATTGTTACATAGTCAGTATTCCTAACTTCAGATACAGAAATGATACATGCATACAAATTGGATAAACACATTCAGTAGATCATAACCTTTTCAATGATACCTCACATGACCCATCTTGCATAAAAAATCTTAGTATTGCCATATTCTTATCATAACAATATTTATATTAAGAATATAGGGTGTGATGTCACAACAAGGTGCTGCCCCACATAGCTAAGGATGAAAGATATTTTTCATAGTCAGATATTTTGCATAGTCCCTGTAATGGGCTCAGGACTCATCACCTCCTGCTGGTTGCTCCGGGAATTAGCTCAGTCCAGGTCTGGAGCAGCCTCTGCACGTGGCATCTTGCCCGTTGTCTGCTCTACTCCACTGTTTCGAACCTGCATTGCTCCCCAACTCGGCGGTGTCCTCTTCAGGACACTGCCCTCCTGCAGTGCCCACTACTTCTTTCTTACCCCCCTTCTGGGGATTACAGCAGTCCTTTGGCTTGCACCTGCCACAGGGGCCAACCACAACCCAAAGTCTAGCTCCTCACCTCAGGGCAAGTTCCAGTCTTGCATTCCTCTGTGGCCAGGTTCAGTGCAAGTGGGGGTGGGGGAGAGAGACCCAGGCCCAACCACTACTCTGTGTCCCGATCCAGAGACCCTCTAGCAGCAGCCTCTCTATGTTCTCCTCTCCCCTTGTCTGACGATCTTGCCTGGGCCACTTCCCCTTTGGCCTCTTGCACCTTCTCAGCCCTTCTAGTCAGGGGCTGCAGCCTGGCAGGTCACAGGCGGGAGCCCTCTCTCTGCTACCCCAAGCCTGCCCAGAACGGCTCTGTCCAAGTTTACCTCCTTACTTCAGGAGCCAGTCCTTCATCCTTGCTAGTCAGGGAGAAACTGTCCTGCTGGGCTGCCCCAGCAGCTGCCTCCTGTCTGGCTCCTAACAAGCTTCGCCCTAATTCACTGCAGGTTTACACAGCCTTCCTGGCTGCTTCTGCCCCACCCCCTACAAAAGTGGGCCATCTGCACCACTACACTCCCTCACTGGAAACAGCAAATCAGGGAATTTTGTTCATTTTAACAAAGATGGAGGGTGAGTTGGTCAGATCTTATGGGATTGCTCAGTTCTTCATCATTACTTTTTTAAAGATAGAGTTGTTTGGTTTTTTGTTTTGCATCTTACTATCACTAGTTTGACATTAGTATATAAACACAGCTTCTTTATGCCCGGTATGGTACATGTGTCCAATATGGCCATATTCTTGGATGGAAAGCATAAAGCAGTTGCCAGCTTAGGAACAAAGCTGTGTCTGACTGAAATGTCAAATACTGTATTAAAGGTAGCAGATTATGATAATGAAGTGCTGCAGCCTGTCACCATGTTACCAACTGTTCTGAACTGACATGTCAGAATGGATGGCAACGCAATGCACATAATTCTTGCTTAATGCTCTTCCCCATCCCCACCACTCAGACTGAAGTATTTAAAAAATAACTGGCCCATTTTCTTATATAATATGGACTCAGGAAAGGAAAAAAAATCATATGAGCAAGTCACTTGCTTAATTAATTTGGAAGTTTTTCTCCCAATCCAATGTCTCTTACCTTCCTACAGTGCATGAATTATTTGGGAGGTGGGAAAAGGGGAAATTTAACAGGAATTTTCAGAGCTCTGCTGTTCAGTCCTTATTTGCAGAAAACTCCCACTGGCTTATGTGCTGTGATCTAGAGTAGATAGAAATAGGAGAGTGAGGCCTCCCAGCAACAGCCAAAAGGGACTGGGGAGCTGTGAGGGCACACTGTTCTTCCAAGTCATTGAGAGGAGAGGAAACATCAGCAGAAGAAGGGGGAGCTGTACCCTGTCCCACCCCAACATGCTGCTCCTATTTATTATTTGTATTGTGATAGCGACTAGGACCCCATTGTGTTAGGTGCTGTATAAACAAAAAGATGGTCCCTGTTATCCAGGGTTTCTGAACCCAAAGCTCTTGGTTACTTTTACTGTTGGCGAGGCGGTAGCAGGAAATAAATCAACCGAGACATGGCCGTCTGACTGATAGGTGGCTGGCACAAACAGCACCATACAAGAGTGCTTTCACTTAAAGATTTACTTTATTTTGTCTCCAGCACTTACACGTGTCCACAACAGGTTAGTAAAACACCCCCAAAAATTCCAGATTCATATTTACTCAGAGTCTTGAGGAGGTCTCAAGTGGATAACTGCAAACGCCCAGTGGCTGGCCTTCCATCTGCAAGAGGACTTGAAAGATGTCCAAGCGTTCAAGGGTCCAACGAGCTCAGATTTCTTCCTCTTTTTATACCCAATTTGTTAGTATTACATAGCTTGTTCATCGGGGAAAAAAAAAAAAAAGACCACCCTGCTGAGCAGAAGCTAAGTGTGGAGATTTCAAGCCTGTAATTTTCCATTAGTTAGGTGGAGAAACTTTCCATCAATTAACCAGCTGTATAGTGATAGTTAACTATTGCCAGGCTTTCCATCTTGCAAAACCACATGCTTTGGAAAAACTCAAGTTGGGAGGGCAGAGGGTCACGTGTATGCCTTGTGGTCACTGACCCCTCCCCTCCTGGTCTGTTAGTCATGCTAAGATTTCAGAAAGGCCTCCTTTTAGCTGCTTTCAGCAATAAGCACAATTGGTATTCCAGCTACTGGCAGTGGTTTAAGCATGTTACTGGTCTCTGGGCTATCAAAAATCTGTTCCTACAATCCCTGCGCCAGACAGCTTACCATTTGAACACTCTTGATAACACGGGAATTTTGTTTGTGTAAAGAGAGCAGAACAACGCCCTTACAATGAGGCTAGAGATGTACCACGACTTACCTGGATACCCTACATATGCTTTCCCTATTCCCCATTCTGAGACAGCTTTTAATCAGACTATGCCTGCAAGGGACTTCGCATTTGTGTTGCACCAGGAAGTATGCTTTCTTTGGGTATGATCCTGCCCCAATGAAGTCAATAGGATCTCTGTGATTCGGTGAAAGAACAGACACTTTTCTCCATCTCTCTAGTTCAGAGGTTTTCAAACTGTGGGGCACGCCTCCCTGGGGGGGCACAGAGGAACATTCGAGGGAGTGAGCAGCGATGGCGCACAGCGGGGCTCGGGGAAGAAGCACCATCTCCATATCCTGATTCACCACTTTTTCTCTGGGTCAGAGGGTGCAAGCAAAAATTGTAACTCAAAGGAGGGGCTCAGCTCAAAAAGTTTGAGAACCACTGCTCTAGTCTCTCTCATGGGTCCCAAGCAAGCCAGTTGGCAGTGGTTGCTGCTACATGCAATTTAGAATCAAGCCTGCTAATTATGCCATCATCCAACTGCATTTGTGATTATTCTTTTACATAATGTAGCTGATTTAGGTATATTTTTCTTGCAAGATGTAAAATATTATGACCCCAATTCTTCAACTGAATCTAGACTTTTGACCAACCACAGCCTACCTAGGTCAATGGGTGACCACACAGGCACAGGGTCCCTGTGCATTTCTGATTGTGGGACCAAAGTCTTTACTTGAAATAGCTTGTGAGTGGGGTGGGCTTTCCCACCTTGCAGTTATCACCTGTGGTGGCAGCCCCACCTAAAGCTTATGGGGTAGTGGAACCTGGGCCCGGGTTCTGACCCAGGAGCACTCTTGAGCACTATAAGGCAGGAGTCCGCTACCAGAGATCCGGCTAATGCTCTCCTCTGTGCCTCTTCCTACCTCTCTGCCCCCATGCCCCTTGAGGGGGCATGTCATGGCTGTCAGTTGTCCCTGGCGACCTGGTTCATGGGTCTCAGTAGCATAGGGAGTCTTGGCTCTCTGCAGAAGACCTCCTCCTAGAAATGCCTTCCTGGCCTAGTCCCTCTGCAGCAGCAAGTGCAAGTCTGCCTCTCTCTGCCCACCAAACTGTTGTGCTAAAGAGACACCCTTTAAAGTCTCTCCTTCAAATGAGCATGCCCAGCAGGCCTATAGAGGCATGGCTTCTTGGGCCCAGAGTTATTCCTACATCCTTAACTCTCCAATGTGGGGTTTATCCACCCCATAACACACACACACACACACACACACACACACACACACACACACACACACACACCCTTAAGTCAGGCCCTGGGGCATCTACATCCAAGCACTGCAGTCCCCTGCCCTGGGAAAATAAATCTGCATTCTGGTGTTTGTTTCCTGACCAGTGACCTACCCAGAAGGCATAAAGCTGTAAGGCCAAACACCACCTCATAATCCAGGGGTTAGCATCCTTCACAGAACTGAGCCAGCAGAGGAGTGCATGATCAGTTATCAAGAGGAAGGGGTTTTCCAGTAGTTAATATCATAATACTTCTATGGTCCATTACACCACCAAGCTGTCTTTTTTTCTATAGTCAAGTAAGCCTTCTCCCAGAGAAATAGTTTGCAGCTGATGTAGAGTATCAGATGTTCTTCCCCATCAAAGTTGTGGGACAGTATGATCCCTAGCCCTACATCTGAAGCATGGGTGTAGAGTATGAACTGTCGTGTGAAGTCTGGGTGGAAGAGTACTGGTTTGCTGCTGAGGAGGTCTCCTGAGGTGTGAAGAGTTGATCGCAGCCCTTGGGCCAGGCAACCTTCTTGGGACTAGAGTTCATCCCCAGGCCTGTGAGAAGTGCGGCTATTGTGCTGAAGCTGCGTATGAACCACCTATAGTAGCTGGCCACACCCAGAAATTGTCTAACTTGCATTTTTGTTGAGCAGATAGAGCACTCCATGAAGACCTGGACTTTCCTGATTAATGGCCTAAGGTTTTCCCTTCCAAAAGTGTATCCCAGGTACACCACCTCATGAAACCCCATCTGTCACTTGGCTGGGTTAGCCACAAGATGACTTACACAAGGCCCTATAGGACCGCCAATGTATGCTTAAGGTGTTTCTCCCAACCACAACTGTAAATGACTATCATTGATGCAGGCCACTGCATACTGGCCATGCAGTCATAGGACTGTGTCCATCAACTTTTGGAAGGTGTCTGCAACCCCACAAAGTCTACAGTCTTGAAGTGGTACATGCTGAAAGGGGTTGAAAAAGCTGTTTTCTCTTGAGACTCCCTTGTTGGATGGAATCTGCCAGTAGCTCTTGGTCAGATCTAGGGCTGAAATGTATTTCACAGCCCCCAATTGTTCCATCAATTCGTCATCTCGGGGCATGGCATGTGTGTCAAATGCAGATACTGCATTTACCTTCCTAAAGTAGATACAAAACCACGTTGTTCCATCCATGTTGGGCACCAGGACAATGGGGCTCCACCATCCGCTGTGAGATTCCTCTACCATCCTGAAATTCGACATTGCCTATAGCTCCCAATGTAAGGTGTCCCACATCTTATTGGTAAGGGGATGATGGGTTTCCACAGACCTTCCACCCAGGATCTCTTGTGATATGGTGACAAATCATCTGGGTTCACTCTGGCTGTGCTGAGAATATGGAAGGGAAAGATCAGACCACCTGCAACATCTAAGCCCATTGGAATGGCTGGTCTCTTCCCCCAGGGTAATTGTGTCTGAGTCCTGGTTTAACTGAGCCGGGGAGGCCAGTTCTGAATCAGGGGGAAGGGTGTTATGAATAAGCTTTCATGTTCCTGCCAAGCCTTTAAAAGGTGTATATGATAAATCTAAGTCTTTTTCCTCTTCTCAGGTTGTCAAATCTCATAAGCCACTGCTGCCACTCAGTGTAACACCTTGAAGGGACCTTGCCATCAAGTCATTAATTTTGATTCTGAGCTGGGAAGTAGCAACAGTATTCTGTCACTGGGCTGGAATTCACGTGGGCAGGTGCTCTTGTCATAGGGTTGCTTTTGACACTTTTGGGACCTTACAAAATTTTCCTTTGCAAAGGTCCCTAAGGTCTTCAGCTTCTCTCACAGCTGTAAAATGTCCTATACTTCTCCAGTGCCTCTGGACTCTTGTTCCTCCCAGATTTACAGAGAAAGGTCTAAAATCCTCCAAGGTTGCCTCCTGACCACCAATTTGAAGGGCAAGAATGCCATCAAGGCCTGCGGGATCTCATGCCCTGCAAATAGGAGGGGTGGTAACAAGCAATCATAGGCAGGGATCTTCAGCCATACACTTTCACAGCATCGCCTTTGGGGTCCCACTGAAGTACTTGACTAGCCCATCTATTTGAGAGTGATAGACAGAAGATTTGAGATTGGATTTTCAGCAGGTCCCACAAGTTCTTCTGTCATGACATGACATTCATCACCTTGGTCTGTTATTTCCTTGTGAGGATGGGGATCCCCAAAGACCTTCATGAGTTCTGCTGCTATGGTCGTAATGTTGGTTGTGTGAAGCAGAATAGCCTTGAGGTATTGCATTGCATCATTTATGATCTCCAGTATGTGCTGGTATCCATTCATGTTTCTCTCTGGCAGCCTGATCAAGTCCATACCAGTTTGCTCAAAAGGGGTGTCTACTACCATTGGTATCAGGTGGGCCCTTGGAGTGTTCTTGGGTCCTGTCAGCTGGAACTCCTGGAAGGACATATAGCAGTCTCTTACCTCTTTATGGATGCTTGGCCAATAGAACTGGCAGGTAATTCTTTCCATTGTTTTTTTTTCCCCACAAGCCAGAGTAACTCCCTTCAAAAGAGCTGGGGTACTAGGAGTTGGGCCCAGACTTCATTAGTCTGGGGGTCACCCTGTATCATCCAGTAGAGGAGTTTGCCTCTCAACTCAAAGCATAGTCATTGTACTGCCTTCTGTGGGTCAGTTACCTGTCCTTTGACAGCTGCCAGCTGTTTATATGCCTGGCTCGAGGTGGTATCTCTTTTCTGTCCCCTGATGAAGTCTTTGTTCTAGGTCAGCCATTCCATAACCATGGAGCTTTGAGTTTGCTGGTCCTGCTGGTCTTTTAATGGCCCGGTCAGCAGTGGACATTCTGGACATTCTGGTAAAAAATTGGACACCTGACAACCCTACCATATTCTCCACCAGTTGTGAGCAGGTTGAGCCTCCTCACCTAGTGGTTACAGTCTGTGGTGGCAGCCCCACATAGCAGTTACAGGGTAGGGGGCCCTCCTACTCCACTGGGTTCTGTCCCAGGGGCCCTTGTGAGCACCAGAAGGCAGAAGTCTACTATTGGAGGTCCTGTTAATGCTCTCCTCTAGGCCTCTTCCTACCACTCTGCTCCCCCTCCCCTTTGGGGCATTTCATAACTGACAGTTGTCCCTGGCAACCTGGTTCATGGGCCTCATCAGGGTAGGAAGTCTCAGGTCCATGCAGCAGACCTCCCCCCAGGAATGCCTTCCTGGCAGCAGGAAGTGCAAGTCTGCCTTGACTCACTACCTTGCTGTGCTGAAGAGATTCCATTTTAAGTCCCTCTTCCAATGGGAGCATGCCCAGCAGGCCTGGGGGGCAGGGCTTCCCAGGCCCAGAGTTGTTCCTGCACCCTTAACTCTCCGGTTTGTGGTTTATCCATCCCATCACACAGCTATATGCATTTCAGTTGGAACTATGTGTGAACCTTCCTTTCCATAAGGATTTTTTCCCCTCTTTCATTAACTATATTATTGCAATCTACTCTGCAAATGAAATCAATATGCTTTTGCTTTGAAGATGCTACTATGTCATGAGCAAACTATTACATTGGCTTTGGGGCTTTTATGTGATTAGATGTTTATCAAAAAATTGTTTTTTTAAGTTGACAAGACATTGAGACTTGAATGTTTCATATTATTATGAAAATGAACCAATTTTCTGAAAAACCTTCATAATTTAGAGTGAAAGTAGGCTCATTTTCCCTTAAAAATGGACCCACTTTGTGCAAAATACCTCAACTCCCATATCATTATCTAAATCCAGAACTGGAACATTTGAGTGTGCTTTTCAATTAAAATAAATTTGTAGTAAAAAATGCAAACATTTCACATTGAAAATGTACCTTGTTATGAAAATGACTGATAACAAAGTTAGGAAATAGCTGCATCACATTTGTAAGACACGAGTCTCGGGCAGTGGTATTTCCAGCAGTAACATTTTGCAAAGAGGAAGGGGGCCTGAATGTGATAGAAGGAGGACTGGGAGAAGTGAGGTGTGTTAGGGTAGTCCACAGTTACTCCCTGAAAGGAGGGAGTTGAGAGGCTGGCAAATGCAAAGAGAGTGGAAGCTAGGAAGGGAGGAAAAGGCTCAGGGAGGTAACAGGAAGGGAGGACAGTGCAGGCCTTGGCTGCTGACCGGAGGGCCCCTGAGTGGGAACCCAAAGTAGAAGGCGGGTCTGGGTTCCCCTACCAGCTACTGGGGATGTGGCACAAACCAGGCAGAGGGCAGCAGACTTCCTGAGATGATTTGTCCTGGAAAGACTTCATTATACCACCCAAGAAGGGTAACACATATGGTGACCTGGCTGGAGGGATCAGTCATAAAGAGGAGGCTGTGGTTCCTGTAGTGAGAAAGTTCTGCAGGGTGAGAGGATGCCTAAGAAGGTCTCTTACCTATATTCAGTTCCCTGAGACTTCAACCCCTTTGGTTGAAGGATCAACTTTTCTCAGATGCACAAGAACCCTGGCCTCTTCTATCTGCCCAGTAATGGACAACTATGAGGTTCTCTCCCCTTTCTTTTTATCGTCCAGCAAACCTTGAAAATTAATTATTTGAAAAGTAAGCACAGACAAAGCTCCTCTTCCATGCTGGCTGTGGAGGCCATGGTGTCTGGTGAAGGCTCCCTGCTGCCTTCGCTCCTGCTGGTGATTTTTACAATGAAAG
Organism: Mauremys reevesii; assembly: GCF_016161935.1. Lineage (NCBI taxonomy): Eukaryota > Metazoa > Chordata > Testudines > Geoemydidae > Mauremys > Mauremys reevesii. The sequence goes on from NC_052623.1 coordinate 255,513,654, forward strand.
TGGTCTCTTCCTGCAGCCTCCAGTACAAAGGAATAGCCCATTGGATGTGGCCATGCCTGGTTTAAAGTGTTGGCGGCTTCCTTTGTCTAAACAGAACCAGTTTATCAACTCTCCCGACATATCTAGTTTAAACATGTTAGCCACATATTTCCAGCATATGTTTATAAAGTCCTTTGTGGGTTTATCATACATTCATCGTGCAAGAATATTAATGATCCGTCAACTAGTAGTTTTCCAGTGATATATGATGTGCCACCTTTTGGATAAATATCATGACAACATGTTAGGTGTAGTATGTCAGGCCTGACAAGAGTTGCTGAAACAGAATAGTGAGCCACCAATGGGCCTCTATCACATGGGTTTCCTTGTGATGGTAGGGGGCAGGGCTCAGCAGCCCTGGAGTTCACTTCCAGTTTATATCTTATGTTTCTAAAAGCACATGCTTCAGAGTTTCAGCTGGCCACCTGCATGCATCAGGAAGGGACCTCTTTCCTCTGAAGCCTCAGGGATGTCCACAGCTGGAGATGGAATAGTGGACTGGAAGGATCAGTGGTCTGAGCTGGCACTAAGTATTCTCTCTTGCAGGCACATGGCTGGCTAGTTCTTGCTCACATACTCAAGACCTAACTGGTCATCATGTGTGGAGTTTGGAAAGATTCCGCCCCCCCCCCCCAGGTCAGATTAGCAGTAAACATAGGTGGTTTTCACCTTGCTCTGCAGCATGTGGTCACTTGCCAGGATTATCTGAATATATTTCACCTAATCATTTCCCTGCTATTGCAGGGGCCCTGGGCACTGGTGCACCTGGGACCTTCCTACCTTTTGTTTTTGGCACATAATAGTCTCAACTCCTGTGAGATGTAATACTTTGGTCTAATTTCAAGTGTTGGGTTTAGTGGATTATGGGTGGTATTGGCGGCCTGTGCTATACAGGAAGTCACACTGGATGGTCCCTTCTGGCCTTAACTCAATAACTCTGACTTTTGAAAAATCCTATCTTAAAACTACTATAAGTGTTCTTCAGCTTTGAGGCCTGTTAGAGGGCTTTCCCTTCACCATCTCCCCCAATTCTCACACCAACAGAAAGCAGAAGACCAGAAGTCCGAAGTGCAGGCAATGCAATGTTTATTGGGGTTAGTTTCCAGCAAGCATGTATACCATCATTCTGATGCCGCAGAGCCTTGTTTCCCAGTGTCCCCTTCTCCCTCCTCCCCAGCAGGCATAATTATACCTGAAATGTATGCCCACAGTCTCACCCCTGACCACTGGTAATGTTCTGTTTTGGGGGGTCATGGGTCTGGGGTCTTCATCCCACCTCTTTTGTACCCCATGGGAAGGGTAAGGAGTGAGGTTGTGCTATGGTCATGGACAGGCATGTCTTTGGCCTTTTAGTGTTTTATACCTTCCCCCTAACCCTCCCTTGCTCCTCCCGACTGGTTGCTTGACCTTGCTTTGAGATAGGAGTTGAGGCAGTCTTAAAGTGTATACTCATATATTATAGTCCTCCCATGCCCAGGAACACTAACTGTTCTTATCTGTTCCCATTATACTAACAAACCCATCTGGCTAGGCAGAAGCAACATACTAATGTGTAAAAAGAACAGGAGTACTTGTGGCACCTTAGAGACTAATAAATTTGTTAGTCTCTAAGGTGCCACAAGTACTCTTGTTCTTTTTGCAGATACAGACTAACACGGCTGCTACTCTGATACTAATATGTGTAAACAAAGGACAAAGACACTATGTAAGGATCCCTTTGTTCACACATATTAGTTAACAATATAAGTGTATCAAGAATTAAATAGGCAAGCAAGACCCAAAATTCTATCCCAAGTGAAAATACAGGCCTGAATCCCACATTGTCACTAGCACTCCTAACAAGGCCACTATATTAATAAAACAGAGTTCCACCGCATGGTCTTGAGGAATTGGACTTTTAAATCACACAATAGAAAAATACCAAATTAATTGAGATCTGAGCAGGAAATGAATATCTGTAAAGTTCATGGTGGAATTGGAATTGAAAGAAAAAAAACAAAACTTTCAGATTTCCATTCCAAGATGGACCTTTTAAAGCAGAAATTACCCACTTTCTGTATCTCTTCCAAGAATATCTAACTTCCAGATTCATGCAGATGACACATTTCTCCATTTCTGTTCATGGTTAGAACTTAAATAGCTTATTTCCTAGCTCTGAATCAACTTCAAGATATCTGAGAAGAAGGGGGTGGGGGGCTGCAACATTTTTTCATTTACTTGCATAGTGTCATTTTACATGTAACAGATTGTTATATCAGCTTATTTCACATGTAAGGACAATGCTATAAGGATATAGGGCCCAGTCCTACAAACATTTACTCCCATGCTGGGGTGAGGACTAGCACAGAGGCTTATCCCAGATCCCCAAATGGATTTAGGTGCCTAAAGTTCATATTTAGGTACCACTGCAATCCACAAAACCTGCACTCAGCTGCCTCCTCACCCTGTAGGCAGCTAAACTCACTTGGCACTTAAATGTTTGCTGTAAAAGTTCCTAGGTTCATAAGTTTCTGCCTTTAGGCATGAGTACTGATTAGGGTGACCAGATATCCTGATTTTATAGAGACAGTCCCAATTTTGGGGTCTTTTTCTTATGTAGGCTCCTATTACCCCCTACCCCATGTCCCGATTTTTCACACTTGCTGTCTGGTCACCCTAGTACTGATGCATCAGGCAGGTGCCCAAATTCCTGTCTCCCACCTAAGGCCCAGCACAATCCTCAAGACAGATGAAGAGAGGTGAGGAAATGCCTGTCCCATCTGGATGGTCCAATCCAGTAGACATGCTCAGAGGCTAACTCCACACAAAATGGCCAGGGAGTTATGGGACTTGGGCACCTAAGATGCCTATGTCCCCTTGTGGATCTGGGCCTTACATACCACTTAAATCCTTAGGAATGGATTTGTTAATCTGCATGTGTGAGAGACAGAGACCCTGTTTCCTTAACTAGTTACTGGACTGATACGTAGTCCTTGTAGTGGCTCTCTGAAGGGGAAGGATTTTACCATACTGCTTGTTATAGCTTTATTATCTATTTTATTCTTATCTTTAAAGCATCCAGCACATGAACACACATCAACATTCAGCAAATAGACACAATTAATATATCACATGGAACGGGATCAAAGCCCTAGGGTGAAATCCTGGCCCCACTGAAGTCAATAGCAAAACTGTTATTGATTTCAGTGAGGCCAGGATTTCAGTTCTGGACTTTTAGCTTTAAAAGACCCAGAGCTCCACCACTTAAGTGAAAGGAGATCTCCCTCAGTTGGTAGTAGTAACAGCAGCAGCAGCAGGTTCCCATGGCCTCTTTGGACTGGCCATTAAAGGGCAATATCACCCCCACCTCCCGATACATTACTTCACCTGTACACCACTAAAACAGGTGAAATATAGCACCTATGCAGTAGCCTCAGAAATGCTATGGCTTAGGAGTGGAAAGGAAAAACATATTTTCCTTCTGACACCATGGGAACAATGTAGAATGGGCAAATTGCAATGATCTGAGTTGGAATGTAGCCAGAACACTAAGGGCAACACCCCTATAAAAGAGTGCTGATTTTAATGTCAGCAAATGGTCCTGGATTCTTTCCAAAGCACAGCAGCTCCAGCAGCACAGTTCCCCTAACACCATGTTGACTCATTAAATCAGTGTTGACTCAAAGGGAAGAATGCCACCTATGACATCACAAACATCACTGCCAGCAGCCTGTTGATTTTACTTGGCTGAAGATCCTGTTTGCCACTAATTATGGTGTTAAAAATGAGGTTCCATATTGCTTTGACTGCCTGTTATTTCCAGTAGGCAGTAGGATCCAATTTGTCCATTGAGCACTTTCTTTCAGTGCATCTGGTCATTAATTATTTCATTTGGTAAAGTGCCTTGGAACTAAATATTGGTCATCCCCCACAGGTAGAAACAAATATCTGTGCATATACACTGTACACTATTTTAAATGCCGATATGGAGTCATTGTACTGCCATTTACAATGAAACCATGAATAGCTGTTGCACACAAACAAAAAGGGATTTCAGGTGGAAATACTGCTATTAAATTACATATCAACTCTGCCATTTGAAACAGAGAAAAGTGTCCAGAAATTATAACTGAATGGCACAAGCAAATCTGCTTTGCTATGATTCAAGTTAATATGTGAGTATAACACACAACTCTGGATAGTATTGGGGTTTTATTGTTTCATACCCACATTCACTGCTGTGCTTGGAATAGATGCAACGGTCTTAAGAAAAAATTGTCAGTGCTTTGCATTTAATACTTAACCCATTATTTCAATACAATGGCTAATGTCACTATAATTTCCAGGTTTTGCAGTAATGGAAATGTACCTTTTTGAAAAAAATAGACTGCATTGCCCTTTTGGGGCAATTTTAGACAAGCTAACTGCAATATATCTAAATGGATTCACTCAAAAGATAAGCTATGACATTTGCTAAAGTAGCCAGAATATCCTCAGGCTGGTGGTGTCCTTTGCTATATTACAGTATTTTGTAAAGCCATGGCTAGCTATAATCAAATATTATTATAAAAGTTATACAGCAAGAATATTCATTTATCAAGGGAGGCCCTATCAGATCCTAGAAGAATCCTGACAGAAAACCAGTTACAGCCACTTAGGAACACAAACGAATTAACAATCCAGAAGACAAGCTCAGATCAATGAATGTCAGATTAGTAGGGCGTCCTGAAAACAGAGGTAGGAAATGCATCTCTGCATTTTCTAATGGATCACAAGAGTGAGTGATTAGGGAGCAGATCATTCTGAACTCCCTCTGTTATGTGGTGTTATACCTTGTCTTCCTGAGAAGGTCAGCCAGGCAACATCACTGGAGCTGAGTCAATATTCCCAATTTATTTATTTAGCTATATAAACTAATTTGCATGACTATTTAAGAGGTATGTGTGCACATGCACAGATGTGCATGCACATATCTCTTAAATAGTCATTTATATTTAAGGCAGTGGTTCCTAGTGGATAGAGTGCTGGACTATGACTGAGTTTTATTCCCAGATCAGCTACTGGCCTGCCAGATGACCTTAGGTTAGTCACTTCCCCCTCTGTGCCTCAGTTTCCCTATCTGTAAAATGGTGATAATGATACTGACCTCCTTTGTAAAGTGGTTTGAGATCGGTGGATGAAAAACACTGTGTACAAAGTAGGTATTATTATTCTTATTTTATTTATTACTGGCAGAAAATGGACTACAACTATACATCATTAGAGTTGCAAATATGTGTACAATCTTTGTTTCAAAATAAGTTTCTATAAATGGCATTTTTATACACTAATTAGCATGCTGCTTTTAATAGCTCTTATTTTCTAATTAGGTGCTACCACAATACAGAAAGAGAACCTAATCCGAGTTCCATTAGCTAGACTCTGTAGACACACAGTGAAAAATCTCTGCCCTCAAAGAACTTACCCTCTATGTTTGAATATTTAAATGCATACGTGTCAGCTGTGTTTGCACCCTTTGGCATTTGCTTGCTATGTGACATTTACCGTGTTGCTAGCGCTTATGATTTTATCATTATTCCTCTGTGGGCTCCAAGAAGAGGGGAGGGAGATCAAGAAAAAACATTTCCTTTTCCCTTAAGAGGCCTTTTCACTGCCTTCTCTTTTCATCCAATCTCTAAGTGCCTGGATTACCATTTTCCTGCCCACCTTAGTGAGGGGTACACACACCCCATCACAAGCTCTTAACATTGTATAGCTGTTGAGGGATGTGTGTATCAGAATTAAAACAAACAAACAAACAGTGAAAGCTCCCACCTTTGCAAAGCCAACAAATGCAGAGTTTGTAGGCACAAAGCCATTTTGAATCTCTACCCTATGTCAATGTCTGTGTGCTAACAGCAGCACAAACTTTCCCTGCCGCATGGTGGAAATGGCAATAGAACAAGAAAACACACACATAATGGATCTTCTTTTCAATAATCAAAGTTTCCAGGAAATGAAGAGCCTGATTCTCCACTATCTTGCACCTTGTGTCACTTACAGCTGTGAAAGGTGGGGCTTTATACCCACTTTGCCCTGATCTAAATGACTGTGAAGTGCAAGGCTGTAGAGAATTAGGCTTAGACTTCCTTTGTTATACTGAAACACAGAAACAACATTTTTATAATACATAAATCCACTCCTCTTTTTTAAAGAAACGATTCAAATGTGAGTTTTTTTCTTAAACTCTTAGGGCGAGCTCATACAAGGTACTGAGCATTTTGACTCATGCAGAGCAATGCACTTAAATTCTTGTGTTTAAACATCTGATTAAGTGCTTTACTAGACTGGGGCCAGACTGATCAGCACCTTGCAGGATCACCCTGACTGTTTTGATTTTTCCGATAGGAATTTCAATACTAGTGGATAACAGCCTGCCTGAAGGAATCAAAGGCACTCCACAGCAAAAAGAAAATCTTACAGTCATTACTACCATCCATAGGTGGAATGCAGTGCGAAGCACCTCTGACTTGGTCCTTGTATCTTTTTCACCCTCCTGCTTGTTCAAATATCAGCTAAGACTTAGAGGGGATCATGATACTTACAAGTTTGGCAGTGGAAACAGGTTTTGGCATATTTGCTTGTTCTGTACAGTCTGCAAGACCTCTGTGCTTCACAGCAAAGTCACAAAAGATTTCTGTGCCCCTTTTTCAGGCTTTTTTACTGGGCTTTAATCTCTGTCACAGAGAGAACAAGGTGAAAAGAAAGTACATTGGAGCAGAAAAGGCAGAGCAGGGTGGTTGGCGTTTTTGGCTAGAGGGGAGGAGTGTTTGGTAGAGGGGGGAGGAGAAAGAATTGAAGACAAAAAATTAAAACCAAAACTTAGACAAGTGAAATATTTGAAGGTCTGGTCTATGTATATTTGAATTCTTTGGGATGGGGATGGTCTCTCCCTATATGTTTAGAAAGCACCTAGCACATTGTGGGTGCTTCCATAACGTAGATAACAAAATAGTTATAGTAAAAAGAGAATAATTAAAGTTGCAATGTCATGCTCTCAAAAGCTAATACCAGAATTAAGGATGCCCTTTAACAGCCTTAGTTCTACCTCTTGGTTGTTTGCATTATCTTATGGTCTTTAAGTCTTCCATGTTTACATAATATTATTTTTCCCCACAGGACCCCTGTCTTTTAAAAAATTCTCATGGCTACCTCTGAAGATTAATTTTAATTGCTCTCTTTAGGAATCCAGTCCATCAGCTCAGTAAATCATTCAAAATAACCTTGTTTTGTATTATGCTTCACATCACCAGTCTGAACTGGCCTGTACCACACTAGCTCTTCTGTGTCTAGATTTTTTTATTTAAGTGCCCAGACTTAAGGCTCCTAACTGATTTAAGAGCCTAAATCTCACTTTCAAAGGGAGATAGGCACTTCAGGGGCTTAAATCTCATTGGCTGTCAATGAGATTGAGGTTCTCTAGTGCGTAAATCAGTTAGGCATTGCAATGCTGAGTACAGCAACACCTTTACAAATCTGGGCCATAGGAACAGGGAAAATTAACCCCCTGAACTCCAAAACAGAATTTCAAAAATTCATTGGTTTGATTTTAACAATACAGTATACATACTCCATATAATTCATACTGCCTCTGCTGTATTCCCTTATCTTATGTCTAACACCCACTCTTTTAGACCTTGATTCTGCAAAGCACTTAAGCATGTAAGGGGACAATAGCTTTCCTCAGTACCTCCTCCCACTGGTCCATTTAAAATATGATCTGCAGTATGCTGTGGAAATCCCTGGAATTATAGAACTACATGTAATGATGTAGTATAATAGCTTATATCTGTCTTTTACTGTCCCATTGACTTCAGCTTGCACATGCTCCAGATTTAATGTTTTGCTGATCAGGAATGTACTTAACATTACTTTTAAAAGACTTGAGTAATAATACATTGTTACCTGCGGGTTTCTGTATTTCCAGGGATCTCTGATATATGCTATAGGTTACATTGGGAGAGGATGCTGGGAAGAGTAAATGGACTAGATTCAGGAACCCTTACTCATGATGAGTAAGCAAATTGGATGACACAAGGTGCAAGTTGCTACTCAACACCCTGAGTGAGAGAGGCAGAATCTGGCCCTTAGTTGCTTTCTCTAGGCACCTTGCTAGCTATGCTCCTCAGTGCTTTTGGTAAAATATTTATTCTTCCCTTGAACATCCACAGAAACTCATCTTCAGATGTAACCTGACTTTTTCTGAGTCTGTTTGTATCTTATGTGCAGGTACCTTAAAAAGGATAGTGTAAAGTATCTGGTCTCTAAGGCATTACTAGTGAACTGAGCAAAGACCTAAGACGGTGTTACAAATTAGACTAAATTTTTCCCCTGCAGTTTTTCAGGCTCTAAGGAATGTTTCCATTTGCTAAAAGAACAAAATATCAGAATTGTTGAGGGTTAAATTTACATTGTACTTTGTGTTAAATTAGCTCCACAGCGGGGAACGAATGGTTACTAAGACAACAGGAATGTGCTTTCTATACCTGCTATTCAAAAGTCCTCATTAACTATAATATTGTTGATTAATATTCACTCTAAAATGGATTTTGAAGGCACCTCTTTTCCTTTACCTAAAAGATAAGACATGGTTTCATTTAGAGAATGCTACAGTCACTTGGTGCCTGTCAAGCTGCTCCTTATCAATCAGAAACTCCATCTCTCATCTCCACAGAATGACTTTTGCTTTAATATAATAACTTTGAAAAAATGTAAGTAACATTCTGGATGGAAATCTGCACTGAAAACAGCAGAACTAGTAGTAATAGTGCCAAATTCTTTACTGGTTTAACTTCATCGACGTCAATTACCTTGTGTGACCCCGTGACCCCTTGGTGCCCATTGGCAGAGGTCACAGGAGGCGCATTGGATTTTACAGGGATCCCATGGGTCAGATATATCTATAACAGTTTACTGAAGGGTGGCATGTGAGGTCTCTATTGAGAGCCAATAGCCTACTGGTCATCATAATCACTGCAAAATGTATGTACCGATAATATTTAAGGAGTATCTATACTGAAAATGGTGTTCTTAAAGTCTTGAAGTTAAGACAGGTCACCAGGAGGTAACATGCCTCAGAAATGTTCCTTGCAGGCAGGAAATAATGGACACCTTTCTCCCTGCCTGGTCATTTGTGTACAGAATGCCTCGCTATGTAGGCCTATTTGCGTACTCAGACAGGGTGGAATGGAAGACTGCAAAGTCTAGAAGAGGGGAAATTTACAGGTTGAAAGAGACAGCAAGGGGGTTTCCAGTTTACAAATAAAGACAAAGGATTGGTCAGGTATATCTTGGAGTGCAAGGAAGCATGCAGAATCCTTCACATAGGAGGCAACTGATAGAATGCTTGACTCATGAAAGTAGGGTCACAGCCAACCAGAGTGTAAAGCACAGCAAGGATTTCGGGCAAGCATTAGTCTATGAGACTTGAGTATATTGTATTGTTAATTAAGACTAGGCTCTAGAGTGGATGTAATGATTTTATATATAACCATGTTTCCAGTACTTCTACTTGCATCTTCATGCTTTTTTAAATAAACTTAAATCTGTTTAGTGAAATCATGTATAAGTTCTCTGTGTTAAGTGGAACAGCAGTCTGAGGTGGAATGTGTAAGCTGCCATGTGCTGTTTTTTTGGAAACAGTGAATCTGTGAATACCGGGAGCGTCCAGTGGACCAGGGGCTGGACACTCCAAGGAGATGCATGGAGGGCTCAAGGGTTGTGTCTATTGCTAACCTGCTAAGGCCTGTGTAGGCTGAGAGGGGAGTGCTTGTATTGCCTCTGGCTGGTGGAATTGGCGAGCTGATGCACAGACAAAGTTCCCTCACAGTAAGAACAAGTGGTAGCAACCCTGCATATCCCAGGAAGCATCATACATGAGATGGCTGCTCAGACATATCCAGAATACCAGATATTCTGGTACTTTCAGGAATGGTGTGACCCCGCACACTCCAGTGTGACCCGCATTCACCATGAGAGGTTGTAGCACCAAAAACTCCATTTTGACCTCACATGTACAACATCATGTCGGTGGAGGTGGAGCTGTGCCCTCTTCAAAACAGCATCTCCTGTCCATAATACCAGGCAAAACCACATCTGCTTTTGTCTCAGTACTGGACAGGGGACAAACCTTAGGAAAAACAGGACTGTCAGTCTTAAAACTGGATGAATGGCCTGCCTAGGTACACCTGTCACCAACAGAAAATTTGTCTCACGTGACCTAGCTTATTTACTATGAACCAGTACCTAGGAACATAGGAATGGCCATATTGGAGCCAGCCACTGGTCCACCTAGTCCAATATCCTGTCTCCAATGGTAGCCAGCACCAGATGCTTCAGAAGAAGGTGCAAGAAATGTGCAGTAGGCAGATGTGAGGTAATTTGTCTCATGCATTAGGTTTCAGCCTAATCTCTAACATTTTGGCTCAGAGGTTGCAACTCTCTGGTTCCAGCTGCCAAAGGTTTTCTCTATTGCCATGAAGGTGGGGCTTTATTACATGGAATGGTTTGCAGGAAAGGAATCTTGCTGAGATAGTATGGTGAGGAGGATGGGATTAACTGATCATTATAAAAACACACAGCTATTTTATTTACGCCTGGGATCATGAAAAAAAAAGAGTCTATGGGAATTAAGCACCCAAATTCAAATGAAATCTAGTGAAGTAGGTGTCTAATCCCCTTAGTCTCTCTCCCTCTATTTTTTTTAAATGCCCAGCCCAAATCCTTGAGAATTAAAGAGACTCTAGCTCTTGGGGAGGAAGAGCAAACAGATTGAGTCCTCACAGAAGAAAGAGGCTAAGAAGGGAGTGCAGTCCTTGCTTTAAGAGGAGAGAGAGAGTGGGCAGGGGTCTGGGCTGGAACACATAAAGCCCTTTCACCTTAGGGATTCTGGGCTATGGTTATCCACTGTTATAGCTAGTAATTCTAAGTTTAAGTAGTCTGGGTTACCTGATTACTTAGAAGAAACTTAGAAGGTACCAGCAGGTTTATGCTTGGTGAGTGAGTGGTGAGTATTGGGACTCTGACCATATTCCTCTATATATTATAGTTTTCAAGGAGAGTTACCACTGGATAAGCATGATCAAGTAAGTTGGGGTTCTCAACATTGTTTGACAGGTACAGGTTTTTGTCATTCCAAGAAGGAACCCAAGACCCAGGAGACTTATAAGCAAGCTCAGAAAAAATATTGAGAATTTTCCTACATTATGGTACATTAAGAATCTTAGGGCCACAATCCTACAAAGACCTATGCACCGTTTATCACAGCGAGTAGCCCTATTGAAGTCAACAGGATAACTCACACTGCAATATAATTAAGTCTTTGCAGGATCAGGGCTTAAGGAGTGAACTGAGTCAATCTGTTGATTTAAAGCTAGAGAACACTTTCTACAAACCCTTTCTATGCTACTCTTAATGCAGCAGGACCAGGTGCTAAAAATATTAACCCTGAAGTTGGACTCCTTATTTAATTAAAGCTATCTTGCTAAATGGGGAAAATAAAATGATTATTAGATAATTAAAACCAAAGTGCACAACTTTGTTAAAAAGAGGAGAGTTAATTAAAAGCTGGACACAATCTAATAGCATTTGAAAAGTTTATTTTTGTAATATGTGATCAAAATAATGTTTTTATTCCACTAAGTTCAATGAAGTTCAATGAAGTCTGAACAGTGTCTCCTTGACTGGTAAGAAATAAAATGAAAATCTGAATGAGTTTTGGAAAAAAAAAGTCTGGAAATTAGAATATGCTTAATAAACCTGGTCTTATTCTTAAAATTTAGGTTGAAAGAAGCTGATGTACTTTTACTATTTTGAAAATATTTCTTTAACTTCTTGCTAAGGAAAACAGCACCATCTAGTGATCCTCACCCAAAAATCCCAATGTTTTTTATTCATTTAAATTTATAAACATATCCATTAAAAAGGAGCACCTGGAGCAAAGGCTAGCTGCTCCTGACAAATCTTGAATAGTGCTATAAAACAGACCATTCCTTAACGCCCCAACATTTCCATGAGATCTAACAGCATCCCAGGGGTAGTAAAAAAACCTCAAAACATATTAAGATCTTTAGGCTGTCTCCCAACTGAGCCTTCCTGTTCCCTTACAGCTAGAGAAATCAAAGTGCCACCCTCCCGCATCAATGGCTGAGGGAAATTGATGGGTCCGCCGGTGAAAGGAGGACAGTCCCAGTACCAAGGGAGGGAGGAACTTGCCAAAGGAGATAGTTAGCTCCTCCTCCTGGGAGTCTCTAGCACCCATTGGCCAGCCGTGGGGGAGGAGCACTGGCCAGCATACCCTAGCTACCAGGATTTAGCCCAGAGCCCCATGGACCCTCTTTCAGCTCCATTCCAGCATCCCACACAAACTAGGAATGGAAACCCGGCGTTGCAGGTGTAGCCAATTGCCCATTTAATGATCAGGAAGGAATTTTTTTCTCCCATGAGCCAACTGGCAGAGGACTAGGCAGTTTTTGCTTTCCTCTCAGCACCCTCAGGCCATAGTGGGTTAAATAGGAATGCGCATGGTACCTGAGCTACTGGCGTGGTTTTGTTTATTTGGCGCAACTTGCAGACACTATTTGGTGCAGTTAAGAGAATAAAATGAATGGTTCCCAGAGGAAAAAGACCTGGGATTTTGGTGATGGGCCTTGGGCTCATGTGATAGACACTGTGTGAACTTCAGAAGTTGAGGTCGGATCTTATGGCCCTCAGAGGTAGAGGTCCCCACCCTGCTGCACCCTTTGTCCCCCTCATGGGCGGGGGGAGGTGCTAGGACTTAGAGCTGAGTTCTGGGGTGGTAGGCTGAGGACAGCCACTCCAAGTTATGGATTATATGGCAAGGAGACCTGAAACCCCTGCACTGGAGCCAATTAAATGCCTGGTATAGGAGAGTATGGATGATGGATGGGTAGTGCCTCTTCCCTGTGTTAAAGTTTAATAAAAGTTACAGCCTACCACTTAATTCCATGCATCTGTCCTCATTTTGCTGCTGTGTCCATGTCAGTGAGTCTTGCAACATGCCCTGAAGGACAGTACATTATAACTCTAGTGTACTAAGGAGAATATACAAGTTCAACTTCAAATAAAGTCTCATTCTTTAAGCATTTCTTCCCTGATAGAAAGTCAACCTTTAAGAAGAGATCTCAATAAAAAATATAGTGATGTCACATTAACCTGATGCCATAAACATTCTTCAACACCTGCAAGATGTAGTAGCATTTAAATCACAAGTCATTATTCAGGTGTTCTGGTAGCTGTGTTCTAATTATATTCTTTTAATTACTGCCCTGTGAGCCTTCTTTTTATAGCCACTCTGAATTCATTGACTTTTCCTTCCTGAACGTTACTCAGGCGATACACTTTTTTTCCTTTCCCCTCTTTCTCTCTGATGAAAAACAATTTTGTTCTGGTTAATCTAAATAACTTAGCCGGTGAATTTAGCTACACATCAAGCTTCTTGTTTCTCTCTTCGGTTTGCTTTTCATTTCATAACTCTTAGCGTTTTGGAACAGATTGATTATGCTCTGAAAAGTGTCTCGGTAAAAATTGCATGGTAGGGTTCTGTATTGTGTGGCCAATTCTCCCCTGCCTTACACCTTGTGCAGTCATTTGCTCCTGAGTACAACAGAGTTGTATGAGTCTATCAAATCAGAACGGGAACATTTTATACCATGTTGCAATTATTTTGGCCAAATTTAAGTTACTATAGCCAAGCCTTTAAAAGGGACTAGTGTCTCAAATTTGGTTGTCAACAGGAAGGACAAGCAGCATTACCCTACATCTCAGAAGGCTTCTGGTGGAGAAACAGCAGAACTACAGGAATTATCAATGTCCCAGCACAACAGATCACCAATCCCAGTCGGTGTCTCTACTATAATAGAGGTAATAAATAAACTATTAACTGATATCTGTTTGTCACTGCTACCCATCAAATGAGCTCTGAGATCATCTCCCACACCGTAAGAGATATACTAAGCCAGTTATGTTAAGATGTAGAGCCTTTGCAATATGAGCTTGCATACTAAAGATGTTATTGTAGCAGTCGTAAAACCCCCCCCCCAAAGTTTTGACTTCAGCAGAGCATGTTAAACCTGCCTTGCTAGTGAACTCTCAGACCCAAGACTTGACATCCCAGAAAACTAGGGATGTTAAGCCATGGACCTCTCAGATGTCTGAGCCTTCACAAGCTTGACAACTCTACAGCTTTTTAGACTTTATCATAAGGCTGGGGGAATGGGGAAAAAAACCCATCCACAGGGCTGCCCTTCACTTTTCAACTGCCTTCTGGTGCAGGACAATTAATTACAGCTGATGCATGTGCTGAGAGAGAGCCTGGTCCCTTAGCATGTGTAGCAGTGGGAGGTTGAGGTCTCCTTCTCCCTCTGTAGTTCCTGAAAAGGCAGGTTTTGAAGGTTTCTGCTGTCCTCTAGCTTGGTGTACTCAAAATGGGCTGAGGAACAGCTGCTTCCTTTCACCTCTGCACCATTTTCTGAATCGGAAGTGAATATTCCTGCAGCACTTTCCTTCCCCTCCCACCCCCTGATCTGCAGGCTTGGGAAGAGATACTGAAGAATCTCCAGTATTGTTGGCCTCCTTCTCCTTACCACAGGCTGATATAGATGCCGATTCAGGCAGGGCCTCACTGCTGGGCTTTGTGTGAATGGGTGGCCTACTGTTGTTCACAGAACTTCCAGTTTTGCTGAGACCTCCAGGCGTGGGCGTGTTTGAAGATCCTCTGATGCTGCTTACCCCATAGACCAGCAGCCAAAACTGGGTGGCCTACTGTTGTGATTTTTATCACAAGTCTCAAAATATTTACTGTTTTTCTTAAAGTCTCAGGTCTTGGAAGTATGTGAATACATGAGAATCTCAGCTTCCATTTTTAATGCTATCCCTTATAATTGTAGAACAAAGCTTGAACATGTGACCCAAGTGCACCCTAAAGACTCAAGGCAAATAAAAAGTACCCTGAAAAACCACCATCTCATGATTTTGGGAGGCCTGATTCATGATTTTTGAATGCTTGGAGTTGGCAAAACTAAAAGCTGCTGCTTTCTTCAGCAAAGGAGTGGGATAGTGAGGAGCAGGGCCCCAGATAAGATAGTCAGGTGCCAGGTTTTCGACTAGAAAGTCCAGTGGAAAATGAGGGACCTGACAGTGTCCAGTCATAAGAACATAAGAACATAAGAAAGGCCGTACCGGGTCAGACCAAAGGTCCATCTAGCCCAGTATCTGTCTACCGACAGTGGCCAATGCCAGGTGCCCCAGAGGGAGTGAACCTAACAGGCAATGATCAAGTGATCTCTCTCCTGCCATCCATCTCCATCCTCTGACGAACAGAGGCTAGGGACACCATTCTTACCCATCCTGGCTAATAGCCATTTATGGACTTAGCCACCATGAATTTATCCAGTTCCCTTTTAAACATTGTTATAGTCCTAGCCTTCACAACCTCCTCAGGTAAGGAGTTCCACAAGTTGACTGTGCGCTGCGTGAAGAAGAACTTCCTTTTATTTGTTTTAAACCTGCTGCCTATTAATTTCATTTGGTGACCCCTAGTTCTTGTATTATGGGAATAAGTAAATAACTTTTCCTTATCCACTTTCTCAACATCACTCATGATTTTATATACCTCTATCATGTCCCCCCTTAGTCTTCTCTTTTCCAAGCTGAAGAGTCCTAGCCTCTTTAATCTTTCCTCATATGGGACCCTCTCTAAACCCCTAATCATTTTAGTTGCCCTTTTCTGAACCTTTTCTAGTGCTAGAATATCTTTTTTGAGGTGAGGAGACCACATCTGTACACAGTATTCGAGATGTGGGCATACCATGGATTTATATAAGGGCAATAATATATTCTCAGCCTTATTCTCTATCACCTTTTTAATGATTCCTAACATCCTGTTTGCTTTTTTGACCACCTCTGCACACTGCGTGGACATCTTCAGAGAACTATCCACGATGACTCCAAGATCTTTTTCCTGACTCGTTGTAGCTAAATTAGCCCCCAACATGTTGTATGTATAGTTGGGGTTATTTTTTCCAACGTGCATTACTTTACATTTATCCACATTAAATTTCATTTGCCATTTTGTTGCCCAATCACTTAGTTTTGTGAGATCTTTTTGAAGTTCTTCACAGTCTGCTTTGGTCTTAACTATCTTGAGCAGTTTAGTATCGTCTGCAAGCTTTGCCACCTCACTGTTTACCCCTTTCTCCAAATCATTTATGAATAAGTTGAATAAGATTGGTCCCAGGACTGACCCTTGGGGAACACCACTAGTTACCCCTCTCCATTCTGAGAATTTATCATTAATTCCTACCCTTTGTTCCCTGTCCTTTAACCAGTTTTCAATCCATGAAAGGACCTTCCCTTTTATCCCATGACAGCTTAATTTACGTAAGAGCCTTTGGTGAGGGACCTTGTCAAAGGCTTTCTGGAAATCTGAGTACACTATGTCCACCGGATCCCCCTTGTCCACATGTTTGTTGACCCCTTCAAAGAACTCTAATAGATTAGTAAGACACGATTTCCCTTTACAGAAACCATGTTGATTATTGCTCAAGAGTTTATATTTTTCTATGTGTCTGACAATTTTATTCTTTACTATTGTTTCAACTAATTTGCCCGGTACCGATGTTAGACTTACCGGTCTGTAATTGTCGGGATCACCCCTAGAGCCCTTTTTAAATATTGGCGTTACATTAGCTAACTTCCAGTCATTGGGTACCGAAGCCGATTTAAAGGACAGGTTACAAACCTTAGTTAATAGTTCCGCAACTTCACATTTGAGTTCTTTCAGAACTCTTGGGTGAATGCCATCTGGTCCTGGTGACTTGTTAATGTTGAGTTTATCAATTAATTCCAAAACCTCCTCTAGTGACACTTCAATCTGTGACAGTTCCTCAGATTTGTCACCTACAAAAGCCAGCTCAGGTTTGGGAATCTCCCTAACATCCTCAGCCGTGAAGACTGAAGCAAAGAATCCATTTAGTATCTCCGCAATGACTTTATCGTATTTAAGCGCTCCTTTTGTATTTTGATCATCAAGGGGCCCCACTGGTTGTTTAGCAGGCTTCCTGCTTCTGATGTACTTAAAAAACATTTTGTTATTACCTTTGGAGTTTTTGGCTAGCTGTTCTTCAAACTCCTCTTTGGCTTTTCTTATTACACTCTTGCACTTAAGTTGGCAGTGTTTGTGCTCCTTTCTATTTGCCTCACTAGGATTTGACTTCCACTTTTTAAAGGAAGTCCTTTTATCTCTCACTGCTTCTTTTACATGGTTGTTAAGCCACGGTGGCTCTTTTTTAGTTCTTTTACTGTTTTTCTTAATTTGGGGTATACATTGAAGTTGGGCCTCTATTATGGTGTCTTTAAAAAGGGTCCACGCAACTTGCAGGGATTTCACTTTAGTCACTGTACCTTTTAACTTTTGTTTAACTAACCCCCTCATTTTTGTATAGTTCCCCTTTTGAAATTAAATGCCACAGTGTTGGGCAGTTGAGGTGTTCTTCCCACCACAGGGATGTTGAATGCTATTGTATTATGGTCACTATTTCCAAGCGGTCCTGCTATAGTTACCTCTTGGACCAGCTCCTGCGCTCCACTCAGGATTAAATCTAGAGTTGCCTCTCCCCTTGTGGGTTCCCGTACCAGCTGCTCCATGAAGCAGTCATTTAAAGTATTGAGAAATTTTATCTCTGCATTTCGTCCTGAAGTGAAATGTTCCCAGTCAATATGGGGATAATTGAAATCCCCCACTATTATTGGGTTCTTAATTTTGATAGCCTCTCTAATTTCCCTTAGCATTTCATCATCACTATTACTGTCCTGGTCAGGTGGTCGATAATAGATCCCTAATGTTATATTTTTACTCAAGCATGAAATTTCTATCCATAGAGACTCTATGGAACATGTGGATTCGCTTAAGATTTTTACTTCATTTGAATCTACACTTTCTTTCACATATAGTGCCACTCCTCCCCCTGCAGGACCTGTTCTGTCCTTCCGATATATTTTGTACCCCGAAATGATTGTGTCCCATTGATTGCTCTCAGTCCACCAGGTTTCTGTGATGCCTATTATATCTATATCCTCCTTTATCACAAGGCACTCTAGTTCACCCATCTTATTATTTAGACTTCTGGCATTTGTGTACAAGCACTTTAAAAACTTGTCCCTGTTTATTAGCCTGCCTTTTTCTGATGTGCCAGATTCTTTTTTATGTGACTGTTTACCATCTGATCCGGCCCTTACATTATACTTTTCAGTCCTCTGCTCCTGACTATAACCTGGAGATTCTCTATCATCAGACTCTCCCCTAAGAGAAGTCTGTGTCCGATCCACACGCTCCTCTGCAGCAGTCGGCTTTCCCCCATCTCCTAGTTTAAAAACTGCTCTACAACCTTTTTAATGTTTAGTGCCAGCAGTCTGGTTCCACTTTGGTTTAGGTGGAGCCCATCTCTCCTGTATAGGCTCCTCCCATCCCAGAAGTTTCCCCAGTTCCTAATGAACGTGAACCCCTCCTCTCTACACCATCGTCTCATCCACGCATTGAGACTCTGAAGCTCTGCCTGCCTACCTGGCCCTGCGCGTGGAACTGGGAGCATTTCTGAGAATGCCACCATAGAGGTCCTGGATTTCAGTCTCTTCCCTAGCAGCCTAAATTTGGCTTCCAGGACATCTCTCCTACCCTTCCCTATGTCATTGGTACCTACATGTACCATGACCACCGGCTCCTTCCCAGCACTACACATAAGTCTATCTAGATGCCTCGAGAGATCCGCAACCTTCGCACCAGGCAGGTCACCAGTACTGCTGACCGGACACTAAAAGTCAGGTTACCAGAGTAACCACAATCCACCTCACTGCAGAGAGGGCAGGAAGAGCAGCAACCGTGGCTTGGAGGAGCTGCTCAGCTGATGATGGAGAGAACTGGGTCCCAGACCCGCAGCTCCAGCCTCCAGCAGAGAGGTAGGTAGTACCAGCACTGCTGCCACCTGGGGGGCATCCTGTCCTCCCCCCCTCAGCCTGTGCCCCAATTTGACCCTGCTTCAGCCCCTCTCTCCTGAGAACGACAGCCCCACCCCCTCACTGTGCCCTGATTTGCCCCTGGCCTCTTGCTCAGGGACCAACCCCTGCTTCTCTAGTGTGCCCAGATTGCCCCCCACCCCTTGCTCTGGGGACCCACTCCCCCACTCCACCCCACCGTACCCTGATTGGTTCAGAAAAGGAGTAAGGGGTGGGGGCAGGGCCCAACCACTGTGCCCGGATTGAGCAGGCAGGCAGGCTCCATGTCAGCTGCTCCCAGCCTGACTCTGCAGGCAGAAGGTGAGTCCCCGGAGATGGGGGAGTGAGTGTTGGGAATGGGAAGGAGAGCGAGCAATGGAGGGAGGAACAAGTAGGGGGCAGGGCCTCAGAGGGGGCTGGGCAGGGGTGTCTGGTTTTCAGCCATTAGAAAGATGGCAACCCTAGCCCCAGAGAACAGCAGGAGAAGCAATCTGACAGAATCAGCTCAAAATTAGAGGGTCCAGGGTTAACTGGTGGGTGTGGGGATAGGGGCTAAAGTCAACTGTGCATGGGGGAAAACTCGATCAATTGTGCATGGATTGGTGACAGAGGGCTAGAATCACCAGGAGTGTATTGTTGGGTAGTGTTACAGTGGGGCCAGACTCAAGAGTGAGGTATGGGGGTTCTAAATGGGTGGGACAGGATTAAATTGGCAATGGGAGGCAAAAATCAATTGTCTAGCTAGCTAGAAAATTGTTTCCCCCCTTTGAAAAATTTAGATGAATGATTCTCCCCCTCCCCCATTTTTGTCTAAAAAGGTCATGGAGGTGTTCCAGGCTTTTGGTGAAAACCTCAATATCTTTGACAAAAAATGACCTACTGCATGAAAATTTCTGTTTGGTTGAAAAAGCCTTTTCCCACCACTTTTTGATCCTTCAGATTGTGTTTTGTGACAGAGCAGAATGAAATTGGTTGTGTTTTGTGGAACTAATAATAAGTATACCTGCAGCTCCTAGCTGCCAGTATTCACTCGGGAGGAGGCCGGGAGGGGGAAGAAGAGACCTTAGGTGGTTCAGCATAGGCCACCCAGAACTTGAGGCACTCAATTAGAGGCCACTTTTCAAAACTTGGCTTTAAGTGACTTTCTTAACATCACACAGTGAGTTAATGGCAATCAGCAATAGAATTTTTGGCTCCTAGCCCTCTGCTCAATCCCATTGGCATCCCTACCTGGTGTGTCTGCAAGTTTTCCCTAAAGTCCTTTAGGTTTGTTGGTCAGCCTCTACTGGCAATAATGTGAGGTATGCTCAGGCACGGGGAGGGGACCCCACAGTGAGCAGGGTGCCTTAAAAATAGGTCAAGCATGTCATGATGAATATTGTATAATTACATCTCCCCAAGAAAGTAAGAGAGAACACTGAACGTTAAAGAGAAAAATCTAAAAATTGCACATGAGAAATTTAAACGGCTTCAGGTGGTTTTCTAGCACCATCTGGTGTTTATTCCATAGAATTTCTAGTGCAATACGTTATTTTGAGCTGCATTTTCCAGCTTTACAATGGAAACAAGGAATGGTTATTAAAAGGACACCCAGATTTAAGTACTTCTACCATAGTTTTGTAATTGCAGCTATACAGCTCAACTAAAGGTATAGCAAAAGTTCTGTTTTGCCTGTATTTATACGCTATGACTTTATGCAGATTAACCCGATGTGCTTGCAACAAGATATTGCTGAGCATCACATCCAATCATTTTTAATAAAAGTTTCAGTTCAGATCAAAATGAGGGGTTTTTTTTTCCTTCCAGTGATTAAAACAGGTAATCCACCCTTTACAACAAAAGGATGGAAAGAGGAGCTGTGAGACCACAAACCATGGAGAATCTAGAAATACAGGTTCATACTGGGTCCAAACTTTCCGGAGAACATAGCAGCAGAACTTAGGGGCAAAAGCCACCTTGTGTGTAAATTGTTTATTGTTAATCTACCTGGGACAACATGTAACAGACCAAAATACCTGGCATGGTTCATTTTATATTGCCATGCTAATTAAAACAAAACCCAAATGAATTATTGCTTTTGTTTAATAAGCAGAGGTTCACAAACTTGTTCCATAGTGTAGACTACTAATTTAGTGTATTTGATATTGAATATTTAACTCAGACGGAGTTTTGACTGAATACATATAGTAGGTTACATATTTATTTGTTCCCTAACTCTTAGAATGGAGGTTTATGTTGCAGGTATTCACCTTTATGGACTCAAAATTCACTTTCAACAAATGTTGCTGTTTCAGTGAACATTCCTGACAATAAACTTGTACACTGGAATAAGGGGAAAGACAGAAGGAGAGAGATCAAAGGTGATGCAAACTCAGTTTTTAATTTAAGAGCCCCCACCTTTCCCTAGTGTGGTCAGCTGAAAACAGGGACTCTTACACATTTTAAGGAGTGCTCATTCCTATGCAAAGCTCATTGAACTTCTTCTCAGATAGCTGCTACTCAGCCCTAGCACTGCACCCAGTCTCTATGGTAACAGCTGGCAGCTGCAATAGGGGGAACCAGCTGCCTTACAGGAAGGTAGAGAAAGTAGTATGTCTGGCAGTGAGAGAAATTACTACAGGGAAACCCCGCAATAATGCATCCCGCAATAACGCGAATTCGAATATAAAGCGATCATAAGGCGCAAGCAAAAAAATGGCGGTGATCTCTCATTAGTCTCATTGGTTTCTAGTTAGTCCTGTGGATGACACACACCCCTCAAGCTAAGAGACCAGCCCACAGCCCCCACACACCACCAAACGGATATTAATATATCAATAGGTTTCACGGTTTCTGGCAGCGTTAGGGGTGGGGAAAATGGGGGGAGATGAGAGGAAAGGTGGTGTGAGCCATGCTAAATAACATGACCCTGCCCAATCAGGAGGAGCACTGAAGCGCAAAAAAGAAAAAAAAAAGGAAAAAATACATCACCTCCATATTGGTGCACATAATAAAATTCATGTGGTGGGGATGAGGCAGAGGGCTTTGATGTGTGGGAGGGAGCTCAGGGCTGGGGCGGAGGGTTGGGGTGAAGGGGGGTGAGGAGTCCATCTGCGGGGTGGGTTCTGGGGTGGTGCCAAGGATGAGGGGCTCAGGGCTGGGGCAGAGGTAGGGGTGAGGACTCCGGGTGGGGGCATAGGCTCTGGGGTGGGGCCAGGAATGAGGGGTTTGGGGTGCAGGCTATCCTGGGACTATGGCGGGGAGAAGGTACAGGGTTGGGCTGGTGCCAGCGGGGAGAGGCACCTCTCTCTGCCAGGGCTAGGGGAGAGGCATCTCTCCCTGCTGCAGCCCCGAGGTACTGCGCAGTGCTTAATGGGCTGCTGCGCGGCTGCACAGCTTAAAGGAAACTGAGCAATAGCTAAAAGGATTCAGTGTTGGTAAATGGAGTGAATGTATATAAGGGAGAAAAGTGATTTTTGGTTTACCATTAAATGTCACAACAACTTGAGGAAATGCAGTGCATGTCAGAAAACAGTGCACAGCATTGGAAGGCAAAGAATTTCTGACGTTACATTCATCATCCTATCCTAAGCTTTAGAACAAGGATTTTAATGGACAGGAAACACATGGAAATCCCATCACCCGGTAGTAATAATGTAGTGGCATTTTTGTCTAAAGAAAGTCCACCAGGGATTTCCATCATTTTTTCAAGCTGGAATTTATTTCTATGCTATATAGGTTCTTATACCATGCTCATCACCAAAGTATCTGAGCACCTAATCTATGTCCTCAGAACTGAGTTTCTTCCCTCAGTGCCCCGATTCCATATCTAAAAGGAATGACCATTGAGAATATCTGTCTATTTCCAGGTAGCTGTCCCTGAGACCCGTGGCTTTTCCAGGATTTTTGACCGCCACTGGGAATGCTGTGCCAGAAAGTAGGCAGAGAGTGTTTGTTATCGAGAAGTGGGAAGAGTGAGGGATGACACTCTCCTGCACTCCTAACAAAACCAACTGCTTGCCAGTTCCTGATCCCAACCACAGAGAGAGGATGGGCCAGTGATCAGACTGCTAGCATGGGATTTAGGAAAGCCCGGTTTAGTTCCCTGCTCTGCCACACACTGAAAAATGGGGATAATGCTTCCTTATCTCACTGGCTAGATGTTGGTAGAGAGAGGCAGAGGTCAATGGCACCATGCAGTTTACGGAGGCAGAGGTCTCTGGAAATTGGAGCTATGAAGTTGGAATAGATTGTCTTATGGAAGTGCGCCAGCAGCTCTATAACAAGGTTGCATTTAGTTTTCCACTTAAAGTAGGGTGTAAATGGGAGGTTTTCTGAGGCATGGCAGTTAGATGCCTAACTTCCATAGACTTTTAATGGCAGCTTTGCATCTAGTTGCCAGTTGTGCCTTTGAAAATGTCCCCCTAAATCCCTTAACTAAGCATGATCATTCCCAGAAATTAATCTTAAACATGGAAAATTGCAAATTTCCTAGTAAAAGTAGTAAAAAGAAACACCCTAAAATTTCTTTGAAGATTTTCCCATTTGGGGTCAAAATACACAATTTTGATGACAGTTTACACTGAAATTAAAAACTTAAACTTCACCCAGCTCTCTTTTCTAGCTACTTTTCACACTGTTCTGAGCCTTCTTTTCAGAATTCTGTAAAATTTAAGGCTGGATTTTTTAAAGCAGAGTAAGGTGGCCAAGTCCCGCTGAACATCAGTGATATTTGGGTGCATAACTTTCAGATTCTTGAAAACTCCAGCCTAAAGTTTTTCCTTTTTTGAAATTTTCATAAAAGTTCTCAGTTTTATGGGTCCTTATGGCAAAAATCCCCAAAGACACATGTTTAAACTTCACACACGTCTTTATTTTACACTAATGCCCCCTTTTTTTTAAAAATAAAAAAGAATTAACTAGCTTCCTTGCCATTTTGTAACTGTTATTTTTCATGGTGGGAATCTACAGATGGAGCAGGCTGGGGAAGTAATCCTTCCTGACCCTTGTGATGCCAAATCATAAGATTTTATTGTTTCCGCTGTAGAGTATAATTACACAAGTTATTTACCTCTTTTAAAAATCCACCTAGAGTACTTGACATTAGACCTCCACAGATGAATAACATGCTGTGTGAAATAACATTTCTTTTTTGTTTTAAAGTGTTTGCCACTGAATTTCATTAAATGACCCCGCCTAGTGTGACCATGAGATGGAGGCCAAAACTGGAATAATATATGTGCAGGAGAGACAGGTGTGCCTGGAAGTGGAATAGGATAGAGTGCTGTGGAGCTAGAATAAGAGACATATGACCAGGTTTTCCCTTTCACAGCTTACTGTGTGCAACTCATCGATTCACATGGTCTCCAGTGGATAGCTGCTATTTTTCACATAGTCTAACACAGAAGTGCTTTAGTCCTCCATCGAAGACACCGGTCTGTCCAATTTCTTCCAGGGTGGTAGAGTTTCAGGAAAAACCAGCTAGCAAGCTGCCACACTCACTCAGCTATAACCAGGCTTCTCCAGCATCAGGAAAAGCAGAGTTCTAGTCATCTCTAAACTAGGCTAGGTCTCCTCCTTTTAACTACTTCCACACCTGACATCTGGAGCCAATTGGATCCACAGACTCTCATTAACCTTCTCCACAGTCCATTATTAGCAGAGCTGTGTGGAATATTATGCAATATTTGCCACATTATGGGAATCTCTTATGCTACTGCTAAGTTCCTCCAACAAAGAAAATACAGTAACAACATTTAATGGAACTGTGACACCATCAGACAAAAGCCAGGAAATTCAATGTTGAAGATGGCAGCACTGTTGGCTTATGTCTCAGTCGCAAACCATCACATCACAGAAAAATATGTTTATTTAAATTTAATTCATTTGACAGATGTGACAACTTCACAAATATGCCATTAGGTATCCAAGAGTGCTTTCCAGCTGCCTGATTTTTACTCCTGGGGGAATTCTGCACCAATGTGCACGTGCAGAATTCATGTCCCCTGCAGATTTTTTTTTCTCCACAGAAAATACATTCTGCTGGAGAGGTGCTGCAGTTACACCTTTTTCCCACCAGGGGCTACTGTGGCACCAGAACAGAGAGTAGCCAGCTCACTGGCAGAAGCAGCCAGCAGCATTCCTCACAGAGGCATGCCTGCAGGGCCAGGTTAGGAGGCACGGGATATGGGTGGGAGGGAACAGACGGAGCAGGGCACATGGGGCTGCTGGTGGGTGACATAGACTGGGGTTCAGAAGGGCTAGTGGTGGGGACAGACTTGGGCAGGGGCTGAATGGGAGTGCAAGGCCATATGGGCCTGGGGGAAGAGTGATGCAGGGACACATGAGAATGGGAGAAGATGTACCTGACTAAATGGGAAAGGCTAGGGGTCAGCCAGGGTCTGCATGGGGGAGGCTCCCCAACTCCCTAACAATCCCCTGCTCCCAAAAAACTCTGTTCCATACTTCTCCCACCCACACCCAACAAGCCTCCAGGATCACTCCCAGGCTGCTTCCAGCAATTACTTCCCTCTCCCGCAGCTCCTCTGTTACCCCTGATTCCCCCAAGCCTTTGCACTGCTTCTGAGGGGTCTTGGAAATACGGTTCTGTACTATAGTTTAAATTAATTATTACTCAAAGTTCTGTATTAATATGCCTAGTAAAAAATATTTGTCAAAACAACATTTCCTGTATCTTTTTTCTCTGTATTGTTATAGGCATACTTGATGACAGGCATTTTGAAATAAATTACCAAAATAATTGAAACTGGTATGATTTTATTGTGTTATTTTGACAAATAAAATATGCAGAATTTTGCAAAATTTTAAAATATTGTGCACAGAATTCCCCCAAGAGTAGATTTTGCATTCAGGCTCCTATTTTTTGATAGCTTGCTTCTGCTCTGTTTTTTTTTTTCTATGTAATTCTCTTTTTCCATATGACTTTTTCCCCTTCATCTCAGCTAGTAAGCTTGTCTCCCTTTGGGTCTGTGCAAAGTTAAGGGCACCAACAACAAAAGGACTGCTAGGAAGAGGCAACAGCCAAAATGGTAAAACATCTGGAATTACTTCAGTCCATTAAAAACAATGAGGAGTGGCTGTGGCACCTTAGAGACTAACAAATTTATTTGGGCATAAGCTTTTGTCTCTAAGGTGCCACAAGGACTCCTCGTTCTTTCTGGTGATACAGACTAACACAGCTACCACTCTGAAATATTCATTCCTTTAGTTCATTCACCCTCCATACCAGGGCTTCCAATATTAATAATACTTAGCATTTATATTGTACATTACATAGTCATAGCACTATACAGTAGAACCTCAGAGTTACAAACACCAGAGTTATGAACTGACACCTCATTTGAAACTGAACTATGCAATCAGGCAGCAGCAGAGACAAAAACAAAACAAAACAACCCCAACCAAATACAGTACAGTACTACCTTAAATGTAAACTACTAAAAATAATAAAATAATAAATGGAAGGTTTTTTTTAAAAATTGACAAGGTAAGGAAACTACTCCTGTGCTTGTTTCATTTAAATTAAGAAGGTTGAAAGCAGGATTTTTCTTCTGCATAGTAAAGTTTCAAAGCTGTTTTAAGTCAAAGTGCAGTTGTAAACTTTTGAAAGAACAACCATGACACTGAGTTAGGAACGTTTCAGAGTACAAACAACCTCCATTCCCGAGGTAAAGACATTACCTACAAAGCTTTGACTGTCATTTACCTTGCCCTAGCATAGAGACATGCATTCCTCACATCCATAACCTTCAGCTATAAATTGATTGGTGTGTGGTGCTATGTTTTTACAAGTAGTCGTGTTCTGTAAAATCTCAGCAAACAACCTGTGGGTATTTACATTAAAGAACAGATGATCTGCAGCATGAGCTGTGGGTTTCGTGGGCCCACTTGCATGCGAAGGTATCATTCACGAAAGCTCATGCTGCAGAACGTCTGTTAGTCTATAAGGTGCCATAGGATTCTTTGTATGTTTTTTACACACACAGTTTATGACACTATGGATCTCGTCAGTAGGAATATCAGACTGTGTGCATGGGAGGTGGAAGTGTTTGCTCGGTGGAGAAACACCAGCCCTTCCACAAGGGGCTTCTGCCCTGTGCATTTTCTGAAAGCAATCCTCACTACTCCACCCTAGGGCAGTCCCACACTGAGCCCAGGGTCACCTCGCCAGAGGCGGGGCTAGAGGGAGGGGAAAGAGGGCCGGGCGTGCAAGACGGGGAAGGATAGGATTGCTCAGACATCCATCAAACCCCTAAGCTAGTGAGACAGCAGCAGGGAGGATGGGACCCGGAAGAGAAGCTGCCGCTGGGGTGAGTTATTTCCCCGCCCCTCGGAGGAGAGAGGCAGCCCGGTTACACCATGTTTCAGTTTCTGGTAAGTGTCTGCAAAGCCCCTCCACGTGGAGCCTCTGTCCCGGCTCTGCGTTGGGAGGGAGGAGGGGGATTGCTCCGGGGGGACCCGCGCCCCCTCCCTCCCCCACCCCCAGCAGGAGAAAGGCGCCTCTGAGCCTGGACAGAGAAATAGCCGCTACATCCACCCATCCCCCCCCTCCCAGCTGTGTTCATCCAGCGATGGATACATTGGGCCCTGGAGCTAGTTACATGCTTTCAGCACCTCTGCGTGTGAGTGCGAGAGAGGCAGACTGGGAAGCTCCCTCCCGACTTGATACTGGGGTTTTCTGAAGGGATCCCAGACTTGGGGCACTGATGAACCTGGGACCTTGTTTTGCAACTGCTGCCCATTTAAGGGTTCGTCTGGACGAGGATAAAAGGCGCTTAAGGGTGATCGAACACGTTTTAAACAATTTGAGTGCTGGTTGTATTTTGTTAACAGTGCTGGCTGGGTGAGATGAAGCCTAGCTACACCTGGGCCAGCTAACGTGGTGAAATACAACTAGCCCTGACGTGCTCTAGGGTGATGGTTGTATTTTCTAAAGCTGTTCATTAAAACAAGTTTTAAAAAAAAAACAACACTTCAGCTAACACCTTTACCATAGTTTAGATAAGCCCTTCATGATGCACCAGCTTCCAAGCCATGGAGATTGAATTGCTCAAGAATTTGAGCCTTATGGTTATGATTTTGGATATGTCCTCACTGGATAGTTAATTCAAGTTATCTGCACTCAAGTTATGGCTCCTGAGTCAGAGTAGCCAAATTGCAGTATAACCCTTAAGTTGCTGTGTCCACACAGTGCTGCACTCATTTGTCTGTGTGGCGCTAAGCTGTCTGGTTGCACATCCCAGGGTACTTAACTCTGCATTAAGCTGAGCTGAGCCTGTCTGGTTTCCTGCCAGGTCGTTCATCTGACTCTCAGCAGCTTGTCAGGTGGACTGCCTTAGAGCTGGATACACCAATATTTCCAGGGTCCATTCCTTGACATTTGTTAAATATTATTCACTGTACCAAGAGGGGTTTTTCCTCATTAAAAGTTATGCACACATGCAAAAAGAATTATTATTTTAGTGCCAGATTGTGATGCCATTTCACCCCAAGTAGTCCTTTTGAAATCAGCAGCTCTAAAATACTATTCAGTGTGAATAAAGGTATCACAATCTAGCAGTTAATTATATGGCTAGCACTTACATAGCCTGAAAGTCCCATTTGCAAAAGGGACTTGCTGCATGTCCAACTACAGGACAGAGGCACAGCTACAGTACTGTAGTTCTGTAATGTAGCTGCTTGGTATTTTCCCATCAATGTAGTGTTAATCCACCTCTCCCAGAGGCGGTAGCTAGGTCAATGGACGAGTTTTTTCTATCGACATATCTGTGTATACAGTGGGGGGTTAGTGCAGCCCTGTGTGATGCAACTAGGTAAATCTACTTTTTTAGGTGTAGGCCAAGTCTTAGGCACTTTGGAACTTAAGGGCTGGTCTACACTGGAGAGTTACATTTGGCATAGCTACATCTCTCAGGGGTGTGAAAAATCCACACCCCTGAGATATGTAGGTAAGCCGATTTAACCCTGATGTAGACAGCGCTAGGTCTACAAAAGAATTCTTCTGTTGACTTAGCTACCACTTCTCGGGGAGGTGGATTACCTACAGCTATGGAAGAACCCCTCCTATTTCTGTAGTAAGTGTCCACAGTGAAGTGCTACATCAGTACTGCTGCAGGAGTGCAACTGTGCTGTAGCATTTTAAGTGTTTGATAGATTTTTCAGTGAGACTTAGGCTAAGGCCTGGTCTACACTAGGAAATTAGGTTGGTAAAACTGTCACTCAGTGGTATGAATCAGGGGCTCCTTCCCTTGTGGGTGGGAGGCCTTTAGCAATGGGTGGGTCCATACCTGCCCGTCCCCAGTTTCTCAGTAGGCCAGGAGTATGAAAAATCCATACCTCTGAGCAGTGCAGTTAAACTGACCTAACCCCCGGTATAGACAGCACTAGGTGGATGGGAGAATTCTCTACCTCTTGGGGAGGTGGGGTACCTGGGCCAACAGGAGAACCCCTCCCATTAGCGTAGAGGCTTATGTGTAGACATACCCTTCGGCACTTTTTTAAAAAAAATTACCTGTCTAGTTTTCGCGCTTGCAAAATCAGGCTGTGTTCGTTGTGTATCACACAGTAATGGGGGACTTTAAGTTCTCACACTAGACAGAATATAAAAACTTTTCCAGCACATCCATTTATTAGTGGAATAACATAAATGCTACCATGAATGAAATGAACCAGTTAAGTGAGTGTTAAACAAACCCCTGGATTTCCCCCTGCTCCCTCCAGTATTACATTCATATAGTAAAACATAAAAACAAAAAGGGCCCTACGTTTTAATAGTGACTCACTATGTGACCTTGGACAAGTTACATCTTCTGTGTAACAAAACTGTGGACCTTGCAGTCGAGGGATGTGATCAGACAAAGCAGAAGCTGCATTTGAGCCTTTTGTGAAAGAGTAAATTCAATTAAAGTAATGGGGAAAAGGTTCAATTCTTCTACCTACAGTTGTAGCTGTAATATGGCAGTGATGGTTTCAGTTGATGGCACATCTAAAAATATTTGTATTCCAAAGAAATATATTAATTTTTAAAGTAGTATTAGTCCTTGCCTGTTAAGACCCTGCAAATGTACTCTGAATATATAGCATACCATGTGTGTAGATAACGGGGTGGGGGGGATTAGCCACCCTCATGTTTCTTCCCCCAAAAAAGAGTGAGTTTGGAACAGAAGTTCATTTATCTCACTTTATTAAAAGTGGACAAATTTAGACAAGATACAAAACTACTCAAAGTGAAATTCAGCAGCTATTATTTAACTCTAGCCCCCTCAAATAATAAAAGTTGTCTACACCCCCATCATACATTGAATAAACTGTGGCCTTGCTACTTTGGGTTACATTCTCTTTTGGTTCACTATCTGTGTCTACAATATGCAGCTTCCTTTATTCTTAGCCACTTTTTTCTTCAAATCACTCCAGATGTATTCTGTTGGATGCCAGTCAGGTGACTATACAGGTGAAAGCGCCCAATGCTTTAACGCTTTCTCTAAGAAAATGTACGCAGGGTTGATGTGTACTTTTAATTCAGTGATTTTCAACTTCTTTTCATTTGTGGGCCCTTAAAAATTTTTGAATGGAGATGCTGTCCCCTTTGGAAATTTTAAACATACTCTGCGGTCTCCCATTGAAAACCACTGCTTTAATTCATTGTCCTTTTTGAAAAACAGGTACTCTTGATCCCTATAGGAAGACACAGTTCTAATATCTCTTCATATGTTGCACTCGCTTTTATGCTATTAATGAAACACAGGTTACCAATACTTTTATAAGACACAGCCCGTGCAAGTGGAATAACGTTCTTTTTGGACTGCTGCTGCTTTTGTACAGTGCCAATGCATCTTAAAAAGAGTTGCACATGGAGCTGACACCTCCAGTGCATTCATTGGCTCACCGCTACAGTAAAACAAATCCAACCTTTGTATCAGAGTAATATATGTTAATTTGTATTTTATCACACAATTTTTGTTCCAAAAAAATTCAGCTGTCTCAAGCATATCTTAATCCAGGGGTCCGCAACCTATGGCACGCCTGTCAAAGATGGCACGCGAGCCAATTTTTAACGGCACACTGCTGCCTGCCGGAGTCCCGAGGACACACAGCCAGTGAGGGGCAGAGCCCGCGCCCCCCGAGAGAGGAGCCGCCTCAGCGGCCTGCCCGTAGGCTCCCGCGTCCCTTTACCCGACGAGGAGACCTGCCCGGAGGCGCGGAGGGGCCCGCTCACCTGGGCTGCCTTGGTATAGCTGGCCATGGCGGATTGGTGGCACGCCGGGGGAGTGGGTTCGCTGCGGGACCTGGTTCCAACTCCCGATGGCAGAAGCGAGGGCGGTGGAGGCGGGAGAGTCCGGCGGCGGCAGCAGCACTGGCTGCTGAGCATCCCCAGGAGAAGACACCCGGCTGCGGCCAGGGACCGGTACCTGATGTTCGTGAACTGGGAGAAGCGAAGAGCCCCGCGGCCCAGCAGGGCTGAGCGGGTAGCAGGTGCAGGCAAGCGAGAATTGTTGGTGGCTAAAGAGCCCTGAGGCGAGGAGCTCGCATACCGCGGGGTCATGCGCCGCCCGGAGCGGCTCCTCCAGACACAGCCAGAGGGGACTCTTTTGCTGGGGAGCGCTAGTTGCGCTCGTGCAGTGTGCCGCGGGGCCCTGAATGGGTGAGCTGACTGGGGGTCGCTGGAGTGAGGGGGGCCTCTGCCCTGACCCCCCACACACACACACCCAGCCCTCTGCTCTGAGCCCTGCAGCCCCGGACACCCCCCAGGCCCATGCCCTGAGCCCTGTACCCGTCACATGCTCAGCCCTCTGCTTGACTCCTTCACCCCCACGACCCCAGCCCTGATTCTGGCACCCACACACATACCCAGCCCCCCTCCCCCCCCACCCTGACACCTGCAGCCCCCTCACATGCCCGCAGCCCTCTGCCCTGACTTTTACACCCTCACATACCCAGCCCCCACCCCATGCACCCCCACATCCTGACTCTTGCACCCCCCACATCTCCACCCTGAGCGCCAAATGGGAGCTCTTGCACACACACCCCACATTCCCACCTGCACCCCTCACACCAGATGGGAGCTGCCCAGGTAAGTGCCCCACACCCAAACCTCCTGCCCCAATCCTGAGCCCCCTCTCTCATTCTAGCTCCTGGCCAGACCCTTCACCCCCAGCCCCTAGCCCTGTACTCAGTGCACTCCCACCCTCAGCTCAGAGCAGAGAAAGGAAGAGAATGGCCAGAACCAGGGAGAAGGCAGGTACCCACTGTGGGCAGGGCCGGGACCCCAGACCGGCAGCGGGCTGAGCGAGTCTGGCAGCCAGGATCCCAGCCGGCAGATGGAACCCCTGAGCAGCAGTGGGCTGAGCAGTGGTCTGGGGTCCCAGCCACTAGCCCCACACAGCCCGCTGCCGGTCTGGGATTCTGGCTGCCAGACCCTTGCCAGCTGGGGTTCCGGCCGCAGGCCCTGCTCAACCTGCTGCTGGCCTAGGTGAACAGAACCCCAGACCAGCAGCGGGCTGAGCGGGCCGGCGGCATAAGATATACATTTTAATTTAATTTTAAAAGAAGCTTCTTAAACATTTTGAAAACCGTGTTTATTTTACAATACAACACTAGTTTAGTTATATAATATATAGACTTATAGAGAGAGACCTAAAAAACATTAAAATGTATTACCGGCACACGAAACCTTAAATTAGAGTGAATAAATGAAGACTCGGCACACCACTGCTGAAAGGTTGCTGACCCCTGTTTTAATCATATTGCCCCTCCAGTCTGGTATGGGTATTGTTGTTGTTTTCTGTCTTTTGTTCTCTCCCCCTCCCCCTCCATTCAAATTTTCACCTTGGTAAGTCTCCCACTTTGATTTGACAATGCACTGCCTGTTCTGTTGCAGTGGCTGCAGTTCACTTAGTTCATTTAGAGCTTCTGGCTTATTTTTTCCCCCCGAGCCCAGCCCTGCTCTGACTTTCTGCAAATATGATAAGCTGTTCCTGAGGTCAGAGTTAAACTCTTTGCCCACAGTCAAATGATACTTTTTGCCCTTCATTCCCAGTCCTAAGGTATTTGTTAATTAATGCAGCTGTTTGCCTCATTAAAGAATGCTCAGCTAGTCAAACTTTTAGTCTTTTTCTTTTTCTACATGTGTCTGAAAACTCTGGCAGATGCTAAAGCCAGATGCCCAACTATATGATTTATTTACAATTCTAATTAAATCCTTAATTGATGCTAATGCCTTTAATACCTAGCACTTATTAAAAGTAAATAACACGGAGAGAACAGGGTGCATGCCAATAACAAAGCACAGCAGCATTTCTCATTATAGGTGCTGCTGACCTAATTTGGAGATACTGTGGATTTTTAGCTACCAGTATGCTCAGACTTGGTGCCAATAAGTCCCAATAATACATTGCATATTTATTAGAAAATCAGGACTGTGGGCTCTCTTTAAATTATTGTTTTTAAGTTAACTGGCTATTTCCAATTCCGGTCTCTGTTGATAATGCCAGCAGAGAGCCTCTTCTGAATCACTTTAGCTCTTGGGTGTTTATTAAAAAATAAGCTTCCATATCCTACCCCTAGTCCAACACAGGATTTATAAAAAATTGTAAATGCATATGCATTTCTTCAGAATGGACTCATTTGTATCTCTGTTTGTTCCAGTGGAAAAAGTGGGTAATAGGACTAATACGCTCAGCAGATTTTGGAGTCATAATGTTTCTGAACTCAACTGCTACTTGAAGTCCTTGTGTTGCAAATGTCTGATAAAAATCAGTTTTAATTAAGACTTTCTGATTAGTGCCTGAAAGCTGGTGAAGGGAAAAGATGAACGGCATACAGTATTAATTCTGGGTTCCCTCCTCTCCTTTCCTGTGCATGGAAAGGGTGTCTGTCGCTCCTTCACCCTAGCTGGAGCTGCAGCAGGGAGATAAAGGGATAATCTTACAAACTTTATATTTTTTGCCTTTCAGAGTTAAGTAATTGCTTGTTTTACATTTAACGTGTATCTTAGCGTGTTGGGTGGCTGTTGGAAGCCCCTCATTAGTCCTTACTGTCCTTAATTGGCATGCACCCTTTAATTGGCAGCATTTTTAGTTTTAAAAACGATGATTAAACAGTGAGACCCCCCTCTTCATGAAGTGGCATCTCTTAAACCCTGTATAACTGATGAAATAGCACATCAAAGTCTAGACTGGTCTTGCATGGAGTGTATGGAGCTCTGACTTCAACTAATGCGATACAAGTTGTTTATGTTCTTGGGTCTGACACAGGTGTTAAGATACTTGCAATACAAAATAAGACATTGCACGGTATAGTATTGGTCCTAGCTTTGGAGTTGGACGAATTTTAGGATAAGAGGAGGAGAATGAAGGTGTTTTTGTCCTTTCTAGGAGAAGAAAAAGCAAGAGAACTTTCTTAGGCCTGGTCTACACTGGGGGGTGGGGGGGGGTCGATCTAAGGTACGCAACTTCAGCTACGTGAATAGTGTAGCTGAAGTCGAAGTACCTTAGCTCGAATTACTTACCGTCCTCACGGCGCGGGATCGACGTCCGCGGCTCCCCATGTCGACTCCGTACCGCCATTCGCGTTGGTGGAGTTCCGGAGTCGACAGGAGCACGTTCGGGGTTCGATATATCGCGTCTACATGAGACGCGATATATTGAACTCCGAGAAATCGATTGCTACCCGCCGATCCGGCGGGTAGTGAAGACGTACCCTTAGTAAAACTATTTTATAAGGGATAGACTGAAAGGTTCGCCCCAGTGACTAGTAATATAAGCCAATCTTTGCAAAGAGTCTTGAAATTCTCAGCTGAGAGTCTGCTTGCCTTTTGGGTGAATTCATGGACACTGCCAAGATATAGGGAAGGCTCCTCTGCTGGATTGACTTTCAGGATTAAAAGGAATCTTAAATCCTGCTTATCTCAGTGCAGCATGCATTAATACTATCCCATGCAAAAAACGCACAAAAAGAACGCTACAGTTTTTTGAAAAAAGCCAAGAAACCCTAAGCTCTAAAAATGGAGTAAACAAATATTTTAAATATATGTTCCGTTTCCCTTACAGTTCAGACATTTAGTTAATGATGGCATCAGCGCGTGAAAATGTACAGCCAGTTCTATTAATGACCATAGCTTTCTGAGAAGAACATGTTTTGGGGTTTTTTTTTTTACCAGTGAGTGGTGCTGTGTTTATGCTACTGGAAGAGTGAATTATTTTCTGTTCTACTTTGTGCAGTGAATACAATTTCTAGCTAGGTTTTGACTTCAAAATCATTACTGTTGATGATGGTTTAAAAAAAAAAAGCAGCACACAGATTTTCAGAGATGAGGCCAAACTTGCAGTATTGATAGTCAGAAAAATCTTAATAGCATTCGTACATCAAGCAAGCTTATTCTGAAATGTAATGATAATAAGAGCCAGAGTTTTACTTGGAGTTGCTGGATGCTAAGCACTTTGGAAAATCTGGATGTATATTTCTGAGGAAACAAAGGGTATTTTATTTTCTCTCCGGTGTGATTGAGACCTGAGTTTCTCCTCAACCGGTAAGTGAAAGGAGCTAGGCACTCCATTTCCCTCTTACTCTTCCTTTAAAACTCATAGACTGAAGTGACCTTTTCTTTAGCACCCAGCAACTCTTATCCCAAGCCTGGGACCTACATTTACGTTCTGTGCAAAGTAGCATAACTAGGCCAGCCCAGAAATCTACTGATGCACTGTTTCCTTACGATCTCCTCAGCCCATATGTTTTATAGCCCACTTCATTTGCGTCTGTCCTGTGATTTTCCCCCCCGCTTTATTTCCCTCCCCCCGTGCCTATTATTCTTAGTATTTGTATTGTGGTAGCTCCTGTGAGCCTGTCATAGACCAGGACCCTCGTGCTAAGAGATGTACAAGTATTGAACAAAAAGACTTTTCCTGTGCCATTATAGTTAATGGACTTACTATGATTTATATGGTAATGGGTGTGCAAGGAACTTTACAGAACAAAAGACCAATCTCTGCACCAAAGATTTCTTGGAATTGTAA
This sequence comes from Mauremys reevesii, assembly GCF_016161935.1. Classification (NCBI taxonomy): domain Eukaryota; kingdom Metazoa; phylum Chordata; order Testudines; family Geoemydidae; genus Mauremys; species Mauremys reevesii. The sequence goes on from NC_052623.1 coordinate 255,549,728, forward strand.
TAGAACAGTGATTAAAAAGAATTCTCATTCTGGTTGTGGTGGTGGTGGTGGTTTTATGGAAGTTGGGGTATAAATGAGTACATTGTTGAAGGAAGAGAAAGCTTTGGGGAGAGTAATATAAAACAACTTATGAGTAGAGTTGGTTGAAATTTTTTTCATGAAAAAACTTTACTGAAATATTATTTTAAATTTTCTGGGGGTTTTTTTGCAAATTTTTCTGGGGTTTTTAACTAATGTTTTTACCAAAATCTCTTTTTGAAATAATTAGAATTTTTTCCCCACCAAAACCACCTGCATTCTCTTAATGAAAACAAAATTTCAGATAATGATTTGCGAAAAAATCTCCATTTTGAAGCCTGAGAAATGGAAGCCCTTTAAAAAACGTTCATGATTTCTCCGCCACCACCATTTTTTCAACCTCCTCTACTGCCAAGTGTTCATACATTGTGTGCAAGTGAGGGGGAAATGTTAAACTCCTTGTCATTTATTTTGTCTTTTTTTTTTTTTTTCCTTTTCCTCTTAAGCTTGGTTTTGCTCTCGGCAATGTGGTTGGGATGTATCTGGCGCAGAATTATGATGTAAGTATTATTATTTATTAAAGTAGTAGTAGCAAGCAGGAGTGGCCCTACCTGTTTTACTGGCCAGGGTGGAAAATACTTTGACTGCCCCTTCCCCAAGCAGCTGAGTTCAAACAAATAAACAAAAAACCCCCAAAAACTGGCCAATCACAGGAGGGGGGGGGAAGCTGGCCAATAAGAAGAGCAAAAATGACCAGCCAATCAGAATAAAGCAAAAAACAAAAACAAATCCACATGGCACAACTGTATGGCACCCCATGGAAGTGGGCAACCAGCTTGCCCACACCTAGAACTGGCCCTAATTTATTTGTATTACAGTAATGCTTGGAGGTCCCAGCTGAGATCAGGGCCTCATTATGCAAATGTTGCACAAACGCATATTAAGATACAGTCTCTGTCCTGTCTAAACAGACATAGCAGGGGAAAATGGGGGCCCAGAAAAGTGAAAAGACCTGCCCGAGATCACACAGCTGGTCAGCGGTAGAGCAAGGATTAGAACCAGCTCTCCTAACTCCTAGTTTAGTGCCCTGTCCCGTAGGATACACTAGCTGCCACACAGTTCTCTTTGTTTGCATATGAAAGTTTTATAGTGACTTGAATTTCTCTCTTCTATGAATGATGATGAAAGTGGAATTGTCAAGAGTGTTTGGAAGGGCTCAGCCTGTTGAGTTCTGCTTGGAATTTTATGTAGACCTGAACTCTTCCTTTTCAACTTGGATTGAGGTTTTCTGAATATGAATTAAGGGGAGATTTTGTTTTCCAAGAATTTGGAGCAGAAGCCTTGGGGGCTGAGCCTCCAAACTTCGGTAGTATCAGTGCAGGTTTGAGGATTTAGTAGATTTAAAATTAAAAACCTGCTATCCAATTAGAAATCCTAAATTTTAAAACATTCCTTACCTGTGCTACTAATGCTACCTCAAAATTAAAAGAATTGAAGAGTGAGGTCCACAAAGGTATTTAGGTTCCTAATCCCCAGACTTAGGCACCTAAGTCCCAGTATTGGCTCCATTACGGTGCACAAAACTCCTTCTGAACTCTGTAGACACCTAAACTCTCACTCTGCCCAAGGAACGTTTTACTGCAAAAACTTAGGAGCTTACATTTCTGCCTCTGAACATGTTCGCTGGCGAGTCCTTCTGGGCATACAGGCACCTATCTCTTGCCTAAGCCCCAGAGTGATTCACAAATCAGAGGATTCACCTGAGAGGCCAGATCTGGTAGCAGTGCTCAGAGGCTGCCTACCAGATTGGGTCCCATTCAAAATCCAGTTGAAGGAGGAGTGATTACAGCTCTCAGCAGGGATGTGGGAGACCCAGGTTTGTTTTTCCCCTCTGCCAAAGGGGGGGAAAGGATTTTAACGGAAGTCTCTCACCTCTCAGGAGAGTGTCCTAATCACTAGTTTATGGGATCTTCTGATATGGGGCTACCTCCATCTCTCCTGTTGAAGCTGTTCCACTCTGGCTAATTACACAAGCCCTGTCATTTTTTTTATTATTATATTTATCCACCACAACCACTTCCTCTTCCTCTGGCCATTTTAGGTGCCTGCCTTACTCCACACAACTCATTCCCTCAAGAAACAGGTTAGGCATCTAAGCCAGCTGACTCCAGGCAGTGGGTTTCCATTCCTGGATCACTAAATAGAGATTGCCTCCCTGCAGTCTGGTCTTAGGTGCTTATCTCTGAGAAGGGTTGGGGTTAGCACATGCCCCCACTCCTTGTCAGCATCTCCCATTGGCTGGCTTAGGTGGCTCCCTACCTAGTGTGCTGTTTTTATTGTTTGTTTTTAAATCAGAGAAGTTTCATTAAGCTAGGTTTTGTTAAAGCTTGTTTTTACAAAACCTATACTGTAGTTTAGATCTAAAGTCACCTGAGTGTATGTTGCATATGTAATTAATGAAAGCATGAAGTATAATCATTTTCGTGCAGTACAACTGAAGTGTCACCACAAGAGGGCTACTTCTGCTTTTAATTCAGAGGAAGTTCTCCCCTGGTGAGGTAAAACTAATTTGCTAGTATGAACCAAGTATTTGATTGTTACAGTATCTAAGATGATTTTCCACATGGTTAATCATAAAAGCCCCAATTATACAAACAGGGTGATTAAATTAGAAGTTAGGGTTTTTTTTCTCTGCAAGTGTGTGTTTGGCATCTGTGTAAAACTTCTTTAGACAGGGAGTTATTTTAGGAATAGGCCCAAGAGTAAATTAAACAAGGAGTTTTTAAGAAGTACTATAACCCCTGCAGATGCTGCTAGGGAGTGTAAGGGTAATTCAACGTGTAACTTTTCGAAAGCTTCAACATTCTGCTCTTTCACATGTTGTCCCCAGTCCTACAAATGCTTATGCATGTGAGTATCCCTATTGACATCAATGAGACTACTTACTTGCTTAAACTGAAGTATATGTATAGGGTGACCAGACAGCAAGTGTGAAATATTGGGACAGGGAGTGTGGGGTAATAGGTACCTATATCAGACACAGCCTCAAATATCAGGACTGTCCCTATAAAATCAGGACATCTGGTCACCCTATATATGGATAAATGTATGTAGTTTTGGGGTCTTAGTTTCAGTTTCACAAAATTGGTCCAATTTCCCCCCACCCCACCCCTCTGCAAAAATGCTTCTGACATTTCTCATATGGCTAACCTGACCACTCAAGTCTTGAGTCAAGCCCCAAAAAATCATGACATTTGGCTAAAAAATCATGAATAAAAATACGCATTTTGGGTTATGTTTTATTTGCCTTTGGCGTTTGATGGTTTACGTCCCAGTTGGGTCTCATCTTCAAGCAGTTCTCCACAACCATGAGAGCTAGAATCTTAATACAAAAGCTGAGATTCTCATGTAATCAGTTAACTTGCGGAGCTGTGGTTTTGAGGGAAAAATAAAACGAATTTTGCATGATTGCCACCAAAATAAAGAATTTGCTGCACGGCATCTGCCATTATTAGTCAAAAATTTTGATTGGTTCATTTTCAGTCTAAAATGCTTCTATTTTTAAGGGGAGATTGCTGGAGTTTCGCAACTCAACTTGATCTTTAGAAGAAAGTCTTTATTTTTTTCTTTAAAGTGTGAAATTTCAAAAGGTTGCAGATTTCAGTGCAAAAATTGATACATTTTGGGGGCCAAAAAAATAGAGCAGAATAAATACTTTTGACATCTTGCAAAAAAAATATTTTCCTCCTTTTGCACAGCTCTCCTTATAGGTTTTAACTAAGATTAGAAGGAGCCAATGTGTTTATTTACTCTGACTTCCTACATTACACAGACCATAGAAATTCTCATTACACTTTGTTGGTATTTTCAGAAGAATGTGTTAATATTACTGAGGTGGTATTTTTTGCGGCCTACTCTGTAGCAGTTCATTTTCTTCCGGCGAGGTAGGCAGGCTGATCCTCTAAATGTCCTATTTACTCCTTTATATGTCCATCCTCCTTTCCCATTTTCCAACAACAACAAAGATTACCCCAAATTAGGTCTAACTTTCCTTCCATCCAAAAAGATCTGGAGGGGACTCCATCTGGGGCACATCAGCACCATCACTGAGTTGACTAGAAAGGGTTGCTCAACATGTCTGCAAACCACTTCTTCCTTGCCTCGCCTCACCTCATGATACTGAGCATGCTTCTTCTGTCCAGGGTAGTCCTGTGGAGTAGGTCCTAGGAGCAAGCTCTTTGTTGTTAGCGTTAAACTTTATATAACGTTTTTCTTGCATTCCCTAATTAGTCAACTGTACAGCTGATAACTAACTTTTTTTTTTTTAAAAAGATTCCTGACCTTGCAAAGAAACTTGAAGATTTTAAAAAAGATGTGGAAGCTAAGAAGAAACCTCCCAGTGACAAATCGTAAGCCACTGATGTTGACCAGATCATCTCCACACAAATTTCAAGGATATAATTCCCCTTCAAGCTACAAGTTCCAAGTAGAATTCGGGCTTTGGGGGATTTCCTCCACTTCCAGTCTCCCAGAACCTGGCTGTCCTTGAGCTGAAGTGCAATCATGAATGTGCAGTGAGACCTAACAACATCAGGAGTTTCAGGAAACCTGACTCAGAGCTGATGTGATTAGGAAAGAAAGTTTGGATTTTTTTGCAATTACTTAATATTTTATAATCAATTTTTATATGGCTCAACTGGAGATCACTGCAAATCCTACAATTATCCCTACCTGATGCTTTATTATAATTCTTAAAATGCCTCAAAAGAAATTAAAACAAATGTATCCGGAAGTCACTTCTGAAGACTTCTTTTATTCTGAGTTATATTACATCATTGTCCTTTCTTTAATCCTCCTGTGTGGGACTGAATCATGGGTAATTTCAGTCCTTGTGCTGGAGATGGAATGAGAGCTTTGAGTGTCCAGTGAATTTACATGAATAGTTGTCTGTTTCCATTTTTTGTATATTATCTTATTTTTGGCAGTGTTTTTCTTTGTACAAAGTGAGCAAAAACATGATTGACTCCAAAGGATGTAAAAGGATACCAGCTTCAACCTACATTTTACCTTCACTGGTTTTTCTTTCTCTGCTCTGTTCCATTGCCTCACCCCATTTCATTTTCACTCCTTCCCCCCCCTTGGTCATTTTGGGACACATACCTTAAGCTGGGGATGATGAATCAGCAGTTGACGAAGATGACTCAAATTCACTTATAAAGATAGTTAAATGTACAGCTCTTTTGCATCCTCTCCTTACTGCCCCAAGCAGCACTTTCCCCCAGATGAAGCATTAGCACATTGAGTGTAGTATGTGACACACTCTACCAGTCCCTCAACCCCCTGCTTTTCTTTTGCAGTTGGACAATAATTTTAGTATGTATACAGGTTCATCTTACCATCTCACTGAGCATGCGCTGGCACTACTTAGCCTAGCGTGTTCCCCTTTACCTTTCTTGGCCACAATATATTAAATGGAAATACAAACCCTTAAGTATGAGGCATTGATCCATGATGTTACAAGTACTACACTCTTTGGTCTGAATGGTAAACATCCTATCAGACAAAAAGAGATGTATGTTTTAGTTAACTAATTAGTTTACTGTTCTCCACTAAAAAAAAGCACCCATCCTTTGCATTTCACACATGTTTTTAGAAGTACATGTATAAAGAAACAGACGCATCAGGTACCCCTGATCAGTAACCAACACAGCTATGCCAAACCACTATTGAGCACAGACTATTCTTTGAGAGAGACTCACACTGGATAATCCACAATCTATTCAAGTATCAGAGAGGTAGCCGTGTTAGTCTGGTTCTGTAGAAGCAGAACCAGAATCTATTCAAGTCAATCTTGCACTCTGTACTCATGCACTTTTCCCCTGAGTAATGAGTACAGAACTGGACCCATGCTGCCTAATTTTTTAAAAGCCCCTTTTCCAAATGTGATGAATTTGGTAATAAACAATCTGAGGGAAATTATTTTTCTACTTTTCTCCAGAACTTTAGAGCCAAAATTTTGATATACAGTACTTAAAACCACTCAGATTTCTTCAGTTACCACCTACAATTATTTGAACACTTATTGTGAATTTAGTTTTTTTTCCCAAGGCGTATATTATGCTCTTCCTGCATATCACACAGAGATGAGGAGGGAATGAGTATTTAAGGTTTCTCTATAATATTTGACCATAGAAGCTGCTTTAGCATGAAAGGTGCAATTTATATCTCAAATGTTCATCTGACAATCACAGCAGATGTCAGGAAATTTCCTATCAGCCTATAAAGCTTTTTCAAATAGAACCAGGCATATCTGTAGCGCTATATAAACAATACAAAAGTATTAATAATAAGGGTTTAAGTGTTCCACAAAGTTTGCAACACCTTGCATGTTAGCCCAAAATTATTTTTCTTCCACCTGGAAAACTGGAGAGCTCAATTACATTTTAGAAGGCAATAATTCTTAAATTTTGCAAGCCCTCTACAATAAATTGCATTAAACATAAGTTAGCTGTGCGCTACACTAGATTATATTGATGTATAACCCACAGTTACACATCCAACTGGCAGAACCATGGCAATGAGCACATGAATGATACTGAGGTAAATAGCTGAATCGCCAACCAGACTCTAAAACCGCCCTTCCCTTGCAAAAGCACCTAGGATGAACTGGGGTGCAACTACTAGCTCTACTTTCTAGGGCTGAATCCTTCATTGGGGCACAGCAATGGGAGAGAACAGAGCACAGCCTGTTTCAAAGTCTGGGGAAGGAAGATATGGAATGCTACCACAGAAAGGCTGCGTTCCAGATGTTTAACAAAAATAGAGCCCTTGATCAACAAATACTAAATCACAGAATGCTTCAAACCAAGAAGCTATCAGTGTACCTCAAGTTTAGCATGTCCTGTGACCCACTTCTAACCCAACCACATGCTGCTAGAGTCACCGGGCTGGTTGTCTGTTGACTGTTATAGCTATCCCAGAATACCTTGCTATGGAAAACTGCTGATGCAGGCTGCCGTACCCAATACACAGGTGCTCCTGTGTTACTTCATGGGCCTCATTTAGGTCAGGCAGCGCCAAAGTGAGACTCCTGCAGAATCCTCATTTATACAAATGAAGGCAAGAACTCACTATTCTGGTTGTTTCAATAGTCTTCTGCGTAGAGTCTCTCATTCCCTCTCCCCTCTCACTTCTCTTCACTAACCCTTTTCTGCTCTGCCCCCAACAGACCTTAATGATGGAGGTCTTCATTCTAGTTAAAGAAGGCTGAACATGGTTTTCTGGGGGCCATCTTAGCACAACTTTGAGCACTGATGAATCTTGATGGGAGGCAATCCCTGCTGGCCTAATAGCAAAGGGCCTTTTCTCTGTGTATTAAATGACATCACGTAAAATCCTGGCCCAAAGGAAGTCAATGGTAACACTCTAATTGCTTTCTATGGGGCCTTAGACTTCCCTCTCCTACCTCATTGTCAGTCACGTCTCCCAACAGGTTCCTGCTGACCTCTCCACATCTGCCTTTTTTAGGGGGCACTGTGATATATTCTGTGCTGGCCTGGGGGCAGCGTCTTGTATTGATTGTACCAGCTTTGGATCACTATGGCCAAGATTCATAAAGGTACTCTAGGCCCCTACCTCCCTTTGTGCTACTGGGCCTCTACTGTTCAACCGGCCATGGTGCGCACACAGGACAAAGACAAATCAGTGCCATATGTTCAAGTGATGTGGGATTAATTTCGTTAATATAAATTACATTTTGTAGAAATATGTTTAGGCCTTGCCATTTCTGCATAGAGTAAATCTTAGTGCTGTGTGATGGCGTTACTTTTGTGTCTTAGAAACTGGTGCTTCATGCAATGAAGTAGGCAGTTAAACAGTGTAGGGACAAATTCCCCTATACTGCTCTTTTTACGTCTTTCTCTGGGGGACTGAAAAAAATAGTTGTTTTGTTAAGTTTGTCAGTGGTGTCTGCTAACTTTTATGGATTCCCAAGAGGTGGGTTCTATTTATTGAATACGTAGCAATATAAGATAAGATGTTATTCACTACTTCTCTTGAAATATGCATTAAAATTTAAATGATCACCATGAACTGTCTTGTTTGCTTCTTTGAAGAATAGAGAAAGTTGCAGAACTTTTATCCTCAGAACAGATATTCCATGAAAACAGAGCTGTGGTTTGTCCAGCCTCCCCCACCGGTTGCAGAGTATTTGGGGGCTAGAAAAAGAAGTGATGGTGTATCACTGGTTGAAGCCATAACCACAGTACAAGCCTTCCCCCCGCACACACAGCTTGATTCATATTCTATCTTGTTCAGCCTTATCTTCTTTCACTGTGCTTTAAGATTTCAGATGTCAGCATAACAGTCTTGAAGTCTGAGGTCAACTTCAGCTATTAATGCACAGAGCTGCATGCCCAATCATATCCTCACAAGCATGTTTCAAGGCAACTCTGCGGACTACCCCTAGAGCTGAGGGGAGTTTTCCAACCATTGGTCTTTCTACTAACATTACCCCTAAAGCTACCAACTAACACTGACACCAACTAACACTCTAGGAAATGTTCAGCAGTTTGCTAGGAATAGGATTGAGGCCCAGATCTTCAAAGATAGTTAGGCTCCTCACTTAGATTGATTTCAGTTAGAAGCTAGGTGACAATATACTTTTGAGGATCTAGGGTCTGAATGCCAAAGTCTGCTAGGCTTACTCCCACTGAGTCATGCCTTACTCTGAAAAACACAACATTAAGATCTATGGAGCTTCTTGCGGCGTAAGGTCCAGTGTGCAGAAGGATGGAAAAACTGACCCTTTGAAATCCACTCTTAAATTTTATGATTTATAGTTTACAAGCCAGAAAGAAACAAACAACTGTTGCACAAGTGTTAGCACAATTACAATTGCACAAAGGGATTTCTGCACTGAGAAAGAAAATACTACTCTGTCCATTATAGAGTGAAACTTTGCTCTCAGTGTAAATCCAGAGTAACTCAGTTGACCTCATTGGTGGTATTCAGGATTTACATTAATGTAATAAATTATATATTTGTCCTTAAAGGGGATTCTACTTAACCTTTTACTTGCATATAGGATTATAAGATGGTTTCATAGACAGTATAGTACAGCTATCAGTTGATATGGCAGAGTGATTTTGGATAGAAACCTGGCATTTTCTTGTTACGTGTCAGACTGATACAGAACTTTTGGTAGGCTTGACTATTTATGTGAAATGTTCAAAGCATGTGGAAATTACTTTTTTTCCTTTCTGAAGAAAAGGCTTGATTTTTGGTTATTGGAAAAGAGAAATCTGAAGTTAAATGACAGTACATTATAAAGATAAATAACTGTTTTAAAAGGTTTTTTTCCCCCTTTGTACATTTATCAGTTTTAGTTTTACTTTTAGGGTATGTCTATACTGCAATTAGACACTCACGCTGGTCCATGCCAGCTATCTCGGGCTTGTGGGGCTTGGGCTAAGGGGCTGTTTAACTGTGGTGTAGATGTTCAAGCTCAGGCTGGATCCTGAGCTCTGGGACCCTCTCATCTCATGGGGTCCTAAAGCCCAGGCTCCAGCCAAGCCTGATCAGCTCTGCCACAATTAAACAGCCCCTTAGCCTGAGCCCTGTGAGCCTGAGTCAGCTAGCTCAGGCCAGCCACAGGTTTTTAATTGTAGCGTAGACATGAGCAACATGTCCAAAGAGGTGCCACTCGGAGACCATTGTTGGAGAAATATGCCCCATTTGGCATACCAAAGCATAGACTATGGTCCAATTTCTGCCTTCAGATATTTTTTCATATTTCCCACTGAAACTAATAGCAGCCCTGCACATATATCTAAGGGCAGAATTTAGCCATTTGTATTGCTTATAGTGAAAAAAGTGCTTTTTTCAGCATACCACATTTCTGTAAGCAGCCTGATGTGCCAAATTAGCAAAACGTGGCATCTTGGCTGCAACAGCTGAGGAGATCAACGTGCTGCATCCATGATATGCTGGGAGAGGTTTTTGTGGAGACTCCTTGATTGAGTTCACCCTTCTCTAGATGTCTCTACATTAACCCTGTCAGGAATCAATTTTGAAAATACTTACGAAGAATTAAATTTTTGCTTTTGAAATGCATCAGATTACATCAAATACTTTCCAAACATATGTTATCCTGCTGGAGAGTGTTGGTAGCTGCTAACCAAGGTGTCTGGTCTCTAGGCAGTCACAGATATTGAAGCTGATGGGCATGCTAGCAACATTTCATTCAGGCTAAATGAGGGGGCAATTAAATGCCACTAGGTTTAGTGATAGCTGAAATAATAGATGTCAGCGGCCAAGGCATGGACCAGTATAGCAAGCGGCCAAGGCATGGACCAGCATGGCAAGGCCTAAACAGAAGTTAAACCATGTGGCCCAAGGGGTTTCCTTCGAGACTGATTACAAATGCTGGGACTGATGTGGTTGCAGCTGCCGGTCTGAGTGTGGCAGAAAGGAACAAGAAAGTGAGAAGACAGTGAGAGAAGCAGAGTGAGCATGGCTCTGTGAGGAAGCCGAGAGAGAGCGAGCTGCTTTGGGGCATAGTACGGGCTGGAAAAGCAGATTTGGATTTCTGAGCAAGGAAACTGTCTTCTGTTGTGTTTCCCCACTGCATTCAGGGAAACAGGGCTTTGCACCATCTTTATAAATAAACAATATTTCACCAAAGACCAGGCATAATCATTAATCTCGCCTCCTAACAGTAACCGCCAGCCAAGAGGCAATAATATCCTGAGGATCTGGACCCCTTTAAAAAGTCTGAGCTCCCATCCACCCACATTTAAATGCATGCAGGTTGGCCATTGTGCTGCTGTAGCCCCCTGCATGGATCAGCAGCTGAATCTGAATTCAAGATCTCCAGCGCAAACCTTCACCACTTGAGCCAAAGGACAAAGACCATCATTGGGGGAAGAAGCTGGCAGCTACCCTCTATGTAACAGCTAAAGAGAGGGGATGTATAACACATACTAAACAGTGGGTTACACTATACTATTACTATGTAGGACTCACTATATTTTTCAGGAACAAATTTCTACCAAGTGGTGTTGCCTCTTTCTTTTGTTATGATTATAAAGGAGTGTTTTTTGTTAAATAGGAAGGCAAATGGAGAGATTCCCCCTCCTTCAACACCTCTCTTTGTAAATACATATGCCCCTTCTTATTAGGGCCCTACCAAATTCACAGCCGTGAAAAATGCACCACGGACCCTGCAGTCTGGTCTTTTGTGTACTTTTACCCTATACTATACAGATTTCACAGGGGAGACCAGAGTTTCTCAAACTGGGGGTCCTGACCCAAAAGCAGTTTGTGGGGGGTTGCAAGGTTATTGTAGGGGGCCATGGTATTTCCACCCTTCTGCGCTGCCTTCAGAGCTGGGTGGCCAGAAAGTCGCGTCTGCTGGCCAGCCGCCCAGCTCTGATGGCAGCACCACCAGCAGCAGTGCCAAAGTGAGTGTGGCAATGGGTGGCCGGAGAGTGGTGGCTTCTGTTGGCTGAGGGCCCAGCTCTGAGGGCAGTAGCACAAATGTAAGGATAGCAAAACCGTACCATGCCATCCTTACTTCAGTGCTGCTGCTGGCAGTGGCACTGCCTTCAGAGCTGGGCTCCTGGCTAGCAGCAGCTACTCTCTGTCCGGCCTGCACTTAAGGCAGCGCCACTGCCAGCAGCAGCACAGAAGTAAGGGTGGCAATACCGTGATTCCCCGCCCCCACCCCCATAATAACCTTGTGATGCCCCCATTATCTCCTTTTGGGCCAGGGCCCCTACAATTACAACACTGTGAAATTTCAGATTTAAATATCTGAAAGCATAAAATGTATGATTTTAAAAATCCTATGTCTGTGAAATTGACCAAAATGGACCTTGAATTTGGTAGGGCCTTACTTATTATATCGATTATATTACAGGAAACCGCTTGTTAAAATGTAAGCGCTACACCAATGTTAACATCTACTTGGAAATGTGCCACCGTGAGCAGCACTTGGGTCACTGAGAGAAAAGTAGCCATGAGGCTCATTTATAGTCTTACAGAGCATTAGAACATGACACAGTGAATAATTTTTTTTATTGACATCTTATTGATTGCACTGTAGAAAATTCACACTAACTGTGAGAGATGCTCGTTTCAAAGTGGGTAGCCTATTGAATGAGCTCTATAAAAACTGATTAAAGTACATAGATAGTGATTATGTGAGAGCCAATTTTCCTAATACACAGATCAAAGATTGACAGTAAATCAGTAATTAAAAATACATTGCATAAGGGAAGCCTATCGGGGATCATTGGGATCCAGTCAGTAATGCAGATCATCCACCTTTAGAAAGGTGAGAGAGACTGGCCTCTTGGAGTATAGTTACACTGCAATGTAAGCCCAGGGATATAGAACTCTAGTTATCTTGAGCGTCTACACTCATGTGTAACCCCAGATTAGGAATTATTGAACCCTGGGTCTCAACCTGGGGCTCCAGAGTCTACACTGCATTATGTGGCCCCCGAGTCCAACCACCCATATCCCCGACTTCCTAGCACTCTCCCAAAATGTGGCTGCTCTAGGGTTGGAATGTGGTGATGTTGAGATTATGCCAATGCTACTCCTCTTCAGCTCTCTCCCTTCTTACTCATAGAGCAGCATTGATTGTGATCTTAGATGAGACTGTCCTTTCTCCATTTAGGGAACTTGTGGCCTGGCCACATAAGGGTTTGCTGGGAACTGCTTCCACTATAGAGCTGCTAGAGGAAGCTCTCACCACAGCAGTGAAATAAAAAGGCATGCAAGGCCTGACAAATACTTTTCAACTGAGATCTGGAGGAGGTTCTGAAGTTCCCTTTTCCAAAAGAGAGACGACAAGTACTGCAGTACATGAATTTTCATGCTAGAACTGTGGAGAAACCCTCAGCCCCCTCCCCTATAGCCATGCCCAGGCCCCTTGTCCCTCTCTGTGTAGTTGTTTCTTCCCTCCCATTCCTGTAGGTGCTACATATTTGCTATTCAGGATTTCTCTCTACCTTCTGTCTCTGACTAATTGGTCCTTCTGAAGCAGCAATGACTCACCTCAGAAAAAAAATTTGCACTGAAAAGAATTAGGCTTATAAAACCTTCAAGTTAGGAATAACGTCACCTGTGGAAATCTGAATGGTATCCATTATATTCTTGAGTTCTCTCCTTGGAATCATGTATCCTATATTTCAACGGGGACGGTTCTATGTAATTATTCTGTAGCAAGAGGAAACCTATAAGCAGGCTTCTCTTTTGGAATTATGGTATCTCAGGGTAAGCAGCAATAAATCAAAGCAAATCTGACTTTTTAGTCTCATGTTGATTTTGAACATTGACAAAGGCAATGTAAATTTTCACTTTAGGAAATAAAGGGCCAGGTGTCTTTCATGGGAGACCTTTCTCTGCACTTGCTTCATGGTTTTGCTGAGGCTACTGAATCTATATACACTCAAGTTTCTTCCTTTCTTTTATTTGTGCAATTTAAACTAAATATTTTGCCCCAGTCAGCTTTGGTTCTACAAGTTTTGTCACTGATGGTTATGACTGACCAGTTACATTGCTGACCATTGCCCAATCTGGAAATGTATCCAGTTGGAAGAGGCTAATTCCCCAAGTGTTGATCGCCACCATGACAACCACTAGACCAATCAGATTTACACCCAAGCCAGCTTTCACCTGTGGGAAAAACAAACAAACCAGAGAACAGTCAATGTCAAACAGTTTAGAAAGCATTAATTAATAAACACAGAAGGTAGTAGGATGCGGGGTGGAGAACATTCAATTCTCTAACTCTCCCTGTTGCATAAAGAACAAAGTAAATTTGCTGACTGCTCTGGCAGAAAAAGCCTAATGAATAGTTGTGTGTGAGAGTGTGTATATTAATGGGGGAAATGCAGGAGACGTCGTCAAAGGTGCATGATAAATGCAATTAATCACATGACTACAATTTGTCACATGGACAGCTCCATATATTTATACCACATATGCCAGGTGATAGCTATAGATTAATTGTAGGTATATGATAAATCTAATTTGTCATATCCCTCTAACTTCCGCACTTGCACTCCGCTCACAAAGGTTATGTCTATACTAGACCTGAACGGTGTAAATTCCAGCTCAAGAATATGTTAGCATGCTGAAGATAGAGTGTGGCCATGACAGCACAAGTGGCAGAAGGGACTAACTGCCTTGAACACATACCTAAGGTTTCAGACATGTACAAACTCGAGGTAGCTAGCCCTTCCCTCCACTTGTGCTATTGAAGTTATATCCTATATTTAGTGTATTAGCTCAATCACATAGAATCACAGGACTGGAAAGGAACTCAAGAGGTCATCTAGCCCAGTCCCCTGCACTCCATCTCCAACTGTAGACATATCTTAATTTCCCTTCTCCAGGACTCCTATTGTAGTTGTATTGCAGGATAATTGGGGGGGATCTTGTACTGTCACTCTCTGATACATTTCACAAGCATTATATTCATTTTAAAAAACAGAGAGCACACACATGCACACTCCTGCCTCCGATGTTCTTAAAATGAGAGTTATTGTGAAATTGTTGCAGTGCTGACCAATGTGACTTTACATTAACTTGGATCCTGTGATTATTTTCAGATCCCATATATGATGATGAGTTCAGTTTGCATTAAGTTTGGAACAATGTGACTATACTCAAGACTTACCATGTCTTTGATCTGGCAGTGCCCATAATTGAAGACAATGGCATTTGGGGGGTTGCCCACAGGCAGCATCACCGCTAAGGAAATACACATTGTTACAGGAATCAGGGTGTATAAAGGGTTGATATGCAAGGTTTCCGACTGTAAAGAGAGAGGTTGGGTGAGAAAGAGAAGTTCCATCTTGTTGGCTACAATTACAGATAAAAGATGCCTGTCTGCTTCCCCCCTCCTCAAGATCTAGAATTATTAGCATACCCTCCATTCCCTAAATTCTAAGGTCTATCTTATTTCCCCCCTCCATTACCCTTGGGCATGCAGGAGGGCTGTACTCCATGTTGCTCTTTCCAGAGGAGGCCACTATAGCCTGACAGGATGAGCTCCCTTCCCCCAGCAGTCAAGCATGTTGCATCCATAAAACCCTTAGCACTCTTACTCTGGGGAACATGGTACCGGGCTTTTGGTCTGAATTCATGTGACTAGGGTGACCAGATAGCAAGTGTAAAAATCAGGACAGGGGGTGGGGTGTAATAGGCACCTTTGAAAGACAAAGCCCTGAATAGCCTATGAAATCAGGATGTCTGCTCAACATACACATTACCCCCATGACATTTCACTGTGTAGATCACTAAGACAAATCCTTAAAATGGCTTTTATGGAGAAAGTCGTGAAAATATCTAGCATTCACTGTTCACAGTGTATGTCCCTTGTGAAAAGAGCTTCTAATTACATAAAAGGCAAAGACCAAGGAAGGTTTCTATAATTTCTGTGAAAATAATAGTTTTTATATATATACTAATATAGGATATAATTAGTATCTGCTATCCCCCTCCCCCACCAGTGATACAAGCCTCCATACCCACGTCTTCCTCTCTCACAAATGTCTCTGTTCATTTTTTCGTGCTGTCCTTATGCTTGGCCTGCCAACCTGTTCACCAAGCTGCCTCCCACCCCTCAGTTAAATCCCCTATGAAACAATTCTGATGTTTCTGCTACAAAACCCAAAGAAGTGGACTATAAATACAACATAGAATTAAAAAAGGCCTGAAGACGTGTTCATGGTTTATGACCTTATTATTGTCTATCTCCCTTCTCCCTTTTCTGTTACAATTAAACTGTATGCTCCTCAGGGCAGGGACTATGTTTTTACTTGTTTTGAGAAGTGCTGAGCATATTTCTGGGTGTTAAGAAATTTATTGCACTCAGGCCTGTTGGCTGACCATGCTTATTAATTTTTCTATAAAAGAAAGAGCAAAGCAATGGCACTCAAAATGAAGCAGAGTTCTACCCTGGCTCACAGCACTAATCACCTAAAATCTCAAGATATTCCATGAAGTTAACAGGGAAAAAACCAACATAAAATCCCATTGCTTTTACTCACCATACTGCATAAAATAGGCAGAAAGATAGTTATGGTTGCTGGGTTACTAACAAACTCTGTTACCATGGACACCAAGATGCAAGCCAGAAGAGTGACAGCCCAGTAGGGAAGGCTGCTCAAGGACAACATCTGACGCCCAATCCATGTTGAAAGGCCAGAGGTCTGGCAGAAACATACAATAATGAGAGAATGGCAGGATACAAGTTATGTTTCCAAACCAAATCCTTGTACCTTTGCAATGGAGTATCCCACTGGCAAAGAAATTTAGCTCAGTAAATTGGGCAGTCCTCTATCTAGTAGCTTATGGTCAATAAATTAGTGCTTTTAGTCCAGTTCTTAGTAGAGTAGAACCTCAGAGTTATGAACACTTTAGGAATGGAGATTGTTTGTAACTCTGAAATATTCATAACTCTGAACAAAAGATCATGGTTGCTCTTCCAAAATTTTACAACTGATCATTGATGTAATTACAGCTTTGAAACTTTACTGTGTAGAAGAAAATGCTGCTTTTAACCATCTTAATGTAAGTGAAACTAGCACAGAAACAGTTTCCTTATCTTGTCAAATCTTTTCTTAAACTTTCCCTTCATTTTTTAGTAGTTTACATTTAACACAGTACTCTACTGTTCCCCATCACCGTATGTGTGCGTGTGTGTGTGTCTGTCTGTCTGTGTCTGCTGCTGCCTGATTGCATACATCCAGTTTCAAATGAGGTGTGTGGTTGACTGGTCAGTTCATAACTCTGGTGTTCATATAACCCTAAGGTTTTACTGTAGCTAGGGGTCCATAACATAAAACTACCTCATTTGGCACTAAATGGCACTACTAGTTGTTTAGCAGAGAGACCAAAACTGAATGGGCAGAAAGACTGTACTTCCCCCTAACTTGTAAAGATTGTCCTTCCAGGTCAGAACTGAGGCACACTGAATGGGTGGGGGAAACTTATAGGGACCGTGTCTAAATATAGGTTTTTACAACACTTAGTACAATGGGACCCCAACCCAGACGGGGGCCTGTGGGTGCTACTACAAAAGTAATGGTAATGCCATTTCATGTGCTGTAGTTCTGCAAATCAAGGACCTCAGTTCCTAGGGTTGCTAATCTAATTTGATTCACTCATATTCATTTCATTTTAATCCCTGCCATCACCAAAACCAATCCGTACTTGCATTTGAGTATGAAGACTGAAGCAGTGTTTCCAATGGTAACACTGTAACACAGTGGTTGACTTGTGTTTGTGACTTTTGTTTGCTACTTTCCAGTCATTATGAAAGAGATTGCACACCAAGTTCCTGAATTGTGTTAGCTGACCAACTTTCAGAAGAGCATCCTGGAGATTTAAGTGACATACCCTTTTGAAAGTGTCGCAGGAATTTTGTTATCAGAATTCTCAGAACACAACAGGTTAAAATAAAGGTGCAGGCTTGTAAGTATTTTAGATATTCAAGTTCTCAGTGAGAGAAGAATGGAAAATCTAACTCAGTACCTTGCATCCAGCCGCTAGAGCATAACCTCCTCCAACCAGCACTACAATCTCCCAGGGCATGGTCTTCTGGAAGTCCTTCCATGTAATTATTGGCTCCACTGAGTTAATATCTGTAGAATTTTCACTATCTCCTATGTCAAAGCAAAATAAAGATACATGGCTAATGCTAAACTGGCCATTTCCCTAAGATATGGAGCATTCTGCACTGACCTCTGACTTTGTGACTTCTAGCTTGGATCACTGTAATGCACGCTCTATAGGGCTACCTTTTGAAGACCATCTATAGAATAAAGCTAGTGGAGAATGCAGCTGCCAACCTCCTTGGTGGTCTCAGCCTCAGGAAGCATAGTACCTACATTTTCTGAAGGCTGAACTGACTTGGTATTGGCTTCTGGGGTTGAGATTGATGGTTATATAGCCCTATGGTTTAGGTAATGGCTATTTGAGAAGTGTGTGCATGTGTGTATTTCAGACATGTCTGTGTAGTCCTACACTTGAATGTCTGAGGTTTGGTGGTTGGGCATTCTCAGAAGAGGGTCTTCACTTGTAGAATTCATTTCTCCTGGCCCAACAGAGCCCAACTATGTTTAATATCAGGACAATATACAAGGTCCATCTATTTGCTCAATCTTTTCCTGAGGGTAGTATTAGCTTTTAGAGGTCTGAGTCTTTAGTTGAATTGGTCTTACTATTAATTCATTTTTTTCCTAAATGCTGTATATATCTTTAGGGCGATCTGCCATGTAAGAATACACACTTACATACAATTTCTAATAAATATATGGAAGCAAATGTCAAGGGACCATGTTTTTATATGTTTGTACAATGCTCAGCACAACACGAGCCTCGTCCTGACTTAGGCCTCTGGGTGTTACTAAAATGTAAACATTAAATAATAATAATCACTATCAAGAAGACAATGTTAACAGTAATGATAACATAAAATAGAGCAGTCTCTAGCTACATTATCAGATAGCAGTGGTAGTACATTGGAGACTTTTTTTTTTGTGTGTGCCAAGCCATTCCCCAATTCTTTTAAACCTGAAATAGGGCAAGGATTGAGTTTTTTACAAGTTCTAATTTCCATGCACTATTGCAACGCTCAACTGCAATAATAAAGACTGTCGTTCTCAACCTTTGCCACACCACGATCCTATGTTATAAGTTTTGGGACCTTAATGTAGCCGTAAAATAAGAGAATGGGGATCACAACCTCCCATCAAAAAGTGCGTCAAGTCTCATTCTAGATGACTCCTTACCTTTATCCCTCTTTCCAAAGCATGGTTTCTTTGCTGGAATCAGGAACATGAGAAAACCAAGGAAGACAGAGACAGTAGCATCAGTCCGATAGCCTTTCCTAGGAAAGAAACATTGTGATTATAGCAATGCTATACTAAAAGTGTGCTGTAGTGAAGTGTATGTGCAACACCCCATGTTCTCAACAGCATGCATGGGGAGCTGAGGGAGCTGAGCATACTACTCAAGCCTTTTCTTTTCTTTGCTTTTCTTTGCTTTTCTTTTTGTTATTGGGTTTGGTGTACCTTTCCTCCACACATCATACCATACATTTATTCTATATATTATAGAGGGAAATACTTTAAGCATAAAATCATTTCAGCTCCTTCCAGCACCAACACAAATACAAGAATGTGATGTACTTGTATTGCCCTATAACAGTGCCATCCAAACGTTGCTTAACTGACAACCACTTTAACATTTTGTCAGAAACATAAAGGCTACACTGGGTGGGAACCTCAGCTGATGTAAATCAATGTATCTCACTGAAGTGAATAATCTATGACGATTTAGATGTAAATCTGTGGGAAGTTGTTAGAGATTTACAGTCACAAGCCCATGTGCTTGCACTTTTCATGTGTGGAAAAATATCAGTGCACATGCACAGAGCCCTGCAAATCCATGGATATCCACTTTATATCTGCAGATATCCAGATCCACTGATGCAGATGTCCGTGGATCATTTTTGTGGATTGGATGTGGATATGAATTTTGTATCCACGCAGGCCTCTACACATGCAATTTTGCAATGCTGAAAACTTAGTAGATGGCCTTAAGAAAATTGCCCCAAAATGTGAAGGGAATAAATTGGTGTTTTCCCTTGATTTGAGCCTCAGTATGCTAGCTCAATGTAGTCATTATCAAGAATTATTAATATTCTAATGACTAATAATGGTCCCTTCAGGTTTTAAAGTCTCTGAATCTACTCAATAGAACTGTTCAGGATTTAAATGCTGAACCCTCTATAGTATTCCTGGTAAAACTGAGGGTAGCAGAAAGAACTATGTTTACTAGAACCAAGTGTTAGTAAACAAATTCTGAGAGAAAATCCAACTGTTTCGTTGCATGGACGAACTAGAGAATGATGATGACTTTAAAAACGGTCTGCAGGTTATCTGATGCTCCCTGTGCTAATATCCAAAACCCAGCCCCAAACACCAGAACTGTGAACTATAACAACAATCAAACCTAGCAGCAAACATGCTTTTTGGGACTTCTTTGTAGTAAAATTGGTTTTTTAAAAGATTTGTTTGCTTCTGACTTCAGAATTTGGGCTCTTCCATTTTTTCTACTAGGAACAAATTTCTCGCGTTGTTTCTCATAGTCTAATGGGGTCACCCTGCTACCTGGAGAAACAGGGACACTGTTTTGGTTGTGTGAACAGGTATAGTTAAAATAGTGAGCATCCTCAGTTTAGGATTAAGATTCTATATGGTCCAGCCTTGCTCAAAATGGCTACTGGCATCGTGAGATTCTATGGCCAAAAACCAATCAACCAAATTGTTTTAGAAACCCAGGAAAATCAGAACTTCATTCCTCTGCAGATGATTAGGAGGCAACCTTACTCACTTACTTCTCAAAGAAAGATGACCAGCCTGGAAAAAAGCCAGGCTCCCGTGTAAACCAAAGCAAGGTCATCAAGATGAAGAAAAACCCAGTCACCATCTCAGGATAGCTTGGGAGGAGAGGTGGGGAGAAAAAGCAAAAATAGAACCTAAAATTAATGCCAAAATCCAGGAGCAAATTCCAGAGAGAGAAAGGAATTAGAGATTGGTTTCAACATACAAGCAAAAAATCTACAGGGAGAATAAAATAAAATACAGGGAGATCAGTTTGAACTAGGGTTTTACATTTGAGTCCTAGCTGTTACCTAAATAAAGTCAGAAAAAAAAATAAAGCTGAGTATCTCATTATCTGTATTTATACTTTCATTTGTCATGAGATATTTATGAGCCCAAACAAATACAAAATTTGTATTCTTATAGTATTTCTATGATCCAGGAACTGAAATATGACAACAAAATAAATCTTCCCTTATTTCTGCATTGTAAATGTCTTTCTATGTGATTTTTAAAAGCATATGAAAAATATAATTACAGATACTAAAATAAATAAGCATTGCTACTTTAAACACAAACAAATACAGAGATGGGCTGAGGAATTGCTATTCTGATCTGGATTTTATTCAGGGTTCAGATTCACAGTTCAGAGGCTGAATAAGGGCTAGCATTTAGATTCAAATTTGATCATGCTAAAATCTTGCAAGTTGATCTCATGAACTTTCCACTGAACAATGATAAATCTTTGAAGAAGAGCTGATCTCATGAGATAGCTCCCATCCTGAAAGGTGGGCATCTTGCAAAATTTAGCTTCTCTTTGCCACATCTGACATGAAATTGCCAAAATAGGCCCCTTTCTGCTTTGCAACCTTAACTGTAGGGGCAAATCAAGATCTATGGGTTTGAGTCTGAAGCCAATGCCCTCTTCCCACCTCCCCTAAAAAAAAAAGATAGGTGTTTTTATTTAAGTCTCTGGTTTTGACTTATCTTTATAGTGGACCCCACACCTACCCTGAAAAGAAAGAGAAACAAGTTCCAAAACATAGGGACTGATTCAATAGGGAGAAAGAATTGAGAGATCAAGTCCAACATCTATAAGACAAATTCAACTTGGAGGACAAAACAAAAGATGGGTTCCGACACATGAAAGGCAAATTCCACAGGAATATATGCTCCTTTTACCTAGTATCCCCCAGTTTCTCATATTCCTCTTGAATTCTCCTCTCTGACATTTCTTCTCGTTTGGTCTTCTTCTTCTTGCTCACAGAACATGTTTCTTTAAAACTGAGAATTTGGCACAGGAATATGAGAGAAGGGAGTCAGATTTCAGAATGAAGATACCACAGTACGCAAATTATGCAGCAGATAAGATAGCTGAGGACCTAATCCCTGTGGCTGGCTGAGCTGTGCTTGGTGCAGGACATGACAGCTAAAGTGGGGAAGGTTGCTGTCTACCACTTTTGCACTCATCAAATTCCCAGGGGTGCTGAGATCCAGTTCAACCCCCAGCATGAGCAGTCTTCGGTCTGTTCTAAATAATACCAGCTGGTAATAACACACAAGGGGTCAATATGCCAGATCATAATCACTGGAGCACATTAGTGTTCCAGCCATGCTACCTCCTCTCCGCCATGCCCCATCACATTCCCCTCACTAGCCAGTTTCACCAGACCTGCAACATCCAGGTGGTCCCTATGCCAGGCAATCCTTAGAAACATAAGAATGGCCACACTCAGTCAGACCAATGGTCCATTGAGCCCAGTACCCTGTGTTCTGACAGTGCCTGTTTAGGGCAGCTTACAAACACTTTACACCACATCATGGGTAGGTTGTGGCCCAAAACATATAGAGATTTTGTTCTAAAATGGTACTAGTTTTTCTACATAGTGGATCTATGTGTTGTCCCCTTCCAGGCATAGCATTCTGAATAGCACACACAAAAGGCGTTCTTGCTGCCTAATCCCATTTGATTTGGTGAAGAGAGTATGATTCTTGAAAGCTCAGGGTGCAACCTTCTCTGCTTTAAGTAGTCTGGTAAAGGTGTGATGCTTCATGGAATCTGGGAGACACTTGAGGATATTATGAATATCAATATTGTAAAATTGTAATGAGTTAGGCCAGATATGCCATGTAAGGTATCTGCAGAAATGTTATAATTTGCCAGCTATGATAATCTTGTTTATATGTTTGTGTCACCTTTGTATTACAGATTATAGATATGTATGTCTGTATTTCAAAACTTGTGCTATTCTTGTGGGTGACACCCCCAGACAGCACTGTCTAGCCTGCTTGATGGCCCATTAAGGACCATCAGCTATATAGCTGACCCAATGAAAGATGGCAGATACACCTTGTGACTCAGAAAGACATGCAGGGACGTGCCTATGGAGAGAACTTTAAGGCTTTCAAGCCATGTGCTGGGCAGCTTGTGTTTGAAACAAAGGAAGCACAGACTGCACGGCAAAAGCAGTGGTGAGCCTGAGCCGGTTCGCATCAGTTCGCACGAACCGGTTGTTAAATTTAGCAGCCCTTTTAGAACCGGTTGTTCCAGGACAACCGGTTCTATAAGGGCTTTATTTAACAAAAGCTCCGGCCCAAGCTCACTTCCCCCTCCTCTCCTGCTCCGCCCCCCTTCTCCTCCCCCTCCCCTGCTTCCCGCGAATCAGATGTTGGCGGGAAGCCTGAACAAGCAGCAGGCAGGCAGGTAAGCTGGGGCAGGGGGGAGGGGAGGTGCGGCCGGCTCAGTGGCTCCCTCCAGCACAGCTCCTGGTCCCGGAGCGCGGATCCCTCCAGCCTGGCATCCCCCGGCCGAGCGCCCCCAGCCCCAGCCCGGTTCTGGCCCACACCGAGCGCCCACAGCTTCGGCTCCACAGCTCCAGCCCGGCCCCCGTGGTGCCGGTGCCGGCCCCCGCGGTGCCAGTGCTGGTTCTGGCCCCCGCGGTTGCGGCTCCATCCCGGCTCGGGCCCCATGGTGCCGGCGCTGTCCTGGCGCTGTGGCTCCGGCCAGTCCCGGGTGCCAGTGCTGGCTCTGGCCCAGCTGGTCCCGGTGCTGGGCCCGGCCCACGTTCGGCCCGGCGGCGCTGCTCGCGGCTGCGGCCTGGGCGGTCCAGGGTGCGGCTCTGGCCCCGGTCCTGGGCGCCGGTGCTGGCTCTGGCCCGGCCGGTCCCGGGCGCCGGTGCTGGGCCAGTGCCCCGCGGCTCCAGCCCGGCCCCCACGGTTGCGGCTCCAGCCTGGGCCCCACGGCACTGGCACCAGGGCTGGCTCCGGCCCGGCTGGTCCCAGGCGCCGGTGCTGGGCCCAGCCCCGCGGTTGCGGCTCGGGCCCCGTGGTGCCGGTGCTGGTCCCAGCCCCCGCGGTTGCGGCGCCGGCCCGGCTCAGGCCCCGCAGCGCCAGTGCCAGTGCTGGTCCTGGCGCCGCAGCTCCAGCCCAGCCTGGCTCAGGCCCCACGGCGCCGGTGCTGGTCCCGGCGGAGCGGCTCCAGGCAGCGCTGTAAGAGAGCAGGGAGGGGGTGTTGGAAGAGGGCAGGGGAGTTTGTGGGGGGGGATGGATAGGAGTGGGGCGGTCAGAGGGCAGGAAACAGGGGGATTGAATGGGGGCAAGGGTCCTGGGGAGGCAGTCAGGAAGGAGCAGGGGTTGGATGGGGTGGCAGGGGGCAGTCAGGGACAGGGGTCTCGGGGGGCAATCAGGAATGAGAGGAGGGGTTGGATGGGGCAGCAGGGGGTAGTCAGGGGTCAGGGAAGGGGGGTGGATGGGGCAGGGGCCCCAGGGAGGAATCAAAGAACGCGGGGGGTTGGATTGGGTAGGAGGCCCGGGGGGGGGGGGAGCCGCCACAACCCCCTTGTGGGGTGAGGAGGAGGCAACCTGTTGTTAATATTTTGGCAGCTCATCACTGGGCAAAAGACTATAAAAGGCAACTGCATCTTCTCCATTTTGTCTTCAGTCCTGCTTCTTACCTCTGGAGGAACTTTGCTACAAACTGAAGCTCTGAACAAAGGACTGAATGACCCACCGTATGCTGGGAATCCCCACAACTACAGTGTCTGCTGTCCATGAGATTGACATGACTGCCTTCGATATTTCTAGCACTGTTTAAACCAGGATTACTCTTGCAAGGTTCCACTCTTTCTGTAACTGAAGGGTAAAGTCAAAGCCGATGATCCTACTGTTCTGCCAGTGAACAATTTCTATACTTCTATCAAGGAGATACAAATACAAGCACATTTTATGGCTGAGTGCATTTAAACTGCCTACAAATTTATATGCAAATTAGGTGCAGCCCTCAGGCCCATGTAAAATTGCATTTGCGTGTCACAGAGTCTGTACTCGTTTATTTAAATTGAGATGCTTGTAAGCTTTTTTCTACCTTCTTCTCAAGTATTGTAGCAACATTTTGCTTTTCTGTTCCAATGAGAGATTGACACCTAACCTGCTTAGATGCTTTTGTAAATTGCATTGGGGTCTACCTGCAATTTTAGGCACCAAAATACCTTTCTAAAACTGATGCTTAGATATTTGCAGCAATACTTACTTTGTGCAGCACTAGCTGAAGTGAAAAGCTGTGTCTCTGAACTACCCTTTCCCCTGTCCCAAGGAGGGGTCACAATATTTTTTGCCCTGATTTTCGGGTAGGAAGAACTTTATAGGCCTGTTTCCCTCCCTCTTTTACTTACGAAGAGGCTAGATGCTGCATTCTGATCCAAGAACTTGAGTTTCTAGGCTAGAAAGAAAATCTGGAAAGCTGTTCCAGTCATTGCACTAGCTAGGGGCAAGAGATTGACAGTGGGTGCCCTATTAGAAAGGATACATGGCATGAACATTTCCAGGAATTCCATCGATGTCCATCAGCAAGCATTAGAGTAAACATTGCTTCAACATGTTATCAATATCACTTGCCAAGTCTTAGAAGGATTTGCAGGCAGAGCATTATAGACAAACTCCTAACCTAACATATTATCTAATGAACCACAGAGAACAGGAGTTGGAGATTAAAGAGGCTTGGAACCAACCAACACTTCACAAAAGGTCAATAATGCTTCAGTTCATTGGTGTTCTTTAGAATAACATTAATCAGGGCGAATTCTTGGATGCAAGGTGGAATTTCAATGCTGTTTATTAAAAAATAAAGGAATTGAGAGTCATGTTAGGGCCTGTTTCCTCTCAGGATTAAAAAAGAAATAATTTATTATAGCCTTTTACATCAAAACTAGAAGACTCAGGGGACTGATTGAGAAAAGGACACAGAGCTATTTACCTCCTGAAATGCACTCAAGATCAGTAGCAACCAGAAGTCATCATAATTTAACAGCTATTCATTGTCCTATGTGAAATATGTTAATGATGTCAGCCAAACTCCCTCTTGCCCTCACAATTGGCTTTATTTGTCCCTCGGAGAAGCCATCGTCTAAAGCAGGGGTGGCCAAACCCTGACTTGTGAGGCGCATGCACACCTCCCCCCCATTCTCCGCCTACCAGACTGTTTGGGGGAACTCAGAGCTTCTTCCCTATGGTTGGGTGGTGGGTCTAGGAGCTTCTGCCCAGCAGGGAGGGAGGTCTCGAGGCTTCAGCCCCATGTGAGGTGCCTGCTGCAGCTCAGGGCTTCAGCTGGAGTGGGGCTGAGGCCCTGAGCCCTGGTAGGTATGCCCCGCTGGGCTGAAGTCCCAAGACCCCCCCAGCCCTGCTGGGCAGAAGCCCCTAGCCCCACCACCCCGCCACAGGGAAGAAGCTCTGAGTTCCTCCAAACAGTCTGGTAGGTGGAGACTACCACCCCACCGCAGGGCTGAAACACCGAGCCGCAGCAGCCATGTTTCCTTCAAGAATTTCTGAAGATTGTTGTATGCGGCTCGGAGGGTCAGTAAATTTGGCCATCCCTGGTCTAAAGTGATCATAGAGACTTAACTCCCTCTCTTGCCTTCAGCCTGGGAGTGAGGGAAAGCTTTAACTCTCACTACCCACCTATTCTGTTGATAAACATCGGATTTTTGTCTCTAGCACTGTGACTATGGTACTTTATACCAGTACAAGTACAGATATATTGAGCCTTATTCCCTGTCATTTACATTGGTTTGACACCAAAATAAGTCCACTGACCAGGTCATTAATGGTCTGGAGGATGGCGTGGACTGCACCCTCAGCAAGCTTGCAGATGACTCTAAACTGGGAGGAGTAGTAGATACGCTGGAGGGTAGGGATAAGATACAGAGGGACCTAGACAAATTAGAGGACTGGGCCAAAAGAAATCTGATGAGTTTCAACAAGGGGAAGTGCAGAGTCCTGCACTTAGGACGGAAGAATCCCATGCACTGCTACAGACTAGGGACCAAATGGCTAGGCAGCAGTTCTGCAGAAAAGGACCTAGGGGTTACAGTGGACGAGAAGCTGGATATGAGTCAACAGTGTGCCCTTGTTGCCAAGAAGGCTAACAGCATTTGGGGCTCTATAAGTAGGGGCATTGCCAGCAGATCAAGGGACGTGATCATTAACCTCTATTCGACATTGGTGAGGCCTCATCTGGACTACTGTGTCCAGTTTTGGGCCCCACACTACAAGAAGGATGTGGAGAAATTGGAAAGAGTCCAGCGGAGGGCAACAAAAATGATTAGGGGGCTGAAGCACATGACTTATGAGAAGAGGCTGAGGGAACTGGGATTGTTTAGCCTGCAGAAGAGAAGAATGAGGGGGGATTTGATAGCTGCTTTCAACTACCTGAAAGGGGGTTCCAAAGAGGATGGATCTAGACTGTTCTCAGTGGTAGAAGATGACAGAACAAGGAGTAATGGTCTCAAGTTGCAGTGGGGGAGGTTTAGGTTGGATATTAGGAAAAACTTTTTCACTAGGAGGGTGGTGAAGCACTGGAATGGGTTACCTAGGGAGGTGGTGGAATCTCCTTCCTTAGAGGTTTTCAAGGTCAGGCTTGACAAAGGCCTGGCTGGGATGATTTAGCTGGGGATTGGTCCTGCTTTGAGCAGGGGGTTGGACTAGATGACCTCCTGAGGTCCCTTCCAACCTACTATGACCTCAGTGGCATTCCTCCTGATTTACAGCAGTGTGAGGGTACGTCTACACTACGGGACTATTCCGAATTTGCATAAACCGGTTTTGTAAAACAGATTGTATAAAATCGAGTGCGCGCAGCCACACTAAACACATTAAATCGGTGGTGTGCATCCACGGTCCGAGGCTAGCATCGACTTCTGGAGCGTTGCACTGTGGGTAGCTATTCCGTAGCTATCCCATAGTTCCCGCAGCCTCCCCCGTCCCTTGGAATTTCCGGGTTGAGATCCCAGTGCCTGATGGGGCAAAAATCATTGTCGCGGGTGGTTCTGGGTAAATGTCGTCAGTCACTCCTTCCTCTGGGAAAGCAACGGCAGACAAGCATTTCGCGGTTTTTTTCCCTGGATTGCCCTGGCAGATGCCATAGCATGGCAATCATGGAGCCTGTTTTGCCTTTTGTGACTGTCACCGTATGTGTACTAGATGCCGCTGACAGAGGCGATTCAGCAGCGCTACACAGCAGCATGCTTTTGCTTTTGCATGACAGCAGAGATGGTTATCAGCCATACTGCACCATCAACCAATCCATAAATTGGTAAAAAGATGATCATGGTTACCAGTCCTTTTGCACTGCACCATCTGTTGCTGTCATAAGTGCCCCTGGCTGCTCTTATCCAGGGGCGCAAAAGCCAAAATTGGGAATGACTCTCTGAGTCAATCCCTCCTTTTTGGTATCTAAAAATAGAATCAGTCCTGTCTAGAATTTGGGCAAGTGTACTAGAGAACTACTGTATCATAGAACCAGAGAGCACAGCTGCTCTGTGTCAGATCCAGCAGAAATTATGAGCTGTATGCTATTCACAGGGGGTGCTCCTGCAACAACCCCACCTGTTGATTCCATTCTTCCCCCAGCCTTCCTGGGCTACTGTAGCATTGTCCCCCCACTTGTGTGATGAAGTAATAAAGAATGCAGGAATAAGACACAGTGACTTGTTAGTGAGAAATGAGTGGAAGGCAGCCTCCAGCTGCTATGATAGTCCAGACAGGACAGTAAGGAGTGTGGAGGAGGAGCCCATCATCCCTCTTCTAGTACAGTGGCAATTGAATCTTTTCTTTACACATGAAGGGTGGGGGCTGATGGAGCTCAGCCCCCTGTTGCTATGATGATGATGGTTATCAGCCATACTGCACCATCTGCCAGGAAAAATTAGGGCCAGGCGCCCTTGATTGACCTAACTGATGCTAGTCGGCATGGTTACCAGTCCTTTTGCACTGCCCCATGTGCCAATAGGCTGATGATGAGGACGGGTACCAGTCATATTGCACCATCAGCCACCCATGGCGGGGGGAGCAAGGATGTTGGTGTTGAGTGCTGCAGCATCGCATCTATCTGCAGCATTCAGTAAAGATAGGGTGACATGTTAAAGAGTCAAGAGAGGATTTTTTTCCCTTTCACTTCTGGGGGTGGGTGGGGGGGGTGCGTAAATTGCTGAGCTATGCCCTGACCCACCGCGGACACTGTGTTTGACCCTAGAAGCATTTGGAGCTCAGCCAAGAATGCAAATACTTTTCGGAGACTGCAGGAACTGTGGGATAGTTTGAGTCCTCCAGTCCATGAGCGTCCATTTGATTCTTTGGCTTTCCGTTACGCTTGTCACGCAGCAGTGCGCTGAGCCCCTGCTATGGCGTCTGTCTGGAGATTTTTAAAAAATGATTTTGAATTTCGTCTTCTGTAACGGAGCGCTGATAGAACAGATTTGCCTGCCCTTACAGAGATCACATCCGCATGGTCCATGCGGGAGCTCTTTATTTATTTTGATTTTTTAACTGCATCGCCACACGTGCTGATCGGAGCTCCACGCTGGGCAAACAGGAAACATTCAAAAGTTTGCGGGGCTTTTCCTGTCTACCTGGCCACTGCATCCGAGTTCAGATTGCTGTCCAGAGCGGTCAGTGGTGCACTGTGGGATACCGCCCAGAGGTCAATACCGTCGATCTGCGGCCACACTAACCCTAATCCGATATGGTAATACCGATATTAGCGCTAGTCCTCTCGTTAGGGAGGAGTACAGAAACCGGTTTAAAGAGCCCTTTATACCGATATAAAGGGCCTCTCAGTGTGGACGGGTGTGGCGTTAAATCAGTTTTACGCTCCTAAAACCGGTTTAAACGCCTAGTGTAGACCAGGCCTGAGAGGAGAATTGGGCATGTTTTTACTAACTGGCTTTTTCTTTTTCTTTTGTTTTTTTCAGTTGCACCTTCTGATCAGAAGGCTGGTTAATGGCCCTGATCAAGGCAGGGCAGTGTTAAAATTGTTCCCATCAAAAATAAACATGGTGTGTAGCAGATTTTCATCAGCCCTCTTCAGCCACTGGACTCAAGCATCAATAAAGTACATTGTTGCACATCCAGTGCTACTAGGAAAGGAGACTTTCTCTAGGGAGTTGACAGGACCCACTGCCCTGGTAAGGGGGAGCAATAGTGACTCAGCATTTGCCCCTTGTGATTGTTAGTGCCTTTGTGAACTCTAAAATGGTGGTTCCCAGCAGAGCTGGCACTAGGCATAACCAGACTAAACAATTACTTAGGGCCCTGAGCAGCACAAAGGGGGCCCCCTATTAATTATTAGTATGTGTTATGTGGGGGGGGCTCAAAATATTCCAGCTTAGGACCCCCAGTGGGCTAGCATCAGCACTGGGAGGAAGCTGTGGCACTCCCTGCTGTTTTAGCCCTGGGATTCCCACACAGCTCTAGCAGCCTGCACTCACTTGCATCCCAAGAACAGCCAGTGCATCCAGAACCAAGTCAAGACAAGCATGATGAGGCATATGGGGAAGCTGAACAAGAACCAAGTTCCAAAATTCACCACCTCAGCATGTGGATAGTGGCTGTAAAGAAAAAGACCATATAAGAGATAAGAAAACCACAGGATGTATGGTCAGACTCTCACAACATGCATCTATGCATATGTATATGGCCATGTGGTATGGCATAAAGGTTGTATTAGCATGAGTTTGTGATAACTGCATTACACATGCATAGCAAAGCCACTTCCAAATGATTTCCAAATTAGCCTTTATATCAACACCACATCAAATACCAGCATGTGTTCAGTTTACCCCAGACATTTTAGAAATGTTTTTATGGTACATATTTTTATTGCTACTACAGGAGGGATTAATTTGGCCCAGTGTAATATAGATTCAAAACACGAATATATGTAGTAACCTCAGTCGAGAAGCTCACAGATCAATACATCCTGATGCCCATCTCAACAGAAATCAACATCTGCATAAAATATCTCTTTGCTCCAAGGAGTTTGTGATGGAAACAAATTGATTCATATTTGAGGTAGTCTGGATGACATGTAAAAACAGCCATGGCTATGGAAATAACAGGTTAGTCTGAGGATGGAATTCACTGGTAAATTTAAATGGATGTTATAATGTAATACAACTGTTATTGCATCATGTCTTTCATCCTAGTTGTATCACAAACTGCTTCAATACAGTGAATTGTTCTTTAAAAAAATGATAGCATATGTACAGATAATTTCAGAGGTACAGGCAAGCACAAGGGATGAAATCCTGGCCTTGCTGAAACTCTATTGACTTCAATAGCAGCAGGACTTCACTCATGGTTTCTGTGTATTTGTGGTCTTGGGACACAAAATATAAAATAATTAATACAGCAGACTGGACTCTAGCAAAGCCATTTAGCAGTGCATCTCATGACAACCCAAAAGTGCTGGAAGTGTCATAATGGCAAGGCACACTAATATGTCTTCTTTGAGGGTGCTTGAAAACCCAAACCTTCCATCAAGAGTTCACCACCAGAATCAGTTTTACAAAAACCATGTGTGTCATTTCAAAAGTTATTCTGCGAAATTATCTCTGACCCTCAAAGTAGTTTTGCATTTTTTCTAATAAAAGAAGCAAACAAACATTCCATCTGTGTACATGCATGTGTCCATTATAACATAGGGCCAGATCTTTTCAAAAGAGGTCAACTCCCATTTGGGCATGGGCACATAAGAAATAAAGATCCTGCTTTCAGTCAAATACCCTTAGTAACAAAGCCCTAGGAGAGAAAGTATATACAAAAAATATATACAAGATAGAAGCAAAATGATCTCTTAACAGAATATCTTCCAGGGTGTCCACTAGACATCAGTAACCCTTTGGTATTTACTCCAGCATAGCTCCCTAATGTAATATCAGAAACTGTGCAATATCATCACTTACTTGTTGAAGTACTCTAAGAAGATGAGGCTAGTGGAGGTCCCTATGATGGTGGTCAGTCCCCCAATGGTTGCAGCATACGAGATGCTCAAGGACAGGCACTTGCAGATCATGTGATCATGTCTGGACTGGTACTGGTATTTAGTGCTCAGGTCCAGATCTCTGGGGTTAGGAGGCAGGACAAGTATCTGAGTCTGTAAGAAGAAAGACATGCCATAAGGAGTATTAGACTCTACCAACAGCCTGGCCTGGGCCACAGGGAAACGTTGAGTGCCAAGATGTCTATAGGTTACAAAGAAATAACCTGCCTGTGAAAGAGCAGGAAGCTTATTCTCCATGGGAATTAACTGGGATCAGAACTAGAGACCTGTCCAGTGACCCCAAACTGCTTGATCTGCAACCAAAATGCAGGATAAACAGTAATCAGACTTCTGATCAGAGTCTGGCCCTGTTCCAGTCCTCAATAGGATCTCAACTGGATACCAGGAAACCTTTATGAGCTGGGAGGAGGAGATTCTATTATTTCAGTTTTAAGAGCATATAATCCTTGAGGCATGTTAGAAGCTTCCAGGCAATGTTTGGCAGACTTTCCACCCTCACACTGACTCATGAGTCATAACCTCTAATTAGCAATCTAATATTAGGAGGGGGAAGGTACAAGATAATTAGCTGTGATGCCTAATGCTTAGTTGCTAGGATATGTCCCAGAGAGAAGTGGTAAATGAAAACATGGCTGCAAAAGGCAGTGTGACACAAAGAAGGTTCCATAGTGGTGGCTGTCAGTGCATGGTTCTGGGAAATTAAGGTGTTATATTGAAAATAATAAGGTGCCACTCCTAGAGACCTATCACTTGTAGCACAGGGAAGAGAGAAAGAAAAAAGGTTGTACTGTAGGCTCAGGAAAAAGGCCCCAGCAGCAGAGAAGCTGGATTCATTTGCCATAATATAATTCTATTGGTTTGTAATGGCCTTATTTTCCATGAGGAATCTGGTGCTGCTATGAGTTTATCAATCCTCCTGCAGTCTCTCTCATGAAAATCCTGGTTCAAATCTGTATTAGGTCAAAACTGAAATGAATTTGGTGGTTACAAAATAACCCTTGAATGTGAGTATGAGATGGGACAATGCTCAGTGGCAATGGTAGTGCAGTAGCTTTTCTGAAGATCTGGGTATAAATTCCCTTTGAGCCATATATGCAAATAAATGTGTTGATTGGAGTCTCACCTCTGCTGGGCATCTGTTTGTGCATAAAAACAGTGCATACATGTAATTGAAGTCCTGCCTCAGGCATGCCCAAGATTGGAAGAAGGAAATGCAGATCAGGATTGAGGTATATTGGCAGAAGTGTCTCTGTGAGTGTGTGCTGCATGTGTGGTGGGTTGTCAAAGGACAGGAAGTGCAGGAATATTGGAAGTGAGGGCTGATAGAGCTGTCCATAAGGTGCTTAAACAGTTTCTGTCTACCTTATGTTTGGCTCTAGCCAGTGATCTGTGCCAAAAATTGATATTTATGTAGAGCTACCTCCAGAGGGACATTTGGGGAAACAAAGTGGAACAGCAAAACAGAAATGGAAACTGTTTAGCCATAGCATGCAATATATGATACTGAATGCATGTGGGAACAGCCTGTGAGGTGCACCTCTATGAAAAGGGCTCCGCTCACCTTTTGGCTACATCAAAGAAACCCAAAAAGATGTAATGGGGCTGTGAAGGGGGGAACTAAAAAAGTGGAAACCATCTGAGGAACCAGCACAGGTCTAATTGTTAAATGTTCTGAGACTACAGAGGCAAAGATTTCATGGAAAGCTACTTACAAGGTAAGAACCTGAAGGCAGGAAGAACGTGTGATACTTGTCTCCCCCAGAAGATTACCACCTCTTACCTGAGGTAGATTCTGCCCCTTGTTTGGGGGATTCTCAGTTCCAATTGGGTTGGCTATCATGTGCACACCATTCATATTCTATAAGAAGGTAAATGTCCTTTGATTAGACAATACTCTCTACCTAATTCCAGAAGGCACTTAGAATTAAATTCAAGGGTGCTTTGGAATATTTCAGGCAAAGAATCTTCCAATAAATCAACTACAATTTGTCTGAAACCTTATTCTATGTAATAAGGCAGATTAAATAAAAGTAGGTCTTTTTATCTTTAAAAAAATCTTGAAAATTAAATGGTCAGTTTAGCTCATCTCCTTCTGTCACCATGGCAGCTTTGTAATGGTAGAATGCAACATAAACCATGCAAGAAGCACCTGAGCCTTGATTTTATAAGGTGTAGAATGGTCAACCATTAGAGTGCTCTAGTTGACTGAACATCCTTGATTTCAGGAGTGCCCAAATCTTGCAGAACAAAAGGCCACATTTGCTACTTGCTAGGAGCCCATGGACTACACTTACTCACTAATCAATTGAGCTGATCACAGACTCTCATGTAAGATGGAGATATGGACCACAGAAACTACAGAACCAGTGTTCCATCTTGATCTCAGGAGCTAGCCTGATAGGATCCAGCGAAAGCATGGCATGCTATCATGTATGGACTCTACTAGAACTACCTCCCATTAAAGATAGAGGAGTGTGCTTTTGATCATTCCAGCTGTACTGCTTTATAATGCAGAGCTGAGTGTTGGTCACATGGTGTAGGTACTACCTATCACAATACCTTAGTATGTACCACGGAGCTGAAGTCAGTGGTCGTAGCACTAAAAACAAAGAAAAGAAAATTTATTTTTAAAGGCATGTTTCCCAGCTATCCCAAAAGGCACATGTTCAGGGCGGGTAGTGAAGCACCTAAACAAGAACTAAAATCTGCTGAAGTTGTGAAAAGTTCAATTTATTCTGACATCTCAGCTAGATACATGGGAAGAATCACTTTGTTCCAAGGGTTTATCTCTAGCTCTATGATGATGGGGTTCCACTTCCATGAAACCAACAGTGTTTATGGCCAAACCTTTAATATCACTATCACAGTGGAGTGAATCACTGGAAAACCCAACACTATTAATCTATTCTATTCTGTGTAGAGTCTTATACCTCCCTCATTGCCATAACATCTGAGCACCTTCCAGTAGCAACGTGACTAACATTAAAGTGACGTGACTAACATCTATCTTGTGTGGCTTGTGGATCATAGCATAGTGAGATCCAGATCATTACATTAACCCCACTTAAGGTGACCAGATAGTAAATAGGTTTGCCAATTTTGGTTGGACGTAATATTTAATTAAAGATTAATCTTTAATTCCTGGAGATTCCAGGACAATCCTGGAGGGTTGGCAACCCTAACAAGTGTTTTAAAATCAGGCCTGGGCCTGGTGTTAATTGGCACCTATATAGTGAAAGCCCCAAATATCAGGACTGTCCCTATAAAATAGGGACATCTGTTACCGTAACCCCACTCCTTGCATAATCTTTTCCCTTCAAGCACATCTAAAATGTTTATTTGCAAGCTTCTGTTTGCCCTTCCTTTTGCCATTCTTGTGTTCATCTTATTGCAACCTGTGTAGGTTCATATCTCCAGTAGTGATGCACAGGATTCGTTCTTACTCCTCATTGATGAAAATGACCTCCACTGAGGCTTGGCCATGTTTTTCGCTGAGACCTAAAGTAATGGGTAGAGGGATGGAGGGGGAAGAGAGAGAGAGAAAGAGAGACTGTCAGAGATGGGAGTTGACCTGATTTCCTTGGCTTCAATTCAGAATTGTGTCCATGAATATGCAGGAGCTAATGTAAAATGAATCCAGAAAGAATCTTCGATAAACACTTCCTTCTATTCGGGGACCTAATGCAGCATCTTATTACTCCATATTTTCTTGCTTATTTAACTTTTGCCAATAAAGACCTAACAGTAACACACTCTACGTGACTATAGCTGTATAGCCTCAGTCATAGATCTGAGAGGCTAAGCAAGGTTGGATCTGGTCAGTACTAAGATGGAACACCTCCAAATTTGTTTTTTAAAAAGGAGGGCTTTTCTCTCCCAATACAGCCCCTACAGTGGCATATGGGGCAAAAAAGCCCCTTAGCTGACAGGTGGCGAATTCTTCTAGCACAAGTACTGAACTGGATAGCTATAGGATGCCCTGTGCAGGCCTTCTCACAACCCCCAGCATAAGGGTCATGCTGGGGTTGGGCTGGGGCTATAACATAGCATTATGGAGGTTCTACATAGCTACCCATAGGCCACAAGGACTGGGTTGCTGTACCTTAGATCAGCTCCCTGAGCTGTCAACTTTTATGGCAGTGGTGGTGGTGTGGGGGAAGGAGGGTTGTTTCAGACCTTGACCAGCTTAAATACACTTTTGCTTCCATGCCTCTGGGCTGTGCCTCCATGTCCTGGAAGCATTTCAATGATGAATGAAGACATGCCATTATTAATTCCCAGACAAAACATTACATCAAAATGGAGTTAAGGTTGAGAGTATGTTTCAGCAACTTAAGGGTAAAAAACACTGCAGTGATGTTGTAAATTAGCTCAGGGACAGATGGTATTCAGAGTTAGAGTTACATTTAAAGAAATCCAAACATGTTAAGGTTTGGAAATACAGTTAAGGGACCCAAACAACCTTAACTATGCCCTGTAGTGACAGAGAGCTCTATGCCCTGTCTAGTATTCCCTCCTCCACTACCATGGATGAAACAAGTGTGAGATAATCAGCTATCTTCCTTCTGATACAGATGGTCCAGAACTTTAAGTAATGTATTATGGAGGCATAGATAGTTAAGTCTTGCACTTAAAGCAAGAATTTACTCTCTTTGTTCCTTATTTAAAATATAGTGTATTCTCTTCCAAATAATAACACTGAGTATAGAACCAATGTTCTGAGAATGTACAAGTAAATTTCTTATCTTAGAAATTAAACAATTAAAAGTGGCACCTTTAAAAAGTTAGCACTCAATCTTAGATTTTTTGTCCCTAATTATTTCAGTAACAGAACAACCCACTCTTTGAACTCACTGAAATCTTGTGCATGAGCTACACTTGATTATGATTTTTTAATTATTGTATTTTATTATTTATTTAATGTTTTAAGATTAGTGATCATTTCCCTTCTTATTCTTCATAACTGGACGTTTCTCCTTCAGCAAAAGCTGAAAGACACAATGGTTAGCTAGGAAATAAGACCTGCCCTCTTTCAAAACATCTTCCATCTGCCATTGTTCTAGGCAGTACTGAAGAGACAGATACCCTCAGTTGGTGGCCATTTTGAAAAAGCCATCTTCTCTCTCTTTCATTGTTCTCAGTGGTACTGAGTGCCTCTGCCTCTGTGACGCATCCGTGGCCACTGTCTTCTCTGAGAGAAGTTGTGGTTTAAGTTCCATTGACAGCAATGAGAGATGATGGCCATTTTGGAAAGGGGGGATTTCTTTGTAACAGATAAACTTTCAGTTATGAAAACTAATGGCACAAAATGATCATTAAGCCTAAATATTCAAAAGTATTCATTGCACCAGATCTACTCAATAAGTAGACTAGGAGGGAGGAGAAACTAAGTTGTATATATATGTGTGTCTTCATGCAGGGAATGTAGAGGAGTGCAGGCAACTGATGTGTGTGTGTAGGGAGGTGGAAAAGGCAGTAAGAACTTGGAGGAAAAGAGGGAGGGGGAAAACTGAAGGTGTTTTGTACAGCTCCAATTAAACAAAGCAACTGTGAACCCAGGTTAACTGGCCTGTATGCTCTGGCTGTTTTGTGCTGTTTTCAAGTTGGGCAAAACAGCCAGAGTGTAGCAGAGAATATGACCCCCCTCTCCAAAAGTTAGAACTAAATAAACGAGTTAAGGTGGATACTTCACATATTTAAATCAATGGAGATATCACATGGGAACATTCTCTATGAACATTTTCATTTAAAACAAAGCAAAAAAACCAAGGAAATTCCTAGACAAAAACTATGTTGAGAGTACATATCAATAATTTAGGGTAAACTGCATTATAGGAATGTTATAAACATCTGAAAATTAAGCATGAGCAACCCTGGAAATTCACTGTTTAAACACAAAATAATTCCAAACATGTGAGTTAGGGCACCCAAACAACCTTACCTCTCTCCTGTCACAGACCCTTCAAACTTTCCATATAGCTAGACCTCACTGAAATCTTGTGCATAAGCTACAACTTAAATCTGTCCTGTAGTGATGCCCTCACCTCAGCTTCCTTCAGCCTACTCAGGCTCCTAACTCCACTTCTCCTGCTAGGCACCCCTGAGGCTATAAAATAAACATTGCGTATACAATAAATGAAAATAGATAATATGGGCCAAATCCTCAGCTGGTGTAAATCACATAGCTCCACTAACTTCCATGGATCTATGCCCATTTACAGGAGCTGGATTCAGCCTTAAATATCTAAAAGTGAAAGGAAAATTGCTGATATCATCCTATACCTTTTGGCTCCCTCTCTTCAGAAATGGTGTTGCCTGCAGTACCGATGACCTCATGCTCCTCCTCAGCATTCACTAATTCTTGTAGCACTGCCTCCACAATTGGCATCACCATTGCTGTGGTGGAGGTATTGGAAAGCCACATGGATAAAATGGTTGTACAGCACATAAAGCAGAGAAGTAACCTAGAATACAGGAGAGAACAGCCCTCTTGGGGCACTTTTACAACTTTTTGTGTGATCCTCTTTTCTAATATTTTAATTAATTCATTGTTATTTATTTATTATTTATTTGCTTTGCTTACAAATATATTAGATTGCATCAAGTTGAAATTCACCCCAGTGCAGGGGACCAGCACAATACAATGCATCATTTAAGTCCGACCTATGTCCTGACTACAAATTCATTATAACATGAAAACAAGAAATTCTGCATTTCATCGTGAGTATTTTGTACACATTAAACAATAGGCAAGGAGAGAACAAACAGAGGAGACAAAAACCAAAGAAGTGTGAGAGCACAATGAACAGAGAGTACTGGTGAAGGCATAAAAGGCAAAAAGAAGAGGCAGAGAATGAGAGAGAACAGGAAAATTCATAAACTTTCAGCCCATGAAAAGATTAAAGATTGACTTAGGGCACCTGATTGGAAAAGTACAGTGCATTATGGGTAATGACATAATTTGCTTTTGAAAAGCATACAGGGCTAAATTTAACTAATATTTTCTCATTTATTTTTAAACTTGATGCCTGTATCCTTTAATGCTCTAAGGCAGAGGATTCACTCACATGCCTGGCTTCGCACCAGCCATCATGACCATACGCAAGGCAATCCGTTTATGTAGGTTCCACTTTTCAACAGAAGCTGCCACACAAATCACCCCCATGAGGAGCAAAGTTGTGTTCTTGAAATACTCTGCAGCCACCTGCAGGAAAGGCAAGCAGGAGATAAGCAATCACAGAGTAAAAATTACTTGCAGAGACCATGCTGAGATGGTGAAGACACTTATATTACTTGTTTCCAAGCAGGAAGCATGCTGGCAAGGTGGAGGAACTGGAGAACCTATGAGTCAAAATACCATATCTTAATTTTCTTTCTTCTGGTGTTTATAAATTAAAATATGTCTCATGCCTCCTGTCACTAGGTTTCTCAGTTTTGGAGAGACTGAAAGAAGTTGAGAGAAGTCATGTGATTCTCTCTTATGTCCGTGAACAGGATTTGCTTTGTAATGTATTAAATGTTCTGATTAGACCCAAACTGAAACATCTCCTACTGATTCCCACAATAGGTATAAAGGTGGCAACTTCTGAAGTGCTCACTCAACCTGGGGATTTTACTGCCTACCCACTAATTCTGTTTAATCATAAGGAAAGCCAGGGCTAAAATGCAACCACAGAAAAGCCCCCAGAGACATGTTGACTCTACCCAACCAGGTAAAGATTGAAATGTCAGTGTGTAATGGCCACTG
This sequence comes from Mauremys reevesii, assembly GCF_016161935.1. Taxonomy (NCBI): domain Eukaryota; kingdom Metazoa; phylum Chordata; order Testudines; family Geoemydidae; genus Mauremys; species Mauremys reevesii. The sequence continues at coordinate 255,589,233 of NC_052623.1, forward strand.
ATCATGCACGTGTGAGCGTATGTGTGTGTGAGAGAGAGAGCACAAAAATCAGCAGCTACTTTACTAAAAAAAATTACACAGAAAATGCTATTGCTTTTTGAAGAATTTTCTGGAAATTTTGGGATAAATTTCCATCACCAAAGTGTAAAACAGAACAGGATTTAATCATGATTTCATAGCAAATCTCCATACAAATGTAACTATGGAGTCACTACCAATGTTTATATTATATACCTCAACCCACTGCTCTGACACAGACTCTCTCAGTGACCATGGGTAAGATATTTAGAGCCAAATTGTGGCCTCATTTCTCCCTGAAAAGTCAGAAAGGAAGCCTGTGGCGGAAAACTGAACGTAGGTCTCCAGAGCGCTAAACTAGTACCCTAACCACTGGACCATCCTGCCTCTCCATAATTTAAAAAAAAAAAAAGAAAGAAAGTAAGGATGCCTAGGCGCTATTCCTGACTCAGCCACAGATTTGCTGTGTTAAGTCCCTAAAGCCTAAATTTTCAAAATTAGTTACCTGTAGTTAGGCATCTAAATTCATATTTCAGCATGTAAATAGGTGGGTCTGGTTTTCAGATGTGCTGTGCAACTGCAGCTCCTGCTGCCATAGGCGCCGACTTCCCCTCTGCCCCATGGGTGCTCGACCCCCGACCACCACCCCTGGACCCGCCCCTGCACCACCCTCACCCTGCCCCAATTCCTCCTTCCCCCAAGTCCCCACTCTTACCCCGCCTCTTTACTGCCTCCTCCCATGAGCGCGCTGCATCTCCACTCTTCCCCCTCCCTCCTGGAAAGTCCTAAGTGCCACCAAACAGCTGTTAGGCAGCAGGCAGGAAGCACCGGGAGAGGGAGGAGCAGGGACCCGGCATGCTAGGGGAGGAGGAGGTGAGGAGGGGGTGGAAGGAGTTTGGCTGCTGGTGGGTGCAGAGCACCTGCTAATTTTCCCTGTGGTGCCCAGCCCCGCAGCACCCATGGAGTTGGCACCTCTGCCTGCTGCTAATTCAAGAAAGTCAAAGGACTTTTCCACACTTGAACAAAGGGTGTATTTTTAAAATGTGATCGCTAATACAGATAGAGCAAGTTGTAGTTTTAACATGTTAGCTTGTTGAGGTGAAGGATTCACAGGAAAGGGTTTACAAGGACCAGCTAACAGTTAATACTACAACTTTTCCTGACTACACTGGAATTTTAAAATGCTTTAGCAATCACGTATCAGCTACCACGCTTTAAAATCACTCATATTTTCCTTGTGGAGATGATCCCAAAGAAGTAATATTTAAAAGAGTAGGCAAACATTTAACCCAACACCCAACTATGAATTTAACTAAATGTAGGGTTAGGGTTTGAAAACACTGGGTTAAATCCTGGCCCCACTGAAATCAATAGGAGCCTAGTCATTGACTTCAATGGGGTCAAGATTTCTCTCTTTGTCCTTAATCTCTCTACACCTCACCTGAGATTATCTCATTATAATGATACTCACTCTCTTTTGTAGAACTTTGCTCATGAAAAGTGCTATCATACGTTATTAAAAATTATTTATTTTTATTTAACAAATTCCCATGGTGACGAAAAAGGATTTGGCCATCATGGTTAAGTGTTTGCCAGAAACTGTTAAATATCACCTCTTTGGCTTTGGCTTTCTTTCACTACTTTCTGCCTCATTAACTTTTTATTTTCCCTAGCACTCTGTCCAGCATTTTTTTAATAAAAAAGTTCTTAGACTGAATGAAAGGAATCTATCGAGCTTACAGCACAAAGATTCAATTGTTTCCCTTTATCCCTTTTACAGTATTTTTGAGAAAGAAATGAATATAACACACACACACGCACGGCCCTGTGAACGAGATTTGATGTAAAGTGTGTGGCAAGACCTTTGTTTTGTGTCACTCCAGTGCAGCAGACTGGAAATTTTGCAACAGCTTCAGCTTATGTTTTCGGGGTTTTTTTTATTTAAGTTCCCATTTTATTTTTGATAAATGAATAAAGCAGTCTGTTGAGTATTCCTGTGGTTATTTAAATTAAATATTAAATTCAATTTGTAGCACGCTGCCCATCCATTTTAAATCTTCAGCCTGCTGCAGAATTTTGTACTGAAAATGTGTAGCTGTTTAGAAGTCGGGGGAAAGTGAAGGGCCTTGCAGTTGCATAGGGCATAGCTGGGGTTTTGGCACTTGGGAACAAGTAAGAGGCAGGCTGAGCTTGTGTAACAAGTGTAAAACATAACCTTGTAATCTAATTATGTAATCTTCCATGTCAACACTGTTAACCATTTCACTGCTGATCGCCAGGGCACTTCACACCTTGCAGAGCAGTTTCAGGCTGTCTGTACACTTCACTGTACTGGTTTACATTCAGACCTTCTATTACATTTAGATTAAATCTACGCTATGAGTGAGGAATATGACTTCCTGGCTTCCATACACATTGTTCATGTAGCTAAGCCCTGTGCTTCCTGCTCTAATAAGCTGACTATGACCTTCATACTGAGAACAATAACAAAAGAAAACCCCTATAAAGAATGTAGATAGCATGAATGGAAGTCCCCAGTCCCATAATACAAGATAACTAATGAAAATTAAAGGAAGAAAATTCAAAATTGATCTAAGGGAATACTTTTTTTCTCGCAACACACACTTAGCTTGTGGAACTCATTGGCACAAGATATCAATCACTGAGGTCGAGTTTAGCTGGATTTGTGAAACAGATCAGACATTTATATAGATAAGAATAGCTAGTTATAATAGTAAATATTAATATCAGTCATGCATATCCTCCTGCTTCAGGGATCAGACAGCCTCTAAGTATTAGAGTTCAGGAGGAAATTTTCCTTGGGAAAGAGTTATTCCATAGTTACCTATTGCAAGGTTTCTTCCACCTTCCTCTGAAGCAGCTGATACTGAGAATTGTTGGTGATAGAACACCGGACTAGACGGACCAATCATCTGATTCAGTGCGACCATTCCTATATTTCTATGTGATGGAATGCACCCCTGTATTCACATCCTATACACCAGGGATGGACAAACTTATTGACCCTCCGAGCTGCATACAACAATCTTCAGAAGTTCAAGAGTTGGGGCATGTCTGCTGGAGCTCGAGGCTTTAACCCTGTGATGGGGTGGTGGGGCTAGCGGCTTCTGCCCTACGGAGGATTCATCCCTGCAGGGCATGCCTGCCAGGGATTGAGGTCTCAGCCCACTCCAGCTGAAGCCCCGAGCCCTGGCAGGTGCCTCCCGTGGAGCTGAAGCCCCGAGACCCGCCTCCCTGCTGGGCAGAAGCCCCCAGCTCCACCACCCTCCCACAGGGCAGAAGCCCCAAGTTCCCCCAAACAGTCTGGTAGTTGGATAATGGGGGGAGGGGCTCCGTGAGCCACACTTTAACTGTAAAAGAGTCGCATGTGGCTGACAAGCTGCAGGTTGGCCACCCCTGCTATATGCTATTGTAATAATATTTGTGTAAAATATGCCTTGTCAGCTATCATTTGAAAATTAATAACTTGCTGGTCAATAATTTCATGATCAGATATAGGTAACAACATTATATGCATAGTTATGAACGTAAGCGAAATCATGACTGAAGTGTGTTTATCAGTCAAGTCTGGGAAGTGGGTAAACCTGTTCCTCAAAGACAAAGGACAATTTGACGCCACAGCCAGATGTCATCAAAGCTGATGGGCCATAACCTATCAAGTCGCCATTCTTTGGCAAGGAAAAGGGGCAGGAAAAAATAGGTCTGCATCTTAGCAAACAGCAGCAAAAAGCCTCCTCCCCACCAGACTCCATGTCTCCTTGCTTTCAGCTGGAAAGAACTTTATCTAGGGGTCACTCTCAGGAAAATGCATTTCAAAGGGTGATTGAACTATAAAAGTGAGAGGGGAAAGCACCCCAAGTTCTCTCTCCCTATCCATCTCTCTTTGCCACCTAAGATGACAAAAGAAACAGCCTATGGACTTTGGGAACAGATCCTGGCCTAAGAGTTCAGTCAGCAAAGTACTGAAAACAGTAAGAACTTCACCTTGAACCAAGTCTATTTTCTTAAGTTTAGAAAGCATTTTATCTTTATTTTTCTTGTAACCATTTCTAACTTTAATGCCTTATTACTTCTTCTACTCACTTAAAATCTATTTTTATAGTTAAATAAACTTGTTTTATTCTTTAATTAAAACTAAACCAGTGTTGTGAATTATTTGGGTAACTTCATTTAAGGTAACAAACTGTTGTGTATGGATCTCCTTTGAGGGGCAACAGACCTAATATAGCTGGACTGTCCAGGAGAGGGCTGGACAGTGCAGAACACATGTTTTGGGGAAAAATTCAGGACTGGGAGTATATTGGGGTCACCCTGCAAATAGTAACCCAGGCTGGTGGAAGCCAGGGTGTGGCTGGTCTCTGCTGACAGGCTGCCGGGGTCAGAGCTGAAGGACCGGGGCTGTGGCTATACAAAGACACTCTGTGTGTGACCTGCTTGCTGGCAAGCTAATTGTGAGTGATCCAAGTTGGAAGCTACAGCAGCACGGTGAGACATCCAAGGCTGCAGGGCAGGGGTGACATAGCCCCACATCAGTCTAGATTGCACCCCAGAATGTCATACTATGTTCCTTCTATATGCTGATGATTGTCCTACTTTTTAACATGTTTAGGACACTTAGTGCCCTGTTATCCCTGTTGCTCTCTTGAATTGTTTGTTGCAAACAATTAGCAGAGAAAGAAGAAGTGATTCAAAAGTACACTTTGAGCTACCTCACTGGACTTCATGACTCCGAAGAGTGGATAGAGGAAAGCAGGAACTAGGGCTGCAGCTCCAAGGGGTACCGCTTCTGAGACCCAGTACACAGCTGTCACTATCAGCACATAGGCACATGAGGCTTCCTGTGGGGAGAAATCACTGAGGTTAGACATCACTGAAATCACCTCTGTTGCATCAGCCTTTGCAAGTGTGTCCACAGAGAGGGCCCAACAACAGGTGATTAGATTACAGCATAGTCCATGGGGACCATATTATGGGGACTTCCCAAAGAGCCAGTTAGCTGGGACTAAATTGTAGGCTACCACTAGAGGACTGAAGAAATTCCAAATGAGAGCAGGATGCTACTAAGAGTTTAAGGATTATTCCGGTGACAAATTAGAAATGGATTAGGAAAACAATTGGGGTAAAAAGAAGAGCATAAAGAGTGACTATTAAAGAGGTTACACAGTTTCTTAAGTTACTTCAATTTTAAAAATACAATTCTGAAGCCAAATCAAGAATTTATTTTTATTGAATGGTCATTTCAAATTGCTACCAATTAAACCATAATCCTTTGAGTCTCAAGACTTCCCATTTCCCAAAGGTATGCTTCATAATCCTCAAATATTAAAATCAGTCTTTGATCTCATCCACTCTAACCCAGTCTAGTCTAGACACTCCAATTGCTTTTTCTTGCCTGTAGTGACATTGTAACTGTGATAAATTCTTGTACAAGAATGAGATAAAATGTCTCTCCTAATTCAACCAGATCCCAGACTATGGAATAATGAAACCTTATGATGGAAAGTTTAGCATACAAACCAGTGTTGTATTAAGGTTCAGAACCAAACAAAATATACATGTGTGTTATGGAATTGTAATAGTTCCAGAATTTCCAATGAAATTATATAGCTGGAGCGCAACAATCTGGATCTGTATTTCTCTAATGGCAGCTTGAGTACTCCTAGTTTATATTATTTAATTAAATTATTGTTTTTACTATTTATATTTCAGTTACTTTAATGCTCTTTGTTATTTGAATTGTGACTGTTTAATGTCATTTTCAGAAATAAGGGTTAAAGCAAGGTCAACAACTAATTTAAACCTAGGCTGGCTGAAGTTTTTAAACAAATAGAAGCAATGACAGATACTAATCTGCGTAAACATTTTCTTTGGGTTGAGTTCTGGATGGTATTATATGCTGAACTACAGAAAAGAAACAGTTGAGTGTGGATCATAACTAGAGCCCAAAGAGTACTGCCAACAGATATTCACAAACATTGATTTGAATAAAAACTAATTAATTTAAAGGGTATTCAAGTCCCCTGTGATTTGCTCTCTGTTTCTTTTTCTGCAGTAATTTTTGTACACAATAATTCACTGGAGGAAAAGGTAAGTGTTAGAAATACCCATCAATTGGTACAAGAAGAGTTCACGTGGCTTCCTGAAAACTCTTTGTTGTTTTGGGAATCATCTAGTCCAGGAGCAGGAACAAATCACACAGCTCCAACAGGAAATTATGAGTAGTGAACACTCAAAGCAACAGTCTGTGATTATTTAGTAAGAAATCCATAGGGTGACATATTTTCATACAAACCATCCAATGGATAATTTTCAATAATGAACAATGGCAAGATTCTTAGCTGGTGTAAATGATCATAGCTCTTTAACTTCCATAGAGCTGTCAATTTATACCAGCTAAGGATCTGGCCCCTAATTGGTGAAAATTGACATCTGCTTGAAGATAATTCATGAACAGAAAAAGAGGCTAAATTTGTTTAGTTGTTAGCAGTAAATATTCCCAGAACTCTAAGCATAACTCACTGAGACGCAGGCGAGCTCTGCTGAATGTCATAGAGAGTGAGGAGACACACGTCTGTTTGAAAAATAAGCTGGAAGACTGCAGTAAATTATCCGGGTTGCCTAGAAAAGGTACTTGCATGGTGTCACACCAGCTAACTCCATTGCTAGAAATGTACACTTATCAAATTGTTGCCAATTCTGTCTACACCAGAACTTTGGAGAGCAATGAATTCTGTAAGATTAAGGAATGGTTTTTCCTTTTCCTTTATATCTCTAAACATCACAAATTTCTGTTTTAATTTTTGAGTGCGAGTTTGTAGCTCATGAGAGTGATAGTTTCAGCTAGAGCTAGTCATCATACAGGTCCCCAAACACTGATTTGACCACCACCTCTTGCCACATGTTCATTGATCTCAAAATCTGACACAAAGACACACACACATACATTGGAATTACAAAAAAACAGGGTGTGATCTCAGAAGCTCTCTCTTTCTCTGCCTCCCCACACATGTATCTCAAACTCTTGGAATGAGGCCACAAAGTAAGTTATAGAAAGTGGCATCCTTAACTCTACTTTTCCTGGTGGTTGTAGGTTTACGCTGAACCATTTGTTACTTTTGTTTCTTCAAATTCTGAAGGGCAGGATAGCAGCAGGAAACCTAGAATTAATTTTAGAAAAAAGAATGAAGATGCAGAGGTGGGAGTGGGGATATCTGGGAGTGAAGAAAGGGTAACATACAGTTTATGAGATTCATAACAGATTCTTTAAAATAATATAGTGAAAAGTCTAGAGATTGGAGCTAGCCTGAAATTTTCTTTTTTAGACTGTGCCAAAGTCAGACAAAATTCCATTGAAGTTAATGAAGTATGCACCTGGGATATGGCTCACTGCAATTATTAGCTATTTAGATGGATGGACGGTATCCTTATTCACATGGCAATCATCTTGCTTGTTTCTCTTTTCAAAACTAAAACATGAATAATGAGGTCCAAATCTACAAACTACATGGAAGCATACATTTGAATTATTTGATGTACATGTTTATGAATTTGAAGTGCTCACACAATAAAAATAAATTCTTGATTGGCTTCAAAATCTTATATTTAAAAAGCTGTGTAACCTCTTAATCCTACACAAAATGAAGAGTAAACTGAAAAAACACAGGTTGTGTGGTGCAGAGAATTAATCCACTTTCTGTAATCTATGGAGACAAGTTAAATGTAGTCTAGGCCAGAGTCACATAGTTAATCAAGTTAATGACATTAACCTAGGAGTCAATGGCTTGTCAGCCACAGCACCAAATACTTTTAGACTTCATAGTCAATTTTCAAGAGAGACCCAGAAGTATGGCTTGGCTCCATCTCTGCAGCATGCCCCTGCTGGCACAACATGGTGCTGCAGGCATGCCACCTAGGGTTGCCACCATAGGTGCTGGAACTAGTGGTTCTGGGGGTGCGGCTGCACCCCCTGGCTTGAAGTGGTTTCCATCATATATAGGGTTTACAGTTTGGTTCAATGGCTTTCAGCATCCCCACTATACAAATTGTTCCAGCACCCCTGGTTGCACCCTGTCCAGGTTTTCCCAGGATCATCCTTTTCTTGAGTTAGCTGTCGTGGGAAAGCTGTATGGTGCTCACTACACACTGCCAGCTGTCCAGTTTCATGGGACTGGGCTCACCCTAGATGTCCCATTGTTTTTTTTTAACCTCAGCAATGGCAACCCTAATGTCACCCTCAGCTCCCTCTTGCTTCTCTCAACTAACTTGTTCACATCCTAAAGTCATATTCCCCTTGAAATAAACACAACTCTATTTGTTTACTCCCTAGTTAGTGCAGCCCCATCATTGACAACAAAAGCAATATAGATTTATATATGATACAGTGTATGAACCTGCACTCAGAGCCCCCGGGAGCCATTTCACATATTTCTGGAATGTTTATTAGTTAACTTCTGCTGCAGAACAAAAGCACTGAGTTTGGGTAGGTCCTACATGAGAAACAGTGACCATTTAAAAATAAATCTTGGTGGAACTAAGAGTGTTTTACTTTGCTTACGGTAAATATGTAAAATCTTAAAGATATTCTTTGCCAAAAATAATTTTAATCGGATAATATGTTGATCCTAAACTACTTCCCCTTTCAAAAGTATCTGATATAATTTTTAACACATAAATAAAGAAGAGCTCTGTGTGGCTTGAAAGGTTGCCTCTCTCACCAATATAAGACGTTACCTCACCCACCTTGTCTCTCTACTATCCTGGGACCAAGACAGCTACAACTACATTGCATACGTTCTCTAACCCTTTTGTTGTGATGTAAATAACGTACAATAGTAAAAACGGGGCAGCACACAGTTTACATGGAATGGAGGAAAAGTTGAATCTGTTACAATTAATGCTTTTTTTCTTCCTAAGAACAAGTGTGTCCTCAATTTCCAAACAAAAACAAAATAAAGTCCATTTTGAAAAGGCGGAAAACTGAGCAGTAAGTGCTTGGGGAGAAAAGTGTCCACAATAACTGCTGTATGATAATCTCTGCTAAAGACTTAATCAGCTTCTGTAGCAGCTTGGGCTATTTATTCTGCAAGTGCTTTAAGAGGGCTTGTTTCTATGAGAAACCATGCTAATCTCTTCTATTTCACTTTTATTTATTTGTTTATTCATTGGTAACCAGAGTGACTAAGTAGTGAAGTGGGGTTGTGTCTAGTGAAGTGTTAGCTGTTCTACCCCATCCCTTCTCCTCCCACAGCCCAAAGAGGGTGCAAAATCCACAGCTACAGAGGGTCCTGAAACAGGGAGTAGGGAAGCAGAATGCAGTGGAGAGGGATATATATATATAGAAAGGCTGTGGTGCAATGATTCTGCTTCCACCAATGCCATCTCAATTAGCCCCTGTGGCAGAAAAAAGGTGGGACTGTAGGCAGCCATGTTACAATCCCTGACTAAAGATAATGATTACATTTTTCATCATTGAAGAATCTTCCATTTTAGGATCTCAAAGCATGAATGAAGTCGCCTCCCACCAGCCCTATGAGGTAGGAAGGCATTTACCGGTTATGTAGATGGGGAAAATGAGGTAAGATTTTTAAAAGTGACAGGTAAATTGGGAGGGCAGGTTTTTTTGAGTGCCCAACTTGAAAGAGCTTGAAAAGGCCTGATTGTCAGAGGGTGGGGGCTCAGCACTTACTGAAAGCCAGGTCCCTTTCAAGTTGGGTACCCAACCTCAAGAGACTCTTGAAAAATCTTGGACTTACCCAAGATCATACAGTGATTCAGTGGCAGGAATGAAAACCAGATCCCAATCCTCATTCCTGTGCTTTTTCCATCTCCCTATATGTTTCCTCTCTTTAATTCAAATAAGACTAATATGAACCAAAGTACATAATCTTTGGCCATGTTCTTTGAATCCTAGTCTGTCCCCCTGGCACACTGTGTTGTCTGTTTACTGCACCCAGCACCTCTTGCTCTTCTTGGAGAGGAAGGGCTACGTGTGAGTGAATGGATTCAGTGGGGCAGTGGGCCTGGCAGCATGAGGTGAGGGGGTGTAATTCATATAACCAAATGTTATTCCCAGTGTTGGACTGATATTGTCAATGGAGCTGGCAGCTGGTAGAAACATAAATCCTGTGTTAACTTCAATTTCCATGAGAAAGACAGAAAAATAGTATCATTGACTAATGGAACAGGACAAAATCAGTTAAGGGCTAAATTAATCTTCGAGCTTTGAGGAGGAATTATAATCAGAGAGAGCAAGAAATAAAAACTACATTAAAATACTTGAGTAGTATCCTGCCAGCTAAGTTTATTAGTATTCTGCCATGAAGTAGGGAGCAATAAAAGTTACTGCAAAGTCCAACACAAAGCTCTCTGGTGTTGGAAGAGTCCTATTCTGTGAATCTTGAGCCTCTTCCCTATCAAATCCTATGGCTATATTCCAAAAAGGGATGGATAATTTTATGGCCATTAATAATATTTCTATTTATGCCTATGGTAATATATATCCTCACAGAAGTAGGAGAGTTTGAGTTGGTCATTAGCAGGAATCAGGAAGGAATATTGCTCTCAAGATAAGGTACTGTACCACTGGCCAGATGTATATTTATTTATAGGCATCTCTACGGGGATCATCACCATAGATTTTTTTAATACCTCACAAACATTAACAAATTAAACCTCAACATCCTTATGAGGTAGAGAAGCATTATTATCCTCCATTTTACAAATGGGGAAACACAGGCACAGAGAGATAAAATGACTACACCAAGGACAGTTAGTCCATGGCAGTGCCAGGAATAAAAGCCAGATTCCTCAGCCCCCAAGCACAATTCCTCCATTTTGTGCTGTTGTGCCTTTCTCTGAGACTTCAACACTTAGCTACTGCCAGAAGTGTAATACTGGACTAGAGAAACCAAGGTCTGGCATGCAATAGCAAATGCTGTGGATGTTCCTACATTTCTATCACTGAAGCCTGGCTCCATTCTTTACAGCTGTCTTATAAAAACTCAGTCTAATTTGAAAGTCCCTGGACAACCTGTTGTCATTACGAGCCTCATGACACCTGGTATAATTTTTAAAAGAATGCTTGTTAAAGATAATGCCATGTATCTGCCATATATCGTCTGTATTTTTGTCACACTTAAAAAAAAACAAAAACGTATTTGATGCATTTGACTGAAAACAGGAGCTTTTTCAGCTTCAGTGCTGATTTCCCACCTCTGCTTGTGACATCATATTTGGTTGCTATGGAGACTACTACTCTTGCTTCTAAATAAATCGTATTTCTAAGTTCTACAAAGGGGCATCATTGCTCTGTAAGAATAATTGTTCTGTAAGTCCCTCCCCGGCTCCCCATTTTCTGCAGCACATCTGTCCAGGATGGTTACCCTGCAACTCACCATCACTCTCTTTGCCCATCTGCTCCACAAGCTTTAATAAAAAGGAAACAATAATGTACTTACACTACTGGGGTATAAAAGTGGCAGCGGCAGCAGCAGAAGTGGAATGAGCACAACGAGCAGCAGGTTTCTGGCCCTGAGGAGCTCCTTCACCAGTGCCATAATGCTTCACTTCCTGGTTACTCTTCTTCTTGGATTTGTCCTTGTTTTCCTCAGATGCTTCTACTTCAGCTCCAGCTCCTTCTTCAGCTTTTCCCTGATGTCTCGGAACGGGTTCTGACTGCACTGTGTCAACTCCTTTCCCCACCTTCCTGCCCCTGAAATTTCTTTGTTAATAGATTTATTCTTTTTCTGTTATATTTTTAAAGAAACACTATCAAATTTGCTAACCTTTTTATCAGGTTTATGTAGGGCTTACTAACATATCCTTATGATTGTCACACCATAACCTACAGAGGTTTGCAAACTGGAGCATAGTGGTCTTTTTGGTATTGGTGTTTTTATTCAGAATCAGGGAAGTTGCTGCATTGCCTTCTCATCCCTGTTTTATAAAGCTTCTGTTCCTTCCATCATCTGGTTTTCAGTGATGTAAGTCTTGCTTTTGGTAAATGAAATCTAATACCAGCATAACCACCCCCGGTATGCTCTAAAGTCTCTCTTCACTAATACTATAGCCTGAGTTTTCCAATACTTGATTTCTTTTCTTCCTGGGAAATTGCTAGTAGCAACAGTTTACAGTTTAAAGCACTGAAGGAAAGATGTAGTATTCTTTTTTAAAGTCTTCCTGCTTTTGATGATGTGCTTTGTTCAGATTTCTTCCTTATAATTTTCTTTTCGACTTTGAATTTACCTTTCCCCTACTTTTTCTTCAGCCTGGAATTCACAGGGTGGCAGTACTTGCAAAGATTATCCTCAGTCTCAAGATACAAAAACTTGTTAAAAAGGCTTGTCCAACTATAATTCGCCAGTAAGGAGGATGGAAAATGGTAGAACCTCCACCCACCAACCAAAAGCCAATCAGGATGCTTGAGAAGACAAACAACCTCCCCTCACAAAGAAAGGCTGTTTTAGTTGCTGAACAGTGTGATTAGTTCAAGGCCTAGGAGCTGCTGATAAATAAACAAACATTGTTTTCTATAGAACATACTTTCTCTTTCATGATCACTGTTGCTTCATTCATGGGGGCTATTAACTTAGAAGGGGTGTGCTGCAATCTGTGCCTATGTACACACTAACATCAGCCAGACTCCATGGAAATCAGACGCAAATTCACGACCTAATGCTCCCCAACCACGGGGTTCTAATGGCTTAGCTCATCCATAGGCTGCAGGGATCCATGAGGGTGTAGATCTCAAGCATCCAGAATTTCCTGGGCAACCACACAGTAGATACAGTTTTTTTGGAGTCATGTTCCAAAATAGGTTCAAATTGTGCAACATCTGCTCCATCTACCCTGGACACCAATCAGTCCTGCTGGCAGCCTGGGAAAATACTTTGCTGTACAGGCTGAGCCCAGACAGCTGTATGTGCGCCTCGACTGATGGCTGCAGCAGGGCTGGCTGGGTGTGAGCTCCCGCTGGCAAGCGAAAGGGCTGGCTCAGCCCAACCAATAGCAAAGACAAATTATTTCTCCTCCGGTGCTCTCCCATTACCACCCATAGGCTTGGAATTACTCAGGTCCCCACAGCTGCAGCCCCCTAACACTGATGCCTGAATAAGGGAATTGGAGCTGAAGGACACAGATGGGAAAAGTGGCAACAATGAAGAGAGATGGGCTTGTGAAGGGAGACTGGAGGCAAAGAAAGAATATTTGAGTATAAGAGAAAAAATGAAGTCTCTCCCTTTGTTCCTCTTTGCGGTCATTATTATCCCTATTTCCCCCACATTGGAGCACTGGGAATCTGAGAGGTCGGCACAGTCTGGTCAAGAATTAAAAACATAGAGTCATGTTCTCCACTGCCTTGCACCTGTGTTGTCAACCACACCTGTGCAAAGTGGATGTAAAAAGCCACCATTCTGACATGGCAGAAGGTAAGTCACTACACAAAATGCAGGGAAGTGGAGAATATGGCCTACAGGAGCAGCCTTCAGGGCGGGTGGGTGGAATAAATCCAGAATTATAAGTGATGCTGCAGTGAAATATTCACTTGCTGCTGTGGCCCATGTGCTAAGGAGAACACATCTGAAGTTGCCATAAGTGTCTTTAACGCCATTGGATCATGAAGCTACCACAAGGGAGCAGTGTTTCACTCCATGACAGTTTGTTCGTGTATGACTGAGGGTATGGCATAAAACTCTCTTAAGGACAATGGGTCTTTGTCACACTAGAGAAGCAATGAGTTTGTGTGTAAGTCACAGTCTGTGAGTATGAGACCAAGGTAGGGAGAGCCAAAAAATTCCCGGCTTTAAACAAGTTATGCTAGAAAGAACTTGGGAATAAAGATGACAATAGTGCTTACTTCTCTCCCCAGAAGATCAGACAATCTGTGCACATGTCTGAGCGAGTCTAGGAGAGATATTGTGCCAGGATGGCTTTCCTGAGTCAGAGTGCTCCACTGCACTGAACTCCATGCTCCACCCTCTCTCCTAGCTGAAGGAAAAGAAGGGAACTCTACTTCTTATCTCTTACCTCCTCCTTTCCAAAACAAGGGACCATATGCCCTTCTCTGTTCTACCCTGGCTCCTATGCACGACTCTGTATCCTCTGCCTGGGGGAAAGATAGATACCCCATGGGGCTATTGATCCATTTGCTCGGTGCTTTCCACTCTGGCAGAGTGGGGAGTGCCTCTGCACAGCCAGAGAACTGTGAGCACCAAATGTCTTGCAATGAACAATGGTATCTTTTACTCCAACAGGCCACAAACATTTTTGGTGAAACTTTGCGGGCTGCTGAAAACTTGTGTGGCCAATCACTAGGCTATTCTTATTGTAAGGGGAAAGAGATCCAGCTACTAGAATTATCCCGATGTCCTGGCAGTGTGGTTATCAAAGCTGGTAGAAACATTTTCCACAGAGTAATTTTCCATCAGAAAATGCAGTTTGATTGAAATCAAAACATTTGGTGGAAACATGTTGATTTCAACAACATTTCTGATGGAAGACCATGGAGATGATTAATTTCATTTTGGTAATGTTGAAATATTTAGTTTCAATAAGGCAAAAACAGTCTTGTTTCATTTTTTGCTATTATATTAATTTTAATATTTACATCTGTATATTATATTTAATATTTTATATTAAAACGTTGCAACATGAAAATGAAATTTGTTTACCTTTTTGAAACAATTACAATGGTGCCACAGGATTCTTTGCTGCTTTTACAGAACCAGACGGCTACCTCTCTGATAAGTGATGGAGTTTCCCAATGAACAGAAATCCCATTTCCTGCCCATCTCTAATGGTTATGCTTTGTGGGGATGGAGCTCCACAGATTGAAAGATATCCAGCGACTGAGAGCATGCTGCAGGGTAGTTAAATAGCAAATCAGCTCCTGAAATAAGGGCATGTTACATCTGCAAGTTACCACATATCCTCAGTGGAGTTACTTCCTTTAACAAATACACCAAACAGTCAAGTAGTTCTCGATTATAGTTTTATTATTTCATTAATGATTCTGTATTAAATAAACTTGGGCAATGTGAGTGACACAATAGTATTTCTCTTTTGTTACATTATCCACAGAAATTGGGCCAGAAGGGAGGGGATAACAAGCCTGAAAAGACTTAATTTAACAGTGAAGAAATAAAGATAATTTGTAAAGTACAGTAATCCACGGGGAATGGTAGAGGATGTTCTGAGCAATGTTTGTACTGATCATTTTCTGAGGGGCTTATGATGCTCACTGGCAGATGAACCTTGTATGCAGTACAGTACCACCTGCTGTGAGAGAGACCTCTCTGTGTAGCCAATTCTACTTCATACTTATTGCTTCAGTCCTGCTTGTTGTCACAGTAAGGAAGACCATAGCACCACTGGCCTGTGGCGGGAGTGCCTGAATGCTCTGGTTCCAGTCTCTCCCAGCAGATATCACTCTAGGGAATGGAATAGGAGCACAGAGTAAAAGCAGGATGAACACTCATGGTAATTACCCTCCATGAGTAAATTAATTATATGACAGGGTAATTTTAAAAAGGAAAAAACAGACCATTTGTGTTTGCTTTTAAGAAATAAGGCACATATGGGTGCTCCCCTCTACTCGCATTCCATTCCACTCTGGAAAAAGAGAGTAATCCACAAGATTGTGAAATATGGGAGGGTGGTGTCCCAGAATGGTGCAGAAGAGACATTACACATGGGACATCTGCTGGCCTGCTTATGGTGGTGGGAGTTTGGGAAAGGGCATTCTGGAAGACTGACGTCCTTTTCGGGGAAGCGTTAATTAATAAAGGTTGTATCATATGGTAGTTTGGCTAGCAATGAGTTGTGTTGCTCCGGGCACAGGAGTGGAAGGTATGTATTGCTTTTCATTTGGAATGTTTCTGTTAGATGTGTTAAGTGTAGGCCAGTTTTAAAGGATGCACAACGTGGTGTTTTGGGTATGAATACTCTTTCACACATGAACACAATTAGCTACACCTGTTTTTAAAGATGCCTCAGACTTGCCATTATAAAACCCTATTTTCAGTTGTTTATAACTTTGCAAAACTCTAAAGAGCACGAGCAGGCAAGGTCATACACCAGCTGAGGACTGCCAGAGCACACTGTGCTCTGATAACTCCCCCTGCTTGCCCTTGACTGTCCCTAACACCCTGTCTGCAGTTCAAGCTGCAGAGAGGGAAGTGTAGGAGGTGGCTCTGCTGGCTCCACATTTACTGGGAAATCACCCACCTAGTGGAATATCCTCACAATAAGGGACTTGCAGGGAAATTCTGCACAGCCTGAGTGATGCAAAAGGAGCAGTGTGGGGCTCCGAGTCTGGCCCTTCAAATCCATACTATTTCCCTGGCCGGTTTTGGTTTGGGCCTGTCTCTATTTATAAACTTTAGACAGTGAAGTAAAGTGGATGATTAAAGAGAGAAAGACTGAGTGTAGTGTGTGAGAGTCAATGAGAGAGAGCACAGGTGCAAATATTAAGGGGGTAACAGCTTTTCAGAAGTGCTCAGATACTACTGTGAGACATGCTAGAAATATCGGACATAGGTAGATAAACAGCATTAGTATAACCTGTTTTAAATCTTAGGACATTGTCACTAGAACAGGTTGAACTGTTCATTGCAAATAATTTCTCTGATGAATACCTTTCCTCTGTCCATGAATTATCCATAAAAGTCTTGATTTTTTACACCCTTCACAAACTTCAGAGAAGTTCTGAACCGGGAGACTAGTTCAGTGACTTTGAGTTATAGGGACAAGCTGAAAAATGTGTAATTGTTAAATTAATTTAAGCTCTGATCCTGCAGTTGACTCCACATGGACAGATAGTTGCAGGCTCAGAGACATGTGCAAATAAGGGAAGGACCTTTATAGACTGGCTGTGAGAGCTCTTCTGGGGAGAATGCACACACAGATAACTATGTGTCCTTCCACAAACAAACATTCTTGTGAATAAAAACTGGCTCAACCCAATGTATGTGAACAAGAGATTAAAATAGTTTGCCAATACCTGGGAAGCAAGTCAGCCAGCTTGATTTACAAGAATATTGATGATTTTACTCTTGCCAAAGCCTCCAAGCTCTAATTGCCACGACTCTTCTTCATTTTATAGTGGGCCTCTCTCTCTCTCTCTCTCTCTCTCTCTCTCTCTTTCTCTCTTTTTACACCCCATTTCTAGCCAGGAAGGTAGCATTCCCCAGCACATTCTCCTTCTGAGCTTGCTGTGCAAAGTAGTTACCAGAGCATACTCCCCTTCACCCCCAAGATAGATCAAGCCCAAATCATCTCAGACATAAAGCCATTAACTTTGTTGATATTACACCAGGGATGGACTTGTTTAATGCAACTTCAAAATATCTACTAGTTTCCAAAACAGGAAATGGGTTTCTAAAACTTCCCCCCAAACTTGCCAGATGAACGTGCCCTTCCTTCATCCTTTGGGAATAACTTTAAATATATATATATATATATAATATAAATATTCCCTTCTACCTCAGTAATAAAACATTCTTCTTTGCCCACATGAGAATGGATGCCAGGGACTGAAGCAGACAAGATGTTTTTCCTGTTTAACATGTTTCTATAACAGGATCCCACTAGGGGGAGCTAGAGAATAAAGAATCCTTAACTACGCCTAGACTTAAATTGTTTACAGAATAAAGTGGTGGACGTGCTATGTGTCCCCTTCTCATCAGAGCTTGTTGCATTCTTGGTGTATAAATTCCTTCAGTGCAGTGGCTTTTTGCTCCATGAGAACATCAAGTCATGCTTCAGGGCCTTGTAGAGACTGATGAAGGATTCGGCCCAAGAGTCTTTCTGGTGCTTCCGAGATCGAGCTGCCCTGTAAGCTGTGTAGACCATGGTCAAAACTGTCCTTTCAAAATCTTCTTTCTTTAGGACCCTCGGGTAGTCAGACAGCCTGGCACTCAGCCGACGAATCTCTGTGATGCTCTTGGGGATAATGTCATTGCAGACAGTGTCAAATTCTTTGGCCTTCCTCAGCGAAGCCAGCTCCTCATCTTTTATGGAAAGCCTCAGATTTTTGTCAATTTCAATCTCAGCTAAAAGAAACTGGTACAAAATCAGAACACAGAAAGCTATTTATCCTCTGAGAGTCTATATATAGAGTAAACATTAATTTAGAGTTTGTTCTTATTTCTTTTTCTTGGTAAAATGCAAGCAAAGAACTAAGCCAGGGTAGAGTAAAAAGACACTGTTCAAGTTGCCCTCTAAAATTCCACCACTGCACCTTAATTCCTGCCCTTCCAGTTCTGGGGCCACTACACTGTGTTACCAACACATGTTAACACTGGCCTATGATACCCTTCCTTTTACAGTTCAGGATCTTTTCTAGTCATGCTGAACTGTGGCAGATCATGCAGTGGCTTTGCAATGGCTACTAGGGTCAAAGCACCAAAATCATTTTCAAATGTGGCCTGAACAGAGGATTTGAGCCTGCTCTGTACAGGTGAAATAGTCGTGCTGTCCCGGGAGGTTTGTTTTTCATTTTGATTCCTTGGCACTGCCAGGCATGGTGCTGTGCTGCTAAGCATTGATTTGTTTGGCACTGATGCTTTGGATCAAGGAATCAAAATGGCACTATATGGTTACTGGTTAGAGGGCAGAAGATGGGGTATGTTCAGGGGGGGCATTGGTTCTGGATCGTGCCCTCCCTGTTGGTCCGACAGAAGTCACATCTATTGAACTCCAGGTACCAATGTCAGGTTTACCCATGGGCTGAAGGGACGTCATTTCTTGGGAAGTTTTGTATGTTTGTTTTAAATCAGGAGTTCACTTTGAATTGAGGGTTTCTCAAATTTAGGTATATTTTAATTTATTGAATGTACATGTATGTAGAATCTGAAATAGAGATATTTTATACTTTTAAAAGTATATACATCTCCAATCCCTCTCTGTTTGATACCAGCAGTGGGCTACTAACCATAAGGGACCGCACAGTGGTCAGTAACTCAGGTTAGAGGCTGGGGCAGAGCTCAGAGATAGGGTGAAATGGGGAGGCTGTGATGAATGGGAAACAATGACACTATTCCGGTATAGAGACAGATGCCGGTATGCCCATTGCCCCAGCATACTGAACCTCAAAAAGCATGTTCACATCATCCAGCGAGTTCTGCAGCACCGGGCTCACGGGGGCAGATGACGACCATCTCTTAAACCGCTGAGCATCTGGGAAAAGCATGGCTGGAAAAATAATCAACAGGAAGAGAGACTTAAGCCAGTGGCACACACTAAGGGAGCCAAGGACATTTCAGTATCAGCTTTAACCAATGTACAGGCTGATGCAGAAAATATATTGTGGGAAACAACCTTGCACTGGGCAAGAAAATTGACTCCTTGGGTTGTAAGCTTTTATTGGAGTATAAGCTCGTTGGGGTAAGGGCCAGCTTGTTGTTCTGTGTCTGTACAGTGCCTACCACAATGGGGTCCAGAGTCCAGGAGTGGAGCTCCTAAGCACAACCACAATACAAATAAAAATAATATGGTCTAGAGGTTTTCTCTCTGATTCAGGACCAGAAAGGAGCCTCATTTTGAGAATCTAATACTGTCACAGGGGAAGGACATGTCACCCTGTTAGTCACATATAGTCAGGAAGTCACTCAACCCTTGTTTTATTGCTCAGACTCCACCTATAGTATCTGTAAGGAGAGGTTACACAGCCTCCTTGCAGGCTACAGCTGAGTCTGTTGGCGTGGTCAGAGTACCATGTCTATGATATAGCCAGCGTTGAAAGGACTAGATTGCTTTTTGTAGAATATCAGGGTTGGAAGGGACCTCAGGAGGTCATCTAGTCCAACCCCCTTCTCAAAGCAGGACCAAGCCCTAACTAAATCACCAAACGGCCCCCTCAAGGATTGAACTTGGAAACCCTGGGTTTAGCAGGCCAGTGCTCAAACCACTGAGCTATCCCTCCCCCCATATTGGTAAGTGTTGATTTCACTGTACACACACAACTAACAAACAAAACATATTTCCATCAACGGCAATCAAAATGTACAGACAGACAAAGTTAGAAAAATGTTGCTTTGAGAACTTATTCCAGTTTGATTTCAGGATATTTACATTGTATATTTTGACAGATGATCTTAACAATTTGTGTTTTAACAGTTACAAATCTTTAACTTTTTGAATCTCCATTTTTGTCCTGTATTATTTTCTGATTCCCCCTGTTGTCTGACCCCTCCGCTCCCTGGTGGTAAAGTCCTGCAAATGTAAAGATTTAAAATGAAGAAAAAACATTAAAAATGCTTAAAATCTATAATTTCCCACAATTGCGTACATTTAAATCAATATATTACTTTTAAAATAAATGTTTAAACATAAACATCGAGCTTATCTGTCAACATTCTGAAAAAATAAAAATTGAATTCTTCGAAGCCTAGATATATCTAATATGAACTTATCTATGGATATGTCTGTTTAGTAATTCAAACTTTAATCACTAGGCCATTAAAATGTTAATGGCCAAGCAGCTGGCAGAGATCCAGTCAAAATAATGACGATTCATTCATAACTTTTTAAGCATCCTTTCCATGGAAACTGCCCCATGCATAGAAACATCTATACAGGTGTGAAATTTTGTATTCTTAAATTTTCCCTATGTTGTGGAACAGGTGACCAAAGTATCCTAAGATATTGCTGTAATACTTAAAAACACGGCTATTTTTATTTGAATGATAGGATGGATGTTTTATCTTTTAATTTCCAAGTTTCCAGGGGAAAACAAAATCTATTATAACCATGTATATTTTCCAGACTAATCACTACTTACAATTCAAAGTTAGAGGGGGATAGAAAATAGATTGAAATTCTGGACAGATCGATTTCTATAGAATCACTTGTCTCTGTAATAGTGCCTTATATCTATAACTATCTCCCAGGCACTATACAAATTATGTATATATAGACATCATTTATCCCCCACGGAAATGCAACTGCTATTTAACAGTGACACTGTACAACAGCTTTTGATAAAGGAAGTGAAGGATGATAGTGCCAGCTGAAAGTGCATAGGGAGAATTTAGGTGGGTGGATTATTACATTGGAATCTAGCTAAGAATGATCAATACCTTTATTTTACAACTCATCCAGAAGACATCACTTCCATGAGCAAGGCCCTCTCGATGTTAGGAAATTGGCACAGTGCTGACCTAAAGGCATGGCTACACTTGCAGATGTAGAGCGCTGTGAGTTAAACTCGCCTTTGTCAAGCGCAGTAGGGAAAAGCGCTGCTGTCTGTCCACACTGACAGCTGCAAGCACACTGGAGTGACCAAATTTGTGGCACTTGAAGCGACATTGGGAACGGTGCATTATGGGCAGCTATCCCAGAGTGACTGCAAAGTGCTTTTCAAATGGGATGGTGTGGGGTGGAGTGTGACAGGGAATGTGTTGTGTGTATGTGGGGGGGGGGCGAGAGAGTGGGTTTTTGGGGTGCTGAGAGTGTGTCAGCATGCTGTCCTGTAAAGTTCAGACCCCCCCTCCCCGCCTCTCTCTCATTCACTCAAAGCAAACAGTAAATGTTTGTTTTTTCTTGGATCTGATAAGCAGCCGGGTTCTCCAAAAGGGAGCTTTGAAAGGGCATTTCCACATTCCTGCAGCCGATTTCACAACAGTGACAAGAGTGGCTACTTGACTTAAGGGGATTGTGAGACGTTTCCGGAGGCTGATTGCAGCACAGTAATGCAACAGCTCGTTCACACTGGTGCCGTGGTGCTCCAGCAGGGGGCGCAGCAAACGTTATTCCACTCGCCAAGGTGGAGTACAGCAGGGCCGTAGCTGTGGAGTCAGAGTGATCTACGTGCCTTGCCAGTGTGGACAGGGAGTGAGCTAGGGTGCCCGGGGCTGCTTTATTGCACTATAACTCGCAAGTGTAGCTAAGGCCTAAGGTATGTCTACACTTTGAACTGAGGGTGTAATTCTCAGCTTGGGGAGACATACTCACGCTAGCTCTGATCTAGCGAGCACACTGAAAATAGAGTGTAGCTGCAGGGGTGGGAGCAGCAGGAGGGACTAGCTGCCCTGAGAGTGTGTATGTATATAGGGTGGCTAGCCCCTCTCACCTCTTGTGTCACGGTGGCTACATTCTATCTTTAAGCATGCTAGCTTGATCAGAGCTAGCATGGGTATATCTCCTCAAGCTGGAATTTTCACCCCCAGTTTGACGTGTAGACACATCCTTAGAAAAGTGCCTCTTACTGAATTACTAGCTGCACTTCCTGATGTTTTCCTATCCAATAACTGACCAGGATGACATTGCTTAGTAGGCTGTGAGATTTGATGGGGCCAAGGCCTGAACATGATACATTCAAGCCTCTTGTTTGCAAATGTATTTAGAGAATACAAACCCCTCTATACGGGCCAGGTTTGCATGAACTCTCTGAACTGTTCACCTGGCCCCAAATACAGATATTAAACCTTTGCTATATTTCTTAGAAATTTTTTTCTATCTTCATAAACTTTGTGTTCCTTTTTTGCATTTTTATTTTTTCTTGCTCAGCATTTTAATTCAATCCCTAACCACCCTCATCTTCCAACACACCCACACCCACACACACACACGCACGCACACACATACACACACTTTAAATTCTCTTAACCCCAGTGATTTACATTTCCTTCAGGGTTTGTGTATGTATTTACAGAAAGCGATTTCTGATTTCATTACTCAGTGTTTATGAGCTTGTAAATTTAGCACAAACATCAAGATGGGGAAAGATTTGCAGCCAGCCAGTCACAAGAAAGTCTGAATTTAATTATTATAAACTCATCTAGAAACTTTTCTGCTGACTTGACTTCCTCCTACACTTACAGCTTTGACATGAGTTACCTGTGCAATATCAAAGAATAGCACAGGACCATTTGTATGACTTACCATCTCTTTTCCAGTTTTTGCCCCAAAGGAGTTTCCTGTAGTATTACTAGGTATTTATATCATAGTTATATGTATCATTTTATGATGATGATGCAGCTGATTCACATCATCCACAAAAATTGTGATGGTCTGAAGGAAGGGGATTTCTGATCAATGCTGTCATATAATGCCTGATCCAAGAATCATCTAGTCAATGGAGACATTCTTATTGACTCTCCCCCCGGCCCTCCCAATTTCTATTATAGTGCCCAGAGACTACAGCCAAGATCTGGGCCCAGTTGTGCACGGCCCTATGAAAAACATAATAAGAGATAGTCCCTATCCTGAAAAACCTACAATTTAAATAGACAAGACAGACAAAGAGGTAGGGGATATGACAGACCAACATAAGAGATTCCCAGATCACTTTTCAACAGTGTGTCTTGGCCAACATTCCCCTTCTCACCAAATGCAGGCTCTCAGGGTATCGGTGTGGGTGTGCGCATGCATGGTCTTAGATATTAGAGATGGATGTGCTTTATTTGGTCACCCAGTCCATCCCGCACAAGACTGTTTCATACAGAACATTTCCTAGTGCTTTATCTCATCTACTTCTAAAAAGACACAAGAGATGGAATTGCCACTACTTCCCTCTGAGAACTATCCCACAAACTTTGATGAAGGCTGCTTCTGCATTAGCCTACTTGGTAACTGCACTGCCAACTTGTAACTCATGGTGGGTCACCGTTGCTTAGATATTTACATATACCACCAAGAGTTAAGCTTGCAATAGTTTCTTTTTTAGTCAGAGACTTTTATATTCAAAATGTTTTCTTAAAGACTGTTTTCTTATTTCTAAAGTAGCCACGCTGGAGGGTCCTGTATTTCATTAGTATTGTGACAAGTATTTTTCTCCCTTTTCCAAAATTCCATTTAGGTTCACTTAAGAACTGGCCCGAAATGACAGATACTTTGTTCCTCTTTCAAGTCCAGACTGCTGCTTGCCTTGTTTTCATCCCAGTAGTGACTTGAACACAAAATAAGTATTGAGCAAATCACACAGATACAAAAATCATTCTTTTACTACCATTGTGAATCTTATACATTTATTTCCCTTTCCTTCAGACAAGAAATCATACAAAACCCTATGAATGACACCAGTGAGCACTATGCCAATGTATGTTTATTGCAGGGAGAACATAATGCTGTTTCCAGTTTTTCAGGGCTGCAAAATAAGAATCTAATCCAAATGGGATCATGACTCAGTGGTAGTTTTTCCCATTCACTTCAATAGGCTTTGGATTATAAAACCCATGGACATTGACCCAATGGGAGTCATTCTTGTGACCTCAGTGGGTTCTGGATCAGACCCTATCTCTCCGATATGGTGAAACAAGAAGGAAATATTTTATAGATAGCTGTAATAGACAGACATTATCCAAGAGCAGACTGGTTTCTGAAGTTTCCTCTCATACCAACTAATATAGAGAAATGTTATGTTGTTTTTAATCTCAGCGTGATAATGTGCTTGAAACCAATGCATTTTATAAAGTCTCTTTTGGCAGTGCTGTCGTGTCCTTCCCCAAGACACACATGGAAAAGCAGGAAGATCTTTTACACTCTGAAGAGTCTCATTTGTTCACTTCACTAAAAAGTAAATAATAAGAAAAAAACATGAAGTGCCAAAATCAGCCCTTATTTGTGATAGCCTCTGCTGGAGTAGAAAAGTCTCTAGGGTGGAAATTTATGGCCATGGGAGGTTACCACAAACTCAGTCTCTCAGAGGGGCTATAGTGAGCCAGTGAGCACTTTGACAACTGCCACAGTAGGGAGTACCCAACAGAAACAGAACTGTTTTCCCAGTCATAAACCCAAAGAAGGCCAGAAAGAGAAACACCACATGCTCTCCTTGGAGGTAATTCTCCATTAGAGCGCAGTGTGTTTTGTTGTTACAGGAGAAGGATGTCTGCAACATCATAAATCAATTTGAATAGAACTGGCCCAAAGTTGTGACAACCTTCCATGCCTCTCTGTTCTCCCGCTCTAACTCAGTGAAGAGGTAACAGTTCTGCCTAAATCCTTGCTGGAATGCTCCAAGGAGATAAAATTCCAGGCAGCACTTTAGCATTAGAGTTTGGATAGCTAAAGCAGCTTTCCTACTGCCATTGTCCTAAAGCTGTAACTCTCTACATGTTTCTCAAGGAGGTTTCCTTAGTGCTAACAGCTGAAGCTAAATCAGGACTACTTCTAAAGTCACTCCAGACTCCTGGTGATGAAGAGGGGTGGCTTATGCAAAATATATGTCTGCTTAGCCTTAAGACACCCCACATTCCATGCACACACCTGAGCTAGAGTATTATCTCTGATTGTCCATGCATGTCCCCATGTGGTCCCAATGGCAACAATGGACTACCCTAATTTCCCTCCTTAGTCCCCACTAGGAAAGCTGTACTTTGGCTCTACCTCTTGGCCTCCTTGCACCTGTAGCATGGATTGCCAGAGCCTCACAAAAAGATGTGGCCAGCAGTGGCCAAAAGAGAGTACACAGAGGTGGGTAGAGCTGGTCAGGGTTTGGGCGGAAGCTGGATGGAGCCCTCAGGAGTTAATTATCAGTCCTTCAAAATCTAGGGCCAGCCCTGGTACTGGGAAAGGGCATGCCTGGTCACAGGTGCCTGATGAGATCTTCCATGTTTTATTGTTTGCTTGAAGTTGTGGCTTTTTGCCGTTTCTGGCTGTCACACAGTGTACAGGGCCATAAATAGAGGGCCATATCCTGGGCCTTGTTCTGTCTGCTTACTGCTCTGGTAATGCAAGACATGTGGAAAGCCGACTTTGCTGGGTATTTAGGAATTTCCCTGGGATCGTGGAATTTCCAGGTGGCACAGAGTGTAGCTCTCTCTACATCAACCCTCCACCAACCCCAGTGCAGGGGGTGTGCCAGGGCACAGCCTTAGCACTGCTGCTGCAGCTGTGGGTCACCAACAGCCAGAATGGCTCCTTGGGAGCTGTTGCTCCTGGGTGCATATTCTGGCACCTAGGATCTGGGGAAAAGGGGCACAAAAGTAGCTTAGAGACACCTTTGCCCTCCTCCCCTTGTGTTCCGTGCTGACTGCAGCTCAGCCAATCCTGAGGACTGAGCTGAGAGAGGTTATTTTATTTCCTAGAACAGACTTTCATTGTAAATCAGCATCTTTTTAATTTCAGGTAATCCCAAGCACTTGACAAAGCAAATGAATTGGATACTGGCAGTGCAGTGACGATGCAGGCAAATGCATTAGACATCATGCACCCAGTAATAGCTCACAAAGAGCCTGGGATAATAGAACCTATTTGCTTGAGACGATTGCAGGGCCGTTCACTGAAGATATTCTCTAGCTTCTTCAGAAGGGCCATTGGGCAGACACCGGAGAAGTTCACAAGAGAATTTCCTTTAGCCGCTCCTCTGAGGTATGTCTAGCAGTTCATCTCACAATTCCCACCCCACTAGTACACTACAGTATTGACATTAGGGATGAGCAGAAATTTTGCTGTGAGACTCAAACTCAGGACATGCTGCTTAAGGCTTTTATCTGACTGTCATCTTTGAATATGCCTGCCTTTGGGGGTTTTGAGTCAGACCCATAATATTTGATGTTTGAAAGTATTATTCTTTTGTTAGAGGAATAGTCATTGTAGTCCTTTTGTTTAGATATTCCATTAATAGAATAACACCTGATCAGTCAGACTTGGCTCCAGGATTATTGCCACCTCAAGTTAACTGTGAAATATCTGCACCCCACAGCCCTGCAACTGCTCAATCAAGAGTCACTAGATGTTTTGCATCCCTGGGCAACTACCTAGTGTACACCTGTGGCTGAGCTTGCCCTATGCCTGGTGGCAGAAGGGTTGCCTCTTGCTGGGTAGAGTGGTATTGGCCCATGAGGGATGTTCAGCAGGCAATGAAGGAAGTAATGAAATCCACCAAGATCATGGTGACTGGATCTGTATTAATAAGAGATGAGCAGACTTGTTTGCAATATTCCCATCCTTCCTTACTTCTTGGCCAGCACTTCCATTGACCCCAGAAGGATGCATGTTCCCACAGGGTGTTTGGAAAGTGCATGCAGAACACATGCAATTGGCTGTCAGGCCAGGACCTGAACTTTGCCTGACCGGCATTGCCAGTGGCAGCTCTACCCATTTCGCTGCCCCAAGCACGGCGGCACGCTGCGGGGGACGCTCTGCCGGTCGCTGGTCCCATGGTTCCAGTGGACCTCCTGCAGATGTGCCTGCAGAGGGTCTGCTGGTCCTGCAGCTCCGGTGGACTTCCCGCAGGCGTGCCTGCGGATGCTCCACTGAAGCTGTGGGACCAGCGGACCCTCTGCAGGGACACCTGCGAGAGGTCCACCGGAGCTGCCTGCCGCCCTCCCGGCAACCGGCAGAGCGCCCCCCGCGGCATGCCGCCCCAAGCACACGCTTGGCGTGCTGGAGCCTGGAGCCACTCCTGGGCATTGCAATGGAGTGTGGTCAAGCATAGCTTCTTTTTAGTTCTTGCCATTTTGCATTCTCTATCAAAAATCCCAGGTTAAAAATGATTTAATACTAACCCATCATCAAGAGACGTGGGGAGAGAAACTGCTGGAGGAGGGATAGAAATAAGGGAAAGAAAGAAAAGATCATTTGGATTGAACCATAAAGATAAGAAAATGCAGTTTTCCAAAGACCAGTTTCTGCAGCTCTGACATGGAACTGCACTAACTCCAGGGGCAGCTCTAGGCACCAGCAAAACAAGCACCTGCTTGGGGCAGCCCATTTGCAGGGGCGGCAGGGGAGCTGAGAACCAACAGGGGGCTCTGGGAGCTGTAGTTAATTGGTTAGCTCCCTGGCTATAGAGCCAGCCCTGGAGCAGGTAAAGAACTACATTTCCCAGCATTCCCTTGGCCACTACCAACAGGAAAAGAAGGAGGGGGACCTCATGCAGCAGCATGCTGTGAGTGCTGTGAATGGTAGGGAGACCATATTTTAACATTAAAAAACCAGGACACTCCAGGGGGAGGGAAGCCCCACCCTGCCACCATCCACTCCCTCTGACTGCCCCCCACAGAAACCCCAACCCATCCAACCCGCCACCGCTCCCTGTCCACCCTCTCCCGAGACCCCTGCCCCTAACTGCCCCTTGGGACCCCAGCCCCTATCTAAGCACCGCTGGTCCTTGTCCCCGGATTGCCCCCTCCTGAGACCCCCTCCAACTTCCCCCCAGGACTCCACCCCCTACCTGTCCCCTGACAAACCCCTGGGACTCCCATGCCTATCCAACTGCTGCCTGTCCCCTGACTGCCCCCGAACCCCTGACCCATCCACCCCCGCTCCCTGCCCCTTGACTGCCCCTGGAACCTCCTACCCCTTCTCCAACCCCCCAACCCCCTTACCGTGCCACTTAGACCAGTGTGTCTGGCTCTGCACAGCACCAGACATGCTGCTGCATACATGCTGCCGTGCTCCCCCGTGGAGCCCACAGCCTCCCCCCCCCCCCGCACCGGCCTGCCCGGGTTGAACACCTCAAAATTCAGGAGTGCTCAAGCTCAGTTTGGGCAGCTGTTACTTCATTTCTCCCAAATCCAATATACTGATCCACTGTGACTTGCTGTAGAAAAAGTAGGATAAAATTAAGCAAGAAATGCTTCCCAGTGGTTATTAGGACTGGAATGCTATTTTCAACAGCCATTGCCTGTTTTGTTTGTTTGTTTGTTTGTTTGTTTAAAAGGAAGACAGTGATATTGCATTGGCAAATTCCCCATAGAAAGAGAGTGGAACAGAAGAATAATAAAGGCACCTCAACTTTTTCTCATTTATGGAGGACAGTCTTATAATATGCATCCAGATATCCTCCAATCACACAAGCTGAAAATTGTTCCACTTTACTGCAGCTCTGTAACCATATGGGAACCAATCCTGTCTGTGTTCTGTGCACATCCAAAATTCCTGCTGAATGACCCGCCCTGGGAGCGAGTTACCAGTGACCCAAGGCTGCGGCGGAAGGAGGGTGCGGGGAGGGGAGAGCCCAGGGCTGGGGCGGCAGGAGGTGTGTGTGTGGGGGGCACTGGTGGGGGAGGAAGCCCAGCGCTGGGGCGGCAGGGTGTGGGGGAGGGGGGGAGAGCCCAGGGCTGGGGCAGCAGGCGGGTATGGGGGTGGAGGCCAGGGCTGGGACGGGGGGCAGCCAAAAATTTTTTTGCTTGGGGCGGCAGAAAACCTAGAGACGGCCCTGACTAACTCACACAAGTAAGTCCATCAATGACAAGTGCTACACAAACACCTGTAGAAACTGGCCTTCAAGCAGTAAAGCCTCCATTTTGGGGGTATGAAGTCTCCATCCCCTATGAAGGAAAACAATAACTGCAAAAACAAAAACAAACCTAAATCAGTAATTAAAAAAAACCAAAAGCAAATAGAATCTGTTGATCTAGCTTTCTATATCCATGCCCACCACCTTAGACTCAGCTCCCAAGAGTTAAAAGCACAATTTTTTTTCTGCTCTGTTGACTAGAGGCAGGCCTAGAAGTTTGTTATTTTTTATTAATTATTAATTTATTATTATTATTATTTTAAATAAGATCCAAAAATGAAGCTGCCATATTGAAAGTCTGATTTTGTAGGTTAGAACACAGGAAATACATCCACCATGGGAATGCATGAGAAAAGCAGGCAACTTTCTATGCTGTTTTAAGATAAATTCTATTTTTAAAGTTGTTTAAAATGAACTATATAATTCTTTAGTTATCTAAGTAAATACTATGGTTTCAGATTACCTTTAATTTGTGTATCATGATCAAAGAAGAGCCCATTTGCTAAAAGCTGTCTCCTAGCCCAGGTGTTCCTTCCCATTCTATCATCTTAGGCCTCAATGTGATGTGTTATTGACTGCAAAGAAGATGATCAGAAGATGTGCAGTGTAGAGCAATGTCAGTGTAGAACAGGTTGGAGAGGCAAATCCTTTCCTGTGTGCTAGTGATAACATCGTAGGGCCTATCCCTTGGGGAGATTTAAAGGCCTTTTCCATCTGTAGTTTAAATAGAGAGGTATTTCTGGAGATTTTGTTTATATAGCTAAATAAAGTATTCACCTGTATCTGTTCCGGGTGAAATGTTTTGAGCAGGAAAAAGCACACTGATGTGAGACAGCTAGAATGCACCTGGAGAAATGTTCACTCACCTAGAAACTATATCAGGTCACTCTTGTTCACCTGAGAGAGTCCCAGACACCTCCCAGCATGGAAGAATATCCTGTGTCATTCATTCCTCCCCTAGTTATAAAGAGAGGAGTACCCTACTGAAATCTTTTGTGCCCATATATGAGATGGGCCTGTCAAAAGAAGGCTTGTACAGTAGTGAAGTCACGGTGCCTTAGTAAAATTGAAGAGCAGGAAGTCAGTAGAAAGAAACTAAAAGTGAAGGAAAGAAGTGCAGGTCTGCATGTGGAATATATTATTATAGTATTACTAAGAAGTTGGGGCCTTACTTTGCTAGGCACTGTGCAAATACATAGTAAGAGACAGTCTCTGCCACAAAAAATGTACAGTCTAAATAGGGAAAAAGGAAATATTATCCCCGTTTCACAGATAGGGAACTAGCAGAGAGATCTAGTCACACAAGGAATCTCTAACAGAAAATGGTGGATGCAATTCCCACTCTATGTCCAAGTCCTATGCCTTGACTTCTGGACAATCTTTCCTCTCCATCCTTATTGGGTAGTTCTGGCCAGTAGCAGCCATAAGGTCATCCAAAAAAAAGAACTTGAAATCTCTTTGCACAGATGAATACATACGGAACTGTACAGTGATGTGATCTATTTTCGTTTCTTGCAGCAAGGAGCAGAGAGGGAGGGAGGGAGGAAGATAGCGCAGCTGGATGTTGGTGCTCCTGGGGATGTTACATGCGGGACTTAGTAGGAAGCTCAGCACAAACAAAACAAGGAGGAGGAACGTTCAAACAAACAAGGGAATGGGAACAAAGGAAATGAAGAAAACCATACCAACAAAGCCACTGACCCCTACCAGCTCTGAAAAGCAGTATCATTCTGTCCCTTTGCTCACTGGAAAGGGCAGGTCCTTAGAAAAAGTTTTTCAAGCCTAGACCCTTTTACCTTAGCAATTGCAAGCGGCAGACCTCTAGGTCAGAGAGCAGTTAGTTCAAGCCTTATGCCAACAACAATTGGGTTCATATCAACTGCAGCACTTGAGGGCTGTTGTGAACTGTTCGTAGGTGACATATAAGATTGTAAGGAAGGATCTAACTTACACGCTTAGTTATATACGGTCATTCATGCAGACTTCCTCACTCTGCCGGTGGGTAAGGGAGACAGTAGCTGTGCAACAGTCTCTGATTCACTGACACAGTTGGTGCACTGGCAGAGTTGCTCTGGATGAAAGACTTCCAGTGCAGGTATGGTAAAACTCAGGCTGTGATGCAATATTATGGTTATTCCAGGACACAAGACACCTAATGGGGTTGAAGGGGAATGCCCAGCCTGGAAAAGTTACACCCTGGAATACGCATGGTTCCATGCCTTTTGATGTAACAGTTACCACACAGCAGGGCCGGTTCCAGGCACCAGTGAAGGAAGCAGTGCCTGGGGCGGCCAACAGAAATGGGCAGCAGTGCATCCGTTGTTGGGGCGGCATGTCTGAATCGGCAGCGGCAGCACTTCGGCGGCAGCTCAATTGGCCTGATCCAGATTGGCGGTAATTCGGCAGCAAGTCGTTCACTCGCTGTCTTAGTCCTTGGCGGCACTTCGGCGGCAGCTCAATCGGGTTCTTTTTTTTTTTTCCCCACCACTTGGAGCGGCAAAAAGGCTGGAGCCGGCACTGCACACAGACTTCCTTGTGCATTGTGCCACTGAAAACTGTTACTGCTCCTTCTGCTCCCTGTATTGCTGGGTAAAACGTTTCCATTCAAAGTTATCTGAATTTTCAACTAATTTATTTCTGCTGTGTTTCTCTCTTTTTGTTATTTCCCTTAACTATTCCAAAAACACGCTTCGATAGCGTGTGTGCATGCACGTGCACGTACACACAC
This sequence comes from Mauremys reevesii, assembly GCF_016161935.1. NCBI lineage: Eukaryota > Metazoa > Chordata > Testudines > Geoemydidae > Mauremys > Mauremys reevesii. The sequence goes on from NC_052623.1 coordinate 255,621,179, forward strand.
ACACACACACACACACACACACAAGCTCATTTAAATTGTAAATGTTCAAAAATTAGTCAAAAGTCAATTCTGAATTGCATAACTAAGCAGGCAACAATTTGGATTTTGAGTCACAAACTGCAATGTTGCATTCAAATATTCCATTTTAAATTTGCACTATTGTTGGTTAGTTCCATCAGACAGCCAATCAGGGGACAGAAACAATAAAACAATAATTAGGTAACTACCTAACACAACATTGATTTCAAAAGTTTCCAGTGAAATCAAACACAATTGTTTTGAACAACAAGGATGATTTACCATTGGAACAAACTACCAAGTGAAGTAGCCAATTCTCCATCTCTTGATGGCTTCAGATCAAGACTGGATGCCTTTCAGGAAGAGAAGCGTTAGCCAAACAGAAGTATTGGGCTCAGTACAAGGGCAGCTGGGTGAAATTCTATGGCTGTGATATACAGGAGGTCAGACTAGATGATCTAATAGTCCCGTATGGCCTTTAAATCTATGAATTTACCACAGACAATCTGCAGACTAAGAGCTAGATGCTATTACTCACACTGAGTAGTACCTTAATCTATGAGATGTCTCACTGAGATCACCAAGCTATTATTTAATGTAAGAAAGAATAGCAGAACCTGGCTCCAAGAATTATTTGCCAAAGAAATTAGTTTCTTAGAAATAATTTCATGTCATGAATAAATTAAGAAATATAACAATTTACCCAAAAACTATTTGGGAACAGAAATAGAGGCAAAATTCTTTTAATAAATAGTTTATTATGAAGTACTCACACATTACTAGATCCACAGATGGGGTAAGCTGATCTCCAATAATATCAGTTATCAATACACACAGGTCAAAGCTGGCGAGGGATTTCCTTTACGTTGCTGATTTTTTTCTCTGATTAGGAAGGACCAGAGTTGTTTCCCTCTCCCTCCCACAGCACCCTACAAATTTAAATAAATTTGTAGAATGAGAAAACATTAATCTCTCTTTTCTCTCTCCTGCTTTAGGATTTTATTTGTGCTTCAGAAATAGGAAGAATACAGCTGCCTTTCCAGATGTTAGCTGATCTCCATATGTCTGTGCATCTGCTGCTAGTTTTCTTAATGACATAAAGATGTGCTAGATGGGGAAAGTGTAGAAACCAGCCTTGTCCACTGAGCAAGTTGCAGGGGACTATAGGATCCTTTCACTGAGGAAATGAATTGTCCCTGGAAACAGAGTCTTTCCAAAGCATCATGTATTTCCCAAGAGTGGGAGGAGAAGACTGATGTGGATGTGTTTTATGAACTGGAATTGCACAGCTATTTTGCTGCTCAGAAAAATCTGAAGAGTAAGAACCACCTAAAAGTCCTTAACTCAGAGCCAGGGGTGTGAGGTGTGGCACATTTGAAATAAAAATCAGAAGAAGAGAGTTCATTCTATCAAATTTTCATCATAACTTTGCAAATGTCTGGCATGAAAGTGACGTTGATGGGATAACAGATGATGACTGCAAAGATATGTAAAATCTCAAACACACTTCGAAGTGTATGCATGTTATAGCACACCAGTGGAATTTCATCAGCATTTTGGGTATTGCCAAAAATGTACTAAAAGCTTGAAAGTTGGATTTGAAATGTATTATTTATAACACAGAGGCCTCAGCCAAGATCAGGGACCCATGTGCCAGAGGCTGTGCATGCAAATAGATAGTCCCCACCCCAAACCTCTTACAACCTAAATAGACATGACAGACAAAGAAGGGGAAGAAACGATAAAATATGTAAGCAGAAGGGGAACTGAAACACAGTGAGATAGAGTCTGGTTTCCAAACTTTTTTCTTAGGTGACCAACAACTGCATTTATCTTTTTTGCAATCCTCCCAACGTTCAGATTCATGTGGGTTGGCCCAAAATCATCTGCCAGCATCCTTCTCCACCTCTGCCTGCTCCTCATCCCACTGAGGGGGCACTGACCCCACCCTCAGCAGTGCCCTCCACCACCCCAGCCCTGGGCTCTCCCCCTAGACTGCACCCTCCTGGTCTCCCAGCCCTGGGTAACTGGTAACTTGCTCCTAGGGCGGGTCACTCAGCAGGAATTTTGGATGTGCACAGAACACAGACAGGATTGGTTCCCATATGGTTACAGAACTGCAGTAAAGTGGAACAATTTTCAGCGTGTGTGATTGGAGGATAACTGGATGCATATTATAAGACTGTGCTACATAAATGAGGAAAAATTGAGGTGCCTTTATTATTCTTTTGTTCCAATGGGGATTTTGCCAATGCAATATCACTGTCTTCCTTTCAAACAAATAAAACTAAAGGCAATGGCTGTTGAAAATTGCAATTCCAGTCCTAAAAACAACTGGGAAGCATTTCTTGCTCAATTTTATCCTACTTTTTCTACAGCAATCTACAGTAGATCAGTATATTTGATTTGAGAGAAATGAAATAACAGCTGTCCGAATTGAGCCTGAGCACTCCTGAATTCTGAGGTGTTCAAATCTGGACGGCAGGTGCTAGATTCCCTTTCTGAATATTAGCTAAATCTGGAAAGCAAAAGTCAATTTCTGCTTCCATGGCTCAGAAGTGGAAATCCTCCTAAGTACCTGGTACTCTATCTAAAGCTACCCAGGCCCAGAGCCTCCCCTCCATTAATTTTCATTGTAAATTCTAGTGGCTTCAGATAGAGAGGGGCACTGTCCATTTAGTCCACCCAATTCCTTCTTTGGGGGCTGCAAGGTGAGATCACGCCAGTATCCCTAATCCAGTCTGGGGAAGTCTTCCAAAGGGGGTATCTGGGGCAAAGCCTTCTACTCCTTGGGCACACTTATTCCCCATTCACAGTGCCACCCCTTTCGACTCACACCAAGCTGCAGCATGGCTTAGCTACCTCACTCCCTACCCCTCCCTTTCCTGTTGATAGCTGCCAAGGGACTGCTGGGAAATGTAGTTCTTTCCCTGCTCCAGGGCTGGCTCTATAGGCAGGGAGCTAGGCAAGGAACTACAGCTCCCAGGGTCCCATGGATTCTCAGCTCCCATGCTGGATCCCCAGCTGCTCCATGGCTCTGTTTCTGCAGGGTTGTGAGAGGGGAGGAAGTGAGTTTAAAAAAAAAAAGCCCAAATGCCTCCCCCTGCATATGTGCTGCCCCAAGCACCTGCTTGTTTTGCTGGTGCCTAGAGCCGGCCCTGGTGCCTGGTTGCAATGTCTGGAGCTGGGAGTCAGCCCCACAGGACAGAACTTGCCATTGCGGGCTGAGTGCTGGGCAGGCTGGCTTTCCAGTCCCCCTGACCCCAGGTCCTGCCCTCTGCACTGGGCATGCAATCCATCTAGAACCCTTCCCATGACACTCTGTTTGGAAAACACTGGACCAAGTGGCATGCTTAAGGTCACACAGAAAGACTGTGAGAGAGTCAGGAACTGAATCCCTCTCTCCTGCGTCTCAGCAGAGTGCCTTACCCACAAGACTGTCCTTTCTCCACAATAAATTTCACACTGCTCTGAAGTTGGAATATTCAGATATTTCTGGTTTCATATCTCAATGAGTGAAAGCTGAAGTTGGAAGTAAGACTAGGCTTGCTATTAGGATTTCAAGTGCAGAAAGCCAAGCCAACTCAAGGTGCATTGCTAAAGCCAGCTAGACATTCTGGGATGGATCCTCAGATGAACTAAACTGGCATCACCTCATTAAAGTCAGCATTGGTGAAGTTTACGTAAAGGCACTGCACTACAAATCGCATCGTGTTGTGCCATATATGGAGTAAAGCAAGGTCACCCAAAGAACCCTGGCATCCAAGGGGCCATCTCTGGAGCACAGAGAGGAGGAGATGAAGTTTATGTTCGCTAAGTGTTGTGCTCAATAATATAACCAGAACTTCTCTCAATTATCCATATATGGGGCCAATCCTGAAGCTGCTGAGCACCTGCTGCTCCCATTGAAACAAATGAAAACTGTAGGGTCTCAACACCTCCAGTCCCTGACTTCACTCTGCAGGTGCCATCTCACATTCTCTGAGCCTGAGTGGATTTTGTGGCATTTGTTGATGTGTATTCAATTCAGCGATAGGCATCTCCTTTCTCCAGTCACTCCTCCCTTGGAGTTTGTTGACCTGAACTTGAAAAATGGATTTTGGCTTCCAGGAAAATGACCCAAGTAAATATTTAGGCCAAAATGATAATGGCATGATGTCATAAAATTAGGAAGACCAAATTCAGTAGACTGCTCCTTCCATGTGAGGCAGAGTCTGGGGTGTTACGGATTGAGTGCAGCCATGATATACACCCACCCTCTAGGGGTTATTAGAGCTGGGGAAGTTGTACAATGGCTGAAGAAAGCCTTGAATAAAATAGCCTGGATTTAAAAGAACATATTGTTCCTCTTCAAGGAGAAAAAACTTTGATTAATGTTATTTATCCTTTCATTAATGATAATTGCCTAGAACGTTCCAGCTGAAATGTTCTTCCTTAGAGGATTGTTTTTCCATCATCTCATATGTTCACTAGATTGTTTACATAGGGCTGCTCATGAACACTGGATTATTACTTAGATTGTACACCGTTTGGAGCAGGGACCGTCATTTTGTTCTGTGTTTGTACAGCGCCTAGCACAAGGGGGGTCTGATCTGTGACTGGGGCTTCCAGGCACTACCACAATGCAAATAAAGAAATAAAATAACAGTGGACACTGTTTTGTTATTCTTGAGCTGCTCATGAGCACCAGACTATGCACACTGCTTTAATACTGCATGTCTATATAAGGAGAGTGAGCAGTGCATACCAGTTTATCAGTGAGAGGTTGCTCAGATGGCGATTTGTAGTTTTCTGGATTATTTTTATCATTTGTATTTAGAAAATGATCCTTGAAGTATCATTGCACAAAATGCACTGCATTTTGCAAAAAGATTTTAAAAAATGCAAATAGCTTTTTCCAACCAAGATGAAGTTAGAAGAGCTAACACAACTCTTTTCTAATTAGAAAAGACCAAAATAATTAGGAAGACCAAAAAAAAAGAATTTGAAGAACAGCTGGCCAAAAACTCCAAAAGAAATAGCAAAAAAAAAAATGTTAAATACGTCAGAAGCAGAAAGCCTGCTAAACAGCCAGTAGGGCCACTGGACAATCAACATGCTAAAGGAGCACTAAAAGACAATAAGGCCATTACAGAGAAACTAAATGAAGTCTTTGCATTGGTCCTCACTGTTGAGAATGTGAGGGAGATTCCCAAACCTGAGCCATTCTTTTTGGGTGACAGATCTGAGGAACTGTCCCAAATTGAGGTGTCAATAGAGGAGGTTTTGGAAAAAATTGATAAACTAAACAGTAATGTCTCCAGGACCTGATGGTATTCACCCAAGAGTTCTGAAGGCACTCAAGTGTGAAATTGCAGGACTACTAACTGTCATCTGTAACCTATCATTTAAATCAGCTTCTGTACCAAATGACTGGAGGATAGCTAATGTGATGCCAATATTTTAAAAGGGCTCCAGAGGTAACCCTGGCAACTACAGGCCAGTAAGCCTCACTTCAGTACCGGGCAAATTGGTTGAAACTATTATTAAGAACAAAATTGTCAGACACATAGATGAACATAATTTGTTGGGAAATAGTCAACCTGGTTTTTGTAAAGGGAAATCATGCCTCACCAATCTACTAGAATTATTTGAGGGGATCAACAAGTATGTGGACAAAGGAGATCCAGTGGATATAGTGTATTTAGATGTTCAGAAAGCCTTTGACAAGGTCCCTCACCAAAGGCTCTTAAGCAAGATGAGCAGTCATGGGATAAGAGGGAAGGTTCTCTCATGGATTGGTAACTGGTTAAAAGATAGGAAACAAAGGGTAGGAATAAATGATCAGTTTTCAGAATGGAGACAGGTAAATAGTGGTGTCCCCCAGAGATCTGTACTGGGCCCAGTCCTATTTAACATATTCATAAACAATCTGAAAAAAGGGGTAAACAGTGAGGTGGCAAAATTTGTAGATGATACAAAACTACTCAATATTCAATATCTTCATTAACGATCTGGAGGATGGTGTGGACTGCACCCTTAGCAAGTTTGCAGATGACACTAAACTGGGAGGAGTGGTTGATACGCTGGAGGGTAGAGATAGGATACAGAGGGACCTAGACAAATTAGAGGATTGGGCCAAAAGAAATATGATGCGGTTCAACAAGGACAAGTGCAGAGTCCTGCACTTAGGACGGAAGAATCCCATGCACTGCTACAGACTAGGGACCGAATGGCTGGGCAGCAGTTCTGCAGAAAAGGACCTAGGGGTTACGGTGGATGAAAAGCTGAATATGAGTCAACAGTGTGCCCTTGTTGCCAAGAAGGCTAATGGCATTTTGGCTTGTATAAGTAGGGGCATTTCCAGCAGATCGAGGGATGTGATCATTCCCCTCTACTCAGCACTGGTGAGGCCTCATTTGTAGTACTGTGTCCAGTTTTGGGCCCCACACTACAAGAAGGATGTGGAGAAATTGGAGAGAGTCCAGTGGAGGGCAACAAAAATGATTAGGGGGCTGAAGCACATGACTTATGAGGAGAGGCTGAGGGAACTGGGATTGTTTAGTCTACAGAAGAGAAGAATGAGGGGGGATTTGATAGCTGCTTTCAGCTACCTGAAAGGGGGTTCCAAAGAGGATGGATCTAGACTGTTCTCAGTGGTAGAAGATGACAGAACAAGGAGTAATGGTCTCAAGTTGCAGAGGGGGAGGTTTAGGTTGGATATTAGGAACAACTTTTTCACTAGTAGGGTGGTGAAGCACTGGAATGGGTTACCTAGGGAGGTGGTGGAATCTCCTTCCTTAGAGGTTTTTAAGGTCAGGCTTGACAAAGCCCTGGCTGGGATGATTTAGTTGGGTTTGGTCCTGCTTTGAGCAGGGGGTTGGACTAGATGACCTCCTGAGGTCCCTTCCAACCCTGAGATTCTATGATTCTATGATACTCAAGATAGTTAAGTCTCAAGCAGACTGCGAAGAGCTACACAAGGTTCTCACAAAACTGGGTGACTGGACAACAAAATGGCAGATGAAATTTAATGTTGATAATGCATATTGGAAATGCACATTGGAAAACATAATCCTAACTATGCATACACAATGATGGGGGTCTAAATTACCTGTTACCACTCAAGAAAGAGATCTTGGAGTCACTGTGGATAGTTCTCTGAAATCATCCACTCAATGTGCAGCGGCAGTCAAAAAAGCGAACAGAATCTTGGGAATCATCAAGAAAGGGATAGATAATAAGACAGAAAATATCATATTGCCTCTATATAAATCCATAGTATGCCCACACCTTGAATACTATGTGCAGATGTGGTCACCCCATCTCAAAAAAGATATATTGGAATTGGAAAAGGTTCAGAAAAGGGAAGCAAAAATAATTAGGCGTATAGAATGACTTCCGTATGGGGAGAGATTAATAAAACAGGGACTTTTCAGCTTGGAAAAAAGGTGACTAAGGGGGGATATGATAGAGGTCTATAAAATCATGAGTGGTATAGAGAAAGTAAATAAGGAAGTGTTATTTATGTCTCTTCATAATACAAGAACAAGGAGCCACCAAATGAAATTAATAGGTAGCAGGTTTAAAACAAACACAAGAAAGTATTTTTTCACGCAACACACTGTCAATCTCTGGAACTCCTTGTCAGAAGGTGTTGTGAAGGCCAATACTGTAACGGGGTTGAAAAGGGAGCTAGATAGATTCATGGAGGATATGTCCATCAATTGCTATTAGCCAGGATGGGCAGGAATGGTGTCTGTTTGCCAGAAGCTGGGATTGGGTGACAGGGCATGGATCACTTGATGATAACCTGTCTGTTCATTCCCTTTGGGGCTCCTGCCATTGGCCACTGTCAGAGGACAGGATACTGGGCTTTGGTCTGACCCAGTATGGCCGTTCTTATGTTCTAACTCACTGGTAGGGCTGCAAAGGTACAATCAGCTGCATTGATTTGCAAAGACTTCAGTGGAGAGGCACTTGCTTGTGTGACAGACTCCATTTTCGCCAACACACTAATGACCTCTTAGCAACACTCACTTACAGTCTCGCCTCCCTGCATGGGAGATGCAACACCCTATGGCCTAACAAAGACAAGCAGCCTAGTCAACATGCCCTACTAACAACTGACACATTTTCCTATCTAGACCCTTAGTGCCAAATGCCACGATCCTCTCCTCAGAACTATTCCCTCCAACTACATTATGTGGGCTACTGAAGACAGCCTCATTCCACACACATCATACTTTGCTCAGGGTTCTGCAAAACCCAGCCTGGCCCTGTGCAGCTGAGATGGTTTTGAGCGGAGACAGGATAATGCATGAGTGAGAATGGACAGATAGATGAGAGAGAGAGCGGGGAGCAGTTTTCGTGTTAGATCATGCAGAAGTGAGCTTCAAACACTTCCAGGAAGTAGGTCTCTGTTGTTCATTGATCTTAGTGGGTTTTTGATGGAGGACATCTGACAGTTCTGCAGTTCACTCATCTAAACCAGGGGCATGGCCACCAAGCCTCCCTTTGACAGGGTGCAGCGTGCCCTCTGTTCCACATTGGGCTAGTTCTGCTGATCTGTATAGAAGCAGGGCCATGACATTATTAGACATTTCCTGCTCTCTCTTGATTTCCATAGTCCTTTTGCTACCTGAGCACAAGCACCATTTGTATCCAACCTCTCCACTGAGGCACTTGGGCAAAGAAAAATCTTGTGCCCTTGTCCTCTCCCCTTTCATTTCTGTGCAGACACAACTGAGCCTTAAACTTTCCAGTCCAAGAAGAGGCTATACTAACTCGGTCCCCTGTAACTCGTGGTTCTGTTTGTTTATAAACTTGGTAGGGAGAAAAAAAAATCCTTTGTGTTTTAATAATTACTGGACTTTCTGGCTCCCAGAACTTTCTGCCAACTTGGCATGCAGGTCTGGAGAAGCAGAAGTTCCTGCAATTACGAGAAATGTACGGTTCCAGTTATGGCATGATGTCCTAAACATTGATATTGCAATTTTTAAAAGTAGTGAGTAACTGGAAAAGGTGTTTGTCCAGTGCCAAACCATGGACAATAGCAATAAATAGTACAGTTACATGTATTAACATTAATTTTCTATTTTAGCTGGGTGTTAGAGCAGAGGTCGACAACCTTTCAGAAGTGGTGTGCCGGGTTTTCTTTTATTCGCTCTAATTTAAGGTTTCGCGTGCCAGTAATACATTTTAACATTTTTAGAAGGTCTCTTTCTATAAGTCTATAATATATAACTAAACTATTGTTGCATGTAAAGTAAATAAGGTTTTTAAAATGTGTAAGAAGCTTCATTTAAAATTAGATTAAAATGCAGAGCCCTCCGGACTGGTGGCCAGGACCCGGGCAGTGTGAGTGCCACTGAAAATCAGCTCACGTGCCGCCTTCGGCACATGTGCCATAGGTTGCCTACCCCTATGTTAGAGACACAAACAATACCCACAGGAATACAATATGCATTTCATGAATAAAAATTCAAGAAAACAACTATTTTTCTCCTCTCCAGAGACAGGAATAAACAAAGTTGTGCAACATCTACCAGGATGGCCAACACGAGGGAATGAACGGGGGACTTCCAGACCTAAAAGCAGATGTCAGTACATCTTAAGCTAAAGAAGCAGGCTCCCATGGGAAGGAACAGGGTGCAGCTGTAACAGACCAACATCCTCTGTGGGTTACAATTGCCATAACTATAAAGTAGTGTATGCTTTAATCTTTCCCACCATCCATACTTATCACATTCTTTGTTTCTCCTTCCATCTTCTACTTTTCCCTTCCCTTTTAGTTTCATGGATTATCCTCTGCCCTCTCACCTGCTCTGTTTTCTTTTTGCCTCCAGCCCTTCCTCAAGTATTTCTGTGTCTTTATCTTCTGCCTTTTCCCCAACTCCCCTTGCCCAGCCTGTCCATTTTATAGATAGGTATGTGGTTCCCCCTGTCTGGCTTATATAAGCACTGCCAGTTTGGAAAGACAATATCCATTTCCAAAACAATAGAGAAACCAGGACACTGGTCCATGCTATCCTGAAGCCCACAAAATAGACCAATCCACTCAAACCCCGGTCTCACCCTTGCAAGCAGATTTCCAGGTCAAAGTCAGTGAAGCTTTACAAGTTCATAGCTATGCAAATACTTTGTGTCATCATGTAATCCCATCATTCTACTCCTCATGTATCGTGAGGGTGCGGGCAATATATGTGCTACCACAGTGCAGCTTTGGGTATCTGGCCTGGAAATGCAACTTCCTGCCACTTGAACTCCCCAGGGAATCTAACCTGAGTCTCCAGCCGAGCAAGCATGCCCTGTCCCTTCAGCTTTTTCCTCACCCAGCTTTTTTTTTTTTTTTTTGGAAGCGGGGAGGGGAGGGAAACAGCCAACATGACTCCTCCAAGCGGAGATGCATGTGCAATGTTGAGTCACTGTGGCTGGTGACCTAATTCACTGTGGCTGGTGAGGAATTTCAAAACAATGAAAGGAACGAGAGCTGATCTCGAGGGAGTTGGTGAGCTGCCAACCGTAGCCAGCAAATTGGGCCGAGAAATGCCCCTGCATACGCTTTAATGAAAGAAAGAACCCTCTGTGGGAACGAAAGTGAGCAATGGTTGTTATTTTAGTCTACTTTTTTGAACAAGAAATTAGACTGATCCACAAATTTCAGACCCAGACCAAAACACTCCTAAAGTTTGTGTGTGTAGCTCCAGGGTTTTAGTGCAGGCCTGTCTCTAGCAGCGGTGTCCCATCTATGTATGCCAGGCTGATGGTTATTATCTGATTCATCTGCAACAGGCTTGCACTGAATGCTTAATCTGCTTTTTTTTTTTTAAGCAGCCTTTACCACCTGTCTGGAACAAAGGCTTCTCTGACTTAAATCTGGCTGCCCATGGCCCCGCTGTTTCAGGAGCCAGCAACATGCTGGGATGAGGTTTGGTATAGAGCTGCTATGCCAGTTCTACACCACTAGGAGATTTCCTGTGTAGGTAAAACTCTCCAAGGATTAAGTCCACTGGCTTTCCAATACTTTCTGATGCTGGGGTGATACAAAGCGGCCTGAATGGGGATCAGGATCTGGCCCCTTTTTAACCTTGTCTGGGCTTGCTCTACCCTACCTCAGGATCCCTCTAGTCCCTTGCCTGCTCCCTCTGCAATAGTCTCCTTTCGTTACAAACTCACATTCTCACCACTGCTGGTGCTAGAGCCTTCTCCTCTGAACCATCTGCCATGTGGGACAGCCTCCCTATAGTTCTTTACCTCATCAGCTCTCACTCCATTTTCAGAGCCCACCTGAAAATACATTCCCCACCTTCCCCAACCCATTATTTTTCTTTTCTATACTCACTCTCTCTCCTTTTGGTCATTTTTGATTTTAAATTTATTTATTCTTTATTTGATTCTGTAAGTCTATTATTTAAGTCGATTAAGTGTTTGTAGAGGCACTGTTTGTATGACATCGAATTTTAAAAATGTGCTCTTATGTAGCACTTTTCATCAGTATATTTCAAAGCACTTTTCAAAGGAGAAAAAGAATCAATATTCTAATTTTACAGATGGGAAAACTGAGCCACAGAGAGGTGAGGTGACTTGCCCAAAGTCACCCATCAGCCTGGTGGTAGAGCTGGGAGTAGAATCCAGGTTTCCTGAATCACAGTCCAATGTTCTAGCCACTAGCCCAGTGGTTCTAAAACCAGGGCTGCCGCTTGTTCAGGGAAAGCCCCTGGCGGGCTGGGTTGGTTTGTTTACCTGCTGTGTCCGCAAGTTTGGCCGATTGTGGCTCCCACTGGCCGTGGTTCGCTGCTCCAGGCCAATGAGGGCTGCGGGAAGGGCAGCCAGCACATCCCTCGGCCCGTGCCGCTTCCTGCAGCCCCCATTGGCCTGGAGCAGCAAACCATGGCCAGTGGGAGCCACGATCGGACGAACCTGTGGACGTGGCAGGTAAACAAACCGACCCAGCCCGCCAGGGGCTTTCTCTGAACAAGCGGCAGACTGGCATTGAAAACCACTGCACTAGCCCACACTGCTTTAAACAAAGTCACAGTGTTTTGAATTGCATTGTCACTACTAAGAAATTAACCTGAAATGAGGAGATTCCAGATACTTGTAACAAGCATAGATCTCCAAGAATTGGTATAAACCCATGAAATTCAGGATAGGTGATATAACTATCCAAATGTTCTGCTGGCATAACTCCACAGAGTTCAGTGGAGTTACACTAGTGAAAAATTTAGCCCAATAGTGTCAAACAAGCAAAATAATATGGGATCCAGGCACCCTTCAAGGCAATCATGCAAGCCAGATAAAAGGAAAGTCTTTTCTTTACTGCAGTGTTTCCCAAACTTGGGATGCCGCTTGTTTAGAGAAAGCCCCTGGCGGGCCGGGCCAGTTTGTTTACCTGCTGCGTCTGCAGGTCCAGCCAATCGCGGTTCCCACTGGCTGCGGTTTGCTGCTCCAGGCCAATGGGAGCAGCTGGAAGCGGCGCGGGCCAAGGGACGTACTGGCCACCGCTTCCAGCAGCTGACATTGGCCTGGAGCAGCAAACCGCGGCCAGTGGGAGCTGCAATTGGCTGAACCTGCGGATGTGGCAGGTAAACAAACCAGCCCGACCCGCCAGGGGCTTTCCCGAAATAAGCGGCATCCCAAGTTTGGGAAACACCGCTTTACAGTGTAAGAAGGAGCAAATTTTACACACAAGCATAGAAAATTGACCAAGTTTCATAGTATTTCAAATCCCTCATAGTTGTATATACATTTTTTATGAATCAGATAATAAGTACTCTATGGAAATCAGAGCAATTGAAAAGGACACTGCATTTAAAAAGCTCTTATTCCAAGACCAACTGGTGTAATTTGTTTTCCTTCTTGGGCCAGACCTTTACAATCATCATCATGTTCTATACAAGCCAAAACCATGACCCAGTACATATGGGGCTACTGGGTGTGTGTGTCCATTTGTGTGGTAATTACATGCGGTATTCAAGCCAGATTCCCTTTGCTTGCACCATCCAAGCCAGAAGTGATGAGTATTACTGTCAGCAGGAAATCCTAGAGGCTGCTGCAGAAAGTAGGTGGGCAAGGTTTAATTTGCAATATGGAGCAGGGTGGGAAAGAGGAGAGTAATATAAAAAGTTTTGGTCATTCACCTTGTACCTTTGCCAGGATGAAATGCATAGATTGCATGTGCCAGGACCACCATGGATCAGATGAAGAATTAAACCCTACCTCGAGTGTGAAATGACTGGTTGGGCATGGACACACTTCCCTGTCCCACTTGGCTCCGAAAGCAACCAGTTTTCTGCAGCTGTGGCAGCACTATAGGCAGCAGCATGTAACTCGAAATGGTAGTGACTTGAACAATGGCCATTCACTCAGGTTCAGTACTTATATTGCCAGAACACTAGATGAAACACTAAGAATTAGGACTGTTCTGGGGAAATCAAGGTAGACGGGCATCCTTTCTCCCCAGCGGCAATGTATCCAGGGAATAAATACATCCATAGCTTTATGGAATTATAGATGATCTACTTTTGCAGAGAGTGGTAGGAGAGATTTATAGCAATGTTTATGGACCAAGTGAGAAAACTTTGACCTTCTTCCAACCTTACATTTTCCATTCCTCCTTCCACAGCCTTCAATGGTGGGTGAAATTACAGACACAATTGCTTCCTCACTGTTGAAGGAAGCTCACCCCTTAGGAATCATATTGCATCTTCACCCAGAGAACCACACTACAAACACACCTCATTGGCTGTGTGGTATTTGATTCTGATCAGGAAGCTCTGAAAGCTAATAATATATAACTAAGTGAATTGAAATGTGCAAACAAGCCTGGCTTTACGGTTTCTACTATAAAACCAAGCAATTCCAAGAATACAGATAATGAGCTAAATTCTGCTCTCAGCTACATTGAAGTCAATGGAGTTAATCCAGATTTATACTGGTTTATAGAAAAAAAAACAGAATTTGGCCCATGGTTTCTATAGTTCTATATGGCCACTTTGCACATCTATGCAGCTCTAGAGTTTTGGTTCAAGCTCATCTGTAATAATCACACCTCTTATTTGTACCTTGTTACAGGGAGGCTGGGGAATCACTCATTATAGATCCAAAATTACATTTGCTGCAAAAGACCTGTTATTATCTTGCTGTTTCTCAGAGTAAATTAGTGAAATCAGAATGCCAAGCAGTGGAATTGAGGCTTTAGAAAACTTCAGCTGCGTAAAAGAAATGTGCCTCATCTCCATTCAAGTTTCTCACTGGGCTGTTCTGAATGTTGCTCCTAGTCAAGCTTTGCCTCCATTGTAAGATGTTCCCATCTCACAGGGGGCTATAACAGTGGCACCTTCAGCTCACCTAACAATATTGTTAATCTATCCAACCACACACTTAGCCTGTCTGAAGAGTCTATCCTATCTCAGGGACTCTTTCTGCCCCACCATCCCCACAAACATGAGGACCCAATCACATGAGCCACACCATCAGGGGCTCATTCACCTGCACATCTACTAATGTTATATATGCCATCATGTACCAGCAATGCCCCTCTGCCGTGTACAGTGGCCAAACTGGACAGTCCCTATGTAAAAGAATAAATGGACACTGTAGTGAGGCGGTCTGGCTCCCAGCCGCACCTGAGAGGGAGGAGCCAGAACCGCCGCCACAGTGGGCGGAGACATTGCCACCTGTCCCCACCCCCGGAAGTCAAGGGGCGGGACAGGAAGTATAAAAACCCCAGCCCAGCGCTCAGTTGCAGCCCAGTGGCCGGAGAGGACAGACGCTCCTGACCGAGCTCCTGCTGGACCGAGCCTGCCCCGAGCCAGGTACCCTGAAGAAGGCTGGCCGAGCCTTCCCCAAGCCCAGTACCCCGAGGAGGACTGGCCGAGCCTTTCCCGGGCCTGGTACCCCGAGGAGCTACCTGAGCGTAACCCGGACCCGCGTCCTGAGGAGCAGCCCGAGCTAGCCAACACTCAGCACGACGAGGAGCCCATGGTGTGGGACCCAGCGCCGGACACCGGTACTGAGCAGGTACCCATGGAGGGGGAAATGGAAAGTAGCCCGGGGGTAGCTGACCCTAGTCTGGCTACAGCAGATGTTGAGCCGATGTCGGTGTGTTGCGGTCAGGACCCCACCGACCCAGCAGCAGACTAACTGCTGCTGTTAGGGCCCCGGGCTGGGACACAGTGGAGTGGGTGGGCCTGTGTCCCCCCTGCCACCCCACTCACGGGTGGCAGTCTCCCCCTCACCCCAGCGCTCAGACAGTTAGCCCTGAACTATTGCTGTTGCTCAGCTCCTGCCAAGGACCTGAGCCCTGAACTATTGCTGTTGCTCAGCTCCTGCCAAGGACCTGAGCCCTGAGCTAGAACAGCTGTTTGCTACCCCGCCCTGACTGAGGGCTTGGGGGCTTAAACCACTGACTCTGTGTGCTCAGCCCCTGCCTGAGGGTCTGAGCTAGAACTGCTGTTGGTTGCCCCGCCCTGACTGAGGGCTTGGGGCCTAATCTACTGACTCTGTTTATTGTTGCTCAGCCCCTGCCTGAGGGTCTGAGCCCGTGGACCTTCGGAGACTGACTTGTGGATTTAGGCCATATAGTGACGCGGTCTGGCTCCCGGCCGCACCGGAGACGGCTGAGCCCCCACACCGGACCCTTACACACACAAATCGGACATCAGGAATGGTAACATACAAAAGCCAGCAGGAGAACACTTCAATCTCCCTGGACATTCTATAACAGATTTAAAAGTAACTATTCTTGAACAAAAAAACTTCAGAAACAGACTTCAAAGAGAAACAGCAGAACTAAAATTCATTTGCAAATTTAACACCATTAATTTGGGCTTGAATAGGGACTGGGAGTGGCTGGCTCATTACAAAAGGAGCTTTGCCTCTCCTGGAATTGACACCTCCTTATTTATTATTGGGAGTGAACTACATCCACCCTGATCGAATTGGCCCTGTCAACACTGGTTCTCCACTTGTGAGGTAACTCCCTTCTCTTCATGTGTCATCATATAATGTCTGCATCTGTAATTTTCACTCCATGCATCTAAAGAAGTGAGGGTTTTTTTTACCCATGAAAGCTTATGCCCAAATAAATCTGTTAGTCTTTAAGGTGCCACCAGACTCCATGTTGTTTTTGTGGATACAGACTAACACGGCTACCTCCTGATACATCTCACATTTGGATATGGGCAGGTACATGAGACAGAGTGGGTGTGATATTCCATGTGGCACTACAAACATTACTGTAGAATAGGGATGAGCAAGAAAAAAGAAAGATGTTTGTTTGCCTTTTTTTAACTTTTGGTAAAGCCCAGGCTAAGAATAGTGTACACCAAACAGTGATGAAACTCACCACGAGGGGGAAGTAGAATAAAGTTCCCAACCACCATTCAGCCCAAGACCCTTCCTTTTTTTTTTCTTTTCTTTTCTTTTCTTTTCTTTTCTTTTCTTTTCTTTTCTTTTCTTTTCTTTTCTTTTCTTTTCAAACAAGCGCTCAAAAACAAGAGCAAATACAGGCTATAACAGGTTAATGTGGATGTACACATACACCTAAGGCCCAGTGCTCTGTTACAGTGTGATTCAGACCCTAGGTTCCATTTATAAGAGCTCTCAAAGTTCAGAGATTTAACTAAATGTCTCTCGTCTTAGCCCATCACTATCTCGGACCAGAGACAGGCCAAATCCTTGACAGCGGGATTCTGATCCAGGTACCATTTTACCCAAACCTCCAATGCTTATCTTTACTGTGAAGGCCAACTATTAACTAACAAGGGACTTTTTGTTTTGTGAGGGAGTGTTTGCTTTAAACAATTCATGCTACCGGTCAGTATGCAGATGATATGCAGCTCTAGGTTTTCATCAGATCCAGATGCTGTGCTGCCTTTGCATTCCCAGTGCCAAGCCTAGATCAGGACTTGGATGAGAGTTAGCTGGCTGAGGTTTTGCTCAGAAAAGATGGAGGTGATGCATGAGGGTTGAGGGAAGGATTCTGAGTGTATAGTAAGGATGTGTCCCATATTCATTATTGATACAAATATGTTTTCATCTGGACTCCCAGATTGTCCTAGACACACACAGAGATTGGTGGCCAAGGGGGCTTTTTCCTCCCCTATCTACATCTGGTTGCAACTGTTTCTCTCACATCAGGATCTTGCTACTGTCATTCATGCCTTTGTCCCTTTGAGACTGGATTGTGTAATGGGCTCCACCATGGGGCACCCTGGAAGACTACTAGAAAGCTACAGGGGATGCTGGAAAGTGCCTGCTTCTCTGTGAAGAGGTATTAACCTCTGTGGTGGGGTGGCTGCCCCACCCCATGTGAGAGGGGGCTAGAGTAGGCGAGAATGGCTGCGCAGGCCGGCAGCCAATCAGGGAAGGGCCTATTGAGAGCCAATCAGGGCCGAGATTAGAGCCAGCCAATCAGGGCTAGGCTAGGCCCTATATAATGGCTGCCCAGAAGAGCAGCAGGCAGTCTGTCCCAGATCTTCATGGGGGATGGTCTGTCTCCAGAGCAGGAGACCACCACCTTGGACTGAGCAGTACTGCACCTGGCCACATGGTGGCCGAGACAAATTGCAACCAGTCTTGAGACAAGGAGCTAGACTTTGGGGGTTGTGGTTAGCCACTGAGGCAGGTGCAAGGACTGTTGCTAATTCCTCACCCCCATGGAAGGGGGTGATGATGGACTAGTGGACACTGCTGGAGGGGCAGTGGCCTGAAGAAGGACACCATCAAGCGGGGAGCAACACGGGTCCAGATGCCAACGGAGGACAACAGATGGATGGGACACCACCAGCAGAGGGTGCTCCCCATGGACTGAGCTAATTCCCAGAGTGACCAGTGGGAGGCGCCACGGTGGTGAGTCCCAACACTGTCACAACCCCAAAGAACATATTCCATCATTCTGTTCACTTCCAGATGCCATGCAGGTTGTTGGCTTTGCTGAATGGTTCGGGTCCTGGCCATCTGAGATAGCGCCCCACCCCCTTATTCACAGTCATGGTAGTTGATTTTAACAGCTGATGGTGCTCAAGCTAGCAGTCTCCAGGTTTAACCATCTAGGACTGAGGACAGGTTATTTTCAATGGAAGGCCCCTGACTGAAACTGGCTTCCCCCACTACTCTGACAGAGCCCAAATCTGTTGACCTTTAGGGTAAGATGTAAGGCTCAACACTCTATTCTCAGGTTTCCACTAAGGGAGGGGCTGCCATGTTGGTATTTCATGGGGTGGGGGGAGGAATTAATGGGGCAGCTATGGTAACAAGAGTGCCTGGAAACAGCTCCAGCAGCTGCCATGAAGCTGAGAGGGCCAGGTGCCAGTGAACAGTCAGGGAGTCCTCCCTATTGAAGCCCCTTGCCTTGAGCTGATACCCCTACACCAGCAGGTGGGAGTTGGATTTCCAACCTCTTTTAATTAGGGCTCACCAGGCAGTGCCACCCGTATGCTTGCCCCAAAAATGTGCCAGAAAATGGAGTTAAAATTCTCAGCATTACCACACTCTAAAAGCTACTAGGGGGAGAATGGGGCCCTCTTCTTTTTCCCTCCAGATTTTGTTCACGATCCTTGGACTTTAGTAATTATGTGAATTCAATAAATTAAAGTAATTGAATCAATAAAAACAAAGAATGTATAGCAGTAATTTTTGTCCTCTCTACTTCAAGGACATCAGTCCTGACAAGATGCCCAACTTCTCTGCCCTGAGCCACCCAGAGGTAAGATTTATTTCAAAGAGCAATGCATAATTGTTGTTTCCTTTTTATCTCCTTATCAGTATGACACACAGATGGGGTAATACTTTATACAGTTCTGTTCATTGGTAGATCTCTAAGCACTTTTTACAAAGGATGCCAGTATCACTATCCCTGTTTTACTGATGGGGAAACTAAGAGAGCCAAAGAGACTTGCTCAATGTCCCACAGCCAGTGACAAAGCTGGGAATAGAGCCCAGGTCTTCTGAGTCTCAGCCCAGCATGCTAGCCACTAGGCAACACTGACTCCTAGAGAAGAGTTAAAGTCTCATCCAACTTCACTCACTGATGCTCCTTCAAAAATCCAATTCTTGTTATAAAGCACAGACCCAGTTAGAAAGGAATCAAGCCCACAGAAGGAGGAGGAGGGAGTGAATAATAAATTTTACTTGTACTTCATTGGTGCCAAAGTTCCCTTGAAATGTCTGTGGGTTTAGGTTCAGTACTAAAAAATTCAGTTAGGAGGTGTTTCCTTTCCCCATTCCAGACAGTGTTACCAAAGCGGTCACAGATCCACAGCCAAATTCCAGTGGAGAGAATAAAGAAAAAGAGAAAGTTAAAAAAAAATCATTAGTAAAGATACTGGATGGGGCCACATAAGGTAATTCCTGAATTGGCTGGACACACACTTCCTTTGTAAGTCACTGAAAAAAAGTATAAATATACATAGGTAATGCCATGTAGCTTCATACTGACAGCTTTCTGTATGCTACATGCTAGTCCCCCAGATTCAGAGTTCCTATTACTTAGGTGCCCTGTATCCTGAAGGGATTTTAAATTTTGTCCTATGTAGCTCCTTCTTTTAAATCCCTAACACCTGCCCAGGAGAGAAGATAGAATTATGCTCCTTGTGGCTGCCAAGGTTTTTCTTCTGGATTTCATGTCCTGAAAAAGCTGCCTCTAATTTTATTTTAATAGAAGGGGGAAGAAGAAAGAAAGTGAGGAGATTTTTTTTTCCATTTAACCTGCGGTGAATGGGAAAAAATTCAAGAGCTGGGGGTGACAAATGGAAAAAAAAATCATAATGTCAGAGCCGTTCTGCAATTTCAGAGTTTTCCCATAAATAGTTTTTGTTTAATATTTAAATCTTACCTCTGTTCCACCTCGGGCTCACAGTGGCATGAGTATTATAATAGAAAAGCAGCAGTAGCAAAGTCTTCCAGTGCATCCTTTACTTTAAAATCTCTCTCTATATCTGTATATTAGCTATTTGTTTCCTTGTTTCCTTTTCAGGAAGAGACGACTACCTCCCCACCCCCAAAGAAGAACCTGTCTGTTCTCTTGAGTGCTATTGAAGTCAATGCAGCAGCTCTTCCCCTACACCAACTCTCCTAGGGATCAGCGAACTTGCTTTCATAGGCACACTTTGTTTTTATCCACATCTGGAATGACTCATGGTGCATGTGAGTTTGCTGGCAGCTGTGAGAATAAATGTCACTACATTTTTGTATTCAAGTTCCATTTGTTCGAAGGGCCATTTTTTTAATGTCAAATAAACAGACAGGAGCAACTTTATGAAAGAACACTATTAAATGGTCGTTCTGTAGGGTTTTTTGCTGCTATGCGCATGGGCATATGTTAACATGTAGCTCAGCTAAAAGCCAGATCTGTGGTGATGTGTGCTGCATTCCTGGGATGCATAATACAGGGAGTGAGGCATATTCACGGAAAGAACTTTTTACCACTGTGGTTCACGGGCATCACTCATTTATAGAGAACACTTAAAAACAAAATACTTAGAGTGTGAGCAATTTGAGACCGAGACCATCTTTTTGTTGTGTTTTTACAGCACCTACTACATTGGGCAGAAAATGTCTAAAGGAGTCAACATTCGTGAAGTGAAAAGGTATTTGATAGTTGCCTCCTTGATGATACTGGTCCACATAACAAAATACACTCAATCTGACATCATTGAAAGATTCTACTCAGGAGAGACCCAGAATGGAAACAGCTCGGGATATACAGGTAAAGAAAAATGAGGCATATTATCAGAGTTGTAGGGTGGTCTACCACCATCCTTCAGGTCATGACTCAGGTGCACTGAGAGCACACAGGGTTGAAATATCAGGGGGTTGCTACGTATCAGAACAGGGAAGAAGTAGTGGGATGTGGATACTAAGAGATGATCAATGTGTGATGCAAATATTTGTTTGTTTCTCTAGTTTCTATTTAGTGCCTAAAAACCCATGATGGACACAGAGATAGACGGTGGCTCTAATTCTTCTCTCACTTACACGTATGTAAGCCAGGAGCAACTTCAATGAAGTGAGTGGTGGCACACTGGGGTAAAATTGGCATACACGAGAAGAGAATCCAGCTCAGATTACATAGATTAGCAGAGTTACAGGGAAGGGCCAAGGAATAGCAGAGGATACTTCAAATCAGGAGTGATGTCCATGGCAGGACTGCACAGAGGAAAAACCTGCACAGCCCTGGTCTCTCAGATACCATGCTCTAGCCAAGGCTACAATTCCTTCACTAGCCCAAGTACCAAATTCAAGCAAAACTGTTATAACTGTTTGTAAAGGAAAAGGGGGTGGGGAGGTGGGGGAAACGACAATGGGGCAAAATCAGTAGTGTTGCTTAAGGTGATGTAAATTCTATTCCAATAGACTTGAATTTTCCTAAATGCAGACTTTCCCAGATGTAGTTACACTCACCTAATGCAATGTGACTGTAAGGGAGAAATTTCCATGCCAAGGAGATGGAATATGTAAAGTAAAGCAGAGGATAACCGTCTGTAACACATGTATTCTTACACTCTCTTGTTAGTTGCTTGTCTTGCTACTCTCCTTTCTTCTGGAACCTGGTTGTGTAAGGGGTGCAATAAACATCAGCTTTGACTCTGAGGGCCCAATTCATCGTTGTGTTGGTCCAGTTTTATATCAGTGTAACACCACTGAACTCACCAATGTAAAATAGGAATAATGCAGTAGTGGATCAGGCTCTTAGTGGCCCCAATTCAGAGATGACAGGCAAAGGGTTGGGTGTGTACATTGCACAGTGGTAAGAGTCTGAGGCATGTCTACACCGAGGAAATTCAACCCCTAACATAAATGCATTGCACCACTGGTGCAGCTTAATCCAGGAAGTAAACTGATTTGGGATAAACCCTCTTTTAGGCCAGCATAGTATATAATGGAGTTTATGGGTTTGTATCAATTTAGCAGTACTATTTTAATTACATCAGGGGTTCTCAAATTGGGAGTCAGGACCCCTCAGGGGGTCACAAGGTTATTACATGGTGGGGTCTTGAGCTGTCAACTTTCACTCCAAACCCTGCTTTGCCTCCAGCACTTATAGTGGTGGTAAATATATTAAAAAAGTGTTTTTAATTTATAAGAGGGGGTCACGCTCAGAGGCTTGCTATGTGAAAGGGGTCACCAGAAAAAAAGTTTGAGAGCCACTGGATTACATCAATACAGCTACAGTGGTGTGAAGTCCCTTAGCCCTGGTCTACACTACGAGTTTAGGTCAAATTTAGCAGCGTTTGATCGATTTAACCCTGCTCCCGTCCACATGATGAAACCATTTTTGTCAACTTAAAGGGCTCTTAAAATCAATTTCTGTACTCCTCCCCGATGAGCGATTAGCACTGAAATCAACTGTGCTGGGTTGAATTTGGGGTAGTGTGGATGCAATTCGATAGTATAGGCCTCCGGGAGCTATCCCAAAGTGCTCTGGACAGCGCTCTCAACTCAGATGCACTGGCCAGGTAGACAGGAAAAGCCCCGTGAACTTTTGAATTTCATTTCCTGTTTGGCCAGCGTAGCAAGTTGATCAACACAGGTGACCATGGAGTCCCAGAATCGCAAAAGAGCTCCAGCATGGGCTGAACGGGAGGTACTGGATCTGATCACTGTATGGGGAGATGAATCCATGCTATCCAAACTCCGTTCCAAAAGATGAAATGCCAGAATATTTGAAAAAAATCTCCAAGGGCATGAAGGACAGAGGTTATAACAGGGACCCGCAGCAGTGCTGCGTGAAGCCAACCAAAGAACCAGAGAGGCAAACAGCCGCTCCGGGTCAGCACCCCAGACATGCCGCTTCTATGATGAGCTGCCTGCCATTCTAGGGATGCCCCAACAACTACCCCACCCCTGTGCTTCCCTCCTCCTCCCCCACCCCTCCTGGGCTAACTTGGAAGTTATTCCCCCCATTTGTGTGATGAATTAATAAAGAATGCATGAGTTTGAAACAACAATGACTTTATTGTCTCTGCAAGCAGAGATCAATGGGGGGAGGGGAGGGCAGTTGGCTTACAGGGAATGAGTCAATCAAGGGGGCGGGTTTTCATCAAGAAGAAACAGAACTTTCACACCGTAGCCTGGCCAGTCATGAAACTGGTTTTCAAAGCTTCTCTGATGCACAGCACACCCGCTATGCTCTTCTAACCGCCCAGGTGTCTGGCTGCACGTAATCAGCAGCCAAGAGATTTGCCTCAACCTCCCACCCCACTATAAATGTCTCCCCCTTACTCTCACAGATATTGTGGATTACAGAGCAAGCAGTAATAACAATGGGAATACTGCAAAAAAAACAGGAGTACTTGTGGCACCTTAGAGACTAACAAATTTATTTCAGCATGAGCTTTCGTGAGCTAAAGCTCACTTCTTCGGATGCATAGATTGGAACACACAGACAGGAGATATTTATACATACAGAGAACATGAAAAGGTGGAAGTATGCATACCAACAGGCAGAGTGTACACTCTGCCTGTTGGTATGCATACTTCCACCTTTTCATGTTCTCTGTATGTATAAATATCTCCTGTCTGTGTGTTCCATTCTATGCATCCGAAGAAGTGAGCTTTAGCTCACGAAAGCTCATGCTGAAATAAATTTGTTAGTCTCTAAGGTGCCACAAGTACTCCTGTTTTTTTTGCGGATACAGACTAACATGGCTGCTACTCTGAAACCTGTCAATGGGAATACTGGTTTCACTGAGGTCTAACCGAGATAGTAAACTGCACCAGCGGGCTTTTAAACATCCAAAGGCACATTCTATCACCATTATGCACTTGCTCAGCCTATAGTTGAACTGCTCCTTACTACTGTCCAGGCTTCATGAGCCATGGGAGCCAGGGGTAGGCTGAAGTAGGTGTGACCATACAGTACTGGGAAAGCAGCCTGAGTCAGAAACCTCCAGCTGGCATGATATTCCAGGCAGGACTGAATCTCCATTAGATGAAACTTAAGGAAGATAATGACCTGGAGGAGTCATTCCCATTTTTGTCCAGGCACCCCCAAACGACCTCAGCAAGGCTAGCCAGGAGCACCCATGTCTTCCCAGGCGCCCCCGACCAATCTAACCAAGGTCGGCCAGGAGCACCCATGGGACAGCGACGACAGCTAGCAGTCATATTGCACTGTCTGCCGTCTGCAAGGCAAGGTAAGGGGATGCTGCTGTGTAGCACTGCAGTACCTCATCTGCCAACAGCACCCAGGAGACATACGGTGACAGTGAGCTGCAAAGCTCACTTTCTCAGTGCAGTGTTTGCTCAGCCTTGCAAGCCTCTCTGAGCACACTAGCACCTTTAGATCTGATTCTATATTAGGGCCATACATGATGCACATTTGCCTGTCATCTCTGTATTGGGTGTTTTTTAATGAAGAAAATGCAGCTGTAGTTATAAAGTGCCAGCCTAAAAATAGAACATAAGGGAACCATTCTCCTTCAAATGTTACTAGTGTAAATTGCTCTGTACAAATGTGTAAATGGTCCCAACAATCAGTATGAGATTAGATATCACACACACTGTCTTTCTCTCTGACACACAACATCCTTGCTATTAAGAAACCTCAGGATAAACCAGTTTTCAAACAAGCACAGGAAACTTAGCCACCCATCTTCTATTCATTTTAACAACTGTCCTGGGTACTTGCTCCAATTCCATCCTGATGCAAATCACAGCTTGCCCTGCCTGTATTAAGGGTTTGAACTAGTGCAGCTACACCAGTGGCTGAAACTGGGGCAAGTCTCCAGCATTCACCACAATTATACCCCCTGCCTTGGAGTCACTTTGAGGATATTCCCTTATGGAGACAGAAGTCACACGGAAGGAGCTCTGGTTTAAAAAAAAATTGACATATGAGAGTGCAACTTGTTCTACATAGTTTTTGTCTTGCTTTAGAAACAGATATGGGTAAAATGGTGCAAATCTCTAGTGGGGACAATTATATTGAAATGTAAATTTAGCATATTCCCCTAAATTTAGAGCTGTAAAGCAGTTAGGGACAAATAATTTATTTCTATGAGCTGGTCAGTTGTTGAGATTGAGAGTCTTTCAGTTTTCCCAGCATCTGTGAAAGACTTCAGGCCCTGGGGGAGGGAGGGCGGGCAGAGAGGGAGAGGGTGTGCCAAGCTTTTAGTTCTGGAAGGTGTTATGAATGTGCAGGAAATCAGACATTTCTGGGACTCACAACAATATTACTAGAGCCCAAAAGAATCCATTTTCCATTTGGGACAAACGTTCCTATATACCAGCACCAGTGCTAGCAATTACTGTCAATATACTTTGGTGCTCCAACACAGTCTGTATTCTGTGGCTGGAAGAAATAGAGTGATAGGTGAACCGGGGACACCTGAGAAGCTGGCAGCTGTTTTTCCATGTACTGTGGCAGCAGCAGAAGCTTCCTACAGTGACAGAGGAAATCTGGCATCTATCCCCACAGCCTGATGTTTCTCTGCTCTCCATGCTGCTTGCTCCAACCCGCCCATCACAAACAATCTGATGGAAGAGGGGCAGGCCTTGAAGCTTGACTATTCCCACTGGGCAGGAGCCAGATAGGACACCTCCTTGCTTTCAGATGAACCCAACATCGACAGGCACTACTGGGTAGGGATTTACATTCACGATGCCACTGTCTACTCTTGCCCATATATGCTAAGGGCCATTGTGTGAGGTGCTGTATAAGCACAGAATGGGATACAGTCTCTGTCCTGAAGAGCTTGCAGTCTAAAAAAGCCAAGATAGATAATGGATGGAAGGGCCAACAGAAGTGAAGTGACTTCCCCAAGGTCAGAGATCTCCCGAATCCCAAGCCAGGGCCCTGTTCCTTAGACCGTGGTGCCTCCCACATGCGAGTATTCTGACATTGTCCATCTGTACTATGCCACTAATAATCACAGCTTGGTACTTTTATATAAGCTCCTTTCACTTGAGTCTCTCAAAGCACTTTACAAACATTAAACAAGTCTGTACACACTCATGTGAGGTAGGTTGTTAGCATCATCATTTCCATTATACTGGTGGAGAAACTGAGGCACAGACAGGTTAAGTGACTTGCTCAAGGCCTCACAAGGTGAGTCAGTGCTAGAGCTGAGACTAGCACTCAAGGGTTGTAACACTGCCACTGTTAACTGCTCTTTTGGTACACCCATGCACTCCAGTTCCAGTACATACAACACCAGTGCCAACCCCCAATAGCCAAATGTGACCGAAACAAGACACTGTGGACCTTTCTAGTCAGGAGCCCCACCAAAGTCATCTTTTTTTCCCCCTTCAAATAACAGTTCACTGACTTTCAGGGGAAAAAAGGTTATTTCAAAAGCAGATTACTGTCAATTGAGCAATTACTGGCTTCTCATTATCTGGAATGGCTCTTGTTAGCCTCTCAAATATTTCTGTTGTGGTTTACAGCTGCTTGCAATAACTGGAGGCAAAAAATCTCACAAAACTTCTGGGAAGCCTGCTGACTATGGCCTGGAATTAACTTTATATTTCAGTGTCATTATCCATTGGACAAGGAGACAATAGATCTGAGAAAATTAATAGCCTCCTGAAGGGAGGAACATGGCACTGGTCTAGTATACCCCAATTTGTGTAGAGCTATTAAGAGGAAGGTATTAATATGTTGCCCCACCACCACCCATGTTCCCAATTCACATAGGATGTGAGTCTTAGCTACAGAGCCTGGCTCTTTAGCTTGAGCTGTAGAAACTTATGCTTTCAGCCCTAACGGTCCCTGGTACAGTTCCTGGGGTGTTAGCCAAAATGGCATTTGCAACACTAGCACAAACAGGAAGCAAAGACTGGGGAGGCTGAAGGTACAGTAGCAAGAGTTACTCATTATGGCAAATGACTGGTGGTGAAGGCAGGAAAGGTGGCTGACTGGTCTCCCTCTCCACCGCTATGTAAACTATATACAGGTAGCTCTTATCTGTGACTGCTGGGCCAGACCCTCTGGTGGAGTAAATAGTTGTGTCTCCATTGACTTCAGTGTACAATGCAGCATTACCCTTGTCTGTTAAGTTTAAAAGTCTCCAAAATCGTATTTGCTTTTCTGGATTCTTTACAGGAGGCTAGTGGGTTGCAACGGCAGGAAGACAACGTAAACACCAAGGCCATGACTTGCAGTTAAATGAGAGAAAACGCTATTAGCAGTGCTACCCCAGGATGAGCACCGAACTGAAGCAGACAAGAGCACCGTGCCTCAAATCACTGCTAAAATCATAAAGGAAGATCAGCTATTCAGAGAATTTCCTGCCCTCCAGCCCATAAAGTCAACCACAGCCCTGCACATTCGCAGAAGAGGGATTAAGGATTAATTCCTCGGAACAGCTCAGAAGTCTCTCTTCAGTAAATACCACCATACGTTTTAAATTCAAACCAAAAGAAAACAGGACTTGATAACGGAAAAGCAGACTAACTGGTGCCATTTCTGGGGTAAAGAGAAATACTGAATGACAAACACAGGCTCATTATTGGAAACAATGAGGTGGAAGCTTTATTTATTTTCTTGCTCAGCAGCAAACACAGCACTAGATTCAAGACAGCCCATTGAACTAGTGGAAGGGGCACTTGGGAGATGGAGAAGGAAAGTGCTGTAGGTATAGCATGAGGCTGTCAGTTCAGTGGCAAGAGAGTGGCAGATATGGAGTGGCATCCTGACTCTGCCACACACCTTCCTGTGTTATCTTGACTAACTCATTGACTCTGCCTCAGTTCCCCATCTGTAACATAAGTAGGAGAATATTCTTTGTTCCCCATTCTTTGTCTTCTTGTCTAAATGGGCTGCAAGCTCTTTCAGCCAGAGACTGGGTTACTGGGTTTCTTGGTCTGGCACAATGTGGAGCAGCCTGAAGGCTTCTCTAAACTACACTCAAACACAACGGCCTCCAAGAGACCATCTGGCAGCTGGAGTGTTGCAACCTCTGCCTGCCATGGCAAAGGTTGTGAGAGGGTGCAGCGTAGAACCATTTTGGCTGCTTAACACAGCCCAAGGATTCTCCTCTCCTGAGGATCATATTATCACTTCAGATACCCCATAATGGGAGAATCTTTAGCTGGCTAGAGTCACACCCTTTGTGGTGGCAGGCTAGCCCAAGGCACCAAAGCCTGGTGGAGAATCTGGCATAAAATGTTTATAGAAACATTCTCAAATAATGAACGCTTCATAAAAATCTAAATCTCTCAACGGCTAACGTGCACACAGAAAAGAGGGCTACAGTTCTTTAAAAATTATTAGATATGAACAATTAGCCTAGTTCTAACCCAGAATATTCCAAGTTTACAGACATTCTAGCTGCGTTCACTCACACCAAGGCCAAATTTGGTCCAGTATAGTCACTAGCAAAGCAGAAGTAGTTAAGAGATAGAGAGCTGGACATTTACTAGCTCAGTTCCTAAAGGATGAATATACTGCCTATTGCCATAATTCATGTCACCTCAGGGGAAATTCAAAGCAGTATGCCATGTCATACTGTGCATTCACGACCCTTTGAAGAACTGGCCGGTTTTGTTGTGATTGTAACCAAAGTCCCCAGTTTTATAGCAGATGGGTCTCACTGGTCAGTGCTGCAATGCGCTGAGGGCAACACCCTCAAATCACCTTTCACATTGCTGAGAAGGGTGTGGGCTGACTTCTTTTTGACACAGATTCTCTCTCTGCCTCCCCAGCCACCCTCAGTTTGGCACAAGAGCTTGAAAGCAGATGTAATGGAAAAAACAGCAAATCCCACCTCCCTTTTTCCTGTGGAATTATTATTTATATATAGTATCCTGCTTATAGCAACACCCTTAGCAGCAATGAAAGGCGTTCTTATACGTGGAAAGTACAGTAGTATGGAACATCTCGTACTGCAGCAGCTACTCAACTCTCCTTGCAGCTTGCATCTTCTTTCACGGTTCTCTTCAAACTACCTCAGCAGCTCTTTGCACTGTATACTGAATTTTCATGCACCGAGACACCAAAACAGTTTGATTAGCACCTGGCTCATTGAAAAGACCTCTAGTACACTAAGGGCACTGGCCAATGCGAGATAATTGCAGCATCCTCTTGTGTTTTCAAGCTGAACTAATCACAAGTGTTATGCAATGGGGCACTGGTCCATTACCGGGGCCCTGAGCACTACTGTAATACAAATAAACAAATAATACATGATAATAGGGGAGGCCTGGCTGACCCTGGTTTATAGCTAGTGAAATATAGGAAAGAGCCACTAGCAGGAAATATACTATAAAAGTATATTTAAAAAGAAGGAGGGAGAGAAAATAGGTGTCTCCATTTTTAAAGTGTTCTTATAAACAGGACAAATCCCAGGAAAATTATTGGAGCATATTATGTCCTTGTAACTGGAGATAAGATGAGCAAAACCAGGTTTGAAAAACCTCATCAGGTGGGGTTTTGTGCTCTAAAATCCAAACCAGAGATGGCTTGGATCTGGTTCTCATTTTATCTGAGCCCACAAAGCTCAGAGGAATTAAGCAGAGGGTTGGATGAATGGTTCCAATTTTGGCTTTTCTTTAAACGAACATTGATATGTCAGGGACCATATAAAATAGTGGTGATTTTATATCTATATAGGAATATAGGATTTATACGTCATGGCATTAAACTCCATCACTTGTGTTCAATTAACAAAGGCTAGCTTTACCTACATACATTAAATGCAAAGCAAACTGCCAGTCTGTCTCTCATAACTTATAACTCTCTCACAACTCTCATTGCACCTGTAATGCTGCAGTGCAGACCTGAAATAAGGAGAGCAGGAGACAAGCTGATGAAATAGTGGGGGAATTCCCATAAGGTTGGAATGCAGACTCTAAGCCAGGGAGCAAGGCACAGGAAAAGAGATGGGACAAACAGAGGTACAAGCTTCTATAGAGAAGGGAAAGTGGAAGAATTTCTATTAAGCAGCAAAGGTCTGAGCCAGATTGAAGAATACTGTTGGAGGTGGGAAACAAACACAAATAACCGCAGTGCTGCCTTGGCACAGGGTGCAATGCAAACTGCTCCTGCCTTCTCTCCTTTCATGCTTCAGCCCCACCAGTGGTGCACCCACTCTCTGCGGCTAGAGAACTGAATGTCTGTACTTGCCAGCTGGTCAAAAATACAGATCTCTCCTATCCTCAGATACTCCAAAACAGATAATTAGATCAGTTAGAATATGTGTCTGGTGCCCACTGCCTAAACCAATAGGAGTAAATGGAGTTACACCTATGTAACCTAGAGCAATGCAGCATTGAATCAGCCCCTTAAAAATGTGTGCATGCACTTTTATACTTCAGACAGCATTTCTATGCATATGATGATGTGTATCCTCCGATAGCCAACATCCCTGATGATTACCCCTACTGAACCTCTGAGCTGTCTGAAATCCATCATTCACTCATATTCAATATACTCACATAGTGGCAGCGTGGCTGAGTTGGTAGCACACTCTCCTTTTGGCCATTATGATGTGGTATCAGTCCCACACCCAGTGCTAACCATGATGTGCAGTGTTAAATTGCTGCTGCACTGTTGCCATCCTTTAAATGTGGTCCAGTCTCTTGTGGGGTTCAAGCTGGATGTTAAAGATCCTGGGCAAGATTCTATGCTGGTGTCAATTGGTGGAGCTCCACTGAAGTCAACGAAGCTGTGATGTAGTTGACACTAGCACAAGCTTTGGTGACCTATAGTGATTTTTCAAAAAGGGTAGGGAATAAACACATTTCCTTCTGAAACCAAGGCAGTGCAGGAGCCATTACTGAATGCACAGTCTCTGCATCAGTCTTTAACTCATGGCTTTGTAAAATACTTGGGGAAAACAGTGTAGGAAAGATGCAATGTAAAATCAGTTTCAATCTGTTCTAACTAATATTTTGATCACTAAAATAAACCTCAGCACCAAAAACATGGCGCATATGGAGCACCAAAAGTATGGAGCATACATGTAGTATGATCTTTTAGTAATTTTCTTTCTATCTGTCCAGTAAATCTGGGGGGGGAAATAAAGGGATGATTCTAATGTCTGTGCCTTATTTCAGTTAAAAAACAGAGAGAGATTATGCTAAAACAGATGCTGGCCAGTTTCAGAGTGAGATCAAATAGAAACATTAGCAACTTGGGAAGCAAAAATTTAACATAATCCTTTTTGAAATTATAAAATAAAGATGGCTGATCCTCTCTCCTTCTTTTTCACCCACTATCTCGCCTTTTTATTTTGACAGTAAGCCTAATGGAAAACACCAACCACCAAGCTGGGTTACTGAAACACACAACAACAAAAGGAAAGCAAGAAGGCAGCTTTACAGATTTTTCAGGTTACTGCCTCTGCAACAATATACTCTTTCATTCCTTCTATTTCTCCTCCCTCCCCCTTCGTCTATGATGTGCATGTTCTGTGGTCTAATAGTTGGAAACCAGAAAGTCACTTGGAAGATAAATGGGTCCCAGGGAGATAATAGCTCTGAAGTTATTCAAATTTTCTTCTAGAAAAATAGGGGCCGATCCTGCATTCCTTATTTGTGCCAGGAGCCCTTACTTATTAGAGGAGTCCCATTTTAGTCAATGGGATTCCTCTCCCAGTGAGGGCTATCTTGATGAATAAGGTTTGCAGGATTAGAACCACAGTTTGCTGGTTTCTTAACAATT
The DNA here is from genome assembly GCF_016161935.1 of Mauremys reevesii. Lineage (NCBI taxonomy): Eukaryota > Metazoa > Chordata > Testudines > Geoemydidae > Mauremys > Mauremys reevesii. The sequence continues at coordinate 255,652,788 of NC_052623.1, forward strand.
TTTGGGTGGGGAATGATACGGTTTCATCTGTGCTTGATTGCAGAGGTGGAGGGATAGCAAAGAGATGCTGAAGCAGAGGCTATGGTCCATTAGTTTGCCTGCTAGCTAGCAACCATGAAGCAAAATGGATTTAAACTCTCTTCAGTGGCCAGGATTGCTCTGCGTGTGACTGCTCACCTTACCAGAGCTAAGGCTCAAATCAAGACCCCTGTGGTACACAGGCCAATGCTCTATCAAGTATGCAAAAAGCCTGCCAGTGACCATGCCAGCAAGAGTTGTGCTGCACTTCTCCGACCTTAAAGTCACTCTTTGAATATCTGACATCACCCACCTGATCTTGTGTTTCCACCCCCAATATTAACATTTAGCTGCTAATGAGATTTTTGTCTGGAAAATCAGGTTTTATATAGAAACAGAGAAATTGCCATACTGGATCAGACCTGTGTCCATCTAGTTCAGTGTCCTGTCTCCACCAGCACAAGGTGACATCAGAGGAAGGTGCAAGAAGGCCTACAATAGGTAGTTATGGGGTCACTGACTCCAGGGAAAGGTTCTGCCCAACCGCCATTGGTTAGGGGTTGACTTGTGCCTTGAAGCATGAGTTTATTTTCCTGCCAACACTCTCTTTAAAAACATTTCACTATTAGAACTATGGATATTCCTATTACCCACATAAATGTCTAATCCTTCTTCAGGATTCCTGCTAAAACTCTTGGTCTCAGTGATATCATGTGGCATCGAGTTCTGATGGCTAATTGTGTACTGAGTGAATACAGTATTTTATTTTGTCAACCTTAACTTTGCTGCCATTCAGTTTCATTGAATGTCCCCTGGAAAAATAAATTAAGAAATTCATATTTTGCTTTTTCTGGGGGTTTCCTGTCACACCACTATAAATCTGAAAGTTCTCTTCCGCTTTTGGCTCCCACTGAGATCCAGCTCAACACACAACAGTTTCTTTACATTTATAAATCAAGGGGATTCATAGACGGCATGCCAAGTCTGAGGTCTTGGTTAGTTTATTTTCAGTGTCTCTCTCCCCCTGCCTAAATGCTCTAATTAGTTTGTTCATTTTGATAAGATTTGATGTGCCAGAGTCTGCTATCACCCTGCGGCTTCCTGAACAATTCTCGGTATGCACGTCAAGCCATTCCTGAATTCCAGGACTGACAGAGGAGGCAACATATGGATTATATGTATGTGTGTGAGAGACAGGGCCAGACAAAGAGGAGGAGAAGTTGTTTCTGATGGCAGAAGAAGACAGACAGCCCAAACAATAGGGCCTCATCCAAAGTCTATTGATATGTAAGTAGCTTTTGCCCTGCCCTTAACACTATGACAGGGAAAGGCAAAACAAATACGTTTTTTTCAGATGAGCAGCTGTCTTACTGTGTCTCTGTACAGTGACTAGCACAACGGGGGCCCTTCTCAGCTGGGGCCTGTAGGCGCTACCTGTACAACAGTAGAAAGTTCTGCTTCCCAACAGCAAAACCATTCAAAATATCTGCAAGAGGTGGTTGATAAATGCAATTGTGTAAACACTCCCGCAACACACACACACTCTATTTGTTTCTGTCTCAATTATTCTGAGTTTTTCCTCTCCTTGGGTGTCCACAACTCTGAAAGAAGGGAACGGCCACTGTCCGCACCCTCATCATTCCAGGGTTACTTCTTTCCCAATTTCCCAGCCATTTCTGCCTCGGTGTTGTGGATTTTTACTGCAAGCATATTTCCATTGGCTAAGAGGGGAAAGTGGATGATTTTCCAAGTCTCCTCACGGCAGCTATCTGTGCATCAATAAACTACGGCATCAGGAAACCCTGGAAAAACAGTTTGTGGGATGTGCCTCTACCCAACACTCGGCCCTGGGATTATGGCATGGCTTGTCCTTCACAAGGGCAACCTATCTAGGAAACCACAGCGAACCACAACGAGAAGCCTCACATTGGTTCAGAGCTTTTTTTTTTTTTTTTTTTTAAATGGATAAAACTAATTAGAGCATTTAGGCAGAGAGAGAGAGAGGCACTGAGAACAACCACAAATGAACTCTTCAAAACCTCAGACTTGGCACGCAGCCTGGGAATCCCCTTTAAGTGCACCCTGTTTATTCTTAAAGGGAGAGCTTTATATTTTGTTTTAAGCTGGCTGTTTGTGGTGGGGGAAATAAGGCCTTTCATACTTAGCATCCATAACTATGGCAGTTGGCAGGGTATTTTGCTGCCTGATATGAATTGCATTTGTTATATAAATCTTGGGGGATTTAGTATTATATTCTCAATATTATGCCTTAGTTATGACTATTAGCCTGGGCCCAAGGGCTGTTGCTATTGACATGGTAATGAAGCATTGTTTCACAGAGGTTCTAAGGAAATCAACACACTAATGAATTTGGAAGTTTCATTTTTAAACTGGTTGCCCATTAAGTAGTGCAACCACAATAAATAGCAGCACTCTCAATCTGAGGCCCAGGCAAAAGACTGAATGAGTTGTAGTATGGATGCAAAACTTTGCACACAATTAATTGCAGGAGTAAAATTTTGCATGCAGATCTGAGGCCCTATTTAAAAAATTGGGGAAACTTTACATATACACACAGGAAGGCTACAGCAGGCACAGTAAAAAGAAAGGAAAATTTTGGTGACAAATAAATCAGTATTTGAATAAACACTGGAAAAGATTTACAAAGAACTAACATACACTATGAAAAATCTATTATGCCAAAGGTTAAATTGTTTGACAGAAAGAAAATGCTTTTTTTTTACTGTAACTCAAGCAAAGGTGTAATGAAATGGAGAAACATTTACTAAATGCATCAAAAGAAAAGATGGCTACTATCCTGGCTCCACTGAAGTTACAGGGGCAGAGGCTTCACTGACACTAGAGGAGGAGGAAGTGGAATCTTCAGACTTTGAGGGCTATATTATAAACCTTGATGAGCAGAGCTGCTTTAAAAAATAGCTTTATAGTTGGTTGAAAAGGGCAGAGAGGCATGACAATTAGACCTTTTCCCCTGGTTCTTTTTGAATTTCAAAAATGTTTGACTAGTGCTGTCTTGTAGGAAGAAACCAGGAGAGCCTTCAGGCTAGGAAAGAGAGGGAGATTTTGTTCATCTGTGCAGTAGGTAATATTTACATACTTTGTCCTACAATCTTTGCATCACTGTAGTAGGATTTTTTTCTCTTAGTATCAGAGTAATGTGCATTTGGATGTGCGCATATTGTTTGTTTTGTGATTTTCGGTTTATGTTCTATCATGGAGTTCTTTATGCCTTTTCCACTCACCCATTTCTTTCATTTGTCAGATGATATTTTAACATACACTGGTTGCAGAGATAGCATCTGAATGAGAAGAGAGTTTGAGTCACTTTAACTCCACTGCCTGACAGGTTATGGATAGAACAATGGGCCTCACAAGCAGATTAATCACAGTCTAATGATATAGATTTCAAGCATCCCCAAGTACTGTATGTGCACTAGACTGAACATACCATCAGTGCTTAGCAAATAAGTAGCATTATTTGTATTGCAGTAGCCATGGGAAGGGCAAGCCATGCCATAAACTCAGGGCTGTGTATGAGGCACCCTTGTGCTAGGTGCTGTATAATCTCACACCAAAAAGATGGTCCCTGTCTTCAGGACCTTACACTCGAAGAATAAGATGAGAGATAACAGGGGCATATAACTGATGGGGTGTGGGGAGCACAAGGTAAAAGTAAGGCAATTATGATCAGCATGACAAACAGCATTGCATGATGCATCAATGGAAAATCTAATCAATTTATGACTGACGATGGCAGGTTCAACCAAAATAACAGACTCCAATGAGAAACTGCAGAACTGGAATTAATTTGCAAAGTGGTCACCGTTAAATTAGTCTTGAATAAAGACTGGGAGTGGATGGGTCATTACACAAAGTAAAACTATTTCCCCATGCTAATTTTTCCCCTACTGTTACTCACACCTTCTTGTCGACTGTTTGAAATGGCCCATCCTGATTACCACTACAAAAGTTTTTTTTTCTCCTGCTGCGAATAGTCCACCTTAATTGATTAATCTCATTAGAGTTGGTATGGCAACCCCCATTTTTTCATGTTCTCTGTGTATATATATCTTCCTACTGAATTTTCCACTCCATGCATCTGATGAAGTGGGTTTTAGCCCACAAAAGCTTATGCTCAAATAAATGTGTCAATCTCTAGGGTGCCACAAGTACTCGTCATTCTTTTTACCAGTTAACTTAAATTTTAAGGTTACCTCTATTAGCACATTGCAAACTGGTGTTAAATTTAACAGGCAGTTCTATGGCAAATCTTAACACAGTGGAGTGAGACACCCTCCTGCAACTTTTAGTGGACTTTCAAGCCTTTAGAATCAGCATTGCTAATCATTAGCAAATCTTTTCAGCTCAGTGGAAGACTGCCTACTTATAAGGCAATCTTTGACTAAGAGCTGAGAGGGTGGCTACAGGCACATCAGTACAGTTGTGTTGACAACACAGGGCTTCACAGCATGTTTTTCCCGCCAACCAAAAGTAGTGAAACTACTTCCATCTCCTCCCTTCATCAAAGTGGAATCAGAGTACAGAAAAGGTCCCATAAACAGAAGTAAAATCAGTGAGCTGAAATAGGTAATTCCCTGACAGTGTAAAAGGATGAGAATTATTAACAAGATAATCCCTTCAATTCTTTCATTGGCATGTTTTGAAATTCACTAGAGTTGCAAAAATGCTAAGAGAAGGAATACCTCAAGGAATGTAATGAGCTAACAGAATAGGCAACCTACTTGCTTTGGCTCTGTAAGGATGCTGTAGATCCTAATTAGAGGGTCTTGTGAGGGGAGCAGACAGGATGGGCTTATAGAAGAAAGGAGATCTGCTCAGATCTCAGCTCTGAGCAAATCACAGCCACCAGACTGTTCAAAGAGCTCCACATCTGCTTCCTTCTTTAGCCTCCCAGCCAAGAATCTGTGAAGTCAGGTGGCAGCATTGGACTTTTACATTAGCTTGTCTCAAGGCAGGAAACGTCCCATGCCCTGCTAGTGTTACACACACCACACCTCAAGTGTTGGCTACAGGCATCAACCATGGCTAGCTGAAACTAGAAGAGGGAAGTATACCAGGATATTTTAATTAAATATATCAGATGTTCTAAATTAACCTAGCTGGGGGTCTGTGCCAGGAGCCCGAGGGATGCCCCTTCTTTGCATAGCCTGATGCAAATGGCAGTCACCTTCACTTTTAACTCACATGAAATTATAGGTTTCCTCTGTATTCAAGAAGCCTCATGTCAACATCTCATCACTTCAGCCATGATTTTGCCACTCTTGCTCATGTTAGGTAGTATCCTGTTACTTAAAGAGCACCAGCGAAGTCAGTGGGATTAATCCTGCTTCCATTATGGTCAATGCCAACATTCCAGTTAACTTTAGCCGCGCAAGGAGGGTGCAGGGAAGGTTGCGTTACACATTCCAATGTGTTATATTATAGACTATATTAGCTGTCAAATACTTCATCGTGGTAAAAGACCTGATTCTCCACCCTCTTACATAGCTGTAAGTCAGAAGTAATTCCTTTTGAAGTCAATGGAGTTACACTAGTGCAAACCTGGTGTGAGAGGAAAAGTGGGCCTAAATTTTAAGTGAAGAGAATGGGGGCAGAGTTAAGGCTGAGATGTCAGTCTTAACACAGCATTTCCTGGCTACTGAGCAATTCTGAACTTTAACAGTGGATTAAGACTGATTTAGATTTCAGTCTGAATGTAATTTCTTGTCTTTACAAAATAAATAAATACATCTCATGTTCCTATTATTTTAAAACTAATACACTTTTCTGCTGTCAGTTTAAAGTCATCTTGAGAAAACCTTTTATGCAACAAAGCTATTTATTTGAATTCTCATTCAAGCACCAGACAAAAAAACACATATTTTGCACATTCATTAAAACTTACCAGTCTAATTCCTGAGAAACACTACAATTATAATTAAAACATCAAAATGCCCTGATTTGAAATATTTTATTAGTCACAAAACATGATCTGCACTCTGCATTTGGGCTGTAAAAAAATTACCACATTCAGATTTGCAAATTAATATTATCCCTTTTGTGAAGAGTTGACCGAGACAAAAAGTCACCCTAAGTGCAATGTGGCAAAACAAAAGCAGAAAGACAAATAAGTGAGCTTTTTGTATCAGCTGGAACTTATTAAACTTCCAAAATTGTAACATGTACTGAACTAAATGAGTAGAAATAATGTATGCAGTGTTGTTGTAGCTGTGTCAGTCCCAGGATATTAGACAGACACGGTGGGTGAGGTAATATCTGTTATTGAAACAACTTCTGTTGTCTTTCTCACTTACTGAAGTTGATCCACTGAAGTTACCTCATTCACCTTGTCTCTCTGGAAACAATGTATACTTTTAAAAGCTCATTAAAAAGCCCGTGTAATGTCCGCAAAGTGAACTGAACTTAAATGAAGTATGACAGTACCTATTCTCTTTAATTATTTCATTCCTGCTCCTACATGGTCCAGATACATCATGACACACTGCACACACACTTGTGCCCAACATTCTAGGTATTTCCCATACTATGCACATGCTGCAATGCCACATAGTCTGATATATCCCCAAGTTTCAATATATTGTGCTTCTGAATTTTCTAGGTACATTCTGAACTATCACACTTGTTCTTTACCAAGTGTTCTATAGACAGCCCCATAATTATAGAATCATGGAACTGGAAGGGACCTCGAGAGGTCCAGACCCCTGCACTCATGGCAAGACTAAGTATTATCTAGACTATCCCTGATGTGTTTGTCTAACCTGCTTTTAAAAATCTCCAGTGATGGAGACTCCACAACCTCCCTAGGCAATTTATTCCAGTGCTTAACCACCCTAACAGTTAAGAAGTTTTTCCTAATGTCCAACCTCAACTTCCCTTGCTGCAATTTAAGTCCATTGTTTCTTGTCCTATCCTCAGAGGTTAAGAAGAACAATTTTTCTCCCTCTTCCTTGTAACAACCTTTTATGTACTTGAAAATTGTTATGTCCCCTCTCAGTCTTCTCTTTTCCAGACTAAACAAACCCAATTTTTTCAATCTTCCCTCATAGGTCATGTTTTCTAGACCTCTAACCATTTTTGTTGCTCTTCTCTGAACTTTCTCGAATTTGTCCACATCTTTCCTGAAATGTGGTTCCCAGAACTGGACACAATTCTCCAGTTAAGACATAATACTCCAGTTAATGTCTAATCAGCTCGGAATAGAGCAAAAGAATTACTTTTCGTGTCTTGCTTACAACACTCCTACTTATACATCCCAGAATTATGTTTGCTTTTTTTGCAACAGTGTTACACTCTTGACTCATATTTAGCTTGTGGTCCACTATGACCCCCAGATCCCTTTCCCCAGTACTCTTTCCTAGGCAGTCATTTCCCATTTTGTATGTGTGCAAATGGAGTACTTTGCATTTGTCCTTATTGAATGTCATCCTCTTTACTTCAGACCATTTCTTCAGTTTGTCCATATCGTTTTGAATTTTAATCCTATCCTTAAAGCACTTGCAACTCCTCCCAGCTTGGTATTGTCCACAAACTTGATAAGTGTATTCTCTATGCCATTCTCTAAATCACTGATGAAGATATTGAACAGAACCAGACCCAGAACTGATCCCTGTGGGACCCCACTCATTATGCCCTTCCAGCATGACTGTGAACCCCTAATAACTACTCTCTGGGAACAGTTTTCCAATCAGTTTTGCACCCACCTTATAGTAGCTCCATCTAGGTTGCCTTTCCATAGTTTGTTTATGAGAAGGTCATGCAAAAGCTTTACTAAAGTCAAGATATACCACATCTACCATTTCCCCCTATCCACAAGGTTTGTTACCCTATCAAAGAAAGCTATCATGTTGGTTTGAGAAGATTTGTTCTTGACAAATCCATGCTGACAGTTACTTCTCACCTTATTATCTTCTAGATGTTTGCAAACTGATTGCTTAATTATTTGCTTCATTATCTTTCTGGGTACAGAAGTTAAGCTGACCAGTCTATAATTTCCTGGGTTGTCCTTATTTCCCTTTTTATCGATGGGCACTATATTTGCCCTTTTCCAGTCTTCTGGAATCTCTCCCATCAAAGATGATCGCTAATGGCTCAGATATCTCCTCAGTCAGCTCCTTGAGTATTTTAGGATGCATTTCATCAGGCCCTGGTGAGTTAACATCTAATTTGTCTAAGTAATTTTTAACTGGTTCTTTTCCTATTTTAGCCTCTGATCCTACCTCATTTTCATTGGCATTCACTATGTTATGTGACCAATCATCACCAACCTTCTTGGTGAAAACCGAAACAAAGAAGTCATTAAACACCTCTGCCTTTTCCACATTTTCTGTTATTATTTCCCCCACCCCTCATTGAGTAATGGGCCTATCCTATCCTCGGTCTTCCTCTTGCTTCTAATGTATTTGTAGAATGTTTTCTTGTCACCCTTGGCCTTTCTAATTTTGTCCCTAATGAACTTTCTGTGCTGCGAAATACTTGTGTATCTTAACAATTAATGTTACAACAATAGAAAAGGAGGTGTGTGGGTGAGGACCAGCAGTAAAATGTTAAAACAGGCATTAGACATTCTTGTTAGTGTTTACTTAATAGATTTTAAATCCAGAGTTGTGGTTAAATAAGAGCATATCTTTTAGATGTTGTTTGCATTCTTACTGTAGCAATAAGAAGAGCTCTGAGAAGTTGGTCCAATAAAGATACTACTTCACCCACCTTCTTTCATATCTTTTAGACAGGCATCCAGTCTTGATTTAAAGATTGCAAGAGATGGAGAATTTACCATATCCTTTGTTAATCTGTATCAATGGTTTCTTACTCTCCTGTTCCATTTGCCACACATCCCCCATATAAACAGTTGTCCTCACTGAAATGGAGGAACACTTTGATCAGTAGAATATGTCCATTACCACAAATTATCTGGCCAAATACAGACTCATGTATGTCAGACATGACAAGTCCATGCAACTATGCTCTAGATATTTCATAATATCCTGAGGATCTTGAGGAGACGCTTGACTTTTCTGAATGTGGTAGACATAACAATTTCCAAGATAAAGATTAAAAGTCAAAAATAAAGCTCCATGCATGTTTAATTTGAAAATAAATTTATAAGAGGGATACAACAGCATAGAATACACCAGTGTGTGACCCCCAACGCACACCTAGTCAAGTGAGAAAGGCATTCTGCTGAATTCATTGCCTTAAAAAGAACATGAACACACACAAATGTAGTTTTCTGGGGACATTCTCTCCAGATTTTGACCGGGACCTTAGAACAACTAATGAAGAGACTCACCGTCAGACAATCCATCACACTGCACGTGGGGCAGGAACTTAGATGCCTGAGTCTTGACTGCCTTGAACTTTCTGGAGTCATTTTCAACGGTGCAAAATAGGTGTATAACACTACCATTGGAATTTGCCCTCACTTTGCCCTCACTTTGCCCAGATGTAAATGACTACAGAAGGTGAAAGGCAGAGGTGAATTGGGCCTTAAGAGTTTGAATAGTGCTGTTGAACCCTCACACAGTGTTGATATAATCAATAAAGCTCATAGTGATATATTTCATTACTCAGACCTGGTCTACACTAGAAAATTAGGTCAGTTTAACTACATCACTCAGTGGTGTGATAAATCCACACCCCTCAGTGGCATAGTTATGCCAAGCCCAACCTAAATCCCCATCTTCCATCGACCTGGCTACCGCCTTTCAGAGAGGCAGATTACCTATGATGATTGGAAAACCCCTCCCATCAGCATAGGTAACATCTGCAGTGTTTCATCTGTAGACTAGCGCTGAGTCTGAGTGCTTTAATTCAAAGTAATCTCAATAACCTGTAACTCACCAACAGAAATTATTTTTTTTTAAAAGAGCTCTCTTTCTTCCACCCTTACCTCATAGGATGGTACTCAAGGTTTTCTAGAATCAATAATTCCTTGGCTCACTAGAGAAAAGAGCTCTGTACAGTAAGTGAATGACTCAGCGATTGGTAATGAGAAAGCAATTGTTAATTAATAGTGATGCACGGAGCAGCAAAGTTCAGAGCTGAATTCCCTGGAACCCAAGGTTGTTTGGACCTAAGGTTTGGCTTCATGCCCCTACTCTAATAATTGTGCAAAAACGCAAACTTCATTTCCATTTGCCTAGTACTGTAATTTCCCAAACAGGCGCTGCTGTATTTATCCTGGCCTCTGACCCAAAGAGGGTTGTGTCAGGCAAGAGCAGAAACATCTCAGTAAGGAAATGGCAGCAGGCAGCAAGTACATGCTCTGGTGCTTGCTTTGTACTTTTCTCAGATGGATATACTATTTAAGGGAGACTCCTTATGTTTTGTCTTTCAAGTTAACTAACTGCCCATCTACTTGGCATTCAAAAAAGGCAATCTTCTTTCTATTTGTTGCACGGCAATCACTAGGCCCATTAAAAGAGAGAGAATTTATTTCACATTTCTGGTATATTAGGACTTTTGTGGTAATTTAATCTGTTTGCGTTTTGTAGTAAGAGAAAAGTGAAATGTTAAACTGAGAGCCAAGGAAACTGCAGCAGCCGAAGTGCAATAAACCATGTTTAAACTAAATACTTCTAAACAAGCTATACTGAGGCTACCACAACTTGGAAGGATGGAATTGTGATTAAGGCTCTGGACTAGGATTCAGGAGATCTGGGTACAATTCCTAGCTATGCCTGTATGACGTTAGGCAGGTCACTTTGGACCCAATACATCGCTACCCCAGGCCAAGTCCTTAATTTGTGCCAGGGCTTCCCAGGGCTGAGCCTCAGCCCCTTTGGGCTTGAAAATTCATAGCTCTGGCAACCTCTGGGCTTGCCACATCAGTTACAAAAGTAAAAATATTGCTTGAGCTGCCCAGGCCCGTTCAGCTAGGCTGGCAGAATGGGGACATAATGCAGACTAAAGACCTCTGTGCAACATGCTGAAGGCATTCCAGTGTGGGAAAGAGGTAGAGTAGGGATGGGCAAGAGGCGAGAAGATGTGAATCTGTTTTCAAAGCGGCCATGGCCATGACAAACTTGCACCTCAGTCAATTCACACACCTGCAAGTCCCAGGAGGGGCAATGAAACAAGGATGAAATTTAAAGCTTCTTGAGGCTGCACCAGGCCTTGGAACCGTGCATGGAAGAGGCATGTCCCCCTAACCCTGCATCACCATCTGTATCAGCACAAGGATTAATCTGCTCCTCTGCACTCAGCTGTAAAATGAGGATAGCAAAACTGCCCTGCCTTACAGACGTGTTGGGAGGATAAATTTATTAGTGCTAGTGAGAGAGTCGGATACTTCAGTGATGATGGGGGCTGTCTAAGTACCAACTTGGTAGTAAGACAATTCCGTCCTGGATAGTGACATATTCTGAACTGCACAATATATGTAACGACAAGAGGGAATTTCACTTTGTTGGGTCAAAGCACCTCATCTTCCCTCACTGAAGATCCTTCTGTTTCTTACTTCATTCCTCCTAACCCTGTAATGCTCCACACTGGGCTATCCTTCTGTAGCTACCGGTGTGGTGCTCTGCTTTTGTTTGATGATGATAACAGTCGGCTGCATGTGTGTTCCCTCTGTGTGCTGCCCCGGCTCTATGCAGATAGCTGACACAGCAAACCCCGAGAGAACCCCCAAAGACCACAGACTCTAGTAAGGTACGAAGGAACCCGAGCCAGGTTTATTGTCAAACAAAGCACAGTACGTTTCCTATAGACTCTACAGGACATACTACGAATGTGTGCCCCCTGGCAATGGACACAGCTCAGTCAGTGGCAGGACTTTCCACTGCCCCCTAGACTGGACAAAGATACGCACTCCGGGACCTACTTTTATACAGTTACAGGACAGATTACTCATCCCTCCTGATGTATTGAGGTACAGCCCTTTGGCTCATTAGGGTGCTGTCTCCCCTTTGATCATGTTGTTCCAGACAAACAGATCTATCCATCGTGCTGTCCTGTCTTTAAGATGCACCTGCCTGTTCCTTGTTATGTCTATGGAGTGTGCTGATGTCATCTTGGCACAAGTTCCTCTTCTCGCCACTTCTGTGAGTGAGGCCTACCTTTGGCTCACAGCCCAGCTTTTGCTTATCAATGCCTGGAAGTACTTTGATTCAGGCTTCAGGCCTCAGACTAGGCCTCATCTAACTACACCTTCCTTCCATCAACATCGCACTTGGGCAGATGGGTGGCTCAAGTGTGACTGCTACCTACAGGTCTTCTGGACTGTTCCCATATGGCCTCAAGATCCAGACTCCTGCTCCTCCATGACCTATGTTTTCTTATTCACACTTTTTTGTGGGCTTTGAAGTCATGGCAACATGTGTCACTTTCTCATATCCTAACCTCAAGAAGACATGGTTGCTGGACCCAGTAAAACACTTGGTAAAAAAATCAACTTATTGCCTTTATTACAAAATGTAAGTGCCAAAACAAAGATGATCTTTATAAAGCCTCTTAGCAGCAAGCTTTCCTGAATCAAGCATCACGACAAATTTAGAACAAACATGCACAAAGCACAGCAAAGAAACTAAAATGGGTCTTCATCTGGCAGTTAGATCACTCTTCATATTTCACCAGTGTGGTGGCCCTTCAAGTATTTCTTCATTTTGTGTTTTAATTGGAAGCAGCAGCCGCCTCAAGCCTTTTGGTTTCACAATTGATGTGGTAAAATGAAGAGTTCAGTTTCAAACCCCACCCTTTTTCTTTTTTTTTTAATTTCCAAGTTTTCTTTTTAAGCCCTGTCCGCCTTTCAGGCCAATTTCCACTCCCAGATGGCACATTTCACATGTCCAGTAAACTGATTTTTAAAATTACTTTTTATGAAACTAGATAAAAGAATAATAGTGGAAAAATTCAGTGAGCAGAAAATAGACTATTGTCTTGTGACCCCTCTGTGGTAGAAACGGGTATTCACAGAAGATGGGATAAAACCGTAGCCTAACATTAAACACCGGAGGAATTTTGGCTAGGTTCATCATTTATATAACATTGCGATCAGAGGGGCTAACATGTCAACATTCTGATTAATAGCACAGAGTATGTTGATTCTACTCATGCCTTCTGTCATAAGTGATTTTCCAAAAGACAGTAGATAGAGAAATAAACACCCAAAAGTGGTTGCCAACTCTCAGCCTGGCCTTAGCCATAGGCTTAGTAAGTGGCTTCCTAAAGTGTAATGTTTTCTGTCATGACTAAGCACTCTGGGAAAGGATAGTCCCTTTCATAACTGAACTGTTTTATTGCAACTACACAGGCACCCCTGAAAGTAATACAATGGAAGGAGGCTTAGGAGAAAATATTTTCAGGTTGGAATAATTAATAATAATACCACCTAGCTCTTATATAGCACTTTTCATCAGTAAGTGTAATAATTACATGGAGCTCATTCTGCTCTGTATGGTGGTATAGTTATAGCAATTTACAAGACTGGTATAGTTATAGCAATTCTGGGGACTTACAGAACATTTGCATCCTTATGTAACCCAGGTATATTTGGCAGCCAGAAGGGCCAGGTTCAATTTTCTAGGGAGTCTTTCTGAAAACTTAAACAACATCTGCCCAAGTCTCTATCCAGGGACCTGAGAAACTATATACACCGCTCTGGGCACCCTTGAGTGTCTATACTCCCCATTCACAAGCACTGAGTTCCCAGGTTGGGGGAGGGACAACAGACCAAACTAGAGCAAGCCAGCAATCAATAAATTAACAGTATCTATTTAACAAAGCCCCCTCTCCCCAACCCGGGTATCTTTCCAGGAGTCCCAAGCTCAGTCTTCCTCCTGCATTTGTGAGAGGCTAACACATTCTAGTCACTTCCCTCTTTCTCAGCTCCCCCATTCACCCTTCACTGTGCAGGGCTGGTGGAGTCCAAGAATTCTAGCAGGCCAGTCTCCACCCCACTAAGAGCAGGGCTGCCTGGGCTTCAGGGGCTCTACCTTCTGACTCAGCTGAAGTGATTTCAGCTTTGATTGCTGGATAGCAGGTAGCCCACACCAGAGTCCCTCAGATAAGCTACTGCTCAAGCCCCAGCTACTTGAGCACCATCACCTACTTTGAAGCAACCTCAGCTCAGCCAACCACCTCAAACCCATCTGCTGGCTTGAAGCTACCTCTATACTAAATCTTGAGAAAGTGACCCATAGTGCACATAGAGACCTTTAACAGAATCATTGCAACCAGCCAATCTTTTCCTTCATCTCCCTTACCCACCTGTACCACGCTGTAATCTGATCAGAGTGACCCCTCAGCGCATGCACATTAGGTACAGATCTCTTGCCTTTCATTTCCCACAACAGAGATAATAGCATTATATTGCCCCGAAATGCAAGACTTAACTGTATTTTAACCAAAATGCCCCAAACTGACACATAACTGAAATGCAAATGAGGCTGGACCCATTCAGCCATTTCCCTTTGTTCACCAACAATGGAGGCCCTGACTGTCTGGAGTTCCCAAGCATCTCTGGGCTGTTCTTAGAATCATAGGACCATAGGGTTAGTAGGGACCGCAAGGGGCATCTAGTCTAACCCCTTGCCATCCATTTCACCAACAGGTATCAATACTGAGCTACCTATTCTCTAGGGTTCCAGGCCACAGGGCTTACATATATTGTAGATCTGAAAATGCTTTACAAAGATGGGTATGTGTTGTCTTTGCTGTTTACACAACATTTAGAATATAAGGAAACCACAGAGACACAGTTGAGTCCAAACAGCCATTTTTAGTAACTACTGTATATACAATCATACATAGCCTAGCTACATATATATAGTCCTGCTCTGTTAGGTTCTGGTGGCTTCTGTAAGAAAGACAGTGAGGCCCACTAGAAGGCTCACAAACTATTTAGTGGGTTATTATCCAGTTCCTATACACTACAGTTTCATTATCAATTTTCTAGACACGGAGGAATTGAGACACAAAGAGGTTTTGCCTGGTCATCGTCTGTCTCAGGGTGACATCATGTGATTCTCCCACTCTGAGGCCATGTTCTGGGCTGCAGTTTTGTAGTACTAACCATGCTTATCTCAGCAGGTCTGACTTAAGCTCAGACCTTGAAGTTCTGTTCCCTCCAGGACTTAATCAAGTAATTTATGATTTGCATTATTGTAGCCCCTAGAGGTTCCAACCAAGATTAAGGCTGAGTTGTGGTGAACACCATACAAAATGCCTGTTTTGAAGAAGGGGCTGGTGGGAAAGCTTCCATGATGTTTGACTGATGGCTTGTCTTCACTGCATTGTTAGCTTGAGCTATAACTTGAGTTTTGTCCCTAACCTCACTCCTGTCCATACACAAAAATTATTAGCTCAAGTTAAGGGGTGCTTTCAGCTCTAACTAGCTCACCCATTGGGGATGGGCAGGTTGAAGCTGGAGCACTGCTGACACTAGAGTTGGGGGTGCAGCAGTTTGAGGATATGTATAGATCACAAAAAGAGACATGTTTTAACTCAGTGTAGCTGACCTGCATTAGCCAACTTGGATTAAAATAGCAGTAAAGACATGGCATCTTGGCTTTTAACTCAGGTGAGCACTTCAAGTTAAAAACTACAAGAGAGCCGGGGGTTGCAGTTGAGCTGCTAACACAAGTTAAAAGTCAATTTGCTATGTCTTTACTGCTACTTTAACCAGAGTTAGCTAATGCACGTCAGCTAACCCAAGTTAAGAACAATTTTTTAGCAGCATAGACATGCTGAGTAACAACCCATCAATTGCTAATCCAATCACTCTGTGCAGCTGCAGTGTTGTTTTGCAGGGCTCGCTCAGTGCCTGCACCTGGCTCCTGCTGCCAGGCTGCCCCTACCAGGTTCCTCCTGCTTTCGGTGATAGGCTGCCCCTGCTGCCCCTTGTGTCCAAGGCAGCAACCACATGCAGCACTGCTCCTCCTGTGGCCCAGGGCTTGGAGTTTCGGGGGGCAATGCCCCTCTGCTCCCCCCAAACTACTCCCATGCTGCTGCTGCTCCGCACCTGCCCAAGGCTACTATGTCCATGTTAAAAAGTGGGAGAGCATGGCCCCCTCCCTGGTTCTGGTGCCCAAATGTTTTTTGTGCCCAGGACCCCAATAAATCTTAATCTGCCTCTGCAGGGCAGTCACTCTCACTTGAGCTAGGCAGCTTGACTGGAGTAACTAGAGTGTACTAACTTGAGCGAACTGTTGCAATAAAGACAAGCCCTTGTGAGAGGTCAGTGCATGAAAAATCAGTTTAAAGTATGCAGGAATTAGACTTGACCAGGAAGATAAACAGACTGGTTTAGCTAAAACATTAAATAATCCCAAAAGAAACAAAAGGGCTTATTTTGTTGCTGCATGTAAATTGATTTGTGCTACGTCAGCAAAAAAATCAGAATGTGTTTTCATGAGAGCAAGAGGGATGGGGAGAACACGGGGACTTTTAAAGGTCTGATTATTTTTTGCAAGTTATAAACAAAACTCAGAACCACAAATATCCCTCTGATTCACAGTCATATGGGAAATCCTCTGTATTTAATCAACATGGAGGCTGAACTATCTTTTCACATGTCTCTGAAGATCAGAGTTCATGTAAGTGTAGGGTGGGGCTTCTTGAGTAGTATAAGCAAAATAACTTGATACTTCAACAGAGAACTTTTCAGTCAGACCACAAATGAGACAACAGTTTTATACAATGTACAGGAGTAATCTATTGATTAGAACAGGGGTTCTCAAACTCATTGTACCAAGAACGCCTTCTGACCACAAAGTTGCTACATGACCCTGAGGTGAGAGGGGCGGGGAGTGGAATCCGAGCCCTGCCACCCCGGGTGGAGGGGAGAGGGGACCACAGCCTGAGCCTCACTACCTCAGGTGGGGGTGGAGCTTGGGCTTCAGCTTCAGCCCTGGGTCCCAGCAAATCTAATCCTGGCTCTGGTGACCCCATTAAAATGGGTCCCTGACCCACAGTTTGAGAAATGCTGGATTAAAATATATGTAGTTGTTCTTACAGTGACAGACACGGAGTTGCTATGTAATAACCCGAGACTATGGAGATGTAATAATTTTACGAATACTGTATGTGAATTGGTCAGTGAGATGAAGTTATCTTACATTGGGTTATAAGACTTTCCTATATCATCTTCTAGCCTTAGTCTCATCTATCTGGGGTTGGTTCTTTGAGTCCTTTTACTCCATTCCAGTCTGTCTTGAGGCAGTACTTTGCAACAAGTATGTTTCATTATTAGTTTAAGTTCAGCAAACAAATACATATATAGTCTACAGTTAGTTGTAGAAAGCATTATACCTGAAAAGAAAACAAACTTTATGATCTCTCAAACATTTAGATCAGAACTGTGGTCAAGATTTTAAAATCCAGTCTCTCTTTGTTGGGAATACAAAAGTAACAAACAAGATATTTTTTCTTTTAAAATACTAATTTTGATGTAATCGTACCATCATTTCCAGCTGGAAACCCAGACAAATATTTGACTGTAAAAAACGGTGAATTGTTATTAACACATCTGCTACATGAGAATACACTTCTTCATCTATCCTATAACTAAATCTTAAACATTTTAAGACAAGTAACACAATTTAAGGAGCCTGTCCTGCAATCCATTACTTATGTAAGCATGCTCTATTCATTCATGTGAACAGTCCTAAATTAACTCAGAGCTATTCACACCAATAAGGTTTATAGGATCCTGCCCTTATTCAACTGATATAAATATTGAGAAAATTACGAACCAAAAGGTTGTCTATTTTCAGTTGTTCTCTGTTTTTTCAACGTGTTGACATAATTCTAGATCACAAATTATGAAGAGAGACTAAAGCCTTCCTTATTGAGGAAAGCTGCACTATTTTAATTAAATCAGTTTCAAATTCATCTAGTTAAACTGGTGCAAACCTCTAATGAAGACGCTCTTAAGTTGGTTTAACCCTTGCTTAATACTCTTTATCTTAATTTAGTAATTTACTGATGCAAACCAAACTGATTTAAGAGTGGGTTAAACAGATTTAAGAGTGTCCATTTTAGGAGGGTTGCATGAGTTTAATTAGATTGATTTCAAATAGATTTAGTTAAACTGTTACAACTTTACTAATACACACAAGGTCTACTACCTTGATCCTGCAATGACTGAAACATAGATGAAACTTCAAGCTCATGAATAGTACAACAGACTTAGTCGTTCTACTCAAGAGTGTAAAGTCACACGTGAGGATCAAGGCTTGAGACGATAATGACAATTTTATCATTGATCTGACCATTGTTTTGGTGAATGGTTAACAATGTATTATTGACTAACGCGAGACCCAAGACAATTACTGTATATACTCTATCATAAGCTGGTTCGTTTATAAGCCGCCACCACCACCAAGATGGATAAGTGAAAATGGAAAGTTTTTATAACCCGTTCATAAGCCGACCTTATAATTCATGGGTTGGCAAACTTTGGCTCCCAAGCCATCTGGATAAGCGCTGGTGGGCCAAGATGGTTTGTGTACCTTGAGCATCTGCAGGCACGGAGGTAAACTTAAGTAAACAAAGTGTCCCGGCATGCCAGCTGCTTACCCTGATGGGCCAGGACAGCAACTGCTGGGGAAATTTTTTTGGGGGGGGGTGAAGCTGGGAGTCAGGGGAGTAACCCCTGTGACCACCCCCCACATGACCCCACCTCTAGCCTGGGGAGGGTCAGGGGAGGATGTCTCTGGCCTGGCTGGAGCTGCTCCGGCAGGCTGGGCAGCACGGTCGCAGCCTGCTCTGGCAGGCCAGACCAGGCAGTGTGGCCACAGCATGTTCCAGCAGGCTGGACAGCACGGCCACACCTTGCTCCGGCGCCCGGGCGGCACGATCACAGCCTGCTCAGGGGGAGTGGGGCCAAGCGGCACGGCTGCAGCCTGCCAGCCCCAGAGCTGCAGCTGCTTCAGCGGCTCGGGGGAGAGCAGAGTATACAGTGAGTTACAGAGGGTTTTTATCTTGGAAACATGGCCACCCTACAGGTATCCCTATGGAGTACGCACACATCAGATGAAATGCACCCTAGTGCAGAGGCTCAGCACAAGGCCACACTTTGCCCTAAATAGTGCACAGGTCTTTTGCTGGCTGTCTTCACAGAAGTGAATTAATTTCAGCCATCAGCAGCATGAAAGTATTTTTTCTTGTCTGCAATGTAGGGTAAAACTGAAATCTGGATATTACACACTGTATACAACGTACAATGTGCCATCTTGGAAAGGAAGTGGAGAGTTCACATTTAATTGTTGTCTCTGAAAAGCCAGGCACAGAAAGAGCAGGGTGTGGATCACCCCTTCATCTAATGCAGAAAAGAGATCTCATTATCAGTATGGTGGCTGGAAGAACATTTGCCATGGATTGTGAAAATTTTTGCGAACTGAAACAAGGTCACCTACGTTCTCTTTCTGAGAAAAACAAAACAACTATATTTTACCAGCCAGGGTCTCTGAATTCTGATCTGAGACCTCCTGGGACCCCCAGCCACATACTTACTTCTTCCTTTTACCTGCTAGCAATCTTCTTGGGCTCCTGCTGGCCTAGAGCCCTTATTAGTGCTACTTTACTGAATGCCTGGATTCCTAATTGAAATCCCCCCACAGCACACATCTAGGATGAAGTTAACATATTTGCTCTACCCGCACTTTACCATGCTTCTCTACACAGAGGGAAAGGGAGGTCAGAAGGAACGTGGTGTATGCAATGGCAGCTGCAAGGGAACCAGGCAGTGTGTTTCTTTAACCAGACTAGTCAGCTAGTGACGCTTGTCACTGGACACCATAGAAGGGATGTGCTGAGTGACAGAACAGGAAGCCGAGATGATCTGCCCTAGAACAAGGGGTTTTAAATTTAAATCTTACGTCTGGCATTTTCAAAGGAATCTAAGGAGTTAGGCACCCAAATCCAACTGAAAGCAAATAGCAGGTGCCTAACCTGCTCTGAAATTCCGGACTACATGAATAAGATTGTTTAATGAAAAATGGTTCATATGGGCTTGTTTGAAACTTAGGATGTATTTTCAGTTTTTAAAAAACTTTATTTCTACAGGTACCAGCCTTGTGAGTGGACAAGAGCCCAAAGTAAAACTGCATATCCAGTTGCCACCCCAAAGTTCGGGGATCTAGATCCAAATTTTGTGGTTCGGATCCATCTCTACCTGCGCGGTGGGTGCCAGGAAAGGGGACAGCAGAATAGCTGTTACCAAACTTGAACAATGTGGAATAAATATGGGTCAGATCTTTAGCTGGTGTAAATCATTTACAGGGGCAGAAGACCTAGCCTATGGAGTGGTTATTTAGTGGATCACATCAATGGGAGAAATAGTAAATATAGCACCTCTTACTCCACAGAGCCCTCTGTCCCTGCTGTGCTGCACATGGCCACTGAGACCCACATTCTCAAAGATATTTAGGCACCTAATTTCCATTGATTTCAGTGGGAGTTAGGCACCTTAATATCATTGACGATCAGGGCCTGAGTGTTGCAATGCACTGTTCTAACTGGGGACTAAAGCAGGGAAGGAAAAGAAAATGACCATTGACTGGCTGAGACTTGGGGTGTATTTTTGGAAAGTTTAAAACCACCAGGGAGGAACTTTTAGTTAGTCATATTCTGGGATGTTATTTTTATTTATTGAAGATATTGGGCTCTACTGTGCTTTACAATAGAACAGTGACAGTTTAAAATTGGCTAAGCATCCCGTCCTGAGCCTCCTTTAGTTATGCCACATTCAGGAGTGGAATTTTCAAGAGCAGCTAAGAGGAAACCCAACTCTCAATGACCCTGATGCAGTTCTGAAAATCTAGCCCTGATCAGTGTCATCTTTAGAACCGATCGGAAAAAATGGGAGAGGGATTTCACACCAAAAATGAGTCTACGTTTTTGATCAACATTTTAAGTTTTATTCCAAAACTCAAAACCCTAAATATTTCAGTCAAAAAAACAAAAAATATTAGAATTCAGAAATGCTGCCGTGGTGCCTCATGGAAGTTGTAGTTTGGGTCCCTCGTGCAACCATTCTTCTCTATGGGCTTCCTGGTCAGATTACATTTCCCATGATGCACTGTGGTCTCCCCTCTTCGTGACGGGAGGCAGTGCATCATGACAGTAAGTTGGCCATGACACCTCAAGAGGGATGAAGTCCAGCAGAAGAGCTCAGAAGAGAATGAGCACCCAAACAGCAATGCCCATGAGGCACCACAGTAGCATTTCATAATTGAAATATTTGGATTTGTGGCTGAACTATTTTAATTTTTGGCCACTCTTTTTGTTTTGTTTTGTTTTGTGCATTCAGATTGTTCTTATTTTTTAATAAAAAATGAAATGCCTTCAAGAAGCAGACTTTTTTTATCAAAACAACTTTTTTGATCAAAACCCCAATTTTCCATCAAAAAACAACTTTGACAATTTTTAAGCATCAGTAGTGATCTTATTATACAACATTGTAAAATCAGTATTGGCCTTATTTAAATCTATACTATTCCCATTGACTTCAGAGGGGTTGGTCCTACTGATGGAGAAAACTGCAATAGCAGAGCCCTTTCAAATGGAGCTCAGTAGAAGCCTCGTGTGATCCGCATATATTTATTTAATAGATTTTTGTATGCAAAAAAAAAAAGGGTGCATTATCACAAACAGTGGTGTTTTTGACTCCTCTCTATTTCTCTTCCCATATCCAAACTTTTGCCAGATTTGGCCAATTCTTCTTCTACAACATCTGTAAAATCCATCATTTTCTCTTCATCCAAGTTATTAAAACCTTTTTCCATTCCTTGCCCATCTCCCACCTCAATTATTAGTAGGGCTTGATATTCTCATTCTAGGGTGCAGGAGGTTCAGGTATTGTCCTGAGCACTCAGAAACAGAAAGTTTTCTTCAAGAGTTCCAAGCAGCTGAAGAGACAGATTTTCTGCTTTCCTTCTTTGGGTGGTTGTTAAAACTTCCTACGCACTTTCTTTCTAATATCCTTTTTCCTTCCACTGCCTTCTACCACTTAGTCATATTTTCAATTTAAAGCATGTGTGCCCCAAATATGATTTC
The DNA here is from genome assembly GCF_016161935.1 of Mauremys reevesii. NCBI lineage: Eukaryota > Metazoa > Chordata > Testudines > Geoemydidae > Mauremys > Mauremys reevesii. The sequence continues at coordinate 255,674,847 of NC_052623.1, forward strand.
TGTGGTTATACTTTTCACTCTAACCTGGGTTTTCCTTTTTTCTCCAAGCCAGTAGAATTTTGTATTGTGTTGCGTGTCATTTTAATAACCGTGCTACCAATAACACACATCTGATGCTTCTTCCTATGAACCTTTTAAGAGGGTAACTTGTTTGCTGCAGGTTGGGAACCCTGCTGCGTAAACCATTTGCTAGCCTTATATTTTAGCAATCAAGGACCATAGTCACTGGCCCAGCTAAATAGTGCTCAGATCCAGAAGGTGGAAGGATGAGAGGTGGCTTTGAGCCACCTTTACATACCCGGATCTTAGAACCAGCTGGGGACCAGGCTGGTCCCTGGCATAAGTGAAAGCAGTCTGAAGGATGCTCCATTTGTGTGTGCCTTCCCACAGCCCCAAGGGGCCAACCAGGGGTCAAGAATGCCTACTATACAAGGGTGACTTCCTTGTATTCTTCCCTCTAAATTAAACAAACAAACAAAAGTCCTACTAAATCTCATAGTCTAGGCCTCATAAGGCTTCTGGCATTAGAATTCCCAAACTGCAGGATCCCTGCAACATGTGCTTCCAAATCTCTGTTTGAAGTGTTCAAAAGGATATGTTATGTTTTCAAACTCTATAAGAATAATCTGAGCATTAGCTGTAAAAAAAAATGCATCTCTGACCCAGGTAATTTCCCTCTATTGCCTAATTTCCATGTTGTGCTGTTAATGTCACCAGATTCTTCTGGACATAAAATCTTGTCAATGAGGTTTTCTTCCAAGTGTTGCAGAGATCTGACTGTGAGGTCACGGTGCTAAAAGTTCTCTTAAAAATATTCCAGAATTTCTCATTTTATTTTTCCATTCTCTTTCTTCTTTTCCACCTCGACAAATTTTTAAGCCAGCTCCCAAAATGTTAAAAGTCCACCAGCTGAGGATCTAGCCCTTATTCACAGAGAAGTCCTTGAGTTTTCAATTCTAAAGCTTCTGGTTGAGTTCTGGTTAGTCCAGTCTAATCTAATGTAAGAAGCATAGGAAGTCCATCTCAGATTCTTCTATGAGTATCTTCTGGGATATCTCCTTGATTGAAAGGTTTGCTCCTTCAGTGTTCATTTTGGGTTCTTCCCCTTTACAATGTAGGGTCCTGAACATTCCACCTGAAATTTGTACGGGATGGAAATTTGAATATCCTACCTGCTGTTAGAGGCATCCTGGCAACATCCTATATCCTACCCTTAATTTCCTACACTTTGTAAGAGTTAAAGCAATAGGGGGGTGTAGTGGGGCGGACTGCCCCACTCCCTGTGAGAGTGGGCTGCAGCAGGCCAGGGCGCCTGCTCAGACAGGGAGCCAATCAAAGAAGGGCTTATTGAGAGCCAATTAGGGCCCAGTTTGGAGACAGCCAATCAGGGCCAGGCTCAGACATATATAAAGGCTGCTCAGGAAGGGAGCAGTCAGTCTGTCCCAGGCCTTTGAGAGGGGAAGGTCAGTCTCCAAGGGTGGAGACTAGCACCATGGACAGTGCAGTGCTGGCTAGGGCTTGGGGAGGCTAGAGAGCTTGAGCCCATAGCCGCCAGGCTGCAGGCCCTGAAGGGAAGGGCCTAGCGGGTGCAAGGGGCCGTAGGGGAAGCGGCCCAGGGAAGCAGACAGAGGAGGGGAGAGAAGGAGGACAGCGAGGCTGCTGCCAGAGGGTCCCTGGGCCGGGACCCAGAGTAGAGGGCGGGCCTGGGTGTCGTCGTCCCCGCCCTTCCTCCTTGCAGTACATCCAGACAATGGCTGTAGGGAGCGGCCATTATACTACGCCAGATCCCTGACAAGAGGGATTGGACTCAGAGGGCGGTTGGACATAGTGGCTGGGGTGTGAAACTGCTGATCACCAACCCCCGGAAGGGGGTGCAGATGGACTAAGGGGCACTGCCGGAGGGCAGTGGCCTCGAAGAGGACGCCGCCGAGCAGGCAGCAACGTGGGTCCAGAGACAGCAAGAGAGGGCAGAATGATGGATGGGACACCACCAGGAGGGGGCATTCCACTGGACAGAGCTAATTCCCGCAGTCACCAGCAGGATGTGCCAGGTGGTGAGTCCCACCCCGTTACAGGGGGAAAAATCTTGGGGAGATTTAATGCTGCTCGATGCCCACAGCAATGACTGGCAACAAGTTTTTGTGTAACATAATTAAATGTTAACCTGGAGTAAACTCATCAACTAATGTATGTAGGATTGGCAGAATTTGATTTTTACTTTTTTATATTCTTGATAGATAATATCAGTGTATGCAGTTGTAGCCATTCTGGTCCCAGGATATTAGAGACAAGGTGGGTGAGGTAATGTCTTTTATGGGACCAACTTCTGTTGGTGAGAAAGACAGGCTTTCAAGCCAAATGGAGCTCTTCTTCAGGTCTGGGAAAGGTACTCTCAGTATCATAGTTTCCCACATCTGAAGAAGAGCTTTGTGTGTCTTGAAAGCTTCTCTCTCTCACCAACAGAAGTTGGTCCAATAAAATATATTATCTCATCCACCTAAATACCAATATTTATTTTTAAGCATTTTTTTTCAGTTTTTATTTATTTAAATTTTCATGGCTGTGGAAAATTGAGGGCGGGAGATAAATATTTAATGATAGTAGACACAAAGATTAAAAAAGTTAAAGCTTTATAACCTTAAAACAGAAATTGTCAACATCATATATCAAAATATATTAAGTAAATATTCCTAAATAAACTTTGAAAGCAGCATTTTTCTTACTTTGTCTACCTGTAAATTTCAATTATAATCCATGGAAATATTTTTTCATTGGTTTGTGTGTGTCTGGTGAAAATGGGGTTTACCAATAAAAATCGAATTCTTGCAAGCTTAAATGTAAGTGATGGACAGGTTTGAAGTTCTATATTTTCCACAAGATGGCAAGCTTTTCTTATAACTGAAGTGGTGCAGGCTAATACAGATAGTATGCTCTTCTATAGCTTTATGCATATACTGCTTCTTCTGTATATTAATCCTACAATACTGTAATCTGATGATTAATCAAATGAAGTTTAATTTAACTTATTTATATTAGTTTACTGACACATTAACCTAACCAATTGTCTCACTAATTAGCCTTCTCTCCTAACTTGCTGTTTTGTTCACAACACTCCCTTCCTGAAACCCCAGGGACAATGCTTCTGTACAGTCACTACTGAGACTGCCTGTATGCTTGGACCCTGATAAATGATACCATGGACGAGCATTTTGGGACAGTGGTGAGTAGCTCTGTGACCTGCTTGTTGCCCACCTCCTTTTGTAGGTGATTATGGGTGTGGCCAATGAGATGCTATTTGTGAGCTCAAGGCAGTGCTCAGTGAGGCTAGTACAGCTGAGGGAGAACACATCAAGGGAATTCTAGATCAATTCCTGTCTCATGTCTACTGGTGTAAAAAAACTGTCACCAAGCTCTGTAGTTGCAGGTATTCCTGATTTCCAGGCTATCGCTCATGTCCAATATCATCCTGTGTTGGGAAGGAAGTGCCATTAAACTAAAGAGACCATAAGGAGGTTGGTATTTTTTTTTTAACCACCAATCCATTTACATCTTTGGCTCACAGCCTGAACAAGAATTGTGGTATATCATTAAGAATAAACTATTCCTAGATCTAGAAGATGGATGCCCATGAGTCCACCAAACAGTTGATCATTTTCCCCACTGATGGTGCACACACATCTATATTGGGTTACACTATTCATGCCATACAAACTTGAGCTGCGTTGTTGGCCAACTGTATGATCCAAATGTTGGCTTCTAGAAGTTTCCTGATTGTGGTGATGAGCACATAGTTGAAATGTGGCCTCCATTTCTATTCTGATCTTGCTGATCCTCTCAGCTCCTTCAATGTCTGCTCTTGGTTCCTGACTGTAGCTCCAGATAGTTTCTGGTGAGAGAGCCCAGGTCCTGGCATGAAAAGCAGTTCTTAGTGAGGTTATCTGGAACTGCAGGGTAGGTATTGCCAGTGACTGCACTTTTTTTGTGAGGCAGCCAGTTCGTCAGAAGGTGCTGCAGCAGCAGTTGTGCTGGGTGGCCCAATCAGGCTACTAAATACCAAAGCCACTTGGTTGAGATCTCCAAAGGACTCATTTATGCTCCACAATGGTAGTGAGGAGAACCAGATGTAATGCCAGAGAAATACATCAGAGATCATGGTTCCTTCTGCATCCCCTGTGATTTCTGGCAGTCCCAGCCATACGAGATGTTGCATGCATAGCACAAAACACTGAGCATCATTTTCAAGTGCCAAGTGATACACTTGAATGGCAGCTATCCAAAACACACTCGGGAATATTTTTGTTTAAAGAGAGACGATGGTTCAGTGGTTAGGACAGTAACCTAGGATTTGGAAGTTCCAGATTCAAGTGTCTGCTCCACCACAGAGTTCCTGTGTGACCCTGGGCTAGTCACTTTGCTGCTCTGTGTCTCAATTCTCATCTCTAAAATGGGAATATGTATGTATTTCAGAGTTAGAGGGCAGCTTGCACGTCTATCCTCTGTCTGGTCTCTGAATCCAGGCCCTCAGATGTCAGGCCTCATGCCCTCACCTCTCTGGGATGGAATTCCCCAATTCTCCCACGCTCAGACTCAGATCTGGGTACATCACTGTATGGGGAGATTTTGGCAAACCAGTAAAGTGCCTGAAACCACTATTGCTTATTGCTAAAAGCAGCCAAGTCAGCAGGCTGTAAATTGGCCATGTCCCAGCCTCAGCATGACCAAGGCAGGAGGGGAGGGGGCTTTGGGTGCCACAGAAAGGGCAGCTTGACCCCGCGTCCTTCCTGATAAGAATTGTGTTGAAGTTGTTGATACATGCATTTTAGAAGAGCAGGATGTGCCCTCAGGAATGTGTCTAACAGGGTCTCAAGGCTGCAAACTCTGGGAAAAACCCACACCTGGTTAATCAATAATCAAGGAAGCCTCTTGCTTGCTCATTGGAACTGCTTGCTTAACAAGTTTTCTTTAAGGGACATGTCATTCTATTACTAATGCATAAATAAGAGGGAAAAGTTTGAGGTAGGGGGAATCTTCAGGACTGGACTCTTCCTCTGGATGCATCTTGTGTCCCCACTGGCAGATGGGCTGCCGCTGTGCCACTCGAGAGCCACACTCAGCTTCGATAATTATCGAGGGCTGGGGGTGTTTTACCAACCTGTTGCGGAAGTGTGTAAGTGCTGAGACTAAGTAAAGTTTAGCTTTAAGTGAAAGCACTCTTGTGTTGTCCTGTTTGTGCCAGTCATCTATTGGTCGGATGGCCATGTCTCCCCTGATTTATTTCCTGACACCGCCTTGCACAATGTAAACGTTACCAAGAGCTTTGGGTTGAAAGAACTCCAGGTAACACCACCACATCTATTCCAACTGCTTAGTAGTGTGCAGGTGTGACTGAACACCTGCTTTTCTTACCTTCCAGTGCTATACAGTGATGAACAACCTTCTCAAAACAGATCCATATTCATCTCTAAGCACCCTCACATCCATCTCAAAGTACTCCCCTCCCCCCTGCCCACAAAGGGTTGGTGTGAGGATAAATACAGTAATGACTGTAAAGTGCTCAGATATTATAGTGATGGGGGCTATATAAGTATCAGAGAACAGTCCATTCCAGTCAGCTTTAAAATCTTCAGACCAATTTTTATAACAAAAGGCAACTAACTGTTCATTTAGAGAACACAGTGTCATAGTCAAAAGGAAAAATAACCATTAGCAAAACAACTAGGCAAAGATACAGCAAAAGTCAGTCATGACACGAGAGATAGCAATGTATCTGCCTGGTCACTCCACAGTCATAAGATGTAACAGCAATCACTCAACCGTAGTTGACTCAGATGCATTTATTGTGGTTTTATAACACAGACAACACATTCACCTAACTAATCCCCTTCCTAGTCAACTTCCAATGATGGGGATTCCACAACTTCCCTTGGAAGCCTGTTCCAGAGCTTAACTACCCTTATATTTTCCCTAATATGTAACTTAAATCTCCCTTGTTGCAGATTAAGCCCATTACTTCTTGTTCTACCTTCAGTGGACATAGAGAACAATTGATCACCATCCTCTTTAAGTATCAGGGGGGTAGCCATGTTAGTCTGGAACTGTAAAAAGTGGAAAAAAAGAGTCCTGTGGCACCTTATAGACTAACAGAGCATAAGCTTTCGTGGGTGAATACACACTTAGTCAGACGCATGTAGTGAAAATTTCCAGAGGCAGGTATAAATACGCAAGCAAGAATCAGTCTAGAGATAACGATGTTAGTTCAATCAGGGAGGATGAGGCCCTCTTCTATCAGTTGAGGTGTGAACATCAAGGGAGGAGAAACTGCTTTTGTAGTTGGCTAGCCATTCAGTCTTTGTTTAATCCTGAACTGATGGTGTCAAATTTGCAAATGAACTGAAGCTCAGCAGTTTCTTTTTGAAGTCTGGTCCTGAAGTTTTTTTGCTGTAGGATGGCTACCTTAAAATCTGCTATTGTGTGGCCAGGGATGTTGAAGTGTTCTCCTACAGGTTTTTGTATATTGCCATTCCTAATTGTGTCCATTTATCCTTTCACTTAGGGATTGTCCAGTTTGGCCAATGTACATAGCAGAGGGGCATTGCTGGCACATGATGGCATATATTACATTGGTGGATGTGCAGGTGAATGAACTGATAATGTTGTGGCTGATCTGTTTAACCTGTAGGAGAATCAGGCCTGCTATCAACAGGCACATCTCCAGTGATATTTGTTTAATTTGGCTTTCTCTCTTATGCTGTGCTTCATAAATGTTTTACCCTGTTGGTTAGTGTTTGCTATAAATGCCTTTTGGAACAAAAACACATTATAAATTGTTGCAATATACTTTGCCCTTCAGGAGACACCGTTGCTACATACTGTCAGCTGGGCTGGTGACGGGGTAGTAAAGTTCTTCCATAGCTGTATGCTATGCTGCCACTCAGGTAGAGCTGGTCAGGCATTTTCTGCCTGAATCATGAAGTTTCTGCAAAATTTGAATGCCACATGTCCCCACTCTCCTCTCCAGACCAGACTCTTTCACCAGATGACATCTCCCATGATTCACTGCAATGTCCCCTTTGACTGAGCAGCATGATATCATGGGAGTCACATGATGTGGATGCACCCTGGGAGACGTAGTCCTGCAGGGAAGAATGTGGGCAAAAGGCACCACCATAGCTGAACTGGTACTCCGTGAGGCACCATCAAATCATAGGCAGAGGTAGCCTAATGTTGAAGTGACTGGAAACAAGTTGTTTCCATTCAGTTCAACACACTGAAATGAAATGGTCTAATTCAGGAATGTCATTTTTTCTTCCTCACACTGAAAAATGTTGAAACTTTTCAACCTTTCCAAACAGCTATTTCAGCAAATATTGTAATATCAGAATTTTCTGTGGGCTGGACTTCTAATTTCTGCTCAGCTCTGTGCATAGAGAAATCGCTGAGTGGCTGTGAAAACTTCTGCAGTACTTCGTAGCGGGCAGGTGGGAGTGAGGAAGGGCACAACAGAACCATCAAGTGACTGAGCTTGAGGCCATGTGGTAACCTGACCTCCAGAGATACAAAGAGAATGACAGCATTAGAGCTGGAGTCCATGTGCCCAATATAATTAAGCAACTGTTTACAATCAAAAATGAGCTAACAGTCACAGCAGCTGAGTGAGGGAACATGTCAGAAGAACACAGAGCCCATGCCCAACAGCCTCCTGCTTCCAAACAAAGGCCCAGAGGGTGTAAATAAGGAGCATTTAGTCCTGTGAAGGGGATGGGAGCTGAAAATGGAACAAACTGGAGAAATAAGGAACAGTTGGGTACAGAAGGGCAGAGAGACGAATGGGAAGGGAGGGTTTATTCATTTTAGCTAGTGCTGTCAGGCACCTGTTTTCATAAACAGAACTGTACAAATACATAGTGAGAGACAGGAGTGTCACAAAGAGCTTCCAATCTAAATAGACAGGGCAGACAAAGGGTGAGAGAAAAGTCTTATTCACAGGGCCGGCTCCAGACCCCAGCACACCAAGCGTGCGCTTGGGGCGGCATTTTGCCGGCAGGGCGGCAGCCGGCTCCGGTGGACCTTCCACAGGCATGACTGCGGAGGGTCCACTGGTACCGCGGCTTCGGTGGACCTCCCGCAGGCATGACTGCAGAGGGTTCGCTGGTCCCACGGCTCGGGTGGACCTCCTGCAGACATGCCAGTGGATGCTCCACCGGAGCCGCGAGACCAGCGGAACCTCCGCAGACATGTCTGCAAGAGGTCCCCCGGAGCCGCGGGACCGGCGATCGCCAGAGCGCGCCCCGCGGCGCGCCACCCTGCCTGGGGTGGCGGGATTCCTAGAGCCGCCCCTGCTTATTCACCATATTTCTCACGTGGGAAACTGGCACAGAGAAATTGAGTGACTTGCCTCAGGCCACATGTGGACTCTACATCTGAGCTAGGAATTCATCCCAGATCTCCTGAATCACAAGTCAGCACCATAAGATTCTCTGTTCTTGTCCCCAGCACTCAGTGGAAGGTTGTGGAAAGGGGTGGGGGTGGAGTGCCATGCTGCCACTTCTCCATGCTGGCAGCTGAAAACCAAAATATTTTGAAGAAACTTGTGAACTTTCTTTCCCAATTCAAGAACAACTTTGTTTCTTGCCACTTTCCTTCCAACCCCCCACCCCCACCATTCCCTCCACAAGAGGGAAAAAAGGCATATTAAACAGGCAGAGATAAGTAATGGAAACCAGCAAGAGGACACAATGAAGCTGTGACCACCCTGCTGACCACAGCAGTAGCTGTCTAAGAAGGAAGAATTGAAGGGAACCAGACAAAGCTATTGATATGGGTGTAGGCATCAATGAACTGTTTGTGATACACTCACTTTGCTTCTGTTACTGCTTCTATGGGATTTCTCCTAGTGTACTTGGAAGGAGAAGGGCTGCTGGGGGGGGGGTTGTTGTTTATAGGTCTCGTTCAAAGTGTCTGAATTTAAAATAAAAATAATAATAATAAAAAAAATCTCCACTGCCTGCTGCTTTCTATCTTGGTCACTTTGGTCTTCAATCACGTTTCAGTATTGTAGAGATAGAAGAGGTAATATGCCTGCAATAACCTGTCTCCCATCTCTAATACAAGCTGAGAATCTTCTCACAGATCAAGGTTGCTAGGATTGGAGTAGGGAAATATCTTTTTGCCATGCAGCTTCCCATCAGGCAACAGGCAGCATTGGTGGTCCGTTTGTCTCCAGACTCCATCCCCGCTACTGCCACCACCAGCCCTTGTCTCAGGTGCCAGCCTTGCTCAATGAAGAGTGCCTAACGTGTGGCTGAATAGTTCTGGGTCATTGGGAGCTTTATCAATGCAGATCCTGTGTCTAGGTTACTGTAGCATAACCTCAGCCAAACTCACAATCGGCACTGCTTTAACAAATACACACATAACTGGGAAAATGAGACATTGTCTCTCAAAGAACTAAGACAGACAGCAACCAATAAATAATAATAATTCCCCTGCAGCAGAAATAAAGCCGTCACAGAGATACAAACCTAATTTCAGGTGGGAAAAAAATGCCAGTAAAAGTAATTTTTTCCCCATAGCACACGAAGGATTTACAGCTCCCTTTTATCATTATACAGGGTTATTTTTTTCCTTATCTCTGGCCCCAGTAGGGGAGCAGTTTGTATGTATTTAGTGTAATAACCAGGATCCCAGATTGATAAAGATGCACATTTCTGCTCAAGCGAAGGGTGACCACTGGCTACAGACACCCCATCACCTTGATGAAGGTCAGATCCTCTTGAGCATGAGTCAAAACGGCGGGAGATTTGTTATTCAAGACCTAACTGCAGAGATAAAAATCTACAGAAACAGAATTTCACCTGCAGCCTTCATTCCTCCGCTGCCATTCTCCCCCTTCCCCCGGCCCTGAAGCTGCAGAATAACTTGGCAGTTTTAGGTGCTGCAGTCCAATTCCTCTTGCAGCAGTTTGTTTGTGCAGCTACTCTGCATTTTTTTTTTACTACTTTCATTCCTCTACTTTCTCTCCGCATGCCAAGTTCCAAATGAAGGGATACACTGTAGGACAAAGCCAATGTGGGGTGAGGGACAGATGCAGGGACTGACTTCGTAGCACGTGGAGTTGATTTCTTTAAATAAATACCATTTTCCATAACCTCTGTTTCATGATGCAATATTTCTGATTAATACTCAGTAATTGTCCACAGTAAGAGGACAGGCACCAACTTTGCATGGGACACAGTGTTTCCATGCAGGGCCAGATTAACCACTAAGGAGAATAAGTCTGTGATAAGGGATCCTGACTCTGGGGTCACATGATATCATCAGTGATGTCAACATATGCAGCATGAGGAACAGAGTTCCTGCAGCATGTAGCCAGATCCAGCCAAAGCAGGCACTCAGCCAGAAACCAGGGGCTGGTATGAAGGTGGAATCATATTTAGCATACTGTCAGGGTAGCCAGAGAGATAAAGGTCTAGGATATCAGTGCTTGTCTTTATGGTCTGGTTTACACTACAGAGTCAGGTTGATGCAAGGCACCTTACATTGGCCTAACTATGGAAGAGTCTACATTTAAATTTCACTACTGCTGACGTAACTGCCCTGCCATCTCAGCTTAATTATTCCACCTTCCTGAGCGGCGTAGAGTACAGGTCGATGTAGTTAGGTTGGCGCAGTGTCAGGGTAGGCACTGTGTTGATTATGTCAACTGTTACTGGTGTCAGGAGCCATCCCACAGTGCGCCACGCTGACAGGACAATTGATACAAGGACTCCTGGCGAGGACATGCACCGCCGACACATGGAGCAAAGGGCAGACACGCACAAGCAATGTAAGTAGCTGTATGTCAGCATAAGTTAGGTCAACTTAATTTTGTAATGTAGACATGGCCTACTTTGTTGGAAGAGGAGGCTCAGCTATTGCTGCTGTGGCTGCTAACACAGCTGGGTAGAGAGAACTCGGCCATGACTACTGATCTTAGGACAGCCAGGAGAATGGGGCTGCCAGAGGGAACCAATCACCTCAGCAGAGGGCTCTGTGTGTGGAGGAAGGATAATGTTATCCCTGCAGACTACACTGTAGGGGAAGCCCTACAACTGCCAGCACAAAGCTCTATATGAGTGGGAGGAAGATATCTACATGTAAACAACCCTACTGAAGGGCAGGAGGACCTTCTCACATAGAGCTATCGGCTCAGGTGCCAGGGTATGTGGCAGGAGAGCCCTCAGTTGGACTGATGGCAGGGAATCCACCCTACAGAGTCTCCTGCTTGTGTAAAGTGGGACTGTCACCTTCCTGGATGAACTTCAGCCTGCCTGAATTCAGGGGGCGGCGAAGCAGAGAGAAAAGAGGTCTCAGCCCATTGAGGAATGGTGGAAGGCTCTCTGGCTCCCCAGCAGAAGTCTCCTGTGTGGGTGGCCTCTTCCACCACACGGCAAAATGGGGCCACAGTGGGGGCAGGGCCATGAGGTCCTTTTGTGGTGGTGTGCGTCGGGTCCTGATTGCCTTTGTCCAATTCTAGTCCCAATACCATCCTGTGATGTGGTGGCCTCCTTCAGTAAGCGCCAGAGGCCTGGAGCCAGCCAGCCAACCACTGGCCAGGCTCTGCCCAGCTGCCATCCAACTGGCAATGCCTGTCACACCTGGAATGGAGTCTGGTGTTAATTAGTGGAACCCACTGGGTGTGGAGGAGCTGATTTGCCTATAAAGAGCAGCAGGACGCTGCCAAGGGGGGAATGTTCAGGAAGCTGTAGAAAGACTGCAGAGAATGAGGGAGGCTCCTGCAGGGAAGACCTTGAGACCAGGGGAGTTTCTTCAGATAGGCAGGGCTAGGAGTAGCCTGCTAAAGCCAGGGGACCTGAATCACCAGGGAAGTTTGAGTCTGTGCTCAGCTAAAGGCTGCGGGGGGGAGGCTTTTGTGTTTATTTTTTAACTTTATATTAATTGACCAGACAGCCTGAGGCAGCTGGTTGTCACTGGACTCATGAAAGCCTGTGTAGAGTTTATTTAAGAAGCCCCTTTTCCATTGTAGGCTCAGAGAATATTGTCATGTCGTTTCTCATTCCTTCCATACAACATAAAGATTAGTATCTGATCAAAACAGGCTGTGCTGAAGCCATATTAAGTTTTATTTTGGGGAAATCCTCCTTCTGGTGTTCCAAGTTATTCCTGCAGAACAAAACCAAATAAAAAACTCATTTGGTGTAGCAATTACGGTAGTTTTTTGCACTGTCATGTTGGAGTCCCAAATCCAATCCCCAGTTCTGGTTGTCTGCCTCTTGCTACCCAAGGTGGCAAGGTTTGTAGAGGCAATGCATCCAATCCTCACATACTGACCAGCAGCCCTGTCTACCAGATTCAGGATCATAATTGAAATGGGGTTGAGAATACAAGCCAAAACTATTTGTTTTTGCTCCCTTTTCTACTCTTGTAGGCTGAACAAAGATGCTTTCATTACATGTGAGTTTTTACACTTGTTTTTCTGCTTATTTTCACATTAGAAATATCTCGTTCTCAGACCCGGATCCAGAAGTTTTGCCGCCACAAGCAGCCAAAAAAAAAAAAAAAAGCCGCGATCGCAATCTGCAGCAATTCAGCGGGAGGTCCTTCGCTCCAAGCGGGAGTGAGCGACCCTCCGGCGAATTACTGCCGAATACCTGGACGTGGTACCTCCAGAGTGGCCGCCCCAAGCACCTGCTTGCTAAGCTGATACCTGGAGCCGGCCCTGCTCGTTCTGATTTCCCTCTTTGCTAGACTACTTCAGTATTTGGCAGGCTGGGCTGGTAACAGCACAGCATGTTGAAAGCCGAGCTGCAGTATCTCGCAGTCCTGAATTCAGGGGCAGAGGCTGCTGAGTCAGAGGTTATCTAAACGTAACATTTTCAAGAGCAGTGAGCACCTAAGTGACTTAGGAGCCTACATCCCAGTTCCAATACTGACTTGGCTCAGACCCACAAAGGGATGAAGGCATTGCAATGCCTAACTTTTAGGCATCTTGAAAATCATTGGAATCCACAAAGCCTGGAGGAGGCATTTAGGCTCCCTGTGCAGTGCATGAGGAGAGATAGGTGCCTGAGAATGGGATCCACAAAGGCCAGCACGCTCAGCAGGAAGCCATGCTGATGAGAGGGATATGTTCTAAGCTCCACCCCTCTCGTGGAGTTAGGTGCTTAATGTCAGGCTGCAGGATGGTGCAGAGATCCACATCGGAAGACACTCACCTGAGAGGCATGGAACCCCTCTTCAAATTCTTTTGCTTCATCAGGTGTTGGGGCTACTGAGTCTGAGGTTGTGTGGAGTTCAGTGTGCTCGGAGCATGCCTACTGGATTGGACCCTGCGGACGAGATATGCATTGCCCTACCTATCTTCACTTGATCTGAGGATCATGCAGGGGCTTAAGCATGAGACAGGCACCAAGACTCCTGCCTGAGGCTGCAGCGTGCATGCCCAAAGGCAGAAACGTAGGTGCCTAGGGGACTTCTGCAGTGGAAATTTAGGCGCTGAGGGAGTTCAGACACCTACAGGATTAGGTGACAGCTGAGCAGGTGTTTTGTACATTGCAGCAGCACCTAAAACTAGGACATGGGGGCCCCCAAAATGGGGTTTGGGCATTTAAGTGGAGCTGGTCCTTAAGCACTTACTCATGCTAGTTCGATGAGAGCTAGCACAAGTATAAATAGTGGTGTAGCTGCGGTAGCACTAAGCCGTGCCGAGTATATACTAGGATGGATGGAGGAAAGTACACAGGAACAGGGGCAGTAGCCCCAGGCTAAGCAAATCCCTAGGATGGGACCAAAAAAATCCCCAGTCCAGGCATAATTAAGTGGGGGTTGGGGCCAATTAAGAGAGAAGGGCAGAGAGAGCTACATTGATTGGAGCAGAGAGCCAATCAGGGCAGGGCAGGCAGGGGCACCTCAGGGGGGGGAGCCTACTCCAGTCAAGAGGAGGAGGAGGGAGGGAGGAAGGATGTATGAGGAGGAAGAGAGGAGAGACAAGACAGACTAAGAAAGAAGAGGGGGTACTACTGGAGAGGGAGGGGAGGAACCATACAATCAAGAGCATCAGACATCAGAGGACACCAGGAGGATCCTATGGTGAAAGGTGAGAAAGGTGTTTGAAATGGGAGGGGGGGAAGTAGGAGTGAGCTGTAGCGGCAGCGCAGCGATAGTAGTACTACTGCTGCTGCTGACCACAGGGCCCTGGGCTGAGGGAGGAACCCGTGGGGCGGGCCGGCCCCCCCCCCCCTACCGCTCTCCTAAAATCAGACAGAGGGAGGATCCAGACTGACTGTTTCATTCAGGGAAGAAGACCACTGAGGGAGAAAAATCCCAGCGCAGGAGGACCTAGAGAAAAGGAGGAACTTTGCCACAATACCCACAGGGTCCAGGTGGATTTGTACTCGGTGCTGCTAAGCCATGCTGCCACTGCCGGTGCTACCTCAGCTACTTATACTCATGCTAGCTCTCATTCAGCTAATGCAAGTATGTGTATGTTAGCTGGGAATCACACCCCAGCTCATAGCGCAGATGTAGCCTAACTTACACCAGGGCCCATTTCAGCTCTTGGCTGGCCCAGATTTGTCAAAGTTGAAATATGGCTTGGAGCCCCCTTTCTTCCTTCTTCTCCTCAGCTGCAGCAAGACTAAAATCAGAACAGTTGGTGTTTGATCCCATTATTTTTATCCACACTCAAATGAATTTTGGATCAAACATCCAGTTTGTGTTTCTGTGCATCTCTAGCACTGATCAGATTGAAAGGGAACTTCCATCCAAACCTTAGGTGGAATAATGATGGCTTCGGTATAACACTTTCAGAGCAAGGAAAGGGGGAAATGGGTGGAAATGGAGAGGAATTTCAGAATCCCATCAGGAACCCCAACTTACTCCCCAAAACTCAATTTGACCCCAGTTACTCATATATCCAAAGGAAGCTTTAAAACACTCCTAAGTACTTCCAGTTTTATGTTTATACAGAGCAGGCGTGTTATAGATAGAGCTGTGCAAATAACTGATTTTTTGGTTTGTTGGCCAAACTAAAAAATAAATTTAAAAAAAATTGTTTTAGGTTGATCCCAAACTAATTTTTTTTCATATTTTATGGCAAACTGAAAAGTCATAAACATTTCATTTCAGGTCAAAGAAAATACTTATTTGACCTAAAACGTTTTGTTTATTTCATTTTCAACTTTTTTTATCCTTTTTTTTTTTTTTTAAATGTGAAACTGAAGTAAATTTGTAAACAAAAGTCCCTTTAAATAAGAAAATCCAACCATTTCATTTAGAAAATATTGAAATTAAAAAATTGATTTTTAATGAGTTTTTTGGGTGCTGGGAGTGTCCCTGAGTAAACAATTAGGCGAATTCTAAGTTGACCAAATCTGCAATTTTTTTGGCAAAAGGCAGTTCCATCCAAAATTTCATCCAGGTCTAGTTTCAGATCCACTCTAACTTATTGCCACCATAGAATGCCTGTCCACAGTTGAAATGAAAGATTATTTCTAGTATATATATATATATTAGTTCATGACACTCCTCACACACTTAGTCATCATTTGCTTTTTACATTATTTTAAAACAATTGGACAGGGACTTTGTTGGCAGAGAAAGAGAAGAATCTCCAGATCCAGGAGAGAGAAAAAAAAAAAAAAAAAAAAAAAAAAAAAATGTTATAATATAAAAAAAAACCTGTCCTGTGGTAATAATAATAAATTTTTTTTTTTTTTTTAGAGTCACAATAAAATAAAGAAGTATTTATATTATATATAAATCAATTTCTCCCAACAATGAAATATTTGCTGGAGTAACTGAGGATAGAACAACTAACATTCAAATTTGTCAAGGTGACTTAAGAAACCATTACATCAGAATTAAAGAAGTGTTTCATTTAGACCAGTGATAGCTCTATAAAATCACCTAGTGATCAACCCAAGGATCAGCTACTAATCATATTAATTATTTATGATTTATTAAGAGCTGATAATGTGTTGGGAGCTGAAATACACACAAAATATGGACAGCTGCAAGGCAGTGGAGAATCAGCCATGTATGGTCATTTACACCTGTGTAAAGTGAGGATAAAATGATACTGAATGAGAATGGTAAGGTTTTACATGCACCTGGCATATTCATAAAGCATGAAAGCAGGTGATGGCTGTGGAAGAAATGGACAAACTGGACATCAAGGCTGACATCTTTGGTAGAGCAGGAAGAGTTGGGGTGACATGATAAGAAACAAGATCTGAGATACTGACTCTTGTGGAGCTATGTAAGGACTAGAAGGTAAAGACAAGAATGCTGATGATATGATCAGGTGAATGGGTGAGGAAGATCTTTTCAGGAGCCATATTTTAGCTGGGCTGGAGGAGCTCAGGAGTATGCTAGATAGAAGAACTTTGTAATAATTGTAAAAGAAGATGATCAGTTACAGCGAAAAAAGCCACAAAGTCTGGATATGGCATTTATGTGAGGAAGAGGTGGAATATGAGTAAAGATTTTGTAAAAATTTATCAAAAATAAATCTTATCAAATTTTTTTCATAAGGGGTATTTTTCAAAAAACATTTATATTCTTTTAATATATGCACTTTCCAAAATGTTTCTACAGAAATGTTAACTGAAAATGAAGATTACCCTTTGTTTTTTCTAGACTTTTGTTGCTGTTGTTTTGCCAATTTGGTACTTACATATGTGCATATCACACGTTAGTAGGCCCATCGGCACTCCTGGGACTATTCATAGGCATAAAGCTAATGTTAGATTGCAGGGTCCTTGGAACAGGAACTGTCTTTTTTGTTTCGTGATTGCACAGTAACTCGCACAGTGGGGTCCTAGTCCATTTCTGGGTCTGTTAGGCCCTACTGTTCACCCAAAACAGTTTAACTATGGTCTACACAGATCAGAAGATGGGCTGTCTGCAGATCCCACCCCCTCCTGCATCTATCATTGGGTGATTTATTAAGACAGAAGCAGAATAAGATGTAACACACAAATATTTATTATGTCACTAGTCAGTAAACTAGACAAGGACCCCTTCAGACAATAAACAACATAAGCAAGACACGCTCGGTTGTTAACAGTTACCAGAGAGTGAAGCTCAGAGCCCTTAAACCCCCTTAACCTATGGATGTAAAACAGAGGAAACCACAATGGGTATTACAATACCATATCCTGAAGACAGGGACACAATGACAAAAACTCAGGATACTGACAGAGATAGTGGTGAAAATCAGGGGTGCTGGACACCAAACAGGAACTGGGTATTCTTCTCCTTCTTGGCAGGTCCTCTGGGCAGGTCTTCTCCCTCTTGGGTAGATCTTCTCCCTCAGGTAGGTCTTCCGTGCTTGCCCACACAGTCTCTGCTTGACCTCGTAGTCCAGTGCAAGCATGCGCTCACTAATGGTGTGTAGCAGTTGAGTCCAAGTATGTTAATAGAGACCAAGCATTTAAAGTCCTATGAGTCCTGGTCCCTATGGGCTCCTGGCGGCTAGCTGAACTGTGTGGGACACTGGCTGCCACTCAGATGGACAGCCCTGAGTGACAGGTGTGCCACTCACTAAATAACCTGCAGTTGCTAGGCAGATTATGGCTGTCACATGACTAACTGTCCTGACCTTTCTCCTCCTTGATTTGAAAAAGGCTGAAAGGGCACTAAAATCATCTGAAGAGAAGGGTATCCAAGATGGAGGCTTAGCTGTCCTTTTACAAATCCTGTTACATAAAACAGGTCAGAAACAGATTTTACCCAACACTACCACAATACAAATAATAAATAAAATAATAATAATCAGAAGAAGCAGCATGTACATGAGTGTTCACAAGATTGGAGCTTTTGACTGTCTGCTAAGTCACATGATGGTTTTCAACAGCAAAAATTTCATTCTTGAAAACAAGTAATTGCAATTGGAAGCAGTGGGTGGGTTCAACAGAGAGGGAAATTGCAGGGGGTTCAGTTCTGTATTGCAGGCAGGTAGAAGTGCGAGTGAAGTGATCCCTATATAACTCTTACATTCTTCAGACAAGTGTTTCAGGTTTGATGGCTTTGAGGAAAGGCATTATGTTATACAAGTGCACATTCCTTTTCCTTAGAAATACTATTATTACTCCGTGGTACACCCTCGCTCTAGTGAGTGCACACTAGACAGTTGAGATTTGATGCTGCAGGTTTCCTTGCTTGCCATTCCCGGAAACCTAAAGTGTGACTTCTAGATCTGTCCCTTTCCTTTTCAACTTTCCTAAAGGGAATTTGCTCCCCTGTGCAGAACAGTCAACCAAACATTATTAATGGCACAGCAAACAGCAGCTGATTAGTGGGTTCTTTTTTCATAGTTAGTTTACATTTGGTAATTATGCATTTTCTCATTAGCTTAAGAAAAAATGAGAAGAGAGCCTAAAGAGGTTTCCTTTTCAAATTGAATTTATGGCCCTGGGCATTTGTCATTCAAAAAGCAGAATGCTGGGAGAGGGAGAGGAAAAGTAGAAAAGGAAAATAGAAATAACCCAAGGAAAAAGATAGATGGCAAGACACATCAAAGGCCTTGTGTTATAAAAATCACATTTACTTAGGGAAGTTGTTGAAGAAGGTTTTGCTGAGTAAGGAGATAGGAAGGAGAATGAAATTCCTCTTGGCTGTATAGTGATGACAGGCAACACGGAAGCTTCTTGGAGGCATATGAACTGGAACCAAAAGCCTGGATTCCTAAGGATTTTCTCAAAAATTGAGAAAAAGAGTGTCCCAGGGCAAAAGTCTATTTGTTCAGCATGTTGTTTTTGGAACAGAGCACAGTCCCCACCATTTCCTAGCTAGAAAACACCTTTGTTATTGTGGTTAACTTTTATTTCGATTGCAGGAAGGCCCCATTGTACTTGTCACTGTGCAAACAAATAGCACAGACTGTCCTTACATCAAAGCGCTCAATCTAGGATTTAGGTCCCTGCCAGTCCTGTGTCCCTGCTGGGTCATGAGTCCATTGCTCTGCTATCGCAGGCAACCCTGACATATAATCCCATTCATTTGGACAATCTGCAACAGAGGCTCGATCCTCTGAGGTGATGAGCATTCTGGCCCCAATGCAGCAAAGCAATTAAACACATGCATTTACTTGTAAGCATGTGCTTTGCCCCACTGACGTCTGTAGTGCTACTCCTGTGCTTAAAATTAATCGTGTGTGTGTGTGCTTTGTTGGATGAAGGCCCCAGTGCTCTACACTTTGTATGCTGAAGCCCTAGTCAAATAAACAGACAAAAATAGGGGGAAGAGAGCGGGAAGCCAAAGGAACACCAGAGATGGGTGCATTTGCATAAGGTAGTAATCGCATTCCCAGTAATTACAGATGGTCACCAGCCTAACCGCTATCAATGCCTCTGTTATTCTCCTGGGCGCATGACTGGCAGGTGTCAGATACTGTGAAGCACACTATTTTTTAGGCAACTGCTGAACTCTTTCCCAGAATGTTTATTGCAATACTGAAACACTAGGGCTGGTCAAAAACATGGGGGAGGGGTGGCGGTGGAGGGGGGAAATTCCCACACAAAATTTTGCAGGCATTTTTGGAACTCGTAACTTTCTGATCAACTCAGTGTGCAATAAATACAAGTTCTACCTAGTTGTCTGGGGGCTAACACAATCTGCCATTAGTTTCTGTGTAAATTTACAGAATGCTCTATTCTATCTGTTCCTGGCTTAGAACAGCCTTTACAGGTAAGGATTAATGAGGTTCATTTTCTCAGTGGTGTTAGTAGCTATCATGATTTTATCACAAGTCTCAGAAAATGTGGTGTTTTTTTTTTTAAAGCCCCAGCTCCTTGGGCCATTACATGAGAACTGCAGATTTTCTTTTCTTTTTTTTTTTAAAAAAGCTTCTCGCTCTCCTGATGAGAAAAGCTTGAAAATATGAACCATAAAGACAAATAAAAAGAACCACTTTACTTTAATCTCTTTACTTTTAAACTGATGTCATGATTTTAGGAGGCCTGACTCCTGATTTTTAAACATCTAGGGTGGGCACCGCTGTCTTTGGTAGCTAGGAGATTGATCCAAGCCCCACTGAAGTGAAAGTTTGCTCCATGGGTATAGTATATCCACGTATAAACTCAGCCATCAGCTTGTTGTACCGAGGCAGCAGGAGTCAAACTCAGCGATGGCCTAGGCAGACATATGACACGTACATCATGATGTGTGATATGTCTTCGTACATGTTGGTACAGGGCCTAACAAAATACAATCCCCTTTATGATGGGGGCTTCCAAATGTTACAGCAATATCAATATTCACTAATAATCAAACAAGCAATCCAGTTTTTGGAGCAAGTACAACTTACGTATGTGAGTTCAAAATCTGTGTTCCCCAGGGAGAGTTTTGGGGGAACAGGCAGTGTGTTATCCACTTTAAACGTAACTGGTGGCAGCAGGACCAGATCTAGACTAGGTTTAGTTTAGAGGAGCTCATGCAGGTCCCCATCTTGGAACCCAAAAGCTCCAAGTGGGGGAGAAAACCTATGACAACTTGTAATTCTAACTACCAGAAATCTTCCTACTAATAAAAGTCATTTGCTAGATATTGGCAGCAAGCACTGTCAACAGGGGCAAACACAGATGAAATGGTTTTGAGCTTATTTGAATTCATAATCAGTTAATTTTAAAAAGCTACTTGTCCCAATCTGGTAGTAAAACACAGCATTAAGGTAGTGCAGAAGAACAAGAAAATAGAACAGATTATCCCCAGAAAGTATAACTGACAAGTGCAGTTTCAGTCTACAAGCTGTGTTAAGTGCCAAAAATAAATGACATTAACAGTGAAAATTAAGATGTACTCTTTAAGGTATTGTTATTCGCAGAAGTAAGGATTTTTTCCATTAAAAGAAAAAAAAGTGAATCTGTCCCCTTAAGATGGGTCAGAGTCTGAGACCACGTTTCTGTATAGTGGTTTTAGGACATGTCTACATGGCAGGGTTGCTGCCATTGATTTGAAGTCCATAAGCCAGAGTGGCAGCATGCACATGAACAGCTGTTTCAATCCTCATCATTGCATACACATGACTAGGCTCAGTACACAGTAAGTAGAAGACATTCTGGGCAAGTGTCCCGTAGTGCTTTGCTTTACTGATGAGCTGTCTGCATTCTGGGTATTTTTCTCAAAGTGCAAAACACATTGACCGCCCTAGTCCCAGAATTCCACAAACTCCAAAAGTCCTAGGAGTCTTCTCCCTCCATCCAATGCTTTCTGTCTTGTTGGGTGGAGTAATACAATTTTGAAAGAAAGACCCATTTTTGAACTGCTGTCAGACACAACAATGATCCACGCTGTGATGCCAGGGACCAGGAACATCCATAAGCTGTTGGGGGATTATTTGAGAACTCAGCACAGCATGTCTTCAGCTTTGGATATCAATTGCTGCATCACCGAGCAGTTGATGGAGCAACAGCAGCAGTTCCTCCAGCCGCGGGACAAGAATGAGGGTGGGAAAGATAATATCAAGCAACAGTGACTGCAACTGCTCTTGGAGCAGCTTCACATAGAGTAGCACCTGTTCTGGGCTCAGGAACCCAGCACTGACTGGTGGGAGAGGATCGTTCTGAAGACCTGGAACAACTAGCAGTGGCCCTGGAATTTTAGGATGAGAAAGGCAGTTTTGTTTTGTTTTTAAAAGATCTGCGCTGTGCTCACCTCAGGGCTGCCGAGGCAGCTCACCAACATGTGAGCTCCCATGCCCATGGAGAAATGGGTTCTAAATCACCATGTGGAAGCTGGATCTAATTGTTACTTGTCAGTTGCTAATCATTTTGGTATGGAAATAAACTGTTGGGTCCATTGTCATGCAGGTCTGTGCAGCTCTGCAAAAGGCACTGATGCACAGGATTATAAATTTTGATAATTCTCAGGAGATCATTGATGGGGTTCCTGAATTGTAGTGTGGCAAATGATGGGACCTGTGTAGCTATTCCCCACATGCAACACACCACCAGACCTCTGAATATATAAAAAGAAAGAGGTATTTCTCCATGACACTCCCAGGCCTACTGGGTCACCATGGCAGGTTCACAAATATCAGTGCAGGGTGGCCTGGAAAGATCCACATTGCTAAAAGCTTTCGGGCCTCACACCTGTTTGCCTTAATGAATAAGGGACAATTTACCCTCAGACTCACTATAGACATTAATGATGTGGAGATTACTCCAGTCATCCTGGGAGACCTGCCTTATTTTCACCTTCCCTAGCTGATGAATCCATTTGCAAGGCACTTTGATAGAAGAAAGGAACTATTTATTATCATCTCTGCAGTTGCAGAATGACAAGGGAGTGTGCATTTGGCCATTTGAAAGGCAGATAATGCTGTTAATGGCAAGGTTAAAGGCTGAAGAGCAGTATCTGCCTTACATTATAGCTGCAGGCTGGATTTTGCACATTTTTGAAAGTGAGTAAGACTCTCAGTGATGGGAAGGAAGCTGAGGTGTAGAGTTTTGCTTGTGATTTTTATGGATGGTGTGGTATTTTTGCTTTTATCTTGAATGTGTAAAATGCAGTGCCATACGGTTTTACTACTGTTATGTTTCAAATTTGTTGAGGATGGGAGGTTTTATGCATACCATGTCGTTCTGAGGCTTCAGGTGCAGTAAAAAGACAGTGAAAAGTCACACATTCTGACAATAGGTCACAGCAAAAAACAAAACAGTTTAAAAATATTACAAACTTACGTCAAAGGGATTAAAAATATGAAATGCAACTCAAGTGACAAAGTGTGACATCCATATACAGTGCAATGGGGGTCAGGAGGTGCAGAATCCTGCTCACAGCTGTGTGAAGGAGAAGCAAGTCCTCATAGTCATTCTGGCTTCTGGGGTTGAGTGCCAGTTCAAAAGTTATCAGATGCAGTGGAGGGCTCAAATGCAGTGCTGTTCCTGCTGCCCTGTGTGAGGAGGGATGGGAAGGAATGGCCTCTGAGAACAAGGTTGTGAGGCTACAGCATGGAACATCTGTTGTGTGTCCCAGTAACCGTATTACCCACCGAGTGCAGAACATGGCTGGGTCCTGCTGAAGGCTGCTGCATTTCCTGTTGTCCTAGCAGCAGCATATATTCCAGCAGAGCATTCTATCTGTTCATTGACTCAGGAGCTACTTCTGCATGTCCCTGTCTTTTCCCACAATCTCTTTGTTCAAAGGAGTGTTCTCTCAGGCACTGTCCAGCCTTTTTCTAACTATCTTCTTCCTGTGTCCAGACTGGCCTTGAGGCCGGGAATCAGAGTGGCTTCCCATCCAGCTGCCTTCAGGGACCTTGAAAAGATCCCATCTGCACTGTTGTAGTCCTCCTCCTCCAATGAATCCTGGCCATTCTCAGGGCAGGGCACAGTCGCCTCAGTGGTGGCAGTGGTACCACTGTGCACAAGGCTTTTGGGCTCTGTAGTAGTGGGCCTGAAGAAAATTCTGTCCAGCTCCTCAAAAAATGGACAGGTCATATGGAGATTGCCAGGGACATTTCCCATACTTGGTGTTCCTTTACATTTTCCTGAGCTCTTTGCTCTTGATACAGCACTGAGTAACATCTCCATTGTACATCTTTGCTACCATCTGCTTAGCGATGCTCTCAAAAATATTCTCATTGTGATAGTTACTGTCAGGAGCCTGCTGAACTGTCATTTCTCCCCACATTGCAGGGAGATCAAGGACCTCAGCTGGGATGCATGAGGCACGGTGTAACATTGCTGGAACAATACTGCTGTAATGTAGATATATTTGAATCCAAGAGCTAATTGGCTGTTCCCGGCTCCATGGGGGAGGGGACATCTGGTCAGCTTACCCCTAGAGCATTTTGGGGCACAGAGATAGGTCAGTCATGGACACCTTCAAAACAGTGTGGGATAGCAGTCGGTGGACTGCGAAAGTAGTACACAGCAGCATCGCAGTAGCTTGCACTTTGCAGAGAATTTACTCCACTTTGAGACTGCAGTACAGACTCTGCAGCAACTGGGGAGTTACTACGCTTTAAGGGTTTGCATTGTGCTCCAGTTTGAGTTAGTACAAATGAGGCTCCCCCATGTAGACAAGCCCTTAGAGATATGGTGAGTCTCTCTTGGGGTGACAAACCCACTTTGAGTAAAAGGAATCATATGATCAGGGTTACTCAGAGGACAGACATACCTGTCTGTCTGTCTCTGGAGTGCTGCCATGCCTCACCCTGACACTTTACCTGTATAAGAAGACTGGATCCGGACAGAATCAGTCAGAGCTCATTAAAAATAATTTGATTCTGGCCCCCGTTGCTTTCCCTTCTGCCTGAAAATGAGTGACAGGTTGACTGACAGAAAAAAAAAAAGAAGACGACTTTGAACTGCAGCAAATCAGTACTCTGCCCAAATTAATTGAAGAGGAAACTAGCAACGCAGATGACCATGCACATGGTAGGGAATAGGCTGACAGGGGTTGGGATTGCATGTCATCTTGGGTAAACCTTCCAATTAAGGTCCCCACAACCAACCTAGGATCGCTTACAGAAAGGACAGGGCTGATTCCCAGTGACTCAAAGGCATTAGAACCAGAAATGAAGCTCAATTACCAGCGAAAGCCTTGAATTCCAGAGGTTATTACAGAAATTTGTGAGAGTGAGGCCCTGTTAAAAGGAAGGGTCATGGCCTAGTGCTTCTTCATATCTTAACACAGTTAATTTTGCCCTCCCCCTCATGCCTGCCATTTCCCTGTGTCTGAACTGGCTTTCCGGAAGTAGTGCTTTTTGTCTAGAGGGCCCAGAGGAGCCGTTTCTATCAAAAGTGATAAGATTGTATGTTTATTTCCATGCCAGAATGGATTACACTTCTTATTCTTAATACCTCTGACACGAAGATAAATGATACCTTGTATAGCTTAAGACAGACATTTGTATGTTGGTCACACATTTCAGCCTATGCAATTGTCCTGCTGTGATGTAAACAAAAGCCCATCAGCTGCTGGAATAAATCGCTATGAGGAAGTTTGAAAGATTGCTGTACATATAGCAGGAAAACCTGCCTCATGTTCCCCAAGGCACTATTTTGTTTTGCTTTTAGTTTCTTTCTAGGTGGAGCTCTGTTGGATTTCCATGGGGCCGGTCATAGATTTATGTTGCTTTGAAATTACTGTTAGGTAAATCTTAAAAGTCTGAGTTCAGTTTTAACAAGCAGCACCTAAAGTTTTGGATGATCCTCTGATTATTTCCTTCTTCACCTGCTCTTTTTATCCTTTTGAGTTATAATCATCCAGACAGACTATTCAACAGGGTAGTGTGTCATGGGGATGGGATCACAAGAAGGTCGGTCCTGACTGGGGGAAAAATTGATATTTTGCGGATCATAAAAGAAAGGGATAGAAGTGAAGCTGGAGAGAGAACTGCTCAGCTGCCTAACAACTTGCTTTTATCCATACCCTTAAATACGTTTATTTTGTGTTTGGTGGTAGGACTGGTGGCATTGGAGGATGATGGACTGCCTAATTAGGCACCCAGCTTATTCATAGTAGCCTTACTGAGGTGACTAGAACTACTATCCAAGTGAATAGGTGTGACCCTAAGCATCCCTCTATTCACACCCCACACGCTACTGCAATTCTCTTTGTACAAAATAGACCATGTGAGGTATCATATGAAAGCTAACACCATACTGGTTGTTAATATAATTATAAAATGCATATGTGAACATTACATGTGGAGTTATGAAGTCACTCTGTATGTAACTAGAACATGCTTAAGACCAGACAGACTAGCCTATGTAAGTGGGGGAATGGTCCCACTATTGTGGGGAACTTTCCTGGCTTCTGCACTACTCCAGTGAAGTGGGCTAGTGAAAGGATCCGAGTCCTCACTCCCACTTCCTTTACCCAGAGGCCTCCCTGCCCTTAAGGACTCCCCTTCCACTTTCCTGCCTGGCAGAGTCCTCATAACAATGACAAGGCTGAGCCCAGGATTCCTGGGGGGCTCGACCCCCAACCCTGCTGTGGTCACCTAGGTCAGGGGCTAGGGTGTCCCCACTCCGGGGTACTCTCTCTGCACTGGGCACCTCCCTGACTCACTGATCATTTCCTACAATTTAAAGCAAATACAAGTTGTTTAATTAACAATTAATTTTAAAAAAAGAATAAGGAAAAATGGGAAAGGTTAGAGGAAAACACATCACCCTGTTCTGTGGCAGGGAACATTACAAACAGTGTCTCTGGACATTAGGGCACTTCACAGTCTGTTCCTTGTAGGTCCCAAGTCTCCTTCTCAGGCCCTGGCTGTGCTGAAGGGATGCTGCGGGTTGGACACTTGCAGTGCTGGTGGCCACACACCTCTGGGCTTTGGGTGGTAGGACCCTTCTTCCCAGCGTCAGCCCCCCGTCAGGTTAAGCTCCCCCTCCCAGTCTTGCCTGCACAGACCCTTGGCTGGGGGTATCTTTCTGTGCTGGGCCCTTTGCCCAAGGTCCCCCCTTGGCTGGCCCCAGTTGCTCACTACACCTGGCTCTGTGGCTGCAGCTCTGCTCCCAGCACAGGATCTGCTCTCTCCCTGGGCTGCTTCTGTGACTCTGCTCCCAACTCTGACCTGCTTCCTGGGCTGCTTTTCTGACCCCTCTGGATCTGGCACAGCTTTGCTCCCCAGCTCAGTTTGGGCCCCTGCTTTCTCCTTAACTGGGCCCCACTTTGCCTGACCCAGGCAATTCCAGCTCACAGGGAGGACGGGACCCACCCCCCCTGGCCTGCCCGCCCTGTCAAATCAGGCTCAGAGGCTGAGGCTGACCTGGAGCATTGGCCTTTCCCCTGTCTTTTAGTGCTGGGAGCTAGCCAACCAAAACACCCCCACTGAATGTTAGTAAGGGGGCAACAGTCCCCTTACACCTAGGAAAAAGCAATAAACAGCTCCATCCTAGACAAAAGGAACATGGGTTTACCTTAATGTACATATGAGCAGTAAAGTATCAGAGGGGTAGCCGTGTTAGTCTGGTTCTGTAGAAGCAGCAAAGAGTCCTGTGGCACCTTATAGACTAACAGACGTTTTGCAGCATGAGCTTTCGTGGGTATTCACCCACGAAAGCTCATGCTGCAAAACGTCTGTTAGTCTATAAGGTGCCACAGGACTCATGAGCAGTAAACAAAGCCATTGAGCTAAACTGATAAGAGTTATCCTCATCCTGAACTCAAGAGACAGAATTAACATGGCTCCTGCACCCCAGAGAGATGCTAGAGACTGAATCCCCAGGAGGCCTTTCTGACTTGTAAAAAAAAAAAAAAAAAAAAAAGACATCCCTTTGGGGATATAAGGAATAGAAAGATTCCATCTTTATCCTTCATCTTAGGAGCCAAAAGAAACCAAGCCATTTGGTCTCTGTGATGAGTCCTGGACAGTAAAGAGTTGGACTGGAGATTTTAGGCTAGAGAATCCCTCTTGAACAAACACTGTATCCAGTTTTAGTCTTTTAGATGCATGTTTTCACTTTTATTTGCTTGTTACCATCTCTACCTTTCTCTCTTTTACTTGGTACCACTTAATCCGTCCTCTTAATAAACTTGCTTTGCTGTCACTATAAATCAACAGTGCTGTGTAAGTTCAGTGAAGTGCGGGCTTCTAGAAAGATTGGAGTGTTTAACAGTCTCTGTAAACTTAAGGCAGCGCAGCCAGCACTTTCTCTGTGAGGGCCCAGTGAGAGGGACTTGTCACTGCAGCAGGATGGTTTTGAGGCAAATTCAGGGCTAGGAGGGTACTAAAGTCAGCCTGCAAGGAGTAATCAGGAAGGGCAAAGCCAGGGTGAGGATTGTGGGCTGCTGGCAGACTCTTGAGGTCAGAGCTCTGGACCAAAGCTGCACAGCACCAAGGCACCCAGGGTTATAAGGCAGACAATTACCCAACCTTCTACATCACACTAAGCAGTACATGAGTGAGCATTGAACAACCAGGCCTGCCGTGATCAGCAATCTTCCAAGAAGCAATACTCAACCTGTGGCCCTATAGTTACCCATGGCCCTTTGGGAATCAGAATGAGGTTCTTATGAAATCCATGGGCATGGCCAGAACTTCCCTTGTTTATTTTTGAGAGGCTGCCAGTATTTCTCCCCATTCATTTAAATACCCAGGTCAGAGGAGGAGGGAGACTGAAGAAAGGTACCCCTCTTTTTCTGTGCCAAAAGGCCAAGCCTAGGAAGAGAGGAAAGATCAATCCCTACTAGTAACATTTGGGAGGTGTGTGAGAGAGAAAGGAGATATATAGCATCAAAAGCAATTGCCAAGAGCCATGGTGCAATATCAGAGCATTGCTTTGCCAGGTTTTCATAAGGTTGCACAAATATACATTATGACAGCAAGTCTCAACAATGCAACATACCTTTGGAAAGCACTGCAACAGTAGCAGTATGGAATATTGTACATAGGGGGTGGGTGTCACACTCTCTCTCTCTCACACACACTCATGCCTAAGGGTGAGTATTGCTGTTTTTATGGTGAAAACCAATAGAACACAGGAGCAGCCTAAATGTGTTCAGTGCGGGTCCACGTAACCAACATACAACTGCTGTTTTGGGTGGCAGGCATGCTGCTGGATTACATTCCTGAGGTGCATCCTGGCCAGTCCCCAGCAATGTGGGAAGTAAAGACATATTGTTAGACCCTTTGCTATATGTGTTGGTGTTGTGTCAGCCAATAGCCATCTGCCCATAGCAAAACATCTGAGGGGGAGGGGACAACAGGCAAAACATTCTTGAATTAAAATTCATAATCAACAAAGTCTAATTCTCTCAAGTGAAGTAAGGGCAGGAGTTAGTTCCACCAGGATAAACCCCACCCATCCTAGGGAGTCCCAATCTGGCCTGTCCTTTTCCACAGGGAAGCCTAGAGTGTTCTTCCATTTACTAAGTCATCCCCATTTTGTAAGCTTGATTCAGAGGCTTCGCCTACACTAGCAACATTGCCTAAAGACCTTCCTACCACTGCATCTCCACCACTGTTAGGAGCCCTGGCATAACAATGGCAGACATTTCAGAAAGTTCTCCTAGTGCTCAGAGAGTCAGAGGAGAAAAACCCACTGGTAGTTTGTCTCCAGGCACTCTCTTACCTCAGGGAATCTTACCACTCTTTCCCAAGTCAGCAGGTAAGCAAATGGTCTGTACAATGATCCTCCCCTTCCCAAGAAGAGCCCCACTATCTCATCTCTCAACAGACACCTGTAGACCAGAGACCTCATTAACTCAGCCTAAATGAGGTAGACATGCTCCCGCTCTGTAAGGGCAGTCCCTCAACCCCTTTATTTCCTGTTACCTACTGATTGTCTGCTACAGCTAGCATGTCCTGACCTCCCTCCAGGCTCCACACTTCTAGCAGGCATTGCAGGTTTGGCCAGTTTAACCATCTGTCTGTAAGTCAAACCATTAACTCCCTTCCTGCCAGACCCAGTGGGGGGTTAGTGTACCCAATCACACTGCATCATTTAATCAATTGCCCTCCCTTACCATCTCTCAGCTCAGCTGCATGTTGCTGTTGGATCATTTTGTTTCAAGATCTTGTACCAGCAGGATGCTGGTATCAGAACATGTGTGCACTGGCACTAGTAGCTGCTGCCTCCCAAGAATTGTGTAAAAGTGTGACCAGCCTTTATAGAGGGAAATGCAGCTGGGGCACAGGTGAAAAAGAAAGCTGCTTGCTTATTAGCTGTGCGGATTAAAATGTCTTACTCTCTCTTTTTGCATCGATTGGCTGAGTGGGGTGTGTGCTTCTATCCAGCTTTTTATATAGCTGCCTATTGCAGGAGTACCTGAGCACCTTCCATGTAAAATCAATAGCAAAGCAAAGTCCTTAACAGTCTTAATAGAGTCTCTGGCACTTCTGTAAACAAAATTACCTTCGCTGCTTCTCTGCAAGAACAGAAAAAAATCCACAGGGTTGTGTGACCCTAAGAACCCCTCAGGGCCACCTGGTGAAGGGTTCACTGTTCTGTAAGAGCAATGCGCATCAGGCCTGACCAAGTCACTACATCTAATACACTACTTACATAGTATTTATCTGAAAAGGTTTGTGTAAGATGTGGATAAAAACTTACATCATACTGATCATAATCATTGTGCGATGTATAGATGGAGGATATTTAAGAAGTATGTATGTACTGAAAATATGTTTTAGAATCTGTGTCCCAGGAAGGGTTGACAAGTAGGTTTTGACAGAAAAAGGAATGTGGAATCCCTTCTCTGCCTATGTCTCTGACATAAATTAAGCATTGTAAAACCAAATGTAATGCCGACAGACCCCAGTCATCAGGATTGAACTGGGGATCTCTGGAGCTTAGTGTATGAGCCTCTACTGCATGAGCTAAAAGCCAACGGGTTGTTTGCTAAGGTGGTAGACCAGTCTCAGCACCACTAGATGGGACAGAACACCACACCCAGAAGGTGTGTGGGTTACACAAACACAAGGAAGCTATATTTGCAAGTCAACCCAAGAATGTGAAGTCAACACAGGAAGACACCAGAGACTAAAAACCGCAGGGAGTTGTCTTGTCTCTGGGGTGCAAAGACAATGAATTTGGGGGTATAAGAGGAAGAAAAAAGGACCCCTGTGTCATGCACTTACTGAGGAAACCCCTTTGCATGTGTGAAGGTATTCATGAAATAATCAGGATCCAACTTCACTAAAAACCTGCAGCTCTGTCGAAGGCTGAATGTTCAGGAGAAACTCTATTGACTAGGAAAGGTAACCATTAATGAGTGCAGAGCTAGGATTGCATTTTATATTCTATCTGTAACCTGTTGTTTTTATTGGCCTTGATCACTATCTCTTAAAATCTTAACCTTCATTAATAAACATTTGTTTTCCCTATAGATTACAGTGCTGTGTTATAAAGGGTCTTAGCCTGAGTTGTAACAGTCAAACTGTGTGTACTCTGTCCATTCAGGGACAGCTTATCTGGGTAATTTCTGAGAGTCTCAAGTACTTGACAGGGGCTGGATACTACAGAAGGAATGCTCTGGGGACTCGAGGGTTAGTGTCTATCACTAGCCTGCACAGAGAAGGAGAGATCTTCGAGTGCTTTTCTGTGGGCAGAGGCTGTTGGTTTCAGGGAGATGAGCAGACATCAGGCAAAACTGTTTCATTATAAGATCAGATGGTGGTGAGATTCATCACAACCCTGAATATCCCTGTGGAGCATCATAGGCTGTGGACAAACAAGTGTGGTGCCAACTCTTGCAATCTTTTAATCACAACTCTCACAATATTTGGTGTTCCACTGCACGCCCAGGGGGCACTGTCACAGGAACTCTAGGAATTCTTAAAGTAGTGAGACTCAGGAAGTGGGCTCCTCTGGCCTCCTTCACTTAGTGTGATCTCACAAACACCTCCCACTTAACCAATAAGTCAATTGCAAATTAAGAGCCAGATTCACCAGTAACCTCCAGCTGCTTTGCACTGCTTTGGCGATGCAAAACAGCTGCCAACTGACCTTAACTGACCATCGTGCTCTGTCTGGTTTGCCCTTATAAGGAAATTTGTAAAAAATGATTTTAGATTGATACTACCCATCTTCAAATCATTAAAAATATTGAATGGTGGCATGCTCTTGGGGTTTTTTATTCAGTGTTCATGTGGGCACAATTTAAAAAAAAAAAAAAAAAAGCACAGCCAAGCAAAAAATGAAAATGTCAAGGCAAAAAACTATATTAAAATACAATTAAGGTTACGAGCACATGTTAGTACCTGAGTATAATAAAACACCACAGGGTTATTGTAATTATCCCCAAACTCAGGAAATTAGAGTAAAGTTTACACTTAAAAAAAAATCTGTGTGTAAATGTTAGCATCTAGGAACAAAGAATATAGGCCACACTTACAAGATGGTGGACTCTATGCTGGGAAGCAGAGACTCTAAAAAGGATTTTGGGGTGGCAGAGGTGGATACTCAGCTGAACATGAGCTAGCAGCATGCTGCTGTAGCCAAAAGGACTAATGCAATCCTTAGATGCATAACAAGAGAATCTGGAGTAGGAGTAGAGTGGTTATTTTAACTCTATATTTGGCACTGGTGCAAGGGCTGCAGGAATAGTGTGTCCAGTTCTGGTGCCCACAATTCAAGAAGGATGTTGATAAATAGGAAAGGATTCAGAGAACAGCCATGAGGGTGATTAAATGATTAGAAGACATGCCTTGGAGTGACAGACTCAAGGAGCTCACTCTATTTAGCTTTACAAAGAGAAGGGAACGAGGTGAATTGATCAGTCTGCAAGTATCGACATGGGGAAGGAATATTTAATAACGGGCTCTTCAGGCTAGCAGAGAAAGGTGTAACATAATTCAATGGCTGGAAGCTGAAGCTAGACAAACTGAGGCTGGAAATAAAGTGTAAATTTTTAACAGTGAGAGTAATTAACCAGTGGGACAATTCACAGCAGATTGTAGCGGATTCCCCATCACTGACAATTTTTAAATCAAGATTGGAAGTTTTTTCTAAAAGATATGATCTATGAATTATTTTGGGAAATCTCTATGGCCTGTGTTTTACAGGAGGTCACAATGGTCCTTTTCTGGCTTTGGAATCTATGAAGGTATGGGAATATGTAATTAAGATTTAAACAAATTTAACTCTGCCCTATATTGAGATTATGAGGGGGGAAATATTTAAAAAATAATTAGTGCATCTTTGAAAATGCATAAATACTAAAATGTCTTAATCATAATTGTATGGTTATTGCATTTAATCACTCCAGAGTGACACACAGTATACTTAAAGTCTTAATGTATCTAGTTCTGATGTCCGTTTTGGAAGTCATTTTGGCATAATTAACTCTGAAAAGTGACTGCAAAATACCATTGTGCAGTTCCCTGCTTATTGTCTCTAAATCATTCCATATCAAATGAATTCTGTTTACATGTGAAATATCTGGGTGCGTTTTTTGTTTTGTTTTTGTTTTTTCTATCTCTCTAACTGCCAGTTTGACAAACTCATCCTGGTACATAAAGGTTAAGCCCTGCTCTTTCTCATTCACGCATCATCATCTGCAAAAAAAAGAGTGTGCAATCAGAACAGAGTAAACAACTCTGGCCATGATGCATGTGAACAGAGAAACCAGACTTTCCATTACATCCTTGAGGATGCTCATCATTTCCCAAGCATGTTCTAAATGCAGAAAATGTGCCACATTACCAGTAAAACGTAAGAAGAAAGTAACCAAGAAATAGTCTACTTTCAAACTGCCCTGTCACATCTATTCTAGTCTAGTCAGGTTCTTATGCTGCTCCCATCACCCTGGTGTCTGAATGTTTTAATAATACTGTACAGGTTCTGTGACAAAAGCAAATAAAAGAGAATATTTGTAAAAAGAGCCAGTCATATTTATGTGAAATAATGTGGGCCAATTTGAGCTTCGTAACATGTACTTAATATGGCCAGTCAAGCAATGAGAGTATATCTGGGCCAAACAGTTTCTTGCAAGCATTTGACTTTTGACAAATTGAGTGTTTTCATGAAGACAGATTGTGCCAAGCAGCATCTTCATCCCACATGCTTTTACATTCTCTCAGGATACAAGGGCTGGCCTCAATATTCAAATGAGGTCAGGAGAAAATGTTCATCTTTTTGCATTAATTTGCTGTCTAAAAGAACCCAAGGAGCAGACAGAACGTGAGACACATCAGAGTGTTCTTAGGCAAATCCTCCACAGCTTTTGCCTGTGTGGCTCAACTGGCTATGGCCACTTAAGGCCATTTATACAAGTCTGAGGAGCTGCTTGTGTGCATTCTCTCTGCCTCCTGTACCTTGAGCTCCTTTCTGGAAAGCTGGTTATAAAGTGCCTGGGATTTTGTGGCCTCTGGGCAGGCTATAGCATGAAAGCCTTGCTGCTGATTCTTCAAATGATTTCTCTCTGTCTTTACTTGCACTTCCTACAGTGTCTCAAGGGCTCTTCAGGTGCAGAGAGGGAGGTACTGTCATGTCTTCCAGACTATGATATACATTTCTCAGCCAGCAGGAGCCAGGTGATGGAATGTGGGTGCAGGTGGAGAAGTTGGTTGCATGCGCTTTTGTTTGGTTGGTTGTCAGCTAGCTAGACTATTTTAATCTTTTCAATAGTAATGATGTGTTTGGGGAATGATTTTGTTGTTTTTTGAAGCAGTTAAGCCATAATTGCAGGGAGAGGGTAAAGCAAACAGCCTTTTCATATATTTCTTGATGCCATGTCTATGCTAATAATACTCAGCCTGCTATGTGTGAGAAATGACAGACAGCCCCCTTCTTCCCATCAGCGGATGAGGAGAGGAAGCTAAGGAAAGCAGCAAGTATGATGAAAGAAAACTGTACCCCTCAATCTTTTACAGGTCTCCTCGTGATGTCTGACAATCAAAGGAAGATTGTCTAACGTTCAATTTACAGGGACATTTAGGGAATATTATTTGACTATCCATATATCTTTGTCATCTGTTGTGGTATTCAGACATTACAGAAACACAGCATGGCCATACTCAGTATTACTGGGAATTCTGAAAAAGTGCAGACATTTCTGTTAGTATTGAAATAAGGGCTGGAGTCATTCATAAGTAGGGGTTGTGGAACTGTTTATTGCTCTGTGTGTATGGGTAGAGAGTCTTTCCCTTTCCTTCAGAATATCTCAATGGATAGCCTTGTTTCAACTTGAGAAAAATCTTTTTTCTTGTTCAAAAATTTTGCTGCTGGTTTTGCCACTTCATATGTGGTGAAATGGGGGTATGGATACCTCGATCCATGAATAAATACTAATCTTAGATCCAATGAAATTTTCTCAGTTATTTCCATATCTGTGTCCATTCTTAGTCTTCTGCAAAGCATAGGCCTCTTCATCAATGTGTCTATTCATCACGCTGAATTATTTATCCCAAATAACATCAGGCCTGGCAGCCTGAGTGAGTGAAGGCATGAAGTTTCCTCTCTTCCTGATATCTAGGAGCAAACAGTCAATTTAAATATCTCAGATTAAGTTTAGCAAAGTATGGATGGTTAAGCCTTTCACTTTTCACTGGTTCAACTCTAATTCAGTTCTGCAGTGACTGAAAGTCATTATCTGAAGGTTCTTTATATGCAGTGACCCACAGTAGGTATGTGACAGAATCAGTGGCCTCTGCCTAGCTCAGAGTGAGATAAGTGTCCACTTCAAAAACCCATCACTGGCACCCTTACTGGCAATCTAAGAAAGGAGGTATCATTCAATGAGCATGGAGTTAGAACTTCTCTCCCAACTCTTGAAGTGATCCTCCAGGTTTGATTGAAGGCCTATTGGCAGGAGGCAGGTAATGAGGAAAAACTGCCCAAACTCTCCCTGTTCTGAGGATAACTTATAATCAAGGATGTCATGTTGTAGAACTATGATCACTCTAGCAACTTTCATGAATACTATTGTGACATTATCCAGGGTACACTCTGGACTGCTGAACAGCTGTGTCCCCTCAATTCTCCAACCTGGGGTGCCTTTTACACTGTTCTGATGTGAAAGCAAGCATTCCTGGCCTGCTCACACAGCCGCTAGCTCATAAACTACTTCCAGCTGTACTGTATGAGTGCTTAACAAGCCAGGCATGAATTACATTGCAGAGTGACACCAGCAAATTCTCAATCCCAGACTTGTCCCCAGAAATGCGCGTCTTGTACTGCCCAGATCTTTCCTTCTAGACAATACAAGTTCATAGAAAGTCTGTCATTTTATTAATAGAAAATGTTATGTACAAATCTTATTATCTCAAATGAAGTTTCCCAAACACTTCAGTCTGTACACACTGGTTTAGATAAAACAAATTTATTAACTGCAGAAAGATATATTTTAAGCGATTACATAAGTGAGTAATGAGGCATAGAAGTCAGAATTTGGTTACAAGAAAATAAAAAGTAAAACATAACTAATACCTAACTTAACAAGCTAAGTGAATTCAAATTAAAATGTCTCTCTCAACACATGATTTGGCAGCCTTAGTGGCTGGATGCTTTTCAGCCATGATCCCTTCCCCAGTCCAATTCTGCTTTCCTTGTCCTTCATGTATTATGGATGTCAAGGGCAGAGAGAAAGGGAAGAGAGATTATTTGGGGCCTAAGTTCCTTATTTGTATATCTTTTCCTCCCCTTTGAGAATTGTTTCCAGCTGAGGGTCAGGAGACAGCAAGTCTGGGAGAAAGGAACTTCCAGCTGTTTCTTTGCCAACATGTAAATTTCCTGCTAAAGAATGGCCACTTAACCAGGTAAGAGTCCATTTTATTTTGTTGACACCCAGCTGAGGTGTCAGTTTGCCTTTTGTCTCTCAGGAACTGGTTTGTGCCTGCTTTTCTAAACTTGGAACATGTTTTATACAGTAAGGTTATGAAATTTCAATGTTGTCACACATTTTGTCAGGACAATAATGATCAGCAAATTATGAGTTTTCAAATGAAACCTCACAAGGCATACTTTGTATGAAATTTATCATAGTCTTGTAAAGTGGTGAATATAAGGGTACACATTGTCACAACTATATTCTTTTAAACAGTTTAATGAAAGCTTCTTTTATTACATATGTACAAAAGCCCAATTTCCCTGTGTTCTACCAAAACATGAAGCCTTAGACATTTTTATTTAGTAAAGTGCTGCATACATGTTAAATAAAGTCAATAAAAATAAAACAAGTCATCACAGAAATTCAAAAGTTTATAAAGAGAAGACTCAATTCAGCAATATTAAGTCTGTAAAGCTGTGAAGCAAACATTGCATTTCTCATCTGCAGCAATATAAAGTAAAACTCCGAACAAATTTTCTAAGGTAAATATGTCATACTGGAAGAGTGGGAACATAAGCTAACTTACTTGAGATCTTTTACATGGTGCTCAAAGGATTGCACAGTAAATTGCACAGCACACACTTTTTATCCCTTTTGTGCTAATGTTTCTTATTTTTGTTGGGTGTTGACTGATAGCCCAGCTCATTGGTTGTCCCAGAACAGCAGAAGAAGCGAAAGAAAGATGCTGTATTTTAGTTTTTGAGAGAGGTGTAACTTTATGCCTGCAAGTTCCAGAAAAGTGAAAAGAAAGAAAGAGAAACTTTACAGAAGAGAATCCATGAATAATCCACTTAGTTCAGGCTAGTGCTGTAGTCAGGCAGTTATGGCTATATTTTTATTTAAGACAATAGTCTGTCAGTCCAGTCACTGTTTAGATTGCTGTGTAATAAATAGGGTTGCCAACTTTCTGATTGGAGAAAACTGAACATCCTTGCCCCACCCACTGCCCGGCCCCTTTGATGAGTCCCCGCCCCTTCTCTGAGGCCCTGCCCCCTGCTCACTCTATCCCCCCATCCTCGCTCATTTTTACTGGGCTGGGACAGGGGGTTAGGGTGGGGGTGGAGGGAAGGCTCTGGCTGGGGGTGTGGGCTCTGGGATGGGGCTGGGAATGAGGAGCTTGGGGTCCAGGAGGGGGATTTGGGCTGGGGCCGAGGTGTTCAGAGTTCAGTACTGGCTCCAGGAAGGGGCTCAGGCTGGAGCAGGGGATTTGGGTGTGGGAGGGGGTGGGCTCCGGGCGGTGCTTACCCCAGGCAGCTCCCAGAAGCGGCTGGTATGTCCTTGTGGCCCCTAGATGGAGGGGCCAGGGGGCTTTGCACTCTGTCCTCACCTGCAGGCACTATCCCTGCGGCCAATGGGAGCTGCGGTGCCAGTGCTTGGGGTGGGGGCAGTGTGCAGAGCCTCCCTGACTGCCCCTGTGCCTAGGAGCTGCAGGGACATGCCAGCTATTCCAGGAGCCATGTGGAGCCAGGGAAGGCAGGGAGCCCCGCTGCGCTGCCGACTGGACTTTTAATGGCCCAATCAGCAGTGCTGACCAGAGCCACCAGGGTCCCTTTTTGACTGGGCGTTACAGTCAAAAACTGGACACCTGGCAACCCTAGTAATGAATGAACAAACTGCCGCAATCAAACTCTAACAAGTCTTCTCACTGCCATTTTTACCAGAACAGTAGGTGGTGCCACGATTTAATACAGGTGTTTTGATATTTGTATATGTGTGAATACCACCCAATAAGGCTAATAAATAAGGATTTGGAATATGAGTGAATTGAGTCCAATTCTGCTCAGGCAGGTCTAAGGCTCCAGTTCAGGATAGCATCGCTATTCAGGAGAGAACTTAATCACTTGCTTAACTTTAAACATGTGCTTATTATTTCCCACTGAAATTAATGGAACTTAAGTATGTGCTTAAAGCCAAACAGGTGCTTAAGTGCTATCCAGTATAGGGATGGACTGAATTACATGCTTAGGTACGTTCATGAATCAGGGCCTAAATCAGGAGTGATTCCACTGAAGTTAATGGTATAAAACTGTTGAAAAAGTAAATTCTTAATTAAAATGCTGAAAACCACACGAGTCCAAACCACCACAAAGAAAACCTACTGATATCTCCTTCCTCCCCTTCCATCTTCCTCCTCACCAGACTCTACCCTAATATCCCCCACCCTACTCTTTGTGTCTCTGAGGAGCTGTTGGCCTGACACCCCACCCCCTTCCTTCCCTCTCATTAGGGGTGCAGCGTGTGGTTCTAGCTGATAAGGCAGGACCAAGGAAACACTGCTGCTGTCAGCACCTCTCTAATGAGCTCAAGAGCAGAGGTGTCCAATATTTTGTAGTGCAATAGCAAGGTGACTGTGGATAAATACTTAATAGCTATTGGGTCAGAGAGAGGGAGAGAGAATGACTCTGTAGTCCAGTGGTTAGGGAAATCATTGGGGAGGTGGGAGACTCCAGGTTCAGTCTCCCTTCTCCAATCACTCTTTCATATTTATCCACAGTGGAATAGCTTCAACAGGCAAGACTGAGGGAGCCCCACTTCAGAGCATCCCTTAGCTCAGTGGTTAGAACACTCTTCTGAGAGGTGAGAGGTGCCTATTCAAGCCCTTTCTCCCCTCTGGAGAAAAGGAGAATTAAACTTAGGTCTCCCACATCCCAGATGAGTGGTCTAACCACTGGGCTAAAAGGTATAAGGTGAGCACCAGCACCATGACCACCTCCTGATCGGGCCATTTTCTGCAGAGTGAGGCAGGCACCTAATTCATTCCCAGTAAAAATGCCTTAGGCACCTATGCTGCCTGACTCCAGGCGGCAGGTTCCCATTCATGGATCACCAAGCAGAGATAGGCCTCTCCCACAGCTTAGCTCACAGCCATCAGCATCTCCCATTGGCTGGCATAAGTGGCTTCCTGCCTAGCGTGCTGGCCTTTGTGGATCATATTTTAAGGTGCCTCCCTCTCCACATCCATTGTATAGGGAGCTGAAGCACCTAACTCAGACTTTCTGGATCCCATTGTTGTTCCTGTGATTTTTCTAGGTGCCACAACACTGAGCATTGCAACACTTATGTCCTTTTGTGGATCTGGGCCCTGCTGCATACCGGAAATCAACACACTGTAAATCAGCCTGGAATACAGTTCTTCCAGATGAACAGGCTTTTGTACATGTTAGGATTTTGTATAATCTTGGTTAACACAGCACATTTGTGTAGTAATTCTTTCAGGGTACTTAAATTTTTACTTTAAAAAAACCCTCAAATGTTTCATCTGATTCAGCTTCTTTCAGTAAAACTTTTCTTTTGAAACAATTACCCCAAGAAATTCTTTCAGTATTAGCCCATCCAATTATAGGTTATTTGACAGGCAACGTTTTATATAACAAAAAAAGCCAATTCTCCATTACTGGCAGCCTTATATTTGGTTTGTCTTCTAATACAAATTCTGAAGTGAGTGCAAAGCAATTTGCCAGGACAATGCAAACAACACAAATGAACCTTAAGTGAAACGTCTCTTATCAGTTGCTAATACAGTCTCAGCATTCTCAATTCTAGAAATGATGCAGGCAAAGCATTTCCCCTGTTTAAGATGCTTTTAGAGCACTTACCCAATATGCATCAGGAATACCAAATCAGTGGAATTTAGAAGGGTAGGAAAAATAAAACCCTACTAACCACTGAATATATTTATATTTCCAACAGTTTAAAATAACCCTTTTTGCCAAATAGCTATGCTGTTCCCTGGCTATAAAATCTATAATCACAGAGGCATAGGTTCTAAGAACCCCGTGGTAACTATCTCAAAGTGTATTATAAACATAAATTCTCACAACATTCCTGTGAGGTAGGCCAGGGATATGCAATATAGAGGTGGTGAACCAGTCTGCATATCACCTGCAAAGGTATTCCTTTTAGCCTATGGCCCGAATCCAGAGGGCCAATGAATTCCAAAATCATTGCTCCGTATTTCACACTAGTTTTATCCTTTTCCAGCTACCAGCAGCCCCTCCCATTTAATGACTGTCAGTCACTCCTTTCCAGTCCACCCATTCTCAGCCAGTTGCTAGGAGTGGACCCTTTTCGACAGTCCCTACTGGACACCAAACATCTGCAGAGCAGAAATGGGATCTGCCCACTCCCACCCCTCTGCACAGCTGAGACACATAGGTAAACAGTGTTTCCTCTACTGGCCGAGGGGGAGTGGAGCAATGCCTGTATTTTATCCAATCAGAGCTCTGTCTTTGAGCCACCATTGGATTGAGACTGAGGGAAGTGTCAGTCTTCAGCTGACCACAGCTTTGGCTGTAGGTGAGGAGGGAAAGGAGCATGGGAGAAGAAAAATGGGTGGGAGAAGGGAGAGGGGAATGGATGAGATTAAATAGGAGAATGGACAACAGAGAGCAGGAATGGGGTAGAAGGATGGACAGTCTTGTTAAAGAACCAGAGTGAGACTATATCTACACTTAAAAAGCTACAGCAGCAGAGCTGTAGCTCTTCTGTGTCAACACTCACTAAATAGGAGGGGTTCTCCCATAACTGTAGTTAATCCACTTCCCCAAGAGATGTAGAATTCAGCTGTCAACCCAGCACTGTCAATAGCAGGGGTAAGATTGGCACACCCCTGAGCAGGGCCGGCTCCAGACCCCAGCGTGCCAAATGCGTGCTTGGGGCGGCGTCCCGCGGGAGGGCGGCAGGCGGCTCCGGTGGACCTCCCGCAGGCATGCCTGCGGAGGGTCTGCTGGTCCCGCGGCTCCAGTGGACCTCCCGCAGACGTGCCTGCGGACGGTCTGCTGGTCCCGCGGCCCCGGTGGAGCATCCGCAGGCATCCCTGCGGGAGGTCCACCGGAGCCACGGGACCAGCGGACCCTCCGCAGGCACATCTGCGGGAGGTCCACCGGAGCCGCGGGACCGGCGACCGCCAGAGCAACCCCCGCGGCGTGCCGCCCTGCTTGGGGCGGCGCAAATCCTAGAGCCGCCCCTGCCCCTGAGAGACATAGCTATTCCAATGTAAGTTTTCAGTGTAGACCAGCCCTGAGACTCAGGAAACATGTGTTTCCTACTCTGCCACAGATATGTCTGTGACCCTGGGCAAGTCACATAATTGCTCTGTTCCTCAATTCCCCATCTATAAAATGGAGTAATAGTCCTTCCTTTTCCCTCCCCTTTGTCAGTCTTGTCTATTTAGAGTACAGGTTGTTTAGGGCAGGGAACTGTCTCTTACTATGTGTCTGGATAGCACTCCTAGCAAAATGGAGCTCCAGTCTTGATCGGGTCTCTAGGTATAATGCAAAGCTTCAAAGGATACAGAAAAGATGAGGGGGGAATGGAAGGAGAGGAAGAAGGGTAATGGGAGAGGGGGAATCAGTGAGGGCATGGCTCAGCATTCATGTCATAATCTCCATCAGTACCCAGTCCAGGCTGGGAAAATTAATGATCCAACCAGCAGACCAAATTCAATGGTGAATCCTGGTGACGTGCCACCTGAGGCACATGGCACATATGCTAAGAAGAAGAAGTCGTGAAGAGAGGGACTCAAAAATGGAGACAATGACTAACATAACCCTTTACTTTCCAGAAGTTTTGCACCTTCTCCTCTCCTCCAAGTGTCCCTGCCTGAGCATTGAAAAGCCTTTCATTTAGTCCCATTTCTTATACCCAAAAACTTGGAGGCCTCATGTTGCAGCCATCATTCTTCTGGCAGAGAAAAAACACTCCATGAGACTATTCTTCAGACCCGATCCAGGCTATGTTAATCAGCCAAAGGGATCAGAGCTGCTTACCAGCTTCTTTTACTTAGAACTTTATGGTGGAGTACTCTCTGTTTTCAGGGCAAGAGAAGAAAAGTTCATATCCAACCTTCCACTGATTTCCAGGGGCTCCTTCATAGGGTGGTCTGGACTTAACATTTTTGCCAGAAGAGCTATGTCAGTTAAGAGTGTGGAAAAACATCACACACTTGACCAACATAGCTATAATGACAAAAGCTCCAGCATAGATGCTGTTTATACTGGCAAAAAAAGCCCTTTTGCCAGAGTAAGAAGGGTCTGAATGAGTTCTCCCCTGATATGGGGTGAGCTACGGGAAAAGACTTCAGGAGCAGACCGTGTTTGTACAGACACGCCTAGTCTACCTAGGTATTCTGCATGTTGGAGCTGCTTTGCCAAAATGCGGGTGTTGAGTTACAAATCACTACTCCAGCTCATGAACTTGCTCCTTCATTATGTCAAATGCTGAAATTCTCCTTTATGCTGAAAGATTAAATTAAGAACAAGCACCACAGCACATCTCAGAGCTATGCACTCTTTGATGTGCAGGGTTTTGTTATTTTTTTTACTGCATTTTAAACTTGAAGCCTTTGAGTCAGAAAAATTACCCACCTCAGGGGTCAAGGAGAGGCAGAAGGAGAGGGTGGAAAATCAAGCAAGAATTGTCTCTGCTGGGATTTATGATGTGGGATTAAGTGTGGCTGGCAGGAACCAGTTGGAGCGAATTTGCAATGACCCGTGCAATTACCAGCAAATGGCAAAATTCGGGGGAGGCATGAAGTGGAGAGAAACTGGGGACTTTCAGCTGTCAATGTGAAATAAATTGGTTGGTTCTACCTTTTGATAAGGGATTGTCAAGCAGAAACATCTCACGCTCCCTAGCCACTAGTGTAGATAGCTGGTAAACAATGGTTTGGAGACTTCCTCTTTCCCCACATCAAAATAGTTAATCTTCAGAATAACACATTTCCAGCAAGAGCCTCAACAAAGGAACTTAGAAAAGACATTGTCAGAGACCCAGTCTGCTGGAAACCATACACATTCGTGTGCACACATGATAGTCAATGAAAAAGCATATGAAAT
Source organism: Mauremys reevesii (assembly GCF_016161935.1). Classification (NCBI taxonomy): domain Eukaryota; kingdom Metazoa; phylum Chordata; order Testudines; family Geoemydidae; genus Mauremys; species Mauremys reevesii. The sequence goes on from NC_052623.1 coordinate 255,717,911, forward strand.
GGTGTAAGTAGAGTGTCGTATACATACTGATTAGCGCTCTTGGGAAAAGGGGCTCCAGGGAAGTTGTTAGATTCACCTCTTACTAATCAGTTTAAATTCTAATTAGGACACAACTACTTCTAGTGATCTTATCCCAGTCCTAATGTTTGGCTGAAACCATAGCATCATGCACTGTAATCCTATTAGAGTTCATAAATTAAGAATCAGTCCTCAGAGACCTCTGAAGAAAACTCCTTTAGGAAGTCCTGCTAGTGATTCAGAAGGTAATACTCTTTGCTCTGGGGCAATACAGAACCAAAGTCTGAGCATGTTGCTTGGGGGTGCTGGGCACTGCTACTGAAAGTGCATCTTTCAGATGAGGTAAAGATCCTGACCACTTGTGATCATTAGAGATCTCATATCTTGACATACTTTTTAAGAGTAGAGGTGATTTATTTCTGGTGATCAGGCCAAATTCCAGTTACCTTCTCTCCACCTACATTCTCTTCTCCGTTTCAGTTAACTTCAATAGTCATCTTCATGGTTTTTTATTAAACTTTTTTGTTGTGCTGTTGTAAACTGTTAAGCCATGGCCTGAGGGTAGAGCTAGCTACATTTCAGTGGTGAATTAAATGATTCCTGTATGTACTGTTTGTAGGCTACATAAAATGCTTTGGGATGCTCCTAGATGAAAGATATGATGATCAAGATTTTCAAAATGGCTGCCAAAAGTTAGGCTTCTGCATCTGTATTTAGGTTGCTAAATAAGGGGACTGATTGTTACTACAGACTTCAGTAGGAACTGGGGTGTCCATCCACAAGGGTACTTAGGCACCTAAGTCTCCAGTTTAGGCACCTACGTGTCAGGATTCTGACTGGGACATGGACAGTTGGGCCTAGCAGTGGGAGTCATGTGGTTTGCCAGGCCCAGAGGTTAGAGCTGAGCCGAGCTGAGCCAGAGCAAGAATCCAGGCTATTGGACACTTGGCAGTGAAGTGAAGAGCAGAGCCAGGGGTCAGAGTCAAGAATCAGAAGCCAAATGCCAGAGTCAATGCATGAACTGGAGGCACGGTCAGGAAGGGGAGCCTGGGGTCAGAGCCAGGGGTATCAACGATGGGGAAAGGCAGGAAGTGGAGTGGGCACAAAAGCACACTGGGTGGAAGCAGGAACTGAAGTGGGGGCAAGAGCAGACTGGGCCTGGGCAGGAGCAGGCACAGGCTGGATGAAAGCAGGATCCAGCTTCTGTATGGAATCCACTTACCAGCCAACAGTGCTAGCTCAGCTCCACCCTGCCTCCAGTCAGGAAATGCAGCCAATTAGGCAGCACCTGCCAGGGTCAGCTACGCTCCTGCTGCAGCTGGCTCCTAAATCCCAGTTTAGGCTCCACCATTGTGATCCACAAAACTCCCCCTGAAACATATAGGTACCTAAACCCATTTGGTGCCAACATTTTCAGAGTAAAAGCTCCCTCAGCACCTAAGTTTCCTTACCTCCCTCTAGGAGTCTGGATGTCTATCTCCCACCTAAGCACCAGAGCAATCTACAAGCCAGGAGGAAGATAGGCCTTGGCTTCCATATCTCTCTTTTTCTGTCCCAATGACTATTAAAGTATCTACCCACAATGGAACAGTCACTGAGCCAGAGAGAAAAATGACTCTGTAGCTCAGTGGTTTGGGCACACATCAGCATATCTTTCATTATTTATCCACAGTGGAACACCATAGACTGAGGGGGCCCCACATCAGAATAGCCCACCACTCAGTGGTTACAGGACATTCCTGACATGGGGGAGATCCCTGTTCAAATCCTTTCTCCCATCAGGCAGAGGGGGGAAATTGAACCTGGGTCTCCCACATCCCAGGAGATTGCTCAAACCACTGGGCTAAGAGGTGAGCAGCATCACTATCTTCTCCCAATTTGTATGGAGCAAGACAGGCACCTAACTCATACCCACAAGAAACTAGTTAGGCATCTAAATCAGCTGATTCCAGAAGAGGGGTTCCCATTCCTGGATCACTAAGCAGAGACAGGCTTTGTGGATCCACACTAGGGTGTTTGGTACTTTTGAGAAACAGGCAATTTATATGGGTCCTTAAATATAGATTAATTTAAATGAATTGAATTAAAGCTCAAGTTTAGGCCCCTTTAGAATGTGATTTTCTCAGGGATCATTTCTAAATACAGAACAGAGAACTACCAGTAAGTTGCAGCTATGCAGCCGAATATCCCTTGCCCTGAGGACATACTTGGACATACCAGGCTTGCTGCTGGGTACTGGGCAGCAGGGTGACCAGATGTCCCGATTTTATAGGGACAGTCCCGATTTTGGGTCTTTTTTCTTATATAGGCTTCTATTACCCCCCACCCTCTGTCCCGATTTTTCACATTTGCTGTCTGGTCACCCTAGTGGGCAGTGACATGGGGAAGTCCACTCCTTGATTATGTTAATGTATTACTATATAATATTTAATCATGTATGTTTCTTTGAGTAAATTTTGTGCTAGGGGAATGTGCTGACTGACAACTCTGGAAAGGAAAATCCTCTACTTTTCCATAAAACTACTATATAGCCTGGGCACTGACAGTTGGGGCTTCCGCATAAACAGCCACCTGTAAATGTACTAAACCCTCAGGGAATTAGATCACCTTTCAGGAGGAGAGAGTTCACTCTTCATGGCTCACCAAGTCTTTGGTGGCTTGGCAGAGATTGCCAGCACTAGTGCTAACAAGTGCCATGTGTGATGTGTATATCTGCCCAGTACTAGGAACTGAAGTGAAACCATCAGCGCATTTAATAAGCTAATGAACAGCCATCAGACAGTGACAAATTTCACTTATGACTTGTATCAAATTCAAATCAGTGATGCAGAAGTTAAATTCTCTATATCTCACTATCAGTCCCCTAAGCTATCCAACTCCCATTGTTATTGCTGGGAGTCCGCAGCCCTACACCAAGTTGAAAATGCTTCCTAGCTATGAAAAAGTATAGAGTTCCTTTAAGTTATGGCAAAACTGTCCAGCCAGCTGCCTTAAGGCTATAAGTTTCTCAAGGGCTCATTCTCATTCTGTTTGCTTTGTTATCCTTCCTGCTGAGCCTGCTAGACAGAAAAATAAACCCACACCATTTATCTCTGTAGATAGCTGTGGGACTCAGGGTAGCTGAGCTCTATATATGCTCCGTCCCCAGGGATAAGGTGAGAAATATGCATTCTGTCCTCACTGATGATTAATAGGGGGCAGAGGAGGAAGGGGGCTTGATTGTGACTTGCAAGATTGTGGATTTCTTTTCTATAAAAAAACCCCAAACTTTTTGTTTTATTGGTTTCTTATTATACTAGCAAAGGTACAGCAAGATACAAGAGTAAGTGATAAGAAAGAAAACTAGCAAGTAAAGCATATATCAGACATATCTATCATTATGAAGAATAGAATTCCTAGATTTGTAGCTTTTAAGACCAGATGGGATCATTGTGATCATGTAGTCTAATCTCCTACATAACACAGTTCATAGAACTTCTCTGAATTAATTCCTGCTTCAAGTCCACTTGCTATGGTTGCACTAAAGTACATCTTAGAAAAAAAAACAATTTTGATTTAAAAATTCCCAACTATGGAGTATCCACCACAACCCTTGGTCAGTTATTCTAATAGTTAATTACCCTCACTGTTAAAAATTTGCACTTATTTTGAGTCTGAATTTGTCTACCTTCAGTTTACAGTCATTGGATCTTGTTAGACCTATGTCTGTTAGATTGATATATTCTACTATAAAGTAAGCATAAGAAATTTAAGAGTTGTGAGTTTATCTGAGATTGTCATGGGATATAATCTCTGTCCCGGGTCAACTCAGGCATAAGAAGCAATCAAATCCAAAGCAGGAAAAAGTGGCAAATCAGTCAAAAAGAATGCCCCCCATCTCCCCCATAGGTACAGAAAAGTTCAGAACGGTGATACAGTATTTCACATCTATATTCCCTTCTTTTTCTTTTTTTCTTAAATCACCCATGCAGGGAAATTCCATGCACATTTAGAAATACTTCATCTGTTTAAACTCAGGAAATTCCATGAATTAAGGTTTCTTCAACAATGGTAACTCAGCCATTTTGTGCCATGTCATATTCTTAAGTGTTTTCCTTGCTAATAAGAATCATAGAATCATAGAATATCAGGGTTGGAAGGGACCTCAGGAGGTCATCTAGTCCAAACCCCTGCTCAAAGCAGGACCAATTCCCAACTAAATCATCCCAGCCAGGGCTTTGTCAAGCCTGACTTAAAAACCTCTAAGGAAGGAGATTCCACCACCTCTCTAGGTAACCCATTGCAGTGCTTCACCACTCTCTGAGTGAAAAAGCTTTTCCTAATATCCAACCTAAACCTCCCGCACTGCAACTTGAGACAATTACTCCTTGTTCTGTCATCAGGTACCACTGAGAACAGTCTAGATCCATCCTCTTTGGAACCTCCTTTCAGGTAATTGAAAGCAGCTATCAAATCCCCCCTCATTCTTCTCTTCTGCAGACTAAACAATCCCAATTCCCTCAGCCTCTCCTCATAAGTCATGTGCTCCAGCCCCCTAATCATTTTTGTTGCCCTCCACTGGACTGTTTCCAATTTTTCCACATCCTTCTTGTAGCGTGGGGCCCAAAACTGGACACAGTACTCCAGATGAGGCCTCACCAATGTCGAATAGCGGGGAATGATCACGTCCCTCGATCTGCTGGCAATGCCCCTACTTATACAGCCCAAAATGCCATTAGCCTTCTTGGCAACAAGGGCACACTGTTGACTCATATCCAGCTTCTCGTCCACTGTAACCCCTAGGTCCTTTTCTGCAGAATATGTACAAATACATTCACGTGTGCCAAACTGGTCAAGTTAAAGCCTAGGATTTTAAATGCCTTTTTGGCTTTAATTTGACCAGTTTAGCACATGCTAAAGTACAACTTTGTCCTGACTACAGTTTTAGAAGGTGGTAGTTAGATTGTGCTAGGTAACTCAATCTAACATCAGATTTTTAAATCCTTATTTAAACAAGACCATAAAGTGACTTGGCAAAATGCTAGAAAATATACACTAGGTAACAATCCCAGATTGGCTGGGATGGACAGATTGAATGAACTAATAGGTCTTTTTCATCTCTGCCTTCCATTAGAATTTTTCTAAGCTTTTCTTAAACTTCACACATAAGATTTGGATCTGTTTTTAAAAGAGTGCAAATCAGAATTTGTAAAAAAGGAACTCCTTCCAGGGTGAGCATAAAGCATACCAGTGTTTCAAGAAATTGAATGATTTGTACTGCCAATGAAAAAGAAAACACTGGAGAAGGGAGAGATCTTGTGTATCCGTGTAACTCATGCCAGAAGCTGACAATTATGAAATACGTGTCTGAATCATTAGCTCGAAAGAGACTAGAAGCTATTGATCTGAAAATGGATTGTACTGAAGCAGCAGTAGGAAGGGAGGGAAGAATTCAGTGATCAGCAGAAGCACTAAGCTGTTGTCCACTGAAGAAAGATAGATTATAATGAGAAAGGGACTGCACCAGGCACCATTATGTCCATTGACATAAAAGCCATTGTAGCTTCCCTTCCAACACTTCGTGTGCTATGTCATGTGGCAAACATTTCTCTGGGGCATAGAAGTCTGGGAAGAAAAGTGGGATTGTTTATAAATATATAGCATAATCACCTAATGCGGGCAGTAGTTAGAGCACAATAAAATTACCCAGCAAGTGATGGCTGTTAGGATATAGATATTCAGGCCTGTCTGCAAAGGCCTATAAACTTTAAGAATTTAGGTGTATTCTTATCGATTAGCTAGTTATAGAGGTATAAAAGAAGGAATCTGTGTTAGGGCCTTCTCTCACTAAGACAGTTTGAGGCCCTGTTCTTAGGCTAATGCCTTTGGCTAAGCAGCAGAGGCAGCCATAAACTGGGAAGCGAATGGTCACATCCTCAGATTCCAAACTAGTCAAATTGAAATAAGGCAATCTGGGGCTGTTAGAAAGGTGATCCAATCGATCACCTCCAGAGAAAGGGAAGAGCCTAGAAGATGCAAAAGGAAATTTAGTTTGATAGTTTTCTGTTTGGTAAGAGCTCACTTATCAATAGACGCAGCTGGGAAACCCTTATGTCTTTATAAATGTAGTTGTGAAATCCTCACTTCTGTATTGTTTTGTCATTATAGTTCCCACTTTGCTATTGTGTATTTGCATGGTCTCTGTCTGGTTCTCTGATTGTTTCTGTCTCCTGTATAATTAATTTTGCTGGGTGTAAACTAATTAAGGTGGTGGGATATAATTGGTTGGCTAATCATGTTACAATATTTTAGGATTGGTTAGGTAAATTTCAGTAGAATGATTGGTTAAGGTATAGCTAAGAATATTACTATATAAATTAGGGGCAAACAGGAAGTACGGTAAATTGGGATTCGAAAATTAGGAAAAAGGAACTTGGATTTAAGCTTGCTGGAAGTTCACTCCAATAAACATTGAATTGTTTGCACCTTCGGACTTTAGTATTGTTGCTCTCTGTTCATGTGAGAAGAACCAGGGAAGTGGGAGAGTGAAGGAATAAGCTCTCTAACAATGGCCCACGTGCCTGCCTTCATAGGAAGTTCAACAGTGTGTGCCACTAGAAGAAAATTTGGGGCCATGAGAGAAAGAGAGGATTGCCTTTTTCTATTTCAGTAGTCTCTGAGGTCCAAATTTTGCCCTAAATTTCACTTAAATTACTGCAGTTACCACTGCATACCCTGCAGTTCTCCAGGTCTGATAGAAGGCAGAAATTTGTTCTGAGATGGTATATGAAAATGATTAACTAAACAGGAGTGCCTGGAATAAAGGCATAATGAGAATTCCATTCCTAAATTAAAACGACGAGCCAAACTCAGTCTTGGTGTCAGCAGCTGCAACTCTATTGATGTTAATGGAGCTGCAACTGCTTTCACCAGGGCTGAATTTGGCCCACTAAGGTGTGTGGGTTTTTTTCTTTGTCCAGGTTTTTTCTTATAAAACTGAATGCAAACTTTGAAGCTGTGATTAAACCTTACACAATTCATTATGATACTGCTTCTTAAACAGCCAAATAATTTGCCTCAGAGGTTAAGCCAGCTAACTCAATGCTGTGGAGCAAGGGACTGGCGTTGCAAATTAAACCCCGTTCTCCTACATGGCAGTAAAGAGATCTAAATACCAGCCTACTGGGGCAGCCTCAAAATGTCATTGTATCCTATTTGGAACAAATCAACACTGTCAAGCTGCTTTAGCCTGATCCTGTGAATTGGAACCTGTCCTTCATGTAGGTCATATAATTTAGCAAGGAGTCCTACAGGCAAAACAGCACCTTTCCTATATATGATTGCCTGCTGAACTCACCAGTGGCTCTCCACAGCAAATGCATGGATTCCCACTTGGACTGATATGGGCTATCTTGCCAGTGCAGTCATGCACCAGACATGGACTCAGTCTGAGTTTATTCATCTAGGACACAGCCACTTCTCATTATTGAAATGCACATTAAGAAGTCGGCTCTGAAAATCTCCCTATAAACAAAGGCGATATGATAAGAAACAAAATTGAGTTCCCCTTTGTGGCTGATTTTCCTTTGGCTGCTGTCGTCTTTGAAGGAGCTATCAGAGCGAGCTAGCCAGTCATTAATCTTGAATGACTTCAGAAAGCAGACCCTAAACCTTCAATAATGTCTTTCCAAAACAGTCCTAATCTCTGCAATGGCTCTCAAGAGTGGCAGCAAAACAGCCTCCCATCTACTCCTGTTCCTGTCACAGTAACTCAGAGAGATACAGGGCAATGCTGAAGCTCACTGAAGGGAAACCAGACTTTAAAGAGGGACATTTTTCATGTGAAACATACAATACTTCAGTAGTCTGAAATAATGTCTGTATTCTATATGCATGTTCTCATTCTTTATGGGTGTGTTTGTGACATCGCTGTTACTCCAGAAGGATGGGAATATATGGGGGTACATCGCAAACACAAGGCTGGGATAACACCACTGTGGGTTTTTAACCCAGAAAGTTTAGCTTTTTAATAGTGTGATCATCTCAGGAAAATGACACAATTTAAGATCTCGACTTTTTTGTTTGTTAAAGCATCCTGGCATAAAAGTGTTTTAAAATCCCTAAATCTACCACCTGCCCTAGTTCTGTTTCTGCTCCATCATCTCCAGCTCCATCTATCCCCCACACACCTGCTCTCTCCCCTTTTTTTTTCTGCTTCCTCCTATTCTCTCACTGTGTCCCAGGCTGGCTGTTCCTGCTCATTTTCTCTTTATGACCCAGGCCCATCTCTTGTCCTGTCTCTGCTTTTAACTTTCCTGAAATGGAACAACTAACCTAAAGGTCTGGATTCCCATCTTCACGTCCGTGATTGCTACTGATAACATGCAAACTGCAGTAGTAGCCTGAGTCCCGCGAGCTGACACTGCCCAGTGGCGGGTGTTTTATTGCAGTGTAGGCATACCCTAAACCCCCAAATCCTAAAGACACTGGGAGCATCAGGATAACTGAAAAGCCCCTTCCCTCCCCTCCCCTGATTCTGTTTGTGGCTGTGTGTATGCTACTAAGAACATGAAGAGCCAGTGAGTGTTCCTTGTATGGATATGAGGTAATATGGGGGGAGGGAAGAAGTAGATGGCACAAGAAGCCTCTCTCCTCACCCTTTGTGAACCTTACTCAAAGGTCTCTCACCACTGTAGTCCCTGCTCTCTAGGGGCACACGTCATCCAGCTACCCCCTGCCCCTCCCCTTCATGAAGAGGTCCAGGTACAAAGAGAAAGCAGGAATCACTATTTTAAGGGATGATTCAACCTTTGCATTCCCCGTACACCTGGCCGGTTAGGGCAGAAGCAATCCCTCCTTCAGCTCCCAATGGTGTGAGCGGACTCTGCACCATCCTCAAAGCAAGCCAGTGGCTGAATGTCACAATTTCTCCCTATGAACAATGCACTCAAGATTCTGTCCTATCCTTACTACAGTTTAACCAAATGTATTCAGCTAATTCTGTGTGTAAGTGCTCATCTCATGCCACTACCAATTTCTGTTGGACAGCATCAGCAGCATTGCACTTTAATGTACCCATGGCTGTGAAAGGAGCATCTGTAGTGAGTCATTCATTCATGCCCGTCACCCCAGTCGGGGTATGGGCCACCAACAACAGATCTCCAGAGTCCTCTATCCTGGGCCATTTGCTCTAACTGGTTCCAGGTATAGCCCATTTTTGTGCAATCAGCCTGAAGGTCGCGTCGCCAGGTGTTTCTTGGACGTCCTCTTTTCCGCTTGCCTTGGGGGTTCCACCACAATGCCTGTCTGGTGATGTTGGTTGGCTGCTTGCGTAGTGTGTGTCCTATCCAGCCCCACTTTCTTCTTCTAATTTCTTCCTCTGCTGGAGGTTGACGTGTCCTCTTCAAGAGGTGGATGTTACTGATGGTGTCTGGCCAGCGGATCTGAAGAATCCTTCTAAGGCAGCTATTAATGAAGGTCTGGATCTTCCTAGTGGTTGTTTTAGTTGTCCTCCAGGTTTCAGCTCCATACAGTAGGACTGGTTTCACATTGGAATTGAACAGTCGAATCTTTATTGCCAAAGATAGCTCTCTGGAGCTCCAGATGTTCTTGAGCTGTAGGAAGGCTGCTCTTGCCTTACCAATCCTTGCTTTGATGTCTGCATCTGTGCCACCCTGCTGATCGATAATGCTGCCAAGGTAGGTAAAAGACTGCACTTCTTCCAGGGGGCTTCCATTCAGTGTGACTGAGTCATTGCTGATGGAGTTAATCTTGAGGATCTTGTTCTTGTTCTTGTGGATGTTGAGGCCAACCTGTGATGATGTGGCTGCCACTACGTTGATCTTCTCTTGCATCTGCTGGTGGCTGTGTGAAAGGAGTGCAAACACTGGGGCTCCATTGCTGCAGATCATCACTGGTGCCATGAGGGGACAAGCCCCGTTAGGCAGCAACAGTGGAGCTACTCCATGTTTACGTAGTCCCTTCCCTCTCCCTGAGGCAGAGAGTTTGAGACTCCATCTCTGTGTGTTCAGATATTTATGCCACACATCACTTGGCTACGTGAACACCGAGTGGAACTGTGAATCCAAGAGGGGTTTAAATCTTTTCTCCCTTTCTGGTTCTCTTGCCTCTTCCCCATCACAGGGAAAGTGACTTTAAAATAAAAAAGTATATTATAAATGACTATTAATCTTATTTCTGTGAGGGAAGGTAAGGCAAGGAGATAGGCCTTACTTTTTGTTCAGACAGTGCTAAGCTTTGGGATCAATCTTAGCTCCTGTGGGAGCAAGTTCCATATGATGAACCAGGAGCTGAGTGGAAGCCGGAGCCTTCTAGTCTCACTCAGCTGCAGATAGTTTGATTGTTCCTCTGGCTTACAGCTAGCAGGATGGGCTTGGGCACCAAGGGAGAGGACAGGTGGTCCTTGAGTAAGCCCAAACCTAGTCCATTGAAGACTTTGAATTTCAAGATGAGGACCCTGAATTTAAGTTGGTATTGGACAAAAAGTCAATGTAGAGATTGGTGCACTGGAGCGATGTACAGGCAACCCTAAAACCCAGGGTGAAATTCGCCAGGCCCTGTGCTGTTACTGTACATGTGACTAAACTGTCTGTCGCTCTTGTGTGAAAAAAATCAGAAACCTGGACTTGAGCTCTCATGTGTGTCTCAAATAAGAATTCAAGCAGAAATCACTCAATCGCGTCCTATGAAAGTAGATCTCTCCTTGTATTTTGGGGTGAAGATTGAAGCCACTGAGACTTCCATAAAGCTGTTAGTATTCAGTGCTGGGCTGAGCTTACTGTTCTGGAGTCTGGAGGGGAAGATCATACCCCTCTCCTGTCAGTGATGATGTTTCTCCAGCAGGGAGACTGCTGTTGATGAATTACTTAATCCTGCTGTCCAATCCCAGACAGTCTCTCACTCTGTTTAGGATTCCTCCTCTCCTGTGCAATCTACAGGGTCTCTGAGATGCAGGGCAAAAATGTTGATGAAGTGGTCAGATTCCTCCAAGATGGGGTGAGCAGGTGGAATTTTAAACAGTGGGGCACGTGGGGACCTGCAGACAAACAGCTTTTGTTTCAAACTAATGGCAGTGTCAAGTTATTCCAGCAGGACCAAAATTACAGTTCACGGTGTAGTATATCACAGGGAATCAGTTCTTTCTGAAAGCAAAAAGGACTGGCACGGAGACTCTGTAAGCACTTCTGTTAGGTAACCAAGGGTCACCTAGTGACAGATTTCAGCTGATGACTAGATTGCAGAGAGATAGAGAGTGACAGAGCATATAAAACAAACCTTGCAAGCAGGCAGTGCAAAGCCAAGAAGGAGTGCTAGGTTTGCAGATACTGAAGTGTCTTCCCTAGGAAGGCTGACTACTGCTCTTTGGGGCCCATTTTCTTCTTATTACTTCCCTGCTACATTTCATCTCTTCTCTTCATTAAAAAGAAATTCCATTATGTGGTGGGGTGGGGCAGGAGAGACTGAGCCTGGAGAACATAATCAAATAAAGAGAGCAGAATTTTTAAAGAGAATGAATGAATGAATGAATGAATGAATGAATGAGAGGAAAAATGAAAGGGGGGGGAAAGGGTAAAATAAAAGCCTTTCCACATTTCAGATTGAAAGCAGGGTTTTATCCAGAAGGATCTCGCAACGCTCTACAGTGTATATACCATGCCCAGTGATCCCGCCTCCTCTTGGTAAAATGATGTAACTGCTTAACACCAAAACACCAAACAACTTAGGGCAAAAAAGTGAAGTAGGAGGGATGGTCTTCTGACTAAGGCACCAAACTGATACTCAGGTAATCTGGATTCAGTTTCAGGCTCTCCTGCAGACTCTTGGGACCTTGGGCAAATCACATACTCTTTCTGTGCCTCAGTTCCATATCTGTAAAATGGTGATACTACTACTACTTCCTTCCTCATGGGTTCTGACTTGCTTATTTAGACTGCAAGCTCTTTGGAGCAGGGACTGTTTCTCATTATGTGTATGTACAGTGCCTGGCATAAGGGGCCCCAATATCAGTTAGGGGTTTAGGCACTACCACAACATAAGTAATTAATAAGTTAAAATACTCTGGCTCCCTCCAGCAATGGTATGGGTTGGGCAGGATAAAGCAGCCCTGCAGCTGCCACAGTAGAATGGAGTTGGTGCTGGGAGCTCCAGGATTCCTAGAAGGCGATGGTGCCAAAGTGGAAGGTTTGTAAAGTAGGAGCTAGGGACAAATACTCCTGCATAATCACCAATACTTGGCAACGAGGGAGGGAAGGGATGACCAGGAACCTTGAACAGAGGCAAATGGATCAGGGATTCCCCTCACCACACGTTCACCTATCTAGGGTGGAATACTGTCAAAGATGCGTCTTGCACTGAGGCCTCCAGATGAAGACACACAGGTTCTAGTGAACCAAAAAAGGGTTGAGAACCATCCTTCATTAATAGTGCTTGGAGTTCAAATCTAGGGGCCGGCCAAGCAAGCACCTCAGTGGTCCTAAATTGTTGGGATGGTGCTTGGGGAGAAAAAAGAGCTTTTAGGTAGCTAGGATCCAGACTATGTAGGCTTTACAAATGTAAGCCAGCATGTAGAAGCTACTAGTGACCCAGTGCTGCATAAAGATTACAGGTGTTGTCATAACTATGAAGGGAAGGGTAACAGCCCTCCTGTGTACAATGCTATAAAATCCCTCCTGGCCAGACACCAAAATCCTTTTACCTGTAAAGGGTTAAGAAGCTCAGGAAACCTGGCTGACACCTGACCCAAAGGACCAATAAGGGAACAAGATACTTTCAAATCTTGGTGGGGGGAAGGCATGTGTTTGTGTGCTCTTTGTTTTGGGGGTTGTTTGCTCTTGGGACTAATCCGTGCTCTCTAAATCTTTTTGAACCAGTCTCTCATATTTCAAACTTGTAAATGAAAGGTTAGTTAGTTTTATCTTTGTTTTCTCATCTTGTAAATGTTCCTTTTTGCTGAAAGGATTTATCTCTGTTTGCTGTAACTTTGAACCTAAGGCTAGAGGGGGTTCCTCTGGGCTCTATAAATCTGATTACCCTGCAAAGTTATTTTCCATCCTGATTTTACAGAGATGATTTTTACCTTTTTTTTTATTATTAATTAAAAACCTTCTTTTAAAGAACCTGATTGGTTTTTCCTTGTTTTAAGATCCAAGGGGGTTGGATCTGCACTCACCAGGAATTGGTGGGGGGAAAGGAGAGGGAATGGTTAATTTCTCCTTGTTTTAAGATCCAGGAGTTTGGATTTGTGTTCACCAGGAACTTGGTGGAGAAGTCTCTCAAGGTTACTGGGAGGGAGATAGTCTGGGGGGAAGGTAGACAGAGTTTCTCAAATAACTCTTAAAAGATATGGGTGATGGCAGTAAAACCAGATCTAAGCTGGTAATTAAGCTTAGAGGTTCTCATGCAGGTCTCTACATCTGTACCCTAGAGTTCAGAGTGGGGAAGACAGGTGTAAAGAGCACATTACACCTAACAACATTAAGCAAGGGGGTTGCCTATGTTCTATAGTAGCTGAAGCTCTGGAATGGTCCAGAACACACTGGACTAGATGGACCAATACTCTGGCAATTTCTATCTTTCTAAGACTTTCCTGATTAAAAGTGAAATTCTATTCCTGTCATTATAGGGTTCAATGTTACTCATAAATCCAGAGCTGCCTCCAACAGGGAAGGCAAAAACAGCTAAACTTGCACTCATACTGTACACAGAAAGTGAAATAAATACATAAATTATGCACACACAGAGAGTTGATCTTGTTAAATATTAATGCTCATGATATTTTACCCATCTCATAAAAAGAGCATTATATCTGAGCTCCTCATATTGGTAGAAATCAATATGTACCTGAATATTTATGGGATATCACATATTTTTAGTAAAAAAAACCCATCTTAACATGACAGGGATATGTTGCTATATTTATCCTTTATTCCTAAATTCCTTCTCAAGCCTTTGTATCCATTTTTTGCCCAGCCTTCCAACCCTATGTGTTTGTGAGAAAGATGCAGTATCATCCAATTCAAGAAGTCCCTTAGCTCCATGATGTAACTGATGAAGCTTTGATTAAGTAACAAGAGAGGACAGTACAAGGAGAAACCCTGATACTAAGGTTTAATATCAGATAACACAAAACTCACTTCATGTGTTACCCAAACAGGTTTTGAACCAGTTTTTTATTATTATTATTTTGGCAGGGAAATGGCTGGTGCACCAACCACAGTACCTTCCATGTCTCCACTAATGCTTATCTCATCAGATGAGATGTACCTGCTTTGGCTGTCTATGTAAATATATAAACAGATCTGAGCTTTCAAAGATACGTCTCTCTATATTTTCTTTTCTGTTTGCAAGTTGAAAATATAGATGCCTTGAGACGCCTAGTGTCAGTCACCTGATTCTGAACTGGAGACAGGATTTAATGACAACATTTAATCTTCCCAAGTCTTCTACATCAATGTAATGTCACGGCCCTAAGATATTTCCTGGAATGACTCATTTGTTGAATATTTTTTACTCAGAAAGGCCTTGCACTGTACATGTCTATGGGTATGTCTACACTACAAGACTATTTCGAATCAACTTAATTCGAATTTGTGGAATCGACCTTATGAAGTCGAAGTTGTGTATCCACACTAAATACACTAGTTCGACTGTGTGAGTCCACAGTAACGGGGCCAGTGTTGACTTTGGAAGCGGTGCACTGTGGGAAGCTATCCCACAGTTCCCGCACTCCCCGCTGCCCATTGGAATTCTGGGATTTCCCCCCAATGCCTGCTGGGGGGAAAAATGTGTCGAGGGTGGTTTTGGGTAACTGTCATCATTGAACCGTCAATCACGTCCTCCCTCCCTTCCTCCCTGAAAGCGCCTGCAGGCAATCTGTTCGTGCACTTTTCTGCTCAGTGACAGCGCGGGCACCACAGCACTTTGAGCACGGATCCCGCTGCAGTTTTGGCCGTTGTCAACTCCTCGCACCTTATCGTCCACCTCTTCCACAGTCAGCTGCTGAGAAATAGGGCTACTTTTCAATGGTGCTGCGAGCACTGGTGGACCATGGGGGACGTTTTACCAACATCAACGTCGGGTGGCCAGGCAAAGTTCATGACGTGCGTGTTTTCAGGAACTCTGGTCTGTTTAGACACCTGCAGGAAGGTAGTTTCTTCCCGGACCACAAAATAAATCTTGGGGATGTGCAGATGCCTATAGTGATCGTCGGGGACCCAGCCTACCCGCTAATGCCCCGGCTCGTGAAGCTCTGTGCAGGCGCCTTGCACAGCGACAAGGAACTCTTAAAGTACCAGCGAGCAGCGTGACCTGTGACTGTTCAGTTTCTCTACAGAGATGCTGAACCTGCCCCTGTTTCTTTACCAAGTGACTGTTGACTAGCATCTGCAGTTACATACCCCGCTCACCCCGCTTCCCCAACTTCCAACACACGTTTAAAAATAAAAGACATGTTCCACTGTAACTTTACAAAGGTTTCTTTATTGATGACTTTGCGTTACAGGGTTGAAACTGGGACACGGACTGTGCTGGGTAGGGTGTGCAGTGATGTAAAGACCGTCTGTAAACTCGAGGGATGACAGGCTCCTGCTCCCAGAGCGGTCTGCAGTGCCGGACTGGATGTTTCAACGGAGCCTGCCATCCCTCCTTTTTGGGACTCTGTGTGCGGGGGCTATGTGGCCTTTTGGCGGGGGAGGATGGATACAGCTTCCTCTGCTGCATGGCTGCGTGGTCCAGGACAGGGACCGTTGCATGAGATCTGTAACCCCCCTCCCCCGCTACAAAGTCACGTACCCCCCCACCCACACAGAACCTGCAAACCACCTCCCATACCGACCAGGGTGCCTACTGACTGCAGTGTGTGTGTGACCTGCTGCTGATCCTGCCCCCTTGTCTGTACCCTGGTAAAGGTGATTGTCCTGTCAAATTACCAACCCCCTTCCCCCCCTTCAAACACAGTCTCCTCTAAAAGAACATGACGGAAACAGTAATTAACAGAAAAGTATTTTTTATTATCAACTAGACAGTTAGGGGATGAAACTGGGATGGGGGCTTGGGTGAGGCGGGAAGGAAAGGACTTCTCAAAATTTAGGGTATGAGAGCTTTTGGGTACTTGAGCACTCTGCTGGGGTGCAGTGACAGTTTACACGGCCTCTGGCGCCCCTCCTTCCAGTTATTTTGGGTGAGGGGGGTATGGGACTTTGTGGCGGGGGAGGGCGGTTGCAGATACACTGCAGGGGGGCTCTGTCCTCCTGCCTGAGGTCCTGCAGAACATGCACAAGGCGCAGGAGCATGTCCGTTTGCTCCCTCATTAGTCCAAGCAGCGTTTGAGTCGCCTGCTTGTCTTCCTCACGCCACCTCTCCTCCCATTCGCTGTGTGAGCACTGGTACAGAGACAGGGTCTCCCTCCACTGGCTCTGCTGGTCCGCGTCGTCTCGGGAGCACCCCATAAGTTCAGCAAACATCTCGTCCCGTGTCTTTTTCTTTCGCCACCTAATCTTTGCCAGCCTCTGTGAGGGGGATGCTGTGGCGGGTCTGGAGACAGTCCAAGCTGTGTGATGGGAAAAAGGGAGTGAATTCCTTGCAAAGATAAATTTTTGCGAACAATGAACACAGTCTAGTCTGTCTCTGTGAAATCTGGGTTGAGATCCCAGTGCCTGATGGGGCAAAAACCATTTTCGCGGGTGGTTCTGGGTAAATGTCGTCAGTCATCCCTTCCTCCGGGAAAGCTACAGCAGACAATCATTTCAAGCCCGTTTTCCCTGGATTGCCCTGGCAGACGCCACAGCGTGGAAACCATGGAGCCTCTTTTGCCTTTTGTGCCTGTCACCGTATGTGTACTAGATGCCGCTGACAGAGGCGGTCCAGCAGCGCTACACAGCAGCATGCTTTTGCTTTTGCATGACAACAGAGATGGTTACCAGCCATATTGTACCATCTACCACACCATAAATTGGTAATAAGATGGGCATGGTTACCAGTCCTTTTGCACTGCACCATTTGCTGCTGTCCTAAGTGCCCCTGGCTGCTCTTAGCCAGGGGCGCAAAAGCCAAAATTGGGAATGACTCCCTGAGTCAATTCCTCCTTTTTGGTATCTAAAAATAGAATCAGTCCTGCCTAGAATATGGGCAAGTGTACTAGAGAACCACTGTATCAGAGAACCAGAGAGCACAGCTGCTCTGTGTCAGATCCTGCATAGATTATGAGCTGTATGCTATTCACAGGGGGTGCTCCTGCAACAACCCCACCTGTTCATTCCATTCTTCCCCGGCCTTCCTGGGCTACCATAGCATTGTCCCCCCACTTGTGTGATGAAGTACTAAAGAATGCAGGAATAAGACACAGTGACTTGTTAGTGAGAAATGAGTGGAAGGCAGCCTCCAGTTTCTATGATAGTCCAGATAGGACATTAAGGAGTGTGGAGGAGAGGAGCCCAGCATCCTGCTGCTAGTCCAGGGGCAATTGAATCTTTTCTTTACACATGAAGGGTGGGGGCTGATGAAGCTCAGCCCCCTGTTGCTATGATGACGATGGTTATCAGCCATACTGCACCATCTACCATGAAAAATTAGGTTCACCTGACACTGGGGGACCTGACAGATGGTAGTGGGCATGGTTACCAGTCCTTTTGCACTGCCCCATGTGCCAATAGGCTGATGATGAGGACGGATACCAGCCATATTGTACCATCAGCCATCCATAGCGTGGGGGGAGCAAGGATGTTGGTGTTGAGTGCTGCACCATCGCGTCTATCTGCAGCATTCAGTAAAGATACGGTGACATGTAAAAGAGTCAAGAGAGGATTGTTTTCCCTTTCACTTTTGAGGGTGGGTGGGGGGCTGCGTAAATTGCCTAGCTATGCCCTGACCCACCGCGGACACTGTTTTTGACCCTAGAAGCATTTGGAGCTCAGCCAAGAATGCAAATGCTTTTTGGAGACAGCAGGAACTGTGGGATACCTTGCGTCCTCAGTCCCCACTCCCTCCATGAGCGTCCATTTGATTCTTTGGCTTTCCGTTACGCTCGTCACGCAGCAGCGTGCTGAGTCTCTGCTATGTCGTCTGTCCGGAGATTTTTTAAAAATACTTTGGACCAGGCGTAACATTACAGTAATTCCCCTAATTAGATGCAGGAGTCTCCGAGCGAGATCACCCTGAGGACGGTCACTGAAGGAGATAGAGAGCGCATGCTGCGTGAAAGCCAGCACAAACCAGGGCCCTATGCAGCCGTGCTCGGGGAGGCAATGCTCCCTGAGTACCTCATGAAAGCCTCGCGCGGAAAAGTGTGCTGCCATGGAGCACCCAATAAGGCAGCTCTCCCCAGGAACCTCCTGCGGAGGCTTTTAGATTACCTCCAGGAGAGCTTCGTGGAGATCTCCCAGGAGGATTTCTGTTCTATCCCCATATATAGAGAGACCTCCTTTTCACATACTTCAGATTCCTGTTATATTAAGAATAAAAGTTTACATGGTTAAAGCACTTACCGACTGCTCTTTCCCCTGATTCAGGATCCGGGTTAATGGCCGGGGAGGGTTGGTAGGGGATCTCTGTGAGGGTGATGAAGAGATCCTGGCTGTCGGGGAAACCAGCGTTGTAAGCGCTGTCGCCTGCCTCGTCCTCCACAAACCCTTCCTCATCTTCCCCTTCCGCGAACATTGCCGAGGAACTGGCCGTAGACACTGTCCCATCGTCAGAGTCCATGGTCACTGGTGGGGCAGTGGTGGCAGGCTCCGTAGCGTCCGTTTGCCGCTTTGATTTTTTGGTAGCCTTGTCTGGGGTCCTTGATTTTCATGCGGCGCTGCGTTGCATCATGGCTGCATCCTCTGTCTCTCATGGCTTTGGAGACCTTCTCGTAGGTCTTTGCATTCCGTTTTTTGGAGCGCAGCTCCGAAAGCACAGACTCCTCGCCCCACACACCGATCAGATCCAAGAGTTCCCGATCAGTCTATGCTGGGTCCCTCTTTCTATTCAGAGATTACATGAACTCCTCTGCTGGAGAGCTCTGCATCGCTGCCGGTGCTGCTGAGCTCGCCCCGATGTCCAACCACGAAATGAGATTCTAACTGTCCAGACAGGAAAAGGAATTCAAATTTTCCCGGGACTTTTCCTGTGTGGCTGGTCAGAGCATCCGAGCTCGGACTGCTGTCCAGAGCGTCAACAGAGTGGTGCAGTGTGGGATAGCTCCCGGAGCTACTAAGTTCGATTTGCATCCACACCTAGCCTAATTCGACATAGACATGTCAAATTTAGCGCTACTCCCCTCGTCGGGGTGGAGTACCGAATTCGAACTAAAGAGCCCTCTAGGTCGAATTAAATGGCTTCCTGGTGTGGACGGGTGCACGGTTAATTCGAATTAACGCTGCTAAATTCGAATTAAAGTCCTAGTGTGGACCAGGCCTATATGTATTCCAGAAAACTTCATTAGTGACATTTAAGCGCCAGAAAATGAGGATGTCAACACCAGGGCCCTGCTGCCTCAAGCCAGTCCAAACCCCAACTGGAAGAGGGGATGCTAGTTTTCAATTAATGCTAAAGTTCTTGGAGACTGTGGTGCTTATTGTATTTTACTTTAGGGATTTGCCACTTCTAGACATCATATGACCTAAAGCACCACAAAGAGAAAGCGTATTGTTTTCTTCCATAAGCTAGACTTTCCATTTGTGACAAGCATGAACAACAACTTGCTGTGTGTTTATAGTCTTCCCAATGCAGGCACACAGACAACTGTTAATGTGGCACTGCTTATCAATGTATAATCCTGAATTTTGCTGTTACACACGGGGATGATCTCTCCTATATAGTGAAATTACAACTGAGAGACTACTTATAGAGACAAGGTGGGTGAGATCTTTTATTGGACCAACTTCTGTTCGGTGCAAGAGACAAGCATTTGAGCTACACAGAGCTCTTCTTCAGGTCTGGGAAAGGTACTCAGAGTGTGACTTAGGGAATCCCATTGCAGCAAAGCCATCCACTATGACCTGCACATTTCTCAGAGTCACAACCTTTCGTAGCAGCAGCTTAATGATTGCTTTGGCTACTTGCATCACAGCAGCCCCCACAGTACATTTGCCCACTCCAAATTGATTCCCGACTGACCGGTAGCTGTCTGGCATTGCAAGCTTCCACGGGGCTATCGCCACTCGCTTCTCAACTGTGAGGGCTGCTCTCATCTTGGTATTCTGGCGTTTCAGGGCAGGGAAAAGCAAGTCACAAAGTTCCATGAAAGTGCCCATACGCATGCGAAAGTTTCGCAGCCACTGGGAATCATCCCACACCTGCAACACTATGTGGTCCCACCAGTCTGTGCTTGTTTCCCGGGCCCAAAATCGGCATTCCACGGCATGAACCTGCCCCATTAACACCATGATCTCCAAAGCGCAGGGGCCCGCGGTTTGAGAGAATTCTGTGTCCATGTCCTCATCACTCTCGTCGCCGTGCTGCCGTAGCCTCCTCCTCCTCGCCTGGTTTTGCAGGTCCTGGTTCAGCATAGACTGCACGAGAATGTGCGAGGTGTTTACAACGTCCATGACTGCTGTCTTGAGCTGAGCGGGCTCCATGCTTGCTGTGCTATGGCATCTGCACAGTTCACCCAGGAAAAAAGGTGTGAAACGGTTGTCCGCTACTTGCACGGACGGAGGGGTGAGGCTGTACCCAGAACCACCCGCAACAATGTTTTTTGCCCCATCAGGCACTGGGATCTCAACCCAGAATTCCAATGGGCGGGGGAGACTACGGGAACTATGGGATAGCTATGGGATAGCTACCCACAGTGCAACACTCTGGAAATCGACACTAGCCTCGGTACATGGACGCACACAGCCGAATTAATGTGCTTAGTGTGGCCATGTGCACTCGACTTTATACAATCTGTTTTTAAAAAACGGTTTCTGTTAAACCGGTATAATCCCATAGTGTAGACATACCCAGAGTGTTTCCCTGACCTTATCTCTCTAATATTCTGGGAACACGACTACAACAACACTGCAACACTCTAATTATGGTCTACTGCCAAAAAGGTGTTGAATGAAATTTTTAGGAGAACAAAGGGAGAGCTAATTGAACACTTTGCAAAGGATTTTGTAATTTTCTTTAAAGGTTGGAGAGTCCTTAGGATTATATTTAAACAGGGAGACAATGGGAAAATCCATTCGAAATGCACAGAGATATCAGTGTAGATTAGTATTAGTTCATTTCCCAGTTATAGGTCAATGAAGGTTGCAAGAAGAAAAAGCTAGTAATTATCACATGTATTCTCTAAACTTCAAAATAGATTGGTGACTGCAACAAAAAGTTAGTGTGTCTTTTGTCATTCAGATCAAAGGAATAAGCTGCAACCACAAAGAAAAACTCACTTTATAGGCTGGATTTTCTAAAGCTCAGGGCATTTGTTTCTCTGAAGAGAAGCCACTTTCAGATGTAGTATAGTCCTGACTTGATTTCAGAGGCCAAACTTCTTTCTACAAGTCTGCATAGTTCAGTAATCTTGCATAATGCGCCTTAAGTTAGAGTCCATTTCCTTGGTCTCAAAGACATCCTGTAAAACCTGTTCTGCTTTTTAACTACTTGTTACTTCTGTTTTCCCTTTTTCCTTTAACTGGCCCAAAATAACCTCTTAACTGAATTAAGTTTTCACATATTGGAGTGAAGGTTTTAGCTGGAACCCTCAAAGAGAACAAAGGCTCTTTAGCGACACTCACAGGTGAACGTGACTCCCTGTGTACAGGATCAGGTACCCAGGGAAGAATGCTCTCTTCCTCCAGAACAGTGCTGCAGATGGCCTGGTGACAGGTATATGGGCCCTGATCCAGAGCCTACTGGAGTCTAAACTACTCTCTCCCGTCACTAGAGGCCAAGGTGCATTGGTGGGACAGTGTGAGGTAAGCTTGTACTGTAGCTTCTTGTCCTGTGGCTAAATGAGACTCAGTCTCCCAGGCTGTTAAGATGCTATTTTTCACTGGCAATAAAATTCACTTAAAATGAATAGTCGGTTTTGGAGATTGTGGGCATGGAGGGGCAAGATGTAAGTTGATCTTTTCTAACTCCCTCAGATAATATTTAGGGGTGCTGGCAGCAAGTGAAGAGAAGTTGTGGATTTTCAAGGTGCTTGGACCATACCTGATTTGAGGTTAAACAAATGATTTTGGCAGAGGAAATCTCTAGGGAAAAGAAGTATGGAAGAAGACTAAGCAGTCCAGGGAAAAGTCCCTTTTTCCATTGCTTGTAATAGACTAAACGGACTCCATTTCCCAGGGCAATAAAAAATATTCCTTCTATATGTAAAATATCTTCTTATTTCTAGTACATTGATTTGATCTATTATACTACACAGATAAATATAAACCTCTTTGATACACATTGAGGAATATTGTACTGATTCAGTGGACAAAATACAAACAAAAATCCCTCTCCATCACTTGATTAAGGGGGTTGAAAAACTGGAGCTTGAAAACAGGGGAATCATGAGCTAACACTATAACCAACCTATTTGTTGTAGGCAACTGTTTCTCCCTTGTCTTATACTTAAATTATAAGCTCTTTGAGGCAAGGCCTGTCTTTTTGTTATCTGTCTGTACAGTTTCTAACACAATAGGACCCTGCTTGGGGCCTGAAGGTGCTACAACTATACTAATATATAATAATTAAAAAAAACCACAATAAATGATGAGGATATATGATAGAGAGAAAGTGGAACAACCAAAAGTGAAAAATAGTGGGAAACTTCTTTCACAAACTTGAAGCAATTTTAATGAATGCTTGTGAGGAAAACCTCTTATTGAACTCCTTGATTTTATAGCTCAAGAATAAGCAGTAAATATCATGGGCCATCACAGAGGATATCCTGAACATGAAATGGAAAAAAAAAACCCACAAACATTTATAAGCCTTCTGCTTCTCAGGCATTCCTTCCAACCAAACTCTCCTGAAAAAATACCTTTGCCATTGTCCATAAATGTACTCTACATAGTAGACATTGTCAGGAAAACTAAACATAAAAGTTGGATTAAAAAGCTTTTTCCTGTTCTAGGAAGATGTGTTACATCCATAGTAGAAAAGAGAAAAGGCAATTCATCACCCTGTGTCACAGGACAGGATGAGATTGCTGAATTAGTATGGGGTTAGGAGGTTCCTCCTCATGCTAGGAAGTAGAGCTCCATTTCACAGAAATCATTTATAACAAGAGACAAGCATTTATTGGTCTGCAGCTCAGGTCTTTTATGAGACATTTTGCTGTCCTATAGGTTAAGAGGAAATTATTAGCACTCTCTAGGGGTATGTCTACACTACGGGATTATACCGATTTTACAGAAACCGGTTTTTTTAGAACAGATTGCATAAAGTCGAGTGCACGCGGCCACACTAAGCACATTAATTCAGCGGTGTGCGTCCATGTACCGAGGCTGGTGTCGATTTCCAGAGCATTGCACTGTGGGTAGCTATCCCATAACTATCCCATAGTTCCCGCAGTCTCCCTCGCCCATTGGAATTCTGGGTTAAGATCCCAGTGCCTGATGGGGCAAAAAACATTGTCATGGGTGGTTCGGAGTACAGCCTCACCCCTCCCTCTGTGAAAGCAGCAGACAACCGTTTTGCGCCTTTTTTTCCGGGGTGAACTGTGCAAACGCCATAGCACAGCAAGCATGGACCCTGCTCAGCTCAAGACAGCAATCATGGACGTTGTAAACACCTCGCGCATTATCATGCAGTCTATGCTGAACCAGGACCTGCAAAGCCAGGCGAGGAGGCGGCGGCTACGGCAGCGCAGCGACGAGAGTGATGAGGACATGGACACAGAATTCTCTCAAACCGCGGGCCCCTGCGCTTTGGAGATACTGCTGGTAATGGGGCAGGTTCTAGCCATGGAACGCCAATTTTGGGCCCGGGAAACAAGCACAGACTGGCGAGACCGCATAGCTTTGCAGGTTTGGGACGATTCCGAGTGGCTGCAAAATTTTCGCATGCGTAAGGGCACTTTCATGGAACTTTGTGACTTGCTTTCCCCTGCCCTGAAACGCCAGAATACCAAGATGAGAGCAGCCCTCACAGTTGAGAAGTGAGTGGCGATAGCCCTCTAGAAGCTTGCAACGCCTGACAGCTACCGGTCAGTCGGGAATCAATTTGGAGTGGGCAAACCTACTGTGGGGGCTGCTGTGATGCAAGTAGCCAAAGCAATCATTAAGCTGCTGCTACGAAAGGTTGTGACTCTGGGAAATGTGCAGGTCGTAGTGGATGGCTTTGCTGCAATGGGATTCCCTAACTGTGGTGGGGCGAAAGATGGAACCCATATCCCTATCTTGGCACCAGAGCACCAGGGCACCCAGTACATAAACTGCAAGGGGTACTTTTCAATGGTGCTGCAAGCACTGGTGGATCACAAGGGACGTTTCACCAACATCCACATGGGATGGCCAGGAAGGGTTCATGACGCTTGTGTCTTCAGGAACACTACTCTATTTAAATGGCTGCAGCAAGGGAATTACTTCCCAGACCAGAAAATAACAGTTAGGGATGTTGAAATGCCTGTAGTTATCCTGGGGGACCCAGCCTACCCCTTGATGCCATGGCTCATGAAGCCATACACAGGCAGCCTGGATAGTGGTCAGGAGTTGTTCAACTACAGGCTGAGCAAGTGCAGAATGGTGGTAGAATGTGCATTTGACCATTTAAAGGCGCGCTGGCGCACATTACTGACTCGCTCAGACCTCAGCCAAACCAATGTCCACTTTGTTATTGCTGCTTGCTGTGTGCTTCACAATCTCTGTGAGAGTAAGGGGGAGACCTTTATGGCGGGGTGGGAGGCTGAGGCAAATCACCTGGCCACTGATTACACGCAGCCAGACACCAGGGCGATTAGAAGAGCACACCAGAAAGCGGTGCGCATCAGAGAAGCTTTGAAAACGAGATTCATCACAGGCCAGGGTACAGTGTGACTGCTGTGTTTGTTTCCCCTTGATGTACCCCCCCTCTTGATTGACTCATTCCCTGTAAGCAACCCACCCTCCCCCTTCGAGTACAGCTTGCTTAAGGAAATAAAGTCACTATCATTTAAAAATCATGTATTCTTTATTAATTCATTATAAAAAGAGGGAGACAACTGACAAAGTAGCCCAGGTGTGGTTTGGGAGGAGGATAGGAGGGAAAGAAAAGGCCACTAAAAAATTTTCAAAAAATAATGACAGCCTTTTGATTGGGCTGTCCACGGGGGTGGAGTGGGCGGGTGCACGGAGCCTCCCCACACGTGCTCTTACACGTCTGGGTGAGGAGGATGTGGAACAAGGTGAGGGTGGTTATACAGGGGCTGCAGCGGCACTCTGTGATCCTGCTGCTGTTCCTGAAGCTCCTCCAGATGCCGGAGCATGTCAGTTTGATCACGCAGGAGCTCCAGCGTTGCATCATGCCTCCTCTGATCTTCCTGCCGCCACCTCTCATCTCGAGCGTCCCTCCAGTCCTCACGTTCACTGGCATCTTTCCTGTAATTTGATACCACGTCCTTCCACTCATTCAGATGAGCTCTTTCGTTGCGGTTCACTTCCATGATTTCCGAGAACATTTCGTCTTGCGTCTTTTTTTTCCCACCGCCTTATCTGAGATAGCCTTCGGGATGGAGTAGGGACTCTTGAAAAATTTGCAGCTGCATGAGGGAGGGAAAAAAGGGAGAGAAGTATTTAAAAAGATACATTTTCAGAACAATGCTTATACTCTTTCACGGTGAACAACACTATTCACCTTACATAGCACATGTGATTTCACTACAAGGTCGCATTTTGCATCTTAATATTGAGTGCCTGTGGCTCTAGTGTTAGAGATCTCACAGATGCAGGTCCGGGCATCAGAATTCGGCTTGCATGCGGCCATGGTAAGCCATTGTCTTTCGGCTTCTGCAGCCTTCATATACCCAGCGCCCTCCTTTACCAAATAGCAAGCAAAGCCCATTCAGTGCTGCTTCTTTCCTGTTAACATGCAGCAGCAGAAACCACCCCCCATCCAATTCTCTGGGAAGATCGCTTTACCCCTCCCCCCACCACGTGGCTGGTATCATGGAAGATCACTGCTAAACACACACACACACACCGTGTGGGCTGGTAGCAGGGAAGATCCCTGCTAGCCAAACGCAAAAAAGCTCAGCGCCAATCACTCCCCACCCTCACCCACCTTCCACCTGCTTGGCTACCTGCAAGGAAGGATTTCTTTTAAGCAACAGGCAAACAGCCCAGTAGGAATGGCCATATCTGTCCCCTTAATTAAATTCCTGAATTTCATCCAGGTTACCATGAACGATATCACTCTCCTAAGGATAACACAGCGAGATAAAGAACGGATGTTGCTTGAATGCCAGCAAACACCAGGACCATACGCAGCTAGGCTTTGTCATGCAATGATACCAGATTACTTGCTACATGCATGGCGTGGTCAAGTGTCCTACCATGGAGGATGGAATAAGGCTGCCCTGCCCAGAAACCTTCTGCAAAGGCTTTTGGAGTACCTCCAGGAGAGCTTCATAGAGATGTCCCTGGAGGATTTCCGCTCCATCCCCAGACATGTTAACAGACTTTTCCAGTAACTGTACTGGCCGCGAATGCATCCCAAGTCCTCAGGGCAAATAAATCATTAAAAAACGCTTGCTTTTAAACCATGTTTTATATTTACAAAGGTACACTCACCAGAGGTCCCTTCCATGGCTTCATTTTGTAGGATAGTGGCTTGGGAAGGCTGGGAGGGTAATTCGGTCAGGGTGAGAAAAAGCTCCTGGCTGTTGGGGAGAATGGAGTGCTGTATGCTCTCCGCAAGCTCGTCCTCCTCCTCATCTTCCCCATCCGCAGAATCCTCAGCCATGGCTGCGATTACCACCCCCACCTTGGAATCCACGGACAGGGGTGGGGTAGTGGTGGCAGACCCCCCTAGAATTGCATGCAGCTCAGCGTAGAAGCGGCATGTTTTCGGCCCTGCCCCGGACCTTCCGTTTGCTTCTTTGGTTTTCTGGTAGGCTTGTCTGAGCTCCTTAACTTTCACATGGCACTGTACTGAGTCCCTGGTGTGGCCTCTGTGCATCATGGCCTTGGAAATTTTTTCAAATGTTTTTTCATTTCGTCTTTTGGAACGGAGTTCTGTTAGCACGGAATCCTCTCCCCATACAGCGATCAGATCCAGTACCTCCCGTGCGGTCCATGCTGGAGCTCTTTTTTGATTCTCAGGAGACAGCATTGTTACCTGTGCTGATGAGCTCTGTGTGGTCACCTGTGCTGGTGAGCTCTCCACGCTGGCCAAACAGGAAATGAAATTCAAAAGTTCGCGGGGCTTTTCCTGTCTACCTAGCCAGTGCATCCGAGTTCAGATGGCTTTCCAGAGCGGTCACAATGGTGCACTGTGGGATACTGCCCAGAGGCCAATACCGTCGAATTGCGGCCACACTAACCCTAATCCGTCTTGGCAATACCGATTTCAGCGCTACTCCCCTCGTCGGGGAGGAGTACAGAAATCGGTTTTAAGAGCCTTCTATATCGATATAAAGGGCTTCGTTGTGTGGACGGGTGCAGGGTTAAGTCGGTTTAACTCTGCTAAATTCGGTATAAATGCATAGTGTAGATCAGTTCTAATATGCAGTAAATTAGGTCTTCAACTGGGAACCCTTGAATGTCAGGTGAAATGTGTGCATTCTGGGATCATGTTGCTTTCACAGACTGTCACTGATTTGCATGGGATGTAGAGTATATTGTACATCCATAGAGCCATAAGAAGAGAGCTGAACTGTAGGAGCATTGGTCAATAAAGGGTTAGGGTAGAGATGGAACCCTGACAGTTGAGAAGAGAAAATTGGCTCCTTTCTGATGTTGTCTCCTATGGAGCAATAAATTATATCCTGCTACAAGGACTCTATTGATATAGAATTGCCTGGAAAGCAGAAAGCACCCTGCAACTTCAAACACTGTCCAATGAGGCCCCCACATAGGACATTGCAAAATACCCCACAATTTCGCAAAATAAACGAGAGCTAAAAATCCTCTGCAATCCATTGGTCACCTGTCCCCAGGGACATGCTGCACTGTGGATTAAATTTTGTGTTATACATGGGTCAGCTCCCTGTGGGCACAACAGACCGCTGCACTATAGTCTTTTCTCAATGTGGCAATGTAAGTCCCAAATCCTTTCTTTTAAAAGGAGAATGGTTGTGACGAGGAAGCCATGATTTTTTTTAATTGATTTTTTATTTAAATAGGATTTTTTAAATTTAAATTAAATATAAGTTTATTAAAAAAAACTATTTAAAATTAAATTTTTAATTGACAACCTATGTTAAGGCCTGTACTTATATAATCTATTAAAATTGTTTAAATTAATAACAAAAATAATTAGACAGTATATGTATGCTGCCAAGTTGTAAAGAAAGTCAAACCACTGAACCAGAGGAAATCACTGGCCAAGCATCTGGAACCAGAGTCTGTTGATGCACTAAATCAGCTTTTGACAGCAGTAACCTCTTCTGCAGGTTCAGAGAGAATATTTTCTTCATTTCAGTTTATTCAACTAGTTCAGTTCAATTACTAATTCATTCAAAGTTAAGAAACCAGTTAGGAATTCAAAAAGTAGGAAAGCTTATTTTCCTCTTCCAATCTATTAATATAAACTAGGTGTGAGAGGATGAGATCTACTAGCTCTAAATTCTGGAAGGACATGGTGACCAGAACCAATGAGTTCAGTATTCTAACTGCAGATAATGCTTACTTTGTTTAATAAATTGATTAGTTTTAATTGCAAAACATGTTTTGATATGCTTATTTTTTTATTTCTTATGTGTCCAGCACATTTAAGGTAATTTTATTCAACTAATAAATAAATAAAATGCTGTTTTGGTGCATTTTTAATTGAATTCTAATTTCCATCTACATGCAGTTTAACACAAATCATGAGTAGAAAATTAATCATCTAATACATAAAAATATCATTCACCATTTTCTAATATAATAAAAATGTAAACAATAAAACAATAAAATGTAAACACTAAAAATCTGAATAAGTTAAAACTATAAAATTGCTTAATTAAACATTAAGAAATAGTGCACAGAAATAGTGTATTTTCCTGGTTAGCAAAAAGAACCACATTTCATATGAAAGCTATATTTAGTTGCAGTGCAACATGTTTTAATGATTACCAACCAATGAAAATCAACCTTTCTTTAGAAAAATAGCTTAAAAGTACAAATGCAAAACATGATTAAAATTGATGATTTAAATAAAGATTTCCTGCTTGCTTATTTAAATCATGATTAAAATTACTGATTATTTTGATTTAACTCAATCCACCATGAAGCTATGTACGGCATGAGGTCAGAAACACAGTGTGATGGTAACATTTGTGGTATTGTATCTTAATATCCATCTATCCATTCTACTGTTCCCAAGCTCCCTCTTATTTTTATAACTCTTTCCTCTTAATACACACTCGGCAGGACAAATCAAGAAGGTCCCTTCTATAGTTTCAACAAATACAACAAACACTCTAAAAATAGCACCCTCATATAACTGAGAGCCAGTTCACTCTGGTGTGGCTGATGACTGTGATTGCCAACCTCAGGGTAGACTGCCAAGAAGCAGGGCAGAGACCCCAAACTGGTTGTATGTTCTATAATTAGTTTTCACCAACATTGTAACAAGTGTGAACTCCTAAAGCATTATAACAGTCTTACCATGGAGTCACAAACAAACCCCTTGGGCATTGCAGTCTATCTTGCCACCCAAGCAAGCTGGACTTAGTGATAGATGGTTGCTATACACCAAAGATCAAAATATTCAGGTCACTCCTAGTCCCAGAGGACCAGTCACTTACCCCAGGTCAACTTGTACCTTAGATCTTGCATGAAAGACAACACTAGTAGCCAATCCTATAGTGAACTATCTAAGGATTTATTAGATAAGAAAAGAAATGAGAGAGTTATTACAAGGTGAAAGTAGGCAAACATATGTTCACAAATGTGTTATACTCCATGGTTTCAAAAGGTGACGGTTGTTGTAATCTGTCAGCCCTGAATGTCTTTTAGTTGACAGTGAAGATCTCTGCTTCTATTTTGTAGCTCCAGTCTATGTATGTCTACACAGCAAAAAAGAAACCCACAGCTGGCCTGTGCCAGCCAACTCAGGCTCACAGGGCTCGGGCTGCGGGGATGTTTCATAGCATTGTAGACTTCTAGACTTGTGCTGCAGCTCAAGTTCTGGGACCCTCCTGCCCTGCAGAGTCCTAGAGCCCGGGCTCCAGCTCAAGCCTGGAAAGCTACACAGCAATGAAACAACCCAACAGCCCAAGCCCCGCAAGCCCAAGTCAGCTGGCCTGGGCCAGCCATGGGTTTTTCTTTGCTGTGTAGACATACCCTGAGAGTCCAAAAACCAAAAGAGGTGAAATTTTCTTGTCAGCTATTTTTATTTCCTTTTTCCACAATTCAAGCTGATGGGATGAGCCCTTTTGAACCTAGCCTCTTCATGAGTGAAAGGGGATAATTAACAGTCTTTATATTGTGACATCCCACAATGGCCCATTTAGTTTTGACAGGCCTTCTTGATGAACGGGCTCTAAGCCCTCCTGACTGGCTTCACAGTTTAAGAGCAAACATTTTTTACAGTTAGAAAAGCAAAAACTTAAATATTACCTCAGAAGTGAGATTAATGCAGGCAGCAATTTATGAGCATTACATAAGGTGTACACACTAAACACATTGTTATAAGTCCAATACCCATCTTAACCATACTAACACACAGGTGAAACAGACTGGTTTCCAGCAATGAATTTGCCAGTGCTCAACTGAGGCCTAAAACCTTGGCAAGAGCTGGTATCTGGGCTGCCAGCATTACAGTCCGCTATAATTTGAGAGAAGAGGTAGGAATTGATTATTGAATGTATCACTGCTGTCAATTACAAAAATTAAAATAAAGTCTTAAGAATGTTTAGCTATTTGAGTTCTCCAGCTGACTGCACACTCCTTTGTGGTTTACAATTGCATAGCCTAGCATACCACAGCATAATTATCCTAGGTTGTCTTTGGACACATTGGATGGTGTATCACACAATAAAGTGTGCCAAATAGTCTCAGGTATTTTTCCTGTTTGTGGTGACCATTATATCATATTTAAGGTACTTGAGGCATTTCAAATTGGCTTAACCTCAGGAGGTCAATCATGGAAACGTAGGGCCTGATCCAGAGCCCATTGTAGTCCATGAGAGTTTTGTCATTGTCTGCAATGATAGCTGAATCAGGTTCACCAATAATATCTTTCATAATTAACATTTCCCAAGTTGGTGTAAGATAACTTCAGCCACAGGGAACCTGCAGCAGGAGTTTAAGAAAGTGGTAGACAAGCATGGGTGGGACCAGACTCTGAATCCTGATTAAAGATGGACAAATACGCTTAACAAAATAAGAATGAACTAGGACCTCCGACCAAAAAAGTCATGGGTGAAATCCTGGCCTCACTGAAGTCAATGGCAAAATAGCCTACAAAACACTTGACATTGATTAGGTATCATGTGCACTGTGATCATTGCTTATTAAAAGTGGGGCTAATACTGTAAACTTCCTATTATAAGACCCTGTTTTCAGTTGCTCATAACATTGTCAAATTCAACCATTTGGGCTGAAATTTTCCATGCTGGATGTCTACCTCAGGGTGAATGGTTTTTCTGTTTGTTTTTGAAAATTTCAGCCAAAACTTTTCAGCCATTTCTGAGAATGAGACTAAGGGAAAATACATTGTTCTGGAATGTTAAACAAATTCTCTCAACCTTTTCTTTGAGCAACTCTATCACCCCCATGGTTTGGATCAGGGACTTGAAATTTGACAAAGAGGTAGCTTTTCTTTCAAGGACGTGCCTTTTGCTGTTCCTGTGAAAATCTGCTCAAATTTGACCAAGTTTATAAGCCTTTGAGAAAATCTCAATTTGCACATGTTCAGTAGAGACTTCTTAGCATTTAGCAGCTAAAATCTCTGAAGATTCCATATGCACGGAGCATGCTGGAGCTTCTTACAGCTTCTAATGCTGATGAGACTCCACAAGCACCATCCCCACAGAGCAATTGGGCAAATTCAATCCCATCACAGCTCTAATGTGACCAGACTGTGTATGTGCTATCCCCACAAAGTGATGTAACATGGGTGGGGTCAGGGTCTGGTACTAAGAGCAGAGAGCCTGTCTCTCCTGTGCTTTCAGTGACACCGCCCCTCCCCCAAGTCAGCAACCAGGTAAAGTGGAGGAGAAAGCTGCCTGATTCAAATCCAGAGGAGACAAGAACCAGACTGGGGAAAGTGAAAGTAATAGATTGGGACAAGGAGCCTGGTGAGCCTGGGACTGGAGTGGGGAAAGAAACTCTGACTGAGAGTCAGGTGATGAGGGAAACTGAGCCTGGGAATGGGGGTGGGGTAGGGGTAAGAGGCCAGCAGACTGGGACTGGGTGGGAAAGAAATGCTAGGGTTGGTTGGGCAAGAAAACTGGGAGGGCCAGTGAGGAAACTTGGGTGGGAGAACAGTATGGGGAGGAGGAGAAACTGGAAGTGGCTGGGCAAACAGACTGTGCACAAGATGGACCTGTTCTGGGGGGTGGAGTAGGGTTGTGTAGAGAAGGAAGCTGTTATTTTTAGGGTCCATTGCCTCATCTGTTGCAGAAGTTGGGTAGCAAATGAGGCAGGGGACTGCAGGAAGAGAAAGGGTGAACTCATGGTTAAAGCAGTTGAATGTTGCCCT
Organism: Mauremys reevesii; assembly: GCF_016161935.1. Lineage (NCBI taxonomy): Eukaryota > Metazoa > Chordata > Testudines > Geoemydidae > Mauremys > Mauremys reevesii. Next base: position 255,750,647 of record NC_052623.1, read on the forward strand.
GGAGATCTGCATTCTATCCCTGCCTCTGCCACAGAGTTCCTGTGATATGCTGGACAAATCCCTAAAGCCAAATATTTCACAGGTGGTCATTAATTGTGTCTTCCTCATTTCTGGGTGCTTAACTTGAGACCCTGAGGTCTGATTTGCAGAACTGCTAAACACTCACAGCTGCAAATGAAGTCAATGGGACCTATGCTTTGAATCTATAAAGTGCTATATAATGCTAAATATGCTGAAAAATCAAGTCCCAGGCATCTCAAATTGGAAACCCAAAAATTAGTTGATATTTGTTACCATAATCTCTCTGAATCTCAGCTCTCCATCTGTAAAATTGGGATAATACCACCTCTTCACATCACAGGGATTTTGTGAAGATACATTAATTAGGGTTTATGAAGTTCTCAGACACTGTAGTAGTGAGTGCTGTGGAAAAGTCCATGAGGAAATTAATAATTCTGTCTTCCAAGCCGGATTTGAGTAGTATGCAGTAAATAAAGCCTGGGGCCACACATTGAAGAATGAAGATAAAATAAAATATTGAACGGCTCCTGACTAAGTGAGCACCATCCACCCTGTGCACTGAATAAGGCAGGTGTCCTGTGGAAAACTAGTTTGTGATCATGTAATTCAAGACTGACATCATGTGCAGGCAACCTTCATTTTGGCATTTCATAACTTTTGAACACATGACTCTACAACTTTAATATAGTTTTGTGTGTAATTATTAACTAAAATGGTCTCACTGTCTGTCACCTTGTGTTACTCCCCTGTGTTTTTTGTATCCAACTGTCGTCCCTCATCCCCTACTTAGTCTCTGTCCCAAAGAGCTTAAGTCTTTTAGTTGTATGTACAGCATCTTGCACAATTCCTGACTGGGGACTCTAGGCTCTACTACAGTAAAAATCATTAACAATGATAATAGGTACTTATGAAAATTGTACCCAAGTAGCTTAAGTGCCTAAGTCCCATTGACTTTCAATGAGATCGGTTCCAACGTGGCTAAGTCAACATTGAAAATGGGGCTTAGGTTCCTAACTCACTTAGGTGCTTTTACAAATTGTACCCAATAATAATTAACTTTAAGAGGATTAGGTTGCATTCAAATGGAACCTTTCACCATAGTTTTTTTTTTTTTTTTTTTTTTAAAGAGTCAGTCTGGCTAGCTTTCAAATAGCAGTTTTTCATTTTAAAATGTCTCTGCACTTCCCAATTTCAGTAAAGTCTGGAAACAGAAGTGTTGAAATATCTGTTAAATACAGAACCCTAAAGGTATTTGTGGCCTGATTAGCAAAGGGAAGTACAAAATGGGAAATACTCTACATATCTTAAAAGAACCTGCTCCTGTGCAGTTTCCAGCCAACCCTATATTTCAGAGTCAGGAGGCTCATTGTTGTTTAGGTAAAGGCTAAAAGAGAATTCAAACCGTTGGGTGCTTACCCAAACCAAACCTCCAAGTCATTTGAAATTTGCTCATTCCTAGACATGTTGCTCAAGGCCGTGGCAACAGTAACCCTTTGAATGAAAAATTTATATGATGAAGCCTGGTCCTGGGTCAGAAACATCTGGCATTATACAGGTTGAGATTATTCTCCTCTAGCTCAGAGTATGTGTTGCTAGAACAAAGTTGTATTACTTACCTAGGTCTCTGATTCATCCAGCTAGATGAGCGGCCAGCGGATGTCCTTTATAAATATGCAGCTATTAGGGTGGTTGTTTTAAGAGCTGTCAGACATAATCAGGACTAAGCCAGACTTCCTGCACTTACATATGCGAGTAATAATTATTAAAGGAGCCCTGCAAAGGGGGAGGGAGAATATTTATTTGTGACTATTATTTGCATTAATGTAGCATGTAGGCGCGCCAGTGATGGACCAGGACGTCATTGTGCTAGGTGTTGTACAAACATAGAACAACAACAAAGTCCCTGCCTCAAAGCAGGCTTAAAGTTTGAGGTTTTCCAAGTACTGTATATTTTTTTCTTTTTTACTTTAGAAATATTATCCGAAATGTCAAGTCTTGTTGTCTCTGTTTTTCTTGGAGGTCTCTTTAAAGGGCTACTGAACTAGAATGAGAATATTTTCACTCCTTGAATGGCTGTTTGAATTTTCAACAGAGATCTTTCCCTCCCAAGAATTTGTTAGAGTCTGAGTTAAATATATGGGTAAAAACAAAGGATTTTATACAGTCTGATTAAAAATCCCTTCTCCTTTCAACTGGTCAGTTTCAGTCTGTTATGATATTATAATCCTTTTAATTCTCCCATCAGCGATAGCGTTCTCTGCAAAAGCAGAGTCTGCAAGACTTGATATTTCTAAACTGAGAAAAACAAGCAAGGGAAAAAAATACCTAAAAACATATAAACCTCGAGGACTTCTTTATACATCATAAAGAAGCAAAAAATGGTTTCATGTACAGATTACATTTCATTAAACTTGGAACTTGTGGAGAACTTTTCATCCTCAAAGCATGTATACATTGAATAATTAATTGCTCCTATTATATTAACTATGAGGGCATATGGAGCAGTTCTGTAAATGATGAAACACTCCTTCCACCCCCTTCCCCTGTTTTCCAAATGCTCATAACAATCAAAATAATTTGGGGAACCTACAGCAGCTGGTTTGGCTTTGATTAGTACTGCTGCAAGCTGCAAAGATTGTACCTTATTTCTTTAGATTTGCAGCCTGGCATGTGAGGTGGCCAGAGGCACCTAAAGTGAAAACATACATTTGCCACATGACAAAAAAGCAACATATAAGGAGCACAACCTAGGTTTTCATGGAGTGAAGGCCAGCAAACAGTAGAAGCCAATTATCCTGAGCTGGTCATTAGTGTGTTTGGTTTGATTACTTCTGTGAAGTAAGAATATTGGCAGAGCCACATACAGCTCCTGACAGGCAGAGAATTCAAAGCACGCAGTTATAGTGAATACCCACTTGCTTTCAGTGCTCTGTGAAAGGCCAAAATGTCTTCAGCAAAGTGAAGCGTTTACATGCTGTATCTTGTGTAACTGCATGTATTTGAAATGTATTAGTGCTTTTATAAAAGCTCTGTTTGGAATTGCTCCTATACTCCTGTTCTCTTCTTACTACCATCTCTGCCTCCGCTTTTCTGCTGATTGTCTTGCACTTTCATAACCCAAGGCTTTTGGTATGAAAAAAGCTATAATAAAAAAAAGGGGACTTGTTTGTTAGATGCTGCTGATTTTGTTAGCACAGTGAGTGTATACAGTGTTTAATAAACACACTAACAAAAGCACATTCAGTGCCTGGAAGAGCTTACAGTCTCTCAGGCAGATACAATATTAAAAAAAAAAAAATAGTTCAAGCAGAGGAATATGTTAAGGACCTGATTCAGGAAAGAAAGCGGTTGCCATTGATGTTAAGCATATTAAATGCTTTACTGAGTGGGGTCCTTATTGTGTCTCCAGACATTCCTATGCTTGAACTGTATTTCTCTGCATTGTTTTAGTAATAACCTTTATTCCTATAAATTAATGCAATCCTCAGAATATAGCAGAAAAGCTGTTTGTTTGCCTACTTGTTACCTGTATGGAGATTATGACTTTGTTATGCAGTATTAATTAATTAATGCTGCGATCTTATCGCAAATCGAGGGGAAATTACCATTCAGATGCTATATGGCACAAGCCTCACTTCAGAATAATTTAGAAATAAATCCAGGCTAGTCATTCACACATGTGGGGTGTCCAATTACACTGGATATTTAAGAGAACAATATGTCATGCCGAAGATTAACAATTATTATCACTGACAACTGCTGACGCCTCCCTCCTCCCTCCCTCTTATTCCAGGAGAGGGTGGTACCACCTCAGCTGAAGTAACTCAAGCCCTGTATGTAGCAGGAGGAAGGCAATCCTTTGTGAGCCATCCTAAGTTTAGCAGGTTTCATTTCTGGCACTAATTTGTCTGAAAATACTTGGCAGTACTGGTCTCTGGCCTGTGTGGGCGTAGTGTACATTTTCTCTACTCATGGGAGTGCATGGCTAATTAACATTAAAATGGAGTAGGCTGGTGAAACTTCAAGTGAGTCAGTGAAAGTTCCTGCAGTCATGCTGGAGATGTGTCTGTCACAAATATTACACATTATTGCTCATTTGTTGCACATCTGCCCCAACTGAACTACATTCTCCAAACAGGTCTCTGAAAAATGCTCCACCCTCCCCTGCCTCTTTATTTCTTCCTTCTATGTTTGTGTGCTGGGATTTCTAAAATGAAATAATAAAGCCCTTCAGTCTCACTAAGGCTGACCAGACCACTACAATCGAAGTGTCAGACTAGTATTTATCTATTCCCAAACATAACTATTATACTCTGCAACAAAATCAATGCTATGTCTATTTTCTGGTTCTCACCATCTCTCTCACCCCTCACCCCGCTTCTTCTATGACCTCTCCTCTTCTTACCTATGTCTACTCCTCTTAATATACCATGATCTCTTCATTCTTTTACCTTCTGAACTACTACTCTCTTTCAGCTCTCCTTGTCATCTTCTTTTTCTTCATCACTTCTCCTCTGTCTTCTCCTTTTCTCTCCCTGGAGCAGATCCTTATCGAGTGTAAATTGTCATCGCTCCACAATTTGCACCAGTTGAGGATCTGCCCCCTGCCACCCCCCGCATTTCCCTATGTCTCCCCTATCTGTCCTCCACACCTCTTCTGGTTTTCTTCTTTTCTCCTCTCTTAGGGTATGTCTACACTACCTGCTGTATCGGCAGGCAGCGATACATCCAGCGGGGATTGATTTATTGTGTCTAGTCTAGACGTGATAAATTGACCCCCAAGTGCTCTCCTGTCGACTCCTGTGTTCCAGCACCACAAGAGACACAGGCAGAGTCGATGGGGGAGTGGCAGCAGTTGACTCACCACGGTCGACTTTGAAGACACCACAGTAAATCTTTCTAAGTACGTCGACTTCAGCTATGTTATTCACGTAGCTGAAGTTGTGTAACTTAGATTGATCTCCCCCCCACCCGCAATGTAGACCAGGGCCTGGACTCCCCTGCAGGATGTCACTTGGCACTCAAAGCTCACCAGTTTACTTATTTATTTACAATTGCCCCCATGAGAGCCTTTAGGCACAGACACTACAAGTCACAAGCAAAAAAAACATGTTAAATTAACCATACTAAATACAGATCTGGAACACACTATGAAAAAGGTCAACTCCTGCAGCATATCCTAAACATCACCAAATCTTGGCTCTGACCAGCCATGCTTACTGGATATCTCATTACTAGAGGTGGTCAACACTTTTTTCATTAAAACTTTTTTTTAAAATGGCTGTTTTTTGAAAATGAAAACTTTCACCTGAAAATTTCAAAAGCCACAAAACTTTTCCATTTTTCAACAAAAACCTGAAAACCTGATTGGGTCTTCTATTTTTGTCTCCTCCCGCACCCAACTGTTTTACCATAGAAAAAGCCCAAAGGGGGAGGAAAAAATTAGGAGAAACGTGGTCAGGAAAAAAACAGACAAATACTCAAAACTAAAATTTTGGTTTCAAAAGCTGAAAAACGTGCAGCTTTCAGAAATTGTCATTTGTTTTGCTTTTTCCATTTTTTTAATGGGTCAAAAATCAATTTCTCAGCAGTATGTCTGCTGATCACTCCACCACCCCTTTCACTTGGGTTCAGGGTGGTCGAACCATAGAGAGGTCCTTTTGGGGCTGGTGGATTTGATTGGAAATAGCTGGAACACTGGGACTTCTAGGTCCATCTTTACTAGCAAAATTTAAGCAGAGGCATCTTGGGCTTATTTTGTTTCCATGTAACTCCACAAATCTCCTCATATTATGTTTTTACTGAGATGGACATCAGTCTAATGATAGACCTCATATCGGAACAAAATGCAGGACCAAGGCACTTGAAGATTCTTCTCAAGAAAGGACTATCATCTGCAGCTTCACAGGAACTCTGGGAAAAACTAGTCACCCTGTTCCTCTACTTCCATCCTGCTCCAATAGAACATGAGGAGATTTGTGGAGGTACAGGGTAGGGAGGAACCTAATGATGGTTTCTAAGTACAGCTCTGACTACCTGCTGCCTAGATACTATGGGCCAAGTACTGACCTCACATCCAGTGCAGTCCTAGTAACATCAGTGTGATTGAAGTGTGCAGGTGAAGGCAAAACTGGAGAATGGAAATTTGAACTAATAATATGGAGGAGATGGCAGAGGATGGAAATGTATTTGTGCATGGTTGAGAAACAGGATAGAAGTAGAAATAATTGTATACTTTCTGGTCTTTTCTGGCAGTCATGAATTAAATGCCCTTTTACCCCAGAGGAAAGGGGGCTAAAAAGATGGGGAGGAAGCTAGGGAAATTGGGTAAGCATATACTTGGCCTGCAGTCAGCATGGTCCCTCCTCATCAGATGGCAACTCTCATTAAAATCTGATTTTATTTACAGCCCGTCATCTTCCATGCAGTATCCTATTAGCTTCACATTACCAGTCTATTTATCATGAAATAACTATTGGCTGACAAACTCTGTCCCTAGCATAAGCCTTTGCTTTCCCTTTAGATTGTTTACCATGATGTAGGGGAAACAAGTACTCGCCTTTCATTTTGTGCAAAGGGCTGGTGTGTTCTCCAGATCAACAAAAAGGGAGGATTTGAAGCAGAAAGACTATGTTCATATTGATTGTGCAGGAGTACATTCCCTATGTAGTTTCTGTAGTATTCTTGGGGGCAGCCGGTTTAGGAAGAAATCACTTGAGGCCAGACAGCAGACAGCTAACAAAACTACCATTTTATTTACAGACACAGAGCTCACCCAACCGGCCGAAACCGGTGGGGCTATCCCCTAATAATCTAACTCAGTTGCCATAGGAACAAAAACCATGACAACCAAATACACAACATATTCCTCCCCCCCAATAAGAACATCCCCTAAATAAAACATACACTAGACTAGAGAAGGAGGGTAGACTGCCTCCATTCCCGGCTAAACCCTGGGGATTATTTTGCCCCATAACCGTGGGTTCGCCCTAGCTAACGATCCAGCTGATGAGGAGGCCTTCTGTCTCTAGGTGGATTACGGCGAACTTCTGGTGTTGTTGCACCCGAAAGTACCATGGGCTCTGGGTCCGCAGCACAAACAGGTGAGGAGGTGGTATCAGCTCGTGCTGGGCAAAGGGGTATCTCAGCCGCCAGCAGTAATGGAGGAGAACAGTCAGAAACAGGTGATTTGTGATTCGGTGTCTCACCAGAAGTGGTGAAGTCAGACCCCTCAACTGCAGATGTGTCCTGAGGACTGGCATGACCTGGCAACAGCTGATCTACATGTCGCTGCCAGGTAAGATTCTCTGCAGTCCGGACTGTGTAGGAAACAGGTCCTGTTTGAGTGATGATTGTGGCAGGGACCCATTTAGCTCTGGAAGTATAATTCCGAGCCAAAACTGGCTGTCCCGGGCTAAAGGTTCGCTCTTTTGCTCTGGGTGCCCGTCTGATAACTTGATTTTGCTGCTGATGTTGCACAATTTGTCAGGGTTCAGAAGGTTTCAGCAGATCAAAGCAAGTGCGCAGCTGTCGTCCCATCATTAGAAAGGCCGGGGATGCCTGGGTTGTAGCATGAGGTGTGTTTCTGTAGGAAAGTAAGAAGGTATCCAGATGCTTTTGAATAGAGTGTTGTCCCCTTGCTGATTTCAAAGTGTTTCATTGTCTGCACAAATCTTTCAGCTAATCCGTTGGTGGATGGATGATATGGTGCTGACGTGATGTGGTGTATCCCATTTGCCTTCATAAAATTTTGAAACTCCTGAGAGACGAACTGCGGTCCGTTGTCACTCACAAGTTGTTCTGGCAGACCAAAACGACTAAAGAGTCCTCGTAGTTTTTGGATAGTACTCTCTGCAGTAGTGGACTGCATTATAGAGACTTCTGGCCATTTAGAATGGGCATCTACTGCCACCAAGAACATGCTTCCTTCAAGGGGGCCAGCGAAGTCAATGTGAATACGTTGCCACGGGTTTTCAGGCCAGTCCCATGGGTGTAGGGGTGCCCACTGGGGTGCATTCCTCACACCCTGACATGACATACAAGCTTTTGCCTTCTCTTCAATAGCACTGTCCAATCCAGGCCACCAAAAATAGCTTCGTGCAATTTCCTTCATGCGCACTATTCCACAGTGACCGGAATGTAGCTGTTCTAACATCTGTGATCTCAGTGGTGGTGGAATAATGACACGTCTCCCCCACAACAAACAACCAGATTGGACCGATAACTCCGTCCTCCTGGACATGTAGGTAACAAGGTCGGGTGAGACCGGAGAGGTTTGTCGAGATTTTCCATGCATCACCAGGTCCATAACTTGGGACAGTACTGGGTCAACGCGAGTTGCCTTCTTTATCTGAGTAGCAGTGATGGGTGTATTCTCTACCTGTTCAAAGTAGAAGATTTCCTTTTGGGCACTATCTTGATGTTTGACCGGCAAAGGCAAGCTTGAGAGGCCATCTGCATTGCCGTGCAGAGTGGATTTCCGATATTTGATTTCATATGTGTGTGCTGAAAGTAACAATGCCCAACGTTGCATACGACTAGCAGCTAATGGGGGAATGCCTGTGTAGGGTCCAAAAATTGACGTCAGAGGTCGATGGTCTGTGAGAAGAGTAAACTTTCGCCCAAACAGGTACTGATGAAACTTCCGAATTCCAAAAACAATTCCTAATGCCTCATGTTCGATTTGGGCGTAGTTAGTTTCTGCTTTGCTTAGAGTGTGTGAAGCAAAAGCAATAAGTCTCTCTTCTGCCATAATGTGTGACACGACTGCTCCCACTCCATAAGGGGAGGCATCGCAGGCCAATTGTAGGGGTAAGGATGGATCAAAGTGCGTTAGAACTTCAGAATTTAGCAATGCATCCTTAGCTTAGTTAAATGCAACATCACAGGCTTCAGTCCACTTCCAGGCCTTGTTCTGCCCAAGGAGCTCATGAAGTGGTTTTAGCAGTGTGGCTAACTGTGAGATGAACTTTCCATAATAGTTCAGTAGTCCTAGAAACGAGCACAGCTGGCTTACACTTCGAGGTGGGGGAGCCTCCACAATAGCTTTAACTTTTGCAGGGGCCTTATGAAGACCTGCAGAATCAATGATGTGTCCCAAATATTCAACAGAGGGCTTGAAGAATTCACACTTGTCTTTGCGAACTCGTAGGCCATACTCTTCTAGTCTTTGTAGGGTAGCCTCTAAATTCTTTAAGTGATCCTCTTCATTTCTTCCAGTGACCAGGATATCATCCAGATAGCACTGAACTCCTGACAAGCCACACAAGATCTGGTCCATAGCCCTCTGGAACAGAGCGGGAGCAGACGTTATTCCGAAGGGTAGGCGACAGTATCGATAAAGCCCCTTATGAGTCACAATAGTCAACAGCTCTTGGGACTTTTCATCGACGTGCATCTGTAAATATGCTTGACTCAGATCAATCTTACTGAACTTTTGTCCCCCAGCCAGGCCTGCGAAGAGGTCATCGATGCGGGGAAGCGGGTATTGCTCTGCACACAACACTGGGTTGACAGTGACTTTAAAATCACCGCAAATCCGGAGAGAGCCATCTTTTTTCACTATTGGAACGATAGGAGTGGCCCATGAGCTATGGGTAACTGGTATTAGGACTCCATTGGTGACCAGGCGCTCCAGGTCTGCTTCAACTTTTGGCCTGATGGCATATGGCACAGTTCGGGCTTTCAGATATTTTGGTGGACTGTCAGGTTTAATGTTCAATGTCACAGTGATTCCCTTCATACTTCCCAAATCATCTCCAAAAGCAGCAGCATGTTTCCTTAGTATAAGGTAATAATTGGAGATATACCAATCTCCTAGAACTGGAAGGGACCTTGAAAAGTCATCTAGTCCAGCCCCCTGCCTTCACTAGCAGGACCAATTTTTGCCCCAGATCCCTAAGTAGCCTCCTCAAGGATTGAACTCTCAACCCTGGGTTTAGCAGGCTAATGCTCAAACCACTGAGCTATCCCTCCCCCGCAGGGTTAGACTGGTTTCTTCTTTAGTCATCCGGTGCACTTCTGCCCAGTTCAGTTGAATCTTCCCAAGCCAAGACCTACCCATTAAGGCTGGGTAGTTACCTCTCACCACAAACAGTGGCAATTTAGCAGCCTGTCCATTGAGCTCCACCTTAACATCAATAGTGCCCAACATGGGCACAGCTTCTCCCGTATACGTCTTCAGAACAGTTTTTGTTGCCTTAAGCGGAAGATGCTGTAGCTTTTCTTTATACACAGTCTCGGAGACCAGCGAGACGGCTGCACCGGTGTCCAGTTCCATGCGTATAGGTTTGCCATCCAACAACGGGGTTACCCAGTATTCATGTGAGCCCATTGCCAAAGACAAAACATGCAGTGGCACTTCCTCTTGCGATGAGGTATCACTTTGATCATCCTGGGTCTGCTCTAGGATATGCAGGGTTCCTCTTTTTGTCGGCCAGACCACAGGCCTCTTTTTCTTTTGTTTACAGGCACACTCAATGTGTCCCTTGTGGAAGCCAGTAAATAATTAACAAGGTTTTGAAGAGATCTTAATGAATGTTAGTTAGCATGAGTTAGGTTAACTGTGACCCTGGTGACGTGAGGAAGCAAGATAATGTAAGACAGAGTGAATTGTGTGAAAGTTATTACGACCTTGCAATGTGCAGTCTTGCAGTCTTGTTTTTCTAGTGAGATAGCAGAAAAGCTTATGTATAAACAAAATGTATTTGTTGCTTTTTACTGTCTGTATTATTGCTAGAAATCGTCTGAAATAATGGTATAAAGGCTTGATGTAATTGTTTACCAGTTGAGAGACCTGTCCAGGACCCTGTGTCCTATGGCACTCTCTCCCTCCATGGTAATTACTGGAGAAATAATAAAGTATTTAATTTTGCTGCATCCAAACAAAAAGCGAGAACTGAGTTTTTCTTCGACACCCTTTTTGCCACAGTGTCGACACACCAGGTCCTTACACCAGCATTCTGATGCCTGGTGACCCAGCTTACCACAGCGGTAACATTCCTGACTCTGCACAGTTTTGTGGGTCGGTTCTTGTGACACTTTTTGCACCCTAGGGGATGCACCGATGTATTGTGCCTCCCTTGTAGCCAGTTCCATGGAGACAGCAATATCAACAGCCTTCTGTAAGGTAAGCTGAACCTCTGTCAGTAGGCGCTTCCATATAGCTTCACTGTAGAGGCCACACACTAACCTGTCACGCAGGGCATCATTTAACATCTCTTTAAATTCACAGTGTTCTGCTAGCTTTTTTAAAATTGCTACAAATTGTACAACTGTTTCATCTTCCTTTTGGTCTCCTTTGTGGAACCTATATCTTTCAGCAATTACCAGTGGTTTTGGGGAAAAATGGGACCCCAGGATTTCCACAATGTCACTGTAAGATTTAGTTGCTGGCTTAACAGGGTGTAGTAAGCTGCGTAGCAGGGAGTAGGTTTTAGCTCCTACAACACTTAAGAATATTGGCACCTTCTTCGCTTCTGTAATGTCATTTGCAATAACAAAAAGCTCAAAACGCTCAGTAAGCACATGCCACTGCTCTATATTCTCATCAAAAGGTTCCAGTGGCCTGGACAGAGTAGCCATGATTTTTAGTTTGACTTTCACTGTCAGTGCAGACAAGCAACTTTTTTGTTTGTTTGTTCTTTACCTTGACTTCTACTTCCTTCTGTTACTGGAGCAGCACCAGAATCCCACCCTCGTCGCCACTTGTGGTATCCTTGGGGGCAGCCGGTTTAGGAAGAAATCACTTGAGGCGAGACAGCTAACAAAACTACCATTTTATTTACAGACACAGAGCTCACCCAACCGTCCGAAACCGGCGGGGCTATCCCCTAATAATCTAACTCAGTTGCCATAGGAACAAAAACCATGACAACCAAATACACAAAAGTTTCCTGCATGACAAACTGTAGTTTATGACTGTTAAGATATACATGTATTGAGGCAAAGTACCTTCTTCTCCTCCTCAGCAGGCTCAGTCCTTTTTAGCCTTGGAGACACCAGCTTGGGCAAAGCAAATCCTTCCAGGTAGCACAGGGTCCAGCTATTCCTTTCCTCAGTCAGTCCCTTGTGCTTGTTTTCCTTCCCTTCTGGGAAAGGAACACAGCTTTCCTTCCTGAGAGGGTTCAATGTCTTACTACCCCCCAACATACTGGCAACTTCTCTCACTCCACCCACCCCCTTCCATGCAGGGGAGGGTTTAAAAAGGTCTCACGCAGTTGGAGCCAGCTGAACCTAATTAGTTCCCTAGTAACCCCTTTTCCAGCTGAACCTTATTTCCCTGTGGTTCTCTCTCCTCAGTGGATAGGCCTTTTAACCCTCTGGGACTAATTACTACTGCCCCCCCTCCCCGGTAGCTGTTTGTCCTGGGTTTACCACAGTATGCATTAAAGTGTAAACCCTATATATTTTAAACACTGTATGTTTGATGAGTACTTATGCTGTATTTAAAATACATGGTTCAAGTAAATGCATTGAGATGTCCAGTGGCAAAGTAAGGGAACATGTGAGTACAGTATAATAAAACAGGGACACACCACCAGAGTTTCTTTAACATTAATTAGAATTATTAGATAGAGTCAACGGAGGGGCATACAAAGTAGTTGTGATATGTGGAAAAGGTTAGTGTGTTAAGATACAGACTCTTGTTTATTATATATGTTTGGACAGTGGCCAACAAAATAAGGCTCTGATCCTTGATTGGGGCCTCAAGGAAGTACCATAAAACAATAAAAATTATTTGGAAAGGCAGAACCATCCAGCAGATAACAAACTAGACAGAGTCCTGGAGACCTGGATTCTTTCCTAACTCTGCCACTGATCTTGGGCAAGCTACCTTGCCTATCAAACTCCATTCCCATCTGTAAAATGGGAATAATTATACTGACCTTCCTTTGTAAAGCACTGAGATCTCCAAATGCAATGTGGTGTATAAAAAACTAAGCATTAGTATTTGTGAATATAGTATCCCTCAGCTGATTGGCCAGAAATAGGTGATCAAACAAGAACTATATCGGTGAACTCTCGGCATAGATGGATTTAAAATATATATCACAGAGAGTATTTGACACCAGAAAAAATGCTTATGGCATATACACAGAATAATGATACATTATTGAAAGGAAAGACAGACATTAGCATCTTTATATATGGGGTCTGGAACTACTAGATTATTTTCAAGGTGCCTGGCTGTTGCATGTCAAAGCTATTAAATAGAGTGGAGAAATAAAATTTACTTCATCCATAGGTCCCTAGTATCAATGTTCTATCCACACTTGGTTTAGATGGATATAAAAGTCAAATGCTCTGAAGATGCCCTAATAGAAGCTTGTAATTGCACTGTGTGTTACTGCAGGAAAGAATTGATTCATTTATTGGTTAATTCCTTGAGTGCACATTTACCATGAAAAGGGCAGTTTGGAGAGTAAGGGCTCCCTCAGGACTTTTGGGACTCTCATAGAAGTCTTACTTGGGATTTTAATTGCCCAGGCACCAAATCTTACGAGACACTTGTCCCCACAGCTTCCACTGAAGTCAGTGCTCAGTGCTTTCAAGGACTGAAAGTTGCAAAATAAAGTATTAATTGCTGAGGGAGTTTGTGTTTTAAAAACATTTTGTCTAAGTTGGTTTTTTAAAAAAAATATATTTTCCTCTGCTATCTTACAGATGTTAAATAAAGCAACTAGCAGAGAGAATTTATTTAGCCTTTCAAACGGCTTTTGATAAAATCTCTCACAAGAGACTATTAAAGAAACTTGGTAAGCAGGATGACAGGTAAAGTCATGGCATAGTTTAAAAACTAAATAAGAGATAGGATGGCATAAATGGCCATTTCTCACCGCTGACAGAGGTTAATACTGGGGTTCCCAGGGACCAATACTAGGAAGGTGTTCAATATACATATTAACAGCCTTGAAGAGCAGGTGAATAGTGAGGTGACTAAATGTGCCAATTATTTTAGCTACTCATAACCAGAGAGAATTGTGAGGAACCCCACAAAGACCTAGCAAAACCCGGCAATGAGCCAGATTCAATTTATCCAGGAGCGCTATATAAAATTTGTCCTCGCTAATGTGTCTCAGGGCTGCATCTACAAAATCTAAATAGTAAAATTTGCTTCTAAATAGTAAACATCAACCAAAATCCCTCACAATCTTTAATGAATTTTGCCTCACAACACCTCTGTAATGCAGGATAGTGCTATGATCCCCGTTTTACAGATGGGGAACTGAAGCACAGAGAAAAAACTAAGTGACTTGCTCAAGGTTACATGGGAAGTCTGTGGCAAAGCAGAAAAGTGAACACAGATCCCCATGAGTCCCAGGCTAGAACTCTAATCACTACACAATTCTTCCTGTTTACCGCAGAAAGCAGGACAGTCTGAGGCATTGTCTATTCAGGATTTTTTCAAAGTCTCCCACAGTTGCACTAGGCCGCACTGGTGCTAGCAATGGCAGGAGTGCTAGGGTGGACAAGCTGCTGTGGATGTTACCAATGTGACACTTAGCTCTGCTTAGAGCAAAACTAGACATGATGGTTAAAAATAAATGCAGCTGACCAGTCAACAATTGTGCACTCCCACCATTGCTAACACTGGTGGAGCTGCACCAATGCTAGAGCACGGATAGGAGAATTGAAAACGGTTAAGCTGAGTTTGTTAACCTTCAGGGTATGCTGCCAGGTTCATATTTTCTCCCTGGCTTGCAAGGAGGAGAGTGACTTGTGATGTAGCATGGGGGAGGGGTTGCTGATGATGTATTTTGTGGAAAGGCTGAAGTTTTAGTATATCTGGAGTATTGGGCTAGAGTAGTGATGCTCAACATTTTCCATATTGTGACAGTGTTGCAGTAGAAAAACGTTTCAGGACACCCGTTTAGCAGGGCTGCCCAGAGGATTCCGGGGGCCTGGGGTCTTCGGCGGTGGGGGGCCCCCGCTTCAGCAGTAATTCAGCGGCGGGCGGTCCTTCCGCCCCGGAGCGGAAGGGCCCCCACTGGCAAAGCCCGGGAGTGAAGGACCCCGCTCTGGGGGCCCCTAAAAACTCTCGTGGGGGCCCCGCAGGGCCCGGGGCAAATTGCCCCACTTGCCCCTCCTCCCACCCGGGCAGCCCTGCTGTTTAGTCATAAAGAAAGCCAGGTTGGTTGCTCCCTGCAGGGAGAGAGGGGGCCTGGAAACTTTGAGACTCCATGTACTAGGGTAATTGAGAATCTGGCTTTTCATTATTCCAGGGTATACTTTTAAAACAAAATGTCAAAGATCCCCAGGTTTGGGGAGGGTGTTCTTCTTATGTATGTTATAAATTGAAGGAATCAACTGTGTACATGTTCTGCCACATGTTTATTTCAAGACGATGACATTCCAAAATGCGATTTCAATACTATAGCATTTCATATGACACTCAGTAGTTTTAAAATTCAGCATTAAATAAATCACAATTAATAAAATAAACAGGGAGCGGAAAAACTTCAGAGTTGCACCCTTCACTTCCCAAATGAAATTTCCTGTAAATGGCTGTTTACAATAGTTTTAATGTTTGTTTTAGATCTCAATGAAAAATGTAAAGGAGTAAAACAATGAAGTGTTCATTTCAATTGTAATTTGCAACTAGATTCCAGTTAATGTCCTCAAGTGTAGACTTGTTTCTCTCTCTCTCTCTCTCTCTCAAATTAGAGCTGCATAAACAGCACACACAAACCTTCAATTGTTGTCACATTAGAATGAGCTAGTCAAAGTTTTCTGGAGCAGAACCCATTGGACTGTGCAAACTTACAGCTCATTAGGGAGTGTACTGTAGTGGAGAAGAATATTACCCATTGCTTTCCTTTTCTATATAGCCAAACTATTTCCATGGACCTGGCTACATAATAGGCCTGGACTGGTGTCTGTCGCTAAGCATATAGTAATTAAGGAACAATGGCTTTTAACCTTTCTCTGTTTCATTCTCCTAACATTTCATCTCCTCACACTGTTTGTGACACAGGTTTTGCATTAGTGTTATTATTTTATTTTGCCTGATGGTTCTCCACTTTTGCGAAGCAGCATAGAATTCCCCAGTTTTTCCCTGCTTCCTATCTCTGTTACCCAGCACACTCAAAGATATGTGTTGTGACCACCATCTTTCATGCCATTTCAGAAACTCCTTCGAAACTGGGCCACTTTTTAAGCAGACAGAGAGATTGCTATGGAGAAATGTGAAGAACAATGTCCTGAACCAATGACACCCACTGTTTTTGCCACAGTCCCAGTTGATCTCAGAAGTAAGATACCCAGACTAGTTTAAATCACAAGAGCCTCTTTTTTTGTTGTTTTTACTTGGCTGGTACAGATGGACCACTGGGGTCCCAGTTTCAGCTTCAACCATGCACGAAAACATACACACACAGTCCAGTCATAAGTTACATAAAACAGTAAACTCTATGCCAGGGGTAGGCAACCTATGGCACGTGTGCTGAAGGTGGCATGTGAGCTGATTTTCAGTGGCACTCACACTGCCCGGGTCCTGGCCACCGGTCCAGGGGGCTCTGCATTTTAATTTAATTTTAAATGAAGCTTCTTAAACATTTTAAAAACCTTATTTACTTTACATACAACAATAGTTTCGTTATATATTATAGACTTGTAGAAACAGACCTTCTAAAAACATTAAAATGTATTACTGGCACGCGTAATTCTTAATTTAGAGTGAATAAAAGACGACTCGGCACAACGCATCGGAAAGGTTGCCGACTTCTGCTCTATGCAAACACAATTGTGGATGCTTCAGCAGTAGTAGAAATCACAGAAGGCTTTTCCTCAATCTTCCCAGGTTTTCTTTAGTTATTTCTGTCTATTATGGAGTCTTCTTCACTTTGGCACTGTCACCACTGTTTTGCCAGATTTTATTGTACATCCCAATGCCATTGTCAAGCATGATATGGACAGTATAAATGAAGAGCAAATTAACCTTTTATATGATGTGATGGCAGCTCTTGTAGACAAGAGTAGTGTTGAAACTCAAGGACATCTTCTGTTATTGATTAGCTCTCAGGGGCCCACTTACCATAGCTGCCAATATCAAAAAATGTTTTCAAGGAACTATGCACCAAATAAGCAGGAGCCAGAGGCAATGCACACATTCTGGGGAATTTTTGCTTATTTTTATTTGAATGTTAATTATTAAGATTTCGAATCTGATACAGATGTCAGGCAGTTCTTAACTATCTCATCTTCTACAAGAACAAGATAGAGAAAAGGCAAACTTCCACAGAAACTTCATCCACAGAAACCTACATTCTCTGCCCTAAATAGTGTATTGGAATTTTACATCAGTCCATGATATTTCATCACAATGATGCAGTGTTGCAAAACTATAGGAACAGCAGAACTCCCCCCTCCCCCATATCAATTTTACAAATATGCATAGAAAAACAGTGATCAGAGTTCTTATCCTGTTCTCCAAATATTACTACAGGAAAGAAAAAATTGCATCCCATGAAAGTAGAACACAAAAGAGCTAACTTGTTGAGAGGCACTGGCCTTCCTGTGAACACTCAGAATAAAGAACTCGATGTGGCTAAAAATCAAAATGATGGCACATGAAAACATCTGTTTGAAGATGTGATGTAAAAGGAGATCAAGCTACAGTGTACAAACTTATGGGCCAGACTCTCCCACTACCTTCCAGCTCTGTAAGGAGAGGTTACTTATCTTGTACAGAAACTTGAGTTCTTCAAGATTTGTGTCCCTATGAAACACCTCCACGTGAGTATATGCATATGCCTGTGTGCTCTTGATCAGAGATTTTTGTCAGAAGTGCCCACAAGTCCACACGTGCACCCTAGACACCATCATGCCCCAATTCAAGAGTATATAGGAAGGGGCAAATCTGCTGCCACTCCAGTTCCTTCTCAATCACAAATGTCCAGAGAAAAACTCTGAGGGTGCACTCCCCTAGGGATATAAATCTTGAAAAACTCAAGTTGCTGTACAAGGCAATTAACCTCTGTGAGTAGTGTCCCTTGCTCTTCCTTGTCAATTTATGGCAATACATTGCTGCTCCGTTATCCAGCATTATTCTGATTGGGTGGCTCTTGATGTATGATTGCTACACTTATCAACCATTCCTAACTGCTCTGAGCTCCAATGTGCTGAATGGCGGATTGCCTCCTGATGGGTCCATTTGACCTGAGCTATGATGTTCTGGAAGCGTGTGCTTCAACCTATCAGGGGGGCATCTGTGTTGATAATAGTCAAGAGAGAAGGTTATAGGAAGGAAACTCCCACTCACATGCTTTGTGAGTCCTTCCACCAATTTAGGGAATAAAATTCTTAATCTTGTATATGGTAAAGTAGGTATACAAACACTGGTAAAAGGGTGAAACATTTGGCAGTTTCTAAGTCTTTCAGGTATCCTGAAGGTAACCCTCCAAATTCCTCTAGCTGGCCATCCAGGGAGGAATAAGATGTTGGCCTAATTTTTTCAGTAATTCTTTATCACTATGGTGATGGTAGCATTCTGCCAATGTTGCCAAGAGTGTCAATGTATTGTACCTGACCTAAATCAGAAAGAGACACTGATTCAAGTTTCCACTGTACATAGACCTTTGGTGAGAGTAGCACTGAATATCACCTTCCCACAGGGAATCCTTACATCTTAGTCATCAGTGGCTACATAACCAGATATCCAGAAGTTGTCACTGTGTATAAGTACAGACAACACAGTTGTTGAAGCACCAGTGAATCCTTTTAGTTACTTATATGAGCATATTCAGAGACAGCCTGAGAGAGTAGGGAACCAACTTTCAATCATATGTTCTAAAGAGAATTATACCAATATTCTGACATCACAGCAATTCCTACCTCTTACTACCCTCTCACTGATGGTCCACTGGGCAAAATGAATATTAGACTCTCAAAATATGCTTTAAAATGTGGAATCAGCATTACTGGACAGGATGCTACCCTGTTTATTTGCATATAAGAAGTGTCCCAGGCTCTGATAGATATTTCACTAATCAAGGCAGTATCAAAGAATCTTATCAAAGAGAGCTGGGATTCAAGAACAGCTGATTCACCTAACAGAGTAAATTGTGAACATGAGGGAAAAGCTTGCAGTTTTCTGATATGACAAAAGAAAATCAGAGACAACCCAAATTAGATAAGGCAAGACACCTTAAGGTAAGAAGTCATTTTTCCCCTTTTTTACCCCTTTCTGTGACAAAGTTATTGGCCAAATTACAAAACCAATATAAAGTTGAGACAACTAGCCTTGTATTATTTAGCTAAATACCAAAATAGAGCCTCTTCTCTTACTAGCTACAAGCCTCAATCCTCAATGGACTTATATAGTAGAAAACATGCAGGGAACCTTTGGCTCTACACATTTCAGTTTCACAGCACATATCAATTCTCTTAGTACCACCATTGCCACTGGACTTCTCATTGCAACTTTTCAAAACAAACACCTATTTATTTAGGACATTTTAACAAGTTTGCAAATCCTTGCTTTTTAACAGCAGAATTCTTAACACCAGAACAAACACTCTGATGCCCTCCATGAAAGAAGAAGATAACATGGCTAGTGAGTTGTAGCGTTCTAGTGTACATGCTATTTGCCTTTTAATGCTCAGGGACATTTCCTTGGAAGAAGATTCAGTGGAAAGCATTGAAATTGATACTATGCAGGTCAAGTTTAAGTTACCTCTTTCAAGACATCATTTGTTCACCTTGTAAATCATAACTATTTGAAGTTAAGAACAATCTGGGTGTGTAACCCTTTAAAAAGGCAACAGTTTTCTGCCTAAAATGGCCATGAAATTATTAAGTGGTTCTCACTGCCATTGCTGGGGAAAGTGTTATCTAGAAATTTACATTCTGATGCAGCTGTCCTCTACAGTAGGAACACTTGTGCACACAGCAGCCAGGTCTGAATTCACATGGCCCTTCAGTTCACATCAAAACCTAGTTCTATAGTGTACATTTAAAAAAAAAAGTCTTCAGTCATTTAGAACAGACACATCCACTGATTTACATGCAAATAGTCAAACTAAACATTTTGAAAAGTTAGTTGGATTATTTAGCAGTAAAAGTTCACATTAATACTTACCCCACCCCCAAATCATCTCTGTTCTGTAATCCAAGGTTAGAATGTTAGCTTGATTGCTGCCTTTGGCTTAGACCCAGGGGCGGCTCTAGGCACCAGCAAAGCAGGGATTGAGCCTAGGAGCTGAGAACCAACAGGGGGGCCCTGGGATCTGTAGTCCTTGGTTAGCTCCCTGCCTACAGAACCAGTGCTGGAGCAGGGAAAGAACTACCTTTCCCAGCATTACCTTGGCCACTACCAACAGGAAAGGCGGGGGAGGGAGTATGGTAGCTGAAACCTCATGCTGCAGCTTGAGCTCACTGCTAGAGCGGGGTGGCACTGTGAATGGGGAACAAGTGTGCCCAAGGAGTAGAAGGCTTTGGCCCAGATATCCCCTTCAGAAGACATCCCCAGACTGGCTTAGGGATACTGGTGTGACCTCACCTTGCAGCCCCCAAAGAAGGAATTGGGTGGACTAAATGAACAGTGCCCCTTTCTATCTGAAGCCTAGCAAGGAAGATATGTGGATCCCACTAGAATTTAAAATGAAAAGTAAGAGAGGGGAGGCTCTGCTGGACCTGGGCAGCTTTAGATACAATACCAGGCACGTAGGAGAATTTCCACTTCTGAGCCATGGAAGCAGAAATTGACTTTTCCTTTCCAGATTTAGCTAATATTCAGAAAGGGAATCTAGCACCTGCCTTCCAGATTTGAACACCTCAAAATTCAGGAGTGTTCAAGCTCAATTCGAACAGCTGTTACTTCATTTCTCCCAAATCAAATATACTGATCTACTGTAATTTGCTGTAGAAAAAGTAGATAAAATTGAGCAAGAAATGCTTCCCAGTGGTTTTTAGGACTGGAATTGCTATTTTCAACAGCCATTGCTTTTTTTTTTTTAGTTGTTTAAAAGGAAGACAGTGATATTGCATTGGCAAATTCCCCATAGAAACAAAGAGTGGAACAAAAGTATAATAAAGACACCCTGATTTTTCCTCATTTATGGAGGGCAGTCTTATAATATGCATCCAGATATCCTCCAATCACACAAGCTGAAAATTGTTCCACTTTACTGCAGTTCTGTAACCATATGGGAACCAATCCTGTCTGTGTTCTGTGCACATGCAAAATTCCTGCTGAATGACCCGCCCTGGGAGCAAGTCACCAGTGCCAGTGACCCAGGGCTGGGGCAGAAGGAGGGTGCAGGTGGGGGAAGAGCCTAGGGCTGGGGTGGCAGGGGGTGCCGGTGGAGGGGGCAGAGCCCAGGGCGGGGTGGCAGGGGGTGGGGGGGACACTGGTGGGGGGGAAGAGGGGTGCCCAGAGCTGGTGCAGCACAGGGTGTGTGTGAGCCCAGGCCTGGCATACTAGGGGGTACGGATGGGAAGGAGAGCCCAGGGCTGGAGCGGCAGGGGGGTGCGGGAAGGGGGAGGCCCAGAGCTGGGGCAGCAGGGGGTGCAGGTGGGGGGGGAGAGCTCAGGGCTGGGGCAGCAGGGGGGTGCGGGGGAGAGCCCAAGACTGGGGTGGGAGCAGCCACATTTTATTTTGCTTGAGGCGGCAAAAAACCTAGAGCCGGCCCTGCTTAGAGCGGCTGTGGAGAAGAACTGAATTCTAAGTTTTAACTAGAACAAGATGTATGCATAACCGCTCAGTAGCTACAGGTCCTTATCTTTGTAACCTGCACTAGCCTGTCCCTTACTGTCTCCACCTATTGCTGTAACTCTGAGCTGTTGCAGCATGCTTATCATTAGAGTGTTCTTCCATGTATCTGGAAAGCTCCAAGCCTTAGTACATTCCGTGGCTGGCCCGTGCTAGCTGACTCAGGCTCAGGCTTGTGGGGCTGTCTAATTGTGGTGCAGACTCTCTGACTTGGGCTGCAGCCTGAGCTCTGGGACCCTCCCGCCTAGTAGGGGCTTAGAACCCGGGCTCCAGCCCAGGCCCGAACCTCTACACTGCAATTAAGCAGTGCCATAGCTCGAGCCAAAGTCAGCTGGCACAGGCCAGCCCCTGATGTCTAAGTGCAGCGTAGGCATTACCTTCTGAGTGCTACCACAATATTACTAATAGCAGAGATTAGTCTTGTAGCAACAGATCATCACTGGGGTCACAATGCAGAGAAAATCCTTCTATATTTGCTACTGGTTTGAGCTCTTTAAGAAAATAATCAACAAATCTGGGATATAGAGGAGAGATCTGCAGAGGTTTATGAAACTGCTATCATCTTGTCACCGCTGAAAGTTGCTCCAAAATATGTAAGGAGCATGAAACCTTTCAGGCACGGTCTCTGCGTATTGTCCATCCCATTAGGATTTTTCAACTTCTGCAGAGAAGTCTCTCTCTTACTACCCTAACCCTAACCCTAACCCTAACCCTAACCTAACATTACTCTCACTTACACTGGAAAGCAATATGCAGCAAAAAGTGGGCTTATGATGGGCATGCACTTAAGAGATTTCAGATAGTAAACCAAGCTATTAAGACATTTCCCCATGTACTTGTTCAACAAGTATTGTCCAAACTGTGAACATTTGAATTGAGATGACAAGAAAACTACAATACTTGTCATCCTGAGCAAGTGAAAGTAGCAATGGAATTTGAAGTTGTCATCTAACCTCTGAACAAGAAGAGATCTGTATTAGCATTTCAAAAGGCCAGATGAAGCACAGATTGCAAAGACATCTCTTGAGCATATAGATATTTAATGTTATAGTGGTTTATGAGCCTGATTTTCTAAATCCTGGGAGCCGTGGGCAGCAAGCAAATATGAGCATATAGTTATCACCTACTTTGCAGATATGTTGTGCATATTAAGCAGGATTTTGCATGCAGAGATAGTCTGCACACACAAGCTCAGTAGCTACACATATAAAATTAATCAAGCGACAGAGCACATTTTACATTTTTCATGATCCTGCATCAGTGCTAACACCAAGGGTAAGTGCCACAGAAGTGATGATGTAATTAAGGGGAAGGTATGCTAAGTCTCCAATACTTGTAACTAGAGCCACTTTAACTCACAGATATTAAGGGTCAAATTCTGCCCTTACATACCATACAATCCCACTAAAGGGCATGTAAGTCAGGGCAGAAAATAAAGATTAATTATTGCCAAGGAATAACTAGACAAACACTTCCCTGGGCCTTTCTGGAAACTTGATCATGATCTCTCTCTCTTGCTCTATTTAAGTACTATTCTCTGTGTGTTGACTTGCCACAACTCATGTCTGCCCTATGGTGCTCTTTATCTCATCTCTGATGTTTCCTTTTTCTGAAGTACAAAGCTTACAAGGTTTGTTGGCTGTAGGTAGGAGACATTGATTTTGATAGCCTCCTTTTCAGTGAGGCTGTCATGTCGCTTTCCAGTACTATAGGTAGATTAACTAAGTGGTGTGTGTCTTTCATGATTAAATGCCCAAATGTGACTTTTTTTAATATTATTTACTTAGTATGTAAAGATGGCAAAAGGGGATAGCTCTGCTATTTTAGAAGAATGACACTGTGTGTTACTTTAAGAAGAAAGAGATTCTTATCCAGAAGACTCAGTGTGAGCAGCATGTGCTCTTTCTATCCTCCTCAACATGGTCACTTGTAAACATTTCCCCATTCTAACAGTTCTCAATAGATTGGTTATGTTTTCCATTAGGAATACTGAGGGAGCCTGGACAAATTTACACATATTACAAAAATGAGAACCATGTTGAGTAAAGTCACCTACAGAAAAACCTGGGAAAGGGGATAAGTTTTAGAATGGATTCAGCAGAACAAAAGATTTAGAATGTGTCATGAATTGACCATGCCTTAGGACTAGGCCCTCCTTTTTAAAAATCAAAGTGCTCTCAGATGTAGCCGCGCAGCTCCTCTTAACTGTTGCAGTATAAAATAAGGACAGAAACAGTCACTAAGATATTTGGGATCCAAACAATTTGGGCTTTAGAGGTCAAAATCAAATCTATTGAATTGCACCCAGAAACAAGTTGTAAGCCTGTGCAGACCCGCTGAGAACAGGTGCAATAGGATCCCTATGGCTAACACTTCTAGGTAAGCAGACTGCTACATTCTGCACCAGTTGAAGTTTTGGTACTTTTCAGATATAGTCACAGGTATAGTATAGTACATTATTCTAGGATTGCTTCAGATGGGATTAATGAACCAGCATGCACATGAAAAGAGGAAGAAAGTCAATAACAAAACAAAAATTTCTCAGCTAAAAAAACTAGTCAGGATAGAGCACTAGAAAATACATTGTATGAAACAATCCTGCAGCAGCAGGGAGATATGAATCATAGAATATCAGGGCTGGAAGGGACCTCAGGAGGTCATCTAGTCCAACCCCCTGCTCAAAGCAGGACCAATCCCCAACTAAATCATCCCAGCCAGGACTTTGTCAAGCCTGACCTTAAAAACCTCTGAGGAAGGAGATTCCACCACCTCCCTAGGTAACCCATTCCAGTGCTTCACCACCCTCCTAGTGAAAAAGTTTTCCTAATATCCAACCTAAATCTCCGCCACTGCAACTTGAGACCATTACTCCTTGTTCTGTCATCTGGTACCACTGAGAACAGTCTAGATCCATCCTCTTTGGAACCCCCTTTCAGGTAGTTGAAAGCAGCTATCAAATCCCCTCTCCTTCTTCTCTTCTGCAGACTAAATAAGCCCAGTTCCCTCAGCCTTTCCTCATAAGTCATGTGCTCCAGCCCCCTAATCATTTTTGTTGCCCTCCGCTGGACTCTTTCCAATTTTTCCACATCCTTCTTGTAGTGTGGGGCCCCAAACTGGACACAGTACTCCAGATGAGGCCTCACCAATGTCGAATAGAGGGGAATGATCACATCCCTTGATCTGCTGGCAATGCCCCTACTTATACAGCCCAAAATGCCGTTAGCCTTCTTGGCAACAAGGGCACACTGTCGACTCATATCCAGCTTCTCGTCCACTGTAACCCCTAGGTCCTTTTCTGCAGAACTGCTTCCTAACCATTCGGTCCCTATTATGTAGCAGTACATGAGATTCTTCCATCCTAAGTGCAGGGCTCTGCAATTGTCCCTATCTGTATTCCATACCTCCATATGCATGTATTCCATGCACCTGAGTCCAGAAATTCTAATCATCAGTGTGGCTGGCTGGCACATGCACAGTAGATCTTGTGCTCCCACTCAAGAGCATATGAAGCAGTACAGGCTGATGCCTCTCCAGTTCCTCTTCTTACTATGAATCCAACAGGATCTGAAGCAGAAGTGACAGAGGGTGGATAGTGGAATACAGGTAGGGACCACACATCTCAAAATAACTCTTCCAGTTACAGTAAGTAATCTCCATTTTTAACTTCAAGCACTGGTCCCTATGTGTACTCCACACATGAGCGATGGAAACGCAGTGTTCAGATTGAAGGGGAGTGTGAGGAAGCCGACAGCAAAGATGCTTGTGATATTGCACTTTGCACTGCTGCATCTGCAGTAGTGGCCTGAACTAGCATGTAACGTCTAGTGAACATGTGGATGGAGCTCCAGGTGGCCGCTTTGCATAGGTCTATTATTGGAATGTCCTGCAGGTATGCTGCAGAGGAGGCTTGTGCCCTGACTCCATCAGGAGGGAGTATGCCTGATAATCTATAACGCTTGATGCACTTATAAATCCACTTAGAGATTCTTTGAGAGGATGTTGCTTGACCTCATGACCATTCTGCTATGGCATGAAAAAAATCTTGATAATTTTCTGATTGATGAGGTCCTTTGCAGGTAGAGTGCCAAGGCACATCTGACGCTGAGGGAATGAAGTCTTTCCCTTCAGTGAAAATGTGAGGTTTCAGAAAAAAGGGTAGGTAAGTGGATACTTTGGTTGATATGGAATTCAGAAATAACCTTGTGGAGGAACTTAAGATGGAGGCAAAGGGATACCTTTTCCCTGTGAAAAAACATATAAGAAGGATCTGCCATGAAGGCTCCCAACTCACTCACTCTCCTGGCTGAAGTGATAGCAACTAAAAATGCAACTTTCATGGACAGGTGGGACATGGAGCACATTGCTAAGAGTTCAAATGGTCATCTGGTGAGAAAAGTGTTGGCAGAATGAGATTGAGATTACATTTAGGTGTAGGGTTTTACCACTGGTGGAACAGTCCTGACTAGGCCTCTCATGAATCTTACTGTAGTTGGATGTTCTGTTTCCACTCACCCATCTATGAAAGAGAGGAAGGCACTAATCGCTTTGAAGTGGACCCACAGTGAGTTAATTGAAAGGCCTGAGTTTTTTAGCGACAGGACAATCTAAAATGACCAGAATACCTGCAGTGTCTGGAGAAGATTGGTTATGTTGCACCCAGGCAGAGAAATGTCTCCATTTAGCCAGGTTGCAGGTCCTAGTTGAATCTTTCCTACTTTGGGTAAGAATAGCTTCCATGGCTGCTGAACAGCAGCATGCTATTTCTGATGCCATCCAAATCCTAGGCTGTAAGATGAAGCAAGTGTGGGTTGGGGTGTCTGATTCTACCCTCCTCCTGAGTTAGGAGGTCCAGGAAGGGGTAGATCCTGATTGGAGGGAGGGCAAACATTTTCCGGAGCGCTGAGAACCAAAACTGCCTGAGTTAATTGGGTGCTAGGAGATTGACTATGGCCCCATCATGATGGATCTTTCTCGGTAGCAGCAGAATGGGAGAAAAGGCATATCTGAAATAGTTTGTTCATGACAACAGGAAAGTGGCACCCTGGGATCTGTGGCCCATAGCTGCTCTGGAGCACTACAGGGGAAGTTTTCTGTTTGTTTGAGATGCAAAGATATTCCATTGAAGTGGTATCACTGAGAAGGTTGATGCCAAAAGATCTAGCAGCCACAGAAATACTAGTATTGGTTGTTGTGGGGATTGAGGAAGATTTATAGATATTTTATCTTTATAAATCTTTCCTTTAGAAGAAAAAGAGCTTTTGCCACAGTTGAATCTAGTTTTGCCCCAATAAAGAGGATTCAACTCACTTCTCACAATTTATCTGTAATCCTGGACTGGCAAAAAGGAAACATTTGATTTACATGTATTCACCCACAAAAGCTTATGGTCCAATACGTCTGTTAGTCTATAAGGTGCTACAGGACTCTGTCGCTTTTCGCTGGCTTATGTATTTATTAAGTGATCATCCAGGTATGGGCACACAAACATCTCCTGCCTTCTTAGAATTTTGTAAATACCCTGGGGGGGTGCCGTGGACAATGCAAAAGGGATGTCAAATCTGAGACGTTGTTGCATTCCCAGGGTGACTGAATTGTAGAATTCTTCCTCTTATTACAGGGAAAGAATTATTATAAGACTTCTTCCTCTGTTCTTGATACTGAAAGCATGATACTGAGGTTGAGGATCATATTTCTCTTCTGGCACTGGTGAGGAATCAACATAGAAGGAATCAGATACTGGTTTTGATAGCTAGACATTGGAGCTGTAACTAATCTCTTATTCATACTAAAGAAGCCTAGATAAATAGCTGTAAATCTAACAGTTTTAATCTTTTCTAATGTTTCATCCATCTCTATATTAAATAAACCTTCCCCTTCAAAAGGAAGGTCTTCTGATCCTTATCTTTGTCTCATAAGATGCACCGACTGAGCCATGCATGCCTAGAAATGATGGCTCAAGCTATTTACCCTAGCTGAACCATCTAAGGAGTCAAATGCTGCTCTGAGTTAGTGTTTGGCAACATTCTGCCCTTACATGAGTAGAGCATTCACTAATCTCTTTAGCTTCTGTGGTAGTGTATTTAGGAATAAAATCTTTCCCTACAGATGGTATTGGTATCTTGCTATGAGTACCTCATAATTTGAAATACATGTGGCTAAAGTAGTAGAAGAAAACATTTTCCTCCCAAAGGCATCTAGTCTTTTCCCTTTGTTGTCAGATGGTCTGGAGTGCAGTGGAGCACCTTTTGACATCTGTAAAGCTGCTTCTACTACTAATTAATTTGGAGACAGGTGGATAAGGAACACAGCCAGACCAGCCTCAGGAAATTAGTACAATTTATCAGCCTTTTTCAATTAAGGTTAAGATGATGAAGGATTTTCCAGACTCTCTTTGCTGGTTGACACAATCCTTCCAATAATGGAAGTATAACCCTTTGTCTAGAAGCTGCTCCAAGAATATGAAAAATTGGATGAGATTTCTCAATTGAAACTGAGGGAATAGCCAATCTCTTTGCTTTATGATCCATTAACTCATGAAATGCCACTGCATCTTCTGAAGGTGATGAAGCTGACTTACCTCCCACATTTTTATCTGGGGATGTCATTCCTACCCAGTCTGGACCCAACTCCTACAACCCCATTAATTCCTCCTCTTCTGCCAAAAAATCCTTTCCTGCTTTATAAGAGTTAGCAGGGCTCACACATTTTATCAGAGCCCTAGCCTTTTGTAGAAAAGTTACTCCAGAGGTAAGAAGCAGGAATGGGGACAAAATGGAGATGATGCAGCTGCCTTTTATAGTCTTTTGCCATGTGGCTTGTACTTCCTTTGTCCCAAACACAGGCTTTACACCACATGGCATGGAAGCCTTAGAGTCCTCTGTCCACAGGCATACCACATGCCTTGCTGACTCATAAGGTGTCTTCCCTGGTTCCTTTCAACGGGCCATCAAACAGGCTAGGCAATGCTGATGCCAATCAGTGTGGGGGTGTCACCCAGAAACACACCACAAGTTTGGAAATACAGATATACCCTACATATCTATAACTCATATTCAAAGGTGATACAAACATATAAACAAGATCATAATACTTGGCAAATTATAACATTTTTGCAGATACCTCATATGGCATATCTGGTCAGATTTCTTGCAATTTTATAATATTGGCATTATGATATTGTTAACGTGTCCCACGTATTCCACATAGCGTAACACCTTTAAATTCAGTTGCTGTACCTTGTCTCTGTACCCACTTGAAGAAGCCCTATTCCCATATGCTCGGAATTCTTGATAAAGAACGAGAGAAAGCCACTGAGGCCATTGCAGCCAATGTAGTATTTGCCAATCAGGCCAAGACCCCATGTTTAGATCTGGATGCATATATATCTTTGTATGAATCAGAGGAATGCAGATATCTCTGTGCATAATACTCCTTCTGCTGGTCCAATCTACAAATCAAATTTCTTTCTTTGATCCCAAGCTGTACTCAGTTCAGACAGAACCAGAGACGGCAATACCCTTTGCTGAAAAGGGAAATTGGAGAAAAATTCTTCTCTGGAGATCCAGAAAGAGTTCTTGGTGGTGGAGGAAGAGGAGAAATTTTAAAATCCTCTAAATGTCCTTTTCCTTCTGAAGACAAAAAAATTGAGTCTGTTGGAGTACATTCTCTTCTTGCTCCATTAATTCAACTGACTCATTGTCTGGCAGAACTGAGATCAGATTTGATCTATGAATTTGTGCCTGAACTAATATCCACTGTGGTGCTATGCTATCAGTAACCAGTTCTGTAGTATTCCCTCATCTCACCAATTCCTTAAATCTCTTTTCTAGAACTTGCTCATCCGGATCAGAGAAGAATTGATCTAAGGAAGAAGGTTTCTTCACCTTCCCAAGGGGATGTATATCGCGACTCGGCTCCTTAAACGTATCTTGTAAAGATACATTTTTTACCTGTGGATTGGCTCTTTTAAAAAGAGACCGACACCACAGAGGGATAATTACCCACATCTGTCTTGGCAGCAGCCTTTATTAAGAGGATTAACTCTAGACGGAGGCTGACACCTTAGAGGTTCTCTTTTTATAGACCTTGTCACTGGACCTCTTAGAATTTGATGAAGATAATTTATCTTTCTTCTCAGTGGAACTCTCTAGAGCATATTATGGTCTATAGATTTTCCTAGGACCTTGTCCTCTGCCAGTTCCAGATGATTTCACCAACAATGCCTCTTAACATAATTGCTTGGAATTTATTGTGTCTTTCTTTGCTCTCCATGTAAGTGTAGCACAAACTTGGGGGGCAAATGCACTTCACCTAAACATGACTGGCACCTGTCATGTGTATCACATCAGGACCACCACTGGACAAGATACACCTCTTTTGAAATCATGTTTCTTCTTTGGTTCCATTACATATTAGCTAATTCTAATACTAAACAACCTATAATACTACAGACATCTCATAATTAAGATTTAAATTAGTTAATTATCATGGATCTGGAAGGATTCCAGAGCTCCACACAAGAAGTTCATCTGGTTGAATTTAGAAGGAACTGAAGCATCTGGAGTGCCATGCCCCTTTTATACCCTTGCCCTGGAACGCTCCACGTTCTTGGAGGAGGAAAGAGGTGAGGGAGGCGCAGGAGTGCTCCAATGGCTACTGCTAGTTAAAGCTCTGCTATTCAAACTGCACTAGTTTGGAGCATCCCATGAGTGGGAATATGCAGAGGACACTTGAAGGGGCCCCAGGGCCCTGCAGCCCCTGGGGCTCCTGTGTTCCGGGTGGCTCTGCCTGGGGGGGGAGGGAGGCGGCTTCCCCGCTCGCTCGTTCCCTCCCTCCTCCGGCCACCCTCCCCCAAACCACCCCCGGCGGCACTCCTCCGGCCATGCCCCCAATGGCAGCTCCCAGAATTGTGGCCATGGGGGCGGTGCCATGCTGCACAGAGCCACCTGCACACCCCCTGCAGCAAACAGGAGCTGCCCCAGGTAAGTGCTCTGTACCTCCTGCCTGCCCCAGCCCTGAGCCTCCTCCCGCACCCCCACCTTGAGTGCCTTCCCACACCCTAACTCCCTCCCAGACCCCACCCCCCCACCCTGAGCACCCTCCCAGACCCTAATTCCCTTCCAGACCCATACCCCACCCTGAGCCCCCTCCTGCACCCTAACCCTAATCCAGACCTTCGAATCGCTGAATCAGTGTTAAACCAAGATTTTCAGAAATAATGAAGCATATTCAATCACATTGCTCTCATTAAAAAATAGTAATAATTTTTGAGAGAGCAAAAAGGTTTTTTGTACCATTAATAAATAAAATACAATAAACATTATTTTAAAAATATTGTTTATTTCATCTCTATCTCACCCTTTTTTAATTGCTATTTTTGTATGTTTTATAATGTACATTATATATTAGTATAGTAGTACTGTACATGTATATAATTTATACATAAATAAATATACATATATTGGGGGTGCGTGCTCAAAAATTTTTTACTGATAGGTGTGCGCGATCAAAAAAGTTTGGAGACCACTGCCCTAGAGACATAGGAGAATACTGTAGCTTTGCTTAGGAATCTTTCCAGTAATGGGAATGTTAGTGTTCATGTTCCTGCTTTAAGCTGGGCTTAGAACTGAGCCATCAGCCCAATTAGACAGCAACCAGTGGGTTCCAGGATTCAATTTGCTGTGGGATTGTGCTTCTATTTAATGATAGTGCTTGCAAGCCCCCATGGTTGTCAAGATAACCTTCAAACTGGACTGAAGGTGAACTGATGCAGAGCTGTCTTCCTGAGGCAGCCCGAAACAATGGTTGCTCCATACACCTCGATGCATCATTGACTCAGTTTGACATGTCAACTCTGTCACTGCTGGTCATTTAAGCCAAAACATCCAGCTGCAACCCCAAACTGCATCGTGTGCCTTTGCAGGTACCAGAACCCAATCTGCCAAATCCTCCTCCCAAAACTCCTACAGTCTAGTTCTCTTTCGTCTGTACAGATGTCTGCAGTACTTAGAAAACTGCAAAGGTAGAGACTGAGATGGGTCAAAAGGGACCCTCTGGCGGTAAGGGCGAGGTTGGTTATTAAGAGTAGAAGGGTGCGTGTTATGAAGTGGATAGAAGCTTTTCAGCTGGGATGTATTCCTGGCAGGGATGTGACTGCCTTCTCTGGGTACCTTCCTTCAGGGTGCATTCAGCCCAGCCCCACTGGCACATACATGGAGGCTGGTGGGCTCCGTGGTGAGAAGGGTTTCGCTGTGTGCTCCTCCCCCAGGTTTTACCGGCCCTTGGTTTCTCGTTCCTCAAGCCAGCTGAGGATGAGGGCTCAGCAGAGCCACCGCACTCCACGCCAGAGGCCAGGGTTTGCCTGGCTGTGCTCCATTGGGACACCTGGCTGGCCTGTCAAGACAACATGAACTAGGCCCTCCCACGTGGGAGGAGAATTGTAGCAATCTGGGGTCTGTGTAATGAGAGGGGGATGGGCAAAAGGAGGCCTCAGGAAGGTGCAGGTTGGGCTCCCCAGTATTGCCAGTAGCTGCATGGATCATTGAGGAGAACACCACAATCAAGGACCGAGCAGTGTCCATCCAAGGTGAAAAGTGCCTGCTGCCGAAATGTTACCCTAGCGATGGACAAGGAGAACTGTGGGGGCAGCTCATGGACCGTGGACCAGACCAATCTGAACAGGAGTGGCCTCTAAAGCACACCTGCCACAGTGAGCCTGCCCTTCACATACCGTAGCTGTTGTGCAAACGCAGTCTGATCCGGATTCAGATCCCCGAGCAGCATTGCTCTCCAATAGACCAGTCAGTGTCAGGAAATGGCAGGTACTGCAGCGAGCCGTGCTTGTTTTGAGAGTCTCCTGGCTGAAGCCTGTAAAAATCCATCTTCCTGGATTTAGTCTTATAGAAACTATTGAGTTATTTTTCTTCAGAAGCTTGCAAATTAGGGAAACATAAACTGTGTTAATGACCTGATAAGGACAGATTTGGATGCTTTCCCAAGGAACAGCAACACACATGAAGCATATGTTTGAGTTTGGGTGTTCAGTGTGGATCGGAGCAATCTCTTGCATGCACCTGCACCCCCATCAATCCCACCCCCATCACTCTGGAAAGCAAATTGTTTCCTTTCAGGCTTTTCACAACTGTGCAGAAATGAAGGACTGGAGAATGCTTGTAAATAAGGAGTGCAACGGGGTGGGGTGCTGATGATTGCAGGCTGGGTTAACATGAGCATGCATTGCCATTCCCGGCTTCGAGGATTGACTGCTTCTGATACTGAGCCTGTTGGCCTGGCTCATTCACATCGTAGGTGCATTTCCCAGCCCAGACTGGAGGTGGTGGGGTCACGCTGTGCGGCACTGCTTGGGTTTGACTTTCAGCTCCTTTTTGCATTGAACAGGTGGGAGTGCTCTCTGCTACACTGCCCCAAGCTATGAGATTGACAGCTCAAGGCCAGTGGAGTTATGATGTGCTGACAGTTCTTTAATCTGCCAAGGGAGAGAATGAGGCCTAGTGGTACAGAGCAGAGGAATGGGAATCAGGAGACCTGTTGCCTTTATGACCTAGGGCAGGTCATTCCCTATTTGGTGCTTTGGTTTCCCCTGGACAATGGGGATGATAGCTCAGTGGTTTGAGCATTGGCCTATTAAACCCAGGGTTGTAAATTCAATCCTTGAAGGGGGCAATTGGGGGATGGGTCCTGCCTTGAGCAGACGGTTGGACTAGATGATCTCTTGAGGTCCCTTCCAACCCTAATATTCTATGAGAATATTTGCTTTCTTCCAATCTTCTGGTACTTATCCAGTGTTCCAAGACTTATTGAAAAAAATCAACATTGATGTTCAAGAGAGCTCCTGAGCCAGCTTTTTTAAGTCTTGGATGGAAGTTAACTGGACCGGTTGATGTAAAAATGTGCTCTCGTCCATCTTCCAGTTGAGAGTTAAGGCTCACACAAAGGACAGACTCATTCTGGATGTAATGCTTGGCTGCGCAGATGGTGTTGACAGAAGGGCTTTGTCTTCCTCAACCATGGGATGCACATTCCATGAAGGAGGACTGCTGGGAAGAGATGAGGTGTTCCTGATGAAAGGGAAGGGCATCTTCCAACTTTCCAACTGAATGAGTGCTTTAACTAGGTTCAAAGGGGGAAGCTGACAAAAGCCCTGCAGATAAGTATAAAAAGGTGACCTTGACAGAGGGCTGGAATTTATTTGGGGGTGGTGGTGGTAGAGGAATGTAAAACTATAAGGGTCATAGAAGCAACAAGAGAGAATACAGTGGGGAATCTGCTCAACATCTTCAAAATCTATACACATGCTCAAAGGGTATGGGGAGTAAACAGGAAGAACAGGAAGTCTGGACAAAGCATTTATACAAGAAATATCCAAAACACAAGACCTGGTAGTAATGGGGGACTTTAACTATCCAAACATCTGTTGGAAATGTAATACAATAAAGCATAAGATGTACAATAAGTTCATGGAATATGTTGGGGAAGCTTCTTGTTTCAGAAGGTGGAGAAAGTAACCAGGGAGGCAGACATTTTAGATTTGATTCTGACTAACACAGAGGAATTAGTTGCAATTTGACTGAAAATGATCATGAAATGACGACTTTCATGATTCTAAGGAAAGGAAAGAATGAGAGTATCAGAATAAAGGACAATGGACTTCAAAAAAGCAGACTTACAACTGGTAGGTAGCCCCCATGTGAATGAAATCTAAGGAGAAAAGGAGATGAGGAGAGCTAGTAGTTTCTGGAAGAAACAATATAAAAAAGCACACAAGCAAACTATCTCAATGTAAAGGAAAGATAGAAAGAATAATAAGAAGCCAGTGTGGCTGCATCAGAAACTTTTTAATTAAATGAAAATCAAACAGGAGTCCTACAAAAAGTGGACAAATTGCTAAAGGTAAATACAAATTGCTAAGATGAGTACAAAAGAATAGTGCAAGCATATAGGAGCAACATCAAAGACAGGCACAAAATGAGTGACACCTAGCAAGAGCCATAAAAGGCAATAAGAAGAGGTTCTATAAATACATTAGGAGCAAGAAGGATGAAGGAAAGTGTAGATACACTACTTATTGGGGAAGAAGAGCTTATAATGGACCCAAAGAAGGCTGAGGTGTTTCATGCTCATTTTGCTTCAGTGTTCACTAAATGTTAATTGTGACCAGATGTTTAACACTATTAATATTGAAAACAAGAGAGAAGGGATGCAAGACAGAATAGGAAAAAACAAGTTAAAGAATATTTAGATAAAAGTTAGATGTATTCAAGTCAGCAGAACCTGACAAAGTTCTTTTTAAGGTGCTTAGGGGGCTAGCTGAAACTATCTCAGAACCACTAGCTATTATCTTTGAGAACTCATGGAGGATGGGTGAGATCCCAGAGGGCTGGAAAAGGACAAACACAGTACCTACCTTTAAAAGGGAGAACAAAGAGGAGCTAAGGAATTACAGACCAGTCACCCTAACTTAGATACCTGGAAAGATACTAGAACAGATTATTAATCAATTTGTAAACCCAGGAAAATAATAAGGTTATAAGGAATAGCCAGCATGAATGTCAAGAACAAGTAATGCAAAACCAACCCAACTTCCTTCTTTGATAGGCGACATGATATATCTAGATTATTAGAGTTGGAAGGGACCTCAGGAAATCATCTAGTCCAACCCCCTGCTCAAAGCAGGACCAATCCCCAAATTGCCTCCTTAAGCATTGAACTCATAACCCTGGGATTAGCAGGCCAATGCTCAAACTGCTGAGCTATCCCTCCCCACAAGGCTACTGAAACAGGCCCACATGAGATCATAAGCAAACTAAGGAAATGTAGTCTAGATGAAAATAGTATAAAGGGGAATGCACACCTGTTGAAAGACCATACTCAAAGCAGTTATCAATGGTTTACTGTCAAACTGGGAGGAAATATTTAGTGGGCTCTAGCTGAGGTATGTCCTGGGTCCAGTACTACAAAATGGGAAATAACTGATTAGACAACAGTAATATTCTAGGGTGTATTAACAGGAGAATTGTACATAAAACACTGGAGGCAATTATTCTGCTCTATTCTACATTGATGAGGCCCCTCAGCTGGAAAAGTGTCCAGTTTTTGGTGCCACACTTTATTCTCCATGTCCACTGAAAGTAGAATAAGTAGTAGTAATCAGCTTGATCTGCAGCAAAGGAGATTTAGGTTAGATATTAAGGGGGGTAGGGGGCTATAAGGATAGCTACATACTGGAACAGGATACCAAGGGAAATTGTAGAATTACTGTGATGGAGGATTTTTAAGAACTGGTTAGGCAAACACCTGCCAGGGATGGTATATTTGGTCCTGAATCAGCACAGGAGGCTGGACTAGATGATCTCTTAAGGTTTCTTTCAGCCCTATATTTCTATAATTTGGTCATTTCTCTCCTTAAAAAAGCACATCCTCCTTTTAATACCATTTTATTTTATACCCACAGGCATTACAGAAGAGATTCTCTCAATGCTTTTGCTTTTACCCATTTCAAAGACACTGATTCCTCCCTGTCCACCTCTGAGGTTTTTTTTCCTACGTACAGTAACTCCTCACTTAAAGTCATCCTGGTTAATGTTGTTACATTGCTGATCAACTAGAGAACATGCTCATTTAAAGTTGTGCAATGCTCTCTTATAACGTTGTTTGGCAGCCAGCTGCTTTGTCCACTGCTTGCAGAAAGAGCAGCCCATTGCAGCTAGCTCATGGGGGCTTGGAACCAGGGTGGACCAGCTGCCCCCATATCAGCTCCCCTAAGTTCCCTGTGCGGCAGATGGCCAGCAGGCTATCAATTGCTGGAAGTTCAGCTGTCCCTCCTCCCACTGCTATGTGCTGCTCCTGCCCTCTGCCTTGGAGCTGCTTTCTGGAGCCTCCTGCTTGCTGTGCGGGGGGATGGGGAGGGAAGAGGGCTAATGTCAGGATGTTCCCCTCCCCTCTGCTTACCCCATCTCTATAGAGCGGTGGGGGGGGGGGGGACGACCAACACAACAGGGCTCAGGGCAGAGGGAGCTTGCTTGCAGCAGCTGCTGTCTCGACTTGCTCATCTACTTGAAAAGGCAGTGTACTTAGAGTGGCGTCAGCATACTTAAAGGGGCAATGTGCAACTCTCTCTCTCACACACGGCGTGTGTCTGTCTGTGTGCCATGCTCTCTCCCCTCCCTCCATTTCTGCTGCCTTGTAGAGTGTGAGGCTACATTAACAACATGTTAACCCTTGAGGGCTCAGCCAAGTATTAGTTCATCATTTAGCAGTAAGGCATTCCCTGGGAAATATCCCACCCTCTGACTCCACCACCTCAAGCAAGCTTCACAATCGTCATTGCTGTGTATAGTATTCAATTTTTTGTTTAAAACTTACACACACACACACTATATATATATATATATATATATATATATATATATATATATATATACACACACACATATACACACACACCCCTCTACATCGATATAACACTATCCTTGGGAGTCAAAAAATCTTACCGCTTTATAGGTGAAACATTGTTATATTGAACTTGCTTTGATCCACTGGAGTGCGTAGTCCCACCTCCCTGGAGCACTGCTTTACCGCGTTATATCCAAATTCATGTTATATCAGGTGGCGTTATATCGAGGTAGCAGTGTGTGTGTATATATATCTTTTGTCTGGTGAAAAAAATTTCCTTGGACCCTAACCCCCCCCCCCCACCCCATTTACATTAATTCTTATGGGGAAATTGGATTTGCTTAACATCGGTTCACTTAAAGTTGCATTTTTCAGGAACATAACTACAACGTTAAGCAAGGAGTTAGTGTAGTTTAAGATCAGTATTTATTTGCTTGTACAATATTAACACCACTGTTTAAACATGCTATATCTAGAACTAGCTGCTGCTGCTAAATTAGAAGGTGTTTTTCGGAAATCTTCTAGTGCACAGTATCTGGTCTGTCCAGTATCAATTCTACAAGCATGATTTAAATATTTTGTCTTGTTGTTAATCTATGCAACCAGTTAACCACCTGTGGAAGGGTCTACTATTTGCATAGTAACTGAAGTCTCAAAAAGATGATGGAAGCAAATAGTGGACTCATGAAGTTTCATACAATCCTCTTACACCCAGATAAAGTTGCACCCTTAGACTGAAAACCACTTCCAAAAAATATACACAAACTGTTTTAAGTGTTAATCCTTATTTTGAAGCCCTTCGTTAACACTGTGGTTTGCTTTATTTTAGTGTAAGTACCAATGAGTCTGGTAGAATTGATTGTGTGTTAATTTTACTGGGCAATTTTAAATGTAGGACAAGGCTGAACCTTATGTGAGCATCCTTTAACTTCAAAGGACATGAGAAAAATCCCAGACTGTCTGTAGAACAAGAAAGGCAAACTTTCAAGGACAGATACATATTTCTAATACTAAAATCCAGAAAGTGGCAGTAAAACTGACTAGACACAACTCTAACAGAAACATTAATGATCAATTACCTCTGATCCATAATTCAGATGGTTTTCTACAGCAGTTGAACAAAATCTAATTGAGGCTTCAGAAAGTAAAAGCATCAGTATTGGTAAATATTTTCCCAGCCAGAAAAGCAAGCGTTGTGCATTTATCAGATATAATTTTAGATGCAATTCTGAAATGATTTCTTCCAATTTCTCCCTCAAGGAGATGGAAAGGGGTGGGGGGGAAGGCATAAAGGAGTGGTGCATCCCATATTATGAGGAATGCATCTCCCATAGAGCAGTGTCTCAGCCCTGCTCTGGAACAGAATTGAGGGAAGTGGGTGTTGTGCTGTGTGGCAAAAAAGTCTATGGTGGGGTATCCCCATCAGCTGAAGATGGGCTGAACTGCTCACATGACCAGTTTTGTGATTGTGGGAGAACCTCCTGCTCATTCGGTCTGTGGTGGTATTCTAGTGTCCAAGGAGAAACACTGCTGAAATGACTGCGTTGGATACACCGGTTTCACAATTTGATTGCCTCTGAGCATAAAGAGTGGGACCTCACTCCACCCTGCCTGTTGATGTGATACATGCAGGCGAGATTGTCTGGTGTGTCTGTGATGGTACGATGTTTGAGTAGAGGGAAGAAATGGCAGGTGTTGTGGACCGCACGTAATTCTAGGGGATTGAGGTGGAGAGTGGATTCGGTTAATGATCATCTGCCATGTATCGTGTGATCATGGAGATGCGCTCCCCAACCGATTAGAGAAGCGTTGGTTGTTAGGATCATGGTCAGTGTTGGTTGGAGGAAAGGAACTCCGATACAGATCTTGTTGGGCTGTGTCCACCAAAGTACTGAATCCTTGACTTTCACTCGCATGGATAAGAGCTTGAAGAGGCTGTGTTTGTGAGGGAGCTATAACTGCACAGAGCCATGCCTGAAGACATTGCATGTGTAGTCTTACATGCCTGACCATGAAAGTGGCTGCTGCCATGCGGCCTAAAAGTTGGAGGCACATTCTAGCAGAGAGCTGGGGGTAGATCCATACATTGGATACCAAATCTACTATAACTGAGAATCTGTGAGGTGGTAGGAAGGCTCTGGCTTGTATAGCATCCAACTGTGAGCCAATGAATTCCAGTTGTACTGGCATTGAAGTAGACTTTTCTATGTTCACAAGGAGACCTAGCTTTGTGAACAGGTCTATTGTTATGTGGACAGCTTGGAAAGCGTCAGTCTTGGATGAGGCCTACTGGAAACAGTTGTCCAAGTATGGAAAAATGATGACTCCTTTTTTCCTAAGGTAGGCAGCGACTACCGCAAGGATCTTGGAGAACACCTGAGGCGCAGTGGATAGTCCGAAAGGCAGTACCTTGTACTGCTAATAGTTGTTGCTCATGACAAATTGGAGAAATCGCCTGTGGGCAGGGTGTATTTTAATATGAAAATATGCTTCCTGTGCTGGGATACTAGCGGAGAGGGTGACCTTCTTGAAGCATTTCAGTTTGACAAACTTGTTTAAATTGCAAACGTCCAGGATGTCACCAGCCACCAGAATTCTTATGGACCAAGAAATAGTGGCAGTAGAAGGCCTGTCCCATGTGCTGGGAAGGGACCAATTCTATAGCTCCCAGTTGCAGATGATTTATTTCTCCTATAGAATGGAAATGTAATAGGGGTCCCTGAAAAGGGATGGGGGGGGTGGCAGGGCAGGATGGATTATCCTTCCTTAATTATCTCTAGAACCCACTTGTCCCAGGTGATTAGTCTCCAAGATGGGAAAAACTGAGCTAGTCAATCACCAAACTGGTGGAATGTTTAAAATGGAGGGAATGACTGGAATAGGGGGAGGCTTCTCGGGGCTTCCACCACACCTTCAAAATTGTTGCTTTGGTGGGGGTGCATAAGAGGTAGCGAGCTGTCTACATTTGGTAGGAGGCCTTTGCCTTCAGCCCTTGTACCCGTGGGGGTTCAACCCTGATGGAGAAGGGACAAGTGTAGGTCTCTGTCTTTCCTCCCTGGGAGGGTTCCCAAACTATGCCCTGTACATGGCTCAAGAGTCCCAGTATGGCCAGTGTAGAGGGAATGGAACATGTGATTGCATCCATGGTGGCTCATGCCAAGATTATGGACCAAATGTGGAGTGTGAGGATGAGGTGGTGTGATTTGCCTGGTAGATGAGGGAGCAATAGAGCCCCTCCTCTTCCTCCTCATTGCTAGGTAAGGAAGGTGCCATCCTTGGTGGAGAAAAGGAGGAGTGGTGAGAGTCCAGAGAGGAGGGGTGAAAGCATGGGGAGGTCATGTCAAAGAAGTGGAGACTCAGGAGTGTCAGATACCAGCCAGTCTTTAGGGTATCTATGGTCTTGTGGAGGGGAAAAAGCATTATCAGTGCCAGGGTATGACTCAGTGTTGAAGGGAGGGTGTATTTCCCTGAAGTGTCTATAGATGGCACCAGAGACTTGCAGATAACGGCCAGTAATGACAGTTTCATCAGTTTTGGAAAAGGCGCCAGTGCTCGCATCTTTATCGGTGCCATAGTTCCTGAAGTAAGCCTGTCTCATTTCCCAGAGCTGGGAAACAGTGCCGATGGTGACTAGTTAGGATCACTAATTTCTTCATGTTGGTACCAGAGGTACTCAGACCCTAGAGCTGTAGTCCACTGGCAGACAATGCAACAGACCAACTCAGGGATAGTGTTCTGGTGGGCTGTGCCTCACAGTGTGAGGAAGGAGCCTGTTTCTTTTCATCCGAGTGAGAAAGAGAAGACTCTCTCTCTTTGAGGGATGTTGGGACTGAGGATTGGCAGATGACCCGCAGAGTGTGAGGGCCTCTCTTAGAAGTTTTAATCTCTGTGTCTTTTCTGGCTTTGGGTTTCAGGCCAAGGCAGTGGGAACACTTTTGTGGGACATATCCCTCTTCCAGGCAGCAAATGCACTGTGGGTGGCCTCTGTTACTGGAAGAGGGCCCTGTCAGAAACACACCTCTTAAACCCAGGAGATCCAGGCATAAATGTGAAGGAAAAAGCTTCCTAAACAGGAATGGTGGGAAATGGAAACCAAACCTATGAAATAACTGAAAGTGAAAAAAAAAAATATATAAAAAAATTATATACATATATACACACATATATAGATGTGTGTTCTTTGTTATCTAACTACACTATACTAACAGGTAAGGCACTATTTAGTAAAGGAATAGGAGAAGTGGGCTCTGCTGCAGATTCTGTCCCAGACCAAAGGCAGTAGAGAAGGAACTGGGGGTGGTCAGACCGCACAGCATTTTTTATATGTCCCACTCACAATGTGGGGCGGGGAGATAGGGGGGAGAGTTCACATGTGCCAACCGATGGGCATTGCTGATGAAGATCTCCTGTCCCCGGTGCAAGGGGCGCTGCCACACCTACAAGTGGAGCACTCAGGGACATTGCTCTAAGAAGAGCTACGGTACTTTTCTTCTTAATAAAATATTTTGTTCTTAAATCCACATGACCACCATGGGGCTTCTTTTTTAACTCAAGTTCTGAGGTAAATTTAGCTATTAAAGTGAGTAATATACCCCTTTATAAGCAATCCACATATGCTGCAGATGAATTATAAGAATTTGCTTGGCACCACTGGAAGGCCACTGAGGCTAAAAGTTAGATGTGGATTATGTACAAAACTAACTCCTCTCTGCCCTCAACTCCATGCCAGACACTTTTTATCCACCCATCTGCATATACCGTACCCAATACTTTGTTCAAGGAAAAAAAGCTGTTGGTGAAGGAAAAGTGATATTAATCTGAAATATTCTACTATTAGTGCAACAGTATTGAGGGAAAGTGTTTTTAGAAGTTAAAAATGCCATTGTACAAATTCTCTCCTTCCTCACATTGTGCCATAAAGGTGGTTCTCAACCAGGGATTCAGGGCACATGTGCGTGTGTGTGAGAGAGAGAGAGAGCGCGAGCAGGTTTCGGGGGGCTGACAAGCAGGGCCAGTGTTAGACTAACTGGGGCCCAGGGCAGAAAGCCAAAGCTGTACCACATGGGGATGAAACCCCCAGGGCTGCAGTTGAAATCTGAGCAATGTAGCTTCGTAGTGCCCCCTGGGGCATGATGCCCCAGGCAATTCCCTACTTGCTATCCCCTAACACTGGCCCTGGCTTTTATATACAGAAAGACAGTTGTGACACAGCTGGGCCATGGAGTTTTTATAGCATGTTGGGGGGGGGGGGGCGCCCTCAAGAAAAAGGTTGAGAAACACTGCCGTATAATGAACACGAGTACTTGTGGCACCTTAGAGACTAACAAATAAATAAATAAATTTGTTAGTCTCTAAGGTGCCACAAGTACGCCTGTTCGTTATACAGATACAGACTAACACAGCTGTTACTCTGAAACCTGCCGTATAATATGGGCCAGTAACTTGGCTGCTGTCCTCCCGAAAGGTGATTGTATTTTGCTGGTGTAGAGTAGAAAAGCACTTTGGGTTGACCAGCACTATACGTTAAAATTAACTTCCACTAACAGTGCCCTTTCAAGATATTAGTTACTAGCATAAAAATACCCTGTGTGTTATCCTCTTTGGATGTACTCTATGTATGTTTATTCAGAAAATGAGGTTCTGTCTTCCTTAGCCAAGTGGAAATAGGCTGACGTGAGTTAAGCTTCTGCAAGTTATCTTATAAACATCATCTGAATGTCAAATGACTGCATACATACCCATACAATTATGAATTGTCACTGGCAGTGGCACCATTTGAACTTCTTTGGAACGCTAACAATGTGTGGTGAATGGGTCCCACGTGCATTTAGCACTTTTTAAGAAGTAGGCTGTGCATACAGAATTAGCAGATAAGTTTATGATTTAAAAATTGAAAACTACAAAAAAAAATCCAAATCTAAGTGAAGCTTCTCATTTTGGAATACTAGTCTGTCCCTTATACTGTAATGAAATACAATATTGTTATAAAAAATATAAGAAATACCACTTTGTACCATAAGTTATTTCTTTTAAAATATGTGCATTTAAAAACTGAATTTGCTTTGGACAAAATTTAAATGAGACCTAGATTTCTCCTACTACAAGGAACAGTATTAACTACTAAAGTTATTTGTGTTATCAGTGCTTTTTTATAAAGATAAAGAAATCAATACTAAATGTGAAGTTATACACAACATCTACAGCTATACCTAAATGAGGTCTTCACTCAAATGTTCCAGACAGTAAAGTTGAGGAAGGAAGGAAGGAAGGAAGGAAGGAAGGAACTGCATTACTCTTGAAGGACAATTGAGGCAGGAAAAGTTTGTTTTTCTCCAAGGTCCTTTTAATCCACTCTAGAAGGCAATCTACAGTAAATGGATTTCAGGGACAGCAAGCCTTTAGCACCATGCATTACTATCTAACAGGGAAAGTACAGGCTCTGGGAGCAAAGGATTAATAAAACAACATTTCTTTCAAAGTGGGCATTGATCTAGTTTGGAAAGTACACTTGCACTTTGTTTCCATATCAGTCTCCCGTTCCATGTATTTATTAATATTCATTTTAATCTCTTAAATTCTGAGTTGTCACAAAACGTGAAGTGGAATCTATTTGCCTTTCAGGCAAATAAGAGTTGAAGCCAGTACAAATGCAAGCATTCTATTAAAGCAGCAAATTTCAATATGACAAATTGTTTATTGACCAGTCAAAGTCTATGGGAGTCTCCATGTTCATTCAGTCCCAAGTTTTTTTTTGGGGGGGGGGGAGGGGGAGGGGGATGGTGATTTGGGGAGAGAAAGAGAAGGGGTAGGAGAAGAGACAGCATTTATGTGCTCTAAATGATACGTAGCTAATATTAAGACTAGTGGTCAGTCAAGAGCAAAACTGGTTTCTCAGGCCATGTCTACACTACCAGCTAAATTGGCACTGCTGTGATCAATGCAGTGGTGTCCATTTAGCAGATCTGGTGAAAACGCTAAGTTGATGGGAGAGCACTCTCCTGTGGATGTCTGCACTCCATATCCTTGAGAGGCGGAAGCTGTGTTGATGGGAGAGAATCTCCCATTGACATAGTGCAGTGTAGACACCGCTGTAAATAGACCTATGTTACATCAACTAGCGTAATTTAGATCGATTTACAGCATTCACGTAAACCAGCCTTCAGATTTGCCCACATTATTATATTAATATAGCTTAAGTTACTCTGCACAGTGCCAGTTAAACTGAACTACTAGAGCTAAACAGCTTTGTAGGTATGAGCAGAGATTAACAGAAAATACAGACAGGAAGAGAGTGTAGGGAAATAAAGTTGCAGATTCTTCTGTAGCACAATTCAAGTTTATTTCATTCATTCATTCTTGCAACAAACTTAAAAATACAGTATCATTTAGCATTCTGATGTCTATGAACCATGATAACGATAAACCCAACTGTGTCAAAATAACTACACTGGTGAAAAGAGGAAGTTAAATATCAA
Source organism: Mauremys reevesii (assembly GCF_016161935.1). NCBI lineage: Eukaryota > Metazoa > Chordata > Testudines > Geoemydidae > Mauremys > Mauremys reevesii. Next base: position 255,795,266 of record NC_052623.1, read on the forward strand.
AATGCACAAAGCATTAATTTTCTTCCATCACTGCGTAGAAAGATATGATTGTTTCTTCATTTACAAAATATAATTAAGACAGTTCATTTTGAAATTTTGCATGCAACACTGCAATTGCTCGAACTAGGACACTCCACTCTTACCAGCCTCTTCTACAGACAAACTAATGCATTCAATATTGTATTAAAGGAGGAGGAAGCTCCATTTAAGTCTCAACAATTTATTTTAAATAAGGAAGAGGAGCAGAGGATGTAAAATCCAAGATACATTTTAGTTTTAAAACATTCAAGCCAAATTTGAAAGGGAGAGCAATAAAAACTATGTGGATTTCCAAATGTATGCATTTCCAGTTGGCTTTGACAAGATATTTAAGCCTTTGTGTTTGACTGTTCTACAGTTTCCTGTGCGTAAAAGAATTTACAGTTTGACAATTTCACCCATTGAAGGGCTAGTGAGAGAAACAGGTAGCCAGGCAATTTCTCACATAATGTGATGAAAAGGAAGTGAATGAACAAACCTATTGTCCAAGCACAAAACAGAAAGATTGAAGTATTTAATATTTCTTAAAACCTGGACAAAAATGACAACCCTTTATGTAGTGCAAAAAGCAAACAAGTTTTTCTTCTTTAGTAAAAACATACATTTAAATATCATCCTTTAACTATTCTGGCAAGTGGCTTGGATTCATATTATAATCAAATTAAACACACTCTTGTCTTGTTAGAGTGTTTGCAGGTTTTTTGTTTTTAATGTGAAAGGTCAAGAAAAATTCAAGTGTTTACATAATTGTAGGAAATGAAGGCTAAATAGCCTCCACTGTACCACCAGAAGAAGTAGTACAAAGAAGGTTCAAATGATCCAGTGCTACAATTATGATCACTTAGTAGGAGGCGGAGAGGCTAAGGCAAAGAGAAAAGGACAATAGGAGCGTATCTTATGGCCAGATAGACAATTTGTTGACACTACTCACTACAAACTTGAAATATTTAAAAAAAAGATTTCAAATTGCAGTTTTCTGGACTAGTTTATTTCAATATAATAAATAGAGACTAGTTTATGCCAACATAGAACTAATTACTTCAGTGATATCTTACAGAAAGTCAGAATTTGTATTCAGAGTCCACACTATCATAATGAGATGATAGTCCAGCACTGACTAGAGACAGATTACAGAGTTCTTTATTTAAAGACTTAATAAAAAAAGTTAGTCAAATGTGCTCATTCATTTACCACTTTCTTGGTGATTGATTACAGTTTTAAAAACATATTTAATCTTTCCACTCTTCATTGCCATCCATACCTCCCATAAATCCAAGAAACCCATCAATAAATTTCTCAGTTTCTCATTGGCCAGAATGACACTGTTCCTGATTTTTTTTTATCCTGTGGGGATGCTGCATATAACTCGGTTTGTTCTCATTTTACATTCTAAATACAGGGTTGTTTATAATTGAAGTACATTCAATTTTATGCAACATGGTTAAAATATGAACCCAAAAGGTCTCAGTATATATTTATCCGGATGGCAATCACCAAATACTGTATTGCTCACCCTCCTGATATCACGTCAATTCCAGACATGAGAAATCAAAATAAGATTTGCTTGTTTTGTTTAAACAGACTCTGCATTAAACATGATGCACCTTTTTTGCATGTTACCATAATGCCTGAAAGCTGCATATACTGACATCCCAAAGGTAAATATATTTTTATATAATGTCTGCCTTTTAAAAAAAAAAGGTACTAATTGTTTGAGTGAGCTGGTATGTGTCTAATGCAAATTAAAGATGAAAATCAAAAGCTCAGACTTTCATGGGAGGAATGGGGTGGGAATCCTTTGTTACAATCTTAAATCTGCTTCCATTAGTTATCAGTTCTACTGCTGTAATATTTACTGGTATGTTAACTTCCAGATTAAATTTAAATATATTTGCAGGATCATACATGCTTTAGGAATGTAGCAGGAGCTTCAGAAGCAACCTATTGCTCTCCATGAACTCATGACATTAAAAAAGCGCCTTTTCAGCCAGTTGATGAGGAATCTTGGGAAATTCATCGGGGGAAAAAAAAAAATCTTACCTTTTCTCTGGTGGTAGTTACAGATTTCAGTGAAACTGTATTTAAGTCTTCCTTTTCCTGACAGTAGACTATAGAAAGCTCTTCATATAACTATTTTTTGAAACTATAGCAAAAAACATTTAGCAACTTTGATATTTGTTTCTAATGAGAACATCTAAATAGTTACCAGCAGCACTAAGTTTAAATCATTTAAGGTAGCAGAGAAATTCTTCTTGCGTACCAGAGGGCCTGGAGCTTTCACCATATGTGTCTATATCGTTTACATTGACATGGTAAATGAGGAAATTCCAACTGACAACCCAAAAGGGTAAACTGCAGAGACATTTCTTGTAATATTTTTGGGTCTGATAAGTCAGATTGGTCAGCTCTGGACTAGAACACATTGGGGGAGGTTGGGGGGAGAGAGAGGGAAATCTCAAAGTTCAATCCTCCCAAGGTACCTTGGCAGGTCTTTTGGAATAGAACAAGGTCTTGCCTAAACTGATCTTTCCTGATTTACAAGGAGTCAAAAAAGGTTAGTGTGGCATCTGATTAGTCAAGGTGGAGATAGCTCCTTTAACTAGTATCAGAAGTCTTCAGAATTTCAACATATGCTTTAAAGCAGAAGGATATAGCTCTCAAGAGATAAGCAATCCAACTACCTCAATTACTACATTTTAGATCATGGCAGACACTAAGAGCATTGGACTACTGCCTCTTAGTTAGCGTTTTAGAGTACTTAATACAGTACTTTTGTCTAAACTGATCTTTCAACACAAAACTTAACAGAACTAACCAGGGAGGCATACAACCAAATTTTTAAGTGCATGTTCTTTCTCCCTCCTGCAGAAGTTTGTTTTCGCTAGAAATGGAAAAAAGACTGTGCATGAAACAAATCCTGAAGGGCACTGATTATATAGATTTCCATTCTCTCCAAACAGATTATCTTTTTGATAGAGACCCTTAGTTAGTTTGATTCATTGAGAATTCCCCTCCCCCCAAAGTATTTAGCTGAAGAAGCTGGAAGATAGAGTGACAGACAGGCAGCAGTGTGAGGCCACAGAAAAGACATTAGTTATATCAGTCCATCTGTCACTGAAGAAGAGCTTTGATTGCCTGGTTGTCAGTGGCTTCAAAGGCAGTTAGTCCATCTGGGCCTTTCACAGTCTTATCAGCACCCTGTAAAAACATGAGAAAATTTGTCACTTAATAAAGGAGTTTGCATCTTGGTATCGGCAGTTTCTTGTGAAGGGGTTCTGGCATACTAGTAATTACTCACACTGGAGAACTATTTTGAACAACTCACTAAAAATTGCTCACAAATTTCCTTTACATGCTGTATATTTCTCAGTTAGAAACCACAAGCCACTGAGTTTCATAGCTAAATATAGTCAATCTTTTCATTTTGAAGTACACTGAATTTGAGCTAGTACACAAAAATGGTTGCCACTCCACTTTGAATGATACAGAGTGCTGCAGAAAGGTCACATTACAACTATTTTATGAATTACAGTACATACTATTTACTAACATAGCCCATTAGATATCAGAAATTGGATGAAAAACAGTGTATTTCATTATGCATTCGCTTTTTGTTTGTTCACATACTTGCTATGATGCAAAGTTCAATAAGTCACTATAGTTCCCCAATTTCTATGAATTAGTAATGTTCTCCTATATTCTAAAAAATGATACAAACACCTTCAAAAAGCCTACTAAGATACAATGAAGGGGAATTAATTAAACAAGATAAAAGTGAGTAAGAAATACCGTCCACCATCATATCAAAATTCTCAAGAAGCCTGCTCACCAGTATGTTGCCCTAATTTCGATATATTAGGTCATTAATGATGGCCAAATGAGCTTTACAAGACCCAATGCAGCTTACTATTTAAATAATGTAAAATTAAGTACGTACTGAAATTTGGATGACAGAGGTTTTACTACCCAGCCTTACACAATGTTCTAGGAAATGGAAACAAAGCTAATGAATGGCACTACATGGTTTTGATGTATAAGACCCAAACATATCACAGTACAGAGTTTTCATCTGGTCAGTCCTAAACTACAGGAATATGAATAGGCTGTTCCACACTGCAATTCAGTGTTATTACTCGTCTCACTCCCCCCTCTCTTTTCTTTTCAAGATTGTCCAATTTTCCTTCCCCTATGCCATGTCATGGCAGTAGGTGTTCATTCTATAGTTTGGCAGAGGAGGCAGCGGGGGGGGGGAGGGCGGTGAGGTTAGGACAGTATGGAATACATGTTTGTTTCTAGACTTTTTAAAATGGCATTCTAAAAGAATGAAGCCATAAAAATTGGTAGAATAAAATGGAATAACCAAAAGCAACATGTTTCCAAGAAGGGAAGCAACAACACCTTTTCTTAACATATCAGGTTCAACTACACTTGCAATACTGTGTACATCTAGCCACATTAGGACCAAAAAGAAATTAGAGGAAACTCAAAAGAGAACAAAAATCTCAGATCTGGAAGTAGAGATATCAGAAAAATTAGAAATGGAATGGACCCATCTCCCTTGCCTTGCACCTTGTGTAGTTAATTATACTGTACTCATTTTGCATTTTGTTTAGTCACATTGCATATGAGAGTGGAGACTAAGGACAAATTACGGATAGCTTAGCTAAAATACTAAGATGACATGGTAAGTGAGCAGATTAATGGTGGAAATCCAAAAGGAAATGGAGGTGGAGTGAAAGAACTAATGGTATGAAAAGAAAAGTTATTCAGGAAAGATGTTTCCTAAAAATGAGATATGAGACTGTGAAAAAGACTCCCTTGGGAAGAGGAGGAAGACCCATTGGTAGTGACAAAGTTAGATTGGACAAGGTGCCAGGAAGTATGCTGAGTGAATAGAATTACTCTGGAAATAAAAGGATTTCAGAGACTAACAGACCTTTTCCATCTTTAATTCTATTTATTAGCCCCATCTTTAAAATTAAAGACTATACTTTTTAAAATTTCATACTAAAACTATACTGATGGAAGAAAAATACAGAATTATTGCTTCAGCTGTATCCTAGAGCAGCTATTATGCACTTGGAAACATTTAGTTGTTTCTATTTTTTAACAGACAAAATCCATACATAAAACCTAAAATTCTAAGTTCCACACTTTATTGGTATTGATGAATACAAAGACAAGTCCCAGGGCCTCATTAAGATCCTTTGTCATTAGACCACCTGTGATAATTTGGGAATTTGTACGATTTATTAATGATATGTAAGATTATGAACTCTGCATATATTTCCACCGCTCCCCTCATGTCACTGGTCACTCGAACCCTAACCTGCCACCTGCACACTGGAATTTCCCCTCACCCCCCCACCCAAGCCCTGCCTCCCTACCCTGTGTGGGGCTGGCATCTCCACTTGCCCCCTGCATGTTCCTCCATACCACACTTTTTTTTTTTTTTTTGGACAAAAGTGGGCACTTGTCCCTCTTGCTCTTGTCAGCTAATCAAGCTGGCTGGGACAGGGCTTAAAAAGGGACTGTCCTGGCCAAAACGGGACATATGGTCACCCTGCCCTTAAGTAAACTTGGATAATGGCACTCTTACTTTTGCTCTCAAATTATAGTTGAAAATGTTGCATTATAACACTGGCATTGTTCTGTTGATATGTTATATTTAATTGAAATTTACACAAATTTTATCTCTATACTTCATAGCTCTCACTGAAGTAATTTAGTTATGTGCTAATATTTTTTCCTTGTAACCCTCAATTGAATAGAATCATAAGTACAGTATTAATAGTTTGTTTTTATTTTGTTTTACATTCAGCAGGTTTGTGAAATTCATATAAAATACTCTATTACTTAAGACTAGTAGTGTTTTAAACAGCATTTTCAATTTAGCTCATACATTTCAATCTAAAACTGCAATAGCACACAATTTGCAAGACTGATTTAAATCAATCTCACACCAAGGATATGAATATATCCGAGTGAGAACATAAAATAAGGCCCTTGCTAAAATGAAACCATGTTATAAGTTTCACACAAGCCCACACCTAGATGATTAAGAATAAGGAACATATGGTACTTGGAAGCAAACTCCTGAAGGCCTTCAATATAAATTGTACATGTTTCTTTAAACTACCCCCAATAAATGGTAACCTCTTTCCCCCCCACAAAAAAACCCCAACAAGTCTAATCTCAAGATACGAAGATAACCTCTCACATATTACTTAGTGGTCTACAATGTAGGATTTCTCCTAAAAAGGCACTTATTAGCCCTATTCCCAGTATCATCAACTTGATGCAAAATGCCAAATAGAGAGATGAGTGCTAGATAAATGTCTCTCTTTTGGAAATTCAACACTTATTTCCAGTAGAAGAGGAACTGTTTAAAAGGTTTAGCCTGTGGATAGGGGCCAAGAACTCGAGTTCTAACTCTGATTCTGACACTAAATTGCTATGTGACTTTCAGCAAACTACATTTGGTGGAACCTGAGTCTGAGGTTTAGTACTATGTCTCCAGGACAGGCAGCATAGTTAACATTTGTACATTCTTGCACTTCATTTTTAAAGCAATGTAAACTTTCCCTACCAATTGTAATTTGTGTACTGAAACAGCATGAACAGGCCCCTTCTTCTGAGATGTACACATTCCCTAGTAAGCTGGAGTTTAAAGGCTTTTTTTTTTTTTTTTTAATTTTAAATTACCACCACCACCTGGTCATGAAAGCTTAATGAGAAGTCTGGGTCCTCTCTGACATTTTGCACCAGTTTGATAAATGGTGTTGCATGCCTTCAATGGAAGATAGGGACAATATTTGCTAGTTCTTCAGATCATTTTCCCCTCTAACCTGCATCAATGCTGTTGCCTTGGTGCAACTTGAACCAGCTACTTTTCATTCACACAGTGATCCCTAGTAGACCCTGTGACATCTTAGCTGTGGCAGTGGCTGCGTGAGTGGTGAATGAAGCACAGTTGAGTGTCATGTTGTTGGCAGCTGACTTCGTAGCATCTCATATACGATATGAAACAATGAGGGATGGCATGAATCCTTCTGAGACTCCATAAGTAAGTGCATCTGAAGTTCTCCTGGAAAGGAACTACTGGAGCCACTGCATTGCTATGCCTACATCAGGTAGCTGGATTAGCAACACCTTGCTGTTCACTGTCAGAGGTCCAGTAGTATGAGCATGGAAATTCTGCCTATGTCCATAGCCATAAGGTCATCTTTTAGTGCCATTAGGACAGGCTGTCGTGACTGAGTCAACCCTGATTATGTTCCCAAGATATTGGCAGATGACATGCCATAAGAGCTGACTGTTAATTAGGTAAAGGATTAACCAGAGATATCCTCATTAAAAAAAAAAAAAAAAAAGGTCCAAGTACTGGTGTGTTCAAACAATTGAGAGAATCTGACCAGTGTTTACATACATTCTAAACAAGTTATTAAAATGGTTAGTAAATATAAGCATCATTTAGCAAAATTAGTTTTGCATTTGCTATAGTACACTACTTCAATACTAAAAAAGCAAACATTTACTGTATACAGAATAGATAAGAAACGTATCTAAGGTGTGAGTTATAAAATTGTTTAAATCACATGCAAGATAAAACCAACTGCGAATTACTTATGATACTACAGTCTAACAAAGGACTAGGTTGCCTAAAACAAATGCTCTGGTTTTAGGAATGGTCTCCCCACTTGAAGGAAAGATTCCTGTTGTGCATTTCTGCACAATGCAAAACAGTCATAAGTTTAGGTCAAAATGCCTAAAGAAGCCAAGTTTTCAATTTTCAAAAGCACAAGACTTTTTGAAAATGAGGGCAAGGTGATTCTACTGTTTTCATTTCTTTCCCCATCTGAAGCAAACAGGTTAAAAATTTTAAGCCAGCTTTTCTGCCCTTTGGTCTATTTCACTTTTCCCTCTTTTTGAGGAAGACATTCATTTCTCACCTTCCTACTCTAACATGCTAGCAACATTAATCAAGGAGAGCATCTGTGTGCTTATGCCCCCCAAAGATGTGCACCGCATGCCCCTTAGAGCAACAAAATGCATCTGCTGTGTACCACAGAAGTGTTGGGGTTCCTCAAGACCTTTTCCACTCAGCTCCCCATGAACTCAGTTGGACTCCAGTCTCGCAATTCAAGTTAATTTATTTGGCATACAGCACTGCGACGCTGAGTTGATCAAACTCAAGCAGAGGGGGTGGTTGTAGGGTGTACCAGACACCCAAAATTACAGAGCAAATCTCTTTCTTTATATACACACTTACACATTACACTGAATGTACTATATACATTGTAGTACATGTTATGGGATTGGCTTAGTTACTTGGTAGAAACCAATCCCTAAACAGCATGCTCTGTCCACAACACTGTCCATATATAACTTACTCTTTACCTCATCTTTATGTTCCAAACTTATTTCAATCGTTACCAGATTGTCCCACTGGGTGTTCCCTTCATCTTAGCTAGTTCAGATGTGTCCCTTAGCTCACTTACCCATTTACCTATCATAGTTAGCACAAACATTCTGTTTTCAGCCTGCTGATCTATTTACCTTCCTAATCCTGTCTTCTAAGAAACGAAGCCTCCCCCATACTTACTCACCTTAACCCAGCCTATAAGAAGTTATCTTTAGCTTGCAGCACTCAGAGATCCCAGTGGTCTAGGTGCAACACAATGGGCAGAGTTAATGTCATTTTGAAAGATTCTAGTTTCTAGTGAAAAGTTGTGTCATTACTAGGGAACTCCACTATAAACATTCAGAATGGCAAAAATTTAAGTGTACCCAATGTAGTGAGACATACTGAATGATAAGTTAGAGAGGTGTCAAGCCCAAATGGTAACTAAGGTGAAGTCTGTATACATTCTACTACTTTCCAACACATGGGACAGACATGCTGCAAAAGCTGAGAGCCAAATGGAGTGCTTTTTGAAAACACTCATAACACACTTTTCTGAGATACTGGACTTAGGAAGTTCATGTACAGTAAAGCTAAATTACTACTTCACACCACCTCAATCAGGCCAAGAACACACTTCTAGGGAAGATGAACATGACAAAACTTCAAATATAAACACACATTTTGGAAGTGAGTAAAGTGCTAAGATTCTTTACACTATCCAGGTTCTGTACACAGTCTGGTTTTAGCAATGGAAGTAACTAGTAGATAAGGATTAATTTTACTCCAAAGTTACAATATTCAACAACTAAAGGTATTGCTATAGTTCAGCTCCCCTTTGAGGAAACAGCAGCAGGTGGCATTGAAAGATAATGCTGTTTTTAACATCATAAGCCCTTTAATTATTGTTGTTGTACAACTGGAAAATGTGCCTATTAAATATAAGAATAAAACAAGAGTGACGTCGTTAAAGCAATAGTAAGACCAAATGCATTTGTCTTTTATACTTTACAAAGCAACTGCACTTCTGTACCAAAACTAATTAATTATTTTTATGTAGAACAATAAAACTGGAGCAAAGTAAAGTGTGGTCAACAGACACAAGACTGACAGTGCAGTTTTTAGGACTGGATAGTATCTGAAAGGCTCTGTAGGACTACCTGAACCCTTTGTAGAGTTTAGAATATGAATCTCTACAAATCTGCATGAACTTTGTCACCTGAAAAGTACATGGTCTTAGACAAATCTAGGTTGGAGTTTCTGGATGTACAAATATGAAAATATTTGACATTTTATTTTAAGACTAATTAAATTTGAACTGAACATGATTTGATAACTTAAAATGCCTTGAAATGATATGACAACCTGAAAACACAAGTTATGAAAATTGCAAAATAAATCCCTCAAAGAATACCCTTTTCTAATAAAGAGTACTTTTAGAAAAGTGTCATACTGGTGGGACTAGAGACTGAAATTTTCTGGTGTGGCTATGGAGAGGGCGGCTTCCAGGAGAGATTAATCTGTTTTGTACTGAATGCACAACAGCTGAAGATAATGCCTTTGCTGCCCCCAGCACATGGGAAAGCACTATTGGGTAGAGGAACAAAGGGTATGTCTACATGGCGAAAAAACAACCCATGACAGAAGTCTCAGAACCTGGGTCACCTGACTTGGGCTCGCTGCTAAAATTTGCAGTGTAGATATTTGGGCTCGGACTGGAGCCCAGGCTCTATGAGCTTGTGAGGGCAAAGGATCGCATAGTGCGGGATCCAGCCCAAGCCCAAGATGTCTACACTGCAGTTTTATAACCCGGAAGCCGGAGTCCCCTGAGCCAGAGTCAGCTGACCCAGGGCAGCTATGCTGTGGGTCTTTTAGTGCAGTGTAGTTGTACCCCAAAAGAATACAGTTACCAAGACCGCAGCCATTCTGTTTGCATGTTGGAAGGAAACATTAGGGGCAGTAATGGTAGCACATATGCATGTCTAAGAGGGAATTTTTAAATATGTTCAAGGGCAGTAGACTTTCAGGATTCCCATGATGCCATACCAAATTACACTTGTGGTTTGGATGTTAAAACCTGTGGAGTAGGAATTGGAATACTATCAATTCATTTCATACATTTGAGAGTTTTGTCACAATTAATCTGGGCAAGATTAAAGGGATTTAGCAGTGTGCTTTTATAGCTATCCACATTGACAGTGACACTGACTAAAATGTTTCCTGCACATATAATGTTCTGAGTCAATTTTGCTTAGATTTCAAACAGTTAAATGTTCTTCAAAACTGGAAGGTTAGAATTTTTGGTAAGGAAATCAAACTTTTAAGTTCTGGACGAAACCAAGTCCTGAGTTCTTGTTTCTAACTGTGCAGCACCTAAGTAGTGTAAAAGACAATAAAATAAGTTCTCAGGGAAGAAACATTTAGTTTTGTATGTGGGTATAAAAGTATTACTACAATGGAAAGAACACAAATAAAGGATGCCATTTGCTTCCAACAGTAAAGTAGGTTCTGAATATATTAATTTGTATTCCAGACTGAAAACAAGATGTTATATGTAAACAAGCTGAGTCAGAGTTTTAGGTTAGAAGGACCACCAGATCATCTAACCTGACCTCCTGTCTACCACAAGCCACCAACACCGTCCCAACACCTGCACACTAAACCCAACCGAAATACTAGAATACACTAGAGATTAACCAAAAGGAACTACAAAACAGGGAAGTTTCTGTTAGTTTTCTCCATCGGACCTTCTGTACCAATTACAGATGTTCCATCTCTGCTCAACAGATGGAGATTTGATTCAGAGTCGAGATTTGCTTCCACCGACTTAAGACGGGCAGTGAATGGGACTGCTTCCACCCAGCTCCCTGCCGATAGCCCAGCAGCTGCCCGGGATCTGTCTGGACTCTGGATGCGGAACTCCACACCAGGAGCCTGGCTATGGGGAGCTGAGAGCGGGGTGGGAGGACAATACCAGGGCTCCCCGCAGCAAGCCTCCGTGCACAGCACCACAGATCCCCGCGGGGAACCTCCAGGCAGCAGCCCGGCTGGAAGCATGGAGTGGGATGGGGAGCCTGGGGGCAGCCAGGCTCTAGCTGGAGACACCCGCCCATCCTGGTGACAGCCTGGCTTTCTTGTCAATTTCACAGCTCCAGCACAGAGCCATTAAATTGACAAGAATGACAGCCAGGAGTCAATGTAAGTAACACAGTGTCTACATGGACACTGTCATCCTAACTACACCAACATAAGCCCTACGCCTTTGGTGGAGGTATTATGTCACTGTAGTAGGGCACTTGCAATCGGCAGGAGCAAGGCTGTAGCGTATACACAGACATAATAGCTGCCTTACATCGACCTAACTCTATAGTGCAGGCCAAGCCACAGGAATAGGGACTTTTCCTTCTGAGGAAAAGCACTGCCTCCTCATGCATTAAATTTTAAATGACAAAATAAAGTTCAGGATCCAGTTGAATGAAAGAAGCTGTATCAAAAACCTTAATTGTTATTCTTACCAAGGATTCTTTTATGTCTAAATCGCATGTGAATACCTGGAACCTACAAGACAAAGGGATCTGGGCAATGCTATGTTCTGTGATGCTACAAGAGTGACCTACTGGAGCTATCCACAAGCTGAAAGGCAGACTTGCAAAGCAGTACTCCTTGCCCACTCCCTCTGAGTCAGAGTGCAGAGTGTCATTTATTAACTGTGAAGAAAACTTATTTAGAGCACTAATATCGTTTGGTATTTATTAACTGCTTTGTAAATTAGTAGTCACCTAGAACAATTACAGACCTGCAAATTCTTTAAGAGTTCTATGAAAAGACTTGCAGTAAGTTCCTTAATTTTAAATATATACATTCTTGGGAAAATGATTTTTTTAAAGTAATAATCCAAATGGCAGTTCAAAAAGATTTAACTTGGCAACAACAGAGCATGTTGCCCCATAAGACTCACTGTTGTACTGAGTCCCCAGACAGATTACATGAAATGCATCAGAGGTGATCTGCTGGAACTCAAGGTCTGAGGATACTTCCTCACCTTCTGGTTAAATCATGGAGTAGCACTGAAGAAAATCAACCTCTTAAAATCTCAGAAGAAGCTGTTATAGTCCCTCAGATAAATTATCTTTTCTTCTGGTTAGATTAAGTGGAGTGGGGAAGAAAAAACAGGTGCTGTCTAACAAGCCCTGAAGAATTTACTGTATTTAATCCTCTCATTTCATCCTTAGACTTTTTTGGGGTCAGTACAGTGTTTTCATGACATGTATACTGTGCCTAGCACAATCTCTAATTGTTTTTTAGTAGCTCAGAGGTCTGAAACATTTCAGATTCCTTTAATTTTCCGAGCTGAAGTCACACATTACTTCTACATCAAATTTCTTTCTGAATTCAACAGAAATTAAATGGGTGATTTACAGTACTTCAGTATAACCCCAATTGCATACAACTGAAGAAACAGGTCTTTTTTTTTTTTTTAAACATGTGGGCAAGTTTAGTGCTCAAAAATAAGGGATTTTTGGTGATGGTCTGAACCAAGATTAACTCAAGAAACTGCGTAGGGATTGTCCATACACTTTTGCCAAGGCACTTCAACCTTACAAAGCTGCCATTATTTGAGCCCTAAGACTTTTTGGGAGTAGAAAGATCTTTGAGAAACTGGGATTCAGCCACATACCCACGTAGAAGGAAAAGGCCAAACTAATTTTCAGTTGAGACCCAACTAGGATTTGAAACTAAGCTTTGATAAGTAAACCTATTGGCTATTAATGAACTTTTATGGACTTCAAAACAAGAGGTTTTCTATTAAATATATGTCAAAGTAGTCAGAAACAGCATTAAGGAAACCAAACTTGCTTGCCAGGGAGTTCGTAAGTGTGCATGTCATGACTAGTGTAACTTTATTTATATGCAAATCTAGAGGATTTACCACACACTTCCTGGCAAAGGAGAAGTACAAAAAAAAATTACCCTCTATTGTAGTGATACTCAGACTGAGGCTCATGAGCCTCAAGTGGTGCTTTAATGTGTCTCCTGTATCTCTTTGCAGCTCATAATATTAAAACAATGATTTAATTATTAACCAATCAAGATGCTTTTACTATGTTATTAACTGACTGTAGTTGATAAAATAATAATACCTGGTCATTTTGCTGTGAGAATATATAATTATTCTCACAGCAAGATGACTAAGTATTTTAGTATTACTTTATATTCTATATAAAAATAATCACTAAATAATTTCCCATCATACTGTTAAATATAGTACTACAGTAAATTAAACAATGAATTTACACTACTGTGGCTCTTTTGGGTAACACTGATCACTAATTTTGCTCCTGAACTTTTGAGGTTTGAGTATCACTGCTCTGTTGGAAGGTTATTTTTAAAATTGCATCTCCGGTCATGTCTCAAACTCATTTGAAAATGCAGTCTCACAGTTAATGTTAGTTGCATACTCTGTCACAAAGGTCTTGCTGTGCCACAAAAAAGAGGATTATTTCAGAAGCCCAACTTTCCTTCTAAATGGGTATGACAAAGTGATAATTCATTGCGGAAACCCAAGTATGTTGACCCCCAAATTTTGCACTGCACCGCAGAATGTCAACATTTCACACTCCTACTTTAAAATTTCACATCAGTTATATTACTATCCATTGTTTAGGTACTGGACAGTATAAGACCACAATTGCCTTTTGTTAAAACAGGCAAATACAGTTCTATTTTTCCCTAGATACAACTTTTTCATATCAAAACATTAATTTAGAACATTCTTAGGAGCCTGGCATGAACCAGTGGGACTTGTATCTACTACTCTGATTAGTATTTCCTAGCCAGCTGTGCTTTGCTAACAGTTTTGATGGGAAATAACTAGTATATCAAAGAAATAAAAGAAGTGATTTTGGTAACCCTCCATTTTGGTTTTGTACCAGAGAAATTGGCACTCTCTCTCAAACTCTTACTTTTGTAATGGACAGAAAGGAGTTTGCATACATTTAAATGTCCCCCACCACAAAGTCTAATTTTTGCCACTTAAATCTGTTTTCAAATTGCACAATTAGTTGCAAACCAAGGGCTAGAAACACTAAAGAGTTTGACCCTTAAAGGTTTTAGGGTTAACATAATTCGGAAGGGTTCTCAGCCCTATCAGTAACCTGAAAGAAAATGTACTTTTGTCCCTCAGGTTCAGCTTGGCAACTTCCTGATGGTTTATCAGTGCTTGTGTTTCAAGTGATATCAGACAGGCCTGAACCATCAGAAAAAGACAACTGATCCAAAAACATTTAATGAACCCAATCTGTCAAAATCATGCCTGTAATAGATTGCAGCCAATCACTAAGATTAGTGTGACAGCAATGCCTGAGAACACTCAATCACCTGCAATCTAAAAATTTTCAAAATACACCTCACTTTGTTGAAAGTAATAAATCAAACTGAGAAAATCAATTTCTACTTTTTTGAGGAAAAAAAGTCTAAATAGAAACACAGTAGAGTGTTTCCACTGATACGAGTTCTAAAGGGCTAAGACTATGAGAAACAGACACCTCTAACTTTTACAGAAGCATGTGGCCTAGGGAAACCATGTAGAAAGGGAACAGAAACCATGCACTTCAGACAAAGTGTCTCAGTGTCATAAGCCTTACGTGAGAGTTTTATCAGATTTATACTGAATCACTCTCAAATCTCACACTAAATATCAATAGGTTCTTTTGTATTTTATTTTGCACATTAAAGAAATGTGCATGTCTTGCCTCTTGTATAGATTACATATTAATTATTGATTACATTTGACTTTCATATTACATGAAAATGCTTGTACTTGTATAATATCACCATCTTAAGATATATTGATGTATTAAACCAAAAGTTCAAATACCTTAACCATAAGGCCATGCTTCCATAACACATGAAAAACATTTTTGCTCTTCTTAAAAGCTAAGTCCAAAACTACTGTAGTAAATTTTGTTCTACATTTTCATTCCCCCAGGAACTTCAGTGCAACTACATTAGTAGGTCAAAGCCTGAGAGAGAATGCTCCCTCAGAAGCAATGTCAGTACTGTTAAAGAATTGACCAGACGTTACTCCTGAAGGAATTCTGCACCACTGCATATGTGCGGAATTTATGTCCCCTGCAAATTTGTTTTTCTGCATAAAAATGACTTTCTGACAGAGAAGCCACAAGAGTGGTCATGGGACCCTCCCCAGCAGCATGTTTCAGGGGCTCAGGGCAGCTGGCAGAGAGGTAAGTCAGAGAGTGGGTCAGACCCAGATCTCCCCCCCGGCTGAAGGAAGCTCTGCAAACTCCCCCTCCACCCTGCTTCCTGCGCCCATTGCCCCTCAGCTGCAGTGGGAGGGATCCCAGCACAGGGAGGTGCTCCCCCATTCAGCCAACCCCCGTGCATCCAGATCCTCTCATACCCAGACCCTCTCGCCAAGCCTCACCAACCCGCACTCAGACATCCCCTCCCCAAATGAGCCCCACTCCCCCTGCACCACCCAGAGAAACCACCCGCAGCCAGATCCCCACACCACTGCATCTGGACCCCCCACTAAGCCCCCCACACTCAAACACCCCTGCCGAGCTCTATCCCCCCTACACCCAGACCCCACCTGCAGAGCCCTAACCACCTTCACCTGAACCCCCTCATAGAGCCCCATTACCCACTGCCCCAGACTCCCCCCCCCACCTGCCCCCAACAAGCCCCTGGGCATCTAGGATCCCCCTGCACCCAGATTGCCCCACAGAGAACCCTCTCAACCCACACCTAGATCCCCCAACACTAAGCCCCTCCACACTTGGATCCTGCCTTTCTGAGCCTACCTGCCCACACCTGGTGCATCTGGCATAAAGGGGAGGGCCCTGGGGTGTTTCTGGGGGAGGCCCAGTCCTTGTGCAGTGTCAGCGGTGAGGCTGCACCCAACCCTGAGTCCATGTCCCGGGGGGAACTGAACAATGATCTCCTACCTCTGTGCAGCCAGTGGCCTGTGCTCCCCAATGCCATGCTGGAGCCTCCATATTTATTTGACAAAAGAAATTTGCAAAATTTTTCAGAACTTTAAATATTGTGCACCTAATTTTTATTTTTTTGGCACAGAATGCCCTCAGGAATAAGCAGCAGCAACCATAGCAGCATTAAAAGCGGCATACTTGACTAATTTCAGGCTACATCTTTTTGCTCCCAGAAAGTTCTACTTATACTCCACTTGAAATTCCACTGAGCATTTCAAGTCCATAAAGATATAAGTTCACCAAAATTTCAAGTGTGTCGTTTACTGATGGTTATTCTCCAAGGCCAATCAAATGCTGCAAAATTGCTTTTCCATTCTTACCAGGGCCAACACACAATTCCAGAGATTGCTTAAACTTTATGCATATGAATAGATTCTAATAAGAAACAATGTAGAGTTAAGGATGTATGCACTCAATGCTCTATTCTCTTTGT
Organism: Mauremys reevesii; assembly: GCF_016161935.1. Taxonomy (NCBI): domain Eukaryota; kingdom Metazoa; phylum Chordata; order Testudines; family Geoemydidae; genus Mauremys; species Mauremys reevesii. The sequence continues at coordinate 255,812,154 of NC_052623.1, forward strand.
ATCTTTCCTGAATATGGGAATTCAACACTCAATGCTTAAACGTTAGAAACCAAGAAATGCAAAGTTAAGACACCATTTTCCCCACACCAACTGACAACCTGAACTCTGTTTACAAGGTTTCTTGGTGAATTTTACAGATGATCAAAAGGCAATTCCCCACCTGTCCAAGCCCTGGAAGTAACTCCCCTCCTGAAAGTAGGACCTGTCTGAGGAGCCTGTCAGACAAGTAATTCCACTACTGGTAATCTTCAGATATATCGTAGTCAGGGGAATCAGAGAACCCAGATTTGGCACTTCAGCTCCTGTAACAGTTTTAAGTAAACTGGAAGGGGAGTGGAAGCTGAGGACTTCCTGTTAACTGTCTCAGAAACAGCTACTATTGTGACTCAGGCAGCATGCCAAGCCTGGTGAATCACAACTGGTTAGCTAGTTGGAGCTGCTGCAAATGCAGCCAGAAGTGCCTGAAATCAGCTCTGCCTCCCTGCCACCTCTCCCTTCCCAAAACACATCAGGGACCAGGAGTGCTGGTAGAGAAAGAGTTTTCAGTTCTGTTCCTCTTACAGCAGCTCAGGGTGTGGTTCATCAGCTAAGATATTTCCTATAAAAGGAAAATATAAATAATTAAATATGTAATTTAAAGGACAAGACATTTACTTCGCTTGAATTTTAAAAAAAGAAACCAAAAGGCTCTAGTAATTTTGTAGTGTCTAAATGGATAGAACAAGAGTACTAGTGGTACCTTAGAGACTAACAAATTTATTTCAGCATGAGCTTTTGTGAGCTACAGCTCACTTCTTCGGATGCATAGAATGGAACAGACAGACAGGAGATATTTATACATACAGAGAACATGAAAAGGTGGAAGTATGCATACCAACAGGAAGAGTCTAATCAATTGAGATGAGCTATCAGCAGGAGAAAAAAAACTTTTGAAGTGATAATTAAGATGACCCATAGAAGGTGTGAGGAGAACTTAACATAGGGAAAATAGATTCAATTAGTGTAATGACCCAACCATTCCCAGTCTCTGTTTAGGCCTGAGTTAATTGTGTCTAATTTGCATATTAATTCAAGTTCAGCAGTCTCTCTTTGGAGTCTGTTTTTGAAGTTTTTTTGTTGCAAAATTGCCACCTTCAAGTCTGTCACTGAGTGGTTAGAGAGGTTGAAGTGTTCTGCCACTGGTTTTTGAATGTTATGATTCCTGATGTCAGATTTGTGTCCATTTATTCTTTTGCGTAGAGAGACTGTCCGGTTTGGCCAATGTACATGGCAGAGGGGCATTGCTGGCACATGATGGCATATATCACATTGGTAGATGTGCAGGTGAACGAGCCCCTGATGGCGTGGCTGATGTGATTAGGTCCTATGATGGTGTCACTTGAATAGATATGTGGACAGAGCTGGCATCGGGCTTTGTTGCAAGGATAGGTTCCTGGGTTAGTGTTTATGTTGTATGGTGTGCGGTTGCTGGTGAGTATTTGCTTCAGGTTGAGAGGCTGTCTATAAGCGAGGACTGGCCTGTCTCCCAAGATCTATGAGAGTGAAGGATCATCTTTAAGGATACGTTGTAGATCTTTGATGATGCGCTGGAGAGGTTTTAGTTGGGGGCTGTAGGTGATGGCTAGTGGCGTTCTGTTATTTTCTTTGTTGGGCCTGTCCTGTAGTAGGTGGCTTCTGGGTACTCTTCTGGCTCTGTCAATCTGTTCTTTCACTTCAGCAGGTGGGTATTGTAGTTTTAAGAATGCTTGATAGAGATCTTGTAGGTGTTTATCTCTGTCTGAGGGATTGGAGCAAATACAGTTGTATCTTAGATCTTGGCTGTAGACAATGGATCGTGTGGTGTGTCCTGGATGGAAGCTGGAGGCATGTAGGTAAGTATAGCGGTCAGTGGGTTTCCGGTATAGGGTGGTGTTTATGTGACCATCGCTTATTAGCACAGTAGTGTCTAGGAAATGGACCGCTTGTGTGGATTGGTCTAGGCTGAGGTTGATGGTGGGACGGAAATTGTTAAAATCACGGTGGAATTCCTCGAGGGCTTCTTTTCCATGAGTCCAGATGATGAAGATGTCATCAATGTAGTGCAAGTAGAGTAGGGGCGTTAGGGAATGAGAGCTAAGGAAGCGTTGTTCTAAGTCAGCCATAAAGATGTTGGCATAGATATCCATGGATAGAGCCCTTCACAGATATCCGTGGATTTGCAGGGCTCTATGGGATTCTGATAAGGGCAATGGACCTTCTGAGGCCCTTCACATCTCAAATTTGAGGAGGATGATTGCCTTCTAATCTTGCTTAAAATCTCCACCTCCACCAACAGTTGCATCAGGGAGGTTACTGAAGACTCAGGGCTAAGAGAGCTGAGTTCTAGGAACACTACAGAAGGGGCCCCTTGACTGTACCTCCAATATTGCTTACCCATCTGTCCCCTCCCCTCTTTCCTCCAACCACTTCCCCCAGTCACTTCCTCCAACCACTTCCCCCAATGTTGGCGACACTGTAGTTTGATTAACAGTGAAGTATTAAAAACCAATTGGTCCAGAATTTTTTTGTCCTGCAATTTCAAGAGGCTGTCAACATTTTTGCAGTTACAATCTCATCTTGATGGATCACAGCTTGAAAGCTTCTTGCTTCAATGGACCTTAACTACTTCTATACATTTAGTAGCCTACGTGAATAAGTTGTGCCTAAATGCTTTTACTGCTTCCAAATAGAGTAATCTTTAAAACTGTGTTTTTATGCTCTGTGTAAGAGCAAACAGTTTTCCTGCATGAGTTAAATCATTCTCCTCCAGAATTTTTAAAGCTTTCAATTACTGTAGGTCACCTTGACTAAGCTTAACTTTCTTCTTTATAACTGCACTTTCATACTAGCATACATTTTGCACTCACTCTTTTAACAGTTCTTGGTGCACAGAATGTACTCTAACCAAGGTCTTCTCAGAGTCTTATATAAAAAGTAATGTATTGACACAGTAAAAATCTCACGTTTTAAACAAAATCTTTAGTATCCACATACTGCAGCAAGTGGTAGGAAATTAATTGGCCTGGGGGCATTTATGGTTCACATTCTTTAGCACCTTTTCACTTACAAGATACTTCTTAGTTATTATTCACTTGGATTCCTTATTCTGCTTTAATTACCATAATTCAGTTACAGGTATGAAAGTGATCTATATTCTTCTTGCTTCACTAAACTGTTAAGTCCCTTTACTTATATCAACTATCCACTTAGACACATTATTAAATGCAAAAATATTAAAGTTATGCAATGTTAAGGTAGCACAGCTCAGAGCAAAGAAGTCATGAAGTGCGTAAGTGAACATTTTAGAATTTCCACATCTTGAATAAAAATAAACATTTAACAAGGTAGTTAAGTTCTGATCCTTTCCCCTCCAATTTTGTATTTGACATTGAATGTGTGTGGAGAAAGGGGTAGGGCATATCGAGTTCTAGGAATTGAGTCAACTGGGTTTCAAAAAAATCAAGCAACAGAAGAGATCTTTTCAACCTGAACAGGCAACAGTAACTAAAATGTAGCATGCTGAGACAGTGGAGGGTGCAGTTAAAATAGTATCTTTCGTAGCAGCAGGGTTACTAAATTTATGGAGAACTGGTCCAGAAGGCAAATCTGTCACTGTTGTTTACCAGTCCTGCTACAAGTTTACTGGTCTTCCAGCTGACATTTATACTATTCTGGAAGAATCATCACCCATTAGGGTTATCTGGGACAGTATCAATTCTACCCCGAGTCTTCAAAGGTCTTCACGTTTTATCCCTTTTGTAAAGTAGTGGTAAATAGGGGGTCAAAAATCCTATTTTGTGATAAAAATATTCAGTATTAGAAATTACTTGGAAGAAAAAGATAGAAACACTGAGTACTGCTGCTGTTTCCTCCCAGCCTTGATGCATGAAAGCAGGGCTGCCCAGAGGATTCAGGGGGCCTGAGGCAAAGCAATTTCGGGGGCCCCTTCCATTAAAAAAGTTGCAATACTATAGAATACTATATTCTCATGGGGGCCCCTATGGGGCCCAGGGCCTGAGGCAAATTGCCCCACTTCCCCCCTCCCCCCCCCCAGGGCAGCCCTGCATGAAAGTCTGTACTTGAGCAGCTGGGAGATCAATCTTTCAGCTGGGACCTAACTGCCTTCCGCTCACCTAAGGAAAAGGAATCAGTTAATTACATAGGCTTACCAGACAGATTCATTTTTTGTGAAAATGTTCTATGTTCAAGCTGACAGCTGAAAAAGAGGCCCTCCACCTCAAAAGCTAACCTTATTTCTATTTCCCACAGAATAACAGGTTCTGAACGCCACGTGTATAGCTACCTATTGGCCACTTATATCAAATGTTCTGTCAAAGCTATGAAGATAGGGTAGAATGAATTCCCTCCCATTGTGGGGAAAAAAAAACAAAACCACACACTCTAAATCAATGTCTTTACTATATTTGGAATTATGAAACCTCTTTTACTTTCTTTCTGCAACATTACTTCACTATATTTGCAGAGGCAGTTAAATACAACTCCAGCTCAGAATCCTGAACGGTTTGATGGTAGGGACACAGGGGAATCAATATCAAAGGATCTCTTTTGCAGGAGGAAGTATTACACAACCAAAATAAAAGTTGATTTTGTAATGAACGTGACAGTCTTGTTTAGCCACATACAAAAGTATAAAGCTAAGCAGACAGTCCTCTGTGGGCTTTGATGTGAAGTCTTTTAGAAGTGTTTCAAAATAAACTTAAAGCACACAGTGTCAGATCCAGCCATCAAGCTGGAAACTCTGCTTTGCACACGCTAAACCCCATTATGAAGGAGTCTCTCCCATTTCACAACTCCTATATATTCTTGATTCTCTGCCTGATCTATATATAGCCTGTTAAATGGCCTTCCATCCTCCAGTCATTTTTCCAAATATAAATTATTTAGCTTTAAGTTAGTCACATGCGGACTTTACTACATTAAGATTGTTTCACAGTTTAAGTAACTACACCTCAAGATCATGTGCAATTCAGACCATGGAACAGACAAAGCATGGCAATGTCACTTGGATGAGGGTCCTAAGGTATTTAATACATTGAACAGGTCTGTCTTATCACAGAGAAGACCACCTCAGGAATTTTCTGACCAGATCAGTTAAATGATCAGATCAGTTAAATCAGTTAACAGCTGAGTCCCAGTAAATGCAACATTTGAATCCACTGGTATTGGCTAATTGAGGGAAGTGGGAACAGTGGCAACACTAAATTCTGCCTGAGGAACTAGAAAACTGGTGCTACTTTCCCTGAATTACTCAGTTGCCTTGGGCTTGTTTATTAGAATGTAAGCATTTCAAACAGAAACAGCCAGAAAAATCTGAGGCGGATTCTATGTATTGGAAAGCACACTATTTAAGACATTTGGTCATAAAATATTAAGTTCTTTTAAGTCATGAGCTAACACTGGCTGATGAAAACCGGTGTCTGCATTGTGTTTGGCAACTCAGACAACAACGAGGGTCAATGTTTAACTTGGATAAAATGCACCTGAAACTTTTGGCTAATTAAGGAAAATCTCACAGCCCTTCCAGAAGGATAGTAATGCAGGGCTGGAAGGGACCTCAAAAAGTCATCACGATTCCTGCCTCAGCTCAGGCTGGACAAGTAAATCTAGAACATCCCTGAGAGGTTTTTGTCCAACCTGTTCTTAAAAATCCCCATTGATGAGGCTTCCACAACCTACTTTGGAAGTCTATTTCAGAGACCAACTACCCTTTAGTCAGAAAGTTTTCCCAATATCTACTCCCTTGCTGAAGATTAAGCCGAGTACTTCTTGTCCTATCTTTAGAGGACATGGAGATCAACCAATCAGAATCCTCTTTATAACAGCCCTTAACATATTTGAAGACTTATCAGATTCCCCCCTCATTCTCCTTTTCTCAAAAAGGAACATCCCCAGCTTTTAATTCTCTCTCATAGGTCAAGTTTTTGAAATTTTATTATTTTTGTTGCTCTCCTCTGGACTGGACACAATACTCCAGCTGAGGTCTCATCTGTGCCAAGTAGAGTGGGACAATTACCTTCCACGTCTCATATACAACTTTCCTGTCAATACACTTCAGAATAATATGAGCCTTTTTCACAACTGCATCATACTGATGACTCAAATTGCAAATGACTATAAACCACCAGATCCTTTTTTAGCAGTACTGCCCCCTAGCTAGTTAGTCCCCATTTTGCAGTTGGGTATTTGATTTTTCTTTCCTAAGTATAGTACTTTGCACTTGTTTTTAATGAATTTCATCTTGTTGAATTCAAACTAATTCTCCAATTTGTCACAGTTGTTTTGAATTCTAATCCTGTCCTCCGAAGTGCTTGCAACCGCTCCCAGATTTGTGTCTTCTGAAGATTAAGGATACTCTCCACTCCATCATCCAAGTCTAATGAAAATATTGAATAGTAGCAGACGCAGGACTGAACCCTGCAGAACCCCAATAGAGATGCTCTCCCAGTTTGACAGCGAACCATTGATAACTACTCCGTGTACCATCTTTCAACCTGTTGTACAGCCACCTTATAAAAATCGACAAAGAGTCCTGTAGCACCTTATAGACTAACAGAAGTATTGGGTATTCTGACGAAGTGGGTATTCACCCACGAAAGCTTATGCTCCAGTACTTCTGTTACTCTATATGGTGCCACAGGACTCTGTTGCTTTTTACAGATCCAGACTAACACGGCTACCCCTCTGATACCCACTTTATAGTAATTTCATCTAGACTGCGTTTCCCTAAGTTGTATATGAGAAGTGCTATAGTACTTCACCACATCAGAACAGTTTAAAAAGGAAATTAACTTGGCAGAACTACTGTGTTAAAAACCAAAGACATGTAGTCTTAATATTCATGTACTCTTTTAGAATTCATATTGCATGAGCTGTGATCATACTAAATTTTTTCATTTCCAGTAGTTACTTTACCTTTTCTTGGAAATAAAGCAGTTGGTAATCTAAATTAGAAGCAATATATATTCCAAGCAGAATCCTTTAAAACTTGTTTTTAATTAGTTTGTGAATAACCCATTAAGAGTTCTACTGCCTGGGCCAGGAAAGTCCTAACCATAATAGTTTGACCTATATACACACTCATGGAGAATTTACAATGTTAAATTGAAATTTACTTCTGAGGGCATTCTGCACCAAAAAAATTACAAATTCTGCAAGCTTTAATGGTCAATAAATAAATGCACAGGCTCTAGCATGGCAGTGTGGAACAGAGGCCACTGGTTGTACAAAGGTGGGAGATCACTCTGCAGCCTCCCCACCCCACAACACGGACTCAGTGGTGAGACTGCACCCAACCCTGACACAGCACAAGGCCTGGGCTTACCCCAGAAACACCCTGGGGCCCTGTCCCTCTGTGCCAGGTGCACCAGGTGTAGGGCAGGCAGGATTCAAGTGTGCAGGGGCTCAGTGAGAGGGATCCAGGTGTGGGGTGAGAGGATTCTGTGTGGGATAATCTGGGTGCAGGCAGCTCAGTGGAGGGAGGTCTAGGTGTGTGTGGAGGGGGGAATGTGGATGCACAGAGGCTTGGGGGGACAGGGAGTTCCAGGTGTAGGGGCAATGGGACTCTACTGGGGCTTCCAGGTGAAAGCGGCTGGGTATCAGCAGAGGGGATGCTTGGTGGGGTGGTGGTCAGGGTGCAGCTATTTAGGGGTGAGTGGTGTGAGGATCTGGCTGTGGGGGCTCAGGGTGCTGCAGGGGCTGAGGCTTGTCAGGGTGGGGGGTATGAGTGCAGAGAGCTCAGTGGGGGCGGTGGTCTGGGTGCAGGGGTGGGGTTCTGGGTACAGAGGGGCTCTAGATGCAGGGGTTGAGATTCAGTAGGGTGAGTTTGGGTATGGAGGGCTGGGGAGTTCTGGGTTTATGAGGTGATACTTGACAGGGGTGTCTGGGTATGAAGGGGTCTGGATGCATGGGGGTTGGGTGGATGGGGGAGCAGGTCCCTGTATAGTGAGTCCTACCCCCGCAGCAGAGGAGCAATGGAGGCAGGAAGCAGGAGAGGATGCTGAGCTTCCTGAAGCTGGGGGAGGTTTTTGGGGCGGGGGAGTGGGTCTGACATAGCCACTCTTGCAGGGGAAGAGGAAATCCCGTCCTCCTCTGGCTCCAGCTCAGCAGGGACTAGCAGCTGATCCTGGCTCAGGGTAGGAGCCACTGGGTGGGATGTCCCTAGCCTTGCGGTGATTTACCTCTCTGCCGGCTGTCCTGGGTGCCTGAAACGATGTACCTGGACAGCGTGGGAGTGGTGAATAACTGCTCTTGCAGCTTTCCTATGCTTCCCTGTCAGAAAGTCATTTTTCTGCAGGAAAGCAAAGAAATCTGTGGGGGACATGAATTCTGTGCACAAGCAGTGGCACAGATTTCCCCCAAGAGTAGAAATTTTATAGTGAGATGCTGCAGATAAGCATTAAGCAAAATTGTCAACAAGGGTATGTGGTGGGATAAAGATTTAAAATATATATATATATGCCGCTGGGTGCACAGAAGCACAGGAGCTTGGATTCCTGAATGGAAGGTCCATTCAGATTGCCTGTTTGGAACTCTGGGGGTTTTGAATTTGAAGGATTGTCAGTTGGTTCCTGAAGAAGATAGATCACAGAGCGAGTGGGGAGCTGAACTGTGATCAGGAAAGAAAGCACTGCTGGGCTCTTATAAGATTAGGCTTTCCCTAGTGGAGTAAATAGTAGAAGGGTTAGTGAAAGCTATTGTGTTTAATCAAAGTAATTACAAAATTTCAAATCCAAAGACGTTGAAGGTGGAATTAACTGGTGGGGTTTTGAAGAGATCTGCAGGGCCCTCAAAGTAGAGTAAGGAAAAGCAGCTAAGATCCACTGATATTTTACAGGCATGTGCCCTGAGAGAAAGCTAAAGGGTAAAAGGTTGAACAAGTGTTGAACAAGGTATTCACCAGGAAGGGGGAGATCATAATAGCACTGTATTTTGAGATTTCATTCATTAAGTTAGTATCAGGAATACACTTAAATGCATAAATTAAGATTGCTCTAATAGTTTCTGAAAGTGCATCAGTTCTGTAATAAAGTTACAGAAACTGCAGAATGTCAGCAAAAAGACTAAGCCTGACAGTACATCTACACTTACAAGTCATTCAACTGAGAAAGTTGTACTCCATTTTGACAGTGATCTTAAAGGTTCAGTAAAATCATTCTCATTATAACTAAATTCTACTGACTAAAACAGATTTTTTATTTCTATTGCAACCAATACAGACTGTGGGGTTCTGGATAACAATGCCCAAATAAGAATAGGGAGATCAAAAGACATTTCAGAATTAAAAATAGTTAGAAAAGGGAAATTTTTAAACAGGACTTTTCCCCGGTCACCCTTTCAACAAATATACTGGACTCTGAAAAAGCAACCTAGTGTTGCATCTACCAAAATACAGAATGCCAAATGGTAGTCTTACATAAAATGAGCAGACATAAGCACTCCTTTTTTTTTAACCTGCTCCCTTGGCCCACGTGCAGCAAGTCAGCAGCAGCACCACCAAATGGTGGTTTCTGCATAATGAAGTGCCAGGCACTGGCCTGATGACATGAATGACTATCCTGTTCAGTTATTTTGAACGTACTTGGTCCACCTTATTATTGTTAAAGTCAGAGTACTGAACTTCATCAATGGGCAAGTTATAAGAGCTAGTACTGTGTAAACATTTAAGTCTCACCTTTGACAGAAGCAATTTCACACAAGTGACATGACCCTCATAGACTGCTGATAGGAGTGGTGTGATATGATGTTTATCTGGAGCCTGTAAAGACAGGAACCAAGACAATTATTGAAGCACAAGTTCACACTTGTATTTAAAAAGGTTACACTTCAGCCTTTATGGTATGTACATTGGTTTTTACTACACCGCTACCTCGATATAACACAAATTTGGATATAACGCGGTAGAGCAGTGCTCCAGGGGCGTGAGGCTGCGCACTCCGGTGCATCAAAGCAAGTTCAATATAACACGGTTTCACCTATAACGCGGTAAGATTTTTTGGCTCCCAAGGACAGCGTTATATCGAGGTAGAGGTGTATAATGAAAAAGTTAACAAAAAACTAAGCCCATTTTTCAATGCACCCACCACCCTCCTGAACAAAACAAACCAAAAAAAAGCCAGGAATTTCAAAGTTATTGTTTTAAAGAGATTTTCCTGTTGCAGACTGATAAGCTTCTGGGAAGCTTTCTTGGCTCACATCTCCACAACAGCTTGGCTACAAAACACGAAGTTTGTTTTATTTGCCTTGCTGGAAAGTCTGTTTAGTTTAGTTTTTTTTCCTGGGGTGGAAGGGGAATAATTAAAGCTATATTAATGCCATACTATACAGAATAGCTACAGGTTCCGAGCACGATTTAACGAAAAGGAAAGCAGAAGAGAGAACACAAGTGAAAAGGAAGTGTCCACCTCTCCCCAATGCAAGGAAGCAAAGAAGAGAGACTTGTAAGTTAAGTCCTTAACTGGTCAATTACAAAACAACTTTCTAAAGTTTGGGGGTTTTAAAGTGTGCAGAATTATTGAAGTGTACTGTTTACAGGTTTTAGCTGTAGTCCTCACAAACCTCTGGGTGAATAGGAGGGAAAAGTTTGCCTTAGCTGCCACTCTGTCATAACTTAAGTTTAAACAAGAATCTTCTCCCAATATAGCAATGTATAACAACTTCACAATATCTTAAACTCTCAAAAAGGGTGACTGCTGAATCCTGGTTTTCACTGACCAGACAATCTGTATTTTTAATGGAAACTAGGAAACAACTTGATTTCTGCACTGTGTGTAATTTACATGCTACAAAATGAATATGTAAATGTCAGTTTAAGCTTCAAGCCTGTTTTGTTCTTAAAACCTTTCACTCAGTGATCTCTCAATTACATGAAATTGATATATTTCATTTGATACATTTGCCTCAGTCTTTCACAATAAGTCTTCCACAAAAAGCTCTTTACACATCTAACTCAATTACACAAGGCACACAACATAAGTCAAAGTCTTCCTGCAATTTCCTAAACATACATTAATATCAGCTCCTTTTAATAGCAGAAATTCCAGAATCTCAAGCTGCCCACAATCTGCTGCATAGTGAAGAGGTTTCCTCCCACCTTCCAGTGTCCGGTTGACATCTTCACCCTTATTTAAAAAACAAAGTAAAACGTGTTAGATTTCCTTATTTATGCAATATCCTTTACAATAGAAACAGAAGGTCCAACATCTCAGATACACTGAACAATTCACCTGCCTCCAACCCCGCAAACATTAAGTTACCACTCAAGAAAAAACCCAAGAGACTGGGGTCCTTCCACTTTTTCAGATGTGGACAACATTCCAGAGATTAAATTGCCTTGCAGTCTACCTCCCCTCTTGTGATTAAACAACATCTATATGTCAAATACAGCAATTACTTACTTGGGGAGTTAAGTATTGAGTATTTTTAGACATACTTAATCCAATAAACGTTTGTTTTCTGAAGAAAGGTAGTCTCACATTTTATCTCCCCCATCTCCCTTTGCTCCCCTCCCTCTGCACATATTTTCATGCAGCTCGATTCCCTTTTCCTATAAGTCAACTGTGCAGCCTTCTAACCCTACTGCACATGCTGCTTAGCTGCCTCATTTTCTCCTCCTCTGGGCATTCTTCTGTTGGTGGATGGCAGCTACAGTAACAGCCAAGAATGGCTCTTATTTCCACCCCCTTTTCCTTTCATATGGCAGCTGCCATACCAATCACCCCCACTAATCAATAGAGATAGCGAGGCTAACTTGTTCTGCTTGCTTCTAGAAGCTTTTACAGGTCTCTTTACAATGAGGAGCCTGGACTCCTTTAGAAGAGAGCCAGCATGATATGATCAGCACCAATCTAAAATCTAAATGGCAGTTTTTGAAGTCTTTCATTTTCTGTAAACTTAAGGATGTACTGAAAACAGCCAACCAAATCAGGATTAATCAATGCCCCTCCTTTAACAGGGCCAAGGTAAGTATTCACCCGTGAATTCACTAGATAAACTCAAATAAACTAATTATTGCAATATACCAGCTGTATTTCCCTCAGCCGATATACACCATTCAAAATAAAACCAGGTCATTGTCACCTAGCAACAACTGAAAGCTTTAGACTCTGAACACTGACAGGTACCATGTGTTAAGTGAATCAGTGTGCAAATGAATTTAGTACTTGAGGGATGATGCTGGTTTTTACAGCCTTGCTGCAAATGTCCTTCAGGTGTTCACAAAAAGATACTTCAAAAGCAGCAGCAATTCAAGGTTCCATCAAATTTCCCTGCCCGTCTCTACTCCCACCATGCAAATCTCATGGAGTTCACAAAAGCATGCCCCAACTTGCTCCGCTTCCAGCAGAAGGCTGCTGGACCTCATCACCACCACCACACTGGCCTGGGAGTTCCAGAGATCAAGTTAAACAATGCTTTGTCACTAATTTGAAGCTGTATTTAAATTCACAAACTCAAATATTAACTAAAATTTGGTTCTGTACATTAACTCTCATTCATGGGGAGTCCAGCAAACAAAATTCTCACTCTTGGGCAGTTTTGGTTACAGAGTGGCAAACAAAAGAGTTGTCTGAAAAAAACCTATTTTTAGAGAGTTATTTCTGAACCCTGTGCAAATTTGCTTGGAATTTGGTAAAATAAGTTCTACTTCTGTCCCAGTTTGCCCATTTTAAGGCCAACAGAATTTGTAAATTTTAAAAGGCCAAAATTGGGCTTGTAATGGAACCAGTTGCAACCTTACCTATGGACACCTGATGCTGTGCCATAATTATATGTTTCCAGAATACTCCAGCTGTATCTTCAGGCACTCTAAACTAATTATTGAGTATAAAGTGCACTCTTACTTTATCCATAAACAAAGTACAAGACAAGGATATTTTCTCCTCCCTTATCTTTCCCTTGGAAAGCTTAGGCAACTAGCTTCATGGATAATCATTACCCTGGATATGTCAAGGGCTTAGTAAATTCCATAATTAATACAAATCAGCCACACTGCTACCAGTTTTGGCTAGCTCAGCATAAATATTCATGGTCAAAGGTATGCAAATAACTAGGATCCTCCAAAACAGAGAAACTTAAGCTCTCTCCATTCACCTCTATCTCTCTCCCCCATTCCCTTATAAAACAATGTAGTGAATGCCTTTGTATTTTTGGTAGTAACTTTGTATTTGGAGTAACTTTGGAAGAGGCTAATTTGGGATAAGACACTTTTTACTGGAATGAAAACTTCTAACCATGTAGTTAACCAGGAACAAATAATCCGATAACTCCACTTTGTGGGTGAACACTAGATTAGAGCTGATATTACCCACATCAATTTAACTATCAATGGTAGCACAAATTGTACATCGTTCTACCACACCCTCAACTTGTAATAACTTGCTGCATATTGACTTGTCTCTACCTTAATATTTATTGATGATTTATACACAAGTATAACCAACTCAAATGCACTAAACAATTTTGTTGATGCACAAAAAATAGCAATAAAACCACTCACCAATGTCAACACATTACTCACCTTAATCAGATCTGCTCCTTTTATATATTCATACACTTTTCAGAGAAATTGGTAAACCCGCTGGAAAAAGTTCTGAGTAAAATTGTTCTGGTACAAGAATCAGGAGAACTTCATAAGCAACTTGTCAATATAAGGTTATTAAAACCTTGGTAACCTTTTAAAATTATATTAATATTGAACATTTTATAGTTGAAGTCCTCTGTCCTTCATTGTGCCCCTCCCTTCCCTGACAGGACTCCTGAAAGCCTCATTTCAAAACTTAACCACAAATCAATTTCTTTCAACAATCATTCCAATTTTTCAAAATTAACAAGCCTCATTTTAGAGTTCTCCACTCTTTGAGAACAACAGTCAGCAGGTTTCTGGAATGTGGCAATTCATTATCAATATTTCAGATGGTTTATTCATTGACAAAAATGTGGCCAACAGTATGCTTATTAAAACTGTTTAATAATACATCCCTGAGGGGGAAAATAAGTCAGGTTAGGCTGAGATTTCAGCTTTGGACAAAGTTCTGAACTGTACTAGGCAGTTTGGGAATTTATCAATTCCAGCCCCCATTATTTTCATTTGAAAAGCTCCCAGGACAGGCTTGTAGTATCTGCGCTTGAATAATTTTCTGATTAAGTCCAATCATTTAATTTGATTCTTCAGTTCTTTTGCAGCTCAAATTGTAGAAGTGAATTAGATTTTATTGTCTTTGTCCCTACAATTCACTATGACATCAGCCCATTAAGAAGGCACGAGTAAGTTTAGTGATAAATTATAAATTCCAAGTCACACAATTAAGTGATAATTTAAAAGCTCATTATTTTCCTGCTAGCCTACTAAACCACACTAGACTAGTATCTTTCCATTCTGGCTCAGTGCCCTTTAAAAGTCACCAAGATGCAACTAAAAGACTGTTTGTTTATCTGGAAGCTGTGATCTTGAATAAAACTGTAAAGAAATGTTTTTAACACCAACATCCAACCCCTCCTGAAGTAATTAAAGGATATATTTTTTGGATTCTGGGTTGCCTGTTCAAATCCTAAAAAGCAGTGTAACTTCACCTCCACATACCACCTCTTCCATTTCTCACTAATACCATCAGATGCAACAAGATCCCTGGTGACAGGAAGGGCATAATTTAGATTACTGGATAGACTAGTTCCTTCATGCCCGTCACCCCAACCGGGGTATGGGCCGCCAACAACAGATCTCCATAGTCTTCTATCCTTCACTGATTTACACTCAGAGTAAGAACAGGTTGTTTTTTTTCCCTTAATTTAAACGACTTCCCTACAGAAAGGAATTTGAGAGGAAATAAACTGGGTAATAAATTCCAATTTATATGTTTCCCAAAAGTTCCCAATCAAGATTAGAGAATTTATTTTAAATCTTCTCCACAGATCTCTGTTTAATCAGATAGATATTCCCTGAAGTAAAATTTCAAGGAAAGCTTTCAGTGCTAAACACTGCATTTGAATTGTATTTCCAACTCCTTTTCTACTCTCAGCTGGTGACTGTATCAAGAAGGCCAAGGGGCAGTAATATTTGGTAAATATTGGATGAACTTTGGACATTTAATTTTAAAATTGGCACCTAAAAACCTTTGAGATCTCTAATGTAAAAGCTAAGTAAGAAACCCCTAGTATTTCAAACCTTTGATTAGGGTGCACTTGTCCACCAGGAACTATAATAAATAAATTAAAGCTACAGGTGATATCAAAATGTTTTTCCTCTGCCATTTCTCTGAATTCCCAGTTATACATTAGTTGGTTTTATGCAATATATTACGGTATATATACACATCTTATGATTGTTTCTATTAGTACTGCAAAGAACTACAAATCATATATTCCCCCTTGACTGAGCATGAGAAACAAAGACATTTATTGATGACAAATTTAGACTTGGAGTGGAGTAGCAGCAAATGTGGAATTTTGTATGTTGAAAATGTGGTGCAGCCAGTCTGCAGTGTACAGCGGGTGCAGGAATGGTGAAGCGTGGGTGAGAGAGTAGAGGGTACATCTGGCGTCTTAGCTTTGTTTTATTGTAGGATATTACTAGGCTCCCCGCCCCATACCAAGGGGGCGGTCACACATGCCAGCTACAAAAGAATAAATCAATTTTGCCTAAAAATGGGATCTGTCACCTACACAGCATTCACAAATGTGAATAAAAAACTCATGTCCTGTGGTGGAACTTGGCACCTCTTATCCATTCTCTTGGAAGTGGGTGTCAGAATAGGGAGTTTGCTAAAGAATTTTCATGGACTAAGTGGCCTCTTTAATAGGCAGAGCCACTCTAGTATGTCCCGCAGAATGCAAAATATCCACTAATGTGCATGGATTATCCTGGACCAGTTCAATCTGAATACGTATGGAGATGGCTACCTTTTCATAAATTCCTGGTACATTTTGTAACATCCAGTACTGAGGAGGATGGTTCCAAGACAGTGGCCTCATCTGGTGTAGAGTAAGTGTTGAGAGGAGGTACTGAGCTGGGGAAGGCTAGCTCAGTAGTTTGAGCATTGGCCTGCCAAACCCAGGGTTGTGAGTTCAATCCTTGAGGGGGCCACTTAGGGATCTGGGGCAAAAATCAGTACTTGGTCCTGCTAGTGAAGGCAGGGGGCTGGACTCGATGACCTTTTGAGGTCCCTTCCAGCTCTAGGAGATATACCTATCTCCAATTATTATATTATTATAGTGTCCATCTGCTCTGTTTTCTGCTGAACATCTGTAACAGGAGGGTCAAATTCTGGAGGGATAAGATGCCTCCATTACTGGTGTCAGTACAAAGAACAGTACTCTGATGGGGATTTAGAGAAGACTGATGTCTAGGAAAAGATGACCTTGAGTCATGGGAACAAATCCACACTCCTAAGCACCATTGCCAACCCGACCTAAACTTGCAGTTTAAGTGCAGCTAAGTCAATGGAATAATATTTCCATCAACCTAGCTACCATTACTCAGGAACACAGACTTACCACAGTTACACAAAAAACCCTTCTATCACAGTAGTGTGTATCTACACCAGTGGCCACCAAATTGTGATGCATGCCCCCCATAAACCTTCAGTGGATGTGCAGTGGGGCCTGGGCCAGCCCGCATGGGGGATGGAGAAGGAGCATTATGCTTCCAGCCCTACTCCGCTCCCAGACCACTTCTGCCCCCAGCCTTGCTCCTCCTCCAACCCCATTCAGCCCCCAGTCCTGCTCTGCCTCCAGGCCTGGGCCAGCACCCTTGGGGCGGGGGCAGGGGACATGGGGAAGAAGCACCATGCTTCCAGCCCCACTCCCACATCAGCTCCTCCCCCAACCCCGTTAAGGCCCTGGTCCCGCTCTTCCTCAGTAGCGGAGCTGGGGACAGCCTTGACTGTGCAGTAATAGAGGGGGGCATGGACAGATTTGGTTAATAGTATGGGGGAGTGGTACAACTGGAAAAGTTCGCGTACCACTGATCTACACTATCATACAACATCAGCATAGCTATGATGCTATAGTTGTACTGCTGTAGCACCTGTAGTTGTAGATATGGCTTAAGTCTGCATTTTAAAAATATCTATTGTTTGTGTGGCTGCTGGGTGGTTCCACAAGCTACAACAGAATGAAAACTGGCTAGTCAGTTTTCACTGATCTCTGATTCTTGTGTCTTGTGGGTGGGGTGGAGCAAGGCAAGGAAGGAAGCAATGATACTGACAAGATCAACTCAGTTTCAAGTTGGAATAGAAAGAACGAACTACAAGTAATACAGGAGGTTGGTCCCCTCCGCATACTTCCTCTTCTACCCAAGTGCTCCTTCCCTCCTCCACCTATGGCTTGAGAAATACTTTTACTCCTAAGTGCATTCTGTGCCAATTCTTCAAGCTTTATTTATCAATAAATAAATGCGGAGGCTCCAGCATGGCAGTGGGGAGCTCAGGCCATTGGCTGCATGGAGGTGGAAGATCACTCTAGACATGGACTCAGCAGTGAGGCTGCACCCAACCCTGACACAGCAAAGGGGGAGCGGGTAGTTGTGTGGGGGGGGTCTGGATGCAGAGGCTTGTTGTGGGCAGGTTCCAGGTGCAGAGACTTCCAGGTTCAAGTGGTTGGGGGTGTCTGGGTTCTTGGAGAGTGGGGCTTGGTGAGGTGAGGGCCTAGGTGCAGCTAGTTGAGCGTCAGCGGCTTGGGGGGTTCAGGGTGGTGGGTGGTCTGGGTGTGGGTCCGGAGGCAGGGGGTTTGGGTGCAGGGGGGTTCCAGATGCAGGGGTTGAGGTTCAATGGGATGGGGTTCGGGTATGGAGAGCTATGGGGGTTCTGGGTGTACTGGGTGAGGCTTGGTAGAGGTGTCTGGGTATGGGAAGTCTGGATGCACCAGGGCTGGGCAGATAGTGGAGCAGCTACCCATACAGTGATCCCCTACTCCTGCAGTAAGGAGCAACTGGGGCAAGAAGGGGAGGATGCTGAGCTTCCTGCAGCTGGGGGAAGGTTTCTGGGGGTGAGTCTGACACAGCCCCAGCCACTCCTTGGCAGGGGAAGAAGTTGTCCAGTGTTCTCCCACCTCTAGCCAGGACTCGCAGCTGATCCTGGTGCAGGATAGGAGCAACTGGCTGGGGTGTCCCCAGCCCCACGGTGATTTCTCTCTCCGCTGGCTGCTCCAGGTGCTTGAAACGATGTACCTGCACTACTAAGGAGGGGTGTGACACTGCTCTTGCAGCTTCCCCTTTCTTCCCTGTCAAAAAGTCATTTTTCTGCAGGAAGCAAAGAAATCTGCAGGGGACATGAATTCTGCACATGCACAGTGGTGCAGAATTCTCCCAGAAGTAATAGTTTATATAGACTCTCTAATTTCTATTCCTTCCTCCTACAGAAGTGAAAGAAGTAGCAGCCTCTACCACAAGAGACAGAGTTCCGGAGGGCAGGCTCAAGAGATTAGCTGAGCAGGCAGACAAGGAGTGAGAGGAGACTGTTCAGATATGCAGAGCCAAGAAATGTATTTCTGGCAGTGAGAAGGTGAATACAGACAAGTGTTTACTGGGGTAGATTCAGAGCCTGTTTTCTCCAATTAGTTTCACTAGGCAGTGCATTTGAGGTGACTGAGGACAGGGCTGGTAGCCAGGAACACCTAGAGTACATCCACACAGGAAGATTGTTTGCAAATAGGTATGCAACCACAACCCAGATCTTCACATAGTGTAGCAACAGTATAAGTGCTAGTACTCAGGTCTAAGGCATTTTTATTATGTGAGAAGCAGGTAAGACCCACATCTACCCTCGCACTTATGCCTTGGCTGAAAAACAGGCATGGTATTTTCTTGATTAATACAAGGCCTTGAATTCCCAAGAAAATTGACAAGTTAAAAATACTTGCCCTATCTCTGTGAATCTTGCCTGCCTTCCAAGAGCATTGCCTAATAAATAAAAATTCAACTTTAAATTAAAAAAAAAGAAAAGAGCATTGTAAAGGCTTTGAAAGTGCTATACAAGCACTAAGCACTATTACACCTCTGTTAGCTTATGACAACAAAAGGTAAGGTATAGTATAGAGGTCTACTTTGGTGGCTGTAATGTCAATGACAAAAATAACCAATTTGCCCAAATCTAATCACATGCAACCTGAAGTCCTTTGTCTCAATCTAAAGAACATAATTCCAGAAACAAACTGCTAAACAAACTGAACCACTGACCCATCTGTGTTTTGGCTGTTGTATCAGCATTTTTAGACAAAAAACCCTGCAGAGCATTTGAGTATTTCTATAGAACAAGGATGAACTCTACATTTTCTAGTGAGAGCTTCTAGAAGCTTGTCCCTCTCTGACTTCAGAAAACTAAGTAGAAATTTTACACACATATAATCCAAAAATGAAAATAACGCCCATACACTTTAAGCACTGGTATTGAGTTCAAAGGGTAGGAACTCACCTGGTTAGAATATTTAGCGACATATTTCCAAGGGAATAAATCTTAAATATACACCTAATAATTGACTGAGTGGTACTAATTCACAACATTTTACTGATAAAGAGCCACAATGAACATAGGCTCAAAGTTCACAGTATTGGCTGGAATAGCAACATAAATCTGTTATGAGTGTCTGATTAGCCGATAACAAGATTGTTCAAAGTAAAGTGTGAAATTAAGTTTCCTTTGTGGCAAAATTCTTAGCCTCTCACCAGCACTGAATACACTACATTTGCAAGCCAGAACAGTAAGGCCTGATATACAGTTAAAATTTAGGTTGATGTATCTATGGAATGCCGGGGTGTGAAAAATCCACCCCTGAGCGCCATAGCTATACTGGCCTAAGCCCTGGCATAGGTATAGCTAGGTCAATGGAAGAATGTTTCCATCAACCTAGCTATCGTCACTCAGAGGAAAGGTGTTACTGCTGCAACAAAAAAACCTTTCAATTGCTGTAGGCTACATCTAAACTATGAGGTTATGTCAGTATAGCTACAGTACAATGCACCACCTTTAGATCACCAGGTGGTACTAAGATTTGATAAGTGTGGGATATCAAATTAGTAGAGGATAATTTGTTTTTTGCATGTTACTATGCAAGTGACTGGCACCCATCTTGAACTACAGTGAAAACACCTCAGTTTGCAAGAGATTATGTGTGTGACCAATACATGGGTAAGGGTTTAAATTGTTTGCAACACTACAGACATCATGCATTTTCCCTCCTTACCCACAATTTTGAGTCCCCACTCAAGTTCATTCCTACATATAATATTTTTCCCTGCAATGCAGTTATAGATTGAAATACTAACTTGGTCAATTTTACATTTTTCACTCCAGCTAGGAAACAATATGCAACAAGAAAATGTGATTTGGAGGAAAAATGAGATCTGACAAAGGTAAAAACATCCTTGTACCTCTCCTGCATATGGTGCTTCCTCTGTGGCACAGCAGGAACAGGGTGAGACTGATTGGGTTAGCGTAGATTTCATTCCGGCATTTCTAGGGAAGTGTTGTGTACAGCAACAGAAAAAGAAGCAAGCCAAAAGAGGTGGCCTAGTGATAACAGTTAAGCTCAAGCATGGTCCCTCATTCCCTGAGCCATATTGAAGAGAAGCATCAATAGACTGAGGACTGAAACACTGGCAGAAATAAATAAGAGGGAGAGAAAGGCACAAAATTCAAGGGGTAAAGGAGAAAGAGAAAAAAGGAATAACTTAATACTGTTGGGAAAAACTATTCAAGAAGTCTAATGACCAATTAAATAGTTTGTTGAATTGGGAGCTGAAGTCTCAAAACAGCCCACCCCCAGCAATTGTACAGTGGGGGAGAAAAATGACAGTCAATTACCCCATTTCTTCCTTTGATTCCCTGTTCCATGTGACAGAAGATCACCTGGAACTTAAATGTCTGGGTAAGACATGGGAATCCATGGACCAGTGGCCTAGCTTCTCTCAAGCTACTTAAAGACATATCTTAAACTCAAGGATTCCCATTTAATCCTTTGCCCAATAAACCTTGTATCAGACTTTCTTCTGAGTTAGAGAGGAGATTAGTTCTACTGAACTCTCAAAGTATCACCCTTTGGGTGAAACAGGAAGAGCAACAGAAAGCGGAATAGAAACAAGCTAAAATAATTCTGAGTATCGGAAGTAGAGCAACAAATGAGATTCTAGTACAGTTAGTAGAGGTGGCGACATGTAAACTTTCTGTAAGCCATGTATTTTTTTCTGAATCTAACAGTATCATGACTGAACATTGAGGGATGGGGAAGAAAATCTTCACACCTGACATAACATCAACTGAGCATACTGCAGTTCCCAACCTCTCTGACAACCCTGAACTGCCCATCTGGTAATTCTATATTCTAGTGATGTGGCTGTCCAAAGTTAGCAAAGAATTTGACCAAAAACCAAGCACTGTTGCCGCTTTGAACTGTTTATCCCTCCGGGGACATACTAAGTGGAAAATGATATTTCAGTCCACCTGGGTGCCAGATGACAACTTAGTAAAATCCTGCAAGCCCAGAGGGCAACAGACATATTTGAGGCAGGAA
This sequence comes from Mauremys reevesii, assembly GCF_016161935.1. Lineage (NCBI taxonomy): Eukaryota > Metazoa > Chordata > Testudines > Geoemydidae > Mauremys > Mauremys reevesii. The sequence goes on from NC_052623.1 coordinate 255,833,688, forward strand.
ACAGTTGAGGTCTGAGCAAGCTAGCTCCAATAGCAGTGTTATTGATCTGCTCTAAGCCTACTGGTATGGAAAAGTAGCCTTCTTGTCTATAGAAAGGTAACCCCCCCGTCATTTTCACAAAATGTTTGGGAAACTACATCAGATAGTGGTGTGGCAAACAAATGTCTGGTTATAATGAGAATTAGGAAATGCATGCCTTTTAATTGTCCAAAGACATATCACTATGGCCCCAGACAAAGCTAAGGATTTCACTTTCCAGTATTGTCGATGATATCTTTGGACTTTGTTTCTTCTTAAAAAAAACTATTAAGTGTCTATTTAAGAGTAACGTCAGATTTCTTGAAAAGAAATTTTGTACTGTATGGGAAACATGTAAATATAAATTACTACATCAACAGCAAATTTCTCAACATGATTTAGTAAATTAACAAATCTGAGCAATTTGAAAAAATACAGTATTTTAATATTCTGGAATATAATCCCTTATAAAAGCTTCTCAGCTCTTCACTTCTCCATTCTCTGGGAATTTACTCCTAGAGTGATAGTATGTTCAATTTATGACTTTTCCTTGCTATCCAAAATGTACCTGAGTCAAGACTTACTCACCCTTTAAAATATTCCACTGCTACCTCAAATCCAAACACCAGGTAAAAGAGTTAGAGAACAGCGTGATCCAAAAGTAAATTATACTGTTTTTTAGTTCTTATGCATATTATTATCCTCTACATTTGTCAAGAGATTATTTTGGGATTTTTTGTTTTTGTTTTTAAATCTCATGTCGTTATTCCCTGGTGTTACCAATAACAAAGGGATTATTCACAGTATTGAATTATCACTATTCCTCAGCGAGATTAACAAGCACAGATGTGGAATTAAATTTCAGTGTGACTACATGCATGGAATCATATGAAGACAGAATGAAATGAAAATGCTATTCACAAAAACAAAATTCCTGGGTCTACACAGTCAATGTTGAACCTCATTCCAGTTTAGGAACCAAACAAGGTGGGACGTACAGACAGTAATATCCAAACAATACTAGTTTTTAATCCCGAGTAGACATTTGATGTAAACAATTAGAGAATTCAGTTTTACAGCAATGACTCAAGCGTGTTTAAGTAGTTTAGAAAGTTTCTTATCACATCTTAATATTAATAGATAGAAAATCCACAAGAAGCTACTTGAGCTTCATCAGAGTTCGGTACTGAAAACAGGTGCCCAGGTGTGAATATCAGAAAGGGTTTGACTATGGACTTTACTACCATTCACAAAAACTGAAAGAGTACAAGTTTCAGTTAGGAACTCATATGGGAAACTTTTTTTTAAAAAGGTCATTTCCTTCTTTAATATATTTGTTGTATGTATGATATCAATTTTCCAATAAAATCTTGCAATCAAGTTTGTTTACTGTTAATAAGAACTTCCTATCTTCATCACATGACTATAAGTGAAATGGTTAATGGTTTATTACAACTCCCATTCAAGGCTCTAAAAGATTACATCCTCTAGCCAAGGAGGGGTGAATGTTTTACAGGAAGGGCTAGCTATATAGTAAAGCAATACGCTTCCAAATATCCCAATTTTGGTCAGGTATGAAGGATCCTACAAGGCTTTCAAGGTAGAAGCACATAAGCAGGAACCACGAACAAGGTGAATTTAAAAAAAAAAAAATAATAAAAATTGTTTAAATGAAACTACATTTTTCTTTTTAAAAATAAACCTACTCCAAATTATGACACTCTATTAAGACCTAATCTATTGAAGTAATATAAATAAAATAAAAATAAAAAGCAGTACATGCTTGCTGCCAAAGTTTTAAAGAAAGTCAAATCACCGAATTGGTATAAATCACTGGCTAAGCACCTAGAACAAGAGTTTGTTGAAAACTATACCATCTTTTGACTGCAATCGTTTCTTCTTCAGGAGCAAAGAAAACATTCCTCATTTCAGTTTATTCAGTTCAATGACTAGTGTGACGCTGCACTCCATAACATTTTATGGAAATACGATTATGAGTGTAAATGTGATGCAATTTGATTATGCCTCATGCAAAAGGTCTCTTGTAAGGTATCATTACAAAGCTTATAATCTACTGAGCGTGATCGTCCTATTTGTATGTACGTATCATTCTTGTATCTGAAGCTAGAAATATAAAGTATAACTCTGAGGTTCTATTGTAATTATGCAAAGTGTGAGCCATTGATGATGGTTTAGAATCTTGATGGCTCCTACTGACTAGGACAATTGGTTGTAAATGGCTCTGTTTACTTGCAAGCCTCCCTGTGTTCCTGTAAGCCAGCCCAGGAAGAATGGTGGAATCAGTCTTAAATCTGGTGCTTTTCCTTCTAAATCTAGGGGTGGGGTTCCAGAGAGAGAAGATTCCTGCCTTGTGCCAAACCTATAAAAGGGAGTGAAAGAGAACAAAGAGGGGTCCCAGTCATGAGAAAGCCCCTGCTTTTCACCCAAGATGGCTGCTGGAACCAACAAGGACTGTACTGGGGAAAGGATGGGCCCAGATTAGGAAGGAGTCTAATCTGTGAAAAAAGCTTATTGGAACATCTCTCAGAGTGAGATTTCTTAGTATTTGGTCTCTTAATGTACTAGGCTTCAATTTACGTGTTTTGTTTGATTTTGCTTGGTAACTTACTTTGTTCTGTCTGTTATTACTTAAAACCACTTAAATCCTACTTTTTATACTTAATAAAATCACTTTTGTTTATTAATTAACCCAGAGTAAGTGATTAATACCTGAGGGAGCAAACAGCTGTGCATCTCTCTCTATCAGTGTTATAGAGGGTGGACAATTTATGAGTTTACCCTGTATAAGCTTTATACAAAGTAAAACGGATTTATTTGGGGTTTGGATCCCATTGGGAACTGGGTGCTGGAGGCAGGTAACCTGCTGAGCAGTGTTTGGTTAAAGTCTGCAGCTTTGGGTGCATGGACCAGGCCTGGGTCTGTGCTGCAGCAGGCTAGCGTGTCTGGCTCAACAAGGCAGGGTTCTGGAGTCCCAACCTGGCAGGGAAAATGGGCTCAGAGGTAATTCCAGCACATCAAGTGACAGTCCCAAGGGGGTCTCTGTGACCGAACCCATCACAACTAGTTTATTCAAGGTTAAGGAACTGACTGGAAGGTTAAGGAACTGAAAAAGAAGGAAAGCTTATTTTTCTCCTCAATCCAAATATAAACAAACACTTAGTATGAAGTGAGATATACTAGTTCTAAAATCTTGAAAGAAATGATAACCAGAAACAAATCAGTTCAATTCACTAACTAGAGATAATACATCCTTTGTTTAATAAACCAGTTTTAAATGGAAAACATGTTTTGATAAACTTACTTATGTATCCAGCACATTTAACGTAACCTTTAACTGTTTCAAAATGCTCATTTTGTGCATTTAATTAAATGTCAATTTAAAATCCAAATACAGCTGAACTGTACTAGTAAGAAACTAATGTAGCATACAAGAAATGAATCATCTATCATTTTCTCAATGAATGTAAAATTTAAAAAAATTCCAAACAACTATCTTAAACTATACAATGGCTCAAATAAATGTAAAGATACTGTGTATACTCCTGGTTACCAAGTAGTATCAGCTTTTGTGTATAGATTGGTTGGCAACCCTTAAAACATTCACAACTATTCAGAATCAACCTCTCTTTAGGGAAAAAAAGGTACAAATGCAAAACAAGATTAAAATAAATTTAAATTTAGGTTTCCTGCTTGCTGATTTACATCATGATTAAGATTAGTGATTAAAGTCACTTTGATTTAAATCAATCCACTCTGATTCCCAGTAACTGCAGCCAGACCTAAAGAGCAGCTCTGTGTGGCTCAGAAGCTTGTCTCTCTCAGCAAAAGAAGCTGGTCCAATAAAAGATATTACCTCACCATTTTCTCTCTCTGAGTAACTGCATTGTGCAAGTATGGCCACAAAGGGCACCACCTCTGGATGAACTTCCCCCACCTTCAGCTTTAGACACACAGGATAAGTCTGCACCACAATTAAAAAAAAAAAAAAATTGCAGCACAGAGTCTCAGAGCCCAGATCAACTCACTTGGGCTTGCAGGGCTCGGGCTGTGGAGGTATAAAACTGTAGCACAGATATTTGGGCTTGAGTTGGGTCCAAAAGCCTATACTGATATTTTTAGCCCTACAGCCTCAGCCAGCTGATCAGGGCCAGCCACATGTATTTTACTGCATTTTAGACGTAACCCAAAGGGCCCAGCAGCTATGAAAGATAACCAGGATATAACTTGGGAATATTAGAAGTACTTTCTATAAATGGGGATTCCTGTTAATAGTCTGATTAACACTGAAATACAATCTTTAACTCATTTCAAACATAAAAGGCCTCCAATAAAAGCCCTGTGTGGATATAATGTTTGTATCTGCATCCGATCTGCAATCCACAAAAATAGTCTACGGATGTGTATATCTATGGATTTGCAGGGCTCTAAAAGAACTGAAGGAACATATTACACTGACGTTTCCATTGGTATCCAGTAGATGACAAAGAAACAGAACTGAAATCAGAACACTGCCCCAACCAGAGGAGTCCAATAGAAAATAAGAAGATTGCCCTCCTCCAATGGACCCTGAAGCAGAGTATATAAACTTGAGATCACTGCGTGGACCCCATAGTTGATGAACCCCCCAAAGCTGCAGCAAAACTAGAAATGTTACTGGACACCTGGAACAGCGGTGAGGGCCAAATCTCTCCCCTGCAAGAGTTACCAGGACTGAGAAGTAGTGGTGAGATTTAATTTTAGAGATTCTCTTTCATTTACTTATTTTAAACAACACAAGTTTTTGATGAGTATACATCCTGTCCAATGAGACTCCAATGAATCATATTTTGACTGTTTTTGTAACTAATGTTATATCCATTAATTCCCTTTTATAAGCCTAAGTAAATTGTTGCAAGAATCACAAAGCACAGCTTTAAGCAGTTATTCTTAATACTTAAAATTTCTCCCATTCACACCAAACAATTCAAACAGGGACTACATTCCTAAGAGTGCCTTAAAATAGCATTACTGCTCGGAGAAGTACTGGAAGGGTGATAAATGTATTAAAGGTACTAAAGAACTGATAAGCAATCAGACATTTTGGTGATTTGTTACATCGTGTAACTACTGTACTTCAACCCTAGTCTAGGACTACTGCTCACAAGACTATTATATATTCAGTACATGCCTAGAACATTTGGTGTACCTAAACTTCAGCTATAAACTGCTGAGTCTATAATTAAGTGCATCTGGGTGAATTAATAAACGGTTGATTGGGTGTTTGGTGCTCTTAACCAATTTGAGAAATACTGTTCAAGACCTGATCTAAAAGGAACCTAGCACCATTATGATCAGTATGCTAATACTTCCTCAGTCTGCAAAGAGGGGTCTACCCTAATTAAATTAGATTCAAATATTGACCAACACTTATCAAACTGGCAGATTCAACTTCTTAGATTTCAGCTTTAAAAATATTTAGCTATAAATTAAATAAATTCATAAAATTGATGACCATTCATGCTTACTTCAAGCACTTGAATGTAGGAAGTGCTAGAATTTAGGTTGCCCATGCAACCTTAAATTTGCCCCCTTATGCACATGCCTTATGACAGTCTTTACAGGATCAATACCCCTACTCCCCACTCCCACCCCGGAACCTAAATCTTCCTACAAGATGCCTCTTCCCATGCAAGGACTGTAACCTGATTGACCTCAAATTGCTGATTTTTCTTAATTATTAAAAGTTACAAGTGAAATAAACTTCAATAGCGTGTTAGTCCTCTCTTTGAGTTTCTTTCAGAATCTGAGCTATGAGAGGTGCTAAGCACATGTTACTAAAATGCTCAAGACTCATGTTCTTCATGGCTGGTGAAGGCCATCAGGATATTATTTAGACATCCTTGATTAAGGACATCCTTGACTATGATGAAAGCCAGCTACCTGGTTTAAGAATCACATACGTGGATACTGCACAAGAAAGTCACTTGATGCTGACAATCTGGCCAATCACCACCTTGTATCTAGACTTCCACTCTTAGTTAATGGTACTGAAAAGGATGTGTCAAAACTATTCTCAATCACCACCAACCTTGTCAGTTTGAGAACAGAAATGGGGCATAGACAATGAATTGGATACATCTTATGACGACAGATGAAGATCAGGTGTCCATGTTGATACTGTATCAAAGAAAACTAGTTGATCAAATGTATTGATTCATCTGCAGTTCTAGCAGGACTGTACAAGGCTACCCTTTAGTAGCTCTGTTCTTTTTTGCCAAGCACTCAAAAGGTAGTGACATGTAAGTGCTTCTCTCCAACGATTCTCATGTGGGGTTCTGGAGGGTTCCATGTTGTCTACTCTGTGCATGAAGCCATTGGGAGTGTTAGCAAGGAGACCTGGAATGTGGCACGGTCATAAATATCTCCATCACATTCAAAGCAGTCAATTACCTTTGTTCTCTGCTTAGTTGAGGGCTAGCTGACCAATACCGGATCCAGAAAAGATCAAGGTGAGATTGATTGGTTTAGAAGTATTAGAAAATTAGAGAAGGTCTTCTCTTTTCATTGTGGATATCCACTCCTTGTTGTAAGTGCTGCAGTTCTGGGGTCCAGATAGAGTACCAGCTGCAACTAGACAAGTGGCAGCAAAGGCCAATACTAACCTTTGTATTACCAGAAAGTTGAAACATTTTATTTTGGATATGGATCGTGCTATTTTATGCCTTTTGGTGCTGTGTGCTCTACATGAGTTCGAACAGATCTTAAGTCCTTCCTGAAACTGAAGTTGGTGCAGAATTCAGCTAAATTGTTGCTATGTGCATATTATATTGCTATGATATACATCAGTCACCTATCGGTTTCTGGTTGGTATTTAAGATATTGGCTTTGGCCTATAATAAAGACCTCAGCTATAGAGAGAAGAGGCACTTGACCCGTAGTCCTTTTGCTATGGTGGGTGGGGGGGGGAGGGGTAGAATGTCTCCAGCAGGGCATTATCTTTGAGGGCCTTTCAACTATGGAACTTGCTTTGACCTGAATTAAGTCAAACCTGTTGACCTTAGGACATGCTTGGAAGCCTATCTGGGCACTATTGTGGCAACTGGGCCTACAAATTTACCCTAATTGTGGGTTTTAACTGTAAAAAATGAGTACATTCATAAAATGTCACAATAACCTATAACAGCTAACGTGGATGAGACCAGGTACAAGAAAACCAGACAGACAAACTGAAAAAAGGCAACACTGATATATTCCAAGGACTGTTGAAATTATGCATGTTAAAAACAAATGCTATGGAGCCAGAATTTAATAAAATAAAACTGATGTCAGATAATAGGCCCAATAGGTGGACAAAAATAATGAGGAGATGGTCTATTCCAATCATCATATCCTTTTGGGGTCCTTAAAAGAAAGATTTTGTGGATCAAATACAAAAGAATAAAAAGAACAGCAGAGGGGAAGGACAGACAGACTACTGGAACAAGCTTCGCTATCATGGCCAACACCACCACCATTTCCAGAGACCTCGGGCCTTCATCAACCTGATCCTGAGAAATATCCTGACCAGACCAGGCCAGAGAGAGGGAGCCAGATAACATCACCATCCTGATCACCTCCAGCTAAATCATAACCACCAACTGGGATGAAAAGATTGCAACAGCTCCAGCTCCAACTAATTTATTTTCTTTTCCCAAAAAGGACAGTTACCATCATTTAAGAGACTGTCAACAAGGTTTCCCCTTCCCCCTTTTAAAAAACTCTCTCCAGCTAAAAGAAAGGGAACAAGGGATGTTATTAAAATGAAAGCATTATTTAATACTTGACATTTCAAAGGCTTTACCTATTTTTCCTTCTTTTCTAAAATCTTTTTATTAAAGATACAATGATGTGTATGCCATGGTACTGAGCAGGCTATGGTTAAACTGGGTTTGGTATACAATGTTTATTGTTGGATAGTGACAGGGTTGTGTTAATATCTTTAGCTTATATATTCTATCTAAATTAATATATCTCCACCTGGGCTTTGGAGGTATTTACATTTTTGTCAGGGCTTTTCTGGTTAGTATTAACTTTTCTGTAGTCCATTCCTATACTCATTTGCAGGACTTTGCTTGATGCTCCCTTACTGCTGCATTCATGTCCTACTCTGAGTTTGCCAACCACAACCAAACAGATTTAAGAAAAAAGTGAATGATTTGACTGACAATGTTTGAGTGCCTTTGTTTTTCTCATATTATAACCAAGTTTACATGTGCTTCTCCACATCATACCAGTTGTTGCTGGACCTGTCATTATGCACTATGATCAATGCTGTGTACTACGGAAAATTGTTTTACATTGGCCCAGTACAATTAAATTTTAATATTAAAAGCCACAAAACACCACATTAGAATCCAGCATGATTACACAATAGCAAAAAGGTTTCTCAATCCCCATCCCCTTAGAAAACTGGGATGGTACAGACGTAACTGAGTGTACTACTGAACACAAGAAAAACTTGGCTTATGTTACAGACCACAAAGTGTTGAAACTTGGGGCCGAATGTAAGAAGTATGTGGCGTTAAGAAAGCAGACAAGACAGTATCTTGTATAATATTTAGTTCTGTTTGTCCTGGGAATGAACAGGGAGATACATCGAGCAGAAACTCAAAAGAATTGAAAATATAATTTAAAATTAAGCAATTATTTTAATTCACATTTTTTGTCCTTTATCCTTGACTTTTATAAATTTAAAAAATCCTGCCATCCCTTTCCACCTACTTCCCACCCCCCTCTCCCCCATCCCTTCTTTCTGCTACTCTTTTTCTATTAAATTTACTTTCAAACCATGCCCTTTTCTTCAGTCTTTCCAAATTGTTTTTGGAGAAGCTGTCTGCCAAGATTCCTTCTCTCTCAAGAAGCCCCTTATGAGACTTTAACTTCCTCCCTCTGTTCAACTGCTGACACTGCTCCCTCTGGAACCTGTCAACAATATTCTTTCAGTCAACTAAAGGGAAGTTAAGGAGAGCAATATAAGGCTTTGTCTATGCTGCATTTTCACCATTAAAACTTGTGTCGCTCAGGGATGTGAAAAAGACACCCCCTTGAACAACAAAAGTTTTAAGGACGAAAAGTGTCAGTGTGGACAGCACTTCATTGGTAGGAGCTGCTCTCCTGTTGATGAAGCTACTGCCCCTTGTTCGGGGTGGTTTTATTTTGTCGCCAGGAAAGCTCTCTCCCAGAGATAAAGAGCGGCTACACACTTACATTGTAAGGTGCACAGTGTAGCCATAGCCTAAAGTAATGCAGAATAGAGAACTCTCACACCTGCCAACTTTGGCTGTTTTCCCCAGGGTAGACATGCCCTACCATTGCCCCTCTTGAAAAAAAAGAAATCTAACTTGGTTTAAACCAAGTGGATCAACACATATGACAAGGTTCTGGTGGCTGGTACTGTTCTTCTAACTGGTTTAGAAGTTTAAATATACCAGTTAGAGTAGATCCAGCCACCAGTGCCTTAGAATTTTATTGTTTTTTGTTAATTTGCATCACATTGAGACAACCTTAGCAATCAAGATCCAAGTTCTCTCCCATTCTAAGACTTAATAGTTTATGCTCCAAACAATTGTAATAAATGGGTGGAAGCAGTGTTCCACACAAGTCAGTGAACTTGTTTTAGTTTTGTCTTGTGTCCTCACTAGCACTGTCTTAATTCAATCCAAGGCCCTCTTTGTACCCATGCCCATCACAGGGGAGGAAGCATAGCTACTAGTTGCACTCCACAGTAGCCTGAGCCACTGAGCCTCCTTTGTTCACTAACCAAGAATCCCCCACCAGCCATGCCCACCAGTTGAATGCCACCTAGAAATGTTGCCCATTTCCAACCTTCCCATTTCACTACGCTCAGTCAGTGAGCCAATTCTAGTTTGCTGGCTGAGCGTTCCAGTTTCACAAACTACCTGCTGATCTCTCCTACAGCTGGTAAACTAGATGGTTTGCCAAATGAGGATACAAATTGTAGCACTTTTACGGGGGAAATAACATGGGTGATGTTCTAGGCCAGCCTGGAGAGGATGTCAATCTCAGCCATCAAAGTACAGAAGCTTTGATAAGTATAGTGCAAAAGATTATTATAAAATGTTTGCACCAGTACTTCCATTCATCTGTCCAGTGATTAAGCCTGGAATAACAAACAGACTCAACAACTTTATCTAAATCCTTTACTAAACCAACAGGAGTACTTCTGTGTGGACACAAGGCATATTTCAAAAGAGAGGGGGAAGTAAGAGTTACCTAGCCCTGCAAAATTCTTCAGTATATTCAAGACTGCATATTGCTCTGCCACAAAGCTAACCCCCACCCTTCACTTCTTTTGAATAGTCATATTTAATTCCCTACGTGTGCCTTCCACTTCCCCATTCTGTTTGGGTTCCCTTCTGCCCAGGCAGAATCACTTCTACCCTACTGCACATAGGACCATCCCCAACAGAATAGTAGTGATCTTATTCCATGGGGCCTTCCTACAATGGAATTTTAAGAATTTGAGTGGGTAAAGCAGGGGTCGGCAACCTTTCAGAACTGGTGTGCCGAGTCTTCATTTATTCACTCTAATTTAAGGTTTCACGTGCCGGTAATACATTTTAACATTTTTAGAAGGTCTCTCTCTATAAGTCTATAAACTATTGTTGTATGTAAAGTAAACAAGTTTTTTAAAAAAATGTTTAAGAAGCTTCATTTAAAATTAAATTAAAATGCAGATCTTATCACTTTAGTGCAGTGGTTCTTAACCTGGGGTGCACGCATCCCCTGGGGCAGGGCCGGTGCAAGGATATTTTGTGCCCTAGGCGAAACTTCCACCTTGTGCCACCGCCCCCCCCCGCCCCGCACATCGGTTCATTGAGGGGCAAATCCCAACGAGCCTTTACAGACCCCAGGGGCCAGCCATGCCTAAGGGCTGCTCCCCAAACCAGGTTCCCCCCTCCCCACCTCCTGAACTACACTGGAGGGTGCACAGCCCCACCGCGAGCCCTCCCCTCCCCACCTCACCCAGATAGCCCCCGCCCCGAGTCCACTCACTGGCTTTTCCGAGCTTGGGCCGCTGCAGCAACGGCAGGGAGGAGCCACCTGCTGGAGGCACCGGAGAGCCAGAGCATCCCGCTTGCGGCAGCATTGAGCCCCAGCCGTGGAGGAGCCAGTGCGGTGCAAGGGGGCAGCAGCCCTGCAAAGGCAGCAGCGCCACTAGCGCGGAGCAGCTGCACTCCCCTGCCCTGGCTGCAGCCCGGCGCCCCCTCCAGGGGCTCCTGTAGGTTGCAGTGGATGTATGCGGGCGCCAGCCCCCATGCGCTCCCTGGCTCCCCCCTCGCCTAGGGTTACCGTATTTCAACAATCAAAAAAAGAGGGGAAAGCCCTACCCTAGCCCCGCCCCCATCCACTCCCTCCCACTTCCCACCCCGATTGCCCCGGTCAGAACCCCCAACCCCCTGCTGCTCCTTGTCCCCTCCTGAGATCCCCCCACCCTAACTGCCCCCCCCAGGACCCTACCCCCTACCTGTTCCTTGGCTGCCCCAACCCTTATCCACATCCCCGCCCCCAGACAGACCCCCGGCGACTCCCACGCCTCATCCAACCACTCCCCACCCCCTGACAGGACCCCCAGAACTCCCAACCCATCCAACCCTCCCCCTGCTCCCTGAGACTCCCCTTATCATGCCCATGCCGGTCAGATGCTGACTCCATGTGGAGTGCTGAGGCAGCCGGGGGGAGGGAGGGGAGAGGGGGGGGAAGCTGCGGGAGGGGCAGCGGCGGCAGCTCACACTTCCGGGAGCTGCAGAACCCGAGTGCGGTGAGGGGGGAGCCGGGAGCGTGCCTGCCGCCAGTCTGGGGTCCCAGCTGCTGGCCCCACTCAGCCTCCTGTTGGCCTGGGGTTCTGTTCACTCAGCTGCACGCTGAGCGGGGCCGGTGGCCAGGACCCCAGCTGGCAGCCATGTGCCAGGCAAAATCGGCTCGCATGCCAAAGGTGGCACGCGTGCCATAGGTTGCGGACCCCTGGGGTAAAGCAAGAGGGGGAGATCACACAGAATTCTTACCGTCCCACCTAATCTCCAGCAAAGGCATATCTGAAGCCAATAGACACTATTCATTTTCAAAAAGAAAAGGAAAATGATTAGCCATAGACAGCCGAGGAACAAAGGTTCAACAAATTAAAAGTTTGCTGTTTCTTGTTATCCAATGGCCTATACAATAAAGCACAAGAACTCCATCTCTAGTAAAAATGAGTCAGTCAGAATAGAAGAGTCAAAATAAAAGACTGCAACTGCTGAACATAACAATGTTAAGCATAAAGGAAACATTAAGGAAGGCTTGAAAAATTTACTTGCCAATGGGAAGCTTTCACTGGTGCAAATGGGGGCCTAAGCCCACAATTTCTGCAGAATTTAAGTTTTCATTTTAAATAATGAAAATTTCTGATCTTTATTTAGACCAATAACCTTCCAAATATTAACTGTACATAAGCCAATGCAGTGTTGTCTCTACAAGTATGCAGGCAGGTGCTCTCGTGCTGCTACACTTCAGCTAAACAACAGCAATGACAATATTGGCCTATGGATCCTTCCCACTTCTAAGCAGAAAATGAAAGTGTGTAGTTTAAGATATATTGAACATCTAATAGCCAGCCCAGCGGCTGATGTGAAAGAGAACAGCACATCCAGGGTATAGAATCTTTAAAACCTACAGGGCCATGAGTGGAGAGGAGCCTGAGCTGCTTAACAAGGTTTTGCTTCTGTACCTCACTGGTGAAGCCCACCCTGACCCTTGTCTTTCATGATTATTTGTAGTTTTCTGTCAGGGCATGAAAACATTTACCAATCAGTTATTAACATGGTAGAAGACTGAACTCTTTACATGAAAAGAAAGGACATGACTGCAACATTGAAGGTAACGTGCATAGATAAGATTAGAACAACAAACTGGAACAAAGGATGGTTTTGTTTAGGGCAACTGGAAGTATTTCAGAAGTGCTGATGGGAGTCACTAGGATTGAGATTAAGGGGAGAAAATGGAGCAGTACTCAGTATTCTGAGTGCACCGCCAGTAAAAAGCACTCTCCCATGCAGAGTGGGAATCTCTGCTACAGCAATATGAAGTTTACCTGATTCTGAGGGCTACACTATGCTAATAGTGGGAAAGCAATGGGCCGCAGCAGATAGAAGTTCGATAAGCAGGGGGAAAGAGAACCAAAGAGGCAGAATGTGTGTCGGGGGAGAGAGGAGAAGAAAATATAATACCTCACAACAATCTAGTGGACACACCTAATAGGTAGGGGAGAAAGAAGGAATCATTACATCTATTAAGTCTTTCTATCACTAGCTAGTATGCTCTATCAGAAGCACTCAACACAGAAAATAAAGGTGGCTTCAAACTGAGGTGAAATACACCATTTTCAGAAAAAAATAAAAATAAAATAAAACAGATCTCCTCCATGTTAGTTACTTTCCATTTCAAGATTGCTCCTAATGTTGGAGATGGCTAAAGTATCTTGTAGCATCAGTTTATATCTGACATTCTTCACAGGTGTTCAAATAGTGGTCCATGGAGAGCTCTCTATTCACACAGTGCTGGCTCCTTTCAACAGCTTTTGCAGGTATCCTGGATGTTCAGTGGAAAGAAGAACCTGGAGGCCTACAAAAGCTACTAGAAACAAAGAAATCAAACTGACCTAGTGTCTGACTACATCTAGTAGAGAGAAGATAAATCAGCAAAAGATAATTACTTTTTCAAATAAATTAAAAACTGATTGCCTGTAATACAATAAAGAAACATGTAATATGAGGGAAGTATTCAGTGTAAGCAATTGTCAGGATGAAAGATGGCCTGCAAGACACAGTAAGATGCAGGTCCATGCTATGAGTTTGAGAAACTCTGCTAGAATCCTCTCTACCAAGATGGAAGAGAGCATATCCACCTCCCACGGCATCCTGAAGATTTGTCAAGGCAGAATTCCCCCCACCCCAATGGGCGCAATTCCCAATCCTCGATGGTAGCTGCAACAGAGTGAGGGGAGAGTTCATCCCCTGGGGTGCTCAGAGCAGAAAGACCTTACAGTAACTGCACAGATGTTTATTACCCTGTCGTAATAATCTTGTGCCCTGCTCCTGGATCTAAGAGACATGCCCAGCAGATCAGAATTGCCCCCGCTGGACTGTTGGGGCCCCAGTACCCAGAAAGGGAGCGGGACCAGCCCCAGGCTGTAGAGACAGTGCTGGTAAGTCAGGAGAGCCCAGCACCGAGCTAGCCCTCAGCTCCCTGTGCAGGAGCCCCCAGGCACTGGCACCTCCCCACCCGCGCGTGTGCCCCAATGCTCCCTCCCTCCTCCCGGCCTCTGGGCGCGGCTGCAAACAACTCCCAGCCCGGCTCCATCCACACCCCCGCCGCCCACCGCGCGATCACCCCGGCAAGCGCCCGGCCCGGCCCCTGGCAACATGGGGCCAGAGGAGGCCAATTCTCTCTCTCGCGCGCGCGCACCGCTCTACCCAAGCGCGCAGCCGGGGCGCTGCCCCCCATCACGGCCCCGCCCGGCTCTTACCTTGGCCACATAGTCCTTCACCTCATCCAGGTCTCCATTTTTGAGGGCCCACATAAACTCCTTGTCCGACATAGCGGCCGCCTGACAGAGACACGGGAAGGCGGGAGCGGCGAGGGCCCAGCACCCACACGGAGAGGGGCGGGGGGAGGGAGCCTGCTCGGGCCGGCTCTCGCTGTCCTGAGGGAGGGGACACGGGCGAGCGGCAGTTAGGGCGGTTACACTACAACGTTCGGGGCCTGCAGCGCTCGCTTTACGCCGGGAGCAGAGAAGGGGGAGGGGAATCCGCCTAACCGAAGGGAAAAGCGGTTTTACACGCAGCGTTTCCGCTTCCGGTTTTCATTCGGTCAGCTCGAGCCCGGCCCCCTCCACTCCGGCAGAGAAAGGCCACTAAACTACGCATGCGCCTCCGGGCAACTCTGGCTTGTCTGACTGAGCATGCGCCTCCGGAGCCTGATTGAAGGGGCGGCTGCCGCAGTGCTGTGCCTGGAACTGGGGCTCTTAAACTCCGCGGGCTTCCCGCGCACGGTCTTGCTGCCTTGTAACTCTAACACGCACTGCGGCACCTCTGCCTCAGTGGTTTCCCCAGGCAGGGGTGTCAGGGCTGATGAGTGGTGAGACTGTGAGTGCACAGGTGGGCTGTATGGCACCATAGTAAAAACAAAAATGTTTCATGACCATTTTATTAGATTTAACTCATGTTTTAAAATCACAAATTAAAGTTGGCTACTCAACCCTTCTATGAAGCCCTACGTCTACACCTTTCTTGTTATAATTTTGCTAACTCTGTTAATGAACTTCTTGAATGCAATGTGTTCATCTTTGGTGGCTTCTTGTGTGTCCGGTACTTCCATGCTTTTCAAGCGATATGCTCATTAGTTCATTCACATGATCAGGCAGAAGGCGACTTCTTTCAGAACACAAAATTCTATTCAGTGATGAAAAAAAACGCTCAACTGTAGCTATTGTGACTGGGAGTAGCAAGAGATGAATTCCTACTTCTTTCATCCCAGGAAACAGAACACAAAGATCGGGTTGAGCCACTAGTGATGATAAAAAAAAAGTTGAAGTCAAATCTTTCATTCATCGTATGATATTTCATTCTGTGTTCAAATTCTCTATTCTGTCCTGCGCACATGGCAGCTCCATTGCTAGTAGTGCCTCACTCCACTCAACTGTTGGTATTTTATAAGACAGGCATCTGTAAAAGCTACGTAGAGGTTGAGTAGAATCTAGAAGTCGCTGTTGTAGATTTTTAAGAATCAAGTCTGTGTACTTTTTCAGTTGTCTTAACAAACACTTATTGTCCTCTTCACTTAAGGATTCAATATAAATGCCTTAATTAGTCAACTTCTGGACTGAAGTCTTTGCTTCTTCCAGTAATTTTTCAATGGATAGCTCTCCGATTGATCCAAATGTAGCTTCTGTTGCTGGACAAACATCTACTACTGTTGTAGCAGATGCCTGAATGGCATTGTTTAATGACCCAAGTGGTTTCAACAGTAGACTTACGAGAGAGAGAATGGCAATAGTCTTCTCTGAACTTAGTAGCAAAAGTAATCCACCAGCCTCACTACTTAGATCCATCCCATCTTGATAGATACTTTCCAAGCCAGTAATAATGGCTGGAGTAATTTTAAGACAACAGCCAAGGATCGCTTATGAGAAAGCCAGCGGGTTTTCCCAGGTTGGACTAATTTGAACTTCAGTCCCAGTGTATCTTCTATATTTTCCAAGATATTCAGTCTTTTTGGACTCTTTCTGAAAAACAAGTATAATGAAGACATTAAATTTATAGCTTTTTAAATGTCTTTTGAAGAATCAGCAGCTCGTACTAGCACTAGTTGGAGTAGATGGCCTCTGTAATGTGTATAGGAGAGATTACGGTTACACTTTTCTCTGAGCAACGCTTGTACTCCACCATGTCTTCCAGAGACATTTGCAGCTCCATCAGATGCACAAGCAGCCATCTGTTTGGGGTCCAATTGACAAGCATTTAACTCTTCTACGATGTGGGTTGTCACAGATGCAGCCCGTGTCTTCTATAACTTGAACATCGAGAATGCATCTACTGACCTATCACTGACATCAAGATAATGTACACAATGACTTAATACTTGATGCCCATTTGCATCGGTGCATTCATCAGCCATGTATGCAAATTTTTTGAATGTGGTGAGAGAGTTCTTCACTTTTTCAACTGTTGAGGCTTTCACTGTTGCACCACATGCTTCTAGCCAGTCAGTTGAGTTTCTTGCAGAAAGATAGTGAGCATTTGCTGATCTTGTTCTGAACCAGTGTTCAACCTGAGGATGAACAAGTGACAATGCACTTAACATTGGCCTCTCAGTTTGTAGTGTGTGGTATCTCTTGCTTAAATAGAAAGTAGGATGCCACAGCCATGTTTGTTCGCATGAACTGTGTTGTGTCTCCAGTATTCTTAACAGCCTCATGAAGTACTTCTAAAATTGGCTTTGAAAGTGGGCTTATAAGGCTTTTTGCATGTTGATGCACTCCAGAGGCCTGGTGTTTTGCAGCCTTTTCACACAGTTTATCATCATTGGCTTTACTGGTAGGTTTGACAAACCAAGCTCCTCCACTTTTACCAATTATAGAATTGGGAAGCTTCCCTTCTTCGTAAGCTTCCTTTTTTGCAAGAGGTGCACCAGTAGCCATCTTTGTAACTTCAATAAATGGGAACACTGACCGACAAACATCAGGAACTCCCTTTAGATTTTGGAGATGCTGTTTCTTCTGTAGGTAGCTATATTTATGCTTTGGGCTGGTTGGATGTAGATATACCACTTGAACCTTCAGATGACATGTTGATATATTCTTGGTTCTTGATGTGTTCTTCACCTTGGTTAGTTTTTGAGGCCTTTGAGTGGAAAAATTGTTGTATTGTTTTTTGTCTTTTCATTTTCACCTTGACCTGCTACATATAAAAGAGATATGAATAAAGTAAATGTTTTGTTAGTATAATGCAAATTTAACATAAGGATAATGCAAGTTACACCAAAACACATAACAGGTCTAGATTTCTAAAAAAATACTTTTTAAAAAAAATGTATTTAATTTAAATTGACTTTTGAAAAGTAAGCCATCATGGGATAAGAGGGAAGTCCTCTCATGGAACAGTAAATGGTTAAAAGATGGGAAAGAAAAGATAGGAATAAATTATCCGTTTTCAGAATGGAGAGAGACAAATAGTGGCATCCCTGAGGGGTCGGTACTGGGACCATTACTGTTCAACATATTCATAAATTATCTGGAAAAATGGGTAAACAATGAAGTGGCAAAATTTGCAGATGATACAAAACTATTCAAGATAGTTAAGTCCCAGGCAGACTGCGAAGAGTTACAAAGGGATCTCACAAAACTGGGTGACTGGGCAACAAAATGGCAGATGAAATTCAATGTTGATAAATGCAAAGTAATGCACATTGGAAAACAATCTCAACTATACATACAAAATGATGGAGTCTGAATTAGCTGTTAACACTCAAGAAAGAGATCTTGGAGTTATTGTGGATAGTTCTCTGAAAACATCCACTCAATGTGGGGGGGAAGGGATAGCTCAGTGGTTTGAGCATTGGCCTGCTAAACCCAGGGTTGTGAGCTCAATCCTTGAGGGGGCCACTTAGGGATCTGGGGCAAAAATCAGTCCTGCTAGTGAAGGCAGGGGGCTGGACTCAATGACCTTTCAAGGTCCCTTCCAGTTCTAGGAGATTGGTATATCTCCAATTATTACCTTACCTCTTAAAAAAAATGTGAAGTAGCAGTCAAAAAAGCCAACAGAATGTTGGGAATCATTAAGAAAGTGATAGATAATAAGACAGAAAATATCATATTGCCTCTATATAAATCCATGGTACATGCACACCTTGAATACTGTGTGCAGATCTGATTACCCCATCCCAAAAAAGATATATTGGAATTGGAAAAGGTATAGAGATGGGCAACTAAAATGATTAGGGGTATGAAACAGGAGGAGAGATTAAAATGACTTGGAATTTTCAGCTTAGAAAAGAGACGACTAAGGGGGGATATGACAGAGGTCTATAAAATCTTGACTAGTGTGAAGAAAGTGAATAAGGAAATGTTATTTAATCCTTCACATAACACAAGAACTAGCAGTCACCCAATAAAATTAATAGGCAGCAGGTTTTAAAAAAACAAAAGGAAGTACTTCTTCACACAACATAAAGTCAACCTGTGAAACTCTGCCAGGGCCTGCTGTGAAGACCAAAACTATAACAGGATTAAAAAAAAGAACTAGACAAATTCTTGGAGAATAGATCCACCAGTGGCTATTAGCCAGGATGGGGAGGGATTCAACACCATGCTCTGAGTGTTGTCCCTAGCCGGTTTGCCACAAGCTGGAAATGGGCAACAGGGGATGGATCACTTGATGATTACCTGTTCTGTTAATTCCCTCTGAAGCACCTGACTTTGACCACTGTCCGAAGACAGGATACTGGGCTATATGGACCATTGGTCTGACCCAGTATGACCATTCTTATATAAAAATTAATTCTAATAATAAAAATGTTTAGTACAGAAACTCCCCAACATAATGACCTCTCAAGATAGCAATGATGTGAGATAACAACCTTGGAAAATAATGCATTTTAACAATCTTGGCCTACTAGGAAACATATTTATATAAGTTTCTATTCCCAGTCACAAATCTAGCATTCTGGAGCAAAGTCATTAAAATATAGTCCAACAAACAAATGTTAATTTAATGTGCCCCTCACTTTTCCCTCCACCGCACCTCACTCACCGGTGTTGTCCTTGGTCAGTGGAGACTCAGAGTTCAGAGATGCTTTCACGTGAGTGCACCTCCGGGGGGGCGGGGGGGAGGAGAGGAGGCACCTTGCTCGTTCCTCCAGCTGCTCACTGTTCGCTCTGGCCACTGCTGTTTGTTGTGCTACCGTTCACTCCGCCAATGGCCCTGCGCAGTCACCTTCTGCTGCCACCTGCCACTGTGACCTCTGCGAGTTGGTCTCTTGAGGTTCTACCCAGCTCTCAGTGATTTCAGCTGAGCTCTCAATGGGGGAACGTTGCTGCTAGTGCAGTCTGGGCTGTATCTTCCACAGAACACTGTCCCACAGCAGGACTAAGCACTTAGACCTGATTATCAGTGATTTCAGCTGCAGTGATCACTTAATAGAACAAAAGACTATCTATGGAGCCTAATCAGCTCTGTCTTTAAACAGTGGAGAGGGACAGGTCCCCACCCTCTCTTTTGATGCCCTCAATCAGCACAGGCTAAGTACAGTTCTACTGCCCTTTACTCATACAATAAGAACAACAACATTTCATCACCCTCCCCGTATTCAAGGGATTTGTAACCCAACCCCAGCCAAAATCTATCACTTGGGCAACACAGCTCTGTTTGCTGGATACCTAAGTAGATTAGGTGTGAATGTAAATACAATCTGGTCCTGAAGCCTTTCCCACCAGACCCAGCTCATCACTAGCTGTCATGGAGAGCTCATTTAGGGCTGGTCTACACTGGGGGGGGGTCGATCTAAGATACACAACTTCAGCTACTCTATTTGCATAGCTGAAGTCAAAGTATTTTAGTTCGACTTACCTGGCCATCCTCACGGCGGCAAGTCGACCGCCATGGCTCCCCCATCGACTCTGCTTACTCCTCCTGCCGAGGTGGAGTATGGGTGTCAATTTGGGGATCGATTTATCGCATCTAGACGAGATGTGATAAATCGATCCCTGATAGATAGATTACTACCCACTGATCCGGTGGGTAGCGTAGACGTGGCCTTAGACTTTGCTTACAAATCATCATTTGAAATTATTAGGTTGGCCAGCATCACCAAAATGAATGCACTGATATTGTCATAAAAAACAACAGCTGTATAAGGAAGCTAGTCTATGTTCATATTTTTCAAATCTATTATACTTTTTCAGACACACGTATTTTATCATATACTGTATATGCTTTTAAAGTGTGTATTAATGTTTCAATTTCAATTCAAATTTCCAAACAGTCACTAAATTGGCATGTAACTAGTTCACAAAACTGCGGGGGGGGGGGGGGCGGAATTGTAGGGAAATCACTGCTCTGTCTTCATTTGCTGACGGAGGTTGTTCCCTGAGCAAAATGAGGAGGACTTAAAATCAGGGGCAGAGATGGATGCAGATGCGGGTACAGACTGGTAAAATAGGGGAAGGTTCAGAAATGGGAACAAGAGCTTTTGCCCCTCTTTGCAGAGGATGGCTTCATGCTACAAGGGGAAAGGGTTTTGCACCCCCTTTCCTGATTTTTTTTTAAATAAAGAAGGGATGAAAAGTATGCTACTCTCTTTTGTTGTTGCTAGAACACCCAGACTTATATGCCCGATTTCCCTAAAGAGACTCTGGACAACTAAAGTTTATAAAATCCAAGAAGTAGCAAATGAAACCCAATTCTCTCTTTTCTATGCTGCCCCTGGTATCTGGAACAGACTCAAAAAACCTACTCAACCCAGCCACTGTCCTAAACCTCATCCAAGAGACTCCTAGATACTTGGTACAAAGCCTACAAAAGTGAACCATTTAAAATGTAAACTAAAAAAAACTTTGCTAAAATTGTGCACAGAGTGACACCAACATCATATTTACATCCTTGTCCAGTTCCCCTCTAATTTCTTTCATCCCTCAATTGTTGCTTCCAGTCTAAAATTTAGGGCAGGATCCTGCAAGTGAACCCACATGGTATAAGGTTCTGCCCATGACAAAGTACGGGAGTCAGCCCAGATCTGCAGAGTCTGACTCCTAGATTTTAAACTCTCTATAGACTGGGATTATGTCTACCTGTTATAGAAACCACCTTCTACACCACTGAACACAATATAAGTGATTGTGTTTTAGAAATGATGGGACAAGTTGTCGCTTTGTAAATTTAACTGATTATTGAAACCAAGTAGTTTATATGTACGGTATGAGATGGTGTCTGTGTATGTACTTCAGGCAGATAAGAATTGGGGAGCACTGATTAGAGGGACTGTAGCAGGTTGACTATGTGGAAGATGCATGGGAAATGCTCGTATATCCCCCATGAGATTGGAGGAGGCAGCAGAAAGGTGCTGAGGCTCGGCATAAGATTGGTAAGTGGGTGTGCCAGAAGTTAATGCTGCTTTGCCACCAGCCCCATTACTTCTGATGTTATTAAATTAATCCTTGTGCTGTGTCCCACTTACACCCTTTTTTGAGGGCTTCAGTGGTTACTTAAGTGGTGCAAAGGCCTCTGCACACGCGTGAATTTCACTTCTGTTGAATATAAATATCTAGCTTAAATAACTTTTTTATTTATATTCTCATGAGCTGGGTGGAGCATTGTTATGAGGTGAGTGAAAATTCTCACCTAAGACAAAAGGAGTTTGTGAACCTGCCCAGGAGCGTTGGCTGAGTATTATTTTGGATAGAAGGAGGTATGTGGGGTGGGAAGGAAGACAGAACAGAACAACTGAGAAAGAGAGAGACAACCTAAAGGAGCAGGTAAAAGCACATGGGTGACCCTGAAAGAAACCTGGGGAGAGGTTTTTGGTTCAGGGTGCAGAATGAAAAGGGTGTTTTTGTTGCTCTAAGCAACTGAAACTGTTTCCTGCTATTTGATTCCTTCTGTGTTCAGAGACAGGACTTTGTACATTCTTTGTAAATAAATCTACATCAAAGAAAATACCAGATTCCATCAATTTCTACTTCCAACCAGACACCCCAAGGGCCCTGAAACGTTGACTAGCTGATCAGGTCAAAAAAGAGCAATAATATGGTTCAACAAATAAATAAATCATAAAGGTAGGAAGGAATAAAATAAGCACAATAAATTATTCACATTTTCTAGAATCAAAGAGTATCCAACTGTTTTAATTATCCAATTAAAAAAAACAAAACAAGCAGGAGATACAGTACCTATTTGTACCCCTCCATGCTTTATTTTAAAAGTCCTGTTTGTTCAAGGGAGAACTACTCTGTTTGGTCAAGGAAGAAACGTACCATATACTACCTCGAGCCATAGCACCATAAAATTAATTACAGACAATATTTATAATAGAGGTAATAAGCATACATAAATACAAAATACAATCTCATGTAAAATTCTTTTCTCAAGAGAGAGAAATCAAACCATCTCAGGAAATAATACACTGAACTCTTAACACCACTCTAAATTCAGTATGGTTATTAAAATGTTACCGGAGTTCTAGGAGTGACTGTTGTGAAAACTGGGGAACATAATTATTTTCTTCTGGTAGTTTGCTACGTTTCGAATGGATTTGATACACTTTGTCCCCCATTAAAATCACTGGAGAGGAAACTCTGAAGTATTCGCTGTATGCTGTGCATCGAGCAATTGTTTCATCTCATAATGGTCAGAACAAAGATTTTTTTTCTCCCACCAATTTGAACCCATAATTTAGCAGCATAGAAAATGGAAATAGCTCCTGTCTCCATAAATTCTTTCTTCAGCTACATGAATCTTTGATGACATGATTGAATAGAGTTTGTTGCTGTTGGAAATAAATTTATTCTTATCCTTTGGAAATTCACTCCCCACATCTAAATCACTTTAGAAATAAACTCATAGGGTCCAATTTTGCTTGGCCCTAATGTAATATGCATAGAGAGAGGAAGGAGGGGGGTATAAAATGTTCTTCTCTCCCCCCTTTTCTGAGGACAGAATTGCATTTCAAAGGTCAAGAACTGTTCACTCTATTCCCACAAGGGTGTTTGGCACAACAAAAGGGACCAGGATGAGATGAGGCCATGGCTCCACCCTCTCTTCACTGGCCCGTGAATCCGTAAGTAAGGGGCTGCACCCTATAAAGAAATATAAGAGTAGTTGTGCTCTCCTCCTGCAGCAGAGAAGGATGGTATTCTGCTTCCTTGAAATAGAAATGAATATGTCCTTGTGCTTCCCTGGGCTGGTGCAGCTTCTCACTGCCTGTAATCCTGGGCAATGCCTAATGCCCCATAACTTATCACTTAAGGGTATGTCTTCACTACTCAGCAGATCAGTGGGTAGTGATCGATCTATCAGGGATCGATTTATCGCATCTTGTGTAGATGCAATAAATCATCAATTTCTGTACTCCACCGCAGTGAGAGGCGGAAGTGGAGTCGACAGGGGAGTGGTGGCAATCAACCCTGCGCTGTAAGGATGTGAGGTAAGTCGACCTAAGATACGTTGACTTCAGCTACACTATTCTCGTAGCTGAAGTTGCATATCTTAGGTCGATCCTCCCCTGCTCCCCCAGTGTAGACCAGGCCTTAGTGAGCAGTTACTAAATAAGAGCCTGATTCTGCAAATTGAGTGTATCAATACTCACATAATTAGTCTCAGTAAGATCAATGAGACTACTCACGTGAGTAAGGGTTTGCAGGATCAAACTATAAATCAGTATGGTGGACTTACGCATCATCTCATGAAACAAATATTCTTGCAGCCTTGCATTCTCTTCTGTATCAATATCATTTGTAGATGCCAATATGCTCTATATACTGCTTTGTCAATCTCAGGTTTACAAAAGCACAGGTTCAAATCATCCCCTTCATCTCTGTGGGTAGAAAGGGCTAAAACCACTTAGGCCTTCACCCAAGGAGTCTGGAAGAGGAAGTCCTGCTTCTGTGACATAATTTTCCATTTCTTCAACACCTCATGGAAGCCCCTCCAAGGAGTTGGGGATCTGCACATGGAAGGTTTGGGGAATCAAGGTTCCAAATTAAAATTAATAATGACAGAGCAGTATTAACTTTTGTGTCTCACCTCCCTGTGCTGTGGAAACCACAATGTAATGAGGGAAGTTTCAGGCACAGCAGCCAGTATAAGCATTCCTGGATGAAGTCTTTGAAGGAGATAGGGTTTCCCAGGAACCAATGTGGCACAGAGTCTCTGTGTGAATGGCTCTTTCTTCCAGTGGATTCCTTGAGACGTGCATTTTTGGGGAAGGTTGCACCAAGGAAACTCCTGTACTACAAATTCCAGTAAAAGAATACATATAGAGAATTACATATTCTTCAAGAGTTTATCTATTTTGGAAAAACAAAGAGATGAATTTACCCTGGAACGAACTAAACAAGCATGTTGACAATGTTGTCTTCATTGGGAATTTACCCGGGTTTCAGTGATCAATGGCCAGGCACTGGTGTAATTGCATCAGTGCAAACCACATGTGTAGACAAAGTTGTGATTTGCACCAATGAAGCTTACCCCTTCTCAAAACCAAGATGAGCTCAACAAGTGCAAATTGTGCACTAAGGGTTTGCACCGGTGCATCTACATTGGTAATTATTTACCGACTGGTAGAATCAGGACAAATGCCTAAGGTAGATAAAACCTAAGTGTTTAAAATCTGAGGCTTAGTCCACTGAGCTACCTCTCTGAAATGGAAAAGGAAAGTAAGTACAATACATTCTCCAGTATAATTTCTCTAAATTGTCTATAACACTGTTGTTATTAAGTTAAACATCAGGTAGCCTCAGGCTTGCATGAGAGAGATGGAGGTCTGTATCCAAAAGTGTGTGATTGTTCAGTGTAGCTGAAAGTAACAATCAGAACTTAGCTTATAGTTTTACTGATAATGAATGAGTTGGAATAGAATGCAGCTCTCTTTTTCACAACTCTGTTGGCTTTGCCATTCTGACTATGGTCAAATCCCTTGCCAGTAAGCAAATAAGACTTGGACACATAGGGAATGTAACAAGATGATATTTTCACAATAAGCCTTTTCACCATCACCACACTTAAAGCAATATATGGATCAACATCTAACTGCTAACCTAAGACACGATCCAGATGTGGTTTTTTTAAAAAACTAAAATACACTTTATAGTGCGGACATTGCCCAGTAGGAATTCTAAATGCTAAAATATTATGGCTGAAATTCTGCCCTTCTAGAAAAAAATGCTGAAGAGAAAAATGTTGACACATCCTGGTGCACTTTAGTCAGAGGAAGCATAAATGGTGGTGAAAGTTGCACTTTGAAAAGTAGGTGCAAGTTGGTGTAACTTACATGATAAGAGAGTGGAAGGGTGGGTTTTAGCAGAAAAAAAAATTGAACGGAGGGTGTAAAGAAGTGCAAGATAAGCCAGTATCAAGCTTGCTTTCTCCAACATCATCTAATATACTGCTTCTGGTTGTGTTTCCTGCCAGATGCCCCCCACTTCCATGCACTCAATGTGTGACAGGCTGATTAACTTATGTGTTACACACAACATTTATGTCACCCCTGAATTTGACCCTATATGAGCAGAGAAATTTATATTGTTTTCTGCCTTTTGAGTTTTCTGAAACTATAGTTAGAGATCTAGTTGTGAGCATTTCTGGCAAATACAGTCACCTGGCCTATGCTTTTACAAGTTTGAATGTCTACTGTGTATTTTGATTGTCCCAGTAAGCACAGACTTCTGAGTAATATATGAGGAACATTTTTTGGCAAAACTACAGGGGCCTAAGATCCTCTGCCCACTCCCATGCCCCCTCTCAGCCCCCCAGAAAAGAATGACTAGGCAACAGATATATTTATTACAGTACATTCAAAGAGCTATAGACATACAATGTTAAAGGTGAGAATTCAAATTCACAAATGTTAAGAAATTTCTATGTTAAAACGCCCATCACAACTATACCTCAGTCTTGGTCCCTGATTCTGCATCCAAAGCTGATAGCAGGGATTCTTACACCTCTGAATTCAATGGGATGCTGCGCATGTTCAGGGGATCTGTACTAGCAGAATCTCATGCAGAATTAGGTCCCAATCCTGCTTCGCATTTAAGCATATGAATAACTTTGCTTACTTGAACAGTCTACCTATGTGAGCAATGTTATGTATATACTTAGGTGTTTTGACAGGATTGGATCTTTGACTGTAAGTCCCTCAAGGCAGGGACCATATCTTCCTTTGTGTTTTTGACACTGAAGATCACACTGTTGGCATTTAACAATCAATACATAATAACAAGCAGTCACAATGACACAGTGAGACAGTGTTCTCCAACCTTACCTTTCCATGCCTTAGTTTCCCCATTAGCAATCTGAGGATGATATTATTTCCCCACTGTTGTAAAATGCTTTGAGAGTCTCAGATGAAAGGTGCTATGTAAATGAAAAGTAATATTAATGCAGGGATGACATGGGAGATCCTGGCAGTCATATGCCAAGATACTTGAGATCTAGGTGTGGGGAATCAATTATTATTACTACTACTGATCTTTGGAGAAAAAGTTTTATAGAAATGTGTCAGAACATGTTTGCAAAAGGAGCATTAGCTTCCAAAATAGAAAGTATTCTGCTGTTGAAGAACATGCATGTCTAAGGACCAATATATATGAAGATATACAAGTCAAGAAAGTTCTTAGCCAAACCCATAGATGTCTTTTTGCTGTTGATAGAGTATTTAGAAAATTTCTTCTATTCTAACAGATTTTCATCCAGTGCTTTCACAACTATTGTCCCCGAGTCTACATAATTTTTTATTACAAACCTTTCTGTTTATATTTTTCTCTTTGTAGTATGAATGTGGACAGGAGTTGGAATCTAAATTGTTGCTATAACATTAATTTCTCACAGCATAAAGTTTCTATCCTAATATATTGTAAGTACAAGTGTCACTTTAAGTAGCAGGTGTTAGTTTTTAATCAGCAACTTTTGCTGGCTTCAAATGCTATCCTATTTATTTTTGTCTTCCTTGATATGTTTTCCTCTTTTCTTTATTTTTTTCACTCTCCTAGGCTGCTTATTATTAAATGCATTGGCTGTACTTCCTGTTAGCTGAGGCAGAGCTGTTACATCTATATATATACACGGCATAGGCTGGGTTTGCCTTTCACACTCTTGAAGAAGGGAATAGCTTTTCTGAGTAGGTGTACATCTGTGCTCATGACGTGGGCTGTGGAGATTACACAGGCAATGCTTTACATTTGGTGATGCTCTCCAGTCATAGTCCTTTCTGGGGCTGTTTCACATTCTAGCCAAATATGGTCATGCTGTAGCCCAGTGGTTCTCAGTTTTTTTTTTTCATGGACCACTTGAAAATTGCTGGAGGTCTCGGTGGACCACTTAATGATCTTTCCAAATGTTGTTTGTACCGTTAGCTAACTATTGTAAAGCGCTTTGGCTAAAAGCGCTATATAAAAACAACTTAATAATAATTAACTTTTTTTGTTCTACAAATAAAAACACACAACTCATATTTTAATATCAGTAGTCTTACCTTTCTGATGCGATGGATGTGCCCTCTCCGCCCCACCGCAGCAGCCCCTGAACTGGGTCTGGGAAGGAGGGGGATCTCTCCCTCTCTCCCCCACTGCAGCAGCCCCCGAGCTGAGGCTGGGAAGAAGGGCCATCTCTCCCCGGCGTTTGCAGCCCTGGAGCTGGGGAAAGTCACCTCTTTCTCTGGCCACCGCAGCCCTGCACATCCCAAATTTTTCCCACCACCTCTTCTCACCCCACTACCCCCTCCCACCTACTCTCTATTCCCCCCAAGGCCATCACCTCACCTTACATGTGCGTCTTCTCCAGGGTCCAGGCACCTAATTAGGTGGGTGGCCCTTCATTCTCTTGTGTGTGGCTGCCCAGGCACACACCTTAGAGGGAACTATCCGCGGACCACCTAAATGGAGCTCACAGACCACTGGTCGTCCACGGACCACAGTTTGAGAACCTCTGCGGTACCCTATACAGTCTTGGGGCTAAATAAATTATTCTCTAGTTTACACCTCTTGGTGAAATGATATATTGGGAACGCCATTGCAGAGCCTCACACAATAATAATGTCCATCATTCTAATATTCTATATGAGAGTAGGTCAAGAACCTTGCAACAATAACAACAGAATGGCCAAAGAATGTGCAATGTGTTCTGTCAAATCACTTATGGCCTCAACATGGATGATGCCCAACAAGCTGGGGTCGTAGCATTTGTGGCAGTAAGTACAGTACCATACAAGAAAGAGCCATTTGTACAGTTAACATATTCTGCCTTTTCTTATTATTTCTAAATATTTAGAAATATGCCCATAATAGTTAACTAATGCAATTTTTTAAATTTCTCAGCAGAGCCTTGAGATATTGAGGGCTCAGTGGAGACTAGAGAGGGTCGTGTATCCAGATCTCCTCTAGAAGGATGACTGTTTACAATACTGGCTGCTCAT
Source organism: Mauremys reevesii (assembly GCF_016161935.1). Lineage (NCBI taxonomy): Eukaryota > Metazoa > Chordata > Testudines > Geoemydidae > Mauremys > Mauremys reevesii. The sequence continues at coordinate 255,862,422 of NC_052623.1, forward strand.
CCACTATGAAGTGATGAAGGTTCCTGTCATTCATGCTTGGCTCACATAGATCAAAATGCTAAGTTACTGTGTCACTATAGTTGTATGAGTTTACTTTAAAAATAAATGACCTACTTCTCTCTGGGTGATAGCGTACAGAAGTGGCATGGCTATGCCATAAAAGGGTAAATAGACACATACTGACCACTTGTTGTGCATGTCTTATTGCATATCCATTCTTTTGTTGTTGTTGTGTCTTCTGTTATTTTGCAGGAGCCCAGAGCAGCAGACTGACTGTTCGGAGTATTAATCACAGTTCACTTTTAAAATTTGATTTCAGATCACATTTGTATATGCTAACAATTAATCTTAAATTTTCCTATGCAAAACTTTGTAATACTTGCTTCTGTTTCTATCCACCAGGTGTTACTCTCCAACTAGAAACTGCTGTGCAGTGTCAAACTCAGCATTGTTTCACAGTGGAGGTGGTGACAAAGGCAAATGACAAACTGTGCATTTCACTACGGCTTGACATCTGCTTGCATCTCTCCATGGAAACTGCCAATCATTTGGCCTTACCTGGTATTTTCCTTGGAGGAATTCAAGGAGGATTAACATTACAGAGACATTTGCCTGTGCACATGACTTGGCTTTGATAAAACTGCAATGCAGTGTATGTGAAACATCTACAAAGGAATACAAGAATAAGAGAATACCTGAACAGAACAGATGCATATTCTGCAGCATTTCAGAACAAGATTTTTACTGTAAATGCTGGGCCTAATTCTGCAATCCTTATTCACAGTGACTATAATAGAACTATTCATACAAGTAACTACTATTTAGGTTGCAGGGGCAGGCCTACAGCATTTACTTTTAGAATTGTTGGGTCTTGTGATTCCCCTGCTACAGTTAATGCTATTTCTAACACCTAGAGCAGCCATATGGAATATGTAAGGCTTACACTTTTGTAGATTTTAGAAATGATTAAGGAGGAACAAGATTATGAAGGCTAGCTCACAAATGTTAATAAGTCACTAGCCTGTCTTATCACCGGTAATATATGTATGTGAACTTAGCATTTGTACACAGGTCTTTTGTTTATTATTTTACATCTTACGTAATTGTAAGTAAACCTAAATGTCCTTTGTAATACATTGGTGTGCCTAATAACCACTAAAGTTAAAACGTGGTTAAAACGTAACTGATTCATTACACAGTGGATAGAGAACCCTTATAATGGTTTGCCTTAACTAAAACCATACATCACCTTCATAGCAGACAAATCTATCTGCTGTGTTTTGGCAGAGTTATCAGTTATAGGTATTAAGCAATATTCAAGAACCAGAGACCAAGGATCCCACAGGCAACTGTGCATATTAAGACGTTGATACCAAATTTAAAAAAAAAATATTTCCCTTCTTTTCACTTTGTGTTCAGTGTATGATAGTATGTAACCTAAGAATGTATTTCAGGGAAGTAGCTGTTCACGATTTCAGATATTATTAGAATTTGATATCTTCTGTATGTATACCCCAAGGTTGGGGCTGCATTTCTCATTGAGACAAAAAAGTCAGAAGGTTTTGTTTTCTTGTTCTAAATGTATAAGGAAGGTATTCCAGTAAAATATTACCTCAATTGGGATGGCAACCCATGATTGGTTAATTCTTTCAATTTTGGATAGATTTGAGGCACTGTGAGGATTGGGACCTTTGCTGTGCTAGTTTATACTTTCAAAGAAGATCCATACTCAACTGCACATAAGCTTTATATTTTATAGAATTGTGTTTGCCTAACCACTATATTGGTATCTAATGTTATGAGGTTTCAAGAATACAATTTTGTTTTTTGATGGGAAAAGGAAGGCCTTTTCTTCTTATATATATTACATCCGTAATATACTTTTCTTGCTTGATGTATTTGGAGATATAGTCCTGTTAGTGATACTACATCTCATCATGCTATATTGTCTGATGTCTAGTGGTAATATAGGTAAACTATATATGATTCTGTTATGGGGCATTGTATGATATATTAAGTATCCTTTTATGGTTGACAGGTACCTTGTTCATGAACATCTAGTTGATAGTTAAGGAAAATAGGTGGCTAAAAACATAAGATCAGTTCAATCATAAGGTAAAGAGATTCCATAAGGCCTGAATGAGGAGAAGGGATCTGGATGTAATGGATCTCATACAAACAGGGTAATCTATTCTGTGCAGACTGTAAGAAGCCACATCTGTAGATGTATGAGCAGAACATCACTTCCTATTCTGTCAAATGTGTTTCCAACCCCAAAAAGTGTATGTGAAACATATGCTAAACACATTGTTCTGGGAGTTAGCACATGTGGTTTATTTGAAGAGGGTTTTTTAAAAAAAAAAATACATGTAGTTGCAAATATACAAGACTTTGAAGGATATCCGGAAGTGCAAGTGAGCTACACATTTACAGACTATGGTACATACATTCTTGAGAGCACTAAAATGAGTGATTAGACCCCACCAGTTGGGAGGCAATATGATATAGTAGATAAGGGAGCAGACTAGGAGTCAGGATTCTTGACCAGATCCTCAATCTGGGCCAAATTGGTGTTGCTCCATTAACATAAATGGTGCTATGCTGATTTACAATAGGGGAAGATCTTGCCGTATATTCCATTTTAGCCACTGACTCACTATGAGAGCTTAGGCACATCATTTAACTTCTCTCTGCCTCCATTCACCCTTCTGTAAAATGGGGGCAGTAATGCTTACTCATCTGTGAAAAGTGCTTTGAGATCGATGGATAAGTGCTATCTGAAATATTTTATATCACCCACTAATATGCAGGTAGGGCACAATTGAGAAGATATTTTGACCTGAAATTATAGGCAGTAATGGCATCCTCTAAATCCATATATGTATAAACTGAGTGAGATTCTTGCATGATATAATCCTATTTCTTTAAGTGTAAAGTTGATATGTTCTGAAACTTACTGTTATCAATATATTAGTTATTATACATTCCTAAACAGAGAATTGTGTGCAGTTACATTTGAGTGCTTCATAACTATCTTCATACTTAACAATTACAAGTGCTGTACAGAACAGTGGAAGAGGAACATACATTTTGATCCTACAAGGACAGACACAGTGACCTACAGTTACCTGATAAGGCCAGGGAGCATATGTTTATATTGCTGTACTAGTGATTTGTGCCTTACCAAATCCCAGTGACCTTCCAGACACTGCTGCAATCCTCTATCTAGAATCCATTTTGGTATAGTGGCCTCATCAATAGAACAAATATCTTGAATACAGTATATCGGCAAAGGTATAACTGCTTCCAAGTGGGTACACTCTGAAAAAGAGCCTTTTTTTGTAGCTGTTCTTTTCTGTGAGTGAGCTATGACAGCAGATCATTAAATGTCAGCACATGCTATTTTTCTATCTGCTGCTAATCACTGCTGGGGTTTCTGAGGTTATAACAAAGGTAGACCAGCTTCACAGCCATGCCTTTTTGTGCTATTACAGCTTTCCTTAGCAGGAGAATTTTATTTCTCTGGTGTACTGTAGGCACTGCAGTTGGTGAAAAAGGACATTCTTCTGGTTAAAGCACTCAGCAGGAGCTCAGGATATTTGGATTCTGTTCCTGGATGCGCTGCAGTCTTCCTGTGTGACTTTGGGCAAATCATGTAAATACTCAGTGCCTCAGTTTTCTCATATATAAAATGGAGCTAATGCTTCCCAGGTGTGTTATGAGGGTAAATTCATAAAATGTCTGTGAGGCGCTTAGATATTCTGGTAATAATAAATACATGGGTGATTCAGGAAGATCTATTGATGTTAGGTTTTCTATAGAGCCCCTCACTCTAGTACCTAACTGCTGCACAGATAAACTAGTCCTAAATGGTTTATTCTGCTCTTTTATGCTGTGAAACTGATGGTACAGCTCTGATACTGGCTGCGTTAGCTTTGTCTATAAACTGCAGTTTTGGAGCAGAGAAGAAGCTTCCACATAACACTTCACAGTGACCTCAGCAAAATGGAGCCAAATTGCATATGGGCCAAGGCCGGGGGAAACATTCTGTGGTTATCAGAGAGAAGGATAAAAGGGACACATTCATGCCTCACATGAATACTATGGAAAACAAAGAGATCAAAATCTGACTTAAGAATTACATTTAATAGAAAGGCATGTTCTAGTGGATTAAGCATGAGGTTGAGAATCTGGGATTTCTGAGTCCTAATGCTTCTAGCAGTCTTGAACAAGTTACTTAACATCTCTGGCTCAGTTCCTCCAATCTGGAAGTTGTGATATTTAATTAGATAATGTTTTGACCCTGAGGAGTAGTAAACATGCTATACATTATTAATTATGTAAAAAACCCAAACCACTACATTAAAAGGATGATAAGGTTGCAAAGTTAAATGCTCAAAAGTTAAGAAATGCTTGAGTTAAGGTTGCCCAGGTAACAGGGGTGCTGGAACAATCTGTATATTGGGGGTGCTGAAAGCCATTGAACCAAACTGTAAACCCTGTATATAATGGAAACCACTTCAAGCCAGTGGGTGCGGCAGCACCCCCAACACTCCTAGTTCCAGCACCTATGCCAGGCAACCAATGATTAAACCACTAGTTTCACCAGTGGTTAAAGCTTGGCAAAGTTACAAGCAATTGAAAACAGGATTTATAATGGAAGTATCAGGCAACCTTAACTATAGGCTGTGCTACCAGCTCTATCTATAGTAAGAAGGAGATGACCTAGAATAGATTAAATTCACTTTTGGTCTTTTCAATAGAGCCTTGGTTTTGATGATGCTGTGGATTCATTTTCTAATGTATAGTCTAGGGTGAAAAAAAACTAATGTAAGAACTGAAATGTATATTGCATGCAATGTGCATTGTGTTCAAAACAAAATGTGAATAGTTAATAGTGTGTAGTCCTAATGCAGTATATTACTTGAAATAGTATTTATTGGCATGCAGGTTTAATTATGTTCTTAAGATACAAACTTTTTTTCCTTGCTATTGATTTCTTATTTACCCCAAAAGATACAGACCATGGGAGCATTTTTATTTATTTATTTATTTATGTATATATATATATATATATATATATATATATATATATCTTTGTTGCCCTTAGTGGAATGGGCCAGAGGGCAATATTTTCAGTTTTGATTCAAGGCAACAGAAAGGGGTTAATCCATCCCTGTCAGCAAAGCACATATAATGGTGCTCACATGAAGGGGTCTTTCTGTTGCTTCTTTTGCCAGCCCAAACAATGTGCATGCAATGAAATGTCTGTACATTGTTAGACTGAATGGACTCAACGTTGTGTTTTTTGGTTTTTTTGACAGCATCTGAACAATGTAATATTTAGTCATGTGCCCATCACTGATTCAACCTTAAACTAAGCATTCTGTGGACTTGTACAATTGTTGGGGGTGTAGGAGAGGGGAAGAACATGTGGAGATATATTTTGAGGATAGGATGCTGACTTGGTACCCTACTTAATTGATGAGAGGACATTAGACACTGGTGTCAAACTTCCATTTACCCCACATTTGTGAAAAATGAATTGTGTGTGTGTGTGTGGTGGGGTGAAGCTCCCTTTGATGGACACCCAGCCAGCCAGTTATCTGTAAAATCCAATTTGGGAGCTGTTTTCTGCTTGCTTTTACCTGTGGGCTTGTTAACCCTTTACAGGTAAAGAAAAGGAGTGGGCACCTGACCAAAAGAGCCAGTGAGAAGGCTAGAACTTTTAAATTTGAGAAAGAAACTTTCCTTTGTCTATTGTTCTCCAGAGATGGAGACACGGAACAGCAATGTTGTGTAAGGCTTGAACCAGGTATGAAAATTCATCGTCCATACCTAGAAGAAATTATTTGGATAGGGAATGTTTAGTTAGACACAATCACGTTTATTTTTTATTTTGGCTTGTGTATTTTCTCTGTGCTAACCCCATGTCGAAGAAAAACTCAGTTCTCACTTTTTGTTTGGATGCAGCAAAATCAAATACTTTATTATTTCTCCAGTAATTACCATGGAGGGAGAGAGTGCCATAGGACACAGGGTCCTGGACAGGTCTCTCAACTGGTAAACAATCACAGCAAGCCTTTATACCTTTTACAGACAATTTCTAACAATAATACAGACAGTAAAAAGCAACAACTACATTTTGTTTATACACAGCAAAAAGGCTTATCTTATTTGTCTCAATCCTAAGAAAAGCAAGCCTGCATTTTGGTTAGTGATTGCAAGGTCATAATAACTTTGTACAGAGTTCCTGTCCTGTCGCCTCGCACTATCTTTGCTCCTACAAGTCTTACGTCATTAAGGCTACAGTATGGCCTGACTCTTGCTAACTAACATTCATTAAGATCTCTTCAAATCCTTGTTAATTATTTACTGGCTTCCACACCCAGATACTTTTGTTTGCTTGTAACCTTTAAGCTGACCCCCCCAAGAAAGTTAGTTTGGGTGCTTAATTTTTGGAATTGCTTTTTTAAAATCTAGCAAAAGCCTAAATTCCAGATGTATTTTCTTCCTTTTTTGTTTTTAATAAAATTTACCTTTTTTTAAGAATAGGATTGGATTTCTGGTATCCTAAGAGGTTTGTGCATATGCTGTTTGATTAGCTGGTGGCAACAGCTAATTTCCTTTCTCAGCTCTTCCCCGGAGGCTGTGTGTGAGAGAAAGGACTTGAGGGTATCCCACAGGGAGGAATTCCCAAGTTTTCCTTCCTCAGTCCAAGGGTTTTTTTTGTTTTTTGTTTTGTTTTTGCATTTGGGTGGTGGCAGCATTTACCAAGCCAAGGTCAAAGAAAAGCTGTAACCTTGGGAGTTTAATATAAGCCTGAAGTGGAAAGTATCAATTTTTAGAATCCTTGAGTGCCCCCACTTTCTGCACTCGGAGAGACAGAGTGGGGATTCAGCCTTGACAACATTCCAAAGAGAAAAAAAGGAAGAATGAAAATATCACTGCTAGAGCTCCCTGCCCAACTTATATCCAGGTGAACTGATGATGCAGAAAAATTAACAGGACATCAATCACAGTTTTGCCTGCATGAAGACTGCAAGATCAGACCCTAAGAATTCTAATTTCTTTCTCTGGATTTCTCCTGGCATCTCTCTGAGTAATACTTCTTCCACTTCAGATTTAAATTTGTGTTTTCTCCTGCTGATTTCTTTTGCTTTATTAGTAGTTACTCTGTGAACTGTGGCTGAAACATGTTTTACTGACTGGAAATTTGTTGGGCCTTTCAGATGCAGGAGACAGTGCCAAGATCTATAAATACAGTGCATTTGCATAAAACCCTTTTGTATACAATTTTGATCTTTGTTATTTCCAGATCAGACACTCAGATTTCACATTATACATTACAAGTGATCTCTAGCAAAACATCAGTAATGAGATGTTAAATGGACAGAACATTTAAAATATTATCTATAATATTGTAATGTCAAAGAAATGAAACATACTTAGAAATTAAATGAAAATGCATTAATACTGGATTTTTAAAAAAACTATAATAAAATAATGTTAAGGGTTATTTAAATGCTATCAGATGAACAGTGTAAATGGACTAGTTTGACAACTACATATCACCTGTATTATCCAAAGTAGCCTCTTCTCCTAACTTTCCATTAATTTCAATGGCACATGAATTTAAAGTGTCTGTACAGGAGTTGGAAGGAGGTGAAACATCCAGCAGTGAAGAATATAAATTAAGGAAATTTAGAATAATGGATGATATGTCATCCTTAAAAGGAGACTTTTACTTTGCAGAGAATTTTACATAACATCAAAACTAAAAATAAATCTGTTTACCATTAAGAGGCCAGATTCATCAAAATTGGAACAATTAGATGTAAATTAATCTTCCTATAACCATCTTAAACCATTGTGTCTCAAGGTTTGCATTGAGGGAGGGTAGAAAGGGCTACTAACACTCTTTATTTGGATCTCAGGACTGGGGATGAAGAGTGGAGTGATTTATCTCAACAGCAGGGGCTGCTGAAGAAATATATTGAATCCAGTGTTCCAGGTTGAATCCATTTTATAAAAGATGGACGGGCCTATGCTGCAAAACTGGGATCTGGATTCAGACTGTCAGAATAGATGGGTTTCAAATCCAGTCTCTTGGTTTGAGCCTATCTATATATATTTTTTTCAAAAATCTCCCAAAGGTTGTAGGTCAGGGGTTCTCAAACTGAGGATCGGCACCCCTCAGGGGGTTGCAAGGTCATTACTTGGGGGGGGGGTCACAAGCTGTCAACCTCCACCCTAAACCCTGCTTGCCTCCAGCATTTATAATGGTGTTAAATATATTAAAAAGGGTGTTTAATTTATTAGGGGGGGACCGCACTCAGAGGCTTGCGATGTGAAAGGGATTGCCAGTAAAAAAGTTTAAGACCCACTGCTGTAGGTAGTCCCCATTATAGATATTAAGTTTCAATCTAGGGGGAAAAAAGCTCAGCTTCTAAATAATCAGAACTGTCAAAAACCTACCAATGCACATAGATATTTTGTGATTTAATACAATGTTATAGATACTGGTTAACTTCCTTCAGTCAATATTTACTATCTTGTCACTTGTCTTGAAATGAAAAATGCAACCACTTTGATAAGTGGATTTGAAAAGTTATCTATTTTCACAGTAGCTTCCACAACTTAGCATTGTACACTAACTTTCTCTCTCTTGCTCGGTATAGAGGTGGGTGGGTGAAGGTGTTTATTCCTCCTTTTTATCCACAGATGATTTGTTAACAAGTTCTAGTACTCTGTGCACTCATATGTGGGTCTCACATTTAAAGTTTCTACTTTGGACCTAAAAATACCCTAGCCAATTTACATTTACTCTTATTTACATGGAGTAATTATTTACTCCATGATGCTTAATTTCAGTCCAGGATAAAAGTATCAGTCAAGAGATAAACAAAGGTACAAAAGAGTATGTTTACAGATGTTGCACCTCGTTATTTTTTTTAAATAAATTTGAGTTAGTTAGATTGTAGAGCTACTGAATGCATCAGGAGTGGAGAATCAAGCTATAGACAGGTGAATGAATAGCTGGGTCATAGGTTCAATCATAGAATCATAGGACTGGAAGGGACCTCGAGAGGTCATCTAGTCCAGTCCCCTGCACTCATGGCAGGACTAAGTATTGTCTAGACCATCCCTGACAGGTGTTTATCTAACCTGCTCTTAAAAATCCCCAATGATGGAGATTCCACAAACTTTCTAGGCAATTTATTCCAGTACTTAACCACCCTGACAGTTAGGAAGTTTTTCCTAATGTCCAGCCTAAACCTCCCACAGTCCCTCCTCCTTGTAACAACCTTTTTATGTACTTGAAAACTATTAACATGTCCCCTCTCAGTCTTCTCTTTTCCAGACTAAACAAACCCAATTTTTTCAATCTTCCCTCATAGGTCATGTTTTCTAGACCTTTAATCATTTTTGTTGCTCTTCTCCAGATTTTCTCCAATTTGTCCACATCTTTCCTGAAGTGTGGCAGCAAAAACTGGATACAATACACCAGTTGAGGCCTAATCAGTGTGGAGTAGAGGGGAAGAATTACTTCTCATGTCTTACTTACAACACTCCTGCTAATACATCCCAGAATGATGTTCACTTTTTTTGCAACAGTGTTACACTGTTGACTCATATTTAGTTCATGGTCCATTATGACCAGATCCCTTTCCGCAGTACTCCTCCCTTGGCAGTCATTTCCAATTTTGTATGTGTGCAACTGATTGTTCCTTCCTAAGTGGAGTATTCTGCATTTGTCCTTATTGAATGTCATCCTATTTACTTCAGACCATTTCTCCAGTTTGTCCAGATCATTCTGAATTTTAATCCTATCCTCCAAAGCAGTTGCAACCCCTCCCAGCTTTGTATCGTCCACAAACTTTATGCAAGAATCTGTTGCAGCTGGGTTGATAAACTTCAATTAATGATAACATTTTTTAATTGGAAGTTTGTTTTTTTTTCCAGACTTTGTGGACTAAGCTAATCTTTGGTATAAAACCATTTACTTCAATGTGCTTACATGAGAGATGAATTGATCTATAGTTCCAATGATAGGTAGGGGAAAGAGAAATTAATGAATGGGGCAATTGCCCTTTAAGTACTTGAATCTGCCTTATTGAAATCAATAGGAGCTTCAACATTGACTTCAGTGGGTGCAGGATCAAGCCCTATGAGCCTGCTCAAAAGCCTACTGGACTCCATGGGAGTCTTTTCATTGACTTCAACAAGCTTTGGATCAGGGCCAATGGGAGAACTAACTTGTATGCAGGATTCCAAGCTAATCAAAAGTATTGTAAAGCTAAAGAACCCCACATTATAACTGTTATGGGTTACAGCATAAGCCAGGCAATTTATTTGTATTACAGCAGTATGACTCACCAAAATACTGTTGTTCCCTTCCAGCATCCTACCAGGACACTGAAGGAGTCAGAAAAAAGTGCTACTTATCTGAGGAAACAGTCAAAAAAAAATACGAGGACATTTTAGATATTTTGTTATGGCTGATGGCACACTGTGTCTTGCTGATCGTTTAGAAAATATTGTCCTGCTCACTCACTGTTCAAATTACTTTCTCTAACTTTGACCCACCCATTTATTTTAATATGTCAACTAACATTTGAATATGTATAGCAATTTTTATCTGTACAATTTCTTCTTTGCTGTAGCTTCTTGGAAATCTTTTTCTTCCCCTTGTTATGGACAATGGTGGATTCGCCATCACTGACAAGTTTTTCTAAAAGAACTGCTGTGGGAATTATTTTGAGGGAAGTTCTATGTCCTATGTTATACAGGAGGTCAGACTAGATAACCACAATGGTTCCTTCTGCCCTTGGAATTCATGAATTTTTGATGGCCCTTGTATAATCACTTGCTTAAAATACCTATATGTATTAATCACAGTTCATTTTGTAGATTTATAGTAGATCAGATACAAATGCTTTCTGCTGCCAGCTTTAGGCTTGAATTTTCCTCTTAAGAAAAAATACTGCAAGTGTTGATTGCAGGTCAAAATAATAATGAAGTATCATTCTAAGCACGGTGCAAATTTGACTATCTTCCTATTTGTTAAGGAGATTGGAAAGGATATGGGAATGGGATCTAAATTCATTATTCATCATAAAACAATCAGTTGAAAGAGAACTTCCTTGTGTGAGTAGATTCATGTGTAATAGAGATGAGAACAAACCAACTTCCCCGCAGTGTGAACTTGGCGGGTGAGTGGGAGGAAAGGGCTCAAAATCTGGATCCCTACTTCAGGCTTGGACCCATTTCTAATGCACTCCTCTGCATGTATGCTTTCTCTCTGCTCCCACTTCTTTGTCCAGCAGTGAGAATACTGTTTTATAGTTATTTCCCTAATTTACAGACATTATTTTTTCAAAGTCTAGTTGCTATGCCTCTTGTATATATTACTCCACATTTTCACATGAGAAGAAAGGACTACTCTCTAGTGGACTGAAAAGTTATTGCAGTCCCTATGCCAACTGTAAGCAACAGGGGCTTTCTTGAATATTGATAGTTCTTCTTAGTCTGACAAAAAGCCTTTAGGGGTAAAACACAGACCAATTAACAAAGTTGCCTGTCACCCTGATTCAGCAAAGGACTTAAGCACACCCTTGAATTTAAGATCTTTCTCCAGTATGCACTCCATTTTAAGATCTTTCTTCCACTCATGCTTAGCTTTGCTGAATCTGGGTCTATATGTGAAAATAGATAAAGTAGTAAGAAGATAATTTAAAAAAAACAAACTACAAATAAAGAGATTACATTCTTTTGTTACTGTTATATTGCTACCTGTCATAAGAAGCCTGTTACCTCAGATCAGTGAATGAGACATAACATACGTTCTCACCTGATGGCAGGGGCTCAGGTTTTCATTGGCTTTGACTGAAGCACTAGTAATTAGTCACAAGTGACTCATTTGCAGCAAACAATTTAGCTGATGATTTTTGGCATCTTTCTCTGATCACAGAATATCCATGAGCAGATTGTAGTTTTCTGCAATGCGTTAATTATTTGAATTTATTTGATGAATAGCTCTTTGCATTTTTCTTTTTTACTCTTGTGATTGACAGGAAATATTCTAAATTCAAGCTCTGTGGCTTTGTTGAGACTGGTCAAATAAGTCACATGTTTCCATTTTCTGATTGGATGAACACACACAAAAGGTATGTTGTTGACCTGAATTTTATGGGTTAGTTGTTATGGCTCACCACTGATCACATGCGACCAGAAGATTTATAGATTCATGTCCAATTCAGACTACAGGGTCCGAGAACTCAGAGAGTTCTATATCGGGAAAGGACTCTCGGAGTGCTTGGCAAAAACACTTACTGTGAGGACAATACCAAATTGATAAAAACTTTATTGAGATTAACAAAAGAATAATAAATGCTATGAAACGTATCACTGCAAAACAGTAAAAGAATTCCAAAACTCCTGGTGGTAACATTCCTATTATAAGTACCTTAACTAACATACTCACACCCTTCCTTGAGGACCCAGTAATAGGAGGTGAGGACCAGCCTTACTCCTGGCATGCCCGATAATACGATGGTGCTGGGTTACCAACTGATTGAAGACTTTGGATAAACCTATTCAGCGTTGTGTGTAGTTCCTCCCTTCAGTTCACCAAAGTTCAGGGAATATTTCTATCTGTGCCAAAGGTTGCCAGCCTTTATGCTGACTTACTCGTAACTGATCATACTTTTAGCTATTTAGCTGATTTTACCGGATACAGGCCGGTAGGCTTCTTGCATTTTGGCAAAACTTATTCTATGTATAATTATTAGGAAACACATTTCATTCCTATGAAATTAGGATGTGTTGAGACATATGATGTGTTTCCTAATAATTATACATAGAATAAGTTTTGCCGAAATGCAAGAAGCCTACCGGCCTGTATCCGGTAAAATTCTTCTATTTTATCAGAATGAAATGGATTAATTCAGAAAGAGAAACACATTGTTTGTTATGGCTGGCTGGATTAGTAGGATGTAATAGCTAGCAAAATAATCCTATGGGCTACAATGTCTAGAAGCAGCTGCGGGAGGGTGTTTCCCAGCTTGAGTAGACAGACCTGTGCTAGCTCTGCTGGAGCTACTGCACTAAAAATAGTAGTGTGGCCACAGCAGCATGGGCAGTGGCTCGGTCTAGTCTCCCAAGTACATACTCAGGATGAGGTGGGATTGTACTCAGGCAGCTAGCCCAAGCCATCACCATGCTGCCGTAGTGACAGTGCTATTTTTAGCATACTATCTTAAGCAGAGCTAGAATGTGTCTTTCTACCCGTGCTGGGAAGCATCCTCCCAGCTGCTGTGTGGATATATCCTTACTTCCAACATGAGAGTATCTATGAGAGGGGGCTGCTGGCAGTGGAATTCTATGTAAGGGCCCTGCAGCTTTGGAATCAGTTCAGCTTTTGATCTGAAACAGCCTTAATTTGCAGACCGTCAGGGCACACTGCAAAGCTTGTCATTTCCCCACATGAGAAGGAGAATTGAAAATGAGAAGGGGAATTATAAGGTTGGCGACTTATTGGAGAGGTAGAAAGATTTGCATTTTCAGCTGCCTGGTTTATTGGGGGTGGATTATATTTAATTGTACTGCTGCACTTAGCTTAAAAATACAGCACAAATAATACCCTATGTCATAGGTGCCTAAATCTTATGGACAGGTATACTTCCTAAGCATTTCTATATACTGAATCTAAATACATACATGTTTTGAATATCATTTTCTGCAATTGCTGGTGCCAGCAATCTGAATATCTAGATTCTTCATGTAACACAAATTCAAAACAAGGTGCAAACATAACCAAATTTGTGCTGGCAAAATGTGAAAAAATGTCAATAGAAATTTTTTCTTGTGTTATTTGCTCAATTCCATGTGTAACATAAAAGAAAAGGGTCAGATCTATAGGTCTGCTGAGAAGGTCTTGGAAAGATGCTGGCTATTTAAAAGCTTTTTGTATAAAGTGATAGTCAACGGTAGTACCTGTAATATTTTTTCCCTGTCAGCTAATCCTTGGAGGTAGAATGATGAAGCTGATGTACTAAAGGAAGAAATTGCCAATTACTGAAGAAAACAAGAAAAGGCCAAAGGGAGGGAAAGGAAAATAGAAAGATTATTTTATAACTAAGGTACTTAGATGCAGCTGACTATATGCTGTGATTTTTAACCCAGTCTATTAATTTAGCCAGCTGGGTTTATATCTGTCTAAATGTGAAGGTACTACTATTAAGAGAAGAGGTGGAGCTGTGCTTCAGGGACTGGAATGGGACTCAGGAAATCTGAATTCAACCTGCAGTTCTGGCATGGATTTCCTCTGTCACCTTGGACAAAACACTTAATCACTCTTTGCTTCAGTTCCTCATCTGCAAAATGGGGTCATTTGCTTGTCTCCCACCCTTTGTCTGTCTTGTCTATTTATACTATAAGCTCTTTGGAGCAAGAACTCTGACTGTGTTTGTACAGTGCTGAGTACCCTAGGGTCATGATCTCAGTTGGAGCCTTTAGATACTAGGGTAATAATAATAATAATAATAATAGCTACATACAACTATATGGATCATATTTTCAAAGCCCAGTACAATGTGTCCATTCAGAAAAATGTACATGTATCCATTATGAGTTCATCTGTATTTCCTCACTGTGACACTCTACATTGGTGGGTCCTGTGTTTATTGGCAGATTTGCTCGCCTCAGAGATTTACCACGTGGGTCAGGAAAACAGCCCAGAGACCTTCCCCTCTGGTAGACACCACAGTCCTGGTCAATTCCTCCTGTGTCTGATCAGGAGTTGCGAGGTTGGGGGGAGGGGGGCAGAAGTCCAGTCCCGCCCTCTACTCCAGGTTCCGGCCCAGGGCCCTGTGGACTGCAGGTGTCCAGAGTGCCTCCTGGTACAGCTGCACAACAGCTACAACTCCCTGGGCTACTTCCCCAGGGCCTCCTCCCAACACCTTCTTTATCCTCACCACAGGACCTTTCTCCTGGTGTCTGATAATGCTTGTATTCCTCAGTCCTCCAGAAATATGCCTTCTCACTTTCAGCTCCTCTTGCTCTCAGCTCCTCACATGCACACCACAAACTGAAGTGAGGTCCTTTTAAACTCAGGTGCCCTGATTAGCCAGCCTGTCCTAATTGATTCTAGCAGTTTCTTCTTAATTGGCTCCAAGTGTCCTAATTAGCCTGCCTGCCTTAGTTGGTTCCAGCAAGTTCCTGCAAGTTCTGGAACTGCCCCTGTTACCTTACCCAGGGAAAAGGGATCTACTTAATCTGGGACTAATATATCTGTCTTCGAACACTCTCCTGTAGCCATCTGGCCTGACCCTGTCACATCATACAAGTCATGTAATTGCAAGAGCAAATTGGCAGTTGTATGTGCATTCCCTTGGTGAGTCCACCCTTTATACGGGGCTTTGAAAATGTGTCCTTAATTGTTTAATTTAAACCCACTACTGCAGGGAAATTAGATTAAAAACCACTACAATTTCATCCTTAACTCATTCCACTGAGCCTAAGCATTGTAGCACGTGTACAGGATATTATACCAGTTCTAGTGCTTTACGGTAGCACAGAAATTAAGTCTGATATGATAGTGTTAAGAACAGAATTCCAGCGCTTACTCTGAATTCAGTTGTTCTCTGGATTTAATTTATACTTTTAATGTTACTCTAATTTAGTTTTTGCAGCTTCACTCCCTCTTTTTATTGTCGTTTAAAAAAAGAATAAGACAGAATAAAAAATGAAGAAAAGTTTTCTCTCTCCCTCTTTTTATACAAGACCATCTGTTAAATTATGGTTCTTCCATTGGGATCCCAGTAAAGTAAAATTTTGTGAGCCTCAAGGTGTGCAGTCCACAGTGCCATTTCAATTCCATAGTAAGGTTTCTACATGTATATGTATTACAGTTACTGGAATAAGTGGTGCAATTCATCAAGCTACCTTGCCACTCTCCCAGGCAACACCAGATGATGTAGTGTGAACATGTTTTGGTGCAATTCACAATGGTTTTTGTCAAGGTTAGCACAAGTCATCCCTGCCTTCTTGCTGTGAACGAAGGACACTGCTGATCAGCACCCTGGGGGAAATTTCTATAATATTTGCCATGTTCAATAATTCATCAGCATGTTTTAGTGGCTCTTTAAAACCCCCCGATGGCTCACATAGAAATTGTAAATCATGCCCTATGCATAAATACTGTACTATATGATAAGTTATCCTAATTTTTTTGCAATCAGCAGAAACTGCAACTTTATACACCACGATGGAATTCAATATATGCACGAAGGTAATGAGTGCATTTCTGATGACATTTTTCTTTGATGAGCCTCCAGCAGTGTAGTCCAAGATGACTTTTGTTCAGAAGTCCTAATTTATTATAACATGCTACAGTCCAGTACTTTAAAATTAGCAGGAGGAGAATATTCAGAATCACAAGTGGCAGATAGGTGTCTAGCTGCTACAGAAAGTCAATGGGAGTTAGCTGCCTCTTTCCATTTGTGCCTTTGAAAAGCTTCCCCACACTTTATGGGCGGCACCAATTCATTGTGTCTGACCCTTGCCCCATTCATTATTGCTTTGTCATAAACACTTGTCAGTGAAGACTGATTTTAAAAAGAAGCACGCTTGGGAGTCTGGAGGTAAAGCGCTACAATATGAAACATCTTTAAAGGTAAATCAATTTTGTGGCTTAATCAACTGGAAAGCATCCCTTCAGCATCACGAATGCTACAGTATATATTATTTTTTTATTCCCAGGGACAACATGTACTTGACTATTATTTCAGCAGCATACAAGGTATATATACATAATTATGCATAAAGTGACAATTTCTAATAAAATGTAATTTATTTTTAAGGACATCCAGAAATTCTTTGTCTGTCTGTCTACATAACTGAAAGAATAAAGCTTTAAATCTAGTAACGGAAGATGGATGTGGCTGCAATTATTAAACATACTTTTCTACTCTAAATTGAATCAAACAGTAAGAATAATAAAAAAGAAGAGTCAGAGAGAGAGTAAGAAGAATGAGTTGAACATTCACTTTTTCTGGATCCAGTTTAACTGCACATAATTTGAAGATGCAGAAAAATATGTCCAAGAGATGTGTGATTTGCTGTAACTTAGAGAATTTGGTTGCTTTTGTGGATTTCAGTGGGAGTAAAGCAAATGTCAGCTAAAAGGCTAAATGCCTGATCCAACTTCTACTGAAGTCAATAAGGGTACGTCTACAGTGCAAAAAACCACCCTCGGCAGTGAGTCTCAGTGTCCTGGTCAACTGACTCGAGCTCGTGCTATGGGACTAAAAACAGCAGTGTAGACTTTCCTGCTTGGGCAGGAATGCAGGCTCTGAGACCCACCTGCCTTCCTAGCCCAAGTGGGAATGTCTATACTGCTATTAGCCCTATAGTACAAACCTGAGTCAGTTGACCCAGGCTCTGAGATTTGCTGCTGAAAGGGTTCTTTTGCAGTGTAGATGTACCTTAAGAGTCTTTCCAAGGCCCAAGCAATCAATTGCCTTGCTCGCAAATGCCCCTATTTAGCAAAGCATGTGTTATAACTTTAAACACATGCTTAAGTCCCATGAAAGTCAATGATACTTAAGTGTATGCTCAAGTGCTTGGCTGAATAGATGTGGCTGCCTGAACTGAAGACTAAAAATGGTCCTGATCAGGGTAACTAATACCTTTACTGAATTAAGGACATTTTGGTTAGAAATAAATTAAGGAAACCTAGGCTGAGATTGCTTTTCTAGAAGCACAGCGCAGAATTTGCAGTGCAGGGAAAGAGAGGCTTTCAGCCCTCTTTGCATTATCCCAAACTTGGACTGTCTGTGGCTCCTGGAGTAATTTAGACGAACACAGTAAGTTACGGCAGCCTCCCTGGGCTGCCCTATAGGCTATCGCGCTTTCCTGAATTTCTGCAGCACTGCATACTATTGTCCCACCCAACATACGCTTTCCACCACAGCCTTAATCTATGCATTACTGCAATACAAATAAACAATAATATAAACAAATGTGCTTCTGCCCCCTGAATCCAGTTTTACAGAAAATTGCCTTCAGCTAAGTAATAGCAGTGGTAAAGGTGGGAACATATGCCCTCCTCAATGCAGTGTGAACACTGAAGCCTATTTGTGATTACATCATTGTTCAAATAATTAACCATAGCATAGTTGTTTTCTTCTATTTTTTGGGGAAAAAAACAGACATGAAATGCGCAGCACTAAGTTACTGCAATATTAAGGTGGCACAGGTACAGTCACAATATACCAGAGAATGAAAAAGTCTAGCAGCAACTTTTACAGAGCCACATAAGCAGTATTTTGTATTCTTGGTTTTTGGTTAAATATGTATTAATATATTATTGTTTAAGATGGGAAATGCATACCACAAATCACAGAGGAAACCAAAGTCACAGGGCCAGCTTCTGCCTCTGCAAAAACAGGCCCCAGTCACAGACAGGTTGTCCACTCCACGTTTGTAACTGCCTGCCAAAGAGCCTGCAGCATATTAGGAATATCTAAATTCCATTAAAGTCAATGGAAGGGCTCCCACTGACTTCAGAGCAGTCCCAAACAAGGGCATTGCTGGCCAGGGAGGGAATGTGACCAGGGCAATTGGGACCAGGGCTGGCTCCAGACCCCAGTGCGCCAAGCGCGCGCTTGGGGCGGCATTTTGCCGGGAGGGCGGCAGGCGGCTCCGGTGGACCTTCCGCAGTCATGCCTGTGGGAGATCCACCGGAGCCGCGGGATGAGTGGCTCTGGTGGACCTCCCGCAGGCATGACTGCAGAGGGTCCGCTGGTCCCGCGGCTCTGGTGGACCTCCCGCAGGCGTGCCTGCAGATGCTCCACCGGAGCCACGGGACCAGCAGACCCTTCACAGGCACATCTGCAAGAGGTCCTCCGGAGCCGCGGGACCGGCGACCGCTAGCGAGCCCCCCGCGGCGTGCCGCCGTGCTTGGGGTGGCCAAATTCCTAGAGCCGCCCCTGATTGGGACACTCAATAGTTCAGTACAAATTCTAGGCAGCCTAACTGAAAAATCTCCTATAAAGCTCCCCACAGAGATTAAAGATGCATTCTTTGGGCAACAACCCAAGTACTGGGTAGTAGTTGAATGCCCCTGAGGTGTTGCCAGGCAGGCAAAGGGACATGCAATGAACTTCATTCAAAGCTTTGTGGGAGTCTTTCCCTTAAAATCAATGAGTTTTGAATCAGGCACAATTTTCAGGGATAAATTTGCACCCAGGATTTGCAATGCAGCCAAATTAACATTGCTGGTGGAAATAGTTCCCAAATTTCCTGGGTTTTTGTTATTTTAACCATGCAACCTTAATTTTGCATTAACTTAGATGTTTCATATTTAATATAGAAGAAAGTGTTCTACCACAATTTAAGAAAGATTTTAATACTTTAATTCTCCGTGAGCCATAATAAGATCTTAAGGTTGTCATTTGAAATTGTAAAGCACTCTGTTCTGACTTATGTGATATTTTCATGAAACACTAAAAAAAGGACATTTAAAATTCAGAATTAAGTCACTCATCAAAAATGTTAAAGATCATTTTCAAGTATCAGGCCAAATTCTTCACTGCTTTCAATGGGATTGCATGCAGGGATTTGGCCCATTGTGTTTATATTACACCTTCTTTTGCAAAAGTGTGCAGCAGCTTGTGAAGTTATAGAAGAAGGCACCTATGCACAAGTGTACATTTATATCGCTATGGATGAAATTCACCTTGTGTGGAAGATAGGGTGAATTTAGTCCCACTAAAACCCTCAAAGTAGAACTTAAATGTGTCTTTAGTGATTCACAGGCCTCCTCCTGGTCCATTTCATGGTGTGTGTGTGTGTTGGGGGGCGGGTGGGGAGAGCTTAAATTCACCACTGTGCAGAGGGCCAGCAAAGACCTGATGATGAAGACATACCTGCACATTACTGGGGGAGAGCACCTCCTTCCCTTTTAAGGCCTCTTTATGCTATCAGAGCAGTATCAAAGGATTTTACCGTAAGTGAGATTCGGGCTCCTTGTTCCTAAATTGACCCTAATATGGAAAGCTAGGAAGATGCCCACAATAATAAAAGGCTGTGCATGTGTGGAAGAGGGTCCATGCCTGTCATAATCCTGTATCAGATATGGACTGGCTACAGAGCTTGCTTATGCGGACCAGATGTGTTCATCGTAAGATCCTTTGATTCTCTGCCGCCTATGGATGAGTTTTGTTTAAAGAAGATATTTTACACATGGTGCCACCTAGTGGCTGAACTGTATAATACAGTTTACCATTCTATTATATCTCCCCCTTTAAGTTCTACATTCCTAACATTTACAATATTTACTGTCACACTGTCTTTACAATTCAATACATATCAATCTGTTAAGTGTCTCTGAATCATCCCGGTTTCCTAATTACATGACATGGATGTGCAACAATTTGGTCATCTGGCCGTCCATTAGTTGCAACGACTGGCTGTGATCAGTTTGGAATCCTTGCATCTCCTTCTTGTTCCGCATCTGCCACCAGTAGAGTTTGCTCTGTTGATTGGTATTTCTGAGGAACAAACTATAGATGTCAACAGGTTTTGTTGAACTCTTCACGGTCAGTCTCAGTCACATATGATCTGGACACTGAGTTCTTTTTCTTGATGACACCTGGAATTGTCCATTCCTTTTCTCCATCCAATTTGACATGAGCTTGATCACCAGGTTTGAGATCTGGCAGTTCTCTAAATGAGTGAAATCTGTTGTAAAAGTGTTCATGAGCTCTTTTAGCCTTTTTATCTGATTTGGCCACTCTCTTCATGTCTGGCCACTTTGGAAATAGGCTCTTTTCCGAAACTGGAAAAATAGTTCTGAGTTGTTTTCTCATCAGGAGTTGTGCTGGCCTATATAGCCACTATTTATGTTGATCTGTTACTCAGAAGAGCAAGGAATGGATCTTTGTGCTGTAGGATTTTCTTGGCTGTCTGCACAGCTCTCTCCATTCATTTGTGGGTAAAGTGGGCTGCTACTAATATGATCAAAATCATATTTTATTTGGAATGACTTAAATTCTGCTGTGGTGAATTGTGGCCCATTGTTTGTCACTAGTTGTTTTGGAATACTGAAGTGAACAAAAATGCACTTCAGTTTCTTTATAACACTGCAACATGTTATATCTTTCAAGTACATTATTTCCAAGACAGCAGCAGCCAGCAGCCATGAGCCAAGCAGCAGAGGACACACCGAAGATGAGAGCATGCAGCAGCTGTGGTATGTACCTGGTCCTAGCTGGGGACCCAGAACAGTACTATATATGCATGAAGTGTCGCCTAATAGAGCTGCTGGAGGAAAAGATCCAGGGCCTAGAGCTGCAGGTGGAAACCCTGATAGAGAACAGAAGGGGGTTTGAGAGGCTGATGGAGCAATGGCAAGCAGTAACTGAGGGGGAACGCCCAGGGGCACAGGGGGGAGCAGGGGTTGAGGCCAAGGAAGGGGGACCACCAGAGGAGGAAGATGGGCGGTGGAAGCATGTGACCGTGAGAAGCAGGCCAAGGAAAAGGAGAGCCAGTGAGGGGGAAATTGAGCTAAGGAACAGGTTTGAAGGTTTGGAGAATGAGGAAGGGGTACAGCAAGTGGTAACTGACAGTGAGAGGCCAAAGAAAAAGAGGCGAGCGGCCAGTCCCATAGATAAAGGGGAGGAGTCGATGGAAGTAGCACCAAGTTTGGGCCCAGGGGAGATACAGGATGGCTTAAGGGGAACCACAAGGGATGATAGGAATGGAAGGAGCTTGCGACCAGGGGAACGGGGATAGGTTAGAGGACCGTGCTGTCCCCAGGCGAAGGCAGGTCTACGTGATTGGGGATTCCATACTGCGAAGGTTGGACAGGCCTGTGACCAGGGCCGATCCGGAGAACAGAAGGGTGTGCTGTCTACCGGGTGCTAAAATACGGGATGTGGACCTGAGGTTGAAAAGGATCCTAAGAGGAGCGGGTAAGAACCCGTTGATCATCCTTCATGTGGGAACGAATGACACGGCTAGATTCTCGCTAGAGAGGATCAAGGGAGACTATGCCAGGTTGGGTAAGACGCTAAAGGAAATTGAGGCTCAGGTGATCTTCAGTGGGATTCTACCTGTCCCTAGGGAAGGGCGCCAAAGGGGTGAGAGGATCGTGATGGTTAATAGTTGGCTGAGGAGTGGTGTTACAAGGAGGGCTTTGGGATGTATGGGCACTGGGAGGCTTTTGGGGACAGACAACTGTTCTCAAGGGATGGGCTCCACCTAAGTAGGGAAGGAAGTAGACTTCTAGGAGGGAGGCTGGCTCATCTGATTAAAAGAGCTTTAAACTAGACACTGGGGGGAGACGGTCGGGAGAGGTCCTGGTGCTCTCAACGCCAAATTTTCACATTGGGAGTGAGGACAACAAGATAACAGATATAGCCAGAGGGGGGCAGTTAAGTGTAAGGAAGAGTGGGGGGACAGATTCTAGATCTACAAGTCATACTGGAAGTACTGTGTCCCTACCGAGTTGGGTAAAAAGAGTGAGAGGAGCCCAACAGGAAAAATTAGGATGTTTGTTCACCAATGCGAGAAGCTTAGGTAACAAAATGGAGGAACTGGAGCTCCTGGTCCGGGAATTGAAACCGGATATCGTAGGAATAACAGAAACATGGTGGAACGGTAGCCATGACTGGAGTACAGGTATGGAAGGGTATGTGCTGTTTAGGAAAGACCGATGCAAAGGTAAAGGTGGGGGAGTAGCACTGTATATCAATAATGAGGTAAAATGTAATGAGATAACTAGCGCTGCAATGGACAATACAGAGTCTGTATGGGCAATGGTCAACATTTGGAAGAAAACTACCAGAGCCTCAACCAGGATAGAGATAGGGGTGTGCTATAGACCGCGGGATCTAGCTTAGAGATGGATAGGAGCTCTTTAATGTTTTTAAGGAGGTAAACACTAATAGGAACTGCTTGATCATGGGGGACTTTAACTTCCCGGATATAGATTGGGAAACAAATGCTAGTAATAATAATAGGGCTCAGCTTTTCCTAGACGTGATAGCTAATGAATTCCTTCATCAAGTGGTTGCTGAACCGACGAGGGGAGCTGCCATTTTAGATTTGATTTTGGTGAGTAACGAGGACCTTGTTGAGGACATTGTTGTAGGGGACAACCTTGGCTCGAGTGATCATGAGCTAATTCGTTTCGAATAAATGGGAGGATAATCAATAGTGCATCTGAGACTAGGGTGTATGATTTCAAAAGGCTAATTTTACTAAATTAAGGCGACTAGTTAGGGAAGTGGACTGGGCTAACATATTTAGGGATCTAAGGGCAGATGACGCCTGGGGTTACTTCAAGTTGAAGTTGCAGGAGTTGTCAGAGGCATGTATCCCGAGAAGGGGGAAACGGCTCGTAGGTAGCAGTTTTAGACCGAGCTGGATGAGCAAGCGTCTAAGAGTGGTCATTAAGAAAAAGCAGAAAGCGTACCAGGAGTTGAAAATGGGAGGGATCATCAAGTAAACATACATAATTGAGGTCAGAGGGAGCATTTAACATGTGAGAAAGGCAAACCTACGAGTGGAGATGGATCTAGCGAATGTGATTAAAACCAATAGCAAACGGTTTTTTAGCCATATAAATAGGAAGAAAACCAAGAAAGAAGAAGTGGGACCGCTTAAAACTTTAAATGGAGTGGAGATTAGGGATAATCTTGGAATGGCACAATATCTGAACGAATACTTTGCCTCTGTCTTTAATGAGGCTAATGAAGGGCTAAGGAATAGTGATAGAGGGACCGATGGGAATGAAGATATGGGGGTAGACATTACGGTAGCTGAGGTAGAAGCCAAACTGGAACAGCTTAACGGAAGTAAATCGGGGGGCCCGGATAATCTTCATCCTAGAATATTAAGGGAATTGGCGAGGGATATTGCTAGCCCGTTAGCGATAATCTTTAATAAATCCTAAATTCGGGATTGTACCGACTGACTGGAGATTAGCTAATGTAGTTCCTATATTCAAGAAGGGAAAAAAGTGACCCGGGGAATTATAGGCCTGTTAGTCTAACATCTGTAGTATGCAAAGTCATGGAAAAAATCTTAAAAGAGAGAATGGTTCCGGAGCATGAGGCCGATGGCAACTGGGATAGATTACAGCATGGATTTACGAAAGGTAGATCGTGCCAAACCAACTTGATCTCCTTCTTTGAGAGAGTAACAGATTTTTTAGACAAGGGAAATGCGGTGGATCTCATATATCTGGATTTCAGTAAGGCGTTTGATACGGTACCGCATGAAGAATTACTGGTTAAATTGGAAAAGATGGAGATCGAAGTGAAAATCCAGAGGTGGATAAGGAGCTGGTTAAAGGGGAGACTGCAGAGGGTAGTATTGAAGGGGAACTGTCCGGTTGGAGGGGGGTTACCAGTGGAGTTCCTCAAGGCTCGGTTTTGGGTCCGATTTTATTCAATCTATTTATTGCTGACCTGGGAACCAAGAGTAGGAGTGGGCTGATAAAGTTTGCGGATGACACCAAGTTGGGGGGTATTGTCAATTCGGAAGAGGATCGGGATATTCTCCAGGGAGATTTGGATGACCTTGTAAACTGGAGTATTAGTAACAGGATGAAATTCAATAGTGAGAAGTGTAAGGTTATGCATTTAGGGATGTCTAACAAGAACTTTAGTTATAAGCTGGGGACGCACCAGTTGGAAGTAACGGAGGAGGAGAAGGACCTAGGAGTCCTGGTTGATCGCAAGATGACTATGAGTAGGCAATGTGATGTGGCGTTAAAAAGCTAATGCGGTCTTGGGTTGCATTAGGCGAGGTATTTCTAGTAGGGATAAGGAGGTGCTAGTCCCGTTATATAAGGCGCTGGTGAGACCTCATTTGGAGTATTGTGTGCAGTTTTGGTCTCCCATGTTTAAGAAGGATGAATTCAAACTAGAACAGGTACAAAGAAGGGCCACTAGAATGATCCGAGGAATGGAAGGCCTTTCGTATGAAAGGAGACTTGAGGAGCTCGGTTTGTTTTCCTTAACCAAAAGAAGGATGAGAGGAGATATGATTACACTCTTTAAATATATCAGAGGATAAATACCAGGGAAGGAGAAGAATTATTTCAGCTCAGTGCTAATGTGGACACGAGGACGAACGGATATAAACTGTCAGTCAGGAAATTCAGGCTTGAAATTAGACGAAGGTTTCTAACCATCAGGGGAGTGCAATACTGGAACAGTCTACCGAGGGAAACAGTGGGGGCGAAGGACCTCCACGACTTTAAGATTAAACTAGATAAGTTTATGGAGGGGATGGTATGATAGGATAACGGGCTTAGTCAATAGGTCAATTATGTGCCTGGTATGATGTAACCTTTTCCAGAGGGTTTGGCTGGAGAGTCTTGCCCGCATGCTCGGGGTTCAGCTGACCGCCATATTTGGGGTCGGGAAGGAATTTTCCTCCAGGGAAGATTGGCTATGGCCCTGGAGGTTTTTCGCCTTCCTCCGAAGCATGGGGCAGGGTTCACTTGCTAAGGAGTGGGTGGATCGGCTTATGTGGCCTGCATCTTGCAGGAGGTCAGACTAGATGATCATAATGGTCCCTTCTGATCTTGAATTCTATGATTCTATATACCTGGAAAAATAGTCCACTACGACCCAGGAATGATATCCTCTGAATTTGCATAAATCTGCAGCAAGTCTCTTCCAAGTTCCCTCTGGTAGGGGTGTTTGTACACTGTATGATTCAGCATTGTCTCTTAAGCTGATGTGTACCGGATCTCCTTTCAAAAGTCCAACATGAAATATTCCATCGAGTTCTTCCACCTATCTCACTTGGCTCCATCCTGGCTGCCATGCTGTGGTTGATCTTTGATCCTTTCATCACATACACTCTGATGTAAGCTTTCATCTTTGTAAGTTGTTTCTGTGGCGACCCGGCCTATGCAGTTCAGAATCACTCCAAGGCTAGTCTGGGGCAATATCAGGTCAACTCAGCTCTGGGTGGGGGTTGAAGGTGATTGTAAGTCCCTTCTGAGATGACTGTGACATCAGCACCTAAGTCAATTTTAAAGTTAATAGTTTCACTCTCCAGGCAGGGTCTGTGATATCAAAAGTGATATATCCCAGAAACAATGGCTCTTGATTGTCTGTAATTAGTCAACTCCCTGACAACTTTGGTGTGGCAAACGGCAGCAAAATGTCCATATTTCATGCATGTATTGCACATGTTCTTCTAGCTAGACATGCATTATCTCTTGGGATATGACTTTTTTCCCATATGTCGTGCATGTAGGCTGGAATTTGTCCCTCTTAGCCTGCAAGTTGTCTCTCCTTGCCTCAGGGGTTTTATGATAATGACTGTTAACACTGATGTGTCCATTTATAGTTTTTAAGCTAGTTTCAGGTTTTCAAGTTGCTTCTGCCTTCTGTTCTGTTTGACTAATTCCAACTGCTTCGCTATTTGGATAGCTGTGGCTAGTGTAAAATTTCTCTTCAGCTGTAGTTGCTGTGAAAGGTTTTAACTGTTAACTCAATTACCAGCCTGTCTCTGATATTTTCATATTTTGTAGCCCAAAATCACAATTTTCAGCCAATGTATGCAGATTTCTTGTAAAAAACAGTCAGCATTTTTTGCTGGTCCTTGAATTTTTGGGTGAAAGCTGCTTTTTCATACACTGCACTTCTCTGAGGTATAAAATATGCATCAGACATAGCCTTTCATAGCCATCTTTGGGACTGTCTCCAGCAAAGTCAAACGATTTAAAGATATGGTCCACTTCAGTGGTCCTCAACCTTTTTTGTCTGGCGAGCGCCAGATGATGAGCCATGGAGGACCGGGGCAGTTGATGAGCATCCACTGAAATGCCGCCAACAAGCGGCAACATCAGTAGGCATCGCTGCCAAAATGCCACCGACAAGCATCATCATCCAGAGGCATTGCTGCCGAAATACCTGGCAGCATTTCAGCGGCAACACCTCTGGATGACACTGCTTGTCGGCAGCATTTCAGCAGATGCTCATCTGCTGGCCACTATGCAGGCACACTTAGATGCCCTGTCAGGCGCCATGACACCCACGGGCACCGTGTTGGGGACCCCCGGTCTAATTGGTTCCTCATAGCATCAATTAAAGAAGATACCTGTATATTTTCAGTTTCTTTGTGCAGCTTGGTAGCAATGCAAAATATTGTTTCCAGTCTGTCCATTCTGAAGATTTGTCAAAGCTCAAGTTCTCTGGGGCATTGAAGAGTGGCATGTTGATGATATCCTGCAAACTTTGCTGTTGGTCCTTCTGTCTGCAATCTTTGTTGCTGCTTTCCTTCTGTTTTCCTTCTTAGTTTACTCCTGACACCATGTCATGCTCCTGTATCAGATATGGACTGGTCACAGAATTTCTTATACACGCTAGACATGTTCATCATCAGATCCTTTAATGCTCTGCCAAGTGTGGCTGAAGTTTGCTTAAATAAGGTATTTTACACACAGTGCTACCTGCTGGCTGAACAGTATAATGCAGCTTAGCATCCATTACAAGCATATCCCCCATGAAACAGCACACAGATGTTACATCCCATCATGCCTTATCACCAGGGCTGCCCAGAGGATTCAGGGGGCCTGGGGCAAAGCAATTTCGGGGGCTTCTTCCATTAAAAAAAGTTGTAATACTATAGAATACTATATTCTCATGGGGGCCCCATGCAGGGCCTGGGGCAAATTGACCCACTTCCCCCTTTCCCCCCACCCAGGTGGTCCTGCTCATCACTATGATTACAGTTCTATTTTGTGTACCATCTAATCAGTCACTCAAAGACAATCACCTCCACACCTTTCCATCACATTGTTGTACTGTTCTTCTATTGTTAAGCTCCTGCTCTAAATGTTTTTACTAACTGATGCTGCTGTGGTGGCACTGAATTTAGGGACAAATCCTGCCTTCCTATTTCATGAGAATAGTATGTACGGGTCCAAAAGCAAAATATGGCCCTATACCCTGGTCCAGCATCCATGGAGGTTTTTCCATGGACTTGAACAGGAGTTAGATCAAGTCCGATAATTATCAGTTCTCCAGGGCCATGGGTCAGGAATCAGGGTGTGATTGGTCATACCTAGTTGTCAGAGCAGGAGCCAGAAGCTGCAAAATGGAACCAAAGCTCAGAACCAGTGTCAAGCTGGAGGCCAGAGCCCAGGGTCAAACCAGAGTCAGAGCCAGGAATCAACGTTGAGGGTCAGAACCGGGTTATCCAGTCTGGAGTCAGGGAAAGCAAGAGTAGGGCTGAATCAGAGGCAGGAGCGAGGCTGAGACAGAACTGGAACGAGGCGAGAAAACAGGAACAATACAGAGTCTGTCTCAGCAGTGGGCCAGGAATCTACCTTGTTGCACAGACAGCCTCTGGGTTTTTTCTCCAAGGCCTTAAATAGTGTACCAGTGAGGGAACATGGTCGGCTCCAGCAGTCAGTGCCCCTGTGGGTGGGACATCCAGTGGTGCTTGGTCCCACAAGGCTCACAACCCATCAATTGTTGCTCTGTCGGAGCTGTTCGGGGGCGTCATGGATGCGGCAGTTGCTCAGGGATCTACTAGCCCTATAGATTCCCACACAAGAAAGATTTTATCTTTGAAACTGTATGTTCAGTGCTATTCACATCTAAGCACTTAATAAATAATGAATGACAATGATTCCAGTCACTTGCCTCTGTTTTGCTCACAGGCTACAAGAATACACACTAATGGAGACTTTTTAAGTACAGTAGCAAACTACTTCATAATGTCTGATTTTCATGTCATGTAATATATCACTACTTTACATAAAGATGAACAATCATCACCCTAAGCTACTTTCAAAAAGGAGATTTATTTACTTACCTTCAGTGGGAACTGACAATTATTGAAATTTTAATAGTGAAATCCCCAGTTTGCCAATTAACAAGCCTTCTATTACAGGGGACAACAATAGCTAAGCTTAAACTGGCTTTTCTGCACTGTCATTTCTCTTGAAAGAGAAATATAAGAGAAAATAGACGAGAATTAATAGTTTTTGAAGAGAGATTATTCCAGCTGCATTAATACTAAAATTAAATATCATAGTCTAACAATTTATAGTCTCTTAGTCTCTCTCTCTCTCTCTGTATATATATGATATCTTGCAGATATGCCAAATGATATATACTTTATAAATTAAAGAGGGTCTGTCAGCCCTCCCAAGTCTATTACATTTTTGCTTAGAACAGGAAAAGAAAATGCAAAAAGAATTTTAGAGATTAATTGATTTCTTACGGACATTCAAAGTACATTAAGGTTACAAAGTCAAGCACTCAAAAGTTAGGGAACAGTAGAATTAAAGTTGCTTGTGCAATCTTAATTTGGCCTCTTTGCATATCTGCAATATTATACAGTCTTTAATTACATACTCACACGCTATTTATCCCACAAGACCCAGTGAATGGGTAGCTATTCACTATTTATTGTTATGCTCCTCATTCAGTGTGTAACTCCATTCAATATATACCACATACCATCCAAACCATGCAATACAGAATTATTAATTTCCTTTTGGACATTATTATGGTGCTCTCATCATGGTATATTAGTTCTTTACAAATATTAATGATTTTATCTTCACAGCATCCAAGTGAAGTTTTATTATTATTTTCATTTTGTAGATGCATAATGGAGACACTGGAAACCAAAATTGTCAGCTAATGTTGGTTGCCAAATTTGAGATATTAGGGCCTGATTTCTCAGAGTATTACACATTTTATAGCACTGTAGATGTTCAAAGCACAGCTCCCATTGACTTTAGTCACAATTATGAGTGTTCAGCATTTTTGCAAATCAGACCCCAGGATCCCAAATCAGGCACCCAGAAAATGAGGAACACATGTTGATCACCTGTGAAAAGTTTGGTTTAAGTGACTTGCCCAGCATCACATAGAAATTCAATGGTAGAGACATGGATAGAATCCAGTTCTCCAGGGTTGCATTCAAATTGCCTTAAGCACAAGATCTGATTTTCTTTTTCTGAAATCCCCTGTCTAATTCACTACACTCTTTCTAACTTCTGCAACAAACAATGCGGGGGTCCTACAGACAACAGCCTCATTCACTACAGCATCTTGATTCAGCCACAGAGAACATCCTGTACTTGCAAGTTCTATAAGACTGAATTCTAGAACCCAAGATGTTCTAAAAGGTTTTCAGTTAGGAGGTCCAGATACTCCCTTCTTTACTTTCAAAGCAATAATCTTGTAGCGATAAACTTCATGCCCCAATAACATCTGATATTAACAATAAAAAAAGAAAAGCTCTGTTCATTGGAAGTATTACTTACGCTTCTCTCCCATTTGAAAATCCTGATTTTCCACTATTAGCATGTTTAAAATGTCCCTATGAAAATGAAAAGGTGCAAGAAACTGGAACCTGAGTTATTTCCACTTTTAAATAATAATGGAGCCTTGTGTGAACATTCTACCATAGGTTTTTCTTCTTCTTCCCTCTTTTGAAGCTTTGGAAGAGATCTTGTTGCATTTATGACTCTTTGGCCAAATGATATATACTTTATAGATTAAAGTGGGTCTGTCAGCCTTCCCAAGTCTATTACATTTTTGCTTAGAACAGGAAAAGAAAATGCAAAAAGCATTTTAGAGATTAATTGATTTCTTCCTTGTTTAATCTTTACTATCTTCTTCCTACACACACACATTCAAGAACATCCCTCTCCTATTCGCCATAGTGTTCCTGTTCCCTCCAAACTTCATCCTTCACTCAGAGATCACACTAAAACTATGTCTTTGCAAAACGAGTGTATTTTTACATCACGTTCACTAACTCAAGATGTCTATATCACTGTAATATCCTCACAGAGAAAAGGCAAAAGTAGTTTGTACATTGATGTAGGCGGTTGAGGTCAAGCCTATGTGCCGCACCTGAGGTTTACTTCAATTAGTTACGCTGAGGGAAAAAATACTGTGCCTTGTCTTCCCCAGGATTTTACATTGGGTTAACTATCTCCAGTAAAAACACACCTATTTTTTTTACGATGGAAAGCCGTCCTGTTTAAGAAATCCACCATCAGTCTTAGGTCCAGGTTCACTAAAGCAGTTAAGCACATGCTTAACTTGAACTATGTGCTTTCCTGACTTAATTTGGTAGCCATTGCAGTGGTGGGCCTTGTCAGGCTGAACTGGACCTCACTGAAATTCCCCACTTTTAAAAATAATCTTTAAATGTTTATATCGCAGAGCTGTAATTTTTAGTTGGGTCACTATTGGCTTCCTTATTACTTTTTCCTCTTGTAAGTCCCCTCTCCCCTCATTCATTTTGGACAGCCTCTTCCCATCTTGACTGACTTTTATTAAAGAGGCAGAATGTAGCCTTCTGTAGCCATGAAGCAATTGCGAAGGAATGAGGGAGAAGTTCTGTGTGTGGCCCATATCGGAGTTGATAGAATTGCAGTCTCTCTGTTCAGGGGAGTGCAGGGGTTGTTACTACTGGGAACAACCTACCCAAAAGGGGTTGGGGAGGGACAGGGAGTAGGCTGGGCTATAGCTTTGTCCCCTCATGCACTGATCAACCAGCAGAGCTGACCAGTGGCATTGGGGTAGAGTGGAGTATGATGCACCCCTTAAAGAGATGTGGCAGAATGCTCTTCTCCCTGTGCAGCCCAGCCGGTGGGCTTTCGGAATGCTTCCAAAGATGCCCTAGGGTGCTTCATTCAGGGATCCGGCAAGCAGGCAGAGTTGCTAGCAAGAGAGCTATTAGATATGCTGAAGCTCAGTCTTGACTGCACCCTGGCTTACATTCCTCAGCCCCGGCTCCACCAGACTAGGTCCCTCCTGTAACCTGTCCCTTTCTCTTTAGTTCCCTTCATTATACTACATGGGCACTCGCCCTTATTATGGGCTGTGGCTAAATGCCACAATCTAGCCCCAATTACTCAGAAGTGGGTTTTTTTGTTTGTTTTAATGTATTTTAAATTGTTTTACCTCAAGTGCATTGGTGAGGTGTGAAGGCTGAAATAGTGACCAGGAGCATTTTATAAATAAAACTGCCATTCGATTTTAGTCATTATCATTTTTTATGATCGTTTTATTAGCGAGTAACAGATTGTGTTTGCACTGCCCCTCTTTGGTTTGCATCCACAAAGATCGAGATTGCCCAAGAGCATTCACTCTGTCTGCACCCAATTGGATCCCTGCATGGAGAGCGTTCCCTCATGCATTTGCCCAAGTCTCAGCTTGATGGCTATGTCCTGGAGAGTAAAAATGAAGAAATAAGATACTATTTCAGTGCAGTCCCTGCCTTGGGTTTCTTTTCATTGACTTTTTAGAGAACAGACACATGTTCTGGACCAAAAGAGGCCAAATTCTGCTCTTCAACAGCCAATGGAACTGTTGTTTTTTAAAAGGAAAGTAAAACAAATGACTCCCTTTGGTAACCTGAGCACTCTGCAGGGGAGGTCTGAAAAGAACATACTCAAAGTGTCTCACAGGGAATGAAACACTTTGAAGAAGAGAGTGCTTTGTTCCTTCCTACAACAGCTAAACTGTGCCTATCCTTATTTCAAGTGGGCAAATGGGAATGGGGAAAGAAACATAGCCAAAGGATAGAGAGGGTTGGTTTTGAGAAAGGAAAGACATGCTGGGAAGGATCACAAACCTCATTCTGCCCAGATTCCTCAAATAACTGGAGAGCAGTGGTTCCCAAACGTAATTGAGTCACATACCAATTTCTTTACAAAACTGTTGTGAAGTGAATTGATGGAACATAAAGCTCATGTACCTCCAGTGGTAATGTGCCATTGTTTGGAAACCCCTGAATTATAGAGACTGCTTACAGACACCTTATTCTTGAATCCATGGGAAAGTGTTTTCTAATGGTTACAGCTGTGCCAGTTAGAATCATGAGTCCAGAGTGATTGTGATGCAAGAGCTAAACCCACGAGTCCTGACTGCCAGTCCCACCTCTCTCGCCACTAGACCATAATCCGCACCAGGACTGAGACTAAAGGTCAGAAGGTCTGACTCTAGTCCATGAACTCTAAATGCTACATAACACAGCCCAAGAGCCAGGAATAGGGTGTGCATAGGGAGTATGTGTTTAGTCATCTTTTGTGTGGATAGCACCCAAGTTCTCTCTTATACATGCTGCTGTACTTTTGGTGTCTTTCTCTCTTGCCAAAGCATTGAGGGGACTTGTCAAGGAATGTTTAGAATTTTCTGATTCCCATGGTGGTTCCCTCTGACCAGCAGTTGCTACTATGTGGATAGTCAGGCAACTAGATCCCTCTCATCTTGAAAGTCTGCAAAGGGTCCTATTGAACTCAGTGGGACTTCTCACAGGCATATGGGTCCACGCATGCAGCAGAGTTTGCAGGATTGTGGCTGAAAAGAGGGGCTGGACTAAAAATGTAGACTTAACGTCACTCATCATTCTCGTGTCAGATAAAGAAAAAGAGAGAGAGAGAATTCCAGGTTCAAAGAGTGGGCATTGGTTATATTGTACACGGATGACAATTAGGAGGGAGTTAGTTTGATTTCATTCTCCTTTTTTCCTTACCATAGTTCAAACCAAATACTACGACAGGTTCTTGATGAAAACTTTAAAGATTCAGGAAAGGGGAATGGATGATGTCTCCCACCACAGCTTGCAGTCATTAGCATGTTATTATTTATTTTTATCTCTATTATTTATACTACAGCAATGGCTACAGGCAGTAAATGAGATCAGGGCCCCATTGTGCCAGGGAATATACAGACACATAGTGAAAGACTGTCCTTGCCCGGAAGGGCTTATAATCTAAAAAGAAAGGACAGGCAAAGAGTGGAAAGGAAGCCATAGTGCAGTCTGGAGAATCAGCTGGTCAGGTTTTCATATTGTAGAGGTCTCATTCTGATTTCACACCTGTTTTACACAAGTGTAACTAAATAGATTGTAGTAGAATTGCTCTGGTTTACACTGGTCTAAGTGGGAGAAGACCGAGACCCAGGTGCCCTCAAAATAACTAAAACAAAAACAACAAAACACCAATTGAAATTACGTAGCAAAGGTAGAAGCTAAAAGAGAAAGAAAAAGTATCCAAGCCCTAATTTATTTAAATTATATATTCATCCACTCCTGTTTAAACACCACATGCTGAACTATAAAATAATTCTCTTCAATATGCTTACATCCCCCACCTTTGTTTTTGTAATTTTACAGCTGCAGGGAGCCCCAGGTGCTGTTTTCAAAGAAGATTAAGGTACTGAATCATGAAGACTCCATTTCTAATCAACCAAATCCATTGTAGCTAGGGATTTCAATTTAAATATCATTACATGTTTCAGAGGAAGTTTTGAAAAATGGAGAGAGAAGAAGAAAAAATATTAACGGTAGTCTGAATGAAAAATTGCAGCAAAACATTTATAAAATGGGATGAAATCTTAGCGCACCAATTGCTGGAGTCTTTCTCCAGCACAGAGTGGAGGGAGGCACAAATTTTGTAGTTCTGGATGTTGTTTGGTGGGGATTTCCTAGCAGCCAACTCCAGCTAATGCCAAATCCCAAAAGCTGGTGAATACCTTCAACTTCTTGTGGCTTCAATAGAAGCTAGTAATGCACAGAACCTCTTAGGAATTGGCCTACATTGTACAGTGAATGAGATTAATTTGAGAAAGTATTATGTTACTACCAACACACAACATTCCCGTGACATTTGTGTCATGCAGCAGTGTATGGAGGCTAAACTAGGAGCCATCTGGGAGAGAGAGAATTAAAGTTAGGTATGAAAAGATGACATAAGAACATGTGATCCATTCCCCGTCGCTTATTCCCAGCTTGTGGCAAACAGAGGCTAGGGACACCACCTCTGCCCATCCTGGCTAATAGCCATTGATGGACCTATCCTCCATGAACTTATCTAGTTCTTTTTTTGAACTCTTTTATACTCTTGGCCTTCACAACATCCTCTGGTAAAGAGTTCCACAGGTTGACTGTGCATTGTGCGAAGAAATACTTCCTTTTGTTTATTTTAAACCTGCTGCCTATTAATTTCATTGGGTGACCTTTAGTTCTTGTGTTATGAGAAGGAGTAAATAACATTTCCTTATTTACTTTCTCCACACCAGTCATGATTTTATAGACCTCAATCATATCCCCCCTTAGTCGACTCTTTTCCAAGATGAAAAGTCCCAGTTTTATTAATCTCTCCTCATATGGAAGCTGTTCCATACCCCTAATAATTTCTGTTGCCCTTTTCTGGACCTTTCCAATTCCAATATATCTTTTTTGAGATGGGGCAACCACATCTGCACGGAGTATTCAAGATGTGGGAGTACCATGGATTTATATAGAGGCAATATGATATTTTCTGCCTTATTATCTATCCCTTTCTTAATGATTCCCAGCATTCTGTTAGCTTTTTTGACAGCCGCTGCACATTGAGTGGATGTTTTCAGAGAACTATCCACAGTGACTCCAAGATCCCTTTCTTGAGTGGTAACAGCTAATTTAGACCTTATCATTTTATATGGCTAGTTGGGATGATGTTTTCCAATGTGTATTACTTTGCACTTATCAACATTGAATTTCATCTGCCATTTTGTTGCCCAGTCACCCAGTTTTGAGAGAGCCTTTTGTAGCGCTTCACAGTGTGCCTGGGATTTAACTGTCTTAAGTAGTTTTGTAGTGTCTGCAAATTTTGTCACCTCACTGTTTACCCATTTTTCCAGATCATTTATGAGTATGTTGAACAGTAATGGTCCCAGTACCGACCCCTCAGGGATACCACTATTTATCTCTCTACATTCTGAAAACTGGCCATTTATTCCTACCCTTTGTTTCTTCTATTTTAATCAGTTACCAATCCATGAGAGGACCTTCCCTCTTATCCCATGACAGCTTATTTTGCTTAAGAGCCTTTGGAGAGGGACCTTGTCAAAGACTTTGTGAAAATCTAAGTACACTATATCCACTGGATCCCCCGTGTCCACATGCTTGTTGACCCCCCTCAAATGATTCTAGCACATTGGTGAGGCATGATTTCCCTTTACAAAAACCATTTACCCTTTACAAAATGCTTGTTTTGCTTATTGTTTAGTTTTGTGCCAGTAGGTGGCACAGGGGTGAGTGGCAAAGTATTTTCTATGCAGAACATCCTAGCTATATAGCCAGAGACTGGAAACTGATGGCAAATTTGAAAAATGGACTAGTTCCTACAGGTTTTTTTGTTTTGGTTTGTTTTTTTAAATCTTGGCAATGCAATAATAGAATCATAAAAGAATAAAAATGACATTTGTATGAAGAAATAAATCACCATGTATGAAGAAAAATAAAAAAAAACTATCTCATTTCTTAATGAAAAAGTGCACACAATAGTAAGAAACATTTTTGAAAAGGAGAAGAGAAAATATTAATAAAGATGGCTGACTGCAGTGCTGCCTATTGTAAAATTTCTGCTTCTGCAGAATCCACTGAATAGGAATGCAGATTAAACTGATTTGCTGCATGGCAGGGAACTTTCCAATTGGTCTTCACTCTCTCTAGAACTACATTTAGACAGTATCTTGATGGCTCTGACATGCTTTAAACATCTCTGATCATGGACTATATTAATTTCAAATTTCACCCATAAGGATAAGATTTTTTTTTAAAGAAAGCTGATATAGTTGTGGGAGGTTAATTGTATCTGCTAAGTGTCTGAGTAGCCCAAAGAGATGGCGGCATGTAAGATGTATTTACAATGGGAAAGACATGGTTGATGCCCTGAAAAAAACGTTATGGGGCTTGATCCTGCTCTCATTGAAGTCAGTGGAACTTTTGCCATTGACTTTGATCAGAGCAGGAACAGACCGAAGTGAATACACAATCAGTTCTCAGGAAAAAAAAAAGTCAGCTGAGGCTGTAATGTTCACAGCCATGCTATGGAGTTACCTAGGATGTGAAGCTTGCCTACTTCATAGCTGCTCTAGTTAGGCCAAGCACATTGCACACACCAAGGGCTCCTTGCATTCCTCCATTCTACCCCACATGCTCCCTTTGTACCACCCTCCCATCCTCCTCTATTTCAGGGACTAATTCCCCCCACCAAGGTTTCTGGGTATCCCCCAGTCTCCCCTCCCATACCAGAGTTTCCCATTCTCCCCTCCCTCATGCCCTCCATTCCCTTTTCTCCTTATGGCAGGGGCTCTGTGCGCCCCCCATTCTTTTCTTCCTCCCCTTGCCAGCAGCTCTGTATGCAACCCTAGTCACATGTTGTCCCCTGTCAGGGGCTCTGTATGCCCTGCCTTTCTTTCATACCAGGGTCCCCCAAACTTCCCCTGCCAGGCATTCTGTGTGTTCTTATTTTCCCCATAGCAGGGCCCTTTCTTGCCCCACATGTCAGGGGCTCTGTCTGCCCTAGTCCCCCTTTTCCTCCATGCTAGGGATTCTGTGTGCCCCCTCCCACACACCAGGGTCCCCAAATTTCCCCTTGCAGGGGTTTTGTGTGCCCTTCCATATCCCCCCATATCAGGGTACCCCATTCTCCATCCCCATGCCAATGTCTTTGTGCTTTCCTCCACATCCCCTTCCCCGCCCCCAGACATTATTATTTGTATGGGATATAAGTCATTCAAGGTGTTAATGTGTTAAACTCTGTTGGGAGGATGAAAAGAGATAAGATGGGAGTATTGTTATGTTGGATGGATGCCATCAACCAGTTTGATCTATAAACAATTTCAGAGGCACTTGAAGATGCAACTGTGCTAAAAAGATGACAGGTGCTTCATATGTCCTCCATTTTCTCTCTTTTGGTTTTTCAATTTCCATCAAAATCAATTGGTTCTGGCCACTGAGGTCTAGAACATTCCCTGACAATTTGGAATTGATCAGATGCAGCAATTAAAAGTTGTTGGATTACATACATATAGACAGACAAATGTTGAGTATAAGGCCTTTTCAGGCTCAGCCAATCACATGCAAGCTGGACATAGGTTTTGTTTTTGTTTTTAATGTAAGTGGTTTGAATGCTATTAGTCTATGAAGAGCTCAGAGCAGGTGAAGTGTATTTTAACAAGGATAATCAAATCAAAATGCAAACTAGATGCACAAAATAATCTCAGCTGCACCCATTTGACCACTGGGTGCAGCCTAAGGGGGTGAAGGGCTTAAAGGAACCTGTTTCAGTTCCCTGATCTTAGGGTCTATTCTACACCAGCCTGGCATGTTTTAGAGCAGCTTTCAGGAAAGATTCCCATTAAGTTCAATAGACTTTGGATCATGATTTGTAAGCCCAACTACTACTGTATGGAAGTGCGAACTCACAGGTTAGTGCTAGTTATTGTTTAATTTCTGTGTGTCCCCTTCTTTTTCAATGTGGCAGGATAAAAATAAAGGATCTTTCTCACCCTGGCTGCCTAAAATTCTTAATAGACTAATTCAGATCAATCCACTAATCTGAGATTCCATTTTGGTTCAAAGAAGTTTTGGAAAATACCATGACGGTTAAAGAAGAATCAATAACAACAAATTCCCACTCTTTATGTTCTTGGCATATTATGTATCTTTTGAGATACTGGATCTCTTCTGTAATTTTTGAAAACTGCAATATGCATAACTCCAGTTCCCATGGACATTTTTTTTCCATGATGATTGAAGTCCAAGGCCCAGTACCTAGAAATATTTAAGTGTGTGCTTACTTTTATACTTTTGAAATCATTCAGCTGAGATATATGCATAAAGGTAAGCACACACTTAAATAAACGTGTTTGCAAGAGAAGCTTCAGGAATGTCATACTCCTGTATCTATGAATACAATATAGGGCAAAATGTTATCTTTTTCCCTCAGGAAGAGCTGCTGTTGATTGAGGATTATTGTACAGATCAGTATTAATTTAGAGAAAGAGGGAAGCATTTTATATACACACTAGATGAAATATATTAATTCCTTTGT
Source organism: Mauremys reevesii (assembly GCF_016161935.1). Taxonomy (NCBI): domain Eukaryota; kingdom Metazoa; phylum Chordata; order Testudines; family Geoemydidae; genus Mauremys; species Mauremys reevesii. Next base: position 255,901,321 of record NC_052623.1, read on the forward strand.
GAGTAAGTGCATTGGAAGTCTGGAATATGGAAATAAGCCTTCCCTGGAGAATTACTATAGTACCTGAAAATTCCTGGAGAAAAATTCATCCAAGAAACTTCACTCTCCTTGGGACTCACTATTAACTAGGTTCACTCTGTAGAAAAGAAATATGAAGTCTGAAATATTTTTGCTAATGGTATTTTAATCAAGTAAGAGACATCCCTCATGGATCCTTAACTTGAGACTTAAAAATCTGCATTTAAATTGAGAGTCTAAAATATATAACCCAAGAGCCTATGAATACCTTTTCTCATATGTACCGTATATAGCAAGTGTGATGTCTTTTCTTCACTTTTATTTGTCATAACACACTAGTTATCAAGAAGTTAATGTTGAAGATTTAGCTAAAAGGAGAAAGATGAAGGTTGGAAAATAATTGAAAAAAATGGGAAGGGAATTGGTATCTTGCTGGCTTGCATAACAATAGCATTTTACAGCTAACTACAAAGGCTGTGGTCCTGATTCACCTTTGCCCTGGACCTTGGTTTTTACACTGGTGCAAAGTCAGTGTAAAATGCTACCATTACAATTGGAATGCACTTGGCATTCCGTTTATACTGGGCTACATGACTACACATTTGGTGCAGGAAAATGGTGAATTGGGTCTTGTAGATGTAATTATCTAGCCTGATTTATATCACAACATGATGATAAAATACATAAGTTATTCTGAAGCTGCATGACCAGATCCTCATCTGGTGTAAACTGGCATAGCTCCATTGACTTCAGTGAAGATACCCTGATTAACACCTTCTGAAGATTTGGCCCATAGAGTTTTTTTTTTTATTTGGATTTTTTTCTCTTACTGTCCAAAACTGTATTTGTTTTGTGGATGTAGATGGTTTCCATGTGCAATGGCAGCAGAGTAGGTTGGGAAGTGCTGCACCCTACAGCCTTGCAATAGCACTGGTCTCTGTGGGGGGAATACTACTTGATCTGGAAATGTGGAGGGGAGTTAATAGATGGTTATATCACATACATCAAGGCTTTTCAGTTGAAAAAGATGCATCGGAGGGAGGTTATAAACACCGGGGGAGAGGAGTTAGAACATTTGGATCATACCCTCACTTTTTGTAGGGTAATCTGTGACTTTTGAGAACTTGTGTCCAGGGCTTCAGCCCGTTTCCTCTGCCACTTTAGACATAGAAGGGTCATGGCATGGTGGTGGTGCCCGTGCTGCAGGTGACTCTGTCCCCATAGAAGCTACTTCTCCATCTCAGCATCCACACACCTTGGCTCTCCTCCCCAGCCAGGATACCTAACTCCCTCATGTCCTTCCAGAATCTTCTTCCCCAGCCCCTCAAATCACATAGGCCCCAAATCCTCCCTCCATGGAAAAGCAGCTTCCTGGAGTCAGAGACAATTAGAAGAGATATAGGGCAACTGGGAGACTGTCAGAGCATCCCTTGCTAAGGCAAGGAGCAGGCCTAGCAGAGGTGTAACAGCTCCAGTTCTCCAGTAGAGGAGATCAGGACTTGGGGCATTTGCTCTCTTCTCCTTCAGAAAGACCGATGAGACTACATCTGTAGCAGCAGCCAGTTACACAGGAAGTCTGTGGAAGAGCTGTGACTAGAATCCACGTCTCCTGATTCCTTTCATTCTTACACATTTATATTAAAGCTGGATGGAAAGCAAGGGGGAAAATGGCAATTAAAATACTTTTTGCCCTGTTTTTTTCACTGATGTCATATTTTTTAATGTTGATGTTTCATTTGGCTCCTGTATTTACAGAGGGCCTGAAATAATAAAAGTAAAACTGGATAGAGTCTGAAAGCAGAAGCAGTCTCTGGTCTTCTCTTCTGATGGCTTAGTTGCTTGGACTTGGATTTTTTTTTTTTTAAATCTTATCAGGTTGTGTTATTGTGGGTAGGCTGCTGCAGAAAAGCAGGTTTTGTCCTGGACTACAAAAACAATGTAACCTGAACTTCTTGGCCTGTGGTTTAAACACAAGACCATCCTTTCCCCCAAATGCTGAACAAATGATGGCCTCTATTTTAGGAGGGAGTTTGGGAGGTAAAATCAGGCACTTGAAAGGGGAAAAAGTGCACTTGTATTTATGCCAAGTGGCAGGTTCATTATAATCTGTACAGTTTTTAATTTCCCACCACATTGGCAATGCTATTAATAATCCTTGGCAACTAGAATATACTTTCCAAGTAGTCTGAGGATTTGTAGAAAAGTTTATTCTGAAACACACAAATGTGATAAATTATTAGTTTACGTTACAGCACCACACGTCAGAATCATAGAGTTTAAGCCACAAGGGACTACCAGATCACCTCGTCTGACTTCTTGTACATCACAGATGACCAGCGCCACCCAGCACCCACACGTTAAACCCAACAACCAAAATGTAGGCCAAAATATTATAGTTCACAGAAACAGACTGCTATGTGCCACAGAGAATAGGAGGAACTGAGGTGCACCAGTGTTTGAGGCCCCTGCAACAGCAGATAAATGATTAAGTGAGATGTACTCAGATGATCTTGGCAAGAGACCTGCACCTAAATGCTGCAGAGGAAGGTGAAAAAACCACAAGGTCACTGGTAATCTGACCTGGAGGAAAATTCCTTTGACCTCAGGTGATGACTTAGACCCAGAGCAAGTGAGCAAGAACCAGCCAGCCAAGAACCTGAGAGAGAGAATGCTCAGTGCCCACCCTGTCCAATGCCCCATCTTGAGCTGTGGCCATCCCTGATGCTTCACAGATAGAGATCAACATCCCTTCCCTCAGAATATGCGAGAGTGGAAACAAAATCCCACATTTTAAAAGTAAAAGTCGTGCAATTCTGAGGTTGAATTAGGAGTAAGGATTTATGGGGGGGAAATGGCCTGCCTTTTTGGCAATTTGATTGCAACCAACTTGAAAGTTCTTAATTAAGCACATGGCAAATGAATCTGAAGAACTGTTCAGAAAGCTGTTCCTTTTTTAATATTTGTATTTTGACCCCCAGTCAGGATCATGGCTGCATTATGCTAGGCATTGTATAAACACATCAAAAGGCATAGTCCCTGTCCCCTAAGAGCTTACAATCTAAACAGACAACACAAGCGAAAGGAGGGGGAAAGAAATGCAATATACAAACAATGTGGTTAGGATGATGGTTGGGAAATGTCATGTCAGTAACACAGGTTGAAAATTTATATGTTTGGAGGTAGGAGTGGATGTGACCAGAGGAAACGAGTTACTAGGAGCAAGACAAGAGGAAAAAGGAGACATTCAGGGGTTCAAGAAGGGAGAAGAGGAAAAGGGGAAGAGGATATATGGAGAGGTCAGTGGGAAGAGACCATGATGGAAAGCTAGAGAAGATATCCAATCAGCAGAGAGGAAAGAATGTCCTGAGTCCAAACTGTCAAAAGAAATCTGCTTGTATGACTTGTTTCCAGGAGATTCAGAAGATGCGTGACTTCTCTGCTATGATTGCTCTGGCTTCAGCCCAGGATGAAGAGGGGAAATCTTTTGCTTCCAAAGGCCAGCTATAAAGTTGAGTGAATCATGGATTTTTTTTGGCCCAGAGGCAATTCAAACTAAAACCATGCAATTTTTTTAGTCACATTAAAAAGAAAAATAACCCTCAGAATTTTTTTTATTTTGAATGGACCAAAATGTTTTAGTTGATTCAGAATGAGTTTTTTTCAACTTTTTCACTTCAATTCAGCAGATGTTTTTAATCCTTTGTAGGTGGTTTATTTATTTATTTTTAAATTGGCCAGTCATTGTGCAGTGGTCTGCTGTAACGTTAACACCATTTTTATTAGTGGTGTTCAGGGATTTCCCTACAGCCCCCCTGAATTTCCCCAACACCCCCCCCCCAGTCTTGTGAACTAGTTACATGCCAAACCTGGTGGCTGAACTTTGCAACTTTGTACTCACCCACAACTATTTCACATTTGTGGACAATATATACCTTCAAGTCAGTGGCACTGCTATGGGTACTCGCATGGCACCATAGTATGCCAACATTTTTATGGCTGATTTAGAACAACGCTTCCTTAGCTCTCATCCCCTAACACCCCTACTCTCCTTGCGCTACATTGATGACATCTTCATCATCTGGACCTATGGAAAAGAAGCCCTTGAGGAATTCCACCATGATTTCAACAATTTCCATCCCACCATCAACCTCAGCCTAGACCAATCCACACAAGCGGTCCATTTCCTTGGTACTACTGTGCTGTTCCATGGTGATGGTGGTAGGGGGAATAATCAAAAAATGATTGGTTCAGGGAGCCTGGACACTGGGTCTTCCACCTCCCCATCCTTCCCTCACCCTCTGTAAGCTCACTTAGAGGAGCCTGATTGGGCCCCACAGCCAAGTTAGGTGGTCAAACTCCTCCCGCCCTGGTGTGGGTGCTGCAGGGAGCATGCTCAGAAACACAGATGCCTAGTGAACTTTTACTACAAAAAATGTCACTGTCGAGCAAGTTTAGGACCCTGCAGTGGTGAGCAGCAGCTGGGCGGGGGGTTGGGCATCCCAGTGGGGCCTGATTCTAGCTATTAGGTGCCTAAAGCAGCAGTTAGGCACTTAAGCCCTGTGGTGAATCTGGCCCTAAGAGGTCGGCAGAGCTGGGAAGGGATATGGGCTCATAGGAAGAAGGAATCACAGCTGGGAGGGCCTCAAGAAGTTTTGGGGTCTTAACTACATGGGATCCCCTCTGAGCCATTCCCATCTCTTGGAAAGCAAAGCAGTTCCTCATATACTTTAAGGCCAGGTGGGAACACTGTGATAATCTAGTCTGACCTCCTTCAGCTTGCAGGTCAAAGAACCTCACCCATCCCCTCCTGTAATAGACCCATAACCTTCCCGGGCCTTTATGGCTTGGGGCAAACCAACCAGTACTTGGTTTTGTCAGAAGTTGATCTCATCAGGTTCCTTGGGCTAGATACCTCAATAAATCCCAGGCTTGAGAAGCTCCTTGTAGAGGTATCAGCTACAACACCTTCCCTGGACCCTAGTGCCACCCCATCCAGACTTTCCCCCCGCTCAGTGATGCTGGGGATGGCTAGCCAATGGGTTGCTTGTACTTGAGGCTGCTATCCCTTTAAGGCCGGAGAGGCCTGCTGTAATAGTACCTGCCTCTCTAAGGGGGTTAGCAGAACCTTCTCTCCAGCCACTAGGTAGAAGGCCCACATTCTCCACACCTAACCTTGGCCTTGCTACGTTTCTGTGCTGCAGGTACTCGAGCCCAGGAAGCTCAGCTAATATGTGGAATGCAGGCACAGTGGACTGGGGTTTAAGTTGCAGGGCACCTCAACTATCCAAGCCTCAGTTCTTGAGATCTCTGTTTTCCACAGTTTGGCTGTGGCCATTCATTATACTAAAGCCCCCTTTAATTATTAGTATCTTCCTCTCCCCTGCTCCAACACCCCAGCCCCATGACATCTCAGCTCTTGGATGGTGTGCTGTAGAGAGGGGAAATTGGGGTTAGTCATACTCCATTTGGATGGCACTCCCCTTGGGTCTGTGGCAGATCTCTCCCTCTTTCGCTCTTTGGTTCAAGGGCCTCAATTCCTTCCTGCCCCGGCCCCTCCCTCGGATCTTGTGTCTGCCAACAGGGAAATGCCAAACTCCAACTTTCCATCACCCCAGGAAAGCTCTGCCCTTTATCTCCTAGGAAGTTACTCTTCTGAGCCCTGTGCAAATCAAGTACCCCATGGAATCCCCTGCTTTCCACCCTCTAGTATAAACATCTCTGGGACATTTCCCCCCACTGCTGCCACTCTTCAATGTCTAGCACCAGGTCAGTTTCTGAAAACTTAGAGGGTTTGCTATTCTCCTCCTCCATGGGTTGTTGGCTTTTATTCACACACGTGGCCAAAAGGTCTGTAAGGATGAGACTTCGGCCATGCATCTGCCAAGGAAGGATTGATTCTTGAACCAGATGAGGTAAAATAACAAATCCAGTGAGCTAGTCACACCATCACTCTCATTGAAGCCCCAGGCCCCGTTTTCATCTTGGAATCTGGGGTTAAACGTCATACCCCAAGGAGAGTCTCTTATCATCAGTCTCTGTGTCCCAGGACAACAAGCCATTGCTCTCAGCCACTTTGGCCCATCCTTACAAGGCCCGCTGGTTGCTAGGGAGATGGTAGAATTAGTGGGCCCCTTCTGTTAATGGGCATGCTGGCAAGGTGGGATTCAGTAGTATGGAAACCGGAAATAGTATAAGGGACTATACTATCAATCAAACCCTAACTCCTCCCCTTGGTGGCTTAAACCCTGCCCCTTGACGCCTTAAGCCCTGACCACCTGTCACTGGAAGTCCCACCCATGGGAAATATTACTTCTGGGGTCAAGGAGGACACATGACCGGAAGCAAAGTGTGTCATGTGACCCCTCTAAGAACTCCTCCCACTGCCCTCTGCCAATCAGGAGGGGTTTCTCCCCAGTAGGCCCACCCTGAGAGGAGATTCGTCCAATCAGGGGTGTTCCGGGGCATGGTGACGCATCCGGAAGTGGTTCGTGTGACCTCTCTAAGAACTCCTCCACTGCCCTCTGCAAATCATGATGGGTTTCGGCCACACAGCACCACCCTGAGAGCAGATTTGACCAATCGATTGTGTTCCGGGACGGGGTGACCTGCCCAGAAGAGGGTTATGTGACCCCTCTAAGAACTCCTCCCAGCACCCTCTGCCAATCAGAGCGCAGCACCATCACCCCATAAGTCCCAGCAATCGGGGCAGAAGAGGCCATCTTTTACCAAGAACATGTGCTTTAGAAATCGTGGAAACATGGACTCCTTCATCACCCTGATGAGAACTTCGGACTTTGTGTTAGCCCTGAGGGCCTTTGGACTTGTGTGGAGAAAGCGCTCCATGAGCAACAGTTCCGACGAAGGCCCTTTTTCTCAGCCGTTGATGGATACACCAGAACCCGAAACCCAAACCCTTGTGAGGCACCCCGATGAGCATGAAGGCCTCTCATTGTCCACCCCCTAGAGGTGGAAGATAAACGCAGCTCGGGGGAGTCACCAGAGGACAAGATGAACAGAAAAGATGTCGCTCAGGTAAATGAATGATTCAGAAGTGACGGTTGATGATGGGGTGTAATGAGGTTAGGAACCAGGAGGTTGCGTAAAGCTAAAAACAAGCAGTGGGGTGCTTACATTGTTTCTTTTTTGAAAATCTCTCAACAGCTCGACGATGCTTTTCTAGAGGCCTTTGAGAACTGACATCAGTAGCCCCGTGGGAGTAAATATATCATGCATCAGCTGTTTTTGCTCATGTCTGAGACACAGATCTCAAGAGGAAAATCTGGAAAAGGACAAAATGGAAGAATGAACCAGCTCAGACTCCCTTATGGTAGGGGTCATGGTGTCCATTTTTACAGGCGGCTGTAAAAGGTCGTGTTAAACCAGGCGATTAATAAAACTTATTTATTTAAATGTGTCTATATGAATGTGTCTCCCTTCATATTTGTGTTAAGAAAAGACGGTACCAGTAACAGTCATTTCTACACAGGCAGCTCTGTTAAAGAAAATATATTACACCCCCGGGGAAGTTGGGAGCTTCGGCGGGGTGAACCCTCTTTCTCAAGTGGCCAGAAAGCACAGTAAAACTTTAAATAGAAGACAGGTAACAGCTTGGCTTTCAGACAGGGACACTTACACTTTACACATTTCCACCCCACCATCAACCTTAGCCTGGACCATTCCACACAAGAGATCCACTTCCTAGACACTACAGCACTAATAAACGATGGCCACCTAAACACCACCCTATACCAGAAACCTACTGACCGCTATACTTACCTACATGCCTGCAGCTTTCATCCAGACCACACCACTCAACCCATTGTCTACAGCCAAGCTCTACGATACAATCACATTTGCTCCAACCCCTCAGATAGAGACAAACACTTGCAAGATCGCTATCAAGCATTCTTACAACTACAATACCCACCTGCTGAAGTGAAGAAACAGATTGACAGAGACAGAAGAGTACCCAGAAGTCACCTACTACAGGACAGGCCCAACAAAGAAAGTAACAGAACGCCACTAGCCATCACCTTCAGCCCCCAACCAGCAGTGTATTATCGCCTAGGCCAACAAGGCCTAGGCCTAGGGCGGTGTAGCAGGGTGGACCCTGCTCCGGCCCTGAGGGCTTGGAAAAGCAGCCTGGCAGGGCTTGAGAGCTGCAGCTGGAGGCTGGGCTGATGGGGAAAGTGGCTGCAGCTGGAGGCCACGCCCCAAACTGAAGCCCTGGGGCTTATAAGAAGCAGGGAAGCCAGAGCCCAGAGAGAGTCTCTCTCTGCCTCCAGAGAGAGATGGGCCTGGCTGCTTAGAGGCTGAGACTAGGTACCTGAGTGAAGCAGGGCTGGGGGACAGGCTGAGGAGCTAGGGAAGCTCCAGCCTGGAAAGCCCCAGGCTGCGGCCTAGCAAAGGGCCAAAGGTACTGGGAGTTGCAGAGGGCAGCCCAGGGGTAGGACAAAGCAGCAGATCCAAACCCCCTTTGCCTGTGATGAGTGGGCTGATACTGCAGTCTGCCCCAGGGTGTGGGGCTAGACCATGACTGACAGTAGCCACTACTGAGGCAAGGCGGGGATAGTAGCGTGGGGTTCCCCTGGGAGGGGGAGACCCAATTATAGATAGCGGGCACCGGGTCCAGGGAGGGACGCCGGGGCCAGAGAACAGGTGGGTCACCAGCCTGCCGAGGGCGCTCCAGGGCCGGACCGAGGGACATTCCGGGACCGACCAGCAGGAGGCGCGGCAGGGGTGAGTACCGACCCTGTTACAGGCGGCAAATTTGCTCACGCCCCCTCCCCAACTCTGTCCCTTCCCCAAATCCCTGGCCCCTCTCCTCCCCCAGGCGCGCAGCGTTTCCCTCCTTCCACCTCCCTCCCAGGCTTGCCATGCGAAAGTGCTGGGAGAGAGGGAGAAGCGAGTAGTGGTGCACTCAGAGGAGGCGGAGCAGAGGTGAGCTGTGGCCTGTGGGGAATAACCTGTGGGGGCCCGGGAACCGCTCTCCGCCCCAGCTCATCTCCACTCCACTGCCGCCATCCCCCGAGTGCGCCACAACTCCCCTTCTCCCCCCTCCCTCCCAGGCTTGCCGCGGGGGAGCGGAGGTGAACTGGCGCGCGGCGGGGAGAGTGGGCAGCAATTTTTTGAGGGCCTAGGGGCGGCAAATTTGTTAATCTGCCACTGCCCCCAACTAAAACCTCTCCAGCGCATCATCAAGGATCTACAACTTATCCTGAAGGACGATCCATCACTCTCACAGATCTTGGGAGACAGGCCTATCCTCGCTTACAGACAGCCCCCAGACCTACAGCAACCACACACCACACAACAAAAACACTAACCCAGGAACCTATCCTTGCAACAAAGCCTGTTGCCAACTCTGTTCACATATCTATTCAGGGGATACCATCATAGGACCTAATCACATCAGCCACACTATCAGAGGCTCGTTCACCTGCACATCTACCAATGTGGATGGGCCATTACACAAAGTAATTTCCCCATGCTTATTTTTTATCCCACTACAGTTCCTCACATCTTCTTGTCAATTGCTGGAAATGGGCCATTTTCATTACCACTACAAGCAGTTCTTTTTCTCTCCTGCTGATAATAGCTCACCTTAACTGATCACTCCCCTTATAGGGTATATGGTAATACCCATTGTTTCATGTTCTCTGTGTATATATATATATCTCTTCCTACTGTATTTTCCACTGCATGCATCCGCTGAAGTGGGCTGTAGCCCACGAAAGCTTATGCTCAAATAAATTTGTTAGTCTCTAAGGTGCCACAAGTACTCCTGTTCTTTTTTCAGTTTACACAAACCGGCTCAAATACGTTTTAAAAGAAACAAGTCCATTGTTTCAGATGTGGATGTGCAATGGCAGGCAAATTTGGTGGATATGCACTGGTTCTCCAAATGCAACAGTGGTTTTAAGTACATCTTAACAGTGATAGACATTCTATCCAAATACGCCTGGGCCTTAGGCCTAAAAGACAAGACGAGTGGTGAGGTATCAAAGGCCTTTCAAGCTATTTTCAGCAAAGGTTGCGTGCCTCAAAAATTACAAACCGATCAGGGTAAAGAATTTTTAAACAAACCTTTAAGCAGATTATTAAAGTGGCATGGAGTTCACCATTTTGTTACTAATAATGAAGTCAAAGCAGGGGTTGTAGAGCGATATAACAGAACTTTAAAAACTAGGATGTGGAGATATTTTACAGCCCATAACACCTTTTGCTATATTGATGTGTTACCTGACTTTAAAGAGTTACAACCAGAGTTTCACAGAACTATACATACCAGACCCGCTGATGTTAACCCTTCAAATTCTTTGAAGGTATGGAAAACAGTTTACGGAGATGGTTTAAAATAAAACCGGTTGTTGCCCCTTTGAGAAATGCGACTACATGAGACTATCTAAAACCAAAGGAGCTTTTGAAAAAGGTTATGAACAGACATTCACCGATGAGATATTCCTTGGGCATGCCTAGCCTTGCTCAAAACATGTTTCAACAAGCACAGACGTGTATCTTGCGATGATTTTCATAGCCATGTTACCCAGTAAAGCACCCCAGGTGAGGGGTTTAAAGACAATTGATGTTTGGTGTTTGTTTAAAAAAAAAAACAATTCAGAAAAAAGTACACAGATTATTATTTTTTAAATTAAAATAATCACTCGTGAGGTCCCCTAAATAATCCCCCAGAGGGGGATTCCACTCACCCTCCCTTTTCACAAATATCACCAAGTCAGTGTCGTGGTACAGGCACTACTCATGCACCCTCTCTAAGGGGTTGTATAGTTCTAAGTGGGCATAAGCGGTGGTGAAACAGGCTATGAAGACATTGGTATTGCCAGAGACAGAGTACCGGTCTTTTGCATGCTTCCAAGACACACACGGTTTAATCGTCGATAAACTCACAGGACGAAACCTTGTAATTGGGGGAAAAACAGGTACTGAAAGAGTGGAGAAATTGGAGAGGGTCCAGAGAAGAGCAGCAAGAATGATTAAAGGTCTTGAGAACATGACCTATGAAGGAAGGCTGAAAGAATTGGGTTTGTTTAGTTTGGAAAAGAGAAGACTGAGAGGGGACATGATAGCAGTTTTCAGGTATCTAAAAGGTATCCTTAGCCTCTAAGGATAGAACAAGAAGCAATGGGCTTAAACTGCAGCAAGGGAGGTTTAGATAGGACATTAGGAAAAAGTTCCTAACTGTCAGGGTGGTTAAACACTGGAATAAATTGCCTAGGGAGGTTGTGGAATCTCCATCTCTGGAGATATTTAAGAGTAGGTTAGATAAATGTCTATCAAGGCTGGTCTAGACAGTATTTGGTCCTGCCATGAGGGCAGGGGACTGGACTCGATGACCTCTCGAGGTCCCTTCCAGTCCTAGAATCTATGAATCTATAAAATCTAAAGGTTTATTCATAAAAGGAAAAAGATACAGATGAGAGTTAGAATTGGTTAAATGGAATCAATTACATCCAGTAATGGCAAAGTTCTTGATTCAGGCTTGTAGCAGTGATAGAGTAAACTGCAGGTTTAAATTAAGTCTCTGGAGTACATCCCCAGCTGGGATGGGTCATCAGTTTTTTGTTCAGAGCTTCAGTTTGTAGCAAAATCCTTCCAGAGGTAAGAAGCAGGATTGAAGACAAGATGGAGATGAGGCATCAGCCTTTTATAGTCTTTTCCAGGTGCAAGAACACCTCTTTGTCCTTACTGTGGAAAATTACAAGCAAAATGGAGTCTGGAGTCACATGGGCAAGTTCCTGCATACTTTCCTGAGTTACAAGGCGCATCTGCCTTCTCTCAATGGGTCACTTGTGTAGCTGATGGTCCTTAATGGGCCATCAAGCAGGCTAGGCAGAGCTAACATCAACTCGTCTGGGATGTCACCCAGATGCATAGCATAAGTTTGAAATACAGACAGGATAGAGCCAATATTCATAACTTCAACTACAAAATGACACATGCATAATCATAACCAGCAACCCATAGTCTGGTCTTAGACCCCTTATATGATCCCCTTTACATAAGATTTGGTGCCACTACAGGACCTTGGTTGCAACCATGTTCTATACGGTCCCAGTTCAAGTCAATAATGTGACACAGGCATCTTCCGATTTGGTCATTTTCTTTAAAACATGGTCAGGGTCTGCACTAAATTGCACAGCATTTATCAAGGTCACCCCTTACGCTAAATGTACTTGGGTTAGGCACAGACATTGCATAGCATAACCTATGGCAAGAACAGTGTTTAATAAGCTTTCCAAACACAGCTCAGTACACAGGGCCCGGAGCTTGCAGTTTATATTTACTGAAGTCCAAGTCACACAGTCATGGTGCCACTGGGCTGGTGCATCTATGACACAGCCCTCACAATCTTCAAAAAGCTTTTCCCTAAGGCAGTGATTAAGGACAGCATAAACAGCAACACATACAATAGTCCGCATGACTTTTTTACGCTTACGACGTGGCACTGGCTCAGTTAGTTCCATGTCAAGCCTCCTAAACTCCTCATAGCCTCATCCTCGGAGTCCTCTTCAACAATTTGTATCGGCATTGAGCAAAAACAAGGAGAGCCCAGTTCATCTTCGCTGCTTGATGAAACGCTGTCCAGGGCCTCTGGGTCCTGTAGAAAGGCATCGTCAAGCTGTCGAGAGATTTTCAGAAAAGAAACAATGTAAGTTCCCACTGCTTGTTTTTAAATATACACAACCCCGCCCGAACCACCCGGTTCCTAACCCCATTACACCCCATCATCAACGGTCACTTCTTAATCATTCATTTACCTGAGCAATGTCTTTTCCATTCACCTTGTCCTCCGATGACTACCCTGAGCTGTGTTCACCTTCCACCTCTAGGGGAGCAGACAATGAGAGGCCATCACACTCATTGGGGTGCCTCATGAGAGTTTGAGTTTCGGGTTCTGGCGTATTCATCAACGGCTGAGTCAAAGAGCCCTCGTGGGAACTGTCGCCGATGTAGCACTTTCTCCACACAAGTCCAAAGGCCCTCAGGGCTAAAACAAAGTCCAAAGTGCTCACAGGGGTGGTGAAGGAGTCCATGTTTCCACGATTTCTAAAGCACGCATCCTTGGTAAAATATGGCCTTTTCTGCCCTGGCGCTGGGACTTATGGGGTGATAGTGTTGCACTCTGACTGGCAGAGGGCGCTGGGAGGAGTTCTTAGAGGGGGTCACACGACCATCATCTGGGCGGGTCACCCCACCCCAGAACATCACCGGTTGGTCAAATCTGCCCTCGGGGTGGTCCTATGCGGCCAAAACCCATCGCGATTGGTAGAGTGCAGTGGGAGGAGTTCTTAGAGGAGTCACACGAGCCACATCCGGATGGGTCACCCCACCCTGGAACACCCCTGATTGGTCAAATCACCTCTCGGGGCAGGCCTATGGGGGTGAAACCCCTCCTGATTGGTAGAGGGCAGTGGGAGAAGTTCTTAGAGGGGTCACATGACACACTTTGCTTCCGGTCATGTGTCTGCCTTGACCCCAGAAGTAATACCCCCATGAGTGGGACTTCTGGTGATAGGCGGGCGGGGTTAAAGGGGTCGAGGGGCGGGGTTTTAGGGGTCAAGGGGCCGGTTTGGGTTTGATTGATGGTAGGGCCCTAACAGTACTACTGGACACCCTTAGAGGCCTTTTTCTTCCAAAAGGGTGGCTTTGTAAATTTAGTATCCGCTCTTCTTGAAGGAAGGATTGATTCTTGAACCACATGAGGTAAAGTAACAAATCCAGTGAGCTAGCCACACCTCAATCTCATTCAAGCCCCCAGGTCCCCTTCATCTTGGAATCTGGGTTTAAATGTCATACCCCAAGGAGAGTCTCTTATACATCAGTCTCTGTGTCCCAGGACAACAAGCCATTCTTCTCAGCCACTTTAGCCCATGCTTACCAGACCCACTGGATGATAGGGAGATTTGTGGCCCCCTTCTGTTAGTGGGCATGCTGGCAGGATGGGATTCAGTAGTATGGAAACCAGACACCCTTGGAGGTCCTTGCCTTCCAAAAGGGTGGCTTTGTAAATTTAGTGTCAGGTGTTCTTGAACGAGAGTCCTTGGACATTCGGGACTTCACTTTGTTCTGAAGCTTGCTGAAGGTTTGCTTGTGGCACATTAACATCCTTTTGAGAACTGGAACCTTGCTCCTTGAAGGGGATGGTGTCCTAGCTCTGGAGGCCTTTGGTGACTTTGGGGGAGAACCGTCAGGTCTCCCAGTTGGTTTCTCCCCAGTTTGCGAAAGCCCTGTTGTACTTGTAGCAATGGACACCATCTTTGGTTGCTTGGTGGGAGCCGTTTTCCCCATTCCATCCTGCATCTTGCTCTTGTCTGTTGGAAGGAGCCACACCACTGGCATCTTGTTGTGGTTGGATGATGCTGAGGAGTCTCCTGGAGTCCATCACTGTGGAATTCCATGGGATCTTCCGGGCAAGTCAGCACCTGCAGAGCCAGCTGGTCTCTTCTGTCGAAGCTTACTGCACTTCTTGCAGATTTTGTTTGGCGGCTGATCCCTGGAGAGCTTTGAATTCACAGTTCCATCGAACCCATGTGAATCCATGATGTCTCAAAGACCATGCAGCTCAGCAGATGTCTCTTTCTGAGTTTTCTTACCCTTCATCTTTCCTGGATGTGCCTTGCGGAACTGCTGGCAAACTGAGAACTGGCCCGCCAAGGGGCGGGAGCTGCTCAACATTTCCGTCAGGTGTTTGATCTGCAGGTCGTGTGCAGCCTGCCCAGCAATGAGAGAGTCAAGGGTGGATCTTGTTAGCTGCCCAGAGCCTGGTGCCTCTGGGGCAACCTGGTGGCATTGGGTCCTGGGAAGATCTGCCCTGCCCTCACCTGCCTGTGCCCCTGACCCCAGGCAGGAGCTTTCTCCCAAGATAACCTTCCTCTCCATGTGCAGCTCCAGCTTCTTTTCAGTCCCTTTGGTGCCGCTCACACTGGTAAGGGGCTTTCTCAACTCGCTCCTATAAATCTGGAGTGTCGCTTCTAGTGTCTTCTCTGCTATTGCGGTTCCTGGAGGTGGCGATGTCAGATCCACCCCTGCTGGCAGAATGCAGCGATCTGGGTTAATCTGGTTTCCTGCCATGCCATCATTCCTGCCCATCTCCATGGTGGTATCTTCCACTGGCGTTGGAGGATGTGTGGAAGAAGAGGAGCTTGTGCTTTGCCTCCCTATCTGCAGGAAATCAGTCTCCATCTCACTGAACTCCACACTGGCTCCCCTGGCTGGGACGGCGTGAGGCAGCTTTGCCGGGGGCTCTGGGTCCAGGGTGAGCAGCCCCCACTGCACGACGAGATGCTCACATCTTATGTGGAGTTTGATGGGGTGGGCAGGTTGTTGTCCCATTGTTGGGAATGCCGCTGTCCTGTTCTTGCCCGGCTCCCTAGAGGGGCAGAGTGGTCCAGGCAGGGCAGTCTCTCTCAGAAGGGGAGCATCTCTGTGCGACTCTCTCAACATCTTAGGAAACGCCTTCATTTGGATCTCTGAGCATTTCTGAGCCACGTGATCCTGCAGCTTGACCACCGCTATGGGCACAAGCCTGGCCAGGATGGCATCAGGGGATGCCACGATCCTGTGGGCCTTTTGAGGCAGGGATTCCCAGGGGCAGACACATGGTTCCTGGATCTCCTGTGCACGCTGAGGGCTGGTGTTGGATCTGAGGGGCTCTGGGACCTTTGCTGGAAATCCACATTTGGGCGGATCTGTGTCTAATTCCAATTGCTGCTTGGTGTCCCACTCATTCAGCAATGGCTCCCCTGGGATGGGGGTTTGTGGAGCCCCCAGTTGGCTCTGCAGATGCTTCTGTCGGATGTTGAAGTCTGAGCTATGGGCTGATGTCTGGTCCAGACCCATGGTCTGCTCTCGCCGGTCTCGTCTGCTGTGGGCAGGAGGCCTGGGGAGAGGCTGGGCTTGGATGGGATGAGTGGATCCTTCCCAGCTCGCGACAGGCATGATCTCCCTTGTGTGGCAGAGGGGCTCGGACTGAATCATGGAGGCTTCTCTCAGGGAAAAGGAGCTGGGACTCCAGAGGGAAGAGGTTGTGGATTCCATAGAGGAATAGGAGAAATGGCTCATCACAGATGTCGACACACTTGGCCTGTGGGAGAAAGCAGACAGGGACAGATGGGACATGGCCTTACTGAGCAAAGGCAGGGCTTGGGCACAGCCTGCCAACTGTAGTGCAATGGGGCAGTGCCTAGGCATGCATTGCACAGCACACCCTGACACAAGGACATCAATTGGGTAACGAAGGACTGAGAGCGGGAGCCGGCACTCATTTTATCTATAACAATAACCCCTTCGTCACATGCACATGTGCAGCACCTAGCACAATGGGGCCTTGAGCATGATTGGGGACCTAGCGCTATTTTAATAGAAAGATTAGCTAACAACAATTGGTTTGGATGAGGAAGATGTGAGCATGTGTGTGTAACCCTTGCCAGAGGATGTTGTGAAGGCCACAACTATAAACAGGGTTCAATGGCTATTAGCTAGGCTGAGCAGGGATGGTGTCCCTAGAATCTGTTTGTCTGAAGCTGGGAATGGGCGACAGGGGATGGATCATTTGATGATTCCCTGTTCTGGTCATTCCCTCTGCTGCACTGGCATTGGCCAGTTTTGGAAGACAGGATACTGGGCTAGATGAACCTTTGGTCTGACTCAGTCTAGATGTTCTTATGTTCTTACATTCTAACCCACTGGAAAACTGTCCTCTTCTAATGGCTGATACACTAGAGGCTAACAACCTACTATTGCTCCCAGTTAATGGAGTTTCTCCGGTGGTGGAAGCCTGTGCTATGGTCCTGAAAGTCCTGGGTTTGAACCCAGCTGATGACTCATGTTTGGGGTGTATCACAGGGTGCCCCACTCACTGCTTGTCTGGTGCCTACGCTGGGGATTAGCTCTCGAGGTCAATGCCCCTTCCAATTGTCGCATGTGGTCACATCATCTCTCTCTCATTCCGGGAACTGCAGTGTCCTCTTCTTGACTCATCCCCCTGGCTAGGCCACTCAGCGTTTCCCCCTCTTCCTGGGTACAGTCCTTCAATTCTCTGTCACTCCCACAGTGACCCAGACAGTCTTCCTGTTCACTGCTCCGCCGGTCTATGCCATGCCCTCGGTGGCTGGTAGGGAAACCCGGGCCCACGCTTCACACGGGGCTCCAAGCCAGGGACCCTCAACCCAGCAGTTCTGGGCTTTCCTTTCCCAGCCTGGACTGCTTCCTACCACTCCTGGTTCCCCTCCTTGCTCTGGGTGCACCAGCTCCAAACACTCCCACCTCTTCCAAGGGAGGGGCTGCCTTTCCCAGCAGCAGCCCCTGGCTGTTGCCAGCTTCCTGGCTTTATAGGCCCCGCCTATTCCTGCCCAGCTGAGCCTTCTTGGAATCAATTCCCTGCTCCCTGGCTTTTCCTCCAGGTGCACCCTCTGGAGTAAATGGGCCTGGCTGGCCACCTTAGCCCCTTCCAGTCCTATGTGGGGTAGACAGCCCCTTACAGTGTGTCATTTGATTGCTTTTTCTTTCAAACACAGGACGGGCAGGTTCTAGACAGTCGCCTGCTGGCAGATATTGCAGTACAGAAGGATTTGATCCTATTCACAACCCCAACTTGTAGTCTCTGCATTTAATTTCTGATAATCCCTCACCTCACTGTCATTGGTATCTCACCTTGGAAGCTAAAGCCTCTTAGTGGCTTTTTCCCTGTTATTTTAGGATCCTGGAGTGTCTGGTTTTCCCTGCTCCCTCCTCTCTACATTCACTATCCCCTCCCACCCAGCCCCCAGTCTGGTGCCCCCGGTCAGTTGCCTTACGGTATCAGAACTTTATCCAGGTGTCTGGCCACGTACTGTAGCCTCCTCTCAAGGAGCCTGAGGCTCTGAGCCAAGGGGAGCTTCTCCAGGTGCACAGGGCAGCTGTGGAACAGAGAGAGCAGATAGCTGAGTGCAGGCCCTGCCCTCAGGCCCTCTTTTACCCAGAGGGGCGGCACCGAAAGGCTCCCTGTCCCATTTTCCACTGAGGCAGCCTCCTCCCCTGCAAAACCCGGGCCTTGGATGTTCTGGTTTTGGGTTAGCTGGCTTGTTAGGTGATTCCTGTCTAGTGCTGAGGAGGTGAGAGTGTATCCTGCTGGCAGCACGTGTCATGTCCCTTCCACAGAAGCTAATCAACATATAGGATAACAGCCTACTATAGCTACCAACTAATGCAGCTACCTCTTTAGCTCTAAGAGGTGCTTTATGCTGCAGAGCTGAAGGTCCAGGGTTCAAATCCTGCGGGGGAACTGGAGGAGGGGCTATTACCCAAGTGCTGCCGGATCCCTTTCACCCTCCTCACCATACCAGAAAGGCCAGCCTTCCTCCTGACCTCTCCACCTCATCTCCTTGGGGTGCACGGGGCTGCTCCCAGAAAACATTTTCTCCCCCTCTTGGGAGGGGAAGATGGTCCAGTCCAGTCGACACAATCTACTCCCCCCCCCCCCACACTGTCCCAGGTTAAATGAGCCATATGATGCTCGAGGAAGGGGCTGTACAAGGCGTGGGGGTGGATTAGAGATGGCAACTTCTGCTGGGTGGGAATGAATTGCATGATTCTAAAGGAGAAGAGTTGCTTGCGTGGTACATAGGTCAGGGCAGGGGAGGGATTACTTGGGCTACTGCCCCTGGGTGGGGATGAATTGCATGACGCTAAGGAAGGGACTAACCCACTGCAGATTTATGGAGGGAGGCATTGCTTACCATGTCTCTAGGGATGCACAAGCCTCCTCCAACTCTTCCTCACAGCGTCCAAAAGCTGCCAGAAGTGAGACATAAAGGAGACATTGAGCTGCTTGGGCACCCGTTGCTTCCTAGCACCCTATTGCCCCAGATTTCAGGGGCAGCCTGTGAATGGAGCCCCAGCCAGTGCCTCGGCATGACTGTGCCTTCGCAGGAAGAGGGGAGGCAGGTGGGGGAATAGACGCTATTTCTCTGTTTTGCATGGGGCCTGAGTCTGCCACCGCACCTGTGGGATCAGGAGCTGCTTACCTTTTGGTTTCTTTTTTTTCTCTCTGTGCCTCTTCTTCCTCGGAGAAGCCTGCCACACACAGAGAAAGCAGCAGGGTTAGAAGAGAACTCCTCAATAAAACTGGGAGAACAATGAGCCAGAGGTGATTGCCATGTGGGGCCAGACGGAAGTTTTTCCTTGTGGGAGAGTATTGCACTATGAGGCATCATGGATAGGCATTGTGCTTTCCTATGATGCAGCCAATATAGGGCACACAGCACAATCCATAACAGGGGTCACTGAAACAATCCAGGGGTTGGAAAAACAGGGATTGCTCGTACCAGGAGCCTGCAGGGTTTATAAGCATTGAAGGAGAGAGCCTGCAAAGTTCTCTCTCCTGCAGAGATGATAAAACTCTGCAGGTTTTAGGATTGCAGGGTATGCAACTAACCCCAGATACCATGCACGGAATTCAGATCCTGGGGGAGAAATCCGACCTCTGGACCACAGTGTTTCCTATATACATATTTAGGGAATGCATGATAATTGGGGTTTTATCTGCATGCATTTGGGATGGCCATGCTACTCCTGAGTGGTGAAGCCAGGAATGGGTTATGCAAATCCTCCCAAACAAGTGCTGATATAACCCCTATATCATCCTTAAACGATAGCTCTTTTACACCAAAAACCAAAAACAACAGTTTGGCATGAGTTCAGCCCACTTGCCTGGGAGCTGCAAAGTTTCTTGAAGGTAAACTGCACTGCTTGCAGCTTAAATATCCAGATATTCCTTTCACAGGCTAGATCTTTCTCGCCTGGGCTCAGCCCCTGCCCTCCTCCCCCACCCCCCAGTTTAGTTCCTTTATTTCTCCAGGTGTTTTCAGCAGTCTTCCTTTTTGGGCAGGGAGGTGGTGGAGAAGAACCTAGATTAACTCACTTCCAAGCCTTAAATAGGATTTGGCTATGACAGGAATCCTTTGTCCCTTAGTTTGACCCCCCCCCCGCTCCCTCCTAGTGGAAAAATACCACCAGTCCAAAATGATGTCCATCTGAGGGAACTGGGATTGTTTAGTCTGCAGAAGAGAAGAATGAGGGGGGATTTGATAGCTGCTTTCAACTACCTGAAAGGGGGTTCCAAAGAGGATGGATCTAGACTGTTCTGAGTGGTAGCAGATGACAGAACAAGGAGTAATGGTCTCAAGTTGCAGTGGGGGAGGTTTAGGTTGGATATTAGGAAAAACTTTTTCACTAGGAAGGTGGTGAAGCTCTGGAATGGGTTACCTAGGGAGGTGGGGGAATCTCCTTCCTTAGAGGTTTTTAAGGGCAGGCTTGACAAAGCCCTGGCTGGGATGATTTAGTTGGGTTTGGTCCTGCTTTGAGCAGGGGCTTGGACTAGATACCTCCTGAGGTCTCTTCCAACCCTGATATTCTATGGATTCTATGATTCTATGGGGTGACATGATCACATGACCCTGCAGTGTCAAAGCAGCATTCCAGGAAACTTCTCAGGAAGGAGGAAGATTAGTATCTTCGAAGTCCTATTGTCCTTCCTAATGGCCCATCCAGGCTGATTGCCTACTGTTTGGGAGCATTCCCCTGGTGCAAGCACTTTTGTAATTGATACAGAGCCCATATTCCTAACTTCAGATACAGAAATGATTCATCCATACACATAGGATAATCCCATTCAGTAAATCATAACCTTTCCAATGATATCTCACATGACCCATCTTGCATAAAACATACCTTAGTTATGCCATAGTCTTAGAACAATATTTCTATGAAAAATATGGGGCATAATGTTACAGGGGTGAAGAAGCATGTGGACAAGGACGATCCAGTGGATATAGTGTACCTGAACTTTCAGAAAGCCTTTAACAAGATCCCTCATCAAAGGTTCTTAAGCAAAGTAAGGTGTCATGGGATAAGAGGGACATGGACCAGTAACTGGTTTAAAGATAGGAAACAAAAGGTAGGAATAAATGGTGAATTTATGAAGAGATAAATAGCAAGGTCCCCCAAGGATCTGTACTGGGACCAGAGTTGTTCAACATATTCATAAATGATCTAGAAAAGGAGGGAAACAGTGAAGTGGCCAGATTTGCAGATGATACAAAACTAAAGATCGTTAAATCCAAAGCTGAATATGCCCTCCTTGTTCCCAGATGTATAACTCTGTGTTGGGCTGTGTGAAAATGCATTTTGTTTGAATGGGCCCTATTTGCCAAACAAACTCTCCAGAACTCTCTGTATGACTGCCCTGTCCTCATCGTTATTTACCATTCTACCAATCTTTGTGTCATCAGTACATTTTTATCAGCAGCAATTTTCTATTTACTTCCAAGTCATAGAAAAAATATTGAATAGCATCAGATCTAGTACTGATCCCTGCAGAGCCCCATTAGAAACACCCACATTCGATGAGCCCTTTGACAATTACTTTTTGAGATCTGTCAGTTAGCCATTAGCCTGTTCTCAATCCGTTTAACCTGTGCTCCATTGATATTGTATAGTGCTAATTTTTAATCCAAATGTCCTGCGGTACTTGTATGCATAAACAGGGGAATCTCAAATTGGAGGAGAGAGGTTATTTTACCTCTGTATTTGGCACTGGTGCAACCACAGCTGGAATCCTGTGTCCAGTTCTTGTGTCTAACATTCAGGAAGGATGTTTATAAATTGCAGAGGGTTCAGAGAAGAGCCATAAGAATGATTAAAGGATTAGAAAACATGCCTTGTAGTGATAGACTTTAGGAGCTCAGTCAATGTCACTTAAAGAGGTTAAGGGTGGTTTGAGGAAAAGTCTATAAATACCTACATGGGGAACAAATAATTGCAAATGGGCTCTTCAATCTAGCAGAGAAAGGTCTAACATGGTCCAATGGCTGGAAGTTGAAACTAGACAAATTCAGACTGGAAATAAGGCATCCATTTTTAACAGTGAGAGGAATTAACCATTGGAACAATTTACCAAGGTCATGGTGGATTGAGTCTCCATCACTGGCAATTTTAAAAATCAAGATTGGACATTTTAAGAAAAGGTATGCACTAGGCATTATTGTGGGGAAGTTCTTTGGCTTGTGCTAGACAGGAGGGTCAGACTAGAAGATCACAATGGGCCCACCTTGCCATGGAATCTATGAAAAACAACACCTTACAAAAGTCTAAGTTTGTCACATCTATGTTTGACATGGCCCATTTTCCATAAAACATTGTTAACCTGCTTTAAATATATTCCCCTCCTTTAATTCTTTATTGATTGAATCCCATATCAGTTTGTCCATTATTTCAGGGTAACTGGCCTATAAGAAGCCAGGCCAACCTCTCGTACATTTTTGAATATTGACAAAACATTAGCACACTTCCAGCCTTCTGGAATTCCCTCAGGAATACTAAATTTGTTAAAAAATTAATGTCAGTGGGCCAATAACCTCCTGAGCCAGCTCTTTGAGGACTCTTGGGTGGAGATGATCTGAGCCTGCTGATTTAAAAATACTTATGTTTGGTTCCTGCATTCAGCTGGCATCAATCCAGCCTTTCCATCACTCTAGGAGTCTCACTTACCTCAGATCTGGTAAGCCTTATCACAGCATAATAGACAAGACAGAGCAGCGTGAATTTCAGGATCGTTAGGCAGGAGGCAGAGTTGAGATAGAGGAGGAGTGAACTCATTTCGCCAGGCTCAGGCACTAAGAAACACAGACACTCTCAAACAACAGACACTCAGCAACAAGCACCCAGGCTACAACTGAGGGCAGGTTGCTGCTCTGGCATCAGGCAGGTCCTGATGTCGTCTCTAGGTCACAATGGGGCTGCTCTCCTGCAATCTCCCTCTAGCCTGTGACGTGTCAATGCTGTACTTAGATCAGGAGACAGGATGGGGCAACCACCCAAGGGGGCTGAGCTGCTGAGCTCAGAATAAGGCAGGAGAGAGGGCATCAGATTTCCCAGGAAAACCCTGGGTCTTTTCCGAGCTCTATGACTCTCAAGCCCCTAGGCAAGGGACATTTTTTCCCTACTTGTGGGAAGTCCTAAAACCCCTGTGACTGAGGCAGAATCTCCCAGCCTGAAGTGAGAAGCAGCCCTGAAGTGATTATCTAGTGCTACGAGTGCAGAAAAATGTTCACGGTATCGCCAGCCCAAGCATTCCAAAACCTTGAGCTGGGCCACACAAAAATCATGAGATTGGCTTCAAAATAATGAGATCTTCAAAAAACATTCATCTGGGGAACTCTTCATTTGCCTTCTGGTGTCTGAGCCGCTAGGGTGCATTCAATTCACGTTCTCCAGCTTCTCTTTGCAACCACGAGGGCTTCAAATTGGCTAACAAAGAAAATAAAATAAAGAACAAAGATTCTCAAATAAATCACGTGACTCCAGCAGTGGGCACTTTAAGAAAAGCACCCTATATCATAAGATAATAAAGAGCCCTACCTCTTATCTAACATGTTCAATCAGTAGATCTCAAAGCACTTTACAAAGGAGGTCTGTAGCATTAGCCCCCTTTTCGAGATGGGAAACTGAGGCACAGAGACGTGCAGTGACTTGCCCAAGGTCACCCAGCAAGACAGTAGCAGAGCCAGGACTAGCTCTTAAGTCTTCTGAGTTCCATCTAGTGCTCTATCCGCTAGGCCACAGTGCATTTGAAGTAAGGGGTCATAGTCAATACATTCCTGTGGTGGTTATTTTGGGCTCTTCCAATACCATTGTTATTGAAGTTACACATTTTGACCTGTGGCCTGTGCTGGCACAGGGGCATCCTTGTAAAAACGAGTTTCTCACAGCAGGTTGCATCCGAGTTCTTGTTAGGCCTGAACACAAGTTAACTGGACCATGTCTCCAATGTCCCCATGGGAAAGTTTAAAAGCCATTGAAGGCCTTGCAGTGCACTGACATACTGGGATTTTCAGAAAGCCTTTGATAAGGTCCCTCACCAAAGACTCTTAAGCAAAGTAAGCTGTCATGGGATAAGAGGAAGGGTCCTCTCATGGATCAGTAACTGGCTGAACCATAGGAAACAAAGGGTAGGAATACTGCATGCAGATATGGTCTCCCTATCTCAAAAAAGATATCTTGGAATTGGAAAAGGTTCAGAAAAGGGCAACAAAAATGATTAGGGGTATGGAACAGCTTGCACAGGAGGAGAGATTAATAAGACTGGGACTTTTCATCTTAGAAAAGACAACTACAGGGGATATGATAGAGGTCTAAAAAATCATGATTTGTGTGGACAAAGTAAATACGGAAGTGTTATTTACTTCTTCTCATAACAGAAGAACTAAGGGTCACCACATGAAATGAATAGGCAGCAGGTCGAAAAGAAACAAAAGGAATTATTTTTTCACACAATGCACAGTCAACCCAGGGAACTCTTTGCCAGAGGATGTTGGGAAGGCCAAGGCTATAAGAGGGTTCAAAAAAGAACTTGATAATTTCATGAAAGATAGGTCCATCAATGGCATTTAGCCAAGATGGGCAGGGATGCCCCACCATGCTCTGAGTGTCCCTAGGTTCTGTTTGCCAGAAACTGGGAATGGGCAACAGGGGATGGACCACTTGATGATTCCCTGTTCTGTTCATTCCCTCTGAAACACCTGGCATTGGTCTTCCGACAGTGGCCAGATACTGGGCTAGATGGACCTTTGGTCTGACCCAGTGTGGCCGTTCTTATGTTACAGCTGTTCAGCTGTCCTTGATACCTGTGATGTCATAATCCTGCTCAGTTCTCCAGTCTTCCTTGGAGTCTGGATGGAAAGACAGGGTAGATGTCACCTAGTGAGCTGGGCCTGTAAGAGCAACCTGTGTTCAGGCAGAGAGGGGCTCCTGGGAGAGCAGAGTCAGTGCTCCGTTAAAGAGCCAGAGACAAGGGCCTGACCTGAGTGTAACCCACCAAACTTTGATTACACCTGTACCCATAATAATTCCATTGCATTGCAGGGACAGTGAGCAGGTTCAGTCTGTTCTGACAGCGGAACTCCTGCCTGTGGAGAACACCACAAATATGCAAATTGGGACAGGTGCGGATGCCAGTACCCTGAGTTGCTCTGATTTGGAGGAAAGACACCACAGTGTAGTAAAGCTGCTCAGACTAAACAAAAAAATCCTTCCGTTGATAAGACGACAATTTGTGGGTTAACTAAGATGCCTCATAAATCGAAACATGCTCTTATCATTACAGCAATACAGCACATACCGGTCAAAGAAAAATAACATATCCAACATAGAGATTTCTTCTGTACTGAAAGGTACACAGGCCACTAATCCTATGCATTGAAAGCATGCACTGCTTATTTGGCATTTATGTCCTCATACCCTCCTGAGCTGACCAAGCAGCAAGCACCCTGTTCTTTGAATAGGAAGGGATCCTTCTTCTGGCAGTTATCTGCTTGCTGCAAGTAGCCAAAGCAGGCCTGCGAACATCAGCCCTCAGGGCAGAGATCTTCACCGCTCCTCCCATACGGCTGTCTCCCTCTGGGGCTGGCTGAACTGGCGGAAGAGGTTGGCACCTCCTTTTTTTTTAAATTTGGGAGTGGAATTGGCCCTCCACCCTTAGAGATGCCCTACTGAGCATGTGTGACCCAAAACAGCCCTCTAGTCACACCCTACATGCGATGGTAATAATCTTTGTACGAAATATGCCTTGTGAGGTACCATTTGAAAACTAACACTCTGGTCAATAAGATCATGATGCAACATTACATAGAGAGTTATGAGTTCCCCCTGTACGACATTACTTGTGAAAACCCGACAGCCCCTCCTAGGCAAATGCTGTTAAAGAGGTCTGTCCTAAACAAAGGAATGGGGGTTTATAGAAGCAGCAAACAGGGTCATCAAGACAGTAGGGGAAGGAGATGATAGCAAACAGAGCAATTTACAGTTCAGCAAACACAAGTGGAGGGAGGGGGAGGGAGAAGAGCATGTGTAATGTTGACAGACCCTGGTTGTTGGCAGGCAGGATCAAACCTGGCACTTCTGGAGCTTAGTGTATGAGCCTCTACTGCATGAGTTAAGAGCCAGCTAGCTATTAGTTAAGGCTGTAGAGCAGACTCATTTAACTGTTTCTAAATTGTCTCGGTGCCACTAGATAGGACAGAACACCACGCCCAGCAGGTGTGTGGGTTACATACCTCCCCTCGCTGAGGAAGCACGTCCCGAGCTCAGAGAATTCCCAGTTGAAATCCCAGACGAGCCCCCACTTGTAACATTGACGGCTTGGCCCTGGCTCCCTGACAGCACGGCTGGTCTGCGCTGCCCCAGCTCCCAGCTGCTCTAGCTCCCCCAGCTCTGGCTGCTGCTCTCCCGTTAGCTCTGCTCCGCTCATCTCAGGCAGCTCCTTTCACACGGAGGACAGGACCTTGGGCTCCTGGCTCCCTCATTGGCCGGCCTGCCCTGTCAATCAGGCTCACCTGGAGCATTGGCATTTCCCCCTTGGCCCTGGGGACTGTCAGTCTCAGGATCCTGATTTCTCTTCATCCATTCCCCTTTCTTTGGTACTGGGAGAGGCCAGCCAAAAACCCCACTAAGTGTCAGTGGGGGGCCAGCAGCCCCCTCCTGCTGGCTTAGATCCAATCTTCAGAGCAGGCCCCTTGGACTGAACTGGAAATTGGGATTCAAAACACACACACATCCAGCCCCTGACGCTTTGAGCTCCAAACAGTTCTTAGATCTGGCTGAGGTTCCACTCTCACAAGCTCTTCATCTACCCACCCTCCAGTCCCTCTTCCGAGTGCACGGGCAGCCCAGGACTGCACTGACAACATCTTCAGCAGTGAGTATGGACTTCTCAATGCACCAGAATGAAAGAAATGGAAGCGCCATCTCTTCCTGTGATTGTGGAAAGAACATATTCAAATAGCAAGGGACTCTTATTGGTTACATTAAGAAATAAAAAACAAAGCTTAAAATTGTTGTGACTTGCTATGACTGTATGATGTCAACAAAGAGGGAGGTTCAAATCCAATTGCTTCATAATCTAAGTATATTTTGTGCTGTTTTCTGGGGAACAATTTGAGACATTAAGCATATTATTGTCTCTTTATGGCTCTTACTATAACAGAAAAAGATGAGAGAATGGAGTCAAAGGCAGAAAATATGAAATATATGTCCCTTGTGCATATATTTTAAAGGCTATCTATGCTTTTATGTTTCTGTTTTACTTTCAAGATGGTGGTGGGGGTGGTGCGACTTGGGCTTACTAACCTTAGAAATATACATATCATTAACTGACAAAGAAAGAAAAGTTTAGAGTAGCAATGAAAAAATTAGGCTTGGTGAGGAAAACAGCAACAATGTTTGGCAGGCACTAGGAGCTAGCTTGGACTCCCAGTGATGGCAATGGGAATTTTGTCAGTGCTCTAAATGAAAGGAAGATTAGGCCCGAAATTTGATTTATAAACCAGGATGCTGCATTCTGGAATATACCCTATGGGTGGGATTTTCAGTAGTGCTCAGCATTGTCCCATTGAAGTGCACATACCGAGTACCACCCTTTATTACTGAAATTAACAATTCACGACTCACTGCTCTTGCAAATCCTATTCTGTGTTCTAAGTGACAAATTATTAATTTTAGTGGTGTATGAATAGGACTTCCATGAAAAGGGTTCCACAAGCAGCCACAAACAGTGACTTGGCATGTAATTACCAGAGTTAATTCTGATGTCCAGCTGGTGAGTGTTGGTTTGGTAGCTAGAACTGGAAATCTCCTTCTCCAGACTGTTTGTCCAGTTGCAGTTCAGCTCATCTGGAAGTAACTCAACATAAACTCATTTGTTAATTTTATTCTTACCCATCTCCACACTTTCTAATAATTGCATTTGGAGTAAAATTGAGAAATCAGAATGAAGCCAGACCTGGAGTGGGTGGGGCAGAGGGCTAAGGCCTCCTTACATGTTTTACAACAATTAATATGATCGGTATCTAGGAAACTTGAAATATATTCTGACACAAGTCAGTCCTGGAGTCCACATCAACAGGGAAAGAGAAGACCTTCACTGCTGAGACCATCCAAGTCAATGCCAGCAACAGGACCATGAATAATTATGTTAATAAAACCCCAAAAGAAACTAGATCATTATCTAAGGTTTTTAAACCTTCAGAGACTCTATTAGAAACTCTGAGATAGAGTCTAAGCAGATCCTTGTTGCAACTACTCAGAGCTGGGCAGCTGTGGCCTGCCCTCTTCGCTGACCTCTAGTGACCAATTCTATCAGTCGCAGGTAATTACTTAGAAGTTGAGTTCAGTCACCACCTCTGCTTAATTCCATGCAGCGGCCACACACCACTCAAGTCACTGCATAGACAACAAGAAGAAAAACTTAATGATTTTATACCAAAAACCAGATGCTGGAAAATTGGTTTGGAGTGTTGAAAATGATTGCTCAGGGACTGTGTTTGAGATAAATGTCATTCACATTTAGCAATGCAGTGATATTAGGGTTTATGGAAGTTGGGAATATGGCTCATGAAATTTATTGGGCCTGGATGCACATATTCTTGATGAGCTCTTTCACTTCCATCCCTCCGAATCTCTGCTTAAAATTTTAAAGCTGGAGTGTGGATCAAAAACACCCCACACTTCTCCACAATCTTTAATTGGAATCACTTTAGACACTTATTTCCTCTAAACTGATTTCAACAGTAGAAAGTTTTGGAGCTATATATACCAGTAAATAACCAAGAATAATTAAAGACAGTAAAATGGCATGTAAACCACATCATCTTATGCTGTGATCCCATCAGCTCTTGCAAGCTAAGCAGTCTCAGGCTGGACCATGCTTGGATAGGAAACCTCCAAGGAATGCATGTCAGAGACTTGATAACTAGAACTTCAATTTGTTACGGAATCAATATCCCAGCATGCTGCTGTGGGGATCTAGGCTGCTGGGGATGCTGCCTTTTGGATAAGAACCAAAACCAAGATCCTACCCACTTGTGGCCATCGAAGTTCCCATGACATCTTTTATGCGAATAACCCCAACATTATGGAAATATTCTAACTCCCAAACTTCTGCAGCAACTTTTCCTCACCTTCAGCATCAAGTTTTAGCTCCTTCGTTAGCCTTCAAAATCCTACACAAGTCAGCTCCTACTACTTCTACCTCTTTATAGTTGTCTTTTCTCTTGTTCTGTTGTTCTACCTCAACTATGTGACCAATCACCCCTTCATGTCTTTCTCCAAATCTCACCTCTGTGCTTTTATTCATGTGGTACCATAGCCTGGAATACCCTCCCTCACTGCTTTAAAAAAAATAAAATAATGGCCTTTATAAAATAAAAATGCCATGGCTGGGTAAGCAGGTTTGGATGGGGGAGGATGGTGGCTTGGTGAACCAGTTGAGAAAAGCCATTCCATACCTGGGAGTGCCATGGAAAAAAATATGGAGACATTTGGAGGGGAGAAGGGGACAAATTTGCCACAAAGAGTGGCATAATTAACAGAGCCAAGTAAACACTGTCTACGGTGACCCCCCTCTCTCACACTGGTGAGCAGTTACTCCCACAAATAATTCTATTGACTTCAATTGGACAGTAACTGTTCACCAACGTAAGGGAGTCAAGCTGGCTTTTAGAATACAATATGTTCATGGCCAGGCACTTGCCTTCATTGTATTGTCTGTAAAGAATCTAGCTTACTACTGGTACTATACAAAAAAATAAATACCTTCTACCTACTTCAGCTCACTTTGCAGTTTCTACACTTCTTACTGGTACATTTGCCCACCACAGAATTCTCCTTTCCTGTCCTACAACTGTTTTGTAACATTGCTCTGCTTTACTGAATAGTTGCTGTGTTTCAACCCAGCATTTCAGTAGCATCTGAAATGATCCCAGGGTATTGTTTTTAAAGTGCTTTGGGATGAAAGCTATTCTACAAAAATAACATAATTATTGAGACTCACATTTAAAAAAATGTCTCTACTGAAAAGGGGGATTCCCTGGCTATTTTTCAAAGTAAACTCATGCTGTCCCATTCAAATTTAAGAGTTGAATAATTTAATAAGTTAGCCTCTGTAGAGCCCAAAGTCACAGCATGTCCGTGGCATGTAACCCAAGAATGGTGATGCCTAGGTTTGTGCTTTACGTATTGGATCATCCTTTCTATGATACTTCCAGATGTGTAGCCTTTTCTGGGACATGCACTCTGAGAAAACAAAATTCCAGGAACACAAATTAGCATGGAAAAAAGTGGCAATTTTTGTTGTTCTTCTTTTTCTCAGCACTACATTACAGGATTAAAACAGGAAAGGCCCATCTAATTATGCATCTTTTTGATATTCACAGGCAATTCTAATGTATTCACATGAGTATGAGTCATAAAAAGTGCTTTTTAATATTTATATTTGACAAATTTCTATGCAATAGTTCACTATACCATTGCTCATCATTTTTACGTTCATTGTCTGGGCGCTTTGAAACAGGATAGCAAGCAAGTATACATCTTGATGCTCATTCTCTAAGTAGACAGGAGAATGAAACACTTAGTATTTTCTCCCATAAATGAGATATCACCTCTTGAATGATGTGAAAACTATCAAGAAATAAAGGGCATGGTGTATCATAAAAAAAATACACTTTTTACATCTGCATAATAAAATATACTGAGCCTGACCATACAACATACAAAATTCCATGTGTATGGAATCACTGTTGGGCAATGTATGCAGTATTGGGCCCACTGTCTACAGGCCACTTCCTGTGAACCCCTTGTCTCTGCAATTAGCATACCTGGGCCACACCTGTGCAATGAGGTATCATACTATTAGCATTACATTTTCTAATCTGCAGACTTGGATGATTTTGCAGTAAATTAGTTACCGATAATCACTCTAAGGCTTTTTACCCATAGTTACATTATGAAAATGGCTCTTTGTCATCCCATTCTAATTTTTTCCAGATTATTGGCACACGTACCCCATGCAAAGAGAAAGCAAATAAAATCTGAAGTCACATAGATAGGGATCTAAGAAAAAAAACCCTGCAGTAAACAAAATGCTTTTTCCTATGATAAAAAGGAGAGCTACCTGCAGAGTGTGTGTACATACAAGATGCTGAGCCATAACAGCTTTATCTGCATATGTTGGGGATGCTCGTGCTATTCACAATCTCATCCCAGGGTAGAGGTTTTCAGTGAAGCCCTTGTGCCAACCCTCTTGGTGTGTTGTCAGCAAGGACTGAACTCAGGATCACTAGATCTAAAAAGCACTAGCCTCTACTACTGAAGCTAAAGGACTAACTTTGCAGCTGAGAATCATTGAAAACTCAGTCCTTTTATGTGGGCCAGCCACTAGAGGGAGACAGTGTGCCACACTGAGCTAATGTGGGTTTAGATTGGGAAAAATGAAGTCTGAAAAGGAGATTTAAAGCTATGTGGCTAGATCCTCCAACATAGCCAAATGCACAGCATGCAAGTGGAGAGTGGAGTGCAAAATGGCTTAAAGCTCTCCTTGCACTCCCCATATCTGGTTGCCATTCTGTACATGACCATTGTTAGAAAAAACTTCAGGCTGCATTTTCCTCCTAAGATGAGCTTATGTAGAGGCATCCCATTTTTTCCCCCAGCATCCCCCCTTTTCCCGGCTACACCAGTAAACAGGATGTAATGTGGCATATAAGCACCTCTTAAAATGGGTTGATTGTCTGGGGTGCTTAACCCGGATTTAATAATCTCTGAGGCCTGTACAATTTTTCTTATGGGACTAGACTGTACATTTAGAGGGGGTAGTGCAAATAATGCACTGTCTCAGGAGTAGCCCTGGGAGAAAATGTGCCTCAGAGATACCTGCTTCCCCCTTGCTAAGAGGCGTGCATGTGTTAAACTTACCTTTCAGTTTATGAAAAGAAACCAAACATAGCAACACGCACATCAGTCAATCCACTGGGAGAAGCAAACTAAGGTTCAGACCATTCACCCACTCCCTGCCTACCTGTTCTAGGTTGAGTGGTGTAGCAAGTGCGTAATGTCCACTTGTTCCTATACATCTGGACCCAAAGTCCTGGTAACTCACGTAAAATTGTAAAGAGGGTTCTTACTCACTCTTCTGCCCCATCATGGATGTGTAGTTCTAATCACAACCTAATCCATAGTAAAAGTAATGTAGACAGTATATTTATACTGCCCCACCATATTGTGCACCACCTTGTATTAACAGTTTTCAGTGACTATAAATTCAAAATTGTTGTTTTCACCTACGGTGTCCCCATTTTCTGTTTACTGGAATGTTCACAAACAGTGAATTTTAAATGCATATTTTTGTAGGAAAAACTTTGAATTGGTGAAAACAAGTATTCCTGCTGGAAACCTGATTCTAGGAATGCAGTCAGGGTACAGAAACAATACCATGGGGGTAAGATCCTTTTGGACAATCAAAATGAACCAAGACAGCTCAGATTTTGAATACTTCATAGTCGTAATGAACTGCTCATGGACAATGTACATACGAAAAGTTCTCCAGATAATTGCTCAATAAGTTATTCTGAGTGAGAAATACAGTAAAGGAAATTAAAGATGGCTTGAGGACAAATCACAAACAGAAGAAAGAAGCTAAGTCCAGTCTGGACCAGAATCCCTTATGTGAGTAACTTGATAATTCATTGGGGGATACATGTGTGAAAAATTCCTTCCTGTTGTGAGGAAGGGGTTCACAATCTGGGCATAAAGAAATAATTTTGAATTGCTGCTTTAGTTCTATGCATGTTGATATATTAACAATGTTTTTTTTGTAATTACTGTGACAAAGTTCCTCTTCTACCTTGGTGGGTCCTACGCTTATTGGCAGATTTGCTCACCTCAGTGATCTTCCCCACAGTCTGGGTCAACTCCTCCTGTGCCTGATCAGGAGTTGGGAAGTTTGCGGGGAACCCAGGCCTGCCCTCTACTCCAGGTTCCAGCCCAGGGCCCTGTGGATTACAGCTGTCTATAGTGCCTCCTGTAACCAGGGGCGACTCTAGCGATTTCGCTGCCCCAAGCACGGCTGCACGCTGCGGGGGGCGCTCTGCCGGTCGCTGGTCCCACGGCTCCGGTGGCCCTCCTGCAGACGTGCCTGCGGAGGGTCTGCTGGTCCCGCGGCTCCGGAACACCTGCGGGAGGTCCACCGGAGCCGCCTGCCTCCCTCCTGGCGACCGGCAGAGCGCCCCCCGTGGCATGCCACCCCAAGCACGCGCTTGGCGTGCTGGGGCCTGGAGCCGCCCCTGCCTGTAACAGCTGCATGACAGCTACAACTCCCTGGGCTACTTCCCCATGGCCTCCTCCAAACCCCTTCTTTATCCTCACCACAGGACCTTCCTCCTGGTGTCTGATAACGCTTGTATTCCTTAGTCCTCCAGCAGCACACCCTCCCACTCTCAGCTCCTTGCGCCTCTTGCTCCCAGCTCCTCACACACACTTCCTCTCCTCTGGCTCCCCCTCGCCTGACTGGAGTGAGCTCCTTTTTAAACCCAGGTGCCTTGATTAACCTGCCTTGATTGGCTGCAGGTGTTCTAATCAGCCTGTCTGCCTTAATTGGTTCTAGCAGGTTCCTGATTACTCTAGTGCAGCCCCTGCTCTGGTCACTCAGGGAACAGAAAACTACTCATCCAGTGACCAGTATATTTGCCCTCTACCACACTCCTGTACCCCACTGGTTTGGGTCTGTCACATTACGTAAACTCCCAGCTGGTTGCTTAGGTCCTGACTCTATATTCTGCAGTGTGAATGCCACACTGGTAGACCAGGTGCCAGCTCATGCCAAAGCCCCAGGCCTCACTGAACATTTACAAATGCATAGCTGAAAGCCAGGCCAATTCACTTGTGTACGAGCATAGATCAAAGTGATTTGTTAAATGTAAAAGAATGCCTTTGGTGCTTAAACTTCATCAAAATGAATGGGATGCTACATGCATTGTTTTCACTTATCTGTTTCCAGTTGTAATGCAATAGCAAACACTCACATTGTCTATACCTGTCACTAAATAACCCATCAAATGAGAAAGAAGCCCTGTGTAATGCAAATGAAGAACTTTAACAGGCAAATACTATTTTTTGCAAATTTGAAGGCAAGTGGTCATTGTGTTTGATTATCAGAGATCAAAATCTCTAAATGTGCTCTCCTCTCTCTCTGCCAATCAAAGAAAGAGCTCACAAGAGTGGTGACCCTGTCTCTTTGTTTTCTGAGAGGAAGCTACAAGTATGGACTCAGAGAAAGATCCTGCATCTTCAGGCTGTTTGGATTTTAACAGGGCAGAATAACTGAACAAGAAGATGGAGATCCCCAAAGTTATTCTGGATAGCCTGGAAAGACTTTTGGGAAACTGGCAAATTACTATGTCTCTGCTACTATTTGGAAGTATAGACTGTGATTCACCTGTACATATATTTTACCTACTTTAACCTCTCAATAACTCTCATTCCTTTTTCTTAGCTAATAAAACTTTAGCTAGTTTACTACAGAATGGCTATCGGGGTTGTCTTTGGTGTGAAATCTAGGATGCAAATCGACCTGGGTGAGTGACTGGTCTCTTGGGCCTGGATGTAACCTGGAATATTTGTGTCTAAGGAGACACTCCATGGTAAGACTGTTAGTGATCCAGGAGTTCACATTTGTTACTGGGTTGGTGAAATGTAATTAGAGAACATACCACCAATTTAGGGAGTCTGCCCTGCTTTTGACAATCTATCCTGAGGTAGGCACTTACGGTTGTGGGCCACTCCTGACAGCTTGACAGTGAAATTAGCAGCTGCACTTCAGGAGGGAAAAGAGTCCCTTCACAAGTAAACAAAAGCATGTGATGTGCCTATTTGGGCTTGAATTTCGCCCTCTCCTCCCTTTCCTTTTTTTTTGTTTTTTTTTGTTTTGCTTTGGAAGTAGGGGAAAGTGAGGACAGGCATCACACATGAGTTCGATAGATCTCTGTGAGCAGCCCTTTGGCGAATGCATTCTATGTGTTTCAGGACACGACAGAGATTATTGTGGAAACGGATAAAGAAAGAAATGCAGCATAGTTAAACCAGCAGGATGACTCAGTGGGTTATTGCTAGAGTATCCCAGACATTCGACTTTGGAGGATTCTAGCTCAATTCTGGGCACTGATGGTCAGGAAAGAAGCTTTATGTTCTTAGTGTCAAAAGCAATTTTTAAATGTCAGTTGTCTAGGGAGGGGAGATAAAACCTTCTTAAGCATTCCTCTGAGCAGCCAAGAAATTTAGAAACGTCTGTTGCAGTCTTGGGGAGGGTGTGTTTGCTGAGTCCTGTGGCAATGAATGATGCCCCTTTCCTTTTAGGAATAGCATTATTTTGCAGCCCCTATCCTACAGCTTCTATTCAGGCAAAATTCCCATTGGCTTCAGTGGGAGATTTGCCAGAGTTCAGGTTGTGGGTTGGACCCAGTGCAATAAAAGATTTCTGAGGATCAGTAAGGAAACAATGTGGCCATCTATTAAGCTCTTAATCATAGAATCATAGAACTTAAGATCAGAAGGGACCATTATGATAATCTAGTCTGACCTCCCGCAAGATGCAGGCCACAAAAGCTGACCCACCCACTCCTGAAATAATTCTCTCCCTTGACTCAGCTGTTGAAGTCCCCAAATCCTGATTTAAAGACTTCAAGTAGAAGATAATCCTCCAGCAAGCGACCCCTGCCCCATGCTGCGGAGGAAGGCGAAAAACCTCCAGGGCCACTGCCAATCTACCCTGGAGGAAAATTCCTTCCTGACCCCAAATATGGTGATCAGCTGAACCCCGAGCATGCGGGCAAGACTCTCCAGCCAGACACTCAGGAAAAAGACTTTCAATATCCCAACATTGACCCTCGGTACTAATTACCAGTGGTTGCACGTTATTGACCTATTGACTAAATCACGTTATCCTATCAAACCATTCCCTCCATAAACTTATCAAGCTTAATCTTAAAGCCAGAGAGGTCCTTCGCCCACACTGTTTCCCTCGGTAGGCTGTTCCAGAATTTCACTCCCCTGATGGTTAGAAACCTTCGTCTAATTTCAAGCCTAAACTTCCCGACTGCCAATTTATATCCATTTGTTCTCGTGTCCACATTAGTACTGAGCTGAAATAATTCCTCTCCCTCCCTGGTATTTATCCCTCTGATATATTTAAAGAGAGCAATCATATCTTAATCTTACTACCTGAAGGCATGATTTTAGACAATTGCCAAGAGTTATAACCAGCCACAAGAGGTTAACATTAGACAAGGGCCTCAGTCACACACTTAGGATCTGAACATGGAAATTCTCCAAGCTCGATCAGGGTTCTGGATCCAGTTTTCAGGGTCAAACCCATCTCTGGTAAAAAAAATGAATCCATTTCTACCTAGCATACCTTTTTTTCTTTTCTATGGATTTTCTAAAGGGTTTTGCCAAGGTTACTTCATCAGTTCTCTCACTGACCTGTCATGGGGTGCTCCACTCACCAGTAGAATGGTACCTCCTCCTGGCCATTCTGGGGAATAGCTCAACAGGTTAACACCCCTTCCCATGGTCACATGCGGTCTCTTCACCTCTCTCTCACTCCACCAGCTGCTGCTGCCTCTCCAGGACTCTTCCCTCCGGCCGGGTCACAACACACATTTTCCCTTTCTGGGATACCAAAGGGTTTCTCCAGCAATCCTGGGCAGTCTTCCCATTCTCTGCCTAATAGTGCCACTCTCTCAGCGGCTGGCTGGGGAAGCCAGGCCCACCCTCTACTCTGGGTTCTGGCTCAGGGACCTTCTAGTCAGCAGTCAAGGTCTGCTCCCTTTTATACCTTATTGCCTTTGCCTGAGCCCTCTCCTAATCTTCCACTGCTCTCTTCCTTCTTTGTGTCTGCCAGCTTCACCACTCCCTACTGCCAGAAAGCAACTGGTACAGGTCTTTGCAGCCTCCAAACGTTCCTCCCTCCTCCCAGGAAGTGACTATAGCCTTTCCCAGCAGCCCCGCTCCTGCTCTCAGTTTGTTTTTAATCCCAGCCTAGCTCTTTCCTCCTCTGCTGGGCTCCCTCGCTCAGTCAGGAGATTACTTGGCCACCTGATTCCCCTCAGCTGTGGCTTGTTAGGTTAATTAGCCCCCTTCTTAGTCTTCGTTAACCCTTTCAGGGCAAGTGTGGGGTGAACACCCATCATACAGCACCTTTCAAGGAAGTGTCCTATCAGAATGGAAGCTTCCAAGTTTAGGCCTGGTCTTGTTTTTTTAATGAAGATTTATATTTTTAGGAGAGAATCTCAGTTTTGATAAAGTGTTATCATAATGACAACAATTCTGGGGAGAAATGGGGTGGTCTTATAGTTAGGGCCAGGGGCGGCTCTAGGCACCAGCAAAACAAGCTGGTGCCTAGGGCGGCAAAATCTAGGGGGCGTCCCCTGCGGCCGGGGGGGGCAGGAGGCTGGGCCGGGGGACCTGCCGCAGTCATGCCTGCGGGAGGTGCACCGGAGCCCCGGGACGACTGGACCTGCCGCAGGCATGACTGCGGAAGGGGCGCTCGTCCTGCGGCTCGGCTGGACCTCCCGCAGGCATGACTGCGGCAGCTCAAGCGGAGCCGCCGGACCCGCGAACCGGCCGCGGCCGCGGGAGGTCCAGCCGAGCCATGCGGGACCAGCGGTCCCTCTGCAGTCATGCCCGCGGGAGATCCGCTGCTCCCGCCGCTCCGGGGCGCCTCCCACGCATGACTGCTTGGGGCAGCCAAAAACGTAGAGCCGCCCCTGGTTAGGGCACTAGACTGGGACTCAGGTGATCTAGATTCAGTTCCTGGCTCTTCTATGGCAGTGGTTCTCAAAGCCAGTCTGCCGCTTGTTTAGGAAAGCCCCTGGCGGGCCGGGCCAGTTTGTTTACCTGTCGTGTCCGCATGTTCGGCCGATTGCAGCTCCCAGGGGCCGCAGTTCGCCACTTCAGGCCAATGAGGGCTGCGGGAAGCGGTGTGGGCCGAGGGATGTACTGGCCGCCCTTCCTGCAGCCCCCATTGGCCTGGAGCGGCGAACCTGAGGACGTGGCAGGTAAACAAACTGGCCCAGCCTACCAGGAGCTTTCCCCGAACAAGCGGCGGCCCCAGTTTGAGAACCACTGATCTATAGACTTCCTGCATGACTTGCCTAAAGAGACATGATGGTAGTTCCCCTCCCTCAGCTCCCCAAACAGGCTAGCAGATGGTTCTTTTTTAGATGGCCTTTGCCACTATTCCAAGTGGGGGGCAGGGTATGTGCATCTTCAAACCATGCCGAATCCAGGGCCTCAGATTGCCTTTATCCATCCATGGATCCAATTTTAGGCTTGAGGCCTTAATATGTAACCCAAAGTAATAAAGCAATCATTAATAATTAATTTATGGTTAATTATGTTATAATGAAGGCTGCAGGATGTTAAAAATTTATGCAGCTCACTCTATTTAAAGCCCTATCATTAATATCTGATTGTAAAAATTAAAAGGTAGGTTGACAGAAGAGTTAATGTTTACCTTTAAAAATAATCACTACTGTCCCACAAGTGCCTGATTAAGTGTAGAATATTGAAGTGTAGCCAAGTAATACACCTATGGATGTGTCTGGATCATGTGTTTACTTGATCTTTGCACTTCCTCTTAGGCCTCATTTATTTTTCTACCCCAACTTCATTCTTGTGAGGCCCGATTTTTCCAGGAAGTTTAGTTACAGTTCCCTGCTTTTATGAGTTTCTAGCCCTTAGCAGCTGTCCTTGTAAATCTTTGATACTTTGGGTACCACACAATGGACAGGAGCAGCTAAGCCTTCATTATTTGATACATTTCCTACAGAGTTTCAAGGCTGGGTCTCAGAAGACCTGAACACTGTTCCTGACTCTGCTACAAACCGACTGGGTGACCTTGGGCAAGTCACTTCACCTTTGTGCCTCAGTTTCCCCATCTGTGAAATGAAATAATGATATGGACCTCCTTTGTAAAACATGTTGAGATCTACTGATGAAGAGCACCATCTGAGAGCTGGGGTGTTACTATCTATTTTTTAATAGGCTTTCCAAGAGATCAGATAGGAGTCATTGATATGCTCACAGAAGCCTCTTGTTAAAATTAGGCCACCACAACTGAATACATGGAATGGGATGATTTCTTTGCCCTTAAAGGAGTCACCTTCTCATTTGTTGCTGCAAAAATCAACCCTGCCAGAGATGGTTGGTCCTAAAAATACTATAAGTGACTGCGTGTAGAGTGTTGGTATGACTGCAGTGGTACATAACACAATCCCTACTACATATTGGGTAGCATGCTCTGTTTACCATGAATGTACAGGAAAGCACTGTAGGCACTCCAAGCATTAGATTCAAAAGACTGCAGCCCTTAGCGGCAGGGGTGGCTTTAGGTATTTTGCCGCCCCAAGCATGGCAGGCAGGCTGCCTTCGGCAGCTTGCCTGCAGGAGGTCCCCGGTCCCACAGATTCGGCGGCACGCCTGCGGGAGGTCCGCCAAAGCCGCGGGACCAGCGGACCCTCCACAGGCAAGCCGCCAAAGGAAACCTGCCTGCCTCCCTCACGGCGACTGGCAGAGCGCCCCCCGTGGCTTGCCGCCCCAGGCACGCGCTTGGTGTGCTGGTGCCTGGAGCCGCCCCTGATTAGTCGATCCCCATGAACACACTGATATTCTGAGGAAGTAACAGAGGATATATTTACTAGAGCTGCCTATAGCCACACATATAAGGTCTGATTCCATCACCCTTTCTCACGCTAACACCTTACTACACAAATAGTCCCATGGACATTGACTTACATAGTAAGGTGCTATTCATGAGTGAGGGTGGCAGAATCAGGCTGAGAATGCTAGAGGAGTGCTGCTAGGGTGTCTGTACAGAGGTTTCCTCTTCCCACATATCCTCCCCATTTCACAGATGGAGGAATAGAGAGCCTGACTTGGGCCCCAGCTGAGGAAGTGTGGAAGATCTTCTATCCAGCTCATTCCTCTTTGCCATCCAAAGACAGTGTTATATTTTGCCACTGTTATGTTTGAGAAACAGAAAGGAGGAGCTAAAAGATGTTTTTGGAGTGAAGCCCTGAATTTCAGTCCATCACTCAAACACTCACCCAAACTCAAGGTTTGCAGAATCCAGATCCAAATTTCACAGACATCCCCCTACAGTTCTAATGGGCGGGAACCTCAGACCCGAGTGCTCCTTAGTGTTCAAAACCCAGGTCAGGATCCACATCTTGTGACTTAGGGCCATTTTGGCTTTAGGCAGAAGAGCATAACTGGGTGTTTGGGGGGGCATACTGCTTTCTAATGCTGCTCTGCTCCCGTTTCCCCTTGCGTTGAACTTCACTGGTAACGCCTTTGGCTAACACGCTGTTTGCTGTAACGTAAGAATTCTTCAGCTTCCAAAAGTAGCTATGGAGGTGTGTGTTTTCCTCTAATTTGGTTGCTGCATGTTTCCATCTCTATGGGAGGTCTCCAAGGAAAACATACATTTGGCTGTCACATTACCAGCACGTACAAATGATTCACGAGGTAATTGTAGATTAT
Source organism: Mauremys reevesii (assembly GCF_016161935.1). NCBI lineage: Eukaryota > Metazoa > Chordata > Testudines > Geoemydidae > Mauremys > Mauremys reevesii. Next base: position 255,941,767 of record NC_052623.1, read on the forward strand.
CAACAAATGTGCAAAAAGTGTGTCAGAAAGATGCAGAATTCAGCTTTGGGGGGGTTGGGGGCAGAATTCAGACAAAAGATTCCATTCTTTTCATCTTATTTTTAGACTAACAAGAAACCTGTTTTGCTTTTGTAACAAACCTAGCGCCTGAACAATGTCAGAGAACATAATACTTTGTTCCGCTTCTGGCTTTTTCTGGATGAGCTAGGAATGTGAAGTTCATATAGTGGTGGCAATTATGGCTGTTTTTTTGTTGTTTGTTTTTTTAAATATGAAAGAGCAATCTGTGGACACAATGGCAGTAGTTTGTTGATAATCTGTATCTCAATAAACAGGCTGCAGTGAACTAATTTATATCCAAGGAATAATGGATTGAGATGTTCAGTGATAACATTTCAATTAATTCCTGCTCTCCCATCAAATAATGTTAATCTTCTCAAAATGACCTCTGTGGAGTGTGCACCTGAAAGAAACACACCTTAGATGTGAGGAAATAAGAAAGTTTAATTGCACAGAGTGGGGTTGGGAAGGATGTTGAATAGAAATTAGTTGCGCTGTATTTTTAAGAACAAGTATTAAAGCAGATTTTTTTCTCCCTCAGACTCTACACTGAAGAAGTCTGCTGTTTGCCTCTCTATTTTATACACCCACTTCTCATCATGGCCTTCCTTTGGTGCACCAGAGGATGGCTGGGAGGGCATACTCTTCCAAGCCAATCAGTTTCATTTCTAAACTGATTAGACAGGTCACTACCACAGGCCGTCAGGAGTTCCTAGATGTTGAACACAATGCATCCACTGTATTTTCAAATCTTGGCTAATCCAACAGCTGTTTGACTCTGTATAAGGTATCAGACTTGAAGGTGCACCCAGGTATGATGAGAAGCCAAATCAAACCCATTTGGGAACTGAATGTCTTCTCCTACAGGCACTTCGCTGCCTCATCCACAAATTATGGATGACATCCTGGGGCTCACTGAAGTCAACTGGAATTTTGAAATTGACTTCATTGGGGCCCGGATTGCATCTCTAGCCACCAAGCACATCTGGATGCGATTATTGATGACAGGTTATTTTTCAGGGTAAACGCTACTTTTTAAATTCAAAGCTGTGAGGCTAAAAGCGTTTGGAAGCCAAGTCCTGATACTGCAATTACAACACAGAGTGGGGGCTGGAGGATAGACTTCTGTGCCTCTGCAGAGCCCCATTGACTCCACTCCTTTGATGTCAGTTGCAGGATCAACTTCCCAAGAACAACAGGAAGAGAAATTTATATAGATTTGAGCGATCTTTCTCTCTCTCTCTGAAAATGTGTGTTTACTGGTAGTTTAGTAAGGCTCTTCCTCTGTTAGCTCTAATGAATACAGTGGGTTTCCACTTTTATAAGTTCAGTGCTGCTTTCTTCCTATTATATAATGATATATGAATCTTACTAACTGTCAGTGTTGTGAGATTAAATCTTTTGTTTCAGCTGAATTTTTATGAAATATATTTCCCCCCTCTCCAGTTAGTTACTGGTGTCCTACTTGTTTCTCCAGGAATATTTGCTTGAATGATCTGTACTGTGTAAGGACCAGTACTTTAGATTGCATTTTAAAATTCGGATTGTGAAATAAAATGGAAAGCAACAATAAGATGTGAGTATATTCAGTTTGTTTATGTGTAGCATTTTAATGATCTTACAAACATTGGTCTGGATCCTGACCTGTGTTGTGCAGGTGTGGAAAGAGGTACCCTTCTCGCACAGCTGAGAAGCAGTAGCAGGGCAGTGTAACAGGAGTCTGATAGAGGTAGTAGCCATTGATTCCTGTGGTTACTATTACAGACAGCAAAAGTGTTTCTTTGAATGATTGGGGGGGGAGGGGGGCTATAGCTAACATGGCAGTTGGCACCACACATCCCAGACTTGACTACATCTGCCATGTTGGGATTGCAGATTTCCTTGCATGCCTGCAGTGCTCAGCCCTAAACCCTGGGCCGGGTGCACACTGCTCTTTTTTGGAGTAGTGTTAATGTACACCTTATTGCTTCTCTCCCTCATAGCCCACCTGAACCATCCTGCCAAATCCTGGCAGGCAGGCGCAAGAACTCACCATGCAGATGGCCCCTTCTTCTCTCCCATCACTACGGCTTAGAGAAATAAAGAGAATATTTTGTCCACAGTAAGGAGCTCAGCTGATCAACGATATTTTTCCTCCCACTGATTCGATTAAATATCCTTTCATTTAAAAACCCACTGAGATTAACAAAATATTTACATCCAGGGAAGTCAGTCTCTGGAATTAATATTTGCTTTTCGATTAGCAACAAAGCTTTCTTTTAATTGTACTGTGGTTCATCTAGCGAGAGGAGCTAAGCATGTGAATTTTTAAATGGAGAAATCTGGCATTAATGTAGAATAAATCTGGAGGCAGGCTACTTTTTATCAAATTCTATTAGAGTTCTTCTATTCCATTAAGGCAATTGTGGCATTTTCATTTTTATTTGGCTATGAAACCTGCACTCCGAATTTACATTAGCTGAAAATAAATGTTGCTTTCCATTTTGAGTGAAACAGTTCCACAATATTTAAAGACTTAAACACTCACTTTTTGAGCTGAAAGAAAAAAATATCTGTCTAGGGTGCTTAGGTGGCCCTCATTACCAGGGTACCTGAGTGCCTCACAATACACCTGTGAGGTAAGACAATGTGACTATACCCATTTCAAACATGGGAAACTTAGGCCCAAGAAGACTGAGGGATAGATCCACAAAGGGACCTGGGTAACACAATGTTTGCTCAGTCTCCATAGGTGAGAGAATGTCTAGTTTCTGAATCCCACCTGGGCTTAAGCATGAACTAGGGTGACAAGCAGCTTGGCTGTGTCAGAACTTTATGCAGATTTCCACATGCCCACTGGTGGAAACTTAGGCATCAAGGGAATTTAGGCAGCTACAGGGTCAGGTGGCAGCTGAACAAGGGTTTTGACAATCTCAGTGGCAGCTAAATCCCTTTGTAAATCTAGCCCTAAAGCGAATTGCTGAAGGTCACGCAGAAAGTCTGTGGCAGAGCAAGTAATTGAACCTGGTGCTCCCTCATCCCACATGAGTACCCCAACTACACAGCTACCTCAATATAACGCCACCTGATATAACACGAATTTCGATATAATGCGGTAAAGCAATGCTCCGGGGAGGCAGGGCTGCGCACTCCAGTGGATCAAAGCAAGTTCAATATTACACGGTTTCACTTATAACGCAGTAAGATTTTTTGGCTCCCAAGGACAGCGTTATATTGAGGTAGAGGTGTACTAGGCCCATACTTCCTCTCCAGACACAAAGAACAGATTCCCAAGATGAATAAAATCATGGTTCTCCCTGGATTTGAGGCAGAGTAAATTGAGACACAACACTGGGATGTATAAACAATAACAGTCTCCATGTCGAATACAATTATTGTGTACTTAAGACATGGCCTGGTTTGATTAAGACTGAAGCGGGCACCCTTCCAACAAGAACGTTATCCCACAGCAAACTAGCTTTTGAATAACTGATGCTGAAAACTGGTGCCTCATGGCTGTCATGTACAGCTCACTTTAAAGTGGTTTTCCCTGTGCTAAAATCTTCGCACTGTAAGAATTGAGATGTGTCCCGTCTCACGTGACATTATATAAAGAGGACAAGAAAGAAGAAAGGGAGGATTGGGCACAAGTAGGCTAGTTAAGCTATAAAACCGTGGGGGTCTTTTTTTAATAAAAGGCCTTCAGCACACAAAGCTGCCAAGGTTTATCAAAAGGCTACAGTAAGATTTTTTTAAAATGTTTTGGCGGGAGGGTCGAAGCATATTTTCCTTAAGGCTCAATGCACTGTTATCTTTTATTTTAACGTAGAGCACCTCACTGCCTGAAGTCGGGGAGTGGGTGGAGTAAACATTGGATTTTAACCTACCAGATCAGGGCTGATCCTGCTCCCTGCAGTGACCAATACCTGATGCTTCAGAGACAAATGTGTTTGAGGAACCCATAAATATACTTAGTTAATTTTGCACTTGACTTGAAGGTTTGGAGTAGGAATGAAATTTCTTCCTGAGCCTTCACAGCCATTCACTTTGTGCTTTCAAGCCTAAGATTTCATTAATTATTATTATTGTAGCATTCTTACTTACTAGTATTACTAATGCTAATAGAAATGTATCTGTTTGCAAATCCAGCCACAGCACTGGATTCCATGCACTAAGTCTGCCTCTAATGGCTGTCAGTGACATACACTGAAAACTGTAAGAACAAGGGTGAATACAGTAAAACATATTAACCTTAGAGCTGTATAAATCTGCTAGAGGTTTTCTTTCCTTTTTCGTTATCCTCTCTCATTTTATCACCCAGTTTCATTCCCTTTGCTTATCTCCATAGTATTTTCTTTTCTTTTTTCCTCTTTTGTTTTCTATCTTATTTTATTGTCCTCTCTTCCTCATTTGTACCTCTCTTTCTCTTATAAAATAAGAGCGGATAATAGTCACACTTGCTAAATGCCACATTATTGACATCTTCTCCTATCATTGGATATATCTGCATTTCTAATGTACCCAACACTGTCATATCTGAGCACCTTTTATATAATTACATTAACAAATCTACATTCAGAAGAACATTAAGGATGCAAAGTCAAGCAAAATAGTATGTGATTATGTAGCTGAAGACTGTATCATAATGCATATGCACAAGGGGCCTGAATTAAGGTTGCCTTAATTCTGGCATTTTCTTACTTTTCAGTGCTTGACTTTACAACTTCAGTGTTTCATGACTATTTGACAGCAGAAAAACACAAAAATTCAAAACCCCTGGGTTCAATTCCAGGTTCTGGAAGGGATTGTTCTCCAGTGAGACCCTTGGGATTCTCTGCCCCCAGCCTGTCTCTATCCTAGCCTATTACTGTGCTTCCTGCACCTCAACTCTCCTGTCCCTGCCCCCTCCTGGCTGTCCCATCCTATTGCTGTCCCCCACTCCTCCCATTGAATCCCTCCGATCCCCATCTGTTCCTATCCAACCTCCCCATCCTTTCTGTTCTTATAAATCATTGCCATGCTTTGTCTTGTGTCCATCCCGCTCTGTTCCTACCTCTCCCTGACCTTGGTTCCTGCTCCCCTTCCCCTCTGCTTCCATGCAATCCCTGAACTCCTTGATCCTGCCCCGCCCTCATATCTGGATACCCATCTAGCCCCCTCTCTCTTCCTCTGCTCCTCCCCAGCCTTTGGCTCTTGCAACCCCTCTATCCAGAAGCCCATTCCTCATCCCTCTCCATTCCAGTCAGGGTGCTTCCTTCTTTTCCCTCATGCTGCTTGGGTGCCAGCTGGGGGACCATTGCCATTCTCAGTTCCTCTGTCCTGCGTTCCAGTGGATCCTGACAGCCAGGAGAAAAGAAGTGCAGAGAAAGTCAAGTTCAATGTCAGGAGCCCATGGGTGGGAGCATGCTCAGTGCAGACAGAGTCTTTGGAGAATTCCAAACTCTATCAAGACCTTACTGAGTATGTGCGAACTTTGATATTTTTTTCTCCCCAAAGGCTCATAACTAGGCCAAATTTGGTTGAATTTTCATGGGAACTACAAAAGGTACATCCCTGACACCAGGGCAACCCTGCTGCGGAATTTCAAGCTTTTGCTCCAAAGCATGTGGGCTTCTTAACAAAATGGTTGTAAGAATTTGTTTTAATATGGGTAGAGAACATAGTTTTCTTTATTTTCTTTCTTGGAAATGGCTGAACCATTGTTCCCAATGTTTTTCAAAAATATGCATCCTGAAGCAGACCTCTCAGGATAGAAAATTTCCGCCCGAATGGGTTAAAGATTGGCAAAGTTATAAGCAACTGAAAACCGAGTTTTATAATGAAAAGTGTTAGACAACCTTAACTATAAGCAGAACTGGCAGATCCACCTATAATTAAAGATAACATTACTTTTGTAAGAAAAAGGACCAACTATTTAACCCTTCCTCATTATAAGCATATTTTTCACATGAAATCAATCTTGGTGGTTGTCTTCCAGAAGAAATGTAGCCAGGTGGCCTTGTAAAAAAAAAAAAAAAAAAAAAAAAGGTCTTGCAGCATGCCCTAAAAGTGGGAAGATTTAGGTTTACCCTGACTTCTAGTAGTACTGAATTGCACAGCTGGCAGCTCTTCACCCAGAATATCCTACTCTGCTCTTTTTCTCTTGGCACCCCATCACATGTGGAGTTATCTTGGTTGGGTTAGAGGCAGTCTTTCAGGAAGGTAGGTCCAAGCTTTTTAGAGATGAGGACTGGATTCTTGAAACCAATGTGGAAATGGATAAAGAGCCATTGCAGAACACACACAAAAAATGTATGATATACTTTCATAGGTCCATCCTCTGTATCTAATATATGGGCCACAGGAATCAAAACAGCAATTGATTTACCATGCTCTTCACAGTCATTCCCATGCAAGAGTATACTATAATACATTAGTCTAGAGATGATAAAAATGTGGCTCACCATGGCGATGTCATTGTCTAAGAGGAAGCTATCTAAGAAGCTTGGCTGGCCCAAGTTAATAGAAGATGTTTTTATCCACTGCTGCTATTTGGACCTGCAGGAGCAGTGAAGAAACAATGCAATACTGAGACTGTACTGCACTTTGAGAACTACTAACACCTGACTGAAAGATGGTTAAAAAGTCAGTTAAATCCAGGTGTGCATGAAGATGCCCTGTCACCTTCTCAATTACCTTCTCCAGAAGGGAAGATCAGGGAGCGGTCAGGAGTTAGGCAAGATGTGCACTATGAGCATGGCCCTGTATAAAAGGTGGCATTTTGTTCTGTTGCCCCATGAGAGTAGCCCAGGGTGACATAAAGAGTCACAGTTCTGTCTCTTCTCCCCACCTTTCTTCCAGGAGGAAGTAATCTCATACTGGACCTGAACAGGAGAGATGATGTCTCACCATTCCCCATGCCAGTTTAGCTATGCTGGCCAGTATATCAAAAGGTAGAACCAAGGCTCAGTGCACTTCCTGCCCAGTTGTGTGGGGGTGAGCAGTATAGGATGCACAACCTGTGCTCCCCAAACTCCTCTGCCATTAGTTGAGATGCAGGAGAGTGGGTGTGTATATGGCAGGGTGTGTGTGTCTTACTCCTACTTATAACCTTGTGTGGCCATATGAAGCAAGGCCACAATCTGGCCCAACTGCTGTTGATGTGTTCTTTTTAAGAACAATGGCTGAATCTCTATGCTTAAGAATGGAGACTTCTACCTGTTAGGCAGTCAAAGAGAGAGAGAGAGTCTCTGAAATGGAGACAGGCAATCCTGACCAGGAAGGACCCAAGACCATCACAAAGGTGTGTGTGTCTTGATGGTATGTATATTTATGGCTCAGAAATGACTGTGATGAGAGATACAGAGGGAACAACAACTAGTAGACAACATGCGTTGAACAGTGTGATGATTTGGGGCGGGGGGGAACTATGTGGAAATAAAACTGTCTACTAAGGTGATGTGTTTGTTTGAGCCAGGTTGTCTTTGTGTGCTCTTGTACAGGGAAGACACCGTCTCTTACTACGTGTTTGTACAGTGCTTGGGGTAATAGGTACTTCAAATAATAAATAAATAAAATAATAATTAATAATGGAGCCCCACCCATATATAATCAGCAGGTTTCTCTCAGTGGCAAGGAACTGGGCTTCCACCATAGTGACCTGAGAGGAGTTGTGACTAGTTGCCCTGAAGCCAAGTGACTGGCTTTACTGTTTATATACCCCATGCCAGAAACGGGATCTGTGCTTTTCACTTTTACTCTATCAGGGACTGTACTGTTGGTATTTACCCTGCCAGAAAGGCAAACTATTTGCCACTAATGATTGTGGAGCGATGCCTTCTGTAACCCTGAGCTGGCCACAGCAAGGCTTTATTTTACCAAGCAGAGCTGGACTATGTCACAGCAGGATTAGCAAGCCTCCACTCGCTGTTCTTCCTTGTGATTATGATGAAGGAGTAAACACAGGAGAGGTTAAAAAAGGGATTAAGCTCAGGTGGTGAAGGAGACACAACTAGGAAGGTACAGATTTGGGCTTTAGTTTTTGTAATTATCCTTAGCTAATGAAATATGAACTACAGAGAGGACTGTCTTTGACTGACAAATATCAGAAATGCAGAGACAGCAGCAGATTTTTGACTCTTTGCATCTTAACAGGTTTTTTCTCTTCATTTTTTAAGTCTTCTCACGAGAACCAATCTCACTCAGAGCCAAATTATTTTAATGAGTTTTGGAACGATTATTTTCCACTTTTCCTAATATCCCCACTCAGGTCACTGAATCAGAGGAATAAAAGCTAACGGGATCATTAGCAGAATTACTGCCGAAGTCATAGCTATTAGAAATCTGAAAATGTCATTTAGTGTCATGTGTGAATTTTTTTTAAAAAGGGATACGAATAAATGAAAGGGTTAATGACTAGAGTGAGCCTTCATTAGAAGCTGACGTAAGCTTGAAACTGGGGAAATCAGTCTGATTTACTAAGGGGTGTAAATAAGAATATGCTGGGGAAATGTAGAGCGAGGCTGTGCTGACAGCGTGGAGCCTGTAATAGCAGAAGGCTCAGAACCACCCCACCCCTGGGCGAGTACAGGGAGGCATTCTGCCTGAGAGGCACATTGCCTCCCAGAGCATTCTGATTGTACTGCAGAGAAACAATCCTTTAAGAGGCACATATATTCCTCCCATTGTGCCAACCATGGCCAGTGAGTCAGAAAAGTGGAGCCATGGTTCTGTCTGCTCCCTGCCCACCCCTGCCTTTCAGGTGAGCTGTTCTTTGGCTACGTCTACACTACCCGCCGTATCGGTGGGTAGCGATCGATTTTTCAGGGATCGATATATCGTGTCTCATCTAGACGCGATATATCGATCCCCGAACGCGCTTCTATCGATTCCGGAACTCCACCGCCCCGAACGGCGGTGGCGGCGTTGATATGGAGAGCCCCGGACATCGATCCCGCGCCGTGAGGACGGGTAAGTTATCGATATAAGATACTTCGACTTCAGCTACGTTATTCACGTAGCTGAAGTTGCGTATCTTATATCGATTTTTCCCCTTAGTGTAGACCAGCCCTCAGACAGAGCATCTTGTTAGCAGCCCTAACACAACTCCAGCCACAGGAGTGGAATTCCCCTCCCCATGCTTTACTTGGGCTACACAAAAGGGAGGGCTCCCAACTCTCCCCACTCCCCATGCATATCCTTGTACGGAGAGTCGTGACTTAGCCTACAGGAAACAAAAGCTCTGCCATACCACTAGTTCCTCAGAGGCTACTATCCTGCTTGTGGCAGGGGCCAGTATCTGCTGTTTCAGAGGAAGCATCACCTCCCTCCTCTCATCGTAGAGAGAGCCATTTGTGCAATGCTGCTCATGGTGTGGAAGGTAAATCACTTCCTGACCTCTGTGGCAATCAGTTTATGCATGAGATCAGATTACTCTTTATCTTATTCTGCATAACTAGAAATGTTCGTAGTGGTCAGAAAATTATCCAGCCCTTTTAAAATCTGGGGACAGTATCTGACTCTATGGCCTGTGGCAATGAATTGCACTAAGGTTTAGTCTGTAATACGATGTGGTGTCATAACAATGTAACAAATGGTTAAACACCCATATTAAAGCTGAAATGCTAGTTTTATGATTTCTTACAACAGAGGACAATTCTGTTTCCACACAGAAGATTCCCTCACTTGATATTATTTACAGTTAGATTTGGCTAATTTAAATTAGTTTGCCCGCTCCATTTAGATAAATGCTTTCCAGGAGCCTGCAGTCTTTACTCAAGACAAATTCCCATTGAGACCAACCGAAGTTTTCCCTGAGTAAGGATTTAGTAAGGATTGCTACATTTGGCTCGAGTGATATATCACTTCTACAACTGTGCTTGACAAGTAGCTACCACTGAAAACACCTCTGGAAACCAAGGCTGATGGAAAGATGAAGAAATTGATTAATTGGTTCAGAGTCTATTTAATTCTGAGATTTGGAGTTATGCATAGGATGACCAGACAGCAAGTATGAAAAATCGGGACAGGGAGTGAGGGGTAAAAGGACCCTATATAAAAAAAGCCCCAAATATTGGAACTGTCCCTATAAAATCAGGACATCTGATCACCCTAGTTATGCATCTCTATCACAAACTCGTAAGGAGCTGTCTACTTTCCATTCATCCCAATAGTGCCATTTGGAGACCAGTTAGATTAATGTCAAAGGAGTAATACAGTGCAGTAAATTTATTTTACTCCATGTCAACTTTCTTATTAAGTGCCTTTAGACACAACTGGAGCCAGAGCCAACCATTTGATTTGTTGTATGGATTTGCTTGTTTCCTTACAACTAGTGTCCAGAAAATAGAGCAAGTGTGAGTAATTACTAGACTCTCCCACTCAGTGCTGGGACTTACTACTGTGCACATTATTCTATCTGAAATTCTAATCCTTTTGGGTCATTGTGATTCATAGGCAGTAGCTCTGGCGGATAACTCAGAAGGTCTCCCCCGCTGTGTTCCTTCCCCACCAACTGGTAGAAGCTGTGCTCAGTTTGTCACAAATGGAAAGTTGATCTTTCCCTACTTTACAGTATCAACAATAGAATAGCAAGATGTAAAGATTCCCCAGGCATTCCAGAGGTTAAAGAAGCACTGTACTGGGGATTGGGATTAATACCCATCTACTGTAGTTTACTAACTCTCTGGATAACTATATTTTCACACTTTTGTGGTAAATCTTGGGTTATGTAGATTTCCAGCGCTCCTAGTTACATTGTAAGAAAAACACATTTCCAAAGCCCTGTGGTGTATCTTAGATATGGGCACTTCTAGAAAAGCAGAGTGAAACTTGACAAATAGCATGCCATTCCTGGTGTGCATTGTCGCAAACCCCCACACAAAGCCACATTTCTAGTACTCCATGCAGAACTTATCAGAATAAACAATTGCGTTCCAAATGTAATGTGAAAAATATTGGATTAATAGATGATGCATTACAGTGAACTTTAAGTAACTATATTTTAATACTTCACTAATGGCAGCATAAATATATTTCCAGTGCACATGCCTGAGTAGAGAAATACTTTAAAAAATATCTGCAACAAAGTTTTAATAGCATGTAATGTAATAAACTACAGAACCTGCAAGTATCCCCTGCTGAGGGCGTAAGTTGTACATTTATTCACATTAGAGCATTGAAACACTGAGTGCAACTGCTCAGCTGGGGGAAAAGGTTTAAACAGCAGGTTAGACATACCTATGCTCCTTAGAACTACAGCAGGTTTAAGTGGAAATTCAACCCTTTGTTTTTCTGAGATAGATACATTCAGTTCTGTGCTGTTGACTTTTCCATTCTGCACAGAGAGCATAACCTGCCCAGAGGAAGTTTGCCACAGCAACCTTCCCACATTTCTCATCTCCTTCCACCCTGCTATTCAGAGGCCCACATTCCCACCTCAGAGCTGGCTACACGAAAAGACTAATACACTTTGGAATCCATGGGTATGAAAGGCAGTGTACACGTTATTGTAAATAATGGATATATTATTTAATTATTATTATTATTTATTTATTACAGCAGTAGCACCTAGAGGCCGCAGCTATATCAGGGTCCAACTGAGATTACAATCTAATTAGACCAGACAAACGAAGGGAGTGGGGAGAATAGAAGTATTGTTATCTCTTTTTTACCAATGGGGAACTGAAGTATAGAGGGATCGAGGCCCCAGTTCGGGAAAACAATTAAGTATGTGCTTAAATCAATCTTTATTCAGGAAAACCCTTAAATGATGCTTAACTTTAAACAGACATGTAAGTCTAATTGAATTCAATTAAAGTGAATCATGTGCTTCAGTGTTTTCCAGAATCGGGGCCTAAGTGATTTGCCAAGGGCGCACTGGAAGTCTGGGTAGGGCTGCCAACTGTCTAATCGCACAAACCCAAACACTCTTGCCCCATCCCTACTTTGCATCTTCCCCCAAGACCACGCCCCTGCCATGCCCCTTCTCAGAGGCCCTGTCCCTGCTCACTCCATGCCCCCACCCTCTGTCACTTGCTCTCCCCACCTTCACTCACTTTCACCGGGATGTGGCAGAGGGTTGGGGTGTGGGAGGGGGTGCAGTCTCTGGGCTGAGGGGTGGGGCCAAGGGGTTTGGAGTGTGGGAGGGGGCTCCAGGCTGAGCCTGGGACAGGGGTGTGGGAGGGGGTGAGGACTGAGGGCTCTGGGAGGTAGTTTGGGTGTGAGAGGTGGCTCTGGGTTGGGGTGTGGGAGGGAGTGCAGGCTGTGGTACAGGCTCTGGGGTGAGGTGTTTGGGGTTCAGGAGAGGGTTCAGGAGAGGGATGGACCAGGGGGTTTGGGGTGCATGAGGGAGTGCGGGCTCTGGGATGGAGTTTGGGTATGGGCTGGGCAGGAGGTTGGGTTGCAGCTAGGGTGAGGGCATCAGCTTGGGGTGGGGGTGGGGTCAGGGATTAAGGGTTTGGCGTGTGGGAGGGGGCTCAGGGATGGGGCAGGGGGTTGGGGTGTGGGAGGGGGTGACAGGTGCAGGCTTGGGGTGGTACTTACCTCGGGTGGCTCCCAGTCAGTGGCGCAGCAGGGCTAAGGCAGATTCCTTACCTGCCCTGGCTCTATGTGGTTCCCAGAAGCAGCTGGCATGTCCAGCTTCTAGGCTCGGGGTGGCCAGTTGGCGCTGCACACTGCCTCCACCTGCAAGCACCATCCCTGCAGCTTCCATTGGCCACAGTTCCCTGTTCCCAGCCATTGGGAGCTGTGGAGCCAGAGCTCAGGGTGGGACACGGAGGCAGCATGCGGAGACCCCCTGGCTGCCCTTGCGTCTAGGAACTGGACATGCCAGCTGCTTCTGGGAACCACATAGAGCCAGGGCAGGCAAGGAATCTGCCTTAGCCCTGCTGCGCCACCGACTGGATTTTTGGCCTATTAAAATCTCCTGGACTGCTTTCAATAGCAATCAGGAGATTGAAGCCAATTCTGGTAGACTCCCAGCCAATCCAAGAGGGTTGGCAGCCCTAAGTCTGGGGCAGATTAGTCCCTCTCAGTGGCTGTAATCACAAGACCACCCTTCCTCTCAATCCTTATACAGCCATTCACACTAACTGCAGGATTGAACTGTATCTTTCTAGCACTTGTTGATTGCAATGTACATGAAAGCATCCTCTGATGTTGCTATCAGGTTTATATTCTCCACTTAAGCTAGAGGCTGTCCAGTGAGCCAATCCATAGATTTGCTTCAATTCATTTACTTCACAATTTCATTATTGGCTGATAATTAGTCCCCTCTTCATTATCAGATGACAACTGCGTAACTGGATTACTGAAGTACTTGAAGGATGAAAAAAATGATTTGTTTGTAGTCTTTCACTCCATCAGCCACCTGTTTGTTCCTGACTACAGATACCAGTTCAGAAAATGCAATATTAAAAACCTTAAGCAACACAATTCAGTTTTAGAGACTCCCTAGAGTTATCTGTGATCTGCTCACACATTTTTAAATACCACTTTCTTTGTCTACACTAGGTGCCAACTGGTCAGGGCCGGCTCCAGGCACCAGCCGAGCAAGCTCGTGTTTGGGGCAGCAGATTCTAAGGGGTGGCATTTCGGCCAATCTTAGGGCAGCCCGATGGCCCTCCTATTTTTTTTTTTTTTTTTGCTTTGCCTCCGGGTCCAGCCACCCTGCGTTGTTTTTTTTTTCGCTTGGGGCAGCAAAAAAGTCAGAGCTGGCCCTGCAACTGGTGCTGAAAAATAATTAGCACGTGCTAACTAATATGTTTTAAAAAATCATTCATTTTCCCAGTCTGTCAAGCCCTCAGTCAAGCCAGAGGGCTAGAGGGATGGGAGCATGTTTGACAAGCTGCAGCCTGCAGTTTGAAGTTTCTGACAGTCAGCTCTCTGAGGGTGTGTCGACTTTTTTTCCCCTCAGTGTCCACTGTAGGTAAGCCAGCCCCTTATGGTATGTGTACATGCAAAAAAAAGATCCACAACATGGCTGTGGCTGGCCCAGGGTCAGCTGACTTGGGCGTGTGGGGCTCGGGCTGTGGGGCTATAAAATTGCAATGTAGACATTCGGGCTTGGGCTGGAGCCTGAACTCTGGGACCCCACAAGGGGGGAGGGTCTCAGAGTCTGGGTTCCAGCCTGGCCTGGAACATCTACACTGCTATTTTGTAGCCCCTTAGTCTGTGCCCCTTCGCTGGAATCAGCTGACCTGGGCTCTGAGAATCAATTCCATCATTTTTTATCGCACTATAGACATAGCCTGAGCCTAGATTTTACTACACTGGACAGCCAGGGAGAAGTTTGATTTCCAGTTCTCCCCCATAGCACTCTAGATAAGAGAGCGATTGCTACCACTGGTGGAACTTCACCGATGGTGAATTATGTGGCCAGTTTTTCCTACAGAAGTCCCCTGACTCCCTTGCCCTTCATATGTGGCTTGTCAGGTTAGAATGTGAGATTTCCAGGCAGCATCAGAGTCTTTCTATATATGTGAACAGTCAGCACCTACCACACTAGTGCCGTGATTCTGATTGGTGCTTCTGGTGTCTATCACAATTGAATCGAAGTAATAATTGTCTTCAGTGGGTGAGTTAAGAATAAAATTGTGAGTGAGGACTTGTAGAATTGGACTTCAGCCTCATTGTCATGTCTGAGTGCAAACTCATTTTCCTTAGTTTGGCCTGTGGGCGCTGATTTGTATAGCCATTGGTAGCTCAGCAAGTGCATTCCACAAGCCAGAATGCTGCTGCAGTCACAGGAAGTAAAGAGAGAGAGAGACTCCTGCTAATTTCAGCTCCCTTTGAAACTTAGGGCCTGATCCTGATCCTGCAAGAGACTTAGCATCTTCAGCTTCCACTCTATCTAGAAAGAATCAGCTGCATTTAGCATCTTCCATGAGGCACTCAGTACCTCGCAGGATTAGGTCCTTGGAAAATAATCAGTGTTATAGAAATAAAAAAGAACAAGCAGACAGGGGGGAATTACAGACAATGGGATGTTTTATAAAAAGAGAGAAAATCTATGAAAAGCATTGGGTAATGTCCTTTTAAAAAGACATTGTGGTTAGTTACACATTTACAATTTTCCAGCTGTGTATTTATATTTTTCCTGTGACAGCTCACAATGTCTCAAAATAGTACTTGACTATTTCCATTGCTATTTTTCATGATTAGACTCATAAATCCTGCACAGACTTGAGATATTTTGGTAGTTGGGCCCTTCATTTGCCAAGTTGCTCCCTTTTCCCTAGTCATTTTATCCTGCTATGAGTCTTCTCTTTTCAATGTAGTTCTTATGAAAGGGAAGGTTTCATGGTAGTGACTAAGACTAGGTTTAATGACGCAGACACCGAGCAAGATTTCCACATTCAGTTCTGCCAATGCCACTCAGTGCTGCCAATCACACCCCTGTTATCCTATTCTTGGACCTCTCCTTAGAATACTGTGCCAATCCCAACACAGGGTGAGCATTCCCATAAAATCCTCATATTAAAACAGGCTCACCCAAATTATATTTGGCCAGATTGTCTAGCCCTTACACGGGAGTGTAGGGTAGGAGAATGCAAGGAGCTCTCCCTGCAATGCATTTTGTGCAAGGGCTAGAGACAATTACAATTCCTTTGCTCTAGGAAACAGAGGGATGTTCTTTCTGTGTGCCCCAAAGGAAGAGATGAGAGGTGGGGATGGGATGAGTCGTGCACACACACTTTACACTGGGGAGGGATTTTTCCTCCATCAAGTACAATCCCTCCCACACAGCAAATCTTAGTTATAGGACTGTGCTCAGCAGGCACAATCTAGTCCACTGGGTTTTAGTGTTACTAGCAATAAAGAAAAATCTGCTATCAGATTTAACATCAGAAAGGTGACTCCAGAGGTAAATTTCATCCGGTTGGCTCAAACACAATAGGAGAATTTGGATGTGATTCTAAACCTACCAAGGGTATGAAAATAGCCTTTGTTACTAAGATGTTAAATAAAGGCAAGTGTTTCTGTTCTGCTAAAAAGAGATTAAATGGATCAGCAAACAGAATTATTTTATGTTAATACACTGCACATTCCCCGGACAATATGTTCATGGTACAAAATGAAATATGCTGTCAAAAATACTAAAAAAAGGCAATACAGGTTTTGGTGGCTAATGTGCAACCCAAGAGGGAGAAGGAGATTGCAATTCCTTACTTTAAAATTAAAGGTGAACAGATCAAGAGATAGGAAATCTATCTGTTTGCCCTTTTCATTATATTTGTGTTAGCATTTGACAGAAGGAAGCAAGATGGAAGGAATGAAATGAATACTGTGCACATTAGTGCTAAGGAAAACCATGGCTATGTTTTGTTTTATTGCAGAGATTAAAGTGGTCAAAATAAGAAGTACAGATTATTATGAGAAATATTCTTTATGCAAATATCATGTATATTAAAGCAGGAGGATTCACACATCAGGAAATTTGTGGTTTGGAAGAATTTAGATCTTGGTCTAAAATTCAGTATAGAGAACATTGAAATAGATGAATTACTATATAGCGTAAATGCTAATCAGGGCCCAATCCATGTCCACTGAAGTCAATGGCTCTGTCTCAGGCCCTCAGTTCTTAATGACAATGATAAATTGTATTTTCTTATCACCCCTAAGGCTATTTTCTCTGATAAAAGAAAGGTTACTTAATTTGCAGAGTCCTCTTAACTTTATTTTCTTTTGCCTGTTATCACTGATGCCAGACTAAGTTTTCAAATCTGAACACCTCACACTTATTTCTCAATGCTTATTTAAGCACAAAAATAAACGCTAATATTCAAGTGTTTAAATATGGGTTTAGGAGCCTAATGTCAGGGACCCAGCTCTGAAAATGTCAGCTTATGCTTACCAGTTGGTGTTTCGATCCATGTCATAAACGCTGGGACATATTCACCACCACAGCCGACCGGAGAGGGAGGGGCCGGACCCGGGACGGGAGGCGGCGGCGCAGCGCTCCGCGCTGCTTGGGGCAGCCTACTTTCTAGAGCCGCCCCTGTTCACCACCACACCTACTTAAATTTTATGATGGTATAACTCCATTTAATTTTTTCCTCTGAAGACTTGTTCCTTTATTTTACTAGGAATAAGAATGAGGCAGTTATTATGAACAGAGATATGACTGCAGCAGAAAGCCTCAAAATATGATGCACCTCCTGCAATTTAGTTGGGGATTGGTCCTGCTTTGAGCAGGGGGGTGGACTAGATGACCTCCTGAGGTCCCTTCCAATCCTGATATTCTGTGATTAATGCTTAAAGCAATCTCTATCAGAGTTGTAATTTGCACCACTGACCAAGCTATACTTCAGACACGGCTAATCTGTACTTGTGGCAATGAAGGAACCATATAGAATGAAACTGCTACTATGGAACAATCCCCTGTCTGGGTTTGTGCTATCCTCTGCCCTAAATACCATAAGGCTAATACAGGAGAAATGAGCTGAAGAAGATTTGCTTTTTAAAAAGCATCATGTTTTGAGTCTGAAGATAAATGTAAACAATGTAAACAAACAGAAGGAGTAAAGATAGAAGCAAGGCTGTTTTAGTTGCTGCCTGGACACCTTAAAACTCAGCAAGCTGTCTGCATGACAGAATTCTGCAAAATGTGTGTGACTTCAAGACTCACTATGTGACTAATACATTTTTCCTTGGAAAGAAAGAATCCAAGAATACAGTCTGGTTGTGTGGCTGAGGAGAAAAAAGAAAAAGAATTCACCACCCACCGCGAGCTGTTTTGTGTGGTATTTTTCTGAAGTACAAATGACAGCATGAAGGAAAATAGAGGCTTGTACAGAAGAACGAGCATGGGGGAAATATGCAGAAATGCTAGACCAAGTTTTGTTTTGTAAGCAAAGGACCTAAAAAAAATGGGAAATGAAAAGAACTATTCTCCTGGCAGTGCAGGAAGATCAGATATTAGGCATTAGTATCCTCAAATGATCCAGTGACAATATAAAGAAATAATTTGTTTAGTGGTTCAAGGCACACCAAGACACACCTACTTTTGGCTAGGGTTTGAAAAGGCATGTAAGGCATTTAGTCATCCAGCGCCCATTAAAACTTGATGGAAATGGGTAGGTGCCTAGTTCCCTTAGGCTCCATTCCAAATTCCAGCTCTGGTTGCTGAAAGTCGTACATTTCCTCAGAGGAAACAAAGTAGAAATTCAATCAGCTGTTAGCAGAGCTAAGAAAGATGGCATAGCATTGCCAGTTTGGACAATTTTTCGATGAGGCTTTACAGGGTAGAATTCTCTGTGTGTTGAATATAAGATACACAAAAAGCTACTATCACAAGCAGTGTTACCCTGAAAGAGGCTATCAGCATAGCTGCCAGACAGGAGAAACAGGCAAATGAGTTGAAAATGTACAGAGGCCCAGTTCATAAGGTTATTATTTATATAGCTCCAGCAGTATGCTAGAGGATTTACAGACAAATGTGAAGGCAAGGTCCCCTCCCTGAAGAGAAACTCCGAGCCACAAGGATGTTTTTTTCCTGTTGTAAACAGAACCCTCAGCTAATACATAAAAATGTGAAATGTCAGAAATGCCAGGAGACTGGGCACATTTGCTGGACATGCAGATAAATCTGTTTGAAAATGGGCTCTACCTGATGCTTCAAAGGAAGGCTACACAATAAGCAAATGTGCTAAGCTGTCCATGATGACTCTCAAGTGGACAGAAGGAGCTGGGGTGTGCATAGTCTGACAAAAGTCTTGAGGACTTGGAATAAGAGGTCTCAAACCAGAAGATCCCAGGATAGCCCTATGCCATGTCTATCCTTCCATCCTGCCACATCCAGCTCTGCACTTAGAACACAGATGCCTTTTTTGTTGCACTGCTATAAGTTCCTTCTCCCACGGGTGCCATAAGAGATCCTTCATAACCTAGTTGGAGTTGCAACACTTTCTAAAGGGAACATGCCACGTGTAGCCAATGTTCCCTGACTCCACCCCACTCTGGCAGGTCATGTCATCCCTTTGGCTGACGAGCAGCTCTAGATCAGCAGTGCTGAAGAGAGACTAATGAGAGGTTACACAGTAGGAAAGGAAAACACTGTGTAGGTAATATATTTTCCCTGCACAGTTCTCCCTTTCAAGGTCATCCTTCTCTGCTCTGTGCCACTGAAGGATAGGGGACCTTAGAAAGGAAATTTGCCAGGCAGCCACCTGATCTGAAATCCATGTGCACTTTTAAAAAAAACTCTAAACTGTGGGTGTGGTTGTCAAAAGTGTCTAAGGGGGTTATGAGCACAAAGCCCATTGAAAATCAATCCCTGGATGATGCATCCATTAGAAGAGGAGTCCCACAGAATGTGTTCTCAGTAACTTCATAGGAAATATGATGAAAACTGTATAGGAATTTGGCAGGAGTACTGCATTAGATAGCCCACGGATCATTGTTGGGACTGTTGCTTGAAGCCAAGGGCAACTGGATACATGTTAGAGCAGTCTGGGTGCCACTCGGGTTCCCAAAGTTCATCAGATACTTGACCTTGGCTTTTGAATATATGACATCACTCTCATCTTTCATACAGTTTCTTGTCACGTGCTGCTAGTACAAATTCAAGGGTGCAAGGATCAGCAAAAAGCACTGTGATGGGCTGTATCATTCACAGTATAGTCATGCCTGAGTAAAACAGGGATATATTGATTTATTTTGTCTGACACCAGGCCCAACAGCTTGCCCCCACAGACAAATGACTCGGTGAGCTGTCAGCTCTTCTCATTCAGCAGCCTACCCCATCAGGGATATTATCTGTCTTATTGGCCTTTCTTTTTGCACCCGGAGGGGGAAAAAAGATGCTTTATGGTAGATTTTTTTCTTAGGTCTTTTGTTTTCTTTCCTCTCCCTTTTGAATAAAGGTGGAGCTCTCTTGAGGAGGGGAGCCTCAGAAGGGTTTCAGAGCAACTTTTACTAGCAGGAATAAATAGAATTTATTCTCATATATGCACTCCAAATTTCCTGGGCTTATGTCTATGTGTGCGAGTTAATGCAATAGATCTATGAATAGATCCATAGGATGGGCCAAATCCTGGGTTCCTTATTTAGTTTGTATTCAGTCTTCATTCAGGGGGGAGGGATAGCTCAGTGGTTTGAGCATTGGCCTGCTAAACCCAGGGTTGTGAGTTCAATCCTTAAGGGGGCCACTTAGGGATCTGGGGCAAAAAAAATTGGTCCTGCTAGTGTAGGCAGGGGGCTGGACTCAATGACCTTTCAAGGTCTCTTCCAGTTCTAGGAGATTGGTATATCTCCAACTATTACTTTACTTAGGCTAACTCCCACTAAAGATAGTGGAAGCTGCATTGAATAAGGACCTCAGGGTTTAGCTCTTATAGGATATGTATCTGTACCAAGCCAGATTGTAGTGGAACCCTCTGCTACAACAAAGGTACAAAAATACACCCACATTCTGAGCTGGTAGTGGTGGGTTCCTAGGGTGAAATTCTCACCTTGCTCCAGTCCCTTTACGCTGGATAAAGAGGCCAGAGCAGTGTAAATGGGTTCTAAAAGCCCTGGATCTGGCTAGAGAAGGATCCCCAGCACAGAAATTAAGGACAACTGCAGGATCCTTTCCAAGGACCATCTGGTAAGCCTTGGTGTAGAGGCCATGCTGTGAGTGGGTTTGGATGTGAGGGGGCATGTTGAGGGTTGGGCTGCAGCATGCAATGCTGTGAAGGTTTTGCATAGTGCTGCCTGTCCATAGGACAGTGCAGACAGGTTGCCATAATGTAGACAGGTCCCCAGGGTTATCAAAATGATTCTGGGGGCTGTGGAATAGCAGGGAATTGAGAAGGTACAAAGAGTACGAGTTCTGTGCTGCACATCTCAAGGGCATGGATGCTCATTTTTGGAATCTACAGAGCTGATAGGGATGAGTAAGGAACATGGATTCCACCACTACTAGCCCTTTTCCTCTCCCCCATTCCACCAGCCAAGTAAGATCTCCCAAATCTCCATATTGGTGCTCCAGGCTCCTAGCAATAGCGCATTGGCTTTGCTGCACCCCAGAGGAGATGCATCTCTTCTTCCCACTGGTCAGCAGGGTTGGGTGGGGATTGAAGGAGAGGCAGCCCTTGTTTTACCTAGAATAACTTGAGTGCAACAAGCATTCACATATCCCACCAGGAAAGGAGATTTGCAGGCATGTAGCATGCTTGGTGCGAATAGCACGACTACTGTTCCATCCCTCTTTTCACCCCCACCTCACCTTTAGCTGAAAACAGTCAAAGGTGACTCTGCTGTTCTCTCCACAGACACAAACAGGAACACATCTACAGCAGCCCAGGCTTGCAGGGATGCATTCCTTTCTGGATCCATTTGCTTCCCTTTTATCGGGAGCCAAATGGGCAACACTATTGGGTCAAAATTGCCACCCAGAAGAAACCAGGAAGCTCATACAACCTCTGGCCTCATTGGCATGTAGTTAGGCCACTGCACACTGTGCCAGCTGTAACTTCCAAATGGTCTGCAATGATCCCCATGCAGACAGATACGACCATGCTGCTGTGATCCCATTTGGGGAACACCGAGGCAACGGGCACTTTTGGCCACCTGTGTCACGTGGAACACCAGGAGCAGCCACATATCCTCTTTGATATATAATCAGTAATCTCCATTGCTTTGTAATAAACACTGCAAATCCCAGCAATTTGGATTGGTTAGCTGAGGCTTTTAATCAACCTAAAAGTCATTGACTGGGAGTATACTACAAAGCAATAAAGCTGAGTGCTAGCAGACCCAGTACAAAAATTGAAGCCATTGTTATCCTTGTCTTGACTGGGAAAGATTTCAAAATTGCAAGTTATCTATGCCCAGATTTTCTAGTAACTTACTGGCACACACCAGGACATAACTAAAGTGAATAAATGAAAAGGGGGAGGCTTAAATACTGATTCTAATATGACTCCGGGCATTATCTATGGCATGTTCTAGTTGGATTGTTGCTGGTGATGTATTACCCAGACTTAAATTCCCCAAGGAAACATGGGTAATAAGAGCGTCTTATCTTTATGTTTACATAGGGCAAGACTGTGGCTTGCCTTCTGCATTGTGTAGGGCAGTAGGAGGGCAAAAGATACCATCCTAGTCCCCCTGCATGTGCTACATTATGGCAAGTAATGGTGGATAGGATGGGGAAATTGGTAATTTACATGGGGTGGCTACACCCATTCTGACTCTCCCCACCCAATATGCCTACAGAGCTTCTGAGCTGGAGCAGAGGAGAAAGTAATTGGCACCACAGACAGGGCTGGTACAGAATACTTTCCCTTGGAGCAAGAGACAATCACAATTTCGTCCTTCATTCACCCCTGTGGCAGCACAACTACATGCTGCTTCTTACTCCGTGCGCCTACTAACTCCACAGTCAAGCTTATAATTGTTAGCCATTCACCCATTATTAGACTGTCTCTCTTGGTTCTTACCTAATGCCCAGGTGAAATGATAGTAGTCTGAGGAAATGAATCAGCATGTGCAAACAGCCAGAAGAGTTAATAGTGTTAATCAGACAGACGACAAACTCAAGTAATAATTCCTGCAAAAACCTATTTTTCAATTGCAGCAGCTAATTGTATTCTGTTAGCACAAACTGGCTGCCAAGTCCAGTTATGACTAATTCCAAGAGGCTCATTTCTATTACAACTGTGGGTTCAAAAGGCTTTTTTTATTCACTAGTTTAAATGATGTACTTAGAGAATCAGTTTCAACTAGAAGTATTTTCACCTACTGCCTTTTCCATCTCTAACTGTTGTAATTATAAGCATAAACAGAGTAGGACAATTACTAGGAAGCTAGTTAGATTGAAAATTGCTTCTGATGCAGTAGTGATTTGGAACTGGCAGCCAATAAAGATGTAGGATGCATGCGGAAGGGTTTACCGTGAGATTTATGTACTTGTTACTTGTATATAATCCATCCTGGGTAGCTTTATAGCATGTATTGCCTAGATGTGGACTGGGAACATGGCAAATGAAAACAACTGGCTTGCAAGATGTTGATAAGGGGACGCCTCTGCAAAATTGGAGCACGCTGGCTGAACATCAAACAACATCAACACAATAGGTTATTTGTTAAAATAAATAAAGAAAGAGACAGTCAGGTCGGAGGTGACATTTAATCTGTGGGGTCATCTTAATGGTTCTGAGGGAGAAAAAGTAGGTCATATGCAGGAGATCCACTGGGATAAAACAGATGTGATGGTACTCCTGAGCACTTCCCGCAGCCTAAACTTCATCCAGTCATAACTACACCAAAATGAGATTGTGCAGATCTTTATAAAATGATTATCTTTGTGACACAGTGAAAGAGTTAGACATGTTGATATTTCACTTGTCATCATTATGCTTCATAGGCCAAGATTTTCCAAAGTGACTAGGGTAATTTTAGGTCCTGGACTGTTTTGGGCACCCAACTTGATACACTTTAAAAGGGGACTGATTTTTAGAGAGTGGGCAAAAATCAGGTCTCTCTAAAGTGGCAGCTTTGGCACCCCAAAATGCAGGCATTCAAGATCATTTGTCATTTTTTAAAATCTTGGCCAGAGTTAATATGATATGGGATCAACTAGAGCAATTCTTATGTCTCTCAAAGCTATTGTTTTAGGCTGTCTGCAGGCTCAGACAGACACAGTTGCATGAGTTTACATCCAGTTAGCATTTTGAACATTAGCTAATCAATGATAAATGCTAAAGATTCTTTTTAAATGAGAGCGTAGATTCTGGAGCACAGGATAAAGGCAGCAGGGAAAAGTACTGGTTTGTTTTGCTGCCACGAGCCAGCTCAATTTGACACCATGGCATTCATAAGTAAGCTCTTAGAGTTAGCTAATGCATGCTTAATTGTTTGCTTTCCCATAGCTTAAAATGGATTTCCAGTCATGATCTCTATTTTTTTTCTATTCTGTGCATGTTCTCTAATATGCTGGCTTATTTTGTTGTTCACTTTAGTGGGCTCACATATATCACATTAAGGACTTGTATACACAATTAGTCTGAGGCAAGCTGGGGTGTGACTCTACCCCACACGAGCCTGCCACATGCTAGCTGTTCACACGAACCCTGCTGACATGCATGAACAGTTCATTCATTTGCTTTGATCTAGACCTTTTTCATAGAAGACTAGATTAAAGTAAATTAGCATAGTGTTAACATGCTTCAGCCTGGGCCACATGGACAGTTAGTCTGAAGCAGGCTAGTGCAGGGTAAATTCACCCCCCAATTTGCAGCTGTCTAAATGTTCATAAAGACAAGCTCTTAGTGCAAGGTAAGTAGGGTGAAAATCTAGCTTGCACTAGTGTGCCATATACTAACTGTCTGTATGGAACCTGCTACCCCATACTAAAAGTTCCATAGTACATTTTGACCTTCTACACTTTGTAGATCTACACTCCATCTTGCCGTGCACTAAATGCCAACTGTAGGCCATCTCATGCACGTCAGCTTGAATTGCTAAAATTTCCAGGTGTTCTTAGCAGAGAGTCCAAACATCAAATGGGAATGGAAACTAAACTAGCCGGGAGGTGGCCAGGTCATGGTACAAAAATGCTGAGGGGTTTGCACTGCCCATTCTGGATCTATTCTGGGGATAGATGGCTTCCATCTACAAGGCCTTCCACCTAATACCCTTTGTCATCACAAAGGGACAGGGGAGGCTCTAGGCACCAGCAAAGCAAGCAGCTGCTTGGGGCAGCCCATTTGCAGGGGCGGCAGCTAGCAGGGATTGAGCCTAGGAGCTGAGAACCAACAGGGAGCCCTGGGAGCTGTAGTTCCTTGGTTAGCTCCCTGCCTACAGAACCAGCGCTGGAGCAGGGGAAGAACTACCTTTCCCAGCATTCCCTGGGCCACTACCAACAGGAAAGGGGGGGAGGGAGTATAGTCGCTGAAACCTCATGCTGCAGCTTGAGCTCACTGCTAGAGCGGGGTGGCACTGTGAATGGGGAACAAGTGTGCCCAAGGAGTAGAAGGCTTTGGCCCAGATATCCCCTTCAGAAGACATCCCCAGACTGGCTTAGGGATACTGGTGTGACCTCATCTTGCAGCCCCCAAAGAAGGAATTGGGTGGACTAAATGAACAGTGCCCCTCTCTATCTGAAGCCTAGCAAGGGAGGTATGTGGATCCCACTAGAATTTAAAATGAAAAGTAAGAGAGGGGAGGCTCTACTGGACCTGGGCAGCTTTAGATACAGTACCAGGCACTTAGGAGGATTTCCACTTCTGAGCCATGGAAGCAGAAATTGACTTTTCCTTTCCAGATTTAGCTAATATTCAGAAAGGGAATCTAGCACCTGCCTTCCAGATTTGAACACCTCAAAATTCAGGAGTGCTCAAGCTCAGTTTGGGCAGCTGTTACTTCATTTCTCCCAAATCAAATATACTGATCTACTGTAATTTGCTGTAGAAAAAGTAGATAAAATTGAGCAAGAAATGCTTCCCAGTGGTTTTTTAGGACTGGAATTGCTATTTTCAACATTGCTTTTTTTGTTTTGTTTTTGTTTTTAGTTGTTTAAAAGGAAGACAGTAATATTGCATTGGCAAATTCCCCATAGAAACAAAGAGTGGAACAAAAGAATAATAAAGGTACCTTGACTTTTCCTCATTTATGGAGGTCAGTCTTATAATATGCATCCAGATATCCTCCAATCACACAAGCTGAAAACTGTTCCACTTTACTGCAGTTCTGTAACCATATGGGAACCAATCCTGTCTGTGTTCTGTGCACATGCAAAATTCCTGCTGAATGACCCGCCCTGGGAGCAAGTCACCAGTGACCCAGGGCTGGGGCAGAAGGAGGTGCAGGTGGGGGATGGGGGGAAGAGCCCAGGGCTGGGGCGGCAGAGGGTGTGGGTGGAGGGGGCAGAGCCCAGGGCTGGGGTGGCAGGGGGTGGGCGTGCACTGGTGGGGGGGGAAGTGGGGTGTCCAGAGCTGGTGCAGCACGGGGTGTGTGTGAGCCCTGGCCTGGGGTACCAGGGGGTACGGATGGGAGGGAGAGCCCAGGGCTGGGGCAGCAGGGGGGTGCGGGAAGGGGGAGGCCCAGAGCTGGGGCAGCAGGGGGTGCAGGTGGGGGGGAGAGCCCAGGGCTGGGGCAGCAGGGGGGTGAGGGGGGGAGCCCAGGGCTGGGGTGCGGGCAACCACATTTTATTTTGCTTGGGGTGGCAAAAAACCTAGAGCCGGCCCTGCAAAGAGACTAATCCAATGCCCATTGAAGTCAATGGGAATACTCTCACTGGCTTCAGTAGACGTTGGATCAGGCCCTACATTAACAAAATTAAAAGCAAAGAACAGATACAACTCCCGCACATACACACAATCTTGCATGACTTGCAGTGAGATAGGAATGGCTTCCAAATTTCTGCTTTTCCTTGGCACTCGTATATATGGAGACAGTGGTTGGAGTATACCACTGCATCAGTAAGTTTCTCTGGTATACACACAAGCACATGCAAAGAGTTGGGTTGGGTTAAAAAAAAATCTAGATAACCCCTCTCTATCCCACTCATGGAACTCCACAAATTCCAGGAGACAGAGGTTTGAGAAAGATAGACTGAAACAAAAGTAACATGGACATGAATTTCATCTCCTTGTCAACTTTCTTTTGGTGCCATTTCTTTATTGACTTTCCCTAATTTAAATTATTCATTGAATAGGAGAAAGTAATAAAATAACTGAATTTTTCTCCACTGTTCAAATTTAGTTAGGTACAATCCTGTCAAGGGATAGTCAAGTTTGACAATTTAAAGAATACTTTTGTGAATACTTGAAGATAGACAGAAAGGTGTAGAGAAATAGCCTCTATTTATTTATTTGTTTGCCTTTTCTGAGTCTTATTTTAACTCCGAGCATTCTTATTTCAGTGCACATTTTCGATAAACTTAGTGACATGGATTTACAAGTGAAGATTATTTTTCATCTTGTGTCTAACATCAGAGGATGTTCTGAGAAATCACATTACAGTTTTCAGCTTAAGATTTGTTTATATATATATATATATATATAATTCTGAACTCAAATCAGTGGCAACATAACATATATTTGTGATTAATCTTTGATAATAATCCCTTTCCCCCTCCTTCAGTCCCTGGAAATTGCTTTTGAATCTATCTATATGATATGACTTGTCACTACTGTTACTGCTTCTTTCCTGATATCTAGGAGAGAAAATGATGCAACTTTAGTTCTAGCTCCAAGACTCTTTCCCCTTAATTTCAAGTCCAAATGAATGTGTTTCATATTGGCTCAGATTCTCAGATGCAGCCAATAGGCACTGTGCTCAGATGAGGGGACATGAAAAAGCCATTGGTGGCTTCCTAATTTAGGGACCTCATTTACACAGGTCCAGTTCCTGTCCTTATGCTAGTTGGCTATGACCTCAAGTAGTTAGTATGGCAACTGGGGATTGTTGGAATGCAATGGGGTTCTGGCCATTCTATTTTCCTCCTAGCCATGGTTCCAACACCGCCCCTCACCCCTTGTCTAGAAGACCAGTAAGTGAGAGGGGTGTAGTAGGAGTCATCTATCCTTGGTTTACACCACTTGCAAATCCCCCCACAACAGGGAAATCACCTGCTAGATGGATATACTGGCTTCATGCCCTTTTTGTGCCCATGAAACATAGGAGAAAATTGGGCCTATAACTTTTACAAGGACAAATATTTTATAACTTTAATAAGCTTCACAGTGAATGCCTTCTAGTCAGTTTCATAAGAATGGCCATACTGGGCCAGATCAAAGGTCCATCCAGCCCAGTATCCTGTCTGCCGAAAGTGGCCAATGCCAGGTGCCCCAGAGGGAGTGAACGTAACAGGTAATGATCAATGATCTCTCTCTTATAAAATGGAAAAAATAAACAGCTTCTGTTATCCTCTGTCTATTCCGTGAAAGCTCCACTGATAATAGAGACGCTTTTTTTTTTGTAAAGCATGCTTATAAAAAATAAGAGACAGCTACAGCAGCACAGGAGCCAGCAAACAGAGCTGTAAACAGGGGAGTTTCAGTGGGAGTTTGCAAGGGGAGTTTGCAGGGGAGACTAAGAAAGCTAGGCAGAGGAATAGACAGGCCAGTGAAGGGTGGTGTTCTGGTGCCCATTGGGGGTTTGTTTTGCTGTAGGTGGTGGTGGTTTGCTTTGGTTTCCTGGACTAACAGGTTTTAGGTGGGAAGGCTTTGACCGATACAGAGGCAGCGGTGGAAGACACAATGAGGATGACTGGATGTGGAAGCTGCGGTATGTACATGATCCTGGAGGGGGTATCTGAAAAGAGTTTTGTCTGCATGAAGTGCTGCCTGATACAGCTGATGGAAGAAAAGGTCTGAGAATTGGAGATGCAGGTGTAAACTCTGGTTGAGTTTAGAAAGGGGTTTGAGCAGATGATGGAGCAGAGACATGAGGAGGCTGAAGGGAAAAGCTCAAACTTGCAGATGGAAGCAGGACCAAAGAATTCTGAGGGGAGACTGCTGGGTGAGGAAAGTGGTGGTGAAAGCATGTGACTAAGAGAACCAGGCAGAGGAAAAGACGGGCCAGTGAAGGAGAAATAGATCTCAGGAACAGGTTTGCAGAGTTGGAAAATGAAGAAGGGGCACAGCAGGTGGCTGCTGAAGGTGAGAGGGCAAGGAAGAAGAGAAGAGCAGCTAGTCCTATAAGAAGAGGGGAAGAGTCAATGGAGACAACACCACCAAATATGAGCCCCAGGACGATACAGGATGGGTTGCGGAGGATTGCAAGGGACAATAGAAATTGAGAGGACTTGCAGCCAGAGGGAACAGGGGATAGACCAGAGAATCGCACCATCACCAGGAAACGGCAGGTCTACATGATTGGGGACTCCTTACTGAGAAGAATAGACAGGCCTGTAACTAGAGCTGATCCGAAGAACAGAAGGGTGTGCTGTCTGCCGGGTGCTAAGATACGGGATGTGGACCTGAGGCTGAAAAGGATCCTAACGGGAGCGGAAAAGAATCCGCTGACTGTCCTTCATTTGGGAACAAATGATATGGCTAGATTCTCGCTGGAACTAAAGCTAAGACTGGGTGCTGGAATGTGAGACCCAAGTGGGACATTGGGAAACGGCATCAAATAGTCAGAGAAATGACTCAGTTCAATATTAGTATTATTGGAGTGCAAAAAATTATATGGACTGGCTGTGGTAGACTTAATTCAGATGGTATCATGGTGCTCTATTCAGGAAGGCAAGAGGATATTCATGTATGGGAAATTGGAACCCTCCTCGGTTAAAAAGGCAACACAAGCTCTACAAGAATGGGTAACAATTGACTCACAAATTATAAGAGCACATTTTGTTACAAATCATGCTAAAGCAACTATCATTCAGTGTTACATACCTACCAGTGATCATGCTGAGCAAGCAAAAGATGTATTCTGTGATAAGTTGCAAGCCATACTAAATCAGGTTTGTGTTTATGATATTGTTCTGGTTTTGGAGATATGAATGCCCAAGCTGGTAGTGACAATCTTGGATATGAAAATGTCATGGCTAGACACAGAACTGAGGGATGGATGGAGAATGGTGAAAGATTCATCAAGCTGTACAGCGTGCATAGACTCTGTATCAGGGGATACTCTTCCCTCTTCACAGGAAACACAGACTAACATGGAAGTCAAGTAATGGAATTACTGAGAAACAATTGGATTACATTGCCATATGTGATCTTTTACAAGTAGTGATAAAGCAAAAGACCACTATCTTGCCACTGGAACAGTTAGAGTAAAACTAAAAAGGTAAGCTAACAAGAAAAGAGAGATGGTATTTGATGTGAAGAAATGGCCTCAACTGGGATTCTGGAGGGATTTTAAAATCTAGCTCTCAAACAGATTTCAAGAGCGATGGGTAATGAATGATGATAGAGGAACAATGGATACACTTTAGAGATGTTTGCTGGGAAGCTTCCACAACTTCACTTGAACCAAGAGGATCAAGGGAAGAATAGTGCATACAGCCAAACACATGGAGATGGAGGAAAGAAAAGCCTAAAAATCGGCAAAGCACCCTGATCAAGATGAGATCATTGCTGAAATGCATAAAGCTGGCACGGATGTGGTAGTATCTGAACCACATAAGCTTTATAATATAGTTTAGGAGAAAGGACTCTGCTCAGAGGATTGGAAGCAAGGTGTGATCTATAAATTACTGAAGAAAGGCAACCAACTGGCATGTGGTAGCTGGCAAGAAATGACAACTGGCAAGGAATGAAAGGAATACTTTCAGTACCTGGACAAATGTTCTGCAGTACACTGTTGAACAGAATCAAACAGGTCATAGATGAAAACTGTGTAAAGAGAAAGCAGGCTTTAGATCAAAAAGAGCATGTGTAGATCTCACATCTTTGCCATGAAATGCTTTTTTGAGAGAGGGCTTGCTTACCAGAGAACATTAGTCTTGAACTTCATAGATTTCATCAATCTTTTGGCGACATTCGCAGAAAATCACTAGTGGCATCTTGCAAGATTATGGGCTTCATAGAAAGATAGTGTCACTGGTCATTATACTGTATGAAGGTTCAAAATACTGTGTAAAGAAAGAAAGTGGAGAGACTGATCGGTTTGATATCATCACTGGAGTGTGACAGGGTTGCATTTTATCACCTCCCACTTCTTTTCTGCATTGTGATAAATTATGTGATGTGAAGAGTAACATCAAAGGAAGATACAGGAATTTTGTGGAGTAGAGGAAAACTTCAAGATCTTGGACTTCGCAGATGACATTGTTCTGTGACACAGATCATGATGCCATGAAAAACCCCCATGAGTTTGTATATCTTGGAAGCACAACCAGTAGTGATGACCAACTCCATGAGATGGAAGCAAGAATTCGGAAGGCAAGTGGCACTTTTTCAAGATTGGCAAATAGTTGGAAAAATAAATAGACTCACAAAAGAAATAAGATAAAGTTATACAATGTCATCATGATACCAAATTGTTATATACTTCGGAAACTTGGCAAATTTGTGAAGCTCACAACAGGAAACTTAACACATTCAATCAGAGATACTTGCAGAGAATACTCAGTGTCTGCTGCAGAGATAAAGTAACTAATGCTGATGTGTTACAAAGGAATGGCCAACAGACTGTGGAGAAAATGATTTGAGAAAGAAGGCTGAAGTGGTTTGGGCATGTTGTATGGATATAAAAAAAAAACCCCACAACCCAGACAAAACATATTCCCAGACAAGCCATTATCTGGCTAATGCTTGGTGGAAAACGGAAAAGAGGAGGACAACAGAGGACTTAAGAAAACCATTGAAAAAGGTGTTGATGTCATGGAAACAGACTATAAAGAAGCAAGAAACATGCCACTAAACAGATGGAGATGGAAAAACTGGATTGCCTTATGTATCATAAGGCGTGAGAGCAGCTAATCTAAATAATCTGCCTCCTAAAGGTTAAAATGTAAATAGAGAAGAAAAAAATATGGGAGAAAGGCAGCATTTGTCTTCCCATTTTACAGTTCAGGAACTGAAGTACGGTGAGGTTAAGTGCCTGGCCCAAGATCACATAAGATGTCTGTGGCAGAACTGGAGATCATGCCCAATTCTCCTGAGGCTCAGTCCAGTGTTTTAGCTACAGGAACATCTTTCCTAGACCGACCTTGCTGTTACAAAGTCCATCCATTTGAACAGGCATGTGCAAAGGACTGAGGTCATGAAGGGTGGGTTTTGTTTTGGGGCGTAGGGGAATTTGAAGAGTGGATACATTTCTATTTATAATATGTATAGCTGGCTGGTGGTTTGTGTATAAGAGGCAGGTGTGAAGGGAAATGTGTTATTTTGGTCTGGTAATATTGGTGCCTACCGCTCAGAATAGGCATTCTTTTCTGTTACTTTATTTAAATCCAAATAAACAAACAAAAGGCAGAAATTCCCCAAGCTGTGTTCCATCACTAATGGCCAAGCTTGTGATATCACACAAAAGCTGGACCTATTCAAATGATGGCATTCAAGACTACAGGGGTCACTCGTTGAAAGGAGTTCAAGACAAACAAAATACCTGACCTAACCATGAACCTGAAATGCCATTTTGTTTGGAAGCCCAATGGCTTCTGATGTGGTTTGGTTTAACTTTTTTTTTTCCTTCCCTTTTTTTAAGAACTCTTGAGAAAGAAGCTAATACAGAACTGACCTATGGAATGTTATGTCTGAACCCTCTGGGAAGGAGCTAGGATGTATTATTGCTGTAGCTTTTTCTTTTTAATCTTGAAAGTGATTTAGGAGCTAATAACACTGGCTACTAAATACCAATACTGCAGATACTATGCAAGTTTTTACAAGGATTTTTGCCAACTTTCCTCAGCCCAGAGCTGCAGTACCCCTTTTATTCCAGTCCTGGGCCCTCCAGCAATCCTGTCAATATACCTCAGTCCCGATCTGCAATATTCACAAGGAGAAAACTATACAACTCATTTAAGTGATGACCTAACCTAGGATTTGAACCTACTTGCTGACAATTAAAAAGCTAATTCACTAGCCCACCATGCTATCTACCATGGTCTAACAGTGTGAACATCAGAAAGTATTAAAAGCCAGAGATAATTTGGCAGCGCACACCTTAAATGCATACATTAAAACATAATCAAGCTGTGGTATTGAAATATAAATACAGTGCGGCCCACTTAAAATGGATGTGTACATTCAGCAAAATCCAAGCAATTCTAGTTTCTAAAGCAAATCCATTGAGACCAGGGCTTGTGCTGTTGGTTAAGCCTTACTGAAAATTGTTTTCTGGACCCTTTCCCTGCTTTTTCTCCTTCCTGCCCAGCACACATTTGCTTCTTTCTCTCTGGCCACTTAAATTGGACATCAGCTAAAACAGACTAAACAGGATTTCTCCGATAAGTCTGTTCTAAGTAGCTTGCACTGAATCCTAATGCACAATTCACAGTGTTCATTACTACTTGAATTATGTTACTATATTTGGTATTACCCTGAAATTGTACAGGGAGCATCGGAGCCTATAAAAATGTGCTTGAGCTAAAAGAAGAAGTGGAGGGACCTGCTTTTTGACAGAATAAACATGCAGGCTATCTAGGCCTCGTTCAATTTGAAGCATTGTATATTTTAACAAAAAGCTCATTCTGGGCTGCTTACATCTCTATGGGGATTAAGCCACCAAAAGGCTGCATTGGCCTTGTAGAAATCTGTGCATGAGGATTTCAAGAGGTATCCCTTAGGGCAGCATTTCTTGTTATAAAGGTATCAGCAACATTCCTGCAATACCGTATAAAGCTGTTTAATGAGTTTGAAAACTCTTTCAGGGGAAAACACAAAGCTTTATACAGATTTCAGCAAAGCAACTGTACCACGTTCTGGTTACCTATACACAGGTTTTAAAATAGCTTGATTTAGGGAGGTAGGAGATGAAAGGCTTGATCCAATGCCCATCAAAGTCAATGGAAAGAGTGTCATTGGCTTCAGTGGGCTTTGAATTAACCCTTAAAACAGGACAAGTTGAACACTGAACAAACAGCCTTTCTCCATCCTTTAGCCATCTAGTACATTACAGCTGATGTCAGAGGTGAACTTTTTTATTTTTATTTTAACTCAGATGTTTTGACAGAAGCTGTTTCTACAGTAAGAGGGGGTCCATTGAGTTTTCCTTCCATCTTCACATTTAATATAGCCATCAAGAATATTTGTGTGTGCGTGTGTCTTAAGTTTGCTGACCAGTTTCATCACCTAATAGGGAACAAGTTGAGGGCCTGGGGATTAAATCCCACTTCTTTCATTTTGTCTTTGAAAGAATGATGTGTGTGTGATGGTGTTTTTTTAAGCTGATAGAAGCTACAAATCTTGTAAAGCAGCCATGCACTGAATAAACTACCCACCATGCAGGCTTGATGAATTTACAGGACACAGGTGTTGTGCAATTCAACTATGAGATCTGGTTACTGTTTGTCAAATTTGCTTTCCAGTTCAAAGCACAAACAGCAATTTCTCTGCTTCTAGGCTCAAGGAAAACAGATATTTCTCTCCATGCGGCTGTGGTCTGTAATTGCTGTTAGCACTAATAGGTGTTAAATATGGGCAGCAAGGGTGACATTCAGGGCAAGATAGTCTAGTTCATTTAAGCTCTGTTGCTGGGCTGCTTGGGGAGCCATTGTCACAGAGGCTGCACACAGAAGCTACTTTACTCTGCCTAATAGAATGGGGGCTTCTATTACACCCTGTCCCAGATTAGCATGGATGGTAACACCAGCAGTGAGCTGTGCATGTGTGGAGGGGGTCAATTATGAGATGTGCCACTATGCAGATCCAGTGGCTCTGACACCCTGTAGAAGTGGTACAGAAAAATAGAGGCTATATGTATTGCAGGGTAGAGTAGCAGCTGTGGGGCAATGTGCTACAAGCCAGAACTCTGAATCTGGGTATTGGAGTGGTTGGGGTTGGTTTAGCCAGCAACTTTGGCTATATCTATCTTGAGTGTTGCTAAGGTGCCTAGCACCTTAATATCTAACTGAGTGAAGTGCATGTCACCCCAGGAGACTATTCCCCCAAGTATTAGGACATCAATGGGGCAGCATGATTTTTATAGATGTTACTAATGTCTTAAGTACCTGAGGTTTGATTGCAGCTTGGAATGCATGTAGTGCAATTATACCTTATTGAAGGGCTGGCCAAATTTTAAGTACTTTTGGCCAAACAATCTGATAGGTGTGCAATGAAGGGCCACATCCCATTCAGCAGAAGGCAGATGGAGACAGAAAAGGTAGTAGTAACAATGGGTACACAAATGAAGAATGAAAACAGAGATTGTCAAGAGAAAGAAAGAAACCAGCTTACCTCTCCACCTCCAGGAGGGAAAAAACACAAACCATGTGTTTTAACTTAATAGCTGGAGCACTGGAAAAAGAGTTCTGCTGAGTTTCCTTCTCCATGGACATTGGCTATGCTACCACAGTTAACATGAGAGCACTCAAGAAGGAGTTTCACCTACTCTCCCCTTAAACATGCTATTTGTCTGGGTACTTAGATTGCCCTTCATCATCCCACAATCCTTAATGGAGTTTATCCTCAAAACTCCTCTCAGAGGTAGGGATATAGGACTGAGACACAGGGTAGATTAAGAGACTTCCTCAAGGTAACCCAGGAAGTCTGTGGCTGAACAAGAATGAAACTTAAGTATTCTGAATGCTAGACAACTATCCTATCTGCTCGACCATCCTGCCTATGCTGGCATCTTGTGCCATGGCTGCAGTTTGTGAGTGATTTATTGTGTTAAATCCCGAGATGGGTCTAAACCACAAAATTAGGGTCCACTCCAAAATTCAGGAGTTTTCAGATCTAGGATTTCTTCCAGTCATTATAAATTGTGAAAACATTTACAAAACAAATTCAGAATCCCTCCCCACCACAGAGTTTAGTGGTGTTTGAATCTAGCGGCTTGGGTCAGGCCTAGGTTCTAGTTATACCACAAAACAACACCAATCAGCTGGGGTAATATAACTACAGCCTTTTGACCCACTAGAACAACATCATATGATTTCAACATGCTAAAGAAATGTTATGTTTTTTTCTTCATTGTAACCAGAAACCTCTCACAAATTTGGGGAAGAAAATCTCTTTTAAATTAATCAATACCCCAGCTTCTTCTTGATGTTGAAATGTACAGACCTTCTTCGAGGATTGGCAGGAAGGACATAACCCACTTACACTCGCCTCTCTTTGAGCAGAGCAAAAGCCACAGCTGCATGCCCTAAGCCTAGGGATTGTCAGTGTAGCAGGGCTGGACCAGCTGTCATAAATTAAGCAATTACCCACCACCCTATAAGAGTGAGGGGCCAGAGAGTAGAGGCCTTAAAAAAAATTAAAAATGGCTTCATAGGGAAGGGTGGTTTGGGTGCTTAGAGAGGAAAGATTCTAGTCTATTATTTTCCTATTTAAATGAAAATGGTTTCTTAGAACTATAGCTAAATAGGGAGGCAAAACCACTAGGTATTTGTTAGGATTATTTATACTACATTCCTGAAAAGTGTATTAAATATGCTTATATAGTGCAGTATTTGGGCTGTGTAAACTGAAAGAGAGCTGTCTAGGGTATCCTTCCCTGATATGTTCAAAAATATTCCTCTTACTTGGTGCAATCAGGCCAATTCTAAGGAGCAAAAAAGACCCAAACAAAAAAAAACCCCGTGTTCTACTGAAGTGTTTGTAGAAGCCTTGGAGAGGAGTCCTTTCTATCATGAATGACTCATCAGTATACAGAGCTGATGTAGGGAGAAACAGAAGTATTCAGATACTATATAGAGTCCTTCTATTAAAAGAAGGGAAATCATCCTAATTACCTGTTAATTTTGATAGAATTCCAAGAAAGGCTGCCTGTAAACATCTAGGAGCCCTTCAGTATATAATTGTGATAATAGTTCTCCTAACATATACCTCTGCAACTAGCACTTGTGTTAAAATCTTATTTTCCTCAGCCTTTTCCAATTTACTTATGGAGATCAAAGTTGGCATAGGGAAACAGAAAAAGTGACAGTTGTTCTAGGGGTCTCTCTGGTATAGATCAAAGAAGAATGAGCAAAATACAACACAGTCATTGAGAAAAGGCAGATTCACCTGTGAGGCAAAATATCACAGGCATAGGCCTCCTGCATCTGCATTCTGATCTCTACTTCTGCCCTACATATGTGACCTACCAACTTCCCCTTATTATCAGAGATTTCACAAACATCCCATCAGAAACCAACAACTTTCAAGCCCAGGAAAGCTTGTCTGTAGAGACTAACATTCTGGTGTGCAGCTCAGATCAGTGAGGGGTCATCACTGCCTGCCCCACAAACTTGTGTGCCTCACAATGTTTTGCTGTTGTAGATCCCAACCTGGGTTACCCACAAACAACCAAGCAGCATGCAGGTCACACCCTGAGTGTCTGTATATAGCTACAGTCCTGGCCTAGCTGCTCTGAGCCCAGCAGCCTGTCAGCAACACACAGCCATGCTCTGGCTTCCACCAGCCTTGGTTACTACTTACAGGGTGATCCCAAAACACTCCCAGTCCTGAATCTTCCTAAAAATGTGTGTTTTGCACAGTCCAGCCTCTTCTCGGGCAGTTCAGTTCTTAAAGGCCTGTTGCCCCTGGAAGGGGTCCAAATGCAACTGTTTGCTACTTTAACTGGTGTTACCAAACAGTTCAGTTTAAACACAGAACTGGATTAGTTTAGATTAAAAAATAAAACAAATTTTGCTTAATTACAAAGATTAAGTGAGTACAAGTATTAGTCAGAAATGGTCACAAAAGAAATAAAGACAAAAGGCTTTCTAGTAGATAAAACTTAACAAGCTAGACTTAGTTCATGGTAAAATCCTTTCCATGGTTCCCAGCAATATGTCTGACCCCCAAAGTCAGAATCCCTCCCCAAAGTCAAAGGGCTGGTTCCTTCGTCTTCTTTGGGGGGAAGAGAACATAGGGTGTTTTTGCCCTTCACTTTCATAGTCCAGTCACCTTTTGAAATACATTTTCCTGAAGGTTACCCCTAGATAAAGTTCATTCAGGCTGTGAGGATGGAGACAAAGAGGTTCCATGCTGCTTGCTAAAATGCAGATCCATCTGTTCCTGCCCCGCTTTTTTGCCAAAGAATGGCCACTTGTTGGGTGATTGCCAACCAACTTGGGCACCTGGCTGGAGTCATCAGCTTCTCCTTTGTCTTTGAGGAACAGGTTTACAACCTCCCCCACCCCCCAACTTGTTTTGGGTAAACACATTCTAGGCAGAATTTCATCTTATGTTAATAAAATCTTAACACACATTTCTTACATTATACAAGAATATTTATCTGTTATTAGCTTTCAAATGATACCTCAAGGTATATTTTTCACAAGATTATTGCAATACTGTGCTGGGTGTGAATACAGGGTGTTCTTGTTCAGACGTAAACACATGTACAGGCAGAGAACCAGGCTTTATCCCCACCGAAGGAAACGGGCATATCTGGAGATGTTGCACCTTAGCACAGCATCCCACCAAAACACTGGCACAGCTTCAATGGGATTGTCAACACGAATGAAAAGAAACTTCTCAATATGCATAAGAGCCTTGGTCTATACACCCTCAATGGGGAAAACAGGAGGGAACTGCCTAGGCAAATTGCCCTGTCCTGAGTTAATGATAAATAATGTAATTGATTATCCCATAATGGATCTAGAGTTCAGTGACATGAGTACCAATAGTCAAACCCCAGTAATTCTTATTACACCATAGTTAATTGGTCCTGTCACTAAACCAATCACACTGAATGCCAGTGAATAACAAAACACCACAGAACTTCTATGGACTACTCATCAAACATATCCGGGGACAATATTGGGGAAAAAATGAGAGCCTTGAAAACCACCATTACTGAAAATTTAATTAATGTTTTAAAATTAACACCATGGCTAAACAGCCACAAAGGACTTCTAAAGAATCCTCATCTGAGAAACAAAACAATTGCTAGCCATACAACAAGAAAAAGGAGATTTCAGCTCAAAGGGAAGGAAAAGGAAACAAAAATGGCTTGATAGAGGCTGAAAAAAGCGAGGGAACTCTGCAACTGAAAATAGAGACACATATGACATTAACTTTGTATAGCTGAGCATAAAACCCTGTAGAACTCAAACCAGTACTCCAGTAGAAAAAAAAATCAGACCACATGAAAGGAAAAATTAAGCACAAAGATACTATAGACACCAATTCCTTCTGGCAAAGGTGGAAATAATTTAAAGTAAACAAGGAAACAACTAGTCATCCAAAATGGAAAACTATGGAAAGAACACTAAAAACTTGGATATCTGACAGAACAACAAAACATTATATATATTAAAAAAATTACTCTTGAAGACTTAGTAAAAACTATCAACCCACTTGGATGCTCTTATAACAATGCAGGAATTGAGTGAGTTTCTGAAAGTTCTCCAGCCCAGTAAATCATGTGTCCCAGATAATATCTCAGACAAAGTGCTGAAACACTGCACCGAAAGCTTTACAAAAGTTTTCTGGATGCAATTTAAGCTAGCCCTCTGATCTGGACACAAGATGGATTGATTACCCCAATATACAAAAGTAGAGATGTCCTTATGCTCAAGAGCTACTAAATATCTGGGTTAAAAGCAAAATCAGCAAACCATTGTGTAACCCCTCAATAAAAGAATAGTACATAGTATGGCATCTCCATAGTCCATAAAAGCCAAATTGGCTTCTTCCTTGAGAAAAGAACCACTGACCACATCTTTACCTTACTGATCTCAAATTACTACAAAATGGAATAGTGGGAACCCCAGACCAGCAGCAGGATGAGCCACTCAGCCTGCTGCTGGTCTGGGGTTCTGGCCGCCGGCCCTGCTCAGCCTGCTGCTGGCCTAGATGGATGGCACCCGGGCCGGCCACAGGTTGAACGGGGCTGGCGGCCGGGACCCTGGCTGGCAGAGGCCAGCGGACGGAACCCCAGACTGGCAGCAGGATGAGCTGCTCAGCCCACTGCCAGTCTGGGGTTCCATCTGCTGCCTGAGCTGCTGGTCTGGCATGGTATGGAACGGCTGCCATATGAGGGGAGATTAATAAGACTGGGACTTTTCATCTTGGAAAGGAGTTGACTAAGGGGGGATAAGATAGACGTCTATAAAATCATGACTGGTGTGGAGAAAGTAAATAAGGAAGTGTTATTTACTTCTTCTCATAACACAAGAACTAGGGGTCACCAAATGAAATTAACAGGAAACAGGTTTAAAACAAACAAAAGGAAGTATTTTTTCACACAATGCACAGTCAACCTGTGGAACTTCATGGAGGATAGGTCCATCCTGGCTAAAAGCCATTGATGGCTATTAGCCAGGATGGACAGGTATAGTGTCCCTACCCTCTCTTTGCCAGAAGCTGGGAATGGGTGATGGGATGGATCCACTTGATGATTACCTGTTCTGTTCATTCCCTCTGGGGCACCTGGCATTGGCCACTGTCGGAAGACAGGATACTGGCCATTCTTATGTTCTAATTGCTTGTCCCAAGTGGTTTCATTAATTAAAAACCCATCAACAAGTAAGAATAATTCAGATTTTCCCTTTATACTACTTCGCTCTACTATTGTGTTGCCTAGTCATCTAGTTTTTGTTAGTCTTCAGTCTTTAATAGACTTTTTTTACTTTTAAATTTTGTGTCCAGGCACATATTGCCACCAGGACCTGCCTTAGGGAAAATAGCGCTGTGGGTGAACTTGTATTTTGGTGCCCCTGGCTCTTGTGCATACAGTGTCCCCCCCATTGTCCCAGGCCCCTATGGTTGCCCCCCAGTGCCCTTGACCTCCATGGGTTCCCCATTCCCCTATCACCATTGGCTCCCACTTAGCAACTTCTATGTTAGCTAAAAAATTATACACACGCGCGCGTGCAAAAAACATGGTATAAATTTGGGACTTGGACATAAATTGTCTATTAAACAGCCTTTACAAAAATAATGATTTGATTAGACTAATCAATATTGCAAAAGTTGATTCCAGTGCTTTATTCTGAAGAAATTATCATTATTAGGAATTAATTTGTAGGGAAATTCCTCCTCTGCAAACTTATACTTTCTAGCTTCAACAACATGACACATCTGCAATGGTTGTCTCAGAATCGGGAAGAAAACATGCTTTATCTCTCTCAGCGCATGCTATATATAGCCAACAGGAGTCTAGTATATGTCATTCTACTTCAGGATACAAAAACTGTATGGTGGAGCATAGAAACATTCTTTGTTCTTAATGGCAGAAGCAAAACACTAGCATGTTTGCAGACAAATCAATACATATCTAGCTCTGCTCCAAACCTCTGAACTGCTGAGCTACTGCAAGAGTTGAGGACAGATTGTGCAACCTTTAGGAGTTCAATGGGATTAAATGTCTGAGGAGGGATTTCTTGCAGAGTAAAGGTTTCAGGATCAAATCTTTGGCTCCTGGTGGTAGGTTTCTGCATGCTCTTAAGAATAACATAAGGGAAGAGGAGAATCCAGGCAGATGAAGGGGGAGATGGACCCAAAGAAGCTGAGAGATGGTAGTTACTGATAAAAACTGAGTGTGATTTCAGGCATCTATTCTGAGATGTGTGTCTGAAATTAATTGTAAAATACACAATAACAACAATAATGAATAGCCCCTTCAACCCAACCCCTTCTGCACCCCCCCTCCCTTGCCTCTAACCCCTGCACTCTCTTCTGTGCCCACATGGGGAAACTAACCTGGTTGCACAAAGCAGCTGGCAGTACTCCTTGGTCACCTCCAGAACATTGCTTCTCTGCAGCCCCCTATGGGGCTCTGATGGGAGGAGTGAGGAACAACGCCAAGTGCTTCCTGCATCCAGATCACTGTCCCCACCTGGGCTGCATAAGAGGAGGGTAGAAGAACAGCAGCTCCTCTCTCTGGCATTGCTCCTCGCTCCCTGCCCATAGCCACACAGAGGGGCATGGAGGAACATGCAGAGGTCAAGCAGTATCTGTGCATCACTGTTTCTCTCTCTCTCACACACACACACGCGTACGTATGTATGTTCATCCACCAGGAGCA
Source organism: Mauremys reevesii (assembly GCF_016161935.1). NCBI lineage: Eukaryota > Metazoa > Chordata > Testudines > Geoemydidae > Mauremys > Mauremys reevesii. Next base: position 255,983,299 of record NC_052623.1, read on the forward strand.
AGAGTCTGCAAGTTTGCGGCGCTCCCCTGAAAGTCGGCAGCATGCAGGTCTGCGCTGCTTCATGGTGCTTCCCTGACCACAGCTACCTGGGTGGTCACCCCCATGGCCCACCCCTAAGGCCCGCCCATTTTGTCACCTTGTTGTGTTTAACTCCATCTTCCAGATCATGATTAATATATTAATCAGCACCAGTCCCGGTATCAAGTTCTTGGGAAATTCATTATGAAACTTCTGCATTGAGAAATTGACTTTCTCCTCCTATTCACTGCCTTTGGTCTCTTGTTCTTAATCCTTAACAGAACTTCCCTTTCCTTAATTCTCTCCTGTGAGATTCAAAATGCCTTTGTCAATGTAAGTCTTAATAAATTGCCAACTGGTTCTCCTTCAACTTAAGAAGCACATTTATTTGCCTTTCTCTCATAGGCCAAAGGAAGCCTGTTTTCCCTCTTGTCTAAATACACCCTCAAGTTCATACCTGAAAAGAGATGTTGTTTGCCTTGTCAAATTCAGAAGGAATAAATGGACCAAAAGGGTTAACATAATTCAGTCACTGTCCAACATTAACCAGTGTTAAATAATGTTTTGGGGTTTGGGATACGGAGACCTAGGCCTGTTTAGTACTAGGGCGCAAACACCCTTAAACATCCTTTAAAATTTTTATTAAAGATATAGAAAAGGACAAACATTTGCAATGTAAAGTATTAAATAAGACTTTTGTTTTAACATCTCTTGTTCCCTGTCCCTTTAGCTGGAGAGAGATTGTAGAAGAAAAAAATGCCTTGCTTGATGTCTTTTAGATGGTATCAGTATCAAAGATGGCAATAATTGTCCTTTGGGGGAAAAGAGACGTTGTTAGTTGAGATGGGCCAGAGCTGTCACTACTGTTGTGGTTGTTAAAGTCTGACAAGTTTGTTTCGTAGAAGATGAAACAAGAGAAACAGACACAAGAGGGAAGAGAAAAGAATTGCAAAAAAAAGAGAACGCAGCTTCTGTCTGGTGTTGTTGTGTCAACGCGCATCCTCGCTGCTGGAGAAACACAGGCACAGTACAGAGTCTTACCAGCCACTCTGAGACCTGGAAAACTTGTACCAGCTTTGGAATGTTTAGGCATTGCTTTTAATTGCCTTTTCCTGGTCACACGTCTCTCACATATCCCGGGCCCAACACAGCTACAGCAACACTTAAAGGAAACAGACATTTAAAGGAAAAGTACTTTACTTTGCCTGCCCACATCTGAATATGAGTAATGTTGTAAAATATACAGCTAAGACTCTCTCATTAGAAAGAAGGGGGAAAAAAGAGGGATAGGAAAGAAGAAATAAGGTGGGGAAGGAAAGGGACAGATGTGGTGGGCGGGGAAAAAATTCACATTCCAGCTGGTGTCTGGGATTCAGCCAAGGCAGGTAGAGGTGGCAACATCATGTGGGTCCCTCTCTGTGTATTGGTCTGGTTAGAATCTCTCTCAGGATCAGGATGATGAAGGCCTGGGGACCGAGGAGAGGAATGGGGTAGCAGCCGTGATGGTGAAGCTCATTCAAGTAGCCAGTTTTTCTCCCAATGTCTTTTTTTGTGTTTTTTGTTTTGTTTTGTTTTTTTGTTGAGGACATCAAAGGGGAACAAGGAGCCAAATAGCTCACTCCCTCATTATTTTGTCACTAATTAGGCCTAGTTTTCCAACACACCAATTTTGGCTCATTGATTTTTGATTCCACACTTTTCTTGTTTATCAAACATCTTAACACAGTCCTTGAGTTATATCAGACTGCACTAGTCCAACCAAAAATGCCTACTATCTCCCTTCTGTACCTTTTCCCAGCCATATTTATTGTTCTAGGTTATTTTGACATCTTATGAACTTGTGCTCACTTTTCACAGTTGAGCTCGCAACTAGGATAAATTGGTAGACCAAATTATCACAATAGACTTATAAAGGTAAACAGACATGGCACAGCTGATTCCCAAATCAGTTAACTTGGAAAATACTCAGTCACCATCCTCTTGATATTTGGGGGAGTGCTCCAGCCAATTTCAACTGCCCCCGCAGCACCTGGAAAGAGACAGTCTGTTGGTAGCCAAGCTATGTAAGGTTTTATGGATCAGAGGTTGTCTAGTTTAACAAATTGAAATGGCAGTTTTATATTCCCAAAAGAGGGTGGAGGATGTTGTATAATGGGGAACAGCAGTAAGTGATGGTCCGCCACTCCGTACTGAAATGAAGTGCGTTAGTACATAACTGGAATTAGAGTGCATGGACATTCACCGATTTGGGGAATTAGGTAACTGGGAGTGTGGGCTCAACATTCCAAAACAAATAACCATCAAATCTATCAAATTAAACTTAGTTTGCAAACTGTAGGGACAGACCATGCTTTTCACTCACACAGCCAGAGGAGACTGAAACTTGGAAGGGCCTGCATAGGTGGGATGAAAGAAAGGAGTGCTCCCTTATGTATAATACTTCCACCTACTGGGATCCTGGGAAAGCCTTTGGACTTGGCTCTCAGTAGTGTTTTGGGTGTTGTGCAGCTGGCAGCTGGGAGAAGGAAGAAGAATGCAGAATTATTTCCTTCCACTGTGATGAATATATTGGAAATATAACTCTGCATTTACTTATTATTCTACTGCCCTTTCATCCTAAATGTAAACATTTGTTTAAATTATTTCATTGAACATAGTTATCCTATAATTCATTATGGCAGAAGTCAGCGTATTCAAATAATACCTTTTGTTACTTTGTTAATGAATGCTCAGTATATTCTAAATGTGATACACATGAACTGCAGCAGTTAATGCTGCGATGCCTATTTCCCACTGAGGACTTGATTATGTTTTTAGTTTGTAAAAAGCAAATTATTGACAACACTAGGACAATCTGGATGCTAAGGGTAGCACAAATGACATTGCTTGCTTTATTTTTGCTGAAAGGTGCAGGATCCCTTTGTCTGTCTGGTAGGGTTTCCATGTCTGAATTGCTAACAAATATGATCATTGTTTAACTTTCACCAATTGACACATTTGTCTTTTTAGTTCTAATTGTGTCTTTCATTCTGTCTCAACCTGCATTGGCTACCTAGTCAACAGTAGGCCAAAACATAAAGCAGTATACTAAATGAGATCAGATTTAGATGAGAAAAGAATAGAGCTGAGTAAATTCATTTAAAAAAATCATTGCAAGTTATTTGGACTCTCTTTTTTTATAGAATACTATGAATGGATCATGATTTCCCTGCCTTTATTTGATGACTGCCTGAGTAGTGAGCAGTGCTTAGTTTTGATTGGTCAGATATTCATGTTTCTCTTCTCTGACTGGGTGAACTCAATAAATTGTTTGACCAAAGCATACCTCCAAATCCAGATTTGGATGCCTTTCTGGAAGGTATGCTTTAGTTAAACAAATAACTTATTGGATTACTTATTGAAATGAGAAAATTAGCCATATGTAAATATATTTCAGTCACTGTTTTATAAATCCAGAGTCACTGAGGGAGATGAATCCATGGGTTATAGAACCATAAATGCTATATTTTTCATCTGGATCTGCATCCATTAAAGGAGATGAAAATTTGCATATAGACAGCTCCTTATTGACTCCACATTGGAGGAGGCTCATGGCAGTACCGGATTTACCATGGCGCCAGGCCCACAGTCCAAAGGGGCCCCCACCCAGCCCACTCTTCTCCACCCCCTGCCCACTGCTCTCTCTTGCGGGGGCAGAAGCTTGGTTCTGCTGGCTGCCAAGCTCCCCACTCCCTGCCTCTTTCCCCAGTGTGCTGTGTTCCTGCCCCTGACCCCCCTCCCTTTCCCTCTCCCTCTCCCTGCTGCCAAACAGCTGATTGCCCTTGCAAGGGAGGAGGAAGGGGAGCGGGAAGAGCCGAGCAGAGTCACAGCGTGCTCGCTGCTCAGGGGAGGAGGCAGAGAAGAGGCAGAGGCGGGGCCTTGGGGAAGGGGGTGGAATTGGGGCATACCCCCTCCAGCCCCGTGCCATGAGCTGCTTAGGGCAGGGGGCTGGGAGCACCCCCAGCCCTGACTCCTGCACCCCCCTCACATACTCCCAGCCCCCATCCTGACTCCCTGCACCCTCTCTCACACTCCCTGCACTCATCCTGACTCCTTCACCCCCATACGTACCCAGCCCCCCCACACCTCATGCCCTGACTCCTGCACCACCACCCACATCCCCACCCTCACCCTGACCACCAAATGGGAGCTCCTGTACCCCCCATCCCCACCTGCACCCCTCGCACCAAATGGGAGCTGCCCCAGGTAAGTGTTCCACACCCCAGGCTCCTGACCCAATCCTGAGTCCCCTCCTTCACTCTAGCTCCTTGTCAGACCCTGGACCCCAACCTGCTCCTGCACCCTAACTCCCTCCCAGACCCTGCATCCCCTGCCCTGTGCTCAGTGCAGAAAGAGACGAAGAGAATGGGTTAGAACCAGGGAGATGGTAGGTACCCACTCTATGTGGGCGATCCTGTTTACCCCCTCCCCAGCCCTGCTGCACCTGCCGTTTACCCCTGGCCCCTCCCTTGCTCCATGGACTAACACTAGGTCCCGCCCTGCTGTACTTTTTGCCCCAGCCTCTGCCTTGCTCCAGTCAGCAGGGACTAATCCATGCCCCACTGTGCTCATCTTGCCCCTGGCCCCTGTCTCGCTCCAGCTGGGGACCAATCCTTCCCTTCTCCCCTCCCCCCATGCCCCACTGTCAGGGTGGATAAAAATAAAATTACTTTTAAAAAAAATAAAAAATTGGATTTTTTTAATTTAAATTGGATTTGAGGAAAAAACTTATCTAAAGTTTTAATTAAGATGCATTATATCTCATTATGGAATAGGTATTATAAAATCTAATTTTATAGTATGAGACAATATAGTCATGCAATGTTTAAGAAAAGTTTTGTAAATGAGTTCCAATAGTTCATGGATTAGGGACCCAATCTTATGGAGTTCCCCAGGCTTCTGTATAGATTATTTAGGTTAATCTTTCTATCTACACAATGGAACACAGTGCTCAGTCTAAAAGATACCATCAGAGATGTTTAGCTTTGCAGTTCTCAAACTGTGGATTTGTGTCTCCAGAGGTAACATGCTTGTTAACAGCAAAAATGTTTTAAATAAATAAATAATATATAGAGGTGAGAAATAACAGATCTCAACTCTATTGTCCCTCTGCAAATTTGTGTATACAGAGTCAATCCCTTATCTCTCTCTTTAAAAGTGAAAAGTTTCAAAAAGTTCAATGAATAGAAGATTGTTGGGGGTGGAATAGATCTGGACAAGGAGAAGAAGTCTGGAGATAAATGTGAGAAGCGAGGGACATATGCTTGTTTTGTTAAAATATGTTTGCTGTTGAAGAAAAAAAATCCAGAATACTTAACGTTTGTTGTTTTAGTTAAATAAAACAATTTAAATTTCTGTCTGGTGGTGATGTTCTCCTCCTAATACAGCCTGGCAAGAAAATCCTCCAAATATTAATGATTAACCTGTTGAATTGGAGATAGTTCACCTCCCAATGACTTCATAAATATCTGCTTCAATTATCTTTGGTAAATGAAATAACCAAACAATCATTCATTTCCTGATATAGCTGTAAAACTAATCTGAAAAGTTTTCAAAATAAATCACTGTTTAAAAATGTATAATGTGTACCTTCTGAAAATGAAACCTACATCTGTCTCTGAGTTGTGAAGAATATGTATGAAGGTTATAACAACCAACAAGAATGCACTTTTACGTAGAAAACCATGATTAAATCAAGTCTTCCTGACTAGTGATTTAAATCAGATCCACCCTGCCTGCTGTGCTCTTGCTGCTGGCCCCTTCATTCCCCAGGGGGGCCCACAAATATGTTTGGTGCCGGGCCCACAAAAAGTTAATCTGGTCCTGGCTTATGCCCCAGGGTTTACTGCAAGTGTAACATACATATTAAACTGTGTTCATCAGCAGTGCTCCTGTTAAGTGTTGGCCAGGTGAATGTGAACAGCTAACTTGGGCAAACACCTCTTATTTCTAGCTAAAACATAATCCTTTTCTTTTCACTTTGAGTGGAAGCACAGGAGGCACATATATCAGATCTCAAATTGGCTCTTTCCTGGAGCAGAAACGTTGTTGCAAATGTGACTGCTAATGCATCAACCACAAACACTGGTCTGGTGTTTTTTTGGTACTGCTATCAGAACCTACCCTGAAATGACACTGTAATTTAGAAAATAAAACAGTGTTGATCTGGAGAAAATAAGTGTTGAATTTTATAATCAGGCATAAATTGCAGCTTACTTTACAGACCTGAATCTGTCAATATATTGAGCCCTTGTCTTTGGGCAGGGCCCTTCCCACTTGAAAGAATTAATATCCAGTAGTGAAATTGATAGTATTTTCTGGTGAGCCAAGAAAATTTGTTCATTCATTGTACAGTATATACAAAAATAGAATATTAATTACTACTTAGACATTGTTATTACCTGTGGATTTTTCTTTTTAATATAATTAATCTTTATCTGACAGTTTATGGCCCTGCTGTAACGAAATTAAAATTGCAAAATCAGGTATGTTACCTTCCCTTAAGAAGAGAAAGAAAATGAAAAGCGAAAGATTTCCTTTAAATAAAAGCTAAGTACCAAAGAGCGATCAGCTTCTTATTGTACAGATCTCTCTCCTGGCAAAGTGCTCAGTCTTGGTTTTCTACTCCTGAAAGGCCAGTAACAAATATCTCTACCTCCACAGTAACTCTCTCATGCCCTTAGAATACCCTTCCCTCCCATCTCACATATAAGCCATCAATCCCAAAACCCACATGAATCCTCATTAAGAATCTGGTTAAAATGAACAAGCTAGGATGTGGTAGGCCACATCTGCAAATGTCAACTTGTAAGTGGAGTTCACCTGGTTCAACAAACATTGGCTATGAAAGGCTGATATATGAACCATAACACCACCTACCTCTTTTTCCCCTTCAAAAGCCACGTAAGGAAGTTGGGAGTGGGGACAGGGAAACACTGTTGCTTATAAGGTTGCTTTCCAAAAGACCCAAAGGTGTCATGGAAGCTTAGATATATCAAGTATAAATACCTGAAGTGAATTCAACACTTGTTTTGCTGATGTCATTTTTCCAGCAGCAGGGGGACATGCTGCATAGCAAGCTAACCAGTACATCAGTGTTAGAAAATAAGAGATGAAGGATAAGACTTTTTTTTTTTTTTAAGGAACCAGTCTAACCCAAAGTCATGGTGTAATTGACTTGAATGGAGCAACACCAGAGATGGATTTGGCTCAGTAATGTATTGACATTTTCAAAGAACAAAAATTTAACAGTCAAATAAGATATCATAATTCAGGTCTTGCTTGAAGCCACCACAGTGTGAGGCAAAGCAAAGTGTATGCATATTTTCCTAGGAGCTGTGAATCCCAATTTTTTCCCATCTCCCTCTGTTAAGAATCTAAGACACAAGAGCCATCTTTGTGACTGGACAGGGCTGGAAAAATCTCCATTTGGATCTGGCCAACACAATTAATTGATCTGGTGAATGGGGAGCATCATTTTTTGAGCAATGCAAAGCCCTCTGTCAAGTACCGAGTTGTCGACTTCCCCTGATAATGGGGTGTGCCACAGCTCCTGAATCATAGTGCTGAGGTTGACTGTTCTGCCCTCTCTGCTATAAGTTCTTCATAGGGTTTCTCTTGCCTGCTCTTGTTTTCCTGCACCACTTGGTTTCCACATGACAGGTTCATTGTGGGTTGGCATCTGGAGTACACACCCCAAATATGTCCAATGCTTTCTTCTTCTAATGGAGAGGAGCTGTTGGTTGATAATTTCTCAGATCTCTTCATTGACAGTTGCATCTCCATCCAATTCCCAGAATCTTTGTAGGCACTTATTTTCAAAGTCATCTAGTTTTCTAGCTGACATTTTAACAGCTCTCCAGCTCCTGCAGCTATATGTTAGCACAGAATGTATGTGAGTTGAGTTGACTCTGTTTTGTTTTGGTGCTGTATATCATTGATTACCACAGGTGGAGTTTAGTGACCACTGGTGATACCTTTCCTATCCCCGATGTCACTTCTTTCTTGAGGTCTCCGTTGGCTAGTATGGCGCTGCTCAGGTAAATTAACTGTTTGACTTGCTTGATGGTTTTTTGCCTTCTAATAAGGTATCACTGCTTGACATCTAGGTTTCAAGGACATTTTGGTGTAACTGATTTTGAGCCCCGCTTGGGCTGCTGTTTTTGCTAAGGGGTCTGCCTATGTTCATAACTTTTCAGGAGTGCCGCTCAATAGTGCAATATTAGCAAAGTCTATATCTAAGAGAATTTCCATCTGTACGTGCTATGCCACTGTTTGTGTTGCTAATACACATCTTCATTATCTAGTCTCTGGCAATGCCAAAAAGCAGCAGTCCTGTTTCATGTCAGAGTCCACTCTGAACACTCGTGTCTGGTTGTTCAGACAGCACACTTTGCATCACTGTACAGATCTTTGATGTTGATGATTTTAGCTGGAATTCCATAAGATTGAAGAATATTCCACAATGTACATCTATGCCGGCTATCAAATGCCTTTTGAAAATCAACTAAATTGAAGGGGGAATTTGCCATTCAGATGGTTCTTAATGTGACTATTTGATCTACACACGATCTCTTGGCCCTGAATCCAACCTGTTCTTTGTAAGCTTTGCATCCACTGCCTCCTTCATCCTCTGTATAACACTACAGAAGACTTTCCCTACAACAAATAGTAGTGTAACTTCTCTTCAATTCTTATCAATAAGATCACCCTCTTGGGTATTCTGGCAGTTACTCCATGTTTCCACTGGTCAGTTGAGATCTCTTTCCTAGACTTCATTGAACAGCTCTGCCACTTTTCTTAGGGTGGTAGTGTCAACTGCTTTTAGCATTTCTGCTGTGATCTAATCATCTCCTTCCAATTTGTTGTTTTTCTGCTTCTTGATTGCAGCCTGTACTTCTAGCATCTCTGTTGGACCAATATTGATACCGAGTTAATCACATGTTTTATCAAACTCTAGTGCTAGGTCTGTTGAGGGTTTATTTGAAGTGCTTTTTCCATCTGCTCTGTTCCTACCTCAGTTGTAAACATTTCTCCATCTTTACTTTTTATTGTCCCATTTCCTGTTTTGAAGTTTCCACATAGGGTTTTAGTCACTTGGTGAATGACTCCAGTTTCCTATTAGAGCAGCAGCTGCAGCTTCTGTTGCTGGATCTTTAACAGATCTCCATTTACCTTTCCTTGTGTTGCTTTCTACTGCTTTGTCTGCTTTCTTGTACTTCTCTGACATTCTTGTCATTTTGGTTAATGATTCCCACCCATGCTTCCCCATTGCTCTTTCCATTCCTTGGTTGTCGCACCCTATTTTAGCATTAAAGTTGCCCATCATAAGTAGTAAATTTATGTTTTTGTATTCTGTCAATCACACTTTGGAGGAAATTATAGAACTTTTCCCTCATCATTGTGTTCTTCTGTCAGAGCATAGCAGTGTATGATTGACATCTTTAGGAATCTGGTTTGGAATCCGGTCTATACCATGTTAGTTGATAACCTTCCAGCTGATTAGTGATGTTTTTTACAGCATCTGTCAGAATGAATGCTACTCCCTCTTCAAGCTGAATAGGTGAAATGTTTTTGCTCTTGCTTGAAGCACTCCTTATCTGCTTCTCTCAGTCCACTTTCACTGATGACCGAGATTTCAAGTCCATGGTTGCCCATCTCCCTCATGATCTGCAAGATCTTTGATAGTTGAAACTTTGTGCTCACATTCCAATAACTGACTTTGATGCTGGAAGTAAGAAAATACTTCAAATGTTTTGGCATCCTGACTTCCAGAGACTGTCTTTCACCAGGATCCTTCATGCAGCATGAGGGTTGGCAGTATTCTTGATGGAGCAGCCATTTGTACTGGAATGGTAGCCTGGTTCCACTTCTACAAACCAATTAGGTGTTTGGAGGTTTTTAAAATGAGGCTAGATCATTAGCCTTGCATTTGACCCATCCTGCTTTATTTGGACTGGGGACCTGCAGCCACTTCATAGAGCCATAGAATAGTAGGACTGGAAGGGACATCAAGAGGTCTTCAAGTCCAGTCCCCTGCACTCAAGGCAGGACTAAGTACTATCTAGAACATCGGTTACAGGTGTTTGTCTAACCTGCTCTTAAAAATCTCTAATATGAGAGATTCCACAACCTCCCTAGGCAATTTATTCCAGTGATTAACTACCCTGACAGGAAGATTTTCCGAATGTCCAACCTAAATGTCCCTTGCTACAATTTAAGTCCACTGCTTCTTGTCTTATCCTCAGAGGTAAAAGGTTTTTACAAGGAGGAGGAAGAAAAATTGTTCTCTTTAATGTACTTGAAAACTGTTATCCTGTCCCTCCTCAGTCTTTTCTTCTCCAGACTAAACAAACCAGTTCTTTCAATCTTTTCTCATAGCTCATGTTTTCTAGATCTTTAATCATTTCTGTTGCTCTCCTCTGGACTCTCTCCAATTTGTCCACATCTTTCCTGAAATGTTGTGCCCAGGACTGGACACAATATTCCAGTTGAGGCTGTATCAGCATGCAGTAGAACGGAAGAATTACTTATTGTGTCCTGCTTGTCCTTATTGAATTTTGTCCTATTTACTTCAGACCATTTCTCCAATTTGTTCAGATCATTTTGAATTTTAATACTATCCTCCAAAGCACTTGCAACCCCTCCTAGCTTGGTATCATCCTCAAACTTCATCAGTGAATTAGATAATGGCATAGAGAATACATTTATAAAGATAATGAACAGAACCAGACCCAAGACTGATCCATGTGGGACTCCACTTAAAATGCCCTTTCAGGTTGACTGTGAACCACTGATAACTTCTCTGGGAAATGGTTTTCCAACTACTTATGCACCCACCTCACAGTAGCTCGATCTAGGTTGAATTTCCCTTGTTCGTTAATGAGGTCATTCAAGACAATATCAAAAGCCTTACTAAAGTCAAGATATACTAAGGCTTTCCCCCTCTATCCACAAGGCTTGTTACCCTGTCAAAGAAAGTTAATAGGTTTGTCTGACACATTTTGTTCTTGACAAATTCATGCTGACTGTTACTTATCACCTTATTATCTTCTAGGTGTTTGCAAATTGATTGCTTAATTATTTTCTCCATTATCTTTCTGGGTACTGAAATTAAGCTGATTGGCCTGTAGTTCCCAGCATTGTCCTTTAGTCCCCTTTTTATAGATTGGCACTATATTTGGCCTTTTCCAGTCCTCTTGAATCTCTCCAGTCTTCCATGACTTTTCAGAGATAATTGCTAATGGCTCAGATATCTCCTCAGTCAGCTCCTTGAGTATTCTAGGATATATGTCACCAGGCCTGGCAACTAGAAGACCTCTAAAACTTGTCTAAATAATTTTAACTTATTTTTTCCATATTATAGGGAAAGTGCAGTAGGTGGGATTAGGTCCATATATATTCATTCTTGTTCCATTTGACTGATTCTTAAAAGTTGTTTTTACTTTTCCTCTTTAGCAAGATACTTACACACATGGGGACTCCTCTGATGTGACATGAAAAGTTCACTGGTGGATTTTCAGCCTGCTATTTTACTGAAGGGGAATTCCACCTCTAATTGTATATGTTTAATCATCAATCATACAATAATAGCATCTTTTAGACAGCATTTAAGGGAGCAATACAGTACACAAATAGCATGGAGCAACAATTAAAAAGAGAAAAGAGAGACTGAAATATATGTGTATCATAACAAATTGAAACAGTAATTGTTTGTGAATAATGATGCTAACTTAGCATCCTTTCTGTCTGCAACATACTAATTAAAACCCTGCAGCATTAATGGTTACATATTGTATGTTATTGGCACCCGTTAGCAGTGCTAAAACTATCACCACTCAAAATTAATTCGCACAACCAACACTGTACTGTACAAATAAATAGCAACTCCTAGTTCCCTGGTAATGATTGATATAAATGTGAGATGCTGTTTTCTAATAAAATCCTGAGCTATACACTGATGTAATTATTGGGAGGCAATTCAGAGGAAGATCTCTTTTTTATGGGGTCTGGGTGGGTTGAGCAATACAATTGTAACATTAGCTGTTGGTTGGCATGAAACCTTTTGTTTGTGGAGTATCAGGTTTATTCTGGGATATCTTGAATGTAGGGGAAAATGCACATCCCACAAATGTGGGTTGAAGTTCCTACTATGCTCCCTCTTCCCCCAGATAAAGTGGGCTCCTAGCCCTATCTATAGAATATAAAAATGAGTAGAGGTGAATAGAAAGGAAACTCTTGACTCAACCAAGAATAATGCAGATGAAAACATTTGAAAAGCAGAAGTAAATCATTCTTTTTTTTAAATCAAAGATGCTTTAATGTTGACAGCACTCTGAGGAGTTTCAATCCTTCTGTGATATCAACTGCATAGTCACAGCAGGTGCTGGCTTGGATTCAAATAACAGGCATGTAACCAAAACTATATGAAACAAAAGCAAAAATGTTTTTCTGTGGGACTGCAAAGCTCTTCCATTACCTATATTGCTTGTCATGCTGTCTCACTTCACTGCAAACTCTTTTCTTAGATTAGTGGCCCTGAATGCATATTCTTTTGCAAATGTGTGGAGAGGTGAGACAGGAATAAATCCCACAAGCCTGCGCTACAGTTTGATAACCCATGCATGCTAAAGATTGGTAGGAAACAATTTCCTTTTCATTCCAACCCCAGCTCATTCCTGTTCTCTTCATTTTTATACATCCATGGCACAGATGAACATCTGCATGTGTTTGATGTATGTGAGGTGTTTTGCAGGGTTCTTATGGAAATGTAGAGGATTTTTAAAAGCTTTTAAAAATAGAAATAAATATAGTACTCAAGACAAGGAAATGATAATCGCAGATAACACGAGGCAGACTCAAAGGGCTCAGTTCTACCCTTCGTTTGAAAAACAGACAAATATATAAAAGAAGTAGGTGTCTTTCTCCACTTTCTATTATTTTGGTTTAAACCATTTATTAGCCCGACATCAGATCAAATCAGCACCAGATTTAGGTTTTTTTTGTAAAGATGGAGAATCAGATTATGCCCCTTGAAATCTATGGAGGGGGGAAACTGTCCACTCAAAGATCTCTTCACTTCAATGAAGAAGACTCAGTTCCCTTTGCAGAACACTTCCCTCCACTTTATGGAGGCCTATCTGTGGCATGGAGACTGGGAAGATTGGGGGGAGAAATGATCAGACGAGAGGTGGTGGCCTGGAGGAATGCATGTCATTCTCTTTCTCTGTAGCCCTATCACAGAATCATAGAATATCAGGGTTGGAAGAGACCTCAGGAGGTCATCTAGTCCACTCCCCTGCTAAAAGCAGGACCAACACCAACTAAATCATCCCAGCCAGGGCTTTGTGAAGCCGGGCCTTAAAAACCTCTAAGTATGGAGCTTCCACCACCTCCCTAGGTAACCCATTCCAGTGCTTCACCACCCTCTTAGTGAAATAGTGTTTCCTAATATCCAACCTAGACTTCCCCCACTGCAACTTGAGACCACTGGTCCTTGTTCTATCATCTGTCACCACTGAGAACAGTCAAGCTCCATCCTCTTTGGAACCCCGCTTCAGGTAGTTGAAGGATGCTATCCAATCCCCCCTCATTCTTCTCTTCTGAAGATTAAATAACCCCAGTTCCCTCAGCCTCTCCTCATAAGTCATGTGCCTCAGCCCCCTAATCATTTTTGTTGCCCTCTGCTGGACTCTCTCCAATTTGTCCACATCCCTCCTGTAGTAGGGGGACCAAAACTGGATATTAAATCCTTGAGCAACCCCCTTTGAGGGTCTCTGGGTGGTGAAGTGATGTCTGGGAAGAGAGTGGGGACATCCATGGGAGCTTGGGTCTGATGGAACTAGGGGTGGAGTTGGGTGCAGGTGGTGGACTCAGGTCACAAAAATCTGCTATGCGTGGTGGGGACAAAACTCTGAAACTTGAGACAGTATTAGGGGTGAGTCTTCCGAAGGGAATCCAGAAATTATCCTGCAGAAGGGATGATCGGGGCTGGGCTTTACAGCATCAAGAACCAATATAAATATTTCCATCATTTGAAAACAAAATCATTAGAATAATTTTCAACACAATGAGCAGTCTGGAACTCATTGACACAATATCAATGAGGTTCGAGCTTAGCAGGACTCCAAACAGGCTGGATATCTGGAAAATCAGAATGTCCAGTGTTGCTATAGTAAAACATCTGCCTGCTCCAGGGTTTATTGCACCTTTTGTAGAAATTGGTGCGGGTGGCTGTTGGAGATGAACCACTGGTGAACCAGATGGACACCGACATGGCAATTTCTATGCTCCTGTGATTTGCTTACTCAGTATGGTTATTGAGAAATAAGTGTTTAGTGTACAGTGGTGAATCAACTGGAACAAACTGGAGTGCAAGAAATCCCATAAATGGGGACAAAAATGCAGTGTTATGAATCGGTTATTCTATAACATCTCTGCACTCTGGTGGAGACACTTTTATTTCAGTATAACTGGCAACAATATGTCCAATTAACAGGCTCCGCCAGGTGTGACAATTTTTGGAAAGTGTTCCTCCACACAGTAGGATCTAAGGAAATCACTATTTAATTGTATATGAGGCCTAGCAGGATCCAATTTTTTCTGGCAATCATTTTCCCTTCCTGGTCCAGGCTTAAGTCATGTTTACTGAGAGTTATTTTCTTTTAAAGTATTCTTTTCATAACTAAGTTTAACTTTTTCAGTGCTTTGCTATGGAGAGAACACTCCCTCCCTTTTTATTAAGAAATGGACATTTTTTTGCATAGTCACACCTATTGTATGCTATGTTAAGAACATATGAATGGCCATACTGGGTCAGAGCAATGGTCATCTAGCTTAGTATCCTGTCTTCAGACAGTGGTTGATACCAGATGGTTCATAGGGAGTAAGCAGAACAGGGCAGTTAATAGAGTGATCCATCCCCTGTCATCCATTCTCAGGTTTTGGCAGAGGTTTACGGATGGGGTTATGTTCCTGACCATTTTGGCTAATAGCTATTGATAGGGGGGAGGGAGAGCTCAGTGTTTTGAGCATTGGCCTGTTAAACCAAGGGTTATGAATTCAATCCTTGAGGGGGCCATTTGGGGATTTAGTTGGGGATTGGCCCTGCTTTGAGCAGGAGGTTGGACTAGATGACCTCCTGAGGTCCCTTCCAACCCTGATACTCTATGATCCTTGCACTTATCTAATTCTCTTTTGAACCCAGGTATACTTCTGGCCTTCACAGCATCCTCTGGCCATGAATGCCATAGGCTGACTGTGTTGTGTGAAGAAGTACTTCCTTTTGATTGTTATAAACCTACTGCATATTAGTTTAATTGGGTGACCTTTGGATCATGTTATGTTGAAGGGGTAAATAACACTTCCTTATTTATTTTCTCCCCACTATTCATAATTTTAAAGACATATATACCATATTCCTCCTTTAGTCATCTCTTTCCAAGCTGAACAGTCCCATTCTTTTAAATCTCTCCTTGTATGGAGCTGTTCCATACCCTTAATGATTTTTGTTCTCTGTACTTTGCCAATTTTATAATATCTTTTTTGAGGTGGGGTGCATATGGTATTCAAGGTCTGGGTATACCATGCATTTATATAATAGCATTATGATACTTTGTCTTATTATCTATCCCTTTCCTAATAGTTCCTAACATTCTTTTAGCTTCTTTGACTGCACTGCATACTGAGCAGACGTTTTCAGAGAACTATCCATGGTGACTCCAAAATCTTTCTTGAATGGTAACAGCTAATTGAGACCCCATCATTTTGTATGTGTAATTGGGATTGTTTTCCAATCTGCATTACTTTGCATTTGTGGATACAAATTTATATCTGCGCATACGGATATCCGTGGATATAAATTGGTATCCGTGGAACCGCAGGGCTCTCCCAGGAACCAAAGCAGTGAAAGGAGTAGAACGTAGGGCCACCGCTCCCAGGAACCAGCGCTCCACACCGGCAGCTCTTCTCGTGCAGCTGTACCGCCCCCAGTCCCACTCCCAGCCCTTCCATGCAGCTGTCTGTTCCTCCTGTTTGGGGGTGGTACAGCCATGCTGGTGAATTTGCCGGCACGGGGCACAGGCTTCTGGGAGTGGTAGACCCACATTCTGCTACTTTCACTGCTGCAGTACCAGAGAGAGCCCTGCAGTTCCAAGGACACCAGTTTATATCTGCAGATATTTGCATCCACAGATCTAAATTTGTATCTGCACAGGGCTCTATACATTTGTTAACATTGAATTTCATCTGCCATTTTGTTGCCCAATCTCCCAGTTTTTTTTAGATCCCTTTGTAACTCTTTGCAGTCTGCTTCAGACTTAACTTTCTTGAGTAACTTAGTATCCTCTGCAAATTTTGCTACCTCACTGGCAAATCACTTTTTTGCAGATCATTTTTGAATATGTTGAACAGAACTGGTACCAGTACAGATCCTTGGGGGATTCTGATATTTATTCCTCTCCTTTGTTTCCTATATCTTAACCCATTACTGATTCATGAGGACTTTCCTTCTTATCCCATGACTACTTACTTTGTGTGAGAGACCTTGTTAAAGATTTTCTGAAAGTCCAAGTACATTATAACCACAGGATCACCCTTGTCCACATGTTTGTTGATACCACAAAAGAATTCTAATAAATCGGTGAGGCATGATTTCCCATTACAAAAGTTTTGTTGACTCTTCCCAAACATATCATGTTAATTGGCCTGATAATTCTTTTCTTTACTATAATTTCCACCAATTTGCCTGGTACTTAAGTTAGGCTTATCAGCCTCTACTTGCCAGGATCACCACTGGACCATTTTTTAAAAATCCAGGTTACATTAGCTATCCATCAATCATCTGGTACAGAGGCTGATTTAAGCAATAGGTT
Source organism: Mauremys reevesii (assembly GCF_016161935.1). NCBI lineage: Eukaryota > Metazoa > Chordata > Testudines > Geoemydidae > Mauremys > Mauremys reevesii. Next base: position 256,000,227 of record NC_052623.1, read on the forward strand.
ACATACAACAGTTTAATATGATGGGGGCTAATTTAGCTACAACTAATCAGGAAAAAGATCTTTGAGTCATCCTGAATAGTTATCTGAAAATGGCCACACAGTGTGCAGCAGTAGTCAAAAAAGCAAACAGGATGTTTGGAATCATTAAAAAGGGGATAGAGAATAAGACAGAGAATATCTTATTGCCCTTATATAAATCCATAGTATGCCCACATCTTGCATACTGCGTACAGATATGGTCTACTCATCTCAAAAAAAGATATACTGGCACTAGAAAAGGTTCAGAGAAGCGGGTCCCATATGAGGAGAGATTAAAGAGGCTAGGACTATTCAGCTTGGAAAAGAGGAGACTAAGGGGGGATATGATAGAGATACATAAAATCATGAGTGATGTGGAGAAAGTGAATAAGGAAAAGTTATGTAATTGTTCCCATAAGAACTAGGGGCCACCAAATGAAATTAATGGGCAGCAGGTTTAAAACAAATAAAAGGAAGTTCTTCTTCACACAGCACACAGTCAACTTGTGGAACTCCTTGCCTGAGGAGGTTGTGAAGGCTAGGACTATAACAGGGTTTAAAAGAGAACTGGATAAATTCATGGAGGTTAAGTCCATTAATGGCTATTAGCCAGGATGGGTAAGGAATGGTGTCCCTAGCCTCTGTTTGTCAGATGGTGGAGATGGATGGCAAGAGAGAGATCACTTGATCATTACCTGTTAGGTTCACTCCCTCTGGGGCACCTGGCATTGGTCACTATTGGTAGACAAGACACTGGGCTGGATGGACCTTTGGTCTGACCCAGTATGGCCATTGTTATGTTCTTATGTTCCTATACTTATTATCCAAACATAAAATATCTATCCATAGAGATTCTTTGGTGCTGTTTTATTAATTTAAGATTTTTACTACATTTAACTGTTGTTTTTTTCACATATAGTACCAATCCTGCACCAGCATGACCCATTCTGTCATTCCTATACATTTTGATGATAGTATTACAGTGTTCCATTGATTGCCATCATTCCATCAAGCTTCTATGATGCCTACTATATAATATCATCATTTAATACCTGGCACTCAAGATCACCCTTCTTGGTATTTAGACTTCTTGCATTTGTATGCAAGCACTGTCATAATTTATCAATATTTAATTTTCTGCCTTCATAAAATGTAATTAAATGGGACTCTTTCATTTGACTGTTTTTCTCTTCAGTTCTTATTGTACTTTTCCAACTTCTATTCTCTTTTCTTTACTAGGATATAGAATATTCCCTTTAATAAATCTTCCCCTAGGGGATGTCTCTGTCCAAACCACATGATCCTTTGCACCAGTCGACTTTCCTTCAGCCTTTAATTTAAAAACTCCTCTATGACCTTTAAATTTTACATGCCAGCAACTTGGTTCTGTTTTGGCTTAGGTGGAGCCATCCTTCCTATATAGGCTCCTCCTTTCCCAAAAGATTCCAGTTCCTAATAAACGTAAATCCCTCCTGCAAACAATGTCATCTCATCCACACATTGAGACCCTGCAGTTCTGTCTCTCTAAATGGCCCAGCATTGTGGAATTAGAAGCATTTCAGAGAAAGCTCCCACTGAGGTCCCGGATTTTAATCCCTTTCCTAGCAGTCTTGGGCACCTCTTTTCTACCTTGTCATATGTCATTGGTACCTACATGTATCTTGACCATCAGCTCCTCCCCAGCACTGCACATACTTCTATCTAGATGTCTCAAGAGGTCTGCAACGGGCAGGTCATTCACCACGCAGTTCTCCCGGTCATCACAAACCCAGTTATTTATATTTCTAATAACTGAATATCCTATTACTTGTCTCTTTCTAATAACAGGAGTTCCCTCCCTTGAAGGGGTATCTTCAGTGTGAGAGGATACCTGGACATCATCTGGAAGGAGCATCCCAACTATGGGGTTGTTTTCCTCCACTCCAGCTTGATGTTCTCCTTCCCTGAGGCTTTCACCCTCAGCAGCACAAAGGCTGTCAGACTGGGTGTGGGACCACGCTAATGTGTTTTGGAAAGCTGCTTTGTTGTCTCCCTTTGCTCCTCCTGTTCCAGCACATTTTTTGTCTCAAGATCTGTTACTTGGTCTCAGGGGCATGAGCTGCTTGCACTGAATGAACATGTACACCTCCTGCCCATCAGGCAGGTAATCATATATGCAGCATTCAGTGTCATAAACTAGATAGCTCCCACTCTGCTGCTGGAATTCTGCTTGCATTCTTTTTACATTGACAGGATTTTTGGGGTGTGGGATGGGAATGTTTGCTGGTCTAAGATTAGAGAATGTTTGTTAGGTGTATCTGGCTCTCACACTCCTTCTGTAAACTCTGTCGCTAAACTCCCCTGTTTGCTGCTACTGTTGACTAGCTCTGCTGGGCACTTAAGAACTGGCTTTTTAAACCCCTGTTCTTCCTGAGTTAGCCATGTCAACGCATTCTAAAGGGATTAGGGATCAAAAGATGGTAGGCTAGAGCCTTATTAGGAAGTGCCCCACCTTGCCTAGCAGGCAGGTGTTTAATGTTAGTGATTTAGAAGTTATGCTGCACGATGGTTCAAAAGGCTTTTGCATCCTAGCGTGTGGGGACTTAAGTCTTGCATTGCTTTTATAGTCCTTCTACATAAGATTCGATGGATATGTATTTTTTAAATACATCCTGCATAGTGGTGACTTTGGCCTCAGGGTCAACCGTTATTGAAGATGATTGGAAGAAAGAAAATGACTGAGACTGGAAATAGAGAAACAGAGGTAGATGCCGGACAGGGTAAAATCAGAGAGAGGACAAGCCTCTGATTATAACACTTTAACAGCATTGTGCCATGCAGTGTGTGATGCGTGGGACAATTTTATTTTCACTATATATTTATATGCTAGATGATGACATTAAAATACTTGGCTAATTTGCCTGTGTGTATGTGAAAACTAAATCAGTATGTCATCCAAACGATTATTTACCAACTAGTCAAGGATCAATAAATTGCTTCAACAGTTTTCAATTTTCTTTTTTTGTCTTCAGCACTCCCTACACACACTCCAAAAATACTTAGGGTAGGTTGAAATATTTTATCATGGTTTCATTTAAAACATTGATGTATGATATGAGCAATCAGCTAAAATAGCTATCTACCAAATTGATAGTTATGTATGTGAGGCAGGAAGTTGACTTTCTGCTCATTTCAGTCTTAGTGAATCTGGTTGCTGCTAAACACCACATCAGTGCAAGTCTGGTTTTGTTGATAACGGAGCTAGTTTGGGGACCGTTTTAGCAGGTTTTGATAAAATAAAACAATTGGAAATACAAAGTACACTCTGCCTGTTATCAGAAAAGTACACAATATATGTGCGATCAATGTGAGTGCATCTATTTCATCTTGTATTCAGACTAGCACTTTCACATATGAAAAACAAAATTGGGATTTGTCTGGGGACATCCATTAAGACTGGGTACACTGACTTCTGTATTGTCTATCTAGCCACAAGATGTCCCTATTGAGCCTCAGAAACAGAGCTAGAAGAACATTCATCTGGCAGCAAAACCAAAACTGACTGAGAAAATGGTTGGAAATTTGAAAAATTGACTTTGCTTGGCTCCATATCAGTCAATTGTTTTACACTGCACTTCAGGCACTTACGCTGCTTAATCAGAAAAACAATTGCTTCTCATCTTGTAGATGTATCTACCAGAAACATAAGATGTTTTTCATTAATGGAAGCCAGATTACATTTCTACATGAGAAAGTATCCAACTGTAACCTGTCAGGGAAGAGGGAAATGCCATTGATTAACATGAGATAACCAGACTTGGCATGATTTTCAAGTTGTTTTTTCAGAACATGTTTTAAAATCTAGTATTGTGGCCCTTAATGCTTACATAGCTCTTTTTATCAGTAGATCTCAAAAACCCTTATAAAGGAAGGTAAGTACCATTATCTCCATTTTATAGATAGGCAAAATGAGGGACAGAGAAGTGAAGTGACTTGTCCAAGGTTATGTATGAGGTCAGTGACAAATCTGGGACTAGAACCTAAGTCCCAGTGCCATCCCTTGCCATATTTTTTTAATGGGCCAACCTCAACCATACTGAGTCCAAGGGGAAAAATGTTGGCTATTGTACCACCATCACCATTTCTTAACACATTCTTTGGAGGTCTCCCATTCAAGTACTAACCTGACCCAAGCTTGCTTTTACCTGTGCAGTCAGAAAAGATCACAGACCAATGTGGTATGTTTATATAGGGAGCTGGGTAGCGTTCTTGAAAACAAATTGTCAATTTGTATTGGATAAAAGGAGACAAGCCAAGTGGGTGGTATAAGTGGAGCATATCAGATGCTTAGTGGAATTTTACAGCTGCTTTCACTTTTAGAGTATTACTGTGGTGCAACCTTAATTTCTAAAGACTGACACTGAAGGCCAAACAAGAATCTTTCTTGACTTTGAATTGGCTTGCTAGGTAGATGATCAAAGGAAAACAAGCCCAGAGTTTGGTGATAGGGGTTTTATACTGAATGTATTTGTTCTGCTAAAAGGACAGCCATGAAGTACAGAGATGGTGTTCTGACCACTCTCTACTTCTGTTTTGGTTGCAGATCTTCTTGATCAGAGATTTAACTAAAAAGCTTCCTTCTTTATGGTGTGATTTTAAATGAAACTAACAATTCTCAAATTGAAGATAGTGACAAGGCACCTTTGCTGGACTGATTTTTTTTCTGTGCGCAAGGCAAGCAAACAATTGGTTTCTAAAGCTGTCATCACTTTGTCAGCCCTGTTCTTTAACAACCCGCATGACTGATTGGAGAAAATGGTCCTTTCACTGAAGACACCCCTTCACCTGTCTGTTTCTGGTGATTCCTCTGGCAGGATTACTTACTTCTTGGCTTCAGCATTGATCTGAGGAGAGCAAAGGGCTCTGCTAATGAACTGAGTTGGCCTACACTCTTGGAAGTGATTTTTACACTGGTATTTTTATTTAAATCTATGTTTTTAAGGCAAATCCACATGCTCTAAGTTTGCAGATAGCTTTCACAAGAGATTACTGCTTTCTCTATAGATTTAGCATACGGATGTTTTCCCATGGGAAATCCTAAAATGCTGTGGATTTACCAGGTCCGTCTTCTGTGGGGGCTCCCCGGGATAGGCTTTGCCTGCTCTGCCTTGAGTCATAGAGAACACTCTTTACCTGCTTGATGGAAATGAACTCTTAATGCACTTTTATGTCTGCTTTGTCTAGCCTCTGTCAGACATCGGTAGCCTGCAGTACTAGGCTGCTTTGTGAGCACCAATGTCATCCCCTGTGTCTGCAATCAAGTTCTTCTAAGACAACACTCCTTTATCAATTCATTTTTTTTTCTTTATACAGGGCTCACTCTGGCAATGGGAATCCCCTTTTCGGTAGAGGTTATTAATCTAGTCACTTAATCCAGCAAACATTTCCCTACAGATTGACTTCAGCAAGAAAAACAAAGTCTCTTGAAAGGGGTTGCTGCTCTTTGTTGGAATAATTTGAAGTGTGTTCATTGCAGAATTCCTGCTGTTCACTGCCTGGTTACACTCACTGGCTCAACTTGGGAGCCAAACAGCAGCTATGTCTCTGAAAATACAAAGCAGGCTATTGTATTTCTTGTTAGAGATGATACAGTATGACAAGCACATTGATTTACATTGCATTGCTGAGATTAGAGAGCTTAACAAACTTCATCAACTAGCACTTGGGTGATTTCAGCCACTGATGGATAGAACAGGTTGAACAATCAAAACTAAAATCTGAACCCCAGAAGTGCAGAGTTCAGTTCATTTCATTTCAGTTTGTATTGATCTCAATTACTGCTCATAATAGTTTCTATTACTCAAGCATTTGGAGAAAATAGTTGCAAATTCTAAATGTTACAAACCTTAGAATAAATTATTCTTCCCTTGAACAGTCATACTGAAAAGTGTATCACTCAGACTTTGGGAGTAGAAACAATACCATGTGACTTAGCTGACCAACCACATAACAGAAGTGAAAAACAAACTGAAGCAATCCAGAGGTTGAAAATGTATCCAGCTGAACTATTTGGTGAATATTTTGAAATAAGTTGAACTGAAGAAAATGAAGATTAGTCCACAAACAATTCACCAGCAAAAGGGAGCTAAATTCACAATGAACATTATTCATAATGAATTGTTCAGCATCCTCACCTGATGATTCAATCTACCCAGCAGTTTGGGGAGGGTATGATTAATTATATTCACAATAATGAATTTTATTCTTATAGTACTAGCATAGTGTTAGGTGTTTTACAAATAGTCCAAGTGACAATAAAGACAAGTCTTGAAAATGCTTAGTCTAAATTAGCTAATAATCTATCCTAGTACCATTGTGCCAGCAAGATAAAGGTACAATTTTTATTGAGTTCTGTTCTCTTCATTTCACTGACTCAGAACTACAAGAGTTAACCCCAGCTGCTATCTCCAATAGGCTTTCAAGACATAGAGGTCCTTATTGTCCTGAATGAATTCCATAGCCTCAGGAATTGAATACAGGATCAACAACACTAATTGTTTTATCACCCTAACAAACTTCTGAGTTAGAAGACTCTTCCTGCTTTGATGCATAGATTCCTTTTTTTATTAAAGGGGGGTCATCATTCTAAGTAGATGAAATGAAGATGCCACAGCAAATTCACTAGTTGGAATGTCTCCGATATCCTTAATTTCACCACTTTGGAACGGATGTGATCTGCCTAGCAAGCTTTATAGCTTTAACCAGGGCCTCAAAACAAGGAACTGAGAAGTTGTTGCTGGTGGGCTACAGATCTAAAACTCATACCTGTAAACAGTTCTTGAAGCAATGATCTGCTCTTCAGTGCTAGAGAGAAGCATGTAACAAGGACAAGACTGTCACATAGCAGATTGTTTCCACTGAGACTCTACCCTCTGTGCACAGCAGGAAGTTCACTTTAACAGAACACTGTGATGCTCCTGAGGAGAAAGAAAAACTTAATTGACATGTATTTCTCTACACATAGTAAAGGACTTAGGGGCCAGTTCATGGCTTGTCCTGGGCATCTGTGCATCTGAATAAGGCAAGTAACACTGATGCGGGGGAGGGGAAGCAGCTTTCCATGCAGGTGAGTGGGTGGGCACTTTGTTGAGCCTTAAATGCATCCATTCTTTCTTTTTCTTGTTTAATGTCACTTAAAAATTGGTGGGAAGAGAATTTGAATGCTGCTTCCCCCTCTTTCTCGTGCCCCCGGCCCTCCACCTTGACAGCAGCTAGATTTCCCATGGTTCCCTGCCCTAATCTCAGTCACTATATCCAATAATATCGGATAAGGATATTAACAGGATGTTTCTTTTAAAATGATTGGCAGGGTGATTAGTAGTGTTGCCATTAATTTTTCACTCTTAAATTTCAGCGTTAGCATCTTCCTCAGTGAATGGGGTAGTCCACATTTCACTTGGAGCTGTCTGCAGCCTCAGGAAGGGTACATGCATTTTACATGCAGCTCACGTTTTGAAGGTTATCTTGGCAACCATAAGAGCTAGTCTTAAGCACCTATTTTCACTTACACTGTTAGTCCTAGCAGGAAACCATAGCCAACTGGAGCCAACATACTACTACTACTACTACTAGTATATATCGTGAGGTAGCACCTAAAATGTATTAGTCACCTTCCCAATATAGAGGAAGATAGCCCATGCCCTGAAGTATTTACTTACATACATATACTAGTAAAATGCTGCATCTCCATTAAGTTTCAAACACTGCATCATAATGTTTACATTCACACAGCTGTTCTTTATTGATTAAAGCTTTAATCATTAATAAAAATGTTTCCATTCATGTTGGATTTGGAAACATTTTAATAGGCGTATTAACAACTAGAGGCTATCCCTTTAAAATACATACAGGGAGGATGTTGGAAGGAAACTCGTATGTGTGTATAATTGGAACTACTTACATTTCCATTTAAAAAATGTTTTTCACCCTCGACCCCAGTGTTTTACAGTTTCATGTTTTCACTATGGGCATTGCTAACACTGTAGTTGGCTCTCCCAGGCATGCGTTTTCTTTAGTTCTCGAGCACTTTTACCTTGATAGTGATTTTCCAATCAGCCCCTTTCATTATCCGTTGACGGTATTAATTCAAGATGTATTCACATTGAACTGTTCTATCTTATCTGAACAAGGAGCGTAAAACAGTTCCAGCACAATAGAAGCAGTAATATTCTGAGTCTATAATTATATTCACACTTGATGTGCTGCTAGAATTACTTGCAAGTTAAAACTATTGAGTGCTGGAGTTTTTAAATCTCCTAGATTAGTAGAGAAGGAACACACAATATTGGCTTTAGTAGATTGGAATCTCCCAGGTTGTCCTGGGAAATGTTATCATTTAGCTGCCTGCCTAGAAAGAGTTAAGTTTGAGCACCTTTCTCAGCAAATGGGGGGCAGGGGGGATTGGAGATTTGACAAAATGTATTTTATGGGACACACAAACAAAAAACACTTTTCGGGGTCTCCTTGTAAATGATAAAAGATGAAAAAGGATACAAGCCCCCATTTCTTTTCTCTGCAGGCCACCATTAAGGTTGTATAAAGAACTTTGTTGGCCAGCGTAATGAGAAGCTTACTTCTCTGGTGTCAGCTCATTCAGATCTCTTGGGTTTATTACCTGCTCATTCTAGGGCACCCACTTTTATCCTTCTGTGAGCTCAAGGCATAACCTGGTTAATGTAGGCACCCCCACACTCTTTCCCGGTTCCTAGGGCTCCAGGCAAAAGGCACTTACCCTTAACCCATTCCTAGGGCTCAGAGTGTGTGGTGTTCAGATATGCTTGTAATGATTAGAACTGGGAGCACTAACTGTTGGGAGTCTGAAAGGACAGGAAACAGGAAGGAGGGGGGAGGAGTTGGAGACTGAGTGAGAGTTACAGAGTGTGCAGCAGCTGCTTGGTAAAGAGGTTTCTACTCTAAAAATAAAGTCCTGTTGAAGCTTGTTAGTACCTTTCCTGCTTGATACAAAAGGCCGTAACCTGGTTAATTAAAAAACCCACCCTTACCCAATTCCAAAGGCTCAGGGTATAACCTTCTGCAAGTTTGTGGGGTCTTTTCCTGGTGAAAGAGCCTTAAATAGTAATATCCTTAAACTCTATTTATTAACAGTTACCAAAACAGAATACATATGCTAAGCATAGAATGCTCACCACTACCAATAAGGCAGATGAACTTTTTCTGGTGGCCAATCAGGATCAGGTTGTCTGGGGATTCCAGCTTCTGCCCAATACAGTTGGCAGGGTGTTGAGGTCTGGCAGCTCTGATCTTGGGCTGCGTCCTGGAGTTAGGTTCCAAAAAACTTCCTTATGGACCCCAGTTTACATAGTGAAACTTGAGTTCTGCTTAGCTAGACCTTAACAAATCATTTTACTAAAGTATTATAAAATAATTCTCTCAATCCTAATATATTGTGAAACAATGCTTTGCCCAATAATACCCCACCAACTTTGTTTCTGTCTGTTACATTACTAATTTTGCAAGGTTTAAATCAACTATCAAAGAATGAGACAGAAACCATACAGATAAACAATAGAGAAGTAGGGACCATAAAGGCAAAACAATACAGAACTATAGATTTCACAATCACAACTGTTGATAAGTGATTCCTTGTCAGACAGAACATTATCTAAGTTTTCTTTAAAGAGTTTAAGATCTGTTTTTTTTATCTGATGATGGTAGGTACTATTATGACAGGCGTGCCTTCTTAACAGCCCAATATTACATTGTTTTAATGTAAGTTAGATGGAATGTGAAGATGTGACTTCCTGCTTTTTAGCTTACGGCTGTCGCTATCCTAATGTGGCTTCAGAAGAAGGCTTTAGACCTTACAGTGCCCTCCTTAATGATGCTTTTACCAAAGCCATTATTACTATTACAGGAGTCCAATACTCAGACCTGATGAGCTTGGGCTTGCTTCCTGGGTATAATTAACAAGGGCTTTATTTGATTTTGTATGCCAACTTCCTGTATTCTCCAAACAGTTATCTTCATCCAGCAAGCCAAAGCTATTATGTTCACTGCTAAAGCCAAGTGGATTCCAATGATCACCACTATGGAGTGAACCATTATATTTAGCACACCAGTTACAGAAGGTAACCACCCTAATAGTGTTTCCCATCAAGAGTGCTGTCCTGCATCTGCAATAGTTTTTAGTACATGAGTGATTTCTATATTAACATGTACTTCAATATATGTTTGTTCTCTTGTCTGTGCAATATATCGTAAATGTGAATGTAACATAAGATGGACCAACACTTTTCTTGACATGGTCATATTCATGCCTAAGGTTACAGACATTACATTATGATACAACTGCGGTTTAAATTTCAAGTAGTTTACAGTCCATGCAGATATAGTATTCAAAATCACAACTTTTAATCTTTGTAATATTGCAAAAACATCTATTAACTAAATAAATCATATAATAAAGTACTACTACCATTGGACAATGACACTTAATATAAACACATCCCCTTCAAGCATACACACAGCTGACTTTTGTTCAGTGAATATATCAAAAAATTGGGTTCCTTTTGTCTTTCACATAAAAACATTCATCTCTTTCTTGTAAATTTCAATTATCCCACACATATCCCAAATTTCTGTGGGCCACACACTGAAACATGTCAGTAGTTTTCCATTGTTGATGTTCTTTATATGCCCAGGAATGATGATCAGCAGAATACATAACCAAATATTTTATTAACTGGATTCCTACAGTACCACCGGATATATATCAATAGTGACAATGGGGTGCATGGTTATTAAGTATGCTCATAGAAGCATTTGGTCTTTATTCAGTGTAAACTTTAGCAATTTACACCAGGCCATTAGTTGTCTCTCCTCTTCTGTAACATTTTCCCACAACAACTTTTTATTTCCAAAGGCAAATTTCGTTGCATGCCTTCCCAAATCACTTGGATGGCCAATTGCTAACTTATTTTCGGGGCCTGTGTACAAGCTAATGCTAAGGACATATTTTCTTTTATTGTTTCCACAGTCCCTAGTAAAAGTAACAAATCCTTTTCACCTTACTGTTGCCATGCTGGCAGTGCTTTAGAAAATAATTGTTTCCTCATTCCTAATTTTGATAAGGATGCACTGATGAGCTTTCCCACTTCTTGTATTTCAGCTGTAACATAACTTAATTTTTTTTGCCACTACCTCTATGTTAGTAGCATCCGATATTCCAACTCTGAATCCAGGTCCACGCAAACCAGTTTCCAATATGCTCCTTGGGAGTCTTTTTATTTATTTATTTTAAGGCTACCCACCCCTCTTGGCTGCCAGGCAAATCCAATAACCTTCAGTATTTCACACTGAGATAATCTAAGGGCAGCTATACTTTCACTGGGCCTTTTCTGTACTGCCCTTTCTAGTAATCAGGGAAGGTGCTGTAATGGTCTTCCTTTCCTTACATCAAATTTTATACAATACCTAGGTACATTCAGCTGGGCTTACATGCTGGAGGTTGATTAAGACTCACCAATTATTACCGATTACTTTTTTTTAGCAACCAATGTTTTTACATACTTTTTTTCCCTTAGTAATTCAACTTTGTGCTTTAAATTTTTACATTCATTCTCCCATTCCCACCAACAGATAAACCTCGCATCCCATGCATATTTTGCCTCCAAACATGCCTTCACCACCAGTGGATATTTCCCTGTTAACAGACTGGTGTTCCTTGACCTCCGCACTTCTGCAATATTTGTTTCTGTAAATAGAGTCACAACTGTTGATAAGTGATTCCTCGTCAGACAGAATGCTATCAAAGTTTTCTTTAAACATTTTAAGATCTGTTTCTTTAACTGGTGATTGTGAGTACTATTACGACAGGACCGTCTTTTTAACAGCCCAATATTACATAGTTTTAATATAATTTAGATGGAATGTGAGGATGTGACTTTCTGCTTTTTAGTTTAAGGCTGCAGCTGTCCTAATGTGGCTGCAGAAAATGGCCTCAGACCTTACAGATTCCTTAGCCTCCAAAATAATCCTGTCCATGTCCTCGTTCACCAGGGCTGGTCAGAAGCAATGCACCCTCCTCTGTATTTTCAATGGCAGAAAGTTTTGGAATGGTTTCTCAGCAATCATATTAGTAATCTCCCAACTGTCCAAGCTTTGGATTTTAAGCAGTGAGTGGCAAGGTTGCAAAGTTCTTAGGCAGGTGTTAGAGAACAATCCCCTGGGCAAACTAGGCAAACCTAGTACAGAAAGTGATGGCAATAGGCCTCTTCAGTTAGGACCAACTGGTCCAACACAGCAATCTTTATTATGCTATAATCTCTGGCTGCCTTCTCATTGAGTCCTTGGTATGTGTCTTGAGCTTCCCTAGTGAGAATGAAATGGGTGGCCTAAGATGCTTAGCCCCACCTGGCTGCTTTCACTACTCCCTCATATATGATATGATAGGCTTCAGGGTCATCTGGTCTCCACTTGGATAAAGAACTGCTAGGCCTTGCCTGGTAGCCAACTGATGGCTAGTTCCCCATCAACTGGGCTCTTCTTCTTAAAAGATTAAGCAGGGCAGCCTGTGATGTTGATGCTGCTCTTCCATGGTGGCTTCCTGTTGTGCCACCAGGTACAGAATCTCTTCCATGTTCTTTTTACTAGGAAGGGTCTCGCAGTGATACCAGCATGTAATAGAGTTCTTCTGTGATGTCATTGCCTCAGTTTATCCATTTCCCTTCTTGGTGGATGGATGATTTTAGGGATTGGGGTTAAGTCCTCCAGCCAAATCTATATAAGATGACCTTGCCTTTCTGGGTCAACAAAACGAGGTAATATGAAACAAAATAAGGTTGCACCCGGCCCTCCTGGAGCTCTGTAGTCCCTTAAGCCATTGTCAGGTTCAGTCAATCCTGTCAGATCTCTTGCTGAGCTCAAATACAATATTCCTTATATTGGTCAATCAGTTCACCTTTCCTAATGGCACTGCTGAGATGTTAAAGGTACCCCAATGCCTCTCTCCAGGTTCAGAGCCAGACATTTTCACTTGTGGAATGATGTGTTTTCTGCATTCCAAACCTGGCTTTCTTTTTCTCCGGGCCACTTCTTTGGTTGCCTCAGAATTCTAGGTCAGGCCTCTGACTGGGAAGCCTCCCAATCTCTCTTGCTCCTTGCAGGTGTCTCCTGGCTATACCTCAGGCCCCTAGCCTAGCTCCTCTTAGCTACCCCACAGAGCTGAGAGGGGTTGTCTCTGTTATGTTCTGATGTGGGGTGTGTGGTTGCAGAGTTCAAAGGTCATCCTCCATTGTGGAAAGTGGGGTCCTGGACTGGAAGGGGCAGAGTGGACTGAAGCTGACTGCTGCTTATAGCAGGCTGTCAGTGCTGTTTGTAATGTCTAAATAAAAAATAATTTAGTTGTTAATAAAGCCTGTAAATCTTTTTATTTAAGAGCACACATGGGACCATGAGTGGATAGATTTGAGAGCAATTGGGAAGAATTTTCACCACAATTCCTGAACTCCACATGCACAGACAGCAAGGATGAACGTCCTGAAACAGCCATGAGGATTAAGGTTTAGGGGAAAGATGGAAGAATTATAAAAATGTTTCATACAGATATTTTTATGTTTGTATATGACTGCAGTGGATGCAGACACAACGAGCAGTGTACATGTTAGCTAGCGTAGAATGCTAGATATTCAAGCTCACACCCCTGGACAGTACTGATTTTGATTGGGTCCTAGCACAGTTTTAAAATTGTGTACCTAAAAGAATGAAAACTCTGAAAGTTTCCTCTCCCAAATGAGAGTGCAAAATCCACAGGAAGGCAATGAAAGATCAAGAGCCAGTCATGCAATTTTGGCCCTGTAATAAATTATTTAGTTGGTGGTGGGCTGCAGAAGTGGGGAGGTACATGAATATTTGTTCAGAGACTGAGCTAATGATAGAAGATGCCACATAAAGTGGCAGAACAAGAAAAATTTCAGGGGCAGGGTTGAAGTAAGGAGGAGAGTCAAACTGTACATGAGGTTATCCTGCAGTGGAATATGAATGGTTATAAGATGAAAACATAAGTAAATCAGGCAGCACAAGAATGGATTTCATTTCTTTGCAACAAATACAGCTAAGATCATTGTGTGATGCGTGGACGTGAACATGCATATAGAGATCATCCAGCACTTTGGCAAAAGAACAAAATGTTTTGCCAGACAGTGCAGGCAAAAGGAAAAGAAATGCAAAAAAGGACTCCAGTGATGAGGAAAACTGTATGTTGATTTCATGAAGCAACTATTGCAGGCCCTGGTAGATGGGGAGGAGATCACAACAGTGCTATATAAATAGAATATGGATAATGCTGCCCCAGAGCTCAGTGAACTGACTGTTACTGAATCCAAAATGTAGACTGAAAGTGAACTTCTAAATTTTAGTCTGAATGAAACACAAAATTTGGAAGCAGCTTGGCATAAAGCCTGTTCTAAGAGAGAAATTTTCCTCCCGCTCACCTAGGGTACAGATAGTAGCAGAAGAACTACATCCTGAATCCTATCCTGCTCTTGAAGGAACAGGCTACAGAGGGACTAAAGATCATATGTCAGACAGTTGGAAACAGGAGTCAAACTTTACAAAAGAAGGAGCCGCAGGAGGAACAGTGGCCAATAAAGAATTCTCCAAAGCAGCCAGAACTAGCTTCAAAGTAAATATGGGATCTCAGCAAATTTATTTACAAGGTACGTTAGAATTCTAAATAAATGTGTAATATGATGAATGGAACTGGATAAAGAGGATCAGGTTTTAGGAGGGACAGAGATTGGTGAGGGACTAGAGGCTCCCAAATGCAACCTTGGGGCTACAGAACCTCAACATGTATTATTGGCCTTCCTACATGTTTAACAAAGCTTTGTTCCTTATAGTTCTGCCTGTTTGCTCTGTAGTTATTGCTAACAAAATAGTTGTTTCATGGAAGCTGTTTGCTGAAATAATTCAGTATTGCCAGTGCCAAACATTCAAAAATCACAAGATGTTTAAAAAATAATAAATTTTGGGTTGTTTTTTCTTTGCCTTCTGATTTTTAGCCTTTATGATTCAAGTATTCAAGGTTTTTTTCTGCAAACATAAGGGCTTGAAATTTACATCTCCCCTCTCCCCCGCCCCATGGAAGCTGAGTCTCTCATAATCAAATGGCTCCAAGAGGTGGGCCTTTCAGACAAAGACCAAATATCATGAGACGAACCTGCAAGGGTTGGCAATGCTGCAATTGTAGTGAATGTGCAGGCCAAGGCTTTGCAGACACAGTAATTAGCAGATTGAGGTTCCTGAAAGATGTGTGTAACAAATTTAGAACTACGGGCAGTTCTCCAGCTTTGCGCTTTGTTCTGTGCTGAGCACCCTGCTGCGACTTAACAAACACATAATAGTAATAGCTGAAAGTCATAAAAGATAAAGAGTGGGAAAGGCCTGTTTGACTGATTACATCCTCCTCCATAGACTGTCAGGATATAAATACTCCAGATAATGTCCTAGATATGAGACTAATACTAGTGCACTCTTAATATGAACTAAAAGCTAAGAAAACAGATTAGAGTAACACTGTGTAGAATGCTAGGCACTCTTAAATTCTAAACATTGAGCAAAGGAACAAAAAAATCCCAAACCCACATTCTTGTTCAGCTTTACCCTTTAGTAGTTTGATCTGCACCACAATTAAGGTGAGAGCATATCATTCCCTCCCCTCCCCATAACGTGTTAAATAAATTCCATCTAGTCTAGTGAAGCGGGTGGCTGATGGTGGACATCAGCTGGGTTTGTTAGCTATAGAATGAATAATCTTACAGATCCTTTTGTGTCTTTTGGAAATACCTTTTTATTTTTTTAAAAAAGTGTTAGCTATATTGTAGTTAAGCAAAGCCATAGAGAAGAAGCAAACAGCTTGATGATGTTGATTGAACCAATGTACTGTACACATCAAAGGAAATACAAACACTTTTGATCCTGCTAAAGTGCCTTTTCTCAGGCTCGAGGAGTAGGGCTTAGGGAGGAGTCAAACTTGACCGAGCTGCAAGTTAAGCTCTGATCTTCTGGTGAAGGGGATGAATGAGGAGCAAATGGCATCTTGTGCTGGGGAAATGTATAAATATGCTGAAGAAAAACATACTCGCTTTTTTGACTCTTCATTTCAAAAACAGAACATCTCTGACTCTCCCTGCCTGTGGTCTAGAATCTTTGTGCATGGCAAAATTGTGAAATGAATAGGACAAAGGCAGCCTTCTTGCAGCTCCTTTGAAATCAATGGACGAACATGGCCTGGTATGTTCAGGCATTATTAACTGAATAATGTCTTGTAGACACTGGAGTAGAAATGGGTTGGGGGTGGGGGAGGGTTGAGTGTGGAGAGAATAATGGGCTTGAAGACCATCTTAGGAAGAGTGTTCAATGGACAGGAAATAGTGTGTGTGTGTTCTTGCCCATTTGTTCTTGTATTCCAATAAAATAGAATAAGTTCACTAGGTTCCCTCCCCTCACCCCGCCGCCCTCAGATGGTACTTAGGGTTTGGGAGGAATTCCCCATTCCCAAAGGTACTGGCAGAATCTAAGCTTATATATTCTCTCTCTCTCTCTTATTTCAATGAACACCTGTTTGATCTCCAATTTGTATTTTGATTCTTACCCGTAATTGTGACCTCCGTTTTTAAGTACTTATGCAATGTGCAAGTCCATCCCATGCCTAAAGCTTTTTCTTCTCCAAATTGTTTGGCATATTGCAGGATATTTATTAAAAAGGAAATGTGTGCATTTTTCACATTCTTTAATATTGGACATAAGTTGGTGGTGACCAGCCGCCTTGATTTCTGCTTCTCTATTCTTAAGAAATATTGAAACCTAACCATACCTGCTGGACTGCTAGCTCTCCAAATTAACTAAAAGCAGCTTTGCACACATCTGTTGAGATTAACTGGTTTTGATATTACTGTCGTTTTACTAGCAAACAAACCTTTTTATTTTCCCCAAAGACAGGGATCTATGTAATCTTGAAAGCTTAGTGTGTCATGTTCTCTAAGCTGTCCCTATGCAAATGATCACATCCTATATACCACAACCCTTGTTGTGTCTTAATAACTGTTTAGCCAGTGTGTGTTGACAGACACAAATTGTTTGTTCACTTGAGAAATACTTTACAAAGGAAAAAAAAATCTCAGACATAACATCTTGTTTTAACAACTGTCCTGGGGGATTTCACAAATGTAGCAGCCTCTGCTGCTGCTTTTCACATTAAATTGCATTCAGTAAACCTAAAAGGAACATAGTTTTACAACAATTAAAAAAACCCCACTCTGAACTAATAGAAGTTCTCTTATTTTGAAACCTCTGATATCTTTAACAGCCTTATGTTCTCCATCATTCATGCAGCTCTTTCATAGAGCCACAGGTCCATATTAGAAGATTTGCAAGTCCTCAGCTCTTTAGTCCCAAGGAAGGGATGAGCTTTTTGCCTAAATTCAAGACAATTTGTGAGTACACCTCTACCTCGATATAAGGCTGTCCTCGGGAGCCAAAAAATCTTACCGCATTATAGGTGAAACCGCGTTATATTGAACTTGCTTTGATCCACCAGAGTGCGCAGCTCCCTCCCCCTCCCCCGCCCGGAACACTGCTTTACCGCGTTATATCCAAATTTGTGTTATATCGTGTCACATTATATCGGGGTAGAGGTGTATATAGTGCTGATTCCTGAAACCAGGTCTTTTGCAACCTTTAAATACTATTGGTCCAAGAAAGGAAAATGAGCGTTCTTATCAGCATTGACCTATAAGGAGATAAACCCCTTTATGGTTGTCTTAAAGATCCTTGTCAAAAGCAGTGCAGGGTTCTGTGGCAGTAATAACATTTAAACTCATCACAGGCAAGAAATCTAGTTTTCTGAAGCTCAGATTTAGGGGAAGGCTGCCATTCTTGAGTCTACTCCCATTTTGACATGAGTGGAAAAGGGAAATCCTGGGGAAGATCTTTCTCTCTTGAGCTAGTTTGAGGTCAGTGCAGAGGATGAAAACATAGAAATGCTGGAGGAAACTAAGATACTAAACACTTGTATCCACACATGGTAGCCAAATTTTATATAATGAGGGTATTTTTGACATAAATCAATTGTCTTTTTGAGTCCTGCAGAAGTTCATAGAACACAGTGGTTACAAATAAAACAAGAATGACATTCAATAGCTGAAGTAGTAGCAAGGTATGTTTATGCCCCCTCCAAGTTCCCAGTGTTCAAACATTGCAAAGCTTGCATTGGCTGAAATGACTGACTGTGTTGTGCTTTTTCACCTCTTTGGCCACCGTACAATTGCAGAACCTCAAACCCTTCAGCTTTCTAACCATCCATCAAAAAATGGCAAGTAAAACCCCACATCAGAAGTGAGTGGTGACTACTGAAACCAGCCCAAATACTGCACTATCACTTAGTGGAAAATACGTTTGCCTCATGACACCAAAAGTAAAGCAATGAAGAAATAGCCAGCAAAAATATTGGTGGAACAATGGAATTTTCACAGCAAAATATTAAAAGGAAAACTAAATTGGCTGTGGCACAGTACGTTAATTTATTAGCTCTATATAGGGCAGAAAGCATTGTTTTAAATGATTGCATCACCTTAGCAATACTTGGGAAGAAGAATCTCACTGCAGGAAAATGTTTAAAACTTATAATACAAGTATCAGGTTGTAATAGCAATAATCAGTTGATCTGTCTCTCACTGTAGTATCTTTGTCTCTGCTGTGTCCCCTTAATCCATTATATTTACAGGGGACTCAGTAATGAAACTGGGGTTAGTGTCCATTTGCTTTCTACTGGGTTCCATCAGCTTTCACTAATGGGGAATCCCCAGGGAATGATCCAAACATTAATTGCTATTGAATGACTAGTATCAACTGAACCTAAAGAACAGTTGAAGAGCAATTATATATAGTGGTCCATGAGAATCCATTCTGCTTCTATAGAATAGTTGCAGTCTGTTTTCCCTCTCTTTTTTAATAGTAATGTATGTGAAAACAAGATTGATGCTTTTTAACAGCTCACCTCATTCACCTGAACAGTTCCTCTCATTCTCCTGCTTTGTATTTTTAATCTAATTCCCACAGCAACCAACTATGATGTTGTAAAGGTACAAACTCTGCCTGCTACACAAAGCTCAAGTAAACAGGCTTTGTGCAGGGGATCTCCACACAGGTCTGGGTTCTATCACTATAGTTTCTGAATGCATTCTTCCCCCTCACACACCATCTTCACATGCAGGACAGAGAACTCTATCAGAGACATTCCACAGCTGCTATCGAAGTTGCAGTGGTTTTGGCTAGTGGAGACATGCTCCCTTTCCTTCCTGGGCAACTTGCTTTATCTTATGCAATGGAATGGAAAGAACCTCTACAGAGCACTGCTCTGTGGCGCATGAAGGGAGAAGAGTCCCTCAGCATGGTGTGTCTGCAGCTGGGACCAGCGTGTGTGTTGAGGAATGCTGGCATTCAGCAGGATTTGGTCCAAAGAGAAGACTCTAACTTGATCTCCGCAAAATGTTTGCAATGAAAAGTCAGAACATTCTGGTTTTCCATCTGAATCTTGGGAAATCTGTGGTTTCACTGGGTTTGATCTAAAACCAACTTGGTGATTAAGGATTAGGTGGGCACCTAGCATCAGCTTCTGCTCAGTCCTGCTTTTGCAGTGGAGCAGCCTGCTCCTGCAGTTGAGGTTATTGCTGAGGTCGTGGTTTGGTATTATGCTTTCCCACCCCATATGCAAGCAGCAACTCACCTTGTTTTTAAAAGGAAGTTATTTGGGACTGAGGTTTATGGCTGTCCATTAGTACTGGCTGGCTGCTCTGTGCTTGTTCCTAGCATATTGGGCCTCAAAGAGTGATATGGCTTGACTATCGCACTTTAATTTTTAAAGCGCTTTTATCCTCAAAACTCTGCAGTGCCATTGGATGAAGCAGGGATCCATGTCCAGAACTAGCCTGCATGAACAGAAATGGCTGGAGAAAGGAAGACTCTTGTTTAGAGTCATCTCTATGTTATATTGCAGTGGTGAGAAGAGAGACTGACACATACCATGCCAATTCTATCTATTCCCTGCACAACCAATGAGAAATAACTCCAGCAAGCACTCAGATGTCAAACAGAGCCCTGAGAGAACAACCTAGTCATCATTTTAGCTTGGGTCCTGACCCCTAAGAGAAGAAAAAAGGGATGCTCTTAAAAATTGAATATTTAGAAATGAAAAAAGGTAAAAAGCTAGCTTGAAGAGTTAACATCTGATTAGGCGAAGTCTCTCCCTTTGAAAAAGCATCAGCAATTAAAAAAAAGAAAACCATGTAAATCTCTTGACTGCATTTATTTAGCTATTTTCAGTATTTAATAGCTATGAATATTGATTACATATTCAATCAATTTTATTGAACAAACAGTCAAGTTAATTACATTTTTTAAATTATTTGAGTGAGGAATTGAATATTAAAAATTCAAGAACTGCTGGTAGCAGGCCTGTACAGTGCATCACCAGGAACTCATGCTTGCCCTGATGTCAGCAAATCCTCCTGCCTTTCCAGGTCTCCAACTTTAACAGTTACAGAATGGAAGAAAGGGGGATGGAGGGCAGTGTTAATGTTCTCTCCTCTTTGGACATGGTGTGTAAGAGTTCCCATAGATATAGCAGAGGGTTGGAATTTGATGATAAATAAGACTGTAGAAAACTAATAAAAATCCAAATTCTTACCACCCATGCACAGGTCCCCAGTTACTTCTTGGGAGAGGGAAAACGGCAATTGTAGCGAGTCGGTGTGGCTCCCCTCCTGCCCAGCAGAGGGAGCTCCCTCCCAGACGCTCAAGTGGGCTGAGTCACCACTTCCTGTCCCCGCCACCCGGAAGTCAAGGGGCGGGACAGGAAGTAGAAAAGGAGAACGCCAAAGCTCAGTCAGGAACCAGCCACCGCCGCGAGCAGACGTGCCGGCGGGGGCTCCAGACTGGGAACCCTCTAGGACTCAAGGCGGCGATTAGGACTGGCCCCCATTGCCCTGCGCCCGGTACGACGAGGAACCCGCGGAACTTCCCTGGGATCGGAACCCGGAGCCGCCGCTAGGACTTCCTCGCGCCCGGTACGAGGAGGAGCCGCCGCCGCCGCTTCCGCCCTGCTGTTATCCGGAGGAACCACCGGAGCCAGCCTGGCCGGACTGCCAGCAGGAGTTGCCTGACCTGCCCCCAAGCCCTGGTCCTGCAGACCCCATGCCGGTGGACTGGCCCGAACCCATGGCGACCGAGGAGCAGGTACCCATAGAGGGGGAAATGGAATGTAGCCCGGGGATAGCCGACCCCTGTCAGGCTATAGGCACCGAGGTGCCCATGTCAGTGTGTTTCGGTCAGGACCCCACTGACCAGCGGCAGTGCTAGCCGCTAATAGGGCCCCGGGCTGGGACACAGTGGAGTGGGTGGGCCTGTGTGTCCCCCCTGCCACCCCACTCACGGGTGGCAGTCTCCCCCTCACCCCAGCGCAGACCGAGACGCCTGCACTAATCTGAGTTGTTGTCATTGCTCAGCTCCTGACACCAGGACCTGAGCCCTGGGGACTAGGGTGGTTGTCCCGCCCTGACCAAAGGGTCTGGGCTTACTGACCTTGTAGTTGCTCAGCTCCTGAGGCAAGGACCTGAGCCTTAAACAGAACTGCTGTTGCCCAGCCCCCTGCTCCAGAGGACCTGGGCTTATATTGAACTGCTGTTGCCCAGCCCCCTGCTCCAGAGGACCTGGGCTTATATTGAACTTCTGTTGCCCCGCCCTGATTGAGGGCCTGGGCTTTCTCTGACGGACTGGGTGCCTTGTGTTCAGCCCCTGCCTGAGGGTCTGAACCTGTGAACCTTCTTGAGACTGATTGCTGTTCAGCCCCCCCTGATCCGGAGGGCCTGAAGGTGTGGAGACTGATTGCTGTTCAAGCCCCCCTGACCCAGAGGGCCTGACACATGAGACGGTGCTGACCCTGCTTCCTTGCTGCCCACCAGTTAGAAGGGACAAGGAGCGAGTCGGTGTGGCTCCCCTCCCGCCAGCCGGAGGGTTGAGCCCCGACCACTGTTTACAGCAATAATCTGAAGTTTGTGCCATTAAGGAAAATTCTTAGTAAAATGTAGCCATGTAAATAGGTTGGAGTTGTAAGGACCAGGTGTGATGCTGGCAGACCAGGTGGCAGCTCATGCCAAGGCCTCTAGAACTTACTGAACACTGGCAAGTGCATAGCTGGAAACCAGTCTGGCTCACCTGTGTGTTAGCATTGTTACAACAGATGTTAAGTTTATAAGAATGTGTTCAGTGTTTGGGCTTTATGAAATGCTTGAGAGTTGCTATGTACATTAAATATTACCTTAGAACATGGGCTCTAGATATTACAAGTGAGATTAAGTGATTACTTTGTAACTATAAAAGTGTTTGCTATGAAACTGGACACCCCACAGTCAGAAGAGAAGCATTACCAAGAGTGAAATACTAGTTTACCACAAGAGGTGTCCTCTCCTACCCAACAAAAGGCCTATAGTCACCAGACAAACCATTATGAAACATCAGTGGACAAAAACTTTGATTGCTTCCCGCCCACATCCATGAAGACGGGATGTGAACACACCTGCCTCCCATTACAGTTTGAACTCTGGCAGAAGGGAATAAAAATCCCCGACCAGAAGGATCTGTATCACTGTGCTGCTTGGAATTTGGAGAGGACAGTATTTCTAAGCATAAGCAAGGGATCCCAAAGCTGCTTAGCTTGGGTTAGCCATAAAGGCCATATAGAACTTGCATGTTACAGCCACTTCTGTTACTTTTTGAAACCTAAGACCATAGCTCATTTGTGTGTGTGTGTGTATGTTTGCCTGGGTTTAACCTTATAAATAACTCTCATTTCTTTTTCCTAGCTAATAAACCTTTAGTTTATTATAGGGTTGTCTCCAAGCATTGTCTTTGGTGAGAGATCTAAGTTACAATTGACCTGGGGTAAGTGACTGGTCCTTTGGGTCTGGGCGTAACCTGAATATTAGTAAAAGCAGCAAAGAGTCCTGTGGCACTTTATAGACTAACAGACGTATTGGAGCATGAGCTTTCGTGGGTGAATACCCACTTCGTCGGATGCATTTGAGTATTCACCCACGAAAGCTCATGCTCCAATACGTCTGTTAGTCTATAAGGTGCCACAGGACTCTGCTGCTTTTACAGATCCAGACTAACACGGCTACCCCTCTGATACCTGAATATTAGTGTGATTTTTGTGATAAAGACCCATCTATCACAAAGGCAGGCTTGCCTGGGTGGCAAGATAGATTGGTGTGCCCAAGAGGATTGTCCATGACTCCATGTTAAGACTGTTACAGTGCTTGAGGAGTTCACACGTGAAACTTGATTGGTGAAATCTGACTATAGAGTACACAACCAGTTTGCGGTTTATGCCCTGGTTAGTAACAGTCTGCCCTGAGGGTGGTACCCTGGTTTGTAAGCCACTCCAGACAGCTTGACACCAGGGTGTGAGCAGTCAGGCCTGATGGTTAGTAAGGTACCACACCAAGAGTCAGACACAGAGTCAGGGGTAGGGAATAGAAGCAGAGATTGGGAACAGATAGGAGTCTGGGATGAGGAGGAGATGAAAGGGCAGGGAAGCAGGCAACGTCCATAATAGCAGCCTGCCAGAAATTTCTCTAGTTGGTCAGACAACTTCCTGTGACTTTCTGGTTTAAATAGAGCTTGCCAGCCAATCAGTGGTGCTGTATGGTTTCCCCCAATCATGAGTTTCTTGGGCAGGCCCCCTTGCCAGTTAGCGCTTCACTGGCTCCCTTCTCTCGGTGTTCAGGTGAACTGCTGGGTGGTGGCTGTGGTCTGTGCACAGCTTGGGGACCCATGGGTCTAGGTTTGAGGTCCAAGATCCCTCACAGGAATATCTAATAGAAATTCTAGGCATTTCCTAGCAGTTCTTCAGTGCTGTTTTCCAGAGTGGTTCTTTGTCGTGCAGCTACATCCCCTCTTATGGAGATGTTTTCACTCAGTTCTTGGCAATGTATACACCTAAGTGATTTATACAATATGGCCCAAGTTCTGCTTGCTCCCCTTGTTCTCTGTTGGGTGTATGTGGCTCAAAAGGCAAAGAAACCAGTGATGTTCCATTGTGTCATGGAAAAAGGCCCCCAGGACACACACCTTTTGCAGCACATAACTCTGCCATGGAAACTCCACTTGCAGGAGGGCGGAACTGGAGGATTTGGAGGCCTGTCAGTAGATTGCAGCTATGCGGATTCATCTTCCAAACCGCCTGCACACAGAGGGGAGCGTGAGGAAATGCAGCTTTTGCTATTTTGCTGAAAGCAGATGGAGAACTTTTGGTTCCCTCCCGCCCATCTGGCCTCAGAGAGTTCTCTTCCTTCCTGCTCCTCCATCTAGGGATGTGAGGACACCACTTCACCCAACAGAGGGTGAAGAGACATGGCCCTATGTTCTCTCTTTCTCTCCTGTTGGAAGACCTTGGTGTCCAGCTTTTGATGTGACAACAGGAGTGGAGAGCTTACACATGCCCTCAGACATTGTGCAAAGCCTGAGGGGAAAAGAAGAATAAAGCTTTGGCAGCTCATCCTGATGCCCCATGGCTTAGGGAAAGAGAATGGGGAAGAATTTTACTGCATAAATCATTTAAAAAATAAATAAATTACCCCCCCCACACACACACACATTCCACACATCATAAAACCCCAAAGCAAAATTTGAAACTCATGATTCTAAATGTATGTTTTAGTATGAGCCCCATGCATTTCTATTCAGTGTCAGGATCCCAGTGTCACTATGCTGTGTTGCTCAAGGTAGAATACACAATTTATTCTAGATTACAGGGTTTTATAGGGTCCAAACAGTGATTTCCCACATACACACACTGGGTGAAATCCTGGTCTTGGTGAAGTGCGTACTTTGAGTTACAAATCGGATCACCATCTGCAGCACTTGTAAGCCATACTATCTTTAATATGAAAAAACAATAAAAATAAAAAAAACCCCACAGTTTTGTAGGGTCCAGAAATCACACATGTACACCAGAGAACAGTGTTGATGCTGTGCCCCATGTATTACGCTACTGTACTCCAGAAACTTTGCAAAAACCACCAGCAATGGATAGTTTGCTTCTGGCCCAGAGCCAGACAGAAACTGCAATGCCATGGGGAAACAATAAAATGGTGGTGTGTGAATAAACATAAAGGACAACATTCTTCAGCCATGAAGTGTTTCCCCCAGAGCTCTTCCCACTCAACCTTTGTGTACATAGATAGATGCATGGATAAATAAATCTTTCTCTCTCCTGCAAGTTGGTGTTTGACAGCTTGGTGGGTTGGGGATTGGGTTTGAACTGGTGCAGATGTGTGCATCTAACATATTGTTCTTTCTATTTTCTTTGTTTTTAATAGCTCAGAATCCTTCAAACACAGACCCTTGAGGCAGCTCCATTCTTTATCTAACTTCTTGGCATTTGTATGGTGCCTATTATTATTAAATATCAACACTGCAGTAGAGCCTGAAAGCCCCAATCGGGATCTAGGCTCCAGTGTGGTAGGTCCTGTATAAATACACAAGGAGATACAGTCCCTCCCTCCCTATATTGCCTCAGTAAATAGACATATGTGTCTCCTCTTCCTCTGTATGTTTGC
This sequence comes from Mauremys reevesii, assembly GCF_016161935.1. Lineage (NCBI taxonomy): Eukaryota > Metazoa > Chordata > Testudines > Geoemydidae > Mauremys > Mauremys reevesii. Next base: position 256,025,921 of record NC_052623.1, read on the forward strand.
TTAAATGCAGACAAATAGAGAATATGTCATGTTCAGACACAGTGGCACATGCAGATCCTCATTTATGCATATAGGGTCCGATCCAACTCCCAGTGCAGTCTTTGGGAGTCTTCCAATTAACTTTAATTCCAGTTGGGTCAGGCCCATATGTAGTGGCATGTGCAAACACGTACTTCAATGCACATGCTTATTGGTTTGAGCAGTGACCTGCACACAACGGGGTCCACCTGTATTTTGAATGTGGCGTTTAGAAACTGAGTTGTTGTTTTTTTTAAAATCTAGCTCATACTGGGTAAAAATAGCAACTCTTATTTAATGGGTATTGGGAAATGTATTCACTTGAAATATAACCTATATATTTGTGGATGCAGGCATCAGATGAAAATGCTAACAGCTATTTTGGGTAAACTATGCTGGATAGTTGTGCTGAAGATGATGAAAATGTATTAGGATTTTCAAGGCTACTGTCGACAGACATATGTTAATCATGCTTTGCAGACCCTGTAACAAAATCCTTTTTCCAGATGTCATTTTCCCCTATATATGTGTGTGTGTGCGTGCGTATGTGTGCATGTACATATGATTTTTAAAATAATTTTGATCTAATGATTAGCATTTGTCATATGGAATATGCAGTTCTCAGGAGACTGAATAAGCTTTTGGAAATATTCAAAAGCACTTGTCTAATTTATAACTCTAGTGGCATGGTTTGGGATCTGGCAACATATTACTACTGCCCACATGTAGGGCTGTTGGTTTTTTGTGAGCACTTCATTGATGATAATGATTCAAATTCTTGTGCTGCCTGATTTGACTGGCTGGCTTAGGGTGACCAGATGTCCCGATTTTTGGGTCTTTTTCTTAGGGTATGTCCAGACTACCCGCCGTATCGGCGGGTAGCAATCAATTTCTCGGGGATCGATATATCGCGTCTCATCTAGACGCAATATATCGATCCCCAAACGCGCTCCTGTCGACTCCGGAACTCCACCAACCCAAACGGCGGTAGCGGAGTCGACATGGGGCGCCGCGGACATCGATCCCGCGCCGTGAGGACGGTAGGTAATTCGATATAAGATACTTCGACTTCAGCTACGTTATTCACGTAGCTGAAGTTGTGTATCTTAGATCGATTTTCCCCCGTAGTGTAGACCAGCCCTTATATAAGCTCCTATTACCCCCCCACCCCATCCCGATTTTTCACACTTGCTGTCTGGTCACCCTAGGATGGCTTGAAGGTTTGAAATCATACTGAGCCTTTCATGCCTAGATCATCATTTCGCTGTAGCCCAGGCCAGAAGTGACCAAAGGTTGTTTCCATCTGAAGTCTAGTGGACAACCTGTGTGGAATGAGTTTATGGTGTTGATCCAGCAGACAGCATCCATCACAATTAGCAGCCGTGTTAGCCCTTGCAGCAGAGAAACTCATGACTCTGGGACATGAAGACTATACTACTTAAAAGGGAGATACGTGGAATAGGAGAAGAGGGAAGAAAGGAAAGACAAGCATGGAAGGCAATAAGAATTAAACTGAGATGAAGAGATTGGAAGGGGGAGGATTGGAACAAAAACAAGTTAGCAGGTGGATGTTCAGAGCAAAAAAAAAAAGAGTTGTTGTACAACAGCCTTAGGGAATAAACAAATTTTACTTGGAGCCCATAACACGGGAACTGAAATAGGCAGTTGACCCCAACACAGTAACCACCTGCATACATGAGGAACATTCTTGTTGGAAGGTCTCACTGGAAAACTACGGTTAATAAATTATAGATGGGTGAGCCTGATGTCCCAGCTGACACACTGGCTGGAAACCATCCCTCCTCACTGTTCTCTTCAGTGTCTGCCAGCAGAACTATTACTTTCTGAATTCCTTTATACTGTATTTATAGGACACTTGTGAAGTTGTACTGGGTCTCTGAAATATATTTAATGTGGTGGCTCCTGCCGACCATTTTCCTCTTCCTTTGCTGCTCAGCAGGAACTGATCAAACCTTCCAGAAATGTCCACTATATTTTATTTCATTGCTCATACTTACCATAACGCTGACTGACTAGGGTTTGCCAAAGAATGGCTGATTCCAGATAGTATTTTTACCACCAGACCAATTGATTCATTCCTATTTGTAATTGTTTAAAAGGTCCCTTCTTCAGCCGTGATATGTGATATATGCCTGTGCATTTCCACAGACACTTGCATGCCCGAGTATAGTATTGGTGGATTATATGAAAAGTTAGTTTTGTGCTGAGTACAGATGCTTTATCTGCACATGCAGTCAAACAGCATCAGAAACACCTCTTCATCAGCCTAGGGCTTCTCTTCTAAATAACAGATTTTTTTTTTAATTTCACACACTTTCCAGCTCTCTGATAGGCTACTCCTTTGATTTATAATTTCAAATAGAATTCAATCATGAAAGAAAGCTGAGTGTGCTAGTCCACTAGCAAGCCTTACTGAAACTCATTGCCTTTTATATCCCCAGGTTCCTAATTTCTGCCTGAGTTTGTCTCTGCTGTTTTATTCCCTTTCATGTTTTGGGACTAACATGGAAATTATTGAGAAGAGGTAATTCTCTTATATTTTTTTAAATAGCAGTCAAAGATAAAGGTGCACCATTTGACCAGCTGCTCAGAATTGATGAATAAAACTAGTCTTGAGATGTGCATAGAGTGGACTTACTGGGTTAGAACAGTTTCTCAGCTTGGAGTTTTACATCTTTTAATTAGCGTGCATAGAACTTTCTAATACACAAATGACTGGGAGACCCACTCAACTGAAAATTACTTAAGTTTGCAAAGTGAATGAGAACAAACACAATGAAAAGCGATTTTGCGTCCTGCATCATAAAATTTACTTTATTTATTTGAATAGATGCATCTGAAATGACATATTCTAATGCTTCATGGTATTTGTGGGGGACAGACACAATGCCCTCTGTAGTTAAGGCTGAGTTCTAGCTGCCACATTAAACCTGGTTTATCGGTTGTATATAACTTACGATTTCCAGATTGGTGGGGGGAACCCATTAGCATAGTCAAAGGTCAACCCCTTCAGGGGAGGGGCCACATATCCTAGAAATAAGTATGGGTGACAATGAAAAAACAGGGATGGAGGTGCAGGTTATAGGGGCAACATAAAGGATCTGGGGAGGAGGACAGAGCAGAGAATCTCAGATAACACCCACTGCTCTAACAAGGAGCCAAGAAGTCAGTGGAAACCCCTCAGAGAAAGTCTGCTCATGCATGGACAAGATACCAGAAATAGACCCTGCATTTCCAGAGCGCCCCCAGCCCCACATTCATCAGGCTTTCTCCTCCAGAACTGTTATATGGTCATGTTGGCCAGTGCCAGGAGGAGGTTCATGGTGAAGTCCCTGGATTAAAGGTGACAGATTACCCAGCCATGGACACTGAAGTCTGTTAATTCAAATGACAAACTCGAGGCAAGAGCAGTGCAAGATACCTCTTGATCACTCCATCTTCAGTCATGTCCTGGAAAGTCCCTGCCCCAGAGCAGTAAAGGGTAGTTCAGTTTCTATGTCTGTTCAATGTTTGAGCTCTGCTGTGGTAGCTAATGTCGATTAATGCTAAAAACAATACTGTTTGGTAATGTCCACTAAGGAATGGACATAAGTCAGTCACTCATTTCACATGAGGATAATGAACAGCAGTCAGATGGCAAAGAATTCTGGGCTGCATTTGACCTAGTGATATAGAAGTAAATAATTCCATACCTACATCATTGCCCCCCAGCCCTGAGCCAGAGACTTTTAAAAGTGACTTTGCTGTAATGTCTTCCCATGATTTGGTTTACATTTACAAAGTTCAAAGTTTTTCAAAACTTTGAAATCTACTTTTGGAGCTTGCAAGATTTGCAAAACTAGTTTGTGCTTGTGAAACAGTTTACCTGTAATTTATACTTCCCACCCCCATCTCCCAAAGGCGATTAAATTTAACTAGGGTTATTTTTTTTTAAAGGAAAACCTGCGTCATATGTTCAAATTAAAAATTCACCCAAAGTTCACTTGTCCTTATTTCAAATACAGCTTTTTAAAAAATAAATAGGCATTTTCTAATAGGAATAGCATCAGCAGTTGCACTAATGAGGAAATAAATACAAGGGCTGTCAATCCTTATGCTTTAGAACATGAATTGATCACAAGCTGTGTGGGAGAGAAATTGCCCTACACCAACCTCCATAGTTCAGTACTGAACAATTAGGCGCTTTATAGGAGTTTGATGCCTCCTTTTGAGACATTGGTCATTAGCCACTGTTGGAAACAGGATACAGGACTAGGTGGCTATTGGCCTGTTCCAGTGTGGAAATTCACAGGTTACCTATGTTTTATTCAATTTGATTTATTCAAGGTTAATTGACTGTTCTGTTGCTCAAAGCTCCTATTTTTGCATTTGCTGTTTCATCAGACACTAAAACTCTCAAATGTCAACAGGAAAAAAGTGTTTTGTATTAATTCAGACTGTGCTTTAACTACTGAATATAGTAGAATCCCAATTATCTGGACCCCTGCTGTCAGTCCCTCCCTTCCTCAAAGTGTCAACATGGCTGCATGTTTATCCAGGTTCCCATTATCCAAATATTTGGAGTTGCCACAGTGGATCAGGTGATCAGGATTCCGCTGTCCCTATAATGCCATATCAGACCAGTGGTCCAGCTAGTCTTGTCTCTGGCAGTGGCCAATAACACATGAAATAACAAGAGGATCTGTGTTTTTCAAGTACTTTGCTGATATCAGGTCCCCTCAGACCAGTGTCTGGGCACATCTTGAGTCCAGTAGGTCAGAATGTGGTTTTTCCTTCAATTTGGACAGACAACAGAAATGTCACCCTATGAGGTGCATCTGCAGTAAGGCTACTAGTCTGTCTGTCCCGAGATATCACATTCCATTAAATGGACAGAATTTCTTTGTCCAAGCTGTCAGTACCAGAAACATTCCCTGGTGCTTGTAGTTTCCTCAGGCCTTTCCTTTTTTCTGGGAAAATGTGCTAATCTGTTGGGGGATGAGAACTTGGCTTTCCCTTGTAGATCCAGAGACCTGGAACTCCAGGGGTCACCAGGGATTCACCTGTTTCTCTTCTCTGATGGGAGAACTCTCCCAGACTTATCCCTGAGCCTGGGCCCACATCCTCTTGGACATCTTCAAGTCCTAACTTAACAAGTCAAAGGCTGGGGCTTGCTGTTGGGGAAGCAAGTGCACTCCACTCAACAGAAAGGGTGGGTCTAGCCAGACTCAACACAAGGTGCTCTTGCAACTGCTGCTTCTTCATAAATTGCTACTGGGCCTCTGGGGCTGCTCCCTGGGTCTGCTGCACTATGAATTTTAGCATCTCCTCCATTTTACCTTCATTTAAAAGGGGGTTTCACCAGCAAGATCCAGATGACTAGGCCAGTTGTGGCAGGCTGTGCCCTAGAGCCAACTTCTCCCATCTGGCCATTTAAATTATTTCCCCCCAAGCTGGCCATAAAGCATTTCAAATAAACAAAACTTGAAACAAAAAACTTCTCAAGAAAACATCATTTTCTTCCCAGGCATATTTTGGGGTAGGATTTTCCCAACACTCCTGCAAAGTTTAGAAGGAGAATCAAAACAGTTCAGTCTTAATCTCCCTTGCCTGTGACAAGTTAGCCAACAGCCCTCTTCTTACTGGCATCATCCCCGTTATGAGGTGAGAGGCCACGGGTGAAAGTAACTTAAAGAACATACTGGTACGCAGGGCCGAGGTCCTGAGCAGTGGGGTGGGGCCTCAACTGGAAGTGGTGGGATTTAGATTTAAAGGGCCCGGGGCTCTGGCTGTGGTAGCGGCAGCTGGGAGCCCCGGGCCCTTTAAATCGCCGCTGGAGCCCTGGGGTTCCTAGCCGCCACCGCTACTCCGGGGCTCCGGGAGTGGGGCTGTGGTGCCAATTTAAAGGGCCTGGGGCTCCTGCTGCTGCTGTCCGGAGCCCAGGGCCCTTTTAAATTGCTGGCCTGGGGAAGCTGCCCCCTGCTGGTACGGTCGTCTGTGTACTGGCTCTTGTCCATATGCCATACTGGATCGTACTGGCTTACTTTCACCTCTGTGAGAGGCAGATATAGACTATCGTCCTTCCTGAAACTTGTCCTGATTGGCTGAGAGAGTGGGGAACCTGCCCAACACCCTATATTACAAGTCACCTCTTGCCAGGGCCTAAGGGAACAGTAGCCTGAGGTTGTTCCAATTGCCAACAGTTACCCGGGGACCACCTCTCTCTCTCTCTCTCTCTCTCTCTCGGAATCTGTCTGCACCAAAACTTCTTCTGGGCGGTAGCCTTGCCCCTAACACCCCCCTCTCCCTCCGCCCTGAAAGGGCCAGTATACCCTATTGCAGGTCAAATATGGAATAATCCACTCAGAGGTGCTTCTTGCTACACCCATTAGTTAGTATTTGGCTAATGCCTTGAATCATGCCTTATGCACTTATCCCTATTTTTCTTACCAAATTATTCTCATTATCAATACCAAAATGTAAACCTATTTTGAATCTTACAAAGCTCATTGTCTTACTCTTACCATCTTGTGGCAGTGAGTTCCATCGGTTAAGAATGTGCTGTGCTAATAAAAGCATTTCACCAGTTTTAAATTTAATGTTGTTTCATTGAATGTCCCTTTGTATTATCAAAAAGGGTAAATAGGAGCTTTTGACTTTACTTCTCTTCACTATTCATTATTTTTTCTGTCTATACATTGTCTCCTCTGATACCTGTCCCCTCTAAACAGCCCCAATCCTTTCAATCTCTCTTCATATGGAAATTTTTCTACATCCCTAATCATTTCATTGTCCATCTCAGAACCTCTTCAATTTCTGCCCTTTTTTTTTGGATGGGTTGTTACACCTCTAGCTGCACCCCAGGTAGTGGACTGTCACCAGTCTGCTGCATTAGTCCCAATTAATCTTTGCATCCCAAATGTTTTCAGGTCCAATGGGTGTGGGCAGCATCCAGTCACTGTCTCTAACTCTGGCCCTCTAGTGCACATTTCAGGGGTGCACTCTCCCTGTCTGGGCCTTTTTGGAGGTGGGATTCCACAGACCAACTGCCCAATGCTCTGAGACCAGTGCTGAATCTTTCTAGTCTCCCTAATCACCCATGCATGCACTCCCTAATCAACCATGCATGTGCCCCCCAGAACTCCATCCCACAGGACACTCTGGCTTATTGTCTAATTCTCTGAGGACCATGTGACAGTTCAGGAAAGGAACACAATCTTCACAAAAAAAATAGTCTTAACCACACACACACAGTTTACTCTTAGACAGTATAAGGGAGGTGCAGATCTAGGCAAAACTAACATTAGAATGAGCCTTCCCCACATCCTGAGTCGTTGAGTTTGGTCAGTGTCCTTCGGGGAAAGCAAAACCTCTCTTACCCCCACTCCTCCAGCTGGGTCTTCCACTTACCACATTGGAATGGCTCCCCCTTGCTCAGAAAACCTGTCACTTTAAAAATCAGCCAGACCTTTTTATTTCCTGTTCTTCCAAAGGAGATTTTCCATGCTGCAACCCAGTGTGGGACTGGTGGGCAGAGGATAGTTAATTCAGTGGTTCAGCCAGGACCAACTCCATTGTTCTATCAGGGTAGAGCTATTCAGTGCTGCTAATTCTTTGATGACCCTGTTTAAGCTTTCCTGAGGTAGTCTATTCCTGCTATAAAAATGAAGTTCTAATCCAGTTACAATCATAAATGCTACTCATAAAATAAAAAGGAATTCACAGGTTGACAGTGGGGCTTAATTTCTTGGAGTATATCCTAGAGCCTCAGGGCTTCAGCCCCATGGGAGGTGCCAGGGCTCTGGACCTCAGCCCTGCAGGAGGTACAGGTTTGAAAATGTTTACATGAGCTCCACTCCAGACAGCTCTGGTTGACAGAGACATATTCCTCCAGCTATCACAGGGTGATCACAATATGCCAGATGTGGATGTGCCATTGAGCTAATATTTCTTGGAAATCTTTATATCAGAGAAGGGAAGGGGTAAGATGAATCATTTTTTTATTTTTTAAATTAAAGAACTGGAATTTCAGGTCAATTACACTTTGAAGTTTACTAATGGAACATGGTTTTTACCTCCATTTATAACTTTATAGCTATTCTTGTGTGGTGAGTGTGGCAAACAAAACCTATATGAATAACTGCAATTTTAAAATCATAAAAATTGTGGGGGGGAATTTTCATCCTGATCACATCAGGACAGAACAAAAAGCAAGCTCTTTGTTCACCTCTCTCAACCATAACTATAGAAGCTGGACTGCTAAGGTCACATTGCTAGCACAATATTCTTAGTGTTTAGCAGAGATTTGGGGACTGGTATTAATTTATATGATACAGTGAGATGCTTTTCTACCAGAATTACTGTATGTCTTTAACTTGGAGACTTATGAAAAACCTCCCAGCACAGCTCTTTTAAAACCCCTTACAGTCTTTGGAAAGAATAAAATTAAGACTAATTAAAATTATGTAAAGGCTGCACAATTTTCTATTAACAAGATTCCGCCCCCGCCCCCTTTCATTGTAGCATTCTTTAACTTTAGACCTGCTTTTCCTTAGGGAGAATGCAGCGATCTATCAGGGACAAACAGCAGGCATTCACAGAAACATTTCAGTATTATTAGTCATTTTACAAAGTGCATAATCAATATTTATTCTAGTCACAATTAATACTCTGCAAACACAGACCATATCATGTCCCTCTGATACCACCACTTTTTCTTTACACTGTCATGATTTGAAAACTGCTAGTTTAGCCTGGATAATTATAAAAGTAGCCAAGTGGGCTGTGCATGTGAACGGTATTTTATCCCTAAAACAAACGTTGGTCTTGGGTGGGTTGGTAGGAAAAGGAAGAGAAGTGGACATTTTTTGCAAAAAAATTCAGTTTTAGAATCAGGGGGAAAAGAGTCTATTTTTTCCCGTATTTGGGTCTCAACAGAGAGGTTAATGTTTAATAACAGCAAGAATAGAACTGGGTGAAGAGTGAGAAATTATTCATAAAATATTTCAGCACCTTCTAAAATAGAATCTCTCCAACCTGGCTCAGGCCCTTTTTCTTTCTCATTTAGTGAATATGTTATTCATAGAAATGTTTGTGCCAGACCCTGGATTAGTTTAATCAGAAAATGAAATTCATTTAGTGACCAATCAAAATTTTGTTTTTGAGTGAGGTAGATGTGGGGCCTGACTGTGATTTCACTTACACTGGGTTTTACTTCAGTGTAACTTGACTCTGGTGTAGGGACTCTTGATGTCCACTAGTGTAAATGAGAGGAGAATCAGGCCTATATGTTCCTAGAAATTGGGCCTTTCAGTCACATGACTTTGGTTGTCCAATCACACAGCTCACATATGATAGTAAACAGTAAATAGTAAACAGAATACTCACAGTACAGAGTTTGAGCCCCGGTGAGATTAAAATTTGTTTGCACAAAATATTTGACAAACTATTTTGAAAAAAAAATGTGCCTGGACAATTTGCAAAGAGAAACAGTAGGGTTAACAGCCTAATCCAAAACCCACTGAAATGTGCAGGAGTGTTTCCTTTGACTCCAATGAGTTTTAGAGTAGGTCCGACATGTGATAGTTTATTACAGAAAGTTCACCTTACTTTAACCAAAGTTCAGAAACTGGCTTGTTACCACAAGAGCATGCAACATTCTCTACCGTAATTCACCAGAAGGCTTAAAGAGGAATTTGTTAAAGCTAATTGAAAATTGGAATTTCTGTCCTGCTTCAATTTATTATTTCAACATTTGTTTCCATGCTGAATCAGGCCAAAAGGTCAACATCAAAGTTTTCTGAGGAATGAAAAGTTCCAAAAAATAAAAATGATTTGACATTTCAAAATGTTAAATTTAGTCCCAGTTTCACATTAAATTGCATTTTCCTGAGCCACCACAGCATCTCTTACCTCCGTTCTTCCCTGTTTCCCAGGCTTCCTGGCTAGACTACATATCCCATAATGTACCATGACAACTCAGTCTGAAGGAAAACCATGGTACATCATGGGAAGTGTAGTCCAGCCCAGGAGTCTGGCTCATGTGGGACAAAAGGGGGCATGAGGCACCACAAAATCTCAGAGCAACACAGATTAATGCTGAACTGACCCCAAACTGATTTTGCAGAAACAATATTTTCTGTTGGAGAAAAACATTATAATTGTTTATAGGATTTAGAACTACTCTGTACACTCATTCACTTGTAGCTATTTCTGCTTTTATAAATATTATTCTAGGTGACGAGCTGAACATTGGTAATAGGTTTTTAAACCAAAATGAAATTTCACAATGTGTTCAGAGTTTGCACACATCTGAGGGGAGACAAAAGGGGAAGGAAAGAGAATCCTACTCTGGTAAAGAAGTCCATGCAAATACGCTTTGTTAATACTGTGCATCCTGCTGAGAAAGCAGTGCTTAGATATCTGAGAGAAACATGAGAAAGAAATCTGGAGTCCTTGTCTGCCTAACTCAAATGATCAAAGTGAAATCAAGTGGCACAGCTTTGTTAATAATGCTCAAGGAAAAATTACAGACAAACTCCTAGAAAATGTGGGGGAGGGGGGGAAGGAAAAAGGATTAAAGAATATCAATTTTGTTAAAATTCAATGGGAAATTTATGTTGTCAAATTTAGTATTATTCAGATGTGTATTAATATCCATTCCCTTAGCAGAGAGGAGGAGCAAAATGGCAAAGCTTGTACAAGTTATAGGGAAGTCCATATACTAGAGCCCCTGAGTAGACTACAGATGGAAATACTGTCATCCTACAAACAAAACTGATTAGCCCCATCCTCCTTCATCTGATGGCAAAGAGTTTCAAATGACTAGCATTCCAGAAGGGATGATCAATTATCAGTCCCCCGAGGAAGGTCGATACACACTAACCTTTGCCACAACATGGGAGCTGGCAGGTTATTTACAGATATAAGTAGTTCTTTAAATGAGACCCCAGGTAAGAGTCAGCATTGTAACCAGACATTAACTTTCCCCACTGCCTCCTTCCAATTTTCCATCATAATCTGATCATTTCCAAAGAAAACCACTCCTTCCGCATCTTAATTCCAATTGTTCCCTTACCCCTGGAGGGAGAGAAAGAAGTAGGCCATTGTCCTATTAATAATCAGCTAAAATATCACTTTTAACTCAGTTTATCCAAGCAGAAGGATTTTTCACACTTTACCAAACAAGCACAAACAGCCTGAACATACATTAGGGTAGTGAGGTCATCGGCTTGTGCCAACAAGATATATAAAACAGTTATGCATATCCATTATTGTCCAATGTGGAGAAATCTAGATGGCTGCTCAACAGTTGCTGAAAAAGGCTCAGTGCTGAGGGGAGTATGACTAGGATGACCAGACACCAAGTGTGAAAAATCAGGACAGGGGGTGGGAGGGTAATAGGAGCTATATAAGAAAGACACAAAAATCAGAACTGTCCCTATAAAATCGGGATATCTGGTCACCCTAAGTATGACATGCTGGACAGAGAACATCTCTGATTTTTTTCTACAGAGCAATATTGATCAGCATTGGTCTTAATCTTCAAAGCACTAATTGATCAAAATGATACAGTAATGTAACAAGATAACAAAGTTGTCACAATCCCTTCACAAACACATTGAAGGTTCTGAACAAATATTTATGATCAATTTTCACAAAAGCTTTCTTCCCTAGCTAAACAAATGAGCCTCACATCAACATTAGAATTTACAAAGTGTTAAAACATTTCTGATTTAAAATGCAATGCTTCGGTGCACATTTGAAATGATCAGTATGAGTGCATGTCATGTCTGAGGCACTTTAGGGGTTTTCAAACAATCTCTAAAGCAAAAAAAGGAGTCTCCAGTTCTTTAAATGGTTTAGCTGCAGTGTAGCCACTGCTCTGAGGCAGCTAAGGGGCAGTGATTTCTCCTGAATGCATCCCAGATGTGCATTTTTTTTTTAAAAAAAAGGGTAATTAATTATCAGTTATGTCCTCAAACTGTTTTTGAAACTCTTTGGGCAAACTGTCAGTGCCAGGGTCTTTGCCATTAGACAGCTGGTGAACAGAGGTGGAACATTCTTTCAGAACATAGTAATTCTTTCAAACTCTGTTGATTCTCACGAGGCAGGTACAGAACCCTGGAGCAGCTTCTACTCTGCTTCTTTGTCCCTCTCAGCACTTTGTAAATCAAACAGGGATGGCACCTTGTCTAATTTCTGCAGGATTAACTCTTTCTTGACAACCGTGTATCTTTAGACAATGAACCTCTGATTCAGGCTTTTATGCCAGCCCCCAAAATGACAAACACAAGAATCTACATCTTTCAGCTGGTTGAAACAGGCTTTGGTCAGAGCACTATATATCTTCTTGACCGACAGGTTTTCTATGAGTTATTTCTTCTCATGTAGGTTCTGGCACAGTTTTCCATTCATCCTTCCATCCAGACTAATGAAGCTCCAGGATAAGCCACATCAGGTCATGCATGGAATGATTCAGGCATCTGAATGGGAGGGAGGATGGTCAGTGGTAAGGGTGCTAGCCTGGGACTTGGAAGACCTTAGTTCAAGTCTTGCTCTGCTACAGAATCACTGTGTGATCTTGGGCAAGTCACTTAAACTCTCAGCACCTCAGTCCCCCATCTGTAAACTGAGATAGGAAAGTACTGTTACCTCCACCGGGGTGTTGTAAGCTGTTCAGATACAATGCAAATGGAGGACACATAAGTACCACAGAGAGAGATATTTATAGCCTGAGTGTTGACAAAGCTGTTGTAGTTGTACCTCGTCTGTTGCTCACTACCATCTGACACGCTCACGGTTGTTGTTGCCAGTTTCCCCGCTTCCAAAAGGCAAATGATTCACAAATTAGAAATCTAGTAGCAATTTAATATTGAAATGCCAGTGGGAAATGAGTGCCGTGTCCCATCTAGCCTCCATGGGTGTGTTTACACTGCAATTAGACACCCATGACTGGTCTGTGCTAGCTGACTTGGAATCCTGGGACTCAGGCTAAGGGGCTGTTTAATTGCGGTGTAGAAGTTCAGGTGCAGGCTGCAGCCTGAGCTCTGTGACCCTCTCATCTTGCAAGTATCAGAGGGGTAGCCATGTTGGTCTGGATCTGTAAAAGCAGCAAAGAGTCCTGTGGCACCTTATAGACTAACAGATGTTTTGGAGCATGAGCTTTCGTGGGTGAATGCCCACTTCGTCGGATGCAAGAGTGGAAATTTCACTACAATTAAAAACCCATAGCTGGCCCATGCCAGCTGACTTGGACTCAAGCTGTTTAATTGCAGTGTAGATGTGAATGCCCACTTCGTCGGATGCAAGAGTGGAAATTTCCACTCTTGCATCCGACGAAGTGGGCATTCACCCACGAAAGCTCATGCTGCAAAACATCTGTTAGTCTATAAGGTGCCACAGGACTCTCATCTTGCAGGATCTAAAGCCTGGTCTCCAGCCTGAGCCCAAACATCTACACTGCAATTAAACAGCTTGAGTCCAAGTCAGCTGGCATGGGCCAGCTATGGGTTTTTAATTGCAGTGTAGACATACCCTGTATGATTTTGAATTAATCATGTGCTAGGAGCACTCCTTGTTGGATGGATAAAAGCCGGGATACATGATTCAGATCAACGATGTACAGTAAAGTACAGAATTCTTCTTTCTGGTGTGGGAGCAGAGATCAGCATGGCACAGACACATTGTTTCTAACAGAACAAGAGCAACCCTTCTGCTGGGAAGTTCCCCTACTTCCCTGAATCTCCCATATAGCAATTCCTATCCTCTGTGTTAGATGGAGAGGACCTAAGGAGTTTAAGTTTTAACTCAACACCACTCCATATTCTGGCTACATGGGATGGTCTTCATGTATTTGGTTTAAAATATGATCAATAGTGCATTTATGGTCTCTCCGTAGGTAAACAGTGCTCTCTGCGGTCTGCTGGTTAAGGCTTAAGGCAGAATTTGTAGTACTAGAATGTGATTGTAAAAGAAAATGGAAAATAACATTACTGATATTTACATCTACCCATAAAAGTAGCCTCTATACAATCTCCTGCAAGGAAAAAACCTGTGCCCTTGCACTGAAAGAACAGAACAAGTCACCACAGCATTCATATTAGAGCCATAGCTGAAAAATACTTTCCCAGTCTCTCAAATAATTGCCTAGGTTCTCAGACCTGAATGCATTTCTTGTCATGTTGAAGTGCAGGCAGCAGCCCTGGCGCAGAGCAGTTCATGGAATTACTATAGAGGTGTATGCTAAGTGTTTTGTTAGTAGCAACCCAGAAGCGATGCATACAGTCAGCACTACTTTCACATGCAGTAAGACTTCTCTCTTTTTAAAATGTCATGGAGCAGATTTCTTGCAGAACAAATAACGGTGGCCTGTTTTTATTAGAAAAACCCAAACAAACATCTTTGCCATTTTCTCATCCACTGATGATTAGAGGAACAATATGAAGCGAGATTGTGGAGGTGAGAATTAAAGGGAAGGAAAGAAGAGCAGAAAGCGCACAGAGAAGCAAGTTATTATGGAGCTTGTGTAACTTTAACAGTTCCTAAAAGCTGCTTAGCTTTGCAAACAATCTTCCTTAAACAAAAGCATTTTTTACTATCAAAGCTGTCAGATGAAAAGTGTCTCAGAAGAAGAGAGGCAGCATTTTGAAAACACTAAGTCAGGAAAATAAGCCTCAATCTCAACACCCCCACTTTCCTTTACAAAACCACTAATTTCCTTTACATTATACAGCCCCCTCCCCCACCCCATCCCCACCTCGCCTTATTCCCCCTTGTCTAACTGGGACATTAGAGACAGAAGAGCTGTCAGAGAAACCATCTTCCCTCCCCTAACTCCAAAATCTTAAGTGATGTCAGAGATCTACTGCAATACTATCACAAGTCTCTGGAGAGACAGGCATGGAAGGTGCTTCTGTAGTTCTCTTTCCCTGCTGAGCACAGGCTCATAGCTGCCTCTCAAATGAAACAGCATTGCTCCCTCCCACTGCACTCAGATGTTATGTCCAGAGGACCCATGACACTTGAATGGGTGTTTTGAATTCTCATGCATAGAGCCCTAGGAACTAAGTCATGTTTGTCAGTCCTCCCCACAGTGGGGACAGGAAGCAAAACCAACCACACATGCAAAAAAGGTTCTTGTAAATAATGGCATAAAAGTCTTAGCCCAAAATATTATTACACTGACTGACCAGCTCTAAACTAGAGCTTCCCTGGCTAGTGTAGCCTTGTATTTTATTTAAATTGAATTTAATGATGTTGTATTACACCACCCTGGGTTCAGCTCCTCTTGCTACAGTTTCAAGCTCAACAGAGTGAAGATCGCCTCTGGTGCTTTCCTCAATTTGGAGACTCGAGGAACACACAAAGACCAAGGATAATGACCACAACCACAAGTACAAAGTCTTATCTGTACTACAATTTTTATCAAAGCAATAAGTAAAGTTCAAATTACCCATGCATATAGAAATCCTACGAAAACACGTGCAGGAGTTATAACTGGAGTCATACTCACATCCTCAAAGATATTCTAGGGTCTGATGGACACCTCAGTAGATGATCAGTGATAGAGAGATGGTTCCTGCTGAGATTTCTCATGGGGTCATCCCTTGTGTCTTCTCACTTTCACCCAACCAGGGAACCCTCATTTATGTTGTAGTTCTGACCACATCCAACAACTTATGCATATGCATGAAGGCATCAACCCTCTTTTCCTTATCTATATTTCTATACTCCATGAATATTGGGGTGCTGTGATGGCGTGCTTCACTCACCACTAGTGTGACACCTCCTCCTGGTTGCTCTGGGGATTAGCTCGCAAGGTTGATGCCTCCTCCAAAGGTTGCACACCGTCACTCCATCTCTCTCTCTGGTCTGCAGCCCCTTTCTCGCTCCAGGAGTTGCTGCATCCTCTTCATGATTCGGCCCTCCAGCCCGGTCACTCAGCGTTCCCCCTTCTGGGGTATAATCCTTCAAAGTCTCTGTCACTCCCACAGTGACCCAGGCAGTTTTCCAGTTCAGTGCCCTGCCAGTGCCACTTTCCCAGTGACAAGTAGAGGAAGCTGGGCCCACCCTCTATGTCAGGTTCCAGCCTAGGGACCCTACAACATGCAGCTAAGGTCCATTCAGTCCCCAAATTTACTGCTTCCCACCCTGGCCCTCCCCCACTCTCTGAGTTTTGCCAGCCTCTGTACTCGCTCCTCCCAGGGAGCAACCGTGGGCTACTTGTCTCTATAGTCCCCAAACACACCTCCCTTCTCCCAGGAGTGACTGCAGATTAGCTCCCTGCAGCTCCCTGGCTTTATAGAAATCCTTCCTGTTCCCGCATAGGTGAACTTCCCCTAATTAGTGCTTTCCTCTTAGCCTTCAGCCTAATAGGTTAATTGACCCATCTGGCCTCTTTTAACCCTTTCTGGGTGAGTGTGGGGTGGACACCCCATCACAGGTCTCCAACTTTTCATAGGTTGTTTCTTTGTTCCACTTATTCTCATTAATATCTATGCACACATGTACCCTGCAGTCAGGACAGAATTTTCAAAGATGTTGCAATTAGGTGTCTCATGGTCTTGGACAATATATCGCGGTCTATTGCAATCCACTGTTCTATAACATCACTTATTGGCACATCTTTTATGGTAATCTTGTGACCTTAATGGCATAGGGTTATTCCTCAGTCACCCACTCATGTCAAGTGCTCCAAAAAGCTATGGCCTTGTCTGACTAAGCTAAAATCATACAGGTCTCAGCCTATCGGCCTTTGCATTCCAGCCATGCTTTACTTGTATACCTAACACACACTCATCAGTCCTAAATACTTGTCAGTCTCATACTTCTATAATCTTACAATTTAAATCTGTTTTGCATACATTGATTGTATGTGAAATAACATATGATTGACCATAACACAATGATAAATGGATAACAAAATGAACTAATTAGCTACAATGAAAAATGGATGATAAAATGAATGATTTGGCTACATAAGGGACAGTGAATAGATAGCAACAGGCGGGGTTAGGAAGGGAAATAAGAAAACACCTCTTAATATTTGTTAGAGCTCTTCTAATGCTGAACTAGTTTGGGACCACCATATTTGAAAGGTGACAGGGTACATATGGGGGCAGAGTAGATATGGGAGCATAAGAAATCTCTGCAGAAACAGAAATATTTAAGGATGTTCTCTGGCCTGTGTTATGCAGGAGTCAGACTAGATTATCCCAATGGTCCAATCTGTAGTTAGAATCAGTTAATCTAATCTGATAAATGTGCTCTTAAGAGTCCAGTCTCAAGTCTACCCACATTCTTGTTTTTTATTATATCCTCCAATCCCCTATTCTCCAGAAAAAAAAATCTTAGTGTATAATGAAAGCAAAGGTTGCAAGGGAAAGACTACAAGTTAAATCATGGCCCAGTTGAAGTAAATTGCAAAACCCTCATTGACTTCAATAGGGTCAGGGTTTCACACTACAGCAGTATAAACGCAGATTAAGTTAATGCTGGCCACAAGCCAAGGGGGAGAGAGAAAGTTTTACAAATATATAAAAGAGGAAGTGTAAAGAGAAAGTATTTAGATGAATGAGGAGGTGGATGTAATTAATGATAACTAAAATAGCTAAATAGCTTTTTTTTTTTTTCAAATCAACTTTGACAAAAAATGAAAAAGTTAAAACTTTGAGCAAGTCTTAAAGAAGGAGAGTTATTAGTGAGCAAGGATGGCAGAACTGGACCCCAAATGAGAATTTGCAAAGTAGAAAAATGCAAGAAGATTTATCTTGGGGAAAATAATCTGAAACACAGATATTAATTTGTAGGAATAATCTCAGAAAGCCATAATGCTGAAAGATATGTGGGGGATATTGGACAGCAAATTACACGAGTATGCAACGTGACGTGACTGCAAAAACAGCCAATGCTATTTTCTATTGAATATGCAGAAAAATATGTCAGAGTAGGGAGATAAAAATCCATCTCTATATGGCTCAGATATGACCGCATGTGAAAAATGGCCTTCAGTTCCAGGCACTGTTACCAGAAACATATTGGCGAATTAAAGGGATGGAGCTCAGAGAAGGGCAGCAAAACTGATCAGGTGGCTAAAAAAAATTACTTATCAGAAAAGATGTTAAAAAAAAAGAGTTAAAATAATTTGAAGGGATGCCTGGGTGGCATGGGGATAACATATGACAGTCTACAAATATTTGAAGGGTAAAGTGAAGGGTAAATATTCCTATTGTACTGCAGGAATATTTCATTCTTGCTAAATGGTAAATATTTACCTGAATGGCAAATATTATAGGGTAATATTTACCCTACAAATATTGAAGGGTAAATATTTTTAAGAGGAAATATTGCATGGATGGAAATGTACCATTTAGAGTCGTGCATGGAGATGTAACTAGGAGCAAAGGAATGAAATTTAAGATGGGATATTTAGGATGAATATTAGGAAAACCTTCCTGACAGTGAGATAGGTTATTGTTTTTTAAAGAACACAGGAACCCAACAACTACACAAATATACATCACAAGCCATAAGATCAATGGATTTGTATTACAAAAAAACCCTTCAAACAAATTTCAACCACACAGAAGGTCACATAGTTCCAACAATTTATAAAATCAAAACACTGAAACCAAATGTGCAGTTTTCCCCCAGCATCCCTGTAGGGTTGGCAAAAAGTCAGCAGCAAGTCCATTCCTCTGATTTTCACTCTTCTGCCAGAGTAGAGAGAACAGGCACTGTTTGACTAATGACTTTAAAAAGAAAACATTGCTCCAGCATTGCCCTGCTGCTATTGCATCCTTGCTTACCTCTTCTGTTTGCTGCAGCTGACTATGACGGCCTGAGAGTCCATCATCCTGCCAACCTTCTAAATCCATGGCTTTTAGCCCCCATCTCCCACATACCACCAGCCATTCTGGGAGAGTAAACAAATCAGGACCTGCCAGTGCTACCTGATGAATAGGAGAAGTGTGTGTGTGGGGGGATAGTGTAAATAAGGTCAGAAACAAAGGATGTCATGAACCCAGGCGACTAGTTTCTCACCTCTCCATCAATACACACTTTACAAAATTATTGTACATGTCCTTCCAGTTTCTGTACCATTGTGCTGCGCATATGCCTTCAGAACTGTCTCAGGAATAACTAAGTACTAAAACTACCATTTTTCAGACGTCCTGGTGATGGATCACTGCCACCAGATCCCCAGGATTAAATCCCAGATCACTCAGTGCCAGAGAGCCCAATAGTTTGGGGAGAAACTTGCAGCCTTCAGACTCCCCTCCTCAATTTCCATGATCCCAGCATCTCTCAGCGCCTCAAAAGTGACTATCACCTGGACGTTCCCAATCTTCTCCTTACATGTGGCATCATTTGACTCCCTGCCAGAATTTAGTATCAACAGACATTGTTCAACACCTCCTGCAACTTCTACAGCTACTTCCTGCTGATCCATCAGTCTATCATCCATGAGCTGTACAGGCTTGCTAATCATGCCCAATACCTCTGCCTGGGCCTCCAAAGTTAAGGCAGACATAGGCAACCTGGGAAAGCCTCTACACAAACTTTAGTACACTATACAGCATTTACTGTGGCCTCTTCCTTCAGTCCACACAAACCTTCCTCAACTCTCAGCATTCATGGTCCAGTATCAGAAGGCTCAGCAGGACCCACAGGCAGTACAGTTTCCTCTCCATCAGAGGCAGCAACCATTTTGGTCCACTGCCCTGCCCTGCCCTCTGAGTGGATCAGCAACAGGAAGCCTCCTTCCTAGGAGACTGTGGAGGAGAGGTGGGACACCTCTTGTGGCATTTAAACATAGACTTGAGAAAGTATCAGAAAATATATTTTAGTAGGGAGCAATCCTGCCTTTGCAGGGACATGGGCTTGGATGACCTAATAGGACTCTTCCATCTCTAACTTCTATGATTCTATTATTCAATGAACTAATGTCCTCTACTTTAACATCCTCTCTTATAACCTATTCCATGTACTTATTGCCCTTTCAGTAACATAATTATAAAAGCATCATTGGCCATCTACTCCATCCTGAACATTGCAGCTGGATAAACGACATTAGTCTGGAACCGTCCACAATAATGGATTGTGAAGTCGAGCTCTGAATACCTCCAGTCTTCTCAAGTTCCGCCATTTACTTCCATTTTCCATTAAATCTCCTCCGTTGTCAGAGGTTCACTGGTGTGTGACCACAACTGCCTGGAGACCAAAAAAAAAGGAGATAAAAGGAGTATCAAGTGTGTTTTGTGAGAGTGGGATTAAAAGAGAAGGGTTGGGGAGGGAAAGTAAAATAAATACTAGAGAAACACTGAGCGAGGATTTACTAGCTCAGGTTTTTAGCAATGGGGTACAGAGCTTTTTCCATTGTTCAGATCTCTAATACACCTCTGAACCAGCATAGCCGTGGCCAAAATGAATTTAGAATATAATTACTGAAGAATGGGCAAAGTGAAGTGAGCTGGTGTCATTCCAGTTCCTAGTGGACAGATGTTATGTACACATCACAGAAACCTCTGTCATAATAGGCACTGATTAGCAACTTTGTTGACAGTTTCAGAAGAGATGCCAAAGAATGAATGGCCATGGAGACTGAACTGCCTTAACCAATAGTCCTTAATGCATTATGTCATATATAATCATGCTGGTGAGGTGCCAGTGAAATGCTGTCAAAAGTCAGACGCTAGCAGAAATTAAGTGCCTTAAAGAAAGTGCCAGATCAGAAATCCTGGTAAGTGCTCTATGGGAGATGGGACAGAGGCAAAAATATAGATATAGACAGCCAAGGAAAGTATTCTGGAGGAAAATCACCCACAGGAACACGTGAATCATGAACTATTTTATGACTTCTCTGTAGAAAGATGATCGTGTTGCATGCATACTGTGTACTGTAGGATGAAAGAATCGCACATGGAATGTGATGCAAACAAGCTTGAAAAAGTGACTGCAAATGTTCAGAGGAAGAAAGCATCAAGAATGAAAAGGGAAGAGAACTCACAGCAAATGAATGATTGGGAAGAATATCAAATAGTGACAGTGTGACAGAGAGATGACTAATTAGCTGTAAAGTTGGTGGACAAAGTGCCATCAAACCCACAAGATTGTAAGAGATGAGCAATTCCATGACAAGGGAAGCAGTGGCAGAGATCGCGGATAGGCAAGAAAGATAAACAACTGCATCAATATCATAGAAGGAGAGGATGGCAGAGAAGAATAGAGAGTGAAACTGATACCAGCAGAATAAAGACTAAGAAATCATTTACATTCAATGGTCATTAAAACCAATATTCGTTTTTAAAGTACCATAGTGTTTAAAAGTACTCTTTGCCAGTACAAATTGTATGTTTCTAAATCAACGTTTTGCTGTTGTTTTCTTTTGCTTCTCCAATGTGAAAATAACAGAAATCCTGCTCGGGCTACTTCACAAGGCTTGCACATGTTATCAGCCATGTTGCATAATTGCTAAATGCACTCAGAACGCTAATGGACAAGTAATGCGTGCAGGAGAGCCCATTTTGTAGATTAGATTTCTTAATGGACTTTTTGGAAGCAGTAGAAGTAATTAATCTCCACAGTAACGTACTGTCGCCTGCTGCTGTGGTTTTTATAATTTCCTTTACCAAGACAGCACTTCTCTTTGTATGGTGTTGTGTTCCTCTGCTTTATGAACAGTGTATTGTTTATGATTTTTTTTATTGTTTCATTTGTTTTGTGTGACAAGACAACCTGAATACCACATGGAATAGGCATAATTTCATTCAGATATTATTATACTGAAGGTTTTCTACATCATGTTAGCAATTTTCCTGTTACTTCACAGCTGAAAAATTCTGTCTCTCTCCAGGAGTGCGCAACATCCAATTTCAGCAAACACTTAATGGGTGGAGCCCGCACTGAAGTCTGGGGGCCTTTCAAGTGTTGCTCAGTTGCAGACTTGGTTTGTGTTTTCCAAATAGCATTGGAACCCTGGTGTGTCACTCCTTAACCACACAGGCCACCCCCCTCAAAATAAAGATACTTTGTGTTTTAGTGCCATTTAGTTATGTCTTAATCACAGTCCTCATGTGATGTCATTGAACAAACTGAGAAGAAGGCAGCCATGGTATTTTGAAACCTTTGTTAGTGAAGAAAGGTTAAAACAAGCTTCTTTACAGTGCTTCTCAAAGGACTCCTTTCAGGGATCCATAGCAGAAGACTGAGGCCTTGTCTACACTGGCAAGTTTCTGTGCAGTAAAGCAGCTTTCTGCGCTATAACTCCCGAGGTGTACACACTGCCAAGCCACTTAATGCTCAGAAACTGGGCAGTTGCAGTGCTGTAAAAAATCCCACCCCTACAAGAGGCCATTCTGCTGAATGGAGGGGACCATTGCTGCACACAGGTGAGCCGCATAAGGGCTCACCTGTGTGCAGTCTTGGAGAAGACCCTCCCTTGATTCCCTGCTCACCCTCAGCAGTGAGATATTTTCCATACTGAACACAGCCTGTGGAAAATGTGGGGACAGTAATTACTATAAGGCTCCCCCTACAATGCTGGCTCTCCCCAGGAGCCACGTGCCCAGTGTACAGTATGGTCCTGGAATACTGATTTCCCCTGCCCATGCGGTTACTCACCATTTTTGGGGTCTTGTGGCTCATGTGTGCTTGCCTGGGCTCAGCCAGTTAGTAACAGGTATGTGAATACTGGCTGTGTTTTAAATCTCTGAATCGGTGTTCTCTGTGTTGCAAACAATACTGCTTCTGTAAAATGTTGCATTTTGGCTTCACAGACAGGGGCAGCTCTAGGAATTGTGCTGCCCCAAGCAGGGCGGCATGCCGCGGGGGGCGCTCTGGCAGTCGCCGGTTCCGCGCGGTCCCACGGCTCTGGTGGACCTCCTGCAGACGTGCCTGCGGGAGGTCCACCGGAGCCACGGGACCAGCGGACCATCCGCAGGCATATCTGCGGGAGGTCCACCGGAGCCGCCTGCCGCCCTCCCGTGGCACACCGCCCCAAGCGCGTGCTTGGCGTGCTGGGCTCTGGAGCCGGCCCTGTTCACAGAGATAACCTTGGGAGCCCAGCCTCTCTCTTTGTTATCACCAGCTGAACGGCTGTGCAGAATTAGAAAGCAGCCATGAAGAACTGAAAAGGACTTTCTGTGTGATGTCATGATGCACTCCACGGCCAAAAACCAAGAATTGAAGGAGCAAACTGAGCAGCTCCATGCCCACCCTCCCCTGCAGGCACTGTTGCAAAACTCTTTTCCATGTGCCCCCCAGACATTGCCGACACACTCTTATCAACCTCCTGGCTCCAGTCCGTATCTGCTGCATTCCACTCCTGCCCCATCACAGTCCAGCCCTGCAGACTCCCAGTACCCACTGCTCTCAATACCCATCCCTCTTCAGTTTAGCCCTACTGAAGTATAGTACCTGCTGCACTGTACTCCAAAGGACAAGGTTGCATATGATACCCAGATGTACACAAATCTTTAACCAGGACCCCACCTCCTCCTGGGACCCTCCCTTCCCCAATCCCCCACAATACCGATGTGTTTTTTTGTTTGTCTCCTCTGGGTGTTGTTTTTTAATAAAATAATTGTTTTAGTTTGAAAGCTGTCTTTATTCCATTAATTGAAATCAAACAGAGCCCTGCAAAGCAACAGGCAATTTTCTTAAACTTTCACGGTGCATCATCTGCACCAATCACAATCACCTCCTAGCATTACAAGAACTGCACTTCTAAGCATAGCAGCAAATATTAGTGGATTTCAGCTTCAAATTGCTGCCTCAAGGCATCCCTTATGGCCCTTTGTTGTGCCCCTCTAAAAGCCCTGATCTCTGGCTGTTCAAATTCAGCCTCCAGGTGCTGAGCCTCAGCCGTCCAGCCCTGAGTGAAGCTTTCACCCTTCCCTTCACAAATATTATGGAGCGTACAGCACTCAGCTATAAGCATAGGAATATTGTCATCGGCCAGGTCCAGCCTCCCCTATATGCTGCACCGTCGGGCCTTTAAACGGCCAAAAGCACACTCCACTGTCATTCTGCACTTGCTCAGCCTGTTGTTGAACTGCTCCTTGCTGCTGTCGAGGTTCCCTGTGTATAACTTCATAAGCCACAGCATTAAGGGGTGGGCAGGGTCTCCCACGATCACAATGGGCATTTCGACTTCCCCTATGGTGATCTTCTGGTCCAGGGAGAAAGTCCCTGCTTGCAGTTTCCTGAAGAGGCCAGTGTTCCAAAAGATGTGTGCATCATGCGCCTTTCTGGACCAGCCTGTGTTAATGTCCGTGAAATGCTCATGGTGATCCACAAGAGACTGGAGAACCATTGAGAAATACCTCTTCCAATGAATGTGCTCGGTGGCTAGGTGGTCTGGTGCCAGAATTGGAATATGTGTGCCATCTATCGCCCCTCCGAAGTTAGGGAAGCCCATTTGTGCAAAGCCATCCACAATGTCACACACGTTGCCCAGAATCAGTCTTTCAGAGTAGGATGCGATTAATGGCCCTGCACACTTCTGTCAACATGCATCCTACTGTCGACTTTCCCACTCCGAACTGGATCAGTAGCAGTCTGGAGTAGCCAGCTTCCACAGTGCAATCGCCATGCACTTCTCCAATGACAGGGCAGCTCTCATTCTCATATCCTTGAGCTACAGGGCTGGGGCGAGCTCATCAGACATGAATGTGGCTTTCCTCATCCAAAAGTTCTGCAGCCATTGCTCATCATCCCAGACGTGCATTACAATGTGATCCCACCACTCAGTGCTTGTTTCCCGAGCCCAAAAGTGGCGTTCCACTGTGGTCAGAACCTCCATGAATGCCACAAGCAATCTCATGTCATAGCTACTACGCAAGGTGAGATCAATGTCGAACTCCTCTTGCCTTTGTAATTTAAGGAATAACTCCACTGCCTCTCGTGACATGCCAGTGAGAGTTAGCAGCATATTGGTCAGCAGTTCAGGATCCATTCCTGCAGCCCAAAAGAGGCAGAGCGCGCAGTACACAAACCGTTGAAAGATGGTGCCAAATGCGGACGGAAGCATAGGGATTTCTGGGTTATGAAGCAATGCATCACAGAGCACTGGGACAGGATCCAGGATGCCCCATGACCCCCTCCACCTTCCCACAACTCTTTGAAGAGGAAGAGATGCTCTGTGTGATAGCTGCCCAGAGTGCACTGCTCCAAATACCTCTGCAATATTGTGCAGGCAGCTGACAGTGTGAACACACAACGGCAGTTTCCCTTCAGCACTCTCTGAGGGTGCTGTAACTGCTGGCAATGTAACTCTGCCAGTGTAGACATACCGTTGAGATTTCATGCAGACTGCATGCTGTTGTTTGCATTAATATTCATCAATAATCATGCTTTATGCAGAACCTACTCCGGCTATCCTTGAAGTAAATGAGAATGTTGCAACTGATTTCCGTGAGAGCATGAGCAGGCCCATAGATACAAATTAAACCCTGGGATAGGCATGTGACGTTGCACCCCATAATACTTTATGGAAATATGCTTATGAATGTATATATGACATAATTGGAATATGTTTTATGCTACATATGCCATGTAACATATCTCTGTAAAGATTATGATTTATTGAATATATTCATCCTATTTGTATGCATGTGTCATTTCTGTATTTGAAGTTATGAATATTGGCTATGTACATGTTTGATTTTAAATAGTCTTAGTAAGGTATTTGGTCAGCTTCTTAAGAAAGGAATTTACAAGTTAAGTGCCCAATCAAAACACTTAATGGACAATGAAACCTTGGAAGACTCCAATCCACACCTGAGCTTTCCTGAGAACATTCCTGTAGAGAACTAAGTCATGCATGGACATGTGTCTTGCCCAGCTGACTCCAAAACTCCATTTTGTAGGGGGGATCCTACACAGGGGGAGGGAGGGGTCTTCACCCACAAGAGCGAAACTGTATAAAGCCCTGGAAGACTCCTCCATTTTGTCTTCAGCTGGCTCAAGAGGTAGCCTCTCCACCCCCAAAGGATATCTGAAAGAAACTGGAACAAAGGGCAGTAACCACAGGAGTGTGAGTGATTGCTAGACCCAGACTAGAAGGTGGCTAGTCTGTAAAAGAAGCTTACTGGAACATCTCTGAGGGTGAGATTTCATCTGTAATCATTTTCTTACTGTACTAGGATTAGACTTGTGTGTTTTATTTTATTTTGCTTGGTAATTCACTTTGTTCTGTCTGTTATTACTTGAAACCACTTAAATCCTACTTTTTGTATTTAATAAAGTCACTTTTTACTTGTTAATTAACCCAGAGTATGAATTGATACCTGTTGGGGGCGGGGGGAACAGCTATGCATACCTCTCTATCAGTGTCATAGAGGGCGAACAATTTATGAGTTTATCCTGTATAAGCTTTATACAGGGTAAAACGGATTTATTTGGGATTTGGACTCCATTGGCAGCTGGGCAGCTGAATGTTGGAGACAGGAACACTTCTTAAGCTGTTTTCAGTTAAGCCTGCAGCTATTGGGGGACGTGGTTCAGACCTGGGTCTGTGTTTGTAGCAGGCCAGCGTGTCTGGCTCGAATGAGGCAGGGCACTGAAGTCCCAAGCTGCCAGGGGAAATGGGCTCAGAGGTAGTCTCACCACATCAGTTGGCAGTCACAAGGGGGTTTCTGTGATCCAACCCATCACAAGGCAGACACAACTCTGTTAAAGCACCCATCACATTTAATGAGAGTTTATAGGTGTACCTGATTTTTAAAAATCAGGCCACTAATTTATGTGCCTATATGTGGATTTAGGATCCTAACTTTAGCCATCTACTTTTAAAAACTTGCCCTATATTTCTTATAGATTTTGAGAGTTGTGAAGGAATTGTGCAAAAAATCATTTTATTTTGGGTTTCTGGATTGATGATATCCTTCTGATCTTTTTGTTTATGATGCTGCAAAACTCTCTGTGTTATTCTGAATGGCATAACGTTCATGGTGCTGGACTATAGAAGGCAACAAGAATCTGCTGAGATTGATTAATTGCCATATGTAGCTAGTGTATTGCAGTGCTACTACTATTTATGCTATATATCAAGTTTATTCTGCATTCCTATATTTTCAGAGGGGAAAATGGTATTTTTGGAAGTGGGATATGGGGTTTTGAACTTGTGCTGCTTTAAAAAAGGGGAATGTATGAATTTCTAATGGGTGCTTTTGAGTTAAAGTTAAAAATATAAGCCATCACCAAGAGACAATATGTTTTGCTTCTCAAAATAGGACATAACCAGTAGTTTGAAAGTGCCACAATCTCTCTTTCTTTGATTGTCTAATGATATATTAAGGATAGTGCTAAGAAAAATAATTACAACTTCACTGGGATGGGACTATAAGGTGAATAATTTATCTGAGTGAGTATTCTATGTGGAAAAGGAAAAATGTAATGGGGTACAGCTAGTATCATGTTGGTCAAATCAATGATTTTTAAGAGGATTATTTTTTGTAGGCTGTGATTGGGTGAACTGATTTCCTGGGATAACTCTTTATATCAGCTCTTCTGTGAATAGATTCCAGCTAAGAAGGATGATCAGGTTTTCTTGATGGGCATCAACATCTACAGTATATTTTCCCAATGTGGCAAGAAAAATGCATTTATTAGTAGTGGGAAATAGGAAAAAATAAGCCCTTCTGCCTCTAGAGACTTTTAGACCCAATTTAAAGGATTCTGGAATACATTAACATGGAACCTGACACTTAAAAAGCTGCTCGGTATTTAATGTGTTAAAGCAAAAGCTTTAGAATCTTTGAAATAAGTTGTTATCCTTTACAAAAAAATGCACTAAATAGGCAGGATAGTTTAAAAACAAATATATTTTTAGTTTTCAAAAGGTTGACTCAACCTAATTTTGCATATCTGGAAAAACTGTGTGCTTACAGCTGACAGTTAATGGCAAGGGTTGAAAGGACATCCTGTAAGGATTTATATTGGTAATGAGCTTGGCCAAAAAATCATGTCATAACAAGATGCTTTCCTTAGAGAGGAGGGCAGGAAAATGCCCCTTTATTCATGTGAACAGCATCTTGTCCAGTTTAAGGTGAGCAAATAACAGCTTTCACCTGCGACGAGCTGAGCTCTAATCCTTTGCTGTTTCAACCAAGTGGGGAAGAGACTACCTCATCTTGCAGGCAGGTACACATCTGCTCTCGAAGTGTAGGGACCCACACTGCCTAATGGATTCTTCTAATTGGCCTATTCCAGCCACCAGTTTGGCAGGTTGTGGAAAGGGCATCGTTGCCTCCCTGGTACCCCCTTGCAGCTGAGTATGGTGCTGCTGTGGCCTGCCTCAGGTTCCCCTCTTTAATGAGGTTACTTAAGCAGCCTGGTCAAGGAGAACACTCTATTTTACAGCAGAGTATCTCCCTTTGATTAAGCCTTCAGAAAGGAGAACTTGTACAAGGGTTTAAAGGCCCTTACCTCAGAGTCCAGTTAAAAATTTAAAAGTCCCCAAACAAGTCTCTAAGTTCCAGCAGTGGTTCCTTCTGCTGTAAGGCCTCAGGCTTCTCTGCTGCCTGGAGAGCTCTGCAGTCTTTCCCCAATTTGTTCAGGGTCTCTCCCAGGCTTCTCTTCCTGGAGAGTTTTTACCTAGTTCAGTGTTCCTAGAAGCCCCCATCCTTTGGAGCTTCCTTTGTTCTCGGGAGCTGTTTCCCTCACCCCAACCGAGCTCTCCTATGCCTTTTGGTAGACCCCGGTACTACTTTCTTAGTTAACTGCCTTACAGCCATTTAGGCAGTTAAATCTCTCCAGGTGGACCTGGGCTGGCTTGTTCCCTTCAGTGCAGCCTGTCATGACTTGGCTCAGCATCAGACTCCTTTAAATGCGTAGCTCTGTGACACATGCTGAAAGCGAGTGCACTAATTCAGCATACACGAAAGTTCTGTCCTGCCACCAGGCTTGAAGGTACTGTTTCCTATTCATTTCACATTTTGGGGCTGTTTGTCTTCCTGCCTTGCTGCTTCAGTTGCTGCATTTTCTTTGTGGCTATTGTGATTCTATCTATCTCTAGATATAGAAGGTGCTGTGTGGTGCTGTAATATCCTTTCCTTTAAAAACCAAGAACACGTGGACAGAACTGCACCTTTACTGGGGATGAGGTTAGCAAGCTCTCAGCACTGAATTTGGATTATGTGAAAGGGTCAAACAAACCCCTATGGCCCTTCACTCCAGTAAAGAGAGGCTCTTGGGAAAACCCAAGAGAACTGTTATCTGTTTGAAAGGTTTTGTAGAATTCCCCTGTGGGGCTATGCTTGTTTCATCTAGGCTTCTGCTCCATACAGCGTTAGTGGCAAATAAGAGATGCCACTGTTCTTTTTCTAAAGGCAAATGATGTAAAGAAATTACTGAGAGCTGGGAGCCAGGAACTCCTCTAGTCTAATGTCAGCTTTCATACTAACAAGGGTGATCCTGGGCAAGACACATCACTTCTCTCAGTTTACCTATCTATAAAATGCTAATAATATACTTGCATCCCTTTTGGGGTGTGCGCTACTTAATTACTGTTTGTGAATAATTTTGAAGACAAAAAGCATTGTGTAAGTGCTGCGTATATTGTTTTTCAAGATGCTGAAAGGGGAACTTATGTACAATTGTAACAAAGTTTAAATTGTCCTCTAGTTACTGGTTATAGAGCTGTATTACAGTCTCATATTATATAACGATGGTAATTTATAGACTACAAAAACCAACAGAAGCACAGAATTAAGCACTTAAAAGTGATATTTGAAGGCTCAGACCGGGTCAAAATATGAGCTATTTCAATGTGCCTTGGGTATGGCTGGTGGTTATGTTGTGAACATTTCACCCAGCCCTGTCACCCTTTTGCTTTTCAGTTTCATCAATGCTTTTTTTTTTTAAATTCAATCCGTGGTCCCCACATACAGCTCTTCTCTGTTTCATTCTGTTTGCCACACACATTAGTCTGGCTTAAATTTAATCCTACACTGTACAAGTATAGGGAACAACTATACACCACTATACCATCAGATCCAGGTAGCAAACCACCTTCTTAGCGAATTCATGCAAAGATCAAGAATAGAAGTGACTAAAATCCAGCTCAGTCTCCCAGAGTTATGTTGATTCTTTGTTGCTAACAGAAGTAAGAAGTAGTTAGGCTTTGTCTGCACTTTTGTCATTAAAATTGTGTCATTCAGGGTTTTGGGGGGAAAAAAAAACCCTGAACGACAAAAGTTTTAATGTCAAAAAGCACCAGTGTGCACAGCGCTTCATTGGCAGGAGCCGCTCTCCTGGTGACAAAGCTACCGCTCCTTGTTCAGGGTGGTTTTATTTTGTTGCAAGGAGAGCTCTCTCCCAGTGACAGAGTGGCTACATGGCGCACCTTACAATGACGTGGCTGCAATGGCACAGCTGCGCTGTTGTAAGGTGCACAGTGTAGACAGAGCCTTGGTCAGGTAAGCATACCTGACCTTGAATGCACACAATTAACAGATCGGCTGAGTAAGAAGGTGCCAATGTTTCATTGTCACTTCAGGATAGAATCCACATTTGAAACTTTTCTAAAGGGTTCTACCTGAAGTTCTCTCAAGCAGTAGTTATATTTCTTTCCATTAAGAAAATCCTTATAAATACCCTTCTGAGAATATCATCTTCAGATGCCAGCTAATCAAAGCTTAGTTGTGCTTAGATATATTTTTTTAAAAGAACCAAATGGAAAATAATTACTGTAAAGTACCCTCTTATGAGAATAACTCTTCTCATCAGTTTAATTACCAGCAACCACTGTATTTCCACCACAATAAATTCACAATGATTCATTAGCTTCTATCGGGGGATGAAATGGATCATCTTGTTAACATTAACACTGATTTGAACGGCTGATTTCACTGTGTGTTGTAGTCACGAGCATGCACACAAACCAAAAATAATTATTTTAAGAATGGTGTTTAAGAAGATGGGAGGGAAGCTTGACATGGGGAAGGTAGCGAAGCTAATATCTCTGCAAGACAGAGCCCGGATTTACAGCTCTGTTAAACATTGTGATGTGGCCACAGAGCTATACAGGCAAAGGTAGAAGCATGATTGTCTAGTAATCCCTCACTATAACACTGACTTGGTTTTTGCCATTGAAAGAAAGGAATATTACAGTGCGTGTGTGTGTGTGTGTGTGTGTGTGTGTGTGTGGAAAGAGATCATAATCAGCACAAGATCCTTGGGCATAGCATTCCATCGGCCCTAAATATTAATGGAGTCAAAGCCATCCTTGGTGTAACCATTGTCTTCATTCAGTGGAGTTACACCAGGCATGAATCTGGCCCATTGTTTGTTTTAAAATCTGCATCAGACTTTCCTTTCCCTCCTCCTTTTGCAGGGATTTAAATACAATTGTGGTCCTGCTGAATCCCTCAATCCATTTCCCTCGGTAAGGCTGCCAGTTTGCTATGTGGATCAGACGGAGGGAATTTGTCAAGAAGTTGCCTCTGAATGTAAATTAGGATTGCTAACAAGAGAAGAGAAAGGGGAAATAAAACATACTGTTTATAAATGGAATAAAATAGGAAGTAGGAGAGACACTGGGTCTGAGTCTCATCTCACTTATACCGGGTTTACACAAGTGTAATTTCATTGACTTCACTGAAGTTCCCATTGATTTTGCTTTGGTGTGAGAAGAGAATCATAGTCATTGTTTACAGTTTAAACCTTAATACTCTGACATGCACTGTAGATACAGATCCTACTTTATTATTTATTTTGGAGGTTGTTTAGATTGTAAACTCCTTGGGGCAAGGACAGCTGCCTTGTTCTGTGTTTTTTGTACAGCACCTAGCACACTGGGGTCCTGGTCCATGACCGGGGTTCCTAGATCCTGTGATGATACAAACAAGAAATAATGATAAAAAAGCACAACTGAAGGATTATCATTGTAAACTCAAGATACAATATTGTTCATTTATAACAAAGCATGGTTAGTTTGGGGATTAAGTTTTCCCTGTTTGCTACCTCTAAAGCTCATACGTTTGGTTCTATTCCATGCCTCTCCAAATCTGGTTTCACATTGGAAGGCAAAACAGCCACTCGAGTTTAGAAAAAACCCAAACCCTTACATGTTCCCTTTTCCCAGTCTTGTATCTCTTCACTCTTTCCCCGGCCTTCTACCTGCTTTGATTCTTCAGCTTCAAGGAAGTTTAATCCAAATTTGCCTTCGACAATTAAAACGTTCAGGGCGAAATCCCTACCTCGTTGGAGGCACTGGGCGTGTTGCCATTGATGTGAATGGAGCCAGGATTTCACCCTCTAGCAAGGTATAGGCACAAGCGCTCTGTTTCTGCTGCTTTCCTGTAGCTCAGCATATACCTTTCCTCTGGGCACTATGGACCAGATTCTGCCACCTTACTGATGAGTAGCTCCTTACTCCATGAGTTTAAATGAATGGGCCTCTCCATGGAGGAAGGTACTACTTGACATGATTAAAGGTAGTGGATTCTCATTCTATATGCATAGCACTTCATACGCTGTGGAGGAGAAGTAGTTCTGGTTTTAATGCTCTTATGGCTCTCATCATATGTAATAAGGTACATTCAAACCCTGCAAATGCTGGAGGGGCTCTGGCATTGGCATGTGATAGTGAGACTGCATCTATGTATATCGACGAAGATACTGACAAATGGGAGGATGTTCAGAGAACAATGCAAATAATCATAAACGAGGGATTGACTTATAAGGAAAAATTAAGAGCCTAAATACAGCATAGCTTGGCTAAGAGCTACTGGGGTGCATGTGGAGGACGGATGTGGTAATTCTATAGAAGCCGAAGAGTGTAAATACTACTTTAAAGCCACCATGACAGAAAAATTCACCAGACAGAACAGTACTTATGAAAACCCGGCAGGGCAGGAGAGGACAAATC
The DNA here is from genome assembly GCF_016161935.1 of Mauremys reevesii. Classification (NCBI taxonomy): domain Eukaryota; kingdom Metazoa; phylum Chordata; order Testudines; family Geoemydidae; genus Mauremys; species Mauremys reevesii. Next base: position 256,058,814 of record NC_052623.1, read on the forward strand.
AGCCACAAGACAGGATCAGATTCCAGCTATACAATGGGAATAAAGTTATCAACCACTATACGCATGGGATCACAAACTGAAAGGAGACAAGCTTGCTGAAGTCCCTAAGCTTGTACATTGAAAGACCCATGAAATCCTTACTGCCCTTGCTCCCAAGCCATGCAGTGATTGGTTACCGAGTTCACTCCACCTCTATGTCTAGAAGGTGTCTCCCCCACCACTGTGCAATGGCTCAGGAGTTCCCGCTCCCTTTGTCTCCCCAGTCATACTGGCATGGTACATGCTAAGCCTCTGAGCTGTCACCTCCGCTGACAGAAATCTCACAGCTGCTGTGCCAAAGAATGGCATATCACCCCCATGTTTGTACTTTACAAAGGAATCGAATCCCCTGAAAGGTTGGGGGTAGTGAACTGACCCATACATGAACCTCAGGTATATCAGGGCCATCAACATTGTGAGCTTTGGAGCTTCTACCCATCCCCACTACATTGTGTGGCTTCAAGGCCATTCAAATAATAATTGCTCAAAGGTTTTGTGTAGATCTTGTCTAGCCTAGAATTAGACTTCTCCCTTTTAGGGGAGCATGTTGGCCCTTACACATGACTTCCCTGTACCTGCTTTTCTGTCTGCTGGAGTTTGGGTTTATCAATGCAAAGTGGTTGATATGCTCTCCCTACTTGGACAAGATCAATCATGGGCCACCTTCTAGCTTGAATCTCTAAAGCTTGGGATACTATAATGTGATAAAATAAAGCATCCCCCGCACTCTTTCTTTGTGATATTTACTGTTGCTCTCTACCTAATCTGGATTCCTCTGTAAAAAAAACATACTTGGCTTACAAGATGCCTAAGAGACATTTTTGCAGGCTGTTGTAAATGACAGATTTTAAAAACATCATCTGGCAGTTCTCGGCCTTGGTTTTCACCATTCCACATCGCTCAGCTCTGTGATAGCAGCTAACACATAATTACTCCCAGCCTCCTCTGTTATAGCAGCAGCACATGTCTCCTTGACAACTCTGGCTGCAACTTCTCTCCCTACCACGGTCCCAATATTGACACAGTCAAAGGCAGTCCATTAGTACTTCTGCTGTTGTGGCCCCCTGCTCCACCCCACAGAGGGAACAGGAAGTGTTTGCCTCCAACAGACAATGGAAATGTCTCCCTCGGGAAGTTCCAAAAGCCTCATCACTTGGAGCATTTAATACCAAATTGGATGGAACACTAGAAAATGTTCTGGGGGGACCATCCTACATGGGTAGGGCAGTGGATTGGATTACCTAATCGGTCTCTTCCACCTTTAACTTATGTAGTGCCATGAGACTAGTGTATCCTCCATTTCAAGATTTTTCTCTTAGACGCACATACAAACAAATGGTCACCTGACAATGCATGTCCTCCCTTCCAGCTGTTTCCCATGGAGGTGACCTTGGTCAGCAAAGTGTGAGTAGGTATGGTGTAACGATGTGGCCTCTGGTGGGACACAGCTGAGAGTATCAATTCAGGACAAATTGCTTAGAGCAGGGCAGTTACAGCCCAAAGCTGGAGTTCCTTTACTATTAAGGCACTAAAAACCAGCCAAACAAAGTGGACTTCGGTTTCACCCCATTGGCTAACCAGAAGTGATACAAGCAGTTCCCTCAGACACTCCAATTTCCCAGTATCACCACTAGCGCCACTCCTTATGGGGATGAATGGTTATGAAAACCAATACCCCAGTAAAAGAAAAAAGGTTCTCCTGATCCCAAAGGACCAAGCCCCAGACCCAGGTCAATATACCAGTTAGATCTTACCCACAAATCACGTTGTTGCCAATCCTTTAGAATCTAAAAACTAAAAGTTTATTCATAAAAAGAAAGAAATATAGATGAGAGTTAAAATTGGTTAAATGGAATCAATTACATACAGTAAATGCAAAGTTCTTGGTTCAGGCTTGTAGCAGGTATGGAATAAACTGCAGGCTCAAATCAAGCCTCTGGAGTACATCCGTAGGTTGGATGGGTCATTCAGTCCTTTGCTACAAACTAGAAGCTCTGAACAAAGTTCCTCCAACAGTAAGAAGCAGGATTTAAGACCAAATGGAGGGGTTTCCAGGGCCTCTGATATTCTCAGCCATGTGGAAGAACCCTTTTGTTCTTACTGTGGAAAATCACAGCAGCCAGATGGAGTTTAGAGTCACATGGGCAAGCTACATGTACATGCATAACTCAGTTCTTTACAGGTGTAGCAGCCATTGCTCACATGCTATCATGAACTTTCCCAGGAATCATGGATTGGAGTCTCCCAAGGTCCATTGTCAGTTAAGTGTTTCTTGATTGGGCACTTAATCTGAAGACTCTCTTCACAATAAGCTGGCGAAATGCTTCACTGGTGTGAGTGGTCAAGGGATATGTAGTATCACACAGTACCATGTAGAAGATCTGAGTTCAGATACACAATCCTTCATTTCTAGGCTAGAAGTGGCTGGGAATATAGGGAAGGCCATGGTCTGATTCTGATTTCTCACTCTCACATCAGTCTTACACCAGCGTAACCCTATTACCTCCATAGGAGTTACTTCTGATTTATACCTGTGTCATGTCAATAACATCACATGACTAATTGGTCTCTTCCCAGTAGAGGCAAGCCTTGGCAGAGAGTATTACACCCATGCTCTACAACAAGGATCGGCAACCTTTCAAAAATGGTCATCTGACAATGCATGTCTTCATTTGTTCACTCTGATTTAAGGTGTGAGTAGGTAAGCCAGATGCAATACATTTTAACATTTTTAGAAGGTCTCTCTCTATAATATATGACTAAACTATTGTTGTTTGTAAAGTAAATAAGGTTTTTAAAATGTTTAAGAAGCTTCATTTAAAATTAAATTAAAATGCAGATCTTATCAGTTTAGTGTGAATTCTTAACCATAATGTAACTTTTCTGGTGTTTTTTGTTTATTTGTTTTTTTTTTAAAGATTAAGCTGCACACATCTTTGAGTGATCAGTTGTTGAGAGGCTCCGAGAGGTTGATTTCAGAGGACAGATTTCATGTGTGAAAAAGTCACTGTACAATGGACCTAGGATCATTGCTGTAAGTCTCTTGTGTTGAAGGTTTGACAGAGGAAAATGAATTAATATGAGTTTGCAAGTCAAATGACAGGAAAACTTCATCTTTTATAAGATGGGAAGTGTCCAAATACTGTGATTTTAATCCTCACAGTAGCTTTAAGTGCACTCTGCAGATCTCCAAACTTTTGGTCCAGTAGCTTGCTTTGTTTTTCCAAGCTGAATATTTACTAAATACAAGCTTCATAGTGGTATTACAAAGAAATCAAGTTAAGAATTAATTATGCAGCTTTTTCATTGTAAAGACATTTATAGTTGCTTCTGTGAACAAATAGAATACAGTATAAACATGTAACATCCTTTGAAAGAACATTTTACATCACCATAAGCAACAAATGGCAAATAAATAACTAATAACTGGACTCTGCTTTATTTACCTTGTTCCATGGACTGTGGACCAGCACAGCTATGAAGCAGAAGCAACTTCCAACAATTTTGTTCTAATGGACAAGTGAATTTAACTGCATGTTTCATTACAGATCCAGAACCGTTTGCCCTGCACCCTGGAGATGGAGGTTGAGTTTGTTTAGGTGAGCAGTGATGTCAGTTAGAAACATGAGCTTACACAGCCATTTGTCATTATCCAGTTCAGGGTAGTTTTGTCCTTTTCCCAACAAAAATGCCTTGATTACATCAAAACAGTTTACAAAGCACACCAAAACCTTGCCACGACTTAGCTACCAACTGTTGCTGTGAAGTGGAATGTCGTTATAAGCACTGTTCATCTCTTCTAGCAGTGCTTGAAACTGTGAGTCAAAGCAGATCGAGCAACAAGGAAATTCACAATTTGCATCACTATATTCATCACATTATTAAGCTCTGAATTAGAAATTTTAGCACACAGGTTTTTTTGATGGATGAAAGAGTGAAATTTGACTGTGTGGCAGCCAATCTGATCTTCAAGTAACTTTACAAATCCCTTCTGTTTTCCAAACATGGCAGGAGCACCATCTGTTGTCACACAAAATATTTTGAAATCCCTGCAAAATAAGTGAAATCCCTGCAAGTTGCGTGGGCCCTTTTTAAAGACACCATAATAGAGGCCCAACTTCAATGTATACCCCAAATTAAGAAAAACAGTAAAAGAACTAAAAAAGAGCCACCGTGGCTTAACAACCATGTAAAAGAAGCAGTGAGGGATAAAAAGACTTCCTTTAAAAAGTGGAAGTCAAATCCCAGTGAGGCAAATAGAAAGGAGCACAAACACTGCCAACTTAAGTGCAAGAGTGTAATAAGAAAAGCCAAACAGGAGTTTGAAGAACGGCTAGCCAAAAACTCCAAAGGTAATAACAAAATGTTTTTTAAGTACATCAGAAGCAGGAAGCCTGCTAAACAACCAGTGGGGCCCCTTGACGATGAAAATACAAAAGGAGCGCTTAAAGATGATAAAGTCATTGCGGAGAAACTAAATGGATTCTTTGCTTCAGTCTTCACGGCTGAGGATGTTAGGGAGATTCCCAAACCTGAGCTGGCTTTTGTAGGTGACAAATCTGAGGAACTGTCTCAGATTGAAGTGTCACACACAGTACCATGTAGAAGATCTGAGTTAAGATACACAATCCTTCATTTCTAGGCTAGAAGTGGCTGGGAATATAGGGAAGGCCATGGTCTGATTCTGATTTCTCACTCTCACATCAGTCTTACACCAGCGTAACCCTATTACCTCCATAGGAGTTACTTCTGATTTATACCTGTGTCATGAGATCAAACGTAGGCCCAGTAGAGGCAAGCCTTGGCAGAGAGTATTACACCCATGCTCTACAACAAGGATCGTCAACCTTTCAGAAGTGGTGTGCCAAGTCTTCATTTGTTCACTCTGATTTAAGGTTTTGTGTGTCAGTAATACATTTTAACATTTTTAGAAGGTCTCTATAATATATGACTAAACTATTGTTGTTTGTAAAGTAATTAAGGTTTTTAAAATGTTTAAGAAGCTTCATTTAAAATTAAATTAAAATGCAGATCTTATCAGTTTAGTGTGATCCTTGCCCTTGCTTTTCCTTGCTGAGTTTTTTAATGTCTGGCACGTATTTGGATACTTTAAGCTGCACACAGGCTTCTGAGTGATCAGTTGTTGAGAGGCTCTGAGAGGGACAGAGGACAGATTTCATGTGTGAAAATACCTGTTCACACAGGTATGTGGATCCAAATGCTGAAAGCATTGCAATTTATTCATAAATGATCTGGAGCAAGGGGTAAACAGTGAGGTGGCAAAGTTTGCAGATGATACTAAACTACTCAAGATAGTTAAGACCAAAGCAGATTGTGAAGAACTTCAAAAAGATCTCACAAAACTAAGTGATTGGGCAACAAAATGGCAAATGAAATTTAATGTGGATAAATGTAAAGTAATGCACATTGGAAAAAATAACCCCAACTATACATACAATATGATGGGGACTAATTTAGCTACAAAGAGTCAGGAAAAAGACCTTGGAGTTATCGTGGATAGTTCTCTGAAGATGTCCACGCAGTGTGCAGAGGCGGTCAAAAAAGCAAACAGGATGTTAGGAATCATTAAAAAGGGGATAGAGAATAAGACTGAGAATATATTATTGCCCTTATATAAATCCATGGTACGCCCACATCTCGAATACTGTGTACAGATGTGGTCTCCTCACCTCAAAAAAGATATTCTAGCACTAGAAAAGGTTCAGAAAAGAGCAACTAAAATGATTAGGGGTTTAGAGAGGGTCCCATATGAGGAAAGATTAAAGAGGCTAGGACTCTTCAGTTTGGAAAAGAGGAGACTAAGGGGGGACATGATAGAGGTATATAAAATCATGAGTGATGTTGAGAAAGTGGATAAGGAAAAGTTATTTACTTATTCCCATAATACAAGAACTAGGGGTCACCAAATGAAATTAATAGGCAGCAGGTTTAAAACAAATAAAAGGAAGTTCTTCTTCACGCAGCGCACAGTCAACTTGTGGAACTCCTTACCTGAGGAGGTTGTGAAGGCTAGGACTATAACAATGTTTAAAAGGGGACTGGATAAATTCATGGTGGCTAAGTCCATAAATGGCTATTAGCCAGGATGGGTAAGAATGGTGTCCCTAGCCTCTATTCGTCAGAGGATGGAGATGGATGGCAGGAGAGAGATCACTTGATCATTGCCTGTTAGGTTCACTCCCTCAGGGGCACCTGGCATTGGCCACTGTCGGTAGACAGATACTGGGCTAGATGGACCTTGGTCTGACCCGGTACGGCCTTTCTTATGTTCTTATGTTTTCTGATGTCAACTCCTCGTTCTTCAAAAAGGTTTACAAGATTTTTGGCTATATCTTCCCCCTTTGTTGTGCCAGGCAAGGGTTTTAGGCAACAAAGTTCCTCTTGGATTTCATCGGAAGCACAATATCTTGCAACAACTGCTAAATGTGAGACATCGTTTATATCCACACTCTCTTCAACTGCAACGCTAAACACTGCTGTGTCTTTTAATGCAGTCGTCTGCTTTCCGTTAATGTTTTCTGCCAATTCGCTTATGCATCTCTCAACTGTTCTGGCAGAGACAGGCAGTTCTTTTATTCTAGATACGATCGCATCTTTATTTGGAAAATCATTGAACAAAACCGCCGAACTGCTGAGAAAAACTTCTTTTATATATTCCCCATCTGTAAAAGGCTTTCCATTTTTTGCAATTCACTGTGCAATCTTGCAACTTCCTTCTGTGCCTTGATTTTTACTTACACTTAAGCATTTAAAAACACTGCTTTGCTTCTCATATCCTGCTACTGCCTTTTTGATCGATTCAGTCTTGTCTGCTTCATCACGAAAGGTTTTCTCATGCTTCGTTTGAAAATGTCGTTGAACACTTGATGTGAAACAAACAACACTTTCACAACAGAAAGCACAAACAGCATAGTCTTTCTTTTGAATAAACCCAAATGTGTCTGTCCAAGAAGGCTGAAATGAACGGACTCTAACTTTGCTTTCTTAGGAGCTGACATATTGTCAAATGTACCCCTCAACTTAGAGTGGAAAAAAAATTGCGACAGACGGCACACATGTCAAACACAGTGCGCTGTTCTGTGTGACGTGATCATGATGTAAGCAGCAAATCAGGACTTAAAAATATCCCACTACAGTGGCGCTGATTGAAAGGGAATCAGAAACCCTACTTTGACCCAGAGCTCAAGATATTAATTGCTATCTCAGTTGTTTGTCATGGCATCCTTGGTTGATACAACAGGAAATCCAACTCTAGTGATTTACAAAACTATCACTAAAGTGAATCAAGCACGAGTTTTTAATATAAAGAGTTATTTTTGTGTTTTATGGGATGCAGAACAATAGGCCTACTTTCTGTTCTGATTAAGGGGAAGAAGTGACTTTTTCAATGCTACATCATTTATTAAAAATAGAAAAAAATCCTTTCAAAGATGGATGTGGCAAATTAAAGATGTTTTGATGAATACTCTTATCTCCAATTAATTTAAACTGCCCAAATTCTTTAGCTGAGACATTGAAATGTATTGTGATGCTAAATTAATTTGGTAAAGTCTAGCAACAGCATTGGATTTTTCCAGCAGCCTGATTTTTATGTTGCAGATGTGTCAGTGTGAGCATGGATGCACCAATCACTCTGGTATAATTAACTGCCTGGTGAAATGTCTCATTAGCGTGGGGTGTTACTGATGAGCAATTTGTCATATCCTAATTATTCCTGCCCCCTCCCCTTTTAAAAATATATAATTATAAGTCACTAGGAAATAAATTTTCAACACCATACACGTTATCTCATCATTTAGATCCATAAAACACTTCTGAAGCACCATTTATGTTAATGGATGGAAATGAAGATAACTATGGCAATAACCATTCTCTGCTTGTTAAGGGTCCAGATAAGGGCCCGAGTGTGGACTGTGCACCCACCTGTTTGGCATTACAGGCACCATTTCTTGTTAGTGTTACTCTAGTTTTCTTAAAGGGCCTCTTAGTAGGGCCTATACAAAAGTATAGGACGGGGAATAGGAAGCTGTAGGAGAAAAGCAGTGAGTGGATATAGGTATGAAATGAATGTCAAGAGTAGGTTAAATTTAATCCAAAATCAAATGACCACCTATCAAGCATTCTTAGAATCAACTCAGTCACAAAGTTATCCCAACATCACAAAATGATGTTTTAAAAGTAAAAAAAAATTATTACACCTCCAAACAAAAACACCTCTGACCAGAGAAGCAAAAAGAAGCATTAAACTCTGTGAAGTCCAGGAGCGACTTCCTTCTGCTGTTCGAATTTACCTGGGAAGTATTTGGATTCTGTGGTGATGGACTCTTTAGAAAACCCAAGATAGATATCGGAGCCACCCAGCTGGAGGAAGAGTGAATGATGTACTTTCTACACGGATGGCAGCACTGCTTCTTTAGCATGCACTCCCTGGGTACAACACCAGCAGGAATTTTGACAGTGACAGCTGGAATTCCTCCAGACTTGCTGCCGTACGGATTCCTGCATACTTTTCAGCAGCATTGTGGCCTAAAAGCCAACAGTTATCCCTAAAATACAGCTCCTGGCCAACAAACAAACAAATCCAAAATACTGGCTGATAGTGAGTTGATCTTTCACCAAATATGTACTACAGAAGGAGAGATTGGATGACCCACTCTAAAATAGCCTATTCTATCTGTAGTTTGAAGGGGCACAGTTCCACGGTCACCATATGAATAAAGAGCCTACACCAATTTGGACTGCAGTATGACCTAGTGAATAGGGCACTGTACGGGCAGTGAGAGGATTATGGTTCTAGTCCTCATACTGCCACTGACCTGCTGTATAACTTCTAGCAAGTCATTTCACCTTCCTGTGCTTCTGTTTCCCACATTTCTGTCTGTCTTCTTTATTTAGCTTGTAAACTCTTTGGAGCAGGGACTGTCTCTCACTATGCTTTTGTATAGGCCCTACTAAGAGGCCCTTTAAGAAAAGAAGGGCAGCAAGTTTGGACCTCCAGCCGTTTCCTAGAAAGGCTCCCAGCGTCAGCTGATGGCGGAACCAGTGACTAGAAGGGCTGGGAATAGGCAGAGGCCAATCAGGGCTAAGCAGGCCAGATAAAAAGGGCTGGCTGCTTCTATCAGGAGTCAATGTTAACTTCAGCTAGGACAAGGGTGGCACACTTTTCCTACTCTACCCCAAGGAACCTGGCCCAGTCAGAGCTTAACCTTGACAACACCAGCCTTGGATATCTAGGAAGGAAGAGTGTAAATATCGTGGACTTCAGTGTCCTCATGGCTATGTTGAGTTGAGATTTAATTTGTTTTTTGTTAACCCCCAAAAGGGGACTGGAGTGAGAGCTGGCCTGCCCAGAGGGGCCAGGCCATGGAAGCCATAAACAGTTACAGACCCAGCCAGCAAGAGAATGCTAGAAAATAAGACCTCATGCAATGGGGTATCCTGACCCAAGGGAGTGCTCTGGTGGTGAGTGCATTCAATTACAGGACCTCTAGACACTACTACAATTCAAAAATAACCTTATCGTTAATATTATTAGGAGGGCTGGGCAAACGTTTTTAGCCAAAATGTTTTTTGCTCACAATTGTAGACTCAAATTGACCAAAACATTTTGCAAATTCAGGTCAAATTTACCAAATTGTGTCAGTCATGGAGGAGAGAAGAGGAGAAAAAGAAATCCCCCCCCATCAAAATATATTGAAACATTTTGTTGTGAAAATGCAGAAATAATTTTTATTCAAAATTCCTTTTTAATTTAGAATCTTACTCCAATGTTATTTAAATAAAGATTAAACCAACAGAAAATGAAACAAAACATTTGATTTCTTGTCAGTGATTTTTTTCGCAGGTCTGACTCGACTCTGGAGTGCTTGGGGTTGGCAATACTGAAAAAGTTCTCTCACTCAAAGGTACAATAGTTTAAAAACTAGTTTTAGAGAAACTACCAGCATACTTTGTCTCAGCATCATGCCATATATTACTGTCACCATTTCCAGTATTAAAGTTGCTAAGAGTAGTACGTTCAAGTTGCTATTGTGGTGTAAAACAGGTGGCATACAACCTCAGAAATCCAGTGCTCATTATTACCACTGTGACCCTGGTCACCCAAATGGTCTGGAGAGGAAGATAAAGTGTTTCATTTCTGAATACTGCTTTCCTCACCTTGACAGGCACAAGAGCCTAAGAAATATAAAGTATTGTCCTCTAGCTGCATTTGGTGTTATCCATGGTCCCTAATTTCTATTCTGGCATTGACAGAGAGGCCTGGACTAAGAATAATTCACATCAAATTTGTGAAGCAGACACTGCCTTGCATAAGCTCAATGCTTTTCTATAGCTTATCATCCTTCCATACTTTCAGGTCTTAAGTATTTTTCAATACCAACAACTTTCTGTCAATTGGGCTGGAAATGCAATAAGGGTGAACTTGGCAGAACTAAAGAAGAGTTTGGGATGTAGGAAAGTTGAATTCCTTGTTTGCTTATTTCTATGAAAGGTTTTTGTCTTTATGAGGGAAATATACACACACGAGAGAGATGGGTAGATAGGTAGATGGGAGTTGTTATGTATTTATATTGCTGATTCATAAAGCCTCAGAATTCAGACCATGGTCTGTTGCTATTTCCATATTCTCAAATCAGTACCTATTATTTCAACCACAGTGACATCACTGCAAGAAGAAAAGTATTTTAAAATGATTTTTAAAAATAAATAGAATATCAAAATATTCCCGAGTGGTGTAAATATACAGTGTATATAGTAATTAAGTTCCCAGTTCTTAAACTTAATTCTTCTGCTTTCTTGAATTACATTATCAGCCTCCTTTGAGAAAAAGATGTAGCTTACTACAGCAATTGTTGTCCAGTCCTCCAGACCCTTAACCTGGGAATTATTTTTCCCCATGTGAGACATGTATGCAGGATCAGGTTGACACTTTTCTAGTATCAGACTTTAGGTTCAACTCTCTGTAATCTCAAACGCTTGCATGCAGTGAGGTGTGACATCCTGTGAAGAGACAGAAGAAAGGCAATTTAGTCAGGTTTCTTTTGAAAAGATGTATGGTCTTGGCGATCTTCATTCTATTTTGAACCATAGCCTCAAACACACTGTATGACTTTAGCCTCTGTGCACCACAGTTCTCTTCACCTCTTTTGGTACATCTACACAGCTACTGGCAGCCCACAGCAGAGACTCTCAGAGCCCAGCTCAACAAAGTCAGGTTCATGCTAAAAATAGCTGGGTAGATGTTGCAACTAAGGCTGGAGTTCAGGCTGTGAAGCCTAGGGAGGGGGATAGGCTTTGGAGCCTGAGCTGCAACATCCTCACTGCTGTTTTTAGTGTGATAGTGAAGCCCGAGTCTGTTGGCATGGGCTCTGAGACTCACTGCTGCTCACTCTGTAGATGTACCCTCTATTTCTTAGCCCTTGTCTACACTACCAGGGTAAGTTGACCTAAGTTACGCAACTCCAGCTACATGAATAACGTAGGTGGAGTTGACATAGCTTAGGTCTTCTTACTGCGGTGTGTATACCACACTGTATTGACGGGAGATGCTCTCCCATGGACTTACCTTACCCTTCTGCGGTTGATTTACTAGGTCTTTACTAGACCCGCTAAATCAACCCCCAGTGATTCAGTCGTAGTGGCGTTGATCCCCAGTAAGTGTAGACGTGTCCTTAGTTTTCCTATCATTACAATGGGGATAGCTGTGCTTGCTTGCTACATACAGGCATTATGAGGCTCAGTTTGTTTGTCTATGAAGACTATTGAGATTGGTGATTGGAAAGCTACAGAAGAACAAAATAGAATACATTTGGGATCTGGGCCTGAGCTATTTAGGCACCAATCTCCCACTGAAATCAATGGGAGTCAGGTGCCTAAATACCTTTGGGATCTGGGCCTACTCCCTAAACTAGTCCATAAAGTCATTACTCTCTCTTCCTTCAACTACCTCTGCAAGACCCACTTTTACCATGATGCACACAAGAAATTGCTGGTTGCTAATGGCTAGGTGGAGGGACAATGAGTATTACTCACATTTATTTTTAAAAAAATCAAAATAATCCAGATTTGTCAAGTTGTGTACCTAGCTAACCAATGTAAAAAAGAGTTCTTATTGCTATGACCTTCATCCGTCTCCCTCTTCCTTCCTCTTGTTTTTTACGCTCACTTCTTACACCCTAATTTAAAGACAAAACACAAGCTCTTTGTGGCAGAGACTGTCTTCCAATGGGTTTGTTCAGCACATAACCCAATGAGCTTACAGTGGCATAATTAATCATTGGATCAGTTTAACAAAAGATCTGATGGATTCTCCATCCTTTGAAGTCTTTCAGGCTCCAATTTGGGAAAGCATCCCGCATCAGGACAGCTCTTAAACCTTATGCTTAAGGGCTGTCCACAATAGGGGTGAATTTAAGCAGATGCATGTTTTCCTGGACTGGGACCTGAATCAAGATTTTTTCCAAATGATACGCTCTGGTTCAGCTACAAGCTGTTGGCTTTGATGAAGGAATTACTGGGTGAAATTCTGTGGCTTGTTATACGGAAGATCAGATTAAACAATCATAAATGGTCATTTTTGGCCTTAACTATTTATGAATTGGTGGATTCCCCCAGTCCTGATGTGGTACTTGAGGTGCTACTGTATTACAAATGAGTGGTTTCTTGAAGAATTTCCATTGCTGAGGTATGAAAGGTTTCCCCTATGCACACAAGAGAATAAATACCCTCATTGGCAACATCATGGGTTGTTTGTTTGCGAAGATTCCATATCCTACAGGGAAGTGTGATGCACTTGTTTGTAATTTTAACATACAAATATTTCTCCGGGTAATAGGATAACCTTTAATAATGTAATAGCTGAGAAATAAGCAATTGAGAATGGTATGTTTAATCCTTATGGGTACTTTGAATTCTATCCTGTATCTGACAATTTGTTGCGTCTGTGTGTTAGAAATTCAATTTTCTTTTCATTCTCTTTTGTATTTTGCTTTGCAGGTTAGAATTGTTTGTCACTCCTCCACATAAGAGATGAAGAACATTAAAATGCTTAGAGTTGCTGTGACAGCCTTGGGGAAACTTTTAGAAAAACATTCCATTTCAAAACAACTCTGCCTCTGTAGTTTATATTTTCTATAGCACTTTTCCCAATTGGTTGCTGTGGAAACAAATGTCATATCACAATCAAAGGAGCGGGATTGCAGGTACAGTGGAAACAGAGCAGGTGATCCCTTAAGGGAAACACATTCGCAAATGTTTTTGTCTAGCAGAAGACTGAGTCTTTGGTTTTTATGGTCTGGCCCAGCTGTGCTCAGTGCCAGATAAGAGGAGTAGGGGCAAAGGTGGCCTTAAACTTTCTTGATTCTGGGTCTGGCTGGGGATCAGCTCACTCCCTGATGTTAGTTCAAACAGACTCCAAGGTATCATAACTTACTCTTGTGAGTCCATGGCCCTAACGGGCCATTCCAGCAGCCAAGATTCAGTGGACCCTGGCTTCATTCCCTAGGGGCCAAGAAGAGGGTGACATAGTTGTTACATGAGTCCTACCCCTGCAGAGTCATCTCATGGGGGAATAATGAGGTGACTGGCGAAGGTTGCTATGCTCCACTGGAATGGTATAGGGCAAACAGCTGGGGTGAGGCGGTGACCTAAGGTGTTTAGTCCCAGCTCTGCCACTGATGGACTATGTGAGCTTGGGCAAGTCTCTGTGCATCTCTTTCAGTACTTACCTACCTCACGGGCATGTCGTAAGGCTTAATTAACATATGTAAGTGGCTTTGAGCCACTTGGAGACAAACTGCTATATGTTATAATAGCTGCTGTATTGTAAGCTCTTTGGGGCAGGGATCAGATTTTTGTTAGGTTTGTACAATGCCTAGCACAATGGGGCGCTGATTCCTCAAAGAGTCTTCCAACTGTGACTGCAATACAAATAATATAGTAAGTGGAACATGTAAAATATAGTGATGATACTGAACACGTTATATTTTCCTGAAAAATAAATAGCTCAAAGCCCTAGAGGAAAAAGGAAGAAAAATACAAACGATAATGCAGAATTGTTTCTAAATATTACATTTTCAAGGGTTTCCATGTGGCATCAGCTGCTCTTTTAAAATATGAATGCTCTAGTTTGCTGCGCAAAGTAATAGTTGCTTTACCTCTGTTGGCCATAGGAAGCCAATTGGTAGAATGGAGCTGGGTGTGAGCAGGGACGTATTATTCCCCCTCAAACCTTTCTCATGCCATCATCATCCTCAAAGCATGTTGCTTTCAGCAAGATTATTTAGCATAGGGATGGTAGCAATCATAAACATGTGGCTTGAACTCTAGGTTGCTGCAATATTGGACAGAAACAAAGTAAACCGAACAGTGTGTTCAAATTGTAAAATCTGCATCTAATTGGTCTTACCTTGGCAAATCTTTCATATTGCCTAGTTTTATCTTCCTGCTGGCTGTCTTTCCAATGATATACTCTGCTAATGGAATACAAGAGGTTTCAGAAGTACAGCTTCCCATCACTTTGACAGCATGTTCATTTGTGTAGTAGCTCATTGGAGCAAGAGAATTAAGGGGAAAAAAATTGAACAAAAATATCAGCCTTGCAGAAGTGACTTTTGGCCATGCTCGAACAATTTGGAAGTGGGAGCATTCTTTTTTGACAAGCACACTTCCTTTGACCCACTCTCCTTTATTGGAGAGTCATGCAAACTAACTGAAAAATCTTCAACTGCAATTGAACATGTATGGGGTAAAGACGCTCTCTAGGACCCAGCCATTGGTCAAGGCCACAGGGATTTCGAAGACTGAGATTCATTTTGGGGTAAAGATCTATGCCATCCTGATCCATCTTAGCATGCTGTAGAAGGTGTAGAGGAGCTCTGGGGTTGGGTCCTAGACAGCCACTACTCACCTGGACCTTTGCATATCTCCACAGTTCTATACTGGAAGTCCATTTATGGGACTGCAGCTATCTTTACTGTTAGATGCTCCTCTAGCTCATGCTTTTACATCCAGAGGTCTTGAGTTCAGATGATCTGAGAGACATTTTCACCCCCCACTTTGTTTATGTATTCACCAAATGCCTACTCTCAAATCCTTGCTTGTAAACTTTCTGGGGCAAGGTTTGAGTGGCTTGTTTGTACAATCTGGCCTGTGTCCCTCAATGGGAACCTGTTTTATTCTCAATACCTTCTCAAAATGAAGGAAAAAATACCACCATTTTAGGGAAGCTAAATGTATCTGTTTAATTTATTAAAAAAAATACTTCCAGTCACCCTTGTTTGCTGTTCCCCATAGCCATGCTGCTACTACTGGCCTTGTTTAGTGTTCCAGGTTGATGTTGCATTAAATTATGTTTTTCTTCTACAGGAGTTCCCTTGTAAATTAGCAACAGTTAATGGAGAGTTAAACTCTTCTCAAAATTGACTATTAAATCTACTCAATAGGAAAAAAAAATGATGGTTGCAAAGAATTGACATTGTTACAAAAATATACCCCAGGGAACACTAAGAATGGCATACATAGAGAGGTGGCCATGAAGAAAAAAAAATAGGTCTTTTACATAGTTCAAATAGAAAAGTGCAACGCAACACCTTTATTCATCCACTCTGATATAATTACCTTTCCTCATTTGCATCCGATCATACTATCCTGATTCATTCATGGCATTTATGGGTAAATTATAACATTTTATTCTTAGTACTCAGACACCTTGAATTCATGGGGATAACACTGATCTGAGGGTGCAGGTTGCATAGAACTATCTATATTCTGATGTCTCAGAAGCTCATCTCCCAATTTGTATTTTGTTGTGATTAATTAAACTGGGTATGGGTGAACAGATGGGTATAAAATAAAATAAAAATATCCCAAACCTTTGCTCAAAGCTGAACCTGGATTCAAGTTTTTTCTGGGGTTCACAAAAGATGAATCCCAGAAAAGTTATCTGAGCATTTGTTTGTGTCTGCAGTTCTTGACAGAGTATCTAAAATATAACAAAAATGTTGTTCCTGCACTAGTGCTGGGCCAACCAGAATCAGAAAAGCCTCAAAAACCTCACCTGAAACTCTCTCCTAACAAAGAACCAAATTATGCCTGCAGGTTATGCACATGAAACTTTCATTGACTGTAACAGAGGATAAAGAGGGTAGAATACATGCCCAATATTCCTAGCCTAATTTTGCAGATGCCAGAGATCTGGGTAGTGTTTGGATCAACATATAAACTTATGTAAATAGAAATGCCAAACCATTTCAGATTAGCCCATCATTAAACTGAAAACTTTGTTGGACAGAGAGAGAGGGTGGTAAAATTGTCATTTGAGTGAATTTTCTTTAGCATATCTGCTGTCTTAATTACAAGATTATTTCCTTCTTCAAGTACTATCAGCAATGCCAAATTGTGTAGGCGAAAGCTGTCACTTTAAGGTAATCAAGTGGTATTGAATAGTGCAGCTGAGGCTGAAGGATAGGTAAGTGGTGACACGTAGATCTTCTGCAGCAGAAGTGCAGGCTCTGTAAGTTTTACACACACACACACACACACACACACACACACACACACACACACACACACTCACAAAGTAGTTCAAGATATCAAGTATGTCACATAAAAACTCACAATTGAAGTCTACCAATGAGAACCATGGTTTGGAGGCTGAGTCACAGTTCGTAGTTCTTGAGTATAATGTGGTGGGGAAATGACTTCACTGGAAGACACAGCAGGAACTTCAGGGAGACAGTGTTGTGAGCTGAAGTGCAGTCTGGGCCAGGTTTGGTTGGATAGTGGTGTAATGTGCTTTTCCCCCACCTCCCTCTGCTGGTTTGCCTATACCTACTAAGCAACTGCTTACAAAAATTTCTCACTTAATTTGTTTTTAACAATGTCAATTCTCTGCAAAAGTCATTTTTTCCCCTATTGAGTAGATTTACACACAACACAATCAACCGGTGGAACTCCTTGCCAGAGGATGTTGTGAAGGCCAAGACTATAACAGGGTTCAAAAAAGAACTAGATAAGTTCATGGAGGATAGGTCCATCAATGGCTATTAGCCAGGATGGGAAGGGATGGTGTCCCTAGCCTCTGTTTGTCAGAAGCTGGGAATTGGCAACAGGGGATGATTACCTGCTCTGTTCATTCCCTCTGGGTCACCTGGCATTGACCACTGTCAGAAGACAGGATATTGGGCTATATGGACCTTTGGTCTGACCCAGTATGGCCATTCTTATCAGATCCATAACTTAGCATATTTCCTTAAATGGCCGATATAATCACTTCACTGAAATGTTCTAGGAAGGAAGGTATCTGAGTCATTACATCAGTTGATCTGTAGCACACTAACTTGAACAATATATCCATCATGTCTTTTATTATCTGGGGCTTCAGTTAAAAAAAGGACAAAGGAGCAGCACAAGTAACCCAAGTGGTCTTCACCTAGGAATTCAAGGTCCATTTTCCTGGCTGTAAGATCATTGATCCACTAATTAAGTACTAACCCAGGGGTAGGCAACCTATGGCACGGGTGCCGAAGGCGGCACGCGAGCTGATTTTCAGTGGCACTCACACTGCCTGGGTCCTGGCCACCAGTCTGGGGGGCTCTGCATTTTAATTTAATTTTAAATGAAGCTTCTTAAACATTTTAAAAACCTTATTTACTTTACATATAACAATAGTTTAGTTATATATTATAGACTTATAGAAAGAGACCTTCTAAAATGTTAAAAGGTATGACTGGCACGCAAAACCTTAAATTAGAGTGAATAAATGAAGACTCGGCACACCACTTCTGAAAGGTTGCTGATCCCTGTACTAATCGAATATGTTGGCTTAGATCTTAAGATGCTCATACATTTAAAATAATGTGTTAGTTTCCTTCCAACAGAAAAAAAAAAGGCTTTTAGAGTATCATCTTCCTACCCCCTGCTTTGATGGAATACGTGTACTAAAATATGCCAGGTAGCTGGATAATTCAGGATTGGTAGTGTGATATAGGAGTGTTTCATCCATAGATCACCAGTTCCATTCTGGCTCAGGTTAGCATAATGAATGGAAGTTATCAGTTGACTGTTTAGTGACCTATGCAAATTAGCTGAACTAATTTCAGTTTAGTTCTGAGTGTGTCACAGATATCGCCATCTGAATGGACACTAATTTTCACCCTCGTTGGTGATCTCATCAGAGAAGCGAGGGGCTGAATGGGTGATGGAAAGCAAGCTACTTTTTCACCATTCGAAGTAGTCCATTCAAGTTAGCGTGAAGTACATTTGCAAAGCATCATAGTGTAGGATTGCAGGTGCACTGCTCTTCTCTGTTTCTTTTCTGTGATAAAAGGAGGAATTCAACCTGGCAGTCAATTCACTTGAAAAACCATCAGCAACCAAACCAAAATTCCTTTGCTTTTAGTAATTTACTGTTGTACAAAAGTTGCACTGAAGCTTGTATCCCAAATTCTACGAAAGATTCCCCCACGTTCTCATTTTTAATAATCAGTTGTAGCTATAAATGATTTAACTTTTATGTACACCTAAAGTGACATGCTGTAATTTATGAAAATACCAGTGCAGTGAAACAACCCAAAACACAGATGAATATACTGCCAATTTCTATGTAATTACTTCAGAGCTGTTACTTTTTGTTCAGTGCATTAGTGCATAACAAATGTGAAACACCCCAGTAATCAATATTCCTTGTCAAGAACAAGTATATTACCAGGGAGTTATTACCACGTTATTCCTTCTGATCCTTCTTTTCTATTTGTTTAATTAATCTAGCTGCATTGCATTACCTTACTTAACATAAAACACTGCAGCCTAGAGTGGGTCACTAATAGGCTATGTGCTAAGTGGCCCTTTGATATTTTGAAAATCATCTTTAAAAGGATGCCTGAGCAAACAATACCATTTATAATGCACTGCAATTATAGACTGTTTGTTGAGATGCTCTTTTCTTGTTATTTAAGCAACTTGGAGTCAAGTGGTGCTACATCGCTTTATTATTTTCTGTGCAATGGGTGAGATTAACATGTATGAACAGAGAAACATGATAGCTAGCTCACTGAGGTGCTGTGCAAAATCAGTGTAAGTACAAGTGTGGCAAGCACTTTCACCAAGCAATACAGTGTCTTATCAATCAGACCTAATTATTTCTGTGGGAGCAGGCTATTTTCCATAACTATCTTCTTTGTGTATGCGTTTGTCAGAATTTAAAGAATAGAGGGTTTTTTTCCACAAATGAGCTCTCAGATCTTCCCACATAGGTATACATTTAGAGTAGAGAGCAGTGCAGGCCACCAGTACTGTGTGAATTGGGAATGTTGTTCTATTGAGTCAACTGACTCCCAGCTACTGCTTAATTTCCAACTTCATAAGGTTGTGTATCTAAACTTCTTTGGAAGCCAACGGGAGTCTTTCCATTGACTTCAATTAACTTCAGATAATACCCTTACTAACGTCACCTGAAGAGTTTAGAAAAGGGTGTCATGAACATAGGATGCGACCCCACTAGCTGTTGGGAAGCTGTTTTTCCATCTCATGAGAATTTGAGATTTGAAAAAAAAATCCTATCCCAAATTGGGGTGAAAAATAAAAATTTCAAATTTTCACAAATTAAAAAACAAACAAACCCCCAAAACAAAATAACTTCAGGTTGGGTCAATATTTCGTTTCAATTTTGACCTTTAATTTTTTTTACATTTATTTTTACCACAAATTAACTTAAATTTCAGAACAAAGTCATTTTGACCTGAAAAAAGAATTCCTTCAAATCAATTTTCAAAGCTGACCCTTTCCTGCAAACTGTTTGTTTTGATGAATCAGCATATTTCAATAACAAGATGCTTTATTGAAAATGTCTTGACCAGCTCTAATCTACCTCTTTGGACTTGTGCTGCCAGGAGGTATTTGGTGGGCAGTAATCAGAGAAGTCCCATGCCACCTGCTGCTTATTGACTCACTGGAGTTCTGTTTTTCTTCATCTGCTGATCAATTATATACTTTCAGTCTGAATAACTTTAATATTAGATTAAGGGAAAAAATGAAATGAGAGAACAAGCGTAGTCTTCTTAAATGAACACATAGTGATTCAACGTATTCTGTAAAAGCAGCCATCTTGAACTGACACTGCTCTTCAGAATGGAGGCACTCACATCATTAGAAAGGGATAACTGCGAAGCAGAGTCAAATTGATTACATGGTGTGACCCTAACAGCATCCCAAAGCAAGAGGGCAAAAGGGCTCACTGGTATCTGGTAGTGAGTTTCAGCTGGCCTGACCCCAGTTCAGTGTATCCCTATTCATTAGTGTCATAAACTGTATGCATCATGTAAAGTACCATTGGAAAACTAATAACACAAATATCATTAATATTCTTGCAGTAAATGCCCAAGTGACCATACAAATATGAAGGAAATATAGAATTAAAATATGTTTACCAGAAAAGACTGGGGAAGGAGTAAACAGGTTTCTCCCACGTAAAAGACAAGCCAATGCTCCCAGCCAGCTGCCAGAGTTGATTAGCAATCACATGTCAAGTGGCCATTCTTTTGCATTGGAGAGAGCAGGAACAGATCAATTTGAATTTTAGCAAATACCAGTAGGAGAAGAAACTACTATAGAACTTCCTTCACCTCCAGATTCCATGTCTCCTTCACCATAGCTTGAATGAAATTTATTTTGGGGAGTAACCTTCAAAAGAATCAATTTCAAAGATTCACTGAACTATAAAAGATCCCCAAGTTATCTTTCCCCTACGAAGACACTTTGTATTTGGGGAGAGATCCTGACCACAAGGGCTGTCAGTCATCTTGCTGGAAGAAATGTGCGGCAAGAAACTTACCCATTACTTAGACAATAGCTTCTTAAAATGTTAACATTAGAAAGCATATTTTTCCTTTTTTTGTTTTTCTCTAACTTTATTCCTCCTATTTTTATCACTTAAAATCCTTTTGTTAATAAACTTGTTTTACTTTTAATCTAAACCAGACCTCTGCTGTGTTTGAATCCAAGTGGTTACTAATTCCAGTGAAAGTGATAAGCTGTATATTTTGTCTCTTCAGAGGAGCAAACAAATCTAATCCCTCTGAATGGTCCAGGAAAGTGTTGGACATTGCAGAGCACAGTGTTTGGGGACAATCTGGGACTGAGGAATGTTGGGGTCATCTTGCTAGGTGTAACCAAAGCTGATGGATTCCAGGATGTGGCTGGGGTGTAAGGAGGAGGCTGCTGGAATCAGTTGCTGAACCAGAGCTGCTTAACACAGACACTTAGTGCTTGCTTGGCTGCTGGCTGAGAGTGTCCAAACTATGAGACAAAGTACAAAACATCTGAGGCACCCAGGGTTACAAGACAGGTGGTGACATAACCCCTCACTTTTCTAGATTGCACACATGAATACAGAAACCACAGATTGATCTCTAACTACAGGAACCAGCCACATGATTGTCAGGCATCCCTTAACCCTCTCCAGACTACTGCTATATCCCATCACAGACACAGACCCTCGAAATCCACAGTGCAACATAGAGCTGTGCTTAAAAAAAACAAGCAAACAAACAAAAAACAGAGCATGCCTAGATGTATGAGATGGTAGAAGAAAGAATTCCATCCACTTGTCTCTGAGGAACTTTAGACCACAATCGAGCTATTAGTTCTCATTTTTTAGTATTGTGTTGTAAAGAGGATGGTAGAGAAATACTAGGAAAGCAGAGTTTGTAAACAGTGGAGTGTAAAAGGGGGTAAAAGGGAGAATGCTAAATTGGAGGGGGTAAGGATATTAATGGGCATCTTACTTTCTGGATTAATAATTCCAGGGCTATGGCACATGAAAGATCAATGGGAAAAAATAGCAAGTGCGAAAAGAAGTCAAGCAAAATCATTTCTTACAGAAACTGGTGAACATGGGCATCAGCAAAAAGAATTACCACACAAGGCACTGAACAGAAAAGAAATATACAGGTTCCTGAATTACTGAAAACAGTAATTAATTAGAAGAATAAGTTGTCTGTTAGTCTATAAGGTGCCACAAGACTCTTCGCTGCTTTTACAGATCCAGACTAACACGGCTACCCCTCTGATACAAGAATAAGTTGGATTCTATTACACCAAAGCCAATCTTCAAAACTGTTCCTATACCAGGGTTATATTTAATTGTGTCTCCAATCTTGGATAATCTCACTCTAGGTTTAGAGTGGCACCCCAGGTGGAATGATATTGATGTTCTTCTTTAAATATACTGCCGTGCAGCTTATAGCTACTAATTCCAAAGTGCCACCACTTCTGAAAAGGTTAAGCTCTTTTTCTGTATAGCAATAAACCCCCTTTTTCCTTCACACCTGACTCAGTGAATTTAGTATATAAATCATCTTATACAGAAACCATGTCTTAAATATTTGCAAGGTGGAGATGGTAGGCAGACGAGTTTCGTTTGTAAGCTCTTCAGAGAGAAATTGAAACATTTAGCAAATTTCACAATTTTCAGCACATTTTGTCCATTTTCTTTATATTAGTCAGCCATGATTTTTTAAAAGCAGCAAAGAGTCCCGTGGCACCTTATAGACTAACAGACATATTGGAGCATGAACTTTCATGGGTGAATACCTACTTCGTCGGATGCAACCATGATTTTTTAAGTCTTATATAAACCTATAATTGATGAATGAACTTCCCCCTTTTAAGGGGAGGTCTACATGCAAATTGAAACCAAAATATCTAAATAGTTTGTAATTCATATCTTCAGTTTTATTGCAAGTCCTATGAGTTGGTGATCTTATATCAATTCAAGTGTCCTATATTAATTTAATTTAAATCAGTAAAAAATACTGACCAGTGCTATTTTTTCCTGAAAAAATTCCAGTGTAATTTGTAAGTTAGCTTTGATTGTGTTTTTGAGCTGATTTTCAGAATCAAGCAATCGCAAAGCAAAACAATTTTAAACTACCAAGTTTCACTTGGTTTGATGGGTTTGATGAACAGCCATGAGACTGTGACCCAGATTTGTTTGAACCTCAAACTTTTTAATGGAACTAGTCAAAATATATCTTGACAACTTTTTTCTATCGAAAAGTTCTTGGTGGAATAGAGATGTGGTTAAATCAAGATTAACTAACACCCCCCAAAACAAACCTCAACCTGCTAGTCTAATGTAGATATCCTCTAACTACTCTAACTACTTCTTACTTCAGTGTAGTAGATCCATGACTGGAGTAAATGTGTTAAAGTCAGCAAAAAGTACAAGCAGATAACAAACATTGTGACTCTTTTCCCCTGGGTATAGGAGCCCAGCTGTTCCAATCATTTCTTGTTTACTTTGGCCACTGAAATGGCTAATCTTTCTAACATAGGTAATTTTATAGATCCAGTACCACACATCTCTGTGGACAATTTTTCTTTCTGAAACATTTTGGATCAGATACTTGATATATCATGCTCTGGAAAACTGGTAAAAATCTAGAATTGAATGGATGTGGGGGGTGGGGGAAGCAAAGAGACGTTCTAATAAAAATACAACCTAAGCAATATTTGAACATTAAACATTTGAATATGAATTGGATACGTAGATCCTGATTCCACTAGCTGCTTAAATATGTAAATAGTTCCACTGGCCTTTACTAGAAGTACTCCAGTGCTGAAAGTGAGGCACATGCTTAAGTAATTTGTTGACTGTCACAGACTCAAAGACTTTAAGGCAAGACAGGACCATCATGATCATTCTAGACTGACCTTCTGTACATCACAGGCCATAGAGCCTCACCCACTCACTGCTGCAATAGGCTCATAACCTCTGGCTGAGTTACTGAAGTTCACAAATCATTATTTAAAGACTTCAAGTTACAGAGAATCCATCATTTACTCTACATTAAACCAGCAAGTGAACTGTGTTTTACTCTACTAGGTGTCTGGCTGGTAGAATTCAGATACATTATCCAGGCCAGTGGGTGGCTCCTCAATTGTTCCTTGACTGCAATGGAAACCCTGAGAATTACAAGGAGCATATTAATAAAATGATCAAATTCAGTGGGCCAGATCTGTAGCTGCTGTAGATGGTCATAGCTCCACTGACTTAAATGTTGCTATGACAATTTATATCAACCTCAGCGTGTTTCCAAGTTCATACCAAGATCAACATTCATGCAAAAATTCATGAAAATGAGACTTAATTTGCTACACTACTTGTCGTGCTCTAGTGAGATGATGATAGTGAGCAATTTCCCTATGTTCTAGGAATACATTTATCCATTAAAATAGAACATGTATCATAATAAAATGCTTATGTGTAAGTGATGCTAGAATGATTACATCTATTTTCAATATATTCGAGCATAATTAAATTTCAGTGCATAATTTAAGGTCCAGCACAGGACAGTAATACAATATTCGCCATCAAGCTAACATCCAGTAAAGACAGTAGTGCATGATGCTGTTTAAATAGATAGGATGTAACAGCAGAAAATTCAGTGTAGTTCTCTCCCTTTTGGTGAATTGTCTGCAAACAAGTCATGGTTTGTATTGGCTTATCTGTTTTGAAATTGAGTGGATTGTTTGTGCAGATTTTCAACCAGCATAACACTGGCAGAGCCAGCTCACCCACCACCCTCCCTCATCCACTTCCACCCCATTCAGCATAGGGAGTCTGATAGGGGAAGAAAGGGATGGGGGAGCTCTATTCTTACCCAATGGCCATTGTCAGCTGGCTTATGTCCTCTGAGGGTGTTTAAGGGGCTGTTTAATTGTGGTGTAAACGTTTGGGCTTGGGCTGCAGCCTGAATTCTGGGACCCTCCTACCTAGTAGGGTACTAGAGACCAGGCTCCAGCTTGAGCCCAAATGTCTACTCTGCAGTTAAAAAACCTCACAGCCCAAGCCCAACAACCCTGAGTCAGCTGGCATGGGCCAACTGCAGGTATCTAACTGCAGTGTAGACATACCCTTAGGTATTATTGCTAGCTGTCTTAAATTAGAGTAGCCCTTGTGTCAGGGCAGGGACAGCACCACGGTAGTCTGAGAGTGAGGGAACCAAAGCTAGCTCCCTATTTTGCACCTCCCTCTTTGTGCTGAGTGTAACTTGGTTCAGAAAGTGAATTTAGCCCACGAAGGAAGGGAATTTAGTTCCTTCATGAGCTAAATTAACTTCCTGCGCAAAATCATACTCGGCCTGCCAAAACGTGCTGGGGTACGGTCCATTTCAGGGTTCACAGCCTGTGCGTCTGCCCCCTTTTGAAGAAGACTGCAGAGAGTCAGGGTCACCACACATCTAACTCAGCCTAAATCCTGGCAGCAAGAACAGGCACCTGTGATTCTTTTATGCAGAAGCAAGGTAAGCCGTTCTTCCCTTCTTTGGACATGGGAAGTGCACAGCACCACAGCTGTTAACTGCACGTGCGTGCTCAGCTCTGGGTGCAAAGAATGCAGTCACCTGTCCTTCCCATCCCATTTAAATGCCTCAGTGCTAGAAGATTGCTACTCTAAGTTTCCCATGAAACATATATACATGTGCGTATACTGATTTCCCATTTTCTGTCATCTCCCCCAAACATTCCTCCCAGTCACTGGTGCACCAGAATTATGAAAGCAAGCAACACTTGTTGGAAAGGGTGCATTAGATCTCAAGAGCGTGAGACTTTGTCCATATCTTGGAAACCAATCACAGCTTCTGTTCCTCTGCTGTGGTAACTTCAGGAGTGTCTTACTGCCATTGGTAACCTTCATCATAGATGGATCATCAGCACAAGCAGTGAACAAGACATGCACTCGACACAGCAGCAGAGGGAGAAAAGGGTTCTGCCACAAAGACACTTTATAATCTATAAGCAGAAGAGAGGGTGTGGGTGTAAACTGGGTACCACCAATTTAACTTTGTCATCCAGCCAAATACTTCTGCTGGTGTCCAGGAAAGATGACCTGTAATAATCTCTGTTTTGGGGCAGGTGTTAACTGATCAAAGCAGGAGATCAAGGACTTGGACCCATTACAGTACATGGGATCTCATGTGGGCTGTTATGGAATCACAGCGGGATGCAGAAGTATTCAGTATGTCATTTTACTAGCATAATATGGCAATGCATATGTGAATTTAAGAAGTGGCCAGCAAGTGTCAATAGGTAACGGATTTTCTGGCTGCTTAAATATCCTCCCATCCTCCTCTGTTCTGCTTATGCTGATGGTATTTATTTTGTTTTTAAAAAGTGATTTTAAACTACTCTTAATCTCTCCCTGTGTCCTTAAGCCCTTCACTGCCAAACACATGCAGGCAGTATATTCAGGAGATTAAGACTGCAAAAGTGACATGTGAGTGGAGGTGCCTGGTTTTTCAGAAAGGGCTGAAAATCATCCCTTTTCCAGGTGTTTTAAACTTCAGGCAAGAATGTCTGGAACAAACGTACTCTCCATGTACAGATACCAGTTGCACATTGCTATGTTAATTTGAATTTGCACACACACAAAACCCACTTTTTACCCAGCTCTAATAACAGGAATTCTCTTTTCCTAGCTTGACTTGAGTCATTCCCATCCTCCATACCAGGATCACTGCTATTTACTCACTTTTCAGCGGAAGAAAATGTCATATTCTGTCATGTTCTGCTTGACAGCCAAAGATTATTAGAGTTTAGCTAGAGCTCACGTGCAGCTGGGCTCCTGCTTTTACAACCTCTTAAACCATACTTACAAAAGTTGCTTTATTTGTTTTTAAAGAGCTTTCTGAAATCTGCTTCATATGTGGCATCAAATTGCACTTCCTGCCACATTGTATCAGATTACCCCAATCCTGCTGAATCACAAATTATTTAATGTAGCAAATACAAGTGAGCAGAATTAACTGCAACAATTCACAGTAGCATAAATTCTGCAGAGCCCATGAGAGAAGTAGGCAAATACTGCAGGTAAGATAAATGACAATTTGAATGGTTCTCAGATAATTGCGGTGCTTTTGCATGGTATGAAATGGCTGTAGAAATCACCACACAAACAGAGCTTTCTGATTTGGTTGTCAGTGATGAAAACCCAATGTGAGAATGGCTAGTAAATGCACAGATATATACATATAGAGAGAGAGACCTATCTCATAGAACTGGAAAGGACCTTGAAGGTCATGAAGTCCTGCCCCCTACCTTCACTAGGTGGACCAAGTACTGATTTTGCCCCAGATTCCTAAATGTCCCGCTCAAGGATTGAACTCACAATCCTAGGTTTAGTAGGGCAATTCTCAAACCACTGCACTATCCCTCCCTTGTAAGAGCCAATTGGAAACTACAGATAAAAATAAGTAAAGCATTGCATCATAACAACAAGTTACTCCAGGGACTGAATATTGGAGTGGTTACTGCATTTCTTGAGAGGTTAAAGCCATTTGGGCTCATGTAGGTACTTTAAGAGGTGACTTGATCACCGTCTATATCTTATCTTGATTAAGATAAATAGACTCAAGGAGCTCAATCACTATAAATCATATTTTCTAATCCTTTAATCATTCTCATGGCCCTTCTCTGAAACCTCTCCAATTTAGCTCTATTCTTCTTAAACAAGACGCTACAACTGGACACAGTATTCCAGAAACTGTGATAGCAGTGCCAAATACAGAGGTGAAATCACCACTTTACTCCTACTCAATATTTCCCTGTTCATACAGCCAAGGATCGCATCAGCCCTCCTGGCCACCACATCCCACTGCCAGCTCATGGTTCCGCTCATTATCCACCATCACCCCCACATCTTTTTCAAGTCTGTGTGCACTCAATGCAATGTTAGAGGTCTGACAAATGGTCCATAAATCTATTAAAAGAGGATTTTTCTGACACCCTCTCCTCCCCAACAGGTCATTAAATAAGAACATCTATAAATGTACGGCTGGTTTGTTTATTTATTTATTTATTTATTGGCAGCTTAGCATTAAGCAACAGGGCTATTGAGCTGGACAGGGTGTAATTCAGAGAAGGCAAGTCTTACATAGACTAGCAATATTGTGCTGTAGAAAGCCCAAGCAGAGCAGCAAGAAAGCAGGACGAGTTAGCAAGATGAGGAAGTACATACACAGGTGTACACAAAACATGGATGCAACAGTGAACTCCTTAGCATTGGTCCCAAGTGGAGCCATAGCATTGCTAATCTAACCATGAGAATCTGAGCCACACACACACTGCTCCAGAATGAAGAAGACATGCCTTCCATCCCTGTACTGTGGCTGCCAAATGGCATCAAGAAATAAGTGATGGCATCAACACAGTAGATAGCCCGCAAAGAGTAATCACTGCAGCATCAGGAGTAATGGAAGTTTAGTGCGTGTCATGGGGTGCGCCGACTGCTAGTGGCACCTCCTGCTGGCCATCCTGGCGAGCTCTGCCAGGTGTTGTGCCCCCTACTCCTTCCTGGCGGCGTTTTCTCTGCAGACCCCCTCTCGGTCCAGGTACCGCAACTTCCTCTTTGTGACTCAGCCCTCTGGCCAGGTCACAACATGGTTTCCCTTCCAGGTGGTTCACCCGAGGTCCTTCTGCACACATCTCAGGCAGTCTTCTCCAGCATTACCCTGATGGTCACTTCCCCAGTGGCCAAGAGGGGAACCTGGTCCTGCCCACTACTCTGGGTTCCAGTCCAGGGACCCCCAACCCAGCAGTTGTCTCCAGTCCCCCTGGTCTGCTCTGCTCCTTCCCTGGAGTGCTTACTACCACTCCTGGTTTCCCCCCCCCCCCTTCCTCTGGGAGTACCAGCTCCAAACCCTCTTCCCAGGGAGTGACTGCTGCCTACTTCCCCTGCAGCTCCTTCTGTTGCCAGCTACCTGGCGTTATACAGGCCCCACGTGTTCCTGTCCAGCTGAGCCTGCTTCCAATTAGTTCCTTGCTCCCTGGCTTCTCTTCCAGGTGCAGCCTGTGGAGTTAATTAGTCTGCCTGGCCATCTTAACTCTTTACAGTCCTGTGTGGGTTGGACATCCATCACAGTGTGGTTGATGCTGTTACAGCTGCTTGGCCTTCCAAGCAATAGAGGCTCTTGCCCTGACATAGTATGTAGACTTACAGCCTCATCCTGACTCATTATTCCTCATTAGTACGCTCCTACTCCTCTCTATCATTGTCACTCATAGCCTCCATGGCAGCATGGTCATATTTCCACATGAGTTGACGGTGGCCACAGTTTCTGGCTCAGATGAATATCCCCCTGATTTATTGATCCACATTAGGTTACATTAGGAAGATAAATCCTACATTTTTGGGCAACAGACTTCTGAGGTCCTCAGGCAGAATGGCCTATCGGTAGATGGAGGGAGTAGCCAATGCTAAGGAAACAAAGTGACAAACTTGGAGCCTTGCTCCTTGCGGTAGCCCTTGGTTAATGGTCACTTTGCCTTGCATCTTATGCAATCCTTTACACCTGTGAACAGTGTTAAATGCCACCATGTCGGTAGCATACTATACACACTTTGCCCACATGTAAATGGCTACATGAGGTGCAAGGCAATGAAGACTCAGGCCTATAATTTCCAACATAGGAGAATGTAGACAATTCCTTGACTATAAATTAGACTATTAAACTAGGCAGCAAGGGAACACAGGCCTCCCTCTTCAAACTGAGGCAGCAGGTGGTCAATACCACAAGAGAACAGATTTACAGGCATGGGTTCCTGTTATAAAATGGTATATAAAATAGGGGACAGTATTATTTTAACCTAAAATGTATTCAAATATCTGTTTCCCAAACAGTATAATAACTAGTTACAACAGAATTATGTTTCCTATGTAGCTCAGAGAGAAAAGCTGTAAGTTCTCCCTCTGAGAATTTAGTCAAAATACCTTTTTTTTTTGATCCGCTTGAACATCTGGAGTACACTCAGCCAAAGAAACTATAGCAATCACATGTGACTTCATCCACGTGAGCAATCCCAATTACCTCAGCTCAGAAATTAATAATGTATTGAGATCTATGTTGCTATCCAGGAGGAGCAACAAAAAATTGTGCCCAACTTTGACAGTGTTTTCCCCTAATATTAAGAATTTTGATGAAAGCAGTATATGCATTCAAGCAATACAAGATGTCCGGCAGACTTGACAAAGGGGCAAATTTTGATTGTTTTCAGTTCCGCTGTAACTCTCACATAGCTTTGGTAAGTACTCAGATTGGAATTTGTCCATGCCATAGGGTTAACCCTGTTACTTTTGTGAAAAGTGCTGTGGGGTCTTTCCCTTTGGTCATTATTCAGGATTCTGTGTTCTCTGAAAAATGGCACTTTTAGGTGCCCCCTATCACCATGCTGGGGCTCTGGTCCACTCCTGACTTAAGAGAATAGAGTGTTACCCACTGAGTAACTAGTACAATTTCCTGAAGCACCTAGGTGTTCTTTGGAGGTCCTTTTCCAAGTCAATCCCAGGTCCTAACTTGCTTAGCTTGTGAGATTTTAATGAGACCACAGATCATACATTTTCATTAGTTGATGATGGGTTGGTTGAAAGATATTTTAATCTAATTGGTAAAGCAAGGTAACGAAGTGAATATCATTGTGTTGGAGCAACTAGTTTGTTGTCTTACTGCCCATCTGACACAAATGACTAAAGTTAATAAAGGCCCGACACAAAAGGCCCAAATATCTTCTGGTCTATCTTCAACTGACTTACATCATGGATGAACCTGGCCCAATGTGCCTACAGCAAAGTTTAACAAGTCGTCTTTTCCTTTTAATTTTGAACAAATAAACACTACATTTTGAGCACAACAAAGGATGACAGAGGGGGTAGGTTAACAATATAAGAAAGGACAATGTTGGACATGTGCATTTACAGCCCAATAAGAAATAATGTCATAAAGAACAGCTGTGATTTTATTTTCATCAGGCGAGTTCTTTAGGCTTAGTTCACCCATCTGGACTCTTCTTCAACTTATTTAGTTTCATTATTATGTTCATCTTATTCATGATTATTTTTTGGAAACAGCTTTCTGAAATCAAGTTTGGTGTGGAATGCTCATGGTGTATAAGTGAGAATTGTCTACATTTTGACGATGATTGTACAGGGGATCAAGCAGCCAGATGACATTCTGGAAGAGATTAAAGATTCTAATCCAGCACCCTATTGGTCACTTTATAAAGATGACATAGATTACTGTGGAATATGCTGCAGCTGGGCATTTACTGGATGACAACATTCTGCATCTCTCTGTTTGGTGATGGTTTTGCAAATTAATTTAATAATGGCTCTGACTGTTAGGCCACACTGCCCAGTGCAGAAGGACAGTCCCATTGACTCTGGCCAATAGGACATACTGCCCTAGACTGAAGGGAGGTCTGACTGGCTCTGGCCACTAGGCCAGATTGCTCTGTGCTGAAGTGCAGTCCTATTGACTCTGGACATTAGGCTGAGTCTAAAGATGGCCCCTCTAACTCTAGCCAGTAGGTCTCACTGCCCTGGGAAGAAGGGTGGCAACTTAGACTTTTTCCACTGAGCCTTAGGGCTTGTCTACACTACTGCATGGGGTCGATCTAAGATACGCAACTTCAGCTACATGAATAGCATAGTTGAAGTCAACAGCTCATGCTCTCCCATTGTCTCCACTTGTGCTCCTCACTCTGGTGGTGTACCGGAGTCGGTGGAAGAGTGCTCCATGGTCGATTTATCACATCTATGCTAGATGCGATAAATTGACCCCTCTCCCCCCCCGGATCGATCACTGCCCACCAATCCAGTGGGTAGTGTAGACAAGCCCTTATTGTCTTGAACTCTGAGACAAACAGACTGACTCTGGTCATTGGACCTCCCCACCCTGAGAAGAAGAGCAGTTATTTGGACTTGGCCACAGGGCCATTATGCCGTAAAGGATGATGGGCTATACCTGCCCCAGAGTCAGAGGGGCCATCTAGATTCAGGGCAGCACAGCCTAATAGCCAGAGTCAATAGGACTGCCCTTCAGAACAGAGCAATATGACCTAATGGCCAGAGCCAGTCAGACCACCCTTCAGTCCAGGGTAGTATGGCCTATTGGCCAGAGTCAATGGGACTGCCCTTCTGTGGCGGGCAGTGTGGACTAGCAGTCAGAACCCATAGTACCATCCATCACCACAGGGTAGTATGGCCTATTGGCTAACGGGGAGTGGGCCACCAACCAGTGGTGGGTCAGCAGCCAAGGCAGGGGGACCTGGGCCTTTCCTTCTCCACAAGGTCCCAGCCCAGGACCCTATCAGCAGTGAGCCTACTCACCACTGGGTCATCAGGGATCCCCCAAAACATGCTGACTCTGTTCCTGGTACCACAACCAGATCAATGTCTGTTTTCCCTAGGCTACTTCCTCCCCTGTCTTCCTGCTCCATAGTCTGCAAGTCCTCTGGTTCTCCAGGGTGCTCAGCAGGTGAGGTTCCCAACGGCTCCTTCTCCTCATGGGCTTCTGTGGAGAGCTGGGTATTTGCCTGGGTCTCGGCACACCTGGACTCTGTGGTCTGGGGCTCTGACAGCTTCTGGGCAGGAGCCTGCAACACACATTCTCTCTCCTCCCTGGTCAGCCCCCACTGAGCTGAGCTGCTCCCTCTTATACTGTGGTTCCAGTTGGAGCATGCCCAGCAGGGTTGAGGAGTGTGAGGCTTCCTCAGTCCATAATACGCCCGGGTGGGGAAGTTATACCCTGTCACACATGGGGAGTCAATCCATGCTCCCATTTTCCCCTCATGTTAAAATTCAGAGAAAATCGCAAGTGTGAAATGCATGGAGTTTCTAGTCTCCTACACTGGAGTAGTCTGTGTGGAGAATAATAAGGCCCTTCTGTTGTAAATGACTAGGAATCATTGAACTACATTATCACAAAAATGCGGAAAAATCATAGACTAGCAGATTATTCCATAAAGAAAATGTGCATGCGCTGCACAGAGAACAAGAAAAAGAAACAAATGCATTTAATGATGGAATACAGCCAAGCAGCTTGTTTATATTTGTAATACATAGATTGATGACTGTTTTCAAGTTTGCAAGTTTTAAAACTGGAGCCTCTAATTAGTGCAGCAACTGTGGTGAAAATTATTTTAAACTACTATGAAAAAACCGAGGGACTTGGTCATTCAGAATAATTTGTTCTCTGTTCTCAAATGTGTATTTAGCAGCCTGAGGAGTTCCTGAAGATGTATGGAGAGAGGCAATTTAATTAGAGTTTTAGTTATGCCATGAGTACATATGCAAAGATTCTGTAAAAGTTGAACAAAATAATATATGCATGAGGAAACAGAATCTAGATTAAATTTGATGGAAAAGGGAACTATTGAGTGTGAAGTGTGGTCTGAGCACAGGACTCCAGATTAGGAACTCCTGCGTTCTAATCCCACATTTGAGTAGGACTCCATGACTTTGGAGAGGTTATTTAACCTTTCTGTTTCACTTCCCCAGTTTCAAAATAGAGATGATAGGATAAAACTAGTTACCCCTCAAGGATGTTGGGAGTATTAATTAATTTCTGTAAATAACTTTAAAGAGGAAAAGCTAAGAATATTATTTATTTGGCTTTCTGGGTAATCTAGTTGTAATTATACTTTGACTGAATTTCCATGTGGACGATCCTAGTGCTTGATTTCATGTCACAATTTTAGCTTGAAATGCAGCATGTGTAGCCACTGGAGACGGGTAAGGCTAGATTTTAAAGGTTGTTGGGGTGCCTAATGATGCAGATAGGTGCCTGAGTGCTTTTTAAAATCCCAGTGGCATCTATATCTGCCTCTTTACAAGTCTAAATACTTTTAAAAATCTGATTTGGACTGCCTTTCAGTCCTTCAGCACTGACTCCTCCAACCAATGAAGGTGTGATACATTGCCCACTGAATTCAATGCACAGGCTTCTATTGACCTCAATGCTCAATGAGCATCAATGATGGCCATGTAAGGGAATTCTGGCTGATCCTCATAAGCTAAAAGATGCTAGCTACAGTGCAGGGTTTCATGCATGTGGAGGATGCAGTTCTGTCACTGAGTTAATAATGTGATAGGCTAGATGCGCTAAATAATCAGCTGAGAACACACTAGATTTCGATTCAACATAGATACCTGTGAAATGAAAATGGGGCACATGAATACAGTATCAGATTGCTCATAATCAATGTGGCGGCAGGCTGCAAAGCACAATGAAATCCACATTTACATGAAAACTGCTGCACAGGTGATAGTAATTATGTTGACGTGTCAGAATTTTTGGAAACTAGGTAATGAAAACAAAAAAGAGCAACTGTCTTTCAAAGTCAAATCAAAATTTGCTTCTGTCAGAGGAGTTATGGTATGAAGGACAGCTGTCGTGTTGGTAATATAAAAGCACTGGCTAATTTGCAAAAATATGCAGCTGAAAGATTGGAAAAGCAGGCAGCTAGTGTTAAAACATCTAGTACATATTATCTGGCTTTTTAAGGAGAGGAGTATAGAAAGCTTGGCATTAATTAAAGATGGTAATAAACTCAGGTGACTCAGGAAAGCACCACTTAGGGACTTACCCTTTATTGCTATACTTGCCCCGAAAGTACAGGAAATGTTCTAGATTATCTCAACACTCAGCTTGGTTCTTTTTAGAAAAACACCTGGGACTTGCAAGTCAGTCTTGAATTCTATTTACACTGCAGCAATAGACTGTAAGAAACATATTTTCTAGTGGGGGTTGAAGGCTTTTGCCTTTAGTTTAAGATTCACCCATCTTTTGGTATTTCCTCACAGCTAGCACCCTCCCCCCTCCCCATGGATCAAGCTGGGACTTTCACCATGTAGCAGGTCAAAGATCACACTCCAGTAATTTAGTAATTCCTAAACATTTCCCAGCCATGCACTTTTCTGAGGATAGATTACTTTACAATGAAGCTTGTGCATTTCATGAACACAGTTGGCAACAGTTACAACCTATGTATGTCATTGTAACAAAACTTCTAGTATATTTTCAAGAAAAGTATACTGGTAAATGTTGTTGGGGAAGAGATCAAGGGCCTTCTTTGTAGAACCAATATTCTAGAATTAGTCTTGTGCAAATTCAGAAAATCAGCACTACCTCCACATAGCATATTGAGTATCTATGCCTCATGCCCCATGGGTCACAAGTCATCATCTCGATTTCCTTTACTAACTACTTCATTACTACTGTCTATATCTACACAATCCCTGAATATATCTGTTGAATATACCATAGCCAATCTTACTATTAATACAAAATGCTATGGAGTCATTTTTAAACATGGAAAAGATCCTTGGCTTATTGAGTCTATTGTCTGGCAAAGACAGGATATAGTCTTTTGATAAAGGATTTGTCAGAGATTAAACCAATACCACACTAAATTCGATACCTGATCTTAACCAAAAGAGGTAATGAGATATTAAACTAATAATTCCCTTGATCTGAGGCAAAAGGCAATTGATAAATTTTCAATATGAGGTTATCCAATATTTTAAGTAAAATAATTATGTATTATTAGGCTAATAATGTGTTGGATTTTAGACCAAAAGCTATGTAACTTGGGGTAAACCTGTGCATCCTCCCCCAACAACATCCTACATTTCTGTTCAGTAGCTTGTACAATGGAATGGATAAACACATTTGTTCTGAACCCATTAAGTGGTTCAATATAATAAAAACAACCTGATGTCTTTTGTGCCATGTAAATAGGGGGCCAGTCCACATATGCTGTTGTATATTCCATTCCAGGTTTCTCTGACTGAGATATGGTCTAACATACTTCTTTAATATCCTCTCAATGTTGTTCTTTCTTGTGTGTACTGTGTGCTTTGGTCTGTTTTGTACAGAGCTAGGAACATAAGAATTATCATACTGGATCACAGCAGTGTTCCATTAAGACCATTAACCTTTCTTTGACAGTAGACAATAATAGTGCAACCCCCCCCCCCCCGCCAGCTGACATATGACAATTTGTCATAGAAGCTTCTTACTAACCCTCATCATTTGGGTTAGTTTATACTCCTAAGCATGAGGGGTTTTGTAACCCCTATATGGGGGTTGGACTAGATGACCTCCTGAGGTCCCTTCCAACCCTAATATTTTATGATTCTATTGTAATGGTTTTTATCCTATCTGTGTATCCATATAAATGTCAATTCCTTTAAAAAAATTCTACTAAGCTCTTACTCACAGTGCTATCTTGTGGCAGTGAGCTGTAGAGGCTGGTTATCAAAGGAAATATTTTCTCACACATCTTATAAATTTTAAATGTTTCCATTTTATTGAATGTCCTCTCATTCTTGAATTATGGAAAGAGAGTAAACAGGGAACCTGGTTTACATTTCATATATCATGTCTAGTATGTCTTCTCTTATTCATCTCTTCTCTAAATGGCACTGTTCCAAACTTTTCAATCTCTCCACATCTGGAAGTCTTTCTGGCCCAGATCCTCCAAAGTATTTAGTCATCAAATGCTCTTTGACTTCAGTATGAATTAGGAGACTAAATTCCTTTGCGGATCTGGGCTTCTGTGCCTCCAATATATTTTTTTGTCACCGATCACTGCACTGTACCCTTCTGTTACATCTTTTCTGAGATAAGTTGACCAGAACTGAACCCAACATTCCAGGTGACTTCATACCAGCAGTTTATATGACCACTCTATGATGTTTTCGGCATTATTTTTCCACACTGTCTTTATGCAACCTAAGATTAGTTTTTTGCTCGCTGCTGTGCATTAAGCAGCAGTTTCATTGAGTTATCCACAATCATGTTCAGTTTTTTTCCTTGGTGGTTACGGTTAATTTGGAACTCAACAATGTGTATGAGTAGTTCAGATTATTCCAATGTGCATTACCTTGCGTTTGTCAACAATGAATTTCATGGCTGAATTATTCCTTGTGAATAATTTATCTGATGAATTTAGTACTTTCCATGAATTAACCACATACCAATTTTGATTTTTATGAATGTGTTTGTCATTTGTAATTGTTTGACCAATAGTTTATGCAAACAAATTTTAGCTGATGGTTTGTTCACAAACTGTTTACTTTGTTTGCTATTCATTACTTATTATTTGTGAATCTGACTGGTCACTTAAGTCACAAGGTATTGTTTCTGTTTCTGAATGGATTGCTGAACTGTTTAAACAGGAGAATAGCAAATAATGAATAGAGAATAATGAACAGGAAAAAAAAGTTTTGTTCATGCACATATACACTTATCAATATGTTAATGGTGAGATTCCTATGAAGAGACATCGTTCCCCAAATAGCCATGCAAACAAAGATTCATTTGCAAACAAAATGGATTAAGCCCAACAGCTACTCAGAGTGAAAACAAATGGCTGTGAACACTGTATTATACTATTTGCCATCCATTCATGCTGGGGAGGAGGTATTGAGGGGTCAATTACTTTAATTTTATTTAGGGCTGTTGTTTAATCTTAGTTAACTCATGCAATTAACTCAAAAAATTAATTGCAATAAATCACAGTTTTAATTGCACAGTTAAACAACAGAATACCAATTGAAATTTATTAAATATTTTTAATGTTTTTCTACATTTTCAAATATATTGCTTTAAATTAGAACACAGGATACAAAGTGTACAGTGCTCACTTTATATTATTATTTTTATTACAAATATTTGTACTGTAAAAATGATACACAAAAGAAATCGTATTTTTCAATTCACCTCATACAAGTACAATAACATAATCTCTTTATCGTGAAAATGCAATTTACAAATGTAGATTTTTTTTTTGTTACGTAACTGCACTCAAAAACAAAACAATGTACAACTTTAGAGCCTATAAGTCTACTCAGTCCTATTTCTTATTCAGTCAATCGCTAAGACAAACAAGTTTGCTTACATTTATGGGAGATAATGCTGCTGGCTTCTTATTTACAATGCCACCTGGAAGTGAGAACCAGCGTTCACATGGAACTTTTGTAGCCAGCATTGCAAGGTATTTATGTGTGAGATATGCTAAACACTCATATGCCCCTTCATGCTTTGGCCACCATTCCAGAGAACATGCTTCCATGCTGATGACGCTTGTTAAAAAAATAATGTGTTACTTAAATTTTGACTGTACTCCTTGGGGGAGAATAGTATGCCTCCTACTCTGTTTTACCTGCATTAAGCCATGTATTTCATATTATAGCTGTCTTGGAGGATGACCCAACATATGTTGTTCATTTTAAGAACACTCACTGCAGATTTGACAAAACGCAAAGAAGGTACCAATGTGAGGTTTCTAAGGATAGCTACAGCATTCAACCCAAGGTTTAAGAATCTGAAGTGCTTTCCAAAATCTGAGAGGGATGGGGTGTGGAGCATGCTTTCAGAGCAACACTTAAAAGAGCAACACTCTTATGCGGAAACTACAGAACCAGAACCACCAAAATAGAAAATCAACCTTCTGCTGGTGGCATCTGATTAAACTGAACATGCTTCGGTCTGCACTGTTTTGGATTTGTTATCGAGCAGAACCCATCATCAGCATGGTCGCATGTGGTCTGGAATGGTGGCTGAAGATGAAGGGACATATGAATCTTTACCGTATCTGGCACATAAATATCTTGTGACACAAGCTACAACAGTGCCATGCGAATGTCTGTTCTCACTTTCATGTGACATTGTAAACAAGAAGCAGGCAGCATTATCTCTTGCATATGTAAACAAACTTGTTTGTTTTAGTGATTGGCTGAACAAGAAGTAGGACTGAGTGAACTTGTAGGCTCTAAAGTTTTACATTGTTTTATTTTTTAATACATAATGCTACATTTGTAAGTTCAACTTTCATGAAAAAGAGATTACACTACAGTACTTGTATGGGGTGAATTGAAAAATACTATTTCTTTTGTTTTTCACAGTGGAAATATTTGTAATAAAAATAAATATAAAGTGAGCACTGTACACTTTGTGCTCTGTGATGTAATTGAAATCAATATATTTTAAAATGTAGAAAACATACAAACATATTTAAATAAATGGCATTCTATTGTTTAACAGTGCGATAATCACGATTATTTTTTAATCACTTGACAGCCCTAATTTTATTGAAATAAAATCTAGAATTATTTTTCTATGGATTGAAGAGCTTGTGTTTGCTTGTGAGTGGGAGTCTTTGTATAATAACAGCAGATGTACAAGACACTAGAGACTTGGCAGGTAAGTAAGAAGGCATTTGCTGTGGACCAGATGTGTCACAGTACTGGAAAACTTGATACAAAGATCACCATAGGAAGAGGAAATAGCACCAAAATGGACAGTGAATATGGGAATTTGTGTATGTTTTGGACAGACAAATATAAGTTCTTGAAAGCTGACCCATAGAACAATTAATTAACCAATTGGAACAGTAAATGACAAAATGTGAGTGTTGCTCTGAAGAACTGGATACATTGGAAGACTTTCCATTCAAACTATTTTTCCTGTTAGGCATTAATCTGAGGGTACAACCAATAGAAAGATTGCCATTCAGCACAAGGCAGTAGGAAGGAAATGAAATGATTTGAAAAAAAATAGAAGTGATTGAACCAGTACAGAGAAGAACAGCTCCATAAGTTTGACTACTTTTCATTGTTTTAAATCAGATTTGAAAATTAGTCTCTGTATAGTCACGCAATGGACAAATGAAATGACTGTTGGATATAGAGAGGAAAGTAATCACTAATTCACAAAAAAAGCAGATGAATAAAATGGCACTAGCAAATGGAATCAAAATGGCTCCTTATCTGGGTATAATGTGAGGTTAAATAAGCTTCCAGGGCAAATCTGGTGTTCAGTAGACGGTGGGGACGTAGAGTACTTACACACAAATAATCACTCTAGCTACACTGCTCAGTAAATTCTGCTGGCAGAAAGCTTGAGTGTGCACTGAGCATTGGCTTGTGGGAAATATAAATAATGGGCTAAATTAATTCCTGGTGTAATTCCAGTGAAGTCAGTTGAACATCATCAGGGGTAACTCTGGCCCTATGTGCTAAGTTTTCCCTTCTCAAAAAACATCATATTCCTTAAAGGGATGCCAATAAACAGTCTGGACACCAAATTTGACTTAAGGTATGTCTGCACTGCAGCTGGGAGTATACTTCCTAGCATGGGTGGAAAGACACTTGCTATCTCTGCTCAAAGCTAGCACACTAAAAATAGGAACAAAGCCTATACATTCAGGCTAGCCACCTGAGTACAATCCCACCTGAATCCCCTAGATACGTATGTGGGCAGGTAGCCCAAGCCACCAATGTGCTGCTTCCTCTCTGGCTTGCTGGTTTTGGTGAGTTAGCTTGAGCAGAGCTAGCTTGTGTCTGTCTATCCATGGTCCCAGCAGAAGGGTAGACATACCCTTTACTTTTAAATTGGCATGATCTGCTGAGAGTGAGGATCCTTGATTCTAAATCTTTTTCCTTAAAAACAAATGCAAATGTCTGTCACTGAGAAAATAACGTACTGGAACGATGCGTGACTCTGGACTACATTTGTTCTTTCGCTGCTCCATAATGGTTGGTCCATAAGGACAATTTGTCACTAAATCCCCTAGTTAACGTTGAAAATCTCAACCCTTATTCCCAGAGCTGAGCAGGCAACATGGAGGACATTGTTCATGATGTTTTGATGAAATCATTGTTACAATGGGCCGTGTTTCATTACAAATGTGTTCCTCTTCAGCTTCCCGTCCATAGTCAAACAGGTTGGGAGAAAAATGCTCTTTAAAGTTTCTATGAGGCTGGGATTAGCAAACATAATCAATTAATAATGAATTGTTATTGTATTTAATTGTTTATATTTGAACTCATTCCCGTGTATCTAAGTGCTATGCAAAGCTAAATCAATCACTTTAACTTTGCTATGTTTATGATCTATCAACATCATATTTAAACATTGCGTTGAACCAAGATTAAAATATAAATAGGTCCAATGGCCCACAAAAGAATCAACTGCTCTGAAAAGAATGACAATAAAATCATTAAACAAACAAAATCCAGAAGGGTAGAACTGGTGGCAAAGGGAGAACCAAGTTGGTCAAAAATAAACAGAGTTGAATAAAAGGCCTTACATCAACTCCTTGAAGTCTATGGTGGAGGTAGTGAGTGAGGGATTTCAATATATGGAGAGTCTGAACCAAGACTTCTTTCCCCCACAGTCCAATCCAAATGAAACTTCAGGATGGAGAGATTGGAAAACCGAGTTTAAGTACAAAGGAAACTTTAGGCTGGATATTAGGAATAACTCTATTATGTTGCAAGCACTTTGTAGGATAGGATTAGAGGTCGAAACAACCTTGCTTTATTGGAGAATTGGTCTGAAACCAACAAGAATAAAATTAAATAATGATAAGTGCAAAGTACACCACTATCTTGATATAACACTGTCCTCAGGAGCCAAAAAATCTTACCGCATTATAGGTGAAACTGCATTATATCGAACTTGCTTTGATCCACCAGAGTGTGCAGCCCTGCACCACCCCCTCCCCCCGAGGACTGCTTTACCACGTTATATCTGAATTCGTTTTATATCGGGTAGCATAATATCGAGGTAGAGGTGTACCACACTTGGGATGGAGAGATTAAATGCACAATTACAAAATGGGGAATTACTGGCTAGGTGGTAATACTGCTGAAAAGGATCTGGGTGTTATAGTGGATCACAGACTGAATATGAGTCAACAATGTGATGCAGTTGCAAAAAAGGCTAATATCATTCTGGGGTGTATTGACAGGAGTGTTGTGTGTAAAACATGAGAGATAATTGGTCTGCTCTACTCAGTACTGATAAGGCTTCAGATAGAGTACCATGTCAAATCTAGACACCACAGTTTAGGAAAGATGTGGATGTATTGAAGAGAGTCCAAAGGAGAACAATGAAGATGATAAAAGGCTTGGAAAACCTGACCTATGAGGAAAGGTTAAAAAAGCTGAGCATGTTTAGTCTTGAAAGAAGGCTGAGGGGGAACCTGATAACAGTCTTCAAATATGTTAAGAGCAATTACAAAGAGGATGGTGATCAATTGTTCTCTGTGTCCACTGAACATATGTGCTTAATCTGCAGCAAGGGAGATTTAGGTTAGACATTAGGAAAAACTTTCTAACCATAATGGTAGTTAAGTTCTGGACTAGACTTCCAAGGGAGATTGTAGAATCTCCTGTTTTTAAGAACAGGTTAGACAAACACCAGTCAGGGACAGCATATTTTTAGTTGGTCCTGCCTCAGAGCAGGGGGCTGGACTTGATGACCTCTTGAGGTTCCTTCCAGCCCTACCTTTCTATGATTCTATGTTTTGTCAGACTATGGAACTGTCTCCCAAAATCCATTGCTAGACTTATTCA
This sequence comes from Mauremys reevesii, assembly GCF_016161935.1. Taxonomy (NCBI): domain Eukaryota; kingdom Metazoa; phylum Chordata; order Testudines; family Geoemydidae; genus Mauremys; species Mauremys reevesii. Next base: position 256,101,073 of record NC_052623.1, read on the forward strand.
TAGGAAGACTGAACATTTTTAGACAGTAAAAAACAGTTTTTCTTTTCCTGAGAGTGGAACATGGGGACCTGTTACAGTAGAACCTCAAAGATATGACCATCAGAATTATGGACTGATCGGTCAACCGGACACCATTTGAAACCAGAAGTAACCAATCAGGCAGCATCGGAGAAAAAAAAAAGCAAATAATGTACTGTGCCTATATTGCACAGTAGGCACCTCTGGGCTGCCTGTCCCCAACCCTACCCCCACGCGTTGGGCACCCACTTACAGCTAGGAAGTGAAGATGCTGAGATTCATAGGCAAAGCTGTGAGCCCCCACTGTCAGCCCAAGGCAGAAGGAGCAGGAGCTGCACTGGGGTCTGTGTTGCTTTCCTGTAAGCTATGTGCACTGTTTTCACACACACCCCAGCCAGAGGGGGACGGCTGTTTTTAACCTCACCTCCCACCCCCGACACTGGCTGGGAAGGGGGCACAAGGTTGCCTGGGACAGGGAAAGAAGCTGCCTGCAAGAAAGCTGCCGAGCTGCCTCTAGAACCTGGCCTGGAATGCGAACTGCTGGAGCCAGAGCTGCGTTTTCTTCAGAGTTACGGACAACCTCCATTCCCAACTCTACTGAAGTTATTTGCTCCAATTTCTGTGACAGATCATATTAGCAGAGCTGACTGTAAAGCAGAATTTCCCTTCTATCAGAAATCTGTTATTTTGATGTTTGTTTTCATCTCAGATTGGGATAAAAATGTGAAATACTGAAACTTTGAGTAATGAAAAATTCCAAAAATATTCCATTAAAAATAGTGAGATGATTCGTTTTGACATTTTGGATTGAAACAAAGCATTTAGACATTCCTGAATCAAAATGTTTCATTGTGAGCTAAATGTTTATTTTTGGGTTGGGTTGATGTTAATGTTTGTGTCTGCCTGGCCACCACAATGTTACATGAGAGTTATAATTCCCGGTCACTCATGCCACCGCTCTTACCTTTGGGGTCTGGTTTCTGGCTAGAATACATCTTCTATGATGCACTGCTGTTGTCCGTGAGCCTTAGCTGCTGAAGTGCAACATAGGACTTTCTTTGTTTCTTTTTCAAAAAAGTGGAGGAGGGGATAAAACAGTTTTGATCGGCTCTACTTATGCATATTTGCTCTGACATTATCTATTTTTAGATATTTTAGCATAACCTCCTAGGTCAAAAGGACATTATACCTCTGTGCTTAAAGTTAAGCACCTGCCTCAGTGTTTTCCTGAATAAGGATAGACTCAAGCATGCACTTTCCTGAATTAGGGCTTGAAAGTGCATTATAAAGTGCAAAAACAACTGAAACAAACTGGGTGTGAAACCACAAGTCCTGTGTAGGACGGAGGTAAAATGAGAACTCTGGTGTTTAATATAAATCAGTGAAAATGCCAGAAGCAGCAACATGTTAGTATTCAAGGTGGAGCAGAGACCTTGGCAAAGGGTGATCAGGTTTTTATGGAAGAAAACAAGTATACTTCTCTCAACATTGTCATATTATCAGTGCATTTTCCCTAAGTAGCATGCAGTATCAGTAGGGTCTTTCTTTCCCCTTTTCTCCCAATTTTCCATGTTCTTTCACTAGTTTGACATCGTGTTGGAGTACTTTTCCAAGATTATTAGAAGTGTTGAAAATATGGACAAATTTAATTCTGTGATTAATAAAAACATTTGAAAAAACATCTGGCTATTAGAATGGAAGATTATTTGAAGTCATTTTTAAGTGGAACATCTATATGCTGTTTTCTTAAATTATCCTGCAGTGTATCATATATTGTCTTGGGACTTTTGATGCTGTGAATATTGACCTATACATGCTATACAAATTGAAGAGGTATACGGTCTGTAGGACTGGCATGGAGACAGTGGCATGGCCGGACAGAACAGTGTGTTGGGGTCCTTCACAAAATAGGGAAAATACAAGATGTGAAAATGGTAAGGATAATGGCTTAATATGCAACAATTTAGTACCATAACAATATGTGTATTTTTAATCACAAAATACCTGGCCTGATTCTCCTCTCATTTATACCTGTTACTTCCTTGACTTCAGTGGGTAGAGAATCAGGCCCGCACTGTGTTTAATTAAAGCAAAGCATAATGTGACTAGATTCTGAAATGCAAGATTAAATGTCTCCCCTGAGGTCAATAGCTTAATGTCAAAAATGTCAGACATTCAATAAAGTTTACTTTAAAGATCCAGATTAAATCTAGGCATAGGTGCTGGAACTGGGGGTGCTAGGGTGCTGCCGTGAAGTGGTTTCCATCATTTACAGGGTTTACAATTTGGGTCAATGGCTCTCAGCACACTCTCCACCCGCATACAAATTGTTCCAGCATCTCTGGATCTAGACCTAGATCTAAAAATCGTAAGTTAAATTAAACCAAAATGATGGGGGGAGTTTATCACAACAACCCTGGATGGTTCTAGTTTGTTGAAGACCCATGCAGCACCACCAAAACTGGAATATTTTGGGTTTGTTAAATAAACCTTATTTTCTAACCAGTAGTTAGTGCCATTATTACCCACAGTGCTTTGCATTCTATTCTTGCTTGCAGTAGCTATGAAAAACTTTTGATTCTGATTAGATCTGAAGTAATGCTCAGGGCTGTCATTCCAGTGTATTTGCAGACTTCTTAACAGGAAAAATAAATGATCAAATGCCCATCTTAACATTGATTGATATTGCCTCAGATTATTAACTATAATTTAGCATATGCCAAATTTAGAGCTCGGTCGCTTTTTACAGATCCAGGCTAACACGACTACCCCTCTGATACTTAAAGCTATATCTATTTCCCTGGAACCAGTACCTTTAAATATAATGTTGTAGAATCAAGTGTGTCTTTGTGAAATTAAATGTTACGGCAAAAATAGAGTAGAAACAGAGTTGGGTGAACTACTTATTAAACAAATTTTGCTCTTTTACTTTTGCAAATTGTTTGTGAATACACTTTGATTAAAATGAATGAGCACATTTGAAATTATTCAGTGGTTTCATGTAGACATGTTTAACCCTATGGTCTGCTCATAAACTGTATTCATCCTGTTTTTCTAGTTATCTGTTTTTATTGCTGTGACATCAACATTATGTGGTATTTTTTCTGTTTCTGTTTTTTCTGTTTCCAGAGTGGATGAGTAAAACTATAACAAAGGGAGGTAATGGGCCAGGTTTGTATAATTTTTGGTGGTGCCCAGAACAGGTCCAAGCAGAACCGTCCTGTCCATGGGGGACTAGTGGGGGACCTGGATCTGGCAGCAGCGAGTGAACCGGCCCCAGCCTGCCCTACTCTGCCCTTTCCATTCCACTCCTTTCCCCAAGCCCCCACTCCTTTCTGGCTTCCGCCCCCTTCCCCGAGCAATGCCAGGGGTGGGGCAGGGTGGAGCAGAGCGGGCTGGGGCTGGGTTGTTTGCCCTGGACCCCATGTCCCCCTGAAGTGCAGGGCCCCCCAAAGCACGGTAAGCCCAAACATTGGTGGAGTCTGGCCCACATTCCTAAATATTGGTGGAGCATGGGCACCATGTGCCCATATAACTCACCACCTATGGTAATGGGTAGTGTAGTTACTTGGCCTTTGAGTCTCACAGGGAGAAGGTAGGAGTAGCTTCTGGAGTCAGGATTAGCTAAACTAATGGAATTAAGGAATTTGGGAGATATTTTCTCTTTTTTTCCTTTCTGGGCCAATTTAATGAGCTCTTGCTTAACATCACAGCTAGAAAAAACTGTAATACTGTAGGCTGAGATCATATATTAAATTAATCTTCCCTTGTCATAGTCACACAAAATAAGTGTGTGTAGATTGTACATGCACAGTCCAGCTTTCAAAAGCGTTCTTGTCAGGGCTCAGCAGGGGTGGCTCCAGGCACCAGCACAGCAAGCACGTGCCTAGGGCGGCAAGCCACGGGGGGCGGCCTGCTGGTTGTTGTGAGGGTGGCCATCAGGCTGCCTTCGGCGGCATGCCTGCGGGAGGTCTTCCGGTCCACCGGGTTCGGCGGCAGGTACGCCGAAGGCGCGGGACTGGCGGACCTCCCACAGGCATGCCGCCAAATCCCTGTTACCAGCAGACCGTCCACAGGCATGACGCTGAAAGCCACCTGACTGCCATGCTTGAGGCAGCAAAAACCATAGAGCCGCCTCTGGGGCTCAGGGCTGGTCCAAACTAAAAAGATACTGATGCATTCTCTTGTCTACAACTGCATAATTGTGCCAAGACTCTGGCTTGCGATTTTGTGAAGAGTGGTGCATTGCTGCGGTTAAAGGAGAGACCTATGTCAAAAGGGATAATTAAGTAAAACAGAAGGTCTTAATTAAAAATGATGCTAGCCATTTGGTTTGTGACTTATGAATTTTACAAAATGTATTTCAATGCATACCGTGTTCAGAAAAAAAGGATCACCTCTCTTTGCTCTAGTCCAGTGGTTTTCAGTTTGTGGTCCGCAGACCACTGCGGGTCCTGTTAAGAATTAAATGGAAAGCAATCCTTAAAAGAGCAAACATCAAAATGAAGACAAGAATCCCATCAAACACCAACCTTATGGGGAATGATTGAGGTTGTCCTTGCATAACCGGCCAGAAGGAGCGTGCAAGAAGCCACCAATTCCTCCTGTGTTGACAGGCATTAGGTCTTCCTCCATAGCAGTCCCCTTGCTCTGGAAAGCACAGAGATTTCTTGCTCCCTGCTCTCCCCTTGGAGCAAATCATTTGAAATGGGAATAGGTCATGGTGCACCGAAGGGGAGCAATCTGTGCTATGCTAATGTATGGAGCCAAGTGCGATACTCCCATGGGCACTGAACAGCCCTAGGAGAAATTCTATTTGCCTGAAGTACGGGTGCTTATCCTGGGATGGTTCATCTTCATGCCTCTTCTCACAGTATCTAACCTTTATTGAAGAGACTCTTGATCTAAAGCACAGGCCTTTAACAATCATATAATCCATGATTATATGGGGGGGGCGGGATGTGAGTCCTAACAGACCTCTGTTTATCACTGTTTGTTCTGAAGCCAATTTCTAATGTTTTTTCTGTGTTGACAATCTGAAATGTGGAGCTAAAAACTAGTTTATCCTGCAGCAGTGTCATCTGTCACTGACTTTACGTTTTTAAGAGGCTGTAAACATTTAATTAACAAAAAAGGAAGCATCTCCTTAAAAGAAGCCTTAATCCAGAGAAAAGAGCACATGCTCCTGCTGGCACAGTTAATGGGGTCATTTATTGCCATGTCTTGTTGCATTATTGCAGTTGACAATAATGATGAGTAGAACAAGAAATGCAGTATTTGATAACTATTTTTAGACTAGTATAGTGGGGCGACTGCCCCCCTCCGATAGGCAGGGGTTAAAAGCAGCCAAGCTAGGCTGATTGGGGAAGCAGACACAGCTGTGGCCAGCCCAATCAGGGCCACAGCTGGCCCTATAAAATGGCTGTGAGCCAGGCGCTCAGTCAGTCTTTCGCTAGTTTTGGAGAGAGGAGGACCTGGCTGCCTGGGAGAGAAGGGTACCTGAAGTAGAGCAGTGCTGGGGAAAGGCAAGAGGAGCTGGGGAGCTCCAGCCTGGCAAATCCCCAGGCTGTGGGCCTTGCTAAAGGACAAAGCAGGTATTGGGACTACAGAAGTGTAGCCTGGGGATAGGCAGAGGCAGCTGGTCCTACCTGCTTGCCAGTGAGAAGCAGCCATTACATATTGCAGACTGCCCCAGTGAGAGGGGGCTAGATGATGACTGGCAGTAGCCACTGAGGCAAGGTGGGTTTAGAGGGTTGAGGGTTCCCCTGGGAAGGGAGACCCAGAGTGTGTGCACTGCTGTGAGCAGAACCCTGAGGTAAAGGGCAGGGACACAGGGGCTGGCAGCAGGCAAGACACCAACTAGCAGAGGGCTCTCTGTATGCTGGAAAGCTAATTGCCAAGATGACCAGCAGGAGACACCAGGCCAGTGGGTCTTTGACCTCGCTACAAGGAGTCTTTTACATAAACACTTCCTACAGAATATAAAACATGTAAACAGACACTAAGCATGATCAGTTACCTACCTATTTCACCTTCTGAGAAAGCTGTCTTCTTCCTTGGATCTTTGTTTCATTTTTATTCACCAAAGTGAAGCATGGAGATGTCTCACTCTTGAGTATTTTATTTTGTGCTGCTCTTTAATCCACTATGGTATTGCTGAGGTATGGTAAACCTCTCCTTTTGTACTGATAAACATAGATGCATTTGTTTCATTAATTGTCTGGATCAAAGCAGCTGACCTCTTTGGGTCTCACCTCTTAGGCTCTTTGAATGGTATTGCAGGCCAAAGTTTCACCACAGAGAACTCAAGGGAAAATCAAACAAGGGATGATGTTATCCAATATCTCCTCACCACTTTCACTTTCTGCTGGCTATGAGGAAGTACAGGCTGAACAGAAAGGAAGGATGGTCCAGGGGCTAGAGTGACAGTCTGAGAGATGGGTTCAATTCCCTGCTCCTCCCCAAGTCACATAGGGCCAGATTTTCTTAAAGGTATTTAGGCACCTAAAGATGCAGACAGGTGCCAAGAGGATTTTCAAAAGCCTCTAAACCAATTAGGTGTCTGACTTCCATATATTTCAATGGGAGCTGGGTACCTAACTTGATTAGGTGCTTTTAAAAATCCCACTAGGCACCTATCTGCATCATTAGGTGCCTAAATACCTTTAAAAATCTGGCCCTTAGTCTCTTTGTGCCTCAGTTCCTCATCCATAAGGTGAGGATGATAGCACTTCCCTACCTTTCAAGGGTGTTGTGAGGATAAATACATTAAATTTTGTGAGGTGCTTAGGGACAATGGTGATATGGGCCATATAAGTACCTTAGATAGATAAATAGACATTGTGGAGGCTCTGCTACTTTAGGATAATGTACAGCAGATGTTCTTAGTCTCAGTGAGGGGACACTTGCTATGGAAGTTATGCTGCATCTCTGGCCTTAGTGACAGGATGAATCATGTATCATAACACATATGCACCGGGGTGGAGGGAATTAAGGTTGCATAGACTAACTTAATTCTGGCATTTCCTGTAGTTTGAATGTTCACTGACACCCACATGGGTCATCAACAGGACTGGAACTTTTTTGGACCACTGCTCGCACTTCTGCCACTTGAGCTAACAGAGAAACTGATAGCAACAATAGGTTGTCAATCTCCCTGTGGATTGTCACCTCACTATATGGTGATGAGATGAGCACTTTGCCGAGGGGGTAGGGGGTGAGGGTTCACAGATGTTTGCTGGCAGCAGAGGAATGGTAAGATACAGGAAACTGAAGTACCATTCTCAAGTGGGCACAGACTCTTCTGCCTGCTTACCCAAGCTTGTCTCCTCCAACTACCTTTCCCTCCCGCAATTTTGTATCTTCCCTACCCCGGCTCCTTTCCCTAGTCCCATTCTTCTTGTCTATCCAGCCCAGACCTCAGCCTCCTGCCCCAGCCAGTCCTAGCTCCCTACTTCCTCATCCAATCCATCTCTCTCCCACCCCCTCCTACTAGCTCCCAATCCCAGTCTCCCCCAGGGCTCATCATCCAATATCTGTTTCCCCTCCCTGGCTCCTTGTCCCAGCCTCTTTGCCCAGCTAATTCCAGTTCCCTGAACCCCAGCTCCTTGTCAGACCTGTGTCTCCTCCCATCCTATCCTAGCTCCTTGTCCAATCTCAGAGTACCCCCAGCCAACTGGCTCCACTTCACATTTCCCAATTTCCCTTCCTGACTCCCAGTCTCCAACCTCCAACCCCCAATAACAACTTCTCCTCTCCCCCAGTTCATCTCACCAGTCTCTTTGTCCTAAACTACTACTTTCCCTCCCCTGGTCCGGCTTTTGTTCTGTTTTAGGGTGACCAGATGTCCCAATTTTATAGGGACAGTCCTGATATTTGGGGCTTTTTTTATATGGACTCCTATTAACCCCCCAACCCCCGTCCCAATTTTTCACACTTGCTATCTGTTCACTCTCTGCATTCAACTCAGATGACTTCCTCCTCCCTCTTCTGCCTGGGTGCCAGCAGGGGGTCGGGGGCTTTGAGAGCAAAGGAAAGACAGGCTACCTGCTGTCAGGTTCAGTGCCCAGCTCTGCCTGAAGCAGCCATTACAGGGAAAGTTCTTCTGAGCTTTCTTGTATCTTATCCCTGGGCTGCAGAATGCACAGTCACTCTGTGGGGACAGTGCCTGCACAGTCTGGTCAGCACTAGAAACTGTGAGGGGATGAAGTATGCTCAGAAAGGAGACACTCTTAGGAGATTTTTAGCTGTCAAACTGGAGCACGTCTGTAGTGAACCTGTGAGAATGGCAAGTTTTCAAAGATTTATAACTTGGCCAAATGCGGGTGGATTTTCACAGGCATGGCAAAATGCAGATCCTGGACGCACAGGCCACCTCTCCACCAAATGCAAGTGCCCACTCCAAAGCATGTGGGTGGTGGAGCATCTAAAATAAAGGTTTCCAGAATGTTATGTGGGGAAAAGGTACTTTCCCTGGCCTTATTCTTGGAAATGGCTGAAACATTTTAGCTGAATTTTTCCAAAGTCACCCTGAGGCAGACAGCCAGCATGGGAAATTTCAGACTAAACAGTTAAAATTTGGCAAAGTTATAAGCAACTGAAAGCAATATATTTTAATAAGAAGTGTGAGGTGACCTTAATAATAAGCAGTGCTACCATCCCCACCTATAATAATAAGCACTTCTATCTGGGGATCTACATGTGCTTTACAAACATTATTAATTCAATATTTTCAGATGGGAAAACTGAGACGCAGAGAATGTAAGAGATTTGTCCAAGGTTACACACACAGTCTGTGGCAGAGTCAAGAATTATTATCCAGGTCTCCTGATCCTGAGTGCCGATCTCTAACCCCAAATACATCTCACTGAAGTATAGGAATGAAATACAAGAATTGTAAAATAGGTACAGAAGAGAAATAATTTATGGAATATAACAGATGGTTCATTAAAAAAAATCCCAATAGAATTAGACTGGCAATTTTTAGCAGGTCTAAAAGTTTCCAGAAGTTACTAAATGTATGTCCATAGCTTATAACAGAATGTCCTGGACATTTAAACATATCTCCACTATCATATAGCTAATATCATATGTATATATGAGCTGAGCGCCATTATCATTCATTACATTTCCTAATAGGTTTATTATTTTACAATGTATGTGTAAGTGGTAGAATGGTCCCACTATTTTGGGGAACTTTCCTGGCTTATACAGTACCCCAGTGAAATGGGCTAATGAAAGGATCTGAGTCCTCGCTCCCACCTCCTTTACCCAGAGGCCTGCCTGCCCTCAAGAGCTCCCCTTCCACTCTCCTGTGGGGCAGAGTCCTCGTAACCCCAACAAGGCTGGGCCCAGGATTCCTGGGGGGCTCAACCCCCAACCTTGTCATGGTCACTTAGGGCAGGGGCTAAGGTGTCTCCACCCTGGAGTGCTCTCTCTGCATTATATGCTTCCCTGACCCACTGATCATTACATACAATTCAAAGCAAATACAATCTATTAAACAGCAACCAATTTAAAAAAAATAAGGAAAAAATGGGAAAGGTTAAAGGAGAACACGTCACCCCGCTCTGTGGCACAGGGACATAACAACCAGCATCTCTGGAATGTACGGGAAGTTCAGTCTGTTCCTCACACATCCCAGGCCCCCTGCCCAGGCCCTGGCTGTGCTGCAGGGATGCTGCAGGTTGACCACTTGCTCTGGCGGTGGCCACACACTCTCAGGCTCTAGGTGGCAGGACCCTTCTTCCAAACATTGCCCCTGCCCCATCGGGGTTACGATCCCCCTCCAAGTCCGGCCTGCAAGCCCTCTTGGCTGGGGATGTCTCCCTGCACTGGGCCCACTGCCCAGGGTCCCCCTCATACTCCCCAGCTGTTCACCGCACCCGGCTCCGGACTGCTCCAGCTCTAACTCCAGCTCCACTCTGCCTCTGCTCCAGCTCCAGCTCCAGCTCTCTGCCTCAGCACGGCTGCTGCTCTGCCTCCAGCTCCCTGGGCTGCTTCTCTGGCCCCTCTGGCTCTGGTTGCTGCACCTCTGCTCCCAGCACAGGTCTGCTCTGTGGGCTGCTTCTGTGACTCTGCTCCCAGCACTGACCTGCTTCCTGGGCTGCTTTTCTGCCCCCCTGGATCTGGCTCAGCTCTGTTCCCCAGCTCAGCTTGGACCCTGCTTTCTCCTTAGCTCAGCCCCACTCTGTCTGACCCAGGCAATTCCAGCTGACATGGAGTCCCTCCCCCCACCCTTCTCCCTGGCCTGGTGACTCCCTGATTAGCCTGCCTGCCCTGTCGATCGGGCTGACCTGGAGCATTGGCCTCTCCCCATTGTTCCTGTGGGCTGTCAGTCTCGGGGTCCTGATTTCGCATTGACCTCTCCCCTTTCTTTTGGTACTGGGAACTAGCCAACCAAAACACCCCCACTGAGTTTTAGTAGGTGGACAACAGTCCCTTTACATATGTACATAGGCCAAAATATTGGCACAAAGTGCCTGGAGTCATGGAATCGGTAAACTTGTTTATCTGCTTGCCCTCTGCATGCTAAATAAAGTCTGTCTTGTTGGAGACTGAGCTTATCTGGGAGCTGATAGAAAGAAATTCATAGCTGGCAACCCTTCTATGCTGATTGCGTTCACTCTTCTTACTGTCTTCCTTATATTTAGTAAAGGTTAAGCATCTTACTGAGGAGCTGCTTTGTGCTGCTTCAATACCGGATGGATGTTTGAGTTACTGTGACAACACCAACACTTACAACAAGGAAGTTGTTGAAGTATGCATAAATCATCATCCAAATCAAACTAACACAGTAATTGAGTGTGTGACAGAGCTATAAATGTGGTGGTTCCTATCCAATAAGAATTACATTTTGGATGGGGTATATGAAGTAATATAGAAAACTATAGACATGGAATGTGAATACAATCATTTTTTTAAATGTTCTGGTCCAACTTCTGTTTACGTTAGGCTCCATTAAATAAAACATCTCTTTAAAGTACTTGTGGGGGAACTTTCATTTTACAGTAGCTAAGCTTGATTGCTCCAGGTGCTACTTTGTGGAAACAAAATGCATAAGAGGTCGGCATAGTGGAAGAAATTACTCCTTCTCTGTTGCCTACCAGCTGTGGACTTGCTGTTTCATCAGGCCAGAAAGACTAGGAGGAGGTAGTTTATGTCAGAAAGGTGTGCATTTGTCTAGCTGGTGTTTTAGTGCAATAAATTTGGGGTTAAGTGGGAAATTGTTTTATAAATTGTAGCTATGTGCAGCAAGTGTCAAGGGACTTATCCTAAAACACCAGAGCTCAATGGAAAGTCATGCAATGACTTCAGTAGGCTTTGGATCAGACCACAATGTAAGATCAACAAACCAAATCCAAGATTCCTTACTCAAGATGGGGGAAAGGGAATTTTGCCTGAGTAAGTCCTGAAGAAACCATGCAGAATGTGGTCCTGGCTGTAAGTACTTTTTGTTCTCACAGTGAGGTGCACTGAGGTTTGCACCTATTTCATTCTGCATATTTTTTCAGAGAGCAGATAAACAAAACCAAAGGCATATTTCTAAACCACAAGCAGTGTGGCTTAGTGGCTAGAGCTCTGAACAGGATGCAGAAGACCTGACTTCAATTCCTGGCTCTGGTCTGCTGGCTGATCTTGGACAAGTCACTTTCCCCATTTGTAAAATGAGGATAAGGATACTGACCTCCTTTGTAAAGCACTTTGAGCTCTACAGATGAAAAGTGTTGTGTAAGAACTAGTTGTTATTGTGTGCTCTTTTTCAGGAACAAATCCCATTTCATTTCAGGGTCAGGACCATTGTTCACACAGTACTAAAGTCTGCAGTAGTTTCCTAGACTGCTTTACTTTTCATTACAAATGTGTCTATTATGGCATTAAATAAGAATAATTAGTGATTATTTTTTAAAGCACCCTCCCTCTGCTCGATGTGCAATATAACAAAAATAAAATACAATAGTGTGCACTGAAATGTTATATTAAAACTAAAACAAAGCAAAATGTACTAAAGCTATCCTTGAAAAATTAAGATTTGATTCAAAGCCCATTGAAGTCAATGAGAATCTTTCCACTGAGTTCTATGCATTTTGAATCAGGACCTTGAGAAGGTGTATGACACACAAAAAGAGTAATTAATGTATGGGCTCAACCGTGGTCATTCAAAGAACATTTTAGTAGGCAAAATCCCACTTCCTTAAATGTAGGGGAGGAGGGGCTGAAATATTTGTCAATAGGGAAATAAGTTTCATGGTCTATCATCATTGCAATAAAAGAGCAATTGACTGTGAACCTAAGAAACCCCCTGAAAGATATGTAGTGTCAGAGTGCAATTTTTCTTCGGGAGGAGGCTCAAAAAGGAGGTCTCTGATGCCACCAAGACCTTCACCGTTAAGAGTTTTAAATCTCAACATAGTCATAGAGCTTAGGGATCAGAAAGGACCACCAGATCACCTAGTCTGAGCTCCTGCACATCACATGCCACTGAATACTACCCAGTTACTCCTCTATAGAGCTCAATAACCTGGATGAAACTAAAGTATTACAGTCCAATAGTTTACAGTATAAACCAGTGTTTCTCAAATGCAGCCACCGTGGCCGCAAGTGGCCACCAGGGGCTTGTCTTGCGGCCACAGCCTCCTGGGCTGTAATGGGGGGGAGAGAGCAGCAGTGGCCCCTCTTCTAGGGCCTCCAGGGGGGGTTGGGCCCCGCCCGCCTCCGGAGACACAAATGCTGGAGGTGCACGCAGCTGGTGAATTCACCACTTTCCCTGCGGCGGGGGGGGCAGGCAGGCTTTGGCCATGAGCCTTCGGGCTCCATCCACACAATAGCAGGCTCTGGTTCCAAGCTCACTTCCCACACCATCGTCCCTGGGTCCCACGGCCTCCTTGCCCACCTCCCCATCCAGGGCTTAATTTGTCCCAGAGCTTGCTGGGGCTGAGTAAGTCTGCTGTGAAAAGTGATATCTCTCTTCACGGCAGCAGACTTACTATCTAGCATGTTGGTTTTTTTAAAGCAACCAAAAAAGCAAATGAAAAAAACAACAAAAAGACAAGAACATGCAAAGCACCCAATTTGTGTTTCTATTCTGTTTAGTTCCAGTAAAGAATAGAGACCACTGTATATTATTTTTATTACTGAGTCTGAAAAAAACCTACATAAATAAATTACAATGATTTGGACATGTAGATGTGCATATTTATTTGTTTTTCCTAAAGTAAATTAAGCATTTTAGGAAAAATTGTCAGCACGGCCACCAGCAAGAGAATAGGAAGGACTGAGGTTCACCAATACTCGAGGCCCCCGCAATGACAGGGAATTGATTTGCTGAGATATACCTAGGTGATCCTAGCAAGCAACCCACATCTCATGCTGCAGAGGAAGGCAATAAAATCCCAGGTCCCTGCCAATCTGACCTAAGAGGAATTCCTCCCTAACCCTAAAAATAGTGATCAGTATGTCCCTGTGCATGTGACCAATACCCACCAGCCAAATATCTGAGAGAGAGATGTCTCTGAACTGCCTCACAGCACCGGTACCTCCATCTGGTGTTCCATCTCCAGCCACGGCCAACTCTGATGCTACAGAAGAAGGAGGAAAAAACCAGAAACATTCCAGAATACCCTGGGGTGGTTCTGGGGAAGAGAATTTCTTCCTGATCTCTATAGGCAACCAGCAAAAGTCCTGAAGCCTGAGATTTAAAAACAGGACTGGAAAGGACTCCCTAGGCCCCTAAGCCTAGCCCACACCCACCACCATCACTACAGGCAACTATATCATACAGTCCACCTCATAAATTTAGTGGGCTGTATCTTAAAACTAATCTGGCTCTTTGGCACCAGTATTCCTATTGGGAGGCTGTTCAAGAGCTTTACTCCTTTGACGGTTAGAAATCTTCTAATTTTCACACTAAACATATTCATGACCAGTTTATACCCATTTGTTCTTGTACCAACATTGTCTTTTAACTTGTATAGCTCTTTCACCTCCCTGGTGTTTACCAGCCTGAGGAGCAATCTTATCCCCTCTGAGCCTTCTTTTTACTAGGTCAAACAAGCCAAGATGTTTTAACCTCTTTAAAAATAACTTAAAATCAATTCACCTATTTATAGGGAGATAATGCCTAAATAAAATACAGGATTGCCATAATATGATCATATGAGGTCAAACCAGTAAACGAATGTGCTGCTGCATTCCAGGCAGTGAAAATAACACTCCTGGTTATTCTGCTATATGGGAATTCCAATAATCAAGTCTAATTGTGATGAAGGTTTGTGTTTCTGTACAGGGCCAGCACCAAACATTTGGATGCTTAATGCATGGTGTGGTGGGGTGAATTTCTGGAGGATGCTTCAGAAATATGACGTAAGAAGGATTTAATGGTGCAGACACCTGGAGCTGGCCTGCTACACAGGAGTGAATTTCAGCGTCTGTGAGTATCAATTTTTTGGGGGGCAGGGGGGGTTGAATGGCATTTGTCCAGCTCCTAGTCATAAAGCCATTCTGGCTTGTGTATATACACACACAATGAGCAGGTAAGCAATCAACAAGCTATTCAGACTTCCCACCATTTATCCATCCCACCTCTAAAAATGATATCTGAATTAAACTTAACACTAACATTGATAATACAATGTATACCTATAGTGTTAAGTAACAAAAAAAAGAAGGGAAGCAAACTGAGAATAATGGCCTCCAACATGTCAGCATTTCATAGCAGAGACAATACTTTTTAGAGAAATGCAAGTCCAAGCAGGACTCCAGCTGTTTTTTAATAATTGGGTTGCCTATTACTTTTCAGTTATTTAATGAAAAACTAGACAATTCAGGCATTTTTCTTCAACCATACTTCTCATTTCTAATTGTAGTCTCTGGAGTTGGTTATTAATTTGAGAAAGATACAATTATCTGGCAGTGCAGGAGTCCTGCAATTTCTTTAAAAGTCAATTTTATTAATATATAAATAAATAACATTAAGCTGATGGTCCCGAGGGGTGGGGGTGGGGGGAACCCTGCAGAGATAAGTAGTGCCTGCAGCGCAATGTCTTTACCATTTCAGCAGTTTGGATTAACTGAGAGAGAAGAGATGGATTGAAAATAATGACATGTTAGGCCCAGTAGAACAGCAGCAATGGCAAAGCAGCTAAGCCATTTGTAATAATGTAGTAATGAAGCTGCTGGATGCTTTGGGTCTTTTTGTCCGGTGGGCCATGGGTTTAAATCCCGATGAAAGCTGACAAAATTACCTACTTTCAAAATATGTGGAGTTTACCAGTTCTGTGTTCCCTGAGATGTAGGTCTTCTTGGAGCAAGCTTCAGGATTAAACAAAATGCCACCTCCACAGACAGTATATATTTGCTTTTAATCAATCACAAGTCAGTATTTAATTCTGATTTCACACAACTGCGAAATCACAGAAGCAGAAAGCCTGCCTGCATTAGAAAACAAAACCAAGCCAATCAAACGGTAGCGGAGGAGGCTCAGCCACGCATGGGAAGCCATGTAGACTCTTTGCAGAGCGAAGTATGCAGCTGTGCTAAATTACCAGCATTTTATATACATTCTGTACACTCTAGTTTATTGTTTTCATGCAATCAAACTTTCTGAAATGGAATCTGTTCTTTGTTGACTAGTATTATCCCTGCAGTAACTCATGCACACCCGTGCCTTATCTGTGCATTCCAAAGGCCTTTTTGGTGGGCTACTATGAAAAACAAGATTAATCAAATTAATGCCAGCCTCCTCCTACACTGCCCCACTGTCACTTGATATTGGTCCAGATTCTGCTCTCATTATAGGTACAATGTAGTATGCAGACCCGAAGAAGAGCTCTGTGTGGCTCTAAAGCTTGTCTCTCTCACCAACAGAAGTTGGTCCAATAAAAGATATTACCTGACCCACTTTGTCTCTCAGATATATTATACACACACACATAATTCTCATCAGAGTCAGTAGGGCCTATGCATACATCACTGAGGGCAGGATCTGGCCTGTTGACTCCAGCATATACATCTTTTCTTTGAAATGCATGGGATCCCACAAAACTCTATATGCTCTTTGGAAATGTTCCTCTGCCCATGGACTCCATCTGTAAGGGGTGTAACTGTGTATCAAAGGTCTTTAGTTTACTTCCTTAGGGCTAGATTGTGCCTATAGGCATTACTCTTGACAAAGGGCAGTGTGTGAGCAGCTCCACTCCAGCAGGAGCCTTGTGACTCAGAATTTCTCCCCTATTCTCTTCTTGCTCCTGGGGACAGTTATTTAGGGCTGACCTATAGATGCAACAAATTACAGCACCCCATGTGCTGGCTCAGTTACTCTGGCCAAGATTTCCATATTCCCTGTCTGTGCCTGCCCATCTGCTCCAGAGAAGGGGTAAGTGCAGGAGTATCTCTGCATATTCCTGCATGCCCAGACCCTAGATCCAGAGAGCTTTATGTAGGGGGTACTCATTCTTAGTCCCTTGTGTGGGCACATAGTCCAAGTCACTATCCAGCCATCATTTATTTAGACGTACCATAAAAAGGTAATAAATATATCAATGCTGTAAATTCAGAATGGAGTTCTTAGAACCAGATGGACATAAATCAGGAGTTGCAACTCCCCTCATGCTGGTTAGATTAGCCATCAACTAGAGGAGAATATATCACCTTTGCAATGAGCCAGAACACTCGCTGCCCTCCCCAAAACCCATGAAAACAGGAGAGATTGGCAGCCTGTGCTGAAGGTTAGTGGTTTGGGGTTATTTTCAGACCCTGGTGGGAGAAAATTCCAAACCTCAGAGCCCCTAACAGAGACTGATTTGTGGGCAATTGAAAAATCAAGTTCATTTCCAGATTTCGGAGTTGAAATTTAATTTCAGGTTTTATTTATCATAGTCAAATAGTTTTTTTTCCTCAGGCTTTTCCTCCAACCATATATGCAATACAGAACTAGCTTACTCTAAGCAGCATCTAAGTTGTCAAATGCTCAGATCCATCAATGGCCGGAGTTTTCAAAGATCTCCGAGCACTGATTTCAGTGAAGGTTGTGGGAGCTCAGCTCTTAAGAACATAACATAAGAGCGGCCATATTAGGTCAGACCAATGGTCCCTCTGTCTTCTGACAGTGGCCAATGCCAGGTGCCCTAGAGGGAATGAACAGAACAGATAATCATCAAGTGATCCATCCCCTGTTGCCCACTCCCAGCCTCTGAAAAACAGATGCTAGGGACACCATCCCTGCCCATCCCAGCTAATAGCCACTGATGGACCTAGCTCTGTCTAGTTATGGACCAATCAGGCCCTTTGGAACTTATGGACTGATTTACAAACATCTTCCCTTTGCATTTCATCACTCAGCAACAGGATCTAAAAATTCCCAGATTTTGGGAAAATTCAGTCCCAAAGCTGAATGTTACATATTGGACCATCTTACTTATTAGAGCTGAAGCACTCAACCATCATAGGTAATGCTGTCTAAGCATTTCTTTACAACTTCCTAGCTTTGGTCACTTATAATGCTATGAAACTTTCACTTTCAGCCTGAAGGTCTCTGGACCAAATCTTTTACGGATAGTTTTGAGTAAAACAAGTTCATCTATTTTTGAATGACAGGAGAATAAAAAAATTAAAACCGTTTCTCTACCATTAAAACAAACATTTAATTTAAAAAGGTAGTAATATTGATCTGAACAAGGTCCTGTACCCAAGTGGCTAGAGTGAGAAGGTATGTGAGGGAAAGAAGGATATTTTTTGAAGGTGTTGAGGAGTTTGGAATGACAGAAGCTTGAGATGGATTAATGAGCTGTGTGAAGATGAGGTGGTCAAAGGTGCACGCTGAATGCAGTTTGTCACAATACTCTGAAATGTATCATGATGATGTCACCGCCATGTTACAGCCACAGTGCTATAATATATCCCTGAAAAGTAGCCACACCTGGGTGGAGAGCAGAAAAAATGAATACATTACATCATGCATCACTGTGTTGAGGGAGAAATTTTGTCAGACATCAGAATCAATCAATCAAAAACACCCAGTCTACTGAGGACTGCTGTGCCAGCCAGTTGATGGTGTTGTGCTAGGCATCATTTAGTGAAGTTCCCAAATCTGGCTCAATCCTGCAAATCCATGAATCTCAGGCAGCCTTGCAGGCAATGCCAGTCAGTCAGGCCACACATCCGTTTGTCTGCTGATGGAGAGGTTGAGAGCATGGTGTGCTGGGTTTTTTTTTTTTTCCTTCATTCTGGTGACATGGCCAAAAAGCATGCAACACCACTTAGGAATATAATGAGCGATTGAAGGAAGGCCAGATCTCTGCAAGTTTGACATTTTGCACAAAGTCAAACCACTTTATGCTCAGGATTTGGCACTGACAGCATATATGGAATGTCTCTAACCATTGCAAGTGTGCCTGTAAGAGGATACAGGACATCACAGCATCAGGACCTTATTACAGAAAATATCTTGGGAACTTTACCACCTATATAAAGCATAGGGGGACTCAGTTGTTACAGGCTCATCCAAATGGCCCACACTCAGTGAACTACAAAGGTATTCAATTATCTATGAAAGGCTGAGCTGCCCCTGCTGAGATTTTATGGAGGTGGCAGTAACTTTAGATTTGTCAAACTAATGTTTTTACTGCTGAGCTCCCTCAATTTTCAATTTTTATTTTTTCCCTTTTGACTAGGGGGTCCTCCTAGTAATAGGCAATACATTGTAATTTATGCCAGTCTGCAGCTGTGGCCATCTCATTCAGCTGTGGACATGATGGGAAGAGGGCTTCCGGAATCTGTTTCAAGGCTTGATCCAATACCGTTAAAGTCAAAAGGAGAGGGATCAGGTTCTCAATCGCTAGTTCATAGATTCACAGATTCCAAGGTGAGAAGGGACCATAATGATTTAGTCTGACCTCCTGTATAGCAAAGGGCATAGAACATCCCCCAAATAATTCCTAGAGCAGATCTTTTAGAAAACATTCAATTTTTATTTAAAAATTGCCAGTGACAGGCAATCTACCACGGCCTTTGGTAAGTTTTTCCAGTGGATATTTAGGCTAGGTCTATGCTGGGGTGGGGAGGGGGAGTTGACCTAAGATACACAACTTCAGCTACGTAAATAGCATAGCTGAAGTTGGCGTATTTTAGGTCGATTTACCTGGCCATGAGGACGGCGGTGAGTCGACTGCTGCCGCTCCCTCATCGACTCTGCTTCCGCCTCTCGCTGTGGTGGAGTTCCAGAGTCAATGGCAGAGTGATTGGGGATCGATCACTACCCCTGATCCGGTGGGTAGCGTAGACATACCCTTACTCTCACAGTTAAAAATGTATGCCTTATTTCCAGTCTGAATTTGTCTGGCTTCTCACCATTGGATTTTGTTATAGCTTTCTCTGCTACACTGAAGAGCCCATTATTAAATATTTATTCCCCACTTAGATACTTATAAACTGCAGTTAACTGCAAGCCCCTTCATTTTCAGTTTAAACTGATTTTTACTGAAAGATTTCCAGGTTTTACAAAAAATATTTTTCAGGTTTTTTTCTGATGTTCATCCTTCTTTTGTGTCATTCAAATATATAAAAATATTTTATTTTATTAGGGAAAATAAAATACATTGCATGAGATATGACTTATGATAATACATTAGTCTATGTGTATATGCAAAGCTGTCTGTTGAAGTAAGGGTATATATTAGTCTCGAAAAATGGTTCTTAACCTTTACTGCAGCCTGCACTCCGTTGGGTCTCGCAATATGTTCTCGCACCCTTATCAAAAATCAAAATATGTTCTCACATGTCTTATAAAAAAATCATTGAAGTAGTTCAGTTCTTTAAACCTAGATATATTTTTGTTTATATATTAAGTGATCATTAAAAAATTTATAATGTTAATACATAGGTTTGATGAAACAAAGTAGTTGTACTTATGTGCCTGTGCTTAATTTGTGTTTTTGATGATTTACCTTAAAAAAAACTGGCATGCCTTACACCCCCAAAAAGGGCTTCTCGCACCCCCAGGGGGTGCATGCACCCCAGGTTAAGAACCACTGGTCTAGAAGATACACACAACAAACAAACATGCAGGCAAGCTCTGAAGTGCGTGCGCATCTGAACGTACTGATGAATCTCATGCTCACCATGTACACATTTCAAGCTATTAGCAGATAATGGTTTAAAGATTTGACACTAAAATGGGAAGAAAAGGAAAGTCTGTATCGGAATACATTTCAGAACACAAGGAAGTATTCGAAAATTTAAAAAAAACAAAAACAGGAGAAAAGGATGAAGTTGAGTGTATGTGCTGCTAATGGTGTGGCCCAATTATTAAATGTAAATATTTATAGACTTATAGTTCTAAGTTTACAACAGTAAATTGTTTATTCAAGTCAAAAGCTTTGAGGATTAGAGATATATTGTTTTCTTAAACGCAGAGGTGGCATTGTGTTTTGAGTTCTGTTTTAGTTCTGCAGCAAACCACATTGATGAATGGAATTCAAAGCATTAATCTACCGAATACTTTTCCCCCCGTCTTTCCCTCCACCAAAATAAACCCCGCTATTTATCTAGAAAAAATATTAATAGTTTTTTGCACTGATCTTCTCCTATTTTTGTTGTTGTGGTAATAAACACTGATACATTCCTGGAAAAAATAAATAAAATAGAAGCTGAAAACAAAGGGTTCCAACTGTAATCAACTCACCCCTTAACCTTCTCTTTGTTAAGCTAAATAGATGGAACTTCTTGAGTGTCACTGTAAGGCATGTTTTCTAATCCTTTAATCGTTCTATGAAGCCTCTTCAATTTATCAACAGCCTTCTTGAATTGTGGACACCAGAACGGGACACAGTATTCCAGCAGCAGTCGCACCACTGTCAAATACAGAGCTAATGGCTTGAAACCTGTTTTTTGTTCAAAAAACAAAGAAGTAAAAACCAACAGAGACAACAACTAACTAGGTTAAGCATTTTGCTAAGAATATACTCATGGACACTTTGAGCTAGATTCAGAAGGGGGACGTAGGCACCTAAGTCCAACATTTAGGCATCACTTGCATTCACAAAACTGCTATCCAGCTGCCACCTAACACCACAGATTGTTAAGTGTCCACTGCTCAAGGTGCCAACGTTTAGTTAGCTGGGCGTGTGCTCAGCTGCCTCTGTCATAACACTGCACAGCAGCTTGGCACTTAACCTACACTACTACTACCACCACCTTCTCCTCAGTTTTTCATGAGAAACTACTAACCTGCCTTAAATATCTAACACATGATATATACAGCCAAGAATACTGAGCGGACATAGGGCCAGCTGGAGGTACCTATCTCCTTTTGAGGAGCAAAGCCTAATTCATGGCTCTTCCGCATTTGCTACTGGCTAGCTTAGGGAGCTCCCCGTTCAGTGTCCTGGGGTTTGAGACTCTCATTTTAGGTAACTCTTCTAACTCTTCTTGTGCATTGTATAGGGAGCTTGGGTGCCCCACTTGGGGCTGTGAATTCCATTAGGTAGAAGGGCATCTAAAAATTAGGTGCTGCAACCAGTGGCGGAGCTAATGGGAGCAGGGGTATGACCACCCATCTGGCAGCCTTTAGGTGTACATGTGCACCTTTTTGCAAGGGGCTGGAGCGTGAGCCTGCCTTGTTCTCACCCAGCAGTGGCCAGGGCCGCCCAGAGGGGGAGCAATTTGCCCCAAGCCCCAGGCCCCGCAGGGGCCCCCCCATGAGAGTTTTTTGGGGCCCCTGGAGCGGGATCCTTCACTCGCTCCGGGGGCCCTGGAAAACTCTCGCGGGGCCCAGGCCCCCAGAGCTTCTTCCACTCTGGTCTTTGGCGGCAATTCGGCGGCGGGGGGTCCTTCTGCCCCAGGACCCACCACCAAAGAGCTGGGTCTTCGGGGCACTTCGGTTGCGGATCTTGGAGTGGAAGGACCCCCCGCTGCCGAATTACCGCTGAAGCAGGGGCCCCCCACCGCTGAGGACCCCAGGCCCCCTGAATCCTCTGGGCGGCCCTGGCAGTAGCGGCTTCTGTCCCATGGGGCTTGGCCTGGCTCTGCACTCAGGCATTGTGACATGCCCTGTGGTTCTGTGTGCCACATTACAATGCCATTCACTTAGATTTGGCCTGGCTGCCCCTCCATCATGATGCAGGGGCAGTAGGGCCAAACCTGAGTGATGCTGTGACCCCATGCACCAGGTTACAATGCCCAAAGTGGGAAGCCATGCCCAGCCCCGTGAGACAGGAGCCACCTCTGTTAGGTGAGTGCAGGGCAGGATCACTCTCCAGACCCACACACCCCATACGTTCCAAAATCTGGTTCTGCCACTGGCTACAATGCTGATTGTTGCAGTGCCTAAGTCCCCTTTGTGAATCTAGAACTTTGTGATTCGCTTGATCAGTATTGAACTCTATCATGTTTTTTATTTTTCATTACAACAGTGGGCTACCAGTTCCCTCATTCTGTGCCTGGACTGTATTAGCACCTGAAGAGGATGCCATCACTGTCTAGTATGTTGCAGGTAGACCACAATAGAGAGATTGCATTTAGGGTACTTGGTTAATTTATCTAATCGTACAACAGTAGCTGAGTTACCTACCATATTAATAAAGCAAAGCCCTAAACACTGTCCCTCCCTTCTGTCCGTGTTGGAGTAGCTTGAAAGGCTGAGGTTTCACCCCCCACATTAATTCTTTTGTCTCCCAACCTCCTCATATGTGAGTAGACTATGAGAAGAGTTAGTAAGGTGAAGCCAAGTAAAAAAAAATGGCTTTTGCATTTACTTCTGAATGTGGTGAGGTCTGTGGTAATTCTGATCTCCTGCAGAAGTTTAACTTCAGTTCTGATGAAAGCTCTGTCTCCCACTGTCACAAACCTCCCTTTACTGGTCAACAGTTTCATGGTTCCAGTGGAACATAGCTATCAAATGGAGTTCAAGTTCATAGAAGGATAGGTTGTTTGCTAGGGAGCATTTTCACTATCAGGACAAAGACTTTGAAAAATTTCATTTGCAGAGTAGGAACCGGAGCAGTGGTTGAATCTGTTTAAGGCAACCTTAGTTGCTAGCCAAGTGGGCTGCTTCAAAGAAGTCTTCTTGGTGTTCTCCAAATGCAAAGGAAAGGATTACTCACACTGTGGGATCCATGTTTCCATGGAAGTTTGAGTTGTCCCAGATTTTGGTTGAGAATATCATCTTACTTTCGGATGAAGCAAAGTGGACAGAGCTGAAGCAGCTATATTTCTGTGAGGCATAAAAAATTCTGGACATAGCTCTTGAGCTTCTATCTCTGAGAAGGCTGGGCCAATCAAAGCAGCAATGAAGTGAGCTGAATATCAGGTCACCTCCAAAACAGAAGACATAGATGGTGCAGTGGACAAAGAAAGACACTCTCCATTGAGTACAATACAGTTACTAACAGGAAATACCATTACAGAAGACCAGTGCTCAATGTCAGAAAAGGAACATCTCCTGTTGACTTTAAAGAGTGGCATTTTTGAAAAGTTCAGGTACACAGATTCCTGCTAGGCCAAAGGGTTCCAAAGGCAACACCTAGGTCTCTTTTATAGTCTCATGGGACCAGGAGAACAAGTCTACCTCTGCTGTGTCTGGAATCTACCCTCCTTAGTTATTTCCTTCATTTGGAATCAAGAATGGTAACTTCATCCCCTCATATGAACCACATGAGAAACAACAGTTTTTCCATAATACAAATGTATTATCTGTTGGTTTCACACTGATTTCTAAGTATCTTTCTGAGTGTTTTTATAGCTGAAGATTCTTGTGATGATATGTATTGACAGTCAGAAGTATACAGAATTAACTGATATCAAAATAAGAAGCAAATATTTCTGTCAGTTGGACCAGCGAGCCTTAAAATTGAAAACATCAATAACATTCAGTAGCTCTGCACGGCACCCACCCTATTGAGGAAGTTAATAATACATCGAGTGTAGGTGGTGTTCTGAAAACAGCTTGTAAAGTTACAGGATAATACATTACATCCTCCATTACAGCTCTTTTTAAAATAGAAGGAAAATATTTTTAATGCATTCATTTCTGTCTCACTCACTTTGAAATGTATACTAGCTCTGTTTTTAAAGCTACATTGCAAAAAATGCACATTAACCTCTGTGTGTGATTATACTACATTAAGAAAAAAATAATGAAAGTTGGTCTTAGACTGTACAACATGATCACATAAAGTACTTTATTTTATATCACATCAGCTTCTTAATCCTATTATACATAGCAAATGGAGAGTGTCAATGTTCAACTTCCCTGGCGTTAAAATCTCATGGGGATTTTCTATGAACATCACTTGGAAGTTGTCTCACTGCTGTTACTGTGTTTACACTTCCTGCAGAGAGGCTTTAAATAAAAAGTAAAGTAGTGCTGGTATTATGTGCCAGCATGACAGCACTAGGAGGCTAAATGCCTCCGCTTATCCACAGAGAGGTTGACTGCCAGCCAGGAGCTGTGCCAGAGTTTCTGGTGCCCTAGGCAGAATTCGGGGGGCGGCATTTTGTGCGCTCCCCACGGGGCGCGTGGGAGCTTCCGGTTCCACTCCCATCGCACCGCTGAAGAAGGACCCTCCGCCGAAATGCCGCAGGCGATAGCGGCAGTCATTGAGCTGCTCAATTGCCTGCCGCTGTTTTCCGCGGCACGTCGGCAGAAGGTCCTTCTTCGATGGTGCGATGGGAGCGGAACCGGAAGCTCCCGTGCACCCCATGGGGAGTGCACAAAATGTCACCCCTCGAATCCTGGTGCCCTAGGCGACCACCTAGTGTCGCCTAATGGAAGCGCCGGCCGTGCTGCCAGCAGGAGTAGAAAGGTCCCAACCATGTACTTTAACACCATTCTGGACAGACTTCCTTTAGCAGCAATGGCCTGATACAAAGCTCATAAAGTATATGGAAAGATTCCCATTGATTTCAATGGGAGTTCGATCACGTCCTATAAGAATAAGTACTTTAGTCTCTATGTCCATTCTTTCATTGGCTTCTCTATTGAAACAGTCACCTAGGGTGGGGATTACATGATTGCTGCTGGTGATATTGACATAGAAACCTGCCCTATAGGGAACTAAACTGAGAACAACTCATTTCACATAAAGCCACCAAGCATCTAGTGGGGTCCAGCAGGGGTCAGTCCTGAGTCCAGTAATATTCAACATTTTCATTAATATTTTGGATACTGGAGCAGAGAGTTTGCTTATAACATTTGTGGACGAAACCAGTCTTGGAGGGGTTGTAAGCAATTTGGAGGACAGGATTAGATTTCAAAATGACCCTGACAAATTGGAAAATTCATCTGAAATCAACATGATGAAATTCGATAAAGACAAGTTCAAAGTTCTACACCTAGAAAGGAAAATATTATGCACATATTAAAAATGGGGAATAACTGGCTAGTCAGCAGTATACTTCTAAAAAGGATTTGGGAGTTACAATAGATCGCAAATTGAGTATGCGTCAATGTGATGCAGCTGCAAAAAAGGCAAATATTCTGTAGTGTATTAACAGGAGTATCATACATAAAATGACATGTAATTTTCCCACTCTCTCCAGTATTGTTGAAACCTCAGCTGGAGTCCTGTGTCCAGTTCTGGGTTCCATATGTTAGGAAAGAAGTGGGTGAATTGGAGAAAGTCCAGAGGAGAGAAACAAAAATGATAAACGGTTGACTTATGAGGAAAGATTAAAAATGCTGGGCATGTTTAGTCTTGAGAAAAGAAGACTGGGCAGGGACCTGATAAATCTTTATATATGTTAAATCCTGTTATAAAGAGGACACCAATCAATTGTTCTCCACGTCCATTGAAGATAGGACAAGAAGTAATGGGCTTAATCTGCAGCTAGGGAAATTTAGTTTAAATATTTGAAATTTTTTTTCCAACTATAAGGGTAGTTAAACTCTGCAACAGTCTTCCAAGGGAGGTTGTAGAATCCCCATCACAAGAGGCTGGACTAGGGGACCTCTCAAGGTCCCTTCCAGCCCTACATTTCATAATCTCTGTCAGTAGCAACTTTTGGTCCTTACCAAATTGATCCAAAGTCCAGAGAATGAATAAGGTGAATGTATTTAAAAATGTGAATGAATATGCACAGAATTTCCTTCTCTCCCCACCCCTCTCCCCCATCTCTACTGTAAATGGGTAACAATAGAGACCACACTCCTATATAGCGTACCTAAACCACTGGTAAGCTACTGTCGGTGATTCAGGACAGTCTTCTAGTTTTCAGCACTGCTTGGGCCTGTTACACTACACAGTCACTGATCTGTAAAGTTTAAGACTTGAGCCCTAGATATCTCTCTCAAATGACAAAGGTTGCACTTCACTGGAGCAGAATCTGGAATGCCTTCATCTGGTCTTTCACAGGATAGTCTCTCTTTATCCTTGACCATCAGGGCTTTCCATCTACATGCCTTGGGCCACTGATCTGTGTCTACAGCTATTCCCAATACTGCCTTATAGTGGGGTAGTTACCCGCTCCTGCCCTTCGGGGCGGAAAACAGCCCAGGAGAGGGCTGCGGCTGGGGCAAGAAGCCTGGGCTGATTAGGGAAGGTAGGCTCAGCTGTGACCAAGCCCCAGTCAGGCCCAGCTGACCCCTATAAGAGGCACTGAGCCAGGAGCCCAGTCAGTCTCCCTCTGCCTGTAGAGGGAGAAGGGCCTGGCTGCAAGGTGTTAAGTAAAGAACCTAGATTGGAGCAGGGCTGGGGAAGGGCCAGAGGAGCTGAGAGCTCTGGCCTAGGAAAGCCCCAGGCTGCAGGCCTGGTAAGGCCTATTAGGTACTGGGTTGCAGGGGACAGCCCATGGGTAGGCAGCGGAAGCAGGTCCAAACCCCCCCTTGCCTATGATGAGTGGTTTACACTGCAGTCCGCCCCAGTGAGCAGGGGCTAGACGGGGACTGGCAGTAGCCTAAGACAGAGGCGAAGTGGGGATAGTGGGTGGGGTTCCCCTGGAGGGGGAGACCCTGAGACTGAGGGGATTCTGCAAAGGGGGGAAGAAACCCAGTGAAGGGACACTGGGTCCTGGGAGGGACACGGGGGCCAGAGTGAGGTAAAGCAGATCACCGGCCTGCAGAGGGCACTCCTGGCTGGAAAATGAGCTAATTCCTGAGGATGACCAGCAGGAGGCGCAGCAGGGGTCAGTCCACACCCTTACATGCCTCGTGGCAAATCTGTTGGGCAGTTATTGAACTGGGCTCCCCCTACCCAAGAAGGTGGCCTTCTCTTTCCCTCTCCTCACAGTGGCTCTGATAGTTACCTTGCCCTGGGAGAAAGGAGTGAAGGGGAGAAGAGTTATCATTGTCCCCCTGTGGAAGTCTGGTTAAGGGTTGGGACTGTTCAATGAGATAATTAGCTCACCTTGCAAAATCATATCCATTTACCTGAGCCATCTGGTCTCTCTCCCCCTGAGAATCCTGTAACTTAATTGCGACCGGGGCTGTGCTGCTTCTCTTTTGAACAAAGTGTCCATGAAAGGACAGAAAATATCAATTCTTTTTTTTTTTACCTTGGGATAAATGTAACTGATGTGTGGAATTTAAAACATTTAAAGAAAATGCTTCAAAGGGCCAAATGTTATGCAACAACCCTTAACTATCAGCTGAAAATGTAGCTTACTCAGAGAGACAATTGGACGTCCCTAGACAGATTTTATCTAATAACCTAAAAACCTTCAATGCCAACATCCCTTGAATAATGTAGCCACTCTATTTTAACTATTTTGATCCTAAAATTATTGTGGCTATTCTCTATAAATGATCACAAGAGGAATCTCAATGCTCTTATATCAGTGGTTCTCAAACTAGGGCCGCCGCTTGTTCAGGGAAAGCCCCTGGTGGGCCGGGCTGGTTTGTTTACCTGCCGCATCCACAGTTTCAGCCGATCGCAGCTCCCACTGGCCGCGGTTCGCCGCTCAAGGCCAATGGGGGCTGTGGGAAGCGGCATGGGCTGAGGGATGTGCTGGCTGCTGCTTCCTGCAGTCCCCATTGGCCTGGAGCGGCCAAACCTGCAGATGCAGCAGGTAAACAAACCAGCCCAGCCCACCAGGGGCTTTCCCTGAACAAGCTGCAGACTGACTTTGAGAACCACTGTCTTATAGCACTCAGCAGGCCTCATTCTCTTCTCCAAGGAAATCAGTTGCATTACATCAACATTCAACTGGTGGAAAAAAGAGAGACTACTCAGGCCCCACATGTTCAAAGGGCTCTGTAGATAATAATTAATCATCATGACACTACCGAAAGGTTGGTGAGCAGATGCTATGGTGCAGATGAGAACATAAAGGCACAATGACTTTGCATAGGTAAAGCAGTGAGTCAGTAGCAAAGCCACGATTAGAAACTCAGAAGCTCCTGCCTCCCAAACCTGTTCATTCCTGTCTAGACCATGATACCTCTATTAAGTATATTGTTTTAGTGGTAATGAGCCAAATCCCCACCTTCCCACTGAATGGATGTGGATCCCAGCTAGAGCTTCAGAGCCTGGGTGGGTGCCTGAAGCACTACAGATGCCCCCCGGGTTACACAAAAACAAATTTTGCAAATCTGCACTTACAGAAAAAGATCTATAAGCTAGAAATGGGCGGGGGGAGTTTGTGCAATAGTTGGGTATACACATTTCCGAATTACACAAAATTCGAGTTACGCAAGGCCTTCTGGAACGGAACACTTGCGTAAGTCGGGGAGCATCTGTACTCAGAGCTAGATTGGGGAGACCATCATTTGGTTGTAGCATCTCAGCCACTCCCTTTAGAGAGTCCATCCCAATCCCCACATAAGGCAGTGGGCAACATGAAGAAGGCAGGGCAGTGGTGCTTCCCCTGATATCTCTAAATGAAGGGGAAGACAGATGTCTCCTTTTTGGCCAGCCAAGTTTCAAGACTTGTGAAAGGGTGGTGGGGCTTGGCATGTCCTCACCACACAACTGCTGAAGGCTCTGTGAACTCCACTGCACCTGCCTGACAATCATACAGCCATGCAGGCTCCATATTCCCAGGAAATCCAGCTCATGCTCACAGGATTTGTTGCTATAGAAATACCATCCACTGGATAGGCTAAACTTATTAGAATACACTCAGAGCTCATAATTTGCATCCATGCTGCCTTTATTCATTGATACCGAGGTCTAGGTTTGCATCCCTTGTCTACTAATTTGCACACCTACTCTTTTGTGCACAACCAATTTGCAGCGGCAAAAGTGATTGTGCACCCAGTGGGTGCCCACCTCCGTGACTGGACTGTAGCACAATCTAATCAAATAGTGAATATCACACTGAAACAATTGCCTGGTGTTAGTCATACCTAACCACACAAGAAATTGGAGGTTACAGCATGATTCATGGGATTTTGCTTTGAAACTTAAAATATATTCTTTGTTTTTCCAATCGTGTAATTAAAAAGAATCCTGTCACACTCTATTGGAGAGCTCGTTTCTAGTCAACATACTTAAATGTCTCAGCATTAACTGAAAACATTGCAAAGTCTTGAGGCACTCCATGCCTTGTTCTCTTTATAATGGTGTTTGGAACATACATTGTCCCTTTGACCACAAGAGGTACCTGATGCTAGGGGCGTTAGAGGGTAATACTGGCATGGTGTGGGATTTTAGACAGAGAAATTGGGGCAGTAAGAGCACCTGACTGTTTGGCACTGAAATGCATCTGACCACGGAAAAGAGATAAATATAGAAATTAAGGGTCTGATCCAAGGCCCTGGAAGTCTTTCCATTGACTTCAATAGGCAATACTGAGGTACCAACGTATGCGGAGATAAATCTGTTCAGTTTCAGCATTTTTTGGGGGGCAGCTACAGCTTCTCAATTCAAAACTCATGCTTTGAAGGAGTTTAAAACAGAGTGCTGTAGCTCCAAGGTTAAAAGGGAGTGTGAGGAGTGGTCTAAATAGCCACTGAAGTATGTAGTTTCTGATGTGAGAAGACAAGTATGAAATGAGGCCATAAAGGACCTGACATTTGTAAAGATGCTATTTGAATTTCTTTTTTGACAGCAGGTACTTCTATGCTATAAAAGATTTTTATTTAACTGTGAACCTAGATTAAATGTGATCTCTAATTATTAATGATTATTATCTCTAGGATGAGATAATAATTACACAACGTAGCAGCAATTTAACATTGGGCCGCAATGAGATGCATTAAAATCACGTGGGCGGCTTTTTTCAATTTCTTCCTTTTGAAGGCTTGAGGCTATTGTTGCTAATCACTATAGTTTTGCCATTAAGTATCATTTCATTCTTCTAACCATTTACTTATTTTTGCAGTTAGGATGAAATGTCTAGTTTTGCAGTCCAAACATGTGAAAATATGAGGTTCCTGAGTTCTATGCAAAACCCACCTTCCCTTGACAATTCAGCCCATTTTAACCTGGTAAAGTTCCCATTTGGGCTGAAAATTGGGTCTGTTTTCACCACAAAATAGACTTAGTTCTGCTTGAAAAAATCACATACCAAGAATATTTCATGAGGTTTTTTAATGGATTTTATATATTTGGATTTCTGAACACACTAATAAAGTTACCTATTGATATATATCCATAAAAGACCAAAATCGGCCTAAGGGTACAAGTAAAGGTAATTAAAAAAAATCTTCCTAATATTTTTTGTCCGTAACTATTCAACAGAATGGACATTTATAAAATATTTGCTTGTATAGTGACAACCCAAATGTGCACCATTGTAAAATAGTCCACAGCTGTGACACCATCAGAAAAGCCCAACCAGCCAATGTGGATGCAGATTTGTATAATCAAGTGACCCACGCCATACCGGTGGGTGAGGTTCTGTGGCCTGCATTGTGCAGGAGGTCAGACTAGATGATCATAATGCTCCCTTCTGACCTTAAAGTCTATGAGTCTATACCCTAATGCTAGTTTATGCTAGAGGAGAGAAGTAGGGCCTAATACTTTAGAGGAGGGAAACGGGATTCAGCACTGTTAGTGAGATGAAATGTACAAAAAGGGAAGTTGTATAATGGCCACTTGCATAATACCTTGTTCTTGCCTCTGGCATCTGATGCTCTTTTATGCCACCATACCGACCCATTGCTATACAGAAATGGGTGGGGGAGGTATAATTATAGGTAGAAAGTGAGCTGGAGTGGTACCCATAGAACCTAGGACCAGCAATTTGTACTGACAGGTGTGTGTATATAATACCTGATGTTGTGCTGTGCAACAAAGGTTTTAATGGCATGAGTTTGTGATAACCAGATTATCAATAAGTGGTTAAGTCACACATGAGTAATACAGATAATTCTTGGTATAAGATGACACAATCTTATATCACAACACGATCATGCATTGTGCATACAGCACATATTGCATATTAAACATTTTTAGAAATGTTTTGGAGAGCTTTACAAATTGTTATTGTGAGTCTGTATTTTTATACCTGTAAGGTCAGATACCTGAGGTACCATGAGTTCAAATGTCTTTGACCCAGAATAAGAGGGAAATTATATCTACTCATTTATTGAGGTTTCTAAAATGTATCTTAAATAGCCTTTGAAAAATATCAAAGTGTCACAGCTTTAAAAATCTAATACCATGGGTCTTCCAGAGCCAAAGTCAACTGCTGTATGTTCCACTGCAAAGCTAGGAATATTCTCTTTCCAGTGGTATACATTTACCTATATGCCAGCTCCAAGAACTGGTCCAGGACTAAATATGTCCCTCTTGCAATCCAGAAAAGTATAATTTTGCATGGGAAATGCCACATTTAGGTCAAAGAAAAGAGTTCTCAGGCAGACTGATTATATCATTATACACATATAACTGATAAAAGAACATTATTAAGGTTGCACACTCAAAAGTTAGGAAATGCCAGAATTAAGGTTACCTTAATTTGGCCCCCTTGTGCACATGCATTATGATATCATTTTTATTTACATGATCACATAATATTTTTCCCCACAAGATCCATGCCTCATTCAGTATCCAGGGTGGATGCTTGGGATTCAGCCCAAATGGTTAAAGTTTGGCAAAGTTATAAGAAACTGAAAACAGGGTCTTATAATGGGACGTTTCTGGCAACCTTGTTATAGGAAGGGCTCGTAGCTCCACCTATTAGGTGGGCTGTTTTAAAGCTAACCAGAGGTTTTGAGTGTTAAAATTAGTCCCAGGGAGACTAATTAATGGGCAGAGTGCAGTGGATACAGTCAAAGATGCATGATGTTTCCAGTTTATATAGTGTCTCCATAATTTACAGTATAATTACAGCCTCCACATATAGCAATCGTGTTGATTGGCAGAATTACTGTGGCAATCAATTGGTGTTGAGAAAATAATTACAGCATACAGTGTGTATGTTATATGTCCATATGTTTAAAGACAGTAGTCGCACAATAAAACACACTCCATGCATTACTTTTTCAGTGGTATGAATTATTTCTATTTTACATATTTTGTGTGTTTCTTTAATTATCCCAGCTGAGAGTGGGGACTAAACCTTAATACCTGCCCTACTTTCCAACCAGCTACTGCACAAGGGTCCTTGAATTCAACAGAATAATTCCCTGCTAACATTATTATTTGTTCTTTAAGCTTTCAGTTAACTTTGCTCATTACGATAGACATAAAATGCAGAGAGAGGGTGGGCCAAAGCAAATAGGATCACATTTCTCTCTGTCACTCATAATCCTGCAATGACACTCATGACCAAGCTGCTACAGTGTCAGCCACCACCACCACATCACACATGATAAGCATATGTAAGTGATACATAATGCCTTATATATCCTAAAGGAGGATCTGTCAAAAAACAATGCAAGCATGCATGCAGAGGGGAAAATCTCTAATGAAATCAAGCATTGTGCAAAGATAGTTATGCCTTTACTGTGAAATTGTGTGTCTCATGGTCCAACACCATCCTAATAATCTGTCAGATCTAATCAAGGAAAGCCAGTCAGCCTATCACAATATTTTGTGCAGCTGGGAGCATTATGTCAGGACCAATCAGGCATTACCATCTGTCACTTTATTGTATATATATTTGAAATAAAGCAACATAAACTCTGTGGATTCAGTTTATAAGTTAAAAGTTTTAAAAATCATTTGATAGCAGAAGGATCTGTTTTTCTTCGATAGCCTGAGCCACTTAATGAGGTGAAAATGCACATGACAGTGGAGGGAACTGTGAGACAACAGCAGTTTTCCTTAAGAGGGACCTGTCCCATGCTGCTATGATTCATATTGCACAGACCCCTTTCCCTACACCTTTTAAAACATCACTTTTTGGTTAGTAGGAATCAGGAAGTGAAGTGGAAATCAGGAATTCATGGGGCACAGCCATTATGAGATTGCTAAAGATTTGCCAAGTCCACTTAGAAGTCAATGACAATAGAACTGTACTATAACATTCAGAAGTTTGATTTGAAAGGCCCTGTTTGGTCTTGCAGAATAATAGGTTTCTTCTGTAATGACCTAAAGTTGTTACTTTCTGGTGGCATTTGGTGACCTTTTGTGAATTGAATTGGTGGTGTGGGACCACTATCTTACAGCCAAGGGTCTGTCTATATACTAACACTACTACAACAATTAGGACATAGTATGAGAAGGGGCCTTCTGGTTTATCGAGTCCAGATGAGGTACTGATACTCAAAAAATAAAGGCCAAGGATTAAATGGGTGTGTAGACTATGTTACATAGAGGTGATCCATGCAGATCAAGACAAAGGCACACAGGGGAAGGTGTTGTAGGATAAATTAGCACTGCCTCTGCTGTACCATCTTCAGTGCTTGTTCTGTTTTAAACTAACAGTTCAAATTCATCCTTGGTGTAGTTTTACTGAGATCATATTGAGTTACACCATGGATGACTTCGATCCCATGCTGTTTTTTAAAAAGTAAGTATAGGGTATAAACTCCATTGTTTACAGGCCAATATGATAAACCTCTGAATAAACCAGAATGGAAGAACAAGGCTGAGGAGCGCATAAAGGCTGGTCCATTTATTTATGCAGCCACCAATATCTAGCATTGTTTTGGAACACCGTGATTATGAAAGAAGATACAGAAAATCACATTCTGTTAAGCTCTCTCCACACACCCTAATTATCCAAGGAGCTGGGAGTACTAGCAGTGCCTAACTATCAAGTAAATGTTTGTGACAGGCCAGCTGGCAGAGTGGTGTCAGGACAAAAGAATGTACAAACCTGAGGAGAGGGAGAAAGTAAGTGGCACTCATTCACTTCAAATATATAAGGAAACAAAATTGTCTTGTCCCTCACCAGGGCCAATTCCAATGCTATTGCAACCCACCTCACCTTTGTTCTCCCTTCTTGTCCCCCACCTCCTCTGTTCCAGATGGTTCTCTCCTTGGCCTCCTTGGGCCTATTCTCCTGGCTGACCCATCTCCTTCTGCTGGTCACAAGCCAGAAGGTGAGGCTGAGAATAGTAATGGGGAAGCAGGCCTCCTGAGTAGAGCTGAGTGAATAATTCATTTGATGACTTTTACCGTTTGTCCCTGTCCATGAATTTCTTCAGCAAATAACTCTTGGTGTGAAACTTGTTTGGGAATAGTTTGCTGTAAATATCTGACATGTGAAATGTTTTCTACATTAGCTAGTTAGTTAAAGAGATCTCATGGCTTTATTTGGACATTTGAGCTTAAAATTCTCTTCCCATGAAGATTTAAGCACAGAAGGTGTCCTATCATGAATATTCATGGAAAATGAATGGAAAAAAGGTTGTGAATATGGGTGAATTGATATTGGATTTTGAATGTAAACAAATATTTATAGACTATTATTATTCTTTGCTCACCTCTACTCACTGAAGTTTTCAGAAGAAAGGGATAGTTTGAAAATCAGTCTAGATAACATCAACTTTCCTTCTTTCCCTCTGTTAAACCATCAGTTACCTCCTGAATTGGTGTCTCCTAAAAACTCTACAAAACAACTAGTTCTCTAAGAATAACACATGTTCTTTCTACTCCTCCTCCTCAGTCATCCATGTGGTTAGTGTCACTAACAGTAGCTTGGTTACCTATCTCCTATGGTAGTCCTTAACCATGAAATAGTTTTCTCCCTCCTCTATGAACAGCTGGCAGGGTGACCCTCTCAATCTTCTGCTGGTACTACTCCATGAATAAATGAGCAGATGGTGCTCATACAACTATGAAGGTTATCAAATTAACACCTGCCCATAAAGACTCATGTCCTCTGCCTATAATACAGGAGCTGCTAAGAAACTCTTGGATCTGCCATCTGCAGCAAATGGCGATGCACTACATGCAGTAGGGAAAACAGCTCATTTAGAATAATTGTCAGTCTGTTTCTCAAATTCACCACCCCTGAGAAGTTTAGAATTAAATGGCTGAGATCTTTGTCCTAACAATCCATAAAAGTAGGGCTGGGGATTATATCTTCAATAAACATTGGAAATTCCAAAGGCCCCCACTGTTTACAGATATTTGACTCTTCCATAGGAAGCTGAACATATCTCCTGGTGCAAATCTTTACCTGTTGTTGACACGTAAAGATAGGTCAGGAAAGATTTTAAGGCTTGCCTGGGAGAAAGATATCCATAATGGTTTGCCATTACGATAAAGATATCTAGCAAGGATTGGAATTTTACAGTGCAGTAACCCACACCATATTTTAAAAACTGTTGTAAGATATATTTTTGCAATGTACTAACTGCAAGATGTGCACAAGATATGTAATGAACAAAATGTCCAAAAAAGGCATAAATCGTGACTAACCTCTAGGTGTTGAGATGGTTGGAAAGTTATAAGGGAACAAGAAACTTATGAGATAAGGATAAATATAAGCCAGAAGGAGAAAGTAGATAAGGGTTGGAATGATGAACAAATAAGCATAACAAGAGTATAATTATCCCATGAAATAATGAGGAATAAGACCTAAGTTCCCTCTAAGTTGCACGGTCATGCAGGAGACTATCAAGGGCCACACAGACAGGGAGAGGCACCTCTCCCCTGCCCCTAGCCTTGGAGCTGCCGTGGTGAGAGAGGGCTGGGGGGCATCCTCTCTCCGCGCCGCAGCCCTGGGGTAGCCTGCACCCCAAAACCCTCATCCCTGCCCCCCACCCCAGAGCCCTCACCCCCAGCCAGAGCCCTCACCCCTGAACTCCAGCCCTCTGTCCCAGCCCTGAGCCCCCATCCACACTCTGAACCCCTCGGTCCCACCCCCGCCACACATCACCTCCATATTGCTGCACATAACAAAATTCATTCCACAAATGGATGTAAAAAAATTAGAGGAAGCATTAAATAAGACCCTTGATAGGCTGGCTACAGCCTGTCAGACACCATACTGGCAGGGAGGGATAGCTCTGTTGTTTAAGCATTGGCCTCTTAAACCTAGCATTGTGAGTTCAATCCTTGAGGAGGCCATTTAGGGAACGGGGGTAAAAATCTGTCTGGGGATTGGTCCTGCTTTGAGCAGAGGGTTGGACTAGATGACCTCCTGAGGTCCTTTCCAACGCTGATATTCTACACAGAAAGTTTTCCACAGTTGTTGGTAATTCTATGCCTCTTTGTGTATGTGCTGTCTTTACTATTTGATTAATAAATCCCATCAAAGCTGACATATTTGACACCTATTATTATTAATCAAATATAAATTCAAGAGCACTCTATTAATTCAATATCTAATCACAACTAAAATTCCTATCAATTATTGGTTATTGAAAGCCTTTGACAAAGTCATTCACTAAAGTTTCCTAAGGAAACTAAGCATCCATAGGATAACAGGGAAGGTCCTCTCATGGATCAATGACTGGTTGAAAGATGGGAAGCAAAAGGTAGGAATAAATGTTCAGTTTTCACAAAGGAGAGAGGTTAAATGCAGGGTCCCTCAAGGGTCTGGAACCTCAGCTGTTCAACATATTCATTAATGGTCTGGAAAAGGGAGTGAACAGTGAAGTGGCAAACTTTGCAGGTGATACAAATTTATTGAAGATAATTAAGACCAAAACTGAATGTGAAGAGTTACAAAGGGATCTCGCAAAACTGGGTGAGTGGGAAATAAAATTGCTGATAAATTTAACATTAATAATGCAAAGAAATGCACACTTGAGAAAATAATCCCAACTACTCATATATCTAATAATGATTTATAAATTAGCTGTTATTATTTGTGGCAGAGCTCTGACCTTGCTCCCGTGGGTCCTGCACTTCTAGGCGGTTTATGCTAGCCTCAGTGGCTCACTGTGACCCTCCACGTAGCCCTTCTCTCTCTAGGGCCAGGGTTACAGTCTACTGAGCCCTTTACATCATAGGCCAGCAAGGAGGTTGGTGAGAGAACTCCCACAATCTCTGTTCAGCCTCCTGCCCTGACAGAGACCTGACTTCCCCTTCCAGGAGATGTTCCTGTAATGGTGGGTTGGGGGGAACCCAGGCCCACCCTCTACTCCGGGTTCCAGCCCAGGGACCCTAATGGTAGCAGTTTTTGGCAGCCTACCTTTCACTGCCAGAGTTGCTACATTTCCCCAGGCCACTTCCCCACAGCTTTCCTGCTTTTCCCTTCTTCACCCTTACCTTAGGGCTCCTTTAACGATGGTTTGAGGGTGTCTTCAGTAACCAGCCCTTCAGCCGCACTTCCTCTCCTCTGGCTCCCTGACTCTCCTGCCTGACTGGAGTGAGCCCTTTTTATAGTATCAGCAGGGCCTTAATTAGAGTCAGGTAGTCACATTAACTGAATGGCCTAACCTGACTCTTTACAGGTTAATTAGAGTCAGGTGTTCTCATTAGCCTGGAGCAGCCCCTGCTCTGGCCAGTCAGGGAACAGAAAACTGTTAATCCAGTGGCCAGTATATCTGCCTTCTGCTATTCTGCTGTACCCAACTGGCCTGGGTCTATCACACATTCAAGAAAGAGATCTTGCAGTCACCATGCATAGTTCTCTGAAAACTTCAGCCCAGTGTGCAGCAGAGGTCCAAAAGGCTAACAGAATGTTAGGAACTATTAGGAAAGAGAGAAATAAGACAGAAAATGTCATAATGCCACTATATAAATCCATTGTGCATCCACACCTTGAATACTGCGTCCAGTCCTGGTCACGCCATCTCAAAAAGGATATAGTGAAACTGGAAAAGGTTCAGAAAAGGGCAACAGGGGGTATGGAACATATGAGGAGAGACTAAAAAGATTAGGGCTGTTCAGATTAGAAAAGAGATAACTAGGGGGGATATGCTAGAGGTCTATAAAGTCATGAATGGTGTGGAGAAAGTGAATAGAGAAGTCTTGCTTACCCCTTCACATAACAAAAGATGCAGGGGTCACCCGATGAAATTAATAAGCCTCTGGTTTAAAACAAACAAAATGAAGTATGTCTTCATACAATGCACAGTTAACCTGTGGAACTCATTTCCAGTGGATGTTGTGATGGCCAAAAGTATAAGTGGGTTAAATAAAACTAGATAAGTTCATGGAGGATAGGTCCATCAATGGCTATATTAGACAAGATGGTCAAGGACGCAACCCCATGCTCAGGGCAAATCTAAACCTCTGACCACTGGAAGCTGAGAGGGGAAGACAGGGTTGGATCACTCCAACTGCTCTGTTCTGTACACTCCTCCCTGAATTTCTGTTATTGGCCCCTATTAGAGACAAGATACTGTACTACAGGGGTTCTCTTGGCGATCGGGACTACTCAGGGGGTCACGAGGTTATTATATGGGTCACGAGCTGTCAGCCTCCACCCCAAACATTTATAATGGTGTTAAATATATTTTAAAGTGTTTTTAATTTATAAAGGGGGGGCACACTCAGAGGCGGCTATACTAGATGGACCATTGGTCTGACCCAGTATAGAAATTCTTATATTCTCATGATTATTCACAAATTATTGATAAATGATTATTGATGATCAATATTGCTCACTGGCTTTGACTCCATAATCATATATATTAATACTTTATCTGTAAGACTCTTAAACTCTCACATCCTTAAGTACATATCATATATACATTTCTCCTTATCAGCTTTACTGCCATTGTATAAGGAAAGGATCCACAGAACATTTTATCTTCAGTCACTAGCACATCTCTGGTCTTTAAAAAAAAACCACACACTCACAAAAAAAGCTTGCCAGACACACAATCCCACTCAGTACATTTCCATTCTCTAAAATGTTTATCTGATCTCAGCTGCAGGATTCCCTCCAACACGACATTGCAAAGGGACTATTCCATGTCCCTGGAAGTGCAGATATTCTGTTTTCATGACAATCTGGTAAACATAAAACAATAATTACAAAATAATAAGAATAGTGCTATAGCACTTTCCATTCACAGAATATTAATTCATTTTGAAAACATTAATGTAATTTAGCACAGCAGGGTAAAATTTTCATAAGTGCTTATGTGACTTAGGAGCCTAAATCTCCGGTGGCACTTAGGGTTATAAGTGATCCTGGTGTTTCAGAAATGTTTATCTATAATGCATCTGGAAGTAGGAGTAGGTAAGAATTATTATCATTTTTTTACTGATGAAGAAACTGAAGCAGAAGTATGGTAAGGCCATTTCCCCCCTAAAGCTTGGGTAGGTGTGTATAGCCATTTGTGTACTCCAGGGATTTTCAAAGATGATATTCCGTTGCACCTCTATTTTCAGAGAGCCCAAGAGCTTGAGCACAATTGGGGAATGGGGAGAGGGCATACTCTGGAGAATGGATACTCCACCAGTAGTTCTTGGAAGACTTTTCAGTCTTAATAGTCTGAGGGTGGGGAGTCCCAAAATATTTACACGGAGTTAATTCTCTAACATCTGAATCATTGCAGATGACTCTTGATTGGCTGGTGTATAGCACAAACCTGTAACTATAAAGTAAGCCTCAGCAGGCAACCCAGTTACCCTATATGAGTCAGTGAGGTAGTGTGATCTCATTCTTCATGCAAGCACTATTCTGGGAACTGGTTTTGTCACAGGGATTATCTCCTGCAGAAGGGATAATGTGAACAAGAAAGCCATTGAGCCAATATGGTTGCCTTCAGCTCCACGGGCAGAGAGACTGGGACAAAATTCTCAAAGAAGGTGCTCAAAGCTCCTGAATTCTCATTTAGATACTTAAATAAACAGCCTGATTTTTTTGAAGTGATGAACGCTCAGAAGCTCCCCGCACAGGTTAGAATGTAAGAGCCTAATAACTTTAAGTACCCATCCCAGTACTGAAAATCTTGGCACAGGTTTCCACTCACATCCGATGGATGGTGAGTGGGTGAGAAATCTTTTAGCAGCGGTGCTAGCCTGTTTTGTTCCTCTACTTTACCAGTATTAACTCTATTCACAGTAAAATTGCTTAGCAGATGACTTTGTAGAGCACTGGAAGAACTACCCCTGGATTCCAAATGGGGAATGTTCTTCACCTTCAAGCTGACATCAGTACTGGATACTATGGGGCACAACGGCATTTGGTTGATATATGTGGCAATATAGACCCCGTGTCCCACTGTTTCCATTTATAATCCTCTGCTCTCAGTCTTCGGTGATGGTAGGGCTGGCCTCAGTGGTTGTAGCTGTATCCTTTTCTTTCATTGTCCTGCAACTTCCTTTCACTTAGAAAAGTTGCAATAATTCCACTTCTTATGTGTCATGTAACGTGTTCTTTTTGCATAATAGAGTAAACATGGACCCCAGATTCTGGTTGATGGTGAATTTTTAATCTGAGAGTTTGTGATAAAGGTGAAGAATATCCTTCCTATATATATTCTCACCTGAGAATGAAATGTAGGGATACACATAGATTGGAAGCCTCTTTGACATTCTTCTACTGCTTGTGCATACTGACTGATTCTTCTAGCAGTGAAGCTTAGAAGTACCTTTACACTGTGCACTCTGTATAGACATTCTTGAACTTGGCTTTCGGAGAACAAGGATGGATGTGAACTGAGGAAAGAGAACTACCATTTTATTGACCTATTTCTAGTGCTCGATCTCTTCTCAAAGGCTTGTATAATTAGGGGTGCCTGGAAAGAGTGGCTCCCACCTTTACCTTAAAAAAAGGCAGATCTGATGGGCTATATGACTGGCTTGAATAGCATTAGTCAAACAAGCTATATACTAGTTTGTAGCATACTGAACTGATGAGACATAGCCTTGCCTTCCTAGATAGTAAATGAGGAGATTATTTATCGAACTGTCATTTTGCCTGCTAAGGAGGTGTTCTAGTGTCTCCACAGAATGAGAGATGAATCTGAATCAACACGTCAAATCCGAACATTCATAAATTTTGGGTCACGGGTTCTATATCTAAATGGTGTGTTGCATCCTTTACCTGCTTTGTTTTGCAGTTCATATATATTTATGCATAGACTTCAATACAGAGTATTTGATGAGTACTGGAAGTATAATCTTCATGCAGGGTAGTACTTGAACCATCTATGATAGAGACAAATTCTGGAAAAATAGGACTTTATCCAATTCTTGTCAGAAATGCCATCCAGGTTTAAACTTTCCTGAGGCAAAAAAGGTCTGTAAACAATCTTAGAAGAGCTTTGGCATCATCTTTCAACCTGCTTTTTAATGTCTTGTGTAACTCCGATGATTTAGGCTTGAAACCATAGCCTGTGCAGGATTGGACTATGACAGTACTTGGAAAAGAC
Organism: Mauremys reevesii; assembly: GCF_016161935.1. NCBI lineage: Eukaryota > Metazoa > Chordata > Testudines > Geoemydidae > Mauremys > Mauremys reevesii. Next base: position 256,142,642 of record NC_052623.1, read on the forward strand.
ACCTGCAAGAAATTTAGAGGAAGTGATGGCAATTGCTTCAGTTGAAGGCGCTCTTTCTTCTGAGTCAAAGTGAACCCATGGTCTGAAAGGGAGCCCAGAGGGGAAAAGGGAATGCCTCTGCCAAATCTTTCCTAATGAAGAATGAAATGAATGTCTACAAAGATTATTGTGAAACCAAGCCAAAACAAGTGTTTCACCAGCTGGTTTGATCCATTTTACAGGGAATAACTGGGATACCAAAGTATCTAATTACAAATGTCTATTGAAATTCTTTCCAGATTGGTACCCATGCCAGGACTTAAACACAAGCAGCCACTCGGTGCCCTGCATACTCTGCAATCTTTTCATCATACACACCAGCCTTATGTCACATTTCAGTAGCAGAATAAACACATGGCCTGATTTTCTGTCCTTCTCCCTGCCCCCTACCTGTTAGTAGCTTGCAGACCCACAAATCCAAAGGTTGATGGTACAGCAGTACATTTACAGTTTCTGCACAGATCTCAGTCTATGTCCCTTTTGACATGTGAAGCTTTAATTCCTTTGTTATGTTCTATTTTCAGTAGCCACTTATTCCTCTTTGATGAAATAAAATGTTGCAATGTGATCTTTCTATGTTTTATGAGTCTGGTAGGTGTCTTCCTTTATGGGAAAAGAGGTCTTAGAAAATAAAATTCTTATTAATTTACAGTAGCACCCATTAAGAGTTAGGTGCTTTCCAAATACTTAGAGAGCTCTCTCTGTTTCAAGAAGCTTATGTTCTAAGGCAGTGTTTCCCAAACTTGGGACGCAGCTTGTGTAGGGAAAGCCCCCAGCGGGCTGGGCCAGTTTGTTTACCTGCCGCGTCCGCAGGTTCGTCCGATCGCAGCTCCCACTGGTCATGGTTCTCTGCTCCAGGCCAATGGGAGCTGCTGGAAGCAGCGCGGGCTGAGGGATGAACTGGCCTTGCAAACATTTTATCTCTTTAAAAGGGTGTTCATTTAAATTATGTTAAGCATATTAGGAATGACATGTTCTTACTGTTGTACTGATTAAGAGTTGAACATCATTGCCAGATGTTTTGCTGCCCTTATCACCTACTCTCTGTAGGCAAGACATTGTGGGGACTGATTTAAAATGCACTGAAGTCAATCAGAGGACTCCCATTAATGTCAGAGGACTTTGGATCAGGCCCTGTGTTTGACAGGATCTTCCTCCAGCAACAGTTCCTGAATAACACCATAGCATAGCTGACTACTCAATTGCTGGCATCCAGTCCCTCTTTCCCCAGTATCCTGGGCAGGTGCATAATTTTAAGCATCAAAGAGAATGGAGTATTTTCAGCTAATTCATCCCTGTCTAAAGCAGTTGTAAAGCATAAATATATATGGAAATACTTCCCCAAAGATGACTATTTTTTTTAACCCCCGCTTCTCAGGAGCTACAAAGTAATCCGGCATTAACCTTTCTTCCCATGGTGATCCATTTTACTTTGTATTTTGACCAAAGGTGTATGCTCCAAGAAATGTGACTTGGTGCTCCCATTGTGTTCTTTTGAGCTCCTGCTATCCTGGGGTATGACGGACCAGCTTAGGACCCTGCAATCTGCTCCCTTTAGTTGTAGAAAAATTACATTTCTGGGCCGGCTCACTCAAAGGTAAAAAAATTCTTAAAGAAAATTGGGTTACACAAACTTTCTCAAATTTTCTATAAATAAGTCCAAAGAAAAGACAAGGTAATTTGTCTTTGCACTTGACAGGCACTGATATTTTATAATTGGCAGAAGCTAAAGTGAGCACCATTTGATTTGCATTATGAGCGACATACATTTGTAAGCCCCAGAAAGAATTTCAATGGAAGTGCTTTGAACTCAACAATACATTCATTAAGAAAAGAGTTTTCTGATTAGACAGTGGAGCAAATAGCTCTCTTTCCCCCCATTTTACAAACAGAGCTGTTTTACATAAGCAATAATACAGAGCAGGATGTGGATTTATTCTGCTGCCACATTTCATGATGTGGCTGCAGCATGAAAGGTCTTTCAGCACTGAAGAAGTATGAATGGATATGTAACACTATTACTGCATGCCTTCAAGTGGATTGTATACAAGAAACAATTATTATATGGGATTGGCTAATGGTTCTTACCAGTGCACCTATGTTTCAATCACATGATTCAAGTACTTTTTCTATCCAACCTGATTGCTGTCACTCCAAGTTATTTCATGGAATTACATTTGGTGGCAGGTTTGAATCTATTAATATTACCCTTTATGCCTGGTTTGAGGGACCCCTAAACAGTAGCCCTCCTCAAACATTTCATTGAGAGATATCCAGTTTTTAAAAGGCAATACCCAGTGTTTACTATTCCTTTCAAACACACAAGCCCTCTGCTGTGGGTGCTGATCTTACAGGGCAGGCCATTAGCTGCAACAGCTGGAGATGTTTTGTAGTCCCTCAAAAAAAAATTGGCAAAAATGTTTTTAAAATAATTTTTGTTGAAATTTTTCTTCAAAAGTTTCTTCTTGGGAAAAAATGAAACCCCCCCAAATTGAAAAAAAGCTTTTGTTTTCAGAAACCAAATATTGACAATTTTTTTTCAGGTTTTGGATAATTGTTATTGTTGTTTTGGTTGCCAAAAGCCAAAACTTGTTTTCCCCCAATTTTTGGTAACTGAAATAAATGTTTAGCTTTTTAAACCAAAAACCTGAAAAATTGAATCAAAACAGACATTTCCCTGAGAAATTTCCATTTTGACAAAAAAGCCATTTTTCATTGCAGGAAAAGAAAAGTTGAGAATGAAAGATTTTGAGTTCGGGCTCAGTTTGCCTGTGACTGTCTTCTGAAGGCCCACCTGGGAGTAACTGACTGCCCCAAGTAGCAGCGTAATGGTATAATTGGTAAATGAGCATCTGGACCTAATAAAAAGTTACCAGAGCTCAGTTAGGGTAGGTACTCCCAGGGAGAAAATGCTTCTGCAAAGAAAGGGCTCACACAGAAAAGATCGATCCCAGAGAGAAAGTTCTCCTAGCAAAGGGACAGAAGTAGCCTAGGAGAAGGAACTAGGTGAGGGACCTCCTGGATAGCTACAAGGGACTTACCTGGCAAAGAGTGATGCACTGCTTCGGGGGGAAGAGTGGGACAGAGGCCTTGATTCCAGACAGTGAATGCAGCATGGGAGTGCTCCATAGCTAAAGGGCCAAGATATAAGACTGACTAACCCAGAGGTGGAAGATTTTCCTGGAGAGTAGCTGAATAAAGGATTCTCTTGTACATTGTGTTTGTTTATTGTTAAAAAAAGACCCTGCAAAGGGGGCGCTCTTGAGTATCTGAAGGCCTGCTTGGACTTATTCATTCCCCAGGTGGCGGGAAACCAAGGCTGGGTTCACCCACAGCACTGCACCTGGGGATGCAAGGAGATAGCCTGTGCCATAATGGGGAGAGATCAGCCAGCCAGTGTTATTCAGCAAGGCATTCAGACCCCAGACAGCAATGGATAAGAACAAAGAATTTTCCTGCATTTGTGTCTGGATATTAGTCACTCTGAATCCTTAACTGGACATTACTAGCTGTACCCTGGGTACTGTACCTACATCATTGGTGTTTTCTTGGTTATTAGCAACTTTTAATTGCCATTCTTTTCTCTTTCTTTGTTTTCACTGCATGTGTGTGCTCATATTGGGGAGTTCTTTTTCCTCATTGGGCAATTCTGAGACATCATCTTCGTGGACACTGGCTTCTATTTAATGCATGGTCCTTGACTTCAATGGGCACAGGATCAGCCCCATAGGCCACAATGTTGGTGGAGAAGGGAGGCGAGGAGCTTTCTTGTCTTCACATACTGCCTAGGTAAGAAGTAGGCACCATTGTAGTCCCAGCACATAGTGGAGCACCGGGACTGCTCCCTTGCAGTATCCATCGGGTAGTGAGCAGGACTTTGGTTTCTATTTTTAATTAATCTGCCTACAGGCTTGTAGTGGAGTGGTCACCCGCTCCTGCCCTGAAGGGCTTGAAAGCAGCCCTGGAGAGGGCTACAGCTCTGAAAGCTGGTCTGATTGGGAAAGTAGCCACAGCTGTAGCTGGCTTAATAAGGGCCCAGCTGGCCCTTGTAAAAGGGCAGTGGGCCAGGAGCAAGTGGAGTCTCTTTCTCTCTGTTCAGAGAGAGAGAAGGGCCTGGCTGCAGGAAGCTTAACCAAGTGCCTAGAGTGGGGCAGGGCTGGGGAAAGGCCAAGGGAGCTCCGGCCTAGGAAAGCCCCAGGCTGCAGGCCTAGGGTAAAGCCAACGGGGCACTTGGGTTGCAGAAGGCAGCAGGTCCAGACCCCCCTTGTCTGTGATGAGTGGCTGATACACTGCAGTCTGGCCCAGTGAACAGGGGATAAGTCGGGAGTGGCAGTAGCCAAGACTGAGATGAGGTGGGGATAGAGGGTGGGGGTTCACCTGGGAGGGGAGACCCTGAGATTGGGGGTTACTGCCAGAGAAAAGTGCACCGGGGTCCTGGGAGGGACATGGGGCCAGCAGTAAGGTGGATCACCAGCCTGCAGAGGGCACTCTGATGGCTGGAGAGCTAATTCCCAAGATGACCAGCAGGAAGTGCCGCAGGGTTGAGTCCCACATTGCTACAAGGCGGCTTTACCCCTTGCTCTTGTCATACTGTGTGGCTATGCTACACCAGCCAGCTCAGGGTTAAATACAATTGTTCCGGGCTCAAGCAACCCCTCTCTGACCCACCTGCCAGATGTGTCAGGCCTGGAAGGAAGATGAGTTCTTTGAAGGGGTCAACAAACATGTGGACAAGGGGGATCCAGTGGACATAGTGTACTTAGATCGCCAGAAAGCTTTTGACAAGGTCCCTCACCAAAGGCTCTTACGTAAATTAAGCTGTCATGGGATAAAAGGGAAGGTTCTTTCATGGATTGAGAACTGGTTAAAAGACAGGGAACAAAGGGTAGGAATTAATGGTAAATTCTCAGAATGGAGAGGGGTAACTAGTGGTGTTCCCCAAGGGTCAGTCTTAGGACCAATCCTATTCAACTTATTCATAAATGATCTGGAGAAAGGGGTAAACAGTAAGGTGGCAAAGTTTGCAGATGATACTAAACTGCTCAAGATAGTTAAGACCAAGGCAGACTGTGAAGAACTTCAAAAAGATCTCACAAAACTAAGTGATTGGGCAACAAAATGGCAAATGAAATTTAATGTGGATAAATGTAAAGTAATGCACATTGGAAAAAATAACCCCAACTATACATACAATATGATGGGGGCTAATTTAGCTACAAAGAGTCAGGAAAAAGATCTTGGAGTCATTGTGGATAGTTCTCTGAAGATGTCCATGCAGTGTGCAGAGGCGGTCTAAAAAGCAAACAGGATGTTAGAAATCATTAAAAAGGGGATAGAGAATAAGACTGAGAATATAGTATTGCCCTTATATAAATCCATGGTACGTCCACATCTCGAATACTGTGTACAGATGTGGTCTCCTCACCTCAAAAAAGATATTCTAGCACTAGAAAAGGTTCAGAAAAGGGCAACTAAAATGATTAGGGGTTTGGAGAGGGTCCCATATGAGGAAAGATTAAAGAGACTAGGTCTCTTCAGCTTAGAAGAGAGGAGACTAAGGGGGGATATGATAGAGGTATTTAAAACCATGCGTGATGTTGAGAAATTGGATAAGGAAAAGTTATTTACTTATTCCCATAATACAAGAACTAGGGGTCACCAAATGAAATTAATAGGCAGCAGGTTTAAAACAAATAAAAGGAAGTTCTTCACGCAGCGCACAGTCAACTTGTGGAACTCCTTACCTGGGGAGGTTATGAAGGCTAGGACTATAACAGTGTTTAAAAGAGAACTGGATAAATTCATGGTGGTGAAGTCCATAAATGGCTATTAGCCAGGATGGATAAAGAATGGTGTCCCTAGCCTCTGTTCGTCAAAGGATGGAGATGGATGGCAGGAGAGAGATCACTTGATCATTGCCTGTTAGGTTCACTCCTTCTGGGGCACCTGGCATTGGCCACTGTTGGTAGACAGATACTGGGCTAGATGGACCTTTGGTCTGACTTGGTACGGCCGTTCTTATGAAAAAGGGAGAAACACAGCTCAGCTATTGGCAGACCTGGGAGGAGAGCAGACCTTCACTTCTTAGCACTTGGAGAAGGTCTGGCTGAAGACTGGAACTGCTTGAAATACCTCTGCCTATTGAGGACCCCTTTGAGGGGACGGAGGGCCCAGTATTGAGTCATTACTTTGGAACTAGCAGCTGCCAGACTGAGCTATGGCCTACCGAAGATTCTCTGAAAGAAGAGAATTCTGCCAAGACCTTGTGTTAGTACATTTGCATTTGGCTTTGGTAGCCCTGAAAGGGATGGACTCCCATGCACTCAGTTGCATAGCTGAGTCTCCCACAACCAGACCTGTGCTGTTGACCACCTGCTACTGAAGAATAAAGGCTAGGTGAGTTCAGTGCCCTGTCATGACCCTTCGGGGCACCCTGGGAGACCGACTCCCTGACAGTACTGTATAGCATACGTGCCCCGTGTGTGTGGAATTGTGCAAACAGATCTACTTTCTAACAGAGACATAGTCCTCAGTTTGTTACATTTATACCAATAAGGGCTGGTGTTTTGCAACTTATTTATTTCTGTACTTACAAAGAACCCTTTCTTTTTCTTACAAGGAAGCTTTGTTCTGCACAATAGTGATGTGCTAGAGCAACGTGTCATTTAAATTAGTGCAGAAGGAGGTGTGAATGCTATCAGACACTTCCTGATGTATGGAAAACATTATTTGTACCTGCTTATTCAGGGATCACCATTTGAGGTTGTTAGCTGTCAAAATTCTATCATTGGAACGTCAGGGTTTTTATTTTTAACCTGGATTAGATGTCCCTATGGTCAGTTAAGCTCTACCCGCAGTTAATTCATTGACAGTAACCTTCTGACCTCTGTATAGCTGACAACTGCTGATAAGGCTCCATGGGATTTCCATTCCCATTAGATGTCTAAGCTTGGCATGTGATCCTGCAAATGGGGATGGTGATCTTCTACTAACCTCTGAGTCCAGAGGTGAACTAGAAAAAGAATTGCTTTTAATTAAGAGAGAAATTCAGCTGCAGAAGAAGGAGCAAGTGCTATCTCATGTGGCTTTCCTGGTGTTCCATTTACAGAACTCTCTGAGCTGGGGATTGATGAAGGCAACACTCTGCCAACAAAAAGTATGATATTGTTAGTTTTTAGACCGGTTTACGATAATAGAATGATCAGGTACCTGATAGACAGGATACTGTTACCTAGCAATGTCTTGTGGATGATTGTAACATGTTAGCAAGGAGTAAACACCATGCCAGTAATGGTGTAGGATGAGCATGTGAAGGAAGGAGAGACAAAAGAGGAGATGGAATTCAAGAATAGGATTAAACTGTGTCTTTAATGCCCTGATCATGAGCCACCCGGCCTCAGAGGGAACACCAGAGAAAATGCACCTTTCAGAGACGCAATCTCTCTGGTGTTGCTGCTTCTGTACAGGGAAAGGAAGGAATAGCTTATCCCCCACACTCTGCCAGTCCCATTCTACAGGCTGGTGCAAAGATAGTGTATGGTCATGAATCCACCTCCTCCCATGACTCTCTTTTGAAGTTCTGCTTGCTGAGGGTGTAGAAAAAGAACCAAAAAGGAGTAATAGCTCAAATCCCAGCTTCTATGAAGATAGAACTTTGACCTATGATCCCCCCATAACAATGGCGGTTGTATTCTAGGACAAGTATCAGAGGGGTAGCCGTGTTAGTCTGGATCTGTAAAAGCAACAAAGAATCCTGTGGCACCTTATAGACTAACAGACGTTCTGCAGCATGAGCTTTCGTGGGTGAATACCCACTTCTTCAGATGCAAGTGGTGGAAATTCTAGGACAGTGGTTCTCAAACTAGGGCCGCCGCTTGCTCAGGGAAAGCCCCTGGGAGGCCGGGCTGGTTTATTTACCTGCCGCATCCGCATGTTCAGCCGATCGGGGCTCCCACTGGCCACGGTTCGCCGCTCCAGGCCAATGGAGGCTGCAGGAAGCAGCGCCGGCCGAGGGACATGCTGGCCACCCTTCCTGCAGCCCCCATTGGCCTGGAGTGGCAAACTGCGGCCAGTGGGAGCCCCGATCAGCCAAACCTGCGGATGCGGCAGGTAAACAAACCGGCCGCCCAGGGGCTTTCCCTGAACAAGCGGTGGCCCTAGTTTGAGAACCACTGTTCTAGGACAATGCAGATCATAAAGCCCAGGTATGAGCAATCATATATCCCCTCAGCTTTTGTTGTTGTTGTTGTTGTTAGGCTAAACAAGCCAAGCTCTTTGAGTCTGCTTTCATAAGAGAAGGTTTTCCATTCCTCGGCTCATCCTAGTAGCCCTTCTCTGCACCTGTTCCAGTTTGAATTCATTTTTCTTAAACACAGGAGACCAGAACTGCACACAGGATGCCAGATAAGGTCACACCAGTGCCTTGTATAACATTGGATTCAGCCCAAATGTTGGTTACCAGATCAGGTTTTTCATATAGTCTATAAATAATTGGCTCACACATTGTCACATCATCCATGAAAGATACCAATACACAGAAGCGGGAAAGCTTCTCTCCACCACCGAAGTAACAATTATTTCTCAAGTAATACATCAGCTGTGAACCACTTTGAGGGTGTTCTTGCAATGCTGAGTTTATTAATTTCACTTAAATCCTCCTTCTACCTTTGGAATTTCACTGGTACCTCACACAACTTGTCCAAAAGAACTGTAATTTTGAATGTGACCACAATGTGTGGATTCTGTCAAAGAGTTCCATTTAAAGACTGTTGGGTCAAATACTGAATTTCTACCCCATCTCTAAAAGCTTCCATTAGGGTTGAACACGCCAATTCATTTTGGAGAGGCAGTGTAGTGTAGCAGATTGAACAAAGGGCCAGGAGCCAGAAATTCCTGTGATATAACCCCAGATGGTTACTGATTTACTGTGTGGGATTTGACAAATTACTCTGGTATAGCACATGTTGCTTAGGGGTGTGAATAATCCACACCCCTGAGCGACATAAATTATACTGACCTAAAGGCCGGTGTAGACAGCGTTATGTCTGCGGAAGAGCTTCACTGACATAGCTGTCACTTTTCGTGAGGAAGGAGCTATTAAGCCATGGGAGAACAGCTGGGCCATCAGTGCAGCTAGGAACTGTAAATGATATTGTGTAGACATAGCCTCACTTAAGGCCCATCTATAAAATGGTGATAACAATACATGCCTACCTCATAAATGTGTGGTGAGAATTGTACCGTGTTTTGACAATGAAAAATTCTATTTAAGAGCTAAGTATTATTATTATTATTTATTATTTATTAGAGTTGGTTGATTTCTCTTTTATATATATTTTTTGCATGAAAAGTATTTTGATTAGAAAATGTGGTTTTGTTGAAACTGACTTTTTTTTTACTTTGATTTTCTAACAGAGAATTGAAATGAAAAATTGTTCAGCTGACAGCTTGAAATGTCATCTTGTCATGTCAGCTCATTTGGGGGGGTTGTTTTTTGTTTCGACATGTTGATTTGAAAGTTTTGGAATTGTTCTCTCTGTGAAATTTTTCAATGTTTTGACTTTCCATTTGATTCTAAATGAAAAGTAATTTCTAAGTATTGACACTTCTTGAAGGATGAAAATTCCATTTTCCCAACCAACTCTAATTGTTGTGGGTATTGCTACTTGGACCATTGGTCAGTTGACCAGTCAGAAGGTCAACCAGCCCAAATTTTCAGTGCTTGCTGTCAGCCAGCTTGCAAATAAAAGGCCTTCAACTAAGCATCCAGCAACACAACTGCAATGATCTGCTTGAGCTCATGCTTCTAGAGCCTGTTCACATCTGAAAAAGATGATCTGACAGGAAGCCATGAGACAGCTTCAGGTGAAAGGGAGGCAGGACCTCCTGTGTCCCCAAGATCTACATGGATCTTGGCTGCGGCTTGGGGGAAGAACCTCCTACTTCTTCCAGGGGGTGAGGATGTGGGGGGGGAGGGTATACAGTCACTGCCCTCTGACAGAAGAACCTGGAGGAAACTCAATGAAGGGAATTTCACAACGTTTTCCTCCACTCAGACCCTTTTCATGAGTCTTCCTGCAGGATGACATTATCTGGTCCTATGTCACACTCTGCCTCACCCAAAACCCACAATCATTTGAGCTGGTTAGTTTCCATCAATACAAACAACCATACCACCAGTACAGTTTGTGTTGAATTTTAGGGCACAGTCCTACAAACCCTTACTCATGTGCATAATCCATATTGAAGACTAGGATTTGCAGGATCATGCCCTTAATTTGACTGAGATCTGATTGGGAACTGAGATGCCTGAAGAATGAGCTGGAAAACTTGTTCCTCATTTGTGATATAATTATATTTGAGATTTCCTGAAACGGTGCCCTAGGTAGCAGGTTGGAAAGTACCGCTGAGATCAAATGGGGGAAAATGCCAGATATTTCTCCCAATGTAGCTACCATTGGGAAAGTGCACTGGAAATGAGCAAAAGATATAAATGGATCATGTGTGCGTACAAAGTAAGCTAGAATTTTGATACCCACCTCTTGCCATGCTTGCCAGTTAGTGATAGACATGAGCTATGTCTGGGGCTGATTTGTCAAAATCTAATTGATGTTTTTAGTTTTGCAAAAGTCAAAAACAAAGGCCTGATTATCCTCTCATTCCACTGACTTTGAGCATAGATGGTCAAATTTTTTTCTCAGTTTGATTTTGCATCCACACTGGAATTTTGATTGTGAAATAAAAGGGGGCAGAGGATTTTTTTTAAAAAAATCGGGATTTTCCCCCCATTTATCAACCAGTTCTAACTCCAAACATGTCTTCTGATTTACATTGATATGAGGGCAAAATCAGGTTCCCAGAATGATTTAGTTCTAGGTTCTCTTTTCACCAAATTTTCTGGAGGGTTCAGATAAAATGGGTCTGATATTGACCCATCTCCGTTACATGTAGTTTAACTAGATGTGTTAAACAAATAAAAAACCCACAACCATCATTCCCTCACAAAGATAATTGCTTTTGTCTGGTTTTCAAACAAGACATTTTATGATACAATGTAGACATTCCCTCCAAAAATATTCATCCTTAAAGTGGCTGAAAGTCTCTGCAATGGAGTATATAAATCTCAAACCGGGATAGAGTTCAGGAGCAGTTCTGGGTCCAAGCACCTCTGCCCCACAGCACCTGCATAGCCTGCTCTAGCTTGAGGAGGAGTTTAAAAGAGCCAGACTGCTCAGTAAGCAGGGGGCAGTAAGGATGGGGGATGGACTTATACTGAAAAGTCCTGAGTGAGGGTACAGTGTGGGAGCTCTTTATATAGGAAAGAGGGCAGGGAGTCCACAAGCAGCAGCTTCCCCAGGTCCCAGCAGAGGGACTAGCTGAACTTTTATGTACTAAGGAACCCTTCACTTGCATTGTTTGTGAGACTGTGACCATGAAGTAAGTGGTAGGAAGTAGCCCATGGAGGCAGCTTTGAAGTACTGCTGGATGTTTGATATTCCTGCCATTCCTAGGGTCCTGGGTCACAGTTCAGTGGAGAGAGAGGGCCTGAGCTCCCCTACCACCCACTCTCCCATGAAGGGGGAACAAACTCTTTCCTTCTCCCCTCCCCGGGGAGATAAGAGAGGATGGAGACATTGTAAACCCTGAGGCAAAGGTGTGCAGCCACAGGAGCCTGGAGGTGGACAGAAGACTCTTCCTTTTGTGGGGACACTGGAAATATATATTTTGGTGGACTCTGTTACACCGCAAAGGGGCAGACTCAACTGATGACCTGGCTGGTGGTCTGAGTCACTACCTACTGCAAGAGGGACTGCCCCAGTGCTGGAGTGACTGTGAGCAAAGGATGCTGGAGATGGTGAAGAACTGGGACCCAGTGACCTAACTGCTAGGAAGCACCACTAGTAAACCCAGCCCCATTACAGAATCCAAACTCTGATATTCATCTCCTAAGTATGATTAATACAGCACAGTATTGTCAGTCTCCTGCAAGGCGTCTGAAATTTTGGTCATGGTGAATGCTGACAGAAGAAATGGACTAGGAGCTTTCTTTCTCAAAAATTATCATAACAACCACAGTCAAGTGGTCACTACTTTGCAGCTAAGAGGCACATATGTTTTTATCTGATCTGATGCAAAGTCTGTCTGAGTTTCCTTCAAAGCTAAAATCTCAGGTAGATTCTGTGCTTCATTTTTTAGCACAAGGAAAACAATTCCACAATTTCTCTTGTCAGAATACACCAGCACTGATAGCTTAAAAAAAATCTGGGATTTGGAGGAGACAGAGTTTAACAGTACTAGTCTGGGATAAGCCATCATCTGCATCTTTAGAGAAGGAATGTAATAGGCTACTATTCTTATTTGGTAGCATTGTACATCCAGTTTGCAGTTGCTGATACAAATCCTCAGTTGGTGTATACTGATATTGCTTAACTGGTTTTTGTGAAGCAAAATCAATTTTACACCTGCTTTGTAGATGTAAAATCAGAGCCTGTGTTGACTCTTGACAGTGTCAGGACCTACCTACTCTAGAACAAGCTTTTACTTTTATCACTGGTTAGTGGTGGAAGGAAAGGACTGAGTCATTCCAATTGCTGCCTTCTATGAAAGGAAGGAAAAGAGTATGCTACCTTTTCTGAGCCTTAATTGCAGTGTGTTTCACCTGGTTTACTGCCTCTAGCTGGATCTCTTAATTGCTAAAAATGTTTTAATCATTATATACTGGTAAAGTGAACATAATATTATGACAACATTTTCCAATACAATGAATAGCAGCTGAATAGTACAAGCACTGTACTGAACAAATTCTTGCAATGACTGTGTTCCTTTCAACATTCAGACCTGTCCTTTAAACCCCAACTAGCTCAGGAGATTTCCTCTTTGCCAGCTGCAGTTCTTTGCTTCTTGTAAGTGATCAGGTACTGTCCTTCAACTCACTTCACTAGCTGATTAACTCTGTCCATTGTGTCTCTGAGTCACATAACCCAGGAAAACAAGAAGCACCCACACCCACCAATTTTGCCATTTTGGAAGTGAAAATACAATTGCAGTGAGGGGCTGCTCTCTTATGTCCTGCAGCAGTGTGTTAAAATCCTTAGATAAATACAAAGAAAATATCCATGTACACCCTTAAGAGGAAATTACAGGATATACCACAAAGTGCCACCAGGGTGTATCTTGCTGCACTGGAGGTGACAAAGGATATGATAGATCTGACCACTGCAACATAATTCATACTTCACAAACTTTGTGACTGATTTAAAGGCCCATCAGATCTTTCCTTAATTAGATACCAGGAGACTTTATTCAGATATAATCAGCATTCTGTCACCACCATTGGGCACAGATGTAAAGTCCACACATTTTATAGAAATCTGATCGCTTAATTAGCTAGACAAAGTGGTATAATTTATTACAGCAAAGGGATTAAGTGGTCTAGTGACTAAATTCTACTCTATGGAGGAGGATCTATGCATAGATCTCTGGCTGCAAATAGGACAGCACAAATCAAGCAAAATGTAGGCCTATCTATAATGCAGATTTTGCTCAGTTAATCCAGCTATGAGAATGGTTTCTAGAATTGTACCGCTCAAATGCTTGACAAGTGTTCAGCCAGCTAGCATCAAATCTAGGAGCTAAATTGAAGTGTTCTGTGGATAGTTCAGATTCCTCTTCCAACTGCCTAACACCAAATTGGTTCGTTACTCTATAAGCTATATGCACAGTACATAGAAAATCATTCTAACTAGCACTGACATTATCTGAAGCACATTTTATACTTGTATGTGAACTAGAAGACCAGAGTCAAAACAGATAATCTGAAAGTTAGTTCCATGGCAGATTTTTCTAGACAGTATTTTACAAAGCCATCAGTGAGTCATTTTCAGTGTCAGCAAGTGTTTGTTCCAATAAGAAGCATTACGGGTTGCAGTATCATTTTGGCATGGCTGTCAGTGAAGTGGAAAACCATGTCATGCATCTCCATTGTTTTGTTATAGCTTGTCCTAAACTGGTGAGGGGGGGACAGAGTCCTGGCCCTACCTCCTTACCCCTCTGGAGAGCGGGGTTTCTGAACTCCCCCAAAGGATAGGGAATATGACTGTTCCTAGCTCTTGAGTGACAAGGAGAAGTCTCTCTCTCTCTCTCTCTCTCTGCTTCTCTGTACATTTTCACAAGGACCCAGCCATAATCTAGCCCCAAGTGCCTAGTAATCATAAAACACCTTACTGAGAATCTATGTAACAATGGGGGAAGGGGGACAACTTTTTAAAGAGAGACAATATCTCAGAGGGAGGAAAGGAGACAGAGCTCCAGAAAGAGAGGGAGCAAATGAAGTGAATGATTGCTGGGGTGAAATCCTGGCCCAAATGAAGTCGATGGCAAATGGCTGGGTCTCTGAAAACATCCACTCAATGTGCAGTGACAGTCAAAAGATTGAACACAATGTTAGGAACTGTGCAGAAAGGGATAGATAATAAATCAGAAAATATCATAAAGCCATTATATAAATGTATGGTACACCCACATCTTGAGTCCTGCATGCAGTTCTGGTCACCTCATCTCCAAAAATATATACAGAGAAGGGCAACAAAAATGATTCAGGGAATGGAACAGCTTCCATACAAGGTGAGACTAAAAAGACTGAGACTGTTTAGTTTAGAAAAGAAACAACGGGGGAGTTGGGGTATGATAGAGCCCTATAAAATCAGGAATGATGTGGAGAAAGTGAATAGGAAGTGTTATTTACCTTTTCACCTAACAAAAGAACTAGGGGTAACCCAATGACATTAATGGCAAGATTAAAACAAAGAAAAGGAAGTACTTCTTCACACAATGCACAATCTGCCTGTGGAATTAATTGTCAGGGGATGTTGTGGAGGCCAAAAGTATGAGTTCAGAAAAGAATTATATACGCTCATGGAGGATAGGTCTATTAGCCACAATGGAGAGATGCAACTCCATGCTCAGGGTATACCTAAATCTCCAACTACTAGAAATTAGGACTGGATGACTGCGGATGGATCATTCAGTATTTGCCTTGTTCTGTTCATTTCCTCTGAAGCAAGCTGTTTTTATGTTCTTATATGTCCCATTGACCAAACTGGGGCCAGGATTACCATTTTAGTGTTCAAAGCCAGTAAGAAGAAAACTCATCATATTCATCCCAGTAGCTTTTGATTTAAAGAGGCCAATTTAGTTTTCTTTTCAATGCGCATCTGAATGTACTCATGCTGGTAGATGATTCTTATCTTTTGAAATTTCATAGTAATCATCTGATGAAATGGTGTTTTCCTCTAAGCACCATGAAATGAATAGGGGCAGGATTTGATCTATCTCAAATTGTCATCTTTTCTTGAAGGAAACAAAAGTCTTTCAGACGTGTCCGTAAGCCTATACAATGTTCTTGAATGCCAGTGTTTGCCCTGGGGCATTTACATTAGCAGATATGTATTGCGTAGAGCTCGGCAAAAACGTTTGGATGAAACTTTGTTTTGGCAAAAAACGCAGTTTTGGCAACACTGGTTAACCCTTTGTGAATTCATGTTGGTTTTGATGAATTGGTTGTGTTGGGGGAGGGGGAAAGCAACCACAAACATTTCAAATAATTTTGGCTGAACACTTTATAAGCAAATGTTTCCATTTTTTGACTTGAAGCAGCTTTCTGATATTTTTTATTTTTTTTTAATTTTACTTAAGTTTTAAAATGCTCAAAATCAAAACAAAATGTGTCACTTCAGGTTGAACCACATGCTTTGTTCCCCCAGAATGATTTTTCTTTTCTGACTTTTTCTCAGAACTGCCAGCGAACTGAAATATCAGTTATTGAGACAGCTGGTACATCACAGAAGACAACTGGGAGCCAGGCTGAGAGCACTTTTTTGTTTGTTCATTTAATACCCTGAAGTCGCCTTCAGTTACATCAGTGTTATAATGAATAAAAAATCAGTTTCAAATCTTGCTTAAAATCAGGGTAAAATCAACCAGTGAAAATCATGGCTTTCTTTGCCCTGGTCTACACTTAAAATTTAGGCTGACTTCACTACGTCACTCAGGGGGTGTAAAAATTCAAACCCCTGAGTAACACAGTGAAGTCAACTTAACTCCCAATATTGACGCCGATGAATTCTTCTGTCAACCTAGCTATCACCACTCAGGGAGATGGATTACCTACATCAATGGAAAAAAAACTTTCTAACAATGTAGGAAGTATCTACAGTACAGTGCTACAGCTGCATAGCTGCAGTGTTGCTGTAGTGCCTGTATTGTAGAGGTTCCTTTTCTCTCCCTTGGGAATTTGCAGTGGGCTCATTACACGGCTTGCTGGCTTCTGATTGCTGAATTGAGGCCAATCCCAACTATAGACTATAATTCCAACAATTTAAAGTGGCTACTTGATATCTCAAAGGTGATGCATATCTGCTTTCAAACTGACCATTTGATGCGTTAGCACAGAACTGCTATAGCAAGCCCCCTAGAGGGAAAACTTTTCATTTAAAACTACTATAAAACGGGCAAGAGTCTTTTGTTGTGTTGTTTTAAAATTTACAGCTGAAAAAATGTTGAATATATGTGCATTTTTCTCAGATTCTGCCTTCTAATTACACTAAAAAATAGTTTTATCCTTCTAAGTGGTCTCCTGCTGTGATCACTTTTTAGTCAGTTTACATGCTTAAAAATAACTTTCCTATACATAGTTTATTTTTTGCTACCATTTTCTTAGACTAAACTATTGGATTAGGGGAACGACAAAACAATCAAAAATCCTTTCCAATGTAAAAAATGGCATGGTACAAAGCACTATGGGTAATTACAGATTGCCATTTTTAGGTGATAATAAGTTGCAGAGACCTTGGGTACATCTACAGTGCAATAAAACCCCTGTGTCTGGCCTATGTCAGCTGACTTGGGCATGAGGTGCAGGACTATAAAATTGCAGTGTAGATGTTTGGGCTCAGCCACCAGCCAAGGGAGTTTTTTGCAGTGTAGGCACTCCCTTTAAAGTTGGATATTTTCAGAGGTACTCAGCCTCTGCAACTCCCGTTGACTCCAGCTAGTTGTGGATGCTCAGCATTTCTGACAATTGTGTCTTGGGCCTGGTCTACACTAGGGTGGGGGGGTCGAACTAAGGTACGCGACTTCAGCTACGCGAATAGCGTAGCTGAAGTCGAACGACCTTAGTTCGAACTTCTTACCTGTCCAGACGCCGCGGGATCGAAGTCCACGGCTCCCCCATCGACTCCGCCACCGCCGTTCGTGGTGGTGGAGTTCCGGAGTCGACGGGAGCGCGTTCAGAGTTTGAACTATCACGTCTAGATTAGACGCGATAGTTTGAACTCCGAGAAGTTGAACGCTACCCGTCGACCCGGCGGTAAGTATGGACGTACCCTTGCATGACCCCACAGCCAGGCAGTGACAAACCTGCAGAGCTGAGAATAAAACCCCAGAGGTCACACTCCCAGATCCCATTCTAACCACTAGACATTGGTGCAGAGTTTGCAAAAATATTAACTATTGTTCTTAAATTATCAGTAGTGGTATACTTATAGGGAAGAACATCCTGTACATATAGGTCCAGATCCTCAACTGGCGTAAATTGGTGTATCTCCATT
Organism: Mauremys reevesii; assembly: GCF_016161935.1. Lineage (NCBI taxonomy): Eukaryota > Metazoa > Chordata > Testudines > Geoemydidae > Mauremys > Mauremys reevesii. Next base: position 256,160,287 of record NC_052623.1, read on the forward strand.
GACTTCCAATAGCTAAGAATTTAGTCCTTAAACTTGAATGGACTTTCCACATCAGCCAGTAACTATTTTTTAAAGGTGATCAGACTCTGACTCTCAAATCTTACGGTTGCCCCTTTTATTGCTCTATGGTTTCTTTTCTTGTCAGTGCTGATTACCAGGTTACAATAGCTGTGTATAAATAGACACCTTTATTTTTTCTAATCAGCATCTTCCTCTCTGATTAATTCATTGATGTCATCACAGTTCAGTTTTTGACATCACAGCTTATCATTATCACCCTGGGGAAATGAGCATTTCAGGAAGTAGGAGGAGGATGACTAGAAAAGAAAATGCTTCTTTTTATACATACATTTCCTGGTGCTGGAAAAATGAATCTAGAAAAGGGAGATAACTGTAGCTTGCTACATCTAAAAATGTTCCTGAGTGCGACAGTGGCCTTTTAAATATATGAACCACCATTTGCACATTTAGCACCCCAGGTCCAAAAATGATTGTGATGCACTAAAGTGCATGCAATATGCTGAAACACACAGGTCGTATTTATGCTAGTGTTCGACATTATATTTTTGTGGCCCAAAAATAAGGAACAACACAAAGCCAGTGCACTAGGAAAATATATAAATAAAATAATATTGAGAGTAATAAAAAAAATAGTTCAGAGTTCCCATTGTCACACACCTTCTGGGTTGGTCCCCATTTCAAAACAGAAAATCTATTCACACATAGTCTCCAAAACACTAAGTTATTTGTTTAGAGCATGGAAAAACAAAGCTCTGAACTTACTCATAAAAAAGTCTGTTGTTAATATTATACACAGATCTCTTCCCTGCAAAACTTTCTTCTGGGTCATGTTAGGCCAGTAAACCAGACACAAAAGACAAATAAACAAATTCCCCAAAGCAAATGCAAGCAAGAGAAATCAAATTCAGAGTAATTATTCCCTACCCCATCCTCCCACTTTCATTCAAAACTTCTTCATTTATGGAACTGGCAGCAAAGAAAAGTAGCCACAGAGGAAACATCCATTGCCACCCCGAAATCCCCATGTTAAAGCAAGACCACCAATGTATTATAGATGAAATCCAGGCCCCATTGGTGACAATAGCACAATTGCTGTTGACTTATAGACTTAAGGTCAGAAGGGACCATTATGGTTATCTAGTCTGACCTCCTGCACAATGCAGGCCACAGAATCTCACCCACCCACTCCTGTAACAAACCCCTAACCTATGTCTGAGTTATTGAAGTCCTCAAATCGTGGTTTAAAGACCTCAAGGTGCAGAGAATCCTCCAGCAAGTGACCCGTGCCCCATGCTGCAGAGGAAGGTGAAAAATCTCCAGGGCCTCTGCCAATCTGCCCTGGAGGAAAATTCCTTCCCGACCCCAAATATGGTGATGAGTTAAACCCTGAGCATGTGGGCAAGACTCACCAGCCAGCACCCAGGAAAGAATTCTCTGTAGTAATTCAGATCCCACCCCATCTAACATCCCATCACAGACCATTGGGCATATTTACCTGCTAATAATCAAAGATCAATTAATTGCCAAAATTAGGCTATCCCATCATACCATCCCCTCCATAAACTTATCAAGCTTAGTCTTGAAGCCAGATATGTCTTTTGCCCCCACTACTCCCCTTGGAAGGCTGTTCCAGAACTTCACTTCTCTGATGGTTAGAAACCTTCATCTAATTTCAAGTCTAAACTTCCCAGTGTCCAGTTTATATCCATTTGTTCTTGTGTCCACATTGGTACTAAGCTTAAATAATTCCTCTCCCTCCCTGATATTTATCCCTCTGATATATTTATAAAGAGCAATCAGATCTCCCCTCAGCCTTCTTTTGGTTAGGCTAAACAAGCCAAGCTCTTTCAGTCTCCTTTCATAAGACAGGTTTTCCATTCCTCAGATCATCCTAGTAGCCCTTCTCTGTACCTGTTCCAGTTTGAATTCATCCTTCTTAAAAATGGGAGACCAGAACTGCATACAATATTCCAGATGAGGTCTCACAAGTGCCTTGTATAATGGTACTAACACCACCTTATCTTTACTGGAAATACCTCGCCTGATGCATCCTAAAACCGCATTAGCTTTTTTAATGGCCATATCACATTGGCGGCTCATAGTCATCCTGTGATCAACCAATACTCCGAGGTCCTTCTCCTCCTCTGTTACTTCCAACTGATGTGTCCCCAATTTATAACTAAAATTCTTGTTATTAATCCCTAAATGCATGACCTTGCACTTTTCACTATTAAATTTCATCCTATTACTATTACTCCAGTTTACAAGATCATCCAGATCTTCCTGTATGATATCCCGGTCCTTCTCTGTATTGGCAATACCTCCCAGCTTTGTGTCATCTGCAAACTTTATTAGCACATTCCCACTTTTTGTGCCAAGGTCAGTAATAAAAAGATTAAATAAGATTGGTCCCAAAACTGATCCCTGAGGAACTCCACTAGTAACCTCCTTTCAGCCTGACAGTTCACCTTTCAGTATGACCCGTTGTAGTCTCCCCTTTAACCAATTCCTTATCCACCTTTCAATTTTCATATTGATCCCCATCTTTTCCAATTTAGCTAATAATTCCCCATGTGGAACCGTATCAAATGCTTTACTGAAATCGAGGTAAATTAGATCCACTGCATTTCCTTTGTCTAAAAAATCTGTTACCTTCTCAAAGAAGGAGATCAGGTTGGTTTGGCATGATCTACCTTTTGTAAACCATGTTGTATTTTGTCCCAGTTACATTGAGGTCAATGGTCCTTGACTACTTTTTCCTTCAAAATTCTTTCCAAGACCTTGCATACTACAGATGTCAAACTGACAGGCCTGTAGTTGCCCAGATCACTTTTTTTTTCCTTTCTTAAAGATAGGAACTATGTTAGCAATTCTCCAGTCGTACGGTAAAACCCCAGAGTTTACTGATTCATTAAAAATTCTTGCTAATGGGCTTGCAATTTCATGTGCCAGTTCCTTTAATATTCTTGGATGAAGATTATCTGGGCCCCCTGATTTCGTCCCATTAAGCTGTTTGAGTTTGGCTTCTACCTCGGATGTGGTAATATCTACCTCCATAGCCTCATTCCCATTTGTCATCCTACCAGTATCCCTAAGCTCCTCATTAGCCTCATTAAAGACTGAGGCAAAGTATTTGTTTAGATATTGGGCCATGCCTAGATTATCCTCAACCTCCATTCCATCCTCAGTGTTTAGCGATCTCACTACTTCTTTCTTTGTTTTCTTCTTATTTATATGGCTATAGAACCTCTTACTATTGGTTTTAATTCCCTTTGCAAGTTCCAACTCTACATGGCTTTTGGCCTTTCTCACTCTATCACTACATGTTCTGACCTCAATAAGGTAGCTTTCCTTGCTAATCCCTCCCATCTTCCACTCCTTGTAGGCTTTCTGCTTTTTCTTAATCACCTCTCTGAGATGCTTGCTCATCCAGCTTGGTCTACAACTCCTGCCTATGATTTTTTTCCCCTTTCTTGGGATGCAGGCTTCTGATAGTTTCTGCAACTTTGTCTTGAAGTAATTCCAGGCCTCCTCCACCTTTAGATCCACAAGTTCTTCAGTCCAATCCACTTCCCTAACTAATTTCCTTAATTCTTTAAAGTTAGCCCTTTTGAAATAAAAAACCCTAGTCCCAGATCTATTTTTGTTTATCCTTCCATCGAGTTTGAACTGAATTAGCTCATGATCACTCAAACCAAGGTTATCCCCTACAACCATTTCTTCTATGAGGTCCTCACTACTCACCAAAACCAAATCTAACATGGCAGCCCCTCTCGTTGGTTCTTCAACTACTTGGTGAAGGAATCCATCAGCTATCGCATCCAGGAAAATCTGAGCCCTATTATTTTCACTAGCACTTGTCCTCCAGTCTATATCTTGGAAGTTAAAGTTTCCCTTGATCACACAATTCCCATTAGTGTTTACTTCATTAAAAACATTAAAGATGTATCTATCCATATCCATATCAGATCCTGGCGGTCTGTAGCACACCCCAAGCACTATCTCAGGGGAGGCTCTAGTCTTTCCCAATGTGATTTTGCCCAGACAGACTCTGTCTCATCCGTTCCATCACTTCTTATTTCTTTACAGTTTACCTCATCATTGATATACAATGCTACTCCACCACCTTTGCCTTTATTTCTGTCTTTCCTAAACAGCACATAGTCTTCAATACCTGTACTCCAGTCATGACTACTATTTCACCATGTTTCCATTATCCCTATAATATCCTGTTTCACGTCCTGCACCAGTAGCTCTAGTTCCTCCATTTTGTTACCTAGGCTCCTCGCATTAGTGTACAAACATCTTAATTTTTGCCGTTTGGCTTCACTGACATTCTACCACTAGTATCACCTATTAGACTGTTATCTACACTACCCTTCCTCCTTATGTCCGTTCTCCTACCCATGTCTCTATCCTTTCTTACTTTGTTTTCTTCCCTCTTAATGTTAAATTCCGGCATGGAGATTACCTGGACATCTCCCAACCATCTCTCAGTTTAAAGCGCTCTTAATCAGTTGTGCCAGCCTCCATCCTAGAAGTCTATTTCCCTCCCTACTCAGGAGAACAGTCCTCTGTCCATGAATGCCTCCCAGTGGCCATATATCCCAAAGCCCTCCTTATAGCACCACTGCCTAAGCCATCTGTTGATCAACATAATCTTGTCACACCTTTGTTACCCTTCTCTAGGAACAAGCAGAATCCCACTGAAGATCACCTGAGCCTCGATTTCCTTAAGTGTCTTCCCCAGCCTGGCATAGTCTCCCTTGATAGGTTCCAGCGAGAATCTAGCCGTATAATTTGTTCCCACATGAAGGACAATCAGCGGATTCTTTCCTGCTCCCGTTAGGATCCTCTTCAGCCTCAGGTCCACATCCCATATCTTAGCACCCGGCAGACAGCACACCCTTCTGTTCTCTGGATCAGCTCTGGTTACAGGACTGTCTATTGTTCTCAGTAAGGAGTCCCCAATCACGTAGACCTGCCTTTTCCTGGTGATGGTGCAATTCTCCGGTCTATCCCCTGTTCCTCTGGCTGCAAGTCCTCTCAATTCCTATTCGCCTTTGCAATCCTCTGCAACCCATCCCGTATCCTCCTGGGGCTCATGTTTGGTGTCATCTCCATTGACTCTTCCCCTCTCTTTATAGGGCTAGCTGCTCTTCTCTTCTTCCTTGCCCTCTCACCTTCAGCGACCACCTGCTGTGCCCTTTCTTCATTTTCCAACTCTGCAAACCTGTTCTTGAGCTCTATTGCTCCTTCACTAGTCTGTCTTTTCCTCTGCCTGGTTCGCTTAGTCACTTGCTTCCACCGTCCACGTTCCTCACCCAGCAGTCTCCCTTCAGAGTTCTTTGATCCTGCTTCCATCTGCAAGTCTGAGCTTTTCCCTTCAGCCTCATCATGTCTTTGCTCCATCATCTGCTCGAATCCCCTTCTAAACTCAACCAAAGTTTCCACCTGCATCTCCAATCCTTGGATCTTTTCTTCCATCAGCTCTATCAGGCGGCACTTCATGCAGGCGAAACTCTTTTCAGGTACCCCCTCCAGGATCATGTACATGCCACAGCTTCCACATCCAGTCATCTTCATTGTATCTTCCACTGCTTGGGTCACTACAACTACTGCCTCTGTATCTGTCATAGGCTTCCCACCTAAATCCTGAAAATCTGGGAAACACAAACCAACTCAAAAACACCACCCACAGCAAAACAAACCCCCAACAAGCACCAAGACACTGCTAAAACACTGCACACTCTCTTTAGTAGCCTCTGTGTTCCTCTGCCTGCCTCTCTTAGTCTTCCCCCAAACTCCCACTCAGGGTACGTCTACACTACACTACACTCTGAATTTGCATAAATTTTTTTTTTAAAACAGATTAAAAAAAAATTCATAAAATCAGCCACAACACACACATTAAATCGGTGGTGTGCGTCCATGGTCCGAGCTAAGCGTCGATTTCTGAGCGTTGCACTGTGGGTAGCTATCTGACAGTGATGAGGCGATGACACAGAATTCTCTCAAACGCCGGCCCCCCCGCTTTGGAGATCCTGATGGTAATGGGGCAGATTCTATCCAATCAATTTGAGTTGGAAAATCTCTGTGGGGGGCTGCTGTGATGCAAGTAGCCAGCAATCACTAAGCTGCTGCTACAAAGGTTGTGACTCCAGACCAAAATAACAGTTGGGGGGATGTGAAATGCCTGTCGTTATCCTGGGGAGCAGCCTGGACAGTGGTCAGGATCTGTTCAATTACAGGCTGAGCAAGTGCAGAATGGTGGTGGAGCTCACCTCAGCCCAAACCAATGTCCCTATGTTATTGCTGCTTGCTGTATTCTCCATAATCTCTGCATCAATGGCCAGGGTACAGTGTGACTGCTGTGTTTGTTGATGAACACCCAACCTTTTGCTTACTTATAACAAAACTTATTATAAAAAGCATGAAATTTTTTATTGATTATTATGAAAGAGGAAGAGAGAAGTAGGGTGTGCTTTGGGAGGAGGAGGGAGGGGGATGGAGATTAAAAAAAAAAATTCAGGCGGCATCATCTTCTGGTTGGGCTGTCCAGGGCTGCAGCGGCACTGATCCTGCCTGCTGTTCCTGAAGCCCACAAGATGCCGGAGCATGTCAGTTTGATCACCCCAGCAGCCAGAGTTGCATCCGCGCCACCGCTGATCTTCTGCCGCTGCCGCTGATTTTCCTGGTCTTCTCCCTCCCACCTCCTCATCTCGGTTGTCCCTCCCCTCCCTCCGTTCACTTCCCCCTTTCCTCCTGTAATTTGAAACCGTCTTCTTTTTCATTCATTCTTTCTTTTTCATCAGTGTAACTTCCATAATAATATCCGAGAACATCTCTCGCGTCTCTTTTTCCCTCCGCCTTATCTGTGCTAGCCTTTGGGATGGAGATGAATATTTAGAAATACATTTTACAGAACAATGGTTATACTACTTTTTCAGTGAACACATCTATTCACCTAGCACATGTGATTTCTCATCTATAGTGACCGCTTGCAGCTCTGGGTTTACAGATCTCCACAGACACATCAGTCCAGGCATCAGAATTCAGCTGTCTTTTAGCTGCTGCATTTCACGAAACCAGTAGAAATTCTTTTTTTTTTTAGGGTTATCTGACGATATCACACTTGCTGAGGATAAAGAGAACAAGATAAAGCGGATGCTTCTTGAATGCCAGCAGTCCACTTGCTATGCATGCATGCATAGTGTCCTACCATGGTGGGCGGAACAAGGATTGCTTGCCCAGAAACCTCTGCAAAGGCTTCTGGGAGTACTACAGGGCGCTTCATCGAGATGTCCCTGGAGGATTTCCTCTCAATCCCGGACATGTTAACAAACTTGCATCCTAAGTCCTCTGGCAAAAAAAATCATTAAAAAGGCTTGCTTAAAAACACTGTTTGCTATTTGCACGTCATTCTCTGGGAGTTGCTTTGTGAGGGCTGGGAGCAGGGTAATTCCGTCAGGGGTGATAAAAGCTCCTGGTTTGCTGCTTCTTTTCTTTTCTGGCTTGTCTGAGGGCTCTTACTTTCACTCTGCACTGGAGTCCCTGCTGTGCCTTTTATCCGTCATCGCCTTAAATTCTTTCAAATACTTTGATTCTCAGGAGACAGCATTGTTAACTGTGCTGATGAGCTGTGCGTGGTCACCTGTGATGATCTACTGGCCAGTGCATCGAGTTGAGAATGCTGTCCCAGAGCGGTCAGTGGTGCACTGTGGGATAGCTCCGGAGGCCCTAGTGTAGACCAGGCTTCAAACTCCCCTGTTTACAGCTCTGTTTGCTGTCTCCTGGGCCGCTGCAGCTGATGTCAAAAATAATATGGAGTGAGTAGACATCAAGTAGAAATGGGATGCCTTTGTGCTAGGATTATAATAAACAAAAAACAAATAAATAAAAATAAATTTGGGTCAAGAAAATATTTTTTTTAAGTTGACAAATTGAACAGTAATAAATCAATTAAAAAATTGTTTGACCTAAAATAAAACGTTTGTTTTGACTTCAATCATTTTAAAAGTTTGTTTTATTTCAAAGAGAAAAATAAAGGGCATTTCAAAATGAAAAGTTGCTTTGAATTGAAAAGTCAAAATGCTTCATTTTGAACCTATCAATGAGACATTTTGATATTTGGGGGGAGAAGGATGGCTGAAATGAAAAATTCAGCAAAATCACCCCAAATTAATGAAATGTTTGGGTGTCACCAAATGTGGTTTTCTTTCTCTGGGGACAAACAAAAAAATATGTCCTGGTTGAAAAATTCACCCAGCTCTATCTTCATGCCACATTCCACTCATCTACTCAAATAAAAGCCATTTGTGGGGGTACAAAGACTCTTTAATTATGATAATTTGGAAGTGAGGCACAAAAATATATTCTAAAGCATTAGTGGGTGTCAAATAAGACAGATCCAGGAATCTCTCAGGATGAAAGATGCATCAAAAGGTTGTGTGCATGTTGAGGCAGAGGTAGGTAAAGACCAGTGGCTGTGAAGCTCTTTTGAGCCGTTACTACCAACAATTTGATAGTAAATGTTTTGATCTGAAATTCTTTTTGAACTGGAAGTTTGCAAAGAGCAGAACTTTTCTTAGTGTTTCCTTCATGTATGTGAATCAGGAATAGCACCAGAACAGCACATCTGTAATTTCTTGTGTCCCTGAGCTCAGTCGCTGTTACTTTTTCCTTCTGGCCCAGATGGTTGTGGGTTCAATTGATGCTGCCTATACCTGATACTGATCCTGCAGTGTATTGTTGGGGTGGTAGAAATAGCTGCTTCCCTGTAAGAAGTCTTCTCATTCATATGAACTATTAAATCAAGGACTCTTTTGGTCGATCATGTGGAAATTAAAGATCCCATGGCAAGTTTTCAAAAGAACGTAAAATAATCCCAGTGATTATTTGCCTTCTCAGCCTCTGGACTATCCAAACATAAAACTCAGTGCTTTATGGAATACTTGCATGGAATACAAAAGTCACTAACCCAAATTTAACTCTCTTCTTTTTTTAATTACTTTTAGGTGTTTATTACCTGACATGTGTAGTTGGCTCAGCTAGTTCAAAGTCTCTCTAGAACACAGAGGAGTCTTCAGGATGAGTGCAGGGTTTTGCTATCACAGCACTTTCTATTAGATCAGCTTCCTAACATCTTTAATGAAAGGGCTGAGTTCTTTAGAGGGAAGTGTCATGTGATCTTGCAGTGAAAAGTTGGCGACCTACTGGATGGTGATAATGGTAGGGAACTGATCCAGCCCGTGCTGTCCATGATACATTCAAGCAATTTAAGTATGGGCAAATAGTTCAAAGTTTTTTGTGACTGGGTTCAGCAGCAGGTGCTATCTCTCTGCTCCATCTTTTTTTTATTGATGATGACATTTCTTTTATGTTCTCTTCTTCTGAAGTACCCCATCCCCATGTAAATGTATCCAAAAAGCATCTGAAATCTCACAACTCAAGAAAATCTTCTTTGCCAAGATTTCTAGTTTTATGATTTCCTTTCTCTCTTTGTTCTTAGCAACAGATGCCATTTTCTGCAGGGGAAGAGCAGCTCTTCTTCCTCCTCTCATCTGCCACTTCTCCCCACATCCCTGTCTTCTCAGCTTACCCTCTTATGGGAACATTGTCTCTAGGACACTCATACTTCACTGGCATGGCATGTACGGTGCCTAACACAATGAGGTCCTGGTCCATAGCTGAGGCTACAGTAACAATAATAATAATAAAATAATAATAATAGCATAAATAGCTAGGATTATGTTAGCCCTGTTGTATCAGGTTTGTAAGGCTTACACACAAACTGTACCTTGAAGGTTCACAGGTATTGGAACTCAGCCACTATAAGATGATTAAAGATTCAGATTATATACAGGTCCAAGCCTCCAAGAAAACTATCCCTCTTCTTCCCCCAGGTTTCAGGTTCCTGACCCACATCCCTTACCCCTGAGGTCAGGACCTAGGCCTAACCTGTTTACCTATTGATTCTATGAGCTGGGGGAATAAAAAGAGGAAAACTCCCCACTCCGTCCAAGATGGTCATTTGGGGCTAGGGGTTCCTGCCACCCTTCCCCAGTGTCCTCAGAAGGCATTGAATGACTTGTCCTCATGAGGGCCTTTGGGGAGCTACTGAGTATGGACCACCATATCCTGCAATTTGATAGTCTTCAGTGTGGGAGAAGAATGCACAGCAGTGCTTTCCCCGGTCCCACAAAGGGCAGCTGGAGCAGGGAAATAAAACTTGCCCTTGCTGCCGGTCAACTGTCTATTAAATTAGCTATAAAAACACTCCATAATATCTGGTGTAGTATCTGTAGAATAAACAGGGATTCCCTAGCAACCACACACAGGGGATTGTGGAGTTTCCTTTTCTAGCATTCAGTTGCTAAGGAACCCTTAGGGTTCCCTAGTTACCACACTAAGAACTTTGGGGAGACTCTTCAGTGATCTCAGTAGGGTTATTGCTGACAATGGAAGTGTCTTTGTTCCCTTATGGAGAAGCAGTGTTTTCACTTCCTCATCTCTTTGAACAAGGATAGTGGAAGGCAGCTGCTCATGCCAAGTGTCCCCTGGAAGCCTCTGATAGGATGGAACAGTCACCAAGCACTCCCTAGAAATCAGAGGAAAGAGGCAGAGGATACCACCCACATCAGGGTCTCAATGGGCCAATTGCCCATCTCCCCAAAGACATCAAAAGGTAAAATGGGAAGTCCCAGAATCTAGCTTTTGGGGGGCAAGGTGTGATTGATGCACAGGTATTGGGGAGCAGGGCTGTATGGATTTTCTGAATTTGGCTGCAGTTCACAAAAGTAATAGACCATGAACCCACTGCAATTTGGGTTGGTTTATGCATTTGTATCTGAGCTTGTCACCTGTCCATAGTAATGACTCTCTTATCTTCAGCCTGAAAAGCAGCTGTAGTCTTTGATAACCCACTTCAGGACAGTTTTCTTTCCACCCTGCTCTTATTGATTTTAACTTTAGAGGGGAAAATGGAAACCATCCAGATTTTACACAAGAGTAAAGCAGCTGCCAATTTACATAATAGGAAAGCATAGGAGTTGAACAAAAATATCCATAAAAGTAAATTTAGTCAAGAAAAAAATCAAAATGAGATGAGATAATGAATAAAGTCATCAGGATCAGGGAAGCAAAGCACCTCATATTGTAAGGGCAGCAGGGGAACTTTTAGAATGTATATTAAACTTTTCTGAGCTGCCATCAAAGACGCTGGACTCCTGAGGAGGTATGGGGAGTAACTATTATATTCTCTGGGCTAGATCTTCAGCTGATGTAAATTGGCACAACTCCATTGACTTCAGCTGAGCTATGCCCAATTTACACCAGCTGGAGATCTGTTCCTCAAACTCTTTTAAATGTGATAAGTAAGTATAATTTAATTTAATGAATACAATTATGTTTTCTACATGAAGGATTATTTTAGGAATCTGAAACTTTCTTGTACTAGAATTTCAGGTTCAAAGACCCATGTAAGGTATCTGTGGGGGGCAGGGGTCCCTTCAAGTCCCTGTTCCAGGTCCTTGTACTGTATTTCTCTCAACACCCTGCAATCCCAGGCAGATGCCCAAGGGATTCTTGGAGCAAACAAAAAAAACAAAAGTCCTCTCCACTCTTTCTTCCCTTATGGGAGAGGGGAGTCTATGGGAAATTGAAAAGAAGCAAGAGTGACCTGCAAGTCAGCCATAGTCAACCTGTGGAACTCCTTTCCAGAGGATGTTGTGAAGACCAATACTATAACAGGGTTTATAAAAAAGAATTAGATAAATTCACAGAGGATAGGTCCATCAATGGTTATTAATCAGGATGGGAAGAGATAGTGTTCCTAGCCTTGGTTTTGCCAGAAGCTGGAAATGGGTGACAGGAGATGGATCACTTGATGATTACCTGTTCTGTTCATTCCCTCTGAAGCATCTGGCATTGGCCACTGTTGAAAGACAGACTACTGGGTTAGATGGACCATTGATCTGACCCAGTATGGCCGTTCTTATATTCTTCTGTATGTTATGTTCACTCTTCCTGGATCAGCCTTTTCGGCTTAGTGTACTCAGGGTCCACTTCCAGCCTCTTCTACTGAGTTGAGCTGCTCTGAGGCTGGATCATGCAGCTTCAAGAGGCTTGTTGCTGTCTCCCTCTCAGTGAGCCTGTCTGAGGTGGAGTAACCTTATCCCAGTTCATGACCCCTTCCTGTGGCATATTTTTTTTCTTTTAAGCTCTCCCCCACAGTCCTCCAGGCAGAACAAGCCTTACAGGTGTGCCTGGTTAGTGCTGACCAGGCCTGGAAGAGCTCGTTAGTCTCCTCTCTGTCAGTGTGAGGGTGTGCCCCTTTGCAAGCTCTCATGTATTTATCTGTATATATACACCTAGCTATGCACATGTGCATTTGTTAGGGATTGTCCAGCCAGTTCAGATAAAATAAGGAGTGACATGAAACCTTGCCGCATCTCCCAAACTGACTTAGATCTGAGCCTATTTTTAAGACTTGAAAAAATTACTTCGGGGTCTCCTCACACCAGTTCTAGCCCATTGACTTCTATGGAGTTACTCATGCTTTACAATTATATAAATGAGAGGGGACTCTGGCCCACTAGGGTTATATTTTTCTTGTTTTTTCTTGTTTTTTCTCTCTTCTATATCCATCTACACTGCCTGGTTACAGGAGATACCTAAACACCAAGTGCTGAATACCATAAGGCAGGCTCCTCTTGCAAGGTTTCCAACATACTTTGAGTGCTTATCAGAATTGAATCAAAACTCTGAGGTTTGCCCATCTCTGATGCGTACAGTACACAAATTGTGGTAGCAACACAATAGTTCTTATTTTCATGAGTGTGTGTGGGAGGAAGACTGCTTGATTCACAAGTGGTAGAGTAAAGCCATGAATAATGCATGGTTTTCCCCAAATAACAAAAATACTGTTACAGAATGAAAATGTTATGGAGGTGTTCACAGAGCATTAGCTGCTGGGCCATGGAGAGTTGGCTGGTCACATGGTGCTGGCTTCTCCACCTTGTTTCTAGCTGATTTAACAATTATACAGTTTCCTGAAGGCTTGTAGAAGCAGCAAGGAACAAAATAGTGGCGCTAAGCCGGTTGTCTCAGGGAGCCACCACCAGAACAACTGAAGCTTCCAGTCAGCAGCCACAGGAGAGAAGAGACTGAGACAAATGGGACCTATATCTAGCACAGGAGAGAGAGAAAAAGTAGTTGGCTGAACTCCATGTCCAGTGGCAAAGGAGACAAGGAAACATAGTAGCATGGAAACAAGTGCAGGGTGAGACTGAGGAGAAGGGGCCGGTGACAGAAAAGCATGTGATAAGGGGAAAAAGTGGGGAAAGAGATGGGAGGGCAAGATAAAATGAAGCGCCAAAGTGGATAGTGTGATTAATTTTTTACAAAAAGGACAAAATTGCTTATCGCATTAGAGAGAGTTAAAAATACATGAATATGTTCCTGATATTACTTTCCAAGAAGCCATTGCTGTAATGACTGGAGGGCCATTATGCATTTGTGAATGGTCAAAGAAGTGATCCCACAGGTGCCAGTGGGAAGGAAGGTGTTGCAGAAGATTCTCTCTCTCAGGTGTCTTCTACACTCAAGAAGTTTGTAAACCTTTGGATTACACTATACACCATAGCAGAATGCACAGCATGCGTGCAGAGTAACTGTAGGGATTTGCTTTTTGTTATGCTCATTAAAATTGCTGGTATATTGCAGCATAGTTATAGAAATAATAAGATTTATTGATGTGTGTTTATTTCCCATTGGTATGGTATGTTGTATTATTATAGTTCTGCAGTCACAATGCTCCTGTTATGGTTGAAGAGGCAGTTTCATTATAAACTCCTGTCTTCAGAAGCTTATAACTTTATGGGGAAAAATGTCCTTATATCAACCAAAAGATTATGATTTTTTTTCTTTGAAAGTGTGTTGAAAATCAGGTTGCTTCAGGGTTAGAAAAAGACTGAAAAAAGTTTGTATGCTTTAAAATATTTTTCAGACACTATTTTGCCATATAAATAACCCCCAAACAACTCCATTTTAAAATATTCAATTTACTGTGAACAGAGTGATAAGGATAAGTTCTCTGGAAGGAAGGAATTTGGTTTTGAAATAACAAAGCTTATAAGGATTAGACAGCTGTATGCTGTGCATGGTTCAAAGCTCAATGAAATCAAGATAAGTCTTTGGATAAGGCCCTCTATGCCATACCCTAAAGTTTTTACTGAGGGGTCCATTAAAATGTAACTTTACATTTCAAACTTGGTTTTAGCCATCTGTCCTCAGTGAGAATTTTTGCTAAACTTCAATGGGATTTGAGTGGAGTAAGGACATCAGAATTTGGCTCCATGTAATTATCTACTTATTTTCAATAACACACTATGGTGCAGAACAGCCTGTATACATAGAATATCAGGGTTGGAAGGGACCTCAGGAGGTATCTAGTCCAACCCCCTGCTCAAAGTAGGACTAATCTCCAGATAGATTTTTATCCTAGTTCCCTAAATGGCCCTTTCAAGGGCTGAACTCATAACCCTGGGTTGAGCAGGGTAATGTGCAAACCACTGAGCTCCCGCTCCCGCTCTCGCTCCCACTCCCCCCCCCAGCACTAACTATATACTAAGCATACTTGTACCCACAGGTATATCCTGAGCTCCAATCTCTGAAACTCATTGGAAATTGGATAAGATCTGTCAATCAAAACTTAACTGGTTCATCTTAATTTTAACCACTCTGGATCTTCCCCCCATCACTCCCTTGAAGCCCTACTAGTATATTTAAATGGAAGTATGGTCATGATATCTGGGTTTTTTTAAGCTCTGGGGTTTTACACCCTAGAGTTTACCACAGCCTATACCATGCCCATGAAACTGGACTAAAAGTTAAATAGAAGACAGGCAGGACTAAAGGAGAGACCTACAGACCTACTTGGACTGCCCATATTAAAAGTTAATTGGTTGTTTCTCCTGTCACTTACACGTTTGTAAATCAGGAGTCATTCTATTTCAGTTAATGGAGTTAATCTGATACAAACCCACTGTCAGATCAGAATCTGGCCCAAGATGTTAACATTTTCTTATGCTCCTTGAAATGACAATAGAAGGGGCTTAGATAAACAAGCTCCTTCTGTCTCCTTTTCTGCATTTCTTAACTGCAAATTTCAGAAGTTCGCACACTGTAGGTGCACTTCCCTAGCACATGAGATTGAATGGAATGTGTACTTTAATGATTGTATAGACAAAAGAATTTATTAACAAATAACATGTTTTGTGTGTGCTCATGAATTGCACATTCATTTGAACACATTAACACCCACCCTCCTGTTCTATACATCAACTTTGAACACTCAGTTCCTCAGTCCAGAT
Organism: Mauremys reevesii; assembly: GCF_016161935.1. Lineage (NCBI taxonomy): Eukaryota > Metazoa > Chordata > Testudines > Geoemydidae > Mauremys > Mauremys reevesii. The sequence continues at coordinate 256,175,682 of NC_052623.1, forward strand.
TTACAGTTGCTTTGGAAACCATTTCTTTGTATTGTGTGTTTAAGTTCTCATCTGTGACATCTTTTTTGGCACTGAATACCAGAAGTCGCTCCCATTACAATGCACATATAGCATGCAACATAACTGCAGGTCTGCCCCATTCTGTAGTTTCACTGTCATTCATAAACTATACAGTCCTCTTGTAGTTCTGCAGCTAGAAATGGTACTGCATATAGGGACTGATCCTGCATAATTAAAATAGGTGGAAGTTTTACCATAGACTTCAGTGGAAGCAGAATTAGGGCCATGGTCCTTATTATTACATAGTTGAGTTATGCACAGTATATAAACACACAGTTAAAAACATGCAAAGAAAGATGGGGAGGACATTCATATTGGGTTCTTTGATTATACTAGTGAGGATAAAGACCAACTGGCATGGGTGCTGATGTGAAAAAAGATCATAAACACATTAATAGACGTATCCAAGAATGAAATTAGAGGATGCCAACTCAGGAAGAGCTCTGATATCAGACTGTAGGATGGCAAACCGAGGATGAGAGGTTTGATCATGGTGTTTGAAATGTTAACAAGGCAGCACTCGGATTTCAAGAAGTAATTCTGAAGTAGTTTAACATGCTTGTAAAAAACAGGGTTTTGAAAAAGAATATATTTGATCAATCAACCTTTCTCCTTGATGCACAGTCATAATGGAATGATCCATCATTACAGTGTGTGAAGTGGCCTCTTCTAAACTGAAGCTATGACTGGTCAGTCGATCTCAGCTCTTTGATGGAACATATGTTTGTACTTTATTATTATGCAATATCAACCTGAACATAATGAAAATACCTTTTTTTAACCACAACATATCATGTATTTGATGTGAGCTAGAAAAATTAGGTTTCTTTGACCTTGCATCTACTATATTTTCAGAAAAACTTGTATACACTCACTGAGCAAAGCTTTGTTTTGGATGGCCATTAACCGCCCATTCTGAGCTTCATTCATCCATTGCACGTGACGAAGTGGGTATTCACCCATGAAAGCTCATGCTCCAATACATCTGTTAGTCTATAAGGTGCCACAGGACTCTTTGCTGCTTAGTCCTCCATTTGTCATCCCCACCTCATGGAAATAAAGTGCACCATGTTTCCTACCATTATACTATGGAAATGCCTAGAATCTTAACTGAAACATACAGAAACTGAAAAACACCCTAATGTGGATTTAGTAAATGTTAAAACATGAAGCCTTTACTGAAGCAGATTGGGTGTGACTTAAACTTCACAGTCCAAAGTGACCAGATCTACTGTGATCTCTAACAAGCCCAAGACTGAAAGCAACTCACCAGAGGTTTAATATTTTTGGTTAGTACTGTAATACTAAGTGTGTATGTGTAATGTGTCCTCAACTAGATAGTCTCAGGGTCGCTTTTGGAGCCAGTGAACTCAAGTTCTATCCCAGTATCAGAGGGGTAGCTGTGTTAGTCTGGATCTGTAAAAGTAGCAAAGAATCCTGTGGCACCTTATAGACTAACAGACGTTTTGGAGCATGAGCTTTCGTGGGTGAATACCCACTTCGTCGGATGCAAGTAGTGGAAATTTCCAGGGGCAGGTATATATATGCAAGCTAGAGATAACCAGGTTAGTTCAATCAGGGAGGATGAGGCCCTGTTCTAGCAGTTGAGGTGTGAAAACCAAGGGAGGAGAAACTGGTTCTGTAGTTGGCAAGCCATTCACAGTCTTTGTTTAATCCTGAGCTGATGGTGTCAAATTTGCAGATGAACTGAAACTCAGCAGTTTCTCTTTGAAGTCTGGTCCTGAAGTTTTTTGCTGCAGGATGGCCACTTTAAGATCTGCTATTGTGTGGCCAGGGAGGTTGAAGTGTTCTCCTACAGGTTTTTGTATATTGCCGTTCCTAATATCTGATTTGTGTCCATTTATCCTTTTCCGTAGAGACTGTCCAGTTTTGCCGATGTACATAGCAGAGGGGCATTGCTGGCATATGATGGCGTATATTACATTGGTGGACGTGCAGGTGAATGAACCGGTGATGTTGTGGCTGATCTGGTTAGGTCCTGTGATGGTGTATATATGCTTGCATATATATACCTGCCCCTGGAAATTTCCACTACCTGCATCCGACGAAGTGGGTATTCACCCACGAAAGCTCATGCTCCAAAACGTCTGTTAGTCTATAAGGTGCCACAGGATTCTTTGTTGCTTTTAAAGTTCTATCCCAGCGGCCACTGTGAAGTTTCAGTTGCTCGTGGTGTATAGCATAGCATCAGCTCGGACATCCACAGAGCACACATATTCATCACAATTTTATCTAACTTGGTTTCTGCCTGCTTAACTTTTTAAAGGCTTTGAAAACATTTGGGTGGGTGAGAATATTTTTCTAGAGTTACCACTGCCCTTTTTTCTGGCTGACATAGGACTGAACCACAGCCATCCATCCTTGAGCACACTGAGGATCATATGATACAGACATCTGAAGATGGAAAAATGTCTGTATGGATAAGGGCAGAGGCCAAACTCAGAGAATCCCCACCCCCACTAAAAATGATCCCAGTGTTAGCATCAGTGTCTCTTTGGGCAAGTCACTGAACTCTGCACTGGTGATCTCTGTCTGTAGAATGGAGATAGTTGTATTTCCTTGCCTACCTCTCAGTAAGGTTAGTTAAAGTCCGTAAAAAACTTTGAAAATGAGAAATGCTACATATCAGCTATTGTATTACTCATTTGGTTGTGGCCTGTCTTTTGTGGATCCTAGGCTGATAATTAAAATTATCTCTTTGAACAATTCAAGTCAATTCTGTGCTGAGACAGACAGAAGGAAATAGCTTGCCTCCTTCCTGGATAATGTTTGGTTTAGAGGTCCTGGGTTAAAAATCAGATCTAGCATGATCATTCACAAAAGGTGTTGTTTGGGCCTAGTGGCTCTGTTTTCACTCTGCCACTCATAGGGAAGGTGACTTACACAAATATATAAGTACTTTCAGTGTGAAGTCAGCGATGTAGCTTCTAGCCATTTAAAAAATGTACAACCCCCTTCTACCTTTACTCTTTGGCATGATGTTGAATAGACCATCTACAGCTGTCATCATGGCCAATAAAGCAAGGCCTGGTAGCCTTGTGCGGCAATTTTCTGTAATGCAAGAGAGCTTAATGCTTCTAATACACAGCTGATTGTATTATACATCCCTCTACAATAGACTCTGTTGTATAATGGAAGTACTAAGCCAATTCGTGTTAAGGAAAATTACTGTAAAAGACCACCAGATCTTGCTTTTAGCCAGGTTTGCACCTGCACAGTACTTCAGTCAGAATCGAGAGGACTACAAACAATCTCTGTAGTTTCAAGGGAGTTGGGGTATAGGGAATCCCAAGAGATGCTTTAAAGAGGCTCGAATCCCAAGAGATGCTTTAAAGAGGCTCTCTCCCCTCTCCCCATATATAGCAGTATAATAATGTGCCGTTGGCACAAACACAATGTGCTTAGGGGTTTGTTTAATTATCATTCTATGGCTCCCAGTACTCTCTCACCTCCACAACTCTTTCCCTGCCAAAAAATAAATAAATAAATAAATAAAGATAACAATCTCCCTTTCCCACCTCAAAAAACAGCCCATCCTTCCACAAGCAAACACAAATTCACTTGGTGAGTCAGTAACAGCGTAACTAAAAGGCAGCATGATCTCAGGGGGGAGATTCCCAAACTTTTTCTATCACTCACAACCCTTTTTTTGACTGTCCATATACTCACAACCCCTAGTGGGTTCTTTGAAATGTACTTTTTATAAACATTTATAAGCATTGACATATGAGATATAACTTACTGATCAATGGGGTAACAATGCCTGTTTGCTTTTACTGAGCTGCTCCATTCATGGGTTTATATGTGCATGGCACAAGAACAAGTTATTTTTCATTGACAAGTCTTTATATTTGTTTTTAATGGCAACCATTCTTGTGGGCCCTTGTTTGCATAAATATCTTTTGAAAGGTTTAGGAAAAAAGTTTGAGAATACTCAGTTTTTATGGAAACTTCTACGCAGCTTGAGTGCAGAGTTCAAAATCCTCAGCTAGGGTAAACTGATATGAACACCATTGATTTAAGGATAGCTATGCTGATTTACACAAAATGAAAATCTTGCCTGTAATCTCAGTTTTAAAGTGTTACCACAAAATAATTCTGCTAAAGGATCATCAGGTCTACCTTTGTTAACTACTTCCACAATAAATGGGTCACCTATTCACCTCTTTTCTATGTAAGAAGGGCCAGCTGGGAAGTAATCTTCAAACTGTGTTTAAAACTGTTTAAAATGCCTCTTGAAAAAAAATATATTTCATGTCGATAGTCTCAAACTATTTGTTAAAAATCATATAGAATGTATTCGAGCTGCCTTCTACAATACAAGCGAACCTGAATCTTTTTCTTCTTCTTAGAACATATTAATTTTGTCTTTGGATGCTATGAATTTCAAATTACCCCCTGGATGGCAAGACCTGCATTGTTCAAGAAGCAAAAATCTTGGAAAAGGTAGCAAAGTTGCCATGAAACAAGTGAAGTTACTGCATGTCGCAAATTTTGCTCTCCTGGAAAAATGTATATTTATATTTATGATTATTTGGGGAATCTTTCTACGTACAACTTATATACTCTGGTTGATCTTATGACACCGGTGTATCATTGAACCCCTCAGTGTATCTAGGCATCTACCATCTGCTGTCAGGGCTGTGTCACATATCCCCCAGACAAGTGACAATGGAAGGTCATTAAATCTTTGTGACTTTGATTCAAATGGGAACATCTTAGGACAATGTGATGGCCACATCCTAGGTGAAACCAGTTTTCATCTACTTCTCTGCAGGGGCCTGGGGTTTGGAGAATGGAAGTTCCCCAAACTGAAGAACAAAGAAGTCAGTTCTTAGTACTGTCTTAAAAAATACAGCACAGAGCCAGGGTAGGGTGGGGCGTGGCAGGGGGACTCTGAGGGATCACAAAGACAAAGGAAGTTTGAGGAGAGAGGATCAGAAGGGTATGCTTTGGTAGCAGAGCAGTACATTTTAACTGAGGGGCCAACCAATGAAGAAGGAAATTGCCTGCAGAGGAGAGAGGCCCATGATTCAGACGAGAAGCCATGAGCAGAAGTGGGGAATCCTGGACTCCTTAGAAGAATTTGACCTATGCCCAAAGAATGCTCAAGAGCGGTGAAGAAACTGAGGCAGGGAAATGAGTTCAGGTGTTTTATTGTTTTGTCTAGACCTGCATATTTCTCTGCTCACCAAAAAGTGATTAGTTATGGAAACTCTTTGCAAAGAGTGTCTTTGCTTCCCCATCACATGTCCCTGAAGAGGTAACTATTAACCCAGAGTACGCACAAGGTTAGACCTGGGGAAAAAAAGAAAGCTACTGGAGAGTCTGAGGGGTCAGCATTGGTTGTGGGGGGCCTTGAGTAGCTAGGATTTGAGATCCCATATCCAAGAAGGGGTGGCAGAGAATCTGTGCCCAGGAAGTGTGCCGGAGAGGCCAAGGAAAGAGACAGTGCTGCAGCCTTACAGCATCCAAGTGAAATTTAAGAGCACATGGGTCCAGAGTGGTGGGACTCAAACACAGCTTAACACACAGCTTAATGTCAATGGGACACAAGCACACGTTTGAAGTTAAGCACATGTTTAAGGTCTCTCCTGAATCAGCACCTAGATTTGCATCGTTCACATCAGATTCAAACATAAAGCAAATGTTCATCCATAGCACAACTTGGCAGCTGTTTTCAAAATAACAGTTGCTCACGAACAGTGTTGCTTCAAATAAATCTGACAAAGCAAAACTACTATCACAAACTTGAAACACTGCTAGACTCCTCAAACTGTACTGCAAGAGGTGACACTTCCCCCGGGGATACCCAGGGTTGTGACGCACCTTGCTACCACCTGCCCTGAGCATGAAGAAGCCTTGTCTGTGCCTGCCAGTGGTCAGCTCCCTAACTTCATCAGCCACAGTCAGCACAAGCACTCCCCTCTCAGCCTACGCAGTCTCTGCTGTCCCTCTGCAGGTTAGCAATAGGCACACAGCAGTCCCCAAGCCCTCCGGTCCTTTGCTGGTAATGTCCAGCCCCCATTCCACTAGACACGCTCAGAATTCCCAGATCCTCTATTCTCAAAGGTACAGCCCATCATGAATTACCAGTTACACCATAGAACACTGATCCTCTTAATGTGTAGCACTTAGATTTGTTGATAGAGAAAGTAAGTCTATGTTTATTTAGCAAAGAACAGCGAGATTCAAATCATACAAAGCAGAAATACTGGAAACAAAAGCTTACATATAAAATAAAATCATAACACACATATTAGAGCCTAGACTTACACAAACAAGATACCCTCTGTCTAATGAAGTTTATCTCATCCAACTTTCTTCTCACAGCATTTAATAGACTGGCTGGCTGTGATCCTTTTTGCAGGAATAAACTCACTGCAAAAGTTTATTACTTCCTAGGGGAAAGAAACCAGGGTGAGTCCCTGTACATACAGTTATAGTCCCCAAATCCATTGTCTTCACTTGTACACAGGACTCCCTCCTGCTGGGTTATTTCCTCTTGTACTTTCCCTCTCCCTGAAGATTTCACAATCCTTTCATTAGCATTCAGGCCAGATATAAATAAGCATCCATTGTGAACCATACAATACTCAATTTACATCTAGACAGACCAATATATAAACATCTTTTGCCTGAAAGAAATTTAACAACTTCTGGTGACTGGCCCCAACTCACAGACCATAAAAACATATTTTCAGTTTAGATACATGTATTGTCCATACATGCATTTACATTGATTATGATGACCTGTGTGACACAGGCTTTCAGTAGGGATCTTACACAATACTCTTTGGTCAACTAGTATGTAGATAACAGACCCAGGGGATCCCTTTGAACCTTGTGCACCTCGTGCTTTCTGCTAGTTGGAACCAAGAGGTCACTGGGTCTCACAAAATATTCACTCTAACACTCGAGTGGAAAGTTGCTTGCAGAGATCGTTAGTTATGACCAGAAGAGGATCTGGCCCATGGCCTTTCTGCTATCAGTGATGATTAAAGGTGTTGGACCAGATCCACAGCTGGTGTAAACTGAAGTCACTGGAGCGATGCCAATTTACATCTGCTGAATATCTGGCCTATGGCAACAATTTTGATATTCTTAAATTAATATTTTTAAATTAAAAGAAAGCCTCTCAAATGTATTCATTCAGAATTGTTTCTTCATTTATCCATTGCAGGATACCTAAGCATGGTCTCCTATTTTAATCATTCTGTTTCTAAAGAAGCATACCAAGTTGCTTGGAGCACTGCACAACTGAGAAGAAAAACATGCCGTTCTATACAAAACTAGCCCATGCATTGTTATAGAGTTTGTTCTTTCTATTGACCTGAATTTCTTTACTGTGATGGCCAGAGTGAATGTGAACTGGAACAGTATTGGTTTTATTAGTGATACTATTATTAATGACTGCCCAAGTGCTTACCGATTCCTCATGAACCTGGCTCAGAATCAGACTGCAAGACATGTTGAAATATCGATAAATGGATTTCTGCCATAACCCACACAAAGAGAGATTTCTGCAGGCTTTGCTCAAATAGTACCCAATTACTATTGCTTTTATTTATCTGTTCTTTATTCTTTATTCCTGCTCTGTGTCTTCCCCCTCATTTCAGTGTTCTTAACACTTTGCTCACTCTAATTCACCTCTGGGGCCCTCTCTGATTATTAATTTTGAGTTAATTTAATAGAGCAGTTTGGATTTGATTATCCAGAAGGCTATTAACAATGAATGTCTCCATGGTAAAGAACAGAAAGCTCAAGTTTAGAATGTGTTTGGATGAGATATTACTGAACCAATTTGGATAACATTAGACTCCCTTCCAAAACTTTCACCCTTTTTAGTACCAGAACCTAACTAAACTTTTTTTAAAAGATCTGATATATGTGTAATTAAGAAGTATATATTTTGTAGGCCTTTTACTAAGAGAAATTATGTTATTGTGGTATTTCCAGCTAGAATCAAAAGCAGAAATACCAGAAACCTCAAAGAAAGCCCATCCCTGTGAGATTTGAAGCCCAGTTTTACATATTAAAAAGTTACAGATACTTTTGGATACTAATTCAAGCCAAGCTCAACTTCCCAACCTTTAAGCGTTCTCCCACCACTAGTTTGGATTGTTCTTCCTCCAGCCATGCTAACAGCAGGCAGGCATCACACATCAGTAAGATAATAAGAGGTCGTGATTACTTCCAATCTGTTGAACGAGGGTCTTTATATGAAGTTACTAAACTAGATGTAAAGTGCAACTTTTGTTTAAGAGACACCTACTATATATTCTTCTCTAGGTTTCTTTGGCTTGTTTATACATTTAACTAAGGGGGGAGTTGTAGTATGTGCACACCCCAGAATAAGTGGAAGTAGACAGTGAATGACCCAAAAAGGGAGGAGAATGGAATGGGCACACACAGCATTTTGCATATGTTTCCCCCTGGAAAAAAGCCAATGCAAATGTCAGAAATGTGCATTTCTTAATTAAAGCTGACTCAGAATGGCCATGTCGCCAGTAATGTGAGAGTGAGCCCTCACTTGCATTTCATTCACTTCAAGTAAAATTAAATATTCCATTCATACCTTTTTCAGTTCCTTACCATCTTGGGTACCAGCACTGCCAGTACAATTCAGTGCTGCCTTGAGCAACTTCCAGCCATTCTATTCCTGTTTGTGATCTTTCTCGGCAAAGATTTAGTCATGCTGCATTTTTGTGGTGCTTTTATGATGAGGTAGATTAGACTATTAAAGTAATTTGTAAAATCAGGATTTGAACCCATCTCTACACTTATTGCCCCATGGATGTTGTCTTTCTCTTAGTGCTCTTTTCTGCTCCAGTGGGTCCTTCCTCCACACACAATCTCCATGGTCACTTATTCTTTGCAGCTTCTGCCATCTGAAGACACCTCCCTCTAACTTTCTGACCCCAGACAGTCTTTGTCTCTAATCAGGCCACAGCTGCTGTTTTATCTTTTCTTTCTTGCATACCTAAGCCTCTTAGTTTCTCAATCTTGCTGCTGCTATTTGTTTCTATACATTCTTTATGAAAGATACTATACCAAATAACATGTATTTCTCTCTGTGTGTGTGTGTGTAAAACTGTAATGTCCTAACCCTCTATGCCACTGATTCCTCATGAGGTTGCTCTCCCTTTTATTAACATTTGTTTGTATTTTCAGTACATACTATGATCCCCATCCTGCAAACACTCAGGCCTGTGCTTGACTTTCAGCAAGCAAGTAGTCCCATGGAATATAGTGGGACTTCCCCCATGCTACATGGGGCTAATGATACTTGCCTCCTTTGCAACACACTTTGAGATCTACTGATGAAAAGCGCTATGTAAGAGCCAAGTATTATTATGACATTATTAAAGCTAAGCATGTGCAAGTTTGCAAGATGGGGGCCTATTTCAATAGAATAGTCACAACAAGCAAATGATGCCATTAACCAAAATCATACAGATGGTAATTAACTGAAATAGAAAGCACCATATAGGTGCTACAAGACGAAAAAACAAAGCAAACATATACATGCATACACACACAAGACTGAAAACACTCCACCAGACTATGCTGATCTCCAGTCTACCTAACAGCTCTGTCTAAATTATGTAAATGGCTAGCAAGGCTGCTGTCCTCACTGTCACTGCAGACAAATAATCAGGATAGGGTCTCTGAAATTAACCGCACAACAATCCTAGCATTATTTTTCCTCACAAAAGAGCCTTTTTTTGCATTTGGCGCTATCCAACAAAGCACTGATCTAAACTGCAATAGTGTGAGTTTATTTGCTTTTCCAGTTCATTCGTGTTAATTTGTTTTTTGGTGCAATTTTTGCCCTCTTCTGGAACTACTTCTTTTCCCATTTATTTCAAGGATGTAACTGACAAATTTGTCACTGTATGGCCATCAAAACTAAATCCCCCAAGTCAGTTTATAGTTCTTTTAATAACATCTCTCCTAAAAGGTATTACTTTAGAAAGGGACAGTCTTGCACCATGCAGACAATGGTGACTTTATTTTCATCATATCTAACAATTTACAATTCTTAACACCCTGATTCTGGACAAGCAATTCTATACATTTATATATTCATGTGCTGGACCAGAAATATCTTTGAATGTCATAAGAAATATTATCCCAATCTGAGAGAGAATTATTCTGAGATCTCATTCCCTATAACACCTTAAGCACACTATTTGGGCTTAAATGCTTATTTAGCAGCTTGCAAGTCTTTGAGGCTGAATGCTGAGAATGGATAAGATCAATATGTAGCTTTTCTACAACAGCAGTGTTGCATTTCTTTACATGATGATATCTCTGTATTTGAGACTCTGGTAGATGAAAATCTCACTGTAGCCTAGTAAACAATTTAAGATTACACTCTACAGTAATGTTTGCAAGGTAATGATTTCCACAAGGAATTCACTGATGCCAGAAGAAAGAAGGTATGATGATCCAAAGGATCATACAAATAAAGGTGTATAGAAGCCAGAATGGATTAATTCTCTGCGGGCCATTGTGATGCTCTTCTCAGGGCACCCAGAACCGTAAGCGACTTTTACGTCTCTGTCTCAGCAAGGGAGAACTTTTCTGGACCTTAAACTAGGTGTCAGCTGCCTACCACACCTGTCTGTCTGCCTCACCAGAAAATGCAATGAGGCTCTGCCAGTCTTAACCTTGCCTTGCAGGTAACATTTCCCAAGTTCCCCAAAACGTCTCTCTGCAGTGTGCAGTGCCTTTCATTGGACACTCATCACAGAATTGTTATGTTTGCTGCATCCAAGGACAAACCAGCCTGAGGGGACACACCTTACCTTAAAACAAAACACTGACATGGTTTATAATAACACTGAGAATAAGTTTATTAATAAAGAACAGATTTAAGTATACTAAGCGGAGATAGCAGAAACAGAAAATGGGTACAAACAAATCAAAACAAAACACACTTTCTTGTGTCCAAGTCTTGTAGCAATCTACTATTTTTGCCTAAGCAGCTTTCTTAAGTACATCAAGCCACTAGCATCTCCAGCCCTTCTGGTAGAAGGAGTCACAGAATCAGAAGATTCTATCCATCATTTAGTGGATAGAGGGACAACTAGAATGTCTTTTTCTCCTGTTATACTTCCCATAGTCCATTGTATTTGCCTCAAAAGCCAGATTGACCTCCTGGGGGTTCACACTACTGTGTGGTGTGCTCACCAGACTGTTTCCTCCACCGCTTGTTAGTTCGATTACTTGGTTTATGTTATATGTAAATGTATTTTCATTGTCCCCTGCCTGTAACCGAGCCACATAGACAGGTAAATCCACTTTCCTTTGTCTAAGGCAAGCTTGTTTATTCACTGCCTCCAAACCATATTTTAAGAATTTATTTCCAGCACACATATGTAATTCTTTATACACAACCCCTCACCTTGTAGCTGGCCGGGCCATGGGCAGTCAGAACTAATGGCTGAAACAAGAGTTTGTCCTAGTGGTTAGAGCTGGTTCCAGGGCAGGCAGACACCTGGAATGAACCAAGTGTCTGAACCAGAGTGACAGAAATACAGTGCCAGAGCTGAGGGTAAATCAAAGTCATAGGCCAGAGAAGGAGCTGAGAATCAGTACTGGAGAGACCAAAGCCAAATGCCAGAGCTGGAGGGTCAACCAGAGTTATAAGCTCAGGGTGCAGCCAAGGATTAAAGCCGGAGGGGAACAGATGCTGGAGCAGAGCGAGAGCGGGAACTGGAAACGAGCAGGAGCAGGGACTTGAACAACAGCTAGAAGCAGGCAAGCACAGCTGTAAAAAATAAAATAAAATAGGAGATATACCAATCTCCTAGAACTGGAAGGGACCTTGAAAGGTCATCAAGTCCAGCCCCCTGCCTTCACTAGCAGGACCAAGTACTGATTTTGCCCCAGATGGCCATCTCAAGGATTGAACTCACAACCCTAGTTTAGCAGGCCAATGCTCAAACCACTGAGCTATCCCCTGGTATCCATCCAGAAGCAACTAACCTGCTGTGGGAGGGCCAGGCTTCCAGCAGTGCTGCTAAACCAGCAGCCAATGAGGAGCTGTGGCAACTCTGTCAGTTCCAAGGCAGTACAGCTGAGCTCCTTGCTTGTCTAGCAGCTAAATTAGTCAGGGATCAGGCTAGCAGCTTGTCCTAGCTCGTCTGGGTCCTGACATATGCACATCATGTAATGACCAGCGTGTCCCCAGTTTTTATATGATACCTTACAAGATACTGTTTGTCTAAATATTCTGACAACAATGTGTTGAGTGTGCCCTTTGCCAGTTGGCATAAAGGGTCTCTTAGGGTACGTCTACACTACAAGACTATTTCGATTCATCTTAATTCGAATTTCTGGAATCGACCTAATGAAGTTGAAGTTGTGTATCCACAATAAATACACTAATTCGACTGTGTGAGTCCACAGTAACGGGCGAAGCGTCGACTTTGGAAGCGGTGCACTGTGGGAAGCTATCCCACAGTTCCCGCACTCCACACCGCCAATTGGAATGCTGGGATTTCCCACCAATGCATGCTGGGGGGGGAAATTGTGTGGAGGGTGGTTTTGGGTAACTGTCATCATTGAACCGTCAATCACGCCCAGCATCCCTCCCTGAAAGCACCAGCTGGCAATCTGTTCGTGCACTTTTCTTCTCAGTGACAGCGCGGGCGCCACAGCACTGCGAGCACGGATCCCGCTGCAGTTGTGGCCGCTGTCAGCTCCTCGCAACTTATCGTCCACCTCTTCCGCAGTCAGCTGCTGAGAAAGTTGGCTAATTTTCAATGGTGCTGCGAGCAGTGGTGGACCATGGGGGACGTTTTACCAACATCAACGTCGGGTGGCCAGGCAAAGTTCATGACGCGCGTGTTTTCAGGAACTCTGGTCTGCTTAGATGCCTGCAGGAAGGTAGTTTCTTCTCGGACAACAAAATAACGCTTGGGATGTGCAGATGCCCATACTGATCTTAGGGGACCCAGCCTACCCGCTAATGCCCTGGCTCGTCACGCCCTATGCAGGCACCTTGCACAGCGACAAGGAACTCTTCAAGTACCAGCGAGCAGCAAGCAGCGTGAACTGTGACTGTTCAGTTTCTTCACAGAGAAGCTGAACCTGCCCCTGTTTCTTTACCAAGTTACTGTTGACTAGCCTCTGCAGTTACATACCCCGTCCACCCCGCTTCCCCAACTTCTAACACACATTTAAAAATTAAAGTACGTGCTCCACTGTAGCTTTACAACGGTGTCTTTATTGATGACTTTGCGTTAAAGGGTTGAAACTGGGACGCACACTGTGCTGGGTAGGGTGTGTGGTCATGTAAAGACCGCCTCTAAAGTCAAGGTTTGACATGCTCCCGCTCCCAGACCGGTCAGCAGTGCCGGACTGGTTGTTTCAACGGATCTTGTCATCCCTCCTTTTTTGGACTCTGTGTGCGGGGGCTATGTGACCTTGTTGAGGGGGAGGACGGATACAGATTCCTCTGCTGCGTGGCTCTGCGGTCCATTACAGGGACCGTTGCATGACATCTGTAACCCCCCTCCCCCGCTACAAATGCACGTACCACCCCCAACGACAGAAAACCTCCAAACCACCTCCCATACCAGCTAACCGCCTACTGACTGCACTGTGTGTGTGACATGCTGCTGATCCAGCCCCCGTCTCTCTACCCTGCTAAAGGTGACTGTCCTATGCATTACACTACCCCCTCAAACCACCCAACGACCCACCCAAGACATCTAACACAGCGTTGTGTAAAAACCATGACGGAAAAAGTAAGTAACAGAAAACTACTTTTAATAATCAACAACACAGTAAGGGAAGGACTTTTCAAAATGTAGTGACTGATAGCTTTTGGGTAATTTAACACTGTCCTGTGGTGCAGTGACAGTTTTCACGGCCCTTGGTGACCCTCCTTCTTGTTATTTTTGATGAGGGGGGGATTGGAGTTTGAGGCGGGGGTGGGCGGTTGCAGATACAGTGCAGGGGGGCTCTGTCTTCCTGCCTGCGGTCCTGCAGAACATCGACAAGGCGAGTGAGCGTGTCTGTTTGCTCCCTCATTAGTCCAAGCAGTGTTTGAGTCGCCTGCTGGTCCTCCTGACGCCACCTGTCCTCCCGTTCGCAGAGTGAGCGGTGCTGCTGACTGAGGTTCTCCCTCCACTGGCTCTGCTGGTCCACCTCGGCTCTGGAGCAGCCCATAAGTTCAGCAAACATCTCGTCCCTTGTCTTTTTCTTACGCCTTCTAGTTTGCGCCATCATCTGTGAGGGGCATGGTGCATCAGGTCGTGATACAATTGCACCTGTGTGATGTCAAAAAGGTAGTGAATTTCTTACAATGATACATTTTTTAAACAAAGAAACATAGTCTACTCGGTGTCTGTGAACAAGAGTATGCACAGCACCTGTCTCATGCGCACTCACTAATGGAAAGTTCGATTTCTCTGAATGCGCTTTCATTGCCTGGGGTATTGGGCTGCAGATCAGAGAACCTTTGCAGGAAAGAAGAATTCGTGTAGCAGCAAGGCATGGTAAGCCAAACACTTTTGGATTCATAGAAGTGAATGTACAGCTCTGTCCTCTTGATGCAGGCAATCCTGAAAGCATAAACTCGGCCCCTGTTGCACCCCCTCGCGGCTGTTCACTGGGAAAGATCCCTGTATGCTGCCACTCTGTAGACTGCAGCACGTGGCTGTTAAGTGAGGCTTCTTGTTATGCAAAGGAACAGTTAAGCGCTTCCATTACTAATAGTACCCCAATTACTCTAATTTCATGCAGGAGTGTGCGAGAGAGATCACCCTGAGGAGAGTCTCATGGGCAGAGAGAGTGCGCATGCTGGAAGAAAGCCACCACAACCCAGGGGCCTACTCTGCCATGCTCGTGAGGGCAATGGTCCCGGAGTTCCAGCTTATAGCATGGAAAGGCAAAGTGTGCTACCTCGGGGCACACGATAAGCTAGCTCTGCCAAGGAACCTCCTGCATAGACTTTCAGATTACCTCCAGGAGAGTTTCCTGGAGAGATCTTATGAAGATAAAAGTTCCATCCCCCTGTATGTAGACCTTCTGTTCTCCTAATGTCTCTCCCTGTTTAATTACTAAAAAAATGTTAACTCGTTGGTCTTAGCTGCTTTTAATAAATAAATGTTAACTTGTTTAAAGCACTTACGGACTGATCCTTCTCCCGATTCAGGGTCCGTGGTAACGGCTGGGGAGGGTTGGTAGGGGATCTCAGTGAGGGTGAGGAAGAGATCCTGGCTGTCGGGGAAAGCGCCGTCGACTGCCTCGTCCTCCTCATCTTCCCCGTCCGCGAACATCTCCGAGGAACAGTCCGTCGACACTATCCCATCCTCAGAGTCCACGCACACTGGTGGGGCAGTGGTGGCAGACCCACCGAGAATGGCATGCAGTGCCTCGTAGAAGCGGCATGTCTGGGGCTGGGCTCCGGAGCGTCCGTTTGCCGCTCTGAGTTTCTGGTAGCCTTGTCTCAGCTCCTTGACTTTCACGCGGCACTGCATTGCATCCCGGCTGTATCCTCTGTCTGTCATGGCTTTGGAGACCTTCTCGAAGGTCTTTGCATTCCGTTTGCTGGAGCGCAGCTCCGAAAGCACAGACACATCGCCCCACACAGCAATCAGATCTGAGACTT
The DNA here is from genome assembly GCF_016161935.1 of Mauremys reevesii. Taxonomy (NCBI): domain Eukaryota; kingdom Metazoa; phylum Chordata; order Testudines; family Geoemydidae; genus Mauremys; species Mauremys reevesii. The sequence goes on from NC_052623.1 coordinate 256,191,394, forward strand.
CCCGGTCAGTCCATGCTGGGGACCTCTTTCTAGTCTGAGATTGCCTGGACTCCTCTGCTGGAGAGCTCTGCATCGTTGCCGGTGCTGCTGAGCTCGCCCCGATGAGCAACCAGAAAATGGGATTCAAACTGTCCAGACAGGAAAAGGAATTCAAATTTTCCCGGGGCATTTCCTGTGTGGCTGGTCAGAGCATCCAAGCTCCGACTGGCGTTCAGAGCGTCAACAGAGTGTTGCACTGTGGGATAGCTCCCGGAGCTACTAAGATCGATTAGCATCCACACCTAGCCTAATTCGACATAGCCATGTCGAATTTAGCGCTACTCCCCTTGTCGAGGTGGAGTACCGAAGTCGAACTAAGGAGCCCTCTATGTCGAATTAAATGGCTTCCTGGTGTGGACGGGTGCACACTTAATTCGATTTAATGCTGCTAAATTCGATTTAAAGAGCTAGTGTGGACCAGCCCTTAGGGTCACAGCTGTGATAATTTTTGGAAGTTTCCAGCTCTTCTAAGATAGGAGGCCAATTTAGTTTCCTGAGAGCAGGAATATAGAAGTGAAGGCAGTTTCTCTTGAGTTAGAGGGGTGTGAATGATTACAGAATCTGATCCCTAGGTTTCATATCACCATTGCTTGAGATCTGAATGCTATGGTATGTTTAGTAAAATTGGGCTTAATTTGGTTTACTTCAGATGGGCCCCACATGAATATCTGAAGACTGCTACTTCAGAGTTCAACTCAGATTTTGATTTTGAAAAGCACTCTGATGTAGAAGCACAAGTCTCATTGATTTTCAAGGCACTTAAAGTGCTTTTGAAAATCATGCCCTATATTATTATACATTTGAGGATTTGGTAATTTGAAAGTGGCCCACCCACCCACACTAGTGACATTGGAGCTTGTAATTTCTTAAGGCCATCCTTGCTTTGTTACCCAATTCATTTTAATTGCTTTAATATCACAGAGAAAATTGAAATAGCTTCCAGTTTTCTTTATTATTATGTACCTCTCAAAGAGGTGGGAGAAAATTACTGGTAATTATATCATGTATTGGTAGCTATAGTCCTACATATATTTTTATTTGCTGGTAAAAAAAAATCACTGAGGGTAGCAAGAAATAGGGAGAGTATAATTTCAGATCATTGTCTAGCAACTGACAGCCTGAATACTTGAGGAAGACTGCAGAATAATAATTTTCTGCAGACTTGTTCTATTCTTTCTCGATTATTATTATTCATTAATTTAAAGTAACATGAGTACAGAAGGTCAGAATTATTTTTTTTGCCCTACTGGAAAATTTCATCTTTTCATTAACCCCCCCCCCCCAAAGTTGTCAGGTTTTTATGAAAAAATGCTAGCATTGGAGGAAAGTAGATACTTTCCATGAACGTTTTTATTCTGGCAAAAACCCAATTTTCCATCAAATAAGAGATTTGCCAGCAAATTTTCCATCAGCTCTAACAAGAAGCCTCAAATAAAATCAAGTCCCCATTATGTCAGATACTGTACAGACATATAGTGACAGTCCCTGTCCTGAGGCACTTGCAATCTCATGTTGGACTATTCAACAGGGCGTAAGGGAGTTCCAACTCCTATAGAGGTTCAATGGGATTTGGACACCCTAACTCCCTTATGCCTCTTGAAAATTCCCAGGATAAACTCACAAGACAAAGAATGGAAGAAACAAGGTATCACAATCCCCATTGTACAGGTGGGAACTAAGGCACAGAGGCCCCAGTTTGGAAAATTATCCCTTTTCAGGCAGGAGGCTCAGGTGCTTTTCTTCTGCATCAGAAATTAAAGGTCAGATTTTCAAAAGTTCTCAATACTCAACAGCTCCCCACCATTGCCTGCTTCAGGAAATCACTTAGGAACATACTTAACTTCAAGCATGTGATTAAGTCTTATTGGCTTCATGATTGAATGCTGTCCTGAATAGAGATGCTTTCCTGAACCACTCACCAGAAGAACAATGATCTCTAGCCTGTTAACACCTCTGCAGTCATAGGACAAAAAGAAGGGGTTAGTTGGTTAAAGATTGTTGTAATAAGCCTTAAATCCAGTGACTGCAGAGATGTCAATAGGTCACTTTTCCTTGGCTGGTCTCTTAGAATACCCACTAACTATTTATGCTAAACAATCTGTTTCACCTTGCATTTAGTTGTGACGCTCCGCTCGGACTACCGACCCCAGACCTGAAGATGAGCTCTGCGTAGCTCAAAAGCTTGTCTCTCTCACCAACAGAAGTTGGTCCAATAAAAGATATTACCTCACCCACCTTGTCTCTCTAATATCCTGGGCCCGACATGGCTACAACTGTACTGCATACAAATCTCAGTCTCATGCTTTAATCACAAGACTGTTCTTCCTCTGAATGTTCAAGGTTTCTTTTCATGCTTTATCCTCTCTCAAACAACTGCCCCATCGGTACTCCCTTGGTAGAATGTCTTGTGTTAGCATTGGTTAAGGCCAAAATGGAATGAAGCCAGCCAAGTTAGATTTCCTATTGTGGGCACTTGTAGCTGAATATGATGGGGAATAAAAAGGGAATTGAGGTAAGACAACGTGTCTAATTTGACTTTTGGGGGCCAGGGGTACTTCTTAAGTAGTAAATGATGTTATATTCATAAGTTTATTGTTGTGAAAAATGTGTTTTTATAGTCATAGTCCCTTATTAGCTACTCATTTGGGGGGATATTGTATAAAATAGAAATACACTCGTGCAATACATAGTTAATATTTTTAATTTTTTTTAAATCACATTTTTGGAGACTAATTACAACATTTTATGAGCAATAGTAAAATCCTTCAGCGATGCTTGAGATCTTACATCTGGAATCTTCTTGAAATGGAATAGTCATCTGTGAATTTTAATAGCTATTCTAATGCTGCACTATTATGGTTTTTTGCATCTTGGTTTATTAAGATCAGCCCTTGTCACCTGATTGAAATGGAAGTGGCTTTGACTGAACACAAGACCAATACAATATACTACCTCTGGGGCTTTTCAGCCCTGGGTGTTTTACGTTCAGGAATTGCTTCATCACTGAAATGTAATGAACCAGGCACACAGTAATGGGAAATCTTGGCTAGGACTAAGGGCTGAGCTGCCATCATTTAAACATCAGACCTCTTTAGAGATTTGGGCAGACCAAAATCTTGACTATATACTACACACAAACATATGCACTTGCACATGAGCGAAATTTTCATCTGAAACATTTTTGGCAGATACTGAGACATTTTGTGAATTTGTATCAGTGTGGGGATTTATCATCCCTATGCTGCCTTGGTGGAAAGTTACAGCAGCAGCACATCAAGAACAGAGGGATTAGATAAAGTTGTTGTGAGAAAGTTGGGAGCTAGCCCGGAGGAGGCAGACGCCAGGTGGCCTAGCTGGGATCAGTTTCAAGGTGATAAACAGGACCATAATCAGATGGATTGCATGGGAAATGGGGAATCAGTGAGCAAAGGGCCATGCATGTGAAAAGCGTGTGTATCGGACAAAGAACCAATCAGCAGCAATGTAATGTTGGTGTGTCTGACGTTTGCTAATATGGAGAAGCCTATATAATATGATGCATTGTACACAATAAATGATTCAGCTTGCAATCATATTGGTTGTTGTGCTTTATCCGGCCCGCACGTAACGCAACATATCAGTTTCACTAAATTGGTTTGGGAAAATTAACAAGCAAACCAAAAAATCTATGAAAAAATAAAAATGTTTTGTTTCAAGTCATTTGCAGTGTTATTGAAGCTGTTTGGTCCCAGGATATTAGACAGACAAGGTTGGTGAAGTAATATCTTTTATTGGACTAACTTCTGTTGGTGAAAGAGACAAACTTTTGAGGGTATGTCTACACTACCCGCTGGATCAGTGAGTAGTAATCGATCTATCGGGGATCGATGTATCACATCTCATCTAGACCCAATACATCGATCCCCAAACGCACTCTCTGTTGACTCCGGAACTCCACCAGGGAGAGAGGCAGAAGCGGAGTCAATGGGGGAGCGGCAGCTGTCAATCCCACACCACTAGAAAGTGAAGTAAGTCAATCTAAGTTGATCTAAGGGCAGGTCTACACTAAGGGCGGGGGTCGAACTAGGGTACGCAAGTTCAGCTACGTGAATAGCGTAGCTGAACTCGAAGTACCCTAGTTCAAACTACTCATCCGTCCAGATGCCGCGGGATCGAAGTCCGCAGCTCCAAGGTCGACTCCGCCACCGCCGTTTGCAGTGGTGGAATACCGGAGTTGACCGGAGCACACGGGGAGTTCCAACTATCGCGTCCAGATTAGACGCGATAGTTTGAACTCCGAGAAGTCGAACTCACCGTGTCGACCCGGCAGGTAAGTGTAGACTAGCCCTAAGATACATCAACTTCAGCTATGCTATTCTCATAGCTGAAGTTGTGTATCTTAGATCGATTCTCCCCTACCCCCCAGTGTAGACCAGCCCTGAGCTTATACAGAGCTCTGCTTCAGGTCTAGGAAAGGAACTCAGAGTGTCTGAGCTAAATACAAGATGGAACAGATAAGGAGTTAACACATGTTGCAAGAGACCATTTTAAGGTAAAGTTAACACTTCTACAGTCATAGGACATAGGAGGGTTGATGTGTCACAGATTGTTGTAGAGAACTGTACATCCAGTGTCTTTATTAAGTCCATGATTTTTGCTGTCTAGCAGAGCTATGAATTTAAGTTCCCAGGCTTGTCTTTTAAAAGTGTTCTGCGGGTTTCCTTTGAGGATGAGGACTGAGAGGTCAGATATTGAGTGATCATTTTGTGAAAATTGTTCACCCATGGATGATATGGTGTTTTTGTCTTTTTCATTTTTCTATGTCAGTTCATTCAAGAGTGTATTGATTGTCTGGTTGCACCCACATAGTTGTTATTGGGGAATTTAGTACACTGGATGAAGTACACCACATGTTTAGATACGCATGTGTAGGACCCATGGATTTTGAAAGGGGTATTATGGGGGGTATTTATCATCACAGCAGTGGAGGTATGTCTACAGGTTTTGCACCTGTTTTTATGGCAGGGACTGGTGCCACTTTGAGTTGGTATGTCCTGGTCTGTGGGAGTTTGCTTTGGATGATGAGCTTGCTGAGATTGGAGGGTTGTTTGAAGGCCAGAAGAGGAAATCTGGGAAATATTTTTTTATATATAATGTTGTCTCCATCGACTATGGGATTTAATTGTTTAATGATATCCCATATGGGTTCCAGTGTGGGGTGGTAGGTGATAACTAGGAGTGTGCAGACAGAGTGGGATTTTTTTTCCTACATTGAAGCAGTTTCTGTTGGGGTATTTGGGTGGCCCATTTCATAATACAATCTACTTCTCTGGTGGCATGTTATTGTTTGGTGAAGGTGGTTTTAAATATGTTAAGGTGTGTATCCCAGAGTTTCTCCTTGGAGCATAGCCTGTGGTATCTCAGGGTCGGGCTGTAGATAACAGATTTCTTGGTGTGTTTGGGGTGGTTACTGGATCTTTGGAGGTAGATGTGGTGATCTATGGGCTTCTTGTATATAGTTGTCTATAGGGGTTCCATTGCTGAAGCTGATCATGGTGTTCAGAAAGCTGATGCTGGGATGGGAGTGTTCTAGATAGAGTTTGATGGATGGTGGTTATTGAAGCTGTGGTGGAGATCTATGAGGGAGTGTAGATCATCTGTCCAGAGGATGAAAATATCATTTCTGTATCTCAGGTATATCAGTGGTTTTGTGGTACATTTGACCAGAAATTCTTCATCGAGGTGGCCCATAAAAATACTGGCTTATTGGGGATCCATTCTATTACCCATGGCTGTTCCCATGGTTGGACAATGTTTGTTGTTAAATGTAAAATTGTTATGGGTAAAGATGAGATTGGTGAGGTGTTTGGGGTGGATAATCTGAGTGTTGTCCATTATCTGGTAGATATTTGAGGCAGGCAACAATTCTGTCATTGTGAGGGATGTTGATATACAGGGAGATGACATCCATGGTGGCAAGGATAGTGCTCTGAGGGAGAATGTTAATACTGCAAACTTTCAAGTTCACACTTTTTAAACAAAACATTTTGATTTTTTGGTCTGAAACAACTTTTCATTTCAAAATTTCCTTTAAAATATACTTGATTTTTAAAAGAAAATTAAACAAAAAATTGAAACAAAACATTCTGATTTTGTTGAAATGAAGCTTTTCATTAGAAACCAATGATTGCCAGTGAACTAAAAAAATCCGTTATTCACACCATTGCACACACGCAAACACGTGCACGTGCACACACAAATAGTATTTTCTCATGCATGTGGAGAGAACAATGTAATATAAAACCTGTACATTCTTAAGGATTTCATTTAAACTGTGTAACAGAAGATTCATTGTCTGCCTTTTGTTGCATAGAAACTGAATTTGAAGCCCAAGGGGTTGTAGTTTTAGTAGAAGTACTTCTTATCTATTATTCTTGCGATGTCAAACGGATCACTAAATTTTCAACACCTAATTAACTCTGCCATCTAAAGATACTCTCCATATTTTACACAAATATTTAATCTTTCTTTTATTTAAATGTCTGCTACTAGTGACTACAGCCTTCATTGTGATTATAAGCTGATGAGTTCTCACCACTTTTCTACACAAAGAAAAAGAAATTAGAGCTGTAAAGTGTCAGGCACACCTGTATGAATAATAACTGTAATAAAGGCCTGAAACATCTAGGGCTCTCTTCCAGCTTTCACAGCCAGAATCATGCTGAGTGAGGGTGGCTGCAGGACTGTTTGGGAATGCCCAGTCTCCTGCAGAGGCAAGTCAAATGCCTCCAAGGGCACTGGTGGTGGGAGCATACTTAGAAGTGCACATATACTTATATAAAAGGGGGTTGTATCAAATACTGCCCCCAGTTTTATGATCAAACCATTAGTGAGAGCGTACTAGGGTACTGAGTCCTGGTGACACTAATGCTACTTAGCCATAGAATCTTTGGCCACACAAGCTTGCCCCATTGCATTCTGGATGCCCCTGCACAGGTGTGTAAGAGGTGGCAAGGTTTTCTGGGGTGTTTCCACCCATTCACCTGGTGCACCATCCATAATCTAGCCCAGCATATGTTAAAGAGTAAGAACAGCTCAGTCAAGGAAAGATGTTAACTATAGCCCTTTCCCCTCTGAAACTAATTGCCTCTACACGGTTTTGCTGTTATGCCTCATTCCTGACCTGAAACACCCTTTGCTGTTCCTGGCTGAAATCCTACTCAGCTCACTCCCGACTGGTTGGTAGAACTTAGCTGACTACAGTGTGCAGTTATGCTATATAATGTGCTGATTCATGATGTGGACAACTGGGGAGCAGAAGCTGAAACTCATATTCACTTGTGACCTAAGCAAGAATTTGAGCTCTCCCAACTTGAAACATGTACTACCCTAACCCAGCCTGACTCAAAGCCCACTGAAGACAATGGGGAGACTCCTGCTGAGGACTTTGGATTGGGCCTTAAAACACTGCAATATGGCTTATTTAAAAAAAAAAAATCAATCCATCAGCCTATCAGTCTATTGGTGGGATAGTTTTATCCCTCATCTCTGTACTGTGTACTAGCAGATTTAAAACTATTGAAGAAACTAATTAGAACAAGCTTATTCTTTTCCTGCCCTGCAGTACTGGACTCTTGGAATCAGTGACTGTGTTACTATAAGAGGTTGGCAGAGTGTAGGTATGTCTACACTACCCGCCGGATCGGCAGGCAGCGATCGATCCAGCGGGGGGTCGATTTATCGCATCTAGTCTAGACGCGATAAATCAACCCCCGAGCGCTCTCCCGTCGACTCTTGTACTCCAGCGCCACTAAAGGCGCAGGTGGAGTCAATGGGGGAGTGGCAGCAGTCAACTCATCGCAGTGAAGACACCGTGGTGAGTACGTCTGTCAACTTCAGCTACGTTATTCACATAGCTGAAGTTGCGTAACTTAGATTGATTCCCCCCCCCCCGCCCCCAGTGTAGACCAGGCCTTTGTCTGAAACACCACAGCTGGTGGCGGGCCTTCTGGAAAAGAGTTAAAGGGTCTTGATGACTCCCTAGTACAACTCACCTTGCTGTAAGGGAGGCAGGAATAGCCTTTAGGCAGAGAAAATGTATTAGGGTTTGGGATAGTTGGGTCTTGAGGCAGGCTGGGGAAGAAAGTAAACATGGTGGGACAAATTCTGTCCCACCTACAGCCCAGGGCTGCTGCAGTGAAGTACAGGTACCAGAACTGTGTGGCTTGGGATTTGGGGAGGGTTTTACTGCCTCTACTCTAGTCCCCTCACTAACTCTAGCACAGGGGCATGCCACTGCCAGGTGTGGGGAAAGGGAGTTTTGGGCTGCTCCAGATTGTGGGGCAGCCCTTGGGAAGATGACATAAATTAGAGAATGATTGGGGCTACTCTAATTTGTGCCAGGGATTGTTTTACCCCTCTGGAGACATTCTGAAATGAAAAATTGAAATGTTTTGCTTAAAAAATGTTGACTTGAAACCAAACTTCAATGTTTTTGATTGCTCCTTTGTTTTTTCCAAAACAATTTGGTGAAACTGATACAAATTCACAAAATGTTTGTGTTGCCAAATCTGAGGGTGGGTTATAGCCACATTTGCCCCTGCCCTCCCTGGTTTATGCCTTCTGTGCAGCACATCTCGGAGGCCCAGCACAGTAGAAAATGTCAACCCCGGCAGCAAAGAAAGAATGCTTAGTCTCGGGCTTCATATAATTTGGAACATTATTTTATAATCAAAACTAATGTTGATATATCCTACTCCTGGCAAGTGCCTTTATCTTGGATTCGGAGTGTATTGTTTAGTTTGGAGCAGGGTAGGGTTGCCAGTTATTTTCAATTGCCAAGACATCCCACCATACAATGAGCGATTTCTTACAGTTCTCTGGCAAGTGAGGCTAAAAAGGGATGTTATCAAGAGACGGAGAGCTACAGCGTGTGTGTGTTTACAACAGACACCATTACAGATATTATAGTTACTAATCCTTCTGTTGCCTTTTGAAGATATGTTGATTCCATCCCCTCCTCAAAGACACAGCGGAGCGATAATAAACCCTGCTGTTTCTGCATTGTATTAAGTTTCCAGTAAAAGAAATGTATTCTCCCGGAAAAGAGAGCTGTGCATTAGGGAACAGATTATACCTCCACAATCGGAAGCTGCAAATGTTTGCCTTGTTAGTGCACTTGGCAGTGAAAACAGAAGAGAAAGGAAGACATACATTACACCAACATGATATCATTTTCTTGTTGCAAGAGGGAGGCTGTCTAGGAAAAAGGTAACCACCGGGAAAATTTAATCCAGAGTGATATTTCAGACATAGATATCTTCATTTGATTCTTCTCTAGTCTAAACAGCCTTTTTCAAGAGATGTTTTGATCAGGCATTGACATGCTTTGTCAGGACATAGGCACAATGAAATATATTTATTTATGGGAGAGTCTCTAATTCCTTTCTGTGTGGTATAGTGAATAGCACACAGGAGTAGGGTTCAGAAGAACTGTGTTCTGATCCTGGTTTAGCTACTGGGTGATACTAGGCAAGTCATTTCACTTTCCTGTGCCTCAGTTTCTCCCCCCCTCCCGCCCTGTGAAATGAGGATACTAGTGCTTTGAAATCTGGTGATTTAAAAAGTGCTATGTAAGAATTAGATGATGATATTATTATTATCTTAATTGAGCTAGAACTTCAGCCCCCCCTGCACAGATAAGCACAATCTTTACCAGTGAAAAAGTCTGAGGATTGAATGTGTCATTAAACATTACAAATGGGTGGTCCATAGCTCCATGCCACCCGCTTGGACCCATATGGATTTTTGGCATGATGGCTCCACTCTCTCAGATGTCTCCTCCCATTTACTATGGCTCAGCTTTCCAAAAGACCTCATATGCCATTGTAGTCAGAAAAATACAAACTAAATTTTCAACAGTGTGTATGGGCTGATTTTCAAAAGAACTCAGCACATTGTGACTATTTTTTGATGCCTAAATGAGAGCTGATCTCTTTTGAATAGCAGGCTGGATATAATTTTCTTGTTGTGAAGCAGTGAGTGTAATGGTTAGAGCACAAGACTGGGAGCCACCACTCTTGTATTCTTTTCATGTTTCTGTCACTGACTTCCTGTGTTCTGACAATACTTTAACAATAGACTCCTAAGAAAACAAGTCTCCATAGCCTTTGAAACGGGGGGGGGGGGGGGCGGGACTGGGGAATCTATGCATTTATTAACAAAACCACATACTAAGGAGGGAGACGGCACCACGTGGCAAACAAACTTAATTTGACTGCACTTGCTAGAAATTTGATACTTGAAAAATATGCTTTGTACAGTGTAGCATCGTGCTTAGCTGATGTGATTTGAAATGGGAGTGGTGGTGAGTTGACCAGACTTTGTAGATGGGACAGGGACCAAAGGAATCCAACTTAGGACATTGTTGTTTAAAAGGTATCTGACAATTGGTTCCATTTGTTGCATTCCAAAGACAAAACATTTGCTCTCATCTCTGATAGATGTGAACTTCACGCATAAGCAGGGAAATCACCCTGTCCTTCCAAAATCACCATATATTTTCCTTCAGCTTTGTGATTGAATGTTAACAACTGACTATTGAAAACCCTTTCCAGCATGACGGATGTGACCTTGGGTGAGTCACTTAATGTCTCTGTTCCATTTTAAACATGGATATAATAATACACACCTATTTCACTAGGATGGGAGGCTTAATTAATGTTTGAGAAGAGATCTGAGGATGAAAGGCACAATGCAAGTGCAAAGTATTATTATTTTTTTATTATCGCTTACAGCAATATAATTGATGAAATATTCCAAACCTAATCCCCCACAGACTCACTTCTGTGCTATAAACCCTGATCATCTTCATGTACAAGCTGCTAATACTTTACACTGGCTCCAAAGAATACAGATGTACCGAACTTGTGCTGGTAGCATTAGCTACATCAGTGGTCTCTTTTTTGTTGCTAGCTCTACAGCCTGATAGCTGTCCTTTTTATCCATTATCTCCTTTGGCTCAGGATTCGAGAGTCTTGTTGCAGTCATTAAAAGGAACTCCAGGGAATGCAAATAAAGGGGACTTTCATTACTAAATCACACTCTTAAATGCTAGCTAACGAAGTAGCCATTTCTTTTATATTTTAAGCTTTTAAATTACTAGATCCAGATCCGCAGGCAGGTGTAAATCAATTTAGCTCCATTGATGTCAATGGCACTACACCAACCTACACCAGCTGAGGATCTGAGCCTGCTCTCCCCAATCTTCTTCACTCCTATTTGCTTGTGAGAGGATATAGTAACCCTACCCTTGTTGTGGCAGGAGAACAGTTAAGTCTGTCCTGAACTCTTTGGCTTTCCAGGCTTAAAGAAGTGAGAGAAGGAGTTGAATGAGTGGGCCAAGACTACTGTTTGAGGTCTCAATGAAGATAAAGGTTATTTCAGGGGAAATCAGAGACAGGAGGATAGAAGTCAGCAAGGTCAAGCTAATGAAAGATCTAAGGGAAGGCAAACTTCTGAACCCAGAGTGGTAAGTATAAACTCCACTGGACCTTTTATCCTGTCTGAGTGAAATCTCTTCAGTTTTATTTTAAGACACCTGACAGTGCAAGCCCACAAGAAAGCTCTCCCTTGGCAAGACTGAGTTGTTGGGCTCTGCTTGGTGATCCCAGCAGCTTACAGTGCTGACAATCCTACTAGCGTACAGGGCTGTAATGGCAATTATAGCATGCAACATTTTGAAGTGAGACATCTGGGCGTACCAGCACTTACACAGTAATCCGTTCAGGGAGATATGGGAAGCAGCTTTCAAAACAGCCAAACTTTCTCTATTCCAACACACCTCTGAGATGTGGCCTTACCACTATCATATTGCAGCCTGTGAGTCCTCATATTTCTTCAAGAGTGCTGGTCATCAGTCTCTCAGTTTGTGTTTGTTGGGCGGGTGACTTGCTTCTACCCTGTTGTTGTCTTCATTCTGTTGGGTCGTGTCTTGTTGGTCCTCTGTATTGCTCAGAATCCTCCTTTCTTCTGACTCTCCTCCATCAGGCCAGCTGATGGCTCTGGATCTTCCTAAGTCCTAGTCCTGGGCTTGGTCCAATCAGTCTGGGTCTGATGGTTGTCTGCTACTACACTGCAGCTGTCTTCAGTTTCTTCTCCACTGCTGTCCTAAGTCTGTAGCTACTGCATATTAGATTGTCCCACTGCAGCGGGACTGTTTTGCTATTGCTTTGTGTTTTGATGGGTGGACACGGACTTGCTCACTTGTGCATAGAGACCTAGGATCCACAGCTCCTTTGCCTGCCTAACTTGGGGTATGTCTACACTACAAAATTAGGTCAATTTTATAGAAGTCGATTTTTAGAAATCAATTTTATACAGTCGATTGCGTATGTCCACACTAAGTTCATTAAGTCGGCGGAGTGCATCCTCACTGCCATGCCTAGCATCGACTTACGAAGCGGTGCACTATGGTTAGCTATCCCACAGTTCCCGAAGTCTCCACCGCCCATTGGAATTCTGGGTTAAGCTCCCAATGCCTGATAGGACAAAAAAAATTGTCGCGGGTGGTTTGGGGTACATTTCGTCAGTCACCTCTCCCTCCATGAAAGCAACTGCAGACAACTGCTTTGCGCCAGACACCAGGGTGATTAGAAGAGCACAGGAAGGTGCTCTGTGCAACAGAGAGGCTTTGAAAACCAGTTTCATGACTGGCCAGGTTTCGGTGTGACAATTGTGTGTGTTTCTCCTTGATGCAAACCCACCCCCTTTGTTGATTTTAATTCCCTGTAAGCCAACCACCCTCCCTCCTTCAAAATAAAGTAACTATTATTTTGAAACCTTGCATTCTTTCTTTATTAATTAAAAAAATTAGATAACAGACAAGGTAGCCTGGGTGGGGTGGGGGAGGAGGGAAGGACAAGGCCACATTGCTTATTGTAGCCACACTAAAAATCAAATTGTTTGAATGACAGCCTTCTGTTGCTTTGGCCATCCTATGCAGTGGAGTGGCTGGGTGCCCAGAGGCTCTCCCACCCCCGCGTTCTTGGGTGTCCGGGTGAGGAGGCTATGGAACATGGGGATGAGTATAGGCAGGGCCGCCCAGAGGATTCAGGGGGCCTGGGGCAAAGCAATTTCAGAGGCCCCTTCCACAAAAAAATGTTGCAATACTTTAGAATACTGTATTCTTGTGGGGGGCCCTGTGGGGCCCAGGGAAAATTTCCCCACTTGCCCTCCCCAGGTGGCCCTGGGAAAAATAAACATTTAAAAACCTTCCGCATCTCAGCACAAACCCAGTTCTGAGAACATTTCTTTTCAAGTCACCTTTACAAGGTATCACTGGTTCTCAGCATCAGCTAGTGCTAAAAGGCACTAAAGCTCATTAAACAGGTTGGACAAATATTTTCTGTCAAAACTTTTTTTGGATCGAAAACTAGGGGTTTTAAAAAGCAGAAAAAATCACGGACAATGTCTGCTTTCCTTCAAAATTTGTTGTGTTTTTTTAATTGAAAAGCTGAAATAAGTCTGCCAAAACCTGAACATGATTTGGGGTTTCAGAAGTGTGTGGCCAAATATTTGCATGGTACCTCTCTGGAGGTCTTTACAACCTGAGTGATTCACCTTAAATCACCATCCACTGCTTTTAGTTCCTGGAGGAGCTGTGGTATCATTCCCCCTCGCTCTCCTCCACTGCCCCAAGCTGCATACAGTCCCTGGCCCACAGTGATACATAAACCATTCATGAGCTTAATACAATATGTATCCCCAGAGATACTGCACAAGGTTGCAACATATGTCATAACAACCTAGTATGACATTAGTCTGTTTTGTAGCTGCATCATATTGTTGACACATTCACTTTGTGATTCACTATAATCCCCAGATCCTTTCCAGCAGTACTATTGCCAAGCTAGTTATTCCCCATTTTGAAGTTACGCATTTGATTTTTCATTCCTTAGTGTAGTACTTTGCCCTTGTTTTTATTGAGTTTCATCTGCTGATTTCAGACCAATCCTCCAATTTAATCAAGGGCATTTCAAATTCTAATCCTGTCCTCCAAAGTGCTTTCAACCCCTCTCAGCCTGGTGTCATCTGCAAATTGCATAAGTGAACTTTCGACTCCATTATCCAATTGATTTATAAAAATATTGAATAGTGCTGGACCCCTGTGGTACCTGCTGGACACATTTCCCCAGTTTGAAAGTGTATCATTGATAACCATTCCCTGATTACTGTCCTTCAACCAGTTTTTCACCCACTATTTCACCTACCTGCACATGACTGAACCATAGAAGGCAGGCCAAGCACATACTTGGCTAAAATAATGTAGAAAATTCTTGTGGTTAATCTGAAGAGCAGAAATACATTATTTTTCTTCTTTGCCCAAGGAGTGACTCAGTTATAGGTCAGAAGGAGGAATGTGCTCATGCCATCCAAAAGTAACAGTTTCAGCCAGATATCTAGGCACTGGGACAGAGGCTGGGTGAGAAGCTGAGAGTTAAGGTAAGCAAGCTATATTTAGCAGGTGCCCCCTATGAGACTGAACTCAGGCCAGTGGGCCATTCAGGCTAGGCCTAAGAAGCATACAGAAGCCTGTGCGGTTACAACTAAAGCTGGGTGGTTTTTTGGTTCAATCAAAACAACATTTAAGAAAAAATGTGTAGAAAAATGTTGTTTCATTCAACTTTTGTTTTCCACTTAAATTAAAGTCTTTAAAAATGGTTTTCATTGAGCTTTTCCTCTCTTGGGCTTTCCTTCTCCTCGCCTCCTTTTCCCTCTCGGGGCAGGAAGAGAAAAAGGTAAAGAGGGAGAGAAAGGAGGTGGGGTAGAGGGGTAACAACAAATTGAAAACCTTGGAGGCTTTTTTGGTTCTTGTTTCACCAAGAAGCAGAAAAACAAAAACAAACAAACAAATAAAAACCCTGCTAAATGTTTCAAATGAAATGAGAATTTTTTAGAATCCCTGACCCATCCTGCTGCTTGTCCCCTGACCCAATGTCTCTGGGATTACTTTACAGTTGATTCCACAATCCAGGGGGATTCAAATTGCTCATTGATCCAAGAGCATAATTGAAAATATAACAATTCAGTGGCTGTCAGCTTTCCTCTGCAGTGCGTGTACATTGGGAGTCTTTGGGCGTGCTAAAGTCACACTACAGGCGTCCTGCTTTTCACTAGCAGTCTCTAGGTCTTCAGTCACTGCATGTACTGACCGTACTATTTTTTTCTTCCTGGGGTAGGGGCAGCACTGGGACATAAAGTGGTTCTATTTCCAACCACCCTGTTGCTATTACTCATAGGTTGGGCATTTTTCTTTGTGCTTTTAACATTGCTTTCCACAGTACATATGCTCGATCATGATGCCTGCATTCTCAGTTGGGCTGCCTCTGTCATACTTCCTGTATTCCTCTAGCTTGAGCCTATTTACTTGTTCTGCACTAGGGGCTGTCATAGCTTTGCCATTTCCTGGACAATTCAGCTGCTCTTGCTATTTGGAGACATTTGTCTCTTGTAGATCTGTTTCTCTCAACAGTCTCTCCTGTAAGCTGGACTCGCCTGTCCCACAGATGATCTTAGTTCTAATTAGGGAATCTTTTATATCTCCAAAGTTGCAGGGCATGCCAGAGTTCTCAGCTCTGTAATGTAAGCAGGGGCGGCTCTACCTTTTTGGCCGCCCCAAGCAGTCATGCGCGGGAGGCGCCCCGGAGCCCCGGGAGCAGCGGACCTCCCGCGGGCATGACTGCAGAGGGTCCGCTGGTCGCGCAGCTCGGCTGGACCTCCCGTGGCTGTGGACGGTTCGCAGGTCCGGCGGCTCCGCTTGAGCAGCCGCAGTCATCCCTGCGGGAGGTCCAGCCGAGCCGCGGGACCAGCGAACCGTCCGCAGTCATGCCTGCGGCAGGTCCGGTCGTCCCCAGGCATGACTGCGGCAGGTCCGCCGGCCCAGCCAGCTGCCCCCCCCGGGAAAGGGCCGCCCCACGCGCATGCTTGCCGCGCTGGGGTCTGGAGCCGGCCCTGAATGTAAGTATCTATTGCTTCTTTCATAGGGGGAGTCTTTGAGTGGTATAGCAGCTCTACAGTCCACCTCCTGCCAAGCACAGGGGGTGGAGCTGAGGAGAAGTGGGTGTGGCTGGAAGTCTTTGTGCTCTGGCTATTTCCGGATGCTGGAATGGACTCCTGAGGCTGTGGACATCCAGAAGTAAGTTAGAGCAGCCTTCTTGTGGAGTCACATGTGCGCAAACCTCTTCAACCCCCTAATTTTTATTTTGTCAGGAAAACGGCTGCTTACTCATTGGAAATATACAAACCCACCCACCGTTGGATTTTTTTTATATACAAAAAATGATCTTCACCCCCACACAGGTCCATTTACATTTTTTTAACAATCAGCTTGATGCAGCAAACTGGCACAACCCTATGCCAGTCAGAAGAAGGCTAACAAGCTCCTCTGAGCTCAATCCCTGCCAAATAGACACCAGCAGCATCTGCTCCAGTTGAAGGAAGCATGCCTAAAAAGAAGAGCTGGTCACAGGAAGAGGTAGCAACCAGGAGGGAAGCTGCTGCAGCTCAGAAGGGTCTGACTTTTGTTTCAGAGTAGCAGAGAGGGAAAAAGCTGGCAAGCTTCCATTGCCCACATAGACTTACCAAAACCCAAGAAGACCTTTGAAAGGGATAAAAGGTTCTGAAATTGCCTGAGTGTGACCCCCAAGAAAAGCCCGGCCTATCTTTGGACCCATTTTTACTTTGAGCCTTTTCACACCTGTTTATGATATTTCAAGTGGCTTTTTTGTTTAAAAGGGGACTGGATAAATTCATGGTGGCTAAGTCCATAAATGGCTATTAGCCAGGATGGGTAAGAATGGTGTCCCTAGCCTCTGTTCATCAGAGGATGGAGATGGATGGCAGGAGAGAGATCACTTGATCATTGCCTGTTAGGTTCACTCCCTCAGGGGCACCTGGCATTGGCCACTGTCGGTAGACAGATACTGGGCTAGATGGACCTTTGGTCTGACCCGGTACGGCCTTTCTTATGTTCTTATGTTCTTATGTTTTCATTTTGTCATGAATGTTTCCCTTCTCCTTGTTCACTCTGCTACTGCTGAACTATTGGTGACTGGAAAAAAAAAGAAGAAAAGTGTTATTTTAGGTATTCTGGTGATTCATTGTAATTCCCCATGGCAAATGATCCCAGCGCCATAGGGAACCTTGAAACATGACTGAAGGAAATACAAAGTCTGAGTCTATATGTATTGTCATCCTCAGATCTAAGAATATAAAAAAGGGAAGGAGGGTTGAAAGGGGGCTTAATGAACCACCAGTTTCCATAGTAACCAGTTTGGAAATCTATATCTTGCCGACACCCTTGTTAAGAAGATTGCATTAATAAAGCTCTACATTGAGACTGGGGATGGAAGCAAAAGGTAATGGCTCACAAAGCCATCCAAGCTGCAAAGATTTTTTTTTCCTAGTCACTTTTCCCCCCTTTCCACAGCACTGATCTCCTGCCAATCTCATAAAGACTCAATTATTTTGAAGTTAACAAGATGCAGGAAAGGCTACAAATGAGGACCGCATATCTTCTAAGCAGAAAACTGAGAGCTTAAAGAACTCATCATAAATCTTTCTCCATTTTGCATGCCTTCTCAGACAATGGGATTTAAACTGAGTGGCATTAGACTTCCCTTTGTTCCATAGGCATTAGGAATTGAAATATAATCTGCAGTTTATAATCATGTCAATATGCACTCCCTTCTCATTTTTTGTGTCTTGCTCTTCCTCAGAGAAGCTTGTGAATGTTTACATTTCCTATACCCTCTGCTGCTTTTCAAAGTCAATTCCACTCCATTTCCCTGATATTACATTGTCACTGAGAAATGTCCTATAAATGGTGCATTTCCAGTACTTAGCCACTAGAGTGGTTAACAAGGCAAGAGTAAAAAACATCAGGCTAGGTTGTGATTTGGACTACATACCTGTAAGAAGAAGCAAGAACCCAGCTTTCTTCCCTAGGTGCGCTACCCAGACCTAGCTTGTGGGCATATCTGAGTAATCAGCACTACTCCCCTCCTGAAGCATATGGGTGGGAAATGGATAGAACATTGGCTCCCTCTGCTCTACTTCAGTGGCTGGAGTAGCTAAGCCAGCTGGGTTATGTGGCAGCAACCGGTTGGAAGCAGGGAGGACGCAGGGGAGAAATTGTGGCTCAGGGTTTGTCCCACATGAACATTTGATGTGCAGCAAGTGGAGGGTGTAAAGCTATCCTGCATTAGCTGTGACCCCTCTGGCTGTGCCCTAACAGTCCCCTAGTGTGCTTTGATCTACTCCTATTTCAAAGCAGGATAGATCAAAGCACACTAAAGGAATTGTCAGTGCACTGCAGCAGGGTTTACATGGACAATAATGTGGGGTAGATTCACACCTCCGCTTGCCACAGACTAAATGTTTATGTAAACAAGCCCTCAGAGGTATGTCTCCAACCCAGAATGCCTCCCAAGGCTATTCTTGTGAAGATTGGAAACCCATCAGGAATTAAAGATCAATCTTTAGTGAAAGATTATGTCATGTGATGAAACTTCCAGTAATCTGTCCAACCAAAACTGGCAACCCTATTTCTGCGGTGGTGCAGCTTACACACCTCCCCTGGCTTAGGGATCTGCCTAGAGGCACCATCTAGTCCTACATTTGTACTAGTGAACCAGGAAGCAGGCAGTCTGACAGATCCCTGTCCTACCACAGAAGGGTTTGGCAGCTGCTTTTCCAGTGTTTGACTTGTCAGTTAAAGTCGCAGAAATAAATGTATATCTGGTAAAATCTCGACTCATTGGAATGGGCTGATTGGGACTACATTCCTAGGGTAAGGTTCACCACTCCACTCAGTGGGGCTGTTTAGACTCTATGCATTTTAAATAGAAATCTCCCATTGGAAGTCTGCCGTGCTGCTACCCTCCATGTACCTCTTCTAGGGTTACATAGGAAACTTCAGTTTCCAAAACAGTCTGATGACTTTTGCCAGCACTAAAATTCATTTAAAAGACAAACAAATAATACAACATAATCTTGACAGTCAGCTCTAATGGGGAAGTATTTTATATTACCCACATCTCTGGTGCTATTTTTGGTGCTATTTAGCTATGTGTAGATTATAGAACAAATCTGAAATGTTAAGTGATATCTAAGGGGCTGCCTCAAATGTTAATAAATTAATGGGGCCAGATCACATCCTCCAACGCTGTGAGTGGAAAGGGCAAAAACCCAGCAGACCTCTGCACAGATGTCACAAGATGGGGGAGGAAGACTGTTCCCTGCAGTCTACGGCATCATCCCCTCACTTCTCCTGATCTCTTGGAAGTTCTTTTGTGGCAACTGTGTAAGGATCAGGAGGATACATAGTTGGAGAAGTGAGCTGGAAAGATGGGCTCTGGATACATATTTCACACACACACCAGCCATGTAGGGATCCCCTAGATACGTTAACATTACCTGAGGCAGCATTAATGAAGGTACGCTGCTAACCCCTCTAGTCCTTGGTACTTCCCTTTGTAATGGGAAGTGCTTCCAGATTCAGCAGCAAGACTTGTACTGACAGGGAGCTGGGAAAGGGCTGCAGGATGCAGAGAATCACTGCAGAGGCAGAGGGCAACTGCATGGACAGGCGTGGCCTATGGTACCCTCAAGAACTTCACAGTTCTCAAAGAATCATCAGGGGTTTGGCGGCTGACCCTCCTGCACCATCTGAAAAGGGTAAAACCTATCCCTATCAGGGAACAAGGTGTGGAAAAATCTGCAAAGAGCTCCTCACAGATTTTACTGTCTCCTCCCCAGGTCATCTCTGAGTCATGATCAGGGAATTTAAGTTCTTCAGTATTCTCTGTCATACCCACAGTTTTATCAAGTATGGCCTAGGAAAAGCACAATGTTTTATGCTCTTGTGTATCTTCCACTAACTCTGCAACAACATTTAACTGACAGACTCTCTTACAGTGATGGACTGACCTCCTGGACAAATCTGGTGCCCAGATGAAGACACAAACCATCTGTGTTTGCCAAATGGAATTAACAGTGGCAGAGAAAGGAAAGCCAGTTACACATTTCAAACATTTAAGATGCAATTAGAAGGTAGAGTGTTTTTTAAAAAAAGGCATTTGAGCACCCGAATGAATCAGAGAAAAACTGATGAGTCTATGCATTGCATTTCTACATATTGTATTTAGAGAGGTATTATTTGTGTAAGCATAGGGCCTTGGAGCACTAGTCATGGACCATGACCTCATTGTGCTCAGCGCTCTACAAACATAAGACAAAAAGATGGTCCCTTCTGCAAAGAGCTTACCATCTAAGGGTGAGGCAAGAGACAAAAGATGGATACAGCCAGAGTTAGTGAAGCAGGCAGTGAGAGCGCCATAGTTACAAACCTCTCTTCTGCTCTTTTTGTTTCTGAAAGCATGGGAAATATTTGGAAAGAAACTTCCAAATGTCACCCGGATTCAGGATTTTTGGTAAGTAGTCTGATTTTCTGAGCAGAATAAACTGGCTGACCATATGAATGTGTCAAGCCTAAAGTATTTTAGACTAAGTGAAGGGAATAAACTTTTACTTAGTCTTGAAAAGTAAACTGGTGCATAAAAGAAGAATAAATAATAAATGTGCCTTGTGACTATACAGCAAGCACTTCCTTATTTGTTTGCCTGTTTCCAAAGCAGGTCCAGACACTGTGTTCTCACTTCTTAATAAGGTCTAAAAGAGAGGTCTGTTTGTAGTGTAAACTGTAAAATCTCATCCATGAAAATAATCAGTCCCAACATTCTCCTTTTAATACCGTTCCTACAATCCTGCATGCACTGTCTGCACAGCAGTTATTTACTATGATTATTAATAATAATAATAGTTATTATTATTACTACAGTGGTTTTTTAAAGTCTGAAGCTGAGATCAGAGTCCCACTCTGCTGAGTCCCTGTGTATACACGTAGAAAGAGAAAAACCCTGGCATAAGGAGCTAACGACTGTATATAGACATGACAGAAAAAGGAAATTTTGTGATCTCTATTTTACATATTTCAGATAAGGATAAAATTTTCAAAGCACTCAAGTGTCATTTTCAAAAGTGACTTAAGCACTTGGGAGCTGACATCTCACTGAAAATTCTGAGGACTTTGGCTCGTAAGGGCCATATTTTCCAGAGGCATTTAGGTGTCTAAAGATGCAGATAGATGCCTAGTGAGATTTACAAAAGTACCTAAGTGAATTGGGAACTTTTGAAAATCTCACTAGGCACCTATCTGTATCTTCTGAGTACCAGTGCATTACCTTAACCAAAAGATCAACCTTCCCTCTGTATTTTGTAGTTCATCTTCCTCTTAAGGACCTTAAGGAATACCCATTCCATAAATTAACTGGAATGCTTCTGTCCTTTTTCTAAAAACAACTATATAAATCATGTAATCTAAGTTTTATTGGCATTAAATGTAAGGAAATCATGTGTTATAGCTGATTGAAAAATTTTCAAATGAAAAGTTTTTATAGTGAAAAATAGCCTTTTATTTTTAAATTGATATTTGTAGTGAAAAATTGTTGACTTTGACATAGTTTATGAAAACTGTCATGCCTTTAAACCCACCCACCGCCACTTCTTAATTGAAAATTATTACAAAAAAGATTATCAAAATGAAAAAAAATTAATAACCTTTTTATTTTTGTTGGTTTGTTTTCAATAGAAAATTTGAAAGAATATCATGAAAATTTGTAAGAAACAAAAAAAAAAGATTAATTTCAAACACTACAAAATAAAAAAATAAGCTGTGGTGTGAGGGTATGTGGGTGTGGGTGTGTGAAAATTCAGTTTTTCATATTTCAACCGGCTCTACCATTTATGGCCTAATGAACATTTTTATAGAAACCTTGGGTTAGTCTTGAGGGAAGAGATTAAACCCAGCTTCTCTCACTCAAATAGTTACTTTGTAAATAAAAATACCACTTAGGGAAACTGACTGGTTTAAGATCATCTCTAATTACTAAAGATCAACATCATAGAACTGGAAAGCACCTCAAGAGGTCATCTAGTCCAGTCCCCTGCACTCGTGGCAGGACTAATTATCTGGACCATTCCTGACAGGTGTTTGTCTAACCTATTCTTAAAAATCTCCAATGATGGAGATTCTACAACCTCCCTCCACATTTTATTCCACTGCTTAATCACCTTGACAGTTAGGAACTTTTTCCTAATGTCCAACCTAAACCTCCCTTGCTGCAATGTAAGCCCATTACTTCTTGTCCTATCCTCACAGGTTAAGAAGAACAATTTTTCTTCCTCCTCCTTGTAACAACCTTTTATGTACTTGAAAACTGTTATCATGTCCCCTGTCAGTCTTTTCCAGACTAAACAAACCCAATTTTTTTCAATCTTCCCTCACAGGTCATGTTTTCTAGAGCTTTAATCACTTTTTTGCTCTTCTCTGGAGTCTCTCCAATTTGTCCACATCTTTCCTGAAATGTGGCCCCCAGAACTGGACACAATACTTCAGTTGAGGCCTAATCCGCGCCGAGTAGAGCGGAAGAATTACTTCTTGTGTCTTGCTTACAACACTCCTGCTAATACATCCCAGAATGATGTTTGCTTTTTTTGCAACAGCGTTACCTGTTGACTCATATTTAACTTGTGGTCCTCTATGACCCCCAGATCTCTTTCCACAGTACCTCTTCCTAGGCAGCCATTTCCCATTTTGTATGTGTGCAACTGATTGTTCCTTCCTAAATGGAGTACTTTGAATTTCATCACACCATTTCTCCAGTTTGTCCAGATCATTTTGAATTTTAATCCTATCTTCCAAAGCACTTGCAACCCCTCCCAGCTTGGTATCGTCTGCAAACTTTATAAGTTTACTCTCTATGCCATTATCTAAATCATTGATGAAGATATTGAACAGAACCAGACCCATAACTGATCCCTGCGGGACCCCCATTCGTTATGCCATTCCATTATGACTGTGAACCACTGGTAACTACTCTTTGGGAATGGTTTTCCAACCAGTTTTGTACCCACTTTATAATAGCTCCATCTAAATTGCATTTCCGTAGTTTGTTTATGAGAAGGTCATGCGGGACAATATCAAAAGTATGACACCTTCCTCTGAAGCAGCTGGGGCTGGCCACTGTCAGAGACAGGATATCAGAGTAGATGGACCTTGTGTCTGATTTAGTCTGGCAATTCCTATGTTCCTCTGAGTAGGTGTGGATGAGAAAAGGGATCCAGTTTTGTCTGTGTTGCTAATATGAAGACAAGCTTATGGAAACAGATTGAAAAGCAGAATGAACTGCAATGGACTGGCACATGACATAAACAGTGATAAAATGTTAGTGAGATTTTCTGTCTATGTGCATGTGTGGATGCATGTTTTTATTTGGGAGGAAGCAATTCGTACAGTATAACTCAGCGCTGTGCAAAGAAACTTTTGCTTTTAAACTAGTGCCTTACTTGGCAGTCACCCTCACTTTATGAAAATGGTCAGGACATACTGTTTAGCTTTGCTTTGTAATTGTTCCAACATACACAGTAATTTAATTCTAAGAACCTCACATTCTTAGAGGGGCCAGTGTTGGGGGGAGAGAGTAGGAAGAAATAAAAAAGCCTGAGTGCTGTAAATGGGAACATTGAATGCAGTTGCTAAGTTACACTTCTTTCAGTGGTGGAGGGTTCCTCTACCTTAGAAGAGACCTTCACCCACCCTGTGGGTTATAGTCATACTGCAGTTCAGTGAGATCTTTCCTTTGTGTAGGATACTAACTGAAATCATGTGTTGCCTATTTAGTTAATCGTGTCCTTTGAGCATGAAGTTAATAGTTTGATTTAAAAAAGAAATAAAATCAATGCTGGCCTTGAACTTAGCTCACACCAGGGGAAAAACACAGGACAATAATCCCTCCTGATACAGTTTTGTTCATTTCTGGAACAGAGAATATTTTTCACCCTTGTAAGATGTTTGCAAGCAGGGTTGGATGAAGACTATGGCCCTGTGCCTCAGGTACCAGCTCCCAGAGTCATGTGATTATGTCAGGATCACAGCTTTCATTTTTAATAGAAGTTTCTAGCCCTCGTGTTTGTGGAAAAAAGGCTTGAAAATGTGACCCATGTGTAACCAATGCAGCAACATTTGCGAGAGTCTGCAGAAAATCAGTGATACTCCAAGAGGAGGTGGAGGGTATGGGGATAGGGTTACAGGAGAAGTGCTTAGGTCATGGTGTGCAGTCACCAAATTGCATTACTCCAGTCCTGTGCACAGGGGGTACATATGCTCACTGGAAATGGGATGAATCAGGAATAGTTTTGCAAAATGAACCTCTGTTGTCATGTTTTAGTTTTGCAAAGGGAAAGAAATATGAAATCCCTGGCCTGATTCTGCTGCCTTCCAGCAAGATGAACCTTTCAGTAGGCAGTTGATATAAGAAAACCTATTAGATTTACCAGTAGTGCCAGATGTAGGAAAGTGATTCAAGGAAGAGTGAATAATCAAAATAGGAATTCATTGCAGCTGTACGGAATAGGAAAGAGAATGAAAGTTACTTTTATGGACTCAGATGGACAATGGCCCAGAATTCATCAATCCATAGAGCTTAAGGCCAGAAGGGAACATTAGATCACCTAGTCTGACTTCACATATATCATAGGCCACAGAATTTCACCCAGTTACTTCTGTATGGAGCCCAATAACTTGTGTTTAACTAAAGCATTTCTTAAAGAATGTGGTAACGGTCAGAAGGAAAACCAGCAGCGATGACTAGACAGCCCTGTCTACATTTAGGTTTCCCAGCTTTCTAATTGCACAAAATTGAACACCCTAGATCTGCCCCTTCCCCAAGCCTCCGCCCCTTCCCTGAGGCCCCACCCCCACTTACTACAGTCCCCTGCCCTCGGTGGCTCGCTCTCCCCCAACTTCACTCACTTTCACTGGGCTGGGGCAGGGTTTTGGGGTGAGGGAGGGGGTGAGGGCTCTAACTGGGAGTGCGAGCTCCAGGGTGAGGCCAGAAATGAGGGGTTCAGGGTGCAGAAGGGGGTTCCGGGCTAGGGTAGGGAGTTGGGGTGCAGGAGTGGGTGAGGGCTCTGGCTGGGGGTGTGGACTCTGGGGTGGGGCTGGGAATGAGGGGTTTGCAGTGCAGGAGGGCGCTCCAGGCTGGGGGATGGGGCCGAGGGATTCGGAGTGCCGGAGGGGGCTGCAGGTTGAGGCAGGGGGTTGGGCTGCAGGAGGGGGTGATGGAGCTGGGGATGAGGGGTTTAGGGTGTGGGAGGGGGCTCTGGGCTGGGGCAGGGGTTTGGGGGGTAAGGGCTCTGGGATGGGTATGCAGGCTCTGGGGTGGGGACAGGGATGAGGGGCTTGGAGTGCAGGAGGAGGCTCCAGGTTTGGGGTGTCTCAGGTCTGGAGCAGAGGTCTCGGGGTTGGGGTGCGAGCTTACCTGGGGTGGCTCCAGGTCAGCGGCACAGCGGCATGACTTTTTTCGCCTCCTGCTTCTACCAGGCTTTGTTAAAATCCCCACACCCCTATTCCTTAGAAATCAGGGCATTTACAAGAAAGAACAGGTTAGGTCACAGAAGGGTGGCAGAACAGCAGAGTGTGGCACTGTATGCTAAAGATTCCTTAGTGTCTAATGAGACAATTTCGGAGTGGACAGAACCATCCAGTAGAAGATGCATTGGCAGAATATATTAACTTCAGTTCAAATTCCAGGTACTTAGCACATCTGAAAATCAGGCCTGATGTGTTTCATGTCGGAGGAATCCCAAAATAAGTGACCACTTTTGAAAATTTTGATCATACTTACTTAAACCGCATAGACTCCAAACATGCCCTTATTCAAGAACAGATCACTTTTTGTTCCGCTTGTTTCCATTGGTTACTTTAGTAGTTCACATAACACCGTGTCAGATTGTGATGTACTGGTTTTTCACTTCTTTTTACCCCCCTTGGCTCCCAAATACTGCCCCATTGAAGAGACATTGCTAATGTAAAGTAAGTGTGTGTGTGTGTGTGTGTGTGTGTGTGTGTGTGTGTTAGCCTTTCCAATAGCTGCATAGCCCTCATCAGACACAAATAGCCTTACTTTTAACTCTCAGAGTTATTCCATCGATGCCCAGGGGGGTGCCTGTCCTTATCGATCACTGAGATTTCAAAGCAGAAAATTGATATGAAAGGCTTTCTTGTGGTGTGTTTTATGGGGGATTGAAGGTACAGTTTTCAGAGGAATATTGGCGCTTTGCCTGTCCACGCTCCTAGGCTTTGTTCCTTTCTCTTGAATATTGTCATGTGGCTCCTCTTATGAAAAGGGTGACAAGCTTCACGTTTTTGATCCAAACATTTTTCAAGGTACCCTAAGTTTTATTTGCCTAATTAGAAAATCACACATAACATAGTGGGAAAACCACCCTCTGCCCTGTCCCCCAGCTCCTGTGAGTGGTGTGGGAAGAGGCGCTTAGGATCCTAAGTCCCCAGAATTTTCCATGAGCTGTCAGCTTCCAAGTGCCTAAGTCACTTTTTGAAAATGAGCCTTAGGTGCTTGGAAAATTACTAAATTCAAGGCAGAAGAAAGCAATGCAGAGGCACTGAGGTAGCTTTACAATAGCTGTTGGTTCTCAGCTGGGCCAAGTTCTCTGCTGGTGTAACTCAGTGTAACTCTTTTGAGCTCAGTGGAATCATGATGATTGGCACCACCTGAGAACCTGGCTGGCTGAATTTTCAGGTGGGGTGCATTTTCCTCACAACATGTCCTTTTAAACTTGGCTCTGAAATGACTTGCTTCTGAGGGGAGGGAGAAAGCGACAGCCAACTGGCTTTGTTGGTTTGTTATAGGTTAGGATTTAGTCTAAGGTTAGAATCTTAAATGTACAATCTTAAATCTTCCAAATGTAGCTTTGGAAGGAGTCAGTTTAATTGGTTACCACAGTTATTCTGTTCCACTTCCAGAAAGTGTTTTCCCCATCAATATTTACCAAAATTCAAAGCAATGATTTTTTTAAAAATATTATAAGTTAAAAATAAATCTCCAGGGACTGTAATGTGTGTAAATAGGCCGTTGGGTAAGAGATGAGGTCCCAGAGTGTATATATAAACATGCTGTCTGCCATCAATGTCTGAGTCACTACACAGAAGCGGGATTCTCTGCCAGGTTGGTTGTTTCCAGCAGCACAGAAGCAGGAGCCTGCAATTTGCAGTTAATGATGCTATTAATAATTAATAGTAGCAAATAAAAATTTGTGGGCATAGGTTTAAAAATTACTGTTAGAGAAAGAGGATTTCAAACAAAAGTATTGTCAGCCCCTTATTAATCCCTAGCTCTCCACCAGCTAATAAGCTCACAGTGTCGTGACATTTTCCCAAGTGAGGCTACAGTTTGGCTAAGAGGACTCTTTGTCATAGGAAGGGTGCATTAATCAAGAGGCAGTTGTGTAACAGTTGTGGAAATAGGTAGAGTTACAACAAAATAAATTAGGCTAGAAATAAATTTTAAAATAACGATCTTTCAAAAGTGAGAAGTAATTTTGGGTGCCCAAATTGAGTCACCCTAAATGGACCTGGGGTAAAATTCTCAAAAGTACCTACATCTAATTTTCAAAAGTGACTTAGGCACTTTGGGCTAGATTCACAAAGGAACTTAGGTGTGGTGACACTGAGAGTGACAACGGCTAACTTTTAGGCACCAAGAAAAGTCACTGAGATTCACAAAGCCTGGGTTTGGTGCCTAGACTCCCTATACAATGAGTTGGGGGAGATAGGTGCCTAAGAGTGGGATTCACAAAAGCCAGCATGTTGAGTTGTCTAAGCTAGCCAATGAGGAGGCTGTGCGCTAAGTTCTACCCATCTCAGGGTTAGGTTCCTATCTTTGCTTGGGATTTGCAGTTGGAAACCCTCTCCTAAAGTCAGGTATCTAAGTCTTTTTTGTGCCGCTGAAGGAGGATGAAGACCTCCCTCAAAACATTTAGCCCAAGTTACTCACCTAGGATGGTGGAAAGCCTCACTCAAGTCCCCACTTTACCTGATGAGGGGAAAGGATTTGAACAGGGATCTGCTACCTCTCAGATGAGTGCCCTAACTCTTGAGCTATAGGATATTATTACGTGATGTGGGGAGTCCCTCAGTCTCTACTGTTGAAGCTGTGAATAAGTAATTAAACAGTCATTTGAGCAGGAGAAGTGGATTCTGGGTCTCTCACATCCTGGGTGAGTGCTCTCACCATCAGGCCATTCTCATGCTCTCCCTGGCCCAATGACCATTTAATGAGGGCAACACTGAACATTGTGGTTTCAATTCTACAAGGTCTTCAGCATGCATAACTCCTTTTGAAAATCCCACCAACATAGTCCTTCCAGTCTTTGACAAGGCTCAGTCCTGCAAGGTGCTGAATACCCTCAACTCCTGTTGATTTCAGAAGGGTGTTGAAGACCTTATAGAAATGAGACCTCAATGCAGCAAAATACTTAAGCAATTGAACTTCAATAGGACTCATACATGTGCTTAAAGTGAAGCATGTGCTTGAGGTCTTCCCTGAATCGGCCTTTGCCTTTGTCCCTAGTTCATGCTACAAGCTCCACTTTTAAAATAGTACAGATGGTTCATATGCCTGAAGCTCCCTAGTGTTTTATACATACATGCTAATAGTTTCCAGATAAAAAATAGAATACAGATACAATTGTAGTTCAGAATTAAATATTATAGAATAGACTCTATTCTCAGATTTTAAAAAAAAATTAGTTAATCTGTACCAACAATTTAAGGGGGAAAACATTAACAGATATTTTTAATTTTTTTAAAAAATTGAAAACTCATAAAATGCAAAGTTAAGGATACTCCTTTATCTTTTGTTCAACTCTTAATTAATTTAAGTGTAAGGTGCTTCATATAACCTTAACTCTGCCCATGTACCCCGTCAGCTTGTGCGGCTTCTGTCTGTGATGGAGACATGGCTGACAAATAGACCAGCTACTATATTTGGCATATTAAAGTCCAGATACCTTGGCAACTTATTGAAGAACCCTGGCAGATGGGAACGTATTGATCCCCATATAGTTTGGCTTTGGAAGCACTGGAGGTGCTTAGTAATCCTTCAGTAAGAAACCTTCAAGTGCATGACAAGGAAGAAAATAAATTTAATTAATGAAACTGGCTTCCATTTCTAGCTTCTATCGTTTGTTATAAGCAGTGAATAAAAAGTTGATTTGAAACATGTTGAAAAACATTTTGACAGTACTAATTGCTTAATAACTGCTATTTGTAAGGGCATCATTAAAACTGTTACTAAATATGATAAGCTGTTAAATAAGTCCACGGAAGTAATGTAATACCGTGAGAAAACGTACTATGATCTCACAACAGGATTACGTTACACAAACTGTTTAACTCTGAAAAGTGACTGCAACAATTACAACTTCTTGATCCACAGATCTACTACCTGTGTGTATTTAGAGACAGCTCTGTTTGCTTTAGTGACAAAAGTTATTACTCCTGTTGGCGCTGCAGAGACAACCCAGGTCTGAGAGCGAGTGAGCTAGATTCTATCCGGACTTGCACAGCATCAACAGAATTGTTAGCTCATTTCCAGAAGTAAGGCCAAAGTCTGCCTTTACTTACACCTGGGCAATTTGAAGACATTGGGGTTGCACAATTTCAAGTACAAGCAACATTTGCTCTCAGAATATTTATTACTGATGATGATACATAAGCTAGTCAGAGAACATCTGGATTTCACAACCTAGGCTGAGTCTGCAGAGCCGGCAGTTAGATAAATCACCTTTTTTATGTGTCAAGGGAACCAATCTGTTATGGAAGACACTGAGAGACAATAAACATGGAACCCATGCTACCACACATTAGAGTAAAACCATACTTTAAGTCCAAAGGAAATCAAATGCAACAATCAGACAGAACTGCCCCAGCCTACATGCAGTCCTCTTCATTATCATGCCTATCCCCTGGGCTGCCATGAATTTCAACCACTGCATATGCAGTCCCCAAGGAAGAGATGCTTTTCTCTACTCAGCAGCAATTAAATCTGGACAATTAAGAAATGTTGCTGGAATCTCAGGATGCACAGTCTTCTGAGACTGCAGTGTGAAGGCAGGTGGGAATAATCAGAATTCTTATTTGTATTACTGTAGTGTATAGGAACCCTAGTGCTAGGCTTGGTCCAGACACAGAACAAAAGATGTTTCCTGCCCCAAAGATCTTACAGAAAGAAGGATCCTCGGCTTTCCCATCAGGAATATTTGGAATGAAACAAAAATATTAGGGGTTGGGTTGTTTTTTGTTTTTTTTTTTTTAATTTGAGGTGAGGACAACAAAATATTCTGAATTCTATTTCAGTTAGAGACGTCACATACACACAACTCCTTGTTCAAAGAGTCCAATGTCAGGCAATATGAAATGCTCCATTGCTAGGAGAATATTCCCCCTCTTAACATATGCTAAATATACTGCTATAGTTACACTGTATTTTAATGTATTGAGAAACAGCTACTCAGGGGGCTTTAAAAGTTATTGTAATTACTCTTGAAAAAGTCACATAAGGTTTATTTTTAAATAATTTATTACATTAATGCATGCATTTAATTTGTAATCTGTTTACTGAACACAGGTGGTCAGGGCCTTATTTTTCTCACATCTGAAAGACAGCGCCCCTATGAGTACAGTCCCTTTTAGCACTCTGCTGGATCTTTGGTTCAATATTTAAACAGTGGGAAGAGCAACTCATAGTGAATGACCAGCACCACTTTCTATATAACTCAAGGTCTCTCTCCAAGCTCTCCCATCCAAATATTGAATAGACCTTTACCTGCTTTGCTTGTGAGTGATGATGAATATGTAATCTGAGCCCCTGAGCTGACAAGGAATATAAGCATGTGATTCATTTTAAACATGAGTGGTCCCACTGGCACTCTGAAGTCAGTGGCACTGTTCAAGTACTTAAAGTGAAGCATGTGCTTACCACCCTGATTCAGGAAACCATTTAAACATACCCTTCAAGCTGAAGTTAAGCATGTACTTAAGTGCTTTTCTGAATAGTAATGAACTTTAAGCACATTCTTAAGTGCCATCGATTTCAATGGGATTTAAGAATATGCTTAGGTGCTTTTCTGAATAGGAATGGTTTCTTGAATCGGGGCCTTACCACCAGACATTTAAGAGTATTTAGGCACCTAAAGATACAGATAGGCACCTAGTGGGATTTTCAAAAGCATGTAGGCATCTAGCTCCCATTGAAATCAGGATGGCAGATTTCAATAGAGTTAGGCACTGATGCACATTTGTAAATCTCACTAGGTAACTATCTGCATCCTTAGGCACCTAAATATCTCTAAAAATCTAGCCCTTTTGGACTGCAGCTGTGCAATAGAGATGAACATTTGTTGCAAAGTTTAATGGAGAGGGTTTTCTCCATTTCAGAATTGTTGCTTTTCACAAAACGTGCATGAAAGGACTCTTTTCCCATCAAAACCTATGAGAAATGCGTTTTCAGTGCACATTGTTTTTCACCTGAAAGGGGATTTGACATTTTGAATGTTGTGTTGTGTGTGTGTATTGTTTGTTTAATTTCACTTAAAAATGGGGCTGTTTTCATGTGAGAAGTCCTGGCAGCTCCAGGGTTTTTGTCCAATAATTTAAAAATTTGAAACAAAATCAGAGAACCTCAGTGGAAAGTTTTCTTCAAGAATGTTTTGCACACTAGAGTGTAAAGCGAAAGGGTAGTATTCCTTTAAATAGTTTGTATGTTCTCTGATAGTGCTCACGACCTTCTCTGATTTGGAAATCAACCAGAATAGCAGTAAAAAGCGACAAAGAGTCCCGTGGCACCTTATAGACTAACAGACGTATTGGAGCATGAGCTTTCGTGGGTGAATACCCAGAGTAGCAGTGTACATATGTAAGTAGGCCTTGCAGGTGGTCTATATTTAGTAAACTTTGTTATAACTTATTTGGATCCCACCATGTCCGTGTGGTTCCTCCATGCTATTGTTGTTGTATACAGAGCAAAATACATAGCCCACACCTCTGCTGCAAGCAGTCTGAGCACATCTGAAGCATTTGCTGTGCTGAAACAGCTGTCTCTCACTTTTGTGCAGATGGCTACATCTTTGATCTGTGGCAGAGCACTGGTAACACAACATAAGGAACAGTACCACTGTAACCAAACCTTTTCAGTTAGACAAATCCACAAGCGTCCCCTGCCACTGAATTCAGAATAGAGCATTGTGAAGGATTTTACAGCCCTCCGCTAATCTCTTCCTGTTTCTAGGGCCAAGAGCTGCAGAACACAGGCAAGAAAGAGGGGCTAGTGAAGTGGGAAGAAACCATCTGCAGTCTGCACCATCTGCACAGCAATAATCTTTTCACATTAAACATTCAATAGGAAAAGTTGGAATGGAAACCCAGTTCTCTGGAACAAGACATTTCCAAATCTCAAAATTTGGCACTACAGCTTGTTGTTACTGTTATTAGTTATGTATTTGTTGAATGCCAACAATGTGCTCTCCATGCACCACATGCATTATGGAGTTGCTCCCTAGTTAAAATTGCAACTGAGTTTCCACTTCAAGCCTGATTTTTGTCCCTTGGAATTCCACACACACAGAAAGTCACATCAACCAGAAAATGGGTAGGTTTTATCTGGGGCCAACGTCCTATTACTTCACTACACATTTTGAAGTGAGTTTGACGAGGGGCTTCTGAATTATTGTAACACTTTAAAAACAGAGGTGCTGAATCCAGTTCCACAATTCTTTTTTTGTGTGTGTACAACATTTTCTAGCCATCCCTTGCCCCTCAAAAAAAATAAAATAAATTAAAATAAAGCAAATGAAAACCAAAACCAACCTATCCTCTACCTCCAACCCTGACCCCTGGAAACAAGGAAAAGAGAGAGAGAGAGAGAGAGAGAGAGAAACAACTTTGCATGGCTCCCCTAGCTCAGATCTAGTGGCCAGGACCAAAATTTAATTGATGAATGTGACATTATAAATGTTATTAACATTCGCTTCAGGAATGTCATTAATGCAAGTCTACTCAGACAAGCTCAGTACTGCCACTCCAGTGGTTGCAGAAGACCTAAGGCTTGCTGAGGTTTCTCTCATCTTACTTGCCTGAGGAGGGTCAAAGGAAGGTGGGACGAGCACTGTTGAGCTCTTTTACCTAGTTCTCAGCCGCTCCCCATTGTGCCTAGACCTCCCGAGATTCTTCAGCAGTGCTCAGTAGTTCCTACCTTTCTGACACCTCTTTGACAAACCATGGATGGAGAAGGCAGGGAAGAGCCAGTGCTTCCCCCGCCTTCTCCTCCTGCACCACTAAAATGCTCCTGAGTTTCCATTTTTCCACTTGCTCCACTGTGTTCCTGCCATCCCTGCTACTCCCAGCAAAATATCCATTCCCCTATGTCATCATGCCTTCTTGGGGCCCCTCTCCCCTGTTCTTCCCCATAACCTCCCTAACAGAGGCCAGATATTTGTATGTGAGGGGAGAGCCTCAGGAGTGCAAGAGGAGAAGGCAGAATTTGCACAACAACTGGACTGTTGTTCATCAGGGGGGAGCTCAGCTGCTGTGAACCACAGAAGGTTCATCTGCTGCAGAAGCCAGGGGCACAACTCATGCTTCCTCTCCCTGCCTTCCCCTGCAGTGCTGAGCTGCTCCTCAGCATCCTCCCTAGCCCACTGTGCTTCTTCCAGTTCTCCCATGTCGACCCACAAAAAGCCCACTCTCCCCTCATTCCTTCCACAGCCATGCTTCCTCACATAACTAACCTCTTCAAGGGCCTAGGGCTTGTGGGGCTCTACAATCATAAACTCACGCAGTGATGGGGGGTACGCAAGTCTCTTAAAACTCATAGGGATTGTGGGTCCACTGACACAGACTGTAACACTTATTGAGAGGTTGATGAACTTATCCTGATGGAGCCCTACTTCTGTGCACCTCTTAAGGTTCATATTAGAAAATCTCCTCTCCCACAAATCTTAGGAGTGAGTCCCCTGGTGTAGAACTCAGAAAATGAGGAATAAAGAAGATAATCCCTTCCCCCTAGGCTTTCTTCATTCTCTAGAACCATGCTCTGACCATGTTAAAAAAAAAACAAGGAAACTCCAATACAAAAACTTTGTTAAATAGAATATAAAGTTGAAGAGACATATGAGCTGTCTGGGGGTATATTATTTTACAAGAATGTTAAAGTAAATAAAGAAAAACAAATAATCATTTAGTAGGAATCTAGGAAATAGTAAATTTTGCAAAGCTATTATTTAACCTAGAAAGAAGACCTGGAAGAGATTTTCTTGGGCCCTATGATTACAGAGGATACAGTGAAAACTAATCACTCTCTCCTTTATGTGCTGTTTGACAATATGAGGAAAAGGGTGATTTGATTGAATTAATTGGTGACTGTAGAAGAAATAAAAAGAAACACACTATCATGCTACGTGGTCAACGTGTGGAATTCACTACCACAGGAGGTTATAGAAGTAACTGCAGCTGCTGCTAGGTTTAAATGAGGACTAGATTATTTTTGACCAATAATATTAATAGTTATGCAACCTAAGATAAGCATGATCAAAGCTCACGCTTCATGCTGATCACTACAGGAGTCAATAAGGATTTTTTTACTTCCCATGAACAGAATTGCACAATTTAGTAGGCACATAATGTTGTTTGTTTTGTCTTGTGTTGTTTCTTTTACCTTCTCTCAAGCATCAAGTATTGAGCACTGCTGGAGACAGGACACAAATTTAATGGCCAAAGGTCAGACTCCATATGGCAAAACATAAAACATAAAAAATGCAGGGGGAAAACTACTTTTAAATATATCTGCAGTAGAAGAGATATGCATGGAAATGAATAAAAAGTTGTTCAAATAAAAATTGAAAATCCCTTAAGCACGGTTCACAACTAATTTTTCATAAGCATTTGTGAAAATGATTTGCTTTGTTTTTTCATTTCACTAATATTCCCAGAAATTCTCACACATATTTGTGCAAATATGTGTTTGGACAAAGGTTCATGCCAGACATATTCAGGCAGCTATCCTGAGTTTGCTTTGATTTCTCTTCGTCTTGTGTACAAAAGTTGTGATCACTGGGAGCAGAAACAGTACTATGTGACTCTGGTGACCAGTCACAAAGTCATAGTCAAACAAACGGTTGCAATCAACCCACATGCTAACCCCGGCCTGATCCTCCAAGCTGTGGTATGTGTGCAGATCTCTGGGCCTACATGGAGTCCCCGACATCATAGTCAATGGATGGGCTGTAGAGGTCTGCTTGCATGGAACAACTTGCATATTTAAGGCCAAAATGTCCATTAAGGGCCTGATTCTACATCACCCTAAGTACTTAGTCAAAATTATGTTAACTGTCCCTAAGATGATGGCTGTGATCACAGTAAGTGAAAAATATTGGCAACAAAAGAATACTAGAGGAAGAAAAGGCTAAAACCACAGAGAAAGAGGTTTGGACTTTTCATAAAGTATTTTACTTTTGATCAGAGATATCAGAGTGTTCTACTTAATATCTGGGAAGAGTTTGAAATATTTATTTTAAATTTAATAGCGGTGGGTGTTTAATCTGTTGTAACTTGTATTTGCAAGATTATTTTGGGGGGAAAACATAGTTAATACTAGTTGATGATATCCCCTTTAATTAAACATCCTATATCTGCTTAGATACACAGTGGAAGAAAATTAGATCAATTTTAAATATTTAAGAGGGTGGAATATAAATCAGAGAGATTATTATTCTGAGCCCAGAAGGGATGCAGACAGAATAGTTAAACAGAGATTAGCCACACAATATATATATATATAGAGAGAGAGACCCAGCATGAGTCAGATGGCATGGACTCAGGATATGTAAAAGGCCAACTAAAGCAGAAGGATGAGGACCACGGGGAATCACTTGGCTCCTGTGGTACAATGGAACACTCTATAACAAGGGTAAAGTTTGCTGGTGCAGGACACAGAGTTCTCAAGGGCCAGTCTCAGACTATGGAATGAACTGCTACAGGAAGGAAGGCCCATCACAACCCTCACTACCTTCCACTCCAAGTACAAAGTGCAATTTTCCAACCTGTCTTCTCTAACACATAGCCACATACACATAAAAACCAAAACGTGATGTTGAACATTCTTCTCCTATTGGGGAGAGGATGAAAGAAAAAAAAAACCTACTCATGACAGATGTTAGTCACTCAAATTGCTTAAAGCACTACTGGAAGGGGCTCGGATACTATGGTGATAAGGGCAATACAAGGATCTTGCATAGAATAGAAAAGAAATTGCTGATGTAAATTCTGCCAGTTAGTAATGGTCTCCAAATGACCATCTACCTGCTGGGAATAACTGGAGCACAGCACACACTAGCTATGCTGTGTCCCTGGCCCTCCTATCCTGGATACACCCATTGTACAGAAGGCTGCAGGGGACATGGCATAGTAGCAACTACACTTGTAACACTTGCTGGGAACTCCCATGCACATGGTGGAGTCACCAGCAAGGGAGATGAGGCCTGTCTCCCTTCTTGTTGTGCTGCAGAATCAGAGCAAAAGGAGTAGAGTGGGTGGTGGGTCACACCTCCTCTGGCACAGTGAAACTCTCAACAGTAAGAATAAAGCTCATCTGTGCAGAGAGAGAACTTTCTCTGGGGGCAGTTCAAGGCTGTGGAATGAACTCCCCCAACAACTAAGGACCACGGCAAAGCTCACTACTTTCTGCTTCCAATGCAAGGCACATTTCTTTTACCTTTGACCGTCTCTAATATAATCACATCGCCACCGTTATATTTATTTATTTATTTTTAAAAAAGACACACCCTACCAAAATAAGACACTCTACTGCACACACTTCTCCCTCTGGAGAGAGGATGTGAGAACAAATAACATGTGATAGATGTTTAGTTACATTGCTTAATGCATTACTGGAAGGTGCTCTGCTATAGAAAACCTGAATAGAATAGAACAGACTAGATTAGAGG
The DNA here is from genome assembly GCF_016161935.1 of Mauremys reevesii. Classification (NCBI taxonomy): domain Eukaryota; kingdom Metazoa; phylum Chordata; order Testudines; family Geoemydidae; genus Mauremys; species Mauremys reevesii. Next base: position 256,228,390 of record NC_052623.1, read on the forward strand.
GAGGAAGAGCTTGTGATGGTGGCACATAGGGGATGAGGATGAAAATTCTGGAAAGATTATAGTGCTTTTTCTAAATACAGGATGGTTATGATTTAGTGGGTAGATAATTTACTACCCCCTACTGTTCAGAGCACCCTAGTCACCGGAGCTATTGAAAAGAAATATTTAAATACTAGTCATAACTTTGTCATCCAAATGCTTTTATCTTTCCATTTTTATTTAGGGCTACATTGTGCCCTTAGACACAGCTTTGAGTGAGGGTTGATATGCTGGTGCACCAATCCTGGGGAAGCATTGTGCCCCTGAACGGTGTCTGTAAAGCACAAGTCCTCCCTGAGGATGAGGATATGCACAGGTCGCACATGACCACACAAGATGTGAGGAAACCTCATTCCTCCTTACTCCCCTTGTGCAATTGTGTTGGAGCACAGTCTAGCCACGAGGTAGGCAAAGTAAGGCTGTTGCAGCAGAGCTGCTTTCTTTTTGTTTGTTACTGAGTACTGCCACAACTAATATGGCCAACAGTTGATGCTGTGTGTCTTGAAAGACTTACAGTCTAAACTGAGAAAGACTGCCTTTGAATATGTGTGTAAGGTGCTCAGCACAACACAGCTTTGGTCCTGATTATGGCCCTGGGGTGCTACTCTAATGCAAATAATTAATAATAATAATGCAGCCGGGAAAGAGCAGTGGACAGGCAAGTGACCCCAGAACCAACCTAACAGTGACTCTATATGGGCTATAATCATTATTCATTCCTACACAGTGCTCCTTGCTCCATGAGACAGCAAAGGAATCCAGACTCAGTTGGAATATTTTCCTTCTCGCCTGTGACAAAGACTAATGAGAGTGCAGGCTCCTATCTCTTGAAGCATGAAGTTAAAGTGACTCTGTCAAGAAGAGACCAGTGGTTGCATAGGCACAACCCAAGAGAAGTGCAGGTCTATCCTATCCTGTCTGGGATGAAGGGATGGGGCAATGGAATATACAAGGGGAGATAAGGAATAATAATACTTTTCCACTCCACAAGGCTTTGAGAATTTATTTAATATGAGTAAATATCCTTATCTGTAAGGCCTATAGAAATTCAGGTATGGGAAGGGGTTGTCATGATCCTCCCTCATTTCTCCACTTACGGCTAGTCTACACTTACGAGCCGGGTCGACGCGGTGAGTTCGACTTCTCGGAGTTCGAACTATCGCGTCTAATCTGGACGCGATAGTTCGAACTCCGGAAGCGATAGTTCGAACTCCGGTACTCCACCACTGCAAAAGGCGGTGGCGGAGTCGACCTTGGACTTCGATTCCGCGGCGTCTGGACGGGTGAGTAGTTCGAACTAGGGTACTTCGAATTCAGCTACACTATTCACGTAGCTGAATTTGCGTACCCTAGTTCGACCCCGCTTCTTAGTGTGGACCAGCCCTTAGACCTTGTCTAGATTGATGACTTGTCCTGATTACAGCCATCAGTGTAGCAGCATCAATGCAATCGCTAGTACAAACAGGCAAAGCTCCTGTTTGCACTGGTTAAATTTTCACTTGTTTCAAGCAGGCGTACGTTCAACTAGTGCAAATAGCAGCTTTGCCTCATCTGTAAAGGGAAAGAGTCTGGAAAAGAAAAGACTGACGGGGGACATGATAACAGTTTTCAAGTACATAAAAGGTTGTTACAGGGAGGAGGGAGAAAAATTGTTCTTCTTAACCTCTGATGATAGGTCAAGAAGCAATGGGCTTAAATTGCAGCAAGGGAGGTTTAGTTTGGACATTAGGAAAAACTTCCTGACTGTCAGGGTAGTTAAGCACTGGAATAAATTGCCTAGGGAGGTTGTGGAATCTCCATCATTGGAGATTTTTAAGTGCAGTTTAGAGAGACACCTGTCAGGGATGGTCTAGATAATACTTAGTCCTGCCATGAGTGCAGGGGACTGGACTAGATGACCTCTCGAGGTCCCTTCTAGTCCTATGATTCTGTGATTCTGTGCTAGGAGATTAAACTGGTGTAGCTCCACTAGTGTAAGCAGGGTACATCCCTAGTATACATATGATCTTTTACCACCTTCAAAAGTCCCACATCAGGCTATTGTATCCTTTCTGGCCAAGGAGGACTGAATACTATTCCTTCCCTAAATTGGCCAGCCCTAGAAGAAGTAGAGCATCCTGTGAGAAGTGGATGTAAAAGCTACCATTTTGATTTGGGACTTCATGCAGATGGCCTTTTGCCTCTGCCACATCCCTTGGGCCTGATTCTCCACTGCTTTGCCTCTTGAGTTGCCTTTTACACCTGTGCAAAGTGGATCTGTGAGTGGACAATTCTGATTTGGGCACCCAATCTGCCCATGTGTAAATTATGGCACAAAAACTCAGGCCTCCTGTGTATAGGGTTCAAATCCCTGGCCTCGTTTGAACATCAGAAAGCTCCCTCCTGCACTCCAGTAGAAGGATATGAAGGAAACAGAGTTGAAACCCACAGTTTCCACTCCACACAATGGGGATAATTAGTGCAGGGGAGAAGAGGGCCCATATCGTTAATTGCTCTGATTGTTTGAAAGGAGAACCATACATACTTTAGATGTGGTCAAACTCTTCTGCTTCTTGCTCATTGCTTTCAATGAGATGCTCATCTCTTGCTTTTGACAGGCACGGGCCTCTTTAAAACTGGTGGGCATCTCTAGTTGTCAGAAGGTTGTTAATGTTTCTGTTAAGCAGCTAAGAAGCATCCTGCTGTTAAAAACCTTTAACAGGTAAATTTGTACTTTTGCAGCCACTCAGGGCAGAAAAAATAAATAATCTCAACTTTCAGAAGTACCAAAAGTGAGACGCTGTAGATCTCATTGAAGTCGAGGGGGAAAATAGATAATGGTGGCGGAATAGTTCTCCCAATTCAAGGCTGTTCAGGCCTTGAGCTCTGCAAAGCTACATTGGGACACATGAGATCTTCCATAACACAGCCAACAATCAGGCCTATCAATCACTACTTGGGATTCAGCCATCCATGGCTAGTAACTGCTGTCACTGCTCCAATGCATAGACAAGGAAACCTGTGATTTGTACCCATTGACACCAGTGTAACCTCCTCCAGTACATGTCATGACTTTCCTTGTCTACAGCTGAGGTGTGCATCTATGCAGCTAAACTAGTTGCTGGGCACCAGTTGCTTAAACTGAGTTAATCCCAAATTTAAACAAGTTTTTAGTCCCTCAAATCATTCTCCAGCAGTAGCTAATACCTAAAGCCCTATGTACTCTGTGGCAAGATGGATCTAAATTCTGTCCTATGGTACCTGGATTTCACAGCATACTGGGGCAGCAAACTGGAAATTCTGTGGCAGCTTCATCTGCAATAGACAATGGAGGGTTTTAGTGTCTTAAATTTGAAAATAAATAATGCAATCAGCCCAGGAGCTCCTGTCTTATTTGGTTTCAATTTAAATTTCCATTATCTAACATTTTTACTCTGCTGCAAATATTTTGATTGACAATACTTGCCTGCATTGCAGAAGTTGTCTGGGAAAGCCGAATGCTTGGCAGGGAGAAATCAGGGTTTTGGCCTGGGAGAAGATGTGGGAAGCAGTTTGGGATTATGGGATAAGCATGTTAGTTGGATGTTTCTGGAAGACGTGTGACTAAATCCCTTGCATTCCTTTGAAAATTTCAGCCTTAACCTCTGTGTCACATGTTCTCTATCTGTGAAATGGAGACACAACCTAACCCAAGGGGTTATTAGAAGGCTTAAATGATTCATGTGTGTCAAAGTGCTTTGAGATCCTTGAATGAAAGGTGATGTATAAGTGTAAAGTATTGCTGTGTTGTTTTTTCTCAATGGCTTTCATATCAAAATTGTTCAGCTTACAAATCAAAAGATAGTTTTATTAACTCCCACTCTGAAAACTGAACCTGGATTTGGAAAATGAAATATATTTCTTCTGCATCACCAGTAACAAAAGTTCAGCATTCAGAACTGTGCTGGCACGTTTATTAATAATATGTTAAGCAAAATAGCATCCAACTCAGTCTTCCGTAGCAGTGCTGGCTCTGCAGTGCTAGCAGTAATAAAAACAGTGTTTCATTTTGCCACTAAAGGAAACAGATGTGATTCAAAGATACATAGAGGGAGCCAATATGTTGGCAATGGCACCATTTTTACACAGTTGCTTTTCTTGCTGCAATAACATTTTAAGGAACAGTTTGTGTATGTGTTTAATTGTTTTGTTATTTATGTAGAAATAAAATATAATTTGATCGTGTTGTGTTCCATGAAGTGTGAAGCTGCATTTCTAATAGTCTTAGAAGAAGGAAAAAGCAATCTGAAATGGCTGAACAATAACTATACAGAGTCATACACTGGAAAGGGAATTTAACATGCTGGGAGGAGGGAGAAACTTCTAAATGGTTGATTTTAATCTTGAAAAAGCATTTAGCCACAGGGAAGCTATAAGGTTAAATGTAAAAGGAGAAAGCTCTTTGAGTTGTACTAAGTACAGAATGGTCTGCACATCCTGGTAATTGGCTGCTGTTCACACATTTGAGCTTGCACTAAAGAACGTGCCACAGAAGAAATGTGCTGCATCCCAGTAAAATTGCTAGCTATGTATTATTATACAATATATGATGTGTTTGCCCTTCTCTCTTTATGATGGTGGATATAGGAGTATACCTGTAAAGGGGAACTTCATGGATTTGTCCTCTACCACTAATCTCCTCAGAGGCTTTTATTTGGACAAGAGGGTCATCTGAATATGGAGGAGTAGAAATTGGTAGGCTGAGGACCTTAACCCTATAAGAGCAGAGCCTAGCCTATTTGGCCGTGAGGGAATTGCAGGGAATGATCTAAACTCAAACTTTACCCTGACAGAGAGTAGCATTTTAATTGTTAGCTCATCTCTTCCAATCTATGAAAGATTTTTTTTTGCATTTTGACAGTTTGATGGGAGCACACTATATAGTATTATCTGGGACCAAATTCCATCCACAGATAAATGTTAAACCATGCTCTGTTGCACTAATATAGTATTTTCCATCCCAGGATAAAAGGTCAGCAACCTAAATGGTGCTCTTTGAGCGTATCTGGGGTGAAATTCTGGCCCTACTGAAATCATAGGAGTTTTACCATTGATATCAATAGGGCCAGGATTTCACCCCTGATGAGAAATGAGTATTTATTAGATAACCCCGTTGTCTATATTTCCTAATATGGCTTTTCCCAACATCATTCCATGTGCTGGGATGGAGTTTCATTTCCTGGAAAGGCTAATGGTTAGGCCTCCAAATCCCAAACTCTTCTACAATGCTCTCCAAATTTGTCTGACCTTCTAATTATTCATGAGTGGGCCAAATCATGTTCATCATACTTTGGCCAATAGTCCTATTTAGTGGCTTAGTCAGACGACCAGGATTTCACCCAGTGAGGACTTCGGTAAAAGTCTAAGTGCTATTATTGCTCTTTAGTTTAATAATCAATCTTTATTATGGTTAATCATCTTTTTGAGGCTAAAGTGGCCAACCTGATGCTCGTATTATGGGGGCAGCAGCATGAAGCATCTTGGAAGCAAATACAGCTGAAAATCTATCCTATCTTTGAATTAGTTTTTTACTGTTATTATTAGTAGTGTAAACTGAGAGAGTAACTACAGTTTCAAAAAGAGGAGGACTATCCAGCCAAGGTCAGTGTATTAAATTAAGCATTTGCCGGCGGATGAAGTGTGTATGGGTGGGGTAGGCTGAGGCTTGTTGCTATGCACAACCGGATAACAACAACAACCAATAATAGAATTGCAAATTTAAGTACAATGCATCATATTATCATATTATATAGGCTCCCATATTAGTCAGACACCACACACACACATCTGCTGTTGCTGCTTTTTTTTTACACACGATACACACACACATGGCATGCATTTTTGCTTTTTTATTTTTTTCATTTTCCCCATGCAATCCATCTGATTGGACTTGTTTTATCACCTGAAACCGATCCCAGCTAGGCCACCTGGGTGTCTGTCTCCCGGGGCTAGCTCTCACTTTCTAACAACTATCTTTATCCTCTCTTCTTGTGTTGTCCTGCTGCTGTAACTTTCCACCAAGGCAGCATAGGGATGATGTAACCCCACAGAGACTGGTCATGGAGATTCTAAGGGCTTGTCTACATTGCCCTGCAGTTCAGACTACAGGGGTGTGAACAGCAGTGTGCACCAAAGCACTGCACTGTAACTCCCCCAGTGGACACTGTGGACAAGAACTAAAAGGTTCCTACTTCGCATTAATGCAGTCATGTTTGAAAAGGACAGTGTTAATGCCAACTAGGAACCTTTTACTTCACGCCTGCAGCCTCCCTTCAGGGGAGATACAGTGCAGCACTTTGGTTCGCACTGCTATTCACACACTTCTAGTCTGAACTGCAGGGGAGTGTAAACATACCCTAAGTCATTTGCTGCATTTTTATCTAAAGTACTAGAAATGTGCAAAACAATAGCATGTGAACATGCTGTCATCATCAGACTGCCATAGTCTAAGGCAAGTTTTCATTGCTAGTGAAATGCTCTTTACTCTTTGCACAACAATAATATGAATATGAAGAAACCATATGGGCTCAGCTGAATTTGTCATGTTTAATGACTATACACAAACATACAGGTAGAGCTGGTTGGAAACTGGAATTCCCATTGCACTGGAAATTCCAACATTACAAAATAAAATTCTAAAATGAAAGGAAAAATGAAATTTCCTATGGAACAAGAATTCCAAAATGTTGTTTTGCCCAGGAGTCCTGGCCCTACCACGGTTTGCCTAGTGGACTGGCCCAGAATTGGAGACCCAGGTCCCACATAGTCCTAGGTCCTCAGCAGCCCATGTGGCAAGTTGCCTTGGAACCGGGGACCCTGAAAGCCCTATCAGCCCCAACTCTGATGCACTGCATCTGGCAGGCTACCCTGGAGCTGTGAGCCTGAGAATCAGGGTGCCATCAAAATCCTGTCTGACTTCCTCTGGAGTTTTGTCAAAATCAACATGGTCCTGTGATTTTTTTCTGTTTTGATTAATTAGCATTTTCTGAAGGAGAAACATTCAGTTGAGAAATTTCTATTTAAAAGGTCTAACTATGTATTGTGACAGACCCAAACCAGTGAGGTACAGGAGTCTGGTAGAGGACAAATATACTGATCACTGGATGAGTAGTTTTCTGTTCCCTGGGTGACCAGAGCAGGGGCTGCACTAGAGTAATCAGGAACCTGCTAGAACCAATTAAGACAGGCAGGATAATTAAGACACCTGGAGCCAATTAAGAAGAAGCTGCTAGACTCAATTAGGACAGGCTAGCTAATCAGGGCACCTGAGTTTACTCACTTCAGTTTGTGGCATGCATGCGAGGAGCTGGGAGCAAGAGGTCCGAGGAGCTGAGAGTGTGAAGACATATTGCTGGAAGACTGAGAAGTACAAGCATTATCAGACACCAGGAGGAAGGTCCTGTGGTGAGGATAAAGAAGGTGTTGTGAGGAAGCCATGGGGAAGTAGCCCAGGGAGTTGTAGGGCTGTTGCGCAGCTGTACCAGGAGGCACTCTAGACAGATGTAGTCCACAGGGCCCTGGGCTGGAACCCGGAGTAGATGGTGGGCCCAGATTCCCCCCAAACCTCCCAACTCCTGACCAGATACAGGAGGAATTGACCTGGACTGTGGCTTCTACCAGAGGGGAAGGTCTCTGGGCTGTTTCCCAACCCACACAGTGAATCTGTGAGGTGAGCAAATCCTCCAATAATCACAGGACCCACCAAAGTAGAGGAGGAACTTTGTCACAGTATCTACACCAATCCCAAGAAACAGTGGCCCTATCTCATGGTTTTCTCTGAGTATATTCTCTAAGAATTTATGTATTAGTGCAGTATATGGTTTCACGTGCATGCATGTACAAAAGGGCACTTGAAGGGCAGTGGTAGGAGGGAGGTGAATGAGCTGCTTGGAGATTGAAAGTATCAGGGGATTGGAAATAAGATAAATAGCTTTTTGTTCTAGAGTCCTGGTTCATACCTAAATTCATATCCAAAGCTGTTACCTTCTGGCACCTACACTGTGTGAACTTATCTCAACCCAGTTTCTAGTAAACAAGGGTCCACATCACAAAAGCCATCACTGGCATTAATTGGCATACTAGCTAGCAATCTCAGCAGACAGGGCAAGGACTGAAAGGCTCAGAAAACTGTAGAGTTGTCAGCAATCCATTCTCCAGTTGTTGTATCCGATCCAAGATGTAGACAGATCCTATGTGGTAATTGTGTAACACAAGCAGTGGTCCTTTCTCTGCAAACTAGAGAGCCAGGGAAAGCTAGTGTTTGTGTTTACTGAGCGATCAATGTCAGTCGAGAATCCCCTTCATGTTTACTGCACCTGAGTCCTGTCTCATCTGCTTCATGAGGGACACTATAAGATTGACTGACCCTTTTCCCCTTCACTACTGCTACATTTAAAACCAACCAACAACAAAATTCTAAAATGTGTCAGTGCTGGGGAGGGTCCCAAAGGGATATGCTGTAAGGACATTGCTGTAATTAACCTCTCTGGCCACCGAATGCTTCCGATGTCCCCCTGGAATACAGCAGAACTAATGGAAACAAACAAGCCTCTTGAAGAAGGAAAGAAAGTGCAATGACATTCTTTCTTTTTGGGTGAGGAGAGTAATATCTAATTTAAGGCCAAACAGTCTCCATTGGGGGATGGGACAAAAACTCGGTGGATCCTCGGCTGAGAGGTGAGGAAAGAAAGGGAAGTGCTGCCCCATGGTATCATTCTTTCCATGCTGCAGACCCCCGAGAAGTCCCTCAGCAGGGGTATATGGAGAGGTGAGGGCTGGGAAGGGAGCACACTGTCAGGAGGCTGGGGAAGGAAATGTGTTCTCAATAGCACCACAGGGATTCTGCACAGGTGTTAATATTGGCTGTGTTTGAGCTTAGAGCTGATCAAAAACCAGAATTTCTACCCGGTTGGAAATTCCAATAGTTTGACATTTATTTTAGTCTCAAATTGCAACAAAAAGTTAAAATACCAAACTTTTTGAGAAATGAAAAGTTGCAAAAAATTGCAACTTGGAAATGTTTAATTTCATTTCAGGCTGACATTAATCTTTATCTGCCTGAGACACCACAATGCATCATGACAGTTGTAGTTCTGGGTCCTTCATACCTGTTTTCACCTCTATGTACCCTTCGCCATGGATGGAATACATATCCCATGATACACACCAACCTCTCCATGATGAGTCCCATGATACATCACAGTAGCTCAGCTACAGGATCAACATAATATTTCAAGTAGATTTTTTTTTATGGAAAAGTCAGCTGAAATCAATCTTTTCCCGTGAAACATTTTGATGCTGATAAAACCCCATTTTCTGTCGGAACAATGTTTCATTAGAAAGTTTTCAACCAGCCTTACTTTAAGCCCTTTCCTACCCATTCATTCAGATGGAGTAAAATCAGAATCTAGGAATGGAACCTATATGTAGAAGATGGAAATACCTTTAGAAAAGATAGTGGTCTCTCTGCAATGAAACTAAAGTGGTATTAGGCCTTCTGCATGTAGTATTGCCCCTTAGAATAGGCAGACCCAATAATTGTCTATACCTACAATACAAGAGAGTGTGTGAAGTATATTTTTAGCTTGGCTCCCAAATAGCAATATATAATTTGTGACCTCCAGTGACACAATGTTCTGATCAACAGGGGTTGCTGTTCAATAGTTTGCTCATTCATATGGTATTTAATGTTTCTACTTTCCTGCTCATAAAATATATTGCTCCATTTCACTATCATAAACAGTTATGACTTGTGCGTCGGTGGCAAAGTTTTACTGACGCACTGATGTTTCTCCAAAGCCTGCCTCCACTTGCCAGGTTTCCTGCTCATTCAGGATTATTTTGAAGCATGCTGATCGGGTGGTGCCAGAAGCTGTATATGAATACCAGACATAGAGAAGCTGGTGCTTAGCCAAAAGACCTACTGTTACTGCCAGCGGGCACCTGGCTACAACTAATTAAACTTTAGAAAAGAAGGTACCTGATTTTTCAAAGACTGATACGTGTGCGTAATTTTACTCACACAAGTAGCTCCATTGACTTCAATGCAATTACTCTCATAAAGGTCAAGTCACTCATGTGCATTAGTCTTTGCAGGACTAGTCCCCATATTAGGCTCTGATTTTGTTTAAGTTGATTAAAGTGTGGGTTGAAAACTGCCATCTCTATGGTTCTACAGGTAAACTAAAGGACTCTGAAGATTTTAGTGCCTGTAATTGGGGGATTTTTAGGGGAGAACCACTGACAATGGTTTTTCCCCACACATGTATATTGAGAGATATAGTCCCGAGTTTTATTTATTTTTACTCTGCCCCCTCTTCCCAGAGACAGAGGTGCCCATCCCCAGCAGTCACACCCTGACTTAATATCATTTCACAAACAACAACAACCACCCCAAAACCAATTCAAAAATAAAAGCCCCACAATCAGCTTGTCTCCCCAGTCTAAAATAAACACACACCAGCAGATAACATAACTCCCCAAACAAACTGTAACTCCCCCTCGCCCTGCCTAGAAGACAAGGTGAGCCATGCATCATGGAATGATGGTTAACAGAACTCGGCTCTGGCAAACCGAGTTGGTGGGGGTGGGGACGGAGAGGGTTTCCAAAGCTGAGGATCCCTTGTAGAGAATATCTTACTGAAAGTCCCTCTCATATGTAATGAGTGGGGCTCTACCAAATTCACTGCCGTGAAAAACACGTCAGAGACCGTGAAATCTGATCTCCCCTGTGAAATCTGCCTATTGTAGGGGAGGGGCAGGGCTGCAGGTGCCCCAGCCAGGGGATTTTACTGTTGGCCAGTCTCCAGCTACTAGTACTGGCTCAGGCTGGAGAGGGATGGGACTTCCTCTTCTCCTGCAGGGGCCGCTCCCAGAGGTGGATCTGACCTATCTCCAGGAACCAACCCCAGCTGAAGAAACCTCCTTGGCTGCTGGCTGGGACAGCCCCCGATCTGGATGGGAGGCTGCAGCCCCGGCTGTCCAGCCCCCAACCTGGACAGGAGGCTGCATCCCCAGCCGTCCAGACCCTGACCCGGACGGGAGGCTGCCAGGAAAACCCAAAGGTATGGTAATTCCCACCCTATGCCTCTCATCTGCACTGTCCATTTGTGGCACTGGCTTTAGAGCTTTGAAACCTGCTTGGCAGTCAGTGCAGATCCCAGAACATTTGTATATAAATGTACTTCTGATGTGAAACTGCTTAATAATCAGGCTATCATAGTCTGCCCTACCTTTGGTTTCAATGTTAGTCACATCAAGGGAGCACTATGTAAATATAATTTCAAGGCAACAAAGGAATGGATAATTGTAGCAAGGTCTCTATATCAGAGAAAAAAGTTTGCCTTCTCTTCACCATTTTTAGATGGAAAAAGCTATTGGCCACAACTGCTAACTGGGCATCCAGGAACAGCCCAGGAACCAACAACACACTGAAACTGGGCACCTGTGTAACAAATTGTGGTCAGACACCTTTAGTTAGAAATATCAGTGTAAATTCTTTCATTTCTTCCATCTGCTTCCCACAACCCTTCAACATTCTCTCTATCTTGCCTAGAAAAAGTCACCTCCAGCCAGCCCTTATGAAAGCCCTAATCTCTTCTAGATCCTGGGGTATTTATTCCATTGCACTACCCAAGGACAACAGCATGCTTTACTAGGGTGGATAAATACTATACCTTTTATTTTGCACATGGAGAAATGGAGAAAGTGAACAGCAGTCTAGAATACTACATATTGACTGATATGGGTGTGTATTTGGCCTCAGTGAATGATATAGTGATAGCTCTGAAGTGAGATAGATTAAAGATAGGCAAGTTGTGGTGAGAAATTGTGTCCCCTCCCCAAATTAAAGGGCAAGAGATTCTTAAATTGACTTCCGAGGTTTCCCCTTTATGGATTCTGGGCATAGTAAAAGTGTCTTGGATCCACAACCAGCAGGTCTTTAAAGGGAATGGGGTTGGGTAAAATAATCTGCAGAGCAAAGCGGTAATAGTGAGTTTGTTTTAATGAGAAAGACAGAGAGTGCATGCGGTGTGGCATCAGAAGAGCCCTGCATGGGGGATTAACTGTGATCTTCCTTTTATATGAATAAATTACATTCATAAGCTTTCGTTTTAGATATACAACAAATCCTAAATCTTTAAATCTGCATTGTTTCATTAGTGTGTACTAAGGCCTAAAGATATGTGCAGTGATGCACAACTGTGCACTGACATTTTTTTCTGCCCTCAGTTAAATTATCTGCCAACCTACCAGAAGTGATGAAAACATCTAAAGTCTGCTATGAATTCAGCCCTCAGGGCTATCCAACTTCTACCCCTTATGGAAATATATTTTTTGTCTTGTGACCCTAGGCACCCCTGTATTCACACCTTATATACTACTGCAATAATATCTGTACAAAATAGGTCTTGTGATATAGCATATGAAAGCTTATAACACACTAGTTATTAATATCATTGTAAAATGCATGTGAGAACATTTTATGTGGCGTTATGATTTCCCTCTGTATGATGTTACTAGAACATATATAAAACCAGACAGTCTAGCCTAGGAAAAGGTAATAAACGGGTCTGTCATATACAAGGGAATGTGGATTTTCCTCAATTTACATATTAGCAGTAAACAAAACCATTGAGCTAAACTGGTAGGAGTTATCCTCATCTTGAGAGACAGAATTAACACAGCTCCTGCACCCCAGAAAGACATGGGAGACTGAATCCCCAGGAGGCCTTTCTGACTTGTAAAACAAAGACATCCCTTTGGGGATATAAGGAACAGAGAGATTCCACCTTAGGAGACAAAGAAACTAAGCCATTTGGTCTCTATGATGGGTCCTGACCAGGCTGGTCAGTAAAAAGCTGGACCAGAGACAGTGGGTGAGAGAAACCATTTTGAACAAAGATTGTATGATGCACGATTCAGGTTTAGACTTTTTTTCACTGCATATTTTCACTTTCATTTGCTTGTTGCTGTCTCTACCTTTCTCTCTTTTACTTGGTTGGTATCACTTAATCCACGCTCTTTTCTTAATAAACTTGTTTTGCTTTCATTATAAATCATCAGTGCTGTGTAAGCTCAGTGAAGTGTGGGCTTCTAGAAAGCTAACGTGTTGGAGTGTTTAACAGTCTCTGCAAAGCAAAGCCAACACTTTCTCTGTGAGGGCCCAGTGAGAGGGACTGGTCCCTGCAGCAGGATGATTTGGGAGTTTATTTCAGGCCTGGAAGGACACTAAGGTCAGCCCACAAGGAATAGCCAGATTGGGCAAAGCCAGGGTGAAGTTTGTGTGCTGGTTGCAGACTGTTGGGGTCAGGGCTCTGGACTAAAGCTGCACAGCCACAAGGAACACAGGGTAACAAGGCAGACAATGACCAAATCCCTTACTGGCCTGGGTGAACCCCAAAGTCTCACACTTCTACTTTCATGGATATGTTTCCTAGTTTCATGTACCTAATGTAGCATTTTTGCTTACTTTGGGCTATCTCAGTGGTTCTCAAACTAGAGCCGCCGCTTGTTTAGGGAAAGCTCCTGGCGGGGTAGGTAGGTTTGTTTACCTGCCGCGTCCACAGGTTCGGCAGATCGCAGCTCCCAGTGGCCGCAGTTCGCCGCTCCAGGCCAATGGGGGCTGCGGGAAACAGCAGCCAGTATGTCCCTCGGCCCACATCACTCTGGGGAATAGCTCACCAGGTCAACACCCCTTCCCGCAGTGGCATGCCATCACTCCATCTCTCTTCTGGTCTGCAGCCCTTCTCATGGTGGGCTGCTGCTGCCTCTTCATGGCTCAGCCCTCCAGCTAAGTCACTATTGTGGTTTCCCCTTCCAGAGGTTGGAAAGTCACTTCTGACATACAGGTTCAGGCAATCTTCCCATTCACTGCCCTACTAGTGCCACTTCTCCAGTGGCTGGCAGAGGAACCCAGGCCTGCCCTCTACTCCAAGTTCCAGCTCAAGGACCCTCTAGTCAGTGGTCAAGGCCTGTTCCACATTGTACTTTACTGAATTTCCTTGAGCCCTTTTCCAATCTTCTAGTGCTCCCTTCCTTCTCTGGGTCTTCCAGCTACACCATTCCCTGCTCCCAGGGAGCAACTGCAGGCTGCACATCTCTGCAGCCTCTAAACACTCCTCCCAGGGAGTGACGGAAGCCTTTCCCCACCTCTGTTGTCAGCTTACCTACTTATATAGGCCCTACTTGTTCCTGCAGTTGAGCTTCTTCTAATTAAGTCTTCCCTCTAAGTTTTAATTCACTCCAGCTTGCTGCCTAATGGATTAATTGCCCCTTTCTTGCACTGCCTTAACCCTATCAGGGCAAGTGTGGGGAAGACACCAGTCTGGCGTCTGGCGTTTCAGTATAATGACTTTGTGCAGGTAACCATTTTCATTTCCTTTTCATTTGACGGTGTATCTTGTACCAAGTAATCTCCTATGGTATGATGAGTGGAACTGGAGAAAGAGGTTTAGGTTTCAGGAGGGACTGAGACTGGTGAGGAACCAGGTGCTCAGGATTGTAAGCTTGGGGGCTGGCTGCTGGGAACCTCAGCAAGTAATACTGGCCTCTCAACGTGTTTAATAAGTCTCTGATTCCTACAGCTCTACTTGCTTGTTGCATCACTTATTGCTAATCAAACAATCCCCCACCTTTCAATTGTGTTCATTTTCAATAATCTCCCCCACCCCTGTGGCTAATGGGAAAGATTTTGTTATTAATTAGAAATTAATTTTAGTGTTTCTGTGTGATTATAGATTGATGGGACTGGAGACTGAAATTCTCTGTTATACTTCCCCGCGGCATTCGGCCCTGCCAGTGTCCTACATTGTGGACAGATTACCACATAACTTTGTTTTGTAAAAACCACCTCTGGGGATGAGAAGAATGGTTCAAATTCTATGTCTATGCCATTCAGTGTTTGATGTACCTTGAGAGACTGCCCTCATAAGAATACATCTGTGATCAGCTACGAACTGACCTGGGACCAGCACCTCATTTCACACAAACCAATAAACAGTTATTGGTCAGCCAAAATGAGCAGCTGTTTCCAGTTTTGGGTATTGTATATTGAACAGGAGGTAATATGTTCCATACCCCATTAGCCTCTCTTGATACATCCTGTCCTTCTGAAGGGCCTTGGTTTACACTTTTCTGGATCTGTACAAGAAACTCAACTAGATATTGAGATCTTCCGTGTAGAGAGCAAAATCTCCCCCACTCCTCCTCCTGTCGCCCCATATCAAATATAAAACCTACATCTTCTTTCTTTTAGTTTCATTCCTCCCATTGGATTTCATGAATGTTAGCCATGAGGGGGAGAGCTAACAACATGCATTGAAACTATCTAATCATTTGTGAATGGATTGTGCAGAAAACAGGCAGCAGACCCACCTTACTTGTTGGCTTTCCGAGACATGCTCATCCCCATTTGGGCAGTAACTCTCTGTACATCAAAAAGAGACGTTGACCCAGTGAACTAGCAAACTAACTGAATTAAGGCTGGTTTTGTCCTTTTACCCAAGATTTCTTGCCAATTTCTGCATTCAGATTAGTAAACCTCTTATTGTTTCCAGCCATGTCTGTACAGCTTTGCCCTCTTTCATTAATTCCATTGTGAGGTTTTGGCAATGTTTTCTTTACTGTGTATCTATCAAAATATAACTCTCTAATTAAATAAACATATGTGGTAGATAATAAAAAGAGCAAGACTGGCATTATTGAAATGTATAGTAAGCCTGGAATTTGGAATGTCAAAAGTGTTCATTCTTTTTTACATGGGCTTCTAGTTCTTATTTTCCCTTTACTATTTCTAATTCCATCTTCGAAACATGAAGATAACATTTCTTTAACCACTGATTTGTCCTCTTCTACTTGGCAATGATGTCACCATCAAAACAAACCACCCAGCATTACATTTCTTTGCTCTTTCCAGGTTGCCTACTTCCCTTCATTATTAGATTCCCTTTCCCTCATCGTAGGGGACACACACACACACACACCTCTCAAACTGGGATCCTTCCTGGTCATGGTGGAAAAGCTCTCTGGGTCTGAAATCCAAATGCTGTGCAATGGTGAATTCAGATTGAATGTATCCTAGTTTTTTTCCCCCTTTGCATGTAACGAGTTTATACACAGGCCTTATGTGTTGTGACCTCACTATGGGCCAGATTTTAGTGCCCTTACTTGCATTGAATACTACCATACTCTGTATGGAGTCCGACTGAGGTTTATGGCACTACTTGTGCAGTAAGGAGCTACACAACATGATGGTGATTATGATGATGTGCTATTACAGCAGCACCCAGAGGACCAACCAAGATCGGAGTCTTGTGATAGGCACTGTACAAAACACATAGTAAGCAACAGTCCTGCCTTGAAGCGCTTACGGTCTAAATAGACTGGATAAGATGGACAGTGTGGGATGGGAAAGAAAGGCATAGAGAGATGCAGAGACTTGCCCTGTGTCACACAGCAAGTTAGTGACAGAGCTGGAAATTGAACCCTGCTCTCCTAACTCCCAGCCCAGCACCCTATCCACAGACGCACACATATGGCTTTATAAATACTAGATCTTTTTTTATATATATGATTTATAAGTTACTCAGAAATTAACTGGACCCAAGTGTTAGAAGCTACTGTCATGCACTGAGTATGAGAACCATAATATGGCCCAATAGCATCTGTCTAAAAGGGCTGAACTCATCTCCCTTAAAACCACCAGTAGTGCTGCGCCTCATCTGCACCATAATGTCCCATTTTTACTAAATCTCCATCCCGCTTTCTGTAACGCTGCTGAAAACGGCTGAGTCGTGTGATCTACCCTCTCCACTAAGCTATTCAGGGGGATTCATTACTGACCATTACTGTCAGCAATGGGTCAATAAACTACTGTGGCTGGTGTTTGTGTCACTGCTGAGATGCTTAGGAAGTTTGCTGTCCCTGAATGCTCAAGGGGTGAGAAACCAAGCCTGGGATTCAAGTTTTGTTTACACTGAATATGACCAAGAGTGCCTCTAAGTCAGTGGCTCACAGTGTTTTCCATAGTGCGATACCTCCTGCCCCCACCTCTCTGAATTGCTGCGAGCTAGCCAGGAGCCTTCTCTCCTTTAGCAATATGAGAAGAAGAGGGCGTGTGCCACTCTCTGGCACCTGTCAGTGAACCCCAGTTGAGAACACACGCTGCAGGTTACTGAGCTGGCCCCTGGTTTGAGTCTGATCTTTTTGTCAGGTAAGGCAGCAGGAGGAGCAGCACTCATTGTACTCCTAGTTATAACGATCCCAGTTCTTTTCATTAGGGTCAAATACTTTTTGGCCTCTAACGGGTGGTCTCTGTGCAGCTCCCCATTGTCTGTTCATTCCTTTTACCTTTTATTTAACTCTCCTTCTTTCCGGCAAACACGGAGCTCCAAGCAACACGAATGTATCTAACACTAGGGGCAGAATGTGGTGTACCCTGGAACACTCCCAGGGCCATTCATTGTTCAGCTCGTCGGGCTCTGTGCCTAGCTGAGTCAAGATTCTCCAACTCAGAAGGAGCTGGTTGGTGCTCATGCCCATGCCCCTACAGCTCCCTACAGCTCTGTGCATTTGACTCTGCCCCTGCTCCTGTACAGATCACCCTGTCTTCCACCTGTTCCTGGCCTATTTACTCCCATCTGGACTTTGAGGGGCCAAACCCTCAGCTGGTGTAAATCAGCATAGTTCCACTGACATCAATCAATGCCTTGAAGCCAATGGAGCTGTGTTCACTTACGCCCATTGAGGATCTGACCCTGAAAGCTGTTCCTGAGTCTCATGTGCTGTTCGCATGGAACTGGAGTGCCTGGTGAATCTGATCATTCATGTTGGTAACGTGTTAACCTTAACGGCTCTTCAATGGGCGCACAACAAAGAGCTCCTGGAGCTGGCGCTGTCTTTGTTCACAAAGGAAAGAGTCGCCTGGTCCCAGGAGGATGAGAGTAGGTTGAGCAGAAAAGAGAAACAATCCTTTCTGACGAAATTCTCCTCCGTTATTTTTCAAAATATTTTCCCCCTTTAAAAGAGTTCTGTCATGGTCCCCATGGCTCCTGGAGGGAAGTGCTATTAAACAGCATGGCTTCTTCTTTGAAACAAACACTAAACAGGAGGGGAAAAGCAGTTTTAAAACTCCAAGAGGATTAAAAAAAAGATGTCTGATTGCACCATCCTGCAACTCTGGCATCGATGTTCATATCCTGTGACTTGTCAGCTGGAGAGGAGGAGTAGATTCATGTTCACTGTTGGTTTAGCCAACGTTTGCTTTTATAATATGATCTTTCTGTTTTTCTTTTAACAATTGTTTCTCCTCCTCAAGTCAAAGGCAGCAGGCCAGCCCCCAGGAGCAACCCTACAATAACAAATAAGCCTGCAGAGTACAGCACTGCTGTGAAACCAAACAGTAACAAATCAGCATGTGAGCAACACAGGGTAAAAAAAAGTCAGGAAGAAGACTGATTTAACTGTCCTGATTGCACAGCTGTTATAAGCAGTGAGGGGAGATTATTCAAACATCATGAAAAACATCATTTAAACTTCAAAGAAAGTGCCACTTAGTTGAGGGGTTCCCTTCTAAGCCACTCATTTCAATTAGTGTTTGGGTGGAACCTGCTCTTCGCTTCACTGAATTCATTTTGCCAGTTTTCTTTCGTACATAACTTGCCACCCCCTCCTCTTCCAAAGTATGGACATTACTTCAGAGTACTTGCATCACAACACGGCTTCCTGGCTTATTTCCTCAGGGTAGATCTTCCACTGGTTTGCCTGATTCTGAGATTCAGATGCAACAACCCTTATCGCAGACCAGCCAGAGCATCAATCCCAGTTGTGTCACAGTGGGGATAATACTGTTCTGCCTTTGGACAGGGCAGTCATCTACTTTGGTCATGGGCATAAACAATTTGGCTTTGTCAGCTTTTCCATTTAGCAACTGGATTAGTGCCCATAAAATAGTGCCATGCTGGCACTTTCACTCTATTATAACACTCAGCTATTTTAAAAAAGATGCCCCTTGCAGGTAACACTGTAATAATAATCCTGAGCTTTTATATCACACTTATCCATAACTCTCAAAGCCTATTACACAAGCGGTAAGCCCCATTATCTCCATTTTACAGATGGTGAAACTGAGGCACAGGTCAGTGATGTGACCTGCCCAGCACTCCAGTGGCAGAGTTCAAATAGAAACCAGTTTTTTGAATCCCAGTTGAGTGCTCTATCCACTAGGCCATGCTGCTTCCCTGTAGAATTACAGGCTCAAATCTAGAGATCAGTGAACTGAGCTTAAAATAGGAAACAATTAAAACCTTCATCTCTCTATTGAACCAAGCTATTTTTAAGGGTGGAAAAAGTTTGATTGGGGTCAACTCCTTGTCTCTCTCTCTCTCTCCCTTTTCTGTGATGGTATTGTCCCAGCTGCAGTGTAACCAAAATCTCACTTGCTTTGGGCATGATGGGGGCAAGGCTCTGGACTGTGCTACATTTGAATTAATCTGCAGTAGGACTCCAGGGGAAGGGGAATTGCTAGAGGTGCTCCGCTCCTCTGCAGTTGCTGCAAAAGAGGATAAATCCCAGGAAGAGAGGGAGCCAGGTCTGGTGGTTGGCAGTGGATGATCACTATGAGGAAGTCATCAAAGGTTTGAATAATATGGGTCAGGTTTGGAATGTGTGGGTACTTATGTGAACTGAACCATTTGAAACTTGACCATCATGTGTCTGGTCCACGAAGCTCATTGTAGAACACAGCTTATACACAAACCTCTCAGTAAGATCACCTAATTTGCATACCAATATTGCTACCATGGTACAACTGCTGAAATGGAAATGCCTTCTGGGCATTAACGTGCAAATCAGTGATACCAAATGCCCAGCTTCCCTTCAGAGAGTCTTAGACCCACTAGAACTACAGAACTAAATTCACAAAGAAACTGACATTGACTCTTACACCTAACTTTTAGGCACTTTGGAAAATCACTGGGATTTGCAATGCCTGAGTATGGTGCCTTGCCTAAGCTAGCCAACAGGACATGCCAAGCCCCTTTCTTGGAGATAGATGCCCATGTCCGGGATGCGAACCGGGCCTCCCTCTGCTTGGGATTGTCAGCTGACAAGCCTTTCTTGGTGTCAGGCACCCATGCTGTTTTGGAGAGGAGGAGGAATTCTCTCATAACTTTTAGCCCAGTGTTAGTTAGGGGACTCGCCTGGGCTGTCGGAGAGTTGCTGATTCAAGTCCTCCTTCCACCTGAGGGGGAGAAAGGATTTGAACTGGGATCTGCTACCTCTTGGCTTATCTGCACTGCCACACAGCTTGGATTATAGGTATGTGACTAGTAGTGTGCATCAAAGAGCTGTGCTGAAACTCCCTCATATGAATGCTGCAGATGGGAACTAAAAGGTTCCTAGTTTGCATGAATGTAATCCTGTAGTCCTACCATCATCATCATGGCAAATCCGAAAGAGGGGACATAGCCTCCTTGCAGATCAAGCACAGCCTGGTACAATCTCAAGCTAGGTCCTTAAGCCCATCTGTCTGGATGTTCAGTCCATGTGACCATATTGCACCACTGAAGCGTTGGCAACAATGGGATTGCTGGCAGTATAGTGGCATTCCTTAGTAAACACACTTTGTAGTGTATTGCTCTTCCATCCTAATAATATGCCTGTACCAAGAAAGCTCATTAGTGAATAAGAACATAAGAATGGCCTTTCTGGGTCAGACCAAAGATCCATCTAGCCCAGTATCCTGTCTACCGACAGTGGCCAATGCCAGGTGCCCAAGAGGGAGTGAACCTAACAGGTAATGATCAAGTGATCTCTCTCCTGCCATCCATCTCCACTCTCTGACAAACAGAGGCTAGGGACACCATTCCTTACCCATCCTGGCTAATAGCCATTAATGAACTTAACTGCCATGAATTTATCCAGTTCTCTTTTAAACGCTGTTATAGTCAAAGTTGTTACCTTCAAATATCTGCAGAGTGGCCGAAGGGCCTTCTGGTAGACTCAAGCCAGTTCTCAGTGGAAGGGCACAAACTTAAAAACCACCACTGTCACTAACACACCTGGCAGCATTGTTAAAGAGTCCAAGGATGGAACTACAATGGAAATTTTCACCTCTAGAGCTGATCCATCGGGTCAGGGTAAAACAGTGGTCCCCCAACTGTGAGGCATGCTCCCTAGCGGGGGCATGGAGGAATGTTCAGGGGGGGGCAAGAGGTGGGGCCCAAGCCATTCCCCACAGGGGACAGGGAGGGAGTGCTACGCTTCCAGCCCTGCTTCATCCCCACACCAGCTCCATCCCCAGACTCACTCCTCCCCCAGTCCTGTTCAGCCTCCAGTCTTGCTCTGTCTCCAGGCCCAGGAGAACCTCATGGTGGGCAGGGAGGGAGTGCCATGCTTCCAGCCCCGTGTCGCCCTGCCCTCAGATCAGCTCCAGCCCAAAACCCATTCAGCCCCCAGTCCTGCTCTTCCCCTAGGCCCAGCTCTGTCCCCAGGCCCACTCCCTCGCCAACCCTGCTCTGCCCCCAGCCAGGTTTGCCCTCATTCCCTCTCTGCTCCCAGACTGGCTCTGTCTGTAGCCTCAGCTCCGTCTTCAGCCCAAGCTCCTCTGCTGAGGAAGCCTAGGTTGTGCAGTAATGAAGGGACGGATGTGCACAGGTTCCATTAATGGTAAGGGGGGGGGGCACGACTGGGAAAGTTTGTGCACCACTGGGATAGAAAGTGGAATATAGCACCTTTCACAAGTTCTGATTTTGCATGAAAAATTCAAACAAAACAGATCCTGTGTTCACCTTATTAGTGTCTATCATCCTGACATGGCAATTCAGCCTTGTGTAAGTACGATACAAACTCCGGGTACCATTTGTGTTCACTTGCATCTATTCTATTAATAACCAAAGTGATTTTTCTGTCACGAGAATTTCTCATGGGAACAGAAGCTTGAGGTCAGGCTAAAGTTCCTGAATGTTGTGTGAGCAGATGATTTTGCAATGTGCTTTAGCAAAGGGACAATGAAAGAGGAAGGTTACTTCTGGGCTTCAGGCATTAGACTGGGACTCAGGAGAGGTGCGTTCAATTCCCAGCTCTGCCAAAGATATGCTGAGTGAACTTTGGCAAGGCACCCAAGGCTTCCAAGTCCCTTAGGCCCTTTTGAAAACTGCAGTTTTACTCTCCCTATGCCTCAGTTCCCCATCTGTAAAACTGGAATAACAATAATCCTTTCTCCAACCTTGTGTCTGCCTTACATTATAAACTGTTTGGGGCAAGGACTGTCTATTACTATATACAATACCTATTCAATGGTTCCAACCTTGGATGGTGCCTGTAAGTGCAACCAGGGGCATGCACAGGAGTTTACATTTCATGGCTTTTGGCAGGACATGTTCTGTGCCCCTGCCAGGACCCTGGGCTGGAGAAGCTGTCAGCTCCCGCTGCAGCCTTGGGGCTGGAGGAGCTCGCTCTCCCCGCTGCTGCCCCAGAGACAGAGGAGTTCTGTGCCTCTGCACATTATTGGCAGCACCCATGCCCCTGTTTTCCCTCCTTATGCATGTCCCTGAGTGCAACCATAATACAAATTATAAGAACAAGTTTCCCCATGGTGTCCTCCCTGTTTTTTTCCATGTATCATTCTGCTTCTACACTTGAGGAAAAGAAAAGAAAAAATGATGCCCAGTTTTTAATTTAAAATTCCTTTTGTGTGTGTGTGTGCAAGCTGGGGAATACAGAATGCGAAGAAATGTTTCCAGCAGGCAGGGTAATAGACATTAGATAAGGATATTTCACTATGTTTTTTTAATTGGCAGATGAGAACTCCTGGTTTGACTCTAATAGTGCGTTTACATCCCAACTACATGATATGCAGCGATGTCAAGTTTAGGATGTTAAGAGGCTTTCCCGTTTAATAGCAAGAGGAAAAGGATGCACTTGCAGGATGAACATACTTATTACTCTCAAGGTGCTTCCGTTAAAAGCAGCTTGAAGAGTTTCCATCATTATACATGGAAGAATTACTTGATGAGGAGAAAAGGGTATCTTCTTAAAACTCTCAGCCTTCAGGTAATGCTGGGCTCTTTCAGGGCTCACCAATCAGTTGAGAAGAGTCCAATCCCAGGGAAGTGCATGAAATACATTTCTCTATATTCCATTGTGGCTTTTCATCTGTAGCTGTTGATAGCAACACATTTCATCTGAGCTTTCCTTCTACCCCCACCACTGAAACACTGGCTTATGCTTTGATTATCTCTCACCTTGACTACTTCTCTCTGGCCTACTGGACTCCCACAAGTGACAGGGAAGGATTCACATTTGCAACAGATCTAGGTCTCATGAAGTCCTTAGAACACCCGGGGTGTGTTAGTAGGTGGGGTGTGTCTCAGCCCAGCTCTCTATTTCCTTCTTAGCTCTACAGTGGTGTAGAAGCAGACAGGGAAAAGTTCAGGGGCATATAGCATATCCAGCTGGGCTCGGTAACCTATCAGGGCTCAGGTGCTGGGTATAAAAAGCATAGAAAGCAAGCAGTGGGAGTTTGGTAGAGGGGAGACCAGCCTCAGGAAGGCAGTGCTCTTATTTTACTCTCTGTCTATGAGAACTTTTATTTGAAAGCCCTAGAATGAGCAGGGGATTTGCCTGGATTATTGTTTCCTGTGGAGAAGAACAGTTGCCATTGGACTGCTTGTCATGCTGAGAGTTTGTTTGAATGTAGGGAGATCCCAGGCTGTCTAACTGCCCTCTAGTCTATTCAGACAGGGGCTGTTAAAATAATCTTGCTCAAACGCCACAAATTATACCCCCTCCATAAATCCCCTCACTGCTTCCTTCTAGTATTAGGATCTAGAATAAAATTCATTCATCTTGTCCTCACTTTCTCTTCATGAAAGCCCTGCTTAAATCTCTACTGTGCTTTCTCATCGTACTGATTCTTGATCCTTCACTCCTCCAAGGAACCCGGCCTCACTGGCACTCACTCAGTTTCCTTATCCTACTGTAGTTTCTGTGCCTTCCTCCATGTTGTCCCATACACCTTGAATGTTCTCCCTGTCCCTCTACCCCACACATACGCCTTCTCCTCATTCAAATCCCTCCTGAAGTCTGACTACTTCTAAGAGGTGGACAAATGCTAAGCCTTGTCAGTGGGTGAGGTAGAGGAGTGCATCACAAATTGTTGAATGACCATTTAATGACCTGTACCACTGAAGCCCATGAAAGTTTTGGCTATGAATTCAATGGGAGCAGGATTGGAGGTGTCTGCAAGCCCATTGGCACAAGAATAATCTTTTCCCATAGGTCTTAATGTACAGTCCTGAGCACATTGTTTGCACTTACCACATTATTAATAATAATAATTAATAACAAATAAGCCTGCATGCACATAAGGTGATAGAGGTATAGCCAGAGGCTAAGCAAGGGATGGATTAGGAAACCACAGAATTAGCAAATTGGGAATTGATTGAGGATTGGACTCCAGCGCCTCTGTAGAATCAAAGCCTTAATTTGTCTGTATTTTATTTGAGAAATAGGTAAATGCTGAGGAAAATAAACTAATCTGAGAGTGCCATTTATTTTCAAAAACTGCTGATTGAGTGTGAGTCAACATGGATATAAAAATAATTAATTTAAAAAAGATCCAGTTGTAATTTATATTATTTGGGGGGCTGATGTGATATAAAGTTCTAACTTCACCTTTAACAAGCTTTAAGAGATTAACACAATCATATAGTCTTGCACATTATGCTTCTGGTTCATGTTGGCTCACATTCTCTTTCAGAACGTGACCCTTTGTGTTCTTCGAGTCATAGCTATTAAGTTTGTGCCTTGCTCTATAACAGCCAGATGCCAAGCCCATGGAATACCTTGGTTTTAACTCTTTGTGTTTCTCTTCTCTCATACTGTATTATGAAGGGGTGTACTTAGCGCATTCATGACTGGATGTAAAATGTTTGCTCTAAGTACAGCTCTTAAAAACTATGTTCTTTAATTGCAAACACAAATTTGATTTTATTAATGGTACAAATACATGATCAAGGCAAAATAACCAAAAGTCTTTTCACAGGAGGAAAGTCTGTAGACATAGGCACCTCTGAGATACAAATTCTATCAAGAAATGTTTAATCTAACAGATCCTGACATTAGAACTGGGGTTGATCAGAAATACCAATTTTAATACAGTAAACTGGATACAAAGCAATTTTTACATTTCAAGCCATCAAAGCCTTTTCCCCACCTTCTCTTTTCAAAACAACGTTATGTTAAAGACACATTGATGTTGTCCTTTTTCAGAAAAATTCTAGACTAAAAGTTCCTATTAAAGCATGGCTTAAAGATGGGATGTTTGGGAGGAATCTGGTGTTATGTGATGGGTAACATTTATATGCTGTAGTTAATTTGAATTTATTTGTTGACGGGCAGAGTCTGTAACTCAGAAGGGGTTCAGTGATGTGTGCGTTTCTATGTCATGGTAAAGATGGATCCCTTAACTGAACATTTTCTCACTTTTAAGGGTTTGCATGGATATGATGGATTTGATGTAGCACTTAAATGACCCTAACTGTGTTTCAGTGAAGTACTGATGGTGGGATAGGAAGGTGAAGTTAGAGATCGTGCAAATGAAAGATTGGATTCATAGATTGAAAACCAGAAAGGACCATTGTGATCATCTCATCTACTCTCCTGCATAACACAGGCTATATGGCTTGCCTGAATTAATTCCTGTTTGAACTAGAGCATCCAGGAGCGGCACCAGGGTTTTTGGTGCCCTAGGCGGGGGTCTTTCCGCACTCCCGATCGTTGGCGGCAATTCTGCGGCGGGGGGGGGGGTCCTTCCGCGCTCCCAGTCTTCGGGGCACTTCGGCAGCGGGTCCTGGAGTGAGTGAAGGACCCGCCGCAGAATTGTCGCCGAAGACCTGGAGCGTGGAAGGACCCCCCACCGCCGAATTGCCGCAGAGGGTGGCAAAATGCTGTCCCCCCAAATCCTGGTGCCCTAGGCGACTGCCTTGGTCACCTAAATGGAAGCGCCGGCACTGAGAGCATCTCTTCTAGAAAAAAAATTATTCTTGATTTTAAAATTTCCAGTGATGGAGAATCCACCACAACCCTTAGTAACTTGTTCCAATGGTTAATTACCCTCCCTGTTCAAAAAAAAGTATGCCTTACTTCCAGTCTGAATCTGTCTAGAGGGCTCAAGCCAGGCAAAGTTCAGGTAGACATTGTGCAAGCTTCCCTAAGCACAACTTTGCAATACATCTAAATCCTGAACAGCCACCAGCCTCTAATACTTCAGGCTTCAGTCCACACGAGTCTTCCAGTTTTCTTTAATGCTGAGCAGAGTCAAATAATCATGAAAAAATGTGCCAGAATGTATGATGGATTTCTGGTATGAAAAAGTCCTCTAGTAACTAAAATAAAACCACCAACCATTTCACTTACTGTCTAAGCCTGGATTAGAATATAGGTTTTCATAGGTGAAATAATTTGATTCACCCAATGCAGCACAAGATCACTTTGCAAAGGTTGAATAATCAGCTTGGTATTGTTGTGGAAAATTGACCACACGGTTGATTTTAGTTCAGACAGCCTGAGGCTCCTTTATTTCATACAGGCATATATGCAGGGAGAGACAGGGAGTTGATGAATTTGTTCCTGTAACTTGGAGATCTGTTGGACCTCTGGCAATAGTGAAAGTAAATTATGGAACCGGTCGGGGACCAGCATGGTCCAGTCAAATGGTACTTGATACTGGAGGGCTACCTGTATGGTTTTATCAGCTGGCCAGTAAATGACATGGTTCCCTGCAGTAGTGGCGAGATTAAAGAGCACATCTTGCAAAATGGTATTGTTGACACAAACACAGCTGTCATTAGCCTGGGTGAGTGGCTGGGCAGCTATGGTTGTTATATGTCTGTTACCCTCCCAGCAAATGTGGTCATTGACAGTGACAATCTCCCCTGGCTGTAGTTGGGGGGGTTCCAGTGGCCAGAAGGTCCACTGGTTTCCTAATCCTATCCAAATTTCAGGTGTTGTTTCAGGAGCGCCAATTAAGAAGCGGTTAGGCATGTTGGGCGGCCTTACTTCCCATATGTCTTGGTGGATTACCCAATCCCACAGGCATCCTCCCCAAGGACCTGGGAGGATTCGATATGTGGGAGCCCACACTCCTTTTACCGGCCCATAGGCCTGGAAGGAGCACTGTGAGCACCAGCACCTCCACCCAGAAAATTTCCAAGCGTGCCTCCAGGGCCACAACTCAGATGGTACACCTGAAGCCTCTGTGAGGGCAGCGGGCCAAGTCTGGTGCTCAAGATCACTCCTAATGGCCATTAGCTGGTCATTCAGAAAATCCTGCACCTCAGAACAGGCCTGATCCCACTGCAATACCTTCCCTCCGGGGGTGGCGCCTTTTGTTGAGGCCTCGAGGGGTAAAGAGGGAGATTCTGGCCAACAGTTTGGCCTGTGAAATTTTGGGCAAGGGCCAATTTCTCCTGCGTCTCCCTAAGTTTAAGCTTTAATTTCTCCTGGGAGTCCTTAAGACTGCTCGTATGAGATTCCTGGCGCCATTTTCCTGTCTCCTCATACCAATCAAAATATGCATCAAACTGCCCCTGAAGCACGGTGTTGACAAGGAGCGTGCCCCGTAGGTGCACAATCTTGTCAAGGTTGAAGCTTCCTTCCAGGGGAAACTGCAGTTTTGGATCATCCCTGGTGTCCCAGTTCCATTTCTTTAAGTATTTAACAGTCGACTGGCCATAATTCGAATACATATACGCAGCAGGCGTGCCTTTAGGTGGGACCGGAATGCCCTTTGACCCTCCGGCCCCCATTCTCACTTCAGCTCACTTTCGCTCAAGCCTTTCACACTAGGAACGCCTATTTCGGATTGCCACGACTATCTACTCCTAGGTCGGAGTGACTTTGGACCCGTCAATGGCTCCACGGCTATCTACACCCAACTCAGAGTGATCTTGGACCCGCCGATGGTTCCATGACTATCTACACCCATGTTAAGATGCTAGGACCCGTCGGTGGCTTTCAGCCTGCCCTTGGCAGGAGAGGGGAAAGGGAAGAGGTTAGGGTGAAAGGTGCGGTCCCCGCACATCCCCTTCTGGCAAAGAGCACCAGCCCGTCTTCAAGAGAGCGGTGTCGGTTACCCTCGTACCTCAGGGATGGTGGGCGGATTCCTGGGACTCCCCTTCTCTCCGAGCAGGGGAGGGAGCCCAAGGCTCCAAGTGGGAGAAAGGTAAAGGGTGTTGGGTAAGAGGAAAGGGTCACACATGCATGTAGGTCTGGACAGGCCTCTCATTGGATATGCCAGTCAAGGTCCTCACAATCTCTCCAAGCATGGTTGTGGGGCTTGCTTTCGAGACACTCCCAGTCACGAGCTGGTAGGCTTTGCAGGAGGCTCAGGGCGTCTTCCCACAACCAGCATTCACACTGGCCGCACGGCCTTCACTCACATACAGGCACGTTCCTGACACAGCTGTCAGGGCAGAAAACAGGACCCAGGGCCACTTCCTGGCCGGATCAATACCTTCGGACCAATAGGACCTGGTCCAAGGTCTATCTAGCCACACCCAGTGGATCTTCCTGGGGAACCTGATCCCGACATTATCCGGGACCCAAACATGGAATTCCGCCTATTAAACTCAAGGGCGTCAAGCGTGTCTGATAACAAAAGTTCAGATCCAGCTTTTAACTCACCCAGACGTTGAGCCTACAAGAGATTTCAAAAGGTAGCTTACCTTTCAGATGGGCCCAGGATTTGGTGGGAGACTGCCCGCGGTCCTCCGGTCTAGGGAAGTCATCTGTGGATCCCGGACGAGCCCCCAAATTGTTGTGGAAAATTGACCACACGGTTGATTTTAGATCAGACAGCCTGAGGCGCCTTTATTTTATACAAGCATATATGCAGGGAGAGTCAGCATGGCCCCACGCAAGAGGCAAGCTGCTCTGCCCTTCACAAATTTACCAAGCTTATAAAGGCGAAAACCGCAAAACATAGCACGCTCATTACACACTATTATTGCCTTCATTGGGATACATTGTTAATTACAAGCAAGCAGATCAATTTCTTTACCATTTAGGGTTTTTCCTGTTATTGTCAAGTTTGTGGTTTGACCCTTCCAACACCCTTTTTCTTGCGGTCTGGCGATGTAAGGACAGCTGTCGCAATCTGGCATGACTGGGCCTCTTGTTCCATTCCCTGGTTCCCCTTTTCCCTACTTTAGTTCCTTCTTTTGGGGCTCTAGCCATATCTTTTCTGCCCCTGCATGTCCTTTGTGCAGACAAGCAAGCTTTAGCTACAGCTATAAGATATCACAGCTTTGCCTAAGGCCCAGGCCTAGGCCTGGGGGGTGGTGTCTCTTTTCCCTGA
The DNA here is from genome assembly GCF_016161935.1 of Mauremys reevesii. Classification (NCBI taxonomy): domain Eukaryota; kingdom Metazoa; phylum Chordata; order Testudines; family Geoemydidae; genus Mauremys; species Mauremys reevesii. The sequence goes on from NC_052623.1 coordinate 256,257,806, forward strand.
CAGTATACTATCTGTCTCCCAACACCATACCATCTGAAAATGTGATAATGGACCATGATTTGGATAAGAAAAAAATCAAGTTACATTTTGTGGGGAAAAAACCCTTAGATAATGTGGGGCGGGAGGTTTGCAAATAAATTCTTTTTAAAAAAGCCCTTTTGTCAAAAATCTTTTCTTGCAAAAAACTTTAACCAATTCTAAAGAACATGTTGAGCACAGACCTTATCTCTTTCAAACTGTCCCCTTGCCTTGTACAATTTCCTATTGTATTTGGTCAGTTCCTCCACCAGAGGGAAACTTTTCTGCATACTGCTTATTTTTGTATTTCTCTTCTGTTTCCTTCCCTTTCTTGTTCCTGTGGGGAATGTGGTACTGAGCTAGTCAGGGCAGCTGTAAGTCCCCCTGAGTTTTGTAATGATCTGTGTTATCACTGAATAAAGCCTTCGCTTTCCATTGGATTCCTTAGTGCCTTCCAAGAAGGCTGGGAAGCTTAGAATGTAACTGTCCTGTAGACTGTAGAATTCCCTGTTAATGTTCTACAAACTGGTAAATTCCCAGCACCTAAATGATACTTTGTAAACCACAGTATGGCATTTGTTTTTCCCTTCACTTATCTTAGCGCACTCAGGGTCATCATTGTGGATTACCTTGAGCATTTGACTTTATAATACATTTCTAGAAACAGCATTGCATGCCTGAAATTTCCATTAATTTTGTGTGGCAGATGCTAGGTGACTTGAGCCGATTAGATTTTCGGGGATCAGCTAAGGTCATGCCGTGTTGATTGATCCCTTCTATTTAGTGAGGTAGCAGTCCCCTGCCTACCTTTTGAATGTAAATTTTACAAGCAATGCTGAGTGTAATAGAAGGTCATGGATGCAAACAGAAACTTACTTAGAGACTTGTGAAATAATAGAGACAGGTAATCAGTTTAGTGAAACCTGCATTGGCCAAGGCTACTCATCTGGCTGCAGCCTTGTGCCTTCCAAACGTCAAGCTTCCTAGTTGGAATGGACTCATTATTTTTGGAACCCCGGACTTGAGATGAAAAATATGCACCTGCAACCTGTAAAATTAAAATACAATGGGCCTGCTCTTCAACTGGTGTAAATCGGTGTAAGCGGATAGATCTAAGCCAACTGAAATCAGCTGATGATCTGGGCCGTTGTATTTTAATCTTACAAGTTGCAGGCGCACATTTTTCATCCCAAGTCCAGGGTTCTAAAAATGACGACTCCATCCCTCGTAGAAAGCTTGACCTTTGGAAGGCAAAAGTTTACTGTATAAGTAGCTTTGGTATAGGTAGCCTTTTTTTTAAACCCAAAGTCTGGAGTTTCATGTTAGACCCATGAAAACAGGAAAATCTGCAAACAAAGCAAATCTGGCAATAATTTCTACCACCAGTAGGTAGACAAATGCTATCAGGGCTGGATTAAGGCAGGGGCTTTAGGGGCTGCAGCCCAGTGCCCCAGCTCAAGGGGGCTTGGGGCACAAAAAAAAATCACAGGCAGTGATCTCCAGGCCGCTAAAAGGGGCGCTCAGGCAGGCTGCCTGCCTGCCATAGCCCCACGCCGCTCCCGGAAGAGGCTGGCTGCTAGCACGTCTCTGTGGCTCCTGGCAAGGGGTGGGGGAGGTGGCTCCACACTCTGCCCCCACCCCCAGCACTGTTCCCGGAGCTACGGGGCCAGTGCGGGCAGCGTACGGTGACCTGCTGCTCCCCTCCTCCAAAGGGGCGTGCAGAGATGTGCTAGCAGCCAGACGCTTCCGGGGGTGGCATGGGGCTATGGCAGGCAGGCAGCCTGCCTCAGCCCTGCTGTGCTGCCAGTCGGAAGTCGCTTGTAGTAAGTACTTCCCAGCCAGAGCCTGCACCTCGCACCCCACCCCCACCCCAACCCCCTGCCCCAGATCAGAATCCCCTCCTGCACCCAAACTCCCTCACAGACCCCACACCACCTCCTCCACCCTAATCCCTGTTAACAAAGTGGTTTTTTTTTTTACCCATCTGTTAATTAATCTGTAGATATTGTAAAGTGCTAAAGGGAACCATTTATCCACCACATAGATGGAAACTCAGAGTATGTTGTCTTTCTGTTTTGTGATCATCTTGTGTCTGTACATCATACCAATGTTCATATGCTGACATTCCAAGAGTCCAGTGCTGTGGGAAGATAGGATAATTGAATGAGCTCCTGCATTAATTGAAACTGATTTGTTTATGATTCTTTCCACCAACCGCTGCCACTCGCCTCCACAAAGAATGTTGTTGTTGTTTTTCCCATTCTCTCATTACGGACATTAATAGCTTTTAATGAATTAGCCAGTGGGGGAGGATTTTTTAATAGGGGAAAGACTCTGTGCTGAAGGCATTGTTTGTCATATGTTTCCCACTCTGCCTCTGTTATGATGCCTCTGGCCTAAAGCATTGGCATCAGATGACGAAGATGTGGGATGCTGGCTACTTTGAAGTCTAGCACTAGTATAAACAGCAAAGAGGAAAAATCAGAAGCAATGATGATCTTACATTTAGCCAACAGCTCCTTCCATGCAGAAGGATCCCAACATGCTTTACAGACTGTACTCATGGTTGTGGTCCACTGCATACAGTCTTGAGAACCGCAAGTATAAACCTTGGTCTACTTGGGTGACTCTAAGGGTAGGTCCATACTTACCCGCCGAGTCGACGCGGAGAGTTCGACTTCTCGGAGTTCGAACTATCGCGTCTAATCTAGACACAATAGTTCGAACTCCGGACGCGCTCCCGTCGACTCCGGAACTCCACCACCGCGAACGGCAGTGGCGGAGTCGACGGGGGAGCCGCGGACTTTGATCCCACAGCGCCAGGACGGGTAAGTCAGTCGAACTAAGATAGTTGGACTTCAGCAATGCTATTCACGTAGCTGAAGTTGCGTACCTTAGTTCGACCCCCCCCAGTGTAGACCCATGAGCTCAGTTCTCCTAAACCTGTATCACCTTGTATCTTCTCCCCTGTCGCTAAGGTGTAGTTCTCCCTTCCTCACTCATCTCCTTCCCAACTCACCAGCTCTTTCGGGTCTCTTGTACTTCACCTGCCCTCTATATTCACTTGTCCCCACATTTTCCCTCCCTTTATTTTATAGTACTCTTCCCCAGCTCCTTTTCCCTTCCTGCTCCCCACAGACACAGGGTCCAATATAAAGAGCTGGTGTTAATTTCCAAGGCCTTCTCTGGAAATGACGCAAGACTCCTCAGAGACTGCTCCTCTCTTCACAACAACTTCCCCTGGCCAGTAGTAGCTTTGTTTCTCACATACTATAATGTTGTTGTTCAACCAAAACCAAGGTAGTTTTAGATAGAAATGAAAGTATTCACCCCAATAACCTTGCTCATCAGTGGTGGAACACAAATAATATGACTCATCCAATCAAAATTAACCAGTAAATCTCAAATTTCATCGATTTGCAAACTGCTCATAAGCAATCTCCAGAGTGAGAAATATTCACTGGAAGTATTCAACAACAAATTAAATGGGAAAATCATAAGCAGCTTCCAGACAATTGGTGAACAGGAAAGACGTTTAAATTCATTATACACCTGTATTATGTATTGTAAATTATTCACTCAGCTTTACTTGATATTAAATTCCAGATTGAACACCAAAACAACAGTGTTTACCTAAACTTAATTCCATGAAACAGCAAAAGTGGAGTTCGTTTTCCAAAAAAAGGACATTATGATTTCAAGAGACACATTTAAAATGTGCTTTCAAGCTGGGGACAGTGGAAGAGGAAGGATCATTTCTGGTTGAAACTCTGGTCTGGGAAACAAGAGATCTGGGCTCATTTTCCAGCATTGACACCGACTTTCTATGTAATCTTGGACAAGTCTCTCACCATCTCTGTTCCTCAGTTCCTTATCTGTTAAATGGTGATAATAAGACTTATTTTACCCACTGGGAGGGGGACACAAACCCCACAGTGAGTCTGAAGGGGTTAAAGGAAATCACTGAGCCCAGGTAACCCCACCGCACCCCAGGCCTGTAGATTGTGCTCCAACTGGAAAGGAAGCTTAATGTCGCAACTCAGCTCAGAAGGGGAAGGCTGAGGAGGAAGACAGACATACTCTGAGGGCTCATGAACAAGGCTGCCTATAGAGCTCCACTGGGGCTGAAAGTTTAGTGGTCTTTTTTTGCACCTTGCTATCTCAGATTGGATTTGAACATGCTTGGGGAGATGGATGGTAGGCAGTGATTGAGGGAGGCAGATCTGGGGCACTCCAGAGCGCTGGACGCTATTTTCTCATAGGGCCCTACGGTGGAGCCTGGTGGGGTGGGGCTTCCCTAGCAACTGCGCTTGTTGCAGGGGGGACATAAACCTTGTTTCCACTCCACCCCCTTCTAGTAAGGAGAAGATAAGGATGTTGAAAACCCTGAGGTGAATATAAGCCCCGTACAAGGATTAGGAAATGGTCTGCAGGCCCTTCCTGCTGGGAGGCTGGAGACTGCAAGGTGAGCGGGCTAACCAATAAGCCACCTGGCTCTCTGAGGACTCTGTTATGCTCAGCTTTGTCTGTCTTGCCTAGTTTGACTATAAACTCTTCAGGGCAGGAACTTTCTCTTACTATGCATATGTGTAATGCCTAGTACAATTGGAGCCTGAGCTCAGTTGGGGGCCTCTAGATGCTACTGTCATACAAATAAGTAATAATAATAATAATATAATAAGAAATAAATAATAATTAATAGGATTGCCAACAATTTGGCATACTTTTTATATACCTGTATATTTTCCTTGATGGAAACCTTACTGGACAATTATTGCGGGGTGGGTTGAGGTAAGAGGTAATAATTTCCCCACAGAAAGTTTATTGGAAGAGTATTTCAAATATGTAGGCACGGGCAGTGTTAATTTGTTTCTTTCTTGTTAGCTCAATTTGCTACCCGTAGGACTCAGCATATGCAAAAACACCTATTGAACCCTCCGTAGTGAATGTCTACTAATCAATAAACAATTCTGCTCTCGCTGAATCAAAAGGAAAATGATCCAGAAGAAAATAAAACATGATAAGTTAAATCCTAACGTCCTTAGTAAGTTGTTCTCATCTTTACTGAGACAACTCTAAATAAATCCAGGAGGGGTTTTGCCTGTATGCAACGGCTAAGTAAAAATCTGTATCAGAACGTCAGGATTTGGGTTACTGAATTTCTATCATTATTCATTTTATCTCGGATAGATTGCTCCTCTTTCTTACTTGGGACTGGTGGAAGAGGTTGGTCCCACCTCATGGACCATCTAATTTAAGAAGTGATCAGCAATATTGGAAAGTTTGCAAACCATTGTCCTAAACCAGCAACATAGGGGAATGGCCTTTGGTGTTCATAGAATCCAAAAAACAAACAAACAAAAACATTCAGTGTAACACTAGCATTTCTGGAAACAAAACTTCTTTATTTTAAATAAAATTACATAGCCAACTGTTAGTTTAGGAGGGAAGAGGCAGAATTTAAATACAGAGGAATTCTATGCTGACCAGCCAGGAATTTAGAAGGAAGGGTCATACTTAGCTGTACGCCTATCCACCCAGTCCATGAAATCCCAAATTTAGAAGTAGCAAGCCCCTGCTTTTCATAAGCTTCCCTTTGGGTCCTCTTAAGCTGAGAAACAGGAAGGGTTTGAAAACCTTTTAGTTGGGGACTGAGTTGGCAATAAGAACACTTCTTAAGTCTCTTTGCACAGAAACTCCATCAGGAAAAACAGTTCTTCAGAGCTTAGAAGTTTTATTGCAATATTGCTGCTGAGCTTCCTCCGCAGCTGGCTCAAAAGGATTTAAAATCTCTGTTTTTGTTTCCGCCAGCAGCAGCCAGCAAGTCCATTAATGTTTGAGCCATACAGGATTCCTGTCATTTGTTATGACAGGTAAGGATTGGGGGTGTGTGACAAAGAGGTGCTTAAAGGAAGACATGGGGAGGATGGACTTCAATTTCACCATGGACTGTAGCCCTGCATGCTGGCACTACTGGCTTAGATGTCGGAAAGAGACATGGATGTTCTGAGGCTATTAAAGGGAAAAATATATGGGAGTAATATGCAAAGGGCCTGCCTGGGCCTTTAAGTCTTTGGTGTCAGTGCAGAGATGCACCATTCCTATGGAAACTCCAAGACTTCCTGTGCATCGGGCAGGCAATCTACAAATCCCCCACCCCCTGCCTGGTGTCTACACAACAGAAATATTCTGAAGAAGAGAGGGTGGGGCCACAGCAAAGGCTGGCCCTTTGAATAGGTCAGTGCCACTGTGGGTGCTAACTCAAGTCATCCTGTGCTGAGGAGACCACAGAGGCTGCTACTATGCCTGGTCCTTACATGCAGGGACAAAGAGAGATGGATCCTTGATTTCTAACCACTCTTTCCCATCCCACATGCCTGTGCATGGCTGAAATCCAAAATGTTTGACAGCAAAGGGCCCAAATTGCAAATATAGGTATTTAAATAAAACCTCTAAATCTATACTGAAGCTGGCACCTAGGGAAATTATGGTTATACATGCATCTAAATGCAGCAAGTGGATGGATGCCTATTAGAACATCTGTATTTAAATGTAGTACCCTCATTATAATAAGGAGAATGAAAATTCAGGCTAGGAGTTGTGTATGTGTTTGTGGTTTCCTATCTATCTGCAAATATCTTTGTTAATTAACAGTTATAGCAAGGAAAATTGTGACAATTGCAAGCTAGAAACACAGTTCTGTATTTTGATATATTTGTCTCTGTTTTGTATTTCTCAGTGTGAAATTCCTGCTTTAAAGGAAGTTTTATAATGCAAGAAAAGCTGTGCTGGTCTTCAGTTCTGAATTACTTTCCTTTTACACAATCATGGTAGTGATTAGTCAGACTCCTTGTTTCAGAGGGTGAGGACTTTACAGATTCAAAATATTCTAGCATTCCAAAACTTACTCCACCTTCCTAATAATACATGTTAAATCTTACCATTGCCACATGTAAATCTCTCTATCCGATCTAACAATCCTTGTATCTCAAATTTTTCATCCACTTACAAATTCTTGGGGTAGGCTCTGTAGGCTCAATATGTATAGCACACTGGCAAATGTATATGTCTCTGAAGAAGTAGCAATCTCTGAATGCTGCTGCATCCTGCAATATTTTGGCAAACTGACTCAACCATTACAGCAATTTGACTCATCCTGTTTGTCATGCACTAACAAACTCTTTAGCCCTTGCTATTGATTAGGATAATTAACACAGTTATATGGGAGGAATCCTATAAATCATGGTAAATACTTTGTTAATTTCACTTTTATTTTTCAGTGCAGTCATGGACTCTTTAAGTTCTGTTTCTCTTGCAGAGTTATTAACAGTGGGTGCAGGGAAACCCACATGTGGTAATTATGTATTTGCTTTCCTCCTACAATTTGCATGGGGATTGGTGGTGTGTGAGGGGAAACAAACCTAAATTACCTTCCCAAATGAAGCAGACCCACCCAGCTAGTATGATGTGAACAATTTTACCTTGCTAACGAAAATTTAGGTTTGTCTTAAATTATCATCTTAGTGCCCTTACCCAAACCCTGACTCTGTAGGGGTATGTTCCTGGGAGACAGAGAAATAGTTGCATTTGGTGCAGGGAGTGAAGGGGTGAAATTGTTTTGCAGACTTGGCCTAAAAAATGCTATGGCCTCTCTCAGTCGGCACACATAACAGCGATGAACAATTAGTACAAAGCTGAGATGTTGAGAACAATATTAATTAAGGAATCAAAGGATATGAAGACATTTTTTAATTGCCTATACACATATAGTAGGAGCCTGGACAACAAACAAGAAGAATTTGAATTGATCATTTATGAGCGTTAATTCGCTCTAGATTTATTACTAAAACCTGATGGGATGATTTGCACTGTTGGAATGATAAAATCAATGCTTATAACCTATTTAAGTAATTACTGAGTGGGCAAAAGGGGATGGGGAGTGGCACTCTGTTAAAAAAATGGGATTACCTGTTTACGAGTCACTGGTAACTCGGAAGAAAGTGATATTGAATGCTTATGGGTCAGTGTCCTAACAGATAAACCACAAGATGGAATATAGTTGGTGCCTGCTACGGACTACCAAATCACACTGGAGAAAGGATAACTGCCTCTTTGCGCACCTATCTATAATGTGTAAGGGGTGGAAGGAAGCTGTGTGATCCTGGGAGAATTTCAAATTGAATGACACATGCTGGAGGTCTCATGCTGCCAGTACTAAATCATCCTTGGTATTTTTTACCATTATAAATGGCAATTTCCTAACAAAATGTGTTGCAGCACACTCTGCTTGTATATTGTAAAAGCGATCAAGTCATGATCATTTGGACCTAAGCTACCATTAAATTTTAGTTCTGGACAACATTTCAGTTAAAAAAATAGAATGATATAAAATTAACATGGATTAAATGGATTAAAAACTGGCTAACTGATAGGTCTCAAAATGTAAATGTAGATGGGCAATGATCATAGAATGGGTGTGTGTGTCCATAGGATCATGCAGTGTTTGGATCCTGACCCTATGTTATTTAACATTTTTACCAATGAGCTGAAAGAAAACATAAAATCATCATTGATACAGTTTGCAAATGACAAAAATTGGGGGGAATGCTAAATAATGAAGAGGACCAGTCACTGATTCACAGTGCTGTGGATCTCTTGTTAAACTTTATGCAAGCAAACAATATGCATTTTAATGACTAAATGTATACATCTGGGAACAAACTAGATAGGCCATACTTACAGGGTGGGGGATTCTATCCTAGGAAGCAGTGACTGAAAAAGATCTGGGGATTATGGTGGATAATCAGCTGAACATGAGCTCCTAGTATGATGCCATGGCCAAAAGACCTAATGTGATTCTGGGCTTCATAAATGGGAATCTCGAGTAGGGATAGAGAGATTATTTTACCTCTGTCTTTGTCACTGGTGTGTGACCACTGGTAGAATTCTGTATCTGGTGTCAACAATTCATGGATGATGTCAATAAACTGGAGACGATTCAGAGAAGAGTCACAAGAATGATTAAAGGATTAGAAAACATGTCCTAGAATGATAGACTCAAGGAGCTCAATCTATTTAGCTTAAGAAAGAGAAGATCAAGGGGCGATTTAATTACAGTCTATGAGTATCTACATGGGGAACAAATATTTAATAATGGTCTCTTCAATGTACAAGAGAAAGCTATAACATGGTCTAATGGGTTGAAGTTGCCGATAGACAAATTCAGACTGGAAATAAGGAGTACCTTTTTAATAGTGAGACTAATTCACCATTGGAACTTCATCACTGACCATTTTTAAATCAAGATAGGATTTTTTTTAAAGAATCTGCTCTAGGAATTATTTTGAGGAAGTTGTATGGCCAGTGCTATACAGGAGATCAGACTAGATGATCACTATGGTCTCCTCTGGCCTTGAAATCTATGATGACGAACTTCTGTAAGGACTCAATCCCCATTGACTTCATTGTGCATTGGCTTAGACCTTAAATGGCATGAAGTTTTGTTGGAATCCTAGAAAATGTATTTGAACAGGGAAAGGGGTGGGGACAAGATTAGCTAAGTGCAATGTGGCTTCGACACAGATTCTAGTTATTTTAAACCACTATGCTCATTGAGTGACAAATTTTCTCCCTACTACTATCCATTTTCTCTCCTGTTTTCATTCCCCACCCTCTTTCCCTGCCATCATCTATTTTTATTTCCCAGGAGAGGTGTTTTTTGATTTTTGGTAACATTTTTCACTCTAATTTTCCATTTCCAGAGCAACTTTTGCAAAGAATGCTGTCGACGAGGTGATATATTTAAAAGTAGCTGAACAATGTCCAGGTCTGTCTGGAACTCAATTAATCTGTAAGCCATTAAGTAAATGAAATCTAAAAATGTTTCCTTGTTCCTCTGAAGTATCAATACATTAGTGCAGTCTGCCCAGGCTCCAAGCCATTAAAATAATAGAGTTAGATTGCCCACGCACTCATCATTTTCAGGGAACTCAGCATCATGCCCTGCTCTTCTCATTAGCAGGAAGGCAGATCATATTCATCTTTTTTTCTTGTCCCTCTTTCTGGAAGCTTTCCCAGAGCAGATACCATCCTCCACCTATCCTGCTCTGAAACTGAACCCCACTGCTAAGTTACTTATGTTGGAATTAGAAGAGGTTCAGCTCCAAGGGCAGCCTGGCAGACCCTGAAATGCTGACTCCCCCCACCCCCATATGCCCACTCAATCTGGGGATAAAGCTGATCCATTGCAAGTAAATGTAAACAACAACCTGTCTCTATTCACCTGGCAAGGAACGGATAATTAGGTCACATCTGCTTTTAGTTTTGTTTCTTATCAAGAGTAGACATATGAGGAAATCAGGGCAATTATAAGATTTGGGGAATTTGCCAGTGCAGCCCTTGCTTTTTGTCACTGGTGTGACCATTGGTGAAATACTGTATCTAGTGTCAACAATTCCTTAAATTAAAAAGTTCTGGCTTCATCGGGAACTGAGACATCGGTTTGTTAGAATCTTAGGTATTATACAGCTGCCCTTACCATCAGAGCTGAGTGTCTCACAATTTTTAATGTATTTATCCCCACAACACCTCTTGAAAATGCATTCAGAAAAGCAGCTGCAAGTACACTTTATTATTACATTTTATAATTATTATTATATTAACATATGAATTTTACTGAGATAATAAAAATTAGCAATCATCACCATTCTGGAATCCATTTTGATCATCTTATTGCGTCACCTCTTTGAAAAAGATGGAATTCTGGTATTCCCTCTGTCCTACCTGCGGTACGGTTCCTTCTACTTCATTCGAAGCCACTTGTGGTCTGATGAGCTAAAGCATGAGGAACATACAGGGGAAAAAAGGGTTTCGAATATTTGGTTTCATTGAATCTGATCCCTTCTTATTTCAACTGCAGATCAACACTTAAATCTAAAATCTGCACTTATCCAGTTCAGACCTTGAGGGGACCTTGCTTCTCATTAGAAGAAACTGTACAATCTCGGGAGATCTTGATGTAAATGGTGCCAGCTCTAGGAACTTGGCACCCACATGTAGTCTTGTGCATGCTTTGCAGTAGGCCAGCTCCTTATCACCTCTCTTCCAGGTGTTTGTATTTCCTTGCTCCACTTTACCAAAAATAAATTACATTATCCTACAGTAATGACCCAAAGCCCTACATCTTATAGGAGTAAGACTGCAGGGTTTGGGTGGCTATTCCTGTAGAATGCTATAGAATTTTATTTGATATTCTTTTTAAGGAATGGGGAGTATTACAATCTTATCCCATTGGAAGCCTTTGTGTTCAGGTCTGACTGAATAGTATCTCCCCCCTGGGCCAGATTTTGCTCTCACACCAATGTAAATACAGTGTAACACAACTCTTGAAGACAATGGAGTTATATCAATGTAATAATTCAGGAATAAAGGAGAGTAGAATTTGGCTCATTGGTGTTACTTGCTAAATAAAATACTATTTCATGTAAATATGGAAGAATTGGCCCAAAGGGGTGTAACTCCCATTGATGACTATGGGAGTTTACCTATGTAGCCAAGGGAAGTTTTGGTCTAGGCACAATCTTGCCTGTATGGAATATACAGCATACGGGTGAATTGGTGACTTTTTTTTTTTTGGTAATACTGACACTTACATCTGTTTCATCCAGCCTTGCTTTATAATAAGGTATAAAGGGGTAAAAACAAGAACTGCAACATCACTATAAAAGTAATCTGTCTCTTTTGTTCTTGTTAAGCTGAAGACAAGTTCACACGACAACATCCAGGTTCTGCTGCACAACATGAACCTGCACTGATCTTCCCGTTCCTGCCTTTGAAATGAGCAGAAATAGAGCATATGTCAGCAACAGCTAAACAAAGGGTCTTTTTTTTATTTGCTTTCAGTAAAATCCTAGAGCCCATTCTTATGTCTCATTAAAGTCCTTTAAAGCCCATTATACCTACCCTGAGCTTTTCAGTTAATTTCTACAGCTGAAAAGCAAATTGGAACTTTAATCTGCCCTCTCATGCTACCTTAATTTAGCGTTAAATTTAAAATTGCTTTGAATTACAAATCAATTCAGAGATTTCAAGTCAATGAGCTTGCCTTTTTTCCCCCCAGACACTTTCCTTCCTGTAACAGAAGGTGTTTGAAGAATAAGCTTTGGAACACCTTCCTACCCTCAGATCACGTTGGCTGGTTTGTTGTCAGTCCTAGGGTGAATTTAGTGCTGGTCAAAGGTCGAGATTCACAGCACCGAATACTAAAATTTGCTGTTTATCAATCAAACACATACAACAATGTGGGCAGTTGCAGCTCAAGTTTCTTTTCACTATCCCACATTATGTGCATCAAACCTGAATGACCAGACCATCTCTTGGGTGCTGGGGGAGTCCAGTTTCTATGTCTGTTCAGTCATTATCCTTTCATAAGGATTCCAGGAAAAATACCATCCATGGTTATAACTCTGTTAGAAGTTGCCAGTTGGAGCCATTTCAGATGATCTGCTAGTTCTGTTTCTTTGACTGTATGAGTGGTTAGCTCTTTGGAAAATGCTTATTGTGGGAGGGGAAGTGGTCCATTTAGAAGCCATGCATTTAGGGCCAGATCCAGATCTCATTGAAGTCAATGGAAAGGTTCCCGTTGATTGCAGTGGGCTTTCAACTGGATCAAGTCCATAACCTGTAATGCCTTTTTTCCCCCTTAATCACTCTGTGACCAAAATAATTTCCTTAGGGGCAGAGCTGGCTGCTGCTGACAGGTTATACCCATACAAGCAAAACATTACATGGTGCCAAATTATTACTGTGATGTGTTATTCAAAGTGGACACCTGCACACTAGAAACTGGATTGCAACCAATGACTCATTCTTCAATTCAGTTCAATTCAATAAGACTTAATTGGCATGACAAGCTATACAAGTGTAGCCAAAGCATAAAAAAAAGAGACAGCTCCTTCAGGTATCTGTCAGTAGTAATTACGATCCACCCAGGATGAGTCTATACGCTCTGACTGGGGTTTGCTCCTTTATATCCTTTTGTGATTACTGTCCATTCCTGATTTGGTGACAGGTCGATACATAGCTCTCTGTTACTTTTCTCCCAGGATTAGGCAGGTTTTCCCTCATTACTTTTTGATGAAAAAAAATTGTTTACAACTCATAATTGTTGAGGAAATATCTGTCTTTCATTTCCCCATGTTTTGGATATTGAAGTAGAATGGTTGCCTCTTTGTCTCAATCGCCACTCTCTCACGCTGGTTGCACAATCACTTCTCTCTGGATTCAGACTGTGCTTTAACATACTCAGCTATAAGAACTCATGTCCAACTTGGCCAAAGAAGAATGGCCCAGAAGTGAATAGCTCCATGTCCTATGAACAGTCCCCAAGACAAGACCGACCCTCTTCTAAATGACAGGTTGTATCCAACTTTTAGAAAGGTTCTACCCAAAGGAGATTCACCATTGAACTGGAAGCCTAAGTAATACAGTTGTTTGAATTTAAAGCTACTCTGAATTGAAAACGGGCTACTTGTGGGCTGGATTCTGCTCTGATTTACATCCTGTATTGGAATCAATGGTTTTGCAGAGGATGAGGGTCAGGGTAGAATTTGGCATTTAGTTTTACCATGGCCACTAACTGTGATCTTGGCAATTGACCAGTGGTACAGGAACTGACAATTAAGGTATAGTGATGCCAGTGCTATTTTTAGCATGTTAAGCTTGATCAAAATTCAAGCACATATGTCTACCTGTGCTGGAAGGTACATTTCCAGCTGCAGTGTACACATACCATTAGTGTCCCAGGGAAGAGGGCTTGCTTACTTGGCCTGACTTAGCCAGTTTGGTTATTTGGTTGGTTGTTTTGGTTTTGTTTGGGTAGGTTGTTTTGCTAATATGTATTTCCCATCTAATTTTGATTCATGGGCTCTAATTCTCCTCTCACTTTCCCCAGTTTTACATCGGTATAAGCCCATCGACTTTAGTGGACCTATTTCTAATTTACACCAGTGTAAGTGCAAGAAATATTTGTCTCTAATACCTGCTATTGGAATACATTTTACTACTTATGTCTAACCGTCCAGCACTGTTGCAGAGGCCATATCTAGGAAAGATGTCAAAACCTACCCCACTCATGTTCACTGAGTGATGGGAGGGAACATTTGTATATTAGAGGAACACTTGCAAATGAGGATATGTCTGAACTAAATGCCAAAAATGCTACTGGAGATTGACGCTTGGAGTTTGATATAATGGATATGATGCCTTGGGAAGAGCCATACTGCTGTTGTGGATTTCTCATCTGTTGCCTTTCTGAGGTCTGCGCCATATACAGAAAACCTGAAGAAGTTCTCTTTCCTTTCAAGCCTTGTGAAACTATGCAAGAGGGAATAGAGACAGGACTGGCTTTTAAACTTTATTATTAATATTATTATTATTATTATTGCTCTAGCTCCTAGGGACCCCGATTAGGGCTCACTGTGCTGGATGACATACAAACACATGACAAGACAGGCCCTGCCCTAAAGAGCTTAAAATTTAAGTAAATGTTTCCTTTAGTTCCATTAAACATGTCCTTTAGCCTTGTGTTGTGTAATAAAAAAGCATCTTTAATATTCCTGATTATTAAATCTTGTAGGGAAAGCTGCTGATTGTATTTTTATTTATATAAAAAGTTTCACTCATAAAGTGGCCATACCCAATACATGTCCCTGCCTTCTAACATATGAGGGAGCTTCATATCCATTGAACCTTCCTTCATTTAAAATATACTTATTTTGTCAATTGCAGTAGTTCCCCATTGTGCTAGGCACTGTGCACACAAACTTACATTCCATGCCTAACTTAGTGGTCCTTAAAACAGCCTTTAATCAGGCTTTGGTTTAATAATTCAGCTGGTAAATTGCAGAAGATGGAATCTGTCTTTTAACCAATAGCTCTGTTTCCCCTTTTCTGCTGTGGTATGTGGGGCTGATTGCTCACAAATTCTACCACAGAAGTGACAAAGGGTAAATTATTAATCTTTAGTGACTGAAACTGATGAACCTATTTGCTTTTTAGTTTTCCACATAGCAAGATGTCTTACACATAGCCTTAGATCTCTCCTTGCTATGTAGATAATAGATGACACTGCCCTACAGCCAAAATGCTTCTGAAATAAATGTAGTCAAACTTTATTAATTCTGGGTCACTGAGAACGAAAATGATGCTTAAAATTGTTGATTGGCTCTAGTTTTCAAGATATGCTATTGGGTCAGTATATACGACCCTTGACTTGGGAATAGCAGAGGATAAGTGAGTTATAAATATATCAGAGGGATAAAGTGAGTTATAAAGGGAAGGGATCTCAATTTAAACCAGAAATGACTAAAATACATCTTTGACTGGATCTATGAATAAATCTATGACTGGGTTTGGACAGTACTTGCTTTTTAGGCAAAACAATGAATGATGCAATCTGAAGCTGGTATTGCATCATACATGATATGAATTGCATCATGTTATTCCTAGAAGTCATGGATGATGCAATCATAACAAAGCTTACATCACTCTGCTGAACAAATTGCCCTATATCAGCTCTAGAAATCATACAGTGTCGTGCTCTCTTATTTGTCAGTGTTTGATTTTGCAAAGGGACACATTTCTGTTTAGCCACAGTGAGCAGAGATGCCTAGTACTTGTGTGAACAGTGCAGAAAATTTCTGCTATGTTTGTGGTGAAGTGACTTTTGCATCACAAAAGCGCAGTATAACCACTATGGTTAAGAAAGCCTATCACCTTTATTTTGGCTGCAAAATTGGAGATCAGGACAAGAGGTGGGCCCCACAGATATGCTGCAACACTTGTGCAACAAATCTTCGCCAGTGGTTGAACAGGAAAAAGAAATCTATGCCTTTTGCAGTGCCAATGATTTGGAGAGAGCCAACAGATCATACCAGCAATTGTTACTTCTGCATGGTGCCTCCAGTTGGGAAAGGTGTGTCAAAGAAGAAAAAGTGGACTGTGCATTATCCAAACATTCCATCAGCTATACACCCAGTACCCCACGGAGAAGGACTGCCGGTTCCAGAATCATTCTCACTTGAGTCAGACGAGGAAGAGGAAGAGGATGAAACTTCTGGTCCTGAACCATCAATGCCACAGGACCCACATTTTCTCCCATCCTCCTCCTCTGAACCACACCTCATAACACAAGGTGAACTGAATGACCTTGTCAGGGATTTGGAACTACCCAAGAGTAAGGCAGAGCTGTTGGGCTCCAGACTACAGCAGTGGAATCTCCTGGCAGGTGATGTTAGGGTTTCCATGTTCCGTGACCATCAAAAGGATCTTGTCCCATTCTTCTTCATGGAAGGTGATCTTGTAGCCTGCAACAACATCGATGGTGTGATGGCAGCCCTCAACATCATTCACGATCCAGATGAGTGGAGACTGTTCATTGAAGACGAGTCTTAAAGCTGTTTTACTGCATAATGGCAATGTTTTGCCATCAATTCCAGTTGGTCATGCAGTCCATATGAAGGAAACCTATGACAACATGAAACAACTTTTGAGGTGCATAAACTATGACCAACATCAGTGGCAGCTTTGTGGTGATTTGAAGGTTGTTGCTCTCTTGCTTGGTCTGCAGACTGGATACACAAAGTACTGCTGTTTTCTCTGCAAATGGGATAGTCGTGCAAGAGATTCCCACTACATCAAGAAAGATTGGCCACTCCAACAGTCATTGGAGCCTGGGAGGAAAAGTGTTCAGCATCCACCACTTGTTGAATCAAGAAAGATTTTGTTACCACCCTTGCATAACATAAGAACATAAGAAAGGCCGTACCGGGTCAGACCAAAGGTCCATCTAGCCCAGTATCTGTCTACCGACAGTGGCCAATGCCAGGTGCCCCTGAGGGAGTGAACCTAACAGGCAATGATCAAGTGATCTCTCTCCTGCCATCCATCTCCATCCTCTGACGAACAGAGGCTAGGGACACCATTCTTACCCATCCTGGCTAATAGCCATTTATGGACTTAGCCACCATGAATTTATCTAGTCCCCTTTTAAACATTGTTATAGTCCTAGCCTTCACAATATCCTCAGGTAAGGAGTTCCACAAGTTGACTGTGCGCTGCGTGAAGAAGAACTTCCTTTTATTTGTTTTAAACCTGCTGCCTATTAATTTCATTTGGTGACCCCTAGTTCTTGTATTATGGGAATAAGTAAATAACTTTTCCTTATCCACTTTCTCAACATCACTCATAATTTTATATACCTCTATCATGTCCCCCCTTAGTCTTCTCTTTTCCAAACTGAAGAGTCCTAGCCTCTTTAATCTTTCCTCATATGGGACCCTCTCTAAACCCCTAATCATTTTAGTTGCTCTTTTCTGAACCTTTTCTAGTGCTAGAATATCTTTTTTGAGGTGAGGAGACCACATCTGTACACAGTATTCGAGATGTGGGCGTACCATGGATTTATATAAGGGCAATAATATATTCTCAGTCTTATTCTCTATCCCCTTTTTAATGATTCCTAACATCCTGTTTGCTTTTTTGACTGCCTCTGCACACTGCGTGGACATCTTCAGAGAACTATCCACGATAACTCCAAGATCTTTTTCCTGACTCGTTGTAGCTAAATTAGCCCCCATCATGTTGTATGTATAGTTGGGGTTATTTTTTCCAATGTGCATTACTTTACATTTATCCACATTAAATTTCATTTGCCATTTTGTTGCCCAATCACTTAGTTTTGTGAGATCTTTTTGAAGTTCTTCACAGTCTGCTTTGGTCTTAACTATCTTGAGTAGTTTACACATCAAGCTGGGTCTGGTGAAGAACTTTGTCAAGGCCATTGACAAAACACAAACAGCTTTCAAGTACCTCCGTGGAAAATTTCCAAGGTTAAGTGAAGCTAAGATAAAGGAAGGTGTCTTTGTTGGTCCTCAGATTCGTGAACTTCTTCGACATGATGCACTGCGTGGCAAGGAAAAGACGGCATGGAAAGCCTTCCAGTTAGTGGCAATAAATTTTCTCGGAAACAACAAGGCAGACAACTACAGGTTGTTGGTGGAAAACCTCCTCAAGGCACACAAAAGCCTTGGTTGCAACATGTCACTAAAGATACATTTTTTGCACTCTCATCTAGATTTTTTTCCACCAAACTGCGGAGCAGTGAACGACGAGCACGGCGAGCGATTTCACCAGGACATTGCAACAATGGAGAAACGCTATCAGGGCAAATGGAGCCCATCAGTGCTTGCAGACTATTGCTGGACAGCGACAAGAGATGCTCCATTTAATGAATACAAGAGACAAGCCAAGAAGTGCCAAGTAGACACTGAATAGGACTAAACTATGTACATAATAGTTTTTTGCCTTTGGTTTCATAATAAATTTTATTTATATAACCCTTTTGCTGATTTTTAAAGTGTTACATAAACAGGACAGGTGAAATATTATCATGTAAAGCAACCATAAACACATGAAAAGACCTAGGTTTACAATTTATGATTAAAACTCTACTATCTACACAATATACATAGACATAAAATGTAAAAACTTAAATATCTTAGAAACAGTAGCCAATCAGTTGTTTTAATTGTCATATTTGAATTCAGCACATCAAAATACATAATAAATACCACATTTTATCTCTGAAGCAGACGACGTCTCAAAAATTGTAGACCAGTGTGACCAGTTAAGGTATGTCTTAGCCAAAGCAAAAAAACAGAAGGCTAAGTAGTGCTAGATACAGAAGGACCAAGTGAAATGTATGTTGGTATATTAATGTTGTTCTGAACAAAGCAAAATGCACAGATATAATCACAGTAGAGTCCACTGATGATAATGTGGAAATGACAGAACTTGAAAGAGACATCATAGTCTTTGAAGGCTCCCTCTCAGATTGTTGGATGATGGCAGGTTTTTGCTTTATTACAATTCTTTTAACAGCTCCTGTATCTGTCTTGGTAAATAATGCAGAGAGGGCAGCTGCAAGAGCCTATTGTGTGCTGCTAAAATGAATACTAATGAGGGTCCCAAGACAGCACGTGGATTCAACTGCGGATATTAAAAATATAAATCCTACCCTTTTAAAAAAAAGGGTGTGTGGGGGGGTCAAACAAAAGTTCCTTTAACAACCTTCCACCCTGTGCCATGTCCAAGAAAATTATTTCCCAAGGGGTCCATTTCATTTGTCATCTAGTCTGGCTTCCTAGAATACTTGTTCTTTTAGAAGGCTCCCTGCACATAGGTAGAGGTGGAGGTTGTGTTTTCTCCCACACTCCTTCCAAACAAAATTCCAGACTTTGTGAAAACCAAATGCTGAAGACTTCCCGCCTCCAACCTGTTAAGTTTAGTTATCCTCCAAGGCCAAATTAGGGCATAGCTTCTTAGGCCCCACCTCCTGGAGTCATGTGGTTACATCACAATCTCTGGTTTCATTTTTTTAATAACTGGTTTCTAGCTCTCATGACTGTGAAGAAAAACTTGACACCTATTTAACAAATGCAACAACGCCTACCTAAGTCTGCAGAGAGCCTGAAATAATGGCTCTGGGAGGGAGTGCCTTACCCATTCATCTCAATGGGATGTTAATGCCCAGACTCACTGCTCTGGGAGACCTTGCCAGACCTTGCCAATACTACCCCAGAAGAGAAGTCTGTGTGGCAGGATGGGAGGATGTCCCCTGTTGCCTCTCTGGGGCCCTCCACGAACCAGCCTTTCTGGCAGAGGAGGCCTATGGGGGTTGGGAACCATAGCATGGGGGTGGATCCATTGGGGAGAGCATGCCATGAAGTGCCTATACATCAGGATGACATTAATCTGACCCCTGTTGTCCTGTTAATAGATGTCTTTTCATGCCTTCCTTTGTGTACATCCCGGTAGCCATCATTAGAATCCTTCTACTTGTCTCCATTGATTTCATTTGGAGGATTAGTGTCCCAAGATCCACTGCGCTGTTCCAAAACCCAGTAGGAAATCTAGAACCATCTGGCATCTCCAAATAATTCACTTTCCAAACTCAGCAGCCAAAATGTCAACAAGCCCCAGTTAAAACATGTGCAGCATCTCACACAATTCATAGAAAACAGGATTTTAATCTCACGACCAGCAGCCTTTGTCATATCTTAGTTGTAGGGCAGATTCCACATATTTCTATCCTAGAAATCTCAGGCAAAAATCTTCTACAGATTGCACCCCATTGACTGGAATGAGTTGCACTATTGTAGCTAGGTCAGAGCAGAAATTGTCCTCCAAAGATTTTCACATAGTCTTTAATGCTCACTCTGTGGATCAACAGATCTGTTGCTAGAATAGGGATTACGAATGGCTGCAAAACCTTCATCCCAAAACACTCACTCTAGTTTTTGTTGCTACAGTTGGAGCTCAAGGATCCTTAATGCTTTCTGTGTCAATAAATAGGGGTCCCACACTAGGCAACGGCTTCTGGAATGCAATGGGATGTCTAGGAGACCTTTCAAAGGGGTCCTTTGGGATATGAAGCAGGAAAAGTGGGCTCTTGCTTTAGGTTGCTTTGGAAATTGGAGGAAGTTTCAAAACTAGCTGTAGTGTTCTGAAAATCTGGCTGCATCTTTTGGTTCTCAAGCTGGCCTGGCACTCTGGGACTTTCAGAAGGCAACTGTCACATAAGTCTATGGAACCCATCCCGTGTTAGCAGTGGAGGGTAGGAATCTTCCTCAGACTCTTCATGGGCCCAGTGCTGCAGCACACGCTCTTTCTCATTTCCAAGGGACACAAGGGATGAAATCTCTTTGGGTGAATTTCCACTTATGGAATATTGTGGGCACATTTGGTTCATTCTGGCCAGCACGATTAGAGGTTGCCTGGACCCAGATAATTCAATTCATCCTGCACCATAACCGTTGAACAACACACTGCCTCCTCTACATCAGAACAGGCAGGGCAACAGAGCCACCCTGGATCTAAGAGGGCCAGCGTGCATCGCCATAGTATCAGGCATAACCAGCCTGCTTCTAAGGCAGCTGCTGACCGAGCACCAAAGAAGAAGAAGGGAAAAAAGGGAGAGAGAGAAAAGATAATGGCCTGCAGGTGCAGTCATTATCCCATTCCCTCTCTCCCCACATCTTTTTTTGAACACATTGTGTTCATGCACTCAGGCAGGCTAATTTTGCTTTGGCCATAGGCCTCATGCTCTAATAAAAAAGCATGTTCATTAAGTGTGACTATTATTAACTTAAAGGATGCTTCATTTTATACTCACCTTCAAACTGCTGGCAATCAGCCTGTCCCAGATGGCCGTGGGTGGGGCCACCAGCCAAAAAAATTGCTGATTGTATTCCCCAGGATCACCATCTTTCTCCAGATCTATCACACCTTGCTGATCCTCAGCACCCTCTACTCTCCTTTCACCTTCATCATCACTGACTTGGGGCATGACTGAGGCAGGATATGCTAATATGTTTTGGATCACACTTTAGGAAAGAAGTGGACAAATTGGAGAGAGTCCAGAGGAGAGCAACAAAAATGATAAAGGGTTTAGAAAAACTGACCTTTGAAAAAAGATTTTAAAAACTGGGCATTTTTAGTCTTGAGATAAAAAGTCTGAGTGGTGAGCTGATAACAGTCTTCAAATATGTTAAGGGCTGTTCTAAAAAGGACTATGATAAGCTGTTCTCCATGTCCATTGATGGTACGACAAGAAGTAAGTTGGTTAGTTTCCAGCAAGGGAGATTTAGGTTGGATATTAGGAAATATGTCCAACTATAAGGATAGTTAAGTACAGGAACAGGTTACCTAGGGAAGTTGTGGAATCCCCATCAGTGAAACAGGACATAGGAACACCTGTCAGGAATGGTTTAGATATACTTATAGACTCATAGACTCATAGACTCAAGGTCAGAAGGGACCATTATGATCATCTAGTCTGACCTCCTGCACAATACAGGCCACAGAATCTCACCCACCCACTCCTGTAACAAACCTCTAACCTATGTCTGAGTTACTGAAGTCCTCAAATCGTGGTTTAAAGACCTCAAGCTGCAGAGAATCCTCCAGCAAGTGACCCGTGCCCCATGCTGCAGAGGAAGGCAAAAAACCTCCAGGGCCTCTGCCAATCTGCCCTGGAGGAAAATTCCTTCCTGATCCCAAATATGGCGATCAGTTAAACCCTGAGCATGTGGGCAAGACTCACCAGCCAGCACCCAGGAAAGAATTCTCTGTAGTAACTCAGATCCCACCCCATCTAACCTCCCATCACAGACCACTGGGCATACTTACCTGCTGATAATCAAAGATAAGTTGCCAAATTAATTGCCAAAATTAGGCTATCCCATCATACCATCCCCTCCATAAACTTATCAAGCTTAGTCTTAAAGACAGATATGTCTTTTGCCCCCACTACTCCCCTTGGAAGGCTGTTCCAGAACTTCACTCCTCTGATGGTTAGAAACCTTCGTCTAATTTCAAGTCTAAACTTCCTAGTGTCCAGTTTATATCCATTTGTTCTTGTGTCTACATTGGTACTAAGCTTAAATAATTCCTCTCTCTCCCTAATATTTATCCCTCTGATATATTTATAAAGAGCAATCATATCCCCCCTCAACCTTCTTTTGGTTAGGCTAAACAAGCCAAGCTTTTTCAGTCTCCTTTCATAAGATAGGTTTTCCATTCCTCGGATCATCTTAGTAGCCCTTCTCTGTACCTGTTCCAGTTTGAATTCATCCTTCTTAAACATGGGAGATCAGAACTGCACACAGTATTCCAGATGAGGTCTCACCAGTGCCTTGTATAATGGTTCTAACACCGTCTTATCTTTGCTGGAAATACCTCGCCTGATGCATCCTAAAACCACATTCGCTTTTTTAACAGCCATATCACATTGGCGGCTCATAGTCATCCTGTGATCAACCAATACTCCGAGGTCCTTCTCCTCCTCTGTTACTTCCAAATGATGTGTCCCCAATTTATAACTAAAATTCTTGTTATTACTCCCTAAATGCATGACCTTGCACTTTTCACTATTAAATTTCATCCTATTACCATTACTCCAGTTTACAAGGTCATCCAGATCTTCCTGTATGATATCCCGGTCCTTCTCTGTATTGGCAATACCTCCCAGCATTGTGTCATCTGCAAACTTTATTAGCACATTCCCACTTGTTGTGCCAAGGTCAGTAATAAAAAGATTAAAGTAGATTGGTCCCAAAACTGATCTCTGAGAAACTCCACTAGTAACCTCCTTCCAGCCTGACAATTCACCTTTCAGTACGACACGTTGTAGTCTCCCCTTTAACCAGTTCCTTATCCACCTTTCAGTTTTCATACTGATCCCCATCTTTTCCAATTTAACTAATAATTCCCCATGTGGAACCGTATCAAATGCCAGACTGAAATCGAGGTAAATTAGATCCACTGCATTTCCTTTGTCTAAAAAATCTGTTACCTTCTCAAAGAAGGAGATCAGGTTGATTTGGCACGATCTCCTTTTGTAAAACCATGTTGTATTTTGTCCCAATTACCATTGCCCTCAATGTCCTTAACTACTTTCTCCTTCAAAATTTTTTCCAAGACCTTACATACTACAGATGTCAAACTAAGAGGTCTGTAGTTACCCGGATCACTTTTTTTCCCTTTCTTAAAAATAGGAACTATGTTAGCAATTCTCCAGTCATACGGTACAACCCCTGAGTTTACTGATTAATTAAAAATTCTTGCTAATGGGCTTGCACTTTAATGTGCCAGTTCCTTTAATATTCTTGGATGAAGATTTTGTCCCATTAAGCTGTTCGAGTTTAGCTTCTACCTCGGATGTGGTAATATCTACCTCCATAGCCTCATTCCCATTTGCCATCCTACCATTATCCCCAAGATCCCCATTAGCCTCATTAAAGACTGAGGCAAAGTATTTGTTTAGATATTGGGCCATGCCTAGATTATCCTTAACCTCCATTCCATCCTCAGTGTTTAGCAGTCCCACTTCTTCTTTCTTTGTTTTCTTCTTATTTATATGGCTATAGGATCTTTTACTATTGGTTTTAATTCCCTTTGCAAGGTCCAACTCTACATGGCTTTTGGCCTTTCTCACTTTATCCCTACATGTTCTGACCTCAATAAGGTAGCTTCCCTTGCTAATCCCTCCCATCTTCCACTCCTTGTAGGCTTTCTGCTTTTTCTTAATCACCTCTCTAAGATGCTTGCTCATCCAGCTTTATCTAGAACTCCTGCCTATGATTTTTTTCCCCTTTCTTGGGATGCAGGCTTCCCAAGATCCACCGCACTAAATATAGTTGTGTAGATGTTGTGGCTTGGCCTAGATCTTGGACTCTGAAGCCTGGAGCGGGGAGTGGGAATGTAGTGGTGGACCTCAGAGCATGAGCCACAACTTCAAAGTACTGTCTACACAGCTATTTTTAATGCAGTAGCACAAGCCTCATGAGCCCAAGTCTGTCAGGCTGGGAGGCTCAATTCTGTGGGCTGTGTAGTCACACCCTGAGTGTTTTTGAAGAAAACCAGTGGAGTGGCCAGACCCTGCCCCATCCTCTGAGAGTGCTAACCACATCCCAACTCCCACCCTCCCACAGAGTGCTGTGGAGACCTGGATATGACTAACAAACTTCTTGGAAAAACCCATCAGCATCCAAATGCGTGCACATCCTCATTTGGAACTCAAGTTACCAGAGAACCTTTAGTGTGCACTAGCAAGGCCTACCCAGGCCAGTTAGTGCACAACACCTTGGAAAGCTTTAGAAGTCACATCCCTCTAGTATGCATTGCTGCACCATATAGAAAAGCCCCAAGACACAGACAATACCAATAGAGTGAATAATGTGGTAGCAGCAATATCATGTTGATTTCATGACTTGCGGGGGAGAGGGAGGAGAGAATGGTTGCATAACGTATACAGCCATCTGGCTAACTGAGCAATGCTTTACCATGGGAGGGAGAGATTTCTTCCTGACCCCAGCAGTTATTTTATGCCTTAAAATATGAAACTTGATAGACTTTGTGACCTTCTTTCTAGTGACTGTAAATATCTATTCTTTTTAAAAAAAAATTGCTAAATTCCTTGCCTCTGTATCCTATGGAAATGAATGCTACAGTTTAAGTATCTGTTGTGTGAAAGTAGTGTTTCCATTTACTCATTTTAAATTTGTTGCCTTTTGGTTTCATTGACTTTCCCATTTGTTTTTATATTATGAGGGAAGATAAATAGGAACCTCCAAATAGCTATTTCTATACCACTCACTAATTAACATATTTCTTCAGTCTACTCTTGCTTTTCCCATTATCATATGAAATGATCCTAGTTTTTTCAACCTCCCCTAGTATGGAGTCCCATGCAAACATGACTCCCCTCTTCCTCATTGACCCACCCCAAGTTCTCAATAATTATATTGTTCTCTTGGGTCCTTCTATTTTTACTCCATTCCACTCTTTTCTGATATGTGCATATCGTCCAAACCCACATAAAGCCAACTGGAGGAATATTGCAATGGACATTGGCCTATCAGACTGAATAACGATTAGGGCTGAATGGATAAGGAAGAGATTGAATCAGCAAAATTGTAGTAATGAGTCCATCCAGTAGCTTATGTTGCCTTAGTTTGTCATGCCAATTGGATCCTAACAGCCACAAGGCCACCTGCTTTCTGTCATGGTAGCTCAGCTGTTGTTCATAAATTTCAGACACTTGTGCCAGTAATTAAACTGTGCCAGCAAAGCACTATTACATTTAACTATCGCAAAAGGAGCAAAATAATTGATCAGATCTGTGGGTCATCAATTTGTTTGTGGATATATTGAAAATGAGGATGGTGGGTGTAACACTCCCTCACTCACTCCGGAGGAGGGAGGTCGCTGAAGGCTGGCGGTAGCCTGCCTCCACTCTTGTCTCAGTTTAACTGGCCCTGGGCTTGCAGGTCTCAGGCAGCCAGCAAACAACACAGTCTCAGGGGGGCTGGGACCACTCGTCTTCAGAGCGAGAGCCCCTTGCAGAGGAACGAGGGTCAGCCACCCGGGGGTCGGGGGGACAGGGGGACGCGGGCCCTCACTACTCCACCGCGTCCCAGCCCAGGGCCCTGGCAGGGGCGGAATCAGCTGCCCCGGGGTCGGCAGGGATCCAACCGCAACACACTAATGCGGGGGCTTGGGGCTTTGCACCCAGTCCTCTGGGGGCTGCCCCTGGGCCACTTCCTGCCTCCCCTGGGGTGAGTACCTCTGGCGTACAGTCGTTGTCCGGCTCTCTCCGGGTAAGTGGCGGCGGGCACTCTGGGCCAGTTGTCATCCACGTCCGGGGCTTGGGCCGAGCCAGGCCGGGGATCCGCTCCGTGCTGCTCCGGAACCGGCGGGACGTCCTTCCCCTCTGCAGGCTTCCCCCTGAAGGGGCTGCGGGTCTGGTCTTTTATACTGCTGGCCGCGCCCCTGTCCTTCCGGCAAGGGGGTCGGGGTGGCCTAGGCTCCGCCCTCCAAGGGGTGTGTAATACTCCCTCACTCACCCCAGAGGAGGGAGGTCTGTCCGCCTCACTACAGTGGACAACAAAAGGAAGAGGAAACATCAATTTTTCAAAAAGTATCTGAGTCTCAAAATCCATTAACATTGATTTCAATCCAGGACACGGGGCCTGACTAGCACAAAGCTTGGAGTGATAATTTAAGACACATATTTTTCCAGTGGCAGAGTACAGTAACTTTGCTGCAAGAAGAAGAAGTAAATAGGAGCTAATCACTCCAAAGAGCTATAAAGGATTATAGACAGTTAAGGACGCAGCCTTCATTTGTCTCTCTTCCTACCCTTTACTTGCATTGCTATGGTTGAATGTTTGCTTTTTATGGATATTGTTGCAAAATTAGAAACCAAATTTTTTCTGCCCTCTTAAGCTATGCTTTTCATAGACCCACCATGGCACTGAGACCTCATGAGTGACAGAAGCTGGAGATGATTCATTGATTTTGTTGGCTCATTCTTGGACCCTTTCTGAGTTGGGGTGGTCACATGGGCAGGCTTGGGCTAATAGGGGCTTTGGATTTGTAATGTGTCCTCCATGATTAATATATATTAGGGCTGTCAATTAATCGCAGTTAGCTCATGCGATTAACTCAAAAAATTAATCACAATTAAAAAAATATTTTAAAATAAATGGTATTCTATTGTTTAATAGTTTGATTAATCATGGCTATTTTTTAATCATGCAATTAATCATGATTAATTTTTTTTAATTGCTTGACAGCTCTAATATAAACGTGTTATTCTTAAGTCAAAATGTGTCACTTTTGGGTCAACCCAGTATCCTAGAGATTAGAGATGAAAAAGTATTACCAAATTATCTAACCTCTCAACCTGCTAGTGTAGGATTGCTCCCTACAATATATATTCTAGTATTCTGTGCAGTCTAGTTTTGAATGATTGAAGTGTGATAGTTCTGTGTAACAAAACCCCAACTTGGAAGCATTTCCTACTACTTGTAGAGTCCTGAGTACAACTGGGTGAATAATTTGTAACTTAATTTTTCTATTAGTTCTCCTTTAAAAAAAATTCTCAGAGACAGTGATTTTTTTAAATTTATTAGTTATTCATGATATGAATGGGAGTCAGGAGATCTGGGTTCAGTTCCCAGTTCTGCAAGAGACCTCCCGTGAGACTTTAAGCAAGTTATTTAATCTTACTGTGGCTCAGTTCCCCACCTGTAAAACAGGAATAATAAAGTTTCCTTTCCACCCTTTGTCTGTTTTCCATTTAAATTGAGAGCCCTTTTGAGCAGGAACAGTCTCTTACTATGTATTTGTATAGTCCCTAGCACAATGGGGCACTGATCTTACTTGTGGTCTCTATACTGTTCTGTAATACAAATACTATAAATACAAGTGTCTACTGAAGTTATATATTTTTAAATGATCAGGTCCAGGTCACTTGCATCCAAGAGCTTGAAAAGAGCTGCCTCAGGAGTTTTCTGTATCATTAATGTTGCTTTTCAATAAGTCTTGAAGCACTGGGGAAGTTACAGAAGGCTGAAAGAAAGCTTAAGTTTTGCCCATTTTTAAAAAGGGTAAATGGGATGACCCAGTAATTATGAAAGCTGAGGGCATTATGTAGAGTGACCCTAATTACAGTGGACCACAGAACTTATGCACTAGCTGTTGAGAGTTCTGGTACAGAGCTGTACACACAAAGTCATTAAGCAGAGAGGAAAAATAGATCTATATTCCTTGACTCCCCTCCACTGCCACCCCGCTTAAATCCTCAGCTTGTCCTTACAGTTCATATTAATAGAAACTTGGACCAAGCTTCCCGATTAGAAGAGAATAACTTAATTCTGGGTCCCTTGGCGAAGAACCTAATGTACAAGTTACTGTTTGGGGAATAATAGTAGTAATAATTAAAAAAATCAGTTACTGATATGCATTTCATGAAAATTCATCCCTTGGGTTAAACAGGGTATGGGGGGTTGAAATTCTAATCTACTCTAAATTCTTGTACTGTGTACGTCACTGTGGTGTCTGAGGGCTTGTATTTCAATGAAAGTGTCTTGCTAGTGAAGTAAAGGTAGAACTAGCTGACAAATAGGACATATTTACTTACACACACCCACACAGCACAGACTATTTTTTCTAAAATTTCCATGGATTCTTTTCTTGAAAATGAAAATGTTTTGTTTTTCAGTTATTTGGAGTCCTCCCTTCCCTTTGTCTGTCATTTCTCCCTACCCACTTCTTTTTCCTTTTTATGTTTTGCCACTGGAAAGGGGGAAAGATGGTGGGAAGGGGAAAAAACAAACTTTTGGTTTTCAAAATTATTCCAGATTTTGATTTTACAACAACCAAAAAAAAACCCTAAAAAAATCAACAGCAATGAAAAATTCACTCAAATTTAATTTAATAAAAAAACATTTTTGTTGGGGGGAAAAACTGATTAAAAGTTTTCAAAAAGCTCTATTTAAAGGCATGGTTTTACTCTAAAGGCCTCTGGGATTCTGCCCACAGGTTAACATCTCTTCTAAACCTGAAAGACATCCATTGGCATGACCGGCACCCTTCCATTCATGATGGGTGAGGATAGGCTGCTACTGAGAGCCATGAAAAAATATTCAACTCAAAGATATTACACATCAGACCTTAGTTCAAATTTGACTTGCACTTGACCCCTTAAGAAAGCCTGAGAGAGAATTTGTAATGAATAATTTAGTCAATTAATTTAGCCACTTTTTTGGCTAGAGAATTGTCTATGAACAGATTGTGTCTTTTTTAAATATTTTATTTACTATTCCTAATTATTCAACAAATGCTCTGTGCAAACAAATTTGAACTTATATTTTGCTTTCAAAATTTGTTTGCTGCAATTGCTCATTCTGCTAGATTTTGTGTAGCTGCCAAAGTATTTGGTTGAATTAACGCATCTCCATTTTATGTCATTCTATCACCCACCATTCACCATAGCTATTAATAGTGTTTATGGACACAGCTCTATTTGTGAAGGATGTCTTTGTCTATCTTTTCCCCTCTTTTATCTGATTCATTGCCAGGCCTTAGACCTGAAGGATTTAAGGAACTGTTGTGGATTTTTAAATGTCCCCTCTCTAACCCATACTCTACTCAGCTTTATTTCACAAAGGTGCTAAGTCTGTAATTGAATTCCCTGGTCTCCATTATCTACCACTGCACCATCAGTGTCAAGTCATATGCACCATTTAGTAATAGCATGTGTGTGCTTGTGCTTGGTCCCAGTTGCAAAGGGAGTAGGGTTGCCAATTATGGTTTGACATATTCCTGGAGGTTTCATCACATGACATACTATTGAATTAAATATTAATCTTTAATTTCTGGAGACTGCAGGACAATCCTGGAAGGCTGGCAACTGTAAAAGGCAGCAATATTCCTGTCCATCTCATTTGATTAACTGCATTTGAGATTGGAGCACGCATCCCCTGTCAGGGGATGGACCTGTTTTGGTGGTTCACTCTCATAAACTAATGGAACTTGAGTGTTTTCAGAGGATTTAGGCAGGGGGATACTGACAGTACACTCAAGTTGATGGGTTAGTCAAATTTCATAATATTCCTTTATCTTCCACCATCCATGAGGTAGTCCCAAGGTGCTCTCTTTTCAGGCTCCATGATGGTCACACCTTTGTTTACAGATGACATGACCTAAGAACCCTTTAATGCCAACTGGAAAGAATGTGTGACAAGAATGTCCTGATTCTGGTATGTACATTCTGGTTCACCAAGGAATGTCATGTGAAGTTTTAAATAAAAGCCGGTATTGGTGTGTATATATATATATGTGTGTGTGTGTGTATATATGTACAAATACAGATACATTGTGATTCATATATCCATGTAATACGTTATAGGTCATTGAGGCCTGGTATGAATGATGCGTGCTTGACATTAATGCCTGCGTTGCAAGTTAGCAACTGAAGCAAGAGCTTAGGGTCAAGGACTATTAGAACTCTATGTGCAAAAACAACCTTATGTTCTGAGAAACATACAGAAAATCATCAGAACAGGAAACAGCTGGACTGATATACAATTGTATAAGAATTGGAGGAAATGGCGCACCTTGGATCATCGTGGCCTGCCCAAGATTGTCTCTTTGGAATTGTATAGGTAAAACGCCTAGTAAACAAAGGCAAAGAACCGATGAGGCGATGGACTAATTTGATAAAATTGTTGTCTATTGGTAGCTCAAGAGGTATCTTTGATTGGCCCTCTTCCACATAACTGTGCAATCCTAAACTGTCCTCTCAAGTGTTTAATGCTGACTGGCTTTTTACAGTGACCAGTGCTAACATCAGCAACAGAAACATCAGTCTCTTCTGGTTATTATTCTTACTCACAAGCACCCTTCCTCCCCTTTTCTAAACCTGAGTTCACAAAGAATTTTCAAAAAGGTCACGGGAGCACTTCCAGTGCTAGTACCCCTGTCAGGATTGTATTTGCATTGAATATTTCCAACGCTTTCACTTTCTGTGAACATTCTTGCAAATAAACTTCTTGCACAAAAATTCATAGAAAAGAGCATGAAAACAGTTACAAATACCTGGAAAATGGAATGCACTATTTTATACACAAAATATTTGCAACTGCTTCTTTCAAAATGTGTTTGCCAAATTTTGTAATAGTAATACCCAGTTCTTATATATCACTTTTCATCACTAGATCTCAAAGAGCTTGACAAAGGAGGCAACTATCATTATTCCCATTTTACAGATGGGAAAACTGAGATACAGAGAGAAGAAGTGACTTACTAACAATCACCCAGCAGGCTAGTGATAGAACAAGGACTAGAACCCAGGTCTCCTGAGTCCTAAAATCCATTGGTCTTGCCACTGCTCAACAGCATACAGCTATAATTTGCTCACATTTTTTCCAAGTCTGTGAATGTTTCATCATAGCTGGATTTGAGCTTTGCTCCTCTGTCTAAATTTCTATGAATAATTTTGAGGTGGCTGTTCTCAGAATGTGAAATTTACCCAATATATAGAGGGCTAGGAAAAGACCTATGTGCCACATAAGTCCTGTTTAAACCCTGTTTTGAAGGTTTAAATGGCCTCTAAGTAGTACAGTACCTAGGGTTTTTCCTGTCCCTTTGCACCGGGATGATTTTCACACAGACGAGGAGTTTTAGCTAAATTATCTGATCATGATGGAAAAAATCAGCACAAACCAATTTGATCTTAGTCTCTGACTGACTATGAGATAGTGGCCAAGGCTTGAATTCCTAATTCCATCAGTTAGTGAAAACCATCTGTTCTGAGGCACAGAACAGTATGTGCGCTATACTTGAAGACCTCTGGGAAGCTTCAGCTGGTGCAGAATGTGGATAAATGTATTGAAAATTATTAGTGTTGGGGGTTTTGTTTGTTTTTTAATGGAAATCAGGGAAATTGAGTGAGTGGTTTTTCAACAAAATTCTTAACTTTTATTAGAAGAAAAAGTTGTCACCATTGATCAAGATCAAAGACTTGATCCAAAGCTCACTGACTTTAGTGGAAAGCCTCCTATTGACTTCAGTGGGTTTTGGATGGGGTCCCAGATGAGCAATCTGACCAGCTCAGAAGCCATCCCACTTCAACACTTATCTTCTCAGGCAAATCTGTTCTCTTCTCAGCACTCTGAAGTTGATCTTCTGCACAGCTCTGTCTCCAGATTAAACACAGGTGCAAAATGGAATGTCAGGATGTGAGCTAGAATGGGCCGTCCTCAGGCACTTCTAGCAAATAGGAAAACAGCAGTTCACATGGACTCAAATTTAGCCTCAGCGCACATGCCATGTGATAATTAACATAACACTTTAGATACTGAATTAAAATGCAGTTCAATGTTGATATGTAACAACCCCACCGATATTTAAACAAAAACAAAATAAAGGGGCATGAGACATTTAAAAAAAAAAAAAAAAAGGCGGGGCGGAGTGCGAAGCCAGGTCAGGCTTAGTGCATGAAAATGCACTTCTGGAAGATATAAACATTCTCAACTTTCTGAACAAGTAAAACCAAGCATTTATGTGTGTAAATGACACTCCTGCACACCAGTTGGATTGGCACACATTTACATTGACTGCACCAGGTTGCAGATCCTTTTCCTGCTCCTCCAGAACCTTCTTCTCATGTTCTGGCTGCACTTTCCCCACATCTCCCAATTTTTGCATATGGTGCCATGAAGTCGTGAGACCGCCTCATCAACCTCCTCCAGACATTGGCCAGTGTGGCCATGCACCATACTAGGAGAAGGATGCTGGATGGGGATGTGTTCTGCAACTGTGGGGCTTATTTCCGCTCCTTTCTGAAGTCACGTCTCTGGGCAGAGATCCTTTGAGCCACGTCTATTGGCTACCTGGACACGTTGGAGGAGCAGTGGGCACTGTCGGGGGTTGTCTGCTTGGTGTCCCTCTCTGGATAACTGCTTTTGACCCTGTGATTCTCACTCCTGCTCCTGTTTTTTCATTTGTTGTCCCTCGAATTTACCTGAGCCCTGGGTCCAGTAGCTTCTCCCCTTAGGCTGGGGGAGGAGCCCTTAGTTGTGGACAGACTTGCACCCACCTATTTCCCCCAGGAACTCAATTGGTGCATGCCAGGTGGATGGCTAGGCATTTATCTGATTTGTGGGCAAATCCAGGCCTTTGCATGCTCAAATAATTGTGTGCACGAAATTGCCAGTGCAAATTTGGAGGCCATATCAGAAAAATTTGCCATGTAGGTCGTGGATTCTTCAAGAATCCAAAATGTTTGGTGGAAGCTGTAGACAGTGCAGCTGCCTGTGCTGTGGAAGTTGTGCTGCCTGTGGAAGTTGCCAGGCAGCACAAAGTAGAAAGAGGCAGCTTCTGGCAGCCCCAGCTGCAGTGGCAAAGCAGCCGCTAATGACTAACAGTGAGAACTGTAGATACATTTGTTTTTCTTTCAGTCCTACCTATTTCAAACAAACAGAAGAACCCAGGACAGATGTCACTTAGTACTTCTTTACAAATATGAAAATCCAGTTAAGACATCAGGGGAAGTTATGTGGTTGCTCTGTTTCTATGGTACTCCAAATTATTTTGATTTAAAAATAACCCTAGCCCCTGCTTCCTCTGTTTCTTAGCAGCTTGCAGAATGCTGCTCACCCTCTCACACGTATGGTACTACACCACATCCATTTTTAGAGGAATCCTCTGGCCTCCCAGTCATTTCAGGAGCTAGCTCTGAAATGCCTTCCTTGTTTGTATAACTCCAGACCTGGCACTCACTTCACTGCCTCTCCCTCCTCTCATTTAACACCAGCTTCCTCTCTGTCCCTCTGCATAATCTCTTGCCATCTGGAACAGCCTTCCGGTATCTCTCTGCCTCATCATCACTCCATCTCTTTTCAAATCTCATCTAATAACATCTCTTCATTCCCTTGCCTACACCTCTTAATTTCTTTCTCTCTCTCTTGGTCGTTATCTGGTTTTAATATATTCTACATACAGCATCTTTTTGCCCCTGTTTTCTCATAATCTATACAATATAATATCCACTGACTTGTATTATTTAAATTTCTAAAAGATTTTGGGGTGGAGTTGGTATGAAAGAAGCTATGAAAAATAACGCTGCATTATATTATGGATAGCTGAGCCAGTTCTGTGACTGTTCTTTTCTTTTTCTTTCTTGGTATCCCCACTGGAGCTCTGAGAAATCACTTCTTAAAATAAAGACATACATGTAAGTTCACTTTTCTTGATTTACAACCCATCCACGAGGACTTCAGATTGCAGCCACTCTATTTCCAGCCCTGGAAACCTAAGTGAGTCACCTTCTAATATTGCACTCCCACTCTTTGGTCCAGCAGAGATCCCGAGTGCCATGGAAGCAATACACATTTTATCAGAGTGGGGAGCAACTGCCTTCTATTATATCAACAGCAGCAATTCCAGACTCTTAGATCAGTGGAGTTGATAGGTTCTGAAAGGAATTCTGGCTAATCTTCCTCAAAAAGAAGGATGGTGTCTGTGGCAGTCAGGGCAGGAGAGAGAGAAGGAGGGATTGGCCAGAATAATCCATTCGGTTCTAGTCTCCTGGAAAATCAAACTATATCGTTATGTTGTTCTATGAGCTACCCAATCTTTATTAACTGGTAGGTGGTACAAGTGCCACAGATCTAATACAAATGAGCAGACAAAGAAGACTGTATACGTTTTCTCTCTGATAAGGGAAAAAATTGTCTTGAACTTTTTGAGGGTCAGGTGGTGGGGTGAGGTGGGGTGGAGGCCCATGTCCCAGGAGGCTGCTGCAGCCATTCTGCTGATTGTAAGTTTACAACTCTGGCAAATGACTTAGGGTATGTCTACAGTACCAGAGTAGTTCGATTTTACTTACCTTGAATTTGTGGAACCGACCTTACAAAGTCGAACGTGTGTATCCACACTAAGGACAGTAATTCGACTTTGTGAGTCCACACTAACGGGGCAAGCGTCGACATTGGAAGCGGTGCACTGTGGGCAGCTATCCCACAGTTCCCGCAGTCCCCGCTGCCCATTGGAATTCTGGGTCGAGCCCCCAATGCCTGCTGGGGGAAAATATGTGTCGACTGTCATCATTCAACCGTCACTCCCGCCCTCCCTCCATGAAAGCGCCGGCGGGAAATCTGTTCACACACTTTTCTGGTCAGTGACAGCGTGGACGCCACAGCACTGTGAGCATGGAGTCCGCTGCGATCATCGCTGCAGTTATGGCTGTTGTCAACTCCTCACACCTTATCGTCCACCTTTTTCACAGTCGGATCCTGAGAAATCGGGCAAGGAGGCTCCGGCAGCGCGGTGAGGACATCAAGTGTGAGAGTGGCACTGACCTCTCACAAAGCATGGGACCCCACGCCGTGGACATCATGGTGGCAATGGGTCATGTTCATGCTCTGGAACGGCGATTCTGGGCCCAGGAAACAAGCACGGACTGGTGGGACCACATAGTGCTGCAGGTCTGGGATGAATCACAGTGGCTGCGAAACTTTCGCATGCGTAAGGGCACTTTCCTTGAACTGTGTGACTTGCTGTCCCCTGCCCTGAAGCGCAAGGACACCCAGATGTGAGCAGCCCTGACTGTGCAGAAGTGAGTGGCCATAGCCCTCTGGAAACTTGCAACGCCAGACAGCTACTGGTCAGTAGCGAACCACTTTGGCATGGGCAAATCTACCGTAGGGGTTGCTGTGATGCAAGTTGCCAACGCAATAGTTGAGCTACTGCTCTCAAAGGTAGTGACCCTGGGAAACGTTCAGGTCATCATAGATGGCTTCGCCGCGATGGGATTCCCAAACTGCGGTGGGGCTATAGATGGAACTCACATCCCTATCCTGGGACCGGACCACCAGGCCAGCCAGTATATTAACCGAAAGGGCTACTTTTAAATGGTGCTGCAATCACTGGTGGACCATAGGGGACGTTTTACCAACATCAACATCGGATGGCCGGGCAAGGTTCATGACGCGCGTGTTTTCAGGAACTCTGGTCTGTTTAGATGCCTGCAGGAAGGTACTTTCTTCCCGGACCACAAAATAACTGTTGGGGATGTGGAGATGCCTACAGTGATCCTCGGGGACCCAGCCTACCCGCTAATGCCCTGGCTCATGAAGCCCTATACAGGCGCCCTGGACAGTGACAAAGAACTCTTCAACTACCGGCTGAGCAAGTGCAGAATGGCGGTGGAGTGTGCTTTCGGACGTCTCAAAGGGAGATGGAGAAGCTTACTGACTCGCTCGGATCTCAGCGAAACCAATATCCCCATTGTTATTGCAGCTTGCTGTGTGCTCCACAATCTCTGTGAGAGCAAGGGAGTGACCTTTATGGTGGGATGGGAGGTTGAGGCACATAGCCTGGCTGCTGATTACGCCCAGATAGACAGCCGTGAGATTAGAAGAGCCCAGCGGGAAGCGCTGTGCATCCGGGAGGCTTTGAAAGCTAGGTTCCTCAGTGAGCAGGGTAACCTGTGACTATTAAGTTTGTTTACAGAGAAGCTGAACTTGCCCCCGTTTCTTTACCCAGTTAATGTTGACTATCCTCTGCAGTTACATACCCCGTTCACCCCGTTCCCCCCCTTCCAACACACTTTAAAAATAAAATACATGGAACTTTGTTAATAAACACCGTTTTCTTTAGTACTGATTTTGCAGTAAAGGGTTAAAACTGGGA
The DNA here is from genome assembly GCF_016161935.1 of Mauremys reevesii. NCBI lineage: Eukaryota > Metazoa > Chordata > Testudines > Geoemydidae > Mauremys > Mauremys reevesii. The sequence goes on from NC_052623.1 coordinate 256,294,427, forward strand.
CGCAGACTGTGGTGGGTAGGGTGTGTAGTGCTGCAAAGACCGCTTCTAAACTCGAGGAATGACAGGCTCCTGCTCCTAGAGCGGTGCGCTGTGGCGAACTGGTTGTTTCAACGGAGCCTGCCACCCCTCCTTCTCGGGACTCTGTGTGGGGGGGCTATGTGACTTTGTGGCGGGGGAGGACAGTTACAGATCAGCTGCTGCATGGCTCTGTGATCCAGGATAAGGACTGCTGCATAAGATCTCTAACCACCCTCCCCCGCCACAAAGTCACATAGCAACCCCAAAACGGAACATGAAAACAACCTCCCAGACTGACCAGGGTGCCTAAAGACTGCACTGTGTGTGTGACCTGCTGCTGAACCTGCCCCCGTGTCTGTACCCTGGTAAAGGTAACTGACCTGTCCAATTACCAACCCCCTTTCCCTCTTGAAACACAGTCTCCTCTAAAAGAACATGACAGAAACAGTAATTAACAGAAAAATCTTTTTTATTATCACCTAGACAGTTAGGGGATGAAACTGGGATGGGGGCTTGGGTGAGGCAGGAAGGAAAGGACTTCTCAAAATTTAGGGAATGAGAGCTTTTTGGTAATTGAGCACTCTGCAGGGGTGGAGTGACAGTTCTCACGGCCCCTGGCGCCCCTCCTTCTTGTTACTTTGGGTGAAGGGGGTATGGGACTTTGTGGCGGGGGAGGGCGGTTACAGATACACTGCAGTGGGGCTCTGTCCTTCTGCCTGCGGTCCTGCAGAACATCGACAAGGCGCCGGAGCGTGTCCGTTTGCTCCCTCATTAGTCCAAGCAGCGTTTGAGTCACCTGCTGGTCCTCCTGCCGCCACCTGTCCTCCCGTTCACTGTGTGAGAGCTGGTACTGAGACATGTTCTCCCTCCACTGGGTCTGCTGTGCCGCCTCGGCTCTGGAGCAGCCCATAAGTTCAGAGAACATCTCGTCCCGTGTCCTTTTCTTTCACCGCCTAATCTGCGCCAGCCTCTGTGAGGGGGATGCCGGGGCAGGTCGGGAAACAGTCGCAGTTGTGTGATGGGAAAAAGGGAGTGAATTCCTTACAAAGATACATTTTTGCGAACAATGAACATAGTCTAGTCTGTCTCTGTGAACAAGACCATGCACAGCACCTATCTCATGCGCACTCAGGACAAGTTCGAATTTTTGGCCTTCGCATTCATTGCCTTGGGTCTTGCACTGGAGATCAGACAAGCGGGGCAGGACAGCAGAATTCGTGGAGCAGGCACACATGGTAAGCCGTAGACTTTTGGCTGCTTAAACCTTAATGTATAGCAGTGCCCTCCTTTCACGCTCAAAGCAATGGTCATAGCGTTTGCAAGTTCCTGCTGCCGGCAATCTGGAAAGCATGAACTCTGCCCCTGTTCCACCCCCTCGCGGCTGTCCCCGGGAAAGATCCCTGTATGCTGCCCCTCTACCGCCTCCACCACGTGGCTGTAAACCAACGCTTATTGTTATATAAAGGAACAGTCAAGCATTCCCAATACTAACATTCCCCTAATTCAAAGCAGGACGCCCTGAGCGAGATCACCCTGAGGAGGATCACTGACAGAGATAGAGACCGCATGCTGCATGAAAGCCAGCACAAACCAGGGCCTATGCCGCCATGCTCGTCGAGGCAATGCTCCCAGAGTACCTGCTGATAGCCTGGCGCGGAAAAGTGTCCTACCACGGAGGACCCAATAAGGCCGCTCTCCCCAGGAACCTCCTGCGGAGGCTTTTCGATTATCTCCAGGAGAGCTTCGTGGAGATCTCCCAAGAGGATTTCTGTTCTATCCCCATATATATTGACCTTCTTTTCACATAGTTAATATTCCTGCTCTGTTAAAAATAAATGTTTGCATGTTTAAAGCACTTACCGACTGATCCTTCCCCTGATTCAGGGTCTGTGTTAATGGCTGGGGAGGGTTGGTAGGGGATCTCAGTGAGGGTGATGAAGAGATCCTGGCTGTCAGGGAAATCAGCGTTGTAAGCGCTGTCGACTGCCTCGTCCTCCTCATCTGCTTCCTCATCTTCCCTGTCCGTGAACATCTCCGAGGAACCGGCCGTCGACACTATCCCATCGTCAGAGTCCACGGTCAGTGGTGGGGTAGTGGTGGCGGCTGCACCTAGAATGGAATGCAGTGCCTCGTAGAAGCGGCATGTCTGGGGCTGGGATCTGGAGCGTCTGTTTGCCGCTTTGATCTTTTGGTAGCCTTGTCTCAGGTCCTTGATTTTCACGCGGCACTGCGTTGTATCCCGGCTGTATCCTCTGTCTGTCATGGCTTTGGAGACCTTCTCGTAGGTCTTTGCATTCCGTTTTTTGGAGCGCAGCTCCGAAAGCACAGACTCATCGCCCCACACAGCGATCAGATCCAAGACTTCCTGGTCAGTCCATGCTGGGGCCCTCTTTCTATTCTGAGATTGCATGGACACCTCTGCTGGAGAGCTCTGCATCGCTGCCAGTGCTGCTGAGCTCGCCACTATGTCCAAACAGAAAATGAGATTCAAACTGGCCAGACAGGAAAAGGAATGCAAATTTTCCCGGGGCATTTCCTATGTGGCTGGTCAGAGCATCCGAGCTCGGACTGCTGTCCAGAGCGTCAACAGAGTGGTGCACTGTGGGATAGCTCCGGGAGCTATTAACGTCGAATTCCATCCACACCTAGCCTAATTCGACATGGCCATGTCGAATTTAGCGCTACTCCCCTCGTCGGGGAGAAGTACAGAAATCGAACTAAAGAGACCTGTATGTCGATCTAAATAGCTTCGTTGTGTGGACAGGTGCAGGGTTAATTCGATTTAACGCTGCTAAATTCGACATAACCTCCTAGTGTAGACCAGGCCTTAGAAACCAAAGCTGTGTTATTCTCTATATGAGAGAGTTGGTGCCAGGCTCTGAATAAGTTGTCAAAAAGAACTTAAGGAAAGGGGAAAGAGGTCAAAAGGAATCCCAGCCTTTGGGTAGCATTGAGAAATGGAACTTGACCTTTTGGTCAGTTGAACAGCACAGATGGATCATTACAAAGCAGTGGCAAAGGCAATAAGCCTATTTTAAATATCTTAAATGTATTCCTTTCATATCCCCTTTCAGTTGCTTTGCCATGAATTGCATAAATATGAATAATAGTCATCAATTAAGGCAAAAGATCTTCAAAGTCTTTCATCAGTTTCTGATTTAAGTCTCTTGCTGTTCATTTCACATTTCTGTTTCTCTCACGCACACTCGCTCCCTTTCATTTTGCTTGCAATTACCTGTCTGAACCTTATTTATATGTTTAATTCACTTTATGATTACAGGTACATTCTCTCACTCTCTAGTAATTATTGCCAGGCAGGATGTGATTGGCATGTATAATGATGGTTAGTCTCAACAACGGACTCTGCAGTTCCTTCTCTCCCCTGAGGAATAATGTATGGCTTCCTCTAAGTTTCACTGTGCAGAGGGAGAAAGGTCACCTAAGCCTAAAAGCCAAGTCTTATAGTACATTTTGAGTCAAATTCTCAACTGGTGCAAATCAAGGTAGCTCTTTGTTTTTGATGGCAATTTACGCCAGCTGAGAATCTGGCCCTTTATTTTTGTGTAGTGTACTTTATACACTGTAGGTATTGCAGAATGTTTTACAGCCAGTTATATGCTCTGCAAGCAAATGGAAAGGTGGGAGGGTGGGTGAATTGAAAAATAACCTATTATAGAGTTAATGTCTGTGGAAACAGTAGCACAGGAGAAAAAGGTATAAAGGCCAAATTACAGCCAGGGAGAGCCTCTGAGCATAAGGGAATCAGGGCAGCTCAGAGAGTGGAATTTATTGTTTTAATGGACAAAGCGTTAGGAGTCATCCAGATGAGGGAGCACTGCTCATCAAATTCAATATGAAGAAAGCCAGGAAGGATGTTATATTTAATGGTGGGGGTCGGGGGTCGGTAGCATGGGAGAAGGATCTACATTAAGGAAATGGGGAAGAAAAATAAGTTTAATATTAAAGACCTTAAATCCAAAGGCCTGATCCAAAGTCAACTGAGGTAAATGGGAACCTTTCCACAGTTTCAGCTGGTATTGGATCAAGACCCACAGTTATGCAATCCTGGATTCCTGCAAACTACGGATCCCTCATTCTGCACCACACTGTTCACACAAGAATGAGCCACTTGAATTCTGCTCAGGAAGATTGGCTTCAAACAAAATAGGATGGATTTTCTTTCAAGGTCAGTCCATACATGTTATGGATGGGGAAAATGCAAAGGGTAGTTGACTGGTATCTTGGCACAATGTTACTTTTTCTCATAAGTGCAGTGTAGATGATGGCAGTGGATGGAAACAGGAGAGATCACTCATTTCTTAACAAAAAGTCATTCAAACCAAAAAAACAAAACTTGGTTTTGATAATGTCAAAAAGAGACTGTAGCAGTGCCTGCTCCCGGCCCCTCAACAAACTCAGTTGGAGACTGCTCCAAAGTACATGCACCAGTGCTCTTTTATTGTTCGTGCCTATCCCCACCACCTACTATTTACATATCTTACAGACCAACACCCTGGGAGACCACTAGCTTCTCCTGCCAGCAGGGATCTAGAGCTCCTTGCTCCTACCTTTCCTGTCTCTTCCTGCTTGCTTCCTCCCAACCAGCATTATATAGCAGGCTGGCCACTCAGGCCTGCAGGTGCATCCCCTCAGGTGATTAGGGAGTGGCCTCCCCGGCCAGTCCTAACTAATCCCCCTTTTAAGTGGAGCTGGGCTAACGGGGCCTGGCTTGGATCTCCTGGCCAGCACCCAGTTACACCCCTCCCGCCTTAAGAGCCACAAGGCCCAGCCACCGTCAGTCTTCCTGCCCTTCAGCCTTTTTGCTGTCGACCCAGGGTGGGGACTTCCGGCGGGAGGCCTCCACCTGTGGTCGCGTGGACCCTGAGCCCTTCTGCCAGTGGTCGCTCCATCCCCTGCCCACAGAAGGTACACTGCGGCGGTAGTGGCTGTCCCCATAACTCTGCCTCTGCTCACAGGTAATCATACCATGCACATAACGGCAGGGCACCCAACCCCCGCTCATCCCATAATTCAGGTACGAGGCCGGAACCCCTCTTCTAGCGGGAGCTTCCCTGTCTCCTCCTGTACCTCAGGTACGGGGCCGGAACCTATCCCCTCTTCTAGCGGGAGCTTCCCTGTCTCCTCCCGTACCTCAGGTATGGGGCCGGAACCTATCCCCTCTTCTAGCGGGAGCTTCCCTGTCTCCTCCCGTACCTAAGGTATGGGGCCGGAACCTATCCCCTCTTCTGGCAGGAGCTTCCCTGTCTCCTCCCGTACCTCAGGTATGGGGCCGGAACCTATCCCCGCTTATGGCAGGAGCTTCCCTGCCTCAGTTTCCCCCGCACCCACTGTGGGTTTGGGGTCTCATCCATGGGTACCGCGTCCATGGGGCCCTCCCAAACCCTGCATCCCCGGCCCCACCCCAGTGCCCACACCCCCTCCCACACTCCAAACCCCTCATCCCCAGCCTGGAGCCCCCTCCTGCACCCCAAATCCCTCATCCTTGTCCCCACCCCAGAGCCTGCACCCCCAGATAGAGCTCTCACCCCCCTCACACCCCAAACCCAACCCCCTTCCCCAACCCAGTGAAAGTGAGTGAGGGTGGGGAAAAGCAAGGAACCAGGGGCGGGGGGGAATGGAACGAGCAGGGGGCAGGGCCTCAGAGTAGAGCTGGGGCATGGGCAGGGCCTCAGAGAAGGGGCAGGGCAGGGGTGTTCAGTTTTGTGTGATTAGAAAGTTGTCAACCCTAGGAGTGAGGTGTTCCCTCAGGCCATTGCATCATCTTGTTAGTATACTCAGACCCATACTGGAGCTGGTTGTCCACTGAATAAACAGTATCCATGAACATTCATTCAAAGTCTTAAAGGCTCTTCAGGTCAATAATACTTGTATCTCTTGTTATTCATGCATGGATTTCATTTGCATGGATGTTTGGGTAATAGTTGTTCTTCATATGAACACCCATATTCACATGAAAAGTGTGGTGTATTGCTTGCATGCTAGGGAGCTCTGAGGGAAGCTGGATCATCTGGGTGCTCTTGAGCAGTCTGTAAAAGAGCCTGTCTTAGAACTGGTGGGTTGAGTTGTGCCTCTGTGCAGCCTACTATCCCTCTGTATATTTGGTTGCTGTGTGCTAGATTTCTGGATTCTAAGAAATAAAGAAGTGTTATGTTGCAACCTTTCAGGAATAGTATTTAGGTTTTGTTTTCAACTCTCTGTACTTATGCCACCAACATAACAAAAACAAGAGTGCTTATGTACAAACAAAAGCATCCACTATTCCCTATTTGGCATTCATTACTCTCCTGTTTAAAAAGATTCAGTTATCCAATCAGAGAGCAGCAACAATATAGTGTGACTTAAATGTCCAATCACACCTCAGGAGTAACAAACATTGAGTAAACAAAGTGAACCATTTGCAAACACCACAAAAGCTGAAAATTGCTAGTATAAACTATTTAGTGAATACTTTTGAATATGCATTTGTAGAATTTTGGATTTGTTTCAAGAATGAAAGAAAGGGCTATAATAATTTATAATGACTGAAGAATGAATGATTTATTAGCTCTTTTCATAACATGCCTATCTTTGCAATGGGCACTTTTTTTTAACTTCTCAGAAAGGTACCAAGTTGAGCTTAAAGTAAGTAAATTCTGAAGGTTCGGGTAAGTTCTTATTTGCCCCTGTAGGGAGGCAGGGCATTGCGGAAGATGTTGTTACGGCCTAGTTAGGCAGCTCCGCTTTCTCAGAGCCCGGTTACTGTAGGGCACGCAGTGCCTGCTTCAACTGGCCATGACCGGTTGCAGCCGCTGTGTGTGGAAAGTCCCTGGCCCTGGGCCATGAGGGGCGGCCCCAGGCAGTCCTGGAGGGTGGAAAGCCCATTTTGCATTATGTATGAGCTGGCTTGCTGCTGTTTATATAAATATGAGCATGCGTTGTAGTGGCTTTTGGACTCCGTACCAGGCTGAGCTCCAGGGCGCTGGGTTCCCCGCCTCTGTGACAGCAACGCTTGGAGTCCCTGTTGCGGGTGTGTCATGTTACCTTCAGTAAAGCCAATTACTCACAGAGTGTGTATCGGCCTCGTTCTTGCAGAGCACCTTGGGTAGGCCAAGGCCTCCCTGGAACCTAACAGCCCCCAAATCATTTTTTCAGCCACATTTATTTTTTTTAAAGCACTGTATTCCAGAAAATGTGAGTCAAAGTTTGAAATAGTATCTTGAACGCTGGCGACTGTACACGGAGATTTTGGCAAAAAGAGATTGTGTGAATTTTAAGAAAGTCATCCTGGACTGAATATCAGTCTCTGGGATTAGAAACAAAAAGGTTATTATTGTTTGTTCCAAGTAATATCTCTGTAAAGTGAAAGAGAGAGAATGCTATTGACCTGATCAGAGTTTGAATGAGAACTCTTATTTCCAGAGTTTGGAGATAAAAATAAAAAGAATCCTGGCTTTGCCACTGAGTGGCACATTAAAAATAAAAATAAGTTCACGTTTATCTTGGCTATGGATGAAATCCTGAGTTTGTTGAAATCATTCAACATTTTGCCATTGACTTCACTGGGGACCAAGATTTCACCCTTTGACTTTAAAGTCACAAAAGGGCTGTTATGGGGTTTGTTTTGATTTGGTTTAGTGTCCTCTGTTCACCAACAGTGCAATTATAGGCAGCAGGGAAACCAGGTCGCTGTTCCATGAAAAATGCTGAGTTTTTTTCCCTTTCCTCTATGAAATGAAAACAAAAACAAAACATCAAAATCTCTGACTATTTTATCAAATGGAAAATCCCATCCCATTCAGTTCTACTGCTGGGCATATTGTAGTGGTTGAGTCAGTGCTCTGCCCCCTCCCTGCTCTTCCCCGCCCACATGCACATGTTGGGGAAGGCATAGCTCTGTGGAGCCTGCTTCCCCCTGTGCAAGGAAGTGGTGGTACAAGTTTTCAGCAGAAGAAAAGAAGGGAGACCTTATTCTCCCTCTATTCCCTTCTTCCAGTGCAAAGAACAGGCCATGCACTGGGTCTTGCTTGCTATTTGAAATGATTCACACACTTGAGGTGAATATATTTTCACCCCCAAATTATTTGCTTCAATTATATTTCAGAATTATTGTCATTCTTCCCTATTTTTTTGCGGTGCATGACTGGTCACCTAAAATATATGGTAATTTTTCTTCTTTGTGATTGGAACTTTTATGAACAAGTGAAGGAAAGTCAAAGAGATTGGCCCAGGTTCCCCTGCCAACCTCTGGGAAAGAGGCACAGTCCTGGCAGTGGAGAGTGGGCCGCCTGGGACAGTTTGCCCTAAAAGACTTTAATACCCTAGAAGGGGAGGACTATAGTGAGCTGGCCAGAGGGTCAAGTCACAAAGAGGAAGCTGAAGCTCCTGGAGCAAGAGGGCAACAGGGCGAGACAGGATGGGCGAAGAGACTGTGAGAGGAGGGCAAAGCACCTGGAAAGAGCTAAATCCCAAAGTGATGCAGGAAGAGGCATTACCTGCAGTGAGTGGACCCCATCACAGAGCCATCTGAATACTTCTTGAGTGAACCTATTCATAAACATATATTCACATAACTGTTCATCAGATATTTGCTTTCTGCAAACATATTCTTGCAAACAAACAAAAAAAGAACAAGATTGTGGAAAATGAGCAAAAAGAGTCAAATTCCATCAAAGTGAGTTACCGGAATTCATCTGAACAATTGCTCACAAATATATTTTTACAGTACGTACCCAGATTTTATTATAATCCTTTGACATAATATACTGATTCTCCACTCATTTATACCAGAGTATAACTCCACTGAAATTCATGAGTTGCACTGGTGTAAACCAGTGTAAATGAGAGGGAAATCAGGTCTTCCAGATTTATGTTCAATCTGTCTTAATCCAAAGACATCATCTTTTAATTTTTTATTCTGTTCTCAAAACCAGACATAAAATGACCAAACATCTTTCTCCAGACACACAGCCAAGAGCTTCCTAAATTGATCTGTCGTGATACACATCAGATGTTTATTCTAATACTAACTTCAGAAGTTTTGCCTTCATTCAGCAGAGAATTTTTGAAGACTCTGTGAGAGCATTAAGTAGCTGCGTCAACCAAATTAGTCCTTCGAGAAATAAATATCCAACATTTTAAAAGGAATTACAGAATCCTTTGAAATAGATGGTCTTACTGTCAATTACTCTCCACTTTGTTTATTAATCAGGAGCTGCTTAAAGGCTACTTTGACACTTTACTATCTTGTTCCCTTTCAAACAGATTTTCCAGGATTTCCCTGGAAACTTCAGAGTATTTACGGTACTGTTTATTCCAGAGGTTTCCAGCCCCTAATGCATGTGTTAGTGAGATGAGTAATTAGACAGACATAGTAGCCCTGTAACTCTTTTAACTAACAATTTCTTTCCAAACTCCCCCCTATTGCTTCCTCAGCATGAAGCGGGGAAGATTCTGCTAGCACAATCTAATTAGCTAAAACAAAGATTATTTAAAGAGCATCTAGATCCCTCCAGATCCATTAAATTACAGCACATTCATCCCAGTGAAGAAGCCTCATAATTTTCTCCTGGATTTAATTGTGATAATCCATTTCCAGGTCCTAGAAACTGATGAGTCTTGTGCTGGACTGCACAGGTCAGCTCAAAGTTTGTGGTAGTGGTTCAGGAGGTGCTGCTGATTTTTCTAATGGTTGCGGTTGGTATTGTATCCAAGTCATGTAATTCAAGCGCTGCTGAAGATGGAGGTTTTTGCCACGATTACTTCATCCCAGCTGGAGCCATTAGTTAGTTGAAATGTGGCTATTCCTAGTTGCTCAATTACTTGTGGTTGCTCTGTAAATTTGAATAATAGAGAGACAATGTGGGTGTAGTAATGTCTTTTATTGGACCAACTTCTGTTGCTGAGAGAGACAAGCTTTCAACCTTATACAGAGCTCTTCTTCTTAATAGTATTTTTCTCCTGTGAGGCTGCTGAATACCTACTCAGCAGAGATTAATGGAGGGTATGCTCCTTGAAGCAGATGTAGCAGATATGGTGAAGTACTTTATGGTCAGGAGGCAGAGTTGAGTTTTGGATTCTGTAGACAGTGCTGTTAATGCAGCAGCATTTTACAAAATCCCTCTTTAAAGCAAAGGCTGCTGGAGACCACTGCATGGCAGTGCCCCCTAAAGTTCTGTACTTAAGAAATATCTTCTGTAATAATACCACAGGGAGGAGGATTGAGGCAGAGCACTTTTCATGAGGGTTTCTGTGATGGAGTATCTACTCCCAACTGGTATTAAAAAGTGTTAACTGGAGCTAGGGAGCTCAATTAAAACACCTGGTTGCACCTGGAGGGTGGGCCAGGCCCAAATGATGAAGAATCCCTGCTGGGGGAGGCAATCTTAAAGGGAAGAAGCCCAGATGAGAAGGGGGCTGCAGGGAGAGAGGGGAAGAACTCTGCAGTCCCTCTCTAGTTGCTAGTAAGTGAAGGAAGGGCCTAGAGAGAGGCAGATGTATGGAATGCCCAGGGAGGTGCTGTGGAAAGGGCCTGAAGGGAGGCCAAGGTCAGAGAAAGTCCAGGGAGGCAGAAAAGCGTCTGCTACAGGGTCCCTGGAATGGAATCCAGAGGAGAGGGAAGGCTTGGGTTCCCCTATTGGCTACAAGAAAAGGTGCAACAGGAACATCCTGACACAAGGGTGAGAAGCACTGTTGAATTTGAAGCCAGGCACCAAAGAGAAAGCCCAGCATTGCTCTGCATAAGAGTGGGAGGATAATGCTGCAGATCCCAGGAAGGGGTGAAGAGTCCATGAAGGAGTGAGCTTCGGTAGGGGAAAAGAGTTATATTTGTATGAGTTTCGTTTACTGAACTCTCTGTTTACCCCGGAAAGGGTGGAAGTAAACATGACCTGTCCAGAGGGTCAAGTCACAAGTAGAAAGAACATCAGAGGATGGGAACAGTTGTCAGCAGGGGGCAGTAGATGAGGAAAGAGCTTCTAGGCCATGCCAAGCCACGATGGGCACCCTAGCAGTGACTCCACTGTTCTACTGGTTCTGAACATTGGAAACCACTTTCCCCGTTGGTCCACCAGAATCTGGATGTCTTGGGATGGGGAGTCTGGAATGCATTATGTAGAACAGATTCTGTCTCTCTCTCTCTCATGTTCATTAATGGTTCTTCAGTCACCTAATGTCATGGGTGCTCTAAATCAATTGAAATGAATAAATCAGTGTTTCTGTGTCTGAGGATTGACCATCCCTTGTCAGATGAGTCATGGGATTTCTTAAGGCCAAGCACCAAAAGCCACCTAGAGCAGAGGCACAGCAACAAAATCTCAGTGGAAGGAAGCAGCCTTTTCCCCATGGAATTTCTGTGAGAGGCTTCCCCAGGGGTGGATACTCCCCTCCCTGCCATGCAGCTTCTTCCAAGGGTGTTTGTGCAGTTTTGCCCACCATTATGAATCTGCCCCTTTGTTTCAATACCAGGAAGTAATAAAATCTAGACTCCCTCAACTTGGCAGTGGCATGTGGGGAAAGACTGGTATTCTGTGACTATGCTGGATGCTGTAGCTTTTCCAGAGACACTAGAGATGCTGTTAATAATTTTGAATGCTCAAAAAAAAAACCCTATATTTTTGTCTAAAAGTTGACTTTTTTAAACGAAAATTTCCATCCAAATCTGACTTTTTACAAATGTTTTGTTTTTCACAATAGTTTTATTCAGATTTTAATTGAAATGGTTTTCAGTATTTTACTTATACTGAAAATCTTTTTTTGTAAGTAAAAACATTGTTAACCCAATTAGATGATGGTGTTGAATAAAGATTCTATTTACATAATGATTTAAAAATTCACCAGAAATAATAAAACAATCTGAAAACAACTGTGACATCTTGAGATTTTTGTCAGCTTTTTTTTTTCCATTTTCAGGACATCCCTAATGTACATGGAATTGTGGGAATAAATATTTTTTCAGTTCACTGGCTGAAGTGAAAAACAAAACAAAAATGTTTTTCTTGGCAAAACAAAAGCCTTAATGAATAAAAAATGTTTTGAATTGTCTGAAATGAAATATTTCATTTTCACCCATTCACAGAAACAAGGAGAAGCCCCACACCTCCATCTGACTGAATATCCTAGTGGTTAGAGCATTCACCTGGGATGTGGAAGACCCAGTTTCAAAGACCCCCTGACTGATTTGGAGTGGGGATTTTATCCCAGCTCTGGCATATCCAACATGTGTGCTCTAACCATTGAGCAATAGGCTATTCTGAGGACAAGCTTTCAGTCTCTCCTGTTCCCCCTTTATATAAATACAGTAGATTCCACTTAATTGCAACCTGAATATTGACATCTATCAGTTAATAGCAACATTTTGCCAGGCACCAATCCCATCTGATTAACATTAATGTGAATGGGATTCAGACACTGGCATGATGCTTATTAGCAACATTCTTTGGAAGAAAGGCTCCCCAGCTGGCAGGTTTGCAAGGTTGTAGAGAGGGAAGGAAGTGCTGAGATGTGCCTTCCCTGGCTGCAGCCCCACAAACCAGCCTGCAGCCAGTGCTCAACCCATCCTAGTGCTTCTGTCTGGGTCTGCAGTCCCATAAACCTGCCTACACACTGGGTCTGCACAGGAGATAAGGGGCTGTGGGCTGGGAGGGGAGGCTATGGGCAGGGCAGTAGTGCAGGTAGAGGGGGGCTGCAGCCTGGATGTGGGAGCTGCAGGGTACCTCTCCCCAGCCCTGTCCCTATCAATTATGGTGCCCTATGCGACCTGAGCACCTCCGCCTCCCCGCCCCCACTGCCAAGGGTCTGGGCTGCGCTCAAGGCCTGCCGGGCCACAGAGGCAGGAGCTGTGGGGGCAGGGCCATCCAGAGGGGGGGCAAGAGGGGCAATTTGCCCCGGGCCCCGCAGGGTCCCCCACGAGAGTTTTTGGGGCCCCTGAAGCGGGGTCCTTCACTTGCTCAGGGGGCCCCAGAAAACTCTTGCAGGGCCCGGGCCCCCGGAGCTTCTTCTGCTCTGGGTCGTCATCGGCAATTCAGCGGCATGGGGTCCTTCCACTCTGGGACCCGCCACTGAAGTGCCCCAAAGACCTGCGGCGGGGGGTCCTTCCGGCACTTTGGCGGCGGGTCCCGGGGTGGGTCTTCAGTGGCAATTCGGTGGCGGGGGCCCCCACCACTGAAGACCCCAGGCCCCCTGAATCCTCTGAGCAGCCCTGTGGGGGGCACTTTGGGGGGCCACAGGCCCAGAGTCACCTGGGGGGGGTAGTGAGGGCCTGGCACTGTCAGCAGGAAGTGGAACAACCAGGCCCCAGCCCACTCCTCTACCCCCACCCCAGCCATGTCGGTCGGGGCAAAGGGTCCACCCCCCACCCCCGCACTCACCGGCAGCAGGAAGCAGAGCAACACAGTGAGGAGCCAGCGGAGTGGAGCAGGTTGGGGCGCTCCGCTTCCCACCACCGCCAGTGAGAGCGGGGGTAGGCCTGACCTCTGCTGCCAGTGCCAGGCCCCACCACTAATCCCCTGGGCCACGTCTGCCACTGTGGGAGGGGGCTTGGGAGAAGGGTTGGAAAATGGGGGTGGGGTGGGGGCGGGAAGAGGCGGGGCATAGGTGGAGGGAGTTGTCCCGGGCCCCGCACCCCACTAGGAATGCATAGGGGGGCCAGCTGGGGTATGGGGCTGGCTGCTGGCGCTGCCACATATGAAGTCCGCAGTTGCGTAGGGCACCATGAAATTTGGGGCAATTTGGTGCCCCAAATTTTGTGCTGCCCTACGCAGCTGTATATTCTGTGTATGCCTAAGGACAGCCCTGCCTCTCCCTATATTCTGCAGTCTGTGCCCTGGCTGGGGGGCTGCACCCAGAGAAGGCAATGCTGGGATGGGCTGAGCTCCAGGCCCCAGAGTGTGCAGGGAGTGGTACAGTGCAGCCCCACAGGCTCCCAGTGCCTCTGCTCCCTGTAGAAAGCCCTAGCATCAGGTTTGCAGCCCTCTTCCCACTGCCACCCTTCCCACAGTCAGGTTTGTGGGGCTGCAGCTGGGTAAGGCATGTCCCAGCACTTCCTTCCCTGGCTGCAGCCTCGCAAACCTCACTTCCACTCATAGGCGCTGGACCTGGAGCTATGCCTGGCCACCTTTTAACATGGGCAGGGTTTGGAGGGCAGGGGGCCATGTTGCGCCCCTCCCCCGCAAAAAAAACAACCCTGCAAGCCTTGAACAGGCGCAGACTGATGCAGACTGGGGGGGAAGGGGCAAAGTGGGGCTTAGCCCCCACTCTCCATGGGGCTCCATCCGTGGTCCTGCTCTTTCCCCCAAGGACCCAACTCCTGGCTAGGCTGGAAGCCACTTGCCCTGGGTTGGGGGCCAGTGGGCCTGAGAGCACCCCCTGGCACGTGATCCCAACCCCCGGGGTGTGCTGCCCAGGGCAGGTAGAGGGTCTGGAGCTCCCCAAAGCAGCCTGGGCGACTCTGACCATGGCTTGGCTCTGGCTTCCAGCCTGGCCAGGGGGCAGGGCCTCAGGGGAAGAGGAGAAGTGGGGATGGGATGTTGTGGTCCTCCCACTCCACTTCTGCTGAGGTTCCAGTGCTCCTGCTTGCTCTTACTAGCAACTGCTGGATCATAGCAACTTTTTGCTGGCGACCAAGGGGTTGTAATAAGTGGTATCTATTGTATTTAGATATCCATTGGGACAGAGAGAGTATGTGAGAATGATTCTACAGCCTGGTGGTTAGGGGACACAGCTAGGTTTCAGTCCCTGCTTCAGCGACTATTTATTTATTCATACCAAGTGGAACAGCTTCAACAGAAGAGACTGAGGAAGATCCATCCCAGAACTCTTTACAAGCCTGGGGCTAGGGCAATTTCCTGGGATATGGGAGCCCTGGCTTCAAATCCTGCTGCAAGTCAGGCAGAGGAGGGAATTGATCCCAGGTCTCCCACATCCCAAGCAAGTTCTAGAATCACAGGGCTATTAGTTATGGGGAGAAGAGGCACTGCCTCCTCTTCAATTTTGTGAATGGCACCTAACTCGCCTTATGAATCTAGCCTGGTTTTGTTTTTGTTTTGTGGCCAAACCTATATGGTGAATTTGTGTTGAATTTGCAAATAGTTTGGGGTTGGCTGAAATGGCATTCTTTAGGGGAACAAACTCTTGGTCTGAAAATTTTTTCTCAGCTCTAAATGTACATCACTGAGATGGGTATGAAGATCAATAATGGAGATCACAGTGGAGGTGGGAACACTGTTGATGTCAGTAGGTTCCAAGCCTAGTCTCCCACCAAAGCTACTACTAAAATCTGCAGAATGAAGAAATGAGATTTTGACAGATGTGGGCATAGCATGAGGCAGATTAATCCAGAAAAGGAAGAGCTTCCCAGTGAGCATTCCTTTTAGGGAGAGTATCTGGTCCCTGAAGGAGAAGCTCCCTCAAGCAAGAGATGCAAGATGAAATGGGCAAGTGAAAATCTGTCATGTTTGTCCCAGCACTGGGTGGTATGGTGAACTCTCTAATGACTGCAACAAAATTCTGAATATAGCTGATTCAGATTCTTCATTCAACATTTTTTATGAGAAAGGTTCTTCCTTTTTTACTGTATTTATTTTTAATGAAAAACTAAAAACCAACAAAAATTGGTTTTCAAAAATAAAAAACAATAAAAAATTGAAAAAGCACAGTTTTTAATGAGAATTTTTTTTTAACTATAACTTGTTCATAGAACATAGTTACCATTTTCCAGCCAGCTCTAATTCAAAATGGAGGCATCTCAAGTCTATATACCTCCCAAATTGAGACAATGTATTCCCTGAGGACTCAACGATGCATCAATTTGTTGTATTATGTATTGTCCCACAAACGGGCCTGGATTTTTTTATCATTTTGTTTGAAATATAAACAATCATCTTTTTAATGTCCATAGAGTTTTAGTCATATCTAATCTTTTAAAATACAAACTACTTCCTGAAGAACAAAAACATTGGGACGCTTGATTCTATTTGGGGATATGCTGAAATCAGCACTATAAGCCCTGTATTTTTCATAAAACTATTTCACTTTGGCAATGAGCCAGCTTGAAAGGATAACTTAATAATTGGATCGTTTCCCACTTGCCATTGTCACTGATATCCTCTTACTCTTCAGACCTGCAAATCTGAAATAATGAAATTTTAAAAAGATTATATGCTACATTAGTCAACAAGTTTCAATTCCACATCCATTTAGAACAAAATACACATGCAATGGCATGCCCCGCTGGACAGGCTTTGTTGTTGTTGCTGCTGGAGGGAGAATGACGGTGAGCAGCCCTACCCTGTCCTAGAAGGCACAGTCCTGCAAAAGGATCCTCCACTCCCGTCCTATGAAGAGCAGCAACCTTTGCAATCTGAGTTACTGAAGATCCTCCGCCTTGAGATACTGAGGCCAATCCCCCACAAAGAGTCAAAGAGCTGCTCTGCACAATGTAAGGAGTACAGTCCCCCTCTGCTAAGGCTTTCAATGCCCCCTCTTTATCTCAGGACCATCTTCTCCACCCTTGTTAAAGACAGCCTTGCAAATGGAGAAAACAAGGACCCACAAAAAGCAGTTGATCCTCCCTCAATATCTCCCTTTGTAACATCCCAAGCTTCATATCAAGAGGAACAGCATCTGTCATTTAAGAGATGAGCCCTCCCACCCTTACCTCATATCACCCTTGTGCTATCTGCCTTCTCAGCCCCAAAGGCCCGTCAGGTCGTACAGTACCAAATTATTAATATAGAGCCCCAGAATGTGCTAGATTCTGCACAGAAGACACAGATCCCAGGCACTTGCAGTCTAGATGTCAGGCTTTATGGTAACCAGCAGAGAGAAGGGAACAGGGCAGGAAAAGTTGAGAGTTAAGGTGGTAAATTCCTGTACTTGCTTGGATTAGGGATGTACTCATCTCAGTGATTCTTTCAAGGGTTTTATATTATTTTCCGTGTCTTAAAAATAAAAATAAAGAAGATATTATTGGAGGATAAATATTAGTGACTCACACATTGTGGCTGCCATGGAAGAACCTTCATTTTTTGCACTGTAAGGTGAGCCTTTCCTCCAGCAAGCAACTGTGCAGCCTTTTGAACTGAAATAAATTAGTCTGATTTAAATTAGATTTTAAACTGCTTCAAACAATGATGGTCTTATTATTCTGTGTTGGACAGCACCTAGCACAAAGAGGTCTTGATCCCTAATCAGCACTCTGAGGCATTACTGCAATACTAATCAACAATAACAATAATTAGTAGTAGTAGTATGTGTTTGGTAGGAATATACTGTACAAGATTCTGGTTCTGTGTCCTGTTTACAACACTGAAAGTTTAAATAAGGCTGGAAAATACCATGGCACAATAACATGCTAATTCTGTTGTTGTAATGACTATCTGCTTTGGCTCAATATAATTTACTCACTTAGTTAGTCATTATGTAACCCTAGGCTGCAAGAACAAATATGTCAGTTTTTGGGGTTCGTAGGTTGTTCCTATCCACATCCCCCAGGATGATAGATGTGCTTTACTTTTGAAATTACACCTGGTGAATTGGACAATCAATGTTATTGTTGTCATTTTTTATTTTAGAATATATCTGAAATGCAGAATTTCCAGGATAGGTGAGTAGAAGAACATCAAGCCAGTAAAAAGTGCCTCATGTCACAGTGGATAAATAGATCTAGCTGAGAACATAGCAATAGCTCTGCTCCTGCTGCTATCTCAGAACCGAGATGATCCTAATAAACACAACGGGTGATTGTTTCTTGCTGTCTTTCTCTCTCTGTGTTGTCAGGGAACGATTGTAATGATACCATCTACTAAAGTGGCTGAAACTCAAGGAGGTAAACAGTAATCTTACAATAGGACGTACACTGAGGGTGGTTTGAACATATTCACAGGCTGGTTCTCTCTGTTGGAGATGAGATCTAGAACTTCCCCCATTACACTATGCAGTGTATCTTAGGAAAATGCTGTATCATTGCATACACCAACAGATCTGTGCTGTGAAGTCATTCCCAGCACTGCCACTTTCCCTGGCCGATAATTCTGAGAATAGTGTCCTTGCTTGGTTCAGCATCTATTGCATGTTTTGATTTTGGATTGTCTCAAAGCTGCTTCCTAGGATGTGCTGGTTGCCTAGTACAGATGGCCTACTGGAAACCTGAGGGTAACATTAAAGTGGTTAGTTAAGATAGATGTTTGCCTATTGAATTGGTTACTAGTGCAGGTATCATTATCAAGAGGAAGTGTGGTCTAATGAACTAGAATGGGGAGCTAGGAACCCTTATCTCCTCTTTGTCTATGTTCCCCCATCTGTAAAATGGGGATAATAATACTAACTTTCTGGCACTTAACTTGCAAGGAGAATTAATTAGTTAATATTTGCACAGTGCTTTAAAAATGAAAAATGCTGATTTCAATCATTTACCTGTGGGTACATGAATCCAAGGTCAAAACCCGCACAGAACTTCCTAGAACCAGAGATGGAAGAGTGAAGAATCCAAGAATTTCATTAGTGACCTCCCCGTACTAATCTCATTAACCTGGGAAGTGTTCAAATACTGTGGCAATAGGTACCACACAAAACACTGAGTAGATATTATTTATAAAAGAAACATGCCAAAGTATAATTCCTTAGAGAAGGGAGAGAAAGTAATTATTTGACTAAAAACCTAATAATTTTTCAGACCATAGACAAAGATAGATCAGAGACAGTAACCCACAGGTTCCTTATTCCAAGTAGTAGAAGTGGGGGGTACAGAATAGTGCAGTGTTTTAGCTAATTCTCTCTCAGTGACCATGAATTGAGGCAGCTCAATAGATGCCAATAATTGCTGACGGCTCTGAAATTAAAGATGCCCAAGCAGACCAATATTAAACATTTAGTTTAAGTTAATGAACATTTTCTTTCTTCTGGCAATCAATGCTATAAAAATAGCAACAATTCTTTATTTGTTCCCCTTGGAATGAATTGAATAATCCTGGTAGCAATTAAGCAAAGACAATGAGTTCTCACTCTACTATAATGACTCTGAATTCTCTATGAAGCCAATCAGGCAACCATGTAACTGCTAGTAGTATTGGAATGGTTTAGTAGAGAAAATTATTCATCTTCCATAGAGGCTGTGGTCCGGAGGACCAGGCACTGGCCTGATAGCTAAGACAGCTGGATTCTCTTCCCTGTTCTGCTACTTTACAGGCACTATGAACTTGGGCAAGTCAGCTCTGTGCCTCAGTTTCCCAACCAGTAAAATGGAAAAATGATCCTTACATTCTTAAAATGTTTTGAGTGTATCTATGGCTGTAAAAAGCAAATGATTGTTTGTCATTGATTCCAAGGCCAAAAGAGACCATTGTGATCTAGTCTGACCTCCTGTATAATACAGGCCAGAGAATTTCCCCAAAATAATTCCTAGGGCAGATCTTTTAGAAAAAACATCCAGTCTTATTTTAAAAATTGTCAGTGATGGAG
Organism: Mauremys reevesii; assembly: GCF_016161935.1. Taxonomy (NCBI): domain Eukaryota; kingdom Metazoa; phylum Chordata; order Testudines; family Geoemydidae; genus Mauremys; species Mauremys reevesii. The sequence continues at coordinate 256,313,897 of NC_052623.1, forward strand.
AATCTATTATGATCCTTGGTAAATTGTTCCAAGGCTTAATTACTCTCACCATTAAAAATGTACATTTTATTTCCAGTCTGATTTTTCTAGCTTCAATTTCCAGCCATTGGATCGTGTCTGTTATACCTTTCTCTGCTAGACTGAAGAGCCCATTATTAAATATTTGTTCCCCATGCAGATACCTAAAGATTGTAATCAAGTTACCCCTTAACCTTTTTTGTTATTAAAATATATTGAGCTCTTTGAATCTATCACTATAAATTGTGTTGTCTAATCCTGTAATCATTCTAGTGGCTCTTCTCTGAACCTTTTCCAATTTATCAACATCTTTCTTGAGCCGTGTACACCAGAACTGCACACAGTATTCCAGCAGCGGTCACATCAGTGCCAAATAAAGAGGTAAATAACCTCTCTACTCCTATTTGAGATTCCGCTCTTTATACATCCCAGGATCACATTAGCTCTTTTTGGTATGATCTCATACTAGGAGATAATATTCAGCTGATTATCCACCACAACCCCCAGATCTTTTTCATAGTTACTGCTTCTCAGAATAGAGTCCCCCAATCCTGTAAGTATGGCCTACGTTCTTTGTTCCTAGATGTATACATTTACATTTAGCCATATTAAAACACATATTGTTAGCTTGTACCCAGTTTACCAAGTGATCCAGGTCATTCTAAATCAATGACCTGTCCTCTTCATTACTTACCACTCTTCCAATTTGTGTGTCATCTGCAAGCTTTATCAGTGATTATTTTATTTTTTCTTTCATCTCATAAAAAGAAATGTTAAATAGTGTAAGGCCAAGAACCAAACCCTGTGGGACCCACTGGAAAACACCCACTCAGTGACGATTTCCCATTTACAATTCCATTTTTAGACCTATCACATAGCCAATTTTTGATCCATTGAATATGTGCCATGTTAAATTTATATCACTCTAGCTTTTTAATCAAAATGTTGTGTGGAACTAAATCAAATGCCTTACAGAAATTGAAGTATATTACATCAATACTATTATCTTTATCAAGCAAACATGTAATCTCATCAATAATGATATCAAGTTAATTTGACAGAATCTATTTTCCATAAAACCATAGAATCATAGAATCATATAATTCAAGATCAGAAGGGACCATTATGATCATCTAGTCTGACCTCCTGCAAGATGCAGGCCACATAAGCCGATCCACCCACTCCTTAGCAAGCGACCCCTGCCCCATGCTTCGGAGGAAGGCGAAAAACCTCCAGGGCCATTGCCAATCTTCCCTGGAGGAAAATTCCTTCCCAACCCCAAATATGGCGGTCAGCTGAACCCCGAGCATGCGGGCAAGACTCTCCAGCCAAACCCTCTGGAAAAGATTATATCATACCATTGACCCATTGTACTATTTACCAGTGTGGCAATTACATGTTGATTTGCATTAATTACATTACTCTCCTTTAATTCTTTATTAATCAATTCTCTTATCAGTTGCTCCATTATCTTGCCCAAGATTGATATCAGGCTGACAGGCCTGTATTTTACTCAGGTAATTCAATTTACCTTTATGAACATTGGCAAAAGAGCCATTTTCTTCCAGTTTTTGGAAACTTCCCAATTGCTCTAAGACTTATTGAAAATCAGCATTAACATTCCTCCTGGGTCCTGAGCCAGCTCTTTTAGAACTCTTGGATGCAAATTATCTGGACCTGCTGATTTTAAAATGTCTAACTTTAGTAGCTGCTGGTAAACATCCTCTAGAGATATGAGTGGAATGGAAAGTATGTTATCATCACCATATGATGAGACTATGTAATCTGTTTTTCCTCAAATACAGAATAGAAATATTTATTCAACTTCTGCTTTTTCTACATTATTTTTGGTAATTCTATCATTCCCATCTAGTAATGGACCAATACCATTTTTTACATAGAGTGCCTCTCCTCTTCCCCTTTTGCCCACTTAGCCCTTCCTAAATAGAATCATAGACTTTAAGGTCATAAGGGACCATTATGATCGTCTAGTCTGACCTCCTGCACAATGCAGGCCACAGAATCTCACCCACCCACTCCTGTATCAAACCCCTAATCTATGTCTGAGTTATTGAAGTCCTCAAATCATGGTTTAAAGACTTCAAGGTGCAGAGAATCCTCCAGCAAGTGATCTGTGCCCCACGCTGCAGAGGAAGGCTAAAAAACCCCACGGCCTCTGCCAATTTGCCCTGGAGAAAAATTCCTTCCCGACCCCAAATATGGCGATGAGCTAAACCCTGAGCATGTGGGCAAGACTAACCAGCCAGACTCCCAGGAAAGAATTATCTGTAGTAACTCAGATCCCAACCCATCTAGCATCCCATCACAGGCCACTGGGCATATTTACCTGCTAATAGTCAAAGATACATTAATTGCCAAAATTAGGCTATCCCATCATACCATCCCCTCCATAAACTTATCAAGCTTAGTCTTGAAGCCAAATATGTCTTTTGCCTCCACTGCTCCCCTTGGAAAGCTGTTCCAGAACTTCACTCCTCTGATGGTTAGAAACCTTCATCTAATACCAAGTCTAAACTTCCTGATGGCCAGTTTAGATCCATTTGTTCTTCTGGTTTGGTCTAGTTAAACCATTTCATTCCAAAGCCGAATGAAAACAATTTTTGAGACCTAGAAAGCTGTGAAACAGAACTGTTGTCCTTACCTTTCTGAGGTCATAGAAGTGTGCCTCTCCAGTCTCTTTACACATTATTCCATGGACTGTCACTGAACTGCATGGCCCCAAATGATTTGCAGTGCTATTTACCTGCAGAAATGTCTGTCCAGAGAAAATATAACAACACACATTTTAACTATTTTTAAATGACAAAACTATTAGAAAAAATAAAACTGGATTATTATCCCTTTCTTTCAATTATATTTTTAAACTCTGGCAAGTTGATATCAGAAGGGAAACACAGAATCTAGCCACTGTCCCACTCCAGTTAGTGCTCACTAAAACTAGAACTAGCCATAGCAAAAAAAATATTATTAGATTAGGCTCACAAACTCAACATTTTTCTATTAAATGATTTAATAAATCATTTATTATTTGTATTATTGCAGTGCTGGGGAGCCCCAGTCATGGACCAGGACCCCCTTGTGCTGTACAAACACAGAACAAAAAGACAGTTTACGATCTAAGTATAAGACAAGAGACAACAGCAGGTTACAGACGGATTGGGGAGTCCAAATAAATGTGTTACAGGTATACTATATTCCATGCCATGGCTTGCCCGCAAACTATGGGCCATATTCTGAAGCTATCACTCATGCTAAATAGTACCTTACCCAGCAAGTTTTCTCACTGAAAGCAATAGCAAGGTAATAGTCACCGTAAGTAACGGTATCAAAATCAGGCCTTATATGTAATGAGTACGCTTTGAGTAAGTGCTATTCATAATTGACTATTTGTGTTGTGTGATTGGTCACCTAAGTCACATGGTATTATTTCTGCTCTGTGACTGAACGTCTGTACAAAAACTTCATGTGTAAATGCCTCTGTGAATACATATGTGTGTGATTTGTGACACTTTCTCATGATGTGAATGTTTATGTGAACAAAAATGTGCTTATAGGAATGTTCATGGGAAATAAATAAACAGTGCCACTAAAAGAGAACTTGTAGTTTTCATTGGAGGAATGGCTGTAGATATTTGTAAATACTTTTTACAATGTTTACAATGTTTTACAATGATTACAATGTTCTCGCAGCATTATTGCTTACCCCATTTTGAGGGGAGGAGAGAGACTCTCCAGGGACTCTTTTGTAAGTTTCTTCTCCCCAGTCCACATACTGCAGCAAGGTAATAAAGGTATGGCTGTGGCTCCCATCAGGGGGCTTCTATGCTATTCCAAAATCAGTGGTTTTGCTTTATATACTTTCCTTGTTGATTTTGGTTTCGAGGATTTCATGCTTCCAACACTTTATTTGGATTTTTCAGGTGTGTTTGAACCAGAAAACTCCACACAAAACATGTCTGAAACTGTTGAGTTTCACGTGACTCCAGGTCAAACCTAAATCCCAGCCTGGTATCCATAGGGAGAGGGTTTTTTTATAAAAAACATTGTCCACGTTTATGAGTAAAACAGGTTCTTTTGAAAGGTTTGCAAACTTGAGCTAATTTAGGGTTCAAAAGATTCCTACCTTGTTTAGCGTAGTTTGGGATGTACCTTACTGAAAGGTTTAACAGTATCAGCTCAAAATGCTTGAGCGTCGTGCAAAGTGCTTCCTTCTACTCAGGGCTTGGGTATGAACTGCCCAAGTGCTTATGCCAGTTAATCCTGCATTGCTGTACGTCATTTCCCACCAGCAAAAGCTTCTTCAACATGTTAATGATTGTCTGAGTAATAAGGCACCATGGGCTGTACGATAGTGCTGATTAATTTACAGCTCAGCTTCCGTGCACCTGAGGTGTACATTGATCAGCATGGCCATGTGGTCTGAAGTGTCTTGTGATTATTAAATGAGCTTTTACATTTGAAAGAAAGCACATTTTTAATGGTTAAAATGCTTTGTAAGAAATGTTCAAGTCAGCTAAAATCTGATAATGCCATAATTAGACAGATTCCTGGAGGAAAATATTTTAACCATTACAGGAGTTATAGTTTGGGGATGGGGGGAATGCTCATTAACTGACTCTTTTCTTTTCTTTATTCTATAGAATGTTTCTTCCCTTTTTAGTATGTTTAAATATTTCTCCCTTATCTTATGCATCATTAGGATACCACATTATGGTTTCCATCACCCCAGAATTGTAAGTAGTTCATTTAATTTCTTATTGATCAAACATAACTGAGAGGCATAATTTGGTCCCACCTACTACTTTTATCAGAAATTGAAAGTAAATCAACTGCTTAAGCCTTGTGAGGCACATTTGAGGAGAAGGATGGAAGAAATTATTATCGCATTTCACCCCTGGATGCTGTTTTGATTGAATGCATAAGTTGCTAGGTATTAATTCTGTTTCCTGATTGCATGAGCATAACTCTTAGAATGACGTTTCTGGTGCAAATACTTGCAGTTTTGAGTTCAAAATTCATTTGGGGGGAATATTTGCTTTTCATGAACATTTGAGAAAACAAGTTTATTTGCAGAAATATTCAACAAAATAGTTCATTTTTCATGAACACAAAATGTGTACAAACACAGCCCAAGAAAACTTGTTGAAAAATTTAAACACATATTAGTGGATAATTGTTGCCACTACTTTACCAATTCTACAACTGTATATGTAAATATACA